>NC_087345.1:151951687-161951687 GCF_030014295.1 Loxodonta africana | reverse complement strand
AGAGATTTACTTTAAACATGTTGTTGTTGTTTAAACATAAAGACATAATTTGAAAGTATAGAAGGACAGAAAAATACCATGCAAAAGATAAACCAGAGAGTTGATATGACTAAATTAATATCAGCCAAATAGGCTTTAAGACAAGGTATATTATTAGAGATATAGAGAGCTATTTCATAATGATGAAAAAATCAATTTATCAGGAAGACATTATAACCCTAAATGTGTATGTACCTATAATTAGGTAGAAGTTTTTAATCAAAGTATTCAATGATGAAGCATCAAAACAATTTGAGTTTTGAAGATTTTTTAGCTGAATCTTATTATTGAAAAGAAAGCTTGCAAAGGGAAAAACATTAAAATTTATCCTTGCAAAAGCAAGGGAGAACTGTAACAACCTAAAACATGAGAGCTCAAGCAGCTACCAGTTTTAAAATTACTTAATTGTTCTCTGAAATATCTTGATTTATGGCAAGATTCTTTTGATGTAGCTTCTATTTTTAAATAAATTTATATTCTTTATAACAATGAAATGAAATTGAGAAGATGTAAGATTATATGTAGCATCTAACTTTGGTAAAATATTCAAAAGAATCAGTAAATGAGAGCTAACTTGATAAGTTTTATCTTAAAAATATATATATTGAACAATGATATTTAAAAAGAGGTAGAAAGTTAGTACTTACGAGAATATTGATGCTTAAATATTTGCCCATTACTATATGAATAAAATAGGAATGAGAATATTTTCTATTTAGTAGAATTTGTTCTGTGTTTATCAAATACTTCAGCACACTTGAGTCAGCTGAAGTAGAAACAATGTCAAATTTATTAACCATAAAATGTAACTTTGAACAAGACTGTAGGTAATCTTATAACCAAATAAAAACAAAGCAGATATAAATTACATTATTTGGAATATTACCAGTGAACAACATCTGACACAGAAGAAACCAATTAAAGTACATGAATATGCTTACACTACTTTAAAACATTCGGAAAATCAGTATAGAGGAGATTGTAAGAATTTTGTAATGTGCATGGATGTGCTCACAAAAAGCACATACGTATGATACATGACAACTTTATAATTGAACACTTAATAAAATGAATTGTGGTGTTGGCGAAGAATACTGAATATACCATGGACTGCCAGAAGAACGAATAAATTTGTCTTGGAAGAAGTACAACCAGAATGCTCCTTAGAAGCAAGGATGGCGAGACTGCGTCTTACATGCTTTGGACATGTTGTCAGGAGGGATCAGTCCCTGGAGAAGGACATTATGCTTGGCAAAGTACAGGGTCAGTGGAAAAGAGGAAGACCCTCAAAGAGATGGACTGACACAGTGGCTGCAACAATGGGCTCAAGCATAACAACAATTGTGAGGATGGCGCAGGACCAGGCAGTGTTTCGTTCTGTTGTGCACAGGGTCGCTATGAGTCAAAACCGACTCGATGGCACCTAACAACACCTAACAACAATAAAAAAGAACCAAACAGAGGAGTAGAGACCAAAGAAATCAATGAAAACTGGGCAACCATTATATTAGAGTCTCACATTACATTAGATTCTCACATCTATAACATGAGCAAATGATGAGTATACAAAAAAAGAACTGTATGCAACACATAGAAACAGTACAACTGAGAAGGTGGCTACATGGGGCCTGGTGTTTTGCTGTGTTAGCTGTTCCGTGTGTGAAATCTAAATTGGTTCTGTAATTGAGAGGAAATGTGCTGCAATTAGAAGTACCTCCTCTCATAACTTAAATCTTATAATCCTTATGGGTTTATCCTTGAGTATGATCATAATCCCATTCGGTTTACATAGAGATTTTACCCATTTTCTCATTTGATCCTTGCAGTAACTCCAGGGTGGCTGTGTTAGACTTAATACCGAATTTTCTAACTCCAAGTCCAGTCCTATTCATTTGGTCTTTTGGGCTCACTGTCTTGGTTCCTAGACTCTCTGCCACCTTGTATCCCAGACTCTAATATTCTAGCTTTAGATCCTTGAAGATTATCATTTATTTGGAGAGTAGTAAAAAAAAAAAAGGCAACAAAAGGTTCATATTAAAGAGAGCAAGGGCCCCTGGGTGGTGCAAATGGTTAAGCACTCAGCTACTAACTGAAAAGTTGGCAGTTTGGGTTCACCCAGAGGCAACTCTGAAGAAAGATCTGGCAAAAATCAGTCACTGAAAACCCTGTGGAGAAAAGTTACACTCTGATACGCATGGGGTCACCATGAGCTGGAATCAGCTTGACGGCAACAGGTTTGGTTTTTTTTTTTTTTGGTCCTCAGTCTGTAAACTATATGCTGATAAAATCATCCAAGAAGCTGGACTATATGAAGAAGAACGGGGCATCAGGATTGGACGAAGACTCATTAACAACCAGCATTATGCAGATGACACATCCTCGCTTGCTGAAAGTGAAGAGGGCTTTAAGTGCTTACTGATGAAGATTAAAGACCACAGACTTCAGTATAGATTGTGCCTCAATGTAAAGAAAACCAAAGTCCTCACAACTGGACCAATAAGCAGCATCATAATAAAAGGAGAAAAGACTGAAATTGTCAAGGATTTTATTCTACTCGGATCCACAATCAATGCTCACGGAAGCAGCAGTCAAGAAATCAAAGGACACATTGCATTGGGCAAATCTGCTGCAGAAGACTTCTTTAAAGTGTTAAAATGCAAATATTTCACTTTGAGGACTAAGGTGTGTCTGACCGGAGCCATGGTATTTTCAATCACTTCATATGCATGTGAAAGGTGGACAATGAAAAAGGAAGACTGAAGTAGAATTGATGCTTTTGCTTATAATGTTGGTGAAGAATACTGAATATACCATGGACTGCCAAAAGGATGAACAAGTCTGTCTTGGAAGAAGTATAGTCAGAGTGAGGATAGAAATACTTTGTCTCACGTACTTTGGACATGTTACCAGGAGGGACCAATTCCTAGAGCAGGGCATCATGCTTGATAACGTAGAGGACAGTGAAAAAGAGGAAGACTCTCAATGAGATAGATTGACCCAGTGACTTGAACAATGGGCTCAAGCATACCAATGATTGTGAGGATGGTGCAGGACCGGGCAGAGTTTCATTCTGTTGTACATAGGGTCACTATGAGTCAGAACCAACTTGATGACATCTAACAACAACATAACAACACAGAGAGCTAAGGCTCTGGAGTCAGATGCCTGCATTTCTTTATCTGTAAAATGGAATAATAACAGGACTCAACTTAGAGAACTATTGTGAGCATGAAAAAGTTAACTTGAAAAGTGCTTAAAATAGTGTTGGCCACATAACAAATACCAGAAATGTTAATTATTACTATTAGACATCACAGTGCAAGTCAACAAATATTTACTGAGCACCATCCATGAGCCAGGCCCTATGATATGCCTTGCCCTGCCAGGTGCACACCTAAACCCACCTGGCTTTCCCTTTTATCTGGTGGAGATAGGGAAGATAACTGTTGTATAATGAGGTACAAGCAGAGACAGATTTATGCATACAAGAAAGGTACTTGAGAGTTTTTTTTTCTTATATTCACTTTTTAACCGATTTTTTTGAGGTACAGTTAAACAATAAACTGAACATACTTAAAGTGTACAATTTGGTAAGCTTTGGTATATGTCTTGTTAGGTGCGGTCAAGTTGGTTCAGACTCATACAACAGAATGAAACACTGCCTAGTCTTATGCCATCCTCGCAATCATTGTTATGTTTGAGCCCATGTTGTAGCCGCTCTGTCAATCCATGTCGTTGAGGGTCTTCCTCTTTTTCGCTGGCCCTCTACTTTACTAAGCATGATGTCCTTCAGGGACTGGTCCCTCCTGACAACATGTCCAAAGTACATGAGACGAAGTCCACAGTCCTTGCTTCTAAGGAGCATTCTGGCTGCATTGCTTCCGAGACAGGTTTGTTCATTCTTCTGGCAATCCGTGGTATATTCAATGTTCTTTGTCAACACCTTAATTCAAAGCCGTCAATTCTTCAGTCTTATTCATTGTTCACCTTTTGCATGCATATGAGGCGACTGAAAATACCATGGCTTGGATCAGGCTCTCATTAGTCCTTAAAATGACATCTTTGCTTTTTAACACTTTAAAGAAGTTTTTTTGCAGCAGATTTGCCAATGCAATGTGTCCTTTGCTTTCTTGACTGCTGCTTCCATGGATGTTGTTGTGGATTCAAGTAAAATGAAATTCTTGACAAATTCAATCTTTGTTCTGTTTATCATGATGTTGCTTATTGGTCCAGTTGTGAGGATTTTTGTTTTCTTTATGTTGAGGTGCAATCCATACTGAAGGCTGTGGTCTTTGATCTTCATCAGTAAGTGCTTCAAGTCCTGTTCACTTTCAGTAAGTAATGTTGTGTCATCTGCATGACGCAGATTATTAGTGAGTCTTCCTCCAATCCTGATGCCCCATTCTTCTTCATATAGTCCAGTTTCTCGGATTATTGGCTCAGCATACCAATGGAATAGATATGGCGAAATGATACAACGTTGATGCACATCTTTCCTGACTTTAAACCAATCAGTATCCCCTTGCTCTGTCTGTACAACTGCCTCCTCGACTATGTACAGGTTCCTCATGAGCACAATTAGGTGTTCTGGTATTCCCATTCTTCACAATGCAATCCATAATTTGTTATGATCCACACAGTTGAATACCTTTACATAGTGAATAAAACACAGGTAAACATCTTTTTGGTATTCTCTGCTTTCAGTCAAGATCCATCTGACATCAGCAATGATATCCTTCATTCCACGACCTCTTCTGAATCTGGCTTGAATTTCTGGCAGTTACCTGTAGATGTACTGCTGCAACCATTTTTGAATGATCTTCAGCAAAATTTTACTTGTATGTGGTATTAATGATGCTGTTTGATCATTTCTGCACTCTATTGGATCTCCCTTCTTCAGAACAAGTATAAACACAGGTCTCTTCCAGGCAGTTGGCCAGGTAGCTGTCTTCCAAATTTCTTTGCATAAATGAGCCATTCGAGCTCTGCATCCATTTGTTGAAACATCTCAATTGATATTCTGTGAATTCCTGGAGGCTTGTTTTTCACCAAAGCCTTCAGTTCAGCTTGGACTTCTTCAGTACCATTGGTTCCTGATCATATGCTACCTACTGAAATGGTTGAACGTCAACCAATTCTTTTTGGTACAGTGACTCTGTGTATTCCTTCTATATTCTTTTGATGCTTCCTGCACCTTTTAATATTTCCCCCATAGAATCCTTCAATATTGCAACTCAAGGCTTGAATTTTTTCTTCAGTTCTTTCAGTTTGAGAAATGCCGAGTATTTTCTTCCTGTTTGGTTTTCTAACTCCAAGTCTTTGCACATTTCATTATAATCCTTTACTTTGTGATCTGTCCTTTGAAGCCTTATGTTCAGCTCTTTTACTTCATCCTTTCTTCTGTTCCGTTTAGCTATACTATGTTCAAAAGCAAGTTTCAGAGTCTCTTCTGACATCCATTTTAGTCTTTTCTTTCTTTCCTGTCTTTTTAATGACCTCTTGCTTTCTTCATGTATGATGTCCTTGATGTCATTTCACAACTCCTCTGGTCTCCCCTCATTAGTGTTCAATGCATCAAATCTATTCTTGAGATGATCTCTAGATTCAGGTGGGATGTACTCAAGGTTTTATTTTGGCTCTCTTGGACTTGCTCTAATTTTCTTCAGCTTTAACCTAAATGAGTATATGAGCAATTGATGGTCTGCTCCATAGTCAGCCCCCAGCCTTGTTCTGACTGATGATATTGAGCTTTTCCATTGTCTCTTTCCACAAATGTAGTCGATTTGATTCCTATGTATTCCATCTGGTGAGGTCCTACTGCATAGTCATCATTTACGTTGTTGAAAAAAGATATTTGCAATGAAGAAGTCATCGGTCTTGCAAACTTCTATCATGTGATCTCCCACATCATTTCTATCACCAAGGTCATATTTTCCAACTATTGGTCTTTTTTTTTTTTTCCCCAACTTTTGAATTCCAATCACCAATAATTATCAATGCATCTTGACTGCATGTTTAATCAATTTCAGACTGAAGAAGTTGGTAAAAATCTTCAATTTCTGCATCTTTATCCTTAGTGGTTAGTGCCTAAATTTGAGTAATAGTCATATTAAGTGGTCTTCCTTGTAGAAGTGTTGATATTATGCCACCATTGACAGAGTTGTATTTCAGGGCAGATCTTGAAATACTCTTTTTGAAGATTAATGTGAGGCCATTACTCTTCAGTTTCTTATTCCCAGAGTAGTAGACCATATGATTGTCTGATTCAAAATGGCCAATACCAGTCCATTTTAGCTCACTAATGCCTAGAATATCAATCTTTATGCGTTCCATTTCATTTTTTTTAATTAACTTTTATTAAGCTTCAAGTGAACATTTACAAATCCAATCAGTCTGTCACATGTAAGTTTACATACATCTTACTCCCTTCTCCCACTTGCTCTCCCCCTATTGAGTCAGCCCTTTCAGTCTCTCGTTTCGTGCCAATTTTGCCATCTTCCCTCTCTCTCTATCTTCCCATCCCCCCTCCAGTCAAGAGTTGCCAACACACTCTCAAGTGTCCACCTGATTTAATTAGCTCACTCTTCATCAGCATCTCTCTCCCCCCCGCTGACCAGTCCCTTTCATGTCTGATGAGTTGTCTTCGGGGATGGTTCCTGTCCTGTGCCAACAGAAGGTCTGGGGAGCATTGCCGCCAGGATTCCTCTAGTCGCAGTCAGACCATTAACTATGGTCTTTTTATGAGAATTTGGGGTCTGCATCCCACTGATCTCCTGCTCCCTCAGGAGTTCTCTGTTGTGCTCCCTGACAGGGCAGTCATCGATTGTGGCCGGGCACCAACTAGTTCTTCTGGTCTCAGGATGATGTAGGTCTCTGGTTCATGCGGCCCTTTCTGCCTCTTGGTTTCTTAGTTGTTGTGTGACCTTGGTGTTCTTCATTTTCCTTTGCTCCAGGTGTGCTGAGACCAAATGATGCCTCTTAGATGGCCGCTTGTTAGCATTTAGGACCCCAGACGCCACCTTTCAAAGTGGGATGCAGAATGTTTTCATAATAGAATTATTTTGCCAATTGACTTAGAAGTCCCCTCAAACCACGTTCCCCAGACCCCCGCCCCTGCTCCGCTGACCTTTGAAGCATTCATTTTATCCCAGAAACCTCTTTGCTTTTAGTCCAGTCCAATTGGGCTGACCTTCCTTGTATCGAGTGTTGTCTTTCCCTTCACCCAAAGCAGTTCTTATCTACTGATTGATCAATAAAAACCCTCTCCCTCCCTCCCTCCCTCCCTCCCTCCCTCCCTCCCTCCCTCCCTCCCTCCCTCCCTCCCTCCCTCCCCCCTTCGTAACCACAAAAGTATGTGTTCTTCTCAGTTTTTTCTATTTCTCAAGATCTTATAATAGTGGTCTTATACAATATTTGTCCTTTTGCCTCTGACTCATTTCGCTCAGCATAATGCCTTCCAGATTCCTCCATGTTATGAAATGTTTCAGAGATTCGTCACTGTTCTTTATCGATGCGTAGTATTCCATTGTGTGAATATACCACAATTTATTTACCCATTCATCCCTTGATGGACACCTTGGTTGCTTCCAGCTTTTTGCTATTGTAAACAGAGCTGCAATAAACATGGGTGTGCATATATCTGTTTGTGTGAAGGCTCTTGTATCTCTAGGGTATATTCCGAGGAGTGGGATTTCTGGGTTGTATGGTAGTTCTATTTCTAACTGTTTAAGATAACGCCAGATAGATTTCCAAAGTGGTTGTACCATTTTACATTCCCACCAGCAGTGTATAAGAGTTCCAATCTCTCCGCAGCCTCTCCAACATTTATTATTTTGTGTTTTTTGGATTAATGCCAGTCTAGTTGGTGTGAGATGGAATCTCATCGTAGTTTTAATTTGCATTTCTCTAATGGCTAATGATCGGGAGCATTTTCTCATGTATCTGTTGGCTGCCTGAATATCTTCTTTAGTGAAGTGTGTGTTCATATCCTTTGCCCACTTCTTGATTGGGTTGTTTGTCTTTTTGTGGTTGAGTTTTGACAGAATCATGTAGATTTTAGAGATCAGGTGCTGGTCTGAGATGTCATAGCTGAAAATTCTTTCCCAGTCTGTAGGTGGTCTTTTTACTCTTTTGGTGAAGTCTTTAGATGAACATAGGTGTTTGATTTTTAGGAGCTCCCGGTTATCGGGTTTCTCTTCATCATTTTTGGTAATGTTTTGTATTCTGTTTATGCCCTGTATTAGGGCTCCTAGGGTTGTCCCTATTTTTTCTTCCATGATCTTTATCGTTTTAGTCTTTATGTTTAGGTCTTTGATCCACTTGGAGTTAGTTTTTGTGCATGGTGTGAGGTATGGGTCCTGTTTCATTTTTTTGCAAATGGATATCCAGTTATGCCAGCACCATTTGTTGAAAAGACTATCTTTTCCCCAATTAACTGACACTGGTCCTTTGTCAAATATCAGCTGCTCATACATGGATGGATTTATATCTGGATTCTCAATTCTGTTCCATTGGTCTATGTGCCTGTTGTTGTACCAGTACCAGGCTGTTTTGACTACTGTGGCTGTATAATAGGTTCTGAAATCAGGTAGAGTGAGGCCTCCCACTTTCTTCTTCTTTTTCAGTAATGCTTTGCTTATCCGGGGGTTCTTTCCCTTCCATATGAAATTGGTGATTTGTTTGTCTATCCCTTTAAAATATGACATTGGAATTTGGATCGGAAGTGCGTTATGTGTATAGATGGCTTTTGGTAGAATAGACATTTTTACTACGTTAAGTCTTCCTATCCATGAGCAGGGTATGTTTTTCCACTTAAGTATGTCCTTTTTAATTTCTTGTTGTAGAGCTTTGTAGTTTTCTTTGTATAGGTCTTTTACATGCTTGGTAAGATTTATTCCTAAGTATTTTATCTTCTTGGGGGCTACTGTGAATGGTATTGATTTGGTTATTTCCTCTTCGGTGTTCTTTTTGTTGATGTAGAGGAATTCAAGTGATTTTTGTATGTTTATTTTATAACCTGAGACTCTGCCAAACTCTTCTATTAGTTTCAGTAGTTTTCTGGAGGATTCCTTAGGGTTTTCTGTGTATACGATCATGTCATCTGCAAATAGTGATAGCTTTACTTCCTCCTTGCCAATCCGGATACGCTTTATTTCTTTGTCTAGCCTAATTGCCCTGGCTAGGACTTCAAGTACGATGTTGAATGAGAGCAGTGATAAAGGGCATCCTTGTCTGGTTCCCGTTCTCAAGGGAAATGCTTTCAGGTTCTCTCCATTTAGAGTGATGTTGGCTGTTGGCTTTGCATAGATGCCCTTTATTATGTTGAGGAATTTTCCTTCAATTCCTATTTTGGCAAGAGTTTTTATCATAAATGGGTGTTGAACTTTGTCAAATGCCTTTTCTGCATCAGTTGATAAGATCATGTGGTTTTTATCTTTTGTTTTATTTATGTGATGGATTACATTAATGGTTTTTCTGATATTAAACCAGCCTTGCATACCTGGTAGAAATCCCACTTGATCAGGGTGAATTATTTTTTTGATGTGTTGTTGGATTCTATTGGCTAGAATTTTGTTGAGGATTTTTGCATCTATGTTCATGAGGGATATAGGTCTAAAATTTTCTTTTTTTGTAATGTCTTTACCTGGTTTTGGTATCAGGGAGATGGTAGCTTCATAGAATGAGTTGGGTAGTATTCCGTCTTGTTCTATGCTTTGAAATACCTTCAGTAGCAGTGGTGTTAAGTCTTCTCTGAAGGTTTGGTAGAACTCTGCAGTGAAGCCGTCCGGGCCAGGACTTTTTTTTGTTGGAAGTTTTTTGATTACCGTTTCAATCTCTTTTTTTGTTATGGGTCTATTTAGTTGTTCTACTTCTGAATGTGTTAGTTTAGGTAGGTAGTGTTTTTCCAAGAATTTATCCATTTCTTCTAGGTTTTCAAATTTGTTAGAGTACAATTTTTCGTAGTAATCTGAAATGATTCTTTTAATTTCATTTGGTTCTGTTGTGATGTGGTCCTTCTCGTTTCTTATTTGGGTTATTTGTTTCCTTTCCTGTATTTCTTTAGTCAGTCTAGCCAATGGTTTATCAATTTTGTTAATTTTTTCAAAGAACCAGCTTTTGGCTTTGTTAATTCTTTCAATTGTTTTTCTGTTCTCTAATTCATTTAGTTCAGCTCTAATTTTTATTATTTGCTTTCTTCTGGTGCCTGATGGGTTCTTTTGTTGCGCACTTTCTATTTGTTCAAGTTGTCGGGACAGTTCTCTGATTTTGTCTCTTTCTTCTTTTTGTATGTGTGCATTTATCGATATAAATTGGCCTCTGAGCACTGCTTTTGCTGTGTCCCAGAGGTTTTGATAGGAAGTATTTTCATTCTCGTTGCATTCTATGAATTTGCTTATTCCCTCCTTGATGTCTTCTATAACCCAGTCTTTTTTCAGGAGGGTATTGTTCCTTTTCCAACTATTTGATTTCTTTTCCCTAGTTTTTCTGTTATTGATTTCTAGTTTCATTGCCTTCTGGTCTGAGAAGATGCTTTGTAATATTTCGATGTCTTGGACTCTGCAAAGATTTGTTTCATGACCTAATATGTGGTCTATTCTAGAGAATGTTCCATGTGCACTAGAAAAAAAAGTATATTTTGCAGCAGTTGGGTGGAGAGTTCTGTATAAGTCAATGAGTTCAAGTTGGTTGATTGTTGTAAGTAGGTCTTCCGTGTCTCTATTGAGCTTCTTACTGGATGTCCTGTCCTTCTCCGAAAGTGGTGTGTTGAAGTCTCCTACTATAAATGTGGAGGTGTCTATCTCACTTTTCAATTCTGTTAAAATTTGATTTATGTATCTTGCAGCCCTGTCATTGGGTGCATAAATATTTAATATGGTTATGTCTTCCTGGTCAATTGTCCCTTTAATCATTATGTAGTGTCCTTTATCCTTTGTGGTGGATTTAAGTCTAAAGTCTATTTTGTCAGAAATTAATATTGCTACTCCTCTTCTTTTTTGCTCATTGTTTGCTTGATACATTTTTTTCCATCCTTTGAGTTTTAGTTTGTTTGTGTCTCTAAGTCTAAGGTGTGTCTCTTGTAGGGAACATATAGATGGATCGTGTTTCTTTATCCAGTCCGTGACTCTCTGTCTCTTTATTGGTGCATTTAGTCCATTTACATTCAGCGTAATTATAGATAAATAAGTTTTTAGTGCTGTCATTTTGATGCCTTTTCATGTGTGTTGTTGGCCATTTCATTTTTCCACATACTTTTTTGTGCTGAGACGTTTTTCTTAGTAAATTGTGAGATCCTCATTTTCATAATGTTTAACTTTATGTTAGTTGAGTCGTTATGTTTTTCTTGGCTTTTTTCTTGAGTTATGGAGTTGATATTCCTTTTTGTGGTTACCTTATTATTTACCCCTATTTTTCTAAGTAAAAACCTAACTTGTATCGTTCTATATCGCCTTGTATCACTCTCCATCTGGCAGTTCAATGCCTCCTGTATTTAGTCCCTCTTTTTGATTATTGTGATCTTTTACCTATTGACTTCCATGATTCCCTGTTATGTGTATTATTTTATTTATTTATTAGAATTAATCTTAATTTGTTTGTTTTTGTGCTTTCCCTATTTGAGTTGATATCAGGACGTTCTGTTTGGTGACCTTGTATTGTGCTGGTACCTGATATTATTGGTCATCTGACCAAACAATCTCCTTTAGCATTTCTTGTAGCCTTGGTTTGGTTTTTGCGAATTCTCTAAACTTGTGTTTATCTGTAAATATCTTAATTTCTCCTTCATATTTCAGAGAGAATTTTGCTGGATATATGATCCTTGGTTGGCAGTTTTTCTCCTTCAGTGCTCTGTATACGTCGTCCCATTCCCTTCTTGCCTGCATGGTTTCTCCTGAGTAGTCTGCACTTATTCTTATTGATTCTCCCTCGAAGGAAACCTTTCTTTTCTCCCTGGCTGCTTTTATAATTTTCTGTTTATCTTTGGTTTTGGTAAGTTTGATGATAATATGTCTTGGTGTTTTTCTTTTTGGATCAATCTTAAATGGGGTTCGATGAGCATCTTGGATAGATATCCTTTCGTCTTTCATGATGTCAGGGAAGTTTTGTGTCAGGAGTTCTTCAACTATTTTCTCTGTGTTTTCTGTCCCCCCTCCCTGTTCTGGGACTCCAATCACTCGCAAGTTATCCTTCTTGATAGAGTCCCACATGATTCTTAGGGTTTCTTCATTTTTTTTAATTCTTTTATCTGATTTTTTTTCAGCTATGTTGGTGTTGATTCCGTGGTCCTCCAGATGTCCCAGTCTACATTCTAATTGCTCGAGTCTGCTCCTCTGACTTCCTATTGCGTTATCTAATTCTGTAATTTTATTGTTAATCTTTTGTATTTCTACATGCTGTCTCTCTATGGATTCTTGCAACTTATTAATTTTTCCACTATGTTCTTGAATAATCTTTTTGAGTTCTTCAACAGTTTTATCAGTGTGTTCCTTGGCTTTTTCTGCAGTTAGCCTAATTTCATTTGTGATGTCTTTAGACATTCTGTAAATTAGTTTTTTATATTCTGTATCTGATAATTCCAGGATTGTATCTTCATTTGGGAAAGATTTTGATTCTTTTGTTTGGGGGGTTGGAGAAGCTGTCATGGTCTGCTTTATGTGGTTTGATATGGACTGCTGTCTCCGAGCCATCACTGGGAAACTAGTTTTTCCAGAAAATCCCTAAAAAAAAAAATGCAGTCAGATCCCTATCAGAGTTCTCCCTCTGGCTCAGGCTATTTGGATGTTAATGGAGCCGCCTGGGGAGGCTGGGGGAGGGATCAGAGAGCTAGGAGTGTAGCACCTCAGAATATAGCCAGAGTTGTTTGTCTTACTTGGAATGACTCTTATATCTGAGATTTCTGTGGGGCGCGTCGCCTATATGTACTGTGTGGAGATTGCCCCCCAGGGGTTCTGGCCCACTGGCGTCACGGTCATATCCTCCGCTGTCAGCCCCACCCCCAAGGTTAAGGCTCCCCTACTGGGACGGAGCACTCCCGACTCCAAAATCAGTCGCTGCCTCCCGGGGACTCCCCGTCCCGCCAGCCGCGTCGCGCGCCACTCCCGTGAACCGGGTGGTCTCCCCCCTGGGGTCAGCTCAGGAGAGCGGAGCAGCTCTCCGCGCCTGAGCCGCGACTGCGTGTCCCGACTGGGACGCCGCTCTCCCCGCTCCAAGACCAGCCACTGCCTCCCGGGGACTTCCTCCACCGGCTGTGACGCCATGCCGCCCGCGCAAACCGGCTGGGACCGCCCTGGGGTCAATTCAGGGGGATGGAGCTGCACCCCGCGCTCACGCCCCACCCGCACCCGCCAAAATCCCGGCGGGACGGCTCCCCCGCTGGGACGGTGCTCTCCCCGCTCCAAGACCAGTCACTGCCTCCCGGGGACTTCTCCCTCCGGCGCTCTGTGCTGCTCGCGCGAACTGGGTGGGTGCCACCCACGTGAATGGCTGGGCCCCCCCGGGGTCAATTCAGGGGAATGTAGCTGGTCCCTGCGCTCGTGCTACGCCCGCTCCCCGCCAAAATCCTGGCGGGACGGCTCCCCGGCTGGGACGCTGCTCTCCCCGCTGCAAGACCAGTCACTGCCTCCCGGGGACTTCTCCCACCGACTGCGCCGCCACGCCGCCTGCGCCAACCAGCTGGGCTCCCTCCCGGGATGAGTTCGGGGGCTAGGGCTGGGCCCCTTGTCTGTGCCGTCTGCCCCCCTGGGCTCTGCCCCAAATCGGGCTCCAAAGGTCACCTGACTGGTATGCTGGCTCCTGGCTCTGAAAACAATCGCTGTCTCCCCGTATTTGTTCGTTCTCCATCTTTAAATCTGTGTTTGTTGTTCAGAGTTCGTAGATTGTTATGTATGTGATCGATTCACTTGTTTTTCCGAGTCTTTGTTGCAAGAGGGATCCGCGGTAGCATCCACCTAGTCCACCATCTTGGCCCCTCCATTTCATTTTTGACAACTTCCAATTTTCCTAGATTCATAGTTTGTATATTCCAGGTTCTGGAATTATTAATGGGTGTTTGCAGCTATTTCTCCTCATTTTCAATCATACCATATCAGGAAATGTAGTTCCCAGAAGCTTGACTCCATCCACTTCATGAAGACTCTACTTTGAGGAGTCTACTTTGTGGAGGCAGTATTTTGTATTTTGAATGCCTTCCAACTTGAGAGGCTCATCTGGCATTGTATCAGACAATGTTCCACTGTTATTCATAAGGTTTTCACTGACCAATTTTTTCGGAAGTAGATGACCAGGTCCTTCTTCCTAGTCTGTTTTAGCCTGGAAGCTTCACTTGCTGTTCACCATGGGTACCCTGCTGGTATTTGAAATACCAGTGCCATAGCTTCTAGAATTACAGCAACACACAACCCACCTCAGTACAAGAAACTGACAGATGCATGGTGGGGTATATGTTTATACCCATGAAATCATCACCACAATCAAGAGAATGAGCATATTCATGATCTCCTAAGTTTCTTTGTGTCCCTTTGTAATTCTTCCCAGGTAACCAACGATTTGCATTTTCTCACTATAGATTTGTTTCATTTTTTAGAATTTTACTCAGCATAGTTATTTTGAGATTCATCTATGTTGTTGCATGTATTGAGAGTTCATTCCTTTTTATTGTTGAGTTGTACTCCATTGTATAGATGTACCACAACTTGTTTATCTAGTCACCTGTGAATGAAGATTTAGGTTGTTTCCAGGTTTTGGCTATTACAAAAAAAGTTGCTAAAAGTTGTTTTTTAAATAAAACATTTAATGTATACAGTTCAACGAGTCTTGGCAGATGTATACATCTGCAAAACTACTACCGCAATCAAGATACAGAGCATTTCTATCACCTCCAAAAGTTTCCTCATGGCCTACTCCTCCCACCTTTCCCATTCCCAGTCTGCTTTCTGCCACTACAGATCAGCTTACATTTTCAAGAATTTTATAAACATGGACTTATACAGTGTACATGATTTTGTCTGTTCTCTTTTACTCAGTGTAATGATTTTAAAATTCATCCATGCTGTTTGTTGTATTTATCCGTATTGCATCTTGGTTGATTGCTGAGTAGTATTCCAATGGATGTATATACTAAAAAATATATATATATATATATATATATATATATATATATATATATATATATATATATATATATATATATATATATATATATACTAGAAGTTGTTTATTCATTTATTGAAAATTTGGGTTGTTTCCAGTTTTGGCTACTGTGAATAGCTGCTAGGAAAATCTCCTACAAGTCTTTGTGTGAACTTAAGGATTTCATTCTTACGAATTCTACATAAGCTATCCCCACAAAGAGGACAGCCCGTTACCTACTAAATGTAGTTTCTTCTGAACAAGTGTCTTTAATCTCATGACTCCTGTGAATCTGTAACTAATTATATCTTCCCCCTTGCATTTGACTCTAGGATGCTTAGAAGTAAATTTGTGGGCTATTTCTAGCAGTAATGCAATTCTTGTTGTATGTACATATTTTGTGTGCTAGCATTATCCTTTATTTTACTTTTCTCTCATTATTCATACTTTGTCCCTAATTTTGTCATTCATTAATTTTTTTTGGAGCCCTGGTGGCACAGTCGTTAAGATCTAGGCTGCTAACCAAAAGGTCAGCAGTTGGAACCCACCAGCTGCTCCTTGGAAAACTCTGCATCAGTTCTACTCAGTCCTGTAGGGTTGCCATGAGTCAGAATCAACTTGAAGGCAGTGGGTTCAGTTTGGAGTTTTTAGTTAATTTTTTTGTCACACTGTGTATTTCATAATGTACCTCGAATCCATTTTTTAAAGGATACAGTATTATCAATACAATAAATACAAAAGAAGTGTTAAATCTGGCACCCAGAAATTTCCCTCTGCCCCAAGATATCTTTCTTTCCTACCTGCCAGGAATGCCTGAAACTCTGCCATTTGAGATTCATTCCTTTGGATTAAGAAGTATCTCTTATTAAGATGAAATCCCTACAAAAGAAGGCACCTTAATCTTAGGTTACAGAAGTGTGAATTAGTTTATCTGATTCTTTACAACTGGACAGCTAGAGGTTGGGGAGGGTAGAAGGCGGACTGGTACAGGCAGAACAGGAAGTCACTACATGATAAAAAAGTAGGAAAGAAGCAGGAAGAAGAGCCACCATGTTCTGATTTTGCTCATCTCCCTGATGTGAAGTAAGAATTTTTATCTTTTGCCTTTTTTTTTTTTTAAAGATAATCTTCAAAGGTAAGAATTGAGTTAAATAACAATGGCAACTGATGTTTCTTTGCTGAACTACCTGGAAACCTTTGATTACTGAAGTGTAGGAATAGAATAAAAATGAACTTAAAGGGCCCCAATTTAAAGTCACCCAATTACAAAGTGGAAATCATCTACTTTTATGTCATCTTCCTCATTTTTTTTTTCCTCAGTACTGAAGTAGACATGTTGTTAGATGAAGCAGGGACAGACAAAAGATCAGCTGCAATGGAGAGAAAATGCTGTTTTCTAGTACAAAATGGTAGTACAAAAAGGTAGGCGCCAGACACAATTGGCAATCATGAATACATGCCCCCCAAATCAATAAACTTGGAGAAAATTCAATGTAGTGCCTGAAAGCAATTCTGAAAAGAGAACCACATACCCGCTCCCTCGCCCCTCCAAAAAAAAAAAAAAAGAAAAAAAAAAATCAACTAAACAAAACTATACAAAAGTGAATGAAAAACTAGATGTCAGAAAAAGTATTGAGTGCTGAGAAGAATGATTCAGATAAAAGGAAAAAAAACAGATCTACAAGCAGCTGAATTGTAGATTTAAAACACTTGGCAGTTTGCACATACCTTGCTGATGAAAATCTTGTCGATGGAAGCAAAATTCCATATGATACCACGTTCTTTCAAATATTTTATCCCTTATAAATGCAAGGCTCGTATCATTGCACAGCTTGGTAAATTTAAGTTAAATGACATATAGACTTGTGTTTGATTAAAAGTTCATTTTTTGTAGCTACCAGGAGTAAAGTCAATTAGGCAATTCTCCATTATAGACAACAGGAGTAGAAAGGGAAAAATGAACAGTTGTAGATTCTCTGAGGCAGTAGCTTATTGATATGTTTTCTACACGAAGCTAAATTTCTTTTATCACTCAATACTGAATCTTGATCTCAAGTGAGAGGAGGCATTTCTTTTTAGAGCCAAGCTATAAACATTCCAGGTAAGGAACTTTAACCACAAACATACAGGGTATAAACAGATGTGCATGACAGCATTTTCTGTGGAAGGGGACTTGAGGGATAGTTTAATTGTAACACCATCATAGTGTGGGAGCCTGAGAGAATTATCGTAAATTGCTTCATGAATATTTATTAAAGTGGTAAATAAGGTTGGCTGGATGGGTCTGTATATCTCAATGTGCAAACATACTAGAAGGAAAATAAAGTCAGGAACTGCAAAGTTCTTATTGCCACATGTGTCAGGGAATCATTTTACTCACAAAGGGTACATCCTGAATTGTAGCTATTCTTCCCCAAATCACTACTACGTTTTACAGCTCACTCCATTCTCATTTGGTTTCTGCCACTTACTTTTACTGCCTATGCAGTCTTTCTTTTCCTAGACTTGATAAGTACGGATGTATTATCGTATACGAGCTAAGCTTTTGAAAGTATACTTCAAGTTTCTAATGTGTCTAGGATTCATTTGAAAGAAACGTAATTATTTGAGGTCTTTCCAGGCCCCTGTTGCATGTCTTTCCTCTTACCTCTGGCCACCCTCTGGGGCCTACAAGCTCTCTCCTCTTCGCTTTCCCTGCCTCCTTGATACTCCATAGAGTCTTCACCCCCTGACTGGCTTCAATGGGTTCCTCTGAAAACCTTATTGCATCACTTCTTTCTCGAATGCTGAGGTATGCCTTAGTTACCGAAAAAGTACCAAAAATGGATGGCTTTAAAGAACAGGAATTTACTTTCTCACAGTTCTAAAGGCTACAAGTTCAAATCAGGATCTTAGCTATGTTGACGTCTTCTGTGGGCATCTCTCCTAGTTTCTGGTGCTTGCTGGCAATCCTTAGTGTTCCTTTGCTTGTAGGTGGGTTCTCATGTGGCTTCTGTCTTCCCCCTGTTTTTGTCTGTGTCTATTCTGCTCTTTTTATATGACATCACTCAGAAGTGATTAGGTTTAAGACCTACCCTGCTCTGGTATCATTAACACAGCAAAAGAAACCCCTATTTCCAAACAGGGTCTTATATACAGGTACAGGGTTAGGATGTTCACATTTTTTTTGAGGGATACAATATAATCCATAACAAGGTGTTAGTGGCTATAATGAATTACTGGTTCTCCCAGACAAATTCTTACCTTTAACCATGAACTCTTGTTGTTTCAGTATAAGTGCGTCCATATATTTTATTTTATTTTATATTTTTATATACGTACTGTGTTAGGCTAGTTGAGAGCTGTTCTTGGTGGTAGACTTTAGCATAATCCCAATATAACAGCATATGCCATTTATAAGTAATTTCTTGTATATTTGTGGATTGTATTTAAGTTTGTATTTTTTAAATCTCTTTATCTCAGACTACCCATCTTGCCGTGTATGCTAGGAGAACATTAAAGATCATGGAAATTCTCCTGCTGATAAAACCTGAGGTTTAATATTGAAGACTGATTTACCCTTATTTCCTCAGATCAAAGCTAAGATTAGAAAACTCTCCTAAACTTATTTTACAGCATGACTGTTTCTGACTGAATTCATTTTAAATTTATGTCTAAATCCCAAAGACGGCAACATTTTAATTTTCCAAAGGAAGAAAGTAAAACAGGAAGGTAGGGGAACCCCTTATACTCTGTGTTACAGGTCAGTTGAAATCCGTGGTAATTGCTATAAGAGCTAACACATCTAAAAAAAAAAAAAAAAAAAAAAACACATCTAGAGTTCATTAAATGCTTGTTGAATTAAATTGGATTCAACTAGGATAAACATTTGAGTAATTAGAATTTTACTTCCATGTCTATTCTGTGTGATTTTTAAAATCATAGTGTTTTTCTACTCACATCTTTTCCAAATAAGGTGACAATCAAGGTTTTGGGGCCAGGTTATTTTCCCTAAATCTATTCAGTATATTAGTCTCATCAGGCACTATCACTTACTCTTACTAATCTATTGGCTCATTTCTGGTCTTCAACTATTTCCAGAAGTTTGACTTCTCTAGCACCTTCTCCCACTTCACACAGCTCTTTGAATCCAGTTTTGTACATCAAATAACTTTACTTTGAAATCTCCATGCTACAGTGTGGGTCCTTTAAAAGCCACAGCTGTAGCTTGTTTCTACAACATCTTGAAGAGATATGGCTGGTAAACACTACACTACCTAGTCTATCTCATTGGGTCTAATTGGCTTGAGTGTAAGTCAGGAAGCACTATAGGAAATCTGAACAATTTATGTCTTTCTGCACTGCAGAGGTTTATGGGTTCCCCATCTTGAGAAACTGTGGCAGTGCAGTTTTCCTTTGTCTCCCTGCCCTTTGTTTCATGAAGATACTATTGTCTCAATATTTGTGTCCATCTCTAGAATCTTTTAGAGGAGGTGTCATAAATAGTGCTTATTGGTTTTCACACAGTGGTTTTGTCCTTTTCTTCTTGACCCAAATAGCACATAATAAGATGGAAGAGGAGTTCAAATTGGGTTTCTGGTAGGTGAGCAGCACACAGCTACTGGGTACTCTATTGGAGACCAATGCTAACACTTCCTTTTCACAAGATGTTGAAATTTCAAGGTACCCCTAGCAAATCTTTTTTTATTTTTTCCTTCCAGGTTCATACTGACCATTGGTTATATTGTAACCTGGTTCATGTCAAGTTATACATTACCTACTTTTACAAGACTTTGAGGGTAGGCTGTTGTAAAGAAAAATTCCTATTTAAAATTTAATTTAGTTGTTAATTCTGAAAAAGCCTGGCAAGCATGCACCTTCCTATTTAGGTTTCTGCTTTGTCTGAGAGGGAGTCCATGCTTGTTGAAGGGATAACTGAAAAAGGTAGGGAGCAGAGGCTGGAGGAAAAATTGGAAACATTCAATTCTTTCAGGGGTCTCATGATAGTTTGCAGTAATGTGAATTCCCAGATAGTCAGAGCACACCTATTTCAAATATAAATACCCAAATTTACCTCACAGCCAGATATAAATTTTAGAATGTCGTGCTTTTGTTGCTGTTAATGAAATCACTGCCCCCTTTCAACACATTGAAATCTGGGCATTAAATGGGTGTACCTGGTCCTCAATTCTTCATCTAATTAGCATTGCCAAATTTAGCAAAGAAAGAGACAGGACGACATTAAATTCGAATTTCTGATACACAGTAAACGATGTTTGAGTATGAGTATGTTCCATGCAATACTTGGACAAATATTGGGTGGGACATAATTTATACTCAAACATCATTGTGTACCAGAAATTCAGATGTAACTGTATTTTTCTGGCAATCAATCCTATCAATGTAACTAAATATTCCAATCAAAGCCATTTTCCTCTCTCAAGGATACTCTGTGATTCTGGACATTCGAATGAAGAAATTACTCCTTAGAGCATCGTGTTGAGAACTGCACAAATTCAGTATTATTAGCATTTGCCAGTAGAGGTAGAGGCCTTTAAAAAAGAGGCATGAAAAAAGAAAACTGACTCCTTAACTACAATTCACATCTGTAATCCTCTCCCAGTTCACCCTAACTCAAGTCATCAGCACATGGTATTTTGCAGCTGACGGGCCAGCAGCTGTTACTGGGAATCAGGTGGGGATAGAAGGACATTTACAATTTTTATTTCTGAGTTCCCTTCCAAACCCAGATAAGTAAATATGTAGCAGCAGGTGATGCAAACAACCAAGGAAAAGTTGAAAACAAACAAAATCTCACCATTTGGGCAAATGTAAAATGCTAAATCTAGTCTGTGGTGTAAAATTCTGCAATGTAGTCCCTGCCATTTGATTCCCCCCAGGTGGAATATTTTATGTGTTTAGTGTGCAGATGTGTGAGGTTTATATTACCTCACAACGTCTTTGAAAATGGGCCATCAGGGCCACGCAGAGGTATAAATTTGTCCACCGAAATGGTCAAATTACTAAATTATTCTCCTGATTCCCATGTACAGCCCCATTTTCTGAGTCATAAGTTAGAAGAACATAGTCGTTACTTTTGAAGTTTCCACAATTAAGTATCCAGACCTGAAACATTCAGGACCATACCTTCTACCAAAGTACAGTCTATGATTACTTCAGAAACACCACTTGGGCCCTGCTATTCTTATATCAGGGGCCTGCCATGTGATTTGCACTTGAAGGCTAACAACTATATCTCCTGGCTGGGCTACATGAGACCAATGGTAAAGTTAAACCATTGCTATGGATTGAATTGTGTCCCTCAAAAATATGTGTTGGCTGAATGGACAGGAAAACAAGAGAGTGGCGGGAAGGAGTATGCTGTCTCATCGGAAGGAGAGCAACTAGGAGTATATAGCAAGGTGTATATAAATTTTTGTATGAGAGACGGACTTGGTTTGTAAACTTTCACTTAAAGCACAATAAAAATTAAAAAAAAAAAAAGTGTTGTAAAAGGGTTAAGGCTGCTAACCAAAAGATCAGCTGTTCGAAACCACCAGCTGCTCCTTGGAAACCCTATGGAGCATTTCTGTTCTGTCCTACAGGGTGGCTGGCTATGAGTTGGAATTGACTTGAAGACTGCTTTTTTTTTTTTTTTAATGACTGTATTTATAATCCCATATGGGAATGGCTTGTCTTTGTTATGTTAATGAGACAGGATTGGTATAGAAAAATTAAACCAATCTCTTTTGAGATCTAAATAAGGTTAAACAAGCAAGCTAGGGGAAAGAGAGATGCCAAGCCACATGAAGATTCCCCAGGAGCAGAAGCTCAAAGAGACAGGACCTTCCTCCAGAGCCGACAGAGAGAGAAAGCCTTCCCTAGAGCCAGTACCATGAATTCAAACTTCTAGCCTCCTAAGCTGTGAGAAAATAAATGTGTTTGTTAAAACTACTCACTTCTGGCATTTCTGTTATTGCAGTACTAGGTAACTAAGATAACCATCATTGCTGTAACACTTCTGAAACTGGACTTGATTTCTAACATCTGTTTGATGATGCATTCTTTTGAAAAGTTGCTCATTTGAAGTCTTTTCCAAAAGCAATAAAAATGTTTTTTCAATTTCAATCTCAACTCAGATAAAACAATTTTTTTTTTTTCTTTCAAAGCTGAACTGCCTGAAAAGCTTGTGGAGCCTTAAGAACTATCGCTGTGGGGCTTCAGTTTGTTGAACAGCACTTCTAGGTTATGGTGAACATGACAGTGCAAATTTTTAAATGAGTTCTTGCCCAGCACTCTTTCTCCACCTTCATTTGACAAGGATAACTAGATAATTCCATTTCCATGGCCATTCCTACTTGGGTTACCCCTGGAATGTGACCAGAGCTTCATAGAAGGTATAAGAGGAGAAGGTCTTATTCTCCACACATCTCATGTCTATTTAAAACACTCAGTTACTTACAATTATCTACAAAATAATGTTCTAACTCCTTACCCTGACTTTTAAGACTCTGGGGATGTTTGGTTGGATTATAACGATACTTTAGACAATGCAATCCTTTACTGCGAGGGACTGTCCTGCACATTGAAGTGTATGGGCCCTCAGTCACTCTGACAATCAAACCCATTACGAGATGTTTCCAAATGCTCTCTAGGGTTTAGTAATGCCCCCAGTCAGAACCAACCTTCTAGAGTATGGCCTCAATTTACCTTTCCCACCCATATTCCCATTACTCCAACGTATGGGTGCTATGTACTAGACATAGCATTTAACTCTTTTCTGCTGTGAGGGTTAAATGGGATAAATTAATAAAGCAACTTGTACAGCTCCTTGCACTTAGTGAAAACAGGATTTCCCCTGCACTTTCACATAACTTTGCTCTTACTCTCAGTCCATCCATCTGGGTAGAATACTCTTTTTTGTTTTTTACCTTTGAATATTCAAGTCCTACCAAGTAGGTTCAAATTAAATGATTTATGAAATCTCTCTTAATCTCCAAAAAATCTCTGTGTTCCATAAATTCATTCATTACTCAGGGTCTTTATTAGGCACTCAAGGACTTAGCTGGGGAGACAAATAAAGTAGGGTTTACTGTATGGTGTGATGAACTGAATGACAAAGTGAGGTTTAAGCCGCAGTGGAAGCACAGAAGAGAGTATCTATGGAAGGTCTTCTAAGACTGCTGCTTGGGCCGAATTTTGAAGTCAAAGAGTTGATTAGATAAAAAGGAAGCAGGAAGCACATTTCAAGAAAAGTTAAATGCAAATGCATGGTGGTGGTAGTCCATTTTGGCTGGATCAAATGGAGCACGTAGGGAAGTGCCAGAAAATGAGACCAGAAATACTGCCAGGAGCAAAATTATAGAGGGTTTTGTGTGATGAGCTTCAGAGTTGGAACTTTACAGATTCTGAGAGTAGCTGAAAGATTTTTTTATTATGTATCCCTTTTTCCACCTTACATTATAATTACTTATTTATACATTTTGTTTTCCAAAGTAGACAATCTCCTCCCCAGGGACAGGAAATACGATTGTTTCATCTTTGTGTTTTCTAGAGAGTTTGCCAAAACATTTTTCAGATAGTAGATTCTCTACAATTGTTTTAATGAGTGAATGAAGTGATGAGCATTTGTGAATTTTGCTAATTTAAAGAATGCTTATTAGTTTATTTGTTTCCTTTTAATAGAATGAAATGGGGATTCTGGATTTCCTTTTAAGCCTATTTACCAAGTAACTCCTTTTCTACGTCTAAGCAGTTGACTTCCAGTTTCCTCTGGCACTGATGGCCAGCTGTGAGTGGAATGATCTATTCTTTGATCTGTTATTCACATTCATATTCATAAAACAATGTGTTATGTAGCCCACGGTTGTGTGGGCAAAGATATGCCAAACGTAAAAAGAGTGATTACAAATTGAGCCTAACACTCATACAAGTACCCTTCTTTTTTCTTTGGGAAAAATTGGAACACTTGGCCATGCTGCCACTCTGACCCAAAGGCTCCCAGATGCTGGCTGAATGGCTTCAAGAGAGGAAGGGAGGTTCAGGAATGTGGCTCCTTCCTGGGAAAAGGCTTTGTCTGCAATCTCCCAACTGTCAACATTCACACCCGGCTTATCTTGGTTGACAGAAAGTTGGAGGACAAATGGTTTCATACCCTTTTGGGCCCTAAGGATGAAAAGCAGATGGACCACTCTGTTCCAAAGAAGCTGAAGCTTTTGAGTGATAACTTATCTTTGTAGAACATAAAACAGGGCACCCAAGTTTCTGTCATCTGTCATTTATACTCATTGTCTGCCATGCTAATTCTCTTCTTTTTTATTGGGAAGGGCGAAATGACGAGAAGATTACACGGCCTGGTTCAGGAGAAAGGTAGTTAAGTGGTTAAATTAGCTGTACATGTGCCCCAGGGATTATGGGAAATCCTGTTGGTAAAAACTTTTATAGCCCTGATGCTCAAGATTAATTAAGCTGATTTTATGTTTATTAAGCCCACATTATGTGGTGACACTTTTAAACAAGTGCCAACATTTGACCAGACCATAAACTTGTTTTACCATCTTCTTCATTTTCTAACTTAAACAAATAGATAACAAAACAAAATCAATATTCTTTCTACTTCCTCAGTACAAATTGGTCTGTGTAGGTTGAGGATCTGTCAGTACATCTGTGATGATGACTCTTTCTGGTTTGTTGGAGCAGTCTGTGATGTGAATGGAGATAATGTGAGAGCAAGAGCAAAAAGAGAAGGCACTAACTGATGTCACACACATTGTGTTATGTAATGCCCTGTGGGTTATTTAAAATGAATATCATGGCTCTTTAAGAAAGCCGTTATTGAGAAAAAAAAATAACCCCAATCTGATCTCATTAGAACAGATCATTGCATCAGATTGACCCATAAATGATCCTGAAACATGGAGAGTCTCCAATAAATACAAGATTATATGGCTTTAAGGTAAGGTTGTTCAGCCTCAGCATCGTGGACATATTGGGTTGGATAATCCTTTGTTGTGGGGCCATCTTGTGTGTCGTAGGATGTTAGGTAGTATCTCCAGCCTGTACACTCTAGGTGCAATAAATGCCCCCCTCAAGTTGTGACAATCAAAAATGTCTCCAGACATTGTAAAAAGTCCTGGGGCAGGGCAAAATCCTCCCCCTCCTCCATTGAGAACCACAGCTTTAAGGTTGTATTTCTCTTAATGAACATTCACTAAATAGAATTTTAGCCTTAAAGAAGCTAAGAAATCTACCTCCATAGTTTACATATCTGCAGAGTCTGTGTAATCTGCCAGTACTTACCATCTTTCTTACATAGCCATCATATAGCTAGATGCTAATTCTAAACATGGAGGCAATGACAGTTCAGTGGCAGAATTTTGCCTTCCATGTGGGAGACGTGAGTTCAATTCCTAGACAATGCACCTCAAGTTTGGCCACAGCTCATCTGTCAGTAGAGTCTTGCATGTCGATGTGATGCTGAACAGGTTTCTGCACAGCTTCCAGACTAAGAGCAGACTAGGAAGAAAGGTTTGGCCATCTGCTTCCAAAAAATCAGCCGATGAAAACTCCATGGATCACAACAGTTTGATCCTGTTGTGCATGGAGTCACCATGAGTTGGGGGCTGACTTGAGGGCAGCCAACAACAACAATTCTAAACATTGAAGAGTGCTCAACAACCACTGTTTTGAGGTGTTAATGGTCCCTAGTGGGGATACTAGCTGTCTTGGTTTTCTAGGGCTGCTATAACAGAAATACCAGAAGTGGATGGCTTTAACAAAGAGAAATTTATTCTTTCACAGTCTAGGAGGCTAGAAGCCCGAATTCAGGGTGCCAGCTTCAGGGGAAGGTTTTCTCTCTCTTTCAGCTCTGGGGGAAGGTCCTTATCATCAATCTTCCCTGTTTGAGGAGCTTCTTAGCGCAGGTACACCAGGTCCAAAAGACCCGCTATTCTGGCTCTGGATTCTTGTTGATATGAGGTTCCCCATGTCTCTCTGCTCACTTCTGTCTTTTATATCTCAAAAGAGATTGACTTAAAATGAAACCCAATCTTGTAGATTGAGTCCTGACTCGTTAACATCATAGAAGTAAGATTTACAACACATGGGAAAATCATACCAGATGACAAAATGGTGGACAATCACACAATACCCAGAATCATGGACTAGCCAAGTTGACACACATATTTTGGGGAGACACAACTCAGTCCATAACACTAGCCAATAGCTAAATAAATAAATTATTATATTGAAATTAGAATATAGACTACGTTCCAACTTGCTAAACACAGATAGACATTCTTCCATGAGCAGAATGGCATATCCCATCAAGTATTAGGAGAAAGCTGCTGGACACCTCAAGCCTTGGCTTTTTGTGCTGCTGTCACTCATATATAATCGAAAATTATTTTATGCCAAACCTTGGTGGCATAGTGGTTAAGAGCAACAGCTGCTAACCAAAAGGTCGGGAGTGTGAATCTGCCAGGCGCTCCTTGGAAACCCTATGGGGCAGTTCTACTCTGTCCTATAGGGTCGCTATGAGTCGGAATCAACTCAATGGCAGTGGATTTGGTTTTGGAGTGGGTTTATGCAGTGTTTAATAGATATTTTAAAAGTATCCAGGTTCTCTGAAAGACAGGGAGATCACTGTGCTTATTTGTTTGTTTATATATTGGCAACTTTCAAAGAGAATTTAAGGTTATTATTATAAAATCATAATTTATGACTTTTTTCTTTTCCTACTCTCCCTGTACAAGCTCCTCTTAAGACCATGACTTCAACAACCACTTACAGTTATAATTGATTTTTTAAAAATTCTGTATCCAACGTCCTTTTTGAAATTGGAATATAAATTTACAGATCATAAAATTCACCCTTTTAAAATGTACAATTATGTGTTTTTTAGTATACTACAAGGTTGTGCAACCATCACCACTAGCTAATTCCAGAACATTTTTATTACTCCAAATAGAAACTCTATACCCATTAGCAGTCACTCTCCTCTTTCCCCTTCCCCTAGCCCCTAGCAACCACTAATCTAGTTTTTGTCTCTCTAGATTTTCCTATTCTGGACATTTCATAGAAAAGAAATCATATAATATGTGGTCTTTGTGTCTGGCTTCTTTTACTTAACATAATGTTTTCAAAGCTCATCCCAAATTCCATACCTATTTCTCCAACCATCCATTTCATTGGCCTGTCTATTCCTCATGTTGCTGGGGCATAACTGAAAGCATTACCTGCCTCTCATGCTACTCTCTTTCTCAGTCAGTGGTGCTCAGGCACTCAAGCCATAACCCAGAAGACCATCATCACAGGCATCTCTTTCTTCCTCACCTCAACATCCATTTGGTCAACAAATCTTGTCCATCTATACTGCCTGTGCCTTAATGCAAAAAACCCATTGCTGTCAAGTCACTTCCAACTCATAGTAACCCTATAGCAGAGTAGAACTGTCCCACAGAGTTTCCAAGGTGCAGCTGGTGAATTCGAACTGCTGACCTTTTGGTTAGCAGCTGAGCCCTTAACCACTGCACCACCAGGGCTCCTTCTTATTCTTCCCCTGCATAAATTCAGTGGCCCCTTAGCAGGTCACTTTGTCTTCAGACTCACCACACCTCCATTCTCCGTACTGTTTCTGTAGTGATGTTTTGACTGTATTCCTCTCCTGCTTAAATTCTGAAGTGGTTGCCTCTTGCCTTCTGGAGAAAGACCAAATGCCTCTTTGGTCTTTTCCTACTTCTCCAGGTACCTCTTCCTCCCACCTTCTTCCCATACTGCAGCTATAACAAGGTTCTTGTGCTTCCTCAAATATCCTGTATATTTTAACTTTATCTTTAGCACATGCCATTCCTTTGTCCTGGAATACCTGATAGCTCCTCCTTTTCCAGAAACCCTTCTCTGATATACCCTCTCCTCAATATGGGCAACAGCTCCTTCTCTCATACTTGTGTCTTGTCGTAGCAATTATCCTACTGTATTTTTCTGTCTCTTGCCTGTCCTTCTCTCCAAATTGTGAGCCCCTTGAAGGTACATGCTGTGTCTTCCATGTTTACTTTACCAACACTTAGCTATTACATAGGGTTTCAATAAATGTGAGAATAAATAAGAGAATAGAAGATTAAAAGTCCTGGAGAAGAAGGTGATCAGAAAGGAGAGTGGGAGGGTGTGTGGGGGGTGGTGGGGCAAGAAGGAAGGTATGCATGGAAGATCATACTGGAAACCCAAGATAATGATAGTTGCTAAATTCTTGAATTGGAGTTAACTCTCAGCTCAATTCTGACTTTCTGAGGCTATGGGGAAAAATTCACTAAGAATTACATTACACTTTGAAAAAGGTTATTTTCAGTATAAAGAGTTAATAAAATTTTTTATATATATATAATTTAAAAATTTTAAGTATTCTCATTGCTGCCTTTTTCTATTGGATTGTGTTCAAATTTAGAAAACTGGAAAAACTGTATGTTCTAGGATTTTTAAACTTAGTTATAAAACTTAATTTCATTCAGTTACTTGGCCAGGTGGGGGAATGAAAATAACTGGTATTTCAATATAATCCATTTCTAAAAACAACTTTATTATGCTTAATATCAGCAGGATTATTGCCACATTTTCTGTTTCCACCCTCAGTATGATTAAGTCCTCCTACTGAGGACTTAAAACTGACATCTGAAGGAATTGATAAAAAACTAGAACCAGAGAGGAAACAATTAATTGGCCAGTGCTTTGTTTTCAGGAAAGACAGCTTATATAAGGTCGTGTCTAATTTAAAAGTTCAGCAAAGGTCTTTGATTTTGGGTGCTGTTAGTACACACTTCAAAGTGATCTCATGTGACCTTTGGCAAGGCATTCAGTCCTTCTGGGGCTCAACTTTATCCTCCATCAGATAAGTGTGGACCAGGATCTCTAAGGACCAGTCTAGCTCAAATATTTTGAAATTTTCTGGATCCTGGGAAGTTCCAGAAATTATTATTTCTGATATTTTTCCAACCATTTTAATCTAGTAACTGACATAATAATCAATTTTCATTACCATTAATATTTATTGAATAATTAGCATGAGTCCAGACTGTGCTGGGTGAATAGTTTATAAGCATTGCTTCATTTAATCCTCGTCTCAAATAGCATACATACTATTATACTTTTACTTTACAGATAACTGTCACTTAGAAAGAATCATAACTTAGAGCTAATGAACAGAGATCCTTCCATTTGAGGGCGGGACATGTGTTTATGTGACTTGGCTATAAGTTTTTACCTGTTTTGTTATGCAACAAAGAAAAAGTACTTGTTTCTGGGCTTTTTAGGGCAGAGTTTAGCAAAGCATGGTGCATATGCCATGGCGGCATGTAAGATGATATAAAATGTTATTAAAACTTTTGAAGTGGAGCTGTCAAAGTCTACCAGGAACACAGCTATATTCAAAGCTGCAGCAAGGTAGAGTGCACATGGGAACACAGAGGAGCATCACAGTAAGAGGGAATTGGGTAACCCAACCAGATACAGCAGCTCCCTCCTATGCTACCTCGTGACCACTTCTTTCCATAACCAGGCTAGAACCAACAGTTCCGTTATTGAATTGCATTATGGGTAGACAGAGTTTGAAGGCCTCTCTAGAAACCCATATGCTAGTTGTAACTTTTTTTTTTTATGTGGTACTATACCTTCCCATTCACAACTGTCTTTGTACGGGAACTTTGGAACACAGGTCATTCATAAGTTTAGATCTACCTGCCTTATACAAGTCCTGTTTTAAGACAATAAGCTATGGGCAGGAACTGATGGGGAACAAATATTATGGGAGGCAGAATTTTACACACAGTAAAATTTACCCTTACCACAGTTCAGTTCAACGTATATGGTTGTGTAACCACTCCAATAAAGAACAATTCTATTACCCCAAATTCTCTCAATTCCCTTTGTAGTCAACCCCCACCCCAGCATCTGGAAACCACTTAGCTGTTTTCTGTCCTTAAAGTTTTGCCTTTTCCAGAATGTCATAGAAATTGAATCACATAGCATATAGCCTTTTGTGTATAGTTTCTTCACTTAGCATACTGGTTTACTCACGTTGCATGTTTTAGTAATTGATTCCTTTTTCATTGCTGAGTATTATTCCATATAGCTTAGTTAGGAAAATAAGAAATGGATAAGCACACAATAAGCACCTTGAGGGGCAGGAAGAGAAGAGAGCCTAATTAACTTAGGTCTTTATTTCTTAATTGCCAACTGAGCCTGCAAGCATTTTATTTTGGCAAAACATAATTTTGGAAATAATACTGTTGAGTCAAAGCAAAGGGAGGTGTTGAGGCCAAGTGAAGGAAGATCCTAGAACAAGACATATGTAAAAATGCAACCAAATACTTTGGTAAAACACATCTTTGACTAATCCCCATCACTGCTTGATGAGGCTATGAGGCCAGCTTAAGCTATACCTCCCATCCATAAAAAAAAAAAAAAAGTTGCTTTGAGTCAACTGACTCATGGTGACCACACATATATCAGAGTAGAACTGTGCTCCACAACGTTTTCAGTGGATGATTTTTCGAAAGTAGATGACTAAATCTTTCTTCCAAGGTGGGTCTGGGTGGACTCAAACCTCCAACCTTTCAGTTAGCAGCTAAGCATATTAACTATTTGCACCACCCAGGGACTCCCACCTATAAACAGGTGCTATATAACTCAAAAAAAAATAGAAGCTGATTGGCTTTGAAGAACTACAAGTGAGGCATCCAAGAAACCAGGTGCAGTCTATATAATATTAGATGTGAAATGGTTCTGCCTAGTTGGTACCAGGGAAAATTGTTTAATCATGTTACAATACCTATCATGACAGTCATGTTTCTATCCAGTGGGACCCATTGTGAACTGCTGGTCTTGCACAGTTACGATTCTGATGCCCAGAGGAGGAAAACTCAGTGAGCAAGATCCTTATAGGTTAACATATAACAAGGATTCTTTAAGCCTTCCCTTTCTTCTCTCCATTTTTTTTTTTTTTTTTGGATATGTGTGTGTGGTGGGGGGAGGGTGCATTTCATGCAGCCTTCCTCAGCTTCTTTTCATAGATCAATTTCTAGAAAGGCACTTGTGAGCTATTGAAAGGAAAAAAAAAAAATCACACACAACATTTCTTTGGAGACAAAAGACAAGGGGAACACTACTTCTGATTCCTGTAGATTGAGTCTTAGCCTTTTGTTTTTACATCAGCCACAATGCATAGATTTGAGAAACCGTCCTGAGTTCAAACCCTTTTTTATTTGAAGCACTGTTGTGGTTACCAATTTGCTAGGTATCAACACCATAATTTAACTTCCTTTTTCAGTGGGTGCTTTTCTTCCTAAGAAAATGTGTTTGCTATTAAGTGAATCTTTTATCTTTAAATTGCTTTGTTTACCAATTTTGCTTTCTTTGCCTTATCTCCACGCTTTTGTTTATCCTTTCTGTTTGCCTCTAAGGAAGCTGAAGTGGATAAAGTTGTCTTGCCATGCCAGGATCATCTCTTTGAACATCTGTCCAGTCATCTGATCATCCATTTCCTCCTCCCACTCACAAACTCCCACAGAGACAAAACTTGCCCAGGTTTGCACATATGGTTGATGTTCACAGCTTGAAAACGTCCAAGCTATTTAAGCTTGCTTTTCATTTTAATGAAAACTCACAGTTTTGCCCAGAGATGAAAGCAAGGTGTGAGAAATCTCCAGATTTCTGGGTCATTCGATCACTTAAACATTAACTGAACCATGGTTACTCCATTTTAGCGGGAGAGTATGCTTTAATGAGCACAATTCAAGGAAAGAAAAATATACCTTAAAAATTTAGAGGGTCCACAATATACTTTAGGTGTCTGTTACAAAGGTCTCTTCGAACTTTTAATTCCATTTTTAGTAGTTTGTACCAAATAGTCGTAAAAACAAGCAGAAAAGTAGTTCATGGAAACATCCAGTCAGGAAAAGAGTGAATGGAATTTTAACACCCAATATCCCCAGTTGGATAAAACCTTTAAGATGGAATTTGTAAGCTGAGATGCTGACTGGTTTTGCTCACACCTCTGGCCATTGGAATTGTGACTGGTCCTTTGGGCTCCACCTGGTTTGTTACAGCAATATCTGGAGAGGGATTTAACTTGGAATTTTATAAAGATAAAAGGATTTTGAGAATGATTGTATCTCCAGGGTCTACCTGGCATTACCTGGTCCATGGCAGATTATCAGTAAATTTATTTCAGAATTAAATTTACAGAATGAGAATAATATCTCACCAAACAGTTAAATTAAGCACAATTATGCAATGAACCATACGTAATGTACAACAGTGTTCTGATATGAACTTCTAAACTTTTAGTTTTTCCTCAGGGGAAGTTGATGATTTCTTCAGTCAAGTAGGGCTGGGCAATTATCTCAGATTTCATCCTCTTTGATTCATGTTCTATTGAATCCTGTCTCTGGAGAGTCCTGTTCTAGACCCTCGTCATTCTGCAGTGGAACTGATGGACATATGTATATGAAGATAAATAATAACAATTTTTAAGCTTTAAAAAAAATTTCAGAAACCTTAATATTTACTTACGCAAAAAACCCTTAAAGTTCACCATAAATACAAAGTTTTAATCAATTGCTTTCCAAGTTTGTCTCCAGTGGCATATGGTGAAACACACACTGCTGTTAGTTATTATCCTTGATGTGACGGTGTCATGCATTGAATTGTGTCCCCCCAGGATATGTGTCAACTTGCTTAGGCCATGATTCCCAGTGTTGTATAGTTGTCCTCCATTTTGTGGTTGATATAATTTTTTTTTTTTTTTTTTATAATTTTCCTACATGTTGTAAATCCTAATCTTTGTGGTTAACGAGGCAAGACTGAATTATGTTGAAAAGGATTACGGCAGAATGTAACACCCTTGCTTAGGTTGCATTCAAGGTCCAATGTAAAGGGAGTTTCCCTGGGGTGTGGCCTGCACCTCCTTTTATCTTACAAGAGATAGAAAGAGAAGTGAGCAGAGGGGGGTACCTCATACTACCAAGAAAGGAGCACTGGGAGCAAAGTGCGTCCTTTGGACCTGGGGTTCCTGCACGGAGAAGCTCCTACTCCAGAGGAAGACTGACGAGAAGGACCTTCCTCCAGAGCTGACAGAGAGAGAAAGCTTTCCCCTGGAGCTGACACTCTGAATTTGGACTTTTAGCCTAATTCCTCTTTGTTAAAGCCATCCACTTGTGGTATTTCTGTTATAGCAGCACTAGATGACTAAGACAGATGGTATCGTAGTCCTCTGTTTCTCTGGGTCTCTCACTCAAAGGCTCCTTGGATCCACCCATTTAGCAGTGATGGGAATGGTGTTTTAATTTTTTCTCCTTTTATTGGGAAAGAAATTGTAAATATGAGTCCAAGTTAAAAAACATTCTCTGTGGTGCAGAAAGCTATTTTATGAGACCCCATCGTAACACTACAAAGTTCCATCTGGATGAGGACACTTACTATTTTTCATCATTTCACACCTACCATTTTTTTTTATAAGTGAGCAATATCACATCCTCAGAAACAGTTACTATTTTTTTTCTCTAAATGCATGGGAGGCTATCTCAACAGAGAAGAATATGATGGCATGGGATGGAGAGGTAGTGTTTGCAATTAAATTTTTTTCATATGCCTATAAAATTTTTTTTTTTTTTAACGTTTAAATAGGAGTCCTTGGGAGGTACAAATGGTTAAGCACTTGTATGCTAACTGAAAGGTTGGTGGTTTGAACTCACCCAGAGAGACCTTGGAAGAAAGGCCTGGAAATATGTTTCTAAAAGGTCACAGCCATGGAAATCCTGTGAAGCAGTTCCACTCTGCACACATGGGCTCGCTATGAGTCAGAATTGACAGCAATTGATTTTGTTTTGTTTTGTTGGTATGTTTTAATAAAAATACCAACTACAGAAAATAAAACATAACACAGAACTTCTAGGCTGATAGAGAGAAGATGATATAATATTAACTTTTTCTTTTTTTTTAATTTAAGGAACACTGAACATAATGGGTAATTTGCCAACAAGTGTTTTTTTTTTTTTTCTTTTCTTTCTCATGGACAGACATTAGTTGGTGTAGAGGTCTTGATCCTGACATAACCCTCAGGGTTCTGGCAATCCTCTGTAGAACAATGCTTCAAATGTGTCTATGTTTTCCTGTTCATTATTTTCCCTTTTCCACCCACACCACATATGCAGCTGGGAACATCCCAACATGCTTTGAGGGGCATTCTCTTTTCCTTCTCCTGTTACTCTCACGGGCCTTTACTGCGTCCCACACCCTTTTGCAGCTGTAAAGGCCCAGCTTCCTTACAGGGGAGCTGTGTCCAAAGCCACTGAGTTGGAAGTGAGAAACACACAATCATTTTTCAAGCAAAAGAGTTTAAGCCAACAGCTCAACATTTAGCCTTGTGAGCAGGGTGTCTATGAAATATGGTGACAGAATTTATAACGGGAGATATGTGGAAGAAGTGGGAGTCCTCGGGGCTAGGAGAAGAAAATTCCTTCACTAGGAGGATGTGCTATTCCACGCCCTTGACATGCTTTCAGCTCTTTTTTTTTGGGGGGGGGTTCCGGGGGGTTGTAACAGACCTAAAAGCTTAGTGTTTTGGTGAGAACAAGGGACCAGACAGAAGTCGTGAGTTTTAGAGTCTTTTCGTAGTTTTTAATGACTTATTTGATCTCGAGCAACTTCCTCTGAGATTCAGCTTTCCCAGAGTCATAACTTGAGCAGTTCTTGCTGGAAAGGCACACTCCTTTCCTTGGTAGAGAAATTTGAAGGTTATCATATGGATTTTAAAATTATTGTTGTTTTGTTTTCTTACTGGTTTTACTCCAGTTTGAGCCATTCGCCATCATGGCGGTACACCATCTTTTCTCTCAGAGCTACCCCTGCCCCATATAGCACTCGCCTCTCCACCTACACCTCCTCTCCTTCCCTTCAGGGTCAGTCTTCCTGCAGTAACATGAACCAAGTTTTAAGGACTCTTGAGGTATATCAATCATAGGTTCATATCCTTCCTTCCTTGATAAAGTGAGAGCGTTAGCAAATAGGCACTCATTCATGAAATTGATTTTTAAATAATAACAGCGTGAGTTCACTCGATAAAGTGTCTCAGATAATCAGACCTCTTGCAAGTACTCACAACTTGAATGAGTTCATTGTGACTGACACCGTACTCGTATATAAGTCTTTTCATTAATGGCAGTCACAGTGAAGAAGAAATCTATATCCCGTTTTCTGAGGGCACTCTTTTCTGGGTATAAAATCAGAATTACAAGAGAAATCACAAATAAGTATATTTCTCTGGCCCCTCCTTAAATCATTGAGAGAAGTTTTTTTTTTTTTTTTTTTTCTCCTTAAATCATTCCAGAGAGGTTAGTTCCTTTATGGTGTTTCATATGTACTCTGAACTCAATTCTTCTTGGTTACCCTGTGGCTTCATGATATGCTCCTTCTTTGAGGGAAGATGTGCTTGTCATTCCTGATGACTGTAGATGCTATGGAAGCAGCTCCCAGATACCCTCAGTGAGGTTCTCTATGCCCTTTGTCAGGAGCACTGTCTCCTCTGGTGGGGGTTCTCCTCTCTGACTGCTGAACCAATGCTTTGGGCTTAGAACTCTCAATACCCTGATCCTTTAATTTTCATTCCTGTGTTTTATACTTTTGCCCATAAACCTGTGGGTAAGAGGCTAGAAGACAGTCTGTCTGCATAACAGAACTGTACTATACTCAGAATGGTTGTTCCCTCACTATACCAGACCATTCTCTGTTACCAAACATACACAGCCTTAACTCTCTCCCAACACTATGATTCTTCCCCGCCCCCTGCCACCCCCACTGCACTACTCAGTTTCAAAATTCTTGGTTCATCTTGTAAACAAACTTCTGAAAATCTTGCCTCATTTATTCTCTCATCATTCCTGAATCCTAGGGAGAACACAATTTAGATTAATCTGGGAATCGTACTACAGAAGCTTCATTCAAGTAATTACATTGGTTTTATCCCTCCTTCTAATATGGAACACAGGGATCCGTCTCTGTGTCAATGGCTTTGCTCTGGTGATCTCCCACCTTACAGGTCTGCTTGGTCAAGCAGCTGTATATTCTGGTCTAGAAATACAGTGATTTTGTATTCAAGCTAAACATCAGAATCACCTGAGAGTCTCTAACATGCACAAGAATGAAGAACCCTGGGCTAGGCAAGAAGATACTTCCGAATTGGGTAAAGTTTTGGTGGGTAAGATCGTTGAATGAAGAAAGTAGAAGTTCATAAATAAGGTAAGTCCGTGGGGGCACTTTTAAGGCTCTCTTCCTGCTCTCTACCTGGACGTGGAGCCAGTTTAAACCAGAATCAAACCCACATACACTTCTGCCAATGCTAGGACGAAACTTCCATTTTCTCTGCTTGTTTTACGCACACACGGCCTTGATGTGCTATTTAGACATTCTGAATTTTTGATATTCTCTCTGACAAGTATGGTTCCAAAAAACAAGACAGACTTTTAAGATGTAGTTGTGCAACCAAGGACTGTCTGAAAGTAATCACCACATAGTAGCAGCTAAAAATAAAAGAAGTGCAAAACTCATATAAATAAAAGAGGACTTTTATTTGTGCTACTAACATTCATGAACCAAACTGCATTAGGTTAGACACTTCTGATTCAAACTGCAAAATACAAGATCAATTTTGTGTTTGAATCAGGACATATTTTGGCCACAATTATGAGTTAGAATACAAGATGTTAGGGAGCTCTGTGCTCTACTGCTTGAAATAACAAAACTCACATGTGCAATTAGTTCTTTTAAGTAGCTTCTTATTTAATGATCAGGCTTTGAATTGAACAAGTCCTTCTGGTTTTGGCTGTTGTTAAGGAAAGGACCCAGGAGATGAACAAAACTACTGACTTAATTTTTTCAACTTGCTACAATCGACAAGGGGAAAAGCCTATGTCTAAAAGTAGTTTTGGGAAAACATTTTTAAAATTCTGCTGTATTTCTACTACCAAATCAGTCTGTGTATTCAAAGGTGGGACTTTCTTATCATTTTATGCCATATCCTGCAGCTTGGTGAGTTTACTTGGGGGTGAGTTTGGTGTGGGATATAGGCTGGGCCAACAATGCCTATACTGTCACAGGGCTTCTATCCTCAGTGCCCACATGGTCTTTTCCCCTATTTTTACTTCAGCTTCACATAATAAATGCCATCTTGGGATACTGTCTTAGTCATCTAGTGCTGCTATAACAGAAATACCACAAGTGGATGGCTTTAAAAAAGAGAAGTTTACTCTCTCACAGGCCAGTAGGCTGGAGACCAAATTCACTGCGCCAGCTCCAGCAGAAGGCTTTCTCTCTCTGTCGGCTCTGGTGGAAGGTTCTTGTCATCAGTTTTACCTTGGTCTGGGAGCATCTCAGCACAGGAACCTCAGGTCCAAAGGACACACTTTGCTCCTGGCACTGCTTTCTTGGTGGTATGAGGTCCCTGCTCTCTGCTTGCTTCCCTTTCCCTGTATCTCTTGTAAGATAAAAGGTGGTGCAGGTCACACCTCAGGGAAACTGTTTACATTGGATCAGGGATGTGACCTGAGCAAGGGTGTTACAATCTCACTCTATTTCTCTTTAACATAAAACTACAATCACAAAATGGAGGACAACCACACAATACCTGGAATCATGGCCCAGCCAAATTGACACACACATTTTTGAGGGGACATAATTCAATCCATGACAGATACAGTGACTAAACTTCCTCTTTGTAGGAGGTGTGCATATGTGGGGAACTTTCCTTGACATTACATTGCTTCATATGATTAATTCCCTCTCAGGTTAATCAAATCACCAGTGAATAGAGGTTATGATTTTAACTGTGGTCTCTCTAGCAGATTCACAATGAAAGATAATGGTTTCTTGTCTTAGGACTAATGTATGGTATGCTATTATCTCCTGCTTTTCTTTCTTACACAATTAAAATGTCATTTTAGAATTGTATTCCCAGATATTCGTACTTCATATTTATAGCACTGTCTATAATAAAAACGTTTGTTTGTTTGCGGTTTACTGTTGTGAAACTCCCCTTTAACCTAAGGAAAGAAACCAGCTCCATAAATTATGTACTACACAAAGTTCATTAGCAGACCGTGGAATAAATTGGGGAAAGAGAGACAAGCACATGCTTGTTTTCTCCTTCCCCTTCCTCTGGAACTCGTCCTTCAACAAACGCTGTCTTTCTATCTCCAAACATCTCTCAAACCACCCTTCTGCCTACTTCTACCCAGTCTCAGCCACCGTCGGCTCCCCAGGACTACTGCCCTAGCCCTCCCCATAGCTCCCCAGTCTCAGCCACCGTCGGCTCACCCGGACTACTGCCCTAGCCCTACTGACAGCTCTTATGCTCCCGCTTCGCATCCTTCAAACCTAGTCTCTGTCTGGAAACCAGGGTGATCTTTAAAGTCATAAATCTGTCCCCATCTTGCTTATCTTTTAACGAAAATCCAAAGTCTACTTAGCCTAGTGCTTCTGAAGTTGTGCCCTATATACCACACCGAAGTCATGTATTTCTGACCCCCTTCCCCCCATTTCCCTATCAAAACACTCTAGGCACACTACCTTCTTGCCAGGGTTTTCAAAACATGCTGAGGACTTTTCTGTCTTAGGGCCGGTCCACACGCTGCTCCTTCTGCCTGGAACGTCAAGCGCCCACTGCCCTCTCCCTGCTGCCACCACGCATGCACGCACGCACGCATGCAAACACATATGCAGGTACGTAAGCACGCAAACACGCGCAATTATGTGCTCACAGGAGCAGAAGAGGCCCCTTCCGGTGATTCTTTACTTGACATCCGCCTTTCAGAGAACCCTTCTCTGGCCACAGATTATGTTTTCCCTTCTTTCCTACTTTTCCACTTCAGCTTTGTTCTTTTGTTTCATATCAATTATAAACAGACTTGCTGTGGGCTATTTACTGATTTACTTAAACCCAGTGCCGTCGAGTTGATTCTGACTCATAGCGATCCTATAGGACAGAGTAGAACTGCCCCATAGAGTTTCCAAGGAGCGCCTGGCGGATTCTAACTGCTGACCCTTTGGTTAGCAGCTGTAGCACTTAACCCCTATGCCACCAGGGTTCCCACTGATTTACTTCCTCCTCCCTAATTTCTCCCCTAGCTAGGCTTCCTTTCAGAGTTCTTTATCAGTGTATACTCTGTTCTTAGCGCATGCCTGGAAAATAACCAAACCAAGCCAAGCCCGTTGCCATGGACTCAATACCGACTCATAGCGACCCTATAGGACAGAGTAGAACTGCCCCATAGAGTTTCCAAGGAGCGCCTGGCCTATAGAGACAAAAGAAAGCCCGCCCCCCCCCCCCCAAAAAAAAGCAATCAATGCTGAGACATTCAAATACTGTCCAGGGAGGAGGGAGTCTTGGCACGGTAAGTTGACACTATGGTTTCACTGGCAAGGCTATTCATGTAGCTGGTGAGAGTGCCTGAAGCACCTTTAGCTGGGAGATTCATTTTAAGATTACCTCGAGTCTGTGTTCCGCTTCCATGCTCTCCATGAAACCCTCTAATAACTTAGCTGTCCGTATGCTTGCTTCTCATTATACAATAATAAACAGGCACTTAGTCTCTGTGAACTTGATTAAGGCAAATTTGGGTCTGAGGGGTGACAAGCTACTTCCAATGTGCTCAATATAATCTGGTTTCTTAACCTGCAAGCCTGAGACTAGACCTTGGGGTGTAGTGAATTCATCAAGGTAAATGTCACCTTGAAGGAACTTTCTGAGCAGCCAGCCATAGTATTTGAAACTTTAAAATTTCTCTTTGCATAGTATTCTCAACCTGTAGCCTGCTGTATTTTATTTGAATAGTGCAAGGGACATTCACTGCTTTGCACCATCTGCCTTTGTCTTGGCAGCAGTGAAGAAATACTAATCTAGCTTCTTTATAGGGGAGATAGGGCAGGGTAACTCTATGGGGCAGTTCTACTCTGTCCTATACGGTTGCTATGAGTCGGAATCGACTCGACGGCACTGGGTTTTTTTGTTTGTTTGTTTGGGCAGGGTGGGCCAGATTCTCTCACTTGTGTCACTGTGTCCTGCTGTTTTTCCTTTTAGGTCAGGGTCGCCTTAGTTGCAGAATTTTCTTAAAGAGGAAAAAACCCAAAACCCACTACCATCGAGACAATTCCAACTCATAGCAACCCTATAGGACAGAGTAGAACTGCTCCATAGAGTTTCCAAGGAGTGCCGGGTGGATTTGAACTGCCGACCTCTTAGTTAGCAGCCGTAGCACTTAATCACTATGACACCAGGTTTTCCTTAAAGAGGAAAAGGGAATAAAACAACAACTTGCAACTGTAATACGTTTAGAACTCCGTGGAATTCTAAAAAGTCAGCTTACATTTATGTAAAATTCTGTTGCATGGTTTCGAAACTCAAATAATTTTTACAGATTACTTAGACTAATTTTCCTGTGACAAAGTGAATAGCTCACACATCAGGAAAGTAAAGTGGCTTTGATTGATGAATTGCAGTCAACTCTAGCAGAAAAGATTCTGCTGCTTGTCATTTCTTGAATGATTATTTGCACTTCTATTGCTGCCACCCAGATGAATGTGGCGCAGTGAGCAGACTCGGCATATTCAAACAGCAGGGGCTCCAGCGAAAATATATTTGAGAACCATTATACTGTTTTGAAAGAAAATTAAAGTAAGATTGACAGTAATGAGCCTCTTTAATTTCATAAGGAATTTTTGGGAGAAGTGTACGTTTTATTGTTACAGATGGCTGTTGAACTTTCTTCTCTACTTAGAAATTTTAGAATATCAATGATATTCCTTTTTTTTTAAATTACATTAAAAAAATAGAATCCACAGCCCTGCCTTCAAACAACAGCAGAATTATTGCCTCATTAAATAATTGGCGAGGAGCTTCTGTGAAGAAAAAGGGTATCATGGACTTCAGCTCCTCTGTGGATTTTGACGTACTTAAAGATCAGTGATTTTGAAGCATTTGGTCTGTCAACACTTGGATCTCTCAGAATTCAGTTTCTGTGAGTTGGTAATATGGTTGAAAAACAATCTCCACGTCCTGTTTTATAGCAATATTTCAAGGCATTACCCATAATCTCTGAGAATACAAAAAAAAAAGAGAAAACCCAAACCCATTGATGTTGAGTCGATTCCAACTCATGGTGACCCTATAGGACAGAATAGAACTGCTCTATAGGTTTTCCAAGGACTGGCTGGTGAATTCAAACTGTTAACCTTTTGGTTAGCAGCTATAGCTCTTAACTACTGCGCCACTGAGAATAATAACCAAAAAACCAAACCCATTGTTGTCGAGTCGATTCTGACTCATAGAGACCCAATAAGACAGAGAAGAACTGCCCCATAGGGTTTCCAAGGAGTGCCTGGTGGATTCAGACTGCCAGTCTTTTGGCTAGCAGCCATAGCACGTAACAACTATGCCACCAGGGTTTCCAGAGAATAATAGAAATTCCTAAATTTCTTAGATCAAAATTAATTTAAATAGAATTTTAAAGATATATAGGATATTTGATGGTTAAGATTGTGTGTCAGCTTGGCTGGGCCATGATTCTCAGTGTTTATATGTGATCATTGCCATGATGCGATCTGGTATGAGTAGCCAGTCAGATGAAAGGGAGTTTCCTTGGAGGTGTGGCCTGCATCTGAATATAAGCAGACGTTCTGGCTTTTTCCTCACTCTGGATCCTGCCACTGCCTCCTGTTTGTTTGACCTCCGGTTTTTGGGACTTGAGCTGTCAGCTTGTCTGCCGCTCTCGGGATTCCTTGACCTTCACAGCCTGTGAATGAAGTCCTGCTCTCTCCGACCTGCCAATCTTGGGGGTCCATCAGCCCCTGTGGCTATGTGAATTGGGGGAAGCCTCCATCCTAATCCACCGACTTGGGACGTTCCAGCCTCTACAACCACGTGAGCCGTTTCTTTGATATAAATCTCTCTCTGTGTATTAATATGCTTTATTGGTTTTGCTTCTCTAGAGAACCCAGCCTAAGACAGAATATGAAGAGAATGGTGTGAGCAATTAAAAACAAACACTTGTTGTTAGTTGCCGTCAAGTTGACCCCTAACTAATGGCTGCCCCATGCACAATAGAAGAGATGCTGCCTGTTCCTGCTTTATCCCCATGATTGGTTACAGATAGGACTATTGTGATTCACAGGGTTTTTGTTGGCTGATTTTTGGAAGTATATCACCAGGCCTTTCTTCCTAGGAAGATTTAGTCTGGAAGCTCTACTAAAACCTGTTCAGCATCATGACAACATGCAGGCCTCCACAGATAGACAGGTGGTTGCGTGTATGAGTTGCATCAGCCAGGAATTGAACCTGGGTCTTCCACATGGAAGGGAAAAATTTTTTACCACTGAACCATGACTGTCTCCACTCCTAGCACTGTTGTTATTGTTAGGTGCCTTCCAGTTGGCTCTCAGCTCATGCCATTCCCATGTGTGACAGTGTAGATTTGCCCCATAGGGTTTTTTTTAGCTATAATCTTTATAGAAGCAGGTTGCCAGACTTTCCAGCCGTGGAGGCAACGGGTGGTTTCAAACTGCAAACCTTTAGGTTAGCAGGCTATTGCAAAATGTTTGCAACATCTGGGATCCTCTCTTCTTGCACTACAGAAGTTAAAATCATATCACAGAGAGGCTGCAACATGCTTCTATTTGTATTGTTAACCATACATCTTGTGCTGTTTGTTTATATGTGTTATGTCAGCATAAAAATAACAGTTCTTTAGAGCAAAAAATATACACCAAAGTGATAAGGCTCAGAAAAATCTTTGAGGAGCCATGTGAAAAAGCACAGGGAGCATACACAAATAGTGCAAAGCCAAGAGGGATAGCTTCTGACCAGTTTCACAGGGGAAGGGCTGGCATCTATGGTGATACACAAAGCTGACTTTCAGAGGCTAGAGATTTGGGTTTCTCAAGTGGACAGTCTTCATTCAAATTGCTGAAGATTTAGGTCAACAAATAAATTTGTCCTGAAAGAAAAGTATTAATGTAAAAAATATTTCTATGTAAATATAGGTTGTCCCTGATTTATGGCATATTTGAGTGAAGATGAACTGCACTTAATGACTGTCTTGGTTATCTAGTGCTGCTATAGCAGAAATACCACAAGTGGATGGCTTTAACAGTCTAGGAGGCTAGAAGTACAAATTCAGGGTGCTAGCTCAGGGGAAGGCTTCCTCCATCGGCTCTGGAGGAAGATCCTTGTCATTAATCTTCCCCTGGACTAGGAGCTTCTCTGAGCAGGAACGCTGGGTCCAAAGGACGTGCTCTGCTTCTGGCACTGTTTTTCAGTCGTATGAGGTCCCCCAACTCTCTGCTTGCTTCCCTTTCCTTTTATCTCTTGTAAGATAAAAGGTGGTGCAGGCCACACCCCAGGGAAACTCCCTTTATATTGAATCAGGGCTGTGACCTGAGTAAGGGTGTTACATCCTACCCTGATCCTCTTTAACATAAACTAATCTTGGCTCATTAACCACAGGCAGAGATTAGGATTTATAACACATATGAAAATTACATCAATTGCACAATGAAGGGCAACCACACAATACTGGGAATCATGGACTATCCAAGTTGACACATATTTTGGGGGGGCACAATTTCAATCTATGACAATGGCCGTCTGTTTTTTTGTTTTTGTTTTTGGTACGTCTTATCATTAGTAATATGTTGCAGTGCATAATTTGCTGACGCCATCATATCTGTAAGTTTATATGTAATTTTCCCAACCCCCAAAGACAAATAAAGATCAGATTTGTAAAGATACTGATAATAAAAGGCAATAATAATGAAAACTAAAAAAAAAAAACTGAGGTATTCTACTTACGTCAGAACTGACTTACCATGGAGTCATCAGAACAGAACACGACTTTAAGTCAGTGACTACCTGTATTTCCCATCTTAGAAGAGAATGTTATGTTCTTTTCAAAAAGCGGGTTAACATGACCTAATGTTGACTGTCACTGCTGGGCAAGCACAGGCACAGGACAGGTGCATGAGACCCTGACTCTGGAAAGTGAGAAAAGGAGGAATGTGAGGTAAGGTGAGGCAAACTGAGTGAGGTTACCTGGGCCAGCCCTGAGATGGTTGGGGCAGAAGGGGTGGGAGTGGAAGGACGGACGACTCTTTCATCACCATTGGGTTAATGACATACCAGTCACTTTTTATGCCTCTGGACCTCAGAGATAAGGTGTTATTCTGGTTTTAATGTGTTTAGCATCAAGGTGGAACTGTTTGGAAATGCGTGAATCTCAGCAGACCAGAGTTGGAGCCTTGTTGTTGTGTAGGTTAAGCATTCTATTAGGTGATATTTCCTGGATGTGTTAGTTTTGTAAACTTTTGCCTTTTTTCCACTTATTTCTGTGAGATAGGCTTGCAAGCATAATTATGGCTTTCCTGTGTGATAGTTAGGGAGCCACGAAGGGTTTGTTTTGGGTTTTCTGTGTAATATTTGGAAAACCAGAGGTTCTCCATATAATCTCATGGAGAGGCACCTTTGGTACATTGTCATACCACAGATCACTGGTGCAATAATGCCACTGTCCTTGTTGGTGGCTTGTATTACCAGATCATATTTTTCAAAACCCATATTACCAACCAAAAATTTAAGCAAACTCAATTAGTAAGCATGCATTCCAATACCGAAAACATATGCCATCCAAAAAAAAAAAAAAATTAAGGAGAAAAAAATGTAGTAATGAAAGGGTTAAAATAATCATGTCCAGATTTGATCAGGACAGATGCTAGTCTCCAAAAAGATCTCATCCGAGCATGGGACATAGCATCTGGTACTCCAGCAATTTAGGAAAAATGTCAATCAGCGTCACTTGGGTGTGTGCACATAGTTGGATGGGATGGGTGGGGAGGGGGCAGAATTCATACAAATTGAATTAGTATTCCAGCCTGTAGCTGAGAGTACAAGTGAAATGGCTAGACAGGGGCATAGAAAGGGTCATAGTCTGATAGTCAAGATGACTGTCCCCCTCAGAATTTAGGCAGAACCTTTGTCAGGTTGACTTGGACAAAAGAACAAGTTACCTGATGGCTAAAGTGTACTGAGCGGACAGATGACCTGGGTTTACTTCAGCCTTTCTGGATGATGGATTTATTAGCAATGAGAGTATTTTCAGATGTTTCCAGCTGGTAGATCAAAGCCTACTGATCTTTGGCCCATTTTGGTCAAGACTGATTTAGGAACTAGATGACTGGATGGATTAAACCAGCTCAGGGGCCAGAGTAGGCAAGAATACACATTGAATACAATAGATTTTTGTCTATTCTTATCTAGAGACCGAATATCAAAGCCAAACATCTGAGACCTGAGAAAGTACATATATTAAAATAAGTGAAGACAAAAGTTGATTTGTTTCTTTGAGCTCAAAGACTTTGATCTGCAGAATTTGTCTTCACAAGGGCAGACCATTCATCTGGTTCTGAAGTATTCATAAAGGTGTATGCAAAGCAAAGAGAGTGAGCCTAGTCCCTTTATTTGATGTTTTCACTGTAACAGAGCTCTAACAGACAGCATGCTGTCTATGAAACATTTTCCACCAAACAGAAATACCCTAGCTTGATAACTTACTTCAATCACTTGACTTGGCTCTGAATAAAATTTTGGGTGTACAACTTAGAGGCTATTTGGGATCACCCTAGCCTTTGCAATGCAAGTAAAATTGACTTACCTCCACTCCAAATGTCCTAACATGTCCTAACACATCCAGTGTCCTTAAAATAGCTCTGAGGTTGGTTTGTTTGTTTGGATAGGGAACGAGGTTGTTTTACACGTTCTCCTCTGACCCTGAACTCTACTTTGTTGAACTGTCTCTGTCTCTGAATGATCTGGCCATGCTGTGCATGCTCTTTCTTCTCTGCTGTGTACATACACTACCTTCATTCCATCTCTTCAAAATGCAACAAATACAAAACTGAATGTGGCACAACTGTAATATTGTACTGTTGTTAGTACTGTATTTTTGTACTAATGGGAGTGGTAATTTAATGTCCCTACACAGATTAAAATAGAATATTAACCCTCATCTTAGAAGTCTTCATGCATTTTGTCCCTGAGAATTTCTCTGGCTAGTTTCTTCAGCTTTTAACTTCTCACCATGTTCCTCAGTTTCTACCTCTTTTCCCCACTCCTCCCTTTCACCCATAAATTCCTGTTATTTTCTTATTCAGAGCAGATTAGCTTTCTCTTTGTTTTACCAATTCCTTCTAGTCTAGTCCTTCTCAAGTTGCAGGCTGTGACCAGTTAGTGGGCTGAGAAATCTGTTCTAGGGGTTTGAAACAAGCAGCTTTAGAAAATTAAATAGAATCGAATAGAAAATATCCAAATGCATTGCTTGTGGTTAGGTAAAATTTTGCTATAGATTCCATCATTTGTGAGACCTATTTATTTCTGTGAATCATGATCAAGATAGTTTTAGCTCCATTGTTGCAAATCTATATGCAGGGGCCTTCTTTCCACCCACAAGTGCTTTATCAAGGTATTTGCCTAGACAAAAGACAGTTCCGTGCTACATAGGTTTTCAAAAATCAAATATACTATTTGTATTAGTTTTCTAGGAGTCCCTGGGAGGTACAAATGGTTAAGTGTTCAAGCTGAAAGGTTGGTGGTTCAAACCCACCCAGAAGTGCCTGGGAAGGCAGGCCTGGTGATCTGCTTCCAAACACAGCCTTGATAACCCCGTGGAGCAGTTCTACTCTGCACACTGGGGTTGCCATGAGTCTGAATCAACTTGATGGCAGCTAACAACAACTCTAGAGCTGTCAAAACAAAGTACCACAAATTGGGCAGCTTATAAGAACAGAAATTTATTGTCTCACTGTTCTGGAGAATAGTGTTGGTATTGGCCACGATGATTCCTTCTGAGGCCTTGAGGGAGAATGTTCCATGCCTCTCTCCTAGCTTCTGGTAGCTCTGGGGGTTCCTTGGCTTGTAGCTGCAGTGTCACATGGCATCTATCCTTCCTCTCTCTCCCTGTCTCTGTGTGTCTTCTCTTTTGTAAGGACATCAGTCATATAGGTTCAAACTCACCCTACCCCAGTGCGATCTCATATAAACCTAACTAATAGCATCTTCCAAGACTGTATTTCCAGTCAGGATCACATTCACAGGTATGGGGGTTCGGACTTCAACATACTTTTATGGGGACACGATTAAATCCACACCACTACTCCTGGAAAATTGTGCTCTACCACTGATGAAAGAATGTGACATCACAGGCTTTAAAAACTGTTCCCAATGAGAAAGTTGAAACATCAGTGCACAGCAGAAGCAAAGCCTTCTGTGCTGATAACTTTCAGGGAAACAGCCTTCATTTGGATGTATGTTGAGCTTCGTTTAGGGAAAAATGTAGTCTGATTCTTACCAGTCATCTGTTACTAAGCACTTTAAAGAGGCAAAAAGAGTATGGCCACGGAAGCTAAAGGATACAACCCGATTTTCCAGAGTCAGGGATTCCTTGTCTAGGGTGTTGATGTCAGTATTGCTGCACTGGTACCTGCAGTGCCCGGGTGCTAAGAAAAGGTGTCTGTGTGCTTATGGGAAAGTTGGCGATGGCTAATTAGGGGAAAAGACTCCTGTCTGATAAGCAACAAAAATTAAGCAGTAAGATAATTTTTTCCTATACTTTGTTTTTTCTCTTTGATCGTAGACCAAGAATTTCCATTTAAAAATAATGAGACCTGGGGGAATGGTAATTCTGTCTGCCATCAATTCCTAGATCACCATCCCTGAAATTCACAAAACTTATTTCCCTGTAAAACTAGAACTTTCCTCATACAAATCCACAAGAATAAGTATGAGGATAATTCATAAGGTACACACAGATGTCATGGAAGGATGTCTCCATCTATGACAACCATCAGCAATTCTATTTTTCCCTGCTGGAGGAAGCTAAATGATTGATTGGACCTGGACACTCTACGACAAAAAAGGAGACCTTCAGACTCATGATGCTTGAAAACGTTATGTCCCAATAATCTAGCGTTTTGATGCATAGAGAAAACTAGTTCTTTGTAGTTCTGTCCAGCTTGAGGGAGGAAGTGCTTTGTTGCAGTACTGGTAAATTACTCCAGACGATACTCTCTTGGAAGATGACTACTAAACCGTGAAGTATTTATAACTATTTGTGAAACATACTGGTAGTCTCATGATAATAACAATAATAAAAAAAACCATTGCCATCGAGTCGATTCTGACACATAGCAACCCTATAGGACAGAGTAGAACTGCCCCATACTGTTTCCAAGGAGCACCTGGTAGATTCGAACTGCCGATCTTTTGGTTAGCAATCGTAGCTCTTAACCACTGTGCCACGAGGGTTTCCAGTACTTTGTATTAAAATCCATGATGCTAATGAAAGCTAAGGAAGGAGGGCTTTGGCCAAGATGGATCATAATGTTTTATAGCCTATCCCATTCATTCTATGTGTATGGTTATTTTCAGTTCACTGATCAAAAATCTTTATGAAAGTTTGATTACAAACAGTTACTGCCTATAACCAATTCCATTTACAGTAAATCCTATTTTAATACATAACAATAGAGGTCTCTACTTTAGATAGATGATATGGCATCCACAGTGTCAGCAATAGCAGAGAAGCTATTTTTCAATTATTAGAATACAAGGAAGTATTTATGCTTTTTTATTTTTCTTGAGAGAGTACTGTATGTCATTTTTCTCTCTTTGAGGAAATGAGTGGTTTGACTGAGGCATACTTGGTCATTTGAGACTACAAATAGTAAATAGTACATCATCTGTACTGAATTTCAACCTGTCATTAAGAAGTACTGGTTTCCACTTAAGCTGTAGTAATACCATATTCATATTCATCATATTCCTGATGAAGCAACAAGAATACTTTAGATAAACAACAACAAAATCATATTTTTCTTTAAAGCCATCGATTCACTGTGGACACAAACAAGTCTGAAAGAACTAAATTTCTAAAAGATGGGAGCTTCTTTGGTGAGCACAAAGGACACGTGGAGCCAATATCTGAGGCGGGAGACAAGTTGGGCAGAGAAGAGAGCCTGCCAGGGAAGGACAATCTTTGCTCGTCCTATGAAAAAACAACCAGATTTTTGACAAACCTGTGGAATGGTGTGTTGTAGTTGAATATAGAGAATCCCAAACTCTTCAAGGTTATCTTCTCCCCTAAGCAATTACCTTATGTAGGCATTTTTCTGAGGAAGCAGAGGTGGGGAGCAGGGGTGAAAAGTGGATCTCATGATCTCACGTTTCCACAAAGTTTTGAAGTTTCCTGACCTTGTACACTTGATTCTTCGGCTTCCTGGTCTGCATTCATATAATCTTGAGGTATTGAATCTTGTGGTCTTGAAGTTTCACATAATTGGAGTCTCCTAGTTTCACATTCTCAAGGTCTAGCAGACTCAAGGTCTTACACGCTTGAAATCTTGAAGTCTTGTGGTGTTTGGTCCCAGGGCCCTCCAAGAAGGAGAGGCCTGAACTCACCTTCAGAGGGTTTGAAGGTAAAGATGATATGTGTCTACAGAAGCTGCAACCAAATCCCCACCCAATTCAACTTGTTATACGATCAAAGATATCAGTGTGATAGTGCAGGAATTTGGGCACTAGTCTAAAACAAATATTTTCTTAGACTCCTGGTATTCAGTATTCATGTCTAGAGATCCTGCTAGTAGGAGTCGCCAAATTTCAGCCTCTACTGTTCCTTTAGACATAAAGTCTGGCATACAAGTAAAAAAAACAGAAGAATTCACCTAAAATGAAGAGAAAAATCAATTAATAGAAGCACATTTATAGATAGTTCAGATATTGGAATTAGCAGAAAAGCAATTTAAAATAACTTTTTTTTATGATAAATATTTAAAGAATCTGTAGGAAAAGATGTATATAATGAGTGAGGAGATGGTAAACTTCAAACAGATTTGGAAACTATAAAAAAAGAACCACATGTAAACTTCACAACTGAAATAAAAAGGTGAATTGTCAGTTCCTACTCATAGCGACCCTGTGTACAACAGAACAAAACACTGCCCGGTCCTGCACCATCCTCACAATTGTTACTATGTTTGAGCCAATTGTTGTAGTCATTGTGTCAATCCATCTCATTCAGGGTCTTCTTCTTTTCACTGACCCTCTACCAAGTATGATATCCTTCTCCAGGGACTGGTGCCTCCTGATAACATGTCCAAATACGTGGGATGAAGTCTCACCATCCTTGCTTCTAAGGAGCCTTCTGGCTGTACTTCTTCCAAGACAGATTTGCTCATTCTTCTGGCAGTCCATGGTATATTCAGTATTCTTCGCCAACTCCATAATTCAAATGCATCAATTCTTCTTCGGTCTTCCTTATTCATTGTCCAGCTTTCCACATACATGTGAGGCGATTGAAAATAATCATGGCTTGGGTCACACGCACCTCGTTCCTCAAAGTGATATCTTTGCTTTTTAACATTTTAAAAAGAGGTCTTTTGCAGCAAATTTGCCCAATGCAATACATCACTTATTTCTTGACAGCTGCTTCCATGGCGTTGATTGTGGATCCAAGTAAAATGAAATCTCTGACAACGTCAATATTTTCTCCATTTATCATGATGTTGCTTATTGGTATAGTTGTGAGGATTTTTTTTTTCTTTATGTTGAGGTGTAATCCATACTGAAGGCTGTAGTCTTTGATCTTCATCAGTAAGGGCTTCAAGTCCTCTTCACTTTCAGCAAGCAAGATATTGTCATCTGCATATCGTGGGTTGTTAATGAGTCTCCAATCCCGATGCCACATTCTTCTTCATATAGTCCAGCTTCATGGGATATTTTCTGTACTTAGCAATAAAAAGCAGTAAACTACTGTTGTACACAGTAACATGCAAAGATCTCAAAAGCACCAGGCTGAGTGAAAAAAAAATCAGGTACAAAAGAGCATATATTGAATGATTTGTTTACATGGCTTACTAGAGCAGGCACACATAAGCTATGGTGATAGTAGTCATATCAGTGGTCACCTGAGCCCGAGGAAATTGACTGGAAAGGGAGATGAGGGAATTTTCTGGAGGATGGAAATGTTCTTTATCTTGATGGAGAGTTGTTTATGTGAGAATATACATTTTTCAAAATTTACACTTAAAATCTGTGAATTTTAGTGTGTATAAATGATACCTTAATAAAGTTGATAAAAAAGAAACAGAGGATTCAGGATATTGGAGACACACTCAATTCATTTATTTTTTGAATACCTATTACATGTCAGGAAATTTTCTAAGTGCTGAAGATATACGAATAAAAGTGATAAGGTCTTTACCCTCATGAAGCTTACATACTAGTGGGTGATATCAGGCAATAAAAGAATGAACAAATTTGTGTATAATATGTCAGGACACAGTACTTAATCCTGGAAGTCTGCTATTCTCTCATATGCTATTGCAGATGGCTTTCTCTGACCAGAAATGCCAGGGAGTTAAAAGATCCAGAAGCAACTGTCTGTCAGCAAGGACAGGAGTTGGTGGATATGTATCTCAAGTTTCCTTACTCCTCTGATATGTGTTTTACATGATTTCTCAAAGGGTCGCCAGTGGGATTGAGCTTCAGTTGCCTACAGAGATAACCAATTCATTAACATATCCTCTGTGGTCTTTACCCCTTCCCTGTCTCACTTCCCCATTCCCTCACAATGCTTCTGAGAGCACCTTCCAAATGTTACTTGTATCTAAATTCTTGTCTCAAGAGTTGCTTTTAAGGACAATCCAGACTAAGAGCCTGGGTAAGGAGGATAGAGAATGCCGGAAATGGTGGGGCTGGGGTTGGGGTGGTGTACTATTTCATATGATGTGGTCAGAAATGGCCTCTCTGAAAAGATGACTTTTGAGTAAAGGTAAAGGTCCTGGGTAGATTTATGCTTTGGAAGTTGTCAGCATTTAGGTGGTATTTGAAGCCAGGGGACAGGATGAGATCACCCAGAGAGCAGATAGAAAAGAGAAGCGACCATGAACAGTTTAGTGCCTGGGAAGTTGAAGAGGATAAAGAAAAAAGACATATACAGAAGCAGCAGTGAGGTAGGAAGAAAACCAAGAGAAAGTGGTGCTCCAGAAGCTAAGTGCAGAAAAGTGTTTCAAAAATGAGTGGCAGACCAGGTCAAATGCTGATAGTGGGTCAAGAAAAATAGAGTCTGAGAAATGACCCTTGGATTTGGCGATGTGGAGATGATCACTGGTGACCTTGACAAGAGTCATTTCACTGGAAAGGTGGGGATAAAAGCCTCATTGAAGTAAGATCAAGATAGAATGGGAGGCCTCTTCTGTTGCTGGTGGGAATGCAAAATGGTACAGCCACTGCGGAAAACAGTATGGCAGTTCCTCAAAAAGTTAAACACAGAACTACCAATGACCCAACAATCCCAAACCTCGGTATGTACCCAAAAGAACCAAAAGCAGGAATGCAAATAGAAACCTGTACACTAATGTTCTTGCAGCACTTTTCATAAAAATAAAAAGTAGAAACCACCAAAATGTCCAACAATAGATGGATGTATGACCAAGATGTGTTATATACATACAATGGGCTATTACTCAGCCATAAAGAGAAATGAAGTCCTGATAGATGCTACAACATGAACTAACCTTGAAAATATTTTGCCAAGTAAACTAAGTTAATCACAAAAGGGTAAATACTTTATGATCCCACTTATATACGCAAATGTATACAGACTAAAGCTTACTGTTATGAGGGATGGGAGGGAGAGAAAAAGGGGAGTCACTGCTTAGGGGGCACTGAGTTTCTGTTAATGGTGGTAGAATAATTTGGAAAAAGATAGTGATAATAGTTACACAACATGATGAATGTGATCAGTGTTGCTCAATTATACATGTAAAAATTGTTGAATTGGCAAATGTTTTGTTAAATACATTTTTACCACAATTTAAAAAAAAATAGAAATTGCTCTGTACAGAAAAAAAAGGGAAGATAGAAAGGGAAAATTTTATGAGGATTTTTCTCTTTAAAGTATTGCTCAGAAATGGAGTAATAGCTGGAAGAAAAAATGTGAGTTTAAGGAATAATTTGTTTTCTATGACTTCAGGTATTACTGCATACTTCCCTGCTAAGGAGAATGTGTGATGGTTAATGTTATTTGTCAACTTGGCTAGGCCATGATTCTCAGTATTATATAATTATTCTCCGTTTTGTGATCTCCCATAAATAATATAATGTAATCACTTCCATGATGTGATCTGATGTGATCAGCCAATCAGTTGTAAGGGGAGTTTCCTTAGGGGTGTGCCTGCACCTAATATGTATATGGATGTTTTGGCAAAGCTTGCTTGCTTGCTCTGGATCCTGTTTCTGACTCATCTGACCTCTGGTTCTTGGAACTTGAGCCAGCAGCCTGTTGTCTGACCTGCCAACTTTGAGATTTGTAGGCTTCCGCAGCCCTGTGAGCTAGCAGCCTGCGCTCTGACCTGCCAATTCCGGGTTTGTCAACCTCTGCAACCACTTGAGTCAGGAGAAGCCTCCCGCCCACACCTGACCCACGAGCCCTGGGACTTGCCAGCCTCCACAACCACATTTCCTTGAGATAAATCTTTTTCTATATATGTGCTTGACTAGTTTTGCTTCTCTAGAGAACCCAGCCTAAGACAGAATGATACAGAAGAGAGGAAAAAATGGAAGATACAGGAGAGAGAGGGAGCAGCATCTAAAAGTATGTCTCTGAGTATGTAAGAGAGGGTGAAATCCATTTGTACAAATAGAGAGGTTGTCCTGGATTGAAACAGGGATCTCTGATCATTAGTATCTTTAGTAAGGGGAGGGAAGGCTCTATGCCTGGGTACAGATGTTGTAGGTTAGCATATATAGTGGTAGAAGACTGGAAGTTCTTTTCTAATTTCAAGGTCATCAGCTGAGATTAAGGACGGGAGGAAGTTTGGAGATAGGAGGAAAGATGAGGCGTGTAATAATTCTCTGAGAGAGTGGCAAAGATTCCTAAGAGGCTAGGAAAGTGTGTGAATATTAGACAACACTAACCTACTTGAGGTAAGTGGTCATAAATTTGACATGAGACCAGCCATCATGGTTTTGTATTTTTTTTTCTTTCTTTTTGACCAATGGGTACAGGCATGGGGTAGGCAGAGAGTTAGATTTAACCAGAATTGGAATTGTTCTGAGGAAGTACAGTGGAGAGAGAGAGGGCAAAAGAGCTGAGGTTGTATCTAAGGGAGCGATTGTAATATTGGACTGTGGATGCTAGGCTGGGTAAGGAGTGAAATGAGGACATGAGGGGTTGAGTCACAGTGAAAAAGTGCAAGTCTTTATGGACTGTATGGCCTGTCGGAGTTGAAGCATTGTTGAAGGTGGGGAATTAGATGTAGTATATTAGAAAGAAGGTGGAATCCGAGGATAAGATGCTTCATGTTGAGGTACTGGAAGGCTTGGGTTAATGGTTATGACCAAAATCCAGGATATGACCAGGGAGGTGAATCTATTAGGTTAAGATTGAGGAGAAGGTCATAGGAGAAAGGAGTTTAAGGAGTTCAAGGAATTAAGAGGCTAGGTATTGAAGGAACAGCTATGTGAATATTGAAATTACCAAGAGTTATGATGAAAGCAGTTTTAAAGGTAGTAACAATGATCCAGGAGCTAAACCTTTAAGGCATGATGGGAGAGGCCCAGAGGTGATAAATAACTTTAACAAGGAGGCGATCAGATAAACTTCCTAATGTCATTGCTGTTTTGGGGACATATTAGGCACAATTTTGCTGTGCCTTTGTTCTTTCCATTCTCTGCATGAAATGCTTACCTTTTCCTTCCTCGGCTCATTCTGGTCTTTGCTCACATTTCTTCTTCTCAGTAAGATCTTTTCTGACCTTTCTAGTCAACTCTTCCCCAACCGCCTTAGCATGTTATTATTATTTTTTTCCCATTTTCCACTTTATTTTTCTCCATAGGAACGGTCATCATCTAACATACTATATCTACCGCTCGCCTGTCAGTTTGTTGTACTGTGGTTGCTTGCATGTTGCTCTGATGTTGGAAGGTATGCCACCACTATTTCAAATACCAGCAGGGTCACCCTTGGTGGACAGGTTGCAGCAGAATTTCCAGACTAAGACAGACTGGAAAGAGGGACCTGGTGATATTCTTCTGAAAATTAGCCAACGAAAACCTTATGGATCACAACAGAATATTGTCCGATATAGTGCTGGAAGAGGAGCTCCCTAGATTGGAAGGCACTACAAATAGCTGCAAAAATTGACTCAAACTTACCAATGATTGTGAAGATGGCACAGGACTGGACAGCGTTTAAGTCTATTTTACATAAAGTCACTATCAGTTGGAGCTGACCGATGGCAACTAATAAACATACTATATACTTCATTTATTTATTTTGTATGTTTCCCTTACTAGACTGTAAGCTCCATTTTACTCAAGTTTGCTGCTGAATTTCCAATGCCCAAGTCAGTGTCTGAAAAGTGGCACGTGCTCAATATATATTTGTTTCTGTGGGGATGGCATGAGCTTTAAAGCTTGTAGGTTTTACAGGACAGAGGAACGAAAGTCTGGAAGCAGTAGTGATGAACAAGAACACCCACCTAACCTCCAGGTGGAGTGGTTCCAGTGGTATGAAAGAGAAGCAGTCTCCACTTAAAAGGGCTTCAGAGGAGCATTGTTCTTACTCTGAACCAGGTTTTAGACAATTAATTGAAAGGAATGTTCAAAAGAGAGCTTTTAGCTGATTTTGCTGTGAGTTACAGAGGGTGTGAGGAAGGGTTTCAGGAGGTGAGAAGGTGATGAGGAGAGTGGCAGCTTGTATCAGATAGGGTTGTACAGAAGGAAGTGGGCACCTTGTATGAATGATGCAAACGATGGGGCTCTCCTTTTTTCTTTTTTAATACTTTATTGTGTTTTTGGTGAAAATTTGCAGAGGAAATTAAGTTCTCATTTAACAATTTCTATACATACTGTTCAGTGACATTGGTTACATTCTTTAGAATATATCAGCATTCTCATTATTTCCATTTTGGTTGTTCTGTTTCCATTAATCTAGCTTCCCTATTCCCCTTGCCTTCTCATCTTTGGTCTAGGGTAAATGTTAACCATTTTGTTTCATCTAGGTGATTATTGGAGCCCTGGTGGTGCAGTGGTTAAGAGCTCAGCTGCTTAACCAAAAGGTCAGCAGTTTGAATCCACCAGCCACTCCTTGGAAACCCTGTGGAGCAGTTCTACTCTGTCCTATAGGGTTGCTATGAGTTGGAATTGACTGGACAGCAACGGGTTTGGTTTTTGGGTTTCCTTGGAGATTATGGTGGAGAGGCTTCAAGACTTTGGGTTTTGGAGGCACAGCAATGTTAACAGAGTCACAGCAATGTTAACAGAGTCACAGGGCTTTCTGGAGCTCCTAGCTGATATGAATAACCTTGTTAGAAAGATGCATGGAGACCATCTAAAACACCCCAACATCTAAAACACCTGACTGATGTCTAATAAATATTCGTTGGCTGAGTAAACAAATGAAAAAATTAGTGCTGAAATTGAATTGTTAATTCTGAATAGGAGACAAAATATAGAGTTGTGCTTTAACTCTTAAGTAATCACTAATATGAGAGAAACCAAAACAAACGAACAAAAACCAAACTTGTTGCCATTGAGTTGATTCCAACTCATAGCAACCCTATAGGACAGAGCTGAATACTGCCCCATAGAGTTTCCAAGGAGTGCCTGGTGGATTTGAACTGCCAACCTTTTGATTAGCAACCATAGCACTTAACTACTATGCCACCAGGGTTTCCTAATATGAGAGAGTACTGTGCAAATTCACAGAGGAAAAGCTGAAAAATATAGGACACAGGCTTTGCTCTTGAAAACCAGTTCAAATTTAAACACAAATCATGTTCATTGTTATAGAAATCTGCGTTGTTTTAGTCAAGTACAAAGAAGTATAACAAATAAATACCCTTCTAAGTTTTTTTTTTTTTTAAGTTTTAGCATGAAGGACAAATGCCTTTGACTTATTGAGCCAGGAAAATACGCTTCTTTGCATACAGAAGCACAGGAGGCAATTAATGGGATTGTGGATGATGATGATCAAAGATGACCTTCGTATTATTCTTGTCTAGGCCAATTAACAGTATAGGCTCATGGGAGATTTCCTTCCTCCCCATGGCTACATTTGTTCTTTCTTAAAAACAGGGCTTAGAATTTCTGAGGTATTAGATGAGAAGTGCTAAAAGTTTGCCAAATACAATTCTGATGGCCTTTGGAATGAGTAGGAGTTTGCTACCAAGACAGAGGGCATGAGCAAAGGAACAGTAGCCTAGTTCTTGGTATGTCTGGGGGGGTTAATGAGAGTTTAGCGAGGCCTGTGCAGAAAGGCAGGTAATACCTGTTACCTGACTGCCCATTGCATGGTACAGACCAGGGTTCCCGCCACTGATGACTTGTGTTGGGTTTAGTCAATTTTCTTGTCTATATCAGGGGATTGAGAAGTATGAGAAAATCATTTGCAGCTATGTTTCTCAGCTGCTAATTGTTAAAAGATGAGTTTTAAAGGCTCAGAAGGGAATGAGAGCAAAATCCTTTCCAAAACTCAAATCTGGAGAATAATCTGCCTACTATTTCCAAGTTATCTTTCTTAATCATGTTTGGTAGCATGTAAGAATACTCACCTTTCTCTGAAGTTCCTTACTGTTACAAAGTTGTTTTTTTTTTTTTTTTTGTATACACTATATTTACTATTCTGAAGGCAACTTTTCCCATGGGCAGATATTATTAAGAACCCTGAAATCTTAACCCTTTGCAGTGGTTTCCAGGGAATACTGAGGGTAGGAGGGTCCCAAAGGCTCATTTGGTGGGTCACAAGGTCAAAATTATTGTCATAATTGTATTAAGATATTTATTTATTTTTGACCCTCTTTCTCTCACAAGTGAACATTAGTAGAATTGTCCAGAGACTACATGTTGTATGATGTTGCAACAGATTGAAAGCAGAAGCAGAATGAGAATCCAGCTGTCTTCTATTAAGCCGGGCATTACAGAAATTTGCAAAAATGTAAAGCCACACCACCTTTCTCACTAAATTTTATTTTGTTTTATGGTTATTTTTCATTAAAAATGGATTATTTAACATTAACATCTAATGAGTTTATTGTTATTTTAAAGATAAATAGATATTTCAAGAATTCTCTTTTAATTTCTCATATTGTAAACATTGATAGACAACCCTCATAAAAAAAGCACTTCAGGGGCGTCCTCAATAGTGTTTTAAGAATGTAAAGGAGTCCTGAGGTCAAAAACATTGAGAACTACTGCTTTCTGGTAATCTAGGGCCCTTAACATCTCTGGAACTTCCCCTATCTGCAAAAATATACCTGAAAGTCTCATTTACCTCCCCTGGCTAAAAGGTAAAATCTGAGGCAGAAAGCTGGCCAGAATTCAGAAGCTGTTTACCTGTGCTGCTTTTCCTGAACTGTCTGGGCTTCAGACTCTGGTGGCATACCCGAATCCATGGTAAGCCCTGCTCCTTCCTACTTGTATATACATTCATCCTCCCCACTTGGGGTACTATGAACCAGGGGCCTTTTCCTGATCTGTCTGGGCTTCAGACTCTGGTGGTATACCTGAATTCACCATAAGCCCTGCTCCTTCCTACCCGCATATACATTCATCTTCCCTACTAGGGATGCTATGAACCAGGGATCTTTTCCCGCTGCTTGCTAAAAGCCAAGGTTTTTGCCAGGCCCTTTCAACTGATAGACTTTTCCAGTCTTGGGAAAAGAGAAGAGAGATCAAGGTTTTGGGACAGAGGTACCTCGGATGGTAAGGGAAGGCCTGGATCCCTGAGTTCCTGGTTGTCTGTACCTATCTACTCTTCTGCCTTAGACGTTGTATGGTCTTCTGAGTGCCTAATCTGTCTCTAGGGTAGAGGCTGTGCAGATAGAGTAGTGTATGTATTTTTTTAGTGACTAACATTCAGTCCTCATACACATTTGGTCTTTTTACTGACCTGAACTATCTGCCAAGTGCAACTTCAATTTGGACCCAACTCTCTGTGTCTAATACCCCTACATTATGTAAGCTAAGCACCCATCATGGAATCATTTGAAAGGTCTTTGCTGTTTGGTTTGACTTGCAGTTGGTGAAATAAGCCTTTTTGTTTTTGTTGTTCAGAAAACTCTTTTTTCACTGTGATCTCCCCTATATTTAACTATGAAATTTTTCAAATATATAGTAAAATTAAAAAAAAAAAAACAAGATTTACAGTGAATACCTGTTTTTCTACCTACTGGATTCGATTATTTTCATGTTTGTTTTATTGTGAATCTATCCTTCTATCCATCCCTCTATCCAGCTATTAAATGTAATTATTTTTCAAGTTTTTTTTTTTATTATTGTGGTAAAATATATGTAACAGAAAATTTGCCATTTTAATCTTTTTTAAGTGTACAGGTCAGTGGTATCAATTACATTTACAATGTTGTGCAACCATCACCACTATCAATTTCTAAAAGTTTTTCACCACCCCAAATAGAAACCCTATACCCCTTAAGCAATAACTTCCCATCACTCCTTCCCCCTAGGCCCTGATAACCTCTAATCTACTTTCAGTCTCTATGCAGTTACCTATTCTAGGTATTTCATATGAGTGGAATCATCCAATACTTGTCTCGTGTTTGGCTTATTTTACTTAGTATAATATTTTTAAGATTCATTCATGTTGTAGCCTGTATCGGAACTTTGTTCCTTGTTATGGGTGAATAATATCCCATTGTGTGGATATGCCACATTTTGTTTATCACTTCATCTGTTGACGGACACTGTCTTGTTTCCACCTTTTGACTATTGTGAATAATGCTGCAGTGAACATTGGTGTACAAGTGTCTGTTTGAATTCCTATTTTTGATTTTTTTGAGTAAGTATGTCATAGTAGTGGAAATCATAGGGGTCATATGGTACTCCTCGGAGTCTCTGGGTAGTGCAGACAGTTAAACCAAATGGTTGGTGGTTTGAACCCACTCAGAGGCACCTCGGAAGACAGACCTGGCAATCTGCTTTTGAAAAGTCACAGTCTTGAAAACCCTATGGAGCGGCTCTACTCTGTACCTGTGAGGTTGCCATGAGTTGGAATCGACTCAACAGCAACTAACAAGCACAACAACAGAATGGTAATTACTATGTTTAACTTTTCAAGGACCCACCAAACTGTTTTGCACAGCACTGCGTTATTTTACATCCCACCAGCAATGCCTGTTTCTTGTTTCAGCATTCATTTGGGTGCTGAAAACCTTTGACTGTTTTCCAGAATTCTGACAAAGCCGATTCTGACAGGTTCTACTTGTTTTTTGATGTTGCTTTGAAGGGACAGGAGCTTGGAGCTTCCTATTCTGCTGTTTTGCTGATGTCACTCCATTAAATGTAATTTATAATTTAAACTTTACCACTAAAATGATGAGAGAGATCTTTTTCCCTAAAATAGTTCCCACCTGGGAAATAAAGCTAACCTGGTAGATTTTTTTTTTTTTTTGAATCACTTAAACCTTCTGAAGCAAAATATCAGTGTCAAAACACACTATCTGGAAATTTGGTGAGAGGGTGGAACGTTTTGTCATGAGTTCCCTTTTTTTCCTTTCGTCGTTTCATAGTGAGAATTTGCGTATTTATTAGGATCTGAATTTTTTTTTTTTTTTTAAATTTCCCAGTTGTGGAACCAACATTAAGAAGTTATTAGGAGCAGTTGGAACAAATTCAGGCAAAAGTAGAAGCCACTGAATTTTCCTGAAGGGGGAAAAAAATAGTCTGACCCTCTCAAACATTTAAAAACATACAGAGCTGAACTTTGGTTCTACATTACTAATCAAGTTTATAGGAAAAAAAAATTTAACTTAGCCCTGCCTGGGCCCTTCTATCATTTCTTAATGTACTTCCTTTAATATTTGGGAAAATGAAAAACTTCATTTTCAGGGAATAATTAGAGCTTATTCAGTCCATTAAGGTTAGTCTTCCTTTAATATTCCAATTCCCTCAAGACTCCAGTTACATTAATTGTTTCTTGAAAGATCTCCCAGTGTTTAAGTTTTGTTTTTCGTGGTAAGCTATTCTACATACAAACTCATGAAAGGTACAGGGAGGGGATTTTATGACATCTGCTTCAAATGACTTTTTCTTTATTTTGCATTTATGTGTGGTGTCTTATCTATTTTCTGAAGAACTAGTAACTGTGTTTGGCATTAACTAAGTTGGTTAAGGCTTTATGTATCAGAATTAAATTTCCCCTGAACTGTCTTTTATAGACTATAAATTTCAGTTTGTATGGCTTCTCCTTATAGTTTTCCTTTGCCCTGTATCAATTGTCTTATCCTTTGTTAAACCCACAAAAAATGAGGTAAAAACCAAGAGAGATAGTGGTCGGGACCGACCATATCAACTCCTAAAACTCTGTCAGGAATATTACCAACTCTTATTTTTTGGCTTATTGCACTATTACATCTGTAGGTTGACCTTGGCAATTGGAATGACTTCAACATTTTTGTTTCACTGAGTCTGTAATGTATTCTATTTTTATATTCATTATTTGTATGATACAAGCTGAAGTTTATTTTTTACTATTCCGTATCCTAAAAGAGTGGTTTAAATAGAAGTAAGAAGTATTCATCTTTCAATAATTGTGACTTGGAAGATGTACCAGAAAGAAAATATTTCCCCCTCTAAAGTACTGATTTCAAGATTCCATTCAAGTTAAAGTGAGCTTACTGAATAAAAGAGCTGATTTCAATCTCACTTCCTTCTTAGGAAATCTCATATTTCTAAATAACCTGGATCTGGCAAACATTTAAACAGGGAAGTCACAAGATACTCAGTTAGGTGGCCTTGTTATTAAGTGTAAACTATAAAGCAGAGGAGGGTGAATTGCCAAAAGACATGAAAATTACAGTGACTAACTATAAGATTTATTCAGTTAACATTGCTTAAAAATAAGAAAAATCTTTACCATTTTATCTCCTCCCCTTTTATATAAAATACCAAAAAGAAAACAAAAACCCATTCAGTCCAGCATGAATCTGGCTTTCTGATTCTTCCCTCAGTTGATATTCAATCCCTCTTGTTACGGCAAGTGATTACCATCAGACCACAGGATATGAGAATTTTCTGACCAGCTCACATCTCCAAGTAAGCAAACCCGTGTTGGTAATTTAATAATCTCTATCTGCCACATTATTGCTCATTTACAAAGCAGTGTATTCTGTCATATTGTTTGATGAAAAATGAATACTATTTCTTCTTAAGGGAGTAGCATGAAGTACAAACTCATTAAACTCTGAGTGAGAAGACCAGGGAAAAGCTTTCATTCTGGTGTGCTGTGTATTTGCTGCTTTGACTCCTCCCTGGAAGATTCTTCTCATGACTCTGCAAGTTTCAGTTAAAGTAGGTAGAGGGAGGGACTGTTGGCTATTGGGTCTCCTGAGTTTAGCTTAAGAAGGAGGTATAGAAGTTCCATCTGTGATTTCTTTAGGCCGCAGTTGATTCAAATGTAAAATAAAGGCGATGGGGCTAGGAAATCTTTTCTAGTTCTAAATACCTCTCAATTTTGACCTTTTCAAAATAGATTGGTTTATACGGCACCCATCCTGGATTAAGGAGAATGCATATCATAGATATCATCTCATCTCTTGATTTTTGGTGTAGGTAAAAACAACTGTCTTTTCTTTAAAAACATGAACCTCCTTTATTTCCATGTTTCTTTTAGTTAGACCTGGGGACTGTGAGAATGGATGTAACCCTGCAGGTGTTTCTAGGTGATATACATCGATAAACTCTGATTTAAAAAAAATCACTGTTTTCTACATGAACTATCTAAAATTAATTTGATTATGCGGTTGATGGAATATAAAAAGAAGTCTCTCTTCTAGTAAAGCTACACAGATTGGACTAGATGGCTGTGACTCCCACAGAAACACCTTTCAGATCATGATGAAAGCATCAGTGTTAGAAGGAGAAGTTGTAGGGTTTGAGAAAGAGAAGAACAAATCCTAATAAACTTTAAACTTTAGTTTTATGTCTGAGTCATATTTCCAGTTTTTTAAAAAATTTCGAAGATAATGGATCTTCCTTTTCTGCTGTTTATCCATGAAGTCTAAGACCAAAAGAAAAGAAAAAAAAAAAAAAAAAGCACCAAACCTACTCCTGTCAGTCTATTCAGACTCAGAGTGACCCTATAGGACACAGTAGAACTGCCCCATAGGGTTTCCAAGGCTGTAATCTTTATGGAGGAGTCCTGGTGGTACAATGCTTAAGAGGTATGGCTGCTAACCAAAAGACTGGCAGTTCGAATCCACCAGCCACTCCTTGGAAACTCTATAGGATAGTTCTACTCTGTATTACTGGGTCACTATGAGTAGAAATTGATGGGAATGGGTTTGCTTTTTTTTTTTTTTAATCTTCAGGGAAGCCAACTGCCACATCTTTCTCATGTGGAATGACTGGTGGGTTCGAACCACCTACCTTTTGGTCAGCAGCTGCGCACTTAACCACGGTACCACCAGTGTTCCTCTCCATGCAAGTCTACATCTGACAAATTGATCCCTGACAATTTCAGGAGCAAAACTTTCAGTCTGTTTGAAATGTGAGCTTGAATTTCTTGATTACAAGTGATTTATGGGTGAAATCAAAAGTTTTAGCCCTTGAGGGAAAGAGATCTGTGGCTTGTACATGGACAGTTTTTTATTCTGGTGTGGCACGTAGTTGCTGCTTTGTGTTTTCACTGGATGATTCTTGTCATAATGGCTTCACAAGATTCAGCTGAGGTAGTTAGAGGGCGTGGCTATTGACTACTGGGTCTGTTAAGTTTATCTAAATAGGGGGATAAACCCACCCACTGCCGTAGATAGAGGTTCCTTTTCTAGTTAACAGTAGGAGAAGTGAGAAGTCATGGGCTTCCACAGAATACTAAAGAAGGCAGCACTTGGGAACCATATTATTTTGAGGTAGGGGGCTTGTGTTACTGAGTTAGAAAATTTTCCTTTTAAACAAACAAGCACTTTGTGTGCTCTTTTCCGGGATGTTTAACATACAAACCTAAAAAATGTAAGCAATCTTTCCCACCTTTTCAGAAAAATATACTACTTTAAAAGAAAAGGTTGCATCTTACAGGCAAGACTGCAGCTTTCTATAGTTTCTGTCCAATGTGTCAGCCCCTTGGTAACTTCACCGCACGCTTTTTTGCTGTTTTGTATCTTCCTTTCTTATTTTGGCACCTGATGAAAGAGATAGCCCAGCACACAGTTCTTGAAGATGACATAAACTGTGGATCTATCCATGCGTCAATATAGGTGTCTCCATTTTCGAGCACTGTGCTAAAACCACTTTCTTGAGTTTGATAGTTGAAATCTTTCCAGACTACAAGTTTTAGCTGAGTAAGCAGGATAAACAAGTAGGCATCCAACCAAATACACTGTTACAGAAAATGAGCAAAAAGTGTTGCATGGCTGTGACAAGGAAGCATACATTCCGCTGTTAGAGTTGCCCTTAGCGATTTGAATATGTGGGCTTGAGTGGGTGAAGAAGAGTGAGGAGAGGCAAGAGGATGGTCAGAGAAGAAGAAGAAACGAGAAGCACTGTGAATACAAAACCTACCTCGTTTTGTGGAAAGAGCTTGCAAGTGATGGATGCGGTGTGTGGACCATTCTGAGAAGCCAGTACCTTTTTTTTTTTTAAATATCATAGCAGTGACTCAAATGTATTATTCTTTATTTGTACAAAGATATCAAAGAAACTCAGTGAAGGGCCAAGAGAGAGGTAATGTCTGAGGAAAATAAACAGGTAAGAAGGGAATTTAATGAGCTTCTTAGCATGAGGCAGAGAAGGTAAGTGGTTAAATGAAAGAAAAGAGAGTTCAGCCGGCTAGTATGTATCATTTGAAGGAGTTACCAGTTTTGAAGAAGCTCACATTGGAAGGTGAACTAAAGGGCATTTGAATGCTGTTCAATTTACCACCAGGGTTTCTGTAAGGACTAAGAACCTGTCATTTTAATCTGCATGATCTCTGTTCTTTTCTATAATTATACTGTTCTTCAAAGGGGAAACCAAGTATGCTGTGGAGAAAGGAAACCTGAACAGTCTCCACAAGGATGAATCATTCAAAATCAAAGAACCCTTGATCATGATTTTCACATCATTTCACTCACTACCCTCAAATATTTACTTAAGGAGGTGACAGGAACTATTTAAGACATTCCCCTGAGGCAGTTTGGCTCCCCTCCCAAGAGAAGAGTTGTGTAGATTGTCATGAGGGTCTTTTTTTTATATATATATAATTTTTATTGTGCTTTAAGTGAAAGTTTACATATGAAGTCAGTCTCTCACACAAAAACCCATACACACCTTGCTACACACTCCCAGTTACTCTCCCCCTAATGAGACAGCCCGCTCTCTCCCTCTACTCTCTCTTTTCACGTCCATTTCGCCAGCTTCTAACCCCCTTCACCCTCTCATCTCCCCTCCAGGCAGGAAGAGATGCCAACATAGTCTCAAGTGTCCACCTGATCCAAGGAGCTCACTCCTCCTCACCAGCATCCTTCTCCAACCCATTATGCAGTCCAATCCATGTCTGAAGAGTTGGCTTCGGGAATGGTTCCTGTCCTGGGTCAACAGAAGGTCTGGGGGCCATGACCACTGGGGTCCTTCTAGTCTCAGTCAGACCATTAAGTCTGGTCTTACGTGAATTTGGGGTCTGCATCCCACTGCTTTCCTGCTCCCTCAGGGGTTCTCTGTTGTGTTCCCTGTCAGGGCAGTCATAGGTTGTAGCTGGGCACCATCTAGTTCTTCTGGTCTCAGGATGATGTAGTCTCTGGTTCACGTGGCCCTTTCTGTCTCTTGGGCTCGTAATTACCTTGTGTCCTTGGTGTTCTTCATTCTCCTTTGATCCACGTGGGTTGAGACCAATTGATGCATCCTAGATGGCTGCTTGCTAGCGTTTAAGACCCCAGATGCCAGTCTTCAAAGTGGGATGCAGAATGTTTTCTTAACAGATGTTATTATGCCAATTGACTTAGATGTCCCCTGAAACCATGGTCCCCAGAACCCTGCCCTTGCGATGCTGGCGTTTGAAGCATTCGGTTTATTCAGGGAACTGCTTTTGGTTTAGTCCAATTGTGCTGACCTCCCGTGTATTGTGTGCTGTCTTTCGCGTCACCTAAAGTAGTTCTTATCTACTATCTAATTAGTGAATGCCCCTCTCCCACCTTCACCCCCTCCCCCCTCTTGTAATCACAAAAGAATATTTTCTTCTCAGTTCAAACTATTTCTGAAGTTCTAATAATAGTGGTCTTATACAATACTTGTCCTTTTGCAACTAATTTCACTCAGCATAATGTCTTCCAGATTCCTCCATGTTATGAAATGCTTCACAGATTCCTCACTGTTCTTTATCGATGCATAATATTCCATTGTGTGAATATACCATAATTTATTTATCCATTCATCCGTTGATGGGCACCTTGGTTGCTTCCATCTTTTTGCTATTGTAAACAGTGCTGCAATAAACATGGGTGTGCATATATCTGTTCGCGTAAAGGCTCTTATTTCTCTAGTATATATTCCGAGGAGTGAGATTGCTGGATCGTATGGTAGTTCTATTTCTAGCTTTTTCAGGAAGTGCCAAATCGATTTCCAAAGTGGTTGTACCATTTGACATTCCCAGAAGCAGAGTAGAAGTGTTCCAATCTCTCCACAGCCTCTCCAACATTTATTATTTTGTGTTTTTTGGATTAATTCCAGCCTTGTTGGAGTGAGATGAAATCTCATTGTAGTTTTGATCTGCATTTCTCTAATGGCTAATGATCATGAACAATTACTCATATATCTGTTAGCTACCTGAATGTCTTCTTTAGCGAAGTGTCTATTCATATCTTTGGCCATTTTTTAATTGGGTTATTTGTCTTTTTGCAGTTGAGTTTTTGCAGTATCATGTAGATTTTAGAGATCAGGTGCTGATCAGAAATGTCATAGCTAAAAACTTTTTTCCAGTTTTTTTAGGTAGTCTTTTTACTCTTTTGGTGAAGTCTTTGGATGAGCATAGGTGTTTGATTTTTAGGAGCTCCCAGTTATCTAGTTTTTCTTCTATATTCTTTATAATGTTTTGTATACTGTTTATGCCATGTTTTAGGGCTCCTAATGTTGTCCCTATTTTTTTCTTCCATGATCTTTATCGTTTTAGATTTTATATTTAGGTCTTTGATCCATTTTGAGTTAGTTTTTGTGCATGGAGTAAGGTATGGGTCTTGTTTCATTTTTTCGCGGGTGGATATCAGCTATGCCAGCACCATTTGTTGAAAAGGCTATCTTTTCCCCATTTAACTATTTGGGGGCCTTTGTCAAATATCAACTGCTCATATGTGGATGGATTTATGTCTGGACTCTCAATGCTGTTCCATTGGTCCATGTATCTGTTGTTGTACCAGTACCAAGCTGTTTTGACTACTGTGGTGGTATAATAGGTTCTAAAATCAGGTAAAGTAAGGCCTCCCACTTTGTTCTTCTTTTTCAGTAATGCCTTATTTATCCAAGGCCTCTTTCCCTTCCATATGAAGGTGGTGACTTGTTTCTCCATCTCATTAAAGAATGTCATTAGGATTTGGATCAGAATTGCATTAAATGTATAGATCGCTTATGGTAGAATAGACATTTTTATAATGTTAAGTCTTCTTATCCACGAGCAAGGTATGTTCTTCCACTTATGTAAGTCTCTTTTGGTTTCTTGCAGAAGTGTACTGTAGTTTTCTTTGTATAAGTCTTTTACATCTCTGGTAAGGTTTATTCTTAAGTTTTTTTTCTTCTTGGGGCCTACTGTAAATTTCATTGATTTGGTGATTTCCTCTTCAATGTTCTTTTTGTTGGTGTAGAGGAATCCAGCTGATTTTTGTATGTTTATCTTGTACCCCGATAGTCTGCTGAACTCTTCCGTTAGTTTCAGTACTTTTCTGGAGGGTTCCTTTGGGTTTTTTGTGTAGAAGATCATGTCATCTGCAAATAGAGATACTTTTACTTCTCCCTTGCCAATCTGGATTCCCTGTATTTCTTTATCTAGCCTAATTGCTCTGGCTAGGACTTCCAGCACAATGTTGAATAAGAGTGGTGATAAAGGGCATCCTTGTCTGGTTCCCGATCTCAAGGGGAATGTTTTCAGGCTCTCTCCATTTAGGGTGATGTTGGCTGTTGGCTTTGTATAAATGCCCTTTATTATGTCGAGAAATTTTCCTTCTATTCCTATTTTGCTGAGAGTTTTTTATCATGAATGAGTGTTGAAGTTTGTCAAATGCCTTTTCTGCATCAATTGATAAAATCATGTGATTCTTGTCTTTTGTTTTATTTATGTGGTGGATTACATTAATTGTTTTTCTAATGTTGAACCATCCCTGCGTACCTGGTATGAATCCCACTTGGTCATGGTGAATTATTTTTTTGATATGTTGTTGAATTCTATTGGCTAGAATTTTGTTGAGGATTTTTGCATCTCTGTTCATGAGGGATATAGGCCTATAAGTTTCTCGTGGTGTCTTTACCTGGTTTTGGTATCAGGGATATCGCAGCTTCATAGAATGAGTTTGGTAGTATTCCGTCCTTTTCCATGCTCTGAAATATATTTAGTAATAGTGGTGTTAACTCTTCTCTGAAAGTTTGATAGAACTCTGCAGTGAAGCCGTCCGAACCAGGGCTCTTTCTTGGGAGTTTTTTGATTACCTTTTCAATCTCTTCTTTTGTTATGGGTCTGTTTAGTTGTTCTACCTCTGTTTCTGTTAGTTTAGGTAGGTAGTGTGTTTCTAGGAATTCATCCATTTCTTCTAGGTTTTCAAATTTGTTTGAGTATAGGTTTTCGTAGTAATCTGATATGATTCTTTTAATTTCAGTTGGGTCTGTTGTAATAGCGCCCACCTCACTTCTTATTTGGGTTATTTGCTTCCTCTGCTGTTTTTCTTTTGTCAGTTTGGCCAGTGGTTTATCAATTTTGTTGATTTTTTTAAAAAAACCAGCTTTTGGTCTTGTTAATTCTTTCAATTGTTTTTCTGTCTTCTATTTCATTTAGTTCAGCTCTAATTTTTATTATTTGTTTTCTTCTGGTGCCTGAGGATTTCTTTTGTTGCTCTCTTTGTTCAAGTTGTAGGGATAATTCTTGGATTTTGGCCCTTTCTTCTTTTTGGATGTGTGCATTTATTGATATAAATTGGCCTCTGAGAACCGCTTTTGCTGTGTCCCAAAGGTTCTGATAGGAAGTGTTTTCATTCTCATAGGATTCTCTGAATTTCTTTGTTCCATCCTTAATGTCTTCTATAATCCAGTCTTTTTTGAGCAGGGTATTGTTCAGTTTCCAAGTGTTTGATTTCATTTCCTTGCTTTTCCTGTTATTGATTTCCACTTTTATGGCCTTATGGTCAGAGAAGATGCTTTGTAATATTTCAATGTGTTGGAGTCTGCTAAGGCTTGCTTTATGACCTAATATGTGGTCTATTCTAGAGAATGTTCCATGTGCACTAGAAAAGAAAGTATACTTGGTTGCTGTTGGGTTGAGCGTTCTGTATATGTCTATGAGGTCAAGTTGGTTGATTGTGGCATTTAGATCATCCGTGTCTTTATTGAGCTTCTTTCTGTGTCCTGTCGTTTACCGAAAGTGGTGTGTTGAAGTCTCCTGGTATAATTGTGGAGCTGTCTATCTCACTTTTCATTGCTGTTAGAGTTTGTTTTATGTATCTTGCAGCCCTGTCATTGAGTGCATAAATATTTAATATGTTATCTCTTCCTAGTATATGGTCCCTTTAATCGTTATTTAGTGTCCTTGCTTTGTGGTGGATTTAACTTTAAAGCCTATTTTGTCAGAAATTAATATTGCCACTCCTGTTCTTTTTTGATTGTTGTTTGCTTGATATTTTTTTTCCATCCTTTGATTTTTAGTTTTTTTGTGTCTCTAAGTCTAAGGTGTGTCTCTTGTAGGCAGCATACAGATGAATCTTGTTTTTTAATCCATTCTGCCACTCTCTGTCTCTTTAATGGTGCGTTTAGTCCATTCACCTTCAGGGTAATTATGGATAGGTATGAATTTAGTGCTATCATTTTGATGTCTTTTTTTGTGTGTTGTTGACAGTTTCTTTTTTCCCACTTGATTTTATGTGCTGAGTAGATTTTCTTTATATATTGTCCTTTCCTCATATTTGTTGTTGATTTTGTTTCTGCTGAGTCTCTATTTTTCCTTTGTATATTATTTTGATGAGTAGGATAGTTTGTCTCCTTTGTGGTTACCCTATTATTTACCCCTATTTTTCTAAATTTATAACGAATGTTTATTTCTTTGTATCGCCGTATCTTCCTCTCCATATGGAAGGTGTATGATTACATTTCTTAGTCTCTCTTTATTATTTTAATGATGTCTTCTTTTATAAAATAGCATCACTGTTACCCTGTTTCGTGCTTTTTTTTTTTAATCTTGCTTCGTTTTTTTGGATTTCCCTGTCTTGGTTGACTTCTGGTTGTTCTGCCTAGTGTTCTAGTGATGGGTTGATACCTGATATTATTGATTTTCTAACCAAAGAACTCCCTTTAGTATTTCTTGTAGTTTTGGTTTGGTTTTTACGAATTCCCTAAACTTGTGTTTATCTGGAAATGCGTTAATTTCACTTTCATATTTAAGAGACAGTTTTGCTGGATATGTGATTCTTGTCAGGCAATTTTTTTCCTTCAATTTTTTAAATATATCATCCCATTGCCTTCTTGCCTGCATGGTTTCTGCCGAGTAGTCCAGGCATATACTTATTGGCTCTCCTTTGTAGGTGACTTTTCATTTATCCCTTGCTGCTCTTGTAATTCTCTCTTTATCTTTGGTTTTGGCAAGCTTGATTATAATATGTCTTGGTGACTTTGTTTTTATATCTACCTTATGTGGAGTTTGATGAGCATCTTCGATAGATATCTTCTCATCTTTCACAATATCAGGGAAGTTTTCTGCCAACAAATCTTCAACAATTTTCTCTGTATTTTCTGTTATCCCTCCCTGTTCTGGTACTCCAATCACTCATAGGTTATTTCTCTTGATGGAGTCCCACATGATTCTTAAGGTTTCTTCATTTTTTAAAATTCTTTTATCTAATGCCAAGTGATTTATCTTCGAGTTTAGAAATTCTAGCTTCTGCTTGCTCAATTCTGCTCCTCTGACTTTCTATTGAGTTGTCTAATTCTGTAATTTTATTGTTAATCTTCTGAATTTCTGATTGTTGCCCACCTATGGATTTTTCCAGCTTATTAAACTTTTCATTATGTTCATGAATAATCTTTCTAATTTCTTCAGTTGCTTTATCTGTGTGTTCCTTGGCTTGTTCTGTGTATTGCCTCATATCCTACCTCACGTCTTGAAGGGTTCTGTATATTAAACTTTTGTATTCTGCATCTGGTAATTCCAGGAATGCACTTTCATCTAGAAGATCCCTGGATTCTTTGTTTTGAGAGCCTGTTGAGGTGATCATGGTCTGTTTCTTTATATGACCTGATATTGACTGTTGTCTCTGAGCCATCAATAAGTTATTATATTAGTTTATGCTTGCTTACTTTGTCTTAGCTGCTTGCTTTGTTTTGTTTTGGTATACCCCATGGGTTGCTTGAGTGAGCTAGCTTGATTATTTTTGCCTTTGGAGCTCTGGTGTCCTGTTTCTAGCTGGCTAGAGCTGTTATCAGGTATATCAGTCTAGAAGTCCATTCAGTTTTCTTGTATGAATTCAGCTCAGGTTTCCAGGTAGCTGATCAAGTGTGTGGTCAGGCTCTTTCCCTCAGTCTTAGAGGGGCAGGGGTGATTGGCATATATACCAGTATCTGATTGCAGCAGGGGGTCACTCTCTGAACAAGGCCGCAGGCTGAGAACCAACCCCCAAGTGTCTCTGAGGAAAACACATCTGTGTTCCCTAGAGCGTGCTGGTGGGTGGGTTCTGTAGAGGGACCACGGGCATCCAAAGTTTTTGGTTGTAAGGACTGGGAGGTATCAGTTATATTTGGACCCCTGTCACGGGTGGCTGGGTGACTTGAGTGGAGCTACTAGTCCTTAGGTCCCTGATGTGGGTAGGTGAGGACCTTGTTTGATAGGGAATGCCAAACGTCAAACACCCACCTCTCCACTGCGCAGCTAAAATGGTTGGAGTTTGCCAACAAGGGTCTATTCTCCCGAAATAGGCCCACACAGGTCCATCCAAAAGGGAAAGGTGTTCAAGGTACATGGACGGTTTATCCCTGGATAGGAGCCGCTTCTGTCCTGAGCTCCCCTAGTTAATGGAGCTAGCAAATTATCTTTTCCCCCAGTTGCAATATTTTTCCTTCCCCAAGGCCGGGAGGATGGCTCTAGGTGCTCACCACGGTCTATCTCAGGCCCAGGGATTCAGCCACTGAAGCCGGCTTGGGGTTGGGGGCTGCATGGTAAAATATATACAAGTACTTAGCTTTTGGTGAAAGTGCCATTCTTATCAGGTTCCGGAGGTGTGAGCAGGCTGTGTGGCTGGATGCTTCTCCCTTAGGAAACCGCGGCTGAACGCTAGTACCAGCCTGCCACGTTGCTGCCACCGCTGCTCCGGGAATGGTGCCTGTGGTCTCCCCGCAGTTAGGTCCGGTAACTCCTCTCCACTTCTGAACGGCCTCTTCCTCCCCCTGCCCCTCAGTTTGTTGTCTAAGCTTGCCTTTGATGCTCAGGGCTCCCAGCTTGTCTCAAATATATTCGTTTCACTTGTTTTTTCAGGTCTTTTTTGTAAAGAGGGCTCACCGGAAGCGTCTATTCCGCCATCTTGGCTCCACCTCTGTCGTCATGAGGGGTTTTGATAACTGAGGTGAGAAGTGAAAGGGATCTGTTCTTTAGTTTGAAGGTGGGGAGCAGCCTCCCCAAAAGGGTCTTCTCTGGGGTCTCAGATGAGGAGATTCTTGAGGATCAAGACCAGTAACTTCTGAGGGCTGTTTCCACAATAAATGATGCCCTCTTATAAGCTGTCTTGCAGGAAGAAGGTGAGGAAAGGGATGGGAAAGGTGAGGTAGGATTTCAGTTCCATTTATAATTAGAGCAACTCCACTTTACTTTACTTTGTATTGGACTTCCCTGTGCAATTTCATTTACAGAAGGGTTGCAAAGTATAGTGGATGCTGTAGTGTGCTGTCCAGAGGCTCCCTCTAGGATTGAGGCACTCATTTCCTCAGCTGCTTTGAGTATCACCTGATGACAGCTCACAGGTAAGTCTATCTCTAGATGCACGTTTCTTGGGGAGAACATACTTCCAGTGACAAAGCTTTGGCCCCCTAACCACAATTCAGGATATCATTGAATGGCCAACTCAGCTTCAGAGCTCCCTGTTGGATTGGCTTAGGCCTCTGTTGCAACTGCCTCAGAGGCACCTCCTTCTTCTGCCCAGTCCTGCTTCCCTCACTCCCTTGTAGGTGTGGCTCCTGAGTGTCTCCCCAGTAAATAACCTGCACTCAAATCTCCAACTTACATTCTATTTCCCAGAGAATGTGACCAAAGAAGAGAAGCTAAAAAATATTTGAAAACTACTAGACTGTATGATTGTTGCCATTCTTTAACTCTGTGTGTGTTCATTCATTCAACAAATAGTTAATGAGAACCTACTATTTTCCAAGAATCATATGATTCTGTAATTCCATGACTGGAGACATCAAAGGATGCCAGCGTTTTCATGGTGTCTTTGTTAAACTGATCTTTCCCCCTGAACTCTGTTTGGAATCACCACCATCTATAAATTTAGAACTGTTTGCACATTGGTAGCCTGCTGGTCCAATCTGCCCATACGTCTGTTTCCATGCGTGTGTTAGTGTTTCGATTAAGTTGCAGATTTTACAAATAAGGAGATTTCACATGAAATCACAATTCTGCCTGCTTTTAAAAACAGAAGATCTGGCTACAGAAGACCTGCATTCCTGGAAGACAGCAATCAACTGGAGCTACTTAATGTCTGTCTTTAAAACAGGCACCCATTCTCTAGTTTGCCATAGTTGCCACTATACCCTATTGTTTATAGTTAGCCTATGTTCCTTATTTATGCTTCCTTCTAGGCTCTATTAGGCTTTCAGTTTCGTGACCTCTGTTTCTTAATTACTAGATCGCTAAGAGTTTCTCCAAATCTCCAGACCATTCCTAATGACTATGGGTTGGAAATTTGGGCCTTGTCCCTCAGTCCTGCCCTGCCTGTGTGAAATGCTCTCAAAAGGATCTGACGTTAGTCTTTTTTTTTTTTTACAATCCAATATGAGCATTTTATTGTAAAGATAAAAACATTTATGGCAGCTTAGAGGAGACAACATTAATTCTATGTGAGAGAGTGGATAAATATTTTATGTAATAGCTTTTTTTCCCTTTTATAATTTATTTTTGCCATTGAGAGTATACACAGCAGAACGTACACCAATTCAACAATTTCTACATGTAAAATTCAGTGACATTTATTACGTTCTTCAAGTTTTGCAACCATTCTCACACTCCTTTTCTGAATTGTTCCTCTCTCATTAACATAAACTCATTGCCCCCTAAGCTTCCTATCTAATCTTTTGAGTTGCTGTTGTCACTTTGATCCCATATGGATAGTTCTTAAAAGAGCACAATGCTCAAGGCAGACATTCTTTATGACTTAAGCTAAATTATTTTTGATTATAAGAAGACTTCAGAGGATATTTTTGATATAAGATTTAAAATTTAAAGATTATCTCAGGGCAATAGTTTCAGGAGTTCATCCAGCCTCCTTTTCTCCAGAAAGTCTGAATTCCGTGAGAATTTGAAATTCTGTATTATATTTTCTCCCTTTTGACCAGGATTCTTCTATCAAATCTTTGATCAAAACATTCAGTAATGGTAGCCAGGCACCATCCATTTCTTTTGGTCTCATGGAAAAAGAGGCAGTTGTTCGTGGAGACAATTAGCCACACATTCCTTTTCTGTCTCCTGTTCCTGACTCTCCTTCTTTCTCTGTTGCTCCAGGCAAATGGAGACCAATTGTTGAACCTTGAATGGTGACTTGCAAGCTTTTAAGACCCCAGGCACTGCACTATGAACTAGGAGATAAAACAGAAGCACTAACAATGATATTAGGCCAACTAACTGGGATGGGTGTCCCATAAAACCATGACCCTAGACCTCCAAACCAAGAAACCAAATCCCATGAGGTACAGACATTAGTATTTTGATGTAGAGCACAGCATTGAAGAAAATGATCTTAATTTCTCTAATTTTCTTGAATAGTTCTTTTTAAAAATAGTCCTTCAGCACAGGTACCATTATAGAATTTTGTGAGGTAAACCTGCCTCACAGTTCATCACTTCCCTTTGATAGCTGAAGAAATAAGCTCAGGATGGTGTGGGATTTCCCTAAGCAGCAAAGGCAGAATTGGAGCCCAAGTTTCCTCCCACTCATACCACTGCTCTGATCTCTAGGCCATCCTGACTCTGGCATTTTATTTCAGCACAAATGAAATCACAGCAGGAGCTGAACCTTAGAAAAGGTTCTTTGCTGAGAAAGACAGAGTTGTTCTGACAAAATTAAGGACATTGACCATCAGCTGGAATGTTCACAGAAGTCTTTTGCACTGAGTCCAAGTCATGTTGGATTAAGAGACTCAGCACTTGGGCAGAGAATAAAAAAAATTATACTGTAAGGCAAGCATGACCCCCAGAGCTCTGTGTCCTCCTGAATTTGAGAGTGAGTCAAGAGGGAGTGAGGAGTTCAAGGTGCTCAGATTAGATTAGATGGTCCCTTCCTGTCTCCATATCACCATAGGCGGGAGTGGAGCCAGGACCTAGAACTCTGTCCTTTCCTGCTGAAACTTACCCCCTTACTCTACAAACTTACAGTAGTATATACTATATAGCAACATACATTAGCAATATCAACTATTTGCTTTGAGAACATCGCAATTTTTCTCATTATATCCTTTATTCTTAATCATATCAGTTCCCACAATAAACACAGAAATCCTTATCCCCAGACTCTAATCACCATAAATTTTTTTCCCCACTTCACCTGTCACCTTTCCCAAATCCTGACATTATTCTACTACCTTCTGGATCTCCTGGTCAGTAACCTACAACATCTCCTATATCCTTAACCTCTTCTCTGAAACTGAGCTTTACCCGCTTGCTCTGACTAAAACCTTAACCAACCCTGAGCACATGGCTTGCAGCCATCTCTGGTGGTAGCTGTTTCCCACAACCTTCATTCCAGTGGGTCTGGAAATGGGGTAAGTTTACTTTTTGCTTCTCTTGCAACTTCTAGATCATGCTTTTTACTCTTTCCTGCAACCCCTCAATTTAGAGGTTGTCTAGGGGCCATCTAATCTAATGTGAGTACCATGCCATGGGACTGTCCAGTCCACCATCCCTTCTTATTGTAGTCATCCATGAAGTTTCCAGGTCATTTCCTACATTCCTTGAGAATTTCAGCTCCTAGTTCACTGTCACTCTCTCCAATTTTCATAAATGAAGTCTCCAGTTTCTGGCTTTGCAATTTCTTTACCTCTTTTCTTCAGTGATCCTATCCTTAGCCATGCATACTTTAGAACTTTACATTATTTATCAATAACTGAAACCCTTCCGTAATTTCCAATCATCTCTTCCTAGCTTTACCAGCTCACTCACTCTGGTACCCCAGTTCAACAATTCCTCTGTCCCAGCAAGACCTACAGTCTATTGATCCTACCATCTTTTTACTATCTTTTATCACCATCATATTCTATTTCCTTTCTTACTCAGTTAAATTTTATGGCTTATGTGATGGTAAAGGTTGTGTGCCAACTTGGCTGGACCATGATTCTCAGTGGTTTGGCAGTTATGATGTAGTTTGGCAGTTATGTAATGATGTAATCACCTCCATGATGAGATTTGCTATTAGTAGCCAGTTAGTTGAAAGGGAGTTTCCTTGGGGGTATGGCCTACATCCAATATATATGGACTTTCTGGCAAAGCTCACTGGCTTTTGCTCTGCTGTAGATCCTTCATTTGGGTTATCATTATCTGAACTCCAGTTCTTGGGACCTGAGCCACCAGCCCGCGATCTTACCCGCTGATCTTGAGTTCATCAGCCTCTGCAGCTGTATGAGTCAGGAGAAGCCTCGAACCTAAACTTGACCTACGGACTTGGGGCTTTCCAGCCTGTACAACAGCGGGAGCCATTTTCTTGATATAAATCCCCCTCTTTCTCCGTCTTCCTATCTCTCTCTGTGTGTGTGTGTGTGTGTGTGTGTGTGTATGGATAAGTCAAAGTATTGCTACATAATCATAGAAAACTTTATTAAACAAAAATATCAAATGTGAAACTATTGTTTCTTGACATTTCCTCCATCTAGGTCTGTATACTTCTGAAGGTGGTATTTCCATTTCTCTAACCCTTCCCTGAAGAATTCTGCACTCTTCAATTTACACCACGTCAAAATGGAAGTTTTGACACCCTCAAGGGACTCAAATCTTGTTCCTTTTAAATGTTCTTTGAGTTTTGGGAACAAAAAAGTCTGAAGGAGCAAGATCAAGGCTGTAGGGTAGATGGGGTAAGGTTTCCCAACAAAGTTCTCATAGGACAGCCCTTGTTACCCTCAAAGAATGAGCAGGTGCATTGTCGTGACCAAAAAAATTCCTTGGTGCAATTTTCCTGGCCTTTTTTCTCACCAATGCAGTTTTCAATTTTCTTAAAACTTCTTCATAATAAGTCCCTGTGATCATCTCATCCTGTGACCTTTAAGAAAATCCATCAAGATTACCCTTTTGGAATTCAAAATAGTTGCCATAATTTTCTAAGTGGCCTTCCCTCTCTCAGCTCATCTTTGAGGACTTCTCGACCTTCCTTAAAATGCTTGATCCATCCAAAAACTGTTTTATGTGAGACAGCATCATCATAAACTTGTTGCAAAGCTTCAGTGATTTGGGAAGATGTCCACTTGAGTTTTGTTAAAAATTTTATATTAGCCCTGACCTCAAAATAGTATTTTTTCATGGCACAAAAAAATCCTTTTTTTTTGAAGGCACCCTAATGAGACTAAGACAAGTGTATTACTGAGAGAACTTATCTGCAGCCATCCACTGACCACAAAGGCCTGTTTAAACACATTTTTTTTTTGGAATAAATGGATGCATGTATGAACTAAAACTCTAGTAGCAATACTTTTTGACTTACCCTAATGGCACTGGTTTTTTTTTTTCATATATATATATATATGTATGTGTGTGTGTGTGTATATATATATATATATATATATAAATACATGGAAACCCTGGTGGCATAGTGGTTAAGTGCTACAGCTGCTAGCCAAAGGGTTGGCAGTTCGACTCTGCCAGGCACTCCTTGGAAACTCTATGTGGCAGTTCTACTCTGTCCTATAGGGTTGCTATGAGTCGGAATCGACTCGACAGCACTGGGTTTTGGTTTTTTATACACATACATACATGATTCTCTAGAGAACCCAGTTTATCGTTATAATCCCTCCTTTGCACGAACTCTCAACTCCCTCGTCACTCTCTCCCTCCATTGTACTTGCCTGGCAGAGCCCCATGGTGGATTACTTTAAACTCTTAGTCTCTTCTGCTCCTGCAGTGGTTCAGCTGAACATGACTGCAGAAAAACAGAACCACGCAGACTGATGGTACTTTAAATTCATGACAGCCAACTTGAAATGTGTGCTCAGTACTACCTGGAAATCCTATTAAATTTCCCTCATCTAATTTTTTTTTTTTTATTCAATCTTACATTCTTTTTGACAAATATTTTATATCTTTTCTTGGATTCTCAAGCCTCTAATCTCTTCTCTGTCTTCCTCAGCCTTAGCTGGTGATTTTGCTTCCTATTTCACTAAGAAAATAGCATTCAGAATATAACTTTGATAAGCCCCCACCAGCACATCTACTCACCTCTCTATGCCTGAGTCTTACACCCTACCTTCCTCCTATTGCCATGGGTGACTTTCCTGGCTCTAACCCAAAATCAACCAGTGTATTTGTGCATAGATCCCATCCCTTTCACCTCCTCAAGGACATTGTTCCAGGGTTTCTTCCTTTTCTCTTCTGCATCAGTTTTTTCCTCTTCACTGTTTGATTCCATCACCATAAAAGCATGCTATTATATATCTTATCTGAAAAAAACATTTCTTGAGTCCGTATCCTTCTTCAGCTACTGCCCATTTCTCTCTTTCCCTTTAAAACAAAACTCTTAGAGTTGTCCATATCCAGTTTTTCCCCACTCATTGTCAAGCTTACATGCAGATAAAAGGCCAGAATTCTTGCCATGTCCTGCAAGGCCTACATGACCTGGCACTCTCTTAGTTTTCTGATTTCATGTCCTGTTTCCCACTCACTCTCTTCCTCAGATACACCAGACACACTCTCACCTCAGGGCCTTTGTACATGCTGGTCCTTCTGCCTGAAATGTTCCCTTCCGCCCCCAGAATCCTGCATGGCTCACCTCCTCACCTCTTTTTCATTTCTGCTAAAATGTTTTCTCAGTGACGCCTTTCCTTATCACACCTCATAAAATAGCACCTCTCCACCAACCTCCCCATCTTTCTTTATTTTTATCTCTTAACACCGCATGACACATTGTATATTCACTGGCATATTTTGTTGCCCCACTAGAATGTAAGCTCCATGAGGACAAGAGCTTTGTATCTTTTGTTCACTGTTTTAACTTTACAACCTAGAACAATGCTTGTCACCTAGTAAGTATAAATATTTGTTTGAATAAAAAATGAATGCAATTTCTAAGGCATATTAACCAAAATTTACCAAATATCTGAAAATTATCAGACCACAGTTGTCATTAGCAGTGCTCTGGAGTTATGTACAGAATTCATGCCTATAAGTGTGCATACGTCTTTATTTTATCTTCCCAAGTCAAAGTCATCTCGTCATTTGATCACTCTAGAACATACAAATTACCTTGTCTCTCTAGCAAGCACAGTCTGTCCTTTATAGGTCTCTGTAAATTTCTTTCTTTTTAAAATTATTTTTAAATCCTCCAAGATGGTACATTCATAATTTCAATCTGTAGTAATATTAGGTCTGAAACAAAGTAGTACTTTTATTTGAACACCAAACTGATTATAGGCTCTGAGACACATTCATCTGGATCACTTGATAAATTTCCAAGCTCTCTAAACAAATAGTAGTTGGAACAAAGAGTCTGCTTGTAGCCAAGGTATAATCTGGAGAGTATAATGAAAGGAAGGGTCCAGGGATACTGAAAGAATGGGGCCAGGCCTTAGGCAAATGCCACTAAGGCCAAAAGTAAACAGAAAGTTTCAGAGCAAGGACATCCTCCATGCTTAGGAGAACCTTGGTTAAGACAATCCATCAAGACAGGCTCAGTGAAAAGATGGTGACCCAGCCCTGGCAGAGCTGTGCCAGAAGTCAGCAAACACAGGATAAATCTCAGACACAGTAAATAGGAGCACTGACAAACAGACACATTTGAACCGGAGATAAGCCTTCAAATTGATGAAATGTAATGAAACCCATAATTAGAAAAAAGAATGAGTAGGCAAAAATGCCTACTCCCAAGAGGAGAAAATTGCATTTTCCCCCTTAGAAACAGTTATTTGGACATTATTATCTTCCAGAAATGGGTTTTCTGGAGCCTTGGGCAAAGGCTTTACTTAGTTTGGCCTCACAGAGTTAATCTTAAGCCATGTTCACTCTAATTGCTGTCCTGGGGTAAAAACATTCATTTTTCAAACATGGAGAAGGAGTCTTTCTTGTCAAGGTACCAAGTGGCTCTCCCAGGTTCTCCTAAAATAAGCCCTGACCCTTTGTAAGAGAAGTTATACAGACATACATTTAATTACAGTTATAAAATGCGTCAGTGCTCAAGGAATTAAGTTACTTTACCCAGTTTGTAAGGTAACTGACATGAAACTTTGAACCCTGATTCCTGTTAAGTGTCTCTATTCCAGCCTTTTCCTTAAAAAAGCTTGCAACAATAACAAGAACAATAAACGCCTTGATCTGTGACTTCCCTCTAATAATCATCAAATACTTTCCCCCTCTTTCATCAAAGCATCTCACAACCATTGATTACACCCCATCTCTCTTTTCTTGCTTTCCATTGTTTCTCAGCCATTTGAAACCTGCCTTCTGCTGCCTGTGCTGTACTGAATTCATTCTTGCTAAGACCACCAAGGACTTACTAATTACCAAATACAATGAGTGATCTTTTTCAGATCTTACCTGACTTACCTTTGTTACTTTTAACATCATCGATTATTTCCTCCTTTACCAAACTCTATAGTTTCTGACAGCTTACTCTGTATGTTGTATTGTTTGGCTTCTCTGCTCTCGTCACTCTTCTTACTTTCTGTGGGTGCCTTTATCACCTCATCTTATAAAAATCACCACTTTTATTCTAAGAGATCCTAAGTCTATAGCCTCAGGACAGAAACTTCTGAGCATTAGGCTTTAAAATCCAGTTGCTTTTGGACAATGTGTCAGTATATTCTTCAGGTGTTTAACCTCAAAATGCCCTGAAATAATCTTACATTCTTTCTCCAGCTAACCCCTAGATAAACAGCAACTGTAGAGTTGACTTCGCCTCATGGCAACCTTATATACATCAGAGTGAAACATCGCACAGTCCTGAGTCATCCTCACAGTCACCAGCATGTTCCAGTCCATTGTTGTGGCTTTTGTGCCAGTCCATCTCACTGGGGGTCTACCTTGCCTTCGCTGCCCCTCTGTGCACCAAACGTGTTGTTATCCTCCAGCTATTGATCCTGCCTGGTGACATGTCCGAAGCAAATAAGTCAGACAATGTTCTGTTGTGATCCATAAGGTTTTCATTGGCAAATCTTTGGAAATAGATCTCCAGGTCTTTTTTCCTAGTCTTTCTTAGTCTGGAAGCTCCACTGAAATCTGTCCATCTTGGGTAATCCTGCTGGTATGTGAAATAGTGGTGGCATAGCATTGAGCACCAAGTAATATGCAAGCCACTGCAGTATGACAAACTGATAGACAGGTGGTGGAACTAACCCCTAAGTCACCCAAATTAGTAACATAAGTTCCCCTCTTCCCATAAAACACTTTCAGGCACAAATTCTGGCAATATAACCATTTAAACTTTTGCAATCTACTTGTTCTTCATCACTCGTGTTGTTGCCTTTTCAGGCTTTTATGATCCCGTTGCCGTAGAGTCGATTCCAACTCATAGTGACCCTATAGGACAGAGTAGAACTGTCAGATAGGGTTTCCGAGGAGCACCTCATGGATTTGAACTGCCAACCTTTTGGTTAGCAGCTGTAGCTCTTAATCACCACGCCACCAGGGTTTCCAGTCTCTTACCTATGTTGTCACAACAGCTAGTTTATGAGGCTTGCTCAGGAAAATCCCCTGCGTGGGCTTTGAGTCATCCCAATGCCACCATATCATGGTTTCTCATGGTAAGTGGATAAGATTAACCGTTCTGAATCTTTTCCGTTCTTGCCCTTAAGCCAATGGGCCATTCTTAGAACTAGTTTGCCATTTGTAACAAATGAGGAGAATCATAAGGTCTAAAATGTCTCTTTAAAATGTCTCTCCCATAGAAATTATGCTGCTTACTTTTAAGTTTTTATAAAAGAATAAAAGGCAGTTGGTCCAACAATTTCTCAAATCAAATAAAAAAAAAGACTGTAATTCCATATCGCCATCATTCACCCTTACTTTCTACCCCAAGTGAAAATGGGTCAGGAAATTTTCTTCACTCTTGAGTCCCTGGGTGGTGCAAACAGTTAATGAACTTGGCTACTGAGCAAAAGGTTGGAGGTTATAGGGCACCCAGAGGCACCTTAGAAGAAAGGCCTGGTGATCTGCTTCTAAAAAAATAGCCATTCGAAACTGTGTAGAGCACAGTTCTACTCTGACACACACGGGCTTGCCATGAAGCAATAGCTATTTGATGGCAGCTGGTAGACCTGCTTGCAGAGGTTGCCTGTGAGTGAACCACACCAACTCTGGGGCCCTGTGATGGTTTAGAAAGCTAGCCGATAAATCTCATTTTCAGACAAAGCACAGGAGCAATGTGGGAATTTTCTGGATAGTTCTCAACAATGAAATTGATAAAGAACAACAGAAGAGTGAAACTCTTTGACAGTTCTCAGCCTCTTGATTTACTGAAATTTCTGTTTCACGATGATCATGAGAATCTAAGTACTGGCTCGTCCAGAAAAGAGAGACATTCTGAATTTTTTTCAGACTCTTATGACTCCTCATTGAGCCCTCAACTCAAAGTCTTATTCATTTCACGTTGATTTAAAGCAGAAAGTGGAGAGTCATTGATTGTGTTTTCTCTTCTCTACCGTCACTTCCTGCGTCCAGCCACACTGGCCTTTCAGACAAACCATGCTCTCTCCTACCACAGGGCTTTTGCACATGCTGTCTCTAGGGCTGGAAACACAGTTCCTCCCCCCTTGCTCAGTCTCTTTACCTAGTTAATTACTACTCAGTCTTCACATTTCAGTCCAAATCTGTCCTCTCTGCATACTACATATACTGTGACCCCAGAAATTTCTGTTTTCATATGATCTCTTTGAATCACATTTCTTTCTTTCATAACACTTTGTCCCAGTTTGTAATAAACAATCATATGGATTGTTATTTGTTATACTAGCCAAATGATGTCTGCTAAAAGTGAACTTTCTAAATGCCATACTAATAATGCCATGGTTATAATGTCCGACCTCTGTCTATGGCGTGTGAGAAGCATGAGAGCCTGGGCCACATTTGCTTTTGTTCACTGCTTTTTCTCTCCCATTCCTTGTACTCTGCCTGCACATCGATAGGACTCAGTATCCTTGTTTACTTAGTGAATAGATGACTGGACTCAGCGCTGTCTTGAAATAGTAACTTTTTTTCACTGAAACTTTCTCTCTGCCTCATACTAATTTTCATCAGTGGACAAAAAAATTGCTGTAGTGCATTAAGCTAGACTTTTGTCTTCAACAATAGCGCCAAAGAAGAGTTTGCAAGAGGGTCATATTTTTTTCCCCTAACTTCTCAAAATACCATGAATAGACCTCAAAGCATCCCAGTTTTTCTCTAATAGCCTATTATATATTTCTAGTGCATAAATCTGTCATCTTGACATATTCCCTCCATACTTCTTTGCGTTATGCTCTTAAGAATTCCATTATAGCCCTTCTTAGCTGATTTTGGCCCAGATTTTAAATATTTGATATTTGTCTTCATAAAGTAGAATATTTTTTTCATTCCTCCCATCCCCAGGATGCTTTTATTTGTCTGTTCTTGCTTTTTAATATATTTGCTTGCTTTTTAATATATTTGAACATTTATTTTGTGCTAGGCATTCCACTAAGATTTTTTTTTTTTTTTAGTTCTGAGGGAAACTCTGGTGGCATAGTGGTTAAGTGCTATGCCTGCTAAACAAAGGGTCAGCGGTTCGAATCTGCCAGGCGCTCCTCGGAAACTCTATCGGGCAGTTATACTCTGTCCTATAGGGTTGCTATGAGTTGGAATCGACATGACAGCACTGGGCTTGGTTTTGGTTTGGTCTCAATTGCATATTTAGTCAATTTTATAGTATAGAAGTTGGTAAAAATCTTCAGTTTGCTCATCTTTGGCCTTAGTGTTTGGTGCGTAAATTTGAATGATAGTCGTATTAACTGGTCTTCCTTGTAGATGTATGGATATTTTCCTATCACTGACAGCACTGTACTTCAGGATAGATCTTGCAATGTTCTTTTTGATGATGAATGCAATGCCATTACTCTTCACTTTGTCATTCCCAGCATGGTAGACCATTTGATTGTCTAGTTCAAAATGACCAATACCAGTCCATTTCAGCTTACTAATACCTAGGATATCGATGTTTATGCGTTCTCTTTCATTTTTGACAATTTTCAAATTTCCTTGTTTCATACTTTTTACATTGCATGTTCTGATTATTAATGGATGTTTGCAGCTGTTTCTTCTCATTTTGGGTCATGTCACATCAGCAAATGAAGGTCCTGGAAGCTTGACTCCACCGTTGTCATTGAAATAGACTCCACTTTGAGGAGGCAGCCCTTCCCCAGTTGTATTTTGAGTGCTTTGCAACCTGAGGGGCTCATCTTCTGGCGCTACATCAGACAATGGTCCACTGCTCTTCATAGGGTTTTCACTGATTAATTTTTTCAGAAGTAGACCACCAGATCCTTCTTCTTAGTCTGGAAGCTCAGCTGAAACCTGTCCACCATGGGTGAACCTGCTGACATTTGAAATACCAGTGGCAAAGCTTCCAGCATCACAGCAACAGGCAAGCTGACAGACACGTGGGGCTTCGTAGTTATTTACACCTGTTAAAAAAAACCCATTGCCGTCAAATTGACTCCAATTCACTGTGACCCTATAGGACAGAGTAGAACTGCCCTATAGGGTTTCTAAGGAGGAGCTGGTGGATTCAAACTGCTGACCTTTTTGGTTGGCAGCTGAGCTCTTAATCACTACACCACCAGGGCTGCTTATACTTCTTATACTTATTAAAAAAAAAACAAAAAAACTTATTAGCTGTTGGGAAATTCAAATAATTAGCTGTTGGGAAATTCAAATACTAATTTCTTAATTCTCATTTCATGACTGGAGTGATTTTTGCTGTCTGGGGAAGGCAGAAATGCCATTGGGCCAAGCAAGAAAGAAGCTGCAAGAGGCCAAGTGAGGTTGCCTTTTTATCGATTCTGTATTTGCCTTCAAATCATGATTCCTTTTAGCATGAGTTTACTGTTAAGAGGGATAAAAATTTTCCCCAACTATACTAGAGTGATGTAAATGGAAAACATTATCAAGAAGCAACTGCTAATTTTTGTGGTTATAGGGATTCATTCAGAAATCCCTTAACCAGGAACATGAACATGGCATAAGGATTCCATTGTCACAACAAAGGAATCAAAAGGACAGAAATGAATCCAGAGAAATCTTAATCTTAAGAGAAATCTTAAAACTTTCCCATTTCATCTGAAACTTATTCTTTAAGGCCTTTTCTGAATTTCCAAACCACTTATTACCAGTTTCCATCAAATAAACTTTAATTATGGTGACCTCATGTGTGTCAGAGTGGAACTGTGCTCCATAGGGTTTTCGGTGTCTGAGTTTTCAGAAGTAGATTACCAGGCCCTTCTTCCAAGGTGCCGCTGGGGGAGCTCGAACCTTCAACCTTTTGGTTATCAGCCAAGCATATTAACTGTTTCCACCACCTAGGGACTCTTAAACCACCTGTTTAGGTGGTTTAAATGAACTTCTTGATGCAGAATGTAAAATTAGAGAATATTACATGAACATCAGTATCACATTAAAATCATTTCATTGTTGAAAAATCCACATAATATAACATTAGAAAGATTAAGTGGATTTTCTAATCATTTCCACAATCAGAGTCTAAGTTTAATTCAGTTTCTATGTAGTAAGATACATTTAGCTAAATGCACGGTTGACAGATACACAGTAGTGATATCTGGGGAATATTTCCTCACCTTTCAAGGTTGACAATATCTACCTCCACAGGCCCTCAACAGTTACCCCTCAGCGCTACCATCAGAGGCAGTTTATATATATTCTCATTTTAAAAGGATGATACCTCTCTTTATTGTCTTGAGTTCTCTAATGGGCAGCTGTGGATCTGGTGTGCTGGCCAGAGGTTGGGGAGGGGTCTTCCTGGATATTTGTCTTGAAGTGGCAGAGAAAGAAACATTGTCAGTTCTCCATGGGACATCTCCCCAGCTTAGAGGCTCATAAATATACTTAAAAGCACCTTGAAAATAGAGACGTAATTTTTTGTTGAGACACAAGTCTATATTGTCTAAAATGCCTCTTTGGACTTGTCTATCCAAAAGGAAACAGAAAAAAAAAAATCTCACAGCTTAGTATATTTTTGAAGCTACAAGTAATTATTAGCAAGTGGCCAGAGGACATGTACCCATACCCACCTACCCACCTGTTTGAGTATGTGTATGTATGTACATGTGTGTAAGCCTATGTATATTCATTTCTATTAACAAGGGTCTGAGTAGACATCTTTTCTGGAGATGGCCACATTTTTATTTTACTTTATACTTGTAGAGTGAACTTTGATAGTACCTAGTATATAGCAACGAGGCCTGGTGACATAGTGGTTAAGCATTTGCCTGCTAACCAGAAGGTTGGCAGTTTGAATCCACCAGCCACTCCTTGAAAATCCTCTGGGGCAGTTCTACTCTGCCCTGTAGGGTTGCTATGAGTCAAAAACGACTTCATTACAACAGGTTTGGGTTTTTGTTTGGTAAACAGCAAAAGCTTGACCAGTGTTTGTTGAATGAATGAACAAATGAATGAATGAACTCATAAAAAATCCATTCATTTTTGTTAAGCATTCTAAGGACTATGAGCATATTTCCACCTAAACTACAGATCTAGTGCCCAGAGGAGATTTCTAGGAAATCCTAGAATTAGAGTCTCCATAAGTGATCACACTCCTAAATTCTCATTACTTCAGTGTGGCCTTTGACATCTATCCCAGTCCCCTGGAATATCCTTAAGGTTGTATTGTCGTTGCATAATTTGATACCTTGCAGGAAACAGCAGAATTTTTTGGAGAGTTGGTTGGAGCAGTTAAATTATAACGCCAAATATCCTGGACAATATACATGATCTGTAATATGTTGAATTCATCCACAGGTAATTGAATTCTGCACTATGTATGCAAGTCTTACACTGGGCATAACCTCTTGTTTTGCCATCTGAGATACCTGAAACTGTTTTCTTCCCTCATATAAAGGACTAGAATAGATAGAGTTTGCTAATTACCAAAGCCTTATATGCAGGAAGGCAACATTCTAAGTGTGAATAAAATTCAGAGTCTGTCTTTTTTCCCCCCTAAGCATCATGTTACCTTGATTAACAGAGCAAAAATAATATCAAACCAACAAGTACCTTCCTTCATATACTAAAGAAGATTAATAATCTTTCCTGGTATTTAAAAATATTTCTTTTGAGTGAATTGCATAGATAGATTGAAACCTGGCATAATAGGTTTGTACTGACCAGTAATCACCCAAAACTCTCCCCGCCTTTTTTTCCAAATTGGTCACAAAATCACAGCAATACTATTTTAAGTGTGAGGTGTGGCTAATAAGTATATGTTTCTTAACAGAGTTTGTGTGTGTGCTGTAGATAATTGGTTAAAGTTTCCTGCCACATTTCAAGACACCATTTTCCCCTAAAGAAAACATGGTCATTCTCCTCAAATTACATTAAATCATAGTGCAGTGAACATAGATATTGGACATTTACTGGATGTAAGGTCGTACAAACTGACTGAAGTGGGGAAGAGATCGCTCTCTTAACCTCTAGGAGAAATGCTCATCATCAGGAACTTATCCATTAACATGCTCAGTTATTGGTGCTCAGTGCAAAGACAAACAATGGAAACATAAATCACTGGCATTTCTCTGCAGATGAGCAGAGAGGGTGTGACTGAAGAGAAACAAGGCTGGTTTCAGAAATTTGAATAAGCCCAGCCCCGTTAAAGAAAGGAGCAGCTTATCCCCTGAGAGGATAAGGGACAGGTGCCTTTTTAGTTGCACAAAACCTAGTGACCTGCCAAAATGGTTAAATAAGTTTCTACAGATATTGGAGTGCTTTTTAAGATAAAGCAGTATGTTCCTTCTATTTTGTTTTGTGCCAATGAAGGAGAATAAGCTTTTATCATAAACTTGTATGCAATATTTAAATAAATGGAGACTTGTAATTATTATTGGATTTTTTTTTGGTGGAGGGGAAATTCAACTTTTGTCGAATTGGTCAAAATATTTAAGTCAGTAGTGCAGCCTCTGAAATTATTTGGTTGTTTGATTCTTTTCCCCACTTGCATCAGTTTTGTGACATTAAGTCCAGTAAATTTCCAGTACAACCTCAGTGCAGCCTCTCTGAGGAGTAATAAGAATAAGAGGTAAGTAAATGACTTCATTCAATTAGTAAGTATGGCTGAGGGCACGAAATAAGGGATTTAGATGTCTTTAACGTATCTTCTATTTTTAAACAGTATTATTCTCTTCTTTTGGACTACTACATGTATGAATTAACACACTTTCCTACTTGTAAGGTGTCTTAGTTATCTAGTGCTACTGTAAGAGAAATACCACAAGTGGATGGCTTTAGCAAACAGAAGTGTACCTCTCACAGTTTAGGTGGCTAGAAGTCCGAATTCGGGGAGCCAGCTCCGGGGGAAGGCTTCTTCTGTTGGCTCTAGGGGAAGGTCCTTGTGATCAATCTTTCCCTGGTCTAGGAGTTTCTCAGCGCAGGGACCCCAAGTCCAAAGGAAGCACTCTGTTTCTGGCACTTCTTTCTTGGTGGTAGGAGGTCCCTCTCTCTCTGCTCCCTTCTCTCTTCTTTTATCTCTTGTAAGATAAAAGGCAGAGATTAGGATTTACAATGCATAGGAAAATTACATCAGGTCACAAAATGGAGGATAACCACATAATACTGGGAATCATGGCCTAGCCAAGTTGATGCACATTTTTCGGGAACACAATTTAATCCATAATATAAGATAATAGTAATAATAACTCATTGTACTGAAAAATAATTTCCTAGTAAAAGTTTTCAACACTGCCCTTCTAACTCACAACAATAAAGGACTATTTCCTAAACCCTCATGAAGAATTTTGTAACCCTGAAATAGGTAATGATACTGTATATCATAACACAAAATGATAATTACTCTAAGGAGAGATAGTGGCATGCATACACTTTGCTTGAAAGAGAACTCTACAACTTTTTGTGCATGCCACTTACTTGAAAAGCTAATTGCTATTTCTAATGAATTTGGTTTCAAATTTGTTTCATCACAGTGCTATAAGGAGGCAAAAAATATTGCATGCAACATTTTAAGAAGTTCTAACTAGTTCAATAAGGAATGTCGAAAATAATTATAAATTAAGAAGAGAACATTTGGATTAGAAAGAATTCATGGTAAATTAGATATGATATAATTATGAAATATGAAGTCAAAACAAATGTGATTACATGAATGGAGCCTGCAAGAGTGACATTCCACATCAGATCAATCAGCCCTAGGTTTTTTTGAAACCTCATCAGGGGCTGCCCTTGGAGAGGTACAGAGAGCAAGCCAATAGGCAAGGGAAGATGCTGAGTCACTGAGGTGCTTGACTTCAGCACCTTTTTTCTTTTGCTAGTACTAAGTGCTGCCTAATATAGTATTACAACATAAAAGAGTCCTTGTCTTTTAACGTGTAAAACCACTGACTTTACATGTGGGTTCTGGAGTAAATGGCTTTGTTACTTTTAGACTTTTTGAGTTTGGTCAGGTTACTCAATCTCTCTTGAGCCTCAGTTTCTTCATCTATAAAATGGAAATAGTAACTGTATCTTTTCATATTGTTGTGAGACTTCAGTGAATAAATATACGTGAAACCCTTATAACACTGCTACATGTAAGGAATCAAGTAATATTAGTATTATTATTTAATATAATACAAAATAAACCATATATTCTTCATTAAAGAAAAAAAGAACCACTGGCTTTTGAAAAATCAAGAACAATCCCTTCATTAGGTGGTATGTCGCCTAATCTATATGGCAGAAAATAAATAGTAAAAACAAAACAAAAACAGTTAGTTGTAGCCAAGGGAGAAATTTGAAAATACATGGACATCAAAAAGGACAAGGACCTTTTCACCAGGTAGCATGTAAAATTTAGACCACAACTTGTTTCACAAGTCGTGTCTCTCTGTCTCTGTTCACGGCCAGATGTTTCCAAAGTGTTGACGACTCACTCTGTCTTCACTTGGCTTCCCTTTCATGCCTTACCTCTCTGCAGTATTACTTCTGGTCCCACCAGTCTGCCAAAACTGTTCTTAGCCATGTCACTAATTTCATGTTGAACAGCCTAGTTGACTCATTTCTTATCTTCTTTCAACTCTGAGCAGTACTTGACACAGTTGATCATTTCCTTGTTTTCAGAGCCCTGCTCTGGCCTTCAAGAGATGTCTCTCTCAGGGTTTGCCTTTGTATCTGGCTGCTATTCTACCAGCCTCCAAATGCTGAAGTTGATCAGGGCTGGATTCTGGGCCCTTTTCTCTTCATTATACCCATCCTCTTCTTTATCTTCATTATATCCATTCCCTTCAGCTTTAAATGTTACCTATACGCCGAAACCTCCCAAATTTACTTCCACTTGGAACTTCTTCTCTTTTGCCACCACCTACTTGATAACTTCATGTGGATGTCTAATAGGGTTCTTAAACTTAATGTGCCTCAAATCAGACCCTTGATTTCTCACTTTCACCACTACTGTTCTTATTCCAGTCATATCCATTATAGTAAAAATCATTAAAAAAAAGAACATTACTCTCTATTAAATTGTTTAAGCTAGAAACATAGGCATTATCTTTGATTATTTTCTTTGCTGCACTCACGCATCAGTAAGTTCTACAGTTACCTCATTAAAAAAAAAATCTACATTTTTTTATTTGTCTTTACTACCACCACCCTTGTCTAAACTATCTTTGTGTTTCATCTCCACCACATGCTGGTCTTCTCACCCCCACTGTTGCTTCCTTTATAAGCTACTCCAGACAGCAGTCAGAATGATCTTTTAAAGCCACAAGTAAGTCTGAATCATACACAAAGAAACTGAATAATATCTGCAGTTTATATTTAACCCAACTATGAAAACAGCAATTTTACTTCAAGTAGACTGGATTTAGAAGACTATAATACCAAAAGGAAGAGGATTAGCAAACCAGTGCTTCAAAAGTAGAAGGAATAAGACAGGCAACAAACCAAGATGTTTCTCTTATCCATACCTGGCTAAAATATTAATCAATTCCTTACTGAAATGGGAAGTCAATAAGAGAATATATAGGTTTGCTAATGTGAAGAGCTCCATAAACTGACAAAGGGACAGTGTGAGAGTCTGAATAAGTGGCTAAGGCACCCGTTAGTGAATGATACAGGATGGCTTAGCCGTGTGTCCATTGCTTGCCTCTACATAGAAGGTCAAACTAACAGTCTTTCAAGCACTAAAAATTTGTCATTAAAACAATAAACATGAAAAAGTTTGGCAGGTGCTACAGTGAGTCATAGTTCCTCTATTCAATCCAGTTCTTGAAGGTCAGAATTAGGAAGGCAAATCATCTTGTAAGGTGAGAATAGTTTAAAATTACACCAAACTCCCCTTAATCTCTCTCTCTTCTCATATCAGAGACTGTTTCAAAGGCTCAAAGAAGCCCCAGCTCTCAATCTAACCCATGATTCCATAGTCTTGGACACTTGCTTTCAAGTCTGTGGGTCTCAATTTTCTTATCTGTGGAATAAGGAAACTGAACTCGATAGTTTTTTTTTTGGACTCAGACTCATCTTGAACTTCATCTTATTGCCTTTTTCTTTTTAAAAGTTAGGTGAATAAATGGGTCACTTTTTTGGGGGGTACTTTGTTTATTATGAGAAAAGTGTATCGTACTTGTGATTTTCCAGAGCCATCTATTTCTGTAGTTAAAAAATCACTGTTTCTCACACCATTTTTCCTCTCTGAAAGGAAATCTGGACCTTAAACATGGCTGTGTCCATAATTAAGAAAATAACCAAATGGAAGCAAAAAAAAAAAAAAAAAAAAAACAACAAAACCTGTTAAAATTTGCCATTTTAGATTCTTTCACATTGCCTTGTATATTAGTCAAAGCTCTGCAGAGAAACAAAAGTAACAGGATACACACACACACACACACACACACACACACGTAATGAGAGAGAATAATTGATTGGTTGATTTTGGGGCTGGCGAGTCCAAAATCTTTAGGCCAAGCAGCCTAGAAACTAGCAGGGTTTCTGTGTTACAGTCTTAAGGCAGAATCTTTCTTAGGGAAATCTCAGGTGCTCTTAAGGCCTTAAACTGATTGGATGAGGTCCACCTGCATTATGGAGGGTAATCTGCTTTACTTAAAGTCAACTGATTGTGAATGTTAGTTATATCTGAATACCTTCATAGCAACGTGTAGACTTGCATTGGAAAAAACAACTGTACACCATAGCCTAGCCAAATTGACACACAAAATTAAGTATCACACCTTGTATTCAAATAATTGGGCACATGAGAATAACTATATGAATATTCCTTTGTATGTAATTATATAATTTGTGTATGTCTACCTTTTGTTTATAATGATAATATGTTGGAAAGTATATGGTTTTTGGAGAAAAAACACCTGGGTTCAAATCCTAGCTCTGACATCTACTAGCTTTGAGATCTTAGGTAAGAAAATTAATTTCTCTCAGCCTTGGCCATTATCTGTAGAATGGGAATATTAGTGCCTATATTATTACTTGGATCCACAGTCAATGCCCATGAAAGCAGCAGCCAAGAAATCAAATGATGTATGGCATTGGCCAAATCTGCTGCAAAAGACCTCTTTAAAGTGTTCAAAAGCAAAGATTTCACTTTGAGGACTAAGGCGTGTCTGACCTAAGCCATGGTATTTTCAATCACCTCACACACATGTGAAAGCTGGACAATCAATAAGGAAGATCAAAGAAGAATTGATGCCCTTGAATTATGGTGAAGAACATGGAACATACCATGGACTGCCAGAAGAACGAACAAATCTGTCTTGGGAGAAGTATGGCCAGAATGCTCCTTAGAAGCAAGGGTGGTGAGACTTTATCTCACGTACTTTGGACATGTTATCAGGAGGGAGCATTCCCTGGAGAAGGATATCATGCTTGATAAAGTAGAGGGTCGGTGAAAAAGAGGAAGACCTTCAATGAGATGGATTGACAGAGTAGCTGGAACAGTGGGCTCAAGTGTAACAATTGTGAGGATCGCACAGGACTGGGCAGTGTTTTGTTCCTTTGTGCGTAGGATCACTGTGAGTCACAATTGATTTGAAGACACCTAACAACAATAGCAGTGCCCTTCTCACAGGGTTGTAAATATGTAACATATGTACACAGGTTATGTGATAACATATATACATATGTTTTGTGATAAACCAAAAAAAACCAAACCCAGTGCCGTCGAGTTGATTCTGACTTATAGCGATCCTATAGGACAGAGTAGAACTGCCCCATAGAGTTTCCAAGGAGTGCCTGGCGGATTTGAACTGCCAACCGTTTGGTTAGCAGCCGTAGCACTTAACCACTAAGCCACAAGGGTTTCCATGTTTTGTGATAACATATGTAAAATAGCTCATGGAGTCTCATATTAAATAGGCACTCCGAAGTGTTAGAGTCTGCCAGTGAAATAGAATAAAATATGAAATACAGTATAGGAGAGCTGAGCTGAAAAAGGACTTTGAGTTAAATACTTAAAACTATGATTTAAGAAAACTTTCCTGAAATTAAAGAAGACTCGATTCTACATATTTGAAAGCTATCTAATTTTTCAGAAATAATTGATACAGAAGAGTCAACACCATGATACGTGTAATTAAACTTTCGGACTTTAAACTCTAATGGGCTTAAAAGACTGCCAAGCAAAAGATCAAGTCTCTCATAAGCCGAAGAAAATCAGGCTGGCATCATGCATCTCTACAGCATTATTTAATGCTAGGAGAGGTTGCAAAAATACTGTTCAAGCAAAGACAGTAGAAGCCAAGAATTTTTTATCCAGGCAAGTTGTCCTTTAAGTACAAAGGTACTTGCTCTACTTCAGTCTTGAACACACAAGAACCCATGAAATGTTATTGACGTGTGTCCTGTTACAGTAACTACTAGAGGACAAATTCTAGCCAACCAAGAGTTGGTGCTTAGTAAAAAAGTTAATGAGAAAAGTGAAAACCCTATGTGATGGAAGTTTGAAACAGTCCCAAGGAACTCAAAAATAGACTTCAAAATGTAAAGGCATACCTTGTTCTTGGAGAGAATGATAGAAGTCAACCTAAATTAATTTTTAAAAATTTACTATGATCCCAATAGAAATATGAATAATTTTTCTTTTTTTTTTAAACTAAATGAGCTGATACTGGGAAAATATCCAAGTAAGGACAACCAGGAAAACTATCGAAGAGCAACGAAGGGATCTATTCCTAGCATATAGTAAAACACATGATAAAGTCTTAATAATCAAAACCATATAATACCAGTATATGAAAGTGACAGGCCAAAGGAAGAGAGTAAAAAGTCTAGAAATAGACACAAACACATTTGGATTTTAGAACGTAATTAAGGTGATATGTCACATAATTGGGGTAAAATAGACTTTCCGTTCCTTAGAATAGTGTTGAAAGAGCTAGCTACCTGGAAAAAGATATGTATAGATATCTCAAACCTTTACATTAGGATAAAAGAATTAGATTGAAACATGGGTAGATTTCTTTTTTAAACTTAGAGTGAGAAAGGACTTTCCTATTAATTATTCAAAATATGGAAGCCATTAAAAACCAACCAACCAACCAACCAAAACAAAACAACAAAAAAAACTGATAAATTTAACTCTGTGGGAAAAAATGAACCGAACATTTCTTCATGGCTATATGAATTTGAAAGGCAAATTATAAACTAGAAAAGACATTTGCAACTCCTATCCCTGCTAAAGAGCATATGGGTTCTCTAATACAGAAACACTGTTAGAAATACAGAAGGAGAAAATTGCCAACGAAGCAATAAAAACATGGGGAAGAACATGAACCAAAAGTTTAGAGAAAAAGAAATAGGAATGGCTCATGCATAATATGAGAATGCAAATTAAAATTACCCTGAAATACTACTTCTCATGCATCTGATTGTCAAAAATCCAGAAGGTTTACAACATGCTGTGCTGGCAGAGCTCTGAAGAAACAGGCACTCTTAAACCCTGCTAGTGTAAAGACAGGTACAAGCATTATGAAGGACAATTTGTCCATACCGAACTAAATGAAAAATGCATATACCACTTGACTTAGCAGTTCTGCTCCTGGGAATTTATGCTAGAAATTATGTCTGGTGGCACATCAGTTAAGTGCTCGGCTGCTAATTGAAAGGTTGGCAGTTCAAATGCATCCAGTAGCTCTGCAGGAGAAAAGGCCTGGTGATTTGCTCCCATAAAGATTATAGCCTGGAAAGCTCCATGAGGCAGTTCTACTGTGTCATATAGGGTTGTTTTGAGTCACGGTCGACTTGACGGCACATGAAAACAACAGTAACATGTAAAAAATGGTGAATAGAAGAGGTCACTCATTGTAGCAACATTTGTAATAGCCAAAGGCTGAAAATTGCCCAATTTGTCTAGTAATAGGAGGGCGGTTAAAAAACTATGGTACATTCACATAATGGACTACTGTAGGGATGAATGGGGAAGCTTTTCATGTAACACTGGGAAAGATCTCCGGGATTTATTATTAAATGAAAACAGCAAGATGCAAGCAATGTATACAATATATCATTTGTTTAAGAAAGTAGATAACATGTGCATATATTTATATTTGCATATATACTTGCAAGGAGCCCTGGTGGTACAGTGGTTAAGAGCTTGGCTGCTAACCAAGAGGCTGGCAGTTCGAATCCACCAGGCACTCCTTGGGAATCCTATGGGGCAGTTCTGCTCTGTTCTATAGGGTCACTGTGAGTCAGAATCAGCTTGATGGCAACAAGTTTTTTTTTTATGTTCTTGCAAACACAGACACTGAGAGGATAAACAAGCAACTAATAAAAGTGACTAACTCTGGTGGATCGGTGAGTATGGTAGACAGGGTGTATGCTTTTTTTGTCTGGTTTTGATGTGTGAATGATGGAACTGTATTCCTTACTTAAAATTAGGTAATAAAAAGAAAACTTACTGGTGTATGTTGTAGGACTCTGCTAGCCACTAGCCTCATTTCAAATGCTTCTCTCTGTGTCTCTTTCCCCCTCCCTCCATCCCTCCCTCCCTCCCTCCCTCCCTCTCTCTCTCTCTCTGTGTATGTATGCAGAAAAACCTTTAAAAACAGGGCCACCATTGCTCTTTCCATCTCCCCAAATAATCAGTCAAGTCCCCACACACAGATGTCTTATGTGAGCGGTATTTTGTGAGGGCAGAGGGATGAGTAAGAAGGACTGAGAAAAAGTCCCATGATTGTGTTGATGTGTAGAATGTATGGTTGGCATTTATAGGACAGTGTGATAATCCAGGAACTGAACTAATTCAGAAGCAGCAGGGTTGCTAACCATGAAAATATAGGCTCCCCATGAATTTGCAGAAATCTTCCAGAGAGAATGGAGCAAGCTCCAAACAAATTCAACTTAGGCTTTAAGTGGTAAGACATTTCCAGTTAACACATGAGAGTCACAAAACTCTTTTCTTAAACAGGTTTTAATCATTTCAGAGTTTATAGACTCCAGTACCTAATTTCTTAATACAGATGTGACATAGGAATGAGAAGAATAGAGCTTGATAAGTTAATATAGCTCTGAACGATACTAGATACAGAGAAAGGAGAAAAAATGGGACAAAATAATTTAGTATCAAATGGTATGTGATTTCTAAAACCCTGAAAGGCATCCATTGTATATTATTATTTGAAATATCCCTATGTTGTAATCCAATAGTTTAATTGAATTTTCTCCCTATATTTCACCCCCAAAACACTAGCTGGTCCCGGTTCAAATGACAGCTCTAAAATTAAAAACTAATTTGGTATCTAAGTTTAAAGAATATTTTTATTTGTTCATATATCTCTGTATAATTGTACAATATTAAATTATTTAAAATAAAATAGCTGAAAATAACCTACTAGTGTTAGAAATGTTGGTATAAATTTTGTTCTCTCTTTCTGTGTTTTGAAAGAAAAATTGGAAACTTGGTTGCAAAGGTCCAAATCCATAAAACATCCTGTAACCTCTCTGATGCTTCAATTTCAAAAATCTGGTTTATTTACATAGTTCCAGTAAAAATTGCTCGAGGCCATTGCATTGCAAAGGATATGTGTTGTCACTACTTTATAAAATATTCTATACCCAAATGTGGCAATCGTTAGTCCATTTTACATACACAATTTTCATACATGCTGAATGTTCTTAATTATAAATGATAATGACAAGACAATACACCATAGTATGGCTCTTAAATACATTGCTTAAAGATTTTTCTCCATGAAAAGTTTTGTGGATTTTCCCTGATGAACATGATTTGAGAGAGGCCCAGACTGTAAAACAGTCAATTAGGTTGGCTAGCTTAGGATAGAACTATCTTTACTTCCAAGCAGTATTAGTACCAAGTTACTATTTTTTGGGGATCCTTAAGGAGTTATCCTCCCTCAGGAAGGGAGATGAATTAGAAAAATCTCTTCAGGTTCATTCTACCCTTAGTTTTCAAGATACCAAAAGCTCTAATTGTATTTAGAGTAACATTAAGAAGGACCAAAAGAGAACCTACAGGAGAAAATGTTTCCCCCTGATATTTTAAACTGGGAAGTGGGTGTTTACAGATGAAATCATAGCAAGGAACAATCAGAAACAAGCCTGGGACCTCTTCAGCCCAGCCATGTGAAGATCATTTTTCTCTGGTACACATGACTTTAAAGTCCTGTGAGTCCCCAGGTCAGCACAGGCCATTGCCTTTAGCAGTCAAAAAACGATGTTAGACTTGTTCAGTGCCTGCGTTTAAAGGGTGAACCTGGGAAAAGCAAAGATCATTCTGGGACACCAGTGGCGCTGGAGAAGTCACTGAAAACAGGCAAGGAGATCAGAGAAAACTTTTGCAAACGATTCCGTTCAGCCTTAAGATTTTCAGGTTGTGGTCTCCCTTAAACAGAAAGCTTACAAACTCATTCCAAGAATGCACATGGGAAGCTAATAAGAACTAAATAAACAGTGCTCCATTTGCTCATATATTTAGCAAATAGCTCAGGGATTACCGCGTACACCATCGTTGAGATTTTGGCCAATTCTCGAAGATGTTTCTGTGTTCTATTATGAATTGTAATAAAACAATTTATGTATATATAATGGTACATTGTAATTATTTCCACGTGGTTAGCACTTAAAAACTAGGGGAAGAAATTCAACATTTTGATGCAACTTTATCAGAAATCAACATTTATGGCAGCAAAGTCAAAACTCAAACCCAAAGCATAATAAAACTAACCATAGCAATTATATGTCAGTTAATATCTTTTCTTTTACTTTCTTTTTTTTCCTTATCACTCTTTTTTTTCTGGTTATAACCTAGGTATATGAATGATAATGTTGCAGGAACTAGCACATTGAAGTTTCGTTATGGTTTATGAGTTGATCTGTCTGCTTGAGCCATAAAAACTTAGCAAAGTGTTGACTGTGATGCAAGAATTTGTAGCAGGAGAAACCTCAAAGAAATTTTTCTTTGTGAATCCCTGGGTCAGCACAGGCTATTGCCTCCAGCATTAAAAAAAAAAAAAAAAAAATGTTAGAATTGTTCAGTGCCTGCATTTAAAAAAGGAGGAACCTGGGAAAAGCAAAGATCATCATGAGACACCAGTGGCGCTGGAGAGGTTTGAGCATCTGGATGATGGGACCGTGTCCAAGTGATTATGATTTATGACTCTGATGTCAAGCGAAACCTTGTTCTTAGGTCATTCAGTCTCATATAAGCATTTTTCTTACATTTTAGAATGTACCATGAGGTAATAACTGAATAGCAGAGAATAAAAATCATTTCTTCATAAGAACACAGAACATTTTTTATGCCCAAAATTTACATTGTGCCTTGGAACCAAGTAGCAGTGGGAATTGTTTTGAGTGGCCTCATACTTTATTCTGGTAACCAAAGCTCAATTTGTTAACTGAATCTGCATCTTATATAAAGACCTTTCCATTTGTTATTTTATCCAGCTTAAGGATTAAAGCAAATCTCTTAGTAATTCATTCAGTAAATATTTCTTGAGTGCCTATATACTAGGAAATCCTGGTGGTGTAGTGGTTAAGTGCCACGGCTGCTAACCAAAAGGTTGGAAGTTCGAATCCACCAGGCACTCCTTGGGGCACTTCTACTCTGTCCTATAGGGTCGCTATGAATCGGAATCGCTTCGATGGCAGTTGGTTTGGTTTTGGTTTACTGTGTACTAAGACTGTTCCAGACACCAGGGTTAGAATAGTGAGCAGAAAAAAAGCCTTCATGGACAGTATATTCTTTCGGGTCATATAGCACCAGTTAAAAAATATGTAACAATGTCACTATATACTGCATTTTTATGAAAATAATGCACACCTTCTGCATTTGTTTGCCAGCTGTCCCACCCCACCTCGAGGCACCCTCACAAGTGCTGCCATGCCAATCCTCTTCCACATATTGCTTCGAAAAAAAAATTAGCGTAGCACGCTTATGAAGATACCTCTCTGTGGGGGGTACATACACGTATACCACATATATAAAATATGGTAACATTATTATATATTTTAATATATATTAAATATATAATATTTTAATGCATATATGTGTGTGTGTGTATGTATATACATTATTGTTGCTTGGTACCATTGAGTTGGTTCTGACTCATAATAACCCAAGTGACAGAATAGAACTTCCCCATAGGGTTTTGGCAATAATCTTTACAGAAGCAGATTGCCAGGTCCTTCTCTCACATAGTTGCTGGGTGGATTTGAACCACCAACCTTTCATTTAGCAGCTGAATGCTTAACTGTTATGCCACCAGGACTCTCTCCCTCCTTTTCTATATATATATATCCCCCATGTGTCTGTTAATTTGTTGTACTGTGGGAGCCTGCATGTTGCAGTACTCAAATGCCACCAGGCCCACCCACGGAGGATAGGTTTCAGCTGAGCTTCCAGACTAAGACAGACTAGGAAGAAGGACCCAGCAATCTACTTCTGAATATAATTAGCCAGTGAAAACCCTATGAATAGGCAATGGAACATTGTCTGATATAGTGCCAGAAGATGAGCTCCCCCAGGTTGGAAGGCACTGAACATACAACTGGGGAAGAGCTGCACCTCAAAGTAGAGTTGACCTTAATAATGTGGATGGAATAAAGATTTCGGGACCTTCATTTGCTGATGTGGCATGACTCAAAATAAGAAGAAACAGTTGCAAAGATCCATTAATAATTGGAACCTGAAATGTATGAAGTATGAATCTAGGAAAATTGGAAGTTGTCAAAAATGAGATGGAACACATAAACATTCATATCCTAGGCATTAGTGAGATCAAATGGTCTGGTATTGGCCATTTTGAATCGGACAATCATATAATCTACTATGCTGGGAATGACAAATTTGAAGAGGAATGGTGTTGCACTCATCATCAAAAAGAACATTTCAAGGAGGTGGGGTCAAGACGGTGGAGTAGTCAGACACTTCCGGTGATCCCTCTTACAACAAAGACCTGAAGAAAGAACTGAAATGATTGTATTTATGACAAGCTACGAGCCCTCAAAGGCAAAGTTAGAAAATGGATTGAGCAGCAGAGGGAGGGAGAGATGGTTCAGAAGCACAGAGGAGTTCTGGATCTGAATCACCAGAACCCTCAGGCATCATTCCTGGGAGCGACTGGGAGAAAAAGCTGGCTGCACAGCCTACTCACACCTCCGGAACCAGAGAAGAGCGGTGCTCTCAGCAAAAGCTAAGTAAAAAAGCTAAATACTTGTATATATTTTACTGCACCCCCAGCCCCAAGGCCAGCTTCAGTGGCTGTCAATTCCCCTGGGCCTGAGATGGGCCCTGCTGAGCACTCTGAGCCATTGTCCCAGCCTTGGAGAAGGAATAAATTCATAATTGGGGGAAAAGATAACCTGCCAGCTCCACTAACCTGGGGAGAGCAGGACAGAAGTGCCTCCTGTCCAGGCATAAACAGTCCGTGGACTTTGAATACCTTTGCCCCCTGCATGGACCTGTGTGGGCCTATTTCAGGAGAATAGGCCCTTGTTGGCAGACTGCATCTGTTTCAGCTGTGTGGTGAAGAGGTGGGTGTTTGATGTTTTACACCACTTTGCATATTAAAAAGTGTTCTCACTCTACCCACATCAGGGGCCTAAGGACTGGTGGCTCCACTCAGGTCACCCAGCCACCCATAACAGGGGTCCAGGGATAATTGGTACCTCCCGGTCCTTACAACCAAAAGCATTGGGTGCCCATGGTGTGTCTGCAGAACCCTCCCACCTGTGTGCTCTAGGGAACAAGGACCTGCTTTCCTCACAGGCACTCATTGGATGGTAGTCAGCCCGCTGCCTTGTTGAGAGCCTGACCCCCTGCTGCAACCAGATACCTATACCTACACCAATCACGCTTGCCCCTCTAAGATTGTAGGACAGAGCCTGTACCACACACTTGACCAACTACCTGGACACCTGAGTTGAATCCATGCAAGAAAACTGAGAGGACTCCTAGGCTCATACACCTGATGAAAGCTCTAGCCATCTGGTGACAGTACGTTAGAGCTTCAAAGGTGAAAATAATCAAGCTGGCTCATTCGAGCAACCAATTTGGGCATATAAAAACAAAATGAAGCAAGAAGCTAGGATATAGTAAGCAAACATAAACTAATACAATAACTTGTAGATGGCTCAAAGACAACAGTCAATATCAAATCACATAAAGAAGCAGACAATTAACCCTTCAACAAGCTCTCAAAATAAAGAATCAAGGGATCTTGTGGATGAAGGTGCCTTTCTGGAATTACCAGATGCAGAATACAAAAGATTAGTATACAAGACTTTCAAGACATCAGGAATGAGATCAGGAAGGAGGTCAGGCAATGCGCTGAACAAGCCAAGGAACACACAGGTAAAGCAGTTAAAGAAATTAAAAAAGGCTATTCAAGAACATAATGACAAAATTTAGTAAGCTGCAAGAATCCATAGAGAGACAACAATCAGAAATTCAGAAGATTAACAATAAAATTACAGAATTAGACAACTCAATAGAAAGAGAAGCAGAATTGTGGAAGTGGAAGGCAGAATTAGTGAGACTGAAGATAAAACACTTGGCCACAATATATTTGAAGAAAAATCAGGTAAAAGAATTAAAAAAGAAGAAACCCTAAGAACCATGTGGGACTCTATCAAGAGAAATAACCTATGAGTGATTGTAGTACCAGAATGGGGGGGGGGGTTGATAACAGAAAATACAGAGATAACTGTTGAAGATTTGTTGGCAGAAAACTTCCCTGATATTGTGAAAGATGAGAAGATATTCAAGATGCTCATCAAACTCCACATAAGGTAGATATCAAAAGAAAGTCACCAAGGCACATTATAATCAAACTTGCCAAAACCAAAGCTAAAGAGAATTCTAAGAGTGACTAGGGATAAACAAAAAGTCACCTACAAAGGACAGTCAATAAGAATAAGCTCAGACTACTCAGCAGAAACCATGCAGGCAAGAAGGCAATGGGATGACTTATATAAAGTATTGAAGGAAAAATAATTGCCAGCCAAGAATCATATATCCAGCAAAACTGTCTCTCAAATATGAAGGCAAAATTAGGACATTTCCATATAAACAGAAGTTTAGGGAATTCATAAAAACCAAACCAAAACTACAAGAAATACTAAAGGGAGTTCTCTGGTTAGAAAATCAATAATATTAGATATCAGCCCAAGACTAGGACACAGGACAGAGCAACCAGATGTCAACCCAGATAGGGAAATCACAAAAATAAATCAAGATAAAAAAATGCTCAAAACAAGGAAACAGTGATGTCAATATGGAAAAGAAAACAACATTAAAACAATAAAGAGGGACTAAGAAATGTAGTCACAGATCTTTCATATGGTGAGGAAGACAAGGTAATATAAAGAATAAAAGTTAGGTTTAAACTTAGAAAAATAGGGGTAAATATTAAGGTAACCACAAAGGAAACTAACAATCCTAGTCATCAAAATAAAGTACAAGAAAAAATAGAGACTCAGCAGAAACAAAATCAACAATGAATAAGAGGAAAAGACAATAGGATGTAAAGATAAACTACTCAGCAAAAAAATTTAAGTGGGAAAAAGAAACTGTCAACAACATACACACAAAAAAAGACATCAAAATGATGGCACTAAACTCATACCTACCCATAATTATGCTGAATGTAAATGGAATAAATGCACCAATAAAGAGACACAAAGTGGCAGAATGGATAAAAAAACATGATTCATCTATATACTTCCTACAAGTCACAAACCTTAGACTTAGAGATACAAATAAAATAAATTTCAGAGGATGGAAAAAATATATCAAGCAAACAACAATCAGAACAGAGCAGGAGTAGCAATATTAATTTCTGACAAAATAGACTTTAAAGTTAAATCCACCACAAAGGATAAGGAAGGACACTATGTAATGATTAAAGGGACAGTATACCAGGAGGATGTAACCATATTAAATATTTATGCACCCAATGACAGGGCTGCAAGATACATAAAACAAACTCTATCAGCATTGAAAAGTGAGATAGACAGCTCCACGATTATAGTAGAAGACTTCAACACACCACTTTTGGTGAATGACAGAACATCCAGAAAGAAGCTCAATAAAGACACAGAAGATCTAAATGACACAATCAACCAACCTGACCTCATAGACGTATACAGAACACTCAACCCTACAGCAGCCAAGTATACTTTCTTTTCTAGTGCACATGGAACATTCTCTAGAATAGACCACATATTAGGTCATAAAGCAAACCTTACCCAAACCCAGTGCCGTCGAGTTGGTTCCGACTCATAGCAACCCTATACGACAGAGTAGAACTGCCCCATAGAGTTTCCAAAGAGCGCCTGGCAGATTTGAACTGTCGACCCTTTGGTTCAGAGCCACAGCACTTAACCACTACACCACCAGGGTTTCCAAGCAAGCCTTAGCAGAATCTAAAACATCAAAATATTACAAAGCATCTTCTCAGGCCATAAGGCTGTAAAAGTAGAAATCAATAACAGAAGAAGCAGGGAAAAGTAATCAAACACTTGGAAACTAAACAATACCCTGCTCAAAAATGCCTCAGTTATAGGAGGCATTAAGGATGGAATAAAGAAATTCATAGAATCCAATGAGAATGAAAACGCTTTGAGACACAGCTAAAGCAGTGCTCAGAGGTCAATTTATGGCAATAAATGCGCACATCAAAAAGAAGAAAGGGCCAAAATCAAAGAATTATCCCTACAACTTGAACAAACAGAAAGAGAGCAACAAAAGAAACCCTCAGGCACCAGAAGAAAGCAAATAATAAAAATTAGAGCAGAATTAAATGAAAGAGAGGACAGAAAAACAATTGTAAGAGTTAACAAGACCAAAAACTGGTTCTTGGAAAAAACAAGATTCGTAAACCATTGGCAAAACTGACAAAAGAAAAACAGGAGAGGAAGCAAATAACCCAAATAAGAAATGAGGTGGGCGATATTACAACAGACCCAACTGAAATTAAAAGAATCATATCAGATTACTATGAAAAATTGTACTGTAAAAAATTTGAAGATGTAGAAGAAATGGATGAATTTCTAGAAACACACTACCTACCTAAACTAACACAAACACCAGTAGAACAACTGAGTAAACATATAAAAAAGAAGAGATTGAAAAGGTAGTTAAAAAACTCCCAACCAAAAAAAGCCCTGGCCCGGACAGCTTCATGGCAGAGCTCTACCAAACTTTCAAAGAAGTTAACACCACTACTACTAAAGGTATTTCAGAGCATAGAATAGGACAGAATACACCCAAACTCATTCTATGAAGCAAGCATATTCCTGATACCAAAACCAGACAAAGACACCATACAAAAAAAAATTACAGGCCTATATCCCTCATGAACTTAGATGCAAAAATCCTCAACAAAATTCTAGCTAATAGAATTCAACAACATATCACAAAAATAATTCACTATGACCAAGTGGGATTCATACAAGGTATGCAGGGATGGTTCGACATGAGAAAAACAATTAATGTAATCCACCACATAAATAAAAGAAAAGAATCATGCGATTTTATCAATTGATGCAGAAAAGGCATTTGACAAGTACAACACTCATTCATGATAAAAACTCTCAACAATACAGGAATAGAAGGAAAACTCCTCAACATAATAAAAGGCATTTACACAAAGCCAACAGCCAACATCACCTTAAATGGAGAGAGCCTGCACTCATTCCCAATGAGATCGGGAACCAGACAATGATGCCCTTTATCACCACTCTTATTCAACATTGTGCTGGAAGTCCTAGCCAGAGCAATTAGGCTAGATAATGAAATAAAGGGCATCCAGATTGTCAAGGAAGAAGTAAAAGTATCTCTATTGGCAGATGACATGATCTTATACACAGAAAACCCTGAAGAATCCTCAAGAAAACTACTGAAACTGATGAAAGAGTTCAGCAGAGTATCAGGATACAAAAGAAACATACAAAAATCAGTTGGATTCCTCTACACCAACAAAAAGAACATCAGAGAGGAAATCGCCAAATCAGTACTATTTACAGTAGCCCCCAAGAAGATAAAATACTTCAGAATAAATCTTACCAGAGACATAAAAGACCTATATAAAGAGAACTACAAGACACTACTGCAGGAAACCAAAAGAGACCTACATGAGTGGAAAAACATACCTTGCTCATGGATAGGAAGACTTAACATTGTAAAAAATGTCTATTCTACGAAAGGCTATCTATAGATACAATGCAATTCTGATCCAAATTCCAACGACATTTTTTAATGAGATGAAGAAACAAATCACCAACTTCATATGGAAGGGAAAGAGGCCCCGGATAAATAAAGCATTACTGAAAAAGAAGAACAAAGTGGGAGGCCTCACTCTACCTGATTTTAGAACCTATTATACTGCCACAATAGTCAAAACAGCCTGGTAGTGTTATAACAATAGGTATATAGAGCAATGGAACAGAATTGAGAATCCAGACATAAATCCACCCACATATGAGCAACTGATATTTGACAAAGGCCCAAAGTCAGTTTAATGGGGAAAAGACAGTCTCTTTAACAATTGGTGATGGCATAACTGGATATGTATCTGCAAAAAAAAAAAATGAAACAAGACCTATACCTCATACCATGCACAAAAAGGAACTCAAAATGTATCAAAGACCTAAATATAAAATCTAAAGTGATAAAGATCATGGAAGAAAAAATAGGGACAACACTAGGATCCCTAATACATGGCATAAACAGTATACATAATGTTACTAACGTTGCAGAAAAGAAACTAGATAAATGGGAGCTCCTAAAATCAAACATCTATGCTCATCCAAAGACTTCACCAAAAGAGTAAAAAGATTACCCATAGACTGAGTAAAAGTTTTTAGCTATGACATTTCTGATCAGCCTCTGATCTCTAAAATCTACATGACACTGCAAAAACTCAACTACAAGAAGACAAATAACCAAATTAAAAAGTGGGCAAAGGATATGAACAGACACTTCACTAAAGAAGACATTCAGGTAGCTAACAAGATATATGAGGAAATGATCAGGATCATTGGCCATTAGAGAAATGCAAATCAAAACTACAATGAGATTTCATCTCACTCCAACAAGGCTGGCATTAATCCAGAATACACAAAACAATAAATGTTGGAGAGGTTGTGGAGAGACTGGAACACTTATACATTGCTGGTGGGAATATAAAATGATACAACCACTTTGGAAATCGATTTGGCTCTTCCTTACAAAGCTAGAAATAGAACTACCATACAATCCATCAATCCCACTCCTTGGAATATATCCTAGAGAAATAAGAGCCTTTACATGAACAGATATATGTACACCCATGTTCCTTGCAGCACTGTTTACAATAGCAAAAAGACGGAAGCATCCAAGGTGTACATAAGTGGATGAATGGATAAATAAGTTATGGTATATTCACACAATGGAATACTACACATCGATAAAGAACAATGATGAATCCGTGAAACATTTCATAACATGGAGGAATCTGGAAGGCATTATGCTGAGTGAAATTAGTCAGTTGCAAAAGGACACATATTGTGTGAGACTACTATCATAAGAACTCAAGAAATAGTTTAAACAGAGAAGAGTATGTTCTTTGATGGTTACAAGAGTGCAGCAGGAGGGAGGGAGGGGATATTCACTAATTAGATAGTACAGAAGAACTATTTTAGGTGAAGGGAAAGACAACACACAATACAGGAGAGATCAGCACAGCTGGACTAAGCCAAAAGCAAAGAAGTTTCCTGAATAAACTGAATGCTTCAAAGGCTAGCGTAGCAGGGGCGGGGGTTTGGGGACCACAGTTTCAGAGGACACCTAGATCAATTGGTATAATAATATCTATTAAGAAAACATTCTGCATCCCACTTTGGAAAGTGGCGTCTGGGGTCTTAAACGCTAGCATGTGGCCATCTAAGATGCATAAATTGGCCTCAGCCCACCTCGAGGAAAGGAGAAAGAACACCAGAAATACAAGGTAATTATGAGCCCAAGAGACAGAAAGGGCCACATAAACTGGAGACTACATCAGTCTGGAATCAGAAGAACTAGATGGTGCCCATCTACAACCGATGACAGCCCTGACAGGGAACACAACAGAGAACCCTTGAAGGAGCAGGAGAGCAGTGTGATGCAGACCTCAAATTCTCATAAAAAGACCAGACTTAATAGTCTGACTGATACTAGAACAACCCCAGAGGTTGTGGTCCCCAGACCTTCTGTTAGCCCAAGACAGGAGCCATTCCCAAAGCCAACTCTTCAGACAGGGATTGGACTGGACTATGGGATAGAAAATGATACTGGTGAGGAGTGAGCTTCTTGGATCAAGTAAACTAGTGAGACTATGTGGGTAGCTCCTGCCTGGATGGGAGATGAGAGGGCAGAGGGGGTCAGAAGCTGGTAGAAAGGACATGAAAATAGAGAGTGGAAAGAAAGTGTGTGCTGTCTCATTGGCGGGGAGAACAACTAGGAGTATATAGCAAAAAAAAAGGTGTACATAAATTCTTGTATGAGAGACTGACTTGATTTGTAAATTTTCACTTAAAGCACAACAAAAATTAAGGAAAAGAAAACATTTCAAGATCTATCCTGACGTGCAGTACTGTCAGTGTTAGGATAATATCCATATGCCTACAAGAAAGACCAGTTAACATGACTGTTATTCAAATTTACACACCAACCACTGAGGCCAAAGATGAAGAAATGGAAGGTCTTAATCAGCTTCTGCAGTCTGAATTGATCAAACATGCAATCACGATGCATTGATAATATCTGGTGATTGGAATGCAAAAGTTAGAAACAAAGAAGGATTGGTAGTTGGAAAATATGACCTTGGTGATATAAACAATGCTGGAGATTGAATGATAGAATTTTGCAAGACCAGCGACTTCTTCCTTGCAAATACCTTTTTTCACCAACATAAATGGCGACTATACACACAGACCTCACCAAATGGAATACACAGGAATCAAATCGACTACATCTGTGGAAAGAGTGAAAAAGCTCAGTATCATCAGTCGGCACAAGGGCAGGAGCCGACTGTGGAACAGACCATCAATTGTTCATATGCAAGTTCAAGTTGAAACTGAAGAAAATCAGAGCAAGTCCACGAGAGCCATAGTAGGACCTCGAGTATATCCCACCTGAATTAAGAGACCATCTCAAGAATAGCTTTGATGCATTGAACTCTAATGATCAAAGACCAGACGAGTTGTGGAATGACATCAAATGTGAAGAAAGCAAGAGGTCATTGAAAAGACAGGAAAGAAAGAAAAGACCAAGATGGATGTCAGAGGAGACTCTGAAACTTGCTCTCAAATGTCAGGCAGCTAAAGGAAAAGGAAGAAATGATGAAGTAAAAGAACCGAAAAGAAGATTTCAAAGGGCAGCTCGGGTAGACAAAGTAAAGTATTATAACGACATGTTCAAAGAGCTGGAGATAAAAAATCAAAAGGGAAGAACATGTTTGAATTTCTCAAGTGGAAAGAACTGAAATAAAAATTCAAGCTTCGAGTTGCAATAGTAAAGGATTCTATGGGGAAATTATTAAATGTTGCAGGAAGCATCAAAAGAACATGGAACGAATACACAGAGACATTATACCAAAAAGAATTAGTCAACATTGAACCATTTCAAGAAGTAGCATATGATCAGGAACCAATGGTACTAAAGGAAGAAGTCCAAGCTGCACTGAAGGCACTGGCGAAAAACAGGGCTCCAGAAATTGATGGAATATCAATTGAGACGCTTCAACAAATGGATGCAGCCTTGGAAGTGCTCACTCATGTATGCCATGAAATTTGGAAGACAGCTCCCCGGCCATGCAACTGGAAGAGATCCATATTTATGCCTATTCCCAAGAAAGGTGATCCAATCGAATGTAGAAATTATCGAACAATATCAGTAATATCACATGCAAGCAAAATTTTGCTGCAGATCATTCAAAAGTGGCTGCAGCAGTACATTGACAGAGAACTGCCAGAAATTCAGGCCAGATTCAGAAGAGGACCTAGAACCAGGGATGTTATTACTGATGTCAGATGGATCCTGGCTGAAAGCAGAGAATACCAGAAGGATATTTATCTGTATTTTATTTACTATGCAAACACATTCAACTGTGTGGATCATAACAAATAATGGATAACATTGCAAAGAATGGTAATTCCAGGACACTTAATTGTGCTCATGAGGAACCTGTACGTAGATCAAGAGGCAGTTGTTTGGACAGAACAAGGGGATACTGAGTGATTTAAAGTCAGGAAAGGTGTGTGTCATGGTTGTGTCCTTTAACCATACCTATTCAATCTGTATGCTGAGCAAATAACCCGAGAAGCTGGATTATACGAAGAAGAAGGGGGCATCAGAATTGGAGGAATACTCATTAACAACCTGCATTATGCCGATAACAGAACTTTGCATGCTGAAAGTGAAGAGAACTTGAAGCACTTACTGATGAAGATCAAGACCACAGCCTTCAGTATGGATTACATCTCAACAAAAAGAAAACAAAAATCCTCACAACTGGACTAATAAGCTAACATCATGATAAATGGAGAAAAGATTGAAGTTGTCAAGGATTTCATTTTACTTGTATCCACAATCAACACTCACGGAAGCAGCAGTCAAGAAATGAAAAGATGCATTGCATTGAGCAAATCTGCTGCAAAGGACCTCTTGAAAGTGTTGAAAAGCAAAGATGTCACCTTGAAGACTAAGGTCTGCCTGACCCAAGCCATGGTATTTTGCATCTCATTGTGTGGATGTGAAAGCTGGACAATGAACAAGGAAGACAGAAGAAGAATTGAATATTGAATATACCATGGACTGCTAAAAAGAATGAACAAGTCTGTCTTGGAAGAAGTACAACCAGAATGCTCCGTAGAAGGAAGGATGGCGAGACTGTGTCTTACACACTTTGGACATGTTGTCAGGAGGGATCAGTCCCTGGAGAAGGACATCATGCTTGGTAAAGCACACAGTCAGCAGAAAAGAGGAAGACCCTCAATGAGATGGATTGACACAGTGGCTGCAACAATGGACTCAACCATAACAATAGTTGTAAGGATGGCACAGGACCAGGCATTGTTTTGTTCTATAGTACATAGGGTCACTATGAGTTGGAATCAATTAGACGGCATCTAAGAACAACAGCATGCTAGGAATAAAAATAAAGCAGAATAGAGGGCGTTACTGGGAGTGGGTGAGGGGACTCTTTAATATAGTTTGGTCACAGAAGTCCTTGAGCCTCTGAGATTGAAGAGCGGACTTAGTGAATGGAGGGGTTGATCCCTGTGAAACTCTGGAATCTGGAAGAGTCAGAAGAAAGAACAAGTACAAAGGTAATAAGGCAAGACTGAATTTGGTTTGTTTGAGGAAATGCAGGAAAGTCAACGTTGGTGGAGAGAAGTGAGCAAGTGGAGAGAGACAAGAAATAAATTCAGAGCATAGGTTGCTCCAAATCAAGTAGGACCTTATAAACAGGTAAAGATTTTGGCTTTTATTTTAAGTGTGATGGAAACCCACTAAAGATTTAGAGAAGAGTGATACTACATGATTAAGATTTTTATGATCTCTCTGGCTATTCTGTGGAAGATAGATTGTAATGGAAAACAAGGCAGAAGTGAGGAAGTCAAGTAGAAGGTTATTGTGTCAGTACTGGTCATAAGTAATGGTGGCTTGTAGTCAAGCAATAGTAGTGGAGGAAGTGAGAAGTGGTTGAGTTTTAGATATATTTTAGAGGCAGGAATGGCAAGAATTTTCTGATAAATTCAGTAAACGTAGGGGAAATAAGGTATTGAGGATGATTTCAATGTATTTGGTTTGAACCAATGGGAAATGAGTGAGCCAGTTATTCATTTTTTTTTCACAAGTACTTATTTTGCACACTGTGCTAGATGCTTGAGATATGTCAGTGTGCAAAATAAGTAAAGATCCTATTGGAGGAGAAAGACAATAAAATTAACATAAAAATAAATAAAATTTAAAGTATGCTAGAAGGTGCTGTGTTGTTATTGTTAGGTCCCATGGAGTCCGTTTTTACTCATAGCGACCCCACGTGAGAAGGTAGAACTGCTAGGATCTGATCTTTATGGGAGCGGATTGCTAGGTCTTCCACGAAGCTACTGGGTGAGTTCAAATAGAAGGTGTTAGTGATATGGAAAAAGAAAACAAAAGCAGAGGTGGTTAAATGGAGTAGCTGGCAGAGCAGATTATTAAACAGGGTGATCAGAGTCATCCTCATAGAGAAGACGAAAATTGTTCAAGGACAAGGAGGCCAGTGTGGCCACAGCACATAGAGGGAGAATGGTGGATGATGAAGTCAGAGAGGTTAACAGTAGACTTTCTTACATAGGGCACTGAAGGCCCTTGGGGGATTTGAGTTTTATTCTGAATAAAATGTGGAGTCATTTCAGAGTTTTGAGCGGAAGGATGACATGATTTGATTTATGTTTAAAATCTTACTCTGGTTGCTCTTCTGAGAATATATTGTTGTGTGTCACTGAGTTTATTGCAACTCCTAGAGAACCTATAGGACAGAGTAGAACTGCCTCTTAGGGTTTCCTAAGCTGAAATCTTTATGGGAGCAGATCTTCAGGTCTTTTCTCCCCTGTAGCTGCCAGTGTGTTCAATTCACCAGCCTTTGGGTTAGCAGTCAAGTGCTTAACCATTGCACCACTAGGGCTCCTAAGAATATATTAACCATTGCCCTCGAGTTGATTCCATCTCTTAGTGACCCTATAGGACAGAGTAGAACTGCCCATAGGGTTTCCCAGGCTGTAATCTTTAGGGAAACAGACCACCACTGCAGAGCAGCTGGTGGGTTCAAACTGCCAACCTTTTGGTGAGCAACCAAGTCCTTAACCACTGCGCCACCAGGCTCCTAAGAATATATTACAGGGCAGAAAAGAGCAGGGAGACCTGTTTGGGGGTATTGTAGCAATCTAGGTGAGAGCTGATGGTGGCTTGGCCCTAAGTGATAGCAGTGGAGGTAGCAAGAAGTGGGCAGATTCTAGATATATTTGAAGGTAGAGCCTCCATGATTTCCTGACAGATTGGATGTGGAATAAGAAAAAGTTAGGGAACAATGACTCCAAGGTTTTTGGAAGTATGGAGTTGCCTTCAACTGAGATGGGAAGGCTCTGATTTGAGCATAGGTTGGGGGAGATCAGTAGCTAGTTCAGTTTATGAACATCCAAAAAAAAAAAAAAAATTAGGATATTCAGGTCTAGAACTCAGGAGAAAGGTCTGGGTGGAGATGTAAATTTGGGGGTCATCGCTCTTTCAGCCTTAATGCCATCTTGTTAGAAACCTCTAACCATGAACACCAGGTGGAGGAAGAAGCGAATACGTGGGCTGAAGTGCAAAAGAAGGAAGATGAGACAGAGGTCCAAGTAAATGCTACCATGTGCACTCATGGAAGCCACAGTAAAGAGAATATGGAATGCTGGAGGCTGGGGACACTGGTACAAGTTGTTGACTGTATGCTGCTGTCTAGAACTTGTCTTGATGGATCTAGAACTTCCATCGCCATTTGGTCGGAACACCTCTGAGAGGTCCACCTTGCTCATATCTTTAGATCCATTGCCCTGGACCTATGACATTCTGGACCAGTTCTGTTCTCAGTTGTGGCTGAGTGTGACATGTGCACAATAAATCATCTCTTCCACTGTTTAGCTGAAGAATCCAAAAACATGGTATTTACAACCATTAGGAATGGATGAGGTCATGAAGGGAATAAAAGAAGATAAAAAAACAAGAGGTCAGAGAACTGAGCTCTGGGCACTCCAACATTAAGGAGGGAAAAGAGGAAAAAACGGCCAAGAAACCAATGAGATAGAAGGAAAACCAAGAGGTTGTAATGTCCTGGAAGTAAAGTGAAGAGAGTGTATTAAGAAAGAGAGAGGGATCAACTATGATAAATGCTGCCGAGAGGTCAAGTAAGATGGGAGCTGAGAATTGATCATTGAATGTAGCAGCATGGAGGTCATTAATAACTTTTGAGAGCATTATTGGAGGAGTAGTCAGGGAGAAAGTCTGACTGACTAGGGAGGTAGGGGGAGGAAAGGTTACTCACTGAAGTGACCAATACTGAGGGAGAAGTAAGTAGGGGCTGAGGGTGAAGGGATCCATTATCCAAGTGATTTTTCTTTGTTCGTCACATACAGCCAAGTTCTTGGGCAAATCTGAAGGAATACGGAGTCATGTATTTTCTCAGTGATTAGCAGTTAATCACTTCATTAAAATATTTGTTGTTTTTATTCAAAATCAACTTTGTACTTCTCTGTTTAAGCCTTCTGAAAATTCATCTTGCCAAAAAATATATAAATCCCTCCTAAGGTTTTTATGACTCAGAGACAAAGGATTCATTTCTTTTTATTGAAGTATTTGCATTATAGAAGCTGGCTATGTTCTGAATCTTATGTTGTAATAAGTTAATATTTATTGTCATGCAAGCACAACAGTGTAATGCTTGGCATGGCTAACTGTAAAAATAATTGGATATTAAATATACTTTCTCAAAAGAAAGACAAAGATTGTGATTACACAAACACTTTATAAATGATAATGCATTGTTTTGTGATGTCCCTTGAACTGTTGTTATATATTTAGCTCTTGTATTTTTAATCTTGTTTCTTCTTATCTGGATTGTAAATTCTTGGAAGGCAGAGGGTATACACTATGCACTATGCATATCTCTTGCAGCAAAGAGACAGAAATGTATTAGACCTTATACGGTTTCTGCTGGTCCCTGGGTGGCACAAATGGTTTGCACTTGACTACTAACCTAAAGGTTGGTGTGTCAAACCTACCCAGTGGCACCAGGGAAGAAAGTCCTGGCAATCTTCCATAAAGATAGCTGCAGCCAGGAAAACCCCGTGGAGCACCGTTCTACTGTGAAACACGAGGGGTTACCATGAGTCAGAACTGAATCACAGGCGACAAGGTATAGTTTCTGCCGAGTGCACTTTTATTGAAAAAGCAGGTAATAACAAAGGCAGCATACTTATCCTTTCTGGAAGGATATACTAGATTGTCTTCCATTTCGTCACTTGGTTTTCCACCAAGTTAGTCCTTACTGAAACTAGATCAGTATTTTTAGGGGAATCTTTGTCCTACTTGTACTTCTTGCCCTTAAAAAAAAATATATTAATAGACTTTATTTTTTAGAATAGTCTTAGCTTTGCAGAAAAATCAAATATTTAGGACACAGAGTTTCCATATACTCTTTCCCCCTGCCCCACACAGAATTTCACTTCTTGCTAGGACCTGACATTAAAAACCCAAAAACTCACTGCAGTCAAGTCTATTTCGACTCAGAGTGAGCCTGTAGGACAGAGTAGAGCTGCCCTGTAGGGTTTCCAAGGCTGTAAATCTTTATGGAAGCAGACTGCGACATCTTTCTCCCATGGACTGGCTGGTGAGTTTGAACCACTGACTTTCAGTTAGCAACTGAACACTTAACCACTGCACCACATCATGATAAAATCATGATAAATGGAGAAAAGATTGAAGTTGTCAAGGATTTCATTTTACTTGGATCCACAATCAACACTCGTGGAAGCAGCAGTCAAGAAATCAAAGACACATTGCATTGGGCAAAGCTGCTACAAAAGGCCTCTTTAAAGTGTTGAAAGACAAAGGTGCCACCTTGAAGACTAAGGTGAGCCTGACCCAAGCCATGGTGTTTTCAATCACCTCATATGCATGCGAAAGCTGAAACATGAATAAGGAGACTGAAGAAGAACTGATGGCTTTGATTTGTGGTGTTGATGAAGAATATTGAATATACCATGGTCTGCCAACAGAATGAACAAATCTGTCTTGGAAGAAGTACAGCCAGAATGCTCTTTAGAAGCAAGGATGGCGAGACTGTGTCACGCATACTTTGGACATGTTATCAGTAGGGATCAGCCCCTGGAGAAGGACATCATGCTTGGTAAAGTAGAGGGTCAGTGAAAAAGAGGAAGATCCTCAAAGAGATGGATTGACACTGTAGCTGCTACAGTGGGCTCGAGCGTAACAACGATTGTGAGGAGAGTGCAGGAGCAGGCAGCGTTTTGTTCTGTTGTACATGGGGTTGCTATGAGTCAGAGCCGACTCGATGGCATCTAACATTTGTCACAATTAATGAACCAATATTGATATATTATTACCTAAAATCCATACTTTATTCAGATTTCCTTAATGTTACCTAATGTCATGTTTCTGTTCCAGGATCTCATCCAGAATACGATATTGTATTTAGTCACTTTAGGTTCCTCTGGGTTGTGACTTTCTTGTTTGTGATGATCTTGACAGCTTTGAATATTACTGGTCACATATATTGTAGGATGCTCTTCTGTTGGGATTGTCTGATGTTTTTCTCGTGCTTAGACTGGGGTTATGGGTTTCTGGGAGGAATATTACAGAGATAAAGTGCCATTTTCATCACATCATATCAAGGGTACATACTACCGACATGATTTATGATTGTTGATGTTAACCTTGACCACCTGGCTGAAGTAGTGTTTGTCAAGTTTTTCCATTGTAACATTACTCTTTTTTTCCTCCCCTTTTCTGTTATAATCTTTAGAAGGAAATCACTATGTCTATACTTAATGAGTAGGAGTTAGGCTCCCCTTCCTTCAGGGTGGAATAGGGAAATAATTTATTTCTAATTCTCCTGCATGGAAAATTTGTCTCTTCTCCTTAATTCATTAATTTTTCCATCATTTATTTGTGTCAGTGTGGGCTTATGGATATTACCTTTATACTTTAGGTCTTAACTCAATATTACTTTATTTATTTTGTTGCTCAAAGTGTTCCAGCTTTGGCCACTGAGAGTTTTTTTTAGTTGGCTCCTGTGTACCTTTGATGTTCTCTCATCAATGTGGGGTTTTTTTTTGTTTTGTTCTTGTTTGCTTGTTTGTTTATCACTCCCTTACTTTCTGGCACTACAAGATGCTCCAGGCTCATCTTGTATATTTCCTGCTTCAGTTCTAGAATCAGCCATTTCTCTTGGAGAATAGTATTAGGAAACCCAGATCTGGGTGTTAGGTGTGCTTGTTGCTGTTGGAGTCCATTAATCATTTTGATCACTGAAGTTAAGTTGACCCTAGGGGAATGGTACATTGTGTATCTCTTTCTTCCTAGTTAGAATCTACAATTTAGTGCAAAGGATAGTATTTAATCATTTCTTTTACAAATAAAAGCATATCTAATGGTCCTTGTAGTCTTACAATTACTATGTGCTGACAGACATATTATTTCCCCAATTTATTGGTTTTATTGAAAATCGCTTTAAAATGATAATTTTCCGATAGATTTTGATCTTCCCAAACTATTTAATGACAGATTTTTCCAAATACGTAGGATTTTATTTTATTATCTTGTAGTTTCAAATAGGCCTCATTAGGGATTGAATTGTGTCCCCAAAAAAGTTACGTGGAAGTCGTAACCACTGTGCTTGTAAACATGACCCTGGTTGGAAAAAGGGGTTTTCCTTTGTTATGTTAATGAGTCATACCAGAGTAGGGTATCCCTTCCGAGGGTGACTTATAAAAAGAGTAGAATAGTCACAGACGCACACACGAGAAGACTGATGCCATGTGAAGATACACCTACACGCAGCCAAGGAACTCTGAGAAGCTCCTGGGGCTGAAGAAGCGGAAAGAGTCAAGGATCTTTCCCTAGAGCCCACAGAAAGAGAGAGAAGCTAGCCCTGTGACTCCTTGAATTCAGACTTCTAGCCTGCAAAACTGTCAGACCCTAAATTTCTGTTCTTTAAAGTCACCCACTTATATTTTTTGTTACGGGAGCACTAGGTAATGAAGACAGACCTTATAACATAAAAACTGGCCGTGTACTGTTTTAAAATCCAACTTATTCATATTAAGATTGTGCTGATTGTCTGATAATCTTCCCATTTGAAATATTTTTAAAACAAATAGAGAAGACTGAGAAAATATTATGAATTACAGGGAATTAATTAAACAGCTTAGTTACCAAACTACGTAGGTGTTTCTTGAACAAAACATCTGAACTTACAGTGTCTACTTAGTGCTTCAGACAAAGAACATTACAAAACATTCTTTCTGGATAGTCTCCTTGGCTTAGCTAGTTTTTCATTTTTGGCTTAGAAGCTGCTACATATTTGTTAAATCCTTTCAAAGAAGCTAAATTTCTCTTTGGTTCTTAAGGACCAGATGAAGATTTTGGACACAAGTCAGCACAGATAAGGAACTTCACGTTTCCAGAATTTGATGGTAGGAACCCTGAGCCATAAATTCCTGCCACAGAAGTAAAGTAATAAAAGGGCTCTCTGGGTCTGGTATTTTAGAGTCTGCCATTTAGATGGCACTCTTTTTCTTAAATTCTACCATACGTCTTTAGATTTACATGTTCCTCCATCTTTCATCTTGTGAAACATCTCTATCCTTGTGCTGCGTTATGATACAGTCAGGTGTTTTTGAGTTAAGACATTGTTACCATGTCTCTATGTATCCAGTTATTATGTACAAAACATTTTTTCTTTTATAGCTTCTGAAACAGAATAAGGTTATTAGGAAATATGATATGACCATTACTCTGGTGGTGCAGTGGTTAAGCATTCAGTTGCTAACCGAAAGGTCAGCGGTTTGAACCCTCCAGCCACTGAATGGGAGAAAAGACTTGGTGATCTGCTCCCGTAAAGATTACAGCCTAGGAAACCTTATGGGACAGTTCTACTTTGTCCTTTAGGGTCACCATGAGTCAGAATGGACTCTATGGCAATGGGTTTAATTTGATTTTTGGTAGTAGAATGTACACTCCTATAATCAGCAGACATCACCGAGGACTGACTTATTTTGTGTCAGGCAGTGTGCAATTTACTGGAAATAATGAGATAAAAGACACAGTTTTGTCCTTAAGGGAATTAGGGGCTAGTGAGATGATTTTTTTAATTTTTATTATATTTTAAAGGAAGGTTTACAGAGCAAATTAGTTTCTCTTTAAACAATTAACACACATGTTGTTTTGTGACATTGGTTGCCAACTCCATGGCATGTCAACACTCTCCCCTTCTTGAACTTGGGTTCCCCATTACCAGCTTTCCTGTCCCCTCCTGCCTTCTCGTACTTGCCCCTGAGGCGGTGTGTCCATTTAGTCTCATTTTGTTTTATGGGCCTGTCTAATCTTTGGCTGAAGGGTGAACCTGAGGAGTGACTTCTGTACTGAGTTAAAAGAGTATCTGGGGGTCATACTCTTGGGATTTCTCCAGTCTCTGTCAGACCAGTAAGTCTGGTCTTTTTTTGTGGGTTTGAATTTTGTTCTACATTTTTCTCCAGCTCTGTCTGGGACTCTCTGTTGTGATCCCTGACAGAGCATTCGGTGGTGGTAGCTGGGCACCATCTAGTGCTGAACTGAGTCTAGTGGAGGCTGTGGTAGCTGTGGTCCATTAGTCCTTTGGGTTAATCTTTCCCTTGTGTCTTTACTTTTCTTCATTCTCCCTCACTCCAGTTGAGGTGAGAGCAGTAGAATACCTTAGATGGCTGCTCACAAGCTTTTAAGTTCCCAGGCACTATTCATTAAAGCGGGGTGTAGAACATTTTCTTTATAAACTACATTATGCCAATTGAGCTAGATGTCCCCCAAGACCATGGTCCCTGGCCCTCAGCCCAGTAATTCAGTCCCTCAGGGAATTTGGATGTGTCTATGAAGCTTTCATGATCTTGCCTTGGTCAAGTTGTGCTACTTCCCGAGTATTGTGCACTGTCTTACCCTTTACCAAAGTTACCACTTATCTACTGTCTAGTTAGTGTTTTTCCCTCCCAACCCCTCCCTTTCCTAGTAACCATCAACGATTGTTTTTCTGTGTGTAAACCTTTTTGTGAATTTTTACAATAGTGGTCTCATACAATATCTGTGCTTTTGTGATTGACTTACTTCACTCAGCATAATGCCCTCCATATTCATCCATGTTTTCAGATGCTTCACAGATTGATCATTGTTCTTTATTGTTGCATAGTATTCCACTGTGGTATGTACCACAGTTTGTTTATCTATTCGTCTGTTGATAGGCACTTGTTTCCAGCTTTTTGCTATTGTAAATAATGCTGCAGTGAACATGGATATGCGTATGTCTATTTATGTGATGGCCCTAAGTTAGCGTGTTTCTAGAAATTTGTGCTTCCTCTAGGTTTTCAAATTTGTTGGAGTATTGTTTTTCATAGTGCTCTTTCATGATACTTTTAATTTCAATTGGGTATGTTGTAGTGTCCCCCATTTCGTTTCTTATTTGTGTTATTTGTGTCCTCTCTTGTTTTTCTTTTGTTAATTTGGCCAATGGTTTGTCGATTTTTTTATCCTTTCAAAGAACCAGCTTTTTTTTTATTCTGTCTATTGTTTTTCTATTCTCTATTTCATCATTTCTGCTCTGATCTTTATTATTTCCTTTCTTCTGGTGGCTGTGAGCTTCTTTTGCTGTTCTCTTTCTATTTGTTCATGTCGTATTAGCTAATGTGTTGATTTTGTCCCTTTCTTCTTTTTTGATGTGTGCATCTATTGTTACAAATTGACCTCTGAGCACTACCTTTGCTGTGTCCTAGAGGTTTTGGTATGATGTGTTTTAGTTCTTGTTTGATTCAAGGGATTTTTTTTTTTTTTATTGCATCTTTGATTTCTTCTATTACCCAGTGGTTTTTAAGCAAGGTGTTATTCAGTTTCCATGTATTTGATTTTTTTTCCCTTGCTCTTCCTATTATTAATTTCTACTTTGATAGCATTGTAGTCAGAGGAGATGCTTTGTATTATCTCAGTGTTTTGGATTTTGTTGAGGGTTGCTTTGTGATCTGTTCTGGAAAACGCTCCATGTGCACTGGAAAAGAATGTGAGCTTTACTGCTGTTGGGTGGAGCATTCTGTATACATCTATGAGGTCAATTTGGTTGACTGTGGTCTTTAAATCTTGTATATCTTTGTTAAGTTTCTTTCTAGATGTTCTGACCTTTACCGAGAGTGGTGTGTTGAAGTCTCCCACTATTATTGTAGAATTGTCAACTTCTCTTTTCATTGCTGTTAGAGTTTGTTTTATGTATTTTGGATCCCTGTCATTGGATGTGTAGATATTTATTATGGTTATGGCCTCATAGTGGATTGTCCCTTTAGTCATTATATAATATCCTTCCTTGTATTCTGTGGTGGATTTTGTTTTGAAGTCTGTTTATTCTGAGATTAGTATTGCTGGTCAGTTCTGCTCTATTGCTTGTTTCAAAAACATGAATTGTTCCAACATGATTGATGGAACATGATATTAGGGAACAATTTGAACATAATAATTTTGTGTTTGCTTATGCACAGTTTCATCAACAAAAACCCCAGGTGAAAGTAGAAAATTGTACCAGCTAAACACAGCTGTGTAGGAATACACAAAACGCTGAGGTAGTGGTTGTGTACCTCAAACATCTACCCGCCACCTCAGTCCACCAGGTATCTTATAAGCTACGCTGTACCACTTCTGGTGTTACAAATTTCCCTTTGATTTCAGATAACCTTCTTTCCTTCCACCACTTCACAATAGCTCATAGGCTGTCACCCATACTGTACCCATTTCCTCAAGCAAACTGCAGGTTTTTTTTTTTTTTTTTTTTAAAGATAAAGCACCATATTTATTGTAGTATTTACATATTTCTTAATATATGTAAAACCACGCTGCTGTTTTTATTAGGTTTCTCGCTATCTCTTTTTAAACATCAATGATGAAGTTTCTAAGTGTTGTGCCCCTCACTCCACTTTCCCCATAAGTCGTATGGAATTAATTGTGCAATTTTTCATAGTATTGTTGATTTTCAGAAATACATACATTGTATTATAGCAAAATATGCCTGTGTTTGCCATATTTTGTGGGAGACAACATGAGGGAAATGGTTGGGAAAGGAAACAAAATTTTTTAACCCTATTACTGTAAACTATGTGTTGCCTTAATAATTTTTTTAAAAAACACAAGTTAAAAACTTTAATGATCCTGAAAACACTGCTTTGACCAAAAAAAAAAAAAAAAAAAACCCAGAGAATGAGCAGTTCACGCTAATGTTAAACTGTGACTGTAGAAAAAGAAGTCTAGAGTGATCCTGTTGGTGGCCTGAGTCTGGGCCTGGGCCACTCTTGGTACGAACTAGGTAGATTATTGAGTTATTTCTTTGCACTTCAATAACTAGAGGCTAAATACCAACTTTTCTCAGGTTCTTCCACAGTTTCCTGGTATCTCATTTGGAATTACACATGTATAGTTGACTACGGAATCAGCTGTATATGGGCAGGTGTAGTAATTGTTCATGATGATGTCAAAGAGAAATTTCCTCATCTAACCAACAAACTCATTCTCTAGACTTGAAAACAAGACTAGGCAACAAAAAGTCCAATGAAGTTGACTGTAAAGTGAGTATGTGAAAGCTATTGATAGCTTTTGAAGATAGGAACTATATACCTTATTTTATAAACTTGATAATTCTCCAGCTCAACTTATACTACATTAATTTTCCTGGTTAAAATAGAAGAAATTTCGGTAAATAAAGACTAAAGATTATCATCCCCTTGGTGAATTCTAAAGCAAATCTTAATTGAACTATTTTCTCTGTTGTTATCTAGATAATAAGGAGCCCTGATGGTGCAATGGTTAAGCATCCAAGTGCTAATCGGATGGTCAGCAGATCGAACCCACCAAGTTCAAACCCACCGGCCCCTCCACCAGAGAAAAAACCTGGTAATCAGCTCTCATAAAGTCTATAGCCTAGGATACCCCATGGGGAGTTTTACTCTGTCCTATAGGGTTGCCAAAAGTCAGAATCCATTCAATTGCACACAACAACATCATCTAGATATTACTGTTTGTTAGATAATGTTGTTATAGTTAAAAATATTTTTGATTGCCTGGCATACATGTTTGTTGAAACCTGCCTTTTTCAAATTGTTTGCTAATTTATCAGTATGAAAGATACTTGTAAATACATACAAGTGTATTTTCTAGTAAAACTTTCCTTAGCTGTATTTTGGACTCCCCTGCTGAACCTGAGAAGGTGAACTCCATTCTAGCTCAGTCTTTCCTGTTTTTTTTTTTTTTAATTCAAATCATAGGGTTGAAAAATGTCACAATATGTTATTTGGCAGTTTTTCTCTCTTGCCTTTAAGCACAACTCACATTGGAAATACAAATATGTTCTCTCTTTCCCATTGCTTAGTCCCAAATCCATTATTATTTGTTTTCCTGTCAAGGTTGTTGCATGGGAGCCTCTTCACTTCTAATTTGCCCCTTGATTGCAAGACTTATTCACCTTCATCCTCCTGGGTTTCTGTAATGTTGCACTTATCCAAGTGCTATTAGAAAGAACTAGAGACAATATTAATTAAAACCTCTTTAATTAGTTCCAGCTCTTAAAATAATAATAAAAAGGAATGACTTCAGACTTCTCAAAAACAATACTGGAAGCAAGAAGTTAGTGACTAATATTTTTTTAAATCCTGAGGGAAAATGACTTAAAATCCAGAATAAAGGTATTTTTCAGACCAAGGCTTTGTAAAATTTACCTCCCACACATGCTTTCTTAGGACACTATTACAAATATACTCCACCAAAATAATGAATTAAACTAAAAATGAGGAAGAAATGGGATCCAGGAACAGGTATTCAACCCCAGCTTGAAGGTTAAGAAAGATCTACTAGGGAGAAAGCCTATGGAGAAACTTGCCAAGTGGAAAGCAGGTCAGAAGGGTCTGGTAGAGATGTCTCAAGAAGATGAAATTGATAAGAGTACCTCATGTTCTTGAACCTGTTAAGAGAAGTTTAAGAGCTTGACTGCTAATCCAAAGGCTGGATCCACCAATTGCTCCTTGGAAACCTTATGGGGCAGTACTGTTCTGCCCTATAGGGTTGTTATGAGTCAAAATTGACTGCATGGCATTGGGTTTGGTTTTTTATTTTTTGGTTAGACACTTGAGGGAGAATTCACAGATGAATAGTGATCCATGTGTATAAAACTAAGCAAAAGAAAAAAAATGACAATAATTAACTCCAGGTAAAGCAAAATGATTGCACAAGAAAAAAAAAGTTATTGTAGATTAATACACAGTAAAGCATTTGCATAAGTAGGGCAAGCATTGAACGTTAATCTAATCAAACTTATTACATAATGATACTGAGAAGAATTATGGAAGAGCCAAAGAAAGATAAATCTTTATCTTCCATAGGAAGAAATCAATAACAGAGATATCAAAAAGTAACTGTATGTCTTATTATCTGCTGCTGATATAACAGAAATACCACAAGTGGGTGACTTTAACAAACAAAAATTTATTTTCTCACAGTTAGGAGTCTAAAAGTCCAAAATCAAGTGCCAGCTCTAGCGGGAGGCTTTCTTTCACTGTCAGCTCTGGGGGAAGGTCCTTGTCTCTTCAGCTTCTATTCCTTGGCTCCTTGGTGATCTTCACGTGGCATGCATCTACCCCCATCCCTGCTCACTTGGTTGCTTGTTTAATATCTTTTATATCTCAAAAGAGATTGATTTAAAACACACCCTACACTGATAAGGCCTCTTAACATGACAAAACCCATTCCCAAATTGCACTATAAACAGAGGTATACCAAACCAAAACCAAACCCATTGCCGTTGAGTCAATCCCGACTCGTAGTGACCCTATAGAACAAGGTAGAACTTCCCCATAGAGTTTCCAAGGAGCGCCTGGTGGATTCAAACTGCCAACCTTTTGGGTAGCAGCCATAGCACTTAACCAGTACACCACCAGGTATAGGGGTTAGGATTTATGGCACATAATTTTGGGGGATGCAATTCAATCCATAACACAGTGTAAGCTATTTAGAGTATGGAAGAACTATAAAAGAAAGCTAAATGAATTGAAAATTGTTGCATCTGTAGAACAGGAATGCACATACATATGTATTAGGCAAGAGTGTCAGGGAACTGTCATTCTTCCTAATGTTCTTAAAAAAACTACTACGCTCTTTCAAATTTTATAACTTTTTTCAATGTTTATAACTTTGATGAAAATAAAACCAAACCAAACCAAACAAAAAACGGAATAAAAGAACAAAAACAAACAAAAGAACAAGAAAAAAAAAATCATACTGTTGAGGCAGAATTCTGCCCAAGTAATTTTCTTTTTTAAGAAGTCTGATGTTAATCTTTTAGCTAATCTGTCAAGATTGCGGATTTATCTTTGATGGATTTCTGTGGAAAAGAAGAGCATCAAAGTAAACACATTACCTAGAATTCAAGTGAGTAAAATGTTTCCTCCCCGCCAAAGACTTATGATAAAAGAATGTTTTTCCGATTTGCTATGTGCAAATAGTAAGTTATTTTGAATATTGAGTCTTCAAAGAGTCTCACTATCCCAGAGCATCTTCAAATAATGAATCCTGCCATGAAACTCAGTGCTTAGCATCTGCATCTGTTATTAGGTACTTTGGAGCATACAACACCTGCATACTTATCAAGTGAAATGGTTTTCTGTTCCTAAATGTAAATTCATTATCTGATGATTCACAAATAGAAAACGTGTTCAGTTAATAGCACTCAAGACAGAAAAAAAATTTTTTAAAGCTTTAATGTCATAAAACACAGATGTAATTGTATGTGAGGGTTGTTTATATGGTTAAAAAGAAAAAAAAGCTCAATATATTTATTAGCTATTTGTGAATATCATGTCTAAGTTTATCAAAGGACCTGGAGGGAAGTAACTGATTAATGTCTGTGTTATCTTCTCAAATATTTGAAGTGATGGTCATGCAAGCAACACTGAAATTACCATTTATCCAATTTCAGTTTGGGACATCAGCAAACTTGCTTTAAAATTTGTTATAGAATATCTAATATATTAATTCTTGCCTTTGGAATTATGAGGTATTTTTTGTTCATATAATTTTAAGCCAGTCTTGAACTGGTGGGGCAAAATAAAAGAGAAGGAGGAAAAGATAGACAAATAAACTAAATAATACACTACTAAAAAACTATTGGGTCATAGAAGAGATCAAAAGTGAAATAAAAAAAATTCTTTGAATAAAATGAACATGAAAACACAACATATCAAAGCCTTTGGGACACAACAAAAATAGTATTCAGAGGGAAATTCACAGCAATAAATGCCTACATTAAAAAAGAATAAAGACCCAAAATCATTTACTTAAATTGACAACTTGAACAATAGAAAAGGAAGAACAAAAGAAGTGAAAAGCTACCAGAAAAAAAGGGAGTAATAAAGATCAGGGCATAAATAACTGAAATAGAAAAACAATGGAAAGAATCAACAAAACCAGAAGTTGGTTCTTTGAAAGGATCAATAAAATTGACAAATCACTGGCTAAATTGATAAAAGAAAGAAAACCAGAAGAGGCAAATAACCAAATTAAGAAATGAAATTGGTGACATTACAACTGATCCAACAGAAATAAAGATCATAACACACTTCTGTGAAAAAATGTGCTCCAAAAAATTTGAAAACCTAGATGAAATAGACAAATTCCTAGAAACACACTACCTACCCAAGCTAATACAAACAGAGGTAGAAAACTTAAACAGACCCATTACAAAAGAAGAAATTAAAGATTTCATTAAAAAAAAAAAAATCCCAATAACAAAAGCCCAGGACCAGGTGGCTACACTGGAGAATTCTACAAAACATTTGGAGAAGAGTTGACACCAATCTTACTCAATCTCTTCAAAAACATAGAAGAGGAAGGAACACTACCAAACTCTTTCTATGAAACCAGCATAACCCTGATACCTAAACCAGGCAAACACACCACACAAAAAAAGAAAATTACAGACCAATATTCCTTATGAACATAGGTACAAAATTTTCAACAAAATTCTAGCCAGCAGACTTCAGCAACATATCAAAAAAAACCATACACCATGATCAAATGGGATTCATACCAGGATATCAAGGGTGGTTCAACATTAGAAAATCAATCAATATAATCTGCCACATAAATAAAACAAAGGAAAAGAACCACATGATCATATCAATCTATGCAGAAAAGACATTCAATAAAATTCAACACCCTTTCCTGATAAAAACTCTCAGCTAAATAAGAATAGAAGGGAAAATTCTCAACACAATGAAGTCCATATATGCAAAACCAAGAGCCAACATTATACTCAAAGGAGAAAGGCTGAGTACCTTCCCTTTGAGAATAGGAACAAGACAAGGATGTCCATTATCACCACTCTTACTCAACTAGGAGTTCCAATACAATGTTGAGTAAAAAAAAAATTATATATTTTTTTACTCAACATTGTATTGGAACTCCTAGGTACTAGAAGTCCTAGCCAGAGCAATAAGACAAGAAAGAGAAATAAAAGGCATATAAATTGGAAAGGAGGATGTAAAGCTATCTGTGTTTGCAGATGACATATCTTATGCATAGAAGACCCTAAAAATCCCACAAGAAAACTTCTGTAACTAATCAAACAATTTAGCACATCGCAGGGTACAAGATCAATACACAAAATCAGTTGGATTTCTTTACATTAACAAAGACTACTCTGAAAAATAAATCAAAAAGGCAATACCATTTACTTTAGCCCCCAAATTGATAAAATACCTAGGAATTAACCTAACCAGGGACATAAAAGACTTATTCAATGAAAATTATACAACACTACTACAACAGACTAAAAGAGACTTACAAAAATGGAAAGACATCCCATGCTTATGAGTTGGAAGACTTAATATAGTAAAAATATGAACACTGCCTAAAGCAATGTACAGATTCAATGCAATCCTGATACTAATCCCAACAACATTCTTTACTGAGATGGAAAAAAGTGTTGACCAAATTCATATGGCAAGGAAAGAAACCTCCAATACTGAAAACAATATTGAAGGAAAAAAAAAAAAAAAAAGCAGGAGGTCACATATTCCCTGATATCAAAACATACCACACAGTCACTGTGATGAAAACAGCCTGGCGCTGGTTCAATGATAGACACATAGACCAATGGAATAGAATTGAGAACCCAGAATTAAACAGAGCCATCTATGGACAACTGATTTTTGACAAGGGGTCAAAGTCCATTCAGTGGGGCAGAAAGAGTCTCTTTAATAAATGGTGCTGGCAAAACTGGGTATCCGCCTGCAGAAAAATGAAACAGGACCCATACCTCACACCATATATAAAAACTAGTTCAAAATGGATCAAAAATCTAAACCTTAAATCTAAAACCATAAAATTCCTAGGAGAAAACTATGGGACTTAATCTTTTGTAAAAATAGGATAACAAACATTACAACAAACGCGTGAATAGAAGACAAAATAGATATATAGAAACTCATAAAAATTAAAAATTTATGCTCATCAAAAGACTTTATTAAAAGAGTAAACATACAACATAAAGACTGGGAAAAAATCTTCAGAAACAATTTATCTGCTAAGGGCCTAATCTGTAAAATCTATAGAAAACTGCAACAACTCAACAACAAAAAGACAAACAACCCAATCACAAAATGGTCAAAGGACATGAATAGAACCTTCACCAGAGAGGACATCCAAGCAGTCAAACATTTGAAAAGTTCACAATCACTAGCCATTAGAAAAATGCAAATCAAAGCTACAGTACAATGAGATACCATCTTATCCCGGCTAAAATAGCACTGATAAAAAAACAAAACAGAGGGGCAAATGTTGGTGAGGATGTGGGTAGATTGGAACCCTTATCCATTGCTGGCGGGACTGTAAAATGTTACATCCACTATGGAAAATGGTATGGTGCTTTCTCAAAAAACTAGAACTACCCTATAATCCAGCAATCCTACTCCCTACCCTAGAGACCTAAAAATAATGACACAAACAGACATATGCACACCTATGTTCATTGCTGCTTTATTCATAATAGCAAATAATTGGAAACAACTGAAGTTTCTGTCAGTGGATGAATGGATAAGCAAATTGTGGTATATACATACAATGGAATACTACACAATGATAAAGAACAGTGATGAATCTGCGAAACATAACATGGGTGGACCTGGAGGTCATAATGCTAAGTGAAATAAGTCAAGCATATAAGGACAAATATTGTATGATCAAGTCAAACATATAAGGACAAATATTGTATAATCCCTCTTTTATAAGAAGGCAAGAATAGATGTAGAGAGACCAATGTTCATTGGTGGTTACCAGGAAGAGAGAGTAGGTGAGTTAACTATGCTTTATACAGTAGAGACAAGTTATTTTTGGTAATGGGAGAAGTGGCACCAATTGTGGATGTACTGAGCGCAGCACAACCAAAGAAATAATGAGCATTTGAGCACATATGGATGGGTATAGGCAAATTTGGTGTACAGGTAGGTACAGATAGAAGTATCTATACCAAAAACTGTTGTCTTTGAGTCGATTCCAAATCATAGCAACCCTATAGGACAGAGTAGAACTGCCCCATAGGGTTTCCAAGGAGCTCCTTGTGGATTTGAACTGCCAGCCTTTTGATTAGCAGCTGAACTCTTAATCAGTATGCCACCAGGGTTTCTGAAGTATCTATAGGTACGCATACATACAAATATGTGGGTGCTGGCATATATATTCATCAAAGACACAAATACGGATATTCCTCAGACATAACTAAACACCTTCCAACATTGGTTTTCTGGGTTTGAAGGCTTAGGACCATAGTCTCATGGGACAACTCAGTAAATTGGCATAACAAAATTCACAAAAGTCATGATCTGAATCCTTGTGAAGTGAGCAGCATCTGGGGTCTTAAAAGCTTGTGAGTGGCCATCTAAGACACTACTACAGGTCTCTACTTGCCAGGAGCAAAACAGTAAGAAGGTAACCAAAATGAGGAGAGGAAACAACTCTGCACAAGCCACAGCCTCATCTACCCTGAGACCAGAAGAACTAGATGGTGCTTAGCTACCACTACTGACTATTGCCCAGGGTCACAACAGATGGTCTCGGATAGAATGGGAGAAAAATTGGAGCAGAAGTCAATTTCTTATTTTTTAAAAAAGCCAGAAAAACTAGAACAGTAGAGAACAGAGGAGCATCTGAGACTATTGCCCTGAGACATTCTTTAAACTTAGAACTGTGCCTATCCCCTGAGATCACCTTTTAGAGAAATAGCAGATTGGCGCACAAAATAAAGGATATTACCTGTAAGATCTGTGCTCTACTTAAAAATCATCAATATGAGAACAAAAGGTCAACAATTACTCAAAAGCAAAGATGAGAAGATAAGGGGCCAGTGAAGCTAGAGTACTGAAAATGGAACAAACAAAACACAATTAAAGAGAATGTAGACACATTGTTATAACTAGTGTCACTGAAAATTTGTGTGTAAATTGTCAAATGGGATCCTGGCTTGCTGTGTAAACTTTCACCAAAACTCAATAAAATATTATTTAAAAGATAAAAAAAAAGGATAAATGGAAGGAGGGTGAGGTTGGAACTGGGTTGTCTTTTAGGCAGTGAGGTAGGGAACATAGGAAAAATGGAGATGGAGGCAGAAGTAATGCTAATTGATATGCTATATTCCTTGGGAGTTTCTATTTAGTTGTTTGTAAATCTGTAGATAGTTTTGTATACTAACAACATGACCTCTACCCAAATATTTCACCGTAGTTCACAGAATCAGAAATTAGGTTTGAGTAGGGCCTGGTCAAATCTTACTAGAGGAGTGGCCTTGGGCAAGTCTCAGTTTCCTTCTCTGTCAAGTGGTGTTAATAGTGTGCTGCTGAAACCGTGGTGGCGTAGTGGTTAAGCGCTACGGCTGCTAACCAGAGGGTTGGCAGTTCGAATATGCCAGGCACTCTTCGGAAACTCTACGGGGCAGTTCTACCCTGTCCTATAGGGTTGCTATGAGTCAGAATCGACTCGACGGTACTGGGTTTGGTTTTTGGTTTTATGAAGATTAAATGTGACAATGTATAAAAAGTGTTTTATAGGGATGAGAATAGAAGAAATTGTTAATAAAATGAAGAGAGGGAAACCAGGTAAATTGAGGGTAGGGAGGTTGATGTTGAGAATTCAGGCCGTTCACATTGTTCATTTCCTTTCTGACTTATTTTCTAATTTGTTTCTCTCACCTGCATTGAAGATTATGCTTGAGTAAGTCATGTACTTTGTAAAGTAGCTTACCAAAACCAAATGCACTGCTGTTGAGTTGATTCCAGCTCGTAGCCTATAGTGACCCTGTAGGACATAGTAGAATTGCTGAGGAGAGTTTCCAAGGCGTCATCTTTATGGAAGCTTACTGCCACATCTTCCTTCCAAAGAGCAACTAATGGGTTCAAACTGCAAACCTTGCAGTTAGCAGCCAAATGCTTAACCACTGAATCACCAGGGCTCCTCAATTAGCTTGCAGATCTCTATAAATGTGATTCAACATATTTTTAGCTGTGGTAAACCCAGAGTGGATTATCTGGGGAGAAATTGGCTACTGTTAGTGAAATTCAACAGTCATGCAGTGAGAACCTGTGTGGGTTGCTCATTGTGCTGGGACTGCTGGGGGGTTGGGGGGGAAGATGGGGAAGCCATATGCTAGGTCCTTAAGGGCCTAAGAAATACTGGAAATCACATTAGTTTAGTTCCACTTCATTCAATTCAGTTTATTTTAGTTCATTTCAAGCTTCAGCCAGTTGTAGAATGAAACTGAATTCTAAAATAGCAACACAAATTATCAGACAGTTGTGATCTTAGGTAACTGTGGTTTGAGAGGAAAAAAAGTCTGCTAATCAGGCTAGGACTTCACATTTCTTGTCTGATTATAAAATAAAGGGAAGTTAACTAACATATAAAGGGGCCAAGATGTATTACTCATATAATCATAAAAGGACAATAGGCATTATTTTTATAAAGGTGATATTAAGAATTCTTACAAAATGATACATTCTACAAAAAAGAAATTTCCAAGAAGGGTTCACACACCATAAAAATCCTTTACTTCTTCTTTTCATTTGTATCCATTTTTACATAGACACGTGTTCTCTTTTCTAATTTATTTAATTTCTTAGAGTTTGTCATACTAGCAAAAATGATGATAATAAATATACCCATTATATTAAAGTGAATTAAACCAATTGAATGACTAAAATTACAGTGTTAAATATCTAAACCTGTGTTTTTAATTTACCTTAATCTGAAAGTTTATCTCTGAACTGAAGAAAGAATTATATAAATTTTCCTATACCACTAGGAACAAACCTGTCATCTGACAAAGTCACATTTATTACCTCAAAATCCTGGAATACAAATAACATGACAAAGGGCTAAAGAGGTCATCAGAGTCCAAATTGAGTGCAAAACTCATGCAATTCGGAACAGAGCTTTGAGTGAGATTCAAGGGTCTCAATGTGTACATTATCACCAAGTTAAGGATCTTGGTCAATGGCAGTGACGGCCTCAGGCAAATCTCAGTACAGTAGTCCCCCTTGTCTACTGGGGATAGTTTCAAGACCTTGTGGATGCCCGAAACCAAGGGTAGTACTGAACACTATGTATACTGTGTTTTGTCCTATACATACATACCTATTATAAAGTTTAATTTATAAATTAGGTACAGTAAGAGATTAACAATAACTAATAAAAAAATAGAACAATTATGACAGCATACTATAATAAAAGCTATGTCAGTGTGGTCCCTGATGGGGCAGAGTAGGTTGGCTCGATATTTCATCATGCTACTCATTTAACATTTTTAGTTACCTGAGGTAACTGAAACCGTGGAAAGCAAAACCGTGGATAAAGGGGGAAGGCCTACTGTAGAACCTCCAACTTGCTAAAGCCTAATGAGTTACAGATCACTAGTGGCAAACGTGTAGCCTGACAAAATCAGATCTACTGACCCCATGCAGCAGGGAGTGTACTTTAGAAAAGGCTTTCTTGACAAGAGGATGGAGGACAGTGCCTTTTCTAAGGTTTGGGTCCTCACTGAAGGATTCTGAGGTGAGTGTAAAAGAAGCCACAGTATCAGTTCTGTTTACTTGCTGTTTCTGAATCGGGATTAGGATAAGTGGGGATTAACTAAGGATTTTGTGCTGTCATGAAGCAAGGTGTTTTAACAATTGGGTATCCTCTGGTAATTGATGGCTTATAGCAAAGTGGGTCTGTGAGCATCACTGGTAACAAAGCAGTAGTAACTCAAAGGGGGTTGTTATGTCATTATACAGCTGCTGCATGACCTTGAGAGAAACAGTTTTTCCTGTTAACTGTGCAGCTGGCTTTATGTGTCTATCCTCCCAACCTGATTAGTGCCAGGGCCTCTTATTTCTTTTTCATTCTCAGCTGATTTTCAGTCTTTCAGCTCTAGACAGATTCTTCCCCTTTATCTATCTGTCTGTCTATCCATCTATCCACCCATCCATTATACAAACGTTTGTGTATACACACACACACAGAGACACACATTCCCAATTCATTTATTCAAATTCAATTCTAATAGATATCTACAGGTTGCAGGGCAGACAAGATTCTGTTTTTAAACTGAAGAGACCGAGTGAGTTGGAATTGAATCTGGAACTCCTAATAGGCTGTTTTCTTTCAAGTATTAGGAAGAACAGTTTTTGGACATGTTAATGGGGAAAGGGTTGGGAAAAGATTGTAGGAGGGTCCAGGATTAAAAGTTATCTTTCTTCCAGGGAAGGGTCTCTACAGCTTTTCCTGAAACTATAGAAAGGCTACAGACAAACGTTTCATGCTTATTCTATAGAGAAATTAGCAGCAGTAAGTGAAGAAGAAAAAAATCTACCACCCCACAGGTGTTGTCCACACAGTGAGGGTTGAATTTATTCATTGTTTCACTTCCTGACACATCAAAAGATTGCATAACATGGTAGAGGTTTGGTAATTATTTCCCTGTCATTAGATGGAAATCTTGGTGATGGATGAAGAAACTTTATTGGAAATTTATAAGTTGTGTGACCAATATGTTTCTCTGGGAATAGATAAATGCCTTGTTTTGTCAAAATCCTATTATTCTGATTTATTTGCTTGACTTTTATGTTGTCAAAGAAGTTCTGTAATAGGTTGGGATGAATTTCATTTTATTTATTATTTATTTATATCCATGTTCAAGAATTAATGTGTTGCCTGAAAGCAAGCTGGAGTGCATATGTTAATTCTTTATTTCTGTACTTTCACAATGATTTGGGGCCTTTATGAAAGGTGGCTGCAGTCACTTTGGGCAAATAATATGTTACCTCACCAAAACTGTTTTAGGTTTGTGAGGTGGATTTTCTTAAGCCTTTCCTGATTGCAGCAAAAGGGTCATCATTGTCATCATTATCATCATCGTCTTTATAATTGCAATCAACAGTTTCTACTACAAGTGACATTATATCAGGTGCTATGCACTTTGGCTCCCATGCATCTGTCAGTTTGTCATACTGTGGGGGTTTGTGCATTGCTGCAATGCTGGAAGCTATGCCACTGGTATTTCAAATACCAGCAGGGTCACCCATCATGGACAAGTTTGAGTGGAGTTTCTAGACTAAGACAGACTAGGAAGAAGGACCTGGCAGTCTACTTATAAAACAATTGGCCAGTGAAAACTTTATGAATAGTGGTGGAACATTGTCTGATATAGTTTCGAAAGATGAGCTCCTCAGATTGGAAGGCGCTCAAAATACTACTGGGGAAGAGCTGCCTCCTCACAGTAGAGTCGACCTTAATGACATGGATGGAGCAAAGCTTGCAGGACCTTCATTTGCTAATGCAGCATGATTCAAAATGAGAAGAAACAGCTGCAAACATCCATTAATAGTCAACATGGAATGCACAATGTATGAATCAAGGAAAATTGGAAGTTGTCAAAAATGAAATGGAATGCATAGATATTGATATTCTAGGCATTAGTGAGCTAAAATGGATGGGTATTAGCAATTCTGAATCAGACAATCATATGGTCTACTGTGCTGGTAATGACAAGTTGAAGAGAAATGGCATTGCATTCATTGTCAAAAGGAACATTTCAAGATCTTTTGAAGTACAATGCTGTCAATAATAGGATGATATCCGTATATCTACAAGCTACAAGGAACACCAGTTAATACGACCATTATTCAAACTTACACACCAACCACTAATGCCAAAGATGAAGAAATTGAAGATTTTTACCCAATTCTGCAGTTTAAATTGGATCAAACATGCAATCAAGATGCATTGACAATTACTGGTGATTGGAATTCAAAAGTTGGAAACAAAGAAGGCTCTGTAGTTAGAAAATATGACCTTGGTGATAGAAATGATGCCGGAGATCACACGATAAAATTTTGCAAGACCAATGGCTTATTCATTGCAAATAACTTTTTCAGTAACATAAATGGCAGCTATACATGTGGACCTCACTGGATGGAATACACAGGAATCATGTTGGCTATATCTGTGGAAAGATATGATGGAGAAGCTCAGTATCATCAGTCAGAACAAGGCCGGGGGCTGACTGCAGAATAGACTGTCAGTTGCATATATGCAAGTTCAAGTTGAATCCACAAAAAATTAAAATTAAGTTCACAAGAACCAAAATATGACCTTGAGTATATCCCCTGGAATTTGGAGACCATCTCAAGAATAGATTTGTGACATTGAGCACTCATGACCGAAGACCAGATAAGTTGTGGGATGACACCAAGAATATCATACATGAAGAAAGCAAAGCGTAATTAAAAATACAGGAAAGAAAGAAAAGACCAAAATGGATGTCAGAAAAGACTACCAAACTTGCCCTTGAACGTGGAGTAACTACTGCAAATGGAAGAAATGATGAAGTAAAAGAGGTAAACAGAAGACTTCAAAAGGCAGCTGGAGAAGACAAAGTATTATAATGAAATGTGCAAAGACCTGAAGTTAGAAAACCAAAAAGGAAGAACACACTCAGCATTTCTCAAGCTGAAAGAACTAAAGAAAAAATTCAAGCCTTGAGTTGCAATTTTGGAGGATTCTAGTGTGAAAACATTGAACAACACAGAAAGCATTAAAAGGAGATGGAAGGAATACATCGAGTCACTGTACCAAAAAGAATTGATGGATGTTCAGTCATTTCAGGAGGCAGCATATGATCAAGAACAGGTAGTACTGAGGGAAGAAATCCAAGTTCCACCTGAAGGCATTGGTGAAAAACAAGGCTCTAGGAGTCGAAAGAATACCAATTGAGATGTTTTAACAAACAGATGCAGTGCTGGAGGTGATTACTCATCTATGCCAAGAAATTTGGAATACAGCTATCTGGCCAACTGACTGGAAGAGACACACATTTGTGCCTATTCTAAAGAAAGGTGACCCAACAGAATGTGGAAATTATCACAATATCATTAATACACACAAAAGTAAAATTTTGCTGAAGATAATTCAGAAATGGTTGTGGCAATCATAGACAGGGAACTGCCAGTAATTCAAGCCAGATTCAGAGGAGGATGTGGAATGAGGAATATCATTGCTGATGTCAGATGAATCTTGGTTGAAAGCAGAGAATACCAGAAAAATGTTTACTTGTGTTTTATTGACTATGCAAAGGCATTCAGCTGTGTGGTCCATGACAAGCTATGGATAACACTGTGAAGAATGGGAATTCCAGAACCTTTAATTGTGCTCATGAGGAATGTGTACACAGACCAATAGGTGGTGATTTGTGGTGGTTTAAGGTTGTGTATCAACTTGGCTGGACCATGATTCTCAGTGGTTTGGCAGTTGTATGATGTTGTGATCACTTCCATGATGAGATTTGATGTAATGTGATCATCTCCATGATTGGATCTGCTGTGAGTAGCCAGTCAGTTGAAAGAGAGCTTCCTTGGTTGTGTGGCCTGCATCCAATGTAAGTGGACATTCTAGCAAGGCTCGTGGGCTTTTGCTAGCTCTGGATACTGCAGCTGGCTCCTGTTCATCTGACCTCCAGTTCTTGGGACTTGAGCTAGCAGTTTACCTGTGGTCTTGCCTGCTGATCTTGGGATTTGTCAATCTTTGCAGCCTGTGAGCAAGAGCCCTGCTCTCTGGCCCACCGATCTTGGGTTCAACAGCCTCTGCAGCTATGTGAATCAGGAGAAGCCTCTATCCTGACCCATGAACTTGGGATGTTCCAGCCTTTACAATCTCATGAGCCATTTCCTTGATATATATCTCTACATATATTTATATGTTTTATTGGTTTTGCTTCTCTAAAGAACCCAGCCTAAGACGTCGTTTGAACAGAACAAGGGGATACTGCATGGTTTAAAATCAGGAAAGGTGTGCATTGAGGTTGTATTTTTTCAACATACTGATTCAATCTGTATGCTGAGCAAATAATCTAAGAAGCTGGACTATGTGAAGAAGAAATGTGCATCAGGGTTAGAGTAGATAACCTTGCTTGCTGAAAGCAAAGAGGACTTGAAGAACTTACTGATGAAAATCAGAGACTAAGGCTTCAGTATGGATTTCACTTCAATATAAAGAAAACACAAATGCTCACAACTGGACCAATGAGCAACATCATGATAAATGGAGAACATATTGAAGTTGTCAGGGATTTCATTTTGCTTCAATCCACAATCAATGCCCATGGAAGCAGGAGTCAGGAAATCAAACAACATATTGCATTGGGCAAATTTGCTGCAAAAGTCCTCTTTAAAGTGTTCAAAAGCAGAAATGTCACTTTGAAGACTAAGGTGTGCCTGACCCAAGCCATGGTATTTTTTAACTGCCTCATATGCATATGAAAGCTGGACAATGAATAAGAAAGACCCAAGAAGAATTGATGCCTTTGAATTATGGTGATTTATGGCAAAGAATATTTAATATACCATCAACAGCCAGAAGAATGAACAAGTCTGTCTGGATGAAGTGCAGCCAGAGTGCTCCTTGGAAGCAAGGATGGTGAGATTTCGTCTTACATACTTTGGACATGTTGTCAAGAGGGACAAGTCCCTGGAAAAAAACATCATGCTTGGTAAAGTAGAGGGTCAGCACAAAATAAGACCCTTGAAGAGGTGGCTTGACACAGTGGCTGCAACAATGGGCTCAAACATAGCAATGATTGTGCGGATGACACAGTACCAGGCAGTGTTTCATTTTGTTGCACATAGGGTCACTATGAGTCAGAACCAACTTGAAGGCACCCAACAACAGCATAGCCTAACTAAGTGACATATAAAACTAACTATCACATATGCATTATGGGGGAAATTGTTACATACACATCCACTCTTTAGTTTCTAAGATTCCTGAAGGACAGATTTCATATTGGATTACTTCAAACTAGGCATCTAATCAGTATTCCTTGGATATGAAAATCATTTGGTTCAAATGACTCTATGAAAACAAAACTTTGAGATATAAACTGAGTTCTGGAGTTCATTTAAATTCTGTGGACTTTTCTACGTCATGTTAAGATTTATTTAGTCCTGTGTAGAAAGTACGACTGATCGTATTCAAGTCAGAGTTCTGTGGAAATAATCGTAAGAAACATTACCTATAAGTGAAGAATGATTGGATATCAGGCACAAAAGTGATCGTAATATTATAGCAATATCAAAAAAGCAAATGGGATTTTTTCTCCATAGTATTATTTACAACATAATTCCAAGATTTGAACAACTTTATATACGTGATCAATTTAAAATAAGTTTTCTCATTCATAAAATAATACTGTTTATTGTAATGAATAATAAAAATAAAAATAATTTGTAATTCTATCATTTAGAGAATCAACATTTCCTTTTGATCTTTTAAATCATTACTAATTTTATGTTTATAATATATTCTTATAAACACGTTGGAATAATACTATTTTTGCACACTTCTTTTTCACTTAATATTGTATCAGAAGCATTATCCCATATCATTAAATAATCTTTGAAGCCTGACGTTTAATGACCACTTATTCCATTCTATGTAAGCACTATCTTTTTTTTTCCTTTTTTATTCCTGTCCTGTTGTACATTTAGGTAGTGATTCCTTTTAAAGTTGTTCTTTCAGTTAAATATATTATATAACTGTGAAGATAGAGGGTTTGTGTACGTGCAGGGCACATGAAATAGCCTAAAGTAGGGGCTAAGTCAATGCTTTGAAACAAACTGCCTTTTATGTCTTCCTTCTTAAATATGCTTTGTAAATGTGGGAGTTAAAAAAGAATGTGTTGTGGTTGAAGGTGAATAAAACTTTTAGACATTGTGATTTAATTTAGTTGACTAACTCTTTCAGTCCCTCTGTTGTCTTCTCCCAATGACTTTAGAAAACCTTAGTATTAATGCTCAGGGAAGATGTAGGGTAGAGAATTATAATATGCTCTACCTTGTTCCGATGGCTCAGTATTAATCCTGCGTATTTTAGCATTACCTTTGGGCATTGTATCTAATTCTGTGTTTATGGTGTCAATAAAATGAAAGATGGTACAGTACTTCATAATGTATGAGCTAAAGCCCGTAGAATGAAGCCACTTGTTAAATCTTGGGAGAGAAACAGCACAAAGTAACTGACAGTGGAATCTCTGTACTTCTGTGTGGATTTAGAACTCCAGTTCAGTGAACACAGGTCTGTTGATCAATTGGATAATACCACTGGTGTTCAGAAAACCAGAAGATTCAGGAGGAAGAAGAAAACTATGTTTTCAGTGAGAATGTAAGTCTAATAAAGGGCATATGAATTCTGAAAAACATTTGATTAGAGCCCTGGTGGTGCAGTGGTTAAGAGCTCAGCTGCTAACTAAAAGGTTGATAGTTCCAATCCACCAGCCACTCCTTGGAAATCATACCCGGCAGTTCTACCCTGTCTTATAGGGTTACTGTGAGTCGGAATTGACTCAGTGGCAACAGGTTTGGTACACACACACACACACACGCACGCACGCATGCATGCACGCACATGAAACTTGGAGAGTATCCAACTACTTGATTTTACAAATGAGGAAACTGTGCCTCTGGGAATAGAAGAGACTGGATTCCTATCACCTGGTCTGGAGCAGTTTCCACTGTGCTCCGCATGTAAAATATAAGATCGACTTTCATTACTAAATTTTCACATACATATTTATGCCCTAAAGAGTTACTCTACAGGAATATGAGTCTTTCTGATCACTACTGGATTTTTAACATCTTAGTCATTTCTCTGGGAATGTTCCTTTACAGGTCTTTGCAGTAGAAGCACAGACAAAACAGAAAGAAAAACAAGTTGTTGTGTTATCTTCTGTCTGTAAGGACAATTCTCCAAGCTGTTGACACTTCCTGTCCATATTCGCTTCCTGGGCGGTCACAGACAGTCATATGACTTTAAATACTATCAATGTGCTGATGTTTCCAAGATATAAATATCCAGTTCTGAGTGTTCCCTTAAACATCCAACCTGTGTGTTTTAGGTGACTGCTTGAAACTACATTTAGATGTCTGATAAGCTAATTCAGTGCAACAGGTCCGAATTTTAAGTCTGTGTACCCCAACACCCAAACTTGTTCCTTCCCCAAGTTCCTCTTTCAGAGTCACTCCATTTGTCTAGTTTCTCTGGTCGGAAGGTTGGGTGACATCCTTGACTCTTTTCTTCTCATACCTTATATCCATAGCTAACAGGATAATACATTCCAAATCTTAAGATTACATGCCAAGTCTTACCTTTCTAACCAACTTCTCTACTATCACCTTAGTTCTAGCCACAAAGCATCTATTTTCTGGACTATTGCAAATCCTCCTACCTTGTCCCCTGACTTCCCGTCTTGCTCTCTTGTAGCTCATTCTCCATACAGCAGCAAAAACTATCCATTCAAACTCAAAATCAAACCAAGGGAATCTCCTCAAACTCCTCCAATGGCTTCTCATTTCAGTCAGAGTAATATCTAAACTCTTTACCGTGGATCTAAGACCTACTATCACTCTTTTCCTTATTCACGTTGAGCAAGCTACATTGGACTTTCAGATGATCTTAGAATATCCCAAGCATGTTTCTACTTCAGCATCTTGTCACTTGCTGTTTCCTCTGCCTAAAATGCTCTTCCCTCAGATAAGCATATGGCTCACTTCCTCCCTTCACTCAGGCTTCTTGCAAAGTCTCCACCTCATGGAGTCACCTTACCTACAATAACACATTCTGTCACTTTTTATCACTTTTCCTTCTTTGTCTTCTTAGAACTTTCCATTCCCGAAATATGTTTTAAGTTTATTCTTTTTTTTTTTTTTCCTTCTGGCTCCATTAAAATGTAAGGTCTCCGTCTTAGTTGTCTAGTGCTGCTGTAAGAGAGATGTCACAAGTGGATGACTTTAAAAAATAGAAATTTATTTTCTTGCAGTTTAGGAGGCTAGAAGTCTGAATTCAGGGTGCCGGCTTTCTGGGAAGGCTTTCTCTTTCTGTCGGCTCTGGAAGAAGTTCCTTGTGCCTTCTGAGCTTCTGCTCCTAGATGATCTTCATATGGCTTGGCATCTCTCTTCCCCAATCTCTGCTCTGCTTGCTTATTTAATCTCTTTTATATCTTAAAAAAGATTGATTCAAGATACATGCTATACTAATCCTGCCTCTTTAATGTAACAAAGACAACCCATTTCCAAATGGAATTATAATCACAGGCATAGAGGTTAGGATTTATGACGCATGTTTTTGGGGGACACAATTTAACCCATAGCAGCCTTTGAGGACAGAGATCTTGTCTCTTTTGCTCAGTGCTGCATCCTAGGGTAGTCTTGGTACATGATAAAAAAAAAAAAAGACAACCCATTTCCAAATGGAATTATAATCACAGGCATAGAGGTTAGGATTTATGACGCATGTTTTTGGGGGACACGATTTAACCCATAGCAGCCTTTGAGGACAGAGATCTTGTCTCTTTTGCTCAGTGCTGCATTAGGGTAGTCTTGGTACATGATAGGTACTCAATAATAATTTATTGAATGAATGATGAAATGTCTATAAGTGCCAACATTGGAGCAAGGGTTGAATGTCTAACAAGAGTTAGGAAACAGAAAGAGTATTTTCTGTGGCCTTGAATAAGATCCTCGCTCTGGCTTATCCTCTTTTTTCTCTTACCTAGTTCCAAGGCTCTACGTGATCTGTTTAATCCCTCAGTCTTTCAGTCAGCACAGTGATCTGATACCACACTTAAATTAAGGGAGAGCAGCATTTGATCCTGTGCCCGGGTTGTGATGTCTCTCATTTGGTTGTGCTATGTCTTCTATTATGATGTTTCAGTTACTGATAATTTTGATTAAGATATAGTAAGATAGAAAAACAAGATGACCATGAGGAAAATCCTAAACAATTGATTAGTTATAGTAGATTCTGTTGATGTGCTAATTTGCATATAGCATTTGTCCAAGTATAGAAAATATTTTGTTTCGGGTTAAAAAATAATAAATAATGAAAAGCAATATTGTGATAGCTAAGTTAACAACAGGGAGTTGAAAAACAATAGCTAAAACATGCTTTTATTAAAGTCAAAGAAATTGTTAGAAGTGAATTTTACTGTTTTTGAGCTCATTGACTAACACACAGTAAATGTTTTCCCCTTAGCTGTCATTGTTTACTTGTTTTGTGTAAAACATTTGTTGCTCCAGGAGGAAAACATTTTATTGTTTTATCTGAAGGTTCGCATTAATCCTCAACTCTTTTCCTAAACTTCAGACAACCTCTGTGTAAGGTTAAACTCCCAGCCTACACTCCTATGGAAAGACAAGCTGGCTAAAATGGGACTTTGTTCCTTCTTTACTTTTTTCTTCCTCTGAAAGGATAGTCATCTATATTTTAAATCCTTTGTCTTGTTGGCTTGGGAAGTTACTGTCCTTGTGCTATCATCATCATTTCTTTAAAAAGCCATTCTCGAAAAGAAAAAGTTCAATGGATAATTTAAGTTTGTGATGTGAAACTCATTTCTGCTAATGAGAGACAAATTGTTATTTCTCTACAGGCTGTCTTTTCATAGCAATAGAATAATTCAATCGAATTAAAAATGTGAAGATGTTTTTTCATCAAGCCACAATGAATAATCAGCCCAATACAAAGCATACTGTGCCATAAAACAGATAATACAGTGATGAAGCTTCTTTTCTATAGAAAGAAAATGACTTCAATTAAAAAATATAAACTAAGTTAGTAGGCTACATGCTAATAAATTATTTTCCATTTGCAAAAAGAAATCGTAGTTCAGATTTCTATCCTAACCCACTGGGAGCCAAGTCCTCTATATTCTTGATCTAACTTCATTAATAAAATAAGTATTTCCTTCATTTTATAGATGAAAAAATTTGAAGGTTCTATGGTTTAGTAAGCTAGGTAAGGTCACAGAGCTACTAAGAGGCTGGAGCGGGCTTTGAATTTAGTTCTGATTCTAAATTTTGCCCTTTTTTTCCCACTTCACTGCACTGCCTTTCTTCCATGCTGTTAATTTTGCAGTGATCTGAAAAGCTTGAGTTCATTGATCTTTCCAAGCCCAAAGTTTTAGCTTACTCCTTTTTCCGAAGTCTCCCTATAAACATGAGCTCAAAATGCAAGTCACAGAGTACCCCAGGCTCGAGTAATTTGGGGAACTCTATGCACTTTCAACTACTGATCTGCCTTCTCCATTATATTTAGATCCAAACACATCTTATAAAAATCAAACTTATGTCTTGAATACAACTGCAGCAAACTGATGGAACTTAAGCCTCCCTACAAAGAAAGGCAACTTGAACTTGCTTCAGGAAGACACCCAGTCTCCTTTGAAAGGACTTAGTAAATAGAAACCAGAATTTGATTTGTAACTTAGCATTGCCTTAGCGATGGCATTGCCTGTTTTCTGTCTTCTATTCTATGAATAGAGCATGCTGGAAACTCTGCATTTGGGTACTATACTTCATCATTTTTGCTCCTATTTCGCCTTCAGTATGAAGACTAGATACACTTAGTTACATTCTCACTTGCTAGCTGCAATTTTTGAAATTCTATTTCAGTACGATTTAAATGGACACTGGCGATTTTACCATCCATACAGTGAATCTGATTACAGATGGACCAGCCAGATAGTTGTCCCTCTGTAAGGGACTTTGAAACCCCTTCTAGGTAATAAAACATCACCAAAGATGCAGTGAGGTGGATAACTTCTGTAAGGAATATTTTGATAAACTACTTCAAAAGAAATTGGAGGGACATGCTTTAGTAACAATAGAGACTTGCTTTAGTAATAATGTTGTTGTTAGTGATCATGGAGTCAACCCCTGACTCATGACAACTCCATACCAAATGGAATGAAACAGTGCCCAGTCTGGTGTCATCCCTGTGATTGGTGTGATTCAGAACATGGCGATCCATAGTGTTTTCATTGGCTGATTTTGGGAAGCAGATTGCCACATCTTTCTTCCTAGTCTTAGTCTGGAACCTCCACCGAGACCTGTCCAGCATCATAGCAACATGCAGGGCTCCACTGACAGGTGCTGGCTGCACAAGAGGCCAGGAATGGAACCAGGGTCTCCCACATGGAAGGTGAGAATTCTACCACTGAATCACTGGTACTTTAGGAATTAGTAACAATAAACCAAAGCCAAACCAAACCTGTTGCCAGGAGTCAATTCTGACTCATAGTACTCCATGTGTTACAGAGTAGAACTGCGCTCCACAGGGTTTTCAAGGCGGTTACCTTTCAGAAGTAGATCTCCAGGCCTTTCTTCCAAGGTGCCTCTGGATGAGTTCAAACTGCCAACTTTTCAGTTAGTATTTGAGCACTTAATCATTTGTGCCACCCAGGGACTCATTAGTAATGTTGTTGCCTGTTGAGTTGTGTGGCCATTATTCCTAACAGAAGGGCTCTGTTTTTGAAGGATGAGTTGCTAAGTGAGTGGCCAGAGCTAAATTGCTCTGGACCATTAAGGAGAGCATATACTCTCTCTTCTCTAAATTAAAGAACGTTGATTTGAAGGGGCACCAAATACTATGCCCAGGTGGCCACATGTCTTGGTCTGGGCAGACCCTATGCTCTGAGGCTGATGGGGAAGTGAGTTTTAGCCCATCATCCAGGCTCTTGGCTGGACTCCCACGGGCTCCTCTTGCAGAGCCTGATGGGATTCCAGTCCTGTGAGCTATAGTTGGCTTCTCTAATGGAAGCTGCTGAGAGACAAGAACACACAGCGGCCAGGAGACCAGCCTCCTTCCTTGCTTCCTGCTCCATCTCTCAAATACATTGTGGGCCCACCTTAGAAAGGGTCACTCCTTGATCTTCAGACCTTCAGCATGGTTTTCAAGAATTAAGGTCCTACAAAAGATTTCCATAGATTTTATCAGTGTAAAAGGGATGTAAAACCCAGTTATCATGACATCTTAATCTGAGATCATCTATATTTAATGCTTATTCCTCAATCACAGTGAAATGTTTCATTCAATCTTGGAATGAATTAAGGAATTAACTAGTTCATTTTTTAACAGATTTCCTAGGAGCTCAGAGTGCTTCATGAATAATTTTATATTTAATAATTTATAAAATTATTCAGTAAAACCCCCCAAAATTATTCAGTAGATGGCATTAAAACAGCCCTATAAAGCAGGCATGTGTTTGACTAAAAAAAAAATCTGCTTCCATATCTGCAAAAAAAAAAAAAAAAGTTACTTAAAATAAAAAACAAAACAAACCTGTTGCCGTTGGGTTGATTCCTACCCAGAGCTACCCTAGAGGACAGAGGAGAACTGCCCCATAGGGTTTCCAAGGAGCAGCTGGTGGATTTGAACTGGCGACCTTTTGGTTAGCAGCCAAATCACTTAATCACTGCGCCACCAGGGCTTCTAAATCAAAATAGCAATGTTAAATGTAGAGAAGGCTACTTATTTTTACAAAATCATAGAAAATGGACTGAACTGAAATTGCATGATCAATTATTCCTCATTTCAAACGTTTTAAATTTTCCTTCTTTGTGATGTATGCAACATTTTGGTAACAGTATTAACTTGTGTTTCCTTATAAACTTACTAATTGTAATTTTTCTCTTTTACTTGGCATCTGAAAGAGAGGCAAAAAAGAGATGAAAGAGAAGGCAGGTAGATTCAAATAGAAGTAATTAAGAAAGTAAAACCAAAATGTGGAAGAGAAAATTTAAGAAGAAATTATAGAGTAAAAAATGTTCAAATGGAAGTTAAAGATCATAAAGTTTAACATTTAAATTTTGAATGTTTTGTCCAAAATCAAAAACTTGGAGGCAGCGCAAAATTAAGAATTTTCCGTTGTGTTAATTGCCTTTCCTGATACTCACAAGTAGCAGTAAAGTGGTCCTCTTCTCCTTCTATTCTCCCTTAAACTGTCTTCCATCAGGCTTCTGTCCCCAGTATTGCCCTGAAGTAACTTTGTCAGTGTCCCCAGGGACTTCCATGTTGCCAGAGCCAATAACTGTTTTCTCAGTTGATATCTTACCTACCTTTTAGCAGTATTTGGGCACAGTTATCACTTCCTCCTATTTACACTTAATTTACTTGGCTCTGAGCATGTCCATCCCCTGTCACAGGCCTCTCCTTTTCAGTCTCTTCTGCTAATTCCACCTCATCTTTAGATCTCCAAATGTTGGAGCAATTCAGGATTCAATCATTTTACCTCATCTGCTTTCTGCTTATAAAAACCACTCCTCTGATCCCCATACCTGATAATCCAACCTCTGACTATAATTTTCTCTTGGAAACCTGTGTTTTGAATTTAATATGCTAGAAACTGAACTTTTAATCCATCTGCTTCTGAAACTTGCTCTTTCATCATTAAATGATGACTTTATTCTTCTAGTTACTTCAAGCAAAATCTGGGTCCTCTTACTGAAATTAAAAAAAAAAAAAAAAACCCAGGAAGCGTATAAAAAGCTAAAGCAAGTTGTTGCACAACACCTCACTCACTACTAATTCTCTGGCATTATCACAGAGATTTAAGCTCTCTTTATTTTCCATTACTGGGCTGAATGGCTTTTTTTCCCGTAGAACCAGGACACAGGCCAGGAATGTGGATGGAATTTGGATGGTTGCTAGGTTACTTGGTACATTCTCACTGGCTGTTTGCTGTTTACAGTGAACTCTTAAAGAAGTGTGAGATTTGCAACAAGAAAACATGCTCTTTTGAGGCTTACTTATGGAAAATCAAAAAGTAAGTGAAAATCATAAATAGGAAAAAAAGTTTAACATCCTTCCCCTTTCCTTCCAGAAAATATGTTTCTAAGTTTGTAAAATAGAATTGAAATTGCAAAATGAATGCTTCGGAATCTTTGTGTCAAAGCACACAGTATAGAGTATAGATTGAGCCTGAACAAAAATACCACACTAAACATAGACCCTGAGGTATGGAAGATTTCATCTAGATAGAAACATGCATAAGATAAAAGGTCTGCTATTTTAATTTTATGATTTTTAGATACAGTCATTTGCCATTCAAATAAATGAAAGGGAATAATTATATTGCTTCTGAGTGTTTAGAAACATGTGTTTTTACTTTATAAAATAATGAAAGTAGCGTGAGTGAGTATCAGAGTGTGTTATTATAAGGTATTTCTCTGGCGCGCCTTGAATTGCTGGATCCTTTTCATACAACTGTTTTCATAGAAACGTTCCGAGTCCATCTCAGAAGCTCTTCATCTGCTACATCATTTTGAAGGGTTCTATGCTTACTCCCTCATTCCTGGATATTGATGATAATGTTGTAGTGAGCCTCTGGGGTACCTTTTTTTCTTGAGTTAGGTAAACTCTTGTCTATCAGTCTTTTCTTGATATATGCCTTGGATGTGATGAAGAGAAATAAAAATGAGAAAATCTTAAAAAATTTGTAATTAAGGAATGTTATTTATAGATATATTACTTTAAACAGTACACCAAAAAGTACTTCAAAGATCCAATTATTTTAGATTGCTCTGTTGTTTATGGTCATTGATAAAGGTCATAGATATAACCAAAATGATAGACAAAAATAACATATTTTCACATGAGATGAATAAGACAAAGGAAGACAAATGTCATCTAAATGCTCCGTCTTGAAATTTTCCCTCAAAATGAGAGTATGAGGATCAATAAATGATAATATCTAAATAAGTGATCTAGAAACTCATGTCAAGTGATATAGTTATGGGTTGAATTGTGTCCCCCCAAAATGTGTATCAATTTGGCTAGGCCATGATTCTCAGTATTGTGTGATTGTCCATCATTTTGTCATCTGATATGATTTTGTGATGTGTTATAAATCCTACTTCTGTGATGTTAATGAAGTGGGATTAGCAGCAGTTATGTTAATGAGTCAGGACCCAATCTACAAGATTAGGTTGTGTTTTCAGTCAATCTCTTTTGACATATAAAAGAGAGAAGTGAGCAGAGAGACAGGGGGACCTCATACCGCCAAGAAAGTAGTGCCAGGAGCAGAGCATGTCCTTTGGACCTGGGATCCCTGCTCACAGAAGCTTCTAGACCAGGGGAAGATTGATGACAAAGACCTTCCTCCAGAGCTGACAGAGAAACCCTTCCCCTGGATCTGGTGCCCTAAATTCGGACTTCTAGCCTCCTAGACTGTGAAAGAATAAATTTCTTTTTGTTAAAGCCACCCACTTGTGGTATTTCTGTTACAGCAGCATTAGATAACTAAGACAAGTATATTTTTATTATTTCAAGGGAAAAAGTTTTTTGAAACATAACTATTTTTCATACATTTTCTACACGGGAACACCTAAAATTAAGAATGATTGAAAGTAAAAATATATTGCTTTGTTGCAGATATGTTTTATCCTCAAGTAGAGTCTTTCTAGAAAGTAGCTGGGAAAGAACATAATTTTGAGAAGATCATCTTTGTGATTATTTCAAACGAAATATAGATATGTGTATGTATGTATTTGTGTGTATAGATGGCATTTCATGATGCTTAAGAACAAAGGAATGTAGTATTTCAAGAACTACACTCAGCTTCACTACTAGGATAGTAGCAGTGGTGAGGTGAGAAGAGGAAAGATTTGGAATCTCTTTTGATAGTAGAACCAATGGGATTTACAAACGGTTTGGATGTAGGGTATAAGTTAAAGGACTGAAGTACAGATTCAAAGTTTTTGGTTTGAGAAATATAATGAATAAAATCTTTAGTTATGGAACTAAAGAAGACTGGAGGGTGGAAATCAAGAGTCTGTTTGGGGACATTTTAAGTTTAAGATGCTTATTAGACATCCAAGTGGAGAGGATGAGTAGGCAGATGAGTTCTCATTCATTTAGACAAATACAAAAAGGAATATAAAAATAAGTGGGGGAGAGCGGGGGCCAAGATGGCTGACTAGGTAGACGCTACCTCGGATCTCTCCTGCAACAAACACTTGGAAAAACAAGTGAATCGATCACATACACGATAATCTACGAACCCTGAACAACAAACTCAGATTTAAAGAGTTGACCTGAGTGACAGAGACGGAGAACGAACAACTACGGGGAAGCAGCGACTGTTTTCGGAGCCTGGAGCCAGCGTCCCAGTCAGGTAACCTTGGCGCCGGGCTTAGGACTGGGCACAGGGGAGCTGAACACGACATCTGTGACGGCGCAAACACGGGCGCAGCCCTAGCCCCCTGAACTGACCCCGGGAGGGGGCCCAGCCAGTCCATGTGGGCGGCACGGCCATGCGGCTGGTGGGAGGAGAAGTCCCTGGGAGGCAGTGACTGGTTTTGGAGCCTGGAGTGCAGCATCCCAATCTGGTAACCTTGGCGCCGGGCTTTGGACTGGGCACAGGGGAGCTGAACGCTGCATCCGGTCACGGCGTAAACACGGGGCGCAGCCCTACTCCCCTGAACTAACCCTGGAAGGGGGCCCAGCCAGTCCACAGGGGCAGCGTGGCGACGTGGCTGGCGGGACGAGAAGTCCCCGGGAGGCAGCGACGGATTTTGGAGCCGGGAGTGCAGCGTCCCAGCAAGGGAACCTTGACACTGGGCTTTGGACTGGCAGCGGAGGATCTGACTGCGGCTTCAGTGGGCCAGACCCTCGGGGACAATCTCCACACAGCCAGCACACATAGGCGACACGCCTCTCAGGAATCTCAGATAAAATAGTCATCCCAAGCAAGATAAGCAACTTCGGCTATATTCCGGGGTGCTACTCTCTGCTGTTTTTCTGAACCCTCCCCTCCCCTTCCCAGGCGGCTTCATTAACATTGGAATTTCCTGAGCCAGAGGGAGAATGGCTACAGCTCTGTGGCTTTGCTTCCCCCCCCCCCTTTTTATTTTTTTTTGCTCTTTTCCTAACCCATCCTTCCGGCCTGAGAGAAGCAACCACAAAAAACCCAGGGACCAAAAATCCTTCCCTAATTGGACTAAAAACAGAGAACCAGCTCCAACCAAGCATATATGATCCAAATCTTGGGCTTTCATCCTTACAGGGAACAAGGTGGCAGTTATAACCCAAAGGCAGTTCTGATAGCGATCTGACTGCTTTTTTTTTTTTAGCAGGTTTACTGGAAAAACAAGTTTCCCAGGTCTGATATCTCTGCTTATTCAACAGAGCCCTAACTGACCCACAACAGGGAACTGAGGGCTGAAGCTCCCCCCAGACCACCTAGCCTCTTGCCTTAGGGGTCTAAGGAGGGTGACACCTACCAATCTGTAGACGTACTTGCATTGGGGTCCTAAGGTACAGCTGCAGAGCCCTCCCACCAAGGTGCTATAGGAATAGAGACACACCTACCTCACTGACACTTGGGGGAAGCCTGTCAGCATCCTGCCCCCCTGGAGGGTGAACCCCAGCTGCTAATAGAATCTGGTACACTCAACTATCACCACTACTTCTCAAGGTGGATAGGTGTTACGGTGCAGCACACACTCGATGACCCAAAATCAGATTCTACTCAAGAATAGTGAATAGACTCAGGCATAAATATCTGGCAACAGCCCAAACCAGCTGGTAATAGGTTATAAGTAAGTCAAGGGCTACAACAAACAAGACAGCACAATCTAGTAGCCCATCCACGTATATTGAAAGAAAACAAAACAAGATAAGACTCAGTGAGCAAATATAGAATAAATCACTACTAGTGGCTCAGAGACAGAAGTCGATATCAAACCACATAAAGAAGCAGACCATGATAGCTTCTACAACCCCCCAAACAAAAGAATGAAAATTTTTCCCAAATGAAGATACAATCCTGGAATTATCAGATACAGAATATAAAAAACTAATTTACAGAATGCTTCAAGACATCAGGAATGACCTCAGAAATGAAATAAGGCAAACTGCAGAAAAAGCCAAGGAACACACTGATAAAACAGTTGAAGAACTCAAAAAGATTATTCAAGAACATAGTGGAAAAACTAATAAGTTGCAAGAATCCATAGAGAGACAGCATGCAGAAATCCAAAAGATTAACAATAAAATTACAGAATTAGACAACGCAATAGGAAGTCAGAGGAGCAGACTCGAGCAATTAGAATGCAGAGTGGGAAATCTGGAGGACCAGGGAATTAACACCAACATAGCTGAAAAAAAATCAGATAAAAGAATTTAAAAAAATGAAGAAAACCTAAGAATCATGTGGGACTCTATCAAGAAGGATAACTTGCGTGTGATTGGAGTCCCAGAACAGGGAGGGAGGACAGAAAACACAGAGAAAATAGTTGAAGATCTGCTGACAGAAAACTTCCCTGATATCACGAAAGATGAAAGGATATCTCTCCAAGATGCTCATTGAACCCCATTTAAGATTGATGCAAAAAGAAAAACACCAAGACATATTATCATTAAAGTTGCCAAAACCAAAGATAAAGAGAAAATTATAAAAGCAGCCAGGGATAAAAGAAAGGTCTCCTTCAAGGGAGAATCAATAAGAATAAGTTCAGACTACTCAGCAGAAACCATGCAGGCAAGAAGGCAATGGGATGACATATACAGAGCACTGAAGGAGAAAAACTGCCAGCCAAGGATCATATATCCAGCAAAACTCTCTCTGAAATACGAACGTGAAATTAAGGTATTTACAGATAAACACAAGCTTAGAGAATTTGCAAAAACCAAACCAAAGCTACAAGAAATACTAAAGGAAATTGGTCAGAAAACCAATAATATCAGATACCAGCACAAGACAAGGTCACAGAACAGAACATCCTGATATCAACTCAAATAGGGAAATCACAAAAACAAATTAAGATTAATTAAAAAAAAAAAATGCTCGAAACAGGGAATCATTGAAGTCAATATGTAAAAGATCACAATAATCAAAAAGACGGACTAAATACAGGTGGCATAGAACTGCCACATGGAGAGGGATACAAGGCGATATAGGACAATACAAGTTAGTTTTTTACTTAGAAAAATAGGGGTAAATATTAAGGTAACCACAAAGAGGTATAACAACTCCATAACTCAAAATAAAAGCCAAGAAAAACGTAATGACTCAACAAACATAAAGTCAAATACTATGAAAATGAGGATTTCACAATTTACCAAAAAAAGTCTCAGCACGAAAAAGTAAGTGGAAAAATGAAATTGTCAACAACACACATAAAAAGGCATCAAAATGACAACACTAAACACTTACTTATCTATAATTACGCTGAATGTAAATGGACTAAATGCACCAATAAAGAGACAGAGAGTCTCAGACTGGATAAAGAAACATGATCCGTCTATATGCTGCCTACAAGAGACTCACCTTAGACTTAGAGACACAAACAAACTAAAATTCAAAGGATGGAAAAAAATATATCAAGCAAACAATAAGCAAAAAAGGAGCAGCAATATTAATTTCTGACAAAATAGACTTTAAAGTTAAATCCACCACAAAGGATAAAGGAGGACACTACATAATGATAAAATGGACAATTGATCAGAAAGATATAACCATATTAAATATTTATGCACCCAATGACAGAGCTACAAGATACATAAATCAAATTTTCACAGAACTGAAAAGTGAGATAGACACCTCCACAATTATAGTAGGAGACTTCAACACACCACTTTCAGAGAAGGACAGGACATCCAGTAAGAAGCTCAATAGAGACACAGAAGACCTAATTACAACAATCAACCAACTTGACCTCATTGACTTATACAGAACTCTCCACCCAACTGCTGCAAAATATACTTTTTTTTCTAGTGCACATGGAACATTCTCTAGAATAGACCACATATTAGGTCATAAAACAAACCTTTGCAGAATCCAAAACATCGAAATATTACAAAGCATCTTCTCAGACCAGAAGGCAATAAAACTAGAAATCAATAACAGAAAAACTAGGGAAAAGAAATCAAATACTTGGAAACTGAACAATACCCTCCTGAAAAAAGGCTGGGTTATGGAAGACATTAAGGAGGGAATAAGGAAATTCATAGAAAGCAACGAGAATGAAAATACTTCCTATCAAAACCTCTGGGACACAGCAAAAGCAGTGCTCAGAGGCCAATTTATATCCATAAACGCACACATACAAAAAGAAGAAAGAGCCAAAATCAGAGAACTGTCCCGACAACTTGAACAAATAGAAAGTGAGCAACAAAAGAATCCATCAGGCACCAGAAGAAAACAAATAATAAAAATTAGAGCTGAACTAAATGAATTAGAGAACAGAAAAACAATTGAAAGAATTAACAAAGCCAAAAGCTGGTTCTTTGAAAAAATTAACAAAATCTATAAACCTTGGCTAGACTGACTAAAGAAATGCAGGAAAGGAAACAAATAACCCAAATAAGAAACGAGAAGGGCCACATCACAACAGACCCAACTGAAATTAAAACAATCATATCAGATTATTACGAAAAATTGTACTCTAACAAATGTGCAAACCTAGAAGAAATGGATGAATTCCTGGAAAAACACTACCTACCTAAACTAACACAATCAGAAGTAGAACAACTAAATAGACCCATAACAAAAAAAGAGATTGAAACGGTAATCAAAAAACTCCCAACATAAAAAAGCCCTGGCCCGTATGGCTATACTGCAGAGTTCTACCAAACTTTCAGAGAAGAGTTAACACCACTACTACTAAAGGTATTTCAAAGCATAGAAAATGACGGAATACTACCCAACTCATTCTATGAAGCCACCATCTCCCTGATACCAAAACCAGGTAAAGACATCACAAAAAAAGAAAATTACAGACCTATATCCCTCATGAACAGAGATGCAAAAATCCTCAACAAAATTCTAGCCAATAGAATTCAACAACATATCAAAAAAATAATTCACCACGACCAAGTGGGATTTATACCAGGTACACACACACATATGCAAGGCTGGTTTAATATTAGAAAAACCATTAATGTAATCCACCATATAAATAAAACAAAAGACAAAAACCACATGATCTTATGAATTGATGCAGAGAAGGCATTTGACAAAGTCCAACACCCATTTATGATAAAAACTCTCACCAAAATAGGAATTGAAGGAAAATTCCTCAACATAATAAAGGGCATCTATGCAAAGCCAACAGCCAACATCACTCTAAATGGAGAGAGCCTGAACCTTGAGAACAGGAACCAGACAAGGATGCCCTTTATCACTGCTCTTATTCAACATTGTGCTAGAAGTCCTAGCCAGAGCAATTAGGCTAGACAAAGAAATAAAGGGCATCCGGATTGGCAAAGAGGAAGTAAAATTATCTCTATTTGCAGATGACATGATCTTATACACAGAAAACCCCAAGGAATCCTTCAGAAAACTACTGAAACTAATAGAAGAGTTTGGCAGAGTCTCAGGTTATAAGATAAACATACAAAAATCACTTGGATTCCTCTACATCAACAAAAAGAACATCGAAGAGGAAATAACCAAATCAATACCATTCACAGTAGCCCCCAAGAAGATAAAATACTTAGGAATAAATCTTACCAAGGATGTAAAAGATCTATACAAAGAAAACTACAAAGCTCTACTACAAGAAATTAAAAAGGACATACTTAAGTGGAAAAACATACCTTGCTCATGGATAGGAAGACTTAACATAGTAAAAATGTCTATTCTACCAAAGGCCATCTATACATACAATGCACTTCCGATCCAAATTCCAATGTCATTTTTTAAGGTGATAGAGAAACAAATCACCAATTTCATATGGAAGGGAAAGAAGCCTCAGATAAGCAAAGCATTACTGAAAAAGAAGAAGAAAGTGGGAGGCCTCACTCTACCTGATTTCAGAACCTATTATACAGCCACAGTAGTCAAAACAGCCTGGTACTGGTACAACAACAGGCACATAGACCAATGGAACAGAATTGAGAACCCAGATATAAATCCATCTACATATGAGCAGCTGATATTTGACAAAGGCCCAGTGTCAGTTAATTGGGGAAAAGACAGTCTTTTTAACAAATGGTGCTGGCATAACTGGATATCCATTTGCAAAAAAATGAAACAGGACCCATACCTCACACCATGCACAAAAACTAACTCCAAGTGGATCAAAGACTTAAACATAAAGACTAAAACGATAAAGATCATGGAAGAAAAAATAGGGACAACGTTAGGAGTCCTAATACAAGGCATAAACAGAATACAAAACATTACCAAAAATGACGAAGAGAAACCAGATAACTGGGAGCTCCTAAAAATCAAACACCTATGCTCATCTAAAGACTTCACCAAAAGAGTAAAAAGACCACCTACAGACTGGGAAGGAATATTCAGCTATGACATCTCCGACCAGCGCCTGATCTCTAAAATCTATATGATTCTGTCAAAACTCAACCACAAAAAGACAAACAACCCAATCAAGACGTGGGCAAAAGATATGAACACGCACTTCGCTAAAGAAGATATTCAGGCAGCTAACAGATACATGAGAAAATGCTCTCGATCATTAGCCATTGGAGAAATGCAAATTAAAACTACGATGAGATTCCATCTCACTCCAACAAGGCTGGAATTAATCCAGAAACCACAAAATAATAAATGTTGGAGAGGCTGCGGAGAGATTGGAACTCTTGTACACTGCTGGTGGGAATGTAAAATGGTACAACCACTTTGGAAATCTATGTGGCGGTTTCTTAAACAGTTAGAAATAGAACTACCATACAACCCAGAAATCCCACTGCTCGGAATATACCCTAGAGAAATAAGAGCCTTCACACAAACAGATATATGCACACCCATGTTTATTGCAGCTCTGTTTACAATAGCAAGAAGCTGGAAGCAACCAAGGTGTCCATCAACGGATGAATGGTTAAATAAATTGTGGTATATTCACACAATGGAATTCTATGCATCGATAAAGAACAGTGACGAATCTGTGAAACATTTCATAACACGGAGGAGCCTGGAAGGCATTATGCTGAGCGAAATGAGTCAGAGGCAAAAGGACAAATATTGTATAAGACCACTATTCTAAGATCTTGAGAAATAGTATAAACTGAGAAGAACACATAGTTTTGTGGCTACGAGGCGGGGAGGGAGGGAGGGTAGGAGAGGGTTTTTTACTGATTAATTAGTAGATAAGAACTGCTTTAGGTGAAGGGAAGGACAATACTCAATACATGGAAGGTCAGCTCAACTGGACTGGACCAAAAGCAAAGAAGTTTCCAGGATAAAATGAATGCTTCAAAGGTCAGCGGAGCAATGGCGGGGGTTTGGGGACCATGGTTTAAGGGGACTTCTAAGTCAATTGGCAAAAGAATTCTATTATGAAAACATTCTGCATCCCACTTTGAAATGTGGCGTCTGGGGTCTTAAATGCTAACAAGCGGCCAACTAAGATGCATCAATTGGTCTCAATCCACCTGGATCAAAGGGGAATGAAGAACACCAAGGTCACACGACAACTATGAGCCCAAGAGACAGAAAGGGCCACATGAACCAGAGACCTACATCATCCTGAGACCAGAAGAACTAGTTGGTGCCCGGCCACAATCGATGACCGCCCTGACAGGGAGCACAACAGAGAACCCCTGAGGGAGCAGGAGATCAGTGGGATGCAGACCCCAAATTCTCATAAAAAGACCATACTTAATAGTCTGGCTGTGACTAGAGGAATCCCGGCAGTCATGGTCCCCAAACCTTCTGTTGGCACAGGACAGGAACCATCCCCGAAGACAACTCATCAGACATGAAAGGGACTGGACAGTAGGTAAGAGAGAGATGCTGATGAAGAGTGATCTAATTATATCAGGTGGACACTTGAGACTGTGTTGGCATCTCCTGTCTGGAGGGGGGATGGGAGGATAGAGAGAGTTGGAAGCTGGCAAAATTGTCATGAAAGGAGAGACTGGAAGGGCTGACTCATTAGGGGGAGAGCAAGTGGGAGTACGGAGTAAGGTGTATATAAACTTATATGTGACAGTCTGACTTGATTTGTAAACATTCACTTGAAGCTCAATTAAAAAAAAAATAATAAGTGGGGTGAGATCAAAACATGCAGGTGGAGCATATCTTTGTTTTTCCCTTGTCTATTGAGTACCTACAGGGTGGGCAGCTGTTGTTAACACACTCTGTGGAGGTAGGATCTTGCCTGGTAGAGATTGGTGATACCCCTGCCAAATTAGATAGGGGTTTACATCACGATTTGGGAGCAACTTAAATATAATGTGTATGGGAAATTTCACAAACTTTGAGCTCTACTAGTTCTCATAGCAAACTTAACAATGCTCAGGTGTCTCTGAATGTCTACCTTCAGCTCCACAGGGTTCCAGAAAACCTGTAACCTAATAACAGGAGGCCCAGGAGCTACAAAAGAAAGTATACATGCATTAATACTTAAAAATCAAACCCCCTGCCGTGGAGTCAATTCCAACTCATAGGGAACCAACAGGACAGAGTAGAACTGCCCCATAGGGTTTCCAAGGATCAGCTGGTGGATTCAAACTGCCAACTGTTTGGTTAGCAGGCAAGCTCTTAACCACTGCACCACCAATACTCCAGAGATGCATTAAACCAAACCAAATCCACTGCTGCTGAGTTAATTCCGACTCATAGTGACCCTATAGGACAGAGTAGAACTGCCCCATAGAGTTTCCAAGGTGCACCTGGTGGATTCAAACTGCTGCCCTTTTGGTTAGCAGCTATAGCACTTAACCACTACACCAACCAGGGTTTCCAGAGGTGCATTAGGTTCTATAAATGCAAAAACTTATGTAGAAAAAATACCAAACAGTATATATGTTATATGTGTGTGTATATATGTGTGTGTGTGTATATAAATACTACAAATATAAAAACTTTTATATAGCAAAACTACTAAAATATTTGCAAAGCAGGTGACAGAAATGGTTAATACCAGTACTACATAAATTGTGCTTACAATCTGGCAAAGAAAAGACAATAAAAATTGTCAAAAGTTATAGATTGATGACTCAGAAGAGCAAATCCAAATGGTCAATAAACATATGATTAAAATGATATTGGTTTATATCAAGGTGCTGGAATTTCTGGTAAATTTTATTTTTTCCAAATGCTTTTATGTATAAATTTTACATAATGGGTGTGTAGTATTTAAATAGGACCAAAAAATAGCTATTTTTATCGTGAACAAGAAAAGATATTTTGAGGAGATAAAAATATGCAATGGGAACGGTGAAAGGGGACACAGAAAACCACAACCAAGGTCAGCAGATAGGACACAAGTCAGTTCTCCTGGTGGTGCTGCAGTATTGGTACTGGTTGGTAAAACCCAGCCCAGTGTCTTCTATTTCTCTCATAATTTTTCTATCATTTGGTTCCATATGCTGTTCACTGTCTTCTACTACAAATTTCCAAATATTGCCCTAACATAGTTCAAAGGTACCTTTGAAAATCTTAATATATTATCTTCTGTTCATGTATCCTTAAAATATGCGCCTAAAATGATTCCGGCAGTTCCCAGTCTGGGTGCTGTACCCCAGACCATGAGCAGGGAGGAGAGGGGGATGTGTGGTGACGTATGTATCTCTGCAGGGGTTCCTGAACATATGCATAGAATGTTCTCAATCAGTGAATTCTAGAAGTAAAATTGTTACCATGGTAGTGGAGCCAGAAAATAATAAAAGGGGAAGTCTGTAGAATTTTTTAAAAATTAAAATGATATCTTCCCAGATCTACTGTTGTTATTTGAGTTTAATCAATTCAGTTTAATTCCATATGCCTTTATTAAGAGGCTAGCATATTCTTTGGGTTGTGTTAAATATAAATAGGACTAACAACAAAATTAAAATACGTACACATATATGCCCAAGCCTGTTGCCTTTGAGTTGATTCTGACTCATAGTGACCCTATAGGACAGAGTAGAACTGCCCCATGGAGTTTCCAAGGGGCACCTGGTGAATTCAAACTGCCAACCTTCTGATTAGCATCCATAGCTCTTAACCACTACACCACCAAGGTTTATATATACATATATATATATATACACATACATACATACATATATATATATATATATAAACAGGGCTATTTTTTTTATATAAGTGGTGGAAGAAAAACCGGAAAATCTGCTTCTGAAAATCAGCCAAGGAAAACCCTATAGATCACAACGGTTCGATCTGCAGCCAATTATGAAGTGGTGCAGGACTAAGTAATGCTTTGTTCCATTGCTAATGGGGTTGCCATGAGTTGGGGCTAACTTTATGGCGATTCATGGCAACGTGTAAGTGGTATGGGAGAAAAGACTTGTACACATGTAACAATCGAAGATGAAATTTAAAAGTACACACTAAGAGCTGTGTGTGGTATCACTTTATGCATTTAGTTTTGCAAACCCAACTCCCCAAAGGGACTTCCTTCCTGATTTGAGATATGTTGGGAACATAATATTAACATGATTTAAAAGAAGATGGCTTTTAAAATTCTAGTCAGTGGCGCAATCCTTAAGCCCTCCCTCCCTTACCTCTCTTCTCTAGTTCTTAACCAATGTTTGTATGTGTGTGGCAAAATGTTTTTGCCTATCAAATCATATATGTTGCAATTGGGACCTGTTTTATAAATTCATACTTGACATTAAAGTTTAGAGCAAAATTGGAAAGTAAACATTTCTAGGCTGTAATTAGATATCTTCTAGTTTCTTAACAATTGTCGTTTCTTACCTCTTCCCTTGATTTTTCTTTTTTTCTTATTAACATTGACTTGAAAGAAAGATACCATGATCCTTCTGGTCCATTAATTGAGACAGATGCTTTTTTGTCAGTTTACCCTCAACTGCAGTTGGGATTTAACTGCTTCAAACCCTAAAACCATCCATAGATTTCCCTTAAGCTCCCCCTGGTTTTATCTTGGCCCCATCAGAGTTGATCTTGTGAATTTAAACAACAACTTCTCTGTGTCTCAGTTTCCTCACCTACAGGTGCTTGTTCTAGATGATCTTCTGAAATTTCCAGTTGTTCTTCTATGATTCTTTCTGCAACTCTTCCTTTCTTAGATATCATGAGGAAGAGACTTTAGGTTAGCAGATGTAGCTCTTAACCATTATGCCACCAGAGTTTCCATATCTATACTAGGTAATGCAAAATCCCTGAAATGATTTTATGTCCATGCATATAAAACTTTCCTGCTTTACTTTACATCTGTGTTTGTTATTTTTGAAGGACATTCATTTATTTCTAAATATTTTTATTAGTCCAGGAGTTGTCTGTTTGATTTACAGGCAATTCAGAAAACATCCCTTGGAAACCAACCTATCAACTGACTCCTTCCAAAATTGCCCCAGGAAGAGGCCGTGTGATTTAAGATGAAATACACTTTTAATAAAAAAAAAAATTTTAAAGAAAAGATTTGTATGGATCATATGACATTGGACTGGGCATACATGAGTAGTGGTGGGTGAAACATTTTGGAAAAGTTTGGATGCTGAAAGATTTTTCTTAGTCACCCACACTGATTAATTTCAGTGGATAATTGGTCACCTTTTCTTTTTGTTTTGTTGGTCCTGATGTAGCTTTCGTGAATTGGCAGTTGTATCACGCAAAGTAGTTCAATAGCTCAGTCTTTGTAAAAATGGTGCCAGTATCACAATACTTTTAACATTATTTGTAAAGTAATTAGAACACAGTCATTATAAAACTATAGGTTTTGTTTTTCCACCTTTTAAGACTACTTAAATATTTAAATACAACATCATCACCATGCTTTCACTTCAAACCAAATGCCAAGAGAGAAAGAATAGTCTAAATAGAAGTGGGAATTAAATTGCACTGTCAGAGAGCACAGTTACTGGAATCTCTTGCTCCTGGGCATTTGAGAGAATGGGTAGAAAATCTAACCTTGGTCAGCAACTGGGAAGTTACGGTAAGAAACTGTTCTACAGAATACTTTGGACTAGAGCTGTTAACTCTTTCGTAGGTGAGTAAGCAAAACTTGGAAACCCTGGTGGCGTAGTGGTTAAGAGCTATGGCTGTTAACCAAAAGGTCAGCAGTTCGAATCCACCAGGCACTCCTTGGAAACTCTATGGGACAGTTCTACTCTGTCCTATAAGGTCACTAGGAGTCAGAATGGAATCGGCTCGATGGCAACGGGTTTTTTTTTTTTTTTTTTAAGCAAAACTTTAATATGCTCAGAATGGCTAAGGCTAAAAGGAGCTAATAACGTTATAAAGTCCTCCCATGGCAAGTAGATAGTGATTTAATACTTACTGTGTTGGTATTGACATGAAAATCTTTTGGTGGTTTGTGCGTGTATATTTTAGATTGCAGGTTTTTTTTGTGTTGGTATTGACATGAAAATCTTTTGGTGGTTTGTGCGTGTATATTTTAGATTGTAGGTTTAGTAAATGCAGTATCTCTCCCAGAAAACCAGTATTATTTATGTTCATTGCTAGTTTTCAAAAGCTGGTGTAAAATGAGAAACATATATTTGGCTCTAATTCATAATAGAGCAGCCGGTTTCTGACATGAAAATTCAACCTGTCTTAAAAGCATTTGAACGATTATTTTGTTTTTAACCACTGGTAAAAATAATCAAAACACACCAAAATTTGAACGTAGAGTTTATTCTGAGCAGTTATTCTACATATATATAAACCAAACCCGTTACCATCGAGTCGATTCTGACTCATAGCAACCCTACAGGAAAGAATAGAACTGCCCCGTAGGGTTTCCAAGGAGCACCTGGTGGATTCAAATTGTCGACCTTTTGGTATGCCACTAGGGTTTCCAGGCAACTATTTCCTCCTGGTTTCAAACCGGGGACTACCACATGTGAGGCGAATGTGATAACCACTATACCATGGAAACAAGACAGTTATGTGTATGTAGGGAGACCATTTTGATTCCAGAAAAAGCAAATGGCTCCAAGAAACTAGGTACAATGAGGCTTATAAAGAGGAGGGAGAAATATAAACAATCAACCATTGGCTAATCTTGACGTGATTGATTGAACCCTGTCTTCTCCCCTTTACTGAGATCAACTGATAGGTTTTTTCTGACCTGTCTGTTAATTATGTGGCCCTTCACCCAACGGCAGCCATGAGACTTTTTGAGATTTAAATTAGGAGGTAATGGTTTGACAACTATCCTTTCCTAGCAGGATAAAACAAATTTATATTGCTGTAGAGCTTTCTTTTTATTTTATTTATTTATTTTTTTGCTGCCTTTTGCAGTTTGGGTCAGGCTTTTCATGGTTACTGTTTGGTTTCATGAATAAGAAAAACCATAAAATCGAAGTAAGATGTTCATTATTGATTTTCCTGTCAACATCACAGATTCACCTATAGAGAGATATATCCAAATTCTTCATGACTGGCTTATACTTTTTTCATGAAACTTTTCTCCACCTTCTCCAGTCCACAGTATACTCAATTTTTTTTTTTTTACCCTTTCTTTCTTCTTTTTTTTTTTTTTTTGCCAGTGTGTGATGATGTTTTGGAATTATACTCTGCTTTTTGTATTATTATGAATAAAATTGTCTTTACTCCTTTTAAGGGAATAATAATTGAAAGAGAAAGTTAGGGGAAATATTCAATTTTAAGAAGAGAAGGATCCAATGATTCAGTGGGTTGTTATTTGCCTTCTAGTTGGCTCTGGCTCATGGTGACCCCGTGTACAACATAACAAAATGTTGCCCAGTCCTGTGCCATGTTCACGATCACTGGCATATTTGAGTCCATTGTTGCAAACGCAGTGTATTTTGACCGTCTTTCAACCTAGAGGGCTCATCTTTTAGCACTATATTGGACAATATTCTGTTGTGATTCATAGGGTTTTCATCTTCTAATTTTATGAAGTAGACCACTAGGCCTTTCTTCCTAGTCTATCTTAATTTGAAAGCTCTGCTGAAACCTGTCCACCATGGGTGATCCTGCTGGCATTTAAAATACCGGTGGCATGACTTCTAGCATCATAGCAACATGAAAGCCACCACAGTATGACAAAACTGACAGGCCAGCGGTAGAGTCAGTGAGTTAATAAACTTTTCTTTCCTAAAGGGAACAATACTGTGCTTGTGAGCACAGCTAACTTTATGCATACAGGTTGATGAGGGTAGCCTGAAATCACAGAACTGGTGACTCAAAGCTCTGGGGAGGTCAAGAAAAATAAAAGAACTAAAAATGACCACTCAATGTAAATTGCTACTTACAAGGATTTGAAATCCGTCTCTGTGGGGATGTTCTGGCAGTTCAGGGAACCCACACTAAAATTTCCTTTTATGGGCTTGAATCTCCCTAACACTCAAATATAATGATCTTTCCCCTTTCTCAGTGGAAACAAAGAGGGTTAGAAAAATTGTGATTCTTGCCCATTGATTATACCAAGGTCTGTGTGCAACTTGCCTAGAAAACAGTTATATGTATTGCAACAAATGAAACACATTGTACTTAGACAATTCCTGCAGAAAATTCCTCTGTGCTGGGAATATCATAGCTGGAGTGACATTTAAGCCCAATCATGAGAGATCAAAGCAATAAATCATTCTGTAGTCTATTAGCAGTTTAAATCTCAACTTTATCATAAGGATAATGAGATCTTCCTCAAAGGCAGAGTCAAAATTATTCATATATATGTAAAGGGCCAAAAAACCTTGCCAAAGTGCCATTACTTACGATAATAGCAATAAAAATTTATGGCTACTTAATTAAAAAAAAATTAAATAATAAAGCAAAAGCTATGAGTCTTATCAAATACTTTGGTGTGATGACATTTCTTCAGTGGCAAAATAGCATAAGATTTCTATAACAGATTCTGCCAGCTGGTTTCCTGAATCAATTCACCTAGGGCACAATGAAAATGAGTTTATAAGAACGGTGAGCACCTCCAACACAGGCACAGCTTTGTAGATAAGACCACAAGGCTTCGGAATTCTGTAATGAGCTACGTGGCTGGCCAGCACTCAGGGAACAAAATATACTGCCCTTGACACTGGCTGCCTGGCTCTGAAAGGAATGGATGTTTCAATCACGCATCTGACTCACCCAGTATGCATAGACCTGGACTCAGTTATGGAGCTGACATATCCAGTTTGTCTGAACTTCTTTGAGAACATCAGGAAGAGTAAAGGCTGGGTTACTTCTCCTCATACTGACTGGAATTCTCTTGCATTCCTGATATTCTTCCAGAAGCTAGCAGTGAGAGCGGAAGGTTGTTGGGAGATTATCTGATGTTACTGACCACTCTAGATTGAAGCAATTGCCCCTTCCTCTGAATTCTTATAACTCTTACTATCAGTGTTGCTAAAAACTATCAGCTGGTTAATGCAATCCTGTGTATGTTTCAATTATTTTTTAATTTATTCAAACTCCAAGATTTTATTACTTAAGATTCCTTATGTTTATGCTTTGTCTGAATGACAAGATTATGGTTGACACTCAGGATCTCAGTCTTATTCCTTCTCAACTGTCCCTGCTTGTAGACTTGCAATTTAAAAAACATCTTTTAAATTTATCTCCTGGGAGAGTTCCATCTCAGAGGTTTTTTGCAAACCATGACAAAAAGGTTTAAAACCCAAATATTATTTGGGGTTCTGGCCTGTGGAGGGTTTAAAGTGAGAGAACTCCAATAGTACGGGGGTAGTAGGCACCTGGGGTACGGGCACTGAAAATAAAATTGAAGGGGACAAATGCCTCCAATTATTTTGAAGGTCCTCCTTGTTATTTTCTTTCCTCGTTATTTTGCCTGGAATAAGCTCTGCCCTGAATCAGAGTGGACTCGAAAGTAATTGGTAATTGGTAAACTCTGCCCATTGACTAGAGTTTGGAAATGCTAATTCCATAGAGGCATCCTCAGCAGGTCATTTGGAGGTGTGGGTGGGGTGAGCAGAATGCACACCTCTCCAAGTGGCTCCATTTGATCCCAGGCTGAGCTGTGAGTGGGGAGACAGAGAGCAGGCTGTGCACAGCTGAGGGTGTTCTGAGACAGGGCTGAGTGGGGCAGGATCTCCCCAGTCCAGCCAGGGTTTAAAAGCACATGTTAGAGATCCTCTTTGTTCCCAGCTGGTTTGCAGATTCCTTGAGCGACATTCTGGTCCCTCACTGTTGAGGATAGCCTTCAGTATGATTACTTTAAGTCGTTAGAAACAATTCATTTATTAATTAAATCGTGTTGGTTGAAAGAGGAATTTCAACATACATCTTGATACAGGCTTTCAGGACTTTGAAAAATTTTACTGATGCCACTCATTTTCAGGGGTGGGGGTTTATAGGCTCTTTGAAAATCTTATTAAAGCCCTGAACTTACTTTCCAGTAAAATGTATAAATACACAGCCATATGAAATATTTTATGTGATTTCAAGGGGCTCACAAATCTCTGGAATTCCATCTGCAGATCCTATAGGGACCCATGAACTCCACATTTAAAAAAAGCTTGCACTGCATTTTGTGTTTTTCTGCGGTAAAAATGTACATATCCATTTTCTCATGAGACCAGAACACAGAGAACACTGTGGTGGTTAGTTTTGTGTCTCAACTTGGCTAGGCTATAGTACTCCGCTATTTAATCAAACACAAATCTAGGTGTTGCTGTGAAGGTATTTTGTAGATGTGTTTAATATCTGCAACCAAATGACTTTAAGTAAAGGAGATTTCTCTCAGTAATATGGGCAGGCCTCATCCAACCAGCTGAAGTCCTTACAAGCAGAAATTGAGTTTTCCCAGAGTAAAAGAACCTTGCCTCAAGACTACACACACACACACACACACACACACACATATATGCACACATACATTTGTATGTGTAGATCCTATTTTTTTAGAGACCATGCCTTAGGTCAGAATAAGAGCTGAGTAGACATAGGTACATTAATTAAACAGAAAGTATCCTACTAGCTGTCTGAAGCATCCCCAGGGAGAAACTGGGTGAAAGTATTATGGATAACTTTTCACTTAATTTCCAAGAAAGCAGACTATTACCACAGATTAATTTCATTTATTTAGCAAACACATTTAGCACTTATTTGTGCCAAGCACTATTTTAAGCACTTCACATATATTGACTCATTTAATTATTTTAATAGCCCCGTGAAGTAAATACTATTATTATCCTAATAATATATTAACAACTTCAAATGCTGTTCTCAAGTTTGCTGAGTTAGGCCTTGTTTCTTGAGACTTAAGTATTTGGCTGGAGAAGTGAAGCTGGAAGTAGAACAGCTGCTAGTTAGTGGGTGCAGCTCCAGATGTAGGGGCCACATAGACACCTGCAGCAGGAGACCAGCTGGCCTGGGAGTTGGCTCTCTGTGCCTTGTTCATGGAGCTGTCTCACCCTGGGGTTTGTCTGTGGGGTGAGCAGCTGACTTGCTTCATGGGATGCAATCAAAGGACGACAGTCCTGCAACCAGGCATTTGCTTTTCGATGAATACTAAGGCAGCCACTGCTGCACAATCCTAAGATGAACCTATGCTCATCTTGTTCTTCACTTTGAGGTGTTCAAACTTTATTTTAAAACAAAGACCTGTACCACATGGCTTGATTTCATCTAATTTCTGTTTTCTTTAGTACAGGAGTCACTGGAAAATCTTTTTTTTTTTTTTTTGGCCCACCTCCAGTACCATCTACCTCTTGGAAGGCATCCCTTCCCCTGGCCCTGTTCACCTAATATCCCTGCATATCACTTACTTCTAAGGTTTTTGTTGTTGTTGTTTTTGTGCTTTAAGTGAAAGTTTATAATTCAAGTCAGTTTCTCATACAAAAACCTATACACACATTGTTATGTGACCCTAGTTGCTCTCCCCACAACATGACTGCACACTCCCTCTCTCCACCCTGTATTTCCCGTGTCCATTCAACCAGCTCCTGCCTCCCTCTGCCTTCTCATCTCACCTCCAGACAGCAGCTGCCTGTCTCATGTGTCTACTTGAGCTAAGAAGCACACTCCTCACCAGCATCATTTTATGTCTTACAGTCCAGCCTAATCTTTGTCTGAAGAGTTGGCTTCGAGAATGGTTTTAGTTTTGGGTTAACACAGAGCCCAGAGGCCATGACCTCTGGAGTCCTTCCAGTCTCAGTCAGACCATAAGTCTGATCTTTTTACTAGAATTTGAGGTCTGCATCCCACTTTTCTCCTGCTCCATCAGGGATTCTCTGTTGTGTTCCCTGTCAGGGCAGTCACTGGCAGTAGCTGGGCACCATCTAGTTCTTCCAGTCTTAGGCTGATGGAGTCTCTGGTTTATATGGCCCTTTCTTTCTCTTGGGCTAATATTTTCCTTGTGTCTTTGGTGTTCTTCATTCTCCTTTGCTACAGGTGGGTTGAAACCAATTGATGCATCTTAGGTGACCACTTGCTAGCTTTTAAGACCCCAGACGCCACTCACCAAAGTGGGATGCAGAACATTTTCTTAATACACTTTATTATGCCAGTTGACCTAGATGTCCCCTGAAACCCTGGTCCCCAGAACCCCACCCCTGCTACTCTGTCCCTCGAAGTGTTTGGTTGTATTCAGGAAACTTCTTAGCTTTTGGATTAGTCCAGTTGTGCTGATTTCCCCTGTATTGTGTCGTCCTTCCCTTCACCTAAAATAATTCTTGACTACTATCTAACAAGTGAATACCCCTCTCCCTCCCACCCTCCTTCCCCACCATTGTAAGCATCAAAGAAAGTTTTCTTCTGTGTTTAAATCATTTTTTTTAGTTCTTGTAATAGTGGTTTCATACAATATTTGTCCTTTCGTAACTGACTAACTTTACTCAGCATAATGCCTTCCAGATTCATCCATGAGATGTTTTGCAGATTCAACAAGTGAATACCCCTCTCCCTCCCACCCTCCTTCCCCACCATTGTAAGCATCAAAGAAAGTTTTCTTCTGTGTTTAAATCATTTTTTTTAGTTCTTGTAATAGTGGTTTCATACAATATTTGTCCTTTCGTAACTGACTAACTTTACTCAGCATAATGCCTTCCAGATTCATCCATGAGATGTTTTGCAGATTCATCGTTGTTTTTTAATGTTGCGTAGTATTCCATTGTGTGAATATACCATAATTAGTTGATCCATTCATCCTGTGATGGGCGCCTGGGTTGTTTCCATCGTTTTGCTATTGTGAACAGTGCTGCAGTGAACATGGGTGTGCATATATCTATATGTGTGACAGCTCTTTTTTCTCTAGGATTGTATGGTACTTCTATTTTTAGCTCTTTAAGGAAGTACCCAATTGATTTCCAAAGTGGTTGTACTATTTTACATTCCCACCAGCAGTGTATAAGTGTTCCAGTCTCGCCATAACCTCTCCAACATTTATTATTTTGTGTTTTCTGGATTAACACTAGCCTTGTTGGGGTGAGATGGTATCTCATTGTAGTTTTGATTTGCATTTCTCTAATGGCTGATATTGAGCATTTCCTCATGTATCTGTTAGCTGCCTGAATGTCTTCTTTGGTGAAATGCCTGTTCGTATCCTTTGCCCATTTTGTAATTGGGTTGTCTTTTTGTTGTTGAGGCTTTGTAGTATCTTGTAGACTTTAGGGTTACTTGAATATCTACCCCTATTTTTATAAGTTTGAACCAATCTTTTATTTCTTTATATCACCTTGACTTCCTCTCCATATGAAAGATCTATTACTAAATTTTTTAGTTCCTCTTTTTTGTTTCGTGTCATCTTTTACATAACGATGCCTCTGTTTCCCTGTTTTGAGCATTTTAGCTTTGATTTATTTTTGTAATTTTGTTGCTCTGTCCTGTGTTCTAGTTTTGGGTTGTTACCTGATGTTATTGACTTTCCAACCAGAGGACTTCCTTTAGTATTTCTTATAATTTTGGTTTGGTTTTTGCAAATTCCCTAAAGTTCTGTTCGTCTGGAAATGTCCTAATTTCACCATTGAATTTGAGAGACAGTTTTGCTGGATATATAATTCTTGGCTGGCAATTTTTTTCCTTCAAGACTTTATATATGTCATCCCATTGCCTTCTTGCCTTCACGGTTTCTGTTGAGTAGTCCAAGTTTAGTCCTACTGACTCTGCTTTGTAGGTAACTTCTCGTTTATCCTTAGCTGCTCTTAAAATTCTGCCTTTACCTTTGGTTTTGGCAAGTTTGATTATGTCTTGATGACTTTCTTTTGGGATCTACCTTGAGTGGGGTTCAATGAGCATCTTGGATAGATATCTTTTCATCTTTTATGATATCAGGGAAGTTTTCTGCCAACAAATCTTTAACAATTCTCTCTGTATTTTCTGTTATCCCTCCCTGTTCTGGTACTCCAATCACTCGTAGGCTATTCCTCTTGTAGAGTACCATATAATTCTTAGGGTTTCTTCATTTTTTAAAATTATTTTATCTAACTTTTCCTCAATATGTTGGTGCCAAGTGCTTTATCTTCAATCTCACTAATTCTGACTTCTATTGCCTCAACTCTGCTCTTACAACTTTCTATTAAATTGTCTAATTCTGAAATTTTATTGTTAATCTTCTGAATTCTGTTTGCTGTCTCTCTATTGATTCTTGCAGCCTACTAAATTTGTCATTATGCTCTTGTCTAGTCTGGTAAGTGCCTCTAATGCTTCGTCTGTGCATTCCTCAGCTTGTTCTTCATTTTGCCTGATTGCTTGAAGAGTTCTGTGTATTAATTGTTTGCATTCTACCTCTGGTAATTCCAGGAAGTTTTCTTCATATGGAAGATTTCTTGAATCTTTGTTTTGGGAGCTTGCTGAAGCCATTGTGTTCTGCCTCTTTATGTGATTTGATATTGACGGTTGTCTCTGATAACAGTCATCAATAAGTTATTGTGCTTATTTATTTTATGTTTGTTTACTGTGTCCTAGCTTCTTGTTTTGATATGCCCATATACGATGCTTGAGTGAGCTAGTTTGATTATTGGTGCCTTTGAAGCTCTAATGTCCTGTCATCAGGTGGTTAGAGCTGTTACTAAGTATGTGAGCCCAGGAGTCCATTCACTTTTTTCTTGTATGGATTCAGCTCAGATGTCCAGATAGTCAGTCACCAGAAGTGTGATTCAGGCTCTCACCTACAGCCCCAGATGAACAGGAGTAATTGGTGTAGGCATAGGTACCTTGCTGCAGTAGGAGGTCACGTGCTGAGCAAGGCAGGGGGCTGACAACCACCCCTATGTGTCTGTAAGGAAAGCATGTCCCTGTTCCCTAGAGTGTGTAGTTGGGTGGGTTTTGCATCTGGACTATGGGCACCCAATGATATTGGCTGTAAGGACTGGGAGGCACCACTTATTCTTGGACCCCTGTTGTGGGTGGATAGGTGTCACAGGTGGAGTCACCAATCCTCAGGCCCCTGATGTGGGTAGGCGAGGACCCTGCTTACTAGGCAGAGGGACCCTGCTTACTAGGCAGAGCAGTGTCAAATGACATGAACTTGCCTCTCCACCATGTGGTTGAAACAGCTGAAGTTAGACTTCAGGTATATACCATGTTGTGCTGTGCTAACGAGGGCCTACGCTGTAGAAATGGGCCTACACGGGTCTATACAGGGGTGAAAGGCAGTCCAAGTTCATGGACCCTTTAAGCCTGTGCCTAGGCAAAGCAGCTGTACTGCCCTGAGTTCCCAGCTTATGGGAGCTGGCAGATTATTTTTTCCCTGTTTGCTAATTTGTTCCCTCTCCAAGGCCAGGAGAATGGCTGAGAGCACACGCAGGGTCCTTCTACCAGCCCAGGGGATGCAGCCAGCTGTGACCCAGTGCAGAGTGGGAAGGGAGCAGGTAAGTGGGTGAGAGTTTTTCCCAAAGGAGTATTTTTAGACTGCAGTAGGTTAAACGCAGGTATTTACCATTTGCCGATTGTTCTGGAGGGTTGAGCAGACTCCGCCATTCGGCCTCCCCCAAAGTTGAAAATGCACTCCAAATACCTCTGCTTGCCTCACCATGCTTATTGCAGAGGCAGAATCAGCCTGCAGGGTGCTGGTTCCCACCGGCTCAGGTCTGGCAACTCCTTGCTGCTTCTGATCCATTTCTCCTTCCCCTGTCACTCAGTTCAAGTCCTTAGTTTTGCGGATGTTCAGGGCTCCTAGTTTTTGTCATATATAATTCAGTCACTTGTTTTTTTAAGTCTTTGTTGTAAGAGGGACCACAAGCATCTGACTACTCCGTCATCATGGCCTTACCTGGGAATTTTTTTTTTCTCTGCTTTTCTGTTGTTGTTGTTGCTCAGATGGCTTTCCTTTAAAATAAAAAGATGTCAAAGGCAGAGAAGATAAGAGTAATGAAACACAGCTGTACGATTCTCATTTTCAAAAATTCCTCTACTCTTGCTGCACACATGAGCCCAAATATAAGCCATCCGTTGTTAGTTTTCCTGCCTTTCCCAAATACCTACAAACATTAGTTATAACTCCAGTTGATAGGATCAGTGGCACCAGAAAACTAGATGTCAGTGGCAGGGATTTAGCATACTTTTTGTATCCTGAGAGCATTTTTTCTTTTTGGCATTTGCCCAGTCAGCAAAGTCAGCTATGTTTGTATATCCCTTGATTTTAGCAACCAGTTTTAAATAGCATGCTGAAAGAATTAGCAAATGCATATGAAACTTTTTGAGTTCTTTAGAGGGAATAAATAACCGTCCATTTCCCTTATCCTGCTTTATTTTGCTTCGTAACACTTATCCCTTCCTGATGTATACATTTTTTTGTCTGTCCAAGAGAACAAGGAATTTGTTTTGTTCACTGCTATATCCCCAAAGCCTAAAACAGCATCTGGCACATAATTTGCCCTCAATAAATATTTGTCACATGAATGGATGGATAAATTTAATAACTGTGAAGCGTATTGATTGCTAACAACACTGCCTTTCCAGATGTACCTTGTGAAAAGGCAAACCATTGGTTGTCATAGGATTTGAGCAAGATTGTACGAAGAGAGTGCTGTTGCCACCCAGATGATGGATTTAATAGGGAACAGGAAATACGAGGCATGGTTATGATGAGTCGTTTTTATTACAGAAAAATAGAGGCCCATTGAAAATCTATCAGAAGAACTTAAGAAATGGCAAAAGCAGTTATTTTGGCCACTTTTAAGTACCAATCTTAGATGCCAAAAACCAAGAATTGAAAGATTTATAAATTCAAATGTACATGAAGAATGACGCTAACTAGTTTCATTTCATTTTTCAGAAATGAACTTTAAAGAAACCATTTGACTGGTTTACATCTTATTGTATTGTATTAATATTGTATATATGTTAGTCTCTTGTAAAAAGCTGTCTTGCTTTGTATCAATAGTCTTAATATAGAGAAATCTTTTTCTCTGGTACTTTTCAAATGGATTTTCTTTGACTTCATAAATGTTTCTTTTGAGCTTTTAATTACATTGAAAGAAGATGCGTTGCCTTGATATTTTTATTACACAAATTTCTTGCTCTGAAGGAAGAAAATTGATTTGTAAAAAATTTTCAACGAGCTATTGATGAAAAGTCACTATAAAATGAGCTTTGGTATATTAGAGAGTTGAAGGGAAAGTAATGCTCACTGTGTAACCTCATGAGAAATCAGTACTTGTAATTTTCATTACAGAAATTAATACCATAATGCCTCTCTCCATCAAAAACAATGCCATTTACCTACCTTTGGATTTTAAAGCCTTATATATTCAAATTAACTGGATCCTGAACAATGCAGCTGATTTATCCAAAATAAAGAACTTTTAAATGTTTAAAAGACACTAGCAAAATTATAAAGTGTGTCCAAGTATTAACAGATTTGTTGTTATTGTTGCTATTAGGTGCCATTGAGTCAGTTCCAATTCATGGTGACCCTATGCACAACAGAACAGAACACTACCTGGTCCTGTGCCATCCTTACAATCATTGTTCGCTTGAGCTCATTGTTGCAGCCACTGTATCAATCCACCTCATTGAGGGTCTTCCTCTTTTCCACTGACCCTGTTCTTTGCCAAGCATGATGTTCTTCTCCAGGGACTGATGCCTCCTGGTGACATGTCCAAAGTATGTAAGACACAATCTCACAATCCTTGCTTCTAAGGAGTATTCTGGTTGTACTTTCTCTAAGACAGATTTGTTCGTTCTTTTGGCAGTCCATGGTATAGTCAATATTCTTTGCCAACACCACAATTCAAAGATGTCAATTCTTCTTCAGTCTTCCTTATTCATTGTCCAGCTTTCACATGCATATGATGTGATTGAAAATACCATGGCTTGGGTCAGGTGCACCTTAGTCTTCAAGGTGACATCTTTGCTCTTCAACACTTTAAGAGGTCCTTTGCAGCAGATTTACCCAATGCAATGCATCTTTTGATTTCTTGACTGGGGCTTCCATGGCTGTTGATTGTGGATCCAAGTAAAATGAAATCCTTGACAACTTCAATCTTTTCTCCGTTTATCGTGATGTTACTCATTGGTCCATTTGTGAGGAATTTTGTTTTCTTTATGTAGAGATGTAATCCATACTGAAGGCTGTGGTCTTTGATCTTCATTAGTAAGCGCTTCAATCCTCTTCACTTTCAGCAAGCAAGGTGTGTCATCTGCATAACGCTAGTTGTCAATAAGTCTTCCTCCCATCCTGATGCCCTGTTCTTCTTCATATAGTCCAGCTTCTCGTGTACAAATTGAATAGGTATGGTGAAAGAATACAACCCTGACCCACACCTTTCCTGACTTTAAACCAATCAGTATCTCCTTGTTCTGTCCAAACAACTGCCTCTTGATCTATGTAAAGGTTCCTCATGAGCACAATTAAGTGTTCTGGAATTCCCATTCTTCACAGCGTTATCCATAATTTGTTATGATCCACACAGTCGAATGCCTTTGCATAGTCAATAAAACATAGGTAAACATTCTTCTGGTATTCTCTGCTTTCAGCCAGGATCTGTCTGACATCAGCAGTGATATCTCTGGTTCCACATTCTCTCCTGAAACTGGCCCGAATTTCTGGCAGTTCCCTGTGGAACAGCCATTTTTGAATGATCTTCAGCAAAATTTTGCTCATGTGTGATATTAATGATATTGTTCTATAATTTCCACATTCAGTTGGATCACCTTTCTTGGGAATAGGCATAAATATGGATCTCTCCCAGTCAGTTGGCCAGGAAGCTGTCTTCCATATTTCTTGGCACAAAGGAGTGAGCACCTCCAGCACTGCATCTATTTGTTGACATATCTCAATTGATATTCCATCAATTCCTGGAGCCTTGTTTTTCACCAATGCCTTCAGAGCAGCTCGGATTTCTTCCTTCAGTATCATCAGTTACTGATCATATGGTACCTCTGGAAATGGTTGAACATCAACTAATTTTTTTGGTATAATAACTCGGTGTATTCCTTCCATCTTCTTTTGATGCTTCCTGCATCGTTTAGTATTTTCACCATAGAATCCTTCACTATTGCAACTCGAGGCTTGAATTTTTTCTTCAGTTCTTCCAGCTTGACAAACACCGAGCATGTTCTTCCCTTTTGGTTTTCCATCTCCAGCTTTTTGCACATGCCATTATAATACTTTACTTTGTCTTCTCGAGAGGCCCTTTGAAATCTTCTGCTCAGTTCTTTTACTTCATCAATTCTTCGTTTTGCTTTAGGTGCTTGACGTTCAAGAGCAAGTTTCAGAGTCTCCCCTGACATCCCTCTTGGTCTTTTCTTTCTTTCCTGTGACCTTTTCTTTCTTCATGGATGATGTCCTTGATGTCAATCCACAACTTGTGTGGTCTTCAGTCACTAGTGTTGAATGCGTCAAATCTATTCTTCAGATGGTCTCTAAATTCAGGTGGGATATACTCAAGGTCATATATTGGCTCTTGTGGACTTACAGATTTACTTCCTTTTTATCAAAGCCTCTGATTTGGAGGATTTCCATATTCTAGAATTCAATGTGACTAGGGTGTGGTTTTGGGTAGATTCCAGATCTTGGGATAATAATTGCACAAATAATTTATTTCCTAAGATATACAGGGAACCTCTGTCCTGTATATCTCTCATCTTCTCCTGGGGCCAGTGGACTACCTCTCATGATGCTGGCAGAAGAGCAAGGGCATAAGCAGAAATATACGTGGTTTCTTAAGGGCTAGTCTTGAAACTGGCACTCTGTCACTTCCACCTCTTTCCATTGACCAAAGCAAGTCACAAGTCCAGCCTAGAATCAAAGAGTAGGAAAAATCTACTCTGCCTCTTTTCTAGGGGAACTGTAAAAGGAATGGATGTTTAGAAGTGTGAGGAGTTGGAGGCATGGATGCAATTTACCACAAATAGGAAGAGAAGATACATATTTAAAACAGTAGAAAAGAAATTAGGAAATTATTCTTAAAAATGAGAGACATTATGGCATGATACATAACCAATCATCTGCAGACCCAAAGAGAATTATAGCAGGGCTATACACGTGGTTGATACATACACTATTTCATACCAATTTCCACCTTGATTTTCTAGGTCAGTGGTTCTCCAAGGATGGTCTCCAGAGCAGTACTATCACCGGGGAAGTGGTTAGAAATGCAAATTTTTAGGCTCTAACCCAGATGTACTGAATTAAAAACTCCAGGAATGGAGCCCAGGAATGTGGTTTAACAAGCCCTCCAGGTGATTCAGATACTTGCTAATGTGAAGAACCACTGAACTAGGCTACTTGATCACTCTCCAATTTATTTCTTGGTTTACGAGTCTGCAGTTTAATTTTTTTCATCAAAAAAAATTTAAGTAAAATTTACATAACATAAAATTAACAATTTTGAAGTATACAGTTCACTGGAATTTAGTACATGCATAACAGGGGTGGATTATCCAATAGGCAAGGTAAGTATGGTTATTACCTTGTTTACCAGATTATCTCTAGTGAACAATTTCACCTGGGTTTCACCATGTCATTGTGGTGAAACCCAGGTGAAATTGTTTGCTAGGATTAGTAAGTAAGCACAAGTAAGCCCGTGCTTACCTTGCTTACCGGGTCATCTGCCCCTGTCAAAAAAAATGTCAGGGACTGTAAATTTGAAAAAAGGCTTTGACTCTGTAGGAAGATGCTACAGGTTTGGGAGAGAGACAAAGGCCAACCATACCTGGCAACAGACTCTTTGATGTGCTGAAAAAATGTGAAATTGTTCCCTATAGGTGATCTGGTAAGTGAGGTAAGCACTGTGTTTTCTTTGCCTGTTGCATAATCTGCCCAGTGCACAGTGTTGTGCAACCATCATCTCTATCTAGTTCCAAATCATTTGTTATCACACCGAGAGGAAATTTCATACCAATTAAGCAGTCATTCTCCATCCCCTCCTCTTCCGAGCCCCTGGCAACTGATAGTTTGCTTTCTCCCTCTTTGGATTTGCCTATTGTGGATATTTCGTGTAAGTGGAATTATGCAATATTTGATATTTAATGACTGGCTTCATGTCATGTTTCTAGGTGGACCCATGTTGTAGCACGTATCAGTGCTTCATTTCTTTTTTATAGATGATTTTTAGGTATATCGTATATACATTTATATACATCGTATACCAGATTTTGTTTATCCATTCATCAGTTGATGGAAGTTTGGGTTTCTGCTACATTTTGGTTATTGAGAATAGTGCTGCTATGAACATTATGTACAAGTATTTGTTTAAATACCAGTTTTCAATTCTTTGGGGTACATACCTAGGAGTTTAATTACTGGACATACGGTAGTTCTGTGTTTAACTTCCTGAAGATCTACCAAACTATTTTCCACAATGGCTGTACCGTTTTACATTCTCACTGTCAATGTATAAGACCAAAACCAAAAAACCAAACCCGTTGCCATAGAGTCAATTCCAACTCTCTCCACAACCTCTCCAACATCTGCTATTTTTCTTTTTAATTACAGCCATCTTTATGGATGTGAAATGGTATCTCATTGTGGTTTTGATTTGCATTTCCTGAAATATAATCTTACAGTGACTTGTATTGTTTCCTAACTATGAATATGATTACATCTTTGGATTTTGTTGTTGACAGCCTCTGATGGGAATATCTCAAAGTTGTCCTGAATTTTTGGTAGATGATTCATAATTTTTTTCCTACATGGACTCTCATTGTATATCAGAGAAGAAAATAGGATTTCTATATCCCTTGTGCAGTCCTTTGATTTTTCTATTGCCCCATGCTTTTCTAAGTATTTGCCCTTTGTGTTTAATGACAGTTATCCTTTACTTTATACCAGGTGTTGAAATTAAGGTGCATAACCTACAATAGCCATCGTACCTTTTCCCCATTTCTTAAAGATTTTACCACTTGACTCTTTGAACCACAAACAAGATTTGTTAATTTTTTGACAAAAAATATGGGACAAAATATGTTTAAAGGATCAATTCCTTCATACTTGTATCCTAATTGGTCTAATAAATATGTCTTAGTTCATTTTGTTTTCTTCTTTACTTTAGCTCTTTTATTTTTCCCTGTTATAGAGGGATGTATGACTATTTCTTCATCTGAATGATTTTTGTTCTACCAAGTTTCTCATGCCAATGATTGCTGCTCAGGACTTCTGAAGGGGAAGTTAGAACAGTTGAAAAGTGGTATAAGCTGTTTCATTTAATTCCATTCTCTCAAAAGGAAAAGGAAGAATACCTAATACTGTTCATATTTCTACTATTATCAGCTGGACTCGAGACTAGAAGGAGCTCTTGATGCTGAAAACTGCATGGTCTTAAGGGAAAGGTTTATGCTTTAGCCTCTGGGTCCTATTGATATATGTCATAGTATAATTATTGTTTCTATTTATTTTACCAAGTCAATCATATAAAGGAAGACTGTACAGGAGTCAATATATCTATCAAGAAATTAATGATAAGCTAATGTATAAAATTAGTAAACATGTAGTGAATTATTTAGCAAGTTATTTATTCAGTTCTATGAAAAGCTAACCTTTTGCCTTTATATAGAAAATTATTTCTAAGATTACTGCAAAACTGAGAGGAGAAAAGCATCTAAAAAAGATCTTAGGTACATGTCTTAATCATCTAGTGCTGCTATAACAGAAATACCACAAGTGGATGGCTTTAGCCAAGAGAAATTTATTTTCTCACAGTCTAGTAGGTTACAAGTCCAAATTCAGGGCGTCCGCTCCAGGGGAAAGATTTCTCTCTCTGTTGACTCTGGAAGGGGGTCCTTGTCCTCAATCTTCCTATGGCGGAGGAGCTTCTAAGGTACAGGGACCCTGGGTCCAAAGAACACACTCTGCTCCTGGTGCTGCTTTCTTGGCGGTATGAGGTCCCCAACTCTCTGCTTGCTTCCCTTTCCTTTTATCTCTTGAGAGATAAAAGGTGGTGCAGGCCACACCCCAGGGAAACTCCATTTACCTTGGATCAGGGAGGTGACCTGAGTGAGGGTGGTGTTACAATCCTACCCTAATCCTCTCAACATAAAATTACAATCACAAAATGGAGGACAACCATACAGTACTGGGAATCATGGCCTAACCAAGTTGATACACACATTTTGGGGAGGACATAATTCAATCCATGAATTAGAATTATAAAAGGCCATATCTCCAACTATATCCATAATAGAGTTGAGAGTAATTTGATGAGCATAATTTTAGAACCAGCTGGTAAAAAAGAAGCAGAGAGAAAATTATATTAATTGATCTTGAAGATGATTCTTCTAATCTCAGCCTTGAGGCTTTCACGTTCTGTCAAGAAGGGCACTTACTGTTCCAAATTGGTCATGCCATAAGTAAGTTAATTCTCCTAAGACACATTATTGGTTATTTTCTGGATGAGTGACATCTTCAATTTTTTTTTTAGTTACATATTTTGAATTGTTATGATTATTGGCTTATCAATATTTCTCACTTTTCATCATGAATATTTAGTTTTATTGAACTATATTCCAAACTGCTTTTCTTTGATGGGAGCTTTTCTCTAGATATATCTGGAATGTCTGGTATTGTATATGTGGTTTGATTAAACCACATAAAATTTGTCTGATAAGTTTGCCTATATGGGTTGATTAAGCCACATAAAATTTGTACCTAACTCTTAGCTTCCCCCTGGATCGTATCACTTGATATTTTACCTGCATAAATGAATTCTTTTGAAATGAACCCTGCAGTTGTTGACCTTGAATGTGCTTTGAAAGTATAACATCAAATCAGTAGACCTGTATGTTAATTGCTTTCAGAAGACTTTTCTTAACGACAGTGGTGATACTAGGGGAGGAACTAGTAATAGAAGTGATTTATGAGTGACCAAGAGGTAAGAATAGGAAACAAAGTTTTCAAAAAGAGCAAAAACAAGAGGCAGAGGTAGCTTACTTTACAGTTTCACTTACAGTTAAGGTGGCCTATGAGGGGAACGACCTGATTCCCTATGGGTCAATCAGAAAATGTGCACAAAGCACTAAGTCCCCTGGAGACACTTACTCAACCCAGAGGTCACCTGTGATCAAGTCTGCGCTCCAGCTTTTTTCCTACAAAGTTAGTCCTAAATCTAAAGATCTAATTGGCAGTAACTGGGTTAAATCATTCAAGAGCTTTGACTTTATCCCTGAAGTTGAATTTGGTGAAATGTTTACACTATAAGAATAAATTGTGGACCAAAAGACTAAGTGACTTTTTTCAGATTTAGGAATCCCAAGTTCTTACATAGGCACTTGTTCTTTAAAATGTTTTAAATATAATTCATAAAATACTCTTTCCATTTTTTGTGCTTACATGTGTGTGTCTCATGCCGGACTGTAAGTTTCTTGTAGGACAGAGGCAGTGATCCTTGTCTTCTTTTTTTTTAATTGTGTTTTACTTGAAAGTTTATAGCACAAGTTAGTTTTTCATTCAAAAATTTATACATAAATTGTTTTGTGACATTGGTTGCAATCCCTGCAATGTGTCAGCACTCTTCCCCTTTTCTTTTACACCCTGGATTCCCCATGTCCATTCGTCCAGGTTTCCTGTCCCTTCCTGGCTTCTTGTCTTTGCTTTTAGGCAGGTCTTTACCATTAAGTCTCCTATACTTGATTGAACTAAGTTTGTTCCTCATATGTATGATTGTTTGTTCTATGGGTCTGTCTAATCTTTGGCTGAGAGGTGGACTTTGGGAGTGGCTTCAGTTCTGAGTTAGCAGGGTGACCAGGGGCCATAGTCTCGGAGGTACCTCCAGTCTCTGTCAGACCAGTAAGTCTGATCTATTTTGTGAATTAGAATTCTGTTCTACATTATTCTCCTGCTCTGTCCAGAACCCTCTATTGTGATCCCTGTTAGATCGGTCAGTGGTGGTAGCCAGGCACCATCTAGTTCTTCCGGTCTCAGGCTAGTGGACTAATATTTTCCTTGATTCTTTGGTTTTCTTTATTCTCCTTTGCTCTGAACATTAGGGGCCAACAGATGTATTTTCAATGGCTGCTCACAAGCTTTTAAGACCCCAGACGCTACTCACCAAAGTAGGTTGTAGACAATTTTCTTTATGAACTATATTATGCCAGTAGACCTAGATGTCCCCCCCAGACTATGATCCCCAGCCCTCAGCCCCAGTAACTGAGTCCCTCAAGGTATTTGGATGTGACCAGGAAGGTTCTATGGATTTGCCTTAGTCAAGTTGTGCTGCCTTCCACTATACTATGTATGTCTCTCCTTTTACCAAAGTTAACACTTGTCTACTATCTATTTAGTGATCTTCCCTCCCTACTGATTCCCTCCTTCGTAACCATCAAAGATTGTTTTTCTCTGTGTGTAAACCTTTTCTTGAGTTTTTTATAATAGTAGCCTCATACGATATTTGTCCTTTTGCGAATGACTTTTTTTTTATTTCACTCAGCATAATGCCCTCCAGATTCATCCATATTGTGAGATGTTTCACAGATTTATCACTGATTTTTATTGTTACATATATTCCATTGTATATATGTACTGTAATTTGTTTTATCCATTCACCTGTTGGTGGGCACTTAGGTTGTTTCCATTTTTTGCTATTGTGAATAATGCTGTAGTGAACATGGGTGTGCATGTGTCTATTGGCGTGATGGCTCGTATTTCTCCAGGATATATTCCTAGGAGTGAGATTGCTGGTTCATATGGTATTTCTATTTCTAGTTTGATAAAGAGGTGCCATATCATTTTTCACAGTGGTCGTACCATTTTACCCTCCCACCAGCAGTGCGTAAGTGTTCCAATCTCTCTCCAACCTCTCCAACATTTGTTATTTTCTGTTTGTCTTTTTTACTTGTGCCAGTAATGTCAGGGTGAGATGGCATCTCATTGTAGTTTTGAATTTGCATTTTTCTAATGTCTAGATTTTTTTTTAGTGATTGCGAGCATCTCTTCTGTTAGCCTCCTGAATGTCTTCTTTGGTGAAGTGTCTGTTCATACCCTTTACCCATTTTTTAATTGGATTATTTGTCTTTTTGTTGTTGTGGTGTGGAAGTATCCTATAGATTTTAGAGATTAGACCCTTGCTGAATATGTCATGGCCACAAATTTTTTCCCACTGCATAGTTTCTCTTTTTACTGTTCTGTTGAAGGCTTTTGATGAGTGGTATGTGTTTAATTTTTAGGAGCTCCCTAGTTTATCTTCTGGTGTTTGTGCATTACTTGCTATGGTTTGTGTTGCATTTATGCCATGTATTTGGGCCTCTAGAATTGTCTCTATTTTTTCTTCCATGATTTTTACCATTTTAGGTTTTGTGTTTAGGTCTTTTGATCCATTTTGAGTTAGTTTTTGTGTGGTGTGAGGTATGGGTCCTGTTTCATTTTTTTACAGATGGACATCCAGTTTTGCCAGCACCATTTGTTAAAAAGACTGTCTTTGTCCCATTTAGTGGGCTTTGGTCCTTTGTCAAAGATCAGATGACCATAGGTGGATGGATTGGCGTCTGGGTTCTTTATTCTGTTCCATTGGTCTATGTGTCTGTTGTTGTTCCAGCACCACGCTGTTTTGACTATCGTGACTGTATAGTAGTTTCTGAGATCAGGTAACGTGAGGCCTCCTACTTTGTTCTTTTTCTTCAATAATGCTTTGCTTATGTGGGGCCTCTTTTCCTTTCCATGTAAAGTTGGTGATTAGTTTTTCCATCTCAATAAAGAATGCTATTGGTTTTTGGATTGGGATTGCATTTTATCTGTTGATCCACTTGGGTAGAATTGACATTTTCGCAATGTTGAGCCTTCTTATTCATGAGCATGGTATGTTTTTCCATTTATGTAGGTCTCTTGGTTTCTTGCAATAGTGTTTTGTAGTTTTCTTTGTATAGGTTTTTTATGTTCCTCATTAGATTTATTCCTAAGTGTTTTATCTTTTTAGGGGCTGTTATAAATGCCTAATTTTCTCTTGGAAATTCTCTCTGTTGGTGTAGAGGAATCCAACTGACTTTTGTATGTTGATTTTGTATCTTCCTGCTCTGCTGAATCTCTATATTAGTTTCGGTAGCTTTCTTGTGGAATCTTTGGGGTTCTGTATGCATAGGATTATATCATCTATGAATAGGGATTGTTTTACTTCTTCCTTTCCAATTTGGATGCCCTTTATTTCTTTTTCTCTTCTTATTTCCCTAGTGTCTTAGTCATCTAGTGCTGCTCTAACAGAAGTACCGCAAGTGGATGGCTTTAACAAAGAGAAGTTTATTTTCTCACAGGGAAGTAGGCTAGAAGTCTGATTTCAGGGCGCTGGCTCCAGGGGAAGTCTTTCTCTCTCTGCTGTTTCTGGAGGAAGATCCTTGTCATCAGTATTCTCTTGGTCTGAGAGCATGTCAGTGCAGGAACCTCAGAACGCACTCTGGTCCCAGTGCTGCTGTCTCAGTGGTATGAGATCCCTATGTCTCTCTGCTCACTTCTCTCTTTTATATCTCAAAAGATATTGGCTTAAGACACTATCTAATCTTGTAGGCCTCATCAATGTAATGCTGCTAATCCATCATAGTGATAGTAACAACATCATAGTGATAGGATTTACAACATACAGGGAAATCACATCAGAAGATAAAATGGTAGACAATCATATAAGGGAATCACGACCTAGCCAAGTTGACAGATATTTTGGGGGGACACAATTTAATCCATGACACCTAGGTAGGACTTCCAGCACACTGTAAAATAGGAGGGGTGATAACGGGTATTCTTTTCATGTTCCTGTTCTAGGGAGAATGCTTTCAGCCTCTGTTCATTGAGAATGATGTTGGCTGTTGGTTTTGTACAAACGGTCTTTATTAGTTTGAGGATTTTCCCTTCTATACCTGTTTCATTGAGAGTTTGTATCAGGAATTGCTGTTGAATTTTATCAAAAGCCTTTTCTGCATTGATCGAGATGATTGTGTGATTTTTTTTTTCTTTTGTTCTATTTATGTGGTGAATTACATTGATTTCCTAATGTTGAACCATCCTTGGACATGTGGTATGAATCCCAGTTGTTCATGGTATGTTATTTATTTATTTTTGATATGATGCTGAATTCTATCAGCTAGAATTTTGTTGAGAATTTTTGCATTTATATTCCTGAGAGATATTGGTCTGTAATTTTTTTTTTTTTTGTGTGGTGTCTTTGCCTGGTTTTGGTACCAGGGTTATGCTGGCTTCATATGAATTTGGGAGTATTCCTTCTTTTTCTATGCTCTGAAATAGTTTCAGTAGTGCTAGTGTACCCTCTTCTCTAAATGCTTGGCAGAATTCTACAGTGAAGCTGTCTGGAGCAGGGCTTTTTGTTGTTGTTGGGAGTTTTTTGTTTTTGTTTTTTAATTACGTCTCTAATGTCTTTTGTTGCTGTGAGTCTGCTCAAATTTTCTATCACATTTTGTTAGTTAAGGTAGGTAGTGTTTTTCTAGAGATTTGTCCATTTCTTCTGTGTTCTCAAATTTGCTGGAGTGCAATTTTTCGTAGTATTTTTATGATCCTTTTTATTTCAGTTGTATCTGTTGTAATGTCCCCCATCTCATTTCTTATTTGGGTTATTTGCTTCTTCTACTGTTTTCTTTTGTCAGTTTGGCCAATGATTTGTCGATTTTTTTTTTTTTTTTGATATTTTTTACGAACCAACTTTTGGTCTTGTTAATTCTATTGTTTTTATGTTCTCTGTTTTATTTATTTCTGCTCTAAACGTTATTATGTCCTTTCTTCTGGTGCTTGCGTGCTTCTTTTGCTGCTTTTTTTCTATTTTTTCATGTTTTAGGGCCAACGTTTTTATTTTGGCCCATTCTTTTTGATTTGTGTGTTTATTGATATAAATTGCTTTCCAAGCACTGATTTTGCTATGTCGCAAAGGTTTTGGTATTATATGTTTTCATTCTCACTCGATTCTAGGAATTTTTTGATTCCTTCTTTGATTTCTTTTATTACCCAGATGTTTTTAAAGCAAACATAGAACATTTTCATTCAGTTTCCATGTATGTGGTTTTTCCTTGCCCTTCCTATTATTGTTTCTACTTTTATGGCTTTGTGATCTGAGAGAATGCTTTGTATTATTTCAGTGTTTTGGATTTTACTGAGGGTTGCTTTGTGGCCTAAAGTGTGGTCTGTTCTGGAGAATGTCTCAGGTACGTTGGTAAAGAATGTATATTTTTCCTGCTGTTGGGTGGAGTATTCTATATATGTCTATGAGGCCAAGTTGGTTGAATTTGGCCCTTAGATGTTCTATATCTTTGCTGAGTTTCTTTGTAGATATCCTGTCCTTTACTGAGAGTGGCATGTTGAAGTTTCTTATTATTACTGTGGAACTATTTCTCTTTTCAGACCTTTTAGAGTTTGTTTTATATACTTTTGAACCCTGTCACTGGGTGCATAGATATTTATTAAAGTTATGTCTTCTTGGTGGATTCTCCCTTTAATTATTATATGATGTCCTTCCTTGTCTTTTATGGTGAATTTTGCCTTAAAGTCTATTTTATCTGAGGTTAGTATTGCCACTCCTGCTCTTTTTCTTTACTTTTGCTTGATATATTTTTTCCATCTTTGATTTTTAATATATTTATGTCTTTGTGTCTAAGGTACATCTCTTGCAGAAAGCATATATATATATTTTTTAATCCATTTGGCCACTTTATGTCTCTTTACAGGTGCATTTAAGCCAATTAAATTCAGTGTGATTATTGATAGGTATAGGTTTATGGATGTCATATTGTGCTTTTTTCTTGTGGTGCTGATTTCTTTTTTCCTCTTTCTTGTTCTGGGTTCCTTTGTTTGTAGATTTCCTTTTCTTTTGTCATTATAGATTTTGTGTTCACTGAGTCTTTATGTTTTTGTTCTTTTTTATTCTGATGAGTAGATTTGTTAACTTTCTTTGTGGTTACCTTGATATTTACCCTTATCTTCCTAAGTTTGAACCAGTCCTTTATTACTTGGTATCACCTTGATTTCTTCACCATTTGAAAGTTCTGTACCTATACCATTTATTCCCCCTTTTATTGTTTTGACAATGTTGTCATTTATAGATTGATGTCTCTGTTTCCCTGTTTTAAGTCTTTTAGTTTTGTTTTAATATTGAGAATTCTTTAGCTAGGTTGGCATCTGGTTGATGCTGTCCTGTGTCTTAGACTCAGGTTCTTGTTTCTAACAAAAGGACTCTGCTTAATATTTGTTCTCTAACAAAAGGACTCCATTTAATATTTCTTGTAAGTTTTGTTTGGTTTTTACAAATTCCTCTGGTTTTTATTTATTTGTATATGTCCTAATTTTACCATTGTATTTGAGAAAGAGTTTTGCAGGATATGTTATTCCTGGTTGGCAGTTCTTTTTTTCAAGGCTTTATATATGTCATCCCATCACCTTCTTGCCTGCATAGTTTCTGCTGAGTAATCAGAGTTTAGTCTTATTGTTTCCCCTTTGTATGTGAACTTTGGTTTTCTAGAGCTGCTCTCAGGATTCTTTCTTTGTCTTTGTATTTGGCAAGTGTGATTAATAATATTTCTTGGTGATTTCCTTTTGTGATCTATCCTATACGGGGTTCATTGAGCTTCTTGAACAATGAGCTTTTTGTCTTTCATGATATTTGGAAAGTTTTCTGCCAGCAAATTTTGAACAGTCTCCTCTGTGTTTTCTGTTTTTCCCCTATTCTGGAACTTTGATCATGTGCAAATTTTTGGTCTTTATTGTGTCCTCTGCAATTCTTAGGTTTTCTTCATTCTTTTCTCTGATTTTTCCTCAAAGTGGCGCCCGTGGATTTGTCTTCAATGTTGCTGATTCTGTCTTCCATTGTTTCAAATTTACTCCTAAAACCTTCTATTGAGTTGTCCACTTCTGAAATTTTGTTATCTTTTGTATTTCTGGTTACTGTGTTTTTATGATTTCTAATTGTTTATTTATTTTGACAGTTTGTTCTTGTATTATTTTCCTGAATTCTCTTATTACTTTGTCTATATTTTCCTTGATTTTGGCTATGTTTTCATTGGTTTTGTCAGTGCTTTCCATGGTTTTATCTATTTTTCCCTTGGTTTTGTCAGTGTTTTCCTTAATCCTTTTCCTAATCTTTTGGAAATATTAGTCTAAATATTAGTCTTCTGTATTCCATTTCAGTTTTATTTCCTTTTCTTCTACCAGAAGGTTATCTGATTCTTTATTTTGATCACTTGCTGGAACCATTTTCACCTGCTTTTTTATATGTTTGACATTGTCTGCTGTCTCTGAGACGTGTGTATTATGTTCTTTATTTATTATGTGTTCATTTTTTGTCCTCCTTTTTTGTTTTGTTTTGATATGTCAGGATGGATGGGCTGGGTGTGCTTTGCTGTTTTCTCGTTTGTAAGCAAGAAAGCTCTCACCACCATTTCTGGATGGGCAGGGCAGCAGCAGGCAACACAAGTCTGTTTTGCTGTACACTGGTTTAGTAAGGTGGCTGAGGGCAGACAGTGCAGGTCTTGTCTGCTTCCTGGTGTTAATCCAGCAGTGTGGGAGCACTCACAGCTCCTCACCAGATGGGCAAGGATGTTGTACAGGGAGTTGCACAGGCTACATTCCCACTGTTCACCAGCTGGTTGAATGATGTGAGGGGCAGGGTAGTGTGGGCCTGGTGCGGCAGCAGACCTGACCACTGGTGACACTCTAGCCACGTTGTGCATTGGGGGCTGGCAGGTGGAGGGAATGTGGTATATGGGGCTAGGTGGAATGAAGAAAGAAGAGAAACAGAAAAAAGAAAGAGAGAAAGAAGGATGGTGATACTGCAGCCAACGGGTGGGGGTGGGATGGTTCCAGGGGCTGGCGGGAAAGGGAGGGAGGTACCCTATGGGGCAGAAGAGGGGTGAAAAAGTGTGTTTTTTCTGGTTACTAGGTGCTCTGCCTCCTGTTGGGAGCTCTGTGAAATTGCTTAATCTGTTAATTTCTTCTTCCATCCAGTTTTTGATCTAGTTATTTATGCATTCATTTGATGCTTAGGGTTCCTGGATTTCGTATCTGTTTTACTTAGTTTTTTAGGTCGTTGCTGCAGAAGGATGGCATGGTACAACTCTCTAGGGCACCATGTTGCCATTTCTTCCTGGATATATAATTTTTATTCCCATTTGATTATAAATTATGTAAAAGTGAATGAGTGGCATATAATTATTTTGAGAATGAGAACATAAATGTACAAATGAATCCCATCCAGTTTTCTTTCAGGCAAATCATTTCCATCTGCTTTATGTCTGTATGAAACATAAGGACTGCTAAAAGGACTCAGGAATCTAGTACAAGTGAGAAACTCCATTTGAAGTAAGTGTGAGCTTTGAAAATAAACCACCATTGTGTTTAGATAACAGCCCATTAACAGAGATTAATTTTATCTAAATCTTAGCACATTTTGATTTTCTAGAATGAATTTCGAGCAATTAGAGTCTGTTGGATAAATTTTAAGACAAAATCTAAATGTACTGTTTTGAGAAATAGTATAAAAATAAAATTATTTTTAAAAATGAACACCCATATTTGAAATAATAGAAAAAAAAATAAGAAATCCATTTGAACAAATAAGAAGCAAATTGCTAACTGAAGCATTTGTCAGTGCAACTCAGAACACTTGTTTTTGGTTTATAAACTAATGAATACTGAATCGAGACCATTTCTGAGCAGAAAGAACTTTGTTTTCTTTCTGTGGAAAATGGAAAGGGTGTTAATTAGGAATATGATGCATTATGGTATAATGAACCTACTGAATTGCTCCAAATTTGTCCTGAATTTTGTTAGCTGCAGGGCTGTGGTGGTAATTTTATCCTCTATCTCGTGTCCAAGAATTAGCTACCATCTGCTTCAGAGTAAGTTTACCTATATTGGCATTTTTACTACCAGTCTAATTGTTTATTTATTTAACTAATGGTTTCTGTCCTCATTATGGCCTGTTATTATATGAAAACCATGTTTTCTCAATCCAGAAAGAATGTATTTATTTAAAAATTTTAAGATTAGCTGTTGGGTCTTTTCAGATTATTGTTTCTGTAAATCAGAATAAACATAATTAAATACTGCAAGTTAAGAGGTACTATCCCAATATAAACCTATCCTATTCTATTGTGATAAAAAATGAAAGTTAGTCCATTCCCTCCTGGCCAAGTCTGGGTTCTACAGATATTCATATAAAATAACACTTGATTCCTACCTACATTTCCCCTGCGAATCTATGGAAATATAAAAAGTCTATCTCCTGGAATCCTTTCCTGAGAGTTAAAAGCAAGATACTAGCTGTTCTTCCCCATTAGGGATATAGAGTTACTCTGCTTCCAAATAACCTGTTAGATGAGACTCCAGTCCTTCCAGAGAAAATTTTGTGCATTTAGTAGCATCCTTTCCTTCTGGTGTAGGTTGCAGGAAAATGCAGTATTATGGAAGTGACTCTGTTACCCATTTTTTAAAAGCCAGTTGTTTGTCTTTTGTAAATGCAAGTATCTTAGTTATCTAGAGCTGGTATAACAGAAATATCACAAGTGGATGGCTTTAACAAGTTTATTTTCTCACAGTTTAGAAGGCTAGAAGTCTGACTTCAGGGCACTAGCTCTAGGGGAAGACTTTCTCTCTCTGTCAGCTCTGGGTGAAAGTCCTTGTCTCCTTTCAACATCTGTGGGCCTGGCTTTCCTTGGAAATCTCCATGGATTTCAATCTTCCCCTGTGTCTAGTAGGTTCTCAGTGCAAGTATCCTGGGTCCAAAGGACACGCTTCACTCCCAGGTCTTCTTTCTTGGTAGTAGTGAGGTCCCTTCCCTCTCTGCTTGCTTCTCTCTCCTTTTATCTCTTGTAAGATAAAAGGCGTGACTTGATTAAAGGTGTGACTTAAGTAAGGGTATGACTTGAGTAACGGTGTGACTTTAGTAAGGCAGTGACTTGTGTCACACCGTTTAGTAAGGGCATGATTCAAGATACACCCCACATTAATCCTGCCTCATTAACATATAGAGGTTTAAGGTTTAGAACATACAATTAATTACCCAATACCACAATATGGAGAACAATTACACAATACTGTGGATCATGACCTAGCCAAGTTGACACATATTTTTGGAGACCCAATTCAATCCATGACACAAGCGATTTGAGTTCTCATTTTGGTACTTTTTGCATTATTTCATTATTTTCTTAAATAAAATTTTAGCATCCAATATAGATGTGACAAAAATATATCTTAAATTTTTTCCAAGTTACTTAAAATAAACTACATATTTAAAGTCTACAACTTGATAAAATTTGGTACATACAAAACCATGAAATCACATCCAGTCAAGATAATCAATATTTTTATCACTCCTAAATGTTTCTTCATGCCTCTTTGTAATCCCTGTTTCCTACCTCCTCCTCCATTCCCAAACAACTAGTAATCTGCTTTCTGTCACCTAGGTTAGTTTGCATTTTCTCGAATTTTATATAAATGGAATAATGCACTCTGTTCCCCACCTTTTTTTTGGTGGGGGTAGGTCTGGTTTCTTTACTGTACATAATTGAGATTCATTCATGTTGTTGTGTGTATCAGTAGCTCATTCTTTGTATTATATGAATATACTACAATTTATTTATCCATTCACCTCTTGATGGACATTTGAGTTGTTTCTAGTTTTGGACTATTATGAATAAAGCTGCTATGAACATCCAAGTCTTTGTATAACCATAAAACCCATTGCCGTCAGGTCTATTCTGACTCATAGTGACCCTATAGGACAGAGTAGAACTGCCCCGTAGGGTTTCCAAGGAGTGCCTTGTGGATTCAGACTGCTGACCTTTCAGTTAGCTGCAGTAGTTCTTAACCACTATGCCACTGGGGTTTCCTGTATAACCATAGGATTTTATTTTTATTGGGTAAATACCTAAAATTGGAATGGCTGGATCATTAAGTAGGTATATGTTTAACTTTTTAAGAAACTGCCCAACTGTTTTTCAAAGTGGCTGTAAGATTTTCCATTCCCCCAGCAGTGTATGAGAGTTCCAGTTCCTTGACAACCTCTCCAACACTTGGTGTTGTCTTTTTTCATCTTAGACATTCTTGTAGCTGTGTAGTAGTATCTTATTTGTGGTTTTAATTGGGTGCGCAAACGCTTAAGCACTCAACTACTAGTGTAAAGGTTGATAGTTCAAACCTACCCAGAGGTGCCTCAGGAGACGGGCCTGGCAATCTTCTTCTGAAAAGTCACACCCAAACTACACGGAGAAATTTTACTCTGCACATATGGGGCCACCATGAGTCAGAACCTACTCAAAGGCAACTAACAACAACAACGACTAATGATTTTGAGAATCTTTTCAGGTGCTTACTTGCCGTCAGTGTATCTTCTTTGGAGAGTTGTCTGTGAAAATTAGTTATAAAATTTCCATTCAGAAAGGAAATGGCGAAAGAAGCACCCTCACTACCGGTGGGAGTATGTGGCTAGAACTCTGGTAATCAGTCTTTCTCAGTGCCCTGGCCTCCAGCCATGTAAATGATGTATCCCTGATTTCAAATGGCTTTGTCTTCATTGGTTTAATATGAAAGAACACGAATGAGCTCAAATCTTTTTGTAATTCATTAAACTAATAATTCCTAGCAGAATTCAGTGCTTAGGAGTAATATAATTTAATTCAGAGGATGTCACCAACCCCCTTCAATACTTATGGAGTGCCTTCTATAACACAGGCACTGCCCCAGTTCCCTGCAATGGTGATGGATAAGACCCTGTCTCAAGAAGGTCACGATATAGTAAGATAACATCACTGAAATGTGCTACATGACAAGTTCTGAAGTAGCATCTTTTTTTAAGGAAATAAAATGAATATGTAAGATTTGCAATAATCAAAAACACCTGAGTCATAGAGTCGCAACCAAACCAACCAAGAACTCAGTCATCCTTACTTCAGATTATGGAACCTATAAAACTAATGCGTTTGGTGCCAGTGTTTTGTGATTCTTTTGTGTGCGTCCATGTGCTTTAGGTGAAACTTTACAGAGCAAATTAGCTTCTCATTCAACAATTTATACATGAATTGTTTTGTGACACTGGTTGCAATCCCTATGGTGTCAACATTCTCCCCTTCCACACCTCAATTCCCCTTATCTATCCATCCATTTTTCCACCCCTTTCTGCCTTTTTGTCATTGCTTTTGGGCAGGTGTTGCCCTTTTGGTCTCGTACACGATTGAACTAAGAAGCAATATTCCTCACGAGTGTTATTGTTTGTTCTATAGACCTGTCTCATCTGTGGCAGAAGGGTGAACTTCAGGAGTGGCTTCAGTTCTGAGTTAAAAGGGTGATTGGGGCCATAGTCTTGGGGGTTCCTCCACTTTCTTCGACCAGCGAGACTGGTCTTTTTTTTTTAATTTGAATTTTGTTCTACATTTTTGACCTACTCCATCCGGGATGTTCTGTTGTGATCCTTGTCAAAATGGTTGGTGGTAGCCAGGCACCATCTAGTTCTTCTGCGCTCAGGCTGGTGAAGGCTGTGGTACTTACAGTCTGTTAGTCCCTTGGACTAATATTTCTTGTGTCTGTGGTTTTCTTCATTCTCCTTTGCTCTGGACAGGATGGTACCAGTAGACATATCTTAGATGGCTGTTTGCAAGCTTTTAAGATCCCAGACGCTACTATCAAAGTTTGATGTAGAACGTTTTCTTTATGAACTATGTTCTGCCAATTGAGCCAGATGACCCCTGCAACCATGGTCTCCAGCCCTTAGCCCCAGTAACTCAGTCCCTCAGGGTTTTTGGATGTGTTTTTGAAGCATCTATGATTTTGCCTTGGTCAAGTTTTGCCGACTTCCTCTATATTGTGCAATGTCTTTACCTTCACCAAAGTTAACACTTATCTACTATCTAGTTAATGACTTCCCCTTCCCAACGCTCTCTTCTCTAGCAAACATCAGAGATTGTTTTTTTCCTGTGTGTAAACCTTTTCTTGAGTTTTTATAATAGTGGCCTCATACAATATTTGTTCTTTTGTGATTGACTTATTTCATTCACACATGTTGTAAGATATTTCACAGATTCATCATTGTTCTTTATTGTTGCATAGTATTCCATTGTGTGTATGCACTACAACTTATTTATCCATTCATCTGTTGATGGGCTGCCATGTAATTCTTGGGAAAATATCATATCTCAGTCATACTAAGTCAAGCACCATGCAAGGTATTTTATGCATATCATCTTTTGTCCTTAATAAAACCAGCTCCCATAGAGTTGACCCTGACTCACGGTGGCCCAATGTGTGAGTAGAACTGTGCTTCATAGGATTTTCCATGGTTGATTTTTTTTTTTTTTGGAAGCACATCACCAGACCTTTCTTCCAAGGCATCTCTGGGTGGACTAGAACTTCAAAGTTTTAGTTAGCAGCCGAGTGCATTAACTGTTTGCACCACCACCTTCTCCTTACTACATCCCAGCAAATACGGGCTTGAAAACCCCATTTTACAGATAAGAGGGTCAGGTGACTAAAACTCAGTGGTGAAGCAACTCCTCTAAAATCCATCTGTTAGCAATTGAAAGAACTAAGACCCTTCAGACTCTATAACATTTTGCACTCCTCTTTTGTTAATGACTAGAAAAGTCAATCTTGCCTATGACCCTTCCCTAAAGAGAAAAACACGTTGTACTCCAGGCTGATTCTGCTTCTTTCACTTAGTAACACATTAGGAGTAACAGTAAGCTGGTTAGAAGATGGGATGGGATTGGGATGGGATGGGATGGGATGGGATGGGATGGGATGGGATGGGATGGGATGGGATGGGATGGGATGGGATGGGATGGGATGGGATGATGGATGGATGGATGGATGGATGGATGGATGGATGGATGGATGGATGGATGGATAAAATACACACAACAACAACAACCATTCTGGCAAGTGGTGGTATTCTAATCAGAAGAGCTGTTTTGATAACTCATTTTCAGATTTGGAGCAGACACATACCCTATCCACTCATCAAACTTTAAGGCAGTGATATAATTCATTCTGCAAGAGAATTCATGAAAGCTTCAATTTAAAATGTTCCCTTTGAGGCTTTTTGGAATTCTCTGCTGCTGACCTAGCTGAATATGTATTGAGAATCTTGTGGGCTTTGTTCAGAATGCTCAGAGAACAGATCAGTGAGGAAAATGCTAGGAAGCAGGCCTAAGGGCTTCCCAATTCTGACAGCACTGGCCTGGTGGCCTGTGGGGATAAATGTACTTTCTGTACCTTTTTGGAGGAAGCAGCTGTGAGCTGCTGCTACTGGCAACTTCATCGTGGCCTGGGGTATCCTGGTGGGAACTGGGAGATCTTTCCCCAAAATGATCACCGTTTAATGGGAACAACATTGATTGAGGCAATGAAAATGAGAAGTAAACTTGAACGTACTTTGTGTTCTTGGCCTCAGTTGATGTCTCACTGATTCCACAGACATGGACTGAGCACCTGCCTGGGCCTAAACTGGGTTAGGCACTGGAAACTCAGATAGGAAGAAGGCACATACCGAACTAGAAACATCCCAGTGATTTTTGACTCTTCCCCATCTGAATTTAGTATAAAGTTCATGTGACTTACATTGAAGAATGGCTTGCTCACCTCTCCCAGCTCATCTCCCATCATTGCATACTGTTTACTGAATGCATGAGTGAAAGAGCTATTGAATATTGGTTTTCTAAAACTAGGTAATTTTTTAAGAAGTTCATTAAGAAGCCTATGGGTTAGTCTCAGGGTATATATATAGGCACTTTTGAAAACACTGAAATGACAAAGCCTAGAGATATCAGAATTATGGTGGTGCAAATGGTTAAGTGCTCAACTATTACTTAGCCCACCCAGAGGCACCTTGGAAGAAAGGCCTGGTGATCTGCTTCTGAAAGGCCACAGCTTTTAAAACCCTATGGAGCACAGTTCTACTTTGCACACATGGGATCGCCATGAGTCAGAATTGACTGGATGGCAACTGGTTTGGTTCCTTTGGTATTAAAGCTATAAAAGCATTGTTGATTAGCTCTACTCTAACACAAGCACGTTGACAAGGCAAAGCAATAGCTCAATAGCTGTCAAAAATACAAATGTGTTATTTGGATAATACAGAGCTTGAGCAATTGGAATTTTTATAAATATACTTTAAACCAAAAAACCCTTCTGGTTGTCTGGTACAAAGGTAACTTTTATTGAAGTACAGGATGTACTGGTTGCAATCAGAACCATGTTGATGTATACTTAATTAAACACATGATTGAAACTGAAGGAATCCCCTAATGGCTTTTCAAATTGTGACATTTTGTGATCACTGATCTGTCAGAGAAGACTGGTTACCTAGCCAACAGTCATTTCCAATCCTCTTTCCCTGCTAACTAAAAACCAGTTTGGTTCAAATGTCTGTCAATCTGTGCTTAAAGGGAAGCTAGGACCCACCTCAGCCTCAAAGGATGAATCTTGATTCGCATAAGTCAATTATGGGAAATCCATTATCTTTCTAGTGATTGATGTATGAAAAGGCAGGTAACAGAATTCTGGCCTTAGATAAGACGAGAGGGAAATCTGCAGGGAGACTTTTGGAAGAGTTTCTCATTCTTAACAAAGAAGCTGAAAAAGGGGCTTACTTTCTTCTACTCTTTGGAAATATGTGAAAATGTGGTGGTTGGAGCTGTTGTAGCCATATTGTGACCAGAAGGTGACAAGCCTGGGGAGAATAGCCAATTTGGAAGGATGGCAGAAGAGAAAGGTAGAAAGAACCGGGTTCTTGGTGTTGGTTGTTGAGCTGTCGAATTAACCAATCCTGCATGGGCCCTATCTCCAGACCTGTTTTATTATGTAAGAGAATAAAGTTTTCATCATTTAAGCTATTTGAATTTTGTCCTCCGTTACCTTCAGCACGCTGAATGCACCCTAAGAGATGCTATTGTTTACAAAATTCAAGGACTATCGTTTCCAGCATTATAACCCATTGCCGTCAAGTTGATTCTGACTCATAGCAACCCTGTAAGACAGAGTAGAACTGCCCCATAGAGTTTCCAAGGAATGCCTGGTGGATTTGAACTGCTGACCTTTTGGTTAGCAGCTGTAGCTCTTAAGTGCTACACCACCAGGTTTTCCTTCCAGCATTATAGGCTACTTTATACTGTACTGTAACTTCTGTTACTTTTAAATTCAGTTACTGATTTTTAAAAATAAAAATGCAAAAATAATAAGCAATCATATCAAGTTCAAATTTCTTTATCCACGTACATTTATTTTTTAGAATTAAGCACACTTGAGTATTTGACCTGGTTAAGATTATCTTTCCCAAACACACACCAGATTTTATAGCTTTCAGTTTCTGGATTCTATTAACAACCATGATTGATGACACAAAATTTGTCAAGCATACTTGCTTTGTAGGGCGTATGAGCTGAAGACATTTCCACAATCATTTTCATTTTGAAATACGTTGTAGGAAGAATGTGGTGAGTTTCTTTGGTTATCCTAATTTGCATATGATGCAGGCCAATTTTGGAAAAGGTATGTTTAGTAATCCAAACTTATTTATGATTGAAAGAATGATGATAACTGTTTTGATTATAATAAACGTTATTGAAATCTTGTTGTGTAGCTGGGGTTCCAGGGAGGTGATGCAACACAATGATGAAGAATAAGGCCCTTAGTCTCAAACACGTGTGGATTTGGGTCTTGGCACAATCTTTTCCTGTCTGTATGGCCTTGAAAGGTATTCGTGCATTATCTTGAGACGAAAGCTGAAATGGGGTACATATTTCCTACCTGACTCCAAGGGTCAAAGTTGGGGGTCTTAGGAGATGCCTTGTGTTTCTTTGTGGAGTGACTTATGTTAAAGAAACATTCCTCTCCCAGTCCCTCATTCATGTCCAAGTGAGTGATTTACCTGATCTTGGGAGAAGAACTAGGGCATGCTGTGTCAGCCCCTTCCACTCTACTTTGAAGATCTGCTCCTCCAAGTGCTAGGCTTTATTTGGGGCATGTGATTGACCAGTCCAACCTATCATTGAGTGGGTTGTTGTTGTTAGATGCCCTCAAGTCAGTTCTAACTCATAGTGACCCTGTGTACAACAGAACGAAACACTGCTAAGTCCTGCGCTATCCTCACAATCCTTGTTACACTTGAGCCCATTGTTGCAGCCACTGTGTAAATGTATGTCATTGAAGCTCTTCCTCTTTTTCACTGACCCTCCACTTTAGCAAGCATGATGTGCTTCTCCAGGGACTGATCCCTCCTGATAACATGTCCAAAGTATGCGAGACGTAGTCTCACTATCCTTGCTTCTAAGAAGCATTCTGGCTGTATTTCTTCCAAGACACGTTTGTTCTTTCTTTTGGAAGTCCATGGTATATTCAATATTCTTTGCCAACACCATAATTCAAAGGCATCAATTCTTCAGTGCTTATTCATTGTCCAGCTTTCACATGCATACGAGGCAGTTAAAACCATGTTAAAACCAACACCATGGCTTGGGCCAGGCACACCTTAGTCTTCAAGTTGAAATCTTTTCTTTTTAACACTTAAGGAGGTCTTTTGCAGCCGATTTGCCCGATGTAATGCATCCTTTGATTCCTTGACTGCTGCTTCCATGGGTGTTGATTGTGGATCCAAGTAAAATGAAATTCTTGCAAATTTGACCTTTTCTCCATTTATCATGATGTTGCTTATGGGTCCAGTTGTGAGGATTTTTGTTTTCTTTACATTGAAGTGTAACCCATACTGAAGGTTGTGGTCTTTGATCTTCATTAGTAAGTGTTTCAAGTCCTCTTCAATTTCTGCAAGCAAGGCTGTGTCATCTGCATTTTGCAAGTTATTAATGAGTCTTTCTCCAATCCTGATGTCCCATTCTTCTTTACATAATCCAGCTTTTCGGATTATTTGCTCAGCATACAGATTGAATAAATATGGTGAAAGGATACAACCCTGAGGCACACTTTTCCTGACCTTAAACCACACAATATCTCCTTGTTCTGTTTGAACGACTGCCTCTTGATCCATGTACAGGTTCCTCATGAGCAGAATTAAGTATTTTGGAATTCTCATTCTTCACAATGTTATCCATAATTTGTTATGATCCACACAGTTGAATACCTTTACAAAGTCAATAAAACACAGGTAAACATCTTTCTGGTATTCTTTGCTTTTAGCCAGGATCCATTTGACATCAGCAGTGATAGCCATGGTTTCACATCCTCTATTGGATCCGGCTTGAATTTCTGGCAGTTCTGTCGATGTACTGCTACAGCCACTTTTGAAAGATCTTCAGCAAAATTTTATTTGCATGTGATATTAATGATATTGTTTGATAATTTCTACATTTTGTTGGACCACCTTTCTTGGGAATAGGCATAGACATGGATCTCTTCCAGTCAGTTGGCAGGTAGTTGTCCTCCAGATTTCTTGGCATAGACCATAGACATGTGAGCACTTCCAAGGCTGCATCCATTTGTTGAAACATTTCAACTGGTATTCCTAGAGCTTTATTTTTCACCAATGCCTTCTGGGCAGCTTGGACCTCTTCCTTCAGTACCATTGGTTCCTGATCATATGGTACTTCCTGTAATGGCTGAACATTGACCAATTCTTTTTGGTATAGTGACTCCATCTTTTTTTGATGCTTCCTGAGTTGTTTAATATTTTCCCCATAGAATCCTTCAATATTGCAACTCAAGGCTTAAATTTTTTCTTCAGTTCTTTCAGCTTGAGAAATGCTAAGCATGTACTTCCCTTTTGGGCCAAGCATGTTCTTCCTCTTGGTTTTCTAACTCCAGGTCTTTGCACATGTCATTGTAATACTTTGTCTTCTCAAGCTGCCCTTTGAAATCTTCTGTTCAGCTCTTTTACTTCATCATTTCTTCCTTTTGCTTTAGCTACTCTGCATTTAAGAGCAAGTTACAGAGTCTCTCCTGACATCTATTTTGGTCTTTTCTTTCTTTCCTATCTTTTTAATGACTTCTTGCTTTCTTCATGTAGATATCCTTGATGTCATTCCACAACTCATCTAGTCTTCTGTCATTAATGTTTAATGCATCAAATCTATTCTTGAGATGTTCTCTAAATTCAGTTGGGATATACTCAAGGTTGTACATTGGCTCCGGTAAGCTTGTTCTAATTTTTTCCCCCGTCACCTTGAACTTGCATAGGAGCAATTGATGGTCTGTTCCACAGTCAACCTATGGCCTTGTTCTAACAGATGATATTGAACTTTTCCATCATCTCTTTCCACAGATGTAGTTGATTTCATTCCTCTGTATTCCATCTGATGAGGTCCACTTGTGTAGTCACCATTTATGTTGCTGAAAAAAAGGTATTTGTAATGAAGAAATTGTTGGTTTTGCAAAATTCTATCGTGCAATCTCTAGCATCATTTCTATCACCAAGGCCATATTTTCGAACTACCCATCCTTCTTCTTTGTTTCCAACTTTCGTGTTCTAATCACCATAATTAACAGTGCATCCTGATTGCAGTTCTGATTAATTTCAGACTGCAGAAGCTGGTAAAAATCTTCGTTTTTTTCATCTTTGGCCTTAGTGGTTGGTGGGTAAATTTGAGTAATAGTCGTATAAACTGCTCTTCTTTGTAGGCATATGTATTTTATCCTATCACTGACATCCTTGTACTTCAGGATAGGTCTTGAAATGTTCTTTTTGATGATGAATGCAAAGCCATTCCTCTTCAAGTTGTCACTCCCAGCATAATAGACCATATGATTGTCTAATTCGAAATGGCCCATACCAGTCCATTTCAGCTCACTAATGCCTAGGGTGTAGATATTAATGCATTCCATTTCAGTTTTGATAATTTCCAGTTTTCCTAGATTCATACTTCATACATTCCACGTTCTAATCATTCATGAATATTTGAAGCTGTTTCTTCTCATTTTGAGTAGTGCCATATCAGCAAATGAAGGTTCTGAAAGCTTGGCTACATCCACGTCATGAAGGTTGACCCTACTTTGCCAAGTTATGTTTTGAGTGTCTTCCAACCTGAGGGGCTCATCTTCTGGCACTATATGAGGCAATGTTCTACTGCTATTCATAACGTTTTCACTGGTTAATTCTTTTCAGAAATAGACTGCCGGTCCTTTTTCCTAGTCTGTCTTAGTCCGGAAGCTCAGCTGAAACCTGTCTGCCATGGTTTCGACCCTGCTGGTATTTGAATACTGGTGGCATAGCTTTAGCATCACAGCAACACACAAATCCCCACAGTACAACAAACTGACAGACCCGTGGGGGACTGAGTATGTCTATACAATTCAGCCTTTTATCCCTAATAAAGATGACATTTTAATCTCCATCTATCTGACTCAATTGCATCTGACTGCCTAGGAGGAAGGAACTGCTGTTGATAGAGGCTCTATGAGACACTAGATTACAAACTGAGCTGCACTGTCACACATCAGGAGGTGCACTGGGTGGTGGGGTATACATGCCATCCTCCCCAAACTTTGTACCAAAATCTCTTGCCTCAGTCTCTTTCAGTCAAAAGTACCCATACAAATTGACTCCTGGTAGTTCTGCCTTCCTGTTTATCAGATGAAGTCAGGAAGCTGCAACAACAGCACTGTCACTATTGGCGTCATTAGGAAATGCTAGATAGAGAGTTGAGAGGAGAGAGCGTCTCACAACTGTATGTGAAACACAGTGATGTGCAAACCAGGCTGAATCTCCACAGTTCTCCCTGCACCCCTTCCAGCTGCTAGTTCTCCTAAAACTACTAGAGGAGTGTTGTTCCCTGGAGGCCAGGCAGAAGTGGCAATATCAAGCCACTCATTGGCTAGGACAGCAGAGATATTAACAAATGGGCAAAAAAGGAAGAAAAATGTAAAAAGAACTATTGATGAACATATATGTAGCACACTGGTTATATCCAGAAATACTTAGAGGAGAAATTTTAGGAGGTGAGTTATATGTTATGAAATTTAAGAGCAATAATCAGTGCAATTTAGGTTATTGTTAATGTGGCCCAAATTTGATTCCTGGGTTGTCGAGTAAGGGGAAAGGTGAATTCCTGTAAAATTGTCATGCTGATGTTTTTGTGTTGTAATTCTGTGTATGAACTCAATTTTTGAGCTTTTGTGCTTATATTTGAACATAACTTTGATTTATTTTCTATTTTTATGGATTATCTTAAACTGTAGAGCTAGAGCATCAGGGAGAAGTCATTGTGAATTTGGATTTGTTTGGATTGTTTGGATTCTGGGCCTTGAGATTGATTCTGGCCCAGTTCTTGGAGCCCAGTCAGCCAAGCTTTTTTTAGGGGATGCCTGTCTTCCTAGGTAATCCAAGCACAAATGCTATCATAACCACCATCATACCTGTTATTATACCTGCCATCATTCATTGCCATCAGCAGGTGGGAAGGAGGTACCCAGAGCTCCCTATTCTCCAAAAGCCTCCACACTGCTTTGAGTAGTGATGAGGAGAGAGATCCAGAACTCTTGGTAAGACCCTCACCTCTTCATCACACATCACACTCACATTCTCTACCTACTAGAGCGTAAGACTCACTTGCCATGTTTTTCATTCCAATTTACTTCAGTCAGCAAAAGGTCATACTTCCAGATTATTCTTACTTTCCAAGATTCTTTGATATACATCCTCATAGATCTACTAATCTGCCCCCACTTCTACCCTTTCCCAACTTCTGAAACCCTTATACTCTGCCCTCTAGAATTTATAATCTTTCACCCATAAAATCCCCTTTATCCTCTTCTCAGAATATGTCTTTTATCTTTTTGTCTAATTGAAACCTGTTCCTCCTTGGAAACACTGCTTCCCTGCAGATGAGGGCTGTTTTCCTCTTCTATGTTGTTTGGATTATTGGGCTTGAGGTGAGGTAAATGCCCTCCTTGCTCCTCACTGCCATTACCAAGCCACTATCCTTCCTTCTTCCCTAATGCCCGCATCTTTGAAACGGACTACATTCCCACCACTCTGCCTTGCTTCATTTGTCTACTGGCACTCCGGTCACCCTTCTTCATTCCTTCAGAATTTTAGCTCCTGAATTATTGCCACTTTTCCCAAACTTATTACTGGGAAATTAATCCCTTCTTTGGGATGGAGTAGACTTTTAGTACTCTATTGGTTCTTTTGTTACAGCTCTTTGTAATGTTTTTTAGTGGTTGCTGCATGAATTACAGTATGCATTCTTAATTTATCACTCAACCTTGAATTAGTATTATACCATTAAATGAACAGTGTGGAAACTTTACAACAGTATAAATCCATTTATTCCTCTTCCATCCTTTGTGCTCTTTTCATATATTTTAATTCTATATTTATAAAATCCACAATACATTGTTATTTTTGCTTGAAACAATCAACTATTATTAAAATTGACAACATAGAAATATCATTTTATGTTTACCCACACACTTTCCAGTTATTATAGCATTTATTCCTTATAGATCTGAATTTTCATTTGGTATAATTTCCCTTTAGCCTGAAGGGCTATCTTCACTACTTCTTGAAGTGTTATGTTGACAACAAATTATTTCTGTATTACTTGTTTAAAAAATAACTTTATTTTTGAAGAATGTTTTCAGTGCATATAGAATTCTAGTTGGTAGGTTTATTTTCCTCATGCAGCACTTTAAGATACTGTTCCATTGTGTACTGGCTTCCATTGTTTCTGATGAGAAATCAGCTGTTAGTCTCATCATTGTTCTCATACTTGTAATCTTTTAACTCTTGCCCCTTTTAAGATTGTTTCTGTATCAGAGCCAGAACTAGAGTGAGGCAAGTGAGGTGTCTAAGGTGCAAAATTTAATGAAGCACTCAGTCTCAGGTTGTAGAAGAAGTGCCTCCTTAAATTTTGCTCCCTAGGCACCTCACTGGCCTCATCCTAGTTCTGGCTCTGCTTTTTTTTTTTTTTAGCAGTTTGACAGTGTGCTTAAATATGATTTTTAAAAATGTATCTGGGACTCTTGTCATAATCACCCATGACCTCTGTGTTGTTACATATCAATTCTTAGACTTTATTTAACATAGCTAATCACTCCTTCCTTCTTGAAACTCTTTACCTTCCTGGAAACTAGCCTTTCTTGATTTTTCTTCTATCTTCTATTAAAGGTTTTTTTTTAATCACCTTTAGTAATATCTCCTCATATTACTTCCTACTTGAGTGCAGCAAGGCTCAGTCCTCAGACCTGTTCTTTTTTCCATCTGCACTAACTCCTCCACAGGTGATCTAATTTGGGCTTATGACTATAATTATCATCTCTATGCTCATGGCTTTCAAATTTATTTCTCTAACCAGGATCTCTCCACTGAACTCTAGACTTCTATATCTAACTGCCTTCCTGACACCTCCTTTTGGAAGGTGAATATGCTCAAATTTAAATTTAAAATGTCCAAAATTGAATTCCTATATTTTCCTTCACCAAATATGGTCTTTCTGTAGTTTTCTGAATCTTGGTAAGTGCCTTGGAGTTATCAAAGATAACTAAAGTGTTAGCTTTATTTTCAAAACATCCTGAATCTATTGATTTTTCACTAATTCCACGCTACTATATGATCCAAGCCGCCACCATCATCTCATACTTAGATTATTGCAATAGTCTCCCAAGTGGTTTCCCTATGTCCTTCCATCAGAATTGTTTTCCTCTTCTACTGCTGTCTATTCTCAACACAGCTACTATATCGATCCTTTCAAAATATAAGTAGATCACGTCGCTTCTCTTTTACAGCCCTCTATTAGCTTCCCATTTTCTTAGAAAAATGCCCCTCCTCTTGGGCACTTGACATCTAGTGACTAAGCAATAACATGTTACAATGTTACAGATATACAACCCCCTTGCCTAAATTCAGTACAACTCAGAAGGGCCAACTCAGCTTCAGATATCCCTGTGGAATTGGCTGTGTGCTTTGTGGTATCTGAATTCCAGTTTAACCTTTCCTTGTGTCCAATCCTGCTTCCTTTGCTCTCTCACAGGTGTTAATCCCAGAGCAGTCTCCAGCAAACTTCTTGCATAGAAATCTCCACCTCAGAGACTGTTGCTGCAGAACCTACCAAAGACAGTATTGCTTATCCTTTCTGAAATTTCAGACACGTAAAATAAACTGGCTGACCAATATGTGTGTATATATTTTATGTATGCAGAGGAGGGGTTGGTGACAATGGCATTTTGCCAGTGTTTATACAGGTCTAACAAAACTGTTTATATGTGGTAGAAGCAGCTTAATTCTTTCGGTGCCTCAGTCTTTCTCTTTGTAAGGTGTGACTTTCTCTCCCAGGTCTGAGGTCACTCCAGACATCCTATGGCTATATTCCAGTTCAGGATCTATTTCTCTGCCTGTAACTTTCTCTTAAAGGTTCTGTTGTTCCAACCCTATCAGAGTGTTTTTTTTAATCAACAGATTACTTTTGTGGCTTTATCACCATCTTCTGGGTTTTATGAATCTTTAAAAAATATCTTCTTCCCACAAAAAGATATGAACACGTAGAATTAATACATCCCATTTTCTCTTCAAGTGGCTCAGACTTGAGTTTTCTCCTTATGTCTCCTGTCCTGGCTGGTGACTTTCTTTTAAATCCTAGTCCAACAGGATTGATTCACATAAAGTGCAAGGTGACGTTTCCCAAAACTTTCTTCTTAGTGCCCAGTATCTGATGTTCATTGTCTTCTCTTAAATAATAATCATTATACTTAATATCTCTCATATGCATGCAAAATCTGGACAATGAAAAAGGAATACTGAAGAATTGACACATTTGAATTGTGAAGAATACTGAATATCCAATGGACTTCAGGAAGAAAGAACAAATCTGTTTTGGAGAAAGTATAACCAGAATGCTCCTTAGAAGAGAAGATGATAAGATTTCATCTCACTTACTTTGGACGTGTTATCAGGGAGGACCAATGCCTAGAGAAGGACATCATGCTTGGAAAAGTCGAGGGTCAGCAAGACAAGAGGAAGACCTTCAATGAGATGAACTGACACAGTGACTGCAACAGTAGGCTCAAATATAGCAACAGTTATAAGGATGGCACAGGACTGGACAATGTTTTGTTCTGTTCTGTGTAAGGTCGCTATGAGTTGGAGTTGACTTGATGGCACCTAACAACAACAGCCTGGTATCTTGGTTTGTTCTCAATTTAACTTGTGGCTTGATTCTTCTTAGGACACGAAAAGGGATGTAAATAAGTAGCAGACTTCCTAAGTCTTTTATGGCAACGAGGGGGTTAGACATCTCTTTTGTAAGACTCTTATTTCAGGATCTCACTCAGGGGTTATGCAAATAAAGTCTGTACAGTTAAATAAGGTGTCCACTCGCAGCTCTGGGACCAAAGTCACTAGCAGAACTCTGTTGCCTCAAAATTCCATCAGTCCTTATATTTTCCTAGGGTTTTTTTTTTACTCTTCTAGCAAATAAAGTCCAAACTCAGCAATAAACTTGTAATAATCAGTAATGCTATTTTATCAAATATTTCTGGCTCTATGCCTCCGAATGCATGGTAGGATTATATTTCCTAGTCCCTTTGTCCTTAGGTGGAGCTGTGTAACTTGTTCTGGCTCATAAGTTGTCAGGAGCTGTGATCTTTGTCACTTCCAATTGAGAGTATTTGCTCATTTGATACCTCCACAGCCCTCTTGCCCTCTCCCACAGAGATCAGCAGTGTTTAAGACAGTGACTCCTCCATCAGCACAATCCTGGAGTGAGGTGACAAGAAGTAGAAACAAAGACTTTGGCATTATACGCCACTTGGCATAACCTGTTCTATATTTCCTGACTTGGCAAAAATACCAAATTCTTTCTCACATTTCTCCTATAAGAAATAATAATATTTAGGCAAATTGATCTTTGAGAAAATCTTTGGCTATAATAGAAAACCTGAAGGTTAAATACAAAACAACCTCTAGTAATGGTCATGGGTCATTAGAAACATTCTTTACCAGATTGTTCTGAGATTGTATATGTAAAAATACTTTAACAGTTTTGGCTAGAAAAAGTCAATGGGGAGGAAGGAGGGTAAACTAAATAAAATATTTATAGCAAAAGTAGATTTCTCCTAAGTAAATCCAACTTACTTCAATTCAAAGCATATTCCTCTGTGAAATTCTTACCCCATCCCCACACTTATACAAATCCTATCCCTCCCTTGAGTTATATAAATCTTTGTTCAAAACTACTAATGCTTGTTTAAAAAAAAAAACAAACCTATCATAATTCAGAGTGTGGTGATGAAAATGTCAAGCTCTCAAGAGATTTATAATTTGGAAGAGGGAGTTAGGCATATAAACCAGCATATTCAGTAAAGTGGTGTAGGTTCTGTTATCAAGTCTATACAGGGTATAATGAAGGTGTGAGAAAAGGTGACGATGGGTCTAAGGAAAGGAGTGACTCTGTGGTCCAGATATAATTATTAATAATAACTCTGTCTACTCTCAAAACTATCTTTGTTTGGATGATAAATTATATGGTCACCTTACTCTAAGATAGGGTGATCTATTTTATCTGAAGCTTCAAAAAAAATCAGTGACATCTTAGGGTGATACATGCATCATTATTATAACAGTAACCATTAGTTTGTTAGTAAGTAGCCCTGGTTGAACAATGGTTAAGCGCTCAGTTGCTAATCAAAAGGTTGGTGGTTTGAACCTACCCAGAGGCTTCATGGGAGAAAAACCTAGCAATCTGCTCCCATAAAGATTACAGCCTAGGAAACCCTATGGAGCCACTATTAATCAAAATCTACTCAACAGCACCTAACAACCACAACAGCAGTTTGTTAGTTGCTATATGCCTGGGGCTGCGACTTACTGACTGGTTTACTTTCGGTGCCAAGCATAGGATATGGATGTGTGTTTGTGTGTGAAAATTGAATGAATCTGCAGATTGATGAGTGCTAGCATTCATATGGAATGAAGCTATGAACTAAATGGCTAAAATAAAATTTTTAAATAACAAAATTCATTTAAAAAGGAAACCTTTCTGAATATGCAAAAGGTTTGTCAGGCAGTTCCAGGTAAATTGATTTTACAAAAAACCTTTAAGTCAATTGGTCTTAAAAAAAATCCCTTGAGTACTCAGTGTCCTCATTCACTATAGTAAAATGACATGAGGATTCTTTGGATGAAAATCTCCAAGAAATTTCTGGAAGAAAGATGTGCTATAAATGCAAAGTCATGTTACTGTGGTCCCGATGTGAGAGAACTTGGAGAAGAAGGTGCCAGACTTATTTATGAGGTATAGATGGAGCTGGGAGATAGAACTGAGAAGGAAAAGGAAGCAACAATATTTCTAATTTACGTCACTAATAAATAATCCACACAGTTTAAAGTTAGTTATAACAAGGATTAGTTGGTTCAAACTTTTTTCTCTCTAAGCCTTCCACGAAGTCCTCACAGATGAAGGAGGTTGACAACATGGATGCCAGCAACTTTCCTGAAGCATGAAATCATCTATTGAGGAACTTTCACCTTCTTCTCCCACAGGACTGGCTTTAGACATACATTCACAAGTTGACTGTTCATTTTGTATGGTTTTAAAGGGCCCCTAGGGACAGTGGTGTTTCAGTGGTAGAATTCTCCATACAGGAGATCCAGGTTCAATTCCTGGCCAGTGCACCTCATGTGCAGCCACCACCTGTCAGTGGTGGTTTGTGTGTTGCTATGATGCTGATATCAGTGGAGCTTCCAGACTAAGATGGAATAGGAAGAAATGCCTGGTGATCTACTGTGAAAAATCAGCCAAGGAAAACCCTGTGGATCACAACAGTCCAATCCATAACTGATTATGGTGATGGCATAGGATCTGGCAGTGAGTCATTCTCTTGGGCATGGGGTAGCCATGAGTCAGGGGCCAATTAGAGGACAGCTAACGACAACACTTAACAACAACACTTTGAGGACTAAGGTGCACTTGACCCAAGCCATGGCATTTTCAGTTGCCTCATATGCATGCGAAAGCTGGACAATAATAAGGAATACTGAAGAAGAATTGATGCCTTTGAATTACAGTATTGATGAGGATACTGAATATACCTTGGACTACTAGAAGAATGGACAAGTCTATCTTGAAAGAAGCACAGCCAGAATGCTTTGGACATGTTATCTGGAGGGACCAGTCCCTGGAAAAGAACATCATGTTTGGTAAAATAGAAAGAGAGGAAGACTCTTGACGAGATGGGTTGATACAGTGGTTACAATGATGGGCTCAAGCATATGATTGTAAGGATGGCACAGGACCAGGCAGTGTCTCATTCTATTGTACAGAGGGTTGCTATCATTTGGAACCAACTTGGTGGCACCTAACAACAACAACAAAGACCACGACTAAAAGAAGCTCCCCAACCTCCTACCTGGTGTTTGGAATTCCTTCATCAGAGATCATTTTCACTATATACAGGAATAGATGATATTCTTAAAATAGGAATAGATAGAGAAATAAAGCAAGAAAAAGAAATAAAGGACATACATTGGAAAGGAAGAAATAAAACAATCCCTGTTCGCAGATGGCATGATGCTATACATGAGAAAAACCCCAAACCCATTGCCATTGAGTCAATTTTGACTCATAGCTACCCCACAAGACACAGTAGAACCATCCCATAGGGCTTCCATGGAGCAGCTGGTAGATTTAAGCTGCCAACCTTTTGTTTACCCATCTGAGCTTTTAACCACTGTGCCACCAGGGCTCCATATACTATACATAGAGAACCCCAAAGATTCCATAAGAAAACTACTGGAACTAATGGAAAGATTTAGCAGAGCAGCAGGATACAAGATCAACATACAAAAATCAGCTGGATTCCTATACACCAACAAAGAGAACTTCAAAAAGAAAATCAGGAAAACAATACCATTTATAATAGCCCCTAAAAAGATAAAATACTTGTGAATAAATCTAACTAGGGTGTAAAAGATCTATACAAAGAAAACTATGAAACATTATTGCAAGAAACCAAGAGAGACCTAAATAAGTGGAAAAACATACCATGCTCATGGATAGGAAGGCTCAACATTGTGAAAATGTCAATTCTACCCGGAGTGATCTACAGATACAATACAGTCTTGATCCAAATACCAGCTGCATTCTTTAATGAGATAGAAAAGCTAATCACCAACTTTATATGGAAAGGAAAAGAGGCCCCAGAGAAGCAAAGCATTAATGAAGAAAAAGAACAAAGTAGGAGGCTTCACACAATCTGATCTCAGAACCTGCTACACAGCCATGGTAGTCAGAACAGCCTGGTGCTGGTACAATGACAGACATGTAGACCAATGGAACAGAGTAAAGAACCCAGACGTAAATCCATCTACCTATGGTCAGCTGATCATTGACAAAGGACCAGAATCCACTAAACTGGGAAAAGACAGTCTTTTTAACAAATGGTGCTGGCAAAACTGGATGTCCATCTGTAAAAAAATGAAACAGGACCAATACTTTACACCATACACAAAAACTAACTCCAAATGGGTCAAAGACTTAAATATAAAACCTAAAACAATAAAGATCATGGAAGTAAAAATAGGGATACTTCTAGGGGCCCTAATACATGGCATGAATACAATACGAAGCATAACTAACAATGCACAAACACCAGAAGACAAACTAAGTAACTGGGAGTGCCTAAAAATTAAATACCATGCTCATCAAAAGATTTCACAAAAAGAGTAAAAAGTAAACCTACAGGCTGGGAAAAAAATTTTGGCCATGATGTATCAGATAAGAATCTAATCTCTAAAATCTATAGAGTACTTCAACACCTCAAAAACATAAAGACATAATCCAACTAAAAAAAAAATGGGCAAAGGATATGAACAGACACTTCAACAAAGAAGGCATTCAGGCAGCTAACAGGCACATGAGGAAATGTTCATGATTATTAGCCATTAAAGAAATGCAAATCAAAACTACAATGAGATACCATTTCACTCTGACATTACTGGCAGTAATCAAACAAAACAAAACAGAAAATAACAAGTGTTGGAGGAGATACAGGGAGATTGGAACTCTTATGCATGGCTAGTGGGCATGTAAAATGATACAACCACTATGAAAAACAATATGGTGCCTCCTTATAAGGCTAGAAATAGAAATACCTATGATCCAGTAGTTCCCTCCTAGGAATATGTCCTAGAGAAGTAAGAGCTGTCACACAAACAGACATATGCACACTCATGTTCATTGCAGCATTTTTCACAATAGCAAAAAGATGGAAACAACCTAAGTTCCCATCAATAGATGAATAGATTAATTATGGTACGTACACACAATGGAATACTACACAACAATCAAGAACAATGATGAATCCACGAAACATCTCATAATGGATGACAAATCTGCCAGGCATCAAGCTGAGTGAAACAAGTCAGTCACAAAGGACAAATATTATATGAGACCACTATTATAGAAACTAAAAAAAAAAAAAAAAAAAGATTTACACACAGAAAAAAACAATCTTTGATGGTTATAAGGGAGTGAAGGGGTGGGGAAGTTATATCACTAACTGGATAGTAGACAAGTGTTAACTTTGGTGAAGGGTAAAATAAGACACAATATAGGAGAAGACAGCATGACTTGACCAAGGCAAGGTCATAGAAGCTTCACAGACACATCCAAACACCTCAAGGGTTGGAGTTACTGGGGCTTAGGGCTAGGGACCATGGTCTCGGAGGACATCTAGGTAAATTGGCATAACATAGTTCATAAAGAAAATGTTCTACATCCTGCTTTGGTGAGTAATGTCTAGCATCTTAAAAGCTTGAGAGCAGCCATCTTAGATACATTTGTTGGTCCCATCCCATCCAGAGCAAAGGAGAATGAAGAAAATCAAAGACACAGGAAAATATTAGTCCAAAGGTCTAATGGACCACATGGACCACAGCCTCTATCAGCTTGAGCCCAGAACGAGATGGTGTCTGGCTACTACCACTGACTGCTCTGACAGGGATCACAATACAGGGTCCTGGACAGAGTCGGGGAAAAATGTAGAATAAAATTCAAATTCACAAAAAAGAACAGACTACTGATTTGACAGTAAGTCTGGCCCCCCAGACGCCCTGCTAACTCAGAACTGAAGCCACTCCTGAAGTCCACCTTTCTGCCAAAGATTAGACAGGCGTATAAAAACAAACAATAACACAGGTGAGGAACATGCTTCTTAGTTCTATCAAGTGTACGAGACCAAATGCTCAATATCGGCCCAAAAGCAAAGACGAGAAGGTAGGAAGAGACAGGAAAACTGGAGGAACATACACAGGGAACCTGAGGTGGAAAGGGAATTGGGGAGAGTACTGACACAATGTGGGAATGGCAACCAATGCCACAAAATTTGTGTATAAATTTTTGAATAAGAAACTAATTTGGGCTGTAAACTTTCATCTAAAGTACAAGTAAAAAAAAAAGCAAACAATACATAGGGGTAGCTGGTACAAGAGCTAATGTAATTCAAATTATTTCAAATATTTATAAAAAGGACATATCCAATCCTTTAAAGTGAATAGGAATTGGTTAGTTTAAGGTGAGGGGAATGCAAATGTACTGAAAGATCTAAGGAGAGGTCAAGGAAACAAAGTGTGGGTTTTTTTACTTGATAATTTTCATGAGAACCAGACCTGCTTGTGGTTCTTTCAAAGTATTGCCCCCAGCTTTTCAGGAAAATATAATGTGGGAAAGGAAGACAATCATTCATATAATTAAGTTTTGCCAAACAAAAATATTACTAACTAAAGTATTAATGGAATATTAAAGTATTACAACTTGAACAGTAGTGGGGGAGGGGGATTATATGTGCCTCCCATGAGCAGGCATATACAATGTCCGTTTATTTTCTATGTTGTTGCTGTTGTTAGTTGTCATTGAGTCAATTCCAACTCATGGTGACCCCAAGTGCATACAGTAGAATGGCCCCATAAGGTTTTCAAGGCTGTGACCTTTTGGAAGCAGATCACCAGGCCTTACTTCCAAGGTGCTTCTGGGTAGATTTGAACAGCCAACCTTTCAGTCAGTTCAGTGCTTAACCATTTGCACCACACAGGGACTCCTCATTTGCTATGAGGTGTCTACATTCCACACATTTTATACCTCTACCAACTCAAAAGAAGAATATTTAATATATATATTTTTTAAGTACATAACTTTTTGATGAAAGAAAATGACAAATTCTGTATGAAATATTAGCATAGCAATAGGAAAAAAATGGGAAATTAAAAAAATTACAATCCAAATTTTGTGGAAATGACTTACCTTTATCATGAAAATGTTATTTCATTATTAGAAATAAAATAAAGAAAAAACCCAAACACGTTGCCATGAAGTCGATTGACAGAGTAGAACTGCCTCGTAGGGTTTCCAAGGGGTGCCTGGTGGATTCGAACTGCTGACCTTTTGATTAGCAGCTGTAGCTCTTAGCCACTATACCACCAGAGTTTCCAGAAATAAAATATAATTATTAAAATCTAAATAGCTCTTTTTCTAAGGAAGTGGTTTAAAATTTTTGAAATTTATTTCTGAACGTTAATTCCTTACCCAAAATTATTGTTACACACTAGACTATAGAGGCTTTGCATTTTGATCAACCAGGATTTATATTTCTCCAGTGAATAGTTAATGCACTTCACTGCCCCAATAACCTTCCCATGACATTCTCCCGTACAAAGTATTGGAGACACAAAACTTTCAACTGACAGAAGCCTATCTGTAACTCATTCAGGATTGAAAATGGGAAGATTAACAAGTTCCTTATTCAGGAAATTGGAAAAAGGCAAAACCAGACATTTTTGTGATCAGCATAAGGCCCTTTTTATTACTTCTAACTCTTGTTTCTGTATAGGATATGAATAATATCTCTTGCATAGGGCAATCTCAGCTTGTTTTGGTGTGTTTGGATAAAGAGAGTGAGGATGACTTCTACTTTTGTGTATGAACAGTGTTTGGAAGGCCACATAGGGGATTTACTTGAGATGCACGCAGAGACTATTCTGCTAGCACAGAGGTGAGTATCCCCAGCTGTGGCAAAGATGGCTTGCTGCTCACCAAACTCATTTACTCTTCTCGCTGGGTAAAACAGAATTCTGTAGTATGTAATATGGAAGCCACTGTCAACTAGCTGAATTTAAATTATTTGTAATTAAATAAAATTGAAAATTCATTCCCTCAGTTACACTAGCTAAATGTCAAGTGCTCCATAGCCACATGCAGTTAATGGCTACCATTTTGTATAGTGCAGATATAAAACATTTCCATCATCACAGAAACTATTGGACAGTACTGAACCAGATTCCATTTCCTCATCTCCCTTTTAGCGATTGAGTTCAAGTCAATAAAATGTGAGGAGTAATGTGTACTTGGCCATAAAACTGCCCAACTCTGTATCTCTTTCCCCTTTTATGGCAAAAGGAAATTGTGTGTGGCAAATGGAAGAGCCTCAGTGAGTGACAAAGGCCAATGAGATGTCACATGTGAATTTGACTCAGATTTCAGCAAACATCAGATTAAGGGGATGACCTACCCACCTATTATTTCATATGGCCTCAAAGAAGCTATCATTAAGTTGATTGAGAGATGCACAGGAGCTAGTCTTTTAGTGAGGCATGCTCCCAAAACTCAATTTTAGCTGTGGCCTTGGTGGATAAAGGACCAGGTGATCCTCCCAGAGGAAAAAGCCAGGAGCCAGAGAGAACAATGGATGATTTGTTACTTTCAGAAAATTAGAATCAGAGTCTGATTAAGAAGCTCTTCTCTCTGCTAAAGCAGGGACACCTCACAATGTACAATTTCATCATTGCTGTGGACCAGGAACTTGTGTACATCTCCTGCATTTTTTTCCATTTATAAATAGGGAGCGTTTGCCATAGGTCTCCAAGACCAAATGCACAAGTGAATTTTGAGTACAAGTTTGGAAGGAGCTGAAAAAAAAAAAAGAGAGAGGACTAAACATCACCTGAAGATCCTGAACTTCGACCTGGATTCCATGACTGGATGGGATTTTGAGTTGTTCTCTTGTTAGAATCTTGGCATCCATTTGGTCTAATGCCTTCATTTAACCAAAGAAGAAAACAAAGGTTCTTAGAAAAAATAAAAGTGGTGGCTCCAAAATCACATGCCAGAGTCAAAAACAGAGCCCAGGATGCTGGAAATCCAGCCCAGCACCCTTTTCACAATGCTGTGTATTCACTCATTCTGACCTCCCCAGTAGAGGAGTCCACAGTTTCCAGCTCTCTAGATCTAGGAAACTGACCTCCCAACTCTGTGTATCTTCTCTTTTATAAGGATTAGGACCCACCCCTACCACAGTATAACCTCATGTTATCCCAGCTGACAATATCCAAACAAGGTCACATTCACAACTACAGCGGTTATGACTTAAACATATCTTTTTGGGGAATTCACAATTCAATCTATAACGCCAGTTAATGAAATATGCTGCAGAATTCTGACACCCAAATTGATACTCTTTCTAGTACATTACAAACATCCATTTGATGTATTTGATCCATTAACTATTATAGTTTATATAAGTCATATTTTCACTTGGGAAAGTCAGTGTACTACTGCCGCTCATCATATCTCACTTTGAATAATCTTTCTCACATTTTGTTCTGGTCCTCAAAATACATGATTGTGGTTTTGAGTACTGTCTTCCTTTAGTGGAATCTCTTCTACCTGTTGTGTTTCAGTACAAACGTAAGCAGAGCCTCGTAAAACAGAAAATCAAAATTCATTACTCTTTTAACTGGGTTTTGCGTATTTAATTCTACTCTTTTATTCTTGTCAATATTTTCACCTTTATCCTACCCACCATGAATGATACGTTTGAACCCAGGCTAAAAAAATTCAGATCCTTTTTGGCCTGATGGACCCTGAGAACTTGCCCTAAAAAGTAGACTCTTGTTTGTTCATTGATGTGAATATGCTTCTTGGTATACAGCTCACAGTTGATATTAGTATTCTTTTTTTGGTACGATATTTTATGTCAACTTTAATAAGCTATCCATTGATATCCATCATCCTAATTTACTATCATGTCAACTTTCTCCAACTGGAAGGAGATGATTTTGCCTTGTGTTTTGTAATTTTTTTAATGTGTATTTCTAACAAGTCGTTCATATGTTTTTCCTTTAATAGAGTTTGTGTTGTTCTCTATCATCAAAATTAAATTCATTTTATTTGATTCTCTGTTTCCTAGGTCACTAGAACCATATAATCATCTAACTCTGGAGCTATGAGAGTTCTTATGGAGTTTGGAATCACAATCTCTCTATTTATTAACGCTTTTATTATTTCCCTCTTTTCTTTAAGTTCCATATTTCAAGATTTTTGTCCAGAAACAATGCATTTGTTTTAGTAATCTTTAAAATGTTTTTCCATCTTTCACTCTCAGTGGTGTATATAATTGCTATTCAGAGCTTCTCATTAGCACAAGACGACCAGTGTCGCTTCACCAAGTTGATAAAATTTCTGCCAGTAGGAAAAAAGAAAAATAAAATGTGATGCTTCAGTAACCTGTAACATTATATTGGGTTAAGTGTAAGTTTTCCAGTAGGCTATTTGAAACAGTGAAAATAGCTCACAGAATACTTCTGTTAAAACCCTTTGGAACCGGGAAACCTTAGGTTGTGATTCACACATTTCATCCAACCCTCTTGTTTTACAAGAAAACTGAGTCTCACGTTACATTTCCAGTAAGTGTTGGGTTAGATCCCAGTTTTATTTTGACTCCTAGTTCTGTGCCCTTTTCATTTGCACATTTCCTACCTTCAAGAAGATATTGAATGAGGCACCACCAGACACATATACCCGTCAACAAGTCCCTGAAACTCAATATGGATGTGTGGAAATTCTGTAAACTGTAGGCTATCAGATGCCAGAGTAGCTGTGGTTTAATGTAAAAGTCAGAATGTAGACTTTTGGTTAGGTAATACAAAGTACCGGGTTATCTTTGGAGTTCTCTAGAAATATCCTTGAAATGTATAACTCTGGTTTGAAAATTTCCTGAGTCTGATCTAGTTCCACACAATATAGGATAATTCTGAAACTAGGGATATCACAGTTTCCCCTAGGAAATTTTACTTCCCCCTAAGAGGTCTTTATTTTGGTTTATCTATTTGTTTAGGTGCCCTGGTGACACAGTTGTTAAAGCACTTGGCTGCTAATACTTTTAAAGTGTTTGGTACCATTCTGAATATTTCACAAATATTAACTCATTTAATCTTCCTAACAATCCCATGAGGTAGGTACTATTATTATTTTTGTTTTACAGATGGAGAAACTGAGGCCCACAGGGGTGAAGAGTATTGCTGGAGATCACACAGATAGTTAGTAGCAGTTAGTTATGAACCCAGGCATCCTGGCCCCAGGGTACGTGCTTTTTACCAATATACCATAGCATCTGGCTTCTTGCAGACTCATGAAATACATTGTGGTTAAAAGGGTGATGAAAAGAAGAGAGATTCCAGAGCTGGCTTAATCTTCGAGTTCATGGGGATAGTGAAGGTCATGGACTGGGCAGTTGAGCTTGTGCTTCTTGGCTTGTATTTCTTGGGGCCAATACAGTGAAATTATCAGGAGAGAAACTTTGGAAAGCCTCTATAAGAATCTAAAACCATTACAGGCACATTAATATGCTACGTATTTGATGATTCCTGTATTGTTTTAAGGGATTTTGATGGTTTTGGGGGTGCTGCTCCTATTTAGCCATGGACAGTGAGCGTCCCACACTCCCAACGCCCATTCTGGCGAAAGATGTAATCACTATTTATTCATTTTAATTCTTGTCATTCTCTGTTGATGGAAAACAATTTTAAAATGCTGGTTCATAATTTTTCCAGTTTAAAATTACACAACTGTCAAGAAAACAAGGCAGGATTTTTCCCTTTTTCAACAATAAATAACAGAAAAGTAACATCAGGATCCAAATCACACCAGCTCCATGGTATGCAATCATCGAGCTACAAAAATACAGAATCCATCTTCCTGAACTAGCAGGACTGCTGTGCCGTTGGTGAAATTATCCATGATTAAAAAGAGGAGAGTTCAAACTGTAATAACCTGCTGAGGATGCAAATGTTGACCTCACTTTGGATTTTATTATTTACAGGGAATTTTTTTTTTTTTTTTGCTTTTGCTTTCCCCAAGCAGCCTGCATGTTGGAAAAAAGCAAAATGTATTATTAATGCTTTGATCCAAAAAGAAAAAAAAAAATGTTCCTCTAAGAATGCTCCTTTAAGCTAGAGTATGTAGCATTCGTCTTTAGCAATCCCCACAGGCTATAGATACATTTGTTTGGAGACTATTCCAGCTGCCCAATCTTTAATAAAAACAACTGGTGGACAATTATTTCATTTACCCTCCACTGTTCAGTGACATTGATTCCTGTGGCTTACAGGCTCAAATGCAACAAATTGGAGGAGATCATGGCAGTGCATAATGTGGTCACAAGCTAGCGTATTCTGTACAGTGCACTGGGGATGACAGCTTCCTTTCGTTAGAAAGTCTGTTCAGCTGTAGAATTAGTCAGGATAAAGGAGAGTTCCCTCAGGCATGTGTTTCAAAGAGGAAGAAAAAGAAATAATGGAAAAATGTATAGAATTTTTTTTTTCTTTTTCTGCAATGTGTCTTTTAAGATCTATCTGTTTGCAAATATCAATCACCTCCCAAAATATTATATAAATGATTTCTTACAGCTGTCAGTTAATTTATTTGAATACCAAAATGCAAAGCATTTTGATTTAATATTCTCCATTTTTATCATAATTCCACCCCAAGTTCACTCAATTTAGAGAATAAATTATGTCCCTATATATTCCAAAAAGGCTCTAATGAACCCCATTGGTCATTATCATTTTGCAGCATCTACCAGACAACACACACGTATTTCCAGTGGGAAAACAGAATGCACAAAGAGTATGAAATGAGCCTGAGAGAGGTTCTTCACTTTGGCAATTTTAAAGTTCTTGCATAATAAATGAATAATAATTATTATAATCAAGTTTCCTTTCTTGGAATAATAGTTACCAACTTAATTAGTAAAAATTAACTGCAGCTTGGAATCTCTAGAAAATCATGTAGAAATTATGCAAGTATCTGAATATTTTTCATCCACTTTATCATACGCAACAATTACGTAAAATTGCCTTAATCTTACTTCTTTATTATCTTGGGAGATATTTAAATCCAGAGCTGTTTTTCTAGACAGAAAATAAAAGTCCTTCTAATTAAAAGGCAAGATAATTGTGTTTTTCTCTGATAGTGTAATTTTGATTTGACAGATGAACACTTCAATCGTTATGTGGGATAAGCTTAATATGAAAAATGATACCACAGGAAAGTAGTCTTTCTGGAATTAGTTTCACCGATGCTCACCAGCTGCTTCCTCTCCTCTCCCTCTAATATGCCTCACTTTGGATTTTAATGAAAAATAAGAGATGGAGAGGGAAAGGTTTCCAGCTTCAGCGATGATGATAACAACAGCAGGGTATGAACTTATTTTTAGTTCTCATTGTCTAACTTGGGGAGTGAACTTAAAATCCACTTTGCCAAATTGTGGGCTAAAAATAAAATATTATGTAGGAGGTTGTGGATTTCACTATGTGGTCAAGAAATGGTAAGATGATCAATGAGGGTGGTGTTTTTCAAACTTGTCTATCAGAATCATTTGGGAGCTTTTGAGCTGGGATATTTTTGATTAATTTTAAAAGAAACCCACCTTGCAATGATTTAAGCAGTAAGAAAACTCCAGCATCTAAAGGAACTCAAAGGCATGATGCTACTAGCCCTTAGGCATTTGGAATCCTCAGGCCTTTCTGTTTTTCCATTATTCTCTCTGCACATCTATGTCCTCTCTTACTTCAGGTTGCCTTCTCTACTTCTCAGATCCATAGGGCAGGAAACCCAATTAAAAAGTGGTCAAAGAACTTGAATAGATATTTCACCAAACAAGAAATACAAGTGGCCAACAAGCACATGAAAACCAAACCAAAACCAAACCCACTGCCATTGAGTCGATTCCAACTCATAGCAACCCTATAGGACAGAGTGGAATTGCCCCCCAGAGTTTCCAAGGAGCACCTGGCAGATTTGAACTGCCAACCCTTTGGTTAGCAGCCGTAGCACTTAACCACTGCACCACCAGGGTTTCCAACAAGCACAAGAAACGATGCTTAAGAAATGCAAATCAAAACCACTTCATACCCAGTGGGATGGCTATTATCAGAAAAACAGAAAACAACAAGTGTTAGTGAGGACGTGGAGAAATTTGAACCCTTATCCATTCCTTTTGGAAGTGTAATATGGTTCAAACACTGTAGAAAACAGTTTGGCAGTTTCTCTGAAAGTTAAACAAAGAATTACCATATTATCTAACAATTCCACTCCTAGATATAGACCCAGTAGACTTAAAAGCAGGGATGCAAACATACTTGTATACCAATGTTCATTACAGCACTCTTCACAATAGCTGAAAGGTGAAAACAACCCACATGTCCATCAACAAATGAATGATAAACAAAACGTATATTCATACAATGGAATATTATTCAGCCATAAAAAGAAATGAAGTTGTAATACATGTTCCTATATGTATGAACCTTGAAAACATGCTGAGTGAAGTCAAACCCAAAAGGACAAATATTGTATGATCCTGCTTATATGAAGTATCTAAAAAAAGGCAAATGCAAGGAGACCAAAGTTTATTAGTGGTTAACAGGGGTGCATAGGAGGGGGAAAGGGAAGTTATTGCTTAAGCAAAGGGCATTGAAGTTTCTGTTTACAGTGATTAAAAAATTTAGAAATGGACAGTGGCGATGGTTGCACACCATAGTGAACATAATTAAGTTACTGAATTATAAACATAAGAAAGGTAGAAATGGCAAATGTTTTGTTATATATGTTTTTACTACAAAAAAAAAAAAGTTTAGAGAGAGATATTAATTTCTTTCTCTTAATCCCAGTTCAAACACTCCTGGAGAATGAGCCAATTAGCCATTTTAAGTCAAATGTTCACCCTTAGACCAATTGGCCTGGTGGTGGGGGAGATGATTACATTTTAGAAAATGGCTGTTCCCATAATAACTATGTGAGTCAAGGGGGTGAGCTGTGGGCATAGTTCACAGAAGAGTGGTCAGGAGCTGGGCAGACAAAACAATAACTGGACCTTTTGGCCGAAGCAACCATAGGTTCTGCTCTGAACACATAAGGCCTATCAGTACCTCCTAAACTGCTGGAATCTGGAATTTGGAGTTGCTGGTAAGGTTTTCAGCATGTTTGCCTAGGAGTACTGGAGTCTCCTGACATAGGAGGGTCAAGATCCTACCCATCCGTGTTTTTATTAAGGATCAATGTTATTAAAATATATTTTTTCCAACTTTGAGGAATCGTTGTGGAGACAGGAGGGCAAAAGCAGGAATGAATGTCCTATGTATTTTAATTGAACAGACTCACCAACTACAGAAATGAGGCAAGAGTAATCAGAAATGACTCTGCTGACTGAAAAGTACTCTTGATAGGACATTCACAGAAGTGGGCCTTGGGGGGTAATAGTGGTGGGGATATGGGACTTTTTTGCTAATTTAAACTGGTGGTGTTTGGAGTCATTGTATTGAAGAAAATATACCCTTATTTTATAGTCACTGGCATATACAGCCTAAGGAGCCAGGAGTTTTTTTTTTTTTTTTTTTTGATAAATATTTTTCAGGGGGTGGCCTTGCCTAAGCAATAGATCTATAATATCCTATGTACCCTGAGACTCTTCCATTCTTTCATTAGAGCTAATTGGATAAAGATCGGAAAGATCTTTTTGGGTATTTACAATAGAGACAGTGAGGGACAGAAAACTGTGAAGTTGAAAGACAAAAAGAATCAGGAATCATGCAATCGGGAAATTTTTAGGAATTAAAACTATGAGTTAGACAGATCTGCCCAGAAGAGCATGGAAAAGATGCACAGGAAAAGCAGGAGTAATCATACTGTCCCAGAGTGGGAAAAGAGGAGGTGCTAGATGGCTCAGCTCTTTTTTTCTTTCATTCCTATGAAGCTGCACCAGATATTTACATTAAATATTCATCTTACTTGAATTTGCTAACGTCAATTTCTTCTTTGCAACTGATGATCCCCCAAGGCACTGTGTGTGTGTGTGTGTGTGTGTGTGTGTGTGTGTGTGTTGTTTCCTTCCTCCATTTCTGTTGATTGGCCCCTAATTATCTTCCTTTAGGGAGTGTGGGTCTTTGTAACTTGCCCTGACTGGGAATAGTTCTAACTTGTGGCCAAACTTGAGTTTTCTTGACCCAAGTTACAGTCATGAAAATCCATTAACATCACTTATCTTCTTAGTTTAAGCCACCATGGATTTGTAGGAAAAACAACTGCCTCCTTAATAGGACAGTCACTCTGTCAATAATGGCAACTGTCTCAGTTTGCTAGGACTACCATAACAAAATACTACAAGTGGGTGGCTTTAAAGAACAGAAATTGGTTTTTTCACAGTTCAGGAGGCTAGAAGCCTGAATTCAGGACGCCAGCTCTAGGAAAAGGTACTTTTTGTCTTTTCAACTTCTAGTAATTGCTGGCAAATTTTGGTGTTCCTGGGCTTGTAGATATATCTGCCTTAGCCAACACACAGTGTCTCCCCGTGTGTGTGTGTCTATGTCTGTTTACTTTTTTCATAAGACATCCCTCAGAAGTGATTAGGTTTAAGGCCCACCCTACTCTGGTATGCCCTCATTAGCATATCAAAAGAAAACGCCTATTTCCAAACTGGTTCATATTTACAGATACAGGGGTTAGGACTTCAGCATACCGTTTTGGGGGACACAATTCAATCCGTAAAAGCAATGAAACTAGAAAGAACCAGAAGAACATTATTTCTGATGTTTTCATTGTACTGTAATATCAAGAAAGTTACAACTATTACATTCGTTGTAAATTGCTATTTTCAAAGACAACTGCCAGTAATTGGGACTCATCGAAATTAGAACAGACATACATACCCAGCTTGTTGGTGAAAATTTTTCCTCTATTTTTTTGGCAAATAGGTATGAGCTTAATTTTCAATTAGAAGCTAGAGTCTGCAAAAGCCTGCATTATATAAGTTTGTCAAGTAATTTCCATTAGTGAGTGTAGGAAGGTGAGAAGCATCACCCTGTTTAAGTGCTTCCTTTGGAGAAGTGTAGTTACACTGTAACTTTATTCCCTCAATATACTGGATCTTTCCCCATGTTTTCTGGGGCTCTGAGAGAAAAATATTATATCTGGGAATTCTAAATCATGTTGGAAACATGAAGGAAACTGGATTTGTTTACCATAGGTAGTTTGATAGAATTATTTTCCTTTGGATTTGCAAATATCCTGCCATACTTTTCTCCATTCTATTCCCAGCCCTCTCCTCCCCAAAATTTGCAGACATTTAAATTGGATTATGAATATTTCTGGTTTTTCCTGGATTGCCTGGGCAGCTTGTGATTATGACCTTTAATACTTTTCACTCTACCGAGGGAAATGTTTACGTTTTCTCTTTTGAGAGGCAGTTTTATCTTTTTAATGTGTTGAGTCAGTGTTAAGTTGTAAAGAAGCTGGATCCATAACAAGAACTTTGAGGCTTTCACGTAAGTCTTCAGTGGCAGTTCAAAAACAACAGCTCTGTAGAAGTTGAAAACCCTGTTTTTAGTATTTCATTTCTTTTTTTTTTTTTTTTTTTGTGGAGGTTTGACCTTGCAGTATCACTACCATTTTCTCTTAGACTATAGGGTCACTAAGAGTTGAAATCAAAATCGACTTGACAGCAACGGGCTTGGTTTTTTTATTTTGTGTGTGTGTGTGTATCTGTGTAGTCAGCTACAGCTTGAGAATTTTCTGCTGCTTCTTCCTCTTTTAGTCTCCAGAACATTATAGCTTCCATTTCATGATCACTCAGATTTCTATACCAGCCCTTTTCCAGGGAGTTTATTTTGTTCCTAAATTTGAATAATTTGGTAATCATGAAAGTCATTAGGGAATATCAGCTTCACAAATTGTTTCTCAGGTTTAAAACCGTGATCCACTACTGAACACTGAAGAGTTCAAGTGGCTAGATTAAAAGGGTCTCTCTAATCTTATCACCATTCATTGATTATTTGTTCATAAACTAAACATGTATTTATTGAGTGAAACCTATGAGCTAGGAAATGTTCTGGGTTCTGAGGTTCTCCCAGTGAACCAAACAGCTAGAGCTACATTCTAACCGGAGGAGACTGGTAATATGCAAATTCATCTGTAATAATGTCTATGGATAAAAATAAAACTAGAAAAGAGAAAGTTATGAAGTGAAATGTGATCCGAACCTCAAATGGAGACAGGAAACATGAGACTATCAGGTAAAAGAGCATTCTTGGCACAGGGAGCCACAAGTACAAAGACTGTGAAGTGGAAGCATGCTTAGAATTGTAAAGGAGGCCAGGGTGACCTGATCAGAGTGTGTGAGGGGAACAGTGGGAGACACAAGGGCCAAGAGAATCAGGGACCAGATCACCAGACCTGTAGACGAAGGTAGGATTTTGGCTCCAGTCACACTATCCTGCTTGTTATTACTTAAACCTGGTTTCCACCTTAGGGTCCTTGCCATTATTCTTCCTTGAAAAACTCTTTTCCCAAATTTTCAGATGACTCACTCTCTTACTACATAAGTGGTACACTGAGGGAGTAATTAAAGAAGAGTTGAAAAAGATGTTAGAAAACCAGTCACTAGTAGTCTTACATTCTACAATAAGAAATCTAGATTGGTTAGTGTCTTAGTCATCTAGGGCCATTATAACAGCATTACCACAAGGGATGACTTTAACAAAGAGAAATTTATTCTCTCCCAGTCTAGTAGACTACAAGTACAAATTCAGGATGTGAGCTCCAGGGGAAGGCTCTTTCTCTCTCTATCTGCTTTGGAGGGATGTCCTTGTCATCAACCTTACCCTGATCTAGGAGATTCTCAGCACAGGCATCCTGGGTTGAAAGGACACACTATTCTCCTGGCTCCTGTTTCTTGGTGGTATGAGGTCCCCATGTCTCTCCGCTTCCTTCTCTCTTTTATATTTCAAAAGGCATTGATTTAAGGCATAACTTAGTCTTGTAGACTGAGTCCTACCTCATTAACACAACTGCCGCTAATCCCACCACAGTCACATCATAAAGGTAGGATTTACAACACATAGGAAAATCATATCAGGTAAGAAAATGGTGGATAATCACACAATACTGGGAATCATAGACTAGCCAAGTGAACACATATTTTTGGGTGGACACAATTCAATCCATAACAGGTTCAGCAACAAAGAGCCCCTCTGAGAACAGAGTACTTAGAAATGAAAATTATATTTGAAATGGAATGCTTTAGTGAATTGAAGAAGGAAGGTAATGTAAAATGAGAAGATTTTTGAGAAGCTCTTATAATAATTCAATGAGCTCTCATCACAGAAATTTGAAGCTAGGCAGACCTTTAAGCACTATCTACTCTAAACTTTCCCTTTTATGAATCAGAAAACTGGGATAGTTAAGTGACCCTCAGATTCTTAAACTGGGACAGTAACTGGAAAAATGGAGGAACAAGAAGATATTAAAGGTGGAAGAGATAAAGAATGTAGTTAGATGTAGCTAAGAGAATGCACCTGATGTTTAAAATAAGTACATTGCTCATAGCTATAAAATTATACAGGTTTGGAAGAACTGTTCTTAAGAATACTGTACCAAAAAATAAAACTTGCTGTGAAGTTGATTCCAACTCATAGCGACCCTATATGACATAGTAGAACTGTCCCATGGGGTTTTTAAGGAGCAGCTGGTGGATTGAAACTATATATCAATTTTATTTTATTTACCTCGTAGTGGTAGACAAAAACTTTCCATTGCTTTTCTCCTTGAAATTTTGTATATGTTGAGACCAATTATTCTTTTCTAGGGAAAGCTATAAAAATTCTTTTATCTTCTTTTGCTTGGTAAGTCAGTTGTCCTTTGGACTCCATCTTTCATTTGAGGAGCCACTGCTTAAGCTGGACACAATATAGATTTTCTGGTTGAAGAAGTTTCCCCTGTATCTAGTTCACTGAAGATGCTAAACACCTGTAATTCTTGAATAAATGAACACTAAGACTCTTACAACTATCAGTCTTAAGGTAAACTGTTATATGATTAGGTTTTTCATTTTATATCCTAATGTAATTTTGAATTCCTTTTCCAGTGACTTTACAGTGCTAACTTATAGTTAATTTATGGATAAAATTAGGACACATAAATCTTTTCCTATTATTTTTGTCCCTGTAACCAGCATGCCTTTATTCCTGAATTTAAAGTTTGCATGTTTAGAGAAGAATATTAACTTATTCTGACATCATTACTCTGATTAGTAAATTATGTTTCAGTGTACTAAACCAAACCTGTTGCTGTTGAGTGGATTTCGATTCACAGTGACCCTACAGGACAGAGTAGAACTGCCCCATAGGGTTCCCAAGGAGCAGCTGGTGCACTAAATGTAATAAAGTCTATGTTGTAAATTTAAAAGCCTCAATCTATAACATAGATAGCTGCTGTTGAGTTGACTATGCCTCACGGCCACCTCATGTACAACAGAATGAAACATTGCCCAATCCAGCATCATTTTCATAATCACTGGCATGTTCGAGTCTGTTGTTATGGCTACCATGCCAATCCATCTCACCAAGGGTCTCTCTTGTCCTCACTGGCCCTTTACTTCACAAAACACGATGTCCTACTCCAGTGACTGATCCCTTTTGATAACATGTTTAAAGCAAGTGAGTTGGTTATGATCCATAATGTTTCACTGGCTAATTTATGGAAGTAGATCTCCAGGCCTTTCTTCCTAGTCTGACTTAGTCTGGAAGCTCCACTGAAACCTGTCCACCATGGGTGACCTTGCTGGTATTTGAAATGCCAGTGGCATAGCTATCAGCATCATAGCAACATGTAAGCCACCACAGTACGACAAATAACCAGACTGATGGTGGAAATTACAAAATAGCTTTCATCTATTCATTCTACAGATGACTCAAAGGAGAAGCAAATATTTGTTGAATGAATGAGTGAATGAAAGAAATACCTAACAAGTATTTGAAGTAGCTCTATGGCGATAAATTATAAATGGGACACGGAACCAAAGAAAAACATTTCTCTCCAGATTCCACATCCTTTTGAAGTAATGGTGGCTATACTCTTAGATTTCTCACTTCTGAAGGGTAGGAAGGAAAAGGAGGGGAAGGGAAAATGAATAAGGCTACCATTTTTTGCATTCTTGATGTTTTAGTTAAGTCTCTTAATTCACATAATCCTCCATTAGCTAAATACTACTATCTTTATTTTACAGGCGAGAAAATTCAAGCTCCATAAGTTAATTAGCTCTCCCCCGGCCTCAGTACTCAGTGTGACTTCAGAGCTTGTGTTCTCTGATGGTGCCTTGCTGCCACCCATAAATTGAGAACACCCAAAGTTGTTATAAAAGCAGAAGCAATTTACTTTACAACTTGGACAGCAATTTGAACTATGAATGAAAGTCACTGGGGCCAATAAAGGACTGACACAGCAAAGACTTAAAGGATGCATTGGTCATTGTTAAGGAAGGAAGGGCATGAATCAAAACAGTAAGTTTTTTGTTTCGACACAGAGACATCCCTCAATTTCCCACACTAATAGAAGCCAGCTACGGTATGTGAAATCCAAACAATATGTCACTATGGTGCACAAATAATATGGATTTAGTTTAGAACTTTTTGATATTATAATTGAATATAGTTTTTCTGGTATAACAGGAAGTGTCAATATCTCAAACAAGATGATGAAGGCTGCTTATAAATGAGTAACTCAGGAACAGCTTTCCAAATAATTCCACCTACAAGGACCTTTTTCATAGTCCTGAATGCATCAAACTGACAGTTAAACTAAACCTTGAATTCATTTGTTTTCATCTATATTTGTTGATTGCGCCCTCCTTGAATTGGGAGAAAGATGGAAAAATCATAGATTACTTCTTGCTGAATTGCAAAACATCTGAGGTAAAAATAAATAAAGAATTTATTGGAAACAGATAATTATTTTTGTCAATAGAATTTGGAAAAGAAGCATTGATAGAATTTATTAATTTACCAAGAACAGAGTTTTGAGTTTAGAAAAGCAGTACAAAACAAAATCCTTTCAGTGTATGATCAGTGTCCTCCAGGAACTTAAAAGAAAAAAAATTCAAGAGCAGTTTCAATCAGTCCATAAGCAAGTGCTAACAAGAAGTGGAGACAGAAGTGCAAAAGGAAGACGAGCTCATGGGGAGATGGAGTAGCTCCAGACACTTGCCACTGAGGAGGAGACTGGAACTTGAATAATTTTCAAAGATCAGAGGTACATATAAGAGCCTGGGGCCTCAATCCAATCTGCAGGTATGTTTTCTTTGGCTCATTCAGTGTTTAAATCTTTTTTCTTTTTTTTTTAACTTTTATTGAGCTTCAAGTGAACGTTTACAAATCAAGTCAGGGTGTCACATGTAAGTTTATATACACCTTATTCGGTACTCCCACTTCCTCTCCCCCTAATTAGTCAGCCCTTCCAGTCTCTCCTTTCGTGACAATTTTGCCAGCTTCCAACTCTCTCTATCCTCCCATCCCCCCTCCAGACAGGAGATACCAACACAGTCTCAAGTGTCTACTGATATAAATAGCTCACTCTTCATCAGCATCTCTCTCCTACCCACTGTCCAGTCCCTTTCATGTCTGATGAGTTGTCTTCGGGAATGGTTCCTGTCCTGTGCCAACAGAAGGTTTGGGGACCATGACCACCGGGATTCCTCTAATCTCAGTCAGACCATTAAGTATGGTCTTTTTATGAGAATTTGGGGTCTGCATCCCACTGATCTCCTGCTCCCTCAGGGGTTCTCTGTTGTGCTCCCTGTCAGGGCAGTCATCGGTTGTGGCCGGGCACCATCTAGTTCTTCTGGTCTCAGGATGATGTAAGTCTCTGGTTCATGTGGCCCTTTCTGTCTCTTGGGCTCATAGTTATCGTGTGACCTTGGTGTTCTTCATTCTCCTTTGATCCAGGTGGGTTGAGACCAACTGATGCATCTTAGATGGCCGCTTGTTAGCATTTAAGACCCCAGACGCCACATTTCAAAGTGGGATGCAGAATGTTTTCATAATAGAATTCTTTTGCCAATTGACTTAGAAGTCCCCTTAAACCATGGTCCCCAAACCCCCGCCCTTGCTCCGGGGACCTTTGAAGCATTCAGTTTATCCCGAAAATTTCTTTGCTTTTGGTCCAGTCCAGTTTAACTGACCTTCCATGTATTGAGTATTATCCTTCCCTTCACCTAAAGCAGTTCTTATCTACTAACTACTCAGTAAAAAATCCTCTCCCACCCTCCCTTCCTCCCCGCCTCGTAACCACAAAAGTATGTGTTCTTCTCAGTTTATACTACTTCTCAAGATCTTAGAATAGTGGTCTTATACAGTACTTGTCCTTTTGCCTCTGACTAATTTCGCTCAGCATAATGCCTTCCAGGTTCCTCCATGTTATGAAATGTTTCACAGATTCGTCACTGTTCTTTATTGATGCGTAGTATTCCATTGTGTGAATATACCACAATTTATTTAACCACTCATCCGTTGATGGACACCTTGGTTGCTTCCAGCTTTTTGCTAGTGTAAACAGAGCTGCAATAAACATGGGTGTGCATATATCTGTTTGTGTGAAGGCTCTTATTTCTCTAGGGTATATTCGGAGGAGTGGGATTTCTGGGTTGCATGGTAGTTCCATTTCTAACTGTTTAAGAAACCGCCACATAGATTTCCAAAGTGGTTGTACCATTTTACATTCCCACCAGCAGTGTATAAGAGTTCCAATCTCTCCGCAGCCTCTCCAACATTTATTATTTTGTGTTTTTTGGATTAATGCCAGCCTTGTTGGAGTGAGATGGAATCTCATCGTAGTTTTAATTTGCATTTCTCTAATGGCTAATGATCGAGAGCATTTTCTCATGTATCTGTTAGCTGCCTGAATATCTTCTTTAGTGAAGTGCGTGTTCATATCCTTTGCCCACTTCTTGATTGTGTTGTTTGTCTTTTTGTGGTTGAGTTTTGACAGAATCATATAGATTTTAGAAATCAGGCACTGGTCGGAGATGTCATACCTGAAAATTCTTTCTCAGTCTGTAGGTGGTCTTTTTACTCTTTTGGTGAAGTCTTTAGATGAGCATAGGTGTTTGATTTTTAGGAGCTCCCAGTTATCTGGTTTCTCTTCGTCATTTTTGGAACTGTTTTGTATTCTGTTTATGCCTTGTATTAGGACTCCTAACGTTGTCCCTATTTTTTCTTCCATGATCTTTATCGTTTTAGTCTTTATGTTTAGGTCTTTGATCCATTTAGAGTTAGTTTTTGTGCATGGTGTGAGGTATGGGTCCTGTTTCATTTTTTTGCAAATGGATATCCAGTTATGCCAGCACCATTTGTTAAAAAGACTGTCTTTTCCCCAATTAACTGGCACTGGGCCTTTGTCAAATATCAGCTGCTCATATGTGGATGGATTTATATCTGGGTTCTCAATTCTGTTCCATTGGTCTATGTGCCTGTTGTTGTACCAGTACCAGGCTGTTTTGAATACTTTGGCTGTATAATATGTTCTAAAATCAGGTAGAGTGAGGCCTCCCACTTTCTTCTTCTTTTTCAGTAATGCTTTGCTTATCCGAGGCTTCTTTCCCTTCCATATGAAGTTGGTGATTTCTCTATCACCTTAAAAAATGACATTGGAATTTGGATCGGAAGTGCATTGTATGTATAGATGGCTTTTGGTAGAACAGACATTTTTACTATGTTAAGTCTGCCTATCCACGAGCAAGGTATGTTTTTCCACTTAAGTATGTCCTTTTTAATTTCTTGAAGTAGTGCTTTGTAGTTTTCTTTGTATAGGTCTTTTACATCTTTGGTAAGATTTATTCATCAGTATTTTATCTTTGGGGGGCTACTGTGAATGGTATTGATTTGGTTATTTCCTCTTCGATGTTCTTTTTGTTGATGTAGAGGAATCCAAGTGATTTTTGTATGTTTATCTTATAATCTGAGACTCTGCCAAACTCTTCTATTAGTTTCAGTAGTTTTCTGGAGGATTCCTTGGGGTTTTCTGTGTATAAGATCATGTCATCTGCAAATAGAGATAATTTTACTTCCTCCTTGCCAATCTGGATGCCCTTTATTTCTTTGTCTAGCCTAATTGCTCTGGCTAGGACTTCTAGCACAATGTTGAATAAGAGCGGTGATAAAGGGCATCCTTGTCTGGTTCCCGTTCTCAAGGGAAATGCTTTCAGGCTCTCTCCATTTAGAGTGATGTTGGCTGTTGGCTTTGTATAGACGCCCTTTATTATGTTGAGGAATTTTCCTTCAATTCCTATTTTGGTGAGAGTTTTTATCACAAACGGGTGTTGGACTTTGTCAAATGCCTTTTCTGCATCAATTGATAAGATCATGTGGTTTTTGTCTTTTGTTTTATTTATATGGTGGATTACATTAATGGTTTTTCTGATATTAAACCAGCCTTGCATACCTGGTATAACTCCCACTTGGTCGTGGTGAATTATTTTTTTGATATGTCGTTGAATTCTATTGGCTAGAATTTTGTGGAGGATTTTTGCATCTCTGTTCATGAGGGATATAGGTCTGTAATTTTCTTTTTTTTGTGATGTCTTTACCCGGTTTTGGTATCAGGGAGATGGTGGCTTCATAGAATGAGTTAGGTAGTATTCCGTCATTTTCTATGCTGTGAAATACCTTTAGTAGTAGTGGTGTTAACTCTTCTCTGAAAGTTTGGTAGAACTCTGCAGTATAGCCATCCGGGCCAGGGCTTTTTTTTGTTGGGAGTTTTTTGATTACTGTTTCATTCTCTTTTTTTGTTATGGGTCTTTAGTTGTTCTACTTCTGATTGTGTTAGTTTAGGTAGGTAGTGTTTTTCTAGGAATTTATCCATTTCGTCTAGGTTTGCACATTTGTTAGAGTACAATTTTTCGTAATAATTTGATATGATTGTTTTAATTTCAGTTGGGTCTGTTGTGATGTGGCCCTTCTCGTTTCTTATTCGGGTTATTTGTTTCCTTTCCTGTATTTCTTTAGTCAGTCTGGCCAATGGTTTATCAATTTTGTTAATTTTTTCAAAGAACCAGCTTTTGGCTTTGTTAATTCTTTCAATTGTTTTTCTGTTCTCTAATTCACTTAGTTCAGCTCTAAATTTTATTGTTTGTTTTCTTCTGGTGCCTGATGGATTCTTTTGTTGCTCACTTTCTATTTGTTCAAGTTGTAGAGACAGTTCTCTGATTTTGGCTCTTTCTTCTTTTTGTATGTGTGCATTTATCAATATAAATTGGCCTCTGAGCACTGCTTTTGCTGTGTCCCAGAGGTTTTGATAGGAAGTATTTTCATTCTCGTTGCATTCTATGAATTTCCTTATTCCCTCCCTAATGTCTTCTATAACCCAGTCTTTTTTCAGGAGGGTATTGTTCATTTTCCAAGTATTTGATTTCTTTTCCCTAGTTTTTCTGTTATTGATCTCTAGTTTTATTGCCTTGTGGTCTGAGAAGATGCTTTGTAATATTTCGATGTTTTGGACTCTGCAAAGGTTTGTTTTATGACCTAATATGTGGTCTAATCTAGAGAATGTTCCATGTGCACTAGAAAAAAAAGTATATTTTGCAGCAGTTGGGTGGAGAGTTCTGTATAAGTCAATGAGTTCAAGTTGGTTGATTGTTGTAAGTAGGTCTTCCGTGTCTCTATTGAGCTTCTTACTGGATGTCCTGTCCTTCTCCGAAAGTGGTGTGTTGAAGTCCCGTACTATAAATGTGGAGGTGTCTATCTCACTTTTCAATTCTGTTAAAATTTGATTTATGTATCTTGTAGCCCTGTCATTGGGTGCATAAATATTTAATATGGTTATGTCTTCCTGATCAATTGTCCCTTTTATCATTATGTAGTGTCCTTCTTTATCCTTTGTGGTGGATTTAAGTTTAAAGTCTATTTTGTCAGAAATTACTATTGCTACTCTTCTTCTTCTTTGCTTATTGTTTGCTTCATGTATTTTTTTCCATCCTTTGAGTTTTTGTTTGTGTCTCTAAGTCTAAGGTGTGTCTCTTGTAGGCAGCATATAGACGGATCATATTTCTTTATCCAGTCTGAGACTCTCTGTCTCTTAATTGGTGCATTTAGTCCATTTACATTCAACGTAATTATAGATAAGTGTTTAGTGTTGTCATCTTGATGCCTTTTTATGTGTGTTGTTGACAATTTCATTTTTCCACTTACTTTTTTGTGCCGAGAAGTTTTTCTTTGTAAATTGTGTGTTCCTCATTTTCATAGTATTTGACTTTGTTTGTTGAGTCATTATGTTTTTCTTGGTTTTTATTTTGAGTTATGGAGTTGTTATACCTCTTTGTGGTTACCTTAATATTTACCCCTATTTTTCTAAGTAAAAACCTAACTTGTATTGTCCTATATTGTCTTGTATCCTTCTCCATATGGCAGTTCTATGCCACCTGTATTTAGTCCCTCTTTTTGATTATTGTGATCTTTTACATATTGACCTCAATGATACCCTGTTTTGAGTTTTTTTTTGTTTGTTTTAATTCATCTTAATTTATTTTTGTGATTTCCCTATTTGAGTTGATATCAGGATGTTGTGTTGTGCTGGTATCTGATATTATTGGTTTTCTGACCAATTTCCTTTAGTATTTCTTGTAGCTTTGGTTTGGTTTTTGCAAATTCTCTAAGCGTGTGTTTATCTGTAAATATCTTAATTTCACGTTCATATTTCAGAGAGAGTTTTGCTGGATATATGATCCTTGGCTGGCAGTTTTTCTCCTTCAGTGCTCTGTATATGTCATCCCATTGCCTTCTTGACTGCATGATTTCTGCTGAGTAGTCTGAACTTATTCTTATTGATTCTCCCTTGTAGGAGACCTTTCTTTTATCCCTGGCTGCTTTTATAATTTTCTCTTTATCTTTGGTTTTGGCAAGTTTGATGATAATATGTCTTGGTGTTTTTCTTTTTGCATCAATCTTAAATGGGGTTCGATGAGCATCTTGGATAGATATCCTTTCGTCTTTCATGATGTCAGGGAAGTTTTCTGTCAGCAGATCTTCAACTATTCTGTGTTTTCTGTCCTCCCTCCCTGTTCTGGGACTCCAATCACACGCAAGTTATCCTTCTTGATAGAGTCCCACATGATTCTTAGGGTTTCTTCACTTTTTTTAATTCTTTTATCTGATTTTTTTTCAGCTATGTTGGTGTTAATTCCCTGGTCCTCCAGATTTCCCACTTTGCATTCTAATTGCTCGAGTCTGCTCCTCTGACTTCCTATTGCGTTGTCTAATTCTGTAATTTTATTGTTAATCTTTTGGATTTCTGCGTGCTGTCTCTCTATGGATTCTTGCAACTTATTAATTTTTCCACTATGTTCTTGAATAATCTTTTTGAGTTCTTTAAATGTTTTATCAGTGTGTTCCTTGGCTTTTTCTGCAGTTTGCCTTATTTCATTTCTGAGGTCATCTCTGATGTCTTGAAGCATTCTGTAAATTAGTTTTTTATATTCTGTATCTGATAATTCCAGGATTGTATCTTCATTTAGGAAAGATTTTGTTTGGGGGGTTGTAGAAGCTGTCATGGTCTGCTTCTTTATGTGGTTTGATATCGACTACTGTCTCCGAGCCATCACTAAGATATTGTAGTGATTTATTCTATATTTGCTCACTGAGTCTTGTTTTGTTTTCTTTCAATCTACATGGATAGGCTACTAGATTGTGCTGTCTTGATTGTTGTAGCCCTTGACTTACTTATGACCTCTTACCAGCTGGTTTGGGCTGTTGCCAGATATTTATGCCTGAGTCTATTCACTATTCTTGAGTAGAATCTGATTTTGGGTCATCAAGTGTGTGCTGCACCCTAACACCTATCCACCTTGAGAAGTAGTGGTGATAGCTGTGTGCACCAGATTCTATTAGCAGCTGGGGTTCCCACTCCAGGGGGTCAGGATGCTGACAGGCTTCCCCCAAGTGTCAGTGAGGTAGGTGTGTCTCTATTCCTAAAGCATCTTGGTGGGAGGGCTCTGCAGCTGTACCTTAGGCCCCCAGTGCAAGTACCTCTACAGATTGGTAGGTGTCACCCTCCTTAGACCCCTAAGGCAGGAGGCTAGGTTGAATACGCAGAGATATCAGACCTGGGAAACTTGTTTTTCCAGTAAATCCGCTAAAAAAAAAATGCAGTCAGATCCCTATCGCAAATGCCTTTGCATTATAGTTGCCACCTTGTTCCCTGTAGGGATGAAAGCCCGAGATATGGATGACATATGCTTGGCTGGAGCTGGTTCTGTGTTTTTAGTCCAATTAGGGAAGGATTTTTGGTCCCTGGGTTTTTTGTGGTTGCTTCTCTTAAGCCGGAAGAATGGGTTAGGAAAAGACCAAAAAAAAAGGGGGGGGGGAGCCGTGGAGCCGTTCTCTCTCTGGCTCAGGAAATTCCAATATTAATGAAGCCACCTGGGAAGGGGAGGGGAGGGTTCAGAAAAACAAGAGATAGACAAGGTTGCTTATCTTGCTTGGGATGACTATTTTATCTGAGATTCCCGAGGGGTGTGTCGCCTATGTGTGCTGGCTGGGTAGAGATTGCCCCCGATGGTCTGGCCTGCAGAAGCTGCAGTTAGTTCCTCTGCTGCCAGTCCAAAGCCCAGCGTCAAGGTTCCCTGGCTGGAACGCTGCACTCCTGGCTCCAAAATCCGTCGCTGCCTCCCGGGGACTTCTCCTCCCACCAGCGGCGCTGCCGTGCCGCCCGCGTGGACAGGTTGGGCCCCCTCCCGGGGTCAGTTCAGAGGGTAGGGCTGCGCCCCGTCTTTGCACCTTCACGGGATATCCTGCTCAGCTCCCCTGCGCCCAGTCCTAAGCCCCGCGCCAAGGTTCCCCGGTTGGGACGCTGCACTCCCGGCTCCAAAATCAGTCGCTGGCTCCAGGCGACTTCTCCTCCTGTCAGCCACGTTGCCGCGCCGCCCGTGTGGACCACCTGGGCCCCCTCCCGGGGTCAGTTCAGGGGGGTAGGGCTGCACCCCATGTTTGTACCGTCACAGGATGTTGTGTTCAGCTCCCCTGCTCCCAGTCCTAAGCCTGGCGCCAAGGTTTCCTGACTGGGATGCTGGCTCCAGGGTCCGAAAACAGTCGCTGCTTCCCCGTAGTTGTTCGTTCTCCGTCTCTGTCACTCAGGTCAACTCTTTAAATCTGTGTTTGTTGTTCAGGGTTCGTAGATTGTCATGTATGTGATTGATTCACCTGTTTTTCTGCGTCTTTGTTGCAAGAGCAATCCGAGGTAGTGTCTACCTAGTCAGCCATCTTTGCCCCCTCCCTGATTCACTGTTTAAACATTTTTAAATTAACTCTAAGTAATTTTAAATTTGGAAATATTACACCAAATTCCAGAGTTCAAAATTCTCCTAAAAAGTTGTCGTTACAATACTAGGGGCCCTAATACATGGCATAAATGAAATACAAACCATAACTAACAATGCACAAACATCAGAACAGAAACTAGATAACTGGAATCTACTAAAAATTAAATACTTATGATCATCCAAAGACTTCACCAAAAGAGTAGAAAGAGAACCTGAACACTGAGGAAAAAATTTTGGCTAGGACATATCTGACAAGGGTCTAATTTCTAAAATCTATAGAATACTTCAGCACCTCAACAGTGAAAAGACAAATAATCCAATTAAAAAATGAGCAAAGGATATGAACAGACACTGCACCAAAGAAGACAGTCAGGTGGCTAACATACATGTGAGGAAATGCTTGTGATCATTAGCCTTTAGAGAAATGCAGATACAACTACCATGAGGTACTATCTTGCCCTGACATTACTGGCACTAAATAAAAAAACAGAAAATAACAAATGTTGAGAGGTTGCAGGACACTGGAACTCTTACGCACTGATGGTAAGAATATAAAATGATACAAGCAGTATGGAAAATGATATGGCACCTCCTTAAATAGGTAGAGATAGAAATACCATGCAATCCAGCAGTCCTGCTCCTAGGAATATATCCTAGAGAAATAAGAGCCATCACATGAATAGATATACGCACAACCATGTTGATGCAGCATTATTCACAATAGCAAAAAGATGGAAACAACCAACTGCCCATCAACAGATGAATGGATAAATTATGGTCTGGAGGGCATTATGCTGAGTGAAATAAGTCAATAACAAAAGGACAAATATTGTATGAGACCACTATTATAAAAACCCAAGAAAATGTTTACACACAGAAAAAAACAATCTTTGATGGTTGCAAGGGAGGGAAGGGTTGGAGAGGGGAAATCAGTAACTCGATAGTAGATAATTATTAGCTTTGGTGAAGGAAAGGCAACACACAATATAAGAGAAGGCAGCACAACTTGACCAAGGCAAAGTCATAGACGCTTACTAGACACATCCAAACACCTTGAGGGACTGCGTTACTGGGGCTGAGAGCTCGGGACCATGGTCTCAGGTGACATCTAGGTCAATTAGCATAACACAGCTCATAAAGAAAATGTACATCCTACTTTGGTGAGTAGTGTCTGGTGTCTTAAAAGCCTGTGAGCAGCCGTCTAAGATACATTAGCCCCATCACATTTAGAGCAAAGTAGAATTAAAAAAAAAACCTAAATACACAAGGAAAATATTAGTCCAAAGGACTAATGGACCACATGAACCACAACCTGAACCAGCCTGTGCCCAGAATTATATGGTGCCTGGCTACCACCACCAACTGCTCTGATCAGGATCACAGTAGAGGGTTCTGGACAGATCAGGAGAAAAATGCAGAATGAAATTCAAATTCACAAAAAAGACGAGATTTACTGGTCTGACAGAGACTGGGGGAGCCCCTGAGACTATGGCCCCCAGACACCCTGCTAGCTCAGAACTGAAGGCACTCCTGAAGTCCATATTTCAGCCAAAGATTAGGCAGGCCTATAAAACGAACAATGTCACACATAGGGAACATGCTTCTTAGTTCAGTCCAGTATACGAAACCAAATGGGCAACACCTGCTCAAAAGCAAAGCCGAGAAGGCAGGAAGGGACAGGATAACTGGACGAATGGACGTGGATAACCCAGGGTGTAAAGCGAAAAAGGGAGAGTGCTGACACATTGGAGCTCACATTGTGGGGATTGCAACCAATGTCACAAAATAATTTGTGTATACATTTTTGAATGCAAAACTAATTTGTGCTGTAAACTTTTACCTAAAACACATATACACACACAAAGGTGTTGCTGGTTACCACTGAATAGATTCCAACCCATGGATTCCAAGACTGTAACCTCAGGCACCTCTGGATAGGTTTGAACCACCAACTTTTAAGGCTTACCCTTTAGAGCCACCCAGGGACTCCTATGTGAGCAGTATTTCCTACCATATCAGCATAATTATGGGATTTTTCCTCAGTCCTTCCCCTCCTTCCCACCCCCTGCAAAATAACCTCTCACAAAAGACATCTGTAACACCTGGTAACTCTGGGTCTGCTTTCTTCATGGCCTAGAGCTGTGGCAATTAAGTTTATCCTCTTAGCAACAAGAAGCAAGTGGAATGATAAGCATAAAGGCTTCAGGCTAATCTGCCTACGACAGTTTCCAGGGGAGAAAACTTTGAAAAAACAAGATGGGACCAAACCAAGGGTGTTCTGAAGGCCAGGATAAGCAATTTAGATATTATGATAGGTCCTTTATGCTCTCATAGATTATTTATATTTTGTGAATTGAGCTTAGGTATTCTGAGGCTAAAATAATGTCAGACTTTTTCATTTGTTAAAATTTAATTAATGAATTTTTTGCAATTTTTCTATTAAAAATATTTTTTTCCTTAAACGTTTGGCACTCATTGATACTGCTTATCTTCCAGTAATGCTAGTAGATAACAACATATGAAAAGATAGAAAATGATGAATCACCACAAAATATAGAATTACTTTACATGTTTAGTGTGACAGTTTTTTCTGTCTCGGAAGCTTGTCCTCATAATTTGTATTGCATATTACATATATACAACATAGTCACAGAGTCTGCTAAACATCTTGTTCCTGGTTTGAATTATTAACATTTCATGATTTTCTGTAAGGAACATGACATTTCACCAAAGTAGAGGGAGCTAAGATTTTCCCTGGTGTTGCAGTGGTTAAGAGCTCAGCTACTAACCAAAAGGTCGGCAGTTCAAATCCGCCAGCAGCTCCTCGGAAACCCTATGGGTTTCAGAGTTCTATTCTGTCCTAGGTCATCACTGTGAGTCAGAATCGACTCAGATGCAACTTTTTTTTTTTTCTTTTTAACTAAGGACCATAAAAAAGGACCATATGCTGTGCTAAATACTTTACATCCAATATCTCATTTTATCTTCTCAATAAATTCTGCAGATTAGGAGATTAAGACTAAGAGAGTTCTGCCCAAGAATGCATAGCTACTAAGGTCTAGGTGAGGATTTAACCCCAGATCTGTCTGGGAGCCAAAGTCCTTGCTTTCTTCATTTATAACATTCCTGAGACAGCATGACTCCCAGTTACACTTCAACTTGAATAAGTTTGAGAATCATGGCTGTAGGCAATTGGGAGCCATTGACTGTTTTTGTTTTTAATACTATTTTTTTAATGAGCCAGATGAATGAGCCAGGGAAGATTTGGTATTGCCGCCTAGGCTTGATAATAAGGAGAGCAATTGAAGCAGGTATACTGACATAAAAAAAAAAAAAAATAGTGAGGTTAAATGGTACCCAAAGGCAATGCAATATGTGTGAGCTTTCTCTCTTGAGAAACGGTTTTAATTCTCCTAGAATCCAGACTTCTGGGGTCCATGAGTTGGGGTAACCCACCCAGGCCATTGCTCTTAGGTGTTCTTTTGAATCTTGGGCCTTGAAGAAACTGCTTTCTCAAAATCTCCTTGGAGTCAAACAGTAGTCTAGATAAACCAGTAAAGACCATTTTGCCTTAGACACTGGTGTTCTTTTGAAGAATTATCTGTGTACCGTCAGTTCCAAGAAACAGAGACTCCAAAGGTCAGACTAGAACTATGTTTTAGGGTAAATCAGTAATTATTTGTTTTTTAAGACAATGCTATATGAAATTCTTCCTGTCTCCAAATTATTTTGTCAGTTTTGCTCTGGCCCTTTTTCCATGGCAATGTTGATTAGAAGGGAAATAAAAATCTTTGGAGGTTCTCTCATCTTCAGAACATTTTGACCCCTAGTCAAAATGTTACCCTGATTTGCAAATTGTATATTAAATAAACCTCAATTAATTTCTATTATTGGCTTAATTTTTAACACTCCTTATCCTATGCTGGTATTTGCCTAAAAATAAATAAATACATAACAAAACATGGGAACACTTTTATACATTCCATGTATAATAAAATACAAAGCTGGTAAATAATACAAAGCTAGTAAATCAGTACAAAATGAAATAAAAAACATTCTTTGGCATATTTTAACACTCCCATAAACTGGTGCCTCCATTAAAAAGAAAAAAAAAAGCCATCAAGTCAATACTGACTCACAGTGACCCTATGGGACAGAGTAGAACTGCCCTATAGGGTTTCCAAGACTGTAATCTTTATGGAAGCAGATTGCCATATCTTTCTCCCATAGAGTGGCTGGTGGATTTGAACCACTGATCTTTTGGTTAGCAGCTGAGTGCTTAACCACTGTGCCACCAGGTCTAGGGGTTAAGTATACCCCTAGATACCACCATTGCCTCACCTCTGAGCAGGCAGGCTAATTAAGAGGTAATTACACAAACTAATTCCACAGTGTTATTAAGATGTTGTTAATATGCATGCATTCATTGTTGCTATCTCCAAATGATTTTATAAAGGAGTGTTTTAATTTAAAAAAAGGTAGGTAAGTGCAATGTATTCAAGGTGTATGATAACAATCTGGCTTAGGAAGGTACAGTAATAAGAAGAGGATGGGAGTGTGGTAGGTTGACTAACGGCCCCCCCAAATATGTCCACATCTGAATCCCTGGAACCTGTGAATATTACCTTTAGGACAAAAGGGACTTTGCAGATGTGATTAAGTTAAGGGTTTTCAGGTGGAAAGAGTGTCCTGGATTATGCAGGTGAACCCAGTGTAATCCCAATGGTCCTTATAAGATGGAAGAGGAATTGGAGTAGGAGGAGAAGGCATATGGTGAAATAGAGATTGCAGTGATGCACCTTGAAGATGGAGGAAGAGGTCACAGTCCAAGGAATACAGGCAACCACTAGAAGCTGAAAAAGGCAAAGACATGGATTCTCCCCTTGGAGCTTCCAGAAGGAATCAGCCTTACTGGTACCTTGACTTTAACCCAGTGAAACTGATGTCAGACTTCTAATCTTCTTAACTGTAAGAGAGTAAATCTGCATTATTTTAATTCTCTAAACTTGTGGTTGGAAACCATGGTGGTGTAGTGGTTAAGTGCTATGCTTGCTAACCAAAAGGTCAGCAGTTCAAATCCACCAGGTGCTCCTTGGAAACTCTATGGGGCAGGTCTACCCTGCCCTATAGGGCTGCTATGAGTTAGAATCAACTCAACAGCAACGGATTTGGGTTTTTTTTTTTTTAATTTGTGGTAATTTGTTATAGTGGCAACAGGAAACTGTTATAGGAAATAATAGAATTTTAAACGAAAAATGAGAAGATTTTGGTATGAGTTGGAATCAACTTGACGGCAATGGGCTTGTTTGTTTGTTTGTTTTAAGATGGCAGGCTAGTCAGACGCACCACACCGTCCCTCTCCAGCAAAGACAAGAGAAACAAAGTTAAACAAATACGGATGACAGTTCTGGAATCCTGAGCATCATTTGAAAAGATACAGAATCAGATCAAACACTGATTGGAAGAAGAAATTTAACAAGAACAGAAAATGAGGAGAGAAACAAGAAGGAGCTGCCCAGCCAGCCAGGCTGGCACAACATGGACATCTTGAGTCAGCTAGCAGTGATTCCAGCTGAGGAGCACAAGAAGGCAGCATCACAGAGCGCCCAAGAGGAGAAAACTGTGTAGATGCACCTGGAGTGAAGCAAGGTACCCATTACTGGCTGTACCCAGTGGCAAGTACACAAGCACCCCTGCTCATTGACCATAAGAGTGCAGCCCCCATCTCCTCACTCTCTTGGTCGTTGGCAGCACGAACCCTACCCCCATCCCAACCACCTCGACTGCTGGGGATCTTAGTACGAGCCCCTCTATTCTTATTTTTTTCTTTCTTTCTTTTTTCCCTTTACCCTTACACCCACCCAATCTCGTCTACCACCCCCAACATACCAAGAGAGGGACGCAGTGAGAGAGCACAGTCTGGCTACCCACCCTGTCACTCCTCTGCTTGGAGATAGTGCTTGTGTGCTCCCTGGCCACCCACACTCCCTCTCCCCCAACAGTGAGAGTGCCTACACGTTCTCTGGCTATCCACCCAGCCACTCTTCTGCAGGAGAAAGTGCCTGCATGCTCTCCAGCCATGCACCCTACCACTTCCCCACTGGAGAGTGCACCTGCATGCTTCTTGGCCACCCATCCCAACCCTCCGCCACAGGAAAGAGCAGCTGTGCACTCTAAGGTCAGCTTCCCTACCACTTCCCCACTGGAGAGAGTGCCTGCACACATTCTGGCTGTCCGCCCTGTACCTCCCTTGCCTGAGAGAGAACCTGCACACTCCCCAGCTGCATGGTCCGCCCCCCCGACCCTCCACCTGTGGTCCTGCTAGCATGTGGAGTGACAGCATCTGTGCTCCTCGGTCTCATACTTTGATCTGGCCCTTGCCTGCTGCCCTGCCAAGTGGGCAGAGGGAGCACCTCTGCAACTGGGAGCATTCATATGCTGCCACACCAGAGGCGGATGGTGGCCAGCTCCCACGTAGCACACCCACAGCCATTTCTCACACACAGTGAACAGTGACATGGGTTTGCCCTTCCAGCTACAGCCATACCCACCTGGAGACAGGTGGTGAACACTCCCATGCCACCAGATAAACAAGAACTGAAGCACACCTAACCTGCCCACACCAATGAATCAAAACAAAACAAAAAAATCATGAATAAAATAACACCTAAATGCCACGGAGACAGCAGACACTGTCAAGTCAGTTAAAGAAACAGGACAAGTTGGCTCAAGCAACTGACCAAAATAAAGAGGTAGAAAATCTTCCTGAGGAAGAAATGGTAATGGAACTATCTGATAAGGAATTCAAAAGACTTATATATAGGGTACTCCATCAGATCAAGGAAAACACAGACAAAACCCCAGAAGAATTCAGGAAAACAATACAAGGACAAACTGACAAATAAACGACTAGAAACCATACAAAAACAGCAAATAGAAATCCAGAAGAATAACAAATAATTTCAGAAATAGACAACCAAATGGAAGGACAAGGAATAGAATCGATGGAATACAGAATCACTGAAATAGAGGATAAATCCCTTGATATTAATTTGTTCAAAGAACATCTAGAAAAAGACCTTAGAAAAATGAAGAAAGCCTAACAGTTACATGGGACACTATCAAGAGGAATAACTTACATGTAATAAGAATGCCAGAACAGGAGGAGACAAAAAAAAAGCACAGAAAAAAGTTCTGAAGATTTGCTGGCAGAAAACTTCCCTAATATGAAAGATGAGAAGATATCCATTCTAGGAAGCTCAAAGAACCCCATACAGGATAGACCCCAAAAGAAGGTCGCCAAGACATATCATAATCAAACTTTCTAAAGCCAAAGACAAAGAATCCTAAGGGGAAAACTGTCACCTACAAAGGGGGAACCAATAAGACTAAACTCTGATTACCCAGCAGAAACCATGTTGGCAAGAAGGCAATGGGATGACATACATAAAGCCTTGAAAGAAAAAAAAAAAAGACAACTGCCAAGCAAGAATTTTATATTCAGCAATATTGTCTCTCAAATATGAGAATGAAATTAGGATATTTCCAGATAAACAAAAATTAAAGGAATTTGTAAAAACCAGACCAACCTTATAAGAATATTAAAGGGAGCACTTTGGATAGAGAAACACCACCACCAGACCACCAGACAGCAAAATGAAATTAAGACACATGACAGCATCACCAAAATGTCAACCAAAATAAAAGAATTCTCAAAAATAAAATAAAGCTACAAGACTGTACATGACAACAACTTCAAAATAAGAGAGATAATAAATGATACAATTACAGAACTTCCACATGAAGAGGAAGTCAAGGCAATATCAAGATATAACAGCCTTTTTTTTTTTAATTAATTTTTATTAACCTTCAAGTGAACATTTACCATTCCAATCAGTCTGTCACATGTAGGTTTACATACATCATACTCCCTTCTCCCACTTGCTCTCCCCCTATTGAGTCAGCCCTTTCAGTCTCTCGTTTCGTGCCAATTTTGCCATCTTCCCTCTCTATCTTCCCATCCCCTCTCCAGTCAAGAGTTGTCAACACACTCTCCAGTGTCCACCTAATTTAATTGGCTCACTCTTCATCAGCATCTCTCTCCCCGCCACTGACCAGTCCTTCTCATGCCTGATGAGTTGTCTTCGGGGATGGTTCCTGTCCTGTGCCATCAGAAGTTCTGGGGAGCATTGTCTCTGGGATTCCTCTAGTCGCATTAGGTATGGTCTTTTTATGAGAATTTGGGGTCTGTATCCCATTGGCCTCCTGCTCCCTCAGGAGTTGTCTGTTGTGCTCCCTAGCAGGGCAGACATTGATTGTGGCCGGGCACCAACTAGTTCTTCTGGTCTCAGGATAATGTAGGTCTCTGGTTCATGTGGCCCTTTCTGTCTCTTGGGTTCTTAGTTGTCGTGTGGCCTTGGTGTTCTTCCTTTGCCTTTGCTCCAGGTGGGTTGAGACCAACTGATGTATCTTAGATGGCCGCTTGTTGGCATTTAGGACCCCAGGCGCCACAATTCAAAGTGGGATGCAGAATGTTTTCATAATAGAATTATTTTGCCAATTGACTTAGAAGTCTCTTCAAACCCTGTTCCCCAGACCCCAGCCCCTGCTCCGCTGACCTTTGAAGCTTCCATTTTATCCCGGAAACCTCTTTGCTTTTAGTCCAGTCCAATTAGGCTGACCTTCCTTGTATTGTGTGTTGTCTTTCCCTTCACCCAAAGCAGTTCTTATCTACTGATTGATCAATAAAAAACCCTCTCCCTCCCTCCCTCCCTCCCCCCTTTGTAATCACAAAAGTATGTGTTCTCCGTTTTTTCTATTTCTCAAGATCTTATAATAGTGGTCTTATACAATATTTGTCCTTTTGCCTCTGACTCATTTCGCTCAGCATGATGTCTTCCAGATTCCTCCATGTTATGAAATGTTTCACAGATTCGTCACTGTTCTTTATCGATGCGTAGTATTCCATTGTGTGAATATACCACAATTTATTTACCCATTCATCCGTTGACGGACATCTTGGTTGCTTCCAGCTTTGTGCTATTGTAAACAGAGCTGCAATAAACATGGGTGTGCATATATCTGTTTGTGTGAAGGCTCTTGTATCTCTAGGGTATATTCCGAGGAGTGGGATTTCTGGGTTGTATGGTAGTTCTATTTCTAACTGTTTAAGATAACGCCAGATGGATTTCCAAAGTGGTTGTACCATTTTACAATCCCACCAGCAGTGTATGAGAGTTCCAATCTCTCCGCAGCCTCTCCAACATTTATTATTTTGTGTTTTTTGGATTAATGCCAGTCCAGTTGGTGTGAGATGGAATCTCATCGTAGTTTTAATTTGCATTTCTCTAATGGCTAATGATTGGGAGCATTTTCTCATGTATCTGTTGGCTGCCTGAATATCTTCTTTAGTGAAATGTGTGTTCATATCCTTTGCCCACTTCTTGATTGGGTTGCTTTGTGGTTGAGTTTTGACAGAATCATGTAGATTTTAGAGATCAGGCGCTGGTCTGAGATGTCATAGCTGAATATTCTTTCCCAGTCTGTAGGTGGTCTTTTTACTCTTTTGGTGAAGTCTCTAGATGAGCATAGGTGTTTGATTTTTAGGAGCTCCCAGTTATCTGGTTTCTCTTCATCATTTTTGGTAATGTTTTGTATTCTGTTTATGCCCTGTATTAGGGCTCCTAGGGTTGTCCCAATTTTTTCTTCCATGATCTTTATCGTTTTAGTCTTTATGTTTAGGTCTTTGATCCACTTGGAGTTAGTTTTTGTGCATGGTGTGAGGTATGGGTCCTGTTTCATTCTTTTGCAAATGGATATCCAGTTATGCCAGCACCATTTGTTAAAAAGACTATCATTTCCCCAATTGACTGACACTGGTCCTTTGTCAAATATCAGCTGCTCATACATGGATGGATTTATATCTGGGTTCTCAATTCTGTTCCATTGGTCTGTGTGCCTGTTGTTGTACCAGTACCAGGCTGTTCTGACTACTGTAGCTGTACAATAGGTTCTGAAATCAGGTAGAGTGAGGCCTCCCACTTTCTTCTTCTTTTTCAGTAATGCTTTGCTTATCCGGGGGTTCTTTCCCTTCCATATGAAATTAGTGATTTGTTTCTCTATCCCCTTAAAATATGACATTGGTATTTGGATTGGAAGTGCGTTAAATGTATAGATGGCTTTTGGTAGAATAGACATTTTTACTATGTTAAGTCTTCCTATCCATGAGCAGGGTATGTTCTTCCACTTAAGTATGTCCTTTTGAATTTCTTGTAGCAGAGTTTTATAGTTTTCTTGGTATAGGTCTTTTACATCCTTGGTAAGATTTATTCCTAAGTATTTTATCTTCTTGGGGGCTACTGTGAATGGTATTGATTTGGTTATTTCCTCTTCGGTGTTCTTTTTGTTGATGTAGAGGAATCCAAGTGATTTTTGTATGTTTATTTTGTAACCTGAGACTCTGCCAAACTCTTCTATTAGTTTCAGTAGTAGTTTTCTGGAGGATTCCTTAGGGTTTTCTGTGTATACGATCATGTCATCTGCAAATAGTGATAGCTTTACTTCCTCCTTGCCAATCCAGATACCCTTTATTTCTTTGTCTAGCCTAATTGCCCTGGCTAGGACTTCAAGTACGATGTTGAATAAGAGTGGTGATAAAGGGCATCCTTGTCTGGTTCCCGTTCTCAGGGGAAATGCTTTCAGGTTCTCTCCATTTAGAGTGATATTGGCTGTTGGCTTTGCATAGATGCCCTTTATTATGTTGAGGAATTTTCCTTCAATTCCTACTTTGGTAAGAGTTTTTATTATAAATGGGTGTTGAACTTTGTCAAATGCCTTTTCTGCATCAATTGATAAGATCATGTGGTTTTTGTCTTTTGTTTTATTTATGTGATGGATTACATTAATGGTTTTTCTGATATTAAACCAGCCTTGCATACCTGGTAGAAATCCCACTTGATCAGGGTGAATTATTTTTTTGATGTGTTGTTGGATTCTATTGGCTAGAATTTTGTTGAGGATTTTTGCATCTATGTTCATGAGGGATATAGGTCTAAAATTTTCTTTTTTTGTAATGTCTTTATCTGGTTTTGGTATCAGGGAGATGGTAGCTTCATAGAATGAGTTGGGTAGTATTCCGTCTTGTTCTATGCTTTGAAATAGCTTCAGTAGTAGTGGTGTTAAGTCTTCTCTGAAGGTTTGGTAGAACTCTGCAGTGAAGCTGTCTGGGCCAGGACTTTTTTTTCTTGGAAGTTTTTTGATTACCGTTTCAATCTCTTTTTTTGTTATGAGTCTATTTAGTTGTTCTACTTCTGAATGTGTTAGTTTAGGTAGGTAGTATTTTTCTAAGAATTTATCCATTTCTTCTAGGTTTTCAAATTTGTTAGAGTACAATTTTACGTAGTAATCTGAAATGATTCTTTTAATTTCATTTGGCTCTGTTGTGATGTGGTCCTTCCCGTTTCTTATTCAGGTTATTTGTTTCCTTTCCTGTATTTCTTTAGTCAGTCTAGCCAATGGTTTATCAATTTTGTTAATTTTTTCAAAGAACCAGCTTTTGGCTTTGTTAATTTTTTCAATTGTTTTTCTGTTCTCTAATTCATTTAGTTCAGCTCTAATTTTTATTATTTGTTTTCTTCTGGTGCCTGATGGGTTCTTTTGTTGCTCACTTTCTATTTGTTCAAGTTGTCGGGACAGTTCTCTGATTTTGTCTTTCTTCTTTTTGTATGTGTGCATTTATCGATATAAATTGGCCTCTGAGCCACTGCTCTTTGCTGTGTCCCAGAGGTTTTGATAAGAAGTATTTTCATTCTCGTTGCTTTCTAAGAATTTCCTTATTCCCTCCTTGATGTCTTCTATAACCCAGTCTTTTTTCAGGAGGGTATTGTTCATTTTCCAAGTATTTGATTTCTTTTCCCTAGTTTTTCTGTTATTGATTTCTAGCTTCATTGCCTTGTGGTCTGAGAAGATGCTTTGTAATATTTCGATGTTTTGGATTCTACCAAGATTTGTTTTGTGACCTAATATGTGGTCTAATCTAGAGAATGTTCCATGTGCACTAGAAAAAAAAGTATATTTTGCAGCAGTTGGGTGGAGAGTTCTGTATAAGTCAATGAGTTCAAGTTGGTTGATTGTTGTAAGTAGGTCTTCCGTGTCTCTATTGAGCTTCTTACTGGATGTCCTGTCCTTCTCCGAAAGTGGTGTGTTGAAGTCCCATACTATAAATGTGGAGGTGTCTATCTCACTTTTCAATTCTGTTAAAATTTGATTTATGTATCTTGTAGCCCTGTCATTGGGTGCATAAATATTTAATATGGTTATATCTTCCTGATCAATTGTCCCTTTTATCATTATATAGTGTCCTTCTTTATCCTTTGTGGCGGATTTAAGTCTAAAGTCTATTTTGTCAGAAATTAATATTGCTACTCCTCTTCTTTTTTGCTTATTATTTGCTTGATATATTTTTTTCCATCCTTTGAGTTTTAGTTTGTTTGTGTCTCTAAGTCTAAGGTGTGTCTCTTGTAGGCAGTATATAGATGGATCGTGTTTCTTTATCCAGTCCGTGACTCTCTGTCTCTTTATTGGTGCATTTAGTCCATTTACATTCAGGGTAATTATAGATAAATAAGTTTTTAGTGCTGTCATTTTGATGCCTTTTCATGTGTGTTGTTGGCCTTTTCATTTTTCCACATTCTTTTTTGTGCTGAGACGTTTTTCTTAGTAGATTGTGAGATCCTCATTTTCATAATGTTTAACTTTATGTTTGTTGAGTCGTTACGTTTTTCTTCAGTTATGGAATTGATATTCCTTTTTGTGGTTACCTTATTATTTACCCCTATTTTTCTAAGTAAAAACTTAACTTGTATCGTTCTATATCACCTTGTATCACTCTCCATCTGGCAGTTCAATGCCTCCTTTTTGATTATTGTGATCGTTTATCTATTGATTTCCATGATTTCCTGTTATGTGTATTATTTTCTTTATTTATTTTTTAGAATTAATCTTACTTTGTTTGTTTTTGTGCTTTCCCTATTTGAGTTGCGTTGATATCAGGACGTTCTGTTTTGTGACCTTGTATTGTGCTGGTACCTGATATTATTGGTCATCAGGCCAAACAATCTCCTTAAGCATGTCTTGCAGTCTTGGTTTAGTTTTTGCAAATTCTCTAAACTTGTGTTTATCTGTAAATATCTTAATTTCTCCTTCATATTTCAGAGAGAGTTTTTCTGGGTATATGATCCTTGGTTGGCAGTTTTTCTCCTTCAGTGCTCTGTATACATCGTCCCACTCCCTTCTTGCCTGCATGGTTTCTGCTGAGTAGTCTGAACTTATTCTTATTGATTCTCCCTTGAAGGAAACCTTTCTTTTCTCCCTGGCTGCTTTTAAAATTTTCTGTTTGTCTTTGGTTTTGGCAAGTTTGACGATAATATGTCTTGGTGTTTTTCTTTTTGGATCAATCTTAAATGGGGTTTGATGAGCATCTTGGATAGATATCCTTTCGTCTTTCATGATGTCAGGGAAGTTTTGTGTCAGGAGTTCTTCAACTATTTTCTCTTTGTTTTCTGTCCCCCCCCCCCCCGTTCTGGGACTCCAATCACTCGCAAGTTATCCTTCTTGATAGAGTCCCACATGATTCTTAGGGTTTCTTCATTTTTTTAAATTCTTTTATCTGATTTTTTTTCAGCTATGTTGGAGTTGATTCCCTGGTCCTCCAGAAGTCCCAGTCTACATTCTAATTGCTCGAGTCTGCTCCTCTGACTTTCTATTGCGTTGTCTAATTCTGTAATTTTATTGTTAATCTTTTGGATTTCTACATGCTGTCTCTCTATGGATTCTGGCAACTTATTGATTTTTCCACTATGTTCTTGAATAATCTTTTTGAGTTCTTCAACAGTTTTATCAGTGTGTTCCTTGGCTTTTTCTGCATTTATCCTAATTTCATTTGTGATATCTTTAAGCATTCCGTAAATTAGTTTTTTATAATCTGTATCTGATAATTCCAGGATTGTATCTTCATTTGGGAAAGATTTTGATTCTTTTGTTTGGGGTGTTGGAGAAGCTGTCATGCTCTGTTTCTTTATGTGGTTTGATATGGACTGCTGTCTCCGAGCCATCACTGGGAAACTAGATTTTCCAGGTAATCAGCTAAAAAAAAATGCAGTCAGATCCCTATCTGAATTCTCCTTCTGGCTCAGGGTATTCGGATGTTAATGGAGCCGCCTGGTACGCTGGCTCTTAGTTCTGAAAACGATCGCTGTCTGCCCGTATTTGTTCGTTCTCTGTCTCTAAGTCTGTGTTTGTTGTTCAGAGTTCGTAGATTGTTATATATGTGATCGATTCACTTGTTTTTCTGAGTCTTTGTTGCAAGAGGGATCCGCGGTAGCGTCCACCTAGTCTGCCATCTTGGCCCCACCTCTATAACAGACTTTTAAACCTAGGAAGGTAAAGGTAAATTTCACGGTAAACACAAAGAAAATTAATAAACTGCTCACCAAAATATAAAAGAAGAAAACCATAAAGGCTCAATAAACACCAAATCAACAACAACAAAGGAAAGGAAAGAAACTTCCTACGCCAAAAACAAAAAACAAAACCCACAACAAAGTAACAGTGGTTAATTCATACCTATTGATAATCACACTAAATGTAAATGGGTTAAATGCACCAGTCAAGAGTCAGAGACTAACAAAATGGATTAAAAAAAAAAACATAATCCATCAATATGTTGTCTACAAGAGATACACATTAGACACAAAGATGCAAATGTGCTAAAAATGAATGAATGGAAAAAAATACAGACCAAGCAAACTGTAACCAAAAAAGAGCAGGAGTGGCAATATTAATCTCTGAAAAAATAAACTTTAAGGCAAAATCCACCACAAAAGACAAGGAAGGGACTTGTATAATGATTAAAGCCTCAATTCACCAAGAGGACATAATAACATCTATATGCCCAATAACAAGGCTGCAAATACATAAAAGTATAACAACATTGAAAAGAGAAATAGTTCCACAAAAATAGTAGGAGACTTTAACACACCACTTTTGATGAATGACAGAACTAAAAAGAAATTGAACAAAGATACTGAATATCTAAACATCACAATCAACCAACTTGACATCTTAGACATATGCAGACATTCCACCCCAAAGGAGCATAGTATACATTCTCCTCCAGTACGCATGGATCTTTCTCCAGAATGGACCACATTTTCGACCACAAAATAAGCCTCAGTAAATTCAAAAGTATAGAAATAGTACACAGCATTTTCACTTATCACAGTGCTATCAAATTAGAAATAAATACCAAGAAGAACAGGGAAAAAAATCAAACATATGGAAACTGAAAAACAGCTTGCTCAAAAACCACGGGGTAATAGATGAAATTAAAAACGAACCAAAAAAATTCCTAGAAACAAGTGAGAAAGAAAACACAGCATACCAAAACCTTTGGGATGCAGCAAAAGCAGTACTCAGAGGTCAATTTATAGCAATAAATGTATGTATCAAAAAAGAAGAAAGGACCAAAACCAACACCTTACCTCTACAACTCAAACAAAAAGAAAAAGAGCGGCAAAAGAAGCTCACAGCCTCCAATAGAAAGGAAGTAATAGAGATTATGGCAGAAATAAACAAATTAGAAAACAGAAAAATAATTGAAGAAATCAACAAGACTAGAAGTTGGTTCTTTGAAAAGATCAGTGAAACTGGCAAACCCCTGGCCAAATAGACAAAGGAAAAGAAGGCGAAGATGCAAATAACCCAAATAAGAAATAGGATGGGGGACGTTAAACAGAACCAACTGAAATAAAAAGGATCATAGCAGAATATTATGAAAACTATACTCCAACAAATTTGAAAACCTAGAAGAAATGGACAAATTTCTAGAAACACACTACTTATTACCTACCCAAACTAACACAAACTGAGGTAGAAAAACTAAACAGGCTGATAACAAAAGAACAAATTGAAGAAATCATTTAAAAAAAAAAAAAATCCCTGGTCCAGACAGAGTCACTGGTGAATTCTACCAAACATTCTCATAAGAGTTAATACCAATACTACTCAACCTATTCCTGAGCATAGAAAAGGAAGGAATACTCCTGAATTCATTCTGTGAAGCCAGCATAACCCTGATACCAAAGCCAAAGAATTACAGACCAACATCCTTTATGAATATTGTTGTTGTTGTTAGGTGCCAACGAGACAGTTCTGATTCATAGCGACCCTATGTACCACAGAATGAAACACTGCCTGGTCCTGTGCCATGCTCACAATTGTCATGCTTGAGCCCATTGTTGCAGCCACTGTGTCGATCCATTTCGTTGAGGGTCTTTCTCTTTTCTGCTGACCCTGTACTCCACCATGCATGATGTCCTTCTTCAGAGACTGATCCCTCCTGACAATATGTCCAAAGTATGTACAATGCATTCTTGCCATCCTTGCTTTTAAGGAGCATTCTGGTTGTACTTCTTCCAAGACAGGTTTGTTCATTCTTTTGGCAGTCCATGATAAAGTCAGTATTCTTTGCCAGCACCGTAATTCAAAGGCATCAATTCTTCTCTGGTCTTTCTTGTTCATTGCCCAGCTTTTGCATGCATATGATGCGATTGAAAATACCATGGCTTTGGTCAGGTTTAACAATGAGAACTCTGAAAAGGAATCAGGAAAACAATACTATTTACAATAGTGCTCAAAAAGATAAAATACCTAGGAATAAATCTAACTAGAGACGTAAAAGTCTTATACAAAGAAAATTATAAACTACTACTGCAAGAAACCAAAAGAGACCTAGATAAATGGGGAAACATACCATGCTCATGAAGACTTCACATTGTGAAAATGTCAATACTTCCCAAAGCAATCTACAAATACAAGGCAATCCCGATCCAAATTCCAACAACATTCTTTAATGAGATGGAAAAACAAATCATCAACTTTATACGGAAAGGAAAGAGGCTCTGGATAAGCAAAACATTATTGACAAAAAAGAACAACGTAGGAGGCCTCATACTTCCTGATCTCAGAACCTACTCTACAGACATGGTAGTTAAAATAGCCTGTACTGGTACAATGACACATATAGACCAGTGAAACAGAACTGAGAACTCAGGAGTGAATCCATCCACCTATCGACAAATGATCTTTGATAAAGGGTCAAAGTTTATTAAACAGGGAAAGGAATGTCTCTTTAACAAAAGGTGCTGCCAAAACTGGATATCCATCTATAGGGAAATGAAACAAGATCCATACCTCACATCATACACAAAAACCAACTCAAAATGGATCAAAGACCTAAATGCAAAACCTGAAATTATGAAGATCCACGGTGGGGGGAGGGAAAACAGGGACAACACTAGGGGCCCGAATGTACTGTATAAATAGTATACCAAACTGTCGTTGTCCTCTAGTGCTGTGCTATAAAAGAAATACCACAAGTGCATGGCTTCAACAAAGAGAAATTTATTTTCTCACTGTCTAGTTTTTTAGTGGGCTAGAAGTCCAGATTCAGTGCATCAGCTCCAGGGGAAGGCTTTCTCTCTCTGTCTGCTCTGGAGGAAGGTCCCTCTTGTCAATCTTCCCCTGGACTAGGAGCTTCTCTGTGCAGGAACCCAGGATCCAAAGGACACGCTCTTCTCCCAGTTCTTCTTTCTTGGTGGTATGAGGTCCCCACTGTCTGTTTGCTTCCCCTTCATCTCTTTTAAGATAAAAGGTGGTGCAGGTCAAACTTCAGGGAAACTCTGTATACACTGGATCAGAATGTGACCTTAGTAAGGGTGTTACCCACCCCCCAAAAACCAAACCCACTGCCGTTGAGTCAATTCCGACTCATAGCAACCCTATAGGACAAAGTAGAACTGCACCATAGAGTTCCTAAGGAGCACCTGGCAGATTCGAACTGCTGACCTCTTGGTTAGCAGCTGTGGCACTTAGCCACTATGCCACCAGGGTTTCCAAGGGTGTTGCAATCCCTCCGTAATCCTCCTTAGCATAAAATAACAACCACAAAATGGAGGACAACCACATAATACTGGGAATCATGGCCTCACCAATTTAACACATATTTTTGGGGACGCATTCAATCCATAACACAAACGTAACTAAAAATGCACAAACACTGGAAGATAAACTAGATAACTGGGATCTACTAAAAATAAACACATATGCTCATCAAAAGACTTCACCATAATAGTAAAAAGAGAACCTACAGACTGGGGAAAAATTTTTGGCTGTGACATATCTGACAAGGGGGTAATCTCTAAAACTTATAGAAAACTTCAAAACCTAAACAACCAAAAATCAAACAATCCAATTAAAAAAGGACAAAGGACATAAGCAGGCACTTCACCAAACAAAGACATTCAGGTGGCTAACAAACACATGAAGAGATGCTCCAGATCATCAGCTTTAACAAGCTGCATATCAAAACTACAATGGGATACCACCTCGCCCCGTCAATAATGGCACTGATCAAAAAAACCAAAAACAACTAATGCTGGTGAGGTTGTGGGCAGATAGGAATTCTTATACACTGCTGGTGAGAGCGTAAAATGATAAACCACTGCAGAAAATGCTGTGGCGCCTCCTTAAAAAGTTACATACAGAATTACCATATGCAATCCTATTCCCAGGTATATATCCAAGAGAAACAAGAGCCATAATACTAATAGACATGCACGCCCATATTCACTGCAGCACTGTTCACAATAGCAAAAAGATACAAACAACATAAATGCCCACCAATGGATGAATGCATAAACGAAATGTGGTATACACACACAATGAAATACTAAACAACGATAAAGAATAATGATGAATCTGCGAAACATCGAATAATATGGATGAATCTGCAGGACATTATGCTGAGTGAAATAAGTCAATTACAAAAGGACAAATATTGATGAGGCCACTATTATAAAAAGTCAAGAATAGGTTTACACACAGAGAGAAACATTCTTTGATGGTTACCAGGAGTGAAAGGGGGAGACAGGGAGAATCACTAACTAGATAGTAGACAACTGTTAATTCTGGTGAAGGGTAAGGTAATACACAATATGGGAGAAGACAGCACAACATGACCAAGGCAAAGGAAGACACTGCGCATGAGGTACACAGGAATAAAGTGCAACTTCGATAAATGTTATATACAATCCTGCAACAACAGTAATAACAATCAGTAATTTGGGAGCAGATACATGGGGTATTTGCTAAATAGGTGACAAGGGCCACGCAGAAATACAACCGTATACGTATACAGGTATGGTTGTGTATATTTCTACATACATATTTATAAATGCTGCATGTATACTCATATATATAATAGAGCAGAAAGGGGCACAGTTATAGAAACTACTCAGACATCAGGACTGAGCTACTGGACATGAAGGCTAAGGACCATATTCTTAGGGAACATCTAGGTCAACTGGCAAAACACAGTTCGTAAAAATAATGTTCTACATCCTAGCCTGGTATCATCTGGAGACTTAAAAGCTTGTGAGTGGCCATCTAAGAAGCAACTATTGGTCTCTTCCTGCTAGAAACAAAGGAGAACAAAGAAAACTGAAGACCCAATGAAGCAATTAACCCAAAGGACTAATGGCCCACATGAACCACAGTCTCCTCTAACCTGAGACCAGGAGAACTAAATGGTGCCCAGCTACCACTACTGACCACTCTGACCAGGATCACAATAGAAGGTCCCAGATCACTGTTGCTGTGGAGTCAGTTCCGATTCATAGTGACTCTACGTGCAACAGAACGAAACACTACCCCGTCCTGCGCCATCCTCACAATAGTTGTTATACTTGAACAAAATTCAAATATAAAAAATAAAATGGACTTACTTGTCTGAAAGAGACTGGAGGAACCCCCAAGCCTATTGCCCTCACTTTACCTTCTAACTTGAAACCAGATACTCCCAGAGGCCGTCTTTCAGCCAAATAATAGAGCTATAAAATCAACAATAACAACCTTGAAGAATGTGCTCCTTATAACCATCGACTATACAAGACCAAAAGGGCAACATTTGCCCAAAACCAAAGATGAGAAGACAGGGTGGGACAGGGAAACTGGCAACGGGGAACTCAGGGAGGAAATGGGGAGAGTGCTGACATATTGTGGGGATGACAACCAAGATCATGAAACAATCTGCATAAGAATCATTGATTGGAAAATTAATTTGCTATGTAAACTTTCACAGAAAATACAATATATTTTTTAATTTTTTTAAAAAATGAGATTTGGTGAAAGATTATCTTTGGAAAGGAGATGGTTGAGGATACTTTCAATATTTTAGGTCTGACAAGCATGTTCCACCACCTAGCAGTTCTACTCCTGGGTAGGGATGCAATCAGAGGGCTGTGCAGCAGGTTTGCAATGTTTTTGGTATTATTCTGTCTTAAGTGGGGTGACAAGTACAGGAGTGTTGGTTTTATGTGTTCTTATTTTGTTTTTCTGTTTATATATACAAAAAAAATCAATTTTGAACGATTGAGTGAATAATGATATCAATAACAGAAATATGGAATTTTCCTGGGAGAAAATTGGGGAAAAAAAGGTAGTTTCTTGGGAGCAAATTAGGAAAAGATAAATAGTTTAAGGCAGGTGTTAGTCCTCAAATGTGTAATATTTATAGTGGAGACCTGGTTATCATTCCCAGAAGTTTTGGGTGGATGAGTTATAGTTAATGGATTTAAGTACTTACTATGTGCCAGGATTCAGAAGAGGACATTGCTGATGTCAGATGGATCCTGGCTGAAAGCAGAGAATACCAGAAAGATGTTTACCTGTGTTCTATTGACTGTGCAAAGGCATTTGACTGTGTGGATCATAACAAATGATGGATAACATTTTGAAGAATGGGTATTCCAGAACACTTAGTTGTGTTCATGAAGAACCTGTACACAGATCAAGAGGCAGTTCCAACAAAACAAGGGGATACTGTGTGGTTTAAAATCAGGAAAGGTGTCAGGGTTGTATCCTTTCACTATGCTTATTCAATCTGTATGCTGAGCACGTAATCTGAGAAGCTGGACTATACGAAGAAGAACAGGACATTAGGGCTGGAGGAAGCCTCATTAACAACCTATGATATAGAGATGACACAGCCTTGCTTGCTGAAACTGAAGAGGACTTGAAGCACTTACTGATGAAGATCAAAGGCCATAGCCTTCAATATGGATTACACCTCAACATAAAGAAAACAAAAATCCTCACAACTGAACCAATAAGCAGTATCATGATAAATGGAGAAAAGACCGAAGTTGTCAAGGATTTCACTTTACTTGGATCCACAATCAACATTCATGGAAGAAGCAGTCAAGAAATCAAAGAAAGCATTGCTTTGGGCAAATGTGCTGCAAAAGACCTCTTTAAAGTGTTAAAAAGCAAAGATGCCACCTTGAAGACTAAGGTGCATCTGACCCAAGCCAGGGTGTTTTCAATCACCTTATATGCCTGCAAAAACTGGACAAAGAATAAGGAAGACGAGAGACTTGATGCCTTTGAATTATGGTGTTGGTGAAGAATACTGAATATACCATGGACTCCCAAAAGAACGAACAAATCTGTCCTGGAAGAAGTACAGCCAGAATGCTTCTTAGAACGAAGGATGGTAAGATTAGGTCTCACATACTTTGGATGTTATCAGTAGGGGCCAGTCCCTGGAGACGGACATCATGCTTGGTAAAATAGAGGGTCAACGAAAAGAAAGCCCTCAGTGAAATGAATTGACACAGTGACTGCAACAACAAGCTCAAGCATAGCAACGATTGTTGATGGCACGATCGGGCAGTGTTTTTGTTTCGTTGTACATAGGGTCACTAAGAGTCAGAAGCAACTCAAGAGCACCTAACAACAGCAGCATGTGTCAGGCACTGGATTTGTGCTTTTGTCATGAAACCCTGAGAACCTAAAGAAGAATTATTGAGAGGGCACCTAACTGAGGCCAGGGACCCTGGAGCCTAACTGGGTCCAAATCTTTGCTCTACCATGTACTAGCTCTGGGACCTCAGACAAATGACCTAATCTCTCTGAGTCTCCATTTCCTCATCTGTGAAACTGGGATAGTGATAATAGCAGTACCTGCCTTAGAGTTGCTGTAACAAATAAATGAATTAACTCATTCAAAGCCCTCTCAATAGTACTGCATAGGACAGAGTAGAACTGCCTCACAAGGTTTCCAAGGAGTGGCTGGTGGATTTGCACTGCTGTCCTTTTGGTTAGCAGCCGAGCTCATTATCACTGCACCACCAGGGCTCCCTGAATAGTACCCAGCACATGGTAAGTCATCAATCAATGGTAACTAATAATATCACTTTTTAACAGTTGAAAAATCTGAGGCTTAGAGAAACAACCAAGATCATGTAACAAATAAATGGTAGAGCAGGAATTTCAACCCAGGTAAGCTCTCAACAAATTGGGTAAATCAGAAAATTTGTTTAACCCCTTTTGGGTGAAAGTAATCCTCCTGGTTTGTTGACATTAAAAGTTTTCTGCTTGTCATTTTTTTTTTCCAGTTAGTTGTATTGTGATCAGTTAGACACATCTTACAGTTTCTTGATTCTTTGAGAAGAACAAAATAATAATCATCTGTAATTTGCTTGGAGCACTGGTGGTGCAGTGGTTAAGCATTCGGCTGCTAACCAAAAGGTCCACAGTTCAAGTCCACCAGTCACTCCTTGGAAACCCCATGGGGCAGTTCTACCCTGTCCGCTAGGGTTCCTGTAAGTTGGAATTGACTCGATGTCAGCGGGTTTGGCTTTTTGGGTAATTTGCTTAAAGATACAGGTACAGCTCTCCATTATTGCTATTTTTTTTCAATTGTATTAACTGTCGAGAGAAAAAAAATTAAGTATCCTTAAATATCTCTCTAAGCGTCAGAAAAAAAATGAGTCCATGCTCTTTTTGCCTTTCCTTTAGCAATGAATGGAAACCCTGGTGGCGTAGAGGTTAGGTACTATGGCTGCTAACCAAGAGGTTGGCAGTTCAAATCTGCCAGGGGCTCCTTGGAAACTCTAGGGGGCATTCTACTCTGTCCTATAGGGTCACTATGAGTTGGAATCGACTCAAAGGCAGTGGTTAGCAATGAATTAGTTAAAATCAATGTTAGCATCAATTTATTTTTATTAAAAATAATACCTTCTCCTGAGTTCCTTCTGATTTTTCCATACAGCATGAGGAAATCAGCCAAGGCTAGAGATAGCAGGCCACATAGTATGGGCAATAAAGAAAATTTCCACCTTAATAATTCTCTGATAATTAAGAGTGATATTAAAGACTGAGTTAATTTGTGTGGTCTCTTGTTTTTAATCACTGTTGGAATTTTAATTGATCCAGATCTGTTTGAATAAAACTAGCTTCTCTATTTGGGAAAAAAAAGCATTACTAGAATTCCAATTCACAGAGTTCCTTGTCATTAGCTACTGTTCACTTTTATGAAACAGAACATACTGAAGGAATCCAGGTACCATTTTAAGCTCACTTCAAATTGCACAAGTTAAATTACAATTTTCTTTAATGGATCAAAAGAGCTTTTGGCATTTCCCTCCCCACCACCGGCAACATACACCCAAGCATATACAGTGAAACCTGTGAGACCTGGAACTCAACTAGACTGCCTTGTTTTTCTGGGTCTCGAAAATCTTCCACCTTCAGCAGGGTGCATTCTTACCACTTTTCTATCACTTCTTTTAGTGGAAAATATTTGAGTTTTCCTTTTCTAACAAGTTTCTGCTTTACACAGTTTCTGGCTTGTGTAGGTTTTACTGTATATGAAACCAAATGGTTAACAAGCTATTGGCTGTCGTGGAGACTTGGAAAATAATATAAAGCCTGTATGTTGACATGAAAAATCATAGCTCTAAGGGTACTAATTCCAATTATTGTCTTTAATGAGCTATTAGTTGACCTTTTTCTTACACTAGTTTTCAAGGCAATGTAATACGGGTTCCTTTTCATTCTTCAAAGCTCTCCAGATGATTTTTAACATAGTTCATGATAGGCAGCTTTCAGGACACCAAAGGATTTGCCACTGAATGAGTCAGGCCCTCACAGTCTTGCCTCTAAGGCCATATGGTGAAATCGATTCAGCAGTCTCAATTCATCTCCTTGTATGTCTCATTTCCACCAGGTCTGATGCTGTTACCGTCTTAGCAACTAGCTTCCCCCAAAGAAGGAAAGGACTGAAATAATAGGCTTTTCTATTGCAGCTTGGAGGATTTTTGGATTTCTTTTATATGTGAGAGAAACATTTAGGGAAATCTTGTACTTTTAAGAAAAGAATAATCAGAGATCTAAAATAGTCCAGCAGGTAGGTGGAGGGCAGAGGGGAGGGCAAAGGTGCTTTTTCTTCGGAGTTTAATTTTGGTGCTAGTTTTTTTAAGTGATTGAGGGTGATTATCTGCTCCTGCTCATCACATTGTCTTTCACGGGGGAGACAGTCTACGTACTCTTCATTAAGAGAAGCTGCACCAAAGAGGTTTTTATTGCTAAGGGAATGCTTCTCAAAGAAGCGCTGAATTTTCAGCTGCTGCTAAGTGAGAGCAATGGTAAGTTGAAGACTTTAATGTTTCTTATTTACTACTGTAGTGATGGAACCAGTGCTGTGGAAAATATCTCTAATAATCTCTCTCTTTTCCTTGAATCCTCCCCAAAAAGAAAAGCTCCAAAGAACTTTGCTAACAAGTATAAAACACATTAATGTTTCAGATGAAGGAAAACGAATTACTAGTGAGACTTAGCGTTTGCTAAGCAGAATACTGCAAAATAGTAACACAGCAGCGTGAAGGGATGTTCTTGTTCTGGACTGAATTGTGTCTGCCGAAAGGTATGTTGAAGTCCTAAATGTCTGGTATCTGTGAACATAACTGTATGGAAATTGGGTCTCTGAAGATGTTAGCAATTAACGTGAAGTCATACTGAAGTTGGGTAGGTCCTAACCCAATCTTAATGGTGTCCTTATAACCAGCCAAAAACCAAACCCATTGCCATCAAGTCGATTCTGACTCAGCAATCCCATGGGACAGAGTAGAACAGCCCCACAGGGTTTTCAAGGAGTGCCTGGTGACCTTTTGGTTAGCAGCCTAGTTCTTAACCACTGAGCCACCAGACACAGAGAGACAAAAGTTATCATGTGGTGCTGCAGCTGTAAGCCAAGGAATGCCTACAGCTACCAGAAGCTAAGAGAGAGGCATGGAACAGATTTTCCCTCAAAGCCTCAGAAGGAATCAACATGACTGACACCTTAATCTTGGACCCTCAGCCTCCACAACTGTGAGACAATACACTTCTGTTCTTATATGCCACCCAGTTTGTGGTATTTTGTTATGGAAGTCCTAGAAAACTAGTATTCAAACCCAAACCCGCTGCCATCGCCTTGATTCCGACTCACAGCAACCCAATAGGGTTTCCAAGGCTGTAAATCTCTATGGAAGCAGACTGCCACATCTATCTCCTGCAGCAGAGCCACTGGTGGTTTTGAACCATTGGCCTTTCGGTTAGTAGTCCATAGCTTTAACCATTGTACCACCAGGACTCCTCAGAAAACTAATACAGTCCTATATAAAATCTTCATTTCCTTTCTCTAATCCATTTGCCTCTTCCTTTCACCCTTTCATACCTACCTCTGTTGGGGAAGATTTTGCATAGTGTTTCTGCATATCTTGTGACAGCTTTTGTCCTAGACTATCTTTGCACAGATGTTTGCATAGCAAACAGCCTTGGAAGCTAGAGATTGTGTCTCCTTCTGGGTAAGAGGGAAGATTTGTTCCAGGACTAGTATAATAATAATCTCTGTGGGGCAAATGCTGGGTTGGTTTTCTTATCCAAAAAAAAAAAAAAAAACCCTTGCCATCAAGTCCATTCCAACTCATAGAGACACTACAGGACAAGGTAGAACTGCCCCACAGAGTTTCCAAGGAGCAGCTGGTGGATTCAAGCTGCTAACCTTTTGGGTAGCAGCCAAGCTCTTAACCACTGTACCACCAGGGCTCCAGTTTGCTTACAGACCCCTTCATAAGATTGGAGGATTCCTAAGCTTGGGGTTCCTCAGCTGTGACGCACACACACTATGTACATAGCATACACCTAGACCACCTCTACATCACCCCTGTGGAATTTGGGGGACAAGTGGAGCCAATATGAACATTAAGATCGTGCTGCCTTCTACACTGTAACTGTTAACACTCTTTGTCTCTGGCCTAGGAGTCTCATGTCTTCAGCTAGCACCTATGAAACTGTGGCAGTCTAACTTGTTCGGTTCCAAGTAGGGTAAAATTCAGGATCCTTTTTATTTTTCTTTGTTCTTAATATGTGTTTTTCCTCCATCTCTTATTTTAGAATGGGAGTGCCCAACACTTTTCTCCAAGAAACCTCTTACTCGTGGTATATTGATAGTCTCTTTCTAAAGGACCTGTTACTGGAATAAGGTTCTTGCCTCTCACTGGTCAAGAATGAGGAGGTAAAGTACGTACTTTTCCACACGAGCAAAGCTTTATTGAAGAGGCTTGCAAGTGGAGACGAGGAGGGCCTAGAGCAATGCTTACTCTCATCTCACAGAACAAAAGACAGGCCCAAGTTTTTAAAAGTTTTTGGGAGGGAAAAGATTCACGTTTATTCACAGGCATAGTCGGGGTATGTTAACTAAGGTGCGCGCGCAGTAGCTTTCCAAGATGGCTCCTGTCCTGGAGGACTCTGGGATTTGTAGCAGGACTTATTGTGCAGTGTCATGCCTGCGTAGTCTCCCGCTCTCCGGGTTAGATTCTCTGGCTGGAGCTGTAGCCCCTCACTGCTCCTAGCGGAAGGTCACACACAGGTCACAGGTGGATGTTCTGTGCATGTCCCTGGGCTTGGTTTTCTCCAGCTGCTTCTGAGAGGCAACTTTAAAGAAGTTGTGGGCTATTTCTTGATACCCTCCCCACTGTTCTGGGGAACGGCTTTGTTTCTGCACCCTGGCCCATTTCTTGTTACTTTGCAGATTTGTGGGCCCCTCTGGTTTCTTGTCTTACTAAGTCTCTAGGTTCCATACTCAGCCCCCTATTACCTCCCTTATAATATAGTCTCTTTCTTTTACTTGTTTCTCGTCTAACCACACCAGTCTCTTTGCTGTTTCTCAAATAGGCACCCTCTGATCTCAGGGCCTTTGCTCCCTGTCTTAGACCCAGAATACTCATAAATCACCTACATTGATCGATGAGGCCCTGGACACAGTGGTGGTTTAAATGGAATGCCTTAAATCTGACCTCGGCAGGACTAAACTGAAGCAACTGGAGGTATCTCACTCAACAAGCCAAGGCAGTGGTGGAATCCACACTCCCTGTTACAAAATATACAGGAATTGTTTCTTCTAAATGGAACACTGAAATGCCTGAATACACTAAAGAGGATTTTGTTTAAGTAAGAGTCCCTTTTGTTATTGGAGAACAAACATATTTCTCCCTCACTTGGATGATGGGTTGGGGATGGGGAGGGCAGCTCTCATTCCTGAATCTCATTCCTACCCGTGTTATTCCTCTATCACTGGCATCACCCGGAATCTTGTCAGAAATGCAGATTTTGGCCCTCATCTATAGCGACTGAATCACAATCTGCATTTGAAGGAAATTCCCCACGTGATTCAGATGAAAATTGAAGTTCCAGAAGGCTCTGCTCTAAAGGAGTTGGCCTGGCTGTAGTTAGGGTCATCCAACAACCATTCCCAGTCTCCCTTTCCCTTGCCCATGGCAAAACCTAGGCTTAGTAAGTGAGGATTTACTGAACACTGGGTCTGGAGGATATATGAGATTAAAAGATGACAAGCAATCAGGGCCTGAGAACAAGGAAATAGGACACATGCTTTCCAGAAAACAGACCAGATGCAGCAGAAAAATAGTCTGATGGTAAACTTGTGATCCTTTTTGGTCTGTGGCTAAGTTGTACCTTTCTAGACTTAACTAATCTTGAAGCTGAACTTAAGTTTCAAGTCCAGTTTGAACTCTGAGGCAATTTTTTTGTTTTTGTTTTTAAAACCCTAAACCACCTCCTTTCTCCAAAGGCCCAATTCCACACGGATAAGGCTTCTCTGTTAGATTACACTTTCCCTGCCTTGCCTGGCAAGAAACTTTGCTTAACCTTTACTATGTCTCAAAGTCTTTATTGTTCCTCTATTATCTGTGCTCTAAAAACTGGAAAAGTAAAAAAAAAAAAACCCTACTTTACTAGCTGCCTCTGAGTCTTAGGCATGACCACGTGACAGAGTTCTGCCCAATGAGACACTAGTACAATCCACTGGCCCTGCCCTCTCTGCTTTCATGCCACTTCCAGATTAGAATGCAAATTTTATGGCTGGGGCTTGAGCAACCATTTTGTGATCATGAGGTGACATTCACGAAATAAATGTGAAGAGATCTGAAGAAGCTTCGGCCTCTGTACAATCTTGAAAAACAAACTACCTCTGGTCTTTTTCTCATGTGAGGAAAAGAAAATCCTGTCAACCTAGTCAGTTAAATGCAATCTATTATTTGCATCTAAATGCAAAATAAAGCCAGCATAACAAGTGGATAGGAGCACAGGTCTTGCTGTAAGAAAATAATCCCTATTTCAACTCCTGGTTTCAACGTGTATCAGCTATGTGATTCAGTCTCAAATTTCTCACTGATAATACTCAAGTCACAGTAGTATCTGTCTCATGAATAAGATAAATTGCTATTACTGACATACAGAAAATACCCAAAAAGTATTATCAGTATTGTAATTATTAAAAACAAACAAAAAAAACATTGCTGTTGAGTCGATTCTCACTCACAGTGACCCTACAGTGCAGAGTAGAACTGCCCCATAGGGTTTCCAAGAAGCTGCTGGTGGATTCAAACTGCCAACCTTTTGGTTAGCAGCCAGATGCTTAACAACTGTGCCACTGGTTGCCAATAATATTCGTTGTGTGTCTACTATATGCCAGACAGTGTCAGAAAAATTTAAGAACACTAATCCAAGTCACATGGGATATGTGCTTATCTTGTTGTTTTAATTGTGTTTTCGGTGAAAGTTTACACAGGAAATTAGGTTCCATTTAACAATTTCTATACATATTGTCACACTGGTTACATTCTTCTCACAATATCAGCATCTTATTTCCATTTTGGTCATTCTGCTTCCACTAATCTAGCTTTCATGCCACCCCTTGCCTTCTCATCTTTGGTCTAAGGTAAATGTTAACCATTTGATTTAATCTAGGTGATTATTTTAAGGAGCACAGTACTCATGGGTGATATTATTTATTTTATGGGCCAATCTGTCATTTGGCTGAAACTTCTGAGTGTGGTTTGAATTCCAAGTTTAAAGAGTATCTCGGAAGTAGTCTCGTGGGTTCATCCAACTTCTACCAGTCCAATAAACCTGGCCTTTTTTGTTTTTGTTTTTGGAATCTGATTTTTTTTTCCTACATTTTTCTCCCACCCTATCTGGGATCATCTATTGAGTCTCTGGTCTAAACAGTCAGTAATGATAGTCAGGCACTATCTAATTCTGCCGGTTGTGCAGACTATTGATTCTGCAGACAAGTTTCTTCCTTGAGTCTTTGGTTTCTTTCTTTCTCTTTAGCTCCAGACATATAGAGGCCAATAGTTGTATCTTAGTTGGCCGCTCACAAGCTTTTAAGACCGCAGATGGTACTCACCAAACTAAGATATAGAACTTTGTTTTTATAGACTATTTATGCCAATTGACTGAGTTGCCCCATAAGACTCTGGTTCTAAACCCTCAAACCCAGTAGACCAAACCCATGATGTGTTTGATTGTATCTGGGAAGTATCCGTAACTGTGTCCTCTGTGCGCTTTATTTTATTCTTGAAAATGTATGCAGCACACATAAACATGTATATACATATGCCTGCAGTTATCCATATATGCCTTCCTCTACATATGTATCTATACTATGTAACCACGTATTTTTTAGTTGTTATTACTAATGTTGCAAAATTGTATATCCCTCAGTGAATTTATTTTTAACAAATTTCCACGTAAATTGTCCACTGACATTAGTTACATTTATCCTCATTTGTCAGCATTCTCTTTGTGTCTATACCGTTCTATTCGGGCTCATTCTTCTCTACTATGGTTGTGCTGTGCTCACTACTTCCACAGTTGGAGCCACCTTTCTTATCACCAAAAGTAATAAGTCTCTAAGTTCTAAAGCTTACTTTCCCCTCCATCCCACTTCTCCCTGGTAACCACCAATGAACATTAGTCTCTATTTGTCTATTCTTGTCTTCTTATAAATGAAGGATCATACAATATTTGTCCTTATATGCTTGGCTTATTTCACTTAGCATTATAGCCTCCAGGTCCATCCATGTTATAATGTTTCGCAGACTCATTGTTCTTTATGCTTGTGTAGTATTCCATTGTGTGTATATACCACAATTAGCTTAACCATTCTTCTGTTGATGGGCACTTCAGTTGTTTCCACTGTTTTGCTATTGTGAATAAACCTGCAATGGACATAGCAGTGCATGTATCCGGTCTTGTCAGCAGTTGTAGGTCTCTAGGGTATATTCCAAGGAGTGGGATTGTTGCCAAACCATTTTTCATAGCGATTGTACCATTTTACAGACCCACCATCAATGAATAAGAGTTCCAGTCTCCCCACATCCTCACCAACATTTGTTTTGTTTTAATCAATGCTACATTTTAGGAGAAGTGAGATGGTATCTCATTGTGGTTTTGATTTGAATCTTTCTAATGGCTAATAACCATGAGCATCCTTTCATGTGTGTGTTGGCTGCTTGAATGTCTTCTTTGGTGAAGTTCCTGTTCATGTCCTTTGCCCATTTTATAATTGTGTTGTCTTTTTGTTGTTGAGCTGTTGGAAGTTTTCTATAAATTTTAGAGATTAGACCCTTATCTTATTTGTCTTTCTTGAGGATTTTTTCCCAGTCTGTAGGTTCTCTTTTCATTCTTTTGATAATGTTTTTTGGTGAGCAGAAGTTTATAATTTTAATGAGATCCTGTTTATCTGTTTTGCCTTATTCTATTCGTTTGTTTGTTGTAATGCTTATTATCCTATTTTTACAGAAGACTAGGTCCCATAGCTTTCTTCTTATATTTTCTTCCAGGATTTTTATGATTTTAGGTTTGATGTTTAGGTCCTTGATCCATTTTGAGTTAGTTTTTGTGTTTGGTGTGAGGTATTGGTCCAGTTTCAATTTTCTGCAGGTGGATATCCAGTTTTGCCAGCACCATTTATTAAAGAGTCTGTTTCTGCCCCCACTGGATGGACTTTGACCCCTTGTCAAAAATCAGTTGTCCATAGACGTTTGGGTTTAGTTCTGAGCTCTCAATTCTATTCCACTGGTTTATGTATGTATTGTTAATCCAATACCAGACTGTTTTGATTATAGTGGCTTTATGGTATATTTTGATATCAGGGAGTATGAGGCCTCCTGCTTTGTTCTTCAGTATTGCTTTGGCTATTTCGGGTTTCTTTCCTTTCCATATGAAGTTGTGGTCATTAGTTTTTCCATTTCAGTAAAGTATGTTGTTGGGATTTGTATCAGTACTTCAGGTAGTGCTGACATTTTCACTCTACTAAGCCTTCCTATCCATGAGCACGGGATGTCTTTCTATTTTTGTTGGTCTCTTTTAATCTCTTGTAGCAGTATCTTATAACTCTTATTGTATAAGTCTTTCATGTCGCTGGTTAGGTTAATCCCTAGGTATTTTATTGATTTGGGGGCTATTGTAAATGGTATTGTTTTCTTCATTTCTTTTTCTTAGTAGTCTTTGTTAGTGTAAAGGAACCCAACTGATTTTTGTGTGTTGATCTTGTACCTTGAAACGTTGCTGAATTTTTCTATTAGTTTCAGGAGTTTTGTTGTGGAATCTTTAGGGTCTTCTACATACATGATCATGTCATCTTCAAATAGTGATAATTTTACTTCTTCTTTTCCAATTTGGATACTTTTTATTTCTCTTTGTCTTATTGCTCTTGCTGGGACTTCCAGGACAATATTGAGTAAGAGTAGAGATAATGGGCATCCTTGTCTCATTCATGTTATTGAGGGAAGGTCCTCAGCCTTTTTCCATTGAGTATGATGTTGGCTGTTGGTTTTTCATATATGCCCTTAATTGTGTTGAGGAATTTACCTTCGTTCCTATTTTGCTAAGAGTTTTTATCAGAAAAATATGTTGAATTTTATTGAATGCCTTTTCTGCATTGATATGATCATGTAGTTTTCTTTTTATTTATATGGTAGGATTAAATCAGTTTTCTGATGTTGAACCACTCTTGTAATCCTGGTATGAATCCCACTTAATTACGGTGTATACGATTTTTGTTATGTTGCTGTAGTTTGCTGGCTAACATTTTGTTGAAAAATTTTGCATTTATAGTCATAAGGAATATTGGTCAGTAGTTTTCTTTTTTGTGGTATCTTTGCCTGGTTTTGCTATCAGGGTTATGCTGGCTTCATAGAAGAAATTCAGTAATGTTCCTTCCTTTTCTGTGTTTTTGAAGAGATTGAGTAAGATTGGTGTCAACTCTTCTCTGAATGTTTGGTAGAATTCTCCAGTGTAGCCATCTGGTCTTTTTTTTTTTTTTGGTAGTTTTTTGAGGATGTTTTTAATCTCTTTTGTGATATGTCTGATTAAATTTTCTACCTCTGTGTTAATTTGGGTAGGTAGTGTGTTTCTAGGAATTTATCCACTTCAAATTTGTTGGGAGTATAATTTCTCATAGTACTCAGTTATGATCTTCTTTAGCTCTGATGTATTGTCACCAATTTCTTAATTTGGTTATTTGCCTCTTCTGGATTTTTTTTTTTTTTTTTTTTTGGTCAACCTAGCCAGTGGTTTTTCTATTTTGTTAATCCTTTCAAAGAACCAACTTCTGGTTTTGTTAATTCTTTCAATTGTTTTTCTATTTTCTAATTCATTTATTTCTCCTGATTTTTATTATTATTTTCTGGTTGCTTTTGGCTTCTTTTGCTCTTCCTTTTCTATTTGTTCAAGTTGTCAATTTAAGTTTGTGGTTTTGGATCTTTTTTAATGTAGAAATTTATTGCTATAAATTTGCCTCTGAGTACTGCTTTTGCTGTGTCCCAAAGGTTTTGATGTGTTTTCATTTTTTGTTTGATTCTAGAATTTTTTAATTTCACTTTTGATTTCTTGTATGACCCAGTAACTTTTTAGTGTATTATTTAGTTTCCGTGTAATTTTTTTTTCTTCCCTTATTTAACGTGTTGTTGATTTCTAGTTTCACGCTGTTAAGGTCTGAGAAGGTGCTTTGAATGATTTCAGTCTTTTAAAATTTGTTGAGACATGTTTTATTTCCTTGCAGATGGTCTATTCTGTAAAATGATCCATGCGCACTGGAGAAGAATGTGTATTCTGATTTGGGGTGAAGTGTTCTATGTAGGTCTGTTTGGTCCAATTGGCTTTTGTTTTTATTTCAGTTCTCAATGTCTTTACTGATTGTCTTAGTCATCTAGTGCCGCTATAATAGAAATACCAGAAGTGGACGGCTTTAACAACGAGTTTATTCTCTCACAGTCCAGTAGGCTACAAGTCCGAATTCAGGGTGCCGGCTCCAGAGGAAGGCTTTCTCTCTCTGTTGGCTCTGGAGGAAGATCCTTGTTGTCTTCCCTTGGTCTGGGAGCATCTCAGCACAGGAACCTCAGGTCCAAAGGACACACACTGCTCTCGGTACTGCTTTATTGGTAGTATGAGGTCCCCCATGTCTCTCTGCTCACTTCTCTCTTTTATATCTCAAAAGAGATTGGCTTAAGACACTACCTAATCTTAGACACCTCATCAGTATAACTGCTAACCCATCTTATTACATCATAGTGATAGGATTTACAACATATAGGAAAATCACATAAAATGGTGGACAATCACACAATACTGAGACTCATGCCCCAGCTAAGTTGACGGGTATTTTGGGTGGACACAATTCAACCAGTGACAGTGATATTCTTTTTAATTGTTCTGTCTGTAGTTGATAGTGGTGTGTTGAAGTCACCTACTGTTATCGTGGAGTTGTCTATCTCTCCTTTCATATTAGTCAGAATTTGTTTCATGTTTTGGTGCGTTACTGTTAGGTACATACAAAAACCAAACCAAACTCAGTGCCATCGAGTCAATTCTGACTAATAGCAGCCCTACAGGACAGAGTAGAAGTGCCCATAGAGTTTCCAAGGAGCACCTGGCAGATTGGAACTGCTGACCCTTTGGTTAGCAGCTGTAGCACTTAACCACCACTAAGCAACCAGGGTTTCCGTTAGGTACATATATATTTATAAATGTTATGTCTTCTTGCTGAATTGACCTTTTTGTTATTATGTCCTTCTTTATCTCTTGTAATAGACTTTGATTTAAAGTCTATTTTATCTGATATCAGTATGGCCACCTCTGCTGTTTTTTGTTTCCTGGTTGCAGAGAACATTTTTCTCCATCCTTTTATTTTCATTCTGTTTGTGTCCTTGTGTCTAAGGTGGGTTTCTTGTAGGCAGCAAAAGGTTGGAACATGTTTTTTTTAATCCATTCTGCCAGTCTGTGCCTTTTGAATGGAGCATTTACATCAATTACGTTTAAAGTTATTACTGAAAACATATCATCTACCTCACTCACGTTGTTTTTGAGTGTTTCATAGCTTAAGCAATATTGATATTTATGTTTTAGTTTGTATTTGAGTGCTGTCTTATAAGCCTTTTTGATAACTTGCTTTTGTCCTGAGTGTTTCTTCTTGGTGATTTTTTAGTGGTTACCACGTATGTTACATTACATGACTTGCAATTACTACAGCTCTAGCATATGAGTAGCTCTTAACAGACAGCCTTAACATAATAAATCTATTCCTGATATGCTCCTCCCTCCCCATTTCTCTTGGTGTGTCTCCATTAACATCGATATATAACCTGTATTCGATAAATTTAGTCTGTACTTCTTAAAAGTTCTTGCCTTTCCTTTTGGAGTACTGCCTTGAGCAATACTTGCCAAAGCTGGTTTGCTAGTGGCAAATTCGTAGAGCTTCTGTTTGGGAATGTCTTGATTACCATCCCCATTTTTGAATGACAACTTTGCTAAGTAAAGTATTCTTGGCTGGCAATTGTTTTGATTCAGTATTTTATATATGTTGCTGCATTGTCTTCTAGCCTCTAGTTTCTGGAGCGAAATCTGCACTGATTCTTATGAAAGACCTTTGGTATATTGAGCTGCATTTTTCTCTTACTGCTTTCAAAATTCTCTCCTTTGGTTTTCAAAAATGTTATTTAGGGTATGTTTTGGAGATGATCTTTTTGTGTCTCTTTTGATTGGGGTTTGTATAACCAGTCTTGGTTCTCTGCTTGGGTCCGGGAAATTATCTGTGATTATCTATTGGAAAATTGTTTCTATGTCTTCATTGTTTTTGTGATGCTCTGGGATTCCATAACTCTATTGTTAGAGTTTTTAATTGAATCCCATGTTTCTTTTTGGGTTTGTTGCTTTTCTTTTCTGTTGTTTCTCTTGAGACTTGCTAAGTTCGGTTATTTTGTCTTCTAATTCAGATATTCTATCTTCTGTTTATTTAACTCTATTGCTGAGTGTTTCTCTTGCTTTTTCTAATTCAGGTGTTTTATCCTTTAGTTCCAGTAGTTCTCTTTGTTTTCGTTTATGTTTTCACATTCCCTTGTTGAATCTCATTTTGTTCTTCCATTTGCTTCCTGAACTCCATTTGTTTTCTGCATTTTTTAAAAAACATATTTAGCACCATAGTCTGAAAATTATCAATTCTTTGCATCATTCTGGCCTCTGTATGAGAGATTTCTCCTTCTTCATGCTTTGCCTTAGAGTGTTCTTTCTTCTCTTGTGCTTTTTGCTAATTTTTGTTGAACTGAAGTCATTTTGTTATCTTTTCTTTCTTTATTCTGTTTATTGTGGGAGAATTTTCTGGTTGCATGCCCTGGTAGGGGAGCGTCCAATTATCTGGCTGCTACCTGAAAGGCCAGGGCCCACACTCAGCCACTCCATGGGAAAAAGTCGCTACAGACTGCTCCTTCCAATATTCACAGGCCCAGAAACCCCAAGAGGCAGTACACCTCAGCCCTGTGAGAGAATGTTTCAGCTGAAGCAGGACTGGTATCTTCTCCTGTGAACCACTAGGTGCCTTTCTTACCCTCAGATCTTCTCCCCTCAAGCCCTGCTGGAGTTGTTTCAGGCTTAGTCTCTGGGATTCAATATGTACGTGTAGGGGGTTGTCCACTGGACGCCTCAGCTGATGTGTGTATTGGGGATTGACTTTACTGTGATGACGGTGGTTTTTTTTTTAGTTTTTCCCTCACTGACGCTCTGCACTGGCACACTCATTAACCATAGTGTCTTGCTGGGGACCATTTGCTGCTTGCCTGTCAGTCTGGACCCTTCCCCTTACCCTGTTGTCCTTGTAGCTCTTCTTGGTTCTCGTGCCTGTTCCTTTCTGGCCTCAGCAAAGTTCAATAGTACTCTCAAACAGCGTTAAGGTCTTTCTTTGCCCCTTCCCACTTGCACGGCCTGCAAACTCCCACTGCCAGTTTGCACAACCTTAAAAAAAATCCAGTTAGAACTTCCCTAGATAAACTCCTTTCTGTGTTCCTTGGTTGGGGTGTTACACAGTCCTGTCCCACAATGGCCATGGTAAGCACGCACTCCCGACGTCAGTGGGCAGGGTCTCTTAAGATTCTGTACTGACCCCATTTCTCCTCTCCCCTGCTTCTGGACTCACCTCATTCCCCAGTTCTTCAGCTGCTGTTGGAATTCCAAGATCTCAGTCTGTGCTTGTTTTCATTTGTTGTTCAGTGAGTTAGCTGCTGGGGGAGTAGATGGGAGCATTCATTCACTTCTCCATCTTGCTACTCATTCTGTGCCTGTTTTAATTCAATGAACTAAGACATCCCAGTTCTAGATTTCCCTAGGCTAGGTCCTATACAGGCCAGGTTTCCTCACAGGCTTTACATAGGCAGGCCCAGGAATTTTGTAGCACTTCTGACACTTTAAAATTTGTCAGCACAACCTGCACTCCTAGAAGTTATGTCTAAGGAGGGTTCCCATTTAGTGAACAAAAACTTTTGAAGGAACCTAGAGCCGATATGTGTGATCAACCTGGGACCAGAATGAACTCCATGGGATTAGGTCTGTTTAACAGAGTGCCCAGGGTTGATTTGTCTTCAGGAAGACAGAAAGAGAAAAGTCCTAAATAATTTAATGAGGCATTGATGGCTCAGTGGTAGAATTCTCTTTTCACGCAAGAGACCTAGGTTCAGTTCCTGGCCAATGCACCTGCCTGTGCAGCCACCACCTGTCTGTCGGTGGAGGCTTGAATGTTGCTGTGATGCTAAAGACATTTCAGCAAAGCTTCCAGACTAAGACAGACTAGAAGGAAAGGCAGGGTGAGCTACTTCTGAAAATCGGCCAATGAAAACTTTATGGATCACAATGGTCCAGTCTAAAACTGATCATGGGAATGGCACTGAACTGTAGGAAGAATTTCGTTCCATTGTGCATGTGGTTCCAATGAGTCAGAGCCAACTTTACAGCAGCTAATAACAATAAATAACTTTGGATACTTCTAGGGATAGAAAAGTTGTTCTAGATGAAATCTTTTATTTTCTAATTTCCTTTTACTCTGTAGTGGATTTATTTATGGGTCTTTAATCATTCTTGTGGTTTTTTCCTGAATTTATTCCAAAGTCTCTTCTTTCTTCTCTAGCTGAGAGCTCATAATATGGCATTTGATCTTCCCAAGCCTGAGACTTTCTTTCTCAGGCTATTCCCATGCTTGATTTATTCTCATCCTTCAGATCTTAGCTTAAACCACATTCCCATGAGTGCCCTTCCTTGCCTTCTCTTTAACAGACCCTGTAGCCACTACGGCCCCTGAAGGCTGCACCAGCAGTTGCTGAAGGATGGTGGCATACTCACCTAATTGCATGTGTCTTGTCAATCAGAATCAAGACTTGAGTGGCAGGGCTTAGGTCATATTCTGTACTGTGGCAGCAAGGGGTTCTGGGAGGATCCATCAGTTTCAACTCTAAAACCAAAAAAACCAAACCCAGTGCCGTCAAGTCGATTCTGACTTATAGCAACCCTATAAGACAGAGTAGAACTGCCCCACAGAATTTCCAGGGAGCACCTGGCGGATTCGAACTGCTGACCCTTTGGTTAGCAGCTGTAGTACTTAACCACTACACCACCAGGATTTCCGTTTCAACTCTAGGGGAGCTGAATTCATACATAATGTGGCCACTCTGAATCAGAGAAAGGGTGTTCCAAAAATGATAACCCATTGCTGTCAAGTCAATTCAGACTCACAGGACCCTATTGAACAGAGTAGAACTGCCCCATAGAGTTTCCAAGGCTGTAATCTTTACAGAAACAGACTGCCATATATTTTTCCTGTGGAGCAGCTGGTGGGTACGAGCTGCCAACCTTTCAGTTAGCAGCTGAGTGCTTAACCACTGCACCACCAGGGCTCAGCAAAAATGATAAGGAACTGCAGACATGATAATTGTCCCCTTTAGGTAAGACCAAACAGTGTTTTGTTCTGTTGTACATATGGTTGCTATGAGTGAGAACCAACTCGATGGCACCTAACAACAGATAGGTATGAGTTCTATGAGAAAACAATTAACTGAAATGGTGGTTTCAAGCACAGAACTACCCTGAATTAAGGTTCAAATGGTATAGTTTCCAGGAAATTGAGTTCATGTAGATGAAGATAAATCACAAAGATAAATCTGGACCAGATGATAGAAAATCTCAAAAGCTATTATTAACTGAATATTTTCCCTAAAACATTATTTCTGAATTTTTTGGAAACATTGCTGATAACCCAAACACCCACTGCCGTCACGTCAATTCCGACTCATAGCGACCCTATGGGACAGAATAGAACTGCACTGTAGAGTTTCCAAGGAGCTGATAGAAGCTGGAAAAAAAATTATGTAAAACCTGTGTGGCAGACTCTTCCTTTAGTCTGGAGAACAGACTGGCTACACCAGGATAAAGAGTTTGAGTTTAATCCAGCAGGACACAGTGAATCTTTGAAAGTATTTGAACAGAAAAAGGGCATAATTCAAAATGTGCTCACTAAGGTGATCTGTCAGTAGTATCAAGGACAGACCAGCATGAGAAAGAACGAAAGGAGTGAAGTAGGATGATACTATGAGATCCCCAATTTCCTCTGAAATACCTGTTATGAGAAAAATATCTAAATATAAATTCAGACAATTATACCCTGGTTATTCCATCAGTCGACAATTTTAATGCTAATGGAGTAATTTCATTTATGTAAAACAATGCTGCAAGTAACACAATTCATTTAGTGTAAGGAAACCACATCATGATATCACATAAACATTGAGCCAAGTGCTAGATTTAGTATTAATATGAAATGCAACACACAAAGATAACTATTTTAAGTTAAAAGCTAGTCTTTTCCTCTGGTCTCTAGAGAAGCCTATACTTTCTAGCTTTAGGGTTTCAGGTCATATCCTGTGAGGATTCATGGCATTTTCTTCAGGGATGTCCTCTGGTTTGCCTTGGCTCACTGTCTATGCCTTTCCATAGAGAAATAAAGAGGCAATGGAGCAGAGCAGAGTGGGTAGGTGCCCAGGATCCAGAATCAGACACACCTGGTCTCCAGTTCTGGCTCCACATTCAACAATTTGTTTAACCCTCTGGGTCTTAGTTTCCTCAGTATCATAATCACTAAGATAACAATAGAACCTTCTTCATGGGCTGTGTACCTGTGTCAGACTCTGTACTAAATGTGTGTAAAGGGCCAAGTTCAGGGCTGCATACATAGAAGTGTTCAATGACTGTTACTGCCATTTCATTATGAGGAAAGGAGGGGAAGGAAAGATCCATTCCAATTTCCTCTTTCTGTTTTCCTACTTCAGCATTTTCCTTGGAAATACTATCTCCTACTTTGGTTATCTCAATGGCCATAAAGAAGAAGGGTTTTATCAATGCCTATTATGTTTTTTCCCTTTTTCTTTTGAAACGTACAGATTACATATTAGGAATCTCCTCAAAGGTCACCCCAAAGGGAGTGAGGCTTTGATGGGCCAGAGGAGTAGACCAGCTATAAACCACTACTATTGAAGACCTTAAAAGCTCTGGTGATGCAATGGTTAAAAGCTTGGCTGCTAACCAAAAGGTTGGTGGTTTGAAACCACCAGCTGCTCCATGGGAAAAAAGACCTGCGATCTGCTCATGTAAAGATTTCAGCCTAGGAAATCCTATGGGGCAGTTCTACTCTGTCACATTGGGTCGTTGTAACCCAAAATCAGCTTGACGGTCCACAACTACAATTGTAGGCCTTGCTCTGTCATTGTGTCCTCTGAGCCCAAGAAGGTAAGGTGTTTACATGCAGAAGAGAGAGAAACTTGTGTTTGCTCTTCCAGTCTTAAGTGTGTACAGGAAGGATAATTATCTCCAGCCACAAAATGCACTCCTGCCTGCCGACCCCACTCCAGTGTGCTTCAAATGTTTTAACAGTAAAATTCTAGGCTGCTGCCCTCAGAGCGGAGGCCTGGTAGCACAATGGTTAAGAGCTATGGCTGCAAACAAAAAGGCCAGCAGTTCAAATCCACCAGCTGCTCCTTGAAAACCCAATGGGGCAGTTCTACTCTGTCCTATAAGGTTGCTATGAATTGGGATCAACTCAATGGCAAAAAGTATGCAGGTATAGCCCCTCAGAGTAGATGTTAAGACGTATGAGTCTTTCATTAAATAATCAACTTTGATCTCTAGAATTTGGGCCATAACAGCGCCTTTGCCTACTGAACATGGTTAAAATTATCAATGCATCTTCTGTGACTCAGTTAATGTTATTTAAAAAAATATCATTGAGTTACAGCCAACAGGATATTTATGTGTAACAACCACCTTTTCACTTAAAAAAATATTACTTCATTTTTACCCAAATAATGCACACCCTATACATTTGTCTGCCAACCACACCCTCCCCCATTAAGTATTTTCATAAGCGTGCTATGCCAGTTTTTTTTTTTTACATGTTGGTATAAAAACAGTAGCATAGCACGCTTCTGAAAATACCTAATGGAGGGAGGGTGTGGTTGGCAAACACAGAAGGTGTGCATTATTTGTGTAAAAATACAATATTTAACTGGAGAAAGTAAAATCTATTTACTGTCAAACTTACATTGCAGTCCCAGTGTATATGTAGATCCACTAGTTAGTGAAGCATCTTAGATAATTCAGAAAAATAAAGCATCCAATATCAAATTAAATCAATTGCCATTTTCTGTTACTCACATGGCAAATCAGTATATATCAAAAATGAATATTCTTTTTACATCTTAATGTAAGTACCATTCCTGTTATGTAGCCAAACCCGGAAAAACAAAAAGGAGATAGAGAAAAATAAATTTTCTCAACCACACCTAGCTAAAAATTTCTCTTTAGTCATTAAACGTAATTGGACATTAACAAAATCTCACCATTGAGGTTACATTGACTTAAATTTAATAATTGTTTTTGGGAAGGCAAGGCCAAGACACTTCCAGTGGTCCCTCTTACAACAAAGACCCAAAAAACAAGTGAATCCATTATTTATGACAACGTAGGATCCCTGAACATCAAAGACAAAATTGAAGAATCAGACTGAGTGGCAGGCGGACGAAGAGACAGTTCAGAAGCAGAAAGTAGTTTCCAGAACTGAACAGGTGGGAACCGGCACCCTGCAGGCCAGATCTGCTGACAAATGCAGTGAGGCAAGCAGCAGCATTTGGGACGTGTCTTCCACATTTGGGCAAGACTGAGTGGCAGAGTCTGCTCAGCCCTCCAGAACCAGGAAGAAGCAGCCCTCAATCCACAAAAGTTAAGTATATGCATCTAACCTACAGCATGGATCAAAAAACACCCCATTTGGGAAGAACCTCTCTCCCTGCTCCCTCCACGCTCTGTACCAGGTCTTGGGCTGGCTTCAGCAATAGCCGATTGCCACTTCTCCCGGGCCAGAAGTAGGACCCGTCACATGCTCTGAGCCATTCTCCCAGTCTGGGAGAGGGAACAAGTTAACAAACGTGAAAAAAATAATCTGCCAGCTCCCCTAAGCCAGAAACTTAGGGCAGGTACAGCTCCTTTGCCTAGGCACAGGCATAAAGGGTCCACGGACTTTGAACACCTTTCACCCCTGCAAAGACCTGTCTGGGCTCAATTCAACAGCGTAGGCTCTCATTAGCACAGTACAACAGGGTATATACATAAAGCCTAACTTCACTGTATCAGCTATATGATGAAGTTGGAAGGTTTGTGACATTTGACACTGCTCTGCCCATTAAGCAGGGTCCTCACCCACCCACATCAGGGGCCTGAGGACTGATGGCTCCACACACGCTACCTAGTCACCTGCAACAGAAGTCCAAAAATAGTGGTGCCTCCCATTCCTTACAGTCAACAGCATTGGGTGCCCACAGTCCAGCTGCAAAACCCACCCACCTATGCACTGTGGGGAACAGGGACATGATTTCCTGCCAGACATTCAGTGGCAGCCATCAGCCCTCTGGTTTGCACAGCATGTGACCCCCTACTTCAGCCAGATACCTGTGCCTACTTCAATCACCCCGCCCATCTAGGACTACAGGTAAGAGCACACACACTTGGTGACTGACTAGCTGGACACCTGAGCTAAATTCATACAAGAAAAGTAAATGGACTCCTGGGCTCACGTAACTAGTAACAAATCTAACCACCTGGTGACAGAATGTTAGAGCTTCAAAGGCACCAATAATCAAACTAGCTTACATGAGCAGCCTATTTAGGTGTATCAAAAGAAAACAAGAAGCTACACATGGTAAGCAAACATAAATAAATAGATAAAATAACGTATTGATGGCTCTGAGACGACAGTCAATATCAAATCATCTAAAGAGGCAGACCATGATGGCTTCAGCCAGCACCCAAAACAAAGATCAAGATATCTTCCAGAGGAAGAGAACTTCCTGGAATAGCCAGGGATAGAATAAAAAAGATTAATATACAGAATTCTTCAACAGATCAGGAAGGGGATCAAGCAAAACACAGACCAAGCCAAGGAACACACAGAGAAAGTAACAGACGAACTTAAGATTATAGAAGAGCTCAATGACAAATTTAACAGGCTGCAAAATAATCCACAGAGAGACAGCAAACAGAAATCCAGAAGACTAACAATAAAATTTCAGAATCAGACAACTCAGTAGAAAGTCATAGGAGCAGAACTGAGGCAATGGGAAGTCAGAATTAGTGAGATTGAAGATAAAGCAACTGACACCAACTTATTTGAGGAAAAATCAGATAAAAGAATTAAAAAAAAATGAAGAAACCATAAGAATTATATGCGACTCTCATCAAGAGGAATAATCTACGAGCATCTGCAGTACCAGAACCGGGGGGTGGGGGGGGGAAGATAACAGAAAATAGAATTGTTGAAGATTTGTTGGCAGAAAACTTCACTGATATCATGAAAGATGAGAAGATATCTATCCAAGATGTTCGTTGAACCCACCCACACAAGGTAGATCCCCAAAGAAACTCACCAAGACATAATCAAACTTGCCAAAACCAAAGATAAAAAGGGAGAATTTTAAGAGCAATGAGGAATAAATGAAAAGTCATCTACAAAGGGCAGTCAATAAGACTAAGCTCAGACTACTCAGCAGAAACCATGGAGGCAAGAAGGCAAAGGGATGGCATATATAAAGCCTTGAAAGAAAAAAATTGCAAGCCAAGAATTATAAATCCAGCAAAACTGTCTCTCAAATATGTTGCTGAAATAAGGGCATTTGCAAATAAACATAAGTTCAGGAAATCTGCAAAAAAACTGAACCAAAATTACAAGAACTACTAAAGGGAGTCCTCCGGTTAGAAAAAAAATAACATCAGATAACAACCCAAGAGTAGAACACAGGACAGAGCAACCAGGTATCAACTCAGATAGGGAAATCACAAAAACAAATCAAAGCTAAAGCACTGAAAATAGGGAAACAGAGACATCATTATGTACAAAATGACAACACTAAAAAAATAGGGACTAAGAATGTAGTAACAGATCTTTCATACGGAGAGGAAGTCAAGGTGATATAAAGAAATAAAAGATTGGTTTAAACTTAGAAAAATAGGAGTAATATTAAGGTAACTACAAAAGAAATTAACAATTCTACACATCACAATAAAAAACAAAAAAATTAAATAAAAATAAAGGTTCAGCAAATATGAAATCAACAACAATGAAGAAGATGAGAAAAAATACATAAAGAAACCTCATCACAAAAAATTAAGTGGAACAAAGAAACTGTCAACATACTCAAAAAAAAATTATCAAAATGACAGCACTAAACTCATATCTATTAATAATTACACTGAATGTAAACAGACTAACTGCACCAAATAAGAGACAGAGAGTGGCAGAATGGATTAAAAAAAAAAAAAAAAAGATCCATCTATACGCCGCCTACAAGAAACGCACCTTAGAGTTAAAGACTCAAAGTAAAGCTCGAGGGATGGAAAAAAACATATATCAAGCAAACAACAATCAAAAAAGAGCAGGAGTGACAATATTAATCTCTGACAAAACAGACTTTAAGGCAAAATCCACCACAAAGGATGACGAAAGACACTATATAATGATTAAAGGGTCAATACACCAGGAGGACATAACCATAATAAATATTTATGCACCCAAGAACAGGGCTCCAAAATAAATAAAACAAACTGAAACAGCATTGAAAAGAGAGATAGCGCCACAATAATAGGAGACTTCAACACACCACTTTCAGTGAAGGACAGAACATGCAGAAAAAAGCTCAATAATGACACAGAAGGTCTAAATGCCACAATCAACCAACTTGATCTCATAAACATATACAGAACATGCCACCCAAAAGCAGGCAAGTATATTTTCTTTGCCAATGCACATAGGACATTTTCCAGAATAGACCATATATTAGGCCATAAAGCAAGCCTTAACAGAATCCAAAGCATCCAAATATTATAAAGCATCTTTTCTGACCCTAGAGGCATAAAAAGCAGAAATAAATAACAGAAAAAGCAAGGAAAGAAAACACATGGAAACTGAACAACACCTTCCTCAAAAACTACTGGGTTATAGAAGAAATTAAGGAAATTCACACAATCAAATAAGAATGAAAACATTTCCTACCAGAACCTTTGGGGCACAGCAAAAGCAATGCTGAGAGGTCAATTTCTAGCAGTAAATGCACACATCCAAAAAGAAGAAAGAGCCAAAAACATTAACCCTACAACTTGAACAAATAGAGAGCAGCAAAAGAAGCCCTCGGGCACCAGAAGAAAGCAAATAATAAAAATTAGAGCAAAATTAACCGAAATAGAGAATAGAAAAACAATTGAAAGAGTTAATGAGAACAAAAGCTTATTCTTTGAAAAGATCAACATCAATAAACCATTGACCAAACTGACAAAAGAAAAAGGAGAAGAAGCAAATAACCTGAATAAAAAGTGAGATGGGTGATATCACAACAGACTCAACTGAAATTACAAGAATCATAACAGAATACTATAAAAAATTGTATTCTGACAAATTTGAAAACCTGGAGGAAATGGACAAATTTCTAGAAACACACTACTTACCTACACTAACACAAACAGAGGTAGAACAACTAACTAAACCTACAACAAAAGAAAATGTTGAAAAAGTACTTTAACCGCCCCCTCCCCCCAAAAAAAAGCCCAGACCCTGATGGCTTCACTTCTACCAAGCTTCCAGAAAAGAGTTAACACTACTACTACTAAAGGTATAGAAAAGGATGAAATACTCCCAAACTCATTCTATGAAGTCAGCATAACCCTGATACCAAAACCAGGTAAAGACACCACAAAAAAATTACAGAACAATATCCCTCATAAACATAGACACAAAAATCCTCAACAAAATTCTAGCCAATAAAATTCAACAAAATATCAAAAATTAATTCACCATGACCACGTGGGGTTCATACCGGGTACGCAGGGATGCTTCAACATTAGAAAAACAATCGATGTAATCCATCACATAAATAAAACAAAAGACAAGAATCACATGATCTGATCAATTGACACAGAAAAGGTATTGGACAAAGTTAAAAACCCATTCATGATAAAAACTCTCAGCAAAATAGGAAGAGAAGTGTCATTCCTCAACATAATAAAGGGCATTTATACAAAGCCAATGGCCAACATCATCCTAAATGTAGAGAGTCTGAAAACATTTCCCTTGAGAATGGAAACCAGACAAGTATGCCCTTTATCACCACTCTTATTCAACATTGTGCTAGCCAGATCCATTAGCCTACATAAAAAAAGGGCATCCAAATTGGTAAGGAAGAAGTAAAAATACCTCTATTTGCAGATATGATGTTATACACAGAAAACCCCAAAGAATCCACAAGAAAACTACTGGAACTAATGGAAGATTTCAGCATAGTATCAGGATACAAGACAAATATACAAAATCAGTTGGATTCCTATACACCAACAAAAAGAACTTCAAAGAGGAAATCGCCAAATGAATACCATTTACGATAGCCCCCAAGAAGATAAAATACTTAGGAATAAATCTAACCAGAGATATAAAAGACATATACAAAGAAAACTACAAGAAATCAAAAAACACCTACATAAGTGGAAAAACATACCTTGCTCATGGATAGGAAGACTTAACATTGTGAAAATGTCTATTCTACCCAAAGTGATCTACAGATACAATGCAATCTTGATCCAAACTCCAATGGCATTTTTTAATGAGGTGGAGAAACAAATCACCAACTTCAGATGGAAAGGGAAGAAACCCCAGATCAGTAAAGCATTACCAAAGAAAAAGAAAGTGGGAGGCCTCACACTACCTGATTTTAGAACCTATTATACTGCTATGGTAGTCAGAACAGCCTGGTACTGGTACAACAACAGATACATACACCAGTGGAGCAGAATTGAGAATCCATACATAAATTCATCCACTTACGAGCAGGTGCTATTTGACAAAGGCCCAATGCCCATTTATTGGGGAAATGACAGTCTCTTTAACAAATGGTGCTGGCATAACTGGATATCCACTTGCAAAAAAAATGAAACAAGTCCCACACCTCACACCATGCACAAAAACCTAAATATAAAATCTCAACTGATAAAGACCAATAGGGACAATGCTATGAGCCCTAATACGTAGCATAAACAGAATACAAGACATTACTAACAATGCACAAACACCAGAAGACAAACTAGGCAACTGTGAGCTCCTAAAAATCAAACACTTGTGCTCATCAAAAGACTTCATCAAAAGAGTAAAAAGACAACCTACAGACTGGGAAAAAAAATTTGGATATGACAAATCTGATCAGCATCTAATCTCTAAAATTTACGAGATACTGACAAACCTCAAAAACAAGAAGACAAATAACCCAATTTAAAAAAGGGCAAAAAATATATATAAGCAGGTACTTCACCAAAGAAGACATTCAGGTGGCTAATAGATACTTGAGGAAATGCTCACGATCATTAGCTATTAGAGAAATGCAAATCAAAACTACAATGAGATACCATCTCACTCCAACAAGGCTAGCATTAATGCAAAAAACACAAAATAATAAATGTTGGAGAGGTTGTGGAGAGACTACAACACTTATACACTGCTTATGGGAATGTAACATGGTACAACCACTTTGGATATCGATTTGGCACTTCCTTAAAAACCTAGAAATAGAAGTACCATATGATCCAACAATCCCACTCTTTGGAATATATCCTAGAGAAATAAGAGCCATCACATGAACAGATATATGCACACCCATGCTCACCGCAGCACTGTTCACAATAGTAAACTTACGTGCCCATCAGTGGAAAAATGGATAAACAAATCATGGTATATTCACACAGTGGAATACTATTCAACGTTAAAGAACAACGATGAATCTGCAAAAAAAATCTCGTAACATGGATGAATCTGAAAGGCATTATGCTGAATGAAATTAGCCGGTTACAAAAGCACAGATAGTATATGAGACTTCTATTATAAGTACTCAAGAAATGGTTTAAACACAGAAGAAAACATTCTTTGATGGTTATGAGGGTGGGGAAGGAAGGAGAGGCTTATTCACTAACTAGACAATAGATAAGAAGTACCTTAGGTGAAGGGAAGAACAACACACAGTACAGGGGAAGTCAGCACAACTGGACTAAACCAAAAGCTAAGAAGTTTCCTAAATACAACCAAACACATCAAGGGACTGAGTAGCAGGGGTGGGGGTCTGAGGACCACAGTTTCAGGGAACACCTAGGTCAACTGGCATAACAAAGTGTATTAAAAAAAATGTTCTGGAGCCCACTTTGGTGAGTGGTGTCTAGGGTCTTAAAAAAGCTAGCAAGCGGCCATCTAAGCTACATCAATTGGTCCCAACCCACCTAGAGCAAAGGAGAATGAAGAACACCAAAGGCACAATGCAAACATTAGCCCAAGAAACATAAAGGGCCAGATTGACCAGAGACTCCATGAGCCTGAGATCAGAAGAACTAGATGGTGCCCAGCTATCACCAGTGACTGCCCTGACAGGGAACACAGCAAAGAGTCCGTGACAGAGCAAGAGAAAAGTAGGGTGCAAAACTCAAATTCTAGTAATAAGAGCAAACTTAATGGTCTGACTGAGACTGGAGGGACCCCAAAAGACATGGCCTCCAAACTCTGTTAGCTCAGAACCGAAACCATTCTGGAAGCCAACTCTTCAGATGAAGATTAGACTGGACTATAAGACATAAAATGGTACTGGTGAAGAGAGTGCTTCTTAGCTCAAATAGATATATGAAACTAGATGGGCAACTCCTGTCTGGAGGTGAGATGAGATGGCAAAAAGGGACAGGAGCTGGTTGAATGGACACTGGAAATCTGGGTGAAAAGGAAGAGTGTGCTGTCGTATTATAGGAAGAGCGCCAGGGTCACGTAACAAGTATGTATGAATTTTTGTATGAGAAACTAACTTGAAATGTAAACTTTTACCTAAAGCACAATAAAAAAATTTTTAATTGATATATTAATTAAAACATATATTGCTCTTATTTCAATGAATATATTTGAGTGATCTCAGTTTACTATCTTCATAAAGACCCAAGTAAAGAAACTCCACTAGGTTTTATTAGTATTATTCAAGTCTAACCCCCAGCTGATAATTAAAACAAAAGTTCTGGTTTCCAGAGGAACTTAGCAGGTGAACAGTATCTCTTCTTAAGTTTTATTCCTGTTTGAGAATCATGAAGCCTACTTTCCCTATGAACATGGGCTATCTGTGCATGACCATATCTATCCATATTGAATGCAGCCATGGGACTGAGGTTGGCTATATCAAGTGTGTCCTTTCCCATTTACCACCCTTTTCATGGGAATTATACTGGGTATAACTCATGATCATCATTAATTAGCTAAGGAGTTCCAATTTGAAATGGCACAATGGGCAGCTCTTTACATAAGATACCAAAAATTATAATCAGTAACAGTTTTCAGTCATTGCCAACGTTATCAGATTCACAAAAGCAACCAGGTCATGTTGGTTTTTAGTCTTAATGAGTAGTCTGCTAGCAGCATTTCTAAAAAAGACGGCCAGGTTAATTTTGTCTGAAAGGCCTAAAAGAGAAGGCGACACCTATTCATGGAAAACCACAGAAGCCATGCAGGTGGAGACATTTGCACATGATCTGCACATCCTGTGAAGAATAAGGAAATAAACAGAAGGGTTTTTTGGTGATGCTGGTGAAGCTTTGGCAGCTGGGGCACTCTGTAAGGCATCAAACCCTCTGGGGAAGGCTCCTTGACTCCAGGGTCCCTCCATGGTCATCCGGATTTAACAACTGATGTTTCAATTTTCGGCCTGGTTGGTTGTGAAAGATCTTGTGGAATACTCACACATCAGGGGATGTAAGAGCTAAGCTTAAAAAATTTTTTTTTTTTTAATTTTATACTGCTTTTGAGATAACCCAAAAAAACCCAGTGCCCTCGAGTCGATTTGGACTCATAGTGACCCTATCGGGCAGAGTAGAACTGCCCCATAGAGTTTCCAATTAACTTTGGCTTAATTAGACTTGGAAAGAGCAAATCAATCCTGGGGCATCAGATGATCAATTAACACGAAAAAGCCAGTTTTTAATTATTGCCAACACAATCAGCACCTCTCCCTCCAACTCAGTCTTAGAGGTTTAAAAAAAAAAAAAAAAAGGTGCTGCTAGGGGGTTTAAGACCTATATTAGCATATTAAGATTCTGAGATATCCTCCAGTAAAGAAATCTATTTAACTTCGCTTAAATAACTGTTTCCCATATTTGGCCACAGAATCCCTTTGCCTGTAATGCTTATTAACCCTTCACTGCTAGACTTCTAGGGACTGTGTTTTGGGAAAAATTGTCCTGGTCAAAAACAACTGACGACAACAACAAAAACAACATAATTACTCAACTTTCAAACGAGTTCTTGAACGAGATGACCATGTATACGACCTTCTTATAAGGGTGGAGGGTATGCTTCCATCTGGTGCATACGCTCTGCTTTTTTTTTTTTTAGTAAATATTGAATACATAAAAAATCATTTTTCTGAAATATATGAAGTGCATAAAGATTAAGAATAAAACACACACCCCTGTACTCATATAACTTAAATGGAATACGTATCACCTAGAAGCCCTCATGTGCTTCTCTTTGTCCTATTCCCTATTCTGTAATGGGGTATCTTTCTTGGATACCAGCTAAAACGACAACCCTGACCATAAGACCCAGCACCAGCCTAGTTCCTATGAGGCTGGAGTATGGAGGTTAAACCTATCTTTGTTCTCCAACTTCTCCACTATTTCTAACACCAGCAGTTCTTCCCATGGCATTCTTTATTGTGTTTGATAATTCATTAGCACAGTCACAGAGAACCCCTAAAAAAAACATGACTGCAATAACAACTTTGATAACAGGATATAAACACAATGGAAGATATGCAAAGGACAAGGTTCAGAGGGGTCCTAGCATCGGGCCTCAAAGTGTAAAAGGAAACCCTATTCGGTTTCAAAGGGCCAGGTTTACCCGTCCCAAAACCAAAGTTCATTCGCATCCATCACCAAACTTTCAAACAGAAAACTCAACGACATCACTTGAAGGGTTCAGCTATCGGTTATTCCTCACACCTTTTTCCAGGGTTCAGCCTTTATGCTTTGCTGTCACTGGATCTGTGCCTGCTTCTTGTCTTTGCTTCTGTTACCACTGCAGCCGCTGCCTCTGTCACCATGACAGGTGTACTTGTTCTAGGAGGGTCATAGCTCAGCGCCCCAGTGTCCAACTGAAGTATTCCCCTTGCTCCTGCCTGGATAGGAAGCCCCCTCTCAGCCTCCGTGTTCCATGGTTTTTATAAGTCACTAGGGGGAAGGGAGAGGGGATGGAGGTGGGCAATCCTGGTAAAGGTCAACTGCAGGGTGGAGCCTCCCAGCCAATCCCAGTAAAGGTCAGACTGGCAGGGCCCACCAGCCAATCCTGGTAAAGGTCAACTATTTGGGTGGAGCAAATTGCTTTTTTTAGTAAAGGATTTGTAGAGAGTGCAGGGTCCATGGTGGTACCATGCGAAGAAATTATGCTATCCTGAACTTTGTATCCACCATACTTTTATTATCTTTATAGTTTTCTGGGACATGCATCAATTCATGGACGTTTTAGATTTTCTAAAAGCAGTAAAAACATCTGTTGTGAATTAACTGTCATTTTTTGACTTTACTATAAAAAAGCAGAACTGATGGAATTTGCAAACAGAAGCCTCGTGAAAAATTTAATATTAATCTCTATCTAAAATGAAACCTGATCAGAGAAGCTACCAGGAACTATTGAGAGTGAAAACTAAAAGAACATTATAATTAAGTGATAAAAAAGTTAAAGTTTAAAGAAAAAAACTTAATACACATACACATATATTTGCCAAATACAGAGCTTATAATGAAAATGTGACAAGATTAATAATTTTTTTTCTTATAAACTACTGGAGCTGTGTGAAAAATTGGAAAATAAAAGAACCCAACTATGAAGCAATTATGAAGATTTTGCGTAAGCACTCTTAGTTATTAAGGCAGCTAAATGAAGCAAAAATAACAAAATAAAACATTGGCAGTTAATGTTCTAAAGTGTGAGCTGTTGTAAATGGGGAGCAAGAAAGCATTAAAATTCTTTAATAAGAAAGCATGTCTATTAGAAATGAAATTTTAAAAGCAGTTCTCTTTGAAAGTACTTTAAAGTATTTGCCCAAATTTGAAACTACTTTGGCTCTGGTTTGAAACAATCTCTAAGTGAACAAATATGTTCTTCTCGACCAGAAATTTGATTCTCAACAAGAGAACTTGTCATTATTATGGAAATTAAATGCTGCACTTTTTCTAAAAGTGAGTATATATTTTTTTCATATTCAATTCCCTTTTATAATTTTGCTGTTTTTTTGACAACGTGAGGTTTTAAGCGTTCAAATCTAATAATTCAGATGCAATTGAAGTTTCATTATGCAGCTGGTAAATGCTAGGCATAAACGCTGGCAATAAGGGAAGAATAGTACAGTAATTTGATGAGGCTCTTGTAGATTATATGTTCTTATAAGCAACTGACCAGAAGCCAGAGGTCTGTATTTGGAATAGTTAATACAAGGTAGTACCTTGGGGATCATAAACTTACTTCATAATTTGCATCAATTGATGTTAGTTGTTTAGCCTGTTTGATACTATTACTCAGTGTTTGCTCCACCAGGGTGAAGTAGACCTGATTTCCATCACTGGTTTAGCATTTGCCCATTGATTTAAGACCAAAAAGGCTTTTTTATTTATTTGGTTATTTATTTTCTAGACCTGGCTAGAATATGATGATGGATGTAAGGAAAATAAGATTGAGAGTTAGAAACATTGTGGGAGTGTATTATCCACTGAAACGATAGCCTGCCTACTGGGCTTTGCTTATTCCTCTAACCTCTAATCCAGTGGCCCCTGTCCTGAGCTCTCTCAACTCCTGGCTTTTTGCTATCAGTTTCTGTCAACTCTTGTTTACCTTTCTTATTTTTAAAGTCGAAGCCCCCAAAGGGGTCAGATAACGTCACTTCTTTGCTTTAAGCCTTCCTCTGATTCCCTGTGGGAACCCTGGTGGCGTAGTGGTTAAGAGCTATGGGTGCTAACCAAAAGTTTAGCAGTTCGAGTCCACCAGGTCTTCCTTGGAAACTTCATGGGGCTGTTCTACTCTGTCCTATACGGTTGCTATGCATTGGAATCAACTGGACGCCAACGGGTTTGGCTTTTCTTTTTTTGATTCCCTGTTGCCTAAAGGAAAATGCCCAAGACTTTTACCAGTCTGGAACCAACACCACCCAGCTTCATCTCCACCCCGACCACATCACCACTGAGCTTCACAGCTGTATAGAATGCCCCATGTCCACTGACCGTGTGATTCATAGCTCCATAAGCAGCATACCAAAAAAAAAAAAAAAAAATCCATTGCCGTCCAGCTGATTCCTACTCATAAAGACCCTACAGGACAGAGTAGAACTGCCCCACAGAGTTTCCAAGGAGGGCCCAGTGGATTCGAACTGCTGCCTTTTGGTTAGCACTGATAGCACATAACCATTTTGCCACCGGTGTTTCCATATGTTTTATATGCCCTATTTAATGGATTGAACTGTGGTCCCCAAAATATATGTCCACTTGGAAACTCGAAATATGACCGTATGTGTAATAATGGCTTTTGTAAATGTAATTAAGGTGAGGATCTTCACATAGATCATCCTGTATTAGGGTAGACCCTAAATCCAATGATGGGTGTCTTAATAAGAGACAGAAATGGATAAGACATAGAGACACACAGAGGGAAGAAGGCCACGTAACATCAGAGGCAGAGATTGGGGTAATGTGTCTATGAGCCAAGGAATGCCAAAGCTTACTGACAGCCACTAGAAGCTAGGAGAGAGCCCTCCAAAAGGAACCAACCTTGCTGACACCTCTTTCTGCTTGGGGTTCCCTGCTCTTATTTTCCATGAGGCAAACACCTTCCTCAAAACCCAGCTCAAATGTCTCTATTATGTGGCAGAGGAGCACAAGGCAAAGGTTAAAAGCCTAGATTACCTGAATTCAAGTCCTACCTCTGCTACATTGTTATTTTTGCTGTTGTTAAGCACCCTTGAGTTGGTCCCAACTCATAGCGACCCTATGTACAACAGAAGAAAACACCTTCTTGTCCTGCACCATCCTCACCATCATTGCTATGTTTGAGCCCATTGTTATAGCCATTGAATCAATCCAAAAACCTCATGGGGTTTGGTCCCTTGGTTTGGAGATTTAGGGTCATGGTTTCATGGGACATCCTAGTTAATTGGCCTAAGGTGTTTAGTGCTTCCGTTCTACCTCCTAGTTTGTTGTCTAGTGCCTGGAGTGTTAAAAGCTTTCAAGCAGCCGTCCAAGGCATGCCAATTGGTCTCTATTCATCTGGAGCAACAGAGGAGGAGAGTCAGAAATAGAAGGAGGATATGGACTGTGTGGCTAATTACCTCCATGAATAACTGCCTCCTTTGCCATAAGACCAGAAGTACTGAATGGTGCCCGGGTACCATTACTGAATATTTTGATCAAAGATTCTATAGAGGAATCCTGATCAAAAGTGGGAAAATGCAGAGCTGAATTTCAAAATCTAATGGACTCCAGACTTTCTGGATGAACCCCTAAAACTGTTGCCCTGAGATAATCTTTAAAACTTAATCCAAAAATATTCCCTGAATCTTCTTAAAAACAATAATTTAGCTTAACTAGAAAAAAATGTCTGCTTAAACATTATGTTCTTTTAAGAAGTATCTATAAGGGATCAAAGTGACAACAGAAATGTGAAGGATTAGATAGGAACCTTGGGGGCAGTGAGTTTAAGTTAATGAGGGAGGAACAACTCAGAAAAGAAGGGTGAGAATGGTTGCACAACTTGAAGAATGTAATCAGTGTCACTGAATTTTTGGTGTAAAAACTGGAATTGTATTTTTCTATGTATATTCTTGACAACAACAACAAAATTTAAAAAAAATTGCAGTAATTCCCAACATCATAAAAAACTCTCAAAGACATTGTATTAGTTTCCTAGGGTTGCCGTAACCAATTACCACAAGCTGGGTGGCTTAAAACAACAGAAATGTATTCTCTCACAGTTTTGGAGGGTAGAAGTTCAAAACAAAGGTGTTGGCAGTGCCATACTCCCTCTGAAGGCTCTAAGGAAAAATCCCTCCTTGTCTCTTCTTAGCTTCTGGTGGCTCTTGGCAATCCTTGGCATTCCTTGGCTTGTAGCTGCATTCTAATCTCTTCCTCTGTCATGACATGACCTTCTTCCATCTGCGTGTTTTCACATGGGCTTCTATGAGAACACCTGCCATTGAAGTTAGTACTCAGCCTAATCCAATATGACCTCATCTTAACTAATTACGGAGCCCTGGTGGTGCAGTGATTAAGAGCTCAGCTGCCAGCCATAAGGTCGGAAGTTCAAATCCACCAACCGCTCCTTGGAAACCCTATGGGGCAGTTCTACTCTGTCCCATAGGATCACTATGAGTCAGAATCCACTCAATATCAAAAGGTTTGGTTTGGTTTTGGTTTAACAAATTACATCTGCAAAAACCCTATTTCCCGATAAAATCATATTCTGAGATTACAAGTGGACATTGATTTTGAGGTGAAACTATTCAAACATGTGAACTATTATTTCTATGTGTAAATGCCCCTAATCTCATCAGAAAAATATTTATCACCCACTCTTTAATGAGAAAATAATATAATTGTAGGATACTGAGTAAACGAGCTAATGCATATAAAGTGCTTAGAGCAGGGTCTGGTACATAGTAATTGGGTAGTAAATAGTAATGTTCACTACTCTGAGTATATGCAACCTTCTCTGAATTCTTACAGATGAAATCATTCCTTCCTTCAGACTCACTGTAAGAGATCTGTTCGTACGGAATGTGAGATCCACAGCAATAGAATCTAACACAGAGCATAAAGTTTAGTAGGTAGGCAATCAATGTTGAGCCAGTGGGCGCATGAATGAGCATGTCCTTGAATAAGTTGGCATTCTCTCTCATGTTATTTGTTGTTAGGTGCCGTCAAGTGAGTTCTGACTCATAGAGGCCCTGTGCACAACAGAACGAACCAACACCCAGTCCTGCGCCATCTTCATTGCTATGTTTGAGTTCATCGTTGCAGCCACTGACAACCCACCTCATTCAGGGTCTTCCTCTTTTTCACAGACCCTCCACTTTACCAAGCATGATGTCCTTCTCCAGGGACTGGTCCCTCCTGATGACATGTGCAAAGTATGTAAGACAAAGTCTTGCCATCCTTGCTTATAAGGAGCATTCTGGCTATACTTCTTCCAAGACAAATTAGTTCGTTCTTCTGGCACTGCAAGGTATATTCAATATTCTTCTCCAGCACCATAATTCAAAGACATCAGTTCTTACCCTCTCTTCCTTACTCATTGTCCAGCTTTTGCATGCATATGGGGTGATTGAAAAATAGCGTGGCTTGGGCCAGGAATGCCTTAGTCCCCAAAGTGACATCTTTGTTGTTGAACATCTTAAAGAGGTCTTTCGTAGCAGATTTGCCCAATGCAATGTGTCATTTGATTTCTTGACTGCTGCTTCCATGGGCATTGATTATGGGTACAAGTCAAATGAAATCCTTGACAACATCAATCTTTTCTCCATTTATCATGATATTGCTTATTGATCCAGCTTTAAGGATTTGTTTTCTTTATGTTGAGATATAGGCTGTGTGTAGTCTTTGATCTTCATCAGTAAGTGCTTCAAGTCTTCTTCACTTTCAGCAAGCAAGGTTGTGTCATCTGCATAATGCAGGTTGTTAATGAGTCTTCTTTCAGTCCTGATGCTATGTTCTTCGTATAGTCCAGCTTCTCAGATTATTTGCTCAGCATACAGATTGAGTAAGTATGGTGAAAGGATACAACCCTGACACACAGCTTTCCTGGTTTTAAACCCCACAGTATCCGATTGTTCCGTTCCTGTTGTTCGGTTCCAATGACTGCCTCTTGGTCTATGTACGGATTCTGCATAAGCACAATTAAGCATTCTGGAATTCCTATCCTTTGCAACTTTATGCATGATTTGTTATGATCCACACAGTTGAATGCCTTTGCATAACCAATAAAACACAGGTAAACATCTTTCTGTTATTCTATGCTTTCATCCAAGATCCATCTGACATCAGCAATAATATCCCTCATTCCACATCCCCTCCTGAATTTCGCATGAATTTCTGGCAGTTGCCTGGTGATGTACTGCTGCAACTGTTTTTAAGTGATCTTCAGCAAAATTTTACTTGTGTGTGTGTCTTAGGCTGAGTTCTCAAGGAAATGGCTCACATGGTTGTAGAGGCCGGAACATCCCAAGTCCATGAGTCAAAATAGAGGCTTTGCCTGCTGCATGTAGCCACAAGGGCTGGCAAACCCAACATTGGCAGGTCAGAGAGCAGGGCTCTTGCTCACAGGCTGTGAAGATTGATGAATTCCAAAGATCGACAGGCAAGATCACAGCTAAGCTGCTAGCTCAAGTCCAAAGAACTGGAGGTCAGGTGAACAGGAGCCAGCTGCAAGATCCAGAGAAAGCAAAACCCGCAAGCCTTGCCAGAGTATCTACTTATATTCGATGCAGGCCACACCCCAAGGAAACTCTCTTTTAACTGATTGGCTACTCACAGCAGATCCCATCATGGAGGTGATCACATAATATCAAATCTCACCATGGAAGCGATCATACCATCATACGACTATCAAACCACTGAGAATCATGGCCCAACCAAGTAGGCACACAACCTTAACAATCACAGTGTGATACTAATGATATCGTTCAATAATTTTCAAATTCTGTTGGATCACCTTTCTTTGGAATGGGTGCAAATATGGATGTCTTCCAGTTGGTTGGCCAGGTAGCTGTCTTTCAAATTTCTTGGCATAGATGAATGAGTCCTTCCAGCATTGCATCCATTTGTTAAAACATCTCAATTGGTATTCCGTCGATTCCTGGAACCTTGTTTTTTGCCAATGCCTTCAGTGCAGTTTGGACTTCTTCCTTCAATACCATAGGTACTTGTTCATATGCTACTTCCTGAAATGGTTGAACACTGGCCAATTGTTTTTGGAAGAGTGACCCTGTGTATTCTTTCCATCTTATTTTGATGCTTCCTTTGTCATTCAATATTTTGCTCCTGGAACCCTTCAATATTGCAACTTGAAACTTGAATTTTTTCTTCAGTTCTTTCAGCTTGAGAAATGCTGAGTGTGTTCTTCCCTTTTGGTTTTCTAACTCCAAGTCTTTACACATTTCATAATAATGCTTTACTTTGTCTTCTCAAGTTTCCATTTGAAATCTTCCATTCAGCTCTTGTAGTTCACCATTTCTTCCATCCCCTTTAGCTACTCTACACTTAAGAGCAGGTTTCAGAGTCTCTTCTGACATCCATTTTGGTCTTTTCTTCCTTTCCTGGCTTTTAAATGACCTTTTGCTTTCTTCATGTATGATGTCCTTGATGTCATCCCACAACTCAACATTAGTGTTCAATGTGTCAAATCTTTTCTTGAGATGGTTTCCAAATTTAGGTGGTATGTACTCAAGGCTGTACTTTAGTTCTCGTGGACTTGTTTTAAGTTTCTTTAGTTTCAACTTCAACTTGCATATGAGCAATTGATGGTGTGTTCCACAGTAGCCCCTGGCCTTGCCATCCAGTTCCAAACCTCTGTCTCATAGCAGGTTGAATATGCTTTTATTAATAGTAGATCTATTTTTTATTTTTATGAAAGTGCAGGTAGTCCTCAACTTATGACTTGTTCAAATTACAATGAACTACACTAACAAATGTCCTTTTTTTGTATATCTTATTGTTATTAATATGTACTACATACAATGTCGCAGCATGTAATTCACTGATGTTATTTTTCTCAGATGTTCATTTGCAGATGTCCAATGTTAATATTTAATGTTAAAAATACTGCTATGGCAATAACAATGAAAACTAAAAATTGAAAAAATGAAGTATTCAACTTTCATGAGAATTGAGCCCTGTCATTAGTTGGGAACTACCTGTGTACATAGCCACAATACACCATTTCAACAATTTCTACGTGTACAGTTGAGTGACATCAGTTAGTTACATTCTATAAGTTGTGCTACCATTCTCTTTATCCTCTTCCAAACCTCCCAGAGCCACCTGCCAAATCTATTTATTTTGATGTTTAATGAATTGATTACTTGACTATCTTAACTACCATCTGTAAGCTCCTGAAGGACAGAAACTCTTTAAATTTCCCAGGTTCCCAGCATCACACTTTGCATGTAGCAAGCACTCAGTTAGTACTTTTTGCTGTGTTGATGGGTGTCTGTGTGACAGGTAAAGACCTGCTTGGTTCTGGTTATTTCTCACATTTGGTTTCCTTCCTTCACTTCTTTGATTCCTCCTATAGTGTGTGGCTCAGAGATGCTGTGGTTGCACACAGGTTTATAGCTTAATTGCCAGTTTATAGTTTTTCAGCAGGTAAATGAATGTCAGAAGGAGGTTGACCTGTTTACTTAATACAAGCAGAATTTCTGCCTGCAGGGTGTGGCTTAGGGATGGCGTTTCCCAGCCACCTGTCAAGTCCCTACTCCTGTGCCAGAAGAATATAGTTGTCCTAGAGGCTCAAGGAGTGGCTCAGTGGTTCTTTTCAGTTCAAATAGAATTTCCAACTAATATTTGTTTACCACCTACTGCGTGCTGATATGTCTGCAAGTCTACTTCAGGCTGTCTCTGGGGTTAACTAGAAGCGATGGAGTTGAAAAGAAAGGGATGGAGAACACATACAAATTGCTTGCTACTTATGTGCCAGAAATGCTGAGATGCTTTTTTTTAAAAAATAATTTTTATTGTGCTTTAAGTGAAAGTTTACAAATCAAGTCAGTCTGTCACATATAAGCTTATATACACCTTACTACATACTACCATTTACTCTCCCACTAATGAGTCAGCCCGCTCCCTCCTTCCAGTCTCTCCTTTCGTGACCGTTTTGCCAGTTTCTAACCCTCTCTACCCTCCCATCTCCCCTCCAGACAGGAGGTGCCAAGACAGTTGTGAGATGCTTTTAAAAATAATAATTTTTAAAAGTATAGTTATGAATTGAATTTTGTCCCCCCAAAATATGTGTTGTAAATCCTAACCCCTATACCCGTGGTTATAATTCCATTTGTAATAAATTTTCTTTATTATGTTAATGGGGTGGTATTAGTGTAAGGCGTATCTTAGGCCAATCTCTTCTGAGTTATAAAAGAGCATATTAACCAAGAAAGCACAGATAGGGGAAGACAGATGCCATGTCACATGAGATCTCCATGGAACCAAGAAAGAGAAGCTGAAAAGGGACAAGGACCTTCCACCAGAGCCAACAGAGAGCGCCTTCCCTTAGAGCCAGCATCCTGAATTCAGATGTCTAGCCTCCTAAACTGTAAGAAAATAAATTTCTGTTTGTTAATGCCACCCACTTGTGGCATTTTATAGTACGCTAGATAGCTAAGCCAAGTACTTTTACATTTGAACTCTGTCAGGGTGTTTAGCATCGGAAATTTAAGCTCTTAACTTAAACAAAACAAAGAAAGAAAGAAATTTATCTAAAAAAAATAAAAGGAAAAGTTGAACAATCAACCAGACCTAGGAAAAGACAGGGGCCAGGGCAATTCCAGGAAGTTAGGTGACATTTGTTTATGCATTCATCCTGATTAGCTTAGCTTAAGCATGTGCCACACCTTCGTCTGGCAAGATGGGATCCTTTGGAATGACAGTCCTTTCCAGATTGCGTGTGATGGGAGCAGGAAAGTTTTCAGTGGAAAATGTAGGTGATAGTACCAGAAGACAGATGACGGAATGAGGAGCAGTTACTACATCAACCTTCTTGGGGTCTGGTCTAATACCATACATGATTATTGAGTACCCACTTTGGCCAAAGCACTGGCCCAGTGGTGTGGGAGATACAAACGTGAAGATCCAGATGCTGATATGTTCAGGGAATGGTGGGTACTCCCATAGGGCTAGGGTATCTTCAACAAGATGCAAACAGTATAGGGGAAGACTGACCTCATTGATGACACTGGCTTAGCTCATTGAGGACTTTGGGAGGCTCTGAAGCTGGGAGGTGTTGAATATTTCATATGTAGTCCCTTGCTTGTAAGCTCTTAATAAGTACTATAGAAAAATACCCATCCCTTTTAATAAAAAATAATGTAGAGATTCTTTGAGTACTGCTATAAAACATGCTATAAAACATGGTTGGCAAACATTCCCTAAAAATTAAATGGAAAAAACATGTAAAAATTCAGTAAAATTTTACTATTTTGTCTTTTCTGGGTGACTGGGAGAAGTCAAGTGCAGGAATATCCAAAATGAAGCAAAAAAATTTAAATTATCAAGAAGTGTTTGTGTTACATTTAAATAACAATAACACTGTATATTGTAGACGCTCAAATTTTCTTCATTCCAGGCAGTATGTAGAGTGTGCTTGAGGGACATATTTACCAGCTCCTTAAACTTCACATTTTGGGATTTCAATATATTAAACTTATCTATGACTCTTTTTCTTTGGGACTTCTATGGGAGAGTTCGACAGCTTCAACTCAAGTTGTAAATATTCACTGAAAATATCATAGTATCCACTATCTTATTTGTGAGGCCAGTTTCACTAGAGAGTTTCTCCAAGACAAGTTCCTATTAAGGAATGCAGTAGCAAATGCATTAACAACATAAGGCCAGTATAAAGACTAGGTTGAAAGAAGGTACAGATGGTTTAAAAATAGATTCCAACCCGGTAAATGCAGGATTTGACTCTATGTTATAAAACCTAGGAATTGCACATCATAAAAGTTTATTGAAAGTAGCTTTCTTAGGAGCACTAATATACCTACAATAAATTATAGTGGAGATGATAAAGACAGATACTTCATTCTAAATAAATAAAAGGTAGAAGACGTATTACTGAAAAGCATGGCAACAAATGCTCTTGATGAAAATTATTTCATCAGCTAATTATAAGTTTGTCAGAAATATTACATTTTCACAACACTTACTCCGTAGAACTTGAGTATAATATTAAAGTCCACAATTAGCAATCATCCCCATAATATATCTCATGTTCAGTAAATCAACCTAATGCCAGACATCTTTTCTCAGGTATGATCTTCAACTAATTTCCATGTTAGAGTTCAGCATGTAGTCCTTCCTTTCTTAGGAGTACTTCTTTTAATTTGAAAGACTGTAGGGAATAATTTTTAAAAATAGCTGTATAATTTCTATACTGTGTGCTCAAGGTTGTCAGCTCATTATCTGGGTCAGCCCTAAATTTTAGGTTCTGAAGGATGGGATCTTACCAAAACTTAAAATGGAGTGTCTTAACAGTCAATCTGCTTCCCTCTGTTTTGTTTTTTTTTCAGTCTGAATGAGTCAGAACCCAAGATGATAAAATTTTTTTAATTCATTCTCTGCTAGAGTAACATCAGTAGCTAATACCAACCCCTGGGGAGACAAAATGGGTGCTTTTTCCCAATAGTCTCATCACTCAATGTTGGGGTGGTAAGAGTTCTTAAGAAACAACTTAGTTCCCTAGAGCTGCTGTAACAACAAATACTACCAGTGGTGGTTTTAAAAAACAGAAATTTTTTTCTCACAGTAAAGGAGCCTAGAAGTTTAAAATCATGGTGTCGGCTCTAGAGGAAGGTCCTTCTTTGTCACTTTCAGTTTCTAGTAGCTGCTGGCAATCTTTGGCATGCTGATGTATCCGCCGTGTATGAGTGTGTGTGTGTGTGTCTTCCTCTGTGTGTGTGTGTCTCTGTGTCTATTCTGCTCTTTTTATAAGAACAACACTCAGAAGTGATTAGGTTTAGGACCCACCCTACTCTGGTATGACCTCATTAACATGATAAAACAAAATTCCTATTTCCAAACAGGATCATATTTACAGGTTCAGGGTTAGGACTTTCACATTTTTGGAGGCGACCCAATTAAATTCAAAACAATATGTCGTTTACTCTCCACAACTACCTTATAAGATGAGTTTTATCATTTTTTGTTTATAGACGAGGAAAGTGAGGCTCAGAGAGAAGAAGTGACATTCCCAAGGTAACCCTGTTAATAACTGTCTGAGCCAGGATTCACACTCAGGTTAGTCTCCAAAGATGGTACTCTTAACCACTGGATTATACTTCTTCCTCTAGAAGAAAGCATTCTGGGTACATTTATTTTTATCATTTATTTGTCAATATTTAATGTTTAACATTTTTAACATTTATTTAGCAATGTAAGGCAATTCTATTCTGTCCTATAGGGTTGCTATGATATGAGTTGAAATCGACTTGATGGCAGTAGATTTGTTTTTTTTGGTATATTTATTCTACAAATGCTTATTAATTATCTATATGTGCTAAGCTCTATCGTAGGCACTAGAAAGCCTTGCCTTGTAGAATTCACACCCTAGAGAAGGAGACAGACAATAAACTAAAACTTAATAAATTTGTAGTAGATTAATAGATAATATGTACTTGGAGAAAAATAAAGCAGAGGAGGAGAGAGGCTATAATATAAATAAAGTTCAGGGGAGTGCTCACTAAGAAAGCGACATTTGAATAGACTTGAAGCCTAGGAATGAATCAGGAGTCTGGCTGAAGGAAGAGCATTCCAGGAAGACGACTAGTGAGAGCAAAGGCCCAAGAAAGGAGAAGGCCTAGAGGGTTTGAGGAACAGCAAGGAGACCATGGGCCTTGAGTGACTGGATATGCAGAAAGATAAGGTGTCTTGTATTAAGGCATTGCTGTTTTTTATATTTTAATATGGAAACCCTGGTAGTGTAGTAGTTAAGAGTTTGGCTGCTGAGCAAAGGTCGGCAGTTCAAATTCACCAGGCACTCATAGGAAACCCTATGGGGCAGATCTACTGTCTCCTATAGGGTCGCTGTGAATTGGAATTGACTGGACGGCAGTGGATTATCCTTTAATATTGGATTTACAGAGAGGATTGGAGACAGTGAATGGAGTATTTCTTACAGGCACAGATCTCAGTGGAAAGATGCTAGAGCTTTCAACCTTCATATTTAAAAAAACATGAAGATTCCTTACTTTTTCCCTGAGCAAATCCAACAGGAGATGAGAGTGAAGAGACAAGAAGTTGAGGCATAATGGTATAATGGAAATCTTGCTAGAATGATAATCACAGCACCTGATTTTACTCCTGGCTCAGTCACCAACTGCTTCTATGACCGGGGTAATTACCTGTCTCAGCTGCAGTTACCAGTTTATATGTAAAAGGCATGTTTTATCAAATTATTAATTATTGTTTCCTCAGCAACTATCATGCTCCCTCCTCTTTGTACTGAATTCCCTCTATCATTCCCCATGTATCAGTACCACAGCAATAGAGCAATAGCCACTATGCCTCAAGTATCATTTAAGAGTGTTATATGTATTAAATCACACAATCCTTAAAAACACTCTGTGTGGTACAAACTATTATTATCATCACCATTTTACAGTGCAGAGATAGATACCCAAAAGAATGTGGACTTGCCCTGGCCATACAGCTGTTAGGAGAGTGTGGGATCCCGGAGGGTGGGAAGACCAAGTCTATACATAGGACTTCCTGGCCCTAGGTTAGGATCTGCCCATGCTGTTTACACAGCCCCCTTGCTCTGGTTCTAAAGCCACTGTGTAATAGAAGCATAATGCAATCTTAAATTTTCTGATAGCTACATTAACAATGGTGAAGAGACACAGGTGAAATTAATTTTTTTAATTGTACTTTAGATGAAGATTTACAGAGCAAATTAGTTTCTCATTAAACAATTAATACACATATTGTTTTGTGACATTGATTGCCAACTTCACAACATGTCAGCACTCTCCCCTTCTTGACATTGGGTTCCCTATTTCCAGCTTTCCTGTCCCTTCCTGCTTTCTCATCCTTGCCCCTGGGCTGGTGTGCCCAGTTAGTCTTCTTTTATTTTATGGACGTGTCTAATCTTTGGCTGAAGGGTGAACCTCAGGAGTGGCTTCAGTATCGAGTTAAAAGGGTGTCCAGGAACCATACTTTCCAAGTTTCTCCAGTCTCTGTCAGACCAGTAAATCTGGTCTTTTTTTGTGAGTTTGAATTTTGTTCTATATTTTTCTCCAACTCTGTCCAGGACCCTCTACTGTGATCTTTGTCAGAGCAGTCAGTGGTGGTAGCCAGACATAATCTAGTTGTGCTGGACTCAGTCTGGTGGAGGCTGTGGTAGTTGTGGTTCATTAATCCTTTGGACTAATGTTTCCCTTGTGTCTTTAGTTTTCTTCACTCTCCCTTGCTCCAGAGAGGGTGAGACTAGTGGAGTATATTAGATGGCAGCTCACAAGCTTTTAAGACCCCAGACGCTACTCACCAAAGTAGGATGTAGAACATTTTCTTTATAAACTGTGTTACGCCAGTTGAGCTAGATGTCCCCCGAGACCATGGTCCCCAGCCCTCGACCCCAGTAACTTGGTCTCTCATGGTGTTTGGATGTGTCTAGGAAGTGTCTATGACTTTGTCTTGGCCAAGTTGTGCTGATATCTCCAGTCTTGTGTACTGTCTTACCTTTCACCAAAGTTACCACTTATCTATTATCTATTTAGGTGTTTTACCCTCTGCATGCATCCCCACCCTAACCAAAGCAAAATCAAACCTGTTTCTGTCAACTTGATTCCCACTCATAGCGACCCTATAGGACAGAGTAGAACTTCCCGCAGGGTTTCCAAGGAGTGACTGGTGGATTCGAACTGCCGATCTTTTGGTTAGCAGCCAAGCACTTAACCACTTAACCACCAGGGCTCCATTCCTAGTAACCATCAAATATTGTTTCTTTCTGTGTGTAAACTGTTTCATGAATTTTTACAATAGTGGTCTCTTACAGTACTTGTCCTTTTGGGATTGATTTATTGCACTCAGCATAATGGCCTCCAGTTTCATCCATATTGTGAGATGTTTTGCAGATTCATCACTGTTCTTTACTGTTATGTAGTATTTCATTGTGTGTGTGTACCACGGTTTGTTCATCCACTCATTGGTTGATGGGCACTTAGGCTGTTTCCATCTGTTTGCTGTTGTGCGTAATACAGCAATGAACATGTTTGTGCATATGTCTACTTGTGTGACAGTTCTTATTTCTCTAGGATATATCCCTAGCAGTGGGATTGCTGAATCTTTGATGGTTGTTGTGAGGTGCCGTCAAGTGGATTCTGACTAATAGAGACGCTATGCACAACAGAATGAAACGCTGCCCAGTTCTGCGCCATCTTCACAACTGTTGCTTTGCTTGTGCCCATTGTTGCAGCCACTGGGTCAATCCATCTCATTGAAGTTCTTCCTCTTTTTCACTGACCCTTTGCTTTACCAAGCATGATGTCCTTCTCCAGGGACTGATCCCTCCTGATAATGCCCAAGGTATGTGAGACATAGTCTAGTCATCCTTGCTTCTAAGGAGCATTCTGTTTGTAGTTATTCCAAGACAGATTTGTTTATTTTTTTTGGCAGTCCATGGTATATTCAATATTCTATGCCAACACCACAATTCAAAGGCATCAATTCTTCTTTAGTCTTCGGTATTTATTGGCCAGCTTTCACATGCATATGAGGCGATTGAAAACACCATGGCTTGAGTCAGGCGCACCTTGGTCTTCAATGTGACATCTTTGCTTTTCAACACTTTAAAGAGATCTTTCGCAGCAGATTTGCCCAACACAGTGCGTCTTTTGATCTCTTGACTGCTGCTTCCGTGGATGTTGATTGTGGATCCAAGTAAAATGAAATCCTTGATAACCTCAATCTTTTTTCCGCTCATAATGATTTTGCTTAGTGGTCCAGTTGTGAGAATTTTTGTCTTCTTTATGTTGAGGTGTAATCCATACTGAAGGCTGTGGTCTTTGATCTTCAACAGTTAGTGCTTCAAGTCCTCTTCACTTTCAGCAAGCAAGGTTGTGTCATCTGCATACGCAGGTTGTTAATGAATTTTCCTCCAATCCTGATGCCCCGTTCTTCTTCATATAGTCCAGCTTCTTAGATAATTTGCTCAGCATACAGACTGAATAGGCATGGTAAAAGGATACAACCCTGACACACAACTTTCCTGACTTTAAACCATGCAGTATCCCCTTGTTCTGTTCAAACGACTGCACAGATTCCTCATGAGCACAATTAAGTATTCTGGAATTCCCATTCTTTGCAATGTAATCCATAATTTGTTATGGTCCACAGAGTCGAATGCCTTAGTATAGTCAATAAAACACAGGTAAACATCTTTCAGGTATTCTCTGCTTCCAGCCAAGATCCATCTGGCATCCGCAATGATGTTCTTCCTTCCACATCCTGTTCTGAATCCATCTTGAATTTCTGGCAGTTCCCTGTTGATATACTGCTGCAGCTGCTTTTGAATGACCTTCAGCAAAATTTTGCTTGCATGTGATATTGTTTGAGAATTTCCACATCGGATTGGATCACTTTTCTTGAGAATGGGCACAGATATGAATCTCTTCCAGTTGGATGATGACGAGGTAGCTGTCTTCCAAATTTCTTAGCATAGACGAGTGACCACTTCCAGCGCTGCACCCATTCGTTGAAACATCTCGATTGGTATCCTGCCAATTCCCAAGGCCTTGTTTTTCACCAATGACTTCAGTGCAGCTTGGACTTCTTCTCTCAGTACTATCAATTCCTGGTCATGTGCTACCTTCTGAAATGGTTGAATATCAACCAACTCTTTTTGGTATAGTGACTGTGTATATTCCTTCCATTTTCTTTTGATGCTTCTTGCGTTGTTTAATATTTTCCTCATAGAATCCTTCAGTATTGCAATTTGAGGCTTGAATTTTTTCTTCAGTTGTATCAGCTTGAGAAATGCTGAGTATGTTCTTCCCTTTTGGTTTCCTATCTCCAGGTCTTTGCCTATGTCATTATAACACTTTGTCTTCTCCAGCCACCCTTTGAAATCTTCTGCTCATCCTTTCTTCCTTCTGCTTTAGCTACTCAATGTTCAAGAGCAAATTTCAGATTTACACTCAGTACATCTCTATTCAAATGGCCTCATTTCAAGTGCTCCATAGCTACATACTGGCTACCATATTGGACAGCACAGGACTAAAGCGTTTACAACATAGGAGATAAGAAAGGGTGGTTGTTGTTGTTGTTGTTAGGTGCCGTCGAGTCAGTTCCGACTCATAGCTACCCTACGCACAAAATGCCTGTTTATATTTTAGATATGTCTATATAGTAACAACAATAACAATAGCTAATAGATAATTACAGTTTGTTACATGCCAGGCACTGTTCCAAGTGCTTTATTTGTCTTAACTCATTAAGGCTCATGACAAGGTCATTAACATGATACTTTTCCTACCCTTATATTAATGATAAGTAAATAGAGGAACTGAGAAATAGAAATTACCCACGGTCACAAAGCTTGGAAGTATTAGAGGAGGGACTCAAACACAGTCTAGCTACAGGGTCTGTGTTTCAACCGCTTCCCTACTCTCCTTATGTGATAATTTTTTGGATTCAATATTTTAACTGCATCATTTTTAAGTTACTTGCAGAATGTTTGTACAAGTGGCTGGAGTGAAGAAGGGTAAGTTCATTTTCACTTGAAATTGAAATTGCCAACTGTGTTTCTACCCACATTTCTTCTAATCTCCCATTGATCCATGCGTTTAAACCTGAGGATAGAATTTTAGATCAGCAGGGCACACTGATGTCTAACAGAGTAAGGCCCGGCATACATTTCAGCCATACCAATAAGAAGCAAAAATATCCTTTGTGGGTAATTAGTGCCCTCACCTTTCTGTGTGTTCTCAATAAGTCCAGTTATCCCAGAGCTCAAACTAATTCCAGGAGATAATTAGGGGCTGATGAAAGCTGTATTAACTCTGCCAGGCCACATGGGCATTGTAAATTACTGCTTCTCAAAGAGACTCATCAGCTTTCAGCAACTTGTAACACCTCAACTCTAATTCCCAAAAGGGTTGCACATGGATTGCTTGGATTATTACATTCTCCTTTGGAGGTTTTGAGCCTCTTTTTACAGAGACTGATGTCATTTCCATATTTTAAAGGTAACTTTGGGCACATGAAAAGTTAATGCCACACATCTGGAGATCCTAATTAAAAGATGAGGACATAGTTTAAGGTCTGGGAAAGAGAATTCATCAAGACTTTTTTGATTCATCGTTGTGCAGTGGTTAAGGCTCAGGCTGCTAACCAAAATGTCGGCAGTTCGAATCCACCAGCCAATCCTGGGAAATCCTATGGGGCAGTTCTACTCTGTCCTATAGGGTCGCTATGAATCGGAATCGACTCGATGGCAGTGGGTTTGGTGGGATTATTTGATTCATGTCTGTTTGTATTTATTTTACAGTCAACTTTCCCCTTGGTCTGTCTTTGACAACTTATAGCTTTTCCCATACCAATTTTCAAATTCACTGATGGGGCTGAATATAAACCCCTATTAAGTGCCATGCATTTTTCATGTGTTGTTTAATCCTACAACAACTGTAAGTGTCATAGTAGCGAACACTAATTGAAGGCTAAGAATGTACCAGGCATAATTCAGAGTACTTACATATACTAACCCATTGACTACTCCAGCAGTCTACCGGGTAGGTACTGGTCATCCCTTTTCTTCAGATGAGGGAAGTCAAGAACAGAGGGTAAGTGATTTACCCAATGCCACCCAGTGGCAAATGGTGGAGCCAGGCTTCAAATCCAGGCAGTCTGGCTCAGGGATTCGTAGTCTTAACCACTATATGGTTTTTACCTCACTGATAATGGTATTTCTTCATAAATCTCAGAGCAAAAATCAAGGCCCAAAATGATGAGGTAACTTGGCGAAAGTCATCTAGTTAGTGAGTTCAGGCAGTGGAATTCGAAGCAAGTGCTGTCTTACTCCCAAGTTCACACATGACCGCTAAGTCTCAAGCAAAGAGACAATCCTTTATGTTAGGGGAGGAGATTAGAGTATACAGATCCCAGTAGTGTCTGAGTGTAAGAAGTTTTCTTCTTTTCCATTTTAGGAAAATGTGCATTGCTCAGAAGTGGTGCTGTCACTTCCAGACTAATACGTTTCTCTTATTCGCCAGATGAGTGAAAAAAAAATTGATGTGATGAAAAACCCTTTATTTCGCACAGTTATTACACTTCCCCTAAATCATGGAATAGTCCATGAGAAAATAAATGTTTGATTTTCTCTCAGCCTTTCCTCGTTTTCTACTTAATTAGCAAGAGTGATGTCATGGCAAAAGTTCCAAGACTGTCGTTTGAAACTTTATATGACCAAAGTGCTTCTCAAACAAGCTGAATTTTAGGTATATAAATCCAAACAGTAAAATAAAAACAGAGTGAAAAATCTCTGATGACCAGGATTTTCTAAAGTTCTATTTTTCAGGACGCTATTCTATAATTTTTTTTAAAAACACTTGTGATATGTGGAAAAATGCAAAAATAACCCATATGTTTGATATCTTCTTGGGAATTTCAGAACCACTCTGATCTAACACAAACGAGAATATTCTTTTTATTTTTCTAAGAATATCTTTATTTTAAAAAACTCACTGCCACTACGCCACCAGGCTTTCCATTTATTTTATTTTAAGAAATAAAAAAACACAGAGAAGCTCAAAAAATAAATGAGCGCCCCCAGAACTACTGGCCAGAATGACAAGAATTAATTTATATTTGTTTCAAGTCCTTTTTATATTACTTTTTTTTTAAATAACTTTTATTGTGCTTTAAGTGAAAGTTTACAAATCAAGTCGGTCTCTCAAACAAAAACCCAAATACACCTTGCTACACACTCCCAATTACTCTCCCTCTAATGAGACACTCCGCTCCCTCCCTCCACTCTCTTTTTCACGTCCATTTTGCCAGCTTCTAACCCCCTTCACCCTCTCATCTCCCCTCCAGGCAGGAGATGCCAACATAGTCTCAATTGTCCACCTGATCCAAGAAGCTCACTCCCATCCCTCTCCAACCCATTGTCCAGTCCAATCCATGTCTGAGGAGTTGGCTTCAGGAATGGTTCCTGTCCTGGGTCAACAGAAGGTCTGGGGGCCATGACCACCAGGGCCCTTCTAGTCTCAGTCAGACCATTAAGTCTGGTCTTATGAGAATTTGGGGTCTGCATCCCACTGCTCTGCTGCTCCCTCAGGGGTTCTCTGTTGTGTTCCCTGTCAGGGCAGTCATCGGTTGTAGCCAGGTCTCAGGATGATGTAGTCTCTGGTTCATGTGGCCCTTTCTGTCTCTTGGGCTCGTAATCACCTTGTGTCCTTGGTGTTCTTCACTCTCGTTTGATCCAGGTGGGTTGAGACCAATGGATGCATCTTAGATGGCTGCTTGCTAGTGTTTAAGACCCCAGACGCCACTTTTCAAAGTGGGAAGCAGAATGTTTTCTTAATAGATGGTATTATGCCAATCGACTTAGATTTCCCCTGAAACCATGGTTCCCAGGCCCCTGTCCCTGCTACGCTGGCCTTCGAAGCATTCAGTTTATTCAGGAAACTTCTTTGCTTTTGGCTTAGTCCAATTGTGCTGACCTCCCCTGTGTTGTGTGCTGTCTTTCCCCTCACCTAAAGTAGCTCTTATCTATTAACTAATTAGTGAATGCCCCTCTCCCACCCTCCCTCCTTCCCCCCCCATAAGCCACAAAAGAATGTTTTCTTCTCAGTTTAAACTATTTCTCAAGTTCTAATAACAGTGGTCTTATACAATATTTGTCCTTTACAACTGACTAATTTCACTCAGCATAATGCCTTCTGGGTTCCTCCATGTTACGAAATGTTTCACAGATTCCTCACTGTTCTTTATCAATGCGTAATATTCCATTGTGTGAATACACCACAATTTATCCATTCATCCGTTGATGGGCACCTTGGTTGCTTCCATCTTTTTGCTCTTGTAAACAGTGCTCCAATAAACATGGGTGTGTATATATCTGTTCGTGTAAAGGCTCTTATTTCTCTAGGATATATTCCGAGGAGTGGGACTGCTGGATCCTATGGTAGTTCTATTTCTAGATTTTTAAGGAAGTGCCAAATCGATTTCCAAAGTGGTTGTACCATCTGACGTTCCCAGCAGCAGTGTAGAAGTGTTCCAATCTCTCCACAGCCTCTCCAACGTTTATAGTTTGTGTTTTTTGGATAAATGCCAGCCTTGTTGGAGTGAGATGAAATCTCATTGTAGTTTTGATCTGCATTTCTCTAATGCCTAATAATCGTGAACATTTCCTCATATATCTGTTAGCTACCTGAATGTCTTCTTTAGTGCAGTGTCTATTAATATCTTTTGCCCATTTTGTAATTGGGTTCTTTGTCTCTTTGCAGTTGAGTTTTTGCTGTATCATGTAGATTTTAGAGATCAGGCGCTGATCAGAAATGTCATAGCTAAAAACTTTTTCCCAGCCTGTAGGTAGTCTTTTTACTCTTTTGGTGAAGTCTTTGGATGAGCATAGGTGTTTGATTTTTAGGAGCTCCCAGTTATCTAGTTTTTCTTTTACGTTCTTTATAATGTTTTGTATACTGTTTATGCCATGTATTAGGGCTCCTAACGTTGTCCCTGTTTTTTCTTCCATGATCTTTATCGTTTCAGATTTTATATTTAGGTCTTTGATCCATTTTGAGCTCGTTTTTGTGCATGGAGTGAGGTATGGGTCTTGTTTCATTTTTTTGCAGATGGATATCCAGTCATGCCAGCACCATTTGTTAAAAAGACTGCCTTTTCCCCCATTTAACTGCTTTGGGGCCTTTGTCAAACATCAACTGCTCATATGCGGATGGATTTAAGACTGCATTCTCAATTCTGTCCCACTGGTCCGTGTATCTGTTGTTGTACCAGTACCAGGCTGTTTTGACTACTGTGGCGGTATAATAGGTTCTAAAATCAGGTAAAGTAAGGCCTTTCACCTTGTTCTTCTTTTTCAGTAATGCCTTATTTATCAGGGGCCTCTTTCCCTTCCATATGAAGTTGGTGATTTGTTTCTCCATCTCATTAAAGAATGTCGTTGGGATTTGGATAGGAATTGCATTAAATGTATAGATCACTTTTGGTAGAATAGACATTTTTATAATTGTAAGTCTTCCTATCCACGAGCAAGGTATGTTCTTCCACTTATGGAAGTCTCTTTTGGTTTCTTGCAGAAGTGTACCATAGTTTTCTTTGTCTAAGTCTTTTACATCTCGGGTAAGATTTATTCCTAAGTATTTTATCTTCTTGGGGGCTACTGTAAATGGCATTGATTTGGTGATTTCCTCTTCGATGTTCTTTTTGTTGGTTTGTTGGTGTAGAGGAATCCAAATGATTTTTGTATGTTTATCTCGTATCCCAGTACTCTGCTGAACTCTTCTATTAGTTTCAGTAGTATTCTGGAGGATTCCTTAGGGTTTTTTGTGTATAAGATCATGTCAGCTGCAAATAGAGATACTTTTACCTCTTCCTTGCCAATCTGGATGCCCTTTATTTCTTTATCTAGCCTAATTGCTCTGGCTAGGACTTCCAGCACAATGTTGAATAAGAGTGGTGATAAAGGGCATCCTTGTCTGGTTCCCGATCTCAAGGGGAATGCTTTCAGGCTCTCTCCATTTAGGGTGATGTTGGCTGTTGGCTTTGTATAAATGCCCTTTATTATGTTGAGGAATTTTCCTTCTATTCCTATTTTGCTGAGAGTTTTTATCATGAATGAGTGTTGAACTTTGTCAAATGCCTTTTCTGCATCAATTGATAAAATCATGTGATTCTTGTCTTTTGTTTTATTTATGTCGTGGATTACATTAGTTGTTTTTCTAATGTCGAACCATCCCTGCATAAAATGTCGAACCATCCCTGCATACCTGGTATGAATCCCACTTGGTCATGGTGAATTATTTTTTTGATACGTTGTTGAATTCTCTTGGCTAGAATTTTGTTGAGGATTTTTGCATCTACACTTATGAGGGATAAAAAAAATATATATATATATATAGGTCTATAATTTTCATGTGGTGTCTTTACCTGGTTTTGGTATCAGGGATATGGTGGCTTCATAGAATGAGTTTGGTAGTATTCTGTCCTTTTCTATGCTCTGAAATACCTTTAGTAGTAGTGGTGTTAACTCTTCTCTGAAAGTTTGGTAGAACTCTGCAGTGAAGACGCCCGGGGCCAGGGCTTTTTTTTCTTGGGAGTTTTTTGGTTGTTTTTTCAATCTCTTCTTTTGTTAGGGGTCTATTTAGTTGTTCTACCTCTGTCTGTGTTAGTTTAGGTAGGTAGTGTATTTCTAGGAATTCATCCATTTCTTATAGGTTTTCAAATTTGAGTATACGTTTTCATAGTAACCTGATATGATTCTTTTAATTTCAGTTCGGTCTGTTCTAATACCGCCCCTCTCATTTCTTACTCGGGTTATTTGCTTCCTCTCTTGTTTTTCTTTTGTCAGTTTGGCCAGTGGTTTATCAATTTTGTTGATTTTTTCAAAAAACCAGCTTTTGGTCTTGTTAATTCTTTCAATTGTTTTTCCGTTTTCTATTTCATTTAGTTCTGCTCTAATTTTTATTATTTGTTTTCTTCTGGTGCCTGAGGGTTTCTTTTGTTGCTCTCTTTCTATTTGTTCAAGTTGTAGGGATAATTCTTTGATTTTGGCCCTTTCTTCTTTTTGAATGTGTGCACTTATGATATAAATTGGCCTCTGAGCGCCGCTTTTGCTGTGTCCCAAAGGTTCTGACAGGAAGTGTTTTCATTTTCATTGGATTCTCTGAATTTCTTTGTTCCATCCTTAATGTCTTCTATAATCTAGTCTTTTTTGAGCAGGGTATTGTTCAGTTTCCAAGTGCTTGATTTCTTTTCCCTGCTTTTCCTGTTATTAATTTCCACTTTTGTGGCCTTACGGTCAGAGAAGATGCTTTGTAATATTTCAATGTGTTGGAGTCTGCTAAGGCTTGCTTTATGACCTAATGTGTGGTCTATTCTAGAGAATGTTCCATGTGCACTAGAAAAGAAAGTATAGTTGGTTGCGGTTGGGTGGAGTGTTCTGTATATGTCTGTGAGGTCAAGTTGGTTGACTGTGGCATTTAGATCTTCCACGTCTTTATTGAGCTTCTTTCTGGATGTCCTGTCCTTCCCCGAAAGTGGTGTGTCGAAGTCTCCTACTATTATTGTGGAGCTGTCTATCTCACTTTTCAATGCTGATAGAGTTTGTTTTATGTATCTTGCAGCCCTGTCGTTGGGTGCATAAGTATTTAACGTGGTCATATCTTCTTGGTGTATTGTCCCTTTAATCATTATATAGTGTCCTTCCTTATCTTTTCGGATGGATTTAACTTTAAAGTCTATTTTGTCAGAGATTAATATTGCCACTCTGGCTCTTTTTTGATTTTTCTTTGCTTGATATATTTTTTTCCATCTTTTGAGTTTTAGTTTGTTTGTGTATCTAAGATTAAGGTGTGTCTCTTGTAGGCAGCGTATAGGTGGATCTTGTTTTTCATCCATTCTGCCACTCTCTGTCTCTTTATTGGTGCATTTAGTCCATTTACATTCAGGGTAATTATGGATAGGTACGAATTTAGTGCTATCATTTTGATGTCTTTTTTTGTGTGTTGTTGACAGTTTCTTTTTTCCCACTTGATTTTATGTGCTGAGTAGATTTTCTTTATATATTGTCCTTTCCTCATATTTGTTGTTGTTGATTTTGTTTCTGCTGAGTCTCTATTTTTCCCTTGTACTTTATTTTCATGAGTAGGATAGTTTGTCTCCTTTGTGGTTACCTTATTATTTATCCCTATCTTTCTGAATTTAAAACTAACTTTTATTTCTTTGTATTGCCATATCTTCCTCTACATACGGAAGGTGTATGATTACATTTCTTAGCCCTCTTTATTATTTTATTGTTGTCTTCTTTCATATAATAACATCACCATTACCCGGTTTTGGGCTTTTTTTTTTTTTTTTAATCTTGCTTTGTTTTTTTGGATTTCACTGTCTCAGTTGACTTCTGGTTGCTCTGCCCAGTGTTCTAGTCTTGGGTTGATACCTGATATTATTGATTTTCTAACCAAAGAACTCCCTTTCGTATTTCTTGTAGTTTTGGTGTGGTTTTTATGAATTCCCTAAACTTGTGTTTATCTGGAAATGTCTTAATTTCACCTTCAAATTTAAGAGACAGTTTTTTTTTTTTTTTTCTTGCTGGATATATGATTCTTGGCAGGCAGTTTTTTTCTTTCAATTTTTTAAATATGTCATCCCATTGCCTTCTTGCCTGCATGGTTTCAAAAAAATTTTTTTTTTTTTATGAAGTAGTCCAAGCCTATTCTTATTGGCTCTCCTTTGTAGGTGACTTTTCGTTTATCCCTCGCTGCTCTTATAATTCTCTCTTTATCTTTGCTTTTGGCGAGCTTGATATAATACGTCTTGGTGACTTTCTTTTAAGATCTACCTTACGTGGAGTTTGATGAGCATCTTGGATAGATATCTTCTCATCTTTCACAATATCAGGGAAGTTTTCTGCCAACAAACCTTCAACAATTCTCTCTGTATTTTCTGTCAACCCTGCCTGTTCTGGTACTCCAATCACTTGTAGGTTATTTCTCTTGATAGAGTCCCACATGATTCTTAAGATTTCTTCATTTTTTAAAATTCTTTTATCTGATTTTTCTTCAAATATATTAGTGCCAAGTGATTTTTCCCCGAGTTCAGAAATTCTAGCTTCTACTTGCTCATTTCTGCTCCTCTGACTTTTTATTGAGTTGGCTAATTCTGTGATTTTATTGTTAAATCTTCTGAATTTCTGATTGCTGTCTGTCTATGGATTTTTCCAGCTTCTTAAACTTTTCATTATGTTCCTGAATAATCTTTCTAATTTCTTCAATTGCTTTATCTGTGTGTTCCTTGGCTCGTTCTGCGTATTACCTCATTTCCTTCCTGATGTCTTTAAGGGTCCTGTATATTAAACTTCTGTATTCTGCATCTGGTAATTTCAGGAAGGCACTTTCATCTAGAAGATCCCTGGATTCTTTGTTTTGAGAGCCTGTTGAGGTGATCGTGGTCTGTTTCTTTATGTGACTTGATATTGACTGTTGTCTCTGAGCCGTCTATAAGTTATTGTATTAGTTTACGCTTGCTTACTGTGTCGTAGCTGCTTGCTTTGTTTTGTTTTGTTATACCCCTATGGGTTGCTTGGGTGAGCTAGCTTGATTATTTTTGCTTTTGGAGCTCTGGTGTCCTGTTTCTAGCTGGCTAGAGCTGTTATCAGGTATATCAGTTTAGGAGTCCATTTAGTTTTGTTATATGAATTCAGCTCAGGTTTCCAGGTAGCTGGTCATCAAGTGTGTGGTACAGGCTCTGTCCTACAATCTTAGAGGGGCAGGGGTGATTGGCATATATACTGGTATCTGATTGCAGCAGGGGTCACGCTCTGAACAAGGCAGGGGGCTGAGAACTGACCCCCAAGTGTCTCTGAAGACAATGCGTCTCTGTTCCTTGTAGTGTGCTGGTGTGTGGTTACTGCAAAGGTACCATGGGCACCCAAAGATTTCGGTTGTAAGGACTGGGAGGTACCCGTTATATTTGGACCCCTGTCGCGGGTGGCTGGGTGACCTGAGTGGAGCTACCAGTCCTTAGGTCCCTGATGTGGGCTGGTGAGGACCTTGTTTAATAGGCAAAGCAATGTCAAATGTCAAACACCCACCTCTCCACCGCACAGCTGAAATGGTTGGAGTTTACCAACAAGGGCCTATTCTCCCGAAATAGGCCCCCATAGGTCCATGCAGAAGGGAAAGGTGTTCAGTGTCCACGGATGGTTTATGCCTGGACAGGAGCTGCTTCTAACCTGAGCTCTTTCGGTTAATGGAGGTAGCAAATTATCTTTTCCCCCATTTGCAAATTTTTTCCTTCCCCAAGGCCGGGAGGATGGCTCTATGTGCTCACCAGGGTCTATCTCAGGCCCAGGGATTCAGCTGCTGAAGCCGGCTTGGGGGTGGGTGGGTGTTGTGGTAAAATTCACGGAAGTACTTAGCTTTTGCCGAGAGCGCCATTTTCCTCAGGTCCCAGAGGTGTGAGTAGGCTGTGTGGTTGGCTGCTTCTCCTTGAGGAAACTGTGGCTGAGTGCTAGTACCAGCCCACCCCTGCCACTGCTCCAGAATGGTGCCTGAGGGCTTCCAGTGATTCAGGTCCTGTAACTCCTCTCCACTTCTGAACAGTCTCTTCTTCCCCCTGCCCCTCAGTTTGTTGTCTAAGCTTGCCTTTGATGCTCAGGGCTGCCAAGTTGTCTCAAATATATTCGTTTCACTTGTTTTTCCTGGTCTTTGTTGTAAAGAGGGCTCTCGGAAGCATCTGTCTATTCCACCATCTTGGCTCCACCTCCAGTTTCTGTGGTTTTTAGTCAATCTAATCCATTACTAATATACATGACTTACTCCAATCTTTTATCCATTCCACCACCACCAAAATCATAGAACACCATCTGTTAGCAGAATTAGTATAGTGATCATTTATTCTTGCCAATGTGAATAATGACTAAAAGGTTAGAGACCTATCACTCCTAAGCTTGATACAATGTCATTTGATAAAATATCAACATTTTATCAAAAACATGATCCCAACTAGTAATCGAGCACAGAATTGCATCAAAATTTTTTAACTCAATATATTACTTTTCTTCTTTGCCTTTGTACATGGCAGAGGTGAGTAGAAACACCTTTTTAATATACCCAGCAGGCAAAGAACCACAACCAGCTGAGGTGCTTGCTGAGCCAAAGGGAATAGAGAACAGGTGGAGGAAGAAGGTAGCCCTAAATATCAGTTACAGCCATGTGACCAGTTGCAGAAATAAGGACTGTAATTGTTGTAAGTATTTCTGCTTTGTTTGTGTCCGTCAGATATTTTTGTTTTTTTCACTTATAAAATAAGATGTAAACAGGACTAGTGCATTTTGGGTTGTATGTGTGTTTTTTGTATTGTGCTAGATATATATAGGTGCAAGTATGGCTTTATAATTGTCTTTAATCAGAGATTATGTATGGTTTAAGGAGATGTGTACAGGTGCCACGTTGACAAGGGGTGGACTGTGCTGGTTAAGATTGTGTTTCAAATTGGCTGGGCCATGATTCTCAGTGTTTTGGCAGTCATATATGTTGTGATTGTTTCCCTGTTGAGATTTGATATGTGATCACTCCAGTGATGGGATCTGCTAAGGGCAGCCAATCAATTGAAAGGGAGTTCCTTTGGGCATGTGGCCTGCATCTGAATATAAGCGGACATTCTGGCTTTTGCCTGCTCTGAATCTGGCAGCTGGCTTCTGTTCATCTGACCTACAGTTCTTGGAACTTGAGCTAGCAGCTTACCTGCAGTCTTGCCTGCCAAGCTTGGGATTTGTCAATCTTCACAGCCTGTGAGCAAGAGCCTTGCTCTCCAACCTGCCAATCTTGGGCTCACGAATCAGGAGAAACCTCTATCCTGATCCACAGACTTGGGACCTTCTAGCCTTTGCAATTGTGTAAGCCATTTCCTTGATATAAATCTCTCTATGTATTTATACACTTTACTGGTTTTGCTTCTCTAGAGAACCCAGCCTAAGACATTTGGTGGTTAAAGTGCTCAGCTGCTAACCAAAAGGTGGGTGGTTCAAATCCATCGGCTGTTCCATAGGAGAAAGATGTGGCAGTCTGCTCCTGTAAAGATTACAGACTTGGAAACCCGATGGGGGAGTTCTACCCTGTGGAGCCCTGGTGGCGAACTGGTTAAGAGCTCAGGCTACTAACCAAAAGGTCGACAGTTCATATTCATCAGGTGCTCCTTGGAAACCTGTCCTTTAGGGTCACTATAAGTTGGAATCAACTCAACAGCAATGGGTTTGGTTTGGTTTTAAGGGCACATTTACAAATGTAATGATCTCATCCAGTATGTTAAGTTACAAAGTTAGGTTATAAATTTAACTTTCATTTGGTGACATTCTTCCCTGAGTTTCAAGTTTCAAGAGAAATCCTTTACTTTCCCTAATGATCTCTTGTTGTTGTTGTTGTTGTTAGGTACAGTCAAGTCAGTTCCAACTTGTACAGACCCCATGTACAACAGAATGAAACACTATCTGGTCATGGGCCATCCTCACAATTATTGCTATGCTGAAGCCCATTGTTGTAGCCACTGTGTCAGTCCATCTTCTTGAGGATATTCCTCTTTTTCTCTGATCCTCTACTTTACTGAGCATGATTTCCTTCTCTAGGGACTGATCCCTCATGATAACATGCCCTAAGTACCTGAGATGAAGTCTCGCCATTGTCGCTTTTAAGGAGCATTCTGTCCGTACTTCTTCCAAAACAAATTTGTTCATTCTTCTGGCAGTCCATGGTGTATTCAATATTCTTGCCAACACCATAATTCAAAGGTATCAGTTCTTCCTTGGTCTTCCTTATTCATTGCCCAGCTTTAGCAAGCACATGAGGCAATTGAAAATACCATAGATTGGGTCATGCACACCTTAGTCCTAAAGGTGACATCTTTGCTTATTAACACTATAAAGAGGTTTTTTGCAGCAGATTTGCCCAATGCAAATTTGCCCAACTATGTATACTATATTAATATGGTGACATTGTGCAAGGTGCTGAAGGCCCAGCAGTGAATGGGACAGATGAGTGACAGAACCAGAACACAGAATATTAGAACTGGAAAGAACATTAGGAATTCCCCAGTCAGTGGCTTTCACGTTAAACAGAGGGAACATGAGGCTCAGGAAGAGACATTTCCAAAGTCTATGACAGTGTTTTTTTGAAGAATGGATGTTTATTTAGGTTATGATGTAACTAAGGGTTGAAAAAAAAAAAAGCATAAAACTTAAGAACATATCAGGATAATATTTTATTTTTAAAGCTGTGTTCCTAAAAGTATATATATATATATATATATATATATATAAAAGTACAGTCCACCTGAAATCGATCACAAACAGCACTTGTTAAAAATTGAGATTCTTGTCCCCACACAAGAGTTGAATTAGAATTCTTGACTGTACAGTCCAGGATCAGCATTTTTAACAAGCTCCTTAGATGATTTTTGGACAAAATGAAGTCTGAGAGCCAATGCCTCCGTCTAAGGAAGGATACTTCCAGAAACTTAGAAGAGTGTTGATTTGAAAGATACTCTCTACTTCCTGAAGTAGGAGTAAAAAAAAAAAACCCTGAAAACACACAAAAAGAACCAGAGATCACAGAACAATAACTGGAGACATCTGACTTTCTGCTTTCATGCAACTCTAGCCAAATAGTTTCAGTTTGTATTGCATATTTTTTTGCTTTGGGCTATACTAAAAAAGTGGCTTAGAAATATAACAAACCACCTGTATGGTCTGTAGACCACCTGAAATAGATGAATGTTAAATAATCTACTTACAAAAAAAATGATACACATTTTACCAAACACCAGATGGACAGAAATTCTGGAGTATGGAAACATCAATCCTTGGCCAGGAAAGAAGGATAAACAAACTCTTGTACTTGGCTGGAGAAAGTGTTCATTGGTGTAACTACCATGGAGAGCAGTTGGCAGTGTCTAGAAATATTGGAAATGTGTCACCTATGCCTTGGCAATTCCATGACCAGGTACATTTCTAGATAAACTCTTGTCAATGTACTTAAGGATACCTCATGATAGCTAATATTGAGCAAGGCACAATTTTGGTTCTTACATGTACACTTTTAACAGTCACAACAACCCTATAGCCCTATAAGATAGATGGGTATCATTGTAGATGAGATGAGTAGCTTGCTAAAGTCACGTGGCTAGCATGTAAAGAGTCAGGTCAGTATCAAACCCAGGCAGCCTGACTCCAGAGCCCCTGTTCTTAACTCCTAGTCTAATTGCCTCCAGTGGTACCTACAAACGCATACATAGTTACGTTATTAGTAATAGTGAACTATTTAGGAACAAATTTAATAGACAGCAACTGGAAAGTGTATAAATAAAATGTGGTATATTGATATGATGGAACCCTTTAAGGGTGTTAAGAAGAATGAGCTTGATCTTTATATATTAATATGGATAGATCTTAAAAGCCATGCTGAGTGAAAAAGCAAAAGGAAGAATAATGTGCAAAGTGTGAAACTATGTGAATTTAAAATACATGCAAATACAATGTATATGTTTGTGTGTGTATGTATATATACATATATGTATACATACATAAAAAAAACCAAAACCACTGCCCTCGAGTGGATTCCGACTCATAGCGACCCTATAGGACAGGGTAGAACTGCCCCATAGAGTTTCCAAGGAGCACCTGACAGATTGAACTGCCACCTTTTGGTTAGCAGCCATAGCACTTAACCACTACACCACCAGGGTTTCCATACACATACGTATATATGTGTATATATACGTAAGTATATATATGCTTATATATATATGCATATATACAAATACAGATATAAAAATACGTATACAAACGTCCCTTGCTGTCCCCAGGGGATTGGTTCCAGGACCCTCTGAATACCAAAATTCATGGGTGCTCAAGTTCCTTATGGCATAGTATTCGCATATAACCTGTGCACATCCTCCCATATACTTATTATACTCGATTACTTATAAAACCTAGTACAATGTGTATATGTATATATATGTATATATATATAAATATATATATATTTTTTTATACATATATATATATATATATATATATATATATCACCAAACCAAACCAGTTGTGGCCAAATCGATTCTGACTCATCATGACCCTATAGGACAGAGTAGAACTTTCCCAGAGGGCTTCCAAGGAGCAGCTGGTGGATTCGAACTACCGACCTTGTGGTTAGCAGCCGTAGCACTTAACCACTGCGCTATTGGAAATCCTGGTGCATAGTGGTTAAGTGCTACGGCTACTAACGAAAAAGTCAGCAGTTTGAATCTACCAGCCACTCCCTGGAAGCCGTCTGGGGCAGTTCTACTCTGTCCTATAGGGTCGCAATGAGTTGGAATCAAATTGGCAGCAACAGGTTTGTTTTTTGGGGTTTATACATACATACACACACACAGGCACACACTGTATTTTTGCAAATAACATGCCACGTAAATAATGTGCCCATACCTGTAAGGCACACAGTGCACCTAGGAAAATACTACATGAGGGAGTCGTAAAGTTACCAATCACACAACCCCCCCAAACATTATTTCCCTAGGCACTATGTGCCTTATATGTCTGGGCACATTATTTGCACGGATGCATTATTTGTGAAAATACATATATTTCGAAATTGACTGGAAGGACACATACTAAACTCATGATAGCTGGATTGCCACTACCATGTGGGGCTGCCTCTGGAGATAAGAAGAAAATACACCTGGGGATGGGGAACAAGTGGTACTTTGAGTTTATCTGACATATTAAAAGTAATATAAAGGAGGTGTAGCCAAGGGTCTTTACAACAAAGACCCCCCAAAAAAAACAAGTGAAACAAGTATATTTGAGACAAGCTGGCAGCCCTGAGCATCAAAGCCAAGCTTAGACAACAAACTGAGGGGCAGGGGGAGGAAGAGGTCGTTCAGAAGTGGAGAAGAGTTACCGGAACTGAATCATCGGGGCCATCAGGTTCCATTCCCCGAGCGGCGGCAGTGGCAGCAGCGGGCTGGTACTAGCACTTGGCTGCGGTTTCCTCAGGCAGAAGCAGCCAACCACACAGCCTACTCACACCTCTGGGACCTGAGGAAAATGGCGCTCTCGGCAAAAGCTAAGTACTTCCGTGAATTTTACCACAACACCCACCCACCCCCAAGCCGGCTTCAGCAGCTGAATCCCTGGGCCTGAGATAGACCCTGGTGAGCACATAGAGCCATCCTCCCGGCCTTGGGGAAGGAAAAAATTTGCAACTGGGGGAAAAGATAATTTGCTACCTCCATTAACCGAAAGAGCTCAGGTTAGAAGCAGCTCCTGTCCAGGCATAAACCATCCGTGGACACTGAACACCTTTCCCTTCTGCATGGACCTATGGGGGCCTATTTCGGGAGAATAGGCCCTTGTTGGTAAACTCCAACCATTTCAGCTGTGCGGTGGAGAGGTGGGTGTTTGACATTTGACATTGCTTTGCCTATTAAACAAGGTCCTCACCAGCCCACATCAGGGACCTAAGGACTGGTAGCTCCACTCAGGTCACCCAGCCACCCGCGACAGGGGTCCAAATATAACGGGTACCTCCCAGTCCTTACAACCGAAATCTTTGGGTGCCCATGGTACCTTTGCAGTAACCACACACCAGCACACTACAAGGAACAGAGACGCATTGTCTTCAGAGACACTTGGGGGTCAGTTCTCAGCCCCCTGCCTTGTTCAGAGCGTGACCCCTGCTGCAATCAGATACCAGTATATATGCCAATCACCCCTGCCCCTCTAAGATTGTAGGACAGAGCCTGTACCACACACTTGATGACCAGCTACCTGGAAACCTGAGCTGAATTCATATAACAAAACTAAATGGACTCCTAAACTGATATACCTGATAACAGCTCTAGCCAGCTAGAAACAGGACACCAGAGCTCCAAAAGCAAAAATAATCAAGCTAGCTCACCCAAGCAACCCATAGGGGTATAACAAAACAAAACAAAGCAAGCAGCTACGACACAGTAAGCAAGCGTAAACTAATACAATAACTTATAGACGGCTCAGAGACAACAGTCAATATCAAGTCACATAAAGAAACAGACCACGATCACCTCAACAGGCTCTCAAAACAAAGAATCCAGGGATCTTCTAGATGAAAGTGCCTTCCTGAAATTACCAGATGCAGAATACAGAAGTTTAATATACAGGACCCTTAAAGACATCAGGAAGGAAATGAGGTAATACGCAGAACGAGCCAAGGAACACACAGATAAAGCAATTGAAGAAATTAGAAAGATTATTCAGGAACATAATGAAAAGTTTAAGAAGCTGGAAAAATCCATAGACAGACAGCAATCAGAAATTCAGAAGATTTAACAATAAAATCACAGAATTAGCCAACTCAATAAAAAGTCAGAGGAGCAGAAATGAGCAAGTAGAAGCTAGAATTTCTGAACTCGGGGAAAAATCACTTGGCACTAATATATTTGAAGAAAAATCAGATAAAAGAATTTTAAAAAATGAAGAAATCTTAAGAATCATGTGGGACTCTATCAAGAGAAATAACCTACAAGTGATTGGAGTACCAGAACAGGCAGGGTTGACAGAAAATACAGAGAGAATTGTTGAAGGTTTGTTGGCAGAAAACTTCCCTGATATTGTGAAAGATGAGAAGATATCTATCCAAGATGCTCATCAAACTCCACGTAAGGTAGATCTTAAAAGAAAGTCACCAAGACGTATTATATCAAGCTCGCCAAAAGCAAAGATAAAGAGAGAATTATAAGAGCAGCGAGGGATAAACGAAAAGTCACCTACAAAGGAGAGCCAATAAGAATAGGCTTGGACTACTTCATAAAAAAAAAAAAATTTTTTTGAAACCATGCAGGCAAGAAGGCAATGGGATGACATATTTAAAAAATTGAAAGAAAAAAACTGCCTGCCAAGAATCATATATCCAGCAAGAAAAAAAAAAAAAAAACTGTCTCTTAAATTTGAAGGTGAAATTAAGACATTTCCAGATAAACACAAGTTTAGGGAATTCATAAAAACCACACCAAAACTACAAGAAATACGAAAGGGAGTTCTTTGGTTAGAAAATCAATAATATCAGGTATCAACCCAAGACTAGAACACTGGGCAGAGCAACCAGAAGTCAACTGAGACAGTGAAATCCAAAAAAACAAAGCAAGATTAAAAAAAAAAAAAAAAGCCCAAAACCGGGTAATGGTGATGTTATTATATGAAAGAAGACAACAATAAAATAATAAAGAGGGCTAAGAAATGTAATCATACACCTTCCGTATGTAGAGGAAGATATGGCAATACAAAGAAATAAAAGTTAGTTTTAAATTCAGAAAGATAGGGATAAATAATAAGGTAACCACAAAGGAGACAAACTATCCTACTCATGAAAATAAAGTACAAGGGAAAAATAGAGACTCAGCAGAAACAAAATCAACAACAACAAATATGAGGAAAGGACAATATATAAAGAAAATCTACTCAGCACATAAAATCAAGTGGGAAAAAAGAAACTGTCAACAACACACAAAAAAAGACATCAAAATGATAGCACTAAATTCGTACCTATCCATAATTACCCTGAATGTAAATGGACTAAATGCACCAATAAAGAGACAGAGAGTGGCAGAATGGATGAAAAACAAGATCCACCTATACGCTGCCTACAAGAGACACACCTTAATCTTAGATACACAAACAAACTAAAACTCAAAAGATGGAAAAAAATATATCAAGCAAAGAAAAATCAAAAAAGAGCCAGAGTGGCAATATTAATCTCTGACAAAATAGACTTTAAAGTTAAATCCATCCGAAAAGATAAGAAAGGACACTATATAATGATTAAAGGGACAATACACCAAGAAGATATGACCACGTTAAATACTTATGCACCCAATGACAGGGCTGCAAGATACATAAAACAAACTCTATCAGCATTGAAAAGTGAGATAGACAGCTCCACAATAATAGTAGGAGACTTCGACACACCACTTTCGGGGAAGGACAGGACATCCAGAAAGAAGCTCAATAAAGACGTGGAAGATCTAAATGCCACAATCAACCAACTTGACCTCACAGACATATACAGAACACTCCACCCAACCGCAACCAACTATACTTTCTTTTCTAGTGCACATGGAACATTCTCTAGAATAGACCACACATTAGGTCATAAAGCAAGCCTTAGCAGACTCCAACACATTGAAATATTACAAAGCATCTTCTCTGACCGTAAGGCCACAAAAGTGGAAATTAATAACAGGAAAAGCAGGGAAAAGAAATCAAACACTTGGAAACTGAACAATACCCTGCTCAGAAAAGACTGGATTATAGAAGACATTAAGGATGGAACAAAGAAATTCAGAGAATCCAATGAAAATGAAAACACTTCCTGTCAGAACCTTTGGGACACAGCAAAAGCGGCGCTCAGAGGCCAATTTATATCATAAGTGCACACATTCAAAAAGAAGAAAGGGCCAAAATCAAAGAATTATCCCTACAACTTGAACAAATAGAAAGAGAGCAACAAAAGAAACCCTCAGGCACCAGAAGAAAACAAATAATAAAAATTAGAGCAGAACTAAATGAAATAGAAAACGGAAAAACAATTGAAAGAATTAACAAGACCAAAAGCTGGTTTTTTGAAAAAATCAACAAAATTGATAAACCACTGGCCAAACTGACAAAAGAAAAACAAGAGAGGAAGCAAATAACCCGAGTAAGAAATGAGAGGGGCGGTATTAGAACAGACCGAACTGAAATTAAAAGAATCATATCAGGTTACTATGAAAACGTATACTCAAATTTGAAAACCTATAAGAAATGGATGAATTCCTAGAAATACACTACCTACCTAAACTAACACAGACAGAGGTAGAACAACTAAATAGACCCCTAACAAAAGAAGAGATTGAAAAAACAACCAAAAAACTCCCAAGAAAAAAAAGCCCTGGCCCCGGGCGTCTTCACTGCAGAGTTCTACCAAACTTTCAGAGAAGAGTTAACACCACTACTACTAAAGGTATTTCAGAGCATAGAAAAGGACAGAATACTACCAAACTCATTCTATGAAGCCACCATATCCCTGATACCAAAACCAGGTAAAGACACCACATGAAAATTATAGACCTATATATATATATATATTTTTTTTATCCCTCATAAGTGTAGATGCAAAAATCCTCAACAAAATTCTAGCCAAGAGAATTCAACAACATATCAAAAAAATAATTCACCATGACCAAGTGGGATTCATACCAGGTATGCAGGGATGGTTCGACATTTTATGCAGGGATGGTTCGACATTAGAAAAACAACTAATGTAATCCACGACATAAATAAAACAAAAGACAAGAATCACATGATTTTATCAATTGATGCAGAAAAGGCATTTGACAAAGTTCAACACTCATTCATGATAAAAACTCTCAGCAAAATAGGAATAGAAGGAAAATTCCTCAACATAATAAAGGGCATTTATACAAAGCCAACAGCCAACATCACCCTAAATGGAGAGAGCCTGAAAGCATTCCCCTTGAGATCGGGAACCAGACAAGGATGCCCTTTATCACCACTCTTATTCAACATTGTGCTGGAAGTCCTAGCCAGAGCAATTAGGCTAGATAAAGAAATAAAGGGCATCCAGATTGGCAAGGAAGAGGTAAAAGTATCTCTATTTGCAGCTGACATGATCTTATACACAAAAAACCCTAAGGAATCCTCCAGAATACTACTGAAACTAATAGAAGAGTTCAGCAGAGTACTGGGATACGAGATAAACATACAAAAATCATTTGGATTCCTCTACACCAACAAACCAACAAAAAGAACATCGAAGAGGAAATCACCAAATCAATGCCATTTACAGTAGCCCCCAAGAAGATAAAATACTTAGGAATAAATCTTACCCGAGATGTAAAAGACTTAGACAAAGAAAACTATGGTACACTTCTGCAAGAAACCAAAAGAGACTTCCATAAGTGGAAGAACATACCTTGCTCGTGGATAGGAAGACTTACAATTATAAAAACGTCTATTCTACCAAAAGTGATCTATACATTTAATGCAATTCCTATCCAAATCCCAACGACATTCTTTAATGAGATGGAGAAACAAATCACCAACTTCATATGGAAGGGAAAGAGGCCCCTGATAAATAAGGCATTACTGAAAAAGAAGAACAAGGTGAAAGGCCTTACTTTACCTGATTTTAGAACCTATTATACCGCCACAGTAGTCAAAACAGCCTGGTACTGGTACAACAACAGATACACGGACCAGTGGGACAGAATTGAGAATGCAGTCTTAAATCCATCCGCATATGAGCAGTTGATGTTTGACAAAGGCCCCAAAGCAGTTAAATGGGGGAAAAGGCAGTCTTTTTAACAAATGGTGCTGGCATGACTGGATATCCATCTGCAAAAAAATGAAACAAGACCCATACCTCACTCCATGCACAAAAACGAGCTCAAAATGGATCAAAGACCTAAATATAAAATCTGAAACGATAAAGATCATGGAAGAAAAAACAGGGACAACGTTAGGAGCCCTAATACATGGCATAAACAGTACACAAAACATTATAAAGAACGTAAAAGAAAAACTAGATAACTGGGAGCTCCTAAAAATCAAACACCTATGCTCATCCAAAGACTTCACCAAAAGAGTAAAAAGACTACCTACAGGCTGGGAAAAAGTTTTTAGCTATGACATTTCTGATCAGCACCTGATCTCTAAAATCTACATGATACAGCAAAAACTCAACTGCAAAGAGACAAAGAACCCAATTACAAAATGGGCAAAAGATATTAATAGACACTGCACTAAAGAAGACATTCAGGTAGCTAACAGATATATGAGGAAATGTTCACGATTATTAGGCATTAGAGAAATGCAGATCAAAACTACAATGAGATTTCATCTCACTCCAACAAGGCTGGCATTTATCCAAAAAACACAAACTATAAACGTTGGAGAGACTGTGGAGAGATTGGAACACTTCTACACTGCTGCTGGGAACGTCAGATGGTACAACCACTTTGGAAATCGATTTGGCACTTCCTTAAAAATCTAGAAATAGAACTACCATAGGATCCAGCAGTCCCACTCCTCGGAATATATCCTAGAGAAATAAGAGCCTTTACACGAACAGATATATACACACCCATGTTTATTGGAGCACTGTTTACAAGAGCAAAAAGATGGAAGCAACCAAGGTGCCCATCAACGGATGAATGGATAAATTGTGGTGTATTCACACAATGGAATATTACGCATTGATAAAGAACAGTGAGGAATCTGTGAAACATTTCGTAACATGGAGGAACCCAGAAGGCATTATGCTGAGTGAAATTAGTCAGTTGTAAAGGACAAATATTGTATAAGACCACTGTTATTAGAACTTGAGAAATAGTTTAAACTGAGAAGAAAACATTCTTTTGTGGCTTATGGGGGGGGGAAGGAGGGAGGGTGGGAGAGGGGCATTCACTAATTAGTTAATAGATAAGAGCTACTTTAGGTGAAGGGAAAGACAGCACACAACACAGGGGAGGTCAGCACAATTGGACTAAGCCAAAAGCAAAGAAGTTTCCTGAATAAACTGAATGCTTCGAAGGCCAGCGTAGCAGGGACAGGGGCCTGGGAACCATGGTTTCAGGGGAAATCTAAGTCGATTGGCATAATACCATCTATTAAGAAAACATTCTGCTTCCCACTTTGAAAAGTGGCGTCTGGGGTCTTAAACACTAGCAAGCAGCCATTTAAGATGCATCCATTGGTCTCAACCCACCTGGATCAAACGAGAGTGAAGAACACCAAGGACACAAGGTGATTACGAGCCCAAGAGACAGAAAGGGCCACATGAACCAGAGACTACATCATCCTGAGACCTGGCTACAACCGATGACTGCCCTGACAGGGAACACAACAGAGAACCCCTGAGGGTGCAGGAGAGCAGTGGGATGCAGACCCCAAATTCTCATAAGACCAGACTTAATGGTCTGACTGAGACTGGAAGGACCCCAGTGGTCATGGCCCCCAGACCTTCTGTTGGCCCAGGACAGGAAGTATCCCCGAAGCCAACTCTTCAGACATGGATTGGACTGGACAATTGGTTGGAGAGGGATGCTGATAAGGAGTGAGCTTCTTAGATCAGGTGGGCGCTTGAGACTTTGTTGGCATCTCCTGCCTGGAGGGGAGATGAGAGGGTGAAGGGGGTTAGAAGCTGGTAAAATGGACACGAAAGGAGAGAGTGGAGGGAGCAAGGTGTATATGGGTTTTTGTGTGAGAGACTGACTTGATTTGTAAACTTTCACTTAAAACACAATGAAAATTAAATAAAAAAAACCTACAGAAACTAAAGTAGGTAAAGAAAAAAAAATCACAACAGAACATTGCAGAAATAAACAACTGAGAATATGAGCCCTGTTTCTGTTATTAGAAGTATATTTTTAGCTAAGTGTATCAATGAACCGGGCCTTAGCTGTGCAGTGGTTAAATTGATAGACTGCTAACAAAAAGTTCGTCAGTTCCAACCCCCCAGCCACTCTGTGGGAGAAAGATGTGGCAGTTGGCTTCCATAAAGATTAGTCTTGGAAACCCTATGGGCACTAGCGTCACTAAGAGGGTGAGGGGGTGCTATCTACACCCCCTGTCACTGTCAAAGGGGGTGATGCCAAAATAGCCTCAGGGTTTGTGATGGTGGCAGCAGTGCGTGGGCCAGTGCCACAGGAAAAAGGGCCACCAAAGCAGTGGTGTCACTAGGGTTGGTGTTACCTGTCACCCAGTGAGGTAATGCATCACCCCACACTCCCCTCCCCATGACCTGCAAGTTTGGGTGCAAGCAAGCGGGCAGGCAGTGGGCCTTGTCTCTGGCTTGGCCAATGGGAGAGGGGAGGAGCTGTGGAAAGCTGCAAAGACTGGGCTGGAAGGGGTACGGCTGTAGGGTGAGGTGCTGGGCCATGCACAGCAGTGGCGGGGGGGCTGGCCTCTCCACCCTCTAGGAGGGACATTGGCAGGTCCGCCTAAGGGACGGAGGTGGTGACACCATGGATTACTGAGCTGGGTGACACCAACCCTAGTGATACCACTGCATATGGGGCAGTTCTACTCTGTCCTATAGCGTTGCCATGAGTTGGAATTGATTGCATGGCAACGGGTTGTATCTATGAATATAAAAACATTGGAACAAAGCATACTATATTAACTGAGTTTATCACTGTGTATTGGCTTTACAGGTCATTTTCATTTTATTCTTTGCTCATAGTTGCATTTTCCAAAATTTCTACAAAAGACGTGTGTACTTTTATATATACAGAAGTTGATATGAAAACAAAAGTTATTAAGTAAAAGAGAAAGTGAAATTTTAGTATTCCACATACTTTAAAACCTTGCAAGTCTCATTGTGTCCTAACGTCCACTAATAACAATTTTGTTTATAATAATATTGGAACTGCTTTGCTGCTCCAAGTCAGAAAAAAAATTAATTCCTTACACAGAGTTTAGTTTACTGATGAAGTTCTTGAGTGCTTCTAATTGAGTTGGTCATTTTTCCCAGTGTTGAGCAGAGATGAGCAGGCTGATGAGTCTGCTTAGGTCTCCCACTTGACCACCGGCAAGTTACCTTTTTGTCCTTTAGTGAAAAAGGACCCCAAACAAACCCTTAAGAGGCTGGAGAAGTTGTATTCACTTCCAGACTGTGGAGTTTTAAGTGCTTCTTCAGCATTTATAAAGGCCCATTGCTTGAGAAGGTGTTCATCTCTGTGGCTTTCTTTATGTTTTCTTTCCCCATTGTCTCACAGTCTTGAGATTAGCTAGTAAATAGTGGAATATTTTAATTAGCAGTTCAAATAACAGTGAGTTCAGGAGAGAACTCTTCCATTAGAAATTAAAGTCTGGATCATGAGTCTCTTTCTCAACTCTTCCAGGAAAAATCCTCTGCACCAACTGTCCCATCATTTTCTGGTTATAAATCTCAGGCTCGGTCTTGTCTCCAGCTCTGTCACTTGTATTTGACATATTTCAGCAGGTTGTCAAAATCCCCAAACCTCAGCTATATTTAATCCACCAAAATTGAATTGGGTCTAAAAAATTCTTCTTGATACTAACTGTTCATCTAAGTTGTTCCTTCTCTCCCCTCAAGTATAGGTCCCCATTTCTCCTAGATTAGGGGAACACAAGCATCTTTCTACAGTCAACACACCGAATTTATAGAAAAATGAGCCAAAAATCTGAGAAACATTAGGGAGAAATGTTATTGGCTGACTTTCTTTTAACTCACTAACATTTCTATCAGAGTCTTCTGAAAACCAGCATTTTCGTTCCACAGAAAATCTATGTCATAAAGGAATTGATTACAACAATTTAGAGCAGTGGGTTTAAAGGAGGCACTCTCTAAGATTTTGAACTACTTGGGTGTAAACCCAAAATGGTGGGCTCACTGGGATGGAACATTCAGTGAGGTATTATAGATGGGGTATTCCTAGAAATGGCCTGAACATACTAGAATTGTTAGGTTCCTCCTGGGAAGTCATTCAGTTTTCCTCACCTTACCCTACAGTGTGTCTCAAGATGTGGTTGTAGACAAGCACAGGTTATCGTGCCTCATGCCTACCTTGAGGAGTCCCAAAGCCACTGTGATTTCAAAGGACTGACAAGGGTCACAAATACAACTGACTTAAAATAGTTGATAAACTTATTAGAACAAACCAAGGGTGGATGGAGGTACAGAGAGTGCTCTGTTCAATAGAATCATACATTTCAGTGATGAAAATAATATACCTAATGTTTTCCTTAGGTGTTAGAATGTTTAGGTTTAACGTTCTAAGCACTTTATATGTTTAACAACTTTATAATATTGATTAACCCCCACCCCAAAAAAACAATCAGACTCATTGCCTTCTAGTCAACTCTGACTCACAGCAACCCTACCCTATAGGACAAGGTAGAACTGTCCCATGGGGTTCCCAAGGAGTGGCTGGTGGGTTTGAACTGCCGACCTCTTTGTTTTTGGTTAGCAGCCTGAGCTCTTAACCACTGGGTCACCAGGGCTCCATAAGATTGATGGCAGCTGATTTTAAACAGAAGCAAACTGGCACCAAAGAAGTATAATTTAGCTAAGGCCACTTAGGGATGCTGAACTGTAAACCAGATTTCCAAAATTTTGTTCCAGTGCTTTTTTACAACATCATGCAATGATCACATTTTGAGCTGTCACTTCTAATCCGAAAGTTCCCTATGACAGGGAGACATTTTGCAATCAGTTAAGGCTAAGTGAGAATATTTAGGTACTTATTTTATTTAGGGGCTTATAATGGATTATGACTCTTCCCACAGGCAAGATGTACCAAAACCTAATAAGGGGCGGGGGTAGGTAAAACGAGTGCAGTGAACTAGGTTGACCATTTTGTGTTAAAGCTTTTGAGTGTTCTTCTCCTAGCATGTGCACCAAGCTAACCCCACCACTTTGTTTCCCAGGCTTCTTAATCATACCATTCAAAGTTTTTGAGTAAGTGCCATATTGCCTGTTTTTCTTTTTTAAATCTCAGCTATACGGATTCTACAACATAGCTATTTTTATGTCTATTCTCACTTACGTCAAAAAACTTCTTAAAACTCTTTAGACTATAAACTGTACCTTGTAATAAATGCCTATAAAAGTGGCACAAGTTAGCATATTTATTTTAGATATGCTGTCACTATTCTGTATAATGTGTTGCTGAAAAGGAAGCAACAGGCGTTTTGGTTCTAGTCCCGGGCATAGCTTCAAGAGAGCACTAAGCTATTAAATGTTTTATACACTCATGATTTGAGGCTTATGTCATGATTTTAAATCTCACAAAGTGACGCCTAGCAATCATGTAACCTTTTCATTTCAATGCAAAATAGGATATCTTTTTGCAGAAAATGTCCAGAAAATGTGCTTGTCAAATATGTATATACATATTTTTTCAGTAGGAGGCGTGGTTCAGGTTTGGTTATAATTGAATGACTAAAGTGGATTGAGATTGGTTTATAATTGTGTGATTAGATGACTCCAGGGGCTATTGTTTGCTGGGTTTTAGAAACAATGCTTGGTAAATGAGGTGGCCTCAGGAATTAAAATTATGATTAATAAATATGAAGATGATATAAGAGATATAAGAAGTTCCCCTGATAATTTTGTCAAAAGAACTCATCTCTTACTAGTTATTATAGAGCTACAAGAATTAAATTAATGTGATATTAATATAAAAACAAGTGGCAAAATTTATTATTCAGTAATGTAAGCATCACAAACCAGTGAGAGAGTAAAGAATTATTCAACAAATACTAAGACCTAGACAATTAATGAAATGTTTAGAACCTCCTTTCAAAGCACGTGCTAAAATAAACTTCTATATCATGAAGTAAAGTAAACTAATAAAAATCGCTGCATAAAAGTTAAACATAAGTGTTCATGAGCATCTTATGTTTAGATAGAAACTAGATGGAAACAACCTAAAGTCGATCAATAAAATCTCCAAGGAAGTGATAAGGAGAACTTGAGCTTACTATACAAAAAATATAAACCTTCCATATGACAATAATAAAACAAAAGAAAACAAAACAAACCTGTTGCCAGTGAGTTGATTCTGACTCATAGCGAGACCTTGTAGGACAGAGCAAAACTGTCCCATAGGGTTTCCAAGGCTGTAATCTTTATGGAAGCAGACTGACCCACCTCTCTCCCTCAGAGTGGCTGGTGGGTTGGAACCGCTGACCTTTCCATTAGCAGCTGGGAGCTTTCACCAGTTCTGCACCAGGGCTCAAACAATAATACCTAATAATTATTGGTGCTTGTTAATTGTCCGGTAATTTTTTTGATGCATTACATGACTTAACTCTTTAATTCTCGCAAAAACGTTACGAATCAATATTACCGTTGCCCTATTTTACCAATGAGAAAATTGAGTCACAGCAAAGTGAAATCACTTGCTCCGGCTCACATGAGTAATCTCTTGTTGAACAGATGTTAATTTTCGTATGTTTAAATTCACTTTGATTTTCTGCTTATAGCTAATACTTTTTCAGTCTCGTTTAAAAAGTCGTTACCATCTTCAAGGTGAGCAAGGTATTTGCCAATAAAACGAAAAGTTTTAAAGTTTTGTAATTGTCATTTAAATACTCATCCATCTGGAATTAATTTTTATGTTTTGTTTGATATAGGATCCTATTTAGTTTAATTTTTATATGTATAATTATTTATAAAGCTCCATTTAATGAATAAGTTATCCTTTACTAATCTGTCATGCATCACTATTGAGTCAAATTTCTACATACTAATGTTTTAATGGGTCTATTTCTGGGATGCCTGTTACATTGGTTAGTTTGTCTATTTCTGCACTACTACTAAATCGTCTTAATTACCTGAACTTGATAACAAGTCTTGATATCAAATGAGGCTGGTTTCCCCTTATTCTTCTTCAGAAATGTTTAGGTTCATATTTATTCTTTACTCTTTTGTATATATTTTAAAATAAGTTTTCAAACACCATTAAAAAGTCTGTTGCAATTTCAGCTGGAATTTCTTCAAATCTACACAGCAATTTTCAGAGAACAGATTTTTAAAAAAATGTGTATTAAGTTTTCCTGTCTATATACATGGGATATATTTCCATTCCTTAGCCCTGGTGGTACAGTGGTTAAGAGCTACAGCTGCTAACCAAAAAGGTAGGCAATTCGAATCTACCAGACGCTCTTTGGGAACCCTATGGAGCAGTTTTACTCTGTCCTATAGGGTTGTTATGAGTTGGAATTGACTTGACAGCAACAGGTTTGGTTTATTTTTTTGGTTTAATTGTTGCAGGTATATAAAAATGCAATTACTCTTCAAATACTGCTTTTATACTCAGCCAACTTGCTTAACCCTCCTGTTATTTCTAAGAAATTGACTAGATATTTCTGGGTTTCTAGGTAGACAATAATACTTGCAGATAATGAAAGTTTACCTTCCTCATCAATACTTAGAACTAATTATTATTATTTTTATTGTTTTCTCTCGCTTTTTAGCACTGGCCTCGTGGAAGAAAGGCCTCGTGATCTACTTCAGAAAAATCGGCCATTGAAAACCCTCTGGAGCACAGTTCTAGTCTGGCACAGATGGGATTAGTGTGAGTCAGAGTCAACCACATGGCAGCTGGTAGGTAGGCAGGACTCTAGTATAATGTTTAATAAAATTGGTGGCAGTGGACATTCTTTCCTTGACCTGATTAAATAGAATCTCTCTAATGTTTCCCCATGTTTGAGGTATTTTCTGCATGTTTCCTTTAGCCAGTTAAGGAAGTTGCCTTATATTCATGATTTAGTAAAAGTTTCTTTTTCATAAATTTATTTTGAATTTTATTAAATTCTGTATCGTTGAGATTACAAGATGTCCTTGCTTTAATGGCTAATGAGGTAAAATACACTGATAGATTTTCTATTATTAAACTACCTTTGCATTCCAGTATGAAATGTAAAATGATCATGTTATACACTATTTTTATATACTATTACATTCAACTTGCTCTTATTTTGTGTAAGATTTTTTTTTTAACCAGTAAAATGGGCCTTTAATTTTTCAATCTATTTGGTTTGTTATCAAGATTATACAGCATTCATAATGAGTTAGGGAGTATTCCTCTCCTCCGCTCCCCCCACCTTTTTTTTTAACTGAGTGAACTTGGTACAACTTGCCTGTGAAACCATCTAGGCCTGGTGTTTTCTTTGTGGAAATATTTGAAACTAATTCTTCAACTTAATTAAATTTTAAAGGAAAAGTCAGATTTTCTCTTTCTTCTTCAGTCACTTGTTCTTTATATCTTTTTTTTGGATAGGAATTTGTCCATTTTGTATGCATTTTCGTATATATTAGCACAAAATTTTCAAAATAATTATCTTATTTTTTTAACTTAAATTAATTTAATTTTTCATCTTTAATTTTATTCTTTTGTTATGTTCCCCTGTTTAATTCATAATATTTATTTTTGTCTTACTTTTTTCAAAGAATCACCTTTAGGTTTTGGTGATATTCCGTATGGTTACCTTGTTTTATATTAACTGATTCTTCCTCTTTATTACCACTTTCTAATTTCTTTGGGCTTATTCTGTGGCTATTTTTCTAACTTCTTAAGCTGGGAAGCTAGCCCATTAATTATCAGTTTTTATACTTTCTCTCATATGATTATTTAAGTCAGTACTTTTGTCTGGATGCACCATTTTTACTCTATCCTGTGTCAATGGGTAGTGTTTTCATGACCATTCTACTCTGTGTCTTTATAACATTTCATATGACTCTAATTTTGACCCATAATTTATTTAAAAGTAGCTTTTTCAAACCTTCAGTACATGGAGGTTGGATAAAATCTCCCAGTTCTTAACTTCTAACAACTTTTTGTAATAAGAATATTCTATATGAAACTTGTTTCTTTTTTACATTTGTTGAGACTGGCTGTTTTGAATTTGTTCTACATTGTTTGAGAAGAATGTGTATCCTCTAATTATTAGATACATAAATCTGTATTTTTCTGTTAGCAAATGTATTAATTATTTTGTTCAGATCATCTCTACCACTGATTATCCTCCTGTCCTTCCTTCCTTCCTTTTTCTTTATTTTCTTTTCATCTGCTTCACTTACAAATATTCAAGAGAGGTAGGCTGAAAACTTCTTCTATGTAGGTGAACATGTTAATTTCTCCCTGTAATTTAATTAAAAAAATTTTATTGTGTTTTAGGTGAAACTTTACATTGAGCTCAAATTAGTTTAGCACTCAAAAATTTATACAATTTTTTTTTGTTTGTTTCATTGGTTGCAATCCCTGCAATGTGTTAGCACTCTTCCCCTTTCCTTTTACACCCTGGGCTCCCCATGTCCATTCCTCCAGGTTTCCTGTTCCAACCTGCCTTCTTTGCTTTTGGGCAAGTGTTGCCCATTTGGTCTCCTATATTTAATTGTACTAAGAAGGACATTTCTCACGTGTGTTATGGTTTGTTTTATAGGTCTGTCTAAACTTTGACTGAAAGGTGAACTTCAGGAGTGGTTTCAGTTCTGAGGTAGCAGGCCGTCCAGGGGCTGCAGTCTTGAGGGTTACTCTGGTCTCTGTCAGACCAGTAAGACTTTTTTTGTGAATTTGAATTTTCTTCTACATTTTTCTCCTGCTCTGTCCAGAGACCTCTATTGTGATCCCTGTCAGAGCAGTCAGTGGTAGTAGCTAGGCACCATCTAGTTCTCCTGGGCTCAAGCTAGTGGAGGCTCTGATCCATGTGGTCCATTAGACCTTTGGACTAATATTTTCCTGTGTCTTTGGTTTTCTTCATTCTCCTTTGATCCAAAGGTGATGGAACCAATATATGTAGTCTAGGTGGCCACCCGCAAGCTTTTAAGACCCCAGACACTACTCAACGAAGTAGAATGTAGAACGTTTTCTTTATGAGCTATGTTATGCCAGTTGAACTAGATGTCCCCCAGGACCATGGTCCCCAGCCCTCAGCCCCAGTAACTCATTACCTCAAGGTGTTTGGATATGTCTAGGAAGCTTCTATGACCTTGCCTTGGTCAAGTCCTGACTTCCTCTTCATTGTGTGTTGTCTTTCCTTTCACCAAAGTTAACACTTGCCTATTTTCTAGTTAGTGATTTCCCCTCCCCACCCATCCCCTCCCTGGTAACCATAAAGATTATTTTTTTCTGAGTGTAAACCTTTTCTTGGGTTTTTATAACAGTGGTCTCATACAATACTTGACCTTTTGTGATTGACTTATTTCACTCAGCATAATGCCACCCAGGTTCATCCATGTTGTGAGTTGTTTCACAGATTCATCACTCTTTATTGTTGCATAGTATTTCATTGCATGTACATACAATAATTTGTTTATCCATTCATTAATTGATAGGCACTTAGGTTGTTTCCAGAAACCCTGGTGGCATAGTGGTTAAGAGCTATGGCTGCTAACCAAAAGGTTAGCAGTTTGAATCCACCAGGTGCTCCTTGGAAACTATATGAGGTAGTTCTATTCTGTCCTATAGGGTCACTATGAGTCAGAATCCACTTGACGGCAATGCATTTTTTTGTTTGGCTATGCTGTTTCCATCTTTTTGCTATTGTGAAAAAATGTTATGATAAACATGAATATTATATGTTTATTCATGTGACAGCTCTTATTTCTCTAGGATATGTTTCTAAGAGTAGGATTTGCTGTATCTTATGGTATTTCTATTTCTAGTTTTTAAAGGAAGCACCATATTGTTTTCTATGGGGTTTGTACCATTTTACATTTCCACCAGCAGTGCATGAGTTTCAACCTCCCTGCAATCTCTCCAACATTTATTATTCTCTGATTACTTCCAGTAATGCTGGGGTGAGATGGTATCTCATTGTAGTTTTGATTTGCATTTTTCTAAGGGTTAGTGATTGGGAGCATTTTCTCATGTGTCTGTTTGCCACCTATCTTCTTTGGTGAAGTGTCTGTTCATATCCTTTGCCCATTTTTTAATTGGATTATTTGTCTTTTTTTTTGAAGAGGTGTTGAAGGTTTGGAAAGCAATTTGAAAAAATGTGTGAGGAGCTTTAAAGACCATAACTTTAATCCAATAATTAAAATTTTGCAACTCTATATATAATAAGGAAATAATTTGAGAATCTATCTTTTCTTGCCTAAATGTGTTTACAAAAGATTATTAATAATTGAGAAAAATATAAATAATATAAATGTCCAATAATTATAATACATCCATTTATGAAATAACATGTAGCATTTTTGAAAGATTTTTTTAATTATAACAAACCAGACATCATATCATGTTATATGTAAAAAATCATGATACAAAATTGTATACGCTATATGATCATAACCTTTTAAAAATGCATAGAAAAAAGACTAGAAAAAATATACTAAAATATTAGTAATAGCCTTTTGGTAATGAGATTATAGGTGATTATTTTTCTATTTCTTATACTTTTCTGTACTTTCCAATGTTTCTTTTTAAATATTAATCATGAAAGATTTTCCATTCAAGAAAAGGAAAAAGAAACATTTCTCAGTTGCCACCTTATAAATGATAATATAAAATTCTAAATAGAATGATGAAATCTTTCTGTTTATCACAGTAAAGTTAACATCTGGTATCAGCTATCTTAAAAGACTGAGGGTTGAGAGTTGACTGCATCTGTGGTAGGTGCCTGGTCTTTTCTTTTGATGTGCCTCTGGAATGTCTTAAAAGGAAACTCATTTCCATGAAGACACATTTGTATGCTTCATCACTACTCTAGTGCCCCATTTCTCCCAAGATAAAATTCTTCAGAGTAAAACTACCCAAGGCACTGGAATGTTAGAAAATGTTTCATTTAGAAATCAGACTTGTGGATCATAAGTTGTAAGAACTTAGATATACAATGAATTTTTAAGCTATCTGGAGAACCTGAGAGAGTAGGGTGGTGTATCTTTGAAGTTTCTATGCCCCAGTGTCATTACGGATAATCAATAAAGAATGTCTTAGAAGCTTAGCTCACCTTATCTTGCTGTTGCTATGCAGACATTCATATTTGTTATTCAGTGAAATGATTCTTGCCTGCTGAATTGGGTTGGTCACATGGTGAGATAAAAATCCTGAAGAAATTGCCTTAAAAGCATCTGAAACAGCACCATTTATATGCATCAGACACATAAAACTATTCATAAGATGATACTCCACAATGTCAGTGTGGGTGGGGTCTACTAGTGCTGAATGAACATGCTAACTGTGAAGGCAGGCCATAGAAGTTGAAAGCCTGAAAGAAGAGATTTATACATTGATGGAAGGATGGTGTGAGAGGAATGATTGCATTGGGTATACCTCACTTTAAAAATATTTCCATATTTAATGAATAAAGGATGAAATCGCTTTTGTGTATTATCAGTAATTATGTTCTCTGTTAGATTTAACATGGTAAAAGACAGTAATACTGGGGCTCTGTGCTGAGTTGTAGTGTTTGTAATGTCAGTAAGCAGGTGTAACATAGAACTTTATTACAACTGATATATATATATATATATATATAAACTCACCACTGCTTATTTTATATACCAAGTAGCATAAACCCAAAAAATCCAGTGCCGTTGAGTTGATTCCGACTCATAGCGACCCTATAGGACAGAGTAGAACTGCCCCATAGCCAAATAGTATAAAAAAAAAAAATAGGCACTGTAATTTCATAAACTAAAGCTGAAGGCAAAGGGACCCTGAAACACACGACAGACTTCCTTCCTTTGCTAACACAATACTTTTATTCACAGAAGGATATGGAGTTGCCAGGTTGTCCCAGGAACTCTCCTTCAGCAGTTGTGAGGCTCAAGCTAGGACACGTTTTACTCTCTTTACTTTTTTTGTGCCTCTCGTGTCTTTTAAATAATAGGAATGATTATATTCCAGGTGCTTTGTTTCGGTGAAGTAATTTCTGGGTTATTTTATCAAATTTGGGCCAAATGTATCTACAAACAAAGTGATCATTCAACCGTTCATAATTTGAGCATGCATTAAATGTGTGGTCAGAAGATTATGTAGGGTGAGCATTTCCTGTGCTAAGTTAATATTCAATTTTCTTTTTATTCTTAACACAGCCCCTCACTGGGATACTATGTGTGTTTGGGATAACAGTGAATGTCAGTGTTAGCGGCTTCCAAGTCACAATCTCATTTCATCTTAGAACTACATAACAAATCAAACTTGTATTTTTTCTAGAATACAAATATAAAAATCCAAGAGGAAAATCGAAAGAAAAAAATTTACCATAGTGAGAAGCTGAGGACTACCCCACAATATTTTGTGGTCTACCCCAAAGGATAATTTTTACAATTGTTTATGCCCTGCCTTATTCCAGAAAGAACTTGAGGTGGCTTCAACAGAATATGTGGAAGAGCAGTCTTTCATTCTTCTGCTCTGCCTCTTCAATTTTCATTTGAATTGAATGTACCATTGTCCTCCATCTTTCTAGTCCTATTACAGCCAAAGTTAGAGGTTCAGTCCCTGCATGAAAAATATTTTTTGTCTGCTCCACATGTCTACTTGCAGGCAGGTTATCACACAAATCCACATATAACATCCTTACATAACCACATATGAGAGAATGAATAGGTCACAACACATACATTGTACGTACATATTGGCAAAACCTCAAAGATGATTTCCTCTAGTCTAGATGATAGCTGGGCCAATAAGCAACATTGTAAAAAATGGAGAAAATATTGAAGTTGTCAAGGATTTTATATTACTTGAATCCATAACCAATGCCCATGGAAGCAGCAGTCAAGAAATCAGACAACATATTGTATTGGACAAATCTGCTGCAAAAACTTCTTTAAAGTGTTGAAAAGCAAAGATGTCACTTTGAGAACTCAAGTGCACCTGACTAAAGCCATGATATTTTCGATCACCTCATATGCATGCGAAAGCTGGGCAATGAATAAGGAAGACCAGAGAAGAATTGATGCCTTTGAATTATGGTGTTGGTGAAGAATATTGAATGGACTGCCAGAAGAATGAACAAGTCTATCTTGGAAGAAGCATTGCCAGAGTGCTCCTTGGAAGCAAGGATGGCAAGACTTTGTTTCACATACTTTGGATATGTTATCAGGAGGGACCAGTCCCTGTAGAAAGACATCATGCTTGGTAAGGCAGAGGGTCAGTGAAAACGAGGAAGGATGAGGGATGAGATGGATTGGCATAGCGGCTGCAACAATGGGCTCAAACATAGCAACAATTGTGAGGATGGTGCAGGACCAGGCAGTGTTTCGTTCTGTTGTACATAGGGTCACTGCGAGTTAGAACCTACTTGATGGTACCTAACAAGAACAACAACAACAACGTAGATGATAGATTCCTTTGCATCTTTTCTTTGTAAGAAATGAGGATTAATTACTTTAGCAGATCACTGAATTTCAGGGCAGTTGAGAATATTACAAGGTCTCTGGCATAACTTACTAGGAAATATGAGTGTCATATCGCAGCATGCCTGCATAGTCCTTAATGAGGGTTTATAAATTTTGCAATTGATCATTGTATTTTATTCTTTCTTATGGTTCAGACAAGGATCCTAAGTTGACAAAGAGAAGTAAGACCATAAAATAAAGTTAAAATCATGAGAAAAGTCATCATCAGCATTAGCATGATTCTTATCACAGCAATTACTTATATTTATCGAGGACTTGCTAAGTGCCAGGCATTCTTTTAAGGGGTATACACATATTAATTCAATTCTTGCAATAGCCTTATGAGGTGGGTGCTATTATTATCTCAAATTTACAAGTGCAGAAATTGAGGCACAGAGTGGATAAGTCATTGGCTTAAAACTGCACAGCTAGTAATGATGGACCCACAATTTAAACCTATTCTCTTCACCATTTTACTGTCATCAGGGAACCAAATGTTTCCGCTGCACCTGTGAACTGGGGGTGATTGTTAAGATCGCAGATCCCAGTAGAGTCTTAAAAAGAAACACACACACAAAAGCTTTTTTAAAGGTATAATTGTCATAAAATAAACTGCATATATTTAAAGTGTTCAATTTGATAAGTTTTGCATGTGTTTAAGCCATTACCACAATCAAGATAACAAACATGCACATTATACCAAGTCTTGCTAGATTGTCACCCCCTTTCCCATGCCTTCTCCTGTTGCCAGTCCCCAGGAAAACACTGATCTGCTGTCTGCCACTATAAATTTCCTAGAATATTATATAATTGGATTCATATAGTATGTACCCTTTTTCAATTTTACCTGACTTCTCTTTGCATAATTACTTAGAAATTCATTCATGTTGTTGTGTATCCATAGTTCATTATTTTTATTATTGGGTAGTAGTTAAAGCAAATGGAAGAAATGATGAAGTAAAAGAGCTGAACAGAAGATTTCAAAGAGGGGCTCAAGAAGACAAAGTAAAGAAGTATAATGAAATGTGCAAAGAGCTACAGCTAAAAAAACAAAAGGGAAGAACACGGTCAGCATTTCTCAAGCTGAAAAAACTAAAGAAAAATATAAGACTAGAGTTGCAATTTTGAAGGATTCTATGGGCAAAATATTGAGCAATGCAGCAAGCATCAAAAGAAGATTGAAGGAATACACAGAGCTACTGTACCAAAAAGAATTGGTCAATGTTCAACCATTTCAGGCAGTAGCATGTGATTAAGAACCAGTGGTTCTGAAGGAAGTTCAAGCTGCACTGAAGGCATTTGCAAAAAACAAGCCTCCAGGAATTGAGGAAATACCAATTGAGATGTTTCAACAAATGGATGCAGTCCTGGAGGTGCTCACTCACCTGTGCCAAGAAATTTAGAAGACATCTGCCTGGCCAGCCTCCTTGAGAAATCCATATTTGTGCCCGTTCCAAAGAAAAGTGATCCAACAGAATGTGGAAATCATCAAACAATATCATTAATATCACTCACAAGTAAAATTTTGCTGAAAATAATTAAAAAACAATTGCAGCAGTACATGGACAGGGAACTGCCGGAAATTCAGCTGGATTCAGAAGAGGATGTGGAACAAGGGATATCATTGCTGATGTCAGACGGTCTTGGCTGAAAGCAGAGGATAACAGAAAGACATTTACCTGTGTTTTATTGACTAGGCAAAGGGATTCACCTGTGTGGATCATAACAAATTGTGGATAACATTGGGAAGAATGGGAATTCTAGAACACTTTATTGTGCTCATGCAGAGCCAGTACGAAGATCAAGAGGCAGTCATTCAAACAGAATAAGAGGATACTTCGTGGTTTAAAATCAAGAAAAGTGTGCATCAGGGTTGTATACCTTCATCATACTTATTCAATCTGTATGCTGAGCAAATAATCCTAGCAGCTAGACTATATATGAAGAACAGGGCATCAGGATTGGAGGAAGACTCATTACAACCTGCAATATGCAGATGATACAAACTTGCTTGCTGAAAGCAAAGAAGTCTTGAAGCACTTACTGATGAAGATCAAGGACTGCAGCCTTCAGTATGGCTTACACCTCAACATAAAGGCAACAAAAATCTTTACAAATGCACCAATAAACAACATGATGTTAAACAGAGAGAATGTTGAGATTGTCAAGGATTTCATTTTGCTTGGATCCACAATCAATACCCATGGAAGCCGCAGTCAAGAAATCGAACAACATATTACATTGGGCAAATCTGCAGCACAAGAGCTCTTTAAAGTGTTGAAAAGCAAAGACGTCACTTTAAGGACTAAGGTGCTCCTGACCCAAGGCATTATATGTATGCAAAAGCTGGCCAATGCATAAGAAAGACTGAGGAAGAATCGATGCCTTTTAATTATGGTATTGGAAAAGAAGACTGAATATACCATGGACTGCCAGAAGAACAAGCGAGTTTGTCTTGGAAGAATTACAGCCAGGGTGCTCCTTGGAAGCAATGATGGCGAGACTTTGTCACACATACTTTGGACATGTTGTCAGGAAGGACCAGTCTCTAGAGAAGAACATCATGCCTGGTAAGCTAGAGAGTCAGAGAAAAAGAGGAAGACCCACAAAGAGATGCATTGACACGGTGGCTGCAAAAATGCCTCAAGCATAGCAATTACTGTGAGGATGATACAGGACTGGGCAGTGTTTCCTTCTGTTGTACAGAGGGTCACTATCAGCCACAACTAACTAGACAGCACCTCACAACAACAACTAGTATTCCACGGTATGAATATAACATGATTTACATATCCATTTATCTGTTGGTCAGTTTTCTTAATTTTATATATTGTAAAAGATGTTTAGCAGTATCGCTTTGTGGTTTTAATTTGTTCTCTTTAATGACTAGTGATGTTGAATAACTACACATGTGCTTACTTGTTAACCGTATGTCTTCTTTGTCCAAATATTTTGCCCGTTTTTACTGAGTTGTTTTCTTATTGTTGCCTTTTGAGAATTGTTTAAATATTTTGGAAACAATTCCTTTATCAGATTAATGATTTCCAAATATTTCTCCAAGTCTGTGGCTTGCCTTTTTAGTATCTTTAAGAGTCTTTTAAAGAGTAAAAAAAAAACAACCCACTGCCGTCGAGAGTAGATGTTTTAAATTCAGATAATATCCAACTCATCTTTTTTTTTCCCCCTGTGGATCATGCTTTTGGTGTTGAACCCAGGAAATCTTTGCCTAATTGATGGTCACAAAGATTTTCTCCTATGTCTTCCTATAAAAGCTTTACAAAGTTAGGTTTTACATGTAGGCCTATAATCTATTTTGAGTTAATTTTTGCATATAGTGTGAGGTATGGATTAAAACTCATTATTTTGCATATGGATATCCAATTTTCCCAGCATCATTTGTTGAAAATTGCATTGTATTTGCAATTTTGTTTAAAAAAAATCAATTGACGTTATCTGTGTGTGGGCCTATGTCTGGGTTTCCTTTCTGTTCTGTTGACACCTTGACACTGTCTTGATTAATATAGCTTTACAATAAGTCTTGAAGTTCAGTAGTTTAATCCTCCAACTTTATCCTTTTTTAAAGTTGTTTTGGCAATTCTAGCTCTATATTCTAGAATTCCATATGAATTTTAGAAACATATGTATTTACAAAAATGCCTGCTGGTGTTTTGATTGGGATTAAAATCCATAGATCAATTTAGGAAGAATATATCTTAACAATAATGAAATTTTTAATCAATAAACATACCATATTTCTATTATTACACATATTTTTTCTTGTTAATACTTTATAATTTTAAGTGTGTCCTGTACATTTTTGTGAGATTTATCACTATCTCATATTTTTATGCCATTTGTAAAAGTTTTCTAAAAGTTAAATTTCTTATTGTTCATTATAGTATGTAGAAATAGAATTTATTTGTACATATTGTTTGTACTCTGCAACCTTCTTAAATTCAGTTGTTAGTTCTAGTAGCCTTTTCTGTATATTCCACAGAATTTTCGACAATCACATACCCTGTGAACTGAGCAAAATTTCTCTCTTCCTTTTTAGTTTGAATGTCTTTTTTCTTATTATTGCCCTATTACATTGGCTAGAATAGAAGTGGTGACAACAGCCAACCTTGTCTTGTTTTTGATCTTAGGGAGAAAGCATTTTGTATTTCAGCATTAATATGGTGTTAGCTGTAATTTTTTTTATAGTTGCCCCTTATTAGGATGAGGAGGTTTCCTTCTGTTCCTAATTGGCTGAGAGTTTTTATCAAGTTGGATATTGTCAAATGTTTTTTCTACAATGTTGAGATATAACTGTGTGGTTTTTCTTTTTAATTTGTTATTAGGGTGAGTCATAATGGTTGATTCTCACATGTTTAATTTATTTTGTGTTACTGCTTTTGGAAATGAGAGTTCTTTTGGTCCATTTGGTCATGAGGTCTTTTTGGTCATGACTATTGTGATGGTTAAGATTGTGTGTCACCTTGGCTGGGTCATGAGTCTCAGTGTTTGTATGTGATCACACCCAAGGTAGGATCTGCTCTGAGTAGCCAATCAAATGAAAGGGAGTTTCCTTAGATGTGTGGCCTGCATCTGAATATGAGCGGAAGTTGCGGCTCTCACCTGCTGTGAATCCTACAGCTGGCACCTGCTCTCAGACCTGAAAATCTTGGGTTGGCCAGTCCCTGCAGCTACATGAGCAAGGAGAAGCCTTGTGGTCTTGCCTGCAGACCTTGGGATTCGTCAGTCTTCACAGCCTATTAGCAAGAGCCCTGCTCTGCTCTCTGACCTGCTGATCTTGGGTTCTCCAGCCCCTGCAGCTACATGAATCATTAAAAGCCTCTAGCGCTCTTTGGAAACTCTATGGGGCAGTTCTACTCTGTCCTATAGGGTCGCTATGAGTCGGAATCGACTCGACGGCACTGGGGCTGGGATCCTGATCCACGGACTTGGGATGTTCTAGCCTTTACAATTGCATGAGCTGTTTCCTTGATATAAATCTCTGTATATACATTTATACACTTTTCTGGTTTTGCTTTTCTAGAGAACCCAGCCTAAGACAACTATCTTTTTGATATATTCAGTTTGGTTTTCTAAAATGTTGTTAAGAATGTTCACATCTTTGCTAAAGGGAAATACTGCTCTGTGTTTTCTCTCCTAGTGATATTTTTATCTGATTTTGACATTAGGGTAATGCTGGTCTTAAAGAGTAAACTGGAGATTATTTCATCCTCTTCAATTTTCTGGAAGAGTTTATATGAGATTTCTTCCTGAAATATTTTGTGGAATTAACCAATGAAATTATTTGTTCAAGGAATATTTTTTTGTGGAAAGATTGTAGCTACATCCCTGCAACCTATTAGTTCTATAATTATTTAGAAAATATTGAAATCTCTGATTATAATTATGGATGTATCTATTTCTCCTTATAATTCTTTTACAATTCTCCTTTGCTTTATTTCGAGATTGTATTAATAGGTTCATAAACATTTAGTGTTGTTATATCTTCATTATTTGACCACTTAATCATTATCAAATAACTTTATCCCGGCTAACTCTACTTTGTCTGATTTTAATAGAGTCACTCCAACTTTTTTTTGACTAGTGTTACCATTGTTTATTTTTTTCTACTATTTTACTTTTAACCTATTGCATTTTTATAATTAAAGTCTGTTTTCTGTAAGCAGTAAATAGCTGAGTCTTGCTTTTTTTATCTAATCTTTGCTTGTTAATTGGGGCGTTTACACCATTTGTATTGAAAGTGATTAGTATTATGTTTAGGTTTAAATCTATCTTCTTGCTGTTCGTTTTTCATTTGTCTAGTCTGTTCTTCAGTCGCTTTTTATTCTTTCCTGCTTTTTCGGATTTAGTATTTTTTATGATTCCGTTCTATCTCCTTTGTTGGCTTATTTAAGCTATAACTATTTCATTATCTTAGGTGTTGCTTTATGTTTATAGTATATATTTTTAACTTACCACAGTTCTCCCTTCAAGTGTATTATGCAACTTATAAGAATTTTAAGAGAATATACTTCTATTTCAATCTGCTTAGCTTTTGTGTTATTGTTGTTATTTATTTTACTTCTAGATATTATAACCCCACATTTAAATAATCCATTTCTATTACTTTTGCTTTAAATAGTCAGTTATCTTTTAAAGGAAACTAAATATTACGAAAAAAAATCTTACATACCTACCCACATAGTTGGTGCTCTTCATTTCAACGTGTAGATTCAAATTTCCATTCAGTACCATTTTCTTCTGTCTATAGGACGTCATTTAACTTTTCTTGCTCCATAGGTCTGTCAGTGATAAGTTCTTTCAGCTTTTGTGCATCTTATGAAGTCTTAATTTAACCTTTGCTTCTGATAAAAATATTTCCTTAAAATAGAAACCTAGGTTGACAGTTTTTATCTTTCAACACTTTAAAGGTATTGTTACACTTTTTTCTCACTTGCTTTGTTTTCCAACAACAAATCTGCTTTCATCTTTTATTTGAGTCTCTGTATAAATACTCCTTTTTCTTTGGTTGCTTTTAAGATTTTTCTTCTCATCACTGGTTTTAACCAATTTTAGTATGACGTACTTATAGTTTTCTTCACATTTCTTGTTTTGTTGAGCTTCCTAAATCTGTGAGTTTATAGTTTTTATAAAATTTGGAAAATTTTCAGCCATTATTTATTCAAGTACTTTTCCTACATATTCCCTTGTTGAGGATTCAATTGTATGTAGTTTATTATGATTGAAATTCTCCCACAGCTCACTGATGCCCTGTTCTTTTTTTTTCCAGTTATTTTTTTCTCTTTGTTTTTAATTTAGATAATTTCTGTTGCTACATCTTCACATTCACTATTTTTTCTTTGGTAGTCAATCTCAGAACAATATTTTTAAAAATCTCAAACATTGTAGTTTTCATGTCTAGATTTTCAATTTATGTCTTTTTTTTTTTGGTACCTTTTTGTCTTAACATGTACAGTCTTTCCTCTAGCTCTTTGAATATATGGAATTTCTTAATATTTCAATGCTCTAAACTACTAATGGCATCAATTGATTCAATTCTAGGACAGTTTTAATTAATTTATTTTTCTCCTTATTATGAATGGTATTTCCCTGATTCTTGGAAATCTTGGTAACTTTGATTGAATGTTAGTCATTGTAATATTTACCTTAATGGGTACTAGATATTTTTGTCTTCGTATAAATAATTTGGTGCTTTGTTCTGGGATGTAGTCAAGTAACTTGGAAAAAGTTTAATCCTTTTAGGACGTACTCTTAAGCATTGCTAGGTAAGCACAATGCAGCATTTACTTGGGGGCCAATTTTGTTCCACTGCCAAGCAAGAACTTTCTGAGTACCCTACCTAATGCCCCATGAATTATGAATACTATTCCCAGCCTTATGTGAGCCTTTAGAATTGCTCCCTGTAATTTTTGGGAGTAGTTCTTTTTCTAGACTTGGGTAGTTTCCTCACATGTATGCTTTTGCTGAATGCTCAAGGGGGAGCCCCTGCAGATTTCCTGAGTTATTGTATTGTGAAATCCTTTCTTCTCTAGTACTCTGCCTTGTGAAATCTAGACTTCTTTGTCTCTTTAGACTCTCAGCTCTCTTTCTTCAACTCTGGAAAACTACCTTTCTCCCTTTATTACAGCCTGTAAATCATCTTGAGGCTCACCTCATTTTTTTTTTTTTCATTTTTCAAGGCTCACACTCCTCATCACCTGATGTTCAGTGTCTTAAAAACCATCATTTAATATATTTTGTCTCTTCTTAATTGTTTCAAGAAAGAGGATAAATTCAGAAGTATATCCTAGAGATATTTTAAAATAGTTTCTTACTCAGGATAACCCTTAAAGAATGATTTTGTAGTAGTAATACAGTTCAAAGCTATATAAGCTAAAGTAAAAATAAAAGTATTTGTGGACTAAGATCTTTGTGCTGACACGGGTTCTAATAGAAGCTATGTAGATCTAGGTTCAAACCCAGCTTTGTCATTTGCTACTTATTTGTTCTATGACAAACCTTTATCATATCTCAACTTCAGTATTTTTGTGAAATTACAATTATCACAGTGTCTATTTCATAGCACTCTTGTTAAAATTGAATGAAATGTTTATCTCAATAACTACTACATAAATTATAGATAATGTTTTTATAGAAATTAATAATTTGAGAACACATCTTTAAAAATACTTTTGAGGAACTTTGAAGATTTGTATGGCTAAAAACATTCAAGTGTCTAGAAGTCTACTTCACATTAACTTGTTAAAAGATACAAAAGTATGAGATTTAATTACGAAGAAATGAGTCAGTGTGGAGTGTGACTTCTGAAAGAGATTTCAGTTCCTAATTCTCACCTAACATCAAGGAGATGGTTGGAGAGATATATTTTGGATTTATGAATACTTTTTGTGGTCTATTGTTATTGTTAGGTGCCGATGAGTTGGTTCTGGCCTCATAGCAACCCTATGTACAACAGAATAAAACACTACCCGGTCCTGTGCCATCCTCACAATCATTGTTATGCTTGAGCCCATTGTTGCAGCCACTGTGTCAGTCCATCTCATTGAGGGTCTTCCCCTTTTTTTGCTGGCCCTCTACCTTACCAAGAATGATGTCCTTCTCTAGGGACTGATCCCACCTGATAACATGTCCAAAGTATGTAAGACATAGTCTTGCCATCCTTGCTTCTAAGGAGAATTCTGGTTATATTTCTTCCACGATGGATTTGTTTGTTCTTTTGGCGGTCCAGGATATAGTCAATATTCTTCACCAACACCATAATTTTAAGGCATCAATTCTTCTTTAGCCTTCCTTATTCATTGTCCAGCTTTTGCATGCATATGAGATGATTAAAAACACCATGGCTTAGGTCAGGCACACCTTAGTCTTCAAGGTGATATGATATCTTTGCTTTTTAACACTTTAAAGAGGTCTTTTGCAACAGATTTGCCTAATGCAATGCATTGTTTGATTTCTTGACTGCTGCTTGCATGGGTGTTGATTGTGGATCCAAGTAAAATGAAATCCTTAACAAATTCAATCTTTCCTCTGTTTATCATGATGTTACTTACTGATCCAGTTATGAGGATTTTTGTTTTCTGTATGTTGAAGGGTAATCCATACGGAAGGCTGTGGCCTTTGCTCTTTATCAGCAAGTGCTTTAAGTCCTCTTCACTTTCAGCAAGCAAAGTTTATCATCTGCATAATGAAAGTCTGTTAGGACTTTCAAATTCCTATATTCTGGCATGTTGAGTTTCTAGACTGATAGGACATGTCTTTTCATGGAACTGTACATATATGTTTAGTTCAGTGATACAGTGACCCACTGTTACTTAGAAGACAGTGTTCACAAAAAGTAATATGATGTCATCTACCCTGAGACCAGAAGCCCTGGTGACTTGGTGGCTAAGGGCTACAGCTGCTAACCAAAAGGTTAGCAGTTCGAATTTACCAGGCACTTCTTGGAAACTCTATGGGGCAGTTCTACTCTGTCCTATAGGATTGCTATGAGTCGGAATCGACTCAAAAGCAATGTGACCCTGAGACCAGAAGAACTAGATGGTACCTGGCTACCACTACTGATGGTTCTGATCAGAGCCACAATAGATGGACCCTGATAGGATGTGAGGAACACACAGAAAGAACTTAAATTTTTAAAAAGTCCAGACTTACTGGACCAGTTGAGACTACGGTACTGCCTAAGACTATCGCCCTAAGATATCTTTAAACCTTGAATGAAAAGTATGCCCTTAGATTACCTTTTAGCTAAATAAAAAATTAGCACACAAAATAAAGTATATTACCTGTGACTATGGTGCGCCATTAAAAACTCATCTATATGAGGCCAAAATGTCAACAGTTACTCTAAAGCAAAGATGAGAAGATAAGGGGACAGGAAAACTAGAGCACTGGAAATGGTACAGCCAGAAGGCAATTTAAGAGAACGTTGATACATTGTAAAAACTGTAACTAATGTCACAGAATAATTTGTATAGAAGTTGTCAAATGGGAATTGGATTTGCTGTGTAAACTTTCACCAAAAACACAATAAAGTATTATTTAAAAAAAAAAGAAAAAGAAAATGATGGATGATTTACAAATCATAGCATGAAAAAGTTTATGAATGAGTTTGAAAATGTGTGATATAAATAGATAAAATCATCAAGAGTTAAAAGTGAAAGGTGGCAAGGCATAGGAGTTCTCTGAATTCTTCCCCTTTTCTAAAGCAGTGAAATTCTACACGTCAGGGTGTATTTTGAGTTAATGAGTGTCCCTGTTAGAACTGTATCATTCTTTGAGAAGTGTCTCATACAAGAAGTTATGCAAGTTTCCTTCTAATATAAAAAAACTATTTTCTTGAGACAGCTTTTTTATACTTTGACAATTATATTCCACTGAACACATTTACTATTTTAGACAGTCCAGTGGAATTCTGCTTCTGCTATGTCATTTGAGAAATTTCATTCGAATGACACATATCTCACATCAGTCCCTCCAGCCTTGTTTTGGGCTGTTTTCCTGTAGGCTTTTTGGGGATCTCAGTGGTGAGCCTTTGCCTTGGATGACATACCACACTGCATGACAGGAGGGAGGATCTCAAGAAGTCATTGAATCATAATTAACTTGTTAGTAAGGAGAATCCATTGCTTCAGAATGAAAATACAAAATAAAACAAACAAAAAACTCGGGCAATTAGGATCTAGAGGACATTCCAGGATTTAAATAACTATATCGGTCTGCCTAAGAAAGAATATAGTAAACATCATCCTAAAACTTTGGATGACTAGTCTTGGGAGAATGGTTGTATTTAAGTGTTATCTTAGTTTAATCTAAGATTTGTATGGTGGTGTTCAGTAAAGAATGGTAAGAATGAACCTAGAGATATATATGCTGTACTTTTGCTTTTAATACTTTTACTGTCCACTGTGATAAATTGATGAGATTGGACCAAAATGTAAAAATGATGTACTCAGTCACCTAGTATTTACTTTAACAAGATTCTTGCTTAAATCAGATTTCTTTAAAGAAATCTTCATAAATTTCCTATCACTGTCTCTTCTTTAAAACAATAATATGGAGAGTTATACTTACTATTTTAGTTTTGTGTATCTGTGGAGTATCAATAAATCAGTTGTTTGGGGGATGTTTGTTTGCATGAGTTTGTTTATCATCTCATCCTATAAATTCTTCCCCACCTCATTAAGCTGGGCTGACACCAGAATGCCTTTGGGAATGAACTGGAATGTTTCCTTCAGATTACACGCAGTCTCCGTGTTATGAACAAGAACTGTTCCTAAGTGTGTCTTTAAGTCAAATTTGTAGGTAAGTCGAAACAGGTACACATGGTTCTTATTTAGTCTTACTTTAGTGCAAGGAGAGACTCAAAGCTTTTTCAGTGATTTAAAAGCTGCGCATGCTGCACGTGAAGATGATTGTGTTGAAATATTTGTTGTGAGGAGGGGTGGTTCAATCATTTCAAAATGAGGGCGAATTTATATAACATTAAAGAGCAAGCACGAGTTGTCCATAGTCAGACATTCATAACCCAGGGAATTACTGTACTATTAACCATCCAAAAAAAAAAAAAAGACAAAACACAAACACGTTGCCTTTGAGTCAATTCCAACTCATAGCGACCCTACAGGACAGAGTAGACCTGCTCCACAGGGTTCCCAAGGAGTGGCTGATGGATTAAAATTGATGACTTTTTGGTTAGCATCCGAACTCTTAACCACTGTGCCACCATGGCTCTATAGGATCATTCTTTCTCAAGAGAAGGGGAAGAACTAGGACAAGAATAAGCCAATTTGATAAAATAGTGATCATTAATCTGTCCTATTTCTGTTGGGTTTCCTAACTACTACCTTTAAAGGCACAAACCTGGTAGTCTGCCTTCTGCACAATTATGATCCAAGTTTTGATAGATGTATTAGTTGCACAAAGAGCATGAGGCAGATAAATCATAATTACTGAGATCTAGATTACAGAATAGCCACCCTAAGATGGAATGAAGTAGAAAGTAGTGTTGCGTCAAGGTAACAAAGCATACTCTGATGTTACATTATGCTACAATACTCAGTTACCTCCCCTTCCATGGGGGCTTTTCCAAAGTGGTACCATTTTGTGCCTGGGCTTCTCTCACTTGGTATTGGCCCATGAAAAATATTAATGATACAAATTTTAACAGCTTTCTACAGTGGTTATGATATCTGCAAATCCCAAAGTATTTTTTCCTTTTGCTCTTAAAACTTTATATCTCTCTAGTAATAATTTTCTATTTTGAAGCATTGAAATAAACTGTCACATGGATCCTCTACAGGATCTTATCATCGAAATCTATGTATTAATCATATTTAATGTTTGGTCATTGGCCACGAGCAGTTATGTCCTGACAATGATCAAAATTTATGGTCTGTACTATGTTTTGAAATTCCTAGATGTTTAATTCCATCTCAGCTTTACGTACTGACTTTACATCCATTGGGATGTCACGGCATCTCACTCAAGTGGGTGAGATTGAATAAGGATGTAAATTTCTTAGCACTCTATCATCATATACCTTGACATCACCAAACACCAACTACTTCTCCGGGGAAAAGAAAGAAAATGATAGAGGCGATCAGTCACAAAATGAAGATGCAGGAATTAATATACCAAAATCACAGGGACATCATGCTTGGTAAAGTAAAGGGTCAGTGAAAAAGAGGAAGACCCTTAATGAGATGGATTGACACAGTGGCTGCAACAGTGGGTTCAAACATAGCAAAGATTGTGAGGGTGGTGCAGGACCATACAGTATTTTATTCTGTTGTGCATAAGGTCCCTGTGAGTCGGAACTGACTCAACAGCACCTAACAACGATTATCCAGCTACACCTTAACAGTGGGTACTGTTCAAGGCACTAGCAGCTTCTCTTCACAGGAGTTTCACTTTAAGTCCTGCCTTGCTCCTGTTAGGTTATTCTGAGTATCCACAGTAGTCCACAATTAAACCTTTTGCTGTCAAGTCTGTTCTGACTCATAGCAACCCTACAGGACAGAGTAGAACTGCCCCATAGACTTTCCAAGGAGGACCTGGTGGATTCAAACTGACAACCTCTTGGTTAGCAGTCATAGCACTTAACCACTATGCCACCAGAGTTTCCAGTCCACAATTAGAATATATTATTTCACTTTAATTCAACTTGCTTTTAGAGTGATTGATTGTACCAAACAAAAGTAGCTACATCTTCGGAAAAAAGACTGTCTGTGTGAGGCTAGCCCATCATTAGCAAAATATCCCTGATGTCCTCATTTCAGAATTCCTTTCCTTGTAAGTCCTAGTTTTACTACTGTGACCTTAGCAACAGGCAACTTGAATGCTACAGACGGCAACTTGACAATGACCTTCTACAGGCATTTTAATACCTTTGTGTACTGAGTTTCTTTTTCTATTATTTAGTGAAATCACAGGAATGCCAAGGGAAACATGGCATCTTGGATCCCATTAGTGGGTCACAAATGCATCTGATTGGCCTTCAGCACTTGTTCTTTAGGATTTCACAGCAGGCATCTCGGAAGCATATATATTAAAGGCAAGGGGGAGGGGACCAAGAGTAGATATATTAAGTGGAACATTTCAGTCCAGAAATGATGTTGTTTTAAGTGGCTTCCAGAAATGTGTATTTGCTTTGTAAGAGTTTACCAGGGTGAGTTGGGATGGGGATGGGGTTGGGCATGGGGGAGAAGTAGGGTGGGTAGGATATAGGAAAACTGCTCCCAACCTGATCTTTTCCTTCCAACCTGGAAGTGACATACAGATGGAACACATCTCATTAGATAATGCCCAAATGCCACAACAGGACTGATGCTTTCCGTGTGTCACATATGGCCTTAAAATAAAACACAGGCTGCTAGGAATCAAAGCAGGGGTGTATTTTTTATCAACTGTTCCAATTTTAAGTCAGTTTTAGCAGTTTGATAGGTTTTGGGTAACACCTTGCAATGATTAATGAAGCATATTTAATCAAGAGCTATATTTTGTTTATAGTGCCATGAAACTTCAAACAGAAAAAATGATGGATTTTTAAAAAAAAAATTAGTACATTTATTGTCCTTTGACAATCTGTGTTGTAGTAAAGCCTAAGAACAATGGTATAATAAAACACGTCCATTATTGTGTTTATTATCCAGAATGTAAATGTTTCATCAATAACATCCAAACCCATGAAGTGTTTTCAGATACAGGTCTATGAATAAATTAAAAAAAACCACAACAGTCGATTAAAAATACTATAGTTTTTATGTCTTTATAAAACTACAAAGAGCACCATCTGAAACAGAAGAGTTTTGCCCAGTAACTTAAGGTGAAACTTTCCATACAGATGGAATTTAGTGGTTTAAATACTCAGTTAAGGATTAGTTAATGTAGCCTACACATTGGTTTACTCTGTGTGCTCCGATAGTTCATTTGCATACTTTTGGTTTCCTTTCTCAGATTGCAAGTAAATTCAAATGTGAACTGCTTCTTTTCCAGTTTCACTCAGGCTTATGTGAGAGATACTTGCCCTGTTTCTATCAGTCACCTAGAGGCATGTGTCTCACCTTTTGGTGTCATGTAACTTTCATGCATTATCTTTGTAGAGATAACTACGCCTGTGGGTGGATGGCCAGGTGCCTCCTCAGCAGGGGAGAAGTAGGTCTACCTTAAAGGTACAGGCACTGAGCGTCATTCTATGTAAAGATACAGAACTGGGCACATTTCTTCACCTCTTTCAGTTACTCCTCTTTATCATCCTTGAAGTGTACATTGTTACTCTCATTTTACTTATGATGTTCAGAGAAGTTAGAATGGAACCAAAGGGTCTTTCTACCCAACCACTTCCAGTAAATCTCGCCTGTGCCAGCACCTAGAAAAGAAAAATGTGTGACTATTCAAAAAGTTAAAAAACCAAAACCAAACTCATTGCCGTCAAGTCGATTCAGACTCATAGCGACCCTATAGGACAGAGTAGAACTGCCCCATAGAGTTTCCCAGGAGCACCTGGCAGATTCGAACTACCTACCCATTGGTTCACAGCCATAGCATTTAACCACTATGCCACCAGGGTTTCCAATTCAAAAAGTTAGCGCTATTTAAAATTGACTGAAGCAATGACATATCTTTTGGGGAAACATTATAATGTAGGAAATGGGTCAGATTTGTATTAAATAGACTCAATAGACCTATTTGACTATAAGTTACATATATGCTATAGCATAAAAAAAAGCATAAGCTCAGTGAATATTCTTTACTTCAAGGTAATCATACGTGTATATTATTACAAAAAAAACAAAAAGCCAAACTCGCTGTCATCAATTCACAGAGACCTTGTATGTTAGAGTAAAACTCTTCCATAAGTTTTTCCTGGCTGTAATCTTTACAATTTGCCAGAGCTTTCCTCTGTGGAGCCCTGAATAGCTTTGAATGGCCAATCTTTAGTTTAGCAGACGATCACAAACTGCTGGCACAACCCAGGGACTGTATATTATTACAGAGGTAAGTTATTCAGAAGAAAGATGTACTTCTGTGGTTTCTATAAGTTATTAGATCAAATTAAAAGATTGACTCTATGTAAATTCTATGAGGCAACTAAAAGCCCTTATAAAAACTTAGTAATTATCAGCTGACTGACTGACTGAATGAATGAATGAATAAAACCATATCTCCTCGGACTCTTTGTACTATAATGCTGTACAACTATCTAGATGACTTGGTCAATATAGGATGTTATATAGAATAATTTAGGGCTAATCTCCCTGTCATTTGTTTAATAATTATCTGGAATTACCTGGACCATTACCATAACTTTATAACTCTCTTGACTACCGTCATGGATAACTTTCAAGTGAAATGACATTGAGAGTTCCCTTGGTGGCCCAAAGCCACCAAGTGGCATTGTCAGTTACACACAGAGTTTGTGGCTACAGGCGTTGTTGAACATTGTGATGTAATTTTTGTTGGGAATTTGCGGCAGGCTTCAATCTACCATTTAAAACATTTATTGTTATAGAACTGGTATTGCTACATTTGGATAAAATGCATATTTGTTTTGTAGGGCAGCTGAGAGTAAGGGTAGAAAAGTAGACGAGATTTTTGTTAAACAAAAGAGGTAACCAGGGAATTCTGGACAAACACATTCCATTCTACACCCAGTCAATATGGATCAAGAAAAACAGAACTCATTTGTTTTTTTCCTTTATCACAGCTTCCTTTATTATCATTTTATGGAAGTAATTACTGTTTTGGCTAACCACCTGTCCTGATTACTTCTATGAAACTGTTTTTCATTTTCCTTAAAAGAAGTATTATTATTAGAAGCAGCCAAATTCCTCATATTCCTCAAGGAGTTTCTTTCTTTTTTTTTTTTTTTCAATTATTATTGTTAAGGTAGAATCTAAACACCTCAGTTTTTTTAGGTGTTTTAAGAATTCATGCACCAAAGAGTTTTTTTTTTTTTTTAGAAGCATACACAGATAGCCTTGAAACAGCCTACCTAGGAAAAAACAGCGTCCCTCAATTATCAAATAAGAAGTATGGATCCTATACTTAAAAGCCACAACATTTTGAACACAGATAATTAAAAAAAAAAAAGTTTAAAAAGACCCTGAACTCAGTATGTTCTTACTATTGACCAGCCATTGCATATTCTATAAATCCTTTCTTCAATGTCTTTAAGCTTTTCAGATTCTAAACATTTTCTACATAGAGCTTGGATTTTGAATGTTTAGTGTGTCTTGGATTAATTATTAATGCTAATTTTAGGTTTGAAACGATTACTTCCTTCTGAAGGCTTCAAAAGGACAAGTTCTGCACTTCTAATGATTAAAATAAAGGTTTGATTCTACCCTCACGCCCGGCCACAATACACATATTCTGGCATTCTGCAATTCTTCATTAACATCATTTTTAGTAAAGGGATCAATGTTGGTGATAGTTGAGTGCTGTCATGCACTCTGTTTCACTACATTGACATTCGGCTTCTTAATACTGTCACTCAGGCCCCTTGTGAGCATTGCATTTTCTAATGAGATGACCATGTACTCCTCACTCAGTCATCCTGGCTTTGTAGGCTTTCTCTTTGCTGATGAGAACCATTGCCTTTGGGTAGATAAGAAGGAAATCAGATTTGGTATTTCTTAGCAGGCTTTCGGAGAAAGTCAAAAAAAGTATAAGACTGAACAGGTTTTTCTTATTATGTTCCTTGTTTGTTTGTGAATTCCAGAAGAAATAAAAATCTAAAACATTTCCTGGAGTTATCAAAAAAAAAAAAAAAAACAAAAAACTGTGCTGTACTGTATGTCAAACATTTCCACTTATTTATGGTTGTTTAAAAAAAAGAAGGAAACGACTTGCACTAAAAGAAAAATAAGTGAGGAGCAACATTTCAAGGTGAACATTCCAAAGTCACTTTCACCTCAATAAATTATTTCAAGAAAACTCAGCAAAGAGATATTTTCTAGCTAAAGATCACTTCTTTCTTTATACTCGTGTCCTCTTTAAAAAATTATATACACGAGATTTTATACACAAGCCTTTTGATTACATGTGTAAATTCAGACCTCCCTGAAGATTATGGTTTTGAAATCTTACAGGTGTTTTTTGTAGTTGGGGTAACCTTAGCATATTTTTAAACAGCTTTATTGAGGAATAATTTGCATATCGTAAAGTTCATTCATTTAAAATTCAATGATTTTTGTCAAATGTATAGTGTTGTACAGCCATCACCGCAATCCAATTTTAGAACATTTCCAAATCACCCCCAAAAGGTTCCTCTTGCCCATTTGGTCATTCCTCTTTCCCACCCCAGACCCAGACAATCGCTAATCTAATTTCTTCCATTTTGTATAGATGGAAGCATACAATGTTTGTCCTTTGTGTCTTGACCTCCTCAAGTAACTTCACAAGGGGGTAGGAGAGTCAAGATCAATGGCCCAAGGTTGACTCCTATAAGGCGAAGGTCAAACATGCCTTCTTTCTCCAACCTTTTTACCAATTCTGACGCCAATCATCCCTCCCATGGCACTCTTTGCTTCTCTGCTGGGTTCAATAATTTGTTGCACTGTCCGCACAGAACCCACAGAATACTCACAGTTATGGGGTTTATTAGGGAAACAACAGGTTACAGTTCAGGTTCAGGAACACCCAGGATACTGTTCTTGGGTCAGGACAGCCTCTTTTTAACCATGCCCGCAGGCAGGTCTCTGGCGCTTGGCCCCGTGGCCTGGCCCCTGCTCCACTTGAACAAATGCTAGAAAGCTCTTTTAGCTCTACCAATAAGCACCCACTTTGTCAGTAAGCTTTGGTCTGAAGGCGCTCAGCTCTAGCTCTGTGGATCAGCAAAGCTAGCTCAACCAAGTGCCCAGGGACACCCTACTCCACCAGCAAGCCTTTTGCCTGAAGGCGCTCAACTTTCTCACTCCGTGGGCCAGGAAGCCCATCATGCTATCTCCTGCCAGCCTTTTGCCTCTGCTGCTGCTGTTTCTTTGTCACGACTTCTCATCGTTTTCAGTGTGACAGCTCTCTTTCTTGGTCCCCTGGTTTCAGGAGTTCTCAGTGCAGTGATCCCAGGTCCAAAAGACAAGCTCCACTCCTAGTTCTTCTTTCTTGGTGGTGGTGAGATCCTCCCTTCCCACCTCTGAGAGGGCTCATTTTAAGCCTAGCAGGATGGCAAACCTGACCAATCCCCTAGTTAGGGTTTCATACACCTTATTTGCATGGTCCCATCCCCACAATAATGCCATGCACCTTATTTACATTATTAGCAAGCCATCCAACCCCTTCGGTGAGCCACAAGCACCTCATTTGCTTAGTCCCACATGGTCATTTGATGGGAGTTACAAAGACTATGGCTAGAACGGCTATTATTAAGTAGTTCACTACACTTCAGGCCACCCCTTTCATACTTGAAAGATTAACTTGCCTCTTCCTATCACTTTACTGGTCCAAAACGGTCATTAACAATTAATCCTTCAGTAGGGCACAGAGTCCTCAGGGTGAGGTTACTCAGGTACCAGACATTCAGGTCTCCTGCAGGTGTACATCTGATCTGGTCAGGTTCTCCAGAAGTCATCTCGGCTTTACCCTTTCTGGCTTCTGGGAAAATTTTAACTGAGAGAAGGTTATTTCCTGCTCTGAGCTTCACAAGGTATCAACATAGCAAAACATTTAAGGGACTTTAGGTTTGCCCACTGTACTCCAGTCGAGCAGTGCCTCCCCCTTAATCCATTCTTTCACATTCATAGCCTCTACAATTACAATTTTTATAATTATAGTTAACTTTGTTAACAATCAACACAACTGAATCATATAATTCTATCAGCATCTTCCGCCACCCTCTCTTCCCCAAATGCATCAGGAAAAGAGAAATCTATTCATTGGGAGTCTTCCCTTGTTTGCCTCATTTTGAGTGTAAGTACACCCATGGAAGCATGTAAGCCACCACTCCATGTCTTTATCTCCCCCTCATTTTAGATAGCCAATGTTTAAATTGCCTGTCCCTACCAAACCAGTATTCTAAGGAAACAAGCATGTCCCATGGTCTTGAAGAATCTTCAGTTCTGGTTAGAACTTTGAGCATCTGCATTCTTAAGCAAAGTCCAGTCCAGAGAAAGTCATCAAATTGCAGTGATCGTATACCAGATCATGGCATCAAACATCTTTCTCTTCATTCAGCAAGGTTCTGGTCAATGGGCTAGGCTGACGGGTACCAGCTGTAGGCTCAAAAATCCACATACTTCCTGGCACTTCAGACCAGGCAGCCCCTCCTCTCTCTCTCTTTCATCCCTACCCCACATGGGCTAGGTCAATGAGCACCACCCATAGGTTCAGGAGTCCACACAACTCCCTGCACTTCTAACCAGCCAGCCCTTTCTCTCTCTCATCCCTGGTCTCCATGAGCTAGGTTAACAAGTGCCAAAGGAACATGTTCAAACTCAACCCATCTCTTTATTGCCGTACCTCCACTCATGAGTGGTCCCAGGGGGACACGCAGAGAAGTATACCAGGCTGTCTACTCACCAGCTCCCTTTAATTTCCAGTCCTGGAAGGGGGTTCTTCTGATGACCACTGACTTTTCCTGCCTCAAGGCACTCATAGACAAACCACTTGCTTGCTCAAAATTAAAAAAAAAAGTCTTTTTTTTTTTTTTTTTTTCCTGCAGATTCCTCCTTCAAGTGTATATCTTCTGTTCTGTCAGCAGTTCTGGGTAGGTCTGCATGTCTTTTCAAATGCAAAATTCCTGGGTAAGGCTGAGGTTTTGGACTTAAGGCACCAATACTCTATACACAGGGATACTGCATTCAAACCAACAGCCTGTGTTTCTTTCAGGCAAATTCTAGTTCCCATTTTAGCATATCCAATCAAGTATTGGCTGAAGGTGGAGTTACATGCTCTCTGTTATCTATAATACCCGACATTCATTTCTATCATATATTAAGGTCTGCTTTACAATACTAGGTAGAAAAAACATTCAATAGCCATAGTACATTCAAATAAACACATAGCCCTTTTTAAAAAACATTCCAGTTGCATCTTGTCCACACCTTGACTATCTTCCCATTCATATGCATATGCCTTGGGCCTCTGGGTGAACCAGTAGGCCCTGGCCCCCTCATCAATCATCTTATTTAATCAACCTGGCTTCTGCCACAGACCACAGCAGTTGTAGCTTTTCTCCCTTCAGCTGCAGCATAACATCTTTTACTTTCCTTTCAACCATTATAGGTAACAACAACAAAAATAACCATATAAGAATCAAATGTTCACTTCCCCTACCCCTTTGATCTTTCTCTTACGAAGTCCCATGCTTCCTGAGTCTGGAGCCATTGCAACAAATCTCACTCTGACACCACCTGTAAAAATGGCATAGCAGGGGCATCTGACCTTCTCATCTAACTTCACGAGGGGGAAGGAGAATCAAGATCAACAGCCCAAGGTTGATTCCTATGAGGAAGTCAGACATCCCTCCTCTCTCCAAATTTTTTTACCAATTCACATGTGTCAGTGCTTCATTTTTTTTTTGTTGCTCACTAGTATTTCATCGTACAGATATACCACACTGTGTGTATCCATTCACCAGTTGATGGACATTTGAGTTGTTTCACCTTTTTGGCTATTATAAGTCATGATGCTATGAACATTGACAAATGTATGTGTGGACATATATTTTCATTTCTCCTGGGCATATACCTAAGAGTAGAATTATTGGTTCATATTGTTAATCTATATTTAATATCTTATAACTCTGCCCAACTGTTTTATAAAAAATGGCTGTAACATTTCACATTCCAATACCAGTGTATGAGGGTTTTAGTTTCTCCACATTTTCCCCAACTCGTCTTTCTCCTGGATTTTATTTATTCTAGTGGGTGTGCATTGACATCTCATTGTGGTTTTGGTTTGCATTTCTCTAATGATGACTTTAGCATATTTTAAATATTTTGCACTTACATAATCCCCATCCCCTTCCAAATAATTTAAAAAACACTTTTAAAATCAGGAGAAGTGCAAGATATATACCCCCAAAGCCTTTCATCACTAGACTAGACCAGTTACTCCTGCAGTCATGTTTAGTGAATGATGGACTCCATCAAAGCTATAGTCAAAATAAGAAGGCCAGTTTAAATATTTTCCCATTGTCAGAGGGGCCAATTCAGGAATTAAAATTATATAAACTGTCATCTAAGTAAAGTCATCTTTAAGATTTATTAAGACATATTTCAACTACTGAAATTCAATGTAGCAAAAGCCATAAATAATTGTAGGGTAATAAACTCCAGGATTTAGATTCAATATTTCTTCTTTCCCATTGGGAAGTCAGATACAAAGTTAGAATATATGAATAAACTTTCTCTTGGTAAATCTTATTCCTAATAAATAAATGAAGAACTGAAGCAATTGTGCAGTTTTCTCACTGGTCCAATAGTTTCCCACCACTTGTATATTTCCCTTAGGCTGTTTCCTAAGTGTATTGCTTTTTCAAACTTAGGCTATAGCCGCTACTGAATGATGTGTAACCACCAATAGATCATCAAGGACTATAGGGAACTGAAAGGCATTGAGAACTCTGACAATAGCTTTATTAATACAAACATTACATAATCGCTAAATATGTGAAGTTCCATAAACTAGAACTCCTATATTATTTGACTGTCGTTGGCCTTAGCCAGACTCTGAAGTTAATTAGGATTTGCAGACATTTTGAAATACAAGGGCTTGGGAGGCAGCAGGTCAGGGCAGATGGGGATTTGTTTTAGCAGGATAGAGTTAAGTGGTAAGCAAGTCAGGCACGCCTATGATCAAGTTCAGATATACGAGCTAACTCAGGGAGGAACATTCAGGAAGGCAACTTGTTGAGGCCAGAAGGAGCAGGGATTCAGACTAGAAGACAATAGAATGAGAACTCAGACAAATGAGTTATGCTCTAGAAAACAACTCCTCCTTTGTCTCTTTGTTAATGAAACCAAATACACACAGATTTTATAGAAGTAGCCTTGCTCAAACCATCTTCTTACAAACTATGTTTATCCCATCCCGACTGAAGCCCAGTGTTTTTTGAATGTTTTTGTTCTTAGAGAAGGAATATCTACTGCTTCCAATCCATAGACAAGGTTTTTTTTTTTTTTTTTTAACAGGGGTAGTGCCTCCCGTATGAGACTCATTCGACTATAAGGTACAAGATACATCCTACTAATCTGTCTGATAATTTAAACATTGTTTATTTTCTTAATTTTTATTTTCACCTGCTTATTCTGCTCAGAGCCCTGGTGGTGCAGTAGTTAAGAGCTATCACTGCTAACCAAAATGTTGATGGTTCAAATCCATCAACTGCTCCTTAGAAACCCTATGGGGCAGTTCTATTCTGTCCTATAGGGTTGTTATGAGTTGGAATCGACTTGATGGCAATGGGTTTGGTTTTTTGGTTTTATTCTACTTAGTTTTCATTAGCAAATTTTTAATCATAAATATAAACTATAAATATATAGTCTCTGGGGAAAATTTAAGCAAAGAAAGGCATAAAGTTAAAAAAAAAAATTCTCCTTCCCATCCTTTATCTCCTACTTCCTAAAATTAGACACTGGTAGTAGTTGGAGAGAAAATTTCTATATTTTTAAGTTTGCTTTAGCAAATAGAGGAAACCTTGGTGGCATAGTTGTTAAGTGCTATGGCTGGTAACCAAAAGGTCAGCAGCTTAAATCCATTAGACACTCCTTGGAAACTCTATGGGACAGTTCTACTCTGTTCTATAGGGTGGCTGAGTCAGAATTGACTCAGGTTCCATAAAACTCAAACCAAAAAGTGATCTCCTGTGAGAGAAAGCAAAGCAACTATTTAAAGTCTAAAATATTCTTAAGAAACATGATTTTCATGACTTTTAAACTCAAACAGGCTAAAGTTAATGAAGCCCCTCTATCTCATTCTAACCAGTGTTCAGAAACTCCCCTCCAATGGTAACCAGCTTGGAAAGTAGTTTTCAGGCTCACTGACGAGGGCCTGAGGTGCCACTATTCCAGAGCCGGATGACCAGCAGGCCAACACAGATCAAGACAACATCAGGTGGGCCAGTGGGCTGATAAGATGGGCTCAGACTTCAGAGGTGCAGCCAGGAAATACCAGATGACAGAAAGTCCAAAAACAAAGAGCAAACATGCTGGAACCTAAGTACAGATTTTGAGTTATAAGAGACCAGGATCTAGGCATAGGCTCTAAGTAATAGGCCCAGGGCAGTGACAGCAAGAATGGATCTTCATAACACACCAGAGGCTCCTGTCCTGGGCTAGAGCTGATCGCAGTGAGTCAAAGACTAGAGGAGTGAGGTTGTAAAACAGTGCAAAAAAATCAGGGAAAGGTAGTAAAAAGAAATACGAAAATATGGTATTCTTGCTTTAGAAACTTAAAATCAAGTTGAACAGACATGTATGTATGTATGTAACTATGCATGTTAGCTGCAAGATGAACGCAGGGGTTAGTTTTCTTTCAAGATTCGAAGAGTATCTCAGGGCAATAGTCTTGGGGAGTCCTCCAGTCTCAACCAGTCCATTAAGTCTGTTTTCTCTGCATGTATGTGTTTATGTATGTATCCATAGCTATCTATCTATCTAGGAATCTTTCCCAAAAAGCTGAGAGAATAGAGTAAGGTGTTGATGAAAACATCATGGAATGAGCCAGAGACGTTTCTGGAAGGATATGGCTGTTGGAATGTGTGTCCTAAGGGAAATGGCGAATGTGAAATTGAAAGGAGGAGGGAAGCATAGAAACAAATTTTTTGAAGGGGGAGGAGCCACAGTCACCAGGTGCAGACAATTGAGAGATGTGGTTAGGACAAGTGTGAGGCGGTTTGGCTTTATTCAGAGTGGATTCCACAGAAGCAGAGACCTGGCCTATGGGGAAATGTCAGATGAGAGAGGTAGGCACCCAAAATAGCACATGTCCCAGTGGAACTTGTGATTCTGACCAAAGCTTGTGACCCACTGTGACCTTCTATTGGGAAAGGCTCAGCCCAAGAGGGTCATTGCTACTTGCTTAAGTCAACAGTGCTTAACCTTCCAACAACATTTTATTTACCTGGGAACTTTAGGATAGAAGCCCTGGTGGTGCAGTGGTTAACTGCTCAGCTGCTAACTGAAGGTCAGTGGTTCAAATCCTTCAGCAGTTCCATGGGAGGAAGATGTGGCAACCTGCTTCCATAAAGATTTACAACCTTGGAAACCCTACGGGGCAGTTCTACTCTGTCCTATAGGATCGCTATTAGCTGGAATTGACTTGAGGGCAACAGGATTGGCTTTCGGTTTTCGAACATTTGAGGGCACACAGACACTGGTAGTTGGATGTGGAGTCCTCTGAGGCCCCAGAACCTTTTCCGTTTCCATTCATCCTCCAGGACTCTGCCCCTCATAGGGCTGATGTGAGTACTGTGTTCACTGGGATTTTTCCATGTATAGGTTAAAAGGAGGACAGAATAGTAGCATCCTTTCTTTGAGGCGATTGTAAGTGGAATTATTTATGTCTGAAAAGAATTCTGGTGGAGCTGTGGTTTTTAAGCCTTGAGCTCCTAACCAAAAGGTCAGTGGTTCAAACCCACCAGCTGCTTCAGGGAAGAAAGATGTGACAGTCTTCTGTAGAGATTTACGGCCTTGGAAACCCTATAGTGTCTTTATGAGTTGATATCAACTCCCCGGCAGTTGGTTTGTTTTTATGCCTGAGAAGGTCTGCACTCAATGGTATCTCCAGTAGTGCCAGAGTCATCATCTCTGAAATGCTTTGAGACTTTGCTTCTTTACTCATAAAATGAAGACACTTGGCCTGATGATCAACAGGTGTTTTTCAATTCTAAGATTCTTTACTTTGAGATATTTTATACTGAGCCTGGAAAAGCACCTCTTGGGAATGTAAAACGAGAGCTAGGTCTCATTGCTGGAGAAACGAATGAAGACTCAGCAGCAAGAGGGCTATAGATAGCCAGAAACACTTGTCTTGTTGGAGAGGAGGAAGTATGTTGAGAGGGGGCATTGCTTTCAAAATCCTCAGAGCTTTAGGGGAGACACACTATTTTCTGAGTTTGCTAAAAAAGGGAATCAACTAACAAGAGTTTTGAGAAGCCTTCAGTAATATGTATGGACCATCTCATTAACCCACTGAGCCATTAGTTGTTTTTCTCCCCAGAAGTTAGGCAAAGCAGTCGCTGCTGGTTGGATGAAAGCATTGTATGTGGATACCCTAAATGTGCATTTCATTTCTTGCCTACTAGGATATATGAATGCACACTATGCTGAAACCATCATGCATTCATCCTTTTGTTTGTTAAATCAACTAGCTTAATCTTCATAAATAGAAGTATTCTCATTAAAAACCCATGAGCTACGTGTCTTGCGAGGGTATGGCAAAACTGTATGGCAAAACTGCATTTTAAGTTCTTTTCTAAAACTTGTGGTAGCAGGTTTCTCAAAATTTCTAAGCCCAAGTCTTTGAAGATAAAAGATATACAGTGTTCTCTCTCTCTCTCTCTCTGTGTATGTGTGTGTGTGTGTATAAAATACCAAAAATTTATTCACGTACAGGGTGGTCTCATTATCCAAGTGTTCATAATCTAAGTTCCTGCCAACTTGAAGTTGCATAGGGAAACAAATCCTCAGAATACAAATTATTAAGTAATAAGCGAACAATTATAAAATTAGTACTCACGCACATATTCCTCCATGCCCAACTCTTAAGTAACAAATTACTCAATGCAAATAAATTGCAAAGTGAAATTGCAAATCTTGTGAAAAAAATGTGGGATTTATGAGTTTGATGAAAAGGAAGGTTGGCTGGCTGTTTCAGCTATGTGCCAAATCATTGACAAATGAGAATCTGGCACAATGTGGCCAATTAAACGGAGGAAGAGAGATAAAGAGAAGCCACAAAGATGATGAAGCCACAAAGATACAGAATAACTATTTCAAAAGGGAATAATTTGATTATCCAAGGCTTAGACAAAACTTTCAAGTATTTTGGCAAACATACAAATATGGTCCTGACTATAATTATGCTGAGAAATTAAACATGAAGTGAAGGATCTTATCTAGCAGTTACATACATTTGTCTGAGAAATAAGGAAAAGCTAAAAATACCATTACTTTTATTTTCTAGAATCTACATTCTCTAAGAACATATTCTAACTACATAGTTATATTTGTAGCTTAAATTTACTAATAATAACATATAAGATGAAATAAACTTACTTTATGATCTGGCACTGTTTTTTAAGGTAAAGAACCAACCACAACTGGATTTTAAAGAAAACCATTTACTACAAAATTTTGGTCCCCATCCTGGTACTAGCTATTGTCATATAATAAAAACCTCCTGTAATATGTAATTCTTGTAGGAAAGTTTAAAAAAAAAACAGAAAGTAATGAGCCCCCAGAGAATGCACTATTAACATTTTGACCTGTGTCCTTTCCAACTTTTCCACCGTGCAGATATGCTCATGTAATTATATAAACATTCTTCCATATCAGGGATTTTCAAGTTTCTATTTTATGTAATTTATTTCATTTCTGTTTAATTTATTTCGTTTCTGTTTAGATGTCCTTAAAATTTTCCCTGTGGAGTATTTTCATAGTTGTTCACATTTTGGAATAACTCTATTTGAGCTAATTTTCTGATTTTCTCCAGAAAAGAAAATTAACATTTTGGCCTATGTCCTTCCAAACTTTATCATCTCCAGAAAAGATCAGAAAATTAGCTCTTAATAGAATTTCAAGTTACTTTCTAGATAAGTGTTTCTTAATGTGCAAAACCTCTAAATAACATTTATAACCTCCTTATTTTCTTTTTAACATAGGAAACCTCATCATTGACCTAATACATTTTTGTCCTCATTAAGAGTCTTTTAAAGGCTCAGTTAGCCTGAGAGCCACATAACCAAAACCAAACCCATTGCTCTCCAGTCTGTCCCGACTAATAGCAACTCTATAGGACAGAGTAGAACTGCCTTACAGGGTTTTCAAGAAAGTAATCTTTACAGAAGCAGACTGCCACATCTTCCTCCTGCAGAGTGGTTGATGGATTCGAACTGCTGACCTTCCCGTGAACAGCTGAGCTCTTAACCACCGCACCACCAGGGCTCCCGAGAGGCACATAGGGCACATAATAGTATCAAATAAAGATTTCTGTACGTAATCATTAGAAATACTAGAAACCTAAAAAGAGAACCTACAGACTGGTGAAAAGTAATTGGCTATGACATATCTGACAAAGGTCTAATCTCTAAAATCTACAGGAAAATCCAACACCTCTACAACAAAAAGACAAGTAGTCCAATTAAAAAATGGCCAAATGATATGAACAGACACTTCACCAAAGAAGATGTTTAGGCGGCCAACAGACATATAAGAAAATGCTCTGGATCACTAGCCATTTAAAAAAAAAAAAAAAGCCATTAGACAAATGCAAATCAGAACTGCAATGAGATACCATCTCACCCCGACATTACTGGCACTAATCCAAAAAAAAAAAAAAAAACAGAAACAAAAACAGAAAATAACAAATATTGGAGTGGTTGCAGGGAGATTAGAGCTCTTACACGGTGCTGGTGGGAATGCAAAATGGTACAGCCACTATGGAAACCAATATGGCACTTATTTAAAAAGCTAGAAATAGAAATACCATATGATCCAGGAATCCCACTCCTAGGGTTATATCCTAGAGAAATAAGAGCCATCACACAAATGGACACATGCACGTCCATGTTCATTGCAGCATTATTCACTATAGCAAAAGGAATACTACACACCAATAAAGAACAATGATGAATCTGTGAAACATCTCACAACATGGATGAATCTGGAGGACTTCATGCCAGTGAAATAAGTCAATCACAAAAGGACAAATACTGCATGAGACCTCTATTATAAAAACTCATGAGAAGGTTTACACACAGAAAGAAACAATCTTTGATGATTATGAAGGAGGGGAAGGCTGAGGAGGGAAAAACACTAACTAGACAATAAATAAAACTTTGGTAAAGGGTAAGATGGTACACAATACTGGGGAAGTCAGTACAACTTGACCAAGGCAGTCATAGAAGTTTCCTAGACACAATCAAACTCCCTGAGGGACTGAGTTACTGGACTGAGGGCTGGGGACCATGGTCTCAGGGGACATCTAGCTCAATTGGCATAACATAGTCTATGACGAAAATGTTCCATATCCTGCTTTGGTGAGTAGCTTCTGGAGACTTAAAACCTTGTGAGCGGCCATCTAAGGTATGTTTACTGGTCCTACCTCCTCTGGAGTAAGGGAGAATGAAGAAATTCAAAGACACAAGGGAAAGATTAGTTGAAAGGACTAATGGACCACAACTACCACAGCCTCCACCAGACTGAGTCCAGCACAACTAGATGGTACCCAGCTACCACCACTGACTGCTCTGACAGGGATCACAATAGAGGGTCCCTGTCAGAGCTGGAGAAAAATGTAGAACAAAATTCAAACTCACATACACACACACACAAACCAGACTTAGTGATCTGACGGAGACCGGAGGAACCTCCAGAGTATGGCCCCCAACACCCTTTTAACTCAGTACTGAAGTCACTCCTGACATTCAACCTTCAGCCAAAGAATAGACAGGCCTACAAACAATAACACATATACCTCAACCATGTATATGAGACTAAATGGGCACACCAGCTCAGGGGCAAGGACCAGAAGGCAGGAGGGACAGAAAAGCTGCATGACTGGAAATGGGGAATCCAAGGTCGAAAAAGGGAGAGTGTTGATACATCGTGGAGTTGGTGACCAATGTCACAAAATAGTATGTATGTTAATTGTTTAATAAGAAACTAATTTGCCCTGTAAACTTCCACCTAAAGCACAAATTAAAAAAAAAAAAAAAGAGGGAAAGGAGCAAATCCAAGCAAGCAAATAAAGCTTTCCCCTTCTTCTTCTTCAAAAACAGTACTAGAACCCAGAATTTTGACTGGAAAAAAGTGATGCATCCTTAATAGTTTTTTTCTGGGATTATTCCCTAAGCCCACTTTTGCTATAAGTAAACTATCTCTGGGTCCTCTTCTGAAATTTGTAAGATAGAAACTGCAGTTAAAAAATATACAGTCTCCTGGGAAATTATCAACTACATTGTTTCCTTTTTTGCTGCAGGTATTGCTGCAATAGCAGCAAGAAGTCTGACATTTTGGGCCTGGAGGCTTTTTCCATTGAAATCTTTTTCTTTTTTAAAAAAACGGCCTTGAGCAAAATCATCAGGTTTCTGTTCTCTCTGTTAAATCAATTAATGGTACCTGAAAATCCAATTCAATTTAATTTTCTGAAAATGGAAACCTAGGGAAAGCGCCTTCTCTTTTTCAAAGGAAACCTAACCTGAAAAACAGTTCCCACTATCAAAGATGATTGTACCCTGGGCTTCGGGACCACAGAAACAAACTCAGAGTAATGATGTCTGCAAAATGGGGCAATTTTAAAGCACATTTAAATCTATTTGATCACTTGGGAAGGAAGGCACTGATTCTATGTATTAAAAATAAGATCACTTTGTGATAGCCGGAGAGTTCTGTCAGTGATAAAGCTTCTCTGTTTTTGTCTTAGTCATTTTAAAGTCAGAGGAGTTGGTACTTCCTCCTCATCCCTGACTTGCAACATGATATTATGTAAAAGCCACTTCTTTATCAAGTAAGGAATCCAATTCTTGAGTAAGTTGTGCTGTAGATGAAGTAGGTTTCCAGAAAGCCTGGCCTCACCAGGCCTTGTTAAACCTCCATTCATATCTATTTAACATGGACCCCTAGCTAGGCTTAAGCTTAAGATAGATGCCTAGAATTCCCTTCCTTCAGCCTAATTGTGCCCACAGACCACTGAAAAAACAAACAACCCTTTTATTATCCCGTATAGGACAGTCTCTCTTTTACAGACTAATAAGTAGCCAAAATGACTCATCAGATATATTTTACTGGTGCAAGTAGAAATACGTCACTTCTTACTGCCACTATTACCAGCCTCTACTCCTAGTTAGAGTCCTGGCTCCTCTGGGCTCTTGCCAAAGGCCCCTAGCTCTTGTCACAGCCACCACATCTGCCCTTCTCCATTCTCCATGGCAACCAGGGGGATCCTTTTGAAGTCAGATTATGTCCCTCTCTCAATGGCTTCTCATCTCATGCAGGATAAAAACCAAACTTGTCACCTTGGCCTACTACATCCTTCCTAACGTGCCAACCAGCCTTCTCTCTGACAACATCGGCAACCGCTGTTTGTTTCCCTCATTGTGCTCCAGCCACACTGGCGTCCTCTTTCACTAAGCACAGCAAGCATGTACCTGTCTCTGGGCCTTTGCACTTGCTGTTTTCTCCACCTGGAATGCTCCCACAGATATTAGAATGGCTCCTTCCATCACTTCACTCAGGCCTATTGGAGAGAAGCTTTCTCTGACCACCCTATATAAAATAGAACTGCCTTATCCTTCTCTCCCTTGGTCCAGGGCTGTTTTTCTCCTAGGCTTTTATCGCCCGCTAATACTTGACCGTAAGCTCTATGCCTCTCCTCAGTATAATACAAATTCCACACGATTAGAGTTTTGCTTTATTCACTGTTTTATAGCAAGTGTCAAGAATATAATATGTTCTTCATTTAGGAAACATTTAATAAGCACCTCTTAATGTAGAAAATACAAGGATAACCCAGATATGGGGAAGACACTATACAATTAATAAGACATGTGAAAAAATGAATAGGGTATGGAGAGAGTGAGGGAAGGCTGACTGAACCAGAAATTAGATAACTTATGTTCAAATCAGGTTGTGCCACTCCTACCCTATAGCTAGAAACTCTGGTGGCACAGTGGGTAAGTGCTACTGCTCCTAACCAAAAGGGTCAGCAGTTCGAATCTGCCAGGCACTCCTTGGAAACTATGGGACAGTTCTACTCTGTCCTATAGGGTTGCTATGAGTCAGAATCAACTCAACGGCAACGGGTTTTTAATGCGTTATCCAGTAGCTTTAGAACTTTGCAGAATGACTTTTAGCCTGAGAAGGCTTATCTGTTAAATGAAAATTTTTACACATCAGAATATTTATTTGTGACTAGTATTTAGCCACACCAGATTATTGCAATATTAAATGAAATAATGTACGTGGAAGTGCTTAGCATCATGCCTAGCAAATGGAAAGGTGGCAGAATATGCTTGCTTACCAAAGGACTAAATAACCAGCATGGAGGTACCAGTTGGAATGGTGGCTTTGCTACAAGCCACGTTTAATGTCCTTGTAGTGTAGGGTCATACTTAAGTTTTCTGATGGGTGGAGTATGGCAATATACTTGAGGTCGAATTACATTTTCTTTTCCTCAGTTTGAGTTTTTTCACTTTAGGGAAAGGAAGACTCCGATCAATTTATGGATTCTGGCTGAATTATTTCATTTGGTATTCCAGGATAGCATGTTTAGAAATTGTCATGAATTGAATTGTGCCCCACAAAAATATGCATATCATTTTGGCTAGACCATGATTCTCAGTATTGTGTGATTGTCCACTATTTTGTCATCTAATGTGATTTTCCTATGTATTGTGAATCCTCTCTCTATGATATTAATGGCATGGGATTAGTGGCAGACACAGTAATGAGGCAGGACTCAATCTACAAGGTTAGATTGTGTCTTAAACCAATCTCTTGAGGATACAAAAGAGAGAAGGGCGCAGAGAGGCATGGGGACATCATATCACCCAGAAAGCAGCACTGGGAGCAGAGCATGTCCTATGGCTCCAGGGTTCCTGCATGGAGAAGCTCCTAGACCAAGGGAAGACTGATGACAAGGACCTTCCCTTAGAGCTGACAGAGAAAGAAAGCTTTCCCCTGGAGCTGGTGCCCTGAATTTGGACATCTAGCCTACTAGGCTGTGAGAAAATAAGTTTCTTTTTATTAAAGCCATCCACTCACAGTATTTGTGTTATGGCAGCACTAGATAATCAAGGCAGAAATGAAAAATAAAAAAATCTGTAGATGAGTAAATGAATAAATCCTTATTGAATGAAAGGAAATGATTCAAAGATGTCTAATATTCTCACAGTAGGCTCCAATTCTCCCTGGTAGAGCTTGAATAATGCAACGAAAATTTGGTCAGATTTTATAGAATCTGGGTTCTTCATACTTACAGATATGTAGTTCTCCCTTCTAGGTATCAAGTATGTGGGTTTCCTCAGAAGGCAGTGAGGACTAGAAGGAAAGGTTAGCTTATGTTTGTAAGAGTCAGTGTTGATGGTGCAGAATCGATGCTAACTGGGTAGAAATGTTGGATTCCATTTTGCTAGTAAGATGAGATGACTAAGTGAGAAAAATAATACCTGAATACTAGAAATAAAAGGGAAAAAATTTAAGACTCAATTATTCCAAATTTCTAAATGATGTTAGGATATGGGATCTTGGGTTGAATTTTCCTAAAAAAAAAAATTTAAACATTTACCAAATAACCTGGTTTACTTTTTAAGGGTATGATTATCTAGATTATTAAGCACAGTGACTTAGGCTGGGTTCTCTAGAGAAGCAAAACCAATAAAGCATATAAATACATATATATAGAGAGAGAGATTTGTATCAAGGAAACTGTTCACGCAATTACAGAGGTTGGAACATTCCAAGTCCGACGATCAGGGCAGAGGCTTCTCTCAATTCACGTAGCAGCAGGGGCTAGTGAACCCAAGATAGGCAGGTTGGAAAGCAGGGCTCCTGCTAACAGGCTGTGAAGATCGAGGAAACCCAAGATCTATAGATAAGTTGATAGCTCAAGTCCCAAGAACCAAAGGTCAGACGAACAGGAGGCAGCCGCAGGATCTAGAAGCAGCAAAAAATTTAGAACATCTGCTTATATTTGGATGCGGGCCACACCCCGAAGGAAACTCCCTTTCAACCGATTGGCTGCTCACAGCAGAGTCCATCATGAGAGTGATCACATATAAACACTGAGAGTCATAACCCAGCCAAGCTGATGCCCCATCTTAACCATCACAGACGGTATGGGATAGGAAGTGAAACAAGGCAAGATTAGTGAGGGAGAGTGAAGAAAGATAGGAGGAAGAGGATACAAGTAGAATACTCGTCACATCGAAGAACCAAAGTTAGTATGAAAATCACAGGGATGTGAGAACTGAGCAGCTGTGAAGACAAGGAATCCTTGCTCCGTTCTCAGACTGTTGTTTTCACAAGTTGGTAACTGTAGCACTGTAAGCTCATGGAATACTTAACCATTTAAATCAGACTTAGGGGCAACAGCCCTGCTAGAAAAAAATCTCAAACTAGTGAGAAGTGGGGTCATCTGGACTTGAACCCAAGGTTTCTGACTTTAGGTTCTGCTCTGTTTCTATTCCTGCAGGTGCTTGGGAGAGTCAGAGAGCTCAGTCTATCAGGAAATGATTGAATATAAAGCACATTCACACTTAAAGTGATGATCTCTGTTGTTGAGACTGGGCGGATGGGTGGAAACTGGTGATTCATCACCATTTAAAAGTAGTTACAATTTTTGAAGATCAAATCCTTTTTCATTAACAAAAGAACAGATGTAAACTACTAACAGCATTTCATTTCCAGTACTGCCCTGCTATAACATTTTATTTCAGCTGTGATTATTGGGTTAAATACAAGGTACGTTCCAATGAAGTCTTAATCTCAATTGCTCCATGTCTTCAGTGCTCTGTAGTATGAAGCTTACTTTTTGAATCCCTAAGTTTCAACTCACTTTGATTCCTTTTGTGGCTCAGAACATAGAGGGCTTCAGAATTCATGTCTTTGACATGAATATAGCAATTAGCACCTCTGTGTATTAACTGTTGCATATTCTCTTTTTTTACTAGTAACTGCTCCTTTTAGAAAATACAAATCCCAGTAAGTTTCATTTTAAAAAGTCTAGTTGTCTAGATCACAATTGAAAATGCTGGACCCCATGTTGAGTGGACATTTTATTAATTTTTTTCAGTTGGAAATTTTTTAAATAGCTCTAGAAGCCCCTTTACGTAAATTGAGTGAGGTACATTATTAGCAAAGATAACACACAAACATATTTTATACCTTCACCTACACAGCTGGACAGTTTCTTAGCAGTTTTGTGTGCGTACTTCATAATGTAGTCACACACACACATGCATTGCTTATCTCCATGAAAATTTAACTTCTGATTTTATACCACAACTAGATAGTGACCGGCTACCACCACTGACTGTTCCGACAGGTATCACAATAGAGGGTCCCGGACAGAGCTGGAGAAAAAGGTTGAACAAAATTCAAACTCACAGAATAGACCATTACTGGTCTGGTAGAGACTGGAGAAACCTCAAAAGTATGGCCCCCGGAAACCCTTTTAACTCAGTACTGAAATCACTCCTGACGTTCAGCCTTCAGACTGATTAGACAAACCCATAAAACAAACAATAACACATGTAGCTCAACCATGTATACGAGACTAAATGGGCACACCAGCCTGGGGCAAAGATGAGAAGGCAGGAGGGGACAGGAATGCTGGACAAATGGAAATGGGGAACCCAGGGTTGAGAAGGGGAGAGTGTTAGAAACCAATGTCACAAGACAATATGTGTATTAACTGTTTAATGACAAACTAATTTGTTCTGTAAATCTTCATCTGAAGCACGATTTAAAAAAAGAGAAGAGACATAGAAAAACATATTTCTGATTTTGTTATATTCATATGGAAGAATTTTATTCACTTAGGGCTTTAAAATTACTTCATTTTAAAAAATATTCTCCAGCTTTTATACTCAATCATAATAACAAATAATAGCTACTTTCGCATTAAAAAATGAACCAATTAAGCTACAATGCTACAAATGGATTTTTCTAGTAGAATAATATAAAAAAATGGTATACATTTTAGTATGGAAAGTTAGAACTATCCAAACTTTTTAATAGTTAACAGATGGCTATTTCCTGTTTCTTAACAAACAAAACATAATATGAAAATTCAAGAATATCAGTTACATTTAATATTATAAAAACCTAAACTTCATTTTGAGATATAATATCTACAAAAAGAGAAAATTAATAACATCGAGAGAATAAACTGCTTTTATTTATAATTTATTATTTTAATTAATCCCTTTTATTATATATTCATAAGATAATGAATTGTTCCTTTAAACAGCCATGGAAACAGTGGTCATGTAAAATTATTCTAGAAAATTTCAAAGTAGAACTCAGACTCTTTAGTTTGGAATGATATATGACTCTAAGTTAATAAATCTTACTCATTTTACGTTTATGTCTTTGGGATTATAAGAGGCCATAAGGACTCTTAAATTTTTTTCTTTCTTGCCCTCTTCTTTCAGAAAAGTCCAGGTATTGAAAAATTGTCATATTTTTCACCAAGCATGTATATAAATCTCTTACCATTTGATAATGAGTGTGTATACTTTAGAGAAGTTTTCTAATCTCAGTTGTCTGTGCCTGGTTTCCTAAATAGTTTTGGTTGAAAGAAATGCCAAAAAACAAAACAAAAAACCTTATACACTTTATTTAATTAGGTGGTACCGCCAGGCTCTGTGTTGCCTCTTCAGGTCAATATATGCATAACACTACATCCCTCTTTCCTTTGAAATGTGTTCTGAATAGTTGTTTGAAGACACTTCTCCTTTGGGAAACGTAAGGCACATTCACAATGATAAAGAAAAATATCTAGTGAAATTCTGAAAGTTTTTGTTTCTTTGATTTATTCAGATGTAATTCAAATACTATGCAATTCATCCATTTAAAGTATGCAATTCAATGTTTTTTAGTATATTGAAATGCTGCAGGTTTTGAATTTGTTCCAAGACTTTATCAACTCCATTTTTATCATTTGGTATTGTCCTTTATTGCCCCCATTTTTTTTTTTTTTTTAATCTTGGTAATACCTTCTAGGCAGGTCTTAAAGTGGAATTAGAGTAATCTGCAATAATGAAATTGGGGAAATTCTCTTTTCAACCCATCATATGCTCTCCCACACATTTCAATTTCTTCAGTTAAATGGCACAGTGGAAAATCCTGGAATTCAGATTAATCTGTCTGAAGGTATAATTTTATCTATCAAGAACTGAAACTCTAAAGAATAATATAATGAAAATATTTCGTGGGTCAATTTACTGCCACAATTTTATACAACATTTTAGGGTCCAGGGGATTGTGACATTGTGGTTTCTGGAATCATTAGTCTGAAACTTTTGATCTTGTCCCAGCTATATTTGGATTTGTGTCATTCTGGCTTTTGAGGTGATGGTAAGTGGAAGTTTAAATATAGTGCTTAAAATGTTCAATTATGATGTTTCTGCCGTATAATAATGTGAAATCAACAAATAAGCAAGCAATATATGAAGAAAAGATTAAAAGGAAATATAACGAAGTATTCACAGTTTTTCATAAGGCTGGAGTAATAATTTCCCCCATTTCTACTACTTTGTGTTTTCTCAATTTTACATAAAAAGAAGCAATCAATTTTATAATAGTGAAAACATACTGATTTTAGCAATTGCACTGTGTTTATGTAAGGGAATGGCTTTGTCCTTTCAGGATACATCCTGAAGTGTTTATGGGTGATCTCTACAACTTCCTTTCAAAGTGGTTTAGAAAAAAAGAATAGGAATTAAAGGCTGGTGAACTTTTCTAGGTTAAAGTAGATGCAGATATGACAACTAAATTTAAATCTTGGATTTTTTGTTTTAAAAAGTAGGAAAGCACATTACTGAAACAATCAGGGAAATTCGTATATAGACTATACATTAGATGATAAAATTGTATCGATGTTAAGTTTCCTGAGTGCTGGAAAATGCCCTGGTTCTGAGGAGATAAAAGCTGAAGTATTTAGAGATAAAATGTCAAGATATCAAGTGACTCTCAAATACGTCATTGGAAAAAAAAAGCAGAAAGAGAAATAAATTTAATGTTAGTAATTGATGAATTGGGTATACTATCCTTTCAACTTTCCTATAGGTTTGGAATTTCTCCAAATAGGAAACTGGGGGAGAAACACCAACATGGGCTTTTAAGAAAAATGTAAGCTTGCTACAAAGAAGAAGGAGCCCTGGTGGTGCAGTGGTTAAGAGCTTGGATGCTAAGCAAAAGGTAGGCAGCTCAATCCACCAGCCGCTCCTTGGAAGCCCTATGGAATAGATCTATGGGGTTGCTATGAGTCAGAATCAACTCAAGGACAATGGGTTTTTTGGTACCAAGAAGAAAAGAAATAAGGTTGCTTTGCTTAAATTTGTAAGATTGGTCTTCAGTATTAACAGATTTATTGCCTAATCACTTTCCCTGTATAGACTCAACCTCAGGTGGAAGATAGTCCATTACCTTTACTTACTGGCTTTACTACTTTCAATTTTACATCATGGTAGAATAGTTAAATAGAGCTATATTAATTCAAGTCACTGAACTTGAATATTTATGAAGGTTTTCTCTCTGAGTATTTATAAACAAGCAAAATATTTAGGGGAACAGAAAATCTGATTTTTGGTAATGGACAGGTAATTTAGAGTGCTTTAAGTTCTATCCACCCTACAGTGTAAAAGAAGATTGAGAAATAAATGAAAATGAGGAAGTATTGTTTGAAAAGACTCAGTTTAAAGTAATTTGCTTTTTTGGATTATGATGCAATTTCCCAGAAATACCTGAGCTATATATTGTAGCAAGAAAGAACAGGCACAGCAATTCCAAAGCTCAGTAGGACCATTGTCCTGGTCATAAACTAGACTGCTTTGGATTTTTCACATTATAAATCACATACAACACAAAATAAGTTGTCTATTAAAGCGGTAAGTAGGTTTTAAAAAGTGCTGAAGAGAAAGTAAGCTTTTGAAATTTTGAAAACTTTTGCTCAGAACAAATGAGGGTAGGATCACTTGTAGCCTACAGTCTCCAGGCTGCCCAACGGTGAATATGGGGACTCTAGTGAAAGGAAGATAGTCTTGGTCTCCCTGTTCCCACACAGTGCATTCTCTCACTCCAAAACCACTCAACACCTTTCTTTCCCTTGGCAGGAGAATCTAGGTGGTTCACCCAAAGTTCTCCTGCTTCTGGTGCCAAACTTCATCATACCTCCTGGCGTGGCTGATGCAGCTGCTCTTGATTTTCTTTGCAACATCTCTCTTGAGGCTCAGACTTAGGGCTGTGGGTGACTTGGATGTACTGGTTACTCCCATACTAACATCACTCATTAGCTTGCTGTGTGGTCACCATTACTTATCCTTCGAGTTATTTCTCCTTCCTTGGCTGTTGGTATTGATGGCGTTGGACCCTCACCCTCGGTGTTACAAACTGTTTATTGCACTTCTTAACATGAAAGTCTTAGCTTTTTAGTTTTGGAGTGTTGTGTGGTAGTTGTTGTTTTACAATATCTCTAAGTCAGGACTTTTATTTATTTTACTCCCTGTTTTTTTTTTTTTTTTTTTCAAGAAAAGCCATAGCAGATCTTAGGGTCAAGATCAACAGGACACTTGGGTGACAGGATTCAGCATGATATCTCAAAACGCTTTTTCCCTGCTAGTAACCAATCTGCGGCCTAGTACTGGCTCAAATGTTTAACCCTCTCCTGCCTCAGAATGAGGTTTCCCACTTCTAACTTCCAAAAATTTTATTCTTTGGGCTCAGGGCTTATTTTCCTTATTCCTTATGCCTCTGAGGAGGCTTATCAATAACTCTCTGAACAAAGAGCTCCAGGAAGCCTAAAAGTAGCATTTATGAAATGGATAACCTTTTCAGGACTCTCAGGAGAAGCATATGAAATTACTTTTATAATTGTTACTTTGAAAAGACAGAGCTCTCAGGTATATATGAAATAATGGACTTAACAAGGTGAATGCTTTTCAGAGATAAGAAAATACTCTTCATTGTGGATGCTGTCTGCAATGAACTAGAAGTTAAACTTGTTTTCTTAGTCTTCCTTTTATGACCTTAGGAAAATACATAACTTGTGTACATCTATGATCCTTTTCTCCCTTTTATCCATCAGTTTTTGGGTTGGTGTCATGTTGAAAGTTCAGCAGTTTGGACCCACCAGCAGCTTCACAGAAGAAAAATGTGGCAATCTGCTCCCATAAAGATTACAGCCTAGAAACCCTATGGGGAAGTTTTACTCTGTCCTTAATGGGTCACTATGAGTCAGAATTGACTCGATGGCCATGGGCTTTGGTATCATGTTGACAGTGGAGATTCCATCATATAGGAGCACAGTTTCCCCTAGGAGGAATGAATTAGCTGTATTCCTACAAGTGTACTTCATACAGTCTAGGTCAAAGCTGTCTACTATGGTAGCCATTGGCCACACAGCTGAGCATTTGAAAGGTGGCTACTTGGAATTGAGATGTATTGTAAGACTAACATAAAAACCAAAGTTCGAAGACTTAGTGAAAAAAAAAAAAGTAAAATATTGCAGTAATTGTTATATCGATTACCTGTTGAAATGATATTTTGGATATATTAGGTTAAATTTAAAAATTATTGGAACATTTTACTTTTTGTTTGTGGCTATTAGAACATTTGAAATTACATATGTGGCTGGGATCATGTTTCTATTGGACAGCCCTGTGCTAGATATTAATCTTTGATTGCTAGCAAACTTTTTTACTTTGTTGTTGTTGTGTTGCATTTTGAGGTTTGTCTTTTTACTCACTTTCTGGTGTGCTTTGGTAAGCAGAAGAGATCAATCTTGTAATGGTGTAGAGCCTGTATGGGGCCTAGGTGAGATATGAATGAATCCCAAAACACTTTGGAAAAGTGGCTGCTGGATTAAGGGGACCCAGTGAATAATGAGACGGGAGGGATCAAGGCTGACTCTTGGGTTTCTAGCCATTTATTGTGCCATTTACTTGATGGGGAGACTGAGGGAGGAGTAGGTTTATGGGAGGGGCACAAAATGTTCATTTTTAAAAATCTGTTTGAATATATCTGTGTGGAGTTATATTGTATAAGTTAATTTGGATTGCTTATATTCTGAATTCTCCTTGAACGAGAGAACAAATGTTTATTTTTTGCACAACCAAGAAAAAAAGCAAGTAACAACCGTAGTTAACATACAAAGATAAAAGAAAAACATGCTGAAGAATACATAAATGAATAGGAATACCCCCGGTTATGCTGCAGCTTAGCCATTTTTGTAGAGAAAATATACAAACCATATTTTACTCAAATAGTGCACGCGTTCTGTTTGTTTGCCGACCGTGCCCTCCCCCCAGAGGTAGTTTCATAAGCTTGTTATGCTAATTTTTTTTACAGTAAAGTGTAAAAAAAAAATTGGCATAGCACAAAAATTTTTTTTTGTATAACATGCTTACGAAAATACGGGGGCTGCGGAGAGAGGGTGTATTTGGCAAAAAAGAAAAAAAAGACGTAGAACATGCCCATTTATTTGCATTAAAATACAGGAAATGCATATTAGTCTATTAAGTGATCATGTAGCAACAGTTGATTGGATGTTCACAGAACTTAATGCTTTAGATAGTCTGTGTTACAACGTGGGGTATACGGCATATGGGAAGTTTACTCTGGTGGATCTGTGAGACACCTCAAAGAGATCGAGAGTCATCCTCCTGAGCACTGAAACTGAGGTCAAATGAGAAGCCTACTAATTGAGAAAGACGTACCATTTGTATTAAAACACTGTGGAAGGAGAAAACAAATAGTGACTTGAAATGTGAGCATAAATTAGAACTTAACTGGTGATAAACACTGAGTTACCCATGTTGATGGAGATACTTTCACGTACCGGAAGTTACTGGGTACAGTTGTACAGGTGAGTAAACCCAAAAAGAACCCAGTGCTGTCCAGTCAATTCCGACTCACAGTGACCCTATAGGGCAGAGTAGAACTGCCCCATAGAGTTTCGAAGGAGCGTCTGGAGAATTCAAGTTGCAGACCCTTTGGTTAGCAGCCGTAGCACTTAACCACTATGTCACCAGGGCTTCCACAGGTGAGTAGCATCAGGATTTTACTAAGGTATTGATGTTTAGTGATGCTTTCAAATGATCCTTGGGTGGTCAGATGCTCAGAATTCTTTAAATAAGCATAACCCACTAGCTGTAGACACAGGCACAGGTGCAGGTATAGACCTTGGTTCAACAAACCAAAGTTTCCAAAAGAGTGAAACCAAGAAGGGTAGAGTAAAATTGGAAATGAACTTTCTCAGTTACCATAAGATTTTTTTTTAATTTATTGTATTTTAGGTGAAATTTTATAGCACAAGTTAGTTTCTCATGCAAAAATTTATACACAAATTGTTTTGCGTCATTGGTTCAGTCCCCGCAATGTATCAGCACTCTCCTCCTTTACACCCCAGTTTCCTCGTTTCCATTCGTCCACTTTTCCTGTTCCTTCCAGCAGTCTCATCTTTGCTTTTGGGCAGGTGTTGCCCATTTGGTCTTGTATACTTGATTGAGCTAAGAAACACATTCCTCATGTGTGTTATTGTCTATTTTATAAGCCTGTCTAATCTTTGGCTGAAAAGGTAAGCTTTGGCAGTGGCTTCAGTTCTGAGTTAACAGGGTGTCCAGGGGTCATAGTCTCAGGGATTCTTCCAGTCACTATCACACCAGTAAGTCTGTTTTGTGTGTGTGTGTGTGTGTGTGTGTGAATTTGAATTTCGTTCTACATTTTCCTCCCACTCTGCCTGGGGCGCTCTATTGGGATCTCTGTCAGAGCAGTTGGTGGTGGTAGCAGGGCAGCAGCTAGTTCCTCTGAGCTCAGGCTTGGGGAGGCTGCGGTTCATATGGTCCATTAGTCCTTTGGACTAATATTTTCCTTGTGTCTTTGGTTTTCTTTGTTCTCCTTTGCTCTGGATAGGATGGGACCAATAAATGTATCTTAGATGACTACTCAGAACCTTTTAAGACCCCAGACACTATTCTCCAAAATAGGATGTAGAATATTTTCTTTATGAACTATGCTATGCCAATTGACTTAGAGGCTCCCTGAGACCATGGTCCCCACCCTCAGCCCAAATAACTTAGTGCCTCAAGGTGTTTGGACATGTCTAGAAAGTTACTGTGACTTTGCCTTGGTCTGGTTGTGCTGACTTTCCCTATATTGTGTGTTGTCTTTCCTTTCACCAAACTTAACACTTGTGTACTATCTAGTTAGTGATTTCCGCTACCCACACTTTCCCTCCCTAGTAACCATCAAAGATGGTTTTTTCTGAGTGTAAATGTTTTCTTGAGTTTTTGTAATAGTGGTCTCATATAATATTTGTACTTTTGTGATTGACTTATTTCACTCAGCATAATGCCCTCCACATTCATCTATGTTGTAAGGTGTTCATGGATTCATTGTTGTTCTTTATCATTGTATAGTATTCTATTCTATGTATGTCCCATAATTTATTTATCCATTCATTTGTTAATAGGCACTTAAGTTGTTTCCATCTTTTTGCTATTGTGAGTAGGGCTGCAATGAACATGTGTTCACATATGTCTATTCATGTGATGGCTCTTATTTCTCTAGGATATATTCCTAGAATTGGGATTGCTGGATCATATGGTATTTCTATTTCTAGTTTTTTAAGGAAACACCACATATTTTTCAATAGTGATTGTAACATTTTACATTCCCACTAGCAGTTCATAATGGTTCCAATGTCCCCACAACCTCTCCAACATTTGTTGTTTTCGTTTTTTTTTAATTCGTGCTAGTACTAGATGAGTAATGTTGGAGTGACATGTTATTTCATTTTAGTTTTGATTTGCATTTCTCTGATGACTAATGGTCAGGAGCATTTCCTCATGTATCTATTATCTGCCTGAGTGTCTTCTTTGGCAAACAGTCTGTTTCCTTTGCCCATTTTTTAATTGGATTATTGTCTTTTTGTTGTTGACATGTTGAAGTATTTTATAGATTTTTAGAGATCAGACCCTTGTCAGATAGGTCCTGGCCAAAAATTTGTCCCCAATCTATAGGTTCCCTTTTTACTGTTTTGGTGAAGTCTTTTCATGAGCATATATGTTTAATTTTTAGGAGATCTCAGCTATCTAGTTAATCTTCTGGTGTTTGTGCATTGTTAGTTATTGTTTGTATTCTATTTAGGCCATGTATTAGGGCCCCTATTGTTGTCCCTACTTTTTCTTTCAGATCTTTACTGATTTAGGTTTTATTTTTAGGTCTTTGATCCAATTTGATTTAGCTTTTGTATATGACGTGAGGTATGGGTCCCGTTTCATTTATTTACAGATGGACTTCCAGTTTTGCCAGCACAATTTGTTAAAAAGTCTGTCTTTTCCCCATATAATGGACTTCATCCTTTGTCAAAAATCAACTGACCATAGTGAGATAGATTTACATTTGTGTTCTCAATTCTGTTCCATTGATCTATGTGTTCATCATTGTACACTGGTACCAGGCTGTTTTGACTACCGGGGCTGTACAGTAGGTTCTGAGATCAGGTAGTGTGAGGTTTCCTACTTTGTTCTTTTTCTTCAATAATGCATTGCTTACCTGGGATCTCTTTTTTTTTTCCATATAAATTTGGTGATTAGTTTTTCCATCTCATTAAAAAATGCTGTTGGTATTCGGATCAGGAATGCATTATATCTGTAGATCACTTTGGTTAGAATTGACATTTTCACAATGCTGAGTCTCCCTATCTACGAGCATGGTATGTTTTTCCAGTTATGTAGGTCTCTTTTGGTTTCTCCCAATGGGGTTTTATAGTTTTCTTTGTATAGGTCTTTTACGTCCCTGGTTAGATTTATTCCTAAATATTTTATCTTCTTAGGAGCTACTATAAATGGTATTGCTTTCCTGATTTCCTTTTCAAAGCTCTCTTTGTTGTTATATAGGAATCCAACTGATTTTTGTATGTTGACCTTGAGCCTGCTACTCTGCTGAATCTTTCTATTAGTTCCAGTAGTTTTTTTTGTGAAATCTTTGGGATTCTCTATGTATAGGATCACATCATCTGTGACTAAGGATAGTGCTACTTCTTCTTTTCCAATTTGGATGCCCTTTTTTCCTTCTTCTTGTCTAATTGCTCTAGCTAGGACTTGCAGCACAATGCTAAATAGGAGTGGTTATAAAGTGCATCCTTGTTTTGTTCCCATTCTCAGAGGGAATGCTTTCAGCCTCTCTCTCGAGAATGATGTTGGTTGTTGGTTTTGTATAGATGCCCTTTATTATGTTGAGGAATTACTCTTCTATTCCTATTTTATTGAAAGTTTTTATCACAAATGTGTGTTGGACTTTACCAAATGCTTTTTCTGCATTGATTAATATGATCATGTGATTCCTTTCTTTTATTTATTTATGTAGTAGATTACGTTGACTGATTTTCTAATGTTGAACCATCTTTGCATACCTGGTATGAATTCCACATGGTCTTGGAGTATTATTATTTTTTATATGTTGCTGAATTCTATTGGTTAGAATTTTGTTGAGAATTTTTGCATTTATATTCATGAGAGATATTGGTCTGTAATATTCTTTTTTTACGGTGCCTTTGCCTGGTTTTGGTATCAGGGTTATGCTGACTTCATAGAATGAATTTGGGAGTATCCTTCCCTTTTCTATGCTCTGAAATAGTTTGAGTATTACTGATGTGAGCTCTTCTCTGAATGCTTGGTAGAATTCTCCAGTGAATACATTTGGGCCAGGGCTTTTACTGTTGAGGGAATTTTTTTTTATTACCTCTTCAATCTTTTCTCTTGTTATTGGGTCTATTCAGTTTTTCTATCTCAGTTTGTGTTAGTTTCGGTACGTAGTGTGTTCCTAGAAATATGTGTATTTCCTCTAGGTTCTCCAATTTGTTGGAGTATAGTTTTTCATAGCATTCTGCTATGATCCTTTTTATTTCAGCTGGGTCTGTTGCAATGTCCTACATCTCAATTCTTATTTGGGTTATTAGTTTCCTCTCCTGTTTTTCTTTTATTAGTTTGGCCAATGGTTTATTGAATTTGTTGATCTTTTCAAAGAACCAGTTTTTGGTCTTGTTTATTCATTCGATTGTTTTTCTGTTCTCTATCCACTCAATGGCAATGGGTTTGGTTTTGAGTATTTTACTTATTTCTGTTCTAATCTTTACCAGCCCACACATCCATCAGTTTGTCATACTGTGAAGGCTTGCATATTGCTATGATGCTGGAAGCTATGCCAGCAGCATTCAGATACCAACAGGGTCACCCATGGTGAACAGGCTTCAGCTGAGCTTCCAGACTAATACAGACTAGGAAGAAGAAACTGACAGTCTACTTCTGAAAATAATTAGCCAGTGAAAACTTTGTAAATAGCAGTGGAACATTGTCTGATATAGTGTGGAAGATGAGCCCTCAGATTGGAAGGCACTCAAAAGACTGGGGAAGAGCTGCCTCCTCAAAGTAGAATCGACTATAATGATGTGGATGGAGCCATGCTTTTGGGACCTTCATTTGCTTATGTGGCATGACTCAAAATGAGAAGAAACAGCTGCAAGCATCCATTAATAATTGGCATGTGGGACGTATGAAGTATGAATCTAGGAAAATTAGAATCTGTCAGAAATGAAATGGAGCACATGAAAATCGATATCCTAGGCATTAGTGAGCTGAAATGGACTGGTCTTGGCCATTTTGAATTAGACAATCATATGGTTTACTATGCCAGGAATGACAACTTGAAGAGGAGTGAGGTTGCATTCATCATCAAAAACAAAATTTTAAGATCTATCATCAGGTACAGTGCTGTTAGTAATAGGATAATATCCATAGGCCTACAAGGAAGACCAGTTAATATGACCATTATTCAAATTTATGGACCAAACACTAAGGTCACAGATGAAGAAATCGAAGACTTTTCCCTGCTTCTGCAGTGTGAAATTGATTGAACATGCAGTCACCATGCCTTGACAATTACTGGTGTTTGGAATGTGAAAGTTGGAAACAAAGAAGAAGGGTCAACAGTTGGAAAATATCTCCTTGGTGGTAGAAGTGATGCTGGAGACTGCATGATAGGATTTTGCAAGACCAAAGATTTCTTCATTGCAAATACCTTTTTTCAACAACATAAATGGCAAATCTACACATGGACCTCACCGGATAGAATACACAGGAATTAAACTGAGTACATCTGTGGAAAGAGACTATGGAAAACTCAGAATCATCAGTCATAACAAGGCCAGGAGCCAACTATGGAATAGACCATCAATTGCTCATATTCAAGTTCAAGTTAAAGCTGAAGAAAATTAAAACAAGTCCACCAGAGCCAAAGTATGACCTCGAGTAGATCCCACCTGAATTTAGAGACCATCTCAAGAATAGATTTGATGTATTGAACACTAATGATTGAAGACCAGATGAGTTATGGAATGACATGAAAGACATCATACATGATGAAAGCAAGAGGTCATTAAAAAGACAGGAAAGAAAGAAAAGGCCAAAATGGATGTTAGAAGAGACTCTGAAACTTGCTCTTGAATGTCAAGAAGCTATAGAAAATGGAAGAAATGATGAAGTAGGAAAGCTGAACAGAAGATTTCAAATGTTGACTCCAGAAAAAAAGTCAAGTATTATAATGACACGTGTAATGACCTGGAATTAGAAAACCAAAAGGGAGAGGGTGGGGCCAACATGACAGAGTAGTCAGATGCTTCCTGTTGTCCGTCTTGCAACAAAGACCCAAGAAAACAAGTGAATCAATTATATATGACAATCTAGGAGCCCTGAACATCAAAGGAAAAGTTGAGAAATTGGACTGAGGAGCAGGCGGAGGGAGAGATGGTTCAGAAGCAGCAAGGAGTTGCCAGACCTGATCTGGCGGGAACCGGCACCTAGCAGGCCGAGACGGGCTGGGGCCAGCAGTGAAGCAAGCAGTGGCGTTCAGGATATGTTTTCCACATGGGGAGAGACTGAGCAGCAAAAAGGCTACCCTTGCCTCCAGAATCAGCAAAAAGTGGCACCAACTGGCAAAAGATAAGTACATGTGTCTAACCTACCATGCAGAATAAAAAACACCCCTTTGAGAAAAACCTCTCTCCCACTTACCTGCCCCCTTCCTGCTCTGCACTGGATCCAAGCTGGCTTCAGAGATTGCCACGTCCCCTGGGCTGGAAGTAGGACCTGTCATGGCTCTGAGCCATTCTACCAGCATTGCAGAAGGAACAATTTAACAAATGGGAAAAATAATCTGCCAGCTCCACTAAGCCAGGAACTCAGGGAAGAAACAGCTCCTTTGCCTAGGCACAGGGTTAAGGAGTCCATGGACTTTGATTGCCTTTCACCCCTGCATAGATCGACTTGTGTGGGCACATTTCAACAGCATATGCCCTCATTAGCACAGTACAAGAAGGTATATACTAAAGTCTAACTTCAGTAATTTCAGCTCTATGGTGAAGAGGCAGGTTTGTGACAAAAAAAGTAAATGGACTCCTGGGCTCACATACCTAGTAACAGATATAACCACCTAGTGACAGAATGTTAGAGCTTCAAAGATGCCAATAATCAAACTAGCTCACACGAGGAGCCTATTTGGGCATATCAAAACAAAACAAAGCAAGAAGCTAGGACACAGTAAGGAAACATAAAATAAATACAATAATTTATTGATGGCTCAGAGACAACAGTCAATATCAAATCACATAAAAAGGCAGACCATGATGGCTTCAGCAAGCTCCCAAAACAGAGAATCAAGAAATCTCCCACATGAAGAGAATTTCCTAGAATTACCAGAGGTAGAATGCAAAAGATTAATATATAGAACTCTTAAAGAGATCAGGAAGGAGATCAGGCAAAACGAAGAAAAAGCCAAGGAACATACTGACAAAGCAATAGAGGTACTTAAGAAAACTAGAGAAGAGCATAATGACAAATTTAATAGGCTACAAGCATCCATAGAGAGACAGCAAACAGAAATCCAGAAGATTAACAATAAAATTTCAGAATTAGACAACTCAGTAGAAAGTCATAGGAGCAAAATTGAGGCAGTGGAAATCTGAATTAGTGAGACTGATGATAAAGCACTTGACACCAACAAATTTGAGGAAAAATAAAAGAATTTTAAAAAATGAAGAAACCCTCAGAATTATGTGGTACTTTATCAAATAACCTACGAGTGATCGGAATGCCAGATGGGGAGGATAACAGACAATACAGAGAGAATTGTTGAAGATTTGTTGGCAGAAAACATCACTGATATCATGAAAGATGAGATGATATCTATCCAAGATGCTCATCGAAACCCACACAAGGAAGATCCCAAAAGAAAGTCACCAAGACATATTATAATCAAACTTCCAAAAACCAAAGATGAAGCGAGAATTTTAAGAATGGCAAATCACCTGCAAAGGAGAGTCAGTAAGACTGAGTTCAGACTAATCAACAGAAACCATGCAGGCAAGAAGGCAATAGGATAACATATACAAAAATTTGAAGGAAAAAAAATTGCCAGCCAAGAATTATATATCCAGCAAAACTATCTCTCAAATGTGATACTGAAATTAGGACATTTTCAGATAAGCAGAAGTTTGGGGAATTTGAAAAAACAAACCAAAATTACAAGAAATAATAAGGGAGTCCTCCAGTTCGAAAATCAATAACATCAGTCCACAACCCAAGACTAGAACACAGGACAGAGCAACCAGATATCAACCGAGATAGGGAAATCACAAAAATAAATGAAAGCTAAAACACTCAAAATAAGGAAACAGATGTCATTATGTAAAAGATGACAACATTAAATCTAAAAAGAGGGATTAAAAAATGTAGTCATATGTCTATCATATGGAGAGGAAGTCAAGGTGATATTAAGAAATAAAAGATTGGTTTACACTTAGAAAAATAGGAGTATGTACTAAGGTAACCACAGAGGAAACTAACAATCCTGCACACCAAAATAAAAAAACAAGAAAAACATAAAGACTAAGCAAATACAAAATCAACAATGAAAAAGATGAAAAGGAAAGAAAGAAAAACAACTCAGCACAGAAAATTAAGTGGAACAAAGAAATGGTCAACAACACACACACACAAAAAGCATCAAAATGACAGTACTGTACTCATACCTATCAATAATTGCACTAAATATAAATGGACTAAATGAGCCAATAAAGAGAGAGTGGCAGAATGGATTAGAAAAACACAGTCTATCTATATGCAGCCTACAAGAGACACACCTTAGACTTAAAGACACAAACAAACTAAAGCTCAAAGGATGGAAAAAATATATCAAGCAGACAAAAAAAAAAAAAAAAAGCAAGAGTGGCAATATTAATTTATGACAAAATAGACTTTAAAGTAAAATCCACCACAAAGGATAAGGAAGGACACTATATAATGATTAAAGGGTCAATACACCAGGACAACATAACCATAATAAATATTTATACACCCAATGACAGGGCTCCAAAATACATAGAATGAATAGCATTGAAAAGAGAGATAGACAGCTCCACAATAATAGTAGGAGACTTCAACACATTGCTTTCAGTGAAGGACACAAAACCCAGAAAAAACACCAATAAAGACATGGAAGATCTAAATGCCACAATCAGCCAACTTGACCTCATAGATATATACTGAACACTCCACTCAACAGTAGCCAAGTATACTTTCTTTTCCAATGCACATTGAACATTCTCCAGAGTTGACCACATATTAGGCCATAAAGCAGGCCTTAACAGAATCCAAAGCACTGAAATATTACAAAGTATCTTTTCTGACCATAAAGCCATAAAAGTAGAAATCAATAACAGAAAAAGCAAAGAAAAAAAGATCAAACACATGGAAACTGAACACACCTTGCTCAAAAACTACTGGGTTATAGAAGAAATTGAGGACGGAATAAAGAAATGCATAGAATCAAATGAGAATGGAAACGCATCACATCAGAACCTCCAGCAAAAGCAAAAGCAGTCTTCAAAGGTCAATTTGTTGCAATAAATGCACACATCCAAAAAATAAGAAAGGGCCAAAATCAAAGCATTAACACTACACCTTGAAAAAATAGAAAGAGAGCGGCAAAAGAAGCCCTCGGGCACCAGAAGAAAGCAGATAATAAAAAATTGAGTAGAATTAAATGAAAAGAGACTAGAAAAACAATTGAAAAAGTTAAGAAGACCAAAGTTGGTTCTTTGAAATGATTAACAAAATCCACAAACCACTGGCCAACTGACATAAGAAAAACAGGAGAGGAAACAAACAACCTGACTAAGAAATGAGATGGAAGATATCACAACACACTGAACTGAAAATAAAAGAATCAAAATGCTATGAAAAATTATACACTAACAAACTTGAAAACCTAGAGGAAATGGACAAATTTCTAGAAACACACTACCTAGCTAAACTAACACAAACAGAGGAAGAACAACTAAATAAACCTATAACAAAAGAAGAGATTGAAGAGGTAATTAAAAAACTCCCAACAAAAAAACCCTTTGGCCCTAACAGCTTCACTGGAGAATTCTACCAAACGTTCAGAGAAGAGCCAATACCACTACTACTAAAGGCATTTCAGAGCATAGAAAAGGACGGAATAGTCCCAAACTTGTTCTATAAAGCCAGCATAACCCTGATACCAAAACCAGTTAAAGATACCACAGAAAAAGAATATTACATACCTATATCCCTCATAAACTTAGATGCAAAAATCCTCAACAAAATTCCAGCCAATAGAATTCGACAATGTAACAAAAAATAATTCACCATGACCAAGTGGGATTCATACCAGGTGTGCAGGGATTGTTCAACATTAGAAAAATAATCAATGTAATCCACCACATAAATAAAAAAAGACAAGAACCACATGATCTTATCAACTGATGCAGAAAAGGCGTTTGACAAAGTCCAACACCCATTCATGATAAAAACTCTTAACAGAATAGGAATAGAAGGAAAATTCTTCAACATAATAAACTGCATTTATGCAAACCCAGCAGCCGACATCATCCTAAATGGAGAGAATCTGAAAGTATTCCCCTTGAGAACGGCAACCAGACAAGGATGCCCTTTATCACCACTCTTATTCAACATTGTGCTGGAAGTCCTAGCCAGAGCAATCAGGCTAAAAATAGCAATAAAGGGCATCCAAATTGGTAAGGAAGAAGTAAAAGTACCTCTATTTGCAGATGATATGATCTTATACAAATAAAACCCTAAAGAAGCCACAGAAAACTACTAGAACTGATAGAAGAGTTCAGCAAAGTATTAGGATACAAGATAAAAAAAAAAAAAAAAAAAAGATACACATACAAAAATCAGTTGGATTCCTCTACACCAACATGTCTGTTAGTTTGTCGTATCGTGGGGTCTTGTGTGTTGATGTGATGCTGGAAGCTATGCCACCAGTATTCAGATACCAGCAGGGTCACCCATGGAGGACAGGTTTCAGCTGAGCTTCCAGACTAAGATGGACTAGGAAGAAGGACCCAACAGTCTACTACTGAAAAGCATTAGCTAGTGAAAACTTTTTGAATAGCAGCGGAACATTGTCTGATCTAGTGCTGGAAGATGAGCCCCCCAGGTTGGAAGGTACTCAAAAGATGACTGGGGAAGAGCTGCCTCCTCAAAGTAGAGTTGACATTAATGATTTGGGTGGAGTAAAGCTTTCAGGACCTTCATTTCCTTATGTGGCATGACTCAAAATGAGCAGAAACAGCTGCAAACATCCATTAATAACCAGATCCTGGAATGTACGAAGTATGAATCTAGGAAAATTGGAAGTCGTCAAAAATGAAATGGAACGCATAAACATCAATATCCTAGGCATTAATGAGCTGAAATGGACTGGTATTGGCCATTTTGAATCGGACAATCATATAGTCTACTATGCTGGGAATGACAACTCGAAGAGGAATGGTCTTTCATTCATCTTCGAAAAGAATGTTTCAAGATCTATCCTGAAGTACAACGCTATCAGCGATAGGGTAATATCCATACGCCTACAAGGAAGATCAGTTAATACAACTATTATTCAAATTTACGCACCAACCGCTAGGGCCAAAGATGAAGAAATAGAAGGTTTTTATCACCTGCTGCAGTCTGAAATTGATCGAACATGCAATCAAGATGCATTGATAATTACTGGCAATTGGAATGCAAAAGTTGGAAAAAAAGAAGAAGGATCAGTAGTTGGAAAATATGGCCTTGGTGATAGAAACAATGCCAGAGATTGAATGATAGAATTTTGCAAGACCAATGACTTCTTCATTGCAAATACCTTCTTTCTCCAACATAAACAGCAACTATACACATGGAACTCACCAGATGGAACATACAGAAATCAAATTGTCTATATCTGTGGAAAGAGATGATGGAAAAGCTCAATATCATCAGTCAGAACAAGGCCAGGGGCCTACTGTGGAACAGACCATCAATTGCTCATATGCAAGTTCAAGCTGAAACTGAAGAAAATCAGAGCAAGTCCACGAGAGCCAAAATATAACCTTGAGTATAAAAAACCAAACCTGTATATCCCACCTGAATTTAGAGACCATCTGAAGAATAGATTTGACACTTGAACACTAGTGACCAAAGACCAGACGAGTTGTGGAATAACATCAAGGACATCATCCATGAAGAAAGCAAGAGATCACTGAAAAGACAGGAAAGAAAGAAGAGACCAAGATGGATGTCAGAGGAGACTCTGAAACTTGCTCTCGAACATCGAGCAGCTAAAGCAAAAGGAAGAATTGATGAAGTAAAAGAACTGAACAGAAGATTTCAAAGGGCCTCTCAAGAAGACAAAGTAAAGTATTATAACGACATGTGCAAAGAGCTGGAGATGGAAAACCAAAAGGGAAGAACACGCTCAGCATTTCTCAAGCTGAAAGAAATGAAGAAAAAATTCAAGCCTTGAGTTGCAATGGTGAAGAATTCCATGGGGAAAATATTAAATGATGCAGGAAGCATCAAAAGGAGATGGAAGGAATACACAGAACCATTATACCAAAAGGAATTAGTCGATATTCAGCCATTTCAAGAGGTGGCATATGATCAGGAACTGATGGGACTGAAGGAAGGAGTCCAAGCTGCTCCGAAGGCATTGGTGAAAAACAATGCTCCAGGAATTGATGGAATATCAATTGAGATGTTTCAGCAAACAGATGCAGCACTGGAGGTGCTCACTCGTCTATGCCAAGAAATATGGAAGACAGCTTCCTTGCCAACTGACTGGAAGAGATCAATGCTTATGCCTATTCCCAAGAAAGGTGATCCAACCAATTGTGGAAATTATAGAACAATATCATTAATATCACACACAAGCAAAATTTTGCTGAAGATCATTCAAAAATGGCTGCAGCAGTATATCGACAGGGAACTGCCAGAAATTCAGGCCTGTTTCAGAAGAGGATGTGGAACCAGGGATATCATTGCTGATGTCAGATGGATCCTGGCTGAAAGCAGAGAATACCAGAAGGATGTTTACCTGTGTTTTATTGACTATGCAAAGGCGCTCGACTGTGTGGATCATAACAAACTATGGATAACACTGCGAAGAGTGGGAATTCCAGACCACTTAATTGTGCTCATGAGGAACCTTTACATAGATCAAGAGGCAGTTGTTCGGACAGAACAAGGGGATACTGATTGGATTAAAGTCAGGAAAGGTGTGTGTCAGGGTTGTATTCTTTCACCATACCTATTTAATCTGTATGCTGAACAAATAATACAAGAAGCTGGACTATATGAAGAAGAACGGGGCATCAGGATTGGAGGAAGACTTGTTAACAACCTGCATTATGCAGATGACACAACCTTGCTTGCTGAAAGTGAAGAGGACTTGAAGCACTTACTAATGAAGATCAAAGACCGCAGTGTTTGGATTACACTTCAACATAAAGAAAACAAAAATCCTCACAACTGGACCAATGAGCAACATCATGATAAATGGAGAAATGATTGAAGTTGTCAAGGATTTCATTTTACTTGGATCCACAATCAATGGCCATGGAAGCAGCAGTCAAGAAATCAAAAGATGCGTTGCATTGGGCAAATCTGTTGCAAAGGACCTCTTCAAAGTGTTGAAGAGCAAAGATGTCACCAGGAAGAGTAACGTGCGCCTGACCCAAGCCATGGTATTTTCAATCAAATCATATGCGTGTGAAAGCTGGACAAAGAATAAGGAAGACCGAAGCAGAGATGACGCCTTTGAATTGTGGTGTTGGCGAAGAACATTGAATATACCATGCACTGCCAAAAGAACAAACAAATCTGTCTTGGAGGAAGTGCAGCCAGAACGCTCCTTAAAGGCAAGGATGGTGAGACTGCGTCTTACATAGTTTGGACATGTTGTCAGGAGGGATCAGTCCCTGGAGAAGGACATCATGCTTGGTAGAGTACAGGGTCAGCGGAAAAGAGGAAGACCCTCAATGAGGTGGATTGACACAGTGGCTGCAACAATGAGCTCAAGCATAACAATGATTGTAAAGATGGCGCAGGACCAGGCAGTGTTTCGTTCTGTTGTGTGTAGGGTCACTATGAGTCAGAACCGATTCAACAGGACCTAACTACAACAACAACAACAACAACAACAACAACAACAACAACAATACACCAACAAAGAGAATGTTGAAAAGGAAACCACCAAATCAGTACCATTCACAATAGCCCCCAAGAAGATAAAATATGTAAGAATAAATCTAACCAGAGATGTAAAAGACCTGTACAAAGAAAATTACAAGACACTTCTGCAGGAAACCAAAAGAGACCTACATAATTGGAAAAACATACCTTGCTAATGGATAGGAAAACTCAACATTGTGGAAATGTCTATTGTACCCAAAGAGATCTACAATGTAATCCTGGTCCAAATTCCAATGACATATTTTAATGAGATGGAGAAGTAAATCACCAACTTCATATGGAAAGGGAAGAGGCCCTGGGTAAATAAAGCATTACTGATGAAGAAGAGCAAAGTGGGAGGCCCCACACTACCTGATTTTAGAACCTATTATACCGCCATGGTACCAGGACAATATAGCCTGGTACTGGTACAACAACAGGTACATAGACCGATGGAACAGAATTGAGAACCCAGACATAAATCCATCCACATATGAGCAGCTGATATTTGACAAAGGCCCAAAGTCCATTAAATGGGCAAAAGACAGCCTCTGTAACAAATGGTGCTGGCATAACTGGATATCCATCTGCGAAAAAATGAAACAAGACCCCTACTTCACACCATGCACAAAACTAAATCAAAATGGATCAAAACCCTAAATAGAAAATCTAAAATGATAAAGATCATGGAAGAAAAAATAGGGACAATGCTAGGAGCCCTAATACATGGCATAAACAGTATATAAATCATCACTAACAATGCACAGACATCAGAAGAGAAACAAGATAATTGGGAGATTCTAAAAATCAAACCCTTAAGCTTATACGAAGACTTTGCCAAAAGAGTAAAAAGATTACCTACAGACTGGGAAAAAAATTTGGGCTATGACAAATTTGATTAGTGTCTAATCCCTAAAAACTGCAAGATACTTCAAAACCTCAACAACAAAAAACAAATACCCAATTAAAAAACAGGTAAAGGATACAAACAGACACTTCACCAAAGAAGGCTTTCAGGTGGCTAAAAATACATGAGGGTATACTCGTGATGATTAGCCGTTAGAGAAATGCAAATGAAAACTACAATGAGATACCATCTCACCCTAACGAGGCTAGCATTAATGCAAAAAACACAACATAATAAATGTTGGAGAAGTTGTGGAGTGACTGGAACACTTAAACACTGCTTATGGGGATGTAAAATGGTATAACCACTTTGGAAGTTGATTTGGCGCTTCCTTAAAAATCTAGAAGTAGAACTACCGTATGATCCAGCAATTCCACTCCTTGTAATACATCCTACAGACATAAAATTCCTCACATGAATAGATATATATGCACACTCATGTCCATTGCAGCACTGTCCACAACAGCAAGAAGATGGAAACCTAGGTTCCTATCAATGGATGAATGGATAAACAAATTTTGGTATATTCACACAATGAAATACTATGAAAAGAACAACGATGAAACATAACATGAATGAGTCTGGAAGGCATTATGCTGAGTGAAATTGGTCAGTCAAAAAAGGACAAATATTGTATGAGACCATTATTGTAAGAACACAAAAAAGGTTTAAACACAGAAGAAAACGTTCTTTGGTGGTTACGATGGTGGGGAGCGAGGGGGAGAAGTAGTCACTAAGTAGATACTAAAAAAAAAAAAGATAAAAAAAAGATAGTAAATAAAAATTATTTTAGCTGAAGAGAAGGACAATGCACAACTCAGGGGAAGTCAGCACAACTGGACTAAACCAAAAACTAAGAAGTTTCCTGAATACAACCAAACACTTCGAGGAACAGAGTAGCAGGGGCGGGGGTCTCGGAGGCCAAGGTTTCAGCAGACATCTAGGTCAATTGGCATAACAAAGTTTATTAAGAAAACGTTCTGCATCCCACTTTGGTGAGTGGCATCTGGGGTCTTAAAAGCTATCAAGTGGCCATCTAAGATGCATCAACTGGTCTCAACCCACCTGGAGCAATGGAAAATGAAGAACACTGAAGACAGAGGGAAAATATGAGCCCAAGAGACAGGGCCACATAAACCAGAGAGTCCATCAGCCTGAGACAGGAAGAACTAGATGGTGCCTGGCTACCACCAATGACTGCCCTGACAGGGAACACAACAGAGAGTCCCTGATGGAGCAGGAGAAAAGTGGGGTGCAGAACTCAAGTTCTAGTAAAAAGACCAGAGCTAATGGTTTGAGACATGGTCCCCAGACTCTCTGTTAGCCCAAAACTAAAACCATTCCAGAAGCCAACTCTTCAGACAAACATTAGACTGGAGTATAAGACATAAAGTGATACTAGTAAGGAGTATGCTTCTTAGCACAAGTAGTGCATGAGACTAAGTGGGTGCCCCTGTCTGGAGGTGAGATGAGAGGGAAGAGGGGGACAGGAGCTGGTTGAATAAAAAAGAAAAATGAATGGACACGGGAAATACAGGGTGGAGAGGAGGGATGTGCTGTCACATTGTAGGGAGAGCAACTGGGGTCACATAGCAATGTTTGTGTAAGTTTTTATGAGAAACTGACTTGAATTTAAACTTTCACTTAAAGAACAATTAAAAAAAAAAGAAAAAACCCAAAAGACTCAGCATTTCTCAAGCTTAAAGAATTGAAGAAAAAAATTCAAGCCTTGAGTTGCATTATTGGAGGATCATATGGGGAAAACATTAAATGACACAGGAAGCATCAAAAGAAAATGGAAGGAATACAGAGTCAATATACCAAAAGGAATTGGTTGACTTTCAACCATTTCAGGAGGTAGCTGGATATCGAGAACCAATGGTACTAAAGGAAGAGGTCCAAGCTACACTGAAGGCATTGGTGAAATATAAGGTTCCAGGAATCAACGGAATGCCAATTGAGATATTTCAACAAAGATGCAGTACTGGCAGTGCTCATTAGTCTGTGCCAAGAAATTTGGAAGACAGCTACCTGGTCAACTGACTGGAAGAGATCCATATTTGTGACTATTCCAAAGAAAATTATTGAACAATATCATTAATATCACATGCAAGTAAAATTTTTCTGAATATCATTCAAAAGCAACTGCAGCAGTACATCGACAGGGAACTGCCAGAAATTCAATCTGAATTCAGAAGAGGACGCAGAACGAGCGATATCTTTGTTGATGCCAGATGTATCTTGGCTGAAAGCAGAGAATACCAGAAAGATGTTTACCTGTGTTTTGACTATGCAAAGGCATTTGGCTGTGTGGATCATGACAAATGATGGATAACATTGCGAAGAATGGAAATTCCAGAACACTTACTTGTGCTTATGAGCAACTTGTACATAGACAAAGAGGCAGTAATTTGAACAGAATAAGGGGCTACTGTGTGGTTTAAAGTCAAGAAAGGTTTGTGTCAGGGTTGTATCCTTTCCCCATATTTATTCAATCTGTATGCTGGGCAAATAATCCAAGAAGTTGGACTATATGAACAAGGGGGCATCGGGATTGAAGGAAGACTCATTAACAACCTTCTATATACAGATGACACAACCTTGCTTTCTGAAAGTGGAGAGGACTTGAAGCACTTACTAATGAAGATCAAATACCACAGCTTTCAATATGGATTATAAAAAAAAAAAAAAGGATTATACCTCAGCTTAAAAAAGAAAAAAGCAAAAAATCCTCACAGTTGGACCAATAACCAACATCATGATAAATGGAGAAATGATTGAAGTTGTCAAGGGTTTCATTTTACTGGAACCCACAATCAACATCCATGGAAGCAGCAGTCAAGGAATCAAAAGACGCATTGCATTGGGCAAATCTGCTGCAAAAGACCTCTTTAAAGTGTTAAAAAGCAAAGCTGTCACCTTGAAGACTCAATTGTGTCTGATCTAAGCCATGGTATTTTCAATGACCTCATGTGCCCTCAAAAGCTGGATGATGTGTAAGGAGACCGAAGAATTGACACCTTTGAATTGTTGTGTTGGTGAAGATTTGAATATACTACGGACTGCCAAAAGAAAGAACAAATCTGTCTTCAAAGAAGTACCACCAGAATGCTCCTTAGAAGCAAGGATGGCAAGACTAAGTCTCACTTTGGACATGTCATAAAGAGGGATCGTCTCTGGAAAAGGACATCATTGTTAAAGTAGAGTGTGTCAATGAAAAAGAGGAAGACCCTCAACAAGATGGGTTGACACAAGGACCTCAAGCTTAACCACCATTGTGTGGATGGCACAGGAGCAGGCAGTGTTTCGTTCTGTTTTACAGTGTCACAGTAAGTGGGAACTGACTCACACATAACAACAACAATCTTTATTATTTCTTTTTTTTCTGGTGCCTGTAGGCTTCTTTTTCTGTTTTCTATTTGTTCGAGTTGTAGGGCAAACGTGATTGATTTTGTTTAGTTATTCTTTTTGGATGTGTGTGTTTATTGTTGTAAATTGACCTCTGAGTACTGTCCTTGCGCGTATGATGTGTTTTCATTCTCATTTGATTCCAGGATGTTTTTGATTCCCTATTTGATTTTTTCTATTACCCAGTTGTTTTTAAACAAGCTGCTATTCAGAGTCCATGTATTCAATTTTTTTTTTCTTTCTCTTCCTGTTATTGATTTCTACTTTTATGGCATTGTGATCAGAAAGAATGCTTATTATTTTGATGTTTTTTATTTTATTGAGGGTTTCTTTGTAGTCTAAAATGTGGTCTGTTCTGAAGAATGTTCCACGTGCACTGGAAAACAATGTAAACTTTGTTGCTCTTGGGTAGAATGTTCTATATATGTCTATGAGGTCAAGTCAATTGATTTTGGCCTTTAGATCTTCTGTATCTTTGTTGAGTTTCTTTCTAGGTGTTCTACCCTTTACCGAGAGTAGTGTGTTGAAGTCTGCCACTTTTATTGTTGAATGGTTTATTTCTCTTTTCAGTGCTGTCAGAGTTTGTTTTATGTATTTTAGAGCCCTGTTGTTGGATGTGTAGATATTTATTATGATTATGTCTTCTTGGCGGATTCTCCCTTTAATCATTATATGGTGTCCTTCCTTGCCTTTTATGGTGGATTTTGCCTTAAATTCTCTTTTATCAGAGGTTAGTATTGCTGCTCCTGCTCTGTTTTGGTTACTGTTTGCTTGGTATATTTTTTTCCTTTCTTTGATTTTTAATATATTTATCTCTTTGTGCCTAAAGTGTCTCTCTTTTAGACAGCATGTTGATGGGTCTTTTTTTTTTTTTTAATCCATTCTTTCACTCTCTTCTTTGTTGGTGCATTTAAGCCATTTACATTCAGTGTGATTATTGATAGATATTAGTTTATTGCTGTCACATTGTTGTGGGGGTTTTTTGGTGTGTGGTGATGACAAATTTCTTTGTTCCTCTTACTTTCCTTTGCTGAGTCCCTTAAGTTTATGGATTTTTTTTGTTTGTTTTCTTTTGTTATTATAGATTTTGTGTTTACTGAATATCTTAGTTGTCCAGTGCTGTTATAACAGAAGTATCACAAGTATTAACAAAAGAGAAATTTGTTTCTTCACAGTAAAGTAGGCTGAAAGTTCAAATTCAGGGTGTCACCTCCAGGGGAAGCCTTTCTTTCTCTGTCGGTCTTCTCATCAATCTTCCCCCAGGCTAGGAGCTTCTTTGTGCAGGGACCCCGGGTCCAAAGGATGCGCTGTGCTCCTAGCACTGCTTTCTTGGTGGTATGAAGTCTCCCACTCTCTGCTCACTTCCATTTCCTTTTATCTCTTGTAAGATAAAAGGTGGTGCAGGCCACACCCCAGGGAATCTCCCTGTACATTGATTGGATCAGGGATCTGACCTTAGGGTGTTACAATTCCACCCTAATCCTCTTTAACATAAAATTACAATCACAAAATGGAGGACAACCACACAATCTTATCTGGGTGCATAGCACAGCAACAGGCAGGGCGAGCCTGCTTCACCGTACACTGGTTTGGGGAGATGGCTGAGGGCTACTGGGTGGATGCTCTCTGCCTCCTGATATTGGTCCAGGAGTGTGGGAGGATTTACAGCTCCTTGCCAGATTGGTAAGGGTGTTGGATGTGCTCCCTTTCCACAATTCAGTAGCTGGATGAGTGGAAGTAGGGGAGGGGTGGTGTGGGCCTAGTACAGTGGCAGGTCTGAGCACCAGAGGAGTGCTTTAGCCACGGTGTCATGGGAGGAGTTGGCAGGAAAGGGGGGAGTTGGCAGGAAAGGGGGGAGTTGGTATAGGGGCCTAAGTGAGAGGGAGAAAGGAAAGAAAGGAGAGAGAAAGAAAAAAAAAAAAAGAAAATGCAATGCTTTGGAAGCAGGATGGTGGGGGCAAGGTGGACCCGAGTGATGCTGGGTAGAGATGGTAGGTGGCATACAGGGATAGATGGAAAGGAGAAAGAAAAGAATAAAAAGAAAAAAAATGGTGGGTCAGTGGGAGCCTGCAGAAAGGAGGGGGAGATGACTTATGGGGTTAAGTGGGAGGGGGAAAGAAAAGGAACGAAGAAAGAAAAAAAAAAATCCACACGGTGGGAGGGGCAGTGTGGGCTGCTGGGATGGGGGGATTCCTGCTTCTATTCACCGGAAGGGTGAGGGGTAAGAAAGTATGTTTCCCGAGTTACCAGGCACTCTTTCTCCTATCAAGATCTCCATGAAGTTGCCTTCCCATAGTACCTGTCTGGGTCATTGTTGGCTGTTTCAAGATGGCCACACTGTGCCGTGTTAGCTGGGAGGGTACCTCCACTTCGTATCTCTCCTTGTTCTTTGTTTTCCGTCAGTTTCTTCTTCCATTCAGTGTTTGATCTAGTTCTTTATCCCTGCATTTGATGCTCAGGGTTCTGGGATTGACATTTCTATCTATTTTACTTAGTTTTTCAAGTCTCTGCTGCAGACAGATGGCATGGTGTATCTGTCATGGTGTATGAAGTTTCTAATAATTTATTGTACTTGAATCAAGGTAGACTTTTTGGAAATAGGCTCTATAAATTCATAGGGAACTGGTTTTAAATACTAGCACTTCTTGAGGATTTAGTTACTGATTTGAGATTCACTTTTCATATATATATAAAGGGAGATATAGTAACACTACCTCCTAGTTTTTTGTGATGACTAAATGAGACAATGTTTGTATATATAATATGTGTAATAAATCAATGGTAGACACTTTATTATTCTAGACTGCAGCATCTCTGCTTCTCAATAGCTCCAAAACTTTTAACTCCTCCACTGAAACTACTATATTAACCTCATAATATGAAAGCTTCTCTATACTTCAAATGAGGATCCTTGGCTTGTCAGATGTTTTCCTTTTAAGATCAGGTTCTAGTCTTTCCATGAGGAAGTTTTTATGCCAATTCTATGGACCTGGACTTTAAACATGCAGCATGACCTTTTTCATTCTGGTGAAATCTTAGCTGAAATCTGAAATAATGCAAGAAAACCAGATGGTCAACATATTTAATAATACCAACAGGAGTGGCTAACATTATAACAGCATTTGCTATGTGCTAGTAACTGCTCTAAGTGTTTCATTGAAAATAACTCATTTAATCCTCCTATAAACCCTATGGCATAAGTAATCTTATTTTCATTTTCCAGAAGAGAAAACTGAATCACAGAAAGCTTACAAGTTATCAAAAGTCACATAGCTAATAAGGAACACAGCTGGGATTTGAATGCAAGGAGCCTGCTTTCAAAGCTGTAATTTTTAGTTCCCAAATGTCTTTGGTAATTAGTATATTCTCTTGAAAGGGAGTGGTACAAGAGAGTTGTACAATCTTGAGTCCGTCAGGAGATTCGTGCTGCTCATAGGTCAGTCACTCTCACCTCTTTAACTGAGCGAATAAAAAGAAAGTAAAAATAGATTTTCCCTCACTTAACACCCATGGTAGTTTCCTGAACTGGTTTAAATGAGGCTTGTCTCAGTTAGCTATTGCTGTGTTAATAACAACCACAAACATGTCGGTGGCATATGGCCAAGGGCAGATTAACCAGTAAGCACAGTATATACTGGCTTATAGTAAGCAAGTTTTGCACAGGTTTAATTGTGTTTACTTATTAATCTGTAGTGCACAATCAAGATGTAATGAAACCCAGGTGAAACTGTGTATGAGTGATCAGTAAGTAACACAAGCCTGTGCATACCTTGGTTATTGGGTAATCCGTCCTGCATATAACCATAAGTATTTATTTCTCATGCATTTATGAGGCAGTTGGGGATCAGATGACTTAGGCTGGGCTTCTTAGTGCAGGTCGGGCTCCAGCCTGTTCCACATGTGTGTTTTTTGTAGGGCTCAAGCTGAAGATACAGCAGCCAGAGAGGAATCTCTTTTCATAGCAGTCACAAGTGCTCAGGGAAGACAACATGCTCATGTAGAAACATGCATTGCCTCATAAGCCTCTGTTGGAATTGGCACATAGTCACTTCTGTGCATATTCCATTTTTCAAAGCAAGTCAATAGCCAAAAACAGCATCACTGGGGTTGGGCAGTAAACTTGTCCCACATTAGTGGATAGTATTGAAAAGGCTAGTGGCAAAGGGTGTGGATTTGTAAAGCATGAAGGAGGGAAGGCATAAAGAATTGTGAACAGTGCTTTAGTTCACCACAAGGCTTAATAATGTAAAGGCTCTAAAATGCTTTGTTAAAAAAGGTTCTCAAGAGTTATTAAATATTCCTAATAACTATTATAGTCTGATAGTATATAAGGGTGAATCTCTATGTGAGGAAGCAGAAGAATGATATTAAGAATACATTAAGAATCAGTGAATATATGAGTGCAAGCGGCTAACACGCTTGGCTGCTAACCAAAAGGTTGGAGGTTCAAGTGTACCCAGAGATGCGTTGAAAGATAGGCTTGGTGATCTACATCTGGAAAAGCAGCCACTGAAAATCCTGTGGAACACAGTTCTACTCTGACACATATGGGGTTATCATGAGTCTGGTCGGCTAGATTGCAACTGGTAACAGATACATGCAAACAGTTGTGCTACCAGGTGTGAACTTTTCCTCCCATTGTACCATCATAGTGACCGACAGGATAAGCAGAATGAGTCTTTGGGTAGCTACATGATAGACTGGAAAAAGCACAGTATTGCAGTCAGTGGAAACTTGGTATGAGTTTCTACTGTGTAACTTATTAGTTTATCTGAACTTCTACAAGTTACTTAACTTTTCTGAGCCTTATATACCTCATTAGTGGAATGGAGATGAAAATATCAGACTCAAGGGGTTTATGTGTGGTTTAAAATGAAACAAGGTATGCGAAGTATCTAACTATTGGCTAATAGTGTCTTTTGCCCTCCACCACCCACCCACCCCCCATAAACACTCCCTTCCTGTAACACTTCATTGTATTTATTTGTTTACATCTTTATCCCCATTGAAAATGTTCTAAACTTGGGTTTTGGAGCCGGTTGCCCAACTCTGTGCAAATACTAAGAAAACACTGAATTGTACACTTTAAGTGGGTTAATTGTATGGTATTTGAATTACATCTCATTAAAGCTGTCCAAAAATTAAGTAAAGAAGGCTTTCTCAAATAAGTCTCTGTGAAAAAGATCAAGGCTAGTCTTAAATTTTTATTGCATTAATAAATATATTTTTGTTTATTACCACTTCCCAAGGCATTACTGATTACCTATTATATATTAGCTCTACCCTAAGTCCAGGGTAAAAAAAGAAGGTACATTTGCTTGCAAAGTTTGCATTCTTATGATAGCAGGAGGGGTAACAGGCAATAAAGAGTTAAAACAAAAAAATGATTTCAGGTAGTTATAAGTAATATTAGGAAAATAAAATAGGGTGATGGAATACAGCAAGATTGGGAGTGGGCAAAGTAGATATGGGCTGGACTCTGACATTTATACTGAGACACAAATGCTGAGAAGGAGTCAGTCAGACGTAAGAAGAACCAGGAAACAGCATTCCAGACTGAGGGAAGGGCTTTCGTAAAGACCTCATGGTAAAGATGACTCTGGCAGTGTGGCTGAGGCCATGAGTGAGGGGCAGAGAGATAGGACATGCATTAGGATCACAAAGGACATTGTAGGAAGTTTAGATTTTATTCTCAATGCTATGGGAAATCATTGAAGAATTTGGGGAGAGGTGATATGGGAAAACCGGTAAGTTTTATTGGCCAGTCTTCACCTAGGAACCTCATCCACCTCTAAATCTGATTTAAATGATGAGATTCTAGACCTGAAAAATGACTTCAATAGCATAAAGGGATGAAACTTTTGGTGAAGAGGGAGATTATTTTGCAAGTGGGAAAATTGTAAGTGATGATAGCCAGAGGAGAAAGTATACTAGATTGAAAAACATGGCAACCAGTGTTTTGCAGGTCCTTTTTTCATCAAGAGCAGCTGTTTCGTCTATGTGATGGAAGTGACATTGTGTGAGTTCTGGACCCTAAACCTTACGTGGCCTTAACTCACTGGGAACACTCTGCTAATGCCTCCATGCCATGAAGAAACCTAGGATGAAAGACCACGTGGGTGGAAAGAGCTGTCCGGCTCAGTTGTCCCCGCTGAGACCCATCCTGGCCATCCTGCCAGTTGAATGAAGTCACACCAGTGAGACCAGACAAGACCAGCAGAAGTACCACTGAATCAATGCAAAAAACAAAAATACCCATTGCCGTCGACTCAATTCCGACTCATAGCGACCCTATAAAGAATCATAAAAAACAGTGAATTGTTTTAAGCCATAAGTTTGGAGTTTTTTGTTTGTTTGTTTTTGTTTTTTTTTAATGTATTGTATTTCTAATGACTTTGTTTCCTTTTCTTTTCCCCCCCCTCCGTGTTTACTGTAATTTGTCCTAAACTCCAGCCACTCAGGCCTTCATTCTGTTCCTGGAACTTGTGCTTTATAATCTATGAATATATTACTTGCTGTGCTTAAAATGACTTCCTCCCAGATATACCAGCTCCTTCTCACCACTGATGGTCTCAGCTTAATTGTCACCTCCCCAAAGAGGCCTTTCTTGACTGCTGTTATAAAATTCCCCACTCCCCATACACTTTCTGTGCTAACATCCTGTTTTATTAACTTTAAAACCACTGACTCTATTTAAAATAAACTATTCATTTTTTACATGTATTGTATCTGTCTCCCTCTATTGAAATGTAAGATCTATGAGAACAGAGGTTATGTCAGGTTCAACACAGTATTAGGGGCATTCACATCATTCACTGACTTTTATTTATTGAATAAATAAATGGTTGATGCATGAATGGATAGAGACTATTTTTACAACTGTTATGTGCATGAAACCCTGCATATAGTAGGTGCTCAATGATCCCTATATGTTAGCTATTATACCTGCCATCTTAAAAGTAATAGACCTAAAGCTAAAAGAGATTAAGATGTTGTCTATGATAGAAAGTGGCAGAGTAAATGTGAACCCAGTTCTTTCACACATCAAAGGCACACACTACATTACGGTGCTCTTGAATTTAGAGTGGGATGTTATAAGATATGGACAGCTGTGGACATTCCTAGATTTCAATACACAGTTTATAAAGAATGCATTTCTTCAAAATGGCTCCTGCATTTCTCAAAATCTTCATTACATATCACAGAATACCAGTAACCTTCCAAAATCTCAGCAGAGGCTGGTAAATATGAACTGATTTGCAGTTGATATATGAAAGGTCCCACCGACTTTGGAATGCAGTCAGCTTAAAGTGTATGTGTATGGAAGTACAGAAGACCTAGGATAGCCAAATAAATAAATAAACAATTCTGAAAAAAAGAACAAAGTAGAGAGAACTTATACTACATTTCAGGACTTATCATAAAGTTAAAGCATCAAGACATGGCGATATTGGTATAAAGAAAGAAATACAGATCAATGGAGCAACTAGGAAATTTAAAAATAAACCCATACATATATGGTCAATTGATTTTTGACAAAGACACCATAGTAATTCAATGGAGGAAGGGTAGTCTCTCTAACAAATGGTGCAGGGGCAATTGGTTATTCATATGCAAAACAATGAACCTAGAACCTTATGTCACACCATACACAAAAGTAAACTCAAAATGGATCACAGACTTAAATGTAAGACCTAATGCTGTAACATTTCTAGAAGAAAAAATAGAAAATACTTGTGGCTTTGGGTTAGACAAAGATTTCACAGATGTGAAGACACACACCAAAAGCATGATCCACCAACAACAATAAAAAAAGAAAAATTGAGCTTCGTCAACATTAAAAAAGTTTGCCTTTCATTAGGCACCCATAGACTGGGAGAAAATATTTACAAAACATTTCTGATAAAGGACTTGTATTCAAAATATTAAAGAACTCTTATAGCTTAACTAATAAGAAGACACCTCCCAATAAGAAAATAGGCAAAGATCTGAACAGACACTTTATCAAAGAAGATATACAAATGGCAAATAAACACATGAAAAGTTTATCAACATCATTAGTCACTAGGGAAATGCAAATTAATATCACAATGAGACACCATTATCCACCTACCTATTAAGAATGGCTAAAATAAAAGTTGACAATACCAAAAGCTGACAATGATGTGGAGAAGCTACAACCCTCATATATTGCTGTTGGAAGACGTAAAATGGCAGGTTTTTGGACACTCACCTTATGACCCAGCAATACTCTTAAGTTTCTCCCTGTATTGCTATCCTAGGATTACTGCAACAGATGACCACACATTTGGTAGTTTAAAATAACCCAAATTTATTCTCTCACATTTCTAAGGCTGTAAGTCTAAAATCAAGATGTCTGCAGAGCCATGCTCTCTTTGTAGGCTCTAGAGGGGAATCCTTCCTTTTCTATGCCAACTTCTGGTAGCTTCAGACATTCCTAGGCTTGTGGCAGCATAGGTCTGATCTCTGCTGTCTTCACTTCGCCTTCTCCCTTTTATCTGTGCCTTCTCATCTGCCTCTTATAAGGACACTAGTAATTCAATTTAGGGCTCCCCTGCGTAAATCAGGATGATCTCATATCAAGACTCTTAACTTAATTACATCTGCAAAAATTCTTTCCCTAAATAAGGTCACATTCACAGGTTCCAGGTAGGCATATCCTTTTGGGGACCACCATTCAACCCACTATACTTCCCAACAGAAATGAAAACTTACATCTCTGCAGACACATATATGCAACATTATTCATACTATTCTAAAATGGAAACAATCCATACCTTCATTCACAGGTGAAAGGATCAACAAAATGTGGTAAAAATGAACTACTGCTCACATTAAGAAGGAATGAAGCACTGATATATAAAAGCAGAGATGAATCTCAAAACATTACTACATGAAAGAAGTCAGACTGTAATTCTGCATGTTATCTGATTCTATTAGTATGAAATTTCTAGAAAAACAAAAACTACAGAAACAGAAAGCATATCAAAGATTTTCCTGGGACTGGAGATGGAATCAGAGATTGAAAAATGGTAGGAGGGTGCTGTCTTAGTTATCTAGTGCTGCTCTAACAGAAATACCACAAGTGGGCTGCTTTAACAAACAGAAATCTATTCTCTCACAGTCTAGGAGACTAGAAGTCTGAATTTAGGGCACTAGCTGCAGAGGAAGACTTTTTCTCTGTCGGCTTTGGAAGAAGGTCATTGTCATCGGCTTCCCCTGGGTCTAGGAGCTTCTTAGCTCAGGGACCCTGGGTACAAATGACACACTCTGCTCCCAGTTCCTTTTTCTTGGTGGCATGAGGTCCCTCTCCTCTTTGCTCGATTCTTTCATATTTCAAAAGAGATTGGCCCAAGACACAACCTAATCATGTAGATTGAGTCCTGCCTCATTAACATAACTGCTTCTAATCCTGCCTCATTAACATCATAGAGGTTAGGATTTACAATACATAGGATAATCATATCAGATCACAAAATGGTGGACAACCACATGATTCTGGGAATCATGGACTAGCCAAGTTGATACACATTTTAGTGGGAAACAATTCAATCCGCAACAGGTACTTCTGGTGGTGATACCAAAAAACTCAAAACCTGCTGCCATCAAGTCCATTTCCACTCGTGGTGACCCTGTAGGACAGAGTAGAACTGCCCCATAGGTTTCCAAAGCTGTAATTTTTACAGAAACAGACTGCCACATCTTTCTCCTGCAGAGCAACTGGTGGGTTTGAATCTTTGACCTTTCAGTTATCAGTTGAGCGCTTAACCACTGCACCATCAGGGGTGATGGAAGTGTTATAAAACCGGATTATGGTGATGGTTGCACATCTCAATAAATTCACTCATTTGACTCTAGACTTATAATGGGTGACTTTGGTCATTTGTAAATTATAAAGCTGCTGAAGCTGAGAAGTTGTCATGGTCTACCAAATCAGCACACATTCTCTTTTATAGTCATGACTCCTACATCCTGGGAATGTAGAACAAGAGAGATATTTGGATGAATCTTGGGAGAGTTTATTGCCCATATGCTGTATCTCACCCTATGAGGGTCAGTAACATACAACTTCACATTGGATCATTATTTCCACCATCCATTATTTAACCTTGTCAATATTTGGTCACATTTGCTTCCTGTCTCTTTTTCCCAAGATTTATTTTCAAAAGCATTACAAAAATAAAATATATATACACAGTTTTTCTTAAGACAGAAAAATTATAGCCAAACAAAGTCTTTATTGACCTCAAAGCTACTCCACTTTCTTCCTTCCCTTCCTTGAGTCTGGAGTTATACTTCCAGTGTACCCTTTATATTTTTACATTTACATTTAATAAGTTATAAACAACGTTTTTGTTTTGTGTGCACTTGTGTTTTTAATAAATGGTATAATACTTAAATGCACTTCTTGCAACTTGCTTTTTTTTTCCACAAAAACTTAATGTTTTGGAATCTTACTTATGATAGTACATAACTCTTTTATAGTGCAATATAAAATTCATTTCATTTGACTATCTTCTGCTATTCAATAATGTGAACATATCATGTTTTGTTTTTTCATTCCATTATTGATTGACATTCAAGTTGTTCTAATATTTTGCTGCTATGAACAATGGTGCAATGGATAGCCTCTTGTGCACGGTGCAAATGTTTCTCCAGGAAGCATATCAAGAAGTGGCACTGCTGAATGGTAGAGTATGTCCACTTTCGGTTTTCCTAGATATGAGCAAATTATTCACCGCATTATCTATTGATTAGGGTAGTCTCAGCTGTGATAAAATTGGACCCAAAGACAACAGTCCGTTATAATTGCCCCTGGTCTGTGGTTCACCCTCCTCCATGCAGTAGTTCTGAAACCTAGATTCTTGACAACTTGTGGCTCTGCCACTCTGTGCATCTGGTTAGTGGAAAGTGAAAGCAAGTGTGGAGGGGGCACACCTGCTTCCCAAAGGTTTGGTCTTTGAAGTGGTGGTACCCATTTACCTCAAGTGATGAGAACTAGTTCCAAGGCCACACTCAGTTGCAAGAAATGCTGGTAGTGCAGCCTCTAGTGGAGCAATCATTTCCCAGATAAAACTGTGAGCTTTGGGAGAGAACAAAAGAGTTTGGTCAACAGCTAGCCATCTCTATCACAGTTTTATGCAAATTTTTAATCCCACCAACATTCTCATCAATACTTGGTGCTGTCAGAATGTAATTTATGCCATTCTGATAGATACAAAATAGCATCTCATTTATGTTTTTCTTTGTATTTCACTGAATGTCAGTGCATTAGAAAGATAAATATTTTCTTTCAAAAACTGAGAGGGAAGGAGGGCAGGTAAAGATGATACTGAGCAATTTTGAGATGAGCAGAAGGAAGCTAAAGGTGTCATTAATTAATCAGTGAAGCCAAAACAGAATATTTATGTCCTTTTTTTTTTTTTTATAGGCTCGCTCAGGAACATGGTGACATTTTATTTTGTCTGTTTCGTTGTAGAACAAAAACTTATCAGTATGTGAAACCCAGGAACTAAAATGGATGACATCATCAATTTGAGTTTGTTGCCACTGTTGTTTTTTGAAGCACAAAGTACTCCAGGTCCCAAAAATGGAGGGAAAATTCAATATTTGTTTACTTGAGAGCCAATTTTTACTGTGCACAGTGCAACTTACAAAAAAAAAAAATCCTAATAACCAGAAAAGACCTCATTACAATTAACGGTCAAGTAACAAGCAGATTTCAAAAAGAGTTTTTAATTGCCAAAAAAGCTAATGCCACCCTAAATCAAATTAACACGTGTGCGAGGAATCCCTCCAAAACAAAACACTACCCACAGTACTTCCAAGCCTGCATGGCCAACCCTACTGTCCTCTATGGCACTACCTCATTCAGAGGGGTCCATTTGGCAGCTTAAATGCTCTACCATTTGCCAATATCTATAAAGAGCTGTGTATTACTGAGTTTCAGGTCACTGTCTTCGATTCTACATCATTTCCCCTTTTCATTTCCCAATATGCCACATAGCAGGAAAATAACATTTCTTCAAATTTCATGGAGATGTCAGGAGTCATTACAACGTGGGACCATTAATCCTTTATTTTACTTTTGCAGCATAAAAAAATATAACACATTAAATATTAATTCAGGATGATGATTCCCTGACAAACTTAATTAGATTAGGTTGGCCCATCTCCTGGACTGTTAATCACTATAATATCAACTAGAGTTGAATATGAATGCTGCATATGCCAAAAGAGACAAACGAATTTTTGGAACATACAGCACAACCATGTAATTTTGAAGTTCTGATGGGATTTGGCTCTGAAAGTAACATAGAAGTGAATCCCCCTGAACTTTTTATCTTGGGACTACTGATTCGGCTTCTCCATTAAAAAAAAAAAAAAAAAAAAAAAAGCATAGTCCTACTGACAAATACTTAAATGCTATTGACGATTGCACTCGTAGTCTCTTGTCCTCTGAGTTGTTCTAAAGGGTAGGCTTTTGCTTTCATTTATTTATTTATTTTCACTTCTTAACATTTTTTTAAATGTGACTTTTGTTTCAGGAGTAATTTTACTCTCTTTTTTAAATGCTCTATTTTCTAATGTTTGTGATTCGGTTATCTTCTCCTTTTACCCCTACTGCCAAGATGAGTTCTCCAGTTTTATTCTCCTTGTTTTTGTTGCTCCAGTGAAACAGAAAACACACATACATGTGCCCCCTTTTCTGAGGTATTTACAACTGGTTTTGGAGGGCCTGGAGTCTTTCATAGATCTACAAATGAGTATTGAAAGTTCCTTCTTACTCAGTTCAAGCAGACCTTGAGGGCTTTTCAGGCTTTACCCTTCCTTACCTACCACTGATTCATTTATTCCTAACAGCTGAGGCATCTATAAACTGGACAGGAGTCAGAAGTAGCTGTCGATCAATGTGGGAAGATACTGATAAATTCCCTTCAGGATGTTATTGTCATCGAGCCATTTTTGTTGAAAACTCTTGCTATCTCTACATGGCTTTGCCCATATGGGGCTTGTCATGGATTGAATTGTATCCCCCAAAAATATGTGTATCAGTTTTGCTGGACCATGATTCCCAGTATTGTGTGATCGTCCACCATTTTGTCATCTGATGTGATTTTCCTATATGTTGTAAATTCTCTCTCTATCATGTTGATGAGATGGGATTAGTTGCAGTTATGTTAATGAGGAAGCATTCAATCTACAAGATTGAATTGTGTCTTGAGCCAATCTCTTTTGAGATATAAAAAAGAGAAGCAAGCACAGAGAGACGGGCACCTCATGCAACCAAGAAAGCAGTGCCAGGAGCAGAGCACGTTCTTTGGACCTGGGATACCCTCGTGCAGAAGCTCCTAGACCAGGGGAAGATTGATGACAAGGACCTTCCTCCAGCGCCAACAGAGAAAGAAAGCCTTATCCTGGAGCTGACGCCCTGAATTGGGATGCTCCGAATTTGGACTTCTAGCCTACTAGACTGCGAGAGAATAAATTTCTCTTTGTTAAAGCCACTTACTTGTGGGGTGTGCCAAGGACTGCTGGCAGCTACTAGAACCTGAAATAGACAAGGAAGGACCTCCCCCTAGAGCCACACCCTGAATTCGGACTTCCAGGCTCCTGAAACATGAGAAAATAAATTTTGCTTTCTAAGGCCATCCACTTTTGGTATTGGAGTATGACAGCTCTCAGTAACTAAGACTGTGTCCTTCAGTGCAATCATGAGACAAAATGGCCCATGTAGCACATTGTGGTGGTGAGGTATTCAGGATCTAGACTTACACCTGGGAAAGCTCCAAGGTTTGCTACTGTCTCTTTGTTGAATCTTATGTAAAAATCTTAGCCTCTTTTAGCCCCTGTTTCCTTCTCTATAAAATGAAGACAGTAATACTATGTACTTAACAAGGCTGTTCTCAAAAGGAAATCAACTCGTATAATTTCAAACACCTAGCACAGTGACTGAAATATATTAAGTACTAATTTAATTCAGCTGTGAAGGTCATGTTGCTAAGTAATGATGTTGGTGAAAAGAATGAAGAGGAGGAAGAAAAAACTGATGAGCATTTGTGCACTCCTTCCCTAACGTGTCCTTTCCCTTTTGGTCCTGAATGTCAAATTTGGATAGAGCCATTTAACAACAACAACCAAAAAACAACAACAACAAAACATAGCCTAGCAGGCACTTTGCTCATTGCAAAATAGGTTAATATTCTTATTGAAAACATTAAATTTTTTTATTGAATCTCAATACTAAATAAAGCTGTAATGGAGAAGGTGATCAGATATACTATGGAACAGAGAATTTACAGGTATTCTTAATCATTAAAAAAACAAGAACGAAATTAAATATTTACAAAAGAAGAATAAAGAAATGTGGGAAAAATGTTACGGTAAGAATGTTTTTAAGAAGGTCTATGGATGAAGCATAACAGAAGATTTGAAGAGATTTGTTCATCCATCATATCTCACTCCTGGGCAAACTCAAACCAGTCAATACTTCATATTACTACTTTCTGGTTGGTTTAGTGGGCAAAATTTTGATCAGTAGTCAAAATTTTAAAACTTGTCAATAGTCTAATTTAAAAACAGGATCCAACACGAAAGAGGCTTTGGGGAGATCATTTAAAACCGTGCTAAGATAAAATATTATAAGCATGAACACAAACCTCATAAATGCAGCTAAATAGGAAGGTTTTAAGTCCCCACAGGCATTGTCGATGCAGCAGGATGCATTTTTTAAAGAGTGTCCTACCTGCCTGCATAATCAGATGCAGATAGAACTGTAGTCAGTAAAATATTCACTAGGAAAGTATTTTTAACTGGAAGCACAGGATTTACATTGAGCCTAATGTCAAGGACACATTCACAGTATAACGTGAAGGAGCATTCACAAATCTTGTCAAGTATGTATGTGATATCTAAATCAAACATATCTTTTAAAAATAAAAGTATTTGGTGAGTCAGTATCTACACAACTTCTGTGTGCTGGTTTGTGTGCGTGTGTGTGTGCGCGCGCACATGTAAACACTCTGTTCATCTCCCAGCTCCCAAGGGCAGGAACCTTAGCTTCCCTGTTTTCCATATCCTTATGAATGATTGCATCAATGAAGAGTTTTCTAAATTTTTATATTTTAATACTAGTCATCAGGTACTGGTTGGGAAGATATTGGCATTCCTTATTATTCTGTGAATCTCTTGAGGGCAAAGATCATGTCCTCCTAATCTCTATACCCCTAGCTCCTAGCGTTGTGCCTAAAATATAGTTGTTGGGGTGTGGTTGTTGAATTGGCCCCTGATTCACGGTAACCCCATGCAGTACAGATGGAAAAGCTGCTTGGTCCTGCGCAACCTCCGTGATCAGTTGTGGACTGGATTGTCATCAGCCATAATGTTTTCATTGGCTGATGTTCAGAAATGAATCATCAAAGCTTTCTTCCTAGTCTATCTTAGCCTGGAAGCTCCGCTAAAATGGATCATCGTAGCAACACACAAGCCTCCACTGAGGGACAACTGGTGGCTTGCCGTGAGCTGTATTGGCTGAGAATCGACCCAAGTCTCCCACATGAAGGGTGGGAATTCTACCACTGAACCACCAATACCTCACAAAACGTAGTTAACACTCAATGAATCCTTTTTTCAAATTAATAAATAAATAAACTGGGCAGGGCAGTTCCTCAGAGGGAAATTCATTTGTCTCTGGCTGCTTAAAAACTAATTAGCAGCTAACAACTGAAAGCCTAAAGGAGAACAGGAAAAAGGATACGTTCCTAAGAAGGCATGTGGTGTCTGCATGTGTCAGTGTGTGTGTGCCTGTGTTGCTTCCTTTACCCTCACTTTAGATGAAAGTTAAAGCTATTGACTGCTGACTGAAAGGTCGGCGGTTCGAAGCCATCAGCCACTCCACAGGAGAAAAATGTGGTGGTCTGCTTCCAGAGATTTACAGCTTTGGAAACCCTCTGGAGTTGCTATGAGTCAGAATCTACTTGAAGACAGTGAGTTTAGATGAAATGTTGGAAAAGCCTTCTTTTAAGTTTTGTATACAGGCAGTCCCCGGGTTACGAATTTTGGACTTGTGTACAACCTGTAAAGCTTATTATATTAAAAATTTGAGGTGCATACCATGGTATGTAATAACAAACAGGTGCTACTTTGTGACACCCATCAAAATGCTATTATTATTATTATTACTCTATTATTATGTTAAAGATGTTTGAGTGTTCCCGCAGTCCCCAGATTACAAACAGTTTCTTTCCTAAATCTGTCTTTAAGTTGAGTTTATACCTAAATCAGAACAGTTAGTTAACAGTAAAGAAACACTTCTGGATACACTAAAACATCTTTAACATAATAATACAGTGATAATGACAATAATGTTTTGATGCACATAGCAAAGTCTTGTCTGTTTGTTACTATGAGCCATTGTATATGCTTCAAACTTTTAGTAAATGGGTTTTACAGGAGTTGATTCATAGCTACTGGTTGTTCATACATTGGCTGTTTGTAACCCAGGGACTGCCTGTATCTGGAATTATTTCTTTCTTGTTTTTTATGCACAGAAAAGTACACTACATACTAAGATAAACATTTGACTAGCTGATGATAGATACACACCATACCTACTGTTCCAACTTACATACAAATTCAACTTAAAGACAGATTTAGGAATGGAATTCGTTCATAATCTGGGGACTTCCTGTATTATTATACTGAAGCAAGAGAAAAAATGCTGAAAGATATTTGAGAAACAAAGCAGGCCAATGAAGGAACATAAACAGGATATAAAATAGAAATGGAGTCAACAAGAGGACACCTACATTACATTCCAGACCAAAAAACCAAATCCAGTGCCATTGAGTCGATTCCGACTCATAGCAACCCTATAGGACAGAGTAGAACTACCCCATAGAGTTTCCAAGGAGCGCCTAGCAGATTTGAACTGCTGACCCTTTGGTTAGCAGCCATAGCACTTAACCACTATGCCACCAGGGTTTCCTACATTAAGATGTAAATATTGAGGCTATTGAATTGGTACCACAATGAAGCTATTTGGGGCATTTTCTAGTTGGTGGTACAAATGGTTAATGCACACAGCTGCTGACTGAAAGGTGGAGGTTTCTGCCCACCCAGAGACACCTTGGAAGAAAAGCCTTGTGATCTACTTTAGAAAAGTAGCCATTGAAAACCCTATGATGCACAGTTCTACTCATGAGATGACCATGAGTCAGGGTCAAGTTGACAAAACTTTTTTTTTTTCCATTAAAACATATGGATTCCCATAAAAGGAGCCAAGGAATAGGGAGCCCAGGGCAGTCATTGCCAAGTTAACCTAGATAAACCTAAATAAGCTTAATCTTGCTTACCATGGTCGGTAGTCATGAACAGGAGAGTACCCAGTTCAAATGATCAAAAAGTTCCAGTCAAGGTGATTATTTAATGCCTAGTCATCTGCAAATATCTCCAGTGTTTTGCTGGATTTCATAGTAGAGCTTTGAAAGCTATTTTCAACTTTAGTAAAATCATTATCAGTTCAATGACAAATAGCCTTCCTCCCAGTAGCCACAGCAGTAGGAGTGCTCCTCAGTGGTGACTCACGAAAATGAAATCTTGTCATAACAAAGGGGCTCTCCTCTTCTGAGGTAAACCATAGACCTAGTTGATGTTGGTTCAACAGAGCCAAAACAAAGATAAATAAGTTCTGAGAACATTTGGAGGAATGGATCACAAAGCATAAAGCACAGTATAACCAATAGCCTGTTACCTAATATAGTACCATTTTAATTTTTACTGTTGAAGAGGCTCTTTTCAAAGCTTCATATTGTTAAGGGCATTTCCCTTGTACATTTATTGCTCAATTTAATGAGAAATAAGTATTTCCCAGGGATGTGTCCCATGAGGCATTGTGTGTGTTTATAATCAGTTAGCACTCCCTTTGGGGATTACCTCCGTCCTATCTGTTACCATCTTGAACCCTTTGTATCATTGTTCAAGCTACAATTTTTCTCCTATCATTCCCGTGCATATTATACTATTAAAAAAAAAATTCTGTCGAGTTGATTCCAATTCATAGCGATCCTAGAGGACAGAGTAGAACTGCTCCACAGGGTTTCCAAGGAGCAACTGGTGGATTCACACTGCCAACCTTTTGGTTAGCAGCTGATCTCTTAAACCAGTGAGAAACCAGGGTTCCATTATACTATTAGCATTATACCATTTTGTTGAGATGGCAATTTCTTTATCTATAGAGATCACTTATGCTTAACTTTAAAATCTATTTCTTAACTGGTGAGAATGTTGATACATTTTTCCATTAATTTTTAGTGTATATACTACTGAATGTACTTGAATCCATTCGCCTCTATTGTTCAATATAGAATTTTTCCCTAAATAGAACAAATGCATAATGTTATTTGCCTTTAATGCTTCCAAATCAATAAGGCAATTCAATAAAATAAAGATGATTGCACTATGAAATGGCCTAAATTACTACTTGTGAAAACCATTTACCTAATTGAAGTCAGGTATTTAAATATCTGTGGATGATACATTGATTTCCAATTTTGAGTAAATTATGTGAAATCAATATAATACGTTTTCAGCTGCTTCGACAATTTTAGCTCCATCTGCCAATTTTTATCTTTATGTAGTCTCTGCACTAAGGATAGAATTTTGGAATTGTAATATAGAAGGAATTATGTCCACAGAATTTTGAGATTTAATATGAAAGAAGACATGAGGGTTCAGTATTTAATCCACCTGAGTCTTCACAGGCTATGTTTTACGATGCACACCTACATTTCTGCAATCCTCTCTTACCCCTTTCCTATGTACTGCCTATATATGTTCTACTTAAAATTTGCTTAGAATCTTAACCAGTGTCTTTTCTTAAGAAACCTATAATTTATTTTACCATAGCAACTTATTTAATTTCTTAAATTATAGAAGTTATTCATATTTTCACTTTATGTTGTTAATACCTTTTCTTAGGTATTATGTTCTGTACCATTATTTCTCTTCTTAATATGGACTATGGAGATGTCCCCAACCAACTCACCAATATTTCATAATCTTTTCTACCTAGAAGCTCACCTGTGAAAAAACTGCAATGTGTGAGATAAATCTCTGCAACGGTAGATATTTCATTTCAAAGGCAAAGCAGCTCAACCCTCTGCAGAAACGGTGATGAAACTCTTCAGCTGTAGAAACCCAATGCAAATCTCCTGACCTTTAAAAGTGTAGTTACTGCCATTCCTTTAAGAACTTTTAAAATTAAAAAAAAAATTATTGTGATAAAGTATAATACACATGACAAAATTTGCCATTTTAACCATTTTTCTGTGTATAATTCAGGACATTAATTATATCCACAATTTTTGCAACCATCATCGTTATCTACTTCCAAAACTTTTTCATCACCCCAACCAGAAGCTCAGTAAGTACCCCTTAAACAGTAACTCCCCATTTTCCCCTCCCCTCTGCCCCTGGTATCTACTAATAAACTTTGGTCTCTGTGCATTTCTCTATTCCAGGTATTTCATATAAATGAGATCATACAATATTTGTCTGGCTTATTTCACTTAGCATAATGTTTTCAAGGTTTATCCATGTTGTAGCATGCATCAGAACTTCATTTCTCTTCATGGCTGAAAAATATTTCATTGTATGGATATACCACTTTTTGTTTATCCACTCATCTGTTGATGATGGACATTGGGTTGTTTCCACCTTTTGGCTATTGTGGATAATGCTGCAATGAACATTGGTTCACAATTATCTGTTTTAGTCTCTGCTTTCAGCTCTTCCTGGGATATACCTAGAACTATGATAATAACTTCTTGAAAATAAAAAACAACTTTCGTTCTTTATATGAAAAGTTTATTGAAACAAGAAACGATTAGGCTTACTTCAAGATATCTCTCTATATTTGGGTGATGTAAGTTGGCTTATACGTGGTCCTTCAAAAGATGTTGTCCGATTTTGTGAATTCAAGTTAGAGGCTGAGTGCTGAATAATCCAGGCAAAGCAGTCCCTGAGTAGAAATACAGCAATTTTCATGGAATAAAAATGTAGCATTTCAATGGCACTCTCAGATAGCTTCAGAATATACCAAAGTGTTACAGTAGATGAGTTAATTAATCACTGCTTAACTCTGCTACCCGAAGTGTGGTCCTCAGCATGTTCTGAGAGCTTGTTATAATTGCAGCCTCTCAAACCCTACACCAGACCTTTAAACCAGAAGTTCCTTCTTACTGAGATCCTCAGGTTATTTGTATGCATATCAAATTCTGAGAAGCATAGCTTAATAAAGTTCTTCATTCAAAAGATAAAAATTCAGGCAAATCAAATGGAGGATTTTGTGTAGGGCTGAAAACAGGTGGTTTAAAAAATTGGCAGAAACCATAATTTGTTAGTGAAATCAAATCAGTTTACATAGTTAACCCGATTTGAGCAAATAGGAAAGTTTGATCTTGTATACTAAGCATTTTCAAGAAGCAAGTGCAGTTTGAGAAGATACTACGTATTGATCCGCCCAGTGCCAGGACACCCAGATGAAAAAGGAAGGGATCTAACAAGTCATGCAAGGTCCCAATATCTAGACAGAGGGCACTTCAAAAACATCCTGGTGATTTGATTTTAAGAAAAATAAATTTTCATCAAGATCTTTGGCCTCCTATTGATAGAACCTAAACTAGAACCATATCTCCATTACGAAATTCTCCAAAGGACATAGGATTTACATAGCAAATACTGTTATATGTCAGGCATAGGGAAAAGAAATAGAACTTTTCCCTATGTCATTGTAGGTTTGTGACACTTCAGCATTTGACTTATGAGCAGACAGTGCTCCTGTGTGATCTAGGGGTTAAGCTATTGAAAAATGGATCTTGAGATGGTGCTTTCTGATCTAGCTCTTCAACTGAAGCTTCTTTGGCATTTTTCAGTGATGTATTATTTCCAAAAGAAGTAGTTTCAAGTTGCACTTAGAGAAGACAGACATTGACTTGACTTTTAATTTTTCTTACCGGAGGGAAGAATGCGTTCTGGTTCTAGTTACATAATTGAAAGCACCTAGTGCATCTGTTTCTAAGCAGATAAAGGGCAATAGTCTCTGAATCAAATTAAGTCAACCATTATTTTATCACTAAGACTCTTCTGTTTATCCTTCTAAGTTCAGCTGGAACATTTTAGGATCAGAGGTGACTTCATGGTAAAGAATTATCTTCATTTTATTAATCTGTTCATTATCCTGATAAAATTCTAGTTCATTTCCCTTGTTTTACACACAGTTTTTGAAACTTTCATGAAACCAGGTGAATCCTGATCCAAATTATGTATAAGCTGACGTTACTCGTCATCTGTTTTTGCCAAATGCAATGATCACTACAAATTAAAAAAAAAAAAAAATTTAGCCCACTTTTATTGGGGTCACATTTTTTCAACTAGGCTTTAATTTTACTTTAAAAAAAAAGAAAAAAATTAGAGACGGTGAAACCTATAGTCCAACTCATTTCACGTGCAAGTGAAATTACGAAAGAATTGTATAAATATTATGATTATGACAATGATGCTTTAAGTATCAATACAAATTATAAGATTCATGAATAGTTTTCTTTCCAGAAAAAAGTACCCTTAAAAAAATGTTTTTCTTTTCTAGCAAGCTTAAGAATATGATGTCACATATGTAGTTTCTGAATCTGTATGGTTTTATGATCTTCTCTCCATTGTTTCTCTAAAATGCCTAGATTTCCTTAGCTGTACTCTTGGAGTTAATGAGTAAGGAGAATGTAGTTTAGAAGCTTTCTACATGGCCACTCAAACTCTATCATCAGATGCTGTGCTAAGCTGTAGGGGAGAAAGCAGTTCCTGCTCTTTTGGAGCACACATTCTGGCTAACTGCTCCTTAGACTGCACTCAAGTCTCTCCTCTAGAGCATGCCTTAAACATAAAACACCTAGGAATCACAGCAGTGGATCAGGCTCATTGTTCATAGCCAGTTGTTATGAATTGAATTGTGTGTCTCCAAAAAATATGTGTTGTAAATCCTAAACCCTTATATCTGTGATCTCATTTGGGGATAGGGCTTTCTTTGTTATGTCAGTGAGATCATATCAGTGTAGAGTATGTTTTAAACCAATTACCTTTGAGATATAAAAAGAGCACATTAAACCAAACCCATTGGTGTAGAATTGATTCCAACTCAGACTGACCCTTTAGGACAGAGAAGGGTCACTGCCCCATGGGATTTCCAAGCAGCAGCTGGTGGATTTGAACTGCCAACCTTTTGGTTAGCAGCCAAGCTCTTAACCACTGCACCACCAGGGCTCCAAGAGCACATTAGGCACAGAGAAAGAAACATAAACAGATGGAAAGATACTTGCCATGTGAAGATTGCCAAGGAACAGAGGAACAGAAGCTGAAAAGGACAAGGACATTTCCCCGAGAACCAACAGAGAAAGAAAACTTTCCCCTAAAGCTGGTGCCTTGAATTTGGACTTCTAGAATCCTCTACTGTAATAAAATAAATTTCTGTGCATTAAAGAGACCCACTCCCTGTATTTCTTTTATAGCAACATGTCTTAGTTATCTAGTCCTGCTGTAACAAAAATACCACAAGTGGGTGGCTTCAACAAACAGAAATTTATTTTCTCACAGTCTAGGGGGCTAGAAATCTGAATTCAGGGTACCAGCTCCCAGGGAAGACTTTCTCTCTCCCTTAGCTCTTGGGAAATATCTTTGTCATCAATTTTCCCAGGTCTAGGAGTTTCTCAGCGCAGGGACACCAGATCCAAAGGGCACACTCCAGTCCTGACACTTCTTTCTTGATGGTATGAGGTCCCTGAAATGGTTGAACATCGACCAATTCTTTCTGGTATAGTGCCTCTCTGTGTTCAACCATTTCAGGAGGTAGCATATGATCAGGAACCAATGGTATGGAAGGAAGAAATCCAAGCTGCACTGAAGGAATTGGTGAAAAACAAGGCTCCAGGAATTGATAGAATACCAATTGAGATGTTTCAGCAAACAGATGCGGCTCTGGACAGTGCTCACTTGTCTATGCCAAGAAATTTGGAAGACAGCTACCTAGTCAACAGACTGGAAGAGATCCATATTTATACCTATTATCAAGAAAGATGATCTTACTGAATGTGGAAATTATTGAACAATATCATTAATATCACATGCAAGCAAAGTTTTGCTGAAGACCATTCAAAAGTGGCTGCAGCAGTATATGGACAGGGAACTGCCAGAAACTCAAGCCAGATTCAGAAGAGGACACGGAACCAGGGAAATCATTGCTGATGTCAGATGAACCCTGGCTGAAAGCAGAGAATATCAGAAAGATGTTTACCTGTGTTTTATTGACTATGCAAAGGCATTTGACTATGTGGATCATAACAAATTGTGGATAACATTGCGAGGAATGGGAATTCCAGAACAGTTAATTGTGCTCATGAGGAACCTGTACTTAGACGAAGAGGCAGTCACTCGAACAGAACAGGGGCTTAAAGTTAAGAAAAACGTGCATCAGGGTTGTATCCTTTCACCATATTTTTCAGTCTGAATACTGGGCAAATAATTCAAGAAGCTAGACTATATGAAGAAGAATGCAGGATCAGAATTGGAGGGAAGGCTCATTACAACCTGCCGTATACAAATGACACAATCTTGCTTGCTGAAAATAAAAGAGGACTTGAAACACTGATAGAGATCAAAGACCACAGCCTTCACTATGGATAACACCTCAACATAAACAGAACAAAAATACTCACAACTGGACCAATAAGCAACATTATGATAAACGGACAAAAATTGAAGTTGTAAAGAATTTCATTTTATTTGGATCCACAATCAATGCCCATGGAAGCAGCAGCCGAGAAATCAATTGACACATTGCATTGGGTAAATCTGCCATGAAAGATCTGTTTAAAGTGTTGGAAAGCAAAGATGTCACTTTGAGGACTAAGGTGTGCCTGGCCCAAGCCATGGTGTTTTCAATCGCCTCATATGCATGTGAAAGCTGGACAATGAATAAGGAAGACCAAAAAAGAATTGATACCTTTGAATTATGGTGTTGGCAAAGAATATTGTATATACCATGGACTGCCAGAAGAAGGATCAAATCTGTCTTGGAAGAAGTACAGCCAGAATGCTCACTAGAAGAAAGGATGGGGAGACATGTTATCAGTAGAGACCAGTTCCTGGAGAAGGGTATCATTCCTGGCAAAGTAGAGGGTCAATGAACAAGAGGAAAACACTCAATGAGGTAGACTGACACAGTGGCTACAACAATGGGTTCAAGCATAACAACGATTGTGAGCATGGCGCAGGACCGGGCAGTGTTTCATTCTGTTGTACATAGGGCCGCTATGAATCAGAACCTTCTCAACCACACCTAACAACAACAATGTTTAAGCCAAGTAGATCACCAAGGTTTATGACACAGAAAGGGCACAGGTTTCATACTATCATTTACATCACTGTAAGAAGAGTTTCTTATAAGACGTGGACTTTTGTAGCACAAACAACACTTGTATGAAAGAAAAATTGGTTTGGCTTTCAGAACTGAAGTTCTGAGTGTGCAGGAAGTGAGCCAAAATAGCTGCAAAGCGTCAGCACTGTGAAAATAGTTCTGCAGCATCTTCCAATGGTGTGGCCTCCAAGTCATCTGGGATGCACAGTGTTGTAGTTGTTGGGTAGGTTTTCAGTTGGATGTATTAGGGGTTCTTCAAGGAATTAACAGATAGCAACTACAGGGCCAGCTATTAAATTACTCAAATTTTTATTGCTGAAATGTTGACCCTTCAGTGAATGTGCCAGTGACAGTGCCAGTGACAGTGATGAGGTTGCAGGTTGAAATCGGTCTGCTGAGTCCCACCTCATTAAGCTCTTATCTAATTTTAGCATATTGGCACTGAAAACCGAAGCCTGCCTTTGTCCCAACACAAGAAGCCCTCCTGACACTTGGCAGAACGTGTTGGGAGCCATATTGAGAAGGCCAGGAATCTGACCAGATGGTAGCTCTCTCTTGGACTTCTTCAGAGATTTATTTTCCCTATGAAGCAGAGGGAATTGGGCAAGTCCACCAAGCACATGGTCTTTTTTGTACTTTCATTATGTGAGGAAGCCCTGGCTAGTCTTTTGGCAGCTAAGGATTTGGCAGGGTGGCCATCTTGGCAACACCATGCAGTTCACAGACTCTCAGGGGCCCTTCAGATCACAAAGTAAGTCTTGCAGTTTGCAAAGTTCCTAAATGAGGGGCGAGAGGGAGAAATGATCCATCACAGATACCTAAAGGCGTTCTGGAAATGCGATCAGCCCCGCCAAAATGGAGAGTGAAACAGAATGTATTTAACAAAAGTCTTTCCAATAGAAAACTTATTTTGAAGGTTTTAAAATGCCTCAGTGCTGATCGGGTGTTAGAAGGATGCCTATGTATCGATCTACACACATTGCCCAGAATCAGCCCAAACTCTGTGGGTTTTCCTAGCAAGAGGAGAAACTGTTATTACCATTTTGTAATTGTTATTATTTCTATCCTTTTTTATTTTATTTTTGAGGGAAGGATAATTAGGGCTTTAGGCGATTATATGCTCCTGCTTCCAATCTTTTGTAAACCTTTCAAAGAGAGGAGTATGTTGCCCAGATGCACACTGCAGTAAGCAGCACCTCCATCCTGAATACCTTGCCGTTGTAAACACTGTAAGGCAGGCATTCCACGCTTAACTCAGTGCCCAGCATCAATAAAGGTGGGTTGGGATGAATTGCGTATATAAAATAAAGGGCAGAATCACTGAGCACTTTCACTGACAAAATCTATTTGGAAAAAGATAATATGGTTTCCCTATGCATAAATCATGCCTGACTAATCAAATAGAGGTCTTTTAGGTAATACATATTTATGTGGAAACAGACACTGAGAATATGGCTTGTTTAAACTTTCAAAATGTCTTGGAGAAAGTTTTACATCAAGGCTATTATGTTTTAATTAAATCACCAAAGAATTGGAAGTGGGAGCAAACTGTTTTCCATTATAGAAAACAGTCATTCAATTCAATGAATATTTAGTATGTGCTTAGTTAGGAACTATGGAAAATAAAAAGTAAACTCATCCAAATCTACAATCAAGCAGGAAAGGATACAAAACAATAAAATAAAATGTGTACGGTATAAAGGGTCACATTTTCATAAGAAAAATGTAAACAATGGAATTCCTTAGAGAAATCAGATCTAAGAACAGTCCCATGCTATTTTTAACATATATCAATACATCCTTCCAGGAAGGAAAAAAACATTTAAATTCATGCTTTGTGAATGAGCAAAAAAAAAAAAAAATGAATAATACATTTCCATATGAACACTGAAAAATCAAATGAACTTATAACACAAATAATGTGATGCAAATCCATCCCAAAGAATGGGTTCTAATTTATATTATGTATATACATTTTTTTTTAATATATACATACGTGTATGGATAAGTGCCTACATATGTTTCCCCACACTAAAATTGTTGTAGTGAGTTTGTGGTTTAAACCCAGTTCTTATAACGTTTAACTATTTTAATCACTTTAGTGGCACTTACTTTCATGCCAAAGAGTTTGTTAATATTATATGGGTTAATCATACAAAGTTCTCAGAATTCAAGGTTTCCAAGAATAAAAAGTACTGTTACTTACCAACTTTATTTGTGTGCTACAATAAAGGCTGCTTTTTTTTTCTTTTTCTTTAGAGTATATTGAAGCCCAGGTGGCACAGTGGTTAAGCGTTCAGCTGCTAGCCAAAAAGATTGGCTGTTCGAATCCTCCAGCTGCTCCTTGGAAACCCTATGGGGCAGTTCTACTCTGTCTTATCGGGTCACGAAGGTTGGAATCAACTCAACAGCAGTGGGTTTTCTGGGTTTGGACAGAGTATATTATTGTCGCTGAGTGCCATCAAGTGAATTTTGACTTATAGCAACCCCATGTATTACAGAGTGGAACTGCTTCATAGGGCTTTCTAGGCTGTATTCTCTGTGGGAGCAGATTTCCTGCAGAGCCAATGGGTAGGTTTGAACTGTCAACCTTTTTGTTAACAGCCAAATGCTTAACCATTGGGCCCCCAGAGCTTTAAACACATCCTCAAATAATATCAATGTGTTCATACAAATAACTACTAAAATCTGCATAAAGGCTCATAAAGGTATAAGTAAGGTGAGGAAAAGGTATTTTCAGAATCTTTCTGTATAGCTGTGTGAGAAACCCATGACTTTTGGAGGCACTTTTGTACTCTTGGTTCTTATCAAAATTGCATAGAGGAATGAGGGTAGAGCCCATGGGCAAATACATATATAAGATGAAATACTGTGATCTCCCCAATAACTAGTTTCCCTCTCACAAAATTTCTGTAATTAATTAATTTGACTTGAGGGAGACAGAAATTTAGTGATTGCAGATAAATCCCTGAGCATCCTAAATATAGTCAAACCTTTTGGCCAGTAGAGCTTGAATTAAAAATGGAGATTGTGAGATGTATACAGACAGATTTAAAAATTGAAACTTCCTGTTGTTTTCTTGTTAGTTGCCGTCGAGTCAGTTGCAGCTCATAGCAACAGGAAGAAACACTGCCTGGTTCTGTGCCATCCTCACAATCAGTGCTATGTTTGAGCCCACTGTTGCAGCCACTGTGTCAATTCATCTGGTTGAGGGTCTTCCTCTTTTTCGCTGACCCTCTACCTTACCACAACTCACTAAAAAGAGCATTGGGGAATGTCGTCATTATTTCCTAATGTCTGAGCTGATTACAAGGCAGTGCTTTTTAAATGGAATTTACGCGTAGCAGAAGCTTATTTTCAAATGAGGAAGTATGTGGAACTCTCATGTAAAGACAGATAAAATTAGAGATGTTCTGATTGTCCTCGGTTCATTTCTGTGATGGCCTCACTGCTCCTAGAGGCCTCTCCCTTAACCATGGACCTCCCTGCAGGGTTAAGCCAAAGTCAGTTTGTATCTTCCTGGAGGAGAAGGTGTGTTGCAAGCCTTGGGGTTGCATAAATAAAAAAAAAAAAAAACAGTTGCTCTGGAGTTTATTTTGGCTCTTGGCGACCCCATGTGTGTCCGAGTGGAACTGTGCTCCCTAGGGTTTTCAGAATTAGACAACCAGGCCTTTCTCGTGAGGTGTTTCTGGGTGGATTCAGACTACCAACCTTTTGGTCAGTAGCGGAGAGCTTAGCCATTTGCGACACCTAGGGACTCCATGTGCATGGCCTCTGGTGGCTACACTAAGAGCGTAAGAGAGGCATCAGTGCCTCAGGGATGTATCTACTCAAAAATTAGAAAGGTGATTCTGTCAGAGCTATAGATCCTAAAGAGTCAAAACAGGCAGACAGTAGGATTGAGTTTAGCTAAAGATGGACAGAGGAGCCCTGGTGGTGTAAATGGCTAAGCATTAGGCTGCTAACCCAAAGGTTGATGGTTAAAACCCATTCAGTGGCTCTGTGGGAGGAAGACCTGGTGACCTGCTTCCATAAAGACTACAGCCAAGAAAGCCCTCTGAGGCAGTTCTGCTCTGTCCCACGGGGTCAGTGGGAGTTGGAACTGACTCAGCTGCGCACAACAACAACAAAGGTCGACAGCAGAATTTGGGGCCAGATATGACTCCAGACCAAACCAACAGCAAACTCAGAACTGAATTACAATTTATTGAGGTTTACCAGGGTAATTGGATTTCATGTTTTATTTTTAGATATCTGAAATCGTTTCATTTTATATTTCATTTTTTTGTACAAGTCATAACATTCCCAGACATAAGGATATACATTCAGAACTTAATATAAAGACATAAAAATGTATCAGAGTTCAGAATTAGCTATTGCAGCAATATTTAGCCAATGACTATTAAGAGCCCAACATGGAAAAAGAAAAGAAAAAACTTTAAAGTGTTAGGAATTTATTTTTAACGAAGAACATTTTCTGTCTTCTCAAATGAAGTAGTATAAATCAGTTGATCATAAATTATGAATGTTGGTATTCGAAACATGCAAACATAAACTTAGACCACTCAATTAGATGCTATCCTTTCATTATGCAAAACAAAACATAATTACAACAGAGTATTTCAATATGAAAAATAAATCACTAGTATTCATTTTTGTCTTTGTCATTTTAATCAGTTTGGAAATGGGGTGCAAAATATATATTTTATTCCTTATTTTTTTCTATTTACTTAGCAGATGCTTATGACTTTTTACGCGTGAATTAGGATTTTAGAACAAGAAAGGAGAACGTAGTTCTTACTCTCACTGTCTTGGTACTTCTCATAAGCCTGAGTTCAACCATGTGTAAGATGACTTATCTCAAAAACTTTTCTGTTGTTTAGCCATATTCTGGGTAGCCATTTCATTCTGTGCTCCAAAAGTGTGATTTGGCTTGAGGAGAGAAGGAGGAACAATCTATTTGGCTACCAGGCATATTACGTTTCCTCACCCTGACAGACAGTTGGGATAGTTTAGGCACTGATTTGTTGTTGGTGCTGTTGTTAGATGCCTTACAGTCACCTAACAATTTGACTCCTAGTGACTCTACATACAATGGAATGAAACACTGTGCCATCCTCACAATCACTGCTATGTTTGGGCCCATTGTTGAAGCCACCCTGTCAATCCATCTTTTTCACTGATCCTCTACTTTTATCAAGCATGATATCCTTCTCCAGGGACAGGTACCTCCTGATAACATGTCCAAAGTATGTAAGATGAAGTCTCAGCATGCATGCTTCTAAGGAGTACTCTGGCTGTACTTCTTCCAAGACAAATTTGATCCTTCTTCTGACAGTCCATGGTATAGTCAATATTCTTCACTAACACCATAGTTAAAAGGCATCAATTCTTCTTTGGTCTCCCTTAATCTTTGTCCAGCTATTGTAAAGACCATGGCTTGGGTTAGAGGCACCTTAGGCCTCAAGGTGACATCTTTGCTGTTTAACCCTTTAAAGAGATCTTTTGCAGCACATTTGGCCAATGCAATAGGACCTTTGATATCTTGACTGCTGATTCCGTTGGAGTTAATAGTGGATTCAAGTAAAATGAAATCCTTAACAATTTCAATCTTTTGTTCATTTTATCATGATGTCCCTTATTTGTCTAGTTGTGAGGATTTTTGTTTTCTTTGTGTTGAGGTGCAATCCATACCGAAGGCTGTAGTCTTTGAACTTCATCTGTAAGTGCTTCAAGTCCTTTCGCTTTCAGCAAGAAAGATTGTATCATCTATATATGGAAGGTTGTTAATGAGTCTTCCACCAATTCTGAAGCCGTGTTCTTCTTCATATAGTCCAGCTTCTCAGATTATTTGCTCAGCATACAGATTGAATAAATATGGTGAAAGGATACAAGCCTGAAGCACACTTTTCTGATTTTAAACCACAGAGTATCCCCTTGTTCTGTTTAAACAACTGCTGCTTGGTCTATGTACAGGCTCTACATGAGCACAATTAAGTGTTCTGGAATTCCCATTCTTCTCAATGTTATCCATAATTACTTATGATTCACACAATCAAATGTCTTTGCATAGTTAATAAAACACAGGTAAACATATTTCTGGTATTCTCTGCTTTCAGCCAATATCCATCTGACATCAGCAGTGATACCCCTCATCCCACATCCTCTTCTGAATCTAGCTTGGATTTCTGGCAGTTCCTTGTTGATGTACTGCTACTACCGTTTTCAAATTATCTTCAGCGTAATTTTGCTTGCATGTGCTATTAATGATATTGTTTGATAATTTCTGCATTCTGTTGGATCATCTTTCTTTGGAATAGGCAGGTATATGCATCTCTTGTAGCCTATTGGTCAGGTAGGTGTCTTCCAAATGTCTTGGCGAGTGAGTGCTTTTGGTGGTGCATCAGTTTGTTGGAACATCTCAATTGGTATTCTGTCAATTCCTGGAGCCTTGTTTTTTGCCAATTCCTTCTGTGCACCTTGGACTTCTTCCTTCAGTATTGTTGGTTCTTGATCAAATGTTACCTCCTGAAATGATTGAACATTGAACAATTCTTTGGTACAGTGACTTTGTGAATTTCTTCCATCTTCTTTTGATGCTTCCTGCATCTTTCAATATTTTACCCATTGAATCCTTCAATATTGCAACTCTACGCTTGAATTTTTTCTTCAATTCTTTCAGCTCGAGAAATGCTAAGCATATCCTTCCCTTTCAGTTTTCTAACTCCCAGTCTTTCCACATGTTATTATAATACTTTATATAGTCTTATTGAGCCACCTTTGAAATCCTTCATTCAGCTCTTTTACTTCATCACCTCTTCCTTTTGCTTTAGCTTCTCTACATTAAAGAGCAAGTTTCAGAGTCTCTTCTAACATCCATTTTGATCTTTTGTTTCTTTTCTGTGTTTTAAATGAACTTTTGCTTTCTTCATGTATGATGTCCTTGATGTTATCCTACAACTCGTCTGGTCTTCGATTGTTGGTGCTCAATTTGTCAAATCTATTCTTGAGAAGGTCTCTAAATTCAGGTGGGATATGCTCAAGTCTGTACTTGGCTCTCATGGAGTTGTTTTAATTTTCTTCAGCTTTGACTTTAACTTCCATATGAGCAATTTTGGTAGCCTGCTATGCAGTCGGCCGTTGGCCTTATTCTGGCTGATGATATTGAGCCTCTCCTTCGTCTTTTTCCACAGACGTAGTTGATTTGATTCCTGTGTATTTCATCCAGCTATGTGTATAGTCACCACTTACATTGTTGAAAAAAAGGTATTTGCAATGAATAAGTCATTGGTCTTGAAAATTCTTTCATGCAATCTCTCACATAATTTTTATCACCAAGACCATATTTTCCAATTACTGATGCTTATTCTTTGTTTCCAACTTTCACATTCCAATCATCGGTAATTATTAATGCATCTTGATTTCTGTTTTAATCAATTTCAGAGTAGAAGTTGGTAAAAATCTTTAATTTCTTCGTCTTTGTCATTAGTGGTTGGTGTGTAAATTTGAATAATAGTCTTATTATCCTGTCTTCCTTGTAAGTGTTTAGATATTATCCTATCACTGATAGCATTGTATTTCAGGATAACCCAACCTTGAAATATCCTTTTTGACAATGAATGTGACGCTGTTCCTCTTCAATACGTCATTCCCAGCATAGTAGACCATATGATTGTCTGATTCATAATGGTCAATACCAGTCCATTTCAGCTTATGAATCCCTAGGATGCTGATCTTCAAGTGTTCCATTTCATTTTTGACAACTTCCAATTTTTCTTGACTCATACTTTGTACATTCCAGTTTCTGATTATTAATGGATGATTGCAGCCGTTTCTTCTCACTTTGAGTTGTGCCACATCAGCAAATGAAGGTCTCAGAAGCTTTGAGGAGGCAGGTCTTCCCCAGTTATGTTTTCAGTGCCTTCCAACCTGAGGGACTCATCTTCTAGCACTGTATCAGACAATGTTCTGCTACTATCCATAAGGTTTTCACTGGCCAATTTTTTCAGAAGTAGGTTGCCAGGTCCTCCTTCCCAGTCTGTCTTAGTCCGGAAGCTCTGCTGAAACCTGTCTACTATGGTTGACCCCGCTGGTATTTGAAATACCAAGCGGCATAGCTCCCAGCATTTTAGCAACATGCAAGCCACCACAGTATGACAAACTGACCAAGGAGTAGTGGTTAGGCATGGATACAGGTCTTTTTATCGTAGTTGTTTTGTGACCCCTCAAAGCCCTGCTGAAGGAACCAAAGTACCCAGGGAATTCCTGCCAGCATCTGAAACTTTCAAACATGGCTTACGTGCTCTCTGGAGGCCTTTCTGGTTTTAGGAATTTTTTGCCCTTTCCATCTTGGCTCCAGAATTAATGCATACGGAGTAAAACTGAACCTAATCCATCAAGACTGACCTGGCACCAAGACCAGGCAGGCTGAAGCACAGCTGCCCCGCTGAGCCCAGCCTGGATCAATTGAACTGCAGTCAACCTGCAGACTCATGTGCCTGGAATTAAACCACCACCACCACCGGTTGCCATCGAGTTGATTTCAACTCATGGAGGTTCCGTGTGTATCAGAGTAGAACTGTACTCCCTAGGGTTATCAATGGCAGAAGTAGATCACCAGGCCTTTCTTCTGAGGTGCCTCTGGGTGGACTCAAACCTAGTTAGCAGCCCGGTACATTAGCTGTTTGCACCACTTTGGGTGACTCTTATGAGAATAAAAGAATGTTGTTATTAGCTTGTCTGGGGGTGGTTTGTTACACATCTTTATTGTGACAGTAACTGCTTAATGTAGAACTTTAACCCATCCTATTCCATTTCTTCCTTTAAAGCAATTCTGAAGAAAAGGCAATCTATCAAAAAGCACTTTTGTTTAAACAAGCAGAAAAGTAGGTTGCTGAAGAGTGCTGCTATCGCCCTGACGGCTGTCCTTAAAGCTAAAGAGAATGCATCATAGGCATCTAGGCTTTGTTGCTCATGAACTATAGGCTCAAGATTTTCACAGAAAATCAATTCGTGAAGTGACTACCTAAATTCCAGTTTTGGATGAGATGCAAATCTAACTCCTTGTGGTGATCAAAGTTCATATATTTTGTTCCTTTAGAGGAAGAGGTTAATCCCACATCCTCATAGGATTTTCATCTGTATTATTAACATTCCTGACTATGTTTCTCAATGGCTCTTTATTCTTCCTGTTCATTTGTTAGAAAATATATAACTTTCACTCAGATGAAGATATTTCACTGTTGAAATGAGAACTTGCAGACAATGTGGTATGTATTTTAAAAAAAAAGGAAGGCAGGAATCCTAGATTCATGTCCCATCTCAACTGCTTTCTAGATGTGTCCTTAAGCTGGGCACCCAATCTCTCTCTGTTTTGTGCCCTTATTTATGGGATAGGGATGATATTTGCTTCATCTACATCACAGTGCTGGTGTGAGAACCCCATGTGATAATGTCAAGAAGCCATAAAGAGCTATGTAAGCCTTACTAGGTGAAACAGATATTAAGAAGGTAATGTGTCATAACCTTGAAGAGCACTTACTTGGAAGTCACACAGACCTGGATTTGAACTCCAACCATCCCGTTTACTAGACGTGTGATCTTGAGTAAGTTACTTTAGCACCCTGAGTCTCAGGTTTCCCTGGAAGAGGTGGACAACAGTGCCTACCTTAGAGTTGTGAGTACTAAATGATATAATGTGTGTGAAGCATTCAGCACAATGCCTGGCACAGAGTGAGGGTTCAAAAATATTGTAGATGGTATTATTATTATTATGCATTTTTTCAGTGGCACTGGGTATAGACATTGAAACTTCCTGTCAGGCTGTTCTTTGCTCCAGGGAGAAAGTCCAGAAATCTGTGATCTCTTTGTCCTTGGTTGAAGAATTGCTGAAGACTCCTAGTCCTCTTTTTCCTCACTTCTGCTATTGATGTTGGATGCTGTTTTCTAGACTAGAGCTTTTATGAGCTCCCACGTCTCCACTAGTTTGAATCCCCAGTGGCTTACTCTACATGATAACATTACAGTGACTCCTGAAAGACCAGCGTTGCCTCTCTCCCGAAATATGTCCCTGGATCTAACCCTACACAATTCATTATCCCATAGTTTGGTATCTTTGCATCTGACAGCCAGGATGTGAGAGGACATAGCTATGGTTGGTTCATATTAGAGTAAACAAATGATTACCTGTGTGCCTTGTATTCAACTTGTAAAATAAAGAAAAAAAAATCATATTTATCAATTGATATATGAAAATAGAGAAAGCTTATACTCCACAAATAATAGACATCTGGAGTCATAGGTTTCCCTGTTACCTATCAATAAATAAAACTTTTGCAGAGGTCTAGATAATTCAAAAATTCTCTTAGCAAACTCTAGCCATCCATTAAGCTTGCATGTTCACTTTATAAAGGGAATGGCACCCTGTTAGATGTGAGATAAAATTTAATTAGAACATGTAAAAAGGCAGTTTCATCTCAATTAAAAACCATTTCATTGCCATTATAGAAAATTCAGAAAAATAAGGAGAAATTGGAAGAAAAATCAAAAGTCATACATAGTTCTCCCATCTGCAAGTGATGACTGTTTACGTTTTGATATGCTTCCTTCTAGGCATTTTCCTGTGGACAATTTTCCAAGTGAAGTCGTTTCTGTACTCCTTTGATAGAGAACTGGCATTCAGTAAAGATATGCCAATGTCACGTATCTAAGTCCCTTTCAGACCCAGACTGAGTGCTTAGCATCTTTGGCTATGGGCTTGTCCAAACCCCCACAAAACTGGGCAGGCTTTCCAAGGCCTCCAGAGGGATTGCTTAAGGCACGATGCTGACAAACACTTGCTGTTTTAAAAATTTGTGTCCAAACCACAACTCTTTAGCTAAAAATTAAGAGACAAGTTTCAGCAAATTGAATTGTGTAGTGTTATTCTCAGTCTTGCTAGAGGAAGAGTAACCAATTGCAACTGACAGTAGCAGAAGCAACTTATTTGGATTTGTGTTTTTGAGTGTCTTCCATTTGGGATTTACAAAATCTACACAAGCTCAGAAAAAGCTGCAATTTCCTGTCTATTAAGCTGAAAATGGAAAAATAACAAATACAATGAAAAAAGCAATCTACTTGACAGACTAATATATATTAATCCTATTGCCATGGTTGAGAGATGGAAAATTATTATTGAATAAGACTCCTTCATCAAACCAAGTATTTTCTAATGCTCCGAAGTACATATCTGGCATGGCTTCTGCTTTACATATCTGCTTCTCTCTTAGAACTCTGATAGTAATCTGAAGGTTGCATGCAGCTGCACAGTTCGAAGGTAATTAGTTCTTTCCATTATATATTACAATTGATAGGGCAGACCTCAAAAACATTCAGAACTTGGATTTGCATAAACTCTGGGCAGTTAGAAGACTTTTCCAAAATTCAAATCAATCTTCTGGAAAAACTTGTACAGTTTCCCAATCCCTTCCTGGAATCTTTTACATTTCACCTCTCCTTGAATATTTTCTCTTTAACCCACTTCTCCACATTTTTGTACATGATTGCTCGCAGGATGTCAAGATTTTCCCTGGAATACTTCCAATATAACCAGCCTAAAGAAGGTAACTCCATCATTGATAGGTATGCCAGAAAGGCATCTGGATGGCTTTTTATATTAAACATGGGAGCTAATCACAGTATTTTCTGCAGAGTTTCAGGAATTTGGAAAAACCTTCATTACAGTGATTCCCAGTTATCTTGCCACAACAACAACAACAAAAACCCCAACCCTCACCCTCATCCATTGCTGGTGGGAATGTAAAATGGCACAGCCACTGGGATAAACAGTTTGGGGGTTCCTCAAAAAGCTGAACAAAGGACTAGCATAAAATAGAAAAACCAAATCCATTGCCCATGAGTCGATTCTTACTCATAGCGATCCTACAGGTCAGAGTAGAGCTCCCCCATAGGGTTTCCAAGGAGGTGCAGGTGGATTCAGACTGCCGACCATTTGGTTAGCAACTGGGCTCTTAACCATTGCACCACCAGGGCTCCAGGACTATCACACGACCCAGCAATCCAAATCCTAGGTATGCACCCAGTAGAAGAGGTGAGAGCAGGAATGCAAACAAAAATGTGTACATCAGTGTCGTGGATTGAGTTGCGTTCCACCCCCTCCCCACACAAATATGTGTTGTAAATCCTAACATCTATGCCTGTGGTTATAACGCCATTTGGGAATGGGTTCTCTTTTTGAGTTGATAAGGAAAGATTAGTGTAGAGTGTATTTTGAGTCAATCTCTTTTGAGTTACAAGAAGGTTAGACAAGCAAGTGAGCAGAGGAGAGAGGGGGTAAGATAGATACCCAAGCTACATGGAGTTCATCCAAGAGCAGAAGCTCAAAAGAGACAAGAACCTTCCTCTACAGTGGAAAGAGAAAGTCTTCCCCTAGGTCCAGAACCCCGAATTCTGACTTCTCGCCTTCTAAACTGTGAGAAAATAAATTTGTTTGTTAAAGCCACTCACCGGTGGTATTTCTGTTGTAGTGGCACTGGATACCTGAGACAATTTGGTACTGGCAAAGTGGGGTGCTGCTCTATCAGATAGATATCTAAAATGTGGAAGCAGTTTTGGGATTGGGTAATGGATAGAGGCTGGAAGAGTTTTAAGGTGCCTAATAATAAAGGAACAAGGGGATACTGCATGGTTTAAAGTCAGAAAAGGTATGCTTCAGGATTATATCCTTTCACCATACCTATTTGATAAGTATGCTGAGATAATAATCCGAGAAGCTGGACTATATGAAGAAGAACGGGGCATCAGGATTGGTGGAAGATTCACTGACAACTTGCATTATGCAGATGACACAACCTTGCTTGCTGAAAGTGAAGAGGACTTGAAACACTTACTGATGAAGATCAAAGGCCACAGCCTTCAGTATGGATTATACCTCAACATAAACAAAATAAAAATCCTCAAAAGTGGACCAATAAGCAACATCATTAATAAATGGAGAAAATATTGAAGTCATCAAGGATTTCATTTTACTTGGATCCACAATCAACACCCACAGAGACAGCAGTCAAGAAATCAAAAGACACATTGCATTGGGCAAATCTGCTGCAAAAGACCTCTTTAAACTGTTGAAAAGAGAAGATATCACCTTGAAGACTAAGGTGCGCCTGACCCAAGGCATGGTCTTTTCAATAGCATTGTATGAATGTGAAAGCTGGAAAACGAATAAGGAAGACCAAAGAAGGATTGATGCCTTTGAATTGTGGTGCTGGCAAGGAATATTGAATATACCATGGACTGCCAAAAGAACAAACAAATCTTTCTTGGAAGAAGTACAACCAGAATGTTCCTTAGAAGCAAGGAGGGCAAAACTACATCTTACGCACTTTGGACATGTTGTCAGGAGAGATCAGTCCCTGTGGAAGGACATCATGCTTGGTAAGTAGAGGGTCAGTGTAAAAGAGGAAGACCCTCAAAGAGATGGATTGACACAGTGGCTGCAACAATGGGCTCAAGTATACAAACGATTGTAAGGATGGTGCAGGACTGGGCAGTGTTTAGTTCTGCTGTACATAGGGTTGCTATGAGTTGGAACTGGCTTGACGGCACCCAACAACAACAACAATAATAAAAGCATAGATTGCCTTGAAGAGATTGTTGGTAGAATTATGGAAGTCAAAGGCAATACTGGTGAGGGCTCAGAAAGAAGTAAGGAGAGCCATAGAAGTCTCTGTTCTTAGAGAATACATACAGTGCCAGCAACAGAATATTGCTAGAAATGTGGACTTTAAATGTGCTTCTGGTGAGGCTTTAAAAGAAAATGACGACATGTGATTGAACAATGGTGGAAGGGTGATACTTCTTACACAGAGGCAAAGAACTTGTCTGAATTATGTTCAAATATTTGGTGGAAGGGAGAATTTGTATATGAAGAACTTGGATATCTTGCTGATGAGATTTCTAAGCAACATCTTTAAGGGGCCATATAACTTCTCCTTGCCACTTAGAGTAAAATGCAAGAGGAAAGAGATGGACTTAAAAATGAACTGTGCAAAATGAAAACAGAACTTAAAAATTTGGAAAATTCTGTTGTACAAACTAAGGACATGTATTCTAGAATGTTCACCAAGGATGTTTACCAAGGATGTGGCTACACAATCTTTTGTTAAAGAAATTAAGCCTGTGATTGATGGATGTAGCCAACTATTACTGCAGAAAATCCATCAGCTTAGACTAAAGGGGACAGAGATAGAACGAAAGGACAGAACTCTATAGGAATTCTTGGAATTCTATAGGTAGGAAACAGGCCAAAGGGAGCTACATCTGTTGTGCTCCAAGAAAAGAAAAGGACCATCTCTGGAGCATCTTGGAGATGAGTGGAACTGTTGAAAGGAGCATGGGAAGCAGGGCCTTCTTGGTTTCAAACGGTGGGGTCACGGTCTCCTGGATCTCAAAGAGCTGAGTCACAAACTCCTAGGTTTCAAAGAGTCAAATCTTTGTCATCTCAGTTCCATAGTGTGGGGTGCTGTTAAGGTGTTCCAGGAAGATGGGGTTGCTGTCCAAAGCTGAGGGGGTAGGGCTTCCATGCCTAAGGGGCAGAAGAACAGGGCATGCTGGGTCCAAGGAGGTGAGGTTGCCACTCAAAATAGGACAATGGGGCGACCCAAAGACAACGGAGCAGCTTTGCCATCCCAGTGGGCCTAGAAGGTGGAGCTGAACCTCAGGGCTCCACTTAGAATCCAGAAGGCATGGATGATGCCCACAGTCTGGATGGCAGGGCCATTGCTCAGATGGTCTCAGAGAACAGTTCACTTTTTTCAAGCCTTGAGAGATAATTGTATATTTCTCTGCTGGGTTTTGGACTTCCATGCTGCCTGTTATCTCTTTTTTTCCTCCAATTTCTCCCATTTATTACAGGAATGTCTACCTTGTGCCTATTCCACCACTGTACTTTGGAAACAGATAATTTGTAGTCTGGATTTCACAGGTTCACAGATGAAGAGGAATTTTGCCCCAGGATGGAATACACATAAAGACTCACCCATGTTTGATCTAGATGATTCAAAAGATGAGATTTTGGACTTGAAATTGATTTAAGACTTTTGGGATGATGTGACGGGAAGAATGTGTTTTGCTCGTGGGAAGGACATGAATTTTGGGGAGCCAAGGGATGTAATGTTATGGATTGAATAGTGTCCCCAATATATGTGTTATAAATCCTAACTCCATGGCTGTGGTAATAATTCCATTTGGGAATGTGTTGTCTTTGTTATGTTAATGAGACAGGATTAGTGTAGGGTGTATCTTGAGTTAATCTCTTTTGAGATACAAAAGAGATTAAACAAGCAAGGGAGCCACTGTAACAGACTATCTACATTTTAAATTCAAGGGCAAGTTTCAGAGTCTCTTCTGACATTCATTCTGGTCTTTTCATTCTTTTCTGTCTTCTTAATGATCTTTTGGTCTCTCCATGTATGATGGCCTTGATGTCATCTTATAACTCCTCTGGTCTTAGGTCATTAATGTTCAATGTGTCAAATCTATTCTTGATATGGTCTCTAAATTCAAGCGGGATATACTCAGGGCCATACTTTTGTTCTCATGGGCTGTTTTCATTTTTTTTCAACTTCTACTTGAACTTGCATATGAGCAATTGATGGTCTGTTCTGCAGTCAGCCCCTCCTTTTTCTGACTGATGATATTGAGCTTCTCCATCATCTTTTTCCAAAGATGTTGGTGGTGTTAGGTGCCACCGAGTTGATTCCGACTCATAGTGATCCTATGTACCACAGGACAAAACACTGCCCAGTTCTGAACCATCCTCATGATTGTTGTTATGCTTGAGCTTGTTGTTGCAGCCACCCTGTCAATCCATCTCATTGAGAGTCTTCCTCTTTTTTGTGACCGTCTACTTTACCAGGCATGATGTTCTTCTCCAGGGACTGGCCCTTCCTGATAACATGCCCAAAGTATGTGAGATGAAGTCTCATCATCCTCGCTTCTAAGGAGCATTCTGACTGTACTTCTTCCAAGACAGGTTTGTTCATTCTTTGGCAGTCCAGATTATATTCAACATTCTTCACCAACACCACAACTTAAAGGTGTTAATTCTTCTTGAGCCTTCCATATTCACTGCCCAGCTTAGCAGACTAACAGAGCTAGCTATGATTGTAAAAATTGTAATTGTAAAGGCTGTAAGTGTGAAAGAGTGGACTAAGGGAGAGGCACTGCTCAACTGGAGTACTGTGGCCAAACCTTAAACATTTTGCTATGCTGATACCTTGTGAGGCTCAGAGCAAGGAAATAAACTTCTCTCAGTTAAAATTTTCTCAGAAGCCAGAAAGGGTGAAGCCAAGATGACTTTTTGGAGAACCACACCAGATCAAATGTACACCTGTAGCAGACCTCAGTGGCTTTTACCTGAGTAACCTCACCCTGAGGACTCTGCCCTACTGAAGGACTAATTGTTAATGACTGCTTTGGACCAGTAAAATGATTGAAAGAGGAAAGTTAATCTTTCAAGTATGAAAGGAGTGGCTTGCAGTGTAGTGGACCACTTAATAAAGCCCTTGACCAGGTGGGACAAAGCAAATGAGGTACTTGTGGTCCATCAAAGGGGTTGGATAGCTTGTTAATAATGTAAATAAGGTGCATGGGATTCTTGTGGGAGTGGGACCATGCAATTAAGGTATAGGGAACCCTAATGAGGAAATTGTTCAGTTTTGCCATCCTGCTAGGCTTAAAATGACCCCTGTCAGAGGCAAGAAGGGAGGATCTCACTACCACAAGAAAAGAAGAACCAGGAGTGGAGCTTGTCTTTTGCACCTGGGATCACTGCACTGAAAACAGGGGACCCAGAGAGAGAGCTGTAATACTGAAGATGTTGAGAAGTGGTGGCAAAGAAACAGAGGCAGCAGAGGCAGTAGACTGGGAGGAGAAAGCACGATGGGCTTCCTGGCCCATGGAGCGAGATAGCTGAGAGCCTTTGGGCAAGAGGCTAGCTGGCGGAGTAGGATGTCTCTGGGCACTCAGTTGAGCTAGGTTTGCCGAACCACAGAGCCAGAGCTTAGTTCTTAAAATGACATCTTTGCTTTTTTTTTTTTTTTTTTTTTAAAAAAAACACTTTGAAGAGATCTTTTGCAGCAGGTTTTCCCCATGCAGTGTACATCTGATTTCTTGACTGCTGCTTCCATGGGTGTTGATTGTGGATCCAATGATGACTTCAATAATTTTCTCTATTTATCAGGATGTTTCTTACTGGTCCAGTTGTGAGGACTTCTGTTTTTTTATGTTGAGGTGTAATCCAAACTGAAGGCTGTAGTCTTTGATCTTCATCAGTAAGTGCTTCAAGTTCTCTTCACTTTCATCAAGCAAGGTGTTGTCACCTGCACAACACACATTGTTAATGAGTCTTCCTCCAGTGCTAATGCCACATTCTCCTTCCTACAGTCCAGCCTCTTGGATTATTCCACAGATGCAGTCAATTTGATCCCTGTATATTCTATCTGGCGAGGTCTACGTGTATAGTCACTGTTTATGTGGTTGTAAAACAGTATTTGCAATGAAGCAGTCCTTGGTCTTGCAAAAATTCTATCATGTGATCTCCCATGTCATTTATATCACTAAGGCCATATTTTCCAACTATTGATCCTTTTTCATTTCCAACTTTGGTATTCCAATCACCAATAATTATTAATGCATCTAGATTGCATGCTTGATCAATTTCAAAGTGTAGAAGTTGGTGAAAAACTTCAATTTCTTCATCTTTGATATTAGTGCTTGGTGCATTAATTTGAATATTATTTATATTAATTAGTCTTCCTTGTAGGCCTATGGATATTATCCTATCACTGACAGAATTGTACCTCAAGATAGATCTTGAAACGTTCTCATGATGACGAATGTGATGCTATTCCTCTTCAATTTGTCATTCCTGGCATAGTAGACCATATAATTTTTCTCTTCAAAATGGCCAATACCAGTCCATTTCACCTCACTAATGCCTAGGATATCAATCTTTATGTGTTCCATTTCATTTTTGACAACTTCAGTTTTCCTAGATTCATACTTTGTCCATTCCATGTTTCTATTACTAATGGATGTTTACAGCTGTTTCTTCTCACTTTAAGCAGTGCTACATCAGTAAATGAAGGTGCCGAAAGCTTCACTTCATCCCAGTCATTAAGGTTGACTCTACTCTGAGGTAGGCAGCTCTTCCACAGTAATATTTTGAGTTTCTTTCAGCCTGAGGGGCTCATCTTCCAGCACTATATTAGACAATGTTCTGCTGTTATCCATAAGGTTTTCATTGGCCAATTTTTTCAGAAGTAAATCGCCAGATTCTTCTTCACTGTCTATGTTAGTCTGGGAGGTCCATTGACATCTGTCCACAATGGATGACCCTGCTAGTATTTGAAATACCGGTGGCATAGCTTCAAGCATCATAGCTAAGCACAAGCCACCACAGTACATCAAAATGACAGAAAAGTGGCAGGTATGCATACTACTCCGCCATAAAGAGAAATGAAACCCTAACGCATGCTACAACATGGATGAACCTGAAAACATTATGCTGATTGAAATAAGTCAGCCACAAAGGGGCAAATTCTGTATGATCTTACTTATGTGAAACAAGCATATATATAGAAGCCAAAAGTGGTTAGTGATTACAGTTGGTGAGAGGGAAGAAGAAGGGAGTTTTTGCTTAAAGGGCATCAAAGTTATGTTAATAATGGTCGAATAATTTGGAAACAGTGAGAATGGTTGCACAACTCGAAGAATGTAATCAATGTCACTGAATTATTCATTTAGAAATCATTGAATTGGTGTATGCTTTGTTGTATACATTTTCACTACACACAAAAAAAAAGTATATATATGTAAAAAAAGAAAGAACCACCACCCTCCAGAATAATGATGAATCAGTACACATAGTATATTTGTTATTTTCTTTCAGGGCAGGATAATCATCCATAAAGAAGTCTCCAGGGTCTCTCAAAAAGATTCCAGGAGTTCTTATTTTATGTCCAATGCTTTGTGTACATTGAATGAGAGAGAACAGGAAGGAGGTAGGTGAAATTCTGACATCCAGAGTGGATAAGAACTGGACTAAGAGTGAATAAGACATAATAGAATGGCAGAATATTTTAAGCAAATTGCAGAGATTGATTTCAATAGATTCAAACCAGCTTGCATTTGTCCAGGAATACCACCTAGGTGACCACCATATACAAAACTCAGTTTCATGAACATAGTTTGAAAAGGAAATTTGTTTGTTAACAGTATGCTTATTTGATTTATACTTAGTAAGACCAACTATATGTTATATCTTGGTAATTAATTTTCCCAGAAGACTCTCCTTCCGTCTTAAAAATAAAAGAAGGAAGCAGCCATATGTCTGGCTGTTGTGTGCGAGGACAATACGTAGGTGCCTATGTTTTGGGGATGCTTTTCCTGTTTCCTGTATATTGTTCCTATTAGTAATGCATTTTTCTCAACCTAAAACTGTCATGACTGTCAAATTTATTGTGCTTTTTTTTCTAGAAATCCACATTATTTAAATATTCCCTTACTTTTACAAAAACAAATTACATGTCTAACCAAAACCCTGCCAGTAATTTTAATCCAGTCAGAAAATATTTTGTTTTTATCTGCTCTAGTATGTGCTCCATTTGGTTGAGCTGGCAGGAAGCCTGATGGGGAATAGCGTACCATTCATTTAACCACTCTTCCCTTCTTAAATGTTCTCCTCTTTGACTTCCATAACACCACACTGGCCCGGTTTTCCTCCTGCCTTTCTGGAAGCTCTTCCGTCTAGATTTTCTACATTGCCAGCTGCTGCACTAGTTGATATCTCAGTGTTAAAACTTCTCGAACGTCAGTCTTGAGTCTTCTTTTCTTCTTACTCCATATTCTCTTTGGATGCAATGTTATTCATTTTCATAACTCCCAAATTTAGCCCTACAGCCCAGATCTCTCTTTTGGGGTCTAGAATCATATCTAATTGCCTATTTGAAATAATGATTTGTCTGTCTCAAATTCAATATGCTGAATTGAACTTTGATCTCCAAACTGCTTCTCTATCATGCTTATCCACCTATAGTAGACTAAATATGGCCCCAAATTATTTGACACTCCTTCCATTGAGAGGTGGCATCTCTGTGCCCTCCCCTTGATTCAGGTCCAGTTTTATCAGAGTGATATTCTGCAGTCTCTGTATTTCTGAGTCCAGGCTTTAAGAATCAGGCAACTTCCACATTCTATTTCTTGGAATATTTGTAATATATCTAGAACAGAGTTTTTTACTTGGAAGTAGAATGTTGTTATAACCAAATACCAAAACATACAGAGTTGCTTTGGGAACCAGGTGGCAGGAGGAAACTGGATGTCCCTCAAGGGAACTATTGGTGAGGACTCAAAGATAGTGAGGAAAATTCTGGAGAAAAGATGACCTGTATTATAGAAAATGTACTTAATGGTCTTATGAATCTGGCTAAGAAGATCCCCGGGCAGAAAGACAAAAGTGCTAACCAGTTCTTTTCAGTTGCATATAATAAAATATGAGGTCAGAGATGAGCTAAAAAAAGAAACTGTTAAGTTTTCAAACTGAGTTTAGAGGAGTTTTAAAGAAGCCAAGACTCTCTGGTTCAAAAATAAAGTGTTTCTTAACTCCATTCTCAACCAGGAAAGAAGTCTCAAAGTAAAAATGACTTCATGGCCAAGATCAAATCCAGGGCTCTACCAGGAAAACATGATCTCATGGTAAAATTCTCAAGGGTATGACTTTAAAATTCTTTAGTAAGACTTCAGAAAGATTAAGACTTAATAGGGCATGCCTACTAGGACATCTAGGAATCCTAAGACTTGTACTTAAAAATCATAGATACTTTCAGTTAAATAATAGGGCTTTTAGGTTTTAAGGACATTGACCCATAGCAGCCTCCCAGGCCACCCAAGGCACAGCAGGGTCTGCCTTGGAAAGAAATGTTGGTATGACTTTTGTGTAAATAAACTGGTAAATAAGAAACCCACAACACTTTAAAAGAAATCATACCAGCTTCAACTGAAAGGGACAGAGACAGCATGAAATAAAAAGAGGTATTTGGACTCTCAAACTTCCATAGGAAGAAAGCAGACTGAGAAAAATTACTCAGCTGAAAATAACGGTTATTTCTCTTAGAAAAGTAACGATGACTCAGAGCCCAGAGAACAGAGCCAAGAGCTATGTAGGGATTGCCCTAATCAAAAAACTGGCAAGATGTGCTGGTGTGGGTTTTAAACTTGCAAAAGGCCAGTGAATACTATGTAACTGTGTTATCCGTCTCTGAAATGGGCCTATTGCAGTTATCCTATGCCTATCCCACCACTGTTTGTTAGTTTTGTAAGGGGTACTGGTCTTCAAGTCTTCAGATGGAGAGGAACAACATCCCAGTAGACTTACCTATACTTGAACCTGATTTCAATGAGATGTTGGTCTTCAAGTTGATGCCATAATGGGATGAGACCTTTGGGGACCTTGGGAAGTGGGGAGTGTATTTTTCACATGGGAGGAGAATAAGTCATTTGTAACCACAGGGTAGATTATACTGGATAAATGATAACAATAAATTTAGAGGTGGGTCTATTTCTCTTTCTGGTGTATCTGAGTAGGCTTGACAATTAGAATATGAAAGAAGTAGTTCGGTGTCAATTCCCTGGCCCTGGCCCTGGCCCTGGCCCTGGCCTTTATAGACTGAAAGCTTCCACTTCCTAATCTTTGGAATACTAAGTTTTGCAACCTACAAGCCATTTTGTAAGGAAGCCCAGGCCACACGGAAAGGCCCATCTGTAAAGAAACTGAGATCCTATCCAACAAGCCCAGCTGAGCTCCAGCTGACAGCCAGAACCAACTTGCCAACAATAGAAGTGAGCCATCTTGGTAGTGGATACTCCAGCCTTTGTCTAGCTGACCCAGCTGATGACACATGGAGCAGAAATAAGCCATTCCCTTTAAGCCATCAAGCCCAAATTGCTGATTTGTGAGTAAAATCAATGGCTATTGTCTTAAGCCACTAAATGTTTGGGTGATTTGGTATAGAACAATAGATTACCAAAAGAACATCACAGTAATTGATGCCACAGTCAACCCAATTACTCAAGACCCTGGATAAAGCTTTGACATCTTCCTTTCCTTTAATTTACTACCTAAATTTAGTTTCTTACTTCAACAGTTGATAGGATTCACTAGGGTAAATTCACCAACTTTTACTGATCTATATTAGGCTTTCCCTAGCTAGCTGCTACTCCAAATGAATATCCTCATTTTATCCACTACAGTTTGTAAGAATTGAAATATATACCCAAGAGCACAATAACTATGTTATAAGGCATACAGGTATTTTTTTTAAGGCATATGGATATTTAAACAAAGTAGATATTAACAGATATTTTTTCCAGAATTGCTGTATCAGACAACATTCCCATCAGCAGTGTATGAGAATTCCTTTTTACCAATATCTTAACCAATACTTGTATCATCCTAATATTGCCAATAGGATGGATAGAAAGTGATGTCTTGATGTTTTCATTTCTCTGATTATAATGCATTCTTGTTAACTATTTAGATTTCCTCTTTGATAACCGCTGATTCGTTTCTCTTGACTATTTTTGTCTTAGATTTTCTATCTTTTCCTTGTTTCCTTTCTAGGGTTCCTTGTATATTCTGACTAATAAAATTGCATTGGTCTTGGAAATAAAAAAAATATTCTCCACCAGTCAGTTGTCTGCTGATAATTTTATTTATCCATTCTTTCATGGAATAAACCAGAAAACCAGTGGCTGTTGAGTCAGACTCATGGAGATTCCATGTGTGTCGTAGTAGAATTGGGCTCCACAGAGTTTTCAGTGGCTGATTTTTCCAATGTAGATCACCAGGCCTTTCTTCCAAGGTGCCTCTGGATCAGGGGCAGATTACTCAGTAAGCAAGATAAGCATAAGCTTACTTGTGTTTACTTTCTAATCTATAGTGAGCAATTTCACATGGTGTTTCACCACATCTTTTTTTTTTTTTTTGCTGTTGTAAATCATTTTTTTCCTGTAGTTCTATTTGTTTGTTAAAATAGTAATTTTGTGTGTATATATACACCTAATTATTACATCTTCCTAATTTATTTTTCCTTTAACAGTACTGTCTTTAAAGTCCATCTTTGTCCCTCATGGCATTTTTTCCTTATGTTTTATTTTACCTGTTAGAACTAAGGGTATTCAGGCTACAGTTTTGGTTCATATTTGCCTAGTTAATTATTTTCCATGCTTCATTTTCAACTTTTCTGTATTGCTGTGTTTTAAAGGTACTGGTTGTACATAACATATTGTTGGACCATTTTTTAAAAAACATTCAATCTGACTAAAATGCATCAAAAAATAAGTTGGATTAATGGATGGTTAGAGAGATGGATAGATATGTGACAAAGCAAATATAGTAAAATACCAGTGGTATTTTAAATATTCACTGTACAATTCTTTCAACTTTGCTGAATATTTGAAAATTTGTATAATAAAAAAAAAATGTTGGTAAATTTTGATCTAAGTCTGTGGACTGAGTTTACATGCCAGACGGATATGGGTAGAACTGTCTGCCCCATGGACCTTGCCCCCTGTCTTGCTTTTTGGTCACAGTGGTCCCCTATGTGAGATAATTACAGGTAGTAGGAAATGAGCTAAGGTGGCAGAACCTAGGGCTTTTTGTCCCCAAAAAAGTGGCTTATACCACTTTTCTGGGGACAAAAAGCCCTAGGTTCTGCCACCTTAGCTCATTTCCTACTACCTGTAATTATCTCATAGCAACATGCAAGCCTCCACCGACGGGCGGTGGTGGCTATGCTTGAGGTCCATTAACCAGGAATCAAAACCAAGTCTCCTGCATGGAAGTTGAGAATTCTACCACTGCACCACCACGGCTCTCAATTTCCAGACTAAGATAGATGAGGAAGAAAGCCTGGAGATTTGCATCTAAAAACCAGCCCATGAAAACCGTATGGATCACAATAAGATCCTGTTCTGTTTGGGTCACCATGAGTCTGGACTACTCAACAGCAAGCAACAACAGCATGTTCATCTCGACCTTTCCCTGGGGCAATGGTCAGGCCGTGGTACAGCCTCCAGTGCCCTGCTGAAGTAAGAGCCTCAGCTCCAGGACCCAGGTCCCACCTACCTGGACCCTATGTTGCTGTCCAGAGGCATCTGGAAGTTTAGGGGAGGGGAATAATGTCTCCAAGTATACTTTGTTCAGTAAGAATCAGGAGAAAGGAAAAAGCCTGCAGTAAGTTTTTCACCCTTCCTTTTCTGGATGCGGCAGCTCCATATAATTTCTCTAGAGGCTTTTTGTGTGACAAAACAAGCAGCTGCATTTTCCTGAGTTGTAGCCAGCTTCGTAGCACACCACCTGGTATTTACTTTCCCTCCTTCCCTGTCACACTGCTCTTTTTTCCTCATTCATGCTGCCCTGGAATTGCATCTCCTTCCCAAATAGACCAGAAGCAAATTAACTTTGCCTCAGACTCTGCGTTCTGAAGAACTCGAGCCATGACTGACAGTGAGTTTAATGCTACATTATTTATTTTATTTTTTGCAATTGCTTTTATACTGGGACTTGGTTCTGCCATCTTATTATATTTGCCATATACTTTTTTTTTTTTTGTCTACTTTCCTGTCTTTCCCTTTTTCTGTTGGTTGGAAGGTTATTCATTCTGTTCTTAATCTTCTGGTATTTACTTCTAACTTACTAAGACTCATTTTTATGTTATTTTTGCTATTATTATCTTAAATATATCCATATAATTTCTTTTCCCAAAACAAGATAATTATTTTACCATACTTCTCTCTGGTCTCTTTCTACTGCCTCTCCACCACAAGCCTATTGACATTTTCTGGAATGTTAGTTTGGGATTCTTTTGGATATGCTGGTAGCAGTGTGGGAAAATGTTAACTTTCTTTACCCACTATCTATCTCACATCATCCTCTTTGATTTTCTTCTGTTCTCATTGATGTACGTACTCAAAATGATTTCAAAGGGGACTTTGGTGCAATAAACTGCAAATATCTTTTGTTTTCATACTTACGCTTAAATGGCATTCTGAATAGGTATAAAATTAGAAGCTTAACAAGTGGTCATCTAAGATGCATCAATTGGTCTCAACCCACCTGGATCAAAGGAGAATGAAGAACACCAAGGTCACATGATAACTATGAGCCCAAGAGACAGAAAGGGCCTCATGAACTAGAGACTTACATCATCCTGAGACCAGAAGAGCTAGATGGTGCCCGGCCACAACCGATGACTGCCCTGACAGGGAGCACAACAGAGAACCCCTGAGCGAGCAGGAGAACAGTGGGATGCAGACCCCAAATTCTCATAAAAAGATCAGACTTAATGGTCTGACTGAGACTAGAAGAATTCCAGTGGCCATGGTCCCCAAACCTTCTCTTGGCCCAGGACAGGAACCATTCCCGAAGACAACTCATCAGACATGGAAGGGACTGGACAATGGATTGGAGAGAGATGCTGCTGAAGAGTGAGCTACTTGCATCAGATGGACACTTGAGACTATGTTGGCATCTCCTGCCTGGAGGGGAGATGGGAGGGTAGAGAGAGTTAGAAATTGGCAAAACCGTCATGAAAGGAGAGACTGGAAGGAGGGAGCAGGCTGACTCATTAGGGGGAGAGTAAATGGGAGTAAGCAGTAAGGTGTATATAAGCTTATATGTGACAGACTGACTTGATTTGTAAACTTTCACTTAAAGCACAATAAAAATTATTTTTTAAAAATTAGAAGCTTGATGTTATTTTACTTTCTAGCTTTATATGTTTCTATTGTCCTCTTTCCATATGGAGGCTGGAAAAACTGATATAAATATTTTTCTTTTTAGTGACCTAATCTTTCTTTCTAAAACGTTTTAGAATTGTTTTTATATTTTTAAGCTTCATATAGAAGATCTATTTTTGAGTTTGTTTGTAATTAATCTATATTATTTTGCCTCCTATGAGCACTTTCACCTTTGTTTAATTCTGGGAATTTCCTAATAATTTTTTTCTTAAAATATTTTTCCTTTTCTATTATTTTTTCTCTATTATATGGAAATTTCTATTATCCACACTTCTTAACCTTTGTTTTATATTTTCTTTCTCTTTAAGCCTTCCTGATAATTTCTGAGAGAGCTTCTATACCTAATCTCCCTGTTCACTGATTCACTTTTCTGTTGTAATTATTCTGCTATTTATTCCCTCTATCGAGTTTGTTATTTCAACTCTTATAATTTCACATCTAATATTTTCACTTGATTTTTTTTTTTTAATAGATGCTTATTCCTGCTTTTTGTGGACAGGATGTGTTATACTTATTTTAAATGCTTGCTCCATTTCACTGATGCTGCCCCCTCTGGCATAGGGTGCATGATTTCATTACCTTTCTTGTATGCAAGTTGTGGGCCTTAGATAGATCATTTTGTCTCACAAACAATGCTTCTCTCCAAGCTCGTTTTCCCTAGAGTTACCTCAGCAAATTATTTGGGGAGAGGGTCCACCATAGTCCAGGCCCTAACTTGTTTTTTTTTTTCCTGGAAACAATAAGGAGAGTGTTGGGCGCCAAAGTAGAGAGGTCCCCAATCCTCAGTATAAAACCCTGCACTTCATGGAAACACCTTGTTACTCCACTCTGGCTGTTTTCTTTGTTGGAATCCTCTGGCCCTGGGAAGTAGAGAGGGAGGACTGGGCAGAGGAAATTCTCAGTGGCTTGCCCGTCTGCTGCATCTGCCCTCCATTGTATCTCCCAGTAGCAATCTTGGGTTGCTACTGCTTTTTATCTGCCTCGCTAGACGACAGAATAGGTAAGGATACATCCAGGTGTCCCTAGGTGTGCAAACTGTTAACATGCTTGGCTGCTAAGAAAAAGGTTGGAAGTTCAAGTCTACCCAGAGGTGCCTCAGAAGAAAGCCCCAGGGATTTACTTCCAGAAAATCAGCCGTTGAAAACCCTTGGAGTACAGCTCTACTCTGACACGCATGAGGTTTCCATAAATCAGAATCCATGTGATAGCAACTCTTTGTTTTTTTAAAGAAATACCCAGTCTAAGAAAGAGCTCACTCTTCCAACCTGTCCCTTGAAGACATTGCCCATTTCTCCTTTACTCTGAGTTGCCATTTCCTCTCCATGCTGGTTAACCACTGTCTTCTGATGCCCTGATGGTTTCACATAATTTTAAAATCAATTTTTCATATAAGTACATATACTTCTCGTTTGTGTGGCTCCTCCTGCAGATCTCACTAATTTGCCATCTCAGGAACAAGCAGTTCTATTTTATTGTTTTGTTTAATTATTTTGTATTATATTGAATTGTAGAAGTTATTTTTATGTTCAAAATTCCAGTTCTTTTTAATAAACATAAATATCTTTCCCTAGCCTGTGCCTTTATGCATGTCTTTTATTATAGCAAAGTTTTAAATGTTGATGTAGTCATATGTCTCAGTCTTTTTCTTTTTGAGCTGTATTTTTGAGGTGTTGTCTAATAAATCCTGTTTAGTTCGTTTTCTTCTAACAGTCTAAAAGTTTTGTTTCCCACATTTAGATCTACACTCCGTACAGAGTTTATTTTTTGGTACGCGGTATGAGGAACAACAAATTCTGTGTTTTTTCATGTACAAAGCCTATGATTCCAATATCACTTGTTGAAAAGCCCACCCTATCCTCATCAGTTTCTAATATTCTCACACTTCTAACTAGTTCTCATATATGCCTAGTGCTGTTTGGAAGGCTAATATGTCTCATTGATTTAACATCTCTGTATCCCTTTGCCAAAACTACACTTAAAAAAAAAATTATTGTAGCTTTATAAATTTTGGAAACCCTGGTGGCGTAGTGGTGAAGTGCTACGGCTGCTAACCCAGAGGCTGGCAGTTCAAATTCAGTGGGCACTTCTTGAAAACGCTATGGGGCAGTTCTACCCTGTCCTGTAGGGTCACTATGGTTGGAATCAACTCAACAGCAGTGGGTTTGGTTTTTAGGTTTTATAAATTTTGTTATCTGGCAAGGAAAATCATTCTTCCTTATTGTTTTGTTAATATTCAGTTATCTTTGAACCTTTTTTCTGCCATATGAACTTTAAAATCAATTTTCTATTTCCATGAAAAATCCAGGTATTTGAATTGGACTTGGACGCAAGCTCAACACACACTAATCATGAACACTCCTAACTACCATCACAATTGCTTAGAAAATATAACAGAAAAAAAGATAATATCCATGGGAGTAACAAAACTAAATACCTAGAAATAACCCGGCAAAATAGGTGGAAGTCATTAACGGAAAAAAAAAAAAAAATGTAATTAAACACATAAAGATGACTTGAATAAATGGTTTATAAAAGGGAAGACTCAGTATGCTAAAGATTTCAGTTCCGCTAAAATTAATCAATGATTCAGCTCAATTTTATTAAGTTTTTTAGAAAGATATTCTTTAACATATTTTTCTAATTGTCTAAATTAAGAATGAAATTACATTTTCATTCCTCTCAATTCAGTTAGGGAAATTTAGCATGTTGTCTTCTCTTATCTTCTCTCCCTTCTTATCTCCTAACCTCACTATCGCCTTTATATCTCCTTGAAATTTTTTCCTTCTTTGATTTTTACAAAACCACTCTCTAGTTTTGATTCTCTGGCATTCTGAATATTCCCTATCTGATGTTCTTGGTCCTTCTGTTCCTTTCATGCTAAGTTTTCCATCTTGCTTCTCTTCTATTCTGATTGCATGCACTCTCATAGTTTCAACTATCTTTTCTGTGTTGGTGACTCACAAATTCTTGCCTTTACTTTGCTCCCTTAAGTTACAGACTCACATGTCCGGTTACTGATAGGGCATGTTCACCTCTAGATCCACCAGTGACTTAAAATATATTATACCCCAAATTGAATTCATTTTGCTTGAGAACTCATTCCACCCATGTCCTCAATAAATAATTTCGCTGTCTAAACGCACTGTGAAAGCAAAGAAGAAGTCAAGAAGATACCAGAAGCACACTATAACTATGCCACAACATTGATTCTGGGTAGCCTTATCCATGAGGGCATTTCCTGCTATAAATTTACTTTGCAATTTTTCACAACTTCACGTCAAATAGTTTTTACAGAATTCTAATTGTCTTTGGGAACTTGAGCCAAAAAAAAAGCAATATTTTTGTTGTTCCCAATAACAGCTTGCACTATTGCACATATGAGAAATGAAAAGATCCGTTATTATTGTCATTTTCAAGAAGCTTCATGAAGCCTTCAGTTCTTCAAATGCATAGTGTGTAGACGAGGAAACATGTTGCCGGCAACAAACTAACAAAGGCTTCATGGTAACATGTTACGAACTCGACGAAGACTGCCATAAACATACAAATGTCAGACTATTAAGAATTACAAATTACGGTGTCAAGTAATTGTCTAAATATCAGAAAACCTGTAGTTATGCAAGTTTGAAAACTAAATTAAGGAAATGCATCTATAAAAATACCAAATACTTCTTATTCCTTTTCAATTTCATCTGTCTGCTGTGATCTTCTTTTGTTATAACTACTTATCAGGTAGACAGCTATCAGCAAATTACTTCATTATTTGTTCTTGCATTCATTTCTTCCCCTTTCATCCAGTCTTCCTACGGATGCCTCAAGGCTTTCATATTACCTAACAGAAAGAGCTGGCAGCGGGTGCTTTAACTGGCACGCCTGCAGGTCTATACTTGCACCATCTGTCTGCTAGACGTCAGAGTGGATTAAGAAATAGATGAAACTGACATCTCTGCTTCCAAGTAAAATGGGTAGAAAAGGATAATTGCAGAAACAACAATGAAGACTGACAATCAGGATACTCTTCTCTCTTATAGTCTTCCTTAAAAATCATTCATTTGCAACTTATTTCCTATTCCTGCAAGTCCCAAACCTGAAAAGAATCCAGGCCCACACTCACCCTCAAGCCTTATTTCCATCAGTCTCTAACGGACACCTCCTGCTTGGTCTGTTCCACTGTGGACAACGAACCAGAAAACTATAATGCTTTTATAACAGAAGGAGTCAGATTCAACCATATAACCGCTGTGTAACTTTGGGCACCACCACCTGTCTGTCACTTTGTCATACTGTGGTGGCTTGTATGTTGCTGTAATGCTGGAAGCTATGCCACCAGTATTTCAAACACCAGCAATGGACACATTTCAGTGGTGCTTCCAGACTAAGGCTAGAAAGAAAAGCCTGGTGACCTACTTCCAAAAATTAGCCAATGAAAACCCTATGAATCAGAACAGAATATTGCCTGATTGGACTCAAACATGCTAACAATCATGAAAATGGCTAAGGACCAGGCAATTTTTCATTCTGTTATACATAGTGTCACTATGAGTTGGAGCCAACTCAACAGCAGCTAACAACAACTTACCCTCTCTGAACTTTACTTTCTTCATTTACAAATGTAGTAAACAGTATTGCATTTGCAGAGATGTGATAAAAATCAAGTGAGCTAATGTATTTTAAATGCTTAACACAATGACTAGAGTATAGTGAGCACACCATATCATGTTCTTAGTAAGAATGACCCCAGTCCGCATTCAGGGGGAATAAAAAAAACTACCTATAAAAGCAGCTGCAGTCCCACATCTGCAAACTTCATCCTTGCTGACCCCTTGAATGATCCTTCTAGCACCCAGTACTCTCTTGTCCCAGGCCTGGCTTGGTTCACTTGGCTCCCTTGCCTCCAGCACACCATTGGTTTTCCTTGTTCACCATCTGCCTCTGAACCCCTGACTTCCCATTGCTCAGCGGACTACCTGGTGTTTGACCTGCCTGACCTCAGGCTTGTCTTCTGAGCTGCACTCACTGGAAGTCCAAGCGGACAAGGCCCAATCTTTATAGAACCTGCTGAGTTCCATGTACCTGATCCTGACATTCCTGGTGTTGTGCCAGAATAAAAACACATTAATTGCTTCAAAGGGATGTTTGGTACTCTATTAAAAAGGATATTTGACTCTAAAAATAGAATCTTTACTGTAGATTTTCCAAAAAAAGTGGAGTGTTCATTTCCTGTTATAAAGTATCTTGTCTACTTTCTATTTTGTCTGAATTTGAGCTATCTCAGTGATAATCTTCACATATCACAGTGTTTTCTAACAAATTTGAATGCCAGCTGAATCTAGGAGCCTAATACTTAATGTGATAAAGTGAAAGATCTTGTTTCTTATTAAAATGAAGATATCTATAAGTTATCCTATTAATAGACCATGCTGATAGACATAGATTCATCAAGATAATCTTTGGAAAAAACAAAATCAAGTCTTTCTGGAGCCCTCATGCTCAGTTTACAATCTCCTCCGTTTCTCTGCTTCCTTTTTCAGCAAAACTCCTAGACAGAGCTGTCTAGACACACTCTTTCCATTGCTTCTCTTCTTGGACTCTCTGGAACTCTCTTCAATCAAACTCGCATTTCACAATTTTATTAAAGCCACCCTTGTCAAGGTCTCTAATGATCTCTCTGTTGTTATGTCCAAAAGACAATTATTGGTCTTCATTTTATTTAATCTTTCACTCCCTCCTTTCTTGAAAACACCTTCACTTGGCTTCCTGACAGCTCTTCTCTGTTGGCTCTGCTCTAACTTCACTAGTCACAAGCCAGTAGTCACCTTTTCTGGTTTCTCCTCCTCTCAACAACATCCAAGTTCCCCAGGATTCCATCATGCCTTTTCTCTGTGTCTCCATAGTCACTTTCTGGGTGATCTTGTTTGATCTCACACCTTTTAGTGACATTCACATTGCTGATAACTCAAATTTTTATCCCCAGCCCAAAACTCTTTCCCGAACTCCAGACTGATTTATTGAACTGCTTAACCTCTCCTGGCTGTCTAAGTGGCACCAAGAACTTTACATATCTAAAACCAAACCTGAACTTCCCTCACTCTGTCTTCCAAGCCTGTTCTCTTAGTCTTCCCCACGTCAGTAAACAACAGCTTTAGTAGTCCAGCTGTTCAAGTCAACAATCTTGGAAAAATCCTTAAGATCCTTCTTTTTCTTCCTCACCCACCTCCAATCCATCAGCAAATTCTATAAGCTCTATCTTGAAAATAAATATGGACTCTGACTACTTCTCACTTACTTCTCACCTCCGCTATTGTCACCATGGTCTAACCAACCATCATCTCTTGTCTGGCTTAATTAACAGCCTCCCAACTGATGTCTCTACTTTTGCCCTTGTCTTTCCATTTCTATCTCGCAGCAGCCAAAGTGATTCTTTTATTTTAAAAGTCCACTTGTTTCAATCCTTTGCTCAACACCCTCTAACGACTCCCACATCACTCAGTAAAAACCAAAATCCTTTCCATGGTCTAATACTCTCCAATGGTAGCCTTTGGGTTCTTCTCTCACTTTACTTTTCCTCTACTTTCCTTGCTACCCTCACCACTTAGGCCACACTGACTCCTTTGCTATTCCTCAAATAAGTCAAGCCTATTTCTGTCGCAGGGCCTTTGCACATGTTATTCTGCCTTCCTGGAAAGTTCTTCTTCCATATCATTTACATGGCCCCATTTTATATGGAAACCCTGGTGGCATAGTGGTTAAAAGTTTGGCTACTAACCAAAAGTCGGCAGTTCGAATCCAACAGGTGCTCTTTGGAAACTCTATGGGGCAGTTCTACTCTCTCCTATAGGTCATTATGAGTTGGAATCAACTCGATGGCAACGGGTTTGGGATTTTGTTGGTTCCTTTAATTCATTCAGATTTCTGCTTAAGTATCACCTTATCAATAAGATTTTCACTCACCATGCAAAATAAAAAAATTATTCCCCCACCCTGAGCTCTCAAACTTCTTTTCTCTGGTTTACTTTCCTTTACAATGCTTGTTACTGGTCATACTATATTCATTGTTCATATATTTATTGTTTAAAAATGAATGTTTTGGGAGGTGGGACCAAGATGGAGAACTAGTCAGATGCTTCCTGAGGTTCCTCTTACAACAAAAACCTGAAGAAAAAAAAAAAGTAAATCAATTATATACGACAATCCAGGAGCTCTGAATGTCAAAGACAAAGTTCAGGAGTCAGATTGAGTGGCAGTGGAGGGTGAAACAGTTCAGAAGCAGCAAGGATTTGCCAGACCTGACCTGGCTGACACCCTGCAGGCTGGATCAGCTGGTGCACATAGGCTGAGGAAAGCAGTAGAACTCAGGACACGTTTTCTACACCAGGAGAAACTGAGCAGTGGAAAGTCTGCACAAGCCCCTGGAACCAGGGATAAGTGGTGCTGAATTTGCAAAAGTTAAGTACAAGTGTCTAATCTACCACACAGGATCAAAATACCCCTTTCCCTCTCTGGGAAGTACCTCTCTGCAATTTACCCATCCCAATCCCACTCTGCTCTGGTCCTGGTTTTGCTTCAGTGATTGCTGTGCCCCCTAGGCAAGGAAGTCAGACCCTTCAGGCACCCTGAGCCATTCTCCCAGCTTTGGAGCGGAAACAAATTAACAAACCGGAAAAAATAATCTGCCAGCTCCCCTAAGCCAGGAACTCAGGGCAGGCACAGCCCCTTTGCCTACACACAGGCATAAGGTATCCATTGACTTTGAATGCCTTTTACCTCTGCCGAAGCCTGTGCAGGCTCATTTCAAGAGCATAGGTCCTCATTAGCACAGCACGACAGGCTATATACCTGAAGCCTATTTTCAACAGCAACAGCTAAGGGGGATTGGCAAATTTGTGATATTTGATGCTGTCCTGCTCATTAAGCAAGGTCCTCACCTACCTACATCAGGGGCCTGAGGACTGGCGGTTCTAACTACTTCTCCTAGCCACCCATGACAGGAGTCTGAGAATAAGTGGTGCCTACCAGTTCTTAAAGCCAACAGCATTGGGTGTCCAAAGTCCAGCTGCAAAATCCACCCACCTATGTGCTCTGAGGAACAGGACCACACCTTCCACCAAGGCACTCAGGGACAGCTGTCTGTCCCCTACCTTGCTCAGCACATAACCCTCTACTGCAGCCAGATACCTGTGCCTACTCCAATCACCACTATGTAGCCCTGTCTGTCTAGGACTTTAGGTAAAAGACTGCACCACACACTCAGTGACCAATAACCTAGACACCTGAGCTGAATCCACACAAGAAAAGTAAATGGACTTCTGGGTTTGCATATGTAGTAACAACCACCTGGCAACAGGATGTGAGAACTTCAAAGACGCCAATAATCAAAGTAGCTCACATGACCAATCTATTTGGGCATATCAAAACAAAACAAGAAGCTAGGACAGAGTAAGCAAACATAAAATAAATAAATGTAATATATAATTGATGGCTGGGAGAAAACACTCAATATCAAATCCCATAAAGAAGCAGACCATGATGACTTCAGCAAGCAACCAAAATGAAGAACCAAGAAACTTCCCAGAGGAAGGTAAGATCTTGGAATTACCAGAAGTAGAATTCAAAAGATTAATATACAGAGCTCTTCAAGAGATCAGGAAGGAGATCAGGCAAAACACAGACTAAGCCAAGGAACACACAGATGAAGCAACAGAGGAACTTAAGAAGGTTATACAAGAGCATAGTGACAAATTTAACAAGCTGCAAGAATCTATAGAGAGACAGCAAACAGAAACCCAAAAGATTAACAATAGAATTTCAGAATTAGACAATTCAATAGAAAGTCATAGGAGCAGAATTGAGGCAATGAAAGTCAGAATTAGTGAGATTGAAGATAAAGCATTTGTCACCAATTTATTTGAGGAAAAATAAGATAAAAGAATTTTTTTTTAAATGAAGAAACCCCAAGAATTATGTGGGACTCTCTCAAGAGGAAAAATCTACGAATGATTGAAATACCAGAACAGGGGGAAATAACAGATAATACAGAGAGAATTGTTGAAGATTTCTTGGCAGAAAACTTCCCTGATATCGTGAAAGACTAGAAGATATCTATCCAAGAAGCTCATCAAACCCCACACAGGGTAGATCCCAAAAGAAAGTCACCAAGATATATTATAATCAAACTTGCCAAAACCAAAGATAAAGAGAGAACTTTAAGAGCAGCTAGAGATAAGCAAAAAGTCATCTACAAAGGAGAGTCAGTTAAGACTAAGTTCGGACTACTCAGCAGAAATCATGCAGGCAAGAAGGCAATGGGATGACATATATAAAGTATTGAAGGAAAAAAATTGCCAGCCAAGAATTATACATCCAGCAAAACTATCTCTCAAATATGATGACAAAATTAGGGCTTTCCAAATAAACAGAAGTTAAGGGAATTTGTAAAAACCAAATCAAAACTACAAGAAATACTAAAGGGAGTCTTCCAGTTAGAAAATCAATAACATCAGATAACAACCCAAGACTAGAACACAGGGCAGAACAAGCACACATCAACCCAGATAGGGAAGTCACAAAAATAAATCAAAGCTAACACACTGAAAACAGGGAGGGAAACAGCCATTAATATGTAAAAGGTGGCAACACTAAAATGAAAAAGAGGGACTAAATAATGTAGCCATAGAACATTCATATGGAGAGGAAGTCAAAGAGATATCAAGAAAAAAAAAAAAGACTGGTTTAAACTTAGAAAAACAGATGTAAATATTAAGGTAACCACAAAGGAAACTAACAATCCTACACATCAAAATAAAAAATGAGAAAAACATGTTTAGCAAATACAAAATCAACAACAATGAAAAAGATGAAAAGAAAATACATAAAAACAACTCAGTGCAGAAAATTAAGTGGAACAAAGAAATGGTCAACAACACACACACACACACACACAAAGACATCAAAATGACAGCACTAAACTCATACCTATCAATTATTACACTGAATATAAAAGGACTGAATTCACCAATAAAGAGACAGAGAATGGCAGAATGGCTTTAAAAAAATCCACCAATATGCTGCTTCTAAGAGACACACCTTAGACTCAAAGACACAAACTAAAAGTCAAAGGATGGAAAAATATATATATATCAAGCAAACAGCAATCATAAAAGAGCAAGAGTGGCAATATTAATCTCTGAGAAAATGAACTTTAAAGCAAAATCCACCACAAAAGATAAGGAAGGACACCATACAACGACTAAAGGGTCAAAATACCAAGAGGAATTAACTGTAATAAATATCTACATACCCAATGACAGGGCTCCAAAATACATAAAACAAACTCTAACAGAATTAAAAAGAGAGACAGACAGCTCCACAATAATAGCAGGAGACTTCAACACATCACTTTAGGTAAAAGACAGAACATCCAGAAAGAAGCTCAATAAAGACAAGGAAGATCTAAATGCCACAATCAACCAACTTGATCTCATAGACATATACAGAACACTACACCCAACAGCAGCCAACTATACTTTCCTTTCCACCACACAGGGAACATTCTCCAGAATGGACCACATATTCAGCCATAAAGCAAGCTTTAAAAGAATCCAAAACTTTGAAATATTATAAAGCATCTTTTCTGACCATAAGCCAAAAACGTAGAAATTAATAACAGAAAAAGCAAGGAACAAAAAATCAAACATATGAAAACTGAACAACACCTTGCTCAAAAACTATTGGTTTATAGAGGAAATTAAGGACACAATAAAGAAATTCATAGAATCAAATGAGAATGAAAACACATCCTACCAAAGCCTTTGGGACACAGCAAAAGCAGTGCTCAGAGGTCAATTTATAGCAATAAATGCACACATACAAAAAGAAGAAAGAGCTAAAATAAAATAATTAACCCTACAACTCAAACAAATGGAAAGTGAGCAGCAAAAGAAGCCCATGGGCACCAGAAGAAAGAGAAAAGATAAAGATTAGAGCAGAAATAAATGAGATAGAGAATAGAAAAACAACTGAGAAAGCTAACAAGACCAATGGCTGGTTCTTTGAAAAGATCAACAAAATCAATAAACCATTGGACAAACTGACAAAAGAAAGAGGAGAGGAAACAAATAAACTGAATAAAAAATGAGATGGGTGATATCACAACAGACCAAACTGAAATTAAAAGAATCATAAAGAATACTATGAAAAATTGTACTCCAACAAATTTGAAAACCTAGAGGAAATGGACAAATTTCTAGAAACAAACTGCCTACATAAAGTAGCATAAACAGAAGTAGAACAACTAAATAAAACTGTAACAAAAGAAGAGATTGAAGAGGTAATTAAAAATTCCCAACAAGAACAACAAAAAAAGCCCTGTCCCTGACAGCCTCACTGGAAAATTCTACCAAACTTTCAGAAAAGAGTTAACTCCACTGCTATTAAAGGTATTTCAGAGCATAGAAAAGGATAGAATACTCCCAAACTCATTCTATAAAGCCAGCATAACCCTGATATCAAAACCAGGTAAAGACACCACAAAAAAAGGAAATTACAGACCAAATTCCTCATGAACATAGACACAAAAATCTTCAACAAAATTCTAGCTATTAGAGTTTAACAACATATCGAAAAAAAAATTTCACCATGACCAAGTGGGATTCATACCAGGTATGCAGGGGTGGTTCAATATTAGAAAAACAGTCAAAGTAATCCATCACATAAATGAAACAAAAGATAAGAACCACATGTTCTTATCAATTGATGCAGAAAAGGCATTTGACAAAGCCCAACATGCATTCATGGTAAAAACTCTCAAAACAATATAGTAATAGAAAGGAAATTCCTTAACATAATAAAGGGCATTTGTACAAAGCCAACAGCCAACACCATCCTAAATGGAGAGTCTGAAAGCATTCCCCTTGAGAGCTGGAACCATACAAGGATGGCTGTTATCGCCACTGGAATTCAACATTGTGCTGGAGTCCCTAGCCAGAGCAATTAGACTAGAAAAAGAAATAAAGGGCATCCAAAATGGTAAGGAAGAAGTAAAAGTATCCCTATTTGCAGGTGATATGACCTTATACACACGAAATCCTAAGAACCCACAAGAAAACTACTGGAACTAATAGAAGTTTCCAGCAAAGTGTCAGGGTACGAGGCAAACACATAAAAATCAGCTGGATTCCTCTACACCAACAAAAAGAACATCAAAAAGAAAATCACCAAATCAAAAGCATTTACAATACCCAAGAAGATAATAATGCTTAGGAATAAATCTAACCAGAGATGTAAAAGTCCTATACAAAGAAAACTGCAAGACATTACTGCAAGAAACCAAAAGAGACCCACATACATGCAAAAACATACCTTGCTCAGGGATAGGAAGACTCAATGTTGTGAAAATGTCAATTCTACCCAAAACAATCTACAGATACAACGCAATCCCAATCAAAATTCCAATGACATTTTCTAACAAAATGGAGAAACAAATCACCAGCTGTGTATGGGAAAGGAAGAGGCGCCGGATCAGTTAAGCATTACTGAAAAAGAAGAGCAAAGCAGGAGGCCTCACACTACCTGATTTTAGAACCCGTTATACAACCACAGTGGTCAAAATAGCCTGGTACAACAAAAGATACATGGACCAATGGAACAGACTTGAGAATCCAGAAGTAAATTCCTCCACCTATAAGCAGCTGATATTTGATAAAGGCCCAAAGTCTGTTAAATGTGGAAAAGACAGTCTCTTTAACAAATATGCTGGCATAACTGGATATCCATCTGCAAAAAAAAGAAACAAAGTCCATATCTCACACCATGTACAAAAACTAAGCAAAATGGATCAAAGACTAAATATAAAATCTAAAATTATAAACACCATGGGAGAAAAAATGGGGACAATGCTAGGAGCCCTAAAACGGCATAAACAGAATGTAAAACATAACTACCAATGCACAAACACCAGAAGAGAAACTAGATAACTGGGAGCTCCTAAAAATCAAACACTTGTATCATCAAAAGACTTCACCAAAAGAGTAAAAAGACAACCTGCAGAGTGAGAAAACATCCAATCAGGGTTTAATCTCTAAAATCTACAAGGTAGTGCAAAACCTCAACAACAAAAAGACAATTAACCCAATTAAAAAATGGGCAAAAGATATGAACAGGCACTTCACCAAAGAAGACATTCAGGTGGCTAACGGTTACATGAGGATTTGCTCACTATCATTAGCCGTTAGAGAAATGCAAATCAAAACTACAATGAGATACCATCTCACCCCAACAAGGCTAGCATTAATCCAAAAATCACAAAATAATAAACATTGGAGAGGTTGCGGAGAGACTGGAATACTTATACTGTGCTGGTGGGAATGTAAAATGGTACAACTACTTTGGAAATTGATTTGGTGCTTCCTTAAAAAGCTGGAAATAGAAGTACCATCCTATCTAGCAATCCCACTCCTTGAAATATATCCTAGAGAAATAAGAGCCTTCACAGGAATAGATATATGCATACCCACGTTCATTGCAGCACTGTTCACAACAGCAAAAAGATGGAATCAACCTAGGGGCCCGTCAACTGACAAATGGATGGACAAGTTATGGTATATTCACACAATGAAATACTAAGAAACAATAAAGAGCAATGATGAATTCGTGACACATCCCACAACATGGATGAATCTGGAAGGCATTATGCTGAGTGAAATTAGTCACAAAAGAAGAAATATTGTGGAGCAGAGCCAAGATGGTGGAATAGACAGATGCTTCCAACGAGACCTCTTTACAACAAAGACCTGAAAAAACAACTGAAAAGAGTATGTTTGTGACAAGCTGGGAGCCCTGAGCATCAAAAGCAAGCTTAGACAATGAACTGAGGGGCCAGGGGGAGGAAGAGATGGTTCAGAAGTGGAGAGGAGTTACTAGACCTGAATCGTGGAGATCCCTCAGGCACCATTCCTAGAGCAGCAACGGCGGCAGACTGGTACTAGCATTCAGCTGAAGTTTCCTCAGGGAGAAGCAGCCAGCCACACAGCTTACTCACACCCCTGGAACCTGGGGAGAACAGTGCTCTTGGCAAAAGCTAAGTACTTGTGTATATTTTACCGAGCCTGCCCCCACCCCCAAGCCGGCTTCAATGGCTGAATCCCTGGGCCTGAGATAGACCCTGGTGAGCACCTAGAGCCATCCTCCCAGCCTTGGGGAAGGAAAAAATTTTCAACTGGGGGGAAAAGATAATTTTCTAGCTCCATTAACCAGGGGAGCTCAGGACAGAAGCGGCTCCTGTCCAGGCATAAACCATCCGTGGACCTTGAGCACATTTCCTTTCTGCATGGACCTGTGTGGGCCTATTTTGGGACAATAGGCCCTTGTTGGCAAACTCCAACCATTTCAGCTGTGCAGTGGAAAGATGGGGGTTTGACTTTTGACATTGCTTTGCCTATTAAACAATGTCCCCACCTACCCACATCAGGGACCTAAGGACTGATAGCTCCACTCAGGTCACCAAGACACCTGCGACAGGGGTCCCAAAGATAACTGGTACTTCCCAGTCCTTACAACCAAAAACTTTGGGTGCCCATGGTCCCTCTGCAGAACCTACCCGCCAGCACGCTCTGGGGAACAGAGGCATGTTTTCCTCAGAGACACATGGGGGTCAGTTCTTAGCCCCCTTCCCCTCTAAGGCTGTAGGACAGAGCCTGTAGCACACACTTGATGATCAGTTACCTGGAAACCTGAGCTGATTCATATATGAAAACTGAATGGACTCCAAGACTGGTATACCTGATAATAGCTCTAGCCAGCTGGGGACAGGACACCAGAGCTCCAAAGGCAAAAATAATCAAGCTAGCTCACTCAAGCAACCCATAGGGGTATACAAAGCAAGCAGCTACAACACAGTAAGCAAGCATAAAATAATACAATAACTTATAGATGGCTTAGAGACAACAGTCAATATCAAGTCACATGAAGAAACAGACCATGATCACCTCAACAGGCTCTCTAAACAAAGAATCCAGGGATCTTCTAAATGAACGTGCATTCCTGAAATTATCAGACGCAGAATACAGAAGTTTAATATACAGAACCCTTCAAGACGTCAGGAAGGAAATGAGGCAATACGCAGAACAAGCCAAAGAACACACAGATAAAGCAACTGAAGAAATTAGAAAGATTATTCAGGAACATAATGAAAAGTTTATGAAGCTGGAAAAATCCATAGACAGACAGCAATCAGAAATTCAGAAGATTAACAATAAAAACACAGAATTAGCCAAATCAATAAAAAGTCAGAGAAGCAGAATTGAGCAAGTAGAAGCTAGAATTTCTGAATTCAAAGATAAATCACTTGGCACTAATATATTTGAAGAAAAATCAGATAAAAGAATTTTAAGAAATGAAGAAGTCTTAAGAATCATGTGGGACTCTATCAAGAGAAATAACCTACAAGAGATTGGTGCACCAGAACAGGCAGGGATAACAGAAAATACAGAGAGAATTGTTGAAGATTTGTTGGCAGAAAACTTCCCTGATATTGTGAAAGATGAGAAGATATCTATCCAAGATGCTCATCAAACTCCACGTAAGGTAGATCTTAAAAGAAACTGACCAAGACATATTATAATCAAACTTGCCAAAAGCAAAGATAAAGAGAGAATTATAAGAGCAGCGAGGGATAAACGAAAAGTCACCTACAAAGGAGAGCCAATAAGAATAAGCTCGGACTACCTGGCACAAAACATGCAGGCAAGAAGGCAATGGGATGACATATTTAAAAAATTAAAGGAAAAAAATTGCCTGCCAAGAATCGTATATCCAGCAAAACTGTCTCTTAAATATGAAAGTGAAATTAAGACATTTCTAGATAAACACAAGTTTAGGGAATTCATAAAAACCACACCAAAACTACAAGAATTACTAAAGGGAGTTCTTTGGTTAGAAAATCAATAATATCAGATATCAACCCAAGACTAGAACACTGGGCAGAGCAACCAGAAGTCAATTGAGACAGAGAAATCCAAAAAAACAAAGCAAGATTATTTGAAAAAAGACCAAAACTGCGTAACAGCGATGTTATTATATAAAAGAAGACAACATTAAAATGATAAAGAGGGACTAAGAAATGTAATCATACACCTTCCATACAGAGAGGAAGATATGGCAATACAAAGAAATAAAAGTTAGTTTTAAATTTAGAAAAACAGGGGTAAATAATAAGATAACCACAAAGGAGACAAACTATCCTACTCATGAAAATAAAATACAAGGGAAAAATAGAGACTCAGCAGAAACAAAATCAACAACAACAAATACAAGGAAAGGACAATATATAAAGAAAATCTACTCAGCACATAAAATCAAGTGGAAAAAAATAAATTATCAACAACACACAAAAAAAGACATCAAAATGATAGCACTAAATTCTTACCTATCCATAATTACCCTGAATGTAAATGGACTAAATGCTCCAATAAAGAGACAGAGAGTGGCAGAATGGATGAAAAACAAGATCAGTCTATACGCTGCCTACAAGAGACACCTTAGTCTTAGAGACACAAACTAAAACTCAAAAAAAAAAAATTTTTTTTTTTTTTTTTTAGGATGGAAAAAATATATCAAGCAAAGAACAATCAAAAAAGAGCAGGAATGGCAGTATTAATTTCTGACAAAATAGACTTTAAAGTTAAATCCATCAGACAAGATAAGGAAGGACACTGTATAATGATTAAAGGGACAATACACCAAGTAGATATAACCACATTAGATATTTATGCACCCAGTGACAGGGCTGCAAGATACATAAAACAAACTATCGGCATTGAAAAGTGAGATAGACAGTTCTACAATAATAGCAGGAGACTTCGACACACCACTTTCGGTGAAGGACAGGACATTCAGAAAGAAGCTCAATAAAGACACAGAAGATCTAAATGCCACAAACAACCAACTTAACCTCGTAGACATATACAGAGCACTCCACCCAACAGCAACCAACTATACTTTCTTTTCTAGTGCACATGGAACATTCTCTAGAATAGACCACACATTAGGTCATAAAGCAAGCCTTAGCAGAATCCAACACATTGAAATATTACAAAGCATCTTCTCTGACCGTAAGGCCATAAAAGTAGAAATCAATAACAGGAAAAGAAATCAAATGCTTGGAAACTGAACAATACCCTGCTCAAAAAAGACTGGCCTATAGAAGACATTAAGGATGGAATAAAGAAATTCAGAGAATCCAATGAGAATGAAAACACTTCCTATCAGAGCATTTGGGACACAGCAAAAATGGTGCTCAGAGGCCAATTTATATCAATAAATGCACACATCCAAAAAAAAAGGGCCAAAATCAAAGAATTATCCCTACACCTTGAACAAATAGAAAGAGAACAACAAAAGAAACCCTCAGGCACCAGAAGAAAACAAATAATAAAAATTAGAGCTGAACTAAAGGAAATATAAAACAGAAAAACAATTAAAAGAATTAACAAGACCAAAAGCTGGTTTTTTGAAAAAATCAACAAAATTGATAAACCAAACTGACAAAAGAAAAACAGGAGAGGAAGCAAATAACCCAAATAAGAAATGAGAGGGGCAGTATTAAAACAGACCCAAGTGAAATTAAAAGAATCGTATCAGATTACTATGAAAAACTATACTCAAAGTTGAAAACCTAGAAAAAATGGGTGAATTCATAGGAACATACTACCTACCTAAACTAACAGAAACAGAGGTAGAACAACTAAATAGACCCATAACAAAAGAAGAGATTGAAAAGGTAATCAAAAAACTCCCAACAACAACAACAAAAAAAAGCCCTGGTCTGGATGGCTTCACTGCAGAGTTCTACCAAACTTTCAGGGAAGAGTTAACACCACTACTACTAAAGGTATTTCAGAGCATAGAAAAGGACAGAAGACTACCAAACTCATTCTATGAAGCCACAATATCCCTGATACCAAAACCAGGTAAAAACACCACAAGAAAAGAAAATTATAGACCTATATCCCTCATGAATGTAGATACAAAAATCCTCAACAAAATTCTAGCCAATAGAATTCAACAACATATCACAAAAATAATTCACCATGACCAAGTGGGATTCATACCAGGTATGCAGGGATGGTTCAACAATAGAAAACCAATTAATGTAATCCACCACATAAATAAAACAAAAGACAAGAATCATACGATTTTATCAATTGATGCAGAAAACGCGTTTGACAAAGTTCAACAATCATTCATGATAAAAACTCTCAGCAAAATAGGAATAGAAGGAAAATTCATCAACATAATAAAGGGCATTTATACAAAGCCAACAGCCAACATCACCCTAAATGGAGAGAGCCTGAAAACATTCCCACTGAGATCGGGAACCAGACAAGGATGCCCTTTATCACCGCTCTTATTCAACATTGTGCTGGAAGTCCTAGCCAGAGCAATTTGGCTAAATAAAGAAATAAAGGGCATCCAGAGTGGCAAGGAAGAAGTAAAAGTACCTCCATTTGCAGATGACATGATCTTATACACAGAAAACCCTAAGGAATCCTCCAGAAAACTACTGAAACTAATAGAAGAGTTTGGCAGAGTATCGGGATACAAAAATCAGCTGTATTCCTCTACACCAACAAAAAGAACATCGAAGAGGAAATCACCAAATCAATACCATTTACAATAACCCCCAAGAAGATAAAATACTTAGGAATAAATCTTACCAGAGATGTAAAAGACTTATACAAGGAACACTACAGTACACTTCTGCAAGAAACCAAAATAGACTTACATAAGTGGAAGAACATACCTTGCTCGTGGATAGGAAGACTTACAATTATAAAAATGTCTATTCTACAAAAGCGATCTATACACTTAATGCAATTCCAATCCAAATCCCAAGGACATTCTTTAATGAGATGGAGAAACAAATCACCAACTTCATATGAAAGAGAAAGAGGCCCTGGATAAATAAGGCATTACTGAAAAAGAAGAACAAAGTGGGAGGCCTTACTTTACCTGATTTTAGAACCTATTGTACCACCACAGTAGTCAAAACAACCTGGTACTACTGGTACAGCAACACATACATAGACCAATGGAACAGAATTGAGAATCCAGACATAAATCCATCCACATATAAGCAGTTGACATTTGACAAAGGCCCCAAAACAGTTAAATGGGGAAAAGACAGTCTTTTTAACAAATGGTGCTGGCATAACTGGATATCCATCTGCAAAAAAGTGAAACAAGACCCATACCTCACTCCATGCACAAAAACGAGCTCAAAATGGATCAAAGACCTAAATATAAAATCTAAAATGATAAAGATCATGGAAGAAAAAATAGGGACAACATTAGAAGCCCTAATACATGGCATAAACAGTACACAAAACATGATAAGGATTGTAGAAGAAAAACTAGATAACTGGGAGCTCCTAAAAATCAGACACCTATGCTCATCCAAAGACTTCACCAAAAGAGTAAAAAGATTACCTACAGACTGGGAAAAAGGTTTTAGCTATGACATTTCTGATCAGAGCCTGATCTCTAAAATCTACAAAAAAAAAAAAAAAAATCTACATGGTACTGCAAAAAGACAAATAGCCCAATTAAAAAATGGGCAAAAGATATGAATAGACACTTCACTAAAGAAGACATTCAGGTAGCTAACAGATATATGAGGAAATGTTCATTACAGAAATGCAGTTCGAAACTACAATGAGATTTCATCTCACTCCAACAAGGCCGGCATTAATCCAAAAAAACACAAAGTAATAAATGTTGGAGAGGCTGTGGAGAGACTGGAACCCTTCTACACTGCTGCTGGGAATGCCAAATGGTACAACCACTTTGGAAATCGATTCGGCACTTCCTTAAAAACCTAGAAATAGAACTACCATACGATCCAGCAATCCCACTCCTTGGAATATATCCTAGAGAAATAAGTGACAAACAGATATATGCACACCCATGTTTATTGCAGCTCTGTTTACAATAGCAAAAAGATGGAAGCAACCAAGGTGCCCATCAACGGGTGAATGTATAAATAAATTATGGTATATTCACACAATGGAATACTATGCATCAATAAAGAACAGTGGGGGAATCTGTGAAATATTTCATAACATGGAGGAACCTGGAAGGCATTATGCTGAGGGAAATTAGTCAGTTGCAAAAGGACAAATTTTGTATAAGACCACTATTATAAGAACTTGAAAAATAGTTTAAACTGAGAAGAAAACATTCTTTTGTGGTCGTGAGAGGGAGGAGGGAGGGAGAGTGGGAGAGGGACATTCACTAATTAGATAGTAGATAAGAACTACTTTGTTGTTGTTGTTGTTAGGTGCCGTCGAGTCGGTTCTGACTCATAGCGACCCTATGCACAACAGAACGAAACACTGCCTGGTCCTGCTCCATCCTTACAATTGTTGTTATGTTTGAGCTCATTGTGGCAGCCAATGTGTCAATCCACCTTGTTGAAAGTCTTCCTCTTTTCCACTGATCTTGTACTCTGCCAAGCATGATGTCCTTCTCCAGGGACTGATCCCTGCTGACAACATGTCCAAAGTATGTAAGACACAGTCTCGCCATCCGTGCCTCTAAGGAGCATTCTGGCTGCACTTCTTCCAAGACAGGTTTGTCCTTTCTTTTGTCAGTCCATGGTATATTCAATATTCTTTGCCAACACCAAAATTCAAAGGCCTCAACTCTTCTTCGCTCTTCCTTATTCATTGTCCAGCTTTCACATGCATATGATGCGATTGAAAATACCATGGCTTGGGTCAGGCGCACCTTCGTCTTCAGGGTGACATCTTTGCTCTTCAACACTTTGAAGAGGTCCTTTGCAGCAGATTTGCCCAATGCAATGAGTCTCTTGATTTCTTGACTGCTGCTTCCATGGCTGTTGATTGTGGATCCAAGTAAAATGAAATCCTTGACAACTTCAATCTTTTCTCTGTTTATCATGATGTTGCTCATTGGTCCAGTTGTGAGGATTTTTGTTTTCTTGATGTTGAGGTGTAATCCATACTGAAGGCTGTGGTCTTTGATCTTCATTAGTAAGTGCTTCAAGTCCTCTTCACTTTCAGTAAGCAAGGTTGTGTCATCTGCATAACACAGGTTGTTAATGAGTCTTCCTCCAATCCTGTTACCCCGTTCTTCTTCATATAGTCCAGCTTCTTGTATTATTTGTTCAGCATACAGATTAAATAGGTATGGTGAAAGAATACAACCCTGATGCACACCATTCCTGACTTTAAACCCGTCAGTATCCCCTTGTTCTGTCCGAACAACTGCCTTTTGATCTATGTCAAGGTTCCTCATATGCATGATTAAATGTTCTGAAATTCCCATTCTTCACAATGTTATCCACAGTTTGTTATGATCCACACAGTCAAATGCCTTTGCATAGTCAATAAAACACAGGTAAACATCCTTCTGGTATTCTCTGCTTTCAGCCAGGATCCATCTGATATCAGCAGTGACATCCCTGGTTCCACGTCCTCTTCTGAATCTGGCCTAAATTTCTGTCAGTTCCTTGTCAATTACTGCTGCAGCCGTTTTTGAATGATCTTCAGCAAAATTTTGCTTGCATGTGATATTAATGGTGTTGTTCTATAATTTCCACATTTGGTTGGATAACCTTTCTTGGGAATAGGCATAAATATTGATCTCTTCCAGTCAGTTGGCCAGGAAGCTGTCTTCCATATTTCTTGGCATAGGTGAGTGAGCACCCCCAGCGTTGCATCTGTTTGTTGAAACATCTCAATTGATATTTCATCAGTTCCTGGAGCCTTGTTTTTCGCCAATGCCTTCAGAGCAGTTTGGGCTTCTTCCTTCAGTACCATCAGTTCCTGATCATATACCACTTCTTTAAATGTTTGACTATTGACTAATTCTTTTTCGTATAATGACTGTGTGTATTCCTTCCATCTTCTTTTGATGGTTCCTTGCGCTGTTTAATATTTTCCCCATGGAATCTTTCACTATTGCAACTCGAGGCTTTAATTTTTTCTTCAGTTCTTTTAGCCTGAGAAACGCCGAGCATGTTCTTCCCTTTTGGAAAGATTTCAAAGGGCCTCTTGAGAAGACAACGTAAAGTATCATAATGACATGTGCAAAGAGCTGGTGATGGAAAACCAAAGAATACTTTAGGTGACGGGAAAGGCAGCACACAATATAGCGGAGGTCAGCACAATTGGACTAAACCAAAAGCAAAGAAGTTTCCTGAATAAACTGAATGCTTCAAAGGCCAGCGTAGCAGGGGCAGTGGTCTGGGGACCATGGTTTCAGGGGACATCTAAGTCAATTGGCATAATAAAATCTATTCAGAAAACTTCCTGCATCCCACTTTGAAGAGTGGTGTCTGGGGTCTTAAACGTTAGTAAGCAGCCATCTAAGATGCATCAATTGGTCTCAACCCACCTGGATCAAAGGAGAATGAAGAACACCAAGGACACAAGGCGATTACGAGCCCAAGAGACAGAAAGGGCCACATGAACCAGAGACTACATCATCCTGAGACCAGTAGAACTAGATGGTGCCTGGCTACAACTGATGACTGCCCTGACCGGGAACACAACAGAGAACCCCTGAGGGGGCAGGAGAGCAGTGGGATGCAGACCGCAAATTCTCATAAAAATACCAGACTTAATGGGCTGACTGAGACTAGAAGGACCCCAGTGGTCATGGCCCTCAGACCTTCTGTTGGCCCAGGACAGGAACCATTCCTGAAGCCAACTGTTCAGACATGGATTGGACTGGACAATGAGTTGGAGAGGGATGCTGGTGAGGAGTGAGCTTCTTGGATCAGGTGGACACTTGAGACTATCTTGGCATCTCCTGCCTGGAGGGGAGATGATAGGGTGGAGGGGGTTAGAAGCTGGCGAAATGGACACAAAAAGAGAGAGTGGAGGGAGAGAGCAGGCTGTCTCATTAGGGGTAGAGTAACTGGGAGTGTGTAACAAGGTGTATATGGGTTTTGGTGTGAGAGATTGACTTGATTTGTAAACTTTCACTTAAAGCACAATAAAAATTATAAAAAAAGAATAAATATTGTATGAGACCACTATTATAAGAACTCAAGAAAAAGTTTAAACACAGAAGAAAACATTCTTTGATGGTTACGAGGGTGGAGAGGGAGGAAGAGGGGAATTCACTTACTAGATCCCAAACCAAAACCAAAGACAATTGGCGTCAAATTGATTCCAACTCACGACACTATAGGACAGAGTAGAACTGCCCAATAGAGTTTCGAGGAGCACCTGGTGGATTCAAACTGCCAACCTTTTTGTTAGCAGACGTACCTCTCAACCACTACGCCACCAGTGTTTCCTAGTAGACAAGAATTATCTTAGGTGAAGGGAAGGACAACATACAATACAGGGGAAGGCAGCACAATTAGAGTAAACCAAAAGCTAAGAAGTTTCCTGAACACAGCCAAACGCTTCACAGGACAGAGTAGCAGGGTATGGAGACCATGGTTTCGGGGAACATCTAGGTCAATTGGCATAACAAAGTTTATTTAGAAAACGTTCTGCATCCCACTTTGATGAGTGGCGTCTGGGGTCTTAAAAGCTTGTGAGTGGCCATCTAAGATGCATCATTCAGTGTCAACCCACCTGGAGCAAAGGAGAATGAACACCAAAGACACGAGGAAAACATTAGCCCAAGAGACAAAAGGGCCACATAAACTAGGGACTCCATCAGCCTGAGACCAGAAGAACTAGATGATGCCCAGCTACCCCCTATGACCAACACAACAGAGAGGCCCTGACAGAGCAAGAGAAAAGTGTGGTGCAGAACTCAATTTCACATAAAAAGATCGGATTTAATAATCTGACTGAGACTAGAGGAAACCCAGAAGACATGGTCCCTGGTCTTTGTTAACCCAGAGCTAAAGCCATTCCCAAAGCCCACTCTTCAGACAAAGACTAGACTGGACTATAAAACATAAAATAATACTCTTTAAGAGTGTACTTCTTAGTTCAAGTAGATACACGAGACCAAATGGGCACCTCCTGTCCAGAGGTGGGATGAGAATGCAAAAAGGGACAGGAGCTGGTTGAATGGACACAGGAAACCCAGGATGGAGAAGGGGAGTGTGGTGTCCCATTACAGGAATGCAAATAGGGTGATGTAACAATATGTGTATAAATTGTTGTATGAGAAATTAACTGGAGCTGTAAACTTTAACTTAAAGCACAATATAAAAAAAGGAAGTTTCATGAGAACAAGGACTGGCTTTTTTTCAGTGCTGTATCCCCAGTTCCAAGAACAGTATCTGGTTTGTGGTAAGTATTTGTTGAGTAAATAAATGGATGAAGAAATTAATGAATGAAGATGATTTGGGGAGGCTCAGTTGGTCAAGAGTTGTCAGGAGCCATTTTGGGGGATGGTTGATATCAGAAGAGGAAAGAGGGTTTCCTTGCTTTAAGAGGGCATCCTAGGAGGAAAATAGAGCTTGCTATAGGAAAGTATGCATGAAACAAAAATACATAATATTGACCCATCTTTCCATTCCTGATTAGAAATAGAAAGGAAAGTAGGTGGGAAAGAGGCTTGTAGACGCTCCGATACAGAGAAATGATAGCAGATAGCGAGGGAGGAGACAGCAGGGTCTTTGCCATTTATTGTCTTCGATCACTCTCATCAACAATAAATCATTTCTTGCTACGTTTTGGGTCTGACTAGCAAATGAAGAAATTATAAGACATGGACTCTGACCTCAAAGAACTCTTAATTTAATGACAAAACCATGGTTTGATGATAACAATATTTTAGAAAATTAAACATGTTCCATCTTGTGATGTTGATATCTCAATGCCCTAGATAACAACATCATCAACAACAACAAAAAGCCTCTACTACAATAATACTCAATGCCATCTATAACTTTCCGTATAGCAGTTAGCTTACTTTGATGGCTTTAAAAATTTAATGGTGATCTTTGCTTTGAGTATCATTTTTATTTTTTAGTGGTGGTACTTAGGGCTACTGCGCAGTTCAAGGAACCGTGATGGCACAATGGTTAATCACTAGGTTGTTAACCGAAAGGTCAGTGGTTAGAACCCACTGAGTGGCTCCATGGGAGAAAAGACCTGGCCATCTGCTCCTGTAAAGATCCCAAACCAAATTAAATCCACTGCTGCCGAGTCAATTGCTACTCATAGTGACTTTATAGTACAGAGTAGAACTTCCCCATAGGGTTTCCAAGGCTGTAAATCTTTACAGAAGAAGACTGCCACGTCTTTCTTCTGCGGAGTGGCTGGTGGGTTCAAACCACCTACCTTTTGGTTAGCAGCCAACTGCTTTAACCACTGCACCACCAGGGCTCCTTTCTATAAAAATACAGCCTAGAAAACGCTATGGAGCAGTTCTACTCTGTCATGTATGGTTGCTATGAGTCAGAACCAACTTGATGGAAAACAGCGGTTTCATAACTCCGTTGTGGTTACGGGGTTTTCACTGGCTAAATTTTGGAAGTAGGTTACCAGGCCTCTCCCTAGTCTGCCTTAATTTTTAAGCTCTGCTGAAACCTGTCCACCATGGGTGACCCTGCTGGTATTTAAAATACCAGTGACAAAGCTTCTAGTGTCATAGCCCTCAATACAATGGATTGACACAGTAGCTGCAACAATGGACTGAAACATACCATCAACAACGAAGGTGGTTTAGGATCAAGAAACATTTCGTTCTGTTATATATAAAATCGTCATGAACCAGAGCTGATTCAACAGCAACTAACAACAGCAACAGTTTTATAATTGAATTAACAATTCTGTTAATGAGTTAACAGTTTCATAATTGGATTCTTGGCTCCTAAAATAGCAGGAAAGTTCCCTGCTTCCTTAATGTCCGAATATGCAACCTCTACCCCAGTCAGATTACTCTTTTGTATTTTTTTCTTTTTGCACTCCTTAGAACCAAACTAATCCTTATTTTCATTTCCAAGGCTTTGCCCTCCTTTTTATCTCAGGCTATTCAGAGCCGACCCATCCTTAAGCTGCTTCTTGTTGATTAAGCCTCAAAGGCCCATTCAGGTCAACAGAGCTTTTTCCTTTTCGTAGCGCACGCTCTGCTGCAGCCATTTCTACACAGTTTAGGCTGAATTGGTCTCGGTTTCAGGGGCGCTACTTTTGCAGGGCCTTTATCTGGCAGCATCAAAGAATACATTTGGACATGAGAGGGTTCCTAAAATTAAATTAATGATTTAATTTTAAATCTAGACTACCAGTAGCGAGCAAGAGTGGAAACCAGAATTTGTGTTTAATTTTGAATGTAGGTAGTGTCAACAGAAAATATTTTCAAGAATAAAGAATGCGACTGACAGCAGCAAGATGTGAGGCTGAATATGGGTGTTAATTACTGCACTTTGCAGGCAGTTAAAGTTGATTCAGCCTTTATCTTCTTCTTTGGGGCTCAGAGCAGCACTCAAGAGTGTAACAGCTGAAGTGTGTAACAGCTAGGCTGCAATAAATGCTTCCCAGATTAATTGGTATGCGGAACATGTAGCTTTATTTGGTGATTTCCAGACCACCACCTGCACCCAAGACAACAAGCCTGTCATCCCTGAGGAGACTCTGGAGCAAAACCCAAAGGCAACGTAAATGATAACTGTTAGGTGTTCGTGCATAGAGCCCCATTTCTACACTTCCTTGAAAGTCTATGCTTGCCTAGTATGGCAGTTACATAGCGACACTGCAGTGACTATAGCTTTCTAGGATGGTTATGGTTTTATCATAGACTTGAGTTATTACCTATATATATATATATATATATATATATATATTTAAAGAGTCAATCTTGAAAAACAAAACACTCCAGAATGACATCAATTCAATTAGCAGCTTTTAAACAGACTTGGAAATGAATGCAACATGGCCAGCAAAACAAAGGAAGAGAGAGTGTTATTCAGTTGAAGAATTAAGCCATTGTGCTTCCCCACACTATTATGCCCCCACACTATTATGTCAGCAAGAGCAGAGTAAGTTCTTAATGAGTCATTTTAAGTATCCTTGAAGTGAATACACACAGTCACTGTGTTCCGAACATCTGAATTACATACAACCCGTAGTTATGAACCAACCCCCATAAAGCCTGTTATATAAAAATTCAAGCTACATACAAAGGTTCATAACCACAAGTGATGTTACTTTGGGATGCACACGAGAACATTATTATTATTATTATTACTGTATTATTATGTTAAATATGTTTTAGTGTATCTGGAAGTGTTTCTTTAATGTTTTTTATGCATAGAAACTATACTATATACCAAGACAAACTTTTGACTAAAGGATGTTAGCTAGAAACCATACCTAACTGTTAGGACTTATGCACAAAATTGACTTAAAGACGGATTTAGGAACAGAACTGGTTCATAATCTGGGTGCTGCCTGTATACCCAAAGGAAAAGACTTGAACACATATTATCTTCAGAAGAAGCAATTGGGCCTGAGTGGTTTCTGCCAAAAATCATTTGTATCTTAATACTTGCCTCAGGTTGATACGCACACGCATTAGCACACAAGTGTGCATGCACCGTGCACACAACCCCCACAAACCTGCCAGAACACTTGTGTTTTGTAGGTTCCTTAGGTTTTAAAGGTAAGAGATGCGTCACGCCAATTCAGGTGGCAGGAATTTATAGAAGGACACAGTTTTAAAAGGGAGCAAGATATAAACAATTAAATTTAAGATCGTTCTACAGAAACCCCCAAGAACCGAGGTTTGAGGCATTCGACCTTTACTCATCCTTAACTGTCCTTTCTAATCACGCATTCCTATCAAGTTTCTTCGTATTGTAATGATTATTTAACTAATCTCTGTAGGCCCATCTTTATAGCTTCCAATCCTTTGTGTGAAAGTAACTCCACCAGATTAATATCCCTAAAGTAATACCTTGATTATGAATTCAAAAAATTTTGAGTGCCTGTTTTGTGTCATCCTTGCATCTAACACTGAAGATACAATATTGAGCAAGACAAGCTTGCTGTATGTCAGGAGCTCCCAGTGTAGTGGGTAAGAAAAACATGCAAACAATAAAAACCCATTGCCATCGAGTCAATTCTGACTCATAGTGACCCTATAAGACAGAGTAGAACTGCCCCATAGGGTTTCCAAGGAGCGGGAGGAGGATTCGAACTGTCCACCATTTGGTTAGCAGTTGCAGCTCTTAACCCCTGCACTACCAGGGCTCCAGGCAAACAATAATTACAACAAAACATACTATAATTGAGTTAATAACAGATACTATAAAATGTGTGAATTTATGCCAAGAAGTCTAAACACAGTACTTTAGTGAAACTTCACAAGAAACTTACGAAGTAAATATTTTACCATATTAAAATCAAATGTTATTTTGATAGTAAATACATCATTATACAGATTATCATTATACGGATTAGGAAACTATATCTCAAAAGGTTTTGTTAACTTTGCTACTATGTGGCAAAACTAGCCTGCAAACCTAGGTCTCTTTAACGATAAACTGTGGGACAATAACCACTATGCTTTACTGTCTCCCACTCCTAAAGTGCTCTTCTTCCTTCACAGAAAGCTACTGATACTATAAAGCATCTGGGAAGACAAGCAGGCCTGGCAATTGGCTCCCAAAGCATCATAGCCCTGAAAACCCTATGGAGCAGTTATACTCTGCACACATGGAGCCGCCATGAGTCGGAATCAACTCGATGGTAACTTAAGAACAACAACTTTAAGGAACAGAGCTGAATTCCAAGTTCTTCCTTCAGATTGTGTGGCACTGGCATATTGCTTCTGTCACTGATTTTAGAGTTCTGGAGCATTTTCCAGACATTACTTAGGTCAGTTTGTGTGCTGTTTTCTTTCCCTCAAAAGCCCTGCACTCTATGAAAATGCATTGTGAGGACAGGAGACCTTTAAACCTAATGTATCACGACTTAAGTGCCTATCTCTGTAAATCTAGAGTCCAAACCACTCATCCAATTAAATTAATTATGGAGCTCCTGATGGAATCTGAAAGAAAGGAGGCTTGACTTTTATTTCTACAATTCTTGAGCACAAGAAAGAAGCTGCACCATTGATCCTCAAGAGAAGGGAAGTGTAGTCTCCTGCCTGTGTGTGTGTATGTGTGTGTAATATGAAATATAGAAATGATCAACACAAACAAATCTTGGTTTAAAAAAATTGATGCAATAGTTATCTGCAAAGACTGATAGAGATTAAGATAATGACAGGGAGAGATTTATAAAAATACTACAGAGATGTAGTATAAAACTGAGTGCTTAAACTCATAAGAAAATGTTATGAATAATTTCATGTCAATAGATTTTAAAACCTGGATAAAATGATTTAAGTTCCTAGGAAAATATCAATTTGTAGAAGTTACCCAAGAAGAAAAAGGAAAACTCAGATAGGTATATAACTATTTATAAAACTTGAATTAGTAGTCAAAGTATGTCCACAAAATATTAACAGGCTGAAGTGGTGTTAAAGGAGAATTTTACCAAATTTATTTCAGGAAAAAAACTTTCCTTATATTAACTAAAAAAAAAATTTTTTTTATATTAACTAAACAATTTCAGAAAAAAGAAAAGTAAGAATGTTTCACAACTTATTTGTTATGCAACGGTAATTAATGCTAAACTCTGAACAAAAGGGGACTATAAGAAAGGAAATTGATAGAATAATCTTACATGAATAGAGACACAAAAATTTTAAATTAAATATTGGCAGATTAAATCCAAATTGCCTAAAATACAAATGCATCATAAACAGCAGATTTTGTGTTAGAAATACTAGAATGGTTTATTAATAGAAATTCAATTAATTCTAATAAACATATGTAAAGATGAATAATCTAGTGAAAATCGGGAATATAAATTTACTCAGCAAAGAGATATCATTTCACACTAATTTAATGGGAATTTTTTTTTAATCTCAAGAGTATTAGAAAGGATGTGAAAATACGGTAATTCTAATACGCTGATTGTGGGAGAGAGGAGTACAACTATTTAGGTGAACAATTTTGCATTACACAGTAACATAGTTGATGTTTGCCTTAGTTATTTAGTGCTGCTATAAGAGCAATAACACAAGTGTATGGCTCTAACCAACAGAAGTTCATTCTCTCAGAGTTTAGGAGGCTAGATGTCTGAATTCAGAGTGCTAGCTCTTGGGGGAGGTTTTCTTTCTCTGTCAGCTTTGCCGGGAGATATTTGTCATCAATCTTTGCCAGTGGAAGAGCTTCTTAGCACAGCGACCCTCGTCCATTTCCCTCTTGCTTCTTCATTCTTGGTGGCATGAGGGTCCTCTGTTTCTCTGCTTGCTTCTCTCTTTTATATCTCAAAAAAGATTGACTCAAGATACAACATAATCTTGTAGATTGACTCCTGCCCATTAACAAAACTGCCTCTAATCCTGCCTCATTAACATCATAGAGGTTAGGATATATAACGCATAGAATAATTACATCAGATCACAAAATGGTGGACAGCCACACAATACTGGCAATCATGGCCTAAGCAAGTTGACACACATTTTTGGGAACACAATTCAATCCATGACATTCCACCTGCTGGTCCCTCAAAATTCATGTCCTTGCCACTTGTAAAATACATTGACCCCATCATATCATAGCAGAAGTCTTAGATGAACTCCAAATCCAAAACCCCAAAATTTCTCTTCGTCTCTGAAATCTAGAATACAAGTCTTCTTCCAAAGTACAATGGTGAAACAGGCAGAAGCTAGGCTTTTCCATTACAAATGGGAGAAATTGGAGGGAAAGAAGGGATAAAAGGCCCCAAGCAATACAGCAGAACATATTACATTAGCTCTCAAATCTTGAAAATAATCCTCTGTTCTCTGAGACCGTTTAGGCAATAACCCTGCTCTCTAGACTCTGGGCATTGGCCACACACTTCAGACTCTAGGTAAAGGCTGCCAAGGGCCTAGGTTCCAACTTCACCTTCCAGGCCCACTGGAATGGCAACTCTGCTCCCTTAGCATTGGGTGGCCCCATTCTCCTAGTCCATCTGAGTGGCAACTCCACCCTCTCGCCCCCAGCAGGGCCCACCCTCCTGGCCTTTGGATATGGCAGCCCCTTCCCCTCTGCTTTGGGCAGTGAATCTGGCACCATCCTGCAGGCACTCGTGAAAGGCAGTCCCACACTCCGGAACTGGGTTGGTGAAGATCTGACTCTTTGAAACCTAGAAGGCTGTGGCTCACCCTTTGAAGCCCTAGAAGCCATGCTTCAACCCTTTGAGACCCCAGAAGTCCTGGCCTTACCCTTTGAAACAGAGGCAGCTCTGCTTCCTGTGTTCCTTGTCTCTTTAGCTACTGTTTCCTGGTTCCTTGGCATCTCAGTCCCTTGGGCCTCGCCATCTGAGTCTGCCCTGCTGGGGCTAGTGTTCCAAAGCCCTTTAGCTCCATCAGTAAGTGCCTGAAGGCACATCACTCCACCAGGAAGCTTCCTGTGCAAATGCACTTAGCTCTCTCACTCCGTGGGTCAGCACCAGCACTGTCTCAGGCTGGTTCTGCTGCTATCATTTCTCTGCTGCTGCTTCTCACTATCTGCACCATCTCCAGTGTAACAGCTCTTCTCACTTCCTTCCGAGTTCTCACCAGAATTGTGTTTGATATTCGTAATTCCAAGAGTCTCTTTAAGACAATCTAGGCTTTTACCATTAAAAAAAAAAACTCTTCCAGCTTCTACCCATTCAGAGTTTCAAAACTGCTTCCATATTTAAGGTATCTATTAGAGCTTTATTAGAGCACCACCCCATTCCCAGTACCAAATTCTGTCTCAGCTATCTGTTGTTTTTGTTATTAGGTGCTGTCGAGTCAGTTTGGGCTCATAGTGATCTATAGGACAGAGTAGAGCTGCCCCATAGGGTTTCCAAGGAGCAGCTTGTGGATTTGAAAGGTCGACATTTTGGTTAGCAGCTAAGCTCTTAACCACTATGCTATCTACTGCTGCTATAAAAGAAACACTACAAGTGGATGGTTTTAACAAACAGAAGTTTATTCTCTCACAGTTTAGGAGGCTAGAAGTCTGAATTCAGAGTGACACCTCCAGGGGAAGTCTTTCTGTCTCTGTTGTCTTTGGGGGGAGGTCCTTGTCATCTATCTTCACCTGGTCTAGGAGATTCTCAGTGCAGGGGCCCCTCCTGCTTCTTCATTCTTGGTGGCGTGAAGTCCCCCCGCCTCTCTGTTCACTTCTCTCTTCATTATCTCAAAAGAGATTGACTGGAGATGGGGCCAAGATGGCAGTCAGACACTAGCAGTGATCCCTCTTACAACAAAGACCCGAAAAAACAAGAGAAGCAATTATATATATGACAAGCTAGGAGTCCTGAACAACAAAGGCAAAGTTAGGAAATTGGACCGAGTGGCAGGGGGCAGGAGGGACAGTTAAGAAGTGGTGAGCGGCTGGTGGGTCTGAATTGGCAGGAATTGGCACCCCTCAGTCACGATCCCTGGGCACGACCATGGTGGGCTGGCAGTAGCGTTAGGGATGCAGATTCCTCAGGGAGCACTGGTGAGCCACGCAGTCTACTCACACCTATGGAATCAGAGAAGAACAGAGCTCTCGGCAAAAGATAAGTACTTGCTTGTAATTTGCTGTGCACCCAGGGCCCAAGCCGGCTTCAGTGGCTGTTGATTTCCCTGGGCCTGAGATAGGTCCTGCTGCATACCCTCAGCCATTTTCCCAGCCTTTAAGAAGGAATAAATTAACAATTGGAGGAAAAGATAATCTGCTGGCTGCCCTAAGCTGGGAATTCAAAGCAGAAGCGGCTCCTGTCCAGGCACAAATTGGCCACAGACTTTGAATGCCTTTCACCCCTGCATGTACCTCTGTGGACCCATTTCAGGAGCTTAAGCCCTTGCTGGAAGACTGCAGCACTGTATGTGCCTGAGATCTGACTTGAACTGTTTGTTTCAGCTGTGCAGTCGAGAGGAGGGTTTTTGACATATGACACCACTCTGACTATTAAATAGGGTCCTCTCCTACCCACATCACAGGCCTGAGGACTGATGGCTTCACCCACGCCACCTAGCCACCTGCAACAGGGGTCCAAGGATAAGTGGTGCCTACCAGTCCTTACAGTCAAAAGCATTGGGCGCCTAAGGTCTGGCTGCAGAAGAGAAGGACAAAACATCCAGAAAGAAGTTCGATAAAGACAGAAGATCTAAATACCACTGTCAACCAACTGGACCTCATAGGCACATACAGAGCACTCCACCCGACAGCAACCAAGTACACTTTCTTTCCCAATGTGCATGGAACATTCTCCAGAATAGACCACATATTAGGTCATAAAGCAAGCCTTAACACAATCCAAAACACTGAAATATTACAAAGCATCTTCTCTGACCATAAAGCCATAAAAGAAAAAATCAATAACAGAAAAAGCAAGGACAAGAAATCAAACACTTGGAAACTGAACAACACTTTTCTCAAAAATGACTGGGTTATAGAAGAAACTAATGATGGAATAAAAAATTCACAGAATCCAATGAGAATGAAAACACTCCCTATCAGAACCTTTGGGAAACAGCTAAAGCAATGCTCAGAGGTCAATTGGTAGCAATAAATGCACACATCCAAAAAGAAGAAAGGGCCCAAATCAAAAAATTATCCCTACAACTTGAACAAATAGAAAGAGAACAATAAAAGAAACCCTCAGGCACTGGAAAAAAAGCAAATAATAAAAATTAGAGTAGAATTAAATGAAATAGAGAATAGAAAAACAATTGAAAGAGTTAGCAAGACTCGTTCTTTGAAAAAAATCGATAAACCATTGGTCAAGCCAACAAAAGAAAAACAGGAGAGGAAGCAAATAACCCGAATAAGAAATGAGATAGGTGATGTCACAAAAAAACCAACTGAAATTAAAAGAATCATATCAGATCACTATGAATAAGTGTACTCTAACAAATCTGAAAACCTAGATGAAATGGACTAAAATCTAGAAACACACTACGTACCTAAACTACACAAACAGAGGTAGAACAACTAAAAAAAACCCATAGCAAAAGAAGAGATTGAAAAGGTAATTTAAAAACTTCCAACAAAAAAAAGCCCTGGCCCAGATGGATTCACTGCAGAATTCTACCAAACTTTCAAAAAGAGTTAACACCACTATTAAAGGTATTTCAGAGCATAGAAAAGGATGGAATACACCAAAACTCATTCTATGAAATCAGAATATCCCTGATACCAAAAGCAGGTAAAGGTACCATAAAAAAAGAAAATAACAGATCTATATCCCTCATGAACTCAGATGCAAAAATCCTCAACAAAATTCTACTTAGTAGAATTCAACAACATATCAAAAAAATAATTCACCATGATCAAGTGGTATTCATACCAGGTATGCAGGGATGGTTCAACATTAGAAAAACAATCAATGTAATCCATCATATAGATAAAAGACAATAATCGCATGATCATATGAATTGATGCAGAAAAGGCATTTGACAAAATCCAATATCCATTCATGATATAAACTCAGCAAAATAGGAATAGAAGGAAAATTTCTAAATGTAATAAAGGGCATTTATACAAAGCCAACAGCCAACATCATTCTAAATGGATAGAGTCTGAAAGCATTCCCCTTGAGAACAGGAACAAGGACAAGCATGCCCTTTATCACCACTCTTATTCAACACTATGCTGGAGGTCCTAGCCAGAGCAATTAGGCTAGATAAAGAAATAAAGGGCATCCAAACTGGCAAAGAAGAAGTAAAGTATCTCTATTTGCAGATGGTATGATCTTATACACAGAAAACCCTAAAGAATCCTCAAGAAAACTGCTGAAACTAATAGAAGAGTTCAGCAGAGTATCAGGATACGAGGTAAACATACAATAAAATTTCTCTACACCAACAAAGAGAACGTTGAAGAGGAAATCACCAAATCAATACCATTTAAAGTAGCCCCCAAGAAGATAAAATACTTAGGAATAAAACTAACCAGAGAGGCAAAAGACCTATACAAAGAAAACTACAAGATGGTATGGCAAGAAATCAAAAGAGACCTACATAGGTGGAAAAACATACCTTGCTCATGGATAGTAAGGCTCAACACGGTAAAAATGTCCATTCTACCCAAAGCAATCTATAGATACAATGTAATTCTGAACCAAATCCCAATGACAATTTTTAATAAGATAAACAAACCACCAACTTCATGTGGAAGAAAAGGAGGCCCCGAATAAGTAAAACATTACTGAAAAAGAAGAACAAAGTGGGAGGTCCAACACTACTGATTTTAGAAACTATTATACCGACACAGTAGTCAAAACAGCCTGGTACTGGTTCAACAACAGACATATAGACCAATGGAACAGAATTGAGAATCCAGACATAAATCCACCTACAAATGAGCAGCTAATATTTGACAAAGTCTCAAAGCTTGTTAAATGGGGAAAAGACATTCTCTTTAACAAATGGTGCTGGCATAACTGGATATCCATCTGCAAAAAAAATGAAACAAGACCCACACCTCCCACCATGTGCAAAAACTAACTCAAAATAGATGAAAGACCTAAGTATAAAATCCAAAATGATAAGGATCTTGGACGAAAAAATAGGTACAACACTAGAAACCTTAACACTTGGCATAAACAGCACACAAAACATTACTAACCATGCTCAAGCACCAGAAGAGAAACTAGATAACTGGGAGCTCCGAAAAATCAAACTTATGCTCGTCCAAAGACTTCACTAAAAAAGTAAAAAGATTACTTACACACTGGGAAAAAAAATTTGGGCTACTACAATTCCCACAATGTCTGATCACTAAAATCCACATAATACTGCAAAAACTCAACAACAAAAAGACAAACAGCCCAATTAAAAAATGGGCAAAGTATATATATGAACAGGCACTTTACCAAAGAAGACATTCAGGCAGCTAACAGTTACATGAGGAAACGTTCATGATCATTAGCCATTAGAGAAATGCAAATCAAAACTACAATGAAATTTCATCTCACTCCAACAAGGCTGGCATTAATTCAAAAAACACAAAATAATAAATGTTGGAGAGGTTATACACTGCTGGTGGGGATGTAAAATGATACAACCACTTTGGAAATCAATTTCGCACTTCCTTAAGAAGCTAGAAATAGAACTACCATAAGATCCAGCAATCCCACTCCTTGGAATATATCCTAGAGAAATAAGAGCCTCCACACCAACAGATATATGCACATCCACGTTCATTGCAGCACTGTTTACAATAGCAAAAATATGGAAGCAACCAGGGTACCCATCAACAGATGAATGGATAAATAAATTATGGTATATTCACACAATAGAATACTACACAAAGATAAAGAACAACGACGAATCCATGAAACGTTTCATAACATGGAAGAATCTGGAAGGCTTTACCCTGAATGAAATTATTCAGTTGCAAAAGGACAAATATTGTATGAGACCACTCTTATAAGATCTCAAGAAATAGTTTAAGCATGGAAGAAAATATTCTTTGATGGTTATGAGAGTGGGGAGGGAGGGAGGGAGAGAGGTATTCACTAATTAGGTACTAGGCAAGAACTATTTTAGGTGAAGGGAAAGACAACACACAATACAGGAGAGGTCAGCACAACTGGACTAAACCAAAAGCAAAGAAATTTTCTGAATACACCGAACCCTTCCTAAGGCTACAGTAGCAGAGACGGGGGTCTGGGGACCATGGTTGCAGGGGACATCTAGGTCACATGGCATAACAGAATGTATTAAGAAAACATTCTGCATCTCACTTTGGCGAGTGGTTTCTCTGGTCTTAAACGTTAGCAAGTGGCCATCTAAGATGCATCAATTGGTCTCAACCCACCTGGAGCAAAGGAGAATGAAGAACACCAAAGACAAGGTAATTATTTAAGAGACAGAAAGGGCCACATAAACTAGAGACTACATCAGCCTCAGACCAGAAGAGCTAGATGGTGCCCGGCTATAACCGATGACTGCCCTGACAGGGAACACAACAAAGAATTCCTGATGGAGCAGGAGAGCAGTGGGATGCAGACCTCAAATTCTTGTAAAAAAAAAAAAAGACTTAATGGTCCACCTGAGACTAGAAGGACCCCTGAGGTCACGGCCCCCGGGCCTTCTGTTAGCCCAAGACAGGAACCATTCCCAAAGCTAACTCTTCAGACAGGGATTGGTCTGGAGTATAAGACAGAAAATGATACTGGTGAGGAGCCAGTTTCTTGGCTCAAGTGGACACATGGGACTATGTGAGCAGCTCCTGTCTGGAGGCGAGATGGGAAAGCAGAGGGGAACAGAAGCTGGCTGAGTGGACATGGGGAATACAGGATAGAGAAGAGGAGTGTGCTGTCTCATTAGGGAGAGAGCAACTAGGAGTATATAGCAAGGTGTATATAAGTTTTTGTATGAGACGCTGACTTGATTTGTAAACTTTCACTTAAAGCACAATGTAAAAAAAAAGAGATTGACTCAAAATACAACCTAATCCTGTAGATTGAGTCCTGCCTAATTAACCTATCTGCCTCTAATCCTGCCTCATTAGTATCATAGAGGTTAGAATTTACAACAAATAGGATAATCACATCAGATCACAAGCTGGTGGATAACCATACAATACTGGGAATCATGGCTAGCCAAGTTGACACATATTCTGAGAGGACACAATTCAATCAAGACAATATTTGTACCCTGTAACCCAGGAATTTCACTTTGAGGTCTATTTCCCAAGGACTTTCTTCATATATGTGTAAGAGACACGACCAATCATTTCTGTATATTTCCTTATACTTCTCAATATTTCCTGATAAAAGCCTACTAAAGCAATATAATACATTAATATTTGTAGGGTAAAATTTATGTGATTAAGTAGATGCAAGAAATAGCACTTGAAAAATTTAATCTCAATATACAATTTTTAAAAAAGCAAAACAAATGAAGAACTCCTTCTAGTCACTTGAAAAGGAAACTTCCTTTGTCTGATAAGGGGTGTTTGCCAAAAATCTGTTTGCATCATATTTAATAGTGAAATATTAGAAATGTTTTTTTTAAATCAAGCCAGAAATGAGACGTGGATGCTTGTTATAGCCATTTTCATTCAACTTTTTTTTTTCTAAGCCAAGCCCTAGACGGTACAATAAATCAAGAAAAATAAGTAAGAGGAATGAAGAAAAAAAGACAATTTTCATTTAACTAAAAGTAGAATTCAGAATATATGATAAATATGGAAATATAACTTTTACTTTAATAAAATGAAATGGAAAATGTAAACAAAAATATCCAATCACAAACACAACAAAACTGCTAAGGTACATAGGAATAAATGTACCAAGAGGTACTGTAAGTAAATAGAATATATTCATGATAAAAATATCCAATGTTTCGAAGATGTCTATTATCTCTAATAAAAAAAGATGCAATTTCAATGCCCCCCCTTTTTTTTTTTAGGAATGTGAACTATTTATTCTAAAATTAATACAAAAGAGCAGAGGATAAAGATAACCCAAGAAATTCTGAAGAAGGATAAGATGGGAGGGTTTGCTTTATAAGAAATTAAGACTTCATATAAGCCAAAATCATTACGAGAGTGATACGGAAAATAAAACGAAGATACACATACACATCTGTTGCCATCGAGTCAATTCCAACTCACAGCAACCCTATAGAATAGAGTAGAACTATCCCATAGGGTTTCCAAGGAATGGCTGGTGGATTTGAACTGCTGACCTTTTAGTTAGCAGCCGAGCTCTTAACCACTGTGTCATTGAAAATAAAACAAAGATACAGAATAGAGTAAAAAATGGACCCTCAAATAAATGAAAAATTGATATACGGTAGAGTTGGTCTTACAAATCAGTGAGGATATCATGGGTCATTCAAAAAATGGTCTGGAACAACTGGTTATCCACAGTGAAAGAAATAAAACTTAAATCCATACCTCACAGTAGTATACAAAATCAGGTCCAAGTATGTAAATGATCCAGAGGTATAACTAAGTTATGGCAGATGGGGCACGTGCCCTGGGCGCCACTTGAGGAGGGGCCCTGATGAGCAGTTTCTATTGGCCATGGCAGTTTCTAAGGCCAGCTGTGAGAGAGCATTCAACAATTTAAAACTGACTGATGTAGGCATTATTTTATGCAGGCAGGCCTCTGAAAAGATTTAAATGTAAAAAGTAAATGTTTAAGTTTTAGGAAATATAGAAGAATGTGTATATATGTATACATATATATGACCTCAGCCCTGGAGGTGCAGTGGTTAAGTTAGCGTTCAGCTGCTAACCAAAAGATGGGCAATTGGAATCAACCAGCCACTCCTTGGATACCCTATGGGGCAGCTCTGTTCTGTCTTATAGGGTTACTCTGAGTTGGAATCAACTCTAGGACAAGGGCTTTGGGTTTTTTTATGATCTTTAGTATGAGAAGCCCTGATGGCATAGTGGTTAAAGTGCTCAGCTGCTAACCAAAAGTCAGCCGTTCAAACCCTCCAGCCTCACCACGGAAGAAAGTTGTGGCAGCCTGCTTCTTAAAAAGATGTACAGCCTTGGAAACCCTGTGGGGCAATTCTACTCTGTCCTGTACGGTCACTATAAATCGAAATCCACCCAACAGAAAAGGATTAAGATTTTTTTTTTTTTAGTATTTGCTGTAAAATTATAGCACTTAAAAAAATCCTACACAGATAACAAATAACAGTAATCTCTAAAGGCTTTATTTTCTCTATGCTGCTAGGTATTATTTTTAACATTTTATAAACTGATAGAAAATATATTTGTTATCGTATAATCTAAAAACTTTAGCCAACATTTTTTTTCAAATTATAAGTGTGTGTGAGTGTGTCTGTGTGGGCATGTGGGTGTGGGTATGTGCATGTGCGGTGTTTACCTACAAAATTATCTCTAGGATAAATATCACAAATCTCCTTCAGTTTTATGTAATTTCCCTCACACTTTTTTTTTCTTTTATCTCTTGTTTGCTAAGACCTTCAACTATATTACTCTTACATCCCTCTAGAATTAAATGCTGTCATTATTATCACCTGCATTTGTTTGTCAGAAGATCTTATTAGAGCATACTATATAAGGCCCAGTGCCATGGGACAGTAAACTTTGCTGTATTGTAACCTTTGTTGTCTAACCCAGAGAATAAACCAGTGGTCTTCAATGTTTGATGACCATACAGATGACCTGGAGAAGTTTCAAAAGACACAAATTCCTGAAATGGAGACTTACATGCAAGAGGTTATTTTTAGGTAGTAAAAAAAAAAAAAAAATTTATTTATTTTTTTTACCCCAAACTAGGCTTGAATTTTTTCTTCAGTTCTTTCAGCTTGAGAAACGCCGAGCATGTTCTTCCCTTTTGATTTTCCATCTCCAGCTCTTTGCACATCTTATTATAATACTTTGTCTTCTAGAGATGCCCTTTGAAATCTTCTGTTCAGTTCTTTTACTTCATCTACTCTTCCTTTTGCTTTAGCTGCTCGATGCTCAAGAGCAAGTTTCAGAGTCTCCTCTGACATCCATCTTGGTCTTTTCTTTCTTTCCTGTCTTTTCAGTGACCTCTTGCTTTCTTCATGGATGATGTCCTTGATGTCATTCCACAACTCATCTGGTCTTCCTTCAGTCACTAGTGTTCAATGCAACAAACCTATTCTTGAGATGGTCTCTAAATTCAGGTGGGATATACTCAAGGTCATATTTTGGCTCTCGTGGACTTGCTCTGATTTTCTTCAGTTTCAGCTTGAACTTGCATATGAGCAATTGATGGTCTGTTCCACAGTCAGCCCCTGACCTTGTACTGACTGATGATATTGAGCTTTTCCATCATCTCTTTCCACAGATGTAGTCAATTTGATTTCTGTGTGTTCCATCTGGTGAGGTACATGTATATAGTTGCCGTTTATGTTGGTGAAAGAAGGTATTTGCAATGAAGTCATTGGTTTTGCAAAATTCTATCATTCGATCTCTGGCATTGTTTCTATCACCAAGGCCATATTTTCCAATTATTGATCCTTCTTCTTTTTTTTCCAACTTTCCCATTCCAATCTCCAGTAATTGTCAATGCATCTTGATTGCATGTTTGATCAATTTCAGACTGCAGCAGCTGATAAAAACCTTCTATTTCTTCATCTTTGGTCCTAGTGGTTGGTGTGAAAATTTGAATAATAGTCATATTAACTGGTCTTCCTTATAGGCGTATGGATATTATCCTATCACTGATAGTGTTGTACTTCAGGACAGATCTTGAAACTGAAGAAAAAATTCAAGCCTTGAGTTGCAATAGTGAAGGATTCCATGGGGAAAATATTAAATGACACAGGAAGCATCAAAAGAAGATGGAAGGAATACACAGAGTCGTTATACCAAAAAGAATTAGTCTATGTTCAACCATTTCAAGAGGTGGCATATGATGGGGAACCCATGGCACTGAAGGAAGAAGTCCAAGCTGCTCTGAAGGCATTGGCAAAAAACAAGGCTCCAGGAATTGATGGAATATCAATTGAGATGTTTCAGCAAACAGATGCAGCACTGGAGGTGCTCACTCGTCTATGCCAAGAAATATGGAAGACAGCTTCCTGGCCAACTGACTGGAAGAGATCAATATTTATGCCTATTCCCAAGAAAGGTGATCCAACCAAATGTGGAAATTATAGAATAATATCATTAATATTACACACAAGCAAAATTTTGCTGAAGATCATTCAAAAATGGCTGCAGCGGTATATCCACAGGGAACTGCCAGAAATTCAGGCCGGATTCAGAAAAGGACATGGAACCAGGGATATGATTGCTGATGTCAGATGGATCCTGGCTGAAAGCAGAGAATGCCAGAAGGATGGTTACCTGTGTTTTATTGACTATGCAAAGGCATTTGACTGTGTGGATCATAACGCACTATGGATAACATTGTGAAGAATGGGAATTCCAGAACATTTAATTGTGCTCATGAGGAACATTTCTATAGATCAAGAGACAGTTGTTTGGACAGGACAAGGGGATACTGATTGGTTTAAAGTCAGGAAAGTTGTGTGTAAGGCTTGTATTCTTTCACCATACCTATTTAATCTGCATGCTGAACAAATAATCTGAGAGGCTGGACTATATGAAGAAGAACACAGCATCACGATTGGAGGAAGACTCATTAACAACCTGTGTTATGCATGTGACACAACCTTGCTTGCTGAAAGTGAAGAGGACTTGAAGCACTTACTAATGAAGATCAAAGACCACAGCCTTCAGTATGGATTGCACCTCAACATCAAGAAAACAAAAATCCTCACAACTGGACCAATGAGCAACATCATGATAAACAGAGAAAAGATTGTATTTGTCAAGGATTTCATTTTACTTGGATCCACAATCAACAGCCACAGAAGCAGCAGTCAAGAAATCAAAAGACACATTGCATTGGGCAAATCTGCTGCAAAGGACCTCTTCAAAGTGTTGAAGAGCAAAGATGTCATCCTGAAGACTAAGGTGCACCTGACCCACACCATGGTATTTTCAATTACATCATATGCATGTGAAAGCTGCACAATAAATAAGGAAGACGGAAGAAGAATTGAAGACTTTGAATTTTGGTGTTGGCGAAGAATGCTGAATATACCATAGACTGACAAAAGAATGAACAATTCTGTCTTAGAAGTGCAGCCAGAATGCTCCTTAGAGGCAAGGATGGTGAGACTGTGTCTTACATACTTTGGACATGTTGTCAGGAGGGATTAGTCCCTGGAGAAGGACATCATGCTTGGCAGAGTACAGGATCAGTGGAAAAGAGGAAGACCTTCAACGAGGTGGATTGACACATTGGCTGTAACAATGAGCTCAAGCATAACAACAATTGTAAGGATGGCTCAGGACCGGGTAGTGTTTCGTTCTGTTGAGCATAGGGTCGGTATAAATCAGAACCGACTTGACGGCACCTAACAACAAAAACCCCAAGCTAAAGCCAGTAAAGGAGTGGTGATAGAGGACTGGCAGAGACAGAGTGTCTCAGTTATGTAGTAATGCTGTAAAAAATACCACAAGAATAGACAATCTTGGCCTCAAAGAATAGATATTTAATTTATCACAGTTCAGGAAGCTAGACAGCTAAATTCAGGGTGTGGCTCTACAAGTAGGTTCTTCCTTGTCTCTTTCAGTTTCTAGTAGCTGCCAGCAATCCTTCTAAATGATCTGTCTCCGTCCTCTTTCTCTTCTCTCTATGTGGACTCTGTGTCCATTCCGGAATTTTTATAACTCAGAAGTCATTAGGTTTAGAACCTACCCTACTTGGGCGTGACCTAGTCAACATAACAAAGAAAACCCTATTTCCAATCAGGACCATCTTTACAGGTATTGCCACCAAGTCAGTTTAAACACTTGGCAACTCCGAGTGTGTCAGAGAAGAGTTGTGCTCTATAAGGTTTCCAGTGGCTGATTTTTGGAAGCAGATTACAAGGCCTGTCTTCCGAGGTGCCTCTGGGTTAACTTTTTGTTAACAGTTGAGCATGTTAACCATTTGTACCAATCAGGGATTCTACTTACAGGTATAGGGGCCAGGATTCCAACACATATTTTGTGGGGACACAATTCAATCCATAACAGAGAGCATAAACTATGATGCCATTCTAAAGGGAACTTCAACCTATCCCAGAGAGTTATGAAACTGGGAGACTTCTCAAAGTTACCCCCATCAGAGCAAGGAGCCAGGCCTTTGTTGTTCTACTTTGGCCAATCTTTGGAATCAGACTGCTCCAGGGAAGGTAGTTTCTTTCCACAGTGGGCAATACCTGGAGAGGGACTCAGCAGCCCAAACTCACAGCAATTGGGTGAGTGCATATTTCCTGAAGGTGTGACCTGCGTGGTGCACCACAGCATTGGTATTTCTTTTGGAGTTGAACTTCTGTATCATGATTAGCCTGTGTGGCTAGTCATGCCAACTGCTTATTCATAGGTAAGAGAACTGAAGTGAAATACTGACAACATAGCAAAACTACCTTATGCTTCTGTAACATGTCACAGCTTATAAAACACTTTCATCTTCTTTATTTCACCTGGGACTCAAAAAAGCCCTGTGAGGTGCTTTAGTTTACAGGACAGGACACTGAGGCTCAAAGATATAAGTGCCCAAGTCACACATATAGAAGGTCCTGGATTCCAGCAGCCAGTTCTCAGTTCATTTGGACCCAGCTGCTTTGCCTGTTCCAGCCTCGTGTCTCAAATGCCAGGGTGCTAATGAAACGTCAGCTTGCCTTCTTCTCTGATTTTTGGCAGTCTTTTCAACTTCCCTACAGCTACCAGCCCAGCATGCCCGATGACTTTAAATGTGGAAGGAAACACAGAGACTGTGCATCACTGCTTTATAAAAAAAAACTTTATAAGGCACCCTTAATAAGGGAGGCTATTCAATTATGCATTTTAGCATAAAATAAACTTATTAGTCTTGACAACTGCTGTATCTTACTTACCCACATGTTTTACTGGAAATAGCTAAAATGTCATAGATATGGATGAAAGTCTCTAAGGGAAGTTCTTATGCTCAGCATCTCCAGATAGAGTGTACTAGGTCACTTTAAAGCTGTGCAATACATGGAAAAAATAGAAGGGGGAAAAAAACAAACTGACTGATCCTTTTCTCTTTTACCCATCCACATTTTTCCTAAAATCTAAAGAATCTGCATCAAGTTAGTACCGGGAATGTTCAGGAAATGATGTGGTTGTTATTGAGAGAACCACAAACAAGCACAGTGTTTAAAAGATTTTGTAGACAGGCAGTGCCTATTGGGCCTTCACTCCATAAAGACTGAAAATAACTACACTGAAATTCTTTACAAACGTGTGGCTATTTCTTTACCTTCATAGCAGGAACATTAGTCAGACAATAATTTTATAGGTGAAAAGACTAAAATACAGTTCTGTTCTCTGAGTTTGGTCAGAGCATAGCTAATATATGGCAGTATTTTTACTCAGTAAAAGTCAAGAAAGACACTTTAATTCCAGAATTGCTATGTTCTGCAATGAAAAGTTATTGCTTTGGGAATGTTGGGGGATTCAGAAATAAAATGTGGTACCTTTTATTAGCAGAGGCCATTTGATTCTGTGGGCAAGACTGTGATGGTAAGACTGGTCCATGCAGCGTGGCCAAGGGAGGCACTGTCTGGATTAGAGCACAGGGATATTACACAGGGAATGCAGTCTGGAGAATTTTCCATTGCTAAAATTACCAGGACTGATTGCATCTTTAGATGAGAAGAGGGTCTTATAGCCTTTGCTAAGTATATTAGTTTCCTAAGACTGTTGTGACAAATTACCACAAATTTGGTAGATTTAAATTTATTTTCTCACAGTTAAGGAGAACAGAAGTCTGAAATCAAGGTGTCCACAGGGTTAGTTTCTTCTAGAGACTCTGAGGGAAATCTATTCATGCCTCTCTTCTAGCTTCTGGTGATTGCTAAACAATCCTTGGCATTCTTTGGCTTTTAGCTGTATCACTCCAACCTGCGCCTCTGTCATCATATGGCCTCTTCCTTGAGTGAGTCTTCTGTGTTTCTGTGTGTTGTCTCCCTATAAGCATACCCGTCATTGGATTTAGGGCCCACTCTAACCCTGGTTGGAAACCCTAGTGGTGTAGTGGTTAAGAGCTATGGCTGCTAACCAAAAGGTTGGCAGTTTGAGTCCACCAAGTGCTCTTTGGAAACCCTATGGGGCAGCTCTACTCTGTCGTATAGAGTTGTTATGAGTCAGGATGGACTTGGCAGCAAGAGGTTTGGCTTTTTGTTTTTGTTTGTTTGTTTTTTCTTCTTCTAATCCTGGTGGCGTAGTGGTTAAGAGTTATGGCTGCTAACCAAAAGGTTGGCAGTTCTAATCCACCAGGCGCTGCTCGGAAACACTATGGGTCAGTTGTACTCTGTCCTATAGGTTCACTATGAGTTGGAATCGACTCGATGGCAAGTGGTTTTTTTTTTTTTTTTTTATTTCTAATCCAGTGTATTGCTAACTTAACTGGCACCTTAATTACATCCGCAAAGACACTATTTCTAAATAAGGTCACATTTTGAGGTTGTGGATGAATACGAGTTTTTGGTGGACACTATTCAATCCAGTACACTAAGGCTGGGAGGAAGAGGATATTATGAGTCAAAAGTCAGAGAAAAAAAGGGGGAGGGGGGTGGAGATGGTTGAAACTTATAGAAGCTTCCTATTAACCATTTCAGAGAATGTCAGAAACTATAGACCAGGGATCCTCACTGAAAGAACTCAACAAGCTTTGGAGCTCTGTTGGCTGTGCCTGCTTCCATGTAAGAATTGGTAAGACAGTGTTAAAACACAGAGTCAAGAGGAAGGAAGAGGGAATCTGTGGCAATGAGCTCTACTCCTCGGTGGGCTGTGGAGTTGGGAGAGGAGAGCATGAGAGGGGAAAAGTATGGCAAGTAAAAGGAAGTGTGGTTCTCCTTAAATGGAGAGAAGAAATAGAGGCTGAGTCTTTAGGGCCTGTCGATAGATGAAAGGAAAACTGAGTGTTGGTCTAGATCTGGGAAGAGTACCTGGGACAGAGCAGTAGAAAATCCCATGTGCTAATCAATAGCTCCCAAATCTCTATCTCTAGACTTGTCTATCTCATCCCTTCTCCTCTTTCGCCTCCAGGTTTGTGTCTTATGTGTGTCTGCTTGATCTGTTCCCATTTAAGACTCACCAGGACCTCTAACTCAGTGACTAAGCAAACCACCATTTCCTCCTGATTTACACACTCCTGATAACAGCCTCACCATTTGCCCTTTATGGGCCTGTATTCTCATTTGTGAGTCTAAAAAAGATTAATCCACTCCTACTACTTATTCACTACATTCTTTCATATAATTGCCCTACTCATAAAATTGTATTTCTTCATTGTCAACCTAACAATTTGTACCTGCTTACATGGTAACCCCAAATACTCATCAGCCAGGTTTTTATCTTCACATACCACTGCAGCTAAACTGAATTATTTTGCTTTCTTAAAGACAGCCTATCCTGACCTCAGTGCCATTCCTTGTATTGTTTCCTCTTTTCTGGGAAGTTAACTTGTCCAAATTCAACCCCTCTCCAAGACATCTCAAATACTTCACCCCCTATGGAATCTCTCTGAACCCTCTCCTTTAACTCCATGAAATTAAGAAAAAAAAATTAAAGTGACAGTTTGTTAATAGTAAAAGAACGACACCTCTTTACAGTCACAAACAGTGCAGCTCTGCTAACTAAGGCAATTGCATTCCTGAGTGCGGCGCTGCGGAAGCCGGATTACAAATCCCAAGGCTGTTCCTGTAGAGGCAGGTGTGTGGTGCTCAGGGCTATTTTTCCCAGGCTAAAGTGAGGCCTAATTAAAAAATGCTCCCTCAAAACAGAGAAGTTTTCTTATTAGCAGATGTCTTCTTCTCCCTACAATGTCCCTTTCCTCTAAGCAAAAGCACAAATCATATTCAAGAGACTGGAAGAGGCTAAAATTATTCCATGACATTCACTCTATGCTTTTTCACACCCCAGTCCCTCAGGTCCCTCTTCACACAAGCTTGCCTTTTTCTCCCCAGTTTCTAAACAAAGTCACCTAGGCATATAAATAAACAGAAGTAAATAAAGGATCCCACAGTGAGAGATAGGGTTTGGGGTACTGATTGTACTAATAGTTTATGTGCCCTGCTTAGCTAGTCAAAACAACAAAAAAAAATCAAACAGGCAACACTAAGTTTGTTGCTAGAATAAGTTACTTCCGCTTTTCCCTTTAAATAACTATACTTTTTTGCTAAGGTTTTTATTACCTTAGCAAAAAAGCATACTGTATGTTGTGGATTGAATCAAACGCCTAACCTGTTGGTTAGCAGCCAAAATCTTAACCACCACACCACCAAAGTTTCCATGAATTGAATTATGTCCCCCGAATTATGTGTTGTAAATGCTAACCTCTATGCCTATGATTATAATTCCATGTGGGAAGGCGTTGTCTTTGTTATGTTGATGATGAAGGATTAGTTTACACGTATCTTGAGTCAGTCACTTTTGAGATATAAAAGGGATGAAACAAGCAAGAGAGAGCAGAGATGGGGGAAGAGAGATGCCAAGCCACACAGAGATGCCCAGGAAATGGAAGCTGAAGTGACAGCAGCATTCCTCCAGAGCCTACAGAGACAGAAAGCATTAACCTAGAGCCAGCACCCTGAATTTGAACTTCTAGACTCTTAAACTGTAAGAACACAAATTTCCATTAAAGCCATCCACTTGTGATATTTCTGTTGTAGCAGCACTGGTAACTAAGACAAAATCTGGTACCAGAAGAGTGGGGTGCTGCTCTAACAGACACCTAAAATGTGGAAGTGATTTTTGAATTGGGTGATGAGTAGAGCCTGGAAGAGTTTTAAGGTACCTTTTTTTAATAGTATAGCAGCAAAACATTGTCTGATAAAGTGCTGGAAGGTGAGCCCCTTGGGTTGGAAGGCACTCAGATGATGACTGGGGAAGAGCTGCCTCCTCATAGTAGAGTTGACCTTAATGATATGGATGGAGTCAAGCTTTCAGGAACTCCATCTGCTGATATGGCATGACTCAAAACGAGAAGAAACAGCTGCAAATATCTGTTAATAATCAGAGTGTAGAATGTATGAAGTATGAATCCAGGAAAACCAGAAATCATAAAAAATAAAATGGAACACATAAACGTCAATAACCTAAGCATTAGCAAGCTGCAATGGACTGGTATTGGCCATTTTGAATTGGACAATCATATGGTTTACTATACTGGGAATGACAAATTGAAGAGGAATGAATGGTGTTGCATTTATCATCAAAAAGAACATTTCAAGATCTATCCTGAAATACAATGCAGTCAATGATAGGATAACATCCACACATCTGCAAGGAAAACCAGTTAACATTACTATTATTCAAATTCATTGCAACAACCACTAAGGCAAAAGGTGAAGAAATTGAAGATTTTTACCAACTTCTTCAGTCTGAAATTAGTCAAATGTGCAATCAGGATGCATTGATGATTACCGGTGATTGGAAAGTGAAAGTTGGAAACAAGAAGGATCTGTAGTTGGAAAATACATCCTTGGTGATAGAACGGTGCCAGAGGTCACATGACAGAATTTGCAAGACCAACAATTTCTTCATCGCAAATACCTTTTTTCTCCAACGCAAGTGGAGACTATATACCCGGTCCTTGCCAAATGCAATACACAGGAATCAAATTGACTACATATGTGGACAGAGACTATGGAAAAGCTTAGTATCATCAGTCAGAACAAGGCCAGGGGCCAACTGTAGAACAGAACATCAATTATTCATATGCAAGTTCAAGTTGAAACTGAAGAAAATTAGAACAAGTCAACAAGAGCCAAAGTATACCCTTGAGTATATCCCACCTGAATTTAGAGACCATTTGAAGAATAGATTTGATGCATTGAACACTGATGACCGAAAACCAGATGAGCCATGGAATGATATCATACATGAAGAAAGCAAGAGGTCACTGAAAAGACAGAAAAGAAAGAAAAGACCAAAATGGATGTCAGAAGAGACTCTGAAAGTTGCTCTTGAACATAGAGTAGCTAAAGCAAAAGGAAGGAATGAGGAAGTAAAAGAACTGAACAGAAGATTTCGAAGAGCAACTGTAGAAGACAAAGTAAAATATTATAATGACATGGGCAAAGACCTGGAGATAGAAAACCAAAGGGGAAGAACACACAGTATTTCTCAAACTGAAAGAACTGAGGAAAAAACGCAAGCCTCCACTTGCAATATTGAAGGTTTCTATGGGAAAAATATTATATGATGCAGAAAGCATCAAAAGAAGATGGAAGGAATACACAGAGTCACTATACCAAAAAAATTGGTCTATGTTCAACCCCTTCAGGAACCAAAGATAGTGAAGGAAGAGGTCTAAGCTGCGTCGAAGGCATTGGTGAAAAACAAGGCTCCAGGAATTGAAAGGATACTAATTTAGATGTTTCAACAGATGCAGCTCTGGAAGTGCTCACTCTTCTTTGCCAAGAAATTTGGAAGACAGCAACCTGGTCAACCAAATAGAAGAGATCTATATTTATGCCTATTCCCAAGAAAGGATCCAACCAATTGCAGAAATTATTGAACAATATCATTAATATCACACACAAATAAAATTTTGCTGAAGATCATTCGAAAGCAGCTGCAGCAGTATATCAACAGGGAGCTGCCAGAAATTCAAGCCAGATTTAGAAGAGGATGTGGAACCAGTGATATCATAGCTGATGTAAGATGGACCTTGGCTGAAAGCAGAGAATACCAGAAAGATGTTTGCCTGTGTTTTATTGACTATGCAGAGGTATCTGACCATGTGAATCATAACAAATTATGGGTAACATTTCAAAGAATGGGAATTCCAGAATACTTAATTGTGCTCATGTAACCTTTTTTTTTTTTTTTTTTAACCTGTATATAGATCAAGAGGCAGTCATTAGAACAGAGCAAGGTGACACTGCATGGTTTAGAGTCAGGAAAGGTGTGCATCATGGTTGTATTCTTTCACCATATCTATTCAATCTGTGTGCTGAGCAAATAATATGAGAAGTTGGACTATATGAAGAAGAACTGGACATCAGGATTGGAGGAAGACTTATTTAACAATCTGTGTTATGCAGATGACACAACTTTGCTGAAGGTGAAGAGGACTTGAAGCACTTAACTGATGAAGATCAAAGACCACAGCCTCCAGTATTATTTACACCTCAACATAAAGAAAACAAAGATTCTCACAACTAGACCAATAAGCAACATCACAATAAGTGGAGAAAAGATTGAAGTTGTCAAGGAATTCAGTTTACTTGGATCCACAATCAACAAGAAATCAAAAGATGTATTGCATTGGGCAAATCTGCTGCAAAAGATTTGTTTACAGTTTTGAAAAGCAAAGATGTCACCTTGAAGACTAATGCGTGCCTGACCCAAGCAATGTGTTTTCAATCGCTTCACGCATCTACCAAAGCTGAAGGATGAATAAGGAAGACCGAAGAATTGATGCCTTTGAATTACGGCGTTGTTGAAGAACATTGAATATTCCATGGACTGCCAAAAGAGTGAACAAATCTGTCTTACGAGAAATACAACCAGAATGCTCCTTAGGAGCCAGAATGGTAAGATTACGTCTCATATACTTTGGACATGTTATCAGGAGAGACCAGTCTCTGGAGAAGGACATCATGCTTGGCAAAGTAGAGGGTGAGCAAAAAAGAGGAAGACCCTCCACGAGATGGGTTGACACTGTGGCTACAACAGTGTGCTCAAGCATAACAATGGTTGTGAGAATGGCACAGCACTGGGCAGTGTTTCATTCTGTTGTACAAAGGGTTCCTGTGAGTTTGAACAGACTCGACGGTGCCTAGAGTTACTTGAAGAGACTGTTGGTAGAATCACCAATATCAAAGGCAATTCTGGTTAGGACTCAGAAGGAAGTGAGGAGAGCTATAGAGAAAGTCTGTATTGTCTTAGATAATACATATGATGCCAGCAGCAGAATGTTGCTAGAAATGTGGTGCCTTAAATGTGCTTCTGGTGAGGCTTTAAAAGAAAATGGTGAACAAGTGATTGGACAATGAAAGAAGGGTGATGCTTTTCATGCAGTGGCAAAGAACGTGCCTGAATTATGTTCAAATGCTTGGTGGAAGGTAGAACTCATAAGTGACGAAGTTGGATATTTGGTTGATGAGGTTTCTAAGAAAGATCTTGAAGGGGCCACATGACTTCTCCTTGCCACTTTTAGTAAAATGCAAGAGGAAAGAAATGGAGTTAAAAATAAACTGTGCAAAATGAAAACAGAACTTAAAGATTTGGAAAAGCCTGTTGTACAAACTAAGGACACATGTCCCAGGATGTTCACCAAGGATGTGGCTACACAATCGTTTGTTAAACAAATTAAGCCTGTAACTGATGAATGTAACCGAATACCACAGCAGAAAACCCATCAGCTTAGACTGAAGGCAACAGAGAAAGAACGAAAGGAAAGAACTCTGTCTCTTGGAATTCTACAGGTAGGGAACAGGCCAAAGGAGTTACATCTGTTGTGCTCCAAGAATTAGAAAGGACTATCACTGGAACAGCTCAGAGATCAGCAGAACTGTTGGAAGGAGCACGGGAAGGAGAGCCTTCTTAGTTCCTCAGGGTGGGGCTCCTGTCTCCTGGACCTCAAAGAATTGGACCACAACCTTCTAGGTTTCAAAGAGTTGGATGTTTGCCAAATCAGTTCCACAGTGTGGGGCTGCCATTAAGGTGTGCCACAGGGATGGGGCCACTGCCCAAAGCTGAGGGAATGGGGTTTCCCTGACCAAGGCACAGAATAACGGAGCCTACAGGGGCCAAGAGGGTAGAGTAGCCATCCAAATGGACTAGGAGAATGGGGCCTCCCAAATGTGAGAGGGCAGAGTTGCTGTTCCAGTGGGACCTGTAAGGCAGAGCTGAAGCCCACGGCCAAGGGGCCTCCACCTAGAATCCAGAGAACTTGGCCAACACTGAGGCAGGGCCTTTACTCAGACGGTCCCAGAGAACAGGGGATAATTATCAAGCCTTGAGAGCTAATATAAATTCTTCTGCTGGGTTTCAGATTTAATTGGTGCCCATTATCCCTACTTTCCCTCCAATTTCTCCCTTTTGTAATGGAAATGTCTAACTTGTGCCTGTTCCACCATTGTACTTTGGAAACAGATAACTTGTAGTCTAGATTTCACAAGTTCACAGATGAAGAGGAATTTTTCCCCAGGGTGGAATACGCCAAAAGTTTCACTTGTATTTGATTTAGATAATTCAGAAGATGAAATTTTGGACTTGGAGTTGATTTAAGACTTTTGGGATGATGCAATGAGATGAATGTGTTTTGCATGTGGAAAGGACATGAATTTTGGAAGGCCAAAGGATGGATTATTATGGATTGAATTGTATACCCCAAAATTATGTACTGTAAATTCTAACCTCTATGCCTGTGGTTATAATTCCATTTGGGGATGGGTTATCTTTGTTATGTTAATGACACAAGATTAGTGTAGGATGTGTCTTGAGTCAGTCTTTGCTGACATATAAAAGAGATTAAACAGCAAGCAAGAACCAGAGATGGAGGAAGAGAGATGTCAAGCCATTTGGAGATCTCCAAGGAACTAGGAAACAGAAGGTGAAGAGACAAAGACCTTCCTCCAGAGCCAACAGAGGGCAAAAGCCTTCACGAAGAGTGAGTGCCTTGAATTCAGATGTCTAATCTCCTAAACCATGTGTAATGGATTAAATTGTGTCCCCCCAAAATATGCATTAACTTGGTTAGGCCATGTGCTGTTGTCCTTCATTTTGTGATTTTCCTATGTGTTATAAATTATAATTTCTGCCTGTGGTTAAAGAGGATTAGGGTGGGATGTCACTATTGCTCAAGTCACGTCCTTGATCCAATGTAAAGGGGGTTTCCAGGGGTGTGGCCTGAACCACTTTTAATCTTACAAGAGATAAATGGAAAGGGAAGCAAGCAGAGAGTTGGGGACCTCATACCACGAAGAAGTCAGTGTTGGGAGCATAGTACATCCTTTGGACCAAGGATCCCTGTGCAGAGAAGCTCCTAATTCTGGGGGAAGATTGATGAGAAGGCCGACAGAGAGAGAAAGCCTTCCCCTGGTGCTGATGCCCTGGATTTGGACGTTTAGCCTACTTTACTGTGAAGAAATAAATTTTTCTTTGTTAAAGCCATCCATTTGTGACATTTCTGTTACAGCAGCACTAGATGACAAAAACACCATGAGAGAATAAATTTCTGTTTGTTAAAGCCATCCACTTGTGATATTTTTGTATAGCAGCACTAGATAACTAAGACATTGTATAAAAATCTTAACAAACTTCTATCAGTTGAATTGTGTCCTCCATAATATGTGTTGGAATCTTAACCCCTGTACCTGTGAATGTAATAATCCTATTTGGAAATAGAGTTTCCTTTGTTATGTTAGTGAGTTAGTATAGGTTGGGTTCAGAACCTAATCACTTCTGATATATACAAAGGATAGATTAATGCAGACACATGTGACAATCTTCCGCAAGCCAAGGAACCAAGGAATGCTCCCGGCTACCAACAATGAAAGAATTGACATGGCCATGGCCCTGATATGGACTTTTAGCCTACAGAACCGTGAGGGAAAAAAAAAATCTGTTTTTTAAAGTCACCCACTTGTGGTATTTCTGTTATAGCAGCACTAAGAAACTAAGACACAAAGATTTTCCAAACCAGACTTTCATCTTCTGGTACTGAAACCTAGCAGTGTTTTGTGAGTTGCAGTTACAACTCTGCTGATTGGAATAAGGCTTTCTGAAGATATTCCCTTTCAGTGCTCTGATGTGTGACCTGGTATCTTGATGATAATTGGCTAGGCCTGCTGCCAAAACGGAACCTACACCTAAAAGGTGTAATCAATGGTGAACGCACGTGAAGAAACATACTGCATGCAAGATATTCTAAAGGAGGTTTTATTCTGGTATTTGGAAGGTTTATTCATTTATTGGTGATTTATTGAGTATTCATGTGACTGTGTGTTCTCCTATGCCAGGTACATTTTTTCCAAAAGCATATCTGGTAATATTTGATAAAAGAATTACCATAGGAACAGTCTGTCTTTTTGTCTATAATAGAATAATTGTTATATTCTCACAGGCACCAGAGAGACACATTTGCAATAACCCTCCTTGTTTTATTCAGGGCTAAACACCAGTTTTCCAAAGGGAGAATATTTTGCTTATGTGTGTGTCTCTGGTAGTAATGTTTCAGAAAATAGAACTATGAAATAAATAGAAAAGATTATGGACTTCACATTTCTGAGCATTTCACTTTCAGAAATAACAGTATTTAGATTTTGGGTTGATATTTTCCATGCTTGTTCTCAGCCTAAAGGAGATTTTTCTTTTTTTATTTATGATAGAGTAATGTTTGAATGGAAAAATTTTTTTCCGTTTTAGCCACTACTTATGGCTATTTTTGTATTTGGGTAACTGGAAGGGCCAATTTCAAGAGGTGAAATTTTCCATGTGTCTAGTTGTACTGAGGAAGAAACTGTTGGCATTTGTAGGATGGAAAACTAAATACCATGGTTGATAAACAATTGAAAATGAACAATATGCAATCTTATGTTGTAGAATCACCGACTTTTCTGGAGCTGTGGTTTCTCTCTAACATTTTTTTGTAAAATTGCATGTTTACTTATGAGAATAATTAAATTTCCTTTCTTTATTTTTCCTTGGATATGTTTACTGTTTTACAAAAAAAAAAATATTTTCAATAGTTGATTTGTGATTTTAAACATTTAGCTAAGAAGTTTTTTTTCTCTTTCCTTTTCTTCTGAGTTGCTGTGTTCTCACTCCAGTACCTGACTTCACACTTAGTTTTGAAAAATTACAAAAGTGCCTTTTTACCAAATGATTTGATTATGATATTAATTGTGGTCCTGAAAAATTAGAAACAATCTAAGTGCCTAAATGTAGGAGAAATGTTTAATATCCATCTGATGAAACACTAAGAAGCACTTAAGGAGATGTGTTAAGACTATCTACTGTTATAGAAAAAAGATCACACTGTATTATTAAATGGAAAAAATTCAGAGGGAAAACTATGTATTTTAGGATATCATTTTTATTTGGAAATATATCAAACATACAGAAAACAACACACAAAATATATTGAACAATTTTATCATCTCTAAACTTAATTTCTGTTTTCGTCAGATTTTTTGCACAACTAAAATATATCCATATGGCTGAGACCCTCAGTGTGGTCTTTCTTAAATCCATATTCCACCCTCAGTCCTCAGTTAGCCATGAATAAGAATTCCATGTTTACCCTTCTCACCCATGGCTTTATATCCATGATACATATTTTTATATTCATAAACATTGTATATTTTTGATGCAGCATTTTAAATTTTGTATAAATTGTTTATAGCTGTATATTCTGCAATTTGATTTTTTCCCCTACCCACACATATTTTTAGATTTATCCATGTCTATTTTTATAGTTACAGATTTGACTTATTCATTTTATCTGTAATATACTTCGATAACTATGCCGTAATTCATTTATCTGTTCTCCTATTTATGGACATTGAGATTGTTTGTGTTTACTCACTATTATATGAGGGCTGCTGAATCTCTTTGGATTCCATTTTCTCCAGGGCATGTACCCTGTAAATGGTATTCCTGGTTCGTTGGGCATGAGCATTTGCAATAATTAGATTGCTCAAATTGATATCATCTTAGAAATCTACACACCTACCAACAGTAATGATAGTCCCCATTTCTCCAAGTCCTTGCTATTTTGTCAGAATTTCAATTTTTTTTCAAACTGGCTAGTATAAAATAATAGTTGTTGTTTAATTTGAATTTTCCTGATGTAGTATTTCACAGGTGTATTGACCATACTGGTTTTCTTTTGGTCAATGGCTTGTCTTCTTATCATTGAATTGTAAATATTTCTTTATATATTACGAGTACATTTCCTTCATCAGATATGGTTTTTACAAATATTTTGGATTTTTAAATACTTTATATTTATCTGTTGAAATCATCATATGATTTTCTCCTTTAATATCTTCCTATGATTGATATTCACACGCATCTGTCAGTTTGTCATACTGGGGTGGCTTGCGTGTTGCCGTGATGCTGGAAGTTATGCCACTGATATTTCAAATATCACCAGGGTCACCCACGGTGGACATGTTTCAGTAGAGCTTCCACACTAAGACAGATTAGGAAGAAGAACCTGGCAGTCTACTTCTGAAAAAATTGGCAGTGAACACTTTATGAATAGCAGCAGAACACTGATATAGTGACAGAAGATGAGATCCTCAAGTTGGAAGGCAATCAAAATATGACTGGGGAAGGGCTGCCTCCTCAAAGTAGAGTTGACCTTAATGTTGAAGACGGAGTAAAGCCTTTGGGACCTTCATTTGCTGAGGTGGCACAACTCAAAATGAGAAGAAACAGCTGCAAACATCCATTAGTAATCGGAACATGAAATGCACGAAGTGTGAATCTATGAAAATTGGAAATATTCAAAAATGAAATGGAACACATAAAGATCCATATCCTAGGCATTATTAGGCTGAAATGGACTGGTACTGGCCATTTTGAATCAGACAATCATATGGTCTACTAGTAATGCTGGGAATGACAAATTGAATAGGAATGGCATCGCATTCATTGTCAAAAAAAAAAAAAAATTCAAGATCTATCCTAAAGTACAAAGCTGTCAGTGATAGGATAATATCCATATGACTACAAGGAAGGCCAGTTAATACAGCTATTATTCAAATTTATGCAACAAACACTAAGGGCAAAGATGAAGAAATTGAAGACTTTTACCAACTTCTGCAGTCTGAAATTGATTAAAGATGCAATCAAGACACATTGATAATTACCAGCAATTGGAATGAGAAAATTGGAAATGAAGAAGGGTTGGTAGTTGGAAAATATGGTGATAGAAATGACGCCAGAGATCACATAATAGAGTTTTGCAGGATCAATGACTTCTTCATTGCAAATACCTTTTTGCAACAACATAAACGGTGACTATATACATGGACCTCGCCAGATGGAATACACAGGAATCAAATTGACTACATCTGTGGAAAAAGATAATGGAGAAGCTTGATATTATCAGTCAGAACAAGGCCAGGGGCCAATTGCAAAACAGACCATCAATGTCTCATATGCAAGTTAAAATTGAATCTGAAGAAAATTAGAACAAGTCCCCAAGAGCCAAAATATGACCTTGAGTATAACCCATCTGAATCTGGAGACCATCTCAAGAATAGATTTGACACATTCAACACTAATGACCAAAGACCAGATGAGTTGTAGGAAGACATCAAGGACATCATACATGAAGAGAGCAAAAGGTCATTAAAAAGACAGTAAAGAAAGAAAAGACCAAAATGGATGTCAGAAAAGACTCTGAAAGTTGCTCTTGAACATAGAGTAGCTAAAGCAAATTGAAGAAACGATGAAGTAAAAAAGCTGAACAGATTTCAAAGGGCGGCTCGAGAAGACAAAGTATTATAATGAAAGGTGCAAAAACCTGGAGATAGAAAACCAAAAGGGAAGAACAACCCGAAATAACTGAAGAAAAATTCAAGCCTCAAGTTGCAATATTGAAGGATTCTATGGTGAAAATGTTAAACAACGCAGGAAGCATCAAAAGAAGATGGAAAGTATTCTCAGAGTCAGTGTACCAAAAAGAATATTGGTTGACATTCAACCATCTCAGGAGGTAGCATATGATCAAGAACCGATGGTACTGAAGGAGGAAGTTGAACCCAAAACAAAAGGAGTGGCAAAAAACAAGGCTCCAGGAATTGATAGAATACCAATTGAGATGTTTCAACAGATGCATGCAGTGCTGGAAGCACTCATATCAAGAAACTTGGAAGACAGCTTCCTGGCCAACTGACTGGAAGAGATCCGTATTTTGTGCTCATTCCAAAGACAGGTGATCCAATGGAACACAGAAATTATTGAACAATATCGTTATTAACACACACAAGTAAAATTTTGCTGAAGATCATTCAAAAGAGGTTGCAGTATTACATCAACAGGGAGCTGCCAGAAATTCAAGATGGATTCAGAAGAGAATGTGAAACAAGGGATATCACTGCTGATGTCAGATGGATCTTGACTGAAAGTAGAGACTACCAGAAAGATGTTTGCCTAAGTTTTATCGACTATGCAAAGGCATTTGACTGTGTGGATTATAAGAAATTATGAATCATATTGGGAAGAATGTTAATTTCAGAACACTTAATTGTGCTCATGAGGAACTGTACATAGACCAAGAGGCAGTTATTCAAACGGAACAAGGAGATACTGCATGGTTTAAAGTCAGAAATGGTGGGTGTCAGGGTGTAGTCTCTCACCATACTTAATCTGTATGTTGAGCAGATAATTCAGGAAGCTGGACTATATGAAGAAGAACACAGCATCAGGATTGGAGGAAGTCTCATTAACAACCTGCAATATGCAGATGACACAACTTTGTTGCTGAAAGTAAAGAGGACTTGAAGCACTTACTGATGAAGGTCGAAGGCCACAGCCTTCAGTATGAAATATACCTTATCATAGAGAAAACAAAAATCCTCACAACTGGACCAATAAGCAACATCATGATAAACAGAGAAAATATTGACATTATCAAGGATTTCATTTTACTTGGATTCATTATCAATGCCCACAGAAGCAGCAGTCAAGAAATCAGACAACGTATTGGGCAAATGTGCTGCAAAAGACCTTTTTAAAGTGTTAAAAAGCAATGATGTCACTTTAAGGACTAAAGTGTGCCTGACCCAAACTGTGGTATTTTCAATCACTTCATATGCATGTGAAAGCTGGACAATGAATAAGGAAGACTGAAGAGGAATTGATGCCTTTGAAATATTGTGTTTGTGAAAAATATTGAATGGGCTGCCAGAAGAATGAACCGTTCTGTCTTGGAAGCACAGCCAGAATGCTCCTTAGAAGCGAGCATGACGAAATTTCATCTCAAGTACTTTGGACATGTTATCAGGAGTGACTGGTTCCTGGAGGACATCATGCTTGGTAAAGTAGATGGTCAGTGAAAAGGGGTAGACCCTGAATGAGATATATTGACACATTTGCTGGAACAATGGGCTGAAGTATCACAAAGATTGTGAGGATGGTGCAGGACCAGGCAGTATTTTGTTTCGTTGTTCATGGGGTCGCTATGGAAAGGGACCAACTGGATAGCACTTAACAACAACAAGGTTGATTACATTAAAATATTTCCTAATTTTTGTATTGTGCTTAAATTATTGGAATAAATGTTAATTGGTCATACTATTTTTAAATATTTGGTTGGATGCATTTACTAATAGGTTCTTCAAATTTTTGCAACCAAATTCATAGGTAATAGTAATCTGTGATTATCTTTTTTCTGCTTGTCCTTGTGCATTCCTGATGTTATTCTAGCCATGTGATATGAGTTGGTTAATTTCTCTTTTTTTAATTTTGTGAGATAGATTATATGACAGTAGTTACCTCTCACACACTCTAATACATCAGATCGTACCTCTGTTTCTGTATTATTATTATTTTAGTCCTGCAGAGATATCTTCTATATCTCCAGGAGTACTAATTCCCTTTGCTCCAGTCTGGATTTGTTGTTCACTTTGTTGCTGCACAGCTTTTTTTCAATGTTTTCCTGAGAGTTCTTTCCCCTGGTTTTCTGTATGGATACTCTTTTTGCATGATCTCATGTTTCTCTCTCTCTCTTTTTCTTCCTCATTTTGGTAGAACATAACTTCTAGGAACCTGGGAAAGGGCTCCTGGGGAATACATTGTTTTGAGAACTTACATGTCTGAAAATGTCTATCCTACACTTAGGCTTGATTTATTATTTGACTGGGAATCGAATTCTAGGTTGAAAATCATTTCCTCTTCATTCCGAAGGTAATTTTCCATTCTCTTCTACCTTCTAGTGTAGTTGTTGAGGTTGATGCCATTCTCACTCATTTGGTATGTGACCTATCCTTCATCTACTCCTACCCCTTTCTTCTCTTCCCTGAAATTCTGAAATATCACAATGATGATTTTAATACATTTGTCAATTTATTAGTCAAAACATTGTATCTCATTATTATTAATTTGAATATTGGGTAAAAATCCACCCAAAGACCAGGAGCCACCTTTTGGATTCCTTTCTACATACCAAGGCAAGAAAACCTGCAAACACTAATGTTCTCACCAAGTGGAGAAATCCACCAGACATAGAACACTAGTTAAATTAGACCCATTTGTCAAATAGACTGAATTTTGCTCCCATTTGCTCCATTTATCAAATAAGACAACTCTTCTCACTTATGTGTAATTTTGCTCCCCACTTTCACTTACTTTGTGCTATAGAGAAAAGTAAATGGTTTGGGGCAAATGCCAGGAAAGAAACCCCAAAATATAAAATTTATTTAAGCCATGTATTTGAAAAATTTGAAGGCTTTCCTGGAAAAATTGCTATGACAGTAAAGTAATATACATTAGTTTTCAGTTCTCTCATAAATTAAAACATCTTCTTAAAGTATATTTAAAAATCATGTTGAAATAAAATTAATATCACTGTGCATGACTTTTTACCAATTAATCTTGAATAAGGTAAAGTTGTCAAAACATGAAATAGTTATGAATCACAATGCTCAAACAAGTTACAGTTACAAACTGCAGAATTACTTACCCAGAAATACCTATAAAAAAACCCCATGAAACATCGACATTATGAGATCATTTAAATTTAACAGATAGTGAAAACAAGCTAATGTACCAATATCTTCTCTTGATAAGCAACTCAATATGTTCTAACTCTAGAGCTCCTGGTTATCATAGAAAGCTTCTAGTATTCCCTGTAAATAGGGATAAAATTTGGGATATTAAACAATTTGTTTTGGTTCTCCATAAAACTTACTTCTAAGTCTTCCCAAAGCTCTCATATCAAGAGCCTTGCCTGGCAGCTTTAGAACATAAAATTTCATTAGACCTAATACCCTTTCCGCTGCTCGGCTGTGAAGCTTAGCGTTTCTTTTGAGAGGGATGATATAACATAAAAAAATACATTTTGACACTGTCTTAGGCTGGGCTTTCTAGAGAAGTAAAACCAGTAAAGCATATAAATGTACACAGAGGGAGATTTATATCAAGGAAATGGCTCAAGCAGTTGTAGAGGCTAGACCGTCCCAAGTCTGTGGGTCAGGCTGGAGGCTTCTCCTAATTTAACATACCTGCAGTGGCTGGCAAACCCAAGATCAGCAGGTCAGAGAGCAGGGCTCTTGCTCACAGGCTGCAAAGAATGATGAATCCCAAGATCGGCAGGCAAGATGGCAGGTAAGCTGCTAGCTCAAGTCCCAAGAACTGGAGGTCAGATGCATAGGAGCCAGCTGCAGGATCCAGAGAGAACAAAAGCCTATGAGCTTTGCCAGAAAGTTCACTTATATTGATGCAGGCCACACTCCCAAGGAAACTCCCTTTCAACTGATTGGCTACTCACAGCAGTTTCCATCATGGAGGTGATCACATTATATCAAAGCTCATCATGAAGGTGATCACATCATTATAGGACTGCCAAACTACATCATAACTGCCAAACTCCTGAGAATCATGGCCCAGCCAAGTTGACACAAAATCTTAATGATCACAGACACCCTGTTATTATCTTTTAAAATTATTTAGAACATTTTTAATTTCTGTGTCTATCTCCCTCTCATCCCCACTGGACTGAAAGTTCCTTCAGAGCAGATAGCCTGTCTTGATCATCTTTGACTTTCCAGCATTTAGGAAGAGGATGCGTGGCACATATCAGCTAACGAAGAGAGACTGTAAGCGTTCAAACCCATCAAAGATTATTGCAGTATGTTGACTATACCACACACACAAAAAAAATCTTAGTGAATAAAAGTCTAGAAGAAGGAAGGGCTACGACTATAAGGGGTTTAGCATGAATAAATTTATGGATTTTGGTGCCATTGGCACACGTTAGGATATACAGAGAATAAAATGGTTTAGGAGGGAGAGGAAGTTCAAAGTGTATTCCAGGGGTACAGATGGAGGGGTGGACTGAAGCTTAGGCAAGAGATGAAACTGGGATACAAATGTAGGTGTTTTCTCCTTTTAGGGCAGATGCCCATACAGTGATTGAAACATCATTTCCAATCCCTACTCGTTTACATTCACAGTTTGCCTTACAGTGTTCACTCACACTGTCGAATCAGTTGTCTTTGGCTTGACAACCCATGAGGAGATCACTGGCAGCATATGCGTTCCAGAGCACAGATTTGCATGACATTTTACTGTTTTCGTAATTAAACTTTGCTTTACCAAGGGGTCTCAGCCATCCTACAGGCTACATTTGAAGGCTTCAGTGTATTAATTTTCTGATCTCTTTGTGGCTACTTATGGCTGGTGGAATGAACTGCCTAAAAAAAAACAACTGGTTGCCATTGAGTTGACTCCAACTAGTGGTGCCCCCATGTGTGCAGAGTAGAACTGTGCTCCACAGGATTGTTAATGGCTGATTTTTCGAAAGTAGATCGCCAGGTCTTTCTTCCGAGCAGCCCCTGAGTGGACTCGAACTTCCAACCTTTCAGTTAGTAGCCAAGTGTTGAATTGTTTGCACCACCCAGGAATGTTCATAGACATTCTTAAACCACATCCCCTTTTCCAATTTGCAGTACCTTTTTAAAGAAGGAGTTTTAATGAAACCCCTAAGGCAAGTGTTAACATGTGATGATCCACCTAAAATATGGTTTTGGAATTAGATTTTTCCTGTGGGAAAATGGAAGATATCCATCAAAGAATGCCGTATTCACAAGAAGAGAAACAGTCATATTCCCCTGATTTAAAAAAGAGAGGAGCCCTGGTGACGCAGTGGTTAAGAGCTTGGCTGCTAACCAAAAGGTCGACAGTTTGAACCCATCAGCCACTCCCTGGAAACCCTATAGAGCAGAAGGAGAAATGGCCATTTCTTATTAAGAAAGTTTTTTGCCAAATTAAGAACAGGAAGATTTTCATTACAATAGTTGCGAGTTCCTGAGATTACTTTATAGGACCCAGGAGCCATCTCTTAATTCCCTGAAGGAAAAGCTGGGCAAGATGGATGCAGATCCTGCTTTGGTGGTCTTCAGGAAACAGAAGGTGGACTGCAAGTTGGTGAGATAGAGCGTAAAGTACAACTAGTGAATGTACACGTGCCACACATAGCCCTGACGACTGAAAATGTGGTGCCAAAGTTATTGCAGTTAGAGTAAGGAAAGAAAATGGGATTCTAAAATGAAAGAAGACGCTGGGAGGTAGTAGCAACTGCCGAAATTGAAGAGTTTGACACTTTGCAAAAGGTGTGTAGAAAGAATAGAACCAGGGTGGGAAATGAAAGAAAAGATCTGGGGATTTGTGGAATTACTTTCTTTTCTCTCTCCTCAGCATTTGCTGAGCTCTTCTTAGTTGAGAGGGCAGAATGGTTTGCATTTCTGCAACGGAGACAACAGTTTATATTGTGCCTCAGCTGGTGCAATCCAAAGGACACAATCACAGAAATTCAGTTATTCCAGTTCCTGATTTGGTGATAGAGATGAAACGAAGAACACAACTTATATTGTTAGCAGAGTGAGTAAATTCCTAAATCTTGGTAGACATTGTATTGCATTTTTGAGCCCAGAGATGCACGTTTTAAAGTACAGTATTTTGATGTTTGGATGTAGGTATACAAACGATATGGCTACTTTCTCTTCACTCAAAAAATTAGGAATGGTGGAAAAGTGTGAAGTGGTTGATTCTCTGTAGAATTCGAAAAGAAGGAAGCTGACTCCTTGCTCCCTAACAGTGCTGAAGTGAATGGAGAATGGGAAAGCCAATGGAAGAGTATGGTGAAAAAGTAATTTTTAGCATGTTAATTTGATTTCTTTCCCTTTCTTTAAATATCTTTCCACATAGCATTCTGTAATACAATTTTCTGATTCTGAATGTTTGAATTTTACATGTATTCTCTCCTCGAGTAACAGGAAAGTTTTTTTTTCCACAAGATCTTTTACTGTTTCTGATCAGAGCCTGGAGCTTTGATATTATATCTTTTTTTTAAAAAAAGTCATTTTCATTGCTGCTAGGAAGTTCACATAACTGTTTAACTTTAAGCGCGGTTCATTGAAATGATGATGTAAGCTTCTTGATTGAATGTATTCATCAAGACTTTCAGAATGATGGACCAGGCTTTTCCTCCATAAAATATACACGTCCATGTGTGATGTCACTTTCTTTTTATATAACACTTTGCTGCAAGCACTTTGGCGAAAGTCTCAAAAATAAACTCCTAGAACTAAAGCAATATTATAGGAAGAGAAGGGACTTGCTGTGGTTGGTGGTGGTGGTGGTGGAGATGATCTGCAGAGTTAACATGTCCAGTTTCCACCTTGAATATCACATCTCTGAGATCTTAGAAGGAATGAACCCAGCTATCCCATGTACACATCAGGATGGCAGGTCATACACTGACCATTCATTTCCATGAAAGCAACTCTGCCAAGATATTCTTGATACTTACCAAGTAGAGTAGAAGTTATTGCTTTTTTTTTTTCCCCTTAATATCCATTTCTCCCAATTTTCCTTTAGAGAATCATCCTTCCACCAATCTCATTCCATGCATTTGGAAATTATTGATAACAGCTGTAGCTGCAGAGATGGGCATGTGACTCAAGCCTGACTAATCAGAATACTTCTTTCTTCCAGCTGAAGTAATTGGTTCAAGGATGGACTAGTGTCCCTAGGCGTATCATTTCTGGACAGTGTGGCATGGTGACCAAAATGTAGGAAAGGATTTCTCTCCTCTTTGTCAAAGGAGGCTGTGGGTAATGCCTCTTCCAGAGTATTCATTAGAAAAATATGTAACCCCATGTAATTGTTTCTTCTCTTAACAAGCATACTTAGTTAAACAATCACTGCCTCGCACTGGATTGGGTGAATAGTGCATGCTCTTCCCTACCCCTTTCCTCTTACCCTTCCCCACCACAGCCAGCCACCTGGATTCTCCTTTTCATTTTAATTTTTTTCATAGCACCTATCACAATGCTCACTTATATATATTTAACTGTGTTTATCTTTCTAATGTGTATCTCCTTTGTTTCCATAAAGGCAGCGCTACGGACTGAATTGTGTCCCCCCAAAATATGTGTTGAAATCCTAACCTCTCTATGAGTTGGAATTGACTTGACAGCAACAGGATAAAAATAAATATGACCCTGTTTGGAAATAGGGGGTTTCTTTCTTTATATTAATGAGGTCATACCAGAGTAGGGTGGGTCCTGAAACTAATCACTTCTAAGTTATAAAAAGAGCAGTATGGATCCACAGGAGGAAGATGCCATATGAAGACAGACACGTAGCAGATGTATCTACAATTCCAGGAACTCCAAAGAATGCTGGAAGCTTCTAGAAGCTGAATAGACAAAGGACCTCTCTCTAGAGCTATGTCCTAAGTTTGGACTTCTAGCCTCCTGGAAGATGAGAAAATAAATTTCTGTTCTTTACAGCTACCCACTTGTGGCATTTTTTGTTAAAGCAGCACAGCTATGGAGCTGACACAGGCAGGAAATGTAATCTTTTCATCACCGCACAATTATCAGCATGTATACAGAGTCTGACTGTAGTGGGCAGTCCATAAATATTTGTCAAATGAATAAATGAGTGAAGAAATAAATGAATGAATGTCTTATCTGAATTTCTTCCTTAGGAAAGGCAAAGTCTAAAATAGAGGTGAAAGGGACAGTGCCCAAGAACTAAAACAAATGATTTGGGAGACAAAGAAAATAATCATTTAGAGTGTTGCATAAGCTGTGGCAATCAAATCAAGCTGAACACTGACTTTGGTTTATGTTGGATAACATAGATAGTCTATAAATAAGGTGACCACAAGTCCTAGTTTTCCCAGGACAGTCCTGGTTTACCCCTGTTGATCTGGCATCTTGTCTAGTTTAAAAAAAAACCCAGTGCCATCGAGTTGATTCCAACTCTAGTTTAGCATGACTAATTTAAAAATTTTAAAGAGCAATCAGTGATAACTTGTCTCCCTTTTCTCAACTCTTTCCCGACATAGTAAACTTACACCTGCCTTTCAAAGGTAACAGATGGTGATGGCAGAAGTAGTCCGTTCTGCCACTATACTGGCCCCTTGGTGTACCAGCCAATCACAGAACCTGCCTCTGACTTCAAAATGTACTAAGCTGTTGGCTGCAATTGGTGGACTGGTGGCAAGTATAGATTGGGTACAAGGAGCCCTGATGGCACAGTGGTTAAGCACTCAGCTACTAACCAAAAGGTTGGTGGTTCAAACCCAAAGATGTATTGACACAATGACCACAACAATGAACTCAAACATACCAATGATCATGAAGATGGAGCAGGACTGGGCAACATTTTATTCTGTTATACATGCCGACTGGACTGCAACTACCAATATCAACATAGATTTAGGTGTGTGAAATATCTGTGGGAAATAGTGACTCTTTTCATTCTGAAAAATATATTGATTTGCATGATAAATTGTACAATTGTGTGGTGTCTTAGGCTGGGTTCTCTAGAGAAGCAAAACCAGTAAAGTGTACAAATATATATAGAGAGAGATTTATATCAAGGAAACAGCTCACGCGATTGTAGAGGCTGGAATGTCCCAAGTCCGTGGATCAGGATAGAAGTCTCTCAATTCACGTAGCCACAGGGGCTGGCAAACCCAAGATTGGCAGGTTGTGGAGAGAAGGGCTCTTGCTCACAGGCTGTGAAGATCAACAAATCCCAAGACTGGTAGGCAAGACCGCAAGGCTTCTCCTGATTAACATAGCTGCAGAAGCTGGCAAACCCAAGATCCGTGGGTCGGACAACAGGGCTCCTGTTCTCAGGCTGTGAAGAGCCACGAGCCCCAAGATAGGCAGATAAGCTGATAGCTGAAGTCCCAAGAGTCAGGGGTCAGACAAACAGAAGGCAGCCAAAGGATCCAGAATAGCAAAAAAGCCGGAACATCTGCTTATATTCAGATGCAGCCCACACCCTCAAGGAAACTCCCTTTCAACTGATTGGCTACTCACAGCAGATTCCATCATGGGAGTGATCACATATAAACACTGAGAATCATGGCCCAGCGAAGTTGACACACAATCTTAACCATCACATATGGGCATCTGATCTATAAACCTCATTGTTTTCTTTTTAATTTATTTTTCATTTATGATTTTGGTCAATTTCTGTGCTTCTCAAGCTTTAGTGTACAAGTGACTTGTTAAATATCAGATTGCAGGGCCCACACATAGGTAGTGAGATTTAGTAGGCTTAGGTGAAACCCAGGAATCTACTTTTTCAACAAGCTTGCTGCAGGATTCTGACACAAGTAAGTGGTCTATAGAGCACATTTTGAGAAAAGCATGTTTTTCCACAAGCAGATCCACAGAGGGGCAGTGCACTCCCAATGGTTAGGGGCGATGATGGTGGCAAGAATCCCAGACATGAGCGAGAATTCAGGTATCTGAGGGAGAGGAAAGGAAAAAGCCTAGAAAGGAGGGAGCCAGACTAGCTGCTCAGGCTCCTGCTAATTCCTGCCTTGCATTTGTAGAGCCCTTGGATAGGATACTGATATCATGCATCTGATGTGTGACGCAAATACTCATTTACTTATTATCGATGAGTATTTCTACGTTTTTATCAAATATCAACTACATGCCCAAGAGTAAGCTCACTCAATGACATTTCTTCCCAAAGTTCAAGTCAAGATGATTTTAGGTCCCAATGTCTAGTCTGCTATTAACAGTGCTCTTGACTATTGGTGGATAATGATGCTTTTTTAAAGCTGGTGAGGATCTCGCTAAACAGGTAATAGTAGGAGAGTGTGTTGTGTATGTGTGATTTGTGTGTGTGGTATCTACACACAGCCACATGTGTAATGACAGTTTAAGAAAAATATAAAAAAAAACAGGAATAACATTTCTATTTACATCATGATAATATGGACACGTTGGGTATGTTTAATCTCAGTAGTTTGAAAATCAAAAACTCAACTGTGTGTCTATCATAGAGAAAAAGTCAAGTCTCTATTAAAACAAATGTTTAAGAGATTTGTTGAATGCAAAGTCCATTGAAATGGGAAGACATGGATCTCATAAAGTAAAACCAATGAATCTGAAAAGCTGCAGTTATGAGGACATGGTTATACGGTTGAATCAGGGACTTAGCTTGCGTTATTCTGATTGGCAGGTAAGCAATGAGTAAAGTAGAAGGCAGGATATCTCAAAGCAGGGCTTAGTGGGATGGGTAAACAGAGTATATGTGGGCTAAGGGGATTGGGTACATTCACATAATTGGGAGAGTATGTGCTGGCAAGAGGGTCACAAGATGGTTGATGGGGGGCCAGAGTCTGCTAGTTCCACCCAGCCAGAGGTCCAAGGCCACAAACATGTGAAAAAGTCAAGGTTTCCTTCTCAGGAATGCAGAGGCGTTAGTTGCCATGGAGTTGATTCTGACTCACAGCGATCCAATGTACTTCTGCCCAGTCTGTGCTGCCCTCAAAATCATTATTATGTTTGAGCCCATTGTCACAGCCACTGTGTCAATCCATCTCGTTAAGGGTCTTTCACTGACCTCTACTTTGCCAATGCAGATGTAGAAGTCGCAAAATGGAGTCAGGCCACACCTGAGCTGGCCACCCTAGGCATGCCAGCCACCTCAGTTTTGGAACCCTTGCACATGTCTAAATATCTAAGTATATACAAAGGATTTTCTTTAAGAAGGTATATTTTTCTCTGAGCACCTGGCATCTGAGAACATCTTTTTTTTTTTTTTTTTTTAAATCAGCACATCTGCTATATTTGCTACGCAAAAGAAAAAATGTTCTGGATTGGTTGAATTTCATTAGTTTAAAGTCATTGTAATGAATTGGTTTTCAACAATAATAGCTAAAGGAAATCTATTTTGTTTCTTAAAAAAAAGAGGCCCGTTTAGAATATTTCTTGAATGTTGTGGTGCCCAGATGGCACAAAAGGGAAGCAAGACCCACGGTTCTTGAAGCTGGGTCTCATTCATTCTCTCCATATGCTGGGGCAAATGCTGTCAGCATGGCAGGCCAATCGGAAATAAACCAGGCACACACCACCAGTGTTTGAGACGCTACAACATATTTCAGCAATAACAGAAAAACAAAGCAAACCAACCAGTGATATTTGTTAAATGTCAGTATTTGTGAAGAACAACAAAGACAGATGTCAGTGAGACTCGCATAGCTCTGGAAGCAACAGTAAGATGCAATGGAAAGAGCTCTTCACAAGGAGGAAGAGACTGAGGATCGAGTCCTACCTCCTCCCTTTGCTAAGTGTATAAAATCATCAAATCATCTGTAGGAAAAGATCAAGAGTAAAATGATGTAAAAAAAAATGATGTACTCCTGGTTAATTGCCTAGCATTTCAGAATTTTGTCTATAATTGGGGATGACAATAGCTATGTGTCTTAGTTTCCTCATTCTACTGTAACACAAATACCACAAGCAAATGGCTGTAAGAACAAATTTATTTTCTTGCAGTTCTAGAGGCTAAAACCCCAACAAATCAGGGTCTCTACTGTGTGGATATCTTCCTTTTAGCCTCCGGTGTTTCTTGGTTCCTTGGCTTATAGATGATCCTCAAGTGCTGTCTGTCTTCCCCTGTGTCTTTGTGTCTATTCTGGTCTTTTTGTGATTCAGGAGGGATTAGGCTGAAGATCTACCCTATACTGGTATGGTCTCATTAGCACAATAAAAGAAAAACACTGTTTCCAAACAGGATCACATTCGCAAATACAAGGGCCAGAAAGTCAATAAATATTTTGTGGAGGCACAATTCTACCGATAACACTACTGTACACAGTTATCCCTAAAGTACAAGTTAACCCTCATGGTAGACCACAGATTCTAGCACAAAACTTTGGGATTGAGATCCATGAGTTTAGGTGGAAAGGGGTGGAGCTTGGGAAAAATAATTTGCATGTTGAAGACACTTGGATATGGATATAGAGGTCAGAATACCAGTATTTGTATTTTGGTGGAACTGGGTGACCTTAGACAAGTAATTTAGAATCTTTAAGCCTCCCAAACCAAAAACCCATTGCTGCCGAGTAAATTCCAACTCAAAGCAACCCTATAGACAGAGTAGAACTGCCCCCATGGTGTGTCCAAGATGCAGCTGGTTGATTTGAACTGCCGACTTTTTGGTTAGCAGCTGAGCTCTTAATCACTGCGCCACCAGGGATTCCTTCATTAACTAGGAACTTGGTTTCCTCGGTATAGTCTGGTAGTTTCTCTGTTGATTTCTGAGGCTTTAAAATTATGATCAAAGTACACACTGGTGGCCATATTTAGACTTTTTCTTTTTAATCCCTTGTTAAGAGTGGATTCAAGGAACTTTTCTCTCTACAGCAGATTTTCTAAAGTATGTTTTAAAGCATGGTTGTCCCGGTGAATGTTAATTGTGAGGAAAAGAAGTGGAATGGGGTTAGGTAGGACAGGGTTTCTACGGTCAAATAAAGTTTGCAATACTCTGGGTTAGAAATGTTTCTGAAGAATTTCACAGAGACCTTAGTTAATTAACAAACGCTTATTTAGTGTGTACTGTGTACCAAGCGCAGTGGTAAGTGCTTTATAAATATTAACATAACAACTCTAAGGGTTATTATTATACCCATTTTGTCAATAAAAAACTCAGGTAAGCCCCAAGGTTTCACAGATAAGAAAAAATGAGCCCTGACAATCTGGCCCCTGGTTTCTGCTTTTAACCCCTCTCACACGCTGGTAGTTTGAAGCTCCAAGAGGGAGATTTGCAATTCCCTACACTTATTTGGAGCTCTGCTGGCACGGTAGTTAAGAGCTAGGCAGCTAACAAAAAGGTCGGCAGCTCGAACCCACCAGCTGCTCCTTGGAAACCTTATGGGGCAGTTCTACTCTGTCCTACAGGGTCACTATGAGTCAGAATCAACTCCATGGCAAAGGGTTTAGTATTTTTGGTTTGGTGGGTGGTGCAAAGGTTCCTAGATGGCACACGTGGTTTGAGTTTCTCTATTAACCTGAAAAGAAGTCCTGGTGGAGTAATGGTTAAGCGCTCAGTTGCTAACTGAAATGTTGGGGGTTCGAACCAAGGAAAAGACATGCCAATCTGCTCCTGTAAAGATGGCAGCCTAGAAAACCCTATGGGACAGTTCTACTCCGTTACATAGGGTCACTCTGAGCTGGAATCAACTTCATGGCACACAACAACAACAACAACAACTAACCTAAAGGTTGGTGACTAGGGCACACCCAATGGCACTGTGAAAGAAAGCCCTGGCCATCTGTTTCCTTAAAGATTACAGCCAAGAAAACCCTATGGAGCAGTTCTATTCTGTAACACAGAAGTTGGAATGAGTTGGTGGTACAAAGGGTTAATGCCCCTGGCTGCTAACTGAAACGTTGGAAGTTAGAGTCCACCCAGAGGCCTGACGATCTACATCTGAAGAGTCAGCCATTGAAAACACTGTGAGTTAAAGCTGACTCCACAGCAACTGGTGCTGGTTATACTCATTTGACAGCACAACGGCCTTTTTCCTGACCCATCTCGTAAGACTGGTTTTCTCTAACTCGCTAATTCACGGACCTCGGTAGGGAAAGGAGATTTACATTTATCGACCAGCTGCTACACGCCAGGAATAGTGCCATTTTTTGTCTTCCCAACAGTGATAGGTTGTAAGCGCACAAGCAAAGCATTAACGACTGACTGCCTTTAGATTTGATTAATAAACCTATAGCTATGTAGCTATGTAGCTAATCCCAGCAGCTAGACTTTCCTATCTACAGGACCCAATTATTCATGTTATCAGCCAGAATGAAATAAACTAGGTGTTGGAATCATAAACAATGATCTCAAATTACATCACAAATCATTTTCAAAAGAGCCAGGCCCACCCTTGAGCTGAAGTTGTTTGCATTAATGTATAGCCCACAGGGTCCAACACTCTCTTGGGATAATCCGTCTCCCTTTCAGGTCCTACTCAATCGCATCAGGTCTCTTGCCTCTGGAGACTACTCCCTACTTGACAAAGCAATGCTGGTTGTTCAAGAAGCTACCTCTGCCTTTGTAAAGAGAACTTTTGATCTGTTAGCTGTTGATTTTAATCCAAAATATATGTTAGAAATATCAAAAGACAGAAATAAACATACTATAGTCGCCAAATTCTTCAGAAAGTTTTTTTTAAAAAAGACACACATAGTTTAAAAGTAATGAAATGTTCTTTTATAGCTGCCTTGGCAGCTATAATATATGAAGACATCTCTGAACTGCAGTGTTTTGTTGATTTAAGATAACCTAGGCTGAGCACAGAGGCAGAAAACGGAAAAATGATAGGACCGCTAGTCTTCGTTATTCCTTCAAATATAAATGACAACAAAAGCATCATCCTCTTCTAAGCAAAGAAATCGTTTTATAAACAATTGGTGTTTTTATTCTTCTACTTCATCCAAACATACTTGCTAAACATGAGAGAAATAAAATCTCTAAAATATCCCTAAACACATGGGCTAGATACATATTTTCCTGTGAATTAATATATTTACCTTTTTAAAACTAAAAACAAGTTAGTAAAATTTTTGCTCTTTCCGTTTTTAAATAAAAAGAATTAGGGCCCAGTTTAAATGTGATTGGATTAAATTGTAATTTTTTATTTTATTTTTATTGTACTTTAGATGAAGATTTACAGAACAAACTAGTTTCTCATTAAACAGTTAGTACACATATGTTTTATGACCTTGGTTAACAACCCCATGATATATCAACACTCCCCATGCTCAACTTCAGGTTCCCTATTACCAGCTTTCCTGTCTTGTCCTCCCTTCTAGTCCTTGCCCCTGGGCTGCTGTACCCCTTTAGTCTTGTTTTGTTTTATGGGCTTTTTTGTTGTTGTTTTATTCAGCCTTTGGCTGAAGGGCAAACCTCAGGAGTGACTTCATTACTGAGCTGAAAGGGTGTCTGGGACCATACCCAGACACCTCAGGGTTTCTCCAGTCTCTGTCAGGCCAGCAAGTCTGGTCTTTCTTTTCAAGTTAGAATTTTGTTGTACATTTTTCTCCAGCACTGTCCAGGACCGTCTATTGTGATACCTGTCAGAGCAGTCCGTGGTGGTAGCCAGGCACCATCTACTTGTACTGTACTTAGTCTGGTGGAGGCCATGGTAGATGTGGTCCATGAGTCATTTGGACTAATCTTTCCCTTGTGTCTTGTATCATTCTTCCTTGCTCCCAAAGGGATGAGAATGGTGAACTATCCTAGATGGCTGCTCACAAGCATTTAAGACCCCAGACACTACTCACCAAAGTAGAATGTAGAACATTTTCTTTATAAACTCTGTTATGTCAGTTGAGCTAGATGGTCCCTGACACCATGGTCCCCACAGTCCTCAGCCCAGCTCAGGGAGTTTGGATGTGTCTAGGGAGCTTCCATGACCTTGCCTTGGACAAGTTGGGCTGGCTTCCCCAGTACTGTGTAGTCTTACCCTTCACCAAAGTTACCACTTATCTGTGGTCTATTTAGTGTTTTTGAATTGTAATTTTTATCTAACAAGAGATTGGTGCTTCCATATCAATTTTGAAGGTATTCTTAAGAGAATAGTTAAACAAACAACAACAACAAAAAAAACCCTGAAGGTTTAGGGGGGAGGAAAGATACAGTTTCTTTGCTTGATTCAGAGTTTTCATTTTTCACTTCCTTGGAATTTTTTTTTTTCCTTTTAGAGGTACTTTGCACAGGTGGGGCCAAGATGGCAGAGTAGTCAGATGCTTCTGGTGGTCCTTCTTACAACAAAGACCTGAAAAAACAAGTGAATCGATCATATATATGAAAAGCTAGGAGCCCTGAACATCAAAGGCAAGGTTCAGAAATTGAACTCAGCAGCAGGGGGAGAGGAGAGAAGGCTCAGAAGCAGCAAGGAGTTGCTGGATCTGACTTGGCAGGAACTGGTACCCCTCAGCCCTTATCCCCTGGTGTGACCATGGCAGAGTTGGTGGTAGCATTCGGGATGTAGTTTCCTCAGTCACAGAGAGAAAGTGGCACAGATTCTACACACACCTCTGGAATCAGCTAAGAACAGCGCTCTCGGCAAAAATTAAGTGCTCGTATCTGATTTACCACACAGATCAAAAAGCACCCCGTTCAAAAGAACTATCTCCCATTTATCTGATCCCTTCTCCCTCTGCCCTAGGCCCCAAGCCAGCTTCAGTGGCAGTCGATTTCCCTCGGCCTGAGATAGGTTCTGCTGCATGTTCTGAGCCATTCTCTCAGACTTGGGGAAGGAACAAATCTAAAAATGGGGAAAAAATAATCTACCAGCTTCCCTAAGCTGGGAACTCAGGGTAGAAGCAGTTCCTGTCAGGCACAAGTGGGTCACAGACTTTGAATACCTTTTGCCCCTGCATGGACTCCTGTGGGCCCACATCAGCAGCTTAGGTCTTTGTTGGCTCAGTGCAAGGGTGTAGATGCTTGAGATCTGACTTTAACTGTTTCAGCTGTGCAGTGGAGAGGCATGTTTCTGACATTTGATACTACTCTGCCTATTAAGCAGGGTCCTCACCTACCCACATCGGGGGCCTGAGGACTGGTCACTCCACCCATGCCACATAACCACTGATGAAAGGGGTCCAAGGATAAGTGGTTCCTCCCAGTCCTTACAGCTAAAAGCATTGTGTGCTGAAGGTCCAGCTGCAGAGCCCACCTACCTGTACACTCTAGGGAACAGTGACCCACTTTCCTCACAGACACTCAGGGAACAGTTGTCAGCCCTCTGCTTTGCTCTGAGTGTGTCCTCCTGCTGCAACCTGTTACCTGTGCATACACCAATCACCACTGCCCCTCTGAGACTGTAGGTGAGAACCTGCACCACACACTTGGTGACTGACTACCTGATACCTAAGCTGAGTCCATACAAGAAATGAATGGACTCCTAGGCTCATATACCTGGTAACAACTCTAGCCACCTGGCGACAGTATATTATAGCTTCAAAGGTGCCAATAATAAAGCTAGCTCACTCGAGTAGCCTATTTGGGGATATCAAAACAAAATAAAGCAAGAAGCCAGAACACAGTAAGGAAACATAAAATAAATTGATTCGATAACTTGTAGATGGCTCAGAGGAAACAGTCAATATCAAATCACATAAAGAAGCAGACCAGGATTGCTTCAACAAGCTCCCAAAACAAAGATTCAAGGAGTGTTCTGGATGAAGATATTTTCCTGGAATTACAGAGATAGAATACAAAAGATTAATAAACAGAACTCTTCAAGAAATCAGGCAAAACTCAAAACAAGCCAAGGAACACACAGATAAAGCAGTCGAGGAAACTAAGGAGGTTATTTAAGAGCATAATGACAAATTGAATAGGCTTCAAGGATCCATAGAGAGACAGCAATCAGAAATTCAGAAGATTAACAATGAAATTTCAGAATTAGACAACTCAATAGAAAGTCAGAGGAACAGAACTGAGGAAATGGAAGTCAGAATTAATGAGACTGAAGATAAAATACATGGCACCAATATATGTCAAGGAAAAATCATATCAAATAATTTTAAAAAATGAAGAAACCCTAAGAATCATGTGGTACTCTATCAAGAGAAATAACCTATGAGTGATTGGAGTACCAGAACAGGTAGGGAAAACAGAATATACAGACAGAATTCTTGAAGATTTGTTGGCAGAAAATATCCCTGACATTGTGAAAGATGAAAAGGTATATACCCAAGAAGCTCATCGAACCCCACACATGGTAAATCCCAAAAGAAAGTCACCAAGATGTATTATAATCAAAATTGCTGAAACCAAAGATAAAGAGAGAATTTTAAGACCAGCTGGGGGCAAAGAAAAAGTCATTTACAAAGGAGAATCAGTAAGAATAAGCTTGATCTACTTGGCAGAAACCATGCAGGCAGGAAGGCAATGGGATGACATATATAAAGCCTCGAAGGAAAAAAATTGCCAACCAAGAATCATATACCCAGCAAAACTGCCTCTCAAACATGAAGGCGAAATTAGGACATTTCCAGATAAACAGAAGTCTAGAGAATTTGCAAAAACCAAACCAAAATTATAAGAAATACTAAAGGGAGACCTGTGGTTAGAAAGTCAATAACAACAGATAACAACCCAAGACTAGAACATGAGACAGAGTAATCAGCTATCAACCCAGATAGGGAAATCACAAAAATAAATCAAGATTAAAAAATGCTCAAAATGGGGAAACAGTGATGTCATTAAATAAAAGATGACAACATTAAATCAATAAGGGGGGGCTAAAAAATGCAGCCATAGATCTTTCATATGGAAAGGAAGTCAAGGTGATATAGAGAGATAAAGGTTTGGTCTAAACTTAGAAAAATAGGGATAAATAATAAGGTGGCCACAAAGGAGAGTAACAATCCTACATATCAAAACATAATACAAGAAAAACATAAAGACTCAGCAAAACCAAAATCAACAATAATGAAAAAGAGGAAAAGACAATTTATAAAGAAAAACTACTCAGAACAGAAAAAATTAAGTGGAAAAAAGAAACTGTCAACAACGCACAAAAAAAGACATCAAAATGACAGCACTAAACTCATACCTATCCATAATTATGCTGAATGTAAATGGAATAAACGCACCAATGAAGAGACAGAATGGCAGAATGGATTAAAAAAACACGATCCGTCTATGGGCTGCCTACAAGAGACACACCTTAGACTTAAAGACACAAACGAACTAAAACTCAAGCGTGGAAAAAAATGTATCAAGCAAACAACAATCAAAAGAGAGCAGAAATGGTAATGTTAATCTCTGAAAAAATAGACTTTAAAGTTAAATACACCACAAAGGATAAGGAAGGTCACAATATAATATTAAAGGGACAATATACCAGGAGGATATAACCATATTAAATATTTATACTCTCAATGACAGGGCTCCAAGGTACATAAAACAAACTCTAACAGCTTTGATAAGCAAGATAGACATCTCCACAATAATAGTAGATTTCAACACACCACTTTTGGTGAAGGACATAACATGCAAAAAGAAGCTCAATAAAGGCACGGAAGACCTAACCTGACCTCAGAGACATATACAGAACACTCCGCCCAATAGCATACAAGTATACTTTCTTTTACAATGCACATGGAACATTCTCTAGGGTAGGCCACATATTAGTTAGGTCTTAAAGAAAGCCTTAAGGGAATCCAAAACATCAAATTAGTACAAAGCATCTTCTCTGACCATAATGTCATAAAAGTAGAAATCAATAACAGAATATACAGGGAAAAGAAATCAAACACATGGAAACTGAACAACACCTTGCTCAAAAACGACTGAGTTATAGAAATTAAGGACAGAATAAAGAAATTCATAGAATCAAATGAGAATAAAAAACACTTCCTATTAGAACCTTTGGGACACAGCAAAGGCAGGGCTCAGAGGTCAATTTATAGTAATAAATGCACACATACAAAAAGAAGAAAGGGCCAAAATCAAAGCATTAACCCTGCAACTCAAATATAAAGACAGCAGCAAAAGAAGCCCTTGGGATCAAGAAGAAAGCAAATAGTAAAATTAGAACAGAATAAATGAAACAGAAAAACAACTGAAAGAGTTAACAAGACCAAAAGCTGGTTCTTTGAAAATATTAGCAAAAACAATAAACTGTTGGCCAGACTGACAAAAGCAAAAGAGGAAGGGAAGCAAATAACCTGAATAAGAAATGTGATGGATGATACCACAAAAAAAAACAACTGAAATTAAAAGAATCATATCAGATCACTGTGAAAAATTGTACTCTAACAAATTTGAAAACCTAGAAGAAATGGATGAATTTCTAGAAACACACTACGTACCTAAACTAACACAAACAGAGGCAGAACAACTAAATAAACCTATAACAAAAGAAGAGATTGAAAAGGTAATTAAAAAATTCCCAACCAAAAAAAGCCCTGGCCCAGACAGCTTCACTGCAGAGCTCTACCAAACTTTCAGAGAAGAGTTAACACCACTCCTACTAAAGCTATTTCAGAGCATAGAAAAGGATGAATACTCCCAATCTTATTCTATGAAGCCAGCATAACCCTGATACCAAAACCAGGTAAAGATACCACAAAAAAGGAAAATTACAGACCTATATCCCTCATGAACTTAGATGCAAAAATCCTCAACAAAATTCTAGCCAACAGAATTCAAAAACATATAAAAAAAAAAATTCACCAGTGACCAAGCGGGATTCATATCAGGTATGCAGGGATAGTTAAACATTAGAAAAACAATCAACATAATCCATCATATAGATAAAACAAAAGATAAGAACCATATGATCTTATCAATTGACGCAGAAAAGGCACTTGACAAAGCCCAACACCCATTCATTGTAAAAACTCTCAGCACAATACCGATAGAAGAGAAATTCCTCAACATAATAAAGGACATTTATACAAAGCCAGGAAACCCTGGTGGCGTAGTGGTTAAGTGCTATGGCTGCTAACCAAAAGGTCAGCAGTTCAAATCCTCCAGGCACTCCTTGGAAACTCTATTGGGCAGTTGTACTCTGTCCTATAGGGTCGCTATGAGTCAGACTCGACGTCAGTAGGGTTTTTTTTGGTTTATACAAAGCCAACAGCCAACCTCATCCTAAATGGAGAGAGTCTGAAAGCATTTCCCTTGAGAATGAGAACCAGACAAATATGCTCTTTCTCACCACTCTTATTCAACACAGTGCTGTAAGACCTAGCCAGAGCAATTAGGCTAGATAAAGAAATAAAGGGCATCCAAATTATCAAAGAAGAAGTAAAAGTATCTTTATTTGCAGATGACATGGTCTTATACACAGAAAACCCTGAAAAATCCTCAAGAAAACTACTGAAACTAATAGAAGAGTTCAGCAGAGTATCAGGATACAAGAATAAACACACAAAAATCAGTTGGATTCCTCTACACCAACAAAGAGAATGTTAAAGAGGAAATCACCAAATCAATACCATTTACAACAGCACTCAAGAAGATAAAATACTTAGGAGTAAATCTAACCACAGTCATAAAAGACCTATAGAAAGAAAACTACAAGACAATACTGCAAGAAACCAAAAAAGATCTACATAAGTCGTAAGTGGAAAAACATAACTTGCTCATGAATAGGAAGACTCAACGTTGTAAAAATGCCTATTCTACCCAAAGCGATCTACAGATACAATGTAATCCTGATCCAAATACCAATGACACTTTTTAATGAGATGGAGAAACAAATCACCAACTTCATATGAAAGGAAAGAGGCTCCAGATAAGTAAAGCACTACTGAAAAAGAAGAACAAAGTGGGAGGCATCACACAACCTGATTTTAGAACCTATTATACCGCCACAATAGTCAAAACAGCCTGGTACTGGTACAATAACAGATACATAGACCAATGGAACAGAATTGAGAATCCACACCAAAATTCATCAACATTTGAGCAGTTGATATTTGACAAAGGCCCAAAGTCAGTTAAATGGGGAAAAGACAGTCTCTTTAACAAATAGTGCTGGCATAATTGGATATCCATCTGCAAAAAAATGAAACAAGACTCATACCTCACACCGCGCCCAAAAATGAACTCTAAATAGGTCAAAGACCTAAATATAAAATCTAAAATGATAAAGGTCATGGAAGAAAAAATAAGGACAATGCTAGGAGCCCTAATACATGGCATAAACAGTATAAAAAACGTTACTAACTATGCACAAATACCAGATGAGAAACTAGGTAACTGGGAGCTCTTAAAAATCACTTATGCTCATCCAAAGACTTCACCAAAAGAGTAAAAAGATTACCTACAGACTGGGTAGGTAGGTGATCTGATCTCTAGAATCTACAAAATGCTGCAAAAACTCAACAACAAAAAGACAAATAGCCCAATTAAAAAATGGGCAAAGAATATGAACAAGCACTTCATCAAAGAAGACATTCAGGCGGCTAACAGATACATGAGGAAATGCTCATGATCATTAGCCATTAGAGATATGCAAGTCAAAACTACAATGAGATATCATCTCACCCCAACAAGGCTGGCATTAATCCAAAAAACACAAAATAGTAAATGTTGGAGAGGTTGTGGAGAGACTGGAATACTTATACCCTGCTGGTGGGAATGTAAAATGGTACAACCACTTTGTACCATACAATCCAGCAATTCCACTCCTAGGAATATATCCTAGAGAAATAAGAGCCTTTACATGAACAGATATATGCACACCCATGTTCATTGCAGCACTGGTTAAAATAGCAAAATATGCACATCAATGGATGAACGGATAAATGTATTATGGTATATTCCCATAATGGAATACTACATAATCATTAAGAACAAGGATGAATCCGTGAAACATCTCATAACCTGGAGGAATCTGGAAGGTATTATGGTGAGTGAAATTACTCAGTCACAAAAGGACAAATATCATATGAGACCACTATCATAAAAGCTCAAGAAAAAGTTTAAACACAGAAGATAATATTCTTTGATTGTTGCGAGGGTGGGAAGGGAGAGGGTATTCACTAATTAGATAGTAGACAAGAACTATTTTAGGTGAGGGGAAAGACAACACACAATACAGGACAGGTCACCACAGCTGGGCTAAATTAAAAGCAATGAAGTTTCCTAAATACAATCAAACACTTAGAAGGCCAAGGTAGCAGGGACTGGGTTCTGGGGACCATGGTTTCAGGGAACATCTAGGTCAATTGGCATAACAAGACATATTAAGAAAACAGTCTGCATCCCACTTTGGTGAGTGGCATCTAGGATTTTTGGCACTAGCAAGCAGCCGTCTAATATGCATCAATTGGTCTCAACCCACCAGGAGCAAAGGAGAATGAAAAACTCCAAAGACACAAGGTAAATATGAGCCCAAGAGACAGAAAGGGCCCCATAAACCAGAGACTACATTAGTCTGAGACTGAAAGAACTAGATGGTGCCTGGCTACCACCAATGACTGCCCTGACAGGGAACACTACAGAGAATCCTTGATGGAGCAGGAGAGCAGTGGGATGCAGACCTCAAATTCTCATAAAAAGACCAGACTTAATGGTCTGCCTGAGACTAGAGGGACCCCAGCGGTCATGGTCTCCATACCCTCTGTTAGTCCAAGACTGGGACCATTCCCAAAGCCAACTCTTCAGACAGGGATTGGACTGGACTATAAGACAGAAAAGGATACTAGAGAGGAGTGAGCTTCTTGGCTCAAGTAGGCACCAGACCATGTGGGCAACTCCTGTCTAGAGGCGAGATGAGAAGGCAGAGGGGGACAGGAGCTTGTTGAATGGACACGGGAAATACAGGGTGGAGAGAAGGAGTGTGGTGTTTTTTTAGGGGGAGAGGAACTAGGAGTACATAGCAAGGTGTGTATAAGTTTTTATATGACTGACTTGATTTGTAAACTTTCACTTTAAGCACAGTAAGTTAAAAGAAAAGATACTTTGCAATGGCAACATGTCAAGACTGAGTTGAGGCAAATTTTCCATAAAGCTGAATAACTACAGGAGAAGTTTTTATCAGAAAATTAGCTATATAAAACCACAAGGCTCTGATATTTGACAGAACTTGGTGTTCACATACTGCCTTTTCTTTGGAAACTGAGGGATATAGCTATTAGGAAAGGAGTGAATATCTGACCAAGTTAGTAAAGTATGTGTAATATTTTATTAACTTGTCCATGTTTTGTTGGTTGGTTTTTTCCTCACTGTATTGCCTTTTTACTTTCCCTTCTCTTAACAGGGGTTCTGCTCTGTGCTCATTGCCTCAGGGCGTGGATATGGTAGATCATTTCCCTTTCTAACTTTTATCTTTCAAAAGCCTAAGCACTTAGGGCATTTAGAGGATTTTCGAGTAGGATAAAGGGAACAGGATTCCCCAAAATCTTGGCCGGAAACATTAAGAAAGTTTTTTGCCCAACCCAGAAAGGGATTCCCCTTGGCTGGGTCTTGAGTAAGAAAGCTGGGTGTTCAGAGCGTGACAGAGGCAGGAAGACACAGAGTCAATGACTGCACAGTGCATTCAGAAAAAAGATGGCCATCACCAAGTACACCAGGCTGGGAACTATAAGCAGCCTGACCAAACCCAGACCCAAGCATGTCAAGCATAATAAGGTAGTTTAGTCATGGTCCACTTGAGCAGCCTGTTGCCTCTGCCTAGGGTGCATGCCAAATGTCCTTCCTATCATAGGCCAGGGATAATATCTCCACAGCAGCCCACACCTCGCCCAGTGAATTCCAAGCAGTTCATTCATTCATTTTGAGAAACAGTTTTTAATTCTCCTGGAATCCAGAATTCTGTGATCCATGGAGTTGTGGTGACCCACCCAGGCCATTTGCCCTTAGATGTCCTTTTGAAACTTGAGCCTTGAAGAAACTGATTTTCTAAAAGTCGCCTCTGAGTCAAACAATGGTCTAGATAAACTACTAAGGTCATCTCGCCTTGGGCATTGAGGTTTTTTGAAGAATTCAGTCAGTTTTGGGACACAAGTACTCCAAAGATCAGATTGGAAGCTAGGTTTTAGGGTAAATCAGTAATTATTTTAATTGTTCTTCAAGAAAATGCTGTATGAAATCCTTCCTGACCACAAATTTTTCATCAGTTCTATTCCAGCCCTTTTTCCACAGCAATGCTGATGAGATTTGGAGTAAGAGTCTTTAGAGTTTCTCTCATCTTTGGAACATTTTTGACTCTCTAGTGGAAATCTTACCTGGATTTGCAAATTGTATATTAAATAAACTTCAGTCAACCTCTATTATTGGCTTAATATGGTTTTTAACAATTCATTTTAATTAATCTACCAAGTATTTATTGAACACCTGCTGTTGTTTTTTTTTTTGTTGTTGCTGGGCACCAAGGCTTCCAAACAGTTTGTTCTGGTTCAAACCCCTCTTCATAATTTGCATTTCTAACAAGTTCCCTGCCGAGAATTTGCTTTTCCACCCCAGATATACTGGATCAAAATCTACATTTTAACAAGATTTCCCAGGTGATTCTAATCTATAATTTTGGGGGTGGGGAGTCCCTGCCTTCATGGCTCCTACATTATATTAAAGAGACCAACAATAAACAAATATAAAGCATGTCAGGGACCCATAAATGCTATGCAGAAAAATAGGGGTTGGGGGTTAGAGAGGGAAGGAAGCTTCTTCTAACTATAGGAAAGCCAGGTAAGGTGCCTGGGAGCAATGACATTTGAGCAGAGGCCTGACTGCAGTGAGGGGTTGTGAGAGAAGAAAAGTCTGGAGGAGGAGAGTTGTGAAGGACCCCAACCATGGTTGGCTGGATGAGGAACAGTGAGGGGGCCGCTGGGATGGGAGACGAGGGTTACGCAGGGCCTAGGTTGTGAAGAGCTGGGGATGGGTCATGATAAGGACTTTGGATTTCTTTTCAGATGGGATAAGAAGTCATTGGCCAATAGATAGTATGGGGATGAGTTAATAGACTACTGTTTTTCACGGTAAGAAAAAAGATGAGAGGCATATTGCAGATATGGAGATATAGAGCTCAGGTTGGGAAATGCTGAGTGGGGCATTCAGCTTGAAGACACCTCTGTGTATATTCAGTGCCAGTGTTTTTCAAAGTGAGACTTTGAAAGTTCAATACATGTTACAAATTATTGGGAATGCTGTGTGGTAAAGTGTCAAAAATAATTCTTCTATGGATGTTTTAAACTCCCTAAATTTGGAAATAAAGACTTCCAGCCTGATTTTTCACTTTAGAATAAATCTTCCAGGCTGGCGGAAGAGATTAAAGACATCCTTGACCCATTTTTTCTTTCTTTACTTCCTCTGTTGCTTGAATCACATAGCAAAGTCAATAATCTAGTTCTTTTTCAATGCTACTGAGCATTGGTTAATTTCTGACACAGAAATGTGGTATCAATGTGCATATACCTGGTGCTTTAGGAACACCAGTAGAATTTTTAGTGCATCAGGGACTGGTTTCCTTCCTTGACTCACATTAGAGAAGAGCCTCTGAGTGATAATGCCAAGAAAAATGCCCAGTACAATATTAATTACTGAGTTCTAGTATCTACTTCCATCAGAAGTGAATCAGTGTGTCAATTTTCTTACTCCCTTACCAACACTGGACATTATTATTTAATTTTTTTAACCAAATTGATAGACATATTCCCTGCAGGATTTATTTTTTATTTTTTAACTTATTTTTATTTTCACGTGGAGGGTGTTCATTCTCTCATAAACCATTCACTCATTTTAGTATCACTATAGGACAGCTCTACCACCCTACCTCTGAACCCACCACCGCCATCCATGCACTGAAGATTCTGACACAAGGTTCAGTATCACTTTCACCTCAACACTGCTGTGGCCTGGTGATTTCAATGCATGGGTCCATTCAATGTGCTAGCCTCTTTGTTGTTGGCCTCCTAACCTACAGTGATCTTCTTCTCTTCCTACTTCACCTCTTTCACAACTCCTCCCTGGCTCTTATGCAACAACTTCACTTTGGAACATTAAATTTATACATTTTTCTTGTTGGCCGCAACACCATATCCTTTTAATTCTGTCATTCAGTTGCTCTCATTTTATTTGTTCTTGGTCAAGAGTATTCAGCTTCTTGCTACCGTACGCTTTCTTCTTATCGGTTGCCTCCTGTCTTTTTCTTTCCTTCTCATTTTAGCTTAGCTTAATGAGTTGGTGGGTTCAAACCCACCCAGGAGCTCCATGTGAGAAAGACCTGGTGATCTGCTTCCATAAAGATTACAGCCTAGAAAGCCCCATGGGGCAGTTCTACTCTGTCACATGGGGTCATTATGAGTCAAAAATTGACTCCATGGGACCCAACAACAATGGTGATGCAAATGGTTAAGTGCTTGACTACTAACTAAAACACTGATAATTCAATCTACCCAGAGGTACTTTAGAAGAAAGTCTTGGTGATTAACTTCTAAAAAATTAAGGAAAAAAAAAACTTTTTTTTTTTTTTTTTTAGCCCCTGAAAAATCTGTGTAACACAGTTCTACTCTAAAACACATGAGCTCTCCGTGAGTGGAGGAAACAGGTTTGGTGTTTCTGGTTTAATGGTTCATCACTTTAATCACTCTTAGACTATTTTTCTTCTGTTCCATCCATCTGGACAAAAAACCCAACTCTGGAACAATCTAATTCTCTGTCTCCTCAGTACCAACATCTTGGCTCTTCACTTCTGGTAGAGAAAATTGCACAGCTGTACATATTAGTGCCTTTATCCATCATGGGATCCAGGGCCAAATGAGCCTTTTCTGGTGCCTGTCTATCCTTTCCTGGTCCACTAGTCTAGATTCTTTCCTGTTTTCCACCACAGCTATGTCAAACCTGCTCCTTAAACCTCCAAGTGACCACTTTTACTCTAATCTTAAAATATGCTCTCCTCCTTAACATCTCAGAGAAATAGAATCTATCAAATGAGAACCGAATGAGCTACGTGCCACCAAACCAACACAGTTACCTCTATTTTTGTCCATATATATATATCTATTTTTTAAATGCCTTCTCTATCACATTTACTTCTGCTTTCTCAGGGACTGGCTCAATTAATTATACCTTCTTTCCTGAGTTTTCAAACTTTGTCTCCTTACTTCTATTAATTAATATTTAAACACGCTTAAATTTCCCCCAACTCTAAAAAAAGAAAGAAATGAATAAACAAAATAATTCCTTCCTAGACCCCACATCTTTCTCTAGATACTGTGTTATCTTTCTCCTCCCTGAAATTGCTAAAGTGTTTACACTTAAGTCTACAGTTTCTCAGTGCACTTCCTCATTTTCTGTTGCTGGGTGTCATTTAGTCAGTTCCAACTCGTAGAGCCCTGGTGGCACAACAGTTAAGCTGCTAACCAAAAGGTTCGAATACTCCCAGTGGCTCCATGGGAGAAAGACGTGACAATCTGCTCTCATAAATATTAAACCCATTGTGGTAGAGTCATATTGACTTATAGCAATTACACCCAAGAAAATCCTATGGGGCAGTTCTACTCTGTCATACGGGGTCACTCTGAGTCGAAAATCTACTCAACAGCACCCACCCAACAGCACCCAACAACAACCTTATTTCCTATTGATCTCGAACTCACTAAAAACTGACTTCTGCTCTTGGCAAAATAACTAAGGTTTTTGCTGAATCTAAAAGTTATTCTTAAACCTTATTTTTGTCATCTCATCAGAAATTTACACTCTCCATTTTTTTTCTTTTACCGCCTCAGTCACATTTTCCTGGTTTCTGTTGTGCACTTTTTCCTGCCTAGTGTTAATAATTGATGCTCATAAAAGTTTTGCCTTTAATCCTCTTTTCTTCTCTCTCTTGATGTGCTTATCCACTTTAGGATTTTATTGCTATTTATTTATAACTGATGGCTATAATCAGTATCATCAACCTAGATCTTTATCCTGAGCTTCAAACCTTCTGGTAGATTGCAGAATGACTTCTGTCTTTCGCTTCTCCCTGTATCCTTGTTCTTTGTAATGTAATTTTGCAGCTCTTTCCATCAAATGCTGGAGTCTATTTTCCCTTCACTTGAATCTGGGCTGGCTTTATGACTTGCTTTGCCTCATAGAACATGGTAGAAATGGTGGTGTCCAATTTCCAGGCCAGGTTGAAAGATAGATTACAGGCTTAGGCTCTATCTATCTCTAAAGCTGCCACTATCAGGAGAATAGCTTTGATGAGTCTGCTAGAAGTTGAGAGACCATGTGGAACAGCTGACTTGGCAGATGATTTCAGACACGCAAGTAAACCCGGTTGAGACAATTCTAGTCCTACCTGGGCCAGAAAACCCACCCAACTGAGCCCAGAGTAAATTGCTGATCTGCGGAGCCATGAGCTATAAATAAGTGGTTGTTGTAAGCCATCGGTTTTTGTGATTGTTTGTTATGCAACAATAACTAACTACTACAGGTCTCTAAATATTGCTACAGATCGATAAATAATAGCACACATTTATTGGGCATTGTCTATATGCCTGTCCTTGTTCTAAGTAGTTTCTATCTATTGTCAGATTTAATCTTCTCAATAATCTTGTGAAGAATACACTATTGTTATGATCATATCTCATTTTATAGATGAGGAAACCGACGTATAAAGGTATGCATCTTGCCCAAAGTCACACAGCTAGTTGGACTTGGATCTAGGCAGTCTATGCTTCTGACCACAGGACTACACTACCTGCTGTACACTAGTGTCACAAACTCACAAATGGGACTTTGGTTAAACCTTTTAGTGGGTCCCTGATTGCCAACCATAAAAATAGAGTTTGCTGTTGTTGTGGAGCACTGGTGGAGCAGTGGTTGACAGCTACAGTTGCTAACCAAAAGGTTGGCAGTTTGAATCCACCAGCTGCTCCTTAGAAACCCTATGGAGCAGTTCTACTCTGTCCTATAGGGTTGCTATGAGTTGGAATTGACTCGACAGCAGTGGGTTTGGTTTTGTTGTTCTTGTTACTTGCCATCAGGTTGATTCTGACTCATGGTGGCCCTATGTGTGCAAAGTAGGACTATTGCATACGGTTTTCAAGGGTGTGACCTTTTGGAACCAGATCGCCAGGCCTGTCTTCTGAGGCACTTCTGGGTGGGTCTGAAACAACATTTTGGCTAGTAGGCAAGCGCTTAACCTATTATTTTAGCCCTATTTTGTATTGTGCCTTTCATTGTAGCCATGATGAGCTACATGGTTGTCTTAGTTATCTAGTGCTGCTATAATGGAAATACCACAAGTGAATAGCTTTAACAAAGAAAAATTTATTTTCTCACAGTCCAGTAGCCTAGAAGTCCAAATTCATGGTGCCAGCTACGGGGGAAGGCTTTCTCTCTGTCAACTCTAGAGGAAGGCCCTTGTAATCAGTCTTCCCTTGGTCTGGGAGCATCTAGCACAGGAACCTAAGGTCCAAAGACCTAAGGAGCACTCTGTTCCCGGCACTGCTTTCTTGATGTTATGATGTCCCTTTGACTGTCTGCTTGCTTCTCTCTTTTATTTCTCAAACAGATTGGCTTAAGACACTGTCTAATCTTGTATATCTCATCAGTATAACTGCCACTAATCCATCTCATTTCATCGTAGTGATAGGATTTAGAACACATAGGAAAATCACATAAAATGATGGACAATGACATAATGTTGGGACTCATTGCCCAGCTAAGTTGACAGATATTTTGTGGGGACATAATTCAATCCATGACACTGGTGTTTCCCACATACTCTATAACTCTCATGATTCTACTTTGTTTTCTATTATGTTGTTCTTTACTTGGAATGTTTTCTCCATTTTTTTTTTTCTTTCCAGATAAGCTTTGGTGACCAAGTTCAATGCCATTTTCTCTGTGAAGTCATCCCTCCTCAACTGCTCTTCCAATGTTGTTCCTCTAGCTCTTTACACACAGCCCTGGTCACACAGTGGCTAAGAGTTTGGCTGCTAACCAAGAGGTCAGCAGTTCGAATCCACCAACCGCTCCTTGGAAACCCTATGGGGCAGTTCTACTCTGTTCTATAGGGTCACAATGAGTTGAAATCAACTCAATAGAAACAGGTCTGTTTTTGTTTTGTTTTGTTCTTTACATACACTTTAATTTATGGCCTTTGTCATGGATCGAATTATGTCCCCCCCAAAATGTGTGTATCAATTGGATTGGGCCATGATTCCCTGTATTGTGGTATTTTCCTGTATGTTGGAAATCCTGCCTCTGTGATGTTAATGAGGGAGGCTGGGTGGCAGTTGTGTTAGTGAGGCAGTACTCAACCTACAGGATTGGATTGTGTCTTGAGGCAATCTCTTGAGATATAAAAGATAGAATCAAGTAGAGAGGCAGGGGAACCTCACATCACCCAGAAAGAAGAACTGGGAGCAGAGCGCGTCCTTTAGACCTGGGGTTCCTGCCCAGAGAAGCTCCTAGTCCAAGGGAAAATTGACAAGAAAGACCTTCCTCCAGAGTCAACAGAGAAAGAAAGCCTTCCCCTGGAGCTGACACCCTGAATTTGGACTTTTAGCCTACTTTACTGTGAGAAAATAAACTTTTCTTTGTCAAAGCCATCCAGTTGTGATATTTCTGTTATAGCAGCACTAGATAACTAAGACAGCCCTCATCAATTATATTACACGTTTGTGTGATATGCTTGCCTTCTCTAGACAGGGAGTTTGTTTAGAACAGGAACTATGAGTTCGGTTTTACTCTGACCTTCCCAAGTGCCTTCTCCAACTATTCCCAGGAGTTAGCAGAACGTCTGGCACACAGTTAAGTGCTCATCAACTATTGCTGTATTAAGGAATCATTAGAATACTAAATGTACCAACTGTCACCACACAGGGACCTCAATGAAGAAATGATTGAAATCTGAAGCTCCTAAAGAGCCTGTTTGAAAACATGGGTTACAAAATGAAGGGGGGAAGATTATGTTAGTAAACTAACCCTAGTCTTCTTCAAAACAAATGATCCAAAAATGTTTAACTCCTTCATCCTTTTGCAAGACAACTAAATTAACCCAGCTTCTAAGTAGCAAGGACATATCTGGGAGTGCTAGGGATTTCTAAAACTATCTTTACAGGTGGGTAGTTAAACCAAAAACTCATTGCTGTCTATTTGATTACAACTCATAGTGACCCTGTAGGACAGAGCAGAACTGCCGCATAGGATTTATAAGGTTGTAATTTTACAGAAGCAGACTGCCACATCATTCTCCAGAGGAGGGGCTGGTGGGTTCAAACTGCCGACCTTTCAGTTAGCAGTTGAGCGCTTTAACCATTGCAGCACCAGGACCCCTTGAGGGGTAGTTAGAATTATGAAATTAATAGAGAGATAGAGATATTACTCTATACATGAGGAAACCAGTGCTTACTTCTTTGTTTTGTTTTATTTTAACTCTTAAACTCCACCTTTTGAGAAAATAATTCTAAGTTTGCTCTGTATTTCCACTGTAGGTAATTTAAACTTCTTAAAAGGGGAACGCAACTTCCAGGACAGGCGATCAATTTTCTGTGTGTGTGTGTGTGTGTGTGTTTTCTTCAGTTCTCAAAAGTGTTACTATAATCAAAATATGGCCAAGTTAATTAACCTTTTGACTTGTTTTCTTATTTATATGTGGAGATAATTTTAGATCTACTTGATAGGATTGTAAGCCATGTATATGTTATTTAGCACAGTGCCTGGCACATAGTAAAAACCAAAACCAAACCCGTTGCCATGAAGTCGATTCTGATTCATAGAGACCCTACAGGACAGAGTAGAACTGCCCCATACGGTTTCTAAGGAGCAGCTGGTGGATTCGAACTACCAGCATTTTGGTTAGCAGCCAAACTCTTAACCACTGTGCCACCGGGTACCCAATAAATGATAATTATTAGTTTTATTATTACTATGAGAAAGGGTATTATCTTGTTTCCCTCAGTTAATACAGTATCATGAAGACTTTCACATGTCATTAAAAACATTTTGAATCACCTTACAGGGTGACAATATCCCCCTTTGTATTATGCTCATTATTTACCTAATCATTTTCCTTGTTCAAAATTTAATTTTTCTCATTCGTTTACTAATATAAAGAACCTGGCAGAGAGTACCTTTATACATACAACTTTGTCTAAGCTTCCGCTTATTTGTTTTAGGATAGATTTCTAGAAGAGGACATGCCTAAATTAAGTATATATTGCAATTAAGTTCTTTTTATATATTGTTAAATTCTGATTTTCAGAAAGTTCAACCCATTTACTCTCTCAATTATGGTGTAAATTGGTACAAACGCTTCACTGTACTTTTGACAACCTGAAGTGCCTGTTTTTAAACTACTTCCTAATCTGATGGTCAAAATAGCATTTTATGGTCGTTTTAATATGCATATTCAGTTACCAGTGATTTTGACCATTTCTCTTTCTTTGCAACACTGGTCACTTGGCTTCTGGGATGCTCCACTCCATTGCTTTTCCTTCTGTTCCACTCTTCGTTTCTTCTCAGTTTCCTGCTGTTCCTCCTCAGTTCCTCAACTTCTTTTTTAAAATTTTTTATTATACTTAAGATGAAGGTTTACAGAACTAGCATCTCATTAAACAGTTAGTATACGTATTGTTGTATGACATTAGTTAACGACTCCAGGACATGTCAACACTCTCCCTTCTAGACCTTGGTTTCCCTATTACCAGCTTTCCTGTCCCCTCCTACCTTCTAGTCCTTGCCCCTGGGCTGGTGTGCCCCTTTAGTCTCATTTTGTTTTATGGGGCTATCTAAATCTTTGGATGAAGGGTAAACCTCAAGAGTGGCTTCATTACTGAGCTAAAAGGTGTTCAGGGGCCACCCTCTTGGGGTTTCTCCTGTCTCTGTCCAGCCAATAAGTCTGTTCTTTTTTTGTGAGTTAGAATTTTGTTGTACATTTTTCTCCAGCTCTGTCCAGGACTCTCTATTGTGATCCCTGTCAGAGCAGTCAGTGGTGGTAGCCAGGCACCATCTAGTTGTACTGGGCTCTGTGTGGTGGAGGCTGTGGTAGTTGTGGTTCATTAGTCCTTTGAACTAATCTTGCCCTTGTGTCTTTAGTTTTCTTCATTCTCCTTTGCTCCTGAAGGGACAAGATCAGTGGAGTATCCTAGATGACTGCTCACAAGCTTTTAAGACCCCAGACGCTACTCGCCAAAGTAGAATGTAGAACATTTTTTTTATAAACTATGTCATGCCTATCGAGCTAGATATCCCCTGAGACCATAGTTCCCACAGCCCTCAGCCCAGTAGTTTGGCCCCTTGGGAATTTGGATGTGTCTGTGGAGCTTCCATGACCTTGCCTTGTATAGGCTGTGCTGGCTTCCCCAGTACTATGTACTGTCTTACCCTTCACCAAAGTTACCTCTTATCTATTGTCTGTTTAGTGTTTTTTCATCCCTACCCCTCCTGTCTCAACTGCACTGGGGTCTGGGTACCCCTCCCATCCTTCATAATACACAAAAAGAAACAATATTTGATTGCTGCTCAACTTCTTAATGTTTGAATGTACCAAGGTTCAGTCATTAGGTCTAATTTTTTCTTTATCTGCACTCACTTCTTGAATGATCTCATTGAGTCTCATGGCTTTACTACCATATTTATGTCAAAAACTCCCAGATTTATAGCTCTAGTCCAGACATCTCTCTTGAACTTCAGACCTCAAAAGTAAAACTCTTTTTCTGTTCAACATCTTGACTTAGACATCTAAAAAACAAACATTTCAAATACAGCATGCTCTCAACTGAACTCCTCATATTTCCTCACAAATGTGTTCATTTTGCAGACTTTCCCATTTTAGTTTATGTTATGATCCCAAACCCTAAGTCCCCATTGACTCGTCTTTCTCTCATACCCCATAGCTAAGCCACTGGCAAACTCGATTGACTCTTCCTTCAGAATATACCCATGATCTGACCACTTCTCCTGTGTTCACTGCCCATCCCAGTCCAAGCCATGTTTTCTCACACCTGTATGGTTTCAATCACTTCCATCTGGTCTTTCTGCTTCCTCTCTCGCCCAACCCAGAAGCCAGAGTAATCTTTTTAATTTGGAAGTCAGATCTTATTCTACTGCTCAGAACCCTCAACCAGTTTCCCATCTCACTTGGGATCACACTGGCCTTGCTTTTTCTCTTATCTCCTTCTGTGACTCTCCCCCTAACTCACTCTCCACTAGGCACACTGATTTCCCTGAAATTTCCTGAAGATGCCAGGGACATTTCTTCTGTGTGGCCATTATACTTGAAATACTCTCTCACCTCCTTAGGTCGTTACTCAAATATTACCTTCCCTGATTAAACCAAAACCAAACCCACTGCCGTCGAGTAGATTCCGACTTGTAGTGACCATATAGGACAGAGTAGAACTGCCCCTAGGGTTTCCAAGGCTGTAAATCTTTACAGAAGCAGACAGCCACATCTTTCTCCCCCAGAGTGACTGGTGGGGTTTGAACCATCAACCTTTTGGTTAGCAGCTGAGTGTTTTAACCACAATGGCTCTAGGGCTCCTTCCTTCCCTGATTTCTTATTTAAAATGAGAAATCAGCTCCTCTAATATTTCCAGTTCCTTTCCTCCATTTTATTTTTCTACATCGCATTTATTTTGTAACATATTGTACATAGATATTACTTAGAGATTTGGTTTATGGTAATAGAATGTAAACTTTATGAAGGCAGAAATTTCCATCTACTTCCTTCGCTGTTTTGTCCCTAAAGCAGTCCAGAGTAGTGGCCAAAAGCACGGACTTCAGGTTTGAATCTGGTCTCTGCCCCTTACTTCTGAGCAATCCTGGGCCCATTGCTCAACCACTACGTAGCTCCGTTTCTTCTTCTGTAATATAGGGGTAGTAAGACCACCTGCCTCAGAGGGTTAATAAGAGGATTTCATAATTTAATATTTGTAAAATGCTTGGCTCTGGGCTTGGCACAAGAAAAACACCATATAAGTATTTGTCAGACAAATAAATTGTTAAATTTCCAGAATGCAAAACAAAACTTGGCTCTTAGAAGGTGATCGGCAAACTGAAACTTCAAAATAAAATGCATGGCAAGTGAAAATCCAGTTCTTGAGTTAGAGGGTCTGCTGACGAATGTGTTGTGTTAGCTATGCCACAAATCCAGCCCTCATGAGACAAGCACCTTTACCGTTTCAACCTGGAAGCTGTCCCTCCTACATGATGTGTGTCTTCAGCTTTGCAACAATAAGAATGCATCAACACAAGGACCTCCACCACGCAGGAAGCAACTCAAAGCTGACGTCTCTTTGTAATGTCATAGTAGGCTCAGGCTCACCTGGGCATAGCCCTATGGAGCAGTTCTACTCTGAGCACATAGGGCCACCATATGTCGGAATCAACTTGACGGCAACTAACAACAGCAACGGCTATGCGATATTTCCGAGCTTGCTGTCTTAATTGCTTGTTGACCAGAAATGACCATAACCAGTTGAGACCAGCCCCAGGTGCTTCCACCTATAACCTTACTTAACTGGTATTTTCCAAACTCAACACTCTCCTGAGATGTCATCATAGTGAAGCCAAGAACCCTTGTACCTATTACAAATAGAAGAAAGGACACAGGGCTCAATCACGGTTTTGCCCCCACTTCAAAAGGATGCACCCCTGCTCAAATTACGACAACCTTCCAGAATCTCTTTTTGTCAACTAACCTCCTCAAAGCTTCTTATAAAAGGAAAATGCTAACTTTCCAAATTGAAGTCTTTGGTATATTTCCTCTTCAGCACCAGGCTTCCTTGTTGCAGCAATTTGGTTTAATCTGCCCTAAAAATCTTTAACATTTTTATAACTCCACTCCAAAATCTGCCATTTTAAGTTAACTTGAATAAATGTTCAATGACCTGATAACTCATTGACACAGACAAAACGGGGCTCAGGCAACGGAAACATACAAACTTAGGTAGCAGGTGTTCCTTGGTAGGTTCCTGATAGGGTGTCCTGGTTTGACATTTATCAGAGGGCACAAAGCAGTCACCACTGGACCTTCCTTCCTAGTTTAGTGTGAACGGAATGGTTTCATGCCTCTGAGCTTTGACTGCCAGGTCAGTTACTGGTTGTGGCTTTATGTCAAAGGAATCAAACTGACTGCAGCTATCCATCTGAAGTAAAATAACTCCCGTCCCACCGCCTCAATAAAGCTTTGCATCAGGCTGTAAAGAAGAACAATAGAAAATCCAAATGGATCCACGCCCTCCTCCACACATTCACCCTCTGCTGAAGTTTACTGTGTTATATGCGACTGGGGAATCCACCGCACTATCAAAGCCCTCATTTTAACTTTTCTACTCCCCTTTCTGACTTGCCCTGTTGCTGTTTAACCTGCTGAGATCCGGTCTTGTACAAGGACTGTGCATTTCCTCAAGAAAATGACATCTAATTAAATTCCAAATGACACCATTTTACAAAAGGGGTGCTTCAGTTTTTTGCAAGTCACCGTTTCTCTTTCTTGCAATGTGCTCTGGTTTGTTCAGTTTCTCACTTCAAGGCATTGGAGGCAGGTTTAAAACATTCCAGTATGAAATGAGATGTAAGGTCCTAGGGCTTTAGTATGAAATGAGATGTAAGGTCCTATGGCTTTAGAAAAATTTATGCAGCCCATCCTCTAGGCTTCCAGCCAGACTCCAGCAGGAGAAATTTGCTTTACATTCTGTCAAGGCTCAGACTGCAATGAATGAATCTTTTTGGAAAGAACTTTAAATTGCAGTTATACAAAGAAATCTGGGGAGAAAATTATCCCGATGTTATTATTCCGCAACCCCAAAATGTTTGTAAAGTTCGCCATAAAAAATGTCATGAGACTATCTGGTAGAAGTTCAGACGCTCAAAGTAAAGTTTGTTGCAGCTGTTAGAACAAGCAGTGCATGTTAAAGAGGGGTCAATTAACATTTATCAAGAGACATCGGCATTTCTAAAGCGTATTTACTCTGAGAGGCCAAATACACCTCTGTATCTTTGAACTGAAGTGACTCACAGAAGAATAATAAGCTGGTCACTTGGCAGAGGCTGGAGTTGCTACTCGTCTTCTAATTGCAAACTCTATGGGATTCTCACTGGTTTTCTTTGACTCATTTTAGAAGTTGCCAAAAACTATAATCGCCCTACATTTAGACTTGGAGAAGAAAATGTGTGGATGACATTTCCTAACTTACAGCCTGGATCAGGGGAATCCGTCTCAGCAAAGGCAGGACTTTTCTTAGCGATTCTCTTTTTTTCCAGTTTGCACTCTCATCTGCTCTTCTTGTATTCACTCTGCAGCCCACAGTAGAAAACGCATGTGTGAAATCTAGCTACCTGTAAGTGGGAGGCCTAAAGGAGTATAATAAACCTGGTTGTTTCTGTTCTACCTGCTATTTACATCTGAAAGACACTGAGCCAAGATCCCTCAAAACTGAGAATGCACACGAACTACAAGGCTGAGCGATCTTTAAGCAGAGCCAGGTTCCTGGGAACCAGGGATAATTTCCTTGACGAATACATCAGGTGTTTATTGCTTCCTTGGAGAGCTCTGAAATACTTCTTTTCGATATACTCTTAAATTAGCTGGAGGCAGTTTGCATTCCCCCCTAAAATCCACTGACTGTGGCTGCCTAAAATCATGGAGGTCTTGACTTTGGTTTCTGTTAAACTTGACATTAGTGATTCACCACTGGATCTGAAATCTAGTTCTGCTTTCGCTGACATTTGACAATGCTTGTGGTGGGGGCTTCATCATACTTCCAAATTTCATTTGAATTTGAAACCATTTTGATCTTTACAATTTCTTTCTTTAATTTAGATTTGTTTATCTTTGTAATAACAATAAATAACCCGGAATGGGAAGGAAAAAAAAAAAAAAAGTAGCCATGTTTTCAACTCAGGCTCCTGGTGAACCCATGTGTATCAGAGTAGAACTGTGTTCCCTAAGGTTTTTAATGGCTGATGTTTTGGAAATAGATTGCCAGGCCTTTCTTTTGAGGTGCCTCTAGGTGAACTCCAACTTCTAAACTTTCATTTAGGAGCCTAGAGCCTTAACTGTTTGTGCCACCCAAGGACTCTCCCCTGAATGAGCATTTACTAATTCATTAATTCTGAGAATAATCCTATGGGTTAAGGGCTAACATTAAAAAAAAAAAGTAATTGTTATTTACTTCAGGAACCAGACCTTAAACTAAAACCTCAAATTATTCAACTAATAATTAAGTTTCTAATGACAAGAGCAAAAATGATATGTTGCTTTTTCTTGCTTTATCATCACCAGAGAGGAAAGTTAGCCTCCAGCTCAGGCCATCTTGGTAGTCTGGGTTGCCCTGGGCTTTTTAGAAGATGAAAAAAGAGGGCCTTTGAATAGAGAGATGGGGGAATCTGGCTTGATGTAGCTGATCTCACAAGAAAGTCTGTCTATTGTGTTGCGACCCCATAGGGTTTCTAAGGGGCAGGTGGATTAAGCTGCCAACCTTTCGTTTAGCAGCTGAGCTCTTAACCATTCCACCACCAGGGCTCTGCTGTGATCTTGGAGAAAAGGAAATACATAATTTGCTGGAAGGGGTGACAGCAAGAGGGAAGGGGTATTTTGGTTAAGAGCTCAGCTGATAACCAAAAGGTCAGCAGTTCGAATCCACCAGCCAATCCTTGGAAACCCTATGGGGCAATTCTACTCTGTTTTATAGGGTTGCTATGAGTCGGATTCAACTCGATGGCAGGAGGTTTTATTGGTTTGGTGGGCTTAAGATTTATGAGTAGAAGACTGAATATGTGGAGATTAAGACCTGAACACTAAGAAGGAATAGTAGTGATCACAGTAGCTAGACTTGAGCAGTTGTTTTTAGAACAGCCTCCCAGCTTTCTCCTCTGCAATCTATCCTTTACTGTGCCTACTGGACAATCTTCCTAAAACACAAATTGAATTCTATCACACCCCTGCTTCAAAGCTCTCAAGTGCATCTAATGCTTTGTAGATATTCTTTGAAGTCCTAAGGGTGTTAGCAAGGGCTTCACTCTTTGACCTTGGCCTACTCTCCAGCCATCTTGTCTTACTTGCCTCCTGTTCTCTATACCCTGGCCTGTTAATTTTGTCATAGCCCATCCTTTTCCTGGAATGCTGGTGTTGTCCCCTTGGTGAGGGTCTACTCACTAAGTTCGAATGCCACTTGTTTTATGAAAGCTCTCCTGATCCCTTTTGTATGGAATTAACTCTTCCCTCCTCTGTGACTTCACTGTACCAGATAACTATTTCTATCCCTGGAGCCTATAATCCTAAAAAAAAAAAAAAATTTTTTTTTTTATAATCCTAGACTTGCCATATTTGTTTAATTGCTTGTCTTCCCCGCTACACTGTAGTCCAAATGAAAGCAAGGACCTTGTCTTTTTTTTTTTTTTTTTTTAGCCCTGGAACTACACTTTAAAAAAAATTTATATATTATTTCTATTTAAAATATTTAAAAAATAAATATTAGTTAAATAAAGTGAGGGGAAAAAATTACAAACTGCACGTCAGAAGTCTTCTGAAAATAGCGCTTTGGAATAAGGGCCTGCGAGAAGACCCAATCTCCAGATCTATAAGAGATAAATCTAGAGCTAACTAAAAAGTTGTAAGATTGTCATTAGCATTTTGTTTTCAACATATATCATTCAGGTTCATTTCCCTTGCCTTATTTAAAGAAACAACACACATGAAGTAATTGGTAAAAGCACTGGCCTTCAGGTCTTCCCAGTGTTAGGGAAAGCTGCATGATTTATGTGAATCATTTTTCCCTTTTGGCACCACAAAGGCAATTCGTACAATTTACAATTTCAGTTCTGAACTTATTATATGATATCAAAGTTTAATTAATATAGTCCAAAACATCCATACAGAGTTAAGATTTAAAAAATCATAATCGGAATGCACAGAGCAATTGTTCAGCAGAAGTCCCTGACTGGAATTTCTGGCAGCTTCCTCTCCTGTTCTTCATGGTCCAAGATTCGAGCCTGTGTGCGCGCTGTTTCTAAACGGATGGTCCAAGAGTAGTGAATTCAGAAACAGAGAAAGGATATTTGGAATTCAAAACATCTCATTTGACACATTCTACGTGAATTACCTCAGCACACAATCTAAAAGCCCCTCAGAAATAGTACAACTATTCCCAATTTGGAAAAACGAGAATGGAATAATAGAGAATATTCAGGAGCTTATTTGGAAACTCATGAATTCATAAAGCAAGTCTAGTGATGGAGACAAGAGCTGAACATAAGCATCTTGACTTATTCTAGCACTAGTATTTGAATTGGAGTGCCTGGGTGGCACAAACCATGAAGCACTTGGTTACTAAATGAAAGGTTGGTGGTTTGAATCCACCCAGAGCTACCTCAGAAGAATGGCCTGGCAATCTGCTTCCAAAGGTCACAGTCAAGAAAACCCTACGGAGTGCAGTTCCACTCTGAAACATGTAGGGTCGCCAGGACTCAGAATCCACTCGACAAAAAGCAAGTGGTTTCAGTATTTCAACTGACAGCTAAACCCCCACCAATCTGACCCAGGAGAACTCAGCACTTGGGCACAGTGGGTTGGGACCAGGGCCACGTCTCCACGCAATTGTACTCTACGCCATGCTTTGTCCTTGGTTTTCTACAGCTCGCTCTGGCTGTTGTCAGTCTCCACATCAGAGCAGGTTTGGAAGCAAACAGATTTTCTATTACATCGTTAGTCTTGTGGCTCTAAAAACTGCGCACAGTTTCTTCCGTAACAGGTAGAATGTTTTTGAAAACTAATTGTGGAGAAGAAACAAAAACATTTTGAAAGACAAGGATAAAAGCATTTAAGAAATTAAAACAAAATGCTCATTTATTATTTTTAATATGTAGTCAAATATGACAGCAGTATTACACAATTTGCTCCCTTCTCCCCCTTCTAAAAAAAAAAACAAACATGATTTAATTCTGAAAACAAGCAATCAACAGAGAGAACGCAGTTTACATTTGGTCATCAACATTTTCCAGACCTTTAACAAATTGTATCACCATGGCAGTCAATACAATGGCTTTTTTGATAAAATTATTACTAGAAAAAAAAAAAAAAGACTTCCCACATATTGTAAGCAGAACCAAAAGAATTGCAGAAAAACTTGGTTTAAGAGGCCGTGTGAAGACACCATCAATGAATTATTGCAATCATAACACTCCTCAGGTAAAAGATAGATGGCAAATTAATGGGCTGTGGTGAAATACATTCAAACTTAGATAATTAATCTTACAATAACAATAATGAGGAAGCTTGCGGAAGTATATAGCATCTGGATTAACTGAATTTAAAGAGAGGATTCCAATGAAGGTCACACCTCTTTGGCCATCAGCCACCATTAGTGCAAATTCAGATACAACAGTTCGTACATTTGCAGGCTCAGGTACGTCAAGCATGAGGTCATCATGAAGAATGCATGTTATTTTATCGTGAAAGAATGCAGCCCAGGGAGGGAATTCTCATGGGCATGGCGGGGGAAACAGGAATGCTGCCCAGAGGACTAGGGTAAGTTCCTAATGCTCAGTATTCCAAGTCTTGGCTTCAGTCAGGTTTTTGGAACACCTCTGGAAAACTAACCACCTCCTGAAAGACTTGCCCTTAGGACATACACGGCCTTCTCAAAACAGTGCGAACCTTGCTTGCTATGTGCTGTGCTTGACTGCTCAGCGTCCTTCCTTTGGTTTGGCTTTCCCTGGCTTTTCAGGGTTAGGTCTTCCTCATTGTTCCCTTTCAGCAACACCTTAGTGAGCTCTGTGATTCTGACAAAGGGTACAGTTATACCCACTTTGAAGTGCATTACAAATAGTCTATGAACTGGTGGAACTGGCATAAGTCATGGACAGCTGCCCCAAGTGCCCGACTTCTCCTCCTGTCACCCTTCAAACATTTCAAACGACTACAGGCAGAATTACCAGAAACAGTAGTAAATTCCAGGCATTGGAAGTTTCCATGATCCCAGCTGGCAAGTAAAAAAGGCTGTATCTCTCCCTGTGTTTTCTTCCCTCCTGAAAATAATGTACTTCCCAGGCACTGTCCAAATGCCTCCCATCAGGCAAATGAGACTTGTTTGACCAATCAAAGACTTTGCCCTTCTCAGCGAGGGTGCCAGCCCTGAGACTGCGGTATAGTACACACAAGATGTCTGTGTCTAAACAGCCTTAGCTAAGGTCCCTGAAATGATTTTAACATTTCCTAGCAAGGGAAGCTCTGATTTCACTTAACGCTATTTCCAGAATAGCCTGGTGGACGATACTTGTTTTTATTTTCCTGCTATAAATGTAACAGACTTAGTGTGGTTTTATTCAAACCATCTCTAAAATAGTTGCTTAGACTTCACTGTGAAGTCTAGACAATCGCACCTGAGTCTGGGTCCCAAGGTGGTCAAACTTCTCAGAGACCCACAGATGAATGTGCTCTTTCTTAACCTTTCCTCAGGCAAACTGCTTTTATTTTATTATTTTATTGTCTCTGTGTGACTCAGGGTGTCTGGTATAAGGAAACCAAAGAACAGGGTCATGTCTTTTAAATAAGAAGGGGATGAATGGAGTTTCTCCTTGGTCATTATCTGACCATAATCCCTTGCTGTTGAGTTGGTTTTGATTCATAGCAACCCCATGTGACAGAGTAGAACTGTACCACAGGATTTTCTTGACTGTAATTTTTACAGATCACCAGGCCTTTCTTCTGTGGTGCCACTGGGTGGGTTTAAGCCACCAAATTGTTTGCACCACTGACGGACCTTTGTCTGACCATAACTAACCTAATTCCCTAAAGCAAGGGCCTCAACGATTTTAGGTTTGGTGTCATGAAAGAGGCTGAGTTTTAGACTAATTGGGAATATGTCATGTGTCTCTTAGTGTCATGTGTTCCAGTGTCTGAATGGCCTAACTTTGGGCTGATCCTCATTGAATACTTATTTTCCCATTCCTCTGAAGAGGCTGAGAACTCTCCGTAATAGTATATTCAGATCTTTATTTTTCTCCATGAACCAGCCCCATCCACTCCTCCTCCTCCTATCCTTACACCTCCCTCTACATAACCAAAAAAAAAAACAAAAAAATCCTGCTGCTGTCAGAGTCCATTCCAACTCCGACCCTGTAGGATGGAGTGGGAGTAGAACTGCACCATAGGCTTTCCACAGCGGTAATTCCTACAGAAGCAGATTGTCACATCTTTCTCCTGCAGAGCTGCTGGTGGGTTCAGACTTAACTGAGCACTTAACCACGGCACCACCGGGGCTCCTTCCACATAGTAAACATTTAAAATTAGTTTCTTGCTGTTGTATACTTTCCACAGGCAAAAAAGGCTGATAGCTGCATGATCTCTAAATGATTCATTTTGGTCATGAATACATATTTTTGTAATGTTGGGGGAAAAGAGAGACTGTTGCTAAAAACCAACACTCCTGAGGGAAGGAAAGAGGTCACTGAGATTTTTTCAACCTGAATCAAGATGACTATCGCTGTCTGCCAAGTCAAATTTTTTACTTTCTTCTATTAGGAAATAAGTTTTTTTTCGAGTAATTCTCAAGTTTTAATAAATCTTTAGACATTAGAAAAAGGTGACTACCAACGTCTGATTTTCATTTAATTTTTTTCCCCAGCCCTTTCTCCTTGATTTAAAATAGCCTAGACTCTTTCAGCATTGACAGTGATCTGGAAATTTACTTACAATAACAAGTTTTGAGCATTTCATTCTTCTAGACACAATTTGGTCATTTATAATAAATAAATTATTGTGAATCCAATGATGGTGTTTCAGTGATGGTGAATTTCATAAACTTGCTATCAAAAATGGATTCAAGAAACTATGCAATTTTAATTTTCATCTTACGTCTTCATAATAATTGTGAGAGCAGTGGACACTGGTTTAAAAATGAAGTAAGTCAGGCAACAATCAATCAGTTGTATTACAATTTAAGTTGAAACTAGAAGGCCAACTCAATCAAAACCTTAAGAAGTAACATCACCTTGATGTGGCAGTGGTAGGGGAGATCGTACACACACTTGAGGCCATCTGGGTTGGAGTTCTCTGACTCCCATGACTGTGTTGTAAGAGCTCACTCCAGGTCTGTCTGTCAAGATTCTACAGCCTTAAAGGTTATAATCAAGGCTTTCAACAGTGTATCTATATTAGCAATTTGTAGTGTATAATTATGAATATCTTAAAAGTTTGGGTTGGTCTTTTAGCAAAGGAGTAAAGGGAGCCTGATATTCCATTAGCGGGATTTGTTGTTATTTCTGGGAATATTCTTAAGGGGCTGTCTTTGTATAACTTGACCAAGCTTTCCGGTTGTTGCAAAATAGACCCAAGTACAAACTGATCAAAGTTAGCCAAAGGAAATCACTGACCCTAGATGAAAACTGGCATAAGGCACATCAAATGACTAGGGACTTTGGCTTTACAGATTTAAACATTCCGACTCTGAAATTTCAAATTTTCAATTACTTGAGACAGTGAAGTTTTTTTCTTCTAAAGAGGATAACTACACACACACACACACACACGTATCACCTACTACTGCTTTAAGTCCATAGTTGAGTAAGTAATGGAATAGAATATTTTGATAACACCAACAAAAAAAATTTCAGAAATTCAAAGCAGAAACAGAAAGCTCATTCAGGTCTACTTAAAACTAGATGTTACAAGCTTCAACTTCTATGCCCATTTTGAAGAACAAGACTAAGGAATAAGATTTGTAGATGTATGAAATCACCAAAAGAGGTCCCCCAAAGCAAAGTCTCTGAGATACTGAAGTTGTAGGAGACATCAAGTCCCCATGCCAAAGACAAAAGTCAGCTAGTAGAGCAGCAAAGCATATTTAACAGTCTTATCTCTAGCTTTGAAAAAGTTCATTCTCAAGTTTGCAGAGATAACCAATCTTCAATCTTAATAAAAATGTAAAACCATAGATGGAGAAACAGAGAAGGATGATGTTGGGCTGTGGTAGAGCTAGTGACTTCTGCAGTCCCTTCTAGTTTAAAGAGTTTATGATTCCATTCCGAGGCTTGTAAGTAAAAACCTCCCTATGTTGAACACTAAGCAACAAGAGAAAGAGGAACATTCCTTTTTGACTCCTAATATATTTGCTCAGTGGTTGGTTTTGCCCCTTTTCCTCCCACCCCTGACATTTGACAATGTCTGGAGACTTCTTTAGTTGTTATAGCCTGGGATGGGGAACTGTTACTGGCATCTAGTCCATAGAAGACAGGGATGCTGCAAAATACCCCACAGCACACAAGACCACCCTCCCCTCCCTTCCCTAACAAAGAATTAAAAACAAAAACCAAGCCCATTGCTGTTGAGTCGATTCCGACTCAGCGACCCTATAGGACAGAGTAGAACTGCCCCATAGAGTTTCCAAGGAGCGCCTGGTGGATTCAACCTGCCAACCTTTTGGTTAGCAGCCATAGCACTTAACCACTGTGCCATCAGGGTTTCCCAAAAAAGAATTATTGGGCCCCAAATGTCAATAGTGCTGAGGTTGAGAAAACCTGAGATAGACTAATGAATGACACAACAACCACATACACCTGAAGTGCAAATGCTCCTTGGCTACATTGGTGTATCTGGAATAGATGTTTTTCTTTGACTTTTAATACCTCTAACCTAAAAACAAGCATATTGATAATTGAAAAAGTCACCAGCAAAAAAACTGGAGCAAGAAAGTGAAACTTCATGTGTTGCATCTGGTCAGTAAGAATATACGTAAACTGCAAAGTGCTCTTGGGTCTGGGACAATTTTGGATGAATGACTTTTCTTCTCATAAATGAAATGAACAGATCATTTGAAATAGAGCAAACAGCACAGAAGTGCAATGGTGTATTTTATTTTAGAAATATTCTTCAGACACTTGATAGTTTCCTACGTGCGTATAGCTCAAAATTGGAATTGGAAATTGAATAGTGTAATATGGATCCTGTGGCTGTTGTGTGCTGTTGAGTCAATTCCAACTCATAGTGACTCTATAGGACAGAGTAGAACTGCCCTATAGGGTTCCCTAGGCTGTAGTTTTTCTAGGAGGCAGGTCTTTTTTCCCACAGATTGGCTGGTGGGTTCAAACTGTTGACCTTTTGGTTAGCAGCTGAGTGTTTAACCATTGTGCCACCAAGGCTCTTTGATATTATCCTAATACCTACTTGCATAGCTGTGTTTGAGGATTTCCTCATATTATAATTATCCATTTATATGCCTGATCACTCACTATTTGTATTTATCACTATATTCCATAAGATCTAGCACAGTGACTTGGTTCCAGTATGCGCTCAATAAATATTTAAATGAATCGAGTGGTTGAATGAATGAACAAATAAAAGGTTGAATCAAAGTGCTCTGTAAAATGTAAATTGCTTTACAAACGCAAGTTAGTATGAGTTTATCATAGGTAATAACACAGACCTCATGATATTTATTCAAAAAGCCTCCTTAGGACAATGATGTTAAAATACTTTAAAGGGCAAGTAGAAATTGTGATTCTATACCTGGTAAGAAAATTCCCTATGAGATTATTAGTTTTCAAGTGTAGTTGGGAAGAAATATAACAAAGGCATAAAATCTTAAAATGGCAAGAGATAAATAGTATTGCTAACTTAGACGGCCCCAGGGAATTGAGGGTAAGGGGGTATGCAAAACCACAGAAAGATCATATAATAGCTAGAACTTGAAATAACTATGAAAATGGCCCCATTGAAAGCCAGTAATATGAGAGAGGAAGATCCACATTCCAGGACGGAGTAGATAATCAATACAGTAAATCGAGTTAGCTTTTAGATGGATTGTACCTTCTAGGCTGTTTGGTTGACCTTAATTGTGGCTGAAATGTTGGATACAAGGAGAACTGAAACAAAAATTACCACCAGTAAGGAAATTTAAGGCCAAGCCCAGTTCTGACACTGGGAAAATTACTGTATTTCTCTGGGCCTCAGTTTTTCCTAATGTATAAAATGAAGAGGTTGGATTAGGTGACCTCCCATGATTCTGGCATATTGATGCTGACGCCAAAAGAGGGGTGCAGGTAGGAAAGTAAAAGCAAGAGCAATATTCTGGAATTTGTGAAGAACACTGTAATAAAACATCTGAAAAATGCCTAAGGAAACACAAACCAAAATAGCATTTTATAAGCACAAGAAACCATAACCACAGGAACTACTGTTCAGTTAACCAACCACTAGTTGCCCTCGAATGATTCTGACTCATGGCAGCCCCTTGTGGGTCACAGCAGAATGGTGCCCCACAGGGTTTTTCATGACTGATTGTTCAGAAGCAGATCCTTAGGCCTTTCTTTGGAGGTGCCTGTAGGTGGGCTTGAACCTCCAACCTTTTGGTCAGCAGCCAGAGTAACTCGTTGCACCACCCAAGGACTCCACTGTTTGGTTAGTCTTATTTAAATACTAATTTCTATTAAGGATTGGACGTGTAACCAAGACATGGATTCTAGAATTTGTTTTTCTCAAATGCACAACAGACACTAGGGAAATCCCCAAATTTCACAAGGAAATAACACAGAAGTTTCACCAAAAAATGGGTAAATTATACTAATCTGAGAATATATATTATCTGGATTCTAGCATAATTTAAAGTAATTTTATTCCTTTTATATAGTCTGCATTTGTAAGCTTTCACATCTAAAATTAAGCTCAACATTTTTATATTTTAATAGCACCTTACATTTGTGTTATAGGGATAAGATGAATATTATTAAAATATTTGTATCTGAGGTATTTCCTTCTAAAGAGAAGCTTGATGGTCAGCTCTTGGGCCTCTCTTTCCCATAAGGAGAGAACTGAAAAATCAGAAGAAACTGGAGATGCTAAGAGGCTCTACATAAAATAACCGATCCAGCTGAGGGTGTACATGGGGGGCTTTGGCATGGGAGAGGAGAAGACAGTTGGGACAGATGTCACCAGAGGAATTATTAAAAGGAGAGATAGGAAAAAAGGAATTTAAGCAAGTTTGTTTTGTATTTTGAATGCATTCGTCTTTGGCATTTACTGTAGAAATTTATTGATTTGATTGTCATTGAATGATTTTGAACTGACGGGCCACTCTTTCATTGAATGCAAATTCGTGCTGGTATTAGACCAATAGAAGTGCTTTCTATGGGTTATATTTATATAAGGCTTTAAAAGTCTTATATAATTAAAATTATCTTTATTTTCCAAAATTGCAAACGGAGACTCATAGAAATCAGAGTGATTTTCCTAAGACAACAGAGTGGAGGCTCAAAGCCGTGTCCGCTAGTATTCTTTTCATTACTCTATGGTGGTTTTCTGAGACCAAAATCACTTGGATATACCCAAACGCTACTAAATCTTCTTTCCTTCCTCCTTCTTCTCCAAGAAGACAGAATTAAAAGAACTCCATAGCTCCTTGGCAACTCTATGGGGCAGTTCTACTCTCTCATAGGATTGCTATGAGTTGGAATCCACTAGATGGCAATGGGTGTGGCTTGGTTTATAGCAGGTCTTGTGATGATGGAAATGTTCTATCTGTATTGTCCAATGTGGTAGCCACTAGCCGTGTGCAGCTATTGCACTTGAACTGTGGCTAGTGTGAGACTAAGGAACTGAATTTTAAATTTTATTTAATTTTCATTAAATAGTCACAGGTGGCCAGTGGCTATTATACTGGACCGCACAATTCTGGAGGTTACATGTGAGAGATTATCAAATGCCGTAGGTATTTCAAACTAAAATAATCATTGGAGGGTAAACCACACTTTATCTTCAGTTTTGTTAGTAAATCTTGAATTTCATAACCTTCATAAACAAACCAACATTGTGCTTAGTGCCATCCAGTTGGCTTAAGATGTTTTTTTCTTGACTTGTAAAACCTTTATTTAATCGCTGAATATTATTTTTACAAGTGATTCAGATGAAACAATTAACTTCCTCTGTTATCGTTCACCTGATTTTGCTAGAATTTTGTGTGCGTGCCTTTGTATTTTTAAGTTATTATTATTCTCTCTCTACTGTGATTACTGTGCCTGTGTGATCATAGTATATTAAGTGTTGTACTCATACACCCTCTCTAATACATAAAATATGCAAGTCAAAAGCATCAATGTCCACTCTGAATTTCCGGAAACTGTGTATGTTTGCTCTTCCTTTGCAGTAAATGGGCACCAAGAAAAAGCCAGCAATATAAAACAGCAAAAGTTTCATGAGAAAAGGGGATTCAGCCAATATTTTCCCTTACCACTAATGGATTCATATACAACACACTCTTATCACCACTTATAACTGCTAGTTTGTTGAGAAGTTTTCCCAAACTTAGCAGCCTTTTTACTTCCAAAAAGTTTTCTCTATTATTTCGTGCTCTCGCTCACTGAACAATTCAGAAGGTTTTATATTTTCCCCCAGAACTGTCAATTCTTTTGAGTCTAAAATGGAAGATAAACCATGAAGGGTATAAGGATTACTAACAAAAATTGCGTAAGGATATATGTGTAGGATTTATATAATTGCCAGTCAACTGCTATTGGAGGCTGCACCACGACAGAAGCTAGTGAAAGAAGCATCATCTTATCCTACAAGGAAGTCATCTACGTGTCCCTTATGTATCGGTAGAATACCAGTTGCACCAGTTATACTGGCAAGTCATTTGATTATTGCTATCTGACCAAACCTACTCCCCAAGAATAAGTTGTGATATTTCATATAAACTGTACATGGTTACAGCAGAAAGATTGTCATCACATCCTTCAATCACCTTGCTTTTTAATTTGTTTTCCCAATTACTGAGTTAGGAAAAAGTTAACCACCCTCATTCAATACTTAAAAATGTAAAGCAAAATATATGTGACAGAAAACAGCACTCATTGACTTCAGACAATTCTGGACTTAAAATATGCTATCATGTTAGTGGGCTGATGCCATTCAATGTTGACACTGTGTTAAGATGCTAAGCTGTTAGTAAAGTGCTGCTTACAAGACATCTCTGCTCCTTGATACCTGAATCTGCAAATGTTGAACACCGTACAAGAATCAACAGCTTCTTGGCACAGAATATGAAAGTGTCATAGGTCAGGATGTTGATGAAATTATACACACAGTACCTGAATTTGAACTTTAAGAGCTCAGTATATATGAACCACTTTGCTCCTTTAGTGATACCTTTTCTTTTTTTTCATTCATGGGGAATTTTCCAAATTTGGATTGTGATTACAGGGCAAACAACAGGTCTATCTAAGGAGATTTTGCTTCTGCTTTTTCTAACCAGGGAGGGAAGGGGTTCATATGCATCAAAGAGTGGCTCAAACAGGCAGGAAAATTATCGGCACTGCAACTTATTGAACCACTTTTGCTAAATGACATAAAAATATTCTAATATTAAGGATTATTTTACAACTCTATGGAAATATGCAGTAATGCATCTTGCATTTGTTTTGTCTTGGTGACAAAATGCACTCTTAGAGTCACAAGAGCCTGCCTTGTGTTAGTTATAAACAAAAATATATTTATATATATATTTATGTAACTACTATGTGCTTTAAAGAAAATTACTGTATGATTCAGCAGGGTTCTAAAACACTGTCATTCTTTTTTATCATCAGGGATGTGTGCTGGACTTGAATGGCTTCTTAGGAATCAGCAATGAAATGGGCCGTTAGTACTGAAAAAGCAAAAACTGAAAAATCTGTATGTTTAATATCCCTTAACATTGTTGCTTCAAAAATGATTAAGGAACTCTTTTTATTGTTTCCTTTTGCTTCCTTCAGCCAAGAGCAACTGTGGACTTTGCTTGACTTCACAGTTGGGAAAATGGAGGCAAAGCTTCTTAAAACAAGTCAGACGTTCTAACCTGAAGCAGGAGAAATGAAAGCCTTATTTGACATTCTCTCTTTCCTAACACAGAGATAAAGGTTTGGAAAGTCTGTCACAGCCACGGAAAGGGTACTCACTATGAAAAAAGAAGGAGGCACAGGTTGAACCTCTTGTACAGATAAAAGATGTGTCCTGTAAGTAAAGAACTTCTTGGAACAGATGGATCTAGACCAGATAAACAAAATCCTTTTGCCACATGTCTGTTTTGAAAAGATAGAAAATCACCTATTTTTTGTTTGTTTTTGCTCTGGCACGAACCAATTTTTTCAGCAATCCTGAAACATTTATCTTTTGAGTGCAAGGGTTAAAGCTTTGGAACACAGTTATCTTTGAGACATCAGAGAAGAACATTTGAACCGAAGTTATGGATCCCTTGAGAACTAAAGCTTTATTATTATTATTTTCTCCATCCCTATTCAACCCTGCATCTAAGCCAGTAGCACTGTAATCTTGTCATATTGATCAGTCCACAACAGATGTTCTGAGTGAACTATAGATGTCATTCCACTAGTGAATTCTATGTTCAGTGGTAATATGGTATCTTGAGAAAATTTGATTTTTTTTTTCTTTTACCCTTCCTGGGCTGGGCTTGTCCAGAAATCTTGTCTCCTTCAGGCTACAGCAGCCTTGAGCTCCATTGTACGTATGTGTTTTTCTGTTTGTCTTAAAGGTATAGGCAAAATTTTAGTCTTAACACCTGTAGGCCAGTACCGGTGCTGCTCTGTCCTAGAAATTTTAGCACTGCTCTGATACAATAAAACCTTCTTTCTCTCCAACTGGTTCTACTTCAGCATATGCAGGATGTCCAGAACCTCTTCGAAACTTCATTGCAGGCCATCTGCTTGGGCGTCTCTGAAACAGAAATGCAAACATGAGCACCAGGGCGAGGATCACATCGTAATAAAAAATATTTACCAAGTATTTTAGATGAACTGTTGAACTAAATTTAGTACATATTCAATTATCTTTTATCATTGCCAGTTGGAGATAAGTGCTCCCCTCCATACGACCTCAAAGCCCTATGCTTACATCTCTGCTATGGCACTACCAATGCCTGCCCGATAGTCTCAGCCACTGCTGCCCCAGAGCACCGGGAGCTTCTCAAAGGCAAGGTTTATACCCTAGGCTTCTTTCAGTCTCAAATATTCTAAAATGTCCAAAACGTAAGCAAAAATGAACTGTAATAAAAAACGAGTCTTAACATATAACCACTGCCACTTCCTCTTCTGTAGAAGTCACTAATGATAGTACGTCCTTTTATTGATTAATGCATTCAAAACCTAAGGCCGCACAATTCTACACAGTTCCTAGAATTGTGCTTCAAATTATTTGCTGGACTTCCTAGAAAGCAGACTAAAATATCACTTCATATCTCTAGATAATATTTCCTTACTAACCTAAAAATTCCCATGCTTGAATTTTGGGGCTTGAAAATTAACAGATGTCATATCCTGTAAGCGGTATCCCTCATCAGAGGGTGTGCACAATCTTGAGCCTACGTAGTGAATACCACGCATAGAGATAATACAGGTTATTTGTATTGACGGAGGAGAGTATTCTTCCACAGCACTACTGCCATCGAACTAGCCTTCTGTGATTTTCAAACACAAGTGCTGAAATGAATTACTAAGTTACAGCAGCAGAAGACACTAAAATGCATTTCATCGGCACAGTGTCACTAGAAACTATTACTCCATTTATCTAAGTGCCCGAAATTTTGGGGTAAATAAGACAATAAGTATTGAAGGAAGTTTATTTCTATCTAAGAATTTTCATGTGAAACAAGGTTAAATATCAGTGCAGATATACTGGCGTTTGTTGACTGTTTTTAGATCTGCCAATTACATGCCACTGTCAATGATTAATGGCTATGGAGAGTTTTCACATCAGCTAGGAATGAGTATTAGCTCTACATTCTGGGAAAAAGAAAACCAAACATGATAATTATATTCTGCCTACTAATTTTTTTTTAATTATATTATGCACTGTCTACATAACATTATGTGGTCAGAATGCTTTAAATTTATTAGCTGATTAAGTCCTATTTTCCAAAAGAAGTTAAAACTAAACCCACTGCTGTCAAGTTGATCTCAACTCACAGGGACCCTACAGGACAGAGCAGAACTGACCCCAAAGGCTTTCTGAGGCTGTGAGTTGGAATTGAGTCGATGGCAATATGTTTTGAGTTTAATTTTTAAGGAAGCTGACTGCCACATTTTTCTCCCACAGAGCGGCTGGTGGGTTCAAACCATGACCTTTTGGTTAGCAGCCCAGTGGTTTAACAATTGCACCACTAGGCTTCCTTAAGTTGAAATTGAGAGGGCTAAATAAGGAAACAGTATGTCAGTGTTGGGACTGAAAGTCATCATCAGTGAAAATATACTCACTAAACACCTCCAGGCAGGTGGACACTAGCACTCATGGTCACTCCTGTTTGTGGGAAAAGGTCAATATGCCTCTGTGCTCACTACTTATAACCCCCACTCTGGGGTGTCAGTGACTTCACAATTGGGCTGCTCTGAAGCCAGGGCTGCCAGAGTCCTTTCTCTGAGTCAAGTGGCATGACTAGGTCTTTGCTCTGCATTGCACCTTTCAAAGGCCCACCTGGCCATGGGTCCTGCTGGCAGGTATAGCCCTGTGAACTAGCACTCATTTACAAGCCTAGCACATAAAAACCTTTTGGCTGCAGGTGCCTCTTCCTTAAAAAGAAATACAGATGATAATGACTTTGATGAGGATGCTTGTGAAAGTTACATTTTAACTATATTTCATGCTTTGTACTAAGTGATTTATATACATCATCTCATTTAACATGCATAACTCAATCATTTACACTTACAAACCTGTAAAGCTAACAAATAGCAGGGTCAAGATTTAAAATGAGATCTCTGTACCTCCATGGTTAATTATCCCCCTTTCCCTACAGTGTCTCAAATGTATCTTTTTAAAGACTCTACAAATACAGAAATTAGTTCTTAAAATTCAGCGATTTGTGTAAATTCTGGCAGGCTTACCATATTTTAGAACTTATGCAAAATTTGTGAACATGGTTGTATGTTTATATCAGCCTTAAAAATATAACATTATTATCAACTTCAGTATTTTGTCAGAAAATCAGAATACTAAGTCAATAATTCTCCATCTTCCGATGAAAAGATGTCACAATGGTTGATAAGGCTTACCATGTACTTTGAGAGCTCATCCCAGAGACCCTCAAAAAGGAAGCACAAAAATGGTGGACAAACAGGACAATGAAGCTTCCTCTGTCAACACAATACAACTTATCTTATGAATTGTTTACATATTCCTGAACATAATTTCTCTTGTTTTTTTTTTTAATTACTCATTGTAGAAAAAAATATAGAGAGCTACGCCAACAAGATAAAAAAATCACAAGAAATCCCACCACATGTACATGATTTGGTTTAAATTATGAGTGTGTATCTTGCATTTACACTTCTATAAACATTAACTCCTTGCCCATACAGTTTTCTAAACTCCCTTTTTCCCCCCACTTAACTACCTACTGTGAACAAAATTTACTACGTACTGTGAAAAACAATTAACTAAATAGCAACATTATTTTAAATGTCTGTAGAGTATGCTAAAACTATGGCTAAATCATAATCGATATAATCAATTTGATATTTTTGATAATATGAATAACATCACAATGAATATTTTTGCTGCTAACCTGATAGGCCTGTATCTGATCAGTTGCCTTTATAAACTCTCAGAATTAGAATTACTGGGCCAAAAAGACTGTATCAGTTATTTATGGAAATACCTGATAACCAAACCAAACCCATTGCTGAGTTGCTTCCGACTCATAGCGACCCTACAGGTCAGAGTAGAACTGCTCCACAGAGTTTCCAAGGAGCAGTTGGTGGATTTGAACTGCCGACCTTTTAGTTAGCAACCGTAACCACTTAACCACCACACCACCAGGGTTTTCTGAAATACCTGATGTAGTACCTGAAATAGTATAGTTGGTGCCAGATATTGTGTTGAAGGGTGTGTGACCAAAAAAATGTACAGAACTTGGCTTCTAGTTCATATGACAGATAAAAATCATTTCAAAGGAAAGGGATTTTCAAAGTAGGTTAAAAAGGTAAGGAAAATACATTAGAGGAAAGTTGATTTTGTTGTTGTTGTCAGTTGCTGTCGAGTTATCTCCGACTCATGGCAATCCCATGAGCAACAGAACAAAATGTTGCCCAATCCTGCACCATCTTCACCATTTTTGGTATGCTCAAGTACATTGTTGTGGCCCCTGTGTACTTTGAGTGTCTTCAAACACAGTAGGCTTACCTTCCAGCACTGTATTGCACAATTTTCTGTTGTGATATACAGGTTTTTCACTGGCTAATTTTTGGAAGTAGGTTATCAGGCCTTTCTTCCTAGTCTGTCTTTGCCTGGAAGCTCTGCTGAAACCTATTCATCATGGGTATTTGAAATACTGGTGGCATAGCTTCCAGCATCCCAGCAACACATCAGGTACCACACTACGTGAAACTGACAGGTGGTGCAGGTAGACTGAAGACAGATCTTAAATACGCATTACTAAAGAGCCACAAAATACAACAGGTATAATCTACCTACAAAATTATTCAAGACTGCTGTTTTATTTGTGCAAAATGGAAAATTTATATTTACTTCTATAGCTTTTTTTTTTAAATTGTACTTTAGATGAAGGTTTATAAAGCAAATTAGTTTCTCATTAAACAATTTTAATACACATATTGTTTTGTGACATTGCTTGCCAACCCTGTGACCTGTCAACATTTTCCCCTTCTCAACCTTGGATTCCTCATTTGCAATTGTCCAGCTTTCCTGTTCCCTCCTGCCTTCTTGTCCTTGCCCTTGGGTTGGTGTGCCTCTTTAGTCTTGTATACATGGTTAAGCTATGTGCATTTTTGTTTGTTTTATGGGCCTGTCTAATCTTTGGCTGAAGGGTGAACCTCAGGAGTGACTTCAGTACTGAGTTAAAAGGGTGTCCGGGAACCATACTTTCAGGGTTTCTCCAGTCTCTCATTTCTGCAGTTTTTGACTAGATTAAAAGCAAAGACATTTTTCACAGTAATATCTTAACATTTACACTTAAATCTAACAAATGTATTACAACTGAGGTTTTAAAATTTGCTCTTTACATTCTTTTACAATTTCTATCTTACTCTGAGCCCTAAAAACGCAGAACAAAGCGTAAACAACTTCCCAAAATTCTGCTTTCTTTCTAGAACATTTTCACAAGGAAACAGGCACTGTAGGACCATATCACAGAAAAATTGTATAAGCATAAATAAATCACTTAATGTCCTTGTGCTTCAGTGTTCTTATCTGTAAAATGATACCAGAGGCATTGTTCTCGAAAACTCTAGGGTGCTTATACCTGCATGCCTGAGATAATTGACTCTGAAGTCATGAAGAAGATACTTAAAAAAAAAAAATCCCTCCATGGTGTGGATTTTCTGATGATTGTTCCTTCTGCCTCCCTCTGTTAACTTTGGTTGTTGTTGTTAGTCGCCACCGAGTTGACACTGGCTCATGGCAACCCCATGCACAACACAATGTTGCCTGATCCTGGTCCTGCTCCATCTTCATAATTGTAGGTATGCTTGAATTCACTGTTGCAGCCACTGCATAGTTTGAGTGTCTTCCTACCTAGGGGGCTCATCTTCCAGCACTATATTGGATAATAATGTGTTGTGATCCACAGGGTTTTCTTTGGCTAATTTTTGGAAATAGATCACCAGACCTTTCTTCCTAGTCTGTCTTAGTCTAGAAGCTTTGCTGAAACCTGTCTACCATGGGCAATCATGCTGGTCTTTGAAATAAAGGCATCATGGCTTCCAGCATCACAGCAACACACATGCCATCAAAGTATGGCAAGCTGACAGAGGGATGGTGGCCATTAACTTTTAGAATCCCTGAATTTAAGGGAAACCAATATAAATTAGTCCTAACTGAAACCACTTTTCTATGTCAATCTGCAGTTGCTCAGAGATTCTTGTAAATCAAAACAGTGGGGTCATCAATGACTTTTAACGAAATGACTAAGTATTTCATTCTCATAGAAAACTACTTAATTTTAAACTACTATGAGCCATCTACCAAGTTCGACTGGGAAGGGCATGGGAGGAGGGTGTACAAACCTGGGTTTCATCTCTGTCTTTTCCATGGGCTTGCAAGTGTGATGGAACAAAACCCAACATTTTAGGGCTATCTTATACTTCTTTCTCAAGGCTTTGACATTTCCCAAGTTGTGTTCTTTTTAGAATGGCTAATTTAAGTTGTTTCAGAAACTGATAGAGGCCACAGGGTCACTTGCTAACACAGCAGGATGTATGCTGAAAACTGAAAAATTCAAACCAGGCTGTAATATTAATTCATTACAGAGATTCAGGAAGTCATGCCTCAAAACATTACTGGGTGTAATGCGTGGGTGATCTCTAATTTCATTCTGAGAATTATTTATGTGATTAACTGCATTCAGAAGAAAATGTGCACACTGATACACCTGCACTGAGGTAGGCTGTGCAAGCAGGTAGTCTCCCTAATTACTCCTTCAGCACTATTAATTGAACAGCCATCCAGATCTGTCTCAATGGTCTGTGGCAAGATAATTAGCTGAAATATCCACAAACTAACCTGCAGGGTATCCTCAGTTAGCAGTGTACACAAAACTGCAGCTGGAGGCCTCTCTTCAAGCTCAGGGAGCAAAACAGATTGTGCTTTTTGTTGGGCTAGATGTGCCCTTGAAAGAAAGGTACTAGGCATGAGTGTGAATGAAAAGGGGCTAATTTTGAAATTCAAGGACCAGCTGGAAGACGCGTGTGGTACACGGCATAATGACATCTGACAAGTGGTTGATTTGAAATTTCTGGTATTTTCTGCTGCTTTCCTCAAGTGAGAGTGGTAAAATGAAGAGAGGTCTAGATTACGAGACTTGAACAGTGTCATGATCCAGTTCCCAGCACAGGATCTGGGCAAAATACTTCCCTTCTCTGTCACTCAGTTGTTTTATCTGGAAAACAAACTAAATTGTTATTTTTTAAACTTTTTTAAGCCAAAAAAAAATCTTTCTTCTAATATAATCTTACTTGGAAGCCCAAATGAAACTAGGTCTTGTTTAATCATAATGAAGGGGTCCCTGCTGACAGACCCTCTCTGAGCCCAGAGGGAGCCCATGAATCCTTTACCTTCTTAGAGCATGCTTTTGGAAACTACAGGACTAAATCCGTGCTTCTCAAACTTTACCGCACATACAAATTACAAGGGATTTTGTTAAAACACAGATTTTGATACAGCAGGTCTGAGGGGAGGCCTCAGATTCTGCATTTCTAACAAGCTTCCAGATGCTGCTGCCACCGCTGATCCACTTTGCTGGTCCACAGCACACTGTGAATAGCAAGTGATTCTCTAACGTCTCTTTGAAGCAGGAAAATTCTATATGAGTCAGTGGAAGAAAAAATGCTGGATTTCCACCTTCCTCGTATCTTTGGTGCACCTTTGTGGGAACTGAATGCACATTAGCACAGGTGGGTCAACCTTTCAAGATTTAGCTTTAATAAAGTCTGACTATCCAGGGAAAGGGAGTTTTTTTTTTCTGTTTCATACTTCTATATACAATTATTGTCTATTCTTATTTTTGTGTTGAATATTTCTTCAGTATTAATTTATAAGGCTCTACATGTAGGGTTGTCAGATTTAGCCAATAAATATACAGGACACCTGTTAAAATTAAATTTCAGATTAACGAGTAATATGTTTCATGTATTTCATAGAACATACTTATCCTAAAAAATTGCTTGCCAGGCAGAATCAAGATGGAGGACTAGTCAGATGCAATAAGCTAATATGTTTGATGTATTTCATAGAACATACTTATCTTAAAAATTGCTCATGAGGTGGAGCCAAGATGGCAGACTAGTCAGAAGCACTAAGCCATCCTGCTGCAACAAGACCCAAGGAAGCAAGCAAAACAGATAGAGATGTCAATCCTAGAACCTGAACCTTAAACAAAGAGATAAAATATTAGATTGGAAGTCACTCAGGAGAAGAAGAAACTGATACAAAATGGGAAGGAATAGAGATACAAAGTGGAGGTTCCTGACCAAATGGCATGACTCAGCATTGCCATCTTGGAATAAAGGCAACAACTCTGCACCCAGAAAGGCACCTCTATGGAATATTCAATAGGTGATAGAGGTATGGCATGGATACACCCAGGACTAAGTACTCAAGGAGATGCCCAGATTCTCTCACCCGGTAACCTCGGGAGCACACTCCTACAACCACTCCCCTCTAGTGAACAGAGGCTATAACTGCCCCACCACAGCAACCACGAAGGCCAGCATCAGAGTGCCAATTCACTCTATTGCCTTTCTCCATCTAGTTCCATCTGCCCCTGCCTTCGTCCTCCCCTCTTGCCACTTCTCTCCTTTGCCCTGCTGCCTATGGTCTTGAAAGGATGCTGCTTGGACCCCTTCCTGCTGGCTCTGGACCCCTCCTGCCACCTACCATGGCCCCGAGGGGACCAGGTCTGCATCCTACAGACAAACAGCCCATCTCTGTCTCTTCCCTTCCTGCTGGATCTGTCCTGGTCCCCCACAGCTGAGCGATTGATCCTGCACAGCAGGACAAGGTAGTGAGAACTATTGTACCCACAGATGAGCAAGTAACAAAGCACACCTGGCCCACCCACCCAGACACAACCAAACGAAACAGAAAAACAGGATGAAACAAACAAATCTATAATCAATAAATAGAGAAAAAGATACCTGAATGTCTTGGAGACAGCAGACAATAGCAAAACATATTAAAAAACAGGACAAGATGGCTCCAGTAAGCAACTAGAATAAAGCACCAGTTGACCTTCCAGCAGAAGAAAAGCACTGGAACTACCTGATAGGGAATTCAAAAGTCTAATATTCAGAGCTCTCCAAAGGATTAGGAAAGAGATGAAGGAAAATGCAGAGGAAGTCATGAAAGACATACAAAACCAACCAGAACGTAGCCAAAATCAAGGAAAACATAAAGCAGTAGAGGTTTTTATATAGAATAGCAGTGAAGTATACATTCTCTTCCAATGTACATGGACCATTCTCCAGAATATACCACATCTTAGGTCACAAAGCAACCCTGAGAAATCCAGAGCACTGAGATAATACAAAGCATCTTCTCTGATCACAATACCATTAAAGTAGAAAGTAATAACAGGAAGAGCAAGGAAAAAAAAAAAATCAAATACGTGGAAACTGAATGACACCTTGCTTAAAAACCACCAGGTAATACAAAAAATCAAAGATGAAATAAAAATTTATTGATAAAATGAAAACAAATCATGCCAAAACCTATGGGATACAGCTAAGGTAGTGCTCAGAGATCAATTTATAGTAATAGGCATATGCATCAAAAAAGGGGAAAGGGGAAAAAAATCATAATGTTAGCCCTACAACTTGAACAAATAAAAAGAGAACAGCAAAAGAAACCCACAGCCACCAGAAGGAAGGAAGTAATAAAGATCAGGGCAGAAATAAATGAAATAGAGAAACAACAGGAAGAATCAACAAAACCAAAAGTTGTTCTTTGAGAGGGTCAACAAAATTGACAAACCACTGGACAAACTGACAAAAGAAAAACAGAAGAGGAAGCAAATAACCCAAATAAGGAATGAAATGGGGGACATTATAACAGACCCAACTGAAATAAAAAAGGTCATAGCAGAGTACTATGAAAAACTACTGCAACAAATAAAGAAAATATAGAGGAAATGGACAAATGTCTATAAAAACACCACCTACCTAAACTAACACAAACTAAGGTAGAAAATCTGAACAGACCCATAACAAGAGAAGAGATTGAAAAGGTAAGAAAAAAAAAAAAAAACTAACAAAAAAAGTCCTGGCTCAGATGGCTTCGCTACAGAATTCTATCAAACATTCAGAGAAGAGCTTGCACCAGTACTACTGAAACTATTTCAGAACACAGAAAAGGAAGGGACATTCCCGAATTCATTCTATGAAGCAAGCATAACCCTGATACCAAAACAAGGCAAAAACACCACAAAAAAAGAAAATTACAGACTAATATGTCTTATGACTATAGATGAAAAATTCTCAACAAAATTCTGGCCAACAGAATTCCACACCATATAGAAGATATAATACACCACGACCAAGTGCTATTTGTACCAGGTATGCAAGGATGGTTCAACATTAGACAATCAATCAACGTAATCCACCACTTAAATAAAATAAAAGAATCCCATGATCATCTCAATCAATGCAGAAAGAGCATTCCTGATAAAAACTCTCAATAAGATAGGAACAGAAGAGAAATTATACAAAACCAACAGCCAATATCATTCTCAATGAAGAGAGAGCCTGGTACTGGTACAACGACAGACACATTGATCAATGGAATAGAACCGAGAACCCAGATATAAATCCATCTACCTACAGCCACCTGATCTTTGACAAAGGTCCAAGATCCATTAAATGGGAAAAACACAGTCTTTTTAACACATGATGCTGGCAAAACTGGATGTCAATCTATAAAAAAAGGCAATAGGGCCCACACCTCACACTACACACAAAAACTAATTCAAAATGGATCAAAGACCTAAATACAAAAACAAAAACTATAAAGATCATGGAAGAAAAAAAAAAACAGTGTCAACACTAAAAACCAAAAACCTAACCCATTGCTGTCGAGTCAACTCTGACTCATAGTGACCCTAAAGGACAGAGTAGAACTGCCCCATAGAGTTTCCAAGGAGCACCCGGTGGATTCAAACTGCTGACCTTTTGGTTAGCAGCCATAGCACTTAGCCACTACACCACAAGGGTTTTCTAGTACTGTCCACACTAGGAGCCTTAAGATATAGCACTGACAGCATACAAACCATAATTAACAATACACAAACACCAGAAGATAATCTAGATAAATTAGGCCTCCTAAAAATTGAACACTTATGCTCAGCAAAAGACTTCACCAAAAGAGTAAAAAGAGAGCCTACAGACTGGGAAAAAAATTTTGGCTATGACATATCAACAAAGGTCTCATCTCTAAAATCTATAGGAAAATCCAACACCTCTACAATAAAAACACGAAAAATCCTATTAAAAAATGGGCAAAGGATATGAACAGATATTTCACCAAAGAAGACATTCAGGCAGCTGACACATGAGGAAATGCTCCTGTCCACTATTACAGGAATGCAAATCAAAACTGCAATGAAATAACCATCTTACCCTTAAATTACTGGCACCAACCCACCCACCCACCCACCCAACCACCCAACCACCCAACCACCCAACCAACCACCCAACCAACCAACCAAACAACCAAACAAACAAACAAACACCAGAAAGGAACAAATGTTGGAGAGATTTCGGGGAGATTGGAACTCTTATTCAGTGCTGGTGGAAATGCAAAATGATACAACCATTCTGGAATACAATATGGTGCTTCCTTAGAAATAGAAATATACGATTCAGCAATCTCACTCCTAGGAATACATGCTGGAGAAACAAAAGCCTTCACACAAATAGACTCATGTCCACTGCAGCATTATTCAGAATAGTAGAAAGATGGAAACAATCTAAGTCCTAAGTGCCCATCAGCAGATGAATGGATTAAACAAACTGTGGTACGTGCACACAATGGAATACTACGCAACAATAAGGAACAATGATGAATCTGTGAAACAGCTCACAACATGGGTGAGGACATTATTCTGAGTGAAATAAATCAAACGCGAAGGGACAAATACTGTACGATACCACTATTATAAAAACATATGAAAATGTTTCCACACAGGAAAAAAAAAATCTTTAATGGTTACAAGGGAAGGGAAGGGTTGAGAGGGAAAAAACACTAACTAGGTAGTAGATAAGTAGTAACTTTGGTGAAGGGTAAGTCAGCATACAATGCTCGGGGAGTTAGCACAACGTGACCAGGGCAAAGTCATGGAAGCTTGACAGACACATCCAAATGCCCAAGAGACCAAGCAAGTGGGCTGAAGGCTGGGGTCCATGGCCTTGAGGAACATCTAGGTCAATTGCCATAACATAGTCTATAAAGAAAATGTTTTACATCTAACTGTGGTGAGTAGCAACTGGGGTCTTAAAAGCCTGCAAGCAGCCATCTAAGATACATCTACTGGTTCCATCCTGGCTGGAGCAAAGGAGAATGAAGACCAAAGACACAAGGGAAAGATTAGCCCAAAGGACTAATGGACCACAACCACCACAATCTCCAAGAGACTGAGTCCAGAACTAGATGGTGCCTGGTTACCACCACTGACTGCTCTGGCAGGGATCACAATAGAGGGTCCCGGGCAGAGTGGGAGGAAAAGGTAGAACAAAATTCAAATTCAAATTCACACACACACACACACACACACACAAAGACCAGGCTTGCTGGTCTGACAGAGACTGGAGAAACCCTGAGAATATGGCCGCTGGACACGCTTTTAACTCAGCAGTGAAGGCACTTCTGAGGTTCACCCTGCAGCCAAATACTAGACAGGTCTACAGGGCCCACAATAACATACATGAGGGATATACTTCATAGTTCAATCACGTATACGGGACTAATAGGCGCACCAGCCCAAATGCAAAGACAAGAAGGCAGGAAGGGACAGGAACTGGAAGAATTGAAACAGGGAACCTGGGATGGAGAAGGTGTGCGTATTGACACATCACATGGCTGGCAATCAATGGCACAAAATAATTTGTGTATTAACTGTTTAATTTGCCCTGCAAACTTTCACCTAAATCACAGTAAAAAAAAATTGCTCGGTTTTTATTTGAAATTCAAACACATCAGAATGTCCTGTATTTTATTTGGCAACTCTATCTATAGGGAAACATGATGGCTTCGGGTCCTGGCCAATGAACTTGGCAATCTAATTAAAATAAACTACTGCTATTTGCCTCTTTGCTTCATGAATCCTAGGAGTTTTTTTTTTCCTTAAAAAGAGTAACTCAGGTTGATTTGTCTAACTTCTGGTGTGGCCATGAATTCCAAACAATAACTCTTGTGGGAAGCGAAGCAGGGGTGTTCTTTTACATGTTTTCTGCTTGTCCTATTTTGGTTGCTCTTCCCCATGTGAAAGTTGCCTAATTGTCCCTGCGGCAGCCTCTTATCCAAGGCACATTTACTATTTGCCATTGGCACGCTACCTTCATTTTAGGAGGATGATCTTGAAGAATTAGTTAACAGACCTGGCCCATGTCTAAGATGAAAATGGACCCCAAAACATATAGAGTAACAGTTACATACTGGGATTAACAAAACCATCATATTATTCATGTGATTTTCCAAAAGCTAAAATTAAGTACAAGCTCTTTAATGTGGGGAGAACTATCTCTAAATCATACATTTGAAACACTTAATGTCCATTATTTTCTTTCACTGCTTGGTGGTCTCAGATCTGACTAAAGATAAAATTACCTGGGGAGTTAAAAAAGCAATAATGCTGCAGCTCACCACGGCTGACTGATCTGGAATCTGTGAGTGGGGACCAGGCATGTGCATTTTTTAAAAGTTCTTCAGGTGAAGCAGATGCACAACGAAGGCTGAGGCCCCTGTCAGACTATTTCTCTCTGTGCCCTAGCTAACTCCCGTCTAATACTTGACCTGGGATGCCACTTACTTCATTATCGGTACTTAAAGAATACTATCTGTTTCACATCATGGCTAAGAAAGCTCTCTAATTTCCCACCTACAGATCAGAAGTTATTTTCCATTATTTAATGATGTCTCATACTTTTCCTGATATTTTCTATATATCTCTTGGCACTTTTTAACATATAGTGTATGTATATGTCTTGCTTTATTATAAGGTTCCTGCGGTCAAAGGTCATATCCTGTTCAACTTTAAAATAGCCACCACAGTGATGTACCTGAGATATTTGATGCTTGGAATGAATCTTGTTTTATAACATCTTCCTCCTCTGTAAAACATTATTTTCAGTGATAATCATGAAAGGGGATACATAATAATAATTGACTTATAAGATATTATTCTATTTCTAGCTAATATTGTAAATAGAAATGCAGACAATGAGAATTTGCTCTTGTTGAACTTTAAAGTTATGCCAGTAAAAAAAATAAAATAAAATAAATTATGGTACAAAAAAAGAAAAAAAATACAAAAAAAGAAAATAGGAATGAATTACTGGGTTATTACTTTTCTTTTTGGAAAAAGGGACTAAAAGACATATGAAAGAATATTGCTAAATGAGTCAACTCCACACAATTCAGAAAATAATGTCCATATGAAATGACACAATTGAAGTTAACTCAAGTTCTGTTTCGTCTTTAAAACCACTATACCATTATTCTTTATTTTGAATCTACTGTTTGTACAAGTAGCACTTCTATGTAGCACCGTGTGGGATGGAGATACAACTGAACCTGAAACAACTGCAAAGGATTCCAAACCCTTTGAACTTATTCTCTAAATAAATGCATGTAGCTGAGTTCACCATGAGGGGCCAACTGCATAACTGGAAGTTCTCTGAATTAAGTTCATGTAGAAGACAGTATTTACTAAAAGAGAAGTAATAGAAGTATGTTAAATTGAAGCTTATACATATTAGTAAAACTCAACAGTAACTGAATCACCCTATAGAGCTTCAGTCAGAAAATTTTTACAGGGAAGAATATTTTATCATTAATATTATTTAGAATTTTTGGCAAGGGACAATAAGAAAAGCTGACTTTTCTTTAGTTGGTTTTATTATTATTTTAACATTCTCTACCTACAATGCACCCTCTTATTACCTATACCTGGGGTGGACTGCTCCCAATGTCTGCCCTTGGTTCACCATTGATTTGAAGTTTTTAGCTAAATGTTATGCACAGAGTTACAATAAATGTTCGTGTTGACTTGTATGGCTTTTATTTTATAGTTTATGCCCCTCAAGGGCATGCTATCCAGTTTTTTGAGTGACAAGCTATCTTCCTGATTTTTGTTTTTCCTCTTTGACCTCAGCCCATTACTGGCCACTCTACTGCCCAAACTGAGAATGACTGGTGATGGTGCTTATTAGTGCATTCATGTGTAACCATTGTTATAAAGTCAATTTCAACTCATAGCAACTCTAGAGGACAGAAACCAAAGGGTTTCCAAGGCTGTGATCTTTACAGAAGACTGCCACATCTTTCTCTTGCAAAGCAGCTGGTGGGTTCCAACCACCGACCTTTTAGTTAGCAGCCAAGCACGTAAACGCTGTGCCACCAGGGCTCCTTGATTCATGCATAGCACTCATTAAAGCCTCTTCTCTAATATGACCTCTTTAATGAAATTCCCCATGATTAGTCTCTTTCTTTATGGTACTTGACTATATCCTTTGTTTGGCATTGATTATACTTTTTTTTTCTTCTAAATTTTACTTTGTTGTTGAGAATATACAGGGCAAAAACATACCAATTCAACAATTTCTACATGTACAATTCAGTGACATTGATTATATTCTTCAAGTTGTGCAACCATTCTCACCCTCCTTTCCTGAATTGTTCCTCCCCAATTAACATAAACTCACTGCCCCTTAAGGTTCCTATCTAATCTTTTGAGTTGCTGTTGTCAATGTGATCCCATATAAATAGCTTTTAAAAGAGCACAATGCTCAAGGAAGACCTTTTTTGCTAGTTAAGCTAAACTATTGTTCAGTTTTAAGAAGATTTCAGGATTTTTTGGTTTAAGGTTTAAAGATTACCTCAAGGCAATAGTTTCAGGGGTTCATCTGCCCTCCGTGGCTACAGAAAGGCTGAAGTCCATGAGAATTTGAGATTCTGTTTTGCATTTTCCCCTTTTTGATAAGGATTCTTCTATGGAATCTTTGATCAAAATGTCCAGTAATGGTAGTAGGGCACCATCCAGTTTTGGTTTCATGGCAAAGGAGGAAGTTGTTCACAGAAGCAATTAGCCAAACATTTCATATCCTCTTCCTATTCCTGACTTGCCTTCTTCCTTTGTTGTTCCAGGTGAAAAGAAACCAACTGTTGTGTCTTGGATGGCCACATGCAAGCTTTTAAGAACTTGGGCAGTGCACAATGAACTAGGAAATAAAACAGAAGCACTAAACATGCCATCAGGCCAATAAACTGGGATGTCCCATGAAACCATGACCCTAAACCTCCAAACCACGGAACCAAATCCCGTGAAGTGTTTGGTTGTACATAAGCAACCTCACAACTATTTTTTTTTTTGTCATTGTTATATATACATCTATCACACAATTTTTGCCAATTCAACTTTTTACAGGTGTACAATTTACTGACAGTGATTACAATAATTGGCTGTACAACCCTATCCTTAATCAATGCAATTTTCCCATCACCGTTAACCCCCATTTTCCACCTCCTTCCCGCTGCTAGTAACCACTAATAAACTTTGCTCTCTGTATATTTGCCTTTTCTTGCCTTTTTATATAAGTAAGGTCATATAATATTTGTCCATTTGTGATTGGCTTTTTCCGTTCAGCATAATCTCTTCAACCTCCATCCATACTGTAGCATGTATCAAGACTTCATTTCTCCTTTTGGCTGAGTAATATTCCATTGTACCTATGTACCACATTTTGCTTATCCATTCATCTGTTGATGGGCAGTTAGGGTGTTTCCACCTTTTGGCTATTGAGAATGGTGCTGCAATGAACACTGATATACAAGTCTCTTTTTGAGTCTCTGCTCTCAAGTCTTTTAGGTGTATACGTATGAGTGGAATTGCCGGGGCATATGGTAGTGCAATTTTTAGTTTTTTGAGGAACTGCCACGCTGTTTTTCACAATGGTTGGACCATTTTGCACTTCCACCAGCAATCAATAAGGGTTCCAATTTTCCCACATTCTCACCAACATTTGTTGTCTTTTTTTAATCCTAGCCATTCTAGTGGCTGTGAGATGGTATCTCATTGTGATTTTCATTTGCATCTCTCTGATGGTTAATGACACTGAGCATCTTTTCATGTGTCTGGTGGCCATCTGAATGTCCTCTTTGGCGAAATGTCTATTCAAGCCTTTTGCCCATTTTATGGTTGGGTTATTTGTATTTTTGTTGTTGTCAATGTTATATATACATTTTGGTTATTAGATTCTTAATGAATATATGGTTTCTGAAAATATTCTTGCAGTCAGTAGCTTGTATTTTTACTTTTTTGGTGAAGCCTTTTGATGATTAAAGTTTTTAATTTTTCTGAGATTCCATTTATTTATTTTGTCCTGTTCTATTTGTGCTTTTGTTATCATATTAGATAATCCATTGTTAAAACTAGGCTGGACAGTGTTGCCCCTGCATTTTCTTCTAAGAGTTTTACAGTTTTAGTTTGCACATTTAGGTCCAAAATTTATTTTGAATTTGCTTTTGTGTATGGTGTGAGGTGTAGGTCCTATTTCAATTTTATGCATATGGGAATCCAATTTTTCCAGTACCATTTATCAAATGGACTTAGCACCCTTGTCAAAAATCAGCTGACCATAGACACATGCTTTTTGATGTTCTTTTCATTATTTTTGAATTTAGATTTTTTTATTTCCTTTAAGGTTTTTATGTTCTATATCTCCACATACATAATAAGCTAAGAAATATTATTATACATAGGGTGATCATGTGATTTATTATTCAAATCAGACACTTTTGAGAGTGAATGAGGAACTATTAATAATTATATAGGACAAGAGACATAAACCAGGACTGTCCTGGGCAAACCTGAATGTACGTTTGCCCCAGTTATACACCTCTGTGACATCAAGAGCATCTACTAGATGGAATTGCACAAATAGGAGTGTTAGTTCTGACTGATTTTCCCTGACTCAAGCTGAGAAGATCCCACTATTCATTAGTACTAGCCTTAAAAAAAAAAAAAAATTTTTTTTTTTTTTAGTTCACTCTATCATGTTGGTACTGCCAAATGCTTCATCATCTCTTAAACTATACTGCAAAACATGGTTATTTTCTACTAAAATGCAGTAATAATTTACTGTTAGACAGGCAATTTACTCCAAGAGAAAGTAATTAGCTGTGAGTGTGAAAAGAAGCCAGTTCACTGCTGCACAGTGACTTGGTTAAAAGACAAGATAATGCTGCTCTGCTCATAAATGTCCTAGTAAAAGTTGAATGTGATTTAGTTGCTTGGTGGAACAATAAGACAGGCTATGATCCTCAACAGGGTGTTCTCATAAAGTTAGATGTGCCTGGGGCCCAACTGTAACGTGAGGGAAAGAAAAGGCTAGAAAGTTTAGCTCTAATTAGCAGTGTCATTAGACAACGCAAATGGTGAGCTGTTTTCTATCCTAATGTAGTCGTGTGCTTTAAACCACATTTAATCACAAGATTAGGAGATAACCCAACAGAATGATTTATGCCATAAAATCCAAGGATCAATGTTTATCAATTAAACCAGAGCAAAAATAGATCTTTCATATTTGACCTGTACTTTTTTTTTCAAGGTATGTTTTTCATTTGTGTATGTTTAAATAAAAGTTTTAAAAAAAATTTAGAAGATAGCAAACATTTTACCTGTTTAACTTAAAAAAATAAATTTTTTTTTTTTTTTTACTAAATACTAAAAAAATAAGTATTCAGAATGTAAAATTATTTTTAAGTCTGAGGAACTTGATCCATTTATTTTGGAATTTTGAACACATACTATCTGTTATCAAATCAACTCAGAGACTGAAATAAAAAAATATTTGTTACCCACAAAAGGGGGAAAACATAGTATTAGTATAAAAACTACAGAGTATGTGAGGTAGAAAATCAATTGTAGAGGTAGTCAACAGATGCACTTGCTGATTTATAATTATGTTTTCACACAATGCTATAATCGCTCCTTACTTACAGCCTCCAGCAATACTCATTACTGTCCTTTATAAAGATTCATGTAATTTCCTCAAAAGCTTAGCCGAGAGTGTAATGAATTCATCATGTAATAAAGAAGTACTGAAAACCATTGTAATGTTATTCTGTGAGCCAGGTTATAATCCTGGAATTAACTCCCAACATTTGCAGCATTTTAAATATGAAAAACTGAAATAAAAAAGGCAGATGTCTGAGATATACCAATTACAACCTATAAAACAACTGTTTTTATTGCTTAGTTGATGGTGTACTACCCGGGGGCTGATAACATGGTTGGTGAATTATTTAGATTACTTGTTCTTTTTCCATTACGCTCATAATCTAGAAAACTCAACAACGATTGCTCCAGAAAAGAGGGTAGAGATGGGAAATAAATGAACCCTTCCAATAAATCATAACATTTATGTAATTTTTGGCTGAAACGATTGATTACTGTTTAAAATAAGGCTTTTAACACACAGTTGAAGACTGCTTGGGAGTCAGTAGTTCTGGCTTCAACTCCTGGTAGGGTTACATATTAGGAAACTGAGTTTCGGAGGGGCTGAGAAATTGCTAAGGTCATGAGGGTGGTAGGCTGAAACCTGGAATTTAAGGTCCACCTTCTTTCTACTACATTAACTGGTTTCTGGTTCAGTTACACTCAGATACGATGGCCTTAGGCAAATTACTTTCCATTTCATGTTATTAATGTTTTCATTTATAAAATAAGAAGGTGGACAAACAACGGTTCTCTACTTAGCATGGTCCTAGGTCCTCCAGTCAGCCTGAACAACTGACAATAACATCCCAATAATAAAAATGTAGGCCAAAAATTTTTTTATCAATGATACCACTTAAATTTTATGCATTTAAAACATACTATGAGTGGCTCAAAATATTTCTAATATTTGCATTAAAAATAGCTTAATGCTATAACATCAACGATACAATTTAAAGTTATTTATGTTTTTAAGCATACAAATGTTCTTTCAGGAAAAGACAGTTTTATTTCTCTGAAGGCGAGACATACAATGCAAAAAGTTGTGAACCACACGTTTGATTTTCCTTGTCTTGCTACTTCCAACTTTCTGTCGTTTCATGGTTCCCATTTATTTAGGTTCCACCTGGATTATTTAAGATGTTACTTTTTTTCTCAAAAAATATTTATTAAGATTATGTTGGCTGTTGGGGATAAAAACTATGAATGAGGCAGAGATGCTGTCCCCAGGATCACCTATAACGTCAATAAAAATCAGTAATAAGTAAAACACAGGGATACGATGAGGAAAACCTTCCTAATTTTGGTTTAAAGCCTGGCCATGGGGAGAGGGGAGCCCAACTAATTAGTCAAGTCCATCTATTAACCAGAATTCCACCTACTCCAACAAACGATATAGTTGTTCCTCGACATTTCCGGGGGATTGGTTCCAGAACCCCCTGTGGATGCCAAAATCCACGGATGCTTAAGTCCCTTATAAAAAAAACCAAAACACCAAATCCATAGCCGTCAAGTTGATTCCAACTTACAGTGACCCTATAGAACAGAGTAGAACTGCCCCATAGAGTTTCCAAGGAGCAGCTGTTGGATTAGAACTGCCCGCCTTTTGGTTAGCAACTGAGCTCTTAAGGCAAGCTTTTAACTACTGTGCCACCAAGGCCCCTTATAATAAAATGGCATAGTATTTATACACAATATATGCACATCCTCCCATATACTTTAAATCACCTCTAGATTACTTATAATACCTAATACAACATAAATGCTACGTAAACAGTTGTTATACTATATTATTTAGGGAATAATGACAAGACACTAGGTGAACAACGCTCAAACGATGAGTGCTGGAGAGAGACTGAGGATCTGTGAAATGGTGAGAGGCTACAGAAGGGGATGCCGACACATCATTTCATTCACGGGGATTCAGTGTAGTGTTTGACGTTCAGCAAATTCACGTTTTGCTTTTTGGAACTTTCTTCCCTCCCCCCACCTCAGAATATTTTTAATCTGCGGGTGGTTGAATCCTGGGATGTGGAACCCACAGATATGGAGGGTCAACTGTATTTCAAACTCATGATCTCCCACTGAAAGATCATACATCGTTTCATTTCTAAATTCATGTACACTATAATTTTAATTATCCTAAACAAATTCTGCTAAATAGTTTTTGCATTTGGTAAATTGAAATTTAAATATCCAAATATAGCTGTTTAGTTTTTAAAAGATACTTTGTTTTGCCTTCCCTTTCTGTATACCTGTAAATTTTTATAAACTATAATCTTTTTTGCATATCTTTTTGTCATTATAGATTCGTCAATAGTTTTATTATTTTTACATTTGGAATGGTCATTACAAATGTATTTATAATCTCAGCTTTCCTTTCCTTTTTTTAATATACCTTACTTTCTAACAAAGAGAAGTTCTCATGTACTTATGTTATTTGTCAAAACACACCCAGCGCAATGATTTTCTATAATTTCATGAATTTCTTATGGGGCTTTATTTCCACTACTTGATGATTATTTCCTATTTTATAACCATTCTTTTTTTTTTACCAATGGGTTAATAAAGAGATGTTTATTTCTCAGTCACATAACAATCCAAGACAAGTGTCCCTTATAGGAAGGCAACTTCCTTCCATGCATGGATGCAGGTGCCTTCCATCACATGGCTTCTCCGTTTCCTAGAGCCTGTGTATCCAGCTGATGGAAGGCAAGAGAGGCATGGAAGAGGCACAACCAAGTCTTAAAAGCCATCGCTCAAGTATGGTACACATCATTTTCTGTTGGTCACATGGCTATACCCAGATGTAAGAGAGCCTGAGGAAGGTAATCCGTAGTTGTGCAACCCAAACCAAACCAAATCAATTGCCCTTGAGTCAATTCTGACTCAGAGCGACCCTACAGGACAGAGTAGAACTGCCCCATAGAGTTTCCAAGGAGCGGCTGGTGGATTTGAACTGCCAACCTTATGGTTAGCAGCCAAGCTTTTAAAACTACTGTGCCACCAGGGCTCCTTAGTTGTGCAACTACTAATTATAAACCTTTACTACAGAAGTGGGGACGTGAATTATGGTGAATAGCTAGCCATCTCTGTTTACCTCTTTTTAATGGTTTATATGAGGCTCAGAGATTACAAAAGTAAGGCATCAAGTACAATATATGCAAGAGAGTAAACAATAATAAATGTAAATGATATTTTCTATTTTTACTTGTAACATTCTTATTTATTACTATTATTTTAATACTAAATAAATGGGAGCTTAGAATATGTGAATATGTCTAAATTACCAATAACTTAAAAAAAAAACTGGAGTATAAAATATAGACAATATATAGTACACATTTTTAAAATATTTTCCAAAATGTTTTGTTGTCAGATGAAGCAAGTTTAAATATGAGGTGTATGTGACAACTGTAGGTCACTTTCAAATGCACAATGAGCAGTAAAGTGGGGGAAAGTGCATAGATGTATTCTAAATGGTTCCAGAAGGCTGAACTGAACCTACCAGTCCTCAGATGCTATCTCTGGTATTTTGTTTATCTGAAGCTCTTTTGCAATAGATTCCTCACGAATGGCTCCTGGGAACAATATTGCCAAGTTCTCGCATGTCTAATAGTTTATCTGAATATCTGAAGGTCAGTTTTACTGTATATTAAATGCTTGGCTTACATTTTCTTTCCTTTAATACTATGTTATTCCATTTCTTCTGGTATAAAGAATATCTGTCAAAAAGTGTGATTATTATCTAATTTATTTCCCTTATAAGTCATCTGTTTTCTTTATCTAAGTGCCTGAAGAATTTTATTTTTCTTTCTTTCTTTTTAAAAACATCCAGTGAGTTTACCAGAATAAGTGTTATTGTTATTTTTGGTTGTTTGGCTCAATAATCTCAGGTATAAAATGTGCTTTTTCAATATTTAGATTTTTTTTTTTTAGTTTCACAATTTTTTTAAAAAGCATAGTTAGTGGTATTTTTTTTTCTTTCTTTAGTTTTCTTCTTCAGAAATTTCTATTGTTCATACGTTGGATCGGCTTTGCCAAAATCACATTTTCATAAATTTCTTCTTTTTAACATTCTATATATTTTCAGGCATTAGTAATTGTGTTTATTTGCTCTTATGTTATTCAAGTTTATTCTATCTTCAAATGATTTTTGTCTTTTATTTTTAACTCTTAAGTGTGTTTCATTCATTTCTGAGTTTTTACAGTGCTGATTTGGGTGGTTCTTTCATGTTTTGTATAATTTTATTAATGCTTTCTAGCAAGTTCTGAAACAACATCTTAAGAGTTTTCACTTGTTTTTTAAAGCATATCTTTTTGACATGCTTTCATTGTAGGAATATTATTTTGCCCTTTATTCACTCTTAACTTACAGTATCTTTTCATGAGATTTGGCCTAAATTTTTTTTTTCTGCTCATTTTTATGTGAGATTAGTTTTTTTAACCTTACAGAACGAGGCTTGGTTCAGGTAATTAAGTAGCTTCAAAGATTCCTCATTTGTTGTTTTCATGCTGTGTTAAAAAAAAAAAAAAATGACATTTTCTGACATTTGCTGACTCTGTCTCTCTCTCCAACTTTAATCTGAACTTTCTTTGTTCCTCACCTCTGTTGTCCCCATCTTACTCAGTTCTGATTCCACTGCTGGCAGTATCTTCTACTTTGGGGCCCTGTCCTGGAAGACAGCCCTGGCAGGCCAGTTTTAAGAGATCCTTGGGCTATTCTACTCCAGACCTTTCAGAAATTCTTACACAAGTCTGTGTACTCATTTACAACCAGAGCTGACAATCCCTACTACCACCTTCAGCTACAGTCTCACATTTGGCATACTATGCTTCCAGACAATTCTGTTTGGCTATTTTGGGGTTCTCCTCTTTTCAGGACTGTCAGATACCTTGTTTTCCTTTCTCTTTACACAGATTCTGACAACATGTGGGTCTTGGAGCTATTGGTGGCTTGTTATTATCTGTAGTGTTTTAGGGTTTATATCTGCACTTTTGGCATAACTTCTCAGCTATTATTGTTGTAAATATTACCCAAAGACTTTTAACTTTACCATTAGTTTTTCTGTTTTTTATATGGAGATTCTGGAAGATATAAAAGTATGCTGCTATCATCACTACCATCTTTCGAAAATCTCCCAATAACATTTCTTTCTGAGTTTAAAGAACTCTATTCACATTTACTGCTAAAGTACATCATTTGATACTATAAAATCTTTCACCAAATTGAAGTGAATTAAAAATGTTATTGAGAATATCTTACTAATATACCCAAACTTTCCTTCAAAGAGAAAAAAATATAGACAATTGTTCTACTCTGTGCTGAGATGAGTGAATGAATAGATGAATAGATGAATAAATGAATATATACACACACACACATACATACGTATATGTGTATACACACACACACATATATTTTTTCTAGCTCATAAAGACAGCAAGAAGATATATAGTAAGATATCTTCCTAAGTGGAGAATCATGCAAGAAAGCTGAGTAGTTGCAACTTTCCTCTTAATTCCTGCTGGTCAAGACTGGGAAATTTCATACTGTTTTATGTTAAGGACACAAACTTGCCATGTCTGGAGTGTAACTCAGCCACATGTTATTAGTACAGGGAAGTTCTACTGGGAAGTACACTCAGTACAACTTGAATGAAGTCAGTGTTTACTACAGTTACGAGAATGGGTGGGAAGAAAAAGGCATTTTGTCCACCAGCAGTGATTACAATATAAATACACTAATAACCACAGATGTGAACAAAATAGGAAGAGGAAAAATACCAACATAAATTTTAGAAAATTTTTTAAATGTGAAGATTTTAAAAATCCCAAAGTCTGCTTGGCAGAGTGTGAGAAGGAAACAGAGTAGCAGAAGTAATCTTGAGTGGCTAGAGTTTACATGTTACACCAAAAGCTCTCAGAGTGACATGCATCTTAGGATAAAGGAAGGAAGGAAGGAAGGAGGGAAGGAGGCAGAGAAGGAAGGAGGGAAGGGAAGGGAAGGGGACGGAAGGGAAAGGAAGGGAAGATGAAGGGGAAAGGAAGTGGAGGGGAAGGGAAGGGGAAGGCAAGATGAAGGGAAGGGAAGATGAAGGGAGGAGAGCTAGAGAGAAAGATGGAAGTAGAAAGGTGAACACTTAAAGGTTTATTTGTAAGTGGAAATGCCAAATATGCTTCCGCTACCTATTTAAAGAAGGCATACGTATTTAACTGCCAATTCTTCCTCTTAGTAAAATTTAAGAAATTCATTTGCTAAGAGGAGTATGGGAGAAAGCAAGGAATAGCATTTTGCATCTCTAGTTTTATGTTAGTTTTTCCGTTTCAAGTAACCATTTATGGGGAAAGATTTGTTTAAGGCATTTTACATTACATGTTAATTTCCTGATAAATTCCTTAGATTTTACACAGAATTTTACTGAAGGCAAATGACTTGAGCCTTGCTTGCCCTGCAGTGACAAGAACATGAAAACCAAGTTATTACCCGATACTGCCAACTTCCTTAAAAGGTGCAAAGTTGGTGGTTTTTCTCCACTTCAATTTTTATCTCATAAATAACTATATTCTCTGGAAAGGAGAACTACAGTCCTCATTGTTGGTGCCACTGTGTGCGTGTGTGATTTTTCACTTTGGGTTACTCAAAGAATAAGATGTCTTCAAAAACCGTAAGCATGCAAAATCATGCCTTCTTCATTTGTTTTGCTATTGTTTTATCTTTTGCAGTATGTAAAATTCTGAGGGGAAAAAAAAGCCTGAATATCAAAACTTTACAGAGACAAGGTGGACCTTAAATAAATCTAACTCAACCACTTATACCCAATAAACCCAATGCCGTCAAGTCGATTCCGACTCATAGCAATCCTATAGGATATAATGCTTAAATGCTTAAGTGGCTTAAATACCCCTGGTAATGAAAAGCTCATCACTCAAGGCAGCCTGTTCCATCTCTGAGTTACTGTTAAGTGCCACTGAGTTGGTTCTGACTCATAGCGACCCTATGTAAAACAGAACAAAACACAGCTCAGTCCTGCGCCATCCTCACGATTGTTGTGATGCTTGAGCACACTGTGGCAGCCATTTTGTGTCAATCCATCTCGTTGAAGGTCTTCCTCTTTTTCACTGACTGTCTACTTTACCAAGCATGATGTCCTTCTCCAGCGACTGATCCTTCCTGGTAACATGTGCAAAGTACATGAGACGTAGTCTTGCCATCCTTGCTTCTATGGAGTACTATGGCTATGCTTCTTCCAAGACAGATTTATTCATTCTTTTGGCAGTCCATGGTATCTTCAGTATTCTTTGCCAACACCACAATTCAAAGCCATGAATTCTTCTTCAGTCTTCTTTATTCATCGTCTAGCTTTTGCATGCATATGAGGCAACTGAAAACACCATGGTTTGTGTCAGGCGCACTTTAGTCTTCATGGTGACATCTTTGCTTTTCAACACTTTAAAGAGGTCTTTTGCAGCAGATTTGCCCAATGCAATGCATCTTTTGAATTCTTGACTGCTGCTTCCATGGATGTTGATTGTGTATTCAAGTAAAATGAAATCCTTGGCAATGTCACTCTTTTCTCCATTTATCATGATGTTGCTTACTGGTCTAGTTGTGAGGATTTTTGTTTTCTTCATGTTGAGGTGTAATCCATGCTGAAGGTTGTGGTCTTTGATCTTCATCAGTAAGTGCTTTAAGTCCTCTTCACTTCCAGTAAGCAAGGTTGTGTCATCTATATGCAGAAGGTTTTTAATGAGACTTCCTCCAATCTTGATGCCACATTCTTCTTCATATAGTCCATCTTCTCATATTATGTGCTCAACATACAGATTCAATAAGTATGGTGAAAGGATACAACTCTGATGCACATCTTTCCTGACTTTAAACCACACAGTACCCCCTTGTTCTGATCGAAAAACTGCCTCTTGATCTATGTACAGTTTCCTCAACAGCACAACTGTTTTGGAATTCCTATTCCTCACAATGTCATCCATAATTTGTTATGATCCACATAGCTGAATGTCTTTGCATAGTCAATAAAACACAGGTAACCATTTTCTGGCACTTTCTGCTTTCAGCCAGGATCTATCTGTCATCAGCTATGATATCTCTGGTTCTACATCCTCTTCAGAATCTGGCTTGAATTTCTGGCAGTTCCCTGCGGATATACTGCTGCAGCTGCTTCTGCATGATCTTCAGCATAATTTTACCTGTGTGTGATATTAATGATATTGTGCAATAATTTCCACATTTGGCTGGTCACCTTACTTTGGAATGGGCATAAATATGGCTCTCTTCCAGCTGGTTGTTCAGGGTGCTGTCTTCCAAATTTCCTGGCATAGACAAGCGAGCACTTCCAGCTTTGTATCTGTTTGCTGAAACACCTCATTTGATATTCCATCAATTCCTGGAGCCCTGTTTTTCTCTAATGCCTTCAGTGCTGCTTGAACTTCTTCCTTCAGTACCATTGGTTCTTGATCATATGCTACTTCCTGAAATGGCTGAACGTCGACCAATTCTTTTTGGTATGTTGACTCTGTGTATTCCTTCTATCTTCTTTTCATGTTCCTGCGTTGTGTAATATTTTTCCTGTAGAATCCTTCAATATTGCAACTTGAGGCTTGAATTTTTTCATCAGCTCTTTTAGCTTGAGAAATGCCAACTGTGTTTTTCCCTTTCGGTTTTCTATCTCCAGGTCTTTGCACATATCATTATAATACTTTATTTTGTCTTCTTGAGCTGTCCTTTGAAATCTTCTGTTCAGCTCTTTTACTTCATCATTTCTTCCTTTCCCTATAGCTACTCAGCATTCAAGAGCAACTTTCAGAGTCTCTTCTGACATACATTTTGGTCTTTTCTTTCTTTCCTGTCTTTTTAATGACCTCTTGCTTTCTTCACGTATAATGTCCTTGATGTCAGTCCACCACTTGTCTGGTCTTCAGTCATCAGTGTTCAATAAGTCAACCCTATTCCTGAGATGGTCTCTAAATCCAGGTGGGGTATATTTAAGGTTGTACTTGGGCTCTTGTGGACTTGTTCTAATTTTCTTCAGTTTGAACTTGAACTTGCACATAAGCAATTGATGGTCTGTTCCATAGTCCACCCCTGGCCTTGTTCCAACTGATGATATTGAGCTTTTTCATCATCTCTTTCCATAGATGTAGTTGTTTCGATTCCTGTGTATTCTTTGTGGTGAGGTCCATGTGTATAGTCACCATTTATGTTGGTGAAAAAGGTATTTGCAATGAAGAGGTTGTTGGTCTTACAAAATTCTATCATGCTATCTCTGGCATCATTTCTATCATGAAGGCTACTCTCCAAGTAGCTCTGGTTATTAGAAAGTCTTTATATTGAGTCCATATATATACCTTTACAGCTTTTCCCTAAAGATATTCATGTCTATCTCTTAGCTCCATACAGAAAGTTAGGTACTTCATTCTCATGACAGTCCATCAAAACCTATGGGGAGTTATTCTCCTCCAAATATACTTATCTCTTCTAGAACTTTTCAGTTCCTTCAACCATTTCTGATATGAGTTTCAAGTCTTAATCATTCTCCTCTGGACACAGTTTGGGTTCATTATGTTCTTCCTCAAATATAGGATGTAGAATTAAACATACCATTCTTGGTGAGATGCAATCCTTTCTTCATGAAATGTGATAAACTTTTAAATTCACAACCACATACTATAATTGATAAAGTTTGAAATTACTTGTGACTAAATTCTAATGTTTTCTACCTATTCTCATGCTACCTCAAATTTTCTCAATATTAAATATGTAAATATTCAAGAATTAAGTTCAGCTAAAAGCTACTGATGCACCCTTAGATATATCAAGGTCAAAAGCAAGGAAAGTTTTAAAAACTATAGAAAAAATGAAATGTGACATAAATTTAGACATATGGTAAAAAAAACCTAATATATAATTAAGAGACAATAACTAGAACTTTTTTTTTTTTTAACTAGAACTTAAGTTACTAGAAGACTGGGACTTTAAATTACACTAATTTTGGACAATTATGACAGATTTGTTTTTAGAAAATACAAGTTTTCTTTTTTCAAAACAAATATTATTTATATTATTTCTCCTTCAAAGTCTTCAGGGCTCAAAAAATATTTTTTGAACAAGTAATGGAGTTTTCATCAAAATACAAAAATACTGCATTTTTATGCAAATAATACACATTACATGTTTTTTTTGCCCATGTGCCCTCCCCCCATGAGATATTTTCTTAAGCAACCTATGGTATTTTTTTAACATGTTGCTGTATGCTAGTAATTAGCTGACAGTACAGAATACAGAAACAGAACTAATAATTCTGACTCTGTATTCACTTATTATATGAAACAATAAAAGTTGTTTTAATTTTCAATTGAAAATTATTTTGTTTATATTAAGTTCTCATACAGTGATCACTGTAAGAAAACATAGCAAATAATCATAATCCATTTTAAAATTAAAAGTACCATTGGTTAATTCCTTCTAATAAAATTACAAAAAAACAGGACTGCTACCATCATTTATAATACATTTCTTTATATTTATACTCCCTAAATTCTGAATCTTATTGATCTACTACACTCAAATTTTAAATTTTCTTACAATCACACATCATTCTAATATTATTTATAAATCAAAGCATGTCACAATACTCAACTTCTTTAATTTAGTTTTGTATTTCTGTCAGAAAAAATTCATATTATGCAGATTAGTAGAAAAATAATCTTGTACTTGGATATATCATTATTATTGTGAGCAACAATTATTGCTGAAATTAAAGTGTCTATTATCTGTTGCCACAAATAGAAAGGACTTAAGTATGCATCTTAACAAGCAAGGAACAGAAAACAGTTACCGAAGTCACACGGAAGAAATTACTCAGTTTCAGTTGGTACTGTAAGTAATCTTCTATTTACAGAGGTAAGTAAATGAAAGGATTGGAATACCATAAACAAACATCAAGCATTTAAAATGACATAATTCAGCCATACAGATGCCGAAATGAATGGTAGCTCTGTAGGTTGTCATTTATTTACTCATTTGGTTTTCTCATCTATGAATAACTTTCCTATTGATATGGATAAATATTTTTTCCATGGCCATATGAACCATTAAAAATAATTGAGGGAAGTGGTAATTAAGAAGGAATTGGGAACAGAGAACTCAGTGAAGTATAAGATATTTTATTCAACATTTTAAATAATCATTGTTAATAAAGGAAAGAAAATATTTCATTAAATTAGAACACTATTTTAGTTTTAAGAATGTGAATAAAAAATGTTACCCAGAAGAGTAAATCAAACATCACATTTATAAAAGAAATCTCATTTTGGTGATTAACATTTATACAGCAATCACCATAACCTGGAACTGATGTTTCAAAAGCATAAACAAAATTACAACATCATAGCGCTCAAAGTGAGGAGAGAAAACCACAGATATACGAATAGTGTCTCTCTTTTAAAACCACCCAGTTTCACTTATTTGTCCCTATATACTTAGCTATATTTCTGGGACATTGTCATCTATTAGTACAGCTTGGTTAATGACGGGCTACAAGCATTTCAGTTATGTTTTGCCTAATCTTTCCTTCCTTGTAGCAGTTCATCAAAAGTGAATTCCACCTTTTGCTTCCTCTAAGAAATAAATGTATAAAGTATTTTGTTTCAATGAAACAAACTTTTCCTGGACTTCTGAAATAAGACCATGAAATATCTTAAGGGCAAAACTCAGTTAATGAAAAACATGTTGATTTCAAGATTTAAAAAAAAAAAAAGATGGTTCTACGAAAAGATTTTTTCTATTTACTGTATAAGTTAGTTGACAGAACACATCTTCCAGACTCCCAAGTACGGCTCAAATAGCAGCTGTGAAGCAAGATGCCAGCTTTTAGTAAACCCTTTTTTCTCCCGAGCAGCAGCCTTTGAATCTGTGCTTGGCTCTTTCCTCTGGCATCCTTCCTGGTGGTACTACTGATTGCCAGGAAAAGTTGAGGGCCACAGCTGACTATCTTTCTTTCTTTAATCATATTCTCCATGGGTCCTTGTTACCGACAAATACTTCTTGGGATGGGGAATGCCCTTGAGTGATAAGCCACTCAGAAGACTCTTGTTAGGATGCTGCTGCAGCACAGTCTACAGGGCAAGGAATCAGGCGTCCTGCACTGAAGTCCCACCTCGGTAACTGTCATGCAACCCAAACATATCATTTCACCATTCTGGGCCTTGATTTTCTTACTCGTAACATTTCGAGGTTGGTTTTGACTCCAACAAAGGGGTAAGAGGAACACTTCCCACTTAGATCCCTGGAACAGAGGTTTTGCTAGTTTGATTTCATAGTCTCTAAAACAAACAAAAAACTCCAATTTGGTTTCAATCTGTTGACTCTAACTCATGGTGAACCCATGTGTTGCAGAGCAGAGCTGAGCTCCATAGGATTTATAGTCTCTAAACCCATTGCCAACAAGTTGATTCCAACTCACAGTGACCCTATAGGACAGAGTAGAACTGCCTCGTAGGGTTTCCAAGGAGAGGCTGATGGATTCAAACTGCTGACCTTTTGGTTAGCAGCTGAATGCTTAACCACTGCGCCACCATGGCTCCTTCTGTAGTCCCTAAGAGCTATGTAAATGGGGTGCCAGGGACACACAAAGTTACAGAAGAGGCGGGGATTGTCTTTTGGAATGTCAATTTTGTTTGAAGATTTGGTAGAGTCATTTTTATATCAAACACATGTGTTTACATTATAGACTGTAATGTAAAATTCATATAAGTTCTTAAAGATAAAATATGGAACCTCAAGGAAAGGTACTTGTATAGTAGATACTTGAGGAATCATACAATTTCTACTGGAAAAGTTACCGAATTCTTGGGTTGCATGCACAGTGAGGTTCTCTTTCTGTTTTGACATCCTGTGATCTTGTTGATAGGAAATGTTGGGCATTTCCACTAAAGGCAGATATTATGTTACCCGAGAAATAGTACAAATTTTGAAACATGCTATACAAAGTGACTGATACTTAGACCGGTATTATGTCCAAATTTCTTTGTGAAAACCAACTCAAAACTTCTAATTCAAATCAGTATGCATAATTTATGAATAGGAAAACTACTTCTTCAGGAAAACTAAATGCTGTTTTGGAAAGCAGCTTTTTTTTTTTTTCCCCTTCAAATATATATCCAGATATTTATAAAAATGAAATGGTAATAATAATAATAAAAATAGCACTTATTGCCAAATTACAAGTTCAGATTCAAAGGTCATCACAACCTCTTATAAAAAAAAAAAAAATTTTTTTTTTTTTTTAACCTCTTATAACCCTGGTTATTTGGCTAATAACATTTTACTCCTAAAAGACAGCAACATTTTCTCCAAGCATTTTAGGAAGACTTCCTCTTTCTTTTTTTTAATTTATTGTGCTTTAGGTGAAAGTTTCCAGTTAAAGTCAGTGTCTCATACAAAAACTTATACACACCTTGCTATGTACTACTAGCTGCTCTTCCCCTAATGAGACAGCACACTTCTCCTCTCCACACTATATTCCCCGTGTCTGTGCGACCAGCTCTTGTCCCCCTCTGCATTCTCATCTCGCCTCCAGACAGGAGCTGCCCACATAGTCTCACGTGTCTTCTTGAGCTAAGAAGCTCACTCCTCACGAGTATCATTTTCTGTCTTACAGTCCAGTCCAATCCCTATCTGAAGAGTTGGCTTCCGGAATGGTTCCAGTCTTGGACTAACAAAGGGTCCAGGGACCATGACCTCCAGAGTCCCTCTAGTCTCAGTCAGACCATTAAGTCTGGTCTTTTTATGAGTATTTGAGGTCTGCATCCCATTGTTCTCCTGCTCCACCAGGGATTCTTTGTTGTGTTCCCTGGCAGGGCAGTCTTCAGTGGTAACTGGGTACCATCTAGTTCTTCCCATCTTAGGTTGATGTGGAAACCCTGGTGGCGTAGTGGTTAAGTGCTACAGCTGCTAACCCAAAGGTCGGCAATTCAAATCTGCCAGGCGCTCCTTGGAAACTCTACGGGGCTGTTCTACTCTGTCCTATAGGGTCGCTATGAGTCGGAATCAACTCAGCGGCACTGGGTTTGGTTTGGTTAGGTTGAGGTAGTCTCTGGTTTATGTGGCCCTTTCTGTCTCTTGGGCTCAAAATTACCTTGTGTTTTTGGTGTTCTTCATTCTCCAGGTGGGCCGAGACCAACTGGTGCATCTTAGATATCTCCTTGCTAGCGTTTAAGACCCCAGATGCCACTCACCAAAGTGAGATGCAGAATATTTTCTTAATACATTTTGTTATGCCAGTTGACTTAGATGTCCACTGAAACCATGGTCCCCAAACCACTGTCCCTGCTACTCTGGCCTTTGAAGCATTTAGTTGTATTCAGGAAGCTTCTTTGCTTTTGGTTTAGTCCAGTTGTGCTGGGCTCTCTTGTGCTGTGTGTTGTCTTTCCCTTCACCTAAAATAGTTTTTATCTACTATCTAATTAGTGAATACCCCTCTCGCTCCCTCCCCACCCTCATAACCATCAAAGAATATTTTCTTCTATGTTTAAACTTTTTCTTGAGTTCTTACAATAGTGGTCTCATACAATATTTGTCCTTTTGCAACTGACTAATTTCACTCAGCATAATGCCTTCCAGGTTCCTCCATGTTATGAGATATTTCATGGATTCACCCTTGTTCTTAATTGTTGTGTAGTATTCCATTATGTGAATACACCATTATTTATCCGTTCATCCACTGACGGGCACCTTGGTTGCTTCCATCTTTTTGCTATTGTGAGCAGTGCTGCAATGAACCTGAATGTGCATTTATCTGTTTATGTGAAGGCTCTTATTTCTCTTGGATATATTCCCAGGAGCGGGATTGCTGGATCGTATGGTAGTTCTATTTCTAGCTTTTTAAGGAAGTGCTAAATGGATTTCCAAAGTGGTTGTACCATTTTACATTCTCACCAGCAGTGTATAAGTGATCCAGTTTCTCCACAACCTCTCCAATTTTTATTATTTTGTGTTTTTTTGGATTAAGGCCAGCCTTGTTGGGATGAGATGGTATCTCATTGTCATTTTGATTTGCATTTCTCTAATGGCTAATGATCATGAGCATTTCCTCATATATCTGTTAGTCACCTGAATGTCTTCTTTGGTAAAGTGTCTGTTCATATCCTTTGCCCATTTTTTAATTGGGTCATCTTTTTGTTGATGAGTTTTGCAGTATCATGTAGATTTTAGAGACCTGATGCTGGTTGGAATTGTCATAATCGAAAACTTCTTCCCAGTCCGTAGGTAATCTTTTTACTCTTTTGGTGAAGTCTTTGGACGAGCATAAGTGCTTGATTTTTAAGAGCTCCCTGTTATCTAGCTTCTCTTCTGGTGTTTGTGCATTGCTAGTAATGTTTTGTATACTGCTTATACCATGTATTAGGGCTCCTAGCATTGTCCCTACTTTTCTTCCATGATCTTTATTATTTTAGATTTTATATTTAGGTCGTTGATCCATTTTTAGTTTTGGGGCATGGTGTGAGGTATGCGTCTTGTTTCATTTTTTTGTAGATGGATATCCAGTTATGCCAGTGCCATTTGCTAAAGAGACTGTCTTTTCCCCATTTAACTGACTTTGGGCTTTTGTCAAATAAAAAGACTGCCTCTTTTGTAAAAATACACATTCATCCTGAAATTCATACTTACCTTAAAAAACAAACTAGTCTCTGAATATACAACACATTTTACTTATTTATTGTCTGTCTCCAACCACTGGAGATGTTAACATAAACTCCATGAGGACAAGGTCTGTCTCTTGTCCATTTTGCTCACCACTGTATTGTGGGTACCTGATACATCATAGGAGGTCAGCAAATACTCAATAATGAATGAATGAATGAATGGTCAACATGTAAGATGGCTCTGGCAGTCTTCTTCCTCAAGCTTCTAATTTCCTCTTATCCTCTAGCTGAAAATTAGGTGGTTTCCTACTTTCAAAAAATGTGGTGAGAATCAGAGTTCCTTTCTAATCCCCTCTTGTCTGCAGTTTTCTTTAAATACTAGCATTGTCCAATAGATATACAGTGTGAGCCACGTATGTAATTTTAAAGAGTCTAGTGGCTACGTTAAAAAAGTAAAAACAGGTGAAATTAATTTTAATATTTTATTAACTCAATATACCCAAGATATTAGTATTTCAACCTGTAATTAATATAAAAGTTATCAGTGAGATATTTTATATTCTTTTATTTTTTCCTACTCAGTCTTCAAAACCTGGTATGTATTTTATAGTTGTAGTACATCATGATCCGGATGAGCTACTTTTCAAACACTCAATAGCTACATATGGCTAGGACAACTCTCAGGGGAAGAATTACTTCCTCTATTCAAAAGCAAGGAGCCCTGGTGCCTGATGGTTATTAAGCATTAGAGTGCTAATAGGTCAGCAGTTGGAACCCACCAGCCTCTCTACAAGAGAAAGATGTGACAGTCTGCTTTTGTGAAGATTACAGCTTTGGAAACCCCTTGAGGGAGTTCTACCCTGTCCTAAGGGTAGCCATGAATTGACATGACTCAATCGCAATGACTTTGGTTTTCGTTTTTTTGGATTCAGGGGCAGATTCAGTCACTATTGCAGTATATCACAGTCCCTTCCTGAAACACGAGGGGCATTGTTTCTATAATTATTGCCTTGTTCTCTGCTGTTGTGTGACCTTAAGTTGATTCTGACTCAGAGAAAGCCTACAGAACATAGGAGAACTAGCCCATAGGGGTTCCTGGACTGAAATCTTTGCAGGAGCAGATTGCTGGGTATTTTCTCCTGAAAAGGAGCTGGTGGGTTCCAACTCGTGACCTTTCAGTTAGCAGTCAAGTACTTAATTATTGCACCACCATGGCCCCTTCCTTGTTCTCTAGCATCTTTAAATTAGTCTTTGTACTGACTCTTTTCTCTCTGAAGATGTTTCGAACAGTGCTCTGCATCATCAGCAGCAGGACTGGGTGCTCTTAGTTTTTATTTTTCTTTAATAAAAAAAAATAACTTCAATATTTTACTCATAGTCTATTTTCCAAGGAATTGCTCACCTTTATCGCTAATCTTTTCCATTTCTCTTCATTTGTATTAGTATAGACAAACCAAACTTGCATGTAAATGTCTAAACACTAGTCATTTTATAAATTAAATGTTTAACTGTTTAAGGTTAATTCTTCTATTAAGATTGCTAGTCTAAATCATTTTGCTTAGAGTCCAAATAGAATCTTTTCATGGGAATGTTAACTTCATATGATTTGTTGTTGATAGCTGTTGTCAAGTTGATTCTGACTCATGGCAACCCCATGTGTGTCTGGGTAGAACCATACTCCATGGGTTTTCAAGACTGTAACCTTTCAGATCTTTTGATTTCTTGACTGCAGTCAAGAAATCAAAAGATGCATTGCATTGGACAAATCTGCTACAAAAGACCTCTTTAAAGTATTGAAAAGCACAGATGTCACCTTGAGGACTAAGTGCCCGACTCAAGCCATGGTATTTTCAATTGCATCATATGCATGTGAAAGCTGGACAATGACTAACGAAGACCAAAGAACTGACGCCTTTGAATTGTGGTGTTGGCGAAGAACATCAAATATACCACGGACTGCCAGAAGAACGAACGAAACTGTCTTGGAAGAAGTACAACCAGAATGCTCCTTAGAAGCGAGAGGCTGCGTCTTACATACTTTGGACATGTTGTCAGGAGGGACATCAGGCTTGGCAAAGTACAGGGTCATTGGAAAAGAGGAAAACCCTCAGTGAGGTGGACTGACACAGTGGCTGCAACATTGGGCTCAACATAACAACGATTGTAAGGATGGCACAGGACCGGGCAGTGTTTTGTTCTGTTGTGCATAGGGTCGCTATAAGTCGGAACCAACTCGATGGCACCTAACGACAACAACAACAACCTTTCAGAAGCTGATTGCCAGGCCTGTTTTCTGAGGAGCCTCTAGGTGAGTTTGAACCACCAATCTTTGGCAAGTAGCAGATTGCTTAACCATTTGCACCACCCACTTGGAAATATTATTTGCTTGATCTTAAATTAGATTATATCTTACGTATTTTTTTAAACAACATTAAACGGTGGTATATAGAAGAATAATCTGTAACAGTGCAAACACATCTCTGTAACCCATGTTCACACAGTAATGAAATTTATTATAAATCACAGAAGCTATGCTCAGAAAATTTTAGCAATTATTAACTTTAATGTAGAAGCTAAGACATCTTGAATTTTTCCAAAGAGATGTTCGTTTTATAAAACTCTCACGTGCATTTGAATACTTGCTGTCTGCTATTTTGTTTCAAGATAATGAATTTACTTTTTAACAGATTTTAAAGCATGTTTAGCCGTTTTTGTGTAATAGGATTGATTTTGGTCAAAATCAGATATCCGTTTGAAAATCACTGGTCAAAGTCAGACGTAAACAAAAAATGCAAGCCATCAACTTGAAAGGGAGTCTTCACCTGAGTCAAAGATTAATGCTCAGTCCAAGATCTGAAGAGGATGAAGGAAGAATACAGAAGACAAGGAAATGAAAAACAGAATGACTCTATCTCTAGAGATTGCGTGTTTTAGGAGAATGGAGCCCTTGTACCTTATGCTGTAAATGAAGACACTGGAACGGACCCAGTCAATTCAATTATTGTTTAATTATAGTGTATGGGAAGCCCTGGTGGCACAGTGGTTAAAGGTCAGCTGCTAACCACCAGGTCAGCAGTTCAAATTCACCAGCTGCTCCTTGGAAACCCTATTGGGCAGTTCTATTCTGTACTATGGGTGGCTATGAGTCGGAATAGACTCGACGACAGTGGGGTTACAGTGTATGGAGTGATGGTTCATTTATCATCATTGCCTCCTACTCTCATCTGCTGTTTTCTTGATCTTAGGCATTTCACTGTTCCTTAGCCTCTATACAAGAATGTGTCTACAGATTTCAAATCTCATGTTCTCCTGTTTCCTTTATACAAACTTAAAAACTAAATCCTATGCAAATATTTTGTATGAGGAAGACTGTGTCCACAGAATGCCTAATAGCTTGTTCATATTTCCTGCCAGAACAATGCATGCAAATAATAGTCACTGTCATTATTATCATCACAAAAAACAGATAATAACAATAGCTTCCTAAATTGGTGTAAACATTTGGGAAATAGTTTTGGCAATATTTATCTGAGTGTCTTTAAACTGTTTATTTCCTTGCTTTATTCTACTTCTGGGAATCTGTTCCAAGGACATGATATACGTCCTTGGACATACATCTTCTTACATATCTACATACAGTGTAGGAAGAAAGATCCTCTACATATAGAAAGGCAACACAGCCCATTCGTTATAAGAGTATGGTCTCTGGAGTCTGAGAGCCTGGGCTCAAATCCTGGCTCTATCGGACTGACTACATGGTGCTGAACAACTTAAAGTTTGTCTGTCAGCTTCCACATCCATGAGATGGACATAACTTTGTACCTCACAGTGTCTTTTTGTGGATTAAATGACTGTAAATCACTTCTACTAGTGCATTTAATAAAAGCTAGCTGTTAGCATTATTATGTTCGTAATGGGGCTAATTATAACATCAGAAAATGGAAAGAGTCCCAGTGCTCCACAGTAGAAGAATGATTACATGAACTGCGCTGTATCTACTAAGGGCAGATAATGTCACTAATTTTTATCGCAGTATCCATAGTATCTAGCACAGGAGCTAATCTATACCTATGCTCAATGCAGCCTGTATTTCATTGTGACATAACAAGATACATACACAGTGTGTCACATTTTTAAGATCTCTGAGATCGGGATGTGTTTTATGGGCAAGGACATGTGTCAGTTTAATTGGCAGTGTGCTGGGTACCTTACATTGAATGCAGTCAGTGGTTGATGGAATAACGGCCTCCCCAAGTTGTCTACATGCCAATCTCCAAAATCTGTGAATGCTACTTTGCATAGCAAAAGGGACTTTACAGATGTGATTAAATTAGGGACCTTGAGATAAGATTATCCTGAATTATCCAGGTGGGCCCAATGTAATCACAAGGGTCCTTATAAGAGGAGAGAGGAGTGTCAGGGTTACAGTAGGAGGTTTGACAATGGAAGCAGAGGTGGAAGTGATACCAGTAAGAGGCCACGAGCCAAAGAATGTGAGCAGCCACTAGAAGCTGAAAAAGGCAAAGAAACGGATTATCCCCTCAAGCCTCCAGAAACAGCCAGCCCTGTTTACACCTGACTTTAGCCCAGTGAGACTGATTTTGGACTTCTGTTGTCCAGAAATGTAAGATAAAAAAAAGCTCTTTTAAGCTACTACATTTGTGGCAATTTTTTACCACAGCAACAGGAAACTGATAACAGTCTTTAGGATCCTATGAGATAAGGTTCTTGTTGACTTTAAGGCACAGTTAGGCCTTCAGCACTTTCTGAATTGCCACTTGGCAGCATAAAAGGCAATCAGTATAAAGCTACTGGATGGATGTTGAATGGAGTAGTATACTGCGATTAAAGTGATGTTTACAAAGAGCTCATAATGAAATACAGAATGTTATTTTTTAAAAGAATATTAATTTGCATTATAGTGAAACCATAATTATGTTAAACAAGAAAACATCAAATTACACATATAAAAATAAACTATTGATAGTGATTGTTTCTGCATGTTAGGTCTATAACTGACTTTACTTTTTCCTCCTTTTACATTTCTGAATTTTTCAAATTTTCTACAATGAGTAGGTGCTACTTTCAAAATGAAAAAAAAAAATCAATTTCATTTAAAATTAGACAACATAACTCAAAATGGATCAAAGACCTAAATATAAAGCCCAAAACCATAAAGTTCATAGAAGAAAAAATAGGATCAACACTAGAGGCCCTAATACGCAGCATTAATAGGATAGAAACCACAACCAACAACCCACAAGTTCCAGAGGATAAGCTAGATAACTGGGATCTTCTAAAAATTAAACATTTATGCTTATCAAAAGACTTCACCCAAAGAGTAAAAAGAGAACCTACAGACTGGGAAAAAATTTTTGGCTATTACAAATCAGAGGAAGGTCTCATCTCTAAAAACCACAAGAAAATCCAAGAGCTCTACAACAAGAAGACAAATAATCCAATTAAAAAATGGGCAAAGGAAATGAACAGACACCTCAACAAAGAAGATATTCAAGTAGCCAACAGACACACAAGGAAATGCTCACAGTCTCTAGACATTAGAGAAATGCAAATGAAAACTACATATCACCCTGGCATTACTGGCATGAATCAATAAAACAGGAAATAACGAATGTTGGAGAGGCTATGGGGAGATCGGAATTCTTACGCACTGCTGGTGGGAATGCAAAATGATACAACCACTTTGGAAAATGACAAGGTGCTTCCTTAGAAAGCTAGAAATAAAAATACCACATGATCCAGCAATCCCGCTCCTAGGAATATTTCCTAGAGAAATAAGAGTAGTCACACGCATAGACATATGCATACCCAGGTTCACTGCAGCATTGTTTACAATAGCAGAAAGATGGAAACAACCTAGAAGCCCTTCAACAGATGAATGGATAAACAAACTGTGGTACATACACACGATGGAGTATTACCCAATAACAAAGAACAACAATGAATCTGTAAAGCATTTCATAACATTGATGAATCTGGAGAGTATTATGCTGAGTGAAATAAGTCAATCATGAAAGGGCAAATATTGTATGAGACCACTACTGTAAATAGTCATGAAAAGATTTACATACAAAAAGAAACAATCTTTGACGGATGCAAGAGAGAGAAGGGGTAGGGATGGAAAAACACTTAATAGACAACAGATAACTGGAAACTTTGGTGAAGGGTAAGACAGTACCTGATACTAGGGAAGCCAGCACAACCTGTACAAGGCAAGGTCATGGTAGCTCCACAGACACATCCAAACTCCCTGAGGGACCAAATTGCTGGGCTCAGGGCTGTGGGGACCACGATCTAAGGGAATATCTAGCTCAACTGGCATAACATAGTTTATAAAGAAAATGTTCTACATTCTACTTTGGTGAGTAGTGTGTGGGGTCTCAACCTGTGAGCGGCTATCTAGGATACTCCACTGGCCTCACCCCTTTGCAAGCAAGGAAGAATAAAGGAAACTAAGGATACAAGGGAAAGATTAGTCCAAAGGACTAATGGGCCACATCTACCATGGCCTCCACCAGACTGAGTCCAGCACAACGAGATGGTGCCTGGCTACCACCACTGACTGCTATGATAGGGATCACAATAGAGGGTCCCAGACAGAGCTGGAGAAAAATGTAGAGCAAAATTCTAACTCAGAACGAAAGACCAGCTTTGCTGGCCTGTCACAGACTGGAGAAATACCAGGAGTATGGCCCCCGGACACCCTTTTAGCTCAGTAATGGGGTCACTCCTGAGGTTCACCCTTCAGCCAAAGACTGAACAGGCCCATGGAACAAAACAAGATCAAAGGGGTGCACAAGCCCCGGGGCAAGGACTGGAAGGCAGGAGGGAACAGGAAAGCTGGTAATAGGGAACCCAGGTCTGAGAAGGAAGAGTGTCGACATGTCCTGGGTCGTTAATAGAACAATATGTGTACTAACTGTTTGATGAGAAACTAGTTTGTTCTGTAAACCTTCATCTAAAGTACAACAAAAAAATAAAATAAAATTAGACAGCAGTAAAGTTTTTTTTTTTTTAGAGTATGGAACATAAAAAGCAATTTAAATGATATTGTTATACTCAATCTCCTTATTTACACACCAAAAAATTCTAATTTAACCAGTAATTCAAAACCTTCAAATTCATAGGCCTGACATGTCACACACAGGGTGTCATCCTAGATCTGTGTTTCAAGTTTGTAAACATGGGTCAGCTTTAATAATAGTAAAGTTATGATTATCACCTTCAAAAATCATTTGTCAGCCAGTCACTGTGAGTGGGATGACTACAGTAGGGTCACGTCAGAGAGGTGGTGATTTAATCAAACTGGCAACTGACTCAATGGTGAGGAACAAGGCAGAGAGGAGAAAAGCTTGGAAACTGGCAGAATGATTCTGTTTCACCTGAGTGTGGAAAGACGAAGAGGGACTTATTTCTACCATTATGGCTCTTTGACTTTGGATAAGTCATTTCACCTCTCTGAGCCTCAGTCTCTTCCTTTATATTATGAAGGTATTGCAGCCCTGGTGGCACCCTAATAATAAAAAGGAAGAGCTCCGCTGCTAACCAAAAGGCTGGCGGTTCGAATTCATGGTTCTCCTTGGAAACGCTATGGGGCAGTTCTGCTCTGTCCTATAGGGTCTTTGTGAGTCAGAATGGGCTCACTGGCAGTGGGTTTTAGGAGGAAATTGGAAGACAAAAGAAGAATTAATGCATTCGAATTGTGGTATTGTGAAGAATATTGAATATACCATGGACTGCCAGAAGAACGAACAAATCAGTCTTAGAAGAAATACAACCAGAGTGCTCTTTGTAAGTGATGATGTCAAGACTTTGGACCGCTTACTTTGGACATATTATCAGGAAGGACCAATTGCTAGAAAAGGGCATCATGTTTGGTAAGGTACAGGTCAGCAAAATTGAGGGAAACCCTCAATGAGATGGACTGACACATAGCCACAGCAATGAACTCAAGCATACCAATGATTATGAATATGGCCTAAAACTAGGCAACATTTGTTCTGCTATACTTTAGGTCACCATGAGTCAGAGCTGACTCAGTGACAACTAACAATAGCAATAGGACCAAACTATGTCTAAGATTTCTTCTAGCTCTAACCTAACATTTTACGATGGGAGAGGTGAATGCAATCAACTAAATAACACACACGTGCACATGCGTGTACATATATACATGGACGTATAAGCTCTGACTATGACAATGATTCAAAAAGGCAAATGAAAGACATTTGTGACTATTTACAGTCACAGTTTATACTGATACAGGGATTTCTGTGAATTTATGTCAACTAGGTCCTTTGCACTGTGCAATCTGCTACTGATACCATCACCATCAGTATCACAGTATCTTCTCTAGTCACAATGTCAGAAAACAGACTTCACAGTATATTATAAAGCTTAACCACGTGAGGGGTGGGAGCAGCAGCAGCAGCAGCAGCAGCTGATGTCTGGCTGATCCTTGAAGCTTTTCTGCTTGTCACTTGTCAGCTCTCTGACGAATGTATTCATGAGCTCAAGGAAGTTTTCTACTTTCTTCCATGAAAAACAAGTGCATTAACAAAACTTAACACCAGCTTTCCAACTATATGCAATGGCTGATAATTGTCTAATTACTATGACGCTAAGTGAGGATACCATTTCTGGAATATGCATTACATAAAATTTCCCTGGAAGTTTGAAATGTCCTAAGATCTTTATTATCTTTCCCCCTGCCCCCAGAAAGTATTTATAGAATGACTATTATTTGAAAAAACCCTCAAGTTATTTACATTGAAACTTAAGGGACTCACAAGTCTTGTAGGGTGGACTAAATCATGTGCACACTTAACTCCAATACAAAACAGACAGGTAAATGCCAGAGAAAGGTATAGGTGCATTACCTTGGTTAGAGTCTCAGAGGACAAAGATCATGTTCAGCCATAGGGACAGTGAGATGGCCCCTGGAAGCTTGTGAAGTACATGGCATTGAAGCCTGTTTGAGTCCTAAATCCAAGAACTGTGGTGAAGGGGAGAGTTTTCTTGGTAGAGGAAATAAAGCGAGTAGCATCTCAGTGACACGGAGAATTTGGGGTATGTATGAAGAATAGCATGGAATCCCTGAGTAGTGCAAATGGTTAATGCACTTGGCTACGTCAGAAGTTCGAGTCCACCCAGAGTCACGTAGGAAAAAAGGCCTGGTGACCTACCTCCAAAAAATCAGCCACTGAAAACTCTATGGAGCACAGAACCACTCTGACGCACATGGGGTCTCCATGAGTCAGAAATGAAAGAACAAAGAGTGAGACTTGATGGTAGTACCACCTCCAGGTAGGAGAATTATCGGATAAGGATTAGAAGGATAGATGAGATCCATACTGCCAAGGCCTTGAATGCCTACATAAAGAGACCGTACATTATTGTACAGACAGTAGAGAGCCACATGGGGCATTTGAGCGGCTATATAATTGACCTGCATTCATTCCTCACTATTCTAAGGGGCAAAAGGTAAATTTAACCATGTCGTTTAAAAAGAATTATAATTTCTCACTCAGGAACCGAACAAACTTCCAAGAAACCATTCTCTATATCCCAAGTGAACTGGACAGATGTAAACTTTTCATGTTTGGAACTCTGCAAGGGAAGATTTCCATTTTATTTCTCTAGTATTTATTGGGTGTTGGACGAGAAGCGGCTCCTTTAAGATGTTCCCGTGTGAAAGCTGCTGCACATATGGGAGGCCCAGGAAACCTAAATCTCTGGAAGCCAGAAGGGGACCCGATCACACCACCTACACTCTGTGGCCTCCAAACTTCCTGTTTCAGGGCTTCTGGACATCAGGGCTTGGCTCTGGCCCTTGTATGGAGCCCTTGGCCCTCCCCACATTATTTCCTCTGGGTATGTACGGTAAAGCTACATGCTGTACATGAAAACACAACATCAATTGGTATGGTGCTGGTGGTGCAGTGGTTAAAAGCTTGGCTGCTAACCAAAAAGTCCGCAGTTCGGATCTACCAGTCACTCCTTGGAAACCCTGTGGGGCGGTTCTACTTTGTCCTATAGGGTCGCTGTGAGTCGGAAATGATGGCAATGGGTTTGGTTTTGGTTTTCTCTTCATGTGTAAATAAGTATGCGTGTACATTTATCCATAAATGTATAAATATACACACATCACACAATATGGTAATGGCACATACCATCATTTTGTAGTACAGACTATAGTTTTTCTAAATAGTTTTGTGGGTTCTTTGAGAGCAGGCCCACGTGGGCTTTTTCTTTGTCCACCATATTATATCATGCATACAGCCAATACTCAATTAGTATTTACTGATCAGCTGATTTAAGCTAAGTCCTTCTGTCTCCAGAAAACCAAAACCAAACCCACTGTTGTCAAGTCCAATCCAACTCTTAGCGACTCCGTAGGGTTCCAAGGCCGTGAATCTCTATGGAAGGAGGCTGCAACTTTCTCTTGCGGAACTGCTGGTGGTTTCAAACCACCAACCTTTTGGTTAACACTTGATCCCTTTAACCACTGTGCCACCAGAGCTCATGTCAGCCTCCAGAATATGCTGCATTTCCTTCTAGGATCAAGAGAACAGCCGGTTAACATACTTGACAGAATAAGACAGAAAAACATGGTTCCTATTTTCCTTAGATTTGTAAAAGGCATGACAGCTTATTTCTTTAAAAGCTCCTGAGATAAGATAACTGAGTTCATCATATGGAAACAATCCATCAATACTGTGTGTGTGTGTGTGAAGTCACCGAGCTCTTGAACTGCAAAATGGAGAAATCATGTGCTAAATATTAACTTCACGTGGTGTTAGCAAATGGCTATAGTTCGTTAACCAGCATGGTTTTTATTTGTTATACTTGACACTTACCTCAATAAAGAAGATGCTGGCTGCTGAAGTTGGGTGGTGATACATATAGACTGTCACGAGAATTGCTGCTGCTATAATGAGGACCAAGATGAGAATTCCAACGATGAGGCCAGCATGAAGGGTTCCCCCTTTCTTCTCGGCCGCACTGTCATCTGTGGAAGCTGAAATTAACAGCATGCCTGTCAGGATACACATATATTCCCCCTGCAAGTTTCTGTTTTCATTTGGGGAGATATTTATGTTTTTAATAAAATACCACTAAATTTTTTTTTTTACTTCTTATACAACTCTTACTTTCATAACACCAATTTCAGAAGCTAGGTGTGCTTTATATAGATAATGAAAAATCCATACAATTAATGACTAAAAGTACATTTATAACTTCTTTAATTTCTAGCTCAGTAAACAAAATTAATAGCTTTTGTGCTAAAAGTTCTGTGGCAAACCGAACATTTTAATTAGCTATAAAATAAATTTAACTTCGATTATCTCATTAAACCACCAAAGTTAGCTACAGAAAAATGACTGAGTGCTTTTTGAAGGTTCCTTCCTCATTTTTCTTCAGGAAATTTTAAAGTGAACAGGATCGGACATTTTTTCGTGGGCTCCACAGGCACTTTCAGAAAGTGCATAAGTTCAAAGTGTAGCTGTCAAAATCTGTTTTATACCGAACTCCTCTCTAAAAGTCTAACAGATGGGTGCTACATGAGCCTCAAATAGTTTTATCATGATCTAAAAGGGATCCCACAGCATATGAAAATATTCCACTCTGCCACAGACTAATATCATTTTCTTTAACTTTTACCGAGATGCTTTCCACTGTAACACTTTTCAGAGTGTTAAGAAAGAGAGAAATTAAGTTTCTAATAGCTATCCTACTCGATCAACTAAATAAAACAAATCTCTGAAGTCTCCTCTTGTTCTAAAATTCCATAATCTTTGATTACTGAAGCACTTTGAGGAGATCTTCCTAAATTATACGCAGGAGGTAACTATACCTTAGGGCATATTATGATTGGTGTTTTTGAATTACTAGATAATTCTTTGAGATTTATACAGGTGCTAGAGCAGTGGTTCCCAATCCTTTCATTACCAATTGATGTCTTTGTTATTTTCCCTCTAAGTTAAAAATTTTTTTTTTTCCTCCTGTGTATTAAATTTCAGTTACTAAGCAATGCAGGAACCCTGGCGGCGCAGTGGTTAAGTGCTCGGCAGCTAACTGAAAGGTCCCACCAGCTGCTTCGCAGAAGAAAGATGTGGCAGTCTGCTTCGGTAAAGATTTCAGCCTTGGAAACCACACAGGACAGTTCTACTTTGTCCTGTAGGGTCGCTATGAGTTGGCATCCACTCGATGACAATGGGTTGGGGTAATAAGCAATGCTTTATTTTATTTTAAATTTTTGCAAAAAAAAAAGAAAGCAAACATGACTGATTATCAGAACGTGTGATCAATGTGAGGTAAAACAATCGCACATAAAGCAAAGAAACATGGCTGCCCAATTCTTCCTGCCCATCTTTTTTTTTTTTTTTGCTATTTATTCTACCTGAGACCCATTACTGTTGTTCAGTAAAACTTCCCCAAATCTATTAAAACTCGAAAATCCCACAGGTTGCTCTTATGTAATAGAAATTTCTTCGTGGAGAGAATATCAAATTTAAAGAGTAATTCATTAAGTAAAAATTCATTTACCATTGCCAGCCATTTTCTAAGTGTTCAAATCAACAATTCTAAGAAGTAAGCATGTGTTATTATTTTTATTATCATTGCAATGCAGATGAGACAGAAGAACAAGGAAATTAAGAAACGTGCTAAGATGGCAACACTATTAAGTGAGAACTTCGGTTCAAACACAAGCAGTCTGGCTCCAGTGTCTGCACCCTGCACTTCTGATCAATACCTCTCAATTAACACTGAGCTTCATGTACTGCTGCTTCCTCTTATTTCATGTCGTCAGTTCTTCTGGCAAAGAATTCTAAAAATAACTTGGTCAATTCAAGAAAAATTAATTTTCAAAATGGTTTAAGAATTGGCTTTGTGTTCCCAGGAGGGTAGAGGCTATGCCTGTCTTGTTCACCTGTCTACAATTTAGGCATTTAATAAGTGATTGGTGGAAGGGAGGGACGAAAGAAAAAGAAAGAAAAATAAAGGCTGTTTAAAAAGTGTTATGATTAAAACAGGGACTAAGAAATGTAGTCATAGATCTTTCATACGGAGAGAAAGACAAGGCGATATAAAGAAACAAAAGTTAGGTTTAAACTTAGAAATATAGGAGTAAATATTAAGGTAACCACAAAGGAAACTAACAATCCTACACATCAAAGTAACATACAAGAAAAAAATACAGACTCAGCAGAAACAAAATCAACTACAACGAATAAGAGGAAAAGACCATATACGAACATAAGCTACACAGCACAAAAAATTAAGTGGGAAAAAGAAACTATCAACAACACACAAAAAAAGACATAAAAAATGACAGCACTCATACCTATCCCTAATTAAGCTGAATATAAATGGACTAAATGCATCAATAAAGAGACAAAGAGTGGCAGGATGGATTAAAAAAAAAACGATCTGTCTATATCCTGCCTACAGGAGACACACCTTAGATGTAGAGACACAAACAAACTAAAACTCAAAGGATGGAAAAAAAATATATCAAGCAAACAACAATCAAAAAGAGCAGGAGTGGCAATATTAATTTCTGACAAAAGAGGCTTTAAAGTTAAATCCACAACAAAGGGCAAGGAAGGACACTCTATAATGATTAAAGGGACAATATACCAGGAGGATATAACTATATTAAATATTTATGCACACAATGACAGGACTGCAAGATACATAAAACAAACTCTAACAGCATTGAAAAGTGAGATAGACAGCTCCACAATTAAACACACAATTTTGGTGAAGGACAGGACATCCAGAAAGAAGGTCAGTAAAGAAACGGAAGATCTAAATGCCACAAGCAACCAACTTGACCTCGTAGACATACACAGAACATTCCATCCAACAGCAACCAAGTATACTTTCTTTTCTAGTGCACATGGAACATTCTCTAGAATAGACCACATATTACATCATAAAGCAAGCCTTAGCAGAATATAAAATACTGAAATATTACAAAGCATCTTCTCTGACCATAAGGCCGTAAAAGTAGAAATCAATAACAGAAAAAGCATGGAAAACAAATAAAAAACTTGGAAACTGAACAATACCCAGAAGACATCAAGGATAGAATAAAGATTCATAGAATCCAATGAGAATGAAAACACTTCCTATCAGAACTTTTGGGACACAGCGAAAGCAGTGCTCAGAGATCAATTTATATAAATATGCACATATACAAAAAGAAGAAAGGGCCAAAATCCAAGAATTATCACTACAACTTGAACAAATAGAAAGAGAGCAACAAAAGAAACCTTCAGGCACCAGAAGAAAGCAAATAATAAAAATTAAAGCTGAATTATATGAAATAGAGAACACAAAAACAATTGAAAGAGTTAACAAGACCAAAAGCTGGTTCTTTGAAAAACTTAACAATATTGATAAACCATTGGCCAAATTGAAAAAAGAAAAATAGGAGAGGAAGCAAATAACCCGAACAAGCAATGAGGTGGGCAATATTACAACAGACCCAACCGAAATTAAAAGAATCGGATCAGATTACTATGAAAAACTGTACTCTAACAAATTTGAAAACCTGGAAAAAATGGATGAATTTCTACAAACACACCATCTACCTAAACTAACACAAACAGAGGTAGAACTAAACAGACCCATAACAAAAGAAGAGATTGAAAAGGCAATTAAAAAACTCCCATCCAAAAAAAGCCCTGGCCCAGGCAGCGTCACTGCACAGCTCTACCAAACTTTCAGAGAAGAGTTAACACCACTACTACTAAAGGTATTTCAGAGCACAGAAAAGGACGGAATACTCCCAAACTCATTCTATGAAGCCAGCATAACCCTGATATCAAAACCAGGTAAAGACACCACAAAAAAAGGAAATTACAGACATACATCCCCCATGAACTTAGATGCAAAAATCCTAAACAAAATTCTAGCCAACAGAATTCAACAACATATCAAAAAATTAATTCACCATGACCAAGTGGGATTCATACCAGGTATGCAGGGATGGTTCAACATTAGAAAAACAATCAATGTGATCCATCACATAAATAAAACAAAAGATAAGAAGCACATGATCTTATTAATTGATGCAGAAAATGCGTTTGACAAAGTTCAACAATCATTCATGATAAAAACTCTCAGCAAAATAGGAATAGAAGGAAAATTCCTCAACACAGTAAAGGGCATTTATACAAAGCCAGCAGCCAACATAATCTTAAATGGAGAGAGCCTAAAAGCATTCCCCTTGAGAAAGGGAACCAGACAAGGATGCCCTTTATTACCACTCTTATTCAACATTGTGCTGGAGGTCCTATCCAGAGCAATTAGGTTAGATAAAGAAATAAAAGGCAACCAGATTGGTAAGGAAGAAGTAAAAATATCTCTATTTGCAGATGACATGATCTTATACACAGAAAACCCTAAGGAATCCTCAAGAAAACTACTGAAACTAAGAGAAGAGTTCAGCAGAGTATCAGGATACAAGATAAACATACAAAAATCAGTTGGATTCCTCTACACCAACAAAAAGAACATTGAAGAGGAAATCACCAAATCAATATCATTTACAGTAGCCCCCAAGAAGATACTTAGGAATAAATCTTACCAGAGACATAAAAGACCTATACAAAGAAAACTACAAGACAGTACTGCAAGAAACCAAAAGAGACATACATAAGTGGAAAAACATACCTTGCTTATGGATAGGAAGACTTAACATTGTAAAAATGTCTATTCCACCAAAAGCGATCCATAGATACAATGCAATTCCGATCCAAATTCCAACAACAGTTTTTAATGAGATGGAGAAACAAATCACCAACTTCAAATGGAAAGGAAAGAGGCCACAGATAAATAAATAATTACTGAAAAAGAAGAACAAAGTGGGAGGCCTTACTCTACCCTATTTTAGAACCTATTTAGTGGGTTTTATTATACTGTCACAGTAGTCAAAACTGACTGGTACTGGCAGAACAACAGACATAGACCAATGGAACGGAATTGAGAATCCAGACATAAAACCATCCACATATGAGCAGCTGATATTTGACAAAAGCCCAAAATCAGTTAAATGGGGGAAAAGACAGTCTCTTTAACAAATGGTGCTGGCATAACTGGATATCCATCTGCAGAAAAATGAAACAAGACCCATACTTCACACCATGCACAAAAACGAACTCAAAATGGATCAAAGACCTAAATATAAAATCTAAAACAATAAAGATCATGGAAGAAAAAGTAACAATGCTAGCAGCCCTAATACATGACATAAACAGTATACAAAACATTATTAACAACGCAGAAGAGAAAGTAGATAACTGGAAGCTTCTAAAAATCAAGTACCTATCTATGCTCATCCATAGACTTCACCAAAAGAGTAAAAAGATTACCTAAAGACTGGGAAAATGTTTTTAGCTATGACATTTCTGATCAGCGTCTGATCTCTAAAATCTACATGATACAGCAAAAACTCAACTACAAAAAGGCAAATAACCCAATTAAAAAATGGGCAAAGGATATGAAAGGTACTTCACGGAAGAACACATTCAGGTAGCAAACAGATACATGAAGAAATGCTCACAATCACTAGCTGTTGTTGTTAGGTGCCGTTGAGTCAGTTCCGACTCATAGTGACCCTATGCAAAACAGAATGAAACAGCCCGGTCCTGAGCCATCCTTACAATCATTGTTATGCTTGAGCTCATTGTTGCAGCCACTAGGCCAAGCTACCTCACTGAGGATCTTCCTCTTTTCTGCTGACCCTGTACTTTGCCAAGCATGACGTCCTTCTCCAGGGACTGATCCCTCCTGACAACACGTCCGAAGTATGTAAGAAGCAGTCTTGCCATCCTTGCTTCTAAGGAGCATCTTGGTTGTACTTCTTTTAAGACTGATTCTTTTGGCAGTCCATGATGGTATATTCAATATTCTTCGCCAACACCACAATTCAAAGGCGTCAATCCTTCTTCGGTCTTCCTTATTCATTGTCCAGCTTTCACATGCACATGATGTGATTGAAAATACCATGGCTTGGGTCAGGCGCATCTTAGTCTTCAAGGTGACATCTTTGCTCTTCAACACTTTAAAGAGGTCCTTTGCAGCACATTTACCCAATGCAACGCGTCTTTTGATTTCCTGACTGCTGCTTCCATGGCTGTTGATTGTGGATCCAAGGAAAATGATCTTTGATCTTCGATAGTAAGTGCTTCAAGTCCTTTTCACTTTCAGCAAGCAAGGTTGTGTCATCTGCATAACGCAGGTTGTTAATAAGTCTTCCTCCAATCCTGATGCCCTGTTCTTCTTCGTATAATCCAGCTTCTTGTATTATTTGCTCAGCATACAGATTGAATTGGTATGGTGAAAGAGTACAACCTTGATGCACACCTTTCCTGACATTAAGCCAATCAGTATCCCCTTGTTCTGTCCGAACAACTGCCTCTTGATCTATGTAAAGGTTCTTCATGAGCACAATTAAGTGTTCTGGAATTCCCATTCTTCGCAGTGTTATCCATAGTTTGTTACGATCCACACAGTCGAATGCCTTTGCACAGTCAATAAAACACAGGTAAACATCCTTTTGGTATTCTCTGGTTTCAGCCAGGATCCATCTGACATCAGCAGTGATATCTCTGGTTCCACGTCTTCTTCTGAAACTGGCCCGAATTTCTGGCAGTTCCCTGTCGCTATATTGCTACAGCTGTTTTTGAATGATCTTCAGCAAAATTTTGATTGTGTGTGATATTAATGATATTGTTCTATAATTTCCACATTTGGTTGGATCGCCTTTCTTGGGAATAGGCACAAATATGGATTTCTTCCAATCAGTTGGCCAGGAAGCTGTCTTCCATATTTCTTGGCATAGACGAGTTAGCATTAGCCATTAGAGAAATGCAAATCAAAAGTACAATGAGATTCCATCTCACCCGAACAAGGCTGGCATTAATCCAAAGAACACAAAATAATAAATGTTGGAGAGGCTGTGGGGAGACTGGAATACTTATACACTGCTTGTGGGAATGTAAAATGGTACAACGACTTTGAAAATCGATTTGGCGCTTTTTTAAAATGCTAGAAATAGAACTAGCATACGATCCAGCAATCCTACTCCTTGGAATATATTCTAGAGAAATAAGAGCCTTTACAGGAACAGATATATGCACGCCCACATTCATTGCAGCATTGTTTACAACAGCAAAAAGATGGAATCAACCAAGGTGCCCATCAACGGATGAAGGGATAAATAAATTATGGTATATTCACACAATGGAATACTATACATCAATAAGGAACAGTGATGAATCTATGAAACATGTCATAACATGGAGGAATCTGGAAGGCATTATGCTGAGTGAAATTAGTCAGTTGCAAAAAGCCAAATATTGTTATGAGACCACTATTATAATAACTTGAAAAATAGTTTAAACATAGAAAAAAACATTATTTGATGGTTACGAGAGCAGTGAGGAAGGGAGGGAATGAGAGAGGTTTTCACTAATTAGACAGTAGAGAAGAACTATTTCAGGTGAAGGGAAAGACAACACACAATACAGGAGAGATCAGCACAACTGGAGTAAACCAAAAGCAAAGAAATTTCCTGAATAAACTGAATGCGTTTAAGGTCAGTGTAGCAGGGGTGGGAGTTTGGGGGCCACGGTTTCAGGGGACATCTAAGTCAATTGGCATAATAAAATCTATTAAGAAAACATTCTGCATCCCACTTTGCACAGCAGGGTCTGGGTCCTTAAACGCTAGCAAGTGGCCATCCAAGATGCATCAATTGGTCTCAACTCACTTGGAGCAAAGGAGAATGAGGAACACCTAAGACACAAGGTAATTATGAGCCCAAGAAACAGAAAGGCCCATATAAACCAGAGACTACATCAGCCTGAGACTAGAAGAACTAGATGGCTGGCTACAACCGATGACTGCCCTGACAGGGAACACAACAGAGAACCCATGAGGGAGCAGGAGAGCAGTGGGATGCAGACCCCAAATTCACGTAAAAAGACCAGACTTAATGGCCCGACCGAGACTACGAGGACCCCAGAGGTTATGGTCCCTAGGCCTTCTGTTAGCCCAAGACAGGAGCCATTCCCAAAGCCAACTCTTCAGACAGCGATTGGACTAGACTATGGGATAGAAAATGATACTGGTGAAGAGTGAGCTCCTTGGATCAAGTAGACACATGAGACTATGTGGGCAGCTCCTGTCTGGAGAAGAGATGAGAGGGCCGAATGGACACAAAAATAGAGAGTGGAGGGAAGGACTGTGATGTCTCATTTGAGGGAGAGCAACTAGGGGTATAAATAAAAAATAAACCCAGGGCTGTCGAGTTGTTTCTGACTCATAGCGACCCTATAGGGCAGAACAGAACTGCTCCATAGAGTTTCCAAGGAGCTCCCAGTGGATTCGAACCGCCGACCCTTTGGTTCGCAGCGGTAGCACTTAACCACTATGCCACCAGGGTTTCCTAAGAGTATATATATAAAAAAAAAATATAGCAATGTGTATATAAGTTTTTGTAGGAGAGACTGACTTGGTTTGTAAACTTCCACTTAAAGCACGATAAAACTTCCACTTAAAGCACGATAAAAATTTTAAAGAAAGTGTTACGATTACTTGGAACAATCACTTCACCAATAAAAATTAAATGAGGCTATAATAAATTACTTCATCTGTCTGGGCTTCAGTTACTTGATCTCCATAATGCTGACAATCACAGTAATTACCTAATAGGGTTGCTGTGAGGATTAAATAATTGACATATGGAAAATATTGAGAATAGTGCCTGTAATATTATTATTGTAATACAATAAGCACCTAATAAATGCTATTATATTGTTGTTGTTACTGTTGCTGCTGTTATTATGTGAGGCAAAAACAAAAGAAAAAACCCTTTGCCATCAAGTTGATTATGACTCATAGTGATCCTAAAAGACAGAGTAGAACTACCCGATAGGGTTTCCAAGGAGCAGCTGGTGGATTCCAGCTGCTGACCTTTTGATTAGCAGCTGAATGCTTAACCACTGTGCCACAAGGGTTCTGACTGAGGAAGATTATACTGTCAGATTCCTGATACCATAGAAACTATGTTTTTGCCTATAACATCTGCAACTCTTAAAAGTTTGGCTTCATACTTGCATAAGCTTATACTGCATCCTGTGTACTTGGCTTTTTTTTAAAGAGCATGACACATTCATGGGACAAAAGGATTAATTTAAAATGTTGACTTGGATAAAACACCATGAACATATCTACTTTAGTCAAGAAGGGAAGTCAGGAATGTTTCTTCAAATCCCATGTATAATTCATCCCATCCATCCCATCCATCCCATCCATCCCATCCACCCACCCACCCACCCATCCATCCATCCATCCATCCATCCATCCATCCATCCATCCATCCATCCATCCATCCATCCATCCATCCATCCAAACAGCATCTGGTTCTATTTCTGGGGTTGGTACTCTTATACATACAGCATGTTGAGTTTCTGTCTTGCTTGTTTTGTGTATGTAGGATAGGAAGAGGGACAGCAAGGCACTTGTGAGTTGGCCTTGACTGCCACTTCCCAAGTGGGCAAGAGAACCAGAACCTGTTGAAAAGGGCAGCAGGCATTAGGCAACCGTTCTCAGGAAGAAGAGAGCAAGGGACATGTTTTATCCAGTAAGAGACTATGTTAGAACTAAAATTATCTTTGTGCAGGGTGTATGTCACTAATCTTTGGAATATAAAATTATCACTCATTCCATTTAAAAAAAAATCCATTTACTTACGCTTAAATGTTTACTTTCACAATTACTTACTCATACTTCCAATACTGGTCTAGTTATATTTTCTCCCTTCAAAAATATTCCTTTACAGTGTTGCAGATGTTAAACCACCATGGTCATGTCTAGTGCAGTTGGTAGAGTCTTGTTTGTTTCTACACAAATACCGTTTTATAACATTTTTGGATGATGATGATTGTGATAAAAGAAATCACCTTTCTGAATTCTCAAAATAGACAAAATAAATATCTAGTGATCTGTGAGTATGCATATGACTTTATATGCTGTAACTAGAGCAAACCGGTTAAGGAGAAATGTAGCAAATCCAACTGTCCCATGCCAGTGCCTATTTCTAAATGCTTCAGAGTGATGATTTGAATGGAGTAGCCAAAACTGCACCTACATCTTTTTGAGAGCACTTTGTAAATTTTCATATTATTTTAGCACGTTTTCTGCAATTGCAATGATTTGACAATTAATCATTTCCTACAAAGCGTAAGCATTTCTACTTTAGGGGCTGTCTGTGGGCTTTAGGTATCCATATATTAACAGGTATTACAAGGGATGGAGTCCTCGGGTGGTGCTAACAGCAACACACTCACTCGCTAACCAAAACGTTGGAGGTTTGAGTCCACCCAGAGTGGCCTCAAAAGAAAGCCCGGGCAATCTAGTTCTGAAAATCAGCCAATGGAAACAGCTGGAGCACAGTTCTACTCTAACACACGTGGAGCTGCCAAGAGTTAGAACTGACTGGATGGAAGTGACCCTTTGGACAGAGTACAACTGCTCCATAGGGTTTCCAAGGAGCGGCTGGTGGATATGAACTCCCAACCTTTTAGTTGGCAGCTGAACACTTAACTGCTGTGCCACCAGGACTCTTGATGGCAACAGGTTTGGTAATTAACAGGTATATTAAAGGTTGTTGAATCTGGAGGTCAAGTAAGCACTACGCTGATGTGCTTTGATTCCATATCATTTCACTATTTAGTGCCGGTACTGTATCACTGCTGGAGTAAATGGTGTAGGTTTTGCATACATATGAGTGCCTACAGACAGAATGCAGAGCATTCTCTGTTTTAAAAAGGATGAGCATATCAAATGCAAAACTGAAATTTAAAAAGTGTAAGCAAAATAAGTGGTATTAATTTCTATAATTGAAATGTAGTACATTCGCCTCAGAGTCAAACTCTCAAAAAAATTGATTTTACTCCTTCAGAAATGACAATAAACACAGATGTCAATGTTGGAAATAAAAGCCATTCCTGTGGCTCAACTGATTGTTCTGTTAAATTGGCAGATAGAAGTGGGTTAAGAAGACCACTCTGAATCTGTTTACAGTACAGACTTCTCACAAAGCTTATCAAAGCCTATCTGGAGTTGGGAGAATATTCAAAAAAGGTAAGAAGGAATCTACTCTTGAGGCCCAAACTTTTTCTTAAAATACCATATACTCTTTCAATCATGTCCAAAATGAACAAAACCCAAACAAGTATCCTTCTCCCCTACTGTCACACACATTAAGAGAATTCAAATCTTTAGGTATTTTCAGCCTTACAGTGTGTATTAAAATAATAAGGAATGAAAAAGGACAATAAGACAACATAAAGTAGAGCCTCAAAGTCAAAAAAGTATATAAATATATTTTAGAAACCTATAAAATGAAGCCTTTTCCCCCACTCTGTTTGATATATTTTAAAACATAAATAAAGCACAGAAAACCAATAGTATCAAAGATAATATACTCCCATCTGATCCACTGGGTGACCTGTGTAGAGTTTGCTGATTTTTGGTATTTTATAAAATGCTGATCAATCTGTAGACACAGGCGGAATTGCAAGAATCACAAAACCCATCAAAGCAACGTGCTCTTTTGGGGGTAACTGTTAGCTACCGTGGTGGCAAAGACAACAGAATTTTAAAAGGCACACATTAGGAAATATGCAAGACCTCATGTAAATGTGTTTTATTCCACACACTCCAGGCACATGTAGTGTCTGGCTGTATCGATAGGAGGAAAAGATTGAAGAAAATTTAGTACGTTATTTCTTCAAAGAGTAGCATTTAATTTGAAAGCGCTGTCTCCTTGCTCTTCCTCCGACTGATTTTTTTCAGGATTTATTTGCACGTGGGACTGATATTCTGTATGTAGGAGTATACTCTCCAAAATGTTAAGATTTTAATATATTGTTAAAAATGATCTGTACTCACTATTAAATCTTGCCAATAATTAAAGTCCTGGAATAATATAAAACTAAAATGGAAATATTCCTTGTCAGAAATTTTATTCACTTCAGAACTAACTCTTCTCTTGGCTTTAAAATGAAACACTCTAGCCTAATAAATCCCATAACATATTAATGCCCTTTGGGGGATGGAGAAGCTGATATGTCGGGCAAAGTTTTACACAGGTTTGCTCAAAATTAATAAATCTTACACAAATGATGCCAAATTTTTTTTTAAAGCTTTAAAATAAAGTTAAATTATAAATGCTTAAACTGTTAGCATTCTGTTTTGGATTAAAAACACATACACAGACACACCACTTTCCCTGTGGATCAGTATCTAGCACATTTATAAGTTAAAGCATGCAATGAAATTTTTATAAGTTAAAGTGATAAAAGTTCTAACGAAGTTGACTTTCCTGTGGAAGTTTCCCTTGTAGCCGATCTCATTTTGTAGCTCACATATTTTCCCTTGGTACTTTGGCTTTCGCTACACATGATGATAACCCTGACCTCATGCAGAGTTTCTCCTGGTGCTTTGTGTATTTTCTGATTCCCATTCTTTTCTTCTCTTACTCAAAGTGTTGCTATTTTTGTGAAGATTAGCATTCTATCAATATTATTCAGATATTAAACAAAAGAACCGAACTCGGTGCCGTCCAGTTGATTCTGACACATAGCAACCTGACAGGACAGAGTAAAACTGCCCCGTAGGTTTCCTAGAAGCAGCTGGTGGATTCAAATTGCCAATCTTTTTGGTTAGCAGCCTAAACTCCTAGCCACTGCACCACCAGGGCTCCATTCAGATATTAGGGTATCTTAAAATAATTATACAAGATACACTTAATCCACCATATGTATTACTGTGGCAAAACATTCATAATTCACATTATGAAACCTCCATAGGAGGGGTTTGGGGAAGTACTGTGAAAAGATATTAAAATGGGTGCACAGAACACAGCTTAGTGCATTATGTATGGTGGGAACACTATCCAGCAAGGGCAGCTGGCCCGGCTTCTCTTTTGCAGTCTGTGCTATTACCAGCGCAGCTCTGATATTTTATTCAGGGAAATACACAAAACTTTCTGTGCCTAAAAGAGCTTAGGGCATGACGATCCCTTTTAACAATAATCCTTTATCCTTTATCTTAGAAAAATGAGGCTAAATAAAATTTCTGTAAATCATATTAAAAGAAATGCTTGATTCCATCAAAATGAGGGATTTTGGGATAGTAAGCACCACCCAGACTGCTTCTAGCCTCATCAGGTGATTGATACTTTTATGTATGCCTATGTATAGGCACCTAAAAGAAAGGATTTATGGTATTTATAGCTATCAGAAGAACAAAAATAAATCTTTGGGATGAACCATTATTGTTTTTCATTTCTTATGTGTTATGCTACTTTTTGTAATAATCTACCTATTCCTCTAATATGATTTCAGTACATTTTCAGCAACAGAGGTCTTTATAAAATTTAACTTGTAAGCTTTTCCTAACAGCTTTCTTTACCAAATTGTTTTTTAATCTATTAAAAAAACACATTTAATTATTTTTGAAAAATAAAATGTCTGCAGTTCTACAAAATAATTCACACAAAAGAAAACTTAGTACCTAAACTCTACAGTTAAACTAAGAAAGTATCATGGAATGGTTTCTCTTTTAATTCCATGCCAAGCCCTTGCATGGTTAAGAAATTAGGGTTGTAAACTACAGTAAAAATGCAGTATAATTTCCTAGTGAGTATATTCACAGTGCATGTGAAATGCCAAAAACAAGGCTGACAAAGCACTTTCAAGATCGGGAGATACAGGCAGTAGCTCTTCATGCCATTTAATCCCATCTAAAAAATAATTATTTTTTTTACTCCAGAATGAAATCACTTATGTTAAAACAGATCATTTATATGCATAATCTATGATTATTACAATGAATGTTTGCTACCCTACCTAATCCATCAAGTTTTCTGAACCAGAAGGGAGAATCCTTTTCATCTTGCCTGTATGGTGTGGAAAGACACATGTATGTTCAAACCACTTAGCTAGGGCTCCCATATTGCCTGGCAATTCTCACATCACATGACATAAAGGACAAACATCCTCTTCAAACCTGTCTTCTGTGAAATGGTCATAATAGTAATACCTACCCTCAAGAGGGTTGTAAGAATTACGTGGGATAATGCTTGTTAAGTGCTTGGCACTGTGCCTAAAATATAGTTAAGTACTCAATGAAATGGTACCTGTTATTAATATTATTAATTTTCATTCTATTGATTACTATAGCACATTGTTGTGGATTGAATTGTGTCCCCCCAAAATGTGTGTTATAAATCCTGACCACTATACCTGTGATTATAATCCCATTTGCATATAGGGTTTTTGTTATGTTACTGAGGCCATACTAGCGTAGGGTGTATTTTAAACCAATCACTTCTGAGATACAGAAAGAACAGATTAGGCATTGAACAAAGAAGCACAAAAGAAGGGCAAGATACACGCCACATGAAGATCACCAAGAACCAAAGAACAGAAGCTGAAAACAGACAAAGACCTTCCTCTAGAGTTGACACACACACAGAGAGAGAGCTTTCTACAGCCAGCACCCTGGAGAGAGAGAGAGAGAGAGGAGAGAGAGAGAGTCTTTTCCTAGAGCCAGCATCCTGAATTTGGACTTCTAGTCTTATCCTGAATTGTGAGAAAATAAATTTGTTTGTTCAAGCCACCCACTTGTGATATTTCTGTTACAGCAGCACTAAGAAACTAAGACACATACTGTATTGATTCTATTAGTATTAGTATTAATTCTACTACTAATACTAATTGTTACTATATTTATTACCACCTCCATTCCTCTTAATCATGGTGGTACTGGCCAGGTAATATGAGACCTTCTTGAGGCTATTCATGGAAATGGGAAATGTGCTTCTCTCATTGAACCTTAAATGTGTACCTGGTGAAAAAAAAGGGGGGCATATCAGTGAATAATTCTCCCACTGGGGCCAGAGATAGGACTTACATATACCCACACGGCATACCCATCCCTAAGGAAACACAATGCCAAGGTCTATTAACCGCTAATTTCCAGACCCCAGCAATGTACAGACATATGAGAATAGAACCTGCAGCCACTCTGTGAAAAACCAAAGCCCAGATGCTTAAGTTCAATAGGCCATCTAAATAAAATCAACCTTAATGTGATTATCTGTAAGCAGAGATTCTATTGAAAACTGCAGAACATCAAACCAATCTCAAGGTCTTTGGCACCTGAGTTTATGCTCAAGATTGATAAGCATCTCTAGGCCTCCTAAGAAAGCATGTATCAATTTAGTAGCTGGAGATACTCTGGCCTGTGTATGCTTGGGGATTGAAACCTTGATATTCTCAACAACGATAAAATTCTTTTGTGATTCACTGTCGTTTGAGATACAATACAACGTCTTATGAGGGTAAATGGACAGGATTATATATGCCATGTTCTCATAATGAGAACCAGGGGCTGGAAAAAAAATGGATTACGGTCTGGAATTTCAGCTTATTTTGGGTTACCAGAACTGATAAAAAGTGCAACACGTATCAAGGATAGTATAGAAAGCAAAAACAAGAACACTGAGAACCAGTTTGCAGGTTATTTATGTTTTACTTTTTAGTGTCAACATTAGCAAAATATGGCTCAGATAACACCTCTAACAGAGACAGATCAGCTAGTATGCTTGGGAAGAAGGCTATTATAAAACTGTGTTTATCACATTGTCTGCCCTTAGGTCCTGGAATATCAAGTTTCCTGTAATAAGAAGCTCCATATGTTGAATAGGATATAGAATATGGTTAGTTCAAGGGGTGAGCACCAATCCTGGCCTAACCTTTCCCATCAAATCAGCTCTGCAAAAGGTTCCTCTGCTGGGTATGAAGCCCTTCCCTGGGTTTCAGAGTTGCAATGGCTTTGGTCTCCAAGTGTTGGAGATGGGATTAGAGGAACTACAAGGCTCATTCTGACTCTAAAATTCTGTGATTTGGCCAAGCTATGCTGCTTGTGTCTGGTTGTTGAGATCCTGGATGGCTTTAAAGGAAAGAGAATGGCAGACAAATGGTGACACAGTCGACAGTGCGACATCAGGAGCATCCTCCGTTGAGGGACAGTGTGGCCGTGGAGAGCACAGCACATGCTCTGAGCCAGAGCGCGTGGTGTTGGGGCCTAGCTACAACCCTTATAAACCACGTGCTGCAGACAAACTGTGTAAACCCCTGTGATGCTGACACTTCACGTGGAAAAACTGGATTATGATGGTACTTTCTTCATAGACCCTTTGGTTAGCTTAGCAGCTGTATATGGGTTGGGTTCTTCATAGAATGCTGTGAGGATTAAATGAGATAAACATGCAAAACCCTTCGAAGTGTGGTGTATAGTAACAAACCAATAGTTGATAAATAATTTGATCAATATTAGCAACTACATGGTAAAAGGCTAAGAGTAATTTAAAACAAAACATAAATCAAATAATCAGAAGTATCACATTTTATGTCTACTAATTAGAGCAGCTGGTTCACTAAAGTAAGCCTTTTTGCTCTAGATGATAATTTCAAGAAGCTTGGGAGAATTTACTCATGAGAATGTTTTTAAAACTATACCAGAGATGGCGGACTAGGTGGACGCTACCGCGGATCCCTCTTGCAACAAACACTCGGAAAAACAAGTGAATAGATCACATACATAACAATCTACGAACTCTGAACAACAAACACAGACTTAGAGACGGAGAACGAACAAATACGGGCAGAAAGCGATCATTTTCAGAACTAAGAGCCAGCGTACCAGGCAGGTGACCTTCGGAGCCCGGGCTGGGGCAGAGCCCAGGGGGGCAGACGGCACAGACAAGGGGCCCAGCCCTACCCACCCCGGACCCATCCCGGGAGGGAGTCTAGCTGGTTGGTGCTGGCGGCGTAGCGGCGCAGCTGGTGGCAGAAACACCCGGGAGGCAGTGACAGATCTTGGAGTGGGGAGAGCAGTGTCCCAGCCGGGGAGCCGTCCCACTGGGAGTTTGGCGGGAGGCGGGCGAGGCGCAAGCGTGGGGATCAACTATATTTCCCTAAAGCGACCCCGGGGGGGGGCGCCCAGACGTTCGTGAGGGGCACGCCCACCGAGTTCGCGAGAGCGGTGCAGCGCACCGGAGGGAGAAATCCCCGGAAGTGACAGGTCTTGGAGCGGGGAGAGCAGCGTCCCAGCAGGGGAGCCGTCCCGCTGGGATCGCGGCAAGAGCCGGCAGGGTGTGAGCGCATTCCCCTGAATAGACCCCGGGGGCCGGCCCAGCTGTCCGTGAGGGCCACGCCCACCCAGTTCGCGTGAGCGGTGAAGCGCACCAGAGGGAGAAATCCCCGGGAGGAAGTGACTGATCTTGGAGCAGGGAGAGTAGCGTCCCAGCTGGGGAGACGTCCTGCCGGGATTCTGGCAGACGGGGGCGGAGGGTGAACGTGGGGATCAGCTCTATATTCTGTGGTGCTACACGCCTAGCTCTCCGATCCCTCTCCCACCCTCCCCAGGTGGCTCAATTAACATCCGAATACCCTGAGACAGAAGGAGAATTCAGATAGGGATCTGACTGCATTTTTTTTTACCTGATCACCTGGAAAATCTAGTTTCCCAGTGATGGCTCGGAGACAGCAGTCCATATCAAACCACATAAAGAAACAGACCATGACAGCTTCTCCAACCCCCCAAACAAAAGAATCAAAATCTTTCCCAAATGAAGATACAATCCTGGAATTATCAGATACAGATTATAAAAAACTAATTTACAGAATGCTTAAAGATATCACAAATGAAATTACGATAAATGCAGAAAAAGCCAAGGAACACACTGATAAAACTGTTGAAGAACTCAAAAAGGTTATTCAAGAACATAGTGGAAAAATTAATAAGTTGTAAGAATCCATAGAGAGACAGCATGTAGAAATCCAAAAGATTAACAATAAAATTACAGAATTAGACAACGCAATAGAAAGTCAGAGGAGCAGACTCGAGCAATTAGAATGTAGACTGAGACTTCTGGAGGACCAGGGAATCAACTCCAACATAGCTGAAAAAAAATCAGATAAAAGAATTAAAAAAAATGAAGAAACCCTAAGAATCATGTGGGACTCTATCAAGAAGGATAACTTGCGAGTGATTGGAGTCCCAGAACAGGGAGGGGGGACAGAAAACACAGAGAAAATAGTTGAAGAACTCCTGACACAAACCTTCCCTGACATCATGAAAGACGAAAGGATATCGATCCAAGATGCTCATCGAACCCCATTTAAGATTGATCCAAAAAGAAAAACACCAAGACATATTATCATCAAACTTGCCAAAACCAAAGACAAACAGAAAATTTTAAAAGCAGCCAAGGAGAAAAGAAAGGTTTCCTTCAAGGGAGAATCAATAAGAATAAGTTCAGACTACTCAGCAGAAACCATGCAAGCAAGAAGGGAATGGGACGACATATACAGAGCACTGAAGGAGAAAAACTGCCAGCCAAGGATCATATATCCAGCAAAACTCTCTCTGAAATATGAAGGAGAAATTAAGATATTTACAGATAAGCACAAGTTTAGAGAATTTGCAAAAACTAAACCAAGACTGCAAGAAATGCTTAAGGAGATTGTTTGGCCTGATGACCAATAATATCAGGTACCAACACAATACAAGGTCACAAAACAGAACGTCCTGATATCAACGCAACTCAAATAGGGAAAGCACAAAAACAAACAAAGTAAGATTAATTCTAAAAAATAAAGAAATAAACAAAATAATACACATAACAGGAAATCATGGAAATCAATAGATAAACGATCACAATAATCAAAAAGAGGGACTAAATACAGGAGGCATTGAACTGCCAGATGGAGAGTGATACGAGGCGGTATAGAACGATACAACTTAGGTTTTTACTTAGAAACATAGGGGTAAATAATAAGGTAACCACAAAAAGGAATATCAGTTCCATAACTCAAGAAAAACGTAACGACTCAACAAACATAAAGTTAAACATTATGAAAATGAGGAACTCACAATCTACTAAGACAAATGTCTCAGCACAAAAAAGTATGTGGAAAAATGAAAAGGCCAACAACACACATGAAAAGGCATCAAAATGACAGCACTAAAAACTTATTTATCTATAATTACGCTGAATGTAAATGGACTAAATGCACCAATAAAGAGACAGAGAGTCACGGACTGGATAAAGAAACACGATCCATCTATACGCTGCCTACAAGAGACACACCTTAGACTTAGAGACACAAACAAACTAAAACTCAAAGGATGGAAAAAAATATATCAAGCAAACAATGAGCAAAAAAGAAGAGGAGTAGCAATATTAATTTCTGACAAAACAGACTTTAGACTTAAATCCACCACAAAGGATAAAGAAGGACACTATATAACGATCAAAGGGACAATTGATCAGGAAGACATAACCATATTAAACATTTACGCACCCAATGACATGGCTGCAAGATACATAAATCAAATTTTAACAGAATTGAAAAGAGAGATAGACACCTCCACATTTATAGTAGGGGACTTCAACACACCACTTTCGGAGAAGGACAGGACATCCAGTAAGAAGCTCAATAGAGACACGGAAGACCTACTTACAACAATCAACCAACTTGACCTCATAGACTTATACAGAACTCTCCACCCAAATGCTGCAAAATATACTTTTTTTTCTAGTGCACATGGAACATTCTCTAGAATAGACCACATATTAGGCCACAAAACAAATCTTGGTAGAATCCAAAACACCAAAATATTACAAAGCATCTTCTCAGACCACAAGGCAATGAAGCTAGAAATCAATAACAGAAAAACTAGGGAAAAGAAATCAAATACTTGGAAAATGAACAATACCCTCCTGAAGAAAGACTGGGTTATAGAAGACATCAAGGAGGGAATAAGGAAATTCTTAGAAAGCAACGAGAATGAAAATACTTCCTATCAAAACCTATGGGACACAGCAAAAGCAGTGCTCAGAGGCCAATTTATATCGATAAATGCACACATACAAAAAGAAGAAAGAGACAAAACCAGAGAACTGTCTTGACAACTTGAACAAATAGAAAGTGAGCAACAAAAGAACCCATCAGGCACCAGAAGAAAACAAATCATAAAAATTAGAGCTGAACTAAATGAATTAGAGAACAGAAAAACAATTGAAAAAATTAACAAAGCCAAGAGCTGGTTTTTTGACAAAATTGATAAACCATTGGCCAGACTGACTAAAGAAAAACAGGAAAGGAAACAAATTACCCGAATAAGAAACGAGAAGGACCACATCACAACAGAGCCAAAAGAAATTAAAAGAATCATTTCAGATTACTATGTAAAATTGTACTCTAACAAATTTGAAAACCTAGAAGAAATGGATAAATCCTTGGAAAAATACTACCTACCTAAACTAACACATTCAGAAGTAGAACACCTAAATAGACCCATAACAAAAAAAGAGATTGAAACGGTAATCAAAAAACTTCCAACAAAAAAAAGTCCTGGCCCAGACGGCTTCACTGCAGAGTTCTACCAAACCTTCAGAGAAGACTTAACACCACTACTACTGAAGGTATTTCAAAGCATAGAAAATGACGGAATACTACCCAACTCATTCTATGAAGCTACCATCTCCCTGATACCAAAACCAGGTAAAGACATTACAAAAAAAGAAAATTTTAGAACCATATCCCTCATGAACATAGATGCAAAAATCCTCAACAAAATTCTAGCCAATAGAATCCAACAACACATCAAAAAAATAATTCACCCTGATCAAGTGGGATTTATACCAGGTATGCAAGGCTGGTTTAATATCAGAAAAACCATTAATGTAATCCATCACATATATAAAACAAAAGATAAAAACCACATGATCTTATCAATAGATGCAGAAAAGGCATTTGACAAAGTTCAACACCCATTTATGATAAAAACTCTTACCAAAATAGGAATTGAAGGAAAATTCCTCAACATAATAAAGGGCATCTATGCAAAGCCAACAGCCAATATCACTCTAAATGGAGAGAACCTGAAAGCATTTCCCCTGAGAACGGGAACCAGACAAGGATGCCCTTTATCACCACTCTTATTCAACATCGTACTTGAAGTCCTAGCCAGGGCAATTAGGCTAGACAAAGAAATAAAGGGTATCCAGATTGGCAAGGAGGAAGTAAAGCTATCACTATTTGCAGATGACATGATCGTATACATGGAAAACCCTAAGGAATCCTCCAGAAAACCACTGAAACTAATAGAAGAGTTTGGAAGAGTCTCAGGTTATAAAATAAACATACAAAAATCACTTGGATTCCTCTACATCAACAAAAAGAACACCGAAGAGGAAATAACCAAATCAATACCATTCACAGTAGCCCCCAAGAAGATAAAATACTTAGGAATAAATCTTACCAAGGATGTAAAAGACCTATACAAAGAAAACTATAAAACTCTGCTACAAGAAATTCAAAAGGACATACTTAAGTGGAAGAACATACCCTGCTCATGGATAGGAAGACTTAACATAGTAAAAATGTCTATTCTACCAAAAGCCATCTATACATATAATGCACTTCCAATCCAAATACCAATGTCATATTTTAAGGGGATAGAGAAACAAATCACCAATTTCATATGGAAGGGAAAGAAGCCCCGGATAAGCAAAGCATTACTGAAAAAGAAGAAGAAAGTGGGAGGCCTCTCTCTACCTGATTTCAGAACCTATTATACAGCCACAGTAGTCAAAACAGCCTGGTACTGGTACAACAACAGGCACATAGACCAATGGAACAGAATTGAGAACCCAGATATAAATCCATCCATGTATGAGCAGCTGATATTTGACAAAGGACCAGTGTCAGTCAATTGGGGAAATGATAGTCTTTTTAACAAATGGTGCTGGCATAACTGGATATCCATTTGCAAAAGAATGAAACAGGACCCATACCTCACACCATGCACAAAAACTAACTCCAAGTGGATCAAAGACCTAAACATAAAGACTAAAACGATAAAGATCATGGAAGAAAAAATAGGGACAACCCTAGGAGCCCTAATACAGGGCATAAACAGAATACAAAACATTACCAAAAATGATGAAGAGAAACCAGATAACTGGGAGCTCCTAAAAATCAAACACCTATGCTCATCTAAAGACTTCACCAAAAGAGTAAAAAGACCACCTACAGACTGGGAAAGAATATTCAGCTATGACATCTCAGACCAGCACCTGATCTCTAAAATCTACATGATTCTGTCAAAACTCAATCACAAAAAGACAAACAACCCAATCAAGAAGTGGGCAAAGGATATGAACACACATTTCACTAAAGAAGATATTCAGGCAGCCAACAGATACATGAGAAAATGCTCCCGATCATTAGCCATTAGAGAAATGCAAATTAAAACTACGATGAGATTCCATCTCACACCAACTAGACTGGCATTAATCCAAAAAACACAAAATAATAAATGTTGGAGAGGCTGCGGAGAGATTGGAACTCTCATACACTGCTGGTGGGATTGTAAAATGGTACAACCACTTTGGAAATCCATCTGGCGTTATCTTAAACAGTTAGAAATAGAACTACCATACAACCCAGAAATCCCACTCCTGGGAATATACCCTAGAGATACAAGAGCCTTCACACAAACAGACATATGCACACCCATGTTTATTGCAGCTCTGTTTACAATAGCAAAAACCTGGAAGCAACCAAGATGTCTGTCAATGGATGAATGGGTAAATAAATTGTGGTATACTCACACAATGGAATACTATGCATCGATAAAGAACAGTGACGAATCTCTGAAACATTTCATAACATGGAGGAATCTGGAAGACATTATGCTGAGCGAAATGAGTCAGAGGCAAAAGGACAAATATTGTATAAGACCACTATTATAAGATCTTGAGAAATAGAAAAAACGGAGAAGAACACATACTCTTGTGGTTACAAAGAGGGGAGGGAGGGAGGGAGGGAGGGAGAGGTTTTTTTATTGATCAATCAGTAGATAAGAACTGCTTTGGGTCAAGGGAAAGACAACACACAATACAAGGAAGGTCAGCCTAACTGGACTGGACTAAAAGCAAAGAGGTTTCCGGGATAAAATGAAAGCTTCAAAGGTCAGCGGAGCAGGGGCTGAGGTCTGGGGAACATGGTTTGAGGAGACTTCTAAGTCAACAGGCAAAATAATTCTATTATGAAAACATTCTGCATCCCACTTTGAACTGTGGCGCCTGGGGTCCTAAATGCCAACAAGCGGCCATCTAAGATACATCAATTGGTCTCAACCCACGTGGAGCAAAGGCAAAGGAAGAACACCAAGGCCACACGACAACTAAGAACCCAAGAGACAGAAAGGGCCACATGAACCAGAGACTTACATTATCCTGAGACCAGAAGAACTAGTTGGTGCCTGGCCACAATCGATGTCTGCCCTGGTAGGGAGTACAACAGACAACTCCCGAGGGAGCAGGAGGCCAATGGGATACAGACCCCAAATTCTCATAAAAAGACCATACCTAATGATATGAATGCGACTAGAGGAATCCCAGAGACAATGCTCCCCAGAACTTCTGATGGCACAGGACAGGAACCATCCCCGAAGACAACTCATCAGGCATGAAAAGGACTGGTCAGCGGAGGGGAGAAAGATGCTGATGAAGAGTGAGCCAATTAAATTAGGTGGACACTGGAGAGTGTGTTGGCAACTCTTGACTGGAGGGGGGATGGGAAGATAGAGAGAGAGGGAAGATGGCAAAATTGGCACGAAACGAGAGACTAAAAGGGCTGACTCAATGGGGGAGAGCAAGTGGGAGAAGGGAGTATGATGTATGTAAACCTACATGTGACAGACTGATTGGAATGGTAAATGTTCACTTGAAGCTTAATAAAAATTAATTAAAAAAAAACAAACTATACCTAGTTTATGAGAAGCACATCAAAATTCTCTCCCCCTCCTTGTTTTTGCTGAGGTAAAGTTTGCAACATCAAAATACACAAATATTAAGTGTACAATTTATTGAATTTTAAAAACTGCACATCTAAGTAATCATTACTCAAATTAAGATATGGAACATTTCCATCCCCCAAGAAAGTTCCATCATTCCCCCTTCCACTCAGTCCTTATCCCCCTTGTGGGCAACCACTTGTTAATTTGTATTGTCATAGATTCACTTCTCCTTTCTTTGAATTCCATAAAAATTGATTACACTATAAATACTCCATTATGTCTGGCTTCTTTAACATAATGTTTTTTAGATTATCTATGTCATAGCATGCATCTGTAGTTCATTTTTTTGTTCTGCTATATAATAGTCTATGTATGAATATACACATTTTGTTTATATAGTATTTTCGATCATCTTGAATGCATATGGAGGTTGAACTTTGGATTGGAATAAGGCTCATTAACAACTGCAAGGTGTAGATTACAAAATCTTCCTTGCTGAAAATGAAAAGGACTTGAAGCACTTACAGATGAAGATCAAAGTCTTCAGTACAGATAATACCTCAACATAAAGAAAACAAAAATCTTCACAACTGGACCAATAAGCAACATCATTTTTTTTTTTTTTTTAATAAATGGAGAAAGGATTGAAGTTGTAAAGGATTTCGTTTTACTTGGATCCACAATCAATGTCCATGGAAACAGCAGTCAAGAAGTCAAATGACGTTATTGCATTGGACAAATCTGCTGCCAAAGATCTCTTTAAAGTGTAAAATCAAGATGTCACTTTGAGGACTAAAGTGCGCCTGAGCCAATCCATGGTATTTTCAATTGCGTTATATGCATGCGAAAGCTGGACAATGAGTAAGAAAGACCTAAGAAGAACTGATGCCTTTGAGTTATGGTGCTGGTGAAGAATATTGCCACGGGCTGCCAGAAGAAGAAACAAATCGTCTTGGAAAAAGTACAGCCAGAATGCTCCTTAGAAGCGAGGATGTTGAGACTTCACCTCACATACTTTGGACATGTTATCAAGAGGGACCAGTCCCTGGAGAAGGACATCATGTTTGGTAAAGCAGGGGGTCAGTGAAAGAGACGAAGACCCTCAATGAGATGGACTGACACAGTGGCTACAACAATGGGGTCAAGCACAACAACAATTGTGAGGATGGCGCAGTACTGGGCAGTGCTTCGTTCTGTTGTACGTAGTATCGCCATGAGTCAGAACTGACTCGACTGCACCTAACAACAACATTCTTCTGTTGATGAACATGTGGATTATTTTTAGTTATTGCGAATATAGTTGCTATGTATGTCTTATTTCTTTTGGAAGTTTAATGAATTCAATCTTCATTTTCTTAACAGGGTTTTTGATGAAGAAAAATTTGTAAATTTGAGGGAAGTGGAATTTCTAGCTCACAGGGCTGAGACATAGTTAACTTTAAGAGAAACTGCCAAATAGTTTTCCAAAATAGTCATACCATATTATATTCTAATGATTAATCCATAACAGTTCCAGTGCACCATATCCTCATCAATATCAGTGTGATCAGTCTATTTAACTTGAGCCATATTCATGGTTGTGAAATGGTATCTTTTTGAGTTTTTATCATTAATTTGCAGGAGTTATTTATATCTTCTGGCTGCAAGTCCTTTGTAACACGTGTGTTAAAAATATTTTCTACTGTATGTGGCCTGCCTTTTCATTTCATTTTATTGTGCTTTAAATGAAAGTTTACAATGCAAATTACTCTCTCATTCAAAAATTTATACACAAATTGTTTTGTGACATTGGTTGTAATCCTTGCAATGTGTCAGCACTCTCCCCCCTTCCCTTTACACTCTGGGTTCTCTGTGTCCATTCATCTAGTTTTTCTGTCCCTTCCTACCTTCTCGTCTTTGCATGTAGTCCATTTGGTCCTGTATACTTGATTGAATTAAGAACTGTTCCTCATCATGTGTGTTATTGTTTGTTTTTCAAGCCTGTCTAATCTTTGGCTGAAAGGTGGATTTCTGGAGTGGCTTCTGTCTTGAGTTAGCAGGGTGTCCGGTGGTCATAGTCTCAGGGGTTCCTCTAATCTCTGTCAGACCAGTAAGTCTGATCTTTTTTTGTGAATCTGAATTTTGTTCCACATTTTTCTCTTGCTCTGTCCAGAACTCTCTATTGTGATCCCGGTCAGAGCCTTCGGTGGTGGTAGCTGGGGACCATCTAGTTCTTCTGCACTCAGGTTAGTGGAGGCTGTGGTTCATGTGTCTATTAGTTCTTTGGACTAATATTTTCCTTGTGCCTTTGGCTTCCTTCATTTTCTCTTGTTCCAGATTGGATGGAACCAATAGATGCATCTTACATGGTAACGCAAGCTTTTAAGACCTGAGGTACTACTCACCAAATTAGAATGCAGAACATTTTCTTTATGAACTATGTGATGTCAATTGACCTGATGTCCCCTAAGACTATGATCCCCAGCCCACAGCCCCTATAACTCAGTCCCTCTAAGTGTTTGGATTTGTCTAGGAATCTTCTGTAACTTTGCCTTGGTCAAGTTGTGCTGACTGCCTCTATACTGTGTGTTGCCTTTCCCGTCACTGAAGTTGACACTCATCTACTATCTAGTTAGTGATTTTCCCCTCTCCATCCCTTCCTTCCCTTGAAACCATCAAAGTTTGTTTTTTCTGTCTGTAAACCTTTTCTTTGGTTTTTATAATACTGGTCTCATACAATAGTTGTCCTTTTGTGATCGATTTATTTCACTCAGCATAATGCCCTCCAGATTCATCCATGTTGTGAGATGCTTTAAAGATTCATCATTGTTCTTTATTGTTGTGTAGTATTCCATTGTGTGTATGCACCATACTTTGTTTATTCATTCATCTGTTGATGGGCACTTAGGCTGTTTCCATCTTTTTGCTATTATGAATAATGCTACAAGGAACATGGGTGTGCATACATCTATTCACGTGACAGCTCTTGGTTCTCTAGGATATATTCCTATGAGTGAGATTGCTGAATCATATGGTATTTCTATTTCTAGCTTTTTGAGGAGGCTACATAACATTTTCCATAGTGACTATAGCAGTTTACATTTCCACCAGCAGTGCATAAGTGTTCCAGTCTCCCTGCAACCTCTCCCATATTTGTTATCTTTTGACTAGTGCCAGTAATTTTGAGATTTCTTCATTTTCTTAACAGAAATTTTGACGAAGAAAAATTTGTAATTTTGAGGGAAGTCTAATTTATTAATTTTTTGATCAGTTTTCTTAGGGGCTTATTAAGTTTATTAAACTTCAAAGGATTAATTTTTGACTGTGTTAGTATTTTCTATTGTTTGTCTACTCTCTTCTTTATTCTTTTTACTCTTTTTATTCTTTTCTTCCTTCTACTTATTCTGGACTTTGCCCATCTTCTTAAACTTCTTAAAGTGGAGGCATGGGCTGTTAGTTTTAAACCTTTTTTCTTTTAATATAAGCATTTAGGAATATAATTTTCCTTCTATCAGCATTTCACTAATTTTGATACTTTATATCCATTATCATTCACTTGAAATATTTCCAAATTTTCCTTATGATGTCTTCTATGATTCACATATTATTTAGAAGTATTGTTTATTTTTTATATATTTGGGAATTTTCTATGTATCTTTTATTACTGATGCTCATTTGATTCTTTTGTGGTTAGAGGAAATAATCTTTAAGACTTAAGTCGAAATCTAAGACTTTTTATGTCCCAGCATGTAGTCTATCTTGTATATTTGGAAAAAATTGGATATACTATAGTTATTGGATATGGTGTTCTATAATATCAATCAGGTCAAAGTGGTTGATAATGTAGTTCAAATCCATATCCTTCCTATCCTTCCTAATTTTTTTTCTTTTTTTGGTATAAATTGTTATGATTGTAATGTTTTCTTATGAAATAACCCTTTTATCATTTTGAAAATTTCCCCTTTATCTCTGTTAATGTCTCTTGTCTTTAAGCCTACTTAGTCTGATATTTATATAGCCACTCCAGCTTTCTTATGGCTATGATTTCATGGTATACATTTTTCTATTTTTTACTTTGAAATATTTTATTTGTCTATGTGTTTTACTTTTCTTGTTCATTACTTATACACAGCATACAGTTGGGTCTTGCTTTTTTAAATTAAGTCTGATAATCTTAATTATAGTGTTTATTCTATTTATATTTAATACAATTATTGTTATGGTTGGATTTGGTCAGCCATTTTGCTATTTGCTTCTCTGTGTTAATTCATTACTGTAACTGAAATAACTTTAGTCACAGTAGCTTACAGCACTGTTATGAATAGTGTTGAAGAATTAACTGCTGTCTTTACCACCCAAGATATTAAAAATCTTCCATAGTAACATTTGAACACTGCAAAATCAAACTAGAGCAAAAATTAGTCTTAATGGAACAGAAAGCCCCTGAAAACTTAGCTGTTGAAAAGATTAAATTTACCACCAGTTAGGTTAAACCACCCTCTTTAAGGCATTATGACTTTTTAAAAATAGCCTATCTTTTCTATCATAAACATTTCCTCTAATTTTCTAAAAATGGGTTAGCATATTACAAGAGCAATATGCATTGGTGATTCAAGTACATATGAACAAAATTTAGTGTTAAAATTATACAACCTCAGGGATGGCCACCAATTTTTGAGATTCTGAGTACAACCTCCAGTCTATGTTATACATCAGTAGAAGGCTCCCTTTCTCAGTCCTTTCAGAAATGTTTTATGATTTATCTCAACTCCTAGACATGATACTTTGACCCCTCCCCTCTCACTCTAACCATATTACTTTGCTTCCTGTTGTATTGAGAAAACAGGAGCCTCGGATGAAACTTCCTCAGCATCTCTCTATCAATTACCTTCCCTGATGCAGGCTGAGTGACCCCACCCGCTCCCAGATATCTTGCTTTACTCATGGCCATCTCTTAACTCTGTTTCTGCTTTTTGGGTTCATTCTTCTCAATACCTATAACACGCAACTATGTTCCTAAAAGAAAACAACATCATCGTCAACAACAAAAAAGGTCTACTTCCCTTTTCACCAAGCTTCTAGAAAAAGCAGTCTATCCTTGTTGACCTCCTTATTGCTCACAGACTTCTCAAATTCTGTCTGGGATTGTGCAACTGAAACTGTCTAGTTGAAGTCACCAATTGTTTATGTATTGCCTAATCTAATGGTCACTTTTCTGTTCTTATTTTACTTGATCTGTCTGTAGCACTGGCATTGTTTACTACTTCTTCCTAGAAATTTTTTTCTCTTTGGCTTTTCTGATATCAAACTCTCTGGTTTTCTTGCTATTTCTTTGACTCTCTTTTTAGTTTTCTTTACAAAACCTCAAATGTTGTTATTCCTTTAGTCCTATGCTCTTCTCATTTTTGTACAATCCCTTCTTGATCGCATTCACCCCCATAACTCTAAATCCAAGCCAAACCCATTGCTGTTGAGTCAATTCTGACTCATAGTGATCCCATAGGACAAAGCAGAACTGCCCCATAGAGTTTCCAAGGAGTGGCTGGTGGATTCAAACTTCTGACCTTTTGGTCAGCAGCCAAACACTTAACCACTGTGCCACTACTATCATTTGTATGCCAATGATGTCTAAATTTAAGTTATATTGATATCTCTCAGGTAAATTTCAGACATATAGAAAACAGCCTATTGGATATTTTCACTTGGAAATCTCACATGTACTTCAAGGCCAAAAGGCTCAAATTAAATTCACTGCCTTTCCCATAAACCTGTTCCTCTTCCTCTAATCCTATTAAATGACATCTTCAGACACCCATATTTCGGAAGTCTTTTTAGAAACTTTCCAATCATATAACTCACACATCCATTCAGATAATAGTTATATAGCTTATACCTTATTTAAAATATATATTTCTATATCCACTCTTTCTTCTTTATTCCCACTGCCAGATACTTTATTTCAGTCCCTTGCCATTTTTCTGCAGATTATTAGTATAACCTCCTAATTAGTGTTCCTGACCTCAGTCTTACTCTCTTAATAGCCATTACCCCCAATGCTGTAAGAATCACCTATTAAACATGTAAAACTTTTCATGATACTCCCCTGCCTAAATGCCTTCAATGGCTGCCCATGTCTTCAGGATAAAGTTCCAACTTCCTTGTATGGCATAAAAGGCCTTTAATGCTGAAGCCCCTATTTACCTCTCAGCCTCACTGCCCACCACTGCCTATATGTATAGCTTTACCACAGCCAAATAAAATGTGGCACGTCTTTAGGGTTACCCAGATGGATGTTACTGTTTCATGCTTACGAGCCTCTGCCTTCTTTCTATCTCTTCTTCCTTTTATTCCCTTTCCACACAAATCCTACCCACACTGCAAAACTCAGATCAAGCATCACCTCTTCTGGAAAGCAGCCCTATTATTTCCAGTTTTGCTGCATGCATTTTTATGCCCTCCCGTAGTTTTTCCTGAGTCTGTCTTTGTACTTTTCAGACTGTAATTCATTGTTGATTTACTTCTCTATTTCATTCCAGTAGACAATTTGCTTCCTCAGGGTAGGCACTGGACCTTGTTTACCTTCAAGTCCCCATGCCTAGCAATGAGCCTGGCACCTTGTAGCTTAATGAGCCAAATGAAGTCAAATCATCAAATAAATCTAATTTTTTAGTGACATATATGTTATTTTTGTAGTATAAGGCAGGCAATCATAATCACTAGACATTTCATGTTTTAAGACACTGCGATGACAACTTTTACACGTCTAACATCCTGGGAGAAGGGAAGAGGAGGAGCACTGAGTAACACAAACGCTGTTCCTGGGACTCCTTACCAATATCAAGTTCCAAAATCCAATGGGATACGGAAGTTTCTTCCTCCAGCAGGAAATTTCCAGGTTTTTAACAGGAGTAGGGAAGACGCAAAACTAGACAGGAGATGGGCACAGGAAGGGAGGCAGGTATGGCGTGTGGTGAAACATTTTGCCCACGGCAAGTGGAAAGGGTATTAAGAGCTATTTCTTCGTAGCCACATGTGTGCATTCTCTCACAGAGGCTCTGTCACTTCATGTTGTTTTATGTTCAATCAGAAGCCTGGGGCCTGACTACAAATCCTGTCTATACATCAACATAAAAGGGGGAAAAAAGTGTATTCCAGCATGATTTTTCTTTCTTTCTTCCCATAATGGATAACCCTCTTTTAAACTTTAGGTTGAACAATAAAATTGCAATTTTTATGGGGCAAAAATGTTTAGAAATCACAATTTCCTATGACTCAAATGTAACATCTTGACTAAAATAAAAAGTTGCCAATAGCTTAAAGGTACTATATTAGAATGAGTTACAAAGTATAACAGACATAATACGTTTGAGTCCTCTACCTCTGCAACTAACGACGACAACCACCTCTGTAAGTGCAAAAACCAAATCCGTTGTTATCCAGTCGATTCTAACTCCTAACAACCCATAGGACAGAGGAGAATTGCCACATAGATTTCTGTAATCTATACAGAAGCAGACTGCCACATCTTTCTCCCATAGAGCAGCTGGGGGGTTTGAACCACCAACTTTTTGGTTAGCAGCCAAGTGCTTAACTACTGAGCCACCAGGCCTCCTTTGTCTACTATAAACCCCATTGTCTACTATAGATCCAGACAATTTCTTGTTGCCACCTTTCAAATATTGTGTCAGGAGAAACATAAGATCTAGGTGAGGACCAATGGGTGGATTCAAAGTAGGATCCGCCACAGTAATTTTAGGGGCTCTGCAGAAAGAAATCGAGAATTCACTCAACCCTTGATACTCAAAGTGTAGTCTGTGAACCGGTAGCATCAGCATTATCTGAGAGGTTTGGATTTCACCCTACAACTACTATATCAGAATATACGTTTTATCAAGACTTCCCTTTGATTCTGATGCAACTTACTATACATGATTCATTGCATCAGACCGCTTATACTTAACTTTACATTGGAATCACCTGGGGAGCTTTAAAAAGTACTGATGCCTAGGTACCACCTCTGGAGATTTAGATCTAATTGGTATAGAAAATAGCCTGGGCACTGGGATTCTTACAGGCTGGAACAATTAAAATAAGATAGAATGTACTAAGAAAGTTGAGAGCCACTACTGAGGACAAAACTAAAGGAAGAAAGTCTTTAATTTTAGAGAAAATATCTTTAAAATTTCTAAAACGTAAGAAATTTTCACTAGAAATCTCATCAGCCAGTTATACAAGTTCATCACCTATAAGTTCTACTTCCACTAAACATTTGAACACAATTCAGTCAAGTTCTTTGCCACTGCATGAAAAGTATCACCCTTCCTCCATTGTCCAATAACATGTTCATCATTTTCTTTTAAAGCGCATTTAACATCCACATTTCTAGCAACACTGTGTTGTTGGCACCGTATGTATTCTCTAAGACGATACTTTATAGTTCTCATTTCCTTCTGAGCCCTCACTGAAATTGCCTTTGATGTCCATAATTCTACCGACAGTCTCTTCAAGGCAAGCTAAAACTCTTTCAGCCTCTATTTATTACCCAATTCCAAAAGTGCTTCCACACTTTAGGTATCTGTTAAAGCAGCACTCCACTCTTCCAGTACCAAATTCTTAGTTATCTAATGCTGCTAAAACAGAAATACCACTAGTAGGTGGCTTTAACAAATGGAAATTTATTTTCTCAAAGTTTAGGAGGCTATAAGTCTGAATTCAGAATACTGGCTCCAGGGGAAGGCTTTCACTCTGTTGGCTTGGAGGAAGGTCCTTGTCTCTGAGCTCCTTCCTGCTCCTGGGTAAGCTTCATGTGGCGTGGCATCTCTCTTCCCCCATCTCTGCTTTTTTCACTTGCTTGCCTAACCTTTTATATCTCAAAAGAGATTGACTCAAGACACATCCTACACTAATCCTGTCTCAACCTAATAAAGACAACCCATTTCCAAAAGGGATTATAACCTCAGGCATAGGGGTTAGGTTTTACAACACATATTTTTTGGGGGGACACGATTCAATTCATAACACTATTATAGTACAAAGATACTTAGAACAGAGTTAATGCTACCATGAAAAGTAGCCAAACAAAGCAAAAGATAAAACTAAATACCAAGATACTTTACAGTTTTAGAAACAGAAACTGATATTCGATAGCCTGTCAAAAGGAAATAATAGTTTCCCTTTGCTTACAAGACTATGATCTATATGAAAGAAGTAGGTGGGGAAAGAAAGAAAAAAAAAAACTAGCAAGGGAAGGTAGAAAAAAATACTGAAAGATGTGTTACTTTGATGATTTATACATGAAAGGCAAAAATAATCTGAATGATAAATGGAACACTAGACACTTGATCTATCACTTTAGACTAGGTAATAAAAATATAACCTTAGAAGTATTCCACTAAAAAAGTCAGAATAATATTCTAACATTTTATCTTTGGATGAAAAGTCTTGTGATATGCACAGAAATAGGAAACTCTGAACAAAACAGAATTAGAATTTAGATCATCATTCCATTGTAGTTTATTCAAAGTGTATCTGTATTAGTTCTTGGAGATCAATCATTTTGCAAATGTGTGTCTCTGAATTAACTTTGGCAAACTGTTCAATGTCTTTATTAGCAGTTTCAGCACCTCTGTGATGGAGACTGCACCTTGTGACTTGAGAATGCTGCCTTTCAGCGTCCAGGTTTAGTAAAAATGTGTATCAATAACAAGAAATGACAAACACAGTACCAGCTGCATAATACAGCATGTTTATCTTAGAGTGGTGATAATTTTAAATATTATTAGCAATTAAGAACTCATCTCCAAATATTTTTTAGAAGGAACTCCACTATCAAAAGAAAGAACCTTTTAAAGAACCAAGAGGGAATGCAATTTTGGGCACTTTGATAAATCTCAATCAACTTTTAGAATAATGAAATCAAATCACAGAATTTTAATCCTGAAATAATGTTAACATCTGCAGCACAGCAGAGTGACACAATTCAATTTGCTAAATTGAGTTAAAAATAGTTGAAGACTTTACTTCTCAATTAAAAAACCCTGTGCTTGATTCAACTTATAAATTTCCTCTCAGGCCGGGATATAATTTTATCCAGTCTGCATCTTGAAGACATTTACATTTGTTTAGGTGGTAAATGATATTTAGAAGCAACCTAATAAAAGTCGCTATGAGTCAGAATCGACTCGAGGGCACTGGGTTTAATCAAATGCCAAAGAAGGCATTTAATAGTTGTACCTGTTAAAATATACGGTTAGGTTATTACTTAAAAAATGTAAGTCTTCTAATAAGCTTTTGCTGGAATTTGAAAACCTAAAAGATGATGTGGCTTTAAATGGATACAAACATAATGAACAGAAATGTATAATAAAGAATACATTCTAGGTACCCCTTTCTGGTGAATTAAATGTGAATTTCTACAGAAACCAAGGAGGCTGAAAGAAGTTTAAATTAGATTTTGAACATAAACTACAGAGTAAGCCTGCTGTTAGGAGGTCATATGCCAGTGATTCTGACACCACTCAATTATACAAGGGAACAAGGTCATATGCCAGTGATTTTGACACCACTCAATTATACAGTTGGCTTTGGGAATGGTTCCAGTCTTGGGCTAACAAAGGGTCTGGGGACCATGATCTCCGAGGTTCCTCTAGTCTCAAGCATTGTGATTTTCATAGAAAGGCTAAAATGGAAGCTAAAGCATAGCTACATGGAAAAAGGAAATTTCATTTTTAAACATATAAATATAGTCAGTGGTTACAGAAAAAGAAAATAGTAGCTGTCATAGATTGAATAGTGCCGCCCCGTCCCCACCCCCCCCCCCCCCCAAAAAATATGTGTCAGCTTGGCTAGGCCATGATTCCTAGTGTTATGTGGTTGTTCTCCATTCTAGGATCTGATGTAATTTTCCTTTGTGTTGTAAATCCTAATCTCTACTTATGGTCAATGAGGTAAGATTAAACCCGTTGCCATAGAGTCGATTCCAACTCATAGCAACCCTGTAGGACAGAGTAGAACCGCCCCATAGAGTTCCCAAGGAGCACCCGGTGGATTTGAACAGCCGACCTTTTGGTTAGCAGTCGTAGCACTTAACCACTACACCACCAGGGTTTCTGAGGCAAGATTAAGATATGTTAAAGAGAATTAGGGTGGGATGCAACACCCTTACTCAGGTCACAGCACTCATCCAACGTAAGGGGAATTCCTCTGGGGTGTGGCCTGCATCAACTTTTTATCTTCCAAGAGATAAAAGGAGAGAGAGGTAAATCAGAGACAGGGACCTCTTTACCACCAAGCAAGAAGAGCCAGGAGTGGACCATGTCTTTTGGGCCCACGGTTCCTGGGCTGAGAAGGGGAAGATTGATGGCATGGCTTTTTTGCGGAGCCAACAGAAACAGAAAGCCTTTCTCTGGAGCTGACACCCTGAATTCGGGCTTCTAGCCTTCTAAACTGTGAGAGAATAAACTTCTGTTTGTTAAAGCCATCCACTTGTGGTATTTCTGCTATAGCAGCACTAGATAACTAAGACAGTAGGTATAAGTAAACAGCTTATAGGGGCATTTACCAAGTAAATTTTGATTTTAAAAGACCTGTAGTATAGAGCAGTAATACTGTGAACTTGTGAAGGGCTTGGAATCTAAATCTGAATAAATTTACTTCCTACCTCTGCCACATACTAACCAGTTAACCTAAACTTTCTATGCCTCAGCTTCCTTATCTATAAAAAAAAAAACAAACTCACAGGTATATTGTGTGAATGAAATGAGTTAGTATGTGTATATTATTTAGAATAGTACTTGGCACATACTAAGCACTTAATAAGTAATTTTTTCTGTTTTTGTTTTATTTTTTATTTGTTATGCTTTAAGTGAAAGTTTACAAATCAAGTCAGTCTCTCATATCAAAATTTATATACACCTATACTGCTCTCCCCCTAAGGAGGCAGTGCACTCCTCCTCTCCACCCTGTATTCCTAGTAACCATTCAACCAGCTCCTGTCCCCCTCTGCTTTCTCATCTTGCCTCCAGACAGGAGCCACCCACATAGTCTCATGCGTCTACTTGAGCCAAGAAGCTCACTCCTCATCAGCATTATTTTCTGTCTTATAGTCCAGTCCAATTCCTATCTGGAGAGTTGGCTTCAGGAATGGTTCCAGTCTTGGGCTAGCAGAGGGTCTGGGGACCATGACTTCCAGGGTCCCTCTAGTCTCAGATGACCATTAAGTCTGGTCTTTTTACAAGAATTTGAGGTCTGCATCCCACTGCTCTCCTGCTCTATCAGGGATTCCCTGTTATGTTCCCTGTCAGGGCAGTCATCGGTGGTAGATGGGCACCATCTAGTTCTTCTAGGCTCAGGCTGATATAGTCTCTGGTTTATGTGGCGTTTTTTGTCTCTTGGGCTCATATTTACCTTGTGTCTTTGGTGTTCCTCATTCTCCTTTGGTCCAGGTGGGTTGAGACCAATTGATGCATCTTAGATGGTCACTTGCTAGCATTTAAGACCCCAGGTGCTACTCACCAAAGTGGGGTACAGAACGTTTTCCTAATATATTTTGTTATGCCAACTGACCTAGATGTCTCCTGATCTTCTTCTTATTATCTTGTCCATACAAATAAGGGATAAGTATTCTATTTGATTACAATGGCAATGGGTTTGTTTTGGGTTTTATTGCAAATATGCAACCAGCATATTTCAGTTAGAGAAAAAGTGTGGTCTTTGATAGGATCTTCTGAGTTTTGGTGTTCAGTCATTTACAAAGGCCAACTAATGCTATATTTTGCTAAGGGGGATGTTGCATGGGTTAGATATCACCCCTTATGGTTATATTTTTCAGGTTCTTTTCTCCAAATTATTTAGATAGCTTAGAATTTTCACTCAAACTTAGCGTCTAATAAAAAGTTCCCAAATCAAAAAAGCATTCTGAAACTTCATGAAGCCCTACCTAGATCTCATCTAAATGTATCAGGAAACCCACTGCACAATGGAAGATTCACCAGGAGTGACTTAGAAGATTGTAGCTCAGTTTGGGTCTTGTGAATGAGAAACCCTGTTGTGTGGCTTTGATGCCCAGCTGCTCAGAAGTATTTAATGCTTTCATATCAAAGATGAAGGAAAATCTCCTGGAAAGTGAATGCATAATCATATCAGCTGTGGATTCCACTAAGAAAATCAACTACTTTAATTCACAGAAATGTTCCTGAAAAAACTCAGGGCTGAAGTAATCCAATACCTAAAAGAGATGATATATGCAAAGGCAGGGTTGTTGGTTTCTAGCTCCATGTTGATTACTTTGAAAATGTTTCCCTTATGACTAGAATGGTAAAAAAAAATTCAATGTTTTTATGAACATCCAATTAAATTAAACAATTAAATCAAGAAATAAACAGTGTTAAAGTCTTGTGACAATATATAACAATTTATAAAAATTTAATGGCTTGCTTCTTTTAAAAGTCATTCTCAATAAATATTAGAAAACATTTATACCAGGTATACTTTTTGATTATTACCTTAATGTTGCAAGAATGCTAAGCTGGAGGAGGAGCACAATTCTGAACATTGCTCTCAGCATTCTTACTTAACTGATGAAGTTAGATTTAAATTCACTATTCTTCCTGCATCTTGATAAAATAAAAAGCACTGATAACATACTATCTCTATGAAGGTGCAGTAAAAAACAATACATGATTTCCCTTAAATACTCTTTTCAAGGAATATTTATCCTGATGCTGTCTGTTCTAAACCATTTGAATGCTTTTAGGAAAAGTGCTTTATAAAACGCCTTATACATGAAAAGAGTTCATGGTTGAAATCTTATTGACATATTTGAAGTCTTACTGTGCTATTTTGGAAGTCTGATGACTGACTATCTGCTGCCTGTCAATTATATAAATATTACCAGAAAATCCAACAGTATTTTTTCAGCACGCCAAACCAAAAAAAAAAAAAAAAAAAAAATTCCTGTATTTAAATCTTGAGATTTCCTTAAATTGATTTCAGAGCATCATAATGTGGTTCTAATGCACTGTTTTGGCAAAATCTTCAAGTTTCATGATTCCTTACAGCACTAAACAAAACTAAAGATTTTCCTTCGATAATTGTTAATATTCAACAAATTTATTTCCCAAAGTGCATTCCACAGAACATTAGGCTCAAAGAATACTACTAAAAAAAATGTTTTATGACTAAATGCTACACAAATGGCAGACACTAAATCCTTATTTCCATCTAGAAGATTCTTTAGAATGCATGCTCCCTGAAAGCAGGAAATTTGTCTAAGCTTTGCACACTGCTATAGCTGTGAGTCTGCGGCAAGGTCTTGCAATTAGTAGGCATTCAACAGGGATGAATAAATGAATGAACAATAAAGGCTCTGAACACTTCTTCAGCTAAGAAACTTCTTTGATTTTCTTTTGTCCACAGTATCTCACATTGATTTGATCACAGTGATCTTTTTTCTGTAGCACTACAGAATATTTTAGGCAGAGAGAAAAAATAGAGACTACTACAGCAAACATATATAACCACCAAGAGACTAAGAATTAAATGTGACAAATACATGGAAACCCCTAGGAGATCCCTCCCCCATTTCACTTCATACCCCGCCCCTCCCTTGAAATGAGGTAATGGCAACTTTAGGACTTCCGTTCATATAACATCTATTAACATCCTGCTCTTGGAAATTCTAGACTAGGGGATTGGGAAGGTCCCTTTTAGCTCTAAGATTTTAATTTATTGCTTACTAATATGCATTTTGGAAACCCTGGTGGCGTAGTGGTTAAGAGTTATGGCTGCTAACCAAAAGGCCGGCAGTTCAAATCCACCAGGCGCTCCCTGGAAACTCTATGGGGCAGTTCTACTCTGTCCTGCAGAGCTGCTATGAGTCAGAATTGACTTGATGGCAACTAGTTTAATATGTTTTGCAATATGATCATCTGTAAAGCAATCCACTTACCATACCAATACAATAATGAGTAAGACATAAAAAAAAAAATCACAGTACAGATGCAAGAAATGGGCAAATGATATTCTGAAGAGGCTAAGCAGCTTCTCTTTCAGATGGGCTGATATGAAATCTAAAGCTATATAAAAATATATATATAGCTTTATATACATAAATTTGACATATATAAGTTATATATATAAATCTTACTTATGTACATTATATATACTTGTATTTACAGTGACTTGAGAAATGACAGGAGTATTAATAACCTAGACTGAGTAATTTAGGAATGATTCTTTACTATTATATATATATATATATATATATATACATATATATAAATCTCTAACAGTGCATATATTGGGTATTGACTTACTGAAGAAATCATCTGTGCCTGCAAAAGTAAAGATCAATGTCAAGTGTACCCATATTTACCTAACAGATGGTGCTAACAGGATGAGGCCCCCTTCCTGAGCTGAATAAACAATTACTAATGCAAATCTCTTTTATCAAGATACAGCATATTATGATGGAGAAGCATCTAGGGATAACACAGTTTAACAGGAAAATGGCTCTTTTTAAAATTTAGCCAGTATCTTTCACACAATTTTTTTTTTGCTAAAATCTTTTTTCCTCAGTTTCAAGTACCATTACAGATATTTCCAAGTTCTATTAGGAAGACTTTAAATGTGTTACTAACTAGATGTTCTTTTGAGCATTTTTGTACTATACTTCATATAAGAGATAAAAAGGCCTAGTACAATATATTCAGACTTATTACTATATTTCTTCAGTTTTATGTATACAGGAGGTTGAACAACACCTTAGGGAAAAAAGTTGAACCCAGTACGCATAACTGTAGATAACCATGCATACAATTAAATGAAGGACTAGAGCAAGGAGGAACAGCAAGATGTGAGGATAAGTGTGTGGTAACTGGCATCACGCAGTTTTACAGGCAAATGCAAGGATGAGACTTCCACTCCGCTATTGAAACTATTTCATTCCTCTTTTCAAGCCAACCCACTGAATCCTTCCTTTGTTAAATACCAACAAGTACTGAAATAATAACCCACACTCTATATTTAGAAGCCCATAAGTCCTTTTTTACATTTAAACAAACGAAATGGATTAGTATCTTTAAAATGTTTACAAAAGAAAAGTGTCAATTCCTACCTCCGTTATCTTTTAGATGTAGTGCAATCTTGGTATCATCTGGAAGAAAAACTCAAAGTTACCACAACAGAAAAAAAATTTAAAGTTATTTTCTACTAACTGACTTAATTGTAACATGACTAGGCTTCGATATTTTCTTGAGTTAATGTATACTCAACGAGAGTAAGTCCTACCTTTACATGATGTAGTACTGAAATTTCTACTGTGATTGTATTATCAAGGCTTAATACTTCAAAAGTATTATATGATTCTTAAGATCTGTGAGGAAAGTAAATTATAATTGTAACCTAAAATACACTTATTTTTAATTTTCTACAACAACTTATTGTAATTATACCTTATAAAAAATACTTATGCCTTAATTTATCATTTATAAAATCAAGACTGAGGAGATGGCACATTAATTGGAATCATAAAGATTTGTCAATATTTACAAATTTAACTTCAAAAGTTCAAAGCTTATGTTCAATACTAGCAAATACGACCAAAATCATATGTGAAAAGATCTTGTCCTTCCCACACACAACGTAGACTATGCTTTTTTATTTCTGTGGTTATATTGCATTCTAAAGAATAAGATTCAAATTACAGAAATAGTTTCACAGACATTAACTTAATAATCCATAATATGAATTAAAACATAACATTCCTTTCAAAAACTGTTAACATGCATTTGGCAGCTACCCTCCAATTTATTTGAGTCCAGTTAACTTTTAATAGTCAATTAAATTTCAATTAAAAGCAAAATCTCAAATGTTAATTTAATTTCTTATTCTAATAACAGCAAGGTTTACAACACTAAATAAGTAAGGCCATTTTTTCCCCCTTTTAAGGCTTACTTGTGGCAAATTTGTCTCTTATTTTGCCCACTCCTTAGTGATACCATTCAGGGAAAAGTACAAAACAACACCAGAACAGAAGGCTAACAAATGCTGGCTATTATCACACTTTCTTCTCCCTATGAATTGTGCCCTCCCATTAAGGCTTGGCAGTATTTTTGCCTTCTCTAGAAGAGGAACTATTTTTCAAGGACCATTTCTGCGACATACATACTGTCCATCTGTAGGCTGTGAATCAACATATTTTATTCACTCCATTCAGGAAAATACTAGAATTATATATGAGTAGAATTATGTATTGTTTGGAATCCAAAATCAGTGGACATTTTACATGCCTTTTGCCTTTCTATCTTGTGACCGAAATGTTGAATTTGGTTACCGCAAAGTTCAGCAACATTAAGAAAAGTCTCTACCTACTATGTAGCAGAATCTATAAGTAGCAGAATCACTGTTAAAACCTAAGTCTTAATAACAGGCAGAGTATATTAAAAGAAACCCAGTATATATTTTTATTCTATAATAATTTTGACTTTTCCCCTTAGGAAATCCCTTAGAAATACAATTTGTCAAAGGATAACTTTCCCTTTAGAGAACTACTGGAGTACATGTCGACACAGTGATTTTTTTTCCTCCAATCCCCCAAAACAGAAACATCTCCAGCGCACCTTCTGTGGGCAGGCTGGTTGGCAGCTGGGACGTTGCTGCTCTCCTGGTGGTGGTTAAGACCCTGAACTGCGTGGTTGTCGCTCTTACGGTTGCGGTGGTTTGAGAAGAAGTTTCCACTGGCTCTGTGTCCTCACACATCTTCTCTTTTGACTAGTAAGCAAAACAAAAAGGAAAATAACTTAAGAATGCTCACATACACATATTTTAAAATCACATCAAAGGGGTCAGGCTGTAAGAAAACTAAAGACTCTCAGATGAAGTTTAAACACATTGCCGTCAATTCCGACTCGTAGTGACCTGATAGGATAGAGTAGAACTGCCCCATAGGGTTTCCAGGGAGAGGCTCGTGGATTCCGACTGTCAATCTTTTGGTTAGCAGCCTGAGCTCTTAACCACTGTACCACCTTATTATTTATAGATTGAACTAATTTACGTTTATATAATAAATGAGGGAAAAATTTGGATGTAACATCATTTCCAGCTTTGGTCATGATACAGGTTTATTCTTGACTTCAAGTCCTAACAATTTAGAAGCCCATTCAATCACCCAAACTTGAGTTCTTGTATCTTATCTGCCCAGATGATCTAATGATCTCCTGTTTGACTCCATTTAACTCATCATTCTCACACCATGGATCTTATCTTCAGTTGAAATGCTTTTGGTCTGAAATCATAGTTCATTTACTCTATTATCAGTCTATCTCTGTACTTGTTCACTAAGATTCTTCTTATCCTTTGACTATACACAAAATTCAAGTACAATGATTTTCTTCCTTTAGCATCCTTTTTTTCTATCACTTCAACCTCTCTTTTTGATAGCTTTAAGCATATTGGCCCTATTTTGTTTTTCCCATAAGATCTTTACAGAAAATTCCTAATACTGAATATAGTAAAAGAACTGCTTTTTCCATGCCTGCTCCATGGCCAGGCACAGCTGGAGAAAAACCACACAGCCCTCCCACTGAGAGCTCTACAAATTTATCACTTGTATCCTCTGCTGGGTTTTCCATGCTGCTTGGCAATACTACTGTATTTTGCTAATCAGCTCATTCATTATCCTCAGAGCAATTTCAAACTCTCCACTTTGCTTAAAGCTATTGTTAATGTGTGCCATCAAGATGATTCTGACTCATACAGACCCTACAGGATGAAGTAGAACTGCCCTGTAGGATTTCCTAGGTTGTAATTTTAATGGGAGCAGATCACCAGGTCTTTTTTCTCACAGAACTGCTGGGGGTTCAAACTACTGGTCTTTCAGTTATCAGCCTAATGCTTAACCATCGCGCCTCCAGTGCACTTTTTTGCTCAAAGCTACAATCCTTAACATTACCCCATGCCCTCATCTTGTATTTCCTTGATAAAAGAGATGTCATCTCCAGACTTACTGGTCTGACAGAGACTGGAGGAACCCATGAGACTATGGCCCCCAGACACCCTGCTAACTCAGAACTGAAGCCACTTTCGAAGTCCAACTTTCAGCCAAAGATTAGACAGGCCTATAAAACAAACAATAACACATGCAAAGAAAACAAACAATAACACATGCAAAGAATGTGCTTCTTAGTTCATTCGAGTATACAAGACCAAATGGGCAACACCTTCCCAAAAGCAAAGACAAGAAGGCAGGAAGGGACAGGAAACCTGGATGAATGGACATGGGGAACCCAGGTATAAATGGAAAGTGAGAGAGTGCTAACACAATATGAAGACTGCAACCAATGTCACAGAACAATTTGTGTATAAATTTTTGAATGAGAAACTAATTTGCACTATAAACTTTTATGGAAAGCAAAATAAAATTAAAAAAGAGAGACAGAGAAGTCATCAGAAAAAACTCTTTAAGTTTGTTTCTATCAAGCAGCATACTTATTTGAATCTGTACTTATCCTATCCTTCTTCCCTTCCATTACAATGCATGTGGCATCGTCCATTATTTATAGCTATTTTCTCAACCTGTACTCTGGCCCAACCTCATCTCACTTTCCCAGGAATTTTGAACTTGCTCATTTGATCACATTCTGTCTGCTCAAGAAAATATTTTCAATTTCTAATTCCCTATTTGCTTGTTACTATCAACCCTGAACATGCGTAAGCATATTCGATCTTATTTTAAAAACACATTCTTCCCTTTTCTCCACAACACATCCTGATATTGTTTTACTTTTCCTGCCATTCACAGCCATGGTTCCAGGTCCTCACAGCCCTTGTCCTCTCAGACTCCCATCTTTCCCATTCAGGACAATCTTATTTCTACCCTATCCAACTTAACTGATATTTCTCATATCAGTGTTTCCACAGATCTCCTTAATTACTACATATTTTTCTATGGTCTATTACTGATACCTCATCTGCATTTGACACAGTAGACCACTCTCTTACCTTGGTTTCAATGATACACACGCTCATCACTTTTCTGATACCTCTCTTACATCTTCTCCATCTTTTTTTTTCTATCAAGTCTTAGCGGTTCTTATGGTCCTTTACCTTTATTTTCAATATATGCACTTTCACTGAGTAATCCCCACATCCATGATTTCAATCAACATATTTAGGTTGATTGCTCCTAAATCTAAATCTTTGGTCTAAACTTATCTCTTGAATTTCAGCTCCAAATATTCACTTATTAAGTTGACAGATGCATATGGATATCATTGACATCTCGAATTCAGTAAGTGCTATATGTTGTCCACAAATGTCTTTCTCCTGTGTTCCTAATCTAAATGAACAATACTCTTGAACACCCTAATGTTTAAGATAAAATACTGGAGTTGGTTTTCTTATGGCAGTAAAGGTAGAGACTCAGAAGGGCCTTTCTGTTACAAAACAATGAGATCTTGGGAAAAAAGCAGTAATAGGATCTGCAGGAAATAAGAAAAAATCTTCAAGGGTATCTTTCCATTGTCTCTCCTCCAAAACAAAACAAAGCAAAAGCTGTGTGCTACAAGGAGAGCAGGAGCAGTACACAGTGAACAAAGTTCAAAAGTGGGATTTGTCCTGAGAATAAACGCCAGAATCTACCAGCAGAAGATGTGGGAGATAAATCTAACCTCCTCATTAAGACAAGACCAAAACCAAATCTACTGACATGGAGTCAATTCTGACTCACAGTGACCCTATAAGGACAAAATAGAACTGCCCCATAGGGTTTTCAAGGTTGTAAATCTTTATGGAAGCAGACTGCCACATCTTTCTCCCATAGAACAGCTGGTGGGTTTGAACCACTGACCTTTTGGTCAGCAGCCGAGCACTTTAACCACTGTGCCACCAGGGCTCCTAGTACATTAAGACACAAAACAAAAAAACCATTGCCACTGAGTTGATTCTGACTCCTAGTGACCCTATAGAACAGAGTAGAGCTGTCCCACAGGGTTTCCAAAGAGTGGCTGGTGGATTTAAACTGCTGACCTTTTGGTTAGCTGCTGAGCTCTTAATCACTAGGGACTCTTGAAAAAAGATAAAGTTTCCTTGATCTATGATATCCCCTAAAGTCCTCTGGTTCCTATGATCCAACCCTTTTGGTGGAAAATATCACCTCTTTAATTCCTGGGGATGCCCATGCTATAAGATCAAACAAATACGCACTTCTAATTAAGGGACATAAAAAGAAACTCGAAAAGAAAAAAAAAAGCACGCTGACCAAATGAAAGCAAAAATAATACGAAACATATTTAGACCTTGAAGAATTTTATATTAGAAACCCTGACAGTACGGTCCCCGGACACTCTTTCAGCTCAGTGATGAGGTTACTCCTGAGGTTCACACTTCAGCCAAAGACTGAACAGGCCCACAGAACAAAACAAGACTAAAGGGGCGCACCAGCCCTGGGGCAGGGACTAGAAGGCAGGAGGGAACAGGGAAGCTGGTAATAGGGAACCCAGGGTTGAAATGGGAGAGTGTTGACATGTTGTAGGGTTGTTAACCACCGTCATAGAATGATGTGGGTACTAACTGTTTGATGAGAAACTAGTTCTGTAAGCCTTCATCTAAAGTACACAAAAAAAGAATTTTATATTAGAATCATTCAATTTAGAACATAGAAAAATTATTTATGAAATATTTAAAAACATGAAAGCTAGGATTTAAAAAATGAATAACATGAGACTGTAAAAATGACTTGACATATTTAACAAAGTGTCAAATTTAAATTTGGTAAATGAGAAATATATTCATGGAAATTATTAACTCAATGGATGGGTTAAATAAGCTGATTAAATAAGATGAGGGAAAACTAATTAATAGATCTGAAAAAAGTTCCCAGAATACAGCATAGAGAGATAAGAAGATAGATGATATGAAGGAAAGGTTAAGTGATATGAGAAGATGAAAAGGTCAAGCTTATCTCCAAGAGCTCAGAAAAAGAAAATAAAGAGAATGGAGGGGAAGTGATATTGAAGAAATAATAGCTAAGAACTTTAGAACTGATCAAATCAATGAATCAAAAGATACAGAAAAAAAAAAGAAACATCTTTAATCTATGAAGCAGAATAAGTGAAAATAAACTCATATTTAGCCAAAGTATAGGGAAATTGCATGATATTAAAGAAAAAGGAAAGCAGCCAGGAAGAATAAATAACATAGAGAATTAATCGAGAACAGACTTCTAAAAAGCAATAGCCAAGTTAGAAAAAAGTTGAGAAATATATTTAAGTGTTTAACTACACATAAGCATCAAACTATAATTCTTTCCTATAAAATGTTTTAAAAATGAGAGTGAAATAAAACGTATTCAGATAAACAAGCACTGACAGAATTCATCACCAACAGCATTCACTATGAAACTTCCACAGGATATCTTCAAGACCAAAGTATATAATTCAGAAAGAAAATGTGAGATGCAAGACAGAAAGATGATTCTCAGAAATATAGGTTCAGCAAAAAAAAAAAAAAAAAAAATTGTAAAATAATAAAATTATTACGGAGTAATGCGTAGCATTAAAAAAAGAATAGGGTTATAATACCACACAGCAGTTAACAGGTAATACACAGGAGAGTTTCTAAGAATTAAAGCATTCTAAGGTCACGTTGTTTTACTCAGAAAGGAAAATAAGTATTGATTAATTTTGTTGTTGTTATTAGGGGCCAGTGAGTTGGTACTGACTCATAGGGACCCTACGTACAACAGAATGAAACTACCTGGTCCTGTACCATCCTAACAATCGATGCTATGTTTGAGTACATTGTTGCAGCCTTTGTGCCAATCCATCTCTTTAAGGGTCTTTCTCTTTTTCACTGACCCTCTACTTTACCACGCATCATGTCCTTCTCCAGGAATTGATCTCTCCAGATAACATGTCCAAAGGATGTGAGGCGAAGTCTTGTTATCCTTGCTTCTAAGGAGCATTCTGGCTGTACTTCTTCTAAGACAGATTTGTTCATTCTTCTGGCAGTCCATGGTATATTCAATATTGTCTGCCAACACCATAACTCAAAAGCACCCATGCTTCTTTGGTCTTCCTTATTCATTGCCCACATTTTGCATACATATGAGGTGACTGAAAATACTATGGCTTGGGTCAGGCCCACCTTAATCCTCAAAGTGACATCTTTGCTTTTCAGCACTTTAAAGAGGTCTTTTTCAGCAGATTTGCCCAATGCAATATGGAATTTGATTTCTTGACTACTGCTTCCATGGGTGTTGATTGTGGATTCAAGTAAAATGAAATCTCTGACAACCCTTTTTCAAGGAATAATTAATTTTAGAGTTTGTTAAATTTGTGTGCATGGTAAAATTTAAAGAATAGTCATAAAGTGTGTAACTTTAGCCCTAGTAGAAGATAATTAATGCAACAAAGAGATAAAAACAATTACAAATATAATGACAGCTCATTTAATCAATTAGTGAAAAGAAAAAACAGAAAAGGACATAAAAGATACATAGAAAAAAAGGACAAATAAGTAGCATAAATTAAGGTGGTAAGAGTAAGTTCAAATAACTATATAATACACATAAATGAGTTAAATTATCAGTTGTAAGACAGATTGTCAGTTTGGATAATACACTAAATCCAGTTCACTAAATCCAAGATATATTAAGAAAAATTTGGTAGAATTACATGGAGCAATCACCAAATCTGTCATTATAATTCGAGATTTCAATCTTCTAGTGTGTCTGGTTGAACAGCACCTTTATTAAACTCAACACCAGCAGCTGGCCAATTAAAGAACGTACACTTCATTTTTCTTCAGCACAAATTTACACGCTTTCATAGAGCAGGAGTTTCAATTTTAAGGAAGTCCATCTTAGCATGTACTCTAATGGTGGATACATGACATCCTATGTTTGTCAAAACCTATATAACTGTACGACACAAACAGTGAACTCTGATATAAACTAAGGACCTTAGTTAATAATGTCAATATTAGTGTCAATATTATTTCATCAATTGTAACAAATGTACTACATTAACAAAAGATATTAATAACAGTGAAAACTGTATACACTGATTTTTGTGCAATTTTTCCATAAACTTAAATTTGGCCTAATATATAAAGGTTACTAATAAAAAATTAAAAAATCACAGTTGATCCTTTGAAAAGACTAGTAAAATGGACAAGATTTATTCAGATTTAACCGAGAAAAAACACATAAAAAGCTATTTGGAGCAAAAAGAAAACATATTCATGGATATGGCATAGATTAGTTTGTCAAAAATGAATTCTATGAACAACTTTATGCCCTCTCCAACTGCAAAAAGAATAATTTCCTAGAAAATATGATTTACTCAACATGACCAAGAAGACATAAAAGGCTGATCTGTTCTATTGTTATTAAACACACTGAATCGGTAGTTCGTCTTTCTCACAAAAGAAACAAGATGGTTTTACATTTGACTCTAAGAATCTATCAGGAGATAATCAATTTAAATATTATAAAATGTCATCCAGATAATGGATAAAAAAATACTTCCTAATTATTGCATGAGACCAATATAATTGTGATACAGATACCAGATAAGAATACTATGAAAAAAAAAAATTAGTTCAATCTTCCACCTGAAAACATGAAATAACTATATGTAATATTATCAAGCCAAATCCAGGCAGTATATAAAAAGATAGCATATTATAACTATGTACTAGTTAACTACCTAATGATATAACTAAGTTTGCTTTATCTCAGGAATAAAGGAGTGGTTTAACATAAGATAATCTTTAAATGCCATGCCAATCATCACATTGACAAACCAGAGAAGAAATACCAAATGATAACTTCAATAGATACAGAAAATGCATTTGGAAATTTTAATAATTTAAGAACATAAAAGTAATTGAACAAACTAAGACTAGAAAGAAATTTCCAAAACCTTATAACTGGATCTCTATAAAAACTCTACAGCAAACAACATTCTTAACAGTGAAACTCTATTCAGTATTGCATAGGAGGTTATGTGTCAACTTGGTTGGGCCATGATTCTCAGTGGCTTGGCAGTTATGTAATGATGTAATTTGGCAGTTACGTTATGATGTAGTCATTCTTCATGACGTGATTTGATGTGATCAGCCAATCAGTTGCAAAAGGAGTTTCCCTGAGGGTGTGGCCTGCATCCTGTGTGTGTGTGTGTGTGTGTGTGTGTGTGTATACGTTCTGGCAAAGCTTGCTTGCTTGCTCTGGATCCTGCATTTTGCTCATCATCATCTGACCTTCAGTTCTTGGGACTCGAGACAGTGACCTGCCATATTACCTGCTGATCTTGGGATTCATCAGCTTCCACAGCTTGTAAGCCATCAGCTTGCCATCTGACCTGCCAATCTTGTATTCATTGGCCACTGCAGCTATGCAAGTGAGGAGAAGCCTCCAGCCTGACACCTGACCCACAGACTTGGGACTCGTGAACCTCTACAACCACATGAGAGATAAAGCTCTCTCTCACTATCTTTATATATATATGCTTCATTGGTTTTGTTTCTCTAGAGAAGCTAGCCTAAGACACGGTACTTATCAGGAAGATAAGATGAACAAAGAAATAAAAGGCATCATCTTAGAAAGAAGAAAAGATCCTGCCATTATTCAAAGATGACATGATTGTCTAAATAGAAAACCAAACAATCGAAAGACCAATTATTAAAACTATTAAGACTATACCATTTCCTCAACATGGCTGAATATAACACCACTATTAAAAATGAAAGCATTTCTGTCAATAGTTAGAATGCATAATAATAATAAAAATTCCAATTAAAACAGCAACAATCAATTACTTAGTAATAATCTAAAAAATACTGTTGAAATTATAAAACATTAAGACGTGAATAAAAATATTAACGAGATTGATTGTAGAACTTAACAAGCTGACTTTAAAATTTATATGGATAAGAGCTCCAAAACAGTTAAAACACTTGTGAAGACAAAAAGTAATGAGACTTTGTCCTCTAAAATATCAGAATTACTTATAATACTATAGTAATTAAGACAGTATGACATTGGTCCAGGTACTGACAATTTGAGCCTTAGAAAAGGAGAATGTAGAAACAGTCCCTTGCCTAATAAGATTTTCCTTTACGTCCATTATTGTTGTTAAGCATTGTCTGTCTAGTTGATTTTCAGCTCACAGCAACCTCATGTGACAGAGAAGAACTCCCCCATAAGGTTTTTGATGCTGTAATCTTTATGGGAGCAGACTGCCAGGTCTTTCTCCCTCAGAGCCACTGGGTGGGTTTGAACTGCCAACCTTTGGGCTAGCAGCCGAGTGCTTAACCATTGCGCCACATCCACTACATTAGCAGAATTAAGAGTTCTGACAATATCAGAGTTGTCAAACCCAAAACCAAACCCATTGCCATCAAGTCAATACTGATTCATATGACCCTATAGGACAGAGTAGAACTGCCTCACAGGGTTTCCGAGGCTGTAATCTTTATGGAAGCAGGCTGCCAAATCTTTCTCCCGTGGAGTGACTAGTGGGCTCAAACTGCTGACCTTTCAGTTAGCAGCCCAGCGTTTTAACCTCCGCGCCACTAGGTGTCCTTATCCAGGAATATGAAATAAAGGGAATTCTTACATACTCTGCTTGAAGTGTAAATTGGTGAATTGGAAACAATTTTGCATTATCTGTCATAGTTGAACATTTACATAACTCAGGCTCAGCAATTCCACTTTTAGAAACATTAGAAAAATTTTTGTACATTTAATTGAGGAGACATGAACAGCATTTTTTTAAAAGCAAAGATCTGGAAACAATCCAAGTGTTCAAAAACAAACGGCTTTATTGATGAAAACACGATTGTAAAGATATAATCTGTAGGAGGCCAGGGTTTCTGTTGTTCTGCTTTTCTTACCACCGTATTCTAGTACCTAAAACTGTGCCGGGGACATCATGAGAATGCAACAAATATTACGGATACACTATATTCTCGGCTCCCTGGGGGAAGGGATCATTTTTTATTTACCTTTGTACATTTAGTAATCATACTGTATATAGACTATAGTGAATTCTCCAAAAATATATTTCGGAGACTCAGTGACTCATAGTGACTCCATAGGACAGAGCAGAGCTGCCCCATTATAGGGTTGCTACGAGTCGGAATCGACTCAATAGCAATGGGTTTGGGGCTTTTTTTTTTTTTTTCCATATTTGCAGGCTTAAAATATAATGGATTCTTCTCTATCTCCTATGCTTCATACTGTAGCAAGAATAAGACATTGGAATTACGCTCTTAATCTTTAAACTTTCAACTTTGTCTACTGAGGTAGCTATGATTACACGAAGGAGCCTGACGGTGCAGTGGTTAAGCGCTCAACTGTTAACCAAAAGGTTGGCAGTTCGAACCCGCCAGCTGCTCTGTTGGAGAAGGATGTGGCAATCTGCTCCAGTAAAGGTTATAGCCTTGGAAACCCTATGGCGCTGTTCTGCTCTGTCCTATAGAGTCACTATTAGTTGGAATTGACTTGACGGCAACGGGTTATGTACATGAAAGAAATATCTACCTGAAACATACCTATGATTATACCAATATGGGGGAGAGTTTTTATGGGTTTTTTAGGTAGAGCACAGGGAATTATTAGGGCAGTGGAACCATTCATTCTTTATGATATTCTTATAGAGGATACGTGACACTATGCATTTGTCAGAACCCATGGAACTGAACAACACAAAGAATGAATCCTAATGTAAACTATGGACTTTAGTTAATAATACCGTATCAACACTGGTTCATCAACTGTAACAAATATACCACACTAATGCAAGATATTAATAGGGGAAACTGTGGAGGGAGGGAGAGGAGTGTGTGAGAACTCTGTGCTTTCTATGTAATTTTTCTGTAAATCTAAAACTGCTCTAAAAAATAAAATCTACTCACAAAAATGCAAGTTTAAAAAAAAAAAAAGCCTCTAATAGCCACTGATGCCCTAATAGCTTTAAAACAGAACTTTGACATGCATTGTTTTGCTGAATGAGAAATTTTATATAATTGTTAACGGTTTTTATTAAAAACAAGTATTTTTCTTCTTGAACTTGTAGGATATCTTTATGTGACCAGGAAAGGACAGTGTAAATGCAATTCACTAGAAAACTTTTAAACAGGTTACATTTTGTTCTGCAACTGCATACAATTGCTTGAATTAATTTATCGTATTATTGTCTCAATCATGTTTTCCTTTGCATTAGTGTTTCCACGTTATAACATTTCTCACTTCTTATATCAGGCAAATTTGCTGTAACCAGTCTTTCCCTCCATACCATTCAATGGTCTTGTTTGGTAAGCGAACAATACCAACAATGGCCTCCTAGATTTTAAAAATCAGCTGCCATTGAGTCTACCCTGACTCACAATGACGGCATGTGTGTCAGAGTAGAACTGTACTCCACAAGATTTTCATTCCCTGATTTTTCAGAAGTAGACTGCCAGGCCTTTCTTCCAAGGCACCTCTGGGTAGACTTGAACTTTCAACCTTTCAGTTAGCAGCTGAAATCATTAACCATGTGCACCACCCAAGGACTTTGACCTAGATCTTAGAAAAGCAGTAAGTGTTTGTTTAAAAGAACAGCTCTTTGCTCACACAGATATAAATCCTAGTTCTACCACCCCCTAGCCATGTGCCTTACTCCTCCTCCGCCACCTCCCTTCAGTCTTTCCTCTTCTTCTCTCAGTAATATGGGGGTAATAACAGCACTTTCCTCATAGAATGGATATGAGAATAAGTTGAAATAAAACATAAACAGTTAAGCCCCATGTCTGACACATATTAGGGACTCGGTAACTGTTAACTATTTCTGTTAAATTAGACAGCACTTCCATTACGTTGTAGGATCTACATATGACATCTTGGCCCCTGGAATCCTGCCATAATAAAGCACAGGCATACCTCTTCAGGGCATCCGCTGTCCACCCAGTCCTGCCGATGGCGATCAAATCCACTGGAACATCTTGGAAGAGGATCACATGGCAGTTCAGAAAAGTAAGTACAGGTGTGGGGTACAGGGCAGAAATTAAAAGAAAAAGATTGGTAAGTAGTTAATTCTTAAATTTTCATTTTAGCGCAATATATACTTTCTTCTATAGAACTCTTAACTGGAGCAGTGAAACATTCCCGTGTGATTGAGAAATCACTCACTCTTTAGGTTATCACGCTATTATCATCCCACATAGTAACAGACCACTCTGCTGAAGGAGATCACAAGGTGCACAGCCTGAATCCCTATACAAAGGTAAAGGCAATCACTAGTCTGTGAAGTTGGTTTTCTTTTTCCTCAAATTTTATTTTCTCATCATTAAAATGAATGGATGCAAATTTTCTGCAAGTATAGCTTTTCAAGTTATCAGATCTTTTTATTCAATGTTAGATCGAATCTTACTCGAAGACATACCAGTCACACAAGCTCTTTCTCTATGATTAGCTCATGTATAAAAGGTCTAATTCAGCAAGCAAGATTTTGTAAGATTGTGGTTACTCATACCCTCTTCCTTGGCTGGAATAATTTTCTGTCCAATCCCTCACTCTCTTCCAGATACAGCCCATTTTTCAAGGTCCAGCAAATATTATCCAGAGCACATTTTGCTAAAAGCTTCATAATCACTGTGATCACATATTCTTTACTGCTTAACTTTTTTAATGTAAGTTTCCATAGGCTTATGTCTTATGTACCAAACTTGGTTGTGAATATTTTAAAGGTAGGATCAGTGGGTCACACTGATTTTCTCTAGTATGCCTGATGCATGATTTCTTTTTAATATAAAAAATTTAAAACATTTGCCAGTCTATTAAAATTAAGGATTTACATCACCCCTTCATTTTCATATTGATTCTCAGTATTAAATCTAAATAGCAGATAAACATATTTATATAATACCTATATACCAATATGAATCTAAACAGATGTTTATATATTTTTCAAAATAAATGGAGGTCATTCAACTTTGGTTTTATATTGCCTATTGGGTTCTAAGTACTACTTTGAAGACTTTTTTTAAATTTTTATTCTTGTTTTGTAGTTAGTTCACATGATGGCTTCTTCTAAGAATCCTTGCCAGAGATTATGTACTATGGCATGAATGAGCATAATTTAATTCAAGTGGAATGTGAAAACAACTCCACTGTCAACAAAAAAGAACGCATCTATCATTCTCTCCAGACATGACCCATTAAAGCTCAGCTATTTTATACCTACCATCTGGGTTGAATGAGCTTAAGGGTGGAATAAACATCACTGTGTGATTTGGCATCCTAAGTTTGAGATTCCCCAGGTGGTCAAGGCCATCTCCAGTTACCCAATGAGATTCTGTTGTACGGAGTCTATTTAATTTCAGAAGAGTTAGATGATGTCCTCTCATCTTTTTTTTTCAAGTTTGTTTAAATATTGAAGAACTTACTGATAATCTCTTTTGCAAGATGGGAAATTATTGACTTTCTAACAAAAAATATTGTTTGGGAGCTACTTGATTACATGTAATTAAACAGAACAAATAATTTTTAGAATGCGGTTTTCCAGATGTATCCAAAACCAGTCAAAAATAATAACTTTTACCTTATTTTATAAGAAGGCAGTACCAAATTTTAAATTTGTGGGCTGACTGAAATTTTACCTTAGCATTATTGTGCTTTAATTCATTAAATAATTCACATGGAAAAAAGTACAGAAACATTGTAACTTGCTGGGCTTGCCTAAATAAGCCCAGTTATATTGTTTTTTTTTTTAGGCCCTATTGAAAATACTTGATTCAATTCATTCATTCACAATTGATTCCCCATTAATTGGTCTGTCAGTTCACTAATTACTAGCATGGGAAGGAATGAGAATGGCAAACACAAATAAGATTTGGTCTTTTGGTTTGAAAATCAAGTAACACTGGACCTTGCCTTTTCAGTATTTTCTTTTATAAACCTGTCAACTCAATAGCACCCAAAAGCAAAGGCAACCAAAAGCTGTGTGTGTGTGTGTTATAAATCATTAAGAACAGCCACCTTTATATTATTTCTGGTGTCTAAATAAACCAAAAATTACATTTATGAATACCTTCTTCCCTCCACTGAACTGCTGAGTTGTGTTTCTAAAACACGATGGCATTAACCACGTCATGCTCCTCCTACATTGCAATCACCTAGGTGCCTGTTAAAACGCAAATTCCTAGGTCTAACTGAATCAGCATCTCTGGCAATTGGTGTCCTGCCATTTTCATTTTTAAACAAGCACCACAAACTGATTCTTAACACACTGGAATTTGAAAACTACTGACTCACAATACAGTATGACCAGGCCCCTTGCCTATTCCTCCAGCTCCGTCTTCTACAACCTGTTCTCATGCACCTTACACTCCAAGCTTAGCAAATTTCTTGCTCTTCCCTGAATATGCTTTGCTCTCTCATGTCTCTGTCTTTGAACATGCAATTCTTATGTCTGGAATAAGTTTCCTTGTTTCTAATTAGTAAACTCTATTTTTTATCTCAACTCAGCTCAAGTCTTAGCTCCTCTGAGAAGTACCTCCTTCTCTTCCCACCAGAGCAGAATTAGCAACTCTTTCTCAGTGCTTCCTTAATACCAAGAGCAAGCACCTGTTATTACACTACAATTGTCTGCTTTTGTATTATTTTACTCACAAGACTGCTGGGGAACATGGTTAAGAGTGAGGTTCTGGAGTCAAACTGCTTGAGTTAGAATCTAGGCTTGGGCACAAAAGTGTATGTGATTTTACATATCTTTGTTCTCTTTAAGCCTGTGTCCTCATCTATAAAATGAGTGGGGGTGTTATATAAGGATTAAAAGTCAAATATTTGGTACGCAGTAATTTTTCAGTGCATATTGGCTGTTTTTAATACCTAAGCAATGTGTTAGAGCATGAATGTAGTTTGACAATTGTTGAACAATGAATAAATGGGGATTTCACTTTTTAGACAGAATTTAAAAATGTGTATGAATTCTGTGTGACATTAATGAGAAATGCATTTTAGACTATAACATCCTATTAGTATTAATCTTACGAGAGAAAATGTGACGTGATGATTTTCTTACACATAGGCTCTACCTTTATCCAATATTTATAAATACAAAGAGATTATATACTTTTTGTAAATATTTCTCAAATATTGATTTCACGAAGTCTGAGTCTGTAACTACAATAGATTTCCAATGTTCTTATTTTCAAGTTATTCTTTTTTTCTCACCATTGCCTAATTCCAAAACAAACTGATAAGAGTGCTTTACTTCAAATTAATTCTACTACTCTCCACTCAATTTCAATGGGATGTTGATTTCAAAGCCTCTGGGGACTGTGTTAATTAAACACTACTAAACAAGGCAGCCTAGAAAAACAGACAATATTTTCCTAACTTGCAGCAGCTATCAAAATCAAGAGACTAAAGTATAAATTTCATCCATCTGTAAGTTATCTCAGTTTTGTAGAAGGGGTTTCAGAAATATTATTTTGCAAGGGTAAAACATTCAGATGAAAGAAATAGAGTCAACTTTAAAATACATACATAAGCAATACATAAAGATGAAAAAATGAAGTGCACGTGTTACAATTGAAAATGTGTCATTTCACCAGTCACACCAAACCTCTGCAAAAGAGAACTTAGAAAAGAAAATTTACAGAATCTTAAGACCCATGCAGGAATCAGTTTCTAGATCAGGGGTTGTAAACTTTTTCTGTAAAGGGGCAGACTGAATGTTTTAGGGCTTTGTGGGCTGTAGGTCTCTATTCCAACTACTCGACTCTGCCAGTGTAGTGCAAGATCATCCATACATGGTGTGTAAATAAACATGGCTATGTTCCAATAAAACTTTATTTATAAAACAGGTATTGGGTCAAATTTGGCCCCCTTACTGTAGTTTGCTGATGCCTGTTCTAGATTATTATATAAAAATCTGAAAAATTTTGAAAACTTTAGGACAAACACCTTATGAAGGTGTCTGATGATTTACATGGTGCCCGTAGCCTAAGGTGTATGTATCAGAGTGTGCTATCTTTACAGAAAAATCAATTGTACATTTAGTAAATTTTCTTGCCACAGTCTGTAAAAATATGAAAAATGACCTTTCAGCATCAAAGATATGGAACTATGCTTTAAATAGTAGAAGTATTTTAGGTGAGAAACAATTAGGTTAAACGTAATGACAAAAGCAGAGATTATAATAACACGTTTTTATAGTAAGATTAAAAGGAGTACTAGGTAGTGTGGGGAGCCCTGGTGGCACAGTGGTTAAGAGCTCGGCTGCTAAACAAAAGGTCAGCAGTTTGAATCCATCAGCCACTCCTTGGAAACCTTATAGGGCAGTTCTACTCTGTCCTGTAGGATTGTAACGAGTCGGAACTGACTCAAAGGCAGTGGGTTTTGTTTTTGGTTTTGGCAGGTAGTATGGAGCTGTAAGATATGGCAAAGTCATTTTGTTTAGTTTTGATGACACTGAACAATTTTTAATTGGAGACGTAGATTCTCAAATTTGAAATGATGATTATAATCCTTTTTTTCAATAAAAGTTTAGTGAAAAACCATACCTCTTTTCCCTAATGAGACATTCTTTTCGTACCTGGCTGTCCTCAGGCAAGGTACGAAAACAGATGAACAATTTCACTAATATAAATATTTCTCTTAAAATTGAGAAAGTTGAAATAAAGTTTTTTGGAATTTCCATGCCTGAACCACTCATTACACAGAGCTCTGAGAATGGGAAATAAATCTAAAGTAAAGTAAGCTATTACAGAAATGATATTGTAGGATAAAGGATGGGATTTTACGTTATTATACTATGCAAAAGTACAGAGTATGTTTTCTTTTAATAAAAGCTCTTGATGCTACTTGCAGATCAGGAACATAATCCAATGTGAATAAGAACAGTTGTCTGCAAAATTCAGGAACTTTGTGTGGGAGATAAGTTTCAGACAGAATACTGAGAAACAGGCAAAATCATCTGATATCTGATATCCAGAAACTTGGCCTGTGGCGTCTTGCACAGTGCAAGTTTTAGAATAAAGGCTTAATCTTTCTTCGAGACTTTTAAATCTAGCCCTAACATGCGTTTACAAAGTATAGCATCAAGGACTTTTATCTTCCCAATTCTATTATTAACAAACATTCAGATCATATTTTTCTTTCCTGCCAAATAGTTGGTAAGCAAAAAGCTACTTCCGTTACCTTCTTTTTTTTCCCCTTATCTTTCTTTGGTAAAATTTTGTACAAAGAAAATGATTTTTGCAACTGGTCTTTCATGCTGGAGTTCTTTCTTTGCATGAATGGTATTTCCTGGAAACCAGTCTGCTCCCAGTTTTTCAGTGTGTGGGACAGGAAAGAGTGAGTTGATACTGGGAGTGAAGCACCAACATTTAGGATGAACTGGAAATAAGCCAATTCTTTAAAAAATTATTCTGATTAAGAGCCACTGCTGATGTTGGCAAAATAGCCTCATTTGTGCAATTTCTATGCTTTAAGGCAATGAACAACATATAAAATAGACTAAAATATGTGTTTAAAGTATTACGATGCATAAAATCAGTCAGTTATAAGCTGGACAATCTGCTAAACCATTTCTTAAATCAAGGTCATTTTGTAAAGCCATGGACTGCTAACTTTCAGCACATTTCGACCAGGAAGACACAAGTTTTGATTATTAGATACTTCAGAACATATTTTCAGTGGTGTTACTAGGGTTGGTGTCACCCAGTGCAGTAACTCATGGTGGTGGTACTTCACCTCCCCAGGGACCTCCTCCCATACTTGACCATACAGAATCCTTAGTATTTTTGTATTAATGTTAGTCAGAAATTGTAAATCCCATATTTATCATCACTTCTTTCCCTTTAATTAATACTTCATCTCAAAAAAGTTATTGATGTAGGTTCACAAATACTAACTACCACAATACTGTAGCTAAAACATCAGAATATTTGACAAAATCAGTGAGTATAAAGACATCGGCAGCCACGAAAACAACAGCACGTGGTTGTAACGTGTGCAGACGACACCGTGTGATTCGAAGTGTCATTGTAATTGGGTAGTAATGACAGCTCTGACAGGAGCCTATCAGAAGGTTCAAAAAGTAAACTGGCATAGAGTTTTAGCCTTGTAGGTATACTGATACATGTAAGTTGTATGAAAAATGCTTTTGTTGCTGTAACTACAGGGATATTTGCATAAAAAAATAATAAGTTGCTGCTGAAACACTGCACAAAAATTTTATAGACAGTCATTTTGGTGTCACCTCCTCTGACAGTGTTACTCAATGCGGTTTATAGTTCTACATCCCTCTAGTGAGGCCAGTGCATATTTTATGCCTACATTTAAAAAATCTTTAAAATATTATTTAGAAAGGGCAAGAGAATGAAGTTTTTCTTCATTTTCTCATTCCAAATGACTTCACTCATTTGAAAATAGTTAAAAGCCATTTGACTCAAAAGATCTGCCCTGGCTTGCGATACCAGTCTCAGAGTAAAATTGAATTTTCATCTTTGCTTCCCATCTAACTTAAGTGCAGTTGGTGCATATTGAAATATGCCAGCTAAGAGAACTGTAAATGGCACAAGCTTGGCTATGTATTGACTTAAATCATCTTTCATTACACTGCATCATATCTTCCATATTTTCACAAGTTTAAGCTCTTTGCTTGGAAACTGTGCTTGTTAAAACATGTCTAAACCAACGGCTGAAATAGTTAAATCTGAATTCCTCAATTACTTTGAGCTTTGTGCTGGTTCACCTGCATCAAGCGGATCTAAGTGCATTAACAGTGGGAAATATGCAATTTCAGAAATGTTCAATTCTATCAGAAAAACTGATTACTCCAATACATAGTCTTTCAAACTTTTTTTTTAAAAAATAGTCACAGTAAGAAATACACTTTACATCCTGTGTTTAGACATTTATATGTCTATGTGTGTTGAAGGTGAAGTATTTGTCGCAATGCTTTTTATCATTTCTTTCTTTTTCCCCTAAAGATCATGTAAAGCACAGAGATATTTTCTATTTCATTAAAGAAAAAAAATGTTCATTGCAACCAACTGGGTGACTGATATCATGATCCTCCTGAATTGCAATCCTCTATTTGAAAAACACTGTCCTGATAGTTTAAAATTTTAATCATATTTATGCTTTACATAGCATTTCTTGGTTTTTAAGATAATCACCTTAATAGACCATTACAGAAAAACATGAAAACAGATTAAAAAAAGATATTAAGTACTAAGACATTGTCACTATTTTATTTTCCACAGTCTTTATTTAATTTATATCGTAGAACAGTGCTTAAGAGCTACGGCTGCTAACCAAAAGGCTGGTAGTTCAAATCCCGCAGCCACTCCTTGGAAATCCTATGGGGCAGTTCTACTCTGTCCTATAGGGTCCCTATGAGTTGAAATTGACTCAACGGCAATGGGTCAGATATTAATCAAATTGGAATCTGAACATTTTATAAGTTGCTTTTCCACAGTTAATATTATAAGTCTGGGCATTCTGCAATGTTCATAGACATTCCTCAAAAGATCATTTTTAATGAGAGTATATACTCCATTTAGATGGCTTTATAAAAATTTATTCAACCTATCAACTATGTTGTACATTAAGGTTCTTCCAAAATTATAATAAATATAAAAATGTTGCATTGGACATTCTTACACATAAATCTTTATGTTCCTCTTGGCTTAACTCCTCTTGAAAAGTTTCTGAAAGTGGAATTACTATACCAAAAGCCAAAGATTTTAAGAATTTTGATATGTTACCAAACTACCTTGCAGCATCACTGATTATATATGAAAATACTCTTGTCATTTTACCCTTAAAAAAATACTCACCACCATCCTTTTGGAAATTTAAAAGATTAAAAATATCATGTTATAGTTAGCATTTCTTCTATTAATGGTGAACTTGAACTTTAAAATAATGTTGAATGACTATTTGTATTTCTTCATTTTACGATTGCGTGTTTATTTCTTTTCCCTATTTTATTTGATTGGGCTATTCCTTTTTAAAAAAGATTTTTATTAATTAAGAGTATGAAATCTCTGTAAAACATGCCATCTGCTTGTAATTCTAAATACACTTTTTTTTTTTGGCACAGATCAGTTCGGATTTTTACATTGTTAAGTTTATCAGCTTTTTCCTTTATGATTTCTTTGTTTTTGTGTTCAGAAAGACCTTTCCTATTATGACATTAAAAAAATATTTGCCAGGTTTCCTCGAGTTAGCCCATTATTTCATTCTTGTGGTTTAATTCTCTCATATATTTTAAATTTATTTGTGTATATAATGTGAGGGAAGAACAAAATTTAAATGTATATATTTCAAATAGACAACTAAGAGTTCTAAGAATAATACAGATTGTGTTCCATCAGTGATTTTAAATATTTTTTGAGTAGTCTCACTTGTTTATTCTTCTGTGATTTTCAGAAACATGCTATGATGTTTGAAATAATAATCCTATGGCAAATTTGATAAAATTGATATGGAATAACAGACTTCTTAATATATTCTAACCTTCTATCTATTAAAATATTTACTTAAAGCCTCATCAAAGTTTCATTGTTTTTCTCATCCAGGTCCTATACATTTTTAAGTTTGTTAGTAAATATCCATTTTTGCTACTGTTAAGCTTTTATCATTGAATCTTCTACATGGTTATTTATGACATAGAAAGCTATTGATTTCTGTATAGTTACTTTGTAACTGGTCCCTTTATTTACAAACAATAGTGTTTGCTTCTCCTTTCCAACAGTCCTATCTCTTATTTGTTTCTTTCCTCTGTGCATTAACTATAATTATAAAATTATTACATAAGAGTAGTGATTACATCCTTTCCTTCTTCCTTATTTTAATGAAAATGTCTCTGGGGTTTCAATGTTCAGTATATATATATTTTTCTGTTGCTTTGAAATAATATTTATTTTTGTATTTAGAAAGCATCCTTCTATATCAGTCTGCTGACATTTTTACTTTGGAAAAAATGTGAATTGTATCAAGTTTTTTTTCATCTATCAAGATAACCACATGATTCTTAGTACTAGTGCTATTAACTGTATGGATAGATTTCTTACAATTAAGCATGCTTGCATTCATGGGATAAACTTATATTTGGTCATTTTTAATTGATTTACTGTCTGTTGGATTTGATTTTAGGGGTTTAAAATTCTATATAGGTATCCCCCGACTTAGAACTTATTTAAGTTATGATGAACCATATTTATGATCACCTTTTTTTCCAACTTTGTTAATAATATGTATTACCTACAATATTGCAGCATGTAATTTGCTTATATTATTCTCATGTTAACAGCCAAAGACAAAGGTAGAACTTACAAAAATACTGAGAATAAAAGGCAATAAGAATGAAAACTAAAAAAAAAAAAAAAAAAAGAGGTAATCCACTTATGTCAGAACCAACTTATGACAGAGTCGTAGGAAAAGAACCCCACAGTAAGTGGGAGACTACTTGTACTCATAAATAATACAGAACATCCATGAATAACCTATAGCTAATTTCGTACATAATGGTGAAAGACTAAATGCTTTCTCCTAAGACCAGAAACAAGACAAAACGGCCACACTCACCACTTCTAATCAACATTGTACTATATCAGTTTGAGGAGGCAAGGAAATGGTGGAACCCAAGAAAGTGAAACTTTGGAAGTATCGTCAATTCATCTGTTTTTCCTGGCTTGTGTCTTCCGTACATGAGCACAAAGTAAAATGATAAGTCAACTCATAGATGGATCAGGTGGCAAAAACAAGGCAGTCATACTACATTACAGAAGAATTATTGAACAATTGAGACTCATAATAATCCTTATTAGAGATACAAAATAATATTCATTATGACATTGGAAAGTTGAAGAGCTAATGATTTCATTACTACAATGACAATGCCATAATCCAATGATATCTTAGTGTTAAACGTTCAGAGTAAAATGGATGACCTTTTTGAACAGGGTGGGAATCGTAGGCTGCTAAAAAGTTATAAGGGGAACTCTGGTGATGCAGTGGTTAAGAACTTGGCTGTTAACCAAAACGTCAGCAGTTTGAATCCACCAGCTGCTCCCTGGAAACACTATGGGGAAATTCTACTGTGTCCTATGAGTCATAGTTGACTCGATAGCAATGGGTTTAGTTTTGGTTTTAAAAAGATAAAAGTTGCAGGTGTTCCTCTTAAAAAAAAAATCAAGGTTAGTGTACTATCAAGTGACACTAGGCATCTACGGTCAGAGAGAAATCTGTCAGTGTGTTAACTCAAGAAGTGATCAACTCTAGGTTTCCAGGGGAGGGGAGCCTTTAGGTATTAGATGAAACGAACACAAACAACGACAACAAAAATAACATTTTCATTGATACCTTCCCTGTTCCTTTCTGACATACTTTGGTTGCTTGCCTTCTGCTTTACTAAAGTCTCCTTTACCATCCCATCCTACTCATACCTCCAATGACACTCCCCCAAAGCTGCCCTCCCAGGGAAATGTCCCCTGATCTAAGAGTATCCTTCCCTCAACCTCAACCTGTAATCAAAGTTACAGCACCCAGTTTGAGGACAGAAAATGTATTATGTAATAGAAGTTATACAATTAGAGACACGAATACAAAGGTTTCAGCTTACCAGGGGGTATTCATATGTAAAAACAAACTTGCTTCCCCAATATTAAAGAGAAAATATTTCCTCAGTGATTGATCTTAAAATATCACTTTGACCACTAGCCAGAGTTAGACTGCAAACATGTTTTAACAATTTGGTTCCTCATTTAGGAAAGATTTTCAACTTCTTTAAAAACACAGAAGCTCTTCAAAGAAAATAAATGATAATCTGAGGCTGACGTATGGTATTTCTAAGAAGACTATGACGATAATTAGACAGTTTTTGTTTCTTCAAATTATATGCACAGGATTAAAATGTTACATATTTTTATCTTAGAAAAAGAAGATTGTATTTATTGGTATATTATTTCCAACAGTAAAATTAATCATTTTTGTAGCTTTTAGAATATATGTTTATAAAAGGGAGTAATACCTTTAAAAAAATTTTGTCCCTCTGAACTACTAAATATGAAACGTTTAGAGACCTGTATCTAGGTATCATACTAACGCATCCTGAAGAATCTGGGAGCACAGAACACTGTATTGCATTAGAAGTGAGGACGAGCTTGCCATAGTGGACTTCCCTCTCAAGTTCAGGCACTGAGAGTAATCAAGCTTCTAGCCTTGAATCTTCACGTTTCTCTCCTCAAGTGGTCAAATAACCTTGCTCTGTAAGCACCCTGCATGATCGACCCTGGGATTCGCTTACTTTACATAACATAGCCACACATTTCTAAAATTCTAGATTTTGACAACGTACCAGTTAACGCTGAACACCGGTTAATAATTTTCAACATGCTACTGGGGCACTGACAGGAAAAAAAAAAACCTCATTTAATATGAGTGTAATGAGAAGAAAGAATAGGAGTGGAGGTTACTGACACTGAGCATGTCAATAGCTGCCATGCCTGTATTCATTAAGTGTCAGTTATATAATTCTCACTGCAACTTGGCAATCTTCCTCACAATTATCCCCATTTGACTACGGCAAAAAAAAAAAAAAAAAAACTTTTTTTTTTTTTTTTGAGGCTGTATTATTTAATGGAAAGCTTTAGAATCACATATATAAATTTGAGCTTGGTGTCTGTCTCTGCTATTTGTTGTGATCCATGACAAGTTATCACTGGAGATTATCCCATGTGATCCATGGCAAGTTATTACTGGAGACTCAGTTTCTGTAAAATGGAGATTGTAAAACTACCTTTTCTGGGTTTTGGTGAGGATAGATGAAATTATGTAGATAAACATTCTGTTGGTGTTGAGTAAGTAGCTCAAAAAATCTAAGTTATTTTATACTTTTATACTCTCCACAGCACCTAGCCCAGATGCAATGTGATTCTTGAATAAATAAAAAATGGACCCTGCAACCTGATCCATAACTGAACGTCTATGTAATATCCTCCAAGTCCTGACTCAGGGTTTCAGCTTCTTTAATGACAAAAGTCAGTGTTATAAAACAAAGAGAAAAATTCTTCTCTTTCTAATAAGCCAATTCTTTCAGAATCTTAAAAAAAAAAAGAAAAGAAAAAAAAAAAATCCTTGCCAACAGCGGTTTTGCTATCTTGGTAGAACAGAAGTGAGAGTTGAATCTTTCAAGGAAAGAAAGAAAAAACAAAAGATTCCTTCCTGTGGTTGTGAGCCACTGAAGCAAACAGTCACTAATCAAAATAGTGGGAGTTTCAAGATCCCAATTTTTAACACCCTTTATTAAAAAATCTTCACTTCATAGCAAATGTTATTCTTAAAGAGCACCTTCAAATGCATATAAAAGTAGGCAGAAAGCGCAGTAACTTTTTGTTGTTGGCTCAGAAAAAGGAATGTAAAGGCTTAGGGTTTTAGGTGTGCTGTGCTGGTGTAAAATGCCATCTTTTTACCAATAAATTTTTATTCAGTGGTGTTCAGATTACAGGCTCCTGGTTTTCTCAGAAAGATCAACAATGCACGAATCAACTCACCTCTGTTCTGTCAAGATAGCAAAGTTGAACTCTGATGAGGAACTAGAAATCCCTTGGCTGACGCAACAATCAGCTCGTCAAAGGAAAGACTTCATTCTAATTTATTGTGTTATTATAAATAAGTCTCAGGCTTCTATGTGCAACGTCATATTTACAGATAAATGAGTCAAGATGGTATTTCCAGTTTCTCAGAGAACCTCAGCATGAATTTTCCTTTATTCATTTTTTGGAGCATAAACATTTAGGAAAAAAACTATAAGAATACAAGAGACCATTATATTTATTCCTCTCTCTTCAGGGAGAACAACTGGTAGACTGTCCCAAATAAAAATAAATGTCTCTCTCTCTTTCTCTCGCCACCCTCTCCCCACCTCTCTGTCAATATTGTTTAAGAGACAAAGTGTATCCGATGACACTGATTTGGCTTCTTGGAAACAATGTGTAGAAAGAATGACTGGATGGCTTCGGAAGGTCAATAGTGTTTAACTAGGAAAACATGAATTAAAAAAAGTGATTTTCAACCTTTATCCAGAATTCAGGAATTAGTTTCTCAGAAGCCCTTAAATACTGCTGTGGGGGTTGAGGAGCAGACGGAAGGGCCTGGCTGTAAGTTTCTCACCACAGATTGTACTCATGTAGATCTAATTTTACCTGTTTTGTATCTGGAGTTTCATTTTTTTTTTTTTTAAATATGTTTGAAAACCATTTCTTCAAATCATTTGTACATTTCAACCCATTAATCAGCCTACACTTGTTAATATTACATTTTACTATGTGTAATTAAATCTGTCAGACAAGTACTATGAGCTCATTTGAAATAGGGTAATAAAACATTGACAGGGCATTACAAGGAGACCAGGAACTTTTCTTCATCATGTCCCCAGAAGATATAACTTAAGATAGTATAATGCCAGATAACAGGAACTGAGTGAATCTTACAATGATCAGCAGAGCGCTGTCTCTTAAAAGACAAAGGTTTTTTGAACAAGCACTTCTGTATCCGATACCTTCAAGAGATGCTGTACTTGTGAGATAACTTTTCTAAGATCCAGGTTATATTAGAATATCTTTTTATACATATCTGGTGGTTCACATCAGTCTACATTAATCATTCAAACTTGAAAATAGTCATTATTTCATTTCATCGACTTATTTTGATGAAAGAATATTATGGGTTTTCATTCATATCTCTAACTCATGGGAAATTCAGCTGCCTCTTCTAAACTCTTAAGACTTATTATTCCAAGTAGAAGTAAATTGGTTTTGGAGTTTGATGCAATGTTATCCAAAATGATTCCCTTATTACTTAAAACTTCATTTTTGACAATTTTAAATATCTGTAGCGTTGCCATAAATCTGAACGGACTTGATGGCAATGTGTTTTGGATACATATATTGTTGAGTTCAACTTGCCTCTTAAGTCTAATTAAAAAAAATAAGACGTATAATATTAGTAGTAGCTTCTAGTATACAGAAAGCTTCATTTCATTTTCTAATATTTTTAAGGATCTCTTCATTATAAATCTGTGGGCTCATCTGGAAGGTCAGTTTCTAAGACTGCACGTGACCCAGTCCTTCCCAACAATACATTAGTAAATTCATTCTACTTTAAGGAATGGTTCTGGTCATAAAGCAGAGTTCTGCTTCCTTATTTCCTTGCTTTATTCTACATCAGATTTGTCAGGCATATAAAATATCAAATTACTAAATGCTAATTCTATTAGAGTTTTATGCAGTTCATGTGTACACATTTTCTATGTCTTATTAAAGCTGGCAAAAAAGAAGGGTTTTAAGAATTTGGGTGTGAAGCAATTTTCTGCTTCATAAAATACAGCTACTGTCACCCTACGTTAACAGAAGCATTCTCAGATACGCAGTTTTTTCTTCAGATTTGGGTTTAATGAAATTGATTAGTATTTCAGAGCATACTCCTTTAACTCAGATAAAAATATATTTATAGCAAAAGCTATATGTAGAATGCATATCTAGACCTGGATCTCAATGCTATTCTCCGCTTCCTCAGCCCACAACACCCAACAGTTTGACACCTTCAAAATCTTTTTTTTAATATTTTTATTAAATATTAAATTGAAAATCTTATTCCAATATTCATTTTCAACATATCAGCTTGATCTGGTCTTTCACTTACTGTCTGTTGTTTCCTTAAGTGACACTCATTAGAACTGTCTCATTTATACCACTATCACTGTTCATTAAATTAAAAAAATAAATTAAAAAAAACAATAGTTGCCATCAAATCAACTCATGGTGACCCCATGTGTGTCCGAATAGAACTGTGCTCCGTGGGGTTTTCAATGAATGGTTTTTTTGGAAGTAGATCACCAGGCTTTTTCTTTTTTTTTGAAGTAACTTGGGTGTACTTGAACCTCCAACCTTTCAGTTAGCAACTAAGCATTCTAACCATTTGTATCACCCAGGGACGCCATTCACCTCAGTAAACACTTCATAATCGCATGGTCAATACTTCTTTCCAAAACATTTTATTGTGAAAACATATTTTACTCCTCCCACTAATCAATGCAATTGTTGTGTTTCTTCCATTTATCCAGCAAAAGCTTTTCCTATAAAGGGACAGACAGTAAACATTTTGGGCTTACAACCACATGACCTCTGTCACAGGAATTCCATTATGGAGGATAATTACAATAACCTAGAAATTCCAGCTCTGCCTTAGGTTCTAAATACACCAAATGCTGTTAAAACTTAGATAGTAGCAGGAGCTGGGGGACATCAGAACACCATATGGTTACTAAGGTGACCATGTGATTTATACGGCAAACCAGTACACTTTTTGAGAGACAGGAGGCACTAAAACAATGGGACACAGGACAACAAGCATAAACCAGGCCTGGCCTAGGAACCCTGGTCATGTGGTGTTCCGGGGATGAACCTCATCCTCACATTTCACAGACAATGCTGGTCTATTGACAAATTCTATGCTCAGTTTTATTAAGTTTTCTTGTATATGTATATATATGTTCCTGTATGTACTTTTTGTTCACTTTGTGTCCATGTGTGTGTTCTCGTTGACTTTGTTATTTTAGATGATCCAGGTTTTTGTTTTCAAGCTAAAATTGAAGTTTCTGAAATATTTTAAGCCCATTCTTCTGAAATATGACATCAAACCTTATCTTCTCTTCTCATAGACTGTGTGCACAGGTCCACAGGGTGACACAGAAGTCTGTTTATGCTTCGCTTTCTGATATATGAATAGAACACTTTATACAGAATGAAGTGATAGAAGAGCAATTCATCATACAAAACACACCATTTCTGTATCCTATTTTTGGCAGCATGCCATTTTTATTGATTATTCACAAATCCTTTTCTTTTTTAATGAGAACCTTATATGCTATTTTCATTGCTTTCTTCTAATCTATCTTTTTATTGTGGGAAATACATATGTAACGAAACATTTGCCGTTTCAACATTCTTCACATGTAGATTTCAGTGACATTGTTCACCATGTTGTTCACCGCTCACCACTATCCACTTCCAGTCGATTTTTTAATGAGGACTCTATATTGCAACCATTTATGTTGCACACATATAACCTTTATTTTTGCTAGAGGTAACTTTACGTGTGTCTTTTATTAAAAAATTATTCAAATAAAGTTTGAATGGACGTCAGTAGAAATAAGCTTATCAAGCCTTTTCACTAGGCAAAAGGAGGGGCTTCTTCCCCTTTCTTGATGAACACCCACTGCTTTGGATTGCTGGCCTGGCATATGCACACAACTTGGCAAAACTACAGGTGATAGGGCTAAGCATGGAGCATAATGAAGGATTTTCAGCCCTGGACTTATCCTAAAATTTTTATGTTACATCCTAGCTCTACCAATGACTTGCTTTGTGACTTTGGGTAACCCTTCCAACCTTTCTAATTCCCATTAACTTTATAAAACATAGATCCCAACACTTGATTACAAGGGTTGAATGAGATTATAGAACGAAAAGACTTTAGTGGAATAAAGAGTTTCAGGTGACACCGGGCACATAGTAAACACAGAATAAAATGTAGCTAGTATAATTATGGAGCCCTGGTGGTACACTAGTCAAGAGCTCAGCTGCTAACCAAGAGGTTGGCAGCTCAAATCCACCAGACGCTCCTTGGGAACACGGTGGGGCAGTTTTACTCTGTCTTATAGGGTCACTATGAATCAGAATGGACACGAAGGCAACAGGTTTGGTTTTGGTTTCATTATAATTATTTCAAGCACTTCCACGTACAAGGCATTCCTACCCTTAAAACACACCTCCTCTCTCTTTTTTCCCTCTCTCTCTCTTTCCCTCCCTCCCTCTCTCTCTCCCTCTAGCTCACTTAGCAGCAGCAGCAGAGAAGGCAATGTGGGCAAGGATAAAGATAAATCTATGTGCTAGGGGAGGAGAGGAAGAATAGATCAGTTCTGATCAGGGCACCAAGGGAAGTTGACAGGTCACCACAGAGGTCTTCTCTTATGGCCAGGAGATGTTATTTTAGGAATATAAATTCTGTGTATTTTTAGGAGAACCTATTATTAAAAAATTTTGCAGTCAAGGTCATGATTCATGGAGAGAGAAGTTCTTCCCTGACTATGAATTGTTATTGAAGAGAAAACTCAAGAGGTGAAGCGAAAGGAAAAAAAGCAGCTCTCTAGGAAGGAGTCAAAAGTTTTACTACTCCAGAATTTGCCAGTACCTTTCTTTAAAAGGTCAGAAAAGGAAGGTTTGAATGCTAACTTTGTTCAACCAATAAACCTTATTTTTCTCTTTCAGATTTCACTAAAATTATATAAAAAGATACATTTTTAGAGTAGTACTACGTATGTGCTCTTAAAACTAAAGAAATAATGGGATTATTATATTCACTGCTGGATTTTCTCAACTTTTCCAAAAATGACAGAATTATTATCACTTCCCTCAACAGCTCTGTGCAGCCTTCTTTAATAGATAAGATTGTATCCGTGACTCAGGATTTGGCAGAAAATAAGCTGTTTAGCATTTAGAAAATATAAAATTCTTAAGTAGTATATTCATATCAAGAAAAATGAAATAATCATGTTTCGACTTAATAAAAAAAAAAACTTAATAGAAGGAGAAAATTCAGAAAATATCCCAATGACATTTTTACTATTTTCTTATAGAAATAAAAAGCTGGCTTGAACATGAACATGTTGCACTTTGAATGTCTTTCAATGTTATATCCCCAAAAGGACAAGTGGCTGAAACATAGACTACTTTTATTAAGTGTTCTCTTTTGTCACAATATAAACCCTTTCAATATAAGACTTATTCTAAGGTTCTCCCAATATTCAACATTCATGCCAACTTTTTTTTTTTTTTACAGAAGCCAACTATGAACTTGGCTTAAAAATTATTCCCTTGTCCTTGAAGGATAATATTTTTTGCATATTAATTTAGCACCTAGTGTTTTTAAATTGAACAAATGCAATTTCATTTTTGGGCAATTAACTTTCAATTATTTCCAAGTGAACTCATTATTTTATTAGGACGAGTAAACTAAGGGAATGGAATTTATAATTTAGTACTAAAATGGTCCATTTTTAGATACTCAATATATGTTTGTTGGGTTGAATTCGTTGAAGTCTAGCTTTCTAAAATATAACCACATAAAATGTGACTGTCACAGTTGGTTAACACATAAGCAAAACTTTAAAATCATTTGGATAATCTTGAATAGCTATAAACAGATGTGATGCTAAATAATTCTACAGAGTCTCTCCAGTTTGCCAAATGGTGCTCAGATGCAGAGCAAACACAACATTCGCTGACTGGAAAATCAAAGATGACTCATAAGAGTGCCTCAATATTTCAGGTGGGATACTGTTAGCAGGAGACTTGGTTCAACTGCCTATTTCTTTATAGTCTGGAAAAATGAAAGCTGGTTTCTATTCTGTATTCCCATTCATCCTCAGAGACTAGCAGATGGTCCAGTGGCCAACTATTTACAAAGGAGACAGAGTCCAAAACACATACACAGACAGGTAAGTAGGTAGGTAGGTAGAGAGCTAGATATGTAGATAAAAATACAGTTAAACATCATGTCTTTAAAAGAAAATAAATACATACATTTTAAATCCAAAGAACAAGTAAATAAAATATCTTTCTAGGTGAAAGAAATGTAGCCTATACATTCAGCATTGATAATGTTCTGCTCCTGAATAGTTCCTTAACTTTCGAGTTTTTCTGTTGAGTAACCAATTATTTCTATATATATGTACCCAGGCCCAGTGCCGTCAATATCTTCCTTTAAAAATATGCATTCATTTATTGACGGATTTAGTATAGGTAATGCACATGTGTGGTAAAAATGCAAACCTTAAATAATGAAATGTAGTATTCTCTATGTAGTTTTCTATTCACAGTAAATCTTGTTAATCTCATCCTATGCCTATGTATCTTTCAAAACTATTCTCTATATAGAAATATACTTAAAAATGTTTTCATCTAATAGGTAAAATAATAGCATACCTTACTATACTGTAAAAATTCACACAAAAGAAATAGGGCACTTCTCAAAGCTAAGTTTGGAAGGTTCAAAAGGAGGAAAACCAACAGATTTTTACTGTGTATTCTTAAAAACAATTTTGTTTTTACTATATACGAATCAAAACCAAACCCATTGCCACGGAGTCGATTTCGACTAACAGAGACCTTATATGAGTGAATGCTGATAATTCTATACTAAGATTTCTTTTTAAAATGTGAAATGGCCAATTATAAAAGTCCTAGTATTAAAATAAATTCAAAATTCACTTTGCCTGCAATAGGCATTGCTGGTCAAAAATAATTATTTGGGCTGTATAGTATTTCTAGAAGTAGCTTAATTCCTTTAAAACACTGAATTATCCCATTGGTACCAAAAAAAAAAAAACCCAAATCCATTGCTATCAAATTAATTCTGACTCATGGGGACCCCACGTGTTACAGAGCAGAATCACTCCACAGGGTTTTCTTGGCTGTAATCGTAACTGAAGCAGATCACCGGGGCTTTCAGCTATGGAGCTGCTGGGTGGGTTCGAATCATCAATCTTTAGGTTAGTAAGCCAAACCAAACCCACCGCCATCAAGTCAGTGCCAATGCATAGCGATCCCATAGGGCTTCCAAGGCTGTAATGTCTACAGTGCAGACGGCCACATCTTTCTCCTGCAGAGCAGCTGGTGGTTTCAATCCACCAAACTTTTGGTTTGCAGTCGATTGCTTTAACCACTCTGCCAGTTGCCAGGTTGGTAGGCAATTAAAAATTCAGAAAAAAAGAAATGTCCCGATGATTTTAACTAGCTAACAAAGTTCCCAAATCTTCTGATTTATTGTTATCTATTGGGTTTTTTATACTACATATATCCAGAAGCTTCCTGCTTTCTATTTTCAGGACCTATTTCATTAACCCTTAATATATTTTAAAGACAAGCATTTTTAACTACAGATTTTTTTCTAAAATGTTTTTTCCAACTCCAAGTGATGGTTAAGGGTTTTCACACAACCATGGCATGAGCAGTGTAGGCTTATGAGACACTGAGCTCATACATGTAAGTTAGCATTTCCACTCTACTCTTCTCAGGTCATCTCAAGAATCCATGGGTTCCACTCTGAATCTACTGAATACGAGTCCTTCGGTGAGCTGCCAGGGAGTCTGCATTTTACCAAGTTCCCACTGAAACTCTTAACTATTCTAATATTTGTGAACTAATAAAATTGGGGCTGCTCACATTTAAACTATAAGAATCAAAAATATCTAGATGACACATGTATGCGACATTTTAGGATATAGAGCCAAACAGATTTACTGCCTGCTAATTGTTGACCATGACACCAGGTATCTTAGACAGCCAGTATTTTAAACCTGGCATGAATTTATACAGTGAAAATGGTGACATTCTTAGCTGCTTAAATATTACTAATTGAAATTCTGATACACAAATAAAGGTGATTTCAACTTAAATGAAATTCAGCATACTGGAACATAAGTCAAAAAAAAGTTCATGAAACTTGTAAGGCTTGGTGAGTTCTAAATGTTCAGATCCATCTGAAATTAGGTACATTTGCAAGTAGAACCTCATCTTACTCCAGTCCATTTAAATAAGCCAAAATCTACAGTTAATTTTAGATCAGGGCTCCTGGGTTTCATAAATGGCTTCTATTTGATTATTAGGTATGTATTTCACACCTAATAACCAAAACGAAGACGCTTCAAATATGAACTTCAACCATAATGTCAAAGGTTATATAGACTACGCTCTGTCCAGGACACAAAAGGCACATTTAAACAAGTATGATTATACTGACTTTAAGTATTGATTTATCTTAATCTATAAATTTCAGACTTGGCCTTATATTTCAAGACTACCGGTATATTGCTTGTTATTCAACCATTGTGGTTTTCTGATTCTCTTCTTTTGATGTTAAAATCATGGACTAAGTTATGTCTTATATATATCTAAATTAGACGAAAAGAACGCTTCAGACGCCCCCTAAAGATTACAGTGAGTTGCCCCTTATGTGAGAGTTAGTTCTTGAGGTAAGTAAGCAAAACACAGAGAGTCAAAATTACACTTGGAATTCCCTTAGTCCAACAACTTCAGAAGCCTGACATAAAACCCAGAACCAGAAAAGTTCCTAATAAGCCTGGTTCTTTCTCTAATGTCAGAATGTACTATGGGATCTTTGGTTGATCCTATAAAGAAGTTGTTGGTTTGTTTTTAAGACTAAACTGTATGAAAAAGAGGAGCCCTGGTATCTTAGTCGCTAAGTGCTTGACTGCTAACTGAAAAGCCCATGGTTCAAACCCCTAGCCTCTCCTTAGGAGAAAGACTGGCAGTCTGTTTCTGTAAAGATTTATGGCTTTAGAAACCCTACTCTGTCCTATAGAGTTGCTATGAGTATGAATCAAGTTGATGGCAGAGGGTTTTATATGTAAAATACCCATTGTTTCTTTAAATACTAGAGTCACATTCAATGTTGTAAATGTGTCCACTTTAAGGGGACCATAGGAACAAGGCCAGTGGAGGGAAAGGCACTTCTCCCTGATGCTCTTACTCGGAAACACGGTTACTGATGCGGGGAGGGTGGAATGGGACGCACCATTTATATGTCTTCTCTTTGTCTCTCTCTCTCCCCTCAAACTTAGATAATTTAATATCTGTAATCTAAATAAGCTTATGATATGAAATTTTATTTAAAAAAATTAGCTGTATCTATGTAAGTTTTTTTTTTCCCCACCTTAATTAATTTTGGTTGGCAATACATTTCATATTTCTATTGGTTACCCAATATTTCTGATTTTACATGTATTTTTAAATTCTTTGAAATACATGTGATGCTTTCTGTTTCTTTTTATTGCTGCAGAGGAATTCAACTCATTCAATGGAAAATAATGGCCAGAACCGCAGTATGCTCAGGGAAATGCAATAGAAATAACGAGGTCAAAAATATATAGGGCAGTTGTTAGGAAATGTTTTTTCTCTCCCTCATCTCATCTTTCTTCTTAAATAAATATGTTGTACCATTATTCTATAGACGCATGCCTTTACTGTTAATAGGGGTTTGCCTATTCCATTTTTTATTTTTATGAATTATGGAGTATATTTATTCCAAGTTTTATGACAGATATCAGTCTTATAACTTTGACTGGGGCTAAGCAAACATAAGAAGGGGGGAAAAAACCTTTAAAAGTTAGGAACCAAGAAACTAACTCCCCGATGTCCAACGTGCTTAATTGTGAATGTTGACCTCATATGCCATGTATCAGTTAGTTTTGTCTATAGTCATTTGGTTGACACTGACAAAGCCAATGGATAGTAGTAGCTAAAGTGAGCAATCAGAATTTCTTAGGAAAGCAGAAATTTCTGGCCTCAATTATCTGCATAATCCAATCCAACCATATGTGCTGGATATCTATGCTGGGTACTATGGAAGACACTAAAATGAATAATGGAGTGTTTCTACCCTTTAAGGAGCTCATATCCTCTTATTTTTCCTTTTCTCGTTCCTCCTTAGCTCAACTCCATGTGACAAATTTCAAATGAAAGAAAGAATACCTAATGAAAATAACACTCACTCTTGGGCCTCTCCCTTGTTCAGGATAGTTTCCCTGGAGACAAATGTTAGTCTCTTATGTATCTTTTCAGAGGTGTTCTCTATGTAGAGAATTTTTTTTTTTTAATAATTTTTATTGTGCTTTAAGTGAAAGTTTACAAATGAAGTCAGTCTTGTAGAGAATTTTTTATATAATAAAAATACTTTAATATAATGAAAAATTAACACCATTCTTCGTTATCCCATGCCACAAGGCTAGTTCCTGGAACCTCTTCTCAATTCACACAGTCTCCTTATGTGATCTCATTCACCTTCTGAATTTAAATACTATCTCTTTCTGGAATGCCTAGCTCTTATATCCTCACCTTAAGTACAACAACACTTCCACTTGAAGTCTAATATGCATCTCAAACTTAAGTTGTCCCAAACTAAACTCATTATCTACCTCAGTCTCTGCTTCTTTTGCCATCTTACCTATCTCAAAAAACAAGCACCACCATCCATCAATTTGCTCAAAGAAACCCAAAATCTAGGAAGTATCCTTGATCCTTACCTTTCCATATTCCTTCAGATCCTTATCTTCCCCTCTTCCTCTACTTCTAATCCATCAGTAGTATCTGTCTCCTTTCAAAATGTATCTAACATTCAATATCTCTACCTGTTTCCATAAATATCATCCTTGTCCAAGCTACTATCATCTCTCCTGTAGACTACTGTACACATTCTCCACTGTTTTTTTTTTCCTTTCCATTCGTGCTTGTCCTCCCTACTCAAAACCTATTCTCCTCAGAGCAGTCAGAGTTGCATTTTCAAAATAAAATGAAATTATATCACTCCTCTGCTTAATTTGCTCTAAAATATTAAGGTTTCTATTACCTTTAGAATAAAACCCTTCTTGGCTTACAAAGCCACCCATGCCCTGGCACTGTTCCTGACCTAATCTGATACCAACTGTTCTTCCATACTCTACCCACAATGCTCCCAACTCACTAGCCTTCTTTCATTTCCTCAACAGATTAAGCCTGAACCCACCTCAGGGCTTTTGCACTTGCCAGTCAGTGTCTTTGAAAAGCTCTTTGCCCTCACCTTGGTGTAGCTGGCCTCCTATCATTCAGATCTCCAGTTAATTGTTACCTCCTCAGAGAAGCCTTTCCTTACCATCTTGTCCAGAGCAACTACTAGCTCTATTAAACTCCCCAGATCTCTCATCATCATCTAACTTTTTTGTTTAATTATTCTTTTGTTTATTTTCCAGCTTGCTCAATTAAGCTCCATGAGAGTCAAGGCACTGATTAATACTTGGTTATTATTCCAACTTCCTCTGTGTTAGAACAGTGCCTGTTATGTAGAAGTTATCCAATAAATTTATTAGTAAATGAATGAATACTTTGAGGTCAAAATACATTTCAATTAAAAAAAAAAAAGCTTTTGGATGAGGATGGATGGCTGATGAAGCCATGGTCTGTTCATAAGGGCAAGGCCATTTAAGCATGATATCTACAAGAGAACACCTGTTATTCAGACCAATTTTGCTATATTTCCCCTTATATCACCCTGTTTACTTATTTTTTTACGTAGCATTATCTATCACTATTTACTCTATTTCTCATTTGTTTAAAATTTATGTGACCATACTAAAAATGTCAACTCTATGAGTGAAGTGATTTTTGTCTGTTTTGTTCACCACTGAATCCACATCTACAGCAGTCACTTAAATATAGAGACAACTCAAAAATTTTTGTTGAATCAATGAAGATGTAAGATACCGCTGAAAGTGATTGATGCAACTATCTCTTATATTCTGAATTGTAGTGAAGAAACAAATGCATTCCTGCCTAGAAGAAATGGACCAATTATTCTAAGTAAACACTTTTGATCCTGGATCCCATTATGTCTCCCTATAACTCAAATTCTCTTAAACTTTGGGTAGGCCATTACATTCTTAGTTTTCACTCCATGAAAAATTGATAATTAAATGAAATGAACAAACCAATTAAAATTATCTTATCTTTTTAGAACAAACTCAATTTGAGAGTTCAGTAATCACCATCAACTTATTATCATCCAGGGATAAACGCGTACAAAGGAGAAAGTAAAAGCGATGGAAGGAAAAAAAAAATCTGAGAGGCAATTTTTGAGCCACTTAGGATAAGACTTCTCTTGTTTTAATGAATTTGTTAATAAAAGCTCTAAAGTTTTGGGAAATGCTGCTGGGCAGGAAAACCAAAGTTTTGAAGCTTACAGGTCTAAGGAGAAATTAATAAAATGCAGTGGGGAAATTAAGTTGAACAAAAGTGCAATGAGCCATAGTTAAACCAATTAATTAAACAGGTTTTGATATGTATATAACTGGGTTGCTGAAGAATTAAGAATAAATCCGAGATTTTAAAGCAGTGCTTAGTATGAAACAAAATCCCATACGGTAACATGCAGAAACTTCAGAGTTATTTTAACAGTGTTCTTTGATGAATTCCTTCCTTACTCATATGTATCGCCACTTTCTCTTCTCTATTATTAATCATTAAAACACTATGAATTCAATAATATACAAAAGTTTTATGCTTTGCTTGATCCCCTATGCTCTTTTCGTGTCAATTTCAAAAGCAGGTAACTTTCTTACCACATCAATTATAAAAAGTTTTATTTTTCAGTAGTAAGTCTATTATTTTTTCAGAATGCAATGAAGACTAGTTTGCCTAGTGCACTGGCAGCCCGGCAAGTGTGAAGCAGAACACTTGCCTTAATGTAAGGCATTAAGACTATAGGCCTGGGGGTCACGCTTGATCAAGGTTTAATTCCAGGCTAAGTACTTAAGATATGTGAGAGCCAGCCCAAGTAACTTAGCTTTGATACACTTTAGTTGCCTCTCCTGTAAAAATGTTGTCTGAGTTAAATATGCTATCCGAAAAGTACTTAGCACGATGTCTGACTGAGAAAGCTCTCAATAAGAGTGTCAACAACTTGTAGATCCAACCTATGAATATCCTTTGATCGTGAAAGTTGGTTGTTTGGAACTATAAACATATTCCCAGCAAAAATATGAAACCAAAAATGAAATAAGTATAGGAAGGTAGAATTTTAGACTAGTCTCCAAAACTTTCATTTATGATAACACTATTTCATGAGTGAATTAACCTAATAGTACTCTGGCTAAGGCGACCAACTTGTCCAGGTTTTCACGGAACTTTCTTGGTTTTAAAAGTGAAAGTCTCACATCCCGGAACACACTCATTCCTGGACAAACCTAATCATGATTCCTTCATTTGGAACCTGATCATGACTAATTTATGCATCCATTCTTCTGCAATACCAGGCACCTTCTTAGGCTCTGGAGGTATAAGGACAAATAGAATACAGTTCTTGCCTTCAACAAATGCAGAGCCTTACAAAGGAGACAGACAAGTGAATAAGCACCCCAAGCCCAATGCTAACTGCTGATAATGGAGGTTTGCCCAGGATGTGGTGGCACTACAGCCACCTCACACAGACTGGTGGTTTAGGGAGACTTCTCAGAGGAGGTAAACACTGAACTGGATCTTGAAGTCGGTACACAGCCCAAACCATTTTTCATGCCTGAGCTCAGGAAGACTTATAAACATACATATTAAAATGCCATCTCTTTAGATTTACTTTGGTTGTTATCTAAACAGATTGTGAATAAATACTAATATACATGTAATCTTTATGAAATCTAACCAAATTTGAATGTTAATAACAATAAATCCTTGATTTTATAGTAGTTCCTTCACTCTGGATCTACAGCTGAGTTGAAATCTATTTTAAAAATGATAACTGCCTCTTTGCTTTTTGATCATTTGAAATTCTTTTCACAAAGGAAATTATTGAAACAACATATTAAACTGAAAAGGACACAAGAAGTTATTATAAGTAATATTGTTTTATTCACAGTAATTCAGAGCTTATCCCAAAGTTAGCTGATTGAGAATGTTCCCTAAAGCTTGCTAACAAGGCATATCCATTGGAATTCTACCCTTTTGCTTCAAAAACTTTTAAACTATTCCCGAACATGCCTTTATCATCTCAGCAGATGCTGCAGCCAGGAGATGAGAAGACAGGCTGTTACACAACAGAAAGTTCAGATGCGGCAACAATTGACTAATGGCGTGAACTAATTTCTCCACCTGGGAGAAGCAGCGTATTTTTCATAGATCTGAAGATGAGAAGGGGACTTAAACCCAAATGCCTAAAGCTTCCTTGGGGCAGGGACCACATCTGTATTATTCACTGCTGTGTTCCCAATGCCTAGGACACAACAGATGAGCAACATTGTTAAATAAATAATGGAATACGTTTAAAATTCTCTTCACCCACTATCTCCAACAAATGATCATTCAGTCTCTGAAAAAGTTTAGGGATGCTAAAAGCTTCTTTGGTATTCAAGTTGTGCCGCTTAAGTTCCAAAGTCAGTTAGCTGTAACGGAGGGGGGACCAAAACCATCTGTTGTATTTACGTAAAGCCCACTTAGTGTCACTTCATTTCTCAGCCTCAAATTATATTTCTAATTTTAGGTAGTAGTCTTTTAGATTTTATAGTCACCTACTAAGAATATGTGTATGATTATACATAGACCTGGCTTGCTCTAGTGAAGGTATCTCGTATCATGTTTCCTATAGACTTAGGATCAGAGCATCATTTTTATAGGTTCATCAGTTACACTTATCAAATACATTAAGCCCCACAGTGATTATAAAGTATGTCAGATAATGATCTTATTGACTATGGAGGTTCTTGGTAATTTTGAGGAAACCAGGCAAAGAGAAATATTAAAATTCCCAGTTTTAAGCTTTTTTTTGTTGCATTTTGGTCACGGTATTTTTTTTTTTTACACATATACATATAGTACTACACATATAATCTATACACCTGACATACAACTAAAATTCAATGGCAAGGTAGAGCCAATAAACATTGTTTTAATCATTAATTTTTTTATTATTATTAAAGGTATTTTTTACCTTTGAAGTTTACTACACCAACTGCAGTTGAAACCAATCTGAGAAGATACACAGGGGCCACACTCATTAAACTGGAGACACGCTAGGAAACAGGAAGGAACATATGATTCATCAAGACTGATTTGTTGGCATGAATCAAAAAAGTGATTGCTCAACCAGAAAAAAAAAAAAAATCACCTACCCATCCCCATATACACTCAGGGTCAAAATACCCATCCCTGTCAAATACAATGTTATAGTTACTGGTAAACAGAGCAGGTAATCAAGCTGGCAAATTATTTTTTCCACTTAGCTATGTTCACATATTAACTTACTAGGTAATGGAGTCATTTCCACAGCTGAAATGTTGGTAATTTTTGACATTTGGAGCTCTACTCGATGGTACTCATAAATTGTTCTTCTTCGAACATCTATAAAAATAAAATAGAAAACAGAAAAGAAATTTCAACACTTTCCCACCAAAAAACAACAGGGTGTTAATAACACATAGAATTATTATTTCTCACCTGATGCAAATTTAAAATAAACTCTCACCCTGTGAGGAGACTGATTATAAAAAAACCTGAAAAGTGGTGTGCCCTTGGATCCAGAAGCTCTTTTTTTAATCAATGAAGTTGAGAATGTTGATTAGGGTCTCAGACATCTCACTTAGCTAGCAGGGCTGCAACTCATGGTCACCAAGAGTTTACTTAAGACATCTTCTTGACAGATTCACGTATTTTAGAAGATTTTGACACATGAAATCAAGAAGGTAAGATGACGCCATTTCTCCCAAACTAATGCTACAGTGACTCCATCACGAATGGATAGCAATTAAAACCTTTTCATAGCCTACAGTGACAATTCCATTGCTTTAAATGTTTAGAATAATTTTTTTAAATAGAAGTAAAAAGCAGTCTTAAGTCTTTTAAAAATTTGTATTGCTATTTATTAAACATACAATATACCTACAGAAAGTTAATAACTAGCACTTATATTGCAAATAGCAACTTACAATAGTTCATCAGCAAATCCAGCAAGGTCCCTGAAGAAAACGTTACATGGAAACTTTGACAAGAACTTTAATAATTAAAAATCAGATAAATATAAATGTGGTATATTTTATAATAAGACTATTGATGAAATATACTTAAAATACCCTATAAAAAGAGATTTAAGCCTTATACTACTGAGCTTGCCTGAGTTTGGGTAAATGGAAATGGAAAAAAGAATGTTATCATTTTCTCTCGGAATGCTTGTAATGACAGGAATGCATTTCGTGAATAATAGTATATCTGTCAGGAAGTGTTTGGGAAGCTCTAAGTTATTAAAAAAAAAAAAAATCATAGTACCCAATCTTGTGAACCCCATGTGTCTGTCAGTTTGTCTTACTTGGGGGGGCTTGTGTGTTGCTGTGACACTGGAAGCTATGCCACCAGTATGCAGAAAGCAGCAGAGTCACCTAAGGCTGACAGGTTTCAGCTGAGCTTTCAGACTAAGACAGAGTAGGAAGAAGGACCCGGCAGTCTACTTCTGAAAAGAATTAGCCAGTGAAAACCTTATGAATAGCAGCAGAACACTTTACGATACAGTGCCAGAAGATGAGCCCCCCAAATTGGAAGGCACTCAAATGATGACTCGGGAAGGGCTGTCTCCTCAAAGTAGTCAACCTTAATGACATGGATGGAGTAAACGTTTTGGGACCTTCATTTGCTGGTGTGGCACAACTCAAAATGAGAAGAAACAGCTGCAAACATCCATTAGTAATCAGAACCTGGTATGTACGAAGTATGAATCTAGAAAAATTGAAAATTGTCAAAAATGAAATGGAATGCATAAACATCGATATCCTAGGCATCAATGAACTGAAATGGACTGGTATTGGCCATTTTGAATCAGACAATCATATAGTCTACTATGCTGGGAATGACAACTTGAAGAGGAATGGTGGTGCATTCACTGTCAAAAAGAACATTTCAAGGTCTATCTTGAAGTACAATGCTGTCAGTGATAGGATAATAGCCATACGCCTACAAGGAAGACCAGTTAATACGACTATTATTCAAACTTAAGCACCAACCACTAAGGCCAAAGATGAAGAAATAGAAGATTTTTATCAGCTTCTGCAGTCTGAAATTGATCAAACATGCAATCAAGATGCGCTGATAATCACTGGTGATTGGAATGTAAAAGTTGCAAACAAAGAAGAAGGATTGGTAGTTGGAAAATATGGTCGTGATGATAGAAACAATGCTGGAGATCAAATGGTAGAATTTTGGAAGACAAATGACTTTTTCATTGCAAATAACTTTTATCACCAACATAAATGGTAACTATACACATGGACCTCACCAGGCAGAATACACAGGAATCAAATTGACTACATTTGTAGAAATAGACAATGGAAAAGCTCAATTATCAACAGTTAAAACAAGGCCAAGGGCTGACTGTGGAATACACCACCAACTGCTCATATGCAAGTTCAAGTAAAACTGAAGAAAATCAGAGCAAGTCCACAAGAGCCAAAATATGACCTTGAGTATATTCCACCCGAATTTAGAAACAATATCAAGAACAGATTTGAAGCATTGAACACTAATGACTGAAGACCAGACGAGTTGTGGAGTGACATCAAGGACATCATACATGAAAAAAAAAGAGGGAAGAAAGTAAAGAACAAGATGAATGTCAGAGGAGACTCTGAAAATTGCTCTGGAATGTCAAGCAGCTAATGCAAAAGGAAGAAATGATGAAGTAAAAGGAGTGAACAGAAGATTTCAAAGTGCAGCTCGAGAAGACAAAGTAAAGTATTACAATGACATGTGCAAAGAGCTGGAGATAGAACACAAAAGGGAAGAACAGGCTTGGTGTTTCTCAAGCTGAAAGAACTAAAGAAAAAATTCAAGCCTCGAGTTGTAATAGTGAAGGATTCTATGGCGAAAATATTAAACAATGCAGGAAGCATCAAAAGAAAATGGAAGAAATATACAGAGTCATTATACCAAAAAGAGTTAGTCGATGTTCAACCATTCAGGAGGTATCCTATGAGCAGGAACCAATGGTACTGAAGGAAGAAGTCCAAGCTTCTCTGCAAGCATTGGTGAAAAATAAGACACCAGGAATTGATGGAATATCAATTGAGATGTTTCAACAAATGGATGCAGCGCTGGGGGTGCTCATTTGTCTATGCCAAGAAATATGGAAGACAGCTTCCTGGCCAAATGACTGAAAGAGATCCATATTTATGCCTATTCCCAAGAAAGGTGATCCAACCAAATGTGGAAATTAACAAACAATATCATTAATATCACACGCAAGCAAAATTCTGCTGAAGATCATTCAAAAATGGCGACAGGGAACTGCCAGAAATTCAGGCTGGATTCAGAAGAGGATGTGCAACCAGGTATATCGTTGCTGATGTCAGATGGATCCTGGCTGAAAGCAGAGAATACCAGAAAGATGTTTACCTGTGTTTTATGGACTATGCAAAGGCATTTGACTGTGTGGATCATAATTGTGCTCATAAGGAACCTGTACGTATAGTCAAGAGGCAGTTGTTCGGACAGAACGAGGGGTACTGGGTGGTTTAAAGTCAGGGAAGGTGTGCGTCAGGGTTGTATCCTTTCACCATACCTATTCAATCTGTATGCTGACCAAATAATCTGAGAAACTGGACTGTAAGAAGAACGATGGGGAATCAGGATTGGAGGGAGATTCGTTAACAACCTGCGTCATACAGATGACACAACCTTGCTTGCTGAAAGTGAAGAGGTCTTGAAGCCCTTTCTGATGAAGATCAAAGACCACAGCCTTCAGTATGGATTACACCTCAACATAAAGAAAACAAAAATCCTGGACCAATAAACATCATGATAAACGGAGAAAAGACTGAAGTTGTCAAGGATTTCATTTTACTTGGATCCACAATCAATACCCACGGAAGCAGCAGTCAAGAAATCAAAAGACACATTCCATTGGGCAAATCTACTGCAAAGGACCTCTTTAAAGTGTTGAAAAGCAAAGATGTCACCTTGAAGGGGTAAGATGCACCTGACCCAAGCCATGGTATTTTCAATCACATCATATGCATGTGAAAGCTGGATAATGAATAAGGAAGATGGACTGCCAAAAGAACGAACAAATCTGTCTTGGAAGAAATGCAACCAGAATGCTCCTTAGAAGCAAGGATGGCGAGACTGCATCTTGCATACTTTGGACATGTTGTCCGGAGGGATCAGTCCCTGGAGAAGGACATCATGCTTGGCAGAGTACAGGGCCAGGAGAAAAGAGGAAGATCCTCAAAGAGGTGGATTGACACAGTGGCCGCCACAACGGGTTCAAGCATAACAGTGATTGTAAGGATGGCGCAGGACGGGGCAGTGTTTCGTTCTGTTGTACATAGCGTCACTATGAGTCAGAACTGACTCGACAGCACCTAACAACAACAACAACAACAACAACAACAACAATCTTGTGAAGCAGCATGTCATATTCTTTAATAGTACATGCTCTGGAACAATTTGTCTGGGTTCAAATCCTGGTTTTGCTACTTGGTATCTGTGTGTCTTTGGGCTCGTTTGTGCTTTAGCACATCTGTGCCTCAGTTTCCTCATCCATAAAATAGGAAAAATACTACCTTGTATCACAGAGTTTTTCTGAGGTTTAAAATGAGATAATGCCTTAAAATTTTTTAGAACAATTACTTTCATGCTGTAAGTACTCAATAAATGTTAGATATGATTTTTTTCTAGTTTTAATATGGCAAGCTTGGGTCATGCTGGTTGTGTTATGTATACAACGATCTAGTGTCTGTAAATCAAAACTCATCGAGACCACACAAAAACCCTGCAACCAGACTTCTGGGAATTTGTCTCCTATCTTATCTTAGAGAAAGTCAGACTTTTATTAAGGTCAACAGCTCCAACAACGATCTCCACTGGACATAAAGCAGGAGCGCAATGGCCAGAAGACACTGCGTGGTCTTTCAGTTAAAGTGTTTCGGAAAAGGCAGCTATTCCACAGCTGGGAAATTGTAAAGGGCAATCAAACACCTATTCATAAAATACAAACATCTCTCCTCAACTTCCCTCATTTCCTTTCTCCCATTCCTGATTATTCCCGATGAAATCCTACTCCAGAAGACATTCTGGTGCCACCCACCGAAAATGTCTTCAGGTTTATCAGACTGAAAAGCACTGTTTAAAAACTCTGACCTGATTAATTTCTTTTTGGTATAATGGAAGGAGGCATAGAAACTTTTCAAAGTGTAAACTTTATCAAAAATTACAGAAAATGCTGATGTGATAATACGTAGTAAAGATTCTCGGGGCACATGAACCACGTGCGTGTGCACACACACGTAAAATATTTAAACTCTTAAGACAAATGAAAAGATTACTTGGCTTCTGCCTTTTTTAAACAGGATGAATTCCTGTATGTAGCCATCATATGTATTTTGCTAAACAAATTAGCTCTAGGAAGCAAATAATGTGGCCTCACCAGAAGATCACTGGTATGATGGTTGCTGAGTCATTTTACTAAAGTTTGCTCAGTATCTATCACATGAGTAGTTACTGAAAATATTCATTTTCTTCTCATTTCATATTATATTTTGAAAAACTTCAACTTCTCTCACAATGACCGTGAAGCCTCTGGGAGTTAATTATTGATCACGCATATGGGGCAATGAGAAATAGTAACGTTTTGGCTGTGCTAGCTCAATTACCCGCTTTGAGACCTCCAACTCTTGGGAGGAGATAAACTTAACAAAACTAAAATTAATGAGAATGATTTTTGCTTGACGACCTGCCAATTCACGACAGCTTCCAAATGGTTACTTCTGTTGTATTTGAGATACCACTGCCAAAAACAAGTAATTAGGAATGTATTTACTGGTAGCCCCTGCCAATGCTAGAGGCTTTTATTTGATTCCAGAAATATATTTAGCTTATGTGTCTTGAAAAACTAAGGCAAAACAATGTTGAATTAAACATTCAGTCTTAGTGGTGGTGGTACAGCTTCAACTGTTTTCTTACGATTTAAAAAAAAAATAGGATCAACTATAACTAATTGTTGTTGAGTCAATCCCTACTCATGGCAATCCCAGGTGTGTCAGAGTAGAATTGTGCTCCATAGTGCTTTCAATGGCTGATTTTTCTGAAGTAGATTGCCAAGCCTTTCTTCCAAGGCACCTCTGAACTGCCAATCCTTTGGTTAACAGTGGAGCAAGCTAACCATTTGCAGCACCCAGGGACTCCAAGATCAACTATAATAGTCACCAGTTAAGTGCCTTTACAAAAATATTCTGAACAAATTAACGCAGAGAATATAAATCAGTAATCAAGAAATCAAAAGTGCAAATATTGAATTGCATCTTTTAGAAGGTACGAACAATAACATTAGGAGGGACAGAGTGGTCATATGAAAATATAAGAAATCCACTCTAGCTTAAATGAACAAAAATAATGCAACCCTGTAGGACAGAGTAGAACTGCCCCATATGGTCTCCAAAGAGCTCCTGGCGGATTCGAACGGAAGACCTTTTGGTTAGCACTTAACCACTACACCACCAGAGTTTTCAATAAGGACTACTCTGTGGCATAATTAGATAGGATCTAGTCGATTTGTCTGTCTTGAAAGCTAACAATCACATAGGGTATACGTAATTTCCTAAATTAGCCTATTCTTACCTTTATGTAAATATTTTGTTGGAATTGTCAAACAAATGACTGGCCAACATTTCCTTATTTATGTGTTGACAATGTGCAATGATTTGCTCCAATGGTTGTTTCATTGTTTTCCTAGTTCAAATTAAGCCCAATACACAGCAATATTTAAAGAGGATCCTTAAACGTAAAAGCACTGCATTATACTACGACAAGCTTCATCTCCAGTATGAAGACCCCGGGAAGGGGACGGGGGAAGCCTTGAGCTATAAAGGGCACTATTACAGCACTGGGATTACAGCAGTTACCAGCTTCTCTCACACACAAAAAATGCAATGCATTAAGAGAATGAGTTAGTTGGAGTTATTACGCAAAGCATCTATAAACAGAATATGCTTTAGCCTCAACCATGGTGTTTTTATTCCCTCTGCAGTACTAATTCAATTAAATGATAATAGAATTAGGCATTAGATAAGGCAACATAAAGTCTAGGTGACACCGACATGCTAACCTGAACCTATTAGGCTTTCCTCTGATTGCATCATTCCCTCACTGCTTTCAAAGTTCCAAGGCACTGTTAAAACCAGTTGTTGTGTACCCTTGAGCTGCTTACACATTGGAAAGAGTAGGATGGCCACATAGGGTTCTTAAGCTGTAACTGTCACAGGAACAGATCTTCAGGTCTTTTCTCCCAAGGAGTGGCTCGTGGGTTTGAACTGCCAACCTTTTGGTTAGCGGACAAGCACTTAACCACTGTAACACCAGGGCTCCTTGCTAAAACCTAAATGACCAGATTTCATAAATTACCTGAGCATGCATAATATACAAATATTAATTATGTGATCGAGAAGTAGGAGATTATTAAGGCAAGAGAAAGTATGAATTTGAAGGAAAATATGAAAAAGAATAAGGGCACATCTAATATCTAAGGTCATAATTTAAAACAAAAACGGCAGATAGAACTGTTTCTGTTGTTGTCAGGTGCCATCGAATTAGTTTCAACTCATAGCGACCCTATGTACAACATAAGGAACACTGCCCGGTGCTGTGCCATTCTCACAACCATTGCTATGCTTAAGCCCATAGTTGCAGCCACTGTGTCAATCCATCTTGTTGAGGGTCTTCCTCTTTTTTGCTAACCTTCCACTTTACCATTATGTCCTTCTCCAGGGACTGATCTCTCCTGGTAACATGTCCGAAGCATGTGATATGTAGTCTCCTCACCCTTGCTTCTAAGGAACATTCTGGCTGTACTTCTTCCAAGAAACATTTGTTCATTCTGTTGGCAGTTCATGGTATATTCAACATTCTTCACCAACACCATAATTCAAACGCATTAACCCTTCTTCAGTCTTTCTTATTCATTGTCCAGCTTTCGCATGCATTTATGAGGCAATTGAAAACACCATGGCTTGAGTCAGGTGCATCTTAGTCTTCAAGGTGACATATTTGCTTTTTAACACTATTGTCATGGATTGAATTAAGCCCCCCAAAAACGTGTGTATCAACTTGGTTAGGCCATGACTCCCAGTATTGTGTGGTTGTCCTCCATTTTGTAATTGTAATTTTATGTTGAGAGGATTAGGATGGGATTGTAACATCACTCTTACTCAAGTCACCTCCCTGATCCAAAGTAAAGGGAGTTTCCCTGGGGGGTGGCCTGCACCACCTTTTATCTCTCAAAAGATAAAGGGGAAGGGAAGCAAGCAGAGAGTTGGGGACCTCACAGCACCAAGAAAGCAGCACCAGGAGCAGAGTGTGTCCCTTGGACATGGGGTCCCTGTGCCTGAGAAGCTCCTCAACCAGGGAAAGATTGAGGACCTTCCTCCAGAGCCAACAGAGAGAGAAAGCCTTCCCCCGGAGCCAACGCCCTGAATTTGGACTCGTAACCTACCAGAGTGTGAGAAAATAAATTTCTCTTTGTTAAAGTAATTCACTTGTGGTATTTCTGTCATAGCAGCACTAGATGACTAAAACAACTATAAAGAGGTCTTTTGCAGAAGATTTGCCCAATGCAATGTGTCTTGATTTCTTGACTACTGCTTCCATGGGTGTTGATTGTGGATCCAAGTAAAATGAAATCTTTGACAACTTCAGTCTTTTCTCCGTTTATCATGATATTCCTTATTGGTCCAGTTGTGAGGATTTTTATTTTCTTTATTTTGAGGTGTAATCCACACTGTAGGCTGTAGCTTTTGATCTTCAAGAGTAAGTGCTTCAAGTCCTCTTCACTTTCAGCAAGCAAAGTTGTGTCATCCGCATATTGAAGTTAATGAGTCTTCCTCCAATTCTGATGCCCTGGTCTTTTGCATATAGTCCAGCTTCTCGGATTATTTGTCTAGCATACAGACTAAGTATGGAGAAAGGATACAACCCTAATGCACACCTTTCCTGACTTTAAACCATGCAGTATCACCTTGTTCCACTCAAACGACTGCCTCCTAATCTGTGTGCAGGTTCCTCTTGAGCACAATTAAGTGTTTTGGAATTCTGATTTTTTTGCAATGTCATCCATAATGGTATCCGTGCAGCCGAATACCTTTGCACAGTCAACAAAATACAAGTAAATATCTTTCTAGTATTCTCTTCTTTCGGCCAGGAAAGGATACCACTGGCATTATCAGTGGTACCTCTGGTTCCATGTCCTCTCCTGCACCTGGCTTGAATTTCTGGCAGCTCTCTGTTGATGTACGGCTGCACCTGCTTTTGAATGATCTTCAGCAAAACTGTACTTGCATGTGACATTAATGATATTGTAAAATAATTTCTGCATTCAGTGGGATCACCTTTCTTTGGAATAGGCATAAATATGGATCTCTTCCAATCAGTTGGCCTGGTAGTTGAATTCCAAGTTTCCTGGTGTAGGCCAGTAAGCACTTGAAGCGCTGCATGCCTTTGCTGAAACATCTCGACTGGTGTTCTGTCAACTCCTGGAGCCTTATTTTTCAGCAATGCCTTCAGTGCAGCTTGAACTTCTTCCTTTACTACCACTGGTTCCTAATCATATGCTATCTCCTGAAATGGTTGAAAGTTGACCAATTCTTTTTGGTATAGTAACTCTGTATTCCTTCCATCTTCTTTTGATGCTTCCTGTGTCATTTGAGATTTTCCCCATAGAATCCTTCAATATTGCAACTCGAGGCTTGAATTTTTCTTCATTTCTTCCAGCTTGAGAAATGCCAAGTGTGTTCTTCCCTTTTGGTTTTCTAACTCCAGGTCTTTGCACATGTCATTATAATATTTTGCCTTCTTGAGCCACCCTTTGAAATCTTCTGTTCAGCTCTTTCACTTCATTTCTTCCTTTCATTTTAGCTACTCAACGTTCAAGAGCAACTTTCAGAGTCTCTTCTGATATCTATTTTGTTCTTTTCTTTCTTTCCTGTCTTTTTTAATGGCCTCTTGCTTTCTTTAGGTATGATGATAGAACTAGATAGAAAAATTCAGGTTCGATTATTTTCCAGAACTGTTTTGGCCACTTTCCTATTCCTTCCACAGTGAGGCAACCACTGATTACAGTTTTCCAAGGATGAGCTTTTGATCAGTATTAAAGTACATTAAGTTTGTTTTCCCTTCTTCAGACTCATAAATTCTCACCTAACAGGTATTCAATAAGTATTTGATGAATAAACGAATGTTATTTAAATTTGTTGAATATCTAACTATACAGTAAAGCTCTTTCTGAATTTAAGGCTTTTACATTAAAAAAAACAGCTTTATTAACTATATTGAGAAGTAGAAGTCTAAACAGGTACAAACTTACTTAAAGGAATGTAATAAAATCATATAAATATTTGCTAACAGAATGGTCATTTTCATCTCTGAATTCATTACAGTTAGAAATAAGATTAAGGTGAAGGCCAGATGGGAGGGAAATTCAGCGGATATTCTTGCCAACATAGTTTCTGTATAGTTAGAATTAGGTAAATATCCATTTATTATCTGAGACTGTTGTACGGGAATGAAATGTCAACTAACTGATTTACTAACCAATCTATCAATTAAATAATTAATTAAAACGAAATAGCCACAAGTCCCTGAAAGAACCCTTTTTTGTTCATAAAAATTCTAGAAAAATTCCCAAATGTGTCAAAATTGTTTAGTATGTGATTTCCAATATCCAGAATTCTTAGATTTCTACTTCTCTTTAAAAATCAAGTCCCTCTTTAAAAAAATAAAATAAAGTATGCTATAAATGTATGTATTAAAAGAATAACATATCATTTTATATAATTCTTCCTAACTTGGAAGCGTTTCATGAGGCGATATTTTATGAAAAAGTGTCATGATTTCCCTCTCACTGAGTCTTTAGCGAGGAAGTGCATACTGGAGAACCCAAGCACTTAATGAAGTTGTACTGTAAACAGATGCAATCTCATCTTCTGTAAAATTAATAATTTTGAAGGGTTTTCCATTTTGAGAAGCAAGGAGGTGTGATGAGAAACTGTTGAAGGATTTATAGATTGATCTGTTTTTAAGGTAATTAAAAAACCCAGATAACTCTGAAAACAACAAGTGATGATGCTCAGTTTCTCTGCTGAAAGAACTTGAGAGAATCATATAAAATATTATCAAAGAAAAAAAAATCCTCAAGGTTTTCCTAAGATTATTTGTTTTTTTATAGTTTGACAAAATGTTTTCTGTTATAGTTGCTAAGTAAGTATAACAAATGTGTCCTGCCACCAGCTAAAAATTAAAAGTTGTTTTCTCTGGGGGAAAAGCAGACAGAAATGAGAAATTTTATTATTTGCTCAAATCTATAAAATTCAAGGCCTTTTAAAGGCAAATAAAAAAAATTATTTATGTGAATATTCTACTTGGAATTTAATATTTTATTTAAATATGTGTATATGGCCTGGTGGTGCAGTGGTTAACAGTTTGGCTGCTAACCAAAAGATCGGCAGTTCGAATCCACCAGGCGCTCCTTGGAAACCCTATGGGGCCCTTCTACTCTGTACTATACAGTTGCTATGGCCCAGAATTGACTCAACTGCAATGGGTTATATGGGTTACATATGGTCTATTCTAGTATTGCCCCATAAAGTAGTCACTAGTTACAGGTGGTTCTTTAAACCTAAATTAATTAATTAAATCAAATTAAAAATTCAATTCCTCAATCTCACTAGTCACATTCCACGCACACAGAGACCACATGTGGCTAGGGACTACCATACTAGATTGCTCAGATTTAGAACATTTCTACCAGTGCAGAAAGTTCTATTGGACAGTCCTGGTCTATGCCATCATCTTTTTGAGAATTAAAGTGTAAGATATTTTGCGTACTCATAAATCTCAATTTACTTTTGATTTTTAAGGTGATTTTATCCAGTGCGTAAGCATAATTTTGAGACCATGTACGGTAAAATATATAAAATGTCACTGCACTTCTAAGTACTTTTTAAATATATTTGCTGTTCAAATTAATTGTCATTTGTATTTGTGAAAGTACTAACATTTACTATTGAGCTGTGACAAATAACCAACAAAGCACAGGCACATTGTAGCACAACGTTAAAATGTTTAAAACAGCAGATGCTGGTGAAAAAGGGCCTGACATTAAGAAAGCACCAGATAATGTTCTGCTGGTGAGAAGAAAAAAGTGGAATATTCTAAGAGATTCATAAAGAGTCATTATCGTAACTTGTAGTGGACCCATTTCCAGTTAGGTCAGCTGCTTTCCAGGTAGGTTCCTAGTGCTAGAATTCTGCAGGTGTATGCCAGAGTAACTTATATGTTACTAAAATGACACAGCCGTAAATTTTCCAATCAAAAAAACCACATCTGCATGAGTTTCTTGGTGGAAATGTTATGTTCATTAAGCTCTGAGGGTAGAGAAGTGGTGAGCCGTGATGGGGAAGGTCAGCACCCTAGAGATAAGGCTGAAATTCAAACTGTTACATTGGAGGAGAGAGAAACAAACAAGTACAAACGGTACTAGTGAGAATGGCATATTTATGCAGAGAAATTTCTGCACACTGTGTAAAAGGACTTGGAGGGACGTAAGCCGATGCTGAGAATTATTTAACAGAACTATTTAACAAGAAATTATGGAAATTACAAATGACCTATGAATATATGACAATGTTCAAACTCTCTGGTAACTGAAAGATAATTAGAACAACAATGAAATACCATGTTCTGCTTATCAAATTTACAAAGTTTAAAAAAATGATAATAGTGTCTGAGAGCATTTGGGGAAACAGGATATTTAATGCAGCACTGGTGGGAGAGTAAATTGGTCCAACCTTTATGGAAGGCAATTTGTCAAATCATACAAAAGGTCATTAACATTCAACTTCTACATATTCATTTTTTGAGAATCAGCAGAGGTATGCATAAACATTTTAAAAAATGGTTGTTCAGCACCATGTTACTGATAATTAACACGAGAAGCCACCTATATGACTATGTAAAATATAAAACAAAGGGATTTGGCACACCATTTATGACCATGTTTTAGATGGGTACTTAACAGCATAGAAAAATATGTTACATATGTTATAGGAAAAACACATGGCAAAAATACGTACAGCACAATGTCAATTTTCTTAGTGTCTCTGTGTGTGTGTACATACTAAAAACAAAAGAGAAATACATAAAAGCATTTATTGCTCTCTCTCTGTAGTGGATTTACAGGTAATTTAAGTTTTCCTCTTTGGGCTATATGTTCTGAATTAAAATGCACTGTTTATAGTCACAGAGTTCCTGGGTGGTGCAAACTAAAAGGTTGAAGATTCTAGTCCACCCAGAGTGCCTCAGAAGAAAGACCTGGTGATCTATTTCCCAAAACCCCACCCTGAATTGAAAACCCTACAGAGCACAGTTGTACTCAGGCACATATGGGGTCACCATGAATCAGGGTTTATAATCACAAGTTGGTGTTGCAATGAAAGGTTGGTGGTTCAAACCCACCCAGTGGCTCTACAGGAGAACGACCTGGTAATCTGCTTCCATGAAGACGATGGCCAAGAAAACTCCATGGGACAGTTCTACACTGCCACATGGGGTAGAAATGAGTTGGAATTGACTGCATGGCACCCAACAACAATAACAATATATTTTTCACTCATGTTTTTGTAACAAAAAACTAAAGTCACTGTATGTACAACTGTGTTTTCTTTTCCCACACGTGTAACTGTGAAGATTGCATTACTTGATTTCTGTATTCCTTTCTGTTTCTAAAGTTTTACGAAAAATAAGAAGTGATGCAGAGACGTAAGTACACATAGACAGACAGACACAGACAAAAAGCTTGATGAAGAGACATCATAAAGCACACGGTGTCACAGCAGAGAGAATGAGGGTTCCAGAGGGTCAGTGTTAGGGTGATTCTTAGAGGAAATCCCCTGTGGCTGCACTCTGATGGGTACCTGGGCTGGGCGTGGACATCTCAGTCATTATCACTGTCTTTTCAAGTAATGATGATGACAATGAATAAAACAAGAGGTCTAAGTAAGTAAAGTGCTTACTTTGTGCCAGGCACTGAGGGCCTTACACAGCGCATTTTAAGTACCATGATGCTCACTTTACGTACAAAGAAAGTTACAGAGATTACGTAAAATGCTCATGGGCTCATGACCACTATTGTTGTTGTTGTTAGGTTCCCTCAAGTCGGTTCCAACACAGAGTGACCCTACATACGACAGAAAAAAAAAAAAACACTGCCCAGGCTTGTGCCATCCTCACAATTGTTGTTATGCTTGAGCCCACTGTTACAGCCACTGTGTCAAAGACTAGTATTAGCGCTCTAATATCCCTTATACTTTCTGGACTGTTAAGAAATTTTTATCTTTTTTTTTTTTACCTATATAAGGGTTAACTTCACTCTAGACTTTTTTTTGGTGTTTTTTAAGGAGAAAGGAATTTCTCTTGTAACCTCAGAACTATTTATCAATTTACTAATTAACACCTGAATTCCCTTTGATATTTTAAACTATCAGATCACCTTATGTCATGTGAAAGATAAAGACTACCTTAATTAAATACAAGTGAAAGTTACATCAAAATCATTTCCTTTATTATTTGGAAGACTGTAAGGACTAAAAGGAAACCCTGGTGGTGTAGTGGTTAAGTGCTATAGCTGCTAGCCAAGAGGTCAGCAGTTTGAGTCCACCAGGCGCTCCTTGGAAACTCTATTGGGCAGTTCTACTCTGTCCTATAGGGTCGCTATGAGTTGGAATCGACTCAAAGGCAGTGGGTGGTAAATAATAAAAAATTAGAACTAAAAAAACCCTTTTTTTTCATTGTTGATACGGGGAAGTGGTAGGGAGATTTCTCATAATAAGTACGTTAAACTTGCCTAAAAAAAAAAACCAAACCTGTTGTCATCAAGTCAATTCTGACTCATAGCGACCCTACAGGACAGAGTAGAGCTGCCCCATAGGATTTCCGAGGAGCAGCTGGTAGATTTGGTTAGTAGCCAAGCTCTTAACCACTAAGCCAACAGGGCTCCTCAAATACTTTATCAAACCTTCAACAAATCTGATAAGAATGGTATAGCAATGGTGGTCCCACTGGGAAAAAAATTATTCTCCAGGTCGCAGCTCAGATCCCCAGGTTGCCACAGCTAGATTGAGCCAAGGATATAGGTTCTATAACCCATGTAACCAAAATGAATAAAAGAACCGAAAATTGATCTCTTGAGAACAGGGTCCCATTTCATGTACTTTGAAATATGGAAGAAATGAAATGGCCCATTACTTAGCATAATGATCAGTTGTTCCTTAAATTCATTCAGGAGGCGAAAAAAAGGGTCACAGCGATGAAGGATTTAATTCCCTACAAGTACAGCTCTCATATTAATGAGGGTTGTAAAATATGGAAACAGAATTCTGAAAAGGACTTATTTATGTAAATTATGACTGCACAAATAAGAATCATCCAACAAACCTCTAAAATCATATTTATTTCAGAAAAAAATCATATTCATATAAATTGTATTATGTTCATCTTTGGTTATCTTAATCTTTTTTTTTTAGCTAAGAATGCAATGCAACTATATTTTTCCTCTTAAACAGAAGCTCATGTGACAGAGATAGAGACACTTTATAAATGTGGGAACAGATTTCTAGGGAGATTTGAAATTTCAGTTCTCAAAAAAGATTTTTAAAGTAGAGAATATCAATTCCAAAATTCCTGCTGAAATATGGTCCCATCTAAAGGCAGATACAGGCGGATTAGAGGCTCAGAACTTCCACTCCTTCTTGGCTAATTTTCTCAGGAACGCACAGTGAAGCCAAGAAGGAATGTCACTACCATTCTAGCACGCACCGTGCCTGAGGGGAGCTTTTCTCTGAGCTCTAGGTTTGAGTAATTTTTTAGATGAATGCTGAGTCTTAAAATTTAGACATAATCTATTCTCAAAATTTATGTAAATTTTGCTCATTTACTTGATGAAATTTATATTTGGGAAGGATTTTTTTTCCCCCCAACAACATAACAGATAACATTTTACAGTATAAATAAGCCTGTTGCTGTCCAGTCGATTCTGACTCATGGTGACTCCCCTGAGTATAGAGTAGAATGTGCTCCATAGGGGAACTCTGGGAAGCAGATTGCCAAGTCTTTCTTCTAAGGCACCTCTGGGTAGGTTCAAACCACCAACCTTTCGGTTAGTAGTCAAATGCTTAACTGTTCACATCACTCAGGGACTCCTACAGCATAAATAGGGATGCACAATTGCATTCTGGGACTCTGGAGTCTAAGTATAATTTTATCATTGGGAACATACTGACAAAATACTTGTATATTAAAATACATTTGCAAAAAAAATTTGTACTTTAGTAGGTCTTTTCTCTAAACAATGATATATCAGAACAGCAATGTGGACCAAGATGATGTTGCTGTCAAAGTCAAATTGATTCTGACTCATAGACACCCTATAGGACAGAGTATAATGGCCCTGTAGGGTTTCCAAGGCTGTAAATCTTTATGGAAGCAGACTGCCACATCTTTCTCCTGCGGAGAGGCTGGTGGGTTTGAACTGCTGACCTTTCAGATGGCAGCCGAATGCTTTAACAACACAGCACCACCAGGGCTCCTTGTATTAAAATACACTCGGAAAAAAAATTTCATTTGTACTTTGGTAGGTCTTTTCACTAAATAATAATGTATCAGAACACCAATGTGGACCAAGATGCCTTCTGAGGAAGCTGCAAATAAAATTCTTCCAGCGATGAAAAGAACTAACAAATAAACTAAAACTCGTGTTTCCTTTTACATTTGCAATAATTGACTTAAGTCATGCTTGATTTAACACCTCTGAACAGAAGAATGTGAGAACGTCCTCCTCAAAAAGAAGCCCATTTTGGCTGTGCCAGGGCTCAGCCTCTTCAAGAGTTCCGTCAGGATGCCTCTATGTTGCCGACACATACTAATATATCCTTGCTTTGTTCACAGGGAATTCAGTTTCCGGAAAATCTGCCTTGATGTAACTGTTCCCTCAAATATTATCTCCCGCAAATTTTCAGCTAACAAGGAGAAGCCCCATGGAAGATACACGTTATTCCTGAAGGCGACTGCCAGATACGTACTTCATTCTAAAAAATAGTTGCAGGATAACCCCTATAACATTTCCAGCCATTCAATTGATCTGAAAAGTCTAAATAATTTCCACTCCATTTACTTTTTATATTTGAAAGATGACATAATTAAAGAGAATTAGCTCACATCACGACCAAACTGCATATGATAAATTAAATCTAACATTATAAAGGAATAAAAGAAGAAAAAGAGCCGATAAAGGGAAAGAAATGATCTAATCCTGCAATGTATTTTTTTATCAACCCTTGCTGGAAATGAGCACATTTGGGAACCAAATGGACAAATACACCCCATAATAACAAACTCAAGCCTTCCTGACGACTGTTTTTGAAGAAGTTCAAAACAGTAGTTTTCATACCAAGGCTATTTACATGATCAGAACTACTACAAAAGACCAGTAACATTTTGATTTTCTAATATGAATGGCTGCTTGAAGCGACATGTTTTTCTTTTATAAAAGTAAACTACAGTAAAAAATTAGGTAGGATAAAATAATTTAAATAAAGGATAAACATATCTTTTCTGGTAGGTATAGTTCTCCCAAAATTTTTATTTTGCCTAAATTAATACTTTTTCTTTCACCTTCCTTTTAGACTCCCAGTTTCATGCAAGCTTGTTAAATACAAAATGGTACAAAGCTGCTAATTTGCTAAGAAATTTATTGAAAATAAAAAAGCAAACACACATGAAAAGTCATATGCCTGTGAGTCAAATAATCCGACAGTCATATGCTTTTATGAAGAAATATATCTGTGCAATCAAGCAGGCTACCCCGAAGAATACAAAATCACACACTCTTGGCTTGGCTATTAAATTTTTCTTTACCTAAATTATCAGTTCAAGAGTAACAGTGAGATAGCAAACCACAATGGGAGTTATAAACCAAACAATATAATTAACAAGCAGCAATTAGCTAAGGGATTCTTTAGTTCAAAGAGTTGTATCTGCCCAAGATTAATCCCTTTAAATTTACCCCCACAGAAGGCTCACACTTTGCGAATACCCTTCTTCTACATACTGGGAATTTGCTGGATCCTGTGGACAACGACAAATGCATCAGACAGCCCCACTTTGACTGGATGATTGGTGGAACTTATCTGTGTGACCAAGACAGGAATCTGGAAAAGAAGAAGCAGACAGTTGTGTGTTAGATTTGAATTTCATTCAGGGGGGAGAGTTTGAGCCCCTTGTTTAGTGGATAAAACCAGGGGATGGGTTTGAAATACTAGAGAAGGGGAGAGAAATATTAGAGAATATAAACAGAATATCTAAAAACAATAACAGTTTAGTGAAATTTGAGGGATTAAAGTGTCAAGGGAGTTCCTGGTCCTCAGGATGATTTCTTGAAGTTGAAAATAACAGATTCTCAGAAAGATCCCCTAACTGATGCTGTATGTTGAAAATTTACCACCTGTATGTTACATAGGGTTGTTACGAGTCGGAACCGACTTGACAGCCCCTAACAAAAACAACGCGTGTTGTTGTTAGATGCTGTTGAGCTCGCTGTAACTCATAGTGACCAAACAGAACAAAACGTTGTCGAGTCCTGTGCCATCTTCATGATCACTGACGTGTTTGGGCTCATTTTCCAGAACTACATTGGACAGTATTCTGTTGTAATCCATTAGGATCTCAGTGCTAATTTTCAGAAGTAGATCTCCAGTCCTTTCTTTCTAGTCTTAGTCTGAAAGCTTCACCGAAACTTGCCCACAGTGGATGACCCTGCTGGTATTTGAAATACTGGTGGCATAGCTTCCAATATCATAGGAACATGCAAGTAAAAAACCCAGTGCCGTCGCAGTACAATAAACGGACAGACAGTTGGTAGACCACCTATACAGACACACCATACATACATTTGATATGGGCTTTAATTTCAGAAATAGAAATGCTTCCCTATTTGTTTTCCTAAAAGACACCATTAAAGATTTATCTTTTTAGAGTTATTCTAAAATCTTTGTTCTTAGGTGGTCTTACAGGTACAAATCCTAGGAGAACGCACTGCTGAATATATATTTAACAATATCATTATTGGTTAGTATACTGTTGAATTTGGAAATTGTTAATGGGTGTCAAGCTTCATCATTCTGGTTGCAAGTCACAAGGAAAATTTATGATTTATTATGGGTCATCTAAGGTTCTGTTAACATGTTGCAGTCCAGTCGGTTCTGACTCATAGTGACCCTATGCACAACAGAACGAAACACTGCCCTGTCCTGCACCATCCTCATGATCCTTGTTATGCTAGAGACCATCGTTGCAGCCACTGTGGCAATTCATCTCATTGAGGGTCTTCCTCTTTTTCACTGAGCCTCTACTTTACCAATCATGATGTCCTTCTCCAGGGAGTGGTCCCTCCTGATAACAAGTCCAGAGTACATGAGACAAAGTCTTACCACCTTTGGTTCTGAAAAGCATTCTGGCTGTACTTCTTCCAAGAAAAACTTGTTGGTTCTTCTGCCAGTGAATGATATATTCAATATTTTTCACCAACACTGCAATTTAAAGGTGTCAATTCTTCTGTCTTCCTTATTCATTGTGCAGCTTTCCCATGTATATGAAGTCATTGAAAATATCATGGCTTGGCTCAGGAGTACCTTAGTCCCCAAAGTGATATCTTTGCTTTTTAACACTTTAAAGAGGTCATTTGATTGCTTGACTGTAGCTTCCATGGGCATTAATTGTGGATCCAAGTAAAATGAAATCCTTGACAACTTCAATGTTTTCTCCATTTATTGATGTTGCTTAATGGTCCAGTTGTGAGGATTTTTGTTTTCTTTATGTTGAGGTCTAAGCCACACAGGGCTGTAGTCTTTGATCTTCATCAGTAAATGCTTCAAGTCCTTTTTGTTTTCAGAAAGCAAGGTTGTGTCATCTGCACATCGCAGGCTGTTTACAAATCTTCCTCTAATCCTAATGTTGTGTTCTTTTTCATATTGTCCAGCTTCTCAGGTTATTTGCTCAGCATACAGACTGAATAATTATGGCGAAAGGATACAACCCTGATGCACACCTTTCCTGACTTTAAATCATGCAGTATCCCCTTGTTCTGTTCCAACGGCTGCCTCATGGTCTATGTACAGGTTCTGCATAAGCACAATTATGTGTTCTGAAATTCCCATTCTTTGCAAGGATATCCATAATTTGTTATGATCCACACAGTCAAATCCCTTTTCATGGTCAATAAAACACAGGTAAGCATCTTCCTGGTATTTTCTGCTTTTAGCCAAGATTTATCCACATCAGCAATGATATTCCTTATTCCATGACCAGTTTTGAATCAGGTTTGAACTTCAGCCAGTTCCCTGTGGATGAATAGCTGCAATTGCTTTTGAACGATCCTCAGCAAAATTTTACTTGTGTGTGATATTAATGATATTGTTCAATAATTTTCGCATTCTGTTGGATCACCTTTCTTTGGAATGGGCACAAATACAGATCTCTTCCAGTCGGCTGGCCAGGAGCTATCTTCCAAATTTCTTGGCATAGATGAATAAGAACCTCCAGCACTGCATCCGTTTGTTGAACCATTTCAGTTGGTATTTGTTGTGGACTGAATTGTGTCCCCCCAAAATATGTCAACTTGGCTAGGCCATGATTTCTAGTATTGTGTGATTGTCTAGCATTTTGTCATCTGATGTGATTTTCCTATGTGTTGTAAATTCTACCTCTATGATCTTAATGAGGCAGATTTAGAGGCAGTTTTTTTTTTTTTTGTTAATAAGGCAGGACTCAATCTACAAGATTAGGTTTTGTTTTAAATCAATATTTTTTGATCTCATACCACCAAGAAAGAAGTACTGGGAGCACAGCGTGCCCTTTGGACCCAGGGTCCCTTTGCTGAGAAGCTCCCTGAACAGGGAAAGATTGATGACAAGAGCCTTCCCCCAGGGCCAACAGAGACAGAAAGCCTTCCCTTGGAGCTGGTGCCCTGAATTTGGGCTTCTAGCCTCCTAGACTGTGAGAGAATAAAATTCCATTTGTTAAAACCATCCATTTGCAGTGTTTCTGTTATAGCAGCACTGGATAACTAGGACAGCATTCCATCATTTTCTGGAATCTTGTTTTTTGCCAACACCTTCAGTGCAGCTTAGACTTCTTCCTTCAGTACCATTGTTTATTGATCATAGGCTATCTCCTGAAATGGCTGAATATCAACCAATTCTTTTTGGTACAGTGACTCTGTGTATTCCTTCCATAGTCTTTTGATGCTTCCCGTGTCGTTCAGTATTTTCCTCCTAGAATTCCTCAATACTGCAACTCGAGGCTTGAATTTTTTTTCAGTTCTTTTCAGCTTGAGAAATGCCAAGTGTGTTCTCCCCCTTTGGTTTTCTAACTTCCAGAATGTTGCACATTTCATTGTAATACTTTGTCTTTTCAAGCCGCCCTTTGAAAGCTTCTGTTTGGCTCTTTTACTTCATCATTTCTTTTGTTTGCTTCAGCTACTTGATGTTCAAGAGCAAATTTCAGAGTCTCTTCTGACATCCATTTTGGTCTTTTCTTTCTTAATATCTGTTTAATGACCTTTTGCTTTTCTTCATGTATGATGTATTTCATGTTATTCCAAAACTCATCTGGTCTTTGGTCATTTGTGCTCAATGCATCAAAACTATTCCTGAGACTGTCTCTAAATTCAGGTGGGATATACCCAAAGTCGTACTTTGGTTCTCATGGATTTGCTCTAATTTTCTTCAGCTTCAACTTAAACTTGCCTAGGAGCAATTGATGGTCTGTTCTGCAGTCGATTCCTGGCCTTGTTCTGATTGATGCTATTGAGCTTTTCCATAGTTTCCACAGCGTAGTCGATTTGATTCCTTTGTATTCCATCCGGGTGAGGTCCATGTGTATAAATGCTGTTTCTGTTGTTGAGAAAAGGTATTTGTGATGATGAAGTCGTTGGTCTTGCAAAATTCTCTCATGCTGTCTCCTGTGTTGTTTCTGTCACCAAGTCTGTATTTTCCAAACACAGATCCTTCTTTTTATTTCTAACGTTGCATTCCAATCACCAGTAATTACCAATGCATCCTGATTGTATGTTTGATTAATTTCAAGCTGTAGAAGTTGGTGAAAATCTTCAATTTCCTCACCTTTTGTATTAGTGGTTGGTTTGTAAATCTGAATAATAGTCATATTAACTGGTCTTCCTTATGGGTATATGGATATTATCGTACAACTGACAGCACTGTACTTCAGGACAGATCTTGAAATGTTCTTTTTGACGATGAATGTGATGCCATTTCTCTTCAATTTGTCATTTCTCCATAGTAGACCATATGATTGTCTGATTCAAAATAGCCAGTACCAGTCTATTTCAGCTTACTAATACCTAGGATATCAATCTTTTTGCATTCCATTTCATTTTTGATTACTTCCTGTTTTCCCAGATTCCTACTTTATAATTCTATGTTCCGATTATTAATAGATACTGGCAGCTGTTTTTTCTCATTTTGAGTTATGCTGCCTCAGCAAATGAAGGTTCTGAAAACTTTATGCCATTCACGTTGTTAAGGTTGACTCTACTTTGAGAAGACAGCTCTTTCTCAGTCGAATTTTGAGTGCCTTCCAACCTGAGAGGCTCATCTTCCAGGGCTATATCAGACAATGTTCCAACTACAATTCATAGGGTTTTCACTGGCCAATTTTTCCAGAAGTAGACAGCCAGGTCCTTATTCCTAGTCTTAGTTTGGAAGCTCCGCTGAAACATGTCCACCATGGGTGATGCTGCTGGTCTTTGAAATATCGGCGGCATAGTTTCCAGATTCACAGCAACATGCAAACCACCACAGTACGACAAACTGACAGATGTGCGGGGAGATATATATATATATATGCATGTATGTAAAATAGAGACACACACACCTTGGCTGATGCAAACGGTTTATGTACTTGGCTACTAACCAAAAGGCTGGAAGTTCAGGTCCACCCAGAGATGTCACGGAAGAAAGGCCTGGTGTCTACTTCTGAAAAATCACTCACTGAAAACCCTATGGAGCACAGTTCTACTCTGACATATAGGGGGTTGCCATGAGTCGGAGCTGACTTGACAGCAACCAGTAATTTGCTATCTATCCGTCTGTCTATCTATCATCACTTTTCTTAATAAGCATTATTTTATTACCCAGTTTTACACTCCATGTTGAGGAGTGCTAATATGAATGTAATTACATGTAAGATAGACTTACAGTTAAACAAGAAAAGCCAAAAGGATAGAAAAAACATAGGAAAAAAAAAATCCCAATTCAAATTATATAAACAGACACCTGCTTAGGAGGAAATATGAAAGCTTTTTTAGTAGAATTTGCCACTTGCATTCATTCTCCAACATGTAAGACTGCAGTTTTCCTCTGCAAGCTGTGAAATATTTTATGAACTACTCTGTGGTAATTTATTGTATTTCTTCCTTTCCCATATCCGAATCAGAACATGAATTTATATTGCTCTCAGTTGAAGTAATCTATTTTGTTGTCGTGAGTATTATATTTTTATGCCAGAGCTTGTTTTCCAGATCAGATGACTTGGTTCCTGTAGACCTTCCAGCAACTCTCCCCTCTCTTCAATTTATCTACTCTACATTTTCTCTCTTGCCTTACGTGGCCATCTTTCATTTTGTTTTTGTTTTCCCTCCTTTTACTTCCTGCCTTTATATTTTGTCTCTAAGTCAAGCCTTCACCTCCAATTGTTTTTTTTACAGTTTTGGGTGGATTGCATTGATGCTCCAATCAATGGCTTCTTGTATCCATATCCTTTGTCCTTTATCTTTGTAGTCCTCTCCCACTCGGACACTGGGCTCAGCAATATGGCAAAACTTGACAATAGCAAACTTGAAGCAAAATGAGGTTGGAAACACTGCTTGAATGTTTCCATCTCCTTTCTTGGACCCCTACCACTGCCATGAGAACATATTCTGTTGGCCATGGAGAAGTGCAATCTTTCCAATGGAGGCTGTCCTTGACCAGCCAGCCCCCATACAATCCAGCAACTGAAAGCAAACACATGAGTGAGTCCAGCCAATATCAGTAGATCTGACCCAGATCAGTAGAATCACCAAGCTGACACACAGGTATCTTGTGAGAAATAATAAATGGAGTTGTTTTAAACCACTACAATTTAGAGTGATTCGTTATATACCAATACTAACTGCTGCATTCTCTTAAAAATCTAATAGCCAATTCAAATTTCTCTGCGTATTTACATAAAATGACGTAACGTCCCTTCTCCTTGGTCTCTGGGACTATCTCTCTATTACTAGGTAAAGTTCTGGAACGTTCTATAGAAGAATTTCATTTTTCGTACCCTCCCTCTTTTTTTTTTTTTTACTCTTCTATCTTTCTTTTACTTTCTAGTTTATTCTTTATTCCCTGGATTCCAAAGAATAAGCCAATGTGTATAAGTTACATAAACCCAGGCTCATTTAACCTAAGGAAAATCTCTCCAAAGCCAAAATAGGTTGTTTCAGGGTATAGAGTTTTCTATGACTATAAATAATCCCATCACAGATTGTCCAACTCTCTAGAAGGACGGTTGTAGATGACCTTTAAAGACGCTTTCTATCTTCAGATTTAATTTATTGAATGAAATAGAACTTCAACAATTAAATTGTCAACAATGATCCCAACGAACATTAACCCCACAAAAACCAAACCCATTGCCATCGAGTTGATCCCAACTCATAGGGACCCTACAGGACAGAGTAGAACTGCCCCACAGAGTTTCCAAATTTGTAAATCTTTATGGAAGCAGACTACCACATCTTTCTCCCATGGAGCAAGAAATTGCACCAAAAAATTCTACCTATATATAAAAAGAACGGAAGTAGGTAGAAATCCTCATTGGCAACCAATGGTTACATTTTAACTTGCTGCCAGCTTCCTTAATTTATATATTCATGGGACAATAACTTCTGAGGACCGTGTCTGACAAACCATCTGATACTACCATAAATATCTATAATATGTGTCTTAATATAATATGGACATATAAAATAGAAAGTACATTTCTGAGAATAATATCTACTACACATAAAGTATTTTCCCCAAAAGGCAGATACACTCTCCATATTGTTTCATAAGATAGATAGAAAGAATTCATTCACTCACTCATCAAACATGAACTGAACATATTATTGGATGCACTGAAATTTCCACAGAGAACAAAGTCCCTGCTGTCAGACAGTGGGTGGACACAGACCCTACAAGAGGTGAACACAGAGTATGATGGACGATGGTAAGTGCTAAGGAGAAAACTAAAACAGGGTAAAGAGGGATGGGGGCCTCTTGCAGAGAGTGTGGTCACAGAAGGTCTCTCTGATAAAATGGATTTTCTGCGGAAGCTTAGAAAAAGTAGGAGAATCAGCCATGTGGATAGTTGAGAAACAGATCTATGTGGAGGGGCCAGAACATACAAATACCTTGGCTGAACTACTTTTGATGTATTTTAGGGATTAAAAAGTTTATCAGTATGGTTGGAGCAGAAAGAGTAACTATAAGAGTGCCACAGGAGGTGAGATTAGGGGAGTGGTAAGGAGTGCACAAGTCCTTGTAAACCACGGTAATGACTTTGGATTTTATTCTCAGTGGTATGAGGAAGTTCTAAAGGGTCTGGAGCAGAAAGACATCCTTTTACATTTAAAAAGGATCACACGGAGAAACTAGTTTGCAGGGTATCCTCCTTGTCTACGTAAGAGATAGGTGGGGGAAGTGGATTCTGGATAAATCATGAAGGTACTGCTGTCAAGGTATGGCATAGATTTAATGAGAGTGAGAAAACGAGAGAAGTCAAGGATGCTACCAAGCTTTTTGGTCTTAGTAGCAGGAAAAAGAGAATAGAACTTTTCATCAGGGCAGCCATGTTGTACTTCAGGGGTTTATTTACACTGTGTTTTACTAGAACGGCAATCCCTGGAGCTGTGCACAGAACAAGCGATGCTGCTCTAAACAGAAGCACTGAAATGTACAGAGATGGAGAAGACTGCAGGAAAAGAAGGTTGGAGGAGGATGAAGACTTCATGGAAATATCACTGACTTCAGATGTTTTTCTTTAAAACTTTTATGTAGTTCATGAACGAAAGCATAAGATTTTCTAAAACTGGCATTTTATCCTGATTAAATATTGAAATGAAAATCTACAGGAAGCTTTCAATTTCTTATCTTGTCCTAGAAGCTATGTAAGTAAGCCTTTTAAGAAACAATTACATACCAGGCTTTGAAAAAACAAACTGCTTTCACCTATTGAATTAAATACATAGTATAAATGAGAAAAAGACAAACAACTTCAGCCTTTCTCACAGATTTCTTACATCAGCATGTCTGCCTAGCCCGTCCTCCTGATATTATCAAATCTGTCTTACTCTGGCCTTCTTGGACTGTAACTACTTTATTTCAAAAATATCAAAGGCATGGGGTTGGTCTGGGGAAGGATTGTTAATCAACTCACCACAGCCAAGTAATCAGGCTATGTGAGCCCTCTCTGGAGCAAGTCAGAGCAGCCTGCAGGTTTCAGGTCAGTAAAAAAAAACTAGAGGCTAAGATAAATTAGGAGTACCGTTAAAAGCTACATTTAAAATGAAGTATTTTTGACTAATATCAACAAAGCAATTGTGTGTGTGTGTGTGTGTGTGTGGGTATGGGTGTAGGTGTGGTAATGTGTGAATATAGGATCCCTGGGTGGCAAATGGAGGCCTGGTGGTGTAGTGGTTAAGAGCTTGGCCGCTAACCAAAAGGTCAGCAGTTCAAATCCACCAACCGCTCCTTAGAAACCCTATGTAGCAGTTCTTCTCTGTCCTATAGGGTTGCTGTGAGCTGGATTCAACTCTACAGCGATGGATTTGTTTTTTTTTTTTTTTTTTTTGGTTTTGAGATGGTGCAAGTGGTTACACATTCAACTACTAAGTGTTAGCGGTTCAAACCCACCCACAGGCACTTCTGAAGACAGGCCTGGCGATCTGATTCCTAAATGTGACAGCTTGGAAAACCCTATGCAGCAGTTCTCCTTTGCACACATGGGGTTGCCATGAATTGAAATAGACTCTAAGGCAACTAATAACAACAACAAGCAAAAAATTAGCACAAGAACGTGTGTGTCATATTGTCAGTCACCTGAAGAACTCAAGACAGAGAATCCTTGGCCAAAAAAGATGGCCAAAAGTAAAAACTCTAAAAGCTTTGCATGTGGGTAGCTATTTTTTTATCCTTTCTACAAATTTGTATTCACCCTCAAAATTTCTCCCAAGTCAGACTAGCAGGGAATGTTGGGAAACCAATCTGAAATAATAAATACTCTGAACTACAGTATTAAAGAAAAAAGAAACACGGGTTAGTTTTTTTAAGTGCCTATAATCGTTGCCTTTTTATTACTAAAGCAAAGCTAAATTTTAACTGGGCCTCTCTATGAACTGTATTTAATTTTAAATTTCTGAGAATGGGGTTTACAATTGCATTCGTTCCATAGGACAGAAAAGGGGCATTAACACCAAAGTATGCTCCATTCTCGCACACCCAGGCATTTATAAATTCTTTGTTTTATTTTATTTATTGAGGTATTTTAGTTTGTGTTCCACTTTACAAGGTACAGATAAGTTGACTGTTTGGTATACATTTTTCAATAAATGATATAATGAAGCTATTGAAGCAAACTGAGTATAAAAACAGAAAGGGCTTGCAATAGGTCAAAACCAAAACCAAACCCAGTGCTGTCGAGTCAATTCCAACTCATAGCGACCTTATAGAACAGAGTAGAACTGCCCCACAGAGTTTCCAAGAAGCGCCTGGCGGATTCGAACTGCCGACCCTTTGGTTAGCAGCCGTAGCACTTAACCACTACACCACCAGGGTTTCCTTGCAATAGGTAGACAAAATTAAATCAAGAAAAATGTATTAGTAATAAACAAAGGTAGGACAGAGCACACTGGCCTTTGGAAGAAGACAAAGCGTCTCATTCCTCCCTTTGTGGTATCATTCTCCAGGACTCAGGAGCCCAGCCTAATCCCTAAAACATGGGCTTTACATCTATCTCTAAAACAGAGAGATAACAGCATGCTGCTTGAGTCAGCGGTAATGGAATTTTATTTTCCTCACTGTTCTGCCCTGCAAACTTCGCCAAAACATTCATTTGTTTCCATTACGGGCCCAACTATCTAATAGGCAGCACAACATCTCAGCAGGGGCTTGATCAGACAGTACGTATTCTAAAGATGAATCATATGCCTATCAGAACTGAGCTGGAAAAGAATTACTCTCAAGTCATTTTTGTTCATTTGCTAATCAGCAATATGGTATCTGGTTGCTGAATATTTTTTTAAAAAAGCGATTTCACCCACTTTCACTTACATTCAGTTCTCAACTTTGTACCTCATCTTCCTTAAATGTCTGACCTGACTTTTGTGTTACTCAGTAGACTATTTAATTTTGAAAAGTCATGCTCATTTTTATTATCAAAACAACAAATAAAGTCCAAAGTATTAATGCTTGTCTGAAAACTACATTTGAATAGAAGGGTTTTCAGTTAAATTAACAATATAAAAATCCATTTGTTATCCTGAATATTGTTAACGTTTTACACAATTATCTCGATCCCCTTGTAGGCTACTGTCGCTGGATCTCTTTCATGTGCCAGGTATTGAGCAATATCCTTGGCTGCATGAATCCAACGCTGAGTCATTAGCTAACTTCCTAACATCCCTCCTGCCCCGGTCTTCACAATCAAACCTGTAGAAAACCTGGAAGGAGACAAACTGATAGGCAAATTAGCCTGTATGTTAAAAGAGGGATTTCACACTTAACATCTACATAAGCTAATATAGGCCTGAGTTAAGAAAGAAGAAATTGGTGAGGAATGGGGGTAAACTGGACGATTGTCCACCCTCTCCCTCCCCCCCCGAAAAAAAAACCATTGCCGTAGACTTCATTCAGACTCAGGAAGATCGTGTGTGTTACAGAGTAGAGCGACCCCATAGGGTTTCCCTGGCTGTAATCTTTAGGGAAGCATATTGCCAGATCTTTCTCCTGCAGAGCCACTGGGTGAGTTTGAACCATTCACCTTTCTATTAGTAGTCAAGCACTTAAATGTTTGTGCCACCAGGGCTCCTTTTTGGGTTAGTACAAAAACCAAACCCATTGCTGTTGAGTTGATTTTGACCTATAGCATCCCTACAGGACAGGGTAGAACTGCCCCATAGAGTCTCCAAAGAGTGGCTGGTGGATTCGAACTTCTGACTTTTAGGTTAGTAAAACCCAAAAAAAAAACAAACCCAGTGCCGTTGAGTCGTTTCGGACTCATAGCGACCCTATAGGACAGAGCAGAACTGCCCCACAGAGCTTCCAAGGAGCGCTTGGCGGATTCGAACTGCCGACCCTTTGGTTAGCAGCTGTAGCACTTAACCACTATGTCACCAGGTTTTCCTTTAGGTTAGTAGTCAAACACAAAGCATTTGCACCACCCAAGGAACTGGAGGGAGCATACCCTGAGTAAAGCTTCCAGCCAGTTGTTAAACCAAAAACCCGCTGCCTTTGGGTCAATTTCAACTCATAGTGACCCTATAGGACAGACTAGAACTGAATACAGAGTAGAGTTTCCAAGACTGTAAATCTTTACAGAAGCAGACTGCCGTATCTTTCTCTCCTGGAGTGGCTGGTGGGTTCGAACCACTAACCGTTCTCTTAGCAGCTGAGTGCTTAACCACTGTGCCACCAGCCAGTTGTTACCATGTGGATATGCAGCCCAAGAAGATGCAAATTTGTATTTTTATTTGAAATCTGCTGGTAGATAAATGTTAGCAACATATTCATTTTACAAACATGATCTAAGCCAACAACAACAATAAAAAATCAGTGGACCTCTGATTTAAAGAGTAGTCACTACTGAACTGATAAACTAGAGTTCAAGTTTCCTTAAAGGCAACATTGAAGCAGATGCCTGCCTAAAGGAGTCTGTGCGATGAGGCCCGAGGCAGTAATGACTATGGTGGGGACTTTGACATGTGATGAAAGCTAAGTAAGGCAACTTGCCCAAACATGGCACAGGGCATAAAACCCTAAGGGAAATGAGAGATCCGGAAGCTCTGCACCCTGGGTTTGGGTGAGGCACTCAGAACGTATCAGGGACAAACGGGCTCTTTGGTCATGGAACATCGGGGCAGGGAGACTGCATATGGCCCTATATGGGCAAGAATACCCTGGGAGTCAAACTTCACAATGTCACATCAGGTATAAAGAGAAACAAGACTTGGAAGTCATGAAAAATCACCCAGGACGATGATATAAATTGCCAAGGACAACACAGCCAGGTGCTGGCAGAGCCAATACTACAACAGGTTTCCTATTTCTAAATTATCTCCTCTGTGCACTGCTCCTTCCCTTCCCTTCCATTCCCTCCTTCCTATCTTTACTCACAGCATTTGCTACTGTGACACAATAAAGTGAGAATAATTCTATTGGTCATTTTCTTTCATCATGGAAATTAAACAAAAAATTAAAACACCAGGAGATTTTATACGTGAGTTAACTAAAAGAAAAAAAAAAAGACACCTCCATACGCAAATGATTGGATTCTGAACAAAGCCACGAAGATAAAATTTTAATGTTTTATATGTTTAAAATACGGGGAAGTGCTATGATACAAAATTATGTCTACCTTTCCTTACAATTATTTCTTGAGAGATTTTAATCAGCATTTTATAAGTTATCTGAGTTTCTCAATCTTGTATTTGATATATACATATAGTTTTTTTCCTACTTGTACATTTATAAAGTTCTGTGACACTTCACATTGCGTGACTGCACACACACTATTTCATGTCTGTCACACTTCTCGTGAATACAGCAATAACCACAGAAGGCAAATTACATCCAAATCGTGGTTCTTTCACTCTTCTGTTCTTTTGGGGCTTCTCTCACTCTCTTGATTTTTCCCCTCCAAAATTATACAAGTTTAGCAAGTGTTCACCCTTTAATACTTTAAGGCCGATTACATGAAATGAAGGGTCATTACACTTTAAATAAGACAAATAATCCTCAAAGAGATTTGTAAAAAATGCATTAAGGAAGCCCTTGAAATCTACAACTAGTTGGCAATGGTCATTTATTAATTATGCATTCTTCCACAGAAATAGTAAATGTTACGCCAAGGAACATTAGGTTTAAATACTTAAATGGCATCAGAGATTAAAACTGATTTTACTTAATAAAGGCTAAAATTCTTCTGTACCAACCTCCTCTAAGATTTGCCGCACAAAGAGATGGTATGTTATGCAACCAAGAAAATGGGTATGGCTTCTCCATGAATTCCCTGTCATCATATAGTAGTAGGATTGCATGTTTTTTTTTTCTTAATTACATTGTCCAGTGTTAAGAGCTCAGCTGCTAACCAAAAGGTCAGCAGTATGAATCTATCAGCTATTCCTTAGAAAACCTATGGGCCAGGTCTACTCTGTCCTAACGGGTCATTATGAGTTGGAATCAACTCGACGGCAACAGGTTTAGTTTGGCTTTTAAATTATAAACTGCTTTGCCCCTCCCATAAGCTGGTAAAAAGAAAAACAGCTAAATTTTCAATAGACACACAAAAGATTACATCCTTCCCTAGTTGTATGTATAGTAACAATAGATTTCAAGGTATATTAAGTCAGAAGAAATACAACCTCTAAAATATAAGGATATAATAGGATACATAACATCAAGGACTGTAAGAAATCTGACTTAAAAATCTCTGACTTTTTTGGAATGAAATCTTTTTTGAGAGTAGTTAGTTTCCTTCTTACATTATCAATAGACCAGAAATTTCAGGTCCATATTTATTATAATCAAACACATACAATCATCACTATTCAACGATAACCAATAATAATATAAAGAATCTGGATTCTAGGTTCATAGCTAGTTATTAACAGAATAGGAAATAGGAATTTTATTTTCCAAATTCCATTTATCTAAGAAAAGGATTCACCCATGTACCAAACCAGTTGCCATTAAGTTGATTATTCCAACTCATGGAGATCCCAAGTGTGTCAGAGTAGAACTGTTCTGTAGGGTTTTCAATGGCTGATTTTTCAAGAAGTAGTCTTTCTTCCTAGGAGCCTCTAAAAAAAAAAAACCTGTTGCCATCAAGTTGATTGCAACTCATAGTGACCCTATAGGATACAGTAGAGCTGCCCCATAGAGTTTCCAAGGGGCACCTGGTGGATTTGAACTGCCAACCTTTTGGTTAGCAGCTGAAGCACTTAACCACTATGCCACCAATGAACTCAAATGGCCAGCAACCAAGTTAGCTGGCTAGCAGCTGAGCACTTAACTGTTTGTGCCACCCAGAAGAACCACCTTTTAATTACTTTAAAGTTTAATAAAATAAATAAAGCAAATGCTGGGGAAAGACAAACTATTTTTTACTGTGCTCTCAAGTGGCTGAGTTAGAGTATTATAATGACCAACCAACACACTGACCAGCTGACTAGGACATCAAAGTAAGTGAAACGGCTCGGTTATTTATTGAAAAGGAAGTTTCTAGCGACGCAGTATGGTACATAGGTTAAACCTATGGGCTCTGGAGTCAAATTATCTTGAACGAATCTCTGTTCCATGATTTTGGGAAAGTTACTTAATCTCTTTATGTGTTTCAAGTTCCTTCTCTGCAAATGATAAGAAATACTTGGCTCTGAGTTTTTGTTAGAATTATATGAGATAAACTGTAAACACTTAGGTCAGATCCTAGCACATACGAAAAGCTTAATAAATGTCAGATTTTAATCCAAATTTTTTGTTGTTATTGGGTGCCACTGAGTAGATTCCAACTCGTAGCAACCCTACATGACAGAGCAGAACTGCCTCATAGGGTTTTGCAGTTCTAATCTTTACGGACGCAGATTGTCAGTTCTTTCTCCTGCAAAGCCACTGGGTGGGTTCGAATCGCCAATCTTCCGGTTAGCAGCTGAGCACTTAACTCTTGTGTCACCAGGGGTAGGGGTTGCTAATAAAAGTGGATGCGACTTCCACTTTTGATTACGGAAGACAAATTTGTATAAGATCACTTCTACTTAGATCCACCAGAAATGATGAATAAAATATAGAAAGCATCTGTTGAAGGCATCAGATGGCTGTCAAAGAACAAGGACTTGAGATGCCAAGGTCCCAGGTGAAAAGAAGTCATATGAGAGCCCCCCACATTTTCCCCTCAAGACATTTATTTGACAATTCAGAAGCTGAACAGAACTTCAGACAGTCTAATGGAGCTAAGGAAAAATACAGGCGTTCAGGGATACGAAAGGAAATGGTTCGTAATAAATTCCCAGGTCTTAAGTGGAGACCCCTGAAGGACTACACTCTAAGAGTAAGGGCTAGCCAGAAATATACCAGCCTTTACAAAGACTGATACTTAGCTTTAAATGAACTTACAAACTTTTTTCCACACAGTATTAAAGTACTCTGTCCCATCCTAAAGGTCTGGGAAATAAATAAATACACCCTCTCTGGAGGAAGAAAGCGTTATCTAGAACCTCGTATTATTTCTTTAGTATTTTGTAAACAATGTCTAGAATTTGATTGAACATTACCTAGCCAATAAATAAATAAATAAAAAGACATGATCAATGAATGAAAACCTAGAGGAAAAAAAGTAAACAGATGATAGAAACAGACCCATAGGAAATCGAGATATTGGCATTATCAGTTACAGACTTTAAAATAGCTGTTATTAATACAGTCAAGAAAATAGAGGACAAACTGGCTAATTTTATCAGATAATTAAATCTGTGTCAAAAAATAAATGGATACCTAAAACTGAACAATACATTAAAGTGAACGGGTGTTAATTACTTTGAGAGCAAAAAGGGAAGAAGATACCTTTTCTGTACTTTGACTTCATCCTAAGTAAAATATATCTTAGAAGTTAATTAAAATAAATAGCTGAATAAAAATAAGGGCCTAGGATTTAAAACAGAATTTCAAATCTTTGGGTGAACAATACAGAGTTATAACCTCAGGAAAAATAATTATTTAAAAAAAAAATCTGTGTGTTCACTATTCTCGTCACTAGCATGGTTATAGAGAATAATCTGGTATCAGTGCAGGAAAATTAAATGTTATGAACAAATCAGTATTTACCTTTATTTTAAGCAGCAGTAGTACTTCCCTGTCTCAGTCCCATTACAAGCAAGGATATTATGAGAAATGCAAATATCTTTTCTAATTTATTGATCATTCTCTATGTAGTTTGCACTGTGAAAAAATTATGCTGTTGAAGAAATAGCTAAATAGTATGGAGATCATTTGAGTGGTCAGTACGGGCAATTCACATGCTAGGGTAAAGAAACATCATTAGTGGAATAAATCACATGAGGGCAACAAAAACGGAATTTGCCACAGTACACTTATCCAATGCATTACTAATTTTTAATCTACAACTTAACCAAGTCCTTCGTTGGTGGGTTTTGCATAGATCAGAATTTTCCTTCTCATGACATAAAAACACAATAAAACAAAACTTGCATTAGTCTATTTGTAGCAGCTTATTATAATAGCACTTACCTCTCTACGTATAATTTCACTTCTGTAAGTTTAATCAGGTCAATAATGGATATTATACTCCTTGTATTATATGTTCTCATGATTTTGTTAGCTCTACGACTTGACTAGGAATCTCTCTCCTGACTATACATCATGTAATGGTGTAATATAATGGACTCAGATACAGAGATTATTAAACAGCAAATGTTAACAAGTATTTATAGAAAATAAACAAATGAGAAATAGATTTGTGAACTGTTATACATAATCTTCTTAGAAAAGACAAAAATGTTATGATATCTTGGGATCACCAAATTAACGTTTTCCAACCTGGATTTCTCCTTAACAAGCTCTGTAAGTATGTTCATCTTTGTGATTCAGCTTGTTTAGCTATGTAATAATCATGTACGTCCCAATTCCATAATTAAGCCATACACATTTATTGAGTTCTTTTATGTTCAGTGTCTTTATGAGAGGTTAAGGATATTAAGAATATAGGAGACTGCTGAAGAACTAAAAACTATAATGTATGTGAAAGCACTTTGTAAAGGATTATACATCATGTAAATCACTATTTTTTTGTTATCATGTGGTTATAAATATCTTTCCAGAAGTGCCAGAAGCATCTAGTACCCATCCCTAATGTAAAGCAATCCTTACATTGGCAAAGTTTACAAAGAGAAATTTGCTTCCATAAAGTGAAACATGTGACAATTAACAGAAAAAAAAAAGGAAGAATGCGGGAAAAAAACCTGCTTTCTAATGAGAAAGGACCTTAAGGCAAATAATACAGTAAAAAATGACTTCTTTAGAACTCTGAGTACAGAGAAAAATGTTCACTAGGGCTATATTTTGGGAGTAACCAGAGAGCATTAAAATTGTCTATGAGTTTGATATTTCTCCATAACAAAACAAGAATACCATAATAAAAAATTTTCCTTTGATTAAAACAAAGAAAAGAAAAAAACAGTTTTAAAACACCAAACCACAAAAAGGGAGAACAGGAAGAATAAACTATTACTCTGCAATGTGAGGCACACATTAAGAAAAGAGTAAATAAAGATGACAATTTTGATAATAAAGACTAGAGAGAGAGTGAAAGACCACAATAATAACACAAATGTCTGTTTTGACAAAGCCTACAGTGAGTGACATTTAAGACTCTAGACTTACTGTTCCTGCATCTTTCTAGAAACTTTACCACTGTTGGTTAAAACAGTGGAAAACTAACATTCAAAAATGTCATCATGTAGTCCCAGCAAGGCACTCGATTAAAGTGAAAACTAGAAATGAATGAGACCCTTTGAGGGATAATCTCTCAACTTCCAGTGAGTGGTATGTAAGACTGTGATGGGCTATGATATTGAAACATAACTCTGGATAAAGAAACACAGAAAACAGGACAGATCCCATATTCTATTCTATTTATATTACTGCTCCAAGTAAATGAATATTTTCACATGGAAAAACTCCTCAACTCCTCAAAGAGCAAAAACATCTGGCATGGTTATGAGATTTCCAGAAATTGGCCTGTTTGATTGAAATGTAACTATCCTTCACCTTACAGAATAGATGGAATTCAGATGATTTGACCAAAGCAAATCCTTTTTTATAATCAATATTCTTTCTATAATCAGGGATTTGTTATCCAAAGAAAAAATAATGCCACATTAGAAAACAAGACATTGAGTCTCTATTACTATAAATACCCATGCCCATGAGGGTCCTATCAATTACTACTTCATACTGCAAGGATTTCTCTCATGACTAGTGACTGCTTAAACATCATAAACTAAAAGTTCTTTGAACTTGATCCTTACATTCTTTGTTTTTCTCCCCAAGAGTTCAGGTTGTCTAATAGGCTTTAATTACATTGTTAATAGAGTATGAAATCAAACATGCTTGTTAGGCTAATGCAAACATTCTGGAAATTTAAGGCCACAAGTTAGTAAATTTGCATTCTGTACTTGTCAATTTGGTAAGATGAAACAAACCACAAGTTTAAATTCCCTTGTCCTTTCTGTCAGTTATATCTCTAATTCATTCTTTCTATCTGGTTGCAATAAACATTGATCAGAGAGATTTTGGACTCAGCTGTCCCGGAGTGCTTTCAGTCTGGGTCATTGGGCCACATATTTGAACAAAACCGTGTCACAGAAACTGACAAGGCAAACAAACAAATAAACATATATAAACATAAATATTAAGATTTGGGTAATAAATTTCTCCAAATTAGAAATATTTTCATTGGAGACATATCACAGACATACCTTCAGAAGACAATTACACCATAATTTTAGTAATTCATGGATCGTAACGCCAATGATATCAGCATAAAATAAACAAACAAAACCCAAACATTAAAAATCAACCCAGAAGTGCAATCCAGAGATTAAAAAAAAAAAAAGTTTTTATCAAGGAAAGAAACCAAGGAAGTTAAGAAAATAATCTGAGGTTCATGACTGCAAGATACTGTTTTCTTGATACTTAGAGGAAAAGGTAAAGGTCAAGGTCGGGGGGGGGGTAAGAAAATTATCAATATATCACTTACTTCTTTGTATCCAAAGATGATGCGTCCATCTGTGAGGAGAGTTGCCTGGAATGTAAAGCTTCCTAGGTTGTAATTATCCTGCAGATGTACGTGGTCCCACTGGACAACAAGTGCTGTGCCTAAAAAAACCCGTCGGAAAAAAAAAGAAATACATGAGAAAAACATACCAACCCTTTCTGGTTAGAGTCTCGAAAAAACTGATCTGGCCCTCAGATTTAGGACTTGTGCTATTTGGATTTTATGTGGTTAATTAGAATTCTATTACTGAAAAAGCATTTGGGTTATTTTCTAAAGGACTGAGGATTCTCTAACAATTTGGGAAAACTTAATCTCATACTGAGGTTAATATTGAGGCCACTGTGGGGGAATGTTGCCTTAGGGATTTGATTAATGTTAATGGATGTTGTCTGCTTAAATTTCCATGAGCCACTTTGAAAATGCAGCCCAAGCGGACTGACTGAACTTCAAACACATTTGACAAATGCTGAGAGAGGAAGGAACGTGTTCAGAAAAGCTAGAACTACTTATAAAAGACCTGAAAATGTCTTTTCCATACTTAGAATTACACTTTTCCACACTGAAGAAGTTCCTTTAGCACTAATGGAATTTTCTCCTTTGATTCACAATGCCTGCATTTCTGTCTTTGTTGTATTGCTTCAAGGAGGCTGCAAGGTAGCTTAGTGGGCTCTGGGCTAAGATTTCTGAAACCACCTTGAAGTACACTAGAAGGAATCTACAGCACTGTACATTATATTTTGATGACTCAACGTGCCAGTGTTTACTAGGAAACTCTTAGCATGAAATAGAAACTGAAAATAGTTTAACAGCCGCCAATGAGAATTCCTATTTTTAACTAATACTGTATATTCTTTTAAAAAAACAAATAAGTAGTTAAGACTTTTGCTTAGCTCTAGATATCAGACTCTCTGGTTTAAAAAAAATGATACCAAAAGAAATGGTACAGAAAATGAAACTCTCAGAACTAAAAGAGAAGAAACTCATCTCCTGGCTCAGAAAGTGAAAAAAAAAAAAATCAGGATTGTATAAAACCTAATCTGTTGCCGTCGAGTCAATTCCAACTCATAGCAACCCTATAGGACAGAGTAGAACTGTCCCATATGAATTCTAAGGAGCGTCTGTTGGATTCGAACTGCTGATCCTTTGGTTAGCAGCCGAACTTTTAACCTCTATGCACACCAGTGTTTAGCAAACTAGTTTTTTAAGCAATGATTTTGTGCTAATAGTAATATCCCTTGAGCTAGCTGACAATTTTAAATAGATGTGCTATTTCAAATAAATTTTTAATACGAAATTGTAAATCCTTGTTGTGTGCCGCTGAGTCAATTCCGACTCCTAGCAACCCCACGTTACAGAGCAGAACTGCCCTATAGGGTTTCCTAGGCTTTTTTTTTAATCATTAAGGGAGCAGATCTCCAGGTCTTTCCTCTTGAGTAGCAGCTAGTGGGTTCGAACTGCTGACCAAAAGGTTAGCAGCCAAGCGTTTGACCATTGAGCCTCCCGGGTTCCTTAAAGGGCGTTAAAATATAGAAATGTGTTTCTTTTTGAGATAAAACTTCAGAAGTCAAGGAATTTGGTTTTGAATTTCACCTTTATGCTTTTAGCAATAGGAAACACCTAATACATACCCCTGTTGTGAGTGAAGAGCCAGGCTGCTTCCTTCCACAAGCACCTCCTTGTCTAGACTATCTTTTTTTTTTTAATTGAAAAAGCCAAGAGTACAATAATAGCCAGAAAACTTGCAATAGCATATTAGTATGGGGGTTTTCTGATCATAAAATGCCTTCTACAAACTTCTTTTTCCTTCACATATGTCCACAAACCTCAAGCTCCAGTCTCTTCCCCCTCATTCACTAATTTCTATCAGAGATACTGGCAGTGCAGAGAAAACACTGAATACAGCAAAGGCCTAGACTTGTCCCAGCTCTGATGCCTGCTGTGTGACCTTAGACATAGTTAAGCTGCATGAACCTGTTTCTTCACCAATCAAATGGGAGTAAAAATTCTTGCCTTCAAGGGATTTCTGCATTTAATACAAATACTAATGCATTTGATTATTGACACATTTAATGTATTAAATAAAAGACAATAATACCTCCAATTCTTTATCAAAGTGTAAATGAATTAAGTAATTAACTTTTTATTTTATGCAAATCCTGCTGAAGATATTCCTAATGTAAGTGCCACTAAGTTTGCAAATGTAAAGTTTTGTATTATGTAGTAGCAAAGCCCTTCCCCCCAAGATTTCTTGATCTAAATGGTTCTATGTAGTACCAGGGAGCCGCTGGGCGGTGCCAACAGTTGACATGCTCAGCTGCTAACCAACAGTTTGGAAGTTTGAGACTTCCCAGAGGAGCCTTAGAAGAAAGGCTTTGCAATCTACTTCTGAAAAATCAGCCATTGAGGACCTTATGAAGCGCATTTCTCTTCTAGACAACACATAAGGTTGTCCTGAGTAGGAATCCACTTGACGGCAAATTGTAAAAATGGTACATAAGTAGTGCCAACTCAGAGGTTATTTATTGTAAATGTTATCAATAAACTTAAAAATTAGCTAAATATCTCTATACTGTTTTTATTAAATAATCAATATTTTGAGTTTCTTTTTTTTAATCAAAAATTGCTGAAATAAAAAATTTTTGGCTATTACAAATCAGACAAAGGTCTAATCTCTAAAATCTACAGGAAAATCCAACACCTCTACAACAAAAAGACAAATAATCCAATTAAAAAACAGGAGAAGTAAATGAACAGACACTTCACCAAAGACAACATTTGGGCGGCTAACAGACACACGAGGAAATGCTCATGATCTCTAGCCATTTGAGAAATGCAAAGGAAAACCACAGTGAAGTACCATCTCGTCCCAACATTACTGGCACGAATCAAAAAAACAGAAAATAACAAATGTTGGACAGGCTGCGGGGAGATTGGAACTCTTACGCACTGCTGGTGGGAATGTAAAATGACACAACCATTTTGGAAAACGATATGTCACTTCCTTAGAAAGCTTGAAATAGAAATACCATATGATCCAGCAATCCCACTCCTAGGAATATATCCTAGAGAAATAAGAGCCATCACATGAATAGACATATACACACTCACATTCATTGCAGCATTGTTCACAAAAGCAAAAAAATGGAAACAAACTAAATGCCCATCAACAGATGAATGGATAAACAAACTGCATACACACACTGAAGTACTATGCAACAATAAAGAACAATGATGAATCTGTGAAGCATCAAGCTGAGCAAAATACATCAACCACAAAAGGACAAATAGTATATGAGACCACTACTATAAAAATTCATGAAAAGACTGACATACAAAAATAAACAATCTTTGATGGTTATGAGGGAGGGAAGGGATGGACAAATACCAAATAGACAAGAGATAAGTGGTAACTCTGGTGAAGGGTGAGACAGTACACAATACCGGGGAAGCCAGCATGACTTGTACAAGGCAAGGTTATGGAAGGTCCACTGACACATTCAAACCCTCTGGGGTACCGAATTGCTGGGCTGAGGACTGTAGGGACTATGGTTTCAGAGAGTATCTAGCTCAATCGGCACAACACAGTTTATAAAGAAAATGTTTTACATTCTACTTTGGTGAGTGGCATATGGCGTTTTAAAAGCCTGTCAGCAGCCATCTAAGGTATTCCACTGGTCTCACCTCTTCAGGAGAAAGGGAGAATGAAGAAAACTAAAGACATAAGGGAAAGATTAGTCCAAATTACTACTGGAAGGCCAACTACCACGACCTCCACCAGACTGAATCCAGCACAACTAGATGGTGCTCAACTACCACCAATGACTGATCTGACAGGGATCACAATTAAGAGTCCCAGACAGAGCTGGAGAAAATACAGAACAAAATTCTAACTCACAAAAAAAGACCAGACTTACTAGGCTGACAGAGGCTGAAGAAACCCTGAGAGTATATCCTCTGACACCCTTTTAGCTCAGTACTGAAGTCACTTCTGAGGTTCACCCTTCATCAAAAGATTAGACAGGATCATAAAACAAAATGAGACTAAGTGGGCACACCAACCCAGGGGCAAGGACTAGAAGACAGGAGAGGATAGGAAAGCTGGTAATAGGGAACCCAAGGTCGAGAAGTGAGAGTGTTATGGGGTTGTTAACCAATGTCATAAAACAATATGTGCACTGTTTAACAAAAAGTTAGTTTGTTCTATAAACCTTCATCTAAAGTACAATAGAAATAAATAATTAAAAATAAAGGGAAAAAAATTGCTGAAATCAAAAATTTCATGGTATGCAGGTTAATGGGAATGGTTCTTAGAGAAAAAATGTTTATTTATTTATTTAATTGGCCCCTGACTCAAAATATGACTCTCCAGGAGATGCTTAACAGCAATTAGGTAAGTCAAACAGGAAGGCCCTTTTTGGACAACTATGATGTATGGGAATATGCTGCCCAGAGAAAACCATGGGCTGAAGAACTGAACCTGGGTTACTGTGGTCTGTCCTGGCTCATGACTGATAGCCAAACACTTTCTCCTGGGGATGGGCCCAAAAATCTAGTGGCACATTTTCTCCTGCCAGGTATATAGCTATTATTAAGGAACACACATAAGACTACCTGAGTCGCCACACCATCCCATGTGGTGGTTGTTGGAACTGAGCTGTTTTTGTCCCCTTCCCCAGAGTGCTTTATTTAGCCACAAACTACCTGATTAGCAATGGATGCTCATTTATCACCAAAATGCAAACAGAGAACTAGGCTGAATTGTGGCTTTTTAAGGTCACCAACTCCAAATTTTTGATACTATGATACAGTGCTAGATCACTGGTAAGAATAATACTAAATTATTTGCAATTTAAGGAGCTGGGTGGCACAGTGATTAAGCACACAGCTGCTAACCAAAAGGTTGGCAGTTTCAACCCACCAGTTGCTCCCTGAGAGAAAGAAGCAGCAGTCTGCTTCCATCTAGCCTTGGAAACCTTATGGAGCGGTCTACTCTGTCCTATAAGGTTGCTTGAGTCGAAGTCAACTCAACAACAGGTTTTTGTTCTATTTGCAATTTACGAGTCATCGAAATATTTTTCTAGTAAAGGGCTCGTTTTTATAATGTTACCATCTTTTTTGTGTGTGCATTAATATTCTGTGATATAAACTGCAGTAAATACCCAGATCAGCTATAATATTTGGAAGCTTTGTCTCATTTTAAAATTCTAGTGCTTTAATAATTGTAGATAAATTGTCTCAGAAGATTTTTTCTAAACTGCTGCTGCCTCTCTCTAGAGAAACTTCCCTAAAATGGTGAATTCCCCATCTTTAAGCAGTTTGTCAATGATCCCATCCAATTAAAGCTGAAAATATTTCAGCAAGTCGCTATGGCATAAACAGGACTTTGTGAAGAGCCTTATAATATTCAAAAGTGCTTCATATATTTAATAAAACACAATCAATTACTCAACTTTCATATTCTAGGAACTTACTATTCCTATTAGTCATTACACAGAAGATATTTCAATGAGTTAAAATACATTAATTCTTGAGTTTTAATTCTTAGGACAATTCTCAGAATTAATTTTTTTTAACACATTTTGTTCATTTAATTATTGAATAATTACTGAGGACCTACTATGTGCCAGGAATTGAAGATAAAATGATTTCTTAAAAATAGCCATAGTCCTTTTTTTCCAAAGGATCTGGAGTCTAGTTGAAGTGACACGTATTAATTCTAAAAAATCATTCAGATAAATGTAAAATTCAAATATTAAGACCTACCTAAGAACATGGTGCTATGAGACAGTATACTGGTAATGGGGAGATATTTACCATATTTTAAGATTTTGATGCTAATGACATAAATATTTGTTCATCAGAATCTTGCACCCAGAAGTAAATGTCCCCAACATCACCTAGTAAGTGACAGCTTCAAAGATAATCCGCTTTTATCAATTCATTCCCTGTTTACATAGGATTTCATTCCTAATGTAATTTTTGGTATGGGAGGTCATGGAATAAGCTTCAGGTAAGTTTCTAGCTAGAGTTCTGCCACAAGTATACTTGCAATCTACTTGAACAATCTTGGGCCTAAAACACCTCATAAATTAAAACAAGAAAGTAAAAAGTGAGATGATGGACTAAAACAAATTTTAAAATAATAGGGGGAAATAATTATTATGGCTAACATTTAGAGTCCCTGGGTGGTACAAACAGTTAATGCAAGGAGTAAAATTCATGGTCATACGCAATTCATGCATTGATTTACTCATTTATTCCACAAATGTTTATTAACGGCTATTTATTCTGCACTATAATAAAAAAATTTTTTTATAATAAATGAGTTGCTATAGACAACACCTTGGAATAAGTCCTTCCTACTAAAAAGTCTAAATGATAATTTTGTAACAACCCACTTAAAAGATGTTTTCCCTGACTTTAAAATATGCAATAGAGCCTGCAAAGATTTATCAAGTGTACTGACAGCAGTCTATTTCTGCTATTACCTTTGGGGACATATAAAATATTCGGAGAAAACCCATATCACTAGCTACTATTAAAATCCAAGTAAGAAATTTAAGCTCTTACAGACATAAATGATGTTTTTATGTCTACATCTTATTGAAGGCTGCAAGCTTGGTAGAGAAAAGAAATTATAGGAAAGGAGTTTGCTTTGGAAAAGTTAATTAAAGATCAAATTCCTGGTACCCTTCATAATAAAAAAATCGCCTCAATGGCAATTTCACCTCTTAAAATAACAGAAGCATTTGACATGAAGAAAGTTGTTTCTACTCTTGTCTGATTTCTGATGGTCAAGGAAGAAATTTACTAAAAAAATTTCTGATGGTCAAGGAAGAAATTTACTAGTGGGTGGTATATAGATTTGATAGTGGCAGCAGCCTTGGGGAAATGCCATCATTTTGCTAAAAGCAATCTTCTGACCAGCGTGATGAAACCAGTTTATAAGTCAAAATAGTAAAGAAGAAGAAAATTAAACATAGTTATATATATGTACGTTGGGAAATAAATTTCAAATAATTTACATAATACCAACATGGGATCTGATGTTTGCGGTAGGTTGCTAATGAGTCAGTTATGACTCGTGGAGACACCATGTGTGCAGAATAGAACTGCTCCATAGCGTTTTCAACACTGTGACCTTTTGGAAGTAGATTGCCAGGCCTGTCTTCCGAGACTCGAACTGTCAATCTTTAGTTAGTAGTCGATCATTTAATAGTCACAGTATAACATTTGTCATATCAGAGCATTTGCATCAAGCAGTTTATAAATCCAAGCTGTCAAAAAAAAAAAAAAATCCAGTTTACAAACAGTATGACTTTAGTGCCAGATGTTTAAAAGTATACCAAAATTTAAAAGCTGTTACCATTGATTCTGACTCTTAGTGGCCCTGTGAGACAGGGTAGAACTGCCTCACAGGGTTTCCAAGGCTCTAATCTTTATGGAAGCAGACTGCCACATCTTTTTTCTCCCCGGAGCAGCTGGTGGATATGTGAACCACTGACCTTTGGTTAGCAACCAAGCGCTTAACCACTGTGCCACAAGGACTCCTTTAGAAGTAAGCAGTCATTAAAAAAAGGAAAAGGTTAACCAATACATACCATTATCAAAATATCTGACTGTTGAATTTCTGGACACACTGGGATCAAAATTTGCCATTAAGGGTGCTATGTACTGTGTGGCTGTTAGCATTCGATGTACAACTTCTCCAGTGTATATAAAACCTATAATTAGAAAAATAGGAAATACGTTAAGAAAAGAAGACTAGATAAAATTACAATTAAATTCTTTCAATTTAATTACAGCCATATTTCAAAAATAAAATATCATAGTAGGCAGGAAAATAATTGATGTCTGATTAACAAAAGTTGGTTCTGGAACAAATAAATTCTCATATGATTTGGTTGTGCCTTGTAGAACAGTAAATAAGTTATCTATGGTATATGCTATTTTAACTGTGGAAAAAAGTGACTATTCCCTTAAAGAGATTATTAAGCGGAAAAATGTGTATACAGTATAACAAGCAATTCATACATTTAGTTTGTCATTATTAATATCTTGTTATTGTAATACTAACCTAGTATACATGTCCTTCTTACAAATGAATTCATTTTCTTGATAGGTATTTGCAGGTTCTTGCATTGCAATTTCAGTTTACAAGATTTTGGAAGCCACACAGGCATACCTTTAATACTAAAATACAGAAAATGTTTTGATCCTTTTCTGGAAAGTTGAAATGAGGCTTAACAGCTACGGAGAAATCTTCACATTTCTCAAATTGCTCAAGCTTCTATAATACTAACACCTTTTATCAAGAAGATAAAATCTATGTGTTGGCAGAGAAGATGCCAAAACACTGATTACGCAGAAACGTCTCTTTAGGAAGCGAGCCATGCTGCCTTTTCTAGCAGTGGGATAATGAGAGAATTTACTATGGAAGACTTAGCCTTTGAATTAACTTCCCATCGTTCTTATGTTACAATCCTAACCAACTTTCAGTTATTCACACTGGGTTTATTTACTTTTTGGATTATCCATGACAAATTGTTAATTCTATACAGGAAGTCCCTAGTTATGAAGGCCCAATTTACATACAACCGGTAGTTAAAACCAACCCCCATGAAGCCTATTATATTAAAAATTTGAGGTACATACAATGGTTCTTAATAACAAATGGGCTCTACTTTGTGATACACATCAAAACATTATAATTATTATTACTACTGTATTATTAATGCTAAAGATGTTTTAGTGTATCTGGAAGAGTTTCTTTAATGTTTTTATTCATAGAAAGAGCACTATATACTCTATACTAAGACAGACATTTGACTAACTGATGTTAGATATGAACTGTACCTAACTGTTATGATTTATGTACAAATTCGACTTAAAAACAGAGTTAGAAACAGAACTCGTTCGTAATCTGGGAACTGCCTGTACTGGTTTCTTGCCTCCAAGGATATTAGTTTCCTGAAAGGAAAGTCAGCTCAGGGAATGCTAGCTAATTTTGGTTATCAATCTAAGATATACAATATTAAGTACATAAATACAAAAGAACACACACAATATTACAAAATGAAATCCAAAGCAAATTATTTATGACAAGGTAATACAATGTGCAGGGAATCATGAGGGAACTAGATATCTAAGGATACTATGGATTTTTTTCTATTTTCACAAGAATTAATAAAATAAAACAAGATTAAAAAAACACTTAAAATTTTGTAGTATTTAAACCTTCAAGGTGTAAAACTTTTGTTATCTCACTTCAGGACCTGAATAAAGCCTTTCTTTGGCACATTGTGTTATTTATTGTTTCAAATTATAAGATCCAATTTATAGGTAAGTGACTGCAGAGTAAAATCTGTGGTTATTTGTTTCTCTCTTTCTGGCAATGTCTTCTTTCCTTTGACTTCATTTTTTTTTCTGTCTAAGGCATAATAGAACTCTAACTCTTCACATTAGAAGTCATATATACATACATATATATACACTCTTCAATTTTATTGTGTTTTAAGTCAAAGTTTTACAGTGCAAATTAGTTTCTCATTCAAAAATTTATCCACAAATTATTTTGTGACATGGTTGCAATCCCTGCAATGTGTCAGCACTCTGCGCCTTTCCCTTGACACTCCAGGTTCCCCGTGGCCGTTCCCACCATGTTTCCTGTCCCTTTCTGCCTGCTTATCTTTGCTTTTGAGCAAGTGTTGCCCATTTGGTCTCTTAGACTTGATTAAACTAAGAAGGATGTTCCTCACATGTATTATTGTTCATTTTCTAGGACTGTCTAATCTTTGGCTGAAAGGTGGAATTTGGGGGTGGCTTCAGTTCTTTTTTTTTTTTTTTCAGTTCTAAGTTAGCAGGGTGTCCGGGGCCACAGTCTCAGGGGTTCCTTCAGTCTCTGTCAGACCAGTAAGTCTGGTCTTTTTTTTTGTGAATTTGAATTTTGTTCTACATTTTTTTCCAGCTCCATCCAGAACCCTCTATTGTGATCCCTGTCAGAGAGGTCAAAAAGTCATATTTTTAACTAGTCAAAATTTTAACATGGATTTCCATCACTGATCCTTGTTTCTCATTTGTTAAACAATATCTTTCAGAAGAAATTTTATACAGCCCAAGTGTACTAAGAGACACTGTGGTGATATTTATTTATATTATATATTTTATTTTATATGTATATATATTTTCCTCTAGTCCAAGATTTTCATTCACACTCTTAATGTTCATAGCACTGCATTGTTACCTTAAAAAATTATAAAATGAGGAATAATTATTTTTTCGGGGTCTATGATTTAGTTTTTCCTTGTATCCGCACCAGAATGTATTTACAATTTCACTAACAAAATGTAAAAAGCTCTATAGATATAATCTTTTAAGGAAAAGGTTAACTTAAATTCTGGACATGTTTTTTGCTAAATAACTCCAGATAGTTATTTCCCTACTCTACATTCTCCACGCACTAGTTGAAGGAGTTTTGCTTAAAAAAAAAAAAAAAAAAAATTTTCTTTAAAGAGTAAAAAGGGCAATAATTCAAGGCAAAAAGATAATTTCTAATCAATATAAAATTAATTCTCTAAAACAACTTTGCAAGAAAAGCAGCAGCAATTTCCAGAAAACCAAAACTGCAAGATGCAGGAGTACTGATGATTTCAGACACTTCATTATTATTATTAGTATTTAAAATAAATAACATATGTGTACTTGTCCCTGGATGTTCCTACAGAGATTGGCAAGAAATACTCTCCACTCTATATAACCCAGTTTTCACATCATAGGAACCATTGACTGCTGCTTCCTTTCATCATGAAAGAATCTTTCAAATTTCAATGTGGAGTTTCAATTCCCCCCCCAAAACTAAGTAAAAATATGAAAAAAGTTAATAATCTATAACAACTATGGTTATGATTCTTCATTCTTCAATTATTATAACATAAAAATAAACCATGACTACTACTACTACTATGAGTCAGAACAAACTCAACAGCACATAACAACAACAAACAACACAAGTACTACGTTGCTGCAACTACCGTTAAAATGAGAACCCATATCCTGGGCTGTCAAGTCGATTCTGACTCATAGCAACCCTATGAGACATAGTAGAGCTGCCCCATAGGTTTTCCAAGGAATGGCTGGTGGATTTGAACTGCTGACCTTTTGATTAGCAGCTAAGCTCTTAACCGCTGCTCCACCAGGTGTTCTGTCCATAAACATTACAACCTTGGAAACCGTATGGGGCAGTTCTACTCTGTCACACTGGATAGCTATGAATCAGAATCCACTTGAGAGCAAACAGTTGTTTTTAATATAAGTTAAAGTATCCTTCAGTGTAACCAACTTTTCAAAAGTTTCAAAGTCACTCTTAAGTAGCAATATTTCCTTTAGATTAGACATCTGCTTCTTTTCTTTAGCTGTGTTAGGTATGCCCATTTGCATTTGTAGAGGACAAGTAGTTGCATTTTTCTGGTCATTCACTTTTTGGGCAATGTAAATATGGTATTTTAATTGTCTTCTTCAAGTTTCTTTGTAGCCATTTGAATGATTAATCATAAAATTTCTTTTTCACTATGAACTTCTAGTTCATCAAGTAAGAATCATCTGACTAGTCATAAGAAACTTGAAGAAAAGGGGTTATTTTCCATATAATTTGGGAACTTTGATTTAAAAGATTCATATATGAGGAGCAAGTATGTTTTGTTCTTTGACTCCCAAATAAGAGCTAACACACTGTACTTCTCTTTGCCTTAACGACTAGGAAATCTAGCATCAAATTCTGAACTGAGTTGTAATGAACACTTTGCTCTTGCACTCTGAACAGCATCCTCTTGCTGCTTTTTGTAGTTCTTTAGTCACTCGAACAATCTAGTTTCTAATCTGTAAGCCTCATCAAGTCATTTGGGGATTCCATCATTGTAGATTTTGGTGATGAATTGATAGTGAACCCCACCTGACCATTATGTATTTATTAGTCACAAACATTTTTTGGGATAATAATAAAATTAACCAATTTCTATAGAGCCCTTTACCAATTACAAATTGTTTTCATGCACCTTCTTTTTTCACTGTATGCTTATAATAATTTTAAAAGAAGGGTGGTATTAATATTATTATTTCAAATTATTAAATGAAGTATTTAATAATGCTGGGTAACTTGCCCAGGACCATGTTAAGTAGAAATTGGTCTTCTGATTCCAAATTTTATGGTCTTTCACAATGTATTTTAGAATTTGTTCTGTGTTCAGCTTTATATCAGATACTGCAGAAGAAAGAAAGTTAAGTAATATTCTTTTTATCCCTCTTAAGGTCATTTCTAAGGCAACCACCCCGCAGCAATGCTGAAAATAACCATAAACAAGTTAAAATGCCACTGAAAGAGTTTCCAGAACTCATATATTCTCATAGGATTTCATATTTAAACCAGGGAGTGAGGAAGGGAAGACCTGTTTTCTTTGTGAAAATGCAGTATCTACAACTTAGAGCAGAGTTGTAGTCACCTGAAGTTCTGCCACTTTTTAATTATACTGCTGCAGCCTCTGTTCTTTTAATTGGTAGGTTTTATAAATAGGCTTAAAGTAGATTTCTCTACTGGAGTCCACAAAACTAGACTTTAATTGGTAGGTAAATGACATAAGATTAGAGTTTATTTAATTGTAGAATCAAATTATTTCCCACCTGTGTGAATAAGTTCCTCAACTTCTCTGTGTCTTTGTTCTCTAATCTGTTAAGTGGCGTTGTAATGGTGCCAATATCATTGGGTCGTTGTGATGGCTGGATGAGTCCTTACATGAAAAGTACTTAGTTATGTTGTTTAAAATAAAGGCATGCAGAAAACCAACCAATCAACTAAAGTCCTTCTAATTTTTACCCTTTGAAGTCCTTCCTGTCTAAGAGTTGAGTTGATTCTGGATTTACACTAGACTTTTTATAGTCTAGTGTAAAATTGTGCTTTAGACCTAAATTGTATGATGTGCTGTCATTTGCATTATTCTAGTTTGGGTTAAGGCCCAACATTGACCCTAACTACAAGGCAACTGATCACAAAAAAAAAAAAAATTTTTTTTTTTTATAAAAACCCTTAAACATCCAAACCCTTTTTGACAGATCTTTCCTTACATTCTAATGAAATAAACACCTTGTGAAAATATTAACCTCCTATTGGTTGCAAATGGCTGTTTTATTTAACGGGAAGTGTCATAGTAATAAAGGAAGCATGAAGAGGCTGTAATTGTCAGTGAAACATTCTGTAAAACTTTAATGTGTAAGATGCTACATAAAATATTCTACTTGAGGAGGCGGGGCCGAGATGGCAGACTAGGTAGACACTAGCCCGGATCCCTCTTGCAACAGAGACTCAGAAAACCAAGTGAATCGATCACATACATAACAATCTACGAACCCTGAACAACAAACACAGATTTAGAGACGGAAAACGAACAAATACGGGGAAGCAGCGACTGTTTTCGGAGCCTGGAGCCAGCATCCCAGTCAGCGGAATTTCTGGAAGAACAAGTTTCCCAGTGATGGCTCGGAGACAGCAGTCGATATGAAACCACATAAAGAAGCAGACCATGACAGCATCTACAACCCCCCAAACAAAAGAATCAAAATCTTTCCCAAATGAAGGTACAATCCTGGAATTATCAGATATAGAATATAAAAAACTAATTTACAGAATGCTTCAAGACATCACAAATGAAATAAGGCAAACTGCAGAAAAAGCCAAGGAACACACTGATAAAACTGTTGAAGAACTCAAAAAGATTATTCAAGAACATAGTGGAAAAACTAGTAAGTTGCAAGAATCCATAGAGAGACAGCATGTAGAAATCCAAAAGATTAACAATAAAATTACAGAATTAGACAACGCAATAGGAAGTCAGAGGAGCAGACTCGAGCGATTAGAATGCAGACTGGGAAATCTGGAGGACCAGGGAATTAACACCAACACAGCTGAACAAAAAAACAGATAAAAGAATTAAAAAAAATGAAGAAACCCTAAGAATCATGTGGGACTCTATCAAGGAGGATAACTTGCGTGTGATTGGAGTCCCAGAACAGGGAGGGAGGACAGAAAACACAGAGAAAATAGTTGAAGATCTCCTGACAGAAAACTTCCCTGACATCATGAAAGACGAAAGGATATCTATCCAAGATGCTCATCGAACCCCATTTAAGATTGATCCAAAAAGAAAAACGCCAAGACATATTATCACCAAACTTGCCAAAACCAAAGATAAAGAGAAAATTTTAAAAACAGCCAGGGAGAAAAGAAAGGTCACCTTCAAGGGAGAATCAATAAGTTCAGACTACTCAGCACAAACCATGCAGGCAACAAGGGAATGGGACGACATATACAGAACACTGAAGGAGAAAAACTGCCAGCCAAGGATCATATATCCAGCAAAACTCTCTCTGAAATATGAAGGCGAAATTAAGATATTTACAGATAAACACAAGTTTAGAGAATTTGCAAAAACCAAACCAAAGCTACAAGAAATACTAAAGGATATTGTTTGGTCAGAAAACCAATAATATCAGATACCAGCACAACACGAGGTCACAAAACAGAACATTCTGATATCAACTCAAATAGGGAAATCACAAAAACAAATTAAGATTAATTAAAAAAAAATGCTCATAACAGGGAATCACTGAAGTCAAAATGTAAAAGATCACAATAATCAAAAAGAGGGACTAAATACAGGTGGCATAGAACTGCCACATGGAGAGTGATACAAGGCGATATAGAACATTACAAGTTAGGTTTTTACTTAGAAAAATAGGGGTGAATATTAAGGTAACCACATAGAGGTGTAACAACTCCATAACTCAAGATAAAAGCCAAGAAAAATGTAACCACTCCACAAACATAAAGTCAAACACTACGAAAATGAGGATCTCACAATTTACTAAGAAAAACGTCTCAGCACAAAAAAGTATGTGGAAAAATGAAATTGTCAACAACACACATAAAAAGGCATCAAAATGACAACACTAAACACTTATTTATCTATAATTACGCTGAATGTAAATGGAATAAATGCACCAATAAAGAGACAGAGAGTCTCGGACTGGATAAAGAAACACGATCCGTCTATACGCTGCCTACAAGAGACACACCTTAGACTTAGAGACACAAACAAACTAAAACTCAAAGGATGGAAAAAAATATATCAAGCAAACCATAAGCAAAAAAGAAGAGGAGTAGCAATATTAATTTCTGACAAAATAGACTTTAGACTTAAATCCATCACAAAGGATAAAGAAGGACACTATATAATGATAAAAGGGACAATTGATCAGGAAGACATAACCATATTAAATATTTATGCACCCAATGACAGGGCTGCAAGATACATAAATCGAATTTTAACAGAACTGAAAAGTGAGATAGACACCTCCACAATTATAGTAGGAGACTTCAACACACTACTTTCGGAGAAGGACAGGACATCCAGTAAGAAGCTCAACAGAGACACGGAAGACCTAATCACAACAATCAACCAACTTGACCTCATTGACTTATACAGAACTCTCCACCCAACTGCTGCAAAATATACTTTTTTTTCTAGTGCACATGGAACATTCTCTAGAATAGACCACATATTAGGTCATAAAACAAATCTTTGCAGAGTCCAAAACATCGAAATATTACAAAGCATCTTCTCAGACCAGAAGGCAATGAAACTAGAAATCAATAACAGAAAAACTAGGGAAAAGAAATCAAATAGTTGGAAAAGGAACAATACCCTCCTGAAAAAAGACTGGGTTATAGAAGACATCAAGGAGGGAATAAGGAAATTCATAGAATGCAACGAGAATGAAAATACTTCCTATCAAAACCTCTGGGACACAGCAAAAGCAGTGCTCAGAGGCCAATTTATATCGATAAATGCACACATACAAAAAGAAGAAAGAGCCAAAATCAGAGAACTGTCCCTACAACTTGAACAAATAGAAAGTGAGCAACAAAAGAATCCATCAGGCACCAGAAGAAAACAAATAATACAAATTAGAGCTGAACTAAATGAATTAGAGAACAGAAAAACAATTGAAAGAATTAACAAAGCCAAAAGCTGGTTCTCTGAAAAAATTAACAAAATTGATAAACCATTGGCTAGACTGACTAAAGAAATACAGGAAAGGAAACAAATAACCCGAATAAGAAACGAGAAGGACCACATAACAACAGAACCAACTGAAATTAAAAAAATCATATTAGATTATTACGAAAAATTGTACTCTAACAAATTTGCAAACCTAGAAGAAATGGATGAATTCCTGGAAAAACACTACCTACCAGATTTTTTTTTTTACCTAAACTAACACATTCAGAAGTAGAACAACTAAATAGACCCATAACAAAAAAAGAGATTGAAACGGTAATCAAAAAACTCCCAACAAAAAAAAAGCCCTGGCCCGGACGGCTTCACTGCAGAGTTCTACCAAACTTTCAGAGAAGAGTTAACACCAATACTACTAAAGGTATTTCAAAGCATAGAACATGATGGAATACTACCCAGCTCATTCTATGAAGCCACCATCTCCCGGATACCAAAGCCAGGTAAAGACATTACAAAAGAAGAAAATTACAGACCTATATCCCTCATGAACATAGATGCAAAAATCCTCAATAAAATTCTAGCCAATAGAATTCAACAACATATCAAAAAAATAATTCACCACGATCAAATGGGATTTATACCAGGAATGCAAGGCTGGTTTAATATCAGAAAAACCATTAATGTAATCCACCATATAAATAAAACAAAAGACAAAAACCACATGATCTTATCAATTGATGCAGAAAAGGCATTTGACAAAGTCCAACACCCATTTATGATAAAAACTCTCACCAAAATAGGAATTGAAGGAAAATTCCTCAACATAATAAAGGGCATCTATGCAAAGCCAAAAGCCAACATCATTCTAAATGGAGAGAACCTGAAAGCATTTCCCTTGAGAATGGGAACCAGACAAGGATGCCCTTTATCACCGCTCTTATTCAACATTGTGCTAGAAGTCCTAGCCAGGGTAATTAGGCTAGACAAAGAAATAAAGGGCATCCAGATTGGCAAGGAGGAAGTAAAATTATCTCTATTTGCAGATGACATGATCTTATACACAGAAAACCCTAAGGAATCCTCCAGAAAACTACTGAAACGAATAGAAGAGTTTGGCAGAGTCTCAGGTTATAAGATAAACATACAAAAATCACTTGGATTCCTCTACATCAACAAAAAGAACATCGAAGAGGAAATCACCAAATCAATACCATTCACAGTAGCCCCCAAGAAGATAAAATACTTAGGAATAAATCTTAACAAGGATGTAAAAGACCTATACAAAGAAAATTACAAAGCTCTACTACAAGAAATTAAAAAGGACATACTTAAGTGGAAAAACATACCTTGCTCATGGATAGGAAGACTTAACATAGTAAAAATGTCTGTTCTACCAAAAGCCATCCATACATACAACACACTTCCGATCCAAATTCCAATGTCATTTTTTAAGGTGATAGAGAAACAAAACACCAACTTCATATGGAAGGGAAAGAAGCCTCGGATGAGCAAAGCATTACTGAAAAAGAAGAAGAAAGTGGGAGGCCTCACGCTACCTGATTTCAGAACCTATTATACAGCCACAGTAGTCAAAACAGCCTGGTATTGGTACAACAACAGGCACATAGACTAGTGGAACAGAATTGAGAACCCAGATATAAATCCATCCACATATGAGCACCTGATATTTGACAAAGGCCCAGTGTCAGTTAATTGGGGAAAAGATAGTCTTTTTAACAAATGGTGCTGGCATAATTGGATATCCATTTGCAAAAAAATGAAACAGGACCCATACCTCACACCATGCACAAAAACTAACTCCAAGTGGATCAAAGACCTAAACATAAAGACTAAAACGATAAAGATCATGGAAGAAAAAATAGGGACAACCCTAGGAGCCCTAATACAAGGCATAAACAGGATACAAAACATTACCAAAAATGATGAAGAGAAACCAGATAACTGGGAGCTCCTAAAAATCAAACACCTATGCTCATCTAAAGACTTCACCAAAAGAGTAAAAAGACCACCTACAGACTGGGAAAGAATTTTCAGCTATGACATCTCAGACCAGCGCCTGATCTCTAAAATCTACATGATTCTGTCAAAACTCAACCACAAAAAGACAAACAACCCAATCAAGAAGTGGGCAAAGGATATGAACACACACTTCACTAAAGAAGATATTCAGGCAGCTAACAGACACATGAGAAAATGTTCTCGATCATTAGCCATTAGAGAAATGCAAATTAAAACTACAATGAGATGCCATCTCACTCCTGTTCTCGATCATTAGCCATTAGAGAAATGCAAATTAAAACTACAATGAGATGCCATCTCACTCCAACAAGGCTGGCATTAATCCAAAAAACACAAAATAATAAATGTTGGAGAGGCTGCAGAGAGATTGGAACTCTTATACACTGCTGGTGGGAATGTAAAACGGTACAACCACTTTGGAAATCTATCTGGCGTTATCTTAAACAGTTAGAAATAGAACTACCATACAACCCAGAAATCCCACTCCTCGGATTATACCCTAGAGAAACAAGAGCCATCACACGAACAGATATATGCACACCCATGTTTATTGCAGCTCTGTTTACAATAGCAAAAAGCTGGAAGCAACCAAGGTATCCATCAATGGATGAATGGGTAAATAAATTGTGGTATATTTACACAATGGAATACTACGCATCGATAAAGAACAGTGACGAATCTGTGAAACATTTCATAACATGGAGGAACCTGGAAGGCATTATGCTGAGCGAAATCAGTCAGAGGCAAAAGGACAAATATTGTATAAGACCACTATTATAAGATCTTGAGAAATAGTATAAACTGAGAACACATAGTTTTGTGGTTACGAGGCGGGGAGGGAGGGAGAGGGTTTTTTACTGATTAATTAGTAGATAAGAACTGCTTTAGGTGAAGGGAAGGACAACACTCAATACATGGAAGGTCAGCCCAATTGGACTGGAGCAAAAGCAAAGAAGTTTCCGGGATAAAATGAATGCTTCAAAGGTCAGCGGAGCAAGGGCGGGGTTTGGGAACCATGCTCTAAGGGGACTTCTAAGTCAATTGGCAAAATAATTCTATTATGAAAACATTCTGTACCCCACTTTGAAATGTGGCGTCTAGGGTCTTAAATACTAACAAGTGGCCATCTAAGATGCATCAATTGGTCTCAATCCACCTGGAGCAAAGGAAAATGAAGAACACCAAGGTCACACGATAACTAAGAGCCCAAGAGACAGAAAGGGCCACATGAACCAGAGACCTACATCATCCTGAGACCAGAAGAACTAGTTGGTGCCCGGCCACAATCGATGACTGCCCTGACAGGGAGCACAACAGAGAACACCTGAGGGAACAGGAGATCAGTGGGATGCAGACCCCAAATTCTCATAAAAAGATCATACTTAATGGTCTGACTGTGACTAGAGGAATCCCGGTGGGCATGGTCCCCAAACCTTCTGTTGGCACAGGACAGGAACCATTCCCGAAGACAACTCATCAGACATGAAAGGGACTGGACAGTGGGTAGGAGATGCTGAAGAAGAGTGAGCTAATTATATCAGGAGGACACTTGAGACTGTGCTGGCATCTCCTGTCTGGAGGGGGGATGGGAGGATAGAGAGAGTTGGAAGCTGGCAAAATTGTCACGAAAGGAGAGACTGGAAGGGCTGACTCATTAGGGGGAGAGCAAGTGGGAGTAAGGAGTAAGATGTATATAAACTTACATGTGACAGACTGACTTGATTTGTAAACGTTCACTTGAAGCTCAATAAAAGTTAATAAAAAAAAATGTTCTACTTGATCACCTTTCAGTTGATATTTGTGACTCTCAAGCAAAGGCTGGAGACGATGGGTGTGCCTGTAAGCCTTTGAACATTAACAGTTAAAAGCTGTCCTTAAGAGTACAAATGACAATAATATATACTATCTTCATCATTTTCTTTATGACTTGTATACTCTGATCCCTATACATTAATCAAATAGATCTGAAATTTATGGTCTTTTTTTTTTTTAATGATAAGGATTTAGAGAACAGATGTCTCCTACTGATCCCTCATTAACCTTACCTTTGATATGTTCCATTTCTACTCATGAAGAACTCAGTTATTCAGCTGGGTGATATTAATGGTACTGTTTGGTCAGTTGCTCAGTGTTGGTGGAAGCAAACGAATGAAGTTTGAGCATATGTCAATTTACATTTTCTAAATTGGTAAGACATTCTCACATGCTATATAAACTACCCTCTTTAAGACAAATACTTATTTGTAATCCACTCAGCACTTTACACAAAACCATATGTGGCAGCCATTGCTAATCTGAAAATGAAAAGCTGTGGTAAGTTATTTGTTAATGAGACTTTCTGCCAGCTGTAACAGTGCAATGACAGGTTTCATGTAACAGGCTTCTTCTGGACAAAAGTGTTGCTAGTAGACCACAAAGTTCACTGTGAGGATACTGGTTTGTACATGCAACCTAGATAGTTAAAAAGAAGAAGAAAGAAAAGATGCATTTCTGAAGTTTCTGTGAGCATACTAACTACTGTTCTGAGGAAGCAACTTATAATATTGTCAATCATTGAATATTTTCCGATCAGTCATCAAGTTGAAATATATAAAATGTATTTTATGTACATTAAAATTAAAAACGTATGTTAAAATATATTACATCTCATAAATTCCTTCATTCAATTGGTATAAAACACCATTGCGGATTACAAACCACAACAAAGCCATCCTCAATTAAAAAACAAAAAAAGCATATAACAACTTAGTTATTAAAGTGCTGCTATAACAGAAATACAACAAGTGGATGGCCTTAACAAAGAAAACTTATTCTCTCGCAGTTTAGGAAGCTAGAAGTCTGAATTCAGGGTGCTAGCTCCAGGGGAAGGCTATCTCTCTCTGTTGGCTCTGGGGGAAGGTCCTTATCGTCAATCTTCCCCCGATCTAGGAGCTTTTCAGCACAGGGACCCCAGGTCCAAAGGACGTGCTCTGCTTCAGGCTCTTCTTTCTTGGTGGTATGAAGTCCTCATGTCTCTGTGTTGACTTATCTCTTTTATATCTCAAGAGAGATTGGCTTTAGACAAAACCTAATCTTGTAGATTGAGTGCTGCCTCATTAACTGTCACTAATACCACCTCATTAGCATCGCAGAGGTAGGATTTACAACACATACGAAAATCACATCAGATGACAAAATGGTGGACAATCACACAATGCTGGGAACGATGCACTAGCCAAGCTGACACATATTTAGAGGGACACAATTCAACTCATGACAGCTACTAATCAAAGCCACAACTTGTCTGTCAGTTTGTTGTAGTGTGGTGGCTCGTGTGTTCCTGTGATGTTAGAAACTATGTTGGAAACCAGCAGGGTCACCCGTGGTGGACAGGTTTCAGTGGAGCTTCCAGCTTAAGGTAGACTAGGAAGAAGGACCTGGCGGTCTACTTTTGAAAAAACTGGCCCATGAAAACCTCATGAATAGCAGCGGAATGCTGTCTGATATATGGCCAGAAGATGAGTCCCTCAGGTTGGAAGTCACTCAAAATACAACTGGGGAAGAGCTGCCTCCTCAGGCTAGAGTTGAACTTCATGACGTGGATAGAGTAAAGCTTTCAGGACCTTCATTTGCTGATGTGGCATGACTCAAAGTGAGAAGAAACAGATGTAAACAGCTATTAACATTCGGAATGTAGAATGTACGAAGTATGAACCTAGGAAAATTGGAAGCTGTCAAAAATGAAATGGAATGCATGAAGATTGGCATTTTGGGTAGTAGTGGGCTGAAATGGACTGGTACTGGCCATTTTGAATCAGAAAATCGTATGGTCTACTATGCAAGGAATGACAAATTTAAGGGGGATGGCATCTCCTTCATCATCAAAAAGAACATTTCAAGGTCTATCCTGAAGTGCAATGCTGTCAGTGATGGGAAAATATCCATAACCCTACAAGGAAGACCAGTTAATATGGCTATTATTCAAATTTATGTACCAGTACTAATGACAAACATGAAGAAATTGAAGATTTTTACCAAGATCTGCAGTCTGAAATTGATCAAACATGCAATGAGGATGCATTGACAATTACTGGAGATTGAAATGTGAAAGCTGGAAACAAAGAAGAAAGACAGTAGTTGAAAAACATGGCCTTGGTAAGAAAAACAACACTGGAATTCTCATGACAGAATTTTCTAAGATGAACAACTTATTCATTACAATACTTTTTTGAACAACATAAATGGTGACTATTTTATTTACATGGACCTTGCCAGATGGAACGCACAGGAATCGAATTGACTACATCCGTGGAAAGAGATGACAGAGAAGCTCAAATCATCAATCAGAACAAGGGCAGGGGCAGATGTGGAACAAACCATCAATTGCTCATATGCAAGTTCAAGTCGAAGTTGAAGAAAATTAAAACAAGTCCACGAGGGCCAAAATATGATCTTGAGTATATCCTACCTGAATCTAGAGGCCACCTCAAATAGATTTGAGGCACTAAATATTAATGACCAAAGACCAGAGGAATTGTAGGATGACATCAAGGATATCATACATGAAGAAAGCAAAAGCTCATTAAAAAGACAGGAAAGAAAGAATTAAAAGCTCATTAAAAAGACAGGAAAGAAAGAAAGACCAAAATGAATGTCAGAAGAGACTCTAAAATGTGCTCTTCATGTACGAAAGCTAAAACAAATGGAAGAAATGATGAAGCAGATTTCAAAGGGCAGCCTGAAAAGACCAAGTACTATAATGAAATGTGCAAAGACCTGGAGTTAGAAAACCAAAAGAGAAGAACATGCTTGCATTTCCCAAGCTGAAGGAACCGAAGAAAAATTCAAGCCTCGAGTTGCAATATTGAAGGATTCTATGGGCAAAATATTGAATGATGCAGGAAATATCAAAAAAAGGTGGAAAGGATATACAGTCACCGTCCCAGAAAGAACTGGTCAATGTTTAACCATTTCAGGTGTAGTACATAACCAAGAACCAATGATATTGAAGGAAGAAGTCCAAGATGCGCTGAAGTCATTGCAGAAAAACAAGCCTCTAGGAATTGACTGAGATGCAAAAATGGGTGCAGCACTGGAGGCGCTCACTCATCTATGCCAAGAAATCTGGAATACAGCTACCTGGCCAACCCACTGGAAGAGATCCATATTTGTGCCCATTCCAAAGAATGGTGATCCAACAGAAAGTGGAAATTATCAAACCATATCATTAATGTCTGTCATGGATTGAACTGTGTCATCCATAAACATGTGTCAGCTAGGTTAGGCCATGATTCCCAGTACTGTGTGGTTGTCCTCCATTTTGTGATTGTTATTTTATGTTAAAGAGGATTAGGGTGGGATTATAACACCCTTACTAAGGTCACATCTCTGATCCAATGTAAAGGGAGTTTCCCTGGGGTGTGGCCTACATGATCTTTTATCTTACAAGAGATAAAAGGAACGGGAAATGAGCAGAGAGCGGGGACCTCATACTATCAAGAAAGGAGCACCAGGAGCAAAGCATGTCCTTTGGACCCAGGTTTCTTGTGTGGAGAAGCTCCTAGACCAGAAGAAGATTGATGATAAGGACCTCCCTCCAGAGCTGACAGAGAGAGAGAGAAAGCCTTCTCCTGGAACTGACACCCTGAATTTGGACTTCTAGCCTACTGGACTGTGAAAGAACAAACTTCTGTTCGTTGAAACAATTCACTTGTGGTTTTCTGTTACAGCAGTACTAGACGACTACGTCAGAATTTGGCGCCAAGAGAGTAGGGTTGTGCTCTAACAGATACCTAAAATGTGGAAAGGTTCTGAACTGTGCATGGTTAGAGGACTCAGGAGGAATCGAGGGGAGCTGTTACACTGGAGACAACACAGATGGCGAGAAGCAGCAGCAGAGGACCAGCAGCAGCAGAACCAGGAGACCAGTATCAGACAGCCCTGCAGCCGACCCACGACCCACGGAGTGAGAGAGCTGAGTGAGTGTCTTCGGCGGAAGTTTACTGGTAGAGTGGGGTGCCTCCAGGCACGTATTGGCGGAGCTACAGAATTTTGCAACACTTGCCCCAGCAGGGCATACGCAGGCATGAGGCCCAAAGGGCCAAAAGGCCAAGGAACCAGGAAGCAGAAGCAGAAGAGACAAGGAACAAAGGAAGCTGAGCTGCCTCAGTCTCAGAAGGTATGGCTGTGAGCTCTGGCGTTTCAGAGGGTGGAGCCATGGCCTCTGGTGTTTCTAAGGGTGGAGTCACCACTCAGATGGATTAGGAGAATGGTGCATCTAAAGCTGAGGGAGGAAAGTTGTTGTCCCAGTGGGCCTGAAAAATGGAGCACAGGGCCGAGGCGCCTCCACTCAGAATCCAGAGAGTGTGGCCAATACCTAGAGCCTGGAGGGCAGGGACATTGTGTGAATGGTCTTAGAGAACAGAGGATTATTTTCAAGCCTTGAGGGCTAATGTAATGTGTTCTGCTGGCTTGCTTGGTGCCTGTTATCCCTCCTTTCCCTGCAATTTCTTCTATCTGCAATGGAAATGTCTAGCTTGTGCCTGTTCTGCCATTGTACTTTGGAAGTAGATTACTTGTATTCTAGATTTCACAGATGAAGAGAAATTTTTTGGATTTTGGACTTGGAGTTGATTTAAGACTTTTGCTGATATGATGGGTGGGATTATAACACCCTTACTAAGGTCACATCTCTGATCCAATGTAAAGGGAGTTTCCCTGGGGTGTGGCCTACACGACCTTTTATCTTACAAGAGATAAAAGGAAGGGGAAATGAGCAGAGAGGGGGGACCTCATACCATCAAGAAAGGAGCACCAGGAGGAAAGCATGTCCTTTGGACCCAGGTTTCTTGTGTGGAGAAGCTCCTAGACCAGAAGAAGATTGATGATAAGGACCTCCCTCCAGAGCTGACAGAGAGAGAGAGAGAAAGCCTCCTCCTGGAGCTGACACCCTGAATTTGGACTTCTAGCCTACTGTACTGTGAAAGAACAAACTTCTGTTTGTTGAAACAATTCACTTGTGGTTTTCTGATATGATATGATGTAGGAAGGACATGAATTTGGGGGGCCAAAGGATGCAATGTCATGGATTGAATTGTGTCCCCCCAAAATATGTGTCAACTTAGTTAGGTCATGATTCCCAGTATTGTGTTGTTGTCCTCCATTTTGTGATAGTAACTTTATGTTAAAGAGGATTAGGGTAGGATTGTAACACCCTTACTAAGGTCACACCCCTGATTCAATGTACAGGGAGTTTCCCTAGGGTGTGGCCTGTACCATCTTTTATCTTACAAGAGATAAAAGAAAAAGGAAGTGAGCAGAGAGGGGAGACCTCGTACCATCAAGAATGGAGCTCCGGGAGCAGAGCGTGTCTTTTGGACCCAGGCTTCCTGTGTGGAGAAGCTCCTAGATGACAAGGACCTTCCGCCAGAGCTGACAGAGAGAAAGCTTTCCCCCTGGAGCTGATGCTCTGAATTTGGACTTCCAGCCTATAGGACTGTGAGAGAATAAACTTCTGTTTGTTGCAGCCATCCACTGTGGCTTTCTGTTATAGCAGCACTAGATGACTAAGGCAATATCACATGTAAGTAAAATTCTGTGGAAGATAATTAAAAAATAGTTGCAGCAGTACACCAACAGGGAACTGCCAGAAAATGAAGCTGGATTCAGAAGAGGATGTGGAACAAGTGACATCATTGCTGATGTCAGATGATCTTGGCTGAAAGCAGAGAATACCAGAAAGATGTTTATCTGTGTTTTATTGACTGTGCAAAGGCATTCGACTGAGTGGATCATAACAAATTATGGGTATTACTGCAAAGAATATTCTGGAACATTTAATTGTGCTCATGAGGAACCTGTACACAGATCAAGAGGCAGTTGGGAAAGGTGTGTGTCAGGGTTGTATCTTTTTACCATACAATGCTGAACAAAAAATCAGAAGAGCTGGGCTATATGAAAAAGAATGTGGCATTAGGATTGGAGGAAGGCTCATTAATAAACTGTGATATGCACATGACACAACCTTGCTTTTGGAAAGCTAAGAGGACTTGAAGCACTTAATAATGAAGATCAAAGACTACAGCCTTCAGTATGAATTATACCTCAACATAAAGAAAACAAAACTACTCACAACTGGACCAATAAGCAACATCATGATAAATGGAGAGAAGACTGAAGTTGTCAAGGACTTCATTTCAGTTGGATCCACATCAACAACCATGCAAGCAGCAGTCAAGAAATCAATGTACTGCATTGGACAAATCTGCTGGAAAAGACTCTTTCAAGTGTTCAAAAGCAAGTATGTCACTTCGAGGACTAAGGTGCTCCTGACCCGGGCCACGGTATTTTCAATCACCTCATAGCACGTGAGAGCTGGACAATGAATAAGTAAGACTAAAAAAGAATTGATGTCTTTGAATCATGGTGTTGGCGAAGAATACTGAATATACCATGGGCTGCCAGAAGAAAGAACAAATCTGTCTTGAAAGAAGTACAGCCAGAATGCTCCTTAGAAATGAGGGTGATGAGAATTAACCTCATATACTTCGAACATGTTATCAGGAGAGGCCAATCCCTGAAGAAGGACGTTATGCCTGGTAAAGAAGAGGGTCAGTGGAAGAGAGGAGGACCTTCAATGAGACTGACTGACACAATGGCTGTAACAATGGGCTCAAGCATAGCAGCGACTGTGAGGAAGGTGCAGGACTGGGCTGTTTTTCCTTTGTTTGTAAATATGGTCGCTACGAGTTGGAACTGACTCTACGGCACCTAACGAAGACAACAACAATCAAAACAGCTGTGTGTGGTCAGTGAACAAGGTCTACACAAATGTAGCTGTAATCCTACCATTTCACACATGTATATTGAGCGTTTGCCCTGTTTACTGACATCCTTTTAAAATCAGAGTTCTATAGAGGCTCCCTTTGCAACTTCATTGATTCCTTTCCTTGATCTTTGCAGTCCTGCAGTCCGGCTCAAATTCCTGTGATACTTCCAACCCTCCTGAGACATATGATCTTTTGCAATCTCAGAATAGTGATCATCACTGCATTTTCTCAGATGTGTTCATAGTCTGATCTTTTAAGATGATGGTGTACAATTTCTCTGCTCAGCTGTTCATCCGAGACTACAGATATGTTGGTTTTTTCTCAGGTTTTTAATCATTCGTACGTCATCAACCAATTCTGTTTGCTTGGCTAGGACCAGGCTCAAAGATTAGTCTTAATCGTCCCTATTTGCTTCCTTTGACTTTTGGGAGATGAGTTTATTAGTAAGTCACATCAACAACATTCTTTTAACTTACCACTTAAGGTTTGTAGCACCCTTGGCCTATTCCCATGTTGGCAGGGGTTGTTAGGAAATGTGTGCTGGAGAGTTGTCACAATGTCTTGGGACACTACTAGAATCTCGACGGAAGGACTTTCAAATATGATGTATTCCTGAACAGTGAAGAACTATACGCCAAAATGCCAATTGCAATAGTTGCCAACAGCTGAGAAACTACAAGCTGTTTCCCATTTGGTGGTAGCCTACCACTATACCACACTCTCTCATATTCTCCCTAAACCAAACCTCACTTACTATGTCTGAAATGCAGTATTTTTTCCCTTCAACTCACCAGCGTCTCTTACATTTTCATTTTTACTTCCTCACCCTTCAGTAGTCTCTTGTACACTTCCACCCTCGGATTTATGGATTTTCTCATAAGTATATTTTTTATTGATACAAACTTTGGAACTAACTTTCCCGGGATAATCATTGATCTTTAGGCTATATTTGAGTCTCAAAACTTTCTATTGGAAACGTTACACGTGGGGTAGGGATTGGCTGTTGGTATAAAAAAGGCTTGGATATAAATTCTAGTCCGGCCACTTAATAACTGTATGAATAAGTTATTTAAACTCTCTGATACTCAGTTTCTCAGGCTTCGAAGTGGGAATAATATAGTCATTTGACAGGGATTTGTGAAGAATAAAGAGAATAATGAAAGAAAGTTAGTATAGTGCCTGGAAAATGGTAGGTTCTCAATGCTGTAAGTCCCTCTTCTCCTTTGTCTTCCTCTCCTTATTTAAAAGTTTCTAATGATTTTCTGAGAATTGCTCAGCATCTTAAATAAGAACCGAACATGACCCTATTCCTCTAGGAGTTTCCAGGGGCTCCTTTGGATTAAAGCCCACCTCACCATGAACACAGAAAATAACAAGGCACTTATGTCTATCATGGTTCATATTTACACTTCTGGAATGTATACTGGTTTACTGGTTCTGGTCCAAGTGTGGTATTTAGGATTAGTTTTGCTTTTCTAGATGAGAACTTTGGATACTTCATAATTTGTAATCCTGTCCCACCCCCGCCATACATTCCTCCTCTCACCCAGGCCATGAACCATGAGATGCTATGCTCAGTGAGAGAGACAAATAACCACGACAAAAGAGCACTGACCCAACTGTATATTCATATCATACTTTGCTCTTTGTTCTTTCAATATGCCCTACAATTTGAACACAAAAAACGTCAGATGATGAAAGGAAAACTCACTTTATTTGAGAAATGACAGAAATCTTGTATTCGGCTTTGTTTTTATAAATGTGTGTATGTGTATTTTATTTGCTTGGTTAGAAGCAATGTTTTTTTTTCCCTCTCAAAGTATACAGATTTTGTAAATTAATACAAAACACATACTGCACTTTTACGCAAATAACGCATGCCTTCTACATTTGTTTGCCAGCCTCGCCCTATTTTCGTAAGAGTGTTATGCCAACTTTTTTTTTTTTTACAGTAACATGAAAAAAATAAATGAACATAGCAGAGCTTCAAAAATACCTGGGCACAGTTGGCAAACAAAGGTAGAAGGAGTGTGTTATTTGCACAAAAACAGGATATTATCTTAAGATCTGAACTACAATAAAATCCAGCAGCTTACTTTCTCTAAAGGCACTTCAGCAGTGGTTTTATTCATTTTGCTCACACAAATGAGCAGATCCATTTACTAAATATCTTGGTTAACATTGCTTAGAGTGAGTTTTTCCAAAAATGTATTTATATTCACAGATATAATATTACATAAAATGTATCAACTCTAAAAAAAAAAAAAAAATTTTTTTTTTTTTATTTTAGGAAACACTGTAATTATTGAGAGCAGTGAAAGAATGAAAGAAGCCCTAAGCCCTATTTCCACATGCAGGTCTTATAATTTATTTCCCCACCCCAATCCTCACAAAATTAAAACATAAACAAAAATTAAGCTTATTGAGAGTCACTTCTTCCTAGTGCTGACTCGGGGGAAGGTTAAGAGAATATACACCTTCCAAAACAGTCCCTGTGTAGGACAACTCATAATCGTTTAGGATATGGTCACTGAGGCCAAAGAAAGTAGAATTTGGTTAGAGTTACCATTTAGCTCACAAATTAGATCCTATTTCAACTGTTAGAGATTCTATCTCCTACTATGAAAATATGTTGAATGAATAATTTATTTAGATCAAAATACTGATAAGGCATTTCTCCTTGACCTTGGGAGTCTCTGCAGGGACTAGACTTTAAAATTCTTAAATACATATTCATATACTTCTTTTTCAAAATACGGATATTTTGTAATGTTTAATCAATTTCTATTTGTTTATATACATGATTGTGTGTTTCAATGTTTAAAAAAGTAAAACTGAAGACATAAAATTCATAATATATGCAAAGAATTTGTGCCTATGTATATGTGAATACAGGTCCCAAGGTGATGTGAACGGTTTGCGCTTGACTGCTAACCTATGGGTTGGCCATTTGAACCCACCCAGCAGTACTGCAAAATGAAAGGCCTGGCAATCTTCTCCCATTTAAGATTACAGCAAAGAACTTTCTATGGAGCAGTCCTACTCTGTAACATAAGAGGTCACCATGAGTTGGAGTCGACTAGGCAGCTAACAAAAACAACAACATATGTGAATAAGTAGGCAGGGAGCATCCATGAAAGAGTCCCTGGGCTGTGCAAATGTTTAAGTGCTAGACTATTAACTGAGAGGTTGGCAGGTTTGATTCTACCCAGAGGTTCTTTGGAAAAAAGACCTGGCAATGTGTTTTCATAAAGATTACAGACAAGAAAACCCTATGGAGACAGTTTATGAGTCAGAATCAACTTGATGGCAGTGTGCTTGGTTTGGGTTTTTTTGGAACATCCATGTATCAGTTTATCTACCATCCACCATAGAAAAATATCATTGTTCGCACACGAGATTAAAATTTTGTGAAGATAATTCAAATACAGTTGCAGCAGTAGAGACAGGGAACTGCCAGCAATTTAAGCCTGATTCAGAAGGGGGCGTGAAATGAGGGATAGCATTGCTGATGTCAGATGGATCTTGGCTGAAAGGAGGGAATACCAGAAAGATGTTTACCTGTATTTTATCGACAATGCAAAGTCATTCGACTGTGTGAATCATTGCAAAGAACGGGAATTCTGGAACACTTAATTGTGCTCATGAGGAACCTTTACATAGACAAAGAGGCAGTTGTTTGAACAGAACAAGGGGACACTGTGTGGTATAAAATCAGGAAAGGTGTGCATCAGGGTTGTATTCTTTCATCATACTTATTCAATCTGTATGCGGAACTAATAATCCGAGAAGCTAGACTATATGAAGAAGAACATAGCATCAAGATTGGAGGAAGATTCATTAACAATATGCTATATGCAGACGACGCAACATTGCTTGCTGAAAGTGAAGAGGACTTGAAGCACTTACTGATGAAGATCAATGACTACAGCCTTCAGTGTGAATTACAACTCAACACAGACAAAACAAGAATCCTCATGACTGGACCAATAAGCAACATCATGATTGATAAATGGTGAAAACACTGAAGTTGTCAAGGATTTCATTTTACTTGGATCCACAATCAACACCCATGGAAGCAGCACTCAAGAAATCAAAAGATGTATTGCACTGGGCAAATCTCTGCAGAAGACCTCTTTCAAGTGTTCAAAAGCAAAGATGTCACTTTGAGGACCAATGCATGCCTGACCCAAGCCATGGTGTTCTCAACCGCCTCATATGCATGCAAAAGCTAGGCCATGAATAGGAAGACTGAAGAAGAATTGATGCATTTGAATTATGTTATTGGTGAAGAATATTTGATGTATTATGGACTACCAGAGTAATTAAATCTGTCTTGGAAGAAGTACAGGCAGAATGTGCCTTAGAAGCAAGGATGGTGAGAATTCATCTCATATACTTTGGACATGTTATGAGGAGGGACCAGTCCCTGGAGAAGGAGATCATGTTTGGTAAAGTAGAGGGCCAGCCAAAGAGAAGACCCTCAAGGAGATGGACTGACACAGTGGCTGCAATGATGGACTCAAGCATAGCAACAATTGTGAGGATGGAGCAGGACTAGGCAGTGTTTCATTCTGTTGTACGTAAGGTCACTATGAGTAGGAACCAACTCTACAGTATTTAATACCAAGGATAATAAGAAAGCACAATAATATGACCTTTAAAATGCACTGTTTCTCTCCTACTGAGAGATAAACACTATCATGATTTTCATGCTTATCATTTTTTTTTTTTAATTTTTATTGTACTTTAAGTGCAAGTTTACAAACCAGGTCAGTCTCTCATATAGAAACTTATATGCACCTTGCTATATAGTCCTAGTTGCTTGCCCTCTAATGAGACAGCACACTCTCTATTTTCTGATCCATTCCCTCCACTCTATTTTCATGTCCATTCAGCCAGCTTCTGACTCCCTCTGCCCTCTCATCTCCTATCCAGACAGGAGCTGCCCACATAGTCACATGTGTCTACTTGATCCAAGAAGGTCACTCTTCACCAGTATCATTTTCTATCCTACAGTCTAGTCCAATCCCTATCTGAAGAGTTGGCTTTGGGAATGGTTCCTATCTTGGCCTAACAGAAGGCCTGGGGACCATGACCTCCAGGGTCCTTCTAGTCTCAGTCAGAATATTAAGTCTGGTCTTTTTACGAGAATTTGAGGTGTGCATTCCACTGCTCTCCTGCTCCCTCAGGGGTTCTCTGTTGTGTTCCCTGTCAGGGCAGTCATCAGTTGTAGCCAGGCACCATCAAGTTCTTCTGGCCTCAGGCTGATGGAGTCTCTGGTTTATGTGGCCCTTTCTGTCTCGTGGGCTCATAATTACCTTGCGTCTTTGGTGTTCTTCATTCTCCATTGCTCCAGGTGGGTTGAGACCGATTGATGAATCTTAGATGGCCACTTGCTAGTGTTTAAGAACCCAGACTCTGCTCTCCAAAGTGGGATGTAGAATGATTTCTTAATAGATTTTATTATGCCAATTGACTTAGACGTCCCCTGAAACCATGGTCCCCAAACCCCTGCCCCTGCTACGCTGGGCTTTGAAGCATTCAGTTTATTCAGGAAACTTCTTTGCTTTTCGTTTAGTACAGTTGTGCTGACCTCGCCTGTATTGTGTGTTGTCTTTCCCCTCACCTAAAACAGTTCCTATCTACTATCTAATTAGTGAAAACCCCTCTCCCTCCCTCCCCACTCTCATAACCATCAAAGAATATTTTCTTCTCTGTTTAAACTAATTTTCAAGTTCTCATAATAGTGGTCTCATACAATATTTGTCCTTTTGCAACTGAATAATTTCATTCAGCATAATGCCTTCCAGATTCCTCCATGTTATGAAATGTTTCATGGATTCATCATTGTTCTTATCAATGCAGAGTATTCCATTGTGTGAATATACCATAATTTATTTATCCATTCATCCATTGATGGGCACCTTGGTTGCTTCCATCTTTCTGCTATTGTAAACAATGCACGATGAACATGGGTGTGCATGTATCTGTTCATGTGATGGCTCTTATTTCTCTAGAATATATTACAAGGAGTGGGATTGCTGGATCATATGGTAGTTCTATTTCTAGCTTTATAAGGAAGCGCTAAATCGATTTCCAAAGTGGTTATACCATTTTACATTTCCACCTCATGCTTACCATTTTTCAATTCTTTATAATATGTTTGCATCCCTAAAGATTACGTTTGCTTATGCTTAAACTTTAAAATAATCAAATGATACTGTAAATATTCTTCTCAAAGTTTTTATTTTTGCTCATCTACATTCCTAAGAGAGCCATCCCTGTTTTGTATGTAGCTATGTTTTCTTCATTCTTTACTGGTGTTTCACATTCCACTGAATGAACACAGCATGACAAATCTATCCATTAGACTCTTGATTAGCATTTGTAACTCCTCAGTGTTTTGTGATTACCAATGGAAAAAAAAAAAAAAACCAATGAAGCTACTGCAAAAATAAATTTTTTTTGCACATGCCTTTTGCACATGTGAAAGACTATGAAAGTATAAACTTAGAAGTTGTATGGCTAGGTCATAGACATGCACATGTACAACTTTACCAGTTAATGCTGGACTGTTTTACTAAGTAGTTATCACCAGCTGACACATCCACCATCCCTTACATATACATAGTCTTATTGGCATATCCCCATCAAAACTTGATATCGTCAGACTTTTAATTTTTGCCAGTCTGGAAGTTGCGAAATTACTTTGTGGCATTTATTTACATTTTCCTGCCGTTGAGAAATAATGCAATTGAACATTTTTTTTACAGAAGCTCATTTGTCATTTAATTTTTTTTTTTTTCCTATGAAATGCCTGAAAGGAGCCTTTTTTCCTTTTTGATATCTAGAGCTTGGTGTTTAACATTTTTTTTTTTTTAATAATAAATCCTGGATACTATCCCTTTTTCATGTATAAGATGAATGCTTTTTGTGAATTTGCAAAGTGTTTTCCAAATCTTTAGTTATAACACATAACTTTCTACTGTGAAATTATATATTCTTCCATCTTATTCTCTGAAAATCTTATAAATTTACCTATCACATCTTAGTTTTTCATCAACCTAAAATCATATGTATAAGTTACAAAATATGAATCAATATGATTCTTCCTATAAAAAAAAAAAGAGATGAGCAATTACCACAAATTCATTTTTTGGAAATCTGGTCCTATCCTCACTGATCTGCAATGCCATCTCGATTATCAGACTAATTTTCATAAATATATGGGACTATTTCTGGAATCTCTATTCTTATTCACTGGTCAGTTTGGGTATCCCTGTGTTGACACCCCAATGTCTTATCACTACATCTTCATATTGGGTCAAAGAAGAATCCATCGACTTCTCCATCTTTTCCTCTAAGAATGTGTGATTCTCCTTGGGCTTTTGCTCTTCCATATACACTTTGGGATTATTCTGTACACACACTTGCTAAAATAAAATAATCATGTTAGGTTTTGACTGAAATTACATTGAAACTGTAAGTCAGATTGGGAAGAATTCACATCCTTTTGATTTTGTGTCTCCCAACCCATGAACATGTATAGACCTTTATTTATTTAGGTATCCTCAAACATCTTTCAATAATTTTCTCAAAAAATGTCTTGCACATCCTCTCACTCTATTGCCTGGAAACAACTTTTGAACAAATTTTAAGCCAAAACTATTCCAAGAAGTCACCATTAACCCAAACAAAACAATTTAGCTCAGTAAATAAAGAATGTCTGCCTTGAGCATTGAGCCCTATTGAAGAATTACCAAAATAAGATTGAAATGAAAAGCACAGATAAGAACTTTAAGGGTCAAAGATTATACATTAACAGGGCTGAAACAATAGGGACAGAGATCTTGGGAATGGTGATACAATTCGAATTTTGTAACCATTGTTAATGAACTGTACAAGTAAGAATTGTTAAAGGGATGTTTTATTGTGGACATTTTAACCAAAAAAAGGAAAAAGGCTGGCACAGCATTTTTAGATTTACTCCAAATTATTCTGTTCTTTTTGAAGCTATTATTGACAACTTGATTTTTCATTATATTTTCCAGCAGTTTGAGGTGGCATTCAGAAACATAATTGATTTTGTATGTCGATGTTATATTCAGCAACCCTGCTTAGATCCCTAACTATTTCTAGTAAATAATCAGTACATTTTGGGGGGCTTTTGTATGTTAACAATCATATCAGCCGGAATGAGAGCTTTTTTTCTTCCAATCCTTACATCTTTTTCATTAGTTATACATTGTGTATTTTTATTTGTCTCTATTTGGTGAAAATATACATGACATATACCCACTCCACAATTTTTACATGTGCAGCTCATTGACAATGGTTACCATTTTCAGGTTGTGGCACAATTCTCACTGTCTCTGCCCTACTGTGTCTCTGCCTCTTAAAATTCTCATCTGTGTTTTAGAATTATTGTTGGCATTTCAATCTCATGTAAGTAATTTTCAATACGGCACAAGATTCAAGACATTTTTTAATTTATTGAGCTAAATAATTTAGTTTAAACATTATTTACTGTTTTAATGTAGACACAATACTCTTATTTTGAAATAGGTATCTAAATGATGAATTGAAACTTGTAGAACATGAAGGAAATAAAGCTCAGAATCTAAAACAACTATCACCAAGGTATTTTATAAGACTGAAAAAGTAGTTTACAAAACATTTAGATAAAATTTCATTACTTAGAATTACAAGGCATTAATCTTTTAAGTATATGCTCACCATACTTCTCTTGCTACTTCATTAGAGATGCTATTATTCCACTGCTTTCTTGACATTTTTATTTACGTTAAGTCTTAACATCCAGTTACTCAACCAAAGTAAAGCAGTAGTAAATATTCTTCCCAAAAGAGGATCACTTCTTAATTTACCGTGCCTTTGACCAGAACAACACTTACTCTGAATAGGCAGAAATGAGAACGAAGCAAGCAAAAAGCAGGCAATAGAATCACATTTCTGGAGCAACCTAAGAGAATGAATGAATAACAATGCTATTTCCCCTCCTAAGTTGACTGGTACAACCAGAAGAAAAAGATCTCCCAAATTCAGGTGCAGCATTTTATGGCTTCCCCGGGAAAATGAAAGAGATTCTTAGATTTTTTTCCCTAACACTTTCACATTACATCTATCAAAAGGGCTCAGGGGGCAAAGCTATCGTTTTCTTAGGGTGAAAAGAGACACTCTCAACGGGGACTGGCGGGAAGGCGTGTTCTCTACTTTGTAATTGCATAACCTGGTTTCCTAACATGTAGCCTTTGTGGAATGGCAGCATGAGCCCACATTTCAAGCTTACTTTTGTGTAAATGGTTCAGACTCAGCAGAACTGAAGGGATGAATTTTTTCTTTTTTATTTCACTTCATATCTGCTACGCAGAGAATAAGAAGGTTCACCGTGCTGGGAGGAACTCTTTCCATGGACATTCATCTGCAGGCCCCTCTGAATGCATGGATGCAGAAGTCAAGGTGGTTGCAGGTAGGACTTGGCCTCAATAACATAACCCAGCCATGACAGTACACTTTGTACATGTGCCCAAAGCTTACTCAAATCAGGGCAAGTACATAGTAAATCAGATACTAGTGCTAAAATAATACCTATTTAAATTTGTATTAATAAATATTAAAAACTTTAAAACCTTCCCAAAAATTTGGGACATGGAAGGCGTGGGGAAGAAATAGACAAAATTTATTAGAGTTTACCGTCCAGGCTCCAATGCTTTTCATTTTCTTTTTCCTACACTGCCATTGTCAGGAAATTCTACCCAGGTACATAATGACCATTAGATCTCTCCTTTCTATTTAAACCTTCTCTCAGGAAACATTCAATGGCTTAACAGGCACTAGGGTGTGAACAGTAGATACCATTTATCATGCTACCCCTCTCAGAAGAATTTGCAGACCACTGAGGCAGATGAACCTCCTTAAGCTAAGAAATGGCTGTCTGCCGGTGTTACCAGTGAGAAGCTGAACACACACCAGCAGGTGGTCATCCACGGCTGACTTCAGGTAGAGGATCAGTGCAGGTTCCCGACTAAGCCCATCATGCCATTCTGCCATGTAAAGGTGGAGGCTGAAGTCTTCTGAGCAAGGGGCACTGATGGCAGATACCATACTTCATGGGCTTTGCAACGCTGGAGGGCTTAAAAGATGGGGCTCTAACACAATTACACTGCAAGTGCGGGTTACAAGTGCTGGGGTGACATGCTGGCACCTCTGGTTTATGGCAACATGGCTATGGCCCAATGACTTTAAAAACAAATTATTAAAAAACAAAAACAAAAACAAATTTTATCAGAATCTAGCCATTCCAGAGATAGCTGTATTTGAGGAGAAACTGGAAAAAACAACGATATTATATTATGGGTTCCTTTTGTCTCCTCACTGGATAAGCTTTCAAGAATAGGCTGGTCAATTTACTCATCTTCTTACACTCTGCTTGGCTTGACACAGTTTCTGGCATTTAGCCATAAATAGGGGTTCAAGAATGAGAATTCCTGAATTGCCAAATGCCATAGCTTGATATATAAAGCTCTCCGTGGTTTGGTCACTGCCTGGCTCCTTAACTTTATATCCCACCTCTCTCCACAGGCATGCTGTGCTCCAGCTATACTAAGCTATTCAGAGCTCTCCACAGGTACCATGGGATCTTATGTATTTTCACATGTTGCTTTTTCTGCCTGAAATATGCTTTCTTCTTTCTGTGCCCTGAAAAATCCCATTCATCCTTCAAGATTCAATATAAATGTCTCCTCTGCTGTGAAGCCTTCTTTTATCCTCTCCAGTTCCAGAAGATCTGATTATACCCTCATGTGTTTCATCTCTATGCTCAAATAGACTTTTATTATAGGTCTTATCACAGAGATTGACAATTGTTTATTTTGATATTCATCCCTTTGCTTGTTCCCCTGTCTTATCATCTGTTACAAACACTTGAGGACAAGGACAATAATCTTTTCATGTTTGTATCTCAAGCACAGTGCCTGTCTGTCACTCACTCATTCATTCATTTCACAAGTAATTATTTTGCATTAGACATCACGTTACAGCAGCAAGAAAGACATTCTCTGGACTTCACAGAGAATGGTGTGTGATGAGGCTAGAGGCAAAACAGTCAGGGGTTAGACTGTGGAAGGCCACGTCAGCATTGACAAAGGTTTGGGGGTATTTTTTGAAGTCAATGGGAAACACTAAATAATTTAAGCAGAGGTACAGGAGGACCAGGACTGCTTTTCTGAAAAAGCATGTTCATAAAGATTACATTCAGAACAGGGTTTAGTTCCAGAGAAGGAGAATGGAGAAATATTGAGAAGGACATACGGCATGATTCAATTTTATCTATGTTTTTATTTTTATTTTTTGAGTTTTTCTCCACATGCTGAATGGTAGGTACACAAGCTTTTTCTATATCATCTGTATTTTTGTATGACTGGAATAGTTTAAAATTAAAAGAATAAAAGGTTCATTTAGGTAGAGCACAGATGACGACAAGGAGGAGTAACATTAGAAATAGGGAGAAAAGTTCACTCTGTATCTCAGTAATAAAGGAAACACGGAATGGGCTTAAACTGGGAGTGAGTAGACAGAAGTAGATACATCAGAAAGTTTTTCATAAGTAAAATCAGCAGCATGGTGGTTTATTGATATAGGGTGTGAGTGGTTGAGAGGGGGTTGTCAAATGACAGATGATGGTAACATTTACTAAGGTGAGGAAACTGGTGGGAAAATGCTAAATCCAGGCTGTAATCCTAGTTTCAGAATTGAAACTGTGCAAGCAACCTAATCTGATTTCTGTAACTCATATGCACCCTTAGGTATCCCTGTAAAGAGGGTTAGATGGTGGTTTTCCGTCAGTGGAAGTTTCCCTTTTGAGTCAACTGCATTTGCATTGACCCCTTGTGCACTGAAGTGAAAACCTGGGGGATCAGGCATAATCAGATTCCTTTGACAGATAAGCACCATTTTAAGGCCTACAAATGGGAGGGACTGCCTGCTAAATTAACCATGAAACTGGATTTGTATCCATGCACCAGATAGGGTAAGGGTATGTGGGCTCACATGGATAAGCTCTTCTTCAAGGAACTAAGCACTTCAAAGGTCACTTCTTCCATTTTAACTTATACTATTCCATGGACTAATTAAAAAAACCCATTGCCGTTGAGTCGATTCTGATTCACAAGAACCCTATAGGACAGAGTAGAGCTGCCCCACAGAGTTTTCTAGAAATGCCTGGTGGATTCAAACTGCCGACCTTTTGGTTAGCAGCCATAACTCTTAACCACTACACCACCAGGGTTTCCTAGAAATAAACATATGAGAGCCTTAAAAAAAAAAGTCACTAAAGGTCCCTACTGGACTGAGGGAGAGGGAAAAGTGTTGGACTGTGGGGGTTGGAATTGACTCAACAGCACACAACAACATACAATGAGAAGATGAAACTTTTGAAATTCAAAGTTTCGGTAGGTACAGAGTGAAAACTAAAAGGAATTAGAACCTTTATTTCTTAAGTGAACGACGTAAGACCACGTCTCCACATTGTTTAGCTACTGAAAGATTCTGTGAGATTGTCTAATAAAATTTTTGTGTTAATCAAAATGTTGCAAAGGAGTTTTTAGAACGTATTTGAAGGTGTACATTAAGATCTATGAACTTTCGACTTGAAAAGACCAAGCTTAATGGTCTGACTGAGATTTGGAGGAACCGTAGAAGACGTGGCCTCCAGACTCTGTTAACCCAGAACTAAAACCATTCTCAAAGCCAACTCTTCAGACAAAGATCAGGCTGCACTATAAAACGTAAAATAATACTTGTGAAGAGTGTGCTTCTTAGTTCAAGTAGATACACGAAACTAAATGGGCAGCTCCTGTCTGGAGGCGAGATAAGCAGGCAGAAAGGGACAGGAGCTAGTTGAATGGACACAGGAAACCCAAGGTGGAAAGGGAGAGTGTGCTGTCACATTACAGGGTATGCAACTAGGGTCACATAACAATATATGTATAAATTTTGTGTGACCTAAAGTATAACAAAAAATAAAAGGTAAAAAAAATAAAGATCTATGTACTTTCGGGATCTTAAATGCTTGTCAGAATACTTGTACTCCGAGAAATTTAACTTTCTTCTGAGAAAGGGTAAGCATGATATTGGCACCCTGGGTTTCATGCAAAGTTTACCAATACCATCTGATCATTCTTACTGAGTTTCTGAGGAAGTAAACTTGTCTTTCCTACGATGATTACACATTATCCTTTTACAATGATTATTTACAAAACATACATTTCCATTTGACATTTTTGTTTGAGTGTTTGAACTAAACTAAACGAAATTTTAGTTTACATATGCATATATTTTTCTTAGAGAACACCTATGGTCCAAGGGAAATGTACCTTCTCTGAATCCCGAGACAATTATTTTTGAAAATCTAAAACAATAAAAAAGATGACTTATCTTTCAAATTATGAAATATCATAGTATCGTTGGTGTAGAAAAAAATTCAGTTTCTTAAGTGAATAATTACTTTATAATAACAATTAATGACATACAGAATTTACCGTCAAGGTTAAAAAAAATAAGCTTATATACAAGTACCATAAAAAGATACAAAATATTTTAAAGCATTTTAGCATTTATACTCTTGTGAACACTTGAGCGTACAGGTCTGTCACCCACATAAACTGAAGTCCCTCTAGAGCAGAGAATGAATTTGTTACTGTAATCCTATCTGCCTAGTGCTCTGTGTAGCATATAAAAGATTCTCCACGAATGTGTGCTGACTCTATCAGGTAAGTAAGCATGGGAAACAGTAATGAAAACATAGTTTAGTTTGGTTGAGTTAGGTAAGTATTCTGGCAGGAGCATGGCAGAAGACAAGGAGCCCAGTTAAGGAGACAGAGGTGATTGGAATAATATAGGTGTGAGGTGATTCAGAGTCTAACTATTAGCAGTGAGGATGGAAGGAAAGGAATAGATCAAACAGTCTAGGGGGTTAAAAAAAATGCAAACCATCAAAAAAGAAAAAAAAAAAGATAACAAATTTTGGATCCTGCAAAACTAGGAGACCTATGAAAAGACTGATGGTATAGGAAAAGAGATTTTGGAGTGGAGTGGAGATGATGATATTTCAAACCTGAAATTCTCAGGGGTCAGCCCTGAAGGAGCGGCGTAGGGGCAGGATGAGAAGGCTGGACACTCATGGTGATCAGCGTTCAGAGGCATACAGGGGACAGGGATGCTGAGGCGAGCCCTGGTGACGGATGTGAGTGAGTAGGGAAGGAGCTGAAGGAGTCTCGAGAAAGAGGGAATAAGCTAAGTATATAATATTATATACTAACGAAGAGTGGTTATTGTGGCATCACAGAAATCAAAGGAGATGATAACTTCACAAAAGAAATCCACGCTGTAAGCGCAGCATTAGCAGTTCAGTGGTAGAATTCTTACCTTCCATATGGAAGACCCAGGTTTGATTTTTGGCCAATCCATCATACGCACACCTACCACCTACCTTCAAGTGGAGGCCTGTGTGTTGCTATGACGCTGAATAGGTCTTAACAGAGCTTAAAGACTAAGAGAGTTTATGAAGAAAGGCCTGGTGGTCTAACTTATGAAACCAGCCAATGAAAATCCTTGGCTCACAATGGTTCTATCTGCAACCAATCATGGGGATGGAACAGGACCAGGCAGTATTTCATTTCATTGTCCATGAGGTCATCAGGAGTTGGGGGCCAACATGACAGCAGCGAACAAACAAAAAATTAAACCCACTACAGTTGAGTTGATTCCAACTCACAGTGACCCTATAAGACTGAGTAGAACTGCCCCATAGAGTTTCCAAGGCTGTAAATCTTTGTGGAAGCAGACTGCCACATCTTTTTCCTGTGGAGTGGCTGGTAGGTTCAAACCTTTGACCCTTTGGTCTGCAACTGAGTGCTTAAACCACTGCACCACCAGGGCTTCTTAAACAACAACGATACAAATGCTACCACTGAGGCAAATGAGTAGAGAAAAGAACTTCTGATCAGGCCATTCTCCTGTCATTTCTTGTAATAAAGATCACAAGAGAAAGAACACATTTATGGTGACAGGCCTCCTGACATTTACTGCCCTCCTTTCACTTTTTTTTGGTCCAGCCTTAAGCTATCTATCTGGTCTTCCCGCTGGGGTGTATAAGGCCAGGCATTCCACCCTTCATTGTTTTTCAATTCCTCTTTCTGCATATTCTCATCTCTATTTCCCCTTTTGTGGGAGCCCTTCGCCTACATAACCACACCTGTAAAAATCTCACTGTCTCTCAAGCTTTAAGGGTTTCTTCTTTCTGAGCAATCTCAATCCCTGCCAAGCAGATGTCTTGAGTTCCTTTGAACTTTCATGTCAGTTTCAACTTTCTCATGACACTTAAAACACTGTTTGTGTTTTCTGGTTTCTTTTGCTAGACGTATTTATCTCTCTTGTAATAAAATAAGGAACAGGCTCAACTTTTACTACAAGTCTGGATGCTTGGAAAAGAAAATTGTGATTTACACATTGTATTTATTCCATTTAACAATCCCAGGGCTGGCTCTGTGCCAGATGCTGCTTTAAACCCTGGTAGCTGAATGATTAAGCACTCAGCTGCTAACAAAAAGGCTGGCAGTTCAAACCCACCCAGCAACTCTGAGGGGAGAGAGAACTGGTGATCTGCTCATATAAAGATTACAGATGGGGTCATTATGAGTCAGAATTGACTTGATGGTACCTAACAACAACAGCAGCAGTGAAAAGATGGAGTGGGCCCCCACCCTTGCAACTTCTGTGTTTGGGGAATTGTATTTACTAGTTAAGAATCTTTCCGATTCTAAAGATTTATTAGTCTAGTGATAATTTCCTAATTAGAGTAGGCTTTTTTCCTACCTATTTAAATATTATCCATTGAGATAGTCTTATAATTACTTTCTGCTTGAAAGGAGATATCAGAAAGATAATTTCCAAATAGAAAACTACTGATTACAACCATTATTAAGAAGAAAAAACCTACAGACAAGCCCTTTTCTCAGACAAAATAATCAAACATCTAATTCTTTGGAGCTAAACTTACAGACACTGGGGCAGAATGTCCTAGAAGAAGAGAGATTCTGTGGTATAATGAGCTTTTAATGTTTTCAGTGTATCACTGGAAATATAATTTAATACATCAGCCTCAGAGAGAAACTGCTTTTTTCACTCAAGTAGTAACAACAATATCTAATATATCCAAGTGGGCAATATGTACAGAAACATTTAAAACTGCTATTTGAATGGCAATTCCCATTGGAGGGGCAATGTGGTTCCTGATAAATATAATGCATTATAAAAATGATAACATATTATGTCATTGAGACAGTGACCAGCACTCAGTAGCTATTGCTAAATGTATCCTGGGAACAGGAGGATGAAAATATATCATAATATTAACTGGTAAAAGCAGAAAATTGCTAAAATACAATATTCTATGTCACAAAGACAAAAAACACATAAGTACTGTATTATGGGTCAACTCCCTGAATTTTGGGTCAACATTTCAAGTAATAATGAATGGAAGTCCTCTCATTTTTTTTCTGTTCTTGTTAGGTGTCATCAAGTCAGTTCCAACTTATAGTGACCCTATTATGTACAACAGCACAAAACACTGCCCAGTCCTGTGCCATCTCACAATAGTTACATTTGAGGCCACTGTTTTAGCCACTGTGTCAATCCACCTCATTCAGTGTCTTCCTCTTTTTTGCTGACCCTCTACTCCACCAAGCGTGATGTCCTTCTCCAGGGACTGGTCCCCCTCATAACGTGTCCAAAGTACGTGAGATGTTAAGTTTTGCCATCCTCGCTTCTAAGGAGCATTCTAGCTGTACTTCTTGCAAGACAAATTTGTTCGTTCTTCTGGCAGTCCTTGGTATGTATACTCAATATTCTTCGCCAACATCATTTTCTTCTACTAGTTACAAATTCTGTCCCTGTATTTTTTCCTTCAGAGTAATGATCAAGAAATTTGTTGATCTCAGTTCTGATGTATTTTCAGCTTTTATTGTATATATTAACAGACACAAGAAATCCTTAATCCATATAACTTACTTTTGATCATATTACAAAATATTTTAAGTTTCAGGATTTACTTTTTTATCCACCTATAATCTGAACATTTTTATCTATCAATACGTGATGTCCATTGACTATTCCTTAAAAAAAAAAATTAGAATAAGCTATATACTTGGAAGTTTAAAGCCAGAAACACTGGAAGGCCGGGGATGAATCTTAATTTGGAAATATTATCAAATGATATAAACGAAATAACCTCTCTAACAAAAGAGGATGATGAAATTTCCCCCAATTTTTATATGGATCAATAACCTATACCCAAATACTGATCAAATGGTGCAAATTCTTTTCTACTATTATATGATTTTACCTGACCTGCCATGCACAGAATTTCTTCTTAATTGCCACTAACATCTTTCTCCTTATCCTCACATGACATGTATGCACTATGTACTGTGTGCACAGAGCCCTGGTGGCACAGTTGTTAAGAGTCTGGCTACTAACGAAAAGGTGGACAGTCTGAATCCCCCAGTCACTCCCTGGAAACCCTATAGTCAGAATCGACTCCGCAGCAATGGTTTGGGTTTTTTTTTTTTTTTGGTATATACTGTGCATAGGGTATTGAGGAGAGAATTGGGGAAAGAGGATTGCTATTATATCTGTTCTCTGTGTCTTGATTTTCTTTCTCTGATGCTATTAGTTCACCTAAATATTTTAGGACACCGTATCCTAAAAACCGTAGGATGTCTCAGAGTTTTTAATCTCATGTAAATCTCCAAGAGAAGATTTTGGCATGTGGTAACCCTTGAACTTCTTTGAGCAGGAACCTCCTTTTTTTCTGACTATTTTTAAGTCCTCAGAACACGGTTAGTGAAACACCCTATTATGTGAAAAATGTAGGGCAGAAAGACACTGACCCAAGAACAGTCACTGCTAAGGGTGATAAATTTTTTGTTCAGTGATTATTAGTAACAAAATACCAACAAGAGCACCTTGTGTAATGGAGTCCCTGGACAGTATAAATGGTAAATGCACTTGGTTGCTAACCGAAAGGTTGGACGTTCAAGCCCACTTGGAGGCATCTCATAAGACAGGCTTGGTGATCTAAAAATCATCCAAAAAATTACCCAACGAAACTCCTACAGAACGCAGTTGTACTCTTACACACATGAGGTTTCCATGAGTCGGAGTTGGCTCAATAACAATCAGCTTTTGTCCTGGAGAGATTAGTCTATTCTCTGGATTATATCCTTCTCTTGCTTTTGGAAAAAAAAAAAAAACCCAAATTAAATTCTTTGTGCAAATAAAATAAATGGAAGATGAAGTTTTTCTTCAGTGATTTTCTAAATATATATCGAAGATTTGTTTTAAATATTCTGAAGTCTGACGAAGATATATAGCCAGAAAATAAGAATCCAAGAAGTCTAATAGGGAAAACTGCAAAGCATTTAATTTGGAACTAGTACAAAGATTAACCTGAAAGAATTGTTAAAGATAATTTCCTTAGAAGTAATCTTCTCATTGTTGAATTTCTCTTTCTTTTTTGTTCACATTCCCTTATTAAATTGTTTTATTGCAGAAAAAATATGTATACCTTTGCTCCTAAGAGGTAAATATCTTGAAATACTTTTCATTCCGAGGCTATACATCCAAACAGCAAAAGCTAAAATACTCTAAACTGAATGAAATCCAATACACGAAACACTCTAAACCAAATAAACTCTGTTCTGCATTGGCATCTGTTCATCAGGAAGATTTTTTAAAGCCACCTTTGCGTAATAATTCTTCCATACCAATTTTGGAGCCCTGGTTGTGCAGTGGTTAAAAGGTTGGCTGCTAACCAAAAGGTCGGCAGTTTGAATCCACCAGCCACTCTTTGGATACCCTATGGGGCAGTTCTACTCTGTCTTACAGAGTCACTATGAGTTGGAATAGACTTGACAGAACTGGGTTTTATATCAATTTCAGGACCTTGCTTTTACAGTGAAGGTTGTTTTTGTTGTATGCCGTCAAGTCAAGTCCAACTCATAGTGACCCTACAGGGCAGAGTACAACTGCCCCATAGGTAAATGTCTCATAAAAGTAGACTTGTAAGTCATTAAAACTAAAAAGAAAACAGAAGTTATCACCTGTGCATGTTATATTTCTTTATATTTTTTGCCCAAACTACTTCCCTTCTCAAATTTCCCATCAATCCATACCTTTCCTCTTTAGAAATCTTGATATCAATCTCTCCCAGAGGATCATCAGTCATTATTCAACACTTGAAAAATTTTAGTGAGGCACCAAAGGTCTAATAGGACAAAATACAGACATGTTTTCTAACCTTGTGAAGCTTTCTATCGGGGAAGAAAAATATTTAACCAAATAATCACACACAACAATATATACAATGGAACAAATGCTACATTATGAAGAAAATACAGTATATTGTACATATAAATGTTGAACAGGTTTCAGCGCAGCTTTCAGACTAAGACGGATTAGGAAGATAGGACTGGCGATTTACCTCCCAATATCAGCCAGTGAAAACCCTATGGATTACAAGGGCCCAATTCCATTGTGCAGAGGGTCACCATGAGTTGAGGATTGACTTGACTATAGCTAACAATGATAATATACAGTATGATGTGTAGTGTATAGCATATAGAATATAGCATATAAAATGAAAGAACTGGTTGCCATTGAGTTGATTTTAACTCATGGCAATCCCATGTGTGTCAAAGCAGAACTGCACTCCATAGGGTTTTCAATGGCTGATTTTTTGGAAGTAGATCACCAGGCCTTTCTTCTGAGGTGCCTTTGGGTAGACCTGAACCTCCAACCTTTCAGTTAGCAGCTAAGCATATTAAGCATTTGTACCACCCAGGGACTCCGTATTAGTATATAGTATAAGAGCTACCTGAGTATTCTAAAAGGCTGACAGTTGAAGGATGCTTAAGAGTAACAAGGAAAAGATGAGTAGAGTTCCAGCCCAAGGAAACAGGTTACAAAAAGCCCTGAGATAGGAAGAAGCATAGTTTCCTGTGAGAAAACACAAAGAAGATCAGCACTGCTGAAGCATAAAAAAAAAAAAGCATAGCAAATGTAAAAGGAAGAGCAATCCCAAAAAAGGCTTCCAACTCGTCCGTCTACATCTATCCTACTACAACCTACCCCCTTCACGTGAACACAATCCAATCTCCACTTTACCACCAAGGAGATTGGTAACAGGACAGAGGGGAACAATGTGTCTCTCGGCACCATCTTGAAGAACATCACAGTGCAAATTCGAGCACTTGGCAATAGGCAGTGAGACCACTGTGATGTGCCAGCCAGTGTTATCTTCTAAACATCAGTCCAGGTATGTGGGACTGCCCTGCTTAGATCCCTTCCAAGGCTCCTCGTAGGTCTTATGATAGAGACCAAAACCCTACCACGGCTCACACAACCCTGCAGGGTCCAGCTCCTGACACATGTCTTACTCATCGCCATCTGGATGAAGTCTGAATCTGACTCCTGGAATAAAATCAACAAGCTTCATAGCAACAATGACCCTGCTTTTTCAGAAGACTTCTATTTTCTTCTAATTCAATCTGCAAGCCATGTGGCCTATGTGACCAGATGTCTGACTTCAGTGTTTAAGTGGAGTCTGCAACTGACAAATGAACTTTGCTAAAAAATGGAACTGAAGTAAGTTCCTACTACCAAGGAAGTGAATCGCGTAAACAAAGTCACTGGTAGCCTAATTTCTTAGCATAGTTTGATGGCTCCTGAAAGGAGCCCTGGTGGCATGGTGGTTAAACACTAAGCTGCTAACAGAAAGGTCATCGATTCGAACCTACCAGCCTCTCTGCTGGAGAATGATATGGCAGTCTACTTCCATAAAGATTAAAGCCTTGGAAACCCTATGGGGCAGTTCTACTCTGTCCTACAGGGTTGCTATGAGTCAAGACAGACTCCACAGCAATGGGTTTTTGTTTTTTTTTTAAGACAGGAATTATCTTTTATTTATCCTTGCATCATTGATGGTTAGTACGATGTCTGATACAAAATAAACACTCAATAAATGTTCTTGGCATTAGTGAATATTTGAAACTAATTCCAGGCCATCACTGGATTTTAAATAATCATATTTTTTCAAGGCTTTAATTTAATTTCTTAATTTTGAAACAAGGAAATAAATCTGTGGAGATTAAGTAATGATGACCTGGGTCACATCACAAAAGACCAGGTTCAGGGACTTGAACTGAATCTGACTCTGAATGTAATGATCTCACAAGGCACCGGGCTCTTTTCATCATTAGGGTTTTAGGGATGATCAATGATCTCCTAACCATGGAAGATAGTCTCATCGACTGGACAAAGAACGGACTGTTGGAGGCCCTGGTTGTTCGAAATGCCAGTCACTGTACATAGTCATATTTCCTATTTCTCAGACTAGCTCAGGGATGCCAGAATGAGAAAGGGGAAAATAAAAGACTGCAGTCATGTCTTTATTCTTGATAATCCACTCTGTGAACTGTCAGCAGACAGCTTTCCCCTGCCACTCAGTGTCATTCTAAGTCAACTCACCTCTCCCTGACAGTTGCTTGAAGAACTCGCGAACTGAACTGCACAACGTATTCTGAATCTAAATATAAACGATGTCAGTTGATTTTTCATACATATTTCATTGCTTCCTGCCATTAATGTAGATAGTAGTGTTTACCAAAATATTCATTTGAGATTGACAGTGTTAAGACTACTTGTAAATCATTTTACCTGAGACTTAGAATATATTTTCCCATGGAAACGGCATTACACATTGTGGTTATGTCTATGGGCCAGTCCAAAATCTGGATATTGATGTCTGTGACACAGATATTTGTTGCATATGTAATACTTCTGGGACAGAATGAAGTAATAATTGTACCGTTGAAACAAATATTGTTTCAACAGTCTAAGGGCCGGCAGAGTACCTCAGAAAGGTCTATCTCATCCCCTAAGTAGCGCAGGGTCCGTATTATTCCCAAAGGTCAGGCAGTGGGAGTGGTGGTGGAATAATCAAGTCTAGAACAATCAGGAGGATCTGGAAGCTCTTAGGACTGTGAGAAGGGAGGCATGGTTGCAGACAATAAGAGAAGTAACTGCAGAGAAGTTTTCCTTTTGCTTTGAATTATGCTTCCTTTCTCTATTTCTCATTGCTACCTCTGTGACCCAGAAAATTTCATTTTTCTCCAAGCCTCAGTTTATGCCTCTGCCTGTTGGGTATTAGAACAACTAAGCTGTTAGATGGTAGTCAGGATTAGAAATAATAAATACATCTAAAGCCCCTAATATAATGACTGGCACATACTAGGCAGGCGTTCTAGGAATGGTTTCTATCATCACTCCTATCACTGCTTTAACTAATATGGTGACTACTACTATGACTCTGTTCTTCTCATCATTACCTACTTCACTGTTAGCTTGTTTAATAAATGGACTGACCCTAGAGGATGAAGCTTTGTTTCCCATTATGGCCTTCAAACATCCTTTACTGGGTCATTCTTCCCCTTGCAAGAAGAAAGAAAGAAAAAACCCCAAACCTGTTGCCATTGAGTCGATCCTGACTCATAGTGACCCTATAGTTTTTGTTTTTTTCTTCCTTTATCCTTGATGATATCTCAGGAATATCCATAGCATTTCAAGCATTCATAAATAGTTATCTTTTTTAGGTATTAGAGTACAGACTAAAGAAATAAAAATTTCTGCCTCACAGTTTAAAGCCAGTTTAAAACTAATGCTTGCTTTCATACATTTAGAAGGAATCTGAAGGATCTGGAGAGATGATGGTCCATTCTTTCACTCCCTCCCTTTTCTGGAACATTGACAGTTAGATGGAGAAGAAATGGAAGAAATGGGGGTTGAGTAGTTCTTTTAATTAGCTAGTGCTGGTTGGAACTCTCTCTTGAGTATTGGGCAGGCATGATGTCATGGCAGATATCAAAATCCAAAAGGTGAATTTATGGGTTCTTCGGACACTGCCATCTACCCCAGCCCTGCTGCCCAGGCTCTATGACACTGCTGTTCTCTGACTTGAGTAACAGACTCTCAGGTTGACTCTCCCACCTAGTCTACTTCCCCAGGTCCAGCTGTCAGTGGTAAACCCACAGTTTTTTTTCTGCTGGGATCAACTTGTTTGAGTAGGTTGATCACTATCACTTCTGCTCTTTTCCCTTGCACCCTTTGCAAACTATGTCACAGCTTTGCCCCTCAGACTTCACCAGATGGGAGTCTATGGCAAGGTAGCAGAAATGCTGCTTGGGTTTTTACTCCCCTCGATTTCCTCTGAAGATCATTCTCTCTAATGAGTTAGTCATTCTTCCATCTGGAGATGTGTATATATTCTCTCTTTGGACTGTAAAATAACTTACTATATATTATCTTCAACACTGAGAATTTGCTTTGGTGCAACAAAATAAATACTACTTATTCCCTATTACCCCATAATGCTAGTGCACATGAGACAGTACGATAGACAGGAAGGTGAGGGGTGATAAGGCAAATGTGAGAATGGCAGAGAGGACTTCTCTCTCACTTCCTCCTTCTTGTTCACCTTCATCATGTTCTGTTCTACAATGGTAGATCTCATATCTTCAACAAAAAAACTAGGTACATTTGGAAGAAGAGGAATGAAGGGATGTGGCTGATAAAGGACAGGATGGAGATTAGTGGGCCTCTGAAGAGACAGCAGGATCTGCCATAGTAAAAGAGAAGGTGAGAGAAATCTCATGTGTCAGTAAAGATGATTCATACATAAGGCATGTATATAAACTTATATATCAAAACCTTAAGAATACCATTATGGGACCTGGTTTCTGGCAGTAAAGAGTTTATAATTTCATTAAAAAACAATAATTCATGTAGAAAACAGATAAAGTAACATATAACAATATGTATTACAAAATATCATCATACACTGGAGAGTAAGCTTTAGGAGAATTTTCACAAGGGGCTGGAGTTCATCCAGAAAAAAGTCCTATAGGAATTAGGAGCTAAGGTCAGATGTGAGAGGTGAGAAAGATGTTTTTCTTTTTGACAGCTTTTTAAAATGATAAAAGCACTTCAATGTAGAAACTTTGAAAACAAAAATTATAAAAAATGAAATAAAAGTAAAAATTGATCCTACTAACCCTGGTGGCACAGTGGTTAACTAAAGGTCTGTGGTTGCAGTCCACCAGCAGCTCTGAGGGAGAAAGATGTGGCAGTCTGCCTCCATAAAGATTACAGCCTCGGAAACTCTACAGGGCAGTTCTACTCTGTCCTATAGGGTCGCTATGAGTCAGAATTGACTTAGACTGCAATGGGTTTTTGGTTTGGTTACCCAGGGATAAGAACTGACTGTTAACGTTTTTAGTTTTCTGCCAGTATCCGTCCCTCAGCAATCCTGTGACATTTCCCTAGATAATCCATTCTCTCAATACCAAAGTAACTATTTTATATTTTGTCCTCTCTCCTGAAATCTCCCCCACACTCTCAAACCTGTTCACTCTCAGCTGAGGGCTTGTTATTTCACTGTGAAAGCAGAAACAGGGAGAACTTGCTCTTCTTTAAGGCCAATCTCTCTCCCTTGGTTCTGGATCCCATGCCCTTTGGCCCTGAAGGGCTCTGTTCTTTCAATTTTATGTTCTCAAATACGTCTTCCAAGTTTTCCCAAACAAATACACATGGGGGAAAAAAATAACAAAAAGCCTCTGGCTCCACATCACACAAAACAAAAACTTCCTTTGGTTCCACATCTCTTCCAACTATGATCCTATTTCTTTGCTATCTTTTACAGGAAAATTCTTTGAAAGCTTTGCTAAAAATGCTGTCGCCTGTCTGCACGTTCTATATCCTTTCCAACTCTTTCCTGAACCCACATTTGTCAGGTTTCTATGCCCAATGATTTCTTCAATACTATTCTTATCAATGTGAGTGGTGATATCCACATGGGCAATCTAATGGTCAGCAAGGCAGCATTAAAACTCTGGTGAGCATTTTCTTCCATAAGAAAAAAAAAAATTATGACTGTATTGTTAAAAAGCCATACATAATCTAGGCAAGGTTCATGATTAGTCTTACATTCATTTTTTTTCCTTCTGTTTTTAAAATAAATTGAAATTAATTTTTTTTTTTTCTTGAATCCCAAAAAGTATCATGAACCCTAGGTGCTGGGGCTCCTGTCCTTAATGAATATGTTGGCCCTGATGGTGAGTCTCCCATTCTCATCTCACTCAGCCTCTCAGAAGCATTTCATATAGACGATTATCTTCTTCTTCTCGAAATCTGTTCTCCAATGTCTTTCATGACAGTACACTCTTGGTTTTCCTCCCATCTCATTTGTTGCTGTTTCTAAGTCCCATCCAAAGCATCTTCCCTCTCCTTAAGCTCTGTAAATACTGGTGTGGTCCAGGGCTGAGTCTTAGGACCTCTTCTCTTGTCTATGTACACTTACTCCCTAAAAACTGATAACCCTTAAGTTTATTTTCCCAGCACCCATTTTTCCTCTGAACTTTGGACTCATAAATCTTAACTGCCAACTAGACATCTCCATTTGAGTGTTTCATAGGAATCTCAAACTTAGAATGCCCCAAACGAACACCTCCACCCCAAGCCTGCTCTTCTCCTGCACTCTGCATCTCAATATATGACACTCAATTGCTCAAGCCAAAGTCCTTAAAATCACCATTAACTTTTCTCTTTTTCACATACCCTTTACCTAATTCATCAGCAATTATCAGCAGTACGTTCAAAACATATTCAGAATCCTTCCATTGATGGTGAGAGAACAAGACAGATAAATTATACATTTAATATAAATAGTAGAGTGATCAGACCTATAGGTTAAATGACAGTAAGAATTAAAAAAATAAAAAACTACCACAGGTTGGGATAAAAGCTGTGCTACAAAGAGAACTGGGAAAGTTGGGGAAGGGTACTCACTATCAGAGAATTGCTGATAATTACCCACTTAGTGATGTATTTTAGGGAATGTTGTGCTATTCAAATCAAAATAATTTAATAAATAGAAGTAGGATTCTGTTGAGGTGAAATAACAATATGGAACACTGACTGAGGATTCGGCTATATAGGAGACAGAATAATACTGAAAAATAGAAATAAAAGGTGAGGTGCTCTGAGTCACATTTTGAGACATGTTTTTGTGTACAGGATAGTAGAAGTATCAGCCACTGAAATGACTGTCATTTAATAGAATCCAAGGAAAGATTATGTTCCATGAGATGAGATGATCTGCAGAGCTTAACAGCACATACAGGTCAAGGAGAATGAAGGTCATCTAGTGGTGGTACCTAGTGGTGGGTAGGTTTGCTAAGGCGTAGTCACTACTGTCATCAGAACTTCCATTTTGGTAATGAGAAGCCTAGAAAGCAGAGTAAGAACATTAAGGGCTTTTCTATGAGAAGCAACATTCAAAGGTACTTTTTGGTAGAAGAAAGAAGGAAGAAATAATATAGTCATTAAAGAATTTGAGTGAAACAAATTTTCAGGATTTGGGAGATATTAATGTGCATGAAAGCTGAAGTGAAGAAAGCAGGAAACATCAAGAGGCTGGGAGAGAAAGGGTTGATCTTGGGAGTCTCAATCTAATGAATAAAATGATTCACAATGGTTATCAGGAGTGTGCTTTATTTAGGCTTATAATTCAACTTTTTCTTTCTTAACTCAGAATTAGCACAAATCTGATGCTGTCTTCCCTTAATTGAAGTGAGAGCCACCCATGTGCTTTAGAAGATCAAGGATGCATAGATCAAGACTATCTCCATCTTCTTAAACCTTCAAACACACTGTATTATGCCCACACACCATTCTCAGATGTCAATGTGCCCCCAAACCAGATGCCATTAATAGTTCACCTACATCACAATTTTCCCTTGTGACTTAATCCCTGCAGAACAAATGAAAAAAAAAAAATGTAGAAGACTTAGTGCTGGTGACCAGTAAATGATGTGAAATCTTACTGATAACAAGTTCAACTGAATTTCTAAAGGAGCAAGCGAGGACAACATGCAAGATGATGTGGTAACTGCCAACACAATTCATGATTTGTTTTTAGATCCTTTTTCTTTCAGTTTGGATGGATATCATCAGGTTTGCTAATACATAGCATGCATTTTTTATCTTAATTTAGACAACTGACCAAGAAATACTGTATCCCAGTGGAGAACATTTTGAGATTGAGTAGCAAATCAAAATGTAAAATGGATCATATTATTGGCAAAATAATTTCATTTATCAAAAGACTACCCTTTACCTTTCCTTTATGTCACTTGTGTTGCTGCTAAACTGTTATGAATTACTCTACAGGCCGAGGCAATTTCACCTTAAATTATATACCAGAGAGAGAGAAGAGCAACAGGGATGACATGTTCTGAACAACTGAGATATAATTGTCTATTAATTAAATGAAGTTTCTCCTGAATAACCCAAATGTCTGCACTTGGCTGATAACTATACAATGTTTATTGTACTTTCACCATCTACCTTGGGGGAAAAGTTATTTGTACCACATAGCCTCCATGTTATCAATTTTCTGTTCCATCGCTGCTATGAAACCCTACTGTATCCCCCAAAATATGTGTTGTTAATCCTAGCCTCTATGCCTGTGGTTATAATCCCATTTGAGAATGGGTTGTTTTTGTTATGTGAATGAGGCAGGGTTAGTGTAGGGTGTGTCTTGAGTCAATCTCTTTTGAGATATGACAGAGATTAAACAAGCAGAGATGGGGAAAGAGAGATACCAAGCATTATGGATTGAATTGTGTCCCCCGAGAATGTGTGTCAGCTTGGCTAGGCCATGATTTTCCTAACTGTTGCAAATCCTACCTCTGTGATGTTAATGACGGAGGATTAAAGGCAGTTATGTTAATGAGGCAGGACTCAATCTACAAAATTAGGTTGTATCCTGTCAATCTCTTTTGAGATATAAAAGAGAGAAGGGAACAGAGAGACAGGAGGACTTCATGCCACCATGAATGAAGAACCAGGAGGGAGTGCGTCCTTTTTATACAGGGTCCCTGCACTGAGAAACTCCTAGACCAGGGAAGACTGATGACAAGGACCTTCCCCCAGAGCTGACAGGGAGAGAAAGCCTTCCTCTGGACCTGGCACCCTCAATTTGGACTTCTAGCCTCCTAGACCATGAGAGACTACATTTTTTTGTTAAAGCCATCCACTTGTATTTCTGTTATAGCAGCACTAGATAGCTAAGACACCAAGTCATATAAAGATTGTCCTGGAGCAGAAGCTCAGCAGGAAACAACGACCTTCCTCCAGAGTTGACAAAGTCTTCCCCTAGAGCTGACACCCTGGATTTGGGCTTCTAGCCTCCTAAACTGTGAGAAAATAAATTTCTGTTTGTTAAAGCCACCTACTGGTGCTATTTCTCTTATAGCAGCACTAGATAACTAAGACAGCTGCTATGGAAGTACTACCACTTCTTTTCACTATGAGGTTTATGCGTGCGTGTGTGTGTGTGTGTGTGTGTATACCCATATACATATATACGTTGATATACTGCATATGTGTGTATATATACACACACACACACATACACACATACACACACATCTACGTATATACACTCTAAAGCAAAAATGAAACTGCAGATTCATAAACACGGCATTACAAATTCCTTCATGCAGACTGAGCATTTGGTAGCTGGGTCTCAGTAACATGGGGCTGTATTAGATTCTCCCGACGGGAATCACTGGCTCACCCAGACACCATTCAGCAATTTCCCCCCTAACTGCTACTTACGGTTTTCTAAGATGGAAGATTTCCATGGAGAGTCAGCATTTGCTAGAATGAGATTCTCTTACTCATTGTGTCCTTATTGCACACTTATTTCCAATGATAAGAAACACATCTTTTGTTTATTAAGTTACTTGCTTAGATTCCTCGTACAAATTTTGTGACAGAAAATAAGTTATTTAGACTCAGGCTTGCAATTATTTCATAATCTGAATAGATGATATAAGATTATTTTTCTTTTACATCAATATTACTTATTGGTTTGTGTTTTAAGGCTCATGATATCCTAACTATGCAGTGTGACTTTTCGTATAAAAGCTATTTTGAGTAAAAGAAATATTCTACTTTAAGATGTATTACAAGAAGAAAATAATAAATTACAAAATCCGAAATACAATTAAGAGAATCTTTTTAGCAACATAACCCCTGCCCTCAACCAGCCCTAACTAGGTTATAGCCTCCCTATACTTTCACATGAGATCTTTTCAAGTGAGAGATGGAGTACTGTGGAAAAAAAAAAAAATCTCATATGGTTCAAAGGCCCTCACACAAACTTAGTATTTTTTTTGTTTGCTATTCATGAACTGTTATTTTATATTTCCTTGCTAAACAAAAAACAAACACACACAAAACAACAATAAGAATAATGAAAAACAAATCTTGAAACTCTGTTTCGAGGTTCTGTGGGAAATGGCTTGGGAAAGAAAGTACTTAAAATAATCACTCTTTAATTTTTAAATAAATTTTCAGTGGAAGGTGGCTTCATTACGATTTACCAAAGGGTGGACCACCATGTGAATATTACTTTTGAAAATGAATAACATGGGAGACTGATCATAAATAGACTAAAAAATTAGTTTCTAAAACCATACATAACAGCTAAGATCCCTTTCATACGGCTGGGAGAAAATTCTATAAAATGTTAACAGGGATAATTTCTGGGTGTTGATATTAACAGCGATTTTTTTTCTTCGTCATGCTTGTCAGCATTTTCTAATTTTTTAAGAATGTATCAGTCAGGAATACTTTTGGCTGTAGTAACAGAAAATCTGACTAACAGTGGCTTAAACAAATATGGGTTTATTTTATTACATTTTTACACACCAAGAAGTCGGGACTGGGCAGTTGTTGACATTCCTCCAGCTGCTTAATGATGTGTTTTGTTTTTTTTTCTTTCTTTCTTTAAATTTTCACCTCTTTAGCTTTGCCACTTTTCCCCCTCTTTTTTTTTTTTTTTTGTCTCATGATCACAAAATTTTTGCCCTAGTGACAGAGATCATGTCAATTTCAAAGTAGAAAACGGGGCCAGGGATAGTGTTACTCACACCTGTCCTATATAGTGTCTTTCTGAAGCCCATGTCTGAACAACTTCCAGACTCCACTTTTTTTTACATCTCATTTGCCAGAACTGGATTCTCGGTACCCATAGCTGCACAGCCATGGAGATAACAGGTTTGTTGTTACAGTTGTTATGTGTCACTGAGTCGATTCTGACTCATAGCAAACCCATGCGACAAAGGAGAACTGCCCCATAGGGCTTTCTAGGCTGTAATCTTTACAGAAGTGGATCGCCAGGTCTTTCTCCCACGGAGCCACTGGGTAGGTTTAAATCAACATTTAGGTTAGCAGCTGAACGCTTAACAATTTGCACCACCAGGGCTCCCAGAAGAAAACCTGACCCATTGCCTTTGAGTCGAATCCAATTCATAGTGACCCTATAGGACACACTGTAATCTTTATGGAAGCAGACTGCCACATTTTTCTTCTGCAGAGTGGCTGGTGTTGTAATTTGTGACAAAAGCTACAAAAAGTTAATAGAGGTAGGAAACCAAAATCTTACATCTGCCACAAAGACTATGTATGTACATTATTTTTAGATGACTATTATAAAATTAAATAATTTACAAAATAAAAAGTATTAATTATTCCCATATTTCCATATCAGGGGAATAATGTATTTTCAGCAAGCTGTTGCCTCAAATTTGACTGTATCTTTATATGATCATTAAGCATTTATAACCAATTTCCACTGACTTCTATACATGTTGCCTGGATGTTTTCAAAAGTGGATTTGGCTTGAAAGAAGAGTTTACTGATGACCTGCTGGCTTTTGATTTAGTATTTTTTTCCAATTCAGTTATAACCCTGAAAAGGAATTGCTAAGTATAAACAAATAGATTCATGTTAAGCTCAACAGGCAAAATTGGGGCTCTTTTTTTTTTTTAAGGAATAAATCAAGGAAATGGGAAAAGAGCACTATTTTCTATTTTCCTGGAGAAACAAGGTTAAAACACTAATAGTATGTCTTAATCCACCATGAAAAACAAATGATTGGTATCCACTTCAAAGCCAGTTATTAAATTTTTTTTTTCCTGTTTTTCCTCCAGAACTCAACAAGACACAGGCTATTTTCAGACTACGATCTCTCTTTCATCAAAGTCAGCACTGGCTGTGAACACCACCTGCCTCCTCATAATTACCTAAAGCCTACTCTCAGAGTCTCCTGATTCAAATGACCTATTTCTTGGTGAAATAAGATGTCTCTTAACTTTGGCTGTGTGAAATGTGCTCTCAGCTCTAAACTACTTATTCACAGGAGACAAATGCTCTTGAATCAATTCAAATCACTGATCTCTCTCAGTTGGCCTATCAGAGCTATATTCCCAAGGCTCAACAAGAAAACTGTCTGCAGATTACCAGACAGAAATGACTGGTAAGTCTGAACACCAGCCAAGTGGAAAACTGCAAAATCATTGTTCTAAAATCTCAATCGGATGAGCCTAAGAAGTAAATTAATTTTGCTTTCTTTCATTATGAAAAAAAAAAAAAAAAAATTAAATCCTATGTTAAATAGGGCAAGGTATTTTCTCAATACTTGTAATGATTTTATATTCACCAATTAACACTTTTTATCCTGATGCCCTCCCCAACACCAAAAAAGGAAAACAAACAAACAAAAACCAGGTGCCGTGGAGTTGATTCCGACTCATATGACCCCGTGTGTTATAGAGGAAAACTTCATAGGGTTTTCTAGGCTGTAACTTTATGGAAGCAGACCACTAGCCCTTTCTTCTGAGGCACCTATGGGTGGGCTCTAACTGCCAGTCATGTGGTTAGAAGCCCAATGTTTAACCATTTGTACCACCTAAAGGCTCCTCTCCCAACACACATAAATTTTCATGGACTTCAAGTTACAAGAGTTTTTTTTGTTTAATATCTTAGTGATTAGACATAGAAAACAATTCATTGGCTTTAAAATTAATCATTTTTATGGAATGTAAGCTTGGAGTCCTCATGACATGAGGAATTTTACTTGATTCTCTTCTGCATCTGGCACTATTGGCCATTATCTTTTCTTGAAACTATTTCTTCAAAATCTAGGTATTGCTCCTCCTTTTCTTCTTCCCAAACTACCTGTGTCTCAGAACACACTTTAGTTTTCTTCATTTGTTCATCTTCCTTGGCCACGTATACAAATGCCGGTGTTTCTCTGTCCTTTCTTTTCATCTCCTCCCCTCTCTTCCCTTCCTTCTTCTGCCCTCGTCCCTTCCAGTCATCCTTCCGTCCCCTCTCCTCTCCTTTCTTTTCCTGTTTTCTTTGTTTTTTTAATCCCCATTTTCCCTACAACATTATTTCCTTCCATGACAAAATTAGGGTAACAACCCCACAATTGGTTTCTCTGACCCCAATTTAAAACAAACAATAAAACAGAGACCAGGATGACAAAATCATTTACTCAAAATTGAAGAATGCACTGAGGGATTTGTTACCCACAAGTAAGATCCTGACTGGGATAAGAAACAGAGCGGAAAGACCGCTGAAAGCTTACACAGCACCCTCCTCTTATTTCAGCTAAGACTTTTCCTAAATCAGCATTCCCAACTTATTCCAGGGCACACAGATTCTACAAGATGGTCTTTGATAAAAGGAGTTCTACGGCCCTGATGGTGCAATGGTTAAGTGCCTGGCTGCTAACCAAAAGGATGGCAGTTTTAACCTACCTAATGGCTCCAGGGGAAAAAGACCTGGTAATCTGCTCCCATAAAGATTACAGACTAGAAAACTCTATGAGAGAGTTCTACTGTTTCACATGGGGTCACTATGAGTTGAAAATTGACTTGATGGCACCTAACAACAACAACAGGGACAAGTTAATTTGGGAACAACTACATACCATGTCTCCTTCATGAGCTTAAATGAATATAAGTATTATAAAGATTTAAAAATCTTAAAGGAGATCAATTTATTTGCATTTAACACAAAACTACCCGAATTTATTTGACCATACAACCTTTTTTAAAAGCCAACTAATATTCATGAACATCCCTTTGGTCATTGTAGTACCCTCTTAATCACTCTCTCTGCTTTAAGCATTACCCTGCTCCAATCTGCTTACACTACCACCAGAATTGTTCAATCAAAATGTCAGACACATTTCCTAACGCCTCTGCCTAAAACAATCCAGTGACGCCAGATTATGTGCAGGATAATATCCATACTCCTCAGCAGAACACAGAGGGTTTTTTAGTTTCTCTCTTCAGCCTTCTTTCTGCTCATAACTTTGCCACTGGCTCCTCTTCACCCCTCCCCCAGCGCATCTAATACCCTAAAAAAAAAAAAAAAAAACTTTGCTGTGGAGTCAATTCTGACTCATTGCTACCCTACAGGACAGAGCAGAAGTGCCCCATAGGGTTTCCAAGGAGCAGCCTGTGTTTCTCAACTGCCAACTTTTGGGTTAGCAGCTGAGTTCAACCACTATGCCACCAGGGCTTCTCTAATACATTAAAAAAAAATCACCAAATTACTTGAAATCTGGAAAATACCTATTTACTCCTTATCTTTTCACTTCCTATTCCTGATATGCTATTTTCTTATTTTGGTAGCTCAAATATCTTCTGCTCTTAAAGGTTTTTTTGATAACTTTTCCCTTTATCCATGAGACTTAGTTGCTCCCCGTTTTGTATTTCCATATCATTTTTTAAATACCTCTAGAAACATATGAACCCCACTGAATCTGTTGCTTCTAGTAAACTGTAAGCCTCAAGACACAGTCTGTCTAATACGGTAGGGTTAACCACATTTGGCTTTTGAACACATGAAATGTGGGTAGTCCCAACTGAAATGTGCTTTAAGTACCAAACTTTCACTGAATTTCTAAGACTGAGGGGGAAAAACAGTAATTTTCCATATTGATTATATGTTGAAATAATAATATTTTGGATGTATGTGGTTAAATAAAATATATTCTTAAATCAATTTTGTTTCTTTTCACTTTTTTTGTATGACTACAAGAAGCTGAACTATATGAAGAAGAATGGAGCATCAGGACTGGAGGTAGACCCTTAACAACCTGTGATATGCTGATGATATAAGCTTGCTTGCTGAAAGTGAAGAGGACTTGAAGCACTTACTGATGAAGATCAAAGAGTACAGCCTTTAGTATGGATTAAACCCAGTGCCGTTGAGTCGATTCCGACTCATAGCGAGTATGGATTACACCTCAACATAAATTAAACAAAAATCCTTACACCTGGACCAATAAGCAACAAAATGATAAATGGAGAAAAAACTGAAGTTGTCAAGGATTTTATTTTACTTGAATCCACATGCCCATGGAAGCTGCACTCAAGAAATCAAATGACATAGTGCACTTGGGAAAATCTGTGCAAAAGACCTCTCTAAAGTGTTAAAAAGCAAAGACGTCACTTTGAGAACCAAGGTGCACCTAACCAGAGCCATGATATTCTCAATTGCCTCATACGCACGTGAAAGTTGGACAAAGAATAAGGAAGATGGAAGAAGAATTGATGCCTTTGAATTATGGTATTCGCGAAGAATGGTAAATACACTATGGACTGCCAGAAGAACGAACAAGTCTGTCTTAGAAGAAGTACAGACAGAATGCTCGTTAGAAGCAAGAATAGCGAGACTTCGTCTCACGTACCTTGGACCTGTTATCAGGAAGGACCAGTCCCTGGAGAAGGACAGCATGCTTGGTAAAGTAGAGAGTCAGTGAAAAAGAGGAAGACCCTTAACGAGATGGGTTGACACAGTGGCTGCAAGGATGGGTTGAAGCATGGCAACAACTGTCTGGATGGTGCAGGACCAGGCAGTGTTTCCTTCTGTTGTACCTAATGTTGCTGAGTCAGGATCAACTCAACAGCACCTACAACAACAACTAGAAAATTGAAAATTACATATGTGTCTCCATTTGTGGATCACATTATATTTCTATTGGCTGGTGCTGATCTGAGAGCTGGCAGCCTCTTTTAAAGTCACCACACTTAAATCTCATTTGTAACCAACACTCAGTAAATGTTTCTTGAATAAATGAAATAACTCTGAAGTTTCTGTATGAAGTAATTGAAGCAACCTAGTGCTGATGATTTTCTCAGATATTTTAAATGATACAAAAATTGTTTCCATTGCTGCACATGACATGATGTTCCTTTTATACAGTCAAAAATCCAAACAGTTACTTCAGACATTTAGTAAATGGCAAAATATTCTGTAGATCATTAGCTCTGTTCCTAGCTTTTCCTGGAACCCAGAAGTAGTTCAGTACGGCTGAAGCTCAGAGCAGGAGGGACTGTTCAGCTGAAAGATAAAGCTGGAGAAATGAATAGCCACCATTTCCTGAAGTAAACCATTTGAAACAGAAGAGGCATGCTTCACCTTAAAAAAGATCATTATGCTGTTGTGTGGAGAAAAGTTTGGAGGGGCAAGATTAGAAGAATAACAATACCTTAGGAGATGGTAAGAGTTACCCAGGAAGGAGGGGAAGGTGAAGTTACTGCATTAGAGAGAGATTAAAGAGGTACAGCAGTTCAAGACCTGGCAATTCGTGGATGTGATGAGGGTTGGTGAGGAGAGAGGAGTCATGATTGACAGCAAACTTTCAGGTTTGGACAAAGTGGTGGGTGGAGGTTCAGTTCACTGAGGTAGGAACACAGAGTGGGATGCAATGGTGATGGGGAGTGGGGAATGCAGTGTTGAATTCAGTATTGCCTTTGAGGTCCCCATGGGATCTCCATACAGAGATACTCAATGGGTAGGTGGCTATATCAATCTGAATGCCCGAAGAGGGACCTGGGATGGACACATATGCCCACTGATGCTTTAAATCATGGAGAAGCTGGCAATTATCAAGTTCGCAAGGCTACACTTGCCCAGCTATGCACCATGGGTGACAAAATGATTTGTTATGTAACACCTCAGGATACTGGGTGTGAATAGTTTCTTTCATCAGACATTTGAATGGATATCATAAGGAAAAAATCCTTAGTATTAAAAATTGTGCAAATTGAATACCATACTCACAATAGAACTAATATTTAAAAATATTACACTTTCTCATCTAACATTAACATATAATGAACCTTATCTTTTAGGATGTATTTTGTAGGGGAATTATGTTTGGGGGCTTTCAATAAGATAACTAAGTAATAATACTTTACATCATAGCCATATTTTTTTAAGGGCAGAATATTTATGGAATATTCACTCACATTATACACAAGGAAAATCCTCAATTTCAGGATTTTTTTTCACTAATTTTACTTTTTCCTTGCTAATGAATCACCATATTTTAGGCATTAACTATAGTTTAAATATTACATTTACATGGCACAAAATAAAGAGGGTGAACCTGTGAGTAGTTAAGAGAGAACATAAGTAGACAGTAAATCAAGGCTAAATCTATGCACTTTTATTGTCCACAGCACATGGAAGTAGGACTACACAACTCATTTGCCTCCATACTGTAGTTCCATCTAATTCATTCATTGCGCTCCTCATCAACGATACCTCTGCCTTTGAATTTATGGCTTCCTAATCTTCTCTGGTCACTTCATATTTTGTTAGTGAACCTAAGAATGGTGCCAGTTTGCCATGTGCTTTACTTTCTTAAATAAATAGTTATTGCTACTTGATTTTAAGTTCATGCTTGAACTTAAAAAAAAAAAAAAAATGACCTGGTATCCCAGAACACACATGAGCATTTTTTCTCTGTTTACTACTTAATTTTCGTGTCATCTTCGAAAAAGTAGTGTAGGATTGGGGTATGAACTACCAATTATATCTGTGGGCACAGTGACCTAGCACTTAGGTCGGCTGGTTTTCCAACTGGTAAAGGTTCAGCTTCATTTGTGGTGAGCCAACTCCTCTGACACTCAGCAGTGCCCCTGGCAATGCTACCAAACCAGCTCAATGGTTTACTAGGGTGTCCAAGTCAAAGCAACTGTGGGTTTTCCCCTCTTTATTTTATCCTAATTGAAAAAACATCTTAGAAAAAAACCAACAGGTGTAGAACCCGATGACCATTTTCATTCCTATCAAGATGGAACCCATGTTAAAATAATCAGGGGACTATCACTAAATGGAGGAGCCTTAGTGGCAGTGGTTAAGAGCTTGGCTGCTAACAGGAAGGTCAGCTATTCAAACCCACAAGCCACTCCACGGGAGAAAGATGTGGCAGTCTGCTTACATAAAGATTTACAGCCTTTGAAGCCCTATGGGGCAGTTCTACTTTGTCCTGTGGGGTTGGTATGAGTCAGAATTGATTCGATGACAACAGGTTTGGGGTTTTTGTTTGTTTGTTTTCTGGTATCACTAAATGGAAGCCCCTGGGTTGTACAAACAGTTAACAAGCTAGGCTGCCAACTGAAAGGTGGGAGGTTCAAGTCTACCCAGAGGAGCGTCTAAAGAAAGGGCTGGCAATCTACTTTTAAAAAAAATCAGCCATGTAAAGCCCTAAGGATCACAGTTCTATTCTGATATGTATGGGGTCACTTGAGTCATAGTTAACTTGATGGCTACTGGTAAGGTAATCGTCAAATGTATCAGAGTATTTGTAAGATCAGTCAATTGTCATCCTTCCTTGGGCTCTCTGACACCTTCAATTAACTATCACGTAGTACAAGTTCTTTTAATAAACTATCATGTCTCTCAATCCCCTCTTTTCTAGTCTCTTGCCTTGGCCCAATTTAGGCTCCATTGTTTTTAAACAGGCTATAATGATGACCTGGACTCAGTTTTCCATCCATCTTTCACAATGTAAACAAAGGAATAACCACAATAATTTACCCCACAAAACTTTCAATCGTCCCACCCTACTGATTACTTAATAAAGTTCAGCCTCCTCCTAATAAGAAGGACTTTTACATAATGTCCCTAACCTACCTTCTTGACCTTATTTCTTAGTAAACCTCTCCATGTACCCTATGTACAAGTCACTGGACTACTCACCATTCTCCACATGTATAAACAAGTTATCTATACTTATCCTATTTCCTCCTTCCTTGTAACTCATTTCCCTAGCTTTTCAGCCTGCCAAAATCCTACTCTTGCTTCAAGATTTAAGTCAAATTTTACTTCCTCCATAAATCCATCTATGGCCCATGCAGAAGAAATTAATTTCTTCTTCACTGGACTTCCAAAGCATTTGTTACTATATTTACAATATATGATATGACATCTATATTACATGTATATATTAACAAAAGACATTTGAATTTAGCTAAATTTAACGTGTCTCATTTTAACCACTTGTGAGTGTATCAGAAATTCTATGATATGTGTTATTTATGATGCTGTGAAACACAGACTGAACCATCCAGTATGGGAATGGCACGGTGGAATAAGTCTCAAAGTTAGTTGTGAGCCTAGCCTGTACTTCAGCATCCCAGAAGCTATGTTCTCACAGGGTCAAATATATGTTTTGGGGAAATTATATACTGTAATATTTCTACTTTGTGTAAGAGATATATCCCATAAACCTACTGCTGTCAAGTCCATTCCGACTCATAGCGACCCTGTAGGACAGAGTAGAACTGCCCCATAGAGTTTCCAAGGAGTGCCTGGTGGATCTGAACTGCCAACCTCTTGGTTAACAGCTGTAGCACTTAACCACTATGCCACCAGGGTTTCCAATATATCCCACAGCAAGTATAAAAATTAGCTAACCTTTACTGAGTTTTTTTTTTTTTTTTACTGAGTATTTAGCACTTGCCAAAGACTGTTTCATACACTTTATGTGTATCATCATATATAATCCTCACAACAATTTGTAAGGTAAGTGCTACAGACATACCCATTTTACAGATAAGGAACCTAGAGACTAAAGGTCACAAAACTATTAATAACAGGGACAGGATTTGAAGCAAGGCTAGCTTACTCACAGCTTACCTTTTTAATCACCATATTCTGCTGCCTGTCAGTTTACTAGAGGCAGTGGTTTACACACCTATCTCTTCTTCTCTTTGGGACAGAGATGGTGCCTTTGGGTTTGTTTCATCAATACTGCCCAGCCTTATTCCTCATATATAGAATGTTCCAGTATTAACAATAAGTTTGACAACCACTAGTACATAGTAGCTACCCCAGGATTACAACTGTTCCCTAAAATGCTGAACTTCAAATAATTCTTTTTCAAACCAGAAACATATCTCTTTCACTCATAATTCTGCATTCTTCTTGAATGCAAGGCTACGAATTCTCATTTGCCCTGAGATTCTTCCTTAATAATTAACTTAATACATATTGGAAACATTTAGCTCCTTCATGGCAGCTGTGTAAAGTAATCATTGGCACAGGAAGTGCAGCATGAGGGGAAACCCTTACTCTACACTTTAGGGACAACTTGTCAGAAACTGACTTAAAGTTGATTTGAAACACCTCTAGACCGCCTATGTCCCTAGTGCTATGAAGTACTCAAATTTTCACTCTTTCACCCACTGCGGTTTAGATAATTTTGATTTTATGGAAAAAAAAATGATTTACAGAGCCTCTACTGTATGTTACCTTTCTTTGATTCTGTACTGGCAAAATGCACTTCCATAGCACTGAGTTAAGGCACTGGAAGGGTGGTGTGGCCAAATGCCATAACCAGCATGCCCTTGATTAAAACACTGGAAAGGTTCAAGGGTATGTCAGAAGCAGTAAGCAAATCATTAACATAAAGCTCTAATGAAATAAACACAGGACATAGAAACCACAACCCGCTAACAGAAATACTGCTACTAAATGTAGCCTACTTATTTTTCTTTTAAAACAAACTGCAAATACGCTGCCCCTGGTTTTAAATTATCTACTTCATTAGGTTAAGGAATTACATTTTCATTGCTAGCCAAGTGGCTCTTCATCAGGGAGAGTGGGCCCAACTGCCAAAATGTCAATGCCAAAATACTTTAATGGCATCTATTGGAGGAAGAAAAATCACTCAAGGTTAGAAGGTCCCAGTGGCTATAAGATCACCCAGGGTTTTACATATGTAGTTCAACAAACAAATATCTCCCTGGACAACATCAATATTTATTGGCATGAAGCTATTTCCTGTGTAAAACAAATGGAATGAAAATGACAAACTGCGGTCTACTACATGGAAAAGGACAACTTGGCCATTTTTTAAAAAACTTACTCATCAAGAAAACATTTTCATTCTACGTGTTTAATGGTGTGAAAAAAATCGAAACCAAACCCACTGCCGTTGAGTTGATTCTGACTCACAGCAACCCTTCAGGACAGAGCAGAACTGCCCCATTGGGTTTCCAAGGCTGTAAATCTTTACGGAAGCAGACCACACATCTTTCTCCTGTGGAGCGGCTGGTGGGTTCGAACCCACAACCTTTCCATTAGCAGCTGAATGCTTTAACCACTGCGCCACCGGGGCTCCTTATTAGTGTGAATAAGTAATCTTAAATACTGAGTTACAGGTAACCAATTGGTTGTCATCATGTCAACTCCTACTCATGGAGGCCTCAGGTGTGTCAGAGTAGAACCGTGCTTCATAGGGTTTTCAACGGCTGGTTTTTCTGAAGTAGATCACCAGGCCTTTCTTCCAAGGCACCTCTGGGTGGCCTCGAACCTCCTACCTTTTGGTTAGTAGTCAACTACATTTACCATTTGTACCAGTCAGGGACTTGGCTGAGTTACAGGTAAACCCACTATATCTTTGATCTGAACAGCTTACAGAAGACCTCTTCTTCAAGCCAAAGCACTGGGAGAGGGGTAGGTATACATGGAACCTATAAACCTTATATGTATGTGGTCCCCGGACAAAATGCTGGAACTCCTCTTGCTGGCTTACATGGACCTGCCGAGCCCCTGCTGCAAAGGGAAGCAGATCTGACTCCCACAGAAAAGGAGGGTCATGAAGTTTAGGACTAACAACCTAAAATAGATTGATGTGTCATGAAATCAAGACCTTCATAATAATACTTTTGACATTTTTTTGCTCTCATCTCTGTCTTTCCAAAATTAGGACCTAATGGGATCCTCTTAATAATTAAGAATTTGTCCCTCAGATTTTGGGAGAAACTGTTTTTAAACATCCTTTTGCTTTACATTTAAGATCCAAAAGGCACTGGTATAGATGACTTTAATCTTAGAAAAGACATTGCTTTTAATATAAAGCCAGGCATAATAATAATACAATTGCTATTCGGACTGGCATTAACATAATTTCTCTTAAATTAACTGCTCTGAGGTGCTACAGGCTTGATTTTTCAAGGGGCTACTACAAATGTTGTTCACTTCAAGAATGGGTTATTTGACTGAGGTGGTTTTGACAGATATTTGTCTCGTGGAATCTTATATTTTGTTGGGAAAAAAAAAAAATTCTCTTCTATAACCCGGTTTGAGATCTTAACCAAATGGCATATGACTATGATGTGATTTGGAGAGGCCACTCAAAATTGTGCATTTGGACCAAACTGAAAGGAGACAGCCAACAGACACTTTGCATTGGAGAAACGCTGATAACGACATGCAGAACTTCTTTATTTCCTAAAGAAAACAGCACAACAGAAAAGAAGGGGGAGGGAAACATGTATTATATTTTAGGGCACAGATCTGGGGGAAACATAATGAAAGACATCAGGTACTAGCTATCTTTAAAAATCTCTGAATACAAATTATCTTTAAGCACAAAAAAGTGAAAGGAACAAGTGTGTGTCCGCAATGAAAACTTTGGAAAGACAGACACAAACAGAGGTGAAATTGAGCTTTGTAACAACAACTCTGTCTGTGCTCAGTAGTCTAAACCTTGACCTGTGAAGCAAACTACTACAAGAAAGTAATTACATACACTATTATCGACTCGACGGCATTGGGTTTTTGCGATCAAGGGATGACTGATTTTTTTTTCCTTTTACAGTTTATAGACAGTAGAATTTATGCCTAAACCCCCTAATTGCTACCTCTGACATGTAAATGGAAAGATTTTTATAAGTTCATAAAGACATTCTTTCTAAAAATAGGGGCTGTCCTCTTAGCCATGCATAATAAATACGAGAATCACCTTGGGAGTTGTTGCAAATCAGATTCCTGGGTCCCACTGCTGCTGCCAGAAAGTCTGAGTAGAGGGTAGTGGTGCCTAGAGTTGGCTCAGTATGGGAGCTTTGTCATTGTTACTAGTTCCTGTGGAGTCGACTCCAACTTATAGGGATCTTATGTATAAAACAATGAAGAGTTGCTTGGTCCTGTGTCATCTCCATGATGGTTAATATGTTTCAATTTGTGTTGATATCCATAAGGTTTTCATTGGTTAATTTTTGGAAGCAGACCATCAGTCCTGTGCCATCTCCATGACGGTTGGTATACTTGAGTCCATGTAGATATCCGTAAGGTTTTCTTCACTGGCCTTTCTTCATGTCTGTCTTAGTCTGGGACCTCCATTGAAAACTGCCTACCATGGGTGACCCTGCAAGCCACTAGAGTATGACAAACTGACAGATGAGTGGTGGTTTTAGTTCCCCATTATCTAGCTCAAGTTTCCTATGTCACCCCAAATAAAATAATAATAATTAATTAAAAGCACAAATCTTATATGGGTTTTGAAATTTGAAAATTAGAAACTTTGCTACTTTTGTTAAAATGAATCTTAGAATCTAAGCAAAAATAGTGTGCATGCTGTGCAAACTCAGCTTAAGGACAATTGGTGAGGTTCATCCCCTTCTTGCCCTCCCGGCCTAAGCAGGTCTCTGACCCTTTGCCCTTCCTCCATAGAAATTCTAGAGTAACCACTGTAGGTAGATCTGGTGCAGGGCCCAGATATTCATATTTTTAAGAAGCTCTCCAGGTAATTCTGAGGCAGAGCTTCTTATTCATTCTAACATTTTATCAATTCAGCGGCAGCTACCTGATAAGCATGCAGTGTTGAAAAGCAGTTGATTTAGTCTATGAAAATTGATTTTTAAAGCTAAGTTGAATAGCAAAATTTTTTGTTTCATCCAGTTTGTTTTGCTTTGTTTTAGCCAGTAGGTGAGAGCCTGGTATTAACGGTGCCAAGCTGCTTGGGAAAATACTGTAGGATCGACCATTGTACAAAACAACCCATTACCTCCAGCAGAAAAAAGAAATCCATGCTTTTTGCCCTTGGTCTGAAAGTTGTGCCATCTACGTATAGAGAAGGCAAGATATTTATTGCATAAGGATTACATTGAAATAAAGATTCTACTTGGACAATATTATGAAGATAGTTTTCTCAACAGATGTTTATATAGACACAGAGATAATATAACTCCTTGCCTCTGCCATTGCCTTCCTGAGCACCATACAGAAGCTAGTGCTGAAAGTTTTCATTCTACATATTTCTTACCAAATATTAGACAGATGCATCTCCAGGCTGTCCCACCAGATCACTATTTCCTTCTATCCAATAGCATACCTTGAGGGGCAGCCAGCAGCTGTCTGTTGTCTTATACAGGTGTCTGATTTGTGGGCTCTCCTAGTCTGGAATGTGTACTTCCTGGGCCTACACCAATCCCTGACTCCTAGGCCTTCCCTGAGAAGCAGCAATCTATCCATCTCCTGCAGGGTTTATCTCAATTATTCAGAATAATTGTCCACTTGGGCTTCATGAAATTATTCCTACCTCTTCTGATCCCACCATCCTGCTGAAAGCCTACCCTAAAACCCAGTCAGGCTTCTGCCCCTGAGACTGGCTCTTTATAATGACAGGTTGCCCAGAGTCAGGACATTTCCAGGAACTGAAGTCTGTACTTCTGAAGTTTGATTCCTGCCCAGTTTAAAGCTCAAAGTCACTAAGCTCATTGGACATAGTATTGAAAAAATAACCAACACCACAAGAGTAGTTCCACTAGGTTCTGGTCTTACCCAACCCAGTGCCGTCGAGTCGATTCCGACTCCCAGCGACCCTATAGGTTCTGGTCTTACCCACTTGTAGTTCACTTCCCTTTCTCATCCATCCACTCTTGAAGCTCCAATACTTCTCATCGCCATATCTGCAGGGATTATGACAACTCATACAAACAATTTGCATTTTCTTATTTCTCCATTGAAAATGCCCAGGAATTTGTTTCTAATTTATTATTATTGTATTGTTAACCAAATAGTTTCTAATATATAGAATACATATTGATTCATTAAATTGTGATATCTACTATTAATATGATTTTCTTTCAATTGTTGTTGAGTAGATTAGTCACATTTAAACCAAGAATCGCCAAAATTCTATTTTCACTCCCACATCCAGCAATCTGATATTACTTCAGCTTTATTCTCAGACACATTAGATATACTAGAGTTGAGGTTTTGGTATTTTATGATGGCATTGCAGGTTCTTCTATGAACAATTAGTAAGAAAATTTAGCATGTGATATAAGTGTTATTATAGAGGATAAAAATTTAATAAGTCAATAGTGTTAAAATAAATGGATATCCATTTCTAAAGAAAAGCAAATTTCCATTTACTTTTTATAATGATAATTAAAAAACCCATTTGTCATGCAGTCAGTTCTCACTCCCGGCAACCCACGTGCGTCAGGGTAGAACTGTGCTCTACAGAGTTTTCAGCGGCTGATTTTTCAGAAGCAGATCACCAGGACTTTCATCCAAGGAGAATTATAGGAAGATCAACTTATAAACTTAACATGTTTCAATGAAAACATTTAGAAAGTAGGAAACAGAAAAGTAACCATTCATAATTCCACCATTCTAAAACAATCAACATTTGCTTTCCCTTCCATTCTCTTATCCTTTGTATTTTAAAATAACAACCATCAGAGTATACTTGTAATTTTACATCTCGACTACTATCAGAACACATCTTTCCATTTTAACACCCAATCTTAAAACATTAATTTTTAGTTATATTCCATGAATCTCATTTTTTAGATTATCTAGAAGTTGGCAATATCCAATACTTTCCATCTTATATCATCGGTTTGACCAGACTTTAATGTAAAAGAAATAGCTTAAGTATTTATCCAATATCATTCTTAGTTACTGAAAGTTGGAAAAGTATAAAGAGTGAGAACAGTAAACTTATAAGAATGCACTACTGCAAAGTTAAGTTTTGGGAAAATAATTATTTTGTTTTAAAGGCATTTTGGAGGAAACAGATAGGTGACCTGAGACATTTATATATATAAAAGAGTGTTTAGTTGGTTGGGTTGTTTGTTTTAGAGCTCAATGACTAAAAATTCATAAAACTTTTGATTAGTAGTCTTTGTTCAACTACATATTACACACAAATTGCCCAATGGGACTTTTATGTCAACTGATTCATGTAAAGGAAGGCTCGACCACTGTATTGGCTTATTGGTAATTCATATTTGAAAAAAAAATTATTAACCATTACATCCCAGCACTTTAATATTTCCCCATGAACACTTTCTTGTTATTATCAGAAACTAATATCAACACTTGAATGATTTGAGATATTTGAGGTAATGAAAAAGTAAAAATAAAATCTAAGACACAAATTTACCTGACCAGAATAAACTGAGTTTAAAAAGTGGATTCATCTCCAGATTAATTTCCGTGTTAAATATTTAAATATATGTTGGCCTTATTGGTTATTTTTAGAAAGCGATGACAAAAGAATATCCAAAATTCCCAATACATATTCTAAATTATGTTATAGTTGAAACTTAAATGAAATGCCATAAACATTTTATCAAATATTCTCATAGTAAGTAATTTCAAAGAAAACTAGATAAACTGAAAAGATTATCCCTTCTTTAAACAATTAGAAATTACATTCGAGTTCAAAAGTACTCATTAAAACACTTTGTAATACAGTATAAAATGTCAGAATTACTTATTTTTAAAATGACTTACCTTTATGTTTAAAGAGTTTTTACTCTTTATCACTTAAACACTACTTTTTTTCGCAAAATCTAACTGTTCCAAATCTAATTTTCTATTTTTTAATATGTAAAAGTACTTGATTTTATCTGCAACTGCTAACTAAAAAAGAATGCTTATTAAAAAAAAATTTTTTTATTGTGCTTTAAGTTTACAAATCAAGTCAGTCTCTCATACAAAAATTTATATGCACCTTGCTATATACTCCTAGTTGCTCTCCCCCAATGAGACAGCACACCCCTCCTCTCCACCCTGTATTTCCCTTGTCCAGTCAGCCAGCTTCTGCCCTCCTCTGCCTTCTCAACTCCCCTCCAGACAGGAGTTGCCCACATAGTCTCAAATGTCCACTTGAGCCAAGAAACTCACTTCTTACCAGTATCATTTTCTATCTTACACTCCAGTCCAATACCTGTCTGAAGAGTTGGCTTTGGGAATGGTTCCAGTCTTGGGCTAACAAAAGGTCTGGGGACCATGATTTCCGGGGTCCTTCCTAGTCTCAGTCAGACCATTAAGTCTAGTCTTTTTATGAGAATTTCAGGTCTGCGTACCACTGCTCTCCTGCTCCATCAGGGATTCTCTGTTGTGTTCCCTGTCAGGGCAGTCATCAGTTGTAGCCGGGCACCATCTAGCTCTTCTGGTCTTAGGCTGATGTAGTCTCTGATTTATGTGGCCCTTTCTGTCTCGTGGGCTCATAATTACCTTGTGTCTTTGGTGTTCTTCATTCTCCTTTGCTCCAGGTGGGTTGAAACCGATTGATGCATCTTAGATAGCTGCTCGCTAGTGTTTAAGACTCCAGACGTCACCCACCATAAGTGGGCTGCAGAATGTTTTCTTAATAGATTCTATTATGCCAGTTGACCTAGATGTCCCCTGAAACAATGGTCCCCAAGCCCCCACCCCTGCTATGCTTGCCTTCTAAGCATTCTGTTTATTCAGAAAACTTCTTTGCTTGTGGTTTAGTCCAGTCACTGTATCGTGTGTTGTCTTTCCCTTCACCTAAAATACTTCTTGTTTACTATATAATTAGTGAATATCCTTCCCACTCTCGTAAACATTAAAGAATATTTTCTTCTCTGTTTAAACTATTTCTTGATTTCTCATCATAGTGGTCTCACACAATATTTGTCCTCTTGCAACTGACTAATTTCACTCGGTGTAATGCCTTCCAGATTCTTGCATGTTACAAAATGTTTCATGGATTCATCATTGTTCTTTACCAATTGTGTGAATATACCGTAATTTATTTATCCATTCATCCACTGGCGGGCTCCTGGGTTGATTTCATCTTTTTGCTACTGTAAACAGTGCTGCAATGAACATGGGTGTGCATATGTCTCTTCATGTAAAAGCTCTTATTTCTCTAGGATATATTCCAAGGAGTGGGATTGCTGGATCATATTTTCTATTTCTAGCTTTATAAGGAAGCACCAAATTAATTTCCAAAGTGGTTGTACCATTTTACATTCCTGCCAGCAATGTATAAGTGTTCCAGTCTTTCCACAACCTCTCTAACATTTATTGTTTTGTGTTTTTTGGACTAATGCCAGCCTTGTTGGAGTGAGATGGAATCTCATTGTAATTTTGATTTGCATTTCTCTAAACGGTTATTTTAACGGTTTAATGGGTTTTAATGGCTATGAGTTGGAATCGACCATGAGCATTTCTTCCTGTATCTGTTAGCAACTTGCATGTCTTCTTTAGTGACATGCCTGTTCATACTCTTTGCCCATTTTTTAACTGGGTTATTGGTCTTTTTGTTGTTGAGTTTTTGCAGTGTCATGTAGATTTTAGAGATTAGATGCTGATCAGAAACGTCATAGCTAAAAACATTTTCCCAGTCTGTAGGTAATCTTTTTATTCTTTTGATAAAGTCTTTGGATGAGCATAGGTGTTCGATTTTTAGGAGCTCCCAGTTATCTAGTTTCTCTTCTGGTGTTTGTGTATTGCTAGTAATGTTCTGTATACTGTTTATGCCATGTATTAGGGCTCTTAGTGTTGTCCCTGTTTTTTTCTTCCACAATCTTTATCGGTTTAGATTTTATATTGAGGTCTTTGATCCATTTTGAGCTGGTTTTTGTGCATGGTGTGAAGTATAGCTCTTGTTTCATTTTTTTGCAGATGGATATCCAGTTTGTTAAAGAAACTGTCTTTTTCCCATTTAACTGACTTTAGGCCTTTGTCAAATATCAGCTGCTCATATGTGGATGGATTTATGACTGGATTCTCAATTCTGTTCCATTGGTCTATGTATCTGTTGTTGTACCAGTACCAGGCTGTTTTGACTACTGTGGCAGCATAACAAACATGTTCTAAAATCAGGTAGCATGAGGCCTCCTGCTTTGTTCTTCTTTTTCAGTAATGCTTTACTTATCTGGGGCCTCTTTCCTTTCCATATGGAGTTGGTGATTTGTTTCTCCATCTCACTAAAAAATGTTGGAATTTGGATTGGAATTGCATTAAATCTATAGATGGCTTTTGGTAGAATAGACATTTTTACAATGTTGAGTCTTCTTATTCATGAGCAGGGGATGTTTTTCAACTTACGTAGGCCTCTTTTGTTTTCTTGCAGTAGTGTCTTGTAGTTTTCTTTGTATAGGTCTTTTACGTCTCTGGTTGATTTATTCCTAAGTATTTTATCTTCTTGGGGGCTACTGTAAATGGTATTGATTTGGTGATTTCCTCTTCGATGTTATTTTTGTTGAAGTAGAGGAATCCAACTGATTTTTGTACGTTTATCTTGTATCCTTATATTCTGCCGAACTCTACTATTAGTTTCAGTAGTTTTCTTGAGGATTCTGTAGCGTTTTCTGACTATAAGATCATGTTATCTGCAAATAGAGATACTTTTACTTCTTTCTTACCAACGTGGATGCCCTTTATTTCTTTATCTAGCCTAAATGCTCTGGCTAGGACCTCTAGCACAAGGTTGAATAAGAGTGGTAATAGAGTGTATCCTTGTCTGGTTCCCGTTCTCAAGGGGAATGCTTTCAGACTCTCTCCATTTAGGATGATGTTGGCTGGTGACTTTGTATAAATGCCCTTTACTATGTTGAGGAATTTTCCTTCTAAAGGATGCTTATTTTTTAAAGTAGCTGTGGAAATTGATAATAAACTAATTAAAATGCATTTCCCCCCACGTTCTTTGCCTTCAGCAGAAACCTTCCATTTGAAAAATAATTCCAGCAGATTAAATAAAAATCTCTTTGTAGCACTCGGGCTAGTCAGATCAACAAGGTAATCTAAACTCACCATAACCCCATTACAGCTAATAAACAAAACATTTAGACATATTCCTTTTTTTTTTTTTTTTGAGCTATTATGGTTCAGTTCCAGAGCTCTAGCTCTATCAGCTGAAGTAAGAACAGTTTTGAGCCATTTTCACATCATACTTGCTATTTTCCTGTAACATATATTAAAAAAAAAAGATTCTAGAAATAAAAACCAAACCAAACACACTGCCGTCGAGTTGATTCCAACTCATAGCAACCCTACAGGACAGAGCAGAAGCTTGTTAGGCATTCAGAATTGAGTTTACGGCAACAAGTCTGGTCTGGTCCTGGTATGGTATTTGATTAACTGAAAACCAAACCCATTCAAGTCAATTCCAACTCATAGAGACCCTAGAAGACAGAGCAGAACTGCCCCATTGGGTTTCCAAGGCGATAATCTTTACTGAAGCAGACTGCCACATCTTTTTCTCACAGAGCAGCTGGTGGGTTTAAACTTTAGACCCTTTGGTTAGCAGCCGAGCTCTTTACCACTGTGACACCAGGGCACCTTGTTATGTAGTATTTATTGTAAGACTCTACTACCATGTGTTACAAAATTGCTAAATTTTAGAAGACTTCCTGACAGAGTCCAGAGTCAGAATGTCAGCACTGGCCAGTCTTTAGAGGATATTCAGACCTGCACTAAGACATGACAGATACATGTGGCCAGATAAAGAGGGCATGCCCAACCATCTACATGCTGTTATAGCTTCCAGCAATGAATGCGTGGGCCGACTTTTAAAATAAGTAGTTAGGGATGATGATCAATCAAGTTCCTAAACGTGCACTTAGTTTCCTTGTTAGCTTTGTGGAGACAAGCCTGATGACAGTATCTTTCATTTTTAATGAAAAGAGTAGACAAATTACTTTAACAAGAACAAGCTTTATGGAAAAACTATTTTGAAAGGAAAAAAAGAGAAAACTTACACATAAAAAATTATATTAATAGTAACATAAGCTATTTACTCTAAAACAAGCATCATCAACTTAACCCAAACCCGTATTAATTAATTTAATCTGCACAAAAATCTCCTTACAAGCTAGGTACTATTATTGTGCCGTTTTACAGATAGGAAAATTGAGCCAAGACAGGTTAATTTGACGGATTAAGAGAGATTGAAATTGCTCAAGATCACAGAGGTATAACTGGTTTGGCTTATGAAACCGGACAGTTTAATTTGAGAGTCTGTTATTAAAATCTAGATGCCAGACTGTTTCTCTAACAAAATGAATTTCAATTTCTGGATTCAATGGGGATTGAGGGGGCACTTTTGAATTCATTTCTGAAATGGCCAGGGTCTAATATCAATCTTGCCTTGCTTAACATTTCTTCCTCTTATTTTCCAGGATTGGGTACTGTTAGAGCATTTTATACACACTTATACTTTTTTTCATTCTCATTTGGGTGATATGTTTGAGCAACTATCTGTGTAATCTTATTTATCTGAATTACTGGTGGTACAGTGGTTAAGAGTTCGGCTGCTAACCAAAAGGTCCTGACATGGACTGAATTGTGCCCCCCAAAATATAAGTCAACTTGGCTAGGCCATATTCCCAGTATTGTGTGATTGTCCACCATTTTGTCATCTGATGAGATTTTCCTATGTGTTGTAAATCCTACCTCTATGATGTTAATGCCCCCACACATCTGTCAGTTTGTCCTACTGTGGGGGCAAGAACAACTCTATGACAGCCAAAGTGCAAACTTGAGTGTATACCACCTGAATTTAGAAACCATCTCAAGAATAGATTTAATACACTGAACATTAATGACCAAAGACGAGAGTAGTTGTGGAATGACAGCAAGGACATCACACATGAAGAAAGTGAGAGGTCATTAAGAAGAAAGGAAAGAAATAGAAGGCCAAAACGGATGTCAGAGGAGAGTCTGAAAGTTGCTGTTCAATGCAGAGTAGCTAAAGCGAAAGGAGGAAATGATCAAGTAAAAGAGCTAAACAGAAGATTTCAAAGGGCAGCTTGAGAAAACAAAGTAAAGGATTAAAATGATGTCTGCAAGGACCTGGAGTTAGAAAACCAAAAGACACACAGCATTTCTCAAGCTGATAGAACTGAAGAAAAATTTAAGCCTCCAGTTGCAACAGTGAAGGATTCTAAGAGCAAAATACTGAAATACGCAGGAAGCATCAAAAGAAGGTGGAAGAAATACAGAGAGTCACTGTACCAAAAAGAATTAGTCAATGTTCAATCATTTCAGGAGGTAGCATGTGATCAGGAACCGATAGTACTGAAGGAAGAAGTCCAAGCTACACTGAAGACATGGGCAAAAAACAAGACTCCAGGAACTGAAGGAATAACAACTGAGATGTTTCAAAAAACAGATGCAGCACTAGAAGCACACATTCATCTATGCCAAGAAATGTGGAAGACAGCTACCTGGCCAACCAACTGGAAGAGATCCATATTTATGCCTATTCCAAAGAATGCCGATCCAACCGAATGCAGAAATTATCAAACAATATCATTAATACCACATGTAAGTAAAATTTTGCTGAAGATCATTCAAAAGTGGTTGCAGCAGCAAATCAATAGGGAACTGCCAGAAATTCAAGCCGGATTCAGAGGAAGATGAGGAACGAGGGCTATCACCACTGATGTCAGATGGATCCTGGCTGAAAGCAGAGAATACCAGAAAGATGTTTACCTGTGTTTCACTGATTATGCAAAGGCATTCAACTGTGTAGATCATAACAAATTATTGATAACATTTCGAAGTATGGGAATTCCAGAACACTTAACTGTACTCATGAAGGATCTGTACATAGATCAAAAGGCAGTCACTCGAACAGAACAAGGGAAAACCCCTCAGTTTAAAGTCAGGAAAGGTGTGCGTCAGGGTAGTATCCTTTCACCATATATTCAATCTATATGCTGAGCAAATAATCTAAGAAGCTGTACTAACACGAAGAAGGATGCAGCATCAGGATTGGAGGAAGACTCACTGACAACCTAGGATGTACAGATGGCACAACCTTGCTTGTTGAAACGGAAGAGGACTTGAAGCATTTACCGATGAAGATCAAAGACCACAGCCTTTAGTATGAATTACACTTCAACATAAAGAAAACAAAAATCCTCACAACTGGATCAATAAGCAACATCATGATAAATGGAGAAAAGACTGCAAGTTGTCAAGGATTTCATTTTACCTGGATCCATAATCAACACCCATGGAAGCAGCAGTCAAGAAATCAAACGACACACTGCATTGAGCAAATCTGCTGCAAAAGACCTCTTTGGAGTGTTAAAAAGCAAAGATGTCACTTTAAGGACTAAGGTAAGCTTGAGTCAAGCCATGGTGTTTTCAATCACCTGATATGCATGTGAAAGCTGGACACTCAATAAGGAAGACTGAAGAAGAACTGATGCCTTTGAATATGGTGTTGGCGAAGAATACTGAATATACCATGGACTGCCAAAAGAACGAACAAATCTGTCTTGGAAGAAGTACAGCCTGAATGCTCCTTAGAATTGAGGATGGAAAGACTACAGCTCACATACTTTGGACACATTATCAGGAGGGATCAGTTCCTGGAGTGGGGCACCATGCTTGGTAAAGTAAAAGGTCAGGGAAAAGGAGGAAGACCATCAAGAAGACGGGCTGACACAGTGGCTGCAACAAAGGACTGAAGTGTAACAATGATCATGAGGATGGTATAGCACCAGGCAGTGTTTCATTCTGCTGTTGTACACAGTGTCACTGTGAGTTGCAACCAACCCACAGGCACCTAACAACGACAATGTGATTCTAATGAGGCAGATTACAGGCAGTTATGTTAATGAGGCAGGTTTCAAATCTACAAGATTAGGTTGTGTTTTAAATCAATCTGTTTTGAGACATAAAAGAGAGAAGCCAGCAAACAGGCAGGGTGGGGCAGGGGGAGACCTTCATACCACCAAGGAACAAGAGCCAGGAGAATAGCCCATCCTTTGGACCCAGGGTCCCTGCTCTGAGAAGCTCCTCTACTGGGGAAAATTGATGACAAAGACATTCCCCCAGAATTGGCAGAGATAGAAAGCCTTCCCCTGGAGCTGGCACCCTGAATCCAGACTTTTAGCCTCCTAAACTGTGAGAGAATAAATTTCTCTTTGTTAAAGCCATTCACTTGTGGTATTTCTGTTACAGCAGAGCTAGATGACTAAGACGAGTCGGCAGTTCCACGGTAATACATATTGTGGATTAAGTATGCCTTGTATAACTATTTTAAGGAACGTTAATATCTGAATGGAGCCCTGGTGGCACAGTGGTTAAGAGGCCAGCTGCTAACCAAAAGGTCGGCAGTTTGAATCTACTAGTTGCTCCTTGGAAACCCTATGGGGCAGTTCTACTCTGTCCTACAGAGTTGCTATGAGTCAGAATTGACTCAACAACAATGAGTTTATCTGTGAGAATTATTGGTACACTATCCAGGGAAGAATGCAAGCAAAATATTTGTTGTCAATGCTTCAGATAAAGTCTGGATCCTCATTAAGTAGATGAGTGGTGCTTTCCAGAGGCAAACATTCGTACGTGAGTGTCCAAGCACTAATGGCAGGTTGACTCCCCCCATACCTGTTGTGGCAGCAGAAGGGGATGTCCCTGGGGGAATCTTTTACCCCTACCTTTTGCCCAGACCCTCATCTCAGCTGATCAGTTGTCCCCATCCCTGTCCCACAATCATGACTCACCCACTGTATGCTAATGGTCCTCTGTCTTTTGGTTTTCTATAAATTGCCCTCCTTCATTCTACCTATATTTCTCCTTCTGGCATTCTTCTTGCTCGTTCCTATTGACTCAAGTGTAGTTTCTGAGTGGCCCCTCTCCGTGTTTCCACTGACCTAATCTCCAATTACATTCCCTACCTGCAGTCCCAGGGAGCCAGTGCTAATGAAATATGACATGTTGATATAAAGAAAACTAAGTGTTTGTGAGTATATGATTGTCAATGTGCAACAGAAGGCCAAGAAAAAAGAAATTTAGTGATGTTGGTGAGTCTGCTAAATACACTGCAGACACTAGACAGTTTTGGAGAAGAGTAAGTTATCAACAGGACTGGTAAGATGAACTCTCAGGGTTACAGAGGTGTATCTCAGAGAATCACTTAGATAGAGCAGAGATAAATCACACAATTTATCTTTCTTTCCATGAATTCTTGAGAGCTAAGTTTGTTACCTTAAATTGGTGACCCGAATTGGAAATGGATTTACTCTTGTAAATCCCACCCCTTTACTACTTTCCCTTAAATCAGCTCTCCAGATACCCACAATATCTATTCTCTGTTCATTTAAAAAAGAAGATGAGGTCCAAATAACCCCATTCACTTCTTCACTAGATTCAGAGTGTTAATGGATGCATCAAGTTCTGTTATATGAGGTCATACACTTGCAAAGCTCTTGGGTTAGTATTTACAAATCAATCACTACGATGTAATAACTTTCCTCAGCTCTTAAAAAGCCCTTTATTATTGCTACGAATCAAGACTCTCTAAAAAGCATGAAATATTATTTGAGACTACAACTAAAAAACATTACCTCTTGAAAGTGAGAACAAAAAAGAATCTGGACAGTTTGGTCATACACTTCCTGAAACCCAATCAAGATAATATGTATTTCCATTTAACTTCTTAATCTCTATTGTTGAAGATTTAAATGACGTTTTTAAAAAAGGAAAAAGAAAATCATTATTGATTAGATATAGGAAATCCATCTAAATCTGGGTTTTATACACGCCCAAAGAGTAACAGTTGTTTTTTCTTCGGAGGGGAACTGGTGGGCTAGGAGATGGGAGAGAAAGGAGATTTATATCTTACTTTTGGCTGCTTGCATTTTTTAAAGTCCATGTAATAATTTTTCAGATATTAAAAACTGATTACTTAATGAACATTATAATATTTTATTAGTCACCATATGGCAAATAAAGTAAAATTTGGTCTGAAATTTTAGACACTATTCTTATGGATTCTCCAAGGACAGACTCATGTAGTAAAAAAGGGAGGTCAAGTCCCTCATACAATCAAAGTAAGTAGTACATAGTCATCATTTTGTTTTCAATTCATGTCATCTCTGATTCCTAACCATAAGTACAACTGCCTACAAATTTTACACATCATTTTCATATATGAATCAGCTATCTGTCCACATATTTAAAACGTGGGGCCCAGAATTACCTGCGTAACGTCAACTTTTCTCTCCCCCATAAAATGGAACACCCTTTGCCCTTTCCCTTCTCCTTTCTCTCATCACAGCGCTGTGTCTCCATGAGGAACTCATGATAAAATAGTAGCATCAATGGTCACAGGAATTAAAAATCAGATGCTCACACTTAAATCTACATTTTGAAGCATTTAAAAGATCACATTAGCCATCCAATGGTAAAAAAGGAACCAGTTACAACAGTCATTTAGAAAGAAAACAAAAGGCAGAGGGGTATGCAAATAACATATCTTAGTGAAGCCTTTCAAGGAAATGTTCTCATGAAATGCACAGGGGACTGGTTTTCTAATGCCTGAAATATCTGTATTCTAAAGTATTTTTTAAATAGAAAGATAAATGGATAATTTCAGATTCTATCACCAGTGGACCAGAAAATAAGATGGTATTTTTCCAATTCATTCTGTGAATTATTTGTATGGATGATTGAAGCTTTTGAATATTAAAATACTTAATAAGCAAAGAATCTTTTTTTAGTTTATAAATAAATGACTGGATGTTTTGTTTTTATCTACATTTTACCTAGAAACTTAGTCTTTTTATTATTATTTTTTGTTTGTGAAGTTTACTCATAATAAAATACAAATGGAATAGAAAGATGGGCCACAGTATATCTCCGTATTTTTAAACTACCCACTTTTAAAAAAATAGTGTAGCCATAATACAAGACAAGGCAGCACAACGTTTTAAGGAAATGTGTGTCCATGTGAATGGACAGAAAGAGAAGTAGAAATTTTAAGGGAACATGAGAAATGGCAAAACAGGTACTGAATTAGGAACGAGGGGGATTGTGGTTTAAACTATCCAGTTTGTTTATTTGCACAGCTTGCATTCACCTTGGAAATCATTCACCTTGGAAATCATTCACCTTCTTCTTCCCACAACCCATGTAGAAACAGGCTCATGAGGAGTCTGCAGACACAATCAGAGAGAATGACAGCTGGTAGAATATCTCTGTTCATTTCAGTGCCACAGAAACCTCGACTATCTGCAATGGCTTGCAGTCAACTTTGTTTAACTTGACTAGTGGTTTCTATTTTTTTTCCCAAGCCTTTCATGATTAATAACTTTTTTAAGATTTGTAAGGCTAGTGGGCATTTAACAAGTAGAGCTGTCTGCTTATAACAATCAATCTCAGAAGAGTTCCATTAAAAATCTGTGGTTCAGAAGCCTTCCTCTAAGCTATTCACTGCATCTTAATGGGTCCTTTTGGCTGGAAACCTCTCCAATCACCATGATTAAACAATTCAAATTGCGTGTCTTGACTGGCTCTTTCTCGTCTTTTCCACTGCTCCCACCTTAATTCAGGCACTATTGTCCACGGCAGAAGTATTGAAAATCCTGCTAACTGTTGCTTTCTCTGTCTTCACCCACATCCTCTTTCCCTGCCAGTGTCCTCCACTGCCAGATCAGACGTCTACTCAAACAAACTCAATGCTTGCTCGATGTCATCCAAACTCCTGATGTTCAAAGTGCCTCCCATCGCTCTTCCATTGCCTCTTCACTAGACTCTTACTCCAACCTTCCATTCGAGATAAACTGACTTACTTGACAGCCCTACAAAACATACTTGATATGTCCTCAGCACTGCCCTTTAGGTCAGCTGTCCCCTTGCCTGGAATGTCCCCTTCCTCTCCACCTCCTCTCAGCTCATCTCTTTAACTACAAAAATTCTATCCTCCTTGAATGCCAATGTTAAATGCTAGTTCTTTCACAAGCCTGTTCATGACTGGCCCAGCCAGAATGACCTCCTTCTCATCTGAACAGTCTTCTGCTCAGTGCTTGCAGTCAACCGTCTTGTAAAGTTGCTTATTCATATCTAATCCCTTCCTCTCCATAGATTCTAAGCTCCTGAATGAACCTACAGCTTCTTCTTGTCTGCACACATCCAGCATCTTGTACAGTTTTTTTTTTACATAGTAAGGATTCAGTCAATGTTGACTGAATGGATGAACAATGAAAGAACAAGCAAGCAACTTATTAAGATGAAAACATTTGTGGAAGATTCTGGTTTCATTTTGAAGAAACCCAGGTCAATGTCTAAATTATCTTGGCTGTGCCTCTTTACACAGGCTATAAATTATATATGTAAATTCTCTACTAGCCTATTTTGAGCAAAGAAAAAAAAGTTTCTTTACATTAGTGTTTTCTTCAAAGAAGATTTAGATCATTCAAGGCAGTATTTTTTTTTTCTCACTTATTTTGGGGATCTTTTCAAAGCAAAATAGTACTTTGAAGCAGTATAGATGACATAGCCATCTGTTTGGGCTTGCCCGTATCCACTTAGCAAGGGAAATCTTATTTCACATTAGCTGAATCACTGACATGAGTTTTAAAGATACAACTATTTGAAAAACTGAAAATTCAAAGCCGTCTTTTTTTTTTTTTTTCTACCGTGTGTAAAGATTTTGAAAAAATGTGACTGCTAATTCAACTTTTAAAAATACAACGGAACACTGGAAATCTCAGTGTCAGAAAACATGGCTAATATCTTATAAATAACCATGTTTATATCACACTTTAAAGAAATGAGGAAATGTGATTTTATTTATGGCTTATAAGTGGCTATCTGTCTATTTTACCTTTCCCCTTTTCATTTAATTCTTCAGTGGACATTAATTAAATGTCTATTATATGGCCAGCACTATACTGGGCATAGGAAATAGTACAATAAGCTTAAAAGACACAGTCCTCTTGTGCCTTTTACTTATATATAGTCCCTTTTTAGTCAAAACTTGATAGTTTCAAAATTAAAGCCATTGACTTTCCCCAGTGTCAGCTCCTCTGCTTGACTTCACAATTTTAGCCAATTTTGTCATTCCTCTCCCTAGGTTTGAAAGCATGGAATCACCAAGACCTTCAGTATTTCTCACATAAACTACTGCAATATTCTTCAACTAAGTGTACTAACTCCAGGGTGTTTGTTTGTTTTTTTGTTTTTCTCCACTTTGAGGAATTACACAAACACAGAGATTCATCTTCTTAAAGATTATCGTTTACCTAATTAAGTGATAATTTACCCTGGAAGTAGTCTATAAAATTATCCCAGCCTACTTTTCTAATCTTAATATGGTGCTTAAAAAATTTTTTTTAAATAAACATACCCTACTCAAAGTCAATGGTTGACTATATTAAACACACTCACCCACTTCTTCTTTGGGGTATTTACTCAAGATGTTTCTTCCTGTGACCCATTCTTCCTTCCCTACACCAGCCATAGAAACTATAGCATCCTTCAAGAAATACCTTAGTAATTCCTCCATAAAGTCTTAAATGAATCTTACAGGTGTATCAGCTTTTTCATCCCCAACTCCAGTAACCCAGTGCCATCGAGTCGATCCCGACTCATAGCGACCCTATAGTACAGACCTGTATCTCATCATTTGTTCGTATTTTCTAAGGGGCTCCTCACATTCTGCTTCATCTGATAACACTTTTCACCTTGTCTTCTAGCCCACAACACTATACATTCCTAAAGGCAGAGGTAGTTTTCTCTATCATTGTCTGGAGTAGGTGCTCAATTAAACCTTTATTTGATTATTGATATTTCTGATTGCAAATCTTTTTCTAAACCTTACACATAAATTTTATATTAAAAGACAGCAAGAGTAATAAACATAATTTTCATACCATCTAGAAGACCAAAAATATGAGCCTTGGAGGGAAAGAGACTCTGGTCTGTGGTGCTTTAGGCATAGGCACTTTTGGTCTTTTCATCACACCTCTTGGTTTTTTAAAGTTTGGTTTTTTTTTTTCCTGTCTTTTTCATGTTTTTCTGCCATTTTCCTACTTTCTTCACCCCTATGCCTTAGGCCTATAAGGATATTCTTTGGCATTTTGCTTATCTCTGCCAGTAGTACTGATGGATTAAAATGTTTTTTACTTCTGGGATATTCTACAAAGAATGACTACTTTGCTACGATATTGGTAATCTTTAAACTAGGCTCCAACTTTGTAGAGAAAAAAATAATTATAAAAACTCAAACTCGATTTCAGTGTTTATTTTTAAGACTCTCAAAAGAGTTGGCAGCTGACATGGGGTGCATTTAATTATTAAAAACAAATAACTAAAAACAGCACACATGTACGTTTATGGTTATCTATATCTATCTATCATATTGAAACAAAATACAAATATATCAACAGCTTTCCTAAGCATATTCCTTTCTCGCTCTATTTCAATTTCAGCCAGTTGTGCAGTCTTAGTATATTATTAAAAAAATGAATTAGAACTTGGGAGAAAAGCCAAGTGAATCTAAGTTGAAAATTATTATAACTAAATTTTTTTTTCTGCCAAAAACCTTTCTCAATAGCTATACTCTTCCTTAGGCTTTATTTATACCCATGATGTTGTGGTAGCAGACAATGGTTTTCCCGATAAATGTTCGTCTTGAAATATGGAGTAAATTAAAAATAATAACTATAGTAAAACTGCAGATTACTTAAGGTGAATGGGTAGAATACCACTTACCCCCGGTTGCCACAGTGATTTCACGTAGGGAATGGCCATAAAATGGAAAATCGAAGGACAGATTCACTCTCTGCAAGAAACCACACCAGAAGAGAAAAATCAATAATGTAGAATAGGAAATGTGAAATGAAGACCTTTTCACTTAAAAAAAAAAAATGCTTCTGCTTTTTGCCAGTATTATTGCAATTGACTTTTTAAACATGAATCTTCGATGGTAATAAAAAATTTTTTTTCTGGGAATTAAATCTTTGAAGTATGTGAAAAGAATAAAGTTGGGCCTGGTAGGTTCTGCTCCTAGGTTCCAAGAGTACCCGAAAGTTTCAACTATAAATCAAGCTCCTCTCTCTAACATCCCCACTGCATTTTAGTTGTTCATGGCACAATCAGTTGAGTTCACATAAGCAGTTTATTTTGGGGTTCCTTTTAGTTTGACTTGTCTTCTCCACAACAGTAGAGTAGGTCAAGTCTCACTGAATAAAAATAAAACAGTCTTTATTTTACACTATGACAGTTTATATATTCCATTTATCCTCTCCATACCCCATAATGAAAGGCAGTTTCATGGAACAAGATCTCTTGCATCTATAGATCTAGACCTACAGATATTTTTATTTTGTAGATGCAGTGGGCTCTCGGATTTAGTTGATTATGTCCACTTTAAAAGCATAGTTTAAGGATTAAAAATGGTAGTTACTAAATAGCTAATTTTCCTTTGCATATGGAAAAACTAGAGAGACTTAGAAATGAGGGAAAGCTAATAACCCCCCCTTTCCTAAAAGGAGGACTGAAGCTTTAGCACTGTGTGTGTGTGTGTGTGTATACACACACATATAGGACATCATGCTTGGTAAAGTGGATGGTCAGCGACAAAAAGGAAGACCCTTAACGAGATGAACTGACACAGTGGTTGCAAAAATAGGCTCAAGCATAACAATGATTGTGAGGATGGCACAGGACCGGGCATTGTTTCGTTCTGTTGTACCTAGGGTCGATACAAGTTGGAACCAACTCGATGGCACCTAACAGCCACACACATATAGATATATATGTTATCTAATATGTATGTGTTTATATTGTCTGTATACATACCTACATATGTATGTACACACGTATGTATGTATGTTGTTTGCAGAGCTTCAAACCCATTCTTCCAGGTTCAGTCATGGCCAAGGAAGTGAAACCAAAACAAATTCGTATTTTTAAAATTTGGGTGAACCAGAATGATAACCAAAACAGGAAAAATTAGGGGTCGAAGCCCTGCTGGAAACCTAATCTTCCTTGTAGAAAACAAAGGCAGCACACATGTTGCATAGCAACCAAAACCTCTTGCCCACTGGATTTTGAGCAGAGTCAGAAACAGCGGTGCCCTGCTCACAGAGGCTACCAGCTGTGCAGCTTTGAATGTGTGTCACTCTCCACAGTCCTGCAAATAATTCAATTCATACATCAGACTCCTGAAAGGGCTCACTACGCCTCGTCCAAGTCCTCCATCCCAGGGACTTGAACCATAGTTTTTCCCGTTCTGGTTATCACTCTGGATCACCCAAATTATAAAAATTAGAGTCTTTTACTGTTTCGCTTCGTTGGCCGTGACTGAACCAGTTACAAGGTATTCGAAGTCCTGGTGTTTGCCGTTCAGTTGATGCTGATGCATAACGACTCTATACGACTGAGCAGAACTGCCACATAAGGTTTCCTAGGCTGTCATCTTTACAGGAGCAGATCACCAGGGTCTTTTCTCCCACAGAGCCTCTGCTGAGTATGAACTGTCAACCTTTCAATTAGCAGCTGAGTGCTCAGCAATTGTACCACCAGGGGTCCTTATATATATGCTTGTGAGTGTCTCTCTCTCTCTCTATATATATGCATGGATTATAGAGTGAATATGCACACACACACATACAGTTCTAAAAAATAGCAAAAACAACACATAACAAAGCAAAACAAAAAACCCTAGCCTTTATGTATGTTTGAAATGAGATGAACCAGATAAATTATTAAGCAAGAAATAAGAAAAAAGTGAGTTACAACAAATTGGTTAACTGAATTAAATAAAAAGATCCAGAGAGAAAGTAATTAGCTAGTTTAGAGTTTAATAGCATGTACAACATACCTACAATAAAAGGCTATTATAGTCATTAGAGAAATGCAAATTAAAACTACGATGAGATTCCATCTGACACCAACTAGACTGGCATTAATTCAAAAAACACAAAATAATAAATGTTGGAGAGGCTGCGGAGAGACTGGAACTCTCATACACTGCTGGTGGGATTGTAAAATGGTACAACCACTTTGGAAATTCATCTGGCGTTATCTTAAACAGTTAGAAATAGAACTACCATACAACCCAGAAATCCCACTCCTCGGAATATACCCTAAAAATACAAGACCCTTCACACAAACAGATATATGCACACCCATGTTTATTGCAGCTCTGTTTACAATAGCAAAAAGCTGGAAGCAACCAAGATGTCCATCAACGGACAAATGGTTAAATAAATTGTGGTATATTCACACAATGGAATACTACGCATCGATAAAGAACAGTGACGAATCTCTGAAACATTTCATAACATGGAGGAATCTGGAAGGCATTATGCTGAGCGAAATGAGTCAGTTGCAAAAGGACAAATATTGTATAAGACCACTATTATAAGATCTTGAGAAATAGAAAAAACGGAAAAGAACACATACTTTTGTGGTTACAAAGGGGGGAGGGAGGAAGGGAGGGAGGGAGAGGGCTTTTTATTGATCAATCTGTAGATGGGAACTGCTTTGGGTGAAGGGAAAGACAACACTCAAAACTAGGAAGGTCAGCCTAATTGGACAGGATTAAAAGTAAAGAGGTTTCCGAGATAAAATGAAAGCTTCAAAGGATAGCGAAGCAGGGGCTGGGGTCTGGGGAACTTGGTTTGAGAGGACTTCTAAATCAATGGGCAAAACAATTCTATTATGAAAACACTCTGCATCCCACTTTGAATTGTGGCACCTGGGGTCCTAAATGCCAACAAGCAGCCATCTAAAATACATTAATTGGTCTCAACCCACCGGGAGCAAAGGCAAAGGAAGAACACCAAGGTCACACGACAACTAAGAACCCAAGAGACAGAAAGGGCCACATGAACCAGAGACCTACAATATCCTGAGACCAGAAGAACTAGTTGGTGCCCGGCCACAATCGATGTCTGCCCTGTCAGGGAACACAACAGACAACTCCTGAGGGAGCAGGAGACCAATGGGATGCAGACCCCAAATTCTCATTAAAAGACCACACCTAATGGTATGATTGCGACTAGAGGAATCCCAGAGACAACGCTCCCCAGAACTTCTGATGGCACAGGACAGGAACCATCCCCGAAGACAAATCATCAGGCATGAAAAGGACTGGTCAGTGGGGGGGAGAGAGATACTGATGAAGAGTGAGCTAATTAAATCAGGTGGACACGGGAGAGTGTGTTGGCAACTCTTGACTGGAGGGGGGATGGGAAGATAGAGAGAGAGGGAAGAAGGTAAAATTGGCACGAAACGAGAGACTGTAAGGGCTGACTCAATAGGGGGAGAGCAAGTGGGAGAAGGGAGTAAGATGTATGTAAACCTACATGTGACAGACTGATTGGAATGGTAAATGTTCACTTGAAGCTTAATAAAAATTTAAAAAAAAAAAAAAGGCTATTATATAAAAATTCAATAATTTTTATATTTTATTTCTCCCAATATATATTTTAAAAATAGAGAAGTATATCCAGGTTGAATTTAGCTCTTTCCAATTCTGCAAAGGATTGCTCTTCTAATCCCATCAGAGATTTCCAATGATTTATTTGGCATGAAATTAATCATTCTACATTTACAGTGACTTTCAATTAGGTTTTCTTTCTTTTTTAATGACAGCTACATCTTCAGAAAGGATTTATCATCATTTTTATTTTGTGCTGGCTAATTTTAATGGAATAAGAAAACCCATTTTCACTGAACTAACTAAAATGCGTGGTCACTAAAAACCCTGAAGTGAAAGCAAAATCATGCACCTCAAAGAAAATGACAGAAATAATTTTACGAAGGTACCTGCTGTAATATATTGTCTTCTTTCATTCAAAATTATTTCCATGTTCATAAGCAAATTCATAAAGTTTACAACTTCAGGCATACTCACGCTCAGAATATGAGTTTGGTTTAAACATATATCACTAATACATTCTATTCATTACCATCAAGGATGACGTGGACGGATACGACATGAGTTCCTCAGCTACCACAAATATTTTTCGAATTAGACTGAGGTACATGAGTACATACATATGTTTGTTTGTTTGTCTTAAGATGCAAATAGGTTCTTAAAAAAAATTTGCTAAGGTATCATCCTCAAGAGCATATCAACGATCAAAATGCTTCCTTGTTTAATTGCCCACATGGATAAGGAATGCCAATGACAATTTAGGAAGATGCTATCTTCTAAATAATTGCAAAATCCATCTATTTTTCCCAGTCACTACTGGCACCCTTCCCCAAGCATTGTTGCTGTTAGCTGCCATCAATTGGCTGCTGATTCACGGTGAGCCCACGCACAATCGAATGAAACACTCCCTGGTCCTTCACCATCCCCGTGATCAGTTGCAGATAAGACTATTGTCATCCATAGCATTTTCACTGGCTGATTTCCAGAAGTACATCACCAGGCCTTTCTTCCTAGTCCCTCTTAGTCCAGAAGCTTCCCTGAAACCTCTTCAACATCACGGCAACACACAACCTCTACTGACAGACAGGTGCTGGCTGCACATCTCCAAGTGTAGGTCACTATTATTGCAGTAATTTTTTAATAAGTATCCTGGCTCTAGTCTTATTCCCTCAAATTCATTCTCTGTACTACTTAGCCTATCACTCATCCACTTCAAATCATTCAATAGAATCCCATTGTCCCTGGAATTAATGCCAAAATAGTTCAAATGACGTGAGTTCTAAGGCTGCTCCAACCAGCCTATAGGACATCTTCTAGTTACCTGAACCTACCACTCTTAATTCTTGGCTCCAATACTTCTACATGACATCTCTTCTGATAAGAGTAGTCTCTAAACCTTGGTCAGTCATTTCTTCCACATTCTTCAAACTTTAAGCCTTAGTTAAGCATTTCAAAATTCAGTTTGGGTCACCACAAGAACAAACTCTGATACAATGGCTTAGTGGCAAATTGTTTGGAAGATGCTCTCAGGATCCCAGATGATCCCTGCTAAAGGAAGTAGGCAAAGTGAAATATGGAAAAGAGAAAAAATAGCAACACCTATGTTACAGGGTATGTTACTACGGGCAGTTGGGTCTCAGTCCCTGTGGACACCCTCTTAAGAAAAAATATAGGAAAAACATTCCTGAGTATTTATTTCTCTGGAGGTCAGAAGGTTGGGGCATTTATCCATCAACTTCCATCCTCTATTGATAGAGGAGGAGTTAATCTTCAATTTAATTCCCCTTCCCTGCCAAAATGTCCTGGCTTGCACCTTCAGACAGAGAAGACAAACAGCACCTAAGTTGGGATGTTGTCAGTATGGTAGAAAGTGCTTCCCACATTTTCAGGTGAACAGAGGCAGGGAGAAGGGACGGGGCAAAGTATCAACAGGAACTGCTAAATATCTTATCTTCAGAGAGTCCTCCTTTGACTTGGTTCATATTAGGTCTATATACTGCTATAGACTCCCACAGCACTCTCTTTACACATACACATAAACACACTTCTATATTTGCATTTCCACACACACATACACATAAAACAACCCTACAAGGTTAATATTATCACTGCTTCAAAGTTAAACTAACTTGGGATCAGAGTGGTTAAAAATGGCCCAAGAAAGAAACTAGAATTTGAATTCATATTTGATCGACAACAAAGGCAATGTTCTTAATTACTGAGAGATTAAAAACAAAATAAGAAAAGTCACACTTAAAGGCAAAGTTTTGAAAATTATTATCCTTCCTTAACACACACAAATAAATATAAAACAAAAACAATTAAGCAACAGAACTCATGAAGTGATTCTTTGAGGTCAAATGATGATATACTCAATATAATTATCCCTGGATAATTGGATCATTGTTTTGACCTAGTATGGCATACAAAGCAGGCATCAGGGTAAGCGAAAGTTTTATTTTTTCATTAGCGCATCCAGTTAATTAGTCAACAATTATCCATTCTGCACCTTACATAGTCCACGAACTAAACCAGGAGCTGCAGAAAAAAATAATAAATTCAAGTGCATTGTTTTAAGGAGCTGAGTCTGGTGGGGAAAGCATCAAGGAGGATACACAATGGGGCCCTACGGTGGCACAGTAAGCACCAAGGAGGGACATCTAACTCAGAAAAAAAGGAGGGCGACTAATACTGACTCTTTAAAACGAACTTCCAGAAGTTCGCCAGATAAGGCATTAAGGCATAGGGTAGCAAAGATGAGTCTAAAATACGTACAGAAGGGAACACTGGCAGAACTTAGTGACTAAGTGGATATAAAAGTTGGGAGTTTAAGTGAGAAGAGCCTAGAACAAAGCACAGGTTCCTAGCTGGATGACCAGTGGACCACAATGCCACCTGCTGCGACGGTGAACACAGGAAAAAGAATTAGTTTGGTTAGGTGTGAGAAGACTTGCTGGGCAAATAATTAGTCATACAACATATACCTGTATAAAGGATAAAAATAAACAAAAATGACCTAAAATTGTACATGAAACAAAGGACTCTGCCACCAAAAAGACTACCACAACCCTGGGCATTATCACAAAGAGGCATTGTAAACACAAAGAAACGTAATATTGAAGCTATGGTGCAATTACTATACCTTGACTATTGTGCTATATTGAATCTTATTCCTAAGGCATATTTGATGTAAAAGAAAAAAAGTCCAGAAAAATTGTCATGTGAAAACATAATAAACTGATTACGAGTCTGGGCAAAGCAAAAAAATAAAGATTCAGAAGTTAACTTTTAAAAACTGTGAGTGACATAAAATCAACTGAATCTGCAAACTACTTCCTTACACTGCAGGATAAGGGAGTAATCATTTGAAAGGAGAGGAAACAGTAATTTTGAGACAAGCAAAGGAAGTTTTACTTCTTAATATGGTGGTGGTAAATTTATGAAACACTCTGTGAAGAGCTGGTAAACCAAACCAAACCAGGTGCTGTTGAGTCAATTGCAACTCATGGCGATCCCACGTGCTGCAGAGTGCAATTGTGCGCCATAGGATTTTCCAGACTGTGACCTTTTGGAAGCAGATTGTCAGGCCTTTTTTCTGAGGCTACTACTGGGTGGGTTCGAACCATAAATCTTTTGGTTAGGAGCCTAGCACTTTACTATTTGCGCCACCCAGGGCCTCTGGAAAAAAAAAAAAAAGGAGTTGGTAAAAAAACCTATTGCCAGAGTCACCACTATGATTCTGACTCATAGCAACCCCATAAAAAACAAACAAAAAAACTCATCGCCATTGAGTCAATTTCAACTCACAGCAACCCTATAGGCCAGAGTAAAACTGCCCTATAGGGTTTCCGAGGATCAGCTGGTGGATTCAAACTGCTGACCTTTCGGTTAGCAGCTAAGCTCCTAACCACTGTGCCGCCAGGGCTCCAAAGAGTTGATAAAACCATTCCATTGCCATTGAGTCGATTCCGACTCATAGCGACCCTATAGAACAGAGTAGAACTGCCCCATAGGGTTTCCAAGGAGCGCCTGGTGGATTCGAACTGCTGACGTTTTGGTTAGCAGCCATAGCACTTAACCACTACGCCACCAGAGTTGACAGAGATGTATAAATATTGGTTTGGGGCAATTTAGTCAATGTCTGTAAAACCTTGAAGACAGAAACCTCTTAACAAGAATCAAGAATTTGAGTGGGCACATTTATAACCTTCAAAGCCATTTTTTAAATGGCATTAATAAAAATTGTTTTTTGTTTTGAAACAGTTTGTTGTTTACAGTAATAATGTTATACTTTTCTAGGTTTTTTTTTTTTTTTTTTTTTCGGGGCAGGTCTCTTTATTTCATCTCTATAAGGCACAATCCTGCTCAAAGCACCTTTCAGGAAGAAAATTGGTATTAACTAAACTTTTAATAATTGCTTCTCTCATGAGTTCATGAAGGGAATTGTAAAATTTAAGAAAACTATATTTTGCTTTATTTACATGGATATTGGATCCCCAGTGGCGAAGTGGTTAGGAGTTCAGGCTGCTAACCAAAGGTCGGCAGTTCAAAGGTCAGCAGTTCAAATTCAGCAGCAGCTCCTTGGAAACCCTACAGGGTAGTTCTACTCCAACCTATAGGATCGCTATGAGTTGGCATCGACTCAATGGCACACAACAACAACTCATGGATATTACCAGTTATACTGGCTTTCATCTGACTGATTTTTTTGAAACTGAATAAGGTCCACATAAAATTTATTTACTCCTAAATGCCTAGACTAGATTACTGCAGTCTTCTTTACTAACCATAAAACGAGCATTTAATAACCTTCTTTCAATGGGACAAGATGAAGCTTTATTTTAAAATTTTCAATGTACTGTCTTAATTTTTGAATGATCCATCATGGTTTTGGAGTCAGACGCCTGAAATCAAACCCCAGATCTGGCACTTGGTACTGTGTGATTTCATAAATCATTCCACCTTGTTAAGCCACAGTGTCCTCATTTGTAAAGTTAAGACACTACTTTAAAGGGTTGTTGTAACGATTATGGAGCGAAGTGGTTAAGAGCTACAGCTGCTAACCAAAAGGTCGGCAGTTCAAATCCACTAGCTACTCCCTGGAAACCCTATGGGGCAGTTCCACTCTGTCTTACAGGGTTGCTATGAGTCAGAATCGAATTGATGGCAATGAGTTTGGCTTTTTTTTTTTTTTTAAGGATTATATAACTGTATAATATTTGGACCTTTGTAACCACAAAGTAAATAATGGTTAATACGCTATTATGTACCTCAAGATGCCTGGGATACCTTCCTAAACAAAAATAGCTTCCAATCTGATTCCTAATAAGTACCTGGAAAGAATCTGATATATTTTGTTTCTAATACATAAATACATCATCACAATACTAAAAAAAAAAAAAGGATTAAGTCAATGCTGGCAAATTGCTTTTCTGATGGCATGTATATTATATTTAGACATTATGCTTCTAACCAAAGCTAGCTGTCAAGCTGACTCCGAATCATCGCGACTTTATGTACTACAGAAAGAAACGTTGCTGGGTCCTGCGTTAACCTCACGATTGCTGGACTGTTCAAGTCTATGCTATGATGCCCTTATTTCTGTCTTTAAGATAATCTTAACTACTGTATTTATAAGGCTTCAGAGAATGGAATTTTATTTAATGTATCTGATTTTATACTGGAAACCCTGGTGGTGTAGTGGTTAAGTGCTATGGCTGCTAACTAAAAGGTCGGAAATTCAAATCCACCAGGCGCTCCTTGGCAACTCTATGGGACAGTTTTACTCTATCCAATAGGGTCACTATGAGTTGGAATCAACTTAATGGCAATGGGTTTGATATTATACTAGGTATTTTGTCTGTAGTATTTAATTTAATCTTATCGTAGTCCTTGTGATAGAAATTATTATTCCCATTTTAAATCTGAGGAAATTAGCCTCAAATTTCAAAGTTACAAAGTAAAGTGATTCTAAACTCATGTTTTTCCCCATTCAGATGCACTCTGTAGGTATAGCTTACTTTATAGAGTAAAAAGGTACTTACTGTGTTTTTAAGCAAATAATGCATGTCTCCTACGTTTGCTTGCCAACTGCTCCCTCCCTTCAAAAGGTATTTTCATATGTGCTACTATGCCAATTTTTTTTTAACATGGGAGCAGCTGGCAAACAAACGTAGAAGATGCACATTATTTGTGTAAAATATGGTGCAAGCTATATAGATTATTAAACCTGGAAATACTGAGACCAACCACAAGCAACTAAAAAAAATAATTCACTCAGATTACCTCAAGCTAAGCATGCTCATGGGCGGAGGTCAAGAATGTTAAGTAGGGGCTATGAAGCGACTGGCCTGGCTATCCCCCTAGCAGTTCATAATTACAAGCTTTCAGGATGCCCAGGGCAAAGTTTGCTGTTGATTACCGATGCTATCTGCATCAATAATATTAACTAAATTAATATCATTAATCGTTGATAATAATTAATAATTATGTGTTTAGGAAATAAACACAAGTCTAATGTCTGTTTTGCCTTTGGTACCATGGGTGCTTTGCACCCCCAAGCCTCATTGTTAGGGGTTTTCCCACCCTTCATCTCTCCCCCATGACCAGGTTTCCTGCCCTGTACTTTAGTCCTCATAAAATTTATTTTTCATACTAATAGTAACAACCATAATCATAGCTGCCATATGTTGTCTTAGGCACCATCATAACTCTTTATGTAGATTAATCAAAAACCAAACTGATTGTTGTTGAGCTGATTTAGACTCATGGAGACCTCACGTGTGTCAGAGTAGAACTATGCTCCATAGGGTTTTCAATGGCTGATTTTTCAGGAGATCCCCAGGCCTTTCTTCTGAGGCACCTCTGAGTGAACCTGAACCACCGACCTTTTGGTTAGTAGCTGAGCACTTTATTGTTTGCACCACCTAGAGTCTCCTTTACAAGGATTGTTGTTATCCTCGTGTGTGTCTTCGAGTCAATTCCGACTCACAGCAACCCGCTGTGACAGAGTAGAGCTGCTCCACAGGGTTTTCAAGGCTTTGATCTTTATGGGAGCAGATCACCAGGTCTTTTCTCCAGCAGAGCAGCCAGTGGGTTCGAACCTCAGACCTTTCACTTAGCAACCGAGAGCTTAAACACTGTAACACCAGAGCCCCTTTATGTGGATTAGCAAATGGGATATTATACCAACCCCCCATAACAGGTTCTTATTATCCCCATTCCACAGGAAGTAGAAACTGTGAGATTCAGAAGCCACGCATGGAAAAAAAAGTAGGTGCAGTTGCGACGAGAAATATAATATTTGTGTAGTCTCAAAGCATCCCCTGAAAAGAGGTTTGTTAATTAACATGAGGAAAAACAGTAACTTTACAGTGGAGAAACAAAACCTAGCAGACATCACTTTATCATGTGATGACAGTGACCATCAGCAATGAGACATGCGGACATTACGCCCTGCCTGATATGACGCACACAGGATAATATTTCATTTCCATGCTACCCCTGGCAGGAACAGAGACCTGTATTTAATCATGAAGAAAAACAGAAGGCTAACTCAAAATCAGGGACAGTCTACAAAATAACTGGGCAAGACTCTTCAGAAGTGTCAAGTTCATGAAATACAAAGACTGAGGAACTGTCACTGGGTCTATTTTCTAGACTAACAGAACATTTACTTTCTTTTTCAGAATTTTCAGTGGAACGTACATTTCAATGGTTTATATACCTACTTGGGTGAAATAACTTCACTTATAAAAGTAAAATGAAACGGAATGGAATGATAAAATTATGCATAGATACACCCATGTGTATGCACAAATCTGTGAAAAAGTAATAGAAGGATAAAAACTGACAGTCAAGTCTCCACAACAAGGAGAGAAAATGGAATATGGAAAGGCATGTAAGTGTGGATCACAGCAATGCAAACCTCTTTTGATATCCCCCAAAGTGAGATCCTGCCTCTAGGCCCTAATGAGCCGAGTCTATTCCAGAAATCAAACAGCAGCAGTGGGCAGGGTAAGTCATACTGCTTTTTACAGTACAGCAGTTTTTAAAAATGAAATTTTAACCAACTCTCACACTCTGAGGGGAGTCCAGCAGGACACAGGCTGTTCATTTAGTAACTGAAAACACCGGGAACCTAATTAAAAGATCAAAATGTTCAGGAAAAGGGGAAAATCAATATGCAAATGTTGGACAGGGGACTGGGTACTCCTTTCAGAAATACATGCCATCAATTGAATTGATTTCCTGATTAGAAATTTTTTTTTCCAGTATTTTTTTCATAACAGAACTGAGAACTTCATTAGCCCTGCATATTGAATGGCACTCTTCACAAGAATATCCATAAGCTGGAAAACAAAATATAAACATTAGCAGTTACCTGATGCTCACTTATATGGATTTCAGATTATGTGAACTATGGCCGTATTTTTTGACATTTCACATTGCCTGCCTCCCAGCAAACCCTGGGCGTACAGTAGCTATGCCTATACTTGTGAATTCTAAGAATCATTCAAATTGGTTATGCACAAGTTTACAATTCAGGCAGAGGGCAAAGACTCAGACTGTTTTCAAGGGCAAGGAGAAAGTGTAACAGGATTCTATAGTGGACCACTTGGGGATAGGTGGAGCCCTGGCAGCAGAGTGCTTAAGAGTTTGGCTGCTCATCAGAAGGTCAGCAGTTTGAATCCACCAGCCACTCCTTAGAAACCCTATGGGGCAGTTCTACTCTGTCCTACAGGATCTCTATGAGTCGGAATCAACTCTACGACAATGGGTTTGGGCTTTTTGTTCTGGGGGTAGGAGAAGGGAGGAGGGGAATCAGAAGCCATCTCTGGATTTTTAAAATGCTTTAGCAACAAAGCAGTGGGCTCCGCCAGGCTTCTCAAACTGGAACATGTCTATGAGTCATTTTGGGTTCAGGTGAAAATGAAGATTCTTATTCAGTACACCTGGAGTGGGGCCTGAATTGCTGCCTTTCTAACAAGCTCCTGAACAGCTCCAGGGTGGCGGAAATGGTTAAGTGCTCGGCTACTAACTGGAAGGTGGGGGTTCAAGTCCACTCAGAGGTGCCTCAGAAGAAAGGGCTGGGAATCTACTTCTGAAAGATCATAGCCATAGAAAACCCTACAGGAGCACAATTCTACCATGACACACATCGGGTGGTCGAGAGTAGGAAGCGGCTCCATGGCAACTGTTTAGTTTTTCTTTCCTTTTCTAACAAGCTCCTAGGGCTCCTGATACTACCACATGGGCCCCACCTTGACTGGCAAGGCTCTATGTCATATAAATAGTCTTAGTAACTTGAAAACCATAGCTGTAACGAAACTTTGCTAAGTGTGAAATGGGCTAACGGGATGAATAGATTTGATTCTGGATAACATCATCTCACTTCACCTGGTAGCACCTACACAGTCCTGAAATCTTCCATTTAAGGAACTCAAGTACAGAGATACCTCTAGCCAAGCATCTTCAAAACAATGCTTTGCAAAACCTTTTTGCTGCCCCAGTACACATAGGATATGACACTTTCATTACTCCCTTGTCCAGTGATCCTCGAGCAGCCCAGGGCCAGGAAAAAAATGTTCCTATGAGTTTATCAGAACTTCTGGAGGCATTAGAGTTTGAAAAATGTCCTCTCTCCTCAGTTGATTACAATCTTCCCTTCAGGGAGTAAACTTCTTACTTCCCCTACTGCCAACGGCAAATCACAATTTTAAGTTAAAGATTTGCCTTATCACTGCTGTTATCAGAGTAACAGACATCTACAAAAAAGCTGTGCCAGGCACTGCTGTAAGCACTATACAACTGTTGAACAATTTGCTAATCCTAATGACAATCTCAGAAGGTAGGTACTGTTCTCATGCCTATTTCACAGATAAGGAAAGATAACATGACCAAGGTCACATAGCTAGTAGGTGGCAAAGTGGGGACTCAAACCCAGGCAGTCTGGTTCCAAGCCCATCTCTTTAAACAGTGTATTAAGCTGTCGCGCAAATGACGTATTTAGATTTGGAATTCAGTATACAAAGTTCATTGGAGGAGTGGCCAAATACTTTAAAACTTGATTGCAGGCTAAAATTCAAATTAAGGCCAAGTTTATATTTGAAACTTCACTCTCCTCAGCAAATGACTTTTTTTTTTGTTTTAACTTTTTTATTTTGAAATAATTTTAAGTTAAAGAAAAGTTGCAAAATTAATACAAATAACTCCTCTTATATCCTTTATGCAGATTCACCAATTTATCAGGATTGAGCCTTAGCTTGGCATTTCTTCTTGGTTAGGTATTAATATGGTACAGTAGTTAAGTGCATGGCTGCTAACTGAAAGGCTGGTAATTCAAACCCACCAGCTGCTCCACGGGAGAAATATGTGGTGCTCTGCTTCTGTAAAGATTACAGCCTTAGAAACCCTGTGGGGCAGCTCTATTCTGTCCTATAAGGTTGCTATGATTCATAAGGAATCAACTCGAAGGCAACGGGTTTTGATTTTTTTTTTAGCTGTTACATAATTAAAAAAACAAAACAAAACTCTGGCACTATATCATTAATCGAGAGGGGCTAAATGGGTCCACTTCTAGTCTTATCAGCATTTTAACAGAGTACATTGAGTAAAAAGAGAAAGGGACACACACTTTCTAGGGCTGGGATTCCAGGCACAGTGGCAGCTCTGATAGGAAGACAATTTATAAATAAACTGTACGGAAACCTGACCATTCTGCCTAGGGTAATATTCATCCTCTACCTAAGCGATACGGTACAATTCGGTAAGTACAGACAAAAACAAAGATATTATAAACAGGCATACAAAACATTTTTTTTGTTTGTTTTTGAACAACAGCTTTATTTATTTATTTTTATTAACTTTTATTGAGCTTCAACTGAACATTTACAAATCAAGTCAGACTGTCACATATAAGTTTATATACACCTTACTCCGTACTCCCACTTGCTCTCCCCCTAATAAGTCAGCCCTTCCAGTCTCTCCACAAAACGTTTTTTAAAGACACTAAAATACTAACCTGCCCTGGAAATCCCAATCTCCCCAAACACCTAAAGTCCTTTATCTCGTATAATTGAAGATCTTTGCACAAGAATTCAGCCTACTTGCTCTTGGTTGTATTCATTCATCAAACATTGTGTTCCATTTATATTTTGCTACTTTTTCTATGCTACAAAACATTTTCCTTGCAAAAGAGTCATGCAAAGTCTTTATCATTTAGTAACTTACAAATGAGGGTAAGTTTTGTACTTATGTTATCTAAAATTAGACTGTTATGAGTCTTAGACTCTCATGGACAGATCTCAAGAAAAGATAATCAAAAATAGGCTGGAGAAGAGAATCAAGGATCAAAGGCAGGAGTAAACAGGCTTATTTACTTTATCACAAACATGGCTGAGAGGTCTCTTTTCAGCAGAATTCATGATTATGAAAGGTTAGGCTGAAACTTTTTAACAGGTTCCAGGAAAATCTTAAGTATCTGTTTCACTCCTGACATTAAAAAACTGACATTTATCCACCCAGAATTATTTTAAAACCATCACTGGTAACAGAGGATATATGAGAATATCTCATACGACTTCTTCTACTTTTATACAAATAACGGCATCCACTAAAGATCAAAGCCAGAGAAATAAGTTTAAAGTAGTGAAATATGATGAAGTCAGGTAAGATTTTTAAGAAGGCATGTTCTTGCTTTGGTAAACTAAGCTTTGTTATATACATCAAGAGGGACCACTGTGAACTTGGTAAGACTGCTATCTTCAAGGATCTCCAAAAGCCTTTGCAGGTCTAAAATTTGGTTTCTAGATTCAGGATGGGCAGCAAGGGTATCTTAAATGATGAGTACTACACATCTGTTCATATAATTATATCAGTTAAAGGAATTTACTATACTCAGCATACTAGATGGGGCCTAAGGAAAATCTAATCTGTGTCCTGAATATGAGGAGGTAGATCTTTCCACATACTCACCCACCTTGAAACAGGTGGACCAGCTTATTTTCCTACCATGCATAGAAAGAGATCTGTTTCTCTAATCTCATGTTAGTTTTCTGGTATGGAACAAAGGGAGGCTCTTCTTTCACACACACACACACAAAAAACCCATCTGCAGTCAGGTCGGTTCTGACTCATAGTGACCCTATAGGACAGAATATAACTGCCCCATAGGGTTTTCAAGGAGCAGCTGGTGGATCTGAACCGCTGACCTTTTGGTTAGCAGCCAAACACTTAACCACTGCACCACCAGGGCTTCTCTTTTACATAAAAGGCCCTCAGATAATATGTTCTTCAAGACATAGAAAATCTCATATTGGGAAGTGATTTAAGTATAATAATAAAAGCAAAATAAATTAGTGGTAGGATTTGTTAGCGCACTTAAGTAGGCTATAAAGTATAACATCTCATTTGAATCTACTGTGTGTGGTAGGCAGGATAGATTATTAATATAATAACCTTTTAGTATAGAAACAAAGTGTCAGAGATTTAGGGCTTTGCCCAAGGTCTCATAGTTGTAATAACTTGAATTTGGATCTTGTGATTCCAAATCCCCATGCTTTTGAGTCATTTTTTTTTTTTTTAAACAACTTGCTAACACCTTAAAATATGTGTTTGTCTATTAGGAGCTTGAAAAATGGCCTCAGCTTTTGAAAAAGCACTAAAGAAAATTCCATCGATATTTTATAACTATCGGAGGTGTCTGAGTATTTGGAATTTGTTTAGAAAAAAACATAAACATTATTGAATAAAATATTGCATCATGAAAAGTACATTTCTTTCTCCATATATGTAAGCACTTAAGTCCAAATTAAACTAGAGAGACACATCTAGATACAATTCATCCCCATCTGTTATTAAACTAGACAAAAATTCTATGAACAAAGGCAAACAAGAATGGCTGGATGGACTGAGTATGACTTACTTGAAATGAAGCAACTCAAAAGATAGAATACAGCAAGTTTATTCAACCAGCCAAAAATAAAACTACATAAAAGCAGTCTATTGTTAGACATTATGAACAGATAGCTCAGGCAAAAATGTGTGGTCTAGATAACAGCCTAGTAAAGATAGCAAATTAAATTGCCTTTTGAGCTAATCATTTAGAAAAACAAGCACTTACCAGCAGATTTTCTGATGCACAGAACAAAATAAAAGTGTACAATATGGAAAAAAAAAAAAAAAGCTGACTAAAGTCACTGTGGGCAGCCAGCCAAATTTAGCTTGCCCAACATCAACATTATATAAATGTAAGACCATGGAATTGCTAGTTGAAATAATAAATTATTTTCTTGGGGGTGGGGGGAAAAAGCCTCAAAAAGACATAATTTTTTTTCTTTTATTTAATGAAGGCTTCTGTGGACATTCACAGTCTGAAGATTCCCACAAAGAACAATGCAAAAATTCTTAAAATTAAAAACAATTACCACATCAAAGACCGTACAGGCTGCATCAAGAACCTTATCTGCATTTTGACAGAGAGAGAGAGCAGTAGTTTTGCCGGTTTCTTTTACATAAAGAATCAACTTTCCCACCAACGTATAAGGATATATAATATATTTTTTCTTAAGCCAGAATGTGTTATGTTCAGCAAAGAATACACTGACAATAGATTGGTGAAAAAAAAATTAAAAAATCATATAGCTAAAGATAGGTACAACTACCTATAGAATACTCAGGAATTAATTGAGAATTACTTAGAGAATACTCAGGAATTAACCTATTTTGGGATTGTTGTTTTTTTGTTGTAAAGAATTAGGGCTCTCCAAGAGCAATACCTTACAAGCTCATTGTTCTTTTGAGGTTTTCAATGTCCTTTCATGTCTGTTTCATTCTTATCCTCAAGATAATACTGGGGTAATCAAGGCAGACATTTTTCTCTTTTTGTCCGGATTACAAAATTGAGGTTCAGAGAGGCCAGAATGCAAGAAAACCAGTGTTGGAGCCACACTCTAACCCCAGCCTGATTCCCCCAGTACAGTTTTATATCTCTAGGAGTTGTGAATCAGAATTTCATAAACTTTGGTTTCACTAATTCTCATTTGTCTGGCGACTATACTCATCTTCAAGTTTGTGCCCAGCAATAAATTACATAATGCAGATAGAGAAGAAAATCACAAAATTGGGGTTGTAAAAGTCTGCACAGACAGTAAAAAAGAACAGCAGCAACAACAAAAAAACCCAACTCCAGACTGGTTCCTAGATTTATAGACAGAAACTTCTAGATCTGCAACTTCATGACTATAGCTTCAGATAAAGGACAAAAACTCAAAAAAGCAAGTATCTGAATACAGCACGCCTGGTTCATTGCTTGCCACATGGAAAGGACTTAAAATTGTCATGTTCCTTTATCTAGAAAGATACATTCCTTGCTTTAATATGTCAACTGCAAAATGACGTTTTAACATCTTTTTTTTTTTAAATAATGATTTAAGAAATGTTATTTAGACAAAAAGAAAAACCAAGAAATTTTAAAGAACATATAATCAAATTTCAGTAAACATATATACACTATAACGACTACAGTTTGAAGGAGCCCTGGTGGCACAGTGGTTATAGTGCTTGGCTGCTAACCAAAAGGTCAGTGGTTCAAACCTACCAGCCACTCCCAGGGACAAAGATACGGCAGTCCGCTTCCGTAAAGATTTACAGCCTTGGAAAATCTATATGGCAGTTCTACCCTGTCCTACCAGTCAAAATTGACTTGACGGCGTTGAGTTTCTGGAATATAGTTCGGATTAGAAAAAGAAAGGGAAATCAGTATGCTCTGGCATATGAAACAGATATCCCAAGATATTACTGTGGATGGGTGGAAGAAGGAAGACCCCTACTTATTTTTTACTCTCCTCCACTTTCTATGATTTTAATCTAAAATTCCAAATACTGTTTGAACCATATTTACAACTGGCGGTGATGGAGGGTAAAAATTTTTATCCAAATATCATGTTCCAGGTAAGACACCTTCCTGTCCTCTCTTCTCACACACTCTGGGGAAGCAGTGAAGGATGTGGAAGTTGTGTGTACCAAGAAGTCCAGTCTTGCTTTCTCATTCTCATCTCCTGCTTACCTGAGGCTGGATTAGTTAGGCAACTGCCCCTAGGTTTGCTCCTGGCTAGATCTTTCTTCTCTTTTTTTTTTTTTTTTGTCTAAATTGTTAACAGAACATAGGTCCTCCACACTTGAATTATATCAGTTGGTGACAATGTTTGGGCTTGGAGGGGGGACTCATAGTGATCCTATAGCACAGGGTGGAACTGCCCCATAAGGTTTCCAAGGAATGGCTGGTGGATTCGAGCTGCCAACCTTTTAGTTAGCAGCCAAACTCTTAATCACTATGCAATCAGGACTCCCTGGCCATAACACTACCTTAATATTACAATTCTGCCATCGTCCCTATTAACCTGATTCTACTTTGAGGGACGCATAATGGGGGTGGAGGGAGGAGAACTAGACAGAATTTGGAAGGGTGGAGATACTAACCGAGGAAGTATTAAAACATGGATCACTCTATATAATTTGGAAATCTCAGACAAACATTTTAAAATCACAGTTACATAAGAAATAATGTTGGTAAGAAATTTTTTAAAATTCTAGTAACAAATTTACAAGTTATGAGGTATAACTTATAACTTATAAAATATAAAACTTATTTAAATGAAGGTGCCCAAATGGCAACTTTTTCCGAAAAAAGAAAAATAACCAAATTACCAATCATATTATTGTAAATGGAAGTCCATGTGTATGTGATGTGTGTTTGTGTTGTTTGTGTCTACACATGTGTGTATGTGTATGTGTACGGGGTATTTCTGTTGGTGTCAAATGGCAAAAATGGGTATAGGACCAATTTCTAATCGTAAGAAATGTTTGATAAACCAAAAAACCAAGCTATGACAATGGCAGAGTAGCTGAAATAATGGCTTCCACCAATTATATGTGTGTGTGTGTGTGTGTGTGTGTATATATATAATATATATGAAAAGCAGTGGAACACTGTCCGATATAGTACCAGAAGATGAGCCCCTCAAGTTGGAAGGCACTCCAAACATGACTGGGGAAGAGCCACCTCCTCAAAGTAGAGCTGACTTTAATTACTTGGATAGAGTCAAGCTTTCCGGACCTTCATTTGCTGATGTGGCACGACTCAAATTGAGAAGAAGCAGTTGCAAACACCCATTAATAATAGGAAGGTGAAAAGTATGAAGAATGAATCTAGGAAAATAGAACATCATCAAAAATGAAATGGAATGCATAAACATCCATAACCTAGGCATCAGTGAGCCAAAATGGACTGCTATTGGCCAGTGTGAATCAGATAGTCATAGGGCCTGCTATGCTGGGAATGATAAAGTGAAGCAGAATGGCATTGCATTCATCGTCAAAAACAATGTTTCAAGATCTGTCCTGAAGTACAACACTGTCAGTGACAGGATAATATCCATACGCCTACAAGACTTAAAAAAAAAAAAAAAAACCAACCAACTAGTTAATGCGAATATTATTCAAATTTACACACCAATTACTAAGGCAAAAGATGAAGAAACTGAAGACTTTTACCAATTTCTGCAGTCTAAAATTGATTGAACATGCAATCAGGATGCACTGATGATTACTGGTGATTGGAATGCAAAAGTTGGGAAAAAAAAAAGAAAGATCTGTAGTTGGAAAATATGGCCTTGGTGATGGAAGTGATGCTGGAGAGCGCATGATAGAGTTTTGCAAGACCAATGACTTCTTCATTGCAAATATCTTTCTTCACAAACATAAACAAGGACTACCTCGCCAGATGGAATATACAGGAATCAAATCAACTACGTCTGTGGAAAGGACAATGAAAAGTTTGATATCATCAGTCAGAACAAGGCGAGGGGCCGATTGCAGAAAAGACCATCAATTGCTCATCCGCAAGTTCAAGCTGAAGCTGAAGAAAATTAGAACAAGTCCACAAGTGCAAGAGTACGACCTTGAGTATATCCCACCTGAATTTAGAGATCATCTCAAGAATAGGTTTGACACATTGAACACACATAACCGAAGACCAGATGAGCTGTGGAATGACATCAAGGTCATCATACATGAAGAAAATAAGTGGTCATTAAAAAGACAGGAAAGAAAAAAAGACCAAAATGGATGTCAGAATAGACTCAGAATATTACTCTTGAACACTGAATAGCTAACACAAAAGGAAGAAGTGATGAATCAAAAGAGCTGAACGGAAGATTTAAAAAGGCAGCTTGAGAAGACAAAGTCAAATATAATAATGACATATGCAAAAACCTGGAGTTAGAAAACCAAAAGGGAAGAACATACTCAGCATTTCTCAAGCTGAAAGAACTGAAGAAAAAATTCAAGCCTGGAGTTGCAATAGTGAAAGATTCTATGGACAAAAGAGTGAACAATGCAGGAAGCATCAAAAGACAGAAGGAATACACAGAGTCACTGTACCAAAAAGAACTGGTAAACCTTCAGTGTTTTATTGACTATGCAAAAGCATTCAACGGTGTGGATCATAACAAATTATGGAGAACACTGCAACAAATGGAAATTCCAGAACACTTAATTGTGCTCATGGTGAACCTGTACATAGATCAAGAGGCAGTGTTTCAAACAGAACAAGGGGATACTCCTTGGTTTAAAGTCAGGAAAGGTGTGTGTCAGGGTTGTATTCTTCCACCATACTTATTCAATCTGCATGCTGAGCAAATTATCCGAGAAGCTGGACTATATTCAGAAGAATGAGGCATCAGGATTGGAGGAAGACTCATTAACAACCTTCAATATGCCAATAATACAACCTTGCTTGCTGAAAGGGAAGAGGACTTGAAGTACTTACTGATAAAGATCAAAGACTATAGCCTTTAGTATGGATTCCACTTCAACATAAAGAAAACAAAAATCTTCACAACTGGATCAATAACCAGCATCATGATAAACAGAGAAAAGACTGAAGTTGTCAAGGATTTCATTTTACTTGGATTCACAACCAACACCCACGGAAACAGCAGTCAAGAAGTCAAACGACACACTATATTGGACAAATCTGCTGCAAAAGACATCTTTAAAGTATTCAAAAGCAAAGATGTCACTTTAAGGGCTAAGGTGCTCCTGACCTAAGGCATGTTGTTTTCAGTCTCCTTATACGCATGTGAAAGCTGGACAATGAAGAAGGAAGACCAAAAAAGAATTAATGCCTTTGTAAAATTTTTATTATGGTGTTGGCAAAGAACACTGAATATACCATGGACTGCTAAAAAAACAAACAAGTCTGTTTTGGAAGAAGTACCGCCAGAATGCTCCTTAGAAACAAGGATGGCATGACGTCGTCTGACATACTTTGGACATATTATCAGAAGGAATCAGTCTCTGGAGAAAGACATCATGTTTGGTATAGCAGAGGGTCAACAAAAAAAAAGGAAGGCCCTCAAGGAGATGGACTGACACGGCGGCTGCGACAATAGACTCAAACATAATGACTGTGAGGTTGGCCCAGGGCCTGGCAATGTTTAGTTCTGTTGTAGGTAAGGTCACTATGAGTGGGACGTGACTCTATGGTACCTACCAACAACAAAAACGTGTGTGTGTGTGTGTGTATTTAAAGTTAATGCATGGATCACCAGATACATTACAAGCAGAAGTTGGAGTTCTTTTATTTGCATTTAGGACTACCTGGGGTATTGAAAAGCCCTGATGGAGCAGTGGTTAAGAGCACAGCTGCTAATCAAAAGGTTAGCAGTTCAAATCCATCAGCTGCTCCTTGGAAACGCTATGGGGCAGTTCTACTCTGTCCTACAGGGTTGCTATGAGTTGGAATAGACTAGGTGGCAATGAGTTTCATTGAAACCATTCAAGAATGTCACTCCCACTTTAACAAGAAACAATGGATCACTTAAACATTAACATTTTTCTTGACCTTATTGGAGAGCTGAGATTACAAGGCAAATGAGTAAACCCAATTAAAAAGCCAAAAAAATTCCTCGAGGAGAGAAAGGACACAAGAACTGTCTCATCTTTAGGACAGTACAAGAGATGACAGTCATAAAAATGGGTAAGAAGAAATCAGCTAACATTTTAATTACTTAACTTCTTCCTCTGCTCACACGTATCACCCACAGTGGCCCATCCCAGGATCGAGTCACTTATGTCATTCCCATATGGATACATCAATAATCAAACTTTTACAAAGCATATTTTACGCATTAGTCACTGTGATATATGGGAAGACTGACAGATACAATAAATTCCAGATAGATACTGTCCTAATCTAATCTTTTGTGTTTTCTCTTCTTTTGAAGTTCTGTTCTAAACCCCACAGTGAATCATTTGTGAATATGTCATCTTGCCTGGGGTTGCTTGAATATGGAAGAGAAAAGGGATGATGGAATTCAGCAAAGAGGGGGGTAGCTTACATTGTTTGCTTATCAGACTCAGAAAACGTGCTATATGCTGAAAATGCAATGCATCATCATTTTGTATTAAGATTAATTTTCATTTACTGTTAGAACTTTATCTCCTTGACTCAGGAACATCTACATATAAACAGTGAAAGCTACTGCCAAAAATTCTGACAACATTTATCAAGTCAATGTTTCTTTAAATCACTTCATTCATTGACTCCACTAGTTTTTACCTTTGTATCAGTAATGACAATAGTCCTTGAAAGGATGAAGTTGTGTTTTTTTTTTTCCATTTGTTTTCACTTTAAGTAATACTACGGAGCCTTGGTGGTGCAGGCAGTTTGCAATCAGCTGCTAACATAAAGGTTGGTGGTTCAACCCCACCCAGCAGCGCTGCAGGAGAAAAAGCCTGCCAAACTGCTTAAAGATTACAGCGAAGAAACCCCTATAGTATAGCTCTACTCTGTAACATATGGGTTTGCCATGAGTTGGGGGCTGACTGGACAGCACCTAACAACAATAAAGCTGAACAGGACATGGCTCATGGATGACAGGTTCACCACTAGTATCCATGCCAGAAAAACCAAATTAACTTTTAAAATGTTAAATCAGGATTAAATCATAGAAGATTACCCAAGAACATTCTGAGAAGCAAGGGTGATATATTTCATACATGCACTTGAGAGTGGGCTTGACTGACTAGGTTAACATACCAGTGTCATCACTTACTAGTCAGAGACCCTTGGGAAGGTTACTTTTCTAAGACTGAATTATTTCATCTGCAATACCTGGATGATATTAATATTTAAATCACAGGACTGTTGTGAAGATTGGAAAACCTAATCTATTTAAGCATTTGGTTTGGCACAAAGAATTCAGGATATTAATGGTTATATGAGGAAGTAGGGTAGGTATTAATATCCCTGCTTCATAGATGCAGAAACAGCTCCTCAGAATAGTTAAATTATTCACTTAAGGACCACCACTAGTAAATGATGAACTCAGGATTAAAATATAGATCTAAAATCTAGATCTGACTCTCCTCCTCTACATTAAACTTCTTCCCTTAAGACCACAATTTGGTCTCTATATGTGTTTAAAATTTTTATAGAGGTACCAGTTAAAATGGCTTCCCTGGGCCAAGAGTCAAACAAAAATTCGTCATAAGGCCATTTAAAAGAAACAACAACTTTATGATGAGTCAGAAACTTAAGCAAGTTTTCAGATTTCATGGTAACCACCACCACCAACAACAAAGCATAAGTTAACAGTATTGATCAGTATGAGTTGACAACACTCATCATCCTTCAAGATAAGAAGCTTAGCATTCAGCGACCAACTTTCCCAAAACAAAAGGAAAATTAAATGTGATTAACCAATCAAAGCAAAGGGTTGGACACTTACTCACCTAAGCTTTAAAAGGGGAATAAAAAAAAAAATAAACTCATGTAAAATGGAAGATACTAAATTAATGTAATTAAAAAAAAATGTTCTATAAGCCAGTGATTTATGACTGAAAATCATCCAAGATAAATCTCAACTTTGAATTCAATATACAGTTCATCAGATTTACTAGGACATTGGTTAAATTAATGGTTATCAAAACAATTGTTTTTCATTTTCATTAATATCCTATTGCAATTACTAATGTAAATTGCAATTACAGAACTAAACATACTTGAAAAATGATCACAATAAACAAGGCGGATATGCCAATTAAAGCAATAATTTTTTCACACTGGAAAAAAGAAACCCTAAATATTGACGCTCTTACCGCAGCTTGCCGATGAGTATTAGACAATATTCCATGAATCTTCACTTTGTCTTTTTCCATTTGGTCTATATTCACCCACAAATCCCGGCTGGCAGAATCAGATGGACCATATATCCGAGATATGTAGTAATTATGATCTGTGTCCTCCTATAATAATAAAGAAAATAATTTGTATCAAGAATGGAGATATTGTCCCTACATTTCTTAAACACACACACACTCCTATTAAAATCACAAACATTAGTATTCTTCACAAGAGCCAAATGGGACAGTGGGAAAATCTGACTGAGCCGTCCTGGCCTGCAGTGATGGAGGATCAGGAAGCTGAGAAGGAGCAGCAATTATTTTACCAACAGAGGCTAAAGGCAGCACTTCACTGCACTGTGGGTTGTCTTTGCAAGGAAGATGCACCAAGCAAAGAGATGCAGCTTTCAATAAAGAAGCTGTTGCAGTTGCCAAAGACCTTGAGATGTTTGCCAGACATGCAAAAAGAAGCACCCTTTAACACTGAAGATGTGAAGTTCCTAGCCCAGAGGAGTAATTCACTGCTAAAATACATCACAGAGGAAAATGAAGAGATTGCTCAATTTAACCTAGAATAAAAGGCAAAGAAGAAAAAGAAGTTGGAGGGTGGAAACAAAGGTTCAAGGGAGCCCTCAAAGGAGTAGTGAGTGGAAAGTGAGAATTAGACTCATCACCATTTGAAAAAGCAGTCTTCAGCAGGCAGAACCCACCAGAAATGCCTATTGCCCCAAAGGGAATTTTGAAAGTCTAAGTGGGGATTCTGTGGGGATTTGGAGCCCTGGCAACACAGTGGTTAAGCATTTGGCTGCTAACCAAAGGTCGGCAGTTCAAATCCACTAGGTTCCTTGGAAATCCTATGGGGCCGAAATAGTCTGTCCTATAAAGTCACTATGAGTTGGAATCGACTCCATGGCTATGGTTTTTTTTTTTTTTTTTTTTTTAAATGAGGGTTGGACCCCTGCTAGCGCAGTGGTTAAGAGCTACAGCTGCTAACCAAAAGGTCAGCAGTTGGAATCCACCAGCAGCTCCCTGGAAACCCCATGGGGGAGTTCTACAATGTCCTATAGGGTCACCATAAGTCAGAATCAACTCGATAGCCATGGGTTTGGTTTGGTTTTTAAGTGGGGATCGGGGGAGGCCAGGAGGCTTTTTGTCCTATACATATTCTCTAAATAACTGACTTCAAAAACTAACTGCAAAGCACATAAAAAAAGGTGTTGTCTTTGACACTACTGCAAGAAACCAAAAGAGACTACATAAGTGGAAAAACATACCTTGCTTATGGATAGGTAGACTCAACATTGTGAAAAAGTCTATCCTACCGAAAGCAATCTGTAGATACAATGCAATCCCTATGCAAATTCCAATGGCATTTTTTTAATGAGATGGAGAAACAAATCACCAACTTCATATGAAAAAGGAAGAGGCCCTGGATAAGTAAAGCATTACTGAAGAAGAAGAACAAAGTGGGAGGTCTCATGCTACCCGATTTTAGAACCTATTATACCACCACAGTAGCCAAAACAGCCTGGTAGTGGTACAACAGGAGATACATAGATCAATGGAACAGAATTGAGAATCCAGACATAAACTGATCCACCTATGAGTAGATTATATTTGACAAAGGCCCAAAGTCTGTTAAATGGAGAAAAGACAGTCTCTTTAACATATGGTGCTGGCATAACCGGATATCCATCTGCAAGAAAATGAAACAAAACTCATACCCATGCAAAAAACCAACTCAAAATGGATCAAAGACCTAAATATAAAATCTAAAATGATAAAGATCATGGAAAGAAAAATAGAGACAATGCTAGGAGGCCTAATACATGGCATAAACAGTATATAAAACATTACTAATAATGTACAAACACCAGAAGAAAAACTAGATAACTGGGAGTTTCTAAAAATCAAACATTTATGCTCATCCAAAGACTCCACCAAAAGAGTAAAACGACAACCTACAGACTGGGAAAAAATTTTTGGCTATGACAAATCTGATCACCGTCTAATCTCTAAAATCTACAAGATACTGCAAAACCTCAACAACAAAAAACCCAGTTAAAAAATGGGTAAAGGATATGAACAGGAGCTTCACCAAAGAAGACATTCAGGCAGCTAACAGATACATGAAAAAATGCTGACAATCATTAGCCATTAGAGAAATGCAAGTCAAAACTACAATAAGATACCATCTCATCCCAATATGGCTAATATTAATCCAAAAAACACAAAATAATAAATGTTGGAGAAGTTGTGGAGAGACTAGAACACTCATACACTGCTAGTGGGAATATAAAATGGAGTGACCACTTTGGAAATCCATTTGGCACTTCCTTAGAAAGCTAGAACTACCATATGATCCAGCAATCCCACTGCTTGGAATATATCCTAGAGAAATAAGAGCCTTCACACGAATAGACATGTGCACACCCTTGTTCACTGCAGGACTGTTTACAATAGCAAAAAGATGGAAACAATCAAAGTCCCCATCAACTGATGAATGGATAAATAAATTATGGTATATTCACACAATGGAATACTACAGAACAATAAAGAACAACAATGAATCCGTGAAACATCTCATAACAGGGAGGAATCTGAAGGCATTATGCTGAGTGAAATTAGTCTCAAAAGGACAAATATTGCATGAGACCACTATTATAAGAGCTTAAGGAAAGATTTAAACACAGAAGAAAACATTCTTTGATGGTTACAAGGGTGAGGAGGGAGGGAGGGAGAAGGGTATTCACTAATCAGATAGTAGACAAGAATTATTTTAGGCGAAGGGAAAGACACACAATACAGGTGAAGTCAGCACAATTGAAATAATCTAAAAGGGAAGAAGTTTCCTGAATACAACCAAACACTTCGAGGGACAGAGTATTACGGTCTTGGGACAATGGTTTCAGGGGACATCTAGGTCAACTGGCATAACAAAGTGTATTAAGAAAACGTTCTGTATCCCACTCTGGTGAATCACATCTGGAGTCCTAAAAGCAAGCAAGCGGCCATCTAAGATGCATCAATTGGTCTCAACCCACGTGGAGCAAAGGAGAATGAAGAACACCAAAGACACAAGGAAAACATGAGCCCAAGAGAAAGAAAGGGCCACATACACCAAAAAGCCACATAAACCAGAGACCGGAAGAACTAGATGGTACCTGGCTACCACCAATGAATGACTGCCCTGAGAGGGAACACTACAGAGAATCCCTGATGGAGCAGGAGAAAAAATGGGATGCAGACCTCAAATTCTAGTAAAAAGACCAGATTCAATGGCCTGAGTGAGACTGGAGGGACCCCAGAGGTCATGGCCCCTGGACTCTCTGTTAGCCCAAAACTAAAACCATTCCTGAAGCCAACTTTTCAGACAAAGGTTAGATTGGACTGTAAGACATAAAATGATACTGGTGAGGAGTGTGCTTAAGTAGACACATGAGACTGTGGGCAGCTCCTGTGTGAAGGCAATATGAGAAGGTGGAAGGAGACAGGAGCTGGTTAAATAGACATGGGAAATACAGGGTGGAGAGAGGGAGTGTGCTGTCATGTTGTGGGGAGAGGAACTAGGGTCACCTAACAATGTGTATGTAAGTTTTTGTATGAGAAACTGACTTGAATTGTAAACTTACACGTAAAGCAAAATAAAAATAAATAAATTAAAGGAAAAACGGTGTTGTCTTTGAATGGTGTATTTTGGAAATGATATCTATTGGAATTAATAAAATTACACTGGCAATTAAACATGGTCAACTTTTTAGAGGGGGAAAAAAAAACAAGCCAAATGGATTAAATAATTTCTAAGGGAAGTAAATTAATATCTAAGAAATATAAAATTAGGAACCTTCTTTAAAAGAAAATGTTCAATAGCAAAAGTTGGAAACAAAGGTATGCTCTGAATACAACAGTCTTTTTGTTAACAGTAACAATCTGTAACAGTAATATTAGAGATCTTTCTAATTGCTGCCCAAACAAAAATGGCACTTCTAGACCTATCTACTGAAAGCCTGAGTTGTAGTTACTATTGAGCAACAACAAATTCAAACTTCTCTTCTTGGAAAAAAAAAAAAAAAATTAGTGATATCAGGGCCTTTCAGTTAATGGAGCCATTGTAGCTCAGCGGTTAAGACCTATGGTTGCTAACCAAAAGGTTGGCAGTTGGAATCCACCAGTGCTCCTTAGATACCCTATGGGGCAGTTCTGTCCTCTAGGGTTGCTATGAGTTGGAATCAAGTTGACGGCAATGGGTTTTTCAGTCAATGGTTCTATAAATGGAGATAATACATTATTTTCTTTAATATGAGTTATTAAATTCTACTTTCATATGAATTCTCATTATTGATATTACCATGGTATATGTCACAAAATCTTTATTTTTCATGTTTCCTACTCAATGAAGGAATTCAAATGCTTTCAAAGGCAATTTTATGAGCAGCATCCAGAAAAACCATATAATTCTTGACTAATTCTAATATTATCATGAAATATAATTGTGCTTATCAATTTAAAGAGTCTTTACATAGAATAGATACCCTGGTGGCGTAATAGTTAAGAACTACTGCTGCTAACCAAAAGGTAGGCCGTTCAAACGCACCAGGCACTCCTTGGAAACTCTGTGGGGCAGTTTTACTCTGTTCTATAGGGTTGCTATGAGTCAGAATGGACTCGATGGCAACATGTTTTTACATAGAATATATCTTAAAAAATTCAAGTAAATGTAAGAAACATGTTCAATGAATAAAGGGCTTATGATTTGAATAATGAATTTGGGATATGAATTTTGGCTAATAAATTTATTATTTGAGTTCTAGTTAAACAAAATGCAGTTATTTTTTGAAATCTAGTCAAAACAAAAATTCTGTGGACCTTTTCACAAGTAATAAGGCAAAATATACATAAAACTGATCATATAAAAGAAGGAAAATTGTAAGCAGCATTTTAAATAAATTTCCCTTCAAGACAAAATGAAAGAATAGACCCTAAATGTAACTGCTGAGAAAAGTGAATAAACGTTTTAAAAAATAGATTTTTTAAGAACAAATATCCTAGGAATAACTCCAATTAAACTCTAGTTATTGCATAAAATTTATGCAATAACTTCACCTATGGTGAAGAATATACCATGGACTGCCAGAAAAACAAACAACTCTGTCTTGGAAAAAATACAGCAGAGTGCTCCTTGGAAGAGAGGATGGTGAGATTTATCTCACATACTTTGGACGTATTATCAGAAGGCACCAGTCCCTGGAGAAGAACATCATGCTTGGTGAAGTAGAGGGTCAACAACAACAAAAAAGGAAGACCCTCAATGAAATGGATTGACACAGTGGCTACAACAATGGGCTCAAACCTAACAACGATTGTGAGGATAGTACAGGACCAGGCAGTGTCTCGTTCTGTTGTACATAGCGTCGCTATGAGTTGGAATCAACAGCACCTAACAACAACAACACCAGCTATGGTGAAATAAAAGAAAGGTCTGCAGAGAAAGAAGAATAGAGGAGATACAAAGAAGCAGAAACAAGAAGTCACAGAGCTCAAGATGGCTTTGATATTCTACTGGTTTTCAGTCCTTCCTTCCAGAATGCCATGATGCAGATTGTGTTCTTTGAGGGTGAAGAACATTCTGATTATGTCTCCAACATGTATTCAATGCCTCCCCAATGTCTGGAGGCTATGCAGGTTGACCTCATCAGAAGCTTCACAGATGAGCTCTCTATTGCTCTTAAGCACAGCCATCCTGCCACCTATCATTCCACTGGCCACAATGGTTGTTGGCCAGGCACTGGCACATAACTTAGAAGAACCAATCAATGAGACATTCAGGAGTTTTGGCAGAGAGAAGTTCCCTTATTCTGACTGCTGAGATGTGTAGGTGTTAAGCTGGGAACTGCTGAAACCATTTTGCTACCATAAGGGAACTCTCCTTGAAGATGAGGCAAACACAAAGATAAGGAGAGGACCATAAACACTGAAAGGGAAAAGCTAGAACCCTGATCAAGAGTATCTAAGCATGACTTACTGCTGGACTAATTCCCTTAGATGAACCATTAAATCTCTTTTATTGTCAAAAAAACTTGAGTCAGTTATTGTCAACCAAAATAATCCTCACTGGCAAACAGGTTTCTTACTTGCAACCAAAAAAAAACTTACACAACACTGAATAAGGCACACTCTCTAAAGACTTAGGTTGTTGTTGTGTGCTGTTGAGTCAATTCCGACTGATAGCGACCCCATGTGACAGAGTATAACTGCACCACAGGGTTTTCTTGGCTGTGATCTTTACAGAAGCACATCGCCAGGTCTTTCTCCAGCAGAGCTGCTGGGTGGGTTCAAATCATCAACCTTTTGGTTAGCAGCCAAGCACTTAATCTTTGAACAACTCGGGCTCCTGAAAGACTTACAGATCTGGAAAATAAACAACTCATTCAATTCTGGTATTCTAGCTAGTCACATAACAGAAATGGAAGCTTGTATCTAACCAGCTGGAAACTATCAAGCCTGAGTAATAAATGATAATGATTCAGTAATTTTTCAATGAATGGCATGAAATGGCCATTTTGAGGAAAAATTCAGTGAGTAATAATTTTTATCCCTACTGCTAGTGTTATTATGAAGAATTCAGCCACAGTTAGGACACAGATGCAATCTTTAGGTTAATTATGTAATAGATTCTATGACACTGCCAAATTATCAAATAAATATTCTCATTAAAATTCTAAACTTTCAGTACAGAGTTCAGAATAACTGTTGACATCAACATATCTAAAATGACTCTGGTATTTTCCTTAACCCCCCATTTTCTTTAATTATTCATGGAATAGCCACAAAGTTACCATAATGAACAAGAATAGTATTATATTTAAATAATAGATTACTTGTAAAAATATACACTAGCTTGTCTAATTAAAATATACATCATTGATATGGCTATGTGAAAATACGCCTTCATTTTAACTTAAATCAGAACTGTCAAAAATAATATCACATCTTAGAAAAGATTAAAAAGCTGAAGAATATTGCTTGGTGCTTGACTTTTATAGCCCAAATTTGCCAAGTTGTCATGGAAAATTTTATTCAGTGAGGAAGATATTTTATTGTTTACCTAGGAATTTAGAGAAACAAGTTGTTAAATTCCAGAGAAAGGTGTTTGGCTCAGTTATCCAGGAAAGTCATAAAATAGATAATTTCAAAAAGTTTGACATTTTAACATTACTAAGTTATTCAAACCACGTCTTGTCAGTAATGGCACCTAAAGAGTTGTCAAAAGCCACTCCAGGCACAAAGATTTTCACTTTCTATTCAAAAGCAAACTATATCTAACACTATAGAAAACAAAATAGCACTGTGATATGCCGAGTTGCCAATTCATTTAGGAAACCAACTGTTACTGAAAGTGTAAGTCACAGGAGGTAACTAAATCCTATAAATTCATGTTTCTCAAAAATGCCTGGAAATGTGCAGCTGCGGACAAACAGACGATATACACTACAGATACAGAGGGAAAGTCACCATTACCACAGCTCAGCCATCTTACAACAACCAGTATAAACAAATACAAACCCAAATGCCTTCTCTTCTATCATGGGCATTATTGTTGTTGTGTGCTGTCAAGTCGATTTCCAATCATTAAAAAAAAAAAAACCCATTGCTGATTCCCACTCATAAGAAAAAAACCCAGAGTAGAAATGCACCATGGAGTTTCTAAGGAGCTGCTGGTGGATCTGAACTGTCGGCCTTGGTTAGCAGCAGAGCTCTGAACCACTGTGCCGCCAGGGTTCCATTCCCACTCATAGCAACCCTATATTACAGAGTAGATCCTTGTAGGATTTCCTAGGCTGTAATCTTTATAGGAACAGATTGCCAGGTCCTTTCTTCCTGGAGCAGTTGATGTGCTCAAATTCCCCACTTTTTGTTTTCACAGTCAAGGGCTTAACCATTGTGCCACCAGAGCTCTTTATCATAAGCATTAGGTTGATTTTATGATTGACAAGTTTTACAGATGCTTCAGGTTACCTTATGTAGCAATAGCAACTGAAGTCCAAATTCATTTCATTAAAAACTTAAAAAACAAAATATCTGGAACTTAAGGTATGATCATCACTTAAAAATATACACATACACAAAACATAATCAAGGTTCATAGGTAAAGTTATTTAGCACTGAATCATTTGGTTAACATGCCATAATAAATGAATATTATAATTTGCATGGTTCTTTTCAGGCGTTAATACATATACTATATATATCATATTCTTAAAAGAATGATTTCACAAGGACTATAGGGTTGCTATGAGTAGGAATCAACTAGACAGCAATGGGTTTGGTTAGGTTTTGGTATATAACTCATTTAGCTCCCAGGTTGCTACCATGGTTAATGTGCTCAGCTACAAACTAAAAGGCTGGAGGTTCAAGTCCACTGAGAGGCACGTCAGAAGAAAAGCCTGGTGATCTACTTCCACAATATCAGCCACTGAAAATCCTATGTCGCACAGTTTTATTCTGACACACATGGGGTCCCCATGAGTCAGAATTGACTTGAAGGTGACTGGTTTGAATCTTTGGTTCTTTGGTTCATATAAAGGTAAAGCTATCTTAAAGTATTAATTATATATACTCCTCAGAAACAAAAACATTTAAAAAGTGTTTATGTATGATCTAAAAAAAGTCATGTTGATACAAGGAACCAAAGGCATGATAAAACAACAGAAGGAGAGAATAAGTTTTTTTTTTTTTAATATATTACAAGAAAAAGTTTTCTGATAGAGACTTGAAACTGTACACATGTTCCAAGAATATTTACATTAGAATTTTGAAAGCTAAGAAATGTTGTGATGGAGTTTTTTATAGATTAAAAATTTTTTTTTTTTTATGGTCATGTACGTAGAGTTGGAAACCCTGGTGGTGTAGTGGGTAAGAGCTGCAGCTACTAATCAAAAGGTAGGCAGTTTGAATCCACCAGGCACTCCTTGGAAACCCTATGGGGGCAGTTCTACCCTGTACTATAGGGTTGCCATGAGTCGGAATTGACTTGATGGAGTTATTCCTAAGGAGAAAAAAATTCAGTAGTTAGATACGTCTCCATTTTTCCATAATATTTTTTAAAAGAAACAATGCCTACACAATCTGAGAGAAAAACGATGTGACTTATTTATTTTTTGCTCATTATACTTAGGTATAAAGACATATAGTCACACTACTAAAAACACACAGAGAATATGTCACCAAAGAAACTTTCTAAAAAACAAAGAAAATGACCTAATTATACAATTAGATCAACCAAAGCATGTATCGAACATGGAAATGAAAATGGAGAAGCTGTAGGCGAACTTCTGATGTTAAGCGCCAAATCCATGGAATTTATACTGAGGGAAATAGGACAATTTAGAATTATGGTCATAAAGCAAAATGTAATTGATAGCAACCATGAAAATATAAAAATAACCAAAAATAAATGAAGAGGATTGTAAAGTGCCAAGAAATGAAACTTCATTATCTCATACTTTATACCAGGTAGTTAGTTAAAAGGTAATATCTGAAATACACAAATACAGTTTTAAAAACTAATAAAATTATCTTAATTTTTAAGAGGATCTTTTAAGGCAAGTCTGGAACTGGTAGCCTACAGGTTATATACATGCCACCAAAGGCCGGCAGATACAAAGTTAAATGGATTATTTTTCTCAAACATATACTCATGGCACAATCCCAATTTTATAAAATTATATCTACCTAAATAGACCAACAACTTCATTGCAAATACCTTCTTTTACCAACATAAATGGCGACTAAACACATGGACCTCACCAGATGGAACGCACAGAAATCAAATTGACTACATCTGTGGGAAGAGATGATGGAAAAGCTCAATATTATCAGTAAGAACAAGGCCAGGGGCCAACTGTGGAACAGACCATCAATTGCTCATATGCAAGTTCCAGCTGAAACTGAAGAAAATCAGAGCAAGTCCACGAGAGCCAAAATATGACCTTGAGTATATCCCACCTGAATTTAGAGACCATCTGAAAAATAGATTTGACGCATTGAACACTAGTGACCAAAGACCAGACGAGTTATGAAATGACATCTAGGACATCATCCATAAAGAAAGCAAGAGGTCACTGAAAAGACAGGAGAGAAAGAAAAGACCAAGATGGATGTCAGAGGAGACTCTGAAACTTGCTCTCAAACGTTGAGCAGCTAAAGCAAAAGAAAGAATTGATGAAGTAAAAGAACTAAACAGAAGATTTCAAAGGGTGACTCGAGAAGACAAAGTATTATAATGACATGTGCAAAGAGCTGGAGATGGAAAACCAAAAGGCAAGAACATGCTTGGCGTTTTTCAACTTGAAAGAACTGAAGAAAAAATTCAAGCCTCGAGTTGTAACAGTGAGGGATTCTATGCAGAAAATACTAAATGAGGCAGGAAACATCAAAAGAAGATGGAAGGAATACACAGAATCATCATACTCATACCAAAAAGAATTAGTTGATGTTCAACCATTTCAAGAGATGGCATATGATCAGGAACTGATGGTACGGAAGGAAGAAGTCCAAGCTGCTCTGAAGGTATTGGCGAAAAACAAGGCTCCAGGAATTGATGCAGTATCAATTGAGATGTTTCAACAAACAGATGCAGTGCTGGAGGTGCTCACTCATCTATGTCAAGAAATATGGAAGACAGCTTCCTGGCCAACTGACTGGAAGAGATCCATGTTTATGCCTATTCCCAAGAAAGGTGATCCAAACGAATGTGGAAATTATAGAACAATATCATTAATATTACACGCAAGCAAAATTTTGCTGAAGATCATACAAAAATGGCTGCGGCAGAAATTCAGGCCTCTTTCAGAAGATGACCTGGAACCAGGGATATCATTGCTGATGTCAGATGGATCCTGGCTGAAAGCAGAGAATACCAGGAGGATGTTTACCTGTGTTTTGTTGACTATGCAAAGGCATTCGACTGTGTGGATCATAACAAACTATGGATAACATTGTGAAGAATGGGAATTCCCAAACACTTAATTGTGCTCATGAGGAACCTTTACATAGATCAAGAAGCAGTTGTTTGGACAGAACAAGGGGGTACTGATTGGTTTAAAGTCAGGAAAGGTGTGTGTCAGGGTTGTATTCTTTCACCACACCTATTCAATCCGTATGCTGAGCAAATAATCTGAGAAACAGGACTATATGAAGAATGGGGCATCAGGATTGGAGGAAGACTCATTAACAACCTGCGTTATGCAGATGACACTGCCTTGCTTGCTGGAAGTGAAGAGAACTTGAAGCACTTACTAATAATGATCAAAGACCACAGCCTTCAATATGGATTGCACCTCAACATAAAGAAAACAAAAATCCTCACAACTGGACCAATGAGCAACATTATGATAAATGGAGAAAAGATTGAAGTTGTCGAGGATTTCATTTTACTTGGATCCACAATCAACACCCATGGAAGCAGCAGTCAAGAAATCAAAAGATGCATTGCATTGGGTAAATCTGCTGCAAAGGACCTTTTTAAAGTGTTGAAGAGCAAGGATGGTGCCTTGAGGACTAAGGCGCACCTGACCCAAGCCATGGTATTTTCAATCGCATCATATGCATGTGAAAGCTGGACAGTGAATAAGGAAGACTAAAGAAGAGCTGACACCTGTGAGTTGTGGTGCTGGTGAAGAATATTGAATATACCATGGACTGCCAAAAGAACAAACAAATCTGTCTTAGAAGAAGTACAACCAGAATGCTCCTTAGAGGCAAGGATGGCGAAACTGTGTCTTACGTACTTTGGATATGTTGTCAGGAGGGATCAGTCCCTGGAGAAGGACATCATGCTTGGCAAAGTATAGGGTCCGCAGAAAAGAGGAAGACCCTCAACGACGTGGACTGACACAGTAGCTGCAACAATGAGCTCAAGTATAACAACGATTTTAAGGATGGCTCAGGACCGGGCAGTGTTTAGTTCTGTTGTACATAGATAGGGTCCCTATGAGTCGGAACCGACTCGATGGCACCTAACAACAAAAACAATACTAAATATCGAGTTTGAAGTTCTTTATAAAAATGATTTTATATTGTAAGCATTGTACAGAAGCAACTTTGTATCATCGTTCTTCGTTTATGCAGAAATATTTAATGTGTATAAGGTACAACGTATTTTTAGCAAGAAACATTTTTGATGGAATGTATGGGCGGTAATAGTGTAGAACTACTCAATACTACTGTTAGATCCTGGCAATATTTATAATTACATAAGAGACTTTTACAGAGTTGTTCATATTTTCCTCTTAGTTGCTATCTTAGTATAATCTGCTGGTTTATTTCTACATGTTTTCAAGGACCTCAGAAAGGGGTTATAGGCTGCAGAGATAGTTACACTCTGACAAAGTTATGGGAAGAGCATGGAAAATGTGCCGGTGAGGTGGAGGGTGGAACTGAGGTGGGAGGAGAGATACCGTGTCCTTGTTCTGTAGAAGACATTAAACTTGCAGACAAGTGACCTGATTTCTAGTTCCCACTGACTAGGTCACTAATAAGCTTTGTCACTTTCCAAACAACTGTAACAAAAAAATAAAAAAAACGAACATGTTGCCCTTGAGTCGATGATCACTCATAGTGATCGTATAGGACAGAGTAGAAATGCCCCACAGGGTTTCAAGGGGGGGGCTGGTGGATGAATTCAAACTGCCTGAGCTTTTAACCACTGTGCCATCAGGCCTCCTCTGTCACTTTAGTGGAGGCCAAATTCTCTTCCATTCCTTTCAGTGGCATTCAAAGTGTGAACTTTTACTGGATATAATTCCTCTTTTGCCAGAGGTAAAATCATATATAGAGAGGCAGGAGTTCTGGACCTGCAGGAGCAGACCAGCGGAATGAGTGGTGGCTCCCAGGAGGACTGGGCCATTATGGACATCATCAGATGTGGACGAGACTACAGAGAAAGAGCTAGGAGAGAAAGATACCCGCCCTTCCCAGTTACATTAGAAGAAGGTAACCTACGAGGGAGTGGAGGAACACACTTAGTTCACGTTAGTTTCTTTATCAATAAAAAATAGATGGTAGCATTTAGCATTCTTTTAGTGAGCTGCCACAGAATCAAATGAAACCAATGTATTTCAGCACATTTGAAAAGTACATGAACAGAATATAAAGAATTCAGTATTATTAAATCATCCCCATATAATTTCAGCATAATAAGAACAATTACGTATTACCTTCAGATAGTCTCCAATACATGCCAGCAAATTCTACAACGATGCCCTCTTCAGTTACTAAAAACAATTATACGGCACACAATTCAATTTACTCTTATAGTGTCTGAAGAATTGATATCAATCTGCTTATCTCCTGTTGATTAGATCAGATTACTGCACCAGTTCTCATTACGCACACCCTTTACATTTGGTTTTCAGTGTCTTACACACATCCTCACCATTTCTCTAAGGATTTTTACCTCCTTGATCTATCTACAGCATAGTCATTCCCCCCTTGCATTTCTTGTCTATGACTCTTTGTAGCTATTACTCATTCTACCAATTTTTCACAATAGTTAAGAGACCCTCAAGAATATAAGATTAGTAGAGTATTTCTCTGTGTGTGTGTGTGTGAATTTACTGTGAGGGTCAAAATATTGTGCAACACAAAATATGGGATTTCAGCAATATTTCCATTATTATAAGACAGCCTGCATTTCCGAGTAATGATCTCTGTCACAGGCAAGGCTGTTTCTCATGCTACTCAGAGACAGGTAAACTGTTATGGCCAAGGAAGCACAACACATTTACTTGTGATCTTTCAAAATAATAGCAAAATGAAGACTATAAAATTCATTCAAGCGACTGCCTACATGCCTGGGCAATGTGAGATGTGCTGGTGTTTGTGCTTAGTTACTGAATGAAACAGAACATATTTTCCACCTGGATATAGTATATCTTTATCTGTTCCCGGTAGAAACCTTTAACCTTTTCAAGAATGAGCCCAGGAGACGATTCCCACCCTGCACTGGTGAGACAGAAAAGGCCATGGAGTCAGAGTCTGGAGCAAATTTTGATGGAATCATTAGCATCTCTGTTTGTCTTTTATAAATACAAGCAAACGATTCCCAAACAGTGACCACTAAGGTGGCTCACTGCTAAGTTACCAGGGATCTCTGAGGGCTCCAAGAGCAAAGCAGAAAATGTATGAGTACAAAATATTTAAAATATGTATGAGATTTCTCTTAAAATGCACACAACCGGCATTTAAAATAGTATAGCTGGAAGGAGATTTGGGTTGAAGTACAGGCTCTGTTTCTAAACAGCAACTGCATCTTTCAGGTGTCTTCTATAGTGCCTTTCAACAAAGGTTCTAAGATCCTGCTGCCACAAGGAAAATAGGAGATAATTGCTAGGGTCAGATGACCTTTTGCTTGATTTAAGTCCTAAACCAAAAGAAATAAAGGTGCTGCAGCTTGAATAGCTTTGATTCAAAACACATTGCAGGTAGCTAGCTACAGTTAGCAGCAGTACCAAGGGTACTTCATCACCCTTGCTGATACGTGTAGACGGCTCCAATTTAAGACTGGAGACAAATTCACAGACTTGTTGCAGGGGATATAAGAACCCTTGTGGACATTATGCATCCTCTGTGCAGACAGAAGAAATCACCGGTCGTGAATATGTGTGTACTAGCATTTTACAAATGCATATAGAGATTATTATTGTGATGGGTAAAATATGAATTCATTTCATGTGTCACTGAATTTCTCTGTAATTCATGGTCTTGTGTACGTTTCCAATCAACTGTAAATAAGCAACAACGTTATGGATGGCTTCAAAATATTCTAATACTGAAGAAAAACCATCGTAATTCAAAGAAGTGGAAATTTCTGCTCCAGACTTAGTGACAGGGCCAGAACTCAGGATATATACTTCTTTTATCGCATTTGGACTTGTAAAAGCCCTAAATTTATTACCTTTGAAAACTCATGTCATTCTCTAATACTAATCAGAATAATCACTCAAGCTTTCTAAAATAGGATTTTTGTAAAATTCACATACTTTTGGGAGGCAGGGCCAAGATGGCGGACTAGGTGGACGCTACCGTGGATCCCTCTTGCAACATAGACTCGGAAAAACAAGTGAATCGATCACATACATAACAATCTACGAACCCTGAACAACAAACACAGATTTAGAGATGGAGAATGAACAAATACGGGGAGGCAGCGATTGTTTTCAGAGCCTGGAGCCGGTGTACTAGTCAGGTGACCTTCGGCGCCCGACTTGGGGCACAGCCCAGGGGGGCAGACGGCACAAACAAGGGACCCAGCCATGGCCCCCGAACTCATTCTGGGAGGGGGCCCAGCCGTTTCGCGCGGGTGGCGTGGTGGCACAGCCAGTGGGAGAAGTCCCTGGGAGGCAGTGACTGGTCTTGGAGCAGGGAGAGCAGCGTCCCAGCTGGGGAGCCGTCCCGCCGGGATTTTGGCAGGGGCGGGCACGGCATAAGCGCAGGGAGCTGCTCCACACCTTTGAACTAACCCCGGGAGGGGCCCAGCCGGTTCGCGTGGGCAGCGTGGCAGAATGGCGACGCAGCCAGTGGGAGAAGTCCCTGGGAGGCAGTGACTGGTCTTGGAGAGGGGAGAGCAGCGTCCCAGCCGGGGAACCGTCCCGCCGGGATTTTGACTGGGAGCAGGCACGGCATAGGCACGGCGAGCTGCTCCATCCCCCTGAACTAGCCCGGTGGGGAGCCCAACCGGTTCGCGTGGGCGGCATGGCGACGCGGCCGGTGGGGGAGGTCCCCGGGGGGCAGCGACTGGTCTTGGAGCGGGTAGAGCGGCGTCCCAGCCGAGACGTGTGGTCACAGTGCAGGCGCGGGGAGCTGCTCTGCTATTCACAGAAGCAGTGCGGTGACGCAGCTGGCGGGATGGGGAGTCCCCGGGAGGCAGCGACTGATTTTGGAGTCGGGAGTGCACCGTCCCAGTAGGGGAACCTTGACACTGGACGTGGGGCTGGCAGCGGAGGATCTGACCGTGACTCCAGCGGGCCAGACCCCCCAGGGGCAATCTCCACACAGCCAGCACACATAGGCGACGTGCCCCGCGGAAATCTCAGATATAATAGTCACTCCAGCAAGACAAGCAACTCTGGCTATATTCTGAGGTGCTACTTTCCTATCTCTCTGATCCCTCCCCCACCCTCCCCAGGCGGCTTCATTAACATCTGAATAGCCTGGGCCAGAGGGAGAACTCTGATAGGGATCCGACTGCATTTTTTTTTTAGCGGATTTTCTGGAAAAACTAGTTTCCCAGTGATGGCTCAGAGACAGCAGTCCATATCAAACCACATAAACAAGCAGACGATGACAGCTTCTCCAACCCCCCAAACGAAAGAATCAAAATCTTTCCCAAATGAAGATACAATCCTGGAATTATCAGATACAGAATATAAAAAACTAATTTACAGAATGCTTCAAGACATCACAAACGAAATAAGGCAAACTGCAGAAAAAGCCAAGGAACACACCAATAAAACTGTTAAAGAACTCAAAAAGATTATTCAAGAACATAGTGGAAAAATTAATAAGTTGCAAGAATCCATAGAGAGACAGCATGTAGAAATCCAAAAGATTAACAATAAAATTACAGAATTAGATAACGCAATAGGAAGTCAGAGGAGCAGACTCGAGCAATTAGAATGCAGACTGGGACATCTGGAGGACCAGGGAATCAACACCAACATAGCTGAAAAAAAATCAGATAAAAGAATTAAAAAAAAATGAAGAAACCCTAAGAATCATGTGGGACTCTATCAAGAAGGATAACCTGCGGGTGATTGGAGTCCCAGAACAGGGAGGGGGGACAGAAAACACAGAGAAAATAGTTGAAGAACTCCTGACACAAAACTTCCCTGACATCATGAAAGACAAAAGGATATCTATCCAAGATGCTCACCGAACCCCATTTAAGATTGATTGAAAAAGAAAAACACCAAGACATATTATCACCAAACTCGCCAAAACCAAAGATAAAGACAAAATTTTAAAAACAGCCAGGGAGAAAAGAAAGGTTTCCTTCAAGGGAGAATCAGTAAGAATAAGTTCAGACTACTCAGCAGAAACCATGCAGGCAACAAGGGAATGGGACGACATATACAGAGCACTGAAGGAGAAAAACTGCCAGCCAAGGATCATATATCCAGCAAAATTCCTCTGAAATATGAAGGCGAAATTAAGATATTTACAGATAAACACAAGTTTAGAGAATTTGCAAAAACCAAACCAAAGCTACAAGAAATACTAAAGGATATTGTTTGGTCAGAAAACCAATAATATCAGATACCAGCACAATACAAGGTCACAAAACAGAACGTCCTGATATCAACTCAAATAGGGAAATCACAAAAACAAACAAAGATTAATTAAAAAAAATAATAATAATAATACACATAACAGGGAATCATGGAAGTCAATAGGTAAAAGATCACAATAATCAAAAAGAGGGACTAAATACAGGAGGCATTGAACTGCCAGATGGAGAGTGATACAGGGCTATATAGAACGATACGTTAGGTTTTTACTTAGAAAAATAGGGGTAAATAATAAGGTAACCACAAAAAGGAATATCAACTCCATAACTCAAGATAAAAGCCAAGAAAAACGTAACGACTCAACTAACATAAAGTCAAACACTATGAAAATGAGGATCTCACAATTTACTAAAACGTCTCAGCAAAAAAAAGTATGTGGAAAAATGAAATTGCCAACAACACACATGAAAAGGCATCAAAATGACAGCACTAAAAACTTATTTATCTATAATTACGCTGAATGTAAATGGACTAAATGCACCAGTAAAGAGACAGAGAATCACGGACTGGATAAAGAAACACGATCCATCTATATGCTGCCTACAAGAGACACACCTTAGACTTAGAGACACACACAAACTAAAACTCAAAGGATGGAAAAAAGTATATCAAGCAAACAATAAGCAAAAAAGAAGAGGAGTAGCAATATTAATTTCTGACAAAATACACTTTAGACTTAAATCCACCACAAAGAATAAAGAAGGACACTATATAATGATAAAAGGGACAATTCATCAGGAAGACATAACCATATTAAATATTTACGCACCCAATGACAGGGCTGCAAGATACATAAATCAAATTTTAACAGAATTGAAAAACGAGATAGATACCTCCACAATTATAGTAGGAGACTTCAAACACACCACTTTCGGAGAAGGACAGGACATCCAGTAAGAAGCTCAACAGAGACACGGAAGACCTACTTACAACAATCAACCAACTTGACCTCATTAACTTATACAGAACTCTCCACCTAACTGCAGCAAAGTGTACTTTTTTTTCTAGCGCACATGGAACATTCTCTAGAATAGACCACATATTAGGTCATAAAACAAACCTCTGCAGAGTCCAAAACATCGAAATATTACAAAGCATCTTCTCAGACCACAAGGCAATAAAACTAGAAATCAATAACAGAAAAACTAGGGAAAAGAAATCAAATACTTGGAAAATGAACAATACCCTCCTGAAAAAAGACTGGGTTATAGAAGACATCAAGGAGGGAATAAGGAAATTCATAGAATGCAACAAGAATGAAAATACTTCCTATCAAAACCTCTGGGACACAGCAAAAGCAGTGTTCAGAGGCCAATTTATATCGATAAATGCACACATACAAAAAGAAGAAAGAGCCAAAAGCAGAGAACTGTCCCTACAACTTGAACAAATAGAAAGTGAGCAACAAAAGAATCCATCAGGCACCAAAAGAAAACAAATCATAAAAATTAGAGCTGAACTAAATGAATTAGAGAACAGAAAAACAATTGAAAGAATTAACAAAGCCAAAAGCTGGTTCTTTGAAAAAATTAACAAAATTGATAAACCATTGGCTAGACTGACTAAAGAAATACAGGAAAGGAAACAAATAACCCGAATAAGAAACGAGAAGGACCACATCACAACAGAACCAAATGAAATTAAAAGAATCATTTCAGATTATTATGAAAAATTGTACTCTAACAAATTTGAAAACCTAGAAGAAATGGATAAATTCTTGGAAAAACACTACCTACCTAAACTAACACATTCAGAAGTAGAACAACTAAATAGACCCATAACAAAAAAAGAGATTGAAACGGTAATCAAAAAACTTCCAACAAAAAAAAACCCTGGCCCGGACGGCTTCACTGTAGAGTTCTACCAAACTTTCAGAGAAGAGTTAACACCAGTACTACTGAAGGTATTTCAAAGCATAGAAAAGGACGGAATACTACCCAACTCATTCTATGAAGCCACCATCTCCCTGATACCAAAACCACGTAAAGACATTACAAAAAAAGAAAATGACAGACCTATATCCCTCATGAACATAGATGCAAAAATCCTCAACAAAATTCTAGCCAATAGAATCCAACAACACATCAAAAAAATAATTCACCATGATCAAGTGGGATTTATACCAGGTATGCAAGGCTGGTTTAATATCAGAAAAACCATTAATGTAATCCATCACATAAATAAAACAAAAGATAAAAACCACATGATCTTATCAATTGATGCAGAAAAGGCATTTGACAAAGTCCAACACCCATTTATGATAAAAACTCTTACCAAAATAGGAATTGAAGGAAAATTCCTCAACATAATAAAGGGCATCTATGCAAAGCCAACAGCCAATATCACTCTAAATGGAGAGAACCTGAAAGCATTTCCCTTGAGAACGGGAACCAGACAAGGATGCCCTTTATCACCGCTCTTATTCAACATCGTGCTTGAAGTCCTAGCCAGGGCAATTAGGCTAGACAAAGAAATAAAAGGTATCCGGATTGGCAAGGAGGAAGTAAAGTTATCACTATTTGCAGATGACATGATCTTATACACAGAAAACCCTAAGGAATCCTCCAGAAAACTACTGAAACTAATAGAAGAGTTTGGCAGAGTCTCAGGTTATAAAATAAACATACAAAAATCACTTGGATTCCTCTACATCAACAAAAAGAACACCGAAGAGGAAATAACCAAATCAATACCATTCACAGTAGCCCCCAAGAAGATAAAATACTTAGGAATAAATCTTACCAAGGATGTAAAAGACCTATACAAAGAAAACTACAAAGCTCTACTACAAGAAATTAAAAAGGACATACTTAAGTGGAAAAACATACCTTGCTCATGGATAGGAAGACTTAACATAGTAAAAATGTCTGTTCTACCAAAAGCCATCTATACATATAACGCACTTCCGATCCAAATTTCAATGTCATATTTTAAGGGGATAGAGAAACAAATCACCAATTTCATATGGAAGGGAAAGAACCCCCGGATAAGCAAAGCATTACTGAAAAAGAAGAAGAAAGTGGGAGGCCTCACTCTACCTGATTTCAGAACCTATTGTACAGCTACAGTAGTCAGAACAGCCTGGTACTGGTACAACAACAGGCACATAGACCAGTGGAACAGAATTGAGAACCCAGATATAAATTCATCCACGTATGAGCAGCTGATATTTGACAAAGGACCAGTGTCAGTTAATTGGGGAAAAGATAGTCTTTTTAACAAATGGTGCTGGCATAACTGGATATCCATTTGCAAAAGAATGAAACAGGACCCATACCTCACACCATGCACAAAAACTAACTCCAAGTGGATCAAAGACCTAAACATAAAGACTAAAACGATAAAGATCATGGAAGAAAAAATAGGGATAACCCTAGGAGCCCTAATAGAAGGCATAAACAGAATACAAAACATTACCAAAAATGACGAAGAGAAACCCGATAACTGGGAGCTCCTAAAAATCAAACATCTATGCTCATCTAAAGACTTCGCCAAAAGAGTAAAAAGATCATCTACAGACTGGGAAAGAATTTTAGTTATGACATCTCAGACCAGCGCCTGATCTCTAAAATCTACATGATTCTGTCAAAACACAACCACAAAAAGACAAACAACCCAATCAAGAAGTGGGCAAAGGATATGAACACACATTTCACTAAAGAAGATATTCAGGCAGCCAACAGATACATGAGGAAATGCTCTCGATCATTAGCCATTAGAGAAATGCAAATTAAAACTATGATGAGATTCCATCTCACACCAACAAGGCTGACATTAATCCAAAAAAGACAAAATAATAAATGTTGGAGAGGCTGCGGAGAGATTGGAACTCTTATACACTGCTGGTGGGAATGTAAAATGGTACAACCACTTTGGAAAGCTATCTGGCGTTATCTTAAACAGTTAGAAATAGAACTACCATTCAACCCAGAAATCCCACTCCTCGGAATATACCCTAGAGATACAAGAGCCTTCACACAAACAGATATATGCACACCCATGTTTATTGCAGCTCTGTTTACAATAGCAAAAAGCTGGAAGCAACCAAGGTGTCCATCAACGGATGAACGGGTAAATAAATTGTGGTATATTCACACAATGGAATACTACGCATCGATAAAGAACAGTGACGAATCTCTGAAACATTTCATAACATGGAGGAACCTGGAAGGCATTATGCTGAGCGAAATTAGTCAGAGGGAAAAGGACAAATATTGTATAAGACCACTATTATAAGATCTTGAGAAATAGTAAAAACTGAGAAGAACACATACTTTTGTGGTTACGAAGGGGGGAGGGAGGGAGGGAGAGGGTTTTTTATTGATTAATCAGTAGATAAGAACTGCTTTGGGTGAAGGGAAAGACAACACTCAATACATGGAAGGTCAGCTCAATTGGACTGGACCAAAAGCAAAGAAGTTTCCGGGATAAAATGAATGCTTCAAAGGTCAGCGGAGCAGGGGCGGGGGTCTGGGGAACATGGTTTGAGGGGACTTCTAAGTCATTTGGCAAAATAATTCTATTATGAAAACATTCTGCATCCCACTTTGAAATGTGGCGTCTGGGGTCTTAAATGCTAACAAGCGGCCATCTAAGATGCATCAATTGGTCTCAACCCACCTGGAGCAAATGAAAATGAAGAACACCAAGGTCACACGACAACTAAGAGCCCAAGAGACAGAAAGGGCCACATGAACCAGAGACCTACATCATCCTGAGACCAGAAGAACTAGTTGGTGCCCGGCCACAATCGATGACTGCCCTGACAGGGAGCACAACAGAGAACTCCTGAGGGAATAGGAGATCAGTGGTATGCAGACCCCAAATTCTCATAAAAATACCATACTTAATGGTCTGACTGAGACTAGAGGAATCCCAGCGGCCATGGTCCCCAGACCTTCTGTCGGCACAGGACAGGAACCATCCCCGAAGACAACTCATCAGACATGAAAGGGACTGGTCAGCGGGTGGGAGAGAGATGCTGATGAAGAGTGAGCTAATTATATCAGGTGGACACTTGAGACTGTGCTGGCAACTCTTGTCTGGAGGGGCATGGGAGGATAGAGAGAGAGGGAAGCTGGCAAAATTGTCACGAAAGGAGAGACTGAAAGGGCTGACTCAATAGGGGAAGAGCAAGTGGGAGTACAGAGAAAGATGTGTGTAAACTTATATGTGACAGACTGATTGGATTTGTAAACGTTCACTTGAAGCTTAATAAAAGTTAATTAAAAAAAAAAGTAAATAAAAAAAAATTCACATACTTCTCCACCTTGGCCTATTTGCTAGGAAAAAAAAAAAAAAAGAGAAACTAGTACGTACTATTTATAATTTTAAAATAATTTACTCAGAAACATCTTCAAAAACTTATAACTCAGTTCAGAATTTTCACATAATCATTTGTGGAAAACTTTGGATGGTTTTCTTCCTATCAAGTGGTGACCATTTGGCTAATATTCCCATTTCTCAGGTAATTTACTAGATGAAAATTATCTAGTCTGATATTTCAAGTAAAAGGTGTTAAAATAACTTTAATCAGATTCTTTTTTCATTTCATTTAATGCCAAAGACTGACATTTTTCTTCAGCCTTTTCTCTAAATTCTTCATGTCTCCAAAATCTTAGCCCCATAGAACCAACTAGTAGTTGATAGTAGATCAACCACTGAATGAAACGTTGCCTAAGGAACTTTAACATTACTTACAGTATTTAGCATGCAAATCTAATACTATTTTACCTGCCTAGGCATAATTTTGCATTCAGACTACTTTCTGAGCCTCTATTTTCAAGACTATAAAATGGAAGTTACAATAAAAATAGTCATACCACAACACTGAGGTGAATTCTACTTGAGATAAACGTGTGAATATATTTTGGAAATTATAAAGTACTATTAAACACAGCGTTTATTTTGTAGTGAAAATATTCCACAGCAAAATAAAAACCTCAGGCATGCTACATCATTCTGCTGGGACATTTATTGAATGACTGCTTCTCAAATATCAAAAGATTATCACACAATACATAATTAACAGAGTGAGAAATGCTCTGTAGCCTCTAATATTGGAAAATAATTTTCAAAAATAAGTGTCATTCTAAAAAAAGAGCTTCCCTTTATATTGAATTTTACATAACTGTCTTGACTTTAAGAGCACTATTTTATTATCAAAATATATCTAAAACAGGACAAGAATAAAAATAATACCAATCAAGAAAATTAACTTAACCATTATTAGCATTTATCATCTTATGCTAGTTAAAAGAATTACCAGAATATTAAACCTAGTCTACTTTTAAAAGCCACCACTCGTCTGTCAGTTTGTCATACTGTGGTGGCTTGAGCTTTATTGTGATGCTGGAAGCCATACCCCCAGTATTTTAAATACCAGCCGGGTCACACATGGTTGACAGGTTTCAGCTGAGCTTCCAGACTAAGACAGACTAGGAAGTAGGACCTGATGATCTACTTCTAAAAAACTGACCAGTGAAAATCTTACGAATAGCAGCAGAACACTGTCTGATACAGTGCCAGAAGATGAAGCCATCAGGTGGAAGGCACTCAAAATATGACTGGGGAAAAGCTGCCTCCTCAGAGTCTACTTTGATGATGTGAATGGAGTCAAGCTTTCAGGACCTTCATTTGCTGATGTGGCATGACTCAAAATGAGAAGAAACAACTGTAAACATCATTAATAATGGGAATGTGGAATGTACAAAGTATGAATCTAGGAAAATCAGAACTTGTCAAAAATGAAATGGAACACATAAAGATTGATATCCTAGGAATTAGTGAGCTGAAATGGACTGGTAAATCAGACAATCATATAGTCCACTATGCCAGGAATGACAAATTGAAGAGGAATGACATTGTATTCACCATCAAAAAGAACATTTCAAGATCTATACTGAAGTACAATGTTGTCAGTGATAGGATAACATCCATACACCTATAAGGAAAACCAGTTAATACAATTATTATTCAAATTTATGCACCAACCACTAAGCCCAAAGAAGAAGAAACTGAAGATTTTTACCAATTTCTGCAGTCTGAAATTGATCAATCATGCAAACAAGATGCATTGATAATTACTGGTGATTGGAATGCAAAAGTTGGAAACAAAGGAGATTAGTTTGTAAAATATGGGCTTGATGACAGAAACAATGCTAGAGATTACATAATAAAATTTTGCAAGACCAGTGACTTATTCATTGCAAATACCTTTTTCACCAACATAAACAGCAACTATACAAGTGGACATTGTCAGACGGAATACACAGGCATCAAATCAACTACATCCATGGAAAAAGACTATAGAGAAGCTCAGTATCATCAGTGAAAACCAACTGCAGAATAAACCATCAATTAATTATTCATATGGAACTCAAGTTGACAGTGAAGAAAATTAAAACAAGTACACAAGAGCCAAAGTATGGCCTTGAGTACATCCCACCTGCATTTACAGACCATCTTGAGAACAGATTTGACACACTGAAAACTAACGACTGAAGGCCAGACAAGTTGTGAGATGATATCAAAGACATCATACATGAGGAAAGCAAAAGGTCATTAAAAAGACAATAAAGAAAGAAGAGACCAAAATGGATGTCAGAAGAGACTGAAACTTGCTCTTGAACATATAGTAGCTAAAGAAAACTGCAGGAATGATGAAGTAACAGAGCCGAACAGAAGATTTCAATGGGTGGCTTGAGAAGACAAAGTATTATAATGAAATGTGCAAAGACCTGGAGAGAGAAAACCAAAATGGAAGAACATACTTGGCACTTCTCAAGCTGAAAGAACTGAAGAAAAACTTTAAGCCTTGAGTTGCAATACTGAAGGATTCAATGGCAAAATACTGACAGACGCAGGGAGCATCAAATGAAGATGAAAGGAATGCACAGTGGCACTACACCAAAAGGAATTGGTCAATGTTCAACCATTTCAGGAGGTGGAATATGATCAAGAACTAATGATGCTGAAGAAAAAATCCAAGCTGCACTGAAGGCATTGGTGAAAAACAAGACTCCATGAATTAATGGAATACCAATTGAGATGTTTCAACAAACACACCAAACACCGGAAGTGCTCATTATTCTATGCCAAGAAATTTGGAAGACAGCTACCTGGCCAACTGCCTGGAAGAGAACCCTATTTGCACTCATTCCAAAGAAAGGTGATACAACAGAATGCAGAAATTATCAAACAATATCATTAATATGCATACAAGTAATATTTTCCTGAAGGTAATTCAAAAGTGGTTGCAGCAGTACATCGATAGGGAACTGCCAGAAATTCAAGCTGGATTCAGAAGAGGACATAGAACCAGGATATCATTTCTGATGTCAGACGGATTGTTGCTGAAAACCCAGATTACCAGAAGGACATTTACCTGTGTTTTATTAACTATGCAAAGGCATTCAACTGTGTGGATCATAACAAATTTTATGGATAACATTTCGAAGAATGAGAATTTCAGAACACTTAATCATGCTTATGAGGAACCTGTACATAGAACAAGGGGCAGTCATTTGAACGGAACAAGGGGACAACTCATAGTTTAAAATCAGAAAAGGTTTGCACCAGGGTTGTATCTTTCATTATACTTACTCAATCTGTATGCTGAACAGATAATCTGAGATACTAGACTATATGAAGAAGAATGGGGCATCGGAATTGGAGGAAGTATCATTAACAATCTGCAATATGCAGATGACACAACCTTGCTTGCTGAAAATGAAGAGGACTTGAAGCACTCACTGATAAAGATCAAAGACTACAGAGACTACAGTCTTCAGTATGGGTTACACCACAACATAAATCAAAAATCCTTTCAGCTGACCAATAGGCAACATCATGATAAACAGAGAAAAAACTGAAGTTATAAAGAATTTCATTTTACTTGAATCCACAACCAGTGCCCATGGCAAAAGCATCAAGAAAATAAACAGTGTATTGCATTGGGCAAACCTGCTACAAAAGACTTCTTTAAAGTGTTAAAAAGCAAAGAAGTAATTTTGAGGACTAAGGTGTGCCTAACCCTAGCCATGGTATTTCCAGTCACCTCATATGCATGCAAAAGCTGGACGATGAATATTGAAGAATAACTGATGCCCCTGAATTATGGAATTGGTGAAGAGTATTGAATACATCATGGACTATCAGAAGAATGAACAAATCTGTCTTGGAAGAAGTACACCCAAAATGCTCTTTAAGAAGAAGGATGGCGAGGCTACATCTCACATACTTTGGACATGTTATCAGGAAGGATCAGTCCCTGGGGAAGGACATTATGCTTGGTAAAGCAGAGGGTCAGCTAAAAAAGAGGAAAACCCTCAATGACACAGTGGCTACAAAAGGGGCACAAACCTAACAACGATTGTGAGGATGGTACCAGAATAAAAAAAAAAAAAGAATAGGCAGTGTTTTTTTCTTTTGTACATAGGATCCCTATGACGTGTAACTAACTTGATGGCACCTAACAACAAACAACACTTATATGAGAATACTACTGATTTTGATAGTAAAGACAGTATCCAATTGAAGTAGTTATGTAGCTAAAAGGATTGATGAGTTTGCTGAGATGAAATTTTATATATGTAATTGGATTTCTGCAATTGTAATTAAAAAGCCTAACGGGAGGACAGGTTAAGAGAACATGGTAATTTGGGTAATTATCTTCAAGCTTAAAATACTTCAAAATGCTGAAATAATTTACAGACAAATCTTTCTTTTTATTGAACTTTAGATGAAAGTTTACAGAATAAACTAGTTTCTCATCAAACAGTTCACACATTATTGTATGATATTGGTTAACAACCCCACAACATGTCAACACTCTCCCTTCTCAACCCTGGGTACCCTATTACCAGCTTTCCTGTTCCTTCCTACCTTCCAGTCCCTGCCCCAGGGCTGGCGTGTCTCTTTAGTCTTGTTTTGTTCCCTGGGCATGTTCAATCTTTCGCTTAAGGGTGAACCTCAGGAGTGACTTCATTACTGAGCTGAAAGGGTGTCCGGGGGCCATGCTCTCAGGGTTTCTCCAGTCTCTGTCAGGCCAGTAAGTCTGGTCTTTCTTTTTGAGTTAGAATTTTGTTCTACATTTTTCTCCAGCTCTGTCCGGGACCCTCTATGGTGATCCCTGTCAGAGCAGTCAGTGGTGGTAGCCAGGCACCATCTAGTTGTGCTGGACTCAGTCTGGTGGAGGCCATAGTAGATGTGGTCCATTAGGCCTTTGGACTAATCTATCCCTTACGTGTTTAGTTTTCTTCATTCTCCCTTGCTCCCGAAGGAGTGAGACCAGTGGAGTATCTTAGATGGCCACTCACAGGCTTTTAAGACCCCAGAAGCTACTCACCAAAGTAGAATGTAGAACATTTTCTTTATAAACTATGTTATGCCAATTGAGCTAGATGTTCCCTGAGACCATGGTCCCCACAGCCCTCAGCCCAGCATTTTGGTCCCTCAGGGAGTTTGGATGTGTCTATGGGGCTACCATGACCTCGCCTTGTACAGATTGTGCTGGCTTCCCCAGTATTGTGTAACTGTCTTACCTTTCACCAAAGTTACCACTTATCTATTGTCTATTAAGCGTTTTTCCATCTCCACCCCTCCCCTCCCTCGTAACCATCAAAGATTGTTTCTTTTTGTATATAAACCTTTTCATGAGATTTTACAGTAGTGGTCTTATACAATATAGATCCTTTTGTGATTACTTATTTCACTCAGCAAAATACCCTCCAGATTCATCCATGTTTGCAGATGCTTCACAGATTGATCGTTGTTCTTTATTGTTGTAAATTCCATTGTGTGTAGGTACCACAGTTTGTTTACCTTTTCATCTGTTGATGGGCATCTAGGTTGTTTCCATCTTTTTGCTATCGGACAAATCTTGATAGTGTCTCTATTTTTATATTTACGTGTCCATTTTTAAAGGAAAAAAAAACCCCTCATCATCACCTTTTTCACATCTTTCATAATAACTTTCTTTAAAAGGAACACATTTAAAGTTCAAAGCAAATTATTGTATGGTTCATATTATTTTAGTTTATCTCAGTTCTAAAGTTTATAGTACTGGTTTTAAGGAGAAATTAATATATGGAAAATAGAACAGGAATAAGGAGAAAACATAGCTTGAAAGCAGAATGATTTTTAAAAACATAAATGCATGTATATTTGACCTGTATTATGCATACTTTACAAAATGTAAAACCCAATAAAATATAAAAGGAGGACTTGTTGCTTACTAATCTGGACATAAATGGATATGCTTTTATCCTTGAAACGCCAAAATGAAGAGTGAACAGGTCACTTTTTTTCTGTGCTGCCCCTACCCTTTATGAAGGGATATTCTGAGCAAGCTTCAACAAGTATCTAAGATTAAACTGGGGTTCCTACACTCTCTCCATATTTAATGCATTTGCTACATCCCTGGTATCTATCACTACGGATTTTTTGTGGCTGGTCATTTTTTTGTATGCCTTTTGTTTTTAAAATAAGAAAATAGTTTAATGACATATTTATGAAAACAGGTTAATAAGTGCAGGTACCATTTTTTCAGTGCCTATGATATTCTAAGCACTCGGCTTGTCACATAATATACACTATACATTTAATCCTCACAACAACTCAGTGAATTATATACCACTTTAAAAATAGACTAAGAAATACAGAGTAGCTTGCCTAGTAGGACATAAATTCCGAGGGTATCAAACCAGTTCTGTTTAAGTCCGAATCCATGCTCTTTTCACTTCCACAGCACCTCTTAGATATTAGATTTTTTAGGACTTCAATGAAAAATTACACTTACTCGAATTGCGTGTGAGGCTACTTATCAAGTCTTCTGTAATAACTCTCTGACTGATCTCCCTGCTTCTCTGCCTGGTTCCCTTAGTCTATTCTCTACACAGCAGCCAAAGTAATCTTTTAAAACAGAAGTCTGATCATATCACTACCCTACTCTAATGACGTATCCCATCACACTCAGAATAAAATCCAAAGTCCTTACCAAGTGTGGTGCATACTTGACACAGCTATCTCTCTAAACTCATCTTCCCCATCACACACTCTGCTCCAATCACAGTGGCTTTTTGTTGGGCCATGAACATGCCAATATGCCCGGCCTTCTACTACTGCACCTGCTAATGAATGCAACTGAAATGACCCTCCCCCATTCTCTCATGCTTCATCACTCAGTCTCCTTTAATTTCCTTTATAATACTTCTAAAAAGTTTTTTATGGTGGTGAAATACATAAAACAAAATATTTGTCATTTTAACCATTTTTCTGTGTACAATTCAATCACATTATGTCTCTCACATTGTGCAACATAATCGCCACTATCCATTTCTAAATTCTGTAATCACCCTAACAGGAATTCCTTCAGTGATACCTCCCCATTTCCCCCACCCCCAGCCCCGGTAACCACTAATAATCTTTGATCTCAATATATGTGCCTATTCTGCATATTTCATACAGTTGGGCTCATACAATATTTGTCTATTTGTGTCTGATTTCTTTTACTTGGCATAGTGTTTTCAAGGTCCATCAGTGTCGTGGCATATATCAGAACTTCACTTCTCTTTATGGCTAAATAATATTCCATCCTATGGATATACCACATGTCATTTGTTCATTCATCTGTTGATGGAGCTAGTGTGGTTTCCACCTTTTGACTCTTATGAATAATGCTGCAAGAACATCATTAACACTTTTTATCTTCAGGCTTTTTTTTTTTTTTTGTCTACCACTCTCCCTTTAAAACATAGTTCTATCCATTGGGTTCACTACTGCATCCATAGTGATGAGGCATTGCCTGGTATGTAATAGGTATTCTATATACATTTGTTGATGTAAAAGCTCCTTTATATTTTACAATGCTGATTTCTTTGGCTTTTTCATCCCCTAGAGAAGAAGACACAGTGGTCCCATCTTCACAGCAGGGAACAGGTAGTAGATCATATACAAATCAATCTAATTTATCTATAAATGCATGATACTCACTATTCAGTTTAATATTCCTGAAATTCCCATGCTCCATCACCAATAACCCTAAGCCATCTCTACTGGTACTTTATTGTTTCATAACAAATAACCCCAAAACCTGGCGGTTGAAAACAGCCATTCGTTTGTTCATGTTCTGTGGACTGGTGAAGTGGGCTGTGCTCAGCTGGCCATTCCTTCGGTTCTAAGCAGTGTCAGCTGAGTCAGGGCTTCAAACCAGTTCATTCTGATTCAAAGCCCTGATGAGAATTTGCATATCCACCTCAGATACACTGAATCAAATTCTACATTTTAATAAGATCCCCAGTGATTCTTACGTATAATAAATTTTGAGAACCAGTGCTCTACAAGTGGTTCTCAGAATTGAACCCTAACCAGCAGCATTAACATTGCCTGGTGTCTTAGTCATGTAGTGCTTCGATAACAGAAATACCACAAATGGATGGCTTTAACAAAGAGAAAGTTATTCTCTCACAGTCACTAGAAGTCCGAATTCAGGGCACCAGCTCCAGGGGAAGGCTTCCTCTGTCAGCTCTGGAGGAAGGTCCTTGTCATCAATCTTCCCCTGGTGTAGGAGCATCTCAGTGCAGGGCCCTAGTCCAGAGGACAAGCTCTGCTCCTGGCACTATTTTCTTGGTGGTATGAGGTCCCCCTAACTCTCTGCTTGCTTCTCTCCATCTGCACTGTCTCCAGTGTGACAGCTCTCCTCACTTCCTTATGATCTATATGAGCCAGCTGATCCAATGGTGCTCAGGTGGCAGACAGAGGTGCTATTTGGAGTCTTTGGTGGGAGCCTATTGGTGAACCACAACACAGACCCTTAGGATTTTGGAGCAACGGCCTGCCATTCTCTGCAGACAACTATTCTCCTTTTGAGAAATGGCTTTTGGCTTGTTACTAGGCCTCAGTAGAGACTGAATGCTTACACATGGGACACCAAGTCTGCTATCATGAACTGCCCATCATGAACTGGTTGTTGTCTGACCCACAGAGTCATAAAGTTGAACGTGAATGGCAGCATTCCATTGTTAAATAGAAGTGGCATATATGAGATCATACCCGAGCAGGACCTGAAGGCACAAGTAAGTTGCAGGAGGATGTGGCCCAAATGCCCAGTCTCCACTCCGTCACATTACCTTCCATCTCCCAGTCTGGATCTATGGCCTCATGGAGAGTTCTTTATGATCAGTTGACTGAAGAACAGAAAGTTTGTGCCTGGTTTACAGATGGTTCTACACAATATGCAGGCACCACTGGAAAGTGGACAGCGGCAGCACTACAGCCCCTTTCTGGGACCTCCCTGAAGGACAGTGGTGAAGGGAAACCCTCCTAATGGTCAGAACTTAGAGCAGTGCAGCTGGTTGTTCACTTTCCTCGGAAAGAAAAATGGCCAGATGTGTGATTGTATACTGATTCATGGGCTGTGGCCAATGGTTTGGCTGGACGGTCAGGGACTTGGAAGGAATATGACTGGAAATTTGGAGACAAGGAGGTATGGGGAAGAGGTATGTGGACAGACCTCTCTGAATGGACCAAAGAAGTGAAGATATTTGTGTCTTATGTGAATGCTCACCGAAGGGTGACATCAGCAGAAGAGGATTTTAACAATCAAGTGGATAAGATGACATGTTCTGTGGAAACCACTCATCCTCTTTCCCCAACTACTCCCGCTCAATGGGCTCCTGAACAAAGTGGCCATGCTGGCAGGGAGGTTATGCATGGGCTCAGCAACATGGACTTCCACTCACCAAGGCTGACTTGGCTACAGCCACTGCTGAGTGTCCAATCTGCCAGCAGCAGAGACCAACACTGAGTCCCCAGTATGGCACCATCCATTGAGGGGATCACCCAGCAACCTGGTGGCAAGTTGATTACACTAAACCAAGTCCACCATGGAAAGGGCAGTGTTTTGTTCTTACTGGAATAGACGCTTACTCTGAATATGGATTTTCCTTCCCTGCAGGCAATGCTTCTGCCAAACCTACCATCCGTGGACTTATAGAATGCCTATTCACCATCATGGTATCCCACACAGCATTGCCTCAGATCAAGGGACTCACTTCACACCAAATGAAGTGTGGCAATGGACCCGGGCTCATGGAATTCACTGTCTTACCATGTTCCCCATCATCCTGAAGCAGCTGGCTTGACAGAGCAATGGAATGGCCTTCTAAAGACACAACTGCAGCACCAGCTAGGTGGCAATACTTTGCAGGGTTGGGGCAATGTTCTTCAGGAGGCTGTATATGCTCTAAATCAGCATTCAAGATATGGTACTGCTTCTCCCGTAGCCAGGATTCATGGGTCTAGGAATCAAGGGGTGAAAATGGGAGTGGCACCACTCACTATTACCCTTAGTGACAAACTCACAAGATTTTTGCTTCCTGTCCCCGTGACCTTATGCTCTGTAGGTTCAGAGGTCCTAGTTCCAAAGGCAGAAATGCTCCCACTTGGAGACACATCATTGACTCCACTGAACTGGAAGCTAAGAATGCCACCTCGTCACATTGGGCTTCTCATGCCTCTGGATCAACAGGCAAAGAAGAGAGTTACCAAATCGGCTGGTGTGATTGATACTGATTATCAAGAGGAAATCGGATTGATATTACATAATGGAGGTAAAGAAGCCTATGTCTGGAATGCAGCCGACCCCTTAGGGTATCTCTTAGTACTGCCATGCCCTGTGATTAAAGTCAATGGAAAACTATAGCAACCCAATTCCAACATGAGTACTAATGGCCCAGACCTTTCAAAAATGAAGCTTTGAGTCACCCCAGCAGGCAAAGAACCACAACCAGCTGAGATGCTTGCTGAGGGCAAAGGGTATATGGACTGGGTGGTGGAAGAAGGTAGTTCTAATTACCAGTTACGGCCACCTGATCAGTTTCAGAAACTAGGACTGTAATTGTTTTGAGTATTTGTATGCGTACATTAAATATTTTTGTTTTCTTCACTTATAAAATATAAGATGTACACAGGGCTATTGCGTTTTGGTCATACGTGTGTTCGTTTTATCATGTTAGGTGCAAGTATGACTTTATAATTGTCTTTATTCAGAGATTATGTATGGTTTCAGGAGATGTGTACAGGTGCCAAGCTGATAAAGGGTGGACTGTGATGGTTAAGACTGTGTGTCAACTTGGCTGGACCATGATTCTTGGTGTTTTGGCAGTAATATAACTTTGTGAACACTTCCATGTTGAGATCTGATATGGGATCACTGCCATGATGGGATCTGCTGTGAGTAGCCAATCAATTGAAAGGGAGTTTCTTCGGAGGTGTGGCCTGTATCAAATATAAGTGGACATTCTGGCAAGTCTCAGGGACTTTTTGTTCATGCTGGCTTCTGCAGCTGGCTTCTGTTCGTCTGACCTCCAGTTCTTGGGACTTGAGCTAGCAGCTTACCTGCGGTCTTGCCTGCCAATCTTGGGATTCATCGATTTTTGCAGCCTGTAAGCAAAAGCCCTGCCCTCTGACCTGCCAGTCTTGGGTTCACTAGCCCCTGTGGCTATGTAAATCAAGAGAAGCCTCTATCCTGACTGACGGACTTGGGACCTTCCAGCCTCTACAACCACATGAGCCATTTCCTTGATATAAATCCTTCTCTCTATATATTTACATGCTTTACCGGTTTTGCTTCTCTAGAGAACTCAGCCTAAGACACCTGGGTACTTCTCAGAAATGCAAACTCTCAGCAGGGTTTGAACACAAATGAACCGGTTTGAAGCCCTGGTTGAGCTCACTCCTGGTTTGCAATCTGTCAACATATTGGCTAGGGGCTTGAAGCTATCACATGGCTTTCATCACATCTAGGGTCTCAGGTGAGATGAGTAGAACAGCTGGGGCAGCTGAGTGTCTCTCTCTCTCTCTCTGCATGGTCTCTCTCTTCTATGCTGTCTTATTCTCGAGTGCTACCAAAACCAAAACCAAACCCATTACCGTCGAGTAGATTCCGACTCATAGTGACCTTATAGGACAGAGTGGAACTGCCCATAGGGTTCCCAAGGGATGCCTGGTGGATCTGAACTGCCAGTCTTTTGGTTAGCAGCAGTAGCTCTTAACCACTATCCATCAGGGTTATCAAGAGTGCTAGGCTAGACTTATTCACAAGGTGACGATAACTAAGAAGATAGGAGTGGAAGCTGCACAGCCTCTTGAGGCACTGATTAAGAACTCCCACAACGTCACTTCTGTCATATTCTTTCGAACAAAACAAGTCACAAGACGGCTTGGACTGAAGGGGTAGGAAAATAAATCTGACCGCTTGCTGGGAGGAGCTGTAATAAATTTGTGGCCCTTTTTAATCCACCGTACCATACAAATTTTCTGTTTCTGAGCTGTTGAGTTCTTTGGCTAAGCATAAATAAAATATTGTTTTTGCCATCCAGGAGACGCTGGACTGTTTTCAGTTTATTTGGAGACCAGTTGACGATACCTTTGGTAGCTTCAAGTTTTTCTTTTTTTCTTAAATAATTGTTAAAGGTGTTTTCATTTGACATAAACGTGCTTTTCACAATGTAAATCTTTCTTCTGCTTTCTAAATAAGAATTTTAAAAGCCCATTTCAAAAGATAAATTCTTCTAGGAGCACATCTTAGAAGAAGGGAAAGACTTATTGCTGACTCACTTCAACTTAGGCAGCTTATGTGAAGGTCAAATAAGGGGAGAGCAAAGGGAAAGGGGTGGCAACAGTTTCATGAGTCACTAAAACTAAAAAAGCAAAAGAAAATCACACTCTCACGAACAGTTTTGCTTTAAAATTACCAATGCTAGATTCGAACAAATATTTTCATAATATGGTTTTGCTGACTTTGGAGAACAATCTCCTTTTAGATCTATAAAGCTGGCATTTATATTTTGCAATAACATTACAAAAGAATAGGCTAGAAAAGATTTTATTTCAGGGCAGTCTGAGAAGTATGTTTTCCTTTTTTGCTTCTGTTTTGCAAAATTGCAGGGAGGAAAATCAGTGTTACTGGCTTGTCACTTTCCTAAGAACTAGCTGGATATACCTCAAGAAAAATATATGCAGGTCAAATATTCAAGGGAATATAGTGTAATGTAGGAAAATACTGTAAAGTGACCTATTTATTTACTACCATTTATTTTATGTGTCAGTCATCCAAGTCAACAAGTATTTATGACGCACTGATTAGTTATGTGAGAGGTCTTGAGCTAGGTGCTATGAAAGGCAAAAAGACGTTTATGATATAGGCCTTGCTGTCCAGAAACCTACCCCAGAGTGCAATAATAAAACAGGTCCTCACTGGACAACAGCAAGTGCAGCCAATTAGCTGGGACTTCCAGTTTGCAGCTGAACATTTTCTGTGTCAACATTGTCATGCCCAAACTAAGACTTTAGAAATCTATTAAAAAATTGCAACTTATCCTCAGAGAGATGATCAAAATTTAAGAATTTCACTTTTGCAAATGTTGAGCTTGCTCTTTTCCAAACCACACACAGCAACGTTTATGTTCCAGAGGACTGCAGGAATAAATTATCCTTGGATTCCCTGGGTAGTGTAAATGGTTAAGCGCTCACCTACTAACCAAAAGGTTGTTAATTTTAACCCACCCAGGGACACTTCCAAAGAAAGGCCTGGCAATCTACTTCCAAAAAGATCACAGCTATTAGAAAAAAATCCTATGGGGTACAGTTCTACTCTGAAACACACGGAGCTGCCATGAATCAGGATTGACTCCACGGCAAATGGTTTTGTTTTGTTCTATTTTTGAAATGATGGGCCTGAAAGTTCTACCCATACTGAAATATATCTCAATAAGAAGACTGCGTCCAGATTTCTCTTTTGTAATCGATATGACATCTGGATAATTTCTGAGACATTTTCTGAATACCTTCTAGGTTGAATTTATTCATGTCCCAAAGAGTATAAACTTGAATCCTCATATAATGGGTTTGCTGTATTGATTTGACTTTGAATTTTATGTTATTTTCAGGTAATATCAGTTTGAAACAAATGTCACGATAAAGCACTTTCAAAAGTGCAATGGATATGCTGCAGCATTTTGAGATGGCAACGTGATTTTAAAGATTAGGCAACCTGCAAGCACAGTCATCAGGCTTTGCATAAACAAGCAGTGCAAAGCATTAAACAGTGATGAACTGAATGGGACTACACTAATCACAATACTAATTATAAATAACACTGAATGGGAGAGGTTAGATTTATCTTTGGGAAGTTTAACTTCATGAATTCTTAATCATACTTTATCCAGGAAAGACCACAGACTAAGCCATTTTCCTGAAATTACACCATTTTCTTTAAGGAGATGAGTCATGTGACAGAACAGACCACGTCTAGCTTGTTTTTAGGAGCCCCTGGGTGGCACAAAGGAAACCCTGGTGGCATAGTGGTCAAGTGCTACAGCTGCTAAACCAAAAAGTCGGCAGTTCAAATCCACCAGGTGCTCCTTGGAAACTCTATGGGGCAGTTCTACTCTGTCCTATAGGGTCGCTATGCATCGGAATCCCCTCGACGGCAACGGGTTTGGTTTTTTTGGTTGAGTGGCAAAAAAGGTTGAGCGCTGGATTACTAAAAGAAAGACTGGCCGTTCAAATTCATCCAGAGGCGCCTCAGAAGTAACCCTGTCAATCTGCTTCTGAAAGGTCACAGCCTTGAAAATCCTATGGGGCAGTTCTACCCTGTGCACGTGGCAGGGAGTTGTAATTAACTCAATGACAGCCAACAACAACAACAGCTTGCTTTTGGACGTGGGTGGACACTCACAGAACAGAATCGTTCTGTTTCCATATAGTTGAGCTTCAAATACCAACCAGTTGTCTTTTTAAATTAAATCTTTCTTTTTGATATTAAGATATTGAAAACATTTATCCAGGAGAATTGTGTTTTAAGAACTATATAATGAACTAAAAAGACACAGGCCCTGCTTTTGTCCTGCTTACAGTCCGGGTAAGAAACAGGTATTAAGCAATTGTGTTAATAACATATCCTAGCGCCATTTGCTTTATCTGTGTATCCCAAATGAAAAGTTAAAAAGAAATTAGGACAAAAATTCTCAGAGTATGTTTATATTAGAATTGTACATATATGCAAACACTATATAATCAGACAATTTCCACTTGCTCATGGATGTCCTCTGCCTGGGTTAGATACATAAGTAGTTCTGCTCACTAGTCTACAGTGTGAATAAAAGTTGCTTGGGATAGTCACCCATTACTATAACGAATTCAGCTTAGAATACTGCTTAATGGTGGAAACATTAAATAACCACCTGGGGAAGCAAATGAAGAAAGCTTACGTGAAAGCTATCCTTGATTTTCCTTCTGGAAGAAACATTATATCCCAGAGAGTGAGAATGGAGGCAATGAGGAAGAAAATGAGGAGAAAAATTTGTTTAATCAGAGAGCCAAGAATGCAATAAAATTCCTTGGGATCAGGCAAATGAGAACAGTCACGAAAAAACAGTACATCCGTGTTTTGCTACAACTTGCGTAAGATCCAAAGTTCAATCCAGGTGTTTTGACTAGGATATTTTGATTTCATGATTTATAAATAATCAGTCCAATATGTAGGACACAGTTTCTCAAACCCAATACTTATCTGGTTCCCTTATGTAGTTGAGACTTTATATAACTTGTGATGGCCTAGATGTTTGTATTGCAAGAATAGTATCGGCAATAATTTTCAAAACCGCACAGAGGAATAACAGGAATACATTTTAAAGCCAAGGAGGTAAAACAAACAGATGGCCTTGAAAACTATCGGCGATAATCCTCCCCACCTCACAAATATCACATTAAGCAACAAAATCATTTGAAGGGGTAATTTTTTTTAAATAAAGAAGTTTTGGAAATTGGCTCCCTATAAATAACTTGTTATCTGCACACTTACCAATGCATTTATGAAAGAGAGAAGCATTTTAGATCATAATATTCATAACACAGAAGTTCTCAAAGAGTAAAATGTGAAAAAATAAGGACAACTTAGTGTGTTTTTTTTTTTAAAGGTACATTTAGTTATTCCACTATTTATTTTAAAACCATGGTCTTTCTATTTCTTTTTATATTTTCTTTTTTCTGAAACAATAGGAGTTGTAGATACTATATATTTTTAAATGTCCTTACTTTTCAAAAGAAAACATTAAAGTTTTTTTTTGTTTTTTCTTGTTTGGTTTTACGATGATATATAAACATTGGGAGCCACTACTAGTGTTGAATTTCTCCCCCCTTTGGAGGCTGACTAGAATATCACTACAGAGTTCAAAGTATTGGTAATAAAACTGCTGCTACAAAGCCTAGAGAATTTCTCATGCTTGACAAGAATATTTTATTTACAAGGATTCTAGGAAGGTTTCCATCTTCAAAGTCAAAACACACAATCTTCCCCTCCATCAACGGCTTGAAAATGAGAATAACAAATCTAGCAAATTACTATCTGTGTGTGCTTCACACTTCTTCTTTTTTTGGTACATGTTCTGAAGAACTCCTGATGTCAATCTTGTTATCTACGGGTGGCTGAGGGGCTATTGTGAAGGCAAATAGAGCCAAAGAGAACTCCTCAAAGCAAAAAAAAAAAAAAAATGTTTGTTCACATGTTTCTGATCTTCTAAAACGCTTATTTAGAAAGCAGCCTCTGAGGATCCTCTCAGAATCAAGCTGGCTGTAATACAAATAATGTTCATGGTGTTCCATTAGGCCCCAAAGAAATATAACCTCCCTTACATGGCTCCAAGGACCTCCAAGCTGTGACCTCAGTCTCATGCTCAGTTTCTTCGGTTTTGTTTTCAGTTTGTACCACTCTCTTCCCACCCACTATGGCTTTTTTTCAGTTCCTAGAACACAACTGCCTCCTTTCTGCTCACAGTCTTCTCAAACGTTGCTTTTTTCCCTATCTAGAACACTTCTTTCCCACATTCAGGTCTTTGTTGGCTTAGCTCTACCATTAATATCTCAACATAAATTCTACCTCTTGGAGAGGCCTTTCCCAAACTTCTATTAGAAGGAGGCCCCTCCGACCCACAACTAATAGCCTACACCTCTGCATTCACTTTGTCCCGCATATTTATAATTTACTTCATTTCTATCCATCTCACTAGACTGTAAGCCCCAAGAACACTCAATTCATATAAGGCTTTATTTATTTATTTATCTATCTATCTATCTATTTATTTATTTATTTACTAAAAAATGCTAGCAACTAACACTGAATATAAGCAATCCCAGTTGGTACAAACAGTTAACACATTCAGCTGCTAATTGGAAGCCTGGAGGTTCAAATCTACCCAGAGGTGCCTCGGGAGAAAGGCCTGGCAATCTACTTCTGAAAAATCAGCCACTGAAAACCCTATGGAGCAGTTTTACTCTGACACACATAGCGTAACCATGAGTCAGAATCAACTTGATGGCAACTGAAAAGTACCGAATAAATATTTAAAGAATAAATGGATGAATGAAAATCTAGGAACTTGAAAGCTTTACTTTGTTAAAAAAAAAAAAAAGAAAGCACTTTGAATTCCTAAATGTCAATTAATAAATAGATTTACAGAGGACTATCCAACAGTAAATTGAGGCTTAGTTACTACTCAGCTCCTAGATACATATAACAGTTTCTTGATGAATTCCTGCTGAGTACAATTTGAGTACAGCATTTTAAGCAGAAGTTTACAAAACAGAATGTGGACAGATGAGAGAGATTGAAATGGTTAAAGTCTGTAGGCCACGTCATGTGAGAAATAAGTGTACAACAGACTACTAGATGCTAAAGAGGAAATGGCCTTACTGAGAGGCGCTGTAGAGGTCAGAATGAGAATTAATGGGTGACTGTTCTCGGGACAGAAAATGTGGCCAAGGATGAAAAAACACATTAATAAATTAGTATACTGAAGACAAATTCTCTGTCTTAAGACGGTAAAATTCTCATTAGGAAAATTCTGGCAAAAGCTGTTGGGGATGTTATGGATACAATTCCTGAATGTGTATAAGAAACAGATTTGATGATATTTAAGACTATTCTGAGGGAGCCCTGGTGGTGCAATAGTTAAGTGCTCAGCTGCTAACTGAAAGGTCAGTAGTTCAAATCCACCAGCTGCTGCTCCAAGGGAGAAAAGACATGACGATCTGCTCCTGTAAAGATTAAAAAAATTACAGCCTAGGAAACCCTGGGGAGCAGCTCTACTCTGTCACATGGGGTCACTACGAGTTGGAATCAACTTGACTGCACATAACACACACACACACACACACACACACACACACCCAAGGCTATTTTAACTATATTAGAAAATATTTCTTGAGATAATTGGTTACTAACAGCAAAGATAAACATTTTACTATTTAGATAGGAAGCAACTTGAATTTTCCAAAAGACTTCTAGGGTATTTTTTAATTTAATTTTTTTGGTATCTCCTCCACCTTTTTTTCCTAGGTTTTATTTTTGGCTTGTACACATTTCATTGGGTATGGACTTCTAGGACACTATTTACCTTCCACAATCTCTCATTCCATATAGAGCTGCCTGTGCCAGAAAAACAGCAGCCATCACTAATTATGCTTTATCACCTTGATGTTTATTCCATACGTATACAAGGAGTGGTTCTGTTCACACACGCAAAATGTGGTAGAGATAGGAAGGATTTAGTTACACAATCCAGTTTCCAAAACACAATGATAGTCTAAAAATTTTTAGGTCATTGAGAAAACACTGTTTACAAATAATAGGCCATGAACAGAGAGATACATAAAAGGGATGAAAGAAATCTTCCCAGAAACATGAAACAGCAAGTATCTATGTAAATGAAGATGGAGAAAGTTTGTACTCTAAGAAGTTATTGCTAAAGTTGAAGTCATTGTTTTTCTTTAAGAGATAAGCTATCACAAGTTCACTGAAAAATAAAAAACTGAAACCGAACCCGATGCCATCGAGTTGATTCCCACTCATAGCGGCCCTATAGGACAGAGTAGAACTGCCCCACAGGGTTTCCAAGGGTTTCCTGGTGGATTCAAACTGCCGACCTTCTGGTTAGCAGCTGTAGCTCTTAACCACCATGCCACCAGGGTTTCCTCATTGAAAAATGGGCCAGGAGAATATTGGCAGAAAGACAATATAAGGTTCGTATTGTTGGAGGTCCATGAAGCCACTCTCACGACTGAAGAGGAGTGGTATGCTCTTTTTAATAAAAAGATTAACCTACGCTCATGGCTAAATTCAGATTGATAGGTTATGCGTCAAAGAGTTGGAAATTTCGTTAAGAACCCTTTTCCGAAAATGTCATGTAATAGGGCATCTCTCCACACATAACAGGTATCAGTTACCAGGAGTAAACAACAAGGCTACAGCGTGGTAAGGCAGGGAAAGAACCTGAATTAGGAGCCAGCAACAGAAGATTAGGGCCCTCATCCTAGCTTTGCCAGTAACTTGCCAACATAAACGTAACCCAGTTACTTCATTATACCTCTAGAACAAGTATGTTATGTAAGGAACCATCTATACCTGTAGCTACTGCTATAAAAATGAGAAGAAATGCAAACAGTCTCAGGCTGAGTGTTTCTCCCAACAAGTCAGTTATTTGGTTGACTTCCATTCTTTATTTCCTCCAAATGTATGTGCAACTTAGAGATGCTTATGTTATTTTATATTCAAAGCTAGTGTAAAACATGGGGATCAGTTTGATCCATTTGTTTATTTTAGTAAGCTACTTATAGGCATAGACTGTACAATTTTGTTTTATTAAAAGCTGAACTTTCTAAATTTGTCTTGCTGTTTCTAAAATGTTTCAGTCTTCAAAAGCAAACAAAAAAGACGGCTACTTGCTTGAAAAAAAAGTCATTGTTTAAATTATAATATTTATATGTAATTGATAGTACATGTAAGAGCTTTCCTAAATATGTCCTCACAACTTTGAAAGCTTGGAATATTGAATGGATCGTAACCAAAGAGTAGACCACGCAGTAGATTTCCCACAAGGAGTTCTGGTGGTAGAACAATTAAGCGCTTAGTTGATAACCAAAAGGTCAGTGGTTTGAACTCACCCAGCAGCTCAACAAGTGAAAAACCTAGTGATCTGCTCCCATAAAGATTAAAAACCCTGTGGGGTAGTTCTACTCTATCACATACGGTCACTATGAGTCGGAGTCAACTTGGCAGTATACTCAACAACAACAACAGATTTCTCACAACCTCAATTTTAAGCATCGTAATATTCCAAAGGAACAAGAAAATAAACTTGGAAACTTTTTCCAAAATAACCAGTGAAAGAAAGACCTCTAAAACCATCTTCAATTTCTGTTTTCAATTACTAGAAAAGGAAGTAGAAGCAACAGTTAAGTAGTTTAGTTGGACTGTACTTACATAAAATAAGTATAGAAAAAAGTAGGAGAGAAATCTGTGATATATATCCAAGAATCATATTATATTTATTGAATTCAGGTCACCATATTTATATTGCCTCTACTACTGGGTAAAGAAACCCTGGTGGCATAATGGCTAAGTGCTACGGCTGCTAACCAAAGGGTCAGCAGTTCGAATCTGTCAAGCGCTCCTTGGAAACTCTATGACGCAGTTCTACCCTGTCCTATAGGGTCACTATGAGTCAGAATCGACTCGACAACACTGGGCTTGGTTTGGTTTGGACTACTGGGTAAACAGGAAGGCCACAGTGAGGTGCTGCCCAGGACTTGGAGATAAGATGGGAGATGACCTAGTAAAAAAAAAAAAAAAAAATTTTTTTTTTTTTTGTAAGTCTACATCAATTAAGAATGCAATATTATTTGGTGTATATTAGTGATACCAGTTGGTAGCCCATTGGATAGGTGGGCCTATAGACATATTTTGTTTTGCCATAATTATGTTGCCACACACAGTAAAAAAAAAAAAAAAAAGAATGAATATTGAAGTGTTTGAGAAACGAGAAGGCCTGAATGCCTGGGCCCACATTCCCACATAGCCCCAGTCTGTTGAAGCCGGGTGGCAGCTGCCCCATTAGGCTGGGAGTTTTCTTTCTGGTTTGCCGCAGTCCCCATACACCATTGTTTTCCTAACTCTAGGTAGAACATCCCTTGCAAGGAATCACGCCACATGTGCTGCTGTCTTTTTTTTTTTTTCAAAAACCTATGTGACCCCCAAGGGCACCTGAGTTTGCTGACCTAACGTAAACATTGTGATTGTGTTTAAATATGGAGCTAAAGAGTTTGAGAACACTCAGAACTCCAACAAAGGTAACTTTAGTGAGATCTCAGGAAAGCACAATTGGAACGTGCTAGTAAGTTTTTTTTTTTTTTGTGTAAGTTAGGAAGCGGAAACCTAATCTACTATATTGAATTCTGTTTGGAGGATGCCTGTGTGAAAAAAAGGGAACAATCAATCCAAAACGGTGGATAACACAGTCATTTTCAAAGATGGAATTCGATACTTCATGTTAGAACTAGTCAGATACATAATCCATCAGGAAGATGGAGAGAGAAATTCCAGAATGATCACATGACGGGGGAACCTGGAAATAGGTTTCTCCTGATTCCCCATAAGAGGTTAAGATATGGATCTCTATTAAAGCAGCCCGGTGGCCATGGGTGATTTGCCAAGGAGAAATGGTTGCACAATCCATAAAGGCCCAGTGTTTGATGGGCCCTATCCTCTTGTTTTCTACCTAGAATGCTCAATGGCCCCTGCCCATCTAGAAGCTCTGAGATGCCAGCTCCTATCTTAGGAAGCCCAATTAGCCCTCAGGGCATCAGAGGTAGTTTAAGATTCATAGCAGTGCCCTCGGGTTTCTGTCATAACCGGTGTGGGCAAAAATTAGTAAGGTGCTCCTCTGTTCTCTCCATCTCTGTTATGGATTGAATTGTGCTCCCACAAAATAAGTGCTGTAAATCATAACTTCTATGCCTGTCAATAAAATCCCATTTGGGAATGGGTTGTCTTTGTCATGTTAATGAGGCAGGATTAGTGTATGGTGTACTTTGACTCAATCTCTTTTGAGATACAAAAGTTAGAGTCAGTTAGAGTCCAAACCACAATTGAGTCTTGGTTTTCTTGGTCAAAAGGGAAGTAGGGGCTCTTTATTCTTTCTGGGTTTTATTTTCCCTGAGTCAAATAAAATTTGCTTCAAATCAATGAATGCTTTATGGAAAATGTCAACGAAGTACCAAGCATTGTTTCTTCCCTTAAGGAGACTGCAATCTGAGTTAAGAGTTTCCCTAGATTTGGTCTTTTGAAATATTTTGGTTATTTCATGACCATACAGTTTGGAGCAGTATCCAAAGAGTTTAATTTGCCAAACTTTGCTTTAAATAGAAAGGCCCTTTTGCCAGACTTACTGGACCAGTAGAGACTAGATGAAGTTCCGAGATTATAGCCCTGGAATACCCTTTAAACTTGGAACTCAAACCATTCCCACAGGTCATCTTTTAGCTAATGACACTGGCTCATAAGATAAATATTATCACCTGTGAGTACTGTGCTAGTCTAAATAATCATCTAAATGAAACCAAATGGTAAACATTTCCCCTTGACTAAAGGTGGAAAGGTAAGGGAGGACAGGGAAGCTAGATAAAGGGAAACAGACTAACCAGAATGGAAATAATAAGAAAGCTGATACATTGTAAAAAATGTATCCAATGTCACTGAACAATAAGTACAGCAATTGTTAAATGAAAACCTAATTTGCTGCATAAACTTACACCAAAAACAATATTTAAAAAAAATTTATATATATAAACCCTTTCACTTATTCTAGAAGAGAACCTATCTTATGCTTCACCCATGGCCTTGCTGTAACAAATACATGCGAGAATGGTTTCAGATAACACAAGGTATTAGTGGTATACAAGCTTCCAGTCAAGGGAAATACTCAGTGGAGAGGAAAACTTTTCCACTAGGGGAGAAGAGGGACTACAATGCTTGGACCAGACACAGGTGCACAAGCTTCACAGGAGTTTTTGTGCTTGTGCTAAAAGGGCATGCAATGAGAAAGAGAAAATTGGAGAACCTCATTCAGCTGCTCCACCATCTTGAGTCCATTGTCATATCTTCTTTCCAGCCTTTCATAATTTCTGATCCATAGTATTTTTTTTAATCCCATTATACTTTGTTTCCTTTTATTGTGTCTCCTCCTAATCTTCCAGAGCCACAATCTAGAGAGTATATTTAAAGCTGAAGGAATTCATTAAAGCAAAAGGGAATCTAGGTCAGCCCTCTCCACATAGCTATTTAGTTTTTATTGTTCTCAACACCCAAAAAGCATTCTGAGTGTATTGTTCAGGCAAAAAGGACACCTAAATCAACTGTAAACGAACACGACCAGTAGAACGGTCTACCAAGCCACCATTCATTTATCCCCACAGAAGCAGTTTTTAATCGTATTGACTGGGAATGACACACATGCACACATGTGCACACGCATGTGTGCGTGCACACACACACACACTACCAAAAATTCTTTTTAGAGGCTTTGAAAAGCCATCTCTAGTGTATATCACTCTTGTCTAGACAAAAGGACTTTTAAAACCATCCACCTACAATGCAAAGTTCTTTATAATTTTGCAACTGCAGCCCAAAGGAAGACACTGATGCACTGGTATGGTAGCTATTGATGGGACAGGAGATCACTGGTGAAAGGCTCTGCTAGGATCAAATCAGAACAAAGAAAATTAATATTGGTCGCAGTTTCGGATTCCAGGCTGTCAAGTTACTTGCTGCTTTATTTCAGGGACTACTTCGAAGTTGGAAATCATTTCCTCTTTATCACTAATGTTTAAAAAGTCCACAGAAAATCAGAAAGCTCAGTCCTACAGACCTCAACCGTCTCCCCATCTCCTGTAATTTGCACTCACAGGTGATCACCAAATTAAAAAAAAAAAAAGTTTCCTCTGAAAATGTTTAAACATTTTTCTTAAGGAGATGAAAATGCAGCAGGCTTTTTTTTTTTTTTTTAACCTTTTGTCCTCTTATCAAGATGACTTTGATTATGTGTAGAATATGTCACATTCTGTTTTTAATAACAAGGTAAAAAATATGCATTGACAAAGCAAAATAGATGCCAAAAAAAAAAAAACCAGCCTAAAACCTTCAAATGGCAGGATTCTTCAGCAACAAAACTGCCTGAACAAAGCATGTCAAATACATTCTAAGTGTCCTCAGACCACAGCAAGACTATTCAATAAGGCAGAAGAACGTTTTGCCCATCATGCCAAAAAATGATTTTGATTTCCAGTTAAGCTCTTTATGGACCGGTAAGTAACTGAACTGTGAGCTGCTCCATAGACATCTTCTGCTGTAGACACACTCACCTCAGATCGGCTCCTGGCAGAAGGAAGGATGGGAGGCTTTTGAATGTACTGATCATTTTCTTTCCTTAGGTCCACGAGAAAAAATTACTGTACACAGAGTTTCCAAAGAGCAGTGAATATAGAAAAATCTTCAAAGATAATTTGACTGTATCTCTTGGTCCAACTGGTAACTTCAGAAAAAGTTTGAATGCATACTTATTATTTTGGTCTGGTATGTTTCAACATTTGTTCATGAAGTTATTTTCTTACGCATGCTCTTTTAATTGTATTTTCCTACTGGAATATGATGCTCTTCTTTTCAGATAGTGACTAATCCTACTCCCTTGTACAAAATAATAAGGCAGTATCCTATTACTCAGTGGAAAAAGGTCATTCTTTATTAAAATGGTACTTAAGAGACAATGGTTGTTTATACCTCATTCTTTAGATAAAAGATCATTCTATAATTCTGTGTACAATGGACAAATTAACTATTGTAAGTTCCTTGAGAAGGCTTGCTAGTAGTATTCCCAGTAAACATTTTCAGGTCATGAAATTTTAATTCGTCCTTTATTTTATACTTGTTTTAAATGACAGAATAAGTAAAGATCTGCATTTGAATATGAACACTGTACAAACCACTATAACCTAAGGAAATCATATTCTAAATTTTGAGAGGAAAATGTGAGAATAAAACATTGCATTCATCTTTGAAATTAAAAAAAATTTCTATAGTAGAATTCATAAAACCCTAAAAGGTTAAAAAAAAAAAAAGGTTAGGCAGTATTAATTTTAGGTTAGAAAAGCCTATTATGAGAGAAAATCTTTTTAGTTTTGAAAGAACCTAGAAGACTTTCTTAATAAGAGATACTTACTAATATTTTTTTTTTACTAATATTTAAATTTTAACATAAAGATGTTCACTTTGCCAGTTTTGTCCCCCAAATTCCTTGGGCACAAGTAGGCTCAGCATTGTGAATACCAATAAAGGTAGGTAGGTAGGGAGACAGAGCGAGTGGATGGACAGGGGAACGGAGGGACAGAGGAATGGATGGACAGATAGGCAGATAGATAGATGGACAGGCAGACGAACAGGCAGACAGACAGACAGTATAAAAGGTGAACATAATGTTTCCTATGCCTTTGCTCTTTAAGCTAGAGATTGTATAAAAACATGAAGATCACAAAAGAGCTAAAAATTACCTGTAGTTTCAGTCGTGTTTAATCCATTCATTCGATTCTAGTGCAATGGATTCTAAACTATTATTTCAATTTAATAGCTCAGGCTTGAAATACCATATAGGAAATAGCTCAAAACAACTGTTCCCAAGGGCTGCAAAGTTCAATTCTTTTCTTATTTCTAGACAGATTCACACATCCATGCATTGCTGGGGCATGAACAGAAAGGTTTTCTTTCAGAGCTACACAAAAAGAAAACTAAAGCAGTCTCTTTTCATCCTGAATGTTACCAACCCCTCTTAAAAGGATATTCAGATATTTGATGCCTTCCGTAACAGCATATAGAGTGGAACACTAGCAAATTTCCTATGACAAATGCTAAAGCCATGCATATGAATATAAATACGAATGTCTCTATTTTTTTAATAAAGAAACCCCTATCTACCCTAAATCTGCTTCAGAAATACAAAGGGGAAATAAATGTTCCTGAACATTGAGTATATTATACACTATTGTTTAAAAGTAGATTTTCATACCACAAACCTAAATAATCAGGAAATTTTAAATGTCGCCTATATTTGTAAGGACCCACTTATGAGTAGACCTAATAGTGTTTCCATCTAAGTCACAGTATTTGGCAAAGACACAAGATACATCTTTTGCAAAGGCCCAAAGAAACTTGGTTGCCACATAAAAGTACATTATATCATTGTTTATGAGGCCTATATTCTTTATTTTTTCAACAAATTAGTGCTGAATTGTGGAGCATACATTTATTTGTTAGATAAAATAAATGGCAGACTTGGTGTGATATTCAATTGGCATTAGCATTTTAGAAATAAATAAGTTCATGTTATAGGGGCTGGCTAATTGATCATACAACGAATCTTCATGGGAATAAGTGCAGTCCCAAAACTCTCCCAGATGCAGTAATAAAAATTATGTTATTGGCATTTCTGTGCCAACTCAGATGTATTTAGCCTATGAGCTATGATCATGTTTTAATTCCATTTTTTGTTTTGAAAAGCACAGAAAAGACTACTCCTTAAAGAATAATACATTAATATTGACTGGGATTGCCCAGTGAATGGCCCCAGAAACACTGTCGCCTAGCAACCAGGTAGCTGAGGATACAGGTTAAGCTCCCTGCAGGGAGGTGGGCTGAACATGAACTCAACATCCCTTGGAACTTGGAAGCTCCAATCCAGCTGCTGGTAAATGACATCTCTCACACTGCTAGCAAGTAAGCCTAGACTGCTTGGTGCTTGGTCCTCAAATGTTTAATTCTCCTGTGCAATGCCCTTCTCATGTTTGCCCAATAAAGAGGGAAGGCAAACAGGGACTTGTCCCTCCCTGGAACACGGTCTCACCGTGGGTGCATCCAGTTGCACCCTGGTCCAAGCACACCTCTCCATGGGCTGCTAGGCGAACAGGGGACTTGAGTACATGCTGGCCTTTCTGCTCCTGAGGTCCAGGCCATACTGAGTGGATGGTTGTTGGCCTCTACCCTGAGCCCTTACGCTCAATGTATAAACAGTGGACACATTCTAGACTCCCAGAACAACTGATCTGGTTTTTCAGAATGATTTAAAAATCAATTATCTAAAATTTATACCTATGACATTGAGGATATAGTAGCTCAAATTTTATACTGAAAATAATTAATTTTCACGAAAACGTATTTAAATGTCCTGTTGGAAGTTATCTAGGCAAAGACAAAAAATGAGATTGGAAGATGACAGAATCGAAATTCACTGATTAACAGTTACCTGGGGTTTCCTAATTTGAAACCATATTATTGTCGCTATTTAATGCAAAGAGAGGCAGAGGATGTAAGGCAGGAAAAATATAGTGCGCTAGTCTTATAATTTAGCTCGGGTCTTCGGGGGATTATAAGTGATATTTCTGTGTACATGGAAAATGTAAGATTATTAACTCTAAAACATAATTCCTGTTCTGAAACTAAGTATGATTAACACACTTACTAATTTTACAATCTGAATGTATCCACTGGAATAACATTTTCCTGCCATTACTGTAAGCAAACCCTGTTAACTACTAGTGAAGTATCATAGCACTAATTCAGTTATCCTTTATGGAACTCTTTGAAAGACACTTATAGATCTTTTTCCATTTGTGATTCCATAAAGAGCTGACATGTCAAGCTAAGAATAATCTGTAACTGAGTCAGATATACGATACTCTATTTTAATCCTCATTATCTTTTTAGAGGATGAGTGATACTTGTGGATATAAATTCTGCCTGATTTACTATTTTCAGTCCATTTTCCTTTTTTTTTTTGAAAACTGAACATCCTCATCAATATTCTAAAAGAAGATGAATGAGATTAAATCAGAAGTTTAAAACTACATGTTTCTGCCAATTACCAAAAGCAGAAGAAATGGGAACAGATTTTGTTGTCAGTTAATATACAGTCTTTGGCAACAGATGTTGAAGAAATACAGCAAATTCTCAACCCAGTTAGATGCTGGTGTCAAGGTAGTAGCAGGCCACCCTGCCAGGAAAGGCAAGGACAAAGATCTGCAATTAACCTCTAGAGTCAAGCAAACACCAGAATACGGGGCAACACACTCGTCACAGCAGTTACTGTATCTTAATGATTACAAATCTAAATGTGTCTGAAATTCAAAGCTTTTTGATTCTACAACCACATGCTGAAACCTCTACAAGTCTAAAAAAAAAAAACACTGCCATTGAGTCCATTGAATTGATTCCAATTCAGAGCAGAACTGCCCCATAGGGTTTCCAAGGTAAGGCTCATGGATTTGAACTGCCCACCTTTTGTTTTGGAGCCATAGCTCTTAACCACTGCACCACCAGGGTTTCCCCTACATGTTTAGGATTTCCTAAAATGGAAATGCTTCATTTAAAGAAAATCTACCCCTGGTTTTTTTTTTTTTTTTTTTGTATCAGAGCTTTTATTTATTTATTTATATTGTAACAGAGCTTTTCAGGTAGTACCTTTTCTTTCTTTTGGAAAAAAAGTCACAAATTTACATGATCACATTCTTCTCATACAACTGTGGTTTTCTGCAAGTTCACTGGGAAGGATAGTGGCCTGAGAAAAGAATCAGCACAGTAGTACTCCGCAGTTTTCATAACTTCTACCCATAGCCTTTCCCAACCACTATCTCACTTTATCTCATGTCAATTCTCCCTTAAATTTTGTGCTCCTAGATTCGGACTTTCTGATACAATTCCCACTCAGCCCCCAAAGCAATCTTTTGGCAACATCAATACAATCTTACCTTTCCCTATATAAAACCCTGTCAGACGCTTCCAAGCACCTTCCTGGTAAATTCCAAACACCTTAGCATAGTACTCAAGGAGATTTAAAGTATTACCCTTGCTTGTCTGTGTAAAACCTCTTTCTAGAAATACCTTGATATCTGTGTATCCTCTCTCTCTTCATGACTTAGTTCAATTGACATCTTATGCCTACATTAACCCTTGCTCCCTACAGAATAAAGTCCTGCCTCTGTGTTTTCATTAACAACCTAGGCAATATTTCTCTTCCTTTTTGATCTCATAGCTACACAATGCTTTTTTTCTCATCTTTTGTGGTAGACAAAGTCTGATGCCTACCTACATTTGGGAAATTTCAATACATGGTTTAGTCAAATATTTGTATTTCTTCAGGATTAATCTTAGCATTTTCCTTCACACAGCTTTTTGATCCTGTAATCACATGCTGAAACTTCTATAAGTCTAAAATCCCCTAAAATGGAAACGTTTCATTTAACAAAAATCTATACCTGGTGTCCACATTCATAACAACTAAAGTAATAACTTACCAGTATCAAGTGATACTTTTATTTCTTTTGATAAATGTCACAAATTTACATGATCACATTCTTTACATATAAACGTGGGTTTTCCATAAGTTCACTGAGAAGGATAGTGCCTTGAGAAAAGTACCAGCAGAGTAGTATTCTGCAATTTTTATTACTCTATCTCTGTGGACTGGGTCTTAGTACTGCCCATATTCATTACTTTCATTGCCAGACCTCTAAAATTAAGAAAGCCATGAGTCAGAATCCACTGGACGGCAATGGGTTTGGTTTCGGGTTCATTTAGGTTTAAAAGACGCATGTGCACTAAAGTTCCCATTATCTAAAAATAATCTGATGGATTGTCTGTACAGCAAGCACACCATGGGGTTTCTACCTAAATGGGCCATTACAAAATTTGCCTTTTCCTTTGTAAAATAATCAGCAAAGCAACCACACTCTATTCTAGAGGAAGTGTTTGCCAGTGACTTCTTTCCCTTTTAATAGATTACCTGGTTATAGACAGCAACAAAGCATTAGAGCAGACACGATAACCTTGTGCACAGCAATTAGCAACTGGTAATATAAGACGCAGCCTCAACTGGTAACTTGTGCCACAGCAGACAAAAGAGTTTTTACATACGGAGTTAGGGCAAAAGTTGTTATCTCTAGTATTTAGCTACATCCAGCACACATTTTTGTTGTTGTTGCTGTTTTAACTTTTTATTTTTGGTCAAAATATACACAGCAAACTCCACTCCCATTCCACAATTTCTAGACTTCAAGATCAATGACATTGGTTAAATTCTCCACCCTACGGCAATATTCTCATTATTTCTGTTCTAGTTGTTTCACTTCCATTTACTTAAAATCCCTGCCTCCTAACCTTCTCATCTATGCTTTAAAATAGCGGTTGATCCTTTCGTCTTATCCATCATACGTATTTGCTGGTAACTCTTGATTGTACCATCCTCAGATATAAACTTTAAAGCACACTTGAATGATAAAACACTTGCTGAGTACACTGTGATTTTTCCCTTTGGTACCATAATCAGAAATCCACAAGGCATGCTGCTGTTAGGCAGCCAGATTTAAGATTATACAGAACATTATATCCTTAAAATAAATAGCTAAATCTGCTTTGTAGTCTAGCTTTTTGCAACTCAAAGTGTGAACTATGGACTAGCAACATCTGTATCACCTGGGACCTTGTGAGATATACAGAATACCAGGCAGGCCCCAGCCTAAAATGGCTGAATCTGAAAAGTGCATTTGAACAAGATCCTCAAGTGATTTGTAAGCATGCTGATGTTTGAAAGGCACTGGTCTACCTCACAATTTCTGATTTGGTTTGGATTATAGAACTACACTTATATAATCCATGAGCCCTATCTTTGAAATGTCCCTTCTTTGCCATCTGGGTGCTTCTGAACAAGGCAAAAAATCAGATTCTACAATCCTTTTCACAAACACATTCATTGTCCCAAGAGAGGGCATCTGACACTTCCAAATACTGCACATGGCATAAAAACCACATATTTGGTTGAGTGTGTTACCACAGCTAAGGACTGTGAGTTACTGACACCATCCCTCAGGAATAACCTGATGAAACTGAACTTTATGGAACATCTGTAATTCTCACCAAATATTGCTAATGCCCTCTCCATTCCCTGCGGTGCGTGCTTGCCGCAAGAACTCCCAGCCAGAAAACGCAAGGGCAGCGGCGAGCGGAAGTTCTGTGAGCTGTTCTTCTGTGCGTGTGCTACTGGAGTCATGGAATCCTCCGAGGGCTGCTTGTGAGAGGAACTTATCTTACCTCTAAGTCTTTATATTCCTCAAATAATTATAAAAAGTAGCACAGTTGGTAACTGTTTTATGACACCTCACTTTTCATATACACTAATCACAAGGAGAGGGCACTGGTGCTTCAGTGGAAGAATTCTTGCCTTCCATGTGGGAAACCCAGGTTTGACGCTCACCAATGTACCTCATGCACAGCCATGACTTGTCTATCAGTGGAGGCTTAAGTGTTATTAGAATGCTGAACAGGGTTCAGTGGCACTTCCAGACCAAGACAGACTAAGAAGAAAAGCCTGGTGATCTACTTACAAAAATCAGCCAGTGAAAATCCTGTGGATCACAATAGTTTGATCCACAATCCATCAAGGGGACAGTGCAGGACTGGGCAGTATTTTGTTCTGTTGTGGGGTTGCCAAGAGTCAGGGGCCAACTTGACAGCAGCTAAAAACAACAATAATCAGAAGGAGGTAGTTTTCTTCTCAATTGGCTAAGTGGCTATTACCCTCGTGACCAGAAGGACTACAAAGAGAATGATCTCACATAAATCAACATTCAGGTCTACAGTGACAAATGGCAATTTGTGGGTTCCCCGATTATTCAACAGGAAATATGGCTGGATTCAAAACAGCTCTATGATATTACATGGGAAGAATATTAAAAAAAGAAAACAAGGACAAAAACTTTAATTAAAAGAAGTCTTTAACTGGTATACTAGGTTTTACAATCCCTACATTATCTGGTCTTGTGCAGAGCCAGAAAAAATACTGTCACCAATTTAGGAGAATAGCAGCCTTTGTTCATTTCAGAGTGACTTTGTGCCAAAATGGGAAATACGCTATGGTATTCTTTTGCCCTTTTTTTTTTTTTTTAAATGAAAGTGGGATACGGAGTCTAGACGGTGGCAGAAATGAAGAGAATATGCACAGGAATGCGATTCTGGGTTCTTTTGGTCTCACTAGAATACAAATTACTTTAACAGCCACTACTACAGCCAAAGCTGTTGGACAAAATAATTCTGATTCCTGGCACTGACGTTGGAAGCATCTAAAGGAAAAAAAGCACACATGGTCTGTCATGCTCATCACTTGGACTAAGCAATATAAATCAAAATGCCTACCTCTAAAACATAAGAAAGATCTTGTTACAGAGCTCAGAAGAGAGTAATCACTCTATAATCATTTGGTTCCTTTCTTCCTTATTCCTCCTTAACTTAACCCAACAGTAACGTTTACCACAAAAAGATGCAATGCTGTTCAAAAACACTCTTTCAAGGAGTAGGACAAATAAACTTTTCAGAGAAGTTTCAGAAATAGGTTTTTGTTTCCAAAATTACTGGCAGCGCCAAGATGTGATTTGGAGGAATTTTAAACCAGCTGCCATCAAGTGGATTCCAGCTCACAGTGACCTGATATATGTCAAACCTCCATAGGCTTTGCAATGGCTGACTTTTTTGAAGTAAATCACCAGGTCTTTTTTCTGATGGATCTCTGGGTGAACTCTAACCATCAACTTTTTGGGGTAGCATCTGAGCATGTTAACTGTTTGCACCACTCAAGAACTTGTAAAGAAATTTAGATCCCTAATAACTCCACTAGTCCTCAAAACCCCATCAAAACAAATACATTCTCAAAGTAAAGGCAGAGCTCTTGCTGCGCAGATCTAAACTCAAGACAAGTCCACTTCCAACCAGACTGAAACCCCAACATTACTCTCATATCAATATTCTGGTGCTTCCACTATCCAAAATCACTATGTAATTAAAGGGCCATTTGTGTTTTACTAGAGGGAGAAAAGTCAAATAGAAAGGACAAAACTTGAGAGTCAGATAGACCTCCATTTGAATACCAACCTGTTTAATTATTAATGGGAGACCTTAGGAAAAATGCAAAGTCAAAACCATTGCCCAGTGAGGCTGTTGATGCAAATATCACAAGGCTGTTGTGAAGACTAAATGAGGTAGGGTACACAAAGCACCTGGTAGGTCTTGGCACCTGGTAAGTACAGCCACCACCCATCTGTCAGTGGAGGCCTACATGTTGCCAGATGCTGAACGGGTTTTCAGAAGATCTTCCAGACTAAAGACAGACTAGGAAGAAAGGCCTGGCAATCAACTGCAAAAATCAGCCAATGAAAACCCTATGGCTCACAATGGTACAATCCATAACTAATCATGGGACTGCCACAGGACTAGGCAGTGTTTTGTTCCGTAATGCATGGGGTCACCTCAAGTCAGGCGCCAACTCAGGGGCAGCTAACAGGTGCCCAGCAAGCTGTTCCCTCCTCTCCCTCTCCTTCCTTTTACTACTTCAAAACTACTCATAGTACATGGTCTCCCTTTGTTAAAGTAGAAAAAAAAGCAAACTTGGCCAAACAACAAAATCATGGATGTAGTAACAACTGGGATTATATTTTGAGGAGTGTTAATGCATCTCTGAGCAAAGGGATTTTCTATGTTACAAGTGATTCAGGAAAACTCAGCACCCCATAGAGTTCCGAGTCCCAGAAACCTGTGTTCGCCCCTTCAATGTCAATAGGGTATTAGTAGTGCTGGACAGGCAGAAAACACCTCTGCTTCTGTTCAGTTCTCCTTTCTTTATGTTGCACCCAAGCTAAAGAGTGGCTCAGGTAATAATTAACGCTGCCTACTCCAAGTTGCTATAACAACAATGTTGCCAAAATAGCAGGCCACTCTGCAGGGGCCAGATTAGCCCTTTCTAGATATTAGATCACTTCTGCTCCTGGCACATCTTGTGTTGCCTGTTAAGTGGACAGGCTGGGGCAAGCAGGCAACGCCAAGTCACACACTAGCTGAGCCTATAGAGAGAGGTGTTTGGAAAGCTGCTGAGCTTTTCTCATACACAGAATCCCCACAGACTGCTTCAGATGATTCCTCTCTCCATGAGGGAACAAAATACCACCTTGAAATTATCTGCAAGTGCAATGTAGTATCTACTTGATGAAATTAAGGATTTTTTTTTTTCCCCCTAAATAATGAGTATTTCAGGGAATCTGGTACAGTAAAAAGAATGCTGCCTGGTTTCCAAAATTATAAACCTATCACCTGGGAGAAAGGAGCAGCTAAAACTTTAAGTGACTGAATACACAAACCAACCATTGTCAGACCACAGTCAGGCCCTCTTTGACAGGAGAACTCTGGCCCACAAACAACCTCTGAAGTAATCAGCCCAGGAAGCCAAACAACAGCCTCTGCAGCCATCAGCCCAGAACAGTTAGCACTTGGTCAATGGCTGGCAGCTTCCTTATTTTTTCCCTCCCTTCTGAGTAGGACCAACCAGAGAAAGTCAGACATGCTCCCCAAACTAGTCACATAAGATATCCCACTTAGAGTTAGCCCATTTCCAGCTTCCCTATGCTGACAACCTCCTCTTTTTTTGACCAAAAAGCATTCTGATTCTTCTGCCTACCTTTTAGCCTCAGCCACGTGCAAGTGATGGTGGCTGACCTCCTTGTTATAGCAAGCTCTAATGCTTAGCCTCTGTTCGTTCTCACTTGGGTAATCTTCACTTATTTCCACACGGTTTATCTGCCTCTGTTATATCTAGTTTATACACAACATCACATTTTAGGATTTGCAATACTCAGGACCATGGTGACTTAAGCAAGGTAATATCATCCTTGAGACCTCTGGGCACCCCTAAACTCTGATCTCTTCAAACTTCCATACTCACCAAACTGATCTCCAACCATCCTTCTCTAGCCACTTTATGGCACCAATCATAACAAAGAATTACAATCACAGAGGGATCAACCATCCCAGTTTCCCCAGGACTATCCCATTTTTAACACTGAAATTCCTACATCCCAGGAAACTCCTCTGTCCCAAGCAAACCGGGACAGTTGGACACCCTACGAGACTGCTCGACATGCCACGCTGTTCCACAAATCTGCTACTCCACAAGCAGTTCACTGTGCCAGGCATGCCTGTCTCTCTTCCCATTAACATGTTATCAAACAGGTGAACCCTGTCCAATCAGCCAAGTCCCTGCCTAAATGCTGGCTCCTAGGTAAAACCAGAGATAAGACCCTCACCCTCACGCCCAAGTAGGACTGATCATCCCTCCTCCCTGGCACACCAGCACATATATTTTTTGGCACCTATCGCATATATTAGGAATGATTCGGTTATGGCATTTAGTCTCTCTTACCCAGTGAATTCCTGGAGGGCACAAACTATATTTTATTCCTCTTTGTATCCCTAACTTTGTGTTACCACATGTTATGGATTGAATTGTGTCCCTCTAAAATAGGTATCAATTTGGCTAGGCCATGATTCCCAGTATTGTGTGATTGTACACCATTTTGTCATCTGATGTAATTTTCTTATGTGTTGTAAATCCTATCTCTATTGATGTTAATAAGGCAGGATTACAGGCAGTTATTTTAATGGGGCAGGACTCAATCTACAAGATTAGGTTGTGTCTTAATTAATCTCTTTTGAAATAAAAAAAGAGAGAAGCCAACTGAGAGACAGGGGGACCTCACACCACCAAGAAACAAGAGCCAGGAGAATAGCACAGCTTTAGGACCCAGGGTCCCTGTGTTGAGAAGCTCCTCAACCAGGGAAAAGATTGATGACAAGGACGTTCCCCCAGAGTTGACAGAGAACGAAAGCCTTCCCCTGGAGTTGGCACCCAGAATTCAGACTTCTAGCCTCCTAGACTGTGAGAGAATAAACTTCTCTTTGTTAAAGTCAACCACTTGTTGTATGTCTGTTATAGCAGCCCTAGATAACTAAGATGCCACATCAAGCCGATGTATGTTTGCTTCATGAGTAAATGAACTAATGGGCAATTAGATGGATTAGCTGTTAGTTTATTAATGAATTAATCTTAAAAAAAAAAAAAAAAGCCAAATGTACTAGATTGGGCTGAGGGGACAATTTGTGTAGACATGGACATTGGGAGCCTCACAAGAAATATAGTCATTAACCCACTGCAATCTCCGAGGTTATTTATCTACCTCAATCTCCGTGTTGTTGTCCTGCCCATCATCCAGCAGTAGGTCTGTAAAGCCTCTGGGCTCTGTAGAGTCTTCACCAAAGCTTGCTCTGTTCGTGTCGACTGCCTTGAGAGAGTCTAAGTTTCTCTTCCACCTGTGGCTGTAGGCATGTGAGTACACTTCCACGTCGTCCTGTGTTTGAGGGAAGGCCTCCTGAGCAATTTCATATTGCCAATCTGTTTGAAAAAGAAATAAAACAGGTTTCCACTTGTTAGGAATTATACGCACGTCATCTACTAGAGCAGAAAAGTAAATTCTGTGAGTCATGAGAATAGGAAATTAATAACAGTAAAATCTGTCTGTCATATGTGGAGTTGGTCTGAGCATCTCGGAGTGAAATACAGTTGCAGGATATATCATAAGTGGCGACAACAGTTAATGTGCAGCTTCACTGAGTCCCTAAGACAGATGTGCAGCCCAAAAGCCATGCATTGTTATTCTCTCCCCTTCCTCCAAACACTTCATAAACACTTGTTCTGAGAAAACAAGCTAGAATCCAAACAAAAGGACACAACAGAGCATTTTCAGATCATTTGAAAATGAAAAGTCAGACAATATTTTTAACTTGATGCTTATATTTGTTTCACGTCGGGTGTGCGGGAAGCAGAGACTGTGATGCACTTGAGCTGGTTAAATAATATATGCAATTATCTTAGTGTGAATGTGCTCACCTCCGGGGTAGCTTACAAGTCAGCCTTGGTTCATTGCCTAACTCATTTAATAAACAACACCCTCGGGAGTCGTCACAAATGCTCTTGTTCATTGGTGCTGCTTTCACCTTGGAATCTGGTCAAGGTGGTAAAGAACGGCAGTGATGGGCACTTGTAGAAATGGATGGCAAGGCAAGGAGATCAAATCACCAAGGTATTTTAAAGCCAGCTGCAGGGACTGGCCTTGCTGACCCAGCTCATCCTGCTACCACAGGAGAGAAAATTAGATTCAATCATTACTCCTAGTCTTTCATTTTTAGTAGGTCAGCAGGGGAAGGTGTACCACAAGTACGGGAAATTCTGTTCCTGACCAAGAAGAACAGCCCTTTTCTATCCAGTCATTACTAAAAGACAGAAATTAACAGGTTTTATAATGGGCAGGATATAGTTTCAAAAGGAGCTAAGAGAGCAAGGATTTAATTGCAGCTGTGATCACACCGTCTATACAAGAACATTTCAAGGAGTTAAAATGCAGCTTTTAATACCCTTAAATCAATTATTCAGAACTCAAATAAAACTACTCCCGCATTTCACAAAGCTTCCTGGGTGGTGCAAACGGTTTGCTCTCAGCTAATAACAGAAAGGCTGGCAGTTCAAATCCACTCAGTGGCACCACGGAAGAAAGGACTGGCAATCTGCCACTATAAAATCAGGGCCAAGAAAACCCTGAAGAGTGCAGTTCTACTCTGAGGCACACAGTGTCATCATGAGTCAGAATCAACTTGACAGTAATGGGTTTTACGCATTTCACAAGAATCCGGGGGGATGCAGATGGTTAAGTGCCAGGCTACTAACCTAACCAAAAAAAAAAAAAAAAAAAACCAAACCCAGTGCTGTCGAGTCGATTCTGACTCATAGCAACCCTACAGGACAGAGTAGAACTGCCCCATAGAGTTTCCAAGGAGCACCTGGAGGATTCAAACTGCCAACCCTTTGGTTAGCAGCCGTAGCACTTAACCACTACACCACCAGGGTTTCCTACTAACCGAAAGGCTAACGAAAATATTGGTAGTTTGAACTCACCCAGAGGTTCTTCGGAATAAAGGCCTGGTGATCTGCTACCTAAAGGTCATAGCCTTGAAAATCCTATGGAGCTCAGTTCTACTCCACAACACATGGCTTCACCGCGAGTCAGAATTAACCCGACAGCAACTGGTAAAAATTCCGTTTCACAGGCTCTACCCCATATGTTCAGAGCTCTAATAGCCATGTTAAGGTCACCATTACTAATCACATACATAATGGTCTAAACTGTCCCCCTTCAACTCAGAACGGGGCTAACAATTCTACAGACAGCACATTCTTTGGTTTCACAGTGAACTTAACAGACGTCGTACTGCCTGAGGCCTTAGTGCTTAAAGCTCAGAACAAAAACCCACCAGTGTCTGCAATCTACATCTTTCCAAAGTCTCATAGAATATTAGAGAATATAAGGACCACAGAGATCAAAGTGGACAAAAACTCCACTCAGAGAACTCCAAAGGCCAGAGGAATGTAGCATTACGATCAATTCATAGAACTGCCGTAAGGCTGAAAAGAAAGCCTGTGCACAAAGGGCTGATGTCAGTCCCCTCCCGCTCTCCAAATACTAAGTGTTCAATAAGTACCTCTAATCAGTACCACCATCATCACTATAGAAAATACTTTTTTTTTTTTTTTTTTAAGACTACTGTCGCTCCTGGCCATTGAACAGTACTTAATAAGTGCTGACTGACTGAATGAGTGGAGGAAGGACCTGTTGTCAGTCTCTTTGCAGCAAGAATCAGAGGACCTGGCAGAAGCAAATAAGGAAGAAATATTGTGCAAAAAGTCAGGAGAGCTGGGCTAGATTTCTTTCTGTTAGGCTTGCTAGCTGTGGGATCTAGCATAATTTGCAAAATTCTCTATGCTTTAGTTACACACGTTTAGAATGGGAATGAATATATCTTACCCACAAAAGCAGACAGCTTTTCCTGAGCCTGTGTCAGGCTCTAAGACCTATGATTCTAGGTAACACTACATAAAGCAATTTTATTTGCTTTATTTATATGTCCTGCCTCATTACCAAAAATATATGAGGCAGCTTACAACAAAGGTAAGCAATAAAGTTTTATAACAACCAGATAAGACCTCAGAGCATAACGCTTAGGTCAACTTTAGAGAGGAGCATTTGCCTTCCCTGGGGGTTGGGTCGCTCTTGGCAGCTATCCAAATAGAAATAATCACATAGGAACCAATGTTAGAATGCCAATCCCAATAAGAAATAGTAAAAAAAAAAAAAAAATTATTAATAGATTAAATGGTCCCAAAAATTACAAAAAAAGGACTTAAGGAGAAGTTCACACACTCAAATGGAACAACTTTAACCAGAGGCATATCCTTCCTCTATAATGCAAATCAGTAAAAATATACCTAAAACTTCAAAGCACTAGGCTTTATTAAATTTTTCAAAACAGAACTTCAGAGCACCTTTCAGTTGCTTTTAAATAGGTGTTATGGTCTCTTCCCTAATGTTAACTTTACCATTTTCTTCTTAGATATTTATAACACAAGACAAAATATTGCTTTCCATAATCCCCACTAGGCCCCAACAACTCCTGGGAGGCCAGCTTCTGTGGGCCTCATATTAGCTCCCGCGGTCCTGGCACGAGGCAGCGAGCAGACAAATGACTAACACCCAAAGTGACGTCATAAGAACCCTTCTTTCAACTTCCTTGAGTCCCCTTTCTCATTTCCCCCTCTCCTTCTTAACTCTACAGAACTAACGAAAAGAAGCTTTAAACTTAGGGACCACAGTCTATATTCCCCACTTCAGTGAAATTTAGGAAGTCTGATTAATGAGTTTAACTATTATTTTTGTAGTGAGCACTCAGAGTCACACTTTGGAAGGATTAAAGTGGAAGATAAATTTAGTAAACAGTAGATCTCTTGTCCACCACCTGTCAGTTTGTCATACTGTGGTGGCTTCCATGTTGCCATGATGCTGGAAGATATGCCACCAGTATTTCAAACACCAGCGGGGTCACCCATGATGGGTGGGTTTCAGCGGCGCTTCCAGACCAAAATATACTAGGAAGAAAGGCTTGACGATCTCCTTTGGAACACTAAAAAAAAAAAAAAAGTGAAAATCTCATGGATCCCAACAAAACACGGTCCAGTTTGCTTGCTTTGGACACATCATCAGGAGGAATCAATCGCTGCAGGGGAACACGATTTTTGGTGAAGTACAGGGCCAGTGAGGATGCGCTGGCACAATGGCCACAACAATGGACATGCTGGCAATAGAGAGTACGACGCAGGACCAGTCAGTGTTTCATTCTGTTGTACACAAGGTCGCCACAAGTCTGTGGGACTCAGCTGAAGCTATCTATCTATCTAGGTCTTGTATAAAACAAAGATATATGCTCATACACAGTCGTATGCTTGTGTTTTTTTTTTTTATTAATTTTTTAATGAAATCTTTTTCTTTACCAGTGTTATTTGATTTCTTCTGTGTCTTTCCCTGCTGTCACACCGACAGCTATTATAGCTGACAATTTGCTTGCCTCCATCATTGACTAGCCACCACCTCCTAGAATTTCTACCTCGAATATTAAAAACAGATCACTTGCTTGTTCTAATTGAGTTTACCAAGATTAAACAGGTTGTAAAGAAGGACCTGTGGGGTTTTCTAATGAGAAAGTTTATGGGCTTTTAGGGTCTGGCCTTTGCGTTTCCTTTCCGCTGCTCTTTTTGATTGCCATTTTAAACCTAGTGCTTTTTCTCTGGTTACGTTACAAATAAGCTACCCGATCATGCAAAGAGGAAACACTACTATATGTTCATGACTCAGTAATACATAGTTCATTAAGACTGAAGAGTGAAATTGGCTTAGATTTTGATCCAATTTCAGGATGATTTTTAAAGGATATGAAAGGTGAAAAATGGATATTATACAGAAATAAGAATTGAGGAAAACTGGAATAACCACAGCCTGTTACCTAAACTCTAAATTATTCCTATGCACTTCATGGGCTTTGAACTCATAAAAATATTTAAAATTATCCTTTATATCATCACCAAAACTAATCATTTGGAAGCAAGAGGTAGGGAATATGTAATATAATTTTTCCCTTTTCAACTGTCATGAAAACAAAAGCAACAGAGGGGTTTTTTGAATCATGCAGCTGAAAAGATTGCTTTCTGTCCACTGTATGTTAATTAAACCATTAATGGAAAATCATCAAAGATAATTTTCTCCAACGTATCTTGCTATGGTCAAGTTAATCAGACAGCTTGGGGAAATGGTAAATATATCTAATGCCTCCTATTTAAATATAAGGAGATAAATCTTAAACACAAAGATTTCTCTAATATATATACAGAAGTTAACATATTCCTTAGATATTTATTCAATTAAAATATCAGCCAAACTGTGATTGTAAAAGGTACCTTAACGCTTTTCAAATAGAACACTGCTATGATTTCTAGTTAATCTGACAGCAGAAAAGGAAATTTGTGTGTATCTTCATGTTATTCTTTGCAAACTTTGCAAGTTTCTTTTGTGATGTCATAGCCTGTAAAGTTAAATATAATAATAAAAGCAAAACGGAAGAAAGCTGTGTTGGGCTGGATACAATTCTATCTATATCTTACCCTAATAATTTTATTTAAATACACTGTATTTAAATAATAGTTATGTGCTGAAAACATCTTTAATCCAATTTCTTGAGCCCTGTAATAACAAATCATACTCATAATATGTATCAAAGCACCAGGAAGTAACTGCATGAATTTACATACATCTGTATGTAATTAGGATCCAGCACGGCTGCACCCCCTGACAAGCACTGTGGTCCGCACTTACAAGTGAACCAAATCACCACTGTGAATCTTCCACAGAAGCATTCAGCTTGTTCACTGCTAGTTTCATCTGAGAAAAGATGATATTTTCTGGCTGAGGTAAATGGCCATATGGCTTTGTATTTCCATTTACTGGAGAACTGACGAGGAAATTCTATAAAAATTGTTGAACCCATGGTTATGTCCAACAGTTAAATGACTAGCCCAGTGGACTTTGAGGTTTTGACCAATGGTGTTACACAGGAAGGTATCTGCAGAAGGTAAATCTTACAAAATGTTTTGTCTAGAGATATTAAGGGGATTGAGTGGTACACCTAGCCATCATATTTTTTTAAAGCCTCTCAGGTGATATTGGTGAAACCAAGGTTGAAGACCACTGCTCCATGCTCTATTACCACCATAGATGCCTTAGGTCAGATCATCGTCATCTCTTGTGCTCTGTTTGGTCTGATGTTTTCAAACTCTCCCTTCTACAACCTTCTGTCCACCTGCTACCAGAGGTGTCTTTCAAATTTATCCACTTCTCTTTTCTGACTAAAACTTGTAATGGCTCCTTAGTAGCCGCCCAACTACAAACACTTCATGGTTTTTTCCAACTATTCCCTTGCTGTACTCCCACAACATAAAATTTCTCTTAACTTACAATGTATTTAGTTATCTTTGCATGGATGAAAACCCTTCACTTCTCTCCTAGACTTTGGGAAATCTTGTATCTTTTTCAAGATCCAACTAAAATATTGTCTTTTTTTTTTTTTTTAAACAATGTTTCCCTTGGCTAACCCAGGCAGAGCTAATTGTGTTTTCTTGTTGAATCCAGTAATTTTTTAAATGTGACTCTTTAAACAATTGAATCTTATGTCCACCCCCACTTAAATGTGAGATGGTACAGAAAGAGTTAACACAGTAGGCTGCTATCATCATCAGAAAGGCATGCTTGCAAGGTTGGCCCTTAAATGGCATCTGGGAACTTGAAGAATAGTAAGCAGTTCCTTACATGAGTAGAAAACTTCCCCTTGCTGAAAAAAGTGGTTCATTGTCCCCCATATTTGTGCAAACAATATGCGAAACACCTACTTTCCTTCTGGAGTCTGGAATTTCGTGCTGTTATAGGCAGAGGTTGCTTACATTACCAGCCTCCAGCAGAAAACTCTGGGCACTGATCTCTAATTAGTTTTTGTGGTAGACAACATTTTTTACATGTTGTCACAACTCATTGCTGGAGGAATTAAGTGTGTCCTGTTTGACTCCACTGGGAGAGAACTCTTGGAAGCTTGTACCTGGTTTCCCCCAAACTCTGCCTCACCTCCCTTTTCACTTTGCTGATTTTGCTTTGCATCCTTCACTTTAATAAATCATAACTGTGAGTACAACTATATGCTGAGTCTTTTAAGATCTCCTATCAAATCATCAAATCTGGGGGTGGTCTTGGGGAGCTCTGACATTGACGTTTGAGGACAGAGACTATCTTATTCCTATTTTTTGTCCCATCAGTACAAACATGAACATTGGCATATGATTAGTATTCAAAGTTTTCTGAATAACAAATGAATTAATAAGTAAATGAATGACCAATTTGCTACTCATCTGAGACTGTCTTAAAAATACATGTATGTAATCTCTTGTTCAGCTTCTTAAAATTTTAACCATGTTTCTGAGTAGTCCAAGAAAAGAGTGGAAGAAGGAAAAAACTACAGGAAAAACAAATCTATAAAAGCTTCTATTTCTCTAAGATGAGCTTGACTTAAAAATAGCTCGCTGGTCATTTGGGCAATGTTCAGCAACATTTACGATTACATTCCATCATCTTGTTCTCGACAGTTAATGAAATCAGTAAGAAACACCACACACGTCTTTGAAGAATATGGGCATGACCCAGTGAGACTGTAAAGTTAAAAAGTAGAAGCAACAAGGAAAACATTAAGTTGAAAGTAGAAAATAAAGAATTACTCCAGAAGTTTGAACCATAAGAGCTTAATGTCTTGCTCTCTGATGCATCTGAGAAAATTAGAACCACCAAGTCCTAAGGCTATCCTAAGGACAAAATGTAAATGCCCTGCACACTCACTTACCCTCCTCTGAATTCTGAGACATTTGGGAGTCATTCTTGGTCATTCCAGGGTATTTTTTGATAAAGAACATTGGGTAGTTTAAGAAAAATTTAAAGAAAATGAAACAGAATGATAAAATGAGAAAATCTAATCAAGCATGCAATCTAAAATACACATGGAACCAGTTTAGACTATTAAAACTTAATAGCTTTGTAATTTTATCAGTCAATAATATAATAAACATTTTCATTTTATACATAAAAGTAGATAATAAATTAACCTGTGGAAAACATGCCCAGCCTTATGGACAATCATGACATAAAATTTAAGACAACTTTAAAATACTGCTATATATTCATTTTGTTTAGATATATTCACAAAAGTATTAAATAGAATAAGACATAGTATTTATAGCTATAAAACAAAAGTATTTTATAAATGGCTTCTAATCATGAGTTAATAATAATCATAATAACTAATCCTCATTTAGAGTTGTATACCAGGCATTGTTCTAAGCATTTGCAACATTAATTTGTTTCAAATTTGTCTATACTATTATTACCCCATTTTACATGTGAAGAAATTAATGCATATCAGAGGTTAAGTGATAGACTGGGAACGTAACTCGACCTAGCTCTAGAAGCTGGGTCTTAATTACTACCTGATCTGCCTCTGATAGAAGAGCCCCGGTAGCACAGTGGTTAAGTACTTGGCCGCTAACCATAAGGTCTGCAGTTCAAACCCACCAGCTGCATGGCAGGAGAAAGATGTTAACAGTCTGCCTCCACAAAGATTACAGCCTTGGAAACCCTGTGGCACAGTTCTACTCTACCCTACAGGGTAGTTATGAGTCGGCATCGACGTGACGGCAGTGGGAGGGTAGTTGGGTAATCTGCCTCTGATACATCTTTCAGGGTATCAATTAAGCAGTATTTTCCAAAGTGTAGTAATATAACAGGAGAAAACAATCTAAAACAATAACAAAAAAGGACTTTTTGCAAAGATATGCTATTTAAAACAGCAAAAATATATAAACGCTCTAGCACGTTGACTCTGTTAATAGACGAATTGAAACAATGTTACTGTAAAAAAAGCAGGAAGCAACAGCACATTAGCACTATGTTTTTAACATCTTGGTAACGTTTGGGAGTAATTTAAAATAATTAATGTTCTTATTGAAGATTTTCTAGTCGAAATTTTGTCTTAAAAATTATAAAGTAAATTTCATCATTTGTTTCGCTGTGATGATTATAACCTTCCATTTTATAGCAGAAGGGCCATTGTCAAAGAATTCAAGCCAAGTGTTTATTTTTCAGAATCCAGCTTTTAATAAGGTCCTTGTGATTTTCTGTAGCGAACGTTGTATGGTGACCCCAGAAACCTCATCACCGATGGTGCAGAAGCAGCACTACCTATAAAATGAGAGGGTGCGGCTTTATAATCTGTGTGGTTCCTCCCAGCTATGGAAGTCTAGCATTCTACTGTTTAAACTAAATATCTTATTAAACGTATTTAAACTATTTGTAACCATATACTAAATATTCTACGTTCATTCTCAGGTTTTCTATTTGTGAAAATGCATTCTTTATGACAATTCTAGTGGTTTCACAGCACAATAAAAAAACTGAAATTATTTGGTAAAATATTTAGCACATATATTTGTGATCAGCCATCACAAACTGCCCTTTTTTCCTTTCGTGTATTAGGAATGGCTGATTTTAAAAGAAGGGTGCTGCATTAAACTCCACAATGTCTGAAAAGTATGACTCTGCCAGGCCAGGGGAGATGGGAAATTCTGTAAACAAGGATCAGTCATGGCCAAGACCGTCTCTAGGGAAAATCTGAGAGTTCTGAACCAGAGTAGGCCAGATGGAATACATTGTTATAATGCTGCCCAGTGTCAAGAGATGATCTCCAAATGCCTGAGGGCCTTCTTTTAAATTAAGGCAACCAGATGTCTGATGGACTCATTCTCATTCCATATTGTCATCACACCGTATTAGTTTGTAGGGTGAGGGTGCATAACAGCCCAATGTTTGAGCCCAGGCAAACTTAGCCAAGGACCACAGATGACAGCCAACACATGTATTTCTATTTGATTGTATTCTATAAATGTTATATGATTTAAATCAGATAAATCAAGCCATTATCAAAGCAGCCTCAAATTTTTATAGATCAAATGCCCTGTTGAGATTTGAGTAGACTTGGAAAAGGGTCATTAACATCAGCAGATATCACATCATACAATTATCTCTATTTTTTAATTTTCTAAAAAATTTAAGTCCCTACAGTTATAACTGTGTAATCTTGGCAAGTCATTCAACTACTGTGGACCTCTGCTTCCTTATTAGAAGATAACTCAATAAATTGAAGGAAAAAAAAAAAAAAAACCCATTGCCATCGAGTAGATTCCGACTCATGGTGACCCTACAGAACAGAGTAGAACTGCCCCATACGGTTTCCAAGGAGCACCTGGTGGATTCAAACTGCTGACCTTTGGTTAGCAGCCCTAGCTCTTAACCACTACGCCACCAGGGTTTCCTAATAAATGAATGCGTATCATATTCTTAGAATCAAACCTGGCAATATTTTTCTGATACTTGACTGAGTGATCCTACAGTTTAACCTGAATCAGTGACTAGATGAACTGCACTCCCACCTCACCCTACCCCTAAGAAGATGAACACTGATCTCCATAATCCAACAACTAAGGGATAAATATCTTGTGTTACAGGGCTTCTAGGTTCCTGCTCAGTCCTATGGCCTGGTCGTTTGTATCTGTTCTCACAGACAAAATTATTTGTTGTTAAATTCTGAATATCACTATTGGACAAAGGTAAAAGATAAAACCATAAAATATATATTATGGGTGCCCTGCTGTGTGCTAGGGTAAATAAAATAGTATTAGGATGCTTACAGTATAGTTGGGGACTCAGTCGTTATGCAAACAAAGCACACAAACATACACAACAGAAAGCCATTCAAGAATCTTAATCAGAAAATAAAATGATCCTATTTGAGTTTTATATAAATTTAATACGCTAGCAGGGAAAAACATCTGTAACACATATCAAGATTAATACCATATATATTTATCCAACATTATGACCTAAAAAGTGGTAATCACATATGGTTTATCCTAATACATACAAATATATCCTACAAATAAAGAATAATATTAGTCCTCAGTTTTTAAAAAATGGGCATATGCCATATATAATAAAAATCCCCATGCCGTCGATACTGCGTTTTATAATACATGTCAAAAACATACCTACTAATATCTAAAAATGTTTACTATGATAAGAATTTTCAAAAATGCAGTAAAACACACTTCTTTTCGCTACTGCATCCACAAAGGCTTATTTGTAAAATTGTACTTATTATTTGATAGGGTATTTCTTTGAAACAAGTATTATACTCTCTAATATTGGTAGTGGGATTCTAATTTTGATCAAAATTTCATGTGGGCAATCTTTCAATCTATAGTAAAATTCTTCTAGGGTTTGACTCTGAGTATATTCTTAGATGTGCAAAAAGATCTATGAATAAGGGGAAAAAAACTAGAATATGCTTTGAATTCAGTTAAATAAGTATATACACACATGCATATACTCAAAAAGCCAAAAAAAAAAAAAAAAAAAGACTGAAAGAAATACAGTATCAGTGCTGTTCTCTGTGTTATAAAGTATAGCAACTAGTTTTTTGGTTTGTTTTTTTTTTGGCACATGTATATTTTAGACATTTTCTACAATCTTCTATACCCAGAAACCAAAAAACAAAAGTATGGGGGAAAAAGCATCAAATGTATACTTTTTTAAAGGCCAAGTTCAAATTTCACCTTGGTGAAGGCTTCTATCACCTCATTTTGCTGAAGACTTAATCTACTTGCATGGAACTTTGCTCAGACTTATTTATTGCAGCATCCTTCTCACTGTATTGTAATTACTGGTTTACATGCTATTCATCCACAACCTACCATGACCTTATACAGGAAAAATGCCATACCTTCTTTCATCTTTGTACTCCTTTGTATTATTTTATAAATGTTCACTGAAATAGCCCAGGCTGATCAGTCAGTCTGTCTTCCTGGACTCTTTCATGACATACTTGGAGTGTTGGCCTAGCTCTCCATTGTGGCATTTTTTGCTTAAGATAAATTTCTCTGCTTAAAATTCTTGGCCTTAAATACTTGGCCATTCTGGGTCATTTCTTGAGAAAATTCGAAGCAGCCCTGCCAATTTCTGTGCAATTTCCTACACCTGCCTTGCCTTTTTTTTCTTATATGAGTTTCATCAAAAAAAGATCTCTGTTACAGCACTGTAACTTCAAATCCTTTAAAACGTTCAGAGAGATTAATACAGCAAGAGAAAATGATTTTCCCTAAGCTATTTTGCTTCTTGCATTTGATTCATATATTAAATGAAACATATCTTCACACAATCTTAGAATCACAAAGCAATGGGCAAAGCTACTTAGCTTTGATATCTCCAAATAACTTTACAAAAAGTTCTATGAAAAAATCAGAGAAAAGATTTATGCTTCTGAATATCAAACGCAATTGTGAAGCAAAGGATTCATGGAATGATCTATTAGTTACAGCAGATAGCATATAATTCTTTAAACCAAACTGACATAGTGTTATTTACACTTAAATATGGAATACACAAAGATGCGTTTACTAGTTTAAGTAGCTTTTGGATTTTTGGCAGGTAACTTGCATCGATTCATTCACTTGCCTAATTCCCTTTATGATTAACTCATGCTAGCATCAGTAGTGAAATACCTTGAGAAGAAAAAGTGTTTCTCTATGCAATCCTATGATATTAAGTCAAAAATTATATTCCAAATAGCCTATCTCCCAAGAATGGGAAAACTTCAAGGCACAAACTGGGAGAATGATGGGAAATAGAAAGCTGAACAGCAATATAAACTGAATTAAGAAATTCTGGCCTTTTACAAACTGTATCAGTATTTTTAATATTATATTTTATTCAAAAGACTGTAACAAGATATCTTCCATTTTATTTTTGGATGACAGCAAGAAATATTTAAGTTTGAATATCAACTACCATTCATCTAAATAGCAAGTTTTAAAGTAAAATTCACTAAGAATTTCTAAAATGTCATGAATATCTGAATTCTGCCATTCCTTACCTAAATAACACTCTCTAATTAAATTGCATGATTGCATGTATTTATGCTGATTACGTAATTTAACATCGTAAACAAACCATAATCAACAAAATTACATTGAAAAAAAGAAATTAAGGCAGTAAAAACTGTACTAAAATTAGATTTCAGTTTTTGTGATATATTACTAAAATATACAATCAGTCAAAAATGAAGCCACCAAAGTGAAATAGAAATCCACAACCCCAAAGTAACCTATTAGCCATAAATCAGTAGAGTGCTGAAACTTTTAGAATCCAATTGCTTCTTTCTTTCTTTATCCTTGAATTATCTTTCGGTGGAAAGTGTTTTGCTCATACAAGCAAATTCCAGATAAACTGGAAAAATCTCTGCTTTAAAAACTTATTCCAAGAAAAAATTTAGAACTTCCCACTATGGGTGCGCCCTACTTTAGTACATGACCAACAAAAATATCTGAATTTCATAAAAAATAATTAAAAGCCAATGACTTTTGTTATTGGACAATAACTGTTTGCCAGGCTATTGCCACATATTATATAGATTCACTAATGCTCAGCACAATACTGCTAAAATGGGCATTTTTTCTTTTATTTTACAAAAAAGCAATATTTGAGGAATGTGAATTTAAGAAAATTTGTACCAGGTCAAAAAAGTAAGTAAATGATGAACTTTATACCAATTTCCTTATAGCACACAGTTCCCAGCTTATTCAGAAAAAAAGAGGAAAGAAAATATTCATTTGAAAAAGTAAGTTACCCGAAGGTTTTTCTGTATTATTAAATTATTTTCTATAAAAAAAAAACAGCAAAAATTATTTAAGAAGAAAATAGGGAAAAAAATTTAATACTCATTTTTCTTTCTTGGGGTGTGGCATTATCACCTTAAGGAATACATGAGTATCTTTCCCGGCTATTGATCTGCATATCTGCACATGTGTATGTACATGAAAGTATACATGTGTATGTGTGTGTCCTTATATGTGTATAGCCTGTTTATTTCAGTACCACATAGTAAACAGTGAATATGTGAATATCTTTCCTGGATATTTATCTGTGTATGTGTATATACATATATGTCTGTTCTTGTATGTGTGTATAAGGTCGCTATGAGTCAGAATCAACTCGATGGCACTGGGTTTGGTTCTGGTTTATATGTGTGTAACTTGCTTATTTCAGCACTACATAATAAACATCTTTCCATGCTAATGACTATATACCATAATTAATGGACAATTAGTGGAATCCCTGGGTGGTGCAAACAGTTAAGCACTCAGCTACTAACTGAAATACTGATGGTCAGAATCCACCCAGAGGTGCCTTGGAAGAAAGACCTGATGATCTACTTCTGAAAGGTCATCTACCCAACCCAGTGCTGTCAAGTAGATTCCAACTCATAGCAACCCTATAGGACAGAACAGAACTTTAGAGTTTCCCATAGAGTTTCCAAGGAGCGCCTAGTGGATTTGAACTGCTGACCTCTTGGTTCGCAGCCATAGCACTTAACCACTATGCCACCAGAGGTCATAGCCATTGAAAACCCGATGGAGTGCAGTTCTACTCTGACACCCACAGGGTCACCATGAGTCAGAACAGACTCAGTGACTACTACAAAATATCTAATTTTCTCCCCAGTTATTGAACATATAAATTGATGCCAAAGGCTAAATTTTTGTAAGCATCCTCAATTCTTTTCTCATGAAATTTTCTAAAATTGGCATCTTTTCTCTCCTGTGTTTAAACTATACAAGATTAGACATCACCAGCAAGATATGCTAATGGGTAGCCCCCCAAATTTTCATCAATAATTTAATATTGTTTTTAAAATATATGTGTGTGTGTGTATACTTAAAACCTATTTGTTAGGTAAAAAATGGAATATCTCTATTCTAATCTACATTTTTGATTCCTAATGAATCAACATTATTTTATGCTATTTCCATTTTCTGTTTCTTTACTTTGACTATTCTACTGAAATACTTTCTAAAGGATAGAAAACTTTTTTTTTTTAATTTAAAGGACTGTTTAGTAAAAAAAAAAAATCTATAAATAATTTTCAGTGTTATTTATTACTATAAAAATCTGTCAAAAACAATTTTATTGAAGTCAACAAAACTTTTCCTAGTATATGAGGGGATTACAATATTCAGTTACTTTTGCATAGTTCTTATTTAAGAAAAGACGGAAGAATTATGTTTGTAGATGGTTTTCTACATCTACTGTTTCCAGCATCTACCATTAGGAAAAGAGACTCCATGGGAGTAGGGAAAAGTCTTTGCCCCCTTCAGAAAATCGGCTAAAAGATCTTCCTGATTGTCTCTCACACTGCTGTGAAGAAGCATTTACTTGTCTGATTGTACCACTTAAATCATAATAACCTATCGGATCTTTTGGAGAAATCTGTTTACCTACAGAGACAAGTGCACCTACTTATACTGCATGTTTATGCAAAAAACGTGCACCTTCTACCTTTGTTTGCCAACTGCACCCTACCCCCCATGAACTATTTTCATAAGCATTGCTATGCTAATTTCTTTTTACATGTTGCTGTAACAAATTGGCACAACACACTTACAAAAATACTTCCCAGAGGGAAGACGAAATTGGCAAACAAATAAGGCACACATTATTTGCATTAAAATATGGTATGTCCCTAACCCAGGTATTTCTTATCTAATAGGCAAAAGGCTTATTAAAGTACAAATCAAATATGTCCTTTGATTCATATTTTCATTTAACATTAGCCTGCGGAATAAAATAACAGGATAGCACCTTTAATATTACAAGGTTCCAAAACATACTATATAAAAATTTGCTTTTTTTTTTTTAATTCCACATTCTATTGTACATCTCCTATTTTTGTTTGTTTGGTCATGCTTATTCAGACTACACCATATAAAAATGGCTTTATTATTTCCAGACATCTAAATACGGCTTTAATAAGTTAAAAACTAATTTAGAAATTTGCCCACATAAATATTTTTGACCTTATCAAAAGGATAAAAATATTGGGTCAGACAGTGGCAACCCTGAAAGCAGTATAAGCATTTGACTTTATCACTGAATTGTGACAATATTAACATGTTTTATCCTTGCCAATTATAAAATTTTAGAGGTGAGGTATTACGTGGTAGATTCACATTAGTTGCCTTAATTATGATCTATAAAATCACCATCAACAATAAATTATCAAATACTGAACCATTACTTATATGAGAAATACACTGTTAGGTTCCTACAAGCCTCTGGTCACAACAGTTTTATCAACAGATCAACATATAATCTTGTTTTATGTATGTTCCTGTTTAAAGATACCTTATTTAACATATATTGTTGATTCGTTATACATTGAACTCATGGCCAACAACACTATAATTCAGGCCTGAACGAAGCATATCTAACACACGTATTTTTTTCCATAGACCTATCACAGCCTTCTTGTGCTTAGGCACGCTAGACAGCACTTCAGCACTACACTCAAGGACCATTTTAAACAGCAAAATTACTAACAGAATGCAAAAATGTGCCACTAAATAGACCTCAAAAAGAATACTTGTTTATAGTATGAGATATGAAAAAGGCAGGCAGAGTGTTGCCTTTTGAGACCTTAATTGGAAATGAATTTGTCAGGCAAATCAAGTTTTTACCATACCGTGCATTCCAAGAGTGATCACAAAAGTGCCGGGAATATAGATTTTCAAATTAGTTAAATGTTACTAAGTAGGCAAATTCACAAACATGGAATCTGGAAATGGTAAGGATCAACTGCACTAAATGCTGCTTTCTTAATGTCTCGGTGGTATGGGTTAAAGTATGCTGGTCCAAAATTCCACTATGAAATAGTTGTTCATTTTTGATACTTCAGACATAACCTGTAGGGCATTCATCTAAACAGTACCTTCAGTCAATTCTCAAAATTGTAGGCAGTGGTATAACAATTATTTGATTTTAAGAAGGGTCAGATTTGATTTCTGTAACTTACAAATAGTTAGGGGGAAAAACATAGATGGGGGCTGTACGAATGATAACATAAATAGGACAAAATGTTAATAATTAGTGTATCTGAATGAAGGATATGCAAGAGTTATTTGTATTATCTATGCATCTTCTCTTAAAGTCAAATTTCAAAAAAAAAGTAATCCCAAAACACCCACCCACTGCTAAGACATGTTTTTTTTTTTTTTCTTTCTGTATTCCCATTATTCCCATATAATTTCTTTTTCGGTCTTAAATAGACTATGATATCTTACCCATATTTATAGCTTAACTCCATAGAATACTGTCTCATACATACTAGGCATTTAGTGAACATTTGATGAATAAATAAATGAATTGTGTTCATGAAAAAATAGCAGGAAGTTGTTGGCTTACCCATGGAAGGGTTCAAATTCTTACAAATTATTAGAATGTCCTCATCTTTCTGTATGATAGATATTTTTCAATTCAGTATTTCCATAGTTATCTATCAGGCTTTCAAAACACTAATTCTCTGAAATTCAGGCAAATAGAGAGTAGGATCACATGATAGATAACACCAACAATGGTTGTTTTTTTAAATGTTGAATCTGATATCAAATCAAGGACAAAAGCACTGAATTTATTCATCATTAATAAAGGCCACAGGAAGAAAAAATGTAATTATTTGAAGATAAAGCCTAAATTTTAAACAGGCTGGAGTAGGAGAAAAACAGAGGAATAGGATATAAAATGGAAGTTACAATTATGAAGGCCTCTTCCTATTTAAACAAAAATAAATTAACACCAACAGAGAAACCAGAGTAAGGAAGGATGACAGGTATATATTAATATTTAAATTTAAATCAGTTTAAATCCAGATATGTACGCATGAAAACATAAGGAAGTAACTGTGAAGGGTAAATCCGGGGTGGGGTACTCTTTACCGTTGAAGAACCAAGCAAGTCTTCTGACATACTAGGAAAAGAAAAAAGTAAAGTATAGAGGTTTTCATCCTAGGTGCCTAAGAAATTGCTTAAGAAATAATTTGGGAGGCTTCTTGAAGCAGAGAGAAGTCTATTTTAGAGATAAGCAGCCAATCTGACCCGTAGTTGTTCCATGAATGTGTGATCTGTGTGCTTTGTTCCAGGTCTGGATCTGGGTTCATCTTTTTACACTCTCTTGCCAAATGTCATTAGCCTTACTTGTCTTTTGACTCCATATTGAACCGGGGTAATGGCTTCACTCTATTTATAGTTCAATTAACATAAACTTAAGAATGGTAGGACTTGAAAAGGGAGATAACAATGGAATATATATAAATATATATGTGTGTGTGTGTATATATATATATATATATATCCCCATATGTAAAATCAAACGCACTGCCTTTGAGTCAATTCCGACTCATAGCAACCCTATAGGACAGAAGAGAACTGCCCCATAGAGCTTCCAAGGAGCACCTGGTGGATTTGAACTGCCAACTTTTTTGTTGGCAGCTGTAGCACTTAACCACTACGCCACCACAGGGCTTCCATATACATACGCATATGTATCTGTGCATACACACATATATATAGTACGTATATATATGCACGGAAACCCTGGTGGCGTAGTGGTTAAGTGCTACGGCTGCTAACCAAAGGGTCAGCAGTTCAAATCCAGCAGGCGCTCCTTGGGAACTCTATGGAGCAGTTCTACTCTGTCCTATACGGTCACTATGAGTTGGAATCGACTCGATGGCACTGCGTTTACACATATGAACAGAAAGAGAGAGAGTCCCTAGGTGGCACAAACAAATGATATAGCACTTGGCTGCTAACTGAAAGATTGGAGGTTCAAGTCCACCCAGAGGGATCTTGGAAGAAAGGCCTAGCTATCTACTTCCGAGAAATTTGCCACTTAAAACTCTATGGGGCACCGTTCTATTCTGACACACATGGGGTCACCATGAGTAGGAATCAACTGGATGGCAACGTTTTTTTTTGTTTTTTTGTTATTTTAACATACATGTATTTTCCCCACCACCACCACTTTCCAGTTCCAAAACAGGTAATAACAGGTCATGAGCCCTTGTGATGTTCATGCATACCAATCATGATTTGACATGGACCCTAGCTGACTCAATCATACCACTCATGCATCTGTTCTGGAATAAATTAACATACGTTAACATGTTTTTATCCTACACAGATAATCTTCCTTCACAGTTCCCCAGAGGAAAAGGAAAATGCTCTGAGACAAACTTCGCGGACAGTACGTATAAAGAATGGCATGTGAATAAAGAAAGGAAAAGACATCAGCATGCTCTCAATTTAACTTTACATAATGTCTCACATCTCACAACACACTGCTCTAGAGCAAAGTGTTTTAACCCGCCTTTGTCATGAATTACTGGACTGGGTAACAAACAGGCAGCCTGGGCTCATTTTTTCAGCCATCAGTATCCTTCAGTGCTATTTAGGATGCTGAAAGAATGCTTTGTCCCTTTCTTACTTATCAATCAAATACTTCATGAAGTTTAATTAAAATTAAGTCAAAAATATTCTGTGTGTTTGTATGAACTTTAAGTTTGTTAACCCGTTATTGGATTTTCAAAAATACCTGTTTAGAAAACTGATTTAATTTTCTATTTGTATGTAAATTTCAGTTTCTAAGCTTAGATTCAAGGAGCTCTGGTGGTTTTGATTGAGGTCTGCTTTGAGAATGCTAATCCTAACTCTACCATATTTAAACTCATTGTGGGTACATTTAGAAAGACCTTCACAAGTCCGTAATACACTAAGCAATATCAAACTTTCAAGCACTTCAAAAAAAGTACTCTGCAAAATGCCTACCTCAGTTCTTGTTTAAGGAGAAAAAAAAAGTTGTCTTCTCAAATCATTGTAAATGTATTCATTTGTTTATTTATCTATACATCAAGTCATGTTACTTGCCACCTTCAAATCTTCCAGAGGCTTCTCGGTGGTATCCAGAAGAAACAACAAGAGCAAAGGTTTATACAAGAATGAGCATTCTACTCATAGAAGGATGATCAATATGGCTTGAGTGGAGGGAGTATGGGGAGAGGGTAAATTGAAATGAAGTTAGGGGAGTAGGAACCGAACTATATTGTGGAACACAAGAAGCTGAATTTTACTCTGAGGAAGCTGAAGAGCCACTGGAAGTTTTAATCAAGAAAGGACATGATTTGACATAGGCTCTTAAAAAGTCATCCCCAATATTCTGTTCACAATGGATTGTAAGAGTATAAGATACGTTTTCATCACTTTTGGCTCAAAAAAAAGCTTTTATTCTGAAGATGTTCAGCTATCATATGGAAAGACTGAAACACTCACTCAATAAAGGGTAACCAATTCCCAAGAGTTGTTAATTAGCATAAAGAATGGACTATAAGAAGAAAAATAAGTACTTAACTAGGCTGACAAATGTGTAACAATTTACATGTCTAGGATTGTTAATTCTCCATTTCATGTATTCAGTAAAAAATATGAAACATTTGGCAGATGAATTTTCCACATGTAGCATCCTCACCAAATTCTGTAAGTAAAAACAGAAAAAGCAATCTCCACTATAATCCACTACAATAATCTCCATTATAAGGAGTACACATATAAACTCCAAGCATCTATGTGTGGCACGGAAGGGCAGAATTAACTGATTTGTTCTGTCTTCATCTCTCTTTGTTTAATATTCTTATAGGTAGAGGAGAAAACAACTCTGACTTAAGTTAAAACTCAAAGACAAGAGAAGGGGAGGAAACATTCCAAAACTTAGGGTGGTTTATTGTACACAAACCCAGACTCTGTCTGAGGCCCACATCTCTACCAGGCATTGCAACAAAGAACATCAGTTTTCCATGTATTTACTGCTCTAAGAACTTAGGAATTTAAAGAGTAATGAAGTTGGTTCCCCTGGACAGATAAAAGGCTTTCACAGCTCTAGTAAATGCTCAATAAGCCATGGTTGAATGAGTGAGTGAGTAAACAGTATCAGTTCAGGGAAAAAAAAAAAAAAGAAGAAGTCAGATAAAGAATTTCCACTTGTAAGAGTAAATGTAAAAAAAAGAAATTAAATGTGGCTACCCGGGTGATGCAAATACTTTTAACACTTTCAGCTACTAACCAAAAAGCTGGGATTCGGGTCCACCCAGAGGAGCCTGGGAACAAAGGCCAGGTGATCTACTTCTGCCATTGAAAACCCTGTGGAGCACAGTTGTACACATGGGGTTACCATGAGTCAGAATCGACTCCATGGTAACTGGTTTGGTTTTTTGGTTATAAAACCAAAAGTTCTGAAAGTTGAACTTCAATAAAATTTCTATATTTTTCCCCTAAAATTAGCAATAAAAATCTACTCAAACTAGTTTTTCAAACTGTAGAATGCATCACAATCACAGGGTGTCAGGCTGGGCCCTCTAGAGAAGGAAAACTAATGAAACATATACATATACAAATAGAGAGAGACATTTATCTCAAGGAAATGGCTCATGCAGTCGTAGAGGTAAGCAACGTCTAAGTCCATGGGTCAGGCATCAGGCTGGAGGCTTCTTCTGACTCATGTAGCTGCAGCGGCTGACGAATCCAAGATCAGCAGACAATGTGGCAGGCTGCTGGCTCATTTCCCAAGAACCAGAGGTCAGATGATGACAAACCAGATGCAGGATCCAGAGCAAACAAGCTTTGCCAGAAAATCTATATAGATATTGGATGCAGGCCACATGCCCAAGGAAATTCCCCTTACAACTGATTGGCTGATCACAACAGATGACATCATGGAGGATGAGTACATTATTTCATAACTGCCAAACTACATCATTACATAACTGCCAAACCACTGAGAATCATGGCCCAGCCAAGCTGACACACAACCTTAACCACCAAAAGATTCCTCAACTCCTTTCCCTTCACAAGCACTTCAGAAGACCTAATGCAGGCTGATTAAAGAACTATACTTACAGAAACACTTTCTCAATAAAGTGCTGAACAACCATCTTTCTCCTCTGCTTCTGGAGTTAGAGATCATATTTTACACTATGGCGAACATCTTCTACTGAACTTATATGTGGAATCTGAGGGAAAACAGAAATTAGTCTGTGGCTATCGGTTCTGATTTTACTTTGAAAATGGGAAAGACTTGTTCAAATATTTGGAACCTTGTATTTACTTCTTATCTACATATGCCACTTTGAAAAGTGCTTTCATTTGTTACAAAAGCTCTTGATTTATGTCAGGTGGTCTTATTGTTCTACTTTTACAAATGAAGAAATGCCACTGCAAGCATATAAAGTGCCAGTCATTGGCAGCTGACACCCGAGCCTTGATTTTCAGAATTCAGGCCCCATTTCTGCTCCTACACTAAGGCTAACTGGGCTGTCCAGTCTCATTACCCATTTTCATGCCAATATCATTCCTACCCCTAGTAGCCCCACTCCAACTCCAGGCCTTTTCTGTTACTGTCCATAAACCTAACAATCAGCAACAGGGAGCCTCAAAGCAGGGGGTAGAGTGGAAATTAAGACTAATGGGGAACTGAATTCCTTTTGGAACTTAAATTATACCCATATAGAAGATATATATGTGAACCTCAAAATAGTATCTTTGGAACTTCCTTGCCTGCCCTTTTCACAATCCATGGAAATATGCAGCTTGATGTCAAATGGCTGGACCCCCCTGCAGTGACAAATATAATGGGCTTGTAAATATTGGAATTAATTGTTGGAGTGATAGACAAACAAGGTACTCATGAAAATTTAGGACTCTGTTTCTCAAAAATGCACAGTATCACCCCAGTAGGGAAGGGACTTCTTAAAATGCAGATCTTGACTGAGAATATTCAAGATAATATGGGGACTAAAAATATATATATATATATATGGGGACTAGGATTCTGCATTTCTGACAAGCCCCTAGGAGATGCTATTGCTGCTGGTCCATGGACCACACTAGGGCAATAAGGCTCCGAGAGAGAGATTAAACCAGGCTCTCCAGAAAATACTATGGATCAAAGGAGAATCCAAATTAGGGTGGGAGACAGAAAGAAATAAAGCCACACAAATATTCTAATCTCACTGGGTTTATTACTAGTCTTTGGGGTTACTTAAAATTATTGAGTGAGGATAGCCGTTATACCAGAGGACTTAATGTCTTGCCCTCTCAGAAGTATATTGTTCTAGTCCAATCACCAATTTCTCCACCTGTCTTTGACCTCCAAAAAAGCAAAAAAGTCATTTACCCTCAAAGAAACAAAAGAACAAAAAATAATTCTAGAAAGTCACACACACTAATGTAAGCCCACTTACAGAATTGAAGAAAAATGTTCTTTCCTCTCCTTTTGTTTTTCACAAAATAAATAGCATGCCTCCTTTTCCACTTTGGCTAGATTAATTTAAACAAAAGAATGGAATCTAGCAATTATCCACTGCAGGCCTGATTACTATTGAATCTACTACAGATACTTCTAAGTATCAAATGATTTACTCAGCGAAAAAAGGAAAGGTTTAGAATTTTTTTCATTATTCATCAGCTAGGAAATTACCCAAAGAGATATACTGCTAAGAAAAGGATTTATATCATTAAATGAGATATACATAATTTTAGATTTTAAAAATGTTCTAAAGAACATACAAATGGAACAAAAAAGCATGTTAACATTAGAAAATTGATGGTTCTTTAGAGACTACTATAAAGTGCTGGGAATGAAGAGTTTATAATAATGCTTTCAAATAGTAGCAGATAGACAAGGATAAATTGACTTTGCAGATGTAGTGTTTGCTCAATCAGGAGGCAACTATAAAATGATTCAATGTCCCTTCAACAATATGAACCTGTAGAATGAAGATTACATAGTTTATTTCCTTAAAATTCTCAGTCTCACAGTCATCAAAACTAACAAAAAAGCTGATTTTTAACACAGGTTGGGTTTTCCCCCTGTAAACACTAGATGCTGAGCAAGAATCTCAGAAAACAGCTTGCAGTTGTGCAGCAAAAATTTAGCTGGTGACCATGATTTCTATTTTTAAATGATTTAAGAAGAAGATTGCCAATCGTGTAGGACAAACTAGAATGTGTTGCAAAAGGCAGTCTGTCCCTTAGCTGACATAAGCACAGGAGTCTGATATTCTAGAAGAAAAAGTACTTTGGAGGTGATGATTAAACCAAGAGGCTAAAATATTGAGACTTGTTAATGGTCTTAGACTAATGAGATGGAGGGATGTCACTGAAAAGTGTCTATCACAAATCTGCCACACATGATTTGTCTCCAGGACAAAATTTAGTCATGTGAAGTGTTGTTATTTCTTCGTTATTTCTTCCTCAAGGATTCTGAAATACCACCTCAGATGACTCTCCAATTTAAAGATTTTTCAAAAATCCAGTTTTAGAAAAATGAATATTTTATTCTTTGTTGGTGAAAAGTCCTTGTCACTTGTACCAAAAGGTCAAACTGTAGCACAGTCAGCGCAGGCATGAGTTGAGACTCCCATGTGTTTTGCACAAATGATAACATCACTTGGTTTCTGCTTTACTGTTTGTCAAAGATCTGGAGGTGCTTTCACACACACCATCTCACTTAAGTGACCTAGCTCAAAGAGAGGGAAGGTCAGGAATTTATGAGTCGAATCTACTGGAGGGCAACTAACAATGACAATTATCACAGGAACACTCTAAAATGGATCAGAGCTTGGATTTCATCTCCAGAAAAGCCTGAAGATCAAATTTGCTCTTGTTTTGCATGGGTCCTGCTGGTTTTAAACAATACATTAATTCATTGATTACATACTTTCAAATTTTGTGTTTAGTCCGATAGATACCACTTATGATGAGTTGGCTGTAAACTCGCAAAAAGACTCATGCTGAATTAGCCACTGATGTGAAATAAAAATCGACACCCACCAGCTGACTTCCGATTGTTCTGTGAAGCCCCACCTATACGGATTAGGTTGTGCAAAGATGCTTCCAGGTTTAGTGTAAGCTTACTATGAAAAGAGAGGTTAGATGCCAGTGTGAGTCCCAGACCTCTCCTTTAACTAGAACTCCCCGCCACATCAGGTTTAGAATACGTTCACTTATTAAATCTTGTCCAGCTGAGTTGATTCAAGTCTCAATTGCACCTCAAACTACATGAACGACACAAAAGGAAAAAAGCAGGTACTTCAGATTTGTGTGTCAAGAATCTTCTGTATCTTTCCCTCTGGGTCTTGGAAGCTGGTGGTGTAGTGGTTAAGAATTTGGCTGCTAACCAAAAGGTCAGCAGTTCAAATTCACCAGCTGCTCCTTGGAAACCCTATGGGGCAGTTCTACTCTGTCCAAAGGGTTGCTATGAATCGACTTGCTAGCAATGGGCTTTCTCTGGTTCTCAGTTTCTTCATCTCAAAAAGCCTACACCAACTACATCATCTTTACATCGTAGGAGGCAAAATAAGGATTACTTACCTATCTACTCATTGCCCTCAAGTCAATTCCGACACATAGCGACCCTATAGGACAGAGTAGAACTGCCCCACACAGTTTCCAAAGAGCACCTGGTGGATTCAACCTGCTGACCTTTTAGTTAGCAGCCACAGTTCTTAACCACTATGCCACCAGGGTTTCTGAAAATAAGGATTAGAAGAGGCAAATACTAAACTGTGCAAAATGCACTGTCTTTCAATAAACTAATAATGTAACAGTGAGATATAAAGCACAAAAGGTAAAATACAGCACATATTACTTTTCGAAAATTGAGTCTTAAAAGCAGCTGACCCTCAAAGATGGCCCAATTTGCTTTCTTCCACAGCATGTAATGCTCATTACCACCAAAATCATTGACCATTCTCCCCATGAAAATTAAGAAAATAAAACTGACTCAGTGTTTTCCTCTAAAACTTTAGAAGCTAAACCTTAATAACTGAACCAAGATCAACTCAAAAGAAGAAATAAATAAGCTTTATAAAACCACACTTTCCAAGAAATGTAACTAATCCTTCACTGTGTTTTTAGCATCTAACTAGGTTCCTTCTCAAGTACAACTTGCAACCTCCAGGTAGCTATAGGCACTACAAAGAACCATTCATTTAAGCATAAAATAAAGATAAAAGAGAACATGATCATTTCATTATTCAAAAAGGCAATAACATACCACCAAGTCAACACATATTCTTATCTTTTATACATTTGTATGTCTACAGTTTAGCAAAATATAATTGAAATCAGAAGCCAGAGGCACTACACTAATCATCAAAGAGACTTTGAATAACACTTAAGACACTTTGATATTGCTGCAGACAACACCCAGCTCGGTAAGAAAAGGAAACCTTTTTTTTTTTTTTAAGAGAGATTGTCTATGATAAAGATTCAAATTGCAAAATGAACCAAATACCAGGCTCCTAGATCAATTTGGGAAACCCTGGTGGTTAAGAGCCATGGCTGCTAACCAAAAGGTCAGCAGTTCGAAACCTACCAGGCACCCCTTGGAAAACCTATGGGCCAGTAGGGCAGTTCTACTCTGTCCTATAGGGTCACCGGGAGTTGGAAACCACTGGATGGCAATGGGTTTTTATTTTTGCTTTTGTTTTTAAGATCAATCTGGATTACCGAGGGTTAGCCATTTCTCTTCTGTGAATATGCTCTGGGACAAGTTCATTTTAGGGAATGGTAAATGATACAATGCCACAAGTTTAGGAATTTAACTAACCCCTGATGTAAAGTAAACTGGTTAAGTTGTACCTTTAGAAAATCTAAAGCAGTGGAGAAAAAAAAAATCCAAGTAGCAACACAGGTTTTGAGCTAGGCTCTTGAGACACAAAGTTGGCACCGTATGGAGGTATCACAAAATCGGTTTATTGCTTACCTTCCTTGTTTCTGTACGAGTATTTCTGAACGTGGTTTGCAAAAAAAAAAAGGAGTGGGGGTGGGTACCGTGGCAACTCAAGTTCAGGAATGTTTGGTTATTACACCCAGTTAAATGTATTTTAAGGCTGGAGGACCACTCAAATCTAATACTATGTTAAAATATGTGGAGAATATCCAAACCTAGAAGACTGACAACCTGGAAATCTTTTTTCAAGAAACATTTTATGTGATTACTGTTAACCTATCTACCTACCTATATATATAAAAAAAAAATACATATTTCAATATTATGACATACATGTTATTAGTGGTTGTCCATATTACTGAGTTCTTATTCAGTCATTTCCATAGATACAAGAAAAAATAATTATGAGAATATTTTCTTACATTGTAACAGATACTTCACAGAATGGTCATTAACTCATCTCCTAAACCTGCAAATTACTATTTATTCACCAAATTGCAGGTCCAGTTGTAATCAAAGTTTTTTAAGTGCTGAGTTTTATGTAGACCTATAATTGCTTGATAGCACTTTATTTAAAATCCTGTTGAAATGTCAAGTAATTACTGAGGGGTGAGACAAGAACTAAAACACACACAGTGTTGCTGTGTTTCTGAAATTCTAACGCTCTTAAGTAACAATGAATTCTGCTGGTGTTAATTTATTTTGACCTCAGAACTGGGTGGAAATTAATTTTGTGCACTGAAACTTCCTCCTACATATATAAAACTTTTTTTTTCTTCAAAATAAGCATATACAGAGGAAGATTTCTACACAAATCCTTTTTTAACATAATACTTTTTACTGCTTATACGGAGCAACTGTAAATGAAAGAGCTCAGATTTTTTTTTTAACCATGGAAGAAGAGAAAAAGAAACCAAGCAAACAATAAAATATACTCAATCTATAGAGATAATAATGAAGTTGAGACATAACATTTTAGTCATTTGCTTCTGCTCTTTAAAACCCACAAAAAATAAGAGAATTTTTTTTTTTTAAGCATAAACCCATAAAGCAAATAAAATGGAAGAGCTACAAAGTGTTAGATGCCAGAGAAACAGAAGTCTGATTTGCTGAGAAAGATATAAAAGCTGTATCAGGAAGTGGGGCAAAACACGAAGAAGACTAAGGAGCTGCTTGACCCAAAGACGATCTCCCTCTGTCTGTAGCAGAAACCCCAAGTCACTGACATCAAGATGATTCTGACTCATGGCAACCCTACATGTTATCAGAGTAGAACTACACTCCATAGGGTTTTCAGTGGCTGTAATCTTACAGAATTAGATCACCACAACTTCCTTTCCCAGCACCGCAGGGTAGATTTGAACCACCAATCTTTCGGTTAGTAGGCCAGCATGTTAACCATTTGCACCACCCAAAGGGTAAAGCAGAGGAACATCAAAAAAAAAAAAAAAAAAAAGTTGCTGTTGAGTTGATTCCGACTCAAAGGGACCCTATAGGACTGACTAGAGCTGCCCCACAGGGTTTCCAAGGAGCACCTCGTAGATTCAAACTGCCGACCTTTTGGTTAGTAGCCAAGCCCTTAACCACTGCACCACCAGTGCTCCAGAGGGACGTCAGGCAATGGTAAAAGCAGGGATGTTGTCCTGAAAAGCTTACTTAAAATACCTGCTCTCTGTCTCCTCTCCCAATCTGCTCCTAGAATGCTGATGTCCAGACTCAGGCCCTTCAACAGATAAATGGAAGATTGTTCTCCAGGGCAGTGCTTCTGTCCTGGCGATCTTGTTAATGAACAGATTCTGATCAGTAGATTTAGGGTTGGGCCAGAGGTTTTCCATTTAACAAGATTCCAGGTAATATGGATGCTGCTGGTTCAGGGAGGGCCTACTCCTTTAGTAGCAGTTTCTAGAATCTAACCGACACAAAAAGAAAAAACCGCTAGATACTGATGTTGGGGGAGATCCCAACAAAAAGGCCCAGCCAGACCAACTTGGAATGAATACCAATCAGCTTTATAGTATCCCACTCTAAAATATGAGCAAACAGTTAAGGGCTTTGAGACATTCGGGGAATGTCTTTAATATGAAAGTGTGAGAACAAACAAAGGCAATTTGAAGGAAAGAGATACTATGCAGTGAGATAAAAACTATCACTAACATTCTGAGAGGGGTCAGAAGATATATTTCACCCATAAAATGAGAACAGAGTTGTATTTAAAGAAAATAAAATTAGGGGAAAAGAAAGAGCTCTTAGAAATTAAAATTTTGTATTAGGAATGAAAGAAGGCTTAGACGAGAAAATTCAGGAAATTAGCCTTCCCTTCCTTACCCTCCGCTTCCCCCCCAAAAAGGGAAAATAATGAGAAGCAAATTTTTAAAAACTGGAGTATTATTCCAAAAGGCCCAAAATCTCAGTGACAGGAATTCCAGAAAAAGAGAAAAATAATAATAAAATGGAGAAAAGAAAAATATTAAAGAAATCAGCCAAGGAAATGTCCCAGAATTGATGAGTTTCTAGATGGACACAACTCATTGGGCACTCCAAAAAGGAAAGAAAATAGACCCATACCTGGGCCCATCAACATGAAATTTTTGGAAAACTGTGGATAGAGCAGCCGAAAACTTCGGGAGAGAGAGAGAGAGAAAATAGGTCACAGACCAAAAGGTGAAAACAACTTAGGCCTTCTCAACAGTAACATCACAAACTGGAAGACCAGGGAGCAATGCTTTCAAAATTGTGAGGGAAAATGCTTTCCAACTTAAAATTCAATGTGTAGCCAAAATATCAATTAAGACCATTTCATATATGCAAAGTCTCAAAAAATCTATCTTCCAAGTATTCTCTCTTAGGAAACTACTGAAGGATATACTGCTCTAACATCAAAGAGTAAATCAGAAAAATGTCAGAGAAGGAATTTATGAAACCGGGGATCCAACTCAAAAGAGAGATGAAAGAAATCTTCTGGATGATAGAGAATCTCAGAATAACGTCTATGCCCCAGATATAAAGAGCTACCTGATTAGATCTGGCAGACCAGAAGGCTGTGAAGAAGATGCCCCCAAGAATATATTTGTATCTGATCATTCTGAGGGGAAACTTGTGATGGGGGGCAAAGCATAAGGATGAATTAGTGAGAACTATATCTTAATAAGTGATATTAGCTTCATGCAAAATAAAACATTGAAAAAAACAGTAATCATATGACATCTTTCAGCTCTAAAAAGTGCTTTCATAGACCTAATAATGTTAATATTGGGAATTTGCAGGAATGGTATGTAATAGAGGCTGGAGTTAATTTAAACAGCCGAAACCTCATCTTTTAAGAGATGGTAGGTAATTAAATTAGAAAATCACAGCTAGCACTATATGCATATTATTTAGATGTGTAGATGAACACCAAGAGGAGCAGCTAAAAAAGAAGTGAACATGGCTGCCTGCAAAGTAGGAAATGACAGGGGTGCGGATATGGACTAAAGATTGTTTTCTATCCTTTAAACTATGTGCCCACACTACTTTTATGAAAACTGAAAGAAAGATGTTCAACCAGTCTAATGTAATCATTTTAATCATAAAGAACCTGAGAGGCTCAGAATTAGGACCTTGCCCCAGTTCCTTCAACAAGTTGCCTTGAAGAATCAGAATCAGAGCATTCCATTATTACTTAAAATGGCATTATTATGTTATTAATCACTAAGTAATTATTAATCATAGTTATGAAAATTTAGATATTATGAGACATTATATAAGCCATTTGCAGCCATCTGGGAGAAGACTATAGATTTGGAAATTAAGTTTTCTAATTGTATATTCTTACCACCTGTCTGTCAGTTTGCCATACTATGGTGGCTTGCATGTTGCTATGAGGCTGGAAGCTATGTTACTGGTATGACAAATGCCATCAGGGTCAACCATGGTGGACAGGTTTCAGCAGAGCTTCCAGACTGACACAGATTAGGAAGAAAGGGCTGGTGATATACTTCCAAAAATTAGCTAATGAAAACCCAATGGACCACAACAGACTATTGTCCCATATAGTGCTAGAAGATGGGCCCCCTAGGTTAGAAGGCAACAATGTACTCAGAAATGCTGGGGATCAAGAGGATGGTATGGGACCAAGGAGCATTTTGCTCTCTTTTACATGGGGTTGCCAGGAGTCAGAGCTGACTCAATGGCAATGAACAACAACAATTGTGTACTGATCTGTTTCTTGTATTGTTTATGGAAGTTTTTCCCCACGCATATAGGCTAACTCGGAGTTCACTTAATGACATAGTAAACACCAAGACGATTTATTTTTCCTTTCTTCCTCAGAGCCAAAGGAGGGTTCAGCCATCAGCATGGGAAGTATGGCCTTTAAGCAATTTCTTATTTCCATGTCAATGCTGCTCTTTCGCCAACATTTCAGCCCACAGACTGGCTGACAGCCTTCCCCAAGCCACAGAAACCACTGGCTGGTTGAGAACTAACAATTTTCATCTTGTGGCTTTACTGAGGATCCAGTAATAAGTTGATTTTGTTGAGGACTGCGGAACTACATGAGAAATTAGCCACTTACCTACTTCCTGATGGAATTGTGACATAAGAAGTTCTACTTAAAGGGACAGTCACCTAATCTACACATTTTGAATCTTTATCTGACTTTTCAAAAATAGCTTCCAAAGGCAAACCCTTGATGCTCTCTATCAATCTTGTTTTCCTAGTCTTTGTTCTCTCAAAAATTAGGTTCTGACAATTTCGGGTGTTAAAAATATTATGTATAAAAAGTTGCACTTTCTTCCTCTTACAGGTAACCAAACTATAATGATAACAATTATAATTAACTAAACTGTAACCACAATGATTCTTTAGTTTCAACCATAAAACTCCTTGGAAAAAAAATTCTAATTTTAGTTATTTATCTTTTATGGAAAATGAAGTCTTCTTCCATCTTCTGTACTCTTTCATTCATTGTCTTACTGACAACTCTGCATGTCGGATAAAGGAATGATGGCGTTCTTCCAGAGATCCCAGCCCCCATAATTATAGGTATTCAACCAAAGAGTGCTTATTAATGGTTATTCTTGCTGCTTTCTGGCTGAGGGGCCACCACTCTCTAACCACTTCCTCTCAGGCTAGTAATTCATCATCAGAGAGAAAATTCCATTATTATAACCTTATTCTGTACTGGCAAAGCTGGCATTTCCCCATAGGCAAACCTGAAACCTATACCCTCTGGCTCCATAACATCTGTCAAAGTAATTTGGTCATATATTTCTACTTAGTAATTTTAGGTTCAAAGCAGAACAGCACTATTTAATAATAAAAAATTAAGAGGTCAAAACATCCCAGAGCAAAATATTCTTTTTTGCCTATCAAATGCCTTTATAAAAACAAGGACACTCATTACCGCATTGACAATTAGCACGATAGGAGTGGCCTGCTTTTCCCCGCCTCTGGAGAAAAGGAATGATGTATAGTCTCAAACCTGAGGGATGTCATACAATCAAAATACTTGCATCAATTGTAAACTGGCAAAGTTTTCACAAAGACATAGATATTAAGAGTAAGCACAGCTTATCAAGAATAAAATAGCTTATTATAATTTTATTAAAAATAAAATTCAAAACTAAGGACTCTAAGTTTGAGCTAGTTTTTCACCTGCGGACTGATAATGAGTCCTTGTATTAACCCAATCATAGACAAGTTAATAAAATCTTCCAGGTTTTTTCTTGAGCAAAAATACTAATTCATCTAATATTTTCAATATTTTTCTAAATTCTGGCTATTCCTTACAAGTAGACAGGAAGCAGTGATGTTATATTTGTTTCACCAGTGCAAAAAAGCGCTTAAGAGTACATTAGTTACCCTGAGTTTCTCTCACTGATCAATTAAATGCTGCTTCCTTTCTATTTCAACTTTATTGCCATAGGCAGGCTTTTGTTATATCTGTTTTCTATCCTGATAGCTTAACTGTACCTCAATATACCCAGTTCTTCCTCACTCCAGTTGCCCTTGCTCACCATTGCCAGATATAGCCTAACTGTGTCAGAAGACCTGCTCAAAAACTTCTACTGGCTCTAATTTATCTACAGGAAAGAGACTGGACTTCTTACCCTGATACTCAGGGCCATTCCAAATGATGTCCTCACCCACTCTTCAAATCTTATGGCTAAACCGAATTGCTCCTTCACTCACCAAGTAGTCCTTAGACTTTCCTGCCTCTGTGCCTAGCTCATGCCATTCCCTTTTCCTGGAATGCCTCCCTCCATCTGTTCTTGAAGCTCCAGATCATGAATCTTTGCTTGATTTCATATTCACAAGACCTTCCTCCTCCTTGCCCTGCAATTCACATATGCTGACTTACATCACGTGGAATCACGCATGTTCTCCCTTTTCCTGGATGGCCTGAGTCAACTTGCTATGATCCCAGGATCAGACACACTGTTGCATAAAAGGGCTTTAATAAATGTTTGTTAAGAGATAAATAAATGAGGATAATACATGCCAAGGAGAAGTCTAGAACAATACATCATTCCTTAATAAACCTTTGAATGTAAAAATGCCCAAATATATTTCTTCTTCCCAGAGCTGTTCATTTTCCTTCATCCTGAAATTTCTAGCACACCAGATGCTACCTTCACATTTAGCCTCTATCCAGGCTGCCTACTCACAAAGATACGTAACTCACCTCTCTTGCCTCAGAGAATCCAGCCCCCTCATCTCAGTCCTTCTCTTTAGTTACTGCCTCTGATTAGGGCACGGTAACCTTGCATTCTCAGAATTTGCTGTACTTTGATTATTAAAGCTGAAATGTTAACTAGCCTGGAGTACCTTCCCACTTATCCATGGTAACAGGGAACTGTGATCTTGTGATGGACACAAATTAACATTTAATGGTAAAACTTGGTTTTAGTCAATGATTTTCACCTCTTCACTCACCCATCATGTATGATTATCGTAAGAAGATATTCGTTTATTCACTCATCTCATTCTCTAATTGCTTCTTGAAAAACAGAAATAATGAACAGGTAAGCAGCGGAATGCAAAAAGGAATATGAATCTGATTATTTTAACATCTTAAAAATCTATAAAATTCTGTATCAATCTATAATTTATTACACTATAAATTAACCTTTAAAAAAGCAGAAGTAAAATTAAAAGTCTCACTAAGACAGAGAAAAAGGATCAGTGTAGAACTTGAAGATACTGGAAACAGCTGCATGGTTTAATCCCAACGTAATTATGGGATTTGATACTTTTTAGGTCCAAGCCAACTTCTGACAAATCCTTCTGTGATGTTGGAAAGAAGCTCAGAATGAGGCTCCCATGGTAGAACATGTTTAGTGTGGATTCCTTGGCACTCCTTCAGGACTAGTTAAGAGTACTAATAGGATACCAGTCTTGTGCTCTATCACATTTTCACAGTCAGAATTGACTTGACGGCAACAAAAAACAACAGTTTCTGCACCAATGAAGGTGCCTGGATGTTGCATCTTATTTCCCAGAAATTTCTTCCTGAACCGTGGTGGTATCCTCGGGGGCTACAAAACCACACCTGTCATGGATGGAATTGTGTCCCCCAAAAATATGTTTGTATCAATTTGGCCAGGTCATGATTCCAGTATTGTGTGATTATCCACCATTTTGTCATCTGATTTGATTTTCCTATGTGTTGTAAATCCAATCTCTAAGATGTTAAAGAGATGGGATTAGTGGCAGTTACATTAGTGAGGTAGGACTCAATCTATAGGACTGGATGCTTCTTGAGCCAATCTCTTTTGGGATATGGGAGAGAGAGGTGAGTGGAGAGGCATGGGGACCTCATACCACCGAGAACGCAGTGCTGGCAGCAGAGTACATCCTTTGGACCTGGGGTTCCTACGTGGAGAAGCTCCTAGACCAACAGAAGACTGATGACAAGGACCTTTCTCCAGAGCCAAAAGAAAGAGAAAAGCTTTCTCCCGGAGCTGGTGCCCTGAATCCTGACTTCTAGCCTACTAGACTGGGAGAGAATAAACTCCTGTTTGTTAAAGCCGTCCACTTGTGGTATTTCTGTCATAGCAGCACTACATGACTAAGACAACACCCAACAGCTTTGAGAACCTCATAGTCAAAATCATCTAAAATATGCCTTTACCATATAAATTTGTATAATACAACCATTGGAAAAATGCCATTACTTTCTTCTAAATAAAGAGAATAAGCCAAAGCAACACCTTCAGTGGATGTGGAGGAGGTCACTACATGCGCTTCACTGTTAGCAACTGCTATGAAATCTGAAGGATTATGCGAGGTAATCCAACAGAACTTTCGTTTTAAACAGAAGGCTTAAGTTTGCATTACAGTTATACACAACACAAAGGCATTCAAGTCTACTGCTCGGTTCCATTTTCCCCATATGAACTGTCTTGTAAATGTCACTGAAATCTGCCAAGCAGCTTACTGTTCCTAAATTTTAGTGAGAACTCAGGTTTCTGATTAGTAGTTAGTTGACACATACATAAGAATCACCTGAGGATCTTGTTAAACTGTAGATTCTGATTCAGTATACCTGGGATCAAAATGCAAATTCTCAGCAAAGGGCGCTGAGCCAGAATGTGTTGGTTTGAAGCCCTGGAGGAAAACAACTAGTTGCCCTGGAGTCAACTCTGGCTCATGACGACTCAATGTGTGTCAGAAGAGGACTGTGCTCCATAGGGTTTTCGATGGCTGATTTCTCAGAAGTAGATCACCGGGTCCTTCTTCTAAGGAGCCTCTGAGTGGATTCAAGCCTCTGACCTTTCAGTTAGCAGCAAATGTGTTAACCATTTGCACCACTCTAACACAACTATGGGAATAAGATTTGAATTCTCCCCACTGTATCTACTACTTCTTCATGGAGACTAAACATTAAGCCATTTTATGCAGCAGAATTCTGCCTTGCAGTTCTCCCACTTACTGTGGAGAGGATTGAAAAAGTATTGGTAATAGAGCTCTGATCATCTGCAGTATACTGTCCTGTGACTTCATATAGTATTTATTTTTCAAAAGCTAGGTATTTTAAATCATTCTGCTGTTTTGCCTTGTTTATATCCTGTTTTATAGCTAGTCTCAATTTTTATAAGTATAGTTACTTACTGTTTCAACAAAGCAAATGCTTTCCTGACAAGTTACCCAGAATATAATCTGAAGAAAGTTTATTTTACCATGTTAACTGAGACACTGGCCAGTAGCATACAGGGATCTCCAGAAATGTTCCCATGACACGCTCAAAGAAGTCCAAGTTATTCCTTTTTCTCCAAACTGAAGAGTCTGGCCTTCCCATTAAATTCTCACTCTTCACCACATTTGCCATAGATGCTTTGAAGTTCAAGTCTCAAGACTCAGAAAGTACCAATTTTGGACAATGTTAGCAATTTAAGCCATTAGTCATTCCCTTGTCTATCAATTCTCTTATGAAAAAATGTTGATTCTCCTCCATATCCATTAAGAGAGAGGGAGAGCAAACAATATCAGAAAGGCTAGTGACATACTTAAAAAAATGCGCATTTTCAATTCAAACCACAGTTTGGTTTTTGTGGGATTTAATTTCCACTGAAGAGAAACCACGTACATATGTATCTGATTTCTCCTTAAGGGCTGGTTATGGATGAATGGAAGAATCAGAGAAAATACAACAGAGCAGTATAGACAGCTAAGTCCATATTGCCTTCCATCAGGTGTCTATGATCCTTTTTACATTACAGAAATAAAGTAAGTCTGGAATACTGTAATTCAGACTACCAAAGTAGAAGAGAACCAAACAATTGTCAAAGGCGATCAGTTACACGTATACAGTATTGTATATTATAATTATAATCAAATAAAGCTGTGAGGTCTTTCAGCTATTAAAAATGTCATCAGCAATGAGGCTAATTTGTGTCCGACCAGGGCTTTTATAGTAACTGATTACTTACAGATGCCAAGTCCCCCAGGGAACTACTGCCACCTGTTTTCAATTTGTGGGTTGGCAGCCTTGTCCTGACAACACTTACTGGTCTAACACTGGGTTCTGCCATCTGTTGCAATGAAGCTGGTACTTAATCAATAGTTTTTAGGGGATACCATTGACATTACTGAAAGACATTTTATTTTAGCTTTCTCTCTATATCCCTCCACTATTTACGATACATGAAGACAAAATGCCCCCGAATGAATAGCGTTATCCAAAGGTTACAGCCCTACAAAGTTTTGGAACAAGTCCTACATGGACACTCTCCCTCAAGCCAAACATGGAATTTTAGAAAGAAAGGAGATCTGTAAGGTCAGCTCAGTTAATCTCTCATATAATACAGGAATTCCTTCCACCATAAACCTGAACAATTGACTTCACTTTCCATTTGAACAGAGTTCATTGTCTCCACAAAGCACTTCATTTCTACTTCAAATAGTTGGCACTCTTATAAAACCCTCCCTTACATTAATCAGGACCTGTTTACTTGTAGCTTCAACTCGATGAGTGTTCCTCTCCCCACTGGATTGACATAAATGAAGTCTCAACCATCATCTATAAAGACAACCTTCCAAATATTTGAAATAGCCAGCTTTCTTTTCAAGTCTTTTCTTTTGTAGGCTAAATATTCCAAGTTCTTTCAGCTAATTCACATGAAATTTGTTCCCTTTTCTTTGCCATTCTAATTGTTATAAATCAGATCTGTTTCATCAATGCCAGTGTAAAATGTGATCTCCAAAAATGAACAAAATACCAAATAAGAGTATTGACTGTGCTGCAGTCTTTGATTTTCCTGCAAACCAAAGTTCTGGCAACATAGCAAAACACTACATACACTTATGTTGCATCATATTCCATTTTTTGACTCATCTTTTTTTTTTCCCTTGAAAGCAAGAAAGAAAGCAAGCTCTTCCCCATCTTTAAAGCCTACTGCCAAAGTGGACCTGAGGTATTATCTGCAATTTGTTTTCAGTGCACGGGAATTTCACATATTTGTGCCTGGAATCTTGAAGTAATTTTTAGTAGTTAGACATGATTTTAACACTTTTTAACATATTTTATTCCTCTTAGTATGTTATTGCTGTTGTTGTTTGTTATTATTATTTCTTCCCAGTATGTTTACTCTATCTTTTCTCATTTGACAATTATATCTCTAAACAGATGGGAATGAAGCAGAAAAAGAATTAAATGGTTTTTCTGTAGCTAACTCTAACTTAAAAAATACATATATACTGTCTTGAGCCCATTTTGTTCATTTATGTATTTATCTTTTCAAACTCCTATATTTTTCCAAAAGTCAAGGATTTCATTTTACTTGGATCCACAATCAACACCCATGGAAGCAGCAGTCAAGAAATCAAAAGACGCATTGCATTGGGCAAATCTGCTGCAAAGGACCTCTTCAAAGTGTTGAAGAGCAAAGATGTCACCCTGAAGACTATGGTGCGCCTGACCTAAGCCATGGTATTTTCAATCACATCATATGCATATGAAACCTGGACAATGAATAAAGAAGACCGAAGAAGAGTTGACGTCTTTGAATCGTGGTGTTGGCGAAGAATATTGAATATACCATGGACTGCCAAAAGAACAAACAAATCTGTCTTGAAAGAAGTGCGGCCAGAATGCTCCTTAGAGGCAAGGATGATGAGACTGCGTCTTACATACTTTGGACATGTTGTCAGGAGGGATCAGTCCCTGGAGAAGAACATCATGCTTGGCAAAGTATAGCGTCAGCAGAAAAGAGGAAGACCCTCAACGATGTGGATTGACACAGTAGCTGCAACAATGAGCTCAAGCATAACAACGATTGTAAGGATGGAGCAGGACCGGGCAGTGTTTCGTTCTGTCGTGCGTAGGGTCGCTATGAGTTGGAACCAACTCGACGGCACCTAACAACAACAACAACATATTTTTCCGAGTTGCAATCATCCTTAATATCCTTTCTTCTCACTCATCTTTGATACTATTGCCATCTTTCCATCTTCTGAGCATATTTTTCTAAATATCAAGCCCAACATTGAGAATTTCAATGAACTCACATTCGTTCCCTAAGTTACTGATTTTTGCTCCACAAACCCATTTGTGATTTTGTTGCCTCAACAAATTTAGAATGAGGTGGTTAATGGCAAACATGATGTGCTCTACATTGTGTGAGACATGTATGTGAAAAAAAAAAAAAGTTTTTGCTTTTTAGAGCTAGGAAGAGTGATGGTACCATTATGGTCACATTTTACACAAGGTTGGCTGCTCCAAGTGATTACAAGGTCTGCACCATAAAACCAGTATCTCCATGAGGTGCCATCTATTAGCACGGACAAAGACAGGCTAGGCTTTATGTCTGGGTAGGCTCTGGAATGCGGCTGTGGATACTGCTACCCCAACACCAGCTGCAGCAATCATACGGCTAGATCCTCAGAGCTATCTCCCAATAGTTCCCCCTGCCTCTAAGTCCTGGGCCAGCATTATGTAAGGGCAGCACTGAACATGATGAAAAAAAAATGTTAATACTGATTGTTTTCTTCTTGGCATGGCCCACTCACCCATTATGGGCCTCAGCACAGTTGAGGAAGTCTCAACTCAGGGTAGCTGGACTTGACTGCTGAAGTCCTGCCTCTTCTTTAGTCACATTAAAAAAGATGGGCAGGGAGGGAAGGGAGGAGAGCAAAAGGAAGAAAAAATAAGGATACAAAAAGTTGACCAGTAATAAAATATAAAAAATTTGAGACTAAAGAATTTAATAAGTTCATATCTGAGTTTAAATATAATACATAAACATAGAACAATCTGATTATTTCCTTCTGTTTCTCTACCCCAAAAGGCAAAAATACTTGTGCTAAATAATTACCAACACTTCCCTGCTGATTTAAAGTGACATCATTTAAAAATATAACCCAAATTGTGATAGATATCTGTAACATATACTCATGTAGACCTATCTTAAAAGAGATTGAAAGAGAGAGAGAGAGCTATATTATTTAGCGCTCTGGTTTAATGTCTACATTGCTTTTTAATACCTACAGTTCTATAGTTGTAAATTTCTAATTTATAATCATAATAATCACAAATGTGATTACAAAAGCCCATCCTATTTTCTCTAATTCAGGAAAATTACTGCAGGTCTACTTGTCCCATTTTACTGATACCTAAAAAAAGCATCTTCAAGAATTGAGAATGGGGTCTTATTAATACGAAGGGCATTGTAAATCCATTTGAGGACTACTGGGACATAATTAAATAGGAACTTCATTCTAAAACTAGGGCACATAAGCCCAGCGTTAATAATGGCTGTTCTGGGGCATGCTGGAGAGTTCGAAGTTGATCAACCTGATTTCTGAGATTCATACATTTAGAGCCTCTCATTTAATCTTGTAGCCAAAAAAAAAAAATGCTTTGCAGAGAAGCCCGCTGTGCTCTTGAGAATCTGTGGAATCCAAGCACATGCAATGAGAGGCTTCCTAATTGCCTCTGCTTCACCTAAGCCGGGATGTTTGATGATACCAGACGCCGATGTCAGGTTGTCTTGACCATGTAACACAGCACACGTGGGAACTGCTTGTACTAAGAACTGTAGATACTGGACTAAGGAATTCAGATGATCTAAAGGTGAGTTTAATATTAACCAGTGGTGTCCTTTTATAAAGCATAGCACTTGGTATCAGGAACACATAACTACATTTTCAATGGAAGTACAAAAATATTGTCTAATAAAAAAAAAACCCACTGCCATCATGTTGATTCCAACTTATAGCGACCCTACAGAACAGAGTAGAACTGCCCCATAGAGTTTCCCAGTAGCACTTGGTGGATTCGAACTGCCAACCTTTTGGTTAGCAGCCGTGGCACTTAACCACTATGCCACCAGAGTTTCCATTGGCTAATAGTCTATACCAAATTTTCAGAAATGTCTGGGAGTAGACTTTAGGATTGTGGTAGGACTCCTCAAAAGAGCTTGGACTCTATCTCAAAACTCTGCTAAATTAATCACAGTTAAGTCAGGTAATGTAGAGGTGGCAGAAAAATTTCTAGGAAGTCAAAGACCCTAATGGCTCATCGAGTTTAATAAAAACCTCAAGCACAGTGTCACTGACTTAGCATGAGACTGTTTTGAATGATGCAGACTACCCAATGCTGCTTTGAAGTACATTATTGTGGAAAACTGGCTAAACAAATTTCTGAATTTCATAATTCCATATTCAAAAATTCATATATTAAATATTTTCTCTGCAGTGGACACTGCATGCTGGGGTTTATTGTGGAGTGCTCTCTCTCAGGAAAACCACCTGTAAAGCTGTGAGAGAAGAAGGATTAAACAGAGGGAAAAGTTTCATTGTGATGCAGTTTCAACAAAGGCCTTGGCTAAACCTAACAGTGACCTCTGAGGCTGGGATGGCCCTTCAGAGCTGTCCCAGGTAGATGCAGAGAAACCACTAGACAGAGGAACAACGCCCATTAGATGGAACTCTTGTTAACCAAGCACTATGATAGGCTCTGAAGATAATGGGGAAAAAAATGGAACCTACCCTCAAAGAGCTCAAGGTCTAGTGGGGGCAGAGAGACGTACCAAGAAACCATGACACAACACACCTTGACAAGTGCTGTAATAATGGTATGTAGCACTGTCTGAGGGAAATGCCTAACACACAACCCACAACTCAAAGCCACTGCTTCAAAGATACTGCTATCGATACCATTTGTTCATATATTTTCCCTTTCGTGATCATTATGCAACTTCTATTATTGTAGTGCCCCTTTCAAGTGTCTAGTTATTTTTACAGTGATGAAATATGGAGAGTTATTTAATAATTAATTTAAAATATTATGGGGGAGTGGGAGGTAAGTAGTTTGGAAAAGGTCCTAACCAAAGTGTTTTTGTTTTTGTTTTGCTCAAATAAAGGACTGATGTTGAAAACCTGAGGATCCTCTGCCTTTTTACTGCTCTGTCCACCCACCTCAAAACAAGCAGGCAAGCAGACAATAAAGCCATAAGCCTCTAACAATGGGCTGGAGCCAGCTCCCAGGAAACAACCGCATGCATCTCTTGCCAAGTCCACATTCAGTGACATCAAAATGGTAGCTTGAAATTGGCCATGGTGGGCATTTTCACTCCAAGGCTATGAAATCAGGGCTTTTTTTCTTTCCTGGGCGAGATGATTGTTTCACATTATCTGCACACCGTTGCTTACAGGTGATGATATTATTTAAATAGTAAAGCTCTCATAGTGGGTATATTCTCTATATTTCACTCAACAAAGAATTAGCACACATGTCCACTTTTAGAATTACTGCGCATAGAAGGTGAAAATCTACCACTGCCTTCTCAAAGAACCAGAGATCAAACTAGTTTTCTAACTTCAGACGTGGCCTAAAAGCTGAAGAAATAGAAGCTTGGCTCTATCTAATAAAGCTACAATCAAAAGAGTTCTACAGACATTTCCCATCACGACTCTGCCCCCCCCTCAAAAATCTGTATCTTTGTGTCAAGTATATCCCATGTCATAGAAAAATAACCGTACTAAAAAGTGATCATATGCTTATTGGATCAGCAGAGTATGTAACTTTTGATTTCAGGGGAAAGGAATGTGCTACAAAATACTTCCCCTCTAATTCTTAATTCCTACTTCCGAAATATTGGAAACATGCTGAATAACACAGAAAATAGAAGAATCAGGACAAAGGTATCTCCAAGAGGAATAGGAGGGAAAGATTCCATTACACAATCAGGGAAGAAAAAAATTTAAGACAATTCACAATATGGCTGCAGATATTCCAAGAGAAAATGTCAGGAAGAAGCCAAGATGGAGCCCCAAAATACGAATAAATTGAATCATCAAATGACTAATTAATAGTCCGTCAGGATTAAGTATAAATTAGATGCTGTACTTCTTAACACATAAATATGTGGTTCACAGTCTGCAACTTGCATTCCTTTTTTTGCTCAGAAAACGTATCTCTGAACATCTCTTGTTAAAAAGAGAATCAAATAAACTTACCGCTATAAAGATATCACTTTAATGCTAGTTGCTTCCCTTTCAGTGAAGAACTGCTTATTTAGTAGCTTTTTAGCAAAAAAAAAAAAAAAAAGGTAAAATTGGATAAGAATTTCATCCTATCATTTCCAGTAAAAAGGACTCTGCTTTGTTTTCTTTTCTTTTCTTTTTTATAAGAAACATGTTTCTCAGAAACACCAAGATTATCATTCCAGGCACCTTCATCATCCCTTCCTTAAAAATCGTTCAACAATTTTGTAACATAAAAATGGCTCATTGGATGTGGAGTTCAATGATTTTTAAGGAAGAGATGGTGATCCAGGGTAAACTGCTCAACCATCTCAGGGTTAGTTTCTTCCTGTGTAAAATGGGATGGATGATAGCTAAGGTCAAATTTAGGTTCATTTCTTCCCTCTGTTCAGGTATCAGAAAGAAGACTACTTTTCTTTCTGTTCTGTTTATAATCAGAAGCCTGGATACAACAGGCCAAAAAAAACTGGTTTAATGGTTTACAAAGCTGCTGCTCCAAAATTCCCTCTGGTGGCCACATGATTATGTGCTTTGGCAAAATTGGCAAACTGTTTCACTTACTTCACTGGGAACAAGGTGGAGGCTACTTTAGGGAAAAAAAAAAAAAAAAAAAAAAACCTTCCATGATGCTTATCTAGTGTATGGTTAAAGAAAAATTTTGTTTTGTTTAACCATACACTAGGTAAAAAACCCACTGCTGTCGAGTTGATTCCAACTCATAGTGACCCTACAAGACAGGGTAGAACTGCCCTATAAGGTTTCCAATGAGAGGCTGGTGGATTTGAACTGCCGACTTTTTGGTTAGCAGCCAAACTCTTAACCACTGCGCCACCAGGGCTCCCTATACACTCGATCAGGTAAATTATTTATTCTACCCAGTTAAAAAAAAAAGACAAAAGACAAAACACCCCTCCCCAGACTAACTCTGGGGGAAAAAAAAAAATGCAGCTAACTTTGGAACTAACTTTAAATATTGGGCTACAAACATCATAGCCCTTGAGAAGAGGTACTAAATACCCTGGTCAATAATATGTCATACACAACTCAAATTTAATTTAGAAAGTATGTAGCTCTGATTACAGAGAAACATCGTTTTACTTGACACTTCACTGAATAGCCAAAGAGGTTATGTCTGTTCCAAATCAGGTTTACTTGCTTAGGCATCAAAGGATAATATAGCTAATAGTTTATAATGATTTATTTTAGGCCTGTAGGTTTCATTACTTATTTAATCAAGCACATTATGGGTGCTCAGGAAATTCATCTTAGCGCAGGGAGGGGACAAAACATACACTCTCCACAATAGCGTGGAATAGATACGAATGAAGCCATGAAATTAGTAATTCCAGTCTGTCTTAGATAGCATGTTGTCTAACAGGAGCCTTATCACTGTGAAATCAAGCTTGATTTCACCCTGAGGTAATAATGAAATAGATGACTAACCTCATCTGTCCTTCTCTATATGAAATGCCAGCAATCTATATAGAAACAACAATTTTCATTTAAGAAAACCATGTCTAAATCTAAGAAGATATTAGATCTAATGAAAAACAAGTCAGACTTCTAGAAAGAAGCAGAGTTTACAAGAATATGCTAATCTAAATCAGACAATCTCAGAGGAAAAATCCAAGTATTTAACCTCTTAGCAGGTCACAACCAGAAAAGGCTATGTGAATGTTGTTAGTCTTTCTGGTATCAGCTAATGTATAAAAGAGATATCAAGATTAAAACAGATATCAAGGTTGCATATAACTCAAACTCTAAGAAATAAGCTCTATTGTCGCAATAACTTTCATTGCAACAAAACATATTTTTATTGCTAAGGAACGTAGCAACAGAACGTAAATTGGTAAAACATTTCTGAAGACAGTTTTTGGATTCAGTAAACCATGTGTAGAAATTTTACTGAAGAGCCAATCAGTTCAGTGCACAAAGATGTGTGTACGAGTTCATTACAGTGTTACTTATATTAAAAAAATGGAAAATGATCTACACGCCCATCATCAGGGCCCTGGTTACATACATTAATTTACTACAACACAATGCTGTCATTAAAATGATAATCTAATCACATGTGGTGACATGGAAAGATGATGCTTCCAACATATTACTGAGTCAAGAAAATTATACAGTTGATTCAAGGTTTGTAAAATTGTATACATATAATCTGAATGTGTGTATTCTTAAATACTGTCTAGAAGTTTGTGTACCACAATATTAAAAAAGTGGCTCTATCTAGGTTATCAGAATATCAAGTCTTAGTTGTGTGTATTAAAATTTTTATTTCTCACCTATTTTTACAATGACCATATGCTATTTCTATAATCAACAACAATAAGGAGACCAATATCCCTTTTACAGTATGACATACATCAGCAGTGTACTCTATCTGCTCTCATTTCTATTCAGTCCTAATTCAAAGTCTAGAATTAGACACTGGACTAAGCTGATGCTGATTTGCCTGGGAACTCTAAAAAAAAAAAAAAAATTTTTTTTTTTCTGTAAGTCCCAAATTTCAAATAATGCATATAAATCTTCTTTATGATTTGTCAAATTTCCCAGTTGCTGAATTTCAGGAATTTGAGTTGCCCTATACAAAGGGAGGGAGCCCTGGTGGAGTAGTGGTTAGGACCTACGGCTGCTAACCAAAAGGTCAGCCGTTCAAATCCACCAGGAGCTCCTTGGAAACCCTATGGGGCAGTTCTACACTGTCCTATAAGGTTGCTAGGAGTCAGAATCGACTCTATAGCAACGGGTTATATGACGGGAGAAATGTTTGTGCTGACATTTTACAAATTATGGCCCTAAGAACAGATAGTTAAACTGGTCTTTCATTTCAGAGAATTGTTCCCAATAGCACCTCTTAATTACTAGCTTCTCTTAAGCTTTCACTGTCTGGACTATAAAATGGGGATAATTAGGTAACCTTATGACAAAAATGTGAGTACCAATAAAGTCATATATGTCACTCTGGATATCCTTCAAGTGCTACACGAGGCAGACTACTGCCATTACTACCAAGTGCCATCACCTGTAGTACACCAACATATTAAGAGCCACTTTAATTCGATACGCTATAATTCTTTTCACCATATTCATGACTGTAAAGTCCCCGGACTCTGAGCATCTTTCAAATGTACACTTTCCCCTCATGTTTACAGTGTGTTATATTATGGAATCTTTTCAGAATAAAATTCCAGGTTTGAAAGACAGGCCTGGAGACCTACATACTTTATCTTCTGAACAAGTGCAGTAGAGAGAAGGAAGAAGGTAATATTTTACCCTTTTTGCAGCAGTGTGACTTGGCTTCATTAGGAAGGAGACATTTCCACAGCAGAAAAGAGTTCATTACTGGTGAGGGAAAGACAGAAAAGCCAAGAGGAACATTGCTTAAGGGTACTTGGAATTAATAAATTCAAACTACGAAGGCTTAATGGCATATGATCTAAGGTACCTAGGGAACAGGCCGGATCTATGCAGAACGAATTTTTGTTTAGTTTTGGTTCAGTTTTGTTTTTGAAGACTTACAGAGGATACAAGGAGCTCTGGTAGCACAGTGGTTAAAGCACTGGGCTGCCAACTGAAAGGTCGGTAGTTCAAACCCACCAGCTGTTACAGGAGAAAGATGTGGCAGTCTGCTTCCATAAATATTTACAGACTTGGAAACCCTATAAGGCAGTTCTACTCTGTCCTATAGGGTCGCTATAAGGTCACTATGAGTAGAAATTGACTCATGGCAATGGCCATTTTTGTCTGTTTTTATGGGGGATAAAGAAAACCCTTTAAAAGAGAAGAATCTAGGAAATGTTGATTAGCTAGTTTAACTTAATCACCTAAAAGCGCAGCTCAAGAAACAACTGTAAGCACAGAACGGGGCAGTGAATCCTATTAAGCATAGCCAGAAGGCTGTCTTCCTGCATCTGGGGTAAGTGCACCGGTGTAAGCCTTTCCTGGATCCCTTAATCAGAAGCCACTGATTCCTCCTTTCCCTCAGAACTCTACCACACACTCCTGTTACCTTGTACCAGCTCCAAAGAAAGGGTCACAAATGGCACCCAGCTGGAAGAATCGGGGTTACAGCTATATCTTTTGTGTGACCAGTAAAGTGTTTTAAGGATATGAATGTGGATGCCTCTGTATGGGGCACACACTGTTCATTTCATCAGAAGCCCTATCACTCTCCAGTGTCTTACACTAGGATTTTGTTAATTTAAGAGTGCATATTGTAATTTGTAGAACAACCATTAAAAAAACTAAAGAGGAATAGCTAAAAAGCCAATTACAGGATATAAAATGGAATACTAAAAAATATTTGATTAAAAAAGGCAAAAAGGAGACATATGGGAACATCAGGCAGATGGGATAAACAGAAAACTAGCAAGAGGGTACACTTAAAGCAAAACATACCAACAATTACACTGAATTTAAGGACACTAAACTGTCAATTTAAAAGGCAGGTTATCAGAGTGGATAAAACAGCAAGAATCAATTATATGATTTCTACAGGAGACACACTTTACCTACAAAGACACACAGTTTAAAAGTAAAAGGACAGGACAAACACTTAATTATGAGATATTTGGTGTAGCTATTTCAATGTTAGACAAAATGACATCAGAACTTGGAGTACAACCAGGGATAAATGGTACTACTGTATAATGATAATATGGCCAATTCATCAAGAAGATCTAATAATCCTAAATACATATGTCCCAAATAAACGAGATTTTAAATTTATTAAATAAAAACTGACAGAACTAGAGAGACAGAACTTCAGAATCATAGTTGGAGATTTTAACGCTACTCTTTTAATATTTGTTAAGAAAAATGTCATTGAAGATTTTAAGAGTCCTGTTAACCAGCTTAGCTTAACTTACATTTAAAGAACCCTACAATCAACAACCACAGAATATATACCCTTTTCAAATACACATGAACTATTCGACACTGATGGCTATAAAACAAGTACTATAATTTTCAAAAATTAAATCATACAGTACATGTTCTTTGACCATAATGGAAAAAACTGGAAATAAAATATCCCATGAGTGTAAAAGGAAATTACAAGGGAATTAGAAATGTTTTTAATAGTACAGTAAAGAAAATAGCATATCAAAATGTATGAGATGCAGCTAACAGTCTTTTAGAGAGAAATTTATAACTTGAGAAACTTAAAAAAGTTGAGAATCAATTTATCTTTTTGTCCTTCCCTCTGTACATTTATTCATCCACTGATTTCCCTATTAATCTAGGTAATAAACCAACCCATTCATAATCAGCAATAAGTAAAAATTCTCAAATTAATGGGTTTGTTTGACAGCTCTTGTCTTCATTGACTAATTTAACACTGAGGTTCCAGGACAATACTGGAGAGGAGAGATAGAAGGCATTTATGCAACTGTTAAATTTTCTAAAAGCCATACTTTAAAGGTAAAGAGAAACAGGGTAAATTAATTTAGTAGTCTCCTTCATTAAACTGCTATATCAAAGTACGATCATATAATGAGCACAAAAAAATGATTAAGAAGATATTTTGCATCTTTTTGAAAACATTTATTCAAGGGCTTCAAGTCCCTCCTGAGAGCAGTAGCTGTCATCATGTACATATCCATCCAGTCAATAAGCACTCATCTTCACGTTGAAGTGACTTTGGTAGTACAGAAATAAAGAAGACATTCATAGTTTCAAGGGATTACAGCTTAATAAAGATAACATGCCCAGTAATCATTCTAAAGGAATACTGCAAGAACGTAAAAACAAAACAAAGTGCCAAGACAGCTCAAAGCAGAAGAGACTGTTTCCAGCGTAGCAAGAAAAAACAGTTGGGAACCATTGTTTACAAAGAGCAAGGGAACTGATTTTTAGTACACAGCATCTAGGATATCCCAGGCATTGTGAACGTGTTGTACATATTTTGTCTTATTCAGTCCCCACAACAATCACAGATTATGAGCACCTTGTTACCGTTTACAGATGAAGAAACTGAGGCTAAAACAGTTAACGTTTTACCCAACCAGAAGGTGGCTCTGAGACTTAACACACCACATTTTTCCTCCCTTTGGTGCAAATGTTTAACAAGCTCAGCTGGTAACCAAAAGGTTGGAGGTTTACAGTCTCTGCAGAGGTGCCTTGGAGAAAAGGCCTGGCAATCTACTTCTGAAAAATCAGCCATTGAAAACCCTATGGAGCACAGTTCTACTCTAACACACATGGGGCCACCATGAGTTCCAGTTGACGGCAACTGGTTCTTTTGTATTTTTTGAACCCCGGATACCAGGGTGGGAGAAGCAAAGTATGCACTGTAAGATGAGCAGGGTCTGGAAAGGTAGCTATGGAGGGGAAGTGAAGGGGGGTGGATATTCTAGGGATGGGTGGTGAATGTTATTTTGTAGAGAATGTAGTTTAGCTTGATAAGAAAACAGGGAGACACAGGATAAGAAGCTGTTAGAGTAGACTGGAAACCCTGATGGCCCAGTGGTTAAAAGCTACGGCTACTAACCGAAAGGTCGGCTGTTCGAATCCACCAGCTACTCCTTGGGTACCCTATGGGGCAGTTCTACTCTGTCCTATAGGGCCACTATGAGTCGGAATTGACTCGAGGGCAACAAGGAACGGGGATAGATTAGTTCAGAGAATGCCCGCCTGGAACCCCATCTGGGCTTGATTTAGCTGCCAATGGAGAGTTAGAGAAGGTATCTGGACAACAAAGCAACACAATCACACATTTGCTTTAGGACGAGTTAAAGCATCTCTGAAGTAACTTATCCCACAAGTAGAACAGAAGGTGTCCTGAGAGTCTGCTGACTGCTTAAGTTGTGACAGAAACATGTTCTTCAATCAAATCAATGAATAGGACAGAATCCTCAGGTAATGGTTTTCTTGTCACTGTGAGCTAATTTATGATTCTCATGCTGAAAAAAGTCCATGTAAATGAAGCAATATTTTGAAAATTGAATTAAAGCTCCTAGGATGTTTTTGTTCTCTCTAATTAAGTTGTACAGACAGTACAGAATACAAATGGATCATGAAAAATCAGGTGTCAGGTGTAAATAATAAAATTAAACCATTCTACCAAATGCAAACCCTCTGAGACATCTGAATGGATATAGTATGCTGGACGCTCAATCCCAGGTTTCTCCTCAAATAAATGTAAATTACTTTAGCTGTCAATTGCTAAAGATTGGCTTAGAGGTAATTTCAGTCAAAAACGTTTGTAAGGAGAATAAAGGATAAAAATGCACCAAATTTTTTCTCCAGAAACACTGGCTCACAGGAAAAATTGGTCAATAGGTAAGCCTTCGCATACTTTTTATTAACTACCTTTCAAGGAAATTGCTTTAAAAAATAAGTCAATACATTCTGCTTAACTGAACCAATTGTTCTTGTATTATTATTATTCTCATAATCTCTGCCCGGTCCAGTGTCTACCTATCCTGTCCGTTTTTCATCAGATTCAGTCTGGATTTACATCACTTGTTATAAACTGCTTTAGCTTCTAAAGACTCAAGTTTTTAACATGATTTATTGCAGGCTTCCATCACTCCTCCCATACTTCCAAAAGTTATCAGCTGTCACTTTCTTTTCTGGACTCTTGGAAATTAAAGGCTTGAAAGAACATCATTTCCTCAATGAGACAGTACATTTGCTGCTATATTTAAAAGAAAAATAATAGCTTGCTTTCTTTTTATTCTATATGAAGGATGATTTATAATAAAATATTTTAAATCACCCTTAGAGATCATTTAGAGCATGGTGATCATAAACTCCTTTAAGAAAAATAATCTTAGTGTTCAGGAAGATGCAAGATCGACGGCCCTGAAATTGAGATTTGAGATGTCTTTTTCCTTCCAACATCCCCATTGAAAACCAAATCCAAAAGAATTAAATTTAATGCTCACATTTTGAGACCTGTCATAAGTTTGAACTTTTGTTCAAAGTGTAAACAAAATTGGTATTTTTGATAAACTCTTTTCTTTTGTTGTTTGAACAAAAACAAAGAGGTTATCCTTGATTTCTCCTGTTGCCTCGCCCTCTGTTTCTTCCTCCACACCGTTTACCATCAATCATCACAGGTGTGGGCACACATACACTCACATACATATGCACCCAATGTTTCAGCAAGTCCTGTTGGTTCTACCTCCAACATATATCTCAAATGCCTCCACTTCTCTACACTTCAACCCAATAGCCAGGGTCCAAATCACGACCACCCCTCTCCTGAGCTTCTCTAACAATTTGAACGGTCACATGATACCTACTGCTATTACCCTACATTTCATTTTCTCCACAGCAGTCTGAAGATTCAAAAATGCACATCAGATCAGGCCATTATCTCACTTTCCCCCACCCTCAACATTTTTCAGTGGCTTCCCATTGGTCTCCAAGGTCCTGAACAGGTTGATCACTGCCTCTCTGGCATCCGTAAGACCATTGTCATCCCTCTGAATAAGCTCTAGTAAAGTTTCTGCCCAGCATACGGAAGTCCTTTCCTGCACTGCTTTTGTTAGGCGCTATAGAGTCGTTTTTTTTTATAGAGTCGATTTTGACTCATAGTGACTCCATGTGACAGAGAAGAACTGCCCCATAGGGTCTTCTAGCCTGCAATCTTTATAGGAGCAGATCCTAAAGGTCTTTCACAGCACTGCTGCGTGGGTTTGAACTGTCAACCTTTGGTTCAACAGCCAAGCACTTAACTGTTCCAACACCTGGGCTCCTCTTCCTGCCTTAGGCCTGTGCAGTTGCTTCAAGCCTAGAATACCCATCTCCTAGTTTTAGCTGATATCCTTTATACTGTCTGTTTGGGGCTCCAGGGTCTCATTCCTAGAGAAACTTTCCTTGATCATCTTATCTAAAGGAGACCTACCCCTACAACACTCTGACATCTAACCCTTGTTGATTTCCTTCAGAGCACTTTAAACCATCTGATAATACTTGGTTTATTTCTTTACCTATTTATCTCTTACCTACCACTGGAATGTAAGATTCATGAAGTAGAAACCGTGATTGTCCAGTTGCTGTATCTCAAATGCCTAATGCAGTTCCTGATACACAGTAGATGTTCAAAGAATCAGTTAAATGAATAATACATATACATATATGTATATTTAATCAGTAAAATGAGTAAGGTGTATACATACATGCTATACACATAAAGCATATACACATATGTACAACATACCTACTCCTCAGTTATGACTGTTCTGTTACACATTCCACATTTATGACAATAGCAAAAAAATCTATCTGCCTATTTTGAGCATTAATGAGGTGCCCCGGGGACAGGGCAGGAGGAGGATGGCAAGGTCTGTGAGAGAAAGCAAGACCCAAGGACCTCTGGTGATTCCTACCACCCAAGTCAGGAGGAGGAGCAGGGTCTAGCATGGGGCAGGTGGGTGGGCATGCAGGAGGCAGGTCGGCTAGGCTGCAGCAAGGTGGTAGAAGCCCAGGCCATAGGAGTCAGGCAGGGGTTCGGAAGTCTTTTCTTCCAAAGAGGACTCTCGGCTACCTCCTCAGCCTCTCCAGGGCCCAGGTGGCCAGGGCTCACCCACCCGCAAGCCCGGGAGCCGCCCCCGGCCAAGGCTCATCTCCCAGGCTGGTTGAGCAGGAAGGTGGAGGGGTGAGGGTCGGGGGTTGCGTAGAGGGGTGCAGTCCAGCCAGGTCATGGTGGGCCCCTGCTGCTCTGGAGGCAGTGGGCAACCCCAACCACCACCAATACCACCATCCCAGCCCCCGTGGGCATGGCTGTGGCAGTGGGGAAGGCGTGGTGGGGAAGGGGGCCCCGCGCCATGCACACTTCTAGACATGCAGGATGAACCCAACTGGCGGTGAGCGATGCTGGTGAGGGGACCAACATCGAAGACAGGGTGTGGCCCCAACTCTCCCGAAAGGCCGATTTTCCCATAACGACCTGGTATCTGGAACCTAGCCATGTCCATGTGGTGAGTGGTTGTGTATATATGATACATAGACACATCACTTACTTATGCAGAATTCTTATAAGATCACCTGCTCTTGTCCAAAATACTCTAGGCAATGATTCTGCAAAATCAATTATTAGCATAAATAACATATAAAAATTGCATTAGTTTCTTGATATTAAAATAATTCTGAGTGACATATATAAATTTGTGTATAAAGATTTGTTTGGAGAAATTATATTTCCTTCAGCTGTTTTTTTTTTTTTTTTTTTCAGCTGACTCTCATCAGGCCAGAGAAGAATAACTTATTTAAAATTTTCTCCCTTCCGGAAAATCTGAACAAGTGATACTACAGAATTTCCAAGATAGCTGCTTTCCTAATAGGTACACACACATGCAAGTCCTTTTCACCTAAGCAATCGTATCACAAAATCGTATATTCAACATTCCCCTGCATATTCTCTGAACAACAACAACAAAAATGGAGTTAATGTTCTGATTAAGTCTAGTACTCTCTGTGGTTTTTGCCTGCCAATTAGAATTTCCTGCATTTCAACTCCTATTTGTTTCATACAGCCAAAGATTGTTTAATTTTAGCTGAACAACTTTTGGTTTGGTTTTGAGATCCTGTGGGTGAATCCATACAGTATTTATTCAATTAAGGTTGAATGATTTTAGGCGCTCAGTTATCATTACTTATGGGGGGTTAAAAGAAATCACCGTCATTTCCTGGAAAACTAGCCATCAGTCAGCTGGTAGACACAGCTAACTTAATGAGTAACTCATTTTATTGCCCAAAGAACAGCTGCTGTTAAGTACCGAAGTAGGCCAAATGAGATCTTGTGGACTCCCAAGTTTTTAAATACGTCTGTTTGTGACTCAAAAATTCTTCTATTTGCATCAGAGTTTGGTGTTGAAGAGAACATTCCAACAAACTTGGATACAATTCTTGGAGAGGATGTGACTATGAGGTAGGGGTTACTTGAAGACACAGGAGAAACCCAGAATATTATTTGAGTCAAAAATATAGAGAGATAAGATTCTTTAATATCAAAATTTAAATCATAGTTATATTCTTGACTGAAATTCAAAATTATATCTATTTTAAAATGGAATATGACTCTTCAAAGGAAACTCTAGCTTATTAGTCAGGGCTTGGATTATACTTAGATTCCTTAAATGTGTCTGCTTAACTTTCTCAGCGTAGTCAATTTCTTCTGCTATTAAAAAACCCATTGCCACCGAATCGATTCCAACTAATAGCGACCCTATAAGACAGAGTAGAACTGTCCCACAGAGTTTCCAAGGACCGCCTTCTGCTATTAGGGGTATTTTAATGGAAACAAAGACCAAGGAAGCCAAATTATAAAGTAACTTTCATTACTGATTCAAAATTCTCTAAACTGGATCAACCAATAAGAAACTGTATTTCTTTCTTAATTCCAGCTTAGCAGTAGTCAAGGACAGAGGAAGAATAAATGACCACTCACCTTCCATACAAAGATTAGACAAAACTGGCAATTTCTAAATTTGAGGAAAATAAATACTAAACTGTGGCCTTTGAAGTACTTGTGTGCAGGTTAAGTTGAATCCTCACCAACAGCACGAGCACAGGCAAATTAAGCAGAGGAAGACCCTCAGCAAATGGGTTGACACAGTGGCCCCAATAATGGGCTCAAATACAGCAATGATTCTGAGGATGGCACAAGACTGGGCAGTGTTTTGTTCTGTTGTACATAGGGTTGCTATAAATTGGAGCTACCTCGAGGGCACCTAACGACAACACCCTGAATCCAACTATAAAAGCTGATCATTGTAAGCTGCATAAGTTTCTAAGAAACCATGAGAATATTTGTTGTAAGAGGGCAGTAATATACAGGCAAATACTCTTCCTTTGCTGTGAGAATTGTAGATTTTGTCAAAAAGAATTTTGACAAATTTTTATGCAGCATTTAGTATAAACCAAGCATTAATAATATTGCTTCAAAATGTATTTTTAAACGGGACTGGTTACAGAGTTAAACACGGACATGGATCTGTGTCCTTGTTCTAGTCTATATGCCACTGCACTGAAGCAGGCAACGATCGCTCCGTTAAAAGCTACCAAAGTGAGGTTTAAGCCCATATATTTGGTACTGAAGCAATCATTTTATAGTCAGGATATAGTGAAATCTTTTAAAGAACACGTGTATGTGGTATGCCAATAGAAAATGTGTTGTGGATATGCCACAACACCACTATCTTATGTTTGTGTGGTATTTTTAATTACTCAAAAAAATAGTTATCTGTTAGCAGAGACTCCATTTGGTTTTCCAGACTCATACTGAAAGTGTCAGAATGGTTTTTACCCAGTTTTCAGTTTGGTGGTAGCAGAAAAAAAGTGAAGATCAAGTACACAGAAGTGAATTCCGTATGTTCAGGTCCTCTTTACAGGGAGGAGTCAGGTTGCAATAATATCTGTGTGTAAGAGGTCAAGTGCAAGATCTCAGCAAAATCCAGACAAAGGTCTTCAGAAATCTTCCCTCTGCTGAGGATTTTTTAGTGAACTCAGCGCTTCTTGCTTATCCTTAAGTTTGAAACTACTTCAATAAGCCTCCTAATTGGCTTCCCTACTCTCACCTTTGTTTTTCTGGTCTATTCTCAGTTCATCAATGTGATACTGTAAAAAAAAGTCATTTATGTCACGCCCCTACTCAAAACCCTCCAAAGTCTCCCAGCTTACTCAGTAAAAGCCTTACTGTAAATGCTTTAACTCTCAGACCCCTTATAACATGACTCCATCCCTCTCATCTGTACTTACTGCTGCCATCTCCCACATACACTCTGCTCCAGCCACTCTAGCTTCCCAGGTCCCTTGAACATGCCAGACCCACTTTATCCCCAGGGCTTTTGTACTTGCTGTCTCCTTGCTTTTTTATTTCGTTCATCCAGTTTTCATCCACTTTTTTCCAGGAGGGTTACCACCTAAGCTCTCACCCAGATAATCTGCTCTTTTTTCAGGTTCTAAAAGTCGCTTTGCTAAGCCATCTTAAAATGTCAGCCTCCCACCCAAATGCATATTTCTCTTCCCCAGTTTATTTGTCCCCTGCCCTGCCCTTAGGATATATCACTATCTAACATATTATACACGTTCTCATTTATCCTGTGTATTCTGTTTTCCCACAACTACAAGGTAAGCTGCATGAGGGGAAGGATTTTTGCTGGTTTTGATTACTGTTCTTCCGTGGTGCCTGACGTATAGGAGGCATTCAATAAAGACTGCTTTACAGAAGGAAGGGAGAAGCGAAGAGGAAAGGAAGGGAGGGTGGGAGAGAGCAAAGAAAGGAGAAAGGAAGAAAACACCACTTTAAAAAAGAGTCTTTCCTCTGCCCTGACAGGGAACACCATAGAGAATCCCTGATGGAGCAGGAAAGCAGTGGGATGCAGAACTCAAATTCTTGTAAAAAGACCAGACAATGCATCTTCTTTGACTCAGTCAATATTATTTTAAAAATATTGAGTTACACCCAACAGGCTATTTGTAACAACTACCTTTTCCCTTAAAAACTATTATTATATTTTTACCCAAATAACGCACGCCCTCGACATTTGTTTGCCAACCACGCCCTCCCCGCCATGAGGTATTTTCATAAGCACACTATGCCAATTTTTTTATGTTTCTGTAGAAAAATTAGCTTAGGACGCTTATGAAAATGCCTCATGGAGGGAAGGTTTGGTTGACAAACATAGAAGGGGTATGTTATTTGCATAAAAATACAATATATAACTGGAGAAATTAAAATCTATTGTCAAACTTCTATATTACAGACCCAATGTATACGTAGATTCACTAGTTAGCGAAGCATCTTAGGTAATTCAGAAAAATAAAATATCCAATATCAAATTAAATCAGTTGCCATTTTCTGTTAGATACTCACACAGCAAATCAGTATATATCAAAAATGAATATTCTTTTTACATCTTAATATAAGCACCATTTTCGTTATCACCCTAGTAGTACTCTGAAATGTTAATCTCATTTACCACATTTCAATTGAGGTTAAAGGTGCCTTTCCCATTCACCTCCTACTGTTCCTATTAATTGTTTTAAGTTTTTCACTGTACCTAACCTCATGTACTCCCAGAAGACATTCAGATACTTCTGCTCTGACAAGCACTGAGATATGATCCTGTCAGAGCAGCTGTTAATTCTTTCATTTCTGCATATCAGAGCTTTTTTCCACTTGATTATTAAAGGTCAAATTTTTCAACTAGCCTTCAAGCATCCAAAGAATTAGTATTTTTACATGTAGAATGCTCCTGCAAGAATTCAGACTCCAACTACCATATGATCCAGCAATCCCACTACATGGAATATACCCTAGAGAAATAAGAGCCTTTACATGAACGGATATATGCACACCCATGTTCACTGCAGCACTGTTTCCAATAGCATAAAGATGGAAGCAACCAAGGTGCCCATCTACAGATGAATGGATAAATAAATTATGGTATATTCACACAATAGAATACTACGCATCCATAAAGAACAGTGATGAATCTGTAAAACATTTCATAACATGGAGGAATCTAGACAGCATTATGCTGAGCAAAATTAGTCAGTTGCAAAAGGACACATATTATGTAAGACCACTATTATAAGAACTCAAGAAATAGTTTAAACAAAGAAAAAAATATTCTTTGATGATTACGAGAGGGGGGAGGGAGGAAGAGTGGGAGAAGGGTGTTCGCTAATTAGATAGTAGATTAGAACTACTTTAGGTGAAGGGAAAGACAACACACAATACAGGAGAGGTCAGCACAACTGGACTAAACTAAAACCAAAGAAGTTTCCTGAATAAACTGAATACTTCTAAGGCCGATGTAGCAGGGGCAGCAGTTTGGGGACCATGGTTTCAGGGGACATCTAAGTCGATTGGCATAACAAAATCTATTAAGAAATCATTCTGCATCCCACTTTAGAGAAGAGTCTGGGGTCTTAAACACTAGAAGTGGCCATCTAAGATGCATCAATTGGTCTCAACCCACCTGGACCAAAGGAGAATGCAGAACACCAAGGACACAAGGTAATTATGAGCCCAAGAGACAGAAAGGGCCACATAAACCAGAGACTATATCAGCCTGAGACCAGAAGAACTAGATGGCACCCAGCTACAACCAATGACTGCCCTGACAGGGAACACAACAGAGAACCCCTGCAGGAGCAGAAGAGCAGTGGGATGCAGACTCCAAATTCTCGTAAAAAGACCAGACTTAACGGTGTGACTGAGACTAGAAGGACCCTGGTGGTCATGGCCCCCAGACCTTCTGTTGGCCCAGGACAGGAACCATTCCCAAAGCCAACTCTTCAGACAGGGATTGGACTGGACAGTGGGATGGAGAGGGATGAGGAGTGAGCTTCTTGGATCAGGTGGACACTTGAGACTATGTTGGCATGTCCTGCCTGGAGACGAGATGAGAGGTTAGAGGGGATTAGAAGCTGGCAGAATGGACACGAAAAGAGAGTGGAGGGAGGGAGCGGGCATCTCGTTAGGGGAAGAGCAATTGTGAGTATGTAGCAAGGTATATATAAGTTTTTGTGTGAGAGACTGACTTGATTTGTAAACTTTCACATAAAGCACAATAAAAATTTAAAAAAAATTCAGACTCTTTGAGAATGAATATAGAAGTATATATTCTGTACCTTACACAGTTTTATAACACAAATTATAATGTATGTATATTCAAGTATATTCTAACTTATTAAATAATAATGCAATGCTTTGTTCTTTTAAAAAACACAAAAGATACGGGAAGTTGAATTTCTGAAATAATAATAATAACTAGCATTTTTAAAGGTAGGCTCTTTGACTATTCACATATTTACAGGAGAAAAGGGGTGCTTGGGGAGGTTGAACATGGCCCAAAGCCAAACAATTCCTAAGAGAAAGGGCCAGAATCTACATTCAGGTTTCTCTTTCTCCAGAGCTCAGAGCATTAATTTAACTACCACACAATTACAAAATGTTTCTGGAGGCTCAAGGCAATAATCCGTTTCCTTATCTTTTCCATATTCAGGAGGCCACTTGCCCTCCTTGGCTCATGGCACCTTGTTCCATCTTCGAAGCTAGTGGCCTAGCATCTTCAAATCTCTAACTCTCACTTAAGAGGACACTTGTGAGTATAATCTCCCCATCTCAAAGTCTCTTAATTAGCAACATGAATTCCATCTACAACCTTACTTCCCTCTTGCCATATAATATAACACAGTCACACGTTCTGGGGGATGGGCTACAGACATTACTGGGGTGGAGGCCATTATTCTGTCCATAACAAATAAGATATTAAATTTGGCCAGAGCAAAGAGAGTGTAAACTGATGCTAGAAATAAAGATTAGAATCAGGTTATGGAAGACAATGAATATTAATGAATTTAATTTTTTTTTAACCAATGAGAAGTTTTTTTTTTCCCCTTTATTAAAGCTACATTTTAGAAGATTAATCACTCAGGCAGTGGGTTACAGAATTAATTGAAGGATGGGATGATTGGAAGCAGGGGATTCAAATCAGCAGATTTAGCTTGGCTGCCTTGAGAATTCTTTAATATGCCATAACCAATCCAGGATGATGTTGACAGTCCTTTCAAAATGGAAAGCCTGATCCAGTCTTATCCTTAATCAATGGGTGAAAGGAACCTGAGCTGCACACAGCATTAAGTTCAATCTGAATTAATGTTCTCTTACATGGTCTTGCCCAAAATTCTAACAAGGGATTTGGAAGCTGGTGTGAAAATACTTTTCCAGTCCTCAGGAAACCTTTTTCAACTCAACAGGGAACAGCATATCATCAATCCTTCATATCTGATTGGAATGAATTGGAGGCTTTGTCATACTGACTGAGCTTAGTTTCTTGGGGTTAGATATGGGCTTTTCTCACCCCACAAGACCCAGTGAATTCACTAATATCGAGGGGCAATTTAATTTACTCTAAGCATATGAGTGCCCCGCCCCCCCCCCCCAAAAAAAAAACACAGACAGGATGTCAGGGAAACACTGTGGAGTCCTTTGAAGATCTAACAGATCTTAAGACAATTCAGTTCAGATAAACTGCTCACAGCCAAGGATTTCACTAGCAACACAAGGCTGAAAGCCATCCTTCAGTTCCATCTGGGCTGCATAGGGAAAAATCAAACACGAAGGCCAAGCGGACTGAATCCAGGCCAGTATAGCCTTGGCAAGGCTAACGGTTGGTGAGTGTTGCCAGCATGGTATTCAGTTCCAAACAAATTGAAGGTTTAGAGAATGGGAGTGATACCTAATCGCCATCATGCCTGCATGGCTTAAGTCTGCTACCAGCACGTGAAGATAGTTTAAATAGTTCCATCAGATTCTCATGTAAACCACACCGGATACTGACAGAAGGAATGGCCCTCCAGTAATGAGTCTCGTAGTATAGTTAACAGGTCAGAGACGAAGTCCTAAGAAGGCAAACAAGACCAAGGTTCATGTATTTGAGCAGCATTATTAATATAAAGTTATCATTTTTTTTAAATGAAACCAACTACATGAGTTAATGCATAAAGAAATACATATTTTAAGTATGTAATATCTGGCATATCCATGTGAATTTATATATATTCTGAAGATTTTAATGTCAGAATTTGGAAACAAAACAGGTTCTTAATCTGGACTTTATTTCCGACTCTTTAAAATATAAGCCAGACAATGGGATGTAATGGCTTCTCTGTGGGATTATACTATCAATTTCTCTAATTCTCTAAACCAAACCCAAACCCATCGCCTTCAAGTCAAATTCTGACTCATAGCAACCTTATAAGACATAGTAGAACTGCCCGATAAAGCTTCTAAGGTTGTAAATCTTTCCAGGAGCAGACTGCCCCATCTTTCCCCCATGAAGCAGCTGGTGGGTTCAAACCGCTGACCTTTTGGTTAGCAGCCCAGTGCTTTACCCACTGTACCACCAAGGCTCCTTTCTAATTTTCTAGAGAATATTTATTACTTACTCTCAGGCTACAGGAAACCCCGTTGGCGTAGTGGTTATGAGCTATGGCTGCTAACCAAAAGTTGGCAGTTCAAATCCACCAGACGCTCCTTGGAAACCTTATGGGGCAGTTCCACTCCATCCTGTAGGGTCGCTATGAGTTAGAATCGATTCCACAGCAACAGCTTTTGTTTTGTTTTGTTTTGTTTTACCAGGCTACAAGATAATTCTTCTGAAGAAATTCTACTTTCTGCTTTCAGGTTTATGAAAATGTTATGGGTAGTAAGTAATCTAAAATTCTTCAGATCACCAATGAATTTATAATGTAATAAGGCTGTGGCTACTTGTGCATAACAGCTACAAAAAAAAACCCAACCCGTTGCCATCAAGTCGATTCCGACTCATAGCGACCCTACAGGACAGAGTAGAACTGCCCCGTACAGTTTCCAAGGAGCACCTGGTGGATTCGAACTGCTGACCTTTTGGTTAGCTGCCAATAGCTCTTAACCATTACATCACCCAGGGCTTCCTTAACAGCAACCAGGAAGTAAAAAATAGCCCCAAAGTTTTTAGAAAGAAGTGCTAAGAGTTAGTATCAAACCATTTTAACAGTACAAAGGCTGCATTCTATGAAACATGGTAAGAGATCCTTTGAATGAACAATGTAATGCAAAAGTTTATCTCCTCCAGAAAGAAACACAAATCATCTTGATTACTATCTGCTCTTCCAAGTAAACAGGTCACTGAAATAACTCACTTTCTAAGGATGGGTCGATTGGATTGAATAGATCTCAAAAAACGAGGTAATACTTTTCCGACGCTAAGGAATTCTTTAGATGCTTAATACTATACAAGGGAGGGGGAAAAACTATTAAAGAGTATGAAAAAATCCAGTGATGCAGTGAGATTTACCTGGTATAATATCTTACAAAGGACAGCAATTTTGTGCTTTGATGGGTCTGAATCAGTAAGCTAAAGCTGTGCCAACAGCACATGGCAATGTCTATATGTTAAAGCACTATACGGGATCTTCTAGCACGACTGCTCCATCGAGGAACTCCCTAGAAGAGGGGAAGCGAGGGTTCCCTGTAGTCTTGCTTCTGGGAGAAAGATGGCAAAGACACTGAATTCCTTATCATTAGCTGCATACAATATTTGAATAAAACCTAAAGTAGATTGTGAGGAACATTAGGAAAATGCTTCAGTTCTGCAGCCCTTAATGTAAAGACATGCTTAATGCTGAAAAAGATCTGACATTACAAAGCATCCTTAAACAAGAAAAAGGACCGATTAAACAAGCAGGCAGCAAAGCAGGGTTAAGTCTGCATTATTCAATGGCTAAATATATAATTTAAGGATGGTCGAATATTTCTGCTACAGCTTCCACTTCTTTGTGAAAGTCCTTGGGCTGTTCCCTGATCTTCAGCAACTCTACTGCCATGTTTACAGGGATGGAGAAGAAGCCAAACTCAAAGTCATTATGACATCTGTAAGTGTATGAAAAAGAAGTTTTTGTGTTTGTTTTTTAAGGTGAAAAGATTACAATTAATGAGTAAAATACTGATTTTTAATTAACTGGAGCTGTAATTATTCATAACATACATCTCCTTGATATTACAATAAGCATTGTCTGCCTTGCTGCCTCCACTAGAATTATTTAAATTGACATTTAGTCAACTGAGAATATACTGAACTGGACTGGAATGAAAGTAGATTAATTAGACTCTTCTTTTGTAGCATTTTTGGAGAACCCAACTAGATTTAATGAAAAATGTTTTGAGTCATATACAACATTAAAACTACAGAATTTGCCTGCCATAAGGGACGTTTATTAATGCAATCCCCATACAACAGAACTCTGAATTATTACGGGAAACAACAACTACAAAATACCACACAGGTGAATATCTTGCTTTTTAACGCACAGCAGAAAACACTGTAGAATGCTATTCGGCACACCACGCGACATTCAACAGCTTTTACCGTCTGAACAATCTTCCTTTCTTTTTAACAGCACTTCTAGTATATCAGTTGAAGTGCATTTATTCTTTTCTCTGGCTTTAGAAAAAGATAGAGAATTGTTGCAAAATCACTACCATCTTTACAAAACAGAACTGTGGACAGTGACTAAAACCTCTCCTTAGTTTAAGATAAATAACACTAAGGCCTTCTGCCTTTGTGCCCAACTCTTCAATCTCTTTGGAGGATGTACTCTAAAACCTAAGTTTTAATTTTTCTAAATTTCTAAGACTGATACCAAAAAAAGAAAAAAGCTTAGTTAGGGCATAAGTATACATCCATGCTATGAAAAATAAAGAATAAGTTAAAATGAAATGAGATGACCTATGTATAAATGATTAGCACAATATATGGCACCAAATGGGAACTCAACAAATGTTAAACCTATTGCCGTCAAGCGGATTCTGACTCATAGGGACCCTATGGGACAGAGTAGAACTGCTCCACAGGGCTTCCAAGGAGCAGCTGGTGGATTCGAACTGCTTACTTTTGGTTAGCAGCCAAGCTTTTAACCACGGTGCAACCACATTAGTGGAATCTAAAGGTATGAAGTTGAGGAAAAAAAAGAAACAAGGAAGGGAGGGAAGATGAAAGGAGGGTAGGAAGGAAAGGAAAAAAGAGAACCTAAGGAAAAGATGATCCTTGGGTTGCTATATGCATTTCTATTAGTGAAATATGAAGTTCTCGGCAGTTTGAAGCCACCAGCTGCTCCTTGGAAACACTACGGGGAAGTTCTACTCTGTCTTATAGGGTTGCTATCAATTGGAATCAACTCACCAACAATGGGTTTTAATCGCAAAAGGCATTCTTTCTTCTGTAAAGATGTTTGAAAGGATAATACATGCACTAGGTTCATTTAGTTTCAGGTAACAGACTCCAATTTGAGCTGGCTTAAGAAAGAGAATAAAAAAAAAAGGATTTTGTAATAAAGTTTTAGTAGTGTGCTATGTAATTTAATACAGCTAGTTTTCTGGAATGATTGGAACCCAGAACTGGGAAGCCAGCACGATTCTCTGCCCCATCTTTCCTTTCTTGCTTCCCCTGCTCCATGATTTTACAAGATGCCTCCAACAGCTCCAGGATTCACTAGCACAGTTTAGTAATAGGAGACTAAGTCTCTGGTGCAATTCCCAATTCCAGGGGGAGGAGCTCTGATTGGCCCCTCAAGATTCAAAGGCCCACGCGTAGTCTTTTCAGTGGTGAGACAGACCCACCCTGTACAAACTGGCTGCTGGGTGCCCGGTGCTGCAGCTCAGGGGCAGACACTTGAGCTGACCATCCCAACACAGAAGGTCACCGTGTAATAAGGACACATTATCTCCATGAAGTAAAAATACAAAGCAGACAAGTGCAGCACTGCTTTATGAATCCAGATACTTTAACATGTATACTCTTTGGGAAGTGTCTTTGTAAATTCACGTATCTACGAATCAGGAGCATATATTCTGGAAATAAAACAGGGGCATGGGGAACTCCACTAGGGATAAAGAGCCCTGTTCTGCCACTGCATACCTGTGTAAATTTGATCAAATCCTATGTAAGATCTGTTGTTATTAGTTTGCTTGCCTATAAAATTAGAGCATCGATCTCTTCCTGCTCCAAAATCCCTTAGATCTATAATACATGATTCTGGCACTCCACTTCACAGTGTGATACCAGCTCCTGGGTCCACAGCAAAGGTATTTCTTAACTGTTAACCATATCTCACATCGTAGATATATATCTAAATATAAAAATTTGAAGAATTATTAACAACTATTCTTTGACAGAATTCCTTCCTATAAAGTATTTGATTGGACTGCCTCTCTGTCTCAAAAATTCTTGCTAAATCTCAGTAGTACCAAAATGTCTTAAATTCTTTATAAAGCTTTAAGAATAATGGGTGGTTAGGTGTATTTTCTATTTGTTATTGTTTAAGGAGACAATAGTGATTTTTTTTCCTTATTTCAAACAAGGAACTTAAAGTAATTCATAAATCTTGGTTATAGACATTATTATCCCATATCTGCCAATGGTGAAACAGTGAAGTTAATCACAGAATCAAAAGCAGCAAAGGGAACTTGAGAACCAATTCAATGTCTTACCTCTTAAGAGAATAGTAAATGGGGAGACAAACAGGATGAGGGAAGAGAACCAACCAATATTGGCTCTCTTAACTTCTTCCACACATTTGAAATACTATTAAGACCTAAGGAGCCCTGGTGGTGCAGCGGTTAAGAGACTGGCTGCTAACAGCAGTTCAAATCTACCAGCCATACCTTGGGAACTCTATGGGGCAGTTCTACTCTGTCTTATAGGGTTGCTATGAGTCAGAATAGGCTCGACTACAATGGGTTTTTACAGGGTATTAAGATCTAAAAGAAAAAAATTCAACTCTATAGGATGGAGAAAATTAAAAACTTAAGAAAATACAATTGTTTACATAAAGCTATTCTAAAAATAAAAACATTTCTAAACATTGCTGTTTTTACACAATTAAATAAGCTTGTATACGTAAATACAGGTATTTGTACGTACCCAAGTAAAGCCTACAACAATGGAATTGTCTGTGTTAGAAAATTCAAACAAGAGAAAAATACTTCATCATTAGTACCCAATTAACTGAGGCAAAAATTCAGATTTACTTTAAAGGGATAAATTATGCAAACAGTTTATTTCTATATATCATTTTAAGTATTAGTGTGCTTTTAAAACATATGAATGCGTAGATTTTTTTTATTAATTTTAGTAAAACATACAGTTCCATGATCTAGATATCTTAGTACCAACCATCTTATAATGTTGAAAGTTCCTCACTTTTTTTTTTAATGAAATAAATCCTCCCAGATTGAGGGATTAGTATACTTTTAAACTGTGGTATTTTCCCACCTTCCATTTTGAGGATACGAATTTGGTTAATGATAAGATACTCCCATCTTGAGATATACATGCAATTATACATATTTTACATATTATGTAAAATGCCGAACACATCAATACAATTACATCCTGCCTTGACACCCCTACTCCAAATAAACATCATTGAGATTTTAATAGCTGTAGTTGGGAAAATGGAATTCCTTTCTCCTCACATATCAAAAGCATCCATATTTTCTGCCATTTATGCTGTATTTGTCACATTTTGTCCAACAAAATGTTGCAGTAGAGCCCAACAAATATTAGGTCTGTTTAGCTACTGTATTGCTTTCTCCTTGCCACACATATTTATGTGACATTTTTCTAAAGAGGAAAAAAAATGAAGAGGATACAAATTTCAGCCCCTTGAAGACTTGCTTTTCATGCATCTTTACAGTTATAAAATCCCACACAAAATAGGAAATAGAAATTTCCAAGGGTCACTTAATAAATCCTATAGCTGCACTATTTTTTTTTTAAGGTCATCTTAGAAAAGACATATCCTCAAATGCTGATGGGATGGGATTTAAATAACACTGAGAAAATTCTAATCAAGGGTTACCCTTTATTGGCACATAAACTCCCTGGGGTTCCTTCTTTAAAAATAATATTTTCTCTACATGGTCCTCCATTTCTAGAAGGTGCACCATCTGCTCCCCTAACCCCAATTTAACTAAATAATTGCCAGCCCAAGATAACTGGTCATAACCCCTAGACCACGTAAATGTTATAAGAAAAAAGATCTTTACAGATGTCATTAAGTTAGGATCTTAACATAGGGAGATTACCCTAGATTATCCAGGTGTGCCCTGAATCTAGTCACAAGTGTCCTTACAAGAGGGAGGCCAAGGGAGACAGACACAAAGAGGGAAGAGAATGTGAAGATGGAGGCAGGAACTGGAGTGACACAGCCACAAACCAGAATGCTGGCAATCATCAGAAGCTGGAAGAGGCCAGGAATGAACGACTTCTCCCCTACAGCCTCCAGAGAGAGTGCAGACCCGCCGACACCTTGATTTCAGACTCCTGGCCTCCAGAACTATGAGGGAATACGTATCTATCTGTTGATTTAAGTCCAAGTTTGTGGTAATATATTACAACAACCACAAAACTAATATACTGCCCAATGTTGCTTTACACTGTTAAAATCCTGTTGTACCTCAGCCTAGAAATGGCTGTTTCTTCTCATTAATTTATGGAATTTCCAAACATAGGTATTCCACGAAGAGAACTCAAATGTGTTATTTGGTTAATTTGTATTATTCAATAAATTTGCACCTGACTTATCATTTTTTAATTTTTATTTCCTTTGAAATTTCTTGACCCCTGGTGCATGCAAACTTGAAATCTTTTTGATTCTATTCATTGACCTCAGGAGTATTTCTCCCTTGGCATTTATATATAACTGACTCTGAAGTTCAAAAAGTCTACATTATATTTTTCATATCCATCCTTTCCATGTTTCCCGTCCTCACTACCACAGCTCTAGTTAGGACACCACTATTTCCTGTCAGGATTACTGCAACAGACTTCTCTCATGATCTCTAGATTCTGTTTCCACTTACCCCAATTTATTCTGTACACAACTGTCAGTTTAATTTTCCTATGACCCAACTCTGATTACAACCCTTCCTTGATAATCAACCTTCAGTTACTTTTGATTGCCTCCAACAGAAGCCAGTTTTTTTAAGTTTTATATTCCAAAACCATCTACAACTTTATTTCTCTATCTTAACCAATTATAGCCTCCTATTTATTTTTTTTTATTTATTTTACCAGGTAATTGAACTTCTTGCTTGTGAGAGATCAGACGCCTGTGCTAGAAACCATTTAATGTTTTTGCAGGAGTCAGACCCCCCAAGCGTCTCCATTTTGCTATTGGCATATCCCAACATAAGATAAGAAATATTTGCTATACATGATGTCTTGCAACGTTGCAAGTATGTGCATGGAATTTGCAAATCAGGAAGGTTAGTGATGCCACCATGCAAAGAAGGGTTTTAGGCTTTTATATCCACTGAGAAGCCAAATGCAAAAGGCATCTAAGGCTGAAGAAAACTTTAAAAAAAAAAAAAATTTTTTTTTTTTTTTATCCATATGGTTAAACTCCACCACGTCTGTCAGTTTGTCGTACTGTGGTGGCTTGCGTGTTGCTGTGATACTGCAAGCTTTGTCATCGGTATTTCAAGCATAAACAGGGTCACCCTTGGTAGACAGGTTTCAACTGAACTTCCAGACCAATACTAGGAAGAAGGGCCTGGCGGTCTACTTTTGAAAAAAACTGGTCAGTGAAAACACTATGAATAGTAGCAGAACATTGATATAGTGATGGAAGATAAGAACCTCAGGATGGAAGGCACACAAAATATGACTGAGGACGAGATGCCTTTTCAAGGTAGAGTTGACTTCAGTGACGTGGATGTAGTCACACTTTCGGGACCTTCATTTGCTGATGTGGCACAACTCAAAATGAGAAGAAACAGCTGCAAACATCCATTAATAACAGGGACATGGAACATACAAAGTATGAATCTAGGAAAACTGGAAGTTGTCAAAAATGAAATAGAACACATAAACATTGATATCCTAGGCATTAGTGAGCTGAAATGGACTGATACCAGCCATTGTGAATCAGGCAACCACGTAAACATACGGTCTACTATGCCGGGAATGACAAACTGCAGAGGAGTGGCGTCATGTTCATCATCAAAAAGAACATTTCAAGGATCTATCCTGATGCACAACACTGTCAGCGATAGAGTAATATCTATACCCCTACTAGGAAAACCAGTCCATATGACTATCACTCAAACTGATGCATCAACCACTAACCCAAAAACCAAACCCAGTGCCATCAAGTTGATTCCAAATCATAGGACCCTATAGGACAGGGTAGAACTGCCACACAGAGTTTTCAAGGAGTGCCTGGCGGATTCAAACTGCTGACTCTTTGGTTAGCAGCTGTAGCACTTAACCACTAAGCCACCAGGGTTTCCATCAACCACTAAGGCCAATGATAAAGCAACTGAAGATTCTTATCAATTTCTGCAGTCTGAAGTTGATCAAACATGCAATCAAGATACATTGATAATTACTGCCGATTGGAACGTGAAAGTTGGAAAAGAAGAAGAAGGACTGGTGCGTGGAAAATATGGCCTTGGTTACAGAAACAACACCAGAGATCACATAATAGAATTTTGCAAGACCAATGACTTCTTCATTGCAAATACCTTTCTTCACCAACATAAGTGGTGACTGTACACATGGACCTCACCAGATGAATACACAGAAATCAAATCAATTACATTTGTCGAAAGAGACAATGGAGCTCAGTATCATCAGTCAGAACAAGGCCAGGGCCGATTGCAGAACAAATTATCAACTGCTCATATGCAAGTTCAAGTTGAAACTGAAGAAAATTAGAACATGTTCATGAAAGCCAAAGTAAGACCTTGAGTATATTCCACCTGAATTTAGAGACCATCTCAAGAATAGATTTGATGCACTGAACACTAATGACAGAAGATCAGATGAGTTGTGGAATGACATCAAGGACATCATACATGAAGAAAGCAAGACACTATTAAAAAGACAGGAAAGAAAGAAAAGACTAAAATGGATGTCAGGAGAGACTCTGAAATGTGCTTCTGAACACAGTAGCTAAAGCAAAAGGAAGAAATAATGAAGTAAAAGAACTGAATAGATTTCGAGAAGACAAAGTAGTTTAATGAAGTGTGCAAAGACCTGGCGATAGAAAACCAAAAGGGAAGAACACGCTTAAATTTCTCAAGCTGAAAAAACTGAGGAAAAAATTCAAGCCTCAGGCTGCACTTGTGAAGGACTCTACAATGAAAATATTAAACGATGCAGGAAGCATCAAAAGAAGACGGAAGGTAGCATATGGTACTGAAGGAAGAGGTCCAAGCTGCACTGAAGGCACTGGTGAAAAACAAGGCTCCAGGAATTGATGGAATACTAATTGAGATGTTTCCATAAACAGACGCAGCGCTGGAAGTGCTCAGTTGTCTATGCCAAGAAAATTGGGAGACAGCTATCTGGCCAATGGACTGGAAGAAATTCATATTTGTATCCATTCCAAAGAAAGGTGATCCATCAGAATGAGAAATTATCAAACAATATCATTAATATCATGCACAAGTAAAAATTTGCTAAAGATCATTCAAAAGTGGTTGCAGCAATACGTCGACAGGGACTGCCAGAAATTCAAGCTGGACTGAGAAGAGGACATGGAACAAGGGGTATCATTGCTGATGTCAAACAGATCTTGGCTGAAGGCAGAGAATACCAGAAAGATGTTTACCTGCATTTTAGTGACTATAGAAAGGCATTCGATTATGTGGATCATAAAAAATTATGGGTAACATTGAGAAGAACAGGAATTCCAAAACAATGGTGCTCATGAGGAACCTGTACTTAGACCAATAGGCAGTCACTCAAACAGAACAAGGGGATAGTATCCAGTCTAAAGTCAGGAAAGATGTGTGTCAGGGTTGTATCCTTTCATCATACTTACTCAATCTCTATTCTGAGCAAATAATCCAAGAAGATGGACTATATGAAGAAGAACAGGACATCAGGATTGGAGGAAGGATCATTAAGAACCTTCAATATGCAGATAACACAACTTTACTTGCTGAAAGTAAGAGGACTTGAAGCACTTACTGATGAAGATCAAAGACTAAAGCCTTCAGTATGGATTACACCTCAACCTAAAGAAAACAAAAACGCTCACAGCTGGACCAATAAGCAACATCATGAAAAAAGGAGAAAACACTGAAGTTGTCAAGAACTTCATTTTACTTGGATCCACAACCAACACCAGTGGAAGCAGCAGTCAAGAAATCAAAATACACATAGCACTAGGCTAATCTATTGCAAAAGACCTCTTTAAAGTGTTAAAAAGCAAAGAGGGCACCTTGAGACTAAGATAAACCTGACCCAAGCCATGGCGTTTTCAATCACCTCATATGCATATGAAAGCTGGACAATGAATAAGGAAGGCCGAAGAACAACTGATGCCTTTGAACTATGATGTTGGCAAAGAATATTGAGTATACGATGGACTGGCAAAAGAGCAAACAAATCTGTCTCAGAAGTATAGCTAGAATGCTCCTTAGAAGCAAGGAAGGGGAGACTTCATCTCACATACTTTGGACACTTTTTCAGGAGGAATCAGTCCCTGGAGAAGGACATCACGCTTGGTAAAGAAGACTGTCAGTGAAAAAGAGGAAGACCCTCAATGACATGGATTGACACAGTGGCTGCAACAATGGGCTCAAGCAAAGGATTGTGAGGCTGGTGCAGGACTGGGCAGTGTTTTGTTCTGTTGTAGATACGGTCTCTGAGTCAGAACCGACTCAATGCCACCTAACAACAACAACATGGTTAAACTACAAGTTAAAAGCTCTCCCAGTGGTATTCTAGAGATGGAGTAGCTACCAAGGACTAGTAAGTGTGCCTCCTTTACAGCGTCCTTCTCTTGTCAATTTGACCAGGAAACTTTCCTCATCCAGAAAAAAATACTACTTAGATGAGTTTGCCCAGAGACAGCAGTCATCCATAGGATCATGGCAAGAAACCTGCATTATTACTTTCTTTGTGTTTTCATTTCTTTTGTTTTTTCCTGACTTACATTCTAGAAATCTACTGGGATCCCAGAAGAGTGATGGTGGGACAATGTTAAGATGAAAAAGGCAGCTCCTTTCCTCAAGGAATTCACAATTTAATGGAAGAAACAGATATACAAACGACTGATTGTAAGTCAGCACAGGTTATAATAATGTTAAGCACTATTAACCACAAGAACATAGGTGAGGGAACAATTAATTCACCTGGGGAGGTTGCAGACAAGAGGTAAAAATTGTAGTGAGAAGTATCATGTACACTGGCCCTCAAAGATAAGTTGAACTTAACCTGGGCACAATTGGGAGATGCTGTGCAGGGGCAGCAGCACAGCCAAATCCCCTGCCATGTTCGGAGTGTAAGGCAGAGAGGCAGGAAGTCTGGAGATGATAACAAAGAAGTGGAATTAGGACCATACGTGAATTGCAAAAGGGAACAGCTTTTAATCTCTGGGCATTGGGAGCCATTTATCTAACCCACAGCAGAGAAATGGCAAGTTTTAGAAAAGATAATCCTGGTGACAGTTGTGGAGGATGGACAGAAGGTGCTGAGGACCACAGGACGTTAGGTCAATTCTAGGTATGCACAGGACTCGGTCTCAGTGGAATTGGAGAGCAGGGAGCAAATGCAAGAGACATTTTGAAAGTTAAAAATAAATCAAAAGTATAAAATTAAAAGGTAAAAATTACTAAGACGAGATCTCAATATCTGGAATACTACAGAACACAATCAGTGATGGAGTACTTATTATGTAACAGCCCTCCTGCTAAACACATTCTATTCATTGTCTCTGGATGTTTCCATCTTGCTATGAGTTGGAATTGACTCGATGGCAAAGGTTTTTTTTTTTTTTTTTTAAACAGATAAAGAAACAGAGGTTCTGAGACATTAAGTGAATGTTAAAAACCCAGTTCTGTCACATACCAAGTCAAATGAGGGGGTGGAGAAGGACATAATTTGTAACACTTGCCTATTTTTGTGGTAGAAATACTCCACCATATAAAACATCACTGAATGTGGGACTTGGAAGAGATGTGTAATGGGTTCTTATGACCTGCTGTGATCTGGTGCCAGTGTACCACTGGGTGGATCTCAGAAACATAACGTCAGGCATTACATAAACCAGAGACTGGCAAACAATGGCTCATGGGCCAAATCCAGACACCACCTGTTTTTGTAAATAAAGTTTTATTGGAACACAGCCATGCCCATTTGTTTTCTTATTGTCTAGGGCTGATTTTGTGCTACAATGACAGAGCTGAGTAGTTGTACCAAATATGCTTCCCAAAGCCTAAAATATTTGCTATCTGGCCCTTTACAGAAGAAGTTTGCCCACTCCTGATACAATGTATAAAACAGGCAAATCAATCTACGCAGGGTGGTGGTTGGTTACCTCTGGTGAAGCAAGGTGGCATGGGGAGTGACTGGAGAAGAGCACAAGGGACTCCTGGGACACTGGTAATGGTCTGTTTCTTGACCAGGCTGCTGGTATATTTCAATAAAAATTTTCTCAGAAAAAAAGCAAGATATACTTCTAAGAGCAAATTTATAAATTCTCTGCCAATGATTCAAAGTTTAACATCAGAGTGCAATGCAAAGACATTCTGATTCACAACAGATGCTGATTAATACTATAGATATACATCAGTAACAGCAGTAACAGAATCTGTCTGTTGGATGTGGTCCCTGCCAAAAGCTTTCTGATGTGTTATACCAGCGTTTTTCACATCTTTACTGTCCTGGCAGTCTTTATGGTTGTATTTCACCGTTCTAAAATGTGCTTTTTGAATACTAATCACTTTGAATATCACGTATGACTCAGTCTGTTTATGGACTTGCTATGCTTCCTTGGGGAGGCAGCTCTTCATTGCTGTGATTATCTTGAACAGGATTTAAAAATGGGAGCAGTGGTTAAAGCTCTTGGCTGCTAAGCGAAAGGTCAGCGTTTCAAACCCACCAGCTATTCTGTGGGAAAAAGATGTAGCAGTCTGCTTTTGTAAAGATCTGCAGCCTTGGAAACGTTATGGGGCTGTTCTATTCTGTCCTACAGGGTCACTGAGTTGGAACTGGCTCGACGGCAGTGGGTTTTTGGTTTGGGTTAGTCAATCACAGCCATTTTAACATTCTCTTAGGTAACTGAGATAAGACAAAGAGATGGTTGGCTGTTGCTAACCACCAATGGCAACAGCCTAGATGTGTGCACTGAAACCAATGAGGACGCAGCCCTATGTCAGGCTGAGTTCCCAGGTGAGACTCCTGAACACATGCACTTCCTCCAACCAGCTCTCATAGCCAAAATTTCTCTCTAGGATGAAATGAGAGGAGCTGCCTTGGGTTCTTCCACGTGCCAGCTCCCGGTTTGGCTACTTTCCAGGTTGGAGAAGATATTCCTCTAGCTCCAAGTGCACACCACCTGTCAGCTGTCAGGTCCGTGTGTGGCTCTAGCTCTAGCAGCTGGCCAGCCTGTTATCTAACGGTAAAGCACAGGGGCAGGTGGATGCCGGTAAAGCATCTGATGAGGCCATCCGTCTTGTCAAAGGGCATTAGGTTCCTTTTATCAGCATCTACCGCCCATGAACTCCCAGGCAGTGTGTGTCGAAGACCAGGAAAGGCTAAAAGCCCACGCATACAAATTGCCACCGATTTGTCCCGTGCAATAATTTTTTTCTTTTCTACTAAATCGTCACATGGAGTATATTTACTCTCTCTGGAAAACTGGGCAGCTCTAGAGCATTAGTGAGAAATGAGGTCAGGCGAGCATTAATGCTGAAATATACTGGTCATAAGATTTAATAAGCCTCCTGAGGTCCAGGAGAGAGACTTTCTTCAGATATGTTTTTAATAAAGAAACCATTGAAAGAGCCTACTTCACTTTTATGGGTGAGACGCAAAAGGTTTGGAGTATCACTTAAGTTAGGATGAAGACCCCAAAATTATAGATAGTTAAGGGGCTCTTAGACAAACTCTAGGAGCCCCTGAAGATAAAGTCTTGAAAGCTGCTATGCAGTGAACTGTGTCTCCCAAAAAGATATGGTGAAGTCCTAATCCCCGTACCTGTGAAAGTGACCTTGTCTGGAAATAAGATCTCTTTGCGGATGTCATCAGTTAAGTAGCACAGAGTACAACTGCCCCATGGGGTTTCCAAGGAGCGCCTGGTGGATTCGAACTGCCAACCTTTTGGTTGGCGGCTGTGGCTCTTAACCACTACGCCACCAGGGCTTCCAACCTGAGTATAGTGTTTCCGAATTCCTTTTGAGTGATGTTTATAAGAGGGGAGAACAGACAGAGACACATACACAGGAAGAAGACAGACATCATGTGTAAATGCATCTAAAAGCCAAGAAACACCTGGGGCTCTTCCCCCAGAGCAAACAGAGGGAGCGTGGTCCTACTGACACCCTGAATAAGGACTTCTAGCCTCCAGAACTGTGAGCCGATAAATTTGTGTTCATTAAAGCCACCTACTTTGTAGCATTTTATTATGGCAGCCCAGGAAAATAAGACAAAAGCAGGCCAAGTATGCAATGTCTTGGATAGGAAATGCTATTAAACCCATACACTGCTTTTTTTTTTTTTTTTTTTTACCAACTATACCCCAATACGCGGCCCCGGTGACATAGTGGTTAAGAGCTGTGGCTGCTAACCAAAAGATTGGCAGTTCAAATCTACCAGTCACTCCTTAGAAACCCCGTGGGGCAGTTCTACTCTGCCCTATAGGGTCACTATAGGGTTGCTACGAGTCAGAATTGACTCAACAGCAATGGATTTGGTTTTCCTGGTTTGGTACCCCAATATTGAAAGAGAAGCTGTGCTCATTTTTTTTTTTTTTTTGCCACCAAAACACCTAAGCAAAATGAATTTGAGGTGAGGAGTACTGAAGCCAAGTCAGGTCATGACCAGGAATAAGGCGTGTCTTTGCTTCCCATCAGTATGACCGATGCCATCATTGTAACAGTAAAATCCACACTTAGGAGCACTTACTTTGAGCCAGAAACTATACTATCAGCCATGTGGAGAAAGCATCATTTCCATTTTGCTGAAGAAGAACCTAGGCTAGATGTGTGTTGTTTTTGCCCAAGGCGTCAAAAATATCAAGTGGCTTAGCCAGGAGCCCAGCACAGGCCCACCTAGAGTGTATGACAGCTACCGCCCTTGCTTGTTTTTCACTGATTTTCTTGCTCTAATTTGCTGTCAAAATATTACCTAACCCCTCTTTGGCTAGAGAGGTTATATGTGTGGCAGCAGGGGTGGCCTAGGTAAAAAAAAACAAATATGAAAAGTAACTGAACCTGCCAAAACCCATCTCATGTTTCTTCAAATCACTTTCAACTTGACCCAAAGCCCTGGACTTGATTCTGCATATCTGCAAACGTGATGTATTACCTAAGTGGTGCACAAGGACTTCAGAAGAATATTTGGTTTGGGAAAGTTTCCCAGGGTGTACAAACACACTCAGAAAGAATGAGTTTTTTATTCCCATAACATTCTGACTTTGGGCTTTGCAAATGGAGCCTCCACTCTGAGCGATGAGGATAATCTATCAAAAGATTGCAATTTACCTAACAGTCATTTCATGTGCAAAGCTCTTTTCCTCTCCTTCAATTGACAGCTCATATGGTTGTTGTCTCACTCTGCAGGGGAAAACACAGTCCAAAACCAGAAAACCAAAAGGAAGGGGAAATCATAAGACACCACGCAGTGTGCCAAACAAACAAACAAAAAAAATAAACGAAGGATAATGAAAACCATTCTTTGAAAGTGCATGTTCACTTTCGTCTTTGTTCAAAGATTTGGAACCTTGTCAGGAGAGTCGCCCTGATAACTCCAGCTGGCTGACAAAATGGTGTAGTTATAGAAAGGAAGGCTAGGAGGTAAGGTAAGTTCAGCATCAGGGAGGACAATGTACCGTAAGAAAGGACTATATAGGCAGTGTGAGAAGGAAAGAGAGGAAAGGAAGCAAGTGAAGAAATAGAACAGTTGGAGGAAATTAGAAGAAAAATAAGCCAGGAGTAAGAATAACACCAGCAATCGAGCTCGTATTTGGTACTTTGTGAAAATTTTGATAAAAATAGTGAACACTATGTGGCTACAATGTACCGAAGCAGAGAGGGATGTTTACCCAGGACTTGCTGGGACTGATAGATTATTTGAACAGCCTGTGATGAACAGTATCAACAATCTGTTTGTACAGCCAGGCAGGTTTTCAGGCAGGAAGTTTTTATTAGATTTCATTATTTAACTTAAATACATACATATACCCCAAAATGCCCATATTAGGAGGTATTTCCTGTTTTAAAATTAAACCCCGTTAAGTATATTTTCTGAATTTGTCATCCTCGAAGCTCTAGTAATTTCGACTTACGTCTGTCTGTTTTTATTCATCAAGGTTCCTTCACAGAAGAAGGGAATTTGGAGGAAAGCCTTAAACGGGTCCTGTATAGCAGGGAAGGGAAATCAGAGATACAATCAATCTGCCTTTTCCTCCTGCCAAACCATCTGACCCTCCTGTTGAGTGTTCAACAACAAAATTTATAAGCAAGCTGGTGAAGCTCACTTTGGAACTCTGCAGAGGATAACAGCCTGAAAATATAGTTTACCTCACCTTAAATCTATCAAATATATACAAGGGCAAACCTAGGGGGTGGTGATAGTTACTGACATTATAAAGGGATTCTTCCCCTTTCAAAAATGATCTGCCATAGGGTTCCTTTAAACAGCAAGCCCACTGGAGCACTAAAAATATGTTTTAAATGATTTACGTGCACCTTTTAAATAATATATTAACAGTGAATTGCTGAACAATGTGCACCTGTAAAACAGCTGTTTGGCTGCAGCTTAAGGAGAGTCATTAAAACCAACGTGGCTCACAGCCTGAGGCCTCGGCAAATCAGTGCCTACACACACCATTGAGATAGAAGAGTGGGGGAGAGAACGCAGGGGGAGGATCCTGAAAAGGGAGGAATATGCCAAGCTGACTCATCCTTAGGACTTCTGAAAAGCCCAGGTTCAGCTCACAGAGAGATTCAGGTCATGCTACTGAGAACCCTGGTCCTTCACAGCATTCATACCCTCATACCCTTAGTCAACACATGCAAGGTCATCTGACCTAAACACAAGTTCTCCTTCCCACAGGTCTTCCGAACTTGCAGAAGACAACACTTGCAACCCTCATTAGGCAAACACAAGGACCATCTCTCCTTTTTCCTTCTAAAACACCCAGGCTTTACCTTGTTTAGGAGTCTTCCCAAAGGAAGCTGACACATCTTACAAAATCAACATGTACCTTTACTTACGATAGAGCAACTGCTTTTTTTTTTTTTTTTCCAGTCTTGCTATGGTATTTGGAACAAGCGCAGTGTACCTGAAATAATAATTCTGAGTATGAACGTCGGCTTTATTACATTTCATTGATAAAAGTCAACATATCCTCTAAGTTGGCAGATATTCCTCTTAACAACCATGATTATGCTAAGATCACAAAGCTAAAGACCTTATTAGTGGTTTGCAGAGAGCTCAAGTGGAAAAAAAAATCCCAGCTGTTTTTCCAAAAAAAGATGTTCTAAACCCAAAACCACAAAGTCTCCTGATTTATAGAGGGCTAGAACAAAAAGATGTTCTAGCCCTCTATAAATCAGGAGATGTTTGCTACTGAACCTTCTACTATTTTCAGCTGATATAAATCATTCTAATTAGAAAATTGATTTCATTCTGCTTCTTAATGAGATAATCTCTCAAAATGGAAGTTTATAATGTGGGTCCAGGGCTTTGAACTGGTTCATTCCAGTTTGGCCCTCTGCTGAAAATTTTTATTTCTATCCTGGATATACTGAATCAGAACCTACACTTTAACAGGATCCCCAGGTGATTCTTACGTATCAGCAGGTGATTCTTATGTATACATAATATAATCAAGAAAAAATAGATTATATTAACCCATTATACGTAAGAATCACCTGGGGTCTTGTTAAAATGTAGATCCTGACTCAGTATAACAGGTAAAATAAAAACAAAAAACCAAACCCGTTGCTGTTGAGTCAATTCCGATTCATAGCGACCCTACAGGACAGAGTAGAACTGGTAGATTCAAACTGCCGACTTTTTGGTTAGCAGCTGAGTTCTCAACCACTATGCCACCAGGGCAGAAATGTAAATTCTTAGCAAGGGGTGAAGGCGAATGAACAAGTTCGAAGCCCTATGTGGGCCTAAGAAGAACATAATGCCCCAGATTTAAATGGCATTAAGAGAATTAGAGCAACTTAACATTTTACCAAAAACAAACAAAAAGTGCTGGGAAATGAAGTTTAGGAGAAAAAAATAAATGAAGAAATGAGAATGTACTCTTTTGGGAGCAGTAACAAATGTCCAATGGACACATTCTCCAGCACAGAGGAGATACTGCCCTTCTGGATTCTTCAGGCAGACCCACTGCCCACCGCCTGTCACAGTGATTTCAGAATTGCTGTTGTTGATAACTCTGCAGAGTTGGCCCCTGACTCATGGAAACCCCATATATGTGACAGTAGCGCTGTGCTCCACAGGGTTTTCACTGGCTGATTTTTCAGAAATAAATCACCAGGGCTTTCTTCCTAGTGTGTCTTAGTCTGGAAGTGCCTCTGAAACCTGTTCAGTATCATAGTAACATGCAAGCTTCCACTGGCAGACGGTAGTGCCTGCACTGAGGTGGAAATCAAGCCCAGATCTCACACATGGAATCGAGAATTCTACCACTCAACTACCACTGCCTCTTGATTTCAGAATAACAGTTGCTAAAACAGTTCTATCTACAAAGTGATTTTCAGCAACTAAACATGGAGAGCCCAGAGAATATAAAATGATCCTAGGGGAATTTACCAAAAAATTGCAATGAAAACTCCTCTTTCTTTCCTTATCTGAGGACATGTACCCAACAGGGGATTTCTTGGTATGAGTGGTTATATTTCGTAGTGCCTGGTCTTTTTTTTCTTCTTGACCCATAACCATTGCTTAGATCTTAATTCTTCACAAAAGAGGTAACAGCAATCTCAATTCTATATTTGTCTGCATGTGTACAAATTAGCTCCAAAATGAGAAGGAAATAAGTTTAAGAGGACTTCAGAAAATGGTTTTCAAAAATTACTGGTCAAAAATGTGTTTGTCAGTGTTTTGTTAAAAGGTGAGAACAAATTTCAACAAAGTATAGATTCCCTGACAGTCTATTTAACCTCTCATGTTGCTGAAACAGGAACAAATTATTGTAGGTACAGAAAGGCAACTCAAGAACAATTCTCTTTCCTTAGGCTGACTCTCCAAGATAAGACTCTGGGGATTGGGTATCTATCAGGAGCTCCTGCCCCACTCGGGTTCTTTGGTAGAAAACTGTTACCTTCTAGTTTTGTTGTGTGCCCCATCCAGTGGATTCCCACTCATAGCAACACTACAGGACAGAGTAGAACTGTGCCATAGGGTTTTCTAGGCAGTAATCTTTACAGGAGCAGACCGCCAGGTCTTTTCTCCTGCAGAGCGACTGGTGGGCTCACACTGCAGACCTTTTTTGGTTGGCAGCTAAGTGCTTAACCACTGCACTACCAGTGCTCCTTCACCTTCTAGTGAGTGGTTCCTTTACTGGAGAATAAAAAGCATTTTTCTCCCTTCCAACCACCAAAGACAGCTCATCTAGGATGGAAGAGAGGACAAGAAGCCTTTCTAGGCCAAACACTGCTCTCCTCTCTCCCCGTCACAGCAAGACAGGGCTGTCTACCTACCCCAGCTGGACCTAAGGGCATCTGGGAGCTCTCACATACTTCATCATAAGACGGTCTCCCTAGTACCCCTATTCCCAAGGGCCCCTACACTATTGTGGGTAAGCTTTATTTCCTTCTCCTTACCTTTTTTTCTAAACTTTATAATAAACACAGATTATGTACATAATAAAAAGTTATTTTTAAGAAAACTTGATGACATTAACCCACGCAATACTAGTTGTACTCTAACACCTAAATCTAAAACCTTATAAAATAGTATACAAAACTCATCATAAGCCAGTCTATACATCAATTCCCTGACGTAAAGTCCTTCACTACCTACCATGAACCTAAGATTTAGTGACACTGAACTTCTTAATATTTCCTGAAGATATTACACTGTACCATTGTAAATTTATCTCTTTACCTGGATTGCCCTTCATTCCTCCAGCATCAGAAAATGTCATTTCATCCTTCAAAAGCCAATTCAGAGGCTAGCTTTTTCAGGGGAGCCTTCCCTGGCTCTTCTACGTGGAAACACCCCCTCCACTGCAGTCTGGTGCAGTTGGTTCATGACCTGTCGTGTTTTACTGCAGGTTAGTGCATCACGTGTGAGTTTCTCAAGTTTTACTGCAGTTTAATGTCTTACATGTTAGTTTCTCAAGAATTTTCGGCCCAAGAATTCTAGGAAAGGACTTGGAATGTGTTAATCACTCAAATTGAATGAGTAAATGAATGAATGATTCTGTCAACAACAAACTGGGGAACAACTGGATGAGGATAGACATGAAATGCTGATGTATCTGGGGTCTGAGCAGTGGAAATGAAGTTGAGGGGTCAATGTGGAAGGACTTGAGAAAATAATTTCCAATTTGTAGCAAACTCTTTAGGGTAAACTCTTTAAGGTAAACTTCTCAAGTCTACCTTAATAAAGGATGTAGCAGTCAAAATGTCAAGGGCTCTCACTGGTGTTTATAGGTATTCACATAATTATCCTGTCTCAGGGACATGCCACATGACCGGCCTCATTGCAGTAACTGAAAAACTCTACAGATGACAGGCCTTCTCAGTTTACCTTGAAGATCTTCTACAATCCCACATTTCTCAAAGGCAGTGTTGGGGCCTGGGAAGCACATACATTGAACAAAACACATTTTGATTCCACTCTCTGTACCAATGTCTCCCTACAACAGGGCAAGAATGGCAACGGGGAGAGGGGCGGAGGGGGCATGGAAAGAAATTCTAAATTCGTCCATTTTTTCTTATCTTGGATTCTTGGGGAAGTAATTCAATCAGTCCTTCGGTCCTTTTACACTGAAATTTTAATTGCCTACTACATTTCCCAGCCAAGATGAACACAGTGAGTGGTCATGTACATTTCTGCTTACTGATGCCTCCATTAAACAGACAATCCCTTCTCTTCTACTCCTTTAAGAGAATGTTCTGACAACAGATTACTGCACATAGTAAAAACTGATCCTTGGGCTATGTACTCTTTTCAAAGTAAATATGTACTTAAGCAGGGAATTATATCTGTTAATTATTTCTCATTTGCTTGCACCTACTCAATACAGAACTGGAACTTCCATAAAACTAAGCTAGAATGGCAGGCACGTTCAAATGGGGATGCAATTTCACCCAGATTCCTGGCTAAATGTGAATAAAAATCATTAAATGTTTTCCTTTTATTTTGGCAAAAATGGAAAGTCAGAGATTCATAAAACATGGAGACTGTTGTATCAGTAACTGGCAATTTTGTTTCTCTAACTACCAGGTAGAATTTTGTGTCACCTCTTTTACTCTCCAAATTTTTATTTTTCACTCGTATTTGTCCTATATTAAAAAATTAAGAAAAATATCAGCTTCACCTCCCTTAGGTTGCTTAACACTCATTTCTGCCTAATGCTCCCACGAGGATGCATTAAATGTTTATATGTGGGAGCTCTCTACTCCAGGGGATAGGCGTAATGAGCATACTGTTTAGCTGATAAACCTGGATCAAAATGGTAACTTTGGAAATTTCTGCAGACAGCACGCGTTCTCATCTCACTCTGTGGGAAACAGCAGGCAACCCCAACCCAATGAATGTTATTCCTCACCTAAGTACTGTTCTATTAAAAAAAAAAAAAAAATCATTGCCGTTGAGTTGATTCTGACTCATAGCAACCCTGTAAGACAGAGTGGAACTGCCCCATAGTGTTTCCAAGGAGTGGCTGGTAGATTTGAACTGACAACCTTTTAGTTAGCAGCCAAACACTTAACCACTATGTCACCAGGGCTGTGATAAAATCCTGTTTTGGACTGGACAGAGCCTGAAAAAAAAAGAAGCCTCCCCAGGCTGTGACTTCAACTACCCCCATTTCTATTGCAGCTTCTCACTCAAAGTGGGGGAAAGTCTGTGCAAAGTACAGGTTAAGCTCATTGCCATCGGGTCGTTTCTGACTCATGGCGACCCCATGTGTTACAGAGTAGAACTGCCGCATGAGGTTTTCTTGGCTGTAATCTTTACACAAGTAGATGGACAGGCCCTTCTCCACAGCACTGCTGGGTAGGTTCAAACCACCAACCTTTAGGTTAGCGGCTGCGTGCAAACTGTTTGCACCACTCAGGGACCCAAGTATAGTTTAGTTCAGTAAAATTTTACTGTGCAGAAAACCCAGTGATTAAATATTCAAATATTGTCCTTATTTTCAAAAGATGACAATGCAGATGTCATTTGCTTAAAACAAAAAAAAGGCGCAAAAAGCCCTTACATGCCTGTCTCTCGCTGAATACACTGAAATGAATAATCGCTCACAGAGGCTTCAACACTTCTTCCTTACTATTTGCAGGTCTGTCATTCTGTCTCTCAGATGGTCCACACAAGGCACATTGAAAACAGAATTGTTTGACTGCTGGGGTGTAGCACTGGGTTATAAATTCACTGCGTGGTGGCGGCAGGGGGTCCTGACGCTATTTAAGTATTCCACGTCTTCTGCTTCCCCATGGTTCCAGCCATACTGCAATAAGCTTGACAGACTTCCCTGCAGGACCTGGGTGACCTTCTCTAGTGCTGTGATGTTAAATATGGCTCACTGGTATCACCACTGGAACTTAAGTGAGTTAACTGTGCTGTTTAGAGCAGGCCCGCACATTTATATTACATACAGTAGCGGTTTGCAATCTTTAACTTTGCCTGGATTTTGAATCCATTTTCTGCCAACTTCCCAAAAAGTATGGAGAGGTTATTAGATAAGAAATAAAACTTCACTGTCGCATGGAGCAAGCCATTATGTTATCTCTATAGACAGTAAAAAAATCGACACCGTAACTACATGTGCCATCTGGGAGTTCAGTTCATTTTACTAGCGCTAACTCTTGGCCTGTATTGCAGGTGAGCATACAGACACCAGTATCTTTTATAAATGTAGAAACTGAACCATCAAGAAGTCGAATGTCTTGACCAAAATTATTTAGTCAATAGAGAAACAGAAATGTGGACACAAGTTTTCTATCGTCTTTTCAGATCTCCTGCAAATCATTTATACAGATGGCCAGGGGGTTAAACTACAAATGATCTACACAGATTGCCAGATTAAAAAAAAATTTCCTTTAATGTCTATTTGGAATCATAGTAATAATTTTGCTACTTTGAGAGATCATTTTCCATTTCTGTTCAATGTTTGCATGTATAAATAAACAAGGACATTACATAATCCTATTAAGGAATCAAGGGCCTCCACTCTAGCCTATATATGGAATTTGAGGGAAATCGATAAATTATAAATATCAACAACAAATAATAGTGGGGAATGAGTTGTAGATTATTAATTTTGTTTTATACAAAAATAGAGCAGTAGTCGTATCTCACTTTTTTTTTTTATTTATTCCTAAGTATTTTATATTTTTAGGGGCTACTATAGATGGTATTGTTTTCCTGATTTCCTTTTTATCATTCCCTTTTTTATTTTTATCGGTGTATAGGAATCCAACTGATTTTTTGTATGTCTATCTTGACTCGAGGGCACTGGGTTATCTTGTATCTTGCTACTCTGCTGAATCTTTCTATTTTAGTTCCAGTAGTTTTCCCATGGAGTCTTCTGGTTTTTCTATGTGTAGTATCATATCATGCACAAAGTGGGATGCAAATAGGGAGCTGCAGATAGGGATCCACAAATACCAATTTGGATGCCCTTCATTTCTTTTTCTTGCTTTATTGCTCTAGCTAGGACTTCCAGCAAGCACAATGTTAAACAGGAGTGGTGATAAAGGGCATCCTTGTCTTATTTCTCTTCTCAAGGCGAATGTTTTCAACCCCTCTCTATTAAGAATAATGTTGGCTATTGGTTTCGCATAGATGCCCTTTATTATGTTGAGAAATTTTGTTTCTATACCTATTTAATTGAGAGTTTTATCAGGACTGGGTGTTGGACTTTGTAGAATGCCTTTTCTGCATTGATTGCACATCTCACTTTTTGACAAAAAAAAAAATTCCAACCAATCTTTTCAAGTGAGAGTGAAAACTGGCTTAATTGGTTCTTGTTTTCTCATTTTTTATTGATTGTCAGGAATTTTTAAAAAGTTACCTTGACTTGTCTCAGTGTAACAACTGGGAAAGCGCTTTTACTGTCTATGTCAAAGGAAAATTATTCAGTTTAACAAATACGTTTAAAACAAAATACCAAGTCCTCAGAAAAACTTTGTATTAATACAAAGAAGGAAACCCTGGTGGCGTAGTGGTTAAGTGCTACGGCTGCTAACCAAGAGGTCAGCAGTTCAAATCCACCAGGCACTCCTTGGAAACTCTATTGGGCAGTTCTACTCTGTCCTATAGAGTCACTATGAGTCGGAATTGACTCGACGGCAGTGGATCTGGTTTCTTATGGAACTCTTTCATAAACCCTGTACTGAATACACGTGTTTATATTTTGTTAAAATGGTCTGGATAAATATTATGCTAATTAGGCAAGACTTTTCTGACAGTACATCTATGAGAAATTTCAAATGTCGTGATTTTTTTTTTTCTTTTTGGTGGATGGTTCAGTGAAATAAATCTGTCCACACAAATACATGAAACCTCAGTCTTTTCAAAGAAAGCTAGCACTCAATGACAATATACTTCCTGATTAACGCCAGCATCATCCTGGTCTGAAGATGGAACCCTGGTGGTGCTCCGGTTAGCGCTTGACTGTTAACTGAAAGGTCAGAGGTTAGAACCCACCAGCCGCTCCAGAGGAGAAAAATGTGGCAGTCTGCTTCCACAAAGATGACAGCCTTTGAAACCCTACGGGGCAGTTCTACTCTGTCCCACAGGGTTGCTATGTGTCGGAATTCAACTCAATGGTTCATCTTTGTCTGAAGATGTAAAGCACTGAACACCTTATAAAAACGACAGAAAAGAACTCTTAACCATAAACCATTCTCTGCCAAATAACATTTGGAGGAGATAAGAATAAAATATATATATATACAATCATCCTTTTTTTTTTTTTTTTAAATCACAAAAGTCTCAAAAATAATAGTTTAAGAGAGCTTTGCATTTGAGCGGCTCAAAGGTTTTGAGCAACTGTTCAGTTATTTTTTCAGCCCTCAAAAATGTTTGGTACCACGTCTGTTAATAAGGAAATAGTTCGATGAGTCAGTGTCTGGGCTTTCATTGCCTTGAAGCCAATCCAAAATGGGGATTTCTGGCACTTCAGACCAACTTCATGAGCTTTAAAAACATGTTTTAGTTTTTGAATCACTGAGCTATATTTTGCCACTCGAATCATTAAGCTAAATTTCCTCTGTGCTCTCTGGTGTGTCAATTGTTTACTCCCTCTGCTTGACTTAGGCCCACCTCACACAATCAAGTCATGAAGTAGATGCGGGGGGCGGGGGGGGGGGGCGCTATCCAAAGTAAGTCCTCTTCAAAACCTTATTAACAGAGAGCACACAGTCCTGGTCACAAAGGGGGCTTCTGACACTCCCACCCCAGTTGGGCTAAAGGCGGCTCAAGTCAGCTTGAGTAATGACTAGCAGAGGACAGCCTTCCTCCCAAGCCTAGGACCAGGCCCTGAAAAATCCTGAAGTAAACAAAGTTACTGCTGATCTGTTTCTAGCTGCCACTCCCCTCCAACACACACACATTCGTACCCTCAAGGAAAATCCCCACAAAGGATAGTTTACAATAAGCATTTAACCACACTGGCAAACTGTCCCTTAACTCACCAAGGGTAGGCAGAAGTACAAGTCTAGCCCCAGGGCCTCTGCTAGCCTGTAGAGCTCCTCCGTAAATTAGAATCATGTCACCTCTGGGTGGGACACTTAGAGGCAGCTGTCCCTTTCTCTGGGCAGACACCAACTGGCACCAGGCATGAGGCTTGGCGTGTGGGATTCAGGCTGGATTTCAGCCCCTTGCTTCCCTTGGCCAGGTGCCTTTGGGCACTGCAGAGACCACACAACCATTGCCCCGTCCAACCTCACTAGCCCTGTTATAGCTAGAGCTGCAGCCTTAAAGAAAAAAGAAAAATCATAAGCATAATGGAGACTTTGGTGGGAGAAAACGGAGCCAGGAGTAGAGTAAACAAGTCAAGTTTGTTTCTGTCTGGTTGCATGATGCATGGCCTAAGTCAATTAATCACTCAAAATGTACGCTCTGTGAAGGCAAAAGGCGTATGCTCTCCAAATCCCTAAATCACTGTCAGAGTTTTCCAGGAAGACAGAGGTTCGCACTAAGTAGTTAAGAGGAAAATGGCCAACAGAGATAAAACTGCCCCTCTGAAACATTTGTAAGATGGCAGATACTAAACATTTGACTCATTTCTCTTATTGATGTAGTATGAACCTATTTTCTCAATTTTAATACATAAAAATCAAGATGATTTTGTAAAAGCCCACATCCCAAACTATGCTGTTTAATTATAAAATCAAAAAGTTCTGCTTATAAAAAATTATGCAAATTGAAGCTAATTGAGTAAAATGCTCACTTAAACAGAATAAAAATGAGAACATGGCCGGTCATTTTGAACTGTTAAAAACCATAACACGGGGTACCAGAAGAGACCTTAGGGGTCAAGGGACAAAATTCAAATGCCTACAGGGACTTAGCAAATAACCTTAAGGAATACAGTATGCAACGTGTAAGGAAGATTCAGGCACAATGACAAACAAAAACAGACACTAGCCTCAGTGTTGGGGTCAACAGGGAGTAGAGAACAGGCGATACCTTGCCTCATCTGAAAGTGGTGAAGTGTTACCATCAGCTCTAGCCACTTACTGCTATGTGGGAATGCAACAGTTAGAGAATTCTTTGTGTGTGTGTGTGTGTGTGTGTGTGTACAGGGGGTGAAGTGGTAATTTATAGAGGTGAAATGGTAATTTAATATCTCATAATTTCAATCCACTGCCTCTAAATCAACTTTCTGGGAGTATGCAATATATGAAATCTATAATTTTTAAGACACAGTACTTCAAATGTATGAAGGCAGTTAGCATGTCTTTGCCTAGTCTTTTCTTCCACAGAGTAAACATTGCTACTTTCTGTGATCACTCCTCAGTCATGGACCTCATCATCCTAGTTGCCCACGGGCGGTTGTTAATGTCAGGATTAAAATGTGGTGTCTAGAATGGAGTACCAGATATAGTTTGAATAGACAACAGCAAAGTTCAAGTTTTAATAATATAAGGTGGGAGAGAAAGGGAAAACAAACCAGGACTATGGGGCAAAATCTCCACTATCAGCTGCAGATATATTTCAAAAAGGAAATGTGCTAAACCAAACATCTCCATAAGAACTAACTGAGGAGACAACACACATTGCTTCTTTTTCCTGAATTCTCCTTGTTTCCTGTTTCATAATTGGGCAGATTAAGTATCAGTTCAATTTGTTAACTGCTTTCTTTAAAACAATTAACTATTAATTATAACCACTGCTATTAGCTGTCTCCAGTTCTTCCAAGCTGCAGATGTTTTTACAGCATGCTCCCAATCAGATTGACAGCTTAGAATATTCTCTGCCAGCAAACCACATTCCTTTTAGCAAGTGTCTACATGCAAGATAACAGCCTTTCTTAATAAGGTTTTTTTGCCAATAAAAATGAGCAGAACACTATAAATGCACTTGGAATACCAATTAAAGCTCAAATGTCTTTAAGATATATTTTTTATTTTCACCTTTCCACATAAGAATCCTACATACTGCATTGATTGAAAAGCATAATTTTTGAATGATACACTATTAGGAATAATCAGGAACCATTTACATAGAATTAGACCCTGTATTTACATTCCCCCTAATTCACGGCCACAAAGCACTACCATAAATAGATTACAAATGTTCTAAGTTTATTACTGATTGACACTGCACTTCTCACAATCTACACTAATACATCAAAGTGATCAATAATTATCCAGATTGTTTGCTGTGAGAAATACCTCAAAGGACTCTCATACACACTAATGCACATGTAGCATTTATTTAATGACGTTCATATATCCTACAATTCCACTTGCACCCCACCCATGAGATAATAACGATTTAGAAATGTTTCGCATTTGGGAGGCAAGGCCAAGATGGCAGAGCAGACAGAAGCTTCCTGTGGTCCCTCTTACCACAAAGACCCAAAAAACAAGGGAATCAATTATACATGACAACCTAAGAGCCCTGAACATCAAAGACAAAGTTGAGGAATCGGACTGAGCAGCAAGGGGAGGGAGAAACAGTTCAGAAGCAGCGAGGAGTTGCCAGAACTGACCTGGCTGGCACCAGCACCTTGGAGGCTGGATCGGCTAGCGCTTGAAGGGTAAGGCAAGCAGTGACACTTGGGACACATTTTCCACATCAGGAGAGATTCAGCAGTGGAAAGTCTGCTCAAGCCTCCAGAACCAGCAAGAAACAGGGCTCAATCAGCGAAAGATAAGTACAAGCATCTAACCTACCACACAGATTTTAAAAAAAAAAAAACCCACTTTTGCGAAGTACCTCTCTCCATTTACCTGCCCCCTCCTAGCTCTGCTCCAGGTTCCGGTCTGGCTTCAGCGATTGCTGCATTCCCTGCGCTGGAAATAGGACCTGTCACGTACCCTGAGCCATTCTCCTGGCTTTGGAGAGAGAACAAATTAACAAACAGGAAAAAATAATTTGCCAGCTCCCCCAAGCCAGGAACATAGTGCAGGCACAGCTCCTTTGCCTATGCACAGGCATAAGGGGCCTATGGACTTTGAATGCCTGCATAGACCTGTGTGGGCCCATTTCAGCAGTAAAGGTCCTCATTAGCAAAGTACAACAGGGTATATACCTGAAGCCTATTTTCACCTGTATCAGCTATAAGGGGCAGCAGCAGATTCGTGACATTTGATACCACCCTGCCCATTGAGCAGGGTCCTCACCTATCCACAGTAGGGGCCTGAGGACTGGTGCCTCCACCCATACCACCTAGCCACCTGCAACAGAGGTCCAAGAATAAGTGGCGACTCCCAGTCCTTACAGCCAACAGCATTGTATACCCATAGTCTGGCTATAAAACCCACCCACCTACATTCTCTAGGGAACAGAGACATGTGTTCTACCCAGCTACTCAGGGGCAGCAGTCAGCCTGCTGCCTTGACCAGTGCATGACCCCCTACTGCAGCCAGATACCTGTGCCTACTCTACTCATCCCTGTCCATCTAGGACTGTAGGTGAGAGCCTGTACCATACACTCGGCGACCGATGACCTGGACACCTGAGCTGAATCCACACAAGAAAAGTAAACAGGTCCTGGGCTTACAAACCTAGTAACAGCTCTAGACACCTGGAGACAGGATGTGAGAGCTTCAAAGACGCCAATAATCAGCTCTAGACACCTGGAGACAGGATGTGAGAGCTTCAAAGACGCCAATAATCAAACTAACTTACACAACCAGCCTATCTGGGCATATCAAAATAAAACAAAATAAGAAGCTATGACACAGTAAGGAAACATTAAATAAATACAATAACTTACTGATGGCTCAGAGACAACAGTCAATATCAAATCACATAAAGAGGCACACCATGATAGCTTCAGCCAGCCACCAAAACAAAGAATTAAGAAACCTTCTGGAGAAAAACAACTTCCTGGAATTACAGAAGGTAAAATTCAAAAGATTAATACACAAACTTTTCAAGAGATCAGGAAGGTTAGCATCTCCTGTCTGGAGGGGAGATTGGGGAGTGGAGGGGGTCAGAAGCTGGCAGAATGGTCACGAAAAGAGAGAGTGCAGGGAAGGAGCGGGCTGTTTCATTACGGGGAGAGCAATTAGGAGTATATAACAAGGTGTATATATATTTTTGTATGAGAGACTGACTTGATTTATAATCTTTCACTAAAAGCACAATAAAAATGAAAATTAAAAAAAAGAGAGAGATCAGAAAGATCAGTCAAAATGCAGAACAAGCCAAGGAACTCATAGACAAAGCACCAGAGGAATTTAAGATGATTAGAGAAGAGCATAATGACAAATTTAACAGGCTGCAAGAATCCATAAAGAGACAGCAAACAGAAATCCAGAAGATTAACAATAAAATTTTAGAATTAGACAACTCAATAGGAAGTCACAGGAGCAGAATTGAGGCACTGGAAGTCAGAATTAGTGAGACTGAAGATAAAGCACTTGACACCAACTTATCTGAGGAAAAATCAGTTAAAAGAAACCTTAAGAATTACATGAGACTCTATCAAAAGGAATAATAAGAGTGACTGGAGTGCCAGAACAGGAGGCATAACAGAAAATACAGAGAGAATTGTTGAAGATTTATTGGCAGAAAACTTCGCTGGTATCATGAAAGATGAGAAGATATCTATCCAAGATGCTCACTGAACCTCTCATAAGGTAGATCCCAAAAGAAAGTCACCAAGGTATATTATAATCAAACTTGCCAAAACCAAAGGTAAGGTGATAATTTTAAGAGTGGCTAGGGATAAATGAAAAGTCATCTAGAAATGTTTAGCATTCTGGCATCTGCCACTGAAAGGGAAGTGATGTTTATACGTGTCCTTTAAGAATGTTTTATTTGTTGTTTGATGTAAGAAAGGGCTATAATAATCAATTTACTCAGTACTTGTACTATCCTCCAGGAGTGTTGCTATTAGACTATGGAAAAACAATATATGAGTTAATTTATGACTTTTCTTTAATACATCTTTCCCACAATTTCAACGCTCCCCATCCCCTATCCAAGTCACTATTTATATTGTTTTTTAAATATGTAATAGCTCATAATTTTCTTTAATTAAAAAAGAAGTGTATCAATTTTCTCAGCCTGATGTTTAATATACCTGATGTTAGATTCGGTCCTCCACGTCCATTTGTTTCTCATCATTTTCACCACCTCTCTTTTGCAAATTTTCTTACTACTTCAAATACAGTGTCCCTTGGACTCTACCAAACTGTGTGTTACTCATAACTTAAAAACTTCACTTCCTCCAAAACTTTTTTTTTTTTTCCAACTACTACGATCCAGACTAATTACATTCTTCTCTAAGAAATCATTGTGGGTCTTCCTGGCTCTGCCAGCAACCATCTCTATGTCTTTAACCGCAGGTCTCCTGATCTCTCCTAGCCTAATCTCCTCACTTGTATAATGAAGGGCCAGATGAAACCATCATTACCCAGTGTAGCTCATCTACACCTAGGATTCAAACTGCTTAACACTCTTGGCAGGAAAACAGTGTCTACATAGCTACCAAACACAAATTAGCCAATGGCTGAGATGAAGTGCGAGGACTTAGCTCTAAATCCAAAAGAGCTGACTCCACAGTCAGGCACCTGCAAAGAGAGGAGAAAGTCTTTCAGTAGCTCAGTAAAGCCCAAAGAGAAATATGGGGTGCCCACTTTGCATCATTCACGCAGACATAGAGTGTGCTGTGAACTCAGCAATCTGGTTCACTGCTTTAATGCGAGGGAAAAACTGATCACAACCGAGTGTTCTCTTTGTTACCCATTTTTTGAGTTTATGAGCCATTCAGATGAAGTTGAAGCAGAATATAGGGATTTAATTTATTTTATTGTAATGCATTCAAATGGGTAGGCTTTAAATACCCATTAAAAAGTTTACTCAGCTGTTGACACAGTTCAGGGACTTTAGAGAATTAAAGGTCTCTAAGATCCGCAAATGTCCTGACTCCCTTTCTTACTGATGTGAGAAAATACCAACAGCCTGAACTGACAAGGACAGTTAGTAGAATTCAGACCGAACATGTGCATTTTACAACTATAAAAACTGCATTCGTTTTTCACTGCTACAACGATGGGGCTTAACAGAATCAGACATTTTAAAGCACTGAAAAACCAGTGTGGGGGGGGGCATTTATGTCTAAAATTCAAAAGAGATTCATATAATTTGAGTACAAAGCATAATTTAAATTTCTGTAATATTTTTGATAATCAACCTCAGCGCGGCTCTGAAACATCATGTAAATATACTTTAGCTTATAAGAAACCGCGGGAAAGTTTAAAGCAATCTGCTCCCATCAGGGACAGAAAGTACCCTTAATTTTCTAAAAGCTGTATGTGAGTCCCAGTCTAGGTTGCTCCTGAAGCCAGATTCAGAGTGCTGCTCATGTCAGCTGGCTCTGTGAAAAGCACTCTTTCTCACATGACACGGCTGGCATCAAAGCTTTGTGTCACTAACGGCAACATAAAGAATTAAGACATGCCCTGACTGAACAAACTATACAACTTTTGAGAAGTGCTGAGACTTTTTAAACACCAGTCCTCTAACTTAGATGATGAAAATCAGTCAACAGCCAATCCTACAAGTGATCCTTTTATAAAGAAGAAAGATCTTCAAAAGCCCTTTGGCAATACTCTCATTATTGCTAAATATCCCAGTGTTGGACTGACAAAAGGCTGCATCTGCACTCTGTTGCTGCGCAGATTTCTTCAGTTCTGCCTACACATGGAATTTTGCTCCTGAGTCTCACCGCTGAAACATCAAGAATGTACCTGGACCAAACAATCTTTTAGACTACAAAAAATAATAACTGCAACTATAGCCATTTTCAGGCACCTACTATATGCCAAGAGTGCATCAACTGGACAGCTAACAACTGTATGCTGGGTATTTCACATGTTTATTCCTACACCAATGATAACAGGAAAGACTTCCAAATCCAGAAGGATGGAGTAAGCACATTTCACCCTACTCCTCCCACGTATAACTCCTGAAACCCTGAAAAAAGTAACGAAACAAACACCAGAAGAATCTGGAAGGTGAAGAAAAGAAGGCAGATTGTCTAGGGATGTTGAGATTCAAAGAATGAACTATTCAGTGACCTGCCTTAAAAGAATTATTGAAGGAAGTGCTTCAACCTGAAAGGAAATGACAGGAGAAGAAAATTTGGCACGTCAGCAATAAAGAGAGAACTACAGACCGGGTAAATAAAATAGACTATTCATCTTCTCTTGAGTTTTAAAATGATGTGAGATGGCTGAAAGCAAAATCACAGTATTTTCTGACGTAGTTTTCCATGTATGTAAAGAAGACAACTAAATTATAAAGTGGGGAGAAGAAAGGGACCCAAATAGCAGTAAGATTCCTACATTTCATTTGAAGTGGCTAAATGCTGATATTAGTAGATTGTGATAAGTTTAAGATGTACACTGCAATCCCCAAAGAAACCACTATATAGAAATACATATAGAGACATATAGAAAGATATATTGAAAAACACTATTAATAAAACAAAATGGAACACTAAAATATTTTCAAGTAACCCACAGGAAGGCAGGAAAAGAGAAAAAGAAGAACAAAAACCAAAGGAAAAAAGCAGAAAACAAATAAAATGGCATACTTAAGTCTTAGCAACACGTCATAAATTTCACTAAATGTAAGTGTTCTAAATAAAACAAAAGACAGGGGTTGGAAATGAGGATCAAAAAACATGACCCAGCTATGTGGTATCTACAGGATACTCATTTTAATTATAATGACATAGGTTGGATGAAACTAAATACATACCATGGAAATACAAATCAAAGGAAAGCTAGAGTGACTATACTAATGTCAGGTAGACTTCAGACCAAAGAAAATTACCAGAGACAGATAAGGATATTACATGATGATAAAAGTGTCAATTTACCAAGAAGATATAATGGAGTATATGGTTTAGACTTACAGATAGACTTTGACTGTTGTACAATATCCTGGGTTTTGGTTTTCACTAAGTTTCTCTAAGCTTCAATGTGAAAAAATGGGGCTAATAATGGCTATGTCATGAGGTTGTTTAAAAGCAGTATTTGTGCCACGGAGGCTGGATGAACCCCTGAAACTATTTTCCTGAGATAATCTTTAAACCTTAAACCAAAAATATCCCTTGAAGTGTTCTTAAAAGCAAACAACAGTTTAGCTTAACTAGTGAAAGAATGTCTGCCTTGAGCATTGTGCTCTTTCAAGATCTATCTATATAGGATCAAACTGACAAGAGCAAATGAAAAGATTAGATAAGAAACTTAGGGGACAGTGAGTCTGTTAACAGAGGAGAACAACTCAGAAAAGGAGGGTGAGAATGGCTGTACAACTTGAAGAATGTAATCGATGTCACTTAATTTACATGTAGAAACTGTTGAATTGGTGTATTGCTTGCTATGTATATTTTCAGTAACAAAATAAGTAAAAAAAAAATTTTAAGTATATATGTGGTAGTTGCATTAAAGTACTAAGCTGTGCTGGTAGGCTTCTTTTTTCCCCTCCACAAGGCTCTAAACTGGACATGAGAAAACTTCAAAGCAACCTCAACCTTTCAACTTTTTACATATTATCACTTTTTCATGAATGAGTCACAGGCAATATTTGCAGACCACAAATAATGATTCAGGTACATAGGAAATGGCTTCAGGAAATATTCTGCAGACCTCAACAGATTCCAAATAACTTTAGGACCCACTGAATAGTTTAGAGTGAATCAACGGAAGATCTGTTGAGACAAAATATGGAGATAATGTGTGGCAATGGACTTGGATCCAGATGCTTACATGTTTTCTCCTGCCTCTTCCTTTTCTCTCAGAATCAAAATATGAAGGAAAGTAAGGAATGGGGGAGAGAAATACAGGTATGCAACCACCGTTTAATGTTCCACCAAACAAGAATTGAAAAAAGTAAAAATATAAAATGGTTACTCAGGTAATATCATTTGGTGTATTCTGCTTGTTTCTGTCTTTCTTTTCTGGTTTCTGTGTGTACTTTGTGGGAAATGAAAGCATCTGTCTTTTCCTTTCTAAAATAATTCTCATCTGTGTGTGTGTGCATGTGTATATGTTTTCAACAGTCTTTATGTGGTTTATATAGAACTAAAATGAAAAATGGTAGTTTAAAATGAACTTTTCTATTTTAGGTTAAATGGCCAGGACAAATTTTAATATTGCAAAAGACACTAGAAAAGACTAAAAATAAAGTGATTACTGTGTCTCTCCAAAGGCATACTAGCATCCTACTCATTTTAAATGTTATTGATATATGACAGCACAGCATCCTAAAACTAGCAGGCCCCAATATTTTCACCCATCATAACTGATCAAAAGAATAGAGTGAGGCAGAGGGACTTACAAACTTACACTAAACCTGTTGCTATCGAGTCAATTCTGAGTCATAGCACAGTAAAGATCATGGAAGAAAAAGTAGGGACAATGCTAGCAGCACTAAATACATGGTACAAATAGTACACAAAACATTACTAACAATGCACAACACCAGAAGAGAAACTAAGTAAGTGGGAGCTCCTAAAAATCAAACACTTATGCTCATACAAAGACTTCACCAAAAGATTAAAAAGACAACCTACAGATCAGGGAAAAAAATTTGGCTATAACACATCCGATCAGCCTCTAATGCCTAAAATCTACAAGATACTGCAAAACCTCAACAACAAAAAGACAAATAACCAAATAAAAAATGGCCAAAGGATATAAACAGGCACTTCACCAAAGATGATATTCAGGAGGCTAACAGATGCATGAGGAAACGCTCACGATCATTAGCCATTAGAGAAATACAAATCAAAACTACAATAAGATACCATCTCACCCCAGCAAGGCTGGCATTAATCCAAAAAACACAAAGAAGTAAATGTTGAAGAGTTGGGGAGAGACTGGAACACTTATACACTGCTGGGAGGAATGTAAAATGGTACAACCACTTTGGAAATCGATTTGGTGCTTCCTTAAAAAGCTAGAAATGAAATCACATGATCCAGTAATCCCACTCCTTGGAATATATCCTAGAGAAATAAGAGCCCTCACACAAATAGATATATGCACACCCATGTTCACTGCAGCACTGTTTACAATAGCAAAAAGATGGAAACAAAAAATGTACCCATCGACAGATGAATGGATAAACAAATTATGGTATATTCACATACTGGAATACTACGCAATGAAAAAGAACAACGGTGAATCCGTGAAAAATCTCATAACATGGATGTATCTGGAAGGTATTATGCTGAGTGAAATTAGTCAGTCGCAAAAGGTCAAATATTGTATGAGACCACTATTATAAGAATTCAAGAAAAGGTTTAAACACAGATGAAAACGTTCTTTGATAGTTATGAGGGTGGGGAGGGAGGGAGAGAGGTAGTCACTAACTAGACAGTAGACAAGAATTATTTTAGGTGACGGGAAGGACAACACACAATACAGGGGAAGTAAGCACAACTGGACTAGACCAAAAGCCAATAAGTTTCCTTAATACAACCAAACACTTTGAGGGACAGAGTAGCAGGGGCAGGTTCTGGGGACCATCGACATCTAGATCAACTGGCAAAGTTTATTAAGAAAATGTTCTGCATCCCACTTTGGTGAGTCACATCTGGGGTCCTAAAAGCTAGCAAGTGGCCATCTAAGATGCATCAATTGGTTCCAAACCACCTGGGACAAAGGAGAATAAAGAACACCAAAGACACAAGCAAAATATGAGCCCAAGAGACAAAAAAGGCCACATAAACCAGAGACTCCATCGGCCTGAGGCTGGAAGAACCAGGTGGTACTGGGCTACTTCCAATGACTACCTTGACAGTGAACACAACAGAGAGTACCTGAAGGAGCAGGAGAAAAGTGGGGTGCAGAACTCAAATTCTAGTAAAATGACCAGACTTAATGGTCTGAGTGAGACTGGAGGGAACCCAGAGGCCATGGCCCCCAGACTCTCTGTTAGCCCAAAACTAAAACCATCCCTGAAGCCAACTCTTCAGACAAAGATTAGACTGGACTATAAGGCAAAAAATGATGCTGGTGACGAGTATGCTTCTTAGTTCAAGTAGACACATGAAACAGTGGGCAGCTCCTGTCCAGAGGTGAGATGAGAAGATGGGGGCGGGGGGGCGGAGACAGGAGCTGGCTGAACGGACACAGGAAATACAGGGTGGAGAAGAGGAGTGTGCTGTCACATTATAGGGAAAGCAGCTAGGATCACGTAACAGTGCGTGTATCAGTGCTTGTATGGAAGACCAACTTCAATTGTAAACTTTCATTTGAAGCGCAATAAAAAACAAACAAAAAAAGCTGCACTTTAGATAATTAAACTGCCTTAGGAAAGAGTTCCGGAGTAACATAGCTCCAGTACCTTCTGGTTTTCTGTAGAACAAAATTCAAATTCACAAAAAATAAAACCCAGACTTGCTGGTCTGACAGAGACTAGAAAAACCCTGACAGTATGGCCCCTGGATATCCTTTTACATCAGTACTGAAGTCACTTCTGAGGTTTACCCTTCAGCCAACAATTAGACAGGTCTATAGTGCAAACTACAAGTCGGAATCGAATGCACAGCACCTAACAACAACATAGGGCAAACAATAACACACGTGAAGAAACTGCTTCACAATTCAATCACGTATACAAGACTAAATAGGCACGCCAGCCTCAAAGCGAAGATGAGAAGGCGGGAAGGGACAGGAAAACTAGATGAATGGAAACAGGAAACCTGGGGTAAATGGGAGAGTGTTGACATATCCTGGGGTTGGTGACCAATATCACAAAACAATTTGTGTATTAACTGTTTAATGAGGAACTAATTTGCTCTGTAAACTTTCACCTAAAGCACACACACACACACAAAAGCTATTAATTTTAAAAATACAATTAGATCATTGGGCATTGACTGGAATAAAAATTCACCAGCTGGAGAATGCTAACCAATTCATGAATTTATTTTATCAAATGGAATTGCTGTTACTACCACTTGTCAGTCTGTGGTACTGTGGTGGCTTGTGTGTTGCTGTAATGCTGGAAGCTACGCCACCAGTATTTCAAACACCAGCAGGGCTACCCATGACGGACAGGTTTCAATGGAACTTCCACACTGAAACAGACGAAGAAGAAAGACCTGACAGTCTACTTCTGAAAAAAAAATTGGCCAGTGAAAACCTTATGAACAGCAGCAGAACACTGTACTGGAAGATGAGCCTCTCAGATTGAAAGGCACTCAAAACGCAACTAGGGAAGAGCTGTCTTCTCAAAGTAGAGTCTTAATGATATGGATGGAATAAAGCTTTTGGGACCTTCATTTATTGATGTGGCACGACTCAAAAAGGGAAGAAATACCAGCAAACACCCATTAATAGTCAGAGCATGGAATGTACAAAGGATGAATCTCGCTACCTGGCCAAATGACTGGAAGAGATCCATATTGGTGCCCACACCAAAGAAAGGTAATCCAACAGAATGCAGAAATTACTGAACAATACTTGTATCACAAGGAAGTAAAATTTTGCTAAAAATAATACAAAAATGGTTGCAGCAGTACACCAACAGAGAACTGCTAGAAATTCAAGCCAGATTCAGAAGAGGACATGGAACAAAGGATATCACTGCTGACGTGAGATGGATCTTGGCTGAAAGCAGAGAATCCTAAAAACGTGTTTACCTGTGATTTATTGACTATGTAAAGGCATTCAACTGTGTGGATCATAACAAATCATGGATAAAATTGTAAAGAATGGGAATGCTAGAACACTTAATTGAGTTCATGAGGAACCTGTAATTAGACCAAAAGGCAGTCATTCGAACAGAACAAGGGGAAACTGTGGTTTAAAATCAGGAAAGGTGTGTGTCAGGGTTGCATCCTTTTACCATACTTATTCAATCATCTTTATCTTGAACAAAATCCAAGAAGATGGACTATATGAAGGAAAACACGGCATCAAGATTGGAGGAAGACTCTTTAACAGCCTGCAATATGTAGATGACACAACCTTGCTTGCTGAAAGCAAAGAGAACTTGAAGCACTTACTGATGAAGATCAAAGACTTACAGCCTTCAGTATGGATTACATCTCAACATAAAGAGATACAAAAATCCTCACAACTGGACCAATAAACAACATCACAATAACAGAGAAAGGACTGAAGTCGTCAAAGATTTCATTTTACTTGGATCGATAATCAATGCCCTTGGAAGCAGCAGTCAAGAAATCAAATGACTTATTGCATTGGGCAAATCTGCGCAGAAAACCTCTTTCAAGTGTTCAAAAGCAAAGATGTAACCTTGAGGGCTAAGGTGTGTGTGACCCAAGCCATGCTATTTTCAATTGCCTCATATGCATGCGAAAGCTGGACAATGAATAAGGAAAAATGAAGAACTGATGCCTCCAAACTATGGTGTTGGCGAAGAATACTGAATATGCCATGGATTGCCAGAAGAATGAACAAATCTGTCTTGGAAGAAGTACAGCAGGAATGCTCCTTAGAAGCCAGGATGGCAAAACTTCGTCTCAGGTATTTCTGGACATGTTGTCAGGAGGGATCAGTCCCTGGAGAAGGACATCATGCTTGGTAAAGTGGAGAGTCAGCGAAAGAGAGGAAGACCCTTAATAAGATGGATGGACACAGTGACTACAACAACAAACGCAAGCATAGCAGTGACTGTGAGTATGGTGCAGAACTGGGCAGTGTTTCATGCTGTTTTACATGGGGTCGCCAGGAGTCAGAACCAACTCAACGGCACCTAACAACAACAACTGCTGTTATTTCTCCAGTGTAGGTTTTTAGACTTTAAAACCAAACAAAAAACCCATTGCCATCGAGTCGATTCTGACTCATAAGTGACCCTACAGGACAGAGTAGAACTGCCCCATAGGGTTTCCAAGGAGTAGCTGATGAATTCATACTGTCGACCTTTTGGTTATCAACTTAGCTACACCACTAACTTCTAAATTCATTTGTGGCGGTTTTCAAAATTAATCTTGACGTGAAATCTGACTGCTTTTAAAACAAATGGAATATAGGCCATTAACAAGGAACAATGAAAATAGATGTTACCAATATCTGGTACCAAGATGTTATTAAAATCATTACTCCAATCACAGTCATTGAATTTGACTCTGAGAAAAATGTTATGAGATCAAAGTCATATGTATCATATGATTAAGGCTGTAATTAGCTCCATGCTAGGATACATCAGAGATGTTTGAGAAATAATTTTGATAATCACTTCCCAATGTCCTTCTCTCTTCACATTATAGCAAAGTTCCAGCCCAGGAAAAGGTTAGAACTTACCACAATGTTCAAAGGGGGGAAAGTATGGATTGATGCCTGCCCCATTTGATTAATTTGATTTTCAAGATGAGCTTGTGCAAGTCTACCTTTTCAGACTTAAACAGTAAGAACAAGTTTTTATCTCAGCTGGTGTAGATAGAAGAACAGGCAAAACCGAAACGAAAGTATTCAGCATCTCGGCTCTCCCGGCTCTGTGCGTAGCCTGAAATCCCTGTAGGATACCAAACAAGGGAAATGCTTCAGGCCCATTCAGCCAAAGTCTTGAGATGCTATGATTGAAAGTAACATGTGGAATCAGTTTGAGAAAAATAAATAAGTCGGGAGAAAATGACACAAGTAATAAACTAAGACAGAGTGGAGACTATTAAAAAAAAGGAAATAGCTCCAGGGAAATATTCTGAGATGCAACACACAGGAATTTCAAAGCCAGAGAAACAGAATTTGCTTACATAGAACACACCCTTTAATATTATGTACCTTTATTCGCTACACGTATTTGCATGAGATCGCTTAAATTACAGATCTGTAACCCAAAATATGTTGTGATCTAGTTCATTGATAAAATACTATTGTTCTTTAATGAACTGAAAATACAAGACTGCATGTTTCTTGGCATGGCAGGAAATGCTCTCAATAGGGACAAGTGGGCTGGGTTCTCCCTGGTTCACTCTCTGATGTCCCTGGCATCAATATGGAAGTTATTTTCTCTCTGAGTCTATGAATTTCGTAATACACAAAACGAGATGATTTCTAAGGTCCCACCAGCTCTAACCGTGAGCCTGCACATCTCCCAATGCCTTGAGTATTCAGCAAAGGTTTCACTAAGTCTAACATTACAGTTTTCTGCTTTCACAGACAACTGGACTCAAACGTAGGGAAAGGTATGTGGAAAATTTTATAGGGCAAAACAACAACCTTAAGAGAATGTGAATGAGAGAGCTAAGAGAGTTTTATTTAAAATTATACAACAGCAAATTGAAAAATGTTTAGCGTTTAAAGAGGCATCAACTATTTAAAGCAGAAAGAGTACTGCATATGCATAAGTGAGCGTAAGTGAAATATATATACAAAGTGAGCATAACTGAAAGATATGTAGAAAAGTGCTCTTTAAATTTTTATTCTACTCAGCAGGCACAATTTGAATTTTTATCACTATCTCAGAATGATCAAAAACTCACTGATCCCTTTCTTGTCCTTGGTTTTGTTTCGAAGCAGGCATACTTGCTAAGGTGCACACACACTCTCACATATTATGGGCCTGGATCAATGACACTCAGCACCAGCCTTACCTACAGCCCATTTCCTAGAGAGTTGCCCACACCCCGGAGGAGGGCCACATTTTTGAGAGGGAGATGAGGAGAAAATCAGGATGCACGTGGTTCTTAGATAATGGCAGGAGGTGAGCACAGAAATAAGAATTTGCTGTCTTCCACCTTTGAGGCAGCTCCTCAATTCCCCCACACCTCTCCCAACACCACCCTTTCCCTCCCCCACCAAAAAAAAAAAAAAAAAACAAGCAGCAATTTGAAAAGTGATCACCCTCCATGTTTCGAGAGACTGGGGAGAAGGTGGCAATCAGTATTCTGCTGGGAAGACCTAGTCCTTTGTTATTTAACGGAAGGAACCAGATCCAGAATATCACATAGTCTCTCTGCGACTTGGTTCCCTCATCTGGATAGTGAATATGATAGCAGTATCTCCTTCCTGGTACTGGTGTGAAGATTAATCAAGATAATCCATTTAAAGGATTTAGAAAGTGCAGAACACACATATTAAACCCATTGCCTTCGATTCAGACTCACAGCAACAAGATAGGGCACAGTAGAACCGCCCCACAGGGTTTCCAAGGCTATAAATCCTTATGGAAGAAGACTGCCTCATTTTTCTCCCACAGTCTGGTAGGTTCAAACCACCAACCTCTTGGTTATTAGCCAAGCACTTAACCACTGTGCCACCAGGGCTCCTGACATACATATTAAGTCATATATAATCATCATTCTCATCATTGTCAACATCATCATCACTCCCTGGTCAATGCATAAATTCATTTCCAAAAATAAATTTTAGAAGTACAAAATTCATTAAACCTGAAAGCAAATATGCACATAAATCTATAATTTACTAGTCATTCTTTCATGGCCTCACTGATGGGACCCTTTGCTGTCCAAGGTGCTGCAGCTACACTCAGGTAACTAAAATTTTTAACATTGCTCTGTATCACTCAGACCTTGTGAGTGTGGCTGACTGACACAGACACTCAAGCTGATCTTAGTTTCTCCACTAAATTTCTCCTGAAAGAGGTGAGATTAGAATTCCATGGTCATAACTATGTAGGGTGACATAATGTGACACCCACACTAGTCCTCAAAATACACTGAACATACACATATTACAGCATTAGAGCAGTCCAGCTCTTGGCGCTCTTAAAACGGGGCCTGGCTTATTGTAACTATTGTAGAAGAATTTGTCATCATCATCACCCACTGTAATGACTTATGTCCCTGCGTAGTCTCTCTAGCAATTAGGGAGCAAGCTTCCCAAAAGGAGGTATCATGGTTTATTCTTCTGGATATCCATAGTGCTTTGAACATTGCTTGACGCCTAGAAGTTTTTATTAATAAGTGAACACATAAATGAATGAAAGAAAGATTGAATAATCAAATAAGTAAGATAGTAAATCAGAGCAAATAAACTTGTGGGTCATAGTCTACGCTTCCGTGGCCATCTGGTCATTGCCGTAACCTCTTGCCAAATTGGTGTCAAGTTTGATCTGTGACTTTGGTAAAATACATGCTGGCTTCTACAAGCCTTATTAATCTCTTTCTTCTTGTTAACTAGCATTTGAGTAATATGATGCTGAAATGCTAGGATGCTGGGATAAACTGCATTTTCTTTATGAAATACAAGTATAAGACTAGTTTGGGCTAGAAAAATATTAATTTAAAAAAAGAAATAAGATTAGTCTCAGACCGTGTGTATGTGTGTGTGTGTGTGTGTGTGTGTGTGTGTAAAACTCTGCCACACAATAAAAACCGTTGCCATCCAGTTGATTTCCATTCACAGCGACCCTGTAGGGCAGAGTAGAACTACCTCGTAAGATTTCCAAGGCTGTAATCTTTACGGAAGCAGGCTGCTACATCTTTCTCCTGTGGAGTGGCTGGTGGGTTCAAACTGCCAACACTTCAGCTAGCAGCCAAACACTTAACCATTGCACCACCAGGGTGCCCTTGCCACATGATAGTTAGCAATATTCCTGAAATTCTGAATCAGGGACTCTCAGTTTTGTTGAGACTAGTCACCCTCTTTGAAGATCCAGAGCCTGTTCTTATCTATAGAAACTGGGCTACAGGGCAGTAACACACACTACACAAACTCATGAGAGATTGATGTACAAACCAGAATGCTAATATTTTAATTTATGCACACCATAGGAAACAGTTGTACAGACCATTTTGTTAGTGTATTCTTTCCATGAAAGGAACTTTCTTTAGAGGTAAAATTATAATCAGAAAGTTGCTTGGGGAACATAATGTCAAAATTAAGGAAAATCAGATGATCTTGAAATAACAATGTTCAGAAATAAAGGTAAGTCTGTCTTCCCCATTGCAGGATTAGAGCTTTCAGTATCCTCTCTTCCATGTAACTGTGAATATCCTGATGTAGTCTTAAGGACTGTTGAGAGGAAGAAACATATTGTCCAGTAAGCCTTAGTGGCACAGTGGTTAAAAGTGCTAGGCTGTTAACCAAAAGGTGAGTGGTTCAAACCCACCACTGCTCCATGGAAGAAACACGTGGCTTTCTGCTTCTATAAAGATGACTGCCTTGGAAACCCTGTGGGGCAACCCCACTCTGACCTATAGGGTCACAGTGAGTCAGAATCTACTTGACGGCAATGGGTAATTAGTAGTTACTCTATTTTTTTGTGTGTGTCAGTGTTCTTCAAATTGGGGTGTGTGTATCCCTGAGAGAACACAAATACTTCTCATCTTGATGCTAAGCTTTCGTATTTACTATTTCCTATAAATGATCTCTTTGAGAATACCTTTTACTTATCCAGCATCTTACTTTGGTATATTGCTTAAAAAAAAAAAAAAAATTTTTTTTTTTTTTTAGTGTTAAAATCTGCTGAGCACTAAGCAAAATGCAATTTGAAATACCTGGTGGTGCAGTGGTTAACCACTCAGCTGCTAACTAAAAGGTCGGCAGTTCAAATCCATCAGCCACTCCTTGGAAGCGCTATGGGAGCAGTTCTACTCTGTCCCATAGGGTGCTATGAGTAGGAATCGACTCAAAGGCAATGGGTGTGGCTTTTTGGTTTGGTGTTAGAGAAGTTTGCTTATTCCGGGTTCCTAACTCCGGTCCCCATCCATCTCTTTTAGAGATGCATTTTTCAATAGTATTTTATTTTTATGTTTAGTAACTACCTATCAGAATATAGAATATGCTTTTGACATTTTGATCAATAATATACTACGAACAATTGTAATGATAACTCAATTCAAAGAACTAATTCAACATATTGGGGCTTAAGTTTACAGAACACTTATAAAAATGTTGTTTCAATTTATTACATACATATTTTTGCTGCAAAGAATTATAATAAATTGATCAGTAAAATCTTTTCTTGGTATAAATTTTGTGAGAGAATTAAAATGCAAACATGATTTTAAGGGGAAAAAAAAAGAATCATGTAAAAATTCTTCCTGTTATGAGCTTATTTTCATTTTTCTTTTTTTAAATGAGTAATGGTAGATTATAGATTGCTATGGTGTTTTACTTACACTGGATTCATTTTAAAGAGTTATGTAATACTTTTACAGCCAGAAATTACTTCTTCTGCAACAGTATTAATTGGAACCTATGATGAAAAACTTTAGATGTCAAACTAAAAATAAAAGAGGAAATAAATAGGTTTTCAAAATTATTTTAAGGAACAGACAAGAAAAAAAATTGGAGAGCACTGGGTAAATTGATTACCTATTTTCTGTTGAAACATTTTCTATTAAAAAAAAAACATTTTCTATACTCCTCACTTATCGACATGGTTAGGTTCCAAAGGCCAGGCTGTTATGTGAAAATCAGTATTATGGAAAATGGAGGATGGCCACATCAGATCACAAAATGGAGGATGACTATATCATTACATAACTGCCAAATTACATCATTACTAACTGCCAAACCACTGAGAATTAAGTCCCAGTCAAGTTGATACATAACCTTAACCATTACAAACAGTATTACCCTTGCCTTGCACCTAAGCATTTGTTACTGCCAGGCATATGTCATTAATGCACAAAGCAGGAGATTTTTTATTATTGTCATTAATGTGAAATGTCAGATAATGAGACATTGTATAAGTGAGGAGCAGGTTACATGGGTGTGCTATTTATATTCTAGTGCTTATTTTAATATTTCATAATCATACTTATATGTTATTGCTTAGGTGTGGTTATTTTATCATTTTTGTTTTGTTTTGTTTTGCAGATCACTGATGCCATCCATTTTCAGGTAAATATTTCATAATTTTATTCCCAGAATACCATCTATCTCCATGTTCCTGTGTAACTTTGTTGACTGTCCAGTATACCACGTACATGGGAAGAGGGTGAGGATATCATAAACAAGGATAGAAATGTCTTGGAGAAAATAACAGAATGGTCAAAGACGGCTTCTAGGTAATAGGACACAGATGAATAAAACATCAACTATTAAAAGTACTTCTTAGAAGTAGATATAACAAGATCCTTACAGGAAATGATAAAGTAGAAATATCACTACCGTTTAAACCAAAACATCAAGCTCTCAGCTCTCATGAAACCAAAATTCTAGTTCCTGAAAATTAAAGCAAAATTTAATAAACACATTACAATGGGAAAATGGTTAACATGTTACAATAAACGTTTTCTAGTTGTTACACTGCTGTATCTTTGAAGTTGACCAACTTCAATCATTGATTAGTTGAGTGTGTGATTCTTGGCTGGGGGGAAAAAAAGAAAGAAAGAAAATATAAAACTCTTCTAATAGGTGACAGGTAGGCCACCACATGACAGTGTGGTTTGTGCTGCTAATATCTGGCCAAGAAGCTCAAATAAGAGGTGGAAACTCAACTCATGCACCACCCATCAAAATATGATCTCCAGGACTATGATATTCCAGAGAGGGTATTTTTTCTTAATCATCATACCAAGGTTCACATAGGTTAATGGCAGTCTGTGTGTCCCTTAGGTTGGACTTTACTACCATGAATTTCTCACACCCCATATCTGATCTCCAGAAAATCATGTGAGCTCTACCTTCAAAATGACGCAGAATCTGACCAATTCTCATAACCTTAACTGCCATCATTTGGGCCCAAACCACCATATCTCCTGCCTGGTATCTTCTGCCCGGATTGTTTCAATAGCCCCTTAACTAAACCCCTTACTGCCACCCTTCCCCATTGCAGACTATTGCCAGCACGACATGTACATAATAAAATTCTCAGGGATCTTCTTATAAGCCAGATCATGTCACCCATCTGCTCAAAACAGCGGCTGGGCATATAATAGACTCACAATAAATATTTGTTGAATAAATGAATGAACTAAGAATGGTCTCAACAAGCAACTGCTCCTACTACCCAACTGTTGCCAGAAAGACTATTTTACAGTCATCTGTTCAAAAACCGAAATCATGATGTTTGGTATAAATTCCTTAAATTAATTTGGTTTATATCCAATGACACCATAAAAAAGGCAAATATTTTGTCACTTCAGAGTACTTTTTGCAATTAAAGAATTCACCCTGCAGTATTCATCAGGAGCTATTTACTCTAAGTCACAATTTAATTGGAAGTATAATTGAGAATTTTCCGTGGCTGTCATCAGTCAAGATAGATGAGCATCTATCCAAAAAACATGATTAATTTGGGCCCTCAAACTTTACAAAATATCATCAGTCCTACCACCCTATCAAACATTCTGTGGATCTTTAGGTGTCTGAGTTTTCCTAAAGCAATTACTAAGAATGCCTGTTTGTGGTCTCTCATAAAAGAATTTATCCTTTAACTGCCTGTGTCCCAAAATCTATCAAAAACCCAGCTGAGAGAAAATAATACTTATAAAAAGTAGCTTAAAATGTATCGGTTTACCCAATGGTTTAATATCTCAATAAAGCCAAACCACTGGATAGCTGGGTACATACCCATTCCTGTTGAGTTGATTCCAACTCGCAGCAACCTCATACGACAGAGTAGAACTGCCCCATAGTGTTTTCAAGGCTGTAATCTTTATGGAAGCAGATTGCCACAACTTTCTCCCGTGAAGCAGCTGGTGGGTTCAAACTGCTGACCTTTTAGTTAGCAGCCAAGTGCTTAACCACCACACCACCAAGGCTTAGATCATGTTTACTTTGGCCTCCAAATGAATTATTCCCATTGAGTGATCTTCTGATTCATGGTTATTGCTAAGCTGAAAACAATCCAAGAACCCATCCATACACCAATTAAAATAAAACAAGGGGATAAGGGAATTATGTTCATTTGTCAACAACATAAAGACCACAGTGAGCTAGTCAGAGCACATTATGTCCTGATTTCCACTGAGAGTTGTGGTGTCTACCTATGCCTACTTGTAAATCCAAGTTGGAAGTATTAAGCACCATAGGACACCAGTGCGCATCTGAGGAAGCCAAAAGAACATCATGCAATGACTCTTGATGATTTAAAAGACTGGCCACCATGTTTACGATGTTCCTATTTATATAATATGAGCTGTAGTGGAAGAGGGCAGTGATGATTAGTGGTAGAATTCTCATCTTCCTTTCCAGAGACCTAAGTTGGATTCTTGGCCAATACACCTCATGAGTAGCCACCACCCCTCATTCAGTGGAGGACTGCATGTAGCTACGATGCTGAACAGATTTTGGCAAAGATTCCAAACTAAAACGGACTAAGAAGGGAGGCCTGGAGATCTCTTCTGAAAATCAGCCAATGAAAACTCTATTGGTCACAACGGTTCTATCTGTAACTGATCATGGGAATGGCATAAGACCAGACAGCATTTCGTTCTGTTGTGCATGGGACTGACGCCATGGCAGCAACCAACAACAGCAGCTGGAGTGAAGATCTAAGAAGATCCAACTTCCCAAGAGGCAGTCTATAGATTTCAAAGATACTACCTCAAATCTAGGATTTTTACTTACATAATTTTAAAACTGTTTTCCCTAGTGCCCTGCATGCCCTATCAAGGAGCCCTGGCAGAGCAATGGTTAAGGGCTCGACTGTTAACCAAAAGGTCAGTGGTTTGGGCCCACCAGCTGCTCCGTGGGTGAAAAGACCCAGGGATCTGCTCCTGCAAAGATTTCAGCCTAGGAAACACTATGGGGCAGTTGTACTTTGTCCTCTAAGTCCACTATAAGTTGGAAGCAACTCAATGCCACGTAACAGCTACAACATAAGCCCTAACAAAGAAAGCCTCGAGATGCCCATTATTATCTAAATGATATGGATGTTGTTGAGGACTTGTCTACTACACCTCCATCTGAAGACACAATGACACAACACATTTATCCTTTCTTGCCTAGGGTTGATAAAAATTTTTGATTATTTTAAAGAAATGACATGTGTTCTCCTAATGGGCATTGTGGATCATGTAACTGCTTGTTTTGCTTTAGTCATCAACTCAATTAAATGTTTAGAAACACATAGCTCATATATTACCATGCCAAAGTACCACTTTGCACCATATAACTCCTATTCCATCTTTCCACATTTGGTAACCGGAATGAAGTTTAATTTTTGCATATTTTTAAAATTCTACCCTTTTTTCCCAATAGTAAGGTTTAGTGGTACTTTCAGAATAAATATATTTTAATATCCACAATTACTAGCAAAGTATCGCTCTTTTCTACATTTTGACTGTGCTGATCTGGCCTTAGAAGGCCCTTTTTGAGACTACTTGATAGGGTTGGTGAATATTCTTATATAATATGTGCAATCAAAATATCCTGCCATAATTTTGTAGAAACGATGTCTTAATGAGGTGGCAGCTGGTACCTTAAAGGACAGAATATTTAACTGCCAGAACATCACCAGCTCAAGCAGCAGATAAAGGGCAAGCAGGTTGTGTGATCTGTATAAACTACCTGGTTTAAAACGAAATTGGACATTATGCTCGATTATTCTTATCCCTTAAGTATTTAATATAGGTGTACACATTTTCCATAAGTGTAATGCAAAAAATACTCTTTAAAGAGCAAACTTCAGAGAAACAACTGGTCAGAGAGGTCTCAAAGGAGACTGGAGGTGAGCCTCTGGGATGAAATGGAATTGCAAATGAGAGAGGAGGAGAGTAGAAGGAGAAAGAAAAATAAATTATCTTCCTCCTAGCAAATCCTGAGCAAGTTTTACACGTGGTGATTGGGGCCTTTTTTTAGTTGTGTTCCTGTTTCTGTTTTGTCTGTTTGTTTGTTTCCTTTTAGTTTCGTAGCACAGACAAGGCAGCTGGAAGCAAAGAACAAATACCCTGTGGTCGTAACAGTTCCAGTGATTTGAATGTCGAACAGCGCTCAGCTCAAATGAAGAAGAAATTTCCTCATCTTCTGCATCTCAGGCAAGAACCAGGAACACAGAAGGGCAGAAAAGAGGGGAAATAGGTTTATAAGCCAAGCCATGTACTTATCTCTAAACTAAAGCTAGCTATTGTTAAAGTTAGATTTTGTTGCTGCTGATAATTTTCTACCAGTTGTACTTACCAGACTAAATTGAAGTGAGTTATGGTTATTGCTGTTCAAGTTAATTTTTGTTGTCGCTGTCAATTTTCTACTAGTTGTACTTGCAAGACATGTGTAAATGAAGATCAAGGCCTATTTTAATATTTCTAGATATGATACAATAAAATTCTTAAATAATTATATTGATTACGCAAGAGACCAGAACAAAAGTTGGTGATTATTACAACTAAATGCCTTGATGTTGTTTCCACTATGTCGCCTACTCTTTGTTGAGTAAACGATTCAAAAAGGCTAGGTCTCAAGCCATATAACTATATGGAAATGATGTTATTTATTTTTGTTTCTGAAAAACTAATTACCAATATAGCTTTAGAGTATGCATTAATCCCAATAAAATAGTTTAATGCATTTGATGTTATGGAATGTGGATGTTTCTTCAGTTTAATTAATTACATAAGATAAACATGGCAGATGATAGAATTTTTGTTTTTGCAAAAACAAAGCTTTCAGCTACACTAGTCTTTCTTGAAAATTATATATTAAATTATGTATATTATATAATAAATCACATTTATTACGGTATATGAAAATTATATCTAATCACATATACTCAAATTAAGAGATCTGGAATCTATTCCTGGCTCTGATACTAACTAGCTGTATGACCTTGGCCGAGTCATACTGTTACAGGGTAAGGCTTCCCAGCTCAGGACTAAGCCCTGCCTAGGTTCTTGCCTTCTACTGACCAAGAATGACCAGGAGAGGCTCAGAGGTTCCGCACAAACAAAGGTTTATTAGCAGCAGAAAGAAAGTAAAGGCTTGTGAGCGAGGAATAGAGAGGAACCAAGAAACACTAGCGTCTGTTTCCCAGAACAACGTTTCTCTGGGGCTCATATGGGTTTGGCAGGGATAACGGAGTAATGAATATTTAGTAGGTTTCTTTCAAGGGGCAGGTACTTGTCAGAATGGCGGTACATTCTAAATTAGGCTGCACACGCATCTGGAATCCAAGATGGAACCCGTAGCAAAGGCTTCTGGGCCTGGGTGGCATGACTTATTATGGGGTGTCACGCCTGTGCAGTCCCCCTGTGCCGCCGATTCGATTCCTGTCACAGGTGCTTGCATCAGGGGGAGGTCATCCATCAGTCACACTGCAGATGTCTGTGCACGCTCCAGGGACCAGATCAGGCTGGTCCTTCTGAAAAACAACTTACAAGGAAGTATACTGTTCTTTCCTTATGGCACATTCCAGGATGGGGGTTTTATGTCATTAGCCAAGCTTGCAGGTGTTCCAGGGTGCCTTGCCTAGGGGCTCAGTCCCCTTTTCTTCCCTATCTCAATATAACTTCTCAGGGTTTCAGTATTCTCACCTATAGAAGTGATGAAATAAGCTAGAAGCCCTCTAAAAAAATCTAAGTCATATGTTATATACACTTTACAAAAATAAAAACGTTAGAAGTTTCACAATAATCCAGAAGCACATGTTTATGTTTCCTGTTTCCTAAGATAGTACCTTCCAAATTTTCTCTTGATAATACTAAAGGTATGGAATGGACATGACAAAAACAAACAGCCAACTTCTATCATTCTGGAATATAGAGGATCTCTAAACAAGGCAAGTCTTAAACTAAAAGACAAGAAAGGATTTGGCTTCTAAGAAAAGACTATAAGACTCCCGAAAGCAAGAACTTGATTTATATAGAGACTAGTACAGTGATTATACCATTGTAGGTACAAAGTATTTAATTCATTCATTCATGCTTTAACGTATATTAATTGAATGCCTGCTATGGTCAATGAAATGTTCTAGGTTATTGGAGACAATAGTCAACAAATAGATAAAAATCCCTCCCCTAAGGTAGCTAGTTTTTAATAGGGAAAACAGACAGTAAACAAGTAAAATATATAGTAAATCAGATGGTGGTAAGAATCAGCAGATAAGGAAGGAGAGGGGTTTAGGAATTAGTGAGAGTGAGGCTACTATTTAATATAAGGTGGTCAGGAAAGACCTCACTGATAAGTGATATCTGAGCAAAGATCTGAAGGAATTGATAGATTCAGCCATGGGTATATTAACTGAAGAATGTCCCAGATGAAATAATTTTATTTTAATGGCGCTGGTAAAGTTCTGCCCCAAACCATCTCTTCTACCCACTTAATCAGAAGTGTTATTTACTGAAATCCCACTATTGTGCAGAACTGTATATCGCAAAGCTCAGATCTGGAAAAAAAAAAAATCAAACATGCAAATTTCATTTTTGCCTAGTAAAATTAGTGAAAGTAAGTTTCCACATAATAATAACATTAAAAGTAAGCATTTATTGAGAACTTATGTCAGGTGTTTTATATTTGTTTTCTCATTCAATCTCCACAATATAGACAAAAACTAGTTAAGTAATTGGCTTAAGATCATACAGCTAATAAATAACAGAGCCAAATGCGACACAGCTTTGTGTCAATGTTCAATCCCTTAAATGCTATTCCCTGGCTGTCTACAATTCTCCAGCCTTGTCTCCAGTTTTCATGTAATTGGTTAATAATATTCTCTATAAGCTGCCGGGGTGAGCACCATGGTTTGCCATAATTTGCCTTGCCTTCCACATTTTGTGCAAAGCTAAGCTTGACCACTCAGTCCTTGGCCTGTTTCCCTGGACTAGGCCTGCTTGGCTACTGACTCAGCTCTCAATGGCTACAGGGCAGGCTTCTCAGTCAAGATCACAGCAGGCTGAGGGGTGGAGGAGAGGTGGGTGCTTTGTGAACTGGGACCCTAGGGTAAAGAAAAGGGAAGGGAGGACCATGAGACTTGGCTGGAGCCCCTGCCATTTGGCCTGCTCCCTGGAATGGTGTAACCATTCCGGTGATTCTGAAGTGGGTTTCCTTCTCAGGTCCTATTTTTCAAAGGCCAAAGATTATCTCACATGGCTGTTGAGAAGTCCTTGCTGAAAGGGTCTGGCCAAAGGACACTTTAGAGCTACTGTGTCCAATGTGGTGGCCTCTAGCCAGCCACAAGTAGCTAGCGAGCACTTGAAATGGGGCTAGTCCAAACTGGGCTGTGCCATAAATGTAAAATAGACACCGGATTTCAAAGACTTAGAATAAAAAATAATGTAAAATAAATACCATATTAATAATTTTGTATTGATTATACATTGAAATGATAATATTTCCAATATACTGGGTGAAATAAAATACATTAAAATTAACTTCACCTGTTTCTTTTTACTTTTTTATATATGGCTACTAGAAAATTTAGAACTGCATTATGTGGCTCCCATTTGTGGCTCTCATTAAACTTACACTGGACAGTGGCACTTAGAGCGTGGAAATGTTACTTTTGGAACCCTTCCACATCACTTTCATGCCTCTTCACCATCTCCAATGCCCAGTGCTGTTGCACTGTGCTCTGTTCTCTCTCTTTACTCCCGCAACACACATCCAAGTCTCTCATCATCCTCCCTAATATAACTACCATCCCCCTAGTTCACGACTTGCACTAGCTGTTAAGAAAAGTAATCCAATCAAAAGGATCTACAAAGAGATATGGACAAATTAATGCCCCTCTTTACCCCCCTAAGGGATATATTGATTGTAGAAACTGGAAAGTGGTTACTTCAAGTGGATCTGTGACAATAGGTGGGTTTCACACTACGTTAGCAGACATTTGGGGAACAACTGACTTCTTAGCACTGTGCTATACAGTGGAAAGTATCCACTCCTTGGTTTCCCAGTTGTTCCTGGGATCATGGACACTTCAGGGACATCTTAGAAATATCTTTTTTCATTAAAACATAGCTTTCTGTACCCCCAGATGATTTAGAAGATTTCTCAGAGTACTGGCAACTCCAGCCTGTTGGGCCCAGGTTAGTTCCTCCTTGTAAAGACTGTGCTTTGACTCCGTCTGTGATCTGGGGGCCAGAGTGCTTCTCTGACCTCATTCCACTTATGGGAATGGAACCCTGCCAGGTTTGACTCCTGCACACTGGAGTGGGCTCATTGGAGTTGAGCTGTTAGCATGGGTGACCCCCAACTGTTCAAGTGATTTACTAAACCTTCTTCATGAATATTGAGATTTCTTCCACAAAGTTCACTTAAGACGCTTCAAGAAAGGACATATCTCTGGGAAGGGGCTTGTAAGTAGTTGATCAGATCTGATCAATCACCTGCTCCCCTGAAAAGAAAGTTAAAAGGCCTGGAATGATTCCTTTACCAACTACAAAATTTCACTTACAATTGGCTCAGTCTCCAAGACTACTTCAACTGTTTATTATATACACTTGTAAGGCATTTCCTTTGTGTTCAGAAGGTTTGCTTCTTTGCAAAGGGAGCCGTTATGATGCTGGACATAGACCCATCTTTTTGCACAGAACTTCCACCTGATTTAAAACAAGCTTTAGAGTCATCAAGTAGAGTTTATGACCAGTCTCGCAAAAAGGTAATATTCCCTCAATTCATTTATGTTAAATTGCTTTCTAAAGACATTTAGAAACTTTGGTGATAAGCAATATAAAAGTACATGTATAGGTATTCATTATGTAAAAATAATAAGTAGCTCACAGATCACTTTTATTATAAGCCATCAACTATTTCAACAGATGAAATAACTGAATATGGTATTATAGTTTTTTTCTCCAAATGCTGCTTACTGCTTTATACAACAATTATCAAATATATCAGACATTTCTGATATATAATCACCCTTGGAAACACATAGTGGGACTTGAGATTCAGCACAAGAATTTCTTTTTAAGTGGATACACACATAATTTTAAATTACAAACTCCTATCAAAGTGTATGCTTGTCATAGCTGTAATGATCACAGGTCCTGCATCAAATCAATTCCATACACCTAGGAGCCCCAACAGTCTACATAAGCTGATTAGTAAAACATGATTACATGTGTCAGCTCCCCTTGAAACACTGATGAAGGTCAGATCCAAGCCCTCAGACTGTAAGATAAAATAAACCTAAATCTCTAAATAGCTACAGACGTGAGCTGTCTTGGATGGCTGTGCTCACTGTGATGGGAAATCAGACAATGGTGAAGCCCATTTCATCTAAGCCAATAATGGTAAAGAAGAAAGGCTTCTCCAACTGTCTCCTGTGGGTCTTAGCTTGTTCTGTACACCAAGGGTTTTATTTAAAGATAAGCAAAATTCGTATTGAGGCTAACTGCTGTGTCAGCACATCAGAGAACACGGAAGCTTACGCTTCATGAAGTGACCATCAATGTGGAGGCAGTTTGGGAGAGAGGGTGGAAGGAATTTTAAAGTATAAGAAACCTCTCTTTATTCATGGATACTACCTTTTCTTTAAATCAAATTCTTACCACGAGATTGTGTTTTTATGACCAAAGTTGAAGTAACTGGGATTGCCTGAGTTGAGAAATCACAGCAATCAATACTCCTATAAGCAAGACATGACTGACAATGCACACAGCATCCAGCAATTGTGATTTAGGTCATAGTGGTAATTTGACTCCACGTCAGAAGTTTCCACTAGCAGAATTACTTCAACAAGCGTGCAATCTGGCATGAGGTTTCATGAGCAAGCCTTGTATTCATCTGAGCTGGAAAGGCAGTGTAGCAGAGTAGTTAAAAGCAAAACTCTGGAGTCAGATGGTCTGTCTTTGAATCCTGGTTCGATTTCTCACTAGCTGTGTGACTTTGCACAAGGCAGGTCATTTCACCTCACTATGCCTCAGATTCTACTCTACTTAGATCAACAATCAACATCCATGGAAGGAGCAGTCAAGAAATCAAACCATGTACTGCGTTGGGCAAAAGATCTCTTTAAAGTTTTAAAGAGCAAAGACATTATTTTGATGACTAAGCTGCACTTCACCCAAGTCATAGTCTTTTCAATCAACTCATATGCTTATGAAAGGTGGGCAATGAAAAACGAAGGCAGAAGAATTGACGCATTTGAACTGCAGTGTTGGTGAAGGATATCGAATATACCATGGACTACCAAAAGAATGAGAAAATCAATCTGAGAAAGAAATACAACCAGAAAGCTCCTTAAAAGTGAAAATGGTACGACTTCAGCTCACTTACTTTAAACACATCATCAGAAGGGACCAATTGCTAAAAAAAAGGACATCATGTTTGGTAAAGAGGGTCAGAGAAAACAAAACCCTCAACAAGATGGATTAACACAATAGCCAAGACAATGGACTCAAACATATCAACAATCATGAAGATGGCACAGGAATGCGCAACGTTTCATTCTGTTATACACAGGTTGCTATGAGTCTAAGGGACTCTATGGCACCTAACAACAATGATAACATGCCTTAGGTTCTCATATGTAACATAATAATAATAGCACATGCCTCTTTAGAAGGCTGAAAATTAAGAAGAGTCCTTAGGCAATGGCTGGCACATAGTAAAAGGAATATTTCAGCATCAGCTACTGTTTTTACTTAATAAATATTTATCAAGTGCCTACTACTTACCAGGTGTATATGACTATTATAGAAAAAACTAATGTAACCTAAAATTTCTTTGTACCATCACCATTAACTATTCCACAATTCTAAAATTTCTTGTTTTCCTTTAACAAAAGAGAAGTGTCTCTTTTTATCAATCTTTTATTTTTAATAAACAAGCAAATTCATTAAGAGAGAACAAACATGAATACAAAGCTACGCTACTTTCTATGTCAGCAAGGATCTCTGAACTTATTTTGTGAAAACGAAAATCCAATTTTTAAATCAAAGAAGCAACTTCACTTGTGATATCATTTGGTGTTTGCTTTACTTTGTTCAGACCTTGAAGGTAAAAACCAATTCTTTGGGTTATTAGACTTGAGTTTTACTTCAAAAATAAGTTATAAAAACTGAATGGAATTAGTCTAGGAGCAAAAAAGAAGTTTCCTTCATCATGTTTAGCTTTATAATAGACCCAAAGGTTACCAACCTCCCAAAGACAGTGGATCTAAAATTAGGCCTAACCTCTAAGTACGGAAAATGCAGGAAGCTTTTAAGCAGGAGACAGAGGTGGTACCCTGTGGCTTTCATTTCACAATGCCTGCGGTAGGAACTTGGGAGTAGGATGCCATAGCTCAGAAAATAATATTTCCCAGGTTAGGCTCTGAGGCTATGCCAGCTCAGAAAATAATATTTCCCAGGTTAGGCTCTGAGGCTATGCCACTGAAAAGTTTATAAGGCAATTTACTAGATGTGAATGGTTATCACAAGAGATTGTGGAAGGGGAAGAGGAGAAAGAAGAAAAAGGGAAAGAGAGAGAAAAGAAGGTGAAAAGCCAGGGGACAGAGATACTTTAAATCAAGACACAGGAACAGTTTAAAGCAGGAAAATAATGTGGTTTTAACCCAGGGACGGAATATCCAGTAAGCAAGGTACACACATGCTTACTTATGTTTACTAACTATCTGTACTCCAGAGCTTCACTTGTTTTTCACCACATACTGGATGTGGTGAAACTTAGGTGAAATTGTACACTACAGATTAGTGAGTAAACACAACTAAGCCTCTATGTACCTTGCTTACTGGTTAATCCATCCCTGAAATTAACTACACAGAGTGACACACAGACCACTATCATATCCCATTTTCCTATTCCCACAGTAAGAATAAAAATATTAAGTACCCAGTATTTTTAGAAGGAGCTATGATGGCGCAGTGGTTAAGCACTCAGCTGCTAACGGAAAGGTCCGTGGCTTGAACCCACCAGTCGCTCCACAGGAGAAAGATGAGGCAGTCTGCTTCCATAAAGATATACAGCTTTGGAAACCATATAACCCATATTTGTGCCCATTCCAAAGAAAGGTGACCCAATGGAAATTATTGAACAATATCATTAATATCACACGCAAGTAAAATTCTGGTGAAGACAATTCAAAATCAGCTGCGGCAGTACATCAACAAGGAAGTGCCAGAAATTCAACCCAGATGCAGAAGAGGACGTGGAATGAGGGATATCATTGCTGATGTCAGATGGATCTTGGCTGAAGGCAAAGAATACCAGAAAGATGCTTACCTGTGTTTGCCTACGCAAAGGCATCTAACCATGTGCATCATTAACAAATTATGGATGACATTGTGAAGAATGGGGATACCAGAACACTTAATTGTGCTCATGCGGAACCTGGACATAGACTAAGAGGCAGTCACATGAACAGAACCGAGTGGTTTAAAAATCAGAAGAGGTGTGTGCCAAGGATGTATCCTTTCACCATACTTAGTCAATCTGTATAATGAACAAATAATCTGAGAAGCTGGGCTATGTGTAGAAGAACACAGCATCAGGGTTGGAGGAATACTCATTAACAACCTGTGTTATGCAGATGACACAACCTTGCTTGCTGAAAGCTAAGAGGACTTGAAGCACTTACTGATGAAGATCAAAGACTACAGTCTTCAGTATTGATTACAAGTCAAAAAAAGAAAAAAATTCTCACAACTGGACCAATAAGCAATATCATGATAACTGGAGAAAATACTGAAGTTATCAAGGATTTCATTTTACTTGGATCCACAATCAACACCCATGGAAGCAGCAGTCAAGAAATCAAACGACGTATTACACTGGGCAAATCTGTTGCAAAAGTGTTAAAAAGCAAAGATGTCACTCTGAGGACTAAGGTATACCTGACCCAAGCCATGGTATTTTCAGTCACCTGATATGCATGTGAAAGCTGGACAATGAATAAGGAAGATTGAAGAAGAATTGATGCATCTGAATTATGGAGTTGGCAAAGAATACCGAATATACCATGGTCTACCAGAAGAACAAAGAAATCTGTCTTAGAAGAAGTGCAGCCAGAGTGCTCCTTGGAAGCAAGGATGGCGAGACTTTGTCTCATGTACTTTGGACATGTTATCAGGAGGGACCAATCCCTGAAGAAGGACATCAATCTTGTTGAAGCAGAAAATCAGCAAAAAAGAGCAAGACCCTCAATGAGATGGACTAACACAGTGGCAGAAACAATAGGCTCAAACAGAGTAATGATAGTGAGGATGGTGCAGAACCAGGCAGTGTTTTCATTCTGTTGTACATAAAGTCACTATGAGGCGGGACTGACAAAATGGCACCTAACAACAACATTTGCAGAAAGTATAATATGTGTATTGCATTATATTCTAACTCTTTTGACTGGGTCGTTATATTTGCTAGTAGCTGGAAGACACAAATGGATTAAAAAAAAACAACTGAAGAGGGAGGAAGATGTGTAGACAATGGCAAAGGGAAGGATAACGCATCGCAGGATCTTAAGAAACAAGGACATAGGTTGGACCCTATAGCTGCACAGCTTGTCAAATGTTCAAAAAGCAAATGTTTTGTTATATATACACTTACCACACACACACAAAGAGGGAATGTCATGAAGAAAGAAATCACAAACTAAAGCAGCAAGGAGGGAGAAAAAAATTGAACTGCCTCAAACAGAATATTTCCAGGGGGCACACGCATTTTACATTTCTATAAGTAGGGCATATGTACGCTAGAGACTGTCAAGATCTATGTGAGAAGTACATCAGTTACATGTACATACACATGCATCTAACTATATTTTAGAAGTACAAGAACACTTTAGCCTGTATTAAATAATTATATGCTATATGTTTACACACAGTTGAGATTTTTTTAAAGTAGGGATTCCACAATCCCTGATCGAGAAAACAGTTCACTGTCATGACTATAAAGTTTAAAGGAACGAGAGAAAGCCCAGAGCTATTCCCAAAGTTGGAATAATAGGCTCCCTGCCCTCCACTCTGAGTAGGCTGCCAAGTTTATCATAGACTGAACATTTAATAATTGAAAAAGGGATGAATGGATAGATGAAGGAATGAATGAATGATAACAGTTCCTGAAATGTAGAGATGGAACAGGAAGTGGGTAAGGGAAATATTCTGGAATCTACCACCTCTGTTAGGATCCCAGCTCTACCACTCGCTCTACCCCATAATCAATCTCAGCCTCAACTGCTTCATCTATAAAAACCTGGCGAATATTAGAGCCTACTACCCATAGTGCTTTTGTGAGAATTCAATGAGGAAATTCAGATAAAGAACTTATATCAGTGCCTATTCAAAGTTAGCACTCATTTTAATTATATGGGTTCCATGGTGACACTATTATGGAGCCCATTTTAGAGTATGAGGTGCTAAGGCCTGCCTTGGTCTTCATTTTGCTGCCCACAGAATGTCTAAAATAAGACACATTATTTCATGAAAATGCAAAATTATAAACCTTTTTGTAATATTCATCTATATTTGTAGTTGCTGGGTGGGCCTTGGCAAGACATATAGGGAAGGCCACAGATAGGGAAAGAAAAGGAAAGCAACCAAGAAAAGTTAATTCAACTCACTTTGTAACCCTGGCACAGTTGTGGTCACTTAAAACCTCCCATTTTCAAGACTGCCTGAGTCATTAAATGATGATACATTTTGAGGGCACTAACTAGGACACTGTTTAATTGCATGGCTCCACAAAGTTATTAAAGGAGACCCTTGTGGTTTGAAAACAATTAATGAGTCATTTAATGAATTCCACACCAGTGTATATGGAGAAGCCCAAGTGGCTTGAATGAGTTAATGCATGGTCCTAAGTGCATATCGGTAACAGGGAGTGTCATGGGCATTAAGTGAAATTAAAACTACTGGCAATGTTAAGAATCAACAGAGCTTGTCATCATATGAATTTAAAGAATTTACCAAAAATAAGAGAAAAGTACCACTTTCAAAAGATGTCATGGGGTCATTTAAGCATTTTATAAAAACCCTTTCATCATAAACTAGGAGAAAGATGAACAGGATCCCTGAAGTATTTCCAATAAAGCAATGAGTGAAAATTTGGTCCGTATTATGGGTTATCATAAAAATGTTTCCCAGAGATATACGGTATTTTTTCTTCTACTAAGTCTGCAGTATGTAAGATCCAATCATGGGATAAACTTGAAAAAGATTTATATTGAATTCCTCCAAAGTATTTAATTAACGTTCATAGGAGCCAAAATTCCTTTAGAGATAGTCTCCAAAGAATGTTGGTTGGCACTGTCAGAACCTGCTGGGTTTCATGTCCCACTCTCTCTGAAGTTCACCTCTTCCTTCAGGTGAAAAGAGTTGACCGTAAATTTCAAATACAGCCATGTCAGCCTCAGGCTCCAACCCTGTCTCAGAAAGAAAGGGTTTAGGAGATCATGTTCTATACTCAGGTAATGCAGCATCTTGCCTGAGATGCAGCCAGTCTCCCTCTTTTACTGAATTTTTAGTAACTGAGTTTTCCTAAAAAAAAAAAAAAAAATTTTTTTTTTTTTTTTTTTACTACCCTCCCGTCACCCCTCTCCACTTCCCCCGGGCATGGTCAATCCTTCTCCAAATACCAGGCATCTGACACAGTTCTCAGAGACTGAGAAAAATACCACTGTACGCTGAAGAAGCATTGCCCAGGTTTAAACACGCATTTGAAAGCTAGTTTTTAATCCTATTTTGTCCCTGGGTGGTGCAAATAGTTAAGGCGCCTGACTGCTAACCCAAAGGTTGGCAGGTAAATTTTACCCAGAGGCACCTTGGAAGAAAGTCCTGAGAGTCTACTTCTGAAATGTCACAACTATTGAAAACCCTACGGAGCACAGTTCTACTCTGACACACATGGGGTCATCATGAGTCGGAACAGATTCCATGTCAACTGGTAGTTACAACATTGTCTACCTGGTCTACCCTTCTCCCAGTCTTCTCAGGCTACCTAACCCTTAAAGTTTTGATCCTCCCTGAAATCACAATCTAATCATAGGTGCAACTCACTCTATCTAGTCCAATGCATCCTGTTGTAGGTAATCCGTTACTGCTCTATTTTTTTTTTTTTTTAAGACTGCCAAACACTTTGCTAGAGATCAATAAGCAAAAGAAAAAGGACTTGGCCTGAAAAATAAAATCTGTATACTATGCCAAAACCTAGATACATTTGAATAATTTCCCAATAATTTTAACACTCTCAGAATTCTCAGGGAGTAAAAGTGCATGTCATCTTTGGTCAATTCAGTTCAATAAATGTTTATTAAGCAATACTCTTATTTTCTTGGCAAAACTAGTAAATCAGACTGCTCAGTTATTTCAAAAGTTAAAATGAAATAAAGGCATGAAAGATACATTCCTCAAAAGGCGAGTGCTTTAATTACAGCAAATTCATTAATAACGTCACAGAGGTGGACACTACAGCATCTTGATCTGTCGGGGCAAGTGACACCACGCGCTCCCTCACCGGCCTACACAGAAAACTGCAATTAAACAATTAAACATGACGGCATGTGGGCTGTGCAGAAATCATTCGAAACCTTGCTTTCTTCTTTCCTTTGTCTGGCTCAGCACTACTGCCATCTTTAAATGACTTGCATCCAGCTGACAGTGCCTATGGGATTACAAAAGCTGTCCATCTCAATTTTTTTAAATGATATTTTATTGAGTTTTTGGTGAAAGTTTACACAGCAAGTTAGGTGACAATTTTTGCACAAACTGTTCAGTGACATATGTTACATTTATCACAGTGTGTCAGCATTCTCTTTAATACTGTTCTGTTCGTTCTGTTTTCAGTACTCTTTTCCCTGCCCCCTTATCATCTCATCTCTGCTTTTGAGTAATTGTTGACCTTTTGGTTTTACACAGATGGTTTTTAAGTAGTGCACCAATTTTACGGGTAACATCCTTTATTTTGTGTGCTACTCTGCTATTTCATGAAAGGTAATCTCAGTCCACCTTTTAAAAGGCTTGGTTCTAGGTTTAAAGAGTATCTCAGAGTGATAGTCTCAGTGAGTTCCCTGTCTCTACTGTTTCAGCTTGTCTGGCTTTTTAAATTTCTTTTCAAGAATTTCAGTTCTGCTCCACATTTGTCTCTAATTCTATGGAGGACCATCTACTGTGACTCTGGTCAGAAAGGTCAGTGGTGGTGGCTGAGCACCATCTAGTTCTGGTCTCACAGTAGATGAGGTCATGGCTCCTGTAGTCTTGTTTCTTCTCTGAGTTTTCAGTTACCTTCTTACTGTTTTGCTCCTGGCGAATAGAGACCAGTAGTTGTATCTCAGCTGCTCACAAGCTTTTGAGACCCGAGATGCTACTCACTTCACGGTGATGCAGACCATGATTTTTGTGAACTAGTATGCCAATCTACTGAGGTGTCCGAAGAGATTATATTCCCAAGATTTCAAACCCAGAAACCAATCTTGGAAGGTTATGCCTGAGGAGTATTCATTTGTGTTTTCAATGAATATATGTGCCCCACATATTTGTATTTACATATACCTACAGATATTTTTAGAAACCCTGGTGGTACAGTGATTAAGAGTTTGGCTGCTAAGCAAAAGGTCAGCAGTTCAAATCCACCAGGTGCTCCTTGGAAACTCTATGGGGCAGCTCTACTCTGTCCTATAGGGTTGCTGTGAGTCAGAATCAACTCTGTGGCAATGGGTTTGGTTTGGTTTACAGATACTTCTATCTGTTCTCACCTTTGTATACACCTGTACCTACCCATATACCAATATGCCTATACCCATCCATATGTGCTCACTCGTTTTTACTTTGGTTGTGCAGTGCTCACTACAGCCACATTCATTGTCACTTTCCCAATCACCAAAAATAACAAGTCTCTACAATCTAAAGCATACTTTCCCCTCCCTGGTAACCACCAATGAACATTGATTTCTCTCTGTATATTTATTCTTGTCTTCTTATAAAGAAGGATCATACAATATTTGTCCTTATATGCTTGACTTATTTCACTTAGCATTAGGTCCTCCAAGTCCATTCATGTTATCATATGTTTGGCAGATTCATAATTGTTCTTCATGGTTGTTTAGTATTCCACTGTATGTATGCACCACAATTTGCTTATCCAATCACCCACTGATGGGCACTTAAGTTGTTACCATTTATTTCCTATCGTGAATAAAGCAGCAATGAACATACGTGTGCATATGCCTATTTGTGTCATTATTTTTAGATCTCTAGGGCATAGGGTCAAGGATCCCTGGTGGCACAGTAGTTAAGAGCTCACCTACTAACCAAAAGGTCAGCAATTCAAATCCACCAGCTGCTCCTTGGAAACCCTATGGGGCAGTTCTGCTCTGTCTTATAGGGTAGCTATGAGTCAGAATCAACTTGACAGCAACGAATTTGGATTTCTGGTTTAGGATACATACTTAAGAGTCACTTTGAGTCAGAACCTACTCGAAGACACTTAACAATAATATGTAAGAGTATATGCTTAAGAAGCCCTGGTGGCACAGTGGTTAAAGCCCTCGACTGTTAATTAAAATGTTGGTAGTTTGAACCCACCAGCCTCAGCCGGAGAAAGATGTCCCAGTCAGCTTCTGTAAATATTACAGCCTTGGAAACCCTATGGGGTAGTGCTACTGTGTCCTAGAAGGTTACTATGAGTTGGAATTGATTTAATGGCAGTTTTTTTTTTGAGAGCATATACCTAGGAGTGGGATTGCTGGATCATAGGGTAGTTCTATTTCTAGTTTTTTGAGAAAGTGCCATATCGTTTTCCATAGTGGCTGTACCATTTTACAGTCCCACCAGCAATGAATAAGGGTTCCAATTTCCCAACATCCTCACCAACATTTGTTGTTATCTGTTTTGTTTCTTTATCAGTGCCATTTTAGGCAGGGTAAGATAGTATCTCATTCTAGTTTTGATGTGCATCCTTCTAATGGCTAAAAGTAGCCCAGTGGTTAAGCATTTGACTGCTAACCAAAAGGTCAGGAGTTTGAATGCACCAGCCACTCCCTGGAAACCCTATGGGGCAGTTCTACTCTGTCCTACAGGGTCACTATGAGTTGAAATTAACTCAACGGCAATGGTTTTTTTTTTAATGGTTAATGATTGTTTGCATCTTTTCATATGTTTGTTGGCTGCTTGACGTCCTCTTTGGTGAAGGTTCTGTTCGTGTCCTTTGCCCATTTTGTGACTGGGCTGTTTGTCCTTTTGTTGTTGTTGTTGAGTTGTTGCAGTTTTCTACAGATTTAGAGATTAGATCCTTATTGGATAAGTCATTTACAAAGGTTTTTTTTTTTTCCTAGTCTGTAAGTTGTCTATTTACTCTTTTGATAAAATCTTTTGATGAGCATAAGTTTTTAATTTCTTATGAGGTCCCTTCTATTTTGTCTTCTATTTGTGCATTTGTTATGTTTGTTAACCTATTTTTACAAAAGATTAGGTCTCATAGTCTTTTTCCTTTTTTTCTTCCAGGAGTATCATGGTTTTACATTTAACATTTACGTCATTGATCCATTTTGAGTTACTTTTTGTGTGTAGTGTCAGGTATGGGTCCTGTTTCACTTTTCTGCAGGTGGACATCCAGTTTTGCCAGCACCATTTATTAACGAGATTGTTTCTGTCCCACTGAATGGACTTGGACCCCTCATCAAAAATCAGTTGTCCAGAGATGGCTGGATTTAATTCTGAGTTCTCAATTCTGTTCCACCGGTCCATGTGTCCATCATTGAACCAAGATATTTTGATTACAGGGGCTGTATCAGCATGTTTTCATAATGGAGAGTATGAAGCCTCCTGCTTTGTTCTTTTTCTTCAATATTGCTTTGGCTATTCGGGGTTTCTTTCCTTTCCATATAAAGTTGAGTGTTAGTTTTTCCATTTCAGCAAAGAATGTTGCCCAGATTTGTATCGGGATTGCATTGTATCTGTAAATAGCTTTAGGTAGAATTGACATTTTCACTACATTAAGTTTTCCAATCCATGAACACACGATGTCTTTCAATTTTTGTATGTTTCTTTTAGTTTCTTATAGTAGTGTTTTGTAATTTTCATTATATAAGTCTTTTATGTCCCCCATTAGGTTAATTCCTAGTTATTCTATCAATTTGGGGGCTATTGTAAATGGTATTGTTTTCATTTGTTTTTCAGAGTATTCTTTGTTAGTGTAGAGGGACCCAACTAATTTTTTTATATTGATCTTGTACCCTGCAATGGTGCTAAATTCTTCTACAAGTTCTAGCAGTTTTCTTGTGGAATCTTTAGGTCTTCTATGTACAGGATCATGTCATTTGCACACAGAAATAGTTTTACTTCTTACTTTCCAATTTGGATACTTTTTACTTCTCTTTCTTGTCTTATTGTTCTGGCTAGGACTTCCAGTACAATGTTGAAAAAAACTGGTGATAATAGGCATCCTTGTCTCATTGCTAGCCTGAAAGGGAAGGCTCTCAGCCTTTCTCTATTGAGTGAAACATTGACTGTTGGTTTTGCATATATACCTCCAATCATGTTGAGAAATCTTCCTTCTATCCCTATTTTGCTGAGAGTTTTCACCAAGAAAGGGCGCTGAGTTTTACTGAACACCTTCTCTGCATCGATTGATATGATTATATGGTTCTTTTCCTTTATTTTTGTGGTGAATTACATTATTGACTTTCTAATGTTGAACCACCCTTGTAATTCTGGTATGAACCCCACTTGATCATGGTATATATATCTATATATATACATAAACCCCGTGCTGTCGAGTCGATTCCGACTCATAGCAACCCTATAGAACGGATTTGAATCAGCCCATAGAGTTTCCAAGGAGCACCTGACAATATATATATTCTTTTTTTGATATGTTGCTGAAATCCGTCGGTTAGAATTTTGTTGAAAAGAGATATTGATCTGTAATTTTCTTTTTGTGTGTGATACCTTGCCTGGTTTAGGTATCAGGGTTTTGTTGGCTTCACAGAAAGACTTCAATAGTGTTCCTTACTCTTCTATGTTTTTGAAGAAAATGAGCAGGATTGGTATCAATTTTTCTCTGAATATTTGGTAGAATTCTCCAGTATAGACATCTGGTCCTAAGCTTTTCTGTTGTTGTTGTTGGCAACTATTTGATGACATCTACAATCTCTTCTTTCACTGGGTCTGTTTAAATTCTCTACCTCTGTTTGTCTTAGTTTGGGCAGGTAGGGTGTTTTTAGGAATTTGTCCATTTCATCTAGGTTTTCAAATTTGTTGGTGTATAATTTTTCATAGAAATTTGTTATGATCTTCTTTACCTCTGTTGGATCTGTTGTACTGCCACCAGTTTCATTTCTTAATTTGGTCACTTGCCTCTTCTGTTTTATTTTTCTTCTGTCAGTCTAGCCAGTGGTTTGTTAATTTTATTGATCCTTGCAAAGAACCAACTTTTGGTTTTGTTGATTCTTTCTACTGTTTTTCTATTTCACTTATTTCTGCCCTGATCTTTACTATTTCCTTTTCTGGTAGCTTTTGGCTTCTTTTGCTCTTCCTTTTGTATTTGGTTAAGTTGTCAGTTTAAGTTAACGATTTTGGATCTTTCTTTTTTAAGTAGGCATTTATTGCTATTAATTTCTGAGTACTGCTTTTGCTGTGTCCCAAAGGTTTTTAAATGTTGTATTTTCATTTTCATTTGAGTCTAGGAATCTGTTAATTTGACTTTTGATTTTTCCTATGAACCAATAGCTTTTTAGTGGCATTTATTATTTAGTTTTCATGCATTTTTCTTTCACTTATTTTTCCTGTTGTTGATTTCTAGCTTCATACCATTATAGTCAGAGAAGATGCTTTGTATGATTTTAATCTTTTTAAATGTGCTGAGATTTGTTTTGTGTCCTGGTGTATGGTCTATTCTGAAAAATGATCCATGTATGCTAGAGAAGAATGTGTGTGGTTCTGATGCTGGGTGGAGTGTTCTATATGTGTCTCTTAGGTCCAATTGGCTTATGATTTTATTTAAGTTTTCAGTGTCCTTAGTGATCTTTTTAGATGTTATGCCTAGAATTGAAAGTGGTGTGTTGAAGACCCCTACTACTATTGTGGAGATGTCTATTTCTTCTTTCATGTTAGTATTTGTTTCATGTATTTTGGAGCACTGCTGTTAGGTGCATATATAATTATTATACCTTCTTACTGGATTGATCTTTTTACTATGATGTAATGTCCTTCTTTAGCTCTTGTAATAGATTTTGATTTAAAGTCTATTTTATCTAATATCAGTAGGGTCACCCCTGCTCTTTTTTGTTTACTGGTTGCATGTGTCCATCGCTTTTCCAGCAACAATCTATTTTACTTTTTTTTTAAATTCTTTAAATAACTTTTAACATTTTCACACCCAATACAGAGGAAAATACTGAACCATTGATACTTCTGAAGTGATCTCTTTTGTTTTATTCTCCATTGATTAGTAGTAAATGAATTTATATTTTATATGCATAGCATATACTGTGAGCATAAGTATTTCCAGGTGGCTTTTTTTTTTTTGAGGAGTCCCTGGCTCAGTTACCAGCCAAAAGGTTGGTGGTTGGAACACACACACAGGTATACTGGAAGACAGGCCCAGTGATCTGCTTCAGAAAGGTCACAGCCTTGAAAACCCTGTGTAGTAGTTCTCTGCACACATGGGGTCACCATGAGTTGGAATCAATTCACCAGCAACTAACAACAACAACATGCATTTTAGACTTCTATAAGCAGAGCCTGTGTAGGTTGGGAATTGTCAGCACAAATGAGATAAATACTTATATTACTTATACATACACATACATCTAACTGTATTTTCTAAGTACATAAACACTAAAAAAAAAACTGTATTAAATAACAGGCTATGTGCATATGTATTGCGCGCACACATACACATACTTTTTATTTAGCCTTAGCACTCTTGAGCCAATCTTTCACTCACACAAATCATTTTCCAACTTTTAATCACTAGCTCCTCTGATCAGAAGTTTCACTGAATGACAATGATCCATACAACATAGCACATGCTATCTTTAACTATCAAAGAGACTTAATTAAAAGATTAAAAAGCACACACCTTATACCTATTGTGTTGCAGGGGCTCTTACATGTTCCTGAAACTCTTTGTGGGGTCTGTGAGGTCTAAACTGTTTTCTAATAATACTGAGCCATTATTTGTGTTTTTCATTTTCATTCTTTCATGAGTGTAAAGTAGAGTTTCCCTGTGGTTATACGATGTATGCTATCATAAGAGGCTGAACGCAAATGCAGACATGAGAGTTCAGGTGTCTTTCATTAAGCCAGGCATTAAAAAGATTTGGAAAAATGTAAATAAATATTGCTCCTTTTCCTACTGTTTTGTTTTTAAAAAATTAGTACATTATTTTCATAAAAATGTCAAATATGTAAACATGTAATTGGTTTATTATTGTCATTTTTAAATAAATCGATGCTGTTGTTGTTGTCGTTAGGTGCCATCAGTCAGTTCCGACTCATAGAGACCCTATGTACCACAGAATGAAACACTGCCCGGTCCTGTGCCATCCTTACAATCGTTGCTCTGTTTGAGCCCACTGTTGCAGCCATTGTGTCAATCCATCTCGTGGCTTCTATCATGCCCACCCAGGCTACCTAACAGCAGATGAAACACTTTTCATTCTTTTCATCATTTTGTTGTTTTGCTTTTCTAAATAAAAATTTAGTTGGTCAAATTTTCTCCTCAAGTGTAAGACCAATAAAGATACCAAGACTGAAAACATGGGTAACCAATATAAAATGGCACTCTCATCTCATTTGTTCTTAATATTGTGCTTCTAACGCTGTCCAGGGCACAGTCTTTGCTGGCCTTGTCAGAGTGTTGACAAATGTTGAGCTTACGTTAAACAAATCTTCTTGACACATGCTACCGTTTATCCACATCTCATACATTCTTTCACTGTTGTTTATTTGAATCTAAGTGTAGAACTTAGTATTTGTCCTTATAAACCTTTAACACTACTACATTTGATTCATCAATTTAGCTCTAACACACTGCTTCATGACATCTATTTATGGAAGCAGGACAGCAGAGATGAAAAAGAACTGCCTAACTTTAGTGTCAGACAGAATTGGGGTTAAGTCCCGGATTTGCTAGCCGACTCTTTGGATTCTCCAAAGCCTGATTAACCTCTTCCTCTATCCTTCCATTATTAGCCTAAACATCTTTTTGACTTCTTGATATTGGCCCTTTTCTTGGCTTCTTGCTTTTCTTTAATTAGAGGATGCAAGTTCTCTGACCCTTTTTTCTTTAACGCTATGCTCTGGTTAACATTCCTACTGTAGAATAATCAATTGGTGTTCACTGTGTGATTTTGTTACAGAAATAAACTTATACATTTAGGATCTTGTGAGGAAAAGGAAGCAACTCTGAATTTGTGTTACCCTGAACTTTGTTATAATTATTCAGATTGCTTCATTATTGGCCAGAGTTCTATGACTCAGGAATCCATCAAGAGGAACGTCCACTACTCACTTAACTAGGCACCTCACAGGCACTCAATATTAACGTTAACTGAAGCAAGTCAAACTTAAATACATGAACTTGAGCTAAAACCAGTAGTCAAAATCTTGCCAAAACAGAGGTGAAAGATGATCCTGTGAACTGAAATATTCAATTAAGCGAGGCATTGTTTCAGTCTAATCATAAGGGTGACACTGATAAATTACAGAATTTAAATATGAGCTCTGTATATTAATAACATACATAAAATTCATGAAATATACTGACACAACTTAAAATTGCTAATAAATTACAATCCCTTCTATAACATTTTTGACAGTTTCAATAATTGATAGATATAAACAATTTGATATGCTGCTGTAAATACTGATATTCTTTAACCTTTTTCATTATACCAAGAGTGTAATGGATTTTTTAAATGTTTCCTGTCTGTCATTACTGCCCTTTTTAATAATTCAGTGTAGCTTTGCAAGGGTACATATGCAGGATATTAAAAGAAATTTTTGAAAAATATTGAAAATTGTGTTAAATTGCTTACCTGGCACCATGGAGTTGATTTCAAGTAGTACCTCTAAAAAAAAAACTCTAGGAGGTATTTAATTGACTTATATGCTGCCTTATCTTCAGTAATTATACATTTTGTAATTAGCCTCAATTATAATAGGTAAGAGACTCATAATGTAACAGAGGCAGTGGGGAGAAGACGAAAGACTGTTCTCAAAACAAACTGACATCTTACCCATAAAGTTCAAATGGTACATTTCTAGAATATCGGAAAGAAAACAATGAACTCATATGAAGACTTAGGCAGGCTCAAGGCTCTTTTGAGCATATCTTAATTTTAAATTATTACTGTGTCAGAACAGTTTAATGTTCTTGGTCTCAGGATTGCTTTGAGACTTGAAATGAGATAATTCATAGGAAAGTGTTCTACAAACTCCTAATAACTGAAAACATATGAGGCTATTTTTTATTTTTTGCTGATTTCTATGGTATTTTATAAACAGTTCTTAAAAAAGCAGAAATTGAAAGAAAAAAAAAAAAAGAACATTCCAGCGACAAGAACAGCATAATATAATAAAGGCAGAGGAATTAAAGTACAAATTGTGTACGATTTGACTGGAGCATCTGGTCTAGAGGAGAATAATGAGAAGCCACGTAGACGAACCTGAAAGACAAATTAATCATGAAAAATCTTGGATTCCTTACTTGGTAGAAAGTTCTAGAAGTAACACCCCTGCCTAACACATTGTCTGTGACATTGTTAATTTAAATAAATATATTTTGAAGGATTTGTATAGTAGAGAATACTTTTCTTACTGATTCCACACAGGAAAGATTTTTTTTTAATTACTATTCAAGTCTGCCATGTAATCGATACTAAACATAAAAATATATACAGATATTCCTAAATGTACTTCAAAAAGTGGTCACACAAGCATTAAAAAGTACTAAATATCAAATTGCATTTTTAATGTTTTGAAATCATGCTTCACATTTTATCCTTAAATTATAATCCAAAGTGTTGTCTCTTGTAGTAGTGCTTTATCAAGACTGCTTTTTGCTACTCCAGAACAGCTTCAGTTCACATGACTCAGAGTAATTAACATTTTGTTTCAAAATCTCTCCATAAAAAGATTTTTAGTTTTTCACAACAGAAGGGAAGAAAAAGTCCCTAGATTAGCAGTATCTAAACATTCAGAATGGGCAAGAGCACCAAATCAACTAACAGTGAGAATCAAGGCTGGGTCAGCCACAGTCTTGCATTTTCTATGTCCCCTGAATTATCCACAATAACTTCCAAACTGTACTTCCTTCACACTCCAACCCCATCCTACACAACATGGCTAAATTAATCCTCCCAAAATGCACTTTTATTGTATTATTCTGATCACAGGCCTTCAATGGATTCCCACTGCCTACTTACGTAAGTACAAAGTCCTCAGTCTGAAACATAAAGCCTTCCACAACATGGTCATAAATTTGCCCATTTCCCCAGAGCCCACTACGTCTATGCTAAGGTCCAGCCATTCTGAACTACTTGCTCTTTTGTCAGATACAAGCTCACATTTTTCCAAAAATATAATTTTAATAATATTCTTGCTTTGCCCTAGAAAGGGCACAAAGTGCATGCATATTGCACTCACAGAATTAGCACCTCCAAGCCACTTTACGGGAGTCCTGGTGGCGCAGCGGTTAAGAGCTCTGCTGCTAACCAAAAGGCCGGTAGTTCGAATCTACCAGGTGCTCTTTGGAAACCCTATGGGGCAGTTCTACTCTGTTCTATAGGGTCACTATGAGTAGAAATCAACTCAACGGCAACAGGTTTGGTTTTGGTTTGGTTTAGCCACTTTACAGGTCTCTGGGTGTTACAAATTGTTTGTGTTTGGCTACTACCGAAAGGCTGGAGTTTTGAATTCATGCAGCAGTGCCTCAGAAGAAAGGCCTGGTGATCCTACTTCTGAAACATCATAGCCATTGAAAACCTTGTGGACAGCAATTCTACTCTGAAATCCATGGGGACGCCATGAGTCAAAGGTGACTTGACAACAACAGGCTTGGGCTTGTTTGTTTTGCTTGTTTTGCTTTTTTTGCTTTTTTTCCCTTCTTTAGTCACTTTATATTTCCAGTGATCCCATCTCTGCCCAGGATACAGACATCCTTCACAGGTGATCTCACTTGCCTTCTAGACTGTGAAGATGCTGTAATTCCTTCAGCCGGATGAGCTCCCTCCCCCTTGGCATTTCTAGGGCACACTCCTGCTCCCAACATGGATAATTACTGTGTCCTACTGTTTGGTCTGTTTGTCCTACCCTCACTCTCCTCCCAACCTACAGCCACAGACCAATGAGGCTGCTCTGCCCTAAATATCTTCCGAAAGGTAGTTACAGCATAACTAATTCAAAACACTCACAAATTTGTTATATTCTTTTTAAGGGAAAAGACAGCACTTTAGTCAAAACTGAGTGTCCTGCAGTGCTTTTAACATGGTCTCTCAGCTACTTCCATTGCAGCAGCTGCTTTCTGAATACCCAACAGACTAACTGTACATAACACTAAAAAAGCTGAATGGAAAAAGAAAAGTTTTAAATAGTAGTATGTTTCACATGTAAATCATTAAACAGCTGCATTTGTTAAGATGTAAGCATCTGGCAATGTGTCTAACATATAATAGGTATTTAAATATTAATAAATAAATAACCGAATGATTTGGTATAAACGGTCTGAATATATACCAGACTGCATCCAAATCATTTTAGATGGATAATAATTTTCTAATCACTCAGCGAACTTTAGCTGAGTACATTCTCTGAGCCTAGCACTGTGATACACACACAGCATTTTACAGGTTCTAACCTGAGCCTCATGGCACAGCGGTTAGGAGCTTGGCTGCTAACAAAAAGGCAGACAGTTTGAATCTACCAGCCACTCCTTGGAAACCCTATGGGGCAGTTCTTCTCTGTCTTATAGGGTGGCTATGAGTCAGAACTGACTTAACAGCAACAGGTTGTTGGTTTTTTGTTTTTTGTTTTTTAACCCAAGCCTACACACTTCAGGTATAATCAAGTTTACACTTTGCATTTTACTCTTAATGATATTCTGAAAAGTTTTAATTCTCAGAGGTTTAATTAGTTGTCCTCTCATTGTTTTAATCCCCTAAATTATGGGATCTTATTTTTCTTTATTACAGGTGCTTAAGAAATTTGAATCCCTAGATTTGGAAATGATTCACTGGCTATCAAAAGGGGCAGAGACAAGAATATCTCACTTGTTTCAAAGACCAGACAATATGCCTAAGGCAGTAGCAGTGATAAAAACTAAAGAAGTTTAGGGTTAGACAGTAAGATAAAAAGGAAATATCCTATACATATTTTTAGAGGGGGAGCCCTCCGTCTGTCCCTGCTTCACATGCTGTGACTCAAGTTTGTTGTTAATGCTAAAAGAAAACTAAAAAAAGGCCTAATGAGAGCTATTTCTAAAAAAGCATGATACCCAGGAAAGGCCAGAGTTCATTTTATATATCCTCTCTAATGTATGGGAGATGACAGGGTAAATACTAGCAGAAAAAAAAGGTGCAAAATAATTTGCTTTGGCAATTAAAACAAATTGAGCTGTGAAAACTATGTTGTGCAATTAATAAATCAGAAAGAGCGCAAACCATCTTAGCTTCAATTAACTACTGGGGATAAGGATAGCTCATTGACAGATTAAATTATCCAAATGCCAATGAACACATTATACATTAAAGGGGTTTGCCCAAAATTGAACAAAGATTATCCCAAGATTTCCTCTGGGAATTCTATCATTTTCAGCAAAAGTATTCTACTCAAACTTGATTCAAGAGAAATGCTTACTTGTATAATATGCAATTCTCAAAGTTTCTAAAATGTGTATACTCTTTTCAAAGGAAATATACTTGCTTAATCTAAGAGGTGGGGAAGAACTATTTTAAGTTTTTTTTTTTTTTCAACTTATTCAACTTAAACTATAAACATCTAGTTTCCACAGAGATTTTCAAATATGGGGCACAAGTTTCTCTTAAAAAAAAAATTTTTGGCTACAAAATAATCTGTCAAAGTTAACAAATTTTGCCACAAGTAAAAATGATCTCTTATTCTGTAAGCCCAAATCCCTTCTCCTCTATTTATTTTTTTAAACTTCTTGTTCCTAGTATCTCAGTGGTTAAGAGCTCAGGCTGCTAACCAAAAGGTCAACAGTTCCAATCCACCAGCCGCTCCTCGGAAACCCTGTGGGGCAGTTCTACTCCGTCCTATGGGGTCACTATGAGTCAGAATTGACCCAACGGCAACGGGTTTGATTTGGTTTGATTTTGTTCATCACTCTCCCAGAACTGTAGTGCAAATACAATTTGAAAATAAGAAAAGAGGAAGAAAAAAGCATGGACCAGCCTTTGAACTCATAATCACCACCATTAATTATCCTCTAGTTTTGTGGAATTCATCTGAAGAAAAAGGTCTGCATAGAGACTGCTTAGATTTTTTTTCCCCCAGTCAAAAGGTTACAAAAAATTTCAAGACTAAATTTACACTGAGTGCATTTGCATATATCAAGAAAATCAACATGCTGAGCTTTTCTCTTAATTAAAATGTTCCATGTTTTAAGTGGCATTGAACTAAAGAGATGATAAAATCCCTCAATGTTTTAATTCTTAGACCAACTTTCAAAATTTTTTTTATCTTGAAAAGAAGCTATACAGTTAAACAGAATTTTTTTTTTTTTTTCTGGAAAAGTTAAACTAATTACATTACCTTCTACTTTCATCTCCACTGGAAAACACAAATTTACAGTAAGAACTCTAAATCCTAACTGCACTCAACTGAGCATTCTGGAAAGAGAAGGAACACTGATTAGTACACACCAACAAACATTCACACACCATACAGTACATTTATTTCTATTTTCTTGTTCTTCATTTTCTTGCTGAATTTTGGGCATTTTACTATCCATATGACTATGAATTACCAATGTTGGCAGCAGGATTAAACTTAACTTGGTTTTCAAATTTACTCCTTAAAAATATTTCTAAAAACTACCATTATTACTTTTATTTTACTCCTTTAGATTATTCTTTCTGAATAAAAAACATATTATTCTTTTTACTTCCATCATGTTAATTACAACTTTCAGTTATTTATTTTTAATGACACTAATGAGTAAAACTGATAGAGAGCCATTAACTACACTCAGAATTTCTCTTCTATTTATAGTCTACTACCACATTCTTGAACACCAACTGAAAAATCTAAATGACACAATTCTTCCTCTGCACTACTTTCCACGTTGAATCCCAAAAAAGCAAAACGATGCCGAGTGTACAAAACAAAGCACCTGGCAAGTGCTTTAGCTTTATGATTTAATTTTTGGAATTCAGTCTGAAATATTTTACAAGAATAAAATGATTGGCTCAAACGGTGATACTATTAGAAGGTATCAGAGAAGTAATTTAGACTAATCATCTATCCCATGAAGAGACTTCCTCCACAACATTCCCGACTGTTCTCCCAGATCAGAAGAAGCTTAAATTCCTTAGCCTGGCACCAGAACTTTCCAAGAATCAGTGCCAATTAACGTCCCCAGCCTTGTCTCTGACAAACTCCCTAACTTTCAGGCTACTCCCAGTTCCCTGAGACAAGCAGTACACTTTTCTGGCCTTGTCCCCTTACCTGGAATGCTTTCTGCCTCCAACTCTATCTGCTTACATCACATTTATCCTTCAAAACACAATTCGAATGTTATTTCTTTCAAGAAGGCTTGTCTAACCTCTTCTGTATCCTTCAATAAGGAAACAATCCGTTTTCTGCATCTTATTCTCTGGGCCCTTTAGCAATTTGTACCTGTTCTCTAAACTGTATCTTGCATTATAAGTGCTTATGTGTTTTGCTTTATCCCCTTTTAGATTTACAGCTCTCTGAGGGCAGGGATTCTTTTTCTAATATCTTTACATGTTAAACGTCCTTTATATAAAACAGGTTCAAAGAGTCAATGATGGTCTGAGGAAACTGAGGAAAGGAGTAGGGTAGGAAAGAGGAAGTGATTGCCATGCCCCTGTTGAAATCAGCTTAAAAAAAACAGCTGTCATCAAGAAGATTCCAGCTCATGGTGACCCCTTGTGTGTCAGAGTACAACGGTGCTTCATAGGGCTTTCAATGGCTGACTTTTTCAGGAGTGGACTGCCAGGCCTTTCTTCCTCAGCACCCCTGGGTAGACATGAACTTTTATCCTTTCAGTTAGTAGCCAATCATGTTAACCATCTGTATCACACACATGTTGAACTCAGTAAGACTCCTTATATTTCTGAAAAAGTAAGTTGCCTCCCACGATACTAATCAATAAAAGAAGATTCAATGGTTTAAAAGCAACTTGTTCCATGTTTGCTGAATTATGAATTGTTTCCCAACAGAAGCAAATACTTTCATCTTAAATGCTGCCCTTGCTTTCCACTTCATGCCATTTTCCTGTCACTCTACCATGGTAGCACTAACTCTTAAGCTCATTTGTAGTACTACACTTGTGACTGACGTCATTGGCAGGACTGAGCAGAGATAATCAACTGCAATCAAAAATGCTGCTGAACTCTGCTAGCAAGCTATTTAAGGGTTAAACTCACCATCAGTAAGAGAAGGTTTTGTCCTCTCACTGCCTGGACTGCCTCTCTCCCTCTCTGCCTTTCCCTTGGCCATCCAGAAACAGGTCTGAAATTTTAAGAATCTGGAAACCTGGTTCAAACATTAAAGGCTTTTACATATCTTCATAAGAATTAAAAATTGGTTCTGAGAATTAACCCTCCAACCTTTTTTGACTCTAGACCATTGACGGTACCAAATAGTACATGCCCCCTACACATACACCCAATCCTACCGCGCAGGGGAAACAGCTCTTTTGGACACCGAAGGACTGAAACAGAATTTCTTGTAACCTACCTTTTAATAAAAAGTTCGATTTTATATATTGTTTCATATTGTAAGATTCTTATATGTACTTTTCAGGTCAATTTGAGATCCACTGAAAGTATACAGCTGATCCAGTGTGCAAAGGATCATGCTTTGAAAAACACTGGACTAAAGAAATGATTCTCAGCTGGTGGGAAGTAGGGTTAGATCCACATTACTGCAAAGTCTAAATCCATCATCTACAAACAAACCAACCCTGCTGGGATGCAGTACAGCGAGCAGAGAATGAGGCAACATTCTACAGAGGAGTCCTTCGTGGTCCCTGAGGCTTCTCCAGGCTCGCCCATCCTAAATCTCCAAACTCCAGCAACTCCAGAGACAGACACTGACACTGAACTACAGTGCACTTTGGCACGCTTGATAAAAAACACTGCATGAACACCCTTGTTTTGAACCAGTACCGACTTTTTTGCTGAATTAGGAGGTTTTCTGTCAAAACAATTCTTTGGTGTCGTGTAAACAGCCAAAAATGTTCTGTTAGGAGTTTGTGCAATTGTTTGAATCAGCATAAAGATTAGGCATGTGGAAAAGAGGAGTTAACAAAACAGTCCCAGGCTCTTTCCCGCATACTAGTGACCTTCAAGTAGACCCAGAGAAACTTAAAAAGCATTTCTCAGGGTGCAACAAAATAAGTTCTCCACATTTGGGTTGACTGAATCCAGGGAAAATCTATGTCCTATGACCACGGGCACCACGGAGGGAAATCATGGATATTTACCCAATCCCAACTGTTCCTACTCTCTGTCCAGTTCCCCCTGACTCCACCTTGTTTCCCAACTCCACATCTGCTACCCTCCGCTTCCCCCTTAAGCATTCCAATGCTTCAAACCACATTTGTCTAGGGGGGGCCGAAATGCTTTGTTCCTTAGTTAAGCTGAGCCAATGTCAAAATTATTCAGAGAACTTTGTTAGGCATTTAATGGCAAAACTACAAAAACATAGAAATAAGTACATAGTGTCCTTATGATAAGGGAACAAAAGACTGACACCCATGTTGCTGGGCTGATTCTGTTTATGAGGCCCTAGATTCCTTGTCCTGATTTTCACCGATGCCAGGCTTGGATGTTACTCTGTCCTATTTCAGGGTTAGTGAAATTTTATCACCTCTCTGAACCTGCTTTCAATTTTTTCTTTTCCTCACCATTATAGGACTGAACTTTTACTTCAGGGATGAAGTTGCTGTGGCCTTATTCCTCAAGTTTCCTCCTCTTTGATCTGGGTTGACTTCCCAGATGCCTTCATTCACTTTCTGGATTATTTTTATTTTATGGCTAACAGTTCCTGAAACTCCTTTTCAAACCTGTTGGGTTTTCTTAAGAAAAATAACTCTCAAGTTCCTTCACTCATTGTTCTAGACAAGCATTTCAGCCTTTTATCCCTGAAAACGCACCTTTTATCCCTGAAAAGGCACCTTTTATCCATTCAGCAAATATTTATTAAGTGCCTCATATGTGGCATTCAGGCTCTGGAGATAAATGAATGAATAAAACAGACAGAAACCCTTGCTGTCACAAGGTTTTCACTGAAGGGGGATAACCTGTAGCAAAAGATACACAGAAGTCAGTCATATGATATGCTAAAAGACAAGTGTCATGAGCATGAGGGAGACACAGCACAGGAAATGAATACTGGGAGTGCAGCATTCATAAGTAAGTGGAAAATGCCAAGTCCTCACTGTTAAGATTATATTTGAACAAAGATTTTTAGTTCAAAGAATTTAAGAAAAGACAAGGTACAATAAGCAAAATGTCACAGTGGTACAATTAGATACTGCCATAATGATGTGGTCTGCGTTCTACTTTTTTATTGCCGTTTTAATTGCTCTGTGATACCAAGAGGGTTTCAAGCCATGGCATGCCCCCATGTAAAAATAATGTGGCTAAAAGAATAACAACAATGCCTTTCATTAAATCCTTTCAAATCCCTTCCAAATGAACCCCTTTGCCATCTATGTGAACAGAAACCTCATATAGTTCTAATGCTTTAAAAATAAGAATGGTGCCACCATTATTTTTTACTTTGCTGTTCTTGCTTTCTTCAAGACACTAAAGACTACGATGTTCCAGCCTCCAAGAGGAGTTCCACCTGCCTTTAAACCATTTCCAATCTCTCATTGTGAGAAAGCATTAAATCAGTTCCTTATGGTGGTTAGCAGCCAGACTTCCTGGGTTCAAATCTTGGCTCTAATCCTAAAAAAAAACCCTTCAATCCAAGTCTCAGTTTGTTCATCTGTACTTAGAAGATATTAGAATCTACCTCAAAGAGTTGGTATAAATATTACAGGAGACAATACACATAAAGCACCTAACACAGAATCTAGTGCATAAAAAGCAGTAAATATATTACTTATGGAGGATTTTCTCTGCTCTTTTGAGCCTAACACCAAAACAGTTTGGCAATCTAACATACACAACCTGTTGCCATCGAGTCAATGCCAACTCATGGTGACCCATGTGTTTCAGAGTACAACTGTGCTCCATTGGGTTTTCAATGGCTGTGATCTTTCAGAAGTAATCTACCCAGGCCTCTGTGTGGATTTGAACCACCAACCTTTCCATTAATAGCTGAGTGTTTAGCTGTTTGTGCCAGCTAGCAGTAGCAGTAGTAGTAATAACCACAGGTAATCTTCATGTCATACAAAAAAACCACTGCTATTGAGTCGATTCGGACTCATAGAGGCCCTATAAGACAGAGTAGAACTGTTCCATAGGGTTTCCAAGGAGCAACTGGTGGATTTGAACTGCCAACCTTTTGCTTAGCAGCTATAGCTCTCAACCACTGCACCATCAGGGTTCCTCATTTCATAATAATACCAAAAAATTACCTAAGCATTTCACATACTATATTTCAGTTAATTTATCACCTTCACTGTATTTACAGTAAATAACAGATGTCATGTTTTCCCTTTTTGAATCTATTAAACTACTCTACTAGTTTCAACCTTTTCTTCATGAAGCGTATTTCTACTCTCTCCTGCCTATCTTTTCCAAATTGTAGCCACAGTCCACAGCATCTCATTACTTTCAATCACTTTATAATAGTCACTTGGTATAAGACTGCAGGCGTGTTTCCTTTGCCTTATGGTGCAAAACCTTGTCAAGCAATTCCTACTCTCCCTTAGCGAGTCCCCAGCTTTCCACTCCGTTACTTGTTAGCCTCATCAGAAATTAGCTTTACTTTAAAATCACATATATTTCATTTTCCTTTGATTTCTTGGTGTTTCAAGAAATGCTCAAACCCCCTAAGAGCGCTTTTATAAGACTTAATACAAATGGCATGTTCACGATGGCTCGGTAAATGCGCTGATGTCCACTGTACTGCATATTCCTTCATGATGAATTTTAGAATATTATTTTCCAAACAATAACACAGACATATTTCTAGCATGGTGGGGATGCCAAGAAACATTATGAATTGTCTACTACATTAAATAAAATATTTTAGATAATTAAATTTATTAATAGATAATTAAACGTTAGTAAATTAAATACTACTAAATAATACTAATTAAGCATTAATACATTAAACACTTAACATTAAAAGATAATGTAATAATAACTAGCCATATCATGCTTACTACCTCATTTAATCCTCACAAAAATTCTATGATAAAGTTATTAAAACATTATACAAATGAGAAAGCTGTAGGCTTAGAGATTAAGTTAATTTCTTCACAGTTTCTAAAGGTAAAAAAACGGGCAAGGCCAAGTCTTGAGCCCTAAATTCTCTGACTCAAAAGTCTATGTGGAACTATACTAATATATTTTTAATAACCTGTAGGATAAGACAGAAGGTGCTGGCATATATTTAATTAATATTTACTGCTGAAGGTATAACCAAATTTTTTAACTTAAGAGTTACATTTTCTCATTAAAACTTTTGAATTAACTACAAATATCTTCCATTCTGGTGGCTCCTATTCAACTGTTAAGCTTTGAAATAATATCTGAAGAAGAAAAGTGTCAAGGTCAAAAAGTGTAGGCTGACAAAATAATAAGAACACTACAAATTTTTTTTCAAGGATAACGAAAGTATTTCATTAAGTAGAAGGGAAGACTTTTTTTTAACATAAAACAACAGAATTTGTTCTAGCAGTAGCCTTCGTCTACTAAGTAATAATTAAATCTGAATTTAAAAAATGATAGTCATATATTCCCCACACTTTTAAACTTTTTTTTTGGAAGAAAACCAGAAAATGAATAGACTATGAAATACAAGTCTGGTGTGTATCTGCCAAGATACTAGTTTCCACTAAGCAGACAAGAGATAAGTGGTAACTCTGGTGAAGGGTAAGACAGTACACAGTACTGGAGAAGCCAGCACAACTTGTACTAGGCAAGGTCATGGAAGCTCCAAAGGCATATCCAAACTTCCTAAGGGACCAAGTTACTGGGCTAAGGGCTATGGGAACCATGGTCTCAGGCACCGTCTTGCTCAATTGGCATAACATAGTTTATAAAGAAAATGTTCTACATTCTACTTTGGTGAGTAGTGTCTGGGGTTTTAAAAGCTTGTGAGTGGCCATCCAAGATACTCTACTGGTCTCAACCCCGTCTGGAGCAAAAGAGAATGAAGAAAACCAAGGACACAAGGGAAAGATTAGCCCAAAGGACTAACGGACCACAACTACCACAGCTTCCACCTGACTGAGTCCAGCCTAACTAGATGGTGCCCGGCTACCACCACTAACTGCTCTGACAGGGATCTCGATACAGGGTCCCATACAGAGCTGGAGAAAAACGTAGAACAAAATTCTAACTCACCAAAAAAAAAAAAAAAAAAAAAACAGACTTACTGGTCTGACAGAGACTAGAGAAGCCCCTAGAGTATGGCCCCCCAGACACCCTTACAGCTCAGTAATAAAGTCACTCCTGAGGTTCACCCTTCAGCTGAAGATTAGACAGGCCCATAAAACAAGACTAAATGGACACACCAGCCCGGGGCAAGGATGAGAAGGCGGAAGGGGACAGGAAAGCTGGTAATGAGGGAACCCAAATTTGAGAAGCAGGCAGTGTTGACATGTCGTGGGGTTGGCAACCAATGTCACAAAACGATATGTGTATTAATTGTTTAATGAGAAGCTCATTTGCTCTGTAAACCTTCACCTGAAGTACTATAAAAAAAAATTTTTTTTAAAGATACTAGTTTTTATTTTCAAGAATGTGTCAATAGTTGGCTGTAAATTGTGAGAAAATTCTCAGTGCACTGCATCTCTTATTTTAACACACAAGAAGATTTTAATAAGAATTTCAAATCTACATATAAAACCACCAATTACACTTAAACAGATTCAAAAGCCCTCAATTAGCATTTTTAATTTCTAAATATAGTACATTTACAGATGATAATTTTAAACCTAGTTCAGGCCTTCCATTATTTTTAATGTTGATGTCTTACAGAGATTTTACTAGAATTTTATTTACTAATACTGACAACCACCAACCAAATTTCAGATAACTGCTTCTTTTTGTTTTTCAAGGGTAGATTTTTATATATATAGATATATATAAACCCACTGCCGTCGAGTCGATTCTGACTCATAGCGACCCTATAGGACAGAGTAGAACTGCCCCGTAGAGTTTCCAAGAAGCACCTGGCGGATTCGAACTGCCGACCTTTTTGTTAGCAGCTGTAGTACTTAACCACTAAGCCACCAGGGTTTCCATCTATACATATATATGTATGTATGTATGTATGTATACACTGACTGCATCTTTTCTGTGATTTTCCTAGGTGAAATTGTGCCTCCACCCAGGCATTACTCTCACATTTTAGAATGTCCTGAGACTGCATAATATGAGTACCTTGCTACCTAATTTTATCCAGGAACTCCCACCTCATTTTCTCTGATTTTCATCATCCTAATGAGCCAAATAGTTAAAAACTCGGCTGCTAACCAAAAGGTCAGCAATTCGAATCTACCACCGCTCCCTGGAAACTCTATGTGGCAGTTCTACTCTGTCCTGCAGGGTCACTATGAGTCAGAATCGACTTGATGGCAATGGGCTTGGGTTTTTTGGATAAAGGACCAAGAAAACTACAAAGCTTGGGACGATTATATTTTACTGTGTGTTTTATTTCAATGATTCCTTTTACCCCTGGCGATGAAGTGCAAACAAGGATCAGCGTGTGAATTTGTGGAGCTGGCAGAAGATAGCAGGCATCATCACTATGGCTGAAATAACCATGACCAGCAGGGCTGTAACAGACACTCTAATCCTATTAGGAAATCAAGGGAGGATATTAAGGGCATCAAAGTACAGGTGTTCACCATGTGTCTAGCAGCTGGAAGTTCAAACTGCGAATCTCCCAAGGGATAGCAAAAAGAAATCTGTTAAGCAACTGTGAAAATCTGCTTTATGCTTACTACTGCCATAATTGTTTGTTCTTTCCAAATGTTCTATTTTTTAAGTTTCGAGTCTTTACAGAGCTTGTTGAGATGGCCAATACTAAAATAGAAAATAACAACCTTCAATTAGAGCTTGCAAGGGAATGTTCAGGTACTTGGAGGTATTTTAGAAGTCTTTTACTCCCCAGTGCATTCTGGAATGATAAATGGCAGAGAAGTAGCAAAGTAAATGATAATGATGTAATGAAAGCCTTAAAAACCCAAAACCAAAGAGACCATCTTTTGGTCCATTCATTCCAGTAATGAGAAGGCAGGGACCCTGGAGCATATAAAAGCTTTTTCCAAGTTTTCAAAGTGAGCACAGCTCAATTCTCCCTCTGTGAAGTAGAAAAATACATTTCTCAAGAATAAAAAGGAGCTAAGATTGAATTCTTATGCTCCAAGAGAAAGCAAATAATTTTAACCCAAAGTATAACCACGTTCCCTACAGCACAGAGTGCCCAGGAGATTGTGCAGGTTTAACTCTGACAAAAGGTGAAGAGCCACTGAGAATCCCAGAGACATCCCAGTAGCATCCATGGCCCTACCCAGAGATTGACTGTACTCCCACTCCTGTGATCCTTACTGGGTCTATGCAGTTAACAATATTAAGAGACAGCCTGAAAAACTACTACTTGGTTGGTAAACAGTCAAAGACGTAGTCCCACCTCTCTATTCCCTTCCTTACACTCTCCTCCACCATTACTTTTCCTAAGGCATCATCCTGTCTCCTGTAAATATTGGTTAAGCTGACCCTCTTTGCCAGGAATGCCTCTCCTCCTGGCTTCCCCAGCTCTCACTTACTATCTGGGACTCAAGTTTAGTATCTCCTCCCCCAGGAACCCTCTCCTAACTCACTCTTCAAACCTATGCTAAGTACCTCTCATGCTAGACCACATCCCAATGCGAATTCCTGCCCTAGCTCTTTCCTTACTCTCCTGCGAAGGTCTGTTCACTTATTTGTTCAATCCACTCATCTGTGCTCTCTTTGAAGGATCTGCGTCTAATTCATCATTGCATCCTTACTGCCTAGCACAACGTATATAACAGTTGCTTAATGACTGATCGTTGCATATATAATGAAATCAATTAGTTGATCTCATCTAGGGTCCATCTTCTCCCGTTTTTCTATAAATCAACACCTAATCACCACTTTCACTACAGTTTTTAGCACTAGCATAAAGCTTAAATTATTCTGATAAAAAGCACTCCTTAAGTTGTTCTAGCCTTTTTTTTTTTCAATTATTTACACTTTACGTATTTTCATATAAGAATTTGAGGCTTAAGATAAATGGCACTTGGCATACATACTATAAGGATGTTAAAGCACATATACAACTCTCCCATTTGGGGAAAACACTCTTGGCCTGGCTTACTGAATCTAGCCATAATATGATTTTCTGTTGTGCTGTATGGCAAAGCATAAGAGAACATTCAATTCTGAGCATTCACCAAATTACTAGCCAAGGTAATGGTCAAAAAAAGGTCATATGACAGAATGTACAGTTGTAAATCAAATCAGCAGTATCATATCTGTAAATAAAATTTTACAGTAAATTATAGCAGTTAAAATACATGTAGTGATTTTTCAAATATTCTTTGAGTAAGATATTTTTAAATCTGTACACTAAATCAAATCAAGCCAGGAGATGAAATAGGCTTTCCAAGTGCTATTTTCAGGCTTTATTTAAGACTGTGTTCCAGATATATGCTTATTTTAGCCCAAGAAATAAATGTGATTAATCAGCATGAAATCATGCTTTCTCATATTCGAATAAGAAAATCTGTCCAGATTTACCACAAATGGCATTCTACTTCAGTTCATGAATTTTGCTTCCTCTCCTATGGAAAAAAAAAAAATTTTTTTTTTTTTTGTGTTATATTCCTTTTGGATAATTAGCTCGAATTGATCAGAGATCCAACATATATTTCATGAGCTCCCGTATTTAAATCACATATTTAGCAAACCCAGTATTCTTTACCTCTGATATTTTTTAAAAATATATTGAAAAGTATGTTTGGTCTATACCTTCAAAAAAAAGCAACAGTTTTTGTTTTCCCTCCCATCCAACACACAGCTTATTATCTTGAACCAAAATTTAAAACACTTATTAACGTTTACTATAAAGCCTATAAACTTCACACTCTCTTTAAAAATCAAAACAGCAATCCTTTGCAGTGAGAAATAACAACAAATTTAAAAAATGATATTAAATTAAACCAAGGGACATATTTCATGCTCCTTTCAGGGACTATAACTGAGTCATACTCGAAAGGAAAAAAAAAAAAAAAAGAACATTCCATTCTTGGAGCTATCTGAACAAAACAGTATGCAAACAAGGGCTCGCTGCACAACAACCTGCCTTCCACCTGGACTGGTTTAGGCAGGGCAGCAATGCTCACCTCTATCCCAGGATGTTGTGCCTGATGTACTGCTCTTTACAACATTAAATATAATTTCTAAGAAGCCCAGCTGTCAGTACATAAGTGGTAAATGCAAAATGTTCCATGCAGTGCACCATCCGTGCCAGCACTCCTATAATATAATGTGAGCTGGCAGCTGTTTCTGGACGATTCCCAGCATTAAATATTGTTTTGAATTGGGATCTGCCCAGATGCCTTTGTCAATACAACTTTGGGGCAAACATCTACCCAAGATCCAAGATTCATCTAAATAAAACCTGGAGGGAGAAAAGGGTCTAAAACAGAATAGCATCCTTTGCATCTCAAATGCCATTAAAAATTGAAACACAACATGAAGACTCAAATATGAGCAAGGGGGGTTCATTTTCAGATCTTAAAGATAAAAATCACTCCTTCCTACCCTCTGAAAGCAGAAGTGGAAAAAAAGGCTCCCATGTGTTGTCTTGTTCATGTGACTTAAAACAAAACAAAAACAAGGAGTGGGTTGATGTAAGACAGGTGCCATTTCCATGGATTAAAAGAAATCTTCACAACCTGCTCCTGCTATTCCTCAAGGCAGATTTAAATAGACTTGGAGCTCCATACACCTAATATCTCCCATGTCTAGAATTTAATGAAATAAGAGATCCAGTCCCCAGGGGCTAGTGGTAATCAGAAGAAACAGGATGCAAAACTATAATAAATCCAGGAGTCTTGGCTAATTTTTGGCAGGGTATACATAGACCCTATGCCATCTGCTTCTTTTTTTCCAGATTGGGAAGTTTAACGTTAAAAAGAAAAGAAAAATGAGTTGCTGAAGAGCAGATGTTGTGTAGCCTAGGTATTATAAATGTCTTTAATAGCAATATATAAAGCAAATAAACTTCCTCATTCATGATTAATGAGCTCATTCAAATTCTTGAACTTGAAGAAGAAAAGACACAAGCGAAGAGAAAATAACCCTGTTTTTTCTCCCCTCCCGTGATTCGACTGCTATCTTTTTTGCAACTCTTTGGTTAACTACTGAATTTCCAGGGCCTGAAAGAGTGCCTGGAGAACAATAAGCATTTAATAAATAATTTTTAAGTTATTAAAAGTACATTGGCTGTATAAAATCTTTGCTTTTTGATTGAATGGAATTATCTACGTCATTTTACATTTTACACAAAGGCATCACACGTGAAGAACTGGACAGTATGATCTATGTAACTACTAGTCACAAGAATATTCATAAGCTTTTCAGTGAAGAAAAATAATTAAAGCTACTAATGCAACTGTAATACTTGAGTTTCAATTTGCTGAAGCCAGGCTATTACTATACTCATTACTAACATCTTGCCATTGGAAGTTCTACAAAGTAGACACGTAGAACATCTTTAATGTCATCTCATAAATACAGTTGAAGAAAATGGGATTGCATCTCGCTAGGAGTTTTAAATAAATATCACATACAAATTAATGTGAGTAACCCACAACAAAACCTTGTCTGTGTGAAAGACCAGGCTACCTCAGGAGTAAGTAAGGAGGAGTCTCTACATCAAGTTCATAGTCCAATGGCAACGTTACCATGAAACCGATTATCTTAGAATTCAGAAGGTTATAATAGATGTGCTCCATCTCTACAGAGGTGGGGATGGGGGTCAGGAGAGCTGCCGGAAAGGTCAAAAGAATTAGAGATTTGAAATATGTCTTAAAAGATAAGAAATTTCAAAGTAGAAAAGAGGGACAGAAGGGCACCATAGACACAAAGAAGAGTGAATAGATATGAGAGAGGATAGTACATTAAACAACACAGGTAATTTAGGAGAAGATGAGAATGGAACGTATATTAAAAGGGCATGAAATGAGGCTGAAAAAGTTACTTGAATGCTGTGCTAATTAAGGGTTTCAGACAATCTCACAGTAGCTAGGGAGACATTAAATAGTTTCAAGCAGGGTTCCAACAGAAGATGTCACTTTTGACAAGGCCAGTCTCTCAAGAAGAGGAAGGGGCAAGTAGACACCGACTGGAAGCAAGTAGACCTGTAAAGGGGCCAATGCAATAAATAAACAGTCCAGGAAAGAAATGCAAAGGTCATGCCCTAAAGGAGTATCCTTGAGGCCATAAAGAAAAAGCAAATTTAAGAAATACCGAGAAGGTAAAGTGATCAGAATTTAATAACCATTAGACTGGGGGAGGGGAGTGAAGGAGGTAGATAAATGGGCTCCCAGATTTCTTCTGGCATTGGGGAGTGTGTCCGTATTGATGCCTTTAACCAATACCAGAAACACAGAAGGAAATGAGTTTAGTTTCAAACGCATTGATTGTGGAGTTGAGGGTCATCTGGATGGTGGATTCCAGTTAACAGTGTACTCATCAAATAGTTTTTGAGTGCCTGATTTGTCCCAGACGCTATGTTAGGCACTGGTCATAGGAGGTATGAATGGTGAACACCTGTGAAGACAGACATGCTCCCTGTCCTCATGGAACTTAATATTTCTCATGATGAAAAGAAAGATCTGGACTAGAGAAAAAAATCTTGCAAAAATAATACTTCTGCTCAATTCTCCCTTGGTTTATTTCCCAAGCATAGGCAATTCCCAAGCTATCTTCAAAAAGAGTCAGGGCACCACACACTTAGACACTCTGTTAATCTTTAGCTCAGTGCTTAGTCATTCATGTGTTGCATTCACTCCACAACACCTACTTTTGAGTGTCTTTTCTGTGCCAGACATTGTGTTAGAGACACTGAGTCAGGTGTTTTTATTGCTAGAGAACCTCGGTGCCATGTCAAGCACACTGGGCTGGTAACTAGAGTGAGTCTGTTCTTAACTCATTTTATCAAGTTTCTAAACATCACTGGGCTTCCCTCACCAGTAAACAAACATGTTTGTTCAGATCAAGGACTGCAAAAAGTGTGTCTCAAAGCCCAAGCTCCCATTAGAGCCAGACAACCTTGGGTTAAAGGGATAGGGGCCTTAGGAAGTGTTGATTGGCAGGGCTACCATCTCCACCCTCAGATCAGCTTTGCTTTTTATTAGAGCAAAATTTTCTTTGAAAAAAGGTTTCTGAATCTAAAATAAGTTTAAAAGCCACTGGGTTGGATGCTTTCTAAGGCTCCTTAAAATTCTCAAGTGTTATCCTCTGTATTCTTCCCATAGAAAGGCTTTAACAAAGGATGACAGGTCCCCAGGTCAACCCAGTATAACTTATTGAACTCATATTAAGACTCAAATATAGCACTAGCTGTATGGTCTGAAATTTGAGTCTTGGGAATAAGAAAAATTGCAGCCAAGAAAGGAAGAGAAAGTCAAAAAGCATTTTATGCCATCTCCTGGGAATACCTCCAGTCTGACAAAAATTTTTAGTGGTAATTTCTCTTTGGTATCCTTCAACTTTATTTTTACTCTTCCCTCTTACCTCCTAATAGCTCCTAGTGCCATTACGATGCACCCATCCGGTAGACCACTCCACAAATCAAAGTGCCCTCTATGTTGAAATAACAGATGTTCTGTTTTATATATTTACTTACCAAAATAAAATAAAAACTTTTAAAACTACTGACTTTCCTTCTTCCCAAACTCTTTCTTTACCCTGCACTCTCCAGGTAAACTCACGTTTCCTCAGGACACCGAAGAAACCAAACTAATTCCAATTAATTATAATTCATTCATTCATTCATACTACCCTGAGAGCCCCTAACCTTACCAAAGATGCTCTACTTCTGCATCTCTTCCTCCAAACAGATGCATGGTTGGTTGACTGGCTTGTTTGCATGGCTATTTTGAACCAGGGCTCCCAACACACCAGTAATAAAGGCAGAGAGTGGGAAACTTCCAGGACATGTTTAGGTAAGTCAAAGAACAAACAAGTCCAACGAAGAAACGCTCCCCAAAAGCTTCCCTACAAATATATTCAAAACACGCAAACCCTGAATTCTGGAAAAAAGAAACAATATTTCAAAGATCCCAATAATAAGTCCATTGGCCACTGTTCATATCAAGACTCATTATACATTTGGTAAGCACTACTTCTTTATATCTATTCCTTTAGGTATTGTTCTGCCTACATACTAGTACTTCAGAGCTTAAATTTGTCCAACCATTTAAGGGAATAGAAAACTGGCATGTATTTAAAGTATAACATCTCTAATATCTTTGTTGCTTTTCGTTTGGAAGCTGAGTTGTGATGTAACGAGTTTTTTCAAAGTCACTAGCCATGATCACTAGCCACGGATGAAAACTTTCCAAATTAGAAAAATAATGGTCTGAAATGAACTCTTCAGACATTGCCACTAGGGAAGCTAATTCTCTATTAAATGCTAAAGAAAAAAGATCATCCATTTGGACCATTTCCAGGTATCTTCTTTTTTTTTTTTCCTAAAGTGTTGAGAAAAGAATATTTAAGAAAATGAATAATTCTTAGTTCAAAAAAAAAAAGTAAACAAAAGTGACTATAACTCTGATGGTAAATTCTAAATAAGGGTATAAAATTATCCAATTCCTATAAGACCACTATTATAAGATCTTGAGAAATAGTATAAACTGAGAAGAACACATACTTTTGTGGTTATGAGGCGGGGAGGGAGGGAGGGTGGGAGAGGGTTTTTTATTGATTAGTTAGTAGATAAGAACTGCTTTAGATGAAGGGAAGGACAATACTCAATACGTGAAAGATCAGCTCAACTGGACTGGACCAAAAGCAAAGAAGTTTCCAGGATAAAATGAATGCTTCAAAGGTCAGCGGAGCAAGGGTGGGGGTTTGGGGATCATGGTTTAAGGGGACTTCTATGTCAATTGGCACAATAAACTCTACTATGAAAGCATTCTGCATCCCACTTTGAAATGTGGCGTCTGGGGTCTTAAATGCTAACAAGCGGCCATCTAAGATGCATCAATTGGTCTCAACCCACCTGGAGCAAAGGAGAATGAAGAAACACCAAGGTCACACGATAACTAAGAGCCCAAGAGACAGAAAGGGCCACATGAACCAGAGACCTACATCATCCTGAGACCAGAAGAACTAGTTGGTGCCCGGCCACAATCGATGACTGCCCTGACAGGGAGCACAACAGAGAACCCCTGAGGGAGCAGGAGATCAGTGGGATGCAGACCCCAAATTCTCACAAAAAAACCATACTTAATGGTCTGACTGAGACTAGAGGAATCCCGGCGGTCATGGTCCCCAAACCTTCTGTTGGCCCAGGACAGGAACCATTCCCAAAGACAACTCATCAGACATGAAAGGGACTGGACAGTGGGTAGGAGAGGGATGCTGATGAAGAGTGAGCTATTTATATCAGGTAGACACTTGAGACTGTGTTGGCATCTCCTGTCTGGAGAGGGGATGGGAGGATAGAGATAGTTGGAAGCTGGCAAAATTGTCACGAGAGACTGGAAGGGCTGACTCATTAGGGGGAGAGCAAGTGGGAGTATGGAGTAAGGTGTATATAAACTCATATGTGACAGTCTGAATTGATTTGTAAACGTTCACTTAAAGCTCAATAAAAGTTAATAAAAAAAAAATTATCCAATTCCCTGACTTGGTCGTGTTCTGTTGGCAATTTTAATATTAACACCAAAAAAACCAACCCCATTGTCTTCGAGTCGATTCCAAGTCATAAAAGTGACCCTTTAGGACAGGGCAGAACTGCCCCATAGGCTTTCCAAGGAGCAGCTAGTGAATTGGAACTGCCCATCTTTTGGTTAGCAGCCATAGCTCTTAACCACTGCGCCACCAGGGCTCCAATATTAACACAGGGTTTAAGAGATGGGTAGAGTATAGATTTGAAGGGGAAGAGAAAGACAGAGAAATTTAGTTCTGGCCCATCTTTGATTTCTCCTATCATTAAGATACAAGAACTATGTAATTTTTAACTACATCTTGGAAAGCTAAAATAATAAGTAAACTGACTTCTATGCTAGTGAGGTTCTGCCTGGGTTTGAATCCTGGCTCTGTAACTTGCTATGTGTGGGACTTTGGGCAAGTAACAATTTTTATACTTTAGTCTCTAGATTGTAAATTAGGTAATGTACATCTCATTGTGAGAGTTAAATGAAATAATTCATATAAAGTGCACAGCCGAATACCCTGCGTATAATAAACACACAATAGATTACAGCTATTGTTGTTTGCCCCTTGTTTAAGACACAATGTTATTTATGGCGGAAACTCAGTTTGTACAGTCCTGGTTATTTTGTACATGTCTATTTTCCCTGGTGATTTTAAATACGAATATGATTGCAGCAATTACTGTCCTCCTATCCCCATCACCATGGCGTAATGTATCTTGAAGGACACAATACTTAAGAATAGCTCTGAAATAAGAAGTAATAAAAAATATTCTTCGAAACTGTCAAACTTTTGACACACATTGCTTTGATTTCCCGTTTTCATTCATGCCTAGAAACAGCTGATTTTCGGTAAGAAAAAAGCAAAGGAGGTGTGTGAAGTGCCAGAGGTGAGTTATCAAGGCAAGGAGAGAGGAGGACGTAAAAAGATGAAATGAACATCAAGACTCTGAACAAAGCTCTAGTTTTCTAGATGTTCCCAGGGGTTGACTAACAGCTTTCAAACTCCACATAAACTTTTAGGACAGTGTTGTCAATGCCCCTCTCTGGTTCCAAAATCACCACACATCATCCTACCGACAAATAATATTTGCCAAACCACATTTAATTATAAGGAGATGTTGACACACAGAATTGTGTGTGTGTGTGTGTGTGTGTGTGTGCGTGTGTAAGGCTTCAACTATTAGTTTTCTCTAATGAAAATCATACTTTTTTTAACCACATTAACATTATAACGTTATTATGTTAAGGTCTGAAAACCAAAAGTTGGATTCTGATATAAAAGAATCGAAAAACAGAAGGATTTCCCCTAAAATAAAAATCAAACAAAAGCACGTGAAACACTTGTAAAAAAACAAATCGTTCTTGAAAGCAAGACTGTACCGCTAGTAAATATAGTGGTGACAAAATATTTCCAAATTCTAAACTCTGATACAACCAATTTTTAGACAGCATACAATATTAATAGTAGCGAACATTTTTGCATGCTTGGTTTGCTATAGGCACTGAACTAAGCCCATTATATTAACTCATTTAATACTATGAGTTTTACACAGAGGAAACTGAGGCTTAGAAAGTTCAGGTAAACCTCCTAAAGTTACACAGCTGTAAGGGGCTGAAACAGGGCTCAGCTACACGTCTGTTTGATTCCATAAGTATAAATATCTAGGGGAGAAAGTAGAAAACACCCATTTCAGGCACTTTAAAAGCCAGTCTGTGATAATAATTTGAAAGGAGACCAGACTTTCACGGGCCTGGGAAGCCTGTTATGTTAACTAGCTCAGACAAAAAGAAAAACACAATGGTATTTGAGTTTTAATTACTTGTGTATTTGTATATTCTTCTCATTTTCTCATAACAATTGTCATTTCTACTACAACAGAGCAAAAGTTATAGTCAACAAATACATATTGTATGAACCAGTCACAATCCTAGCCTTGTTGGATACATCCATAAATAAAACATATATCCCTACTCTTGTATAGTTTAAACACTTGGCTACTAATTGAAAGGGTGGCAGTTCAAACCCATACAGAGGCACTTCCGAAGAAAGGCCTGGGATCCGTGTCCAAAAGGTCACTGCCATGAAAATGCAGTTCTACTCTGTAACACATGGGGTCTCTGTAAGTCGCAACTGACTTGACGGCAACTTTTTTTTTAATAGTTCAATCTACTCATAGTAATAACAAAAGTGATTTTAAAAAACTCTGAGAGAGTTCTTCAAATTGTGATATAGAAAAAGATTTTAAATAAATACTAGGCCAGTTCTCATTAATGCCCCAGGCCTTGAGTTTATATACCATAAGTAGTACTTCAATAACATAATTATTCGCAGGTTTGCAACATAACACTTTTTTCCCAGTGGAAAACTGCTATAAATGGTGTTGTGGCTCACAGATGTATGTTTATGCCGTAAGTTATCCAAGTATGCAGACTTTATAATTCTAGCCCGAATTCTTGGTCTTGAACACAATGAGCACACAAATGCAGAATGGAGGAGGGGGAAGTAAAGATCAAAGCTCAACCTGTCTTCTCACTGCAGACTTCGCTAAGGATAAATTTTTATTTTATTTATTTATTTTTTAATAATTTTTATTGAGCTTTAAGTGAACATTTACAAATCAAGTCAGTCTGTCACATATAAGCTTATGTACACCTTACTCCATACTCCCACTTACTCTCCCCCTAATGAGTCAGCCCTTTCAGTCTCTCCTTTCGTGACAATTTTGCCAGTTTCTAACCCTCTCTACCCTCCCATCTCCCCTCCAGACAGGATAAATTTTTAAACATGTGAAGTCTGCCCTGGGCTCTCTCCTGCTGCTCTTCTTGGAGCTCCAGCCCCTCTGCTCTGCGGCACTGATTCCACACACAGGCACTGACTGGATCTTCTAAGTGGCCAGGCTAGGCTGAAATTGAGATTTTTCAGTCCAGTTGCTAAATAAAAGGCTAAATTCACCCTACAATCAACAAACTAGATCTCTAGCACAGTTTCTCAAGCTAGATAACATTTTGGGCCAGATAATTCTTGGTTGGGGAGGGAGTTCCTGGGTATTCTAGACGTCTAGCTAGCAGCTCTGTATTTTGGGCTGGTATGACCACTGTCCACCACCCGTCTGTTAGTTTGTCATACGGTGGTGGCTTACAGATTGCTATGATGCTGAAGTTATACCACCTGTATTTCACATACCAGTAGGCTCACCCATGGTGGACAGGTTTCAGCAGAACTTTCAGACTAAGAAGAACTAGTAAAAAAGGCCTCATGATGTACTCTGAAAATCAGCCAATGAAAACCCTAGGGATCACAGAATATTGTCTGAGACTTTGATTTGCTTACTTTGGAGTGTCACCAGGAGGGACTGATCACTGCAGAAGGATATCATGTTTCATAAAACGGAGGGCTAGAGAAGGCAAAGGAAACCCTCAATGAGATGGACTGACACAGTGGCCGCAATAATGGATTCAAACATACCAATGAGCATGAAGATGACACAGAATCAGGCAACATTTTGTTATTAATCAGGTCGCCATGAGCTGGAGCTGATACGACAGCAACTAACAACAACATGATTGTTGTGGAAATACAAATGAGCATTTTAAGATTCTATCATTTTAGTTAGGAACCCTGGGTGGCGCAATTGGTTAAGCACTCAGCTAATAACCAAGAGGTTGGTGATTTGAATCTACCCAGAGGTATCTAGGAAGAAAGTCCTGGCAATCAGCCATTGAAAACCCTATGGCACACAGTTCTACTCTGAAACATATGTGGTCTTCATCCATCGGAGTCGACACAACAGCAACTGTTTTTGTTTGTCATCATTTTAGTCAATTTTGTAAAGACTGTACTGAACATAGTTTATGTGATGTCCCAGACCTGCTCGGCCCACCTGTCTCTCAGGCCTCAGCCCCTTCCCAGGATTCAGAACAGTGCAGTCCCAGGATTCTTGCCAGTCTAATGGTGTAATGGTGTAACAGCTACTGCTGCTAAGATCATCACAGATACACTCAGCCTCCTGGAGAGCAGGACTAGCTTAGCGTGAACTCCACCACACCCCCATGACAGGAGTAAAAATATCTCCAAGCCCAGGCCTGATGCAACCAGATCCAAGCAGATGCTCGCTTCTGCAGAGGCTGCCCAGAGAGGCAGAGTAAATGCAGGGGAAACAAAGCCCCTTGGAGTAAATTCTGACCAATGAGAAACAACATCAAAAAAGAACAGGAGAAACCGTGAAATAAATGGATCCAGATAAAAATCTGTTCCAAGATGTAGTTGTTTCACACGGCCTCCCAGGAGATAACTTGTGGGACCAAGCATCCAGCTATGCTTTCTCATGCCACTGTGGCCAACTCCATAACACCTTGTATTTGCTTTCCTCCTTCATTCATCATTTTCTCTTTGTCCTCACTCTCACTCGCCTGGAATTACACACCCCCCACAAAGCAATAACAAAATTCACCTCAAGCTCCGTGTTCTAGGGGCCCTGAATTAAGAAGAGGAGAAAGAGAAGAGGCAAGAATAGAAGAAGGAGAAGCGGAAAGTTGTTACAGCAAAGCAATATACTAATTACACGTATATTTTTCAGTCAAGACAAAGTAGGGCCCATACTGTTTGCAGTTCTTGATACATTAGCAATATACGTACATCTACTTTTGCTTCTAATGAATCGTGACACATAACCTAAGAACAAAAGCAAGATGCTACTCACTTTTAATCTTATCATTTCTGATAATAAATGACTCTACCTTTTATTCCTTGTCTATTCCCTTTAGGCTTTTTATAACTGTAGCCTTTTTCTGTATTTTCTATATGCTGCAGCTTTTATGCAAGTATTTTCTATATCTGTAACCTTTATTTTCTCAAAATGAAAACTGGTAAATGAGCACTTGAAAGAACCCATCTCAGGGCAGTTAAATAAATGGCTTTCTTGAACTGTGGCCAAGATTCAAATTACTCTGATTAGTTCACTTCCGTAAGATTAACAAAAAGTATTTTCACTCTCAGCCTCGCGATGGATGATTATGTTGCTGACTTTATTGTGTCAGCCTAAGAACATGAACGGGTTAGGAACTATCACTACGATACGAGGAGATGAGAAAAAAGGTTTTGAACAATCACGTCCTTTGCTGAAAAGTTGACTCACGGTCATTTCTCAACTCAGGAGGGCCTTGCTATCTGTGCTATTCTGTAGACGTTCATCAAAACACACAGATTTCCATTCGGTGGAAGGTACAAAGTCCACAATATCATCTGTTTTACTGCACATATGTTTTGGTGTCTTGATTATCTACCATTTGCACTTTACATTTTCTATAGTCAACAGACTCTATACGGAATATAAAATTTAACAGCATCACAACTGAAAAGCTTTTGTTCCTAAAACCATTCAGAGTTCTCCTTTTCCACGATTTGTCCTCTATTCCACCGGATCTAGACCAGTGCTTCTCCAAGTTTACTGTGCAAAGGAATCAGCTGAGGCTCTGGTTAAAACGCAGGTTCCGGTGCAGCAGGCCTGGGCCAGGGCCCGAGATGCTGCATTTCTAACAAGCTCCCAGATGAAGCTGGCACCTCTCAGTTCACAGACCACGCTTTGAGTTATAAGACTCCAGATTAGCTTAGCTTGTTACAGCCTGATTCCATGTTTCCTCTCATGCCTGAATTTAAACACCCAGGCAATTTCTTCACTAAAATCACCTCCACTGCAATGTTCCATAGTCACAATCTGACGGTTTCTACCCGTGTCTGACTGATTTGGCTTCTTCTGGAACACAAGTGAAAGAGCTGAGTGAGAACGTGGTATATCAGTTGTCTCTCTTGGTCATACACTCCATGGAAGACTGCTTCTCACAGTCATAAATGGCGACAAAGAGAAGGGACAAGTGGGTGCCAAAACACGCTAGCAGGAGTGGGTTGCAGGAAGTGGAACCTTTGTCAACAAATACCCATTTTAAGTGTGACCACACTTGAAAAACTAAAAATTCTAGAACCAGAAACACTTCAACGTAAGCCAAATGAGCAAATGTGTATTGCGTGATTATTATGGGAAAGGCCCTAAGCTACGATGTCACTATAGTATTCCTATGAATGATGACAATGAAGCAAAAGGAAACCAGTCCTTTGGGATGTGACGGTCCCTACCAAGAGAGATTTGGGAGCCCTGGTGGTGCACTGGTTAAGCGCTTGGCTGCTAACCAAAAGGTCAGCTGCTCCACAGGAGAAAGATGTGGCAGCCTGTTTCCATAAAAATTACAGCCTTGGAAACCCTATGGGGCAGTTCTACGCTGTCCTACAGGTTTGCTATGAGTCAAAATCAACTGGACAGCAATGTGTTTTCTTTTTATGCTTCAAAACATAGCATTGTGAAAATACCATTATTTAGAGCCCTTATCAATGTCACAAAACCGTTTGTGCATATGTCTATCTTTGTCCATTTATTGCAAAATCATTTACATTAAAAACTTCAAAAGTAAGACATAGGTCTTATTTTTCTTTGAATCTTCTGGGGTTACTTATCTGAATACTTGGCATATTGTAAACACTCAACAAATGTTTGTTGAATTGAAATGAGTGATATGGAGGGTCTGCTCTCCTTCAACAAGACAGGCTTCCTTTAGGTTCAACAGCAAAGGACTTAGAGCTTTACAGCTGACTCCTCAGTCCATTTGGCTCTGACGTCTGGGCTTGTCATTTGATAATTCTCAGTAAGCCATGATTTGCTTTCTTATCAGCCACTCAAAAATGCATTAAAATTCATGTCTTTCCTCATGTGCAGTGTTCAGGATATTTTATTTAAAATGCAGATTTTGGTGGCTCTTATAAAGAATTTAACAGACAGTAATTCAAATGCAGATTATTTGCTTCGGAGTCTCCCAGTATGGGATGTGTAAATAGTGGTCACGTAGGAGCTGATTAGACAAGTCTTTCATGATTAAACATCCACGAGATATTAATCTTTTCAGCAAATTTACTTTGTATTTTGCCTTTTAATTATAATACTCAATAAAGCAAGTAGAAGTTCAAAAGTTTTGGGGTACAGCATCGATAAACAACTCAACTGAATTCTCACTGCAGATTTTAATGTGGGGAGACTTTTGCTAAAGGAAGAAGTCTTATGTACTTAAAATTACTGTGGGGGAAAATACATATTCAAATTTTCCTATTCAAAGGGTGTGTGTGTGTGTGTGTGTGTGTGTGTGTGTGTCTGTGAAAACTGTGTCAGCTAGGCAGGTGCAGTTTTCTTCTACATAAAATAAGGGCTATTTATAACTATGCCGTACAAAAAAAAATGAATGAGTAAAGCAATTATTGTCAGTGAAGTTGGGCAGTGAAGTTACCACTCAACAGCATAATCTTCTTCCCCAATGCTCTATTTAGATGCTGCAAAAAATACTGATAAAAGTTGTGGAGGTGGGCTGACAACTACTGGCAACTACCTTAATTCTTATCAATGTACTCTAAAATAATTCTGGGGTAAAGGAATGTACCTTAGAGAACTGCAGTTAATACTCCTAAAGACTACACTATCTGTATTTACCCAATGTCCACACCACAGGATAAAGCAGACCTACCTTTTGGGGAAAAAAAGGGAAAACCTCCATTGCAATCTATTTTCTCCTGTACTTTCACCTACCACAAAGTGCGTATTTCCTTAATTTCCTTATTTCTTATATTCCTTATGTAATTATTTCTTTCTATTCCTTAAAATTCACAATAACCTATCCTATTCATTGGAATACAGGCCCCTGACCGGCACAATGGTGTGCGTGCAACTACTAACTGAAAGGTTGGTTGGTAGAACCCACACAGTGTCACCACGGAAGAAAGTTCTGTCAATATGTTTCCGTAAGGGTTACAGCCAAGAAAACCCTGTGGAGCTCAGGTCTACTCAGGTCTGTGTCATAATAGATGGGGTCGCCATGAGTCAGAATCGCCTGGAAGGTAATAGTTTTTTGTTTTTATTCGTTGGAATAGGATAATACATATAACACATAACATATTATACCAGACTTCATTTTGTAGAATTAGGTTTTCATTAAAAAACTTGGCTACTCTAAGAATGTATATGTGTGCGCGTATGCGTCAGGGGGAGAAAGAGACCATGTGTTTATATATACATATTTGACTTGATAATATATACAAATAAATTCATCATGTGGAAAAGTAAAACACACTTGGATGATTTTATTGAGATATTTATTTTATTTCCTCTTTCTTTAACAAACATGCTTCTTTTATAATAAAAATGTTATTTTTTCATTTTAAAACTATGCACATGTGTTTGTATCAGAAAACTATTTGTTATAAATTCCACAAACCTCTACGTTCAAATAAGAGTATGGTAACCTGAGGTACATAAAGGAATTTGAATCTTTATAAATATATGTTACAAGAGGTACTAATAGAGCTGTAATAGAGATTTCTTCTCCGTAGGGTAAAAATTTGAATTCCCACTTAAAATTTAAAACTTTTCTATATCATTACTTAAGATTGTCGCAATGTAGTGACAGTGTCTTTTCTGAAAGCTCCTTTTCATGGGCTGAAGAGTGAGTTCCTTAAAAAAATCTGCCATCCTCTCATTCAAAACCCTTAGAGGCAAACAATCAGTTAAGTCCAAGTGCAGCCAAGAAGAACAGCCTGTGGGTGCAACAGCGATGCAAGAAAAGCTACAGCAATCCTGGGGGGTACTACATGGAGACATTTGAAATTCCTCCTAACTTGCATTGAACATATTTAGAAACTTGAGTTAAAAAGAACAATAACGACAAACACTTCTCTCTACACTGTTACTTTTACTAAGTACTTTCAGTTTTTTTTAACAATTTCTACCACCACCCATTTGCCAGTTTGCTGTACCGTGGTGGCTCGTGCGTTGCTGTGATACTGGAAGCTATGCCACCGGTATTTCATATACCAGCAGGGTCACCTATGGCGGACATGTTTCAACAGAGATTCCAGACTAAGAAAGACTAAGAGGAAGGACCTGGCAATCTACGTCTAAAAATCAGCCAATGGAAACCCTGTGGATCACAGCAGAATACTATCTGACATAATGCTGGAAGACGAACCCCTCTCGGTTGGAAGACACTCAAAACACAACTAGGGAACAGGTACCTCCTCAAAGTAGAGTCAAGCTTAATGACACTGGATGGAGTAAAGCTTTCAGGACCTTCATTTGCTGATGTGGCCCAACTCAAAATGAGAAAGTAACAGCAGCAAACATCCATTAGATAATCAACAATGGACTTAAGTATATCAATGATCATGAAGATGAAGCAGGACAGGGCAATGTTTTGTTCTGTTGTACACCGGGCTGCCGTGTGACAGAACTGATTCAACAGCAACTCACAACAACGACAATAATTTCTTAGGTAATGCTGACGCGCCACACTTTGAGAACCATTGAGTTAAGACTTGCATGCCTGGCAGGTACTTTCCACCACAGATGATGACTTATGTCAGTGGTTCTCAAGATGGCACTCTGCAGACCTGCCTGAAAACCAAAGCGTGGACTTGGGAATTTCTGGATTTCATATTTACAATGGTTACTCAGATTATTTCTGCCACACATAAAAACCTGCTCCTGGAAATATTCTGAACTTCTCTACTCTCAGGTCAAATACAGAATGTATGTACATTCAAATATTTATGCAAAAAGCTATAAAATGCTTCATTATTTTCTGTAAGGACTTTAAACAAAATGGAATACAGTCACCAACAAATTCTTTTTGTGGGGAGACTTGTCAAACTTCTCAAATGGCCACCTGACATAAAGTCAGTTATGCACCTTGGGGTCTTAGTCTATAAGATTTTTCCCTCCACTGCCCTCCTCCTCACATTCTGAATCTTGACATTGGCTCCCTGAGGAGACAGAGATTGATTTCAGATCCTCCGAAAGTTTGGTAAGATAAAGGAAGTCTGCCATTCGAGAATTACGACTGGCCAAACAACAAAAAAAAAGTCAACTACATATTTATGGATAAAGAGTTTACAGTAGGATTTATTACTATAAAGAGTAGTGGGGATCATATATGAAGGAAAAAAGTGAATACAAAGTATCCAATCACTAATACTGTTCTTTCTAAAAGAACAAAAGGCTCGAGGAAAGTTACTTCAAAATCCATCTGTGACACTTAACTTTCTTTTGCCCTGTCTCTTGATTTAATCACTCCAAAAAGTTCTCATTCCCCTTTCCCGTCTTATCGTCTGTGGAAAGACTACCAAGTGGTTAGGAAATAAAGCAGAGAGGTAATTAAGGCTATTTTCCTTTCATTTTCTCCTCTTTTTCCCCTACAAATAGCTCTCCTGCCACCAACAGATCCAAATTACTCACCTTTGGCACCAGCATCAGGTTTATATTTACTCTTTAGGGCAGTTGTCATGACTACACTTGAGGTACCAAGTAAAAAGTGGGAGGTGTAACTCACAAACTCTACTGCAGTGCTTTGTAATTTTTTTTTTTTTGGCATGGTCAGGGAATTTTGGAAATAAGGTAATTGAACAGAAGGAATTAAATAACCTTAATAATTGGTACTTTATTAATTTGGCTACCCTTTAAATGGTGTAACTTCTTAGATGGAATTGTTTATTGCCAGGCCCTTGCTCTGCAACTGATACCCGGTGAGGAAGAGTTCTCCCAGGTTCCTGCAAACACCTGGTTTCCCCTTGATGCAGGCTTAACGTAACACTTTACCTCCTGCTTACAATAGGTTGCCCTGGTCTCTACACAGCTTGGTTCAGCATTTCATCTGACAAGAAGTCACAGTAACTGCCTCCCCAAAGGTACAGCAAAAAATAAACCCTGCATAGTTATTAAGATTTGTCAGCACCCCTGCTGAATGTTTTGTGTCCTGGCACCTGCTGAGAAATACTGAACTGGTATAACAACATTGCTATACAGATGAGGAAAATGAAGAACACAGAAGTTAAGTGTCATGTCCCATATGTTGATAGCGGAAGACACAAATCTAGGAAGGAAATTTAGAATCAAATGCAGGCCTAGTAATCTTGCTAAGAAAGAGCTTGTATTACGTCCCAGCAAGTACCTATCATGCATACGAAATAACCAGAATAACCCAAATGGGACATTTTCTGGTATAACTAAATTCTGAAAATAGTACTATAAAACTAGGGTTAAATTCCTAGTTCCAAGGTAAAAAAAAAAAAAAAAAAATTGCCATTGAGTAGATTCTGACTCATAGCGACCCTACAGAACAGAGCAGAACTGCCCCATAGGGCTTCCAAGGAGTGGCTGGTGGATTCCAACTGCTGGCCTTTTGGTTAGCTGCTGAGCTCTTAACCACTGGGCTACCAGAGCTCCAGTACCAACGTCAAATTGGTGAAATTAGTTGGAATCTACTTCATGGCAATGGGTTTGGACTTTTTTTGTTTGTTTGTTTTAGTTAAAGGACCTTCTATAGATCTCAAAACAGCATTACCAAAACCAAAAAACCAAACTCACTACCGTGGAGCCGATACCAACTCATAGTGATCCTACAGAACAGAACAGAACTGCCCCATAGTGTTTCTAAGGCTGTAAATCTTTACAGAAGCAGAATGCCACATCTTCCTTCCACGGAGTGGCTGGTAGCTTTGAACAGCAGCCTTTCGGTTGGTTGGCAGCTGAGTGCTTTAACCACTGTGCCACCAGGGCTCTGGGAAAGAAAACATTGGATCAAGCACAGATTTACAAAATAAACTATTATGTCGATCCAGTGTCACCACTAAAATGTATTCCTATGCAAATCATGCTTTTGCTATTCCCAGTCATATAGCGAAGGACTCGACGAGAGAAAACGAGGCAACTGATGCTGGGACCACTGTCTTCTGTAGACAAATTTATTGTCTTTCAGCCTTATCCTTTCTCTATTTTTATTCTTTTTCCAAGTTTCCCACTTTGTTTTCTTTTATCTTTCCCTCCTTGATTTTCTTCTTCAATAGAAAATATCTTACCATTGCCAAAAGTTCCCAGTAATACTCATGGATGAAATTCTTAGGGAAACATACTTGATATGACTGTAGCTGACCGTGTGAAAACCTAGAAAAAATTCTGCAAATACAGAATGTGAGAATAAAGTATTGGATAACTGCCAAATTAATTTATTAGCTTTAAATTGCAAAAAATAAAAATTCAGTATTCAAATGCATCTGTTATCCTTTAAAATGCAGCAAAGTCAAACCACGCTTGCCACGTGGAAGTTTTCTTTTTCAAACACAATTCATAAATAAGTTAATTGTGCTAAATGTAATTTATAACAACTTTGACAGAAACAAAAACCCTCTGTTCATGGCAGAAATAGTACACAAATGCACAGATATTAGGGGTTCAGTAAGTTTTACAAAAGATAGTGACACAAGTAAAACACGTTATTAAGAAGGAACATATATAATACAGAATAAAAACATTTCTTTCGATGTCAGGCTTTTGAGTAAATCACTTCTGCTGATAAAGACTCAACAAACTGTTATGGCCCAGTTCAGCCCTGATGTTTCTTTTTATTACTTCTATCCACAAATAACATAAATGCAATATCAGAAGATGATAAAAAAGGCTTTATGCAGCATATAATAGGGCACTATTTATGGCGTATATTATTAACAGCACACAAATGTGAGGAAAAAATATAGCTATTCATTAACCCATATATGAGTAAAAGCCTATTACAAGTTTCAATCTATGGCCTCCTTCTAAATTTGTATCATATTTAGCAAGCTTCAAATTCACCTTGCCCAACCAAGATAAGGGCTTTGTACTAATTTGAACTTTGCTGATAATCTTTAGGCTTTGAGTTTAACTCCACTTGCACTGACGGCCATCACGAGTATTATTTACTGAGGACATTCATGATGCCATGACACACACATGGACAATTAAGGCAGTTAAATAAATGGTCAAGGGTCAAGTGCATGGAACAGAGGATAAATCAAAAGAGTAAGGTCACCAGGGCTGCAACTGGCTGGAACCTTTGTAAAAAGGGGGACTGGAGCGGGTAAGCCGAGCTGAGCCCTAAAAAATAAACCCAGTACTAAACCTCATGATCATATACCCCTTGTTATTTTAGAGGCATCAAACTAAACATCAAAAGATGCCCTTAAATAATATTTTCATTCGGGAAAGACATTAGATAACAGAGAGTACCAATTTTTCAAAATGACTTTGCAGTCCTAACTCAGATTTGAAACCTCAAAGTAAATGTAATTTACCTGAAGATATCTGAAAATGTTGTCATTTAAAACTTCAATTCTTCTTATTCTAAGTGGTTTCCAACATGGAGCATTACAGACCATCCACCGTGGGTTATTTCTTTCTATTTTGTTTATATTTCACAATGCACAAACTAGTACAGTAGTACATGCATGTAAGATACAAAAGAGCAATTTAGAATGAAAACCACTAACATTTATTGAGATATTGATACGCATCTGGCACTGTCCATCACTTTATGTGAATTAATTCATTTAACCCTCAAAATCACCCTATGATGTAGGTATTGTTTTTACTACACTCACTTTACAAATGAGGAAAATATGGCACAGAGCTCTAGTTGCCTGAAGTCATAGCTAGAAAATGGTCAAGCCAGCATAGATTGGGGATGGAGGGATAGATTGCATAGACAGATCAGACAGAGCGATAAAATAGATTAGACAGACACACAGACACAGACAGACACACAGATAGACAGAAGAAAGAAGGAAGGAAAGAAGGCAGGCCAAATTCTAATTATGGTCATTTATGTTGTTTGGATGATTGGCAAGTCTGTTTGTTTTTTTAAATATACATTGTTTCTGTATTTTTTAAATATCTATAATTAGTAGGGATTGTTTTTATAATTTGAAATAACAAAAACCACGAAATGCTAAGATTAAAACACCATAATTTAATGGAAAAGGGTAGAAAATGAAGTCGCTGATTAACATGGCAGAAACCTACGTTAGCTGAAAAATAAAGATTGAGCGTGAACTTATTTTTTATCAGAATGCACACATTTCAAAGTGTGATCATAGTCAAAAAAAGACAAACAAGTCTAAGAAAAAAGTCTCTATTTACAAGTATATGCTTAAAAGAGTAATTACTTTGAAAAAGATGTCAGTAAGAAAGAAAAGGATCCAAAACCTGATGTTTTTATATGGAACATCTAATAAAAATGTTTAAATGCACATTTTCTTTAAAGGACACAGATCAGTCCCTACTCTAGACAGTTGAGTAGAATTATCTGCTTTGGAAGGACTATACGCAGGTCTCTAGAATTAAATTCGTGGCAGTAACATGTTTTTATTAATGTAACTGCTTTCTGACATCTGTTTCTCTGTCATAATCAGTTCTTCGATAATAGCAGTGACATGAAAAGTATATATCTAATCATAGTGTTCAGTGCTTCACCAAAATAAAAATGAAGTTTTATACCAATTATATAAAAAAAAAAATTTTTTTTTTTTTTTAAGCTCCTCACTAAATTCCCTTCAACTAGGTAATATACATATGATATATAGTACAGCATAGAGAATGGGCCAGCTCTTATCCAAGTCTCGGGGTAATTTATTTTCAATATATATATAAAGTTCCTCACTTTTTCCCAAAGTACCTCTAATGTTGATCCAATTTTACCACTAAAAATCTATTTGCTACACATACATGGAAACCCTGGTGGTACAGTGGTTAAGCGCTACGACTGTTAACCAAAAGGCCGGCAACTTGAATCCACCAGGCACTCCTTGAGAAGCTCTATGAGGCAGCTCTACTCTGTCCTATATGGTTGCTATGAGTCAGAATCGACTCTGCGGCAACAGGTTATATATACACATTACAACATATATACTATATATATGGCAACAAATGAAGTGCAATTTGTTAACAAATGATGTTCCTATTTACACTTTTACTATCAAAGTTGACTATTCAAGGTACTCTGCCCTGGAACTGTGAACTTGCAAAGTTATAACCCTCAATTTAACTCAGATAATAGTTTAATAGACAGAACATTCTAGGTCTGAATCTGCCACAACTAACTAGCTCTGTGACCTAATAAAGTCATATAAACTCCCTGAGTTGTAAAATAATGAGATTGGATCATATATCTCCTAAATCCTCCAGCTCTTAAGATTTTGTAATTTTATTGGAAAGCTGCATATTACCTGAAGTTTTAACTCTTGCGTCTTCGGTTAATGATAATCACCTCCTCCTCTGCGATCAAGTGAACAAAATCTTTCTTTTGCTTTTAATCCTAACATTCTTTTTGTGCAAAAATTTTAATATTTCACAATTATATATTGATATTAACTCTCAATCTAAAAATGCATATTCAACCTCTGTTATTTCCAAAATACTCATGCCCGTTGCCGTAGAGTCCATTCCAACTCATAAAGACCCTATAGGACAGAGTAGAACTGTCCCATAGTGATCCTTTAGGACAGAGTAGAACTACCCCAAAGGGTTTCCAAGGCTGTAATCTTTATGGAAGCAGTCTGCCACATGGTTCTCCTATAGAGTGGGTGGTGGGCTCAAATCACTGACCTTTCAGTTAGCAGCCAAGCGCTTTACCTCTGCGCCACCAAATCTGCAGGTGATCAATGCATTAGAAAATAAAAGCAGAGTCATGGAAAACCTAGGCATTACACAGAAATGTGACTAAAACTTGCTTTGTTTTTAATTACTCCTCTGTATCAAAAAGTCTTTTTTAAACTTTACTGTTAATCTATTCAAACTACATGCAATTTTAGATTTTTTGAAGATCTAAATAACTTTTTATGCATATGAAAGCAGATGAACACTGGTTCAAAATGTATCATCAAGTGCTAATATATATTTAACCTTAACTTGTGTCATTAGGTAAATGGGCATATCCAAAATTCAACAAGTATACCATCACTTGGGAATATCTACTATCTGGGATATCTGTTTTCAGCAACCACTGGGATCATTTTCTTATGTCTCAGGTTTGGTAGTTTTGCATATTTTATTCTCAGAAAAATCTCATACAGTGGGTATTACCATTCCAGTTTTACAGATGAGAAAACCAAAGAGCTGAGTGGTGAAGCAGCTTTCCCAAGATCACAAGTTTTGTAACTGGTGGACACAGGAATCGAACCCAGCAGGCCAGATTTTTAAGGCTCCGGTGAACTAAGTCTAGACTCTTCTGTTTTGTTTCTAAGCTGACAGCAGCTGAGCAGTGATATTAAGCACTGCTTAGAGACAGCTGTAGTTTAAACTTGCAACTTGAAGTCATCTAAATTTACTAACGGTTTTCACAGTCCAGCTTGCACTTCTCATTGCTTTTCTAAACAACCAGCAGATTGTTAAATTCAGCAAACAATTATATCATACTTATGTGTCCTCAGATCCCACTTAAAAAATGTCCATGGAAATAAATTCCAATTAGGGATAATTCAAATGGGGCTGTTTGAAAAGGCTGCAATTGTATACACCTTCACACTCAAATTCCAAAATGACCATAACAGAGTGACACCAGTGTTAAATGCAACATACACAAACTATGAATTATGTAGCTATAGTTAAAATATCTCTTAGAGTAAACTGAAGGCTTTTATATTTTCTAGAGCTTTTTGCTATCCGTCCTAGATTTAGAGAGTTATTGCAAGGAAATAACTTACAAAGTAAAACTTACCCATGAAAAATAAATATTTTTTACCAACTGGTTTTTACTGAATACTAATCCAAAGACCTTTAGTATCTTTAAGGAGAATCATCTCAATTGATAATATAATTTAACCTCGTTATTGGAAAAGGCTCCTCTATGCTCCTAAAGAGGTCTTGAAGTAAATGGTATAAGCTATTGGTTTTATAACACTGGTACAGTGTCAATTAGATGAATCTCACCTAAGTATATATGAAATAAAAAAAAAAATAAGAATTTCTTAAGTAAATATAATCATGAACACATTTATACAAAAGATTGTATGGGGCTGGGTTAGATAAAAAGTTCACTACATAATTGTGGCACAGCATAAAGATCAAATTTGAATTTTGGAGTTGTAGGTTCATTATCTGTTCTCACTGTGTAATCTTGAACAAGTTGCTTCAGCTCTCACAGCCTCTACTCCTTTCTTGGTAAAAGTCAGTGGATCAAAATGAAGATGAAATGAGGTATTATATGGTAAGATGCTTCACAGAATTAAAGTGTTATGTAAGTGTGTAGTGGCCTCTTTGTTTTTCCTACTGTTATGGATTGAATTGTGCTCCCCCCAAAAATATGTCTTGGAATCTTAGTCATCTAGTGCTGTAACAACAAAAATACCAAAAGGGGATGGCTTTAACAAAAAGAAATTTATTCTCTCACAGTTTATGAGCCTAAAAGTCCAAATTCAGGGCATCAGCTCCAGGGGAAGGCTTTCCTTTTGTGCTGGCTCTGGGGGAAGGTCCTTGTCATCAATCTTGCCCTGGTCTAGGAGATTCTCAGCATAGGAACCCAGGTCCCAAAAGACGTGTTTCCCTTCCGGTGCCTGTTTCTTGGTGATATGAAGTCCCTCTCTTTCTGCTCCCTTCTCTTTCATTTTATCTCTTGTAAGATAAGGTGATGCAGGCCACACCCCAGGGAAACTCCCCTTACATTGGATCAGGGCTGTGACTTGAGTAAGAGTGTTATATTCCACCTTAGGCCTCTTTCAAATAACCAAATCTTGCCTCATTAACCACAGGCAGAGATTAGGATTTACAACACATAGGATAATCACATCAGATCACAAAATGGTACACATTCACACAACTCTGGGGATCATGGCCTAACCAAATTGACAAATGTTTTTGTGGGACACAATTCAATCCATAACAGAGTCCTAATCCCTATACACGTGGATGTAATCCCATCTGGGAACACAGTTTTTTTATGTTAACGAGGCTATACAGAGTGTATGTAAAACCAATCGCTCTTGAGATATAAAATGAGCAGATAAGACACAGAAGCAAGCAGAGATGGAGGAAGACAGATGCCAGGCCACATGAATACCACCAATGAACTGAGGAACAGAGCTGGGAAGAGGCAAGGGCCTTCCCCCAGAGCCAATAGGGAGAGAAAGCCTTCCCGTAGAGCCAGCACCCTGAATTCAGACTTTGAGTACCCTAAACTGTGAGAAAATAAATTTCTGTTTGTTAAAGGCACCCCCTTGTAGTATTTCTGTTACAACAGCACTAAATAACCAAGACACCTACCCACCACCTCTTCTCTTCTGGAATTGGAGCCATCTCTACCCCCAGCCTTAACCATGTGAGCATATTTGGAAGAAGAGAGACCACTCCTTCAACAAATATTTGTTGAGACCCTGCAGTATATCAAGTCCTGCTCTAGGTGCTAGGGACACAGCCATGAATAACAGACCAGGTCCCTGCCATCTAATGGCAAGTAAGCAGATACTATGTGGAAAAGATAAAGAAACAAATATGTAATAAAAAAATAAAAGATAATTTCCAAGAACGGCTACTTTCTACTGGGTAGTCAAGAAGACTATTATAAAAAGATGACACTTGAGCTTAAACCTGAGTAAACAAGGAAACAGAAAAAAGTATGAGGCCATACACTGTGTGTACAATAAATACCTTGGTGTGTATCAAGGCCAAACAACTAGGCAGGGGCCCAACCACACAGAGCCTTGCAGACCACATAAAAGAGATGAATTTTTGTAAAGGCATTGGAAGGCTATAAGGAAGAAAGTGCCATGATTTAATATACTACGCACAAAGATAAAGTTTAATGGAACCATACCTGCTGGCCATGGTGCATAGGTCCTGTGGTGTGTAATGAAGCCCTTTCACACAACTTTTGAACTTGAGACTGGGAGTGTATCAGGCTAAGCCCTTTCAGAGTGGCTGAAGCCTGAAGATGTTAGTCACTATTTCCTGCTATTTGGACCAGAGAAGAAGAGGAAACCTGACCAGAGACAGGCAGACGCAGAGGTGAGAGATGGGGAGAGAGGTTCTGAATAGAATCCCTGTCCCCGAGACCAAACCACGTTGTTCTTGAGCTTTTTAAAACTCGCCCCCAAATTCTCCTTTTTATGAAGCTAGTTCAAGGTGAATTTCTCTCATGCGCTGACAAAGGAGTCCTAACTCTACTGATGAGATGCTATTATTATGATTGTTGTTATTATGCCTAGGGGTTACATCAAAAGCTAGAGGTCTGCATACATTACTCATTTAAATCTCACGATTTGAACCCACCAGTGGCTCCATAAAGAAAAGGCCCTGGTGCTCTGCTCACATAAAGAACTGCAGCCTAAGAAACCCTGTGGGGCAGTTCCACTGTGTCCTATACGGGCGCTATGAGTAAGAACCTATATGACAGCACACAACAATAAGAAGATTAAAAAAAAAAAAAAAGTTAACCCCAGACACCCTCCTAACTCAAAACTGAAAGCCACTCTCTAAGTCCACCTTTCAGCCAAAGATTAAACAGGCCTTTAAAACAAATAATGACAAACGTATGGAAGATGCTTCTTAGTTCAATCAAATATATGAGACAAATGGGCAACACTTGCTCAAAAGCAAATATGAGAAGGCAGGAAGGGACAGGACAGGAAAACTGGGACATGGGGAAACCCAGGGTAGAAAGTGGGAGAGTGCTGACACATTGAGGGGACTACAACCAATGTCACAAAACAACCTGTGTGTAAATTTTTGAATGAGAAACGAATACGTGCTGTAAACTTTCACGTAAAGCACAATAAAAATTAAAAAGAAACAGTTAAGCAGTTGCTCAATTGACAGCCCACAGAGTGGTCAGGTCGGGCTAAGTCTGACTCTGAAGACTTTGCTACCAGTCAGCACAGCTCATACCACCTACCTCTGAGCAAGGGTTAGAATTCTCCCCAGCACATGGCCTGATGGGACATATCCGCCCACCACGGGAGTGCCAGCAGGTCAAATATGAAAATGAACCAGCACAAACCAACAGGGTGGAACTACTAGGAGCCAAACTAAAAGTCAGCTCTGCAGTTAAGTCTTCCCCCAAATGCTGTCATTGTTGAAAGGGGAAGGATATGAAGTCTCCATTATCTTCCAGGGTCAAAAACAGTAAATCAATGCACACTGATTCGCCTCCAAACCCTGGTGTCTCCCCTTAATTATTAAAGGGTGTGTAATCTTGCAAGAGACAAGCCTCAGGAATGAACCAACTAGAAAATGCAATGGGTAGCTGATTACCAGATTAACAGATGCATATAATAATACAAGCAAAAACTCAGGGAAAGGCCAGAAATGTGAGAAGACATCAGAGATGGCTTTCTCCTAGTGAGTCTTGTATCAGACCAACATTGCCATCTTTGCTCCTATACATAGAATAGGTAATAATTGACTTAAGTTCATATTTCTCTTTTTTTTCAAAATTTCCATTAAGTTAATGAGACTGTAACAAACAGATTTTGTCTGTTTCACTGGGACTTAGACGTGCTTCATTACAAATTTCAAATGCTGTATTTATTATTGGAAACCCTGGTGACATAGTGGTTAAGTGCTACGGCTGCTATCCAAGAGGTCGGCAGTTTGAATCCACCAGGCGCTCCTTGGAAACTCTATTGGGCAGTTCTACTTTGTCCTATAGGGTCGCTATGAGTCAGAATGGACTCAACAGCAGTGGGTGGGTTGGTATTTATCACTACATGCTGGAAAACACTTCACAGTCAAAGTTCACAAATCATATGTAAAATATCAAAAAGTTGTGCTCTTTTATTACACCATCAACTGTTAACAAAACTATGATGTTAATTCTTCACATTTCTTTTAAAAATGTAATATACCATATTCTATCAATTAACCTTGATAACTTTTCAGGAAGAATTAATAATAGTTAATACAACTCTACCTAATTTTGGTGCCCTGGTGGCACAGTGGTTAAAGCACTCAGCTGCTCACCATAAGATCGGTAGTTCACAACCCTGACCCCACCAGCTGACCCATGGGAGAAACATGTAGCAGTCTACTTCCATAAAGATTTACAGCCTTGGAAACCCCATGGGGAAACTCTGCTCTGTCCTACAGGATCGCTATGAGTCAGAATCAATTCAACTGCAGTGAGTTTGGTTTTGGGTTGGATATTTTAGTATAAACATATTTTAAAATTATTTTACAAGTATTAAAATAAAAGTAAATACAAGTATTTAGAGCCTAAAGTTTTAATAAGAACAAGTTACAGAAGTTCACTGAGTTATAACTATGTTTTTCTTATTTCATTGAATTGCAAGTGATAGTTTTAGGCCATTGATTTTTTACTAATATTTTGTCAGGTTGAATATGAGGAGTCCTAAGTGAATAAGAAATCAACTAAACAAAGGCAAAAAAGGCCAGTGTTTATGATTTACATGAAAGTATGTGACAAAGCAATTTACACACACAATGACAAATGACCTAACAAGTTGAGTAACAAGCTGAAGCATCATTGTATAGTGATTTCTGCATGTCTTATAAAGTAGAATTCATTAATTCTGCATATCGTTGTTTTCATTTTTGCAATGCATTCCAAAGTTAAAATAGGGCAGATAATTTTTTCACAAAACCCAAACTAAGTAACTACCTGATGGTACATCCACAAATACCATTTAATTTTCAGAACCTGACCTACCCCATGTCATTTTTCTTCTTTTACTTTCTTCCTAACCCATTAGCCCTCTCTCTCTCTCTCACACACACACACACACAGAGGACATGTAGCAATGTTCCCATGACTGAGAAAAACAAATTTATAATCTATCCTGAAAGAAAACCTACAGATAAGAAGGATTTATTGGTTTTAACTTTTGTTCTTGTTTTTAATTTCAAACTTGTATAAAATGCCAATTTAGTATTTTCCTTTTTTTTTTTAAACTCCAAGCTGGTCAGAAATGTCTTAATAGGTAGCATGTTACTACACATGGCAGCAATCATGTAATAACAATCCTGTAATACTTTTATAAAACAATTGTTGATAAAAAACTGCAACTCACTTAGAAGGCAATATTGGGAGAACAAAAACAATACCTCTTTTACAAGAGTTTACAATTCCTTAGTGTGAAGGGAGTTCCAAAATTTTTATCAAAGAATATTTTGGCCCTGACTTCCTTGATTCCTTAAACATAAAGGTTAGATGGTTCTTATTCAACAAATATTTACGGAGCATCTACTATGGGCCAGTCACTATTTTAAAGACTATGAAAAACCCGTCTTTAAGGCTGCCATAAAATGTGAATTACAGCAAGGTAAAACAGTTCTTTTCTCAATTTATTGTTTTAATTCCTGGTCTCCCTATTGGTTAAAGAAAAAAAAAAGAAATTATCACTGCTTTTTCCTTCAGTGTACAATGTTTGCTAAAAAATGTCTGAAATCGAAAGAAATTATTTTAAGTATCTTTTTCTCTAATGCTGCTATTGTTTATTATCCTTGAAACCATTCTGGAAACCAGACCTAACTGCTAAAATAAATAGAACTTAATCATTTTTCTTGCTGCCACTCCTTAAGATGAGATTCTCTTTCCAAGAAATGTTATTTGAGAGATTTTATGGATTTCACTACCTCAGGTTACATAAAATGTGGTATCTCAGCCTTAATTAGATTTTTATTAGATATCACAGCAATTTTCTTACCTGGGACAATATTAAGCTTCCTAAAATCAAGTTGCATTTTAGGGGAGTTGTGATCATCTTCCCAGAAGACAACAAATCTAGCATGGGCTATTATATTTGTAGCATAGTTACATTGCCAACCTGCCTATCTATCTACTGGCTGTTTCCCCCATGCCTGTGTTGTTTTTAGCTGCCCTCAACTCATGGTGACCCCAGACATAATGGAAGGAAATGCTGCCTGGTCCTGCAAGATCCCCATGATCAGTTGTTGATCCAACCATTGTGAACCGTAGGGTTTTCACTTTCTGATTTTTAGAAGATCACCAGGCCTTTCTTCCTAGTCTATCATAGTCTGGAAGATCCACTGTGACCTGTTAAGCATCATAGCAACAAACAAGACTCCACTGACAGAGAGGTGGTGGCTGTGGATGAGTATACTGGCCAGGAATAAAATCCACATCTTCCACATGAAAGGGAAGAATTTTACCACTGAACCACCACTGCCCAATGCCTATGAACAAGCTCAAATTTCTCACTGTAGCAAAACCCTCCTTTGCCCCAGTTTCCCTCTTTGGCTGCTTCCTCACCATCATTTCTTTCCCAACCATGATTTTTAAAACATTGGTGTATTATACATGTCACCGCTTCCGCCTTTCACCTTCATGACTTAACCTACAGCAATCAGGCACCAGCCCCATTTCTCCACCAGAATCCCTCTCACTAAGGTCCCAGATGACCCGTTCCTGCTAAAGTCTAAGTACATGTTTTCTGTCCTGATGGTTCTGCTTTTCCTCCTACCAATCTGCCTTTCTTTCCAGGTTACTCTCCCTCATTCTTCCCTCTGGGCTCCGCCTGCAGCTCACCCTTTCTGAAAGGCCTCACCAGGAGTCTGACCTTGACAATCCCCTTGTCTTAGTCATCTAGCACTGCTATAACAGAAATACCACAACTGGATGGCTTTAACAAAAAAGAGAAGTTTATTCTCTCACAGTCTAGTAGGCTATAAGTCTGAATTCAGGGCGCCAGCTCCAGGGGAAGGCTTTCTCTCTCTTTTGGCTCTGGAGGAAGGTCCTTGTCATCAGTCTTCCCTTGGTGTGAGAGCATCTCAACACAGGAACCTCAGGTCCAAAGGACACACTCTGCTCCCAGCACTGCTTTCTTGGTGGTATGAGGTTCCCACGTCTCTCTGCTCACTTCTCTCTTTTATGTTTCAAAAGAGATTAGCTTAAGACACTACTAATCTTGTAGACCTCATCAATATAACTGCCATTAATCCATGTAATTACATCACAGTGATAGAATTTACAACACATAGGGAAATCATATCAGAAGATGAAATGATAGACAATCGTACAGTCGTACAAGGGAATCATCACTTTGACAAGCTGACAGATATTTTGGGGAGACACAATTCAATCCATGACACTCCCCACCCCCCACTTTCTCCCCTACCTATTCATGCTCCCTGGCTGATTTCCACCACACTTACACTCTGAAGATTCCACATCATGATCTTGCCCAAAACCTCTATGCTGAGCCCCAGATCAGGCAGCATTGATATCTCCCTGGGATGTCTCACAATCATCTTAATACTCAGCAAGTCTAAAGTTGAACTCACTTTTCTATTCCCTAGAACACCTGGAGAAAACTAGGGAATTATCTTAGACTTCCTCCCCTTCATCGCTTTTCATCTTTATTAATCCAGGACTCTCCAATTTGGTTTGTCACCAGGCCTGCCTCTTCCTATCTGCTCTCCCTTCTGCTGCTACTAGAGAGACCTTTCTAAAAGGCCAAGCTGAGTTTATCACTCAGCTGATAACAACTCTCACTAGCCAGCTGTCAACCTTCAGTAAAGTCGAACACCCAGCTTGGTGGAGAGGCCCTTGCTAGTCCTGTGTCTGCCACTACTCCCACAGGCAAACACAGATCCCCACAGAGGGTCCTGCTTCCTGTCTCCAATGCCCAAGCTGTCCTCTCAGTTCCAATGCCCTTCCACCTCTTCCACCCTCCTAACTCTCACTCACCCTTCAAAGTGAAACTGAAACACGGTCTCCTCTAGGAAGCCTCCATGAACATGTTGTCTAAGTCATATGCTCTTTTTTTTCTGATGCTACAGCATCCTCTCTCTCTCACACACACGTACACAAACACACCACATTCTCCAAGGACTGTCAGTTTACTTTCCTGTTTTCAATACTGCACTGTAACTCCTACTGGCAAGGGATATATATATACGTGGAAAACTTGATGGGGTAGTGGTTAAGAGCTATAGCTGCTAACCAAAAGGTTGGTAGTTCGAATCCACCAGCAGCTCCTTGGAAGCCCTGTGGGGCAGTTCTACTCTGTCCTATAGCGTTGCTATGAGTCAGGATCAACCTGACCGCAATGAGTCTGGTTTTTGGTTTCATATGTATACTCGTGTGGTGTGTGTGTGTGTGGATGTGTATATATATGTGTGTGTATATATATATAAAACATAACAATGATTGTGAGGATGGCTCATGACTGGGCAGTGTTTCATTGTTATACCTAAGGTCGCTATGAGTCAGAGCTGACTGGACGGCACCTAACAACTATGTATGCATGTGTGTGTAATTTTTATGTTATTCATATATTATATTTCATATGTATATATTATTTAATCACTTTACAGCATAATGTTTGATACACAGAATAATTTAGGGACTATTCGTGGAATGGATAAATAATTCTTATGAGAACTAAACTTCAACAATACCAACTTAATGGCATATTAATTTCAATTTACTTCAGCCATCTCTGTCATTTTGAATCAATTATATATTAGGCCATGTTCTCCCAGTTTATAGGCTAATCTGATTGGGTAATTTGGATAACTTGAAAAATTATATTAACTCCTGATAATATCCACAAACAATGTATTAGCAGGCATATATTAAAATGGTACCATAGGCACTACACACATAAGCAGACAAGTTGTTTATCTTGGTCCTCATAATACACCCATCTCTCTGTTAACAGCTCTCTCCTCATCCCACTTCTGGTGTTCCTACCCTCCCCTGCTCCTGTTACCTCTACCCTTTCCAACACATACCTACTCACACCCACACTCATAGTGACTTCTTGCTGTTCTCGATCTAACCGGGGACTCTGCCCCAGGCTTCCTTCCTCAATCTATTAGTATCACTTCACCACACCTGCTCTTCCTTAGGTTTCAAATAGAAAGGATGGTAGCTAAGATGTAGGTCCACTGTTCCTCTTTATGGTATTTGCATTTTCCAAGATACACTGTTGTTGTTGTTGGCCCTATAGGACAGAGTAGAACAGCCCCACAGGGTTTCCTAGGCTATAATCTTCACAAGAGCAGATCATCAGGTCTTTTCTCCTGCAAAGTGGCTGGTGGGTTCAAACCGCCAACCTTCTATAGTTAACAGCCGAGCTCTTAGCCATTGTGTCGCCAGGGCTCCTTCCAAGATACATTACCTAAACCCAAATAATGACTCTCTAGAGTTAACGACCATCAACACATTAGTGTACGAACGAGGAGTCCTTCCACTGCTCTCAAATAACGCCATGAATGCACACACCTTTACTGCCCAGAGAGACTGGCCTGCACTAAAATGAAAGCAGCTGACTTCCTTCCAGTTCTAGAAAAAGTGCTAACTATGAACTACTGAGGAAACTATGGATTTTTAAAGATTTTGTTCATCTTTTGTTGTAACATTTCTTATCTTCCATTCACTCATGAAATCTTATAACAGCTGTCTTGTTCTTACACACATATTGCCTACCTTTTCAGGTAAATTCACTAAGATACGCGTATCATTTTGGGTCTCTATAAATAGAGCATCATTATCTTAAAAAGTTAACTTGTCATTCAATGGAGTTGTGTAATCTCGTAAGCAATTTATCCCTAGAAAGAAGCAAGTATATTAATAAGGTTAAAGTATTACATTCTTGCATCAATGGAGATGACACAGCAGAATTTTGTTTTGTGCCCTCAGCCTATGGCGGGGGCGGGGGGGGAGGGGACTGTTTCTGGGAGATTCATCTCGTTTTACACAACATGAGTTTGTTAATAATAAATTCTTTAAGTGTTCTTTTAATGCATCCTTTATTGGAATAGTAGTCTTCAAATCCAAACTTTGCCCTAGGCTATCACAGACTGATGGGAAGGATTCCGGAAAACAGAAACACTTCACATTCCATGATACAATCATGCAAGCCAGAGCCTGCTGGGATGCAGTCTGCACTATTAGATATCCCTGCATGCAAGCTAATGTTCACATGGGCGTCCGAAGCCCCACTAGGCCTTCATTTTTCCTGAATCTACAACACCACCACCACCACATGTAATTACTGTTGTTGTGGTCGGTGCTGTCAAGTTGGTTCTCACTCACAGCAACCCCAAGTACAACAGAATGAAACACTGCCCGGGCCTGTGCCATCCTCACAATTGGTGCTATGTTTGGGCCCACTGAGCCCACTGATCCCATTTTTGCAGCCATTCGTTGAGGATCTTTCTCTTTTTTACTGATCAGCATGATGTCCCTCTCCAGAGACTGGTCCCTCCTTATAACATGTCCAAAGTACATATGATGAAGTCTCCCCATCCTCCCTTCTAAGGAGCATTCTGGCTATACTTTTTCCAAGACAGATTTGTTCATTCTTCTGGCAGTCCACGGCATCTTCAGCATTCTTCGCCAACCCCATAATTTAAATGCATCAATTCTTCTGTCTTTCGTATTCACTGTTCAGCTTTTCCATGCATATACGGAGACTGAAAATACTATGCCTCGAGTCGGGCATGCTTTAGCCCATAAAGTGACATCTTTGCTTTCTGACACTTTAAACAGGTCTTTTACAACAGATTTGCCCAATGCAATACGTCCTTTGGCTTCCTGACTGCTGTTTCTGTGGGCGTTAACTATGGATCCAAGTGAAATGAAATCCTTAACAACCTTAATCTTTTCTCTGTTTATCATAATGTTGCTTATTGGTCCAGTTGTGAGGATTTCTGTTTCCTTTATGTTGAGGTGTAATCCATATTGAAGGCTGTAGTCCTTGATCTTCATCAGTAAGTGCTTCAAGTCCTGTTTTTCTGCAAGCAAGTTTGTGTCATCTACATATCGAACACTGTTAATGAGTCTTCCACCAATCTTGATGCCACCAAAAAAAAACCAAACCCAGTGCCATCGAGTTGAGTCCGACTCATAGAGACCCTATAGGACAGAGTAGAACTGCCCCATAGAGTTTCCAAGGAGTGCCTGGTGGATTCGAACTGCTGACCCTTTGGTTAGCAGCCGTAGCACTTAACCACTATGCCACATTCTTGATGCCACATTCTTCTTCATATTGTCCAGCTTCTCAAATTATTTGCTCAACATACAGATTGAAGAGGTATAGTGAAAGTATACAACCCCAACACACACCTTTCCTCATTTTATACCACACAGTATTCTCTTGTTCTGTTTGAAAAACTGCCTCTTGGTATATGTACAGTTCCCCATGAGCACAATTAAGTGCTCTGGAATTCCCATTCTTCTCAATGTTATCCATAATTTGTAATTATTACTAAACCAAAAGTGATATGGTTTTATCTTTGGCAGTTTGAAACATGGACACATTAATAATTAACATTTAAGGTTTATTTACTAAAGCATCTCGGGCCCCTCATCACTCTGAGGAAAGCTTGTCTTGCACTGCCCTGCTTTATTGCTTTTGCCATAATTCTCCTCTCGACTCTGCTTCTACACATCCATCCATATTTTCCTACGAGATCTTCAGGGCAGAGAAATTTTTCACAGTAATTTTTATTATTAGACAGGTAGGGAATTCTATTCTCATAACATAGATGACAAAATGGAGGCTCAGGATTTAAGAATTTTGCCCATGGCCACATAGATGATACGTGGCAGAGCCTAGATTTGGACTCAGACTTGCCTGGCATCAAAAACATCCTTTTAGCAGCTATAATACAGTCGAGTGCTCTCTTCTGAGTGCCTTTTCCACCATTCACACACCTGGTAGGCTCCCCCTGACCCTGCTGTGCTCCCACAAGCACTGGGTTGTCCCTTACACTATTCTCAGTTATGTATACATGTGCTCAGGTTCTCTTCTAGATCACATACTAGAAGAGAAACCGTGTCTTATTTTACCCCACACAATGAACTATGTACTTGAATTGACTTAATGGAAACATCTTCCAACAGAAATTATCCTTCTAGAAGAAAAGTTTAGCTAATATAAAAATTAAGGGAAACGAACTTTATAAAATGATTTCAAGTTATACTAGGAAAACGTCACATATTTTGAACATACATTACACATAAATGTGTAACATATGGCCACCCTCAACTTATGCATAAAGAACATGAGATAAAGTGACTAGGTTTGCAATTAACCTGCAACAGCCTACTTTACTTCTAGTAAATAAACTGACTCATTCCTCCATCCATTTTTAAAAATGACTGACCTATTTAGTAAATTAATGGCTGGAGAAATTAGTTGATGCATATATTAAAGGTAAAATAGACCTTTGAGAACCTTTATTCAATAACTAAGTCAACAATTTTTAAACTGAAAACCTACTATGTGCAGGTGCTATGTCTAAAGTACAGTTATGTTACTTTTGTTTTCTGTTTTTTAATTTTTATTATAAAGTCCCAATAAACAAAAGTATTAAATAAATAAAATTAGTAAGTATTAGCTATGGAGCAGCTATTGCCTGCTTAATGGGCTTTTTTTTCCTCTTCTGAGCACAGATTAAGGGAGTAACAAAAACTATGAAGATTGGCACCTATTAAAAAGTTAAGGCTTCTCCTTCACTGTGTTTTATTGCCTAGGAAGTTAATCTATATCCACAGGAAAAATAAGATGATAATAGGACTTGCACAGCAAAAGGAAGAAAGACACCAAATTAAACACAACAAAAGATCAGAAAAATGAGACCTGGGTAAAATAATATGCAAAATGAAAAAGGGGCAAAAAGTTACTTATGAAGAATTGGGAAGAATCTATTATAGTCACAAGTTTTGACTCATCTGATGAATGTCACCTGATGTCCAAGATATGAATTATTGTAATAGTCACTGTCTTGGTTATCTAGTGCTGCTGTAACAGAAATACCACAAGTGAACGGCTTTAACAAACAGAAGTTTATTTCCTAACAGTAAAACAGGCTGAAAGTCCAAATTCAGGGCGTCAGCTCCAGAGGAAGGCTTTCTCTCTCTGTTGCCCTTCTCATCAATCTTCCCCTGGATGAGGTGCTTCTTTGCACAGGGACCCCAGGTCCAAAGGATGCGCTCTGCTCCTGGCCCTGCTTTCTTGGTGGTATGAGGTCCTCCTGTCTCTCTGCTCACTTCCCTCCTTTATATCTCAAGAGATTGCCTCAAGACACAATCCAGTTTTGTGGACTGTGTCCTGCCTCACTAACACAACTGCAGTCCCTCCTTCCTCATCAACATCATAGAGGCAGGATTTACAACATTTAGGAAAATCACACCATACCAGGAATTGTGGCCCAGCCAAACTGATATACACATTTTTGAGGGGACATAATTCAATCCATGACAGTAACTAAATGAGGTTATACTCTGCCAGATGAACGTATGCAACAAATTCTTTCAACAAATATTTGTTGAGTGCCTTCCATATACCAACCACTATTCGTGCCCTCACAAAGCTTATAAATTACTGAGAGAACTAGTTATCAATCAAATAATAATACAAAGAGCAATTGAAAACTCTGATGTACTGCCCAAAACTCAGTTGCCAAGTAACACATCCCAATGCAAATTTGGAATTTTTTAGTTTGTGCTATTGGGTAGTTGCGGATTGGCTATAGACACTTTATATTTACATCATCTCAATACACCAAACACAGAAAGAAAGAAATAAACCTTCTCTCTCTCAGAATATGTACTTAGAATTTAGGGAAGGTGTAAGTGGCCTGAGGTCCAAGACAAAAGGGTATTGTGCATGGCCACTGTTGGGGCACATACTAAACCATCTGGGGTAGTATGATACTATGATAAAAGAGACACAGGAGAAGAGCAGAGAGTTGCAGAGAGGCCATTCCTAAACGGGGGGTGCTGTTACCAGAAGAGGGGGTATGACACTGAGCAGATAAAAATACCAGATGTTCATTCTATGTAATTAAGATGAAATAATAGGAAGAACTTTATGGAATGCTTCAAGAAAAACAATAGATACAAAGATAAGCTTGAGAAAATGTGTTCTAAGGATAACTACAACAAATTGTTGAGTACATGACGGATGCTGACCAAAGCTAAACTTCAGGAAGTGGATCACATGTAAGACCTTGAAAAGAGTTAATTCATCACTGAATATAGCATGAGAGATCTTTTAGATTTTTTTTCTTGAAAAATGTTTAAAAGGTTGCCCAATTATCTGGATCTGAAAATCTTTTGAGGATCTAATCCCAAGAGTATTTCCCAATTTGCATCCTCAACTTTGGGATACCTAGAAAGCTATTCATATAAATTCTGTGGCTTTAGCTCTAATTTCTGTTTCATTCATTGTTCATATACATGGCCTTTTCAACTGTGGCATCCCCTTCAGAAAACCAAATTAACCTATTTTTTTTATTATTTCATCAGACATTCAAGTAGCAAGTAATAGGCTATAAATCACTGCAGAGGAATAAAATCTTACCATTTTATGGTCTTTGAAATTTTATTCAAATTTACAAAGGTCAGAATTTTTAAAACTACTTCTGATAAGAATGGCTAAGTATCTTTCTCTGTTCTTCCCAACTCTGTAATTAATTTGATCATTCATAAACCACACTTGTAAATGAATTCTCAATTCTTTACAAATCCATATCCTATGACAGCATTTGACAAACACTCTGATTCCAAAGTCATTCAATCACTGGCTTGCCTATGCATTTTAGACACTGCTATTTAAACCCAAGGTATCATGTTACAGAAATTATGATTCAGAAATTTTGCCCAAAGAAATGCAGACATAAGCTACCATAATCAAAATTCTTTGCCTGAGTGGTGAAGGTAAACAAATATAGTACCATCATACAAGTGGAATACCAACACAAGATTTCTTCATGCAACAAATTTTCAGAGAGGGCTTCCTATGTTTGGAGCTAATGATGCAATAGTGATCAGTCCGGTATGGCCCCTAGCCTGTGGCAGCTTACCGTCAAGTTCAGGCACAGGCAATTATACCATTTTATGATAAGTGATATGATGAGAAAGTATAGAGTCTACTTTGGCAATGCCCCCACCTCAGACTTGGTGCTGGGAAGAAACACTTAAAAAAGGTGATTCACTATATCAAAAATCCATTCTAATCAGACACCACCCGTCTGTCAGTTTATCATACTGCCGTAGCTTGTGTGTGGCTATGATGTCGGAAGCTATGCCACCGGTATTTCACATACCAGCAAGGTCTCTCATAGTGGACAGGTTTCAGTGGAGCCCAGAGAAACACAGACTAAGAAGAAAAGACTGGCAATCTACTTCCAAAAATCAGCCAATAAAAACCCTATGGATCATAACTAACTGTTGTCCAATATAGTGCTAGAACGTGTGCTCCCTAGGCTGGAAGGCACTCAAAACACACAGTGGCCACAACAATGGACTCAAGAATATCAATGATTGTATAGATGGTGCAGGACCAGGCAACGTTTCCTTCCATTGTACATGTGGTTACCATGAGTTGGAGCCAACGTGACAACAACTAACAACAACAATCTTAATCAAAGACCAGAAAGTCAAATAGCCAGCTAGAAAGAGGAAAAACGGGTGTTCCAAGAAGTGGGACTGGCCTGTGAAAATTTTCAGAGGGGAGAGGCTGTGGGAAACCTAAGGAGTAGGAGGAAGAAGCAGTGAATCTGAAGATCTAAGAGGTAAACCAGGACTAGATTATCCAGGGCCTTGACCTTTAGTGTGAGAGCAATGCAACAGCATGAAAGCGTTTTCAACAGAGGACTGACATGGCCAGATTTGCACTTTAGAAAGATCTTCCGGGCTGTGCAATGATGAACGGATTCCAGTAGGATGATGTTGGAGGCAAAGCGGGAAGCCACTGAAGTAAACTGGGCTAAGAAGGATGGTGACAGGCTGGAGCAAGGATAATGGAACTGGGGATGGAAGACAGCAGTCTGAAGTCAAACACCAGTGCTTAGTCAAAGAAATCAGCCTTACTGGCTGTGCCTATTTTATAAACCTTTCTGCTAAAAACAGTTTGTCAAAAACTGAACTTGCACAAATCTGGCTTCCCGTATGGAGCTGTTTTGCAATGTTCAGACAACGAGACTATCATCTGCTGAATGACTTTGAATCATGCTTGTTTTTAAAAATATCTGAAATGAACAACAGATGTTAAAAAGATAATGCAGGCTAAATCACAAAGAAATAAAAGCCGAACTGCCCGCCTTGTGTCCATTTATTCCTGATTTAAAAATATCCAGATCAGTATATATGAGCTTGGAGAAACAGCCTGTCATAAACTGTCCTGATATTGAGATGAAGTTAGGATTTTCAAATAAAGCAAAGTGTAAACCGCTAATTTATAAATGTCTGTAGTCTAAATAAAGTATAAATCTCTTATCTTTAAAACGGTTACAATTTGTAAAATATATTCTCTCTCAATGTAAGTCTCTCATGGAATTGATATTAATTAGCTAAGTAGAACACATTAAGGAGCATCCTAAATCCAAAGGATTTTACCATTTAAGAGGCAGCAAACTTAAAAGTCTTGGTTGGACCTGCTATGCAAGTCGGGAGATAGGTTGCTAAAAGAGACATTTTTAATCAAAATGTCATTACTTCCAGTGCTCTTTGGCACTCATGCCTCTTTTGTGGTATTTCCTAAGAATTCAGGAATTAACAGCCCTTCCTTGGGTCATCCAATTTAACCTATGATTTCCCATGTGTTTCCTAAGAAACAATGAGATCTATGGCGAGTTGAATGCTATGATGAGGAAAACAGCACCAGCCCTCAATCCAGGAACACAGTTGGAACTTAAAAAAGGTCATTACCAAATAGCCGCTATTAACCCTTTGCTGTGAAGTGCTGTGGTGTTGCTCTGGATATTAGATATTGTAGAAAAGAAATTACATAGTGTCCAAGCAGTTTAGAGGTTGAGTATTTCACAAAATGATCCAGAGATATAATGTGCTTCCCATTAAAAGTCCAGCAGGGTTTTTAGTGAAACCTTAATAGTTCATTTTAAAATGTCTATGGAAGAGTAAAGAGCCTATCAGAATAGCCAAGGCACTTCTAAAGATCCAGTACAAGGAGAATAGGTTTCCCGCACCAGATATAAAGAATTATTATAAAACTATAGTAATTAAGACAGTGTGATATTAGTACAAGGACAATCATAGGGTTTTTTTGTTTTTTTTTTTTCCATTAAAGTACTTTATCTTGGAAGAGTCTAGTAGGGCTTACCTCAGCAACTAGCTTTTATAAAATATTCACAAACCAAATAATCCATGAATTCTACCTCTAATTAAAGGTTGATGTAATTTTTGTACATGAACTGAAGAGACATATGCAAGGATGCTCACAGGACCAACGTTCACACCATTGAAGGGAGAGTAGATAAATCAACTGTGGGCGAGCTAGGACCAACACAAGTACGTGTAATTGCTAAAAACAGAACAACAAACAATGTGAATTGTTACCAAAATTATTTTACAACATACTCATATTAATAAGTTTTATCACCATAATCTGATACAGAAAATACATTTACCATACTTCATGTCTAACACAAAATCTCACAAAATACATTTGATTTGAATAAAAGAAATAAAACATTTTAAAAACCTCTTATGTTAAGTTTTAAAATCAAATTTATCAATCAAAGCAGATACAAATACATATTATGAAAGCTATATAACACCCAATGACACTAAACAAGCATATAAAAATAAAATACTATGCAATATCTTTATAACCTAGCAAGACTGCTTTTAAACTAAAATCTGAAATGGCTTTTTTTTTTTTTAACCTTACAAGTCAACTTTATTTTCACAGGACATCCATAGTTTTCAGAGAGTTTTAAAAATATTCTTTAAACTTTGGTTGTCTGACCCAAAAAAGGCAAATGACCGTCCCCACCCCCACTCCAAACAAGCAAGAGCCAAAGAACAAGAATGCAAATACATAGCATTATGCCTTTTAGTTCACCTTTCATTTCTTGGAATTAGCAAATTATAAATAATTGTAAATACAATTTCAAAAATTGATCCAAATATCCATTGCTGTTCAATCAATTCTACTCATAGTGACCCTGTAGGACACAGCAGAACTGCCCTATAGGATTTTCAAGGCTGTAAAATCTTTATAGAAGCAGACGGCCATGTCTTTCTCCTGCAGAGTGGCTGGTAGGTTCGAACCGCCAACCTTTCAGTTAGCAGCTGAGTGTTTAACCACTGGGCCACCAGGGCTCCGTCAATTAGTAATATAAGGTTAATAACAAGATTGTCTATTTTAATGACTCCATTACAAAAAAAAAAAAAATTCAAGGTCTTATACCCCCAGGACCGATAAAAATAGTAAAGAGAATAAAAATAACTAATATCAGGAAAAGCAAGGATAGTGAGACTTTGTCTCACATATTTTGTATATGCTATCAGGAGGGATCAGTCCCTGGAGAAGGACATCATGCTTGGTAAAGTAGAGGGTCAGTGAAAAAGAGGAAGACCTTCAAAGAGCTGGACTGACACAGTGGCTGCAACAGTGGGCTCAGGCATAACAATGACTTCAGGGATGGCACAAGACCAGGCAGCGTTTCATTCTGTTTTACATAGGGTCGCTATGGGTCGGAACTGACTTGATGGCACCTAACAACAACAAATCATATCATATCAGAAGGTATAACTCCTGAGAGAGATAATTCTTTAGAACATCATGTACACATGCTACACTTTAGCTGGGGAGCCCTGGTAGCACAGTGGTTAAAGTGCTCTGCTGCTAACCGAAAGGTCAGCGGCCCAAACCCATGGGCTGTTCTATGTGAGAAAGATGTGGCTTTCTGCTTGAGTCACGATTACAGCCTTGGAAACCCTATGCGGCACTTCTATTTCGTACTATAGGGTCGCTATGAGTTGGAATCTACTGGGCAGCAGCGGATTTGGTTTGGGGTTTTATATTCTAGTTAATCTTAAACATAAAGCATCATTAGTGAAATAATTAAGGGGTTGATTTTTTTTTTAAGCCAAAAATTTCAGCACAGAATTTCTTTAAATAGAATCCATAGGCAATGAAAACATGATTCATTATACCAAAAATCATTTCTCATACACTTTTTTTGGAATATTTTACAATGCAGAGCCCATCGGTGTAATTTACGTTCAGACATTCTTGAGGACATGGACAGCAAAAGAAGAAGAGGAGAAAACTGCCAAAAGGAAAAGTCAGATTCGATAACAGACCTGCCCCTGGCCATGCCTGCAGTAAGGTCAATGGGCCCTTCTGAACAAACAAATGAACAAAAACATACCAATTAAATAACTTCAAAGTGCTTGACTACTAACCAAAAGCTTGGAGGTTTGAACTCAACTGGAGATAACTCAGATGAAAGGTCTGGTGATCTGCTTCCAAAAGGTCACAGCCTTGAAGACCCTGAAGAGTACAGATCTACTCTGCACACATGGAGTCACCAAGTCGTAATGGACTCGATGCTAACTGGTTTTCTGGTCAGTGATAGCTACAGTCAAATGTCGTACCTTGGAGAGAGTTAAGCAAGTATGCGTAACAGATCCAGCACAGCATACTGGTATGTGCCTAAAAAAAAACTATTTCACATACTGAAAATTATTTCTATTTGTGAATTCTTACCCGATAAATTCTACTTATCTTAATTCCCTCTTATGGTTTAGAGAAATAACTATTTTATTGGATATTCAAGTTATGGTTTCAGAGCAAAAAAGTTGGGAGCTACTCCTACAACCAGATACATATACATACAGAAAAATAATACTATTACCCCAAAAAACATTACTGCACATTTAATGTTCTATATTCCAACTGGACCAAAGAATGTATTGTAATTGAAATAAATCAGGTGTACTTACCAAGCATCATGCTTAAACAGAATATATCAGCTTTAGACTTCTTCTATCAACGAAAACCCCAAGGATTATGCAGAAAATTGACTTTTAAATATTCTGATTTTTATGCAATTTATCCACAGGGCAAAATTCCTCCTATTCCCTCTACATTCTCAAAGCATCAATGAGTTATGCACTTTACCTACACAATGAGATCTTGAGCTATATGGTTTCTAGAGAATATTTCCAATTAATGAGTAAAAAATAACAGGTGGGGAAGGGGGAGGAACTAACTAATAAGATGCCAGAAAACTAAAATGAAGTTGGTAATCTGTATCTCTGTTTTTGTGACCCACTTTTGACAAAATAATAGAACACTCTCTGCTATAACACCTGAAACAGAAATGGTGAGGACAGGCTCTTTTAATCTGGAGGGTAAAGGAGAGCTTGTAGGGCCTGTATCTGTTTGGATGGCCTCTGGAGAAAGGAATAAAAAGTCTGGATTTCAAGTAAGGTCACACAGTGTCTGACCCCATGTCCAGATCTGCAATCTTGTCTGACCCCATGTCCAGATCTGCAATCTTTACCAGGCTATACTAATTCCAAACAGGCCCTTGACAAGCCCTCTAATTCTACTTAAATATACAAATCTGTACCATCATTCCATCTCTCACCACCTTTTTAATTAAAGAGAGGAAAATAAACACAAACCAAACAGCAAATATGAAACAGCTTCAACATCTGGTCACAACACAATGCAGAATATTTTAAACTCATCTTTTCTCAGGTATTATTCTGCTCAGTTGACCAGGCATATATGACACCAATGACAACAGACAAAACCATCATAACAAGAGCTTCACTATTTTGTGTGTCACTCTGTACTCCAAAAAAACCCACTGACGTCAAGTCGATTCTGACTCACAGCGACCCTACAGGACCGAGTAGAAATGCACCATAGAGTTTCCAAGGAGTGCCTGGCAGATCTGAACTGCCAACCTCTTGGTTAGCAGCCATAGCACTTAACCACTACACCACCAGGGTTTCCCATTCTGTACTAGCTTTCCTCAATTAAACAGAATCACTGTGTGTGTATGGGGTGGGGGGGTAGGGAGGAAAGACATCCTGCACAAATTTTGATAAAGAAGAAAGACCTCTCAGCATGAAGAACGTACAGAGGTAGTTAAAGCTTTGGGAAAATGCACTCAGAATAAAAGCCAAAGGACTGGAGTTAGGCAGGTAAAGAGAAAATTGAAAAGCAGCATATTAACACATTCTCTTCAATATTACAGAGATGATTGCATGTTATTTACTTATTTTCCAACTCTGAAACAAATGCAAGGTAAGATTTAAAATCAGGAATGCTCACTTAAAGTGCAAAAGACAATGAGGGTAGGAATGATAAGATGAAGATGTAGGTGAGCTGGTACACAAAATGTAGGCCAGGAGGTTTACATATTTGTTGGAGGTGGGTCACAAACTGTGCTCTGAGCTTTCCAAATATTAAAAGGCAACACATCTGGTCACTATTCATAAAAAGCAGAAGATAAAAACCAACAGAAAAGAAGAACAACGATATCTGTTACTGCAACGTGACCTCTCTCTCCAGCCCCCCACTTCCTTTCTCACCTGAACAGACACTATGCAACGTATTATACAATATCCGCAACGACCTCCCTACATAAGCTACTGTACAAGCTTTATAACAAGCTTTATGAGACTATGTTTTAGAGGCGCCTCTAATGTAGGTTAATGGCTTCCCAGAGAACCAGATTATTTAATAGTATTCGTTCCCACTGAAAACAGAAGGCCTCCACCACCAAATGTGTACACACACACGCACGCAGACACATACACCACATACTGTATGTTAGGGCATTAGATTAAGAATATGAGTGAACATTCATTCAGAAACCAGAAGTACTATGGAATGTTCTTTTTGAAAATTTTATCCATTAATAGAAGATTTAAGGTAAACACCATCTGCCAAAAGCATTAGAACAGTTTAACCAACCTGTCTCCTATGCTCTGGTTTTAAACCAGTTTCCTGTGAAGCCAGCCTCTATATTCACTTCCACCTTATTGATGAGCTAAGTCATAAATAGAGTCAGAAACATAAATAATTCTCTCAAGGTGATACTCAAGTCAACAGTCCAGCTTCGACTATCATTCTATACAGCTCAATGCCGCCCAACAACTACTTACCGTGTGCCCAAAGGGTAGATGCTGCAGGGGATTCAGAGGTGAATGGCATAGACCCTAACCTCAAGAATTTGTGGTCTAATAGAATATAGGATACGCCGAAATGGAAAAAAAAAAAAAAAAAAATCCTCATAGTATTAAGCCAGCGCATTCCTTAAAAATGGCATAAAGAGATCTAAGACATCACATCCTTTGCTGAGGGGTGTCACCTGAGCTAAGTCTGTAAGAATAAGTGGAGATGGACAGATGAAGGTGGAATTAGGGAACAGTGAGCGGGAGGAATGGTATATGCAGGGTACAAACTCAGGGAACCTCAAGGTCCTTATTTGGTTAGAGTTAAGAAACTTGCCGTGGTGTCAGAGGTGGGTAAACAAGTTAAGGTAAAAGTTTTGAAGGCCATAGTGAAAAGGTCATATTTAATGTGGTAGAGAAACAGCTGAAAGGAGCCCTGGTGGTGCAATGGTTAAGCACTCAGCTGCTAACCAAAGATCGGCAGTTCGAACACATCAGCGGCTCCACGAGAGGAAGACCTGGTGATCTCCTGTAAAGACTGCAGCCTAGGAAACCCTATGGGGCAATTCTACTCTCTCACATAGAGTTGCTATGGGTCTGAATCGACTTGATGGCAGACGACAACAACAGGGAAACAGCTGAAAACTTTGTATCTCATGATCACGATTGTCGATAAATCCATTCATCTTTAAAAACATGGCTTCTGCCATAGAAAATATCTATTAGAAAATAAACAGACAAAACTAACTGAAAAAATACACATTTTCTAAATCTCTACATGAGAGTACCTGATTCTTATTTAAAAAAAAAAAAAAAAAAGACCTGTTCCTTCCATTACCAAGTGATACTTAAGTACATTCTCCCTGTTAAAGAGTCTGTTCCTGAAGATTACATTTAACAAAACTGCAAACTGTACTAATTATAACAATTCCAAACCTCTGGGCAGACATCCATGTACTAAAAATCTTATCACTGATATAAATTTTCTAGATCCCACTATGTCTCCGTCCACAGTTATTCAGCTTCAGGCTTCAACTGCTATCTGTTCACTAAAGGAAGAAAACTTTCACATCTCCTGTTTTTTTAAATTTTTGAATGTGGTCAAAAGCATACACTGATTGATAAAAACAATTAACTGGTCATTTGTCCAACAATGTGATCCACGTACATGGTGGCATAGTGGTTAAGAGCTCGGCTACTAACCAAAAGGTCAGCAGTTCAGATCCACTAGCCACTCCTTGTAAACCCTATGGGACAGTTCCACTCTGTCCTATAGGGTCACTATGAGTTGGAATCGACTTGATGGCAATGGGCTATGTATGTTTTAGAGGGAATATTCATGTGAATTAACCTATAATCCTTCGCTCTAGGAATACATGCAAAGAGCTAGAAATGTCACACTAGTGACAGTATGTATCAACAGAGACACTCTCATAACAAACCTTTACAAGTTAGATATTTCAAACTAAGATTTTTGACTCCAATGAAAGCATAAAATAACGAAAATATTCAGCCAGAGAAGGAACTACAATAAGCGTAAATTATCTGCTAAATAAAAAGCATAAACTATCTGTATGTAGACTATCCAAAAACATAATAAACCCAATGCCTCAAATCAATTCCAACTCATGGTGACCCCATAGGGTTTCCAAAGCTGTATATCTCTACGGAAGCAGACTGCCACATCTTTCTCCCAAGGAACCACTGGTGGTTTCCAACCAATTGCTTTAACCACTGTGCCACCAGGGCTCCTAATCCAGACTATAAAAAACCAACCCAACCCTTTGCCCTGGAGTAAATTCCAACTCATACTGACCCTACAGGACAGAGTAGAACTGCCCCACAGGGTTTCCAAGGTTGTAATCTTCCTGAAAGCTGCCACATCTTTCTCCCATGTAGCAGCTGGTGGGTTTGACCCCCTGACCTTTTGGGTAGCAGCCTGAGTACTTAATTAGTATGCCACCAAGGTTCCTTTTTAAAGCGATATTAGAAAGTTTAAAAAGTGCATATTTTCTGAGGCCCTAATTATTTTTGCTCTCTATATAGCATCGCTAACTCGGTGGCAAAGGGTTAGGTTTTTTAATATAATTGTAATGAATTTACTGTTGCTTTAAGTCACATTTAACCAGGCCAAAATTTAACTACAAATTTTAGGCCTTTTTTCATAATTTATGTTTTAGAATTCTTTAAGACATTAAAACATCTTTATCCTTAGATACAGTTAGTAAGCTGTTTTACAATCAGCTATGGTTACAAGGGAGCCCTGGTGGCACAGTGGTTAAGAGTCTGGCTGCTAACCAAAAAGGTTGGCAGTTCAACTCCACCAGCAACTCCTTGGAAACCCAATGCGGAAGGGTGAATATGCACCAATGCAGAGATGATTTGAGATTTATAAAAATGAGAATTATTCTAGGCTTATTTTTCTCTAAATATTGGAATTGAGACATACTATTATTAGTATAGGCAAAATTTTTTCAGTATTCATAGAATACATTCGATCCTCAAAATAACCTCATTATATGATAACGAGCTTTTAATCATAAAAGGAGTATTCAAAAGCTGTATTTTCAGAAATCCCAGGATAATTTGTTAATGATCTCCCACTATGATGCAAAAGAAGATATTTGTTTTTTTCAAGTGGACTTATTTCACCGCAACAATGAATTCAAATTATAGGTCTTAAAAAATTAGGAGATGCTATATAAATGTTGAATGAGTGAATATTTAATTAATGTCAATGAAAAATAGAAATACAATGAAAGTTGATTATTGTAAATTGCCACCCATTTATAAACATCAAGCTGAAATATCAAAAAGTATTCCATACAAGAAAAACAAAATGTTGTGGATCATTAATCTGAGATTTGGGGAAGAACGGGAAGAAGAAATTAGCAGTTTCTCTGCCCTCTGGTGGCAGTGAAATTAACTGCAGCATTTACTAAAGTAAAAAAAAAAAAATTTTTTTTTGAAAGTAAGGCATAATAAAATGACCCTGTTATGAAATCAGATTTGTTTTTCTTTGCCAAAATGTCTGTAATGAAAATCCTGATGGTTACACGCCAAATTTCAAGACTGTTGACATTTACAAAAATGTCCTGTATTGAACTTTCAGATAGACAATTTTACAAAGAAAACTAGTTGCTATATTTTGCATGGAAACCCTAGTGGCATAGTGGTTAAGTGCTACAGCTGCTAACCAAAAGGTCAGTAGTTCGAATCCACCAGTTGCTCCCTGGAAACCCTATGGGACAGTTCTACCCTGTCCTATGGTCTCTATGAGTCAGAATTGACTGGACAGCAATGGGTCCCCCCGCCCCCCAGTATTTTATATATTCAGTAGATTAACCATTTTTTTTTCATAAAACTATATGTAGACTTATGTCCCAGTAACATGGCGCTTTAGCTTGTAATAAAGCCTCCAAAAACTTGCCAAAATATTTAAAACTCTGCCTTTTTTATTCAATCCTATATGAGTTTCTCCAGCAGTTTTCTAGCAAAAATACTGGATTCATTTAAAACAGTAGTACATTTATGCTGAATAATTCAGGCATTTGTATTTGTAATTATCTGGCCAATCCCAGAATGGAAAGAATTTCATCTTCAATTTGGGAATTTAGAATAGCAGATTTATATTATACGTGTGTCTGTGTATATATATATATTCATTTCTTGGTAATATAACAATAATAGAAAGCTCAGAAAAATAAACACTTGCTGACTTTTTTTTTTTACTGTAAATGCACTATTTCTAGTGTCAAAGAAGTTTTCAAATAAATAACTCAGGATGCATTCTGACACACAAACACACCTCTCTAACCTCCTCTGTGATGAAGTAAATTGCTTTCCTTAAGCATTTACTTATCCCATGAATAAGTCCGTGCTACTTACTGTTGCACCTTTTTAATAAATGTGCTGTATCGTGGACTGGTAAAAAATTTTTTAACCTACAAAATGTATCAGAGAAATGAACAGAGGTATAACCTAATGGTTTAAATAATACCTAATGAAGAATAATTATAAATGACAAAAACAAATCAACAAGGAAATGTGCATTTTATTCTCAGCTTTTAAAGTGTTGCCCTCTCTCTCCCCCTCCACAAACGCACCTCTGAAGCATCTGTGCTTCCCCTGTAAGAATTTAAACCAGGGACAGATACAGTGTGTTGGCCGTCTTCCAAGTCCCAGTTTGGCAAAATTTTATTCAAAGACTTCCTTCAAGATCTACCTTACCTGGAATCCCTAGGTGCCCTCCCTAGCCTTCCAACTTCGACTCTCAGGTTTAAGGATTGGGGAAGCATACAGTTTCTTTTACCATTATCCTAAGCAGAAACTTTTCATTTTTCTCCAAGTGTTTTTTGTTTTGTTGTTGCTTGTTTGGGTTTTTTTTTTTTTTTTTTTTCTTTCACTTCACCACCTCTTGAAGTCTACCAGAGTTCATAAATTTCTGCCAAGGTCCCTCTCTGCCTGCGTCCTCACTGAGAGGCAGAAATGAGGGGCAGCGCCGGGTTCGCAACGGACACAGTCCGGAGGCAGCTGGACCTCCGCGGTATGCAGCGCCTCGCCCGGCTGCTTTTAGGCGGCCACCGGCCCAGGGCGACACCGCCGGCTCTGCACTCGCCCCAGGGGCGCGGCTCCCCACAGAAGGGGCACCAGGCAGACGCAAGCGCGGGAGCAGGAAGCGCCGGCACTGAGGGGGTGCGGAGACCCGGGCAGCGCAAGGGCAATCTCAGGGCACTCGGAGGAACCCCGGCTCATTCAGGCTTGTCTGCGAAACTGGCAGCCGGAGGACAATAGAGCGAGGGGTTGGTCTCCGGGGACGCGCCCGCCCCCATCTCTCCCACCTCCTTCCCCCCCTCTTCGCCCAGCGGCGCCTACCTCGCCCCACTTCCAGGATCGGCTCACTGCTAGATGGCAAGAGGGAGCTAAGGTGAGGATGTTCGGAGGGAGATAGGAGCGGCCGCAGGGAATGTTTTTGTTGAGGGGAGACCTGCGATCCCCGGCTGCCACTACAGCACCCACCCATGGCCCCAGCACGCACGCATTCGCTTAGTTTATCGGAGCAGCAGGGAATGGAGGAGGAGCCGGCCAGGATACAGCCCTGGGATGCCAGGTCCCGAGCGAGGTATCCACAGAGGAGGTTTGCTCTTACACCAGAGCCCTCTCTGTGCTACTTGGGGGGAGACTGTACCACCCCCTACCGCTCAGGTGAGGTAAGCCCGAAATCCTCAGGAAAACCCCCATTCCCCAAGATCCTTCTTTTGCCAATCCTCTTCTCCCCCACAGACGAACCCAAGTTGACCCAAAAAGCAACTGCAGTAACTTTCACAAGGGCAGACAGGGTGGGAGTGGGATGGGAAAGAGGGTGCCAGAGAGATCTTCAGCCGCGCGCAAAATTAACAAGCAAAAGTGTATCTTACCTTTGCTTTGGTTTCCGGTCTCCCCTTCGGTGAACTGAAACCGGTCCATTAAAAAGTGGCAAAGTAACACAACTCCTGCAGCGGCCAGGTCGGCCCTCCGTACTCTCGCCATGCTGCCGCCGAGACCTCCCTCCCCTTCCGCGCCAGTCCTTCCCCGGCGCCCTGTGCTCTCGGGCTCCTGGTGGGCGCGGGGGCCACGGGCTGAGTGCTGCCGACCGGCCTCGGCGGGACGGGAGGGCTTTGTCGTTTCAGTGGGATCTCACGCCCGGAGGCCGGGAAAAGGAAGAAGGGAGTGGAATTGCGAGCACAGCCCTCTCCCGACCACCAGGTCTCTCTCCGCAACTTCCCAGTCTCGCAGCCCTCACCCCAGACAAACAACTGAGGGAAGAAAAGACCACTTGCAGACCGGGCTCCCAAACTCGGCTCCGCACAGGCAACGCCACCCCAGTGGCCGCAGAAGGTGATTTCCGAACCCCCGCGACGCGCTCCACTGGGTTCAAAACAGATCTAATTCCACAGCCAGCGCTGGTGCCGCCTCCAAATCCAAAAGGGCTGACGGCTCAGAAGGAACTTTCCCCTGTCTTGGGATGGCCCCGCGGGAGGTTAGCGTTTGCGGGGAGGGGGTTACAGTGAGCTGGTGAAACCCCTCCGACAAGTTTTTCTTCTTTTCTTCGCCCGACGCTGGGCACGCGTCTTTCTCCCAGCCGGAGGGATTGGCAGCCCCAAAGAGCTGAGCCCTTGGAAGGCTTGGGCTGCAGCAGTCTGAGGTCCGAAGCCAGGAAAAAATGTGTTTAAAAAAAAGAGAGAGAGAGAAAGAAAGAAGGGGAAAAAGTCAGGCTAAAATCTCTCGTGAGGGGGTTCCTCCTTACCCAGGAGGAGGTGACCCCAAGCCCCCGCCGAGCCCCGGGAGTTTGGTGGCGGAGGAAGTGCCGCCGCCGCGCTCCCCCGCTCCCTGCTCCACACTTGGGGTAGTGAAGGCAGCTCGCAATTTGCCAGATCTGCTGTTGCACCCTCCTCCCTCCTCCTTCTGCCCTCCCCCTCGCTCCGTCAGGCTTCTCCCACCTTCCTCCCCGAAACCAGCAGCCAGAACCGACCTGTCCAATGGCTGCACTTGCCTCGGGGCTGGTTGAGGAGTCGCCCAGAGATTAAGCCGGGGGAGAAAAGCCTGGGGGAGTGAGAGGGCAACTCCAGCCTGCAGCCGGCGGTCCAGAGCGCGGGGAGAGGAGGCGGGGGGGAGCGCGGGACGGCACCTCCAAGCCGCCGGGGCGCCATCCCTGGACCCCTCGCGGCCGTGGCGACGGTGCCTGCACCCACCTGGCTCCCGGGCCGCCCACGCTCCCGGCTGCGGGGATCGCGGCCCTGCCCGCTCGGGGTCTTCCTGGGCGCTAACGCGCTAATTACTGTTCGCCATTCCCGGGAGGGTTTATGTGGCAGTGGTTGGTGTGTGAAGAAAGCATACCAGGGCCAGTCCGGCTGCTGACCCCGCAAAGCCCCTTGCAGACCCCAGACCCCTGAAGCGGATGGTGTGTGGTAGCGCGCTGCAGCGTGGCCCGGCCGCCGCCGCTGCTTTGTAAAGTGTCTGCACGAGCAAAAGAGAGTTTAAAGAAACAGGAGCCCCATTGAATTCCTACAGGGGCTTATAACAGGCTTTCGCCTCCAGTTTGTTTTTGTTTTTAAGCTCGCGGGTCGGCTTCAGCGTTAACCCTTTCCAGCCCTTTTATTAGTTTGCATCTTATTTGCATACCGTTAACCCAATTTTAAAGGGCCAAACACACAAAAAAAGGAAGCAAAGCACATTGGTTAAAAGTACAGATTCCAGAGCTAGACTGTCTGGGCTGGAATTCCATCTCCCCCACTTAATAGCTAGATGACTTGGAGCAATTTGCTTAATCTCTTAGTACCTCAATTCCATCCATCAAATTGGGATAATTATAGTAATGCACTTAAAAGATCTTCCCAATGGATTGAATGAGTTAATACCATTTACATAAAGAATTTAGAACAGTGCCTAGCACAAAGTTAAAGGCTTGTAGGTATTCCTTGAGAGAGGGTGAACAAACCACAAACCAAATGGCAAATTAGTTTCAGTGTTCTAGGCTCAAAAGGTCTGTTTGGCTTATTCTGGTCCATTCCATTCCATGCCCGAAGACTTTATGGATGTCCTCAACAAGCCTCCCAATTTGTAAAAAAAAAAAAAAAAAAACACACTGAAAATGGATCCAGATAACCAAACTACAGTGCAAATTCGATGCCAAAAGAAGGACTCTCTCATGGTTACTTAGCTGGTGGGAAAAAGGGAAGTAGGTACTGTAACATGTTTTTCCTAGTTCAATACTCAATTTGCTCTTAATTTCATGTAAAAAAATACATAAACTCATAAACATGTTGTGCGTACAAACTATTATGACAAGACCTTGCTCTCTCAAGCCTTCTTTCACTTAGCTAATGTCTTCCTCTCCAAATAAAACGTGGTTCTTTTATTTCAACTCAACCGGGAATGTTTTAAGTACTTCTTTTTTTTTTTTTTTTTTTATAGGGTCACTATTAGTCGGAATGGACTCAACGGCAACGGGTTTGGTTTTTCTTTGGTTTGGGATTTAATGTTACATCCAATATTGAGTACCTGAGATACTTATCTGTTCAACATTAAGTTTGAAAATTAAGTCTTCTAATCAAAACTCGATGGTTGTTTAACTGATGATGGTGTTTTGTCTGCATCCCCTCCCTAGTGAGGTCACCACTTCATGAATCCCTGTGGAAAGCTTTCTAAAACTTCCTATACAGCTCTAGTGCCCATTATAAGCAAAATTACAGGGAACGCAGCAGAAGCCAGGTAAAGAAAACACGTCTTTTGTTTTAGGTGCCACCGAGTCAATTTTCAACTCGTAGTGGCCTCGTGTGACAGAGTAGAACTGCCCCCGATAAGGTTTTCTACTGTCCTATAGGGTCACTTGATGGCACACAAGGACAATGTTTACAAGTAAGCAGATGCCCAGTCTTTCTGCCGAGGAGGCAGTGGGCGTGTTCGAATCCTCAACATATCAGTTAGCAGCCAAACCCTTAGCCATTGCGCCACCAGGGCTCCTTCCCCTTCTTTTAGTCTGAAGTATTTCCTTCTGTGCTTCCAGTAGATAAGTGGGTGTTTCCTCTTTCTCTGAGAAGAAACAGGCCTCCACCTCTCTCCCTAGTATCACGTTATTTCTTTTCTTTTTGTTTATTATTTTATGTGCAAATTAGCAGTATTTATTTTTCTTGTTGTTTGCTGACAGTGGTACTTTGCCCTCCTGATTGAAGTTATATACATTTTGGAAGTGGAAATCTGATGCCAAAAATTGTGGTAATTAATAGTAAATCTGGAGAGTTCTTATGTGTTTTGCCTATCTTGCGGCTACTACTTAATTATATTGTTTTATTCCGATCTTAATCTTATTCTGAAGAGCCACCCGTATAGAAAATACTTAAGTATGGGGGAAGGTGCAGGTAAACAAAAACCAGTCATGCATGATGATTTAGTGCACAGGACTACATAAGAAGGGTCATCATTGTATTTCCCCCTGTAAAAACACTTAGGCCTGTTGCCACCAAGCCAATTCTGACTCATAGGGTACCTATAGGCTTTATTGGTAAAAAAAAAAATTGCCTTTACATTACAGCAAGCAACAATTAAATAAAATGTATGTAGGACAGTAGGTACAGAATTAAGTGGAAAAAGTTGATCACATAATCCTGGTTAATTAAATATAATGTACTTTGTGGCCTAAATTATTTGAGTTTGTCATATACATTTGTCATATGACTCAAAATTATAAAATTGTCTGTTTTAATGGTGACAAATTAAGATGTCTTTGTGAAAAGAATTTCACCTTCCATCTTACATGAGAGAGGGGTTGTAATGAGTTAGTTTCCATTTACCATAAACCAGTCGCCCTAGAATCAATTCCTGCTCATGAAATTCCCATGTATTTCAGAGTAAAACAGCCCTACAAATGGATGATTTTTCAGAATTAGGTCTCCAGGCCTTCATTTCTATGCATCTCTGGAGTGACTAGAACCATAAACCTGTCAGTAAGCAGCCAAGCACATTAATCATTGCACCACCCAGGGACTCCCATTTACTATAAACCCCATTCATTGCTGTGGAGTTGATTCCAATTCATAGCAACCCTATAGAACTGCCCCATAGAGTTTCCAAGGGTGTAATCTTCATGGGAGCAGACTGCCACATCTTTCTCCCAAAGAGATGGGTTCGAACAGCTGACCTTACAGTTAATAGCCAAGAGCTTAACCACTGAGCCACCAGGGTTCCTTCCCGTGAACTCTAGAGCTAGGAAAAGAGTAGTTGATCCTTTTACTCAATGGCAAATTTTAGCTAATTGCTCAAGGAACAAATGACTCAGGAATGGCAAATGAGTAACATTCATGTCGTTTGATCATGGCAAACATCTGGATAAGATCATATATCAAAATCATTCTCAACAACATAGCACTTTAAGCAGACATTAGCACCTGAGCTAGTGTCTGTACTAGATTTGAAACCTGTTTGCAACCTTTTATCTACACCAACCTTCAGGAATATTCTTACACATCCCAAGTGCAATACCATTTGCATAAAAGTAATTTCTATTACCCATTTCATCCCATCTCCAGCTGTAACAACACTGTGTTTGGAAAGATATGTCCTACATTGAAACTTGGCTAACAGTATGCTCAAGAAAACATGCTTATTTGGGAAAAATTGAGATGCAGTATAGGGTGTAGTACTTAGCATTTCTTGTAATCTATTTTATTATTATTTTCCCAGAAATAATTTTTGTCCTTTTTAACAGGATTTGTTAAAAAGTTCTTCAAGTGCTGTCAGATAAAGGGAAATTGTTATTAGTGGATGGCCTTTATTCAGGCTAATATTATGACCTTTTCCTCTAGGTCTATGGCATTTCCTCTTCCTCTTCACTTGATAGGGCTAATTTTTTGACCTCTGTACCCAATTACAAGACTCATTTGTTCATTTTGGCTGACTTCTGCACTCAGAATCAACCAGGATTTTGTTGTTCTCTTGATGGATATTTTTCAGCTTGCTCTTTTATAGCTTGCAGTAGAAAATTTATCAATACAGTGTTTTAAATCTAATGTGCATTTTTTTTTAATTTACCTAGCAGATAACATTACTCTTTTTGCAGGAACATTTAACATGCAAAAATACTCCATGCCTCCTATTTGCATATAGGTACTACATTTAGATAAAGTTAACAATATAATTATATTCGGAGCATTCATAATGAAACAATATATTGCATTGGAATGGCATACATATTTATGCTGTCTTCTTTCTGAATCTTAATAAGCTAAAGATACTTTGACCAGTAAATAAAGCCAAGCCAAACCAAAACGGCTGCCATCAAGTCAATTCCGACTCATAGCGACTCTACAGGACACAGTAGAACTACCCAATAGGGTTTCCAAGCAGTGGCTGGTAGATTCAAACCGTCCACTATTTGGTTAGTAGCTGAGTTCTTAACCACTGTGCCACCAGGGCTCTGACGAGTAAATAACAAAATATACAAAGTATAAAATGTGCAACTCAAAGTAGTAGAAAAAAATTAGTAAATGGGAATTACTCTCAAAAAGTGTAGAGGCCTTATCTTATATTTCTTTTTAAGCAGTGACAGTATAGTAGACACGTAGACCTTTATTCTTAAATTGTACTCAGATAAATTTGTTAAATCTCTGCATTTTACAAAAACAACAAAATGGACAAGTGCTCAGCAAGCACTTACTGAATTAATAAATGAAGTAAACATGTCAAAGAATGTGCTATCCAATATGTAATAATGGAGCACAGGGATCTGAATCACAGGAAATCGGTCTCTCAAGTGTCAACCCCAGGAGAAGTTGTGCTTCTTCAGAGCCCCTGGTGGAGGCTGCTCCTCCTTTTTGTGCTGGCCACTGGTGCACTCAGAGTAGATAGGCATCACTGCTGCTAGTATGGAGCACTGCTGGCTTAGTGGTTAAAAGCACATCTGCTAACCAAAAGTCGGCAGTTCGAATCCACAAGATGCGCTCCTTAGAAATCCCATGGGACAGCTCCACTCTATCCTCTAGGGTCACTATGAGTCAAAATCCACATGACAGCAACTGGTTGGGTTTGATTTGTTTTGGGCCACTAGTATACAGACAAGATGTCTTGTACTTTGTTTCTTTTCCTCACTTTTCATTCCTGTCGTCCTTCCCCTAAATTTCCTCTCTCCCTCTTTTTTTTATACTGTATTTTTTTATTGAGATGTGGTTCACACAATATAAAATTCACCTTTTTAAAGTATATAACTTAGCAGGATTTAGTATGTTCACAAGGCCGTGAAACCATCACTATTAATATTTTCATCACCCCCTACAAAAACAGTGCCCATTAGAAGTAACTCCCCATTCACCACTTCACTCAGCCCCTTGCAACCACTAATCTACTCTCTGGCTCTATGGATTTGCCTACTCTACACATTTCATATAAATGGAATCATACATGTGTAATCTTTTGTTCTGGCTTCTTTCATTTAGAATAATGTTTTCAAGGTTCATCCATGTTGTATCATGTATCAGCACTTCATTCCTTTTCATAACTGAGTAATATTCCATTGTTCAGATACACCATATTACATTTATCCATTCAGCTGATGGGCATCTGGGTTGTTTCTACTTTTTGGTTATCAAGAATAATACTGCTGTAAACATTCATATAAAAGTTTTTGTATGAATATATGTTGTTGTTCTTGTTAGGTGCCATCGAGTCGGTTCTGACTTATAGCAGTGTTAGGTACAACAGAACGAAACATGTGCACCATCCTCACAATCATTGCTATGTTTGAGCCCATTGTTGCAGCCACTGTGTCAATCCATTTCCTTAAGGGTCTTCCTCTTTTTTGCTGCTCTTCTACTTTACCACATGTTATCCTTCTCTAGACACTGGTCCCACCTGATAACATGGCCAAGGTACGTGAGGTGAAGTCTCATGATCCTCGCTTCTAAGGAGCACTCTGGATATACTTCTTCCAGGATAGACTTGTTTGTTCTTCTAGCAGTTGATGGTATATTCAATATTCTTCACCAACACCACAACGCAAAGGCATCAGTTCTTTTATGTTCCTTATCGATTGTCCAGCTTCCACATGCATGTGAGGCAATTGAAAAAAATCATGGCTTGGGTCAGGCAAACCTTAGTCTTTAAAGTGACATCCTTCCTTTTTAACACTGTTAAGAGGTCTTGCTTTGCAGCAGATTTGCCCAATGCAATGTGTCTTTTGATTTCTTTTGTTTGTTTTTTTAATTTTTATTGTGCTTTAAGTGAAAGTTTACAAATCAAGTCAGTCTGTCATACAACAATTTCTATACACCTTGCTATATACTCCTAATTGCTCTCCCCCAATGAGACTGTCTGCTCCTTCCCTGCACTATCTCTTTTGTTGTCCATGCCGCCAGCTTCTGAGCCCCTATGCCTTCTAATCTCCCCTGCAAATAGGAGATGCCAACATAGCCTCAAGTGTCTACTCGATCCAAGAAGCTCATTCTTTACCAGCGTCTTTTTCTATCCCATTGTCCAGCCCAATCCCTCTCTGAAGAGTTGGCTTTGGGAATGGTTCCTGTCCTGGGCTAACAGAAGGTCTGGGGGCCATGATCACGGGGTCCTTCTAGTCTCAGTCAGAAAATTAAGTCTGGTCTTTTTATGAGAATTTGGGGTCTACATCCCACCGCTCTCCTGCTCCCTCAGGGGTTCTCTGTTGTGTTCCCTGTCAGGGCAGTCATCTGTTGTAGCCGGGCACCATCTAGTTCTTCTGGTCTCAGGTTGATGTAACCTCTGGTTTATGAGGCCCTTTCTATCTCTTGGGCTCATAATTACCTTGTGTCCTTAGTGTTCTTCATTCTTCTTTGCTCCAGGTAGGTTGAGACCAATTGAAGCATCTTAGATGGCCGCTTGCTAGCATTTAAGACCTCAGACGTCACTCTCCAAAGTGGGATGCAGAATGTTTTCTCCGTAGATTTTATAATGCCAATTAACTTAGATGTCCCCTGAAACCATGGTCCCCAAACCCCCACCCCTGCTACGCTGGGCTTCGGAACATTCAGTTTATTCAGGAAACTGCTTTTGGTTTAGTCCAGTTGTGCTGACCTCTCCTGTATTGTTTGTTGTCTTTCACTTCACCTAAAGTAGTTCTTATCTAATTAGTTAATACCCCTCTCCCTCCCTCCCTCCCTCCACCCTCTTGTAAGCATCAAAGAATATTTTCTTCTCTGTTTAAACTATTTCTCCATTTCTTATAATATTGGTCTTATACAATATGTGTCCTTTTTCAACTAATTTCTCTCAACATAATGCCTTCCAGATTCCTCCATTTTATGAAATGTTTCACAGATTCATCACTGTTCTGTATCGACATGTAGTATCCCATTGTGTGAATAAACCATAATTTATTTATCCATGCATCCGTTGATGGGCACCTTGGTTGCTTCCACCTTTTTGCTATTGTAAATAGCGCTGCAGTGAACATGTGTGCGTATATATCTGTTGGTGTAAAGGCTTTATTTCTCTAGGATATATTCCAAGGAGTGGGATTGCTGGATCGTATGGTAGTCCTATTTCTAGCTTTTTAAGGAAGCGCTAAATCGATTTCCAAAGTGGTTGTATCATTTTACATTCCCACCAGCAGTGTGTAAGTGTTCCAGCCTCTCCACAACCTCTCCAACATTTATTATTCTGTGTCTTTTGGATTAATGCCAGCCTTGTTAGGGTGAGATGGAATCTCATTGTAATTTGATTTCCATTTTTTTTTTAATGGCTAATGATCGTGAGCATTACCTCATGTATCTGTTAGCTGCCTGAGTGTCTTCTTCAGTGAAGTGTCTGTTCATATCTTTTGCCCAGTTTTTAATTGGGTTGTCTTTTTGTAGTTCAGTTTTTGCAGTATCATGTAGATTTTAGCAAATAGGATCTGGGGGAAATATCATAGCTAAAAACTTTTTCCCAGTCTGTAGGTAATCTTTTTACTCTTTTGGTGAAGTCTTTGGATGAGCGTAGGTGTTTGATTTTTAGGAGCTCCCAGTTATCTACTTTTTCTTCTGCACTGTACTATAGTAATGTTTTGTATACAGTTTATGCCATGTATTAGGGCTCCTAACATTGTCCCTATTTTTTCTTCCATGATCTTTATCATTGTATATTTTATGTTAGGTCTTTGATCCATTTGAGTTCAGTTTTGTGCGTGGTGTGAGGTAGGGGTCTTTTTTCATTTTTTTGCAGATGGGTATCCAGTTATGGCAGTACCATTTGTTTAAAAAGATAGTCTCTTCCCCATTTAACTGATTTGAGGCCTTTGTCAAATATCAACTGCTCATATGTGGATGGATCTATGACTGGACTCTCAATTCTGCTCCATTAGTATATGTATCTGTTGTTGTATCAGTACCAGGCTGTTTTGACTACTGTGGCGGTATAATAGGTTCTAAAATCAGGTAGAGTGAGGCCTCCCACTTTGTGCTTTTTCAGTAATGCTTTACTTATCTGGGGCCTGTTTCCCTTCCATATGAAGTTGGTGATTTGATTCTACATCTCATTAAAAAATATCATTGGAATTTGGATCGGAATTGCATTAAATCTATAAATTGCTTTCGGTAGAATAGATATTTTAGCAATGTTAAGTCTTCCTATCCGTGAGCGAGGTATGTTTTTCCACTTATGTAGGTTTCTTTTGGTTCCTTGCAGAAGTGTACTGTAGTTTTCTTTGATTAAGTCTTTTATATCTCTGGTAAGATTTATTCCTAAGTGTTTTATCTTCTTGGGGGCTACTGTAAATGGTACTGATTTGGTGATTTCCTCTTCACCGTTCTTTTTCTTGGTGTAGAGGAATCCAACTGATTTTTTTTTATCTTGTACCCCTATACTCTGCTGAACTCTTCTATTAGTTTCAGTAGTTTTCTGGAGGATTCCTTAGGGTTTTCTGTGTATAAGATTGTGTCATCTGCAAATAGAGATACTTTTACTTTTTCCTTGCCACTTTGGATGCCCTTTATTTCTTTATCTAGCCTAATTGCTCTGGCTAGGACCTCCAGCACAATGTTGAATAAGAGTGGTGATAAAGGGCATCCTTGTCTGGTTCCCAATCTCAAGGAGAATGCTTTCAGACTCTCTCCATTTAGGTTGCTCAGAGTTTTTATCATGAATGGGTGTTGAATGTTGTCAAATGCCTTTCCTGCATCAATTGATAAAATCATGTAATTCTTGTCTTTTGTTTTATTTATATGATGGATGACATTAATTGTTTTTCTAATCTTGAACCATCGCTACATACCTGGTTTAAATCTCACTTGGTCGTGGTGAATTACTTTTTTGATACGCTCTTGAATTCTATTGGCTAGAATTTTCTTGAGGATTTTTGCATCTAAGTTCATGAGGGATATAGGTCTGTAATTTTCTTTTTTTGTGGTGTCTTTACCTGGTTTTGGTATCAGGGATATGCTGGCTTCAAAGAATGAGTTTGGGAGTATTCCGTCCTTTCCTATGCTCTGAAATACCTTTAGTAGTAGTGGCGTTAACTCTTCTCTGAAAGTTTGGTAGAACTCTGCAGTAAAGCTGTCCGGGCCAGGGCTTTTTTGTTGTTGTTGTTGGGAGTTTTTGATTACCTTTTCAATCTCTTCTTTTGTTATGGGTCTATTTAGTTGTTCTACCTCTGTTTGTGTTAGTTTAGGTGGGTAGTGTGTTTCTAGGAATTCACCCATTTCTTATAGGTTTTCAAATTTGTTACAGTTTTTCATAGTAATCTGATATGATTCTTTTAATTTCAGTTGGGTTTGTTGTAGTATCGCCCATCTCATTGCTTATTTCGGCTATTTGCTTCCTCTCCTGGTTTTTTTTTGTCGGTTTGGCCAATGGTTTATCAATTTTGTTGATTTTTTCAAAGAACCAGCTTTTGGTCTTGTTAATTCTTTCAATTCTTCTGTTTTCTATTTCATTTAATTCTGCTCTAATTTTTATTATTTGCTTTCTTCTGGTGCCTGTGGATTTCTTTTGTTACTCTCTTTCTATTTGTTCAAGTTGTAGGGATAATTCTTTGATTTGGGCCCTTTCTTCTTTTTGGATGTGTACATTTATTGATATAAATTGACCTCTGAGCACTGCTTTCTCTGTGTCCCAAAGGTTCTGATAGGAAGTGTTTTCATTCTCGTAGGATTCTCTGAATTTCTTTATTCCATCCTTAATGTCTTCTATAATCCAGTCTTTTTTCAGCAGGGTATTGTTCAGTTTCCAAATGTTTGATTTCTTTTCCCTACTTTTTCTGTTATTGATTTCTACTTTTATGGCCTTATGGTCAGAGAAGATGCTTTGTAATATTTCAGTGTTTTGGATTCTGCTAAGCCTTGCTTTGTGACCTAATATGTGGTCTATTCTAGAGAATGTTCCATATGCACTAGAGAAGAAAGTATACTTGCCTGCTGTTGGGTGCAGTGTTCTATGTATGTCTATGAGGTCAAGTTGGTTGATTGTGGCATTTACATCTTCTGTGTCTTTATTGAGCTTCTTTCTGGATGTCCTGTCCTTCACCTCAAGTGGTACGTTGAGGTCTCCCACTATTATTATTGTGGAGCTGTCTATCTCACTTTTCAATGCTGATAGAGTTTGTTTTATGTATCTTGCAGCCCTGTCATTGGGTGCATAAATATTTAGTATGGTTATATCCTCCTTGTGTATTGTCCCTTTAATCATTATATAGTGTCCTTCCTTAACCTTCATGATGGATTTAACTTTAAAGTCTATTTTTTCAGAAATTAGTATTGCCACACCTGCTGTTTTTTGATTGCTGTTTGCTTGATATATTTTTTTCCATCCTTTGAGTTTTAGTTTGTGTCTCTAAGTCTAAGGTGTGTCTCTTGTAGGCAGCATATAGACAGATCGTGTTTTTTAATCCATTCTGCCACTCTCTCTTTATTGGTGCATTTAGTCCATTTACATTCAGCATATTTATGGATAGGTATGAATTTATGAATTTAGTGCTATCATTTTGATGTCTTTTTTTGTGTGTTGTTGACAGTTTCTTTTTCTCACTTAATTTTTTGTATTGAGTAGTTTATCATATATTGTCTTTTCCTCATATTCGTTGTTGTTTTGTATCTGCTGAGTCTCTATTTTTTTCTTGTATTTTATTTTCATGTGTAGCATAATTCGTTTCCTTTGTGGTTACCTTCATATTTACCCCTGTTTTTCCAAATTTAAACCTCACTTTTTTTCTTTGTATTGCCTTGTCTTCCTCTCCATATGAAAGATTTATGACTACATTTCTTAGTCCCTATTTATTGTCTTAATTGTCTTCTTTTACATGAAAAAAAATCGCTGTTTCCCTGTTTTGAGCATTTTTTTTATCTTGATTTATTTTTGTGATTCCCCTATCTGGCTTGACATCTTATTGCTCTGTCAAGTGTTCCAGTCTTGAGTTGATACCTGATATTATTGATTTTCTAACCAAAGAACTCCCTTTAGTATTTCTTGTAGTTTTGGTTTAGTTTTTAGGAATTCTCTAAACTTCTGTTTATCTGGAAATGTCCTAATTTCACCTTCATATTTGAGAGACAGCTTTGCTGGATATATGATTCTTGGCTGGCAATTTTCTTCCTTCAATGCTTTATATAAGTCATATGATTGCCTTCTTGCCTACATGGTTTCTGCTGAGTAGTCTGAGCTTATTCTTATTGACTCTCCTTTGTAGGTGACTTTTCGTTTATCCTTAGCTGCTCTTAAAATTCTCTGTTTATCTTTGGTTTTGGCAAGTTTGATTATAATATGTTTTGGTGACTTTCTTTTAAAATCTACCTTATGTAAAGTTCGATGACCATCTTGGATAGATATCTTCTCATTTTTCACAATATCAGGGAAGTTTTCTGCCAGCAAATCTTCAAGAATTCTTTCTATAATTTCTACTATCCTTTCCTGTTCTGGTACTCCAATCACTTGTAGGTTATTTCTCTTGATAGAGTCCCACATGATTCTTAAGGTTTCTTCATTTTTTTTTAATTCTCTTATCTGATTTTTCTTCAAATATATTGGTGCCAAGTGCTTTATCTTCATGTTCACAAATTCTGCCATCCACTTGCTCAATTCTGCTTCTCTGACTTTCTATCAAGTTGTCTAATTCTGCAATTTTATTGTTAACCTTCTGAATTTCTGATTGCTCTCTGTCTATGGATTTTTCCAGCTTATTAAATTTTTCATTATGTTCTTGAATAACCTTTTTTAATTTCTTCAACTGCTTTATCTGTGTGTTCCTTGGCTTGCTCTGTGTATTGCCTGGTTTCCTTCCTGATGTCTTAAAGGTTTCTGTATATTAATCTTTTGCATTCTGCATCCAGTAATTCCAGAAACTCACTTTCATCTAGAAGATCCCTTAATTCTTTGTTTTCGAGAGCTTGTTGAAGTGATCATGGTCTGTTTCTTTATGTGACTTGATATTGACTGTTGTCTCCAAGCCATCTATGTTACTGTATTAATTTATGTTTGCTTACTGTATTGTAGCTTCTTGCTTTGTTTTGTTTTGATATGCCCAAATGGGTTGCTTGCGTGAGCTAGCTTGATTATTTTCACCTTTAGAGCTCTGGTGTCCTCTACCCACATGGCTAGAGTTGTTATCAGGTATATCAGTCTAGGAGTCCTTTCACATTTCTTGTATGAATTCAGGTCAGTTGTCCGGTAGCTGATCATCAAGTGTGTGGTACAGGCTCTATCCTACAGTCTTAGAGGGGCAGGGGTGATGGGTGTAGGTTCCAGTACCTGGTTGCAGCAGGGGGTCACGCTCTGAACAAGGCAGGGGGCTTAGAATCACCCCCCAAGTGTCTCTGAGGAAAGCGTGTCCCTATTCCCTAGAGCATACAGGTGGGTGGGTTCCGCAGACGGACCATGGGCTCCCAATGTTTTTGCTTGTAAGGAATGGGAGGCACCAGTTATCCTTGGACCTCTGTTGTGGGTGGCTGAGTGACCTGAGCAGAGCCACCAGTCCTTAGGCCCCTGATGTGGGTAGGTGAGGATCCTGTTTAATAGGCAAAGCGGTGTCAAACATCAAACAGCCACCTCTCCACCACGCAGCTGAAACAGTTGTAGTCTGCCAACAAGGGCCTATTCTCCTGAAATAGGCTCACAGAGGTCCATGCAGGGGGGAAAGTTACTCAAAATCTGTGGACTGTTTATGCCTGGACAGGAGCTGCTTCTCTCCTGAGCTCCCCCAGTTAGTGGAGCTGGCAAATTATCTTTTCCCCAATTGCAAATTTATTCCTTCTCCAAGGCCGGGAGGACGGCTCTAGATGCTCAACAGGACCTATCTCAGGACCAGCAAAATCAACAGCCACTGAAGCTGGCTTTGTGGCAGAGGGTGCGGTAAAATATACACAAGTACTTAGCTTTTGCTGAGAGCACTGTTCTCTGGTTCCGGAGGTGTGAGTAGGCTCTGTGGCTGGCTGTTTCTCCCTGAAGAAACTGCAGCTGAACGCTAATATCAGCCTGCTGCAGCTGCTCCCAGGAGTGGTGCCTGAGGCCTCCCGGCGATTCAGGTCCTGTAACTCCTCTCCGCTTCTGAACTGTTTCTTCCTCCCCCTGCCGCTCAGTTTGTTTTCTAACTTTGCCTTTGAAGTTCAGGTCTCCTAGCTTGTCATAAATATGCTTGTTTCACTTGTTTTTTAAGGTCTTTGTTGTAAGAAGGCTCACCAGAAGGGTCTGTCTATTCTGCCGTCTTGGCCCCGCCTCTCATCTTTTGACTTCTTGACAGCTGCTTCCAGGGTCGTTAATTGTGTGTGTAGATTGAAGTAAAATGAAATCCTTGACAATTTCAATCATTTCTGTTTATTACAATATTGCTTATTGGTCCAGATGTAAGGATTTTTCTTTTCTTTTTTTTTTTTTTTTATGTTGAGGTGTAATCCATAATGAAGGCTGTAGTCTTTGATCTGCACAATAAGTGCTTCAAGTCCTCTTCACTTTCGTCAAGCAAGGTTGTGTCATCTACATAACATAGGTTGTTAATGAGTCTTTCTCTAATCCTGATGCTCTGTTCTTCATTTAGTCCAGCTTCTTGGATTATTTGCTCAACATAGACTGAATAAATATGGTGAAAGGTTATAATCCTAATGCACACCTTTCTTGACTTTAAGCCATGCAGTATCCCCTTGTTCAGTTTGAATGACTGCCTCTTGATCTATGTACATGTTCCTCATAAGCACAATTAAGTGTTCTGAGGTTCCCATTCTTCACAATGTTATGTTATCCACAATTTGTTATGATGCACAGAATCAAATGTCTTTGCACAGTCAATAAGACACATGTAAACATCTTTCTGGTATTCTCTGCTTTTAGCAAGGATCCATCTGACATTAGCAATGATATCCTTCACTCCATGTTCTCTTCTGAATCCAGGTTGAATTTCTGAAAGTTCCCTGTCAATGTACTGCTGGAGCCACTTTTGAATGATCTTCAGCAAAATTTTACTAGTGTGTGACATTAAATTAATGATATTGTTGGATAATTTCCACATTTGGTTGGGTCACCTTTCTTAGGAATAGGCGTATATATGTATTTCTTCCAGTTAGTTGGCCAGGTAGCTCTCTTGCAAATTTCTTGGCATAGATAAGAGAGCACTTTCAGCTCTGCATCAGTTTGTTAAAACATCTGAATTGTTATTCCATCAATTCCTGAGGCCTTGTTTTTCACCAGTGTCTTCAGTGCACCTCGGACTTCTTCCTTCTGTACCATTGGTTCTTTATCCTGTGCCACCTCTTGAAATGATTGAATGTCTACCAATTCTTTTTGGTACCAAACCAAAAACCAAATGCATTGTTGTTGAGTTCATTTTGACTCATAGCAACCCTATAGGGCAGAGTGGAACTGCCGCATAGGGTTTCTAAGGAGTGCCTGGTGGATCTGAACTGCTGACCTTTTGGTTAGCAGCCATAGCTCTTTACCAGTATGCAACCAGGGTTTCCCTTTTTGGTACAGTGACTCTGTATTCCTTACATCTTCTTTTGATGCTTCCTGCATCATTCAGTATTTTGCCTGTAGAATCCTTCAATATTGCAACTCAAAGCTTGAATTTTTTCTTCAGTTCTTTCAGCTTGAGAGAGATCTAGCATGTTCTTCCCTTTTGGTTTTCTAACTCCTGGTTTTTGCACGTGTCATTATAATACTTTAATTTGTCTTGTTGAGCTGCCCTTTGAAATCTTCTATTCAACTCTTTTACATCGTCATTTCTTCTGTTCACTTTAGCTACTCTATATTCAAGAGCAAGTTTCAGAGTCTCTTTTGGCATCCATTTTGGTCTTTTCTTTCTTTCCTTTCTTTTTAATGACCTCTTGCTTTTTCACGTATGATGTCCTTGATGTCATTCCCCAACTCATCTGGTCTTCAGTTATTAGTGTTCAATGTGTCAGACCTATCCTTGAGATGGTCTCTAAATTCAGATGGGATATACTCAAGGTCCTCCTTTGGCTTTTGTGGACTTGTTCTAATTTTTTTCAGCTTTCACTTGAACTGGCATATGAGCAATTGATGGTCTGTTCTTCAGTCGACCCCTTGCTTATTCTGACTGATGATACTGAGCTTTCCATCATCTCTTTCCTCAGATGTAATTGATTTGATTCCTGTGTATTCCATCTGGTGAAGTCCACATGTATAGTTTCCATTTATGTAATTGAAAAAAGGTATCTGCAGTGAAGAAGTCATAGGTCCTGAAAAATTCTATCATTCGATCTCAGGCATCATTTCTATCACCAAGGCCATATTTTCAAACTACCTATCCTTCTTCTTTGTTTCCAACTTTCCCGTTCCAATCACAAGTAGTTACCATTGCATCTTGATTGTATGTTCGATCAATTTCAGACTGCAGAAGTTGGTAAAAATCCAGAGACTGAACTGTTTGAAATTTCCACAAGCAACCTATGAGGGTCCCAATTTCTCCACATCATCACCAACACTTGCTATTTTTCTTTAAAAAGAAAAATTGCCATCCTAGTGGGTATGAAGTGATAGTTCATTGTGGTTTTGATTTGCATTTTATATTTTCCTAGTAAATATACATTGAGCATCTTTTCATGTGCTTATCGGCCAATTATCTTGTTCCTTATCATAGAGTAAATGCTTTCATTTTTTCACCATTGAGTATGGTATTAGGTGTAGATTTTTCATAAATGCCCTTTATCAGATTGAACAAGTTCCCTACTGTTTGTAATTTGTGGAGTATTTTTACCATGGATGAGTGTTGGATTTTTTAGCATGCCATTTTAATTTCCTTTTTTTTTTTTTTTAACTATGTATTTTTTAAGTTATTTTCTAGTGGTTGGCCTGGGGATTACAATTAGTTGGCCCTCCCTATCTGTGGGTTCCTCATCCCAGGACTCAACAAACTGTGGAATAAACATATTCAGAAAAAGAAGAAAGTTATAAAAAGCAACACTTGAATTTTCCATGCACCGAGCACTATGCTGAATTCATGCAAATGAAACAGATGTGTAGCATACCCTGCTGTAGCTTCCCACCATTTCACAGATCCTCAGTCTCTCTCCAGCACTTTTTGTTTGGGCATTGTTCACCTCTCACCTTGTCGTTATTCCCTAAACAATACAGTACTGTATAACAACTATTTACATAGCATTTACATTTTATTGTAAGTGATCTAGAAATGATTTAAAGCATACAGGAGGATGTCATAGGTTATATGCAAATATTATGTGTAGAATTCACATCTGCTAATTCTGATATCCAAAGGGATCCTGAAAGCAATACCCCAAAGATACCGAGGGACCACTGTAATATCTTAAGAAATAACAATCTAATTTGAATTAATGACAGCTCAATTTCAATAGTGGACAAAAATATTCTTGTATAGCATTGTTCTGCCCCTTACTCATCTATTGTCACAAATTACATCTGTATACATTGTGTGTTCATCAGCATGCATTTATAATGCTTTATGCAGTTGTATTTTAAATCAGGTAGGATATAAACATAGATACGAACAAAGTATATTTTAATACTGCATTTTATATTTACCTGTGTTGTTACCCTTATTGGTGTTCTCTCTTTTTTCATGTGAATTCAAGTTCCTGTTCAGTGTTCTTTTATTTCAGCCTGAAGAATTACCTGTAGTATTTCTGGTAGGTCAGGTCTAGAAATGAACGCCCTCCATTTTTGTTTATGCAGAAGTGCCTTACTATCTCCTTCATCTATAATGGATAGCTTTGCCAGATACAGAGTTTTTAGTTTCCAGGTTTCCCTCCCCCACCCCTCTTTTTTTCAGCAATTTATTATGTCATTCTACTGCCTTTAGGCCTTCATGATTTCTGGTGAGATATCAGCTGTTAATCTTATTGAGGACCCCTTGTACATTATTAGTCATGTCTCTTTTGCTGTCTTTGAGATTCTCTCTTTGGGTTCTTAGATGTGTATATTAATCTTTCCATCAAATTAGAAATTTTTTAGCTACTGTTTCTTCAGATATTATTTCTTCCCCTTTCACCTCTCTTTTTCTCTTTCTCCTGCTTGTGGGAATCCCATTATGTGTATGTTGGTGTGTTGAGATCTGTAGCGAGGTGTCTGAGGTCTGTTCATTTTTCTTCATTCTTTATTTTAATTTCTGTCCCTTAAACAGTTTGACCTCAACTGATCTATCTTAAAGTTTTCTGATTCTTTCTTTTGCCTGTTGAAATATGGTGTCAAGCCCTTCTAGTAAATTTTTCATTTTAATTAACTTTTCAACTCCATATTTTCAATTTGGTTCCTTTTTATAATTTCTTTCTCTTTATTAATATTCTCTAATTGGTGAGATATTGCCCTCATCCTTTTTTAGTTCTTTGGACATGGTTTTCATTAACTCATTGAACATATTCCAAATAGCTGATTCAAAGTCTTTGTCTAGTAAGACTAATGTGTGGCCTTTCTCAGGCACAGTTTCTACTTACTGTTTTTTTCCTTGCATATGGGCCAGACTTTCTTGTCCCTTTGCGTGTCTCATTATATTTTGTTGGAAACTAGACATCTTAGGTAATACAATGTAAGAACTCTGGAAATCAGATTCTCTCCCCTACCCAGGGTTTGTTGTTGTTGCTGCTTGTTATAGCTGTTGCTGTTTAGTGACTTTTGTGAACTAATTCTGTGAAGTCTGTATTCTTTGTTGGGTGAGTCCACTAAAGTCTCAGTTCGGTTAGCTTACTGGTCAACTAATGATTGGTCAAAGATTTCCTTAAATGTCTGGAACTAAAATTTCTCTCAGTTTTTGCCAAGAGATTCTGTGTCATGTTGGGGGAATGCCTTTAACATTCATCTGAGAAGTTTACAACCCTGTTTTAGCTTTTACTTCCTGCTTGCATGTAGCCTCAAGGTCACCCACATGCACATGGCTTTCTACATTCTGAGGAATATGTCAGACCTTTTCAGAGCCTCTATGGAAATCTCACTCCCCGATTTTTCTTTTTAAGCTTTGTAGTTAGACTATTGTTTGCCCCAACAGCCCCAATCTCTTTAGACAGCTGCAAAGTTAAAACACTGCCTGTAATAGTTTTTGACAAATTCTCTCCCCTCACCTCCAGGAGAAGGCTCTTAGCACTAAGCAAGCTTCCAAATCAACCTTGTTAGTGAGGTCCCCAGGCAACCTTCAGAGAGGTCAGATAATGGCAATCTTTGGAAACAAGGCTTTGGGTAAGCTCCAGCTGTTTTGCTCCCTCCAGTAACTGTCAAGCCACACTGGAATGTAGACTCTTGTTTTTCAAGGCTACCACTGAGTTGGAGATCAGTGGATGGGACTAGTGTAAGAAAAAAGGCCACAAAACTCACTGTTCCTATTGAGATTCAACCATTTTTTTCTTGAATACACACTCCCCAGGTTGCTACATGCCTTTGATTAATTTCCAGAGTGCTGAAAAAGTTGATCTTGATAAATTTTGCCAGTTGCTTTTGTTGAGAGATGACTTTTTTGAGGCCTTACTCCACCATTTTCACTGACCTCAACTCTTCATTTTTTTAAGATGGTCTGAAATACTTTCATGATTAAGGAAGAGTATAAATAAATAAATCTGAAAGAATCAGTGTAAAGTATCACATGTAGAGGACCCTGTATATTACATAAAGTTCTAAAAATCTGATTTAACTTTAAAGTAAGTTAATTTTTTATAAATGGGGAAAAGAATAACACTACATTTTTAAATTTTTTTATTTAAGGAAGTTTGTTAAAAATAGTAATAATAAAAAATTTAATCACTGTCTCCTACTTTTTATACTCTTTGGTTTTTAGAAATTTAGTACAAAAGTCATAGCAAGGAATATTCATTAATTCCATGCAGCCTGGTCTTACATGATGTAACTTTGTAAACTACTGCTCAGCACCTCTTACAGTATTTTTTTTTTTCTAAAGAGTTATTAACCTTTAATCTATAAAAGTAAGGTGCACAGATGGAAGCTGTCTTGTCTTTACTAGAAACCTTAGTGTATAATTCCAGTAAGTCAATCAGCTTTATTTTCTCACTTGACTTACTTTAAAGGTGTCATCTTAAACAAATAAAGTTCTGTTATTAATCATGTAACATGTAAACAGATATTTAAAGTGGACATTATAATATTTTGAACATTTACTTTAGAGGTAGATATTTTATCTTAAAAAAGAGGTAGAATTTATCTTAAAAATGTTTCTTTACATGAAGATGTTTATTAAAATGATTCACTAAAATAATCTATTTTATTAGATAACTATTTTAATGCTAATGATATTGGCCCCAGCCCATTCTTTTGTGTTTCCCATACTCTTTCCCGGTTGGGTTTCACCATGTCGCTGAAATGACCCTAATATCCCAGACAGACTAAAGATGTTCCAAGTTCTCTAACCTCTTTTCTTGAAACTGTTTCAACGAGGACAATGACACATTATTAGTCCATATGCTCATTCAAGAACACATTTGGGGGAAAAAAGGAAAACATGCCAGAAATGAAAAAAAAAAAAAATTTTATATAAACCCCATAGAATACATGGATGTATTATGATGCATCATCTATATGGCTAATATTCAGGTAAAACTGAGTTGTTCAGCTATTTACATGGATATGTAGACAATAAAAACAAAATAAAACCCATTGCCATCAAGTCAATTCTGACTCATAGCAACCCTATAGGACAGAGTAGAACTGCCCCATAGGGTTTCCAAGGAGTGACTGGTTGATTCAAACTGCCAACCTTTTGGTTAGCAGCCATAGCTCACTGTTAGCAGCCTGCACCACCAGGGCTCCATGTAGATAATACTGATGTAAAAATGGCATGGTATCAGATCAGCCCAAACCTGATTCCTGTAAAGTAGAAGACATACCTCCTCACTCCAACTTTTTTACCAATTCTGACCCCAGCCATCCCTCGCATGGCACTATCTACTTCTCTGATGTGTTTGATAATTTGTTTCAATGGCCACACAGAACTCACAAACTGTATTCACAGTTATGGGGTTTATTTGGGAAGTAACAGGTTACAATTCAGGATCAAGATCAACTTGGAACTAACAGGAGCAATTTAGAATACTGTTCTTCAGTCAGGACAGCTTCTTCTTGGCCTATTGCCCCAAGGCCCAGTCAGGCCTGCCTCTGCCACCAGACCCTTAGTCTTGGCCCTCAGCCCTCAGTCCTCGGCCTGGCCACTGCCCTGCTTGGGCAGCTGTTATACAGCCCTTTAGCTTTGCTGGTGAGTGTCCAGAGGCACCTTACTCTGCCAGGAAGCCTCCTGCCCACAGGCTCTCAGCTATCTCACTTTGTGGGCCAGGAAACTCACTGTAGCCACCTCACTCCATGAGCTGGGAAGCCCACCACACCATTTCATGCAGTTCTCCTGGTTCTACTGCCGCCATATTTCTGCTTCTGGACTTTGCCGTGCTTGCCATCTCACGCTGCACTCTGTCCCCTGGGTCTAGGAGGTTCTCCGAACAGGGACCATGGGCCAAAGGATGCACTCCACTCTTGGCTTTTCTTCTTGATGGTAATGAGGTCCCCCTCCTGCCTCTGGGATTGGCTCCCTTTAAACCTAGAGGGATGTCAAAACTGGCCAATCCCCTTGTTAGGATTCCATACACCTTATTTGCATGGTTCCACTTCTACAAGAGTTCTATGGACCTTATTTGCATTATTAGCAGGCTGCCCAATCCCTTTGGTGGGCCACAAGCACCTTATTTGCATAGACCCATGCAATCATTTTGTGGGAGTCACAAGACAATGGCTAGAAGGGCCATGTTAAGTAATTCACTGAACCACAACTGATCACTGGCTGAAAATTAATTTTTACCTGGTGTTTTGTTTCATATTAATATACTCTGTATAAACATCTCTAATTCTTCTCAACATTAAGATTCGTAGAAAATAACACACACAAAACGTCTTAAGGACTACTTGAAAATGTGCCCTTTACAGCACTGATTTTGGCATAAACATACTCCCCCCCTGCCCACGTTAATCTGATTTCATTCTTTAGTCTCAGCTAAGCTTCCATTCACATTTATTTCAGAATTTCCATGGCAACCTGATTTTCTTCTAAAGTGCTCATTACTTCCTCTATATTACTTAATTTTTTTCTTAATAGAGATTGTATTTCTCTTTTTTCTTTTGTTTTATCTTCCAATAAGTAAACCCGCAGAGCTGATTTACTATGAGCATTGTATTATCACTAGGAAAGAAATTTAATAGAAACACAATTACAAATATGCACCATTTAAATTTCAGAAATGTTTTTGGATCAACCCAGCTGCAACAAGCTTTATTAAGGAATGAAGGTCAAATCTCACACAAGATGTGGATGATTACAATAAGCATATGCATGGGGCAGGATTGCTCATGCAATGTGATACAAGAGCTTGAGAAGTCATCACAGGGTGTGGTGAAAACCTCAGACAGCTGAAACTGATGGCCCAGCAAGTTTCTACACACCCACATAAACAGGCTAATGTCAACTGCAATCAGCTCAGGGATCCTTAACTCTTCCCCCCTTTTTGGTTGGAAGGAAAGGATGTACCAAAGATTTTGTAAGAGGTCATATTCACTTCACATGTGATCCTCATCAGATATGAACAAATATTTCTAAAGAACATTTCTGTTCTTGTTTTATTAGAGAAATGTTAGATAAGCTATACTACAATAGAAGAGAACTATTAAAAAAAAAATGTATAGGGGTTTGGAGTAACTTAATGGACAACCCCTGTTTTAATGGAAAACAGTTGAAAATAATTTTCAAATAGAATTGACAGAGATGGTACAGGCAAGTTGGATGTAAGACACCTTTTCACAATGCGTTAAAACCAGGTAGCATCTTTCAGCAGAGGAACATAGAAAATCCTTGTTCAGAAAGCATTGTGTTCCAAAGGTTCGAGTTTGCATTTTTAATTTTTAACCTGTAATGAATATTCCCATAACAAATATATTGTGATATATGTCATGAGATATGGTAATACCATAGTAAGTTACCAGGAAAGTCTACAAATACCTTTTTGTTCGTAATACTACTGAAATCATATTTATTCCATAAAAAAAAAAAATGGGCGAAAGAAAAACACAACTATTCGAATCATACATTGAAGACATACGTAATAGTTTCCTATCAATTAACCTGAAAGAAAAGAGGAAGGATATTTCAGAGTAATACATGGGGTGATATTACATTGTTCTAATAACTATGATTAAAACCATGACATCAACAAAAGTAATCTTGAAGCAATATGTTATTGTCCAATTTGAGTTTTACAACAGCTTGTTGAGTTTGTCAGGGTCAGGTACTTTCAAATTTGCATTGCTGCCATTGTATTTCTAAAGTAGAACGTAAGTATTGTGGCTGATTCATTGATATATGCAGTATTTACTGAAATTCTGCAAAAGATGATGGAGCCTTTAATCCCAGCTATTCATGACCTACTTAAAATGACAGACAAATCACAGTATAATTTGTGTGTTAAAAGGCAAATGAAAGTATTAGTATCTTAAAAGGAACCCATTGCTGTAGAGTAGATTCCAACTCACCGCGATCCTATAGGACAGGGTAGAACTGCCCCATTGAGTTTCCAACCCTCTGGTTAACAGCTGTAGCACTTAACCACTACACCACCAGGGTTTCCTTTTTTTTTTTTTTTTTTTAAATGGGTGTGCTATTGTTAATGAATGCCTTTTGCACATCACTGGGAAAGCCTATTACTTTCTCTTAATACTTAGAGGATTTCATTTATTATTAAAGAATCCAACACCCCATTTTTACCCTAAAACCAAACCCACTGCCATCGAGTCCATTCCGACTCATAGCGACCCTATGGAACAGAGTAGAACTGCCCCGTAGAGTTTCCAAAGAGCACCTGGTGGATTCGAACTGCTGACCTCTTGGTTAGCAGCCATAGCACTTAACCACTACGCCATTTTTACCCTAGCACTACAGAATTTGGTCTAACATATTTCACTCTGTGTGTGTGTGTGTGTGTGTGTGTGTGTGTGTGTGCGCGCTCACCATCTGATTTAATTCTAGTTGTCCTGATTAAATCATCCATCATTTTTAGGAAGATGTTTCTCCTTATTGGATTTTTGGGATTGCCTCACTAGTTATAGCTATTTGCCACCATCTCTTCCTGATATGTCACTTTGAAAATATTGAACGACTTACATTAAATTTTCTAATAGCATTTTAGATTCCATTTATTTTTGTATTTCTTATCCTTCATGCTTTTTTCCATCTTTTCATCAGTAAATATGACATTGGTTTTGATATTTTGGATGTCTATATCTATTTGGGGCTTTCAATAAGCGCCCCCCCAAAATAAGAAGCATTATGCCTATATTGTCATTATATATAACTTGTAAATACTCCATACCCCCTAAATCCTGTGACAACTAGAATTAAGAGCTTTTTGTATTGGATTTAGATGATTATATTAGCTCTCTGACTTGGTTTTTAGACTAAGAAGTGTTTTAACTCCAAAAAGACCATTTAAATTTTTTGTCTTGGGTAGCATGGAAAGTAAAGAGATATACTTTTTACAGACTTGAGGGTTAACTTTTTAACTTATCTGATGAAGGCTGACCAAGATCAAAGTCCAGACAAGAAATGTTTGCACTAAAGTACACAGGACATACCCTGTAGTTACTCTGGCAGTATCTGAGTATGAGAATAAAGCACTTGTAGAGGCAGAAGGAACAAAGGAACTCCAAGTCTGGTGAAAGATAAACACCAAGAGGTGACTCTTGAAAGACTCAGACAATCTCTGGGAAGCTGCGGAAGACTGAGCCTGCTTTAGCTAGAGATGTTTATTAGCAAATGATTACTGTGGGTAACTGATATGTGAAATAGTACAGCTTCTGGAGATAGCACCAAAGAACGATGCTAAATACAGGACAGAGAGCTATGCAGAGAAAACATGATCAAAGAACAGCTATGGAGTTATAAGCACGTAATTATCTCTTCTTCTGTTCTAAGTGATACCCCAGAGCCTTAATGTCCTCATTAACTAACTTTATGACCTATGGAGTCAATCTTATAAACGCTAAAATTTGGTCTGCGATTAAAAATGGCAACTTGAATCAGTATCTGCATTTTCATTCTAAGCATGATATTATTTTACGTAAATGTGATTTCCAACATGACGCGTTCATTATTATTGCAGAATTGGGGATGTTTGGGCAAAAGGAGGATAGAAAAAAAAACCTGATGCTATAATTTTGTATTTCAGAAACAAAGAAAATTTACTCTTTAAAAATACAAACCACAAAAAATAACATCTTCTCAGGTAATGGGAATATGAAAAAGATAGTGGTCTTTTAACTGGACATGGGGTGTAGCTGACACACACTGGCAGGGGCCATATCAGACTCTTCATGATAAAGGAGTAAGATTTTTATGTTTATCAAAAGAGAACATGAAAGAAAACAGAAAAAGCATATATATATATATATATCATTGCTGTCAACCAACAGTGACATTTAGCATTTGAGTTGCTTTGAATGGTCTAGAAACAAATTAGAAATTGGGCTAATTTAATAATATCTAAAAATCTATACCTATTGCCATCATTCTGGGCAGTTCCTCAAATTATCAATCATTCATTTAAAAATAAACCAAAACAAACAAAAAAAACAAGCTCATTGCCATCCAGTTGATTCTGCCTCATGGTGAGTGACCCCATGTGTTTAAAAATAAGCCTCACAAAGTATGTGGTGGACACAGAGCTGGCATTATATTAAAGTATATTTTAAAGAGGTTCCATAGCTAACAAACCTGAGAAAAATGTGACATCATCCCCTAAAGCATTGCTGCTTGAAGCAGCTCCACCAGTGTCACAGATATGTTTTTTTCAGTGCAGATCTCTGAGCCACACCCCTGGTGACTCTTATTCAGTGAGCCTGAGCCTGGGTGTAATGTGGGAAAGTAACTTCTTAACAAGCTCTTTAGGTCATTAAATTATGCAAGTCGTCCTAACATATCACACTTTAAGCACAATGTCCCAGGAAACAACACGGCAGTGAAGGTCCTTTGCATCGCACCTGTGTGTACAAATGCACATTTCTCTTCTACTGTCTCTTGATTTTTCATGATAAACAACAGTAAGCTTAAAAGAAGAAAAAGTACCCCTGTGAAATAATAATACATGATATTTAAAAAGATCTTTTCAGCTTCTACATTTCTGAAGTCAGTTTCAGTCAGATTAGAAAGTGAGAAGCATCAGTTAAAAAATTACATACAAAGCACATTCCTCTAAGATTATAATCCATTTATATAATGAGGTGTTGTTATTCAGAATTTAGAAAGTAATAGCTGAGATGAAGACCAGCCCATCTTATTAAATAGCTCTTGCTTAGCTATGAGTTTATACATCACCAGTCATAGTGCAAATCCACTGGATTCCAAAGCAATAGTTTCAGCTACGGAGTTTTTTAGAAGCATTTATGGTAGCTCTTCTCTCTTGCTTCATTTATCAGAATAAGGAAAAAATATCTATACAGAACAGCCCATTACTCATATGGTCCCAATATTTTAAAGAGGGATACGATTTCTATCTAGGAAAAGATTAGTCCTTTAATTATGGATACAATCTCTTATTGTTTATATATACAGATATTTATTATTTAATTATTCTTAGATTTAGCTTCTTAAAAATTTTTTATTGTTGAATAAATGAAACATTTTGCTTGGCCTTCATCTGAGAAGGTGGTGCATGTATTACTTTTGTTGTGAAATATAAGAGATAAAATAAATATTTGGTGGGATGTATTGCACAAATACTGACTTTGGGCCTTATTATAGGCCTTTACTTATTTAAAATATTCGATAGGAATTAATTCAAACGTGTATCATTTAAATGGTGATAATTCATATCGTGTTGGTCTTACATAAATTGTATTTCCTAAAAATCTAATTGTCAGAATCTTTAGAACAACCAGTGTTCTTATCCGCAACCTGATAACCCCAAGTTGTTTAAAAAAGAATGATTGTTCTTCTACATGAATCAAAATAATTATTTTCAACAAAAATGGAATGGTCTCATATATACAACTGGGAATATAAAAGCTATTTACAAGTTACAGATCTTGAGAAAATCTTGTATTTCAGACATTTTTATTTGGGGATTTCTTTAAGTGCAACTTCTAATTTTGTGATATTCTACAATAGGAATGAATCATCATTCTCCTAACTGACTTCTGCTCTGCTTCAGTAGAGTGTTTGCCCAGATTATGACCAAGATAGACAAAGAGACCTATTCTCAAACGAGATCACCAAGTAGCCTCTATGATACCCTAGTAAAACAGTAGGGTTATAGTAAAGGAAACAATAGCCTTTTTATGGCCTTCTCTTCACAGTTCAGAACTCAGGCCTATCTGACAAAGTTGGGAACTGTGACAAAATTAGTAATGGCTTTTAAATAAATAATTTGAACATCTTAGATGTTAACTTACATTTTAATACTTTGAATATGAGGTAAAATCAACAGAGAAAATAAAATCCACATCCAGAAAAACACAGCAAGGTTTAGGGCATTATTCTGTTCTGCCTTTCTTTTTCTTATTCTTTTTGCCTTATACTTAACCTTTTCTTTTTTATGAAGTTTCATAATTTTGAGTCTAAAAATGTTATTGCCATAAGCAAGCTGTAATTGATAACCTTGGCTACACTAGAAGCCCCTAACATAGGGTGCTACCAACAGTTAAGTGCTTGACTACTAGTCAAAAGGTCAGTGGTTCAAACTCTCCTAGAGGTGCCTCGGAAGACAGGCCTGGTGATCTGCTTCTTAAAGGTCACAGCCTTGAAAACCCTATGGAGCAGTTCTACTCTGCATGTATGGGGTCACCATGAGCTGGAATCAACTCGACAGCAACTAACAACAACAAAACCTTTCTTTAAAAAGATTAAAAGAAAACCCTGGTGTTCGCTTTGTCACTATATATACTAAAACTGGAGCAGCACAGAGAAGATTAATGAGGCTTATGTGCAAGGATGGTTCACACATTTGTGAATCATTCCATATTTCCCGCTATTTGTTTCAGAAGGTATGGGACTGGGGGAGCAGGGAGGCAAAGGGTATGAAGGTGTTCTTAAACTCGATCACTAATATTTCATGTATTTTATTATGTAAAATGCTCATAAAGGTTAATCTTGGTGTGGAAATATAGGTGTTTGTTGTACGATTTTCTGTACCTTCTCTGTATGAAAAAAATTACAGTAGTCATTTTATTCCACATCTAGGCTTTTAACCTAAGAAAATAACCAGAAATACATGCCATAATTTATGCCTAAGTATGTTCATTTCAGTATTATTTATAAAAGGGAAAAATTGAAAACAATCTAAAGGTTGAGCAATATAGGAATGGTTAAATAAATTATATTGGAATCATATGATTATTGTGTATTGCTTTGGAAAACTTGTTTTCTGTGTTAGTTTCCTATTGCTGCTATAACAAATTTACCACAAACTCAGTGGCTTAAAACAACACAAATTTATTTTCTTACAGTTCTGGAGGTCAAAAGTCTAAAACGGATCTCAATGAGAAAAATCAAGGTGCCCGTAGGGCTTCATTCCTTCTATAGGCCTTAAAGGAAAATTTGTTTCCTTGCCTTTTCTGGCTTCTAGGGGCCTCCTGCTTGTGGCCGCTTCCTGGCATCACTCCAACCTCTTGCTTCCATCATCACATCTCCTACTACTAACTCTGATCCCTCCTCCTCCCTTTTATAAGGGCCCTTGTATTTACACTGGGCTCACCTGGATGATCCAAGATGATTTCCCCAACTCGAGGTCTTTATTTTAATCACATATATAAAATACTTTTACTCCGTCAAGTAACATATTCAGAAGTTCAGAGATTAGGACAGGAACATCATTCAGAGGCAATTATTCAGCCTACCATATTTTCTAAGTAAATAATGGCATATAAATAAAGTGCTTAGAATCACGTTGACACAAAATACACTTAATTATGTTTCATAAAATGAATGAATGGGATAAGTCAACTTCTTACTGCTTTAACAGCCTGATCTAAGCCACCATCATCTCTCACCTGGAGCACGACAGTAGTCTTCTTACAGGCCTCCTTGCTTCTCTCCTTGTCCTTCTATAGTCTCAGCACAGCAGCCAGAGTAATCCGGTTTGGAGGTTTAGGGTCATGGCTTTGAGGGACATTCCAGGCAATTGTTTCTCAGTATTTTTGTTCTACCTTCCTTCTAGTTCATTGCATAGTGACTGGAGCTTTAAAAGCTAGCAAGCAGACATTCAAGGTACAATAATTGATCTCCATTCACCTGAAGCAATAGAGGAAGGAGAGTCAGGCACCAGTGGAGGAAATCAAATGCATGTTTGCCTTGTCATGAGACCAGAAGAACTAGATGGTGCCTGGCTACCGTTACTGAACATTTTGATCAAAGAGTCTATAGGAGAATCCTGATCAAAAGGGGGAAAAGTGGAATGAAATTTCAAAGTCTTTGTAATCCACATGGAGCTATTGAGGCTGAATGAACCCCTGAAACTATTGCCATGAGATAATCTTTAAACTTTAAGCCTTAAACCAAAACTAGCTTCTGAAGTCTTCTTTGAACCAAAAAATAGCTTATCTTAATTAGTAAAGTACATCTGCTTTGAGCATTGCATTCTTTTTAAGAATTATATATGTGAAATCAAATTGACAGTGGCAACTCGAAAGATTGGGTAGGAAGTTGAGGGGACAGTGAGTTTAAGATAATGATGGTAGAATAATTTGGAAAAGGGTAACTAGAATGGTAGCATAACTTGAAGGATGTAATCAATGTCACTGAATTGTACATAGAGAAATTGTTGAAATGGTATATCTTTGGCTGTTCACCAAAATTAACAATTAAACATACATACATACAAAGCAAACAACAAAAGCATACATCTCATTGTGTTTCTCCTCTGCTCAAAACTCTGCAACATCTCCCCAGTTCACTCAGAGTAAGGCCCGAAGTCCTTTGGGTGACCCTCAAAACCCTATGCTGTGTGCCCTTCTCCCACCCCATTTTCTATCTAAGCAAACCTCCTACACTCTCCCAGGCTTCTACTTTCTCTGGCCACACTAGCCCCTTGCTGTTCCTCCAAATTAGTAGTCTTATCCTCACCTCAGGGCTTTTTCACTTGCTGTTTCCTCTGCCTAGAATACTCTTTGCCCAGATATTCATGTGGCTCACCCCAGCATTTCCTTCAAGTCTTTGCTCATATATCACCTGATTGAAGTCTACACTGGCCACTCTGTTTAAAATCTCAGCTGGCCCTTCACTTCTATATACCCAATTCTTCTTGCCCACCTTTGTTGTTTTTTCCATAGCACATCACCTTTTTGTCTTCTAAAAGCTTATTTATTTATTATGCCAATATCCTCTCCTCTACTAAAACATAAATTCCAAAAGGATAAGGAATTTTATGTTTTGTTCAAGGACATACTTCCACTGCCTTGAAGAGTGCATAGTAAAAGCTCAATAGTTATTGAGTGAATAAATATTAAATTTATGTTATATGCCAGGTTCTGATCTAGGTATGGGGGCAACATAACTCAACTTGACAGATGTTTCTCCTTTACTGGAGCTTGCTTTCAGGTTTTCCAGAACCTACCCAAAACCTCCTTCACCCAAGTCCACAGGTTGACTGAGATAGATGACAACACCAAATGAGAAGTAGTAAGACTGGAAAGTTGTAATTAGCCTGGCCTGTATTTTTCTTTACAGGCCATCTCCACCCTTACCACTCCCATACTTGTGTCCCAATTACTGGTAATTGTTCCACTAATGTTTTGGAGATTCATTCAAATGAATGCAGTTGTTAATTTAGGGTGTCATGAAAAACAAAAACAACGCGACAATTTGTCTAAGGGTCATAGAATAACCCAGTAGAAAATTGTTTCCTCAAATTTTATATCTATACTTATTATTTATGTATGATATACGTATATATCCAGGCAGAATTGACCAAAAAAAAAAAAAAAATTAGCCTTTTCAAACACTGTTATCTTGTTAGCTCTCATTTAAACTAAAAACTTATGTCCGAAGTGCATTCTTCAGATGAGGTTGGGATGGAATCTTCAGTCTCAGGTCTGCCATCATCCTAGTTCAGATTTTTCCATTTTTTTGCTGGACACCACACAGAAATTTGTTTGTGGTTGATTTTTTTTTTTTAATTAAGCAAAGCAGGGAAATTAGTCATTCATAAGTAAAATTTTTAATCTGATTTATCCTTCCTCTTTTTCTTTCGTATATCAAGTGCTTATCTAGTGTTAAAAGAAACACTGCTGCTGTATCATTTGTTGCTCTTTTTAATCAGAAAGTATGAGGCCAGCACACACAAAATGGTTTGCATGCTGCTTTCTGGTCTCAACCCTCAGGTTCCCGCAGATGAAGTATTATGAGAATACTGGGGAATTTTTCATTTAAGAAACTATTCTATTCAATTTCACTTTTAATAACACAATGAATATTTTACTGAAAATACCAAAGGTAAGTACTAAAGAATACTATATTTTAAAGATTCATTAAAAAGCAACATTTAAAGAAATCTGACAACTTGGGCACAATAACAATTCATGCCCTGTTGGTGGGTGAAAACACAAGCAGATACTTTCCCTGCACATTTGCTTTGTAAATTTTTATTGTGGTCAAAGTAATAAACTTTTGTCTCCATACATTTACCTATTCTGGTTATTTCAAGTAGGTGGGATCACATAATATTTTTCCTTTTGTGTCTGACTTCTTTCACTCAGCATATTGTTGTCAAGGTTCGTCCATGTTGTGGCATGTATAAAAATTTCATTTCTCTTTGTGCCTGAAGAACATTCTGTTGTATATGTATATACCACATTTTGTTTCTGTAAATAAACAAAAGCCTGGGTTTTTGCCATTGCGAACAATGGTGCAATGAACACTGGTTGAGTACCTGCTTTCATGTCTCTTTGGAATTTCTAAGTCATATGGTAATTTTATGTTTAACTTTTCAAGGAACTGCCACTGTTTTCCTCAGCAGCAACACCATTTTACTTTCTCCTGGGCAACGCAAGAGGGTTTCAGTTTCTCCACATTCTTGCCAACACTTGTTAGTTTCTTTTTCTGATATCAGAAATCCTAGAGGGCATGAGGTGTTTTCTCATGGTTTTGATTTGCATTTCCCTAGTGACTAAGAGCGGGCCTTGGTGGCCCTGTGGTTAAGATCTATAGTGGGTTAGGCTACTCATCAAAAGGTCGACAGTTCGAGTTCATCAGCCATGCTCCTTGAAAACTGTGGAAACCCTGGTGGCGAGTGGTTAAGTGCTATGGCTGCTGTCTAAAAGGCCGGTAGTTTGAATCCTCCAGGCACTCCTTGGAAACCCTATGGGACAGCTCTACTCTGCCCTATACGGTCACTCTTACTCGGAGTCGACTCCACAGCAATGGGGGAGTGACTAAGACTTTGAGCATCTTTCCATGTGTCTTTTGGCCATTTGAATACCTTCTTTGGAGAAATTTCTATTCAAGTCTTTTGCCCATTTTTATCTGGGTTGTTTTGATTTTTATTGTTGAGTTACAGGATTTCTTTGTGTAATCTGGATATTACCCTTGTCAGATATACGGTTCCCAAACGTCTCTTCACTTTCTTGATGCACAAAAGATTTTCATTTTGATGATCTCCAATTTATCTATTTTTTCTTTTGTTGCTCATGCTTTTGGTGTCGTATCTAAGAATTCATTGTCAAAAACAATGTTTTGAAGTTTTACCCCTATGTTTTCTTTTAAGAGTTTTATTCATTTAGTTCTTAAGCTGGAGCTGTGGTGGTGCAGTGGTTAAGAGCTCAGGCTACCAAAAGGTCTGGCAATTTGAATCCATCAGCCACTCTTTGAAATTTTTCAGTTAAGTTTCATATATGGTATGAGTTAGGGGTCCAACTTCATTTTCCCCATGTGGAGATCCCATTATCTCAGCACCATTTATTGAAGAGACTATTCTTTCTGCATTGAATGGACGTGACACCCTTATTGAAAATCAGTTGGCCACAGATGTGTGTGTTTATTTATAAACTCTGAACTCTGAATTCTATTTCATCAGTCTATATGTTTATCTTTATAATAGTTCCATACTGTTTTGACCACTGTAGATTTATAGAATTATCAGAATTGGAAAGAGTGAGTCCTCCTACTTTGTTCTTCTTTTTCAAGATTGTTTTGGTTACTCTGGGCTTTCCTTTCATTTTGTGAGATAATATAGTATATGCCGATTCCAAAGTCCAAACTTCTTCTCAAATTTCTAACCAAATATTTGAAAACAATGTAATCTCTCAAAATGTAATTTTTATGTATTTACATGTTTGCCTATGAGATTCTATTAATCATTTTTTTTTATGATTTAAAGCACTTTTTAAAAATAAGATTTGGAAAGGTACCTATATTTTTGACAATGTAGATAAAGCCTGGCTCATTCTGTGATTAACTATAATTTTATTATTTTCAGATGTAAATAATTTTTTATTATACTCCCAAGCCAATAACATACATCTTATTAGGCACAGTTAACTACTTATTAGATAAACCAATTTTTACTTAGTAAATTTAATATTTTTATATTTTATACAAATTATAAAATGTTATAATTTTATAATTGAAGTCGTAAAATGTTAAACTTCATGTCTTTTATCCCAGATTATCGATTGACATCACTGAATAATTGATAAATTATGATTTTTGCTTGTTGATTTGTTTTGCATGTTTCTAGTTTCAATCAGAAGACCTGAGATCTAAGCTTACCTTACTAGCGATGTGCCCTGGAGCAAGTCACTCAGTCTTTCTGAGAATCATTTTCCTCATCTGTAATATGCAGATAACAACTCCTGCCCTACCCATCTCAGAGGGTGGTTATAAAATGAGATCAGTAATGTGAAGGCCAATCGTAAACTCTAAAGCACTAGACATACAGTATTATCTTCTACCTGAGATATTATTTGCTTCCATGACTAATACCTAAATAGCATCCTCGGTTTAAGTGTAGCTAAAATCCTCCCTCCCTTTTTTTAAATTTTATCTTTCCTTAGAAAAATAGAAGGCCACAGAATTCTTTTTATCCTCCTTGATAAATAAGTAGACCGTAAACAATCCATGAAGAGTGTGTTGATTTCATCAATGGATATTTCTTGAACAAATATTTACGGAGTGCCAATTTTGAGCCAGTCCTCATATTAAGGATGCCCTAAATGGTTTTTGTTTTCCTGTGTGAGGCATAAGGATGCTTCAAGTTAGAAGGTAATCATAAATCTACTCTTCTAACTCCGGTGTTAAATCAAACGCTTCCTATGCGATGTTGCCCCTACACTTACCGATTTTTGAGGATGGAGATTATATGCCTCCAACTATTTCTTGCCTCACTGTCACCTTAATGTGATTTTTCACAATGGAGAAAACCATACTGACTCTAAATACTAAGCTCATGTTCCCTACACAGGACATAGAGAATACAAATTTATATCATATATATAGAGAGAGAGAGAGAGAACCCTGGTGGCACAGTGGTTAAAGCTCTCGGCTGCTAAACAAAAGGTCAGCACTTGCAATCCACCAGCCATTCCTTGGAAACTTTATGGGGCAGTTCTACTCTGTCCTATAGGGCCATTATGAGTCGGGATCGACTTGATGCAACGGGTTTTATGTATATATGTATATATACACATACATATTATATGTATGTGTGTGTAAAACTCTTGTAAGATCTACAGGTTCTCTGGGTTGTTTTCAACATGTTGTGATGTTGTGTTTCAACACCTGTAAGACACACTCCTCATCTCATGTCCTCATCCTCAGGCTCTTTCTTCTGACTTCATTATTTCTATTAATAACAGTACCATTCTCAGAGGCACCATAGTTTGAAAAGTTTTTCCTGTAACCTCATATTATCTATTTCCTCTTCTTTCCATTCTACCACTAACATTGTTCCCCACTTTACCTATTTCATAATTTCAGATACTGAAAACCTTGGGCCTGGACCATTACCATTTTTGGTAAATTATACCTCTGCCTATGCTCCTTCTCCACTCTGTTGCTAGAATAATTTATTGAAGATGTTATGTTCTTTCCCTTCTCAGAAACTGTCAGTAAAGGTCAGACTCCTTAGACTGCCCTTCAAAGCTATTCTCAGCACTGTCCCCATTATCTAGGTTTTTCTTCCATTAGCCCTGAATCTTGACTACTTGTTCTTCACCCCAAAACTTGTATTTTTTTTTTATGTCTTTGTTAGTAGGCACTGGGGTTTTTGTTAGTTTGTTCATGCCACTCATTTAATCCACAATGTTTAAGCCAACCCCTTGTAACATCTTCACTTCTTACACTACCCATTATTAAAGACCTAACCCATTGCCTTAATGAGGAAAACCCTACTGCAGCAAGTGACCTTTTCTCTAATTGCCATTGCTTTAAGAACAGTTTTCATGCCCACAATCTGCTTTTCAGAGCACCAATTTTATGTTTAATAATGTTAGTACTATGCTTGGAACATTCTCAAGCTGCCCTTATGCCTTGCATTGTTGAATCAACTGGTTGACTAGATATCAGAGGCGCCACGAAGGGGGATGAAAAGAAAGAGTGGAGAGAAGAGCCTGGAGATGTTGGGGAAAAAAGTCACTATCCAAGACAGAAGAAGGCAAACAATATTGGAGTAAAATTTTAAAAAAGAAAATATATTAAAGAAAACAATAACTTAAGTTTATCAAAGAAATATGATTCACATTCTTCCCATGGATGTTGGTTTTTGTTTATTTTAACGGCTACTCTGGCTGCAGCTCTTCTCAGTGCTGGATACATAGAAACAAGTAGATATTCATTCAGCATCGATTGTTGCTTCATTTTCAAATATAAATGCTTTGGATTCCACTCTTTCCTGGGAGTTTTGTTTGTTTCACTAAGTCAGGATATTGAGGGTGGTCATGATTCAGCATATTGGTAACTCTGTGTTAACAGAAAATCTGTAAACATCTAGCTCATTGTCTTATTCTTAAGAAAAAGACCTGCATTAACAATTGTCTTATTCACTGTCTTAAGTATTTAAGCTTTTGTCACTGATTCTCAAGGACTCATTGTTGGAGATTTAGGCATTTATTAACATTTTTCTTTAAGGCATCAGATAAAAATATAAAAAGGCCGTCATTAAGGTTTACATTTCCAAAAGTTTCTTGAAGGGAGGATCTATAATTTCATGTGGCTGTCTCCATGACTTGAGCACAACAGTTAATTTACTCTAGGATAAGAGAAAACATGATCATTATAATCAGCATCATGACAATAATAATAATAACTACTACTTATTATCAACTATGTACCAGATGGAAACCCGGGTGGTGTAGTGGTTAAGTGCCAGGGCTGCTAACCGAAGCGTCGGCAGTTAGAATCCGCCAGGCGCTCCTTGGAAACTCTGTGGGGCAGTTCTACTCTGTCCTATAGGGTTGCTATGAGTGGGAATCGACTCCGCTGCACTGGGTTTGGTTTTTTTTTTTTTTTTTTTTGGTTATGTACCAGATGCTGTATATACATATATGCCATATTCTCACAGTAATATCTAAGAATAAATACTATTATACACATTTTAGAAATGAAGAAATTGACTTTCTAAGTGAATAAACAACTTGCTCAAGTTTATGTATCTAGTCAATAATAGAGTCAAGGTTTTAGCCCAGAATTATCACACATGCATTTTCTTCTATGCCATGTTGTGCTATTCAAGCATTTCTAAGGTTAAAAAATATCCTCACACTCTCTGAAGCATTCTAAAAAGTGAGAGAAAAAGCAGGAAGGTTCAAAAACGTCCAAGTATTTAAAATTCATAGCAGAGGGTCAACGAACTCTGCAGTCTTTCTAGCTCTACTCTGAGGTATGCAATGCCTGCAGCTACCTGTAGATGTCACCAGCGGGCCTAATGCATAAGTACAGAAAATGCACACAACAATGGAGGTAGAAGAAGAAAAGAAAAAGAAAGGGAGAATTAAAGGTGAGGGGTGAGGATCCCACCACCAACCGGCTGTCATAAAACCCCACTGGTGATTCTACTTTTGTACATAATGCTTTTCTGAAAATGTGTGTGAAGGTCTCATGTACATTAGTCAAATCATAGTCAAATATGGAAGCAGCTCTCTTCTCAGAGAGCTGAAAGAAAAAAAAAAAGCTGTATTTTATTAGACCTAATCTTCAAAGATAAAATTCCAACACATTCTTAAATTTTGTCTGTTTGTAGTTTTAATTAGACAACTAAATGCACGACGGTGTTGTTACTAGATGCTGTTGAGTCAACCAGTCTCATGGGAACCCCATATACAAAGGAACTATGGCTGCCTAGTCCTGTGCCATCCCAATGATTGGTTGCAGATTGGATTGTGATCCTTATGGTTTTCATTGGCAGATTTTCAGAAGTAGAGGGCAAGGCTTTTCTTCCTAGCCCATCTTAGTCTGGAAGCTCCACTGAAACCCGTTCGGCATCATAGCAACCCTCAAGTCCCCACAGAAAGATGAGCGGTGGTCTTTCATGAGGTGCATCAGCTGGAAATCGAACCTGGGCCTCCCTCATGGAAGAAAATTCCACCACTGAGCCACCACTACCTTCACAAAGGCATGGTACCCAGTAAAAATGCATGGTAGACCTCATTAAATCTAATGAAAGTCTGGTTAAGATACAATTTTTAAAAACTTAAAAAATTTTCCACAGTTACCTAAAATGTATTAGGTTTATGAGAATCAGACTACTTGTTTGCTGAGTCAGCATGTTTTGTTTTTCCGTTACCATATTTTTCATAAAATGATAAGGATAAAGTGCAATAAGATATTCAAATAATTGCAAAAACCCTGGTGCACATAAATGGTGATGTTACTGAAATTGAACAGCATCCTGGGAAGAGTTCCTTTTTGTAATGGCTTGAAATGTTTGTCAGCTGATAAGAAAGTCTGAATTCAGAGTAAAAAAACAATTTTTTTTTTTTTTTATGTACTAGAGGTTATTTAGGGATACCAATATATAACCTGTAAAAATGAAACTTCTATGGAAGATGAACACATAAAAAACCAGAAACTTCTGGTGGTGTGATGAATTACATACTATTGCCTTTCTTGCTACGGTCTTGTAACTTCCACCCAGGTAATTGGGCGGGGCTGTGCAAATAAGATAATTGTGGCCCACCAAGGGGATTAATCAGTTTTGCCTTAAAACAGAGCCAATTCCAGAGCAGAGAGGAGAGGCCACCAACACCAGGGAAGGAGAGACCTGCAGGAGATGGGCATGGTAGGCTTCCAGGCCCACAGACCAAGAAAACTGAGTGCCTTTGGGCAGAGACAGGGCCAGGGAAAAGCCTATGCCTGACACATGAATTTGGGACTTGCTAGCCTCCACAACCAAGTGTGCCATTTTCTTCATACGGTTTGTGAGTTCCAAGAGAGCTGCAAAGAATTACGGAACCCAAAGATGAGAGGGAGAGTGCTGAGGGCAGAGGGAGCAGTTGATGTCAGAGATGACGAAGTGGTACAGCAGCTTGGAAAAGTTGGACATCTAGGACATCTTCAACTTCCGCCTCATAGAGGAACCAGCTTTGTGCCGATCCTTCTAAAAGAAATTATTTTTTACTTCCTGTAATTATCAACCTCTTTTACCCCTTGGTTCAATTCTTCTGAGGCCATTCAGTGTTCTTTTAAATATAATTCGTGAAAGACAGGTCTGCTTTTTCAAATTTGAAGGAATCAAAAGTGTACTTTGTTTGTTCTCATTAAGTTCATTTCCTTAAAGTATATCCTCTTCTGGGTACATTGGAGGAACATAAAAACGAATTGAATGAAGCGTATACCTTCAAAGGGCTTAGCATCTGTAAGACTCTAAACCACATAAGAATGTACGGATTTAGTTGTTTTGCTCATTGTTGTATCCTAGTAACTAGAACACTGGCTGGCTCTTTGTCAGTGGGTATTCAACAGATATTTGTTGAATGGATGAATATAGTTTAAAAAAAGGGCAAGTGTCCTCATATCTAACAACAACAAAAAACGTAATAAAACCAAAGGATTTGCAAGCAGGGGTAACCTGAGGAGTCATATTGTCTGTGAAAAACCAGTCAGGGCATTCCATTTAATAAGTGAGTGAATTGAGAATCATATCTTAATTTATAATTCCCAATTCAATGTTTTCTTAACAATGTAGTATAGTAAAAGAAGCAAAGATGGATTGAATACCCAAAATACTCTTATCAAGGATTAGGATTTATGAAGGATGTAGAGAAAACGTGACTCAATTTTTCTGCATGGCACAGCATTTGCACAATAAATGACATCTATTCTTAGTTCACATATAGAGTTCTGAGGATACCTGATTTTAATAAAACTATAGCTACAAATACCACTCAAGAAGTCACTAGAAAAATAAAAGAAAAAGCAGTCATCAAAGTGAATTTAAAATAGCACTGTAACATTGCTAAATTTTGTAATGCTTAAAATGATATTAGTCTTGGTTCTTATAAATAAACAGCTCACTGAACATCTTTCAATGTCATAAGGCATTTACTGTTTCAGATAAACTAAGGCTATTAAATATTTCCCTTTTTAATTCAGTTATACCTTATCTCCACTGCTCTTTGGAGGCCTTAAACTTTTTCTGTTTTGATTTCCTAATGGTGCCTTTCCCTGAAGCTGTTATCCCGTAAAAAAGGCAGATTAATGAGCATACATCAAGTATGCTGCTCACTTTCCCTGAGGCAAGCTGAATAGCATCTCTAGGTTAGGCCAGGCCCTGGAAAAGTTCTTTCCCAAAACTTGGACAGCAATGCCAGGTGAACTTGGGAAGATAGCTTCAGAGAGTGGTGGCTTCCTTTTGTTAATTATTTATTTCTTTTTACTGGATCTTTTGTTATTTTTGTTTTTGATTAGCTTTTGCAGTAGACAATGACAAAAATGGAAATCAGGATGAAAGAATCTTATTGTTGTTAGAATAAGTAACAATTTGATTTCGTTTATAAAACAGCTACAAGAGGGCCATGGCTTTATAGGCTATAGTGTACTAGCTGCATGAGATTGGGGAGGGCTATATATATATTTTTTTATATATTAGTAACTCACATATAAGTTATCTATCTTCTCTAGCACTTGCCAAGTCTGGCTTAGAATACCAATGTTGTTGTTAGTTGCCATCGAGTCAACTCTAAATCATGGCGACCGTCTATAACAGAACAAAACGTTGCCTAGTCCTGTGCCATCTTCACTATGGTTAGTATGTTTGAGTCAATTGTTGCAGGAGCTCATATTCCAGCATTATATTGGACAACATCCTGTTGTGAACCATAGGTTTTCACTGGCTACTTTTCAGAAGTAGATTGCCAGGCTTTTCTTCCTAAACTGTCTTAGTCTGCAAGCTCCACTGAAACCTGTCCACCATGGTGATGTTGCTGGTATTTGAAATACCTGTGTCATAGCTTCCGGCGTCACAGCAACACGCAAGCCACCATAGTACAACAAGCTGACAGATGGAAGCGAATATTGATAGTTATGCTTTTTTCTTAGTTCTCTGTTCTGAATTGTAAACTCCTTGAGGTTATGATGTGTGCCTGACTTGTTTGTTACCTGGCATTCCTATCCCACATCTTACATATTGTGGATGCTCTTGCAGAGTTTAAGTTAGACTTAATAATTATAGACAACAGGTTATTTAATTTAGTCACTAAAACGGAGGTCCTTATGTGGCGCAAACAGTTTGCATTCGACTGCAAGCTGCAAGCTGCAGTGTTGGTGGTTCAGACCAACCCAGCAGTACCGTTAAAGAAAAGGCCTGATGATCTGCTTCTGTTAAGACTAACCAAACCAAACCAAACCCAGTGCCATCGAGTCGATTACGACTCATAGCGACCCTATAGGACAGAGTAGAACTGCCCCATAGAGTTTCCAAGAAGCGCCTGGCAGATTAAGATTACAGTCAAGAAAACCCTATGGAGTGGTTCTGCTCTGTAACACATGGGGTCACCATGAGTTGGAATTGACTCAGGTGAAACTAACAACAGTCACTATTATGGATTGAATTGTGTCCCTGCAAAGTATGTGTTGTAAATCCTAACCTAATAATATGTGGTTATAATCCCATTGGAGCCCTGGTGGAGCAGTGGTTAAGAGCTCAGCTGCTAACCTGAAAGGTTGGCAGTTGGAATCTACCAGCTACTCATTGGAAACCCTATGGGGTAGGTCTACTCTGTCCTATAGTGTCGCTGAGTCAGAATCTACTCAGCAATGGGTTTTTATTATTTTTTTTGGAGCCGTGGTGGTAGATAAGGCTGCTAACCAAAAGGTCGGCAGTTCTAATCCACCAGTTGCTCATTGCAAACCCTATGGGGCAGTTCTACTTTGTCCTTTAGGGTTGGTATGGGTTGTAATCAACTTGATGGCAGTGTTTTTTTTTTTTTTAAATAATCCCATTTGGGAATGGGTTTTCTTTGTTATGTTAATGAGGCAGTATTAGTGTAGAATGTGCCTTGAATCAATCTCTTTTGTGACATAAAATAGCAAATTAAATGAGCAAGCACAAATGAGGAAAAGATACATGCTACATGATCACCAAGGAACCTACGAACAAAAGCCGAAAAGAGACAAGAACCTTCCCCCAGAGCAGACAGAGAGAGCCTTCCCCTAGAGCCAGCTCCCTGAATTCAGACTTTTAGCCTCCTAAACTGTGAGAAAATAAATTTCTGTTTGTTAAAGCTACCCATTTGTGGTATTGCTGTTAAAGCAGCATTAGATAACTAAGAAAATAAAAACAAAAACAAAAAACTGTTGCTGTCCAGTTGATTCCAACTCAGGGTGACCTTATAGGACAGAGTAGAACTGCCCCACAGGGTTCCCAAGGAGCACCTGGTGGATTCAAATTTATAACCTTTTGGTTAGCAGCCAAGCTCTTAACCACTGTGCCACCAGGGCTCCAAAGACAGTAGCTAAAAATAAACATTTTTAACACTGTGAAGCAATTCACATTTATTATAGAACATTCAGAATATATAGAATAGAGTGATAAGCTATAATACAAATAAAAATTGCTCGTAGCCTCAAAAACAAGAGATGTATTTTTGCATTCAACAATCATTGAGCACTTCCATGGGTTATGTCCTCCCCCAGGGGTGGGTGAAGTGAGTGAACACTTCAGACAAGTCTCTGCCTTCCCGAAGCCTATGTTCTAGTGGTGGGAGACAGAGCACAGACAATCAAAATGAACAAACAAAACCAAAAACAGCTGGAAGAAGTCTGCTCCAATGAAAAGATCCTGAAGTGGCAAAGAATTTGATGTGTACAAGAAATTAAAATGAAGCTTTTGTGGCTAAAGTGAAGCAAGCACAGGGCAAGGGTAGTACGGGTAGATGTTCAAACAGGCCATTGTTAAGAAGTTGGGTTTTTACTTTAAACACAATAGAAAGCCGTTGAAAGCTTTTAGACAGGGAGTTGCTAAGGTTTTATGGGGTGGGGGTGGGGTGGATAATGAGAGCAGAGCAAACCGAAACCAACTAGCTGCTACATGGATGACGGTGGAGCAAACCTGGAAGAAGAGAGGTGTTATCTAGAGTGTATCTACCCAAGAGATGACAGTGGCTTATGCTGAAAGGATAGAAGAGGAGAAGGAGGGAAGATGATAGATTCAAGATGTATTGTGGAAGTAGAACTGATTGGACTTGCTGGTAGACTGGGTGTAGGGAGGAATCAAACATGAGCCTGGGGTTTAGATTTGAATCACTACGTACCCAAAGTTCTGTTTACTGAGATAGCAAGGAATGAAGGAGAAAAAGTGTGGCAAGACTTCCACTTGACACACAGAGCCAATTCTCCCCTTATCTATTGATAAGAGCATTCAGATTGTATTATAGATGGACACACCCAAAAATCCACTGCTGTTGAGTAGATTCTGACTCATAGTGACCCCATAGGGTATCCAAGGCTGTAAATCTTTATGGAAGGAGACTGCCACATCTTTCTTCCACAGAGTCACTGGTAGTTTCACACTGCCAACCTTTGGGTTAGCAGTCAAATGCTTTAACCACTGTGCCATCAAGGCTATAGATGGACACAGCCCAGCTATAATCCATTTTCCCTCCCTTCTTTGAAGTTAGGTGTGTGGCCATGAACTAGCTCTGTTAAGATATAATTGGAAGCATTGTATGGAATTTCTGGAAAGGCAGTTTCAAGCTAGGTGTATGCCCTGTTATGTGTCCTCTGTCTTCCCTCCTGATACCTGGCATGCCAACAGCCATCATAGGTATTGAAGAGATCTTAAAGCTGGAAGCCACCTACTAAAATGATGAATCAGAAATATAAAAAGAACCTAGATGACCATTGAAAACCCAGGTGGTGTAGTGGTTAAGTGCTGTGGCTGGCTGCTAACCAAAATGCTGGCAGTTCAAATCCACCAAACACTCCTTGGAAACTCTATGGGGCAGTTCTACCTTGCCCTATAGGGTCACTATGAGTCAGAATCAGCTCGACGGCAACTGTTATGGATTTGTAGATGACCATGGAAAAAAATTTTTTTTTTATTGTACTTTAGATGAAGGTTTACAGGACAAACTAGTTTCTCATCAAACAGTATACACATTTTTCTATACCATTGGTTAACAACCCTACAGCGTGTCAACACTCTCCCTTCTGGATCTTGGGGTTCCCTATTACCAGCTTTCCTGTTTCGCCCTGCCTTCCTGTCCCTGCCTTAGGGTTGGTGTGCCCTGACCATGGAAACTTTATAGCAGCTCTGAATGCTTCCTTAAGACTTCTTTTATATAAAGAATAAATAAATGTATATTTTTAAGCCATTATATTTTGATCTTTTATTTGCAACTGAACATAATCTCAACTGGTCCCAACAGACTTGGGGAGAGGGATGGAAAACCAACAACTAAAGTTTTGAAATGCTAATTTGAGGTGCCTATTAGGCATCCTTTGGAAACCCTGGTGGCATAGTGGTTAAGTGCTAAGGCTGCTAACCAAAAGGTCGGCAGTTCAAATCCACCAGGCGCTCCTTAGAAACCCTGTGGGGAAGTTCTTCTTTGTCCTGTAGGGTCAGTATGAGTCAGAATTGACTCAGCGGCAATGGGTTTTTAGACATCCATGGCGCAGTGAATTACTTGATGTGGCCCTTCTAGCCACATCAACAAGGGGATTGGTCAGTTTTGCTATCCCACTCGACTTAAAGGGAGACACTGAGAGAGAATAGGAGCTGTAACACTGAAGACAGAGATAGAGGGCTGTAATATCAGAGACGGTGAGAAGCAGTGACAGAGAATTGGTGGCAGCAGAACCAGGAGACCAGCAGGAAACTGGCAGGGGACAGTGCAGTGGGCTTCCTGGCCCACAGAGAAAGGGAGCTGAGTGCCTTCCTTCAGGCAAGAGGGTTCCTGGCAGAGCGAGGTGTCTCCCAGCACTTGGCAGTGGAGCTAAGCTCACTGACCCATGGAGAGAGAGAGCTGAGCGCCTTTGGGCCGAGACTTATTGGTGGAGTGGGGTGGGTGCCCCTGGGTGCTTTTGGCAGAGGTAAAAGAACTTGGTAATACTTGCCTGAGCTGGGTAGAGGCTGGGACAAGGGAGGGCCCAAGGGGCCAAGAGCCAGGAAGACACCTGCTTGCAGGCACTGCTGAAAAGAGGCTGTCCTGATGGAAAGAACTGTATCCTGAGTGTTTCTGAACCTGAGTTGTAACGTGTTACTTCCCTAACAAACCCCATAATTGTGAATATTGTCTGTGAGTTCTGTGTGGCAATCGTAATGCATTATGAAACTCAGCAGAGAAGTAGAGAGTGCCTTGGGAGGGACAGATGGTGTCAGAATTGATAAAAAAGGGCCAGCGAGAGTAGGTATGTCTGACCTCTACCTCATAGGAATCAGCCTTGGGCTGTTGATCTTGATTTTCCTTCCCCTTTTTGAAGTTAGAGGAGGTCAAATGCCTTCGCCACACCATTTTTACAACATTCAAGTGAAAATGTCAAGTAAGTAGCTGGACATAGAAATCTGATCCTAAAATGGGGGTGGAGGGGTCAAGACCGGAGATATAAATGTAGAAGATATCAGAGGAGTTAAAGCCATGGAAAGGAACCCTGGAAAGGAGCCCTGGTGGCATAATGGTTAAGTGATCAGCTGTTAACTGAAAGGCTGGTGGTTCAAATCCACCAGTGTCTCCATGGGAGAAAAGAGCTGGTGCTCTGCTCTTGTAAAGATTTCAGCCTAGGAAACCCTATGGGGCAATCCTACTCAGTTATATAGGGTCACTGTGAGCTGGAATCATCTCAATGGCTCACAACAACAACAAAAAGCAGTGGAACTAATTGAGATTATCTAGGGAGAAAGTGTAGGCAGAAGAAAGAAAAGGGTCCAGGAGTGCACCTAGCCCCGCCCCCAACATTTAAGTGTTAAGCACAACAGAAAGAGCCAGGGGATAAGGCTGAGAAAGTGAGTCCCATGAGGTAGTAAAATAATCCAGAGATCGTGGCACCGTAGCAGCAAAGAGAGGAAAACCTATCAAGATATAGGGAGTTATCAATTGAATTGAATGCTTTTGAGTAGAGAGTGTCTACAGGATCGGCCAACATAGAAAATATTTTATAACAGACAACAACTGTTTCAATGGGATGGAAGGACTGAAGCCTGGATTGGAGAGAGGTAGAGGGATGGATGAGAAGGCTTTAGTTTCCTGCACTATGGAAAGTGACATATCCTGAAAAATCTCCCAATACCTGAAACTTAGAAATGATGGACAAAGTATGACAAATATCTTCCCAAATGTATATAGCTAAGCCTCAAGCTTGCTGAATGTGAAGAGGACTTGAAGCACTTACTAATGAAGATCAAAGACCACAGCCTTCAGTGTGGATTACACCTCAACATAAAGAAAACAAAAATCCTCACAACTGGACCAATGAGCAACATCATGATAAACAGAGAAAAGATTGAAGTTGCCAAGGATTTCATTTTACTTGGATCCACATTCAACAGCCACAGAAGCAGCAGTCAAAAAATCAAAAGATGCATTGCATTGGGCAAATCTGCTGCAAAGGAGCTCTTCAAAGTGTTAAAGAGCAAAGATGTCACCCTGAAGACCAAGGGGAGCCTGACTCAAGCCATGGTATTTTCAATCACATCATATGCATGTGAAAGCTGGACAATGAATAAGGAAGACCGAAGAAGAGTTGACGCCTTTGAATTGTGGTGTTGGCGAAGAATATTGAATATACCATGGACTGCCAAAAGAACAAACAAATCTGTCTTGGAAGAAGTGCGGCCAGAATGCTCCTTAGAGGCAAGAATGGCGAGACTGCGTCTTACATACTTTGGACACGTTGTCAGGAGGGATGAGTCCCTGGAGAAGGACATCATGCTTGGCAGAGTACACGGTCAGCAGAAAAGAGGAAGACCCTCAAGGAGGTGGATTGATACAGTAGCTGCAACAATGAGCTCAAGCATAACAACGATTGTAAGGATGGCGCAGGACTGGGCAGTGTTTCGTTGTGTTGTGCATAGGGTCGCTATGAGTCGGAACCGACTCGATGGCACCTAACAACAACAACAAGCCTCAAGAAATGAAGGAGGATCACAAACAGCAAGGAATGATGAAAGAGTAAGAGGGACATGGAAACCAGACCGATAATCTGACACTAAAACTTTGTAGCTGCCCTTCAGGAAAATGCAAGTCATTTTCTTTCTTAAATATTGAATTGATACAAAAATATTTTTAAAATGTGTTAATATATGAAAAGTACTTGTAAAGTGAACACTTATACTTTTAAAATCTCCTGTATGCCTCTTCCAATCCTATCTGTTTCCTTCACCCCTCAAAGTTAACCATTACCCTCACTTTCTTTATAGTTTCGTTAACTTGGTAACTCAAGAAGTTACTACTAAGCATACCAAGTTTTAATCTATATTTAAATGGATTCCAAGTCTTCATGTTTTTCTGTAACCTTCTTTTTAGGCTCAATAGAATTTTTCTAATGTTTATCAATGTTTTTGAGTGAAACAATAATTCAAGAACTAATAACAAAGGTGACACTGGGAAAAGATGTGCAAGCCAACTGGGAAACAAAAATGAAAACTGACCCCTACTTTACTCCATTCACAAAAGTTAGAAGGGTAGGTGTTGTAGGCTGGGTCTTTGGAGAAGCAAAACAAGTGAGAGACAGAGAGAGACTGAGAGAAATATTTGTTTATCTCAAGGAAATGGCTCACACAGTTTTAAAGGCTGTCTGGGGGTCAGGCGTCAGGCTGGAGGCTTCTCCTGACTCATGGAGCTGCAGGGGCTGACAAACCCAAGACTGGCAGGTCAGATGGCAGGCCTAGCTCACAGGCTACAGAGGCTGATGAATGCCAAGATTGGCAGGTAAGCTGCTAGCTCAAGTCCCAAGAACTGGAGGTCAGATGATGATGAGCCGACTGCAGCATCCAGAGCAAGAGCTTCGGTGGAACATTCATTTATATACTGGAGGCAGGCCACACCTCCAAGGAAACTCTGTTTCCACTGATTGGCTACTCATAGGAGATTTCATTATGGAGTTGACTACATCCTTATATAACTGCCAAACCACTGAGAATCATGGCCCAGCTAAGGTGACAAACGACCTTAACCATTGCAGTGGCTTTGAGAAAAATGTACAAGTTAAAACAATCAGTATTTAGAAAATAACAGTAGAAAATCTTCATGATTTTGGGGTACAGATACACTTCTTAGACCAGACACAATAATCAGTTGCTATAAAGAATAAGACCGATAAGGAGAAATACATTAAAATTAGAAAATTTTGTTCATCAAAAGTTTATTAAGAGATTAAGATTATTATTATTATTAAGAGAGCAAGCCACAGAATAAATTATCTGCAACACATACAACCAACAAAGAGTTCATAATGGAGAAGAAAAGTATGTCCAAGCATGCTCATAGCAGTCTTACTCATATAATCCCAAACTAGAAACAGACCCAAATGTCTACCAACAGTAGAAGGAATACATAATTTTTAGTATACACATATAGCTAGTACTTTACAACAATGAAAATGAATAAACTACTACAAAATGCAACACAATGAATAAATTTCACAAATATAATGTTGAATAAAAAAAGTCAGATGCAAAAGAATATATACTCTATGGTTCCATTCATAAAAAGCACAATACCTAACATATGGTGTGAGAAATCACGTAAGTGGGTATCTTTAGGAAGGAGGCAGGGTAATGATAAAGAGAAGGCATGAGGGAGGTTTCTGGGGTGCTAGTGATGTTCTATATTTTGATATGAGTGTTGTGTATATTGGATGTCATTTATTCTCGCAACCCTAGCACTTGCAACTGTGTTAATAGAAAAAAAAAAAAAAAAAAAAGCTAGTTGCCATTGAGTCGATTCTGACATATGGCAACCACAGAGTAGAATTTTCAATGGCTGAAAATTCAGGGCTTTCTTGTGAGGTGGCCTTGGGTAGACTCGAGCCACCAACATTTTGCTTAGTAGCCCAGTGCACTAACCATTCATGTCATCCAGGGACTCCTAATAGGTGTTCATTAAAGACTTTTGTTGAATAAATTTTGTTGACTTTAGGGTAAGAGGGAGAGACTTTATCAACTAGAGCATTGCTACTGTATTATGTTGTTGTTGTTAGGTTCTGTTGAGTCAATTTTGACTCATAGTGACCTCTTATGTCAGAGTAGGACTGCCCCATAGGGTTTTCTAGGCTGTAATCTTTATGGGAGCAGACCACCAGGTCCTTCTCCCATGGAGCAGCTGCATGGGTTCAAACCGCATCACTCAATAATCTGTACCTCTGCTAAAAGCCAAAATGCCAAAAATATTTAGAATGTGCTTATCCTTTTTGATAGCAAGAAAACATTTGTCAATCGTAAATATATATAACCCAGTGCCGTTATATACATATGTATTATATATATACACGTTTTTATGTATATAAATATATATAAAATATTTAAGTTAGGGAGTTTCTAATACCTGGAATATTCCTTATTCAGATTTTAGATTAATTAGATAGTGGGAGGGAAAATATGTACACTTAGTCACTAAATTGCTTTCTAGTGGTGATAACTAAGACGCAAAATGATTTTCAGTGAATTTCAGAAATGCAGTGTTATATCTGGATGTTTTAGAAGAAGCCGGGAGAGAAAAACAACAAAGCTAAAAAAATCCCTAAAATAATAAGACTTCTACCTTTGCACTAACAGATTCTAAAGAACAGATTGGAATATTCAGGAACCGTTACAACATAACAAGAGAGTTAAAATACTTCCTTCTAGATGCTCTCAGAAAAACAGAGATAAACATCTCCCCAAGAATCACTGAACTGTAAAAATTTGGACTGTTTCAAATTTACGAAATATTAAAGCCAGGAAATATTACACATTAGAAAAAAAAGTTTCCTAATAATCTTTTGTTTCCATGGTGAAGGAAGAGAATGAATCTTAAAGGGGAGCGAACAAAATGAGTTTGTACTTTTATGTTCTTCTTTCTATAATTAAATTTTATGTTTTCTACTTGTAGGTAGAGAGTAGGTTACCTGCTGCGTTATAATGTTGAGGGAGAAAAATCATCTGAACTTTCAGTTATATGTTGAAGTAGACTTTGCAAGAGTACTCTATAAACACTCCAACATGCTGAAAGGGCTTTTAATAAATAATTATCTCAGATTAAAAACAACAACAACAAACACAATGTTCCATAGCTGCAGACCATGATTCAAGCCCCAGGTACCCATTCCCACCAGGGTAACTCTATTCAGAGGAACCAGGGGTAGAAAGTGTGAATAGTTCAGTTCAGTTCAACCCACGAAACACATTGGAAAAATAGACACACATCTTATCAATAAGCGTTTCATAGTGTCATTTATTTTTATTGTTATTACTGTGAAATGCACTGTGAGAGGCAGCTTAATCTTGTAGTTTAGAGAATGTTTTCTAGAGCCTACCTGTCTGTGTTTGAATTCTGCCTCCGCCACTTGCAAGCTGTGACTTTGGGCAAATCGTTCAACTGCTCTGGGCCTCAAAGTGAGTAACCGTGAAATGAGAATAACAATCTATCTGTCTCATAGGACTATAGGAATTAATGAGTTAATATGTGTGAAAGAAAAGTGCTTGGTATCTACCACATAAAAAGTTCCCAATTAGTGTTAATTATTCATCGTTGGTATTTTTATTACTATTAACATGTAACCTAGACAGTAGGAGCCACTCGGGACTTTAGAATTTTTCCCTAAGAAAAAGGGATAGACAGGTCATAGCTATATGGATTCAAGTAATCAAGACATATCCTGGAAACTAGGGCTGCTGCAGGAGTTGAGTATTTAAGAATCAGTAGCCAAAAAGGCTTTCTCCATGACCTCCTGGTCTTAATGGAAGGTGTCCCACTACCACTGAGGCATTCCAACTTCTCTCTTTGTGGACAATGGGAAAAGGAATAAGAAGCTCGCTAAGTAGTCTCTGCTCATTTGAAAGGAGATGAGTACACTGTGAGGCTGTGAGATTAAGACCCTGAGGCCAGGGAGGGTGAGAGATGTATGACAATGAGTGAGCAATGGGGCAGAGGGCCCAGGTGACCTGGCTGTGTCTGGGGTCTGACATCCCTCTAAAAACTTGAAGGCATTTTAGCAGCATTCTGTGAAACTCATACTACCTCCTCGCATTGCTTCCTCTCCCCAGGTGGTAGCAGGTGACTGAAGCCTTTCACTGGTGTCCCAGGGGTTCCTTCCACTGGTATATCCATGGGATTTAAGGTTCTAGCTCAGTACCTGCATTCCCGGATTTACTATGCAGTTTGCCAAAGACTTCAGGTTAAGGACTTGTGGTAGGAAAAAGTACCTCAACAGGAGGGAAACTGCAAAGTATCCAGGCTTCATGAGGTCTGACTTTCACTAAAGGTAGTGACAACTGGTAGGAATTTGGGTGATTTATTTTCTAGCACTTGGGATGCAGTACTCTCCTTGGTTATATATTACTGGAAGGACTTAGAACCAACTGGAGAGTGAAGGGCAAATGTGGAGGCAGAGGTCCTGGCTCCAGCCCAGCACCTGCTAAAGACCTCCTTTTTGGGCTGTAAGTCTCAGAACATCTTGTACATATTTAAAAAGAAACACCTTTTGGATACAGGTTCAAATAAATGACCTTACTGTAGGACAGTGAACTCTTCTTTACCAGCATCTACCCACCCCTCCACAGCTTTAAGTAGAGTGTATATATATGTATATATACACATACACACTTTTTTTGGTGGGGGGACTAGAGAGCTTGGAGAAGGGAGGCATGGGGTGAAAACAATAAGCCTTTATCTTTTTTTAATTATAACTTAATTTTCTAAGCTTCTTTTTCCTTTTTCTCTTTGCCTTTTGTATTAACATGAGAACTTGTTTTGCCAAATGAGTCAATTGTGATGGGACTGTCATACATATGAAAAGACTTTGGGGGGAAAAAAGTGCTAGCTGACCAAGTGAATGCATGTAGCTTAAACATCTCTTGTGTATTTCCTAAAACCTAGGTAGTGGGATGTATGCTATGTATCAAGTTTACAAAACAACAAACCAAAATGTAGAATACACAGGCCCCATGCTTAGCATTGTTTTGGACACAAAGACAGGCAAAGACAAATACTACCTAGGAATGCAGTACCATTCACTTACCACCTGTGGGTGGGCCTTGGTTTCCCCCTTCATGGAACATTACTGAATTGATTTGACAGATCTATGAGATGATTTTTACCTCTAAAATTCTACAAATCAATCTAATCAGAGCAGGCAACTGTATGTGCAGTAAAATTAGCCAATAAGGTAAAATAAATAAATAAATAAATACAAAAGCAATTAAGTGTGCAATGGCTGTTACTGACAGAATGAGAGTTCAGAAGAGAATGAGGTCACTATAGGCTGAATAATGGAGGAAAGGCTGCCCAGAAGAGGAAGAACTCTAGCTGGATTTTGAAGCTGAGTAGGAATTGAATGGGCAAGAATGACAGGATAGGCTGTTTTAATTGGTAGATATTTCAGTGGGATTGTGGGTGAGAAAGACTGGAAAAGAAAGCTGTATTGAGAGTTAGAAAGGACAGGATACATTTGGGAAAATATATTCAATTTGATCCACAACTCTGTTTGTTTTCTTTTCTATGAAAAAATAGCAAACAAACTAATGAACATAATTCAGAATTCAGTACTCTGTGTAAAGGATTCGCTCTGGCAAGGATATTGTTTATTTTTATACTTTTCTTCCTAATTGTTACATATTTAATAGAATATAAAACTGAAAAAAAAACTCTTTAGAACATCTTCCACTTTAGATTATTTTCTTATAGTAAACAAAATTCTAACTTTGGATGGGTTACAAAAAAAAACAAACCCATTGCTGTAGAGTTGATTCCGAATCACAGGAACCCTATAGAAAAGACCAGAACTGCCCCACAAGATTTCCAAGGAGTAGTTGCTGGATTCAAACTGCCGACCTTTTTGTTAGCAGCCAAGCTCTCATCCGCCAAAGTACTGGACAATATTGTCATATGAAGAATAACAGGTAATTGATTTGTAAATCAACAGATATTCATTTGGCACAAACTAAGTGCTGTGTTCTGTGGTAGTTGCTAGAACAGATACATATAATAAACTCTGTCTGGGTGGAATCATAAAAATTGGTTTTGGAACCAAGAATAAGGCAGTCAATAAAATATGTAGACAGGTTTTTCTGGTAACTGAAGAACATTGCAATTTATATGTACTATTTCCTAAAGAAATCTGGAAAATATTTTTACCTTGATTTTTTAGTGTTGAATCTGTCTTAATATGTAACTGTTGATTTCATTCAACAAACTAAATTTTCATGAAGTTAATGCAGACTATTTCAATTGTATTGGCTAGGTGACTAAATTTACCATATACCAATTTTGAAATGTTATTAGGTGCCCTCAAGTCAGTTTTGACTCATAGTGACCCTATGTACAACAGAACGAAACTGTCTAGTCCTGCACCATCCTTACAATTGTTGTTATGTTTCAGCCACTGTGTCAATCTATCTCCTTGAGAGTCTTCCTCTTTTTTGCTGACACTCCACTTTGCTAAGCATGATGTCCTTCTCCAGGGACTGGTCTCTCCTGATAATCTGTCCAAAGTATGTGAGATGAAGTCTCACCATCGTTGCTTCTAAAGAGCATTTTGGCTGTACTTCTTCCAATACAGAATTGTTTGTTCTTCTGGCAGTCCATGGTATATTCAATATTCTTCCTAACACCATAATTCAAAGCCATCAACTCTTCTTCAGTCTTCCTTATTCACTGTCCAGCTTTCACATGCACATGAGGTGGTTGAAATTATTATGGCTTGGGTCAGGGGCACTTTAGTCCTTAAGGTGACATCCTTGCTCTTTAACACTTTAAAGAGGTCTTTTGCAGCAGGTTTGCTTAATGCAGTACATCTTTGTTTTCTTGACTGCTGCTTCCACGGTCTTTGTGGATCCAAGTAAAATGAAATCCTTGACAACCTCAATCTTCTCTCCAGTTATGATGTTGCTTATTGGTCTAGTTGTGAGGATTTTTATTTTCTTTATGTTGAGGTATAATCCAGATTGAAGGCTGTAGTCTTTGATCTTCACCAGTAAGTGCTTCAAGTCTTCTTCATTTTCAGCAAGCAAGATCGTGTCATCTGCCTATCGCAGGTCATTGATGAGTCTTACTCCAATCCTGATGCCATGTTCTTATTCATATAATCCAGCTTCTCGAATTATTTCCTCAGCATACAGATTGAATAAGTATGGCAAAAGGATATAAACTTGATGCACACCTTTCCTGATTTTTAACCATAAACTATCTTCTTCTTCTGTTCAAATGACAGCCTCTTGGTTTATGTACAGATTCTTCATGAGCACAATTAAGTGTTCTGGAATTCCCATTCTTCTCAATGTTAACCATAATTTGTTACAATCCACATAGTTGAATGCCTTTTCATAGTCAATAAAACACAGGTAAACATCTTTCTGGTATCCTCTGCTTTCACCCACGATCATGACACCAATAATGATATCCCTTGTTCCAAGTCCTCTTCTGAATCCCGGTTGAACTTCTGGGAGTTCCCTATTGATGTATTGCTGCAACTACTTTTGAATGATCTCCAGCAAAATTTTACTTGTGTGTGATATGAATGATATTGTTCAATAATTTCCACATTGTGTTGAATCACCTTTCTTTGAAATGGGTATAAATATGGATCTCTTCCAGTCAGTTGGCCAGGTAGCTGTCTTCCAAATTTCTTGGCATAGATGAGTGAGCATCTCCAGTGCTGCATCAGTTTGTTGAAACATCTCAGTTGGTATTATGTCAATTCCTGGAGCCTTGTTTTTTGCCAGTGCCTTTAGTGCAGCTTGGACCTCTTCCTTCAGTACCATTGGTTCTTGATCCTATGCTACCTCCTCCTGAAATGGTTGAACATAGACCAATTCTTTTTGGTACAGTGACTCTGTGTATTTATTCCTTCTTCTTTTGATGCTTCCTGTGTTGTTTATTTTCCCTGTAGAATCTTTCAATATTTCAACTCGAGGCATGAGTTTTTCCTTCAGTTCTTTCAGTTGGTGAAATGCCAAGGTATTCTTCCCTTTTGGTTTTCTATCTCCAGGTTTTTGCACATTTCATTATAATACCTTTCTTTGAAAACTTCTGTTTGTCTCTTTTACTTAATCTTTTTAATTTTTTTTTTTGCTTTAGCTACTGAACGTTCAAAAGCAAGTTTCAGAGGTCCTGACACACGTTTTGGTCTGTTCTTTCATTCCTGTCTTCTAATGACCTCACGCTTTCTTCATGTATGATGTCCTTGATGTCATTCTGCAACTCATTTGGTCTTTGGTCATTAGTGTTCAATGTGTCAAATCTATTCTTGAAAAGGCCTCAAATTCAGGTGAGATATACTCAGGATTGTACTTTGGCTCTTGTGGATATTCTGAAATATCCATGTACTAGAAGAAGGGAAATTAAAACTTTGGAATTCTTTTAAATGATCATGAGCTCTCATTTCCTTATCTAAAAAATAAAAATGTGGTGATAGAATTCCGGCAATACTTCCTGTTAGAATATATTATTATGTCATGAATTTGACAAACGTATGCCCAATCTCCCCCCACTTGTCTGTCAGTTTGTCGTATGGTGGGGGCTTGTGTGTTGCTGTGATGCTGGAAGCTATGCCACCAGTATTCAGATACCAGCAGAGTTACCCATGGAGGACAGGTTTTAGCTGAGCTTCCAGACTAAGGAAGAAGGACCCGGCAGTCTACATCTGAAAAGCATTAGCCAGTGAAAACCTTATGAAAAGCAGAGGAACACTGTCTGATATAGTGCTGGAAGATGAACCCCCCAGGTTGGAAGGCACTCAAAAGATGACTGGGGAAGAGCTGCCTCCTCAAAGTAGAATCGACCTTAATGACATGGACCTTCATTTGCTGATGTGGCATGACTCAAAATGAGAAGAAACAGCTGCAAACATCCATTAATAATTGAACCTGGAATGTATGAAGTATGAATCTAGGAAAATTGGAAATCATCAAAAATGAAATAGAACACATAAACATTGATATCCTAGGCATTAGTGAGCTGAAATGGACAGGTATTGGCCATTTTGAATTGGACAATCATATAGTCTACTATGCTGGGAATGACAACTCGAAGAGGAATGGTGTTGCATTCATCCTCAAAAAGAAGGTTTCAAGATCTATCCCGACGTACAACACTGTCAGTGATAGGATAATACCCATATGCCTACAAGGAAGTCCAGTTAATACGACTATTATTCAAATTTACGTGCCAACCACTAGGGCCAAAGATGAAGAAACAGAAGATTTTTATCAGCTGCTGCAGTCTGAAATTGATCGTACATGCAATCAAGATGCACTGATAATTACTGGTGATTGGAATGCAAAAGTTGGAAACAAAGAAGAAGGATCAGTAGTTGGAAAATATGGCCTTGGTGATAGAAACAATGCCAGAGATTGAATGATAGAATTTTGCAAGACCAATGACTTCTTCATTGCAAATACCTTCTTTCACCAACATAAATGGCGACTATACACATGGACCTCACCAGACGGAACACGAAGAAATCAAATTGACTACATCTGTGGAAAGAGACGATGGAAAAGCTCTATATTGTCAGTCAGAACAAGGCCAGGGGCCAATTGTGGGACAGACCATCAATTGCTCATATGGAAGTTCAAGCTAAAACTGAAGAAAATCAGAGCAAGTCCACAAGAGCCAAAATATGACCTTGAGTATATCCCACCTGAATTTAGAGACCATCTGAAGAATAGATTTGACACATTGAACACTAGTGACCGAAGACCACACGAGTTGTGGAACGACATCAAGGACATCATCCATGAAGAAAGCAAGAGATCACTGAAAAGACAGGAAAGAAAGAAAAGACCAAGATGGATGTCAGAGGAGATTCTGAAACTTGCTCTTGAGCGTCGAGCAGCTAAAGCCAAAGGAAGAATTGATGAAGTGAAAGAACTGAACAGAAGATTTCAAAGGGCCTCTTGAGAAGATAAAGTATTATAATGACACGTGCAAAGAGCTGGAGATGGAAAACCAAAAGAAAAGAACATGCTCAGCATTTCTCAAGCTGAAAGAACTGAAGAAAACATTCAAGCCTCGAGTTGCAATAGTGAAGGATTCCACGGGGAAAATATTAAACGACACAGGAAGCATCAAAAGAAGATGGAAGGAATACACAGAGTCATTATACCAAAAAGAATTAGTTGATGTTCAACCATTTCAAGAGATGGCATATGATCAGGAACCAATGGTACTAAAAGAAGAAGTCCAAGCTGCTCTGAAGGCATTGGTGAAAAACAAGACTCCAGGAATTGATGGAATATCAAATGAGATGTTTCAACAAACAGATGCAGCGCTGGAGGTGCTCACTCATCTATGCCAAGATATATGGAAGACAGCTTCCTGGCCAACTGACTGGAAGAGATCCATATTTATGCCTAGTCCCAAGAAAGGTGATCCAACCGAATGTGGAAATTGTAGAACAATATCATTAATATCACACGCAAGCAAAATTTTGCTGAAGATCATTCAAAAATGGCTGCAGCAGTATATCGACAGGGAACTGCCAGAAATTCAGGCTGGTTTCAGAAGAGGACGTGGAACCAGGGATATCATTGCTGATGTCAGATGGATCCTGGCTGAAAGCAGAAAATACCAGAAGGATGTTTACTTGTGTTTTATTGACTATGCGAAGGCATTTGACTGTGTGGATCATAACAAACTATGGATAACATTGCGAAGAAGTGGAATTCCAAAACACTTAATTGTGCTCATGAAGAACTTTTGCATAAATCAAGAGACAGTTGTTCGGACAGAACAAGGGGATACTGATTGGTTTAAAGTCAGGAAAGGTGTGTGCCAGGGTTGTGTTCTTTCACCATACCTATTCAATCCGTATGCTGAGCAAATAATAGAAGAAGCTGGACTATATGAAGAAGAACGGGGCATCAGGATTGGAGGAAGACTCATTAACAACCTGCGTTATGCAGATGACACAACCTTGCTTGCTGAAAGTGAAGAGGACTTGAAGCACTTACTAATGAACATCAAAGACCACAGCCTTCAGTATGGATTATACCTCAACATAAAGAAAACAAAAATCCTCACAACTGGGCCAATGAGCAACATCATGATAAATGGAGAAAAGGTTGAGGTTGTCAAGAATTTCATTTTACCTGGATCCACAATCAACACCCATGGAAGCAGCAGTCAAGAAATCAAAAGATGCATTGCATTGGGTAAATCTGTGCAAAGGACCTCTTTAAAGTGTTGAAGGGCAAAGATGTCACCCTGAAAACTAAGGTGTGCCTGACCCAAGCCACGGTATTTTCAATCGCATCATATGCATGTGAAAGCTGGACAATGAATAAGGAAGATCAAAGAAGAGTTGACACCTTTGAATTGTGGTGTTGGCAAAGAATATTGAATATACCATGGACTGCCAAAAGAACAAACAAATCTGTCTTGGAAGAAGTACAACCAGAATGCTCCTTAGAGGCAAGGATGGTGAGACTGCATCTTACATACTTTGGACATGTTGTCAGGAGGGATCAGTCCCTGGAGAAGGACATCATGCTTGGCAGAGTACAGGGTCAGTGGAAAAGAGGAAGACCCTCAAGGAGGTGAATTGATACAGTGTCTGCAACAATGAGCTCAAGCATAACAATGATTGTAAGGATGGCACATGACTGGGCAGTGTTTCGTTGCGTGTGCGTAGGGTCGCTATGTGTCAGAACCGACTCGACGGCACTTAAGAACAACATGCCCAATCTCATCACTTTTCAGAGTGTTTCGGATTTTCCTGTTTTTTTTTTTTTTTTTTAAAACTACAAACAACAAGAATACAAAAGTTTAACTGCAATATTTTCTTCTGGGGAAGAGTTTGTTAAAGGGGATAGAATCTGAAACAGATATAACCTGTATACTTGCCCCCTACATCCATTTTCTTCCCCACCTCTCAAGGACTTTGCTACATAAAATGCCAGTCAGTTTTTCTCTTACAAAAGATTAAATCTTCCAAGTATAATTATGTAACCAAAGTGTTTAATGTTAGCACTGATAATGGTGGTTACCTGTGGGGGTTGAGGATCGAGCTGGGCAGATGAGAGAGAGGGATGGAAACTTAGAAGTTGGAGGTCAGAGATGGGAGAAAAACATCTCACTATCTACTTTTTCTTGCTTTCTATATAACTGTAGTGTTATTTAAAAAAAAAAAAAAACCTAACAACAGCAACAATGACATAACTGAAAAAGCAAAATGCGATCATTCATCTCTATAGGATTACTGGAATGGAGCTACGTAAGAGCTGTCATAGGAAGGAAACTTTCTCTATGTAAATTAGATAAAATATTTCAATTTTAGATATTTTCTATAAAATATTTAGCTTACACAATTATTATTTCCGGTTAGCATGGTTTTAAATATGTACTTATATGCCAGACTTAAACTCATAATCATCTTTTCCAGCCCTGAATGCCTCAGACCAGCTGTCACTTTTTGTATTGATATAAAGAACACTAACCTAATCCCTCAGAGCTTGAACATTATATTTTACATTGTATCAGGCAAGCATGATTTTACATAGGGAGATTCACAAAGAAAATCAACATTTCTCAAGTCTTTTCTATTAAAAGAAAAGGTCTCTCTCTCTTTTTTTATTTATTGTGCTTTAGGTGAAAGTTTACTAATCAAGTCAGTCTCAAATACAAAAAGTTATACACACCTTGCTATGCACTCCCAGCTGCCCTCCTACTAATGAGAAATCACATTCCTCCTTTTCACCCTGTATTCCCCATGTCCATTCAACCAGCTTGCTTTATGGACTAATAAGTAGTCTATTCTACAGAATGTTCCACATGCAATGGATTTAAAAAAAGGTATACTTGTCTGCGTTGGGTGGAGTGTTCTGTATATGTCTGTGAGGTCAAGTTGGTTGATTGTGGCATTTGGATCTTCCATGTTTGTATTGGCCCAAAATGGAGAATACCAGAAAAATGTTTACCTGTGTTTTACCGATTATGTAAAGGCAGGTATTCGAATGTGTTGGATCATAACAAATTATGGCTAATGCTGTGAAGAATGGGAATTCCAGAACATGTAATTGTACTCATGTAGAACCTATACATAGACCAAAAGGCAGTCATTGAAGAAAACAAGGGGATACTGCATGGTTTAAAATTGAAAAAGGTATGCATCAGGGTTTTATCCTTTCACCCTACTTATTTAATCTGTATGCTGAGCAAGCAATCCAAGAAGCTGGATTATATGAAGAAGAGTGTGGCATCAGGATTGGAAGAAGACTCATTAACAAACTGTGCTATGCAGTGACACAAACTTTTTTGCTTAAAGCGAAGATGGCTTGAAGCACTCACTAATGAAGACTACATGGATTATACTTCAGTATAAAGAAAGCAAAAATCCTTACAACTGGACCAATAAGCAACATCATGATAAACAGAAAATGTTGAAGTTGTCAAGGATTTCATTTTAATAGCATCCACAATCAATGTCCACGAAAGAAACAGACAAGAAATCAAACGACGTATTGCATTGGGCAAATCTGCTACAAACAACTTCTTTAAAAACGTAAAATGCAAAATGTCACTTTGAGGACTAAGGTGTGTCTGACCCAAGCCATGGTATTATCAACCGCCTCATATGATATGCATTCGAAAGGTGGACAGTGAATAAGGAAGACCAAAGAAGAATTGATGCATTTGTATTATAGTGTTGGTAAAGAATATTGACTATACTATGGACTGTCAGAAGAACTAGCAAATCTGTCTTGGAGGAAGTATACCAGGCTACTCCTTAGAAGCAAGGGTGGTGAGATCACATCTCATTTACTTTGGACTTGTTATCAGGAGGGACTGATCCCTGAAGAAGAACATCATGCTTGCTTTAAAGTAGAGGGACAGTAAAAGAGAAGAACCTCAATGAGATGAATTGACACAGTGGCTGTAACAATGGGCTCAGACACACCTATTATTGTGGGGATGCCACAGGACTGGGCAGTGTTTTGTTCTGTTGTGCACAGGGCCACTATGAGTTGAAGCTGACTCGACGGTGCCTAACAATAACACTAACCAAAAGGTTGGCAGTTCCAACACACCTATCAGCACCACAGAAGAAAGGCCTGGTGATCTACTTCCATAAAGGTTACGGCCAAGAAAACCCTATGGAGCAGTTCTCGTTTGTAGCACATGGGGTTGCCATGGGTTGAATTCTGCAGCAATATTTTTTTGTATGCATAATTTATAAATTGTGCTTTCACATCAGATATGGCACATTTAAAAAATGTTTGATTAGATACTACGCACTTCAAAGTAAGAGTGTCTAGGGCCTGTAAAGGACTTAAGAGCCCCACCTCTTCACCAGGCCTCCTTGGAGGCAACTTCCACTGAGATGCTTTTTATTATCCCCCCCCCATTTCTGCTTCCTTCAGGCCAAAGAGCTAAGCACTTACTTCTCTGTAGTTTATTATAGTTGTTTTTCTAGGGGGGAAGGTAGGGTGGGGAGAGTGTGTTTTAAAATATTGCCTGGATTCTTAGTTTATCAGGGGTAGAGACCACATATTATTCATCTTTGTATTTCCAGTATCGAGAACAGTGAAGTTAATATAGTAGGTGCCTCACAATTATTTATTGAACTAAATTTCTTTTCTGTTCACGATGTATATCATCCCACTTGTACAACTGTGCCTTTCGGTGGTCCAACAATGCTTGTCATAAAATGCACATAATCTTGGAACCTATATTGGACTGTTTTTCCCAGATTCTTTTGCATACCTACAGTTTTTTTTTAGGGCCAGGTAGACACAGACTGTTCAAATTATGTTTGATCATTTAACTTTCATTCAAAATATTATGGTTAGCCTGAAATTTCCCAAAAGTGCCTCTTTCCTGTATTCTCTTTTTTCTATTTCTTCTTTCCATTATGTTAATTTTTTCACTTCTTTACTCCCTCCATTTTGGACCTATCAATAAAGGTTTTACCAAGAATCAGTTTTCTGTGGAGGTTATTCTTATAAAAACTCTGATGCTTCAAGTTTTTTGTTCATATAAAACTTTTACATTATTTACTCATAATTTAGAGGTATTTTCTCTTTTGGTGAGAGCAGAAAAAAGAGACAGAGCAAGCTTATCCTCATATTTAATATTTTTATACTCACCCATTCTTGAATACAACTCTGTGCTGCAGATGTCCAGCATAAACTGGATCATTTAATCTGTAATATACCTTTTAGATGAATCCCAGATCTGTTGCCGTTATTTTCTGTGAACTGCAGCAGTTATGTGCCTGAATAGAATTAAGTTTCCATCATCCCGTGTCATGGGATATATCTCATGGAGGATGACAGTGAAATTGAAACAAGCTTGAGGAGAAAGTGTTCTTATGTTAGCAAAAGTGGCACTTTTTGAGAGATTTGAAGTCCCTAAAGAAAGGAAATTGCCAAATACCACTGCTAACTCATGTGAAAAATAAACTCCTTTTTTTTTTTACGGATGGTGAAAACTGATTGTTCACATGATAGTGAGTAATATTGTCACCACAGCAGTAAGTTTTCCAGAAATGTCAAGGATGTGGTAACAAAGCAAAACTCCTGATTAGAATGACTCAACCCCAAACACTAAAAGCAAGACAATAGAAGTGTGCCAATTTTCAGGCATAAATCCTATTTATCTCAGTTTCTGCTTTCTACATATGTTATTGAGCATTCAAAAAAAGAAAAAAAAAACACTTATGAGACAGACTAAAAAGCAAGAAAAAATAACCTATCATCAAAAGATAAAGTAATGAACACATCCAGTTTTAGTGATGACCCAGATGTTGGGACTCTCCAACAAAGAATTTAAAATAACAAAAATTAATATTTTTAAAGGAGCTTGTGGTAAAAGTGAACAAGTATGACCATATGAGGAATTTCAATAGGGAGGGAAAAAACTAATTAAAAAAGTGAAAAACAAACAAACAAAAAACAATATTGGTGATGACAAATTCTTTCAATGAGTTCATGAGCAGACTATGAATAGCTGAAGAAATAATAAACTTGAAGGTAGGTCAATTGAAATTGTCCAAACAGAAACTCAAAGATAAAACCACTGCATGTGTATGTGTGGTGGTGGTGGTGGTGGTGCGGGTTGCTGGAAACAAAACAGAAAAGAACAGAGCACTAAAAAATTTTGAGACAATATAAAACGGTCTAACATGCATGTAATTGGAACATCAGAAGGAGAAGAGAGAAAGAGTGAGACAGAATAAGTATATGAAGGAGATAATGGCAAAAATTTTCCAAAATTAATGAGACCCAATAAGCCACAGAGCCATAAAGCCCTAAGAATCTCAAGCAGGATGAATTCCCCAAAACATACTTAGACATATCATAGTCAACCTCCTAAAAAGTAATGATAAAGAAAAAATTCTGTAAAGCAACCAGGAAACAGAAAGAAGGAGAGAGGGAGGGGAAGAGAGACAGAAAGACAGGAAGGAAGGAATGCAGGGTGGGAGGGAGGCAGGAAGGAAGGAAAAGAAAGATTACATACAGATGAACAAACATAATAATCACACCTAAGTTCTAATTAGAATCATGCAATTTAGAAGACAATGGAGTGGTGTCTTCAAAGTACTGAAAAAAAAATCTTTCAACTCAGATTTCTATATTCAGCAAAATACCTTTTAAAAAAATAAAGGCAAAATAAAGACTCTTTCAGGCATACAAAAGCTGAGAGAATTTATTGCTGGCAGGTTTACACTACAAGAAATGCTAAAAGAAGTTCTTTAGACAGAAGGAATACAATAGCAGATGGAAACTGGGACTTACACAAATAAATGGAGTCCTGGAGAAGGTAAAAACAATAGCAAAATAAAACAGACTTTTTTTTAACTTTAAATTTTTTTAGAAGATAAACAAAAGATGGTTACAATGCATTGTGGCATTTATATAGAATAGCAGGGAGGAAATAGTACTGTTGAAAGGTATTTAATTCTACATAAAATGGTGTAACAGCATTTGAAGGTTGACTGTGATAAGTTATTGAAGTATATTGCAAATTCTAGATTAGTCACTTAAAAATAAAATAATACTTTATCTATAGTATAAGAAATCTCTAGAATAAAAAGTGTTATCATTAAAAATATGCACACCTCAATGGGATGGCTTTAACAAACAGAAGCTTATTCTCTCACGGTCCAGTAGGCTAGAAGTCCAGACTCAGGCTCTAGGGAAAAACTTTCTCTCTCTGTTGGCTCTGGAGGAAGGTCCTTGTTATCAATCTTCCCCTGGCCTAGGAGCTTCTCAATGCAGGAAACTTGGATCCACAGGATGCACTCTTCTCCTGGTACTGCTTTTTGGGTAGTACGAGGTCCCTGATTCCCTGCTCACTTCTCCCTCCTTTTATCTCTTGTGAGATAAAAGGTGGTGCAGGCCATACCCCAAGGAAACTCCCTTTACATTGGATCAGGGATGTGACCTTAGTAAGGGTGTTACATCCCACCCTAATCCTCTTTAACATAATCTAATCTTGCATCATTAACTACAGGCAGAGATTAAAGTTTGCAACACACAGGAAAATCACATCAAATGACAAAATGGTGGAAAGTACACAATACTGGGAATCATGGCCTAGCCAAATTGATACACTGATTTTTGGGGGACTCAATTCAATCCATGATATTATATTAGGAAAAATAATAAATTTGCATGGTAAATAATATTCCATGGCATTATATACCACAAAAAATATGAATATTCTCAAAATATACCATGAAAAGATTGGAAATAGTGTGAAGAACCCCGTGAGATAAGGGGAGAGAATGCTGTATATTCATTCCTAATACCAGAACACTTAATACCTAATTCCAGAACACTTAATTGTGCTCATGAGGAACCTTTACATAGATCAAGAGGCAGTTGTTAGGACAGAACAAGGGGATTCTGATTGGTTTAAAATCAGGAAAGGTGTGTGTCAGGGTTGTATCCTTTCACCACACCTATTCAATCTGGATGCTGAGCAAATAATCCGAGAAGCTGGACTATATGAAGAAGAACGGGGCATCAGGATTGGAGGAAGACTCATTAACAACCTGCGTTGTGCAGATGACACAACCTTGCTTGCTGAAAGTGAAGAGGACTTGAAGCACTTACTAATGAACATCAAAGACCACAGCCTTCAGTATGGCTTGCACCTCAACATAAAGAAAACAAAAATCCTCACACCTGGACCAATAACCAACATCAAGATAAACAGAGAAAAGACTGAGGTTGTTAAGGATTTCATTTTACTTGGATCCACAATCAACACCCAAGGAAGCAGCAGTCAAGAAATCAAATGACACATTGCTTTGGGTAAATCTGCTGCGAAGGACCTCTTTGAAGTGTTGAAAAGTAAAGATGTCACTTTGAAGACTAAGGTGACCCAAGCCATGGTATTTTCAATCCCATCATGTGCATGTGAAAACTGGACAATGTATAAGGAAGACCGAAGAAGAATTGATGCCTTTGAATTGTGGTGTTGGCGAAGAATATTGACTATACCATGGACTGCCAAGAGAACAAACAAATCTGCCTTGGAAGAAGTGCAACCAGAATGCTCCTTAGAAGCAAGAATGGTGAGACTGCATCTTACATACTTTGGACATGTTGTCAGGAGGGATCAGGGTCAGCGGAAAAGAGGAAGACCCTCAACGAGGTGGATTGACACAGTGGCTGCAACAATGAGCTCAAGCATAACAATGATTGTAAGGATGGAGCAGGACCGGGCAGTGTTTCATTCTGTTGTGCATAGGGTCACTGTGAGTCAGAACCCACTTGACAGCACCTAACAACAACACCTTTTACTTCATTTTTACACACACTGACATTTTGGACCCAAAAGACATAGGAAACGTAGAATATTTGTCTTTTCAGTTGCAATGAATCACAATCAGTTCCAGAAAAACAAAACAAAACAAAATATTGAGTTTCCAATCCTAATACCAGCTTTGTTATCTTTTTCAACCCCCAAATTACAGTTATTGCTGTAATATGACTGACAGAAACACATCAAACATTGGCTCTTTTCTTGCATTAATTGGTCTACATTCATTCTAATCTTCGACCTGGTGGTGGTTTTATGCTTTGCATAGGAATGAGCAAGAACTCTGGTTTTTTGAAATTGCTTTCCTTTCCCTTTTCTTCCTTTTCATTCTGCCTCTAGGTGCTGCAGTAGATCAAAGCATCTCAAAAGCAGCAGTGTGCTCATTGTCTTTCAAGTCATGGTATGATAGAGAGTGACGAAGAGGAACAAGAATGCTTGGAACAGCTACAATAGTATCTATTACGCATCCAACATAGAAGGACCAGCTGGATTGTGCAAAATTGATAGGCGCCTGTTGTTGAAACCTTTTCTGTAACATCAGATAGAAATAATCATTCTGAGCCAGGCTTTCCTGAGAAAGATATCCTCTTGCTTGGACATGCTTTTTCAGGGTGGTAGGTAGTTCTGCAGTTAATGGAAGGCACATCAAATGAGCAATTCGTTTTCAAAGAACTGGTTTTAATTACTGTGGCAATACTGAATACCCAAGCATTTAAATGCACAATACCAAACACTGAAATGGGAGTCCTTTGAATTAGAAATTGTCTTTTTCTATATTTACACCTTGCAAGAAGCTAAAGTGTGCAGAAATGCAAATATCTTCAGGGAACTACAAATGGGTATCTGCCAAATAGTTATGCATTAAGAGAAAAATTTCCAGGGTACTTGAGAATCTTCAAATTGGTTATAAAACTCTTACTTGGCACATGGACTATATGTCTTGTCTCCATACTTAGAGCACAGGCTACTCTGTGCCATTTTCTTCTGCTATTATATATTATTTTTAAATGCAAATGTTAAATATTTTATTCTATTTAATTATACCATATGTCTCTGGTTATGACGTAATTCTTCAAATATCCTTGACAAACAATATTTCAAGGTATTCTTCTAATAAAAATTTACCAGAGGAATTCATTTTGTAGGGAGATGTGCAAATTTATTTTAAAAGTTGAGAGAAACCCCTTGTCATTGAGTCGATTCCAACTCATAGTGATCCTATACGACAGAATAGAACTGCCCCATAGTGTTTCCAAGGAGCGGCTGGTGGATTGAAACTGCCGACCTTTTAGTTGGCAGCCGAGCTCTTAACCACTGATAGATTTAAATCTACGAAATATATAAGAATGATGAACAAAATATACATTTTTGATGTGTTGTTGTTATTGTCAGGTGCCGTCAACTTGGTTCCAATTTATAGAGACCCTAGGTATAAGAGAATGAAACACTGCCCAATCCTGCACCATTCTCACAATCCTTATGCTTGAGCCCATTGTTGCAGCCACTGCGTCAATCCATCTCACTGAGGGTCTTTCTCTTTTTCACTGACCCTCTCTACTCCACCAAGCATGATGTCCTTCTCCAGGGACTGATCCCTCCTGGCAACATGTCCAAAGTACGTAAGACGCAGTCTTGCCATCCTTGCCTCTAAGGAGCATTCTGGCTGTAAGACAGGTTTGTTTATTCTTCTGGCCCGTAACCCATCGCCGTCGAGTCGATTCCGACTCATAGTAACCCTATAGGACAGAGTAGAACCGCCCCACAGAGTTTCCAAGGATCACCTGGTGGATTTGAACCACCGACCCTCCGGTTAGCAGCCGTAGCACTTACCCAGTGCGCCACCAGGGTTTCCATTCTTCTGGTAGTCCATGGTATATTCAATATTCTGTACCAACACCATAATTCAAAGGTGTCGATTCTTCTTTGGTCTTCCGTATTCATTGTCCAGTTTTCGCATGCATATGAAGCAACTGAAAACACCATGGCTCGGATAAGGTGAACCTTAGTCTTCAATATACATCTTACAAAAATATACATTTTCTATTAGATACATTATTAAGAATGAAAATTGACCAATTTAAGCTATCTGAAAGCAGATCTTAAAAAGAAAAAATTATCTTGTGAGCGGTTGCTGCTAAGTTTCTCTGAAAGGTATGTTCACACAAAAAGTCGTACATGAAAGTTTTTTAACATTTTTTACAAGGGAGGGAACTATCTTCCTGTAGTTTGTCATGACGGGACCTGCCGCAGTTGCAGAGTCAATTCAAGAACGGTGCAAGCACAGAGGAGGTGACTCAAGGATTTTACCACTGGGTGCACTCGCCCTCTAGGCTTAGCTGGGCAGGTGTGGAAAGGTGATTCCTTTCCATGGTGGCCCTGATGAAGCTGCCCTAATTAGACTGGGATGGACTAAAGAGATGGTAGAAACAAAGAATGTAGGCCTTAATTTTATGGTTTGACAGACCAGAATAATGGCTTTCTCACTATCTATAAATTTCTTGAGGACTCTAGGCTTCAGTTTGTTTGCACTGTCATTACAAAGATCTCTATTGGATCATATATTGCGTGGAATTAAGAAAATTTCCTATCTCTCCATTTTAATATAACACATGGCTTTGCAGGAAAAAGACCTGACAATCTGCTTCTGTAAAAATTACAGCCTAGGAAACCCTAGGAGGCAATTCTACTCTGTCACATGGGGTCTCTATGAGTCGGAAGCAACTCGACAGCATACAACAAAAACACACAGACATAAGCTAGAATTGTATATGGACCTGATTTACCTACCTGGAAAGAACTAATGACATTTAAACGAATACATTCCTTCTTAGTACGGCTGGGAAATCATTACTAATTTGCAGCCACACTGACATAAATTATTATCATTTTTGATATTAACATGATTATAATGTTGAGTTCCATCAAAGTTGGTATTAAATACGTACCACTTCTCGCAAATTGTTGCCATGAGCAGATTAATAGTGAATAATATTGAGACCTTTATTTTAATGTGTTTCCAAATTTAATAAAGTTCATTACATATTCTCATCTGAAACAAAAGTAAGTTCCTGCAAATTTATTTGAGAGGAGTAACACATCACCAAGTATTCACCACAGATGTTATTTAGGAAAACCTAAGTTAAGTGGAATTGTGCTTCTTCGGTGATCAATATATGTAACCTACATCAAACCTGGATGTGAAGGAATTGGGACCCTCATCCTTGGTTGATGGGAATGTAAAATGATGCAGTCACTGTGGAAAACAGCATGGTGGTTCATCAAAAAGTTAAACACAGAATTGCCATTTGAACCTACAATTCCACTCCGAGGTATATACACAGGAGAATTAAAACACACATCCACACAAAAACTTGTATATGCATGTTCGCAGCAGCATTATTCCTAATAGCCAAAAAGTGGAAAGGACCCAGATGTCCACCAACTGATGAATGGGTAGACAAAATCTGGTATATCCATAGAATGAAATATTACTCAGCCATGAAAAGGAATAACATACTGGTACATGCTATAGTATGGACGGACTACGAAAACATTATGCTAAGTGAAAGAAGCCAGACATAAAAAACTACATATTGCATGATTCCATTTATATAAAATGTGAGGAATAGGCAAATCCATAGAGACAGACAGTAGATTAGCGATTTTCAGAGGTTGGGAAGAGTTGGGGGGATTGGGAGTGGCTTCAAACAAGTACAGATTTCTTTTGGGGGTGATGGAGGTGTCCAGGAATTAGAGTGGTATTGAGTGTACAGCATTTGGATATACTAAAAACCATTGAATTTTACAGCTTAATTTGGCAAATTTTATGGTATGTGAATTATATCTCAACTTAAAAAATTAAAAGTATATGAATTAATATGAAGATAAAACTTGTGCAACAACAACAAAGGTAAAAAACAGGGCATTGCCAATACTGCAGAATCCCTTTTATGCTTTCCTTCATAGTTTTGCTACCTAGGCCTCATTTGTATATTTTTGCATCTACGTTCTTCTACTCAACATTGTTGGTGAGATTCATCAATGTGGATGCATTTAGCTGTAGTTTGCTTGTTTTTACTGTATGTTATTTCATTTTATTATGACCCTGTACTTTATTTGACATACAATTGATGAATATTTGAATTTTTCTCTATTATAAATAATGCATTGTAAATAATGCTTCAATGTAAACTCTTCTATATGTCTCTTAAAGCACATATGTACGCAATTTTGTTGGTTGCATATTTTATTGGATGCACATATGTTTCTAGGACGCACATATGTATGCAATTTGTGAAGAAAAGGAATTGCTGGGCTGTGAACTCTGCGTATGCTCAGCATTAGTAGAGAATGACAAATTATTACCAGTGGTGTACCAAGGGTTCCGTTGCTTCATTTTCTTGGTATTGTCAACAGCGTATACAGGCAACATCATTGGCATCTGCAAACATTTGGTCCCGTCAGTCTTTTTTAAATTTTAGCCAGCCTGTTCACTGTGTAGTAGTATATATTAACCTAGTATCTAATGGTGTTTAGTTGTATATGTAATGTGGATTTTCCTGATGATTTCTAAGATTGATAGTTTATTCATAAGCTTATTGGTTCATTTTCTTATGTGAGTTTTGTGTTCAAATGTCTTGTAAATTTTTCTGCTGCCTTTTTCTTATTAACTTGTAGGATTTAAAAAATATATTCTGTATATGAGTGCTTAGAAGTTATATGTGCTACAAATAACTTCTCACATTCTGCAGTTCACTCTTTTCTATCTCTTAATGTCTTTTGATGAACAGACGTTTCTACATTTAATGTAGTACAATTTATCAATCTTTTCTTTTATGGCTAATTTTGCATTTGTATAAGAAATCTTTCCTTCATGGAGATAATAATCATAATTTTGTATATACTAGATTCTTGGTAAATCTAGGAGCTTTACTGTTGTGCCTTTCACATTTAGATTTCACCTGGAATTGATTTTCATGTAAAATATATGATGAGACTCTGGTTTCACTTATTTTTCTTTATGGAAATTAAAATTTTCAGCCCATCACTGAAATGCCCTCTTTTCTGTATCGTTCTCTAGTGCCACAGTTGTTGTAAATCTACCATGCATACATGTGTGTATCTGCTTCTGGGATCTCTGTTCTGTCTCATTGTTTTGTCTATCTTTATGCCAACACACAATGCACTAATTTTTCTAATTTTATATATGATGTCCAGTAAATAAGTCCCTCTATCACATTCTTTAAGAGTTTCTTAGCTATTTTTGGCCCATTGCATTTCCATATATGATATGATGGCAATGTGTGGGGGAGGGGAAGCATTATAAAATCCTACGATTAGGTTTTAGTAAGCCTGTGTCTCTGAGCTGTGACCTTCACAGTGCTACTCAGTCCTCTCCTCCCCCCTTACCTCCCCTCCCCCACTTAGGTGAGCTGGGAAGGCTAGAGGGGGCTGGAGTTGAGTATTTCCTTTCCCCAAGTCAAAAGCTAGAGGGGGTTGGTTAGGTTTCTGTAAAACCCAAGCCAAATAAAAAAATAGGCTCTAGTAAAATAGTTTCCTGGAGAAAAGACCTTGTTAAGAAGAACGGAGAGCTCTGGGCACATTTCAAAATGGTAATTTTTTTGCTCCCCTTGCTGAAAGTTCAAGGGGATTTTTCTCCAATCAGAAGAGCCCTTCTGGCGCAGTGGTTAAAGCCTTTGGCTGCTAACAAAGGTGGTTGGAACCCACCAGCTGCTCAGCAGGAGAAAGATGTGACAGGCTGCTTCCTTAAAGGTTACAGCCTTGGAAACCCTATGGGTCCCTTCTACCCTGTCCTATAGGGTAGCTATGAGTCAAAATCAACTTGACGGCAATGGGTTTGGTTTTCCGTTTTTGCTTTCTCCAGTTTTACCTGGAGAACATAGAGGGCTTCTGGAGGTATAACTAAAGAGAGTGTGATATCGCTCCAGCAATCCCAAGCTTGTCCACGCTGATCCTCCAGCAATTTGTCAATTATAAAGTGTTCCTATGCCTTTGAATTATGGTGTTGGTGAAGAATATTAAAAATACCACACCTGCCAAAAGAACGAACGAATCTGTCTTGGAAGAAGTACAGCCAAAATAGTCCTTAGAAGCAAGGATGGTGAGACTTCATTTCGTGTACTTTGGACATGTAATCAGGAGGGATCGATCCCTAGAGAAGGACATCATGCTTGGTAAAGTAGAGGGTCAGTGAAAAAGAGAAAGACCCTCAAGGAGATGGATTGACACAGTGGCTGCAACAATCAGCTCAAGTGTAACAATGATCATGAGTATGGTGCAGGACAAGACAGTGTTTCAGTCTGTTGTACATTGGGTCACTGTGAGTCAGAACCAGCTCCAGGAACCTAACAACAACAACATGAGCTCTGACTCCAGCTGCAGTCTTCTGCTTCTGGGTTTCTGCTCCAAGTAAGCTGTGATTCTCTGTATCTGCCTGCCTCTCCAGTTTTCTGGGCAGCAGTTTGTCTTGTGACCTCAATTCTCTGATGAATCTAAGAAGAGTTGTTGCTTCTCAGTTTGTTCAGCCTTTTTCTTGTTATGAGTATGGGAGTGATGACTTTCAAGCTCTTTACATGTCAAACTGGGAACTGGAAGTCTGTAGATGCCTTTTATCACACTAAGAAACTTCCCTTCCTAGTTCTAACATACTTCTATTATGAACAGATATCGAATTTTACCAAATGAATTTTAGACATCTATTAAGATGATGGGAAACCCTGGTGGCGTAGTGGTTAAGTGCTATGGCTGCTAACCAAAAGGTCAGCAGTCCGAATCACTAGGTGCTCCTTGGAAACTCTGTGGGGCAGTTCTACTCTGTCCTATAGGGTCGCTATAGGGTCTCTATGAGTTGGAATCGACTCGACGGCACTGGGTATTAAGATGATCATATGGTTTTTTTTTGTGTGTGTGTGTTTCATTCCGTTAATGTGTAGAGTTACGTTGATTTTTAAATAAAACCAATCTTGCATTTATGGAATAAACATAAAAAACAGAAATACATTATATTGCTAAATATATTGAATACTTCACACCTGTGTTCATGAGTAAAATTGGCCTAAACTTTTCCTTTCTTATAGTGCCTTTGTCAGATTTTAAATCAAAAGTATGCTGTCCTCATCAATTCTGTTGGGAAGTACACCTCTTTTCCTGTTCTTTGGAAGTGTTTTAAGACTTTGACATTATTTATTTATCAAATGTATTACAAAATTTGCTAGTGAATCTTCTAAACTTTGAGTTTTGTATGATAAAACCCATTAAATATGAATCTCTTTAAGGGGGTTTTTATTGTTAAAAGAGCCCTAGCAGTGCAGGTTAGCTCAGCTGCTAACCAAAAAGATCAGCAGTTTGAATCCACCAGCTGCTCCTCGGAAACCCTATGGAGCAGTTCTACTCTGTCCTATAGGGTTACTATGATTCAGTGACCCTACAGGACAGAGTAGAGTAGTGACTCGATGGCAATGGGTTATTGTTAAAGGACTACTTAGGTATTCTGATTCTTCTTTTGTCTGTTCAGAAAATTGTTGTTTCCTGGGTATTTATTTCCTCTAAATTTTGATGTTTTTTGTTGTAAATTTTTAAAATAATATCTTCCTTATCCTTTTAATGCTTGTAAGATCTGTGCTGATTATCAGTTTCCATTTCTGACATTGTTTATTTGTGTGTTCTCTTTTTTCTTTATTTGTTTTCTCAGGTGTTTAATTTTATACATATCTTCTATTTTATTAATTTTTTTATTACCATATATTTGTATACTTGAAGAAACTGTAGTGCTAATAAGATAGAGAAGTCCCACATAGCAGGGGCCATATGATATGCATTCTTTGTTACTCAGTTCTCCTCTCACTGCCTTATCTCACTCCTTTCGCTGTAAATATTCCTTACAAATATTTGCTGAACACAATAATGGCAAGTTTAATTATCCCACAGTGACTAATGTTTTTCTTTAAACATTAATTATGGTTAGTAATAGGTTAAAATGCTTACTTAATATCTGGGGTAAAAAACCTAGGCACAGAAAACAGATTTTGTATTCTGGATCTATTATATTGGCATTTCTTTACTTGGCCTAAAGTTACATTACATTGACAGCAGATGATTATGCTAAATTCTCAAGCTAATTTTTAGTAACAGGACCTGGACAGATATGAAACTCCAAGGAAATTGTCTCTATAGGGGCCAAAGCCAAGTCTAAATAAACAAACTAATATTAAACAAATAGGAAACTTAAAAGCTTTTCGCTTTTGCCTGCACATTCTGGGGAAGAAAATGTGTTCTTTTGAGCACTTTAGTCTCTTAAAAATGTTTAATGGCATAGGTCAGTGTGATTTTTTAAGTGAATCCTTAAGTATTATAATTCTTTCTTTCTTTGTTTTCTCTCTTTACCTGATTTTTAGTAACAGAGTTCTTTCATTCTGGATATAGCATGTTCCTGGTTTCATTGAAATTTCACAGCGTGCATGTGCACCTTTCCACCTGTGATAGTTATTTAAGGAGAAGGATCTTGAGTTTGATGATTACTTGCATTAGTTTCCAAGGCACATTAGCATTTAAATGCAATACATTTCACAAGTTGACATAAAAGTACAACAATATTAAGAATCACAAAGCTGTCATTGGTTTGATAGTGAATATATACTTGAAATCTTATTTTTTAAAAAAAATCCTTCAAAAAGAAAAGTCCACAGTCCTTTTACATGTCAATATAAATTTTCCCTGGTTTTTATATATAAGAATGAAGTTTAAGACTACTTATTGCAAAAGACATAGCCCTGAATATAGTAGCCAGTTTGTCCGTAAGCGCTAAGTACAAGGCCGCTATTATTTAATGGTGCAGATGAATCTTTAGCTCTTGGTGTGATAAATGTGATAAATGATTGATGGTCAGGAAGCTGAAAAGGGAAGAAGACAATTCTTGCATACTCTTCCAAAATGCTATCTAAATGTAAAAAATGGAATAAGTAAGGATGATATAAACCAACAAAAAACCAAACCTATTGCCATCGAGTCGATTCCGACTCATAACGACCCTATAGGACAGAATAGAATTGCCCCATAGAGTTTCCAAGGAGCTCCTGGCGGATTTGAACTGTCGACTCTTTGGTTAACAGCCATAGCACTTAACCACTATGCCACCAGGGTTTCTGAGGATGATATAGGTATAATAAAATGATACATGACTTATTTATATGGCAAGAAAGTATTATTAAAACGTATCTATCACATTTTTTTTATCACATATATTTTCTAGTTTGCTTACAGCTAAATATGCCTTGTCGTATCTGCAATTTATTATTATGCTAAAATTGGTTGATTCTAGTTAAAAATACATACTGGGAATAATTTTTAGTGCTTATTGGATTTATAGAGACTGATACTGTACTATTTAAGCACAATATTTCAACATTGTTCTAACCAAGTGTTGTGATGATGGAAATGTTCTCTGTTGAGCAGTACAGTAGCCACTAGCCACATGTGACTATTGGGCTCTTGAAATGTGCCTTAATTCAAATGACAAACTGAACTTTTTACCTAATTTTAATTATTTTAAAATTTAAATAGCCACTTGTGGCTTGTGACTACCATAGTAGGCAGTGTACTTTTTTGCATTTATATAAGTTAAAATATGTAAAGTATTTAGAACAAGGTTTGGCAGAGAATTAGTGCTTATTAGTGTTTGTTGTTGTTGCTGCTGTTGTTATTATGTGTTTAAAATACATTTTGAGAAACACAAGGTGTTACGGATTGAATTGTGTCCCCCCAAAATGTGTGTCAACTTGGGTAGGCCATGATTCCCAGTATTGTGTGACTGTCTACCATTTTGTTGTCTGTTGTGATTATCCTATGTCTTGTAAATCCTAACTACCATGATGCTAATGAGGCAGGATTAGAGACAGTTATGTTAATGAAGCAGGACTCAATCTACAGGATTAGGTTGTATTTTGAGTCAATCTCTTGAGATATAAAAGAGAGAAGCAAACAGGGAGACAGGGGAACTTCATACCACCAAGAAAGCAGCACTGGAAGCACAGCTTGTCCTTTGGACCTGGGGTTCCTGTGCAGAGAAGCTCCTAGACCAAGGCAAGATTGATGACAAGGACCTCCCACCAGAGCGTTATTTCTGTTCTAGCAGCACTAGATAACTAAGGCAGAAGGTTAATCACATAAATTCAGCTAGCAATGAGATGTTGTCTTAAATATTTACAAATCAAAACCAATAAGAATTAGTCAGCACCACTCATTGGGATCCGTCTCCTGATGTCCACCATTTTGTAATAAGTTTTTTTTTATTACTGTTGACAACTTCTCTGCCCAGTGTGACATATGGGACGTTTTATGACCTAAAGGTGAATTATGTAATTTGTGTTACTCTGTACAATGTTTGTTGTCCCTTTTTCTTCTATATTTTTAAATCACAATGATACTAATTTGGACTTACACTAGAAAGTTAACAGGGGAAGAAAGACACACAGAAAAAAAATCTTTTGATTTCTGAATCTTACATTGAATTACAGAAATTGAACATGGGTACTCATCTCTATTGCTTATTTGATAAAAAATGCAGTTTCTTTTTTTTTTTTTTGGTTCATAGATTGCCGTGTGTATTTATAAGACCTCACAAAATATTTGATTTGATTAAATAACTTGCACCTGAAGAGAAATTTAAACAAGTTCTCTAAATAGCACCGTAATTTCTAGTCTCTGTTGGTTTTACCATTAATCTAAACATTAAAAAAAAAAAAAAAACCACTGCTGTCAAGTCGATTCTGACTGATAGCGACCCTATAGGACAGAGTAGAACTGCCCCACAGAGTTTCCAAGGAGCGCCTGGTGGATTTGAACTGCTGACCTCTTGGTTAGCAGCTGTAGCACTTAAACACTACGCCACCAGGGTTTCCAATCTAAACATGGAGCTACATATATGTCACGAATTCTCTCAATATTACTCTAATGAAACAGGCTAGTTTAAGTTGAGTAATCATTCTTATTATCTCTTTTGTACAAAATTGCATTTTTCACATAACAACTGATAAGTCTTTACTGAGACTATATCCAAATTTTAACACAATGATTTAGGGTCAGAAATTTTGGTGTCAGTATGAAAACAGCAATTAGAAAAAGATATTTATAGAGAATGAAACTATAATGTGGTTATAGCAGGGTTCAAAAAAAATCACTCAGATAAAATTTAAGATTATCTTGCTACAAAGTTAATGAAAAATAGTATTTTTCAGCCAGCCTTACTTCTGCAAATGGCACTAATATAATGATAGTAAAACTTGCACTGTGTACAACGACAATACTTTAAGCTGAGAAACATCCCAAATGATCATGAGGTAGTTACTCCTAACCTTTCTCTTGCTCTTTCCATTCCCCAGAGAACAGGCTAAGAAGATTGCTAACCACATTAATATTGGATCCACTCAATTGCAGAGCACATTACCAGGGCAGAAGGGGTGATTTTCCTTACTATTTAGAGCAGATACTGATTGCTGCCTACCTAATAGGTATGCACCTTTCCTACTTCCTAACTATACTTCAATTTTGTTCAAGTTGTTAGTTGCCATCAGTCAGCTTGAACTCATGGGAACCTTATGTATAAAAGAACAAACATTTCTTGGTCCTGCGCCATCTTCATAATCGATGGTATGTTTGAGTTGGTTGTTGTGGCTATTGTGTGAACTCATCTCTGTTAGGGTTCTCTAGAGAAAAAGAACCAATGGAATGTATGTATATGTGTGTGTGTGTGTGTGTGTGTATGTACAGAGAGATTTACTTCAAGGGATTGCTCACACAATTGTGGGGGCTGGAAAATCCAAAATCTGTAGGTCAGGCGGCAGTCTGGAGACTTGTGCAGACTTAAGTCCCAAGATTTGTAGGTCAGGTGACAGGAAGAGTGCAGAGTCCAGAGAAAGAACAAGTTCTGCCAGATTATTTATATATAGTCTGGGAGGCAGACTAAGGAAACTCTTTTTTCAACTGATTGATTGAATACATTAGATTGCATTATAAAAAATGATAACATTGCATTACATTACATTATAGGACAGCAACTAGTCTAGTATTTGGCCAAACCACGGAGGATCATAGCCTAGCCAAGGTGACACATAAAATTAACCGCCACACCATCTCATTGAGGGTTTTCCCTCATTTTCCTTGACCCTCTACTTCACCAGCAGCACTGGTAGAGCAGTGGTTAAGAGCTGGGCTGCTAATCAAAAGGCTGGCAGTTGGGAACCACCAGCTTCTTCTTGAAAACCCTCTGGGGGCAGTTCTACTCAGTCTTATAGTGTCGCTACGAGTCAGAATCTACTCGACAGCAAGGAGTTTTTTGGTTTTCTACTTTACCAAATATGATGTCCTTTTCTAGCAATTTGTCTTTCCTGATGATGTGCCCAAAGTAAACGAGCTGAAATCTCATCATCTTCACTTTTAGGGAGCATTCTGCTTGTATTTCTTCTAAGACTAACTTGTTCGTTCTGTGGTATATTCAATATTGTTTGCCAACACCAAAATTCCAAATGCATCAATTCTTCTGTCTTCCTTTGTCGTTGTCCAACTTTCACATGCACATGAGGCAACCGAAAAGACCGGTCAGATGCACCTTAGTCATCAAAGTGACATCTTTGCTTTGTAACATTTTAAACAGTAGAAGTTTGCAGCAGAATTGCCCAATGCGATATGTCATTGATTTCTTGAGTGCTGCTTCCACCTGTGGAGGCTGATTTCTGATTCAAGTAGAATGAAATCACTGTCAACTTCAAATTCTTCTTCATTTATCATGATGTTGTTTGTTGGTCCAGTTGTGAGGATTTTCTTCATGTTTAGGTGTAATCCATACTAAAGGCTGTAGTCTTTGACCTTCATTAGTAAGTGCTTCAGGTTGTCCTCATTTTAACTACCTTAGTTTACTTAATAATATGCTTGATAAATTTATTCTCATCCCCAGTGGGTAATCCTGCAGTTCTCAGCCAATCATTGCACCTCATTACCTTGAAGACATTAATTTAGCATAGGCTCCTAGTCTACAATGGCCAATAAGAGTGCTCTTGCTGCACATGCATGCTGGTAAAAGTTTTCTTGCTGGTAAACACACATATACACATGCATGGGCATGCATGTGTGTACATACACACACTCAGAGGAATAAATGGGCTCTTCCCTGGTTCTGAATTTTCTTGCGAACCCTATAATGCTGCAGCATGTGTAGTCATGATTTAACTGGGAGGAGAGCTAACCTGATAACATAGTCTGGGAATTGAAATTTGGAAACAATAAGGGTCCTTTCTGAGATTATCAAGCTGTTATAATTACCACTTGAAAAGATCTCCCATCTCATTTCCTGATCTGTGGGATAATGATTACCACATTATCTAGGCCAGTTGAGTAGAGAATTTTCAGTTTCTTGTAGCCCAAACCTTCTTATCTCATATATTTTGGCATTATTTTTACATCCATTTAAAGGTAAGCCTCACATGATAAGTATAGGGTAAGTGCACAATAACAATTTATTACATTTTCTCCAAGATGCAGAAATAATTTTTAATTTATGGTTTTGTTGATTAGGATTACTATATTTTGTCCATTCCTGTTAGTTTGTATACTAGCGTGCCACTTTTGTTTCTAAGCCAATTCGCCTTTGTTTCTAAGTGGGATGACACAGAAAAAAGCATCTTAAAATATATGAAACAATTTGGGTTATCCTTTGTAAAAATAACTACAGTAAATGTAAAGGAAAATGAGAAACTTGGTTTTGAGTTGAAAATTTTATTGAAATGTTAAGAAACGCAATGAACATAGGGATCTGATTCTAATTTCATGAAAGCATTCAACATATTCAATTCTTGAGAAAATTTATTTATAAGTGTAGTGATCACACTAGCATTTTGAATCACTTCTATTTTTACTACTGTATGAGTTTCCATCAGTTTTTAGAAACTGGAATTTTCTATAAAGTACACATACTGGATCATATCTGATCTGGATGCTACTATATGAAATGATTAGATATAGACTCCAGGCTTCCTGATGTTGTACCATATGCTGGATTAGAAAAGGAGTATACAGGACTCTAAAAAATAAAAATACATTTAAAAGGTTAGGATTTCAGGCATTAAAATAAGAATCTTCTTTCATGACTATGAAGAACGTAGCAAGCTTCTTACAGATTTCCATTGGAGTAATGTATAGCAAGTCCTTGTCCCTCCTTCATGCACCTTCAAACCACACTGTCTGAACCGCTGACACAAGGCCTAGTCCCTGGGTGTGCTGGTGTCCTCTAGGCACAGGTATCACTGCCACATCCCCCTCTTCTGCTGGGATGGGGTTGCAGCAGCCAACACCTTGACTACCTCTTTCCCCAGCACTGGCTTCCCTAAGCCTCCTCTACTGAATATAGTTAGGTTAAACAAAACAAAAACAAAATAAAACAACTAACAGCTTTAAGTTGGTAGGATTATATTTTACAGAATATATTGTTGTTGTGTGTCGTTGAGTCAATTGCAACACATAGTGACCCTATATGACAGAGTAGAACTGCCCTATAGGGTTTCTCAGGCTGTAATATTTACAGAAGCAGATCGCCATGTCTTTTCTCCCATGGAGCTGCTGGGTGGGTTCCAACCACTGACCTTTTGGTTAGTAGACAAGTGCTTAACCATTGTGCCACTATGGCTCATTCTGAATATATCAGAAAATCTAAAATGTGGGAACTTCTAGAGGTCGAGCAACCTGGTTTCTTCAACAAACAAATCACAAGAGAAAAACAAACTAACAAAAAAACAAAGAGAAAATGGAATCTAGAGATTAAAAGAGACTTGAGAGATATGTCTATCAAATTGGATGCATACACCTTATGTGGATGCTCATTTTAAAAATATAGTAAAAAAATACAAAATCTCCTACTTATATGTGAGACAATTGGGGCAAGTTGAACACTGACTGAATGCTTGATGGCATTAAGGAATTATTTTTAAATGTTTACATGTGATATCTGGTTATACTTTTGAAAGTGCTTATCCCTTAAAGATGTAACTGAAGTGTTTACAGTAGAAATTAAACGATATTGAAGATTTCCTTAAAAGAATCTGGTGAGGGGAGGGAGAAAGTGGCACTAGAGATGAAACAAGAATGGCCATGTGTTAATTGCTAAAGTTGGCTGACGGGTAATGGCGGTTCATTATCCTATTCTCTCAATTTCCATATAAAAGTACGAGAGAAGCCTATTTTTCTGTTATATTTCGGGATAAAAGAGAACCAAGACTTTAGCTGATTAGATTTATTGGCACACAAGCTGAAGATTTTGCCAGAAATATGAATTTTATTGTGATGCCAGGAAAGATAGGCTTAATTTAATTAACAGAAAGTAATTTGTTTCTGAAACAAAATAAACAAAAAAAGCAATAAAGGCCAGGAGATGTGACAGGATTTCTTCTCCAGCCATTCTTAATGAAAGGAAAAAGGAATGTGAGAAAGAGCAATATTTTTCTCTTTTATTAAAATAGAAAATAGAAATTGCTGCCAAGTTCTCTGGAATCATCGACTGATGCACAGTGGACAACATCTTGAAAGGTAAGTCTTTGATATGGATCTCCTACTGTGTGTGCCTAAAACTAAAACCAATCTGAACACTAGAGAAATCACATTCTCAGTAGAACGGGAAGGACACACAACAACTTCCCAACAATATTTTAGTTATTACAAGTTTTTTAGATATTAATGTAAAAAAACAAATCTAAAATATTTCATTTTAATTCCTCATGTCATTTGTATCTTGCAGAAATTAAAAGTGAAACTAAGCTGAAAATGAAAAAGATTTATTGTTCTTTAGTAACAATGAAAATGTTTCTATTACATCTCCCTACTTTGTCAAAAAGATACAGGACACTTGGGTTCTTAAATAGGTGTGCATTTATTTATCATCCATTGAGTAGGGCTGTATTTTAATTTTTACTCTGTCTTGATTAGACAAATCATCCAAATTAATTCTCTTTGTGATCTGAAAGATATCTTATTTTTTTGTTTTCATCCCTAAAAAAACTACTAAAAGTGTGTATCACATCATTATTGAAGGAAACAAAGAAATAAAAAAGGCAAGAGGTGTAGTAGGCTCCAATCACCCCACCCAAGTCTCTGAAACTACTAGAAACCGTCTAATCCAACACTTTGGTTCTCATTTTCAGTAACTAAAAAAACATAAAAACTCTTCATGGCTTATTTTCATTAAAAAAGTAATAGGAAAGAAATTCAAACTTTATATTACTATATGCTCACTTTTATAAGTTATGACAGATATGTTTCTAGAATCAGATGTAAGAAACTTTTATAGATGGAAGTGGTGTGTCATGGCCAGTTCTATTTTATACCCAAGTGGATGCTCATATTACCTACTTAAAAAAGGCTGAGGAGGCTGAGCTAGCCTGTTTCTTATTATATTGATAAGAGATAGCCCCAAAATGGGCCAAAAAAGATGTAATACACTTTAATTTCTTCTTTTCTGTTCTGTTATCAGGAAATGGTTTTCCATACCCTCACCTAAATTTAAAGAGAACACAGAACACTATCCTCCCTTTTGTCTTTTGCAATAAAATGAAGAACATTAAATGGATATTTACTGTTAGTAGCTGACTAACATTCTGTGGGTTAAAGTGATATTTTCCAGATTTGTCAGCTCTCTTTGAATATATTCAGTGACCATAAAACCATTTAACAGGGAACTGCAAATGCCCTGGAATGGAAAAATCTCATTGCACATTTAGAGAAACTCCATTCTCCCCCCAACTGAAATAACTATTAAGACATTTCTCTCAGTTGTGATGTGGAAACATGTCCAAGTGACTTCATGGTTGGTTTTGTTCATGTGTGCGTGTGTGTACTTGTGTGTGTTCCTGCTGCAAAAGAATACAGTCCACCATTGCCACTTACCTACATTTTCTCTGGGTTGCTCCAATTCCCATAAATTGGATTGACAAATGCACAGTGACCTCTTTCCTCAGTTTTCCTTAAAACACAAAGAGCCACACGCACAAAAATTATAAGTATTGAAATGCACCATAGTACTTTCTCAAGTTATTATCTGGTAGAAATCTTTGAGAGACACATTGTCTAGCTAGCAAACTTATTTTTATGGGTGCATTAACATAAAGTTTTTTTTTTTTTTTGGCAGCACACCAAGGCAACCACATTCTTGAAAGTAAATGCAATTTACTTTAAAGAAATCCAGGAAAATAAAAGCAGTAATGTAAATAGGCCTTAAGACTGATTTCTTAAAATATTACTCAAATAATGCAAAATGTACATTAGAAAGAACAATGTACGATGAAGCTGGGTTGGTTATAAGAAAAGGCCATCTTTAAGTCCCTTTAGACTTCAAATGTGCCAAATCACCACCCCCTGAGGATCCTTTTCTGTGTCAGCCTCTGTTATAAAGATCTGTAGTACATGAGTCATTGTCTTTAATATTTTAAATAGCAAACTTAAAAATTGAGTGCTTTGAAGAGTTCTTTATGTTAGTGTTTTGTTTCATGAAAATCGTAAGGACGTATGTCCTTGGTATTCTTATATATCAGTCTATATCTGCGTAATTCCCTCTGATTTGCTGGGCTCTTAAAAGATCATTTTATTCCATATTTTAACTATTAAAGAGTCAATAGACTTACTAAAAGGCCACAAAAAAAATACTGTCACAGGAACAAAAAGTATATAGCCAAATAACAAAGTATTCCCTATTAAAGACATGTGGAAGGATCCCATACATGCATACACACACGTACACACACACAAGCACTATGAAAAATGGAAGAACAATTCCAGGATGATTGCCAGTGTCTTGAGGAGAACCAGGAAGGAAAAGAACAAAAGAATGAATGAACATTGCTGCTAATCAGGATATAATGACAAGTTCATCTGAAATATATCCCTAAATCCCAAAAGAAAAGGTAATAAAAAGGAAGTTCTCATTGCTTTGTGTTGTGAGAGGAAATAGCCAGAAGCAAAGCTTCTTATGGTCATCTACCAACTCACACGGTCCTTTTCTAAGAAATAACAGTATGAGTAAGTCCTAACAGTCTAATTGGGGCCCGGGTGGTAGAGTGGTTAAGTGCTTGGTTGCTAACCAAAAGGTCGGCAGTTTGAATCCACCAGCCTCTCCTTGGAAACTCTGTGGAGCAGTTCTGCTCTGTCCAATAGGGTCACTATGAGTTGACTCGACCGCAACACATTTTTTAACAGTCTGTCAGTTTGTCGTACTGTGGGGGCTTGTGTGTTGCTGTGATGCTGGAAGCTATGCCACCAGTATTCAGATACCAGCAGCGTCACCCATGGAGGACAGGTTTCAGCTGAGCTTCTAGACTAAGGAAGAAGGACCCGGCAGTCTACATCTGAAAAGCATTAGCCAGTGAAAACCTTACGAATAGCAGCAGAACATTGTCTGATATGGTGCTGGAAGATGAGCCCCCCAGATTGGAAGGCACTCAAAAGATGACTGGGGAAGAGCTGCCTCCTCAAAGTAGAGTCGACCTTAATGACATGGATGGAGTAAAGCTTTCGGGACCTTCATTCACTGATGTGGCATGACTCAAAATGAGAAGAAACAGCTGCAAACATCCATTAATATTTGGAAACTGGAATGTATGAAATATGAATATAGGAAAATTGGAAATCATCAAAAATGAAATGGAATGCATAAACATCGATATCCTAGGCATTAGTGAGCTGAAAAGGACTGGTATTGGCCATTTTGAATCAGACAATCATATAGTCTACTATGCTGGGAATGACAACTCGAAGAGGAATGGTGTTGCATTCATCCTCAAAAAGAACGTTTCAAGATCTATCCTGAAGTACAATGCTGTCAGTGATAGGATAATATCCATACACCTGCAAGGAAGACCAGTTAATATGACTATTATTCAAATTTACGTGCCAACCACTAGGGCCAAAGATGAAGAAATAGAAGATTTTTATCAGCTGCTGCAGTCTGAAATTGATCGAACACGCAATTAAGATGCATTGATAATTACTGGCCATTGGAATGCAAAAGTTGGAAACAAAGAAGAAGGATCAGTAGTTGGAAAATATGGCCTTGGCAACAGAAACAATGCCAGAGATCGAATGATAGAATTTTGCAAGACCGACGACTTCTTCATTGCAAATACCTTCTTTCACCAGCATAAACGGCGACTATACACATTTTTTTTTTTTTTTTATACACATAGACCTCACCAGATGGAACACACAGAAATCAAATTGACTACATCTGTGGAAAGAGATGATAGAAAAGCTCAATATCATCAGTCAGAACAAGGCCAGGGGCCGACTGTGGAACAGACCATCATTTGCTCATATGCAAGTTCAAGCTGAAACTGAAGAAAATCAGAGCAAGCCCATGAGAGCCAAAATATGACCTTGAGTATATCCCACCTGAATTTAGAGACCATCTCAAGAATAGATTTGACGCATTGAACACTAGTGACTGAAGACCACACGAGTTGTGGAACAACATCAAGGACATCATCCATGAAGAAAGCAAGAGGTCACTGAAAAGACAGGAAAGAAAGAAAAGACCAAGATGGATGTCAGAGGAGATTCTGAAACTTGCTTTTGAGCGTCGAGCAGCTAAAGCAAAAGGAAGAATTGATGGAGTAAAAGAACTGAACAGAAGATTTCAAAGGGCCTCTTCTTGAGAAGACAAAGTAAACTATTATAATGACATGTGCAAAGAGCTGGAGATGGAAAACCAAAAGGGAAGAACATGCTCAGCATTTCTCAAGCTGAAAGAACTGAAGAAAAAATTCAAGCCTCGAGTTGCAATAGTGAAGGATTCTGTGGGGAAAATATTAAACGACACAGGAAGCATCAAAAGAAGATGGAAGGAATACACAGAGTCATTATACCAAAAAGAATTAGTTGATGTTCAACCATTTCAAGAGATGGCATATGATCAGGAACCGATGGTACCGAAGGAAGAAGTCCAAGCTGCTCTGAAGGCATTGGCGAAAAACAAGGCTCCAGGAATTGATAGAATATCAGTTGAGATGTTTCAACAAACAGATGCAGCGCTGGAGGTGCTCACTCGTCTATGCCAAGAAATATGGAAGACAGCTTCCTGGCCAACTGACTGGAAGAGATTCATATTTATGCCTATTCTCAAGAAAGGTGATCCAACCGAATGTGGAAATTGTAGAACAATATCATTAATATCACATGCAAGCAAAATTTTGCCGAAGATCATTCAAAAATGGCTGCAGCAGTATATCGACAGGGAACTGCCAGAAATTCAGGCCAGTTTCAGAAGAGGACATGGAACCAGGGATATCATTGCTGATGTCAGATGGATCCTGGCTGAAAGCAGAGAATACCAGAAGGATGTTTACCTGTGTTTTATTGACTATGCAAAGGCATTCGTCTGTGTGGATCATAACAAACTACGGATAACACTGCGAAGAATGGGAATTCCAGAACACTTAATTGTGCTAAGAGGAACCTTTACATAGATCAAGAGGCTGTTGTTCGGACAGAACAAGGGGATATTGATCAGTTTAAAGTCAGGAAAGGTGTGTGTCAGGGTTGTTGTATTCTTTCACCATACCTGTTCAATCTGTATGCTGGACAAATAATCAGAGAAACTGGACTATATGAAGGAGAACGGGGCATCAGGATTGGAGGAAGACTCATTAACAACCTGCGTTATGCAGATAACACAACCTTGCTTGCTGAAAGTGAAGAGGACTTGAAGCACTTACTAATGAACATCAAAGACCACAGACTTCAGTATGGATTACACCTCAACATAAAGAAAACAAAAATCCTCACAACTGGACCAACAACCAACATCATGATAAATGGAGAAAAGATTGCAGTTGTCAAGGATTTTATTTTACTTGGATCCACAATCAACACCCATGGAAGCAGCAGTCAAGAAATCCAAAGACGCATTGCATTGGGCAAATCTGCTGCAAAGGAGCTCTTCAAAGTGTTAAAGAGCAAAGATGTCACCCTGAAGACTAAGGTGCGCCTGACCGAAGCCACGGTATTTTCAATCACATCATATGCATGTGAAAGTTGGAGAATGAATGAGGAAGACAGAAGAAGAGCTGATGCCTTTGAATAGTGGTGTTGGCAAAGAATATTGAATATACCGTGGACTGCCAAAAGAACAAACAAATCTGTCTTGGAAGAAGTGCAGCCAGAATGCTCCTTAGAGGCAAGGATGACGAGACTGCATCTTACACACTTTGGACATGTTGTCAGAAGGGATCAGTCCCTGGAGAAGGACATCATGCTTGGCAGAGTACAGTGTCAGCGGAAAAGAGGAAGACCCTCAGCGAGGTGGATGGACACAGTGGCTTCAACAATGAGCTCAAGCATAACAACGATTGTAAGGATGGTGCAGGACTGGGCAGTGTTTCATTCTGTTGTGCATAGGGTCGCTATGAGTTGGAACCAACTCGATGGCACCTGACACAAAAACAACAATTGGGGTAATTGTGTTTGGCTAGTAAAACTTCTTCCTGTGGATTTAGTGCCTTCTATGCATCTTGACCTGCACTGTTTCTATGCAATTGCTTCAATATGCAGTAGCTTAAATATTTCACCCACATTGAGGCTACCTTTTACTTCTTGATGAGTAGGGCCATATGCAGCTGTTTTGAAGGTTATTATTTGGAAAGGAAAAAGTCACAGATACACCCTTAAATGATGAAACAAGTATGTGTTAATTCCTTAGCCATTAATTCAATGGTTAGGAGTTGCTCCAATTAAATTGAGTGAATGGTGTTTTATTTTTGGCCTTTACTTCCTCCAAGACTGGTCTTACGTAATTTTTCAGAGTAGTAAGTGCAATAATGGTATGGTTAGGGCATAAGGTTATCAGGGCTTCTCTTAAAGTTGAGGGTGGTTACAGAGTGAAGGGTATTTTTAGACTGGGTCAAAATGCCAGAACCAGGGTGTACCAAAGCAAGGGTTGTCCTTCAGAGTGAATATTTAGGTATGGAGTATCAAAACAGAAAGAGATTTAGGATCCCCTTTTTTAAGGATGGAATAGCCATAGACACGAACTGCTCAGGAAAATTAATCTCGGCAGAAATTGAGCATGAAATCAGCCAGCAGGAAGAAACCCAGACCATAGGGTTACACAAGACAGATGGTCCAAGGACCCGGCAGGCAACCAGAAATTGAAGAAACAGGTTCGGTGGTCAATTGAACGGAAATGAGGCACAAGCAACACAAAAGATTTCAATATGAAACATTTTTTTTTTTTTTTTGGCTTCAGGTTGCTGGGACATCAATGATTCATGTCAAAATTGTCAGGCAGAAATCAGGTAAATTGATAAATTTTCCAACCCTATTAATTTAGCCCCTGAAGCTACTTTTCTTCTGAAAGGATTTTTAATTTTAAACAATTTTCTGTTAAAATGAAAACAAAAATCGAAGATGGACAGGCTTCAGGGATTGGGTTACTACATAAGAAGGAGGGTGATACTTGAGGATAAGGACGTGGAGTTGTAATGAAAAAGAAAGGGTCACAGTAAGGAGGTGGAAGGCAAGTATTGATAAAACCCCGCCTCCTCCAAATTTTGTTTATGAGGAGTCTTACTTTTCTCAGATCAAAAGCCTTTCTCCTATCCTTGGGAATCCCTAGATTGTTAAGCTCAGTTCCTAATGTCTTTCCTATGTATAAGGAAAAATATCACACTCCTCCCACAGATACTTCCACTTAAGTAAATTTCTAGTGTCAACTCTAAACTTCACTATTCCATGTTCTCTGATATGATTTTCCATTTTACCTTACTGATTATGAGTTTGCTATTCAAATATAAACCATTTTATTCAAAAGGCTGGATCCTCACATGAGGGAGCTAAAATTTGTTTTAAAATGAGGAAATTCTACTGGATGATTATGAAGTTTTATGCCAGTTTTATGAAAAGATACAATGCTATGTTTCAATTATGTTTAAAAAATGCAAAGTTTACAGACTTACTGATCTGACAGACACTGTAGAAACCCTGAGAGTATGGCCCCCAGACACTCTTTTAACTCAGTACTGAGGTCACTCCTGAGGTCACCCTTCAGCCAAAGATTAGACAGGCCCATAAAACAAACGATAATACATACAAGCAGCTCAACTATGTATGCGAGACTAAACGGGCATACCAGCCCAGAGGCAAGGACAAGAAGGCAGGGGAGGACAGGAAAACTGGAAGAATGGAAATAGGGAACCCAATATTGAGAAGAGGAGAGTGTTGACACTACGTGGGGTTCGAACCAATGTCATAAAACGATACGTGTATTAATTTGTTTAATGAGAAAATAATTTGCTCTGTAAACCTTCATCTAAAGCACAATAAAAAGTAAATAAATAAAAAACTGCAAAGTTGAACTTAGTGTATTTTTAAACAGGCAAATAAGCTTAAAGAGTTGAGATTCCAAAGAAGGCAGTCATTTCTAGGAATCAGCAAGGAGTCGACTTAATAAAAGTCCTGAGTAGAGGAGAGAAAGCTGCATGGAATTGCATGGATTTCCTCTCCATAGCCTATCATGCAGTCATGTAACAAATAATTGAGCTCCTCTTACATCCAATACTTGGAGAGCCCCCAGTACGCACAGGCCCTGTACAAGATGGTATTCTAAGAGAGATGCCAATGCAGATCTGGGAAAATTCTGACTGGAATATTCCAGTTTTAATTTAATGAGTTTATTCCGTTAGCTGACAAAATTGTTTTGATAAAAAGATGGAGGCATTTATAATACATAGTATGAAAATATTGTAAATGGGCTGTAAATAAGAACAAAAAGAATAAACTAAAAATCTATCCATGTTGCATCCAGTAAATACAACGTTCAGGTAAAGGTTTATTTTTGGCAAATACATTTATCTGTAGCCTAGGAGGACTATAAACCCTTAACTAACATAAAAATAAATTATAATTCTAATATTACATTACAATTAATGTAATGAGAAAATCCAATGGCAATGTTAATACAGTTTTAGGGAAGTGTCTGATGGCCACTTGAAGTGAATGTCTTTAGGCTAAGTAAGTGAATAAACCCTTATCTAGGTTGAAAGGAAAACAAGGTGACTGTAAGCATAGCTGTCACTCTGAATGTTGAAGAATGGCTGTCAGAAGGGAGACAAGGAAAAAGAGACAGGACAATGCCTAAATTGTTCTGGCTGACAGGTTTATGCTTTTAAAATAAACATCTTTTTACATACATCATATATTTATTAACTAATAACCTTAATCCACTTTTATAATTTGTTTTACTGAATATCTCTTATTAATTTTGTTTACTAGATTAATTACTATTTTTTGCTTTTCAATGGGTGGTTTAATTCTTTTTGTTAGCAACAGAGACTTTTTTTTTTTCTAATTTACTAGTATGTCATGTTGTGTCTGAGAAACTGATCAGATCGCTTATCAGTTCCACCAAACACCTAGTCCCCACTACCATCGCATGTTAGTTTTTATAAATATATCTGTATTTGCAAATAGGCTTAGAAAATGCTCACAGAAAAACAAGCTCAAAATCTTAGTACATATTACAAAAGTAAACAAGAATGCCATTTGAGAGGGCCATGAAGGATGACTCCTGTTTCACCAAAGTAGATTGTGTACAAAACTCTACTCTAAAAACCTGTCCACTCAAAATATGAGGAACCACACCTAATGAATTTGGGATAACCATAGTGCAGCTATGGAGGTGATTTAAAGTGATAAACACAATAATTTATCTATCAGAAGATATTTACTATGCATGTGTGTAGAGGAATTTTCTCTTATGCTTCCATAAATGAACTCATTTCTATATACTGATTCTAAATGCCAGAGAATATCCTAAGATCCAAGAAATGATTGCCAAGAGTGAAGTGCCTTAAGGGCAATGATGTTCTACACTGTGAGGAGTCTGTCCTTAAGATAGCGGAATGATGAAATGTTAATATTTATGTTATTTACCACCTTTCATGGAAAACCTGGTGGCGTAGTGGTTAGGTGCTACAGCTTCTGACCAAAAGGTCAGTAGTTCAAATCTACGCTCCTTGGGAACTCTATAGAGCAGTTCTATTCTGTCCTATAGGGTGGCTATGAGTTGGAATCAACTCGATGGCAACGGGTTTGGTTTGGTTTGGTTTTGAACCATCTTTCATATTCATTTACTTACATTCATCTATCATTTTTAAAGTACATATTGTGTACCAAACAGTGTTCTAATAGTCTTGGACATAGAAAGTTTATCAACATATGGCTCCTGGCTCTAGAGCTTCTTCTTAGAGAGAGGCTGGCTGCTGCTATATTTCTGCCTCTTGGATGAAATTGCATGTTTATAAAACACCCACCACAAGTAGATGCCAACCAGCAGTTGAGTGCCATTCTCTTTAACTTCTTTTCTTATTCTTCCCTTCTTTTACCATTCACATCTTTTCTTTAACCTTTGTACTTATTTCTCCTGACCCCTAAGTCTAGGATTACAGAAGGGACATTGAGATTAGGAAAAAGAATAAGGAGGGGTCAGAATTAGTAATAACAACCACTGGAGTTCTTTTTATTTAAAAAATATAATCGTTAATTTAGAGTTGTAAGGGACCTTTGCAGTCATCTTGTCCATTTTTTTTTTTTTTAATAGATGTGCAACTGAGGATCTTCACTCACTAAATTATAAATGCTCTGGAGGGTAAGTACTTTGTCTGGCTTACTCATCTCTCTAGCACAGCATCTGGTGCAGAGACGGGAAAACAGTAGGGACCAACTGAATCATTTAATGAGTGCCTATAAAAAAAAATTTTTTTTTTAATAGTCTGAAGGTTTAATGAATCGACAAAATTCACAAACCTGCTCTCTTTGTTATCTTACCTCACCCTCGACAACAGACTTCAGGGACCTTTAGAGAGAAAAGAAACTTTATTTCTACTATTGTTATCACAGAGTCAAATGGGTATTCAGCTTCCTATTCCACTTAGCCCAAGACTCTAAGTGGACTAGCAGCATGCTTTTGCCCTCTGTCTCTTTCCATTTCTTTTTCACCTGGTTTAGTGCCAGCCCAGAGGAGTAGCTTGGGGGCTTCTCTGAAGACAAGCAGGTTAAAGTGGAGTAGGCATGGGTTTTCTCTTTCCATTAAATGGAACCTGAAAAAGTCGTATGTCTAGAGAAAAATTAATTTGGTACTAATGATGTATATTACAATATTTGAAAAAGAAAGGTCTGTGTTTCTCATATGTATCGCTATAAAATGACAGGTATAGAACACCCATGTATAAATATCAAGGTCTTCAAATGAATTTTCAGACTATGCAGTATTGTATTGATATATTACCACTGGGGAAAACATTTTCTAGCCATAAAAGTACATGTCTGTTTTTTTTTTAAATAAAGAATCCATCTAAATCATGAAATACAATCATTTCAGTGGTGGAAATGGAATACATTTATTCTGTGAGTCATTCTTATTACATTAAATTTTGTTAGCCTGCTCAGTGATGAATCCGGGGTGTCCCAGAGAAGTAAATCACAACTTTACTCTCCCAATTTCCACCACTATAATTTTAAACTCTTCAATTAGGTTTTCCCAAACGATTCTAGTCTTGAGACTTAAAAAGTCTAAAGCCTTTCTGAATCTGTTAATCTTTCGAAGAAAGGGGAACATAGGATACAAAATCCTAGTAAAAATAAAATATTTCAGGATTTCCACTTTTCCCCATATCTAGCTTTAATATTCATTAAACATATTTCTCTGTGTAAAGAAAAGGTGCAGACATTTTTAGGGGTGTTTGTTTCTTAACGAGGGTACTACTGTTAACTAATAATTTTCTTCTCTGTTCATCGTCATACCGGTAAGTGATATTTGTGCTTGTTCGTTTTTAACTTGTAGCAATAGTAAGAGCTCGGTGCATTGTATTGCCTATGCAGTTGTCAGTGGCAGTTGATTTGCACTTATCTTTCCTTTCTTAAAACCTTAGACACATTTTATCTTACACCAAGTTTTTGATCATTTACAGTCAAAACTTCAGCCTGTTCGAATAAACTATTTTAAAGAAAAGTTATCACACATTTGGAAATTTAGACATACTTGGTCTTTTTTGTAATTAGGTCCGATTTGAGGCAGTTTGCAAAGATAAACACAATAAAAGAATTCATAAAGTAAGAAGTAGGTAGGAAATTGGGGAAAGGGAATTTGAGTACAGGAAAATAGAACTGAGCCAGTGGTAAGGACAATACACAAAATGGCTGTTGTGAGAGTCTATATGGTGGTGCAAAGAATTAAGCACTCAGCTACTTGCCAAAAGTTTGGCAGTTCAAATGCACCCAGTGGTTTTGGGGGAGAGAGACCCAGCAATCTGCTTCCATAAAGATTACAGCCAAGAAAGCTGTATAGGGCACTTCTACCGTGTCACAAAGGGTGGCTATGAGTCGGAATCGACTCAACGGCACCTAACAGCAAGAACATATATTTATCAAAGGTATAGATATAGATTTGACTTTAAGCTTTCAGAAGTCAAATTTAAACAGGATAAACAATCAGTTACATAAGCCATGCTATTGAAAAACAAATGAACAAAAACAGGTGCTTTAGAACATCTTCTCCAACTCAGGAGACAACAAATTTATTGTGAAGGTCTTGCTACTGTCATCTAGTGTAACATAGTAACAAGACCCCAAAAATATTATTTTAAGAAAATTAGCAATGGGTTTCACTAGGCTATTGCAGCTAATATCTTTTAAAATACTAGTCTGAAAATACAGCAAAGTGTGCTTCAGCAAAAGCTATCCAGGGGAAGGTGGTGGGAAGGAGGAAGGATTTTATGGAGCCCAACAGTGCCTTAGAGAATTTTATTCTTGGGACATTTTCAATTGTTTATCATAAAAAAACTCTTCCAAGATTACAATTTGCAAAGAATGATTACAGTGTGGCATATTAAATCTGTTATAAGAACCTATACCAATTCCGACTCTTAGCGACCCTATAGGACAGAGTAGAACTGCCCCATAGGGTTTCCAAGGAGCACCTGGTGTATTCAAACTGCCAACCTTTCGGTTAGCAGCCAGGTCTTAACCACTACGCCACCAGGGTTTAGAAGAATACAATTTTGTAACATTGTCAGTCATAAGAATAAATTGAGTCTATCAAATCAACCTATTCTTATTGAGTGCATATTCCTGTAAAATACTATGTTATCTAACTATTGCTAGAATCAAAATGAGAAGAAAATGGAAATATTCAGCTATATAGCTATATAGTGGTCTCTACTTCTGGCTAGATTATGTTTTTTTGTTTTTATTTCTTTAAAGAAATAAAGTGAATAATTTGAAAGAAGAAAGGTAAGAAAGGAGGGAGGAGGACGAGAGAGAGAGAGAGAAAGAAGGAGGAGGAGGAGAAGGAGGAGGGGAGATATGGGAGGAAGAGGGAGAGGAGGGGGAGGAGAGGAGAGGAGAGGGGAAGGAGGGGGGGAGGAGAAGGAGAAAGCCAATTTGAAAAAGAAGGGACAAATTAGGGGGAAATGTCCATGAGTTCAAGCCCATGAGCTTAAGGTTAAGGAACAAACTGGACCAAATGTTTAGTTGAAAAGTTCAGAAAGAATTGGGTTTACAAACATAACCAGAAATACCACAAAAGGGAGAGGAAAGGATTACTCATCCAGGGTCACAAAACCAAACCACTGGGAAACCAAATTTCACTAAACTCATTTACATTATACAGCAGCTGCCATACTTTTTTCCCCACTCTGTTCAGGCGGAAAATAAAGACAACTGACCACAAAACCTGTCACTGCTCAACACATGCTTGCTGTGGCAGAGTGTTTAATGGGAACATGCCCAGGAATATGGATGCAATTAGTGTGAATAAAGATGACCCAAGTTCCTGTAACTTAACCTTAAGGAAAACCCATGCTGCCAGTGAGGAGCACTGTCTCCACTCTTGGTCTCCTCCACTGAGTGCAGTGTTAACATACTCACAACCACCTAACTTAAACCAGATGGAGAGAAGGAGAGGATCTTTGAAAATATATTTGATAGCACACTTTGAAAATCTTTTTGACTTAGTAAAATAACTAAGAGTCAATCTCTAGGAAATAATTACAGAGGAAGACAAAGATTTATATAGAAAGAGGTCCATCACAAACTATTGATAATAATGAAAAATCAGATACAACTTAAAGGCCTAATAATAGGAAAATGGTTAAATTATGATACATTTACTTGAAAGAGCATTATATAATCCTTTCAAGTAATGCTTTAAAGAATATTTAGTGGTATAGAGCAGTGATGCTCCAAGTGTGGTTAAACTAGGCTGTAATCTTTGCAGAAGCCATCTCCAGGTCTTTTCTCCCACAGAGCAGATGGTGGGTTTGAACCTCGCTTTCAGTTAGCACTTTACCCATTGAGCCATCTGGGCTTTGTAGACTCCTAGAGGTCCTAAAACCACTTCAGGGGGGTCTATGAAGTTAAAAAATTATTTTCATAATAGTAAGAAGACACGTATAAAATATTCATTCAATTGCAAGTTATCCCTATGAATTTTTTATAATAATAGAATGAATTTTTATAATAATAGACTTTTTCACTCTGTTGATACTTGCACTGACAGTACGAATGCAACAGTGGGTACAACTGCTGCTGCCTTAGCACAAACCAAGGCAAGGCAGTGGAGCTAAACTGCACTTCACTGTATCTCTTCACTGCCCTCTGCTTGCAGTAAAATAAATAAATAAATAAAATGAAAAAATGTCATTTTCACTTAAGAATATCTTTGATGAAGCAGAAAAAAATACGAATTTTATTAAATCTCAACTCTTCAGTACAAGTCTTTTTAAAGTTTTGCACATAAAGCATAGTACGCTTTATGGAAAATATACATATAAAGCCCTTTTATGGTATACTGAAGTACAACCCTTGTCTTCTGAAAAAGCGCTGTGAGATTGAGTTGCATGCTGAACTAACCACCCTCCCCCTCCCCCCACTAAGGGGGACATTTTTACTTGAAAGAATGACTTACAAACTATAGTTATGCAGAGTGGGGCATTTGCCAGACATTTTCTCAGAAATGTAGGACACAAAGCTGTTGCATCAAAGAATATGCCAGAAACTATCCATTGGCAAAGATAATTTTTGGGTGTTCAAATAAAAATTAGAATTTTGAAAAGCTTGTGTTTTCCACGATGAGCATGACGGCTTCCCAATACCTAAAGAGTTGTCTGACAAGGATACTGCATTTGAAAATCTGCATAACTCACTGAACCAATATTTTCTAAATGAAAAGATGCCTGACTTTACAAAATCACACATGGGTAAATGTTCTATTCAAAGTGAAAGACAGACCAGTTCATTTTTAGTACAACAGCACAAAAATTGCATTGAAAGGTTTCAGATTTCACATTGCAATTACACTTTAAAAAACTACCATAAGGTCAGGTTTTGGTATAAAAGTATGCATAATTATATGAAAAAGCTATTAAAAATACACTGTCTTTTTAAAAAAACATGTATCTGTGTGAGGCTGAATTTTCTTCATCTACTTCAATAAAACAATGTGTTGCAACTGTTTGAATGCAGAAACGGGAAAATCTAGTGTCAGTCCTCGCTGAAATCTTATTTTGCACAATAGTCATTTTTCATTAAAATATATTTTCATATTAAGATGTAATAGGTTTTTATTCTTTAAAATTCATAAAGAAAAATATTTAAATATATATTTGTTTTAATTTCTAATATACTAAATATTGATAGATATAAACCACATAAACAAAAGGTTCATTGGAGTCCTCAATAATTGTAAAACTGTAGGATCTTGAGACTCCAAACTTTGAGAATGGCTGGTATAGGGAAATAAAGAGAAAAAGATTTCATACACAGTGATTCAAATTTTGAGGTGAAAAATGTATGTATGTGTATGAATGTGTGTGTTCACTGATAAAAGATACATCAAAATCTTCTCAGTGTACATCTCTGGGTGGCGAGATTAAATGTCATTTCAAATTCCTTTTTGGCACTCTGTTGTATTTCCCAAGTTGTACTCACTGGGTGGTTGTGTATCAGAATCTACGGGTAGCGGTGGTAGTGTTTTACTTGAGAAAAGATCAGTGTTTCCGCAACCTGAGCCCCTCGCCTCCATTCTGCTGCCCCAGCTCCTGGAAATTTATTTGCCTAAAAGATAAGATCTGGATCCCTCATGATCTTCACTTTTCTCTTGCTCCTGACTCCCTCTTTTAACATCTTTTCTCAAAGCCTACCTGCCAGTCCTGCTGAAAGCCTGGCAATTTTTGAAAGGGTTATGATATATCCCAGCTCCGGCTTTAGCTCTTAAAATGCCTTTCTGATGGGCAGGTACCTTTGCTAACTCTGAAGCCAGGTTATCCACTTCTCTTCTTTGTACTTTACAGCTGTACACTGTGCGTTTCACTATCAGGGTGTGTGAAAGACTCAGCGGCATTTATGTATTAACATTCACGTCTCTGCCATTGGAGTGTTAACACCAACTGTGGGCAGAACTAAAGTCTTTATCATTTATTCAGAAAATATTACTTGAGTCCCAACTATGTGCCATGTCCTCTACTAGAAAATTACTCAGAGTGTGATTTATAGAGAGTTACAGTCTACAAAATGCTTACTGTTCCATAGTAAATACAAAAATTTGAGAATAAGTGTTTAGACAAACAGCAATTTGATGGAATAATTTTATTATATCAATTCTAAGAATAAGAAATTTAGACTAGTATTTTGTGCATACTTTTAATTTAATTTTTCTAATAATTCATTTTATTACATTTTACAAAATCATGCAGAACTGGTCCTTCACCACACACAGTTTAAGTAGCTCTCTCTACTAACAACTACTGACTGGGCTTTCAAATATGAATAAATACTCTTATTTGGTTGACTTCTAACTTTCTTTCAATAAGTTTTTGTTAGGTACTTCTTACAAATATTTTTTTCTTTTTTTCCTTTCTCCTTATAACTGTGCTTCTTCAAAGTTTCCCAGTTGGAAAGGGCCAGGTACTATGCAACTTTCTGCAGTCACAGTGTACTGTGTTTCCATGTACACTGCTCTATACGCAAACTTACGCTAACTTCCTCATTGAATTCTCTTAGACGTATAATCAGTTTGATGTAAAACCCATTGCAATATTGAAGTTAATTATCAGACTTCATGATTTCCCTTAGCAATCACCTAGCAACTTGCTTCTTTATAAATCTTTTTAGGCAGCTTAAAGCTTACAACCCAATATAAGAATCTGTCTAGAAAAGTGGACTCATTTCATGATGTCTTCTGAAAATTCAAAAATTCCTTTAATCACACCTAATTTCAAATTTTATTAATGAATTTAGTTAATCCTCTTGGGATCTATGAATAATTTCAGCCTACCCTACTGTCTTAGTTATTCAGTGCTGCTGTGACAGAAGTACCACAACTGGATGGCTTTAACAAACAGTTTGGGAGGCTAGAAGTCGGAATTCAGGGCCTTAGCTCTAAGGGAAGGCTTTCTCACTCTGTTGGCTCTGGGGAAATGTCCTTATCTCCTTTCAACATCTGTTTGTCCAGGATTTTTTTGAGCTCTCCATGTGTCTTGGCATCAATCTCCCCCTGGGTGTAGGAGCTTCTCATTGCAGAAACCCCGGGTCCAAAGAACGTGCTCCGCTACTGGCTCTTCTTTCTTGGTAGTAGTGAGGTCCTTCCTCTCTCTGCTCACTTCTCTTTCTTCTTATCTCTTGTAAGATAAAAGGTGTGCCTCAAGCAAGATTGTGGCTTGAGTAAGGATGTGACTTAACTAAGGCAATGACTTGAGTAGGGATGTGGCTTGAATAAGGAGGAGAGTTGAGTCACACCCTTTAGTAAAGGGTGTGACTCAAGATACACCCCACACTAATCCTGCCTCATTAACATATAGAGGTTTAGGCTTTACAACACATAAAATGGAGAATAATTACAGAATATTAGGAATCATATCCTAGCCAAGTTGACACATTTTTGAGGACACAAATCAATTCATGACACCTACTTAATATAATGCTGAAAAAAATTAATTTTTCTTATAGCAATGTCAAAAATCCATTTAAAAACGTAAACAAATTATAAGCACACAATTAGCACTCTATATAGATTTCTTAAAAATGATCTTTCTCTGTCAAATTTCCAGCTAATTGCTCATCATTTCTTTAAAACTGACATATGTTTTCTTCACATTAACCATGCCATTCTCGGTCACGGTGCGTGCCTTTATACATGTTGTTCTGTCTTCTTGGGATGCTCATCCTCTTTTGTCATCTGGTGAATTTTAACCCATGTGTCCCTATTTGAGTGATACAGCTCCTCTCATTATATCCTTCCTCAACCTCCCCCCACATTATCCTCACTTCCAGAACGAAGCCTCCCTTTTCTTCACCTTTGCATCCCCAGTGTATTCTCTGAAGCAACTGTTTGTGTTTGATATATACTTATTGTAGCATTGAAATTATTTGCTTTTACATATGCCTCCTCTACTGCAGTATAAATTATTATTTATTCTTATATCCCCAGTGCCTAGAACATTGCTGTTGTTGATTGCCTTTGAGTTGATTCTAACTCATGGCGACTCCATGTGTGCAGAGTAGAACTGTTTTATAGGATTTTCAAGGTTGTGACCTTGGGAAAAACTTGTCAGGTCTGTCTTCTGAGGCACCTCTGGGTGAGTTCAAACTTCCAACCTTTCAGTGAGCTGTGTGCTTAACTGTTTGTGATACCCAGGGACTCTGCCTATCACATAAACCAAAAAAGAAAAAAGAAACAAACCCATTGCCGTTGAGTTGTTTCCAACTCATAGTGACCCTATAGGACAGAATAGAACTGCCCCATAGACTTTCCAAGGAGCACCTGGTGGATTCGCCATAGATGTCTGCCAACAAATACATGAATGAACTGCTAAGGGTTTCGGATATATGTGCTTTTTTTTTTTTTTAAAGATGAAAATAAGCCCGCATTTTAAGAGCTGTTGTCTTTCTATCCTTTAATTCATTCAAGAACTTGGAATTCCAACACAGTACAGATTGTTGAAGTTGTAGGGGTGTCCCTAGGATGCTTTTAAGAAGAAATGATGTGAAAGAAAATGGGAAAGCAGAAAAGACTCTATCAGCAGGACAACAAAGCAGTTGTTGAAGAAAAATCCAGAAACTGAACTGCTTCCTTACCCCAAGTCCCCTACCTTCTACTAACACTAATGAAATGCAACCTTTAGAATTCTCGTTCTCCAGCCAAAGGTGCTGAATGTATCCACTTGCATGCCATGGTACAGCTATATGATTTACTAATAATACACACCTCACTCGCCTTTACTACCTTCCCATCCTTCCTCATTTAAAAAGGTTACCTCTTTCAAGAAGCAACTCTTTGATGCTCCTACAGTACATTTATCTTACTCTGATTGCTTGGATATGAGGAAACAAACGCAACCTAGAAATACGTCAGGGACTGAAATGCTGTCGTCCTGCAACATATGATCTACAGCAATGTATGAACACAGAGAAGATGCTGAAAAGAGCAGTGAAGCCTGCCTTGGGGACTATCCCTGCCAAATAGTCACCTGAAGTATAACAGCAAATGGCTATCTTCAGACACATAACTGAAACATGGGCAGTTACACAGTAAGGTGGTTTTTACATAGTTTACACAAATTTTATTTCTTAGACTATTTGCAGTTTGTGTCCAATGACAAAATTTTAATATAACTTCGGGTAGTTAACAAGGAACACACACATATCCCAAATTAATCTTACATTATTCAAGGGCTGCATTCCTTACACATTGCATGTAATGTATACTTAAATAATAAGGCAATTTATTTAAACAAATATTAAATATTTAATAAAAATAGGAAATCACTGTGAAATTTATAATTTTTTTTCTCTTTGGTAAATATGAATATTACTATCTTGAAAAGAGTCCATCTATATACTCATTTGGAAATGCCTTTGATAAGAAATATAGAAAGAGCAGTAATATCCTTATAAAACTGGCAATTAGGTTGTCAGATGCCAGACTGTCTTCCAGAAACTTTAGGGCAAAGTCTGTCACACATATGGACATCCAAATGAAACAGCCCAGCGTGACTACGATACTGGGCAGACTGTGCACAGTTACTCTCTTAATCAACTTCAATTTTCTGCTTCTCAAACGCCCAGTGTTTGGATGCTCAGTTTCTTCCTTAGATTATGAATTCTTACACTTAGTAGGTACTCGATACCCCATACTTGCCTTCATTAATATTCTAGGGTTTAACTTTCTGACCATGGACTGATTTTGTGGCCCATCAAACACCCCCCAGTAATGAGTCTGCCCAGTTCTATATTGTGCTAAGGGTCATTCAGGTAGGCATTTTGTGGTATTCCTTCAGGTTTGCTTCCAGTTTCTACAGAATGGAATGAAGATCCGTCAAGTGTGACACAAATTCTTCAAAAACAGCCATCAATGATATCCCAAGTTTAAAGAGCCAGCTGCAAAGTGTCTTGTATGAGTAAGTTCTAGAGCATTTAGGACAAGTAAAGTATTGCTTTGGAATATAAACTGTTCATTTGGGTCCACAATTTAAAAAAGTCCTACTGTAGACAGGCTGAGAAATTTTATTTAACAAATATTCACTGAGATGAATTCCTATGTGCTGTGTGTTTGGCACATATGTAATACAAGGATCCTTTGTCAAGATGCTTACTGTTATTGAGACATCAACCCAAAAGTCAATGTGATGAGTGAAAAACAAGCCTAAAAACAAAGTGCCTTGGAAGCCCAAAGGTAAGAATGGTTACTTGTGCCCAAAGCAATCAGGGAAGGTTTGCAGAAGACACCACTTTTGAGCTTGGACTTTGAGGAAGTCTTTCCTTTATATGTTTCATTTTAATCGTGACAGAAAAAGTAAACCTGGCATTTTCTGGAAATCTTTTCTATGCCCGTTAGACTAATAAATCCTCTATAACCACTATTAGTCTAGAAAGATGGCAGCTGGCATCATTCATTCTATGTCTTGGGCAAATTCAGCCCATAGAACTTGAATTCCAAGACTTTGATGTATTATTGCAAATCTGCAGTTCCTAGCTATGTGATTTTTCATGTGCCCTACATGTTACTTATGAAATGCCTGCCAAGTGCTAGGCAAGGTGCAGGACAAACAATTGCTGTTCCTGTTTTCCAGAGATTTATCAACTAGTATATTTACAACAAAGGAGCTCTGGTAGCACAGTGGTTAAGGCTCCACTGCTAACTGGAAGGTGGGTGGTTCAGACTTACCAGTCACTCTGCAGGAGAAAGATGTGGCAGTTTGCTTCTGTAAAGATTACAGCCTTGGAAACACTATGGGGCAATTCTATTCTGTCCTATAGGGTTGCTATGAGTCAATTGACTTGATGACAAAGGGTTTTGGGGTTTATAAGTACAACAACTGAGTCTCAGACACTGTTTTTAACCATCAGTCAGTTGTGTGGCCAAGGCTACTATAAAGATAGACTTGCCTAGCATTTCTCTAATTTCAAATAGTAAGTTAGGCACATTTTTTATTTTTTAAAATAAGCACTAACTCTGTGAGGAAATTCTAACGTGAAAATAAAAATAGGACAATAGTCGAATTCAAGGCACTCTATTGGCTGGAAGGCTTGCTAAATTACAACAGGGAATACTTAGGACCCGGAAGGACCAAGCAATTTCAAAGCTCGGAGAGAACTTTAAAATGATTTGGCATCTCCCATTATGTAGTAGGGAAAACGCTGGCTACAAAAAAGGCTAATTTAGGTAACACAGACACGTGTATTTTAATTTTACAGTTACAGTTTATATTAAGTGTATAATAGAAAAATATATAAACGCGTCAAACCCATAATTTTATAAATAGTATTGCTTCAGGCCCACACCTCCCGCCAGCCTTGGACCCTCGGGCCCCACGGCCGCGGAACCGGGGACGAGCGGGCACGGCGGCGACGGGGCGGTGTTGGATTTTGTTTGTTTGTTTGTTTTATCCCCCGCCCCCCCACCGCCACTCCTTCTTTTTCTCTCTGACTTTTTTCTTGCTTTCTTCCACGCCCCCCCACCCCGCCTTAGGACAGGGCTAAGTATAAAAATAAAAATTAAGTCTATTTAAAATAAAAATAAATAAATAAAAATAGTAGAAAACAGAACCCATAGTCATGGCCAAAAATTATGAGAGTAGCCTGTAAATGATAGAAGTTTGGGAAAGCCTGATTTAGTAGATAAGACAATGTATACAATCAAAATAATTCTCTTTCCCATTGCCCAAACCTGTTTCCCTCCCTGGACTCTCAAACCTCAGTTACTGCCATTAAAATCCACAGTTACTGAAGTATAAAACCAAAAAATCCATTGCCATTGAGTCGATTCCAACTCACAGCAACCCTGTATTACCCTTGAATTATCTTTGACGCTTCTTTTGTGCTTTCCTCCTATATTAAGTCTGTCACCACTGCTCAGGTTCAAGCTCTCATCTAAACCTCTTGAAAAAGCTTAAGTCTTCTAGACTGACAATCTCTTTCTCAATCTTTTCTAATCTATTCTCATGCTGTGTTGTTTTTCTAAAACACAGACATGATCTCCTTCTGTTTAAAACACTTTTCTGGCTGTGTCAGTTAAGACTCCATCAGGCAAAATACCTGACCTCTTAAAACTGGAAAATTTGAGGAGTGTTTGATAAAGGGACAATTTACAAAGGGGTGGCTAGAATATACAGAAACCATAAGGGACAGTGCAGTACACTGGGATGATAACATCAGGGCTATTTACCCCCCAACCCCCAGATTGGAAGGTAGGAGAAAAAGTTGGGGTTACTGAAAGTAGAAGGTGGCTGTAGTGTACATAGTGCCTCTTTAGAAGCTAGCTGCACCTGTGCTGAAGGCAGGAAGCCAGGGTTATGGATACTCAGCTTTTCTCTCTTCCCTCCCTCAAGGTGCTCTGCTTTGGCCAAACATATTTTTTTTATAACCTAATGTCAGACGACAAGGGACCCATTAATGAAGTCCACGAAGTCAGTCTCCAGATCCACCTTCTACCCTTCTCCATCCTGTTTGAGGGTGAAGGCCGGAGGGGCCACCTGGGAGGACAGACACATTTGGCCCTATTTTTTTTAATAAATTGAAATCTCCGGGGTCAGCATTCGAAGCCCTTAACAAGCTCTCTACAGCATACTTATCTAAGAGTAATCTAATGTGTCTCCCCTCCCTTATTCTACAGCTGTGTGCCATTTTTGAGACCATGAGTTTCCACATTTTCTTTTCTTTTTTTTGAAACTCTTTTCCTCATCCCTACCTGGCTTCTTCATTCTACAAGTCTCAATACACATGCTGCATCCTCTTTGTAGCCCTCTTAATCCACCCATTCAAATTGCTGGCTGGCTCTCCCAGACATACCACCTTCAGGGAGACCCTAGCCCTGCCCGGCACAGCGCTCATTCCACTCTGGGAAAGAGGAGCTCTAACTTCACAAAATCCCTGGGCACAGAGCAGGAAGTGGGACAATTCACTGGAGGAGTAAATATGTGACTGGCTTGGGGCAAATGTTCTTTTTCCTTTGGGGCCTCTTTTATGGGCCTTTTCTATCATTGCAGGTCAAGAAAACAAGAGTGGTGATCAGGAAAAGGTATCAGAGAGCAGGCTGCTTACGCTTCTCTTTAAAACTGAAAAAAAAAAAAAGAAAAGAAGAATCACACGTGGTCCAATCCGGTTTTTAAGGGGAAGACTTCCAAACCCTGCTCTTAATCCCCCCCCTTTTTTTTTTGGCTCCAAGTTAACACTTAGCAGGGTTGGCAGAGCATGGCCAATATAAGCACAGGGGACTGGCATTTGGGAGCTAGGTTCATGGGTCTCACGCTGTGAGAACAGCTGCACTTCTTGTGGGTGAGTGCGCCTTGGAGAGAGCAAAGGTGTTGTGAGCATTGCGAGACGATTTTGGTCACTGCTGTGAACGGAATGCCAGTTTGCTAAGGATAAGTATTCATTTCTGGGAACAAGACAGACTCACTAGTGACACTCTGGCTGCAAGAGCAGCTGAATACGTGGAGGCACAGAGTAAGCAAATTTTGATTTTTCTAAAAGACAAATATTCATTGCTGGGCCTAGGTTAGGCCTATCCAGGAATCCCAACCTAAAAAGAACAGCTGAACTTCTATCTCTAAAGCTCCACATTATCACAGAAAGCTTTTGCTATATACTATGTGTATGTATATATATATATATGTGTATGTATGTATATATATATATACACATTACATATTTTACTTGGGGACCATGGCTCCTCATTTAAGAACCCCAAACATCAAGAGCATCTGTACCTTCCATGGGGTTACAGGCGATTGGTCCAGGGTTTGGGATCCTAATCACTTCTCTTTCTTACCAGAAATATAAATAACAATAATTCTCTTGATCATTCTTTCTTTCCATTTTACCCCCATAGTACTTTGGTTTCCATTTTTATCATTACACACTCATCATAGTCAAACTTACATTATAATTGAGTATGAGTCAAGAAGCATGGGTATCGAATTACATATCTTTGTGGCCCTCTCAAGACTAGTACATAGTAAATCAATACGTTTTTGTGGAACTGAATTATGAGATTTGTCCAAGATCACATTCAGATCTTATAATTTCCTACTCAGCAATCTTTCTACTGTAACACAGGCTTGCTTATAGTTCTGTGGAATTATTTAGAAACTTTCCCAAACCAAACTTTCCAAATATTTTTCACATACAACACATAGATATATCTTATTTCTCGGTATAGCTACATAAGATATTTATTCATTTTTAACTTTGTTAGTTTATTTATCAAATTAACACAATCTTTCATGAGCAAGTGACATGCTGCAGGGTAATAAACAGTTATTTATTAGCATTTTTTCTCTAGACAAAGATGAAATAGTCTAAAATAGAAAAGCAGTGGTTATAATGCTGCTTCAGGTAAGATAAAAACAAAAGGTCCACGATTTATTTGTACCTTTTAATCTTGATTTCTAGGTGAACATTTGATTATCACATCTAATTTCTATTACTACAAACAACACTAGAAGGCTGCCACAGTTGCTGCTTCCTCTAAAATGTCATGAATAAAAGTTGGGTGGATTTTAGACCGTGAAAGCAGGTGTAGTGGGTACTTTTCAGATACCTTTCACAATGACCCCTTTCTCAGCCCCTCTCCACCTTTAGGTTCCTTGGTAAGGGCACCCTGCAGCCATGTTTGGAGTATGTGACCCAGCCCACAGCTGGTTTGACCAGAAATGGGATCTTGACCCAAACCGGGTTAATTGGAGGTTTTCCTCTGGAATACAGAATTGGGACAAAAAGAAACAGATATAGTCTCTCCACGTGTCTGGAGAGATAATAAGCAACTAACATCATTCTCTAGTAGGCTTTTTTTCATGTGGACAGGTAGTAGAGGAAGTATAGCTGCAGAGAGAGAATAACAAAACAGACCAGCAAAAAGAAGCATAGATGAGAGGCAAAAAGAGAATTCTGATGGGTCCAGGTCTTCCTGAGGCCTGACCTCATTCATTACTGTCCTTGAGCTTTATAAAATGATCTGGGACTTTATACAAAATTCTTTAGGTTGATTAAGCAAAGCTTGAGTTGTTTTCTTTCCCCTGCGATCAAAACGTCTTCACTAACACATTAGGTGGCAAGTAGCTAACTGAAGGGTCACAAAATGTATAATAAAACCCAGGAAGCCAAATTTCTAAAAACAACGTCAAGAGGCTTGTTCCTGCGTTTAGCATTGTCTGAGGGTACAGTGCTCCATCCTATGTTTTTTAAAAAACTAATAAAACATCCTTTTTTTTTTTTCTTTCAGGTCACTGAAGGGCCTCTTACGTACAGAATCTTTTTACAAAATCTAATGGAAAATCTCAAGGTTAAGGTTTATTGACGGCAGGTTATGTATTTCCTGCTTGTTTAATTCCTTTGTATCTCAAAGTTTTGGCATTATTTTCAAGGTGAGCTACTGTTACTTCATGTAATCGTCTCTTGTCCAAATATTCTAACTTGCTTTAGGACTGAAATTATTTCGTGCAAAAGATTTTTTTTTTTTTTCCTGAAATTTGATGTGCAACGTCTTCACTTGAATATAATGAAGGCACTTAAACAGTGTTTTTGCCATGCAGAGAAGAATAGATGATCCTCAATAAATTATAGGTAATATTCAGTAGTCATTCGTTGGGTACAATGTTAGACACTGGGGGGTATACAGGTGGAAGCTGAACATATGAAAGCCGAGTCACAACACTATATAATAAGTGCTGCAGCAGTATTGTGCATGGAGGACAGTGTTTTGAGAACCCAGTGACTAACACTGACTGGATGTCAGGAAATGTTTGCGTGATGTCAAAAACATATGGCGGGGGATAGCCCTGCTGGGACAAAGGTGTGAAAAACCACGTGCTGTGGGGAGAACGGTGAGAGGTTTCCCAAACATAGGGTGTGGAAGGGTGGGAATGGTGAAAAATTAAACCTGAGAGCAGCATGGTGTGGTGCAGCGGTCTTTGAACATTTTCACTTGAGTACTCCCTAAAAAAATTGTGAAAAACTATGTATCTCCTTTTATATTTTTAAGTCAATATTTAAAATCTTTATTATAAGTTTAGTAGTTGTAAAGGATATAACTTATGGAATATTTTACATTGCACAGCTACTTTAAATATATTTTCATGAACCCTTGAAGATGCAAATTTAGCAAATTAAAATTATGGAAAATGTCTGCCATCTAACCTAAATGACAAAGCCAGTCCTACTATCTATCTATCCAATCAGCCAAATCAGACTTGCTTTTTCTCCCCGGTAAAAGACTTCATTGTTCAACTCAAACATATATTAAATCATGTCCCTGTGACAATGACTTCAGTTAATTGTGATTCCTAATTCTTTTTTTTTTTTTTTTTAATTCTAAGGAGGGGTTGGGGGAAGATTTGCTAAGGATCTATCTCTCTTTCCCCTTTCCATGTATAAGCTCAAATCTTTTCTCTTGGTACTGTAAGTTTCTTTTTTAGGGAGGCTGCATTCACAGATTCTCCCTCCATTTCTCCCCCACGTCATATTTTACTTTCCGAGGTTATTTATTTTAGTAAGAATCAGGATAGTTTCCAGGTAAAGGGAAAGAGAATTGACAAAGAGGATCTCCTTCTCTCTTCAGTCTCGCCGATAGAGAACATATTCATTTGCCCCCAGTGCAAGGTGTGGAATGAGTGACTGAGTGACTGAGAATACAGCCTGTGTGATATTTGATTTGGGCAGTAATGGAGAATTAAACCTTTATTTTTGAGATTTTGGAAATCAGAAGAGAAGGAACCAAGGAAAGGGAAGAAGGCAGAGAGGTAAATCAGAGGATTAGAAACAGGGATTTTCACAGGGAACCTCATCCCACATCTGTTAGGGTTGGTGGTGTTAGGTGCTGTCAAGGCGATTCCAACTCATAGCCACCCTATGTACAACAAAATGAAACACTGCCTGGGCCTGTGCCACCCTCAAAATTGTTGTTATGCTTGAGCCTATTGTTGCAGCCACTGTGTCAATTCGTCTCTTCGAGGGTCTTTTGTTCACCGACCCTCTATTTTACGCAGCATAATGTCCTTCTTTGGGGACTGGTTCCTCCTGATAATGTCCAAACTATGTGAAACGAAGTCTCACCATCCTTGCTTCTAAGGAGCCTTCTGGCTGTACTTCTTCCAAGAGAGATCTGTTCATTCTTCTGGCAGCCCATGCTATAGTTAATATTCTTCGCCAGCACCATAATTCAAAGTCATCAATTCTTCGGTCTTCCTTATTCATTTAATGAATCTATTAGTAGAGGCTAAGACTTGGACAATTGATTGAGGTCTCCTAAGTAGGTGGTTTATAAACATGAAAATGCTTCTGTTTTTGCAATTACTATTTCCTTTCATCAACACCCTCCCACCTCCACTTCCTGGTCCAATTCACATATCTTGGGCAAATGTCATAACTTTCTGATCACTTTTAATGATTAAAACATAGTCCAATACACTTTAAAGCTTCTACTTAATATCTGGAAACCCTGGTGACATAGTGGTTAGCTAACCAAAACGTCAACAGTTCAAATCCACCAGGCGCTCCTTGGAAACTCTATGGGGCAGTTCTACTCCGCCCTATAGGGTCACTATGAGTTGGAATCGACTCGACGGCAGCAAGTTTGGTTGTTTTTTACTGTGATTCTTTTAAGTTCAGGTGGTACAAGATGTCATCCATTTTCAGAACAATAGACCAAAAATTGTCTTTATGCCTGTCTGCAAAGGACACATGTGTCACACACTCCTAAGAACTTTTTCTCTGCACTCTGCTCTGATGCAGCACCAAGAAGCATCTAGTCTAGGAGTGAACTGTCAATCTCCCTTTTTTCTAGGCACCACCAATCTTAACTATTGAGTCTCTTGGAGCCCTTCCATCATTTGGCTTTGAGTAGCTTTTCCACTTTTCAACTAGAAAAAGAGGTCAAAATTTCTCACTATAAATACTAAACTATGAAAAAGATGTTGACTTCAAAAATCTCTTTTGTCTTTTTGGTTTTCTCTTTACGTAGACTAGAGAGATGAAAGATTGGGAAATTGCAATCAAAATGGTTCTGCTTCCTTTTAGTAAGTCTTAGATGTTGTATCTGACCTCAATTACTGGTAGTCTTTGGCAGTTCATTAAAATGCATGGCTCTTATTTGAGGGATAGAGCCAATTTCATTCAATTTCCTGTGACACTTGTGCAAGAGGGGTTGTTATTGTCAGATCAGACAGTGTTTTACTACAATGATAAAAAATAGTATATCTAAGTTTTACGTCTCAAATAATGAGGTTATCTTTTATTCCTGAGACCTCAAAGGTGAATACCAGGATATGGAAATGATGGGCATTAATATCTAATATGTTAATGTTACAGTATCTAGGAAAAAATCCAGATGTTGAAGTCTAACAAATGGTTGAAAACATGTTATAGATCTAGAGCTTAATAAGGAATTTCAGTAAGAAAGAGATTATTTGAAGCCATTGACGTACAGATGGCACTGGGAACCTTGAAAATGAAAGATATTTCTCATGAAAAGTGGGTAGAGCGGAAAGGAAGCAAACATAGAAGCAAACTCTGGGGTATACCAGTAAGAAATGGGAAGAAGGAGAGAATGAAGAAGCTAAAAGAAAAAAAATGGCAGAGGAGAGAGAAGGAAGTTGAAGAGAAGATGGGTAAACAGAAAGGGAAGGAGAAAATGGAAATAAAGTTTAGCAAATAAAGTGAGGAATAAAGATTAAGGGAAAGTATACAAGTGAAGAAGAATGACAGATACAGAAGAGAGAAGAAAGAAGGGAGAGGTGGCTCTGTCAGGCTGTACCATTATGCCACCAACGTTTGCCTGAAATGTCTCTTGGTAGCCCTAAAGGTACAGCTTGTCCAACATGAATCTAATAAAGGTGTGAAATTCGGAATTCTTTCTGAGTGCTCTCTCTGGTTTTGTTAATGTAGTAGCTTGCTCATATATATCTAGTATACAACCATTATGCCAGTTAGTGGCTCATGTATCTGTCCCACTAGATTACAACTTCTTTAAGTATGAGCTTCTCCTGATTCACATTTGTACCCACATTGTCCGGCATATTGTGACACATAAAAATAATTGAGGACTTGAGGAATTAGGTAAGAACTTAATAGAAATAGATGAAAAATGTCATATCTTTTTTTAAGGAACACCATAATAATTTGGCCTTGATTAATGACATCAGGATTGGTGCCTACTAATTAACATGATTTAAGGCCGAGGATTTGAGAATTCAAGTGGGATATACAAGTTGACACCAAGGAAAGTGAGGAGTTATCCATTTTTCTGTGATACATTGGTATTGCAGCAGACCGAAATCTCTGACTACAGATGCAGGCATGCAAGGAATAATGAGCCAGACACAAAAGTTACATATTGTATGACTCCATTTATATGAAATATCAAGGAAGAGAGGAGATTGGTGGTTGCCAGAGGCTGGGGGAAGGAGGAATGGGGAGTAACTCCTTAATGTGTATGGGATTTCCTTTTGAGGTGATGAAAATGTTTTGGAAATAGATAGAAGTGGTGGTTGCCCAACATTGTGAATGCACTAGATGCCATTGAATTATTCATTTTAAAATGGTTAATTTTATGTTATGTGAATCTTACCTCATTAAAATAAGAGATAACACATTTCTTTAATTTTTGAAATTTCAATTAAACCTTATTCTGAAACTTGGAAAAGTCAATAATTTTCATTATTGGGGTAACCTTTGTCCCATATGCGGCTGTAGGAAGCTCCTCGGGTCTTAAATGGTAGTGTAGATTGTAAGGTCCTCTGAGTGACCCATGGGCCTATCCTGCAGAGTTTCTTCAGGAACAGTAGCTGTTCGCCTGTTCGGTGCCTTGCACAAGACAAGTCTTTGGCTTCCAGCATTGGTGACTAGAGTTTGCCTTTGGTGGGCAAGCCAAGAAAGCTTCTCCTTTGAGGATCTGCTACCTTCCCTAGGTACCACCAGAACAGGGTGTATCTATCCCCTCTTCTCTGTGTAGTCTGTAGAGAACTCCATGTTCTGTTTTTGGCATCACCAAAAATGCTCCTAACGTAACCTTAAAAGTAAACTTAAGGCTATTTACTAAAAAAAAAAAAAAGAGTGATTATCCTTAGGGGGCCATGCTTTCTGCCCAGAAAAATAAATCCATAAACTATGGAAATACTAACACTTCCTGCACGTCATATGGGGTGAAAGGAGATAGAGCAAATACAATGTCTCATAAATCGTTCTGCTACAGTTAATTTTATCCTGCAATTAAAGGCACCACTTACCTTATTGGTAGTTTTCTATTTGCCAGAAAACACAAGACAGCAACTGTAATATGAGTTATCAGAAAAGCCAGTCCAATACCCAGGAGAGTCCAGATACCTGGAATTTCAAGCCAATGAAACAGATAAATTTGCAGTGAAAAATTAAAAATAGAGAAGCAGAATCAAGCGATTTGTTTAGCCATAATGCTACCTACCATTCTGCATGGATGTGAAGTCTGCAGGAGGAGGCGGCTCAGATTTGATGTGACAACGATTTCCTTTCCATCCTTGTCCACAACTGGAAATGAGAGAAAATGTGAGAGTTAAGGTAAAAAAAAAAAACCTGGAAAGATCTTTTAACAGGTCTGTCATGGAATAAAATGATGTAGGTCAGTAAACATCGAGACACCAGGCATGTGGGAATCTTTGATAAGAAACCAAAAATGTTAAACCAAATCACAGTTAAATTTTATTATTTCAAGAGTTTTGTGAAAGATGACATTTTTCTCAATATTTATCCCCTTTTGACTTTTAGTATCTATAAGGTCAGACTTGGTTTCCACATGCTTCTTTCTTGTTTTCAGAAATTGACTTGTTTTTCGCCAATGTTCAATATTAAACTACTTTTGTCATCATTTATCTCAAACCCAAAAGTTAGCACATTTTCCAGTAGTGAACAATTTAAGTTCTTTCAGATACCAATAGAGCATATTCAGATTATAGGTGAACACAAATGTAAATCAGAGAGTGCATTTTTGTTTTCATGACAAAGGAGTGATCCTTCAAGTGCATAAATTTGGAATTAGGCTAATAAAGTCATTGGTCTACCCCTGCTAGTATTCCATTACCGTGGCTTCATTTAGGGGCACTCATGATGGAACTTATAATACTGTAATGCAACTCTCCTTTGACATGGATGGCCTTCAGAAAGTTCATAATGGAGACTAGCTTGTGCCTCTAAAGGAATTGAGCCTCTAAGCAGAAAACATGTCAGAATTGTCCTAGTAGAACGTGTTTGCATATGGGTGTGAAAGCCTATGTGCACATGCTTGTTTACCAGAAATAACAGGATACATATTAATAAGGGCTTAGTTGAATTTCTTGTCAAATTCATGGTACATACTTAAAAAATAGGATTAAAAAGTAACTTTTAAATGTGTGTGTTTGAAAGCTGGGCAATACTTCTTCATCACACAGTAATTACATTATTTCTCAATACCTCTTTTAAATTTGAAAATTTGAATGCTCAATATCAATTCCTTCAAAAAATATTCTTAAAATATAAAAAGTTTAGCGGTTCAAGGAAGTCTATAAAAATGTCTTCCTTTCCTTAAATGGAAACCCTAGTGGTGCAGTGGTTAAGTGTTACGGCTGCTAAGCAAAGGGTTGGCAGTTCAAATCTGCCAGGCGCTCCTTGGAAACTCTATGGGGCAGCTCTACTCTGTCCTGTAGGGTCGCTATGAGTTGTAATCGACTTGACGGCACTGAGTTTGAGTTTTTTCCCTAAGTAAATATTCTTTTTTAAAAAAGTAGAATATTTGACATCTGATTGTTTTGATGTCTCTGAAATTCAAATGAAAATATATTAGAATTGTTGAAAGTTGGAGTATTTGTTTTTAACTCTCATGACTCCTCAGGTTTATTCCTCGTGGGTCCTCATTTGATAGTGTGAATCCTACTTGCAAATCTTTCACATGTGTACAGAATTGGTCTGGCCTAGAACTGGGACATTTTTTTCATTCTAGATTAACTGGGTTCCTGTAGATTCTGAAACTATTTCATTGGCCTCAAGGCTACTGTAATCTTCACCTTAGGCAAAATGTAGGCATTTATTAAGATAAATTCCAGAGGAAAGTAACTTGGAATACCAGTTCAAAAGTAATGGGGAAAATCCCAAACCATATGGAGAAATAATGAGAGTTTATCTATCTATGAAACAGTGATGAGCAAGCAAAATATTCAGTGAACCTTTCTTTTGATAGTTCCTTACAGACATCAAATAGATGAAAATTTTTATATTAATCTTGCAGAAAATAGTTGGTAAAGATAATGTGGAAAAAAAAGGAAAAGTTGCTAAAGACAGAAAAACTTATTTTTTAAAATGTACATGTAAAAATAATAGGAAATAACCTTCTAGTAGGTACGTAAATACATATCCCTTTTTCTTAATCAACAGAACAACTATATTATTAAATAGAACAAAATAGTGTAATCCTATCAGCTAATGTCAGGAAAATAATAGGGAGGAAATTACTTTAAGAGTATAAATTAGTTCAAATTATGCTGAATTTTTGTCACTTTGGCCAAAGAAGTTTTGAATTTAAAAAAGTATGAATGAAATTTTGAGTTAGATATCTATACTATAAAATCTTTCAGAGTAGTTGATTATTTTAGAGGAAATTATGTATACTACTCCAGAGACCACTTAATTAAATTTTGTGTGTCTGTCTGCCATCTTGAAACAAAACGTTTTTTATACATGTTTTCAAAGGGGCTTCTTTCCTGTAAATTTTAATAGATTTCAATGAAATTTGATATGTAAGTTGAGATTGCCAAGTTTTTAAATTATACTCAGAAATCTGTGATTAAAAAATTTATTAATAAATTCTAGTCAATTAGTCTTCCACATAAATGAATAAATTGTTACCTTGAAGTAAACACTGAACTCTCCTAACCAAACTGGTTCCCATTCATCACTTCCATCTCCAGATTTTTCCTTTTAAACATTTTCATTTAATATTTATCAAGTTAAAAGGTAATGCATGCTTGAAAGAACAAGCAAATTATGTACAAATGCATGCTGAAATACTATCCTTCATTCCCGTACGCAAGGTCATACCCCTGAGGTAAACAATGTAAACAGTCGAGTATGTTTCCATCTTCTTCCTTTCTTTTCATCATCTCATAGAACAGTTTCAACACACATACACACCGAAACACACACACACACACAGAAGTATGTATGTATGTACGTATGGCTTTTGTGTGGTATTTACATTTCTTGGCAATTTCCTTTTTCTCTAAAAGCATCATGGACTTCCTAAAGGTTAGTTGCCTGTACAACCTATGCAGAAAATATAATTTTTGGAAATTAGCATATCATATATACTTTTTGCTTAGTTCTTTTTTTTTTTTCCTTATCCCTTCTTCCTCCTTCTCCTTCCTGCACCTCCAGGTTACCCATGTTAGCAATGTAGTATGTATTCTTTCATTTTTTTCCCATATAATTGTTCATATTTCAACAAATTATCTACTTTCATCTATGTTTTTCTGACTCTTTTAAAATTTAAATCAGTTAAGCAATTACCAAACAACAATGACAAAAAAACCCATTGCTGTCAAGTCAATTCTGACTCATAGCGACCCTATAAGACAGAGTAGAACTGCCCCATAGGGTTTCCAAGGAGCAGCTGGTGGATTCGAACTGCTGACCTTTTGGTTAGCAGCAATAGCTCTTAACCACTGAGCCACTAGGACTCCATGCCCCGAACATTGTTAGCACTATATTAAGTTTGGTGAATAAGATTCACATAAGAAATGAAAAGTAAGAATGCAAAAGGGATAATGCAAGGACTCGCTTTTTAGTAGTATGTTCGGTGATTTTTATAGTTGGTGAGGGTGAAGGGTAAAGGCGCTTGTGGAGAGAAGTAGCATAGGATAAGGGAGTCAGATACGGGGTGGCATTCAGTGTGCTCAGCTAGGCAGATGTCAACCAGAGAAGATCAGTCCAAGTGAAGCATTCTAGAGGTACTGCTGTAAGAAGCTGGGTGATTGGTAGAGATGGCTGGGTGTGGGGTGTCATGTAATTATCTAGGGCCAGGAGTGGGGTACCTAAAAGAATAGGGCAATTAGATTAACCTTATTAACTTGACAATTCAGGAGTAGAATGGCCCTTTCTTGGTAATCTCTTAGCTAATTTATGACTAAATAAGGCTGAATGCAAAAAGTGATTTTACATCTCGAGCAATCCAAAAGGATCCAGAAAGGCAACAGACATTATATAATATTTATGCTAAGAGTTAGATATGTTGTTGTTGTTGTTATGTGCCATCAGGTCGGTTCCACTCATAGCGACCACATATACCACAGAATGAAACACTGCCCAGTACTGCACCATGCCCACAATCATTGTTATGCTTGAGCCCCTTGGTGCAGTCACTGTATCAATCCATCTCGTTAAGGGTCTTCCTCTTTTCTGCTGACCCTGTACTTTACCAAGCATGATGTGCTTTTCCAGGGACTGATCCCTCCTGACAACATGTCCAAAGTATATAAGATGCAGTCTCACCATCCTTGCTTCTAAGGAGCATTCTGGTTGTACTTCTTCCATGATAGATTTGTTTGTTCTTTTGGCAGTCCATGGTATATTCAACATTCTTGTCCAACACCACAATTCAAAGGCATACATTTTTCTTTGGTCCTCCTTATTCACTGTCCAGCTTTCACATGCATATGATGTGACTGAAAATACCATAGCTTGGGTCAGGTGCACCGTAGTGACCTCTTTGCTTTTCAACACTTTACAGAGGTCCTTTGCAGCAGATTTGCCCAATGCTTCCAGCGCTGCATCCATTTGATGAAACACCTCAATTGATATTCCATCAGTTCCTGGAGCCTTGTTTTTCATCAATGTCTTCAGTGTAGCTTGGACTTCTTCCTTCAATACCATCAGTTCCTGATCATATGGTACCTCTTGAGATGGTTTAATGTCGACTAATTCTTTTTGGTATAATGACTCTGTGTATTCCTTTCATCTTCCATGCCATTTAATATTATCCCCATAGAATCTTTCACTACTGTGACTCGAGACTTGATTTTTTTCTTCAGTTCTTTCAGCATGAGAAATGATGAGTGTGTACTTCCCTTTTACTTTTCTATCTCTAGCTCTTTGCACATGTTATTATAATACTTTGTCTTTTCAAGCCACCTTTTGAAATCTTCAGTTCTTTTAGGCATACCATTCTAAATTAGAAATATTGTTTGATTTGTTTTGAGGTGGAGACAAAAGAAATACTAGATGTGATATAATTATTTTGGTGGTGCAGTGATTAAGTGCTGGATGCAGTAGTTAAGCATTCGGCTGCTAACCAAAATGTTGGCAATTCAAACCCACTTGCCGCTCCTTGGAACCCCTATTTATGGGGCAGTTCTACTCTGTCCTACAGGGTCGCTATGAGTCGGAATCAACTTGACGGCAATGGGTTTGGTCTGGTTTGGTTTTGGCTATCCAAAAGTTGGAGGTTCGAATTCCCCAGCTGCTCTACAGGAGAAAGATATGATAGTCTGCTTCCATACAAATTATAGTCTTGGAAACCCTGCGGGACAGTTCTACTCTGCCCTATAGGGTTGCTATGAGTCACAATTCACTTGACAGCAATGGGATTTTGTGTTTCCATAGATAGCCACTAAAATTAGTTTAATTAATAAAATTCGCTACCAAGTTTAAAGAAAGGGAAAAAAATCACTTGCTTTTATTCAGAAAGCACCCATCAGCAAAGCACGTATAGGAGTGTCTGATTTATTTTGAGCTTTTATGGAGCTCTGTGTTTTACCGCATATTTCATATACCTAATGAGTATAAAGGATTCCCCGGGAGGTAAAAATGGTTAAGTGCTGGAGTACTAACTGAAAGGTTGAAGGTTCAAACCCACCATGAGACACCTCAAAAGTAAGGCCTGGAGATTTGCTTCCAAAAGGTCACAGCCTTGATGACCCTTTGAAGTGCGTTTCTTCTCTCTACATATGAGGTCACCACGAATAGGAATTGGCTTGCTGGCAACCAACAACAACAAAAAAAAAACTATGAATATAAGTCTAACATTGGAGCATTTCGGCCTTATTTTTTGAATAATAGTAGTTCAAACTATTACCAGATTATTGTGCATGTTGTGCTTGGCTTCCCCAGACTCATTCCACTACTCATCCTTGTTCCTTTTCTTCCACCAAATTGTACAGTATTTCTACGGTTGGGATTGAATCTCAATCCTATCTCTAGGGTCATCCCATTCTCCTTGCTGCATGTTTGCTCAGACCAAGCTTATCACCACATGACGTTCCTAATTAACAGTGATAGACATGGGCACACATTTGTTCAGTAAGAATTTTGTCACCACGGATACATTTTGAAGGCTATTTCTAGTAAGAATCATCCTTTCCCCAACTCTAATATGAAAGAAGCATGTGATCCTTTTAAGTTCAATAGCCCTGTCACTACCATTGTGCTACAAAAGCCAACTTGAGAATAAAACCAAGTAATTGGAAGACAGAACCTAAGAAATAATTGAGAAATGGAGGAACAGACTGTCTTGGTCATCTAGTGCTGCTATAACAGAAGTACCACAAATGGATGGCTTTAATAAAGAGTTTATTCTCTCACACTCAAGTAGGCTACAAGTCCAAATTCAGGGAATCAGCTCCAGGGGACGGCTTTCTCTCTCTGTCAGCTCTGGAGGAGGGTCCTTGTGATGCATCAGTCTTCCCTTGGTCTGGGAACTTCTCAGTGCAGGAACCTCAGGTCCAAAGGACAGGCTCTGCTCCCAGCACTGCTTTCTTGGTGGTATGAGTTCCCCATCTCTGCTTATCTCTTGAGAGATAAAAGGTGGCAGAAGCCACACCTTAGGGAAACCCCCTTCATATTGGATCAGAGATGTGACCTGGTAAGGGTGTTACAATCCCACCCTAATCATCTTTAACATAAAATTACAACCATGAAATGGAGGACAACCACACAATACTGGGAATCATGGCCTAACCAAGTTAATAAACACATTTTTTGGGGAACATAATTCAATCCATGACACAGACTTAATGGCATTGCAAACTTCTTGATCAGTTCAAGTTCTGAGTCTGCTTTGCATTAGACTTTTTAATTACATGAGTCAATGAATTATCATTTAAGCCAGCTTGATTTGGGTCTTCTATTATTAGAGAACACGTGTACAAAATCTTTAGCTCTTGCATTTTTCTACATGAAATCCTCCTATTTAAATCAACAATCTCATATTCATCAGATATTTATTCAATGTCTCCTATGTACAAGGTACTCTACTAGATACATAGAGGATATAAAGATGAACAGGACATGGTTGAAGATTTGTAGGAACATAAACTTAAAGAGGAAATTAAAAACCACATTTAAAAACAAGAGAGAAAATAGAAAATGAAATATAAGAATGATACAGAAAAGTGCTGAAAGAGAGAATGAAATAATTGCTTCAAGAATGTATATTTTTCCACACCCAAAAAGTAAAAATTTTGCAATGCCATCTGGATGGACATTTATGGAACATGTGATTATTAAAGTTATAATAAAGTGTTTATATATATATATATACACACACATATATATGCATATATTATATGTTTCACAGAAATTGGTCATCCAAGGATTTAGAAATTATGTATAAAGGATGGGATTTAGAAAGATAAGTTCAAATATAAGTTGTTAGTGGTATCTTAAACTAAGCTTTAGATTTCTTTACAGTGGTATATATTTTTTTCAGCCTTAATTATTGTTTAATCTTGTTGTTTAGGAGACTATAGAAAGGAAGTCCCTTCAGAAGCAGCAAGCATTTTGAATATATTCCAGAACAGATTTATAGTTTAGCATTAAACTGTAAATAATTAATTAGCAGGTAGACTTGCTTTTCTTTTTTTTTTTTAGTCCTCAAAATTTATATTTTATTGCTTACCATATTTATTCAATAAAGTTCATTTATTTAACAAATTTTTAGCTATGTACTCTATGCCAAGCACTAGAAATATAGTTCCCCTTATTCTCATTTTTTTTTATTATTAACTTTTATTGAGCTTCAAGTGGACGTTTACAAATCAAGTCAGTCTGTCACATATAAGTTAATATACATCTTACTCCTTACTCTCACTTGCTCTCCCCCTAATGAGTCAGCCCTTCCAGTCTCTCCTTTCGTGAAAACTTTGCCAGCCTCCAACTCTCTCTATCCTCCCATCCTCCCTCCAGACAGGAGATGTCAACACAATCTCAAGTGTCCACCTGATATAATTAGCTCACTCTTCATCAGCATCTCTCTCCCACCCACTGTCCAGTCCCTTTCGTGTCTGATGAGTTGTCTTCGGGGATGGTTCCCGTCCTGTGCCAACAGAAGGTTTGGGGACCATGACCGCCGGGATTCCTCCAGTCACAGCCAGACCATTAAGTATTGCTTTTCTTTTTATTAGGCACATTTTACAGCATTATGACTATTAAATTCGTGTATATTATTTGGTTGATAGGAGCTAGCATCACTCTACCTTTACATTCTATGCTTGTTGTTGTTGTTGTTAGGTGCCATTGAGTTGGTTCCAACTCATAGCGACCCTATGCACAACAGAATGAAACACTGCCAGATCCTGCGCCATCCTCACAATTGTTGCTATGCTTGACCCCATTGTTGCAGCCACTGTCTCAATCATCTCATTGAGGGTCTTTCTCTTTTTTGCTGACCCTGTGCTTTACCAAGCATGATGTCCTTCTCCAGGGACTTATCCCTCCTGTTAATACATCCAAAGAATGTGAGACATAGTCTCGCCATCCTTGCTTCTAAGGAGCATTCTGGTTGTACTTCTTCTGAGACAGATTTGTTCTTTTGGCAATCCATGGTATATTCAATATTCTTCGCCGACACCACAATTCAAAGGAGTCAATTCTTCTTTTGTCTTCCTTATCCATTGTCCAGCTTTTGAGTGCATATAATGCAATTGAAAACACCATGGCTTGTGTCAGGCACACCTTAGTCCTCAAGGTGACACCTTGGCTTTTTAACACTTTGAAGAGGTCTTTTTGCAGCCGATTTGCCCAACGCAATGTGTCTTTTGATTTCTTGACTGCTGCATCCATGGGTGTTGAGTGTGGATTCAAGTAAAGTGAAATCCTCGACAACCTCAATCTTTTCCATGCTGAGAAAGCTATAATATATAAATCCTAATAGAAACTATTTATCAAGCACCTGTTATGTGCTGGACAATATTCTCAGTGCTTTAATTTGTTATTGGTAATATTCACCACAATGTTACAAGACAGGAATTATTTCCCCATCTCATAGCTTAGGAAATAAAGGCACAGAGATGTCCAGCTATAAGTTACTGTTTCGATCGTGAGATTTTAAATGGATGTCTTTGACTCCTCAAGCCATTCACTATTTGTTACACAATTTTAGGTCCCCTAGTTTTTCTGAAGTTGGAATATAGTTGTATTAATGGCAGTTAAGTTTACTATTTTTGTCTTTTAGGAGAGCAACAGTAGGAGAAATTTCTGGTCCTAATGGTCGGAAAATATCCATTTATCGCATTATGCCTGGCCCTGCAACACCTCTAAGTTTAGCAGATGTGATGCTGGGGGAAAAGAGTATAATGAAGTCAGGGCACCTGGGTTTGAGGCTAGGCACTGCTACTTTCTCACTCTGTGGCTTTGGGAGGATCAAATAACTTCAGTTTCTTAATTTATAAACAGTCATAATTATATTTAGCAGAACAGCTATGAGAATTAAATAAAAGATCGCCCATGAAGCACATTGTAAAGAGTAAAGTACTGTGCCACACTGTTTAATACACAGTCTTTGCATCACACAGGCTTTCCGGTATAACTTATGGTCATGATTATTCCCTCCTAACCTGATGCCCACATGCCCTGACAGACTGGCATGCCAGGGAACTAGCATCTGACAACTGCCACATCTTGAATCCCTCGGTGAACACTTGGTTAAGACTTAGGAAGCAGTGAAAAGCCATTGCAACAGTTTCTGTTTTCATGGCTTATTAATTATGCCATTGAAAAAAATACATCCTTAAGTATGGCTACGTCTGGAGATCCTTGGTCACGTTGCACAGATGGGGGAAAAAAGCAGGTGTTAAAGATGCACATTCCCCTTCTCCACACCAGCGTGAGCTTTCCACTCCAAGGGGAAAGAGGCTGGTGCTGTCCCAACTTAATGAAAGTTTTGGCTCAGACCAAGTATTTTCTGGGCCATGTGTTGAGACTGCCAGCCCAAGAAGAGTGGGAACATTGACGAAAGCCCTTAACAAGCCATCTTTGTTGTCATACCCAGTGCCGTTGAGTCGATTCCAGCTCATAGCGACCCTATAGGACAGAGTAGAACTGCCCCATAGAGTTTCCAAGGAGCACCTGGCAGATTTGAACTGCTGAACTTTTGGCTAGCAGCCGTAGCACTTAACCACTACATCACCAGGGTTTCCACCTTGTTGTTGTCGTAGGGTGAATTTATTTTCAAAGGAAACAGGAAGGCAGGAGAAGCCACTAAATAATCTCTAGACCACAAGGTTCTGAATTTCGATATTGAGCACCAGTGATTAACTTGCTTGGACTAAATTCCTTCTTGATTAATTAACTTCAATCTATTGTATAATATTTACAAGTATTAGCAAGAGCCTACCTGAAAGAGAAAGATACAGATTCCACTCCATTCATGCAAAAGGACCTATTCTCTTAAGATGGACAGGAGAAAGGGGGAAATAAAATATAATTAGACTCTCTCAGTCAAAGCCTATACTTTCGCTTTCCTACATTCTAGCAGGTCTTCTGCTATGAGGTTAAAAATGAGGAGTTTGGAACAACAACTTATTTCTGAGTAGGCTTGGTAACAGCCATTCATTACTCACCAACACCTGGAGCAAAGGCTCCTCCCTTCAGTATTGTTACTTGTGTGCTGGCCCCAGCTCATTCGTCTCAATGCCAGGGAAAACAAATGAAGAGCCACACATTTGCTAAGCGTATGTTCACAGGCTAATTTGCTGGGAACCAGCAGCGGGTTTACTCTGCTTTCTTAAACTACATTAATCATTCCAATAAGCATAAAGTGATAAAAGGATAAATTAAGTGCTAATGCAGAGGTATGGTTATTAAAGTGTTGATATTTATATATTCAAATCTATAAGATGTTATAAGTATAAATTATAAGAAAACCTAATCCAATGCTTTCACTGATTCCGGATAATGGGGAGAATGCATTTGATTACACTATTCCTAACATGAAACTAAAAGGAACCAATCTTATTTTAAAACATCGGAAAGAGATAAGAAACTATTTTATGTTGAAAAGAAAAAAAAGATTTATAGGCTAAAGAAAAATTATTTATTTCCCATGTCCACTCACCATTTCCCAAATATCTCTCATCTACTTCCTCCTTTCTCACCAGATTTGACCACATGGCCAAAGGCCTTCATCACTCTATTACTGTTCTAGACTATTAACTGGATTTCCTGCCTCCGGGCTGATGTCACATCATAAAAGTTCCCTAATTCAAACCCTTTGCTACTTCCCCACAGCTTTCAGAATACTGCCCTGATGGAGTTAATTTTGTACACAGGGCCTTTTTCCATCTGGCCTCTTGCTGGTACAGCTAGTTTAATCTCAATTCCTCTTTTGTTGACAAACCTTTTGCTCTTATTCACAGCCCCATCACCTAAGAGATACTTTTACGTATATTTATAGGGCTTTCTATCACGTCTATCCTTTCTGGCTGAAAGGAGGCTTGCCTCCTCAATTCATCTCTTATTTATCCTTAAGAACACCAAAAACCAAAAAAACCAAACCCATTGCCATGGAGTAGATTCTGACTCATAGTGACCCTATGGGGCAGAGTAGAACTGCCCCACAGGGTTTCCAAGGACTGCCTGGTGGATTCAAACTGCTGACATTTTGGTTAGCAGCCAAACACTTAACCACTGCACTTAAGAACACATATCAATGATTTTTACTCCTGGAGACTTCCCTTCTGCCCCTGCCTGTCCCGCTGCACTCTGCAAACCCCTCTGGCAACATGTCACACAGTACTGCAATTGTTCATTTATTCACAAATCTCTCTTTCTAGACTACGAAATTATTGAAGGTAAGGCTTAGTATACCTGTTCACTCTTATATGCCCCAGTTAGCACAATCCTGCTCATAGATCTTCGCTGATTAATAAAGATGCTTCCTCAGTAACTCATATCAGGAAATTCTTCACATTTGAAAATATTCATTATCATCATCATCCTCACAATAATAGCAGTCAACACTTGGATAGTATGTTGCATGTGCATTGTTTGCATATATTATCTCATTTATACATTAGAACAGTGGCTTACAACTTTAGTAGGCAGCAGAATCACCTGGAAGGTTTGATAAAACTCAGATATCTGGGTCCCAGCCCCAGAGTTTCTGATTCAGCAGATCCAAGGTGACGCCTGATAATTTGCATTTCTAACAATTCCCAGGTGCTGTCACTCTGTTGGTCTGGGGCCACACTTTGGGAAGTGCTACTTTAGAACATCCCCATGAGGGTTAATATTATTTTTGCCAAATTACAGAAGAGGAAATTGAAGCTTAGTGAGTAATGCCTTTGTAAGTGGGGAACTCAGGTTCTCTTGAGCTACGTGGCTTTTGTTTTGTCATTATACCATATGGATATTTGTGGACTATTTACTATATTCCATTTCTTCATACAAAGGAGTTTATATACATCATCACATTCTGCCCTAAAAAAAAAACAAAAACTAACTCGTTGCCATCGAGTCAATTCCAAGTCATAGCAACCCTACAGGACAGAGCAGAACTGCCCCATAGGGTTTCCAAGCAGCACCGGGTGGATTTGATCTGCTGACCTTTTGATTAGCAGCCATAGCTCTTAACCACTACACCACCAGGGTTTCTGATATTCTGCCCATAAAAAAAAAAAATTTGAAAGTGTAAATTGCATGTTCCTGTGTGGCTTTTATTGCGATTTCCACTTGAATTGGTAGTCAAGTTGTACAGAATTGCTAACGTAGGAAGCAAATACTTTCATGTATTATTTCAAATTATTAAAGCACAACAGAAATAACTTTAATTACTTCAGAGTATAAATAAAACATATAATAAGTGTTCTGTTTCCTTTCTTGTTCAAACAGGTAGGGGTGGTGTTATAGCTTATGTGACATTGAAAAAAAAATCTTGAGGTGGATGTTTCGAGCTTTCCACTTTTTTTTTTCAGCTGTTATGAAGTAATATTTCCCTGGAGTTGGATTTAAAAAAAAAAAAAAGGAAGAAGAAATAGCAAGGAAACTAAATAATTCACAAACTGGGCAATCGAAAATGGGCTACAAGTCAATAGAAACCTGTCTTGTTCTAAGATGAAGGTGAAGGTGTTCAATTTCTCCTGTGGAGTGCAGTACTAGCAAGAAATAAGGTTTTGAAATTTTTCTTCTCTCATATGAAGTATGATAGAAATTTCATTTAAAACATACATTCTGAACTTTACATCCTCATGGTGGCTAACCAGCAAATCATGTTCATATTTTCTCATTGAAAGACACATGAAAACACACAAATAAAAATGAAATGGAGAGGATGAAAATTAGGAATAACAAGCAATTAATTGCTTGGTTCTGGAAGAAATTCCCACTAACCACGGTAATACCCACAAAGGTCAGATTGAGCAAATATGGATATTTAAATCTCATTTTGACCTTTAGTGAAATAACAAGTTCATTAACTTCCTCGGTACAAAAACCAGGAATCTTCCAATGGCTTTCCATCAAACTGAGAGAAAAAAGTATGTAGTCTCTATACGCTGTTCAAAGAGTAGTTATGGAGTGGCTCCTATTTGCTAGGCCTTGTTCTAAGTGCATCATGCCTATTAGGCCACAAGTTTCTGGCCTCTAAACTCACTCACCACAAGGCTATGCTGTTCCCCAAACATTAACGTATTTTTTCCTCAGGGACTTCATGATTGCTTTTCCTCTGGCAGTTATACTCTTTGCCCAAATTTTGGAATAGCTTGCATTTTCACAGAATTGTGGTCTTGGCCGAAATTACATACACCCTCTCTGAGTGGTCTTACAAATTTGTCTGTCTAAAATATACCACCAGGGTCATCTTTCCCATCCCTTTCCAGAAATCTGCTTACCCTAATTATTTCTATTCATTGCATTTGTTACTATCTAATTTTTTAAATACAAATATATATGTGTACACACATACATATATCTACCCACAGGTATCTTGGAGGAAAGACCTGGCAATCTCTTTCAAAAATATCAGCCATTGAAAACCTTATAGAAAACAGTACTACTCTGAAACACATGAAGTTGCCATGAGTTGAAATCAACTCAATGGAACTGGTTTGGACAGCATTTTTTACATATACCTATCATATATGTGTGTGTGTGTGTATGTATATACATATATATAACCTATAAAATATATTTATATATTGAGTGTATACACACGTACACGCACACACAATACATAGTTATTGTTCTAATTTATTGCTTGTCTATTTTAGCTCACAGTAATAGGAGTAGATAGAATCTATTTTTATAGTGATTATTCTGTGCCTGGCATCGTTCTAAGACTTCATCTTATGTTAACTCATTTAACTCTCATAATAACCCCAGGGTAGGTGTTATTCTTAATCACCATTTTACTCATGAAGCAACAGAGGCTCAGAGAGGATAAGTAACTTGCTAAAAACTTATAGTTAAAAAATGGCAGAAATGCTAGGCAGTCTGACTCCAGAAGCATGTTATCCCTCCATAACTATTTGATTGATAAATCAACACAAGAATACAGGTTAGTTCTGGCCTCTCTCATTGCAAATCTCTACCTGAAAAGATATATACCTGGTTTTCCTGAAGAACAAACCAGTGACAGGAAAAGAAGCAATAAATATTTAATACACAAACATTATCTCAGTCAAAGAAAGATGTTTGTAAATCAAGAAGTAGTTACCATAAATTAGAAACATTTAATAAAAATAGATCAGTAGGTGTGTTTTCATAAGAATTTGAATTTCAATAATAATTATCAGCATCTATTCAGGAAAATGGAAACCCTGGTGGTGTAGTGGCTAAGTGCTACGGCTGTTAACCAAAAGGTCGGCAGTTCAAATCTACCAGGCACTCCTTGGAAACTCTATAGGGCAGTTCTACGCTGCCCTGTAGGGTTGCTATGAGTTAGAATTGACTCAACAGCAATGGGTTTGGTTGTTTTATGCAGAAAAATAAAAGGTACCTATAAGCCCAAACCTGTTTGGATTAAGACTTCATCACTGGAGTAGTTAGCTGGAAAGATCTTGAAGTCTCTTCAAGATTCTGGAGAGGAACATGATTGTGTCTAAAGAATTATTTACCAGGTCAGTTGTTACTATGTGCCATGATAAGATAAAGACATACTGAGATATGCAGTGGCTCAGGAAATATACCTCCATGTATCCTTTTCATTAGGCATTAGGCAAGGTTTGGACTCTGAAAAAGAGCCAAAACAAAGCCTCAAAGAAGAGGAAGCAAACATTTGTTTAATAAGATGTTATAAAAGAAGCAAATGGTGGACATTAAATTGCATAAACCATGAGTTATCTAAATACTTGCTACAAATATGATTACAAAACCAAACACAAATGTCAAAAACAATTCCTGTAAAGGAAGACACATTATAATAAAATAGCATTATAGTGATAATAGTAGTTCTTATAATAAAAACCGATATCATTATCTATGTCTAAAATATTAAAAATAATGATAAGGATCCGTGATGGAAAGACGAGAGAAAGGACAACTTTGTGTGTATGCGTGTGCACACGTGTATGCAGGTTTAAAACGGGGGAGTCAAAAGATACCATTATCTATGTCTAAAATCTTATCATTATCTATGTCTAAATCTTAAAAATAATGATAGGGATCCATGATGGCAAGACGAGAGAAAGGACAACTTTGTGTGTATGCGTGTGCACACGTGTATGCAGGTTTAAAATGGGGAGTCAAAAGATACTGCATTTCTCTTGATTTTTATCATTAGATTATCAGATATTTAAATGTGCTTTCAAAAGATTTGAAGTTATTTGTAGTAGACATGAAAAATACATATTTCTTCAAAATCACTGTAGAAAATTAAAGGGAACAGTTTGTAGAGCAAAAGACTTAAGATAGAGAAATGGCAAGACAAAATACTGTGACAGAAGAAAGGAGAAATAAATCAGAAGAAAACACTCATAAAAGGGTAAAAAAAAACCCAAGAAAATTAAAACCAAAATCCATCAAATATTGCTTAAATCCTCCATAATAAAAAAATGCACAGAAATGTTAAACTTAAAATTTAAATAATAAAAACAGAAATAGAAAATAAAAGCTATGAAGGATTTATAAAAATATAAGAACTATTGAACCATATGAATGGAGATTTGAAAACCTCAGTGAAACAAATGATTTTGCAAGGATACTACATAAAATTAGTGTAAAAAGTAGAAATCCAGAGTAGCTCAATAACATGTAAAATATTGAAAAATTCTTTTTAAAAAAACTATCCAAGACCAGGCTATTTTATACATTTGTTCTTCAAAGTTTCAGGAAAAGGTAATTCTCATACTATACACACTGTCTCAGAAATTAGGAAGCTACCCAATTCAGTTTAGGGAGCTAATATTTGTGAGAGTATAAAAACCACACACACACACAAAAACTTAACACAGAAGAAAACTTTAGAATAATGTCACTTACAGATGCCAAAATTCTAAATAAATAACCGGCAATATGAATATAAAATTACACTGTTGTGGGATTTAGTTAAAACTGCCTCTTCTCTTGGTATGTAGTTCTGATCCTTGAGGAACAGGCAAGTCAATTTATATAAGGAGTAGAGAGCCTTGTGAAAGAGAAGCAAAAATATAATAGAAAACCTACTTTAAGTTTTCAACAGATCACCTCTGATAATTTTTCTAGCTCCAAATCACTGTACTGATGAATTTTCTCAAGCTCTTAATGAATAAATAATCCCCGTATTATAGAAACTCTCCCAAACATATGAACCACCACACATCTGTCTGTTTGCCATACTGTGGTGGCTTGTATGTTGTCATGATGCTGGAAACTATATCACTGGTATCTCAAATATCAGTAGAGTCACCCATGGTGGACAGGTATCAGTAGAGCTTCCAGACTAAGAGTAGGACAAAGGCCTGGTGATCTGCTTCCAGAAATCATTCAAAGAAAATCTTACAGATAACAACAGACCATTGTTTGATAAAGTGCTGGAAGATGAGCCCCTGAGGTTGGAAGGCACTCAAAATAACTTCCTTAGAATGGAGTCGACCTTAATGATGCAGATGCGAGTAAAGCTTCTGGACCTTCATTTGCTGATGAGCCATGACTCAAAGTGAGAAGCAACAGCTGTAACATCCATTAATAATTTGGAATGTAAAATGTATGAAGTACGAATCAAATAAAATTAGAACATGTCAAAAATGAAATGGAACACTTGAATCAATATTCTAGGCATTACCAAGCTGAAACGGACTGGAATTGGCCATTTGGAATCCGACAATCATATGGTTTTCTATGCCAGAATTGACGAACTGAAGAGGAATGGTGTTGTATTTATCAACAAAAAGAACATTTCGAGATGTATCCTAGAGTACAATGCTGTCAGTGATAGGTTAATATTCATCTGTCTACAAGGAAGACCAGTTAATACAACTATTATTCAAATTTACACACCAACTACAAAAGCCAAAGATGAGGAAATTCAGGATTTTTATGAACTGCTTCAGTCTGAAATTGATCAAATGTGCAATCAAGATATATTGATAGTTACTGGTGATTGGAATGCAAAAGTTGGAAGCAGAAAAGAAGGATTAGAAATTGGAAAATATGGCCTGGGAATGATAGAGATCTCATGTCAGGACTCTTCAAGACCAAAGGCTTAATGAAAAGGAGCCATGGTGGTACAATGGTTAAACACTTGGATGCTAACAAAAAGGTTGGCAGTTTGAATTCACCCAGCCACTCCAAGGGAGAAAGATCTGGCAATCTGCTCCTGAAAGATTACAGCATAGAAAACCCTATAGAGCAGTTCTACTCTGTCACAAGGGTAACTGTGAATCAGAATCGACTTGACAACAACCAATGACATCAGACTTATTCACTGGAAAAACTTTTTTCAACAAAAACAAATGACAACCATACACGTGGACCTTTCTGGTGGTTTATACAGGAATCAACTATATCTGTAAAAAGAGATGATGAAGAAGCTCAATATTCTCAGTAAAGACAAAGCAAGGGGCCCACTGTGGAACAGACCACCTATGCTCATGTTCAAGTCAAGCCAAAGCTGAACAAAGTCAAAGCAAGTCCAAGAAAGCCAAAGTAAGACCTTAAATACATCCTACCTGAATTTAGAGACCACCTCGAATAGGTCTGATGCACTGAACACTAATAACTGAAGATCAGAAGAGTTGTGGGATGACATCAAGGACTCACACATAAAGAAGGTAAAAGGTCATTAAAAACACAGAAAGAAAGAAAACACCAAATGGATGTCAGAAGAGACTCTAAAACTTTCTCCTGAGCACAGAGAAGCTAAAGCAAACAGAAGAAATGATGAAATAAAAGAGCTCAACAGAAGATTTCAAAGGGCGGCTCAAGAAGATGAAAGTATTACAATGAAATGTGCAAAGACCTGGAGTTAGAAACCAAAAGGGAAGGACACACTTGGCATTTCTCAAGATGAAAGAACTGAAGAAAAAATTCAAGCCTCAATTTACAATAGTGAAAGATTCTAGGGGAAAAATATTAAACAATGCAGGAAGCCTCAAAAGAAGATGGAAGGAATACATAGAGTCACTGCACCAGGAAGAACTGGTCAACATTCAACCATTTCATGAGGTAGCATATGATCAAGAACCAGTGGTACTGAAGGAAGAGTTCAAGTTGCACTGAAGGCATTGGCGAAAAACAAGGCTCCAGGAATTGATGGAATACCAACTGAGACATTTGAACAAACAGATGCGATGCTGGAACAGCTCACTCATCTATGCCAAGAAATTTGGAAGACGGCTATCTGGCCAACTGGCTAGAAGAGATCCATATATGTTCCCATTTCAAAGAAAGGTGATCCAACTGAATGCAGAAATTATCGAACAATATCACTAATATCACACGCAAGTAAAATTTCACTGAAGATACTTCAAAAACAGTTGCAGGAGCACATGGACAGGGAACTGCCAGCAAACCAAGCTGGATTTAGAAGAGGTTGTGGAATGAAGGATATCACTGCTGATGTCAGATGGATATTGGCTGAAAGCAGAGCATACCAGAGAGATATTTACATGTATTTTGACTATGCAAAGGCATTCAATTTTGTGCATTATAACAAATTATGGGATAATGTTGCAAAGAACGGGAATTCCAGAATACTTAATTGTGCTCATGTGGAGCCTGTATGTGGATCAAGAGGAAGTCACTTGAATGGAACAAGGGGACACATCCTGGTTTAAAATTGGAGAAGTGTGATAGGGTTGTATTCTTTCACCTTACTTAGTCTATATGGTGAACAAATAAACTGAGAAGCTGGGCTATATGAAGAATTTGGCATCAGTATTGGAGGAAGATTCTTAACAACCTGAGATAATGAAGATGCCGTAAGCTTGATTGCCGAAAGTGAAGATGACTTGAAGCATTTACTGGTAAAGGTAAAATACTACAGCCTTCAGTGTGGATTACACCTGAATATCAAGAAAAAGAAAATCCTTACCACTGGACCAATAAACAACATCTTGATAAATGGTTAAGAAAATAATGTTGTCAAGGTTTTCATTCTTTTTGGATCAACAATCAATGTCCATGAAGCAGCAGTCAAGAAATCAAATGAGGTACTGCACAGGGAAAATGTGCTGCAAAAGATCTCTTTAAAAATGTTAAAAAGCAAAGATATCAGTTTGATGACTAAGGTGGGCCTGACTCAAGCCATGTTCTTTTCCATTTCCTTTCATGCATGCAAAAGCTGGACGAGGAAAAAGGAATACTGAAGAAGAATGGACCCTTTCAAATTGTAGTGTTGGTGAAGAATATTGAATATACCACAGTCTTCCAGAAGAATGAACAAATCTGTCTTGGAGGAAATACATTCAGAATCCTTTTTAAGAGGGATGGTGGCGAAACTCCATCTTGCTTACTTTGGACATGTGGTTAGGAAGGACCAATCGCTGGACAAAGACATCATGTTTGGTAAAGCAGAGGGTCAGTGAAAATGAGGGAGGCCCTCGGTGGGATGGATTGACACAGTGGCTGAAACAATGGGATTGAACACAGCAATGATTGTGAGGGTGGCACAGGACCCTGCAGCGTTTCGTTCTTGTTATACACAAGGTCTTTATGGGTCAGTGCTGACTCGATGGCACCTAACAACATCAGTAAACATATAAAATGAATAACAATAAAAAATGTTTTGTTACTAATGAATAATTCCCCAGGATATTTTCTTCCTTAAATCAGGGAACAGTTTACACAGCAAATTTTTAATAAATACATGCTTCCCAGTTTTTTTTTCCCAGTTTATATATACTAACCTATGCATCTGAAAAAAAGAATGTTAACTAATTTGTTTTACTAATTTTTTACATATTTTTGCTACATAAATCAAGCATAGCATACCCAGAAAATCACAGACTGATCTCATTCAGAGATGTGTGAAAATCCAAAAATAAAACGCAGTAGAAAAATCTTCTATAAAAGAGTCTAAACAGCAGATACTACAATTAAAAAAAAATTTCTTCAAGGCAATTGTGCTGTTTATATGTCTCTGTTATTGATTACTGGATGATCTCTTAAAACTTTATACCCTTGGACAAAATAAATAATGACGATCCTTAATTTGTAATACCCAGTGGTGGTGAGGCTATCAATGACTGAGTGGAGTTGGCATAGAGGAAGAATTTCTGGCATAAGGATTGGGTAGCGTAACTATCAATGGAGGAAAAATGACTGGTAGGGGCTATTTTGTGTTGTGAAAATCTCGTAAGATTTACAGACAATAGGTCATTTACCGCTGAGATGGCGATACTCTAAGTGAAAAGGCTGAGATAGAAACTTAAAAAAAAAAAAGCCATAGCAAGAGGCAAGAGCAAAGAGATGATGCTGATGGATCTTTAGCAGAGATGTTGCCTTATTTTCTTCTTACATTTCAGCATTTTGTTACACTAATTCGTGATATTCAGTGATTTTTCACACCTCATCTACAGAGCAACAAGCATTTATTGTTATATTAAAAAAGTATACAGTTTGCCTTATATCCTGAACCCTTTGCCGATTTGCAAGGAAACAAATATGCACTAAAATTCTGAGTTTTAGGCCATGAAAACTGATCTGTAGCATGTATTGGTTGTATTGATATTACTAAATATTTAGGTAATTTTGTACCATGTTAGGTTTTTATATATAATGTAAATGCAGATTGGTGCAAAATCATGAAATATATATTTTTATTTTATTCACATCACATATTTATATTAATAAAAGGCTTTTATGCCTTAGATTTAAAAATTATTCAAGTAATTATCATGTTGCATATTTCATATTTATATACCACACATTAAATATTGAAACTTTTTAAAATTTGAGTTCTTTTGAAATAAAAATTTTATACTTGATTCATGTTGAAAAGTATTTATGGAAAGTCTGCTATATGCCACGTTCTATGTGTTAGAATCATGGCACAAATAACAAAATCCCTGATCTTGTGGAGTCTGTAATGAGGGGTGTGTTTGTGGAGAAAGACAAGAAGTAAATATGTAAGAACCTCTCAGGGAGGCTGCAGAGCTAATGGAAAGAGGGAGTTGGAGACTATGAGCGTGGACAGCCTTTTCAAGTTTTATCATGAAATAAAAAAGTCGAATCTGTATGGAGCTGGAGGAAAAAGTAGAAACAAGTGAGGGTTGTTTTATTCTTTTTTAAGATTATCGCTTTGAAAGCATGTTTGTTGGCGGGTAGAGGTGAAACTGGTGTTGGATAAGAGAGAGAAGGTGATAAACAGTAGAAATTCTCGAGAAGAAAAGGAATGGGGACCAGAGCCCATGTGGGATCAAGGCTTTTTCTGAGAGAAGACATGGAGTGTGAGAATAGGTGAAGGCTGGTTTATAGACTTTCTAATGGAAAGACTTGGGAGTTCTTTGATAATGAATTTCTTCAAAAATTTTTTGAGGATAAGCCATTGGCAGAGATGATTCTGTGGGGTAGGAAGCTTGAGGAGGAGGAGATAACATGGAATAGATCTGACTCTCAGAAAGCACTTAAACTAGAAAAATTTAGTAGCATATGCAGTGTTGAGTACCTATTTGAAGTAATAAATTGTGTGTATGCATGTTCATGTGTCTCAACAAGGGACATTTTGCTCTCTTTATATTAAATTATTACATGAATATTGTTCAAAAATCCAAGTTGTGATAAAAGTCTTAAGCTCCTCAGAGACAAATACTTTGAATTTCTTTGTTTCTTCTAGAGAACTTTTAGAGAACTGTTAACAATACTCTTTAAGGATTGTGTCATTATGCCAGGTTTTCTGAAAGTTCCCCATGAAGGGCCTTGGTATGAAGGATCTTTTTCATTCACTGTCGCTGACATTCAGGGGGCTTCATCGATCTTGCGAAGTTTTCTGCATGAATTCTTTGACAATTCTTTTCTTGTTCTATTTTCTCTTTCTTAAACTCCTATTACTTGAATATAGAACCTTTTGAATTGATCCTTAAAATTTCTTATTTTTTTCTCATATTTTCCTTGAATTTTTATTCTACTTTTTGGGAGCATGTCCTGATTTTTTCCTCCAACATTTTAATTAACTCTAGAATATTTTGAGTGTTATATTTTAACACTATTAAATTTTCTAGGATGTTAGATTTCCTGAATTTTTTTTAATCTGTTTTGAGTGTTATATTTTAACACTGTTAAATTTTCTAGATGTTAGATTTCCTGAATTTTTTTTTCTTTGTAATTGCATCTTTTTTATAGACACTAGGTATAGTATGGAGCCATGGCAGCACAGTGGTTAAGAGTTTGGCTGCAAATCAAAGGGTCAGCAGTTGGAATCTACCAGCTGCTCCTTGGAAACTGTACAGGGACAGGGCAGTTCTCTCCTGTCCTATGGGGTCGCTTTGAGTCGGAATTGAGAGTGAGTGCACTTGGTCCTCATTGGTATCCCCTTCTGTAGGCCCTCAGGTTTCACCTTGCTCCTCTCAGATAAGTCACACCTCTGCCTATAGCTTATCCTCTAAAACGTCATCAACTTCTCTTGTTCCTTGTTTATTCTTCATTGCTTCATCCTTGCGGATGTACATATCTTTCAATCCTTTTTGTTATTTTAATGGATCTGGAAAGGGAGAGGGGGTAAATGTCTATCCTCAACCTGCCGGGTTTTAGAATTTCTTCATCTACATTAAACTGCCCTGGTGTTGTCATAGAGAGGAGAGGTAGCTTGGTTCATGCAAAAGTGGGGTTTTTCCCAATAAGTATGGTTCAGGGAGAAAAGTGAAAGGGAGTTGATAATATTAGCAAGAGAATATTTTAATAACAGACCATAGAATTCAAGTAAGGCAAGAATGGACATAAAGATAAACTGGTTTAAGGTCAATGGTTTGGCAATCTGAATAAGACTAAAGAATATTGCAGTGAAGCTACTAGATTACAGGATCTGAAAGGGAGATATTTGAGATCTAAATAACGTAACTGTTGGTGGTGACAATGTCCAGAATATGACCATGGAATGACTAGCTCTACAGGTGCAGAAGAAAAACTGAGGAAAAGTCAGAGAATTTAAAGGACAAAGGTATCCTTACAGCTGAAGAGAATTGTAAGAACCAAAGGACCGTACACTCATGGATGCTTAAGCCACTAAGAATGATGACATGACTAAAAATGAATATAGTTAAAAGCTAAAACCAATAAATGTGAGGAAGTTGAAGCCAGGATCAATGAGGAGCAGCAAAGTAACTAGTGTCTTTGAAAGAGGAAGGAGGACAGAAGTTGAAAAAGAAGTAGTGAGGGTTAAGAAAGACACTTGTGCCCCCTCCTGGGTTTGAGGACATGTGACTTGTGAGAGCTAAACCAGCCTTCACTAAGAGGGCTAGAGGGGAAGCACTGGCCTCAGGCGACAGCCTGTTTTCTCTTATAGCAAGGAGGTAAAGAAAGCAATTATAGAAGGTGTTGAGGTTATAGGAAAGTCAGTTGATCACAGATCTTGGGTTCCAGAAGACACAAGGAAAATGTCTGGGAAGATAGAGGTGGATAGAGAAATAGATTAGCAAATATATTCTATAATATGGGATTGGAAATCATTGATTGTAATGGATGGCCTAGAAAGCAAAAACATAGAAAACTCAAGTTTAAGCTAAGACCATTGGATGTCTATTTTTGATATGGTTTTAAGGCTGCTGAACCACTCAGTAGTGTGAGATAATGTGATGTCTTAGGGGTGGAAGGGAACAAATATAATCAATCATAATGGGTGCCTACTTACTTACCAAGACTATAGGTAACTGGACTTTGGCTTAAATCTAAATGCTGAATGATAGGTGAATTAATATTATTTTAAAACAATCTTTAATGAAATACAAAAATATTTCTAATAAAATAAAAAGTATAAAAAGAAGCATTCCATTGATATTTAGACAGAATGATCATATATTTCAATTGAAGACAAACCAACATGTTAATTTTGGCTGTCTTTAAGATTTTGGATTTTCTCCCTGATGTTCTGAATTTTTAAATTTTCTATAATAAACATATTAAAACAAATTAATAAAAAGAAAACACAAAAATACATTTTTTAAAACATCACAATAGCATGAATTGAATATTTTTCTTACCTGAATGTGGCCTTATTCTATTAAAAAAAAAAAATTGCTATTCTGTGAAATGTTCAGATTAATAAACAAATTCACTTTTGATGTACTCAAAGGCTGTGAGTTTTTATCCTTAAAATTGAATTAACTCTTTAAGCCAGTGATTTCCAAAGTGAACTCATCATCAGAATCAGTAGGAAAGCTATTAAAAAAAATAAAGAAAAATCTCACAGTGCACTTGCCAATTACTGAACCAAAAATTCTTGGACTGGGGGGTCATTTTGATAATTCAATAGCTTTTTGGGACCACTGTCAAAATAATGCAAAACAAAACAAATTAAATTAGATCTAGTCAATAATTAAATTAGTAATCTAATTAGCAAGTAAATTGAACTAGTCACCAGGTTATTTTCTTTTTTAAAACTTAAAATTAGAATCTTAGATGGAGTAAAGTTATTCCATTTTATTCCTCCAGCTAATCACAAGAAAAAAAACAAAAACAAAAACAAAAAAACCCTGGACAACATATGTAAGGCTTACCCGAAGACCCTGAAAGATACAGAAAAGAAGGCTGACTGGCTGGAGACCTAAGGAATAGAAGAACTCCCCAGGGGTGAGTTCTCTGGTTTTTGTTTTTCTCCCTCTTCTCTTATTATATCCCTGCATGGGCAGTAGACAAGGCTGCAAATTGGAAACACCAAGGCTTCATAGTCAAAAAAAAGTTTCCCAATAGCCTGGTCTCTCTCCAAGCGAAAACTGGTCAAAGGGTGTCCCACAGAACAGAAACCTTTTAACCATAGGAGTCTGTTCTCCAGACCAAAACCAGGAAAAAATACTGTGCCTTTCCCCCACCCTAAGGGTGTTTCAGCAGCAGAATCAGTAGGCTGACCTCTGTTTTCTGACTCCCACTCCATCTCCCAACAACCAGTGGATGCCTCTTCCCCTGCCTAGCCGGAGCTTCAAAGACTGTGGGGCAGAGTCCTTTCATCTAGGTAACACTAAGTGGGGCAGATCAGAACAACACTGAAGAGACTTTATAAACTACACTGACATTTGAACCACAGTCCACAAAAGTGAGCCAAGATATGGATTCTGAACCTAAACAGGTTCATACGTGCTAAAATAGAAGACATAAACAGGAACCGGAGTTTTACAACATGCTACTGAAAATGTGGAAACCCTGGTAGCATAGTGGTTAAGAGCTACAGCTGCTAACCAAAAGGTTGGCAGTTTGAATCCAGCAGGCGCTCCTTGGAAACCATATGAGGCAGTTCTACTCTGTGCTATAGGGTCGCTATGAGTCAAAATTGGCTCCATGGCAACGGGTTTGGGTTTACTGAAAATGCCCAGGAGACAGTCCGAAAATTATACTGAGAACCATGAGAGAGAGAGGCAGAGCCAAGATGGCGGGATGGACGGAGACTTCCATCGAGCCCTCTTTACAACAAAGACCACAAAAAACAAGTGAAATGAGTATATTTGTGACAAGCTGCGAGCCTTGAGTATCAAACGCAAGCTTAGACAATGAACTGAGGGGCGGGAGGAGGAAGAGGCTATTCAGAAGTGGAGATGAGTTACCGGACTTGAATTGAGGGGACCCCTCAGGCACCAGTCCTGGAGCAGCGGAGGTGGCGGTAGGCTGGTTCTAGCATTTGGCTACAGTTTCCTCAGGGAGAAGCAGCCAGCCATGCAGCCCACTTACACCTCCGGAACCTGAGGAGACCAGCGCTCTCGGCAAAAGCTAGGTACTTGTGTATATTTTAGCGCACCACCCCCACCCCCAAGCTGTCTTCAGCGGCTGAATCCCTGGGCCTGAGATAGACCCTGGTGAGCAGCTAGAGCCATCCTCCTGGCCTTGGGGAAGGAAAAAAATTTGCAACGGGGGGGAAAGATAATTTGCTAGTTCCTTTAACTGGGGGAGCTCAGGACAGAAGCGGCTCCTGTCCAGGCATAAACTGTCCGTGGACCTTGAGCAGCTTTCCCTTCTGCACGGACCTGTGTGGGCCTATTTTGGGACAATAGGCCCTTGTTGGCAAACTCCAACCATTTCAGCTGTGTGGTGGAGAGATGGGTGTTTGACATCTGACATTGCTTTGCCTGTTAAACAAGGTCCTCACCTACCCACATCAGGGACCTAAGGACTGGTAGCTTCACGCAGGTCACCCAGCCACCCATGACAGGGGTCCAGAGATAACTGGTACCTCCCAGTCCTTACAACCAAAAACATTGGGTGCCCATGGTCCCTCTGCAGAACCCACCCACCAGTATGCTCTAGGGAACAGAGGAGCGTTCTCCTCAGACACTTGGGGGTCGGTTCTCAGCCCCCTACCTTGTTCAGAGCCTGACCGCCTGCTGCAACCAGATACCAGTATATACACCAATCACCCCTGCCCCTCTAAGACTGTAGGACAGAGCCTGTACCACACACTTGATATCAGCTACCTGGAAACCTGAGCTGAATTCATACAAGAAAACTGAATGGACTCCTAGACTGATATACCTGATAACAGCTCTAGCCAGCTGGGGACAGGACACCAGAGCTCCAAAGGCACAAGTAATCAAGCTAGCTCACTTAAGCAATCCATAGGGGTATACAGATACAAAACAAAGCAAGAAGCTATGACACAGTAAGCAAGCATAAACAAATACAATAACTTATAGATGGCTTGGAGACAACAGTCAATATCAAGTCACATAAAGAAACAGACCATGATCACCTCAACAGGCTCTCAAAACAAAGAATCCAGGTATCTTCTAGATGAAAGTGCATTCCTGGAATTACCAGATGCAGAATACAGAAGTTTAATATACAGAACCCTTTAAGACATCAGGAAGGAAATGAGGCAATACTCAGAACAAGCCAAGGAACACACAGAAAAAGCAACTGAAGAAATTAGGAAGATTATTCAGGAACATAATGAAAAGTTTAATAAGCTGGAAAAATCCATAGACAGACAGCAATCAGAAATTCAGAAGATTAACAAAAAAATTACAGAATTAGATAACTCAATAGAATGTCAGAAGAGCGGAAATCAGCAAGTAGAAGCTAGAATTTCTGAACTCAAAATAGATCACTTGACATTAATATATTTGAAGAAAAACCAGGTAAAAGAATTAAAAAAAATGAAGAAACCTTAAGAATCATGTGGGACTCTCTCAAGAGAAATAACCTACGAGTGATCGGAGTACCAGAACAGGGAGGGATAACAGAAAATACAGAGAAAAGTGTTGAAGATTTGTTGGCAGAAAACTTCCCTGATATTGTGAAAGATGAGAAGATATCTATCCAAGATGTTCATCGAACTCCACATGAGGTAGATCTTAAAAGAAAGTCACCAAGACATATTATAATCAAGCTTGGCAAAACCAAAGATAAAGAGAATTATAAGAGCAGTGAGGGATAAACGAAAAGTCACCAACAAAGGAGAGCCAATAAGAATATGCTCGGACTACTCAGCAAGAACCGTACAGGCAAGAAGACAAGGGGATGACATATTTAAAAAACTGAAGGAAAAAAATTGCCTGCCAAAAATCATATATCCATCAAAACTGTCCCTTAAATATGAAGGTGAAATTAAGACATTTCCAGATAAACACAAGTTGAGGGAATTTGTAAAAACCAAACCAAAACTACAAGAAATACTAAAGGGAGTTCTTTGGTTAGAAAGTCAATAATATCACATATCAAACCAAGACTAGAACACTGGGCTGAGCAACCAGAAGTCAGCCCAGACAGGGAAATCAAAAAAAAAAAAAAAGGCAAGATTAAAAAAGAAAAAAAAAAAAAGCCCAACACAGGGTAACAGCGATATTATTATATAAAAGAAGACAACATTAAAATAATAAAGAGGGACTAAGAAATGTAATCATATACCTCCCATATGGAGAGGAAGATACGGCAATACAAAGAAATAAAAGTTAGTTTTAAATTTAGAAAAATAGGGGTAAATAATAAGGTAACCACAAAGGAGACAAACTATACTACTCATCAAAATAAAATACAAGGGAAAAATACAGACTCAGCAGAAACAAAATCAACAACAACAAATATGAGGAAAAGACAACGTACAAAGAAAATCTACTCAGCACATAAAATCAAGTGGGAAAAAGAAACTGTCAACACACAAAAAAAGACGTCAAAATGATAGCACTAAATTCATACCTATCCATAATTACCCTGAATGTAAATGGACTAAACGCACCAACAAAAAGACAGAGAGTGGCAGAACGGATTAAAAAACAAGATCTGTCTATATACTACCTACAAGAGACACACCTTAGACTTAGAGACACAAACAAACAAAAACTCAAAGGATGGAAAAAAATATATCAAGCAAACAACAATCAAAAAAGAGCAGGAGTGGCATTATTAATTTCTGACAAAATAGACTTTAAAGTTAAATTCATCAGAAAGGATAAGGAAGGACACTATATAATGATTAAAGGGACAATACACCAAGAAGATATAACCATATTAAATATTTATGCACCCAATGACAGGGCTGCAAGATACATAAAACAAACTCTATCGGCATTGAAAAGTGAGATAGACAGCTCCACAATAATAGTAGGTGACTTCAATACACCACTTTCAGTGAAGGACAGGACATCAAGAAGGAAGCTCAATAAAGACACGGAAGATGTAAATGCCACAATCAACCAACTTGACCTCGTAGACATATACAGAACACTCCACCCAACAGCAACCAAGTATACTTTCTTTTCTAGTGCACATGGAACATTCTCTAGAATAGACCACATATTAGGTCACAAGGCAAGCCTTAGCAGAATCCAAAACATTGAAATATTACAAAGCATCTTCTCTGACCATAAGGCCATAAAAGTGGAAATCAGTAACAGGAAAAGCAGGGAAAAGAAATCAAACACTTGGAAACTGAACAATACCCTGCTGAAAAAAGACTGGATCATAGAAGACATTAAGGATGGAACAAAGAAATTCAGAGAATCCAATGAGAATGAAAACACTTCCTATCAGAACCTTTGGGACACAGCAAAAGCAGTGCTCAGAGGCCAATTTATATCAATAAACGCACACATCCAAAAAGAAGAAAGGGCCAAAATCAAAGAACTATCCCTATAACTTGAACAAATTAGAGCTGAACTAAATAAAAGAGAAAACAGAAAAACAATTGAAAGAATTAACAACACCAAAAGCTGGCTTTTTGAAAAAATCAACAGAATTATTAAACCACTGGCCAAACTGACAAAAGAAAACAGGAGAGAAAGCAAATAACCCGAATAAGAAATGAGAGGGGCGATATTACAACAGACCCAACTGAAATTAAAAGAATCATATCAGATTACTATGAAAACCTATACTCAAACAAATTTGAAAACCTATAAGAAATGGGTGAATTCCTAGAAACACACTACCTACCTAAACTAACACAGAGGTTAGAACTACTAAATAGACCCATAACAAAAGAAGAGATTGAAAAGGTAATCAAAAAACTCCCAACAAAAAAAAGCCCTGGTTTGGATGGCTTCACTGCAGAGTTCTACCAAACTTTCAGAGAAGAGTTAACGCCACTACTACTAAAGGTATTTCAGAGCATAGAAAAGGATGGAATACTACCTAACTCATTCTATGAAGCCACCATATCCCTGATACCAAAACCAGGTAAAGACACCACAAGAAAAGAAAATTATAGACCTATATCCCTCATGACTGGATGGCAGCAGGTTTTTTTTTTTCAGGTTTTTTTATCCCTCATGAATGTAGATGCAAAATCCTCAACAAAATTCTAGCCAATAGAATTCAACAACATTTCAAAAAAATAATTCACCATGACCAAGTGGGATTCATATCAGGTATGGAGGGATGGTTCAACATTAGAAAAACAATTAATGTAATCCACCACATGAATAAAACAAAAGACAAGAATCACATGATTTTATCAATTGATGCAGAAAAGGCATTTGACAAAGTTCAACAATCATTCATGATAAAAACTCTCAGCAAAATAGGAATAGAAGGAAAATTCATCAACATAATAAAGGGCATTTATACAAAGCCAATAGCCAACAACAGCCAACATCACCCTAAATGGAGAGAGCCTGAAAACATTCCCACTGAGATCGAGAACCAGACAAGGATGCCCTTTATCACCACTCTTATTCAACATTGTGCTAGAAGTACTAGCCAGAGCAATTAGGCTAGATAAAGAAATAAAGGGCATCCAGATTGGCAAGGAAGAGGTAAAAGCATCTCTATTTGCAGATGACATGATCTTATACACAGAAAACCATAAGGAATCCTCCAGAAAACTACTGAAAATAATAGAAGAGTTCAGCAAAGTATCAGGATACAAGATAAACATGCAAAAATTAGTTGGATTCCTCTACACCAACAAAAAGAACATTGAAGAGGAAATCACCAAATCAATGCCATTTACAGTAGCCCCAAAGAAGAGAAAACACTTAGGAATAAATCTTACCAGAGTCGTAAAAGACTTATACAAAGAAAACTACAGTACACTTCTGTAAGAAACCAAAAGAGACTTACATAAATGGAAGAACATACCTTCCTCATGGATAGGAAGACTTAACATTGTAAAAATGTCTATTTTACCAAAAGTGATCTACACATTTACTGCAATTCTGACCCAAAGCCCAACGACATTCTTTAATGAGCTGGAGAAACAAATGACCGATTTCATATGGGAGGGAAAGAGGCCCCGGATAAATAAGGCATTACTGAAAAAGAAGAAGAAAGTGCAAGGCCTTACTTTACCTGATTTTAGAACCTATTATACCGCCACAGTAGTCAAAACAGCCTGGTACTGGTACAACAACAGATACATGGACCAATGGAACAGAATTGAGAATCCAGATATAAATCCATCCACATATGAGCAGTTGAGATTTGACAAAGGCCCCAAAACAGTTAAATGGGGGAAAAGACTGTCTTTTTAACAAATGGTGCTGGCGTAACTGGATATCCATCTGCAAAAAAATGAAACAAGACCCATACCTCACTCCGTTCACAAAAAGTAACTCAAAATGGATCAAAGACCTAAATATAAAATCTAAAATGATAAAGATCATGGAAGAAAAAATAGGGACGTTAGGAGCCCTAATACATGCATAAACAGTATACAAAACATTATAAAGACTGTAGAAGAAAAAGTAGATGACTGGGAGCTCCTAAAAATCAAACACGTATGCTCATCCAAAGACTTCACCAAAAGAGTAAAAAGACTACTTACAGGCTGGGAAAAAGTTTTTAGCTACGACATTTCTGATCAGCACCTGATCTCTGAAATCTACATGACACTGCAAAAACTCAACTGCAAAAAGACAAATAACCCAATTAAAATATGGGCAAAGATATGAATAGACATTTCACTAAAGAAGACATTCAGGTAGCTAACAGATACATGAGGAAATGTTCATGGTCATTAGCCATTAGAGAAATGCCAATCAAAACTACAATGAGATTTCATCTCACTCCAACAAGGCTGGCAGTAATCCAAAAAACACAAAATAATAAATGTCGGAGAGGCTGTGGAGAGATTTGAACACTTCCACACTGCTGGTGGGAATGTAAAATGGTACAACCTCTTTGGAAATCGATTTGGCGCTTCCTTAAAAAGCTAGAAATAGAACTACCATACTATCCAGGAATCCTGCTCTTTGGAATATATCCTAGAGAAATAAGAGCCTTTACACGAACAGATATATGCACACCCATGTTTATCGCAGCACTCTTTACAATAGCAAAAAAATGGAAGCAACCAAGGTGCCCATCAATGGATGAATGGATAAATAAATTATGGTATATTCACAAAATGGAATACTATGCATCGATAAAGAACAGTGAGGAACCTGTGAAACATTTCATAAGATGGAGGAACCTGGAAGGCATTATGCTGAGTGAAATTAGTTGCAAAAAGACAAATATTGTATAATACCACTATTATAAGAACTTGAGAAGTAGTTTAAACTGAGAAGAAAACATTCTTTCGTGGCTACGAGAGCAGGGAGGGAAGGAGGGTGGGAGGGGGCATTACTAATTAGATAGTAGATAAGAACTTCTTTAGGTGACAGGAAAGACAATACAGGAGAGGTCAGCACAATTGTACTAAACCAAAAGCAAAGAAGTTTCCTGAATAAACTGAATGCTTTGAAGGCCAGCGTAGGAGGGGCAGGGGTCTGGGGACCATGGTTTCAGGGAACATCTAAGTCAATTGTCATAATAAAATCTATTAAGAATACATTCTGCCTCCCACTTTGAAGAGTGGCATCTGGGGTTTTAAACGCTAGCAAGCAGCCATCTAAGATGTATCGATTGGTCTTAACCCACCTAGATCAAAGGAGAATGAAGAACACCAAGAACACAAGGTGATTACGAGCCTAAGAGACAGAAGGAGCCACATGAACCAGGGCTACAACATCCTGAGGCCAGAAGAACTAGATGGTGCCCAGCTACCACTGACGACTGCCCTGACAGGGAACACAACAGAGAACCCCCGAGGGAGCAGGAGAGCAGTGGGATGCAGACACCAAATTCTCATAAGATCAGACTTAATGTTCTGACTGAGGCTAGAAAGACCCCAATGGTCATGGTCCCCAGACCTCCTGTTGGCCCAGGACAGGAACCATTCCCGAAGCCAACTTTTCAGACATGGATTTTACTGGACAATGGGTTGGAGAGTGATGCTGGTGAGGAGTGAGCTTCTTGGATCAGGTGGACACTTGAGACTATGTTGGCATCTCCTGCCTGGAGGGTAGATGAGAGAGTGAAGGGGGTTAGAAGCTGGTGAAATGGACATGAAAAAAGAGAGTGGAGGGAGAGAGTGGGCTGTCTCATTAGGAGAAGAGTAATTGGGAGTGTGTAGCAAGGTGTACATGGGTTTTTGTGTAGGAGACTGACTTGATTTGTAAAGTTTCACTTAAAGCAGAATAAAAATTATTAAAAAAAAAAAAAAAGAACCATGAAAGACTCAACTAGAACGAGAAAAGGTGATCAACAGATGCCAATGCTGAGATGACCTAGATGTTAGAATTATCAGACAAGGTTTTTAAAGTAGGTATTTAAAAACTAGAGTCTTAAATTTTATTACTAACAATCCCTGTCTCAACCCTGCCATTTTCAGATACTTAAGCAATTCAAACTCCACTTTTAGCCTTAATACCTGATTCAATTCTAGTTATATACAGCAGTACCAAGTAAGTGGGCTCTGGAATTATTGGTGATATCTAGAATCTAACATAGTGCTCATTTTCAATGTTTCTTTTTCACATTTCAATCTGTTAGGATGAGTTTCTGTCTTGCTTTTTTGATTTATAATCCAGTTTCCATTTAGAGATTGCAATATGAGCTTTAATCATTGTGTTTTGGGCCTTGATGACCAACTTAGTTCTTGCAGCATGCTCTTTCAAAGAATTATTTCTTGTCCATATGGTTTCAGACACTGGTTGGATTTCATTTTAAACCAGACATAACTCCATATTGTGTGCTTTGATACCACCTATAATCACCTGTCCCCAATGTTTCTCCATGAGAATGAATACCTTGAATAGGTGTATCTACCTATACGTATTCCTTACCGTTTTGAGTTTTTATCTTTAATGTAGCTGGGTTAGTTTCCCTAACTATAGTTCTGCCAGTTTGAACTCTTGCTGTTATTGGGATCTCAGCATGTTGCAAAATGGAAACGCTTCCAGTTCTAAAAAAGTAGTAAAACAGGTATGTGAACTTTTTATTACACAATTACTGATACTCAAATTATAACTGAAACATAGATAATTAGAGAAAAGATACGGTTTGGCTTTTAGGAATTGACAGCCCTTGCATTTAACGTACAGTTTTTTTATATACATACCAGTGATTGCAATTTATTTATTTTTGGTGGAAATTCCTTGACTTTTTTTTTTGAAAATACAGTAGGTTTGTTTTTGTGACAAAAATAAAGATGGGTAGAGATGTGGGGCAAGTAGGAAGATGACCAAATCCATAGGCAGAGCAGTGCCACCAAAAGACGTGAGGAAAGAATTAAAACAGGGCTTTCGAATGAAGAAGTACATCAAAAGAAAAAAAAAAATTTGAATTGTTCTGAAAAGACTTAAGGAATGAAACAAAAAATCTGAATGATATAGAGAAGTACAAAGAAGAAAGCAAAACATTATTAAAGCATTACAGTTCTTAATGTTTCATGACTACCTTTCAGAGCAACTCTCAGTACAGATATAAGGATGAGTGGATATAAAGATAGAGAAAAATGACTTTGCAATAATTCAACTAAACCTTTTATTTTTTTTCAAAAAGTATTAACTTGACTTCAACAGAGTAAAAATACTAAGTACACATGAAGCAATTGCTTCAGACAATTATTTTCTCACCACAAAATATACTGGTTTGTTAGGCTAAGAAAAACTATGTTTATAATTCTAAGAGGGAGAAACTTATAAACCATACACATAATCCTCACCTATGGATGTAGTTAGGTTCCAAAGACCAGGCTGTTACATGAAAATCTGCGTTATGTGAAAATGGAGGATGAGTATATCACCTCACCCCCTCACCTGCACTGTGAATGTCCCTCTGGGCCTCTGCTGAGATCACCTGCCACTGCTGCCTCTCTTTCCACCATGTCACCTCAGGGGAGTTCTGCCCCCAGGGCTGCCATCAGGGGACGGCTGGCCCCTCTTTGGAGCCAAGGTGGTCCAAGCACTGCCCCCCTCCCCATCCTGGGGTCTCTTCCCTCTCCTCACTGTATTTTCATGATGAGTGGCCCCGGCTCATCCCCTCAATGACCCCAAAATGTCGTTGGTGGCTTTGTCGGTGGCAGGGACCTACCCGTCTGCAGGCAGGAGGGCCTGGGTGCCACAGGGGAGGTGCACACTGCCCAGTGGGTGCCCTCTACCGGCTCCTCCCCTGAGTATTCCCCAGCTCTAGCTGGGCGGCCCTGCCCTCTGCCGCCCCCATGCCCCATGAGAATTGACAATCCACAACTTCCTCCAAAGCCATGATTGCCCGTAAACTGCAGCTGCTGCAGGCCGCTCACTCACTGACCCCATCCCCAGCCAGGTAGTCTGCCCCACCCTCACCTGTGCCTGCCCAGGAGGGGGCATGGAGGAAGCTAAAGGGCTGCACAGGTGCTGGTCAGCTGATGTGGGGTCCCGCAGCCCAGGCACCTGAGTGCCCGAGTCAGGGCTCCTTCTTGACCATGCCCGGCCCTTCCGTGCCATCCCTTGGGGATGGGAACTGCGGCCAGACGCCCAGTCCTGCTTCCTCCCAGGCCCCGGTTCAGGATGTTGGCTGCCGCTGTCCTGGCCTCAGTCCCCTGTGGGCACCCAGAACCCACCAGTTTCCCGTCCCTGTGGCCCCACTCCAGTTCCCCCTTCCACTTGGCACTCTGGTGACTTGGGGAGACCGTGTCCCCTCTCCCCTGACCCCCCTTGGTGAAATACTATGCAAGAAGAGCTTCCGTTGATGTGCAAATGGGCCTGCCAGCCTGGGACCCAGTCAGGGAATTCTGCCTTAGTTACTGCCGGACATGCGTGGTTAACGAGCAAAATAGCCGGATGGTAGATTTTTTACTACCGTTGTAAATGGGAAATGTCTGATAACGAGAGAGTCCTTAAGTGAGGAGTAAGGTGCATTCTTAAATTTTAGATCCTACCGATTGAGTTACTCACGGGATTTGAGGTGATTTGCATTGTTTCTACTATTTCTTGATTTACTTGTTAATATAAATAATGTATTTTTTTCTCAGTGTTTACAATGTTTACATTAATCCTGAGTAGTTTAGTCACTGCTCTCTAAGTCCATTACCACTGACTCTCCACTTTCTGAAGTGTTTATTTTGATTTATTTCTTTGTTGGTTAGATTTTACATTGAATTTTTTTAAAGGCTGCTTTTTTTTTTAATAGGTTCTATCATTTTTTAGTTATTTCATATTTTAGGATGTCTACCTATTTCCTTCATACTTGGATCACAAATTTCTAAGATATAATATTATTGTTCTATACTTTCCCTCAAAATTTTGGTTATATTGTTGCATTGTCTTCTAACATTGAATATATAAAAACCTGAAAAACCAAACTAGTTGCTATGGAGTTGATTCCAACTCATAGCGGCCCTGTAGGACGCAGCAGAACTGCCTCATAGGGTTTCCAAGGAGTGCCTGGTGGATTCAAATTGTCAATCTTTTGATTAGCAGCCGAACTCTTAACCACTGTACCACCAGGACTCCGCTGAATATGTAGTAGAGAAATCTGAGGTCGACCTGATTTTTGATGCATTTATGTTACTCGCTATTTTCTACCTCAAAGCCTGAAAACTATTTATGTTTGAAGGCTAGAAACTTAATCAGTATGTGCCTTGTTGTTAAATGTTGTATCAAATTTTCTGTTGTGGTTTAGATCTGTATATTGAATTCATCCTTCATTTTAGGGAATGAGTATGTATTGCATTTTTTTTTTCCGTTTGTTTTGTTGGGGTCTCTGTCTCAGGAAACATCAATTATTCTTAGTGGGGTTGTCTTTGTTCTCAACATCTATCCATCTATCATCCACATTTATCATCATCTTTCTCATTGATTTTACCTCAGATTCTTCTCCATCCCATTCATTTGATTTTTAGCCATGCCTATTTTGCTCTTCCTAATTCATGTATTGCTCCTGTGAATGTGTTATTTTTGACGTGTTTTCACTCTCCAAAATATTCCTTTTCATCTCATCTCAATTTTTTAAACTATTTTGAATCCTTACTTATTATATATGGAGTCCCTGGGTGGCACAGTTAAACTCTACAAGCAGGAAGGTTGGAGATTTGAACCCACCCAGAGATGCCTCGGAAGACAGGCCTGGTGACCTGCTTCTGAAAGGTCACAGCCTTGAAAACCCTCTGCAGCAGTTCTGCTCTGCGCAACTGGGGGTCGCCCTGAGTTGGAATTGACTTGATGGCAACTGACAACAACAATTTATCATAGAAATGCTCTAATTAAGCCCTTGTAGGAAATTTGCTTCTATTCTTTGAGTCTATGTTTCCTTCCAGATTATGAGGTTATGCTTTCTATTTGGTGATTCTTTCTTTTTCTCTTCTTCTTTCCTTCCGTCTCTTTTCTTTTGTTCTTTGTCATATGCTTTCAGAGTTCTCATGTTTTTCCAACTTGCTCGTGGTTAACTTGGAAGTTCTGTCCAAATTTTTTCTTTGCTCTGATATTGTATGGGTGAATTCTTCTGAAAGGGTTCATCTTTCTCTCCTATTGGCAGTTGGTGAGGTGAGTGTGTCTCCGAGCGTGGTGGAGCTCTATTGAGACTCAGTGAAGTCCTTACTTCAGAATCTGGGTTCTGCGGTCTCTTCTGAGAGCCTATTAAAAGTCTTTTCCAGGGTCCGTTCAGTCTAGCCATGGACTTTCTCCTATCCTGTGAGCCAACATCCCATGATAGATGAAAAAGAGCCTCTTCTCTTGAGGGATTTTACCTTGCATTTCTTAGAGCAACCTGTTCACCCCCAACCCTCTTATCTGCAAATTAAGGGTTATCACTGAGAGTTTTCAGAATTTTTGACTCTCTGCATGCACTGTTGTTGGGTTTATAAATTTGCTTCAAATAATGAGCTAATCTAAAAAAAAAAAAAAGCCAAACCCGTTGTCGTTGAGTCAATTCCGACTCAAAATGAGTTAATCTACATGCATTTAGTTACAGATACAATATACTGCTGGCATTGAATAGTCTCTAATCAATAGCAAAAATATGTGATAAAGCTATGGCCTTGTCCAACTAATTTTTGTTTCTCTAGGATTTAGAACAGTATATAATAATTGCATTCTTTTATTTTAAAATTGTGATTGCTGTTGTGTTAACAGACACTGATTTTTTTGCGGGGGGATGGAGAAATGAATAAATGAATGAATGTGTGTTACACTGATTCCACTTATATGTTGGAAAATTAATCTCAAATCTCACTTTTTCAATTTGAAGCACCTGTTTGTCCATCTCAGTGCAAGTCATAATGTTGAATGCATGTATTAACAGCCTCATGATCATAAAACCTGCTGCCATTGAGTCAATTCCAACTCATAGCAATCCTACAGGACAGAGTAGAACTGCCCCATAGAGTTTTCAAGCACCGTCTGGTGAATTCAAACTGCCAACTTTTTGGTTAGCAGCCATATCACTTAACCGCTACGCCACTAGGGTTTCCTCACGATGATAGGGGAGACTGTTTTCCTTGGTTTGCTCTCTGTGATTACATTCTTGTTAATATTAATCTGTCATTTGCTTTCTTTTTTGCCAAGAAAAATAGTTAAGTATATTAGGAACAATAACAAGGGAGTAACTTGAATGTCTACCGTTTCCTCCAGCATGGAAGAAAAAGCAGGCTCACATTGCCAAAAGAACCTGGGGAAATATAGTTTAACAAGCAAATCCAATTGTAAACTGGATCTTTAAAGAACTATGATCACTATAGCTAATTAGATCTCTCTTTTAGAGAAATGTAAGGAACTGGAAAAAACTTCTAGAATTGATGATGATATTTTGATAGTATGCTACTTTGATTGGATACTTAAGTGAGAAAACATTAGATCCTTTCAAGTGATTGCACAATTGCTCTGGACTCTAAAAACAAAGCAAAAGAAAAGAAAACAAAACTGTTTTAACATGGAGAAATGTACCCTTACCCATACCTATGGCCGTTGAGTCAATTCCAATTCATAGCGACCCTATATGGTGTGAGTATGAATCACATGGAGAAATGTGGAGGTAAAATATAAAATAATTTCAGCATTTTAAAAATGGTACCATACTGTTCTTCCATTTTTATCACCCTCATCATGCATATAAAGTAACTTGGTAGAGGTGTGTGTTCCCTCCTAACCTTTATGGCCCCGGAAGGTAGCCGCAATGTCCACCTTGTCTATTGCTTTATCTGCAGCCTGGAACAATAGCAGGCACCTATGGATCATTCAGTATCCATATTTTGAATTATATTGTGCTAAATGCTTCTTTTTTTTTTTTTTTAATGCTTCTAACTTCTTATGTGGATATCTATGATGACCCAGAAAAAGAAGGAAATGCAGAAACTCAAAACTAAGATTAATGAGAGAAATGTCTTTAAACAATAGGTCAGACAGATAGAGACAAACACACCCTAGCTTTGATATATTGTATATCCAGATTTTAATCATAAGTTCAAGGTCATGGCCAAGAAAAGAACAAGGAGTTACTTTGTTACTACAAGGGTAAGCTTTTTTCTTCCTCTGTCGTTTTAGTGGGGGAAATACTTAGAAAGCAACATGGCTCGAAGACATTGAACAGGGCACATTATACTATGTGAGATATAGTCCCCATGACTAAAGGCACTGTAGGTAGGAATGAAGTCAGGGAGACAGATGATCTCCATAAAGCTCAGGCTGTGGATTGTATCTTTTGCAGTTCTGAAAATGGGTCTAATTGGGCCCACCCACATACTCACCATTGGATTTGAGAAGGGGCTTCAAATCATGCAGGCATAAGTGGATTGGAAACATGGGCACCTTATATACTCTGTCTATTGACCTAATTCCATAATGAATAAAGAGAGAAAAATAAATGCACAACTTTAATAATCATGTTAGGTTCAACCTACTAGGATAGACAAAAAAAAAAAAATGGAAAATAACAAGTATTGGAAAGGATGTAAAGAAATTGAAATCCTTGTGCATTGCTAGTGGAAATGTAAAATGGTGCAGCCGCTGCGGAAAACATTTTAGAACTCCCTCGAAAAGCTAAACATAGAATTACTATATGATCCAGAAATTCTACTCCTACATATACACCCAAAAGACTTGAAAGCAGGAATTCAAACAGACACTTGTACATCAATGTTCATTGCAGCCTTATTCACAATAGCTAAAAGGTGGAAACAACCTAAGTGTCTATCAATAGATGAATGGATAAACAAGTGGTATATCCATATGTTGTTGTTGTTGTTAGGTGCCTTTGAGTCAGTTCTGACTCATAGCGACCCTATGCACAACAGAACGAAACACTGCCCCGTCCTGTGCCATCCTTACAATCATTGTTATGCTTGAGCTCCTTGTTGCAGCCACTGTGTCAATCCACCTCGTTGAGGGTCTTCTGCTTTTCCGCTGACCCTGTACTCTGCCAAGCATGATGTCCTTCTCCAGGGACTGATCCCTCCTGACAACCTGTCTAAAGTATGTAAGATGCAGTCTCACCATCCTTGCTTCTACGGAGCATTCTGGTTGTATTTCTTCCAAGACAGATTTGTTCGTTCTTTTGGCAGTCCATGATATATTCAGTATTTTTTGCCAACATCACAATTCAAGGGCGTCAACTCTTCGGTCTTCCTTACTCATTGTTCAGTTTTCACATGCATATGATGCAATTGAAAATACCATGGCTTGGGTTAGGCGTATCTTAGTCTTCAAAGTGACAGCTTTGCTCTTCAACACTTTAAAGAGGTCCTTTGCAGCAGATTTGCCCAGTGCAATGCGTCTTTTGGTTTCTTGACTGCTGCTTCCATGGCTGTTGATTGTGGATCCAAGTAAAATGAAATCCTTGACAACTTCAATCTTTTCTCCGTTTTTCATGGTGTTGCTCATTGGTCCAGTTGTGAGGATTTTAGTTTTCTTTATGTTGAGGTGCAAGCCATACTGAAGGCTGTGGTCTTTGATCTTAATTAGTAAGTGCTTCAAGTCCTCTTCACTTTCAGCAAGCAAGGTTGTGTCATCTGCATAATGCAGGTTGTTAATAAATCTTCCTCCAATCCTTATGCCCCGTTCTTCTTCACATAGTCCTGCTTCTCGGATTATTTGCTCAGCATACAGATTGAATAGGTATGGTGAAAGGATACAACCCTGATGCACACCTTTCCTGACTTTAAACCAATCAGTATCCCCTTGTTCTGTCTGAACAACTGCCTCTTGATCTATGTACAGGTTCCTCATGAGCACAATTAAGTGTTCTGGAATTCCCATTCTTCGCAATGTTATCCATAATTTGTTATGATCCACACAGTCGAATGCCTTTGCATAGTCAATAAAACACAGGTAAACATCCTTCTGGTATTCTCTGCTTTCAGCCAGGATCCATCTGACATTAGCAATATTCCTGGTTCCATGTCTTTTGAAACCAGCCTGAATTTCTGCCAGTTCCCTGTCGATATACTGCTGCAGCCGCTTTTGAATGATCTTCAGCAAAATTTTGCTTGCATGTGATATTAATGATTAATGTTCTATAATTTCCTCATTTGGTTGAATCACCTTTCTTGGGAATGGGCATAAATATGGATCTCTTCCAGTCATTTGGCCAGGAAGTTGTCTTCCATATTTCTTGGGATAGACAAGTGAGCACCTCCAGCACTGCATCTGTTTGTTGAAACATCTCAGTTGATATTCTGTCAATTCCTGGAGACTTATTTTTCGCCAGTGCCTTCGGTGCAGCTAGGACTTCTTCCTTCAGTGCCATCGGTTCCTGATTATATGCTACCTCTTGAAGTGGTTGAACATCAACTAATTCTTTTTGGTATAATTGCTCTGTGTATTCCTTTCATCTTCTTTTGATGCTTCCTGCATCGTTTGATATTTTCCTCATAGAATCCTTCACTATTGCAACTTGAGGCTTGAATTTTTCCTCAGTTCTTTCTGCTTGAGCTATGCCGAGAGTGTTTTTCCCTTTTGATTTTCTATCTCCAGCTCTTTGCCCATATCATTATAATACTTTGTCTTCTCAAGCTGCCCTTTGAAATCTTCTGTTTAGTTCTTTTACTTCATCATTTCTTCCTTTTGCTTTAGCTGCTCGATGTTCATGAGCAAGTTTCAGTCTACCTTGAGCATTATGCTCTTTTAAGATCTGTATATATAAGATCAAATTGACAACAGCAACTCCACAGATTAGACAGAAACCTTAGGGGGCAGTGAGTTTATGTTCACTGGGGAGGAACAACTCAGAAAAGGAGAGTGAAAATGATTGCACAACTCAAAGAATATAATCGATGTCATTGAATTGTACAAATAGAAATTATTGAATTGGTTCATGTTTTGCTGTGTATATTCAGCAAAAATAAAATATGAAAAAAACAACATCAGAGTTAAAACATTAAAATTAAAATACATATTAGAAAAAGTACATATGAAACAAGCATTTCAAAAATAGCTTAGTGATAAAAAGAATAAACTTGAGAATTTCACCCAGTATGTAGAAGACAAAGGTAATTAGGTAACCTCTTTGTGCCTCAGTCTCTTCATTTTCAAAATACATAAACATAACAAATCCTACCTCTAAGGGCTACTGTAACTCTTAACACATTTAGTATATGCCAAAATGCTGAGAATAGTACCTGATACATATTAAGCATTCTATGAAGATTAGCAATTATTATCATAAACAAATATTTTACTAAGCTCCTCATAAATACAGTATACAGTATAATTATTAGACTCATAAAGGCTGAAGCAACTGACATATTGATAAAAAGATATACAATCGAGTGACTAGCAGAGTAAATACCAAAAGAATGAAATAGATAGCAAAGAGCTCCTTGTCCTAAAATAACACTGATGGCTAAAGAGCAAAAAGCAGGAAAACACACAGAAGAGTCATTTTTTGGTCAGTTCAGTAAACAGGCAGTTTTCTACTTTGCTATTAAAACACTTACAAGATAACAAACCATTTGTCTACCATAGTAAACGTTTGGCTCAATTATTTTCCCTTTTTTATTCCCTCAAAAAAAATATCACGGTTGCTTTTAGTGGCCTTCCTCGAGAAAAATCAGTGTAGCAATATGATTAGTTTCAGAGGTAAACTACCAAGAGAGAACTGCCTTTTTTTTTTTTTTTTCCAACTGCGGCCAACACTAAAGTGAAAAATAAATGGTATGAAATTAGAGGCCTTGCCAAGAGCATGATAGGTAAATAGAGATGGCTCTTACTGCTCTCCTGGTCTAAGCCCCCACCCCACCCCAATTTACACTTAAGGAAATCAAAAATCAGAGAAACGAATTAACTAGGCTGAAATCACCCAGCTAGTGACTGAGCAGGATTGGGCGCAGGATTCTTGACCCTCAGTATTAATATGTCTCCAGTAGCCCAAAGTACGTGTTTTAATTGCTCTTTGTTTGAAAATGGACTACAAAGAGGAGGTAATTTCAATGACTCTTGTAACACTCATTGTGATTCATCACACCCGTGCCTCTCAGAATTAAGTGTCGGTGATATTCCTACTTGGAGAATTTGTTGTGAACAGCTAAGAATATCAATAAAAAAAAAAAACCCAATAAGGTGTGTAAAATATTCTTGAAAACCAAACATACATCTTGGAGGCGGAATTATTATTGTTGTTATTTTTTACTGTGCTTTAAATGAAAGGTCATAGTTCAAGTTAGTTTCTCACACAAAAATTTATATACATATTGTTATATGACCCTAGCTGCTTTCCCTACACTGTGACAGCACACTCCTCCTTTCCACCCCGGGTTTCCCATGTACATTCAACAAGTTTTTGACCCTTTCTGCCTTCTCATCTTGCCTCTGGACAGAAGCTGCCCATTTAGTCTCATCTATCTACTTATCTACTTGTTCTTTTTTTTTTTTCCATCTACTTGAGCTAAGAACCACACTCTTCACTGGTATCATTTTATGTCTTATAAAACCTGAACCTGTTGCCATCGAGTCGATTGCGACTCATAGCAACCCTATAGGACAGAGTAGAACTGCCCCACAGAGTTTCCAAGGAGCCCCTGGCGGATTCAAACTGCTGACCCTTTGGTTAGCAGCCGTAGCATTTAACCACTACGCAACCAGGTTTTCCTTATGTCTTATAGTCCAGTCTAATCTTGGTCTGAAGAGCTGGCTCTGGGAATGGTTTTAGTTTTGGGCTAACAGAGAGTCTGGAGGCCGTATCTTCCGGGATCCCTCCAGTCTTAGTCAGATCATTAAGTCTGGTCTTTTTTACCAGAATTTGAGTTCTGCACCCCACTTTTCTCCTCTCCGTCAGGGACTCTCTGTTGTGCTCCCTGTCAGGGCAGTCATTGGTGGTAGCTGAGCACCATCTAGTTCTTCTGGTCTCAGGCTGATGGAGTCTCTGGTTTATGTGGCCCTTTCTGTCTCTTAGGCTCATGTTTTCCTTGTGTCTTTGGTGTTCTTCAGTCTCCTTTGCTCCAGGTGGGTTGGGACCAATTGATGCATCTTAGATGCAGCTCGTTAGCTTTTAAGACCCCAGATGACACTCACCAAAGTGGGATGCAGAACATTTTCTTAATAAACTTTGTTATGCCAATTGACCTAGATGTCCCCTGAAAACATGTCCCCAGACCCCCACCCCTGCTACTCTGTCCCTCTAAGTGTTTGGTTGTATTCAGGAAACTTCTTAGCTTTTGGTTTAGTCCAATTGTGCTGATTTCCCCTGTATTGCATGTTGTCCTTCCCTTCACCTAAGATAATTCTTGTCTACTATCTAGTTGGTGAATTCCCCTCTCCCTCCCTCCCTCCCCACCCTCATAAGCATCAGAGAATGTTTTCTTCTGTGTTTAAACCTTTTCTTGAGTTCTTATAATAGTGGTATCATATAGTATTTGTCCTTTTGCAACTGACTAATTTCACTCAGCATAATGCCTTCCAGATTCATCCATGTTATGAGATGTTTTGAGGATTGATCATTGTTCTTTATCATTGGGTGTATTCCATTGTGTGAATATACCATAATTTGTTTATCCATTCATCTGTTGATGGGCACCTTGGTTGTTTCCATCTTTCTGATGTTATGAACAGTGCTGCAATGAACATGGCTGTGCATATATATGTGTGACGGCTCTTATTTCTCTAGGACATATTGCAAGGAGTGGGATTGCTCAATCGTATAGTAGTTCTTTTTCTAGTTTTTTAAGGAAGCGGCAAATCGATTTCCAAAGTGGTTGTACCATTTTACATTCCCACCAGCAGTGTATAAGTGTTCCAGTCTCTCCACAACTTCTCCAACATTTATTATTTTGTGTTTTTTTTTGATTAGTGCCAGCTTCGTTGGTGTGATATGGTATCTCATTACAGTTTTGATTTGCATTTCTCTAATGGCTAATGATTGCGAGCATTTCCTCACGAATCTGTTAGCTGCCTGAATGTCTTCTTTGGTGAAGTGCCTGTTCATATCATTTGTTGGGTTGTCTTTTTGTTGTTGGGGTTTTTCAGTACCTTGTAGATTTTAGAGATTAGGCTCTGATTGGATTTGTCAGAGCCAAAATTTTTTTCCCAGTCTGAAGATTGTCTTTTTACTCATTCAGTGAAATCTTTGGATGAGCATAAGTGTTTGATTTTTGGGAGCTCCCAGTTATCTAGTTTCTCTTCTGGTGTTCGTGCATTGTTAGTAATGTTTTGTACTCAGCTTTTGCCATGTGTTAGGTATTGTCCCTATTTTTCTTCCATGATCTTTATTGTTCTAGATTTTATAATTAGGCCTATGATCCATTTTGAGTTTGTTTTTGTGCACGGTGTGAGGTATGGGTCTTGTTTCATTTTTTTGCAGATGGATATCCAGTTATGCCAGCACCATTTGTTAAAAAGACTGTCTTTTCCTCATTTAACTGTTTTGGGGCCTTTGTCAAATATCAACTGCTCGTATGTGGATGGATTTATGTCTAGATTCTCAATTCGGTTCCATTGGTCCATGTATCTGTTGTTTTACCAGTAGCAGGCTGTTTTGACTATCGTGGTGACATAATAGGTTCTTTGTTCTTCTTCAATAATGCTTTACTTATCCAGGGCCTCTTCCCTTTCCAAATGAAGTTGGTGATTTGTTTCTCCATCTCATTAAAAAATGACCTTGGAATTTGGATCGGGATTGCATTGTATCTGTAGACTGCTTTGGGTAGAATAGACGTTTTCACAATGTTAAGTCTTCCTATTCATGAGCAAGGTATGTTTTTCCACTTACGTAGGTCTCTTTTGGTTTCTTGCAGTGGCATCTTGTAGTTTTGTTTGTATAGGTCTTTTATGTCCGTGGTTAGATTTATTCCTAAGTATTTCATCTTCTTGAGGGCTATTGTAAATGGTATTGATTTGGTGATTTCCTCTTCAAAGTTCTCTTTGTTGTTGTAGAGAAATCCAACGTTTTTTTGCACGTGTATCTTGTATTCTGATGCTTTGCTGAAATCTTCTATTAGTTCCAGTAGTTTTCTTGTGGATTCTTTGGGGTTTTCTGTGTATAAGATCATGTCATCTGCAAATAGATATACTTTTACTTCTTCCTTACCAATTTGGATGCCCTTCATTTCTTTATCTAGCCTATCTACTCTGGTGAGGACTTCCAGCACAATGTTGAATAAGAGTAGTGATAAAGGGCATCTTTGTCTGCTTCCCATTCTCAAGGGGAATGCTTTCAGATTCTCTCCATATAAATGATGTTGAGCATTGGCTTTGTATATAAATGCCATTTATTATGTTGAGGAATTTTCCTCCTATTCCTATTTTGCTGAGAGTTTTTATCATGAATAGGTGTTGGACTTTGTCAAATGCCTTTTCTGCATCAATTGCTAAGGTCATTTGGTTCTTGTCTTTTGTTTTATTTATCTTATTGATTACATTAATTGTTTTTCTAATGTTGAACCATCCCTGCATACCTAGTATACACACCACTTGGTCATGGGGAATTATTTTTTTGATATGTTGTTGAATTCTATTGGCTAGAATTTTGTGTCTATGTTCATGAAGGATATTGGTCTGTAATTTTTGTGTGTGTGTGTGTGGTGTCTTTTCCTGGTTTGGGCATCAGGATTATTCTGGCTTCATAGAATGAGTTTAGGAGTATTCCATCCTTTTCTGTGCTAAGGTGAACACCCTGATAGGAGCGGAGCAGATATAAAGAAGTATAGGAAATAGTCCCTTCATTTTCAAAGTCTGCAATCTATTTGATGCCTTATTAAAACTATTTAAGAGAATTTTCAAAGAATTTCTACATACAGTCTTTTATTCAGTCCTTGGAATAGCCCTAAGAGACAGCCAAGGTGAATAATGTTATCACATTTTAGAGATGGAAAAATCAACGTTTATGGAGCTATCACAAGGGATACTAGCAAAAACAAGAAGTATGACCTAAACTTTTAGTGGGGGATCATGAAGATTAATAATGATTCCTGACATACACAATTAATTGTGTATTTAATTAATTATTGAATATGTGTATACAATATATAATGCTTGATTCTAGTTTCTTAATTCCCTTATTTCTGAAATAAAATAATTAACAACTGTACATCACTGTCCTGTAGTCATTTCTTGGTATCCTTACAGAGTCTCTCCTTAACTGGGTTTGCCAGACCACCAGACACAGAGGCCCGTGGTATGAACTAGAACGCAGTCTCACAGCATTCTTTGGGGGATGCCACTCTAAGTTCTGCATTCTTAAAGAAGAGAGGAGCAAAGGCCTGCAGATTGAGTGTGGGCAGAATGTACATCGTTAGGGTGTGGGATAGGGAATTAATTCAGTGAAGAATACAAATCTGACTTGTGTGAAGGCCAAATCAATCAAATTAAATGGTCATCAAGGTGAAAGCTTCAGAGAGATCAAAGAGAATGGCTGGAATAGATAATGGGTGGTGGATGAATATGTGGGATAGTACACTTGAAATGGTTGGCACAGAAACCAAAATATAAACAGGGGAAAAAAAAAAAGTTTGTGAGAAAATAAAGGCATGGATTTAGTCTAAAAGTTTTGGAAATTTGGTGATAGAAGGAAGTAGGGATACAAAAACAGCCAGCCATTTGCCAAAACATTATTTGACCTATATCTATATTGTTATACTGATTCTATAGCGACTCTCATCTTCAAACTTATAAATTAAAAAAAAAGTAGATAGTTCACAATAGAACTGCTAGTGTTAGTAAGCTGAATGAGGGAAGCCATTAGAGAGAAAGAGATTGGGGATGTCATAAAAAGAAGAGTTCTAAAAGAAAAAGCCTCATGAGGACAAGGTCAAGTGCACTCTGAGCAGCTTGACAGACAATTGTAATGAATAAATTGTGGTCTACCGTAAAATCATCAAGCTACTCATAAAGCAGGTATAGAGCTTAGAAACATTTCCTAGAATGCCAATTTTCTGTCTATTTGGGAAGTTTTTACAAGATTACATGGAGGCTACAGATAAACAAATGCATAGGGCTGAAGGTTATTTGGGTCAGATAGAAAAAAAACAAAAACAAAAACGAGGTTCATTATGTGAAATACTGCCTGCATTTCCTGGACCAAAACAGTGAAAGGAATACTGAGAATGAATGGTAGCAATTCAGCATGGAATAATTGGCCTTTAATATTATTTTCAATTCTATTTACTAGAGAAAAACATCTATTTATAGAATGATGAAATTGGGAAATTTAGATGAATATGTTTGATTATTGTTTTCACAAAACATTAATTATAAAAGCAATATATTGTCTCTTTGAACACGGCAAAAAAAAAAGCATCCTAAGGAGATTGATCTTTTAGAGATATTTGCTAAATATGAGATCATAAATAATTAGTATAATTAAACACGAGGATAACCTGGAATCCCTACACATCTCCAGATGCATTAGGACAAATATATTTGGGATATATTATATGATACTGTATCAAGGCATCAAATCTTCTATTGTTTGATAAGCCTTGTAAAATGGCACAGCTTTTTCTTAGTGCCAGCCCACCAAAATAATTATAATTGCGGCAAGAATATATTCCCAAGACTGTAAATCTTTATAGAAGCAGACTGCCACATCTTTTTCCTGTGGAGTGGCTGATGGGGTTGAACTGGTGACCGTTCAGTTAGCAGCTGAGTACTTTAACCACTGTGCCATCAGGGCTCCAGTCAGAGTCATTACCTACTTTAAAAACGCTGATTCTTTATCCTAATTTTTTTTCCCCCAGCAATGAGTATGCCATATATTTAGATATATCTCACACAGCAGTCATATTTTATCTTATCTAGGTATATCTCACACAGCAGTCATATTTTATCTTAGTTAAGTATAATGAAAATAATTTTGAATAACACAATGATCTCCCCAAACATAGGCAACATCCTGGGATTTCTAATTCTTTGATAGCAAGTGTATCTTCAAGTCATCCCCATGAAAAGAGTAGGAGGAGGTAAATTCATAGTTAAACATTGAAGAAAGTAGGGCCAGAATAAACAATTACCTGGTGAAATCAGGACTAGAAATGGTCTATGAAACCACTTCTCTCTTCCTGCCAGTCAGGCACAGAGTGGGTAGACTCCTAGAACAGATTCCCTCCCCACCAAGTATTCCCATAGAAATTCAAGAAGCCTTCAATTTAAATTTCATTTTTAAATTTGCCAGAAAAGCATAAGAAAAAATATTTATGCCTATGTTTCTCTTTTCTATAAACTTCTACAACTTTATTCTGTCTACCAAAAGAACCTCAAAACCAAACCTGCTGCTGTCAAGTCAATTTCTATTCAGAGTGGCGCTATGGGGACAGACTAGAACTGCCCCATAGGGTTTCCAAGGAGTGGCTGGTGGATTCAAACTGCCAACCTCTTGGTTAGCAGCCTTGCTCTTAACCACTGTGCCACCAGGGCTCCATTCTGTCTACAGATTCCCATATTTGTGGTTTTTATTCCACAGAACAGGGCTAAGTACTGGCAATTTGCATCACATTTCCTATTCTCTAAAACGAGTCTTTAGTTTCACATAAATTCTATTACTAATTTAAAGTTATTATCAGAGGAGAAGGACTGATTCCTTTCTGGGGAATAAACTGGAAAAAAGTTACAGCTCTTTACTCTCTACTGAATCAAAGTACCTCAAATCTTCATAAGACTCTCATGTAGCAGGTGGGGCAGGAAGATGAAACAGTCCATAAATATTCAGGAACCCAGCCCCAGCACACACTGATGTGTGTATCTTTTACATGTCTTTCGTGCCTCTAATTCTCTTGGTAGTCGTTCCCTGATTTCCTCTCTGTATCTGGATATTTTCTGCTGCAATTTTCAAGCTATCTCATTTTCTATTTTACCGTATTCAACAACAAAGACAGTTTCTTTTGGAGACTTTGTTTCCTTACCTCTTTTTACTTTAAAAGAATGTTAAAATTTATATTCAACAGAAAGTTACTTGTGTGCAACTGGGAATATGTTAAAGCAAAGAAATGTAGCCACTCGTTACAGCAGAAGTTTTCTTTCCAAAATATAGTGAGCACAAGAAACTGTTATTTAATATGACTCTCATTTTGGTTCATGTACATGGGGATAGGGATAACGACCATTTGTCCCAGCCAAAGCCAGCCTTTAGATCTGCGTACCTTATAAATCAGCAAAGCACTGATAAAATTAAACAGGCCTTCACTTAAAGGCTTGAGCGATGACTGTGTTTGGTTAAATGGGTTATGCTACACATCTTGTTAATAAGACGTATGAAACAAACAAAAAGAAACATTTTTTTCATAAAAACTTTCTTTCCCTTTCCTTAGTCTTGGGTTAGTCTTTTTATCCATCAAAATGGTTTGTTCTCACTGGAGGGAGCCTGCCAGGGGAAGCATTACTCCTGCCAGGTGGATGGCAGTGCGTATGGGAGGTGATTAATCATTTTGTCATTTCAGGAAGATCACAGATTCGTCTGCTGCCACACGAGACAATATTGTGCTCTAAAGTCTATGTGCCTGTACTTAATGCTGTACATGTCAGGAAGCCACTCCACATATGGGTGATAATCTTGTTCACTCTTAACAAGGAGCTTAATTAAAAACTGAACACTTGTGCTTATAGCTCCAGTTGGAGTTGCACATCTGGGAGACTTTGTTGGGATATAGGATCGTTTCTCAGCAGCAAAGGATTGTCCAGATCACCTCTCCATCAAGGTTTCAAAAAAATAGAGGAGAAAGAAAAGACATAAATGCCATTTAAAGTTCCTTTCAATAGTACCTTTTCTATAATCCTTAAAAGTCCTTCTCCATATTTCTATTCATTATAAATTTACTTAACTCATTCATTCATACATGCAACCCTGAACTAAGTGTGAGGGCTATAACGGTGAAAAAGAAAAGAAGCAATGCTTGTCTCACGGTTAATTGGAACCTTAATGAATCAAGAGATAAATAAATTTGGGGTGAGGGGTGATGCCTGTAACTCATAGAAGATCCAAAGTGTATCATTGCTAAGTGGACTTCTACTGTCTTCAGACAACTGAGAAATTTTCCACCTATAATGTTGCATTTACTTTCATGATCACAGTTAGGAGCTAAAAGTAATGATGCAGAACTAAATGAAAAAAAGACTATTTTGAAAGGGATCACCATGGACCACCAACAAATAATTCAAATATTATGTGAAGCTTGGCTAGAATATTCAGAAGTTGTTTTTTAATTGTCTGGATAGAGGTAAAGAAGAGCAAAGTCCCCTAGAAAAGAATTTGAAATGATCAAAGGAAAACTTGAAGAGAAGGTGGCAAATCAACTAATTAACTTTTAAAATTTTTCCAAGGATATCTATTCCCTTTTTTATTTTCATTTTTTGCTGTTAAAACTACAGAAAAAGCAACTTTCTGCTAAAGAAAAAATTATAATCAGTAATTGTTTACGTTTATTCTTGCTATGAATCCAGAGGATACTTTACATTTTTAAATTGAAAGTAGTTGTCAGAATTCCCATTCTTAGGAAATACTACTAGTGTTTAATATTTTACTTCATATTTTATTTTTGAAGCCCTTTACACATCTGTATCTCGTGTACCTTTCCAATATGCTAAGATTGCTCTAATTATAGTTGATAATATTCTAGTCGTCATTTTCCATGTCTTTCTTATTTGATCAACTCTTAGCCATTTGACAGGGTTGACACTCTGGTAGAAATTTTCTCCTTCCTAGGATTTCATGACATCAACTCTCCCAGTTTTCTACCTTACTCAGATTCTTCCCTCTTATATTTCTTTCTGCCTTCTGCCTGTCCCTTGAACTTATACTCTGATGGTTCCCAAATCAAAGCCTCTAGTTCTAAATGCATTGAATAACCACTTGTTAAGAGCCACGGGCTTAACAAGAATTTTTATACTTTGTGAGCTGGGATCGACTCGATGGCAACAGGTTTGTTTTTTTTTTGGTTTATCCATTACCTAGCTCTTTGTAAGAACCCTAGGGGTAGCTATAATTTCCATTTTACTATTGATGAATCTGAGGTTCAGAGAGTTTAAGTAATTTGTCTAGGTCATACAGCTGATAAATAGCAGAGTAGAGATTCAAATCAAAGACTATGTGACCCAAAATTTCAGGTCTTGCCGCTATACTACACTGCTTCTTTCTCAACACTCTCTTCAGAGTGCCAGACACTCATATTCAAGTCCCAGATAATACCTCCATTTGTATATTCTTCAGGTGCTTCAAGGTCAGTATGTCCAAGGTTGAATTTGGCAATAGCCCATAGAACCTTCCAATCTATCTCTGTCTCTTACTTTAGACACATTTGTGCTCAACACTCCAGCATCAGTAATCTTGGTGCTATCTTTAGCCACTTAGTTTTACTCATTACCACATCTAATCAGTCTCCAAGTCTGATTTCTCTTTTGCACCTTTTTCATTTCTGCATCTTCCCCTTTATTCTCACAGCCATAGCCATCATTCAGGCTGTCGTCTTTTCTCAATTTAATTCAATAACCTCTTCACTGATCCTTCTTGCTTCAATGTAGTATTATCATTCCACACACCATTCCCTGAACATCTGCCACAGAGCATAGAGATTTTTGTAAAAGTCAAACCCAAGAATGTCCCTTCCTATTTCTTCCAGGATAAGGCTTACATTTTATTATGGCATACATTAATCTTCATGATCTGGATGCCGTCTACCTTTCGAATTTTACTTTCCATGCTTCTCATGACGATCCATGTACTTGAGAAGTTCCAAGCTACTTGTAGTGTATGAGGGACATGTCTTCACACATTTACTTCCTTCTCCTTAGCATATGCAGCTGTCAGAGCAGCTTATGTGTTAGCCAAGCATAGTCTCTCACCTGAGACTTTGAATTTGGAGCTAGTGAGGCAAAGAAGCAGGCCTCATGGGCATTCTTGCAGGCGGCGCTGGCAGTTTCAATAGCTGGCAATTTCCGGGACAATATTGCTACAAGTTTATCACTAGTGCCCACTGGCAGCCACACCAGTGCCCTTCTCTGTTAGTTTTGTGGCATGAATTTAGGCATCATTCCTGGCTTCGTAGCTTTGAGCCTGGATCTCCAGCCCTTCTGTGTTTGAGTAGGTTATGCAATATATTTTAATAAATTTCTTTGTACTTAAGAAAAGGAAGAGTCATTTCTTTTGCTTGCAACTAAGAGCACTGGTTGTCACACCCGGGCAGGACTGAGCAAGCCCTATTCTCTGATCTCATAGCGTTCTTTTTTACAGTACTATAATGCACGTAGCCTATTATATTGTATCTCCCCCTCTATATTAATCATTTTGAAGCTGGCATAATTGCCTTATTTATATTTTTGTCCACATCCTATTACAGGCTTTGGTACATAATAGTGCTTAGCAAACGTTTGTTTGTTCTGAATGAATGAACTATTTATCGGATAACTAAATAACTGTGATTTTGAAGTAGACTGCCGTTTTTACATTATGTTTTTTCACTTTCAAATAATGTCCTTCTCTTAAAAATTAACAATGAAGTCTAAGCAGGCTGAATTTGCCTACATCAAATCTGATGATTTAAAGTGCTTTCAAAAGACACATGGTTGTGAGATCAAACAAATCTCTGTTTATCTGGTAAGAAACATTTCTGAAGTTAAGAAAAATTGAGTGCACGAAACTACAACCCAATATATGCAAGGGCATTGCAGTCCCAATCAATTTTACTAACTGCAGTATGATGGATCACTTTTGTGTGGCGTTTCTAGCCATGGTCTTGTAACTCCCACCCAAGTGGTTGGGTGGGACTGTGTGATAGGATAATTGTGGCCCATCAAAGGGATTGGTCAGTTTTGCCATTTCACTGGGCTTTAAATGAGCCATCCCAGAGGTGAGAATGAGAAGATACCACCACCACCAAGGAAGAATAGCCAGGAGCCAGCATGTCCTTTGGACCCAAGATCCCTGTGCTGGGAGGCTCCTGGGGCCAGGAGACAGAGAGAGAGAGAATTGTACCCTGAAGACTGTGAGAAGCAGCGGCAGGCAAAACCCAGCAGCAGAGGCCCCAACAGCAGGAGACAGCGAGGTGAGTTTCCCAGCCCCTGCAAAGAGAAAACCCAAAGTGCCTTTGGGTAGAGGCCTAGGGCCAGGGGTAGGCATGCCTGTAAGTATGGCTGGGAAGAGGCTATTCTGATGGAAGAACTGTATCCTGAGTGTTCCTGAGCCTGGATTGTAACCTGTTACTTCCCTAAGAAACTCCATAATTGTGAGCATGGTCTAGTGAGTTTTGTGCGGCCATCACAATGAATTATTGAACCCAGCTGTAGAGAGTGCTATAGGAGGGACAGTTGGTGCCAGAGTTGGTAAAGATGGTGGAGAGGGGAGGCATATCTGACCCCCACCTCATAGGAATCAGCCAAGGGCTGTTGATACTGATTCTCCTTCCACCTTGTGAAGTTAGAGGAGGTCAGACACTGCCCCCATGCCATTTCTACACTAATTAATCTTCAGTTAAATAGAAGCATCATTTTTCTAACTATGATATTTAACTAAAATATTGTAATTAAAACAGTACCTAAATTCTTTGGACTTGTGATCATTTAATTCACAGTTTTTTTTTTTTTTTTTTTTTTAAACAGGGGAAAAGAAGATAAATGATACTGTGGAAAATACTCCATCATTGGCTTAAAGTATTCCATTTGGGTCAAGTACACAGACCATCCTTTGATACAGACAATGGGATCCAGAGAGGATGGGAATACTGGCTTTCTATTTACCACTCAGTGAACTTAATACCCAATAGAGTGTCTGATACATGGTACACTCTCTCACTGTCAAGACTGACTGGCAGACTGAACTCACATCAATTCTCACTCAAAGCAGGAACTGTTACTGCAGATTTAAGGTAATAGGAGACAAAGGAGGCAGCTTATGAACACCCAGCTGACTAGAAAGACTTGTAAGAATTGCCTTGAAATCTGGGATATTAAGAAATATTAAAAAAAGGCTATTGTAATGTAATTTTACTGACATTATGACCATCATTAGAACGATAAACTTATGTGTCTATTTCCCCTACAGTCCACACAGGGGCTTTTACTATTCATCATCTCTCTAAAAATAAGCACAGTGCTTGGCACATTTTTAAATATAAATAAGACATGACAGGATAAAGCCCATAAACCAATTTTCCTTAAAAACTGTTCAAAAGCTGCTTTTAAGTCAACTTAAATTTTCCTATCACCCTGTTGATGGTTTAAAGAAACTATTCAATAATATCCACTTTACGCTTTCCAAGGATTTGTATATTTGCTTTAGTCAGCACCTCTTATTTTATTCTTCTGTAAGAAATACTAAATATTTTGCTTTAGTTTTATAGAGTGAAGTTTAAGAGCACCAAGATCACAGCTGACAATAATCCAATATTAAAAATATGAATTTAAATATTTTAATCAATGTTAACAAATAATGATTTGTTGTTTATTAAATTATTGATTTTCAAAAATGATCTCTTTACCAAAGACCGTGAAAGGAATCAAAGGCCAATCAAATGAAAAGCAAAGAATCCAAAGGATGAGATGTTCAATAAACTCATTTTTGTAGGAAATTTATGTCACAGGAAGTTTCCTGATGTAAATATTACCAACATGAATTAGCCTTTATGATTCTTGAACCTAAATTGGGTCACAATCCCAGTTTTTCTTGTTGCTAATATTGTGATGAAATAAATTGCTTTAGTTCTTTAAGCCTTGTTTCTTCACCCATAAAATGAAGATATCTATAATATTATTTCATAGAGTTGTTTGAAGATTAATTAAGATAATATATGAAAGATGGCTAATAAAATGCCTGGCACTGAAAAACTCTACAAAAATTTACTATGTAATCATATAAACTCCTGGAAAGAGTAATGGCTCTAATCTTTGAGGAGATAAAAACCTATAGCATCAGAGTATATTTTCTTTTTATTCATGTAGACAGGATATATGTTACTCTCAATATAACCATTTACAATAATAAGAGTTGCATTAATGGTATGCTTTTTTTTTTTTTTTACGCTAAGTGGAGGGCTATTTAGTAGGAGTGATAACCAAATTCCTCTTGGCAATAGTTAAAAAGTTCCCAAATGCAGTGAATATATACAGATATTCATTATCTACATCGTTAATTCTAGAACTGTAAAAAGCTATTATTAGTAACAAGCTTCAGGGTCTGGATGTGACAGCAGGAACCATCTCAAACTTTTAACTTGGTGTATGTTCCAAGTGCGTATTCTACAGTTGTTGGGTGTAGTATTCTATAAATTTGACTTAGGTGAAGTTGGTTGATGGTGTTGTTTAGATAATCTTTATCCTTACCAAATTTGTGTATGCTTATTCTGTCAATTACCAATTAAGTGGTGTTTAAAATCTTTAACTATGATTGTGGATTTGTCTGTTTCTCCCTTTAATTTTCCTTCATGAATTTTGAAGCTGTGTTTTTAGTTGTATACATATTTATGATTGTCAGATCTTCTTGGTTAATAGCTTCCTTTATTGTTATAATTTCCCTTCCCTATTTCTTATAGTGCCCTTTGTCTTAAAGTGTGCTAAAAAAACCCAAAAATCAAACTCGTTGTTGTCAAGTCGATTCTGACTCACAATGACCCTATAGAACAGAGTAGAACTGCCCTATAGGGTTTCCAAGGAGTGCCTGATGGATTCGAATTGCCAACCTTTTGGTTAGCAGCCGTAGCTCTTAACCACTACACCACCAGGGTTTTAGTTTTTTTTTTTTTTTTGCTATTCGTAAGGTTTTCAGTGGCTAATTCTTTTCAGAAGTAGACTGCTGGGTCCTTCTTCCTAGTCTGGCTTAGTCTTTCCAGACTCAGCTGAGACCTGTCTTTCTGCCATGGGTGACCCTGCTGGTATTTGAATACTGGTGGCATAGCTTCCAGCATCACAGCAACATGCAAGCCCCCACAGTATGACAAACTGACAGACATGTGGGGGATATACCATGGACTGCCAAAAGAACAAACAAATCTGTCTTAGAAGAGGTACAGTCAGAACGCTCCTTAGAAGCAAGGATGGTGAGACTGTGTCTCACATAATTTGGACATGTTATCAGGAGGGGTCAGTCCCTGGAGAAGGACATCATGCTTGGTAAAGTGAAGGGCCAGTGAAAGATAGGAAGACCCTCAACAAGATGGATTGACACAGTGGCTGCAACAATGGGCTCAAGCATAACAGTGATTGTAAGGATGGTGCAGGACTGGGCAAATGTTTTGCACTGTTGTTTATAGGGTTATTATCAGTTGGAACTGACTCGATGACACCTTACAACAACAATGATATTGATACATAGCCATGCCAGCTTTTTTAATTCTTACTACATGCATGGTATATCCTTTTCTATTCTGTTACCTTCAAATTTTAATGTAGTATCTCTTGTATACAAAATACAGTTGGATCTGGCTTTTTTATCCATTTGAGAACCTGCTGTCTAATTTGAATGTTTAGTCCATTTACATTTAATGTAATTACTGCTAAGGTTAGTTTTAAGTCTATCATCTTGCTGTTTGTTTTCCATTTGTCCCTTCTGTGGTTTGTTGTTGTTTTGATGCTTCTTTTTCACTTTCTTTTGGGTTAATTGAATGTTTTTTGGTAGTCTCTTGGCTTCTTAGCTATATCTCTGTAGTTGCTTGAGGGCTACCAATATGCATTCTTATCAATTTCTAATTAGGAAACATTCACAATTCCTACTCCCACTTAAATATCTCATCTTTGACTTCATAAATATAATAATCTCACAACAATATAATTCCATTTACCTGCCTCACCCCTTCTTTTGCTATTGTTGTTATATCTCTTGCTTCTGCATATTTCATAAATCCTATTTGCAATGCTATGATTTTTGCTTTAAACTGTCAGTTGTCTTTCCAGGGAAAATGAAAAAAAAATGTCATATTCTATTAGGTTATTAATTATTTTCCATTTACCATTCTTGATGTTCTTATTTGCTTCTTGCAGATCTAAGTTTCCATCTGGTATCATTTCCCTTCAGCCTGAACAATATTGTTTTGCATTTGTTATATTACAGGATAGCTAGTGACAGATTTTCTGTTTTTGTCTGAAAGTGTCTTGCTTTGAATGATACTTTTACTGAATAGGTTCTTTTTCTTTCAACACTTCAGATTTGGTTCATTGTTTTTTCACTTTCATTGTTTCTGATGGAAAGTCAGACTTAATCTGTGTTATTGTTTCTCTGCAGCTTTCAAGATTTTCTCTTTAAGTTTGGTTTACAGCAGTTTGACTATGATGTGTATAGATGTGGTTTTCTTTGCATGTATTTTGCTTGGGGATTGCCGAGGTCTTGTTCTGTTTCTAATTAAATTTGGCAAATTTTTGGCCATATGTCCTCAAATACTTTTCTGTTTTATTCTCACTTTCTTCTGTGATTCTTTGTTAAACCATTCCATAAGCCATATTATCTTGGGGGTTCCTATGCTCTGTTCATTTATTGTCAATCTTTTTTTCTTCGTTGTCAGATTGGATAATTTCTATCTTCATCTTCACTGAGTCTTTCTTCTGCCACCTCCAATCTTCTGTTAATCCTATCCAGGAAATTTTTCATTTCAGTTGTACTTTCAGTTTTAGAATTTCCATTTTGTTCTGTTTTATAGTTTTCCTTTCTTGGCTGAGAGTCCATATCTGTTTATACATTAAGAACATATTTCTCTTGAATTTTTGAACACCTTTATAATAGCTTTTTATAATATAATATATATATAATTATATATATAAAGATACATATAATAATTATAATAGGTTTTATAACAGCTGCTTTGAATTTTTTGCTGAATGAAATAAATGGGTCATTTTGAGGTTAGTTTCTATTGACTGTTATTTTCCTTGACTTCAGGTCACCTTTTTCTGTATCTTTGCATGACTGTGTACTGGATATTGTTGATAATATCTTATAGAGACTCTACTGATCTGCCTCTGAAATTTGTTGATTTTTTTCCTAGTAGATAGCTCAATAACTGGTTGATTACCTTGAAACGTATATAACCTTTGTTTTAAGTTGTGTTAGAGCTGATTTTTGGAAAGTCTGAAGTGTTTCCCATGCCCTTCTAACTTGGTAGGACTCAACTTCCAACTCTCTCTCTGACATAAATGTCAAGGTTTGGTTTTAGGCTTTCTTAGGGCAGATCTGGAGTAGGCTTTATCCTGGAATGTGGTCCTTAACCCTAAAGTGAGGCTTTATCTGGTATCTGATTTTATGTATCTCACCTGAATGCTGGTGGTTAACAAGCCGTTAATGAGTTCTTTCCACTGTGGTAGGACTGGACTTCCAATATCCCCCAGTACTGTTTGACAACTAGCATCTCTCCCATTATAGACTCCATAACAGTTGATCTCTACTAATGTTGAATAGTTTCACCATGGGTATGGGGAGCCCAACTCTCAGACATTTAGACACCTCCACTCCACAGCTTTCTCCCCTCTTGTGCCCTGCTTTGCAAAATCCAGCAGTTTCAGCTGCCCTAAATTCTAATCTCTGCTTTTTTGTCTCAGCAGGGTCATCACTTTATGCTTGGACACTGTCTTTCTGTGTCATAGCTGAGAAATTAGACCAAGCAGAGAGCCTGTGAAATCGTGGGGCTTACCTCATGAGTTTCCCTTCTCTCAGAGATTGCAATTATGTGCTACCTGTTTGTCCAGTATTGGAAAACAGTTGCATCATATACTTTGCTGAGTTTTGGGATATATATAAAACAATGGTTATTTATATGGTTGTTTATGGGGCAGTTCTATTCTGTCCTATAGGGTCACTATGAGTCAGAATTGACTCAATGGCAATGGGTTTTTTTTTTTTACAGTGAGATGGCTAGTCTGGCACAAGTTACTCATATAATAACTGGAAGCAAAAGTCCAAATAGTTTACATTATTGAGTAAAATAGTTCACTTATTCTACCTTCTACCAGACTTTTTGACACATAAGACATCTATATCCCAGACTAAACTTCTCTTGCCTCACCAGTTGCACAACTTAGAATTTATATGTATATATCAGATTACTAGAAGTCCTGGTTTACCTGGGACACACCTATTTAATTTGTCCTTGCTAAACTGTACTCCCTCTCACTTTCAAAAATGTTCAAGTTAGGAAAATAAGTTATATGGTCACCTTAAAAAAAAAAATTTTTTTTTTTCCTACCTATTTATCCCTGCTCAGGTGCAGCCAATTCATAATAGTCACTTTCCTATGGAAAAGCCTAATTGCTATGTAATTCCAAGGAATCTGGGCAGGTAAAAATCCTCCAGGTTGATATTTTTTAATAGGTGGTATAAAAGTCATATGCTAAGGAGTATGCCAAAAGCTGGGTTTCAAACCAGTTCCTCCTAGTTCAGTCATGGCTGATGAAAAACCAGAACAGATTCCAATTTGTAAAATGTAGGGTAAAACAAAATGATATCCAGAAGGGGGAAAATTACAGGTCGTTTCCCTGCTAGAAACTTAATCTCCCTCTTAGAAAACAAGGGCAGTGTACACGCCAAATAATAACTAAATCTTTTGACAGGCAGAGTCTGAAATAGTGGTGCCCAGCTCAAAGATGGCAGCTGGCTGTGCTACTTTGAATGTGTGTGCTCTCCACAGTCCTGGCAATAATTCAGTCTCCCACATCAGGCTCCTGAAAGGGCTCACTACATCTCTTCTGAGTCTCCTATTCCAGGGCTTCAAACTGTAATTTTCCCCTTGCAGCCATTGTTATACTTCACCTAAATTTAAAAAATTTGGGTCTGTTCCAATTTCATTTCATCAGCCATGACAAAACTGTTTCAAACTGGTTCAAAGCTGCGATCGTAAAGGTTATGTGTACACTTGGCTGAGCCATGATTCTCAGTGGTTTGGCAGTTATGATGTAGTTTGGCAGTCATATGATGATGTGATCACTCCCATGACAAGATTTCATATAATGTGATCACCTTCATGATGGGATATGCTGTGAGTAACCAATCAGTTCAAAGGTAATTTCCTTGGAGGAGTAGACTGCATCCAATATAGGTGGACTTTCTGGAAAGGCTTACAGGCTTTTGGTTCCTCTGAGGCCTGCAGCTGGCTCCTGTTTGTCTGACCTCCAGTTCTTGGGACTTGAGCTAGCAGCTTACCTGATATCTTGCCTGCCAATCTTGGGATTCGTTGGTCTCCACAGCCTGTGAGCCAGAGCCCTGCTGTCTGACATCCTGATCTTGGGTTTGCCAGCCCCTGCGCTACATGAATTAGGAGAAGCCTCTAGCCTGATCCACAAACTTGGAACATTCTAGCCTTAAAATTATGTGAGCCGTTTCCTTAATATTAGTCTCCTTCTATATATATTTATATGCTTTACTGGTTTTGCTTCTCTAGAGAACCCAGCCTAAGACAAAAGCCCTGGCCAAAACACAGTAGAAATATCAACCCTGTTCTTGGGGCACCAATTATACTAAGAGAGTTTTGAAAAAATTGTCATATAAAAAATTCAGTTAAAAAATGGTGTATGTTGCCAGTACAGGAGAGGTCAGCACAATTGGACTAAACCAAGAGCAAAGAGGTTTCCTTAATACTACTGAACACTTCAAGGCCAGAATAGCAGGGACGGGGGGTTTGGGGACCATGGTTTCAGGAGACATCTAGGCCAATAGGCATAACAAAATGCATTAAGAAAACATTCTGCATCCCACTTTGGTGAGAGGCACCTGGGTCTTAAAGACTAGCAAGTGGCCATCTAAGATGCATCAATTGGTCTCAAGCCACCTGGAACAAAGAAGAATGAAGAACACCAAAGACATATGGTAATGATGAGCCCAAGAGACAGAAAGGGCCACATAAACCTGAGACTCCATCAGCCTGAGATCAAAAGAACTAGATGGTGCCCAGCTACCACCAATTGCTGCCCTGACAGGGTACACAACAGAGAATCCCTGATGGAGCAGGAGAACAGTGGGATGCAGATCTCAAATTCTCATAAAAAGACCAGGCTTAATGGTCTGACTGAGACTACAGGGACCCTAGAGGTCATGGTTCCTGGACCCTTTGTCAGCCCAAGATTGGAACCATTCCCGAAGCCAACTCTCCAGACAGGGATTGGACTGGACTATAAGATAAGGAGACTGGTGAGGAGTGAGCTTCTTGGCTCAAGGAGACACATGAGACTATGTGGGCAACTCCTGTCTGGAGGCGAGATGAGGCTCCCACATCTTTCTCCTGCTGAACTACCTATGGGTTCAAACTGCTGACCTTTGGGGGGATAGGAGCTGATTGCATGGACATAGGGAATACAGGGTGGAGAGGAGGAATGTGTTATCTCATTAAGGGGAGAGCAGCTAGGAGTACATTGCAAGGTGTGTATAACTTTTTGTATGAGAGACTGACTTGATTTGTAAACTTCCACTTAAAGCACAATAAAAAAAAGTGGTGTATGTTGCAAATTTTGCTAACTATTTTAAGATGAAATAAGATAATACCAAAACATGTTACACTTGTGCCAAATTATACCCCCAGACTTCTCCAGGGATATACATTTGTTCCTTTCTGCCACTGGTGGTATGTTAGTGAAAAAAGGTTTGAAGAACACTCTTAGGTCACCCAAGGACATTTTTCAAATCTCATCTAACATTTAAAATTATTTTTGTGCCTTTCCTCTCTCTGACCAATCACCTCTCATAGGTCTCTTATCACTCAGTGCTCAACACTGTCCAGTTACAACGTTTCTGTTAAGGGCTGTATAAGAACATTTTATGTCTTAATCAAAAAAGCTTTGCGTACTTCATCTCCTCTTACTCCCAACAGGGAAGAAAGGCTGTATATGTATATCTTTATATACATACACACATATACATATACAGTGAAACCTGTAAAAACTGGAAATGGTGTAAGGCAGAAACCTGTCAGAGAAGGAAAACTCAAATATTTCCTACTGAGAGCAATAAGATGAGTGGTAAGGTTGCACCCTGTCAAGGGCGGAAAACTTGCGAGACCTGGAAAAACAGGGCAGTTCCGTTGAGTTCCAGCTCTCACAGGTTTCACTGTGTATGTCATGCAATACACAAAACAACTATATCCAGAATGTTTAAAAATAGTCATTATTATTTTCATTATAATTTTGTAAGCACACATGTGCCAGACAGTGTGGCTGCCAGGAGCCCAGACAAACAATACTCAGTCCTTGTAATTGAGAAATGGAGACTAGCAGTGAAACTCTTAAAATTGACTTTAAACCCCAAACATTTTGTATTCTACAAGTATCCTGGGTCATTGGTTAACCAAAAGTTGGAAACAATGCAGTGGATGAGACAGTGGAATGAGTTTTCCTATTAATAATCCCAGCTAGCAGCCAGATGCTAATGAACTGCTGGAAAAGGAAACGCTAACTTTGGATGTGTCTCAGAGGAAATAAACAAAAGAAGAAATAGTGTCATGTTTAGAAAGAAAAACAAAGACAATTGGGGGAAAACTGGATCCCTAGTTAACATAGCTACACTTTCCTTTTCCTTAGTTCCATGAGCTACAAGACTTGTATTTAGTCAACAAAGAAAATGAAAAGGATGGAAAATCTGAAATTGATTTTTGTAGGAAGAAAAAAAAAAGTTGTTCATTATGCTGCTTAGGAACTAAAAAAATAATTTTATTCCCATCTATTTCTTATATACTGAATCCAACGATCATTGTTTAAGACTTTGCAAGCTATAAGGATACACTTAAACATGAAAAAATGAGGAAAGTTATTTGATACTGCCCTTGAATTTGAGTTTTAATCAGTATTTGATAATTGCTTACACACTGTTATCAAAACACCACTAACTTTCACAAGATCTTTTACATCAAATGGACAATGAAAAGCTTTTTCAACTGCTGCTTTTTTATGTGTGCACAAAGAAGCTAATAGGGTTAATAGTTAAGAAAATATTATTTATAGTTGGATTTGGTTTCCTTGTTGCTTGTTAGCTGCATGCCTTTGGGAAAGTTACTTAATATGTCAGATACATTAGCTGAAAACAATATTCTCATAAATAGTTCTTCTTCAAATAAACGAGACAAGGGTGCCTGATCCATAAAACCCATTGCTGTCAAGTCAGTTCTGACTCAGAGTGACCCTTCAGGATAGAGTAGAGCTGCGCCTTAGGGTTTCCAAGGTTGTAATCTTTATGGAAGCAGGCCGCCACATCTTTCTCCCACTGAACTGATTGTGGGTTCCAACTGCTGACTTTTAGGTTAGCAGTCAAGCGCTTAACCACTGATCTTCTTGTAGTAACAATTATTTTGATCTTGTCTTGGGATTTTGTCATGGGATAACAGCTTTGAAAGTGCTTACCATTAAGACAGTCCTCTGTTAAGTACTCCATTTTATTGCTTAGAATCAAAAGCTGTCTTGCATGTAAGCATAAACGCATGAAAGCATAAATTCACATAACTACAAACTGACCCCATCACTGCATATTCTGCAACTGAATGAACTGCTTCATCTTGTCCATCTCTGATGTCTATAAGCAAATCATTTGGGGGCATAATATCTTTTCAGCAGAGCAGATTGATAAGGGGTTGTGTTGAACATTTTCTGAGCAATTGATACAACATTCAATGTCTCTTTTAAATGAATAACAATGGATTTCTTTAGCAAATCAGGTATCTAAGGTGAGCTCAGGAAGATAGTATCCCACTGGATCCCTAGCTCTTGCACTTAGAAGATCTTCAATCCTACAGAGTACTATTTTTGTGTCTTCTCTCTCCCTATAATCAAGAGTTTGACGGGAAAGTGGTTCGGCAGCGTTGTTGCAGAAAACAGATGGCGTATTCAAACTAGATCATTGAGAATGTTTTAATAAAGGCACTATTTTCCAAAGTGAAGGCAAAGTTTAGCAAACAACATGAAATGTAGCAGTATGCCAGGTTAACAGTGGGAAACTAAAGGGGCAAAAGGAGAGAGCTCTTTCCTGAATTCAGCAATAGAGTTGTAACAGCGGAGGGCTGCCTGACAGGAGCTATGTTGTAGAAGGATACAGTCAACCTGCAGTGGCAGGGTGCCAGGGGAAAAGACTCTCATTCTCCTTCTACCCTCTGATCCTACCAGTGCATCCCACTGGCTGAATTCCATTAGAATCCAGAGGCCAAGGGAGCCTCTTGATGTAGTCCATCAAGGTCAGTACTGCAGCGAGCTGAAGGGTAGAAAATAGATATAGAGGGGCAAACAGAATACATGCATCAAGGAAGAGAATGGAATATGCAGTATTTCTGGTGTTGGCATTTCATACCGATAAACAAGTCTCTATTTTAAAAACTCAAGTGTTGAACATTTAATTTAATTTGCTAGTGGAGTGGGGGAGGGGGCTAAAATTAGAAGTCAGAATGTGTGCTTATTTTCTCCCTTAAATGTCAGAATAGGAGCCATGGTTGCACAGTGGTTAAGTGCTCAGCTGCTAACAGAAAGGCCAGTGGCTCAAACCTACCAGCTGTTCTGCAGAAGAAAGATGTGGTAGTCTGCTTCCTTAAAGATTTACAGCCTTGGAAACCCTATAAGGCAGTCCTACTCCACGCTATAGGGTCACTATGAGTCAGAATCGATTTGATGGCAATGGGTTTGGTTCTGGGTTTGAATGGCAGAATCAGGGCTTCAAACAGGCCCCCTGCTGAGAATTTGCATTTTCACCCCAGATGTACTGAATCAGAACCTACATTTTAAGAAGCTCCTCAGGTGATTCTTATGGATATGTCTAAATCACCTGGGGATCTATAAGAATCACCTAGGGATCTTGTTAATACGTGGATTCTGATTCAGTATATCTGGGGTGGAAATACAAATTCTCACTTGGGGGTCAAATCAGGATGAACCAGTTTGAAGCCCTGGTCAGAATTAATATGATCTTCCATTACAAAAAAATATGTTGGCATTATTTGACAGTTTAGTCAAATAACCAAGTAACTTTGGTTAATTGAATAAATAATATGCATAGTCTTATTCATATATGCTTAAACAAGTATTTTACCCAAATTACTAATAATTACCATTCTAGTTGGTTTGTGAGGAGTCCTGGTGGTGCAATGGTTAAGCACTCTGCTACTAACCAAAAGGTCGGTAGTTTGAGCCCACCAGCCACTACGCCAGAGAAAAGACCAGGCAATCTGCTCCCCTAAAGATTATAGCTTAGGAAACCCTATGGGGCAGTTCTACTCTGTGATATAGGGTCACTGTGAGTCAGAATCAGGTTGATGGTACACAACAACGATAGTTGGTATGCATCATTTTTTTCTACAAAGGAAAGAAATACACAAATATGTAAAGAAGATACAAAGACAAATGGCTTGATCATTACCCACAAGCAACTGAAAAAAATCTATGCTCAAACTAACTATAAAGTTATTACAGCTACTAAATCATAGTATGCATTAAGTTTAATGAGAACCTAAAGAAAAGGAAGCTTCCTGGGGCCAGTGGCAATATCTTTGTTTGTACAAGCCTATTTGCCACCCTGCCCTGAAGCCTATCAGAAATATTTTCTCTTCTGACCTTCCTCTGAACTCACAATCCCATACCTTCTATGAGTAATACCTGGGATGCCAGTGATCTTTGTTTTTTTCACTGTATGTTCTCAATTTCCAGGCATCTAGGCTTTTTTTTTAGGCTAGGACTTCACATTTTAAAGTAGCCACATCTTCTTGTAAGAGTGTTACCTAAACTGAACCCGAGTATTTTTATTCAGAATACGTTTTTGGTTTTAGATTGTCCTAATTTATTCAAGCTATTGTACTTAGTCATAGAATAGGCTTTTCCAGTTGGATTCTGTATGTACTTCAAAACCAAACCCATTGCTGTCCAGTGGATTCCTACCCATAGCAACTCTATAGGACAGAGTAGGACTGCCCCATAGGGTTTCCAAGGAGCTGCTGGTAGATTTGAACTGCTGACCTTTTGGTTAGCAGCTGAGCTCTTAGCCAGTGCACCATATACGTACTCACTGTAGTGATGATTTTGCTGTTTCCCCCTGCCATTTTAGTCAGTGAACTTCTAGCTTCTTTTTATATGGTTTATTTTACTTTTGTCTTTAGTTTTTATCAAGGAATGGAATGTAGCAGTGCAAGAGGGTCAAAGATACAGGTAGGGGAATTTCAAAAAAGGAAAATGTCAAATAAGTCAATATTCTTGGTTTCCTAGATTAGATTTTCACAAGTCTTGTTTGTACTCCTGAGTAGATTCCAAAAGCAGGGATGCAAAGCCCCACTCAAAAACTCAGTCATTTTGAAATAGTTTAAACAGAGGAGAAAATATTCTTTGATGGTTATGAGGGGGGGAGGGAGGGAGAAGGGTATGCACTAATTAGTAGATAAGAACTACTTTAGGTGAAGGGAAAGACAATATGCAATACAGGCGAGGTCAGCACAATTGGACTAAACCAAAAGCAAAGAAGTTTCCTAAATAAACTGAATGCTTCGAAGGCCAGCGTAACAGGGGTGGACAATGGTTTCAGGGGATATCTAAGTCAACTGACATAATAAAATATATATTTTATATGTCAACTGACATATAAAATATATTAAGAAAACACTCTGCATCCCACTTTGGAGAGTGACGTCTGAGGTCTTAAATGCTAGCAAGCGGCCATCAATTGGTCTCAACCCACCTGGATCAAAGGAGGATGAAGAACACCAAGGACACAAGGTAATTATGAGCCCAAGAGACAGAAGGGGCCGCATAAACCAGAGACTGCATCTGCCTGAGACCAGAAGAACTAGACGGTGCCTGGCTACAACCGATGACTGCCCTGAAGGGAACACAACAGAGAACCCCTGAGGGAGCAGGAGAGCAGTGGGATGCAGACCCCAAATTCTCATAAAAAGACCAAATTTAATAGTCTGACTGAGACTAGAAGGACCCCGGTGGTCATGGCCCCCAGACCTTCTGTTAGCCCTGGACAGGAACCATTCCCAAAGCCAACTCTTCAGACAGGGATTGGACTGGACAATGGGATAGAAAAAGATGCTGGTGAGGAATGAGCTTCTTGGATCAAGTAGACACTTGAGACTATGTTGGCATCTCCTATCTGAAGGGGAGATGAAAGGGTAGACAGGGTTAGAAGCTGGTGGAATGGACACGAAAAGAAAGAGTGGAGGGAAGGAGCAGCCTGTCTCATTGGGGGAGAGCAATTAGGAATATATAGCAAAGTGTATATAAATTTTTGTATGAGAGCCTGACTTGATTTGTAAACTTTCACTTAAAGCACAATAAAAATTTGAAAAAATCTGCTTATTTTGCTAATTCTGGAGATCACAGAGGTCAAAATGCCTCCACAGATGAACGATAAGACTACTAAGATAGTTCAATATATTTCAGGAATAGCCTTATCCTGTTTCCACAGTGATTAAAGCCATTATGAGGAGATGCATAAACCAAAAAAACTGTTTTGCTGACATAACCCTTGAAAAGAGAGTTGCGAAACTTCAATAAATTTAGTTAGGGGGTTGATTTGAAATACACCATTTGAAAATAGTCCCCAGGAGAGAACGATTTGTTTAATTTTGAGGAAGGGTATGAGTCAGTCTTTATTTCACTCAAAGACATCCTCCATTTCCAACTCTTATGAGTCCACTTGGTTTACTTCTCTGTTTCTTTGTAAGTATTTTTAGTCATTTTAGTTTTCCAGGTAATTACCAATAATAAGAGGATAGAGTTTATGGGCTGTAAAAAAAAAAAAAATTTTTTTTTTTTTTTTTAACAAAATTGGTTCACTTAAAATGTGCTGGAGTTACTGTTTAGCTCTGGGGAAGTCCGGTCTAGTGGTTGGGAAATATTTCGTAAAATATACTTGTAATTAAATTGAGGCTGCTTGTGCCAGCCTTTAAACATCAACTAATGAGCTTGTATAAGGGGGAGGCAAGCTCTCATTAGATTGTAAATAGAGCAACATAGTTCCAATGCTAGTTCTCTCCTAAGGCAGGCTATTCACTATGAGAATAAAATAGATGCCTTTTTTTTTTTTTTAAATCATTCTTCAATGTTCTGACTTTTTTCCATAATTTGTATGTTGGATCTTATAAAATGTAATGGAAAACTTGTTGTTCTTAGTTGCTGTCGAGTTGGGTCTGATTCACGATGACCTCATGTACCACAGAATGAAAGGCTGCCAGATCCCACACCATCCTCACGATCACCAGCATGCTTGAGCCCACTGTTGCCTTCCAACCTACTCGTCTCATTGTCCAGCACATTAACAGTATCATCTGTGTGATCCATAGAGTTTTTCTTGGTGAATTTTTGGAAGTAGATCACCAGGCCTTTCTTTCTAGTCTCTCTTAGTCTGGAAGCTCCACAGAAACCTGTCTACCATGGGTGACACTGCTGGTATATGAAATACCAGTGGCATAGCTTCCCAGCATCCTAGCAACACACAAGCCACTCCAGTATGACAAACTGACACACAGGTGGAGGAAATAGAAAGCTAGAATGCAGCAAACCAAGAATTCTGTAAGAAGTCTGGTAATATACTGGCAAAAATATATTTGTTCAATAGATAAAACTATTAATCTGTCTCAAGATGAATGCCTTTTGCTTGTAAGAACCGTATTCTATTATAAAGGACCACCACTACTCTGTTTCCTTTTTGTATTTCAGGATGCATCATTTCTTTTAGCATGTCAAACCTCTGTCTGATGGTCTGATGTCAAGGAGTGTGTATAATTGTGGTTTGGTACTATCATATGTGTAGTTTATTTATAATATCTTTAATGTTATTTATTATTCACTTTAGCCTTTTTGTCTGAGAATGAGATTTTAAATGCTAATTCTAGAATATCACTCTGCATTACTTGCTGTCCATCAGATTCATCATACTACGTATACTGTCATGTGAAACCATAACCCCCATCATGGAGATTATTCTGTATGAAAACTAGTTGTGGGATATACAACTTTAATAAACTCATACAATAGTCTTTTTCTCTTATTTAAGCCTGTTTTCCCCTCCATTGGATCATTAGTAGAAATGAGTGCCCAAAATAAATAAATACAGGTAGCATAAAGCTGATAATGGTGTCAGTAAAAGGCAATATCTAGATGATTTTTAGTTAGATATGAGAACCATGGAGCATTACATTTTTTTCAAAGACAAAACTCCATTATTTTCCCAAATTCTTTTTCTTTGTTCCTTTTTTCTTTTCAGTTAATTAACAAAAAATTATTATGTAATTTTCACATCCTATTTTGCTGTGTGATTCCATGAATAAAGTTATTTCCGGATTCTGCAGAAAGGAGAAAGGAGGAAACTAGATAAGCTCAAGAAATTAAATGAAAGGAACTTTTTAACCACAGGGTAATAGTGATCCAGAGAGATATAAATTAGAATTAGATGCTGTCGGATACAACATTTTCTAAAATAATCTAGTGCTCTGAAAAAAAAAAAAAAAGTGCTCTGAGACTCCATAAAATATGTTAGGGCAGAGAAGAACACTAATAAAATGTTCAGTTTAAATTAGCATTTTTGAAAGACTCTATAGACGCTTATTTATTTAAGAAAAATTGAACTATACTTCCTTCCCTTACTCCTTCTTTATTTTCAAAATTGGAAAAAACTGAATACCCCCTTGGATACTGCAATGGGACTGCCAGGAATAGCTGCAGAAGAGAATACAATGAAGCACTGCCCCCTGGTGGTCATCATATTCAATGGAGAATAGTAACTGCAATACCTAAGGATTGGGGACGGGAGGAGGTCGTGACTTGAATTAATTTCCATTTAATTTGCTCAGATTCGCTGTGAAAGTAGCCTCCATTTCTATTGCCACTAATTCCAAAAAAGTCCCATACATTCTGATTATAGGATATATAAGACACAAAACCACATGCTGACTCTTTAGGGCAATGGCAACTGTGAGTTTAGTTAATGGTGACTCAAAGTACATTCTGTTTTGTTGGGATCAAAAACAATTCAAGTATCTATCTTCTGAAAGTAATACAGTGGTTAGCTTCTGTCGGAGACATAGGCGTTAAAAATAAAACCAGAAAAAAATACTAATGTTCAATTATTATTTAAACCAGAATTGGCTCCATGGCAATGGGTTTGGTTTTGGTTTTATCAATAAATAATTTGTATCTGTTATTTCTCACATTAATCATACATTGTTAGACGACAGATGTATACTACTGGTTTCAGTACGTTAAAGGAATGGAGCTCTGAAATTTAACTGGCTTCATCAGAGATTCTGTGCAGGGTAAAACACTCATTTTGAAGGGTTGTTATTATTATTATTTGCTTATTTCCAGAAATGTATGGTGTGATCCAAAGAAATGTTACTTAACAAAGGGTATGGGTATCTCTGTGTGTGGTGGCAGAGTTATTTTCCAGGGTTGTGCTGTTGTTGTTGTTGTTGGTAGCTGTCAAGCTAATTCCAACTCATAGAAACCCCATGTGACAGAATAAAATTGCCCTATAGGTTTTTCTTAATTGTAGTGGTGTTCAGCTGAGATGTGTGTGTTGAATTAGAACCACTTCAGCTCAGCCATTTTCCTAACTAAGCACATTTCCTCATTGCCATCGAGTTGATTCTGACTCATAGGCTATATATCCTGATGTGTGTTAGAGACAAAATAAACACACAAATCCTCTAATTCCATCTATCTAGATATCGTTAAACTTTTCTTGATGATGTAATGGGTGCTTTCTGACACAAAAAGGGCCATAATGTTGCTCATTTCTTTTACTCTGTGTCTGTATAGCTGAACCTCTGGACCAGTCCTCACATGCATTTCTTAACCTTTACTTTCTGTTTAAGTTGTATGTCTTACGGAGCTAATCCTAGCTCTGGACTATTTTTTTGGTTTCCAGATAAAGCAAATTATGAGAACACCATTTTCACGAGGCTTCAATTAAAAAAAAAAAAAAATCAGCTTTCCTGTCACTCTGGTCACCCACATGGCAAAAAGGAAGTTAAACTGTTTGCTGACATGTCTCTTATGGTTTGAGCCTGGGCGTCCTTTACTAGGAGTCTTGCCAAGCATTCAACTTTCACAGACAATCTTTTGTGGATGGTGACCTCATTGGAATCTGAGAGCAAAGGCTAAAAAATATACCATAATAATTGCAAAAAAACCCTAGTTCTGGTGAAGGATTGCTTGTTCACATTCCTGAAGTAGTTAGAAAAATGCTTTCTGGATAGTTTAATAGTAGGTCTCTTCGTTAAAAAACCACACTGCTTCCAGACATCCAAGCTCCTGTTTATGGAATTACTATTTTCCAAGTTACAATATAGGCTTAGGATAAACTCTGTTTCTTCTTCCTTCATCATCATCTCTCATATATGTTGTGGTTGTTGGATGCTGTCAAGTTGGTTCCAACTCATAGCGACCTTATGTTCAACAGAAATGACACTCCCCAATCCTGTGCCATCCACATAATTATTGCTATGTTTGAGGCCACTGTTGCAGCCACTGTGTCAAGCCATCTCACTGAGGGTCTTCCTCTTTTTCACTGACCCTCCACTTTACCAAGCATGATGTCCTTCTCCAGGGACTGGCTCCTTCTGATAACATGTCCAAAGTACGTGAGATGAAGTATCTCCATCCTTGCTTATAAGGAACATTTGGCTGTATTTCTTCCAAAACAGATTTGTTTGTTCTTCGGGCAGCCCATATTATATCCAATGTTGTTCGGCAACACCATAATTCAAAGGCATCCATTCTTCAGTCTTTCTTATTCATTGTCCAGCTTTTGCATGCTTATGAGGCAAATGACTATATCGTGGGTTGGGTCAGGCACATTTTAGTCCTCAAAGTGACATTTTCGCTTTTTAACACTTTAAAGAGGTCTTTTACGGCGGATTTGCCCAATGCAATACATTGTTTGGTTTCTTGACTGATGCTTCCATGGGTGTTGATTGTGGATCCAAAATGAAATCCTGGGCGACTTCAATATTTTCTCCATTTATCATGATGTTGTTTATTGGTCCAGTTGTGAGCATTTTTGTTTTCTTTATGTTGAGGTGTAATCCATAACGAAGGCTGTAGTCTTTGATATTCATCAGTAAGTGCTTCAAGTCCTCTTCACTTTTAGCAAGCAAGGTTGTGTCATCTGCATATTGCAGGTTGTTAATGAGTCTTTCTCCAATCCTTATGTCACGTTTTTCTTCATATGACCAGCTTCTTGGACTATTTGCTCAGCATACAGACTGAATAAATATGGTGAAAGGATACAACCCTGACACACACTTTTCCTGATTTTAAATCATACAATAACCCCTTGTATTGTTCAAATCACCGCATCTTGGTCTAAGTACAAGTTCGGTATGAGCACAATTAAGTGTTTCGAAATTCTCATTCTTCTTGGTGTTCCCTGTCCATGTACTGCTCCAACAGTTTTTGAAAAATTTTACTTCCATGTGATATTAATAATATTGTTTGATAACTTTCACATTTTGTTGGATTGCCTTTCTTTGGAATGGGTCCAAAAATGGATCTCCTCCAGTCGTTGGGCAGGTAGCTGTCTTCCATATTTCTTGGCATAGATGACTGAGTGCTTCCAGCTTGCATTCGTTTATTGACTTATCTCAATTGGTGTTCTCTCAACTCCTGGAGCATTGTTTTTTACCATTCCCTCCACTGCAGCTTGGACTTCTTCCTTCAATACCATCAGTTCAAAATCATATGCTACCTCCTGAAATTGTTGAAAGTTGATGAATTCTTTTTGGTACAGTGACTCTGTGTATTCCTTCCATTTTCCTTTGATGCTTCCTGTGTCATTCAATATTTTCCCCCATTGAATCCTTCAATATTGCAACTTGAGGCTTGAATTTTTTCTTCAGTTCTTTCAGCTTGAGAAATGCAGAGTGCTCTTCCTTTTTCTGACTCCAGGTCTTTGCACGTTTTGTTATAAATAAATGTGCCCTTGAAATCTTCTGTTCAGCTCTTTATTTCATTATTTCTTTCATTTGCTTTATCTACTCTACATTCAAGAGCAAGTTTCAGAGTCTCTTCTGACATCCATTTTGTTTTTTTCTTTCTTTCCTGTCTTTTATTGACCTTTTGCTTTCTTCATATAGGATGTCCTTCATGTCATTCTACAACTTGTCCAGTCTTTAGTCATTAGTGTTCAATGTGTCAAACCTATTTTTCAGAAAGTGTCTAAATCCAGGCAGGATATACTCAAGGTTGTACTTTGGGTCTTGTGGACTGGTTTTAATTTGTTCAGCTTCAACTTGAACTTGTATAGGAGCAATAATGGTCTGATCTGCAGTTGGTCCCTGGCCTTGTTCTGACTGATGTTATTGAGCTTCTCCATTGTCTCTTTCCACAGAGGTAGCCAATTTGATTCCTGTGTATTCCATTCAGAAAGGTCCATGTGTATAATTGCTGTTTATGTTGTTGAAAAATGTATTTGCAATGAATAAGTTGTTGGTCTTGCAAAATTCTATCATGTGTTCTCTGGTGTTGGTTCTATCACCAAGGCCATATTTTCCTTCTTCTTTGTTTCCAACTTTCACATTCCAATCACCAATAATTATCAATGCATTCTGATTGCATGTTTGATCAATTTTGGATTTGCATAATTTGGTACAAATCTTCAATTTCTTCGTCTTTGGCATTAGTGGTTGGTGCATAAATTTGAATAACTGTTGTATTAACTGTTCTTCCTTGTAGGGGTGTGGATATTATGCTATCATTGACAGTGTTGTACTCCAGGATAGATCCTTAAATGTTCTTTTTGACAATGAATGTGACATTGTTCTTCTTCAAATTGTTAATCCTGGTGTAGTAGACCATATGATTATCCAATTCAAAGTGGCCAATACCGACTCTTCTTTGAGAAGGCAGTTCTTCCCCAGTCATATTTTGAATGCCTTCTAATATGAGAGGCTCATCTTCTGGCACTATATCAATGTTCAGCTTCTATTCATAAGGTTTTCACTGGCCAATCTTTTTGAGAAGTAGACTGACAGGTCCTTCTTCCCAGTCTATCTTAGTCTGAAAGTTCCACTGAAACCTGTCCACCATTAGTGGTCCTGCTGGTATTTGAAATAACAATGGCGTAGCTTCCAGCATCATAGCAACAAGCAAACCACTACAGTATGACAAACTAACAGAGAAGTGGTGGTTCTCATTCATAATTAATTATTAAGTTAAAAAATCTCTTTTCTGAAGCTAATTTTCTGCTATATCCTTAATGTAGTATCACTTTAATACTAACACTCGGACTATAAATTTTATTATTAATTTCCATCTATATGCATCCCCTTCACTTTCATGCCTATCTGTCTTTATTTTGTCCTGTGCTCAGTTTTTTTCATTTGTCTTACATGCACTTTACATGTTTTCTTAATCCATGGAGAGAAACCGATATGGAAAAAAAAAAATCCTTAGGTATATGTTCTCTTTCACGGCTTTTGTTTAAACATTATTACCTTATATAACCCTGGATTTCTTTGTTGACCTACTAGGACTAATTAATACCTTTGGCTTCTCTCCTAAATTCTTGGATCTGCCATGTAAAGCTGTCTGTCTAGTACTAACTAGCTCTTCTCCTAGAAAGTGATCCAAAACTTGGTTTTTGCAATTGCATCTATTTCCAAGCATACCAGCAGATAGCACTACAGCTTAGCCCCTGTTCCCCACCCCATCATGTGGCAACTACCTTGGCTTATCCATACCTTATTTCTGTAAAGGCAATGAGACATTAACCTTCCTAAAGCAGACTTTTATACTGTGATCTATATGTCTATAAACCTTCAACTTCTTTTTGATTCTAATTCTGGAGTCAGGTATCCCTGTTAACCAGTTTTGTGGTCACTAGCACTGAGCAAGCTACTCAACCTCTTTATGACTAAGTTACTTTATCTGGTGAGAGTGGATAAACTTGGTTTGCTGATATTTTACTTATGGTTTTTGCATTTCTGTTCCTAAACAAGAATGATCTATAATCTCTCTATTCTGTCATTATCCATTGTTGGTATCAACCTTATATTAAGTCTCGTAAAATGAGTAGGATGGTTTTTCCACTTTTTTTTTTTTTCAGAAATATTTGGTATAAAATAGAGACAATTTACTCTATGAAGATTTAGTAAAGCTAATTTAAAAAACCATCAGGCATGGGAATTTCATTTGTAATCGTTTGTTAAATTAAACATATACATACAGAAGCAGACTGCCACGTCTTTCTCCCCCGGAACCTCTGGTGGTTTCAAACTGCTAATCTTTCTTTTGGTTAGGAAGTCGATTACTTTAACCATTGCTCCACCACGGCTCCATATCTCTCTCTCTGTCTCTAATCTATATATAGATAGATATATACCTTCAATTTTCTAAATATATGATACATTTCACATTAAAAGAAGAAGGAAATATAAAGCTTATTCAGTTTTGATGCCCATTTGAGATGGAGACATTTTGATTATCATTGTAATTTATTTAAGGTGATGACTTCAGTTTTTTTTTCTTCATGAGTCATTTTTGGTAATTTTAATTTTCTAGATAATTAAAAATTTTATGTAGTTTTAAAAATTATGACAATCAAGAGGGGCCAAGATGGCTGACTAGGTAGACGCTACCTCGGATCCCTCTTGCAACAAAGACTCGGAAAAACAAGTGAATCGATCACATACATGACAATCTACGAACCCTGAACAACAAACACAGATTTAAAGAGTTGACCTGAGTGACAGAGATGGAGAATGAACAACTATGGAGAAGCAGCGATTGTTTTCGGAGCCTGGAGCCAGCGTCCCAGTCAGGTAACCTTGGTGCCGGGCTTAGGACTGGGCGCAGGGGAGCTGAACACAACATCTTGTGACAGGGCAAACACAGGGCGCAGCCCTACCCCCCTGAACTGACCTGAGGAGGGGGCCCAGCCGGTCTGTGCGGGTGGGGCGGTGACGTGGCTGGTGGGAGGAGAAGTCCCTGGGAGGCAGTGACTGTTTTTGGAGCCGGGAGTGCAGTGTCCCAGCCGGGGAACCTTGACGCTGGGCTTTGGACTGGCAGTGGAGGAACTGACAGCAGCTTCTGTGGGCCCGACCCTCGGGGGCAATCTCTACCCAGCCAGCACACATAGCGACGCGCCCCTCGGGAATCTCAGATAAAATAGTCATCCCAAGCAAGATAAGCAACTTTGGCTATATACCGGGGTGCTACTCTCTCCTGTTTTTCTGAACCCTCCCCTCCCCTCCCCAGGTGGCTTCATTAACATTGGAATTTCCTGAGCCAGAGGGAGAACGGTTCCAGCTCCGCGGCTTTGCTTTTCCCTTTTTTTTTTTTTTTTTTGGTCTTTTCCTAACGCATTCTTCCAGCCTGAGAGAAGCAACAACAAAAAACCCAGGGACCAAAAATCCTTCACTAATTGGACTAAAAACACAGAACCAGCTCCAGCCAAGCATATATGATCCGTATCTCGGGCTTTCACCCCTACAGGGAACAAAGTGGCTATTATAATGCAAAGGCATTTCTGATAGGGATCTGACTGCATTTTTTTTAGCGGATTTACTGGAAAAACAAGTTTCCCAGGTCTGATATCTCTGCTTATTCAACAGAGCCCTAACTGACCCACAACAGGGAACTGAGGGCTGAAGCTCCCCCCAGACCACCTAGCCTCCTGCCTTAGGGGTCTAAGGAGGGTGACACCTACCAATCTGTAGAGGTACTTGCATTGGGGGCCTAAGGTACAGCTGCAGAGCCCTCCCACCAACGTGCTTTAGGAATAGAGACACACCTACCTCACTGACACTTGGGGGAAGCCTGTCAGCATCCTGCCCCCCCCGGAGTGTGAACCCCAGCTGCTAATAGAATCTGGTACACACAACTATCACCACTACTTCTCGAGGTGGATAGGTTTTAGGGTGCAGCACATACTTGATGACCCAAAATCAGATTCTACTCAAGAATAGTGAATAGACTCAGGCATATATATCTGGTAACAGCCCAAACCAGTTGGTAATAGGTCATAAGTAAGTCAAGGGCTACAACAAACAAGACAGCACAATCTAGCAGCCCATCCATGTACATTGAAAGAAAACAAAACAAGATAAGACTCAGTGAGCAAATATAGAATAAATCACTACAATATCTTAGTGATGGCTCGGAGACAGCAGTCCATATCAAACCACATAAAGAAGCAGACCATGACAGCTTCTACAACCCCCCAAACTAAAGAATCAAAATCTTTCCCAAATGAAGATACAATCCTGGAATTATCAGATACAGAATACAAAAAACTAATTTACAAAATGTTTCAAGACATCAGGGATGACCTCAGAAATGAAATAAGGCAAACTGCAGAAAAAGCCAAGGAACACACTGATAAAACAGTTGAAGAACTCAAAAAGATTATTCAAGAACATAGTGGAAAAATTAATAAGTTGCAAGAATCCATAGAGAGACAGCATGCAGAAATCCAAAAGATTAACAATAAAATTACAGAATTAGACAACGCAATATGAAGTCAGAGGAGCAGACTCGAGCAATTAGAATGCAGAGTGGGAAAACTGGAGGACCAGGGAATTGACACCAACATAGCTGACAAAAAATCAGATAAAAGAATTTAAAAAAATGAAGAAGCCCTAAGAATCATGTGGGACTCTATCAAGAAGGACAACTTGCGTGTGATTGGAGTCCCAGAACAGGGAGGGAGGACAGAAAACACAGAGAAAATAGTTGAAGATCTGCTGACAGAAAACTTCCCTGACATCATGAAAGATGAAAGGATATCTATCCAAGATGTTCATCAAACCCCATTTAAGATTGATCCAAAAAGAAAAACACCAAGACACATTGTCATCAAACTTGCCAAAACCAAAGATAAAGAGAAAAATTTAAAAGCAGCCAGGGACAAAAGAAAGGTCTCCTACAAGGGAGAATCAATAAGTTCAGACTACTCAGCAGAAACCATGCAGGCAAGAAGGCAATGGGATGACATATACAGAGCACTGAAGGAGAAAAACTGCCAGCCAAGGATCATATATCCAGCAAAACTCTCTCTGAAATATGAAGGCGAAATTAAGATATTTACAGATAAACACAAGCTTAGAGAATTTGCAAAAACCAAACCAAAGCTACAAGAAATACTAAAGGAAATTGTTTGGTCAGAAAACCAATAATATCAGACACCAGCACAACACAAGGTCACAGAACAGAACGTCCTGATATCAACTCAAATAGGGAAATCACAAAAACAAATTAAGATTAATTAAAAAAAAAATGCTCAAAACAGGGATTCATTGAAGTCAATGTGTAAAAGATCACAATAATCAAAAAGAGGGACTAAATACAGGTGGCATAGAACTGCCATATGGAGAGGGATACAAGGCGATATAGGACAATACAAGTTAAGTTTTTACTTAGAAAAATAGGGTTAAATATTAAGGTAACCACAAAGAGGTATAACAACTCCATAACTCAACATAAAAACCAAGAGAAACGTAACAACTCAGCAAACATGAAGTCAAATACTATGAAAATGAGGAACACACAATTTACAAAGAAAAACGTCTCAGCACAAAAAAGTAAGTGGAAAAATGAAATTGTCAACAACACACATAAAAAGGCATCAAAATGACAGCACTAAACACATGCGTATCTATAAAAACAAAAAAATTTTTTTATCTATAATTACACTGAATGTAAATGGACTAAACATACCAATAAAGAGACAGAGAGTCACGGACTGGATAAAGAAACACGATCCGTCTATATGCTGCCTACAAGAGACACACCTTAGACTTAGAGACACAAACTAAAACTCAAAGGATGGAAAAAAATATATCAAGCAAACAATAAGCAAAAAAGAAGAGGAGTAGCAATATTAATTTCTGACAAAATACACATTAAACTGAAATCCACCACAAAGGATAAAGAAGGACACTACATAATGATAAAAGGGACAATTGATCAGGAATACATAACCATATTAAATATTTATGCACCCAATGACAGGGCTGCAAGATACATAAATCAAATTTTAACAGAACTGAAAAGTGAGATAGACACCTCCACAATTATAGTAGGAGACTTCAACACACCACTTTTGGAGAAGGACAGGACATCCAGTAAGAAGCTCAATAGAGACACGGAAGACCTACTTACAACAATCAACCAACTTGACCTCGTTGACTTATACAGAACTCTCCACGCAACTGCTGCAAAGTATACTTTTTTTCCTAGCGCACAAGGAACATTCTCTAGAATAGACCACATATTAGGTCATAAAAGAAACCTTTGCAGAATCCAAAACATCGAAATATTACAAAGCATCTTCTTAGACCACAAGGCCATAAAAGTGGAAATCAATAACAGAAAAATTAGGGAAAAGAAATCAAACACTTGGAAACTGAACAATACCCTCCTGAAAAAAGACTGGATTATAGAAGACATTAAGGAGGGAATAAGGAAATTCATAGAATGCAACGAGAATGAAAATACTTCCTACCAAAACCTCTGGGACACAGCAAAAGCAGTGCTCAGAGGCCAATTTATATCGATAAATGCACACACACAAAAAGAAGAAAGAGCCAAAATCGGAGAACTGTCCCTACAACTTGAACAAACAGAAAGTGAGCAACAAAAGAATCCATCGGGCACCAGAAGAAAACAAATAATAAAAATTAGAGCTGAACTAAATGAATTAGAGAACAGAAAAACAATTGAAAGAATTAACAAAGCCAAAAGCTGGTTCTTTGAAAAAATTAACAAAATTGATAAGCCATTGGCTAGACTGACTAAAGAAATACAGGAAAGGAAACAAATAACCCAAATAAGAAACGAGATGGGCCATATCACAACAGACCCAAATGAAAATAAAAGAATCATATCAAATTTTCATGAAAAATTGTACTCTAACAAATGTGCAAACCTAGAAGAAATGGATGAATTCCTGGAAAAACACTACCTATCTAAACTAACACAATCAGAAGTAGAACAACTAAATAGACCCATAACAAAAAAAGAGATTGAAACGGTAATCAAAAAACTCCCAACAAAAAAAACCCTGGCCTGGATGGCTTTACTGCAGAGTTCTACCAAACTTTCAGAGAAGAGTTAACACCACTACTACTAAAGGTATTTCAAAGCATAGAAAATGACGGAATACTACCTAACTCATTCTATGAAGCCACCATCTTCCTGATACCAAAACCAGGTAAAGACATCACAAAAAAAGAAAATTACAGACCTATATCCCTCATGAACATAGATGCAAAAATCCTCAACAAAATTCTAGCCAATAGGATTCAACAACATATCAAAAAAATAATCCACCATGACCAAGTGGGATTTATACCAGGTATGCAAGGCTGGTTTAATATTAGAAAAAACATTAATGTAATCCACCATATAAATAAAACAAAAGACAAAAACCACATGATCTTATCAATTGATGCAGAAAAGGCATTTGACAAAGTCCAACACCCATTTATGATAAAAACTCTCACCAAAATAGGAATTGAAGGAAAATTCTTCAACATAATAAAGGGCATCTATGCAACAGCCAACATCACTCTAAATGGAGAGAGCCTGAAAGCATTTCCCTTGAGAACGGGAACCAGACAAGGATGCCCTTTATCACCGCTCTTATTCAACATTGTGCTAGAAGTCCTAGCCAGAGCAATTAGGCTAGACATAGAAATAAAGGGCATCTGCATTGGCAAAGAGGAAGTAAAATTATCTCTATTTGCAGATGACATGATCTTATACACAGAAAACCCCAAGGAATCCTCCAGAAAACTACTGAAACTAATAGAAGAGTTTGGCAGAGTCTCAGGTTATAAGATAAACATACAAAAATCACTTGGATTCCTCTACATCAACAGAAAGAACACCGAAGAGGAAATAACCAAATCAATACCATTCACAGTAGCCCCCAAGAAGATAAAATACTTAGGAATAAATCTTACCAAGAATGTAAAAGACCTATACAAAGAAAACTACAAAGCTCTACTACAAGAAATTAAAAAGGACATACTTAAGTGGAAAAACATACCTTGCTCATGGATAGGAAGACTTAACATAGTAAAAATGTCTATTCTACCAAAAGCCATCTATCCATACAATGCACTTCCGATCCAAATTCCAATGTCATTTTTTAATGTGATAGAAAAACAAATCACCAACTTCATATGGAAGGGAAAGAAGCCTCGCATAAGTAAAGCATTACTGAAGAAGAAGAAGAAAGTGGGAGGCCTCACTCTACCTGATTTCAGAACCTATTATACAGCCACAGTAGTCAAAACAGCCTGGTACTGGTACAACAACAGGCACATAGACCAGTGGAACAGAATTGAGAACCCAGATATAAATCCATCCACATATGAGCAGCTGATATTTGACAAAGGCCCAGTGTTAGTTAATTGGGGAAAAGATAGTCTTTTTAACACATCGTGCTGGCATCACTGGATATCCATTTGCAAAAAAATGAAACAGGACCCATACCTCACACCATGCACAAAAACTAACTCCAAGTGGATCAAAGACCTAAACATAAAGACTAAAACGATAAAGATCATGGAAGAAAAAATAGGGACAACCTTAGGAGCCCTAATACAAGGCAGAAACAGAATACAAAACACTACCAAAAGTGACAAAGAGAAACCAGATAACTGGGAGCTCCTAAAAATCAAACACCTCTGCTCATCTAAAGACTTCACCAAAAGAGTAAAAAGACCACCTACAGACTGGGAAGGAATTTTCAGCTATGACATCTCTGACCAGCGCCTGATCTCTAAAATGTATATGATTCTGTCAAAACTCAACCACAAAAAGACAAACAACCCAATCAAGAAGTGGGCAAAGGATATGAACACGCACTTCACTAAAGAAGATATTCAGGCAGCTAACAGATACATGAGGAAATGCTCTCGATCATTAGCCATTAGAGAAATGCAAATTAAAACTACGATGAGATTCCATCTCACTCCAACAAGGCTGGCATTAATCCAAAAAACACAAAATAATAAATGTTGGAGAGGCTGCGGAGAGATTGGAACTCTTATACACTGCTGGTGGGAATGTCAAATGGTACAACCACTTTGGAAATCTATCAGGCGTTATCTTAAACAGTTAGAAATAGAACTACCATACAACCCAGAAATCCCACTCCTCGGAATATACCCTAGAGAAATAAGAGCCTTCACACAAACAGATATATGCACACCCATGTTTATTGCAGCTCTGTTTACAATAGCAAAAAGCTGGAAGCAACCAAGGTGTCCATCAACAGATGAATGGTTAAATAAATTGTGCATTATTTACACAATGGAATACTACGCATCGATAAAGAGCAGTGACGAATCTGTGGAACATTTCATAACATGGAGGAACCTGGAAGGCATTATGCTGAGCGAAATTAGTCAGAGGCAAAAGGACAAATATTGTATAAGACCACTATTATAAGATCTTGAGAAATAGTATAAACTGAGAAGAACACATACTTATGTGGTTACGAGGGGGGGAGGGAGAGAGGGTGGGAGAGTGTTTTTTACTGATTAATTAGTAGATAAGAACTGCTTTAGGTGAAGGGAAGGACAATACTCAATACATGGAAGGTCAGCTCAACTGGACTGAACCAAAAGCAAAGAAGTTTCCGGGATAAACTGAATGCTTCAAAGGTCAGTGGAGCAAGGGCGGGGGTTTGGGGACCATGGTTTAAGGGAACTTCTAAGTCAACTGGCAAAATAATTCTATTATGAAATCATCCTGCATCCCACTTTGAAATGTGGCGTCTGGGGTCTTAAATGCTAACAAGCGGCCATCTAAGATGCATCAATTGGTCTTAACCCACCTGGATCAAAGGAGAATGAAGAACACCAAGGTCACACAATAACTATGAGCCCAAGAGACAGAAAGGGCCACATGAACCAGAGACCTACATCATCCTGAGACCAGAAGAACTAGTTGGTGCCCAGCCACAACCGATGTCTGCCCTGACAGGGAGCACAACAGAGAACCCCTGAGGGAGCAGGAGATCAGTGGGATGCAGACCCCAAATTCTCACAAAAAGACCATACTTAATGGTCTGACTGAGACTAGAGGAATCCTGGCGGTCATGGTCCCCAAACCTTGTGTTGGCCCAGGACAGGAACCATTCCCGAAGACAACCCATCAGACATGAAATGGACGGGACAGTGGGTAGGAGAGAGATGCTGATGAAGAGTGAGCAAATTATAGCAGGTGGACACTTGAGACTGTGTTGGCATCTCCTGTCTGGAGGGGGGATGGGAGGATAGAGAGAATTGGAAGCTGGCAAAATTGTCATGAAAGGAGAGACTGGAAGGGTTGACTCATTAGGGGGAGAGCAAGTGAGAGTATGGAGTAAGGTGTATATAAACTTATATGTGACAGTCCGACTTGATTTGTAAACGTTCACTTGAAGCTCAATAAAAGTTAATAAAAAAATTATGACAATCAATCTCATATTTTTAAAAGTATTCACTCTATCTCTAATTACATTCTTTTTTCAATCCCAAAATTTTTTTCCTTGTAATTGTTAAATTTTCACTATGTATATTTTGATCTTCATCAAAGACTACAGCCTTCAGTATGGATTACACCTCAACGTGAAGAAAACAAAAATCCTCACATCTGGCTGGACCAATAAGCAACATCATGTTAAACAGAGAAAAGATTGAAATTTTCAAGGATTTCATTTTATTTGAATCCACAATCAACACGCATGGAAGCAGCAGTCAGAAAATCAAACAATGTATTGCATTGTACAAATCAGCTGCAAAAGACCTCTTTAAAGTGTTAAAAAGCAAAGATGTCACCTTCAAGACTAAGGTGCACCTGACTCAAGCCATGGTGTTTTCAATCACCTCATATGAATGCAAAACTGGAAAATGAATAAGCAAGACTGAAGAAGAATTGATGCCTCTGAATTATAGCGTTGGCAAAGAATATTGAATATATCATGGGTTGCCAAAAGAACAAGCAAATCTGTCTTGGAAGAAGTACATCCAGAATGCTCCTTAGAAGTAAGGATGGCAACACTTTGTCTCACATATTTTGGACATGTTATTGGGAGGGATTAGTAGAAGGTCAGTGAAAAAGAAGAAGACCCTCAATGAGATGGATTGACACAGTGGCTGCAACAATGGGCTCAAGCATCACAATGATTGTGAGAATGGTGCAGGACCGGGAAGTGTTGAGTTCTGATGTACATAGGGTTGCTATGAGCTGGAACTGATTTGAAGGAACCTGACAACAACAAGTTCAAGTTGAAGCTGAAGAAAATTAAACAAGTCCATGAGAGTATATCTCACCTGGATTTAGACGCCATCTCAAGAATAGATTTGACACACTGAACACTAATGACCGAAGACTGGACAAGTCGTGGAATGGCATGAAGGGCGTCATATATGAACATAGCAAAAGGTCATTAGAAAGACAGAAAAGACCTAAATGGATGTCAGTAGAGGCTCTGAAACTTGCTCTTGAAAGTAGAGTAGCTAAAGCAAATGGAAGAAGTGATGAAGTAAAAGAGCTGAACAAAAGATTTCCAAAGGCAGCTCTAGTAGACAAAGTATTACGATAAAACGTGCAAAGACCTGGAGTCAGAAAATCAAAAGGGAAGAGCGCTCTTGGCATTTCTCAAGCTAAAAGAACTGCTGAAAAAATTCAAGCCTCAAGTGGCAATATTGAAGGGTTCTATGGGGAAAATATTGAGTGATGCAGGAAGCATCAAAGGAAGATGGAAGGATTACAGTCACTGAACCGAAAAAGAACTGGTTGACTTTCAACCATTTCAGGAGGTAGCATATGATTTTGAACTGACGATATTGAAGGAAGAAGTCCAAGCTGCACTGAAGGGAATGGCAAAAAACAATGCTCCAGGAATTGAGGGACATCAACTGAGGTGTTTCAACAAACAGATGCAACGTTGGAAGTGCTCAGTCATCTACGCCAAGAAATTTGGAAGACAGCTACCTGGCCAGCTGACTGGGAAAGATCCATATTTTTGCCCATTCCAAAGAAAGGTGATCCAATAGAATGTGGAAATTATTGAACAATACCAATATCATGTGCAAGTAAAATTTTTCTGAAGATAATTCAAAAGCTGCTGCAGCAGTACATTGACAGGAAATTGCTAGAAATTCAAGCCAGAGGCAAAAGAGTACTTGGAGTGAGGAATCTCATTGCTGAGGTCAGATGGATCTTGGCTGAACACAGAAAATACCAGAAAGATGTTTACCTGTGTTTTATTGACTATGCAAAGGCATTCAACTGTGTGGATCATAACAAATTATGGATAACATTAGAAGAATGAGATTTCTGGAACACTTAATTGTGCTCCTGAGGAAACTACGTAGACTAAGAGGCAGTTGTTCGAAGAGAAAAAGGGATATTGCATGGCTTGATAACAGGAAAGGTGTGTGTCAGAATTGTATTGTTTCACCATACTTATTCAATCTTTATACTGAGCAGATTCTCGGAGAAGCTAGATTATGTGAAGAAGGAAGACTTGAAAACATGCAATATGTAGATGACAGAACCTTGCTTGCTGAAAGCAAAGAGGACTTGAAGCACTTACTGATGAAGATCAAAGACTACAGCCTTCAGTATAGATTCCACCTCAACATAAAGAAAACAAAAATCCTCACAACTAGAACAATAAGCAACATCATGACAAATGGAAAAAATATTGAAGTTGTCAAGGATTTCGTTTTACTTGGATCAACAATCAACACTGATGGAGGCAGCAGTCAAGAAATCAAACAGCAGGTTGCATTAGGTAAGTCTGCTGCAAAAGATCTCTTTAAAGTGTTAAAAAGCAAAAATGTCACTTTGAGGACTAAGGTGCACCTGACCCAAGCCATGGTAATTTTAATTGCCTCATATGCATGTGAACCCTGGACAATGAATAAGGAAGACCAAAGAAGAATTGTGGTATCGGTGAAGAATATCATGGACTGACAGAAAAGGAACAGATCTGCCTTGGAAGAAGTACAGCCAGAATGCTCCTTAGAAGCGAGGATGGGAAGACTTTCTCACATGTAATTTGGGCATGTTATCAGGCTGGCCAGTCCCTGCAGTAAGTAAAACAGAGGGTAAGAGAAAAGAAAAAACCCTCAATGAGATGGATTGACACAGTGGCTGCAACAATGGACTCAAACACAGGAAAGATTGTGAGGATAGCACAAGACCGGGCAGGGTTTCCTTCTGTTGTACATAGGGTGCTATGAGTGAAAACCAACTGGATGACAACAACAACAACAACTACAACTACCTCTCAAACTCTCACTTCCTTCTTTTTAATACTATTCCATTCTAAAGTTTTAGTTCTGACTTTTTTGAACAAATAAAAAGACATTATTATTTTTAGAGTTATTATTTAATTAAATTTATAGAAATTTCTTTCATCATAAATATTTTGTAATGGTTAGTAAATAATCCTAATCTCTGCGTAACTGAAAATATCTTTTTTTTTACCCTTCTCCTTCATTTGAAATAGTTTATGAGGGTCTGAGGTTTTAGTCTGACAATTATTTTCCCACAGAATTTCCCTTTGTTGCCATCTGATATCTACTGTCTTGAGAAAATTTCATTGTCAATCTAATTGTTAAAATTTGATAGATACTTTTTCTCTGAAGGATTTTAAAATATTATCTTTCCTCCAGATACCTTGCAATTTCATTCTCATAAGTTGTGTCTTTTTAGTATTTTTTGTTTTGATTGGTGTGTGTTTGTCTTTGTATGCTATTACTGAAGTCATAATTTTATTCAAATCGGAAATATTCTCAGCCATTTTATTCTTTTCTGATATTCTATTGCCTTTTTCTAGAAATTCTTCTAGCCATATGTTTCAGCTCTTCAATCTATTCTCCATGTATTGTAACTGTCCTTTTATATTTTTTTATCTCATTTTTTTTCTGTGTTGCTTTCTGAATGAATTTTTAATAATATCTTATAATTTACTAATCTCTCTTCAACTTTGTTCAATTTAGGGTTGGTTTTTATTTTAATTTTCATGTCCAAATTTTCTTGAATTATAGCTGACACTTTTTTTAAACTTCTTTTGCTTTTTATGGATTGCAATCTCTTCCTTTAGGTTTTTGAGGATTTTAAAATTGCTTTTTAAAATTTTATTTCACCAGGAGCATGTTTCCCAATTCTTTTTTTGTTAACTGTCTCTATTAGCATCAAATCCTTATTCCTATTGCCTTATTGCCCCAGGTGAGCTTATCCTGAATTGGAGTTCTCTCTCTCATGATTCTTCCCTGTGTAGTGATTTGAGGGTTCTGTTCTGTACATCCTCCAAGGCTCCATTCCCTAATCAGGTCTTACATTGCCTCACAGACTCTGTGCTGTAATGATACTGGGAACATCAAATATGTAGTTCTCACTCCCGTAGGTGGCTTGGTGCAAGTCCTACTAATAAGTAGTCTCTTCTCCTTGCCATAAGAGGTATTTAGTTTTATAAAAACTGTAGTTCAAAACAGCAATTGCTGCATCTTTTTTTTTTTAATTTCATAGGTGTGGAATCTTTCTTACACATTTGGTTTCTTGTGGTGAGCCTTGATTCCTTCGCCAGACTGAAAGCCCTTTTGTTCCTGATTCTTCTGCGGGAGTCAAATCTCAAGCCAATGTTGCTTTTTTTTGTTTGTCTTTTTTTTACAGTCCCAAGGCTAAATACATCTCTGGAATCAGCCTCTTCTTGTAATTTTTTATATCCTACTTTTTTACTTATTTTCTATGGTTTAAAATATGTATACACACATATGCATATATATGTATATGTGTGTGTGTATATATATATATATATATACACATATATATATATATATATATTTTAACCTGTGCTATGTTTGAGGACCCTGGTCTAGTTCACCATGCTCACTTTGCAGATAGTGTGATGGAAGAAACTACTGCTGGGGGTCTAGCCCATATCCATTCCCCTCCTCTTCCTTACTAACAGATCCCTGAAAAATGCCCAGCCGGAACACCACTAAACCCCTAGATTGCACAAGTATGACTTCTATAATATTATAAAATTAAAATCCATTTTGTGTTCCATGTTCTTTAATGCATGTTTGTTCATAATCCAGGGACTACCTCTACATATTATGGTATTCCCGGAACACCCAAATAACATAACTTTCTACTTCACAGAATGCCTGACTGGATATTTCATTGCCTTAAGTGATACTGTGACAAGATGTTAAGTTTAGATTAAGGAGTAAAAAAAAAAAAAAACTCCAAATCCATTAGCATCAAGTCATTTATACCTAAATGAAAATCCCAGTAGCCCTTATGGCTTTCCTGCTCACTCTTAGGTAAATCCATAATGTGGCTGTCACTCTACTTCACAAAAATTAGCCTTAATTTGGTGATTTGAACATTTAATCTCATGTAAAAAATCAAAACTGAAACTTAAAGTTGCATTTTTCCCCCTCCCTTAGCAAGGGCCAGTCTTAGAAGGGCTGACCACTATCTGGGAAGAAGTACAGTTGGCATTTTCTTTCTCTCTCTGCTGTTTCTCTCCCAGCTACTTCTCCATCTGGCACTGAATTTGAGGAAGGCATGGGGAGAGGATATATATATATTTTTTTGACTTTTGCTTCCAGTTACCTTGGCCTGGCAGGTGTTTAAAGAAGACCCACTTGTGTGTCCTTCTATGGATTCTTCAGAAGGCTGTTTTGGAATCCCTTTCCTTTGGGGTATCCTCACCTTCTGCTGAAACCATCTTGGTGAAACCTTTTTAGACCAAGCTCACATTACTAGTATGGGTAGAACATTCTGTCTCCGGGGTTTGTATACTTTTAGCCTGCTTCTAAGGGGAGGTGTGCAGTTATTTTCCCATGCTCCAGTTACCCACTTTCACTCTGCCCTGCTGCTGTCGATCAGTAGTCACAGCTAGCCATCTTTAGATTCCTCATGGAAAGGAAAGACACCAGTCTTAAGTGCTCTTACAATCATAGCAAACATATCAATGCTCTCTGAAAAGGGCTCCCTGAAGCCACTGTGCTTTGTCTTGATGAATGGTTTGGAACTCACTGTATGACCAAGAAATCTTCACAAAGTCACTTACTCAAAATTCCTCTCAACACTTTTATAACCTCAATTCACAAGGGGTCTAAAAATCTGTTTTAACCTTGATATCTGTTATTTATTGATCTTTACATCTTAAAGGTAGCACAAACAGTTTGCTTTTGGCTGCCAACCAAAAGGTTGGCAGTTTGGACCCACCCAGTGGTGCTGTATAAGAAAAGCCTGGCAATTTTCTTTCGTAAAGATTGTAGCCAAGAAAAACCTATGAAGCTATAACACACAGAATTGCCTTTAGTCAGAACTGACTTGATAGTAATGGGTTTGGTTTGGTTTTTTTTAAACACTTTAAACTTAATGTTTTGTCACAGCGTATTGCTCAAGGCAATGAGATATACTGTCAGGCATCCTTTAATGTTCACGGTACATTCTGTGAAATGGAGAGTTATCTGATTTGGACATTCTTTGAAATCCGTATTATGTACAGGCAGTCCCTGGATTACAAACCGGCTCTGTTCCCAGGTCTGCCTTTAAGTCTAATTTGTACATAAATCAGAACAGTTAGGTATAGTTCGTATCTAACATCAGTTAGTCAAATGTTTGTCTTAGTATATAGCATACCTTTCTATGCAGAAAAAAAATTAAAGAACCACTTCCAGATACACTAAAACGTCTTTACATAATAATACAGTAAAAATAACAATTATATTTTAATGTGTGTCACAAAGTAGTGCACTTTGTTATTACAAACCATTGTATGTACCTCAAAATTTTAATATAATAGGCTTTACAGGGGCCGGGACCACAAACATATATTCGGTGGGACATTACTTGAAATGGATGCTATGCAGTGCATAAGTGCATGTGGAAATTACTTGGTAGAGCTCCCAGTTAAACCCTTTTGCCCTATCTTTTTTTAGGTTGTGTGGAAACGGGTGTGATGGAGTTCTGGGCCCAGGATGTAAGACCAGTAGAATCACAGACTTGTCTCTGACATCCTTGAACAAGTGAAACAATGCCAGCAATCATCTACCTCCAGAATTTTTATCATAAGGAAAGTGATTATTCCTTAGATCTTTAAGCCACTGTACTCATATCCGTATTACCAGAAGCTGGATATTCTTTCTAATTGATATAAATAGAGAGGTTAAGAGACTCCCTTCTCTGTCATGCTCTGTGCCCTGGGAGAAAGACCCCTATGGACTGTATCCTACTCAGGTTCCATGGCTGGCTGGCTTTCTGTTGGGTTGAAACCAGAAGTTTGGAGGGTGGGAGGAGAGGGAACTGGGGATATATTTTCCTGCTTTCTCCAGCTTCTGTTCTAAGGCAATAGCTGCTGCAACCCTCCCATCTTCAGCTCCTGCTTGATGCCCCACCTCCACATTTTTAGTTCTCACTGGGTTCTGGTTATGCAAAATCTACCCCTTATCTTTTAAGATTTGGGCTTTTCACTGTTGTTGATCTCTTGGAGCTTCAACATCTTCTGTTGTTCCTTTCATCCTGCCCACATTTTCACTGAAATTAAGCAGCTACTTCATGAGAGTTTTGCTATTTGAGCCACCTGGGGTGAATATCTCTGTTTGGCTCCTGACTCATGATGCTTTTATACAGAAGTCACATGTAGTCAAGGCAGATTTTCTAAGTCTAGTGTTTCTTCTTCTGAACCCCATATGCTTGATATTCAGTGAATGACTAATTCATTTTATATGTTGTGACATTTTGTTATAATAACAAAGAAATATAGGTGAGTACTAGTCAGTATGGAAACCCTGGTGGTGTAGTGGTTAAGTGCAACAGTTGCTAACCAAAAGGTCAGCAGTTGGAATCTACCAGGCTCTCCTTGGAATCCCTATGTGGCAGTTCTACTCTGTATTACAGGGTCACTGTGAGTCAGAATCAACTTGATGGCAATAGGTTTTTTTTTTTTTGTACTAGTCTGTATGCATATATATTTGCTCAGTAGGGTGATTTATCCTAATGAGTTAAAAAAAACTATAAAAAGAATATGTTATATATTAATTCTCAACATATACCTTTTTGTGGATATAAATTATATTCACTCAGTATCTTAAAATCCATGTAGCAATAGCAAAAGAAAATGCACTGTAATCTACATTGACACAGAGGAAATTCTTAAAATAGTATTTTTAATTCCAACAAATGGAAAAGAATGATTTATGTAAAGCTTTATTTTGCTATTACCGAAGTCTTTATTCAAAATTAACATATTCTTCTTCTGACACTCTAAGAAGAAAACAAGGGTTTCTATTTTTATCTACAAAATAAAAATTTAACTATTAGAAAAATGTTCTTATTCCAGAATTAGAATTCTCGATACTTCAGAAAGTATACCATTTTAGTCCTTAATATTAGTAGTTGGTTGGTGGCACAAAAAAGAAAAGACTTCCTGTGAAGTTATAAGTTTTCTTTCTGGATCCGTAAGCAACAAACATAAAAGAATACATTTTTTATTTAACACAAAAATGCATACTTTCTCTTTTTTTCTTGATGCTCCTGAAATATTTGCTCCAATGCATTTGTGTGATCAATCACTACCTCACACACAGGAAATAAAAAAGCAAGTAGAAGTCCTATCAACCCCATAATCATGTATTATGTTTTACATTTTCCAGTTTTAATTATGTGCCCCTCACAATTGTTTATTTTTCCATACATTGTAAATGGACATACAGGATAATATGAACCTATAGATTTATATCTTATATAATTCTAAACATTGATCATGTATAATCATAGTTTAATCCTAAATTTGGGAACGTAAACCGTTTTCATTACCTCCTTCTTCCTCCTGGTGAAAATAAGGAAAATAAACTAAAGCTTTCTATAAAGAATACACAGGGAAGATGTACATCTCTAAGTTACAGCTGGACAGCAGATTAAGGCAATGGCTAATATAAACTGGGGGCTTTTAGAGGATAAGAAAAGTCCCGTGGGGTTTCTAAATTAAAATGCATTGAAGTACTTAGATCTGTCAACACTTTACTAGTAAGAGGGATAAGTTCAAAAAGTTCTACCTCATTTGCTAGATTTTGCTTCCTTAAAGGCGGAGATCAGCCACCTAGCAACAGCATAAAAGACTCTCCTCCGACATAGTTAAACTCCTGCTGGCTGAGCAGGAAGAAAAGCTATGTAGGATCAGGGCAGCGCGGGATAGCCTGCCGTTCCAGTGCCACTAGGGAGCCTGGTTTGGGAAATTGTGAAATTCAGTCTGAGGAATGACTTTGTGTCAGCTTTCTTAGAAGCCCAGGTCTCTGAGCGCCTCTACTGGCTGTTTCACTGTCTCCCACTCAATAGAATACTTTAGACACATAGACACACATCAGACATAGCAAGGAAAGAAAAGATGTCATTTTCAATCAACTGCTACCCCATTAAGGCTCCAGTGTGCACATGCTGGGTGATTAAGTAAAAACTGTGTACATCAAGTGAGACATTTTCCTCTGCAGCTATCTGAGATTCAGTGAAGTAGTTAACTTTCTGAAGTCCCTGATTCTTATAATATATAGACAGCTATCTCTTGTTCTCTCTTTTAAAGCAAGTCCTTTGGCATTAGATACTGCCCCTGAAATAACCCACCACTTTTCTTCTAGAAGGAAAGAAATATCTACTTAACAGTCAGGTCATACCAGAGACTTTAGAAAATATCTGGATCACAAATCCCTGTCAGCAATGACCAGTGAACTAAATCTGGGCCATGTGCTTCCTTAGAGAATGCCCTCCCTGGATGAGTCAACAGGTCATTCAAGAGGCACTTATATCAGACTGTCAAGGCAATGCAGTTTTCAGCTGCAAAAAAAGCATACGGCTACCATGGGAAGCCAAATAACAATTTACCAGCGAAGTGTACAAATGCATCCAGAGGCTTTCTTTCTGCAAAAGGGGCAGAGAAGGAAAATTAGGTATTACTGTGTTTTTCATTTTCATGACTCTTTTGGCATATCTGATCGGAGCAGCTTTCAGCTTTGAGAGTGAGGCAGGGAGGAAGGCTTGGTGAGAGCTGTTGCTGGCTTCGTCTTCAATCAAATGCCTGGTCTGTCTTGTTTGCTGGGCTCTTTGCCCCAGACTGCAAGTGCGTAATGCTTTCTGACAACAGGGAACGAAAACCGAGGGACAGGCACATTCGTCCTGAAGACCCTTTGATAAAAGCTGCCAGGTTGCACTGCCTGTTACTGTTAGAGATTTTTTAAGTATAATAACTGCTTTTAAAATACTTTTTTATAATTACAAAAGAAGTACTTGGTAAAATAAAAATGCATACATAAAATATGAAATAGCCCTTCCCCCAAAGACAATCTCAAGCCATAGAATTTACTTTTAATAATTTGATGTGTATCCTGCCAGATTTTTGTTTTTGCTTTTGCATACACACATTCATACACTTCTCCCCCCGCCTGCCAAAATCAGACCTTAATACGCATATTAGTTTAGGATTTTCCCTTTTCATCTAAAAATATAAAGTAGATACTTTTCTCTATCGAAATTTATATCTTCCATTTAAAAATGGTTACATAGTATTCCATTCCATTGTTTTAACACTTGTTTGTTTTCAATATGGTGCTACTACAAAACTCTAAAATGAACATGTTTATGCTTATATTTTTTGCTAATATATCAGTAGACTGGGTTCCTAGGATTGAGATCATTGAGTTAAAGCATTTATATTAAAAATTTGGATGGATACTGCCACTTTGTCTTTCCTGCATTTCTTCCCCTAAATGTTGAATATTTAGTTTCCAAAACATGCGAGTTATAGTCTCACAACCTGTATATAAGGACTGTGTCTCTATAGTCTCATAAGTAATGAGTATTATTTAACCATTTTTTGTCACTTTGACAGGTAAAAATGGGGTATCAGTGGTTTACTTTGCACTCATTAAAGTGATTGAATTTTTTTTCACCTGTGTGTTGACCATTTATATTCTTTTGTAAATAACTCTTATCTAGGTATCTGTTTTTTTGTTTTTTTTTTAGGTATCTATTGCATGATTTTTATTGCTTTGAGGGAGCCCTTTATATATCATAGCTAATCCCCATCTGTAGTATACATGACATAGATTTCTTCTAGCTCTGCTATTTGTCTTTGAATTTTGTTTATGGTTTGTTTCATCACGCTGAAGTTTTAATTTTGTTAAGAACCATCCATGTGGTCAAATTTTCAAATCTGTTTATCTTTTCCTTTATGACTACCAAGCTTAGAAGTGACCTCCCTACTTGAAGATAATTTTTGAAAATTCCTTTACATTTTCTCTAAGAACTTTTAGAGATTTTTTTTTACCTGTTTAGAGCTTTAATAATTCTGAAATTAATTCTCTTTATATAGTGTCAATAAAAATTTACAACCAATTGTTGTAATACCAATTATTACACAGTCCAAATCATACTTTCTCATCAGAAGTCTGTTTACTCCTGTTGCAACTCCATAGTACTATTCATTAATGTGACTTTATAGCATGGTTTAATTTTAAGTACAGTAAACACCCCTTCTTAATTTTGTTTTTAAATTTTATATTTATTTTTCCAGGTAAACACTAAAATCTGATCATTTATTAAAAGAAAAGAAAACAAAATATGTTCTCTGATTAATAGACATTTGAATAATATTGAAAATTGTTAATTATAGAAAGAGATAAGTTCATTTATTATTTTTTTCTCTCCATTTATTCAGGCCTTCTTTGAGTATTCTTTCATTCGAGATTTTTAGATTTTTTTTTTATGCAGATCTTGTTATGTGTAGGCCTGTATATGTTATAATATTTTATATTATATTTATAATATATGTTATAGTATTTGTTACTATTTCAGAATGGTGCACTCTTCCAATTATCTTGTCTAATTGTTATTAATACTGATTTTTTTTTAAAGGAAATTTATCAAGTCCTGCATATTTATTTTGTATCTATCTACCTTGCTGAAACCTTTGATTATTCTAATAGTATTACAGTTAATTTGCTTGGATTTCCTAAGCTGATAATATCTGCAATTATATGGTGTTTCTTCTTTTTCAATATGTTCAACTCATTTCTTTTTGCTTCTCCCATTGGCTAAAATGCCCAAGCAAGTAGAATAATTCCAGTGCTAGTATGTCTCCTCTTCTTATTCCTGGCTTTAATGGAAAATGTTTTCAGTTTTTTGATAGGCATACATTTACATTTTTGGGACAGAGAGATCTTTGATTTCTAAATTTCTACTCTGTCAGTTAATCTATTCAGCCTCTCTTCCTCTTCTTGACTAATTTTGGTAATTTCTATTTTCCTACATTATCGTCTGTTCTGTGTATTAGATTTTAAAAAACAGACTTGCATGGCCTCTCAAGCTTACTACACAAAAGACATCAAAATATCCTCCTCTATAAATTGATTTTTTGAAATCTTGGAATAAGGATTTTTTTTTTTAATTTGCCAAACATTCAGGTGTTATGAATATATATTTTAGTCTTTAGCACCTGAATACTATGTTTGAAAAAACAGCAGAGGCTATGATCTTATATTTTGATGATTAATTCAGTATTCAAACTTGTGAAGAACTATTGCTGGTTGCTGTGGAGACGATTTAGATAATGCTGAATAAGAAACTGGAAAACAGGTTACTAGTGCTTCCCACTTAGATACAAAATTAAAAGAAAATTCTTAAGTAAAATAATTATGAATTATACATTTTAGAAATACAAAACCCCCTTACAGTTCAAAGCTCCATCACACAGAGAATGTTAGTTTCTTAGCAAAAGAACTTTTTCTTCCTCTTCCTTAGAGAGAAGGTAGGCAACTTATTCCATGTCATGTAGTTAACAAGCGGTAGAGCTTGCACGCATGTTTATCTGTTTTTAGAGTAGTACCTTCGTCCTGTATTGTACATTCCACACAGCATATAAACATATGCATGTGGGGTCATGAGGAGGTCTAGAGAAGAGGCTCTACGTGAGCTGGGACATATAAAATAAATCTAAAATTTTTCTGGCAGCCAAAGTGGGAAAATGTAAATGAGTAAAAGGACAAACATAGGAATGAAATTGTACAACACATCAAAGAACAACTGGTGAGTAAATAAAAATAAAACTTAGTTCTAGAATTTCTTCTGGAATTTGATTCAAATCTGCACTCATAGAATCATGCAATCTAAGAACCATGAGCCATTTAGTCAAACCTCCAAATAATCAACATACCACAGTGGTTGAGAACCTAAGAGCATAAACCTTGGTCAGAGACATAGTTGCGGTCTGGATTCTACCACTTTCTTGGTTTTTGACTGGGAAAATTGCTTAATTTCATCAAATCTCATCTTTTTAACTTACAAATTAGAAATATTATCATCAGTTCTACAGGTTTACACTAAGAACAAAAGCGTATAAAACTCTTAACATGTGCCTGATAAGTAATTATTAATGTGCACTTAGATTTTTCTTTTTAACATTTGAGTCAAATGAAAGAAAAGCTACAGAACAGTTCTGGTGAGTATAACTACATTTCTTCACTTGCCTGTAGCTTGCTCCAGGCAACACCGCTCCTCCAGTTGCCCCAAGAGACATTACTTAACTGCTTCACATTCCAGCTGTTCTGTATTGTGGATGTACCATTGTTTATTCAACCATTCTCCTATATACATGAGCAGTTAGATTGTTTCCAATATTTTTAAATTATAAAAATGTTATAGCGCATAACCTTGAGCACATGAATTCTCATAGTGTTGGAGATGTATAAACAGTGTAAAACCCACTGCCATCGAGTCGATTCCGACTCATAGCGACCCTTTAGGACAGAGTATAACTGCCCCATAGGGTTTCCAAGGGGTGGCTGGTGGGTTCCAAGTGCCCACCTTTTGGTTAGCAGCTGAGCTCTTAAGCATTGTACCACCAGGGCTCCATAGTCCTGTTAAAACCTTGCCAAATTCACCTCCGTTAGAATTGTACCAATTTGCATTTCGACCAGCAATGTGTGCATGTCTACTTGTTCACTGTCTTGCCAACAGGTTATTTTTCTTATCTGAGAGGCTAGTGTGGTTTTGACTTTCTCCTATGAGTGAGGTTGAACCTCTTTATATATGTTTAAGGGATATTTTATATTTTTAAAATTAATCTTTTGTCCATTTATTTTCCATACAGTTTTTGAGCTTTGCCTCTGTTTTCAAATAGTTTTTTTTTATGTATTGGGGTTATTTACCCTTTATCTGTGATGCAAGCATTTTCTCTTTGTCATTTGTCTTTTGATATTGAATATGATGTTTCTTGTTGTGCAAAATATTTTAAAACAAATTTTTATGCAGTAAAATGTCTCAATATTCTTATCAATATTATGAATATGAGTTGAATCAACTCAACGGCAATGGGTAATATCAAGATTGCATTAGAATTTGAGACATTAAAGATAAAACTTTCCTATGTACAGAATATAGAGAAATATGTTCCTCTACCACTTACATGATCTATCGCTGAACTCTGATCCATCTGGAATTTATTTTTGTGTGCGTATGGTGTGGGGTATGCTTCTAATTTTATCTTTTTCCAAATACTTTACTTGTCCCCAAACTCCTTTTTAAAAAGCCCATCATTGTCCAGTGATTTGAGATGCCAGCTTTTTCATTTACTAAATTTTCATATGTAGTTGGACATATTTCTAGATTTTCTGTTCTATCCTGCTAGTCTGAAATGTCTACAATGTGTATTCATGGGTCAGTACCACATAGTTTAATAATAAAAATTTTATTCTATTTGTACAAGTAGGGGTATCACCACATAGCTTGTATTTTTCAGTGTTTTACTAGCTATAATTTCATGTTTGTTTTTCCAGATGAACTTTAATATCAAATTGGTTATCCTACAAAAAGGTTGTGTTTTTTTTTTTTTTTAATTGGGATTGTGTTAAATTTATAGATTAATCTAGGAAAAACTAATAACTTTATGATGTTGAGGTATCTATCTATGAAAAAGAAATACATTTCCATTTGTTCAAGTCTTTCAGGGTTGTTTTTATCAGAAAAGCTTTGCATTTATTTTATTAAGTTTATTCCTAGTCTATCTTCTCTGTTACTATTGTAAGTAGGGATATTATTTTCCATTTCTCTTTTAAATAGCTTTGTCCGTGCAGATAGACTATTGATTTCTGAATGCAAATATTATATCCTCCGGCCTTACTGAATTTTATCTTTATATGCATTTTCTTGGTTGCTCTTTATCTTTTTATATGGGGAAATTTATTTATTTATTTTAATTCTTTTCTTTTTATTGTAATAAAATTGCTTAAGACTATGAATTTTCCTCTGAGCACTACTTTGGATATATGACAGAGATTCAAATACTTATGGTTTTTATTATCATTACTTTTTAGAAATTCTGTAATTTTGGCTTGAATTACTCTTTTCACTGAAAGTTGTTTAATAGAAGGATTTTGTTTGTTTCTTCCTTTTTAATCTCCAGGTTGGAAGACCTCTTCATTTTTTGATGAATAATGAGTCATTAATTGTGACAAAAGTACCAATAATATAAGACGTTAATAACAGGCAAAACTGTGTGGGGTATGGAGACTCTGTTTTATCTTCACTATTTTTCTGTAAATCTAAAACTATTCTTTTGATGCTTCCTGAGTCATTTAACATTTTCCCCATAGAATCCTTCAATACTGCAACTCGAGGCTTGAATTTTTTTCATTAGTTCTTTCAGCTTGAGAAATGCTTAGTGTGTTCGTCCCTTTTCTTTTTCTTTCTCTGGGTCTTTGCACATGTCATTATAATACTTTACTCTGTCTTCTCAAGCTGCCCATTGAAATCTTCTGTTCCGCTCTTTTACTTCATCATTTCTGCCTTTCGTTTTAGCTACTCAGCATTCAAGAGCAAGTTTCAGAGTCTCTTCTGACATCCATTATGGTCTTTTCTTTGTTTCCTATCTTTTCAATGACCTCTTGCTTTCTTCATGCATGGTGTCCTTCCACAACTCATCTAGTCTTCAGGCATTAGTGTTCAGTGCATTAAATCTGTTCTCGAAATGGTCTCCAAATTCAAGTGGGATATGCTCAAGGTCATACTTTGGCTTTCATGGACTGGTTCTAGTTTTCTTGTTTCAACTTGAACTTGCATACGAGCAATTGATGGTCTGTTCCACGGTTGGCCTCTGACCTTGTTCTGACTAATGATATTTAGCTTTTTCATTGTCTGTTTTCATATATGTAGGCAATTTGATTCCTGTGTATTCCATCTGTCAAGATCCATGGGTATAGTCACCCTTTATGTTGGTGAAAAAAGGTATGTGCAGTGAAGAAGTCATTGGTTTTGCAAAATTCTATCATGCGATCTCCAGCATCGTTACTATCACCAAGGCCATATTTTTCAACTACCAATCCTACTTTGTTGTCTGCAACTTTCGCATTCCAATCACTGGTAATTATCAATGCACCCTGATAGCATGTTTGGTCAATTTTGGGCTGCAAAAGCTGGTAAAAATCTTTAATTTCTTCATCTTTGGCCTTAGTGGTTGGTATGTAAATTTGAATAACAGTCGTATTAACTGGTATTCCTTGTAGCTGTATGGATATGCTATCACTGACAGCGTTGTACTTCAGGATATATCTTCAAATGTTCTTTTTGATGATGAATGCAATGCTGTTCCTCTTTAATTTGTCATTCCCGGCATAGTAGATCAAATGATTCTCTGATTCAAAATGGCCAATACCAGTCCATTTCAGCTCACTAATCCCTAGGATATTGATGTTTATGTGTTCCATTTCATTTTTGATGATTTCCAATTTTCCTAGATTTATACTTGATACATTTCACATTTCGATTATTAATGGATGTTTGCAGCTGTTTCTTCTCATTTTGAGTTGTGCCACATCAGCAAATGAAAGCATTGAAAGCTCAACTCCATCCTTGTCATTAAGGTCAACTCTACTTTGAGCAGGCAGCTCTTCTTCAGTTGTATTTTGAGTGCCTCCAACCTGAGGGGCTCATCTTCCGGTACTATATCAGACAATGTTCCGCTGTTATTCCTAAGGTTTTCACTGGCTAATTCTTTTCAGAAGTAGACCACCGGGTCCTCCTTCCTAGTCTGTCTTAGTCTGGAAGCTCAGCTGAAACCTGTCTGCCACAGGTGACCCTGATGGCATTTGAATACTGTTGGCATAGCTTCCAGCATCACAGCAACATGCAAGCCCCCAGAGTACAACAAACTGACAGATATTTCTTCTTTTTAGAAGAAGATGGGAGGAATACACAGAGTTACTATACCAAAAAGAATTGGTCAGCATTCAACCATTTCCAGAGGTGGCTTACGATGAGGAACTGATGATGCTGAAGGAAGAAGTCCAAGCCTCATTGAAGGCATTGGCAAAAAACAGGGCTCCAGGAAATGATGGAATATCAACTGAGATGTTTCAACAAATGGATGCAGCACTGGAGGTACTCATTTATCTATGCCAAAAAATTTGGAAAACAGCTACCTGGCCAACCGACTGGAAGAGATCCATATTTATGCCTATTCTCAAGAAAAGTAATCTAACTGAATATGAAAATTATCAAACAATATCAATATCACACACAAATAAAATTTTACTGAAGATCATTCAAAAGTGGCTTCAGCAGTATATCAAGAGGTAACTGCCAGAAATTCAGGCCAGATTCAGAAGAGGACATGGAACCAGGGATATCATTGCTGATGTCAGATGGGTATTGGCTAAAAGCAAAGAATACCAGAAAGATGTTTAAAACCCGAAAACGAAACCCGTTGCTGTCGAGTCTATTCCGACTCATAGCGACCCTATAGGACAGAGTATAACTGCCCCACTGGGTTTCCAAGGAGCACCTGGTGGATTCAAACTGCTGGTCTTTTGGTTAACAGCCATAGCTCTGTGTTTTATTGACTATGCAAAAGTATTTGACAGTATGGATCATAATAAATTATGGATAATATTGTGAAGAATGGGAATTCCAGAACACTTAATTGTGCTCAAGAGGAACTGTTACATAGATCAAGAGGTAGTCTTTTGAATAGAACAATGGGACACTGCATAGTTTAAAGTCAGGAAAGGTGTGAGTCAAGGTTGTATCCTTTCACCATACCTATTCAATCTATGTGCTAAGCAAATAATACCAGAAGCTGGACTCTATGAACAAGAACAGGGCATCAAGATTGGAGGAAGATGAATTAGCAACCTGCATTATGCAGATGACAACCTTGCTTGCTGAAAGTGAAGAGGACTTGAAGCACTTGCTGATTAAGATCAAAGACCACAGCCTTCAGTATGGATTACACCTCAACATACAGAAAACAAAAATCTCACAACTGTACCAATAAGCAACATCATGATAAATGGAGAAAAGATTGAAGTTGTCAAGGATTTCATTTTACTTGGATCCACATAACCACCCACAGAAGAAGTAGTCATGAAATCAAAAGATGCATTGCACTGGGCAAATCTGCTGCAAAAGACCTTTATAAAGTGTTGAAAAGCAAAGATGTCACCTTGAAGACTAAGGTGAGGCTGATCCAAGTCATGGTGTTTTCAATTACCTCATATGCATGTGAAAGAAGGATGATGAATAAGGAAGACTGAAGAAGAGTTGATGCCTTTGAATTATGGTGTCAGAGAAGAATATTGAATATACCATGGACTGCCAAAAGAATGAACAAATTTGTCTTGGCAAAAGTACAACCAGAATGTTCCTTAGAAGCAAGGATGGCGAGACTATGTCTCACATACTTTGGACATGTTATCAGGAGAGATTATTCCCTGGAGAATAACATCATGCTTGGTAAAGCGAGGGCTAGTGAAAAAGAGAAAGACCCTTAATAAGATGGATTGACACAGTGGCTGCAACAATGGGCTCACGCATAGAAATGATTGTGAGGATGGTGCAGGACCTAGCAGTGTTTCATTCTGCTGTACATAGCATTGCTATGAACGGAAACTGACTTGACAGCATCTAACAAAAATAGCAGCAACAACAAAACTATTCTAAAAGTAAAAAGATTTAGAAAGAAATAAATATTATCAACTAAACCTGTCAGTGCAAATGTTGATATTTAATATCCTTACTTCCTTCTGTTCACTTGTCTTGTACTGTATGTTAAGATTTCCTATTACTGGTGTGTTTCTAACTATTTCTCCTTTACCTTCTGCTTTACAAAGGTAGCTGCTGTGTTGTTTGGACCATAAATATTCATGACTGTTTATCTTCACTGTTATATGTGGATTTTAACATTGAAGGTGTTCTTTATCATGTATAATGCTTTCTGACTTGAATTCTACTTTGTTCTAATATCAGAATTCCAACCTCTGATTTTATTTGATTGGTATATCTGTCCCAGTGACTTTATTTTTTAACATTTATGAATCATTTTGTTTTGTTCACATTTCTTATATATAGCATATCATTGGATCTTGCTTTGTAAACCTGATCAAACACATATGTATGTTTAAATAGGTGAATTAAAGGCATTCACATTTATTGATGTGACAGATATGTTTGATATCAACTTGTCAATTATTTTACATTATAATTGTTATATGCATTTTGTTATATTTCTTATTTAACTGTTTAATATTTGGTTTGTCAGTTTTTAATGACATTCTTTGTTTCCCATCTATTGCTGATAAAATAGTCAATGAATTTATTGTATTCTTCTCTCTCCTTTCCCATCTTCTACCATTTTTAAGTTGTGTTACCTTTAATTTGTTGGACAATGTCAAATTTATATATTACTGTTCCCCATTATCCTCATCCTTGTTCTATCATGAGTTCTTTTGCCAAAGTTTCCCTAATTAAGCTCACCTTCCCATGGATTTCTCAGTAAAAGCTCATTTTCTATAGCCTTGATACTAGAAGGACAGCTTATTTGGCTATATATGTTCCTTGGTTCACACTTTACTTTCTTGAATTTTTCTTTTAAATGCTGCTACATTATTTCCTTGTTTGGGAAGTCTAATGCCAGTCTAATCCCATATCCTTGTATTCTTTTTTTTTCCTAGAGGCCCTGATGATTTTTTCCCTTATCTTAATGCCTAATAATTTTTCTAGGATAGGTCTTGGATTTCTTGGTTTTGTGTCCATTTCCCCAGGTACCAGTAGGTAGATTCACATTTTTTTTTTTCTGGATAAGTTTCCTTAGATTAAATACTAGTTCTGTTACGCTGTTTTATTTTCCTCCATAGGGAGTCCAATTATATGTATGTTCTTCATCTTCCATGTCAACCACTTTCTTTCTGATTCTTTTTACTTCTTTATCTCAGTTTCATTCTCTTAGCTGTTATCTTGCTTTTGTTCAATATTCTTTATTAAATTTGCATCTGAATCTATTCTCCCTTGGGTAACTTTTAATTTAATATTTTTTTCTGGATTCAATCAGTTCTTATTTTATTTTTTTACTGTTGTATGTTTTCATGATTAGACTTTGAAATTTTCAATTAGGTTTTTTTTTCTTTATATTCCAAAATGCTTCTTTAACAATACTTAATTCAATTTCTAGTTGAAATTTAGAGGTTTTTTTTTTTTTTTTTCTCTTCCTTTTTTTTTTTTGGTAGTGGCAAGCAAATGTACATCAGTTCAAAAAAATTTTTTTCGATACTGGCTTTGAATCGATGCAGACTATATTTGTCTCTTCATCCCTTCATTTCATGACTAGGGTTGGAGATTCGAGATACTTAAGAGATTCCTAGTTTAAGAGCTCCTTCTTCTGTCATTGTAGCAAAGTGGAGTTTCTCTAATCAATGACTTTTTTTTTTTAAGCCATTTAGTCTTGTAAACTGGAGAATAGTTTCTTTTTAGTATCATGGGCACATCATATATTCCCTCAATATACTTCTTGCTGAATACATGAATGATGCTCAATAGTCCCTTTGTGATTGGTATTTTAAGATTATGGAGTGGTCATTTGCTCATATCTCAATATATTTAAGAACATATTTAAAAGCAACTGATGCTTTTCCTTGAAATTTTAGAACTTTCCATTTGTATTCATTCACTCATTTGTATTCATTTGCTCATTCACCACCACCTTTCTGCAGTGCTCCTTTAGTTACTCCAAAACTTTGTATTGTAAAGACAGGTGTTAGTAGAACTATTAAAAAAGTTCCAGTAATTTGAGGTATGTATTAAGTACTGGTCTTGAAAATGCGATCTTAATTTTCCAGGAATGTGGTCTTCAAAATTTTGCCCACGTATTCCCCAAGAGTTTTTTTTTTTTTTTTCCTTAACTTCATGGCCTCTTTCATTTTAAGTAGAAATTAAAATTTTTCCACTTTAACATTAAACAATTGCTAAGGGACAGCCTCCAGGCTACAGTAAATAAGACTCTTACACTACACTTTTAAATATAGTCGTTAAAATCTAAATATCATGGTGATCAGATATCCATCATCTTCCAATAAAGAATACATGAAACAGTTTTTAACAGTCAAAAATTTTACATTGTTCCTTTTACTCATTAAATTCATGTATGATTTCCTTTATCCCCAGGTTTTTTATCCTAATTCAATGTATTTTATGCTTTAGTCTTTAATTATGTTATCAAACTTTTGTGTAACAAAATATGTATGATATTTTATTATTTCATTTTTAAGATAATAATTTTCCAAGTTGTACTTACAAAAAAAACTAGTAAAAAATTGGTTAAAACATACATCCTTTTTTTTTTTTAATGTGCTTATATATTTTTTTGGTTTTTATGATATTATTAGGATTATTATTCTTTTATTTTATATGCCAAAATCTTTTTGTCTTTTGTTTTAGTTTTTCTTCTTCTAGAGATACTCCTTAAAGTTATATAAAGATATAAATACAAAATTATATATAAATATACATATAATTCTATATAGATATGTTTTATAAAAATGTAAATTGCATATGTGTGTGTGTGACTTCATTTCCATATTTACTGTTATTTGTGATATACTTGGATTTATTCCTTCTACTTAATTTTTTACTAGATATTTTAATTAAATGTTGCTTCCTATTTCTCTCCTTCTTTACCTTTGCTGGCTTGATTACACTTCTTTTCTTTCTTATAAACTATTTCTATTACACAGCTCAGGCTATTATGATTTATCTCGTTTTCCTAATAGACGTATTGGTACGTCAAAATAATAACATAATCAAACCTCCGTAGGTGAGGGATAACTTCTCTGTCTTGGTTCATGGTTTATTCCTTCAACCCTACAACATGTCAGACTGTTGGTGTTTCACAAGTAATGGCAAACCAGTTTTCATAGTAGTTTCTCTTTTCGTGGATAGGTATAAAATCCCAGAAACCCAATGACATTCTCACGAAGCCTCTTACAGATCTTACAGGTGTCACCTGGAGGTCATTTCCTAAGGCACCTTACATGCCAAAAGGAAATCTAAAGGCTTTGGTAACAGCCCTTTCCCACCCTCGAGAAATCATGAAATTTTTGTGTCCACTAAGGGCTTGGATGAGAGATGGGCTTTGGTCTTCTGTCCTTGGCTATCCCCAGATGACAAAGACAATAAAGTCCCAATCCTATGCTATTTTCTGGAGCATTTCTATGTCTTCATGGCTCAGATTCATATTCCTAGATGCACAAATTCCACACTCAGAGAGGGAGTTGGAAAGAAAGGGTATGGCTGAGGTAAAGCCACTGACTTTCTACAGTGCGCTTTAGTTCTCTAACACTTTGTTTTGTATAGCCAAGTCATCATTTAACCTGAAATCCAAAAAGACTACCCATAAGTGAAAAAGGAACTGGAAGACTGACTTTCTGATTTGACACTAGCTTTAATTAGAAATCATTTACATTGCTATTTGGTATTTCAATAAGGTATTAGACTTAAAATTAATAATTGTACTAGGGTAAAGAATGAGTATTTTAAGATTATTTGTGAAAACAAATATTCAAGAATTAAACAACCATTAGTATGACATTAAATTCTGACAAATCCATACATAGACTCTGTATATTATACAGCATAAAAAAGAATAATATAATAATATCGACAGAATTCCAATATTTTATGGGTCAGGCAGTGTTCAGAGTGTTTTACATATGTTGTTGTTGTTAGTTATCATTGAGTTGGTTCTGACTCATGGCAACCTTATCGATTAACACAATAGCCACAATAATGGACTCAAACGTACCAAGGATCATGAAAATGGTGCAGGACCAAGCAATTCTTTTTTTCTGTCGTGCATAAAATTTTACTTGTATTAATCCCTTTAGACCTCACAACAACCTGTTGAGGTAAGTGCTATTGTTATTTCCATTTCACAGAGGAAGGACCTGAATGACAGGCATATCAAAGGACTCACCCAATACCCATACAGTAAGTGGTGAATCTAGATTCATATGTACTAACATGGAAGAATATCCGTGATATTTGATAAAGAGAAAAAAATCAAGGTGCAAAGTAATACATAAGGTATAATTCACTTTTCTGTAAAAAAAAAAAAGTATATGTTTTTGTGTACATGTGAATTTGAAAGAAAAACTATCAAAATAGATACAAATCACACAATTAAAGAGTAAAAGTTGGGTGTAAAGAGAATTCTACTTTTTGCTGATATACTACTATATGATTAAAAAAAAATACATTCCAGCACACATATGTTACCTTTTCAGTTCACAGTTTTAAAGAAATATTTACATGAAGATACTACCATATTATAATACTAAAAAAGTTCATATGTGATTTTTCATACCTATGTTGTAAAAAAAAAAGTAGATAACACTAATTCCCAATATGACATACTTGTTTGCACTGATGAAATCGTTATTTGACTATTTGAAAAATATTATTTATTTTCAAAGATAACATATTAAAATATTTGATTAACTCTCCTGTTAGTGAATTCCTTTCTATATTTTGTCCCATTGATTTCCTTTCTTTATTCTGTTTCCCAGACAATCCTCCCATCACCTCTCCTCCTGCCGCCCTCTCCCTCCCACCCCGCTCCAGCATTTCCTCATCAGGAGAAGCAACGTTAGGACTTCACCTTCTGGATTTCAATTTTTAAAGTTTATTTAAGTCAGCAAGGAGTTTGCCAAGGGATGCAAAGCTTCCTGCTTACTCAGCTGAGGCTATCTGTAAAGTCCAGGAGCTTTCTGGCAGAAGTATCAGGGCTAGTGGGGACAAAAATTCACACCTTCTTACTGTAAACAGTTGACAATATCATTATGCATTCAGTTGACATTCAGTAAATATTATTTACGACATTAGTCTCAATTTATTTCAGGAGATTTTACAAATTAACATTACACTTTTTTCCATCAAGTAAATAGTTTATGATAAATTAATTTTCATGGAAACAGATATAGGGAAAGTTATAATTCTGTTGAGATGTCGTAAAATAAATTATGTAATGTATTTGAGAGGAAAAAAACACACTGAGAAACTCATTAGTAATTCAGTTTCAACAATGTTAAAGCAATACCTAAATATATCTTACTATGAAATGTTTGCTGTTGTTTTAATTTTGCTTTTTTTAAGGAATAAACTGCTGTCCTAAAATATAACTGTTGACTCAAAAGGATAAAAGGATTTAAACAACGTTAATCAGTAGTTGCTGGTTACTTAGGTGTGTTTTGTTACAACTTGAGTATCAGCCTGTAATCATTTCTCTAATAAGCAAAGTGATATGCATGGGTTTGCTAAATTAAAAAGCCATAAACACAAAAATAGTGGAATATGCATCATTTCCTTTGGAGTTTATGAAAATGTTTTCCACAATTCCCTTAAGGATGAGAGAAAAAAATCAAATGATCTTTGATATGCAATATAAATAATTCCCAAAAGAAATCAAAATGCCTCTTTTTGCTTATTCTTATTTTGAGCATGCAAATATATTCCTTATCTGTACCTTAACTTTAGCTTTTCACAAACATCCATTTCATAAACCAGAAAAAGTCTTATTTATGAATTAATTTATTATTTGTTGTTAGAAAGACATAGAATTTGAAATAAAAAGAAGAAAATATAGACACTAAATTCATCTGACATAGGATACCAACATCATAGATATATCTCTTTAAAATCTGATATAATTACTAAAAACAAGGAATAATGAGTATTATTAAGACTATATAACCCATATAATAGAAAATGTTGAAAGACATGCAAAATCATATTAATTTGATATTTTTCTGAAATATACTTATACCTTCCTTTCTCTTATTCAGAATCCCACTCCCCCCCAAAAAACACTAAATCTGTTGCCGTTGAGTTGATCCTGACTCACAGTGACCCTATAATACACAGTAGAACTGCCCCATAGGATTTCCAAGGAGCAGCTAGTGGATTTGAACTGCTAACCTTTTGGTTAGCAGCAAAATGCTTAACCACTGTGCCACCAAAAAAAAAAAAAAAACTATACCGGTTGCCCTCAAGTTCATTCCAACTCATAATGACCCTCCCTATAGGACAGAGTAGAACTACTCTATAGAGTTTCCAAGGAGTGCCTAGTGGATTTGAACTGCTGACCTTTTGGCTAGAAGCTGTAGCACTTAACCACTGCACCACCAGCATTTCCACTGTGCCACCAGGGTTCCGTTATTCAGACAGATAAATAGTGCCATTATCTACTGTTTAAAAACCACATATTCATTGATACTCACCAACTACAATAAAAACTTAAAAAAAAAAAAAAAAAGATAATGCTCCTTACCGACACATAGGGCCATTTTTCTCCACTACACACGTTCCACCATTTTTGCAGTAATTTACTGGGCACTCTAAAAGGAAGCAACACAAAGACCATAGTTAATTATGTATATTACTAGACTTTGATTTCTGTAGATTGACTTTCATCTTTATGCATTGCCTATTCTAGATATTTCACATAAGTGAGATTATATAATATTTGTCCTTCGGTGACTGACTGACTTAATTCACATTATGCTTTCAAGGTTTGTCCATGTTTTAGCAGGTACAGGACTTCATTTCTCTTTATGGCTGAGTAATATTCCATTTTATGTATATATCACAGTTTGTATCAGGAGGGGGAAAGCGAGAGTCATAGCTTAGGAGGTACTGAGTTTTGGCAAAGGATACTGGTGATGGTTGCACAGTATAATTGATGTAATTGGTGTCACTGAATTGTACACATAAAAAATGTTGAATTGATAAATGCTGTGTTGTATATGGAGCCCTGGTGGCACAGTGGTTCAGAGTTTGGCTGCTAACCAAAAGGTTGGCAGTTTGAATCTACCAGCTGCTCCTTGGAAACCCTGTGGGGTAGTTCTACAAGTGGGTTTGTGTTATATATAATATAGTTGTACAATAGTTAAAAATGAAATGAAGAAGGGAAAAGAACCAAATATTTCACTTTGGGCATTTCAGGACATCTAATTATTTTTTTTTTTGTAAAATAATTTTTACTAGTTATCAAATTAATGTATGTTCCATTGTGGGATACTTTGAAAATATAAAACTAAATAAAGTAGAAAATAAAAATTGCCTGTAAAAGTATTATTAGAAAGCAGAAGGACTTATTAATGTTATTCATTGCATTAAATCTAATCTGTGAAAGTAAATTGCTTCCCAGATGCTAAAACGAAAATAATTCTCCTAGGCTACTCTCCCGCACCCTGAAAACTTGGCTCAGTGACCCCTGCAGCCCTGGATGTGTTCATTCCCTTCACGTGCCTGAATGGTTTACCACAAGAGAAGATGTTTTCCTCCACAGGATCACGTAAAATATGCTTCTTTAGAATGAGTCTGCATGGCATATTTGTGGCTATACTGGATTTTTTATTTACGGGACCCTTTTTTCTTTTCCTCGGTTTCACATAGTAAACGTATCATGGCAGACAAACGCTTTGTATGGGTGGCCTTGTCTTTTTGATAAAAATGAGTCACTGATGGTCATGAACGCGTCCTACCTCTGAATCCATGGCAGGTGTCAGCTTAGCTCGAGTTTGTCCTCCTTGCCCCTGGCCCTGCTTTTCCACTATTTGTGTTGTTTCCTAGTTCTAGGTTAGCATGAACATTTGTTCTCAAAGGGGGTTTACTTACAGATTAAAAAGAAGCTAAATATATTTTCTCTTAGCTCTTATTGTGGTAGGGGTTAGCCTTCCTGACTTTTCATGGTGTGTTCATATAGCCTGACTACTTATACTTTCCTAAAACAATCCTGCTCCCCTAAGGACTGCCAAATTTCCTCTTCACTTACGTACCAAAGTTGCTTTTTTTCAAACCTCCTTTCTTGCAGGATACTATCCCTCCCTTGTTGAGCCATCATATGTAAAACAGCTGATAGAAACTTCCACTGCCGTTTATTTGTAATTCAACAAATCTGTTCTGAGCACCTATGAAATGTCTGGCACTGAACTAGGCACTGGAAATGTAATGATAATTAATACAGGCAGCTTAACATAGTTGTTAAGGCTGTCGGCACTGGAGCCAGACTGCCTGAGTCGGAATTTTAACACAACTTATTAGCCGTCTACTACTGGATAGTTAATCCCTCAGTGCCTCAGATTCCTCTCTGTCAAACAAGGCTAAAAAGTACTATTTACTTCATAGTATTGTTGAGAATGTTGGAAAAGCACCCAGTTTATATTACATGTTTAATAAATGTCAGCTTAAAAAGGGTATATAGGCAAGGTCCCTGCTCTCACTGACCTTCCAGCTTCATGGAGGATGCAAAGACGTAAGTAGAGCGTTTAAATACAGTATGAAAAGTGATATAATTTAGGATGGCTGTATCAATGATGAAGGGAGCATCTAAGTCAAATTTGGGGAATAAAGAAAGGTAGTATGTGTGTGTGGGTAGGCCGGGAGGTAAGCACAAAGGCCCAGAGGTCAGAGAAGGGGGTGTGTTGTATCTGAAGAACTGAAGGAAGTCCAGCCTGGCTGCGTTGTAAATGGCATCATGTGAGGAGACTATGAGAGATGGCCAGAGACCACAGGGGCCAGGTCGCATAGGCTCAGTGAGGAGTTTAAATTTCATCCTAGGTGGACAGGATTTTAAGAAGGGGGAAGTTGCATGCTTTGTGCTTTGGAAAGATAATTCTGGTTGCAGTGTGTAAACTCAACAGAAGGGGCAAAGCTAAAATTTGGGAGCCCAGTTAAGAGTCTTTTACAATAATTCGGGAAGAAATGACAGTTACCTCTTTCCTTATGGTAGGAAGGTTGGAGAGTTGTGAACATCTAAAAGATATTTGAATGGTCCAGATAAAAGGTCTTGGGGATTAGGTGAAGAGTCAAGGCAGACGTTCAGGTTTCTGGCTGGGCCTCTGGCTAGTTGCTGGTTTCATTCATTGAGTTGGGAAGATTTTAAAGGGAAAGGTGATGCCGTGTGTTTTAGGTGCCCAAAGGACATCACAGTGGAAGAGTCCTGTGGGCATCCGGATTTGCTTGTGAAATATGGGCTAAAGATATAGAGCCAAGGCTTTTCTTCAGATTCCTTCCTCTCCTTTCCAGATAGCCTCACTTTTCAGGCTTCTTCCTTAAAACAATTTAAGAAGTATTTATTGAGCAGCCTTTGTGTATAAAACACTAGGTTAGGTGCCTCTACAGGAATAGACTAACCTTAGCAGAAAGAGGTGAACCATTCAGTTAGGCAGGAAATGAATGATGATCATGAAGGAGAGTAGAAAAGTAAAGAGATAAAACAGAACTTCTATGTAGGCAATGTCCACTGAAGGGAAACTATGGAGAAAGGGTGGCTGGGGAGAGTCAGATTTTAAGCCAGTCAGTGAACACTAGGAAAGGGATGGCTGGGGCATTAGGAAAGAGGAAATAGAGAAGGAGTGAGGTTGTATCTCATAAACACAACTGAAATACACCATATGTCTAGTATCATTTTTGTTTTCAAAAGTTTTCAGCGATTTGCTTTTCCAGAATTATATTTCCCATCCTGGCCTCTGTTACTCCTCTCTACTTAACTAATTGCAATGGTGGAATAGAGGGCTGAAGATGAGAACAAATAGCTACCCCTCTCAAGCATTGGGGGTATGCACAGCTAAACAGAACAGATATGAAATTTCCTTCATGAACAAGACATTAGCTGGTTTGACTAAAAAAACACAAATGCTGTTGAGTAGATTCTGACTCATAGTGACCTTGTGTGTGTTAAACTGTTTCCAATGACTGGCTTTTTGGAAGTAGATTGCCAGGCCTTTCTTCTGAGGTGCCTGTAGGTGGACTCAAACCTCCAACCTTTCAGTTAGTAGCCAAGCACGTTAACGATTTGCACCACCCAGGGACTCCTGATTAAAAATAACCCACCAGAATACATGTAAACAAATAGAGCATAATACTTACAAACCTTGTTAGTAAACAGTTTTATAACTATTTTTGGTCTTTAGTACAATTTTAGTCTTCCTCAAATAAGGGTTTTGTTTCATTGGAAAACTGGTAGAGAGTTTGGTACTGCAGAGGATCGGAACACATGCAGTATAACACAGCTGCAATTTTTTTTCTGGAGACTTCAATATTTATTTTGACTCCAGGTAGTAAGACATAGGCTTACTTTACATCGGAACGACTCTGTGGGGACTTGAATATATATTTTCTTACAATGGATAGTGGAGTTCAACAGAAGGAACACAAGTGTTGACCAGAGCAAGGAGTAAATCCTGGTGGTTAATTAAGGGGCAGAAGATCAGCAGATTATCTCTGTGAGAAGATTTTGTAAATTCCCACCTTACACACAGGTTCTTTATCCATAAGAAGGAAAGATGAAGTATAAAATGAATTCGTCTTTAATTTACTTAAAACAATTTAAGACCAGGGATCAGAAGAAATGGGGAAAGGGTGTGACAACTTAATAGTGAAGAGGCTACGTATTTCCGTTAGATAAGAAGGCAGATGGGACCTAGGAATCTGGGGGAGTGATACTAGAATTGACACAAGTACCCTGGAATCCTAGCCACAGTGGTATCTCACTGAATTTGCCCTCTTGCATTAGTTTATTTTGACCTTGTGCTTGTGGGCAAATGTAACTTACAACTGAATATGCGGAAAAAACATTCTGGGCAGAATTCACGCCCAATCCCACTCTGGTTTATCACTTTAGACAAGCAGGAACACACATATAAGCTGGACAGGTCACTTTTAAGCTTAAATCTAAGTAGTTTGCAATTAGGCATCTGTCTTTTTTTTTCTCTCTTTTTCTCAATATATAAAAGAATATATCTAAATTTCTTATTTAGAGAAGTGACACTTGTTTCACGGTGGTTTGTTGGTAAGATTGCTAATCATGCAAGTCCTGGTTTTCCCTCCATGATGTCTAGCTCAGCCATTTATGAGTTGTGTGACTCTGGGCTAATTACTTTAGGTGCAATATTCTTCATATATAAAATGAGAATTATATCACCTTGTTTACAGGACTGCTGGGAGAATGAAATTAATTTTTATACTATACCAATGAATGGTATATAAACCAAACCCATTGCCATTGAGTTGATTGCAACTCGTAGGGACCGTAAAGGACAGAGTAGAACGTCCCTTAGGTTTCCAAGGAGCAGCTGGTGGATTCTAACTGCCTACCTTTTGGTTAGCAGCCTGAGCTCCTAACCACTGTGCCACCAGGGCTCCGTGAATGGTATATATTAGGTATGAAACGATTGTTTTCATCCATTTCTTTAGATTTGTTGGGGTGGGGGGAGGAGAGTCTCTGAGTGGCTTATGAAACCTTATTTCCATTACCATTGCTTCCTCCTACTCCTATTCCTTCTCTTGTTTTATCCCCTCCTCCTTCTCTTCTATCATTATGGTCACCATCACTGCACCATTTACTGAAGACCTCCAATATGTTATGTACTGTCCTAAGAGTTTTCCATGTGTTAGCTCATTTAATCCTTATAACATTATGTGGTGTGCACCGTAATTATCCTCATTTAACTGAGAAGTAATCTGAGGCTTCAAGGTTAATGTAATTTGCTAGAGGCAATAGCAAGGAAGAATAAGAGCTGGAACTAAATACTGGCCATCTAACTGCAAAGCCTGTTAGTCTAAAAAATGTCAAATGAACTGCTATTTAGTTCAGAATTTCCGTAACACTTTGCAGCTTTTAATATTATGGAATTATGAACCCTGTGAATCATATGACATTTCTGCACTATCACAGGTAAATATGCAAATACATGATATTCTGCATACAGTTTCGGGAAATTTATGGATCCTAGAAGTCCATCAGAAGAGCTTGTGCAGCAAACCAAGTCTCTAGTGGGCAAGGATTGCTACATTTATCTTGAAATCCCAGGATCCAGCACAGGAACTGGGGGAGATATAACCATGTTGCAGAAACTTGGAATAGCTCCATAGTACTTGCTTAGGGATTTTTGTTTTCTGTTTTAACCCTTCCGAAATTTTATTAAGCTATATTATTATGATTATCACATACTTTAAATGATATTCATGATGTCCCACGCTATAATTTTATATCTTAATACCTCTTTCTTATTCTCCTTTAAATGGATAGATAGCTGAATCTTAGCATCGCCTTTGAATACCCTTCGTTAACCTCTACTAATGCAAAAGTCTGGAAGAAACACTTCCAGTTTACTTTGAGGCAGGCAGGTTCTAGTTAATAATTCTCTGCTGCATAAGCAAACAGAACTTGAAAATGATATGCCTTCCTCACGTGTCTTAGGAATGGACGGGATGCACAGAAACATATTTAACCTGCAACACTTACCCAGAGCCTGAGCTTGATGTTCTTGTTAATGACTTAAACCTGGAGGTGAGGTGAGGCCAGATGCTTGCCATCTGTTGTGTGACCATGGTGAGAATTACTAGATGCTGTAAGGATGGGGCTCGTAAAAATCCATGAAACGTTGCCTTTAAAGGACTGTGGTGTTTGAGAAGGAATAGGAAGGTGTAATGTGCGTTATCACATCTTTAGGGCTTATAAGGCTTAAAGACATTTTTTTTTCCTAGCTTATTTGTGCCTTTATTTTATTAAATATAAAAATTTAAAAAACTGTAAAATATAAACACAAAAGTTTTCATAAGCTTGCTACTAACCGTACTCCCTCTGCCAACCCTATTTCCCAAGTTTTTTTTTTTAATTTTTATTGAGCTTCAAGTGAACATTTACAAATCAAGTCAGTCTGTCACATATAAGTTTATATACACCTTACTCCGTACTCCCACTTGCTCTCGCCCTAATGAGTCAGCCCTTCCAGTCTCTCCTTTCGTGACAATTTTGCCAGCTTCCAACTCTCTCTACCTTCCCATCCCCCCTCCAGACAGGAGATGCCAAGACAGTCTCAAGTGTCCACCTGATACGAATAGCTCACTCTTCATCAGCATCTCTCTCCCACCCACTGCCCAGTCCCTTCCATGTCTGATGAGTTGTCTTCGGGAATGGTTCCTGTCCTGGGCCAACACAAGGTTTGGGGACCATGACCGCCGGGATTCCTCTAGTCTCAGTCAGACCATTAAGTATGGTCTTTTTGTGAGAATTTGGGGTCTGCATCCCACTGATCTCCTGCTCCCTCAGGGGTTCTCTGTTGTGCTCCCTGTCAGGGCAGTCATCGGTTGTGGCCGGGCACCAACTAGTTCTTCTGGTCTCAGGATGATGTAAGTCTCTGTTTCATGTGGTCCTTTCTGTCTCTTGGGCTCATAGTTATTGTGTGACCTTGGTGTTCTTCATTCTCCTTTGATCCAGGTGGGTTGAGCCCAATTGATGCATCTTAGATGGCTGCTTGTTAGCATTTAAGACCCCAGACGCCACATTTCAAAGTGGGATGAAGAATGTTTTCATAATAGAATTATTTTGCCAATTGGCTTAGAAGTCCCCTTAAACCATGGTCCCCAAACCCCCGCCCTTGCTCCGCTGACCTTTGAAGCATTCAGTTTACCCCAGAAACTTCTTTGCTTTTGGTCCAGTCCAGTTGAGCTGACCTTCCATGTCTTGAGTATTGTCCTTCCCTTCACCTAAAGTAGTTCTTATCTACTAATTAATCAATAAAAAACCCTCTCCCACCCTCCCTCCCTCCCCACCTTGTAACCACAAAAGTATGTGTTCTTCTCAGTTTATACTATTTCTCAAGATCTTATAATAGTGGTCTTATACAATATTTGTCCTTTTGCCTCTGACTAATTTCGCTCAGCATAATGCCTTCCAGGTTCCTCCATGTTATGAAATGTTCCACAGGTTTGTCACTGTTCTTTATCGATGCGTAGTATTCCATTGTGTGAATATACCACAATTTATTTAACCATTCATCTGTTGATGGACACCTTGGCTGCTTCCAGCTTTTTGCTATTGTAAACAGAGCTGCAATAAACATGGGTGTGCATATATCTGTCTGTGTGAAGGCTCTTATTTCTCTAGGGTATATTCCGAGGAGTGGGATTTCTGGGTTGTATGGTAGTTCTATTTCTAACTGTTTAAGATAACGCCAGATAGATTTCCAAAGTGGTTGTACCATTTGACATTCCCACCAGCAGTGTATAAGAGTTCCAATCTCTCCGCAGCCTCTCCAACATTTATTATTTTGTGTTTTTTGGATTAATGCCAGCCTTGTTGGAGTGAGATGGAATCTCATCGTAGTTTTAATTTGCATTTCTCTAATGGCTAATGATCGAGAGCATTTCCTCATGTATCTGTTAGCTGCCTGAATATCTTCTTTAGTGAAGTGCGTGTTCATATCCTTTGCCCACGTCTTGATTGGGTTGTTTGTCTTTTTGTGGTTGAGTTTTGACAGAATCATATAGATTTTAGAGATCAGGCGTTGGTCAGAGATGTCATAGCTGAAAATTCTTTCCCAGTCCGTAGGTGTTTTTTTTACTCTTTTGGTGAAGTCTTTAGATGAGCACAGGTGTTTGATTTTTAGGAGCCCCCAGTTATCTGGTTTCTCTTCGTCATTTTTGGTAATGTTTTGTATTCTGTTTATGCCTTGTATTAGGGCTCCTAAGGTTGTCCCTATTTTTTCTTCCATGATCTTTATCGTTTTAGTCTTTATGTTTAGGTCTTTGATCCACTTGGAGTTAGTTTTTGTGCATGGTGTGAGGTATGGGTCCTGTTTCATTTTTTTTTGCAAATGGATATCCAGTTATGCCAGCACCATTTGTTAAAAAGACTATCTTTTCCCCAGTTAACTGACACTGGGCCTTTGTCAAATATCAGCTGCTCATATGTGGATGGATTTACATCTGGGTTCTCAATTCTGTTCCATTGGTCTATGTGCCTGTTGTTGTACCAGTAGCAGGCTGTTTTGAGATCAGGTAGAGTGAGGCCTCCCACTTTCTTCTTCTTTTTTAGTAATGCTTTACTTATCCGAGGCTTCTCTCCCTTCCGTATGAAGTTGGTGATTTGTTTTTCCATCACATTTAAAAAATGTCATTGGAATTTGGATCGGAAGTGCATTGTATGTATAGATGGCTTTTGGTAGAATAGACATTTTTACTATGTTAAGTCTTCCTATCCATGAGCAAGGTATATTTTTCCACTTAAGTAGGTCCTTTTTAGTTTCTTGTAGTAGTACTTTGTAGTTTTCTTTCTGTAGGTCTTTTACATCTTTGGTAAGATTTATTCCTAAGTATTTTATCTTCTTGGGGGCTACTATGAATGGTATTGATTTGGTGATTTCCACTTCGATGTTCTTTTGTTGATGTAGAGGAATCCAAGTGATTTTTGTATGTTTATCTTATAACCTGAGACTCTGCCAAACTCTCCTATTAGTTTCAGTAGTTTTCTGGAGGATTCCTTAGGGTTTTCTGTGTATAAGATCATGTCATCTGCAAATAGAGATAATTTTACTTCCTCCTTGCCAATCCAGATGCCCTTTATTTCTTTGTCTAGCCTAATTGCTCTGGCTAGGACCTCTAGCACAATGTTGAATAAGAGCAGTGATAAAGGGCATCCTTGTCTGGTTCCCGTTCTCAAGAGAAATGCTTTCAGGCTCTCTCCATTTAGAGTGATGTTGGCTGTTGGCTTTGCATAGATGCCCTTTATTATGTTGAAGAATTTTCCTTCAATTCCTATTTTGGTGAGAGTTTTTATCCTAAATGGGTGTTGGACTTTGTCAAATGCCTTTTCTGCATCAATGGATAAGATCATGTGGTTTTTGTCTTTTGTTTTCTTTACATGGTGGATTACATTAATGGTTTTTCTAATATTAAACCAGCCTTGCATACCTGGTATAAATCCCACTTGGTCATGGTGGATTATTTTTTTGATATGTTGTTGAATCCTATTGGCTAGAATTTTGTTGAGGATTTTTGCATCTATGTTCATGAGGGATATAGGTCTGTAATTTTCCTTTTTTATGATGTCTTTACCTGGTTTTGGTATCAGGAAGATGGTGGCTTCATAGAATGAGTTAGGTAGTATTCCGTCATTTTCTATGCTTTGAAATACCTTTAGTAGTAGTGGTGTTAACTCTTTCCTGAAAGTTTGGTAGAACTCTGCAGTAAAGCCGTCCGGGCCAGGGCTTTGTTTTGTTGGGAGTTTTTTGATTACTGTTTCAATCTCTTTTTTTGTTATGGATCTATTTAGTTGTTCTCCTTCTGATTGTGTTTGTTTAGGTAGGTAGTGTTTTTCCAGGAATTCATCCATTTCTTCTAGGTTTACAAATTTGTTAGAGTACAATTTTTCATAATAATCTGATATGCTTCTTTTAATTTCAGTTGGGTCTGTTGTGATATGGCCCATCTCGTTTCTTATTCGGATTATGTATTTCCTTTCCTGTATTTCTTTAGTCAGTCTAGCCAATGGTTTATCAATTTTGTTAATTTTTTCAAAGAACCAGCTTTTGGCTTTGTTAATTCTTTCAATTGTTTTTCTGTTCTCTAATTCGTTTAGTTCAGCTTTAATTTTTATCATTTGTTTTCTTCTGGTGCCTGATGGATTCTTTTGTTGCTCACTTTCTATTTGTTCAAGTTGTAGGGACAGTTCTCTGATTTTGGCTCTTTCTTCTTTTTGTATGTGTGCATTTATCGATATAAATTGGCCTCTGAGCACTGCTTTTGCTGTGTCCCAGAGGTTTTGTTTGATAGGAAGTATTTTCATTCTTGTTGCATTCTATGAATTTCTTTATTTCCTCCTTAATGTCTTCTATAACCCAGTCTTTTTTTCAGGAGGGTATTGTTCAGTTTCCAAGTATTTGATTTTTTTCCCTAATTTTTCTGTTATTGATTTCCACTTTTATGGCCTTGTGGTCTGAGAAGATGCTTTGTAATATTTCGATGTTTTGGATTCTGCAAAGGTTTGTTTTTTGACCTAATATGTGGTCTATTCTAGAGAATGTTCCATGTGCGCTAGAAAAAAAAGTATACTTTGCAGCAGTTGGGTGGAGAGTTCTGTATAAGTCAATGAGGTCAAGTTGGTTGATTGTAGTAATTAGGTCTTCCGTGTCTCTATTGAGCTTCTTACTGGATGTCCTGTCCTTCTCCGAAAGTGGCGTGTTGAAGTCTCCTACTATAATTGTGGAGGTGTCTATCTCACTTTTCAGTTCTGTTAAAATTTGTTTTATGTATCTTGCAGCCCTGTCATTGGGTGCATAAATATTTAATATGGTTATATCTTCCTGGTCAATTGTCCCTTTTATCATTACGTAGTGTCCTTCTTTATCTCTCGTGGTGGATTTAACTTTCAAGTCTGTTTTGTCAGAAATTAATATTGCTACTCCTCTTCTTTTTTGCTTATTGTTTGCTTGATATATTTTTTTCCATCCTTTGAGTTTTAGTTTGTTTGTGTCTCTAAGTCTAAGGTGTGTCTCTTGTAGGCAGCATATAGACGGATCGTGTTTCTTTATCCAGTCTGAGACTCTCTGTCTCTTTATTGGTGTGTTTAGTCCATTTACATTCAGCGTAATTATAGATAAGTATGTGTTTAATGTTGTCATTTTGATGCCTTTTTATGTGTGTTATTGACAATTTCATTTTTCCACTTACTTTTTTGTGCTGAGACATTTTTCTTTGTAAATTGTGTGTTCCTCATTTTCATAGTATTTGACTTTATGTTTGCTGAGTCGTTACATTTTTCTTGGTTTTTATGTTGAGTTATGGAGTTGTTATACCTCTTTGTGGTTACCTTAATATTTACCCCTATTTTTCTAAGTAAAAACCTAACTTGTATTGTCCTATATCGCCTTGTATCCCTCTCCATATGGCAGTTCTATGCCACCTGTATTTAGTCCCTCTTTTTGATTATTGTGATCTTTTACATATTGACTTCAATGATTCCCTGTTTTGACCGTTTTTTTTTTTTTTAATTAATCTTAATTTGTTTTTGTGATTTCCCTATTTGAGTTGACATCAGGATGTTCTGTTCTGTGACCTTGTGTTGTGCTGGTATCTGATATTATTGGTTTTCTGACCAAACAATTTCCTTTAGTATTTCTTGTAGCTTTGGTTTGGTTTTTGCAAATTCTCTAAGCTTGTGTTTATCTGTAAATATCTTAATTTCGCCTTCATATTTCAGAGAGAGTTTTGCTGGATATATGATCCTTGGCTGGCAGTTTTTCTCCTTCAGTGCTCTATATATGTCATCCCATTGCCTTCTTGCCTGCGTGGTTTTTGCTGAGTAGTCTGAACTTATTGATTCTTCCTTGTAGGAGACCTTTCTTTTATCCCTGGCTGCTTTTAAATTTTTCTCTTTATCTTTGGTTTTGGCAAGTTTGATGATAATATGTCTTGCTGTTTTTCTTTTTGGATCAATCTTAAATGGGGTTCGATGAGCATCTTGGATAGATATCTTTTCGTCTTTCATGATGTCAGGGAAGTTTTCTGCCAGCAGATCTTCAACTATTCTCTCTGTGTTTTCTGTTGTCCCTCCCTGTTCTGGGACTCCAATCACACACAAGTTATCTTTCTTGATAGAGTCCCACATGATTCTTAGGGTTTCTTCATTTTTTTTAATTCTTTTATCTGATTTTTTTTCAGCTATATTGGTGTTAATTCCCTGGTCCTCCAGTTTTCCCACTCTGCATTCTAATTGCTCGAGTCTGCTCCTCTGACTTCCTATTGCGTTGTCTAATTCTGTAATTTCACTGTTAATCTTTTGGATTTCTGCATGCTGTCTCTCTATGGATTCTTGCAACTTATTAATTTTTCCACTATGTTCTTGAATAATCTTTTTGAGTTCTTCAACTGCTTTATCAGTGTGTTCCTTGGCTTTTTCTGTAGATTGCCTTATTCCATTTCTGAGGTCATCCCTGATGTCTTGAAGCATTCTGTAAATTAGTTTTTTATATTCTGTATCTGATAATTCCAGGATTGTATCTTCATTTGGGAAAGATTTTGATTCTTTAGTTTGGGGGGTTGTAGAAGCAATCATGGTCTGCTTCTTTATGTGGTTTGATATTGACTGCTGTCTCCAAGCTATCACTAAGATATTGTAGTGATTTATTCTATATTTGCTCACTGAGTCTTATCTTGTTTTGTTTTCTTTCAGTATACGTAGATGGGCTACTAGATTGGGCTGTCTTGATTGTTGTAGCCCTTGACTCACTTATGACCTATTACCAGCTGGTTTGGGCTGTTACCAGATATATATGCCTGAGTCCATTCACTATTCTTGAGTAGAATCTGATTTTGGGTCATCAAGTGTGTGATGCACCCTGTTACCTATCCACCTTGAGAAGTAGTGGTGATATTTGTGTGCACCAGATTCTATTAGCAGCTGGGGTTCACACTCCAAGGGGGTCAGGATGCTGACAGGCTTCCCCCAAGTGTCAGTGAGGTAGGTGTGTCTCTATTCCTAAAGCACCTTGGTGGGTGGGCTCTGCAGCTGTACCTTAGGCCCCCAATGCAAGTACCTCTACAAATTGGTAGGTGTCACCCTCCTTAGACCCCTAAGGCAGGAGGCTAGGTGGTCTGGGGGGAGCTTCAGCCCTCAGTTCCATGTTGTGGGTCACTGAGGGCTCTGTTGAATACGCAGAGATATCAGACCTGGGAAACTTGTCTTTCCAGTAAATCCGCTAAAGCAAATGCAGTCAGATCCCTATCAGAAATGCCTTTGCACTGTAATAGCCACCTTGTTCCCAGTAGGGATAAAAGCCCGAGACTGTGGATCGCATATGCTTGGCTGGAGCTGGTCCTGTGTTTTCAGTCGAATTAGGGAAGGATTTTTGGTCCCTGGGTTTTTTGTGGTTGCTTCTCTCAGGCCAGAAGAATGGGTTAGGAAAAGACCAAAAAAGAAAAAAAAGGAAAAGAAAAGCCGCGGAGCAGTTCTCCCTCTGGCTCAGGAAATTCCAATGTTAATGAAGCTGCCTGGGGAGGGGAGGGGAGGGTTCAGAAAAACAGGAGAGAGTAGCACCCTGGAATATAGACAAAGTTACTTATCCTGCTTGGGATGACTGTTTTATCTGAGATTCCCGAGGGGCGCGTCGCCTGTGTGCGCTGGCTGGGTAGAGATTGCCCCTGAGGGTCAGGCTCGCATCCCGTGCTTGCGCTGTCTCAGAAGCCACGGTTAGTTCCTCCGCTCCCAGCCGAAAGCCCAGCATCAAGGTTCCCCGGCTGGGACGCTGCACTCCCAGCTCCAAAAACAGTCGCTGCCTCCTGGTGACTTCTCCTCGTGTCAGCTGCATGGCTGCGCCGCCTGTGTGCACTGGCTGGGCTTCCCCCGAGGTCAGTTCGGGGGGCTGGGGCTGCGCCCCGTGTTTGCACCATCACAGGATGTCCTGCTCAGCTCCCCTGTGCCCAGTCCAAAGCCCCATGCCAAGATTCCCCCGCTGGGAAGCTGCACTCCCAGCTCCAAAACCAGTCACTGCCTCCCAGCGACTTCTCCTCCCACCAGCCGCGTCTCCGCGCGGACTGGCTGGGCCCCCTCCCGAGGTCAGTTCAGGTGGGTAGGGCTGCGCCCCGTGTTTGCGCCATCACAGGATGCTGTGCTCAGCTCCCCTGCACCCAGTCCAAATCCCGGCGCCAAGGTTTCCTGACTGGGACGCTGGCTCCAGGCTCCGAAAACAGTCGCTGCTTCCCCGTAGTTGTTCGTTCTCGGTCTCTGTCACTCAGGTCAACTCTTTAAATCTGTGTTTGTTGGTCAGGGTTCGTAGATTGTCATGTATGTGATCAATTCACTTGTTTTTCCTAGTCTTTGTTGCAAGAGGGATCCAAGTAGCATCTACCTAGTCAGCCATCTTGGCCCCCTCCTCCCTTAAAGACATTCCTAAGAATAGAAGCGCTGGATTTCATCATACTTGATTGACAATCCAAAAAGCATATAAAAATGGAAATAGAGAAAATATAGTATGATACAGATTTTATTTCTGAAAATTATGTCTTAGTTCTTTGTTTTACTCTAACCCAATAGCTGTGTCAATATTTCCTACGTTTTTAAGTGAAATGTAAATGACTGGTGAGTGACTGAAATAAATGGGACCACAAAAATGTGTTTTATATTATTACCTATAGATTGCCTGTCACTCCTCACAAATGGGAGACCTTCTGCCTTTCTGACCCTGCTTTAAAGGTGGACAACATCAAAGCAGATAATTAATCATAGGTGGCTATAGTATATTTGTTCTCATACAGGACCATCCTGAAAAAAACTCACCTGTGTTTAAATAAATTAGGGTGTTGGTCCTAAGCACTGTGTTTTAATAGTTGCAAAGCTAGAAAAGAACAGAATGATCTCATTTATTCTCTTTATTTTAATATTTTTCTTTTTCTCTGGAAAGAATACTCTTTGAGAAATGAGTATCTCTTCATATTTTATGGCGCCAGTTCAGCTCACTTTTTTACTTACAGAATTCAGGGCTGTGTGATCAGTCATTTCCAGCAGTCAAAAAAATTAATATTTTTGCACTATGATTTTAATTATCATGCTTTTTTCATAATGTTCTTCTCACTTGAAAGATACACAATGTATATTCTTACTTAATACTGAGGTGGAACGGAGCCCTGGTTGCTCAGTGGTTAAGCGCTCAGCTGCTAACCAAAAGGTGGGTGGTTTGAACTCACCTGCCCATCCATGGGAGAAAGACATGGCAGTCTGCTTCCATAAAGATTACAGCCTTGGAAACCCTGTGGGGAAGTTTTACTCTGTCCTACATGGTCACTATATGTCAGAATTGACTCAATGGCAGCAGGTTATCGATGTAAAAGTATCTCCAATTTATTTAGAAAATATGACAATGTATATTATATCACTAATTTATATTAACTTTTAGTTGTGACAGAATTACAGTGCCCTTAACTATTATTCCATTTATCTTCCGTATAAAATAATAAAAATTTAATTACTCTGGAGAGATGTTACAATGGACTTCAATGAATTCTAGAATTATAAAGCAGATTTGATAAAAATATAATTTCAAGTATACATTATCAGCTCTTATCCTACATAAATGTTCCAGGGGGAGATGAAAGAAAAATGTTCAAAAGTCAATCTAAAGTTTAATAAATCAAGTTTTAAATACAGAACTAGATCATGCAAATAAGGAAGCTGTTATGAAGCCATGGGAAAAATAAGGCTACAATTTTTTACATTAATAACAGATTGTATAGGGGTTACTATAGAACCCAATAATTTGTACAGATTATTAAACACTTGCAGACAGTGCTTGAATTTTTTCTTTATTTACTAAACATTTATGAAGAATAAACCCATGAGTCCATTATATTATATTATATATTTATATATTTTTAAAAATGTAGCAACAAATATCAGCATTCTTCCTGCCCCCAAACCAGTAACAGAAACTCAATTATTTTGTGGGCAGTCCTTGCTATTATTTAGAACTTCAACTTTTAATGTTTTATTGCCTACAGGTTAAGCTACTGGTTTATATTGCAAATAACACTTGCATGGAAATGGAGTACCTGAGCAGCTGGACTCATCAAGTTGGAAATCATGGCAGTTGGTAAAACCATCACAGCGCTGGTGAGCTGGAATACAGCTGTTAGAGGAGGTGCATGTCAGAGCTCCATTAGTACAGCTCTCATTGGCTGAAAGAATTAATGATCACGGTTAAAATCATGTCTTTTTTTAAGTGAACTTCTAAAATGAAATAATACAGTTTATTGTATTATTCTTCATTTATTCTAGTCTTATGCTTAAAAAAACTGTTCTTTCTGAAGAAAATGTCAACTTAATGGAAGTGTTACAATAAGCTGAAAATTTCTTCAGAGAAGTTTGCCAATAGAATCGTTTCCCAAATGTGTATTACATAGTATTATACATGGACTACTATGCATTGTATGTCCTATGAAGTCTGAATTGATTTTAGGCTAGGGGCCAGCTTTTACTTCAAGGCAGATCTCTCTGTGCTTCTGTAGCTTCCTTAATCTTTCTCACCTTATGTACAATTGAATGGATGGGAAACACAAATAATTTGAATGTTCATCAATTTCCAACTGGGGTACAGATAGGTCATGGGAAGTCATTGGTTATCTGTCATGTCAGGTGATGATGTGATCACTGCAGCTCAACGTACTATGACACTGTGGTAACCCATGATGTAGGCATATTAGTAAACCCAGCTTCCTTTTGGGGGCCACAAACAGGGTTTAGCCTGGCTTCAAGGGACTAGCATATTAATAAAATAGGGATGCTGTTACTCATAAGACTGACTGTTTAATGTTTTCAAGAAAATGTCTTTATATACTCCCATCAGAAGCACTGACAACTGTCCAATACCAATCTTATCTTGCAAAGAACTCTACCTTGCTTGCATGCTAGAAAACCAAAACCAAACCCATTGCCGTTGAGTCGATTCCAACTCATGGCAACCTCATGTGTTGCAGAGTAGAACTGCTCCATAGGGTTTTCTTGGCTGTAATTTTTGTAGAATCAGATTGCCAGATCTTTCTTCTTGGTGCTTCTGGGTGGGTTTGAACTGCCAACCTTTAGGTTAGCAGCTGATTGTACACTCCCTGGGCCACCCTTGGATGCTGCTATTGATTAATTCAATTATATCAGCTTTATCCATTGGGAAGCTCAATTACTAATCATAAAACCCTGTATTTGTGTTCCTCCCTCCATTCTCTAGTCACTTCAGGATCACAGCTTTGTCTAAAACAATAGCGTGTTTTAGACTTTTATGAGTAAGGACCTCACCAGAAGCCCTTGTTCCAGGCCACCATTGTGTTTGAAGCACGTTTAGTCTCTGTTCTCCTCTTTGCTTTAGGATGTGAAGTTTGTGCTTGCTTCAGGCCCTGGAGGCCTGCTGCTTTTGACTTGATCTCTGCTCTGATTTTGGTCCCTGCAGATGTTTGTCTTGTCTCTTAGCTTTTTTATGCGGTAACTATTCTACCTATCACTGTTATTTTAGAGCAGAGAGAATACGTCAAAGTATGAACCCACTGCACTACCTTGTCTGGAAGTCTGGACAGATTTCAAAAGCACTGAATAATAATGATATTGATTGGCGTTTTTCCCCTAACTTTACCTCTGAGTTCTAGGGTTTGGCAGAAGCATGTCAAAGGCAGTAGTAGACGGTCAGCACCTTCCGGCACTCAACCCAGATTCAACAAGAACAGCTCTGCTTTTATCTAATTCATTTAATGGTGTTGTATACAATATCTTATTTGAACATTTTACTTTGATCCTGCTGCTAAAATTTTGAAAAGGATTAATATGATTAATCTGGGCAATCACTTGTACTAGACTAAAGACAATTAGATCTCAACCTTTTCAGAATAAATTGATAATTTAGAAGACTCAGGGATAAATATTTCCATACATGTGTAGATTTTTCCAGTTACATCACAAATTATTCTTTTCTTCAAATATAATTACAGGTTAGAAGGAATTCTATATTTGAGGTATCATAGGTTACTGACACAATTTAGTTTGAGAACTGCCTGTCAAAATATATTTTAAAGTGAGACATAAAAAATAATATTTTCTTTTTTTATTGTGCTCTAGATGAAGGTTTACAGAGCAAATTAGCTTCTCATTAAACAATTAAGACATATATTGTTTTGTGATATTGTTTGCCAACCCCACGACACGCTAACACTCCTCCCTTCTTGACCTTGGATTCCCCATTACCAGCTTTCCTGTCCCCTCCTGCCTTCTCACCCTTGCCCCTGGGCTGGTGTCGCCATTTAGTCTCAATTCGTTGCATGGGCCTCTCTAATCTTTGCCTGAAGGGTGAACCTCAGGAATGACTTCAGTACTGAGCTAAAAGGGTGGCCAGGGGCCATACTATCAGGGTTTCTCCAGTCTCCGTCAGACCAGAAAGTCTGGTCGTTTTTTTACTTAGAATTTTGTTCTACATTTTTCTCCAGGTCTGTCCAGGACCCTCTACTGTGATGCCTGTCAGAGCAGTTTTTGGTGGTAGCCAGGCCATTTAGTTTTGCTGGACTCAGTCTGGTGGAGGCTGTGGTAGTTGTGGTCCTTTAGTCCTTTGGGCTAATCTTTCCATTGTGTCTTTGCTTTTCTTCATTCCCATTAGCTCCAGATGGGTTAGGACCAGTGGAGTATCTTACATGGCCACTCACAAGATTTTAAGACCCCAGATGCTACTCAACAAAGTAGGATGTAGAACATTTTCTTTATAAACAATGTTATGCCAGTTGAGCTAGATGTCCCCCAAGATCATGGTCCCCAGCTCTCAGCTCAGTAATTTGGTCCCTTAGGGAGTTTAGATGTGTCTATGAAGCTTCTATGACCTTACCTTGGTCAAGTTGTGATGATTTTCCCAGTATTGTGTACTGTCTTAACCTTCACCAAAGTTACCACTTACCTGTTGTCTAGTTAGTGTTTTTCCCTTCCCACCCCTCCACTCCCCTCCTAACCATCAAAGATTGTTTCCTTCTGTGTGTAAACCTTTTCATGAGTGTTTATAATAGTGGTTTCGTACAGTATTTGTCCTTTTGTGATTGACTTATTTCCCTCAGCATAATGCCTTCCAGGTTCATCCATGTTACGAGATGTTTTGCAGATTCAGCGATGTTCCTTATAGTTGTTTAGTATTTTATTGTGTGTATGTACCATAGTTTGTTTATCCATTCATCTGTTGATGGGAACTTAGGTTGTTTCCATCTTTTTGCTATTGTGAATAATGCTGCAATGAACATGGGTGTGCATATGGCTATTTGTGTGACAGCTTTTATTTCTCCAGATTCTAGGAGTGAGATTACCGGATTGTACGGTATTTCTAGCTTTTTAAGGAAGTGCCATATCGCATTTTGCATTTCCATCAGCAGTGTGTAAGAGTTCCAGTCTCTCCACAGCCTCTCCAACATTTGTTATTTTCTGTTGTTTTTTTGATTTGTGCCAGTAATGTCAAGGTGATTTGTGCCAGTAATGTCAGGGTGAGATGGTATCTCATTGTAGTTTAGATTCGATTTCTCCAATGGCTAGTGAGTACAAGCATTTCCTCATTTGTCTGTTACCCACTTGAATATCTTTGTTGAAGTATCTGTCCATATACTTTGACCATTTTTTTAATGAATTATTTGTTTTTTATTTTGTTGTTGTAAAGGTGTTGGATTTTGCTGTAGATTTTTGAGATTAGACATTTATTGGACTTGTCAGAGCCAAAACTTTTTTTCCACTTTGTAGGTTCCCTTTTTACTTTTTTGTTGAAGTCTTTTGATGAGCCTAAGTGTTTAATTTTTAAAAGATCCCAGTTATCTAGCTTATCTTCTGGTGTTTGTATACTGCTAGTTATGGTTATATCCTATTTATGCCATGTATTAGGGTCTCTAGCATTGACCCTATTTTTTCCCTATGATCTTTATTGTTTTTAGTTTTATATTTAAGTTTTGATCCATTTTGAATTAGTTTTTGTGTATGGTGGGAGGTATGGGTCCTGTTTCATTTTCTTTCTTTTTTTTTTTTTTGCAGATGGACATTCAGTTTTGCCAGCACCATTTGTTGAAAAGACTCTTTTCCCCATTTAATGGACTTTGGGCCTTTGCCGTAGATCAGATGACCACAGATGGATTGATTTACATCTGGGTTCTTGATTCCGTTCCATTGGTAAATGTGTCTGTCCTCCTACCAGTACCAGGCTATTTTGACTACTGTAGTTGTATAGTAGGGTCTGAGGTCAGGTACTGCAAGTCCTCCGAGTGTATTCTTCTTCTCAGTAGTGCTCTACTTATCCAGGGCCTCTTTCCTTTCCATATAAAGTTAACGTTGGGTTTTTCCACTTCGTTAAAGAATGCTGATGGTATCTGAATAGGGATTGCATTATATTTGTAGACTGCTTTGGGTAGAATTCACGTTTTCACAATGTTGAGTCTACCTATTCATGAAAAAAGAGTAGGGTGTTTTTCTATTTATGTAGGTCTCTTTTGTTTTCTCGAATTAGTGTTTTGTAGTTTGCTTTGTATCGGTCTTTTAAATCCCTGATTAGATTTATTCCTAAATATTTTAGTTTTTTAGGGGATACGATAAATGATGTTGCTTTCCTTGATTTCCTTTTCATGGTTGTCTTTATTGGTATATAGGAATCCAACTGATTTTTTTGTTTACCTTGTATCCTCTTACTCTACTGAATCTTTCTATTAGTTCCAGTAGTTTTCTCATGGAGTCTTTTGGGTTTTCTGTGTATAGTATCATATCATCCACAAATAGGGGCTGTTTTACTTCTTCATTACCAACTTGGATATCCTTTACTTCTTTTTCTTGCCTTATTGCTCTAGCTAGGACTTCCAGCATAATCTTAAACACAAGTGGTGATAAAGAGCATCCTTGTCTTGTTCATTTTCTCAGGGGAAAGGTTTTCAGCTTCTCTCTGATGAAAATTATGTTGGCTGTTGGCTTTGTATAGATGCCCTTTATTACATTGAGGAATTTCACTTCTACACTTATTTTATTGAGAGTTTTTATCAGGAATAGGTGCTGGTCTTTGCTGAATGCCTTTTCTGCATCTATTGAAAATCATGGGATTCTTTTATTTACGTGGTGGATTAAGTTGATTGATTTTCTAATGTTGAACCATCTTTGCATACCTGGTATGAATCCCACTTGGTTGTGGTGTATTATTATTATTATTTTTATATGATGCTGAATTCCATTGGCTAGAATTTTATTGAGAATATTTGCATCTATATTCATGAGAGACACTGGTCTGTAATTTTCCTTTTTTGTGATATCATTGCCTGGTTTTAGTATCAGGGTTATGCTGGTTTCATAGAACGAATTTTGAAATATTCCTTCTTTTTCTGGGCTCTGAAATAGCTTGAATAGTACTGATGTAAGCCTTCTCTTAATATTTGGTAGAATTCTCCAGTGAAGCCATCTGGGTCAGGCATTTACTTTTTTGGGGAGTTTTTTTTATTACCTCTTCAATCTCTTCTTTTGTTATGGGTCTGTTCAGATTTTCAGCCTTGGTTTTAGTTTAGGTAGGTAGTGCATTTCTTGAAATTTGTCCATTTCCTCTAGGTTTTCAAATTTGTTGGAGTATAGTTTTTCATAGTACTCTGTTATGATCACTTTTATTTCAGTTGGGTCTGTTGTAATGTCCCCCATTTCATTTCTTATTTGAGTTATTTGGATCTTCTCCTGTTTTTCTTTTGTCAGTTTGGCCAGTGTTGATCCTTTCAAAGAACCAGGTTTTGGTTTTGTTGATTCTATTGTTTTTCTATTCTCTAGTTCATTTATTTCTGCTCTGATCTTTATTATTTCCTTTCTTCTGGTGGCTGTGGGCTTCTTTTACTGTTCTCTTTCTTTTTGTTTGAGTTGTGTAGCTAATGTTTTGATTTTGTCCCTGTCTTCTTTTTTGCTGTATGCATCTACTGCTGTAAGTTGACCTCTGAGCACTGCCTTTGCTGTGTCCCAAAGGTTTTGATATGATGTGTTTTCATTCTTGTTTGATTCTAGGATTTTTTTGATTCCATCTTTGATTTTTTTCTATTACCCTGTGGTTTTTAAGCAAGGTGCTATTCAGTTTCCATGTAATTAATTTTTTCCCTTGCTCTTCCTGTTATTATTTTCTATTCTTATGGCATTGTGATCAGAGAAGATGCTTTGCATTATCTCAGTGTTTTGGATTTTGTTGAAGGTTGTTTTGTGGTCTAAGATGTAGTCTATTCTGGAGAACATTACATGTGCATTGGAAAAGGATGTGTGCTTTGCGGCTGTTGGGTACAGTGTTCTGTATACGTCCATGAGGTCAAGCCAGTTGATCATGGCCTTTAGACCTCCTACGTCTTTGCTGAGTTTCTTTCTAGATATTCTGTCCTTTACTGAGAGTGGTATGTTGAAATCTCCTGTTATTATTGTGAGACTGTTGATTTCTCTTTTCAGTGCTGTTAGAGTTTGTTTCATACATATTGGAGCCCTGTCACTGGATGTGTAGATATTTATTATGGTTATGTCCTCATGGTGGAGTGTCCCTTTTAACATTATATAATATCCTTCCTTGTCTTTTGTGATGGATTTTATTTTCAAGTCTATCTTGTCTGAGATTTGCATTGCCACCACTGCTCTTTTTTGGTTACCATTTGCTTGATATATTTTTTCCCATCCTTTGATTTTTAATACAGTTATGCCTTTGCTCCTAAGGTGTGTCTCTTGTAGACAGCATATTAGAGGGTCTTTTTTTAAAAAAGAATCCATTCTGTCACTCTCTGTCTCTTATGGGTGCATTTAAACCATTCATGTTCACTGTGATTATCGATAGGTTTAAGTTTATTGCTGTCATTTTGTAGTGCTTTTTTTTTTATGGTGCTAATGTTGTCTTTGGTTCTCTTATTCTCATTTGCTGAACTCCTTTTGTTTGCGGATTTGTTTTTTAATTTCTTTCATTTTTGTGTACTTTGTGTTTACCGAGACTTTATTTTTCTTCTTTATGTTGATAAGTGGGTTTGTGAACTTTTTTGTGTTTACCTTGAAATTTACCCCTATCTTCCTAAGTTTGAGCTAGTCTTATATTACTTGATAGCACCTTGACTTCCTCTCCATTTGAAAGTTTTATACATATACTGTTTATTCCCTTTTTTATTGTTCTGATGTTGTTATCTTTTACATATTAACCTCTTTGGTTCCCTTTTGTAAATATTTTAGTTTGTTTTACCCTTGAGAGTTTGTTACCTAGGTTTGGTATCTGGCTAAAAAAAAAAAAAAAAAAAAACCCACAACAGTAACAAAAATAAATATGGTGCTGAGGGAGCCATATGTTGGTTGTGGGGGCAGAATTGGGGTAGTAGTGAGCTGACATCTCTCTCACCAGGCAGTGCGGCATAGCCCATCAGGAAGGTGCAGAGCAGTGTGGGGCCTAGGTGAGAGGGAGAAGAAAAAGGGAGAAGGGGAAAGATAAAGAAAAATAAAAAATATGGCACTGAAAGAGCTGGCCTGTGGGGGTGGTGCAGACCCAGGAAGGCCATGTGCCAGAGGCTTTCTAGCCGAGTGGTACAGCACAGCCCATTGAGAAGGGGGGTGGGGCATGGGGCTAGGTGGGTGAGAGAAAGGAATGGAAGAAAGGCCGAGAGAGAAGAAAACTGAGAAGATAAAAAAATGGCACTGAAGGAGCCTGTTGGTGGGGGTGGAGCAGACCCAGGGATGCCATGTGCTGATGGGTCTCTAGCCAAATGGAGTGGCATAGCCCGTCAAAAAGGGGTGGGGATGGCACATGAGGCTAGCTGGGCAGAAGAAAGGAAAGGAAGGGAGGGAGAGAGAGAGAAGAAACAAACAAAAAATGGCACTGAGGAAGCCTGTCAATGTGTTGGCTTGGATGCAGGGATGCCATGTGCCAGTGGCTCTCTAGCTAAGTGGTGTGGCACAGCCTGTCAAGAAGGGGTGTGGACAGCATACAGGGCTAGCTGAGTGGGGGAAAGGAAAGGAAGGAAGAGAGGAAATACAGAGAAGAAAAGAAAAAAAAAATGGCACCGAAGGAATCTACTGGTGGGGTGGTGCAGACCCAGGGAAGCTGTGTGCTGGTGGCTCTCTAGCCAAGTGGTGTGGCACAGCCCATCAAGAAGGGGTGGGGACAGCATACAGAGCTAGCTGGGCAGGAAAGGAAAGGAAGGAAAGGAAAGAGAAGAAACAAAAAGAAAGCCAAATAAACTATTTAAAAAAATGGCACCGAAGAAGCCAGCTGGCGGGGGTAGGGCAGATCTGGGCAACAGTGAGCTGGGGACTCTCTGGCTGAGCTGCCATGGTCCATCAGAATGTGGTGGAGGCCACATAGAGGGATGAAGGATAGGGGGGTGGGAAAGTGTGTTTCCCTGGTTACTGGGTGCTCTGTCTCCTGTTGGAAGCTCTGTGAAGTTGCCTTCCTGTACTCCCTGTCCACCATTTTTGGTGGCTGAGGTCCAAAGTGGTGAATCTGTGTCACATTAGTTAGTAGGGGACCTCCACTTTGTAGTTGTCCTCATTCTCTGTTCTCTGTCAGTTACTTATCCCATTTGGTGCTTGATCAATTCCTTTATCCCTTCATTTGACACTTAGGGTTCCAGGATTGATGTTTGTATCTATTTTACTTAGTTTTTTGGGTCTTTGCTGCAGCGGGATGGCCTGGTGCTTCTCTCTGTAGCGCCATGTTCTAAAAATGATATTTTTAAGAGTATATATTTCTATTAACTAAAAATACTGGATCTGAAAAATTGCAGTGATACTCTTCATCGAACAAAACTTCCTAGGGTGCGATAATATCAGTTCACACCAATAAATATTATTGAACTTTTATCACATGTAATATACTATGCTTAGCACTTTGAGTGGAACATGCAGGGGAGGAACTTAAAAAAAAGGGGGGTACTAGAATGTATACAGCAACAACAAAAAAGATAACAATGCAAGAGTGATTAATAGTTCAAAATAATAATAAAAGAAATGCCATAGGCCAGACTCAATTCAGTTGGCAAAGCATTGGTATAGATAACAAGTATTGTAAAAAGAAAACCTTCCTTAAATGTCAGTAAGTCTATTAAAGCTGAAAGTAACAGAAAATTTTGAAATATGTTTTAAATTTTAACTTGTACAGAGAAAAGCCATTTAGCAGAGTTGGAATAAGGGACATTTTTAAAGAAGTATCATTTCAATTTATAAAAAATCAATGTTTCTAGTAGAAAGACAATATTAAATATAAATTCATTTAAAATATTTAACTCATTACAGGTTTGTTCTAAATATACCAATCACTAGGAAATTTATTTCTGGAGTAATAAAAGTCTTTAAAATATCAATTGTTATTGATTTCCCTGCCTAAAATTGTAAACATCTCAGAATTCTTATTCCTATCAACATTTAAACATGTTCAAGGCTCTCCAAAACAACTAAACCTCTCTTTTTATCCTACTTTCCACTCTACATGCCAACTTCTTGAAAGAGTTATCTACAATTGATTTCTCTCGTTGCCATTTCCCATTCACTCTTCAAAACACTGACCTCAGAGTTCTGTTCTATCATTCTATAGAATGTCCTTTTTCCAAGATGGCCAAGAACCATTTTTGCTATTCCAAATCTATATTTTTTTAGGCCTAATCTTACCTGATCTTTCAGAACATTCCAAAATGTGACTACTCTCTGTTCCTTAAGACTTTCTACTTTTGACTTCAGATGGTTGCTGTGTTATTTTGGTTGAACTTCTACATCCAGAATCATGTCTTCTCAGTGTTTTCAAGGTCCCTTAGGATTCTGCCTGCTGCCTTATTCTTCTTCTTTTCTATATTATCTCATCTACATCCACAGCTTCAATCATAATATGCTGATGGCCATGCATCTTTATATACCTTGGTTTATCTTTCTCTTGCATTCCAGATATCCACTTCTAAACACATTCTAAACATCTCCACATGGATGTATCAAAGATAACTCTAACATGACATGTCTAAAAATGAAGCCATAATCTTCCCTAGGACCCCGTTCTCCTATTTTCCCCATTGAGGACATGGCACATTAGTTGTCCAGTTGCCTAACTCAGAAACCTGGACACCATTCTGATTTCTTTCTCTTCTTTTTCACCTGAATATCTTTTAAATCTATTAATTAGTTTTATCTCATGTCATTATCTCATCAATCCCTATATACTCCAACAGCAACACCCCCTCTAACTACTCCCTCTTTGTCACTCCAATCTATTCCATATACTATTTAAACACAGCTGATGGCACTGGCATAATGGGTGGGGAAGACTCTTTATGACCTGACTCCTGCTTATTTCTCTAGACTTATAACTGCAGTTTTCACCTTAAATTCTAAGAATACAAAATACGCTTCATCCAGACAACTATTTCTGGAACATTTTTCATTCAAGTCAAGTAGGTCTCTACATCACTTATCTAATTACTCTTGTCTTTCCAAATTTGGCTCTGCAATCACTTTTCTTATTAAAGTTTACAGACTTCCTACCACTATAGCTAGGGAGTAGCCTGTGTGTTCTTTAACATTGTATGTTTATCTCTGAATAGAACTAATCACATGTTATTCCCAACTTTTGCTCACTGGCCTCCTTGAGGAGTATGTAATGTATCTACCACCTGAGCTGGAAAAGTGTCAGATCCATTTGCATCATTAATGTCCAGTATAATAATGTGGCATAAATTAGGTTCTTAGTGAAGGTTTATGAATAAATAAATAAGGGAATGTGAGTTAACAAAATGCCTAGGACAGCCTAGAAAAATACTAATGTGCCTTCAAATGTTTGGTGAATAGTGATCATTGCATGTTTTTATTCTGTAATTTTGTATGACATTTTCCCCTAGTCTATTTTCACACAATGTATCCAACAGACTCATAATTCAATTAAGTTTTAGAGATGGATTAGCAATTATCTCACATCTCCAGTCTACTCCTAATGTACACTTAGTTCCTTTTAGGAGCAAAACTTCACATGTTACTATCTAGTTAAACTCTAGTTTTCCAAATAATGGCAAAAAGTATAAAGATATAGCACTTTCCTAAGCTTTTCTTTAAACAGCATTCTTACATGAAGTCAAATATCATATGACTATATTGATCTTAATATGATTTCTATCAGTCAAATTGCATTAGAGCTCTGATAGGGATGGGGATAAGTAATTTGGCAGGGTTTCTCTTCTTCATTCATCTCCATTTGTTTACTTTTCCCTGAAAAGTATTACGAGATGTGACAAGTTGGCTTTGTTACATACACACAAAAAAATTTGTGTAGAAAATAACAGTGAGGTAGGAAATCAATCTCAAAGCTTAAAGCAGAGAAAGAGCTTAACTGATTTCAGACTAAAGTCTTTAAACACCTACGGACTGTTTCCTTTTTCCTTCATTAGTCTTCACTCCTTTTCCAATAGTTTTCATAATTCTGAATGCCCACAATAAACAGGGTACTGAAATAGCCTTGTAATTCTCTCAGTGTTTCTCTCTTACAGTCACATTCCAAACTGCTTTGTACTACTAAAAAAAAAAAAAAAAAGTCTAGTTATTAATATACAGTTCGTGGAGCTCTATCACCACTAAGAAAAAAAAAAAAAAACCCAAACCTATTGCCATCAAGTCGATTTTGACTCATAGCAACACTATAGGACAGAGTAGAACTGCCCCATAGGGTTTCCAAGGAGTAACTGGTGGCTTCGAACTGCCGTCCTTTTGGTGAACAGCCAAGCTCTTAGCCACTGTGCCACCAGGACTACTCTATCACCATAGTCCTCACCAAAAAATATAACACAGTGTAATATAAAACAATAATAATATGGTATGATGAGATATGATATATCAAATAAATAAAATGTTAGTAGTGCTTTGACTCCACCATGATTAGTGTAATTACTTCTTCTCAATTAACATTTTTTCCTCCTTCTCTGACTAGATGAGTTATGATAAAAATAGGAGATACTGAACGTAGGGCTGGATATACAATATGCATTCCCTCTAATCCTCACAGTCCTGTAAAATAGGTATTACTGAAATCATTACACAGATGATGAAATTAGAACTAAGAGGACTTGCATAACTTTCCCAAGACTGCACAGTTAGTAACTGGTAAGGATGAGATTCAAACCTATGTCCTTAGGACTGACTATTCCGTGAACCCTCAAAAACATGACATTCACCTAAGTGATTGTCCAGGCTCAAATCCTAACTACATACATTCATTAAAATAGGTATTTGCCTACAGATCTTTGCTTGCGCCATCTTCATGAACATGTATGGTAGGAAGAAATTATAATGGCACTTATTCAATCCATTTCCATTAACATCTGTTTAAAAAGATAACAAATGTATAGGGGCATCTCCTATATAAGTGACACAGACATAAATGAAAAAGAAAACCAGGTAAATGCAGCAGAGATTAGTGTGACTACAAAAGCAATGTTTTCAGAATTGCTAAGGACTATATACTTTGTTTAACAATAGAACACCAACAACAAAGTATGTTATTGATGACGTGATCGTGGTAAGACTATAGAGAACTTTGTTTTATCTGTCAAGCTCTCTCTATCATTTCAAAATGGCATTCCTTCCCTGGCACACTGAGTTAGTGAAAATAACTCACAGCAGCTGGATTCATCTTCATTAAAGTGACAGTCGGGCACTCCATCACACAGCAGGAGGGACGGGATACACTCGTTTGCAGAGCACTGGAACTCCATTTTACCACAGAGTTGAGGAGGAGGGCTGAGAGAACAATCCATTTCATCAGACCCGTCTACGCAATCTTCCTGTCCATTACACGTCCCCGTGAGAGGGACACACTGGAGTGTGTAGACACAAGAGAATTGATCAGCTTCACAAGGTGATGGCTGTGGTGTGACAGGGCCTAAAAAACAGAGCAAGTCAAATTGTTATGGCATTAGCAGAGTTATCTCTCTGACCAGCACTGAACTATCATAAAAAATTCTTGTATACACATAAAATATCTTGGCAGTTGAAGGAAGTTAATTTCCAAGTAGGAATAATGCGAACTCTACAAAACATGCAAAAGTGATTAGAGATGATGTTGTATTTCTTAATTTCAGAATCAACATTCTTAAAAAGGGCATTATTGACATGAAATTGACATTTTCAAATTAAGGAAGGAAATTTGCTTCATAGGTCTAAAATTTTCAGATTTTCCTAGAAAGCATGGATATGTTTGCAGAGTAAGTTAATAACTTGGGAGAGCTGTACTCACAATTTTAGAATTTAAGGGAGTTATTGTTATAACAGTATATCTATCAGCTTACTGTCTCTTAGTGGCTTCTACTTGGAGGATCTGACTCCTGAGACCCTGATCAGGGTGGAGTCACAGAAGTAGAAGTTTGCTATGGTTTTGTCATGCTGCACTTTGCTCTTGGCTCTTGATTACTTCACAAAGGCCATGTGCTACTATATTTAAAGTGTACAAAAAATCATAGTTAAATCCAAGATTACCGTGGTAGACAGAATCATGAAGATAATGCTTCAAACCCAAACAACTCATTTTACAGATGATGCTACTGAGGCTCACATATTTCAAGTGTTCAAAGATAAAATGCTAGTTTGATAAAATATTACTCAAAACTATCATGCAGCAAAGGTTTTGAGAAGCATTCCAACCATAACTTCAAGTCAAACTTAAAACATGGGCACATTGAAATATTACAAAACATCTCTTCTGACCATTAAAGCCATAAAAGTAGAAATCAATAACAGAAAAAGCAAGGGGAAAAAATCAAACGCATGGAAGCTGAACAACACCTTGCTAAAAAACTATTGGATTATAGAAGGAATTAAAGATGGAATAAAGAAACTCACAGAATCAAATGAAAATAAAAACACATCCTACAAAAACCTTTGGGACACAGCAAAAGCAGAGCTCAGAGGTCAACTTACAGCAGTAAATGCACACATCCAGAAAGAAGAAAGGGCCAAAATCAAAGAATTAAGCCTATAACTTGTATAAAGAGAACAGCAAAAAAAAAAAAAAAAAAAAAAAACCTTGGGCACCAGAAGAAAGCAAATAATAAATAAAAATTAGAGCAGAATTAAATGAAATAGAGAATAGAGAAATAATTGAAAGAGTTAACAAGACCAAAAGCTGGTTCTTTGAAAAGATTGATAAGATTGATAAACCATTGGCCAAACTGACAAAAGAAAAAGAGGAGAGGAAGCAAATAACCCCAATAAGAAATGAGATGGGTGATATCACAACAGACCCAACTGAGATTAAAAGAAAATCATAACAGAATACTATGAATAATTGTGCTCCAACAAATTTGAAAACCTAAAGGAAATGGACAAATTTCCAGAAACACACAACCTACCTAAACTAACACAAAGAGGTAGAACAACTGCATAAACCTGTAACAAAAGAAGAGATTGAAAGGGTAATTTAAAAACTCCCCAAAACAACAACAACAAAAAGCCCTGGCTCTACTGAAGAATTCTACCAAACTTTCAGAGAAGAGTTAACACCACTACTACTAAAGGTATTTCAGAGCATAGAAAAGGATGGAATACTCCCAAACTCATTCTATGAAGCCAGCATAGCGCTGATACCAAAACAGGTAAAGACACCACAAAAAAAAAAAAAAAGAAAGAAAAGAAAAATGGGCAAAGAATATTGACGAGCTGATGTTCCTTGAGGTTAGAGAAGGATTTAAATGAGTATATAGGATTGCACTAAATTTCTGGAGCATTATTAGTGGAATAGGTCTTATAGTACATATAGCCTCTGTTCTAGCAGTTGATGACCTTATCAGTATATTAAGGGAGACAATAGACTCAGATGGCAGTGGAGACAAGATCAGGAATAGTTTGTTTTATTTGTTTTTAGATTTTTAAACTATTTCTATTATTTATGGGTTATATAGGAATAGTCTGTTTTATACATAACTCTGGTGTTGCGAATTCATTTTTAAAATGAAATTTGAGGATTCTTCTTTTTCGCCAACTCGCCTGGTAATGATAATATTTTAAGAATGTATGGTGATACTTAGGCAGTCTGTGTTCATGGAAATTAGCATGTTTAATTGAAGAAGAGGGTAAGCTTATGACCCTGAGACCTTAGTGTGATGTCTAATCTAACTCAGATCATAGGGAAGAAGCAGCATATATAATTGCAGTGTTCTGATATACACATTCTAAATTTAAACTTAGAAAGTAAATTGGATTTAAATTTTATGCTCTTATAGATAGCTCTTTGGACATTTAACCATTGTCAAACAGTTTGTCTTATTTATTTTCATTAGATTGTTGTTGTTGCTGTTGTTAGGTGCTGTCAAGTTGGTTCTGACTCATGGTTGACTCTTACGTAGGACAGAACTAAACACTGCCTTGTTCTGCACCGTCCTCACGGTCGTTGCTATGCTTGAGCGCATTCTTGCAGCCACTGTATCAATCCATCTCAACAAGGGTCTTCCTCTTTTTCACTGATCCTTTACTTTACCATGCATAATGTCTTCCTCCAGGGACTGGTCCCTTCTGATAACATGTCCAAAGTACCTGAGATGAAGTCTCGCCATCCTTGCTTCTAAGGATCACTCTGGCTGCACTTTTTCCAAGAGACTTGTTTGTTCTTCCGGCAGTGCATGATATATTCAATGTTCTTCACCAACAACATGACTCAAAGTCATTAATTCTTCTTTGGTGTTCTTTATTCATTGTCCAGCTTTCCCATGTATATGAGGTGATTGAAAATATTATGGCTTGGGTCAGGTACACCTTAATCCTCAAAGTGGTATTGTTGCTTTTCAAAACTTTAAGGAGGTCTTTTGAGGCACATTTGCTCAATGCAGTATGGTGTTTGACTTCATGACTGCTGCTTCCATGGGCATTTATTGTGGATCCAAGTAAGAGGAAATCCTTGAAAAGTTCAATATTTTTTCTCTTTATCATAATGTTGCTTTATTGGTCCAGTTGTGAGGATTTTTGTTTCCTCTGTGTTAAGGTGTAATCCATACCGAAGGCTGTGGTCTTTGATCTTCATCAGTAAGTGCTTCAAGTCCTTTTCGCTTTCAGCAAGCAAGGTCATGTCATCTACATAACACAGGTTGTTAATAAACCTTCTTCTAATCCTGATGCCACGTTCTTCTTAACATAGTATGGTGATTGAATAAGTATGGTGAAAGGATACAACTCTGACACACACTTCTCTTGACTTTAGACCACGCAGTATCCCCTTCTGTTCAAACAACTGCCTCTTGGTCTATGTACAGGTTCCTCGTGAGTACAACTAAGTGTTCTAGAATTCCTATTCTTCACAATGTTATCAATAATTTGTTATGATCCACACAGTCAATGCCTTTGCATAGTCAATAAATCACAGGTAAACATCTTTCTGGGATTCTTTGCTTTCAGCCAAGATCCATCTGACATCAGCAGTGATATCCTCATTCCACATTCTATTCTGAATCCTCCTTGAATTTCTGGCAGTTCCCTGTCAATGTACCACTGCAATTATTTTTAAATTATCTTCAGCAAAATTTTACTTGCGTGTGATATTCCATTTCAACTAACTACTATCTAGGATAGCATTAGTGTTCCATTTCATTTTTGATGACTTCCAATTTTCCTAAAGTCATACTTCCCACATTTCATGTTCTGATTATTAATGGATGTTTATAGCTGTTTCTTCTCATTTGGAGTCATCCCACATCAGCAAATAAAGGTCACAAAAGCTTTATTCCATCTAAATCATTAAGGTTGACTCTACTTTGAGGAGGCAACTCTTCCCCAGTCATATTTTGAGTGCCTTCCAACCTGAGAGGCTCATCTTCTGGCGCTATATTCGTGGTGTGATTAATTACTTTTGTGTGTGGCCTTTCTAGCCATGGGCTTGTAACTCCCACTCAGGTGACTGTGTGATAGGGTAATTGTGGCCTACCAAGGGGATTGGTCATTTTTGCCTTAAAAGAGCCACTTCCAGAGTGGAGAGGGGGAGCCCACCACCAACAAGGGGATTGGTCAGCTTTGCTTTAAAAGAGCCAATTTCAGAGCAGAGAGGAAGAGCCCACTACCACCAAAGAAGGAGAGACCAACAGGAGAGACCCAGCAGTGGACACCTGGCAGCAGTAGATGGCACAGTGGGCTTCCCAGCCCATGGAGAGAGAAAAGCAAGTGCCTTTGGGCAGAGACTGAGGGCCAGGGAGAGGAATGTGTGTGTGCACGGCTGGGGAGAGGCTATCCTGATGAAAGAACTGTATCCTGAGTGTTCTTGAGTCTGAATTATAACTGTTACTTCCCTAATAAACTCCATAATTGTGAGTGTGGTCTATGAATTCTGTGTGGCCATTGCAATGAATTATCAAACCCAGTGGAGACTGCTGTGGAAGGGATAGTTGGTGTCAGAATTGACAGAGATGGTGGAGAGAGGGGGCATGTCTGACCTCTACCTCACAGGAATCAGCCTTGGGCTATTGATCTTATTTTGGGATTGGAGGAAGTCAGACACCATCCAAGCCATTTTTACAATATCAGACAATGTTCTGCTGCTATTCATAAGGTCTTAATTGACTAATTTTTTTCAGAGGTAGATGGCCAGGTCCTTCTTCCTCATCTGTTTTAGTCTGCAAGCTCTGCTGAAACCTTTCCACCATGGGTGACCTTGCTGGTATTTGATACATTGGTGGCATAATTTCCAGCATCGCAGCAACATGCAAGCCACCATAGTATAACAAAGTGACGGATAAGTGGTGGTTTATTAAATTACTCTCACATTTAAGGAAGGACTACTGTTGTTGTTAGTTGCTGTTGAGTCAATTCTGACTCATGGCAATCCCCATGTGGGCAGAGTATAACTGCTCCATAGGGTTTTCAAGGCTATGACATTTCAGAAGCAGATAGCCAGGCCTATCTTCCAAGGCACCCCTGTGTGGATTCAAATAGCTAATTTTTCAGTTATTTGTAGAGTAATTAACTGTTTTCACCACCCAGGGACTCCTAAGGAAATTTTTTTGTAAAGTAATATATTCATTAAATTTTATTTTTATGAACTTACCAATGATTAAAAAGTTTTAATATGCTTTCTGCATCTGAGGAAAATTAAAATCTGGAATCAACTTTAGTAACACACCTCTTACTTAGGTAATTTACTAAGCTTTTCTGAAAAACCTTAGAGGGAAGTAATTGTCTTTATTTCAAGAAAAACACAGAACCCATATGCTCTCACCATTCAAAATGTTTTATTTTTTGTGTGTTCCTTTGTATATTTTCCTTATATTAGTTATGCAAATTAAAACTCCTTTATTTGGAGGTAGCAATTCCATAAGAAGTTACACATGCTTCCTGACACAGCCCTATTCATCGATTAGTGAAGTCCATAATCATTTATATGGAAAGATCCTCTGAACTCACTTTTTCTAGGCCCTGCATTTCAAGGAAGCTGGTGAGCTGTACTGCCCACTGTGGATATTGGAAGGATTCTTCCTTCAAGATCAAGGTGCTCATTCTCCCAGCTGCTGGGAGTGTTACCAGATGACAGCTCATGCAGAACCCTCCAAGATTACACACCGTTCCAGAAACAGTCCCATTCATTGGCTAGTGAATTGCGGATATGACAGGCCAGCCACCGTGCCTCAATTTGGGACATTTATAAAGGGTCAGTGAAGATCCTGAGTTCCCCACGGGGTTTACTGGTGCCCCCTGTTGCAACTGCATCACAGTTCAACCTTGCCTTCTGCCCACTCTTGCTTCCTTCACTCCCTTATAGAGTTTGTTCCTTAGAGAATTTCAAATAAAGCTTCTCTCTATATGGGAATCTCTGCCTCAGTGTGTTTCCTAGGGAAACTGACCTAAGTCTCCATCCCCCTATCTAAATTAAATATACTTATTGCCCATTAAGTCAATTCTGACTCATAGTAACCCAATAGGACAGAGTAGAACTGCCCCATAGAGTTTCCAAGACTCTACATTTTTATGGAAGCAGACTACCACATCTTTCTCCTGAAAAGCAGCTGGTGAGTTTGAATCAACGACTTTTCAGTTAGCCGCCGAGTGCTTAACCACTGTGCCACCAGGGCACCTAGTGGAAACATATCTTCTTTTAAATTAAAAATCCTCTGAACTATTTGCTTCTCAAATTTTCCACTGCAGTATTTCTGATGCAAGAGACATATGAATCTGCACTCTCAAGGAAAATCTAGGTAGGATCTTAGCCAGAAGCAGTTCTCCATAAGCTCATCATTTCTTTTAAGTCTCTTGTTTTATCCAAATGCAAAACTCTTTATTCTACTACATAATATATCCATTTCTTTAAACAAATGTCTTCCTCCAGGTGTTCAGATAAAAATAATACTCCTGGATAATGTATTATGTTTACCTTGTGACTTGAATGCATTCTGCCGCATACCTTCTTTGAGAAGTGTGACCACAATTAACAGAGTTTTCCTAAAATTTTAATTTCAGTATATTTATTGAATGTCAACCACAGAGTTACCTAAAATCTTTCTCATATAACTCCATAAAAAAAGAACAGTATTAACTTTTCTCTTTTTAGAACTTGAACACCCTCAGCACCAACATCTCTTAGAACTTATATTCTAGCCTTGCAACTTATGTTTGATCAATTTCTCTTGAAGTTGCTGTTCTAATTTCTCCAATTCCCTTTTAAAATGCAGGGATCTAACATTTAAAATGCATGATACCTTGATAAATGTAGCGTGCATTGGTTAAGAACATTGGTTCATTTATTAATGTACCCAGTGGACTACTTAGTCACGTTGTTGAAAACCAATGGAATTGAAGTGCAAGGCTAGAAAATGCACACACAGAAAAAGGGCTGGATCAGTCCCAACCCTAGTTAGCCACCTTGGAAATATACATTTTGACTCATTACAACAGAGATGTACTCTGTGGGAGAGTGTAGTACGCTCTGTGCAAAACTTGAGGAAAGCAAATTTCAGCAACACATTCTGAGCTGACAGTGTCATCTTTCGTACCCCAAAGAGTATAGTTAAAACAGAAAGGATGAAAAAATGAAAGGAAGAAAAGAACGCAGGCAGGCATGCACAAATGTGGATGATGGTGACAGAGGGAAGGAGGAAAGAAAGACATTCCAAAAAAGTGTAGATTTATTTGACGTCATAATTCCAGCTTAAGGGTGTGTGTATGTGTGTGTGAGATTTTTTCGTTTGTTTTGTTTTGGTTGGTTAAGCTAAGTCAGTATTTCTCAGATTACATATGATCAGGAGTGTTGTGTATATATACCTGCTGTTTGGGGCAAGAAGAAGGAAAGGACTCCTATGAAGCCTCAGTTTATATGCTTTAGTGGAGTGTTTTTCAAATGGACGACTATGAATCTCAAGTGTGTTAGGATCAACAATACTACACCAATGATAAAGGTATACTCACTTGCCTGCATCCCATCAAATATACTTTCTGGAGTAGGGAAAAACCGTGTGGATTTGCAGCTATTGCCCAGAACTTGTACACAGGCCACTGCTGCTTTTGGCTGTGTTGTACAAATAGTGTGATAAACGCATGAACCACAGTCATCATGTGTGTTCAGGAGAAAATAAGTTAGAAAATATTGCTGTAGAGTATAAGAGATTAGTGTGAAAGTTAGAGAAAAGTGATTCTGAATCCAACAGAAAATCCCAACATCAAAGTTATACTAGTGCCATTCAGAAATTGCAATTCCATCACTACAACAGCACCTTCAACAGGTCTTTACTCATTTTCTGCCCAAAGCTGTGATTTCACAGTTTGGACACTCCAAGTCACAGCTGAAGAAATTTTAACCTCCTTTGGGAATGCAATGACATCTCAATGCCTAACAAACTTAATGGCAGTAGGCATGCGGTCAATACGTATTTAAATAAATAAATACATGTTAAATAATACATTAATGGTTTAATTAGTAATTTTACTTGCCTTAATAATTAATATGGAGTTAGATAACCAAAGTGGATGAACTAAAGGCCATATTAACTAATTTACTATTTATATTGATTTAATAAACTAAAAAACAAAGGCCGGGTAGATCAGCATAGTAGAAACTGTAAAGCACTTAAAAATAATGTTTCCAGTGTACTTGATTACAAATCTATAATTTAATAAATGAAGTTATTATTTATTTATAGGGATCCTATGGGTTTTTACCAGTTATTTCAGAAAGTTCCTGGGATTTTACAACAAGAACTTTTGCAAACAATTCATTTAAATGTAAAAGAATAAACCTGCCCTTTAATTTTCTACAAGATTTTAGGAGGGGTGCGTGGTAAGAACCAGCATGAATCCAATCCGCAAAATGTGGAGATTGATCCAGTCCCCATATCCCCACTTCTCCATTCTCATCACCAGTCATTGCTACAGCACAGTCTCTCTCTGACACTAGCCACCAAGAGCTCACAAGTTAAAAGGACATCTTCCTTTAGACTGCCCTATTAGGGAGACACCAATGGCAAGTTTGGGGGTCCACATGGCACCTAAATCTTTAGATCTGCTGACCACAAATTCAGGGCTGGTTTCTCACTACTCCTTCAGGATGTCAGCTGCATGCTGAGAAGTCCATATTCACCTTTATTTTCTGACCTGATGGCTCCCCCTGCCCCTGGAATGACTTACAGACTTCATGGAAAATATACCCTACTTATGACTATACATTTGTTACAGCCAAAAGGATACAAATGAAGAGACACACAGGGTGAGGTCTGGGAGAGTTCCCAATGCAGAACTTCCATGTCCCAAGGGATGCACTACCCTCCTGAGAGCAGATGTTCCTACCAAACAGGAAGTTCTCTGAGTCTTAGGGTTTGGGCTTTTGTCGGCCAGCCCTGCTTGATAGGTTAAATCATGGTTCCTGAGGCCAGTTAATACTGGCCTCCCAGGTGAGTCTTTTCTGGTCTGGCCAGCTCCCACTCTCTGGTACAAATTCTCAGGTATGTCCTAGAAGTCCCAGACCAAAACACACTAATTGCTCCAAGGGTTATTTCTCCCTTACTTGGGGTAGAACTAGGTCCTTCAGCCCACAAAGGGAAAAAGGAAAATCTTTAAGAAGAAAACCACCAGGGATAAAAGAAATTAGGATTTGGTATTTTTAGCCAACTTCAGCATTCCTAGTAACCAAGGCATGGCCTTGATTTCCACATCCCACTTCATTTTGTGCTTGGCAGATAGTTATAGTTCCTGACATTATGGATGTTTCTTTGTCTTCCCACAGGATGTTGAGTTTCTCTGTTCATTTATGTTTGAACTGCAGTTAAAATACCTTAGCTTATAGCAATAAAAATTATTTTATACTGATCGTTTATGGTGAAATTCAATGAAACATTTTCATGAATTTCATATAAGTTTAGTAAAAACCTGAAGTGACCAAAGATAATCTAATGGGTTTTTACTTTTATGATTAATATGTTTAGTAAAAGCAAAAATGATTGTTTTCTTTGAAAGGAAAAAAAAATGCACAAGCAACTTCAGTTTTAAAGAGCAGCAATTAGGCTGTTGCCAAATACTGTCACACTTGACATAGATGGTAAAATGCTTGTTGTAGAACACAATCCATCAGCTATAAATTGGTAATTTCTTGTCTCTAGGAGGTATATTCATTAACAACATTAAAAAATATCACAAAAAGCTATGGAGGGAAAGAAGATTCAATTTTTAAAACTATAATTCATAAGAAATCTTGGTTTGAGGTTATTTTGAATTAAAATATTGTTTATATTTTCATAAGGATTCTCCACAAATTATAAAATGTTCATTTCTTTATTGATTTAAAAATTAGTCATCTCTATGGGGAATCATAAGAGAATCATTTTGACCTTATTTCATTTAAAATATATCTAATAGGTTAAATATTCTTGGAAAGATGAAATATGAATTCTATTTTGACTAAAAGGAATAGGAGCATTCTGGCAAACACAGAGAAGTCTATGGAACACAAGGAGTATATGAGGAGTCAGAGGCGTTCATTTGGCTTGCCTGAAGACTATGAGTGAGAAAAGAGTCAGAAGCCTGCAGAAAAGACTGAAGTGAAGGAACCTAAGTATCCAGAAGTTGGATCCAATGTGGAAGCTGGTAAGTATCTGAGAATAAATGACAAATAGGAAATGATAATTATTAAAGTGAATAGCTAACACTGGTGGCACAGTGATTAAGAGCTGAGCTGCCAACTGAATGGAAAGCAGTTCGAATCCATCAGCTGCTTCTTGGAAACCCTATAGGGCAGTTCTACTCTGTCCTATAGGGTCGCTATGAGTTGGAATTGATTTGACAGCAAAGAGTTTGATTTTGGCTGGTAGTCAAGGCAAAGGCTAAAATAAAAACAGGAGAGAACCGACAAAAATGGGAAAAAAGGTATATGAATATACATACATGCATTTATGTATAAATACAGGTTATTTGAAACCAGGAAGCTATTCTCTAGTGGTAGAAATGTTAGAGAACAAAGGCTGGGTAGTGGATGATGGACAATGTAAGCAAAAGAAAACGTGAAGTTGTGGTGAGGGGGTGATTACCCTATTATCAGAGTCCTCTCTCTCCCCTAGAACATACAGAGGCTACAGACTTGAAAGTCAAGAATATATTTCCTGGGGGTGGGACAAAGATGGCAGAGTAGTCAGATGCTTCTGGTGATCCCTCTTATATCAAAGACCAAAAAAAAAAAAAAAAACCCAGGGAAATGACTGAGCCCTGAACATCAAAGGCGAAGTTAGAAAATGGACTGAGTGGCAGGGGGAGAGAGAGATGGTTCAGATGTGCACAGGAGTTGCTGGACATGAATCACAGAGAACCCTCAGGCACCATTCCAGGGGGGAACCAAGGTGGGCTGGTGGTAGTGTTCAGCCACAGTTTCCTCAGGAAGCAGCCAGCCACACAGCCTACTCACATGTCCGGAACCAGACAAAAACAGTGCTCTCGGCAAAAACTAAGTACTTGCATATATTTTAATGTGCTTCCAGCCCCCAAGCCAGCTTCAATGGCTGTCAATTCCCCTGGGCCTGAGATAGGTTCTGCTGAGCATCCTGAGCCATTCTCACAGCCTGGGAAAAGGAATAAATTCACAATTGTGGGAAAAGATAATTTACCAGCTCCACTAACCTGGGGAGCTCAGGACAGAAGCTGCTCCTGTCCAGGCATAAGCAGTCTGTGGACTTTGAATACATTTCCCCTCTGCACGGACCTGTGTGAGCCTATTCCAGGAGAACTGGCCCTTGTTGACAAACTGCAACTGTTTCACTCTGCCAACAAGGGCCTTTTTCAGTGTGGTGGAGAGGTGGGTGTTTGATGTTTGATGCTTGACATCGCTTCGCCTATTAAACAGGGTCCTCACCTACCCACATCAGCGGCCTAAGAACTGATGGCTCCACTTATGTCATCCAGCCACCCCCAAAAGGGGTCCAAGGATAACTGGTACCTCCCGGTCCTTACAACAAAAAGCACTGGGTGCCCATGTCCATCTGCAGAACTCAGTCACCTGTGTGCTCTAGGGAACAGTGATGTGCTTTCCTCACAGACACCTGGGGGATGGTTGTCAGCCCCCTGTCTTGCTCAGAGCATGACCACCTGTTGCAACCAGATACCTGTACCTACACCAATCACCCCTGCCCCTCCAAGACTGTAGGACAGAGCCTGTATCACACACATGATGACCAACTGCCTGGACACCCGAGCTGAATCCATACAAGAAAAGTGAATGGACTTCTAGGCTAATATGCCTGATAAGAGCTCTAGCCATCTGATGACAGGAATTTAGAGCTTCAAAGGTGAAAATAATCAAGGTAGCTCACTCAAGCAACCTATTTGGGCATATCAAAACAAAACAGAGCAAGAAGCTAAGATAGAGTAAGCAAACATAAAATAAACCAATACAATAACTTATAGATGGCTTGGAGATGACAGTCAACATCAAATTACATAAAGGAGCAGACCATGATCGCTTCAAAAAGCACTCAAAACAAAGAATCAAGGGATCTACTGGATGAAGGTGCCTTCCTGGAATTACCAGATGCAGAATACAAAAGAAAATATACAGAACCCTTCAAGACATCAGGAAGGAGATCAGGCAATATGCAGAACAAGCCAAGGAACACACAGACAAAGCAGTTGAAGAAATTAAAAAGGTTATTCATGAATATAATGAAAAACTTAATAAGCTGAAAGAATTCATAGAAAGACAGCAATCAGAAATTCAGAAGATTAACAATAAACTTACAGAATTAGAGAACTCAATAGAAAGTCAGAGGAGCAGAATTGAGGAAGTGGAAGGCAGAATTGGTGAGACTAAAGATAAAACATTTGGCACCAATATATTTGAAGAAAATCAGATAAAAGAATTTAAAAGAAAGTGAAGAAACCCTAAGAATCATGTGGGACTCTATCAAGAGAAATAACCTACAAGTAATTGGAGTACCAGAACAGGAGGGTTAACAGAAAGTACAGAGAGAATCGCTGAAGATTTGTTGGCAGAAAACTTCCCTGATATCGTGAAAGATGAGAAGATATCTATCCAAGATGCTCATCGAACTCCACATAAGGTAGATCTTAAAAGAAAGTCACCAAGACATATTATAATCAAACTTGCCAATACCAAAGATAAAGAGAGAATTTTAAGAGTGTCTAGGGATAAACGAAAAGTCACCTACAAAGAGGAGTCAATAAGAATAAGCTTGGACTATTCAGCAGAAATCATGCAGGCTAGAAGGCAGTGGGATGACTTATATAAAGAATTGAAGGAAAAAGATTGCCAGACAAGAATCATATACCCAGCAAAACTGTCTCTCAAATATGAAGGCAAAATTAGGACATTTCCAGGTAAAGAGAGGTTTAGGGAATTTGTAAAAACCAAACCCAAACTACAAGAAATACTAAAGGGAGTTCCCTGGTTAGAAAATCAATAATATCAGATGTCAACCCAAGACTAGAAAACAGGACAGAGCAATCAGATGTCAACCTAGATAGGGAAATCACAAAAATAAATCTAGATAAAAAATGCTCAAAACAGGGAAATGGCGATGTCATTATGCAAAAGAAGACAACATTAAAACAATAAAGAGGGACTAAGAAATGTAGTCATAGATCTTTCATACGGAGAGGAAGACAAGGTAATATAAAGAAATAAAAGTTAGGCTTAAACTTAGAAAAATAGAGGTAAATATTAAGGTAATCACAAAGGAGACTAATAATCCTACTCATCAAAATAAAATACAAGAAAAAAATACTCAGCAGAAAAAACAACAACAATGAATAAAAGGAAAAGACAATATATAAACTACTCAGCACAAAAAATTAAGTGGAAAAAAGAAACTGTCAACAACGCACAAAAAAAGACATCAAAATGATAGCACTAAACTCATACCTATCTATAATTTTGCTGAATGTAAATGGACTAAATACACCAATAAAGAGACAGAGAGTGACAGAATGGATAAAAAAACACATTTGTCTATATGCTGCCTAAAAGAGACACAGCTTAGACTCAGAGACACAAACAAACTAAAACTCAAAGGATGGAAAAAAAAAAAATCAAGCAAACAACAATCAAAAAAGAGCAGGAGTCATAGTATTAATTTCTGATAAAACAGACTTTAAAGTTAAATCCACCATAAAGGATAAAGGAAGGACACTATATAATGATTAAAGGGACAATATACCAGGAGGATATAACCATATTAAATATTTATGCACCCAAAGACAAGGCTGCAAGATACATTAAAAAACTATAACAGCATTGAAAAGAGAGACTGACAGCTCCACAGTTACAGTAGGAGACTTCGATGCACCACTATTGGTGTAGGACAGAACATCCAGAAAGAAGCTCAGTAAAGACATGGAAGATCTAAATCAACTAACTTGACCTCATAAACCTATGCAGAACACTCGACCCAACAGCAACCAAGTATACTTTTTTTTCTAGTGCACATGGAACATTCTCTAGAATAGACCACATATTAGGTTATAAAGGAATCCTTAGCAGAATTCAAAATATCGAAATATTACAAAGCATCTTCTCTGACCATTAGGCCCTAAAAGTGGAAATCAATAAAAGAAAAAGCAGGGAAAAGAAATCAAACACTTGGAAACTGAACAATGCCCTGCTCAAAAACAATTGGGTTGTAGAAGACATTAAGGATGGGATAAAAGAATTCAAGAATCCAATGAGAATAAAAACACTTCCTATCAGAACCAATGAGACATAGCTAAAGCAGTGCTCAGAGATGAATTTATATCAATAAATGCACACATACCAAAAAAAAAAAAAAAAAATGGCCAAAACCAAAGAATTATCCCTACAACTTGAACAAATAAAAAGCAACAAAAGAAATCCTCAGGAACCAGAAGAAAGTAAATAATAAAAATTAGAGCAGAATTAAATGAAATAGAGAAGAGAAAAACAATGAGGAGTTAACAAGAGTAAAAGCTGGTTCTTTGAAAAAATTAACAAAATTGATAAGCCATTGGCCAAACTGACAAAAGAAAAACAGGAGAGGAAGCAAATAACCCGAATAAGAAACGAGATGGGCGATATTCCAACAGATCCATCTGAAATTAAAAGAATCATATCAGATTACTATGAAAAATGGTACTCTAACAAATTTGAAAACATAGAAGTGGATGAATTTCTAGAAACACACTACCTACCTAAACTAACACAAACAGAGGTAGAACAACTAAATAAACCTAAAACAAAAGAAGAGATTGAAAAGGTAATTAAAAAAACTCCCAAAAAAATAAAGCTCTAGCCTGGACAGCTTCACTGAAGAGTTCTACCAAACTTTCAGAGAAGAGTGAGCATCACTATTACTAAAGGTATTTCAGAGCAAAGAAAAGGATGGAATACTCCCACACTCATTCTATCAATCCAGCATAGCCCTGATACCAAAATGAGGTAAAGACACCACAAAAAAGAAAAATTACAGACCTATATCCCTCATGAACTTAGATGCAAAAATCCTTGACAAAATTCTAATTAATAGAATTCAACAACATATCAAAAAAAATAATTCACTGTGACCAAGTGGGATTCATAATTTTTTTATGCAGGGATGGTTCAACATTAGAAAAACAATTAATGTAATCCATCATATAAATAAACAAAAGACAAGAACCACGTGATCTTATCAATTAATGCAGAAAAGGCATTTGACAAAGTCCAATTCATGATAAAAACTCAGCAAAATAGGAATAGAAGGAAAATTCCTCAACATAATATACCAAGCCAGCAGCCAACATCATCCTAAATGGAGATAGTCTGAAAACATTCCCCTTGAGATTGGGAACCAGACAAAGATGCCATTTATCACTGCTTTTATTCAATATTGTGTTGGAAGTCCTAGCCAGAGCAATTAGGCTAGATAAAGAAATAAAAGGCATCCAGATTGGTAAGGAAGAAGTAAAAGTATCTCTATTTGCAGATGACATGATCTTATATACAGAAAAACCTAAAAAATCCTCAAGAAAACCACTGAAATAATAGAAGAGTTCAGCAGAGTATCAGGATACAAGATAAACATAAAAAAATCAGTCGGAACAAAAAGAACATAGAAGAGGAAATCATGAAATCAGTACCATTTACAGTAGCCCCCAAGAATATAAACTACTTAGGAATAAATCTTACCAGAGACATAAAAGACCTATACAAAGAAAACTACATGACAGTACTGCAAGAAACCAAAAGAGATCTACATATCTAGAAAAACATATCTTGCTCACGGACAGGAAGACTTAACATTATAAAAACGTCAATCCTACCAAAAGTGATCTATAGATACAATCCAGTTCCAATCCAGATTCCAACAACATTTTTTAATGAGATGGAGAAACAAATCACCAATTTCATATGGAAGGGAAAGAGGCCCTGGAGAAGTAAAGCATTACTGAAAAAGGAGAACAAAGTGGGAGGCCTCACTCTACCTGATTTTAGAACCTATTTTACCACCACAGTAGTAAAAACAGCCTGGTACTGGTACAAAAACAGATACATACAGAAATGGAACAGAATTGAGAATCCAGTCATAAATCCATCTACATATGAGCAGCTAATATTTGACAAAGGCCCAAAATCAGTTAAATTGGGAAAAGACAGCCTCTTTAACAAATGGTGCTGACATAACTGGATATTCATCTGCAAAAAAATGAAACAAGACCCATACCTCACACCATGCACAAAAGCTAACTCAAAATGGATCAAAGACCTAAATATAAAATCTAAAACGATAAAGATATTGGAAGAAAAAATAGGGACAACACTAGGAGCCCTAATACATGGCAGAAAAAAAAAAAAACACATGGCAGAAACAGTACATAAAACATTACTAACAATGCACAAACACCAGAAGAGAAACTAGATAACTGGGAGTGCCTAAAAATCAAACACCTATGCTCATCCAAAGACTTCACCAAAAGAGTAAAAAGATTACCTGCAGATTGGGAAAAAGTTTTTAGCTATGAGATATCCGATCAGAGTCTGATCTCTAAAATCTACATGATACTGCAAAAACTCAACTACAAAAATACAAATAACTCAATTAAAAAATGGGCAAAGGATATGAACAGGCACTTCACTAAAGAAGACATTCAGGTAGCTAACAGATACATGAGGAAATGCTCACGATCATTCGTCATTAGAGAAATGCAAATCAAAGCTACAATGAGATTCCATCTCACTCCAACAAGGCTGACATTAATCCAAAAAACACAAAATAGTAAATGTTGGAGAGGTTGTGGAGAGACTGGAACACTTATACACTGCTGGTGGGAATGTAAAATGGTACAACCACTTTGGAAATCGATTTGGTGTTTCCTTAAAAAGCTAGAAATAGAAGTACCATAGGATCCAGCAATCACACTCCTTGGAAAATATCCTAGAGGAATAAGAGCCTTTAAATGAACAGATATATGCACACCCATGTTCACTGCAGCACTGTTTACAATAGCAAAAAGATGGAAGCAACCAATGTGCCCATCAATGGATGAATGGATAAATAAATTATGGTATATTCACACAATGGAAAGCTATGCACCGATAAAGAACAGTGATGAATCCGTGAAACATTTCATAACATGGAAGAACCTGGAAGGCATTATGCTGAGTGAAATTAGTCAGTTGCAAGAGGACAAATATTGTACGATACCACTATTAAAAGAACTCGAGAAATAGTTTAAACAGAGAAGAAAATGTTCTTTGATAGTCAAGCGTCGGGAGGGAGGGAGGAAGGGAGAGGGGTATTCATTAATTAGATAGTAGACAAGAACTATTTTAGATGAAGGGAAAGACAACACACAATACAGGAGTGGTCAGCACAACTGGTCTAAACAAAAAGCAAAGAAGTTTCCTGAATAAACTGAATGCTTTGAAGGCCAGTGTAGCAGGGGCAGGGGTTTGGGGACCGTGGTTTCATGGGACATCTAGGCCAATTGTCATAATAAAATAAATCTATTAAGCATTCTGCATCTCACTTTGGAGTGTGGCATCTGGAGTCTTAAACGCTAGCAAGCAGCCATCTAAAATGCATCAATTGGTCTCAAGCCACCTGGAGCAAAGGAGAATGAAGAACACCAAAGACACAAGGTAATTATGAGCCCAAGAGACAGAAAGAGCCACATAAACCACATGCTACATCAGCGCGAGCTCGGAAGAACTAGATGGTGCCCAGCTACAACCTATGACTGCCCTGACAGGGAACACAACAGAGAACCCCTGTGGGAACAGAAGATCAGTGGGATGCAAACCTCAGATTCTCATAAAAAGACCAGACTCCATGGTCTGAGACTAGAAGGACCCTGGAGGTCATCATCCCCAGATCTTCCATTAGCCCAAGAATGGAACCATTCCCAAAGCCAACTCTTCAGACAGGGATTGGGCTAGACTATGGGATAGAAAATGATACTGGTGAGGAGTGAGCTTGTTGGATCCAGTAAACACATGAGACTATGTGGGCAGCTCCTGTCTGGATGGAAGATGAGAGGGCAGTGGGGGTCAGAAGCTGGCCGAATGCACATGAAAATAGAGAGTGGAAAGGAGTGTGCTGTCTCATTAGGGGGAGCACAACTAGGAATATATAGCAAGGTGTATATAAATTTTTGTATGAGAGACTGACTTGATCTGTAAACTTTCTCTTAAAGCACATGCACAAAAAAATTTCCTGTATCAGAGAAATTCAAGGGCTGAAGAAATAGAGCATATTAAGTGGCCCCAAAAGAGTTATCAATTTTTCTCAGAATTAATGTTTGCCGAGACTATAGAGGATTTTTTCCTAACTAAAATAGTGATATCATTGCAAATGTCTAAAATTGCATACCTCGATGAATTTTCTACCTTTATATAACCCCCCAAAATCTAAAACTTATGTGAAGGTGGAAAAAAATGTGTAAGAATATGAAATGTTTGAGTGGTTGCAGGTCATTTCTTTCTTGTCATGAGGCCTAGAACATAGGGAGACCCCAGTGTTACAGATTCATTCCTATTTTATGATTTCCAGATGGTGCTAGAGTTTCTGGCCTGACTTATCTGTGTTAGTGTGGCCTCCGTTACATACAGTGTTGGACCAGGTTACATACTTGGCCTAATTTATTGCTATTGTTCACTGATAGCTCTATCCCATATGCTACGAATTGAATTATGTCCCCCCAAAATGTATGTCAACTTGGCTAGGCAATGATTCTCAGTATTGTGTGGATGTCCTCCATTTCGTGATCTAATTTTCCTATGTGTTGTAAATCCTAATCTTTGCCTGTGAATCATGGGGCAAGATTAGGTTATGTTAAAGAGGATTAGGGTGGGATGTAACACCCTTATTCAGGTTACAGCCCTGATCTGATGTGAGGGGAGTTTCCCTGTGGTGTGGCCTGCATCGCCTTTTATCTTATAAGAGATAAAAGGAGAGAGAAGTTAGCAGAGAGATGGGGGCCTCATGCCACCAAGAAAGAAGTGCTGGGAGCGGAGCATGTCCTTTGGACCCAGAGTCTCTGTGCTGAGAAGCTCCTAGACCAGGGGAAGATTGATGACAAGGACCTTCCCCCAAGGGCCGACAGAGACAGAAAGACTTCCTCTGGACCCAGCGCCCTGAATTTGAACTTCCAGCCTCCTAGATTGTGAGAGAATAAATTCCTGTTTGTTAAAGCCATCAACTTCTGATATTTCTGTTACAGCAAAATTGACTTGACAGCAACTTTTTTAAATATAGATTCAGTTAAACATACCTATATTTGGTTTTGTCTTTAATGACAATGCTGTACTAACTAGAAGTTATGTTTGCAGAGTAGAACTGTATTCCACAGGCTTTTCAAGGCTGGACCTTTCGAAAACAGGTCACCCGGATTTTTTTCCAAGGTGCCTCTGGGTGGGTTTGAACCTCCAACCTTTGGATTAGTAGTAGAGTGCTTAACCATTTGACCTATCCAAGGACTCTAATATTAACTTTTGTGAAATACAAATAGATAGCTTTACCTAAACCTTGGAGTGTCGTGTATGATTGTATCATCTAAAAAATAAAAACCTTTTTTTTTTTTTTAAGCTAACTTCTGCCTTCCTAATAGAAACAGTTTAAAGTGATTATTTATTTTAAATTGTTGGGTTACCTATAACTAGCCTCATTAAATAACATTTGTTCTTGGAGATTGTTGGTCAGGCCAGGCCAACTCAAACACAAACACGTAAGCTAAAATACATACCTGTGGGAGCCTGCAGGAGGCACACATAACCAGCACTAAATTATCTGAACTGAGATCAGAAGGAACTGGAACCTCAGGAAGGAAGGAGTAGAAATTTTAAGTCTCGGACTACCTTCCAAAGTGACCAATCATCTCTTCCTTCTGGCAGAGAAGATGCAGCCATTGGCTTGTCTCTCCTTCAGCCAAAACCTAGTTATTTCTCTAACATCATGTTTTCTATTTTGAACAAATTTATCTTAGTTCATGAGCAACACCAGGAAATGAAAACTCATACATATACACACATTTTCTTCTTCCATTTCCAACTGTTTCCACAAAAATAACCAGGATTTTCTGGGTAAAATGCTCATACCTGCCAATGCTATTTGAAAAACTGAACATTCTGTTGAGTCACTTGTTTTTCTCTTTGGGGGAAAAAAAAACAAAAAAAATTTCTTAAAACTTAGATTTTTAAAAAATGAAGTGATATAATATCAATGCTATGGATTGAATTGTATCCCCCAAAATACGTGATGTAAATCCTAATTCTTATGCCTGTGGTTATAATTCCATTTGGGAATGGGTTGTCTTCGCTATGTTAATAAGACAGGATTAGTGTAGGGTGTGTTTTGAGTCAATCTCTTTTAAGACATGAAAGAAATTAAACAAGCAAGCTAGTAAGTAGAAATGGGGCAAGATAGGTGCCAAGACACATGGAGATCTCCAGGCAACCAGGAAGCAGAAGCTGAAGAGACAAGGACCTTCCTCAAGAGCCGACAGAGAGAGAAAGCTTTCCCCTATAGCCGGAGTTCTGATTTCGGACTGCTAGCCTCCTAAGCTGTGAGAAAAATACATTTGTTTGTTTAAGCCACCCACTTGTGGTATTTCTGCTATAGCGGCACTAGATAACTAAGACAATCACTGTCTTATTCTATTTCTTAGGTAAAATATAAACGAATTTGTTTTCATAAAATCTGGATGTTGTCCAGCAAACATGATACATGTTCCAGGAAACCAGGAAAACCATAATAAAGATAGAGTCTAATAGTTCAAGAGAACAAAACGGGACTAGGTTGACTCTGGCTGTGAAAAGCTCACAAAATCTCTGAGACACACTTAGCCTGCTAAAGCATTTATGAGTGAAAATAAGAGTCAACAAAGGTTATGACAGTTTCCAAAATGACTAGGAATTTAGGAACTGATTATTGTTTCTATGTAGTTGAGAAATTACTAAATTATCTGTTTATTTTATATATACATTATATTGCATGCATGTATTACATATTTACACATTATGTATGTGTATGTATACAATTATATATGTGTATATATATAATTATATGCATACACACAATAATATAGTTGGAGCTTTAGTGGCACAGTGGTTGAGTTCAATTGCTAACCAAACTGTTGGCAGTTTGAGTCCACCAGCTGCACCTTGGAAAACCCTATCGGGCAGTTCTACTCTGTCCAATAGGGTCGTTATGAGTTGGAATTGACTGGATCACAAAGGCTTTGGTTACGGGTTTTTGGCATATATAATTATATATGTGCGTATATCTGCGTATGTAGTGGAAACCCTGGTGGCGTAGCGGTTAAGTGCTACTGCTGGTAACAGAGGGTCAGCAGTTCAAATCCACCAGGTGCTCCTTGGGAACTCTGTGGGGCAGTTCTACTCTGTCCTATAGGGACGCTGTGAGTTGGAATCGACTGGATGGCAATGGGTTTGGTTTGTTTTTTTCGGTGTATATAACGTGACTACACACACACACACACACACACACACACACGTATATATAACCAAAAAAACCCCACTGCCATCGAGTCGATTCTGACTCATAGCACACGTATATATACAGATTAAAAAAACAAAAAACAACTCATAGTGACCCCATAGGACAGAGTAGAACTGCCCTGTAGAGTTTCCAAGGAAAGTGCCTGGTTTTTTCGAACAGCCCACTATTTGGTTAGCAGCCGTAGCTCTTAACCACTACGCCACCAGGGTTTCCATACATATATATACACATGTATGTAAACACACTCATTGTCATTGTTCACATTGCTCACTTTTAAGACAGAGTGTTGGGACAGTGGTTTGTGTTTTATTTTCAGATTGAGCTTGGAGCACTTGTCAAACCCAGGCTAACGGAGTATGGCTTAAACCGGGCGTAATTTTTCCACTGTTGTCATTTGGATTTCTTGCCCTTAATTCAACGAAATTCCTTCTACTCTGAGACTCAGCAGGACATTGAGTAAGACCAGCCTGCTGGTACAACAGGCAAGCTTCTCCAAAAGTAGTCCAGCAGGGAGTCCAGGTTTTGCTCCCCTGAGCCTGCTGGTATTAATTTCTAAAGCTATTTTCTGGTTCTTATGTGGTTTTTTTTTTTTTTTTTTTTGCCTTCAAATCTAATACCCTCCAACCCCCCTCTCCCTGAGGTACCCCATTCTTTGACAAACTGTGAGGACTTTATGACCCACAATAACAGATTTAAAGCCTAATATTATTCTATAAGCCAGTAGTTGAATCAGAATTGACTGATAATCATTTTCTTTCAGAATTACTTATATCCATCACTATTAATTTTAAAACGAGGCCTTATAAATCACTAGCCAAACCAAAATTATAAAAAAGGCCCTATATATTAAAACCATATTTTAAATAATTTACATACAGATGCTATAACATAACTTCTGATATAAAATGGGTAGCCACTTATTGTATACTTATGTGAAATTTATTTTATATTTTTCTCAATAAGCTTTAAAGCTGAAAGATCATTTGGTCTTGCTAAATTAAAACAAACAAAAACCAAATGAACCAACCCAGGGTATTGATAATGAGGATTTTTTCAAGGTACTAAAAATGACAGAAAACAAGTTATAAATATCACAAAATACCCCGATAAACAGTACAGGAGGGCTGTAAACTTAAGGCTAAGGGAGTCTAGAACAGAGTATGGCTTCCTGTGGGGAGGATTAAGGGTGAGTTCATGAAGAAGATGGCTTTTGCTCTGACCCTCAAAGTGAAAGGATTTACAGAACAGGAAATAAAGGGCAGGGCATTCTCAGCCAGAGAAAGAGTAGGACTAACGTCACGGAGATGAGAGAATATGGGACATCACTGGAAAAAGGCAAGAGGTCCTATCTGATGAGGTCATTTTTTCAGACATGAATAGATAGCCATACTAAAGAGTAAGAAATTTATCTAGCAAGCAATTGAAACATTCTTCTTTACAACTTGTATGAATTTGTGTATTTGGATTAATTGTCCTTTTATTTGCTCTCTCTCTGCTATATGTCACTAGGGTATAAATAGAGCAATTATTGATGCTGTTCGTCTTTGTAATTTTCTCTACATGTTGTAGAACATTCAGGTTTGAGTTTGATAAAAGGAGAAGAGAAATGGCTATGACCCAGAGATGGGTGACACGGAAATGAGGTGTGATGATCAGTGAGATTTTGAAGTGTGGGTGCATGAGCTGGACTTAGCCAATAGGATGCTTCCAGGCACACTTTTAATTTCGACTGAGTGACACAGGGATGATCAGAGATTATTCACAGTGATGGTAGCGGAGAATACAACCCAGTTTCCGATGCAAGCTTTCAAAGCACTAGCCAGTCTTACCCCATGATATTGCTTTCTGCTCATTTTCCTGGCTTGGATTTCCAGATTATTTTTGATTTTTTATTTTGGGACTGAACCATTTTCCTTTCAATAAACTCATTTTCTGCTTAAGTCAGCCCAAGTCAGGTTCTGCTGCTTGCAACCAAAGACCGTTTTTTTACTGTGATAAATAGGAAAGATATGAAGTATTCCTTTCTGAAATTTACAATATAATAGGTCTTTTTTTTTTTTTTTTAGAAGACTAGGTTGGTAGTTATATATGTGAAAGTAAATTAGAGAAATGAGTTATGAAGACATTACAAAATTCTGATGAGAAATAATAAGGCCTTGAACTAGAGTTGGGGCAGTAGGATGAAATCAAAAAGAGAAAAGAAGGCAGAATCGATAGAACTTGTTGAAGAAGGTGTGGTAAGAGTAAGGAATGGAGGAGTCAAAAATAACTGGTTTCAAAATGGATATTTAGAAAAAGCTACAGAAACAACAAACAATCCATGACATTTCCTTAAGGTTATTCATTACCAGCCAAAAGACTTGTGAGACCTTTATCAACTAGAAAAAAAGGTACAAATATCTTTGTTATGGACTAAATTTACATTAGCAATATTTTCAATTCATAATGCTAAGTAAATGTGCTTGTTATAGATTGAATTGTGTCCCTCCAAAATGTATGTCAACTTGGCTAGGCCATGATTCCCCGTATTGTGTGACTGCCCACCATTCTGTGATCTGATGTGATTTTCCTATGTGTTATAAAGCCTACCTCTATGATGTTCATGAGGCAGGATTAGAGGCAGTTATGTTAATAAGGCAGGACTCAATCTATAAGATTAGATCGTATCTTGACTCCATCTCTGTTTAGATGTAAAAAAGAGAAGCAAGCAAAGAGACAGGAGGACTTCATACCACCAAGAGAGTAGTGCCAGGAGCAGAGCATGTCCTTTGGACCCAAGGTGCTTGAACTGAAAACTCTTAGACCAGAGGAAGACTGATGACAAAGACCTTTCTCCAGAGCCGAAAGAGAGAGAAAGGCTTCCCCTGGAGCTGGAGTCCTGAATTCGGACTTCTAGCCTCCTAGATTGTGAGAGAATAAACTTCTGTTTGTTAAAGCCATCCACCTGTGGTATTCCTGTTATAGCAGCACTAGATAACTGAGACAGTGTTTTTTTTTTTTAGCTCATTTTATTGCCTTGAACCACAGCCTTAATTTTCATTCCGCTGTCCAGCTGGGAGGAGGCAGTGCCTTTACAACTGAACCCTCTGGCAGAGCCCATTGTGCAGCTCTCCTCCCAACTCCATCTTTAGTGATGTGGCAATGGACACTGAAATCAGCCATGGTGGGAGTATTTACACCAGGAAAATAGGCAAATGGTACAAATCAGCCTGTTTTATTTGTTTTGAGAGAACCAGCTTATCAGCACACCAATGATTGCCATATTTCTCAAAAATATTCACTACTGACTTAAGAAATAACTTCTGTACACTTGATGCTACCTCTAAGACACATGAAATCACCTTAGAACTACAGATCATGGAGTTGGAAAAAACATCAGGAGAGTTTCCAACACTACTTCAAACTTCCAGATATTCATTATTAGCCCCATATTTCCTTTGATTGTGAACTCCTAGAGACTTGGGGAAATTATTATATTCGTATTTGTCATTCCAATTCAACTTCACAAAGCAGCACAGAATAGCTTCTTAACAAATATTAACTGAATAAATGGCTGATTTACGTAAGCTCACAAATATACCAAGTAGTGAGAAGTCTTAGGCCTGCAACTGCAGTGACATTTCTACATGTACTTGTCTTCCTTAGCCCACAAAGACCCTTTAGCTCCCTCCTCTCTCTTGTTCTCTCTGAGTAGCTTTGAAATAAAGGAGGATGAGGCTGGAGGTAGAGTTGGTAAGTGCTTACATAATAACAGTGTTTTTGAAAGCACAGGTCAGGGAGCATGGCTAGAAGAATAGAAACAGAGCATGGGACTGCAGCCTAAGTAGTATTTACCTCATGAGGCTCAGGGTCCTCACATTTCAGGCCTGGACAGGCAGCAGAGGGCTTTTCGGAAGGCTGCCCTTAGCACATACAGGTTGCTTTCCCTTCTTACATCCATCACCTCCTTCTTCCCACCTTTTTATCTTCTTCTCTTCTGCTCTTTTCTCTTTCTCTTCCCTAGGAGTTTCTGGGCCCTCTACCTTTCTATGTCATTCTCTGCCTTCCTTCCTTGTTCTGACCCTCTTCTACAAGTCCAATCCCATATAATTAGAAAATGGTAGCACTGGTAGGGATTTAAGAGATCATAGATTACATTTCCCTGATGACATAACTTGAGTCTAAGGAGTTTAAATGATTAGCTCAAATTATACAAGAATTTAGTGACACAGCCATGATTCAGACTCACATCTCCAAAATTTTCTTTTTTCTTTTTTTTTTTGCCACTCAATACAGCTACACAGAACCTGTTGTACAATTCACAAAACTCAGTATTTTCTTCCAAATGAGAGTTTGAGAACAAGACTGGAGGTGGAGGTCAAAGATGGGCAGGAAGGAAAGAATTAGATTTAATTAATAATGATTTTTTTTTTTTTTTTTTGTTCATCTACTCATGTGGCATGTTTATTGAGTCCCTACTATAAGAGACATTCTTTTAGGCCTGGAGAATATACCATTGAACATACACAAAAATTTCTGCCTTTAAATAATTTGCGTTCAAGGGATTACACTTGACCTGGAATTGTTCCAGAGTAATTCTTACTGTTCAAATCCAGAGACGTGAAACAAGAATGGGAATCTCTATTCAAGCATGGAGTAAGAGCTGTTGTCCTTTAGCAGTGGTATTTTAAACCAGCAGAACTTGAGCTTCCTATTTCCCCTGAATTCCTTACGAATTTCATTATTTACTTTGGCACCTTGCTGTTGCTGTCATTTTATTTTTACTGAGTATTCTCTAGAATAATATTTCTTTTTTTTAGAATCTGCATTTGCTCTCTGAAGATCTATTTTTCTTTCCATTCCACAATAGGGGTCTACTTAGAAAATAATTGCTCCTAATGTTAATTTGAAAAACTGGAGCTTTGTCGACTTTTGCGTATATAGCAGCATTTCTTGCTTATTTTGTTGTTGTTAGTTGCCTTCAAGCAGGCTCCAACCCACAGTGACCTTATGTATAACAGAACGAAATGGTGCCTGGTCCTACACCATCCTCATAATCAGTATGTGTCAGTTCATTGTTGCAGCCACTGTGTCAATTCATCTCAATGTGGGTTTCCCTCCTTTTTGCTGACCCTCCACTTTACCAAACACAATGTCCTTCTCCAGTGATTGGTCCCTTGAAGACATGTCCAAAGAAAGCAATATGAAATCCTGCCATCTTCATTTCTTAGGAGAATTGCTTACCTACTGTGTATTTATATAATGGAATTTCAGATCCACCATATATGTTAGGAATGTCAATCAGTGGGAAACTAGATATCTTAGGTCACTTAAGAATTATTCCTAGGTTTTTCTAAATTATTCCTCATTTGTCAGAAATAGTTAATGCAGCTCTTTCAGGAAAGGAACATTTCCTACAGCCTCAAAATAACCACTTATGGATTAGAAATTCAGGGTGAATGGATAGTAAGTGGCTTAATGAAGATTCAAACCCAGTTCTTGATTACAAAGTTGATCTCAATGTTCCCATTAAACTCATATGCTGATAATTTGCCACCTCTTTTATTTTTAGTTTAATCTATCAATATCTGTCCCCATATGAGTTTCCTAGAGCTGCTACAACAGATAACCACAAACTAGGTAAGACAGAAATTTATAAATTTATAGTTGTAGAGACTGGAAGACCAAAATAAACACGTTAGCAGGGTCATGCTGTGCTGTCTCTGAAGCCTCTAAGGGAGAATCCATCTATGCCTTTGTCAGCTTTTTATGTTACTGGCAGTCCTTGTGCTCCATGGCTTGTAGACACATCGCTCCCATCTCTGCCTCTGTTGTCACATGATATTCCCCCATGTTTGCGTCTCTGTGTTACTTCTCCTCTTCTTATAATGACACCAATGACATTGAATAGGACCCGCCCTGCTCCACTATGACCTTATCTTAACTTGGTTTCATTTACAAAGGCCCTACTTCCAAATAAGATCACTTTCACATATCTTTTTTGGGGGACACATTTCAATCCATAAGAGCTCCTTATTAGACTCCTGATTAAATTGCATAGAAATGCATTACACCAGCAAGCAGCCTACAATTTTGTACTGTGGTTGCTTCAAATTCTTTACAACTTCTCATGTAGTTTTATAAGCAACGTCCTATCAGCCCAGGAAAATGTTTCTTCATCATGAAGACAAATGCAATCTTCCTTGTTTCAAATGATAGATGAAGACTAGAGTACACCTTCCACCCTTGGAAACTTACATGGATAGAGAAAACAGGCTCCAGGAAAAGAAATCTATTTCTCAGCTGGCTCAGAATTTCTAGAGATACTTTATTGCATCAAGGTTGTCTACATTCAGAAAATGTTGCCCAGGAAAGTTAAAGTAATTAAAGAGAGTGTAGAGAATTAATAATGCAAAAGTAAAGGTAGGAGGGGTATTGCTATTATAGGGCAATCTTCTAAAGGAAAAAAAAAAAAACCACTGGTAATATAGTGGAAAATGCTGCGGTTCTATATTTGTTCATCTTTTGTGTGTATTGGGGGTGATAACAACAACAACAAAAACCTGATATGCATCTACATGAACACGAAAGTTAGCTGTTTTTAATTTGGGAATGCTAATCTGAACATGAGAAAAAGGATGGTATGTTAAATGTCCAAAACTGGATGTCTTATTATAAGAGCTGGAGAAAATCACCTTTGTTAATTTAGCTGCCTTAGTTCATCTGTGTTTAGATTGAGTTAACTGAGGAAAGATGGACAAAGCAAGTAGTTAGATGGTATAGAATTTTTTTTACATTCCTTGAGGGCTGAATGATGAAGAACGCACACAAAGGAAAACTGGGAAAATTTAGTTAAACTTCAGTTTCTTCATTCAGTAAACATTTACTGTGGCAGGTCCTGTATTATCAGAACTTCTGCATTTTTTACAACTTAATTTCACTGGAAAACTGTTCTCATTCTGGGAGTTTTCAGTCAACAAAAAATAGAAAATTTGGAGAGACGTTTATTGGAATTGGATCTATTTTCAATATTAGTTGAAAATAATGTTTCCTTTTTTCCAGAATTACTAGGAAATGAAGTTTTCCTTGTTAAGTGCTAACACTTAAAAGATCATTTTTACCAAATGTTTCCGAGGCATAAATATAAAATTGTTATTTTTTTTCCTTCTCAAAAGCCATTAAAAAATATCTTTATGGGTTTGTTCGTGCCTTCTGGATACTTCAGGCAATTTGAAGAAAAGTGCTAATGCATAGGTAATTCTAGATGACTCATTTTTATACAATATAAGGTTTCGAAGGAGCCCTGCTGGTACATTGTTAAGCACTCCGCCGCTAACAGAAAGGTCAGTGGTTCAAACCCATCAGCTGCTCAATGGGAGAAAGACATGGCAGTCTGCTTTGGTGAAGATTTCAGCCTTGGGGCAGCTCTACTCTGTCCTATAGAGTCGCTATCGGTTGGAATCAACTCAATAGCAATGGGTTTGAGTTTTATAACGTTTTTATACCAACACGGAGACAGAAAAATCAGATTCCTGAAATACTAGAAGAATGGCTTACCCTAAGCTTTAATCTGTCTGATGTTCCATAATGCTGACAAGTAAAAGCAGCTAATATGTAAGATGTGTTCCATTTCTCAAAGAGTTTCAGAAAGATGGGTTATGATTAACTAGAGTAATTAGATGAAAAAATACAGGATTCAAAGTTGTAAAAGTAAATCCGTCTATCTTGAAGTTTCCCATATTAATCTAACAAGTAGTTTCAAGTAGGCAAATGTTAAAGCAATGATCATCTAGAAATATGTAGTTCTTAATATCTACCATGACCTTATAACTGTATTTTCTAAAGTAACACTACTATCTCTTCCAGTTACAAGTAACACAGTTCTAAGCAGATATTTAAATATACAGAAAAAATACTAAGAGGAAAATTAAAATTGTTAAGATTTCTGTCTCCCAGAGACAGATATTATTATATTCTAGAATTTCTTCCAGTCTTTATAGATACATATGTATTTGATAAATATCTTATTAAAATTACTTTCATATTTTTCTGTACTATTTTTTCACATTTAGCAGTATGTCCTTGTACTGTTTATATCTTATATTGGTGGTACATTTTATATTCAGCAATACATTATTTCAACGACATAAATTTTCAATGGCTGAATCATCTATTCACTGTTCTCAAACTTTTCCGTCAGAATAACATGAATCACAGACAGAAGGTGTTAGTAGTAGCCCTGAAGAAACAAAATTACTTTAGGGTTTTATGCTTTATCTTTGGCATTCTATTCTATATAGATTTGGGTTTACTTCAAATGTCATATACTATATTAAGTTATTTAACTTTTCTCCTCAAATCTTCAAGTAAACTCAGTGAAGTTACACCAGGTTATTTGGATGCATTGTATATACCTCCTGGAGCCTGGTAGTGCAGTGGTTAAGAGCTTGCTGCTAACCAAAAGGTCAGCAGTTCGAATCCATCATCTGCTTCTTGGAAACTTTATGGGGCAGTTCTACTCTGTGCAACAGGGTTGCTATGAGTCGGAATCAGCTTGATGGCAGTGGCTGTACACCTCCTGACACAATGTTGTGTGAGTCTGCTTACCCCAGCTTTAGAAATGCTGGTTTAATTTATGATTTTATAAAGCATTTTCCTGATTCAGTAGTGAACTTGCTGTGGAAATTATGTGCTGGGACTCTGGACTTTAAGTGGGAAAGGGAGGCATTTCTATTACATAAAACTACAAAGAGAAAACAGCTGAAGGTTGAATTCCAAAGATTTTACTTGTTTCTATCATCCTCAATAGTAGAGTCAATTCTATAACATAGCGGAAAAGAACCAGTTTACTTAGGTGACTGTTTTGCAGCCCACACATTCACTTATCATTATTATTATTATTTAGAATAATAGTAACTTTTCAAGGTTTAAGCACAGAAGAAAACATTCTTTGATGGTTGTGAGGGTGGGGAGGGAGGGAGGGGGTATTCACTAGTTAGATAAAAAATAGTAGACAGGAATTATTTTAGGTGAAGGGAAGGACAACACACAATACAGGGGAAGTCAGTACAACTGGACTAAACCAAAAGCTAAGAAGTTTCCTGAATACAACAAAACACTTCAAGGGACAGAGTAGCAGGATTGGGGGTTTGGGGATCATGGTTTCAGGGGATATCTAGGTCAATTGGCATAACAAAATGTATTAAGAAAACATTCTGCATCCCACTTTGGTGAGTGGTGTCTGGGGTCTTAAAAGCTAACAAGTGCCTATCTAAGATGCATCAGTTGGTCTCAACCCACCTGGAGCAAAGGAGAATGAAGAACACCAAAGACACAAGGCAAATATGAGCCCAAGGGACTGAAAGCGCCACATAAGCCAGAGACTCCCTCAGCCTGAGATTGGAAGAACTAGATGGTGCCCGGCTACCACAAATGACTGCCCTGACAGGGAACACAACAGAGAATCCCTGATGGAGCAGGAGAAAAAATGGGATGCAGACCTCAAATTCTAGTAAAAAGGCCAGATTTAATGGTCTGACTGAGAATGGAGGGACCCAAGAAGTCATGGTCCCCAGACTCTCTGTTAGCCCAAAACTATGAAACCATTCCCAAAGCTAACTCTTCAGGCTGATTAGACTGGACTATAAGACATAAAACGATACTGATGAGAAGTGTGCTTCTTAGCTCAAGTAGACACATGAGACTATGTGGGCAGCTCCTGTCCAGAGGCAAGATGAGAAGGCAGAGGGGGTCAGGAGCTGGTTGAATGGACATGGAAAATACAGGGTGGAGAGAAAGAGTATGCTGTCACATTGTAGGGAGAGCAACTAGGGTCACGTAACAATGTATGTATGAGATTCTGTATGAGAAACTGACTTAAATTGGAAACTTTCACTTAAAGCACACACACACAAAATAATAATAATAGTAACTTTTCAGCCCAAATTTCCTACTCCTTGTATTAGGCTTTAGAAATGAAATAGACAAGCGCCTCTTGCACTTGAGGAGCTCAAAGTCAGTAGGAAATATACACACATAAACATGTACCTACATATAGATATATGTAACAATCAGACCTTGTATTGAGTTCTACAATACATTGTATGTATGGTATAAAGTCACATTAAAATATGCTCATTCCTGCACATGTGTCTCAAAGCTTGTATTGATTATTACTTGACTTTGTGCTTTTTCTTAACTGGAAACCCAGACTACTTTAAATGAAAGCATGTACTGGGGAATGCTAATGAAGCAACAATGAAGGTCCAATATTAGGAAAATGTGTCCAGATGCCAGTGCTAGGAAAATATAGAAAAGTAAAGGTGCCTTATATCATGCGAATGCATGTGGGAAAGTAAGTTTTAAAATAATCTACAGATTCCTGCGAGTAAACAAAGAAAAAGAAGAATAATCCGACAGATAAGAAGGATAGGAAATAGATTCTGAGCTAGAGGGTGGGAGGACTTATAAACTAAATTATGTAAAACCATTTTCTATCCCTGACCTAATAAAACAGAATATCAAAGTATACAGACCCCATGATAAATCAGGCCACTGGGGCCAGTGAGGTTTCCTGATATCCTCTGAGAAAGCTTTTGGGGCCGGATCCATCTTCTGAACCTTCTCTGCAAGACTAACTGTGGAGCCCAGCACAGCCAGGCGGTAAGAAAAGCCCATTCCATTTTATCCCCTGTTTTTGTGTCTGGTGGGTGCACAACCCTAAAGCCAGGGGATGAAGAGGGGAGGTAAAGGTCACACACAAGAGTTCTTTGTTTAATACCCGAAACCCAAGCAATGGGCCTGCTTTAAGGCCTTGGGTGTGAGTGTGTATATTTGGTCAGCCTCATCCAGGAATGAAATTATAAATCCAATCCTTTCACATTTATCGACCACTCAGAGGTAGCTTGAGAGATAGTCATTGAAGTAGGTGTTAATTTTAAATCATTCTTCAAGATTCAGCTGGGGTCATATGTCTTCTAGCAGGCCTCTTCTAAAACCTCAAGACTATTAGGTGCCCCTTTTCTGCAGTCCTACACCATTAGGTGTGTATCTCCACAGTGGCAATGGTGGTACAGGAATGTGGACAGAGCAAGATTTTTAGTAAAACCAACTAAGACTGGAAATTTACAATATCTACCTGAGGCTCAGCTTCTTTATCTCTGTCATGAGCTTGATAATCTAATAGAATTGTGCCAATGACACTGGAAACAAACGTAATGTGCGGGGTATAGTGATGTGTATCAGTGCTCAATAAACAGTACCATTAGTAGTAGTAGTAGTAGTAGTAGTATTAATGCCCATTATTATACAGTGCTTAAATGATTGTACCTGGGTTATTTATACCTTATCATGAGCTCCTTGAGGGCAGAGAATTGGTCATATTAATTTTTACATCACCATCAACTACAATAAAACCCATTAAAACCCAGATCAACTGCAATAGTACATCATAGTTTAGGAACTCAATACATGCTTGGTGGATGAAAAAATAATAAAGTGTTCTAGAATCAGAGAGTAAGACTCTGCCTATGTTGTAGGAAATAAAGGAAGTCTTCACAGAACAGGTGACTTTTGAGCAGGATTTAGGATCCAGACGCACACCATGAAAAGGTTAAGAACTCAGAGGTGTGACCTTAATTAAAGGAGAGGAAACTTTTGAAAAAGTCTGGAATAAGAAAACAATGAAAGAGGCATCTGGAAGAAAAAAATACGGAAAGAGGCATGGAGTAGCTAGAAAGATAGTCTTCCTGCCATTTAACACTGAAAATTTAAAGACTTCAAGAGAATAACAGCCACCTAAATTGATGTGCCTTAATCAGGAAAAAATCAGATTTCAGTTAAGGAGATGATTTCCTAGAAAAGGGGTTAATGGCATAATTACAAATTTTTTCAATACAATGAGGATTCCCAAAGGCACAGGAGAACCAGTTAGAAGGAGGAAAATGGCTCAGGGAAGAGGAAAGGCTTATATGGATGAAGAAGACAGTTTGTAAAATGATAGATGACCAGAGTTTTTTACTTACACGACTATTATAAACCTGGAATAAAGGGAGTAGTTAATAAAAATAGAGTAATGGAACTAATTTTCCTTGGGGTTTCTGAAAGAACTTTAGCGCAAAGTTATTTTGCTGCCTAAAAACGCACACTGCCGTTGAGTTGATTCCAACTTATAGCAACCCTATAGAACACAGTAGAACCATCCCATAGAGTTTCCAAAGACCACCTGGTGGATTCTATCTGCCTACCTTTTGGTTAGCAACCACAGCACTTAACTACCACACCACCAAGGTTTCCTTGCTGCCTAAAGCACATGAGAATTTCATGATAAAGTTCCATGGGCAGAGGGCCTTCCTGTCACCCACTGCTCCATACACTGCTCTTTCTTCAATTTCTAGCACTGGACCTGGAATTAAATGCAATTCCTCAGACACTCCTAATTTTTTTCTATTAAGACATTAAAAGCAATATTTGCTTTTATTTTCTGAAGGAATCACTTACCTCCAAATTCACATTCTGGGGTGAAAGAGATATCATCAAGGGCAATAAAGATGTTCTCATCTCCAGCCAAATCAGCTTCAAATGTCACCTTAAATGGGCTGCTACTGGAGAGAGCAACGGATCCATACGTCCATCCAGTTCTTTTATTTCCAATCACTGACCACACTAGAATGTTGAGCCCAGATTCTTCAGTAGTGTATACCTAATAATAGGAAAAACAAAAGTAGCTATTTACGTTCTGAATATGAGAGGTGTATGGGCATTTAGATTATTGGTTAATGAAAGAATGTAGTCTCTGACAATGTGACAGCTTAGTAACTTGAGTATAGTATTTTCCACCTGTAAAAATTATAGATTCTAAAGTGAGCCCATGAATGTTTTATGTTCCTTGGTTAACTGGACTTCTGTTTGGCTTTGTCATACCTATTTCTGTACAGCAAATTGGACATGATAAAAATCTGTAACCATTTCAGCATCTAAAAAGCTGGAGGAGATGTAAAACTAGAATTTCTCAACGATAAAAAATTTTGTCTATGTCAGACATAGGTTACACTACTGGAGAAAAACAGGAACCTTACAATATATGTATATGAAAATACATAAATCATTTCAGAAACCAAAGTATTGTGCAGAAAATATTTGACATGTTAACAGATGAAAAATTCTTCCTGATTTACCTAACATCAATATTATAACTTTGAAAAGTGCAAGGACGAATAGGTTGAACAAACAAGAAGCAAAATAAAAATAGTATTGACACCAACAACCATGCCAAGTTCTAATCATTTTTCTAAATGATAAAAACTAATCAAAACAAAGAAAACAAAAAATATCATGTCCTAGTGCTCTTTAAGAAATCTGCACATACACACAATGTAGTAAGGACTGAAAATATATTTTTCTCTATTTTTAAACTTAACTTTGGAGCCCTGGTGGTGCAATGGTTAAGAGTTTGGCTGCTAACCAAAAGGTCAGCAGTTCGAATCTACCAGCTCCTCCTTGGAAACCCTATGGGCCAGTTCTACTCCGTCCTATAGGGTTCTATGAATTGGAATTGACTTGACGGCAATGGGCTTGGTTTTGGTTTAATGTAACATTTATACTTTTATAGTTATCATTTCCTCAAATGCTAAATATTATATATATATATAAAACCCGTTGCCGTTGAGTTAGTTCTGACTCATAGCAACCCTACAGGACAGAGTAGAACTGCCCCATGGGGTTTCCAAGGAGCGCCTGGAGGACTTGAATTGCTGACCTTTTGGTTAGGAGCTGAACTCTTAACCAGTATGCCGCCAGGGTTTCTGTATATATATATATCCAAGAAAAACAAAACCAAACCCACTGCCGTTGAGTCCATTTTGACTCATAGCGACCGTATAGGACAGGGTAGAACTGCCCTATAGAGTTTCCAAGGAGCGCCTGGTGGATTCGAACTGCCAAGCTCTTGGATAGCAGCCGTAGCACTTAACCACTATGCCACCAGGGTTTCATATATATACATACACATATATATATACGTACATATATATATGTATATACATATACATATATACATACATATATATAAAATGTTAAAAAGCAAAGATGTCACCTTGAGGATTAAGGTATGTGCCTAACCTAAGCCATGGTTTTTCAATCACCTCATATGTATGCGAAAGCTGAACAATGAATAAGGAAGACTAAAAAAGGTTGATTCATTTGAATTATAGTGTTGGTGAAGAATATTGAATATACCATAGACTACCAGAAGAACGCATAAACCTGTCTTGGAAAAAGTACACCCAGAATGCTCCTTAGAAGCAAGATTTGCATGAATTTGAGAGCTAAATATCTGCCAAATCGTGGAGGTAAAAACATTTTGAGATGATCTTTGGCTTATGTGTAAGGCTGGAGACAGATAATTGACCAAATCCTTTTATATTGAATTTTATCTTATTTCATTTAATGAGGTGAATGTCTTGTTGTTGTTAGATGCTGTCAGGTTGGTTCTGACTCATAGTGACCCTACACACAACAGAACGAAACACTGCCTGGTCCTGCACAATTCTTACAATCGTTGCTACGTTTGAGCATGTTGCCATATCCACTGTGTCAATCCATCTTGTTGAGGGTCTTCCTCTATTTTGCTGACCCTCTACCAAGCATAATGTCCTTCGCTGGATACTCATTCTTCCTGATGACGTGTCCAAAGTACGTGAGATGAAGTCTCATCATCCTTGCTTCCAAGAAACTTTCTGGCTGTACTTCTTCCAAGACAGATTTGTTCGTTCTTCTGGCAGTCCATGGTATATTCAATATTCTTTGCCAACACCATAATTCAAATGAGTCAATTTTTCCTTGGTCTTCCTTATTCACTGTCCAGCTTTCACATGCATATGAAGCAACCGAAAATACCACAGCTCGTGTCAGGCGCACCTTACTCTTCAAAGTGACACCTTTGCTTTTTAACACTGTAAAGAGATCTCTTGGAGCAGATTTGCCCAAAGCAACATGTCGTTTGATTTCTTGACTGCTGCTTCCATGGGCATTGATTGTGGATCAAAGTAAAATGAAATCCTTGACAACTTCAATGTTTTCTCCATTTATCATGCTGTTGCTTATCAGTCCAGTTGTGAGGATTTCAATACACAGTAGAGTTTTTATTATTGCTCATGCGATTATTCTTAAGCGTGATAGATCATCTACTGTGGAAAAGGGGTTAGAACAGTAGGATGAGTCATGAGGGTGTTAACTGGGTGATTCATTATGAGGAGATGACATTCTTTTATGGTACTGAAAAAATAATTTTAGGGTGCAATTTCAAGCTTTTCATATTTTTTAAAAAAGCATTGGTAGGGTCCTTGTAAAGATGGTGTTTGTAACCAAGGGGAATGAGAAGCAGAGAGCTTTAGAAATGTTCTGTGTTTCCAAACATTTTTTAGTGAGTTACAGAGCAGGGTCTAGGACACAGGTTTCCTGTATTTGAGCTGGGTAGCCTTTCCTGCACATCACTTGGTTTGCAATAGACATCACTGGATATATCACTATAGCTACCATGTATGTGTAAATTGAAATGGGTGATTTGTATTTAGCTCTACAACATTAACCTCACATTCTTTCAAAGAGACAGATTATTTAGGAGTAATCAGAAATAAAGCACCAACAAAATGCCGCTTAATAGCAGAATGACCTGTGTGGCATTCAAGGCTAGTCTGATGCTTACGTGTTTTTTCTCCCAACTAATAATATTAATGTACAGGTCACCTTAAATTGCCTTCAAACATTCCCCCCGGCCAAATGAAGGGAAACTTAGACTGTAAAATAGGAAGTAGGACAAATAGAATTGTGAGTTGATTTACTTTTATTATGTCCTGCGAAAATTGGAAATATCTAGAAAAATGGTTTCTGGCCCTGATAGCTAACTGAAAACACATGCTTACTTATACTCCCCATGAAGAATGTTCCACTGAAAAGGCAGGAAATATACTGAAACAAATCCATAGAAGCATTGGGAAACCAGGAACAGAGCTAACAGCATACAAAAATAGTCAGGATTTTCTAGAAGTTAAAAAAAATTGAAATTGAGAAAAATAAATAAGAGAACGGAGGACGTTGCAGCCACCTACAGGTGAAAGAGAAGACCACCATATAAGTAGAGCTGTTCCCAGCATAATTCTGGAATAACTCAGAGAGAAAACCAAACCCATTGCCATTAAGTTGCTTCCAACTCATAGCAAATCTATAGGACAGATTACAACTGCCCTCTATGGTTTCCAAGAAGCAGCTGGTAGATTTGAACTGCCAACCTTTTGGTTAGCAAGGAAGCTCTTAACCACTGTGCCATCAGGGTTCCAGAGGGAAGGGGAGCTGAAAGAAGGAGCTGTGCATATGTCACCAGCTAGTAATAAATCAAAAGATTACCAAAATCCAGGTCAATACCTTGTGTTAAGAGTTGTTGATTTTAGCATTTGTACCTACAACGCATAGGGGGAATAAACATAGTTTTAAGTGAGAGTTTTAACTCGGGTGTCCAAACACAAGAGTGGGCACTGGGGCCAGACAAGTGAGGCAGCGTACCTTACGACTGCCGTGAAGTACCTCTACTTTCCTCAACAAAAAGACAATCTCGTAGTACATTAACCCCCCCCCCCAAAAAAACTTTTGCTGTGGGACTAGTACATAAAAAAAAAAATAGCACATCATAAATGTAAGATTGCTAGAACACACATCTCCTCCTTCATTCCAGAACAACATAAGATTAAACAAACAAAAACTAATAAGCCTGTTGCCATTGAGTCGATTCCAACTCATAGCAGCCCTATAGGACAGAGCAGAACTGCCCCACAGTGTTTCTAAGGTGCAGCTGGTGGATTCAAATTGCCAGCCTTTTGGTTAGCAGACAAGTTCTTAACCACTATGCCACCAGGGCTTCATAACGTAAGACTAGAGATCCTGAAATCAGAACCCAGCTAGGAAACACTTTTAGAGGAATGATATTTCTTACTTAGTCTGAGGAAAGAAAATGCAAATAGTAATATTATTCAATCTAGATTTTCATCCAAATATAGGAATAGAAAATCCAGAGTAAGTAACCTGATAATTAAGGAAAACTTAGAGGCACTAAATTTAAGAGAAAACCTGACACCACAGGGGAGACGGCTGATAGAACAAATGAGAAAATATAAAGAGATACAACTAATTCTCTTGAGAGATTTGGCTGTCTATCACATCTATAACGTTGTTGTTAGTTGCCACAGTGTTGGCTCCAATTCATGGTGACCCCATATACAACAGAAGAAAATGTTGCCTGGTGCTGTACCATGTTTACGATCATCGGTATGCTCGAGACCATTGTTGAGATCACTGTGTATTTTGAGCTCCTTTCAGCCTGTATTGGACAGAGTTCTGTTGTGGTCCATAAGGTTTCTACTGGCTAAGTTTTGGAAGTAGATCACCAGGTCTTTCTTCCTAGGCTGTCTTAATCTAGAAGTTCTGCTGAAACTTGTCTACCATGGTGACCCTGCTGGTATTTAAAATATCAGTGGCATAGCTTCCAGCATCATAGTAACACACAAGCCACCATAGTACACCAAACTGACAGATGGGTGGTGAATCTATGGCATAAAAAAAAAAAAAAAAAAAAATTATAGAACAGGCTAATATGAAAAAGAAGTATTCAGAGTTCTTGGAAATTAATAATACGATTGCTAAAATAAAAACCCATGGATGAACTGAATAATGGGATAAAAAAAAAATTTTTTTTTTTTTAATGGGATACACACATTAAAATCCAAAAAGTGAACTGGGAAAATGAACTAAGAGATCCTCCCAGACCACAGTGTCAAAAGATGAAGAGATGAAATTTTTGAGAATAAATGTTAGGGTATAGTGAGGATCAATCCAGAAGTTTCCAGATCTACCTAATAATTGCTCTAGAAGGAAATAAATGACAGACAATAATGTCCCTGAGGTGAAAAATGATGAGGACTGCCATGGATTAAACTATATCCCCCCTAAACATGTGTCAGCTTGGTTAGGGCATGATTGCCAGTATTGAATGGTTGTCCTCCATTTTGTAGTTGTAATTTTCCTATGTGTTGTAAATACTAATCTGCCTGTGGTTAATGAGGCAAGATTAGATATGTTAAACAGGATTAGGGTGGGATTATAACATCCTTACCAATGTCACATCCCTGATCCAATGTAAAGGGAGTTTCCCTGGGGTGTAGCCTGTACCACCTTTAACCTTACAAGAAGTAAAAGGAAAGGGAAGCGAGCAGAAAGGGTGGGACTTCAAACCACCAAGAAAACAATGCCGGGAGCAGAGCACAACCTTTGGACCTGGGGTTCCTGCACAGAGAAGCTCCTAGATCAGGGGAAGACTGATGACAAGGACCTTCCTTCAAAGTCAACAGAGAGAGAAAGCCTTGCCCGAAGCTGACATCCTGAATTTGAACTTCTAGCGTACTAGACTGTGAGAAAATAAATTTCTCTTTGTTAAAGCCACCCACTTGTGGTATTTCTGTCATAGCAGCAGTAGATGGCTAAGACAAGGGCCCTTAAAATTTCTGGGGAAATTTATGAATTGAAAGGATAAAAAAAACCCTACCCACTTCCAGATTGAAAAAAAATGTAGGTATTTGTACAAAGGCAAAATAATCATATTGACACCAGTCTTCTACAAGGTATGTAGGTGTTGGATATAAGACCAAAATGCAGAACCATCTTCAAATGTTTTTGTTAGTCACCATCAAGGCGATGCTGACTCATGGCAACCCCATGTATGCAGGGTAGAACTGCTCCATAGAATTTCCAAGGCTGTGACCTTTTGGAAGCAGATCACCAGGCCTGTCTTTGAGGGCGTCTGGGTGGGTTTGAACTGCCAATCTTTCAGCCTGTAGTTGAGGGATTAGCTGTTTGCACCACCCATGGACTCCATCTTCAATTACTTAAGGAATATAATTTTGAATCTAGAATTTTTTATTTAGCCAAACTACCTTTCCAATATAGATGTGGAATATATATTTTTTTTCACTTTTTTTCAAGCAGGAACTGTAACATTTTATCAATTATGAACTATTTCTGAAATGTATATGAGCAAAACAAATCAAACAAAAATATTCCAAGATAGTGGATTGCATTGTTGTTGTTCTTGTTGTTAGGTGCCGTTGAGTAGGTTCTGACTCATAGCGACCCTATGCACAATAGAATGAAATACTGCCCGGTCTTGCGCCATCCTTACAATCGTTGTTATGCTTGAGCTCACTGTTGCAGCCACTGTGTCAATCCACCTCGTTGAGGGTCTTCTTCTTTTCCGCTGACCCTGTACTTTGCCAAACATGATGTCCTTCTCCAGAGACTGGTCCCTCCTGACAACATATCCAAAGTATGTAAGACGCAGTCTCGCCATCCTTGCTTCTAAGGAGCATTCTGGTTGTACTTCTTCCAAGATAGATTTGTTCATTCTTTTGGCAGTCCATGGTATAAGTGGATTGCATAGGAATTAATAATGAATAGTGAGCAAAGAGGGGTCCTTGTGGTGCAGTGGTTAATTGCTTGGCTGCTACCAGAAAGGTCAGCAGTTAGAACCTATCAGCCACTCCATGGGAGGAAGATGTGGCAATTTACTTCCATAAAGGCTGAAGCATTGGAAAGCCAGTGGGGCAGTTCTACTCTGTCCTACAGGGTCTCTATGAGTCAGAATTGACTCAAGGACAACAGGCTCGGGTTTTTGGTTTTTAGTGAGCAAAGGTAGCTGTAAAACATACAGTTTTACTTGATAGTAATATGTTGGGAAGGTCTGAGACATTTTAAAGAATTGCTGAGAAAGAAGATGAATTATCTACATCTGCATCCAATGTTCCAGCCAATTTTAACATGTCGTAAAGCTGTTTGGGAGGAAGAACTGGGTCAATACGATTTTGCTAATGGTCTTCTTTTATTTTGGGGGGTAGGTAGATTAGAAATACGCAAGTAATTTTCAGTGATAATGGGTAAATATTTTAAACAGATTTATTAAAAATTAAGGAGCCACATTAGTAAAAGAGACGCAGCAATTAAAATTTATAAACACTGAGCTGGCGAAGAACAAAGGAAACCCATTCAATCCAACTAAAGACAGAAGTAGCAGGGAAAAATAATTAGATAAGGAAAAGAAAAACCAATAGAAAGCATGTAAAAAAAAAAAAGGTCTGAATTGTAATATTGTAATGAAAGAGTAATAACAGCATATGTGAATGGATTTAACTTATTTATGAAAAAACAAGCACAGATTATGTGAAAAAAAATCCAGATATATGTTGTTTATAAATGACACAGCCAAAAGGAAGTAATATTAAAAATAAAGGGGTGAACCAGATGCAAAACAAATGGTTAAAAAAAAAAAAAAGACAGTAGGGACACCCATAATATTTACAGACAAAACAGAATTCCCAGGGAAAGTATAAAGAAGATTATTTAATATTGGTAAAAGTATAATTCTCTAAGGAGATATAAATGTCTTGAATCTTTATAAGGAGCCCTGATGGCATAGTGGTTAAGCTCTAGGCTGCTAACCAAAAGGTCAGTGGTTTAAACCCATCAGCCACTGTGTGAGAGAAATATGGGGCAATCAGCTTCTATAAAGATTTATGGCCTTGGAAACCCTGTGGGGCAGCTCTACTCTGTCCTACAGGACCAATATGTGTTGGAATCGACTCAATGGCAGTGGTGGTGGTGAACCTTTATGCACTCAGCAATACAGTTTTGAAATAAAAAAAGATGACACACACAAAAAAAGTAAAGATAAACACATAATGATAATGATAATGATGTTGTTGTTGTTAGGTGCCGTCAAGTCGGTTCCGACTCATAGTGACCCTATGCACAAAAGAACGAAAACACTGTCCGGTCATGTGCCATGCTCACAATTGTTGTTATGCGCGAGCCTATTGTTGTCGCCACTGTGTCAATCCATCTTATTGAGAGTCTTCCTCTCTTTTGCTGACCTTCTCCTTTACCAAGCATGGTGTCCTTATCCAGGGACTGATACCTCCTGATAGAACATGTCCAAAGTATGTAAGACACAGCCTCACCATCCTTGTTTCTAAGGAGCATTCTGGTTGTACTTCTTCCAAGACAGATTTGTTCATCCTTTTGGCAGTCCGTGGTATATTCAATATTCTTCACCAACACCAGAATTCAAAGGCGTCGATTCTTCTTTGGTCTTCTTTATTCATTGTCCAGCTTTCACGTGCATATGATGCAATTGAAAATACCATGGCTTGGGTCAGGTGCACCTTAGTCTTCAAGGTGACACCTTTGCAGTTTAACACTTTAAAGAGGTCTTCGCAGCAGATTGCCCAATGCAATGTGTCTTTTGATTTCCTGACTGCTGCTTCCACGGGTGTAGATTGTGGATGCAAGTAAAATGAAATCCTTGACAACATCAGTCTTTTCCCCGTTTATCATGATGTTGCTTATTGGTCCAGTTGTGAGGATTTTATTTTCTTTATGTTGAGGTGTAATCCATACTGAAGGCTGTGGTCTTTGATTTTTATCAGTAAGTGCTTCAAGTCCTCACTTTCAGCAAGCAAGGTTATGTCAACTGTATAATGCAGGTTGTTAATGAGTCTTCCTCCAATCCTGATGCCCCTGTTCTTCTTCATATAGTCCAGTTTCTCGGATTATAATCTGAGCAAATAATCTGAGAATAATGATAGTGGAAGAATTTTAAATACCCTTTTCCCAAATTGACAAATTAAGTGCCTAACAATGACTGGTAAGGATATAGAGGAGTATGGCGTAATTTATCTCTATCATCTTTTTATTCACCCACCTATCTTTGTATGCAACTGAGAAGCAATCATACATCTGAAAAAAATTTACATATGCATATATGATTTAATGTTTGGTAATGGAGGCTTGTCAAATCAACAGGGGAGATCACAGTATTGAATCAATGGTATTAGAACAACTGGTTTGCTATTTGTGAAAAAAAAAAGATAATATTCTTACTTCTCACCATACATATACAAAAAGAAATTAAAAGTTGATTATTTAAATTTAGAAATCTAAAGGATAAAATAACAGAAACAAATGAGAATATTTTGTCATTTTGTGATAAAAAAGGGCTTCCTAAGCAAAGCATTAAAGCCAGAGTCTATGAGGAAAATAAAGACCGACAGATTTCATGATATGAATATGTAAAAGAAAAGTTACTTTCAGCTTTGAATATGTTAAAGGATTTTTTAAGCAGTCATATTCAGCCTGGGACACAGACTTCTGAGTGAAGCTGATATTTGGTTCTTTCTCAAGGTGACTTTGCATCTCATCCATTTCTACTCAGGTTGTAATGAATGCCTTCTTTTACAAATTCCCACTTATCTGTTTTAAAACTGTGACTTGATTTTAATTTTTAGCAGTATAACTCTTCAAGTTGAGGTCACTTTTCTTGTTCTACTTTCATTACATTGTACAAGGAAAGTCTATTTTGAAGGTCAGATTAGATTTCTTACATTTTCCGTGGTGCTTTCCCACCCTGCCTAATTCATAATTTATTTCACAGCAGTGTTTTTACCATATGGAGGTTTATTTTTCTGTCTTCTTCAACAGAAGATATATAGTGCATCTCAAAGCCCACAGGCATGGTTTCCTCTTCCTGAGCTGTCAAAGTATCTCTCTGCTGTCAAGAGGTACATGCCCACCTCTGCTAAGCTTTTACTATAAACTTGTGGTTCTTAAATCAGATACACATGGTAGATGAAGTTTGTGTGTTTGACACACAGAGGTGTGCTCTGTGACAGGGTGCTGAAGGTCATCCACATTGCTTAGCAAAATGCCTAGCAAACCAGATAAAATAAGACCTCTTTCTTTTCTCTATTCAAGAACCTATCAGAATAAAATATGGGACACAGATATCACAAAGGGAGAACCTTCACTTTACTCTCAAAATGGAAGAAAATCACTAAAATATACTTTGGTTGATTTTAACTATTGTTATAGTACATTACTTGTGTCACATGTTATAAATGACCAGTGTGTGACGCATCAAGAACTTTGCCCTAGTATATTAGTTTCCATAGTAATACTTAAAATAGCATGAAATGCTCGCATCTGTGGCATAATCTAGATCTTAACGGCTCTTACACATCTCCACCTTTTTAATGCATGGGGATATTTGCATGGATCATTGCTTCCTCTCTTAAACACTACCTGATATTATTCTCAAAAAGCTTCTCTTGATCAGCAGTGAAGCACCACTTGTGAAAACAATGCCATGAAGTTCAGCATAAACCCAAACTAAAGAGAGCAGGTTAGTCTGAAAAATGAGTTAAAATGTACTTTTAAAAAAAGAATAAAATTATAGACAGAATACTGATAGTGCCTCTCAGCAACTTTCAAAATAACACATCACAAAACCATATTTTAAGTTAAAAACTGATAATCAAGAAAAGGAAGAAAAAAATATGGTGTTAAAATTGTCTTAAGCATAAAACTCAAACCAAACATTGCCACAGAGTCGATTTTGACTCATAATGACCCTATAGGACAGAGTAGCACTACTCCATAGAGCTTCCAAAGCTGTAAATCTTTACAGAAGCAGACTGCCGCATCTTTCTCCCACAGAGCGGCTGGTGGGTTCGAACCATCGACCTGCAGTTAACAGCTGAGAGCTTTCACCACTGTATCACCAGGGCTCCCACGGAAGTACTTCCAAAATCCAAACCTATTGCTCTGAGTCGATTCTGACTCATAGCAACCCTATAGGATAGAGTAGCAGTGTTCCACAGGGTTTCCAAGGCTGTAAATCTTTATGGAAGCTGACTGCAGCATCTTTCTCCTGCAGAGTAGCTACTGGGTCAGAATCGCTGACCTTTTGGTTCACAGCTGAGTGCTTAACCACTGTGCCACTAGGGATCCTACATCTTAAACATAAAAACATAGGTTTATGTAAATCGGTATTTATTTAATTTTTGAATACACATTTAAATACAGGTATATATTTGACTTGGCATATTTTCTTCCTTTTGAAACAAAGTTGTTCCCACTTCTCTTTTTACCCAGCTTATGATAGAAGAAGAATTTCTGTAGCACAAGTGATAATCAGGAAATGCACCAGTTCCTCGTCTATGCGGTAATACAGACGTTTCATGAGAATAACTGGTGTCTTTTGAGCGACTCATTAACACAGGCTCTCATTTTGTAAATTCTTACTTCACTGCACCAAATGATAACCTAGTGCCCTAATTAAAAGAATATAAATCTGAAATGAATTTCCTCTATTACTGGGAACTCTTTATGCATCAAATATGATTAATGTACCTCAGGGCAAAGAAAAATCAACACAACCTCTGTGCAATTGCTAAGGTTGTAGGTGGGTGGTGGGGGTAGTTGTTGAACGGTACATCAAATGCCCTTTCTAGAATACCTCCAAGTGCCTTGTGGATGCTAGTGTGGTGGGCTGATGTACCACATCCCAGAGGACTCGTGATCACCTGCAATTAGGAAACAGGGCTGAATTGGGGTTATTTGCTTTTCTTTTTCTGCCAAAGTTCTTCCTTTGAAGATTAAGGGTATGGGGGCATCAGGGAACATAATTTCTTCCTACAAGAATCTAGAGACAAGGTTCCCTCAAAGAACCCACTCTTGTTCCAGGACAGCTATAGCGCTGCTGACAAAATCTAGATGATTCCAAAACTGACCCGAGGCCTCAATCAGTATGAGAAAGAGGGTGTGATATTGGTATCTTTTATCCTTGAATTATTTAATTATGCTTTCTAAACGTTCCTTCGAAAGGAATCAACTAACTCAGCCAAACGAAAGGATTCAATAGTTTGTCTCACTGGCCTTTACAGGTAAAGCAAATACTTACAGCACCTGTTATGGGTTGAACAGTGTCTCCCCAAAATATGTGCTGGAATCTTAACCCCTATACCTGTGGATGACTCACCTAAAGGTTGGAGGTTCAAACCCACCCGGAGACACCTCAGAAGAAAGGCTCGGCAATCTCCTTTTGAGAGACCACCGTCTTGAAAAACCCTGTGGAGCACAGTTCTATTCTGCGTATATGGGTTGGAATCAACTGGACAGTAACTGGTTTTATACCTATGTGTGTGTAATCCCATTTGGGAATAGGGTTTTCTATGTTGTATTAATGAAGCCATATCAGTATAGGGTGGAACCTAAACCTAATAACTTCTGAGTTATAAAAACAGCAGATTAGACACAGAAGCAAGCACATACTGGGGAAAACAGATGATATGTGAGGGTCCTCTACTAGCCAAGGCACCATGAAATGCCCATGCTATCGACAAGGAAGGAATCGACATGGCTGAGACATGTAGTTGAAATTTCAGCTTCCAGGACTGTAAGAAAATAGATTTCTGTTCTTTAAAGCCACTCGTGGTATTTGTTACAGCAGCACTAGGAAGCTATGGCAGCACCTTCACCCCCACCCCTCATTACACATTCAAGGGAAGTATGACTATTTAAATAACCTTATGACTTTTGTGTATGTGTTTTGTCAAATTTGCAATTCAAACCAAATTTACACTGAAAACTGCAATAGTACCCTATTGTCATCGAGTTGATTCTGACTTATAGCGACCCTATAGGACAGAGTAGGACTGCCCCATAGAGTTTCCAAGGAGGGCCTGGTAGATTTGAACTGCTGATCTTTTGGTTAGCAGCCATAGCACTTAACCACTATGTCACCAGGGCTTCCAAACCCAATATACAAAACACCAAATATGCAAATCACTCCTTGTTATTTATTTGTTCAAAGAAGTCAGACTTAAAAATTCTAGAATGGAATGGCCTTAAAAAGAGGAAAGTGAGAGTTCAGAGGTGAGTCGTTGTTGTTGTTGTTAGGTGCCATAGAGTCCGTTCTGACTCATAGAGAACCTATGCACAAAAGAACGAAACCCCGCCTGGTCCTGTGGCATCCTCACGATCATTGCTATGCTTGAGCCCATTGTTGCAGTCACTGTGTCAATCCATCTTCTTAAGGGTCTTCCTCTTTTTCTCTGACCTTTCGTTGTACCAAGCATGATATCCTTCTCCAGGGACTGGTCCCTCCCAATAACATGTCCAAAGTATGTGAGACAAAACTTGCAATCCTTGCTTCTAAGGAGCACTACTTCTCTAAGACAGATTTGTTTGTTCTTATGGCAGTCCATGGCATATTCAATATTATTCGTCAACACCATAATTCAGATGAGTCAATATTTTTTGGTCTTCCTTATTCATTGCCCAGCTTTCACATGCACATGAGGCAATTGAAAAGACCATGACTTGGATCAGGCGCACTGTGATTGTTAAGATTGTGTGTCAACTTGGCTGGGCCTTGATTCTCAGTGATTTGGCACTTATGATGTATTTTGGCAGTTGTATAATGATGTAGTCACCTCCATGATGAGATTTGATATAAAGTGATCACCTCCATGACTGGGTCTGGTGTAAGTAGCCAATCAGTTGAAAGGGAGATTCCTTGAAGGTGTAGCCTGTATCCAGTATAGGTGGACTTTCTGGCAAGGCTCGTGGGCTTTTGCTCGCTCTGGATTCTGTAGCTGGCTCCTGTTCCACTGACCTCTGGTTCTTGGGACTTGAGCTAGCTGATCTCGGGATTCATCAGTCTTCACAGCCTCTGAGTGGAGCCCTGCTATCTGATTTGCCAATATTGGGTTTGCCAGCCCCTGTGGCTATGTGAATCAGAAGAAATCTCCAGCCTGACCCATGGACTTGGGGTGTTCCAGTCTCTACAACTGTGTGAGTCATTTTGTTGATATGAATCTGTCTTATGTGCTTTACTGGTTTTTGCTTCTCTGAAGAACCTAGCCTAAGACACACACCTTAGTCCTCAAAGTGACATCCTTGCTTTTTAACACTTTAGAGAGGTCTTTTGCAGCAGGTTTGCCAAATGCAATGCATCCTCTGATTTCTTGATTGCCGCTCCCATGGATGTTGATTATGGATCCAAGTAAAATGAAATCCTTGGCAACTTTTATATTTCCTCCATTTATCATGATGTTGCGTATTGGTCCAAAAATCACCCCTTAAAGAACAAGAACTAGAATTCAACAACTACTGGTAGAAAATAATAATTTTGTGTAGTGAAAACGCTGAAAGTAAAATGCACTGTAAGAATAACTCTCTAGTTCTGAGAGGCAGTAAATCACAGTAGTAAAAAGCTTAGACTTTGGAGCCAGCAGATCCAGGGAACTCAAACCTACCACTTCATAGCTCAAGGCCTGAAACTTGCTCTACCACACTGTCCTTACCTGTTAAAACATAGATGTCAGTATTTACATCATTCCATGGTGTGATGATTAGATCAACTGATATATGCAAATGACTTCAAATAGTATCAGACATATAGTAAGCATCCCGATATTATTACATTGGACATTATTCTCAGGTTTTATTCTTTGCTTTTACTGTCTTCCTATATATTATATTAAAATAAAACTTGCTAGTATGAGGCCACAACAGCACTGGCTTCCTGAACTAAAGCATGTATATGCCAAATGTCTTATACCAGAGGGCTTAATATAGATTGCTCATGTCTAAAAACTCCTCAACACAAGGAGATCATTTCAAAATGGTGGGCTGTTCTGAAATATGAACAATTGGCTTCTAGAACCCCATTTAGGCATATTAATTTATTTGTTATCACTGAAAAAAGTTTTAGGAACTAGTTCTTTTTTTCCCAAGAAATTAGAATATTCTATAAATTACAAAAAAAAAAAAGTTAAAAATGGCATAAATTTTAAAAGTTACCTATTTACTTCTTTTTTTTTATGTCTTTAAATATGAGTCTGGAGTAATGAAAGGATATTATTCATTTTTTAGAGAATTTCACTTGTCCTGTGCTAAACATTACTATACTTCTGTTCACAGACATTAAATAACTGACTTCAGATAGCATTAAATATCTGAACAAATCAGGAGCTAGAAAGCTGAACTACTAGTACTAAATAATATCCTGGGAAATTAATTTGGTTTCACTTAGGGCTCGTTTGGCAATGTGGAACATAAAGCGATCACCATCATTTTAAGGAATTGCTTTTAATTCTATGTATAGGTGAGTAATTGAATGACAGAAAGAAACTGTGTTTGTAAGTCTTCTGCACTGACAAAACTAGAAAATAAAGTACATATTGGCATTATACTGTAATGTACCAAGCCTTCAAGTCCAAGGATACTGATGAGTATATGAGCATTTTATTATTCTGATTATTATTCACTTACTATCAAAAGGTTTTAAAGGCTTCCCAGTTCCTATAAAATACTTGCTTTCCTTATACAGCTTCTATGTGGCTGGCTGGGATGAATCTGAGTAGTTTGGTTTTTTATCTTAAAAAGTAAAAGGAAAACCATGATTGGATTTCACCTTGGTCTCTTCAAGCTCTACAAATCTCCTTGCCTGGTTCAGCTTTATAAGATGTATTTTGTTAATATACTAACAAAATCCAGGCATTCTTTATTTAGAAAATAATATTCATATACCACCTGAGTCGTATTCATTACTTGTAGAAATTGCTTTCCAGTTTTATCATTATACTCTACTTTTAACCAAGACACTATCGTCTCTCCTCTGTACTCCTACAATCTTCTTCTAACGGGTTTCCTCCCACCAAGTCACCCCAACTCTTCTTCATACAGTAGCCAGGGTGACCTTTTATATTTTCAAATTGGATCCTATTGCTCCCCAGCTTAATATTTTCCAATGAGCTCCCATGGCTCTAAGAATAAAATCTAATCTCTTTGCTGTTCCTACAAGGCCTTATAAGACCTGGCCTCTTTCTAGCTGTTTGATCTTAACTTTTTCTCTTATTTTGTTCTAGCTATGTTGGACTTCAAATACTTTCTACCTTTGAGCTTTTTCAGTCACCTGTTCCTTTTGCTTAGAACACCGGATTTTCTCCAGATATTCCCAAGCTTCCTTTTTCTTACTTTTCAAGTATAAATTCAAATGTCATCTTTCTCAGAAGGATTTCCTCACCATTCAATATAAAATACCTCTTTGAGCAGACCCTGAATAATAATTTATCACATGAAACTGTTTTATTTGCTTCAGAGAATTATATCAATTTAATGCTCCATATTTACCATTTTTGTTTGTTACCTGCTTTCTCTTACTACTAGGTAAATTTTCAATATGTTCACATAGAAAGGGCAAATTTAAGGGGTCTGGTGCCCACTCAAATTTTTCATCATTTTATAAGTTGATATCTTAAAAAAGTTTTGTGTCTTCTTTAAGGTAGCCACTTATATCAGATTAAGCTAGAAAACTTGCTCTTGAACATCGAGTAGCTAAAGCAAAAGGAAGAAATGATGAGGTAAAAGAACTGAAAGGAAGATTTCAATGGGTGGCTTAATAAGATATATACAAAGAGCTAGAGATACAAATGACATGTGCAAAGAGCTGGAGATAGAAAACCAAAAGGGAAGCACACGCTCGGCATTTCTCAAGCTGAAGGATTATTCACAAGCAGTTGCAAGCAGTATATGGACAAATAACCTCCAGAAATTCAAGCTGGATTCAGAAGTCATGGAACAAGGAACATCACTGCCAATGTCAGATGACTACTGGCTGAAAGCAGAGAATACCAGAAAGATGTTTACATGTGTTTTTTGACTATGCAAAGGAATTCAACTGTGTGGATCATAACAAATTATGAATAACGCTGCAAAGATTAGGAATTCCAGAACATTTAATTGTGCTCATGAGGAACCTGAACACAGATCAAGAGACAGTCTTTTGAACAGAACAAGGGGATACTGTGTGGTTTAAAGTCAGGAAAGGTGTGTGTCAGGGTTGTATCCTTTCACCATACCTATTCAATCTGTGTGCTAAGCAAATAATATGAGAAGCCGGACTCTATGAAGAAGAACGGGGCATCAAGATTGGAGGAAGACGCATTAGCAACCTGCCTTATGTATGTGACATAGCCTTGCTTGCTGAAAGTGAAGAAGAATTGAAACACTTACTGATGAAGATCCAAGACCACAGCCTTCAGTATGTATTACACCTCAACATAAAACAAAAATCCTCACAAATGGACCAATAAGCAACATCATGATAAATGGAGAAAAGATTGAGGTTGTAACTTGGATCCAAAATCAACACTCATGGAAGCAGCTGTTAAGAAATCAAAAGATGCATTGCATTGGGCAAATCTGCTGCAAAAGACCTCTTTAAAGTGTTGAAAAGCAAAGATGTGACCTTGAAGAATTAGATGTGCCTGACCCAAGCCATGGTGTTTTTAGTTGCCTCCTATGCAGTTGAAAGCTGGACAATAAATAAGGAAGATTGAAGAAGAATTGGCACCTTTGAATTGTGGTGTTGGTGAAGAATACTGAATATACCATGGACTGCCAAAAGAATGAACAAATCTGCCTTGGAAGAAGTACAATCAGAATGCTCCTTAGAAGCAAGGATGGTGAGACTATGTCTCACATACTTTGGACATGTTATGAGGAGGGGTCAGTCCCTGGAGAAGGACATCATGCTTGGTAAAGTAGAGGGTCAGCGAAAAAGAGGAAGACTTTCAACAAGGTGGATTGACACAGTGGCAGCAACAATGGGCTCAAGCATAATAATAAATGTGAGGCTGGCACAGGACTGGGCAGTGTTCCCTTCTGTTGTACCCAGGGTCGCGATGAATCAGAACCAACTCGAGGGCACCTGGCAACAACAACTAGGAAAAGCGTTTAGTTTTTCTGTGCAGAAAAATCATTGACAAAACATTTTATATATAAACCCAAACCCAAACCCAGCGCTGTTGAGTTGATTCTGACTCATAGTGACCCTATAGGACAGAGTAGAACTGCCCCGTAGAGTTTCTAAGGAGAGCCTGGCAGATTTGAACTGCCAACTTCTTGGTTAACAGCCGTAGCACTTAACCACTATGCCACCAGGGTTTCCACATTTTATATATATATAAATACAGATGCTCCTACCTGCTTAGGTAATATTTGATTAGACCAATCATGCTCTAATGCCAAATATCTAGAAAGAATCCACTTTCCACTAAATGGATGAGAGCTGTTTCTACAAACACTCAAAATGTATTTTCTCATTGCAACAACAAAGGTATTTCAAATAGACAAAATGTAATGTAGAGAATTGGTTAAAAGTTTTTGCGGAAGGTGGAAAACTAACAAGGCAGTTATGAGGCAACCTACAGATTAGTATGTGCAAGAAGATGTTTTCACCCCTAAAGCTGACAGAATAAATCAAGGTGGTCACAGAAGCCAAGTTGCTGGAAGATGGAATTTAGTAAGTGTTTGAACCAAGGAAGCAAGGCCTATGTAGGAAAACAGAATCACAGACAAGATACAGTTGGAGAGTTGGCCTAAAAGAGAGAGAGAGAGAGAAAGAAAGGAAGGCTTTTTGTCAGTGACTTCCTTTGGCCAAACCTATCCAGGAAGTCAGAGAGCAAAGGAGCCTGGGAAGTATAGGTCTCTGGGGTACAGAGCACGGCAGAGAGGAGCAGGGGATACATAGCACTTTAATGCAATTTCATAGAACTTGTGCTGACAAGACACAGACTACCACTATCCACAATTCAAAATTTCCTCTATTATTATTGCCTTGCTATTTTTAGAACCTCATAGACCCACTGGAAAACAAAAATCCTCACAAGTGGACCAATAAGCCATATTATGATAAACAGAAAAGACTGAAGCTGTCGAGGATTTCATTTTACTTGGATCCACAATCGACACCCATGGAAGCAGCCATCAAGAAATCAAAAGATGCATTGCATTGGGCAAATCTGCTGCAAATGGCCTCTTTAAAGTGTTGAAGAGCAAAGATGTCACCTTGAAGACTAAAGTGCGCCTGACCCAACCCATGATATTTTCAATTGCATCATATGCATGTAAAAGCTGGACAATGTATAAGAAAGACTGAAGAAGAATTAACACCTTTGAATTGTGGTGTTGGTGAAGAATATCAAATATACCGTGGACTGCCAAAAAGAAAGAACAAATCTGTCTTGGAGGAAGTACAATCAGAACGCTCCTTAGAGGCAAGGATGGCGAGACTGCGTCTTACATATTTTGGACATGTTGTCAGAAGGGATCAGTCCCTGGAGAAGGACATCATGCTTGGCAAAGTACAGGGTCAGCGGAAAAGAGGAAGACCCTCAAGGAGATGGACTGACACAGTGGCTGCAACAATGGGTCAAGCATAACAATGATTGTAAGGATTGCACAGGACTGGGCAGTGTTTTGTTCTGTTGTGCATAGTATCACTATGAGCCAGAACTGACTCCATGGCACCTAACAACAACAACAACATAGAGCTATGAATATCAAAATTAACCTTAGGCATTTTCTTAGCCATAGCTTTACTAAAGGATTTACACAATTATTGCAAGAAATAATTTCAGGCTAGCACAATTGTAGTCTATCATGTGCTACAGAATGATATTTGCTGTTATTAACCCAAAAAGTCACATGTTTATGGAAGACCCTAGAGCAGTGTCTTCTAACATTTTAAAATATGAAGATCCTTTAGAAATACATATTTTTCTTATGTTGTAGTGAAACACCAAACTTATACTTTCCTAGAAATGCAAACAAAGAGTTTTACTGAAAGATAAAAATGTTTTGCAAAACGGGAGAAACGCAAGTATCCAGGCAGATGCTTTGGTGTTCCAAACTGCAAGAAGAAAGTGAAGCTTTTATCAGGTGGCGTAAACAAAGGGTTTCATGCTCAAAGGCAAGGGAGAGGTAGAAGGCAAAAGTTACAAGGGGTTTGTTATTTTCTTAATCATTAGTAAATTCTATTTGTTAACATCCTGAAATTTGTTTAACGAAGCATTTTGTTGGGAATAATTGAGTCAATTTTCTGCCACAGTTGCAGGTTGGTTTCTTGCTCTTATCTTAAAGTCCTAGGCTTATGCTTCTACCTTAATTACAGATTTACAAGGAGTCAGCAGAAATGAAGGAAGCAAAGGTCTTAGTGAGTGAATAAAAATAAAGTTTTATTTGAGGGAATCAGTAAATTAGAACTAAGACTTGGTTGTTTGGTGTTTACCTCATCTTAGTTACAGTTATGAGACAATTGTAAGGCTTCATCTTTACTTAATATAATCAATTCTATTTCCTAACCTCCTAGGACAATGTTGACTGAAAGTATTCTTCCTAGGACAAACTGTGCAAACGTTCTTAGCAAACATTTTTTAACAAATAATTTCTAGTGCAAGCTAAAGTCTTAACCTTTGCCCCTTTTTGTGTTACAGTTAAACTTCTACAAGAGTCTGAATTGTCTTTTCAGCAGAAGCAGAGATTTCTAGGTCACACTGCAGTTTGATTCAAAATGGAATAATTTAGATCTGGGTCAGCCATCTGAGATCATGCCAAACACTCTGGTTTTAAGGTTCACATACACACTATTACAAAAGTAATACATGTCTATTGTAGAAAAATTATAAAATACAGAAGAGTATAAAATTGTGAGAAAAAAAATTTCTGTCTAGAGATAATTACTCTGTTTTAGAGTGTATCCTTTCATTTATATCTTTTCTCTCTCTTACAGACACACATACATATTAGGTAAATTTTTGAAAGAAATACAATTATATTATACATATTCCTTAATAATGAGCTTTAATCATTAATTAATTGTAAGCACTTTTTTTATCCACTAAACATTCATTCACTGAATTGTTGCATAGTGTTTCATCGTAACAGTGAATGTACTATATTTCACCAATTCCTACTACTGGACATTAAGGTGCCTTAAAATATTTACTATTACAAACTACACTGATAGGAAAAACCTTATAAGTAAAACATCAGGTATAAAAAAAAATAGCTACCTTTATTTCCTTATAATAAATTTCTATATTTAGACATTTTTGATAACTAATATAAATATTTTAAACCTTTTAATTGAAAAAATTTTTTCATAATTGGAAATCTGTAGTCTAACCAGTAATGATTAAGGATATCTATTTTTTTTTTTTTTATTTCTCTGCACCCATTGCAATACTGTATACTTTGATTTATTTTGTTCTTTTAAGATCTCTTTTTAATATAAAAAATTAAGAGATTCTTTTCCGTTGACTTTTCAGATAATATTAGTTGGATATTTAATGTCAGTTACTTAAGAAAATACATGCACAAACATGCGATCTCAGATCTCTTAATAAGTAGGAGTCCATCCACCAAACTTATCCATGCCTTATCTACAACGATTCTTACAGGTACAACACATCAGCTGAAAACCACTGCCTTAGATAATGCAATAAAATATGGTAATATAGTATTCAAACGAGAGATTATGAAAAGGTATAAATTTGCATGTGAAAGAACGGCACATTGTAAGAAAGATCGCTGCTTAATCTGAAGAATATGGAGAATGACTGCCCACTTTGGTTCATTCACATACAAAAATATTGATAAGGAAGGTATTTCAGGCTGGAAATAACTCAAGACCTTCCGGAGGAAGTGCTGACGAAAGGAGACCTGTGCCAGCTACTGTGATTGATCAGTGGCACACGGACACATTATGAAAATAGTTTCTCCTAGGATTCTGTAATGGCTAGGACTTTTTCAATAGCAAGAGAGGGAAAAAAAAAAAAACTTACTAGCGCAGGCAAAAGATCCAGGGGGTTAAAGAGAGCAGGCAGGGATCTGTCTCTTCTCTTTCTTTTGCTCTGTGCTCTTCTGTGTATTTGGTTTCACTCTCAAGCGGCTTTTTCCCCCATGCTGGGAAAGATGGCTGGCTGCCAATAGTCCCAAGCCTCACCCTCATCATTACAATTTGTAACATACAAGAAAGAGATTCCTCTCATATTCTCTGCACCAAATGCTGGAAAAGACTATGATTGCCTTTGGCTGGGTCACCTGTGAGATCCCCAAGAGGCACAAAGAGTTAGTGTCTGACAAATAACCTAAAGGTTGGTGGCTCAAAACCAGCCAGTGGCACTATGGAAGAAAGGCCTGGTGATCTGCTTCCATGAAGATTTTTCTTGTTAGGTCATCAAGTTGGTTCTGACTCATAGTGACCTTATGTAAAATAGAATGAGACCACTGCCTCGTCAGTCTGTCTCATTGAGGGTCTTCCTCTTTTTCCTTGACCCTCTACTCTACCAAGCATGATGTCCTTCTCCAGGGACTGGTTCCCTCCTGATAAAATGTCCAAAGTATGAGAGACCAAATCTCACCATTCTTGCTTCTCAGGAGCATTCTGGCTGTACTTCTTCCAAGACAAGATTTGTTTGTTCTTCTGGCAGTCCTTGGTATATTCAACATTCATCACCAACACCATAATTCAAATGCATCAATTCTTCCTGGGTCTTCCTTATTTATTGTCCAGCTTTGGCATGCATATGAGGCGATTGAAAATACCATGGCTTGGGTCAGGTTCATTTTAGCCCTCAAAGCGACATCCTTGTTTTTCGATCCCTTAAAGAGGTCTTTTGCAGCAGATTTGCCCAGTGGAATTCATCCTTTGATTTCTTGACTGCTGCTTCCATGGTGTTGGTTATGGATCCAAGTAAAATGGAATCCTTGACAATGTCAATCTTTTCTCCATTTATCATAATGTTGCTTAGTGGCTCTGTTGTGAGGATTTGTGTTTTCTTTATGTTGAGGTGCAATCCATACTGAAGGCTGTAGTCTTTGACCTTTAACAGTAAGCGCTTCAAGTCCTCCTCGCTTTCAGCAAGGAAGGTTGTGTCATCTGCATATCGCAAGTTGTTAATAAGTCTTCCTCTAATCCTGAAGCCACGTTCTTCTTCATATAGTCCAGTTTCTCTGATTATTTGCTCAGCATACAGATTGAATAAGTGTGGTGAAAGGATATAACCCCGATGCATATCTTTCCTTACTTTAAACCATGCAGTATCCCCTTTTTCTATTCAAACGACTGTCTCTTGATCTGTGTATAGGTTACTCACGACTACAATTAAGCATTCTGGAATTCCCATTCTTCACAATGTTATCCATACTTTGTTATGATCCACACAGTTAATGTCTTTGCATAGTCAAGAAAACACAGGTAAATATCTTTCTGGTGGTATTCTCTGCTTACAGCCAACAGTCATTTGACATCAGCAATGATATTCCTCATTCCATGTCCTCTTCTGAATACAGCTTGAATTTCTGGCAGCTTTCAGTTGATGTACTGGTACGACCACTTTTGAATGATCTTTAGCAAAATTATACTTGCCTGTGATATTAATAATATTATTTGATAATTTATGCATTCTGTTGGATAACCTTTGTTTGAAATGGGCACAAATATGGATCTCTTCTAGTCAGTTGACCAGGTAGCTATCTTCCAAATTTCTCACATAGATGAGTGAACACCTCCATTGCTGTATCCATGTGTTGAAACATCTCAATTGGTATTCCATCAATTTCTGGAGCTTTGTTTTTCACCAATGCTTTCGGTGCATCTTGGACTTCTCCCTTTAATACCATTGGTTCTTGATTGTATGCCACCTCCTGAAATGGTTGAACATAGACCAATTCTTTTTGGTATGGTGACTTTGTGTGTTCCTTCCATCTTCTTTCGATGCCTCCTGTGTCTTTCAATATTTTCCTCATAGAATCCTTCAATATTGCAAGTTGAGGCTTGAATTTTCTCTTCAGTTCTTTCATCTTGAGAAATGCCGAGCATTTTCTTCCCTTTTGTTTTTCTATTATCTTTTAGAGTCAACCTTTGAAATCTTCTGTTCAGCTCTTTTACTTCATCATTCTCTCTTTCACTTTAGCTACTCTACACTCAAGAGCAACTTTTGGAGTTTCTTCTGACATCTAATTTGGTCTTTTCTTTCATTTCTGTCTTTTTAATGACCTTTGCTTTCTTCATGTGTGATGTCCTTCCACAACTCATCTGGTCTTTGGTCGTTAGTGTTCAATGTGTCAGATCTATTCTTGAAAAGGTCTCCAAATTCAGGTGGGATATGCTCAAGGTCGTATTTTTGCTCTCATGGGCTTGCTTTAATTTTCATCAGCTTCAACTTGAATTTGCATATAAGCAACTGATGGTCTATTCCGCAGCTGGTCCCTGGCCTTGTTTTGAATGATGACATTGAGCTTTTCCATCATCTCTTTCCACAGATGTAGAGGATTTGATTCCATCTGGTGAGGTCCAGATGTACAGTTGCCAGAGTAGGAAAATATGGCCTTGGTGATAGAAACAATGCCAGGGATTGCATGCTAGAAATTTGCAAGACCAAGGACTTATTCATTTTCATAAAGATTACAGCCAAAGAAAACCTATGGAGCATTTTTACCCTGTCATACATAGAGTCAGCTTGAGTCATGATTGATGGCAACAGGTTTGTTTTCTTTTTGGTTTGGGTTACCTGTGAAGGTGGTAAAGGAAGATCACCATGATAGTCAATCCCACCAAGACCATTTGGAGTTGGGTCGGGGGTTCCCCAACAAAAGACAGAGGTCAGGCTGACTACCAGTTCCTCTCCACTATTGTTTTCAGTCACTGCTGTGAGTTGGGATGGACTTGATGGGAATGGGTTTGGTTTTTGGTTCATTGTTTTCATTAGACCTCTCTGAAGACTGGCTAAAATCTAAAAATATTTTTACACTTAACTGCGACCCTCTACTTAGAGGGTCTAAGGGTCTAATGATCTACTTAGAGGGTCGCAGTTAAATGTAATAATGCCATTAATCAACCAAAGCAAGGGATCAGAAATCAAGAAAACTAGGATGACACATGAAGCCAACATTTCTTTTTCAAAGGCTGTCTACAGGAACATCGCCAGAAGCAGCAGGGCCTTTAACTGGGTAACTGAAGTAGTTGACTGACCAGGTGGTGAATTGTTAAAGGACATACAGATGCTCTTTCTGAATTGAGGAAGCAACATTTTGTTAGAAGTGGCTGAAATCTGCCTGTATTCTGCTGAAAAGGTCTGTTGGTCTTTCCACTGATATTTGCTTTCATGAGTAACAAATAACTATTGACTAGTGTCCTCCTCTATGTTTAATAAAGGCACTTTAAGGTTAAAACAAAACCAGACCCTCAAGTCAATTCCAACTTACAGCATCCCTATAGGACAGAGTAGAACTGCCCCATAGGATTTCCAAGGCTGTAGTCTTTACAGAAGCAGACTGCCACATCTTTCTTCTGTGGAGCTGTTGGTGGGTTAGAACCACCGACCTTTCAATTAGTTGCTGAGCATTTAACCACTGTGCCAGCAGGGCTTCTTCTTTAAGGTCCCCAGTGGTTATAAAAATTATCCTGCATAAAAGAATAAGCAAAAGGCTAGCCTGCTTAATATTCATACGTTACATGTGAAAACTTCAAAAAAAATTCCACACAATCTGAATTTACTCCCATGTTCCTAAACTGTTAAAAATTGAATCTCTTTCTGTGCTGTTTTACTGGCTCCCCTTTGGAAAAACAAATCTTTAGAGAATCAGTATAAATTCTCTATTATATTTGCACATTTATATCTTCAATTGATATGAACTCCCATTTATGTCAATAGCTAAGACTTACATGGCTCTTTTTATTTTTCTCTTCTCCCCATGTTTCTCCTTAGACTTCTTTGCTAAACTGCAGAGAACTTGAGAAGCAACTCTGGGTAATGGATAAAAATAATAACTTTGAATTTAGATTTGTTGCTAATTTTGTAATATTGGAAATATTACTAACTAAACCTCTTTGAATCTAAGTTTATTGAAAAACTGGGAAAGCATATTTATCTCATCAGGTGAATATGAAAATTAAAATTGAAAACACATATGAAGTTTACAATGTATGCCCTTAAAGATGGGATGCACTTAACAATAGCTGTTACTATTAACAAAGGCTGATGTTTGAGGTAAAGACAAAGATTCCAATAATATTTACTCAAACAAGTGATTGTCTAATTAAAAGATTATATATCACAATACAACACCTAATTAAAAACTCAGATTTCATGATAATTGAAAAGCTTCTTAAACATCCATAGAATTAGAAGTATAAATACAGCAATTTATTTCCATAAAGACATTTGTATTTGGTGCAGATTCTTGTTTTAAATTAGTTAAAAACAGGGAGGCATGTTGTTTTTAGTGTAAGCTGAAACATACTTAAAATTTTAAATTTGCTTTGCCTTTACTATGTTCTGGATATAAAATATTCTTCATCATTATCCCTCACATCACATTCGTTTACTGTTCCGATACAGAAAGGCCCGTACTCTTTTATCCCCAGATAATCTTTTAAATATCATGCACTATAATGGAGTTCAGGTGGCACCCCTCAATGAGATAAAACTTGAATGAGATTAACATGAATGACAGCACTGCTTGCTAAAGTCCTGTTGTCCCAGAAAGAAATGCGAAATTAATGGAATCAGCATCGGTGTAGTGACTACCAAAAAAAAAAAAAAAAAAAAAGCTAGCAGAAGAAAAGGAAAACAACGCTTAAACACATTATGAATATTTCAGTGAACACAGAGCTCTGTCTTCCTTTTGTACCTTTAATATTCCCATATTGTTGGGATCAACCATGTAGAACCAGAACCGGACCGTACACATTCCAAGGCTTGCTGGGAAGTATCTGGAAGTAGTGATCCTTGCAGTGTATCCTTCTTTGGGGCCAGAGGAGTTGACATACAGGAAGTGTTGCCCATTGCCTTAAAATAGATAAATACAATGTTTTCAGATAGAATGTGCTCAAACATGTACAAATTTCATTTTCTATGCAAATACCGCATACTCTCAGACACACACGCGCAAGTAAATATAACTCATTTTCTTCGTGTGAGTCATATATGTAATTTAATTCTCTTTAACCAAAAAAAAAAAAAAAAAAAGAGTATCTCACTATGATCATATGATTCCCAAAATTCCTGTGGGATTGTGACTTCTACATAAAGTGTTGACCCCGAAGGTGTATTCTTTTCTCTTAATTTGATCAAGCCTGCCTGTCAGTTTGGAGTAAACTGTATGCGGAGCAGTTACTCCGTGGGTGATGCTGCAGGCTGATGCTGAAACTCATTTTCAGTTGCTTTGATTCACACACTGACCACAGTAGTAGCGAATGGCTCTAACTGCAAAGTGAAAAGGGATTCTGAAAGTCATCACGTTATTTTCTCTGAGCAAAAGACAGCTTCTATTCTCCTCAACTGCATTAGTATGTGAACGATCTTTGCATTTAAATGCGATTGGATTTTTTTCTGTTGACATGATTGTGAAAATTCATCACAACTACTGTTCCCTTCAAATTAATTCTTCGTGGCTTTTCCTGGGAGAGGATATAATAAATATGTATATCAAATGGAACATTGCCTTTGGTTAAATATTTGCTTCTAGTTCTCGGTAGAGGATAAATGAAAATAATTTCTAAATAAAAAAAATATTATTTTTCTCTGGCATTTTAGTGTTGTTACTATTCTTATATATATGTGTATATACATACATATATATATATGAGTAACAGTACTATTTTATGTATATATGGGTCGCTATGAGTCAGAATCGACCGGACGGCAATGGGTTGGGACATATATATATAAAACACCCATTGTCTTTGAGTCAGTTCTGACTCATAGTGACCCTACATAAAATATTAATCATTAATTACAAGTTAACAGTGACAGCTTTTCTTCTTAGGAGCTAGTTGTCAGGTAACTTAAGTATACTGAGATTAACTAGCACATGTGTTTGTTAACCTTTTGCCCCCTACCCCAGAGCACTGATTCTTCCATGAAGGAGCACTCAGACACTATTTCCCTGAATACAGTTAACAGGACAGAGTCACATCTTACCAACTGACGGCCTGGCCTTCTCGTGTATTTCAGCAAATATTAATCTAACAGGGCCTACGTGCCAGTGAATTGTGGAGTAAACAAGATAGCCTGATTTTAGTTCTCATGAAGCCGAATTTAAGGGGAAAACCTAAGGGATTTTTTAATTTTGCATGCATTTTTTTTTAAATATGTACTAATCGAAAATGGCTCTCTTGACTTAAGACCCTTTATAAAGGCCAATGAAATAATCTCAATTTGAAAAAAAAAACCATGGAACATGATCTGAGAATTATTACAACAAGATTTTCCTCAATCTAAAAGTGTAGTAAGAAAAACAACCTGAAAACGTTCCCTGTAGCATCAGTACACTCACTGGTTTTCAAAATCTATCTTCTATTCTCACTGTCCTTTGAAATACATTGCATGTGCTACCAAATATTGGGTTCACAAAATTAATAAAATATTAAATTCAGCTGTAGAAAAGTTTTTTCCTAAGTTTCTTTTCACACTTCTTTCCAAGTAGGTTGCTTGTTTGTTTTTTTATTTGGACAATAAAGACAAAAGTGAGACATGTATAACCAACCTATGCCTAGATTCCATCTGTCAAACCAATTATTATGTTAAAAACATAAAACCAAAATCCAAACCAGTTGCCATTGACTTGATTTCAACTCATGGTGACAGCATGTGTGTCAGAGTAGAACTGTGCTCCATAGGGTTTTCAGTTGCTGGTTTTTTTGGAAGTAGATCGCCAGGCCTTTCTTCCAAGGTGCCTCTGGGTAGGCTGCTACCTTCAATCTTTTGGTTTGCAGCCAAGCACTTTAAGTGTTTGCACCACCCAGGGACTCCTCAGTAAGGATGTATTCTCCATAAATTCACATCACCTTTGCTTAAATAAAAGGATCTAGGTTTTTCCTTATCCTGTTGCCTTTTATACCCCAGAGGATTTCCAATGCATTTAAACTGCACTTAATCAGACAAACTTTAAAGCATCATCTTGAATAAGAAATATACAGTATAACCCAATGAGCTATAATAATAATCTCCCTTATATTTTTAAGGGTTAAAGTATAAAATCTATTCATTCTATATTTAACATGAAGAAATAGCCTTGAACTAGCTCCAAATTAGGTTAAATTAATGTTAACTATGTTTGTATAAAACTATTTTACATTTTATAGCTTAGCTTATAAATACTATAACGTACATATTCAGAAATAATGTACGTCTCCAACGCAGATCATGTTTAACTCAAATTTTAAATATCTCTTTTCCTTGTTTTAGTGTTAACCTGCTGATGAAAGTTAAACATTTTGATCAGAAGGGAAAGCTGTAATTGTGCTCATTGGCACAAACTTAACTCACTGTACAAAGTTAGGAATTCTGATTCAAAGCCTTATATTTCAGTAAATTTATTTCTCTAATTGCATAAATATATTAAAATTTCACTTATTCAGATGTTTCTTTTGAATAATTTTAGTAATATGATATTTATTTTTAAAGAGCATGTTTTAAGTTTGTAAAGTAACTGGAAGTAAGTCTAACCAACTGCTCCATGTTTAATCACTGCCTTTATTACATAGTGTCCCAAACTCACTCAGGGCAGTGTCTTTACTATCGCAGTAATTTTTTCACATCACTTGAAGCTGAAGAAATCTGTAAGTTTTTTTTTTTTAATTAAGTACTCAACTCTCACCAACTTAATAAGTGTTAGTATTCCAATAACATCATAGATATTTGAAAAAATCATACATAAACACTGAAAAAAATAACATTTTAAATTCATTCTTAAGTAGTCACAGTTACCTTCCAATTTGGGCACTGCCCGAATTCTCAGATCATGAAATCAGATTGAACTTTCTCAACCTCATTTCCTCTTCCATATTCATTTTCTCCAGCACTTACTTTTAACATAGCAGCTACTGAAAACCAGCTCAGCAAAGACATGACAGCATCAAAAGGAATGTAGTAAATCTAACGTTTGCATGTTAGGGCTACACGATGAAACTCAATGTAAAAACATGTACATATAAAATTCCCTGGGGGTGATAATCTACCATTTAATTACAGCATATTTTATTTTGGTGCAAGACAAACAATGTCATGCCAGGCTCAAGATCAAAGCTAGCAATCCCAATTATTAGTTAGGTGACTCTGGGCTGAGTGTTCAAAGCATACCCTGCCTGGCCTCTTATAATTTGCGTATTCAATTTCGGTCTTATAAAATTCTACAGTGGAACAACAACAACAACAACAACAAAAATCAGTAAGCTGGTTCCTGTCCTGGCTGGGGCGCTAATGTATGTAAATGTGAAATTTTATCCATTTTTAAAATTTAAGAATGCAAAACTATGTCTGGCAATTTAATACCTGCCATTGCCCATTTGGTCTTTGGAGATTCTGGAACTCTAGAATATCTAAGTTCGACTTTGTGAGTGAAACAGACTTGCTGCAATGCCATATTTTTTCTTGAGAGTCATAAAGGTGAAAAGTTGCCTAGCCTCTTGAAATTATTAATAGAATTACATGAATTATCCGGGAACGATGTACTGGATCACACAGTCATAAAACCTTACACTGAATTATACTTTCAGAAGTAGACTCATTCGTTATCTAACAAGCTCAGACTAGACCCACTTTCAAACATTTACAAACGCAGTTGCTTCATTGAGAATAACCTATTTATATCTGGCAAAAACCTTGGTGGAAGGTCAGTCTAGCCTCCCATACCAAGTTCAGAAACTGTTAGAGCAACTAATAAAGTTTAAAAGTCTTAACTGCCACAACATGTCTATAATTTAATGGTGAATGATCATTAAACCAGTTTTTTATATGTGACTCTGTCGAATGACCAACAACATTTGTGAGATAGATTTTCATAAAAGTGGGATTTTGTTTGTTTGTTTCTTTGTTTTTACACTATTTTCCAGCTTTCTATTGACCATTAAAAAAAAAACTAATTAATATTTTAGGTCAGGCTTTATTCCATTAAGTTCATAAACTACATCATACTTTAATTAAGTACTACGAGATACAGTACTCAGCATACACGTCTGATTTTTATCCTTCCATTCTCAGCCTCCTAATATTTCCTATACACTTTCAGTTTAGTACTTTTTTATTTGATTACAAGTTCTTAAGATTCTTAGGGTACAGACTTTATATTTCACATCTTAATTAGCCTAAAGCAGGCACTAGATAGAGGCTTCTTATTAATATTCAATAGTTTTTCCTTAAACTCTTTAGAAATGCACACAACTTGGAAAATTGGGGAGCAGTCAGTGTCAAATAGTGTCAACCCAACATCAAAGTGAACATTGCTCAAATCACCATTGTCTTAGCATTAGAATGCCAAAAATATATTAGGCACCTTCAGAACCCAGAGCCCAGAACTGTGCTTCATCGACATTCTGCTTCACTTTGGTACCAGCAGACAGCAAAGACTCTAATTTGTCCTTTAGATGTAATTAGCTACAATCTTGAATTTTTGGAAATGCTTCACTGAGTTATTGTACTATAAGGTAATAAATTTGACATTTATTTTTTCAAAGACAGTTAGTAGTTTTAAAAGAAAGCTATATTTTGACAGATCCAATGCCCTAAGACGAATTGTACTCACTGGCACTAGGGTCAAATCATAAAAGACTATTTCCCACTTCAAGTGATCTGAATTCACTCCCAGCTTTAAATTGTAAGTAATTTTACTCCTTTTTCCTGCTCATAAAATAAAGCTGCCTAATGGTTTTTAAAATGCCACACAATATTGCCTCTCTTTCAAAATAACAAATGTTCCCTTCTTCAGAGTCAGACTTCATCCCCTTGGCTCTAAATCCTCTATAATTTCTGCCTGTCCCTCACTCTAAAATAGAAGGGTGTATAATGACTATCAGTTGAAATGCCCTCAATCTCTTTTTATACTTTCATTTTTCCCCCCCAGATTTCCAGGGTGGTAGCGATTTGCGTCTGCAATTTTTAAAGGCTATGAAACATAAACATGCTCAGAGACAGAACAAAAGTTTCCTCCAAGTTGTCTAAATGGCAGCCACAGATATGGTGCCTCTGAAGTCAAATGAAACTTTCTTAATATATTTGCCAGAAATATCTATTGTTAAATGATTTGCATTTGCTTTTTGAAGAGCTGTACGATGATCGTTGTTGTTGTTAGGTGCCATGGAGTCAGTTCTGACTCACAGCCACGCTATAGAACAGAGTAGAACCACCCAATAAGGTTTCCAAGGAGCAGCTGGTGGTTTCAAACTGCCAACCTTTTGGTTAGCAGCTGTAGCTATTAACCACTGCACCATCAGGGCTCCATCTGATGATTAGATTTGGTATTTTTTTTTTTTATTGATACTTTTTTCAACAGTTTATTTTCTTCTGAGAGTAATTATTACCTATTTAAAAACAACACTTTACAACCGAATGTCTTCTTCTAGTGCTATTTAAAACCCAAACCCACTGCTGTTCAGTTGATTCCGACATAGTAGAACTGCCCCCTAGGGTTTCCAAGGCTGTAATCTTTATGGAAGCAGACTGCCATCTTTCTCCTGCTGAGCAGCTGGTGGGTTTGAACTGCCGACTTTTGGATTAGCAGAACCAGGGCTTCTAATGCTATTTATGGGTACCTTAATTCAGTACTGAGGAGCCCTGCTGGCACAATGGTTAAGCACTCAGCTGCTTACCAAAGGTTGGTAGTTCAAACCCACCACCGTTTGTAGGAGAAAGATGTGGAAATCCGCTTCTGTAAAGATTTACAGCCTTGGATACCCTAAGGGGCAGTCTACTCTGTCCAGTAGGGTTGCTACGAGTCAGAATCAAGTTGATGGCAATATGTTTGGTATGGTTAATTCAGTACTGTATTTTTTTCCCTCAGGATGCATAGATGTGACCTAAAAATGAAGCTTCTGGTTGTAACATGCCAACTCAAAATAGATTCATCTTATTTTGAAAGTTCTTAATTTACTCAGCAGCAAGGATATCTCAACCACAGAAAGATGATATATAAATGCAGTTGGTTGGCACTTCCTTTAAGTCTAGGTAGAGAAAAGGGATTTTCAATCTTTTGCTCCTCATACTCGAGGAAACCTGAGGAATCTCTTTATGCGTCATTTTCTTGTTAAGATGCCTTTGCAAGCAGGCACTGGCTTAACAACATTTCTGAAACTAGATTTCACTTGCTAAATTGAAATTAAAAAGAAACCTATTTCTGAAGTCATGAAGGAAAGAAAAACTAACAAAAAAATTATAACATTTTTCTTTAGGTAAATGTTAAATGATTACTATAATAAAAGAGCTTTGACTTTGTTTAGGTTTTAAATCCATTTCACCTGAAGTGTGTGGAAAGTAAGCAAGAACAGAAGAATTTTGATCTTCGATGAAACAGAAAAAGGTATTATCAGATTTTTTAGTGAATGTGCAATGGGTAGCAATGGTGGGTGGGGTTGTCCAGTGGTTAAGCTTGAGGGCACAAAAGCCATAGGCTTCTATTTGAATCCTGATGCTAAAAAATCCTGATGCTACCACTTATTAAATGTGTGACCTTGGGCAACTTATATAAATTGTTTAGGACTCAGAAGCAATAAAAGATCACAATAGTAGGTACTTCTTCTTCATGGGGCTTTGGTAAGATTAAATGATACAATCCACGTATTTAGAACATAGCTGCAGATTACTGCTACAAAAAAAAAAAAAATTGCTACACTCCTGGGAAATTTAAGGAATATTTATAAAGATGATTCAAGCAGTGGAAATAAGACAGTCAGAAGTTATTGGTTGGATATCTACTACATCTAAGGCACTATGCCTTGCATTTGGATGTTAGAAATATGGACAACATATGGTGAGGAAAATACGAAACATACACAAAAGAGCCTAACAATAAAAGTTATCAGTAATGTAGTGTTTGGAAGATAAGCTCTGGGAAGAACATGTGAGGCCTTGAATACCAATCTAAAAGGCAATGAAGAGCCTCTGATGATTTGGAAGACCTGGGGTCACCATTTCAGATGTCTTTAAGAGTATCGCTCCTTCATCAATGAAAAGTGACCCAGCTTAGGAGTGACTTAGTTGCCTTAAGTTCTGCAATAGCCCAAGAGTAAATTCAGATGACAGAAATATAAATAAAAGACAGGAACACATATAATAAGTAGAGAATGAAGAGTTAACAGAACTTGACATTGAGAGTGAATTAACAGTGTTAACAATGTTTTGGCAACAGGTGTCAAATGATAATGACAGTAACAGAAATATTAGGTTCAGGAGGAAGAGATTCATTCTGAAAGGAAGGTACGTTTGAGTTTGGATTGGTGACTTTGTGATACTGGCAGCTGTCTAGCTAGCGATTGGAAATGTGGGACTGGAATTTGGAAATAAGTGTAGATACATGTAGCAATTAGCAAATTTTGAGCACTGAGAGAATAAAAATACTGAACAGAAAAAAGTGTAGAAAAAGATATAAATAAATTCAAAATACTAACTTGCATTTAGGTTTTTAGAGGAAGAAGAAAAAGGAATAAGGGCAAACATAACATCAGGGAAAGAGCCACAGTCCTTAGTAACGAAAAAAAAAAAAAAATAATGAAAGCCAAGTGAAAACTTCAAGAAGGTATGGATTGATTAGTAATGTGATATGTAACAGAGGAAGAATTAGGCCCATGGTGATTATGAGATCATTTAAGTCTCTGAAAGAGCTAGAGTAAGAAGCTCCATGAGAGCAGGGACTATACTTTGTAAGCATTTTTTTTTTTTACTTCGCCAGTGTCTAGATCAATGATAAAGAGTTACTGGCCAATAATTGTGAAGAAATAATATTTTTGCAGAATACGTATTTTAGGGAAACAAAGAAGCTGTGCACAGTGAGGTAGAAGATACAATATGTCAGGAATTGTGATCTGTAATAAAGATGCAAATTCAACAAGAGTTAGAAGGGCATCTAGGTTGAGGTTATTATTATTTTTTTTAACGAAAGTATGAGAGAATTGTGCAAAAGTTAAGAGTATGGTGTGGTTATAGAGGGGGGAATTTAAAGATACTTAAAAAGGGAAAATAAATATAAGGAAGCAAGGTTTTCAGAAGACAGACGGGGTAAATGTAACGGTTAATTATTTTAACAAGGAATAAAATTTATGAATAAGTGTGAATTTTGTGAATTCCTGCTAGAGAAACCATGACGTCTGCATAACTGTGAGCTGATAAAATAATCTGAAAGATTTTCAGATTCATCATCCAGGGTTTACTCTTGCCCCACAAGAATTCTGGAAGAATTGATTCCTTCACATGGTTTTCACTGAACACCATGTCTGACAGCGAAATGATACACTTTGTTCTAAAAAAGGAAAAAAAAAAAAAAATATATATATATATATATTCATTTGGGTCCTACCTGAGATAATTACTAAGTATTCTAGGGAGTAAATAACAGTAGACAAATAAACCAAAAGACAGGAAAGAAAAACAGAAATCAAGATTATGTTTGTCTCTCCACAAGCAGAAGAATTTGATAAAATTTGGTTGGGATATCTACTTCAAATGACTTGTGTGGATGATTGGAAAGTGTTCATGCTTTGAGACTAGTATTGCTTTTTGGCAGCAAAACGGAAATCTCTAGCTGATCATGCTAGCATTTGAAAAAATATATAGTAGCTACAGATGAGCTCCACCACTTGTCTATCTGTTTGCCATACCATGGTAGTTTACGTTTTGCTATGACGTCAGAAGTTATGACACCAGTATTTAAAGTATCAACAGGGTCACCTATGGTGGACACGTTTCAGCAGAGCTTCTAGACTAAGGCAGACTAGGGAGAATGACTTGTTTATCTACTTCTGAAAATCAGCCAGTGAAAATCTTGTGGATAAGACCAGAAGATTGTGACATAGTGCTAGAAGATGAGTCCCCTAGGTTGGAAGGCACTACACAATAGCTGCAACAATGGATTTAAAAGTACCAGTTGTCTTAGTTATCTAGTGCTGCTATAACAGCAATACCACAAGCCGATGGCCTTAACAAAAGCAGATGGAAAGAAAGGTGATCCAACACAATGTGGAAAATATCAAACAATATCATTAGTATTACAGTAAAGAAAAATTTTGTTGAAGATCATTCAAAAGCAGTGTGGATCATAACAAATTATGGATAACATTTTGAAGAAAGGGAATTCCAGAACACTTAATTGTATTCATGACAAACCTGTACATAAACCAAGAGGCAGTTCTTTGAACAGAGCAAGAGGGTAAGGCATGATTTGAAATCAAGAAAGGTGTATATCAGAGTTGTATCATTTCAATTCAATCCGTGTGCTGAACAAGCAATCTGATGAGCTGAACTATATGAAGAAGAACAGGGCATCAGGTTTGGTGGAAGACTCATTAACAACTGGGGATACGCAAATGACACGACCTTGCTTGCTGAAAGTGAACAGAACTTGAAGCACTTGCTGGTGAAGATCAAAGACTACAGAGTTCAGTATGGATTTCACCTCAACATAAAGAAAACAAAAATCCTCACAACTGCATCAATAAGCAACATCATGACAAATGGAGCAAAGATTGACATTGTCAAGGATTTCATTTTGCTTGGATCCACAATCAATGCCCACAGAAGCAGCAGCCAGGAAATCAAATGACTCATTGCATTGTGAAATATGCTGTAAAAGACCTACCTCTTTAAAGGGTACAAAAGCAAATAAGTCACTTGGAGGACCAAGATGTGCCTGACCCCAGCCATGATATTTTCAATTGCCTCATATGCATGCAAAAACTGGACAAAGAATAAGGAAAACTGAAGAAGAATCGATGCCTTATGGTGTTGGTGAAGAATATTGAGTATGCCATGGACTGCCAGAAGAATGAACGAGTCTTTCTTGAAAGAAATACAAGTAGAGTGCTCATAGGAAGCGAGGATGGTGACCCTTCGTCTCACATACTTTGGACATGTTATTAGGAGGAACCAGTCCCTGGAGAAGGACATCATGCTTGGTAAATAGAGGGTCAGTGAAAAAGAGGAAGACCCTTGATGAGATGGATTGACACAGTGGCTGCAACAATGGGCTCAAATATAATGATTATGAGGATGGCTCAGGACCAGGCAGTGCTTCGTCCTGTTGTACATAGGGTCACTATGTGTCAGAACCAACTCAACAGCACTGAACAGCAACAACATAAATGTTAGGGTTAATTTATGGACCCTCAATTTTATTCTATTGATCCATTGGTCTACCCTTATGTCAGTACCAGACTCTCTTAATTACTGTAGCTTTGTAATTTTTTTTAATTTGTAATTAGTATTGAAACTAGCAGTATGAGACTTCCAAAAGTGATCAATGATACTTTTAAGACACTATGAACTTATGGATTTTTAAGTAGACTGGCAAAAAATTTTATTGCTTAGTATAGGTATCAGGAAAGAATTTCCAATGTTGTTTTACAGAACTATTTTCCCCCAGGCCTCCTTTTGAGTTAGAGAATGAACTGTACGTGTTGTATAGGTGGGTTGGTCATATAGACAAGCAGGCTTTTCTACAGGGCAATGGTTGACAACCTTAACTACACACTTTAAACTTATTGGGAGTTCTTAAAAATCCTGATGCCCAAATCACACTAAAAAGAACCCCAAAACGAAACCAGTTGCTGTCAAGTTGATTTCAACTTATAGTGACCCATATGTGTCAGAGTAGAACTGTGCTCCATAAGATTTTCAGAGGCTGATTTCCCAGAAGCAGGTCACCAGGCCTTTCTGCCAAGGTGCCTCTGGGTGGACTTGAACCTCCAACCTTTTGTTTAGCAGCTGAGCACATTAACTGTGTGCACACAGGAACTCCAGTCCACGCCATAGACCTATTAAATCAGAACCTTTATGAGGTTCAAACATTAGTATTTTTTAGATATTTCAACTCCAGATATTAATATTAGTAATTTTTAAACTCCCCCAATGATTTTAATATGCAGCAAAAGTTAAGAACAACTTTACTTGGTGTGAGGTCAAGAGTAGGCAGACAAGCAGAGTGCAATGTCCCAATATTTCATTCCTAGGGACAGTTGAATTAATTTGAACACACTGAGTCATTATATCAAAGACAATTAGTTGATATTCAGCCATTTCAAGAGGTGGCATATGATCAGAAAACGATGGTACTGAAGGAAGGAGTCCAAGCTGCTCTAAAGGCACTGGCGAAAAACAAGGCTCCAGGAATTGATGTAATAGCAATTGAGATGTTTCAACAAACAGGAGCAGCGCTGGAGGTGCTCACTTGTCTATGCCAAGAAATATGGAAGACAGCTTCCTGGCCAACTGACTGGAAGAGATCCATATTTATGCCTATTCCCAAGAAAGGTGATCCAACCAAATGGGGAAATTATAAAACAATATCATTAATATCACATGCAAGCAAAATTTTGCTGAAGATCATTCAAAAATGGCTGCAGCAGTATATAGACAGGGAACTGCCAGAAATTCAAGCCAGTTTCAGAAGAGGATGTGGAACCAGGGCTATCATTGCTGATGTCAGATGGATCCTGGCTGAAAGCAGAGAATACCAGAAGGATGTTTACCTGTGTTTTATCGACTATGCAAAGGCATTCGTCTGTGTGGATCATAACAAACTATGGATAACACTGTGAAGAATGGGAATTCGAGAACACTTAATTGTGCTCAAGAGGAACTTCTACATAGGCAGTTGTTCGGACAGAACAAGGGGATACTGATGGGTTTAAAGTCAGGGAAAGTGTGCGTCAGGGTTGTATTCTTTCACCATACCTATTTAATCTGTATGCTGAACAAAAAATCCGAGAAGCTGGACCATATGAAGAAGAACAGGGCATCAGGATTGGAGGAAGACTCATCAACAACCTGCATTATGCAGATGACACAACCTTGCTTGCTGAAAGTGAAGAGGACTTGAAGTACTTACTAATGAAGATCAAAGACCACAGCCTTCAGTATGGATTACCCCTCAACATAAAGAAAACAAAAATCCTCACAACTGGACCAATGAGGAACATCATTATAAATGGAGAAAAGATTGAACTTGTCAAGGATTTCATTTGACTTGGATCCACAATCAATAGCCATGGAAGCAGCAGTCAAGAAATCAAAAGACACATTGCATTGGGCAAATCTGCTGCAAAGGACCTCTTCAAAGTGTTGAAGAACAAAGATGTCACCCTGAAGACTAAGGTGCACCTGACCCAACCCGTGGTATTTTCAATCACATCATATGCATGTGAAAGCTGGACAATGAATAAGGAAGGCGAAAGAAGAGAGTTGACACCTTTGAATTGTGGTGTTGGCAAAGAATATTGAATATACCATGGACTGCCAAAAGAATGAACAAATCTGTCTTGGAAGAAGTGTGGCCAGAATGCTCCTTAGAGGCAAGGATGGTGAGACTGGGTCTTACATACTTTGGACGTGTTGTCAGGAGGGATCAGCCCCTGGAGAAGGACATCATGCTTGGCAAAGTACAGTGTCAGCAGAAAAGAGGAAGACCCTCGACGAGGTGGATTGACACAGTGGCTGCAACAATGAGCTCAAGCATAACAACGATTGTAAGGATGGAGCAGGACCGGGCAGTGTTTTGGTCTATTGTGCGTAGGGCAGCTATGAGTTGGAATCCATTCAATGGCACCTAACAACAACAACAACAGGGAGAGTTATCTTTTTGTTTCTCTCTGATCTTATGTTGTTGATCTTGTGGAACCCCAAGCATGAGTTTGCCTCCTTTTCAGGATGTAACATCCCCATTATAATCCCAGTTTTCTTCAGACAGCAGTTTTCTGATTTTATCCTGAGAGAAAAAACCTCTTCTGTGAGAAGCTGGATTTGGAAGCATTGATCATTGGTGGGAAATATGAGGCACAGGGCCAAGTTCCCAACTGTCCCAGGTGTTGTGAGTGCTGTTGCTGAGTTCTTCTGAGGAATTCTTTTCAATGTTTCTTGGTATTTTTTAACTTTGATCTTAGAATACCTGTGTAGTGTTCTTGGGAAGAACTACAGTGAACCACGTTGCTCTGTCTGCGCTGTGATTTCTTCAGCTTTTACTCCACTCAGTCTGATCTCATCCTTTTTTTTTTCCCCCTCTTCTAGGAAAACGTTAACAATTTCTGGTCCACTTATTGCAAATTTGAAAAATGTGTCTAATACTGTTATTGTCTATTTCTGTGTGTGTACATGTGTATGTTTGTGTGTGTGTGTGTGTGTGTATGTGTGTGAATAAAAAAAAAATAAGATTGGAATAAATCCAAGAAAAATATTCTGGTACACATGTGAGCTAGGCCTTAATTTTATAGATCTAATTCCATATCCCTGTCCTAGCCCCAGCCCTCCAAAGGAAATAAATATGGGAGTTTTCCTTTTCTCTGTAAGAGACCAGGGTGAGATGAGGGTATAAGCCTAGAATGAAAGAGAGGTGGTTGTTACTAGCTGCCCTTGAGTTGGCCCCTGATTCATGGTGACCCCATGCACAATGGAATAAAATGCTGCCTGGGAAGCATTGTGAACCTGTTGAGCATCCTAGCAACTTTCAAGCCTTCAATGACAGAAGGATGGTGCTGTCCATTAGGTGAATGGGCTGGCAATTGAATCTGGGTTCCTCCTCAATGGAAGGTGAGAATTCTACCACTGAACCAACACGCTCCCGTGAAAGAGCAATTAAGTGGCCCAAATTTAGAAGTCAAGGGGATTCAAGCACTAGCTGTATATATAGGGTAAGTGTGCAGTGCTCTCCTGGAAAGAACTTGAACTAGGTTCCATACACTGAGATTTTAAGTCATTTTCATCATACGGACTTAAGGAAAGATTTCGCTTCCTGTGTTCCTTAACTCTAGAGAAGAAATGACAATATCTGTCCTATCTTCCCAATAAGAAGTACAGTTAACACCTGCCTAACCTTTAGGGCACTGTCAACCAAGTTTCAAGTAAGTTATATCTGTTAAGCGCTTTATACCTTCAACTGCTATAATACACGTTAGGGTATTGGTATTACTAAGATTATTTGGCGCTATTTTTTGATCTCTGGTTCTAATATACAATTGCACAATGGGAAACGTGGGTTATATCAGGCAGATTATTCTATTCCACAGTTATCATACAAATATCTAATTAATTCACGCCCTCAGCTCCCAACACAGTGCCTGGCATTTAGTAGGTACTCAGAAAGTGCTTGTTGCATTGACTAACTGAAAATACTTTGCTGTTAATAAATACAGTAGGGGATAGATCTACGTAACATTGGCATTACACAGCATTTATCAAGTGTAGTCAATCTTATTTTAAGTGCTAGAGGGAATATAAAAATAGCACAAGCTGTGACTCCTGCCCTATTGGAGTTTATCGTCTAATTGTGGAGATGGTCAATTATACCACCAAAAAGAAAATAAAGTTACAAAAGAAAGGGAAAAAAAAGTTAGCCGCCTTGTGCATTATACTTGGGCTGATTTGTGTCATGCAAATGTCACTCTCACCGTTAAATCCCATATGTATTAAAAGTAAACACTCTCTATGTGCAGACTAAAGAGTGAATTGATGTTTCTAGTTTCTCTATACATCTTCCACAATGACCCCAAAAAGGCTCTTAAATAGGCTTGTGATAAGCACTAAAATGTCTTCCTTATGTATGTGTTATTCTTCATCTTGGTAGCAATAAATGAAAAGACCCATAACCACAGCTTTAATTAACAGTGATGTTGTGATGCTTAGACTGTAGCCTCTTTTAATCTGTTGGCCTTCTCATAAAGAATTTTGTTTTTCCCTTACAATTTATTTAGCAGCCCATTGTCTTAGAGATGTCAAAACAAGTTCACTGAGGCATATTAGGGTAGCAGGGATGATACAATCAGGCTGCTTTGAAGAGAGAAATCTGTAAAAATATACTCTCTCAAATAGTGATTAACATGGAGGATAACAAACCATTCTGTCAGTATGCTTATTTTTCTTTATTTATGGACAACATTCCTTGTAGGCAATATTGCATAAATAACTAAACTTTTTTTTAATGAAATTATACAAGCTTTAGAAGTTCAAAAAAGAAAATAAATACTCCCATTAATAGTCCTTAATTATTCCATTAAAAGGTCACAATTACTCACTCAGATTTTTCTTTTTGAACAATTGATGGAACCATTCTCATGGCTATTGATTATATACATTTTTTTTTTTCTTCCTAAACTGAGCTTACAATACCCTTTGTACCATCAGTAACATTACACCAGCAGATATGCTCTGGAGGTTTTCAAATACTGTCTTAGGATAAGGAAAGACCACTGTAGATGTTACCACATTTGTATACCTACATAGTAGATACCTGAACTTAGTCACAAAAATAAAAATTCACTAATTTCTCACCATTTGTCAAGGAAGACAAACATGGAATTTATCCTAAGGAATTACTATAAAAGTAAAAAAGATTCACCTAAATATATATTCATTGTGCTGTTTATTATGGTCAAATTATTAGAAAATAATTTGAATTTACCACTAGATAATTTCATAAATTAAGATAGAACCCAAAAGTAAAATACTATGCTATAACTAAGACTACATTGTCAAAAATTATTCATAACATATAAATTTCTCATGCATATTTTATATCAAGTAGGAACTTATTTTTATTAGAAAATACCTATATAAAGAAAGAATAGCAGGATACACAAATACAGAGCTTACTGGTGATTATATTGCTATGCTGGGATTACTGGCAATTGTTTTTCCTGCTTATTTATATTTTCAAAATTTTAGAAAAAGGAGGTGTGTTATTTAGAATTGTAAAAAATAATAAATATTGAAGAAAAAGTGAGTATTATTGTATTGAGAAGCAATAGTTCAGACTTTTTAAGTGGGAAAACTTAAAAATTTCCACCTTCACATCTTCCACGAAAATATGACTGTGCCACCATCATACTTGCTAGGTTTACTTTTGATGTGCATTTCCTGTTTTTACTTACTTCTTTCTGTTTTTAAATGTATTAGCCCCATTCCTCCACTCCAACCCCATCACCCACCAAAGTCATCCATGTTAATAAACAAATATATATCCTTTCAATTTTTCTCCATGCTCACATAATCATTTATGGAGCTATCTACGGACAGATTTGTTGTTGCTGCGTGCTGTAGAGTCGATTCCAACTCATACATTAAATGCTCTTTTTAGTGGCTATATGATATTGCATTTTGTAGGTTTAACAAGTTACACTGGACTTTTCCCCCATGTGTCAGTCAGTTTGTCGTACTGTGAGGACTTGCGTGTTTCTGTGATGCTGGAAGCTATGCCACCAGTATTCAGATACCAGCAGGGTCAACCATGGAGGACAGGTTTCAGCTGAGCTTCCAGACTAAGACAGACTAGGAAGAAGGACCTGGCAGTCTACTTCTGAAAAGCATTAGTCAGTGAAAACCTTATGAATAGCAGTGGAACACTGTCTGAAATGGTGCTGGAAGATGAGCCCCACAGATTGGAAGGCACTCAAAAGATGACTGGGGAAGAGCTGCCTCGTCAAAGTAGAGTCGACCTTAATGACGTGGATGGAGTAAAGCTTTCAGGACCTTCATTTGCTGCTGTGGCACGACTCAAAATGAGAAGAAACAGCTGTAAACATCCATTAATAATTGGAACCTGGAATGTACGAAGTATGAATCTAGGAAAATTGGAAGTCATCAAAAATGAAATGGAACACATAAACATTGATATCCTAGGCATTAGTGAGCTGAAATGGACTGGTATTGGCCTTTTTGAATCAGAAAATCACATAGTCTACTATACTGGGAATGACAACTTGAAGAGGAATGGTGTTGCATAATCCTCAAAAAGAACATTTCAAGATCTATCCTGATGTACAACGCAGTCAGTGATAGGATAATATCCATATGCCCACAAGGAAGACCGGTTAACACGGCTATTATTCAAATTTACGCACCTACCACTAGGGCCAAAGAGGATGAAATAGAAGATTTTTATCAGCTTCTGCAGTCTGAAATTAATCGAACATGCAATCAAGATGCATTGATAATTACTGGCCATTGGAATGCAAAAGTTGGAAACAAAGAAGAAAGATTGGTAGCTGGAAAACATGGCCTTGGTGATAGAAACAACACTGGGATTGAATGATAGAGTTTTGCAAGACCAAAGACTTCTTCATCGCAAATACTTTCTTTCACCAACCAACATAAATGGTGGCTATACACATGGACCTCACCAGATGGAACACACAGAAATCAAATTGACTACGTCTATGGAAAGAGACAATGGAAAAGCTCAATATCATCAGTCAGGCCAAGGCCAGGGGCCGACTCTGGAACAGACCATCAATTGCTCATATGCAAGTTCAAGCTGAAACTGTAGAAAATCAGAGCAAGTCCACAAGAGCCAAAATATGATCTTGAGTATATCCCACCTGAATTTAGAGACCATCTGAAGAATAGATTTGACACGTTGAACACTAGTGACTGAAGAGCAGACGAGCTGTGGAATGACATCAAGGACATCATCCATGAAGAAAGCAAGAGGTCACTGAAAAGACAGGAAAGAAAGAAAAGACCAAGATGGATGTCAGAGGAGGCTCTGAAACTTGCTCTCGAACTTTGAGCAGCTAAAGCAAAAGGAAGAATTGATGAAGTGAAAGAACTGAACAGAAGATTTCAAAGGGCAGCTCGAGAAGACAAAGTATTATAAATGACATGTGCAAAGAGCTGGAGATGGAAAACCAAAAGGGAAGAACATGCTCGGCGTTTCTCAAGCTGAAAGAACTGAAGAAAAAATTCAAGCCTCGAGTTGCAATAGGGAAGGATTCCATGGGGAAAATATTAAGCGACGTGGGAAGCATCAAAAGAAGATGGAAGGAATACACAGAGTCATTATACCAAAAAGAATTAGTTGATGTTCAACCATTTCAAGAGGTGGCATATGATTAGAAACCGATGGTACTGAAGGAAGAAGTCCAAGCTACTCTGAAGGCTTTGGTGAAAAACGAGATTCCAGGAATTGATGGAATATCAGTTGATATGTTTCAAAAAACAGATGCAGTGCTGGAGGTGCTCACTCGACTATGCCAAGAAATATGGAAGACAGCTTCCTAGGCAACTGACTGGAAAAAAAAAAAAAATTTTTTTTTTTTTTGAAGAGATCCATATTTATGCCTATTCCCAAGAAAGGTAATCCAACCGAACGTGGAAAATAGAACAATATCATTAATATCACATGCAAGCAAAATTTTGCTGAAGATCATTCAAAAATGGCTGCAGGAACTGCCAGAAATTCAGGCTGGTTTCAAAAGAGGACATGGAACCAGGGATATCATTGCTGATGTCAGATGGATTCTGGATGAAAGCAGAGAATACCAGAAGGATGTTTACCTGTGTTTTATTGACTATGCAAAGGCATTCAACTATGTGGACCATAACAAATCACGGAATTCCAGAACACTTAATTGTGCTCATGAGGGACATTTGCATAGATCAAGAGGCAGTTGTTCGGACAGAACAAGGGGATACTGATGGGTTTAAAGTCAGGAAAAGTGTGTGCCAGGGTTGTGTTCTTTCACCATACCTATTCAATCTGTATCCTGAGCAAATAATATGAGAAGCTGGACTATATGAAGAAGAATGGGGCACCAGGATTGGAGGAAGACTCATTAACAACCTGCATTATGCAGATGACACAACCTTGCTTGCTGAAAGTGAAGAGGACTTGAAGCGCTTACTAATGAAGATCAAAGACCACAGCCTTCAGTAAGGATTACACCTCAACATAAAGAAAACAAAAATCCTCACAACTGGACCAATGAGCAACATCATGATAAATGGAGAAAAGATTGAAGTTGTCGAGAATTTCATTTTACTTGGATTCACAATCAACAGCCATGGAAGCAGCAGTCAAGAAATCAAAAGACGCATTGCAATGGGCAAATCTGCCGCAAAGGACCTTTTTAAACTGTTGAAGAGCAAAGATGTCATGCTGAAGACCAAGGTGCACCTGACCCAAGCCAGGGTATTTTCCATTGCATCATATGCATGTGAAAGCTGGACAATGAATAAGGAAGACCGAAGAGGAATTGATGCTTTTGAATTGTGGTGTTGGTGAAGAATATCGAATATACCATGGACTGCCAAAAGAACAAGCAAATCTGTCTTGGAAGAAGTACAACCAGAATGCTCCTTAGAAGAAAAGATGGTGAGACTGTGTCTTACATGGTTTGGACACGTTGTTAGGTGGGATCAGTCCCTGGAGGACATCATGCTTGGCAGAGTACAGGGTCAGGGGAAAAGAGAAGACCCTCAACGAGGTGGATTGACACAGTGGCTGCAACAATGAGCTCAAGCAAAACAACGATTGTTAAGGATGGCTGAGCACCGGGCACTGTTTCAGTCTGCTGTGCATGGGGTAGCTATGAGTCGGAGTCGAGTGGAGGGCACCTAACAACAACAACAACTGGACTCTGCGGTTCCTCTAGGTTCTCTACAGGGGCCGATTTTGCCAGCTAGGGGAAAATTGAAAATTCTAAAGGTATTTCCCAGACTTTTTATTATTTTAATTTGCATTTTTCTGATGAGTTGTGAACTTGAGTGTCATTTAATATTTTGGTGGTACAGAGATTAAAGCACTTGGCTGCTAACCAAAAGGTCGGTGGTTCAAACCCACCAGCCGCTGCACAGGAGAAAATTTCAGCAGTCTGCTTGTGTAAAAATTACAGCCTTGGAAACCTTATAGGGCAGTTCTATTCTGTCCTTTAGGGTTGCTGTGAGACAAAATCAACCAGACACAACGGTTTGTTTTTTTTTTAATTTGATTTTGATCATCTGTGAATTGGTTATGCAAATCTTTGTTGTTAAAATTGCCATTTCTATTGGGTTTGTAAGAATTATTTAAATATATATCATAATTGTAATCTGCAAGGAAAACAATTTCTAACCTATTATTTCCCTGTTGATTTTGTTCATAAAATTTTTAGACCAAAGCTATAATTTCATGTGATCAAGTATGCACATTTCTTCTAGCTTCTGGGATTTTGGAAGTTAGATCCTGCTTCTAAATTGCACATTTTACTTTCTGTTTTGTTGTAAGAGTTTTATTGTCTTTATTTGTTACATTTAAATCTTTAATCTATTTTGCATTTATTTCTGCATGTAAGACTGGGGTTTAATTATTTTTTTTTTTCAGGTGGAAACCCGTTATGTAATACATAGTAATACATCTTTCCCCAATTAATTAAAATATGCATCACTGTTACTAAATTCTTTAATTAGTGGACGCATTTTCTTGAATCTCCACCCTGTTCTATTATTATTATTATTGGGAATTTTCTGATTCCTTGAGCGTATTTTCATAAAATATTAACATTTTACTTCTCAAGCATGTTGCTTCTTATCCCTAATATACAACCAGAGGGCAACTTTAAAACAAAAATGAACTTTGATACTGAGATTAAACATAGTATGTTCAGTCTGCTTGAAATATGTAAGCAATAAAATTAATATTCTTTTTCCAGTAGTCGTAAAATACCTGAGCCAATATCGTATATTTTTCCTGTGAAAAAGTATTTTTAATTCCGTATAATCTTTTTCTTTGACTAGGCTTCATTTGTTTTGAGAAATATCTTAGATTGTTTTTTTTCTCTAAGAAAAGTTAGATTGCCTTTGTTTAGTACTGGGTATCCAGGACTTCCGGGTATAAGTCATAAGATTACAAGCTTACTTCTGCTCTGGCTCTATTAACTGTAAAACCATTAAAGATTTTACTGATCTCAAAACAGTGGCAAAAAATAAAACTTGTCAAGACTTAGCTGATCCTTCACTTCATCACCTTGTACATATTTGCTCCCAGGCTTCAGAGTGACTAGAATGGAATTACTGGCCAGCTGAGTGGTCCTGTGGCAGCAGAATTCTTAAGATCACCAGTTCTATACCTTTCCCTATTGTATGCATTCACCTAAATAAATGCTACCTTTCCCACTCCTGCCTCAACTGAGGTCTTTGAAGAACACCTTTAGGTTAGAGGAAATGAAATCTGTGAGTTTCTTAAAATGTCACTTGTGTTTCCTTGTCAGTTCTGGGTCTATTCAATAACTCAGAAGTTAAAAGAGAAAGGATTAACCCTCCTTCGATAAAACTTATTGAGCTACATCCCCCTGTGGACACAAGCAACCCACTTTGACATTCACTCAAATGACTAAAGCAGATTTCCAGCCCAGTGGATTATTTGGCTTGGACATTCCTATTCGGCTTACCTGGCATGTGATCAGCATCTGGGTTCAATGCTTCAGCAGGAATTCTCTTGCCAATGACCCAGTCCAAGTTGTCCTGGGAGTCTTGAGTAAGACTGCAAACTGTGGTCCAGTTTCCTAAAGTTTCAAAATTGCAGCTTCCTATTGTACTTGTATACTGGCCTAAGGAAAAAGAAAAGTTAATGTAATTTTCCAGAAATGTATATCGCACTTGTATTACACTACGTTTGTGATGACTTAAAATTACTATTTACATATTCTAATTATTTACAAATAAATTTACAGAACCAGGTGTTATGGATTGAATTGTGCCCTCCCCCAAAATATGTGTTGTAAATACTAACCCCTATACATGTGGATAAAGAGCCGTGGTGGCATAGTTGTTAAGCACTAGGCTGCTAACTGAAGGGTCAGAGGTTGGAACCCACCATCGACTACATGGGAGAACAGACCTGGTGATCTACTCCAGTAAAGATTCATAGTTTAGGAAACCCCATGGGGAAGTTCTACTCTGTTATGGAGGGTCACTATGAGTTGGAATGTGCTGGAGGGCACACAACAACAGATTAGGCACAGAAGAAAGAAGACAAAGCGGAAAGATCAACACTATCTGAAGACTATGGAGGCAGAACAGTCTACAAACGCAAGAACTCCAAGGAACCCTAGGCTAGAGAAGCTGAGAAAAGAATTTTCTCCCAGAATGAACTAAGAGTGAGCCCTCCCCTAGAGCCAGTGTCCTGAACTGGGACTTCTAGCCTCCTAAATTGTGAGAAAATAAACTTATGTTTGTTAAAGCTACCCACTTGTGACATTTCTGTCAGAGCAGCACTAAGAAAGTTAAGACACAGGGCATTTTCACTCAATAGTAATATCAGTTGTTGTTGTTGTTAGTGCCTGTCAAGTTGGCCCAATTCAATGGTGAGCCCATGCACAATGGGACAAAATGTTGCCCCGTCTTGTGTCATCTCCATGATCAGTTATGGATGGAACTGTTATGATCCATGGGGTTTTCATTGGGTGATTTTCGGAAGTAGTTGGTCAGGGGTTTCTTAGTCTGGAAGTTTCACTGAAACCTGTCCAGCATCATAACAATATGCAAGCCTTAACTGACAGACCAGTGGTGGCTGCGCATGAGGCTCATTGGCTGGAAATTGAGCTCTGGTCTTCTGCATGGAAAGTGAAAATTCTACCACTGAACTGTCGCTGCCCCCATATCAGTAACAAACTGTAGATTTTTTTTTCTATCAAAAGGCTTAGAAGCAGTGCATGAATATTGTCATTTATCCATAAAGAAGCTGTATAGATTGATTGTTTTATAATTTTTATAGATAATAAATAAAGCCGTGTCTACACATGTAACAATGAACATCACATTATGACAACAATTCAAAGAATTCAGTGTGAATAATAAACAACTTGGGTTTTCTAGACGTTTAATTTAGTCCCTCCCTTCACTCTAATGTTTGAACAGCTTAGGCCATTAGAGACACAAAGTCATTTACAAAAGAAAAGGAACCTATGGGAGAAATAGTGAACTGTATAGGACAGAGACCATCTTGGTGTATCATACCGATAACTGGCACAAAGTATGTCAGAGCTAGTCACTAAATAATGAAAGAAGTTCTCTTCTGAGAGAGTTGATTGATAAGTCATTAAAAATTAATCACAATGAGAGAAACTAATAGATAATAACCGTGTATGCTTCTTAGTTATCTGTGAAAAGTGTCATAATCATAACATTCTGACATCATGGCTTTCATTATTCTTTAGTTTTTTGCACAGCAGTTATTACTTTTGAGCAACCACTGAAAAAACTGACTCTGATGTACAGACAGAATGAATGATTGGGTAGTCTAATCAGTGTGAGTCAGCTGAAATTGTCATTGACTTTTCCTTTCCTTTTAGAAAGATGAAGTTTGTGTTATTTTTGACATTTCTTCTTCAGTTGGTTTCTTATTCATAACTTTCTCTTGGAAACATAAAACTAATGTTAGCAGGGAAAAACTTACACAGAAAAACTTTGTCAGAAACAAAAATAAAAACCTCACTGTTAAAATGGATGCCCAAAAAATACAGCAAATAAAACTTTAATATTTTTAGGGGAAAGTTTCTGGATCCCTGAGAGTATTGCCATTAAATATCAGCATTTCACTGCTCAAGCACATGGTATCTTTTCCCTAAAAACTAGAAACATTTTTAATCACGTATATTTCTTTCAATCACCCTACATGACTTTCAGTTCAATAATTTTTATATGCCTATTTATGTGCTCTGTATCTATCTATCTATCTATATATATTTTTTGGAGCCCTGGTGGCACAGTAGTTAAGAGCATGGCTGCTAACCAAAAGGTCAGCAGTTCAAATCCACCAGCCGCTCCTTAGAAAACCTATGGAGCAGTTCTACTGTGTCTGATAGGGTTGCTGTGAGTCAAGATTGACTCGACAGCAGTGGGTTTACATCTTTTTTTATGCTTGTCACGTCAGTATATATGGTATAGAATATGTTTGTTTTATGCTGTAATATGCAGGTAAAGGTGAGAAATTCAGTCCTCCAGATGTTTAGCCAACATAACTACAAACATTCGGAATCTTCCCAGGTGCATACAAGACAGCCATTATGCGTAAATCCTTTAGACTAATGCCAGTGCAGGTTCTGCAGTATTGCCTTTCTGTGTAAATGGTTCCCTGACACAAAGGCTCTACAGTAACTATTCCACATCCATTTCTATCTCCTGTGACTCTCCTGTGTCCCTCTTGTCCCACCTTTTTTAGTATATGACTTTAACTTTTACTGTAAAGATGCCCATACAATCAGGATTAATTCCCTTATATTTTATTCTTCCCATCTCAAAATGTTACTTTTTCTTTTCTCTTTTCTAAGGCTAACCTCTGCTTATGAAATCAACTCTTTATCAAAATACTGCTACTGAGTGTTCCACAGCCTCATTTCCTTCAGAGTTCCACAAATTTTCCACCCCCTTCCATTTCACTTTCTCTACTATTTCCTTCCTTATAACTTGCAGACATAACCAGGCTTTTTGAGATTCTATGAGGAACTGATTTTTTTTTTTTTACTGTGTATTTATTTTGTTGTTGTTGAGAATATACACAACAAAACATACACCCAGTCTAGTAGTTTTCTACAAGTATAATTAAGTGACATTGATTACATTCATCGAGTTGTACAACCATTCTCACCCTCCTTTTCTGAGTTTTTCTTCCACCACTAACATTAGGCACCTATCTAACCTTTCAAGTTATTGTTGTCATATGATCCCATAGAGTCAATTATCTGAGGACGGCAGAGCCTAAAGATGGAAGGAGTCCATACAGTTTCATACTTTTAATGGCAATAGTATGCCACCGAATTAACCACCTCGAGCTGCCTTGGTTTTGGATTCCTTGTTATTTAAGATAATACACTTTCCTTACTGTGTGTCTCAGCAAGAAATGAATTTGGCTCCAGTAACTGAAAACTCAACTAAATGTAACTTAAACATACAGAATTAATTTATCGCAATTAACAAGAAGTCGAGAAGTAAGCAGTTCAGGATTGGTCCTGTGGTTCAGCTGTGCAGTCAGTGTCACACATTTTCAGTCTTTCCTTTCTGCCATCACTCAGCCTCATGATCACAGATTTATGGCTGCATGATGACTGCTACACTACCTGGTATCACATCTATATTCAAGGCATAAAGAAAAAAGAATAAAGGAGAGGCGAGCTTTTTCTCTTCCTGTGCTTTTTCTTTCTGGAAGAGATATCCTCCCAAAATTTTTCACATGTATCTCATTGTCCAAAACATGTTCCAGGGCCCTTGGGAACTACGGGAAGTTTGGAGAAGGTGGCATTTATAGCTGGTCACAATGCCGTCTCAAATAAAATTTGAGTACTGTTTTTAAGGAACAACACCACCAAAAAAAATGGGTTGGCAAATAGTAGGGACTGCCATGTTGGTTAAGCTAGTTGAGGGTGGGATTTCTGCTACAAGTATCCTATTCAGTAGATCTTTTCTTCTCCATTCTTTCTGGTAAATCATACTCATCCCTTAATGCCCAGTTCAAGGCCTATATTACATCTCCCTTCCCAGCTCACTTACCATCAATTACAGTCATTACCGTTCATGTGAAAATTCATTACTTCTTTATCTTGTATGATTATCTTAATTGTTAACATTGTATTACTACCAACATTTATATGCGATCATGTATTATTCTAGAGCTGTACATACCACAGGTGGTTCAATGTACATCTATTGAATGATGTTATATGGAAATTTTATTGTATTTTTGATGATGAATATGTATCAATGTTTTCAATATGACATTTACTTTAGAACAAAATATTTTCCAAAATAGAATCTTCATCATGATCTCTTGAATGGATTCAAAACATTACACTTTTTTATTTTATTTATTTTATTGTGGTAAAAATTATCACACCAAAAAATTCACCAATATTAATATTTTTTAAACAATTGGCAATTTCCCATATTCAGCAACATAGTCACCTTACTTTACCACAATATGATGCATAGTAAAAAAAAAAAATTTTTTTTTCTTTATAGAGATATTAATAGTTTTGTTTCAAAAGAAAAATATTATTCATCATGAAATGGCCACTTGGAGTGCTGCATTGAGAAGGATTCTGAAGACCCTGGGTATAGTGGGAGAGCACCATGACTAAACAGTGTCCACATTTACTCTTGGTGATCATTTCTTCATCTGTAAATCGTGGACAATAATATCTACCTTACAGTGTAATTTTAGTGATTAAATTAAATGATATAAAACAATGTAAATAATATGCTTAGCACAGGAGGGACTCTCTCTATATATATGGAGAGAGAGAGAGAGAGCCCTGGTGGCACAGTGATACGGAGCACTGGTGGCACAGTGGTTAAGAGCTCAGCTGCTAACCAAAAGGTTGGCAGTTCGAATCTACCAGCTGTTCCTTGGAAACCCTATGGGGCAGTTCTACTCTGTCTTATAGGGTCACTGTGAGTCGGAATCAACTTGACAGCAATGGATTTGGTTGCTAATTCTCTTCCACGTGTTACTGTTAAAAAGAAAAAAAAGCACAGTGCATTTATGAAAATATCTCATGGAGGGAAGGTGCATATTATTTGCATAAAAATATGGTATGTATGTATATATATTCATATATATATTATGGTATGGATATATATACAATACTGTATTTATAAATATATATAACACATACATATATACATATATAATACATACAACATATATACATACATAAACAGTGATCATTTTCTCCCTCCAAAGCAGAAATGTCTGTAAGTTTAGGACTGCTGTCTAGTCTCCAGTTTTGATCTGAACAAAGATTTTTGAGAGAATGATCTTATCACTGGAGTTAAGAAGTAGAGAATTTTCTATTTGATAATCAAATAGCAAGACAAGACTAGAATTCATGGTTCCTAAGCTTTCTTGATTATCTTCCGTAAACATTTAGGTATTTCTTTTCACTTAACATTGCTATATTTATCTTAAGTTTTGACAAAACTGCTTCTTAATGGATATTATAAAATTTATCACAGAGTAAAATTTAATCATTTAATTTTTAGGAGAGTGATAACAGGGAAAAAACAAAAGATTCAAAATATTCAGCCTGATGAACCAAACCTGCCATTTTTCCATTATGGTGTGTAAATTCTATTTTGACACATCATTAGAATTTTTTTTTAATTGAACAAAATAGAAGTGACAATAAATATTTTTATGGTTTTAAAGTATATTATCTAGTAAAGAATCATTGATTCATTTCATAATTTCAACACCAGGATCATAGAATACTTTCGCTGTATGCTGATAGAGGTAAGGGTAAGGATGAAAATACAAAAAATAAAACATCTTTAGGTCTAAATAAAACTGAAAATGGATGCTCGAGTACATGAGATGCAGGAGAATATATACTATCATTTTTAGAGAAGGTAAATTATAGTTTTGTACTAAAGTGATGAAGCTAGGTTTTATTTTTGAAATGGATTTTTAAAGTCCCACTTACACCGTGCTTCATCTAACTCTTCACATCCAAGTTCTCTAATGCCTCTGAAGGTTCTCCACATTTATACATGCATATGCATACATACATATGCATGTATACGCACACAAACATGCATATATCCACCTACATTTATTTAAACCATAATAATATAAATGGGAAGCCTTGATTAAAAAGTAATTCCACTACTTGGAATTTTAAGATCTCTGCCCACCGACAAACATGTTGTTAATGTTGTTAGGTGCTGTCGAGTTGGTTCCGACTTATAGCGACACTATGCACAACAGAATGAAACACTGCCCAGTCCTGCGCCATCCTTACAATCATTGTTATGCTTGAGCTCATTGTTGCAGCCACTGTGTCAATCTACCTCATTGAGGGTCTTCCTCTTTTCCGCTGACCATGTACTCTGCCAAGCATGATGTCCTTCTCCAGGGACTGATCCCTCCTGACAACATGTCCAAAATATGTAAGACGCAGTCTCATCATCCTTGCTTCTAAGGAGCATTCGGGTTGTACTTCTTCTAAGACAGATTTATTTGTTCTTCTGGCAGCCCATGGTGTATTCAATATTCTTCACCAACACCACAACTCAAAGGCGTTGGTCTTCCTTATTCATTGTCCAGCTTTCACATGCATATGACGTGATTGAAAATACCACGGCTTGGGTCAGGCGCACCTTAGTCTTCATGGTGACATCTTTGCTTTTCAACACTTTGAAGAGATCCTTTGCAGCAGATTTGCCCAATGCAATGCGTCTTTTGATTTCTTGACCGCTGCTTCCATGGGTGTTGATTGTGGATCCCAGTCAAATGAAATCCTTGACAACTTCAATCTTTTCTCCATTTATCATGATGTTCCTCATTGGTCCAGTTGTGAGGATTTTTGTTTTCTTTATGTTGAGGTGTAATCCACACTGAAGGCTGTGGTCTTTGATCTTTATTAGTAAGTGCTTCAAGTCCTCTTCACTTTCTGCAAGCAAGGTTGTGTCATCTGCATAACACAGGTTGTTAATGAGTCTTCCTCCAACCTTAATGCCCCCGCCATTCTTCATCATATAGTCCAGCTTCTCGTATTATTTGTTCAGCATACAGATTAAATAGGTATGGTGAAAGAATACAACCCCGACACACACCTTCCCTCAATTTAAACCACTCAGTATCCCCTTGTTAAGTCCAAACAACTGCCTCTTGATCTATGTACAGGTCCCTCACGAGCACAATTAAGTGTTCTGGAATTCCCATTCTTCGCAGTGTTATCCATAGTTTGTTATGATCCACACAGTCAAATGCCTTTGCGCAGTCAATAAAACACAGGTAAACATCCCTCTGGTATTCTCTGCTTTCAGCCAGGATCCATCTGACATCAGCAATGATAGCCCTGGTTCCATGTTCTCTTCTGAAACCGGCCCGAATTTCTGGCAGTTCCCTGTCGATATACTACTGCAGCCGTTTTTGAATGATCTTCAGCAAAATTTTGCTTGCGTGTGACATTAATAATATTGTTCTATAATTTCCCCATTTGGTTGGATCACCTTTCTTGGGAATAGGAATAAATATGGATCTCTTCCAATCAGTTGGCCAGGAAGCTGTCTTCCATATTTCTTGGCATAGACAAGTGAGCACCTCCAGCGCTGCATCTGTTTGTTGAAACATCTCAATTGATATTCCATCAATTCCTGGAGCCTTTTTTTTCACCAATGCCTTCAGAGCAGCTTGGACTTCTTCCTTCAGTACAAACATAGGGCAAACACAGGACCTGAAAAATACACTAGAAAGTATCTGGAAAACAGTGATTTTACTGGGGATCTGGGCCCCAGGTTGTTATTTTTTTTTTGATTCTACTTTAGATGAAGGTTTACAGAACAAACTAGTTTCCCATCAAACAGTTAGTACACACATTGTTGTATGACATTGGTTAACAACCCTGCGACACGTCAACTCTCCCTTCTTAACCCTGGGTTCCCTATTACCAGCTTTCCTGTTCCCTCCTGCTTTCTAGTCCCTGCCCCAGGGCTGCCCCTTTAGTCTTGTTTTGTTCCACAGGCCTGTCTAATCTTTGGCTGAAGGGTGAACCTCAGGAGTGACCTCATTATTGAGCTGAGAGGCTGTCTGGGGGCCCTACTCTCAGGGTTTCTCCAGTCTGTCAGTGGGCCCCAGTTTTTGTTAAAGTTTTTATTAAAGATTTTTGGCATTTTTTTTTTATGTGGAGATTAAATCTTTCAAAACAAATATAGAATAATGTAGACAATGATGGCTTAAATAGTTTCTGGATTTAATGACAAATATATTTATCACATTAGCCCCATACTCATTGTGTTCATATTAGAATTTCTTTCTTAAACAAATATAACAAAAATGTTAAGATTGAAAATAACTTATTTAAAAAATGATATAACCAAAAAAACAAATGAACTTGTTGCCATCAAGTCAATTTTGACTCATAGTGACGCTATAGGACAGAGTAGAACTGCCCCCAAACAGTTTCTAAGGAGCAGCTGGTGGATGTGAACTGCAATCTTTTGGTTAGCAGCTGAGCTCTTAGCAGAATCTACTGGTAACTTACATTGCATGATGACTTTGCTTGGAAAAGGTGTAGGTTACTTTTTTTTCAAAAATTTTTAGTAGATTTTTTTTTTTTTTTAGAACAGTTTGGATTTACGGACAAATTAGTAAGATATTACAGACAGTTTGCATATAGCAAACCTAGTTTCTACTGTTATAACATCTTATATTATTACATTTGATACAATTAATGAACCAACACTGATACACTATTACTGACCAAATCCATACTTTTTTCTGATTTTCAGAATACCATATTACATTTAGTCATCATGTCTAAGGCCCCTCTCATCTGTGGCAGATCCTGTTTAATTCACCGGACTGCAAGGTGCTCCAGGTTCAACTTTTTTCTTTTTTTTTAATTGTGCTTTAGGTTAAAGTTTACAGCTCAAGTCAGTTTCTCATACAAAAATTTATACACACATTGTTATGTGACTCTAGTTGTGTTCCCTGTAATATGACAGCACACTCCTCCTTTCCACTCTGGATTTCCAGTGTCCATTCAACCAGCTTCTATCCATTTTTGCCTTTTCATTTCGCCTCTGGATAGAAGCTGCCCATTCAGTCTCATGTATCTGCTTGAACTAAGAAGCACACTCTTCACAAGTATCATTTTATGTCTTACAGACCAGTCTAGTCTTTGTCTGAAGAATTGGCTTCAGGAATGGTTTTAGTTTGGGATTAACAGAGAGTCTGTCTTTTGAGGTTCCTCTAGTGTCAGTCAGACTGTTAAATCTGGTCTTTTACTAGAATTTGAATTCTGTACCCCACTTTTCTCCTGTTCTGTCGGGGACTCTCTGCCCTGTTCCCTGTTAGGGCACTCACTGGTGGTAGCTGGGCGCCATCTAGTTCTTCTAGTTCAGGCTGATGTAGTCTCTGGTTTATGTGGCCCTTTCTTGTCTCTTGGGCTCATATATATATTTATTTATTTATTTTTTGGTGTTCTTCATTCCCCTTTGCTCCAGGTGGGCTGGGATCAATTGTTGCATCTTAGACGGCCACTCACTAGCTTTCAAGACCCCAGACACAACTCACCAAAGTGGGGTGCAGAACATTTTTTTAATAAACTTTGTTATGCCAATTGACCTAGGTGTCCCTCGAAATCGTGGTTCCCAGACCCCCAACCCTGCTACTGTCCCTTGAAGTGGTAAGTCATGTTCAGGAAACTTCGTAGCTTTTGATTTAGCCCAGTTGTGTGACTTCCCCTGTATTGTGTGTTGTCCTTCCCTTGACCTAAGATAATTCTCATCTACTTTTTTTTTTTTATCTAGTTAGTGAATTCCCCTCTCTCTCCCTCACCACCCTCATAATCACCAAAGAACATTTTCTTCTGTGTTTAAATCTTTTCTTGAGCTCTTATAATAGTGGTGTCATACAATATTTGTTCTTTTCCAACTGAGTAATTTCATTCAGCATAATGCCTTCCAGATTCATCCATGTTATGAGATGTTTCCCAGATTCATCATTGTTCTGTAGTATTCCATTGTGTAAATATACCATAATTTGTTTATCCATTCACCCATTGATGGGCACCTAGGTTGTTTCCATCTTTTTGCTATTATGAACAGTGCTGCAATGAACATGGATGTAAATATATATGTATTCATGTGACGGCTCTTATTTCTCTAGGATATATTCCAAGGAGTGGGATTGCTGGGTTGTATGGTAGTTCTATTTCTAGCTTTTTAAGAAAGCGCCAAATCAATTTCCAAAGTGGTCCACCATTTTACATTTCCAACATTTATTATTTTGTGTTTTTTGGATTAATGCTAGCCTTGTTGGGGTAAGTTGGTATCTCATTGTACATTCGATTTGCATTTCCCTAATAGCTAATGATCATAAGCATTTCCTAATGTACCTGTTAGCCACCTGAATGTCTTCTTTGGTGAAGTGCCTGTTCATATCTTTTGCTCATTTTTTAATTGGGTAATTTGTCTTTTTTTGGTAAGGATTTGCAGCATCTTGTAGATTATAGAGATTAGACACTGATCAGATATGTCATAGCCAATTTTTTTTTCCCCTCTACGGGTTGTCTTTTTAATCTTTTGGTGAAGTCTTTTGATGAGCATAAGTGTTTGATTTTTAGGAGTGCCCAGATATCTAGTTTCTCTCCTGGTGTTTGTGCATTGTTAGTTATGTTTTGTATTCTGTTTATGCCATGTATTAGGGTTCCTAGTGTCTCTATTTTTTCTTCCATGATCTTTATCATTTTAGATTTTATATTTAGGTCTTGGTCCATTTCGAGTTAGTTTTTGTGCGTGTTGTGAGTCATGGGTCTTTTTTCCTTTTTTTTTTTTTGGTAGATGGATATCCAGTTATGCCAGCATCATTTGTCAAAGAGACTGTATTTTCCCCATTTAACAGAATTTGGACCTTTGTCAAATATAAGCTGCTCATATGTAGATGAATTTATGTCTGGATTTTCAATTCTGTTCCATTGGTCTATGTATCTGTTGTGCCAATACCAGGATGTTTTGACTACCATGGCAGTATAATAGGACCTAAAATCAGGTAGTGTGAGGCCTCCCACTTTGTTCTCCTTCAGTAATGCTTTACTTATCCTGTGCCCTTTCCCTTTCCGTATGCAGTTGGCAATTTGTTTCTCTATCTCATTAAAAAATGCCATTGGAATTTGGATCAGGATTGTATTGTATCTGTAGATTGCTTTGGGTAGAACTGACATTTTCACAATGTTGAGTCTTCCTATCCATGAGCAAGGTATATTTTTCCACTTATGTAGGTCTCTTTTGGTTTCTTGCACTAGTGTGTTCTAATTTTCTTTGTATAGGTCTTTTACATCTCTGGTTAGATTTATTCCTAAGTATTTTATCTTCTTGGGTTTTATTGTAAATGGTATTGATTTGGTGAGTTCCTCTTTGAAGTTCTCTTTGTTTGTGTAGAGGAATCCAACTGATTTTTGTATGTTTATCTCGTACCCTGACACTTTGCTGAAATCTTCTACTAGTTCCAGTAGTTTTCTTGTGAATTCTTTGGGGTTTTCTGTGTATAAGGTGATATCATCTGCAAAAAGACACATTTTTACTTCTTCATTACCAAACTGGACGCTCTTTACCACTTTTTTCTAGCCTAATTGCTCTGAATAGGACCTCCAGCACAATGTTGAATAAGAGTGGTGATAAAGGGCATCCTTCTCTGGTTCCCGTTCTCAAGGCAAATGCTTTCAAACTCTCTCCATTTAGGATAATCTTGGTTATTGGCTTTGTATAAATGGCCTTTATTTTGTTGAGGAATTTCCCTTCTATTCCTATTTTGCTGAGAGCTTTTATCATGAATGGATGTTGGACCTTGTCAAATGCTTTTATGTATCAATTAATAAGATCTTGTGGTTCTTGTCTTTTGTTTTATTCATGAGATAGATTGCACTGATTGTTTTTCTAATGTTGAACCATCCCTGCATACCTGGTATGAATCCCACTTGGTCATGTTGAATTATTTTTTTGATATGTTGTTGAATTGTATTGGCTAGAATTTTTTTTTTTTTTGAGGATTTTTGCATCCATGTTCATGAGGGATTTTTGTTGTTGTAAGGTGCCATCAAGTCAGTTCCGACTCATAGCTACCCTATGCACAACAGAACTAAACGTTGCCCAGTCCTGCTCCATCCCTACAATCGTTATTATGCTTGAGCCCATTGTTGCAGCCACTGTGTCAATCCAACTCCTTGAGGTCTTCCTCTTTTTTTGCTGTACTTTACCAAGCATAATGTCCTTCTGCAGGGAATGATCCCTCCTGACAACATGTCTGAAGTATGTAAGATGCAGTCTCGCCATCCTGGCTTCTAAGGAGCATTCTGATTGTACTTCTTCCAAGACAGATTTGTTCCTTCTTTTGGCATTCCATGGTGTATTTTATATTCTCCAACATCACAATTCAAAGGCATCAATTCTTCTTTGGTCTTCTTTATTCATTGTCCAGCTTTCACATGCTTATGAGGAAATTGAAAATCCATGGCTTGGGTCGAGTGCACCTTAGCCTTCAGGGTGATATCTTTGCTTTTCAACACTTTAAAGAGGCCCTTTGCAGCAGATTTGCCCAATGCAATGCATCGTTTGATTTCTTTACTGCTGCTTCCATGGGTGTTGATTGCAGATCCAAGTAAAATGAAATCCTTGACAACTTCAATCTTTTCTCCCTTTATCATAATGTTGCTTATTGGTCCAGTTGTGAGGATTTTTGTTTCTTTAAGTTGAGGCGTAATCCATACTGAAGGCCGTGGCCTTTGATCTTCATCAGTAAGTGCTTCAAGTCCTCTTCACTTTCAGCAAGCAAGGTTGTGTCATCTGCATAACGCAGGTTGTTAATGAGTCTTCCTCCAATCCTGATGCCCTTTTCTTCTTCATATAGTCCAGGTTCTTGGATTATTTTCTCAGCATACAGATTAAATAGGTATGGTGAAAGGATACAACTCTGACACACACCTTTCCTCAATTTAAACCACTCAGTATCCCCTTGATAAGTCCAAACAACTGCCTCTTGTTCTACGTACAGGTTCCTCATGAGCACGATTAAGTGTTCAGGAATTCCTATTCTTCACAATGTTGTCCATAATTTGTTATTATCCACACAGTCAAGTGCCTTTTGCATAGTCAAGGAAACACAGGTAAACATCCTTCTGGTATTCTCTGCTTTCAGCCAGGCTCCATCTGACACCAGCAATGATATCTCTGGTTCCATGTCCTCTTCTGATCCCTCCTGATAACATGTCCAATGTATGTAAGATGCAGTCTCACCATCCTTGCCTCTAAGGAGCATTCTGGCCACAATTCTTCCACGACAGATTTGTTTGTTCTTTTGGCAGTCCATGGTATATTCAATATTCTTAGCCAACACCACAATTCAAAGGTGTCAACTCTTCTTCAGTCTTCCTTATTCATTGTTCAGCTTTCACATGCATATGATGTGATTGAAAATACCATGGCTTGGATCAGGCGCACCTTAGTCTTCATGGTGACATCTTTGCTCTTCAACACTTTGAAGAGGTGCTTTGCAACAGATTTACCCAATGCAATGTGTCTTTTGATTTCTTGACTGCTGCTTCCATGGCTGTTGATTGTGGATCCAAGTAAAATGAAATCCTTGACAACTTCAATCTTTTCTCCGTTTATCATGATGTTGCTCATTGGTCCAGTTGTGAGGATTTTTGTTTTCTTTATGTTGAGGTGCAATCCATACTGAAGGCTGTGGTCTTTGATCTTCATTAGTAAGCGCTTCAAGTCCTCTTCACTTTCAGCAAGCAAGGTTGTGTCATCTGCATAACACAGGTTGTTAATGAGTCTTCCTCCAATCCTGATGTCCCATTCTTCTTCATATAGTCCAGCTTCTCGTATTATTTGTTCAGCACACATATTAAATAGGTATGGTGAAAGAATACAACTCTGACGCCCAACTTTCCTGACTTTAAACCAATCAGTATCCCCTTGTTCTGTCCAACCATAAGTCACCCAATTTGCACAGTCCCAGCCAATCATTTTGTGAAAGTTATAAGACCATGGCTAGAAAGGCTACATAAAAACAATTCATTACACCACAAGTATAAAGGGTGAGAAAGCTGTTATTTGAATAGAAAAGTTGTGAAAATGTTTTGGCTATTTGAAATCTACTGTAGCGCGTGGAAGTAAAACTTCTCGGTGATGTGACTCTATCAATGCTAATATGTTTCTCTACTAATAAAGTTAAAATCTGTGCTGAACTCATTGCCTTACATCAAAAAGACATACTTACTGCAGTGAGCTTCATCAGACCTGTCAGAGCAGTCTGGTTTATAGTCACAAACAAGGTGGGATGCAATACACTTCTTGTTGTTGCACAAAAAGTCAGTGGCTTCTGGACAAACCTCAGACGTCTCTCCCACTGGGGAAAAAACAAGAAGAGTATGTTGTCAGTATCTTCATTAAATTTGAGTACTCCTTTTAGTTATTTTACAGATTCCACACTATTCAATAAGTTAGTGATTTTCTTTAATACTCTTTTAGAGAAGTTTTAGGTTTACATAGAAATACAGAGTACCTGTGTACTCCCTTCACCCCTGCTACACAGTTTCTCTTATTATTAACATCTTGCAATAAATAGCATGACACATTTTTTGCAACTGATGAGCCAATATTGATATGTTATTATTGTCTAAAGTGCATAGCTTGTATTAGGGTTGAATATATTTTTCTATATAAAATATAGAATAAGAAGACATAAAGAGAAATCCAGTCAGTGCTTTAATTGCAAACACATGATATCGCTTGTCCACCATTACAGTATCATGAAGAATAGTTTCACTGCCCTTAAAAATGCTCTGTGCTCCACCTATTCATCCCTCTCCCCTCTCCCTCGGCCCCTGATAAAAAGTGATGTTTTTACTGCCTCTATAGTTTTGACTTCTCCAGAACATCATATAGTTGGAATTATATGCAGTGAAACCTGTAAGAGCCAGAAATCAACGGGACTGCCTTGTTTTTTGGGTCTCGCAAGTCTTCCGCCTCTGACAAGGCACAGTCTTACCACTTTTCTGTCACTTAGAGGAAAATATTTGAGTTTTCCTTCTCCGAGAGGTTCCCACCTTACACAGGTTCCAGCTTTTGCAGGTTTTACTGTAGTACGTAGCTTTTTCAGGCTGTCTTCTTTCACTTAGCAGTATGCCACATCTTTTTTGTAGCTTCATAGCTCATTTCTCGTTTGTTTTTAATAATATTTTATTGAGTTTTGGTGAAAATTTATACAGCAAGTTTGGTTCCCATTTGACAATTTCCACACAAATTGTCCGTGACTTTAGTTACATTCATCATAATATGTCAACATTCTCTTTGTGTTTTGTTTATTCAATTTCTAGTACTCCAGGTTCCCTGCCCTCTTATCTTCTCATCTTTGTCTTTAAGTAATTATTGACCTTTTGGTCTCATACAGATGGTTTTCAATTGGTGCACCAATCTTATGGGTAATATCCTTTATTCTGTGTGCCACTCTGCTATTTCACTAAAAGTTGATCTCAGGTGATAGGCTTGGTTCTAGGTTTAAAGAATGTCTCAGGGTGACAGTCTTGTGGAGTCCTCTGTTCCAGTTTGTCTAGCTTTTTTTTTTTTTTTGAAGAATTTGAGCTCCACATTTTCTCCCATTCTATATGGGACCATCTATTATGACCCCAGTCACAATGATCAGTGTTGGTAGCTAGGCACCATCTAGTTCTTCTGGTCACAGGGTAGATGACATCATGGTTCATGTAGACTTGTTTCTTCTCTGAGCTTTTGGTTACTTTCTTAACTCTTTTGCTTCTGGTGAGTACCGTCCAGTAGTCATATCTTAGATGCGCAAGCTTTTAAGACCCCAGACACTACTCATTTCGCTAGGATGGAGAACATGATCTTTGTGAACTAACTATACCATGCCAGCTGACCGAGTGGTCCCATGAGACAATGGTCCTAAGCCGTCAAACCCAGAAAACCAATCTTGGAAGGTGTTTGGCTATGTCTGAGGAGTATCTGTGTTTATGTCTTCAATAAATATATGTGCCTGTACCCACATATTTGTATTTAAAAATTTTTTTTATATATGTACTTCTCTCTGTCCTCATGTATGTATACACTTCTTCCTAACCATATACATATTTGCCTATACCCATCCATGTGTGCTCAAACACTCTTTTTTTTTTTTTTAATATATCTTTGTAGGAGTTGTTCTCATCTTATATATATAAAATTTTTTAGTACAGGCAACATCTTCTCTCGAGCAAGTCTTAGTGACATCATTTATTTTGATTGTGCTATGCCCACTATACTCATATCTGGTGCCACTTTTCCCACCACCAAAAATAACAAGTCTCTACAATAAAAAGTATACTTTCCCCTTCTCCCTCATCTCCCTGGAAACCACCAATGAACACTGGTCTTTCTATATACATCTATTCTTGTCTTCTTATAAAAGAGGGATCACACAATGTGTATCCTTATATGCTTGACTTATTTCACTTAGCATTATGACCTCCAGGTCCATCCATATTATAATATGTTTCAAGGACTCACCATTGTTCTTTATGGTTGCATAATATTCCATTGTATGTATTTGCCACAATTTGCTTATCCCTTCATCCGTTGATAGACACTTCAGTTGTTTCCATCTATTTGCTGTTGTAAATTAAGCAGCAATGAAATAGGTGTGCGTTTGTCTGTTTGTGTCATTATTTTTAGGTCTCTAGGGGTTTTTTTTAGGGTTGCTGTGAGTCAGAATCCACTTGATAGCAATGGGTTTGGTTTGGTTTGGGGTTACGGTATGTACCTAGGAGTGGGATTGCTGGATAATAGGTTTGGTCTATTAGCAGTTTTTTGAGAAAGCACCATACCATTTACCATAGTGATCTACCATTTTACAGTCCCACCAGCAATGGATAACTGTTCCAATCTCCCCACATCCTTGCCAACATTTGTTGTAATCTGTTTTTTCAATCAGTGTCACTTTAGCTGGAGTGAGGTGGTATCTCATTGTAGTTTTGATTTGCATCTCTTTAATAGATAATGATCGTGAGCATTGTTTCATGTTTTTGTTGGCTACTTGGATATTCTCTTTGGTGAAGGTTCTATTCATGTCCTTTACCCATTTTATGATTGAGTTGTCTTTTTATTGCTGAATTATTGCAGTTTTCTATAGATTCCATAGATTAGATCCTTAACTGATAAGTTGTTTGCAAAGATTTTTTCCCAGTCTGTAGGTTGTCTATTTACTCTTTTAATAAAGTCTTTGATGAGCACAAGTTTTTAATTTTTGTGGGGTCTCATTTATCTATTTTGTCTTCTATTCATGCATTTGTTCTTATGTTTTAATCCTATTTTTACAAAAAATTAGGTCCCATAGTTTTCTTCCAGAAATTTTATGGTTTTAGACTTAACATAAGGTCTTTGATCCATTTTGAGTTAGCTTTTGTATGGTGTGAGGTATGTGTCTTTTTTTTTTTTTTTTTTGCAGATGGATATTCAGTTTTGCCAGCAGCATTTATTGAATGCACTTTGACCTCTTGTCAAAAATCAGTTGTCCGTAGATGGCTGGGTTCTCAATCCTATTCTACTGATCTATGTGTCTATCATTGAACCAATACCAGGCTGTTCTGATTACAGTGCTTATAGTATGTTTTGATATTGGGGAGTGTGAGGCCTCCTGCTTTGTTCTTTTTCTTTCATATTGCCTTAGGTATTCAGGTTTTCTTTCCTTTCCGTATGAAGTTGGTCATTCGTTTCTTCCATTTCAGTAAAGAATGTTGTTGGGATTAGTATTGGGATTGCATTGTATCTGTACATTGCTTTAGGTAGAATTGGCATTTTCACTATATTAAGTCTTCTAATCCGTGAGCATGGGATGTCTTTCCATTTTCATAGGTCTCTTTTATTCTCTTGTAGTAGCGTCTTATAATTTTCATTGTATAAGTTTTTCATGTCCCTGGTTAGGTTGATTCCTAGATATTTTATCAATTTGGGGGCTATTGTAAATGGTGTTGTTTTCTTGATTTCTTTTTCAGAGTATTCTTTGTTAGTGTAGAGGAACCCAATTGATTTTGTGTGTTGTTCTTGTACCCTTCAACGTTGCTAAATTCTTCTATCAGTCCCAGCAGATTTCTTGTGGAATCTTTAGGGTCTTCTATGCACATGATAATGTCATCTGCAAATAAAGATGGTTTTACTTCTTCCTTTCCAATCTTGATACTTTTTTTTGTCTTATTGTGCTTGTCTTATTGTCTCTTTCCTGCCTTATTGCTCTGACTAGGACTTCCAGTACAATGTTGAATAAGAGCAGTGGTAATAGGCATCCTTGTCTCATTCCCATTCTCAGAGAGAAGGCTCTAAGCCTCTCTTCATTGAGTATAATGTTGGCTGTTGATTGGCATATATACACTTAATTATGTTGAGAAATTTCCCTTCTATTCCTATTTTGCTGAGAGTTTCAGTCAGAAAAGTGTGCTGAATTTTATTGAATGACTTTTCTACATCAATTGTTATGACCATATGCTTTTTTCCTTTATTTATGTGAATTACATTTATTGATGTTCTAATGTTGAACCACTGTTTTCATCCTGGTATGACTCCTACTTGATCATGGCATATGATTTTTTTTGATATGCTGCTGAAGTCTGGTGGCTAGAATTATGTTGAAAAATTTTGTATCTATGTTCATAAAGGATATTGGTCTGTAATTTTCTTTTTGTATATGATGTTTTTCAATTGTTTAGGAATCAGGGTTATGCAGGCTTTATAGAAAGTGTTCATTAGTATTCCTCCCTCTTCTGTGTTTTTGAAGAGACTGAGTAGGACTGGTGTCAACTCTTCTCTGATTGTTTGGTAAAATTCCCCAGTGTAGCCATCTGGTCCAGGGTTTTGTTTGTTTGTTTTGTTTTGTTGTTGCTGTTGTTGTTAGGAGTTTTTTGAAGACATCTTCAATCTTCTCTTTTGTAAAGAGTCCATTTAAATTTTCTTCCTGCTTTTTGTTAGTTTGGGTAGGTAGTATGTTTCTAGGAATTTGTTCATTTCATCTATGCTTTCAAATTCATTGGAGTTCAGCTTTTCATAGTAACCTGTTATGATCTTCTTTATCTCTGTTGGATGAGTTGTAATGCAACCAGTTTCATTTCTTAATTTGGCTATTTGCTTCTTCTGGTTTTTTTCTTTTGTCAGTCTAGTCAGTGGTTTGTCTATTTTATTGAATCTTTCAAAGAACCAACTTCTGGTTTTGTTGATTCTTTCTATTGATTTTTTTTTTTTAATTTCTGCCCTGATGTTTATTATTTCCTTTTCTCTGGTTACTGTTGGCTCATTTTGCTCTTCCTTTTCTATTTGTTCAAGTTGTCAGTTTTATTTAAAGATTTTGGATATTTCTTCTTTTTTAATGTAGACATTTATTGCTATGAATTTCCCTCTGCGTACTGCTTTTGGTATATTCCAAAGGTTTTGATATGTTATGTTTCCATTTTTGTTTGATTCTAGGATTTTTTTAATTTCACTTTTGATTTCTTCTATAACCCAATAGCTTTTTAGTAGTGTATTATTTAGTTTCCATGTATTTCTTTTTTCCTTATTTTTCCTGTTCTTGATTTCTAGCTTTATACCATTATGGTCGGAGAAGATGCTTTGCATGAATTCAATCTTTTTAAATTTGTTGAGATTTATTTTGTGTCCTAGCAGATGGTCTAGTCTGGAAAATGATCCATATGCACTGAAGAAGAACGTGTATTGTTCTGGTGCTGGGTGGAGTGTTCTATATATGTCTGTTATGTCCAATGGCTTATAGCTTTATTTAAGTTCTCAATGTCCCTACAAAAGAAAAACCAAACCTACTGCTGACAAGTTGAATCCAACTCATAGCAAGCCTCTAGGACAGAGTAGAACTGCCCCATAATGTTTCCAAGGAGCAGCTGACAGATTCAAACTGCTAACCTTTTGGTTAGCAGCTGAGCTCTTAACCTGTGCCACCAGGGCTCCTCGTATGCCCATAGAATCTCTTTATTCCTGTATAAAAGTGCTTACAACCTCTGTCTATCACTCTAGGATCTAAGCTTCTTAGAAGCAGCAATATTTCATAACATTTTCCTAGACCTAACACAGCACCTAACATCCCATTGGTGCTCAATAAATGTTGGTTATAATAATTGAAGGAATAGTGGTTTCCCACAAAGGGGATATAGAAAAGTGAGTTGACAGGGAATTTGGAAAGTTATTTGTGTATTTGAATATCATTTTCACCAATATGCAGGCAAATGACAGTATTTTACAGGTTCAAAGTGACTTTGATTAAAGATCTAAAAACATCTTTATCAACTTCAACAAATTACAGCTTAGCAATTCCTTTGTTACATAGATTATTGTAGGTTTAGAAATGGTGTCCCTTGGGTGGGTGTGATTTGCTCAAGGTTAGGCATCATTTCCATGAACGAAAAGAGTAAAACTCTTTTCCATAGTTTTCCATAGTTTCTGGATCATTTCCACAATATAATAACTGAATAAGGGAAGACCGAAGAAGAATTGACACCTTTGAATTGTGCTGTTGGTGAAGAATATTGAATATACCATGGACTGCCAAAAGAACGAACAAACCTGTCTTAGAAGAAGTACAACCAGAATGCTCCTTAGAAGCAAGGATGGCGAGACTGCATCTTATATACTTTGGACATGTTGTCAGGGGGAGTCAGTCCCTGGAGAAGGACATCATGCTTGGCAGAGTACAGGGTCAGCAAAAAAGAGGAAGACCCTCCATGAGGTGGGTTGACACAGTGGTTATAACAATAGGCTCAAGCAAAACAATTGTAAGGACGGCTCAGGACCGGGCAGTGTTTTGTTCTGTTGTGCATAGGGTCGCTATGCGTGGGAACTGACTCGCTGGCATCTAACAACAACAACAATAACTGAATACTGGATGTTTTTCAGAAATATTTTACCAATGAAATTTAGTCTAAGTATGAAGAATAGAAACATGGCATTTAAGACAATACCAAAAATATGAACTATGGGTATCAGTGAGGTAAAGAAGTAAGGATCATGTTCACTGAATAGTTTAGAAACTTTCCCACGCAATTTTAATTAACACTCATGAGAATTTAGTTAACCCAGAGCACCAAGTGGACATTATTCAAGATGCAGTTCTATGCCTTTTGATTATTTTATTTTTCTGTATGATAGATACAAAGCCATATAATTGCTCCATAGGGGAAAATGTATTTTGGCTTCAGTCTAAATAACTGGTTCTTTAGTTTTTTAAAATATGACTAAAATAGACTAAATTTCTAAGTGAGGTTTATTTTCCTTAAAAATATAGAATAACAAAACATGAAATCAAGCCAGTGCTTTTTACTGCAATAAGCTGAATATTGATTAGAATTTTCATAGTATACTAGCTGAAAGAAAGAACAAGAATAAAAATAGCTCACATATCAAAAAGAAGTAGATATGCTTCAAGACAGCAATATAATCAGTCAGACTGACTTTAGAAAAATGTCATAGTAAATTGTAAAGTTATGTTGGTGAGAGATTATTTTGCTCGTGTATAGCCATTGTTCTATTTATTCATTTGTAAAAATTTCAAAAGCAATAACTATTAATCTAGTAGTATGAAATGAGAGATAGTCTCCCATAGTCTATGTTTGTTGATACAAGAATGGAAGGAACATTGGTGCTCATTAACAGAGAGTTGAAAATAATCTGGTTAGCTGATTAGGGAATACGAAAAAACTAGATTAAATATTGACTTTAATAAAAAAAACTGACATGATCTCACTAAATATGAAATACCTAGAATAGGCAAATGCATAGAGATCAAAGTTTAATAATGGTTACCAGAGGCAGGAGGGAAGGGGAAAGTGGGAGTCATTGTTTAATAAGCATTAAGTTTCTGTTAATGGTGATGGAAATTTAGCAACAGATATTGATGGTGGCTGCACCACATCATTGATGTAGGTGATGTCACTGAACTGTACATGTGAAAAGTATTAAATAAGCAAAGGTTGTGTTACTGATATTTTTACAACAATAAAAATAAATTGACAGAGATCTAGAGACCTAGAACAAAAGCATGCTAAATTCAAAGATTTTACAATAGAAACAAATAAACGAACAAAAAAACCCTTGCCATTGAGTTGATTCCAACTCATAGCGACACAACAGAACAGAGTAGAGCTGCCACATAGAGTTTCCAAGGAGCAGCTAGTGGATTCGTATGGCCAGCCTTTTTGGTTAACATCCAAACACTTAAACTCTGCGCCACCAGGGCTTATTTACAATAGAAAGGGTCTGCAAAATAATGTAGTAATAAGGAATGAATATTTAATCCAGTAAAAGCTGGAGTCAGACGAAAACTCTAGAGTCAAACTGTCACCAACCCGAAGCTGACACCAGTAAAACACTGGTTTTTCCTACTTTGAAAGAGAAAACTGTTAAAAATGTCCATGGCCCTATATTTTTTACAATTTGGATTAGAATACTGTTTCTTGTTTTGTTCTGGTTTTGATTTTTACAGAGTTCATTGAAAGCTAATAAGGCGTTGTTGAGTCAGTTCTGATTCACAGTGACCCCAGGTACAGTAAAACAAATCGATGCTCCGTCCAGAGCATCTTCACAATCATTGTTATGTTTGCACCCAGTATCGCATCCACTGTGTCAATCTACCTGTCTGAGGCTCTTTCTCTTCACTCACCCCCTGCTTTACCAAGTATGATGTCCTTCTCCAGGGACTGGTTCCTCCTGATAACGTGTCCAAAGTATGTGAGATGAAGCCTCGACGTCCTCCCTTCTAAGGAGCATTGTGAGCTAGATACAATCATTTCACTGATTGTATTCTTGGGTAAACACTTTGGTTGTGCTGACTGCTAATCTAAAGGTTGGCAACTTGAACCCACCTAATATCATTGCAGAAGAAAGGGCTGGTGATCAGGTTCTATAAATATTTACAGCCAAGAAAACCCTGTGAAGCAGTTCTACTCTGTAACACCTGCGGTCACCATAAGTCAGAATGGACTCCATGGCAATAAGTCTGTTTTGTTTTTTTCAAGTGATGATATTCATTATGCACTGAGATTTTAGACTGCAAATTTCACCTGAGTATGCCCACAGAAGCAGCAGTCAAGGAAAGAAAACGACGCATTGCACTGGGCAAATCAGCTGTGAAAGATCTCTTTAAAGTGTTAAAAAGCAAACATGTCACTTTAAGGATTAAGGTACACCTGACCCAGGCCATAGTGTTGTCAGTTGCCTCACAGGCATGTGAAACCTGGACAACAAACAAGGAAGACTGAAGAAGAATTGATTGCTTTGAATTATGGAGTTGATGAAGAATTCTGAATATACCATGGACTGCCAGAAGAATGAACAAGCCTCTCTTGGTAGAAGTACAGCCAGAATGCTCATTAGAAGCAAAGACGGTGAGATTTTATCTCACATACTTTGGACATATTATCAGGAGGGACCAGTTCCTGGAGAAGGACATCATGCTTGGTAGAGAGTCAGTAAAAAAGAGGAAAATCTTCAATGAGATGGACTAACACAGTGGCAGCAACAATGGGCTCAAACATAGCAATGATTGTGAAGATGGTGCAGGACCAGACAGGGTTTCGTTCTGTTGTACATGGGGTCACTATGGGTCAGAACCAACTCAATGGCACCTAACAACAACAATATGCATTTTTAGGAGCCTTGGTGGTGCAGTGGATAAGAGCTCAGGCTGCTAACCAAAAGGTCGGCTGTTTGAATCCACCAGCCACTCCTTGGAAACCCTGTATTGCAGTTCTACTCTGTCCTATAGGGTTGCTATGAGTTGAAATTGACTCAACGGCAACAGCAACAAACAGGCTATGCATCTTTAAGCTACTTTGTCAGGAAGAACATACCAAATACATAAAGGCTATAAAAGGTATGACAGGCATAATACTGCCTTTGAAGACCATGTCATTTAATTGGCAAATCAATCCATTTGCTTTTGGAATTGATGAAACAGAAACAATTAAAATTTATGTGCTACTATCTATATGTGGGAGAGTTAGTGTGATTCTAAATAGAGAACTTCCCAATGATTTAGCAAATTTATCTAGAAAGTTTCTAAATAAATATGCACCTGTATGCACTGAAAGCACAAAGAAAGTTCTACTAGAAAAAAGGATTTTCATTAGCCTAGATCAGAGATGTACTTGAGTGACCAAGGGGAATGAAACTGATTAGGCATAAGTGGGCATGCCATTCCATGTAATATTGAGAACTTAGGTCTTTTGGTTCTTGAAATGTAGGTTGACCATTGATTTGGTATGGCAGTAAATGGGAAAATGAATTTTGTTTTGTTTTGTTTTGCTTTAAATGTTTTCATTGTAAGAACAATTTAAATACATTACAGTAAATACAGGGGAAAATAACATTCGCAATCTTTCCTTTTTTAATACAAGGTCTTTTGATATTTTATTGCATTTTTATTACCTTTTCATTTTTTTCCCCAAATTTTTCAATACTTACAATCACAGGATACACACATATTTTCTCTTCCTTGTTATACTGATTGTATCATAAACACTTTCCTTTGTTGTTATCTGATTTTCACAGTTGTTACTAACACCTACATAATAAATTAAAGACTGAATAAATATTAATTTCCTTACCAATTCCATCATTCTTGGATTATAATAGGGTTTTCCAATCATTTTATACTTAAAAAAATGCATTTAGCTAATTCATATTTAGAAGTATGTATGTAAGACAGACACCTAAAGTGAAATTATTGGGTCAAAAATATTTATCAACGGATTAGTACTTTTTTTTAGGACTTTCAGTTCTTACCAATAATTTGCTTTCCAAAAGGCCACACTGATTTAAATGATAACCCATGAGGAGGCTGAACATCACCGCCCAAAACTTCTACCTTTTTTCCTAATTGATCCCTATAACATGATTCCTTATGACTGTTTTAATTTACATTTATTTGATTATTCTATTCATTGTATTTTTTTTTGCTTTAAAAAGTATCTATCCTGCTCTATAAATTTATTGTTTTTATCTATCATCAGTTAATTTAGTTTGGTCCACTTATTTTCTTATTGACGTGATTATTATATTAGCCAACTGTGTGTTAAAACAGTAGGTTCCTGACCATAAATATGGGGTAATGATCTTATCTCCAGATTTACACAATATTCACAGAAGAAATTTTGTACCTGTTCCTAATCTAAATTCCTCACTTTAGAGATTGGTACTTGAAGTCCTGTGAGATTAAACATGGTGCCCAGATTCATAATACTATAATAAGGACCCAATGCACGGGATTTTAAACACCGTGTTTATTCTCCCATTCCTCTTAAAAGATTAATTCAGAAGAGTACATTGTAGCTGGGAAAATCTTAATCCAGAAAAAGCAAAAAAGAAGGTGTTGCAGTAATACAATAAAAATGTTATCAGTGAGCTGAAACTGGCCTTGAGGAAGGCAAATAACAAAATTCACAAAAATATAGATGGGGATTCAATAGGACTTGGAGATCAATGGGTGCTGCTGGCAAAGCTGAGGTTATAGGAAAACAAATGCAAGAATTAAGAGTATATGTGCCAGGACTTTCTTGCCAGAACTTGTTGCTGGTCTTTTACTGAAATATCCACAACCTCATCCAAGTCCTGCATATTCTCACCCAAATTTATGTTCCGATGTTGGATAAAAAAAATAATTTATTTAAAAAAAGGAATCAAAGACAAGATAAAAGATAGAGGTATGAAATTGTTGTTAGTTGTCATCGAGTCAATTAGACTCATGGTGACTCCATCTGTTACAGAGTAGAACTGCTCCATAAGGTTTTCTTGGCTGTAATCTTAATGGAAACAGGCAGCCAGGTCTTTTCTTCTGTGGTACTGCTGGGTGGGTTTGAAACAACAATCTTTCCGTTAGCAGTCAAGCACAAAATGTGCTATTTATAGACCTTAAAACAACATAAATGTTCTTGTCTCATAGAAGTCTTATGCCATCTTTTCTTCAGATCTTACAGTTTTAAAGTACTTTGGAGATGGATTTAGTATTGTCCTCTTGTCTTATTTCCTTTTCTTTTCCTAAGTATTTTTTGATGGTATTGTGAATGAAATTGTTTCCTTAACTTCAATTTTGGATTGTTCCTTGTGAGTCGGAATCGACTTGACGGCACTGGGTTTTGGTTTTTTTTAGTGTATAGAAATGGAGTTGATTTTTGTATATTGATCTTACATCCTGCAACCTTGCTGAACTCATTTATTAATTTTAAAATAGTTTTTAGTGGATTCCTTAAGACTTTCTCTACATAAAATTATGTCCTCTGTAAGTACAGATAATTTAACTTCTTTTCCAATATGGTTGCCTTTTATTTCATTTTATTTAGTTGTTCTATCCATTATTAAAAGTGGAGTATTTAACTCTTCAATTACTGTTGTTGAATTGTCCACATCTCCATTATTTCTGTCAGATTTTGCTTCACGTATTTTGGAGCTCTGTCGTTAGGTACATATGTTTATAATTTTTACATCCTGCTGTATATTGACCCTTTCATAATTTAAAATTTTCTCTGTTTATCTTCAGTAACATTTTTTGTTTTAAAGCCTATTTTGTCTGATATTAGTATAGCCTCTCCAGGTTTTTTACAGTTGATGTTTGCATGATATATATTTTCCTTCCTGTTGTTTCCAAATGTTTGTATCATCACATCTAAATTGTGTCTCACTTACGCAGCATATAGTTGGATTGTATGTTTTATCCAGTCTGATAATCTCTGCCTTTAGACAGAATTGTTAAATCTGTTCACATTTAATAATACAATTGATATAGTTGTTTTTGTCTGTCATTTTACTTTGTGTTTTCTATATGTCTTATGTCCTTTTTTCCTTCTAGTCCTTCTTTGCTACTTTGTTTTGCGTTATGTAAATATCTTATAGTGTAATATTTTAATTCCTTTAATGATTTTTCACCATACTTTATTACATTATTATTATTATTTTTTAGTGGCTCCTCTAGAACTTACTTTATATATCTTAACTTGTTAGAATGTATTTCAGGTTTATAAAAAATTAATTCCAGTAAGATTTAGAAACGTTGAACCTATATAGTTCTATTCCTTCTTCCTCATTTTTGTGCTATTATTATTATACAAATTACATCTTCATATGTTACAAGCCCAACAATAATTATTGTTTTGTATAATTTCATATTTTTTAAAGAAATTGAGAGGAGAAAGGAATGCTAGTATATGTTTATAGATTTCATGTTAACCTACTCGTATACCATTTGTGGTTTTCTTTATTTGTTCCTATAGATTTGAGTTACCATCTGGTACCATTTCTTTACTCCAATACAGCTTTTCTCCCATCTACCTTCTTTGTGCTGTTATTGTCAAATACATCATATTTCTAAAAGTTAAATCCACCAGTACAATTACATATGTAGCACTTTACACAATTGCTGTTTAATCAGTTAAGAGAAGAAAGGGAAATATGCTTTCGTATTGCCTTTTATAATTGAATAATTACCTTTACTAAGGCTTTTTGTTTTTTCACATGGATCCATACTGTCTGAAGTCATTTGCTTTCAGCTGGAAAAAGACTCTTTAATATATTTTTTAAAGGTGGGTCTGCTAGTCATGACTTTCTCTGTTTTTGTTTACCTAGGAATGTCTTTTTTTTTTTTTGCCTTCATTTTTTCATGTATATATAATAGACTTTATTTTTAGAACAGTTTCAGATTTACGGACAAGTTGAGCAGTTAGTATGTAGAATTTCCATATACCCTGCACATAATTTCCCATGTTGTTAACATCTTACACAAATATCATGCATTTGCTGCAATTAATGAACTAATTTTGATATATTATCTTTAACTAAAGTCCATAGTTTATTCAGATTTCCTTAGTTTTTACCCAGCTCCCTTCTTCTTTTCTGGGCTCTTATCTAGGATACTACATTATATTGAGTTGCCTTGTTTCCTTAGTTTCTCTTTACTATGACAGTTCTCAGACTTTCCTTGCGTTGATCACCTTGAAAAGTAGTGGCCAGGTATTTTATAGAATGCTACTCCACTGGAATTTGTCTGATACTTCTTGTCTGATTAGTTGATGTTCTGTGTTTTAAGAAGGAAGACACAGGTGAAGTGCCATTTTCATCACATCATATCAAAGATACATACTATAAATAAGGTTTATCACTGTTCATATTGAACTTGTTCACCTGACTGAGATAGTGTTTGTAAGGTTTCTCCATTGTCATGTTACTTTTTTTTTTTTTTGCCCTTCCCATACTGTACTCTCTGGAAGAAAGTCACTGTGTGCTGCCAACATATAGGGAGTGTGGACTTATGTTCTTTCTTCTTAAGAGGGGAATATCTACATAAATTATTTGAAATTCTTCTGTATTAGAGGTTTGTCTCTTCCTTCTTACTTATTAATTTATATTATGCCTATACCACTTTAATTATCCTGTTGCTCAGATAGTTCTACCTTTGACTCATTCTGTCTTTTTGTTAGCACCTTATCCCTTCAAAATACTCTCATCATTGTAGGCTTTTTTAAAATTTTATTTATTTTTAGCAATTTCTTACTTTTAGCACTGTAAGATGCTCCAGGCTCATCTTGTATAGTTCCCACCCCAGCCCTACAGAACCAGGCATCTCTCCAAGGAGCTGTTGTTCCTATTATTGGAGAATGCTGTTAGAAACCAAGTTTTGAGTGTTAGGTGCACTTTTTGCTACTGAGGTGACTGGGGTGTCATTGCTTCTAGGACCTCTTCCTTGACAGATAAAGGAAATATACATGTGTATACAAACTCACATACACATATAATAATAATACATATTTCTATATATAATCATATTTATGTATATTTAACTAAACATGAGTTCAGACTGATGTCTCCAATTCTAATCTATCACCACATGTATCATTCTAGCCTCTTCTTGCTTAAATGTAAATTCTCATTGCAGCAATAGACTGTCCCCCACCATCTGCCATTTACTTACCTATTTCTTCCATTTATTATTCAAGTTTACCTTTATAACAGTATCAGAACTGTTAATGCATATCTGTATAAGAAACAATTTTTCAACTAGAGTACAGTGCTTATTTCCAGTTCCTGTTGCCTTTAGTTTTACAGATTCCCTCATCTTCATTTTTGAAAAGCAGTTTTTCTGAATAAAATTTTTTTTTTCTGAACTTTAAGTGAAATTTTACAGCTCAAGTTAGTTTCTCATACAAAAATTTATACACACATTGTTATATGGCCATAGTTGCTCTCCCTATAATGTGACAGCACATTCCTCCTTTCTACCTCGGATTTCCCATGTCCATTCAACCAGCTGCTGTCCCTTTCTGTCTTCTCATCTCACCTCCGGACAGGAGCTACCCAATTAGTCTTGTGTATCTACTGGAGCTAAGAAGCACAGTCTTCACGAGTATTGTTTACAGTCCAGTCTAATCTTTGTCTAAAGAGATGGCTTCAGGAATGGTTTTAGTTCCGGGCTAACAGAGAGTCTGGGGGCCATGTCTTCTGGGGTCCCTCCAGTCTCAATCAGACCATTAAGTCTTGTCTTTTACTAGAATTTGAGTTCTGCACCCCACTTTTCTCCTGTTCCATCAGGGACCCTCTGTTGTGTTCCCTGTCAGGACAGTCATTGTTGGTAGCCAGGCACCTTCTAGCTCTGGTCTCAGGCTGGTGGAGTCTCTGGTTTGTGAGGCCCCTTCTGTCTCTTGAGCTCATATTTTCCTTGTGTCTTTGGTATTCTGCATTATCCTTTGCTCCAGGTGGGTTGGGATAAATTGATGCATCTTAGATGGCCGCTTGCTAGCTTTTAAGACCCCAGACACTACTCACCAAAGTGGGATGCAAAACATTTTCTTAATATGCGTTGTTATGCCAGTGGACATAGATGTCCCCAGAAACCATGGTCCCCAGATCCCAGTCCCTGCTAAATCTGTCCCTTGAAGTGTTTTGTTGTGTTCAGATAACTTATTAGCTTTTGGGTTAGGCCAGTTGTGCTGACTTCCCCTGTATTGTGTGCTGTTCTTCCCTTCATGTAAGATAATTCTTGTCTACTATATAGTTAGTGAATTCTCTTTTCCCTCCCTCCCCACCCCAGTAACCATCAAAAAATGTTTTCTTGACTTATTGTTATACTGGCCTCATACAATATTTGTCCTTTTGAAACTGACTAATTTCACTCAGCATAATGCCTTCCAGGTTCATCCATGTTATGTTTCATGGATTCATCTTTGTTCTTTATCATTGCATAGTATTCTATCGTGTGAATATACCACAATTTGTTTATTCATTCATCCGTTGATGGGCACCTATGTTGTTTCCATCTTTTTGCTATTGTGAATAGTGTTGTAATGAACATGGGTGTGCATATATCTATTCATGTGAGGGCTCTTATTTCTCTAGTGTATATTCCAAGGAGTTGGATTGCTGGATCGTATAGTAGTTCTATTTCTAGCTTTTTAAGGAAGAGCCAAATCTATTTCCTAAGTGGTTGTACCATTTTTACATTCCCACCAGCAGTATATAAGTGTTCCAGTCTTTCCACAATCTCTCCAACACTTATTATTTTATGGTTTTTGGATTAGTGCCAGCCTCGTAGGGGGTGATGTGGTATCTCATTACGGCTTTGATTTGCTTTCTCTAATTGTTAATGATCGTGAGCGTTTCCTTATATACTGTTAGCTGCCTGAATGTCGTCTTTGGTGAAGTGCCTGTTCATATCCTTTGTCCGTTTTTTAATTGGGTTGTCTTTTTGTTGTTGAGGTTTTGCGGTATCTTTTAGATTTTACAGATTAGACCATGATCAGATTTGTCATAGACAAAAATTTTCTCCCAGTCCGTAGGTTGTCTTTTTACTCTTTTGGTGAAGTCTTTTGATGAGCATAACTGTTTGATTTTTAGGAGTGCCCAGTTATCTAGTTTTTCTTCTGATGTTTGTGCATTGTTAGTTATGGTTTGTATTCTGTTTATGCCATGTACTAGGGCTCCTAGCATTGTCCGTTTTTTCTACCATGATCTTTATTGTTTTAGATTTTATATGTAGGTCTTTGATCCATTTTGAGTTGGTTTTTGTGCATGGTGTGAGGTATGGGTCTTGTTTCATTTTTTTGCAGATGGATATACAGTTATGCCAGCATCATTTGTTAAACAGACTGTCTTTCTCCCATTTAATGGCCTTTGAGACTTTGTCAAATATCAGCTCATCATAGGTGGATGAATTTATGTCTGGATTCTCAATTCTGTTCCTTTGGTCTATGTATCTGCTGTTGTACCAGCACCAGAATGTTTTTACTACCGTGGGCAGTATAATAAGTTCTAAAATCAGGTAGTATGAGGCCTCCCACTTTGTTCTTCTTCTTCAGGAATGCTTTACTTATCCAGAGCCTCTTCCCTTTCCATATGAAGGATGAAGTTGGTGATTTTTGTCTCCATCTAATTAAAAAATGCCATTGGTTTTTGGATCAGGATTGTACTGTATCTGTAGATAACTTTGGGTACAATCGACATTTTCATAATGTTGAGTCCTCCTATGCATGAGCAAGGTATGTTTTTCCACGTTTGTAGGTCTCTTCTGGTTTCTTGCAGTAATGTCTTATAGTTTGCTTTGTATAGGTCTTTTATGTCTCTGGTTAGATTTATCCCTAAGTATTTTATTTTCTTGGGTGTTATTGTAAATGGTATTGATTTGGAGATTTCCTCTTTGAAGTTCTCTTTGTTGGTGTAGAGGAATCCAACTGATTTCTGCATGTTTATCTTGTATCCTGATACTTTGCTGAAATCTATTAGTTTCAATAGTTTTCTTGTGGATTCTTTGGGGGTGTTCTGGGTATAAGATAGTATCATCTACAAATAGGAATACTTTTACTTCTTCCTTACCAATTTGGATGCCCTTTATTTCTTTTTCAGCCTAATTGCTCCGGCTAGAACTTCCAGCACAATGCTGAATAAGAATGGTGACGAAAGACATCCTTGTATGATTCCAGTTCTCAAGGGGAATGCCTCTAGACTCTCACCATTAAGGATGATGTTGGCTGTTGGCTTTGGATAATGCCCTTTATTATGCTGAGGAATTTCCCTTCTATTCTTATTTTGCTGAGAGTTTTTTATCATGAATGGTTGTTGGACTCTGTTAAATGCCTTCTCTCCATCAATTGATAAGATCATGTGGTTCTTGACTTTTGTTTTATTTATGTGATGGATTACATTGATTGTTTTTCTAATGGTGAACCATCCCTGTACACCAGGTATGAATCCCACTTGGTCACAGCGAATTATTTTTTTGATATGTTTTTGAATTCTACTGGCTAGAATTTTGTTGAGTATTTTTGCATCTATGTTCTTGAAGGATATTTGTCTGTAATTTTCTTTTTTTATGGTGTCTTTACCTGGTTTTGGTATTAGGGTTATGCTGGCTTCATAGAATGAGTTTGGGAGTATTCCATCCTTTTCTATGCTCTGAAATACCTTTAGTTGTAGTGGTGTTAACTCTTCTCTGAAAGTTTGGCAGAATTCTCCAGTGAAGCCATCAGGGCCAGGTTTTTTGTTGTTGTTATTGGGAATTTTTAAATTATCTTTTCAATCTGTTCTTTTGTTATACATTTATTTAGTTGTTCTATCTCTGCTTGTGTTAGTTTGGGTAAGTAGTGTGTTTCTGGAAATTTGTCCATTTCCTCTAAGTTTTCAAATTTCTAGCATACGATTTTTCATAGTATTCTGTTATGATTCTTTCAGTTTCAGTTTGGTCTGTTGTGGTATCGCCCATCTCATTTTTTATTTGGTTTATTAGCTTCCTCTCCTGTTTTTCTTTTGTCAGTTTGTCCAATGGTGTGTTAATTTTGTCGATCTTTTCAAAGAATCAGCTTTAGGTCTTGTTAACTCTTTTAATTGTTTTTCTATTTTCTATTTCATTTACTTCTGCTCTAATTTTTATTATTTGCTTTCTTCTTGTGCCCGAGGGCTTCTTTTGATGCTCTCTTTTTATTTGTTAGAGTTGTAGGGTTAATGTTTTAATTTTGGCCCTTCTTTTTTGATGTGTGCATTTATTGCTGTAAATTGACCTCTGAACATTGCTTTTACTGTGTCCCAGAAGTACTTGTAGGATGTATTTTCATTCTCATTTGATTCTGGGAATTTCTTTATTTTGTCCTTAATTACTTTTATAAGCCAGTTATTTTTAAGCAAGATGTTGTTCAGTTTCCATATGTTTGATTTTTTTCCTTGCTTTTTCTGTTATTGATTTCTACTTTTATGGCTTTAAGGTCAGAAAAGATGCTTTTTAATACATCGATGCTTTGAATTCTGTTAAGGCTTGTTTTATGGCTCAATATGTGGTCTATTCTGGAGAATGTTCCGTGTGCTTTAGGAAAAGAAAATACACTTCGCTGCTGTGGGTGGAGTGTTCTGTATGTCTGTGAGGTTGAGTTGACTGATCGTGGCATTTAGATCTTCTGTGTCTTTATTGAGCTTCTTTCTGCGTGCTCTGTCCTTCACCAAAAGCAGTGTGTTGAGGTCTCCTACTATTATTGTAGAGCTGTCTATCTCTATTTTCAATGCTGTTGGGGTTTGTTTCATGTGTTTTGGAGCTCTCCCATTGGCTGTGTAAACATTTATTATGGTTATGTCCTCCTGGTGTATCGACCCTTTACAGTGTTCTTCCTTATCCTTTGTGGTGGATTTTACTTTAAATCTATTTTGTCAGAGGTTAATATTGCCACTTCTGATCTTTTTCAATTGTTGTTTGCTTGATATTTTTTTTCCATCCTTTGACTTTTAGTTTATCTGTGTCTTTAAGTCTAAGGTGTGTCTACTGTAGGCAACATATAGACAGATCATGTTTTTTAATCCATTCTGCCACTCTCTGTCTCTTTATTGATGCATTTAGTCCGTTTACATTCAGTGTAATTATTGATAGGTATGAGTTTAGTGCTGTCATTTTAATGTCTTTTTTTGTGTGTGTTGTTGACAGTTTCTTTGTTCCACTGAATTTTCTTTGCTGAGTCATTTTTCTTTATGTATTTTCTTTTCCTCTTCTTTGTTGTTTTTGATTTTGTATTTACTGAGACTTTATGTTTTTCTTGTTTTTTATTTTTTTTGTGTAGGATTGTTAGTTTCCTTTGTGGTTACCTTAATATTTACCCCTATTTTCCTAAGTTTAAACTAATCTTTTATTTCTTTATACCACCTTGACTTCATCTCCGTATAAAAGATGTATGACTACAGTTTTTAGTCCCTCTTTTTTGTTTTAATGTTGTCATCCTTTACATATTAAGGTTTCCGTTTCCCTATTTTCAGCGTTAGCTTTGACTTATTTGTGACTTTCCTATCTGGGTTGATATCTGGTTGCTTTGTCCAGTGTTATAGTCTTGGGTTGTTATCTGATATTATTAATTTTCTGACTGGAGGACTCCCTTTAGTATTTCTTATAATTTTAGTTTGGTTTTTGCAAATTCCCTAAACTTCTGTTTATTTGGAAATGCCCTAATTTCACCATCATATTTGAGAGATGGTTTTGCTGGCTATATAATTCTTGGCTGGCAAATTTTTTCCTTCAAAGCTTTACATATGTCATCCCATTACTTTCTTGCCTGTGTGGTTTCTGCTGAGTAGGTTGAGCTTAGTCTTATCGACTCTACTTTGTAGATGACTTTTTGTTTTTCCCTAGCTGCTCTTAGAATTCTCTCTTTATCTTGGTTTTGGGAAGTTTGATTATAATATGTCTTAGTGACTTTCTTTTGGGATCAACCTTGTGTGGGGTTCGATGAGCATCTTGGATAGATATCTTCTTGTCTATCACGATATTGGGGAAGTTTTCTGCCAAAAAACCTTCAACAATCCTGTCTGTGTTTTCTGTTATCCCCTCTCCTGTTCTGGTACTCCAATCACATGTAGGTTATTCCTCTTGGTAGAGTTTCATATAATTCTTAGGATTTCTTCATTTTTTAAAAATTCTTTTACCTGATTTTTCCTCAAATAAGTTGATGTCAAGTGCTTTATCTTCAATCTCACTAATTTCAACTTCCAGTGCCTCAATTCTGCTCCTATGACTTTCTATTGAGTTGTCTAATTCTGAAATTTTATAGTTAATCTTCTGGATTTCTGTTTTCTGTCTCTATGGATTCTTGAAGCCTGTTAAATTTGTCATTATGCTCTTCTATAATCTTCTTAAGTTCCTCTATTGCTTTGTCTGTGTGTTCCTTGGCTTGTTCTGCATTTTGCCTGCTCTCCTTCTTGATCTCTTGAAGAGTTTCGTATATTAATCTTTTGTATTCTACCTCTGGTAATTCCAAGAAATTATCTTCCACCAGAAGATTTGTTGATTCTTTGTTTTGGGATCTTGCTGAAGGCATCATAGTCTATCCTTTTATGTGATTTGATATTGACTGTTGTCTGTAAGCCATCAAAAAGTTATTATATTTATTTATTTTATGTTTGCTTACCATGCCCTAGTTTCTTGTTCTGTTTTATTTTGATATGTCCAAATAGGCTGCTCATGTGAGCTAGTTTAATTATTGGTGCCTTTGAAGCTCTCATCTCCTGTCACCAGGTGGTTAGAACTCTTACTAGGTATGTGAGTCCAGGTGTCTATTTGCTTTTCTTGTATGGATTCAGCTCAGGTGTCCAGGCAGTCAGTCACCAAGTGTGTGGTGCAGGCTCTCACCTACAGCCCTAGGTGAGCAAGGGAGGGGTGATTGGTGTGGACATAGGTGTCTGGCTGCTGTAGGGGGTTATGCACTGAGCTAGGCAGGCATTGACAGCTGCCCCTGAGTGTCTGGGAGGGAAAGTGTGTGCCTGTTCCCTAGAGAATGTAGGTGGGTGGGCTTTGTAGTTGGACTGTGGGCACCCAATACTGTTGGCTATATTGCCTGGGAGGCATCACTCATTCTTGGACCCTGTCACTGGTGGCTCAGTGGCATGGATGGAGCCACCAGTCCTCAGGCCCCTGATGTGGGTAGGTAAAGACCCTGCCTAATGGGCAGAGTGGTGTCAAATGTCGTGAACCTGCCACTCAACCATATAGCTGACACAGTTGAAGTAAGGCTTCAGGTATATACCTTGTAGTGCTGTGCTAATGAGAGCCTACGTTGTTGAAATGGGCCCACATAGGTCTACGTAGGGGTGAAAGGCATGCAAAGTCCATTGACCCCTTATGCCTGTGCCTAGGCAAAGGTGCTGTGCCTGCCCTGAGTTCCTGGGTTAGGCGAGCTAGCAGATTATTTTTCCTGTTTGTTAATTTGTCCCCTCTCCAAGGCCAGGAGAGTGGCTCAGGACACTTGACGGGTCCTACTCCTGGCCCAGGGGACACGGTAATCTCTGAAGCTGGCCTGGAACCTGGAGCAGAGCTGGGAGGGGTCAGGTAAAAGGGAGTGGGCTTTTCCCAAAGGGGTGTTTTTGATCTGTGAGGTAGGTTAGGTGCATGTACTTATCTTTTGCTGGTTGAGCACCGCTTTTCACTGGTTTTGGAGGGTTGAACAGATCCTCTGCTGCTTAGTCTCTTCCAATGTGGAAAATATGTCTAGAAAACCACTGCTTACCTCACCGTGCATGTCTGAGGATCCAGCCTTCAGGGTACCAGTTCCTGCCAGGTCAGGCCTGGCAACTCCTCACTGCTTTTGAACCATCTCTCCCTCCCCCTGCCACTCAGTCTGGTTCCTCAACTGTGCCTTTGATGTTCGGGGCTTTTAGATTGCCATATATGATTGATTCACTTGTTTTTCCAGGTCTTTGTTGTTAGAGGGATCACAGGAAGCATCTGACTACTCCACCATCTTGGCTCTGCCTCTGGATAAAATATTTTTGATTGACAGGTTTTTTTTGTTTTCTTTCAGCATTATGAATATGCCATCGCACTGCCTCTGGCCTCCATTGTTTCTGGTAAGTCTGCTGTTGATTTTCTTGGGGCTCCCTTGTATTTGACTTATTGTTTTTCTCCTGCTTCTTTGAATATATTCTCATTGTCTTAAGTTTTCAATATTTTTATTTTGATGTGTCTGGGTATTGATCTTTTTATATATATATTTTTTACCTTCTTGTATGTGTAGATAAATATTTTTCATAAAATTTGAGTTTTCAGTCATTATTATTTGAATATTTTTCTTCTCCTTTCTATTCTCTTTCTGGTAATCACGTTATATGCCTATGTTTGTACACTTAACGGTATCCCATATTTCTCTGAGATTGTTCATTTTTCTTCATTCTTTTTCTCTCTGTTCTTCAGATTGCAAAAGCTCTATTGATCTATCTTCAATTTCATTAGTTCTTTGTTTTGCCAGTTGCAATCTACTGTTGAGCCCCTTTAATGAAATTTTTACTTCACAAGAGGAAATTTCCTGCAATTTGCATTTGGTTCTTCTTACTAATTTCTATCTCTTGTGGATATTCCGTATTTAATGAGACATTGTCATTACAATTTCTTAAAGCACCTGTTGTTTAGTGCTTTGAAAATATTCATAACAGATGACCTGATGCCTTTGTATGCCAAGTTCAAAAGGTTCCTGTCTGCCTTTTGCCTGGATCATATTTTTCAGTTTCTTTGTAATTCTCATAATTTTTATTGAGAATTGGACATGTTAATCAATATATTGTAACAACTCTGAATACTGAAGCCCCTCAGCCACCCCCTGTGTTTGTTTTTGTTATTTGTTTAGTGGCTTGGCTAGCTTATTTTACTCAAGTCCATTTCCTCCTCATTGTGGAGCCTCTGACCTCACTCCTCATATTGTGCAGACTTAGGCATGTGCACAGTGTTTTCCTGGGATAATAATGGGTTTAGCAGAGCTCTATTTAACTATCTCTTTCTCTGATCTTTCTGTTAAGCTGTTTTTCTTTGTTGGTATCTCAGCCGGTTGTTAGACTCCATGACTGTCCAACTGATTACTCTCCTTTATGACAATATTCCGGAGTATATATTGCTCCATAGTCTGATTCAATTAAATTAAATTCTATTGTGTGTGTGTGGGGGGGGGGAGCTGGGGTCAGTGTTTGTGGACTTTTGTTTGTTTTTGACTTCAGGGAGGCTATTCTTAGCTGTTTCTTTCATTTGCCTTTTCTGATAAACTAGCTGACCTATAGTTTAGCTTGATTTTCTCATGGAGCTACTAGTCTCCTCCTAATTACTTACCATGAAACTCTCCATTCTTTTTGAGAGCACCTTTTGGCCTGAACATCCTCAAACTTTTTAAAATAAAGTCAGATTCCTTGGGGAGAGCTTTTGAGCTCTCTGTTTTTGTGGTCTGCTTTTCTCCTCTGGCAAAATGTCTTGGCCACTGCTCTGGAGCAGGGAGCAGTGATAGTGGCCCTCTTGCCTCAGAGTGACACTACTGGTCTCTGAGAAGTGTCTGACTTATTTTTCTCAGCAAAATGTTTTCAAGGTTCATCCACGTGGTTGTGTTTATCAGAACTTCATTTTGCCTTATGGCTGAACAATATCTCATTGTATGTGTATACCACACATTGTTTATTCATTTGTCTGTTGATAGATACTTGGATTGCTTCCACCTTTGGACTATTGTGAATAATGCTTCTATGAACATTGGTGAACAAACATCTGTTTGAGTTCCTGCTTCTAGTTATATTCCTAGGAGTGGAATTTCTGGGTGTTTATGGTAAGTCTATTTTTAACTTTTTAAGGAATTGCCAAACTGTTTTTCACAGTAGCGGTACCATTTTACATTACCAGAAGCAATGTATGAGGTTTCCACCTTCTTCACAACCTCTCCAGTACTTGCAATATTCCATTTTTCTGGTAACAGCCATTCTAGTGGGTATAAAGTGGTGTCTTATTGCGATTTTGATTTGCAATTCACTGATAATTAATGATGCTGAGCATCTTTTCATGGACCTATTGGCCATTTGTATATCTTTGCTGGAGAAATGTCTATTCAAGTCCTTTAGCCACTTATTAAATTGGGTTGTTTATCTGTTTGTTACTGTAAATTTAGTTATTTTTATTTTAAATTCTGTTTATTCTTTTTTTAATGTTTCTTGTTTTTGTATTATAGTTCTGACAGCATATGGTCCTAATAGCATAAATTCATACTTGATTCTGTACTGGCCTTGAGGCTTCAATAGTCAAAAAACTTTAAATATTAATTTGTTGTTTTCATGTTCTCATTCTCACATCATTAACTTTACTATATGTGATGTAGCACAAGTTTAGCATTTTGGTTTCATGCTGGCAGTTCCTGTTTTTGCCTCTTTTTATTTTTCCTCCCAAGCTTCTGGACAGACAGCAAATTTCTCTGAGGCTTCCCTAGCTACAAGACTTTTTCCAGTCATGGAAAGGACCAAGATTTACACAAAGGATTCACATCTAGCTCTCCTATTCTCATCAATTAAAAAACCTGGCCCCCATCTACAATATTCTAAATTCAGTTTCCAAAATCCCTTAGGCCATTATGACATTAGCTTTCACCTATGACTCATGTTTTGATTTCCTTCTTTGGCTTTGGTTACAAGACAGAGAAATTTCCCTTTCTTCTTTAAATTTCAGCTTACAGTATAAATAAATGCTTTCTTAAAATATTTCACTGTGTTTGTAGTGAGCATCAAACCTATCCAGTGATATGATTTTGTTAATCATTATTTAGACCAACCATTTAGGTATTATATTCAATAAGTATAAACTAACCCAGTGCCTTCAAGTCAATTCTGACTCATAGCGACCCTATAGGACAGAGTAGAACTGCCCCGTAGAGTTTCCAAGGAGCGCCTGGCAGATTCAAACTGACGACCCTTTGGTTAGCAAACTAAACATTTTAAAAATAGTTAAAATCTTATATCATAAATTCTAATAATAACCTTAAGAAAGCTCCATCAATCTCCAAATTATTCTTCTTATTTAATACAAAATTTATGCTAATGGCATATAGTGTAAGAGCAAATACAGGCCTCAGAACTCCCTCAAAATTGGCATATAATTTTTTTTTCTTGTAGTCACTTAAAAGTTAACATATATGAGCATCTGAGTAATATTCATTAAGACAGAAACATATGGATTTATTTATAACCCTAGTGGCTGGAAAAGAATATTTTCCATAAATGTGGTTTCTTTTTCTTGTTAATACATGGAGTTTCCTTATCATTTGTCTGATTTGACTTCTAGATAAATTAACTTTGGAGAGTTTTTATGGTAGGTATGTTTTCAAAGTTCTATCATTCCAAGTAAAAGTTTATCTTTAGATAGTGTTAGTAACATAGGACAATAAATAATGATTGCTAATGAGCAGGAAAAAAAATGTGGATTAAAATAATCATTGGAACCTACATTCTCATAAAAGCTCTGTAAGCTTAGGAAAGCCAATCGACCTTGATCATCTAAAAGAGGATAATAATCACCTCCTCATACACATATATGCTTATATCTAGCAATGCCATCAATTTAAAATCCTTCATTTATTCATCCTAGAAACATATAGGAAGCAACTGTCAAATACTAAGGTGGGTATTGAGAGTTCTCACCTTCAAAGAATTTACAATCTAGTGGTGAAACAGATTAGTAAAACGGTATGATTAATGTGATAACTAAGGATATTCATGCATTATTGTCACAGGACAAGAACAGTAGCCTTAGGTTGTATTGGTGGGTTAGTAAATATTTGATGGCCTTTCAAAGTGAAAGGTGATTAAAAAGACAGGAAAGAAAGAAAACACCAAAACTGATGTCATAGAAGACTCTGAAACTTTTTTTTAAGTGCAGAGTCATTAAAAAGAATGGAAGAAATAATGAAGTAAAGAGTTGAACAGAAAGATTCAAAGGGTGGCTTGAAAAGGTAAAACATAATATTATAATGAAATGTGTTTAGACCTGGAGTTAGAAAACCAAAAAGGAATAACACAATTAGGATTTCTTAACCTGAAAGAACTGAAGACAAAATTCAAGCCTCAAGTTGCAATATTGAAGGAATCCATGAACAAAAACTGAATGACTCAAGAAACTTCAAAAGAAGACAGAAAGAACATACAGAATCACTATACCAAAAATATTGGCTGATGATCAACCATTTCAGGACGTAGTATATGATCAAGAACTGCCAGTACTAAATGAAAAAGTTCAAGTTGCACTGATCACACTGGCAAAACACAAGGCTCCAGGAACTGACAGAATACCAATAGAGATACTTTATTAAAATAGAGGTTATAATGCTGGAAGCAATTACTGCCAGAAGCTCAAGCCAGATTCAGAAAAGCATGTGGAATGAGACATCATTGTTGATGTCACATGGATCTTGGTTGAAAGCAGAGAATATGAGAAAGATATGTGTTCTATAGACCACACAAAGGTATTCAAATGTGTAGATTATAACAAATTATGGATAACATTACAAATAATGGGAATTCCAGAATACTTAATTGTATACATGTGGAACTTGTACATGGATCAAGAGGCAGTCATTTGAATGGAACAAAAGGACATTGAAAAAAAAAGTGTGGAAGGGTTGTATCCTCTTAGCTTACTTATTGAATCTGTATGCTAAACAAACAATACAAGAAGCTGGACTATGAGAAGAAGAACATGGCATCGTTAACAACTTGCGATATGCAAATGACACAGCTTGCTTGTCAAAACTGAAGATGACTTGAAGCGCTTACTGAAGAAGGTAAAAGACTACAGCCTTCAGTGTGGATTATACCTGAACACGAAAAAAAGAAGAAAATCCTCACAACTGGGCCAATAAATAATATAATGATAAATGGTGAAGAAATTGATGTTGTCAAGGATTTCATTCTGCTTGAATCAACAACCAATACCCGTGAAAGTAGCAGTCAAGAAATCAAATGATGTATTGCACTGGGCAAATCTGCAGCAAAAGACCTCTTTAAAGTTTTGAAAAGCAAAGGTGTCACTTTAATGACAAAGATGCACTCGACTTAAGCTATAGTCTTTTCATTGCCTCATATGCGTATGAAAACTGGACAATGAAAAAGGAAGACTGAAGAAGAACTGATGTATTTGAACTGTGGTGTTGGTGAAAAATATCGAATATACCATGGACTAATAGAAGAATGAACAATTGTGTCTTAGAAGAAACAATCAGAATGCTCCTTAGAAGTGAAAATGGGGAGACTTCAGCTTGCTTACTTTGGACACATCATCAGAGAAGACCAATCGCTAGAAAAGGACATCCTCTTTGGTTCATGAAAGGGTCAGCGGAATCAAGGGAAACCCTCAGTGAGATGAGATTGACAGAACAGACACAATAACATACCAAAGATCATGAGGACAGGTCAGGACCAGTTAATGTTTCGTTCTCTTTTACATAAGTTTGCCATGAGTTGGAGCTAACTCAATGGCAACTAACAATAATAACTATCACAGCTAGTAATTGATGGAGCTGAAAAGATAGGGCAGACCACTTAACTGAAGGGAAGCAGTTCCTTTATTAATTTCCTTTATAAACCAAACCAAACCTGTTGCCGTTGAGTTGATTTCGACTCATAGCGACCCTATAGGACAGAGTAGAACTGCCCCATAGGGTTTCCAAGGCTGTAATCTTTATAGAAGGAGCCTGCCACATCTTTCTCCTATGAAGTTGCTGGTGAGTTTGAACCACCAACCTTTCAGTTAGCAGCAGAGTGTTTAACTATTGTGCCACCAGGGCTCCTAATCAGAGTAGAACTGTGCCATATGGTTTCCAAGGCTTATGGAAGCAGACTGTCACATCTTTCTCCTGCAGAGTGGCTGATGGGTTCGACAAAACCCCATTACTCTCATTTTCTTTATCAAGCAAGTTGGCTAACACATTGCAAATAAATATGTCTAGAAGACTCAGATGTATTTTTAAAAAGAGCAACATTTGGGATAATAGAAAAGAAAGCCTCCGGAAAAAATACTTCAGAAAAAATCATGCCCCCCAAATCTTTCTTTCCAGATAGTATTATTTCGCTTGAGTGCTCTCTTGTTATAGGAAGAACTACCAGGGTCAAGGTTGCAAATAAAAAGAAATCTCATTTTGCTGAGGACCTGATATCACATGATCAATATCTGAAAATCTTCAGAGGATAACAACAACACCTTTCATACTTCCTATTCACATGATAATTTTAACCTATTTTCTGTTCAAAAGAACTGCTAGATTTTGTGGGTCAATGCACTTATCAGGCAGTTGATAGCAACATGTCTGAAACTCTAACCTTAGTGATCTCAGTGACGGCAAAGTTCAGTTGGTGGCAAAATATTCAGAGGTGTTATCAGAGTTACTGGAGCGTATATTATTGTACAGCAAGAGGTTAGAGAAATATGAAAAATGTGATTTCACTTGTGATACACAGAGGCAAACTGGCTGCTAAAAGGAGTATTTCCTAAAGACCCTCTTTTAATTGTTGAAATAAAAGCATGACTCTATAAACTGTTTCTATATTTGTTTGAAAGACAATTATATATATCGCCTTTATTTTCCAACATGAAACCCAAATTTTTATCTTTAATTTTGTATATTTGGACACATTTTAAATACATAATTTTTCTTTACGGACTCCTCTGACAACTTAAGGGCAATAGATTGCTGCTGACAACTTAAGGGCAATAGATTGCTGAACTCTAGGCTACATACATATAAAACCACTAGTTTAAAGGTTAAGCAAAAAACACCTTTTAAATGTCTAGAAACAAGGAAAAGGTAATATTAAAGAAAATAAAACAACCACAACAAAACTCAGAGTGAAACACCTGACAAAGACCACTATGCTTTTATCTGTAAAAAAATTTTAGTGGTTTAGCGATTCTGAAGTCCTCACCCACTCCTCCACTCCGCAATTCCTAACGCTTTGCTAGAAGAACCCTTGATCAAATAGCTGCTGATTTTCTAATTATCATTTTAAAAGAATATATCAACCTGTTTCCATTCTGAACTGCATCATTGCATACGATACGCTGGAAATGCCTTTCTTTTTGTAATCCTCAAGTCCCTTAGCCCCTTGGCATCGTATTCCTGGTACTCCTCTGACACCTTTCAACCTTTCTTTTCTTCTCGTTGCTCCTTTTCCATCCAGACCCTCAAATGCTGACAGAGCAAACTGTGACCTTGACTCACTTTCCTTACTTCTCTCTTGGGGATCCTATCCACTCCCATGATTTTAGCTGCCACATCTACATCCCAATCCCTACCTTTTCCTGTGTTATAGGCATCATGAAACATTTTGTATTGGAGTTCTCTATTACGTAACTCAACATTCAAGAGCAAGTTTCAGAGTCTCTTCTGACAGCCATTTTGGTCTTTTCTTTCTTGTCTTTTTAATGGCTTTTTGCTTTTTCCATGTATGTTGTCTTTGATGTTATCCCACCACTAATCTGGTCTTCGGTCATTAGCATTCAGTGTGTCAGATATATTCTTGAGATGGTCTCTAAATTCAGGCGGATGTATTCAAGGTTGTACTTTGGCTCTTGTGTACTTTAATTTTCTTCAGCTTCAACTTGAACTTGCATCTGAGCAATTGGTGTCTGTTCTGAAGCTGGCCCCTGGCCATGCTCTGACTGATGATATTGAGCTTTCCCGTCATCTCTTTCCACAGATGTAGTTGATTTTATTCTTGTGTCTTCCATCTGGTAAGGTCCATGTGTATGCTGTATTTTTATGCGAATAATGCATACTTTCTATGTTTGTTTGCCAAGAGCATCCTCCCACTGTGAGGTATTTTTTAAGTGCAGCTATGCCATTTTTTTTACACATTGCTGTAGAAAAATTAGCATAGTGAGCTTGCAGGGGGAGGGCGTGATTGGCAAACAAACATAGAAGGTAAGTATTATTTGTGTAAAAATATGGTCCCACCCCATCGTTTATGCTGTTGAAAACAAAGTATTTGCAATGAAGAAGTTGGTTGTCTTTCAGGATTCTATCATGTGATCTCCAGCATTGTTTCTATTACCAAGGCCATATTTTCCAACTGCCGATCCTTCTTTTTGTTTCCAACTTTCACTTTCCAATCGCCAGTAATTATCAATGTATCTTAAGTGCATGTTTGATCAATTTCAGGCTGCAGAAGTTGGTAAAATCCTTCCATTTTCTGATCTTTGGCATTAGTGGTCAGTGCATACATTTGAATAATAGTTATATTAAGTGGTCTTCCTTGTTGGCATATGGATATTATCCTATCACTGACAGTGTTGTACTTGAAATGTTTTTTTTTTTGACCATAAATGCAACATCGTTCCTTTTCAATTTGTTATTCCCAGATTGTCCAATTCAAAATGGCCAATATCAGTCCATTTCAGCTTACTAAATGCCTAGCATATTGATCTTTATATGTTCCGTTTCATTTTTGATGACTTAATTTTTTTTTTGATTCATATTTTGTACATTCCGCATTCCAGTTACTACTGGAAGTCTGCAGCTGTTTCTTCTCATTTTGAGTCATGCCACATCACTAAATGAAGGTCCTGAAAGCTTTACTCCATCTATGTCATTAAAGTCCACTGTACTTTGAGGAAGCAGCTCTTCCCCAGTTGTATTTTGAGTCCCTTCCAATCTAAGAGACTCATTTTCCAGGACTGTATCAGACAATGTTCTGCTGCTATCCATAAGGTTTTCACTGGTTAATTTTTTCTTTTTAAGAAGTAGATCACCAGGTCCTTCTTCCTAGTCTGTCTTAGTCTGAAAGATTTACTGAAACCTGTCCGTCATGGGTGACCCTACTTGTATTTGAAAAATACTGGAGGCATAGCTTCCACCATGACAGCAATATGCAAATCACCATAGTACAACAAACTGACAAACAGGTAAAGTAGAGCGTCAGTGAAAAAGAGGAAGACCCTCAACAAGATGGATTGACACAATGGCTGAAGCAATGGGCTCGAACATACCTACGGTTGTGAGGATGGTATAGGACCAGGCAACGTTTCATTTTATTATATATAGGATTTCTATGAATTGGAACTGACTCAATGGCACCTGACAACATTATGTAACAAACACACTAAACATGACATAAGAAAGTATCTTTACCTCCTATTTTATCTTCCTCTACCCTTTATGTCACAGTAAACCTCACCAGTGCCAATCTATGTATGGTCCACAGATGGACAACACCTATTTCACTGGTCTTTGTGTTTACTCATGCTTTTATGTCCTCATCCTGCCTCACCAGGTGCTGAAGTTGGCTGGCTATTTACAAACTTGTGTGCTCACCCTTCTGTAGAGTGCAGTTGTTACTAGATGGTGGATGCTTAGCTAGGCACTATTTTTCTTATCCCCATTTGCCAGTATGCAGGACAATGAGACTGAGAGCTAGCTTGTGGAATTGGAAGTGCAAGTAATATGCACCACTTCCAGGTGAGGCCATAAAAACTTCCACCACAGTGTTCACCATGCTCTTTTCTCCTCCTGCTTGGATAGAAAAGTAATGATTACTAGGGTAGATTTAGAAGGCCATGGACTGAAGATCTGCCTGAGTCCCTGAATAAGTGTAAGAGAAAAACTGCCTCACCAGTCTGTTCACCTGTTAATTACCATGAAGTAAATAAGAAATTAATTTTTTAAATTGTGACATATTTTTGGATCTACTTCTTATCGTTAGTTATTAGTTGCTGTAGAGTTGGTGCCAACTCATGGAGTCCTTATGCATAAAACATTGCCTGATCTCACATCATCTTCATGATTGTTGCTATGTTTGAGTCCATTGTTGTAGCTACTGTGTCAATCAATCCATCTCATTCTGGGTTTCCCTTGTTTTTGCTAACCCTCCACTTTACCGAATATGATGTCTTTCCCTAGCAATTGGCATTTCCTGATGATGTGTCCAAAGTAAGGCAGTTGAAGTCTTGCCATCCTCACTTCAAAGGGGCACTCTGGCTCTAATCTTCTAAGACCAATTTGTACTTTTTTGGCAGTCCATGGTATATTCAATATTCTTTACCAACACTGCAATTCAAATGCATCAATTCTTCTTCTGTCTTCTTTTTTCGTTGTCCAGATTTCAGATGCATATGAGGTGATTGAAAAGACCAGGGCTTGAATCAGGTGCACCTTAGTCATCAAAGTGACATATTTGCTTTTCAAAACTTTAAAGAGAGCTTTTGCAGGAGACTTGCCCAGTTGAATATGTTGTTTGATCTCTTGACTGCTACTTTCATGGACATTGATTATTGATATAAGTAGAACGAAATCACTGACAACTTGTTATAGCAGTAGCTTAACCTAACTAATAATGTCTAACTTTTATGCAGAATTTATTACGTGCCACATCCTATTTAAGTACATTGCACATATTAACACGTTTAATTCTCAAGTCAGCTCCATGAAGTTGGTACAATAATTATTCTTATTACTTAGCTTACTTAAATTCACACACAGCTACTTAATGGCAAAGCTAGGAGTCATGTTTTGGCTCCGGTCTTTACTCTTAACCAAGAAACGCCATACCATTCTCATCCTACTCAAAATGGCTAATGCTTAAAGCCACAAGTTTGTTGTTGTTCCTTCAAAGAAGCCTTCTTTAACCCTGCCCAGGCCCAGTTATCCACCCAGCTTTCATGATGCCATGGATAGTCTCAATTATAATACATTGCATTGAAATACAATAAAGTAATTCCATCGAATTTCTCTACTGCACATCAGGCAAACTCAACAGGCCTGTTTTCAAAAAATGGAAGACTACTTAAAGGAGGAACATATTTTCATCTCTCTACATCTCCAACACATAGCACAGAGCCCAGACACCTTTTGAGGGATTAAGTAGTATTTATTAAACAGTGTTTAAACTTGTTAAACAGCCTGATCTCCACCACTGCCATCAGAATAGGTGGCTATTTTAAATGAAGCATGAGTTTTAAACATGCTATTAGTGCTATGGACTAAGAACTGCATTTGATGAATTTAAAATACTTTGGGTAAAATTATTCCCATGAAGAATGGTTATAGGAGAACTCTCAACCACTGGAACAGTTCAGAGGCTGTTAGACACTAACTAAAATAATTTCTTATATATAATATATTCTTTGATAAGTTATACAAACACAGCTTGGGTAATCATTGATTGCTACATAGAGAAGAAAGTTCATGATGTATGATGACATGTGAAAGGAAAGATAACCTAAACAGGTATGAGTCAAAGCGACATGGAGTATTGAAATAATAAATGCTAGTTTTTTGAGGATGATAAATTTGGTATGATATATAAAACTGTAAGAAAAAAACCACTAATGGAAATTTTAACTGTCATTAACAAATGATCCTTTATTAAGGGCATCTATTCATTTGGGTATTCATAAGCTGAGATTAAGAATTCGGCTGCTAACCAAAAGGTTGGCAGTTTGACTCTACCAGCCACTCCTTGGAAACCCTATGGGGCAGTTCTGCTCCATCCTATAGGGTCGCTATGAGTTGGAATCGACTAGATGCTGATGAGTTTGGTTTTGATTTATTCACATGCTGAAGAGGCCTGGTGCCTTGGTGGTTAAAGTGCTTAGCTCCTAACCAAAAGGTTGGTGGTTTGAACCCAACAGCCACTCCAGGAGTGAAAGCTGTGGCAGTCTGCTTCCATATAAAGACTACAGCCTTGGAAACACTACGAGGCAGTGCTATTCTATCCTATAGGGTTGCTATGCCATTGACAGCAACGGGTTTGGTTTTCGTTCACATGCTAGGTTCCAACTCTTAACTTGAAGAAGACTCATGATTGGTGGAAGATGTCATGTGGTTAGACAAAAATAAAATTTTTAAATTGTTTTACTAAGACGGAAGAGCCCACTTCTGCTCAAGATTTATTTTCACCTACTCATGGTAAGGTATAAAAGGAAATTTTCACAATAAAGCATCAATATCATATATATATATATATATATATGCTATATATATATTTATATTAAAAAAAAAAAAAAAAAACCCAAACCTATTGCTGTCGAGTTGATTCTAATTCATAGTGACCCTACAGGAAGGAGTAGAACTGCCTCATATGGTTTCTAAGGAGCACCTGGTGGATTTGAACTACCTACCTTTTGGTTAGCAACAGTAGCTCTTAACCATTACACCACCAGGGTTTCCACATGTATATGTGTGTGTGTATATATGTGTGTGTGTGTGTGCGCATGTGTGTGTATATATATATGCTAGGAAATGATAAAAGGAGGAAAGTTTAATTGATTTTTCATATTTGTCTCAGAAGTTTACCATTTTCTTTGCCTTGCTCAGAATTTGTATTTGTTCAAAATACTAACACACAGTAGTGGTATATGCTTATTTAATTATATTGTACTGTATTATTTGATATATAAATGTAAACCAAAAAAGAAAAAAAAAAAAGACCAAGTTTGAGACCAGCCAATTCATCAATTATTGTTCACTTAATTTTTTTTTCATTCTCAGTCACTATAAAATTATACAAGAAGTATTAAACTGAGTGTCAATAGGTTTTATTTCTATTCCCACATTTGCAAAACATCCATATAAACTGAAACAAAACAATGCAAACACCCTGAATCGCTAAGATCTTCCTATTCCAAAATTCTAGAGTTTTAAATATTACTCTGAAGGTATCTTTTTAGTTAATTGCTAGAAAATTCTCTGATTGTTTTAAATATATTTAAATGCAGATATAGAAACTATAACAGAAGTAATCTGAGAATATTATTTTCAACTATGCAAAAACATTTCTCTTATGAAGTAAAATGTACGATCAGTACTCCACTAAAATCCCTGGATATTAAGGGATTAAAAAGATACTTGTATAATGTGTTTCAATCCATAAGCATCCTCACACCTGCATGTATACATCCATTTGAATGAACAAAACAAGAATTACATAGAACCTAAGAGTTTACTAGCAAGGGTCCTTTAAAAAGGATGTGGGAATAGCTGGGAAAAAAAAAAAAAAACAAAGTATAGAGTTCTCGGTACAAATTGCTTTAAAATAATTGGGCAAAGATATTAGGCTAATGAGAGAGAGTTTGGTAGTATGTACTGAAATGTAGGGACATGTTCTGGAAGTGTACATACCACCCAGAGAGGGTCATGAATCTTCTGAGTTCAATGTGTGATAATTTACCAAATGATTAAAAACATGGACAGCTACAGTCTTACAAAATAAGTGTGAGTTATGGGCAACCTGGACTGGTCCCAAAGTAAATGTAGGATGAATGTGTTTCTGGATCAAGGTGATTACTGAGGCCACGGCTGCAGGTCCACCTCTAACATGTGCAGGGTCTGGAGTTGACAGTCTAGCTCACAATACAAATCTCATCCTCATCTCTATTAGGCATCCACTAGACACCTCTCCAGCGCGCCAGCAGGTCAGCCCATCCACAGGAGGACAGGACTGGGCAAGAGACCTGTGAAGGCCCCAGAAGCAGGCTTGGTGCTTCTTGGTAAGGTCAATTTGAGGTCTTGGATCTAGAACAGGAAGAATGGGCTCTGAGTGCACATGTCCCCTTAGCTCAACGTATTCCTTGCCCTGTGGGGAAGGGCACAGCCTAGAGAGGGACAGAAAACAGCCCTCTAATGCTCAGGGCCCAGGATCTTAGGGTGGTACTATGTGGCTGACTATGGGTCAACAGCTGATTAAAGATAAGTCAACAGGATTATTCCATTTGGTATTTTGAATGTTTTACTAAGACACACAGAAATGGCAGGTATGGCAGCACAGGTGTCTAAGGGGTAGCTCACAGGTGGAAATTTGTATGAGTCCTGGCTGCTGACATTCTTGGAGCATATTCTTTCCAAGGATGGCATAGGCAATTGCTTCTTTAGTCTCTTAAAAAAAAAAAAAAAAAAGTCTCTTACCCGTCCCAAAATATTACCATAAATCATCTTGACCTAACTAGTTGCCATTACATGCACTAAAAAAAAAAAAAAAAATTAGCTCTTAATTGACTCTGTTATCGATCCATCTTGGCCTGACTTTAAAACAGGGGGCTACAATAATAATCAATGGTATTTGCACTAAAAGAAAAACAATAATACGTTCGAGGAAATATATGGCTGTCCTAAAAAGATAATATTCTAGAACCTCTCTAATATTGGTACCATTAATGAGCTTAATGAAGAATAAGAGATTCTGAAATGCTGAGCAATCTGATTCAGACTTTTAATTAGTCCCTCTGGTCTGTTATTTATGTAGTTAGGTCAGTGCAGGACACTGTTACATAATTTCCAATTTACGTGCAAATTTCAGGGTCAAACAACGATCAAGTTATGTTTTTCTGCAAAAAATGAATACAAACAAGGCTAGTAACAGCATAATATTATCTTGACCCTTTTCATTGAACTTTCTCATGTTTGCCGGAATGTATAAAAATTTAATCAGCACAGTACTTTGGATATATTATTTCAGTGTGATTTTTTTCAGAATTTGACAGGTTTACTGTGGACTGAAGATGATTATTGAAACTGGAACTTGAGGTAAATATTTAATGTGAGTTATAATTTTTAACAAATAATTTAGCTATAAAAAGAATAGTCATATCTTAAAATAATTTTTTAATAAAAAAAATCCTAAAATCTCACTGAATGGAATCTGCCACAAATGTGTGATTTGGTAAATGTTAATTAATCTTTCTGATCCTCAGACTCCTCATTGGAGAAATGGGGATATTGAAGTACCTAAATGAATACTAGAGATGTTACGAATATTAAGCAAGACAATAAGTGCAAAGTTTTCTCTACATGCTTGGCATTCGGTAAGTGTTTTATTAATGTTAGATTTTTTTCCAATATTTTTTTCTGTTTTCTTAATTACTTGTCCTCCAAGATCCTTGGTTTCTTTATATATAAAATGGTGATGATAGTGTTTACCTCATAGTGTTCTTATAAGTTTAGCTAAGACAGCATATATAAAGAGTGTAGAATAGTCCTTGACTTAAAAGAGCTGTTGAAAAATTCTAATTATTTTTGCATTTGTCGTATGCTAGCATTCTTTCTGTAACAAAATCTGTCTTGAAAGCACAATAGTAATGTTTTATATTATCATTTAGTTTCTAAATAGAGTTGGAAAATGATGTTACCATTGATAGATGCTATTGGTTGGTTGACCACTTAAATGGGCACTGCTTTAAGCACTTTACAAGGATTAAATGAATGCATTTGACAATAGTTCAAATGTATAAGTGAGACACAGAGAGTTTAAGTAACTTGCTCCATGTCACACAGCTGAGAAATAGTGGAGCTAAAATTCAAACTGAGGCAATGATCCAAAAGCCTGTCCTGTTATATAACCTCTAAGATACTGCTTTTCCAATAAAAAGAGGTGATAAAATTATATAATTAATGGGCATGCTGTTTATTTTTAAGGAAATTGTAAAATAGTTACAAAATTTTTAATGTAGAGGTTTTCTTGAAATGCGAAGTAATGTTTTTAGACTGGGAACACCTGGAAGCTCACTGGATTCAATGTCAACCTCAACAAAATATTTAAATTCCTCAATATGTTTCATAAGTTATTTTAAGATAAGTTCTACAAACAGTATATTATGTCCTAAAAAATAAAGCAGGATCAACGTTTTGTGAAAAGATGTGCATTTTAAATGGCAAAACTTTCCAAAAATGATTGTATAATTTCATTATATAACCTTCCAACATACCTTCTAATACTGGATTTTATGTTTGAAATATTATGATAGGAAATATTGTGATTTTTTCCTTTCGTTTTGGGCAATATGAGATTCTCACTCACCAATGAAGTCATCCATCTGAAAGAACATTTCTAAGATGTATAATAAAATATTTATACATATTTTTAAACACATCATTTTTCAAAGCCAAAAACTAAGTGAATTCAGCCAACTTGGAAATTCTGTTGAAATCTGGAGAGAACTTTATTGGCTCAAGGCCTATCGAAGGTGAAAAATACATAGGAGGCTCCCACACAAATCTGGAACCAATAGGATTATAACTGCTGCATTGGAATAAGTAAGAAACCCTGCCTCTCAGAAGTGAATAGTAAGGGAATTTTACTGGTTCCATTTAGCGGGCAAAAAATTTTCCTTCAGAATTTGTGCCAAAAGCTTGTCCTCTAATAACCTCAAGACGAAATTTAATTTAAAGTGGTCCTAGGTATGTGGTAAAAAAAATGTGGTGGAGCCCCTAAATGGTGCAAACAGTTGATTTGCTTGGCTGTTAAATGAAAAGTTGGAAGTTCAAGAACACCCAGAAGCACCTCTGGAAAAAGGCCTGGTGATCTACTTCAGAACAATCTGCCATTGAAAAAGCTGTGGAGCATAGTTCTGTTTTGACACACATGTGGTCACCACAGTCAGAATCACCTTGATAGCAAAGGGTTTTTTAGGTGTGTAGCGCCCCCAAGAAACTGGGTGAGACAAACAAAATCTCTGGGAAAATACCCAGGATTCAAGAAATTCCCACAAAATTCTATGGAAATAACCCATAAAATCCCATTGCCATCCGGTCGATTCCAACTCTTAGCTACCCTACTGCCCAATAGGGTTTCTAAGGAGTGGCTGGTGGATTCAGACTGCCGACCTTTTGGCTAGCAGTCAAATGCTTAGCTACTGCATCACCAGGGCTCCTATGGAAAAATAGAGTATATTAAAAGGAAAAAAAGCAATCTCAAAGCACACAAGAGAAACACAGAAACAGACAAACAAACAAAAGCTAGAATGAGACAAATATTTCTAATACTGATATTATCAGATACAGCATAAACCAAACGTGATATATCTGTACAATGGGATCCTACTCAACAATAAAAAGAACAATTTTGTGATATGTTTATTATTGATAAATTGCAAAATTATTACTTGAAAGTAGTACATAAGTTCTAGAAAAATGACGATACTCTATAGGAGCCAAAAGCAGATGAGTGTTTGTGGCCTGGGGTGGCACAGGAATGGACTGCACAGGGACAGAGGGAAACTTTTGGGGGCGATGGACATATTTTGTCAAAACTCTTTTAATTTTGTACCTTAAATGGATGCAGTTATGTTGCATAAATTGTCCCTAAATAGAGCTGGTTAAAAAAATAAACTACTTAGAACCTATTGCTAATGTAACAAAACTAGTAGGAAAGCACTATTTTGAACACAATTCATAGTCATATACATTAAAAAAGAGGACAGAAACATAACCATAATATATAATAATCCATACTAAAAGGGCTAATGTAAGCAAAACTTGTTTCTTTATCAAGAATGGATAAATCTCTGACAAGACTAATCTAGAAAAAAGAAAGCACAAATAAGTAATAATAGGGATTAAAACAGAAACAGATAATTCAGACATAAAAAAATATATATTTAAAAAAGTCAAATCCAACAAAAAACAATAAAAATGTTAAAAATTAAAAAGGAAATAATTTCTTTGAAAGACGCAATTTATCAAATCATACTGAAGGAGAAAGAGCATTCTTAGTTGTCCCATAACTTAAAGTACTTGAATCAGTAATTAAAACATTCATGCAAAATAATCATAAGGCCTAGTTAGTGAGTTTTAAGAAATATTCAAGGAACAGAGAATTCCAATTTGCCAAAAACTCTTCACCAAGTCATTTTACAAGGCAAGCCTAACCTTTATATGGAAATCAGTGAACAACAGTAACTAGAAGAAATCTTAGAATCCATAAATCTTCCCCCTTATAAAAATAGACACAAAATTCTACACAAAACATTAATAAAAGAAAATTCAGCAATTCATTGGATTTATCTCAATAATTTAAGCTTTGTTCAATGTTAGAAATTAAAATAATTTATATCCTGAACAGATTCGGGGACAGAATCTATATGATTGATTCAACAGATTTAGGAAAATACTTTAAAATTTAACAAAGTCTTTTTTTTTTTCTTCAAGGAGCCCTTGTGGCACAACGATAAAGCGCTTGACTGGTAACCAAAAAAGTCAGCATTTCAAACCCACAAGCCTCTCTGAGGGAGAAAAGACCTGGCAATCTGCTTCCATAAAGATTACAGCTTAGAAAACCCCATGGGACAGTACTACTCTGTCCTATAGGGTCAAAATCAACTTGATGGCACAAAACAACATTCTTTTCTTCAAAATACTATACTGACTCTCAAATAAAAATAAAAAACCCTTTTGGAGAATATTATAAAATATTTTGAATGACAAAGAGTGTCTAATTCTTGGGTAGTGATATGGATTGAATTGTGTTTCCCAAAAATATGTGTTGAAATGCTAACCTCCTGAACTTGTAAATATGACTGTTTGGAAATAGGGGTTTTTCTTTTGCGTTTTAAAGAGGTCATACCAGTGTATGGTGGAACCTAAACCTAACCTCTTCTGAGTTATAAAAAAGACCAGAAGTGACACAGAAACACACACAGGGGGCTAGAAAAAGACAAAAGATGGAGACAGATGTACCTACAAGCCCAGAATGCCAAGGATTGCTGGGAGCTACTAGAAGCTAAAACAGGTAAGTACCGCCCTCTAGAGCTATATCCTGAATTCAGACTTTTTCCTTCCTAAAATGTGAAAAAATTAATTTCTGTTCTTCAAAGTTACCCATTAGTGTTATATTTGTTACTGTGGCAGCAGGTAAATAAGGTAAACCAAAACCAAACTCTCTGCCATTGACTCAATTCCAACTCATAGCGACCCTATAGGACAGAGTACAGCTACCCCATAGGGTTTCCAAGGAGCGGCTGCTGGATTCGAACAGTCAATCTTTTGGTTAGTAGCTGTAGCTCCTAACCATTGAATCCCCAGGGCTCCAGTAAGTAAGGAAGGTAGGTAGACACAATCTTTTATATATGCCAATTCTCCTCAAATTGTTTTATAGGGTCCACACATTACAATAAAAATCCCTAGGGGAAAATAAAATATAAAATTACATAAATTATATATACTTACATATTGATTTATATATATATTCGATGGCACTGGGTTATATATTGATTTATAATATATGCATGCATTGTTTTATAATATATTAATATGTATCTATTTATGTCAAATTGTAATCTAAGTCTGAATCTAAATTTTATGTGTAATTACAAAGGCTAAGAAGAGCCAAGACCCAAGACAATCCTGATAAGGAAGTTAAAAATCAAGGGTGTATATGCTTAGGATAACAAACATATTTTAAAGTTATCATTATTAACTACCCATTGCCATCGAGTCGATTCTGACTCATAGTGACCCTATAGGACAGAGTAGAAATGCCCCATAGGGTTTCCAAGGAGCACCCGGTAGATTTGAACTGCCAACCTTTTGGTTAGCAGTCTTTTGGTTAGCAGTTGTAGCCCTTAACCACTACACCACCAGGGTTCTAATAGATAACCAGGACATAATAGGAAACATATTGAGACCCAAGTATATGAAATTTGGTTTATGGCAGACTTGGCATGCAGATCAGCAGAAAAAGGAACAATCTTCAGGCTGGGTTTTGAGTATACCAGGGACTATAGAAAGATACTGCAAGGGGTATGAAGGCATGTATAGTTTTAAAGAAATACATTTCTAGATTGCAGTTTCCAAATGTGAGCCTTCCTGGAATAGATCCATCTGAGAGTGCACCTATGTTCATTCATGTTCTCCTTTCCCCACTTCCCTTTCACAATCACATATTCACACTTTATAGATGACAGAACTTTGCATCTTTCCTTCTATACTGTTTTTTTTGCTGTTGTTGTTACATGCAAGTTGTAGCATTAGAAATATATTTTTAGCTCATTTGAAGTTTCACTTCTTTTACACCCCATTTTCAAAGAATAAATTACCCAGAGGAAAGTTTCATGAGACTCAAGTTAAAAAAAAAAAAAAAAAGCATGAAATAATTTTTCAAATAACGTTAGTTACTACCAATACATCCATACCAAACCATACCCATTGCCGTTGACTTGAATTCTGACTTATAGCGACCATATAGGATAGAGTAGAACATCCCCATAGGGTTTCTAAGGCTGTAAGCCTTTATGGAAGCAGACTGTCACATCTTTCTACCAGGGAGCCACTCATGCGTTTGAACCACCAAACTTTTCCGCTGAGCTACCAGGGTTCCTAATACATCCATACCTGAAAATTATTATTATTTTTAATTAGAAAAGCAGAAGGTATGAGTACAAATTTATCAGCTGCCAGATCAAAAATAATTTAACATTGATTATTATAATTGTTTAAAATACATAATATAGCAATATGTCATTGGGCTTATATAACCTTGCTCAAATGCTTGAATGATAATGCTATAACAAAAATCCAATCTTAACAAGCTTTGCTATCTTTTGTGAATGAGGTTTCTGAGTGCTTCTACAAAACCAAAAATTAGAAATAGAATTGAATTATTTCTTACTTTAGTATTAGTCACCCAAAACTACATAAAATAATTGATTAAATGAATTAATCACAGCTCCATATATTTTTTCCATATATAGTGAAATATCTTAAAAACATATTGGTACAGAAGAAGCAAATGACCAAAAAATACAATTTTACAGCATGACTCTATTTATATGAATTACAAAAACTTGCAAAAATAAATAACATTATTTAGCAATATAGTCAGCTGTGCTAAAATTAAAAATAAATGCAAAGGGATGATTACATAAAAGCAGGGTAGTGACTTCTTCCAACAGGGGAGATAAGTTCATGATCAAAGACATGCATATAAGTGATTTCCAAAGCATAGGTAATGTATCTAATCTGTGTGGAGTAATTTGGGGGATCATCTTATCATTAAACTGAAAATGTACATTTAAAAATACTCATTTATATATAAGGGTTCACACCACTGGCTGCACATTAGAATTACCTGAACTTTAAAAAGTATGGATTCCTGATGCAGGGGGCCAAGATGGCTGACTGGGTAGAAGCTACCTCGGATCCCTCTTGCAACGAAGACTCAGAAAAACAAGTGAATCAATCACATACATGACAATCTACGAACCCTGACCAACAAATACAGATTTAAAGAGTTGACCTGAGTGACAGAGACCGAGAATGAACAACTACGGGGAAGCAGTGACTGTTTTCGGAGCCTGGAGCCAGTGTCCCAGTCAGGTAACCTTGGCGCCGGGCTTTGGACTGGGTGTAGGGGAGCTGAGCACCACATTCTGTGACGGGGCAAACACGGGGCGAAGCCCTACCCCCCTGAACTGACCCCGGGAGGGGGCCCAGCCGGTCCGCGTAGGCAGCGCAGCAACGCGGCTGGCTGGAGGAGAGTTCGCCGGGAGGCAGCGACTGGTTTTGGAGCTGGGAGTGCAGCGTCCCAGCCTGGGAACCTTGGCACGGGGCTTTGGACTGGCAGCGGAGAAACTGACCGCACTTTCTGAGACAGCACAAGCACGGGACGTGGGCCTGACCCTCAGGGGCAATCTCTACCCAGCCAGCACACACAGGAGACGCGCCCCTTGGGAATCTCACATAAAACAGTCATCCCAAGCAAGATAAGTAACTTTGTCTATATTCCGGGGTGCTACTCTCTCCTGTTTTTCTGAACCCTCCCCTCACCTTCCCAGGTAGCTTCATTAACATTGGAATTTCCTGAGCCAGAGGAAGAACAGCTCCTTGGTTTTTCTTTTCCTTTTTTTTTTTTTTTTTTTTTCCTTTGGTGTTTTCCTAACCCATTCTTCTGGCCTGAGAGAAGCAACCACAAAAAACCCAGGGACCAAAAATCCTTCCCTAATTGGACTAAAAACACAGAACCAGCTCCAGCCAAGCATATGTGATCCACAGTCTCCAGCTTTCATCCCTACAGGGAACAAGGTGGCTATTATGATGCAAAGGCATTTCTGATAGGGATCTGACTGCATTTGCTTTAGCGGATTTACTGGAAAGATACGTTTCCCAGGTCTGATATCTCTGCATATTCAACAGAGCCCTCACTGACCCACACCAGGGAACTGAGGGCTGAAGCTCCCCCCAGGCCACCTAGCCTCCTGCCTTAGGGGTCTAAGGAGGGTGACACCTACCAATCTGTAGAAGTACTTGCATTGGGGGCCTAAGGTACAGCTGCAGAGCCCACCCACCAAGGTGCTTTAGGAATAGAGACACACCTACCTCACTGACACTTGGGGGAAGCCTGTCAGCATCCTGACCCCCCTGGAGTGTGAACCCCAGCTGCTAATAGAATCTGGTGCACACAACTATCACCACTACTTCTCAAGGTGGATAGGTGACAGGGTGCATCACACACTTGATGACCCAAAATCAGATACTACTCAAGAATAGTGAATGGACTCAGGCATATATATCTGGTAACAGCCCAAACCAGCTGGTAATAGGTCATAAGTGAGTCAAGGGCTACAACAATCAAGACAGTGCAATCTAGTAGCCCATCTACGTATATTGAAAGAAAACAAAACAAGATAAGACTCAGTGAGCAAATATAGAATAAATCACTACAGTATCATAGTGATGGCTTGGAGACAGCAGTCGATAACAAACTACATAAAGAAGCAGACAATGACTGCTTCTACAACCCCCCAAACTAAAGAATCAAAATCTTTCCCAAATGAAGATACAATCCTGGAATTATCAGATACAGAATATAAAAAACTAATTTACAGAATGCTTCAAGACATCAGGGATGACCTCAGAAATGGAATAAGGCAATCTACAGAAAAAGCCAAGGAACACACTGATAAAGCAGTTGAAGAACTCAAAAAGATTATTCAAGAACATAGTGGAAAAATTAATAAGCTGCAAGAATCCATAGAGAGACAGCATTCAGAAATCCAAAAGATTAACAATGAAATTACAGAATTAGACAACGCAATATGAAGTCAGAGGAGCAGACTCGAGCAATTAGAATGCAGAGTGGGAAATCTGGAGGACCAGGGAATTAACATCAATATAGCTGGAAAAAAAAAACAGATAAAAGAATTAAAAAAAAAAATGAAGAAACCCTAAGAATCATGTAGGACTCTATCAAGAAGGATAACTTGCGTGTGATTGGAGTCCCAGAACAGGGAGGGATAACAGAAAACACAGAGAGAATAGTTGAAGATCTGCTGGCAGAAAACTTCCCTGACATCATGAAAGATGAAAGGATATCTATCCAAGATGCTCATCGAACCCCATTTAAGATTGATCCAAAAAGAAAAACACCAAGACATGTTATCATCAAACTTGCCAAAACCAAAGATAAAGAGAAAATTTTAAAAGCAGCCAGGGATAAAAGAAAGGTCTCCTACAAGGGAGAATCAATAAGAATAAGTTCAGACTACTCAGCAGAAAATATGCAGGCAAGAAGGCAATGGGATGACATATATAGAACACCGAAGGAGAAAAACTGCCAGCCAAGGATCATATATCCAGCAAAACTCTCTCTGAAATATGAAGGAGAAATTAAGATATTTACAGATAAACACAAGCTTAGAGAATTTGCAAAAACCAAACCAAAGCTATAAAAAATATTAAAGGAAATTGGTCAGAAAACCAATAATATCAGACACCAGCACAACACAAGGTCACAGAACAGAACATCCTGATATCAACTCAAATAGGGAAATCACAAAAACAAATTAAGATTAATTAAAAAAAAATGCTCAAAAAAGGGAATCATTCAAGTCAATATGTAAAAGATCACAATAATCAAAAAAAAAAAAAAAAGAGGGACTAAATACAGGTGGCATAGAACTGCCATATGGAGAGAGATACAAGGCGATATAGGACAACACAAGTTAGGTTTTTACTTAGAAAAATAGGGGTAAATATTAAGGTAACCACAAAGAGGTATAACAACTCCATAACTCAACATAAAAACCAAGAAAAATGTAACGACTCAGCAAACATAAAGTCAAATATTATGAAAATGAGGAACACACAATTTACAAAGAAAAACGTCTCAGCACAAAAAAGTAAGTGGAAAAATGAAATTGTCAACAACACACATAAAAAGGCATCAAAATGACAGCACTAAACACACACTTATCTATAATTATGCTGAATGTAAATGGACTAAACGCACCAATAAAGAGACAGAGAGTCTCAGACTGGATAAAGAAACGTGATCCGTCTATATGCTGCCTACAAGAGACATACCGTAGACTTAGAGACACAAATAAACTAAAACTCAAAGGATGGAAAAAAATATATCAAGCAAACAATAAGCAAAAAAGAAGAGGAGTAGCAATATTAATTACTGACAAAATAGACTTTAAAGTTAAATCCACCACGAGGGATAAAGAAGGACACTACATAATGATAAAAGGAACAATTGTCCAGGAAGATATAACCATATTAAATATTAATGCACCCAATGACAGGGCTGCGAGATACAGAAATCAAATTTTAACAGAACTGAAAAGTGAGATAGACACCTCCACAATTATAGTAGCAGACTTCAACACGCCACTTTCAGAGAAGGACAGGACATCCAGTAAGAAGCTCAATAGAGACACGGAAGACCTAATTACTACAATCAACCAACTTGACCTCATTGACTTATACAGAACTCTCCATCCAACTGCTGCAAAGTATACTTCTTTTTCTAGCGCACATGGACCATTCTCTAGAATAGACCACATATTAAGTCATAAAAGAAACCTTTGCAGAATCCAAAACATCGAAATATTACAAAGAATCTTCTCAGACCACAAGGCCATAAAGGTGGAAATCAATAACAGAAAAATTAAGGAAAAGAAATCAAATACTTGGAAACTGAACAATACCCTGCTGAAAAAAGACTGGGTTATAGAAGACATTAAGGAGGGAATAAAGAAATTCATAGAATGCAACGAGAATGAAAATACTTCCTATCAAAACCTCTGGGACACAGCAAAAGCAGTGCTCAGAGGCCAATTTATATCGATAAATGCACACATACAAAAAGAAGAAAGAGCCAAAATCAGAGAACTGTCCCTACAACTTGAACAAATAGAAAGTGAGCAACAAAAGAATCCATCAGGCACCAGAAGAAAACAAATTATAAAAATTAGAGCTGAACTAAATGAATTAGAGAACAGAAAAACAATTGAAAGAATTAACAAAGCCAAAAGCTGGTTCTTTGAAAAAATTAACAAAATTGATAAACCATTGGCCAGACTGACTAAAGAAATACAGGAAAGGAAACCAATAACCCAAATAAGAAACGAGATGGGCCAGATCACAACAGACCCAACTGAAATGAAAAGAATCATATCAGATTATTATGAAAAATTGTACTCTAACAAATTTGCAAACCTAGAAGAAATGGATGAATTCCTGGAAAAGCACTACCTACCTAAACTAACACAATCAGAAGTAGAACAACTAAATAGACCCATAACAAAAAAAGAGATTGAAACGGTAATCAAAAAACTCCCAACAAAAAAAAAGCCCTGGCCCGGATGGCTTTACTGAAGAGTTCTACCAAACTTTCAGAGAAGAGTTAACACCACTACTACTAAAGGTATTTCAAAGCACAGAAAATTACGGAATACTGCCTAACTCATTCTATGAAGCCACCGTATCCCTGATACCAAAACCAGGTAAAGACATCACAAAGAAAGAAAACTACAGACCTATATCCCTCATGAACATAGATGCAAAAATCCTCAACAAAATTCTAGCCAATAGAATTCAACAACATATCAAAAAAATAATCCACCATGACCAAGTGGGATTTATACCAGGTGTGCAAGGCTGGTTTAATATTAGAAAAACCATTAATGTAATCTACCATATAAATAAAACAAAAGACAAAAACCACATGATCTTATCAATTGATGCAGAAAAGGCATTTGACAAAGTCCAACACCCATTTAGGATAAAAACTCTCACCAAAATAGGAATTGAAGGAAAATTCCTCAACATAATAAAGGGCATCTATACGAAGCCAACAGCCAACATCACTCTAAATGGAGAGAGCCTGAAAGCATTTCCCTTAAGAACGGGAACCAGACAAGGATGCCCTTTATCACTGCTCTTATTCAACATTGTGTTAGAGGTCCTAGCCAGGGCAATTAGGCTAGACAAAGAAATAAAGGGCATCTGGATTGGCAAGGAGGAAGTAAAATTATCTCTATTTGCAGATGACATGATCTTATACACAGAAAACCCTAAGGAATCCTCCAGAAAACTACTGAAACTAACAGAAGAGTCTGGCAGAGTCTCAGGTTACAAGATAAACATACAAAAATCACTTGGATTCCTCTACATCAACAAAAGAATATCGAAGAGGAAATCACCAAATCAATACCATTCACAGTAGCCCCCAAGAAGATACTTAGGAATAAATCTTACCAAAGATGTAAAAGACCTATAGAAAGAAAACTACAAAGTACTACTACAAGAAACTAAAAAGGACCTACTTAAGTGGAAAAACATACCTTACTCATGGATAGGAAGACTTAACATAGTAAAAATGTCTATTCTACCAAAAGCCATCTATACATACAATGCACTTCCGATCCAAATTCCAATGTCATTTTTTAATGTGGTGGAGAAACAAATCACCAACTTCATATGGAAGGGAAAGAAGCCTCGGATAAGTAAAGCATTACGGAAAAAGAAGAAAGTGGGAGGCCTCACTCTACCTGATTTCAGACCTATCATACTGCCACAGTAGTCAAAACAGCCTGGTACTGGTACAACAACGGGCACATAGACCGATGGAACAGAATTGAGAACCCACATATAGATCCATCCACATATGAGCAGCTGATATTTGACAAAGGCCCAGTGTCAGTTAATTGGGGAAAAGATAGTCTTTTTAACAAATGGTGCTGGCATAACTGGATATCCATTTGCAAAAAAACGAAACAGGACTCATACCTCACACCATGCACAAAAACTAACTCCAAGTGGATCAAAGACCTAAACATAAAGACTAAAAATGATAAAGATCATGGAAGAAAAAATAGGGACAACCCTAGGAGCCCTAATACAAGGCATAAACAGAATACAAAACATTACCAAAAATGACGAAGAGAAACCAGATAACTGGGAGCTCCTAAGAATCAAACACCTCTGCTCATCTAAAGACTTCACCAAAAGAGTAAAAAGACCACCTACAGACTGGGAAAGAATTTTCAGCTATGACATCTCTGACCAGCGCCTGATCTCTAAAATGTATATGATTCTGTCAAAACTCAACCACAAAAAGACAAACAACCCAATCAAGAAGTGGGCAAAGGATATGAACACACACTTCACTAAAGAAGATATTCAGGCAGCCAACAGATACATGAGGAAATGCTCTCAATCATTAGCCATTAGAGAAATGCAAATTAAAACTACGATGAAAGTCCATCTCACTCCAACAAGGCTGGCATTAATCCAAAAAACACAAAATAATAAATGTTGGAGAGACTGCGGAGAGATTGGAACACTTATACACTGCTGGTGGGAATGTAAAATGGTACAACCACTTTGGAAGTCTATCTGGCATTATCTTAAACAGTTAGAAATAGAACTACCATACAACCCAGAAATCCCACTCCTGGGAATATACCCTAGGGAAATAAGAGCTTTCACACAAACAGATATATGCACACCCATGTTTATTGCAGCTCTGTTTACAATAGCAAAAAGCTGGAAGCAACCAAGGTGTCCATCAACAGATGAATGGTTAAATAAATTGTGGTATATTCACACAATGGAATACTACGCATCGATAAAGAACAGTGACGAATCTGCGAAACATTTCATAACATGGAGGAACCTGGAAGACATTATGCTGAGCGAAATTAGTCAGAGGCGAAAGGACAAATATTGTATAAGACCACTATTATAAGATCTTGAAAAATAGTATAAACTGAGAAGAACACATACTTTTGTGGTTACGAGGCGGGGAGGGAGGGCGGGTGGGAGAGGGTTTTTTATTGATTAGTTAGTAGATAAGAACTACTTTAGGTGAAGGGAAGGACAAAATATATGGAAGGTCAGTTCAACTGGACTGGACCAGAAGCAAAGAAGTTTCCGGGGTAAACTGAATGCTTCAAAGTCAGCGGAGCAAGGGCGGGGGTTTGGGGACCATGGTTTAAGGGGACTTCTAAGTCAATTGGCAAAATAATTCTATTATGAAAACATTCTGCATCCCACTTTGAAATGTGGCGTCTGGGGTCTTAAATGCTAACAAGCAGCCATCTAAGATGCATCAATTAGTCTCAACCCACCTGGAGCAAAGGCGAATGAAGAACACCAAGGTCACACAATAACTATGAGCCCAAGAGACAGAAAGGGCCACATGAACCAGAGACTTAAATCATCCTGAGACCAGAAGAGCTAGTTGGTGCCCAGCCACAACCGATGACTGCCCTGACAGGGAGCACAACAGAGAACCCCTGAGGGAGCAGGAGATCAGTGGGATGCAGACCCCAAATTCTCACAAAAAGGCCATACTAAATGGTCTGACTGAGACTAGAGGAATCCCGGGGATCAAGGTCCCCAAACCTTCTGTTGGCCCAGGACAGGAACCATTCCCGAAGACAACTCATCAGACCTGGAAGGGACTGGACAGTGGGTAGGAGAGAGATGCTGATGAAGAGTGAGCTATTTGTATCAGGTGGACACTTGAGACTGTGTTGGCACCTCCTGTCTGGAGGGGGGATGGGAGGGTAGAGAGGGTTGGAAGCTGGCAAAATTGTCACGAAAGGAGAGACTGAAAGGGCTGACTCATTAGGGGGAAAGAAAGTGGGAGTATGGAGTAAGGTGCATATAAACTTATATGTGACAGACTGACTTGATTTGTAAATGTTCACTTGAAGCTCAATAAAAATTAAATAAAAAAAAGTATGGATTCCTGGACCCCACACCAGAGATAATGATTTTATTGGTCTGGAGTGAGGCCTAGAAATAGATATTTTTTAAAAACTCTTTAGGAAATTTTCATGAACAACCAGCATTGAGAACCTCAATCATTGATGCATTTTGCAATGGAAAGTAAAAATTGTTTTTAAAAAAAAAAAAGGAGAGAGAGAAGGAGAAAGGCAGGAAGGGAAGGAAGGAAGGAAAGGGAAAAAAGAAAGGAAGGGGAAGGGGAAAAAGAAAAACATTGTTTTGCCTCTTCAGGGAAATGCATTTGTCATAGTGGGCTGTGGGTAATATTAGTGTCAGAACCAACTAGGGGGGAAAAAATTTAAAATCAAGCAGGGAGTGGATTTCTGGAAATGGGCTTTCTGGGTTCCTGGAAAGCTGGAGATTCAGTTTTTCAGTTCTTATAAGCACTGAGGTTGTTGTCTACCCCTTGCTGAGGATGTAGCTTTGCTGAAGCTGAATTTGGTTCAAGAATCAAGAGAAGTCTAAGTTGCAAAGACTTCTTTTAAATTGCATAAATTGTGTGTCTAAATGCTTTTCAAATGGAGATGCTCCTGTACCGAAACAATAAGAGTTGAGCTTCAGAGATCAAGACTCTACTCGATCTGGACATTGTCACCAGGGGCTGTTTGCCTGTATCATTGACTCTAGGGGCTGAGGGAAATAATAAGTAGAAGTGCTTTATGCTGCTGTTGCTCTGAGCAGCCACTTCAGTTCTCACAAAATTCTTGGCCAATTAGGTCAGGATCTCCAACTAACTTTAAAAACAAAAACCCGGTGCCGTCGAGTCAATTCTGACTCATAGCGACTGTATAGGACAGAGTAGAACTGCCCTGTAGAATTTCCAAGGAGCGCCTGGCAGATTCAAACTGCCTAGCCTTTGGTTAGCAGCCGTAGCACTTAACCGCTACAGCACCAGGGTTTCTCTTCCAACTAACTTTACTGAGCGTATATTCTCATAGTCTCTTTCAGACAATCCAGTTTATCAGGAAGATCACATCCAATGCCCAAAGACAACTGTAGTCCACTCAACTTCATTTCAGTGTGTTTTGTGATATTTAAAATATACTGAGATCACTCTGAACTGGTCACTCTATTTATATCTATCCATAAGATACTAAAGATGATCTAGAAATATATTGATAAGAGTAAAAAATAAATTAGTGAGAGATAAAATTATTAATTTCTTAATATTTTCATTCTTTTTCTGTTGTTTTTATTAGTTCAACTAACACATTTAGTCTTAGTGTAGATTAAAAGAACCTTTTAATACTTTGGGCTATGCCTATATTTAAAGCAATTAAGAAAATGAAAGCCTCATCGAGGCAAACGAATTCCTATGAGTTCTTGATAATCAGGATAATCACCTAATTCCACATTTTAGTTCCCACCAGGATGGGACAATTAAGCGAATTCTAATTACCCATTAAGAAACAAACAACTAAAATGAATCCAGGGTGTTCCCTCAGTGCACAGCACAACAGATAAAAGAGAAAATATGCAGATTATGCAACTAGAAAAGGAAAATGCACCAGGATGTTGTAAAGAATAAGAAAAAAAAAAAAATACTATAGTGGCACTTTTTTTTTTTTTTTTCCGCTAGGGAACTTGAAAAGAAGGAACAATAAAAATGATTATGGTTACTAACCCTAAAAAATTCTGTATGGTTATTATGAAAATTTGTTTAAAATATATTTAAATATTATATATATATAAATTGGAAACCCTGGTGGTGTAGTGGTTAAGTGCTACGGCTGCTAACAAAGCGTCGGCAGTTCGAATCCGCCAGGCGCTCCTTGGAAACTCTATGGGGCAGTTCTACTCTGTCCTATAGGGTCGCTATGAGTCGGAATCGACTCAGCGGCACTGGGTTTGGTTTTGGTTTGGTATATATATAATTTATATATAACAGAATTTACAGATAAAAAATAATATTTAATCTCAAGATGCTTCTTAAGCTTAATGACAAAGGCAAAAACTATGAAGGCAAAGCTTGGTTAAACAAGATAAATTAAATTGAAATGTCACTGAAACTATTATAAGCCCAAAACCCACTGACATCGAGTTGATTCTGACTCATTGTGACCTTACAGGACAGAGTAGAACTGCCCCGTATGGTTTCCAAGGAGCACCAGTGGATTTGAACTGATGACCTTTTGTTAGCAGCTGTAGCTCTTAACCCCTATGCCACTGGGATTTCTGAAATTACTATAAACAATATGAAAAGAAAATAAAAACAAGAAAAACATATTTACAGTACAACTTGTAAAAAAGGGTCTATAGCACTGGGTTTTTTTTTTTTTATTTTTTTATATAGTTAACAAAGAAAGAGCACTTCCAGATCAGTACAGGAAAGCAAACAGTTCAATTGAGATTTTGGGGAAGGAAATGAATGGACAATTCTCAAAAGAAGAAGTGTGAATGGTCAATAACAAGCATATGAGTTAGAAACAGATTTAACCTCATTATTAATCACAGATATTATTTAAAACAATGTATTATTTTATCTACTAATTTGGAAAAAAAATTCCTTGTAAAAAATTTAATAAAACCCAGTGTTGGTGAGGCTTTAGAGAAATATGTAAATTATTTTACATTAAAAAAAAAAAAAAACAGAAAAGGAATCTTGATGGAAGAGGGTGGGTATAAGAAAGGTTTAAGCTGTTGAACTCTGGAGTCAGGGAAAGATGCTCAGAGACTGTGAGAACCAAACAATAGGCATCCCCAACAAAGAAAATGTGGAGAAACAGAGCAAAGAGGACTGGTTGCCAGTGGAAGTTTATGTTTCTATAATCTTCTTTAAAATAATCTTCTTTAAGTGACAATATATATTAAAAATCTTATAATTTTTCATACACTTAGGCTCAGAAATTGTTGTTGTTATTATGGGCCATCTAGTCAGTTCTCACTCAGAGTGACACTATGTACAACAGAATGAAACATTACCCAGTCCTGCACCATCCTCACAATCATTTCTATGTTTGAGCCCATTCTGCAGCCACTCTGTCAGTTCATCTTGTTGAGTGTCTTCTTCTCTGCTGACCGTCTGCTTTACCAAGCATGATGTTCTTCTCCAGGGACTGGTCTCTCCTGATAACATGTTCAAAGCACATGAGACAAAGTCTCGCCGTCCTTACTTCTAAGGAGCCTTCCAGCTGTACTTCTCTAAGACAGATCTCTTCATTCCTCTGGCAGAGAAAGACTTAGTATTCTTAGACAACACCATAATTCAAAGGCATCAGTTCTTCAGTCTTCCTTATTCAATACATCATGCAGCTTTCACATGCATATGAGACAACTGAAAATACCATGGCTTGGGTCAGGTGCGCCTTAGGGCTCAAAGTGACATCTTTGCTTTTTAATACTTTAAAGAGGTCTTTTGCAGCAGATATGCCCAGTGCAATACTTCATTTGATTTTTTGACTGCTGCTTCCATGGGCGTTGTTTTTAGATCCAAGTAAAATGAAATCTTTGACAACTTCAATATTTTCCCCATTTATCCTGACGTTGCTTATTGGTCCAGTTGTGAGGATTTCAGTTTTCTTTATGTTGAGGTATAATGCATACCGAAGGCTGTAATCTTTGATCTTCATCAGTAAGTGCTTCAAGTCCTCTTCAGTTTCAGCAAGCAAGGTTATGTCATCTGCATATTGTAGATTGTTATTGAGTCTTCCTCCAATCCTGATGCATACAGTCCAGCTTCTCAGAAATTACCTACTAGGAATTTGTTATAGGCTATTATTAGTTCACTGCGCAAGTATCCATTTTCTCTCTCTTCCTTAATAATGAAGCTTAATAATGAAGAAACACATTTCCTGTATTCCCTTATGATTTGGCTATGTGACTAAATTTTGGCAAACTAGTTATAAGTGGAATTGATGAACAACAGCTTCCAGGAAACCTTTTAAAAGACAGCTAGTATATGCTCTCTGCTTCTTTCTTTGCTTTATTTTTTACTGCTGGCTGGAAAGTAGACATAATGATTGGAGCTAAAGCAGTCATCCTGAACTATCATCTTTCTCACAATATTTCATACACCCATCTTCCCGTCTATTCTCATTGCCACTACTCTGGTACAATTCATTACTTTTTACCTAGACCATTGGAGTAGTCACGTACTGGCATAACTCCTATGTACAACGTCCTCAATATTGGTTTGTATGAGGTATTCTATTAATATCTGTTGAATGAATGATATAATGTTCTAAGGATATATTTTCAATGAGCTTATAGTGGAATTTGTTTACCTAGCTTCCCCTGATAACTGCCTCCATTCATATGGTCACCAAGATGGGGTCGCAGTAGCTATGGTAATAGAGCATGTCCCTGCTATCTAACTACAGTTAACTGGCCTGAGGGTGGTCATTTTACCCATGGTAAGTCAATTAAGAGTCCTTTACCTGAGAATTTTTAAATATATCTAAACACTTCTGCGACAATGTGGCCTGCCTCTTGAATGCTGTGGTGAATTCAGAAGCACATATACAGTAAACCAGAGAAAGCTGATTCCACACAGGCAGGCAAAAGAAATAGATGTGCAGAGAGAAGCAGTTAAAAGAAACAAGAGGCACAGAAAGAGTGCAACTTAAGTTCCTCTCCCTTTTCAATTCCTGGTTTTAATAGCTTCCTGAAGATTGACTGAATTTCCTGATCTTAGGTTTCTTGAAATTCCTTGTATCCTTAAATAAACTTTCTCTACATTTGATGTTATTGACAATTAAGTACATAATTAACATAGATATTTCCCAGAAATTATCATGAGAATATATAAAGACTAAAAAGTAAGCTAGTGGAAAGAAATCCAAACCACTCTTGGTTTCCTTGCCTGAACTCCTTCCTGACCTTTTAATCAACAACTTAAAACTCTTCATTTTCCAACTTCTCTGTGGCAACACTCCGGACATCTAAGTGAGTAATTTTGTTCAAATCCTTCAAGAAACATTCTGCTCATACATCCTTATTTTCTCCTTAAAAGAGATCATATATGTGTTTGGTCCATTACGACCTTGCACCCATTAGGCGTTCAGTATGTAGTTTTCTTCTACTGTCTTGCTTGCTACTTACCTAATGCACGTTTCTGTAAAATGATCAAGTTTATTTGCAACTGATAAATGGGAGAATTAGGCCAGTATAACACAGAAAATGTGTTGATTCACACATGATTTTTCCCACCATAGTAATGTTCTATGCCACCAAGAAATAGCAAATGAAAGCTAAGTACTGTAACACAGCTGAGCACAGAGGAACCCAGTACTGCTCAGTATGAGCTTCCCTCAGTATTCTTGGCTCTGGTTACTCTTGGTGGGAAGTACTTATTCATTACATGATTTTCCGTGGTCTTTGGACATGTTTCCCTTATCTCCATAATCCAAGGGTGTTAAATGTCCTTATACCACCCTCCCATTAAGATTCTTTTCCTCCCACATACCACCTTTTCCTTAGGAGAGGTAATACATTCACTGTAAAGGGCCCTTATTTATTAAGAATTTAAGATGTTTTAAACAGTGCTAGTATTTTTATTATGGTTGCTATTGTTTATGTTAGTGCTGTATAACTAAGTTACCTATGATTATACTGGCTTGTCCCAACCCTATTTTCCTATAGCCTTTTTCTTTTCTTGTATTTTTTTTTAAAATATGAGGCTTTTCAGAAAGTCATATATTGTGTTATAGTAAAAATGTCTGTGTATATGTTCGTGTGTCTAAATATAATAAACAAGAAAATGGATTTCTAGTCCTGGATTAATTTTTTGCATGATTAATATTTTTGCATGTATAAATACCCACAAATATTACTGTATCCTTTTTTTTTTAATGTTTGCTTCAACTAGATACAAGGAGCTCTGGCGGCACAGTGGTTAAGTGCTTGGCTGCTAACCAAAAGGTCAGTGGTTCAAACCCACCAGCGGTTCTGCAGTAGAAAGATGCAGCAATCTGCTTCTGTAAAGATTACAGCCATGGAAACCCTATGGGACAGTTCTACTCTGTCCTATAGGGTTGCTATGAGTTGGAATTGACTCAATGGTATAAAGGAGAAGTTCATGCAGCCCTTTTGGCCAGGACTAAATGGCTGAATTAAACTCAGTTTTTGCTGAATAAAACTCCCTGAATTTACATGCCTGCCCAGAACTTGTTATTTGCCTGGCTGCTTTCAGCAGAGCCAACCCAGATTTTTCACAGGCACCTGCAATTTGGCTTTTTAATTGCTAAGAACTAAGGGAGTTTCACTCTTCGGTCAAGCCAGGAGTAAAACAAATACACTCTAAGGAAGGCAATCTTGACACAGGTGTCTTCTTGTGTAAAGTGGGCATAAGAAATGTTTCCTTATGACAAGGACATAATACAAAAAATTGTTTTGAAAGGGTCCAGGAGCTAGCATTAGCTAAAGTTTCCCAGACAATTTAAAAGAATTTTGTTTTAACAAGCTGTTTCTGGGAAATGCAATGCTTGTACTGAATGATTATCACAAATCCCTGAGACAGCTAGTTAGAGCTGCTTAACATCAACCAGTGATTTTTTTATGATCCTCACCCACCAAGGATATGTGACTATGACTGAAAACCTCTGTAATTAGCCCCTAAAATCAATCACTGTAAAACTCTATACCTGATTTTCCAATAGAAATCCATTCCCCTATCCTAACCCACCCACTTCTTGTGACCTCAATCAAAGAATAACCAAACAACTTTATTATAGTTTCTTTGTTCCTTGAACTGAATCTGTTCTTGTTAGAAGCTCTCTTGCTGGAGTCATCAGTCTTCACTTATATGAACCAGTGTCTCTCTGCATTCAAATGTACCTTTTTTTTTTTTTTACTGACTAAATCCTCCTAAGCTTATTTTAAGGACTGAATGGTTTTGTTCTCTACAATAGCAACAAGTTTCATCAACTGGCTATATATGTTTTTGAGTTCCATATGCTCTAATTTTAAGTACATCTGTGGCAAGTATCCAAAACCCAAAAAACCTGTTGTCGTTGAGTCAATTCTGACTCATAGGGACCCTATAAGACAGAGTAGAACTGCCCCATAGGGTTTCCAAGGAGCTGCTGGTGGATTTGAACTGCTGATCTTTCAGTTAGCAGCTGATCTCTTAACCACTGAGACACCAGGGCTCTGCAGCTTGTATATCTTACATTATTTGTACTAATGTTTCACAGCTGAAGAGCATATCTTTCAACTGTTCAATGGAAAATAAATACATATGTATATATCATACATATGTTTACCAATAAAACTTCCAAAAGTGGAGGTGTTATTGGTAAACATTACTATTCATTTTGAACAGAAAATAATCAGTAAAATACAGTTCAGATAAAATTGAAATACCATATATCACAAATACTCTATGCAATGGTCTTACTGACCCAGATAATAAGTGTGGAAATATTCATTGTAATTGAAACAAATTGTAATTAAAAATTACATGAATGGAGGATAATGTTAGCATTCAGATCTGCAGCAGCCTTAATTTGAATTTAGGAATATTTCAAGGGCCATTTAAGCTTTGCTAAAATGTCTGCTCAAGTCATTATTTTCCCTTAACATTATGAATAAATGAAGTTACATCATTGTGCTTGGATTATAATCAAGTGAAATCACATTCATTATATTATTTAATTTAATTATATGATTAAAATTACATCCTCAAATGTAGACCTTTTAGACAATGAAACATGAATTTTCTCATTTTAAAAGAAAGGTAAATTAATATCTGATATTTTCCAGTTATGTAACAAATGATTTGCTTGAATGCAATGTTAATTAGATATACCCATGACTTTAATTTTTAAAATTTAAAATGGCTGATTAAAGATATAATAACATCAATCACATAGTCCTCTTATTCAAAATACATGCATGGGACTAGGGATAAGAATCTATTTCCTGATTCTACAAGAAGCAAATAACTTAGCTGTAACCCTTAATGAAAAATAATGTAGTCAGTTGACCATGGCAATGAGGCCTCTCTCCTGAACCCTGACTCAAATCAATTCAAGCAATAAAGGAAAGGAAGGGGTATGGCTGGCAATGTCTGGGAGTAGAGTATTGATGCTACAAGTACTCTCTCCATCTCTTGGTTCTGAACTTTGTTCTATGTCAACTTTATTTTCATGGCTGTTTTCCCTACAAGGCTAGAGCCAAGGCTGCTGGAAGTTCTTTCTTAATATGTTTAGATAATCAGAACCTACAAGGTAAATACACTTGTATATTACATCTTCAGTTTTCAAATCCTGTAACATATCAATAGCTTGGTTGTGATTTGTTTTTGCTCATTTATTAAGCAGCCACAATTTCATCGTGTGACATTAAAGTCAATAAGTGCATTTGCTTCCAAGATTACAGTATTTGACAGCCCAATGTCAAGTATAACTCTACATACACATGGTATAACTCTATAATAAGTCTAATGGAAATAATGTTCCCCTATGTAATATTGTGGTGAGCTGGTGGTGGGGTGGTTAAGGTGATTAAGGTCAGCAGTTCGAATCCACCAGCTGTTCCTTGGAAACCCTATGCGACAGTTCTACTCTGTCCTATAGGGTTGCTATGAGTCAGAAATGACTCAATGGCAGTGGGTCTGGTTTTCATGTAATATTGCGTGGTGTGCTAGTTAAAACACCAATTGTTTTTTTCTCACTCACTCTACACATTCAGAACAAGTTGACTGAAGGGCTTTCCTATACAGACTCAATGGTACGGCAGATATAGAAACACCATCTGGATAAGAGGCCTCCCTTACCATAGCAGGGGAAGGGAGAGCTGGAGGTTGCACACAAACTTTTGAATGCTTTCACCTGGAAGTTGAAAGCATTCCTCACAGACCATGCTATTTCCTTACAAACCATTGCCCTGATTGTTGTCACAACAATCCAAGTAACTCAAAGGGTGTGGGAGACATTGGAGAGAAAACTGATCTTTTGCAAACAGTAATATCTCTACCACAGACGGTGATGAATGAAAAAAAAAATTGTAGTATTTATCTATCAATGCTGTCAATATCACCATTCTTCCCTTTTGATGAAGAATCAAAATTTTTGAATCAATAGAAATCAGGTACTTTTGATATTGTTAGGTGCAGTGGAATTTATTCTGGCTCACAGTAACTCTATGTACATCAGAACAAAACACTGCCCTGTACTGCACCACCCTCAAAATTGTTGCTATGCTTGAGCCCCTTGTTGCAGTCATTGTGTCAATCCATCTCTTTGAGCATCTTCTCTCTCACTAACCCTCTAGTTTACCAAGCATGATGTCCTTCTCCAGGGACTGGTTCCTCCTGGTAATGTGTCCAATATATGTGAGACAAAGTCTCACCATCCTTGCTTCTAAGGAGTTCCTGGCTATATGTCTTCCAAGAGAGATAAGCAATTTATCATGATGTTGCTTATTGGGCCAGTTAAGACAGAGGTCCCCAGGCTGCTGAAAATTCCACTACCTCAAGCAGCTTGCTTGGCATGCCTTGTAGCTTTACATTAGAATCCTGGTTCCCCTCTCCTTAACTGCTGTCCCAAAACTAGAGGGAATTGGTGGAAACCAGTTTAGGTGCCACGTTGACATTCAGGATAACCTTTTAGCTAATTAAATAATCATGCATAGTAACCTCTCCATCTCTGGGCGGAGTTTAACTGCCATTTTCTGAATATGCGATGCATGAAGTTATATGTAAACCCCATTGCACCTGTGTGGTATGATTAAGAATATTGTTGATGCAACTTGTATGAACTTCCTACTTGTAAACCCCTTAAAAATAACCTTTCCCCTCACACTCACTGAGCAGTCTTGGTGGCAGCAACCCTGACTGCTCTTTTTCTTGTCAATGAAATAATGGCGACTTTCTACTCTTCCACCTCAGTCTCTCATTTATTGGCTGAGATGAGTCATGCTGAACAGAACCTGAGATTTCTACCCTGCAACACGGTTGGAGTTTTTTTTGTCTGTTTTTACATTGAGGTGTAATTCTCAACATGAGCTGTAGTCTTTGATCTTCGTCAGTAAGTGCTTCAAGTCTTCTTCACTTTCAGCAAGCAAGGTTGTGTCATTTGCATATCACAGGTTGTTAGTGAGTCTTCCTCCAATCCTGATGCCACCTTCTTCTTCATATAGTCTAACTTCTCGGATTATTTGCTCAGTATACAGATTGCATAAGTAAGGTGAAAGGATATAACCCACATGCACACCTTGCCTGATTTTAAACCACACAGTATCCCCTTGTTCTGTTTGAATTACTGCCTCTTGGTCTATGTAGAGGTTCAACATGAGCACAATTAAGTGCTCTGGAATTCCCATTCTTTGCAATGTTATCTATAATTTATTATGATCCACATAAGCAGTTACCTTTACTTAAGTGAAAAGTCAAAATTATTATTTTTTATATGAATATATATTATTTTATTTAGGAATCCTGGTGGTGCAAGTGGTTTGTGATCATCCAATAACCTAAAGGTTGGTGGTTAGAGCCCACTCACTGGCTGTGCAGAAGAAGAGGTTTGGCAATCTGTTTCCATAAAAGATTATAGTCAAGAAAATCCTATGGAGCAATCCTACTCTATAACACATGCGGTTGCCAAGAGTTGGGGGCCGCCTCAACAGCAGCTAACTACAACAACAACAAATGGCTTTATTTAGTAAGACATGCACTTATATGTGGATATATTATTGATATTGAATATAAATTGTTAGAAGAAATATAATCAGAATATATATTAGTTACAACAAAATATTTTTAAACAAGACCTTGATGCTTTTTTAATCAACTGAAGATATTTGCAGAAATGTAAAATATTTACTTCAAATAAGAGTATCCTTCCACTTGAGAAGCGCTGGGCATTTCACCCAACCGATAAGTAAAGTTTAATTTGAAGGACAAAGTTTAATTTGAATGTATATATTGGTTCTGACATAAACAGTGTGTTTACCAAGAAATAACTAATTATTTCTTGGCAGAAAATGTTAGTACAAAAGGTGCACTGTGGTTCATGAGGAAACCTAAAATAAAAATAGTCATATACACATACATAAAGAAACTGCTCTGTGTTAGCTCTGGTCACATTTTCTAGTATTTGTAGATATGGGGGACAAAGAACGTAGTTTGGCCTTAGTCTCTGGTTCCTAATTATAGCTCTTGGAATTCCCTAGCAATCAAGGTGTCTCTATTTTCTAAAATAGCCAGCCAACTCTTAAAAGTGTGTAGAGGAATAGTGGCTGTCTATTTGCTACCCCACCCTGGTAGCAAACCTCAGGAAAGGAGGAGGGCAGGATGCAGTCAATCATGCATGTTCATTCGTGGGATCAGCCATAACTATGCATTAAGGTCCCAGACATACATATGCACTGAGGTCCTAATGACGAAGGTACTTTGAACCTTGGAGCTTCCTCTTTGGGACTTCCTGTATTGGTGAGAACATCCATGTACAGGGCAGGGTGTGGCATGCCCCTGGGAACAATGGACACCTTGTACCTGGAACTCTCCTAGACCTTAACTGATGCATCCTTTCCGGTTATAATAAATGGGTAACTGTAAGTATACGTAGTCTCTGTGAGTTCTGTGAGTTGTTTTAGCAAATTATCAGACCCAACCCGAGGCAATGAAAGCCAGCAAAGAGGCTGGTATTTGCCTATTTGGCAAGGGCTGGAAGGACAGAATATCATTAATGTGGTAGATAAGGCTTATTTCCTATTTTCTCCCTGCCTTTATTTTTTTATTGAAAAAAACTCTGAAGCACAAAATAAAGTAATTCTGTAGCTCAGTGAGGGCAGGGAATTGCTCTGTTTTGAATTTTCACTCTTACATAGCATAATTGAATGCATGGTCTCTATTAGACTGTCTAGAACCCTGGTGGAGCAGTGGTTAAGAGCTTGGCTGCTAACCAATAGGTCAGCAGTTTGAATTCACCAGCTGCTCCTTGGAAACCCTATGGGGCAGCTCTACTCTGTCCTATAGGGTCACTATGAGTCAAAATCGACTCCACAGCAATGGGTTTGTTTTTTTATTAGTCTGCCTAGAAACCCTGGTGGCGCAGCAGTTAAGCGCTCGGCTGCTAACTGAAAATTGATGGTTGGAAAACACCAGCCTTTCCATGGGAGAAAGATGTCACAGTCTGCTCTCACAAAGATTACAGCCTTGGAAACCCTATGGGGCAGTTTTACTCTGTTCTATAGGGTCACTATGAGTCAGAATTGACCCAACGGCAATGGGTTTGTTTGTTTGTTTTTACATATTATTTAGGGGACTGTGGTGGCACAGTAGTAGAATTCTTGCCTTCTTTGAAGGAGAACCAGTTTTGATCCCTGGTCAATGCACTTTATGTGCAGCTGCCACCTGTCTGTCAGCGGAGGCTTGCATGTTGCTATGATGCTGAACAGGTTTCAGCAGAGCTTCTAGACTAAGATAGGCCAGGAAGAAAGGCCTGGCAACCTACTTCTGAAAATCACCAGTGAAAACTTGATGGATCATAACTGTCTGTAGTGCCGCCAATCACAGGAACAGTACAGGACTAGGCAGGGTTTCTTTCCATTGTGTTGTCATTGTGCATGGGGTTGTCATGGGTTAGGGACATACTGGATGGCAGCTAACAACAACACATATTATCTAATGATTAGCTATTAAAAATAAAACTACTCATAATTACTAATTACAGTAAGGTGTTTATTATTTTTTTCTATTCAGAACCATATTCCTTCCATACGTATAAATTTTTTCTTTTTAGCTTTGTTGGCAATATTTACATTAAAAGGAAATTTTCAGGTTTGAGAGCAACACTTGGAATACGCACATGTTGAGCAGAAATACAGATTTTCATTTAAGCTAAGTCAAGAAGGTAAGCTTTAAAGTCAAACTCTACAGGGTCCTGTTTACAGATTTATTTATTCCTGAACTTTATATACAGCAATCACTGTTTCACTGTTTTGTGATCTCCCAAGTTCAGTTTGAATCCAGAGTGGTGCTGCACTGAAAATCGTTATCATCAAGGCACTATTTTTCACTCTAGATCAATTGCTGTTTAAAGGATACTTAGGAGTCATGTATGCAGTTTTTAAGAGAGAAAATGAAAGGTGTGAAAGTGGTTATAATAAAAAACAAAGTCTTTTCAGGTTATCTGTGAAGAAAATGTACTAGATATCTAAAATTATAATAGCGCTGGCTTCTTTTATTCTGTTGTTATCGTTGTTAGGTGCCATGCATTTTGTTCCGACTCACAGTAACCCTGTGTGCAACAGAACTAAACACTTCCCAGTCCTGTGCCATCTGCACAACCGTTGCTGTATTTCAGCCCACTGTTGCAGCCACTGTGTCAATTCATCTCCTTTGAGAGTCTTGCTCTTTTTTGCTGACGCTCTACTGTACCAAGCATGATGTCCTTCTCCAGGGACTGCTCCCTCCTCATAACAAGTCCAAAGTGCATGAGACAAAGTCACGCCATTCTTGCTTCTAAGGAGCCTTCTGGCTGTACTTCTTCCAAGATCGATTTGTTCATTATTCTGGCAGTCCATGGTACACTTAGTATTCTTAGCCAACACCATAATTCAAAGGCATCAGTTCTTCTTTAGTCTTCCTTATTCATTGCCCAGCTTTCTCACGCATATGAGGCAGTTGAAAATATCATGGCTTGGGTCAGGCACACCTTCATTCTCAAAGTGACATCTTTGTTTTTAACACTTTAAAGAGATCTCTTGCAGCAGATCTGCCCAATGAAATGTGTCATTTCATATGTTGACTGCTGCTTCCATGGGCATTGATTGCAGATTCAAGTAAAATGAAATTCCTGAAAACTTCAATATTTTCCCCATTTATCACGATGTTGCTTATTGGTCCAGTTGTGAAGATTTTTGTTTTCTTTGTGTTGACGTGTAATCCATACTGAAGGCTGTGGTTTTTGATCTTCCTCAGTGAGTGCTTCAAGTCCTCTTCATTTTCAGCAAGCAAGTTTGTGTCATCTGCATAACACAGGTTGTTAATGAGTCCTCTTCCAATCTTTATGCTGTGTTCTTCATATAGTCCAGCTTCTTGGATTATTTGCTCAGCACATAGATTGAATAAGTTTCATTACTCTCTTATTTTAGTCCCAAGGTATCAAAAAAGCCAAACATTGTCTAATGCACACATTTCAGTTCTGCTTGAGGAGGTGTGCACAGTACACTGCATAGAGATTTCCACAGACCAGACATCGATAAATGTTTGCTGAACATGCTGAACTGGATCAAATCTGAAATGTTGATTTAAAAAGTGTTATGCCTGAAATAATGAAAAGCCTTTTACTGTTGTTCACCTATACTTTTTTGCCAACAGATATTCAGTCCTTACTATATTACATGCATTGTTCAAAGCACCTTGTATAAAGTAAATTTTATAAAATTTATAAAATTAAAGATTTAATTCTGATTAAAAACTCTATGAAAAAGAAGTTATTATTATCACTTCATAGAAGAGAAAAATGGGGCAAAGGAAGATTAAGTAACTTGTGTACAACCACACAGCAGATATAAAACATCTAAGTTAGGATTTAAATGGAAACCCTGGTGGCATAGTGGCTAAGTGCTGTGGCTGCTAACCAAAAGGTCGGCAGTTCGAATCTGCCAGGCGCTCCTTGGAAACTCCATGGTGCAGTTCCACTCTGTCCTATAGGGTCGCTATGAGTCCGAATTAACTCAATGGCAGTGGGTTTGGGTTTTGTTTTGTCTTGCTCCAGAGCTGGGTTTTTAACCACTTACATATATGCCCCTTAGTTTTAATACTGTACTTAGATAAATAGTATTCTGACTGGAAATCAAATAACCATTTAGTCCCGGCACTTTTATAATTATAATGATGGAATATTCCTTTCCTATTTGTACCTTTTTTTTTTTATTTGTATCTTACTTCCCTGTTCTATTGAATAGTCGTTGCATTTTATAAGATTTTCTTACAAACCATTTTTGAATCAACATTTGAATAAAAAAAGAAAAATATCAAATTCTAAAGCTGTCACTTATTTTTCTATGAATATGTTAGTTTGATTCCTTATTAGCACATCCAAAAATAAGCTTCTTAGAGTGTCTCTGGACAGACCAAAGACTAGGCCATTATTTTGCTTTATTTTTCTTTTCAGAAAATTACAATATATTTAATAATAATTGAAGACTGTGTCATACTGTACTCAGAATGCAAAAAAAAAAAAAAACCCTCTAACTTTATGTTTTCCATTTACTATGTTTTTTTATGTATAATTTATTAAAATGAAATGGAAAGTGAGAAACTATGACGCTCAAATAGCTTTCTTATTTGCTGGTAAAGTAGATTTCCCTCTCTTTTTCTCTCTCTATATACAGACATATACATATATGTATATCATATATATAATTTATATCCTCTACCTTTCCTTATTTTCAGTTTCGGTCAATTTTAAAGTTTTTTCCACAGTGATTCTGAATTTTATTTTAAAGCATAGACCCCAGAGTTAAGTCAAAGAATCAGAGAAAAATCTAAGAGATCATCTATTTTGATCCTGTTACTTTATAAATGAGAAAACTGCAGGTCTAAAACGATGTGATCAAAATTACATAATTAGCATCAAACCTTTAAGAGAGTCTATATAAATATTCAAAACAAATAGTCTACATTTTGAGTTCTGTGGCTCTATTCTCTTCCATCAATTTGATCTGAATCTTCTCTTTCCTTCAATTGTCCTTATTCAATTTTGATTCCACTCCCAACAGTGTTTTGTTTCTTTGTTTTTCTTTTTTAACTGTGGTACTCTGCCAGGAAAGGGAATTCTGGTAGGTAAGTTACGAGAATCAGAGTCCAGACTACTCCAGCCCCTCAGGTCTTACTGTGGACCTCTTGGACTCATGCACTCTTAAAGTGGGTGAAACCTCCCCATTTTTAGCTGCCATTCTCAAGCCCCCTAACTTCTTTTTCCATTAAATATCATATTTCATGACTCAACTGGGCTCTACAGAGGAATTAAATGTCGATTTAGTATTTAAAAATTAATCAATATAATTCACTAAACTAACAAGATCTAAGAATTAGAAAAATTTTTATTTACAGACTGTATCTTTGTGATTAGAAAAATATCCAAAGAATGTACAAATAAACTAATAGCATTATTAAGTGAATTTAGCAAGATCACTGGATACAAATTTAATATCCAAAACTTACATTTTTATAAAACTCACACACAATTAGAAATAAAACTTAAAGATCTTATTTACAATAGGTTTTATGACAAACACCTATAATGTAAATTACTTCTAAGCAGAGATTATTTACTTATTATTAAATCAGTATTATATATTTAAGAAAATGGAAAGATATACCACATTCATGGATTGGAAGGCTTAATATTGTTAAGATGTCAGTTCTCCCAAAATTGTCCTGTAGATTCAATACAGTCCTAATCAATGCCTGGAAGTTTATTATTTTGTAAAAATTGACCAACTGATTCCACAGTTAACATGAAAATGCAAAAAGTAAAACAAAACCAAGATAATACTGAAGATGAACAAAATGGTGGGATTATTCACTGTATTAAATGTCAAAACATATTATAAAGTTATGTTTTTGTTGTTGTTGTTGTGTGCCATTGAGTTGATTGTGAGTCATAATGACCCTACATAACAGAGTAGAACTGCCCCATTGAGTTTCCTATGCTGTAACGTTTACAGGAGCAGATTGCCGAGTCTTGTCTCCTGCAGAGCGGCTGGGGGCTTCGAACTGCAGATCTTTTGATTAGCAACCATGCACTTAACTGTTGTGTCACCAGGCATTACAAAATGCAGTATTTGTGCAAGCATAGACAAAGAGACTAACAAAATACTGTCCAGAAACAATGCACATATGGAAAATTGCTTTATGACAAACATACCACTACAGAGTAATGTCAAAAGAAGTCTTTTCAGTAAGTGGTGCTGGTTCAATTGAGTATCAACAGAAAAAATTAAAATTGATCCATATTTTGTTACACATAAAAAAGCAATTCCCAGGCTATTGTAGATTAATTGCAAAAGGTAACAGGAGAATTAAAAAAAAAAATTTTTTTGATACCTTTATTATATTTTGATAAGCAATGTTTTTTCTTTCTAAATAAGAAAAAATGCAATAACATTAAAGGTGAAGATTGATACATGAAACTTCATTGAAATTAATAATATCTGTTCATCTGAAATCACTACTAATAGAATAAAAAAGCAAGCCACCACAGAGTGGAAAAGATCTTTGAAATAAATATAACTTGCAAAGGGCATGTACCATAACACATGAATTAGCCTTCAAATCTCAATAAGGAAAAGAAACACAAACCAATGGAACAAATGAGTGCTTGAGCAGGAACTAAGTAAAGCTGCTGTTGTCAAATGCCTAACTTCATTAGTTATCAAGGAAATGCAAATTAAAACCACAGTGAGATACTACTTTACACTAACCAGAAAGGCTAAAATTTAATATATTTATAATACCAAAAATTGGCAAGAGAGCAGAACAACCGGAACTCTCGTATGCTGCTTTGGGGAGGTAAGGTGATTCAGCTGCTCTGAAAAACTGGCAATATGCACTGAATGTGAACATATGCATATCCAGTGACCCAGCAATTGTTAATAATATTAAAATTGCTAATAATAAACAACAGAAGTGTTCAGATATGTGCAGGAAAAGGTATACGGAAGAGTATGTATGGTAGCATTATCATACTAGTAAAAACCTAGAAACTATTTTTTTTTTTTATCCCAAGGTCAATACAATGGGTAACAATGCTATTTCCATTCAGTAAAACACTATACTGCAATGACAATGGATAAACTGCTGCTATATGAAACAGTATAAATAAGTCTTACAAATACAAAGTTTAAATATAATCAAAATTAATCCATAATCTTACAAATCAAGACAGTGGCTCCTTTTAAGGAGCAGAGAGTTAGCTGTTATTGGGAAAGGCCAGGAGGGATGCTTCATGACTCTGGCTATTTTCACAACATGGAGAATAAAAATTATACTAAAAAAGTTTCTTTTCTTTCTTTCCAGCACCAATATCACGGCATCCATGACATTTATAAATACTTATAATTAATAATGTAATCATCTACTGTATTTCTACACAAATAATAGGCCTTTTCCATTACTTTGCCAGCTGCGCCCTCTACCCTGCAACATATTTTTGTAAGTGGACTATGCTGAATTTTTTTACAGCAACATGTAAAAAAATTAACATAGTGGCGCTTATGAAAATATCTTGTGGTGGGGGAGGGCATGGCTGGAAAACAAACAAAAGGTGTGTGTTATTTACATAAAAATATTGTATACCTGTTTAATATTTCACTTTCTTGAATCACATGCTATTATTTATCAGTTGTATATGTAGGTTCAATAAAAAAATGTTGATTGAGAATCTGAATAGCATCAAATAGAAGAAAATCTTAAAAAAACAAAAGAAAGATTTTGATATAATTCTGATATAAAATGACTGCTGGAAAACATGGTCTTAAAGTTAATAATATTATGTCAGCTTTATATATAATTGACTTGAAATGGTGTGATATTGATATTTTGAATTAGTGAGTTTGTTTTGGTTATCGCTAATTTATTTTTCATTCAATAGAAATATAAACCTTTTCTTTGTGTAAGGCATTTTATGAGGCATTTCATGATATGAACATTAATCATCTACAAATCAGCATAATTTAGGGGAAAAGAAATATATTCATCTATTACCTGTTCCATAAAAAGTAGTATTTGTTATGGGATACATTTATTATTTGATTTTTTATAAGAAATAGAATCCAGAAACCACCTAACATTTGATGACATGCAGATATCATTCTGTATAAAGAAGCTTTGAAGAGATCATCTTTGTAAAAACAAACTGGAATATTTTCTGAAAATAACAATTTTTCTCTAGATCTTAACATCCTGTATTCATGTATGCACTATAATGTCATTCTCAAGAGATCTGAGAGAAAGTAGAAAAATTCAGGATAATTCTCAAATGATAATTCAAAATGAAGGCAGGATGTAACAGAGAAATAGACATTAAGAAAAATTTTAAGTCTTCATCTCAAATGGGGAACAGCATCAATTCCATGATAAATTTTATGATGATCTTTTTTGCATATGATTTGAAGTTGGTTTCCTAACTTAGGGTACAGAAGGATTGTCTGAGAATATGACATGGTGAATAATAACAATGAAGGTATAACAATAAAATATCATACTTAAATACATTTACATGTGCCCAAGCTTCTAAACACTCAACATATATTAAAACAGTTAATATTCACAGAAATCTATAATGGAAGTATTATTATTATCATCCCCATTTTATAGAGGAGGAAACTGAGGCTCAGTGAAATGAAGAAACTTATTCCAGGTAGTCAGTGGCATAGGCAGATTCCAACCCCAGTTAGTTTGTCTGAAGACTCTATTCAAACCACTATGTTATTCCAAAAACAAAACAAAACAAAACAAAACCCCAGACAAATCCGTTGCCATCCAGTCGATTCCGACTCTGATTTTTAGGTATTTTGTCTAACATTCTCTTCTACTAAACAGTCAATAGGAGGAAACAACTCAGGGGAACTAATACTCTAAGTACCTTCTCCTCACTCATGTAGTACAATAATGATATTTTGTTGGCATCTAATTCAAAACTAAGAGGATTAAAAAAAAAAGCATTGCTCTATAGTTTCATACAAATTCTTCCAAGGATTTTTCCGTAATGCCTTTGTTACATTCCACTAAAACTTTCTATCTTGACTAAAAACAATTTGAAAATCTAAAAACAATTGGAAACTCTGGTGGCATAGTGGTTAAGGGCTACTGCTGCTAACCAAAAGGTCGGCAGTTCAAAGCCATCAGGAGCTCCTTGGATAACCCTACGAGGCAGTTCTACTTTGTCCTTTAGGGTTGCTATGAGGCCGAATCTCTCCTCAGCGATGGGTTTGGTTTGTGCTATTTATAGCAGGCTGGAGCTATTAAAAACCAATGGCTACTCTTTCCTAAAATATATTCTATATACAACTGACCATATTTGACTACAATTGATCACATAATGCCTTTTATTTGATGATGTAGAAAGAATTGTAGAAGTAAAAAGAGTTTGTCACTAAAGGAAAGATATTAAAGTATTACTCAGTAAGTTGAGTGTTGGATTGAGTTGAACGAAATGAATTATGATCATGTTAATTCTCACAGGACTTTAAGATAAGAAGGAGAAGAAACAGGGCAAAGTTCGACATGAAACCTGGCAAAGCTGGAATGAGTAACTCAGTTCCTGTCTGTTCCTGAATCAACCCATCTAGAAATCCCTCGGCTTCCCTAGAGAGGAAAAGAATTTCTCTCATTAATAAAAGCTTCTTTCTTTCTAAGACCTTAGTGAAACTGTTGAAGAGTTTTTCCTTTACAAATTGCCAGGATCATTTCTAGATTGAGTTACCAACCATAAGAGGAATTCAGCATATTACTAGGAAAATTGACCAGAAAAGGGTTTTAAAAGGCACATTCTCACTTCGGAGGTTCTTTACTCATGGCTCTATGTTCAGAAGTCCGTTTTCTTTTTCCAAAGCACTTTCTCCCAAACACTCCAAGGACAAGTCTTGTCTCCTACTTGACATAGCTGTGTGCTCCCTAGATCATCTGAGGTGCACAAAATTTGATTTTAGGTAACATATGTAAAGTAGTTGAGTATATATAAGGTAGCCAAAAGCCCCTACCTTTCCTGGAAAAACAGGGGAAAGTCAAACTCTAAAGGACTTACTTCTACACAGGATCGTTTGAACCAGCACTACTCAGAAAAAGAACAGATGTTATACCATCTCCAAAACTAAAGTCACATTTTTGAACTGCTTCAGTGAAATGATATTTTAATATGAGTGCGACTATAAAATTAAATAGCTTTCTGCTTTAGCTGCTCAGTCCCAGAGGCTTGCTGCCAAAAGATTCAGTGTAGAAAACCACAGAGCATATATACTTCATTGGCAGTAAACACCGTGCAGTGCTATTTTGAAAATCAAATGGAATAATTCCTCTGAAAACTTTGCAAACTGAAAAATTATACAAATGTATTTAAAATTATATTTTACATTATTCTAGGCAGCTTTGTAAAGAAATTCTAGGTGTAGTTACGTTTTGCATTTAGAAGTCTGAGAAGTGGTAACGCATTTTTTTAAATTTACTGTTCACTTGCTAGAGTAGCGTTTTAAATCCCCCAAGCATAGCTCTCAATTCAAGGTCTGCTTGAATTATACCTGGTTGAATTTATTTCTAATATACCCACTAATTGTTAGCTTTTATCTCCTTTTTACTGCTTCATTTTAATTTTAATTAAACATATGTAAATATTAGGCTTACACTTCAAATTGTGTTGCAAAATCAATCCAAAGGAGAACACAGCTACATGGTAGAAAGGAGAGGTTATGGAAGGAAGAGAGGAGTTACTTGTGAAACTGAAGAATGGAAAAGGTATTAAAATGATATGTAACTGTAAGTTTGACAGTCGTGATATCTCTAATCTGATTTTTGTGTATGTGCAGAACACATAGTGGTAAAACATTTCATAAACGTGTAACAAAGACAAGGAGCGTAGATTATAAATGTGCTTCCAAACAGAAGTGCTTTCCAGAAACTTACCAGTCATGCAGTTCTTAAATTCAATGTCATCAACTGCAGCTCCTCCTCCCAGATCTCTCGTTCTGATACCTTGAAATATGACTTGGAAATTCCTTAACTTTCCCAGCAGGATTATGGCCTTTTGCCAGTGATCTCTGGGGTTCTGGTCACTTTCTTGCCATATTTTTGATAGTCCTTTCTCCGTCTGAAAGTAAAGAAGTCTGCTTTAGGGAAATAAACACCGAAACAAAACAAAAACCATTTAAAACAGAAACATTTGACCAATGAAATCTAACAATTTTTTTTTTTTTACCTCTGACAATATTCATGATACTGTTTACCCTACCAACACAAGGGTTATTAATCTTCTAAAGTGTTTCCCAAAATTAATATTAGCAGATGAAAATACACTTGGTATTTTCAGAGACACCATTATTACTAAGTGCTCTATTCAGTTAAATTCTGTCTTTCAAGAACACAAAATTCTTGATATTTGATGGAATCAGAACAGTTTACAGAGGCTCTGGGTTTATAGCTCTGGATACCTCCCACCTTCTATTCATGTTCTTTAGCTAGTTAGATCGCACCTCCCTATGAAGAGCTGAAATTACTGACAGAAGGAGGAGACGAAAGGGAAGAATATGGGGGAGAAGTCACTAATCTCCGAAGAATAAAGGAATTGTAATGTGAACTGAGCACAGAGAGAAAGTGATAGATAATTTTTAAGAGTAGTCAGATCTCAAAATTCTATTAGGATATGGATATAAGCATCAACTATAACTTTCTATACCAAATTTTTTTATTAGAAAGGTAAAAAAACTCCAAAAAACTTACAGAAATACTTCTTCTGAATACCTGTTTGGTTCTACAAGTAGTAGAGTATTCTAACACATAAACAGCCCCAGTATAATATAACATGACATGACATGACAAGTAACATAATAGCAATGATCAAATAAAAGTGATACCCACAGTAAAACAGACTATAAGCCAGTTAAGCACAAGGACAAGGCTTTGATCATATACAATGTTGTTTGCTATTCTGGGCCTAGTCCGTTTTGAGAACTAGATGCATTACCAAATCATGAGGATGGAATATATGTGTGTTGTGTGTGGTTACAAACAACACACATATAGCATTATGTTTATGGTTAGCACAAACAATATTTCAGGGTCTATTATTATATTTCCATGATATAGTCACAGAAAACTTTGTATATGCTTAAAATTAAAACAGTACAATACACCAAAAAAACCCAAACCCACTGCCATTGAGTCATTTCTAACTCATAGCAACCCTATGAGTAGAACTGCCCCATAGGGTTTCCAAGCTGTAAATCTTTAAGGAAGCAGACTACCACGTCTTTCTCCCTCAGAGAAGCTGGTGGGTTCTAATTGCCAGTCTACTAGTTAGCAGCCAAACACTTTAACCACTGTGCCACAAAAAACAAAACAAAAAAACCTGTTGCCGTTAATTCTGACTCATAGTGACCCCATAGGACAGAGTAAAACTGCCCCATAGAGTTTCCAAGGACTGCCTGGTGGATTCAAACTGCTGACCTTTAGGTTAGCATCTGTAGCTCTTAACCACTGGGCCACCAGGTTTTCCATTGTGCCACTAGGACTCTAAATACTACAATAAACAAGAGTATATCATGGAATAGCATCTGGAAAACCAGGCTAGATGTTCTAACAGCTTTTAACATACAGCTGTGAAATAAACAGATACTTTAAAGAATATAGGTTAAATGAGAAAAAGGAAATGTTTGAAGAGGGGAACCAAAGGGGCTACACATTCACAGTTCTATGCTTTTCTGGGAACGTTTTATGTTGATAAATATGACTGGCACCTTGTTTTGCTGAGCGAGACATTAATGTTTGATCAAGTGGTTCTTTCTCTGTGTGGTTACAGGGAGAAAAAGGAACTAGCTATTAGTTCTTCTAAAATTAACGCTGCAAAACAACCAACAGTCTATAGTTTGATCTTTCAACATTCTGTCCAAAACACAGCAGATTTTCACACCCAGAGATTCATGTAACTTATGCATAAAGGGGATGGGAAATTCACACCTCATTAATGGAATTTCTTATCTTTGCGATTACTAGAGAACAGAAGTCCTTTTCAAGGTTAGTCTTTGACTCTCAGAGATGTCTTAGTGATTTGGAAACAAGGGAACAGTTAGTTAAATTAAAGATTAAAGGGAACTTTGTCCAACACTTAGCAATATACTAGGTGTGGATATTGATGAAAGTCTGACAACTTACAAACTTAGTTCATTTTACTAATTTTTCCTATTAATCTGCCTCTGCAATTTATAGAACCACTCATTAGTAATACCAAGCCCGCAAAGAGTTTTCAATAAATATCGTTGAAGGAGATCGTATGGTCATTTCAATCAATAAAATGTGAACGATATCTTAAGTCTTACAACTGGGCTTCTAATAAAAAAGAGACTTGGATAACGTATTCATTGACATTTTATGTGGTAGGAAAATAAAATGAGGGCTATTCTCTTGAGAACTGACCATTGATCAACCTAATGGTTAGAAATTGTAGAATCTCATTCTGATGTATTTGCTATTGTTCCACACTGATTCCATAATTATCAAAACTATTCATCAACTGTGCAGTGGGGGTTGATTTATTTCTTTACTTATCTCTCAGTTATTCATTTGTTCAGCAAACATTCAATGTTCACACAGTGTCAGATACTAAACCCACTCCCATCGAGTCGATTCTGACAATCCTATAAAACAGAGTAGAACTGCCCCATAGGGTTTTCAAGGCTATAAACCTTTTTTTTTTTAATTTATTTTTTTTATTATTGTACTTTAGATGAAGGCTTACAGAACAAACTAGCTTCTCATTAAATAATTAGTACACAGATTGTTTTGTGAAATTGGTTACCAACCCCACGACATGTCAATACTCTCCTTTCTTGACCTCGGGTTCCCTGTTACCAGCTTTCCTGTCCTCTCCTGCCTTCTAGTCCTTGCCCCTGGGTTGGTGTGCCCCTTTAGTCTCATTTTGTTTTATAGGCTTGTCTAATCTTTGGGTGAAGGGTGAACCTCAGGAGTGACTTCATTACTGAACTAAAAAGGGTGCCAGGGGCCATACTCAAGTTTCTCCAGTCTTTGTCAGGCCAGTAAGTCTGGTCTTTTTTTGTGAGTTAGAATTTTGTTCTACATTTTTCTCTAGCTCTGTCCAGGACCCTCTATTGTGATCCCTGTCAGAGCAGTCAGTGGTGGTAGCCTGGCACCATCTAGTTGTTCTGGACTCAGTCTGGTGGGGGCTGTGATATTTGTGGTCCACTAGTCCTTTGGACTAATCTTTCCTTTGTGTGTTCATTTTTCTTCATTCTCCCTTGCTCCCACCGAGGTGAAACCAGTGGAGTATCTTAGATGTCCACTCACAAGCTTTTAAGACCCCAGATGCTACTCACCAAAGTAGAATGTAGAACATTTTCTTTATAAACTATGTTATGACAATTGAGCTAGATGTTCCCCAAGACCATGGTCCCCACACAAGGCTATAAATATTTACAGAAGCAGATTGCCACATCTTTCTCCTGCAAGCCACTGGTAGGTTCAAACCTCTGACCTATTTTGGTTAGCAAATGAGTGCTTTAACCACTGTGCAACCAGGGTCCTCAGATACTGTGATAGACACCAGGAATAGTAAGGTGAAAAGACATGGAACCTAGTCATAAAAATTATTATAAAATTACTCTGTGTGCATGTATATATGTATATGTGTGTGTGTATATATATATATATATATATACACACACCTTCATTTTTTTTTTCATATATATAAATATAGAAAGAGAGAGGGAGGTACATAGATTTTACATGTGACAGTGCTTGTGTTTCAAAAAGATTACCAGTGACAGTGTGGACAACAAACTAGATATGAAACAATAAAAATCGGAAAGAAAAGCAAGCACTAGACCAGTGGTTCTCAACAGTCCCTAGACAAAATAATGAAATACAAATACCAGGGCACATCCCAAACTGTTGACTCAGAATCGCTGGAAAGGGTACCAAACATTTGTACTTCATACAAATATCTCCACAAGTATTTTAGATATATTGTCAATTCTGAGAACCGTAGAATGAAGTCATGGTGGATCTTGTATGCTATACTAAGGAATCCAAAGTTACTGTGTGTCTTAGTCATCTAATGCTGCTATAACAGAAATACCAAAAGTGGATGGTTTTAACAAAGAGAAATTTATTTCCTTACAGTAAAGTAGGCTAAAAGTCCAAATTCAGGGTGTCAGCTCCAGGGGAAGGCATTCTCTTCAATGTTCCTCAGGGTTAGGAGCTTCTCCACACAGGAACCCAGGTCCAAAGGACTCTGCTCCCAGTACTGCTTTCTTGGTGGTATGAGATTCCCCTGTTCTCTCTGCTCACTTCTCTCCTTTATATCTCAGAAGAGATTGGCTTAAGACACTATCTAATTTTGTAGATCATTTTTTTTTTTTATCAATATAACTGCCACTAATCCATCTGGTTATATCATAGTGATAGAATTTATAGCATATAGGGAAATCACATCAAATGACAAAATGGTAGACAATCATGTAATACCGGGAATCATGACCCAGCCAAGTTGACAGATATTTTGGGGGGACACAATTCAATCCAGGACACTGTGTAATGTTGTGATTAGGTGCCATCGAGTGGGTTTTTCGATTCACAGTGACCCCATGAGACAAAATAAAACTTCCCCATAGGCTTTTCTAGACTGTGATCTTTATGGGAACAGATGGCCAGGTCTTTCACCACTGGAACCACCAACCTTTTGATTAGCAGCTGAGTATTTAACCATTGCACCACTGACATTTAAGGATTTTTAGAAAGCTAGTATTACAGTCACAGAGAGAGCACGTTATGGAGTATAGGTTATAGCAGGGAGGCAGAGTGAGGTTGAGGTTAAATTCAGGGTAAGGATGTGGGTGAGAGAGAAAACCATAGGGAGGCCGTGAAAAAGAGACTGAGATTCTGAATGAACACAGTGTTGACAGTGGGTAAGACAAGTGATATTTATTATTTACCGTAAGTCAGGCAAAGTTATAAATGTTCATGAAATTCTTTTAAGAACCATAACAGATCTATGAGGACATTGCTATTATTAACCTTATTTTGCCTATGAGAAATCCAAAGTACAGAGCATTCAGTGATTTGCCAAAAGTCAGAGGGATTCAAACTCAGGAATTCTGGAGCTGGTTCTCTTCCTTTTAGTCACTGTATTGTATACCTCCCCAACGCAGATGTATGCAGGTGATGCCAGGTACAAAGACTTAACTAAGCAACTTTTTAAAAGACAATTATATAGTAATTCTCAAATTGTGTTCCATATATAGTTGCTTTAATTATTTACTTCATTAATTTTCTGATTTCAGTTCCTTCTAAACTGAGGAAGAAAAAAATCTTTCACTTCTAACTCATGTCTTTGCCACTGCCCAAGGATTTAACTCCTGAAGCATATGGATGTTCGACTCAATATTTTGAGGCAATAAACAAGAAAACTGATTAATCACACTAACAATAAGAAAAACTAGTCATTTATACAAACTGGATAAATCACAGAAACTAAAGAAATAATGTCTTTCCTTATATTTAACCTTTCTTATAACTTTGAATTTTTTTCTTATGTTGTATGCATACTAATCCTTTGCTTAAAAAACCTTTGCTTATACACGGTAAATTTGTTTTTGCAGTGTGTTTGTAGTCATACTTTGTACCAGTTTTTCCCTTTTGGGTCATGCAAAGAAAAGTAATAAGAAATACTAAAAAGATAAATTCTAAGATTTGCAAGTGGAATATAAAAAGTCCTGAAGGTCAACAAGAGAATGACAGAAAAGGGGAAAGATACAAAAGCATATTTACAGACAATTTGTAGAGGAAGAAACACGAAACAGATGCTCAGGCTGGTTGACAGTGAGGCAGTTCAGGAGTGCTTGGTAAATTGTGACGAGTACACTCCAGGGAGGATTTTGTAGCAGTAGGAACCAACTGAATGGGTGACTAAATGTTTGTTTGCATCAAAATGAAAATGGATCATGAAGGAAAAAAGTAATAAACAGAATAAAAGTTATGACACACTGGCTTTTTAAGAAATTAAAATATATTCAAAATAATAGTACACATATTATGAAATACATATAACCAAAGGATAAACTTTACAACAGTTGCTTATGAGAGGGGAGGGAAATGGGGATAAAAAGAAATAAAATAAATTTAAAATAAACCATCAATTATTTTTATATTTTTTAGTGTCTTTGGCTAATGTGCTGGACACTAAATAGTTTTACTAATTTTTTTTCAATTAATGGTATTGGAATTTCTAATTAGACCATTATAGTGTCTCCTAATCATGTAGGTTTTATTTGTTTCTTGGTAGTATTTTTCCTCCTCTCTTGTTATTTACTTTTAAATTGCTTTGGTCTTCCAGAACAATGTTAAACAATGGACATAACTGTGGTCGTTTTATGTAACTTTAAAAAGAAACAAAAATGATCACAAACATAAATTTAACCTGTAGACAGTTTATAAGGGCAACCTGTGAGAAATTCTCAGAAAATTAACATCTTAAGTAAATATTCATGACTTCTGCACTCTCATTGTTCCCTGCTGGAGAAACATAACTAGGAGGACAAACAGCCATGAGGTTAAAGGAAAAGTACAGCCCTCCAAGTGGAACTTGCATGGATTCTACCCATGCCGAAGTCTTTGGGTTCAGGAGGATATGAAATGGATCCTGTAGAGCCTTTTGCAGGAACCACGACTGACACTGCAATCTACAAAAACGGTTTGCCTCTCTGAATGAGCTGGTGGGTCTGGTGAGTACAAAGAAAAATCACCTGCCATTCAAAATGACTCAGTAGCTGGGAAGAGACATCAGATGAAGGACTCCTGTTGGGGTGTATTTAACAGCAAAGAGAGAGGTGCTCTTGAAATCATTAAAAAAAAAAAAAACTTAAGGAAGTTTAATGAGTAATGATCTCTGAAAAAAAGAAAAAAACAACTAATAGCTGAACTGAAGAATAGAATTGAGACTTCTAGAGCTATTATCTCAAAATACTGTCTGTGGAAAAGTGATGAGCCCCTAGGCTCTGGAGTCAGACTGCTGGGTTAAAACCTGAGCACTGCCTCTCACCAGCAGTTACTTCATCTATAAAATGGAAAATAAATGCATCTATCTCACAGAATTGTTTTGAGAATTAAAAGAGGTACCGTTAACAAAGTACCTAACATTAGTTATTGATATTATAGTGATGTTCATTGTTCACATTCTCATAGAGTAAAAATGCGAAGAACGGAAGATTGTGAGGGAAAGACAGGAGATATAAATAGAATCTGTATTCAAATAAGGAGTCCCCTGTGACACAAAAGGTTAAGTACTAGACTGCCAACCAAAAGGTTGGAAATTCAAACTCCCCCAGGCTGCCTCCAAAATTGTTGTTGTTAGGTGCCATTGAGTCGATTTCAACTCATAACGATACCATGTGACAGAGCAGAACTGCCCAATAAGGTTTTCTAGGGTGTAATCTTTACAGAAGCAGATTACCAGGTCTTTCATGTAGAGCCACTGGGTGGGTTCTAAATGCCAACCTTTTGGTTAGCAGCCACCAGGGCTCCTTGCCTTGGAAGTAAGGCCTGGCAGTCTGCTTCTGAAATGTCCCAACCTTGCAAACCCTATAAACACTTCTACTCTGCACTTGTGGAGTTGCCATGAGTCAGAATTGATTTGAGGGCGACTAACAACAGCAACAACAACATATTCAAATAACATGAGTTCTGAAAAGAAAGAATTAGCTTGAAGAGACTCAATTATCAGAAAAAATAAATGCAAATTTCTGAGCTGAAGAACAACTCAAAATTTTAAAATCGAATCACAAAAAATACATGACTTCCCCCAAAAGTCAGATATCCTGAATGATGAACACACTGCAAAATATCTGGCTAGTAATCCTCAAAATTTTCAAGGCCATTGAAAACAAGTAAAATCTGAGAAACTATCTCACGCAGGAAGTCCCCTAGAAGACATGGCTATTGGAGTACAAAAAAATGACAGGGGAGAAAAATGAGGAAATCTAAAGAAAGTATGAACTTACTTAATAATAGTGTATCAATACTGGCACATTGATTGTTACAAATGTTCAATACTAATAAAACCAAAAAAACCCAACCCACTGCCGTCGAGGTGATTTCCACTTTAGTGACCCTACAGGACAGGGTAGAACTGCCTCATCAAGTTTCCACGGAGTGCCTGGTAGATTCGAACTGCTGACCTCCTCGTTGACAGCTGTAGTGCTTAACCACTGCGTCACCAGGGTTTCCATCAATACTAATAGAACATGTTAATAATAGGGGAAATTGGGTATGGGTTATACGGAAACTCTTCGTACTATCTTCAGGAATTCTTTGTACTGTATCTGCATAATTCTATAAATCTAAAACTGTTTTTGAAAACCGAAAATATAACAAAATATATATATAAATATATGTGTGTATGTAAAGTAATTTCTTTTATATAATCCCCATGAGTAACTAGAATTTATCAAATCAAATATGAAAAGGCTGTAAAAAGCAGTAACTGTAAGAACTCTTTGGCCTTTACTCCTTTTTAGTCTAATAGAGTAAGTGTAGCTTTAAAATATTCTAATACAACTTTGTATATGTATAATGTATGTGTGAATTCTCTTTGCTGTTAGGATTTTTTTTCAAATTTTAGAAATTAAAAAAAAAACTTTAAAAGGTATGCTTGAATTAACAGAGCTTAAAAAATTAAAATTATAAGATACATACTGCAATTGCTCTCAATCTTAGGGGATACAAAAGGAGTGAGGAATAACCTATAATATAGAATAGGCCATGAAGATGATTGTTCTGACCAAGTTACAGTCAGAATGATTTTTGTGAGGTCTTTACTATACTCTCTGTATAGAAAAGGCTCACTAACCCAGTTAAAATCCCAATCTATGATAAAAAATGATAGTCAAGGTGATTTCCTACTTAGTGGTTGATGGCTGATTTCCACTGTCTTTCACACTACATTTGGCTCCTGAAGGAGAAAAAAAATTCATATAGTTGAACATAGAAGAAAAGTGGGAAAAAATAAAAATGAAGAATCCTTAGGAAGCATCTGACAGAAAGAGTAATAAGCGGAGGAGCAAGGTCAGGAACAGGATGTCAGTTATGAATGATACTATTTGTTCCTGGCACACTGTCCCTTCATGAGGGTTGATAACCATTCAATGCAAACAGAAGAACAGCATTTTATGACAAAATTATTGGACATAACTCAGCTCACTTGTCTTCTTTGAGAAGTGGGGAATAATGAGAGAAAAATAAAACAAATGTAAGTGTATGAAACAGCAAGTGTATACAAATGAATAGCAAATTTCATGCTAAGATCTGTGTAGGCATTTCTCTTGCCAAAAGAACGCCTGTATACATTGTGTACAAAGTGCGAATAAAAATCTTTCAGCAGAATATTAAAAGGAAAATTCTAGATATGATATCCTCTGAAAACCAGTACTATCTAATGGTAGACGCAAAATAAAATGTACAAAAAATGTTGCCAGCTCAGAAAAGTATGTAGAATTTAAATATGAGAATGGGGGAATTTTCTTGCTTGAATAAATCGCTTCATATGCCAAAATAGGAATGTAGCTTTCTGTTTCCTTTAACAATCAAACCAAAACCAAACCCGCTGCCGAAGAGTCCATTCCGTCTCACAGCCGCCCTGTAGGACAGAGTAGGACTGCCCCATGAGTCTCCGAGGCTGTAATCTTTACAGAAGCAGACTGCCTCATCTTTCTCTTGTGGAGTGGCTGGTGGTTTTGAACCAATGACCTTTCAGTTAGCAGCCGAGAACTTAACCACTGCACCACCAGGGCTATTTCCCTTACAGATAGATAAGTCAAAATATTCAAAATTTCACTCTTACAGTAAATGAATGAAATAGAAAATTTATACCAAAAAAAGGGATTATACTCCTAAAAAAATGAGCATAAGGATAGAAAGACATAGTAACAATAGGAGAATTAAATCAATGACAAAAAATATAAATAAGTCTAGCCATCAATTTATAGTGATGAAAATTAAGAAGGATAAGCAGTGATTTACTAATTATAATAAGACTATAACACGATAAAATGAATTTATTCATTTTGTCACTTACTTAACCCATTCATTGAGCAGCTAGTCTAGGTCAGACACCATTCCACGTGTTGGCAAACTGTATAATGATAGAGGCAAAACTTAAAATTAAGCTTGTTTTTCAAAAACTCAAAGGTGGCATATTTAACTTGCTCACTATGTCTTGATAGTCCCTAATGCAGGTGAGGACAAATAATGAAATCTGCCTAGATGTGATAACATGAAGATTGTGTTTTAATTCAAATCAAATAATAATATATGTATTTTATGTGCCATTCATTGAGCTAGGTGTCAAGGTGAAAAAAAAGATGATACAATTTAAGGGACTCGCAATAAACGGGAGATCAAGTGCTATATAATTATTATACTGTAATTATAATAATACTTACCTGAGTGTGAGAAAAATTTATCATATTATAGAAAAGGGGTGCTATTTTTGTGAGGTAACAGTGAAATGAGGAGCCTGTGTGAATTAAGAAGGAGCCCTGGTGGCGCAGTGGTTAAGAGCTACAGTTGCTAATCAAAAGGCTGGCATCTTGATCCACCAGCCACTCCTTGGAAACCCTATGGGGCAGTTCTACCTGTTCTATAGGATCACTATGAGTCATAATCAACTTGATGGCAAAGGGTTTGAGTTTTCTTTTTTTTTTTTTTTTGGTTTAATAACTTGGCTTTGGAAACTGAACAGGAAATCACCAAGTGCATAAAGTAAATGAGGTCATTCCCAGAATATAGAACACACAATTGAAAGCACTGTGGCACGGAGTGCTTGAATATTTTACGAACCCTGAATAGTCTGATGTAGTTAGATCATCAGTGAGTTAAAGACTCTGAGGAGTCAAGACTAGGCATACAGACCAAGGCCAAAGATACTAACAAAAGTATCTTTAATTGTATATTAAGGATTTAAGACTCAAGCCTTTAGCCAATGAGAAGCCACTGACAGTTGGGTATATTGAGAGTAAAGGCTTAGGGACCTAGGAGTAGGCATTGCCTTGAAATGAGCAGGAGACATGAAGGTCTACATTGAAGAGCTAGTTGGATATCGGAGTTCATAACTGGACTGAACAACGTAAGAACACGGCTTTCTAAGTAGCCCAAAACCAAGCAGTAGAAATTAGATGGAGTGTTAAAGCATGGAGGTAAAATATCCAGGTTAAAACCAGAAAACCAAACCCAGTGCCGTCAAGTCAATTCCGACTCATAGCGACCCTATAGGACAGAGTAGAACTGCCCCATAGAGTTTCCAAGGAGCGCCTGGTGGATTTGAACTGCCAACCCTTTGGTTAGCAGCCGTAGCACTTAACCACTACACCACCAGGGTTTCCAAATATCTAGGTTAGAGTTGAGAAAATCTGAGGTGATAGAACTCATCAGAAGAAGACACATGCTTAGCAGTTGGGAGCACAGGCTCTAGAAACAATGACTCTGCTCAAATCCCAGTTATACCATTTACTAGTTGGGTGACACGGGCAAGTTACTCAATTTACCTTGGCCTTACTTTCTTTGCATGTAAAAATGGAGATAATGACAATACTAATTCACAATTTCTCATTTCAAACCTTTATAGTCAAATGTCTGTTGTAATTCAGAACATTTGCAATTTTAGAAATATATGACTGTGAACGTTGTTAGATATCTGCGCAAGTTTGTAATGGCAATTCTGTAATAAAATACACAAATAATTTTGAAGTAAAATGGATGGCTATTCACACTAAATGAAATAAATAAAAATTCTGAACAGTCTTGCTTCAGTTTTTGTCAGGCTTGAAGCCAACAGAGTTACAACAATTTTTCCATTTTCAGGGATTTTTAGATTTTGAATATATAGATAAGGGAGTATCTGTAGAACCTACTAGATAGTGTTGTGACGATTAAAAGGGATAATACATGTAAAGGATTGTGAAGAGCACTTGGCATATGGGAGGCACTAAATATTTGTTAGCTCTTCTGATGATGATGATGATAGTGGTCATCGTAAGAGGCAGAGACTATGAGAAAAAGGAGCATTGGGGTCACCATGAGATGGAAAAGAATGGTTAGTAGTTTGAGAAGTAAAATGATAGAATGTAGTATTCAGAGGTTAGAATTTCAGAGCTAAAGAATTCAGAATTGGAGCAATTTCAGGTGAAGAAATGTTTCCTGAGCCAGTAGGCTGGGTTGGAGTTTGAAGAGAATGGAAAAGAGGAAGTCAGGTAAACGTACACAAGTGCTTTATAAAGAAAGAATACATTTGATGAAATTAACAGAATGTGGAGCATGGATCTATAAGCAGTCAAAACCAAAAACCAAATCCACTGCCATCGAGTCGATTCCAACTCAAAGCGACCCTATAGCAACCCTATAGGACAGAGTAGAACCGCCCCACAGAGTTTCCAACTAGAGCCTGATGGATTAGAACTGCTGACCTTTTTGTTAACAGTCAAAGCACTTACCCACTACACCACCAGGGTTTCTATAAGCAGTCAAAGGTAGGTAAAACTTTCAGAGATCATCTAATCACCAACATCTCATCTCCCAAACTCTTTGTCCCTACACCAAGAGAAGGAGTAGGAGAAAGTGATATTGGGTCAAACTGTTCTTTCTTCTGTCCACAAGGTGGGGTCATTGACCTAGAAAAGTTGTGGCTGGTCAGGCTTTCTGGTCAAGTGAAAAGAGGCTGAGTATTTTTCAACTCCAAGGAGTCCTGGTGGTGCAGTGTTTGAACGCTCAGCTGCTAACCAAAAGGTCGGTGGTTTGAACCCATGGGAGGAAGATGTGGCAGTCTGCCTCTGTAAAGATTTACAGCCTTGGAAACCCTATGGGGCAGTTCCACTCTGGTCAATAGGGTCACTATGAGTTGGAACCGACTTGATGGCACACAACAGCAACGACGTTTTCAACACCAGGCGCTTCTACTTTAGAAAGTTTCTGTGTATGGTCTGTTATTTGGTCTCTCTGCATGTGTATATGTAATTATGTGTAGTATACATATGTGCCTTCCTGGGATGAGTTCCTTGGTGGTAAATTCCATGTCTTCTTTCTCTGTGTTCTTCTAGCAAAGATGTGTAGTACAATATGTACTGTATAGAAGATGCTGTATAAATAATAAAGGAATTAACCCATTTTTGGCTTTCATATGTGCATGTCCCAGATAGCAATTATAATAATACTAACAAAACAGTAGCTGTCATTTTACTAGACTCTTACATAAAAAAAAAACTTACATACAGCCTACAAATAGCAAAACCCACTGCCATTGAGTTGAGCCCAACTCATAGCAATCCTTTAGGACAGAGTAGTCTGCCCCATAGAGTTTCCAAGGAGTGCCTGGCGTATTCAAACTGCTGACCTATTGGTTAGCAGTCATAGCACTTAACCACTACACCACCAGGGTTTCCATACAGCCTATATAACCCTAAAAAATATACAGTCAATGACCCTAAAAATACTCATTATTAATCCATTTTATAAGTAAGGAAACAGATGCAGAAGAGTTAGGAAATTTGAGGCTGACAATCCATAACAAGGAATGTAAGGGCAGAGCAGAGATTTGAACCCAGATTTGTCTGAATCTGATGCCTATGCCACCACCCTCTACCTGGAATTGAAGAGCTACACTAACAAGAGGCCAATGGTAAGAAATGATTTAAGTCCTTGCTATGCCAGATGTAATATTTCTCTTTAAAAAGGTAAGAACAACACTCACTCTATTATTTGGACATTTTAACTGCTGAAACACCAGGGTAAGAACTAAAAATGAAAGCTTGATTGTGTTTAGCCCTCCAATTTATTAGGTACATAAAATTTGAGAGCCATACTCATTAAGGTTTAATAGCATAAAATAACTGTGCATATTCCCTAAGGCCTTGAACAGTAGTTCTGAGACCCAAGTGACCATGAATAGTAGATTAATTGCTCAGCAATAAATGATAAGAAGTTCACTAAGGATGAGAATACTATATAGAAAGAATAATTATTGCATTTATTTATTCATATCCTAGTTTCAACAAGGATAAAACTGGAGATACTATAGTAAAACAAGACAAAATTTAGTGATGAGACTGTGATTAAGAGAAAATGCATGTAGTGAACACGAGATGAAGCCTAATACACTGACCTAGATGTCAGCCACAGATATCCCTCACAGACACGCTCATTAGTGAAAAGATGCTGCAAATAAAATATGTGTGTGTATACTCTCTCACTCTGTGTGTGTATGTGTACATATGCATATATACACATATACATATACACACACACATATACATGAGACAGGGTGTGTTTTGTGCAACACCTTTATCGAGAAATAATTCACAGACCATTCAACTGATTCATTTGAAAAATACACAATTCCATTTTTTTTTTGTCATAATCATGGAGTTGTGCTCCACAACCACAATCAATTTTAGAACAGTTTTATCACTCCCAAAAGGAAGCTCAGACCATTTAGCCATTACCACCCTCCAATCCAGGCACCCCCCGCTCACGATTTCACTCTTCAGTATGTTACTTGTCAAGAAAAATAGACTAAATTATTAATAATATGGTATAAATAAAATTTGCTTTAAAATTTATCTTATAGAAATGTCTTAAGGACAACTACTGATAATTAAGTTTATTACAAGATATGAAGTTGTTTTGCTTCTGAAGGTCTAGAAATTTGTTCCTTTTATTCCAAAAGCGTCCTTCTCATTATAGGTTCTTACAGACGTGTGGCTTGTGATAAGTAATCTTTCTTTGAAAAGTAACGTCCTAATTCCTCATGTCGTAAGTTAGAGCTCTGGGATTTGGTGGGAGGGGTGACTAATGAGCTGATAGCTCCAAGGAGACTCAAGGGATAAATACCCTGCAGTCGTCCCAGATCCACAATGCCCTGGCCTCAGAGCTTTCCATGTTAACTTTATTTATCCTAAAAACACATGGTGCCACATTTCTGCTGAAGGTCTTACGCGGTAATAATTATCTTTGCCATTCTTAAATCCTTTCTAGCAGGTTTCCTCATGAGCCTTCAGATTTTTCTCTCACAACTTTTTTAAACAGCGTAGCTCAGCTAGGCGTAGTGTACTTGTCGCTGCCATGTTTATTTTCTGTATGTGACATTTTAACATCTAAAAGATACTTATCTTGTCAATATCTTCATTATTTTTGTCTTATAATTCATTTCCCATACGTGGGTAACTGTGTTCTTGCATGAAGGTATTTTATTAACCATAAAATTGCAAAGATATTGCAGAGTTGCATTCCATCTAGGGCTTCATAGTCAATTTTACTAAATATTGTTTGCTCCATCATGAGGTTAGCTTAGGAAAAAAAAAAATGTAGAAATAGGACAGAGTCCCATAGAATCAGCAAGGCTCCTCTAAAGATTAAATAAATGGGTTTTCCTTTTCAAAGTGTATTCCTGTAAGAAACACTGCTTTTCTGAACCAGCATCTTTATCAGTCTTCTGAGGATTTTGTTCATTACTGGGATCATTCACTGTTCTTTGTTGTGTGTTAATTATGTATTGTTGCACCATCAAAGGCAATTTGCTACAGATGGGCCCAGTCATACGCTCCTTCTATTCCTTCTTCTTGGCACAAACACACTAACCTTGGCTTGGGTCTTTGAAATCCCTGTATCTAAGTCAAACCTCCAACATGTCTTTCAAGTTGAGGGCTTTAACCCTGTCCTGGCTTAAAAAAAAAGTGTTATACCACATCAGAGCAATACAGTTTACCTTTGAAGACTGGAAAAGAAGATAATGAATTATCAAAATGCTCTTTATGAACTATTGACAAGCCAACATTCTGACAGTGGAAAAACACAAAAGATATTTTAACTGTATTAGCATGACTGGAATATATAGGCTATGATAACTAGAGCAGTAATTAATCACTGCTTCATTTGGTCAAATTGCCAATAATAAAATGTGCTTCTTTCTTAGATTCTTTAGCATGAAAAGCTTTTAAACATTCTCTAATACTGTAATTATCTACGGACACAGTAATTATGGTGCCTGGTGTCTGTAATGCCTCGTGCTTACTTCACTGTGGCCTTTAACCAAGAATGAAAAATGCCCCTTTTTAAGATTGCCTGTTTTGTTCCTCAATGATCCCAAGTGAACTGTGTATTGTTATTCCACATTTAACTTAGTGAGTTTATACATGCCCAAAACCAGCATTAAAATGATAGTGTTTAAGAATCAGAACGCATCAGAGAACCTGGGTTCAAATCCTGGTTCTCCTTAGCAGAGATTCTGGAACACAGTGTGTAATAAATTCCAGCTTTAAAATACACACACACTGTGAGTGTGTATACACATCAGAGATATCTATGGAGGTGATAAAAAAAACAATAGGTATTGTTTCGACAGCTTTGAAGGGGGCACTAATCCTTTGTGGCAGTTGGTAACAGAGCAAGATCTCTCCTGTTAGCTTGGTTCCTGTGCTCCACACTTCCTTGGTAAGATTTGTATTTATCTTTCAGAGCCCATATTGGACCAAAATACGGAGACATTCTGTAATTATAGCAGCTCTGAAGTACCTTATGTGAACAAAATCAAAATGAATGAAAATGCAAAAAATAAAACTATCCCTACTTTTTTTGGAAAAAGAAACATACAATCTGGTGGTGAAAATCATTTCACACCCCTCTCCGCACCCACCTCCGCTTTTGGTGAGATTCTAGTGATGTCCCCTCCTCCTATGTACTACCTTTATTGTTTATCTCTCCATCCCTGCAAATTTCTGAAACAAAATGTGTTCTTTCATTTCCCAATTTTACTATCCAGCATGGGTAACAAAGATCTGAGTAAGTGTAGAGAAGACTCTAGAAGAGACACAGATAAAAAAAACAAAACAAAACAGTTGCCATTGAGTCAACAGCAACTCATGGCAACTCTATTGTGTTAGAGCAGAGCTGTGCTCCACAGGCTTTTCCGTGGCTGATTTTTTGCAGTAGACCACCTGTCCTTTCTTCCAAGGCACCTCTGGTGAACTCAGCTCCTCAGACTTCCAGTTGGCAGTTGAGCTAGTTAACCATTTGTACTACCCAGGGGCTCCAACACAGTAACAGGGCTTTAAAAACAGCAAGTCCTTTTTCTAGTTGAAACGTTATTAAATGGCTTGTAACTCAGATCATGAATTCCTGAAAAGAATTAGTGGAATACAAGGCTGAATTTAAGAGGAAACTCATTCTTCTTCATATTTGATGGAGGGCACAGTAATTTCACAAATAAGATACCACGGAAACAAATACATGATTGTTCTTCTTTATGAAGATGACTTTTATCTTCCATTTATAAAGAACAGCAAATGTTTCACTTTACTTCAAGTCTCCTTTCTTTTTTCCTTTCCTTTTCCTAATAACAGTATTGTATTTAGCTCATTGATCCAGTCAATAAACATTTAACAAGCCTGGCCCTGAGCCTTATGGGTAAGGGAAGTTACTTGCTTTCAGAAGCACAGAATCTACTGGAGTTAAATTGATGGAAAATAATGATTGATTTTGGGAAATGATAGATTATCAAAATTTTTCTTACATTCATGGATAAGGAGACATCTATTCTGTGTGGCTCTGAAAAGTAGTTCTTTGGATTGTGTTCAGTGTATAGACTACTACAAGTTTTATGTTCACAGTAGTTTTACTAATTGGAAACGCATATAAGGAAAGTCATATGACCGCGATAATGTGGCTGTCATACTACTCTGGAATTAGTCTTTGCCACAGTAAACAACTTGGCCATCTCAGGGAAGGCACTAGAAACATTTATTGCACTTTTACTATGTGTCAGGCATCACAGTGTGTTTTGGGCTTATTCAAAGGTGAACAAAACCTTAACCCCAACCTTCAACAAGCTTACTCTAAAATTTCAAGAAATAAAAAAACATCCCTAAAACATAATAAATGGATTAGTTTGACAAATACAATCTTCTTTTATTTATTTAGCTTAGAGTCTTCTAAACCAGGGTATTTACACTTGAAAGCAATGTATTTATGTACGTGCAAAGGGAAACAGAGTAAATTGGTGGTAATTGGAACAAAACATAAATTAAAAATAGAATTTTTAAAAGATGTTTGCATGCTGATTTGATGGTGCAGTGAGATGAAGCAATTGATGCCACAGGAGAAAGAGGGCATCATCAGAGAAGCAATGGCCCTGAGAAAGAGAGAGGGGTTAAACTCCAAAGCATATATAGATGGTATGAAAGAAGGATGTGGAAGTTGGTTTTCTCTCTCTGTCAGCCTTCTCATCCAACTCCTCCCAGACTAGGAGTTTCTCCATGCAGGGACCCCAGGTCCGAAGGACACACTCTGCTCCTAGCACTGCTTTCTTGGTGGTATGAGGTTCCCCCATCTCTGTTCGCTTACCTTTCTTTTTTATCTCTTGAGAGATAAAAGGTAGTGCAGGCCACACCCCAGAGAAACTCCCTTTACACTGGATGAGGGATGTGGCCTGGGTTAGGTTATTATAATCCCACCCTAATCCTCTTTAGCCAAAAATTACAATCACAAAATGGAGGACAACCACACAATACTGGGAATCATGGCTTAAGCAAGTTCGCACATATTTTGGGGGGACACAATTCAATCCATGACATCCCTGTAGTAGTGAGCCTCCAAGATGGCCTCCCATGATCTCTGCCTCCTGGTATTCATATATATATGAATATATATGTATATTTCAGAAATAAACTATAAAACTTTCATCACTTAGATTGTTTTATTTTTCCTAAAAATCTACTTCATTTACTAAATAAATATTTGAGTACTTCTCTTTGCCAAGCCCTATTCTTGATGCTTGGAATTTATCTGTGAACAAAACCAAACCCAGTGCCTTGGAGTCAATTCTGACTCATAGCGACCCTATAGGACAGAATAGAACTGCCCCATAGAGTTTCCAAGGAGCGCCTGGCGGATTTGAACTGCCGACCCTTTGGTCTGCAGCCGTAGCACTTAACCACTATCCCACAAGGGTTTCCTCTGTGAACAAAGCAGACAAAAATAGCTGCCCATCTTAAAAAAAAAAAAAAAATGGTTTGTTGTCTAGAGGTCATAAAGACCACGAGCACACCCTTTTCTACTGGCCTATTACAGAGCAGGTTTTTTAAAAAAAATTCTTAAAATTTTTATTATTATTCCCATTTAATATGAGAGATACTCTAGGGTTTTTTTTTTAAATAATCATTTTCTTTCATTATCATGTGGAAACCTGAGGAAATTCTTTATCCTCTAGGACCTATTTCTTAAAAGAACACATTCATGAATCAAAAATTTTCAAAATATAGCCGACCATTAAAATGGGCTGGTAATTTGATATGTTCTATCAAAAACCCTGCCTGCTTTCCTGTCTGGCCTACATGTAGAAATGGCAATGTTGATTGCCACATATCATGTTTAAATATGCTAGTTAATTTAATTAGCCTAAAGACAGTATAATACTACGTCATCTATGAAAGTGCAAATCATCTTAATAACATATACCAAAAAATTAGAAGGATGATATCTTTAAATTATTGATTTATTTTTCCCTAATAATCTAGAAAGGGAATTTCCATATCATGATATAATGATATAGAACTAATTTTATTTAAAGTCCACAAAATATCTTTATTAAATAAATACAGATCTTTTATTAATCTGAAGGTATTATCTATCCCAGACTAGAAAATTATCCAAATTTATGAATGTGTCTTATATGGCTTAACGGGCTGGAGGTCTACACAGGTGGCTATTGAGGCCCTTATTATCCTCACCCAAGTCCTGCAGATCTGTCTCCTATCAGGCAATCTTTATGTTTAAGCATTAGACTCACCAGATCTGGAGAGTCACCCTCCCATTCCTGCAGGTTCTTGCCATTCCATTCCTACTGCTTTGGTTTCAAGGGGTGTTATTTTTGGCAAGTTCATAGCTCTATGACCAATTCCTTAGAACAGGTCCTACGTCCTCCATAGATTCCTATGTCCTGTGGTTTAATTTATACCCCTAGTGTAGAAGAACTTGCAAATGAGGCTGAAAGGTGCCAGACTTTCTCAGGGGTGGACAGGCACCTGTCAATTAAAGGAGCAGTGATATCAGTGTAAAGACGTGGGACTCTGAGCTCTGATATCTCCTGGTTAAAGACTGAGTTCTAGCCAGAGACACAGTAAAACAAATAAAAAACAAACAACAAAAAATACATGAATGAAAGAAGACTGAACAACTCAGAGAGGATTGTCCACTTAAAAAGAGAAAAATGAAATAATATCAAACTAGGAGAAAATGAATTCAAGGAAGATTTTAATTCTGAAGGGTTGGGAGAAGGGGCCAGGATTTAGGAAAGTTTAGGGCTTTCAAACAAAACATTTGCTTCAATTGTAATGCAAATAAATAAAATGAACCTAATCATTGGTGTGCGATATACCAAGAAAAACTAAAATTAAGAATTTTGAAATAAAATTAGATTAACAGAAAAGTACCATAAATGTTCAAGGGCTTTGAAATTGCCTAGAAATACCCTTTAATCTCCACATGTCCCCATCTTCCTCATTACTTTCAAAATAAATTTTTCTCGATTGCTAAAATCCAAAAGTAAATCTAAAAAGCTATTTTATTCCATAAAGCATGTTTTCCATTTGATTTTTACTAGTTGCTCTTGATTTGATTCTGATGTATGTTGGCCCCATGTGTATCAGAGTAGAATTGTGCTTCACATGGCTTTTAATTGCTGATTTTACAGAAGTAGATCACCAGGCCTTTCTTGCAGGTACCCTCCAACGTTTTGGTTAGTAGTCGAGTGCTTAACTGTGCTACCCAAGGACTCCTTTTCAGGTGGTTAGGTACCTCTTATTCAACACATTTGAAAATTGTTATAACTGTTTTATATGTATATTTTGAAGATTATTTCATATATGCCATGCATTTAATTATATTTTAGATATTTAAGAGAAAAAAAAGGGATGTTTTCTTTACCTATGATTTTATTTAGAACTGTAGAGCTACATTATAGTTTAGGATTTTTTAGACCACTTTGTGAAAAAAAAATCATGATTTATAATATTGTTTCTACAAAAAAAAAAAATACTGCAAGTTCTAACCAATTGATTTGCAGATGATCTTCTGGGAAATTAATAATTTACAACTTCAGGGCTATCTAAGATCAATATGAGACCTGAGGTGTTGGGCTCAAAGGTGAGATCAATGCTTGTTTATTTGCATACAAAATAAGTTACACTGCAAACAAGATACTTTCTGCTTTTTTTACATTTATGTAGAGAGCTTGGCCATTTATAAATTTTTCAAGAAATTTCATGAATATCTAATTGAACAGAAATTGCTAGCTTATAGAGTTCTTGGATACTAGATGACTCCTAAAATGCTGATTACAACAGAGTATCAACAGCTCTCATCTAGACCCCCTTAATAGAGTCCCTGGGTGATGAAAACAGTTAATGGGCTTGGTTGCTAACTGAAAGTCTAGAGGTTCAAGTCCACCCAGAGCACCTCAAAAGAAAGGTCTGGCAATCTACTTCTGAAAAAAAAAATCAGCCATTGAAAACCTTATAGAGCACACATGGGGTCTGACACACACAGGGTCCTCATGAGTCAGAATTGACTTGACTGCAATTGACTTTTTAAAACACTTTCCCTATACTCTAACAATTAATTTATTCATCCTTTTCCACAACTTCAGCTAATACCTTTCTCAGAGCAACTGCCAAATTTTTGTCTCCAACTCTGACTTCTATCTGGCTACAGTTGTACAATCCAAATTACGTGTTAGGTGACATATAAGCACTAAAAAGCCTAAAATTAATTCATCCTCTTTTTCCCAAAAAACAGGTTGGTCCTCTTTCTGGCTTCCCTATCCTTCCTACTGATAATTTTTATTCCAACTACTCAAATTAAAAACTTGGGCAGTGTCTTAGTCATCTAGTGCTACTATAATGAAAATACCACAAGTAGATGGCTTTAACAAACAGTTTATTCTCCCACAGTCTAGTAGGCTGAAAGTCCAAATTCAGGGTGCCAGCTGTAGGGGAAGGCTTTCTCTCTGTTGTGTCTGGAGGAAGGTCCTAGTCATCAATCTTCCCTTGGTCTAGGAGCTTTCCCATGCAGGAACCCTAGATCCAAAGGATGAGCTCTGTTCCTGATGCCTCTTTCTTGGTGGTACGAGGTCCCCTGTCTCTCTGCTTGCTTCTCTTTTTTATATCTCAAAAGAGATTGGCTCAAGACACAATCTACTCTTGTATATTGAGTCCTGCCTTATTAATGTAACTGCTGCTAATGCCATTTCATCAACATCATAGAGATAGGACTTACAACACATAGGAAAATCTAATCAGATGACAAAATGGTGATCAAGCACACAGTACTGGGAATCATGCCTAACCAAATTGACACACTTATTTTTTGGGGACACAATGCACTCCCTAACAGGCAATATATTTATGCCTCTCTTTACATGGCTTTCAAATTCTAAATGAAAATTACTTATTTTACATCTTTAAAAAAGTGTCATTTATCTATAGTTTTTATCTATTTTGTGACAAAATGGTTTATAAATTATGATTTTATGACCATTTTAAATCACACCTGAACAGATTACTCCTTCTACCACTCCTCCCCCCGCCCCCACCCCATGCATCCTGTGTTCTGCCATTAGAACAATATTCTGGAAAAAGAGTAGAGATTATTTACCTAGTAGTCTAATTACTGAACGTATTATGTTAGTATATAAAGACCCATGGTGTCTACAACTGTAAGACTTTTACTGAAAAACTACTAAATAGTGTACCAGATAATGTACTGCATTAAAACTGCATTAAAGGGAACTAAATTCAGAGGGAAGGAGCGAGAAGGAACGATAGGGAAAGAAATTGATAAACACTTTGTTAAAAAAAATTCACTGCAGTATGATGGGTAGGAAACCAGGGGAATAATATGGCAAATGGGTAGAAAAGGTTGAGAGATAAGAATTCAAGCATTCTAATACTCTTGTGAAATTCATGAGTTAAAGGGAAACGGCCGAGTTAAAATAAGCCCAAAAGATAATAGAATCTGAATATATAATTATCAAAGTACAGAGCTAAACAAAGCGAATAAAGAACATCTCTCAAAATCAGCCTAACAGAAAAAAGGAAATGGGCAAAAGAGGCCTAGAGAAAGCACAGTAAACAGAATACTATTATTACTGCAGTATTATCATGCTATCTCTGAGTACATAAACCTTTCAATTGTCTCAGACCTAAATTTGAGAGAGTGCTACAAAATGATGAAAAATTAAAGGCATTATACAAAATGCAAACAGTGTGAAAATATTAATAGCTCTCAAATTCAAAGGTGTTTAGAGGCAGTCTGTTGTTATCAAGGGTTATGAAGTCAGAGAGACTTGAAATCTCTGAATCTCAATTTCTGTCTTGTAACATGGGGTGAATAACTCTTTCATAACATTTCTAAGAGAATTATATACTATGCACCTGCATGTAGAAGGTAGACCTATAAATGTTATTTATTATTGCTATTCTACTCTAAGATTTTTTATTCCTATTCTACTCTAAGATTTTTTATTCTACTCTAAGATTTCAAACCAGGTATAAGACAAGTGGGTTCAATCTGTGACAATAAATTTATCTTCTAAATTATATCCCATAGGAATGATCTTTTTCCCCTCTCCACTTTAAAGCGTTTGATCTACATAAAAAAAATATCAAAACCCAAACCCGTTGCCGCTGAGTCGGTTCCAATCCATTGTGACCCTATAGTAAGAAAAAAAAGTTTTTTTGTTTTTTTTTTAGCTTTTAATTTATTGAACATATTAAGTCTCTACACTTACACTTACATTACTAGGAAAAAAACTGTGACACAAAAAACATGAAATTTCATTGGCAAATGAGCAGGATTTTAATGGACAAAGACGGCAAGATTTAAGCACGGGAGTAGAAATGGGATGCTAATTCTTCCCTTCTTTTTTTTTTTTTATGGGCCAGCTGACTCTGCCTGCTGTGGCTCATTTTCCATATTGGTTGGTCATTTTTCAGTGTGAGTTCATCATTTGCAGAAGGTTCTTTGTTTAGATTGTGACTGTTTTCCTTCAGGCCTTTGATTCCAGCCCTAAAGATTTCAGTGATCTTATATTTGTCTTAATGGGAAATAAAAATTCAAGCCTTCTAATATTCTTGTAATATTCATGATTTAAAAGGAGATAGTTAAGGTAAAACGTGTCCATTAAAATAATAAAAACAGATTTCTTTCATCATGCTGATAATACTCTTTTGAAATTCCCACTGAAGTATTGTGCAAATCTGGGTTTTCAATTTATTTCAGAGATGTTTTACCCCACACAAGGTTCCTGAAGGATGGCAAACTTGTTTGTTGCTTTTCCTTGCTGGTTGGTGGAGTTTTTGTAGTATGCTTTTAACTGACTAAGTAGTTCCATTTGTGTGCGGGGTGCTTTGTGTGAGCCCAAATCCATTTGTCCTTCTTTAAGAGAGGAAATGCTATTCTAAACTTCTTAATGCTGTCTTATGCTTTGCAACTTACTTCAACAATGATCTATGTGAAGATATCAAAAAACAAAAGATTGTGCATTTAGTACTCCTATGAAGCTCATATCAAAAACACTACTGCCATACAGTTGATTCCAACTCATAGTGACCCCACAGGATTTCCAAGGATGTAAATCTCTGTGGAAGCAAACTGCCACATCTTTCCCTAACAGAGCCACTGGTGGTTTCAAGTAGCCAGTCCTTTGGTTAGCAGACCAGTGTTTCAACCACTGTGCCACCAGGGCTCCTTATGAAGCTCATATTTTACTAAATATTCTTTAACATAATTCTATAGTTAAATAGTAAACTTTTGTTAAAGAGAACTCAAAATCACTGTTACACTCAAAGAATTAGAAGAAAGTACTTAGTATCCCTTGATTGTTTACCTGCTAGGTCTTCAGCGAAAGTTGTGAATTCATAAACCTCTAAGTCCCAAAAATGTGAGGGGCAGCCTGGGGTGATGGTTATAGTCTTGAATCCTGGAGCTAGACTGACTGAATTTGAACTTCAGCTCAACCACTTTATAATTTTAGTAAGTTAATGAGTATTGTGCAACTTAGTTCTCACCTGAGTAAAAGTATAATAATAGTACATTTTATACAGTTTTTATGAGGATTAAGTGAGATAATATATTTACTGAGAAGAACGCTTGGTTAATAGGAAGGAATAAATAAGACTTAGCTACCATTCATTGTTCCATTAAGTCTACAATTATAAATTGTCTATTATGGATTCGGCTGCTAATCAAAAGGTCAGCAACTTGAATCCACCAGCCACTCCTTAGAAACCCTATGGGGCAGTTCTACTCTGGTCTATAGGGTCTCAATGAGTTGGAATCAACTCATAGCAATGGGTTTGGTTTTGGGTTTTTATTATGGGTTAGGTAGTATTTTGATTGATATTGGTATTAAAGAGTACTGGGTAAATGCTAGCTGCCACAGGTGGTACTACTACTACTGTTACTAGTAGTAGTAGTAGTTTTTAGAATTAGATACATAAAAAAAAAAAATTTTTATCCATAATTCCAAATATTTTCATTTATGTTCTTCATGTCGTTACTTAGCTGACAAACTAGGGTAAGACGATGCACTTCTGATATCAAAATATACTATATAGATACTGTAATCGAAACAGTCTGATATTGGTTCAACGACAGACACAGAGACATGTGGAATAGAATTGAGAACTGAGATATAAATCTCAGTCATCTGTGGACAACTGATTTTCAAAAAGGAGTCAAAGTCCATTGAATGGGACAGAAACAGTCTCTTTAACAAATGGTATTGGCAAAACTGGATACCTAAAAAAAACCTGCAGAAAAATGAAACAAGACCCATACTTTAACCATGTACAAAAACTAACTCAAAATGGATTAAAGACTTAAATGTTAAACCTAAAACTACAAAATTCTTGGGAGAAAACTATGGGACCTAATGTTTTGTAAAAATAGGATAACAAGCACAACAACAAATGCATGAATAGAAGACAAAATAAATAGGACTTCATAATAATTAAAAACATGCTCATTAAGACTTTAACAAAAGAGAAAAAAAGACCCACAGACTAGGAAAAAAGTCCTTGGAAATGAATTATCTAATAAGGGTCTAATCTAAAAAATACATAGAAAGCTGCAATAACTCAACAACAAAAAGACAACCCAATCACAAAATTGGAAAAGGACATGAACAGAACCTCCACCAAAGAGGACATCCAAGCAGCCAACAAACACATGAAAAGATGCTCATGATCATTACCCATTTAAACCCATTGCCATTGAGTTGATTTCAACTCATAGAAACCTTATAGGACAGAGTAGAACTGCCCCATAGTGTTTCCAAGGAGCGGCTGGTGGACTCGTACTGCCAACTTTTGGTTAGCAGCCCTAGCTCTTAACCACTGTGCCACCAGGGATCCCATTATCCATTATCCATTATCCATTAGAGGGATGTAAATCAAAACTACAATGAGATACCATCTCACCCAGGCTAAAATCGTGCTGATTTAAAAAAAAAAAAAAAATCAGATAGCAACAAATGTTGGTGAGAATTGGGAAGATGGGAATTATCCATTGCTGGTGGGACTGTAAAAATGGTACAACCACAATGGAAAATGGTATTGTGCTTCCTCAAAAAAAACTAGAAATAGAACTACCCTATGATCCATCAATCACACTCCTAGGTATATACCATAAAAAAAAAAAAAAAAAATTTTTTTTTTTTAGAGACTTAAAAGTCGTGATATGAAGAGACACATGCACATCTACGTTCATTGCAGCTTTATTTATAATAGCAAAAAAATGGAAACAACCAAAGTGCTCATCAGCGGATGAATGGATAAGCAAAATGTGGTACATACATACAATGGAATACTACACAAACATAAAGAACAATGATGAGCCAATGAAACATATCATAACATGGATGGACCTGCAGGGCATAATGCTAAATGAAATAAGTCAAGAACATAAGGAGAAATATTGTATGATCCCTCTTTTATAACAGGACTAGAATAGACGCACATAAAGAAACCAATGTTCATTGGTTGTTACCAGGGGGAGGAGGGGAGGGAAGGGGAAGCTGACTCTAGATCACAGATAGTTGTTATTTTTGGTGATGGGAAAAGTGGCACTGAATGTAGGTGTACCGAGTACAGCATGACAAAGTAAACGATGTTGCTGAGAAGCGCTCATGAGAAAAGGATCCGTGTATTAAAGAATTTGACATATATAAGAAGGCAACAACTCCATCAAAGACAAAAAAAAAAAAAACCTAGAATCACATATAGTTGGGTATAGGCATATACATACACAGGTAGGTACGGGTATATATATATATATATGTGAGAATAGATAGAACATGTAAATACAGACACGTGTACCCAAAAAAAAACAAATTTTTTTTTTTTTTTTTGGATATAGGCAGGCACATGTATTCACTGAAGACACAGCTACAGCTACTCCTCAGATATAACCAAACACCTTCTGAGACTGGTTTTCTGGGTTTGAAAACTTAGGACCGTAGTCTTATGGGACAACTCAATCAATTAGCATAATATAGTTTACAAAGTTCATGTTCTCCATCCTAGAGAACTGAGTAGTGGCTGGGTCTTAAAACCTTGCTAGTGGCCATCTAAGATACAACAATGGTCTCTACTTCTCAGGAGCAAAACAGTAAGGAAGGGAACCAAAATCTCAGAGAAGAAACAAGTCCACAAGGCTGATAGCCTACGTGATCTCAATTACCCTGAAACCAGAAGAAATAGGTTGTGGCTGCCTACCATCACTGACCCATCTGACCTGGGGAACAATAGGTGACTCTGGTTAGAATGGGAGAAAAACGCAGAACAAAACTCAAATTCTTAAAATGGCAGACTAACTGGACCAGCTGAGACTAGAGGACTCCCTGAGACTATCGCCCTGAGACACACCTTAAACCTTGAACCAAGACTATTCCCTGAGATCACCTGTTAGCAGGAAAGCAGAGTGACACACAAAATAAAGGATATTACCTGTTAGATCACTGCTCTGCTAAAAAACTCTCTCTATGAATACAAAGGTCAACATTTAATCCACAGCAAAGGTTAGACAATAAGGGGGCAGAGAAACTGGAGTACTGGAAATGGAATAACCAGAACACAAAAAGAATGTTGACAAAATACGAAGAACGTCACTGATCATTTTGCATGGAAGTTGTCAAATGGAACCTAGCTTGCTGTGTAAATTTGCACCGAAAACACAATAAAATATATATTTTTAAAAAAGGTAAGATGATGGAGTCCAAACCATATCTTCTTACAAGTGTGAATTTTATATGTCCAGGACAATCGCTACAGCATACTTTAAATGCATCCTCATTCCATTTCCTGTTGCTGAAGACGATGACCCAGTATTAATTTCGTCCTAATAAAAAACTTTCAAATTTAATACATAAAATTGTGTGCTCATTGAAAATAATTTTCTGAAAATAAAATTGCAACACATACCAAAAACAAAACAAAGACAAAAAATCAACCTAAAAAGAAAAAAAAAAAGCCTTTGGTCATACATATTATCAAGAGGGACTATGCTTCTAGGAAGCATTTACTCCTTAAAAATTTATGTTCTTATACACAAATTCAATTTTTGACCGAATGGGTGTCCAAGTCTATAATATCTGAACTATTCCTCAAGTTAAATGGAATTCTTAGAATATTAAATTACCTATATCTTTGGTGCTACCATACAACATTAATCCCAACTGTGCCCGGCCTGAACATTTCTGGAAGGAAAACTGAACAAAGGAAGGGAAAGGAAGGGAAAGGAAGGGAAAGGAAGGGAGGAAGGAAGGAAGGAAGGAGGGAGGGAGGGAGGGAGGGAGGGAGGGAGGGAGGGAGGGAGGGAGGGAAGGAAGGAAGGGGAAGGAAGGAAGGAGGGAGGGAGGGAGGGAAGGAAGGAAGGAAGGAAGGAAGGAAGGAAGGAAGGAAGGAAGGAAGGAAAGAAGGAAGGAAGGGGAAGGAAGGAAGGAAGGAAGGAAGGAAAGAAGGAAGGAAGGGGAAGGAAGGAAGGAAGGAAGGAAGGAAGGAAGGAAGGAAGGAAGGGGAAGGAAGGAAGGAAGGAAGGAAGGAAGGAAGGAAGGAAGGAAGGAAGGAAGGGGAACGAAGGAAGGAAGGGGAAGGAAGGAAGGAAAGAAGGAAGGAAGGGGAAGGAAGGAAGGAAGGAAGGGGAAGGAAGGAAGGAAGGAAGGAAGGAAGGAAGGAAAGAAGGAAGGAAGGAAGGAAGGGGAAGGAAAGAAGGAAGGAAGGAAGGGGAAGGAAAGAAGGAAGGAAGGAAGGGGAAAGAAGGAAGGAAGGGGAAGGAAGGAAGGAAGGGAAGGAAGGAAGGGAAGGAAGGGGAAGGAAGGAAGGAAGGAAGGAAGGAAGGAAGGAAGGAAGGAAGGAAGGAAGGAAGGAAGGAAACAGCTGACTAGCTTCAGTCTGCTCCTGCTCTCCCAGCATCTATTATCAAGGTTATTTCCTGAAGTGCACAAAATTTACACTTAGCTGAAAGATTTAATTTAGATTTTCAGAGGTTGAGAGGTAGGTTTGTTATATTATGTCATTCTTTTGGTTTGAAATAGCTGACTATAGCCTCATTCCAAAGTGTGAATTATTTCACCTACATTTTTTAAGTGGTGAGAAAAGTGTCCATTTTCTAAACTTGACAAACCTTCATAAGGGCTGCTTCAAAGTTCATTCAGAGTGATTTGTAATGAGGTTAAAATAAAAGAAAATCTAAACTGGTCTTATGTAAAAAATAGCAAAAACCATTTACCATACCACCAGCTAAAATCTAAAACATGACATAGGATAACATAGACAACATGAAGAGCTGAAAGCGCAAAACCAATACATTTGGAAAACAGTTCAAGAATTTCTTAAATGGGAGTAAAACTGACAACAAACTATTAGTATCCAGGGATGTTGTCTATGTATTAATTGCAGGACATAGCTTGGAACAGATACAAAGCAAGCTAAAGATTAACTAAAATTTCACATTCCATAAACTGGCATCCATTTTGTGATAATATCTTGAACTACAGACTCTACAGAGCTAGTTACAATGTCATAATAAATAAAATAAAGATGCCTTCAGATCTATACAAATTGTAGCATCTGAGAGGAGAGAGTTCAGTTGCATATAGGATGAAACAAAGTAACTGTTATAATTTTAATTCAACATATACAATTATTTTTTCATTATCCTTTAATTTATACTGAGAAAATTATAGATTTACATGCACTGTTAAGAAATAATACAGACAGATCCATCTACCTTTTATCCAATTTTCCCCAATGGTAATATACGGCAAAACAATAATGCAACATTGTAGCCAGATCATTGACATTGACACGTCAAGATGCAGAGCATTTCCGTTTCCATCACCACACGGAGCCCTTTTATACCACATGTTGCCCTTCTATAGCCACTCCCACTTCTTTCCTGCACCCATCTCCTTGTTCACCGCCAGCAACCACTAATCCGTTCTCCATTTTTTAAATTTTGTCATTTCAATAATGTACAAATGGAGTTATGCAGTTTGCAATCTTTTGAGTTTTTTTTTTTTTTTTACTCAGCATAATTATCTAGAATTTCATCTAGGTTGTTGCATGTATCAACAGTCTGTTCCTTTTTATTGCTAAGTAGGATTCTACAGCATGGATGTACCAAGTGTGTCTAACAATATACCCATGGAGGGACATCTGGGCTTTTCCAGTTCTTGGCTATTACCAATAATTGTGCTATAAACATTAGTGTACAAATTTTTACGTGAACATAAATCTTCATTACTCTAGGATAAATGCCTAAGAGTGCAATTTCTGGGTCATATGGTAGTTGCATATTTAGTTTTTCAGGAAACTGCCAAACTGTTTTCCAGAGCAGCTACAACCATTTTATATTATCGCTAGCAATGGTGAGTGAGACAGGTTCTTCACATCCTTTTCAGCATTTGGCATCACTATTTTTTTTATCTTAGCCATTCTGATAGGTGTGAAGTGACATGTCATTGTGGATTTAACTTGCGTTTCTCTAAAAGCTAATGATATTGAGTATCTTTCCATGTGCTTATTTGCACATCCTCTTCTGTTTTTTTTTTTTCTTATCTGTACATTCTCTTCAGAGAAACGCCTTTTTGTGTCTTTTACCTATCTCTAAATTAGATTATTTGTTTGTTAGTTAATGCATTTCACTAATGTGTGATTTTCACTGTTTAAACATACCCTGGAGCCCTAGTGGAGTACTAGTTAAGTGATCTGGCTGCTAACCAAAAGGTTGGCAGTTCAAATCCACCAGCCATTCCTTAGAAACCCTATGCGGCAGCTCTACTGTGTCCTCTAGGGTTGCTGTGGGTCCGAAACAACTCAACGGCAACAGGTTTTAAACATAGTGTATGTTGTTTATCCGTTCTCTGATTGATGAACATTTGGGTTGGTCCCAGTTTAGGGCTTTTACAAACTCTTCTGTTTTGAATATTTTTGGTCATATTTCCGGGGCTCAAAAACAAGTATTTCTCTGAACAATATACAGAGGAGAGCCAGAGTTGGTAATAGGATATGTGCAGCTTCAGTTGCATTCATTACTTCCAAGTCATTTTCCAAAATTGTTTTAATAATTTACACTTCCACCAAAAGTGTATAAAATCTTTTGTTCCTTGTTCCATATCCTTGGCCATATTTGGTACTATCTTTTTAATTTGTGCTCAACATTTGGGTATGAAATGATATCACACTGTAGTTTTGATTTGCATCATCCTGATTACTTTGGGAGAGAGCATCTTTTTATACATTTATTTACCATTTACATTTTCTCTTAGGTGGAGTGGTATTCACATATTTTGTCCATTTGGCTATGTCATGGCAATTTGTAGGAGCTTATTCATTTATCAAGGTGATAGGGTGTGGTGGTTAAAAGTACATGTCTTAAAGCTGAAACCTTAGGATTTAATCCAGGCTCATGTAGAGCTAAGTTCTAGGATGGGGTAGAGTCAAGAACAGAGATGCAGGAGTTAGCCCTTATCAGGAGAGAGAGACCCCTTCTCATTTAAGATAGGAAGCAAAGTTATACCCCTACTTTGCAGATGGCAGGGGGAACAAGGGTCACCTGTTGCCACTAAGTTGATTCTGACTCATAGAGACCCTAAAGGACAGAGTAGAACTGCTCCATAGGATTTCCAAGGCTGTAATCGTTTCAGAAGTAGACTGCGGCATCTTTTCCCTGTGGAGTGGCTGGTGGGTTCACACGACCCACCTTTCAGTTAGCAGCCAAGGGCCTTAACCACTGTGTCACCAGGGCTCCCTGAACACAAAGGTTACATGGGGAAAACTAAAAAAAATACATCAGCAAAATCATATTAGTCATTATATTATGTACTCCCCTTGTATTCAGTGTATTTATGGAGAATTGACACTCCGATAACAAAGTACATGCAATGTGTTCTTTTGGGGGGGGTGGTTAACAAACAAAAATCTATTTTCTCACAGTTTAGGAGACTGGAAGCCCAAATTCGGGGTGATGGCGCTAGGAGAAGGCTTTCTCAGTTGGCTCTGGGGGGAAGGTCTTTATTCCTTGGCTCCTCGGTGATCTTCAGGCGGCTTGGCATGTGTCTTCCCCCTTCTCTGCTTGCCTAATCTGTTCTTTTTTATTGTACTTTAGATGAAGGTTTATAGAATAAACTATGAAGGTTTATAGAATAAACTATGAAGGTTTATAGAATAAACTAGTTTCTCATCAAACAGTCAGTAAACACATTCTTGTATGACATTGTGTTAATAACCCCACGACATGTCAACACTCTCCTCTCTCAACCCTGGGTTCCCCATTACCAGCTTTTCTATTCCCTCTTGCCTTCTAGTTCCTTGTATTCTTTTTCAATACAGAGCTACTAAATCAGCTGTCTACAGTAATACGTCATGTTAATGCCCTTCCGTCTGAGGGATATGGCAATTATTCAAACATTTGTCATGTGAGAGAAGGGGCTTAACGTTTTTTAAATTGAATATGTGAGCATATCTCAATGTCCTAAGTTTGTTTTAAAAACAAACATCTTATTTTTACCTGAGTATTTGCCATGAATAACCCACCCCATGACAACATTGTGCTTTTCTAACATTGTTTTCTAAATAATGGACACCCTTAGCCAGGTTATGGGAAGCAAACAATAACAAACAAGCAATACGGGAAGCTTAACACCTAAGAGAATCTCACCATGGCTCAGCTATCTGTGCGCACAGACACAAAGTTTTATGCATACCCATCCAAATGGACAATGTGTGAGAAGAAACACAGATAATGAGTTCTGGCATCAAAGGGAAGGACAATGAAGTGAAAAGTACCATCAAGGTAAGTAATGGATCACACATTTTTGGATAATATATATTACATGTAGTCTGACTTATTTTTAGCAAAAGGGCAAAATAAAGTGTTTTGATTTTTACTTTTTCTCTTTTTTCCCTGATCACCGTTTATTAGGGGTTATTAGAAAAAATAACCTAAAATTTGTTAATTGCTTTAGAGTTTACAAAGCACACTCCCACTTATTATTACAGCATTTGATGATCATGAAAATTATTTGTATCAGCATCATTTTATATACGTAGAGATCGATGCTCAAAAATGTTAAGTGATTTGGCTGAGGTAAGTGGCACAGCTGGGATTCATATCCAAGTCTCTTCCTCTGGCCACATACACTGATCTTTTGTCACAGCACGAAGCCCACTATAATATTCCATTGGCTGAACACCTCTCACTTTGGGCCGTGAGCTGGTAAACATCATGGTGTCTTGACAGCTCTGGCAAAAAGGAGAGAAATGCATCCAAAGATAAGATCGCCCCTTTGTTTAAGGGGTTGTGTTATCTGAAAATGGAGTCTATCTGCGCGTTCGAAGGATGGACCATGTGATACCTGGAAAAAACTCAAAGGAGGGTCAAAACAGAAGTAAAGGAGAAAATTGGGAACAAGAATGTGCTTATGCAGAGACTTTATGAGTGAAAGGTTAATATTTGCTTTTCCTTTGGAACTATGGCAACAGTCATATTCAGTTTCGAACTTTTGTTTCCCTATGTTCTAAAATTCCAACTAGCTCCAAACCTTCTGTAAAATCTATGACGTGCACAGAAGCCTTGTGTTGGTGGGTTTTTTTTTCCTGTTGTTTGTTGGTTTGCTTTTATGGAATTAATGGATGGGGCATCACTGAAAACAGCATGGTGACAGCAGCAGATTATGAAGCCAACGGTCTCAGAATTCCAGTCAGGGACTGTAAAATATAATTGATGGCAAAAAAAAATTGTTGAGACTTGCAAGAAGTACACATTGCTGGGAAGCAGCTTCCAGGTAAAGAACTCAGTAATGGATATAAACATAATCTCAAAAATACTAAGAATGGTGGCTCTCTAAAGGAGGAGAGGTGGCCTTTGTGTTGTATGTAAATTTCCCTAAAAGTAATGACTGTGTTCACACTGCTGCTCCTCTATGCTACTAGTCTTTCTACCATCCTTCCTCAAAAAGGAGGATGTTTCACATTTTCTTACCAAATTAAAAATTTTTAAGACAATTAGTGTAAGGCTGTGCATATGAGGAAAAGACTATCAATGCTTCATTTCAAATCTCGATCATTTACACAAATTTTACCTTTCACAGAATTGATTTTTTTTTTTAGTGGTTATTATGAAATGCCCAGTGAACAAAATGCTACTTATTTTCATAAATACATACATATACCATGCATCTCCATGGGCATATTCATAGGAAATTATAAATAAAAGGGATTAATAAACATGTTTTCTGTTCTCTCTGCATCAACTTCATATGTTTTCAGAGAGATAATTATATATGAGAAGGTGTACAAATGAACTAACTGAGTATTGTACCTTGTATAATGATTCTGAAATCCTAGCAGTTCACATTGGGGTTAACAAACTTAACAGAACTTTTCTGAAATCCTGCCTTACAAAACAGGGCAATGGTTTCAGAAGCAGAAGTTTAAGTAATTTGCATTTATGTATGTAAAAAATATATTTACTTTGCTTATTCCATGATTTGAAATCACTTGAAAGTAAACTTGTAAAGTCAGCTAGCTATGGACCTATCACTCTCCTAGAGACCAGAATGTTCACCAGTCATTCTAAATCATGCTGGACCATTTATTCGGCTCTAGTCCAATATTTGGCTGTGTTTGCATTATGTTAGGAAGTTAACAGTGTCTAAGCTACTCAGGAAAATAAAAATTGTTTGTGACTGGGAAATTGGAAAGGAAAAAGAAAAGGGAGATGTTCAAGGAAGCAGCATATAGCAGAAATGTTTGATGTAATAGAAGGCACTACGTATTCGTCAAACATAAATTATCTGGAGCTCTGATTCAACAGTGTGCCCTTAATTATTTTACAAACTATAAAAGCACTTTCAAGTACTGAGATATCCATTTAAAATGATTGTGTGAGTTTTTCCAAATGATGTTTATTACTACATGAATAGACTAGTAATAAAAAAAAAAATAAATGCACACTAAAATCCCTGCTAACTGTATATCTGTAAAAATAAAACTGTTCATAATCTCTCCACAGCTAAGTAAACACAGTAAATTGCAAAAGTTTCATTTATATGTTCTCACATTTTGTGTTCAAATGTAGGAACAAAATGAAAAAGGAAAAAATTTCCTCTATGACTATTTCTCCTTCTTAATTACCCTCTACTTAAAATTTTCCTTATGAAAAGTACCTCAAAAGAAACAAAATTGTTCTGCAAAAGCTTAGCTTGTTTTACACCATTTGAAGCTTTATTTTCTGTATACATATATATATATATACATACACACATATATATACACACACGTACTTATGCACACAACACTATGTATATGTGCACATGTATGCATACAGCAATTCTTTGACTACAACAAAAAATGAGCTCTGATTCTAATGAAAGCTGACTTGTTAATTTCAACACTGTACCTTATAATTTGGAGTTTTAATGAAAAATAATCGAAATGAAATCCTAGAAAAACTTAAGTCCTCCACCTCTAGACTGAAGAATTTTCTGTAACCCCTCTTTATTCAGGAGCCATAAGCACCTCAAACTTTGCTGAATGACCCCCAGTGAAGTCAAAAAGAGTCAAGATAACTCATTAAAAATATAAATGCTAAAATCCTTAGGGCTCATGAACGCTGATGAAAAGAAATCTATGAATTCACATAAAAATAGTATTTTACCCTTCTTTTTAACCTCAAGTTTCTATGTCATTTCAATTGCTAGCGCTCAGAATAATGATTCCTCAGCTCATGAAACTGAAGACCTAAGTATGCTCTCTTGCCACCAGCAGGTTAGCATAAAAGAGAAGGAAACAACGATCAACGATCATTGGTGGGATATAGTAAATGGCACATCTTGAATGGAAAACACAATTTATCAGTATTTCTAACACATAACAAAGTCTTCAATGAGTCGATCACAGAAATTTTAGCATTAAGACCATGCTACATATGGCCCAATCCATAAAGTGCCTCCATAAATAGATGGTCTAATACAAAAAAAGAGGAGTGATTAAGCAAAATCCACTTTTTCAGGCTTCTCCTCCCCCATCTCTGTTTAAGAGTAATGCCGACCCTACCATAGGGCCTTAAATGACCTCAAAAGCTCTTTTATACAGAACCTAGATTCTGTCCAGACTGCATAGGTGATTCTGTCTTCATCTCACACTCAAAATTTGCCTTCAAATAGTCCACCTTTTAAATTATTTTGTAATGTATTTACACATTTCTCTCTTCATTTTTGTGTCTAAGCTCCTTTGAATACTGGAGACTTGCCTTTTTTTTTTTTTTTTTCCAAACAACATTTTTAAGTGCCTGCAATGAGCCATCAATTATGGAGGACAAAAATAGAAATTGTGCCTGTGTCTTAACTTCAAAACACTAAAATATACGTAGAAAGTGCCTAGCACCAGAAGAGAGAAACAGAGGATTTAGGCTGAGACTTGAAAGATGTTTAGGATTTGGATAGGTCAAGATGTGTGTGTGTGTGTGTGTGCTGGGGGTCATGAAGAGTGGAAACATTCCAGATGTAGAAAAAGACATGGATAAGAAAAGGAATAGATAAGGAAAAGGCAGAGATAAGAGAATGTGTAGGGACAACATGTAGTTACATTTGCTTGGTTAGAAATAATTTAAGGGAAAAACTAAGTTTAGCTATGGCAATAAGTTGGAAAGCCTACTTTTGGAAAACATGAATGATGTTCTGCAGAGAGAGAAAGGAGGCTCCCAGATCACTACGTAAGGCACCTGCAGAAAGATAAGTCGGAGGTATAGCATGCATTCTCAATGAGGCGTGATGTTGCCAGTGAGGAGGGTGAACATTGATTCTTGGGACGGTAAAATATTAGATACAAAAATGGTCTGTGATCTTCCAAAGTTCAACACTGCGGAGTAAAATCTATTTCCTCGGTATTTAATTATTCCTGTTGGGTCTTCCTGGGTATCACATGAGCAGCACTGACATGGAGTTCTGGGAATTATACAAAATTGTGTGCAAGATCAGTGCTACACAATTATGGAGAATAGATAGCTATAATTGGAGGACCTTATCTTGGTCAAGTGCTCAATCTGAAAGCCTTATCAAGAGAGGTGGCCAGTGTGTGTCTATTATGTTTGATCCTCAGTGATCCTGTCTGTAACTTGGGCTTTGGGAATTATATTAAAATAGATTATATTTCATTACTTAATTCTACAAAGCTCACTCAACCAATTATTATGTCAATTGATAAAAAGAATAATACATTGACAATACCCAAATGAATATATAACAGCTAGTTAAGCTGATAGTTGTTTTCTCGCATCAAGCAAATTTAAAGTTCACTAAAATGATTTGAAGAATTTCGCTTAATTTTTTCAATTATTTTTCTTTTGCAGTTTTGAATTATTTTTAAATTTTGATTACATTGCTGGTATATATTTGTAGAAATTGATAAGCTGAATATATAATTTGATACATTACAATTTATTTGATGCAAATAAATTACATTAAAAGTTATAGATGTAGGTATAAAGTTAAGTTAAAGTTAAAGATAAGTTAAAATAAGGTTCGGTTAAAGATAAATCAGAAACAGGTGAACATTTTAAAAACAAAAATAATCAATACTGTGTTATATAATGAAAATAGATTTTTACAACCTCATACAAATATGTATTGTAATCTGCAAAGGATAAAATAAAATAAATGCTTAATTTATTATTAATATTAGATCTCTAATTACTACCTGATAATTGGAAAATTCAGGGTCCACTGAATACCCCTTGTGCCTCTCTACCTTTATGCCTTCACTCATTTGAAATGCCCTCCCTCCTTTCCTTCATTTATCAAAATTCTACTTACTTGTCAAGATATAATTCAAATGTCAAGATATAATTCAAATTTCTCTTTTTCCTCTAAACACTTTCAATCCATAAATATTTAATACTTTTAATTTCCTAAAATATTAAGTGGCTTGTTCTATATATTTGACATTTAGTAATTTTGTACTGCTAGGAAACCCTGGTAGCGTAGTGGTTAAACGCTACCGGCCGGCAGTTTGAATCTGCCAGGCGCTCCTTGGAAACTCTAACGGGCCGTTCTACTCTGTCCTATAGGGTTGCTATGAGTCAGAATCGACTTGACAGCAAAGTGTTTGGTTTTTTTGGTTGTTGTTGTTATATATTCAGAGGAGCGCTGGTGGTGCAGTGGTGAAGAGCTCCGCTGCTAACCCTATAGGGCAGTTCTACTTTGTCCTATAGGGTTGCTGTGAGTCAGAATCGACTCCATGGTAATGGGTTTGTTTGTCTTTAATACATTCAGAAGGAGCCCTGGTGGTACAGTGGTTAGACATCCGTCTGCTAACCAAAAGGTCAGTGGTTGGAATCCACAAGCTACTCTGGGAGAAAGATATGGCAGTCTGCTTCTGTAAAGATTTACAGCCTTGGAAACCCTATGGGGTAGTTCTACTCTGTCCTGTAGGGTCACTATGAGTTGGAATTCAACTCAATGGCAATGGGCTTTTGGTTATACATTCATTCTTTTATTCAATTAAAAAGTATCTGTTTAATACCTACTAAATGCCAGGCATTAGGCTACACGGTAGAGACAGGACAGTGATCAAGGGAGATGTGGCCTTGCATCATGGAGCCTCCCTAGTCATTAGAGAATAGAAATTTATAAATACATAACCATCACACAGTGTAGTGAGTGCCACGGGAAGGGCACAGTGGTAAGGTTGTTGTTGTTGTTTGTCATTAAGCCTATTGTAATTCATCGCAGCCTATATAGGACAGAGTACCTGGGCTGAAATCTTTGCTGGAGCAGGTTGTCATGTCTTTTCTTTTGCACAGCCGCTGGTGGGTTGGAACCACCAACCTTTCAGTTAGCAGCTGAGAGCTTTAACCATTGTGCCCCCAGGACTCCTTAGTGATAAGGGATTGCAGCACTATTTAATTAGGACCCTTCTCATGAACCTAAGAGAGGCTCCTGCACCAGGAATGCAGCATCGGATGTCTTTAGTGAGATATTCTAAAAGAGGCTAACTTTAGAAAGACGACAACTAAATATCAAAAAACCAAAAAATTCAAACCAAATCCATTGCCACTGAAGTCAATTCAGACTCACAGCAACCCTATAGGACAGAGTAGAACCAGAGGGTTTTCAAGGAACAGCTGGTGGATTCAAACTGCTGATCTGTCGGTTAGCAGCCGAGCTCTTAACCACTGCACCACCAGGGCTCCTATTAAAAAAAAAAAAAAAAAAAACAGGATCAAATGGGAGCACTTTGTCAGATTCTGGGAGAGAGACTCTACCACACTACTGCTTTTTGCAAGCAGTTAAGTCCATTCTAAGCTCACAAACTCCAGGATAGCAGGGAAAAAATATAGTAGAAGTTCACTAAATATTGGTTTGAAGGCATGAATGGAAGCAAGGGTAAAAGAGCTAGAATTGAGCTAGAAACTCAGTACTTGTAGAGGAAACTTGCAGGCCTAAATTACATGGATTGCTAGTGAGAATGAAACAGTATAAATCAGTGTGTTTTTTAATATATCCCAAACTGCCCAGCTTTTCTTTACTTGTATCTTTTGCTTAATGCCACCCACAGAGGTAGTATCACTGCAGAACTTGCTAAAGAGCTTTTCTTGAAACAACTCATAGATTAGTAGAAAATATTGCTGACTTATTTAGTGGATTTGAAGGGAGAGATGACCTAATCAAGAAAATTAATTTAAGCCTAAATATTCTGTGGTTAAAATAGGTTTTAAATATTTAACTAAATTCCCTAAAGATTATAAATAGGATTGTTTATACATTCACCTATCACAGAAATCAGATAGCTTAGGTATTGCCAGAAAATGAACAGTGTAGGCATTAAAAATTAATTGATGAGAACCTACGAATCCATGAAGAGTTACTATCATATGCTGAAAATGGCCATATCTTTTCAGAAAATGTCCTAGAAAAGGGAGAAAAGAAAAAAAGAAATGCTTTACCATGGTCAATTTGTTTGAAAAAGTTAAAATGCAAATGTTAACAGGAGATAAGCAAAAGTTGACTTGAAAAGAACTGGTGCTCAGGATTGCTGGCTGTGAGGTGGTTCTGAATACAATAACTGCACCTACGAGTTTTCATGGGCAAATGAACAGACACCACGCAAGGAAGCCACTGGATGATTTAACCATAAACTAGGTAATCTACAATATTGTTTTTCTTCTCTTTCTTTTCCCAGATCTTATAATAAACAGAAAGTCAATAGCGATGACGATTTACGACATTTGAAGAGACACTGCTGAATCCGAGTTAACAAATCCTTCAATATATTAATCCGTCAGCAGCCAGTTTGGAAGTTGCTGACTCTAACTGGCTGCAGGCCTGCTGTCTAGTCTGGCTGAAATTGCTCTTTGCTGTGGCAGCATCTATGCCCATTTCTGCTTAGCCTGCTCTGAACTTGGCTCAGATAGAACATTATCTTCAGCACCTTTATGTTGGAGTTGCTTTTTCACACTAGAAATTCCTACTCAGATAAGGCTTATAAATAAATGTAAACAATGAACATATAGTGTTATATACACTCATAAAATGAAAAATTCTCAAGGCTCCTTATACATGGAATATTGATTTTTCAGGAAAGGTGTTACATGGATGGGGAAAAAAATACATCTTTATTTTTATTAACTTCAACTAAAATTTGGTACTTCAACTCACAATTCGATAAGAATTTTGAGTATAAACAACAAACCACAGGTATTAGGAGCTGTGATTCTCTCACCATCAGAAATAAGAGATACTATGATGTACCATGGAAACCCTGGTGGTGTAGTGGTTAAGTGCTACAGCTGCTAACCAAGAGGTAGGCAGTTCAAATCCACCAGGCACTCCTTGGAAACCCTGTGGGGCGGTTCTACTCTGTCCTATAGGCTTTCTATGAGTCAGAATCGACTCGATGGCAGTGGGTTTGGTTTTTTGGTTTGGGTTTTATAATATATCATTACTGCGAATACCTCAAAAAAATATTATCTGTGCTTATCACTTCTTCAGAAAAATGATAGGGATTTCACCCTCTGTTAGATCTTGTTATTTAACACAGAGTTACTATGTCACAATTTTTGGTTTTTAAAAATATTTTAATAATGGTATTATTTAATTTGTCTCCTTTGTAATTCTAGTATTTTACTTTATGCATTTAAAAACATTCTGATAAGTAAATAGGATTAGTTAGACTGCCAAATACATCTATGACACACACCCACATACATAGTACTAAGAGCCCCGATCTTGAAGAATTCAGCTTCAAATTAGATGCCAGAGTTTTCAAAGAGAAGGATAAACTGGTATTGCCCAAGTTTGATCATACTAGAAAGCCAGAGAGAGGGAGAAAGAGAGAGAGAGGAAGATAAGGTAAGTATAGACACTTGCCCCAGTCCTATAGATTTCATATGTGAACACAAATAAATATAATCCATTAAGAGGTTACAGTTAGCTAGATTTTGTTCTTACAAATATCAAATTATATTGTTCGTAATTCAACCTTTCCTTGTCAACATTAAAGTAGAACTTTTAAATATGATTTTAATTTTTAAATTATGTTAGATATATTATGCAGAGCTATTTAGGTGAATGTGGTTACTGTTACTAGATGTTGGCAAGGTAAGTTAGAAAATAAACAAAACTGCTGAAGTGAATGAACACAAATTAATCACCTTGCCTTCCCACTGCGTGTGGAACAGGTTTGTGGATTTAGAAATATGTGGAGATGGAAATCTCTAACTTGCATGATTTCAGAGCCACTGGGAAACTTTGATGGACAGTAATATCTCTGCCTCCTGGGTATGAGAATATTTTAAATTCTAACAGCAGAAGTGCAGTGTAGTGGTTAAGAGTGCGGATTTTAGAATTAGAATTGGCTTTTAATCCTGATTATGCCACTTATATTTATGTGACCTGGGTATCAATTTCATGGCCTATAAAATTAGGACAAAATATACACCTCACAAGTTTATTTTGAAGATTGTAAAAGCCTTGCATATTGTATGGAAAAAAAGGAATCAGTCAATGGCTCAATGGTTAAGAGCTACGGCTGCTAACCAATAGGTCGGCAGTTTGAATCCACCAGCAGCTCCTTGGAAACCATACCGGGCAGTTCTACTCTGTCCTACTGGGTTGTTATGAATCAGAATTGACTCTATGGCAACGGGTTTCTTTTTTTGGCGGGGGGAGCTTTGGTCATAAGAGTAGAAGCAGTATTGGAAGTAGTAGTTACAGCAAAGTAGTGATAATGACAATGTTCTTTAGAATTGATCACCTGATCCTCTTGTAAAGTAAAACTCCTGGGATAGATTAAACTAAGGTGTTAGTATCTTAACAGAAATCTTTTCTTCCTGACAGAAGGGACTCAGCTGCTTAGGGGTACTAGTTGGTAGCAGTAGAAGCACTGAAAGAGGTAAAGAACACAGGAAAAGATGTGAAAAACTTAAAAGAAAAATCCAACTGTCAAAAATATGCCTAGACTTAAGGGGACTTCTAAGTCAATTGGTAAAATAATACTATTGTGAAAACATTCTGCATCCCACTTTGAAATGTGGCGTCTGGGGTCTTAAGTGCTAACAAGCGGCCATCTAAGATGCATCAATTGGTCTCGACCCACCTGGATCAAAGGAGAATGAAGAACACCAAGGTCACACGACAACTATGAGCCCAAGAGACAGATAGGGCCACATGAACCAGAGACTTACATCATCCTGAGACCAGAAGAACTAGTTGGTGTCCAGCCACAACCGATGACTGCCCTGACAGGGAGCACAACAGAGAACCCCTGAGGGAACAGGAGATCAGTGGGATGCAGACCCCAAATTCTCATAAAAAGACCAGACTGAATGGTCGGACTGAGACTAGAGGAATCTCGGTGGTCATGGTCCCCAAACCTTCTGTTGGCCCAGGATAGGAACCATTCCCGAAGACAACTCATCAGACATGGAAGGGACTGGACAATGGGTTGGAGAGAGATGCTGATGAAGAGTGAGCTACTTGTATCAGGTGGACACTTGAGACTGTGTTGGCATCTCCTGTCTGGAGGGGAGATAGGAGAGTAGAGAGGGTTAGAAACAGGCAAAATTGTCACGAAAGGAGAGACCGGAAGGGCTGACTCATTAGGGGGAGAGTAAGTAGGAGTGTGGAGTAAGGTGTATATAAGCTTGTATGTGATAGACTGACTTGATTTGTAAATGTTCACTTAAAGCTCAATAAAAATTATTAAAAAAAAAAAATATGCCTAGAAAAAACATTGCCAAGTTCTCCAGGATGATGAAAAGAAATGTTTATTTAATGTAAAGCAGGGCATGGTAACCTGTGGTAACTAATAAACTTCTGGGTATGTTGATATCTTAAGTGGCTATAACTTGAAGTGCAAAGATCAACTTTTCTCTCTTAATTTGATTAAGCTCAACTGTAATCTTTTTTTTTTTTTTTTTGTACCATACAGCCAAAATACTAGCACATTGGATTGTCAAGGCTGAAACAAAGTTCTGGCACTAAAAGTTTAGGTTAACTGATTTTTAGTCGTATACCCACATGAAAGTCTTTGAAAAATGAATACTCTATATCTGGATTCTATATCTCCTCTATATCCGTGTTCACTATATCCAGTCTCTGAAATAATGAATCAGATATGAACAATGTGCCTAAAGTAATATCAGCTATACACATAACATTAGATATACTAAAGAGATTAAAATATGCCTAAATCAGAACATATGAATACCCTTAGTAGTTAGACAGGGGTCCTGGTGGCGAAACAGTTAAGCGCTTGGCTGGTAACTGAAAAGCTGGCAGTTCAAACCCACCCAGCAGCTCCATGGGAGAAAGACCTGGCGAGATCCTCCTGTACAAATTACAGCCTAGAAAAACCAATAGGGCAGTTCTACTCTGTCACATGGGGTTGCTATGAGTTGAAATTGACTCCATAGCACCTAACAACAATAACAGCAGTAGTTAGACACATGTGGTATTAGCAGTTAGTAGTAAATCTCCTCAGATAGGACTATGGTGAGCACGTCTGCAGGCGACAAAGCAGTGGTGGATGGGGAGAGCTGGGGAGGCTCAACTTTAAATCAGTTGGCCCTCATAGCTGAGGCTCCTTGTTCACTAGAATGAGTGTAAAAACAGACTCAGGATGACTACAGTTTTCTAGGTAGGCAAAGGAAGCTGGCCTTTCATTTGTTGACTTGACATTTTCCACTGTCTACTGAACAAAGTCTATATTTCCATACTGAATATGATTTTTAGAGAGGATTTCCAGGAAGTCAAGTTAGCTGTAAATTGTAAATCAGAAGAATTGGATTTGGATCCTAACTTTTTTCTTAAATACCACGTGAGCTGGGGCAAGAAATATATAACTTCGTAATCTTCATTCTTTCACCTAAAAAATGAATAGGTTGAAATTATTTTTAAAGAAGCACTCGACTAGTTCTGAAATTCTCTGAATTGCTAAACAAGATAAAGCAATGAGCTAATTTAATTATGGTCTTTCAGCATAACTAGATTGCTATAATCAGGAGGGCTCTCCTGAAACATATTATCTCTCTCCACTTCTAGTTTGAATACATTATACTTTCTATCGTGACTGTATAATGGGTAGTCCTGAATGTCTTCAATCAAATATATTCAAATTCCCTACAGCATGTGCCATCTCAGTTAAAATATCAACAGTTTATTACAAATGCAGTAGTTCCAAAAAAGCATAATGCTTTCAGGTAGCAGATGTGTCTGTATTTTATTCAAATGGCTAACTGAAAAGATTCAAGGCCTTGTATTATCATTATTATTTTTGATAAGGCTAGATAGACTTTTACCTGTGAAAACAAATTATCAAACACAAAGTAAATTTAAATTTTTTTTCCATATCTTTTTTTAGTGTGTTTAAATCAACATGTATCTCATTAGTTAACCTCGTCAAAATATAAGTAACTAGAAAAATAAGTAAAATGGTAGGAAGAAAAATAAATTTGTAAAACAAATTAGTTTTTATGTTGACACCCTTATTCTATTCCTTGAGTACTTGTTTCTTTTTTTGTTTTACATCTTCAATAGTCTGAAAAGCAATGCATTTGAATTTGATAAGAAATTTATAACTGAATACAAATGAAGTAAAAGGTAGATAAAAAATGATACATGCTTGTCTTAGTCCTCTAGTGTTGCTAAAAAAGAAATACTACAAGAGGATGGCTTTAGCAAAGAGAAATTTATTCTCTCACAGTTTAGGAGGCCAGAAGCCTGAATTCAGGGTGCCAGGTCCAAGGGAAGATTTCCTCTCTCTGTTGGCTTTGGGGAAAGGTCCTTGTCATCAGTCTTCCCCTGGGTCTAGGAACTTCTCAGCACACGTACCTCAGGTCCAAAAGATGTGCTCTGCTCCTGGCTCTTCTTGCTTGGTTGTAATGAGGTCCCTCTCCTCTCTACTCGATTCTCTCTTTTATATCTCAAAAGAGATTGACTCAATCCTGTAGATTGAGTCCTGCCTCATTAATATAATTGCCTCTAATCCTGCTTCATTAACATCATAGAGGTCAGGATTTACAACACATAGGATAATCACAACAGATCGCAAAATAGTAGACAATCACACACAATATTGGGGTATACAATTCAATCCATAACAATGTTTAAGAATAGGTATGTTATTTTAAAAAATGAATTATTACTAGGTAAAAAGAAAAAAGAAATTTTTTTTCTTTTTATGGAGCCCTGGTTCTGCAGTGGGTAACAGTCAGCTACTGACCAAAAGGTCAGCAGTTCAAATCCACCAGTTGCTCCTTGGGAACCCTATGGGGCAATTCTACTCTGTCTTTTAGGGTCACTATGAGTCAGAATTGACTTGATGGCAACAGGTTTTAACAGGTTTCATCAAAACACGTGGCCCACTTGTTTTAACTTAGTTTATTAACATCCGAATCTCTTCCACAGAAAGAAATCAAACTGATTTTGTAGCATTCTAACCTTAATTTTTCAGTATGCCTGACTTCAAGTCTTAGATTGTCCACTTACTTGGACTTACTGCTCTAAGCCATTATTGACTCACCCATAAAATGAGGGCAGTAATAACAGAAGTCAGTACTAACACAGGTTCAAATAGGTTTGCATGGGCTGAATTCCAGTCACAAAATATATGGCTTGGCCCCAAGCAGTGAATGATGGCTGATAACCCTGCTACTTTGTAAACTCTCTGATTCTATAAAATACTGATTTTATATATATATATATATACACACACACACACACATAGATTTGTAAGTGTATATATATATAATTACTATTCTTAAAAAAGCTTAGCTATATTATTTCAGTGTTTTACATTTATAACTAAAGCAAACTTCAAAGGAAAGAAAAATGCAATGACAATTTCTCAACAATTTTTTTCATCTTTCATTATTCATTCATTGTCTTGATTTGAGACAATGATTACATTTATGTCAATGGTATCTCTTTAATACAAGGTAGCTCTTATAGGAGTAAAAGTAAGAAATATAAATGTATAAAAATTCAATACGTAAAATGATACTGCTCCTTGCTGTTCCCCAAGGCAATAAGCTTTGCTTTATTATGGTAAAGTTTCCCTGAATTTACTCCTTCACTACAGGAGTAGTTTAAGAACCATTCTGCTCCATTCTGAGAACTACCGGTATTACTCGTTTTTATAAAAAATAATTTCATGTGTGCATTTACTGAATACGCATTTTAGAAAAATAGAGTCTCCATTTTGTTATTGAAGTCAGAGTGGAACACTTGGTGGAGGGGTACACAAGTTTTGGATGTAGACATATCTGGATTCAAATTCCCACTTGGTCACTGACTAGCTGTGTAGCCATAGGATGGTTAATGGATTTTTTTAAGACTCCTTTATCCCTTTAGCAAAACGGGCCTAACACTCTTTAACTCAGAATTACACAGAATAATATAAGTAGGTGCTTAGCATGCATTTGATGTTCAATAAATGATATCTTTTTAATATGTATTATTGGGGTTGTGATCTGTAATCAATACTACCCACTATAAACTATATTGCCATTAAACTATATTCAATGATTGCATGTCTTTTACATCTGACTACATGTATGTATTTCAGATTTAAATGATAACTCTTCTGATTAGATTTTAATGTCATTCATGTCCCAAGTCCTGCAGTGGGCTCTGTGAGGACACACTTCCTTCCTGTGTTCCCTTCATTCAGCCCCTTCTTTGAAGTACTGAGAGTGGTTAAAAAACAAACGAATAAAACAAACCTCTTGCCATCGAGTCAATCCTGACTCACAGCAACACTACAGGACAGAGTAGAACTGCCCCATAGGGTTTCCAAGTAGCGGTTAGGTGGATTTGAACTGCTGATGCTTTGGTTATCAGCCAAGCTCTTAAACCACTGCACCACTAGGGCAAGGCCTTATTCTGGTGAGTTTACAATCTATTTAGCTTCCAAAAAACCAAACCTAGTGCCATCGAGTTGATTCCAACTCATAGCAACCCTATTTAGCTTAGAGGGGCATAAAACACAAACAAATCAAACCCGTTGCCGTCAAGTCGATTCCAACTCCTAGTGACCCTATAGGACAGGGTAGAACTGCCCTGTGGAGTTTCCAAGGAGCACCTGGTGGATTCAAACTGCCGACCCTTTGGTTAGCAGCTGTAGTACTTAACCTCTACACCACCAGGGTTTCTGAGAGGGGTATAGAAAGAGTAAAATTTCAAGGCCTTGTTCTCATGGGTTTGCAATTTATTAATACCTGTATGTATGGAAACAGAATACATACAGACTAACAGCCAGTGAACAGAAATGATGTCTGGAGCTGTGAGAGATGTTCAGAGAAAGAACATTCATGGTGACCAAGAGTGCTCAAGGAAAGTTTGGTGAAAGGAGTAAATCCTCCAGATTGTATTGCACTTGGTGTGGAAGGAAAAGAGGGAAGTATTTCCCCAAATAGGCAGAGCAACTGATCCAGGTAGGACACATGAATAAAAGCGGCAAATTTTAAAAGATAAGGAATAAAGAAAGCTATAAATAAAAGGTGATATCTTTGCCCTTATTGCGTTTGCCATCTGGATAGGATGCTTTCAAACTAACCAGCAGGGTAAAATCCAGCCTAAGAAGTACTTTGTAATGATGGTCAAAAACATTTATCCTATTAATTGCCAGAGCGAAATGATTGCCCTAAAGTTCCTGAATATAAATTTAATATATGTTATGAAAAATTTCTCTCCACAATCCATGTGGCTAAATAAGAGTAGGCATAGTCTTTAAAAATAAGTTACTTCTTTTTTTTTTTTTTACAGCAGGCATAAAAGTCTTTTAAAATGCTATTTAATTTCCATAGGAATTAATTTCAGGAACCACGGGAGTTCTATATAAGACTTTACTCGGTCGGAAGACAAATATCCCCAAATCATTTAATTTTACATTTTATAGTAATATTAAGGTTGTTGTTATAAGAGAGTTGAAATGTAAATATGACTAAAGCAAAGCCCACAGAGCAGTACAAATTCTCCACGTGTTGCACACTATAGAATCAAGTATCACATTTGAAAGAGTAACAAGCAAAACATCCCTGTGAGTACTTTAAGCAGTATATTTCAATGTTTAAAAATAAGAATAAATCACTGAGGTATTTGCTGCATGCATTTTATAAGGCAGGCTTTTCTGTAGAAGAGCCCCTAAATTATAAAGTCAGTTCGGGTTTCAGATAAAACATGGACTACGCAGCCATTAGCTATTCAGACAAGAGCAATTTTGATATTCAGGTCAGGGATTTGTCATTTGTACTCAGGCAAATCACCAGACTCATATGTGATAAAACACAATGGCCTATACAGCATGTTTTTGTGCTTTTAAAGGAAGCTTTCTTGAAATTCTAACTTGATTTGTGGAACGAATATGGACACACACACACGCACACACACACACACACACACACACACGCATCTCCTTTTTGATGCTATTTTAACCTGTCAAAGTATCTAAAGGTATATGAACCAAGTACTATTAATATTAATACGTGCTTTGTTATTTTGCTCCCTGAACACTGTCACTTTGTTATACCAAATTAAAGCCCTGACAGAAACATCCAATTAATCCTCAGTAAAAAAAAAAAAATTACTGTGTCACAATTAATAAGCAATTCAATGTAATAATACCTTGATCATTCTCCTTAGTGGTTCAGTCCTTTGCGCAATGTGCGTACAACCGGAATGTCTATTATTAGTTCCCGTAATGATTGCTCATATATGAGATAAAATGGATCGTCGCTCATCTTTCGGATGAACAAATAATCTATTCCCTTTTATTGTGAAGCACAGAAAAGGAAAGATCTCACCAGAAAGAAGGAATTGACACATTTTAGATTAATTGTTCTCTTAAAAGGAGTCTCTTGGATTCACTTACAGCAACAGGTATGAACAGGCTGAACTCCAACCTGGTTGCCCTGCCCCAGTTTAGCACAGAGCATTTGAACGACAGGCGGTAAAAGCCAGCAGAGCATCTTAACCACAAGTGGCAGCTCCCTCTGATGAAAGGAAGGCTCCCCCGGCCAAGTTATCGGAGCTGTAATAAACACCCTTTGGCCATGTGCTGCCTGTAGAGATCCTCAGAAAGCTAGGAAGAATCACAGGTGGAAATCCTACCTTAATGAGAATCTGGATGGACCCTGTGGCTTTTGCAGATAGGCAATACCAGAAGCTCATGGTGCATGCGCTGCTGGATTCCTGCCACACAGCACTCTTCAGGTGTGCTTTTTCACCTCGAAGGCCTACAGGAGTAGCCTCCAGATACAAGAAGTGCCCTACAAAGGACAGGATTCAGATATGACAGAAATAACAACGAGGGCACTATTCCAGCTTTTTCATCTTAGTTAAAGTTTTAATTACATTACTTGTGATCTGAGCTGCCAAAGGGGTTTCCATTTGAAACAGAAAGGAAATATAATAGCCTTGCCTCCAGCTCATTCCCTGACCAATTTCCAGCTCTCTGTGTTTTCAGTAAAGTACTTCACAGCATGCAGATTAATTAATCTGACAGGGTACTTACACCGTCCAATCAACATTATAGGTATGGGAACCATTTTATGAACTTCCCAAACTATCCAGTTATTGTAAAACAGTGTGACAACTATTTAGAATTTAAATGAAGAAATATGATATACTTTCAAATTCAGTTATCTCTTGAGTATATAAGTAAAACACCTAGCATTTCAATATGCAACATGAGAGGAAAACATTAATTTTATACTTGCTTATTCAAATATCCAAAATACTTCAACTATGTACAGCTAAGTGTTCGAAGGAAATTTAGACTCTGGCTTAGCCTGCCTGGGTCGGTTAGATTCACAGGCCTGTGGAATTTCAACATTTAGGCAGCCTTTCTGGAGCAATCAGGAATCCAGGGTTCCTTCTGCACTGCGGCAGAGCCCCTGTGGTACAGTGGTTAAGTACTCATCTGCTAATTGATAGGCCAGCAGTTCAAAAAAGCAGCTGTTTCTCAGGAGAAAGGTGTGGCAATCTCCTACCATAAAGATTATAACCTTGGAAACCCTGTGGGGCAGTTCTACTCTGTCCTACAGGGTTGCTGTAAGTCAGAACTAACCTGATGGCACACAACAACAACGTCTGCACTGTGCTAACATTTCTGATCCTTGAACAATGAGTATAAGACTTGACCTGAGCTACTTACACAAAAATAGGCCACACCAAACACGCCTAGTATATGTGATCATACCATTGCTTTTGCTCAGCACCTCTAGTTTTCAACGTGCTTTCCCTTCATACACGTACATCAACTCATTTGATCTCCACAACCCTATTGGGTACACAGGGCACATTTTCTTATCTCCTTTTGAGAGATGAGGAGTTTAAGAACCTGAAAAAGTTAAATGACTTGCTAATGATCAATGGAGTGGCAGGATTTGGGGTTACTGACTCTAAGTCTGCGGTGTTTAGGAATGATGCCTGATTGCAGAACACATTATTATCTGTTTACAATTATCGAAACAGCCATTAATATTAGATTTTGATTACTCAATAAATGTTTGATTTACTCGCACAGGCACCATGGTGGTCTGTCTCTCCAGCATTCTCCAGTTGCTTTCAGGGAAAACAATGTGATGTGTATTGTGGATAAGATTAGAGCCACTGTAACAAGCTAATAACCTACCATTTTCATTTCCAAGTGTGTGATCTGTAGGAGGTCTCAGGCTTTGATGAGAACCGACCCCCAAAACCCAATTAAAATTCTCAGCCAGGGAGTTTTGCCAGCCGCACCAGCCTTTCTCAAAAGTGCAGGAGCTACCACATTCATTTTCATCAGTATTATCTCCGCAGTCATCCACAAAATTACAGCTTTGCTCCGGCCTGTAACATTTGCCATTCTGACATTCCCAATAACCATGTGGGCAGTTACCTAAAAAAAAAAAAAAGAAGAATGAGGGACCGCTACCAGCATATTCAGTGAGGTCAAAAGCCAGAAGAGTGGATTCAGTTTACTATGTGAAGGAAACAGTCTCACGCGGAGCTTAAGGTACCTGACTTCTCTCTGCTCTAATCCCCTCCAGGGTTCTGGCTTATGGATCACTCAGAAAGATCATTAACAAATGGAAAGAAAAAAAAAAATGAAGTATCACTTTATTGATGTAGAAAAACACCCCAAGTTTCCCCAAATGCAGCATTTCTTTTAAGCTGTGGTGAGGATATATATTAGATCTGACAGCCAAAGTGTGGACTTCCATTTTTTATCCTGAAACAAAACCTCTACGGTCCTAAGAGCTCATGTATTATGGAGCACTTACAAGTGCCTTGCATTAGCATCAAGTCACTCCTATATTTATCAGGAGCAGATTAGAAGCAGGGCCAGGCATATATAAGCAACGACAGACTTCCTAATACCTTTCTTTCCAAAATGCATATTCATTCATTCATTCATTCATTCATTTTGGAAGCAATTCTCCTACAAAATAGTACCAACCTTGTTCACAAAGCCTAAGAGAAAGGACAATGCTTTTGGTGACAGAGGACCTAGGTTTCACCTCTGGGGCTGATTATTGTCAGACATGTAACTCCAATCATACATAAACCCCGGATGAATTTTAGTTCTCTATGCAAAAAGAAAAAAAAAAAATCCTAGAGATGTTAAAAATAATTAAAGTGAGTAATGTAGATATCACCAGTGCCTACAAGAATGCCTGGCCTTTGATAGGCAGTCAGCAAATACTAGTTAAATAAATGAATGAGAAAAATAAAGAGCCTTGGAAATGATAAAGCAGTTCTATACGTACATTCAAAGTTTTATTATTGCAGTGCTCCAACATTACAGTAGAACATAACCACTATACCAGTTGCCATTGAATCAATTCCTACTCATGACAACCCTGTGTGTCAGAGTAAAACTGAGCTCCACGATGTTTTCAACAGCTGTTTATTTGGAAGTAGATTACCAGGTCTTTCTGCCAAGGAACTCTGGTGGACTTGAACCTCCAACCTTTCAGTTAGCAGCTAAGCACGTTAATCATTTGCACCACCCAGGGACTCCATCATGAGTAACAACATTTCAGTGTGAAATGATGTTCAGAGACCCAACTGGGAACATCAGATTCATGTTTGCTCTCTGACACTACAGGATCAGAGATTTTCTTTCTTTCAGTCTTTCCCATCTGCCAGGAGAAGAGCTGATAACACCACTCCCACTCCCTGCCTCACACCACAGGTGGAAGCTTCCATGACCTGAGGCAAGCTGTCTGGTGGTTGAGAGTTAACATAGCTTCGAGGTAGGAGGTGATCACGTGGGGATTTATTGTAAGGTGTTCTGAAAGCCTCATATAGAAGCTCTTAAGTTCTGGATCATTCTCATACTTTAGACAGTAGGTGGCCAAGAGGGAAGAAGTGGAATGACACATGGAAGCCACTGGTTAGAAAACTGGTGCTCTGGAGGCTCTTAGCCCTTTTATGTGCTAAGTGCTCCTGGACTGCTCTTTTCCAGATTACCTAATTAAGTGTCTTTTCCCTTTGAAAAAAGCTTTTAACCAGGCATTCTGCCTTTAACAATATTTCCTGGTCTGCTTATTTGCTAACATTTTTATTTCATGCAGCTTGAAAATAAATTATTTTATTTGGGTGCCCATGTCAATTTAGATTTAGTAGATTGGAGGAAAGAGAAAAGACCTACAATGTTTCAGTTATAGAGCTTAATACAGAATCATAACACTGAAGCATTTTTTAGCTGGACAGGAATGAAGATCACTTACATTAACTATCTCATTTAAACAAAACAAAACAAAAAAAACAGCCTGTTGCTGTTGAGTCGATTCCGACCAACTCATAGAGATCCTATAGGACAAAGTAGAACTGCCCCATAGGGTTTCTGACCTTTTGGTTAGCAGTCATAATGCTTAACTACTACACCACCAGGCTTTCCATCTCGTTTACAGAAGAGAAAAATAAGAATTGTAGATTTAAACTGATATGCTTATTCAAACAAAAAACAGAGATACAATGGGAACCCAGGCCTGTTGTCTTTAGAATTATTTTTTAAATTCATTGGCTTAAAAAAAGTGCAGGGATACCAAAGCAACTATTTCAGGCACAGCATCATCAAGGCACAGAAAAAGGTGGTGTTGACTACCGCATGTATTATTTCTCATGAGGCTATTGAGAACCTGAGAAACTACTAGATCATTTAATTTTATACAAGCTGGCATCTGTATTGATTCTGTCAATTCCAATTTGGTAGGAGAATGAAAAAAAAAGCTGGCTCTTAAGATGGTTTTTTCCCCATAGTGATAAAATCTAATTCTTTTAAAACAAACAAGAAAATAATGTAGACATGTTCCTAAAAGGAAAACACATAATAGATCCAAATATATTTCACAATCAATATTGGTAATATTCTAGAAAAAATAAATATGACTAAGTTGTTTTTATATTTTTTAAACATAAACAGCTGCATAAGTAAAAACCATAATAATTCAAATATTATACAAGAATAAATTTGAACAGAAAGCCCCTACTGTATTAATAAAAATCTCATTGCCAGAATGCATTTTACCAATAAAATAACACACAACAATTAATTTTTGGATTAACAGTCAGAAAGATTATTAACTAAAGTTCATTTACCTATCCCCAAATTATTTTCCATGGCTGTGGTTTTCTCCAAAGAAATCAGTTACCTAACAGTAGGGCGTATGTGTTTAAGTGATTCTAATATTAAAGCTCTTATGAAATTGTGAAGACTGAGTTTTTGTTTTAAAAAAATCCCTTTAAAGTAGGAAATAACCCTCTTGGTGGGCAGTTGACTTTTATAAAAGGTAATGAATTATAAAAGCTTAGAACCACCAATATATATCTTGAACACATTTGAAGCTTAACATGCCAGAATCCAAATTTTGAAGTTTAGCATCCAAATTTCCCCATTTCACAGTCTTCCTCATTTCTGTTAATGACAATTTTTTTTCTTATTGTGCTTTCAGTGAAAGTTTATTATTCGAGTCAGTTTCTCACACAAAAACTTATACACACATTGTTATGTGACCCTAGCTGCTCTCCCTTTAACGTGATGGCACATTCCTCTTTTCCATCCTGTATGTCCCGTGTCCATTCAACCAGCTCCTGTCCCGCTCTGCCTTCTCCTCTTGCCTCTGGACAGGAGCTTCCCACTTAGTATCATGTGTCTACTTGAGCCAAGAAGCTCACTCCTCACCAGCATCATTTTATGTCTTATATAAGAAAATATTATAGTCCAGTCTAATCTCAGTCTGAAGAGTTAGCTTCAGGAATGGTTTTAGTTTTGGGATAACAGAGAATCTGTGGACCATGTCCTCTGGGATCCCTCCAGTCTCAGTCAGACCATTAAGTCTGGTCTTTTTACTAGAATTTGAGTTCTGCACCCCGCTTTTCTCCTGCTCCATCGGGGGCTCTCTGTTTTGTTCCCTGTTAGGGCAGTCGTTGGTGGTAGCCAGACACCATCTAGTTCTTCTGGTCTCAGGCTGATGGGGTCTCTGGTTTATGTGGCCCTTTCTGTCTCTTGGGCTAATATTTTCCTTGTGTCTTTGGTGTTTTTCACTCTCCTTTGCTCCAGGTGAGTTGGGACCAATTGATGTATCTTAGATCACCGCTCACTAGCTCTTAAGACCCCAGACGCCACTCAGCAAAGTGGGTGCAGAACATTTCTTAAACTTTCTTATGCCAATTGACCTAGCTGTCCCCTGAAACCATGGTCCCTGGACCCCTGCCCCTGCTACTCTGTCTCTCAAAGTCTTTGGTTGTATTTAGGAAACTTCATAGCTTTTGGTTTAGTCCAGTTGTGCTAACTTCCCCTGTATTGTGTGTTATCCTTCCCTTGACCTAAAATAATTCTTGTCTAAAATCTAGTTAGTGAATACCCTTCTCCTTCCCTCTGCACCCTCACAACCATCAAAGAATGTTTTCTTCTGTGTTTAAACCTTTTCTTGAGTTCTTATAATAGTGGTCTCATACAATATTTGTCCTTTTGCGACTAATTTCACAAAGCATAATGTGTTAATGGCAATTCTAAGCTTCCAGTCACTCGGTGAAAAATATTTATAAGGAGCTCTATCCAGTAAAGAGCCTGACTTTATTTTTTGATGTTTGACTTCACTGTTGATAGGTTTTAAGCCTTGCTCCTCTTTCTTTCCCTTGTTCTACAAATCTGGGCAAGTTAAGAAAGCCCAGTATTACTCCTCATGCAGTTCCCTACAGGTGGGCAGGAACCTTCACCCTGGTCTCACCTCCTAACCACTATAAAAAGATAAGGCAAGAGGTGGGCCAAGATGGCGGCGTGGTTAGATGCTTACAACAAAGCTCTCTCTTACAACAAAGACATGAAAAAACAAGTGAAATGATTATATATATGACAAGCTAGGAACCCTGAACGTCAAAGGCAAAGTTAGGAAATTGGACTGAGTGGTGGGGAGGGAAAGATGGTTCAGAAGTGGCAAGGAGTTGCCAGACTTGACTCAGCGGGTACTGGCACCCCTCAAGCATGATCCCCAGGAGCAATTGCGGCAGGGCTGGTGGTAGCATTCAGAATACAGTTTCCTCAGGGAGATACAGTGAGCCACAAGTTCTACTCACACATCAGGAACTAGAGAAGAACAGTTCTTGGCAAAAGCTAAGTACTTGCATTTATTTTACCACACCCCCAGCCCCCAAGCCAGCTTGAGTAGCTGTTGATTTCCCTGGGCCTGAGATAGGTCCTGCAATATGTTCTGAGCCATTCTCCTGGCCCTGGAGAAGGAATAAATTAACAATTGGGGGGAAAGATAATCTGCCAACTCCACTAAGCTGGGGGGCTCAGGACAGAAGTGGCTCCAGTCCAGGCACAAATGGTCCACAGACTTTGAATGTTTTCACCCCTGCATGGACCTGTGTGGGCCCATTTCAGGAAATTAGGCCCTTGTTACTGCAACAGTGTTATGTGCTTGAGGTCTGACTTCAACTGTTTCAGCTGTGCAGAGGGGAGGGAGTTTTCGATGTTTGACACTGCTTTCCCTATTAAACAGGGTCCTCACCTACCCACATCAGGGGCCTAAGGACTGGTGGGTCCACCCATGTCATCTAGTGACCCAAGACAAGGGCCCAAGATAAGTGGTGCTTCCCAGTCCTTACATTCAAACACACTGGGTACCCATGGTCTGACTGCAGAACTCACTCACCTGTGTGCTCTAAGGAACAGGGATGTGCTTTCCTCACAGACACTCGGGGGACGTTTGTTGCCCCCCTGCCTTTGTTCAGAGTGTGACCCCCTGCTGCAACCAGGTACCTGTGCCTACACCAATCACCCCTATCCCTTTGAGACTTAGGACAGAGCCTGTACCACAAATTTGATGACCTGGTCACCTGAGCTGAATCCATACAAGAAAAGTGAATGGACTCCTAGGCACATATACCTAGTAACAGCTTTTGCCATCTGGTGACAGGACATTAGAGATTTAAAGGCACAAATAATCAAGCTACCTCACTCAAGCAGCCTATCTGGGCATAACAAAACAAAGCAAAGCAAGAAGCTAGGATATAGTAAGTAAACAAAATAAATTAATACAATAACTTACAGATGGCTTGGAGACAGCAGTCAATATCAAGTCACAAAAAGAAGCAGACCACGGTTGCTTCAACAAGCTCTCAAAACAAGAATCAAGGAATCTTCTGGATGAAGATGTCTTCCTGGAATTACCAGATGTAGAATACAAAAGATTAATATACAGAACTCTTTAAGAGATCAGGAAGGAGATCAGGCAAAATGCAGAACAAGCCAAGGAACACACAGATAAAGCAGTTGAAGAAATTAGAAAGGTTATTCAAGAACATAATGAAAAATTTAATAGGTAGCAAGAATCCATAGAGAGACAACAATCAGGAATTCAGAAGATTAACAATAAATCACAGAATTAGATGACTCAATAGAAAGTCAGAGGAGCAGAATCGAGGATATGGAAGGCATAATTAGTGAGACTGAAGGTAAAACACTTAGCATGTGGCATCAACATATTCGAAGAAAAACCAGATAAAAGAATTAAAAAAAAATGAAGAAAACCTAAGAATCATGTGGGACTCTATCAAGAGAAAAAAACCTACAAGTGATTGGAATACCAAAACAGGGAGGGAGAACAGAAACCACAGTAAAACTGTTGAAGATTTGTTGTCAGAAAACTTCCCTGGTATTGTGAAAGATGAGAAGATATCTATCCAAGATGCTGATCAAACCACACGTAAGGTAGATCTCAAAAGAAAGTCACCAAGACATATTATAATCAAACTTTCCAAAACCAAAGACAAAGAGAGAATTTTAACAGTGGCTACAGATAAATAAACAAAAAGTCAACTATAAAGGAGATTCAATAAGAATAAACTCAGACTACTAGGCAGAAACCACACAGGCAAGAAGGCAATGGGATAACTTACATAAAGCATTGAAGGAAAAAAAATTGCCAGCCAAGAATCACATATCCAGTAAAACTGTCTCTCAAATATGAAGGTGAAATTAGGGCATTTCCAGATTAACAGAAGTTTAGGGAAATTGCAAAAACAAAACCAAAACTAAAAGAAATACTAAAGAGAGTTGTCTGGCTAGAAAATCATTAATATCAGGTATCAACCCAACACTAGAACACAGGACAGAGCAACCAGATATCAACCCAGGTAGGGAAATCACAAAAGTAGATCAAGATTAAAAGATGCTCAAAAGGAAACAGCAATGTCATTATATAAAAGATGACAACATTAAGACAATAAAGAGGGACTAAAAAGTGTAGTCATAGATCTTTCATATGGAGAGGAAGTCAAGGCAATATAAAGAAATAAAAGTTAGAATTAAACTTAGGAAAATAGGGGTAAAAATTACAGTAACCACAAAGGAGACTACCAATTCCATACAACAAAATAAATATAAGGAAAACATAAAGACTCAGCAGAAACAAAATCAACAACAACGAATAAGAGGAAAAGGCAATATATAAAGATAAACTACTCAGCACAAAAAATTAAGTGGAAAAAAGAAACTGTCAACAACACACACACAAAAAAACATCAAAATGACAGCATAAACTCATACCTATGCATAATTACACTGAATGTAAATGGACTAAATGCACCAATAAAGAAACAGAGGGTGGCAGGATGGATGAAAAAACCCCATCTGTCTATATACTGCCTACAAGAGACACACCTTAGACTTAAAGACACAAACAAAAACTCTAAGGATGGAAAACAATATATCAAGCAAACAACAATGAAAAAAGACCAGGAGTGGCAATATTAATTTCTGACAAAATAGACTTTAAAGTTAAATCCACCACAAAAGATAAGGAGGGACACTATATAATGATTAAAGGGACAATACACACCCAACGACAGGGCTTCAAGATACTTAGAACAAACTCTGTCAGCATTGAAAAGTGAGATAGACAGTGCCACAATAATAGTAGGAGACTTTAACACACCACTTTCAGTGAAGGACAGAACATCCAGAAAGAAGCTCAATAAAGACATGCAAGATCTAAATGCCAACATCAACCAACTTGACCTTATAGACACATGCAGAACATTCCACCCAACAGCAGCCAAGTATACTTTCTTTTCCAATGCACATAGAACATTCTCTAGAATAGACCATATATTAGGTCACAAAGCAAGCCATAACAGAATCCAAAACACCAAAATATTACAAAGCATCTTCTCTGACCATAAAGAAAAAAACAAAAATCAATAACAGGAAAAGCATGGAAAAGAAATCAAATACTTGGAAACTGAACCATACCCTGCTCAAAAATGACTGGGTTATAGAAGAAATTAAGGATGGGGTAAAGAAATCATAGAATCCAAATGGAATGGAAACACTTCCTATCAGAGCCTTTGGAACGCAGCTGAAGCAATGCTCAGAGGTCAATTTATAACAATACGTGCAGACATCCAAAAAGAAGAAAGGGCCAAAATCAAAGAATTATCTCTACAACTTGAACAAATAGAAAGAGAGCAACAAAAGAAAACCTCAGGTACCAGAAGAAAGCAAATAATAAAAATTAGAGCAGAATTAAATGAAGTAGAGAATAAAAAAAACAACTGAAAGAGTTAACAAGACCAAAAGCTGGTTCTTTGAAAAAATTAACAAAATTGATAAACCATTTGCCAATCTAACAAAAGGAAACCAGGAGAGGAAGCAAATAACCCAAATAAGAAATGAGATGGGCAATATCACAACAGACCCAACTGAAATGAAAAGAATCATATCAGATTACTATGAAAAATTATACTCTAACAAATTTGAAAACTTAGAAGAAATGGATAAATTTCTAGAAATATACTACCTACCTAAACTAACACAAACAGAGGTAGAACAACTAAATAAACCCATAACAAAAGAAGAGATCGAAAAGGCAATCAAAAACTCCCAACCAAAAAAAAGCCCTGGCCCAGAGGACTTCACTGGAGAGTTCCACCAAACTTTCAGAAAAGAGTTAACATCACTGCTACTAAAGGTATTTCAGAGCACAGAAAAGAATGGAATACTCCCAAACTCATCCTATGAAGCCAGCATATCTCTGATACCAAAACCAGGTAAAGACTCCACCAAAAAAGAAAATTACAGACCTATATCCCTCATGAACTTAGATGTAAAAATCCTCAACAAAATTCTAGCCAATAGAATTCAATAACATATCAAAAATATAATTCACCATAACCAGGTGGGACTCATACCAGGTATGCAGGGATGGTTCAACATTACAGAAACAATTGATGTAATCCATCATATAAATAAAACAAAAGACAAGAACCACATGATCTTATCAATTGATACAGAAAAGGCATTTGACAAAGTCTAACACCAATTCATGACAAAAACTCTCAGCAAAATAGCAATAGAAGGAAAATTCCTCAACATAATATAGGACATTTACATAAAGCCAATAGCCAACATCATCCTAAATGGAGAGAGTCTGAAAGCATTTCCTTTGAGATCGGGAAACAGAGAAGGATGCCTTTTAACACGAGTCTTATTCAACATTGTGCTGAAGGTCCTAGCCAGACCAATTAGGCTAGATAAAGAAATAAAGGACATCCAGACTGGTAAGGAAGAACTAAAAGTATCTCTCTTATACTTTTATACACAGAAAACCCTAAAGGATCCTTAAGAAAAGCACTGAAACTAATAGAAGAGTTCAGGAGAGTATCAGGATACAAGAGAAACATACAAAAATCAGTTGAACTCTTCTACAGCAACAAAGAGAACGTCGAAGACTCCAAGAAGATAAAATACTTAAGAATAAATCTAACCAGAGACGTAAAAGACCTATACAAAGAAAACTACAGTACACTTCTGCAAGAAACCAAAAGAGACCTACATAAGTGGAAAAATATACCTTGCTAATGGATAGGAAGACTTAACATTGTTAAAATATCTATTCTACCAAAAGCAATTTATAGATTTAATGCAATTCCGATCCAAATTCCAATGACATTTTTTAATGAGATGGAGAAGCAAATCACCAACTTCATGCAGAAGGGAAAGAGACCCTGGATAAGTAAAGCATTACTGAAAAAGCACAAAGTGGGAGGCCTCACTCTACCTGATTTTAGAACCTATTTTACTGCCACAGTAGTCAAAATAGCCCAGTGCTGGTACAGCAACACATACATACACCAGTGGAACAGAATTGAGAACCCAGACAAAAATCCACCCACATATGAGCAGCTGATATTTGACAAAGGCCCAAAGTCAGTTAAATGGGGAAAAGAGAGTCTCTTTAACAAATGGTGCTGGCATAACTGGATATCCACCTGCAAAAAAATGAAACAAGACCCATATCTCACACCATGCACAAAAACTAACTCAAAATGGACCAAAGGACTAAATCTAAAACAATAAAGATTATGGAAGAAAAAATAGGGACAATGCTAGGAGCCCTTATACATGGCATAAACAGTATACAAAACATTACTAACAATGCACGACCAGAAGAGAAACCAGATAACTGGGAGTGCCTAAAAATCAAACACCTATGCTCATCCAAAGACTTCACCAAAAGAGTAAGAAGATTACCTACAGGTTGGGAAAAAGTTTTTAGCTATGACATTTCCAATCAGTGTCTGATCTTTAAAATCTACATGATACTGCAAACTCAACAACAAAATGCAAATAACCCAATTAAAAAACGGGCAAAGGATATGAACAGGCACTTCACCAAAGAAGGCATTCAGGCAGCTAACAGAAACATGGGGAAATGCTCACGATCATTAGCCATTAGAGAAATGCAGATCAAAACTACAATAAGATACCATCTCACTCCAACAAGTCTGGCAATAATCAAAAAAACACAAAATAATAAATGTTGGAGAGGTTGTGGAGAGACTGGAACACTTATACACTGCTGGTGGGAATGTCAAATGGTACAACCACTTTGGAAATGATTTGGTGCTTCCTTAAAAAACTAGATATGGAAATGCCATGTAGTCCAGCAATCCCACTCCTTGGAATATACCTTAGAGAAATAACAGCATTTACACGGACAGATATATACACACCCATGCTCACTGCAGCACTGTTTACAATAGCAAAAAGAGGGGAGCCACCAAGGTGTCCGTCAATGGATGAATGGATAAATAAATTATGGTATATTCACACAATGGAATATTATGCATCGATAAAGAACAACGATGAATCTGTGAAACATTTCATAACATGGAGGAATCTGGAAGGCATTATGCTAAGTGTAATTAGTTGCAAAAGGACAAATATTTTCTGAGGCCACTATTACAAGAACTCAAGAAATAGTTTAAACAGAAGAAAATATTCTTTGATGGTCACAAGGGTAGAGAAGGATGGAGGGAGAGGGGTATTAACTGATTAGACAGTAGACAAGAACTATTTTAGGTGAAGGGAAAGACAACACAGAATATAGGAGAGGTTGGCACAACTGGACTAAACCAAAAACAAAGAAGTTTCCTGAATAAACCAAATGCCACGAAGACCAGAGTAGTAGGGGTGGGAGTCTGGGGACCATGGTTTCAGAGGACATCTAGGTCAACTGGCATGATAAAATCTGCAAGGAAAACATTCTGCATCCCACTTTGGTGAGTGGCTTCTGGGGTCTTAAATGCTAGCAAGCAGCCATCTAAGATGAATCAACTGGTCTCAAACCACCTGGAGCAAAGGAGGATGAAGAACACCAAAGACACAAAGTAATTATGAGCTCAAGACACAGAGACCAGAAGAACTAGATGGTGCTTGGCTACAACAGATGACTGCCCCGACAGGGAACACAACAGAGAATCCCTAATAGAGCAGGAGAGCAGTGGGATGTAGACCTCCAATTCTCATAAAAAAAGCAGAATTGATGGTCTGACTGAGACTAGTGGGACCCCAGATGTCATGGTCCCCAGATCCTCTGTTGGCCCAAGACTGGAATCATTCCCAAAGCCAACTCTTCAGACAGGGATTGGACTAGACTATGGGATAGAAAATGATACTGGTGAGGAGTGAGCTTCTTGGCTCAAGTGGACACATGCGATTATGTGGGCAGCTCCTGTCTGGAGGGGAGACGAGAAGGCAGAGGGGGAGAGAAGCTGGCTGAATGGACTTCAGGAATACAAGGTAGAGAGAAGCAATATGCTATTTCATTAGGGGGAGAGCAAGTAGAAGTACATAGCAAAGTGTACACAAATTCTTGTACTAGGGACTGACTTGATTTGTAAGCTTTCACTTAAAGCACAATTTCAAAAAAAGACAAACCATTCTGCTTTCCTTGCTCTCTCAATCCATTTTCAAAAATCCTTGGGAGCCACCCTGATCTCCAAAGAAGGCCTCATTATGGGAGTAATAAACCTTTTCAAAGCCTCTTGGAATATGTGTGGCACCATCAGTAGCATAGTCATTCACCTCTGCAGATGGCCAAAACACTCTAGGAGTCCTCATATATAAGTTTTTATCTCCCAAGTAACAAATAATCTTTCAGTGATTCTGGGAATTGACAACCGTACCATTAGAATATATATTATCACCTCTACTGTTACTACCCTGTCTAAGCCACTATGATCGCTCATGATTTTATTGCAATACCCTTCTTCCTTATCTTCCTTGACCTATAGTCCATTAATCAATAAAGCATCCATAATAATATTTTAATATAAATTGAATATGTCACTTCTCTGCCCCAAAGCCTAAACTATCTAAATATTATCCCCATTACAGGAAACCTGAGATTCTTTGGAAAAGAGTCCATTTTGCCCCTGAGAAAAAGAAAGTTCAAGATCAGTCTGGCGATTTCCTTTTTATTTTGCCTGAAAATAAGGAAGTGTTCAAAATGTTGGAGCTGTGATGAAAGGATTAAAAAGCCAGCTTTGAGCAGAATACACGGTCTAAGTCTGAGACAATTGGAGCATCAAAATAAGTAATGAGATGACTTCTGTTTCCACTTACGAAGGCGTAAGAGGGTATAAATTATCCTCCTACCATAAACAATTCATAAATGGGACACATTATATAAAAGAGATGTTTTCAGATACTGAACAACAGAAAGCCCAGAACTACGATCCATTAAAGGAGGGGGAAATAGGCAAATCCTATGACCACTCCAGATTTCTGCTTGGGTCACATTCCAGACTATAGCTCAGAAAGGTAAGTCAAGCAGAAAACAAGGGCCTCAGTGAGTTGAGGGGAAAGAGGCTGAGGCATCTAGAATTTGAAAGGCAGAGTGGCAGAAAAAGTAGCCTATGTAAAGAAAGAGATCCAGAGATATGCTTAAGTGTGTGTGAATTCTAATTTGTATATATGTAGGGTAAGATCTAAAAAAAAAAAATAAAGGGTAAGATCGGAAACCCTGGTGGCGTAGTGGTTAAGTGCTACTGCTGAGAACCAAAGGGTTGGCAGTTCAAATCCACCAGGTGCTCCTTGGAAACTCTACGGGGCAGTTCTACTCTGTCCTATAGGGTTGCCATGAGTTGGAATTGACTCAATCGTGCTGGGTTTTAGGGTAAGATCCACAAAGGGAGATAAATAACCTCCAAGTGAATAACAGTAACTGAAACTACCGTTTGAATGTCCTTTGAAATCTCCTATTCAGTGCTTTACCCAAGCCATGGTGTTTTCAATTGCCTCATATGCATGTGAAAGCTGGACGATGAATAAGGAAGACCGAAGAATTGCTGCCTTTGAATTATGGTGTTAGCAAAGAATATTGAATATACCATGGACCTTCAGAAGAATGAACAAATCTATCTTGGAAGAAGTACAGCCAGAATGTTCCTTACAAGCAAGGATGTTTAGACTTTGTCTCACATACTTTGGACCTGTTATCAGGAGGGATCAGTTCCTGGAGAAGGACATCATGACTGGTAAAGTAGGTGTCAGTGAAAAAGAGGAAGACTCTCAATAAGATGGATTGAACAGTGGCTGTAACAATGGGCTCATGCATAACAATGATTGTGAGGATGGTGTAGCACTGGGCAGTGTTTTCTTCTGCTGTACACAGGGTCTCTAGAAGTTGGAACCAACTCGATAGGACCTAACGACAACAACAACCAGGTGAACAATTACCAGAGTTCACAGAGGGCTAGAAATCTTTGAGTTTCTAACAGCCAGAGGGAAGAGAATAAACAGGACATTCAGTAGGAATTCCAGAAGGGGTACACTTTGGCAGTGGGGCAAAAGTAACACAAAAAGGAAAGATACTCTATACTAGGGATTTGAAAGCTATAGCCTGAGGGTCAAATTTGGCCTACCACCTGTAGAGTAAATAAAACAAAAACCACAAAGACCTTGAACCTTCATACCATACACATAAATTAAGATAAAAGTATCAAAGACGTAAATATAAAACCTAAAACTATAAATTTTTTAGAAAAAATTTAAGAAGAAAATCTTTGTAAAGTCTACTTAGATTTCAAGTGAAAAGAACAAAGCATTTTTAAAAGCTGGTGGATTAGACTTACATAAATTAAAAACTTCTACTTGTTGAGAAATACAACTATGAAAATGAAAAAGCAAATCACAGACTAGGAGAACATACTCACAAAATATATATCTGACAAAGGACCACTATCAAAAACAGAGAAAAAACTTTTACAAGTCAATACTAAGAAAAAACACAATTAGAAAAAAAAAAAAGGAGCAAAAGATTTGATCGGGTACTTCATCAAAAATAGATAATGTTGTTATTGTTGCAGTACATACACAAAAAAAATTGTTCAATATTATTATTGTTCAATATTAGTATTAAGGAAATTGAAATTAGAAGTATAATAAGATATTACAACACAGCCATTAAAATAGCAAAAATTGAAAACACTGACAATTCTAAGAATTGGCAAGGAGGTAGAGCAACTGGAGCTCTCATACACTGGTGACATTTTATGAAGTTAAAAACAGACTACTATTCATGCAACCAGCAATTCCACTATTACATTTTTAACCAAGAAAAATGAAAACATATGCTCACACAAAGACTGGTACACAAATATTCATAACATCTCTATTTATAAATAGCCCTAAACTGAACACAACCCAAATCTCTACCACAGTTGAATAAATTGTGACTACTACTCGCAGTATAAATGAATAACCCTCTGATGCACACAATGCGGTTTCATCCCCAAAACTTCATGATAAAAACAGACAAAAAAAAAAAAAAAGAGTTCATACTTTATGATGTACTTATACAGAACTATAAAGAAGATAAAACTAATCTGTAGTGACAGAAGCAGACGAGTGGTTGCTTGGGGTTGGGTATGGGAATGGATTCACTCAGAAAGTGTATAAGAGGATATTTTGGACAATGAAATTGTTTTACTAAGATTGTGCTGGTGGTTGTATAGGTGCATAATTGCCAAAAACCAAAACATGCATTTTATTGCAATTATCAATAAAAACTGATATAAATATTAACTCTTCCAATTAAATTAAAAATAACTAAAATAATGTTTTTCATATTACAAAGAAAGTAATAATCCATTGAACAAAATAAGAACCTAAATGTCCTCACTGACACTCAGCAGAAAGGTAGAAAGAGAAAGAGAAAAACAAATGGAAAAGAAGAAAATTTTCTTCCATACAGTAGAATGTCATCTAATAAATAACAGTGTTAGAAAAATTATTATTTTGCCATCACCATAATAATAATTGAGTTGAGCAAAAATCCTCCAAGGATGATGAAACTAGAGAGTAAATATTTGATGAGGAAAAAGATGTTCACAGGGTCTCAAAGTCTCTCTCTATAAATTACGATTAATTACAGAGAGAAGTATTTACAGTGAGACTTTACAGTCGAAAACTTTACAGAGGAAAAACCTAGCAGATATTACCTCAACCAAGTGATCAAAATTTCAATGACCAATAATCTGACAAGTCATCTTAATATGCCTTCCAATGAGATGCTTTGAAAATATCACATCACTTGTGTAGTATTTTCAGTAAAAATGTATGATAAACTGAATCTAAACATGAGGGAAAAAATCAACAAGCATAAACTGAGTGATATCATTAAAAAAATGGCTTATATTCTTCCAAGATGCCCATGCCATAAGAGACAAGGCTGAGATATCATTAGCGAAGATTAAAGTCTAACAATACATAAAAAGTAAATGTAGTGCTTGATCTTTGATTGGATCCCGAACCAGGAAAAAAAATTATATAAAGGAAGTTATGGATAAAATGATGAATTTCTAATGTGGCATGTAAATTAGGTAATAATATTGCCTCAATGTTAAATCTCTTGGTGTTGGTAATTATGTATGTAAGTGAATATCCTTTATTTGAGGAAATCGACTGTGCATTATTTAGGGATAAAAATGTATTATGTTATCTGAAAATTTATTCAGAAAAAATTAAGATGATATATAAAACATGAGCAAAGGGATAATAATCTGAGAATCTGTGTGAAGTATACACAGTTCTCTGTATTGTTCTTTCAACTTTTCTATAAACTTGAAAAAATTTAAAATATTGAAAAATATAAAATTTTAAAAGTTAAAAAAAAAAATCCTCCAGTGACATCCCATTTTACTCTGAGTAAAAGTCAAAGTCCTTAAAATGGCCCACAGGTATTCTACAATCTGGCCACCATTTTCTTTCTCCATCAGGAGTACATCTATAGTTCAACAAGTTGGGTTTATTACTTGTTGCAGCATGGCAGAAAATGCAACACGTTAAACCATGAGGTATCTCAGTAAAAGAGTATTAGAAAAGACGCGTTATAGAATTGGAGCCCTGGTGTCGCAGTGGTTAAGAGCTTGGCTGCTAACCAAAAGGCTGGCAGTTTGAATCCACCAGCTGCTCCTTGGAAACTCTATGGGGCAGTTCTCCTTGTCCTATACAGCTGCTATGAGTTATAATCAACTTGACAGCAATGGGTTATTATAGAATTTGGGCTTTCATTACCTTGAGTTTGGTCCAAGAAATGGAGGCTTTGCTCTAGATCTGGTGCTATCAGGAAGTAGGGATAATTCTAAGATTAGTTAATCTTATCTAAAAGAGGGAAGACTAAATAAAACTAAAGTTGTAATCGGTTAGATAGAAGCAGCTTTTACTCACATGAGTCAAGACAGAGGGATAATTGCTCATTCTTTTGGCATAGACATTATTCATATTTTGTCTGTGTTCAGACATCTTGTTTTTGTCTTGATCCATCGTGGTCATAGGGCAGTTTTGTCTGATGTTGGTGTTCGGGGAAATTGTTTGTGTTGAAAGCCTAGCTGTGAATATTGTAACAACACCAAGGCCTAGCAGCTAGTACCAGGCCAGGTCCTGGATATTAGGGGAATGCTTTACTTTTTATTAGTTTGTAATACTATTTAAGTAGCAAGAAGGTTGGATGGAGCAGCAGACCCTTCTGGGTGATATAAGAATAGAAAATAAAACCATTGGGGCTTCTGGTTATTTTCTTGAAATTAGGTCAGAAATTGAGAACCAGTTGCTTTGGGAAATCCTAAAACATTGTAAATGCCTTCTTATTTGTTATCTTTTAATCCTTTCTATTTTTTTTCCTTAGTAATTTGCAGTAAAAACTTGAGAATATAAAGGTGTTGTGGGTTAGGCTTCAACATTAGCAATGACGGGATAATATCGACAATATTCTTCATTCAGCTTATTATGGAAGGAAACTTCATAACATAGATGGTAGTAGGTTTAAGGAGGTGACAAAACAAAGCAAGTAGAGGAACTGGGATTTGCATTAAGAGATACAGGAAAATATGGACAGAAGTGAGGCAAGAAAAGAAGACTTCAGAATTCAAAGGAGAAAGGTTATAATGTGCTTCCCAGGTGGATTAATATTTCAATATGGCTGAGGTTCTTGTTAGAGTCACAGCAGATTTCTTTGTTTATGTGCTTACTGGATGATGCTTACCAGCTATAGACCCAGCCGTTAACCAGGAACAAATTGAATATTAGCCTAAATTCTGGTCCTACAGCCTCCATCTTCTTAATTTCAGATAGCATCAATGCACATATTCAAAGATCATTTTCTTCAATCTTGATCAGCATGACAACATTTACACAAACAAAGCTACTGCTCATATTCATTCAAAAATATTTTTCCAGAAAGAAAGGTTTATTCCTCAGTTTTTTATTATCCACTTTTAATACTTGACACTTAAATTATTGTGTGAGAACACAAAACTAATCCTAACTCTATGTTAGAAGACCACTCAAACAAGAAATTCTAGGGTAACTGGAAAGATAAGTGTTCTTTAGTGATTCTGACTTAGAGAGATGATGCCTTCATGGTGGACAATTTGTACATGCTTAGTTTATAGTATTTATAGAGGTAATGTGATGAGGTTTAATAATTAAAAATCAATATTTTATTAAGTTTTGAACTCAACAATTAGGGATAAAATGAAGACAGCCTGGTGAATTATTTTTGCTCACAGGAAATGTAAAAATATAATAATCTTCAACATACCTGATATAGGCCTTACATATTTGAGAAGAATTGGTTTTATCTAAGACATCACAAATGGAGCTGCCACCACAAGACAGAGCTAGAAGTATGATCTGGGGATAAATCTCAAAATCAAATCATTTTAGGAAAATTATATTCTGTGCTTTTATGCAGTCAAATTTGTCCATCATTCTTTTTATGGCTTCCATAATCCAATAGTAAATAAGATTCTTTCATAGATTTTTAGTGCTTTATGGTTTAGCTTTTTCTTCTCTATTTTTAAACTTTTGATGTATCTGAAATTAACTTGGTATATAAAGTGAAGAACAATCAGGTTTTTTAAATATAAAAAATGAAAGATACAGAACAGAGAATGATACTACACAAGAAAAGAGGAAAACTGAGTGTTTGCACACACGCACATACTGGTGTATTTATGGAATAAGCCCAAAAAAATAGATATGAAATTGTTAATGATGATTTCCTCTGGAAATGGGAGCAGGAGGACAAAAATAAGAAAAAAATTTATTTTTTACTCTATGCCCTTTTTGATAATCCTACATGTATATTTAAATAAATATTTGTTTTATATAAAATGTAATAACATGAAACTAGAACATGGACATAAGCATGGCAGGGGCTCATCAAAGGATAAAAAAAGAGTTGAAGTAAAATTGCTGTTGGGGAGTGCAGGACTCACCTTGGTGAGTGTTAATCTGGAATGGGTGACAAGAATGTTGACGGTTCTCCAGATATCATAGTTTGTGTGAAGTGGGAGACTGAACCCTTTCCATTCCAGATAGCCATGAGGAAAATGTTGAAGTAAAGGGAGATGCAACTTACATTTAGGAAGTGTTCCGTGAAAATATCTATGGTAAATTTATAGTTTCAAAAGGTAGAATGATAAGGGAAGGAAAATAGTAAAAAAGGATTGAGACAGAACCTGGTAGTTATTCTTGAGCCTTGCTTTTCCCTCATTTCCTATATTCAATTCATCACTAACACCTTTCTAACTTACCTCCTAGATCTCTTTTTAAATCATCCACTTCTCCCAAGAACATCAAGTTACTCAAATCTTTTTCCTCAACTAATTCAGTAGTTTCCTAATTGGTTGCTCCCGTGTCCACTTTGGTTTTCCTCTAATTCATATCCTACATTGTAGTTGGAGTGATGTTTTTAAAATACAAACTTGATCACCTCTCTGCTTAAAAGCCTTTAAGACTTCCCGTTACAAACCCAAAACTAAGTCCATTGCTGCAGAGTTAATTTCAGCTTATAGCAGCACCTTGGAAGAAAGGCAGAGCAATCTGCTTCCTTAAAGATGATAGCCAAGAAAACCCCATAGGGCAGTTCTACTATTAACGTGTGGTGTTTCCTTATCACAGTTAGGGTAAAGACCAAATTCCTTAACATGATACAGAGTTGACCCAAAGTCTGGTGCTATTTACCTTTCTAAACCTTATCTCCTATCATGATGCTCCACTCTCATCTCTCTGCCACAGACACACTGGCATTCTTGTAGTCCATCTAACCACAGGGACTTTGTACATGCTTTGCCTCCTGCCTCCAGTACTCTTATTTCCCTTTTTGAAAATCTTGTAGATTTCAATTCAATCATTATTTCCTTGAAGGAGCCTTTTTTGACTGCCTTAGTTGGTCAAATCCCTCTATTACAGCCTCTGCTAGCACCAGCCACCTGTTTTTCACAGCACATTAATAAAATTCAATTTTAAATTTCTTTGCATGATTATTTGCCTCTTTTTACCACTAGTCTGGATGAATGAATGAATTAACTGAATAAAGCAAGGAGAAGGGCACATACCAGTGAGCAAGTTGCAGCATACTAGAAGAGGATAAACTGGAAAAATGAGTTTGCATCTGGTTATTGAACACACTAAATAGGGCTATGTTTGGAATGATAAATTTTGAGACACCAAGACCGAGGTCTAGACAGAGTCGATAACCTATGACACCATTTACTGTAGTAAAAACAACAAACATTTCTAGGATTCTTTCTTTCCTTTTGAATATTGATTGCAGCTATTCAGTTTGTTAAAAATATGTATTTCCTATACTTAAGCACAGATTTCCCTTTTATATCTATAGACAGAATTCTACAATCAGAATCCCAATTTAAAAACACCTTTATATAACTTGATTCTTTGACAAGCAATTTCCATTCATAAGCCTTGCTGACCTGCTTAAAACAAATTATATGTAATAAAAACCAAAGCAATTAGCTAATACAAAAGGCAAAAATAAGAAGAACACCATGTAAGTTAAATTCTTTTAATAGGAGTGAAAACAAACCCATGTTATTTGTACCAATGCCTTTTGTTCAGTATATTAGGCTTAAAACTAATTGAGATAAATTATGCTTGAATTTCTTTTAGTTCATGTATTTGTGATTTTGTGTATATCCTTCATAGTAGGTAATGTGAGAAATTCTTTTTAAATAGGATTAGAATATCGGCTCCTTGAAAAATGTAGAACAAAATTCTAACTGAAAAATAAAGACCAGACTTGCTGGCCTGACAGAGACTGGAGAAACCCTGAGAATATGGCCCCCAGACACCCTATCAGCTCAGTAACTGAAGTCACTCCTGGGGTTCACCCTTCAGCCAAAGATTGGACATGCTCATAAAACAAAACGAGACTAAAGGGGCACACCAGCCCTGGGGCAATGACTAGCAGGCAGGAGAGGACAGGAAAGCTAGTAATAGGGAACCTAAGTTTGAGAAGGGAGAGCGTTGACATGTCGTGGGGCAGTTAACAAATGTCATAAAACAATATGTGTACTGTTTAATGAGAAACTAGTTTGTTCTGTAAACCTTCATCGAAAGTACAAGAATAAAAAAAAAATGGGCTCCCTTTCCTTAAAATATATATCATCTAATTCTGTAAAATTTATTAATTTATTATCTCCTACATGTTTTGCCTTGGCACACACACTAGCCTTGTCCTAGATAATATTTATGAACATTATCTCTAATCCTCATAATAACATGTAAGAAATGTTAGTTATCTCCATTTTCAAACATGAAAATTAAAGATAAGAAAACTAAGGTGAACTCTTAGTCAACATTGTGCTGGAGGTCCTAGCCAGAGCAATTAGGCTAGATAAAGAAATAAAGGACATCCAGATAGGTAAGGAAGAAGTAAAAGTATCTCTATTTGCAGATGACATGATTTTATACACAGAAAACCCTAAAGAATCCTCAAGAAAACTACTGAAACTAATCGAAGAGTTCAGCAGAGTATCAGGATACAAGACAAACATACAAAAATCAGTTGGATTCCTCTACACCAATAAAAAGAACATTGAAGAGGAAATCACCAAATCAATACCACTTACAGTAGCCCCCAAGAAGATAAAATACTTAGGAATAAATCTTACTAGAGATGTAACAGACCTATACGAAGAAAACTACAAGACGCTACTGCAAGAAACCAAAAGAAACCTACTTAAGTGGAAAAACATACCTTGCTCACGGATAGGATGGCTTAACATTGTAAAAATGTCTATTCTACCAAAAGCCATCTGTAGATACAATGCAATTCCTATCCAAATTCCAACGACATTTTTTAATGAGATGGAGAAACAAATCACCAACTTTGTATGGAAGGGAAAGAGGCCCTGGATAAGTACAGCATTACTGCAAAGGAAGAACAAAGTAGGAGGCCTCACTCTACCTGATTTTAGAACCTATTACACCGCCTCAGTACTCAAAACAGCCTGGTACTAGAAAAACAATAGAAACACAGACCAATGGAACAGAATTGAGAATCCAGAAGTAAATCCATCAACATATGAGCAGCTGATATTTCACAAAGGCCCAAAGTCAGTTAAGTGGGGAAAAGAGAGTCTTTTTAACAAATGGTGCTGGCATAACTGCATAACCATCTGCAAAAAAATGAAACAAGACCCTTACCTCATGCCATGCACAAAAATGAGCTCAAAATGGATCAAAGACCTAAATATAAAATCTAAAATGATAAATGTCATGGAAGAAAAAATAGGGACAATGCTAGGAGCCCTAATACATGGCATAAACAGTATACAAAACATTACTAACAATGCAGAAGAGAAACTAGATAACTGGGAGCTCCTAAAAATCAAGCACCTGTGCTTATCCAAAGACTTCACCAAAAGAGTAAAAAGACTATCTACAGACTGGGAAAAAGTTTTTAGCTATGACATATCTGATCAGTGTCTGATCTCCAAAATCTACATGATACTGCAAACTGAACTACAAAAAAACACATAACCCAATTAAAAAATGGGCAAAGGATATGAACAGACACTTCACTAAAGAAGACATTCAGGTGGCTAACAGATACATGATGAAATGCTCACAATCATTAGCCATTAGAGAAATGCAGATCAAAACTACAATGAGATTTCATCTCACTCCAACATTTCATCTCACTCCAACAAGGCTGGCATTAATCCAAAAAACACAAAATAATAAATATTGGAGGGGTTGTGGAGAGACTGGAGCACTTATACACTGCTGGTGGGAATGTGAAATGGTACAACTGCTTTGGAGATCGATTTGGCACTTCCTTTTTTTTTTTTTTTAAAGCTAGAAATAGAACTACCATATGATTCACCAATCCCACTCCTTGGAATATATCCTAGAGAAATAAGAGCCTTTACACGAACAGATATATGCACACTCATGTTCATTGCAGCACTGTTTACAATACCAAAAAGTTGGAAGCAATCCAGGTGCCATCAATGGATGAATGGATAAATAAGTTATGGTATATTCACACAATGGAATATTATGCATTGATAAAGAATAATGATGAATCCGTGAAACATTTCATAGCATGGAGGAAACTGGAAGGCATTATGCTGAGTGAAATTAGTCAGCTGCAAAAGGACAAGTATTGTATAAGACCACTGTTATAAGAACTTGAGAAATAATTTAAACAGAGAAGAGTATATTCTTTGATGGTTATGAGAGGGAGGAAACGGGGAGGGAGGAAGAGGGGTTTTCTCTAATTAGATAGTAGATAGAACTATTTAGGTGAAGGGAAAGACAACACACTATACAGGAGAGGTCAGCACAACTGAACTAAGCCAAAAGCAGTTTCCTGAATAAACTGAACGCATTGGAGGTCAGCATAGCACAGGCAGAGGTTTGGGGACCATGGTTTCAGGGGACATCTAAGTCAATTGGCCTAATAAAATCTATTAAGAAAACATTCTTCATCCCACTTTGGAGAGTGGTGCCTGGGGTCTTAAACACCAGCAAGCGGCCATCTAAGATGCATCAATTGGTCTTAAACCACCTGGAGCAAAGGAGAATGAAGGACACCAAAGACACAGGGTAATTATGAGCCGAAGAGACAGAAAGGGCCACATAGACCAGAGGATCTATCAGCTTGAGAACAGAAGAATGAGATGGTGCCCGGCTACAACTGATGACTGCCCTGACAGGGAACACAAAAAAGAACCCCTGAGGGAGCAGGAGAGCAGTGGGATGCAGACCCCAAATTCTCATAAAAAGACCAGACTTAATGGTCTAAGACTAGAATGACCCCAGAGGTCATGGTCCTCAGAACTTCTGTTAGCCCAAGACAGAAACCATTCCTAAAGCTAACTCTTCAGACAGGGATTGGGCTAGACTATGGGATAGACAATGATACTGGTGAAGAATGAGCTTCTTGGATCAAATAGACACATGAGACTATGTTGGTATCTCCTGTCTGAAGGGGAGGTGAGAGGGTAGAGAGGGTCAAAGGCTGTTCGAATGGGCAAGAAAAGAAATAGAGGAGGGAAGAAGTATGCTGTTTCATAAGGGAGAGCACTTAGGAGTATATAGCAAGATGTTCATAAATTTTTGTATGAGAGTCCAACTTGATTCATAAACTTTCACTTAAAGCACAATAAAAATTTTTAAAAAAGAAATATAAAAAAATTAATTAAATTAAATTAAAAAATCTAAGGTGAAATTTAAAAAGTTATAATATCTAGTATGAGTCTACTTCAAAGTTATCAACTTTATTAAAATTTTCAAACATGTACATAGCAATGTAATAATAATCTTGTCAGGCCCTGTGGTAGGTGCTTACTGTGTGTTATATAATTGTCAAAATCACCCTATGAGGTAGATATCACTGATATACCAAACACTTATTATGGTTTCATACTTGTTAGGTGCTGTTGAGTTGGATCTGACTTGTAGTAACTCTATCTACAACAGAAGGAAACACTGCCTGGGCCTGTGCCATCCTCACAATTGTTGTTTTGCTTGAGCCCATTGTTGCAACCACTGTGACAATCCATCTCATTGAGGGTCTTCCTCTTTTACGCTGACCCTCTACTTTATTAAGCATGATGTCCTTCTCCAGGGACTGGTCCCTCCTGATAACATGTCCAAAGTATGTGAGACATAGTCTCACCATCGTTGATTCTAAGGAGCATTCTGGTTGTACTTCTTCCAAGACAGATTTGTTTGTTTTGGTCTTACACTAAAAAAAAAAAAAAAATTTTTTTACACTAGGGCTGGTCAATTTACCTCATACTATCAAATAGCTAATTTGATAAATCTACTCAAATTCAATGTATTCCAAGGAAAGGCTAAAAAGTCTAATCTCATATCTCCACATAAACTGTAATATTCAAGACACTAAGCCCCTGTTTTTGTTGCTGTGCCTACCAATGACTCACAAGGTTATAACAAGGAGAGTATAAACATTCCTTTGTGTAGGAAGGATAGGAAGCCCCTCTCCTAACCTGAAATGGGCAGCTACATTCATGAATACAGAAGCCCTGGAAGTGCTGCATCAGAGGGGATCTTCCAACAAAGTGTGAAGATAGTTCGAGGGGTCAACAACCTTTCGAGCTAGGTATTATTCCTTTTTCTTTAAGAAGTAAGGCCTAGGCTACATAGATAGAAAATTGTGGAGTATGGATTCCAATCTAAATTGAAATGACCTCGAAGTCTGTAAATTATCCAAGATATATTATCACAGCATCTTATCCACTGGCAAATACTGACTTTATTGCTCTATTCAAGGTATATGCTTCCTCTGAGGAAAGATAATGCTGAGTTGTCCATGAAGTTTATTGATAAGTAACCATACAGGTAACAAATTTATAAACAGAAGGTGTAGTATTCCAAGATAACTGATAATAGGTTGAGAAAGGGATTGAGGACTGAAGTGACTGGAGTAACGAAAGTAACCAAAGGTAAAAACAAAGTGTTTCCTTTTGGAAAAAAAAAAAAAAGAAACAAGAAAAAGAACTTAAGTAAATAACAGGCAAAGGAATCAGTGTAAAAAATAAGTCCCCTATATTCTTTTTGGAAACCCTGGTGCCATAGTGGTTAAGAGTTCGGCCGCTAACCAAAAGGTCACTTCGAAACTACCAGTGCTGCTTAGAAACGCTACGGGGCAGTCGCTATGTGTTGGAATTGACTCAGCAGCAATGGATTATATTCTTTTCAGCTTGTCTGTTGCACAGTTAAGAGGCCAAATAATCCTGCTGAATACATGGAAATGCCAGGTAGTTTTAGCACCATGAATTGCACTTTCGAGAGGACAAGGTTAATTGCAGGAAGCAAAATGATCTCGTTACCTAAGCGTAAGATCTAAAGTCATCATATTAAGTTCAATCCAGAGAGCTTCAGTGACTCAAAGTCTGCCCTTAAGCAGTCTCTTTAAACTTCTGTATAAAATTCTCTCCTTTACAAAAATACTTATTAATACTGAGCTTACTTAAAGGGCTATTTTAAAATATAAATGAATGACTATAGAATGTTTAGGAAAAAATGGATTGCTATTTATATAAGTATACCAAAATAAATTTAGGTGAACACATGCTTTGTGTAAAAAATGAAAAATATTAATTAACCGTTGTAACTTTCATTATTATAGCTATAATTCATTGAATGCCAACTTATATACCAGATATCTTATACATATTGTCTCTAATTTTTGTCACATCAAAAATTAAGTAATATCCTTATTTTACCACCAATATTAATGCTCCTTGGAAACTCTATGGGGCAGTTCTACTCTGTCCGATAGGGTCACTATGAGTTGGAATCGAATCGATGGCACTGGATTTGGGTTATTAATTAACTCATACAAATTCACATTGCTGGTCTATCACAGAGCTGGGGTTTACACCCAGGTGGATCTAACACTGAAGTTGTGTTATTTTCCACTGTAGCTCACTTCATAAAAGACCAGGCCAAAGAGAAAAAGCTAAGAAATAACAAGAAGCAAAAACCTACATCCCTATCTTCTTAACAGACATCATAAATAACAACCACTACATATACATTACATTAAAAATTTGCTAAAAACATAATTCAATATATGGCAGGAGAAATGAATGAAGAAATGAATGCTCTAAAGGATAGGTAATGCCAGAAGATGTAGCACTGGGATCACCAGAGACGGCTTCACAGAAAATTTGTACTGAAGGACCTTGAAAAGAAGAGTAGTATTCATGGAATAAATGTACAGAAAATACAAAATGCCTTTCCAGGAATTAAAATTGCCGTTAATATCAGAGAGACATGATTGACAGCATGCTTGTGGATAAGAATTAAATCAGTATTGTTTGATAGCCAAATGAATATTTTAGAACTCTTGAAAATTTACAAAGCGCTTTCATTTATGCATCAAAAACCCAGCATATGTGTATAAATATACACATGTGTGCATATGTTCATGCACATACACGTGTGTAAAATCATACTGGATTTGCATAAAACCTCAAGAGCAACCATAAAAAAAAAATCAATATTGGAGTCAGAACTCAAAACCCATGTAGAGAATTAGTAGAGATTTAATCAAATAGGACTCTTGGCTCAAAACATTTCTTGGCTTCCCATCTTTCATGAAGTTTAGTCTAACATTCGGAGTATACTATTCAAAGACATTCACAAGCTAGTCCCCGCCTATATTTCTGGAATAATTTTCTTCACTTTCTCACCACATCATCTACCCTTCATTCACGCCATTTCTTTAAATACACGAGAACCTTTGTGTATCTAAGCTGTTCCTTGATCATGTTCTTCCTGGTTTTAGGGATATTGCTCTTTCTCTATTATAAAAGGTTACTGTTACATGAGATCCAACTAATCAGATTTTAGCAGATCCTTCATTCTTTAAGGAAAAAGATAAAGAAAGAAACTGGGTTAAATAATACCTGTTGCCATCGTGTCGATTCTAACTCACTGTGACCCTATAGGACAGAGTACAACTGCCCCAATAGGGCTTCAAAGGAGCAGCTGGTGGATTCGAACTGCCAATCTTTTGGTTAGCAGACATAGCTCTAAATAATAGACACCTCCCAAAGATGTCTCTGCCATAATGTCTTAAAGTCATAAATATGTTACTTTATGGCAAAAGAGAAGTGATTTGGTGGATGCGATTGAGGTTAAGAACCTTGGGATGAGCATATTATACTGGATATCTGCTTGGTTCCAATCTAATCATGTAAGTCCTTAAAAGTGGAAGAGGAAAGCAGAAGTGTGCATCACAGAAAAAGAGGAAGATGCAAATGAACTCAATTCCTTGTTCCTGACTTGAACATGGAACAAGGAAGACACAAGTCAAGGAATGCGGGTGGCCTCTAGAGATTGGAGACAGTTCTCAATTCGGGGACTTAGTCCTACAACTGCAAGGAACTGAATTCTGTCAACAACCTGAATAAGCAAGGAAATGGATTCTGATAGAACCTCAGAATCTCTCTCAGAAAGGCTCTTACTCCTACTAACACTGTGATTTTAGCTCTGTGAGACCCAGGTCACACTTCTAAGACTGTGAGATAATACATTTGCATTCTTTTAAGCCACCAAATTTGTTATAGTAGCTATAGTAAACTAATATCTGGGACATGGATTTTGTAATTAGATCTACACTTCTATAAGCCTTTATGCGATTTTGAGTAAGTCGTGTGTTTTTTTAGTTACATCATTTGTAAAAGGAAGAAGATCTTACCTCTAGTGTAGCATTTTTGGGGAGGATTACGCAAGAAATCTATATAAAAAGTCTCATAGTGCACCAGTCCACCATGCATAAATGATGGCTGTTATTATTATTGTCATTGCAATTCTATTAGTATTTATTTCTTCCACTGGGATCCTCATAATGCTTTTATATTTATCACCATATCTAACACATATTCTAATTTATGTCATAAGTATTTATTTACAAAAAAAAAAAATCACCTTCTAAATTCTAAGCTGCTTACAGAAGGGAAAAGAGGTTTACAGTATTTAACTTTGCCTCACTGGAACCTAGAACAATATCATACGTATAATGTCCATTCAATAAACATATGTTGAGTCAAGCTGAAATGGAATATCAACCTAAGCAGTTTTAATTTTATCTTTTAGGCAGAGGGAAACTATTCAGCAATTCCCAGCAGAGGAATGACATTGTCAGGGGATTATTTGAGGGAGTTTAATCTTGAATGACTGCAAAATGGATTGGAATTGGGAGTGACTAGAGGCAGCTAGGAAACTAGTTAGGTGTGAATTAGTTGGTCTCCTCCATATGATAATTTGACATATTAGGAAGCTGGAAGAAAAGAGAAGTGACTTACTTGCTGCTTTATTTCTAAGTCTGAGGAGACAAAGTTCTAAAAGTCATTTTCAAAAACCAAGTCCAGTGTTCCTTCCAGTACACAGCATTGCCACTTGTGATTCTGAGTCTAGGGGTAAACTTATACAGGGCCCTAAAAAGGAATGTTACCAGCCAGGACAGTGTCCTCTTTGCATATTATAAAGGGAAGTTTACTAGGGGACAGGCTCCCCAGGCTCAGCTTAATTTCCAAGGAAGCACTGAGGGGTTAGGCTGTGCATAAAATCATGTGATGCTACTCCTCCGTGGCTATACCTACATGAGTTTCTGGTTATATTAGGTCTTATAAACCAAAGCCCAGTACCGTTGAGTTGATTCCGGCTCATAGCAACCCTATAGGGCAGAGTAGAAATGCTCCATAGAGTTTCCAAGGAGCACCTGGTGAATTCGAACTGCCGACCCTTTGGTTAGTAGCCGTAGCACTTAACCACTATGCCACCAGGGTTTCTGACTTTAGGTCTTATAGAGGCATCAATAATAAGAGCTATAAAGAGCCATGTATAAGAATTACTGAAGGGTTGATATATTTTCAACAAAATATCTCTGCTACCTTTAAATCCTTAGTGAAAACTGCAAGTTCCTTTTGTCTTCTTGAGATACCGAACTATTTTTGTTGTATAACATGAGAAGACTAGTTGGTGTTCTGTTGAGCACTAGACCTAATATTGCCTCTGTTTAAGATGCTCTTTGCAGTTGGGGTGGTCCCACTGGGACTTTATGAGCATTCCCAGTACAAGCAGGTAAAGATATCAATAACCCAAAACAAACCAAACCTAGTGCCGTCGAGTCGACTACGACTCAAAGCTACCCTATAGGACAGAGTAGAACTGCCCCGTAGAGTTTCCAAGGAGTGCCTGGAGGATTTGAACTGCCGACCCTTGGGCTAGCAGCTGTAGCACTGAACCACTACGCCACCAGGGTTTCCTAAAATATCAATATTAATATCGATAAATCATTTCCAAAAATATCAATACTAATTTTTATTTGGCAGTGTCCACAGTAGCTATCAATGGAGGTCTGACCAACTCCACCCAGATGCTTATAGTTACCTCCTTTTCTGACCTTACCACATTTCTAAATTCAGCAAATTGAACACATAGCTCTCATCTTTCAAGAGTATATAGTTCTCACCCTTCAAAAGAGTCATAAAGGCTCAAACTCCCCATTCTCCCTCCTACCTGATTATAACTCAGGTGTAAGGTCTTTTGTTACCTGTGGAGACGGAAAGACCTTAGGCCCACCCTTGTAATCTCTTTTCCTTACACACTGTCAGTCAGGGCCAGATAGTAGTGTAATTTGTTCTAAAAGCCATTTACTTGACTTCCTAGCTTCTCCAGTGAAGGAAGACAATCTCCATGAAGGTATCGGGTTCAATATAGGCACTTTCCATTTCAACTAGGTAGATAACCATCTCCTTGGCTTGGATTGCAGACTTTGTCTGTTTGTGGGATAGGGTCATCTATCTAAGAATCCCTGGTGATACAATGGTTAAGCACTCAGCTGCTAACAAAAAGCTTGGTGGTTTAAACCCACACAGCCACTTCGTGGGATAAATACCTGACAATCTGTTTCTATAAAGGTTAACGTCTAGAAAACCCTATGGGGCACTTCTATTCTGTCACACGAGGTCACTATGAGTCAGAATCAACTGGATGGCACCCAACAACAACATCTTTATCCTGGTAATTTTTTGGCTCAAAATTATCACAACCTCCTACACAGCACCTCAAAGTACTAACAACAGAGTTAGTGGAGTCCTCCATATTGGGGGCTGAGGAGAGGGAAGTAAGTCTTAAAAACATCAGTTATTCTCTGGGTGAGGGGTCCATCATTCTGTCCATTATATAGTGTGAAGTAGCTACAGGCTTTGAATAGCATCATCGATGGAATTGCATGAATCTTCATTGTTCTTGGGAAAGTGTCCCATGTTAGCTGTAACATAGTCATAGAAACATAAATCCCAGGTAGCAAGTCTTGCTTTGTGGTGGACTCTGTCCCCAACTAAATCATAGTAGCTTGAAGCATGAGGTTGTATGTGAGATGGCTTAAGTGTTATCATAAACCCTAAGAGCACAACATTTCTCTCTCCTCACAAAGAGGCACCAGCCATTCTCAACAATTGTTGACCCAAGTTTTCCTGAATTTCCTTTTTCTTTCTTTCATTATAAGACACCATCCTAGTAGTACAGGGGGATGTTTTTATACAGATATATTTCTTTTATAACAAGCAGAAACCAAGTTACTCCCTTTCCCCTAGGGAGGAAGCAGTCGTGTGGTAATCACTCTGTGGTCTCCTTGACCTTCTTAATAGCCTAAGTACCTAGCTACAGAGACTGTTCAATATCAGAGGCCAATTTGGCACACTCAGCAATGACACGAGGGGACGCTCAGGGCCTATGGGGCTTCGTCTTTCAATAGTGAGTTATTATTTGGAACTAATGATTAAACTATTTGTGTAAATAACAGTAAAATGAAGTCAACTAGTATATTATGCAAGGTATGATAAATCCTACTTTTCTGGATTTTATTCAATACTGTACATTGTAGTGATCTTGATAAATTTTGAGATGTCAGATTAAAGCCAAGGTAAATTTTTTTTTTTAAATAGACATCAGTAAATTTGAAAAAAAAAAAATCCTATTTTTTTAGTTAACGATAAGGTGATTTAACAGAACTGCTTTTAATAGAGGATATAAAGTTAACAGAAACAAAAATTTAAGAACATACTAACTGTTCTTTTGCCCTAGGGAATAACCAATCCCTATATAGTTGAGAGGTACTATTTGACTCCCTCCTCACAGGAAGTCCAAACTCAACACTTTTCTTGCCACTAAGAAACATGAAAAATAAACAAACAGAAACATAAAGAAATCTCCTTTGTCTCTTTCCCACATTTACTTCATAAGACAACTTAAACATATCCATCATCTAAGCATCTTTTCTTCATATGACCCGAAGCAATACTCTGTATATCTTGTATGTTTACATCAACACCAGTAAAAAGAATTATCAGATATAGAATCAAAAGGAGACTGAGTAAGAGGTAGGGCCAAGATGGTAGAGTAGTCAAACACTTCAAGTGGTCCCTCATATAACAAACCAGAAAAAACAAGTGAATCAATTACATATGACAAGGTAGGAGCCCTGAAATATGAAAGGCAAAGATGAGGAATTGGGCTCAGTGGCGGAGGCAAGGAGAAACAGTTCAGGAGCAGCGAGGACTTGCCAGACCTAACCCAGCAGGAAGCAGCACCCTGCAGGCCAATTTTACTAGCACGAGCATGGAGAGACAAGCAGTGGTTTTTGGGATGTGTTTTCCTCATCAGAAGATAATGAGCTATGAAGAGTCTGCTTAACCCTCCAAAACAAGCGAAAAGTAGACCTCAAGCAGCAAAAGATAAGTACCTGCATTGAATCTGCCTTGAGGATCCAAAAACACCCCTTCAGGAAAAACTTCTCTCCCACTTACCTGCTCCCTTCCTGCTCTGCTCTTGGTCCCAGCCAGCTGCATCTCCTGGGCCAGAAGAAGGAACCTGCACTTGCCCTGAGCCATTCTCCTGGCCTTGGAGAGGGAACAAATTAACAAACAGGGAAAAAATAATTTGCCAGCTCCCCTAAACCAGGAATTCAGGGCAGAAAGACAGCTCCTTTGGCTAGGCACAGGCATAAGGGGTCCACAGTCTTTGAATGCATTCCACCCCTGCATAGACCTGTGTGGGCCCATTTCAACAGCATAGGCCCTCAATAGCACAGTACAACAGCATATATACCTGATGTCTAACATCAACTGTTTAACTACATGGTGGAGAGGCAGGTTTGTGACATTTGCCACCATTCTGCCTATTAAGCAGGGTCCTCACTTGCTCAAAGCAGGGGCCTGAGGACTGGTAGCTTCAACCACGACACCTAGCCACCAGTGACAGGGGTCCAAGAATAAGTTGTGCCTCCCTGTCCTTACAATCAGCAGCATTGGGTGCCCATAGTCTGGCTGCAAAACCCACCCACCGACGTGCTTTAGGGAAATTGCGACACATTTTCCTCACAGACACTCGGGGGTGGATGTCAGCCCCCTGCTTTGCTCAGCACATGAACCCCTACTGGTGCCAGATACCTGTGCCTACACCAATCACCCCTGCTTGTCTAGGACTTGTAGATGGGAGCCTGCACCACACACTTGGTGACTGGCTATGTAGACGCCTGAGCTGAATCCATACAAGAAAAGTGAACAGACTCTTGGGCTCACATGCCTAGTAAAAGCTCTAACCACCTGGTGACAGGACATTAAAGCCTCAAAGTCACCAATAATCAAATTAGCTCACTTGAGCAGCCTATTTGGGCATATCAAACCAAAGCAAAACAAGAAGCTAGGACTCAGTAAGCGAACATAAAATAAATAAATACAATAACTTATTGATGGCTTGGAGACAACAGTCAATATCAAATCAAAAAAAGAGGCAGATCATCATGGCTTCAGCAACCTCCCAAAAGAAAGAATCAAGAAATCCAGGTGAAGAGAACTTCTTGGAATTACTGGAGGTAGCATACAGAAGATTAATATACAGAACTCTTCAAGACATCAGGAAAGAGAACAGGAAAAATGCTGAAAAAGCTAAGCAGCACACAGAAAAAGCATTAAAGGAACTTAAGCAGATTAGACAAGAACATACTGACAAACTTTAAATAGGCCACAAGAATTCATGAAGAGACAGCAAACAGAAATTCAGAAAATTAACAATAAAATTTCAGAATTAGACAACTCAACAGAAAGTCATAAGAGCACAACTGAGGCAATGAAAGTCAGAATTAGTGAGTCTGAAGATAAAGTGCTTGGTACCAATATATTTGAGGAAAAATCAGATAAAAGAATTAAAAAAAAAAAAAATGAAGAAACCCTAAGAGTTATGTGAGACCCTAGCAAGAAGAATAACCTTTGAATGATTGGAGTATCAGAACAGGGGGGATAACAGAACATACAGAGAGGATTGTTGAAAATTTGTTGGCAGAAAACTTCCCTGATATCATGAAAGATGAGAAGATATCTATCCAAGATGCTCACTGAACCCCACACAAGGTAGATCCCCAAAAGAAAGTCACCAAGACTTATATAATCAAACTTGCCAAAATCAAAGATAAAGACAAAACTTTAAGAGTAGCTAGGGTTAAATGAAAAGTCATCTATAATAAAACTAAGCTTGGACTACTCAGCAGAAACCAGGCAGGCAAGAAGGCAATGGGATGACATACATAAAGCCTTGAAGGAAAAAATTGCCAGCCGAGAATTATATATCCAGCAAAACCGTCCTTCAAATATGATGGTGAAATTAGGACATTTCCAGACAAACAAAAGTTTAGGGAATTTGCAAAAAAACAAAACCAAAATATAAGAAATATCAAAGGGAGCCCTCCAGTTAGAAAGTCAATAACATCAGATAACAACTTAAACTAGAACACAGGACAGAGCAACTTGATATTAACCCAGATAAGGAAATCACAAAAATAGATCAAAGCTAAAACCCTCCAAACAGGGAAACAGAAACATCATTATGTAAAAGACGACAACATTAAAAGAGGGACTAAAAAATGCAGTAATTGATCTTTCATATGGAGAGCAAGTCAAGGTGATATAAAGAAATAAGATTGGTTTAAAATTAGAAAAATAGAGGTAAATATTAAGGTAATCACAAAAAAAACTAACAATCTTACACATCAAAAGAAAAACAGGAAAAACATAAAGACTCAGCAAATAAAAAATCAACAACAATGAAAAAGAGGAAAGGAAAATATATAAAGAAAACGGCTCAGCATAGATAATTACATGGAACAAAGAAACTGTCAACAACACACACAAAAAAACATCAAAATGACAGCACTAAACTCATAAAAAAAACATACTTAATAATTATGCTGAATGTAAATGGACTAAATGCACCAATTAAGAGACAGAGAGAGGCAGAATGGACAAAAAACAAAACAGGATCCATCTACATGCTGCCTGCAAAAAACGCATCTTAAAGATACAAAGGATGGAAAAGAACATATCAAGCAAACAACAATAAAAAATAGAGTAGGAACAGCAATACTAATCTCTGACAAAATAGCCTTTAAAGTAAAACCCACCACAAAGAATAAGGGAGGATATTATATAATGATTAAAGGGTCAATACACCAGAAGAACATAACCATAATAAATATTTACACACCCGATGACAGGGCTCCAAAATACATAAAACAAACTCTAATGGCATTGAAAAGAGAGATAGATAGCTCCACAATAACAGTAGGAGAGTTCAACACACCACTTTCGGTGTAGAACAGAACATCCAGAAAGAAGCTCAATAAACAAAAGGAAAATCTAAATGCCACAATCAACCAAACTGACTCCAAAGACATATACAGAACACTCCACCCAACAGCAGCCAAGTATACTCTCTTTTCTAACGCACATGGAACATTCTCCAGAATAGATCTCATGTTAGGCCATAAGGCAAGCCTTAACAGAATCTAAAACATCGAAATATTACAAAGCATCTCTTCTGACCATAAAGCCACAAAAGTAGAAATCAATAACAGAAAAAGCAAGGAAACAAACAAACAAACATGTGGAAACTGAACAACACCTTGCTCAAAAACTGTTGGGTTACAGAAGAAATCAAGGACGGAATAAAGAAGTTCATAGAATCAAATGAGAATGAAAACACATACTACAAGAACCTTTGGTTCATAGTAAAAGCAGTGCTCAGAGGTCAATTTATAGCAATAAATGCACACATCTAAAGAAAAAGAAAGAACCAAACTCAAAGAATTAATTCTACAACTCAAACAAATAGGAAGAAAACAGCAAAAGAAGGCCTCGGGCACCAGAATGAAAGAAATAATAAAAATTAGAGCCGAACTAAATGAAATAGAGAATAGGAAAACAATTTAAAGAGTTAACAAGACCAAAAGCTAGTTCTTTGAAAAGATCAATAAAATTCATAAACCACTGGCCAACTGACAAAAGAAAAACAGGAGAGGAAGCAAATAACCAGAATGAGAAATGCAATGGGTGATATCACAGCAGAACCAACTGAAATTAAAAGAATCATAACAGAATACTATGAAAAACTGTACTCTAACAAATTTGAAAATGCAGAGGAAATGGACAAATTTCTAGAAACACATTACCTACCTAAAGCAACACAAACAGAGGTAAAACAACTAAATTAACCTATAACAAAAGAAGAGATTGAAAAGGTAGTTTAAAAACGTCCAATTAAAAAAATCCCTGGCTTTGAAGCCTTCACTGGAGAATTCAACCAAACTTTCAGAGTAGAGTTAACACCACTACAACTAAAAGGTATTTCAGAGCACAGAAAAAGATGGAACACTCCCAAACTCATTTTATGAAGCAAGCATAGCGCTGATACCAAAACCATGTAAAGACACAACAAAAAAAGAAAATTACAGACTATTACCCCTCATGAACTTAGATGCAAAAATCCTCAACAAAATTCTAGCCAGTAGAATTAAACAACATATCAAAAAATAATTCACCTTGACCAAGTGAGATTCATACCAGGTGTGCAGGGATGGTTCAACATTAGAAAAACAATCAATGTAATTGACTACATAAAGAAAACAAAAGACAAGAACCACATGATCTTCCCAATGGATGCAGAAAAGGCATTCGACAAAGTCCAAAACCCATTTATGATAAAAACTCGCAGCAAAGTAAGAACAGAAGGAAAATTCCTCAACAAAATAAAGGGCATTTATACAAAGCCATCAGCCAACATCATGCTAAATGGAGAGAGTCTGAAAGCATTCCCCTTGAGAATGCAAACCAGACAAGAATGCCCGTTACCACCACTCTTATCCAACATTGTGCTGGAGGTCCTAGGCAGAGCAATTAGGCTAGAAAAACAAATAAAGGTAAGCCAAATTGGTAAGGAAGAAGTAAAAGTATCTCTATTTGCAGATGATATGATCTTACACACAGAAAACCCTAAAAAATCCACACAAAAACCACTGGAACTAATAGAAGATTTCAGCAAATTATCAGGATACAACGTAAACATACAAAAATCTGTTGGATTCCTCTACATCAAAAAAGACAACCTCAAAGAGGAAATCATCAAATCAATACCATTTACAACAGCCCCCAAGAAGAGAAAATATTTAGGAATGCATCTAACCAGATGTAAAAGACTATACAAGGAAAACTACCAGATACTATTGCAAGAAACCAAAAGAGACCTACGTAAGTGGAGAAACATACCTTGCTCATGGATAGGAACATCCAACATTGTGAAAATGTCTATTCTACCCAAAGAGATCTACAGATACAATACAATTCTGATCCAAATTCCAATGGCATTTTTTAATGAGTTGGAGAAATAATTCATCAACGTCAAATGGAAGGCGAAGAGACCCTGGATAAGTAAAGCATTACTGAAAAAGAACAAAGTGGGAGGCCTCACACTACCTGATTTTACAACCTATTATACCACCACAATAGTCAAAACAGCCTGGTACTGGTATAACAAGAAATAACAGAGGCCAATGGAATAGAATTGAGAAACCAAACATAAATTCATCCACCTATGAGCAGCTGATATTTGGCAAAGTCCTAAAATCCCTCAAATGGGGAAAAGACAGTCTCTTTAACAAATGGTGCTGGCATAACTGAATATCCATCTGCAAAAAAATGAAACAAGACCAATACCTCACACCATGCACAAAAACTAACTCAAAATGGATTAAGACCTAAATATAAAATCTAAAATGATAAAGATCATAGAAGAAAAAACAGGGACAATGCTAGGAGCTCTTATACATGGCACAAACAGTATACAAAACATTACTAACAAGGCACAAACACTAGAAGAGAAGCTAGATAACTGGAAGCTTCTAAAAATCAAACACTTATGCTCATCCAAAATCTTCACCAGAAGAATAAAAAGACAACCTACTGACTGGGAAAAATTTGGGGGTACAACAAATCTGATCAGCATCTAATCTCTAAAATCTACAAGATACTGCAAAACCTTAACAATAAAAAGAGAAATAACCCAATTAAAAAATGGGCAAAGGATAGGAACAGGCACTTCACCAAAGATGACATTCAGGTGGCTAACATTTACATGAGGAAATGCTCATGATCATTAGTCATTAGGGAAATGCAAATCAAAACTACAATGAGATACCATCTGACCCCAACAAGGTTAGCATTAATGCAAAAAACACAAAGTACTAAATGTTGGAGAGGTTGTAGAGAGACGGGAACACTTATACATTGTTGGTGGGAATGTAAAATAGTACAACCACTTTGGAAATTGATTTGGCGCTTCCTTAAAAAGCTAGAAATAGAACTACTGTATGATCCAGCAATCCCACTCCTTGGAATATATCCTAGAGAAATAAGAGCCTTCATATGAATAGATATATGCATACCCATTTTCATTGCAGCACTGTTCACAATAGCAAAAAGATGGAAACAACCAAGGTACCCATCAACAGATGAATGGATAAACAAATTATGGTATGTTCACACAATGAAATACTACCCAATGATAAAGAACAATGGTGAATCTGTGAAATATCTCATAACATGGAGGAATCTGGAAGGCATTATGCTAAGTGAAATTAGTCAGTTGCAAAAAGACAAATATTGTATGAGACCACTATTATAAGAACTCAAGAAAAAATTTAAATACAAAAGAAAACATTCTTTGATGGTCATTACAGTGGGGAAGAAGGGGAGGGGTATTCACTAATTAGATACAAGACAAGAATTATTTTAAGTGAAGGGAAGGACAATACATAATACAGGGGAAGTCAGCACAACTGGACTAAACCAAAAGCAAAGAAGTTTCCTGAATACAACCAAACACTTCAAGGGACAGAGTAGCAGTGGTGCTGGTGTGGGGGACCATGGTTTCAGGTGACATCTAGGTCAATTGGCATAACAAAGTGTATTAAGAAAGCGTTCTGCATCCCGCTTTGGTGAGTGGTGTCTGTGGTCTTAAATGCTAGCAAGAGGCCATCTAAGGTGCATCAGTTGGTCTCAACCCACCTGAAGCAAAGGAGAATGAAGAACACCAAAGACACAAGGAATATATGAGCCCAAGGGACTGAAAGGGCCACATAAACCATAAACTCCATCAGCCTGAGACCAGAAGAAGTAGCTGGTGCTCGGCTACCACCAAAGACTGCCCTGGCAACTGAGAATCCCTGATGGAGCAGGAGAAAAGTGGGATGCAGACCTCAAATTCAAGTAAAAAGACCAGACTTAACGGCCTGGACTGAGACTGGAAGGACCCCAGAGGTCATGGCTCCCAGACTGTCTGTTAGCCTCAAACTAAAACCGTTCCCAAAGCCAACTCTTCAGATAAAGATTAGGCTGGACTGTGAGACATAAAATGATACTGGTAAGGACTGCACTTCTTAGCTCAAGTAGACACATGAGACTACATGGGCAGCTCCTGTCTGGAGGCAAGATGAGAAGGCAGAGGGAGACAGGAGCTGGTTGAATGGACATGGGAAATACAGAGTGGAGAGAAGAAATGTGCTGTCACATTGTAGGGTAAGCAACTAGAGTCATATAATGATGTGTGTATAAGTTTTTATGAGAAGCTGAGTTGAATCGTCAACTTTCACTTAAAGCACAATAAAAAAAGGAAACTGAGTAAATACAAAATATTTTTGATAACAAACACAAATTTTTTTTGATAGATAATTTAAAACCAACATTCCGTTTCCAAGACTGTATATAAGGAATTTGATAGCAATTAGGGTCCACCAAGCGTCTTGCACATAGTTGTTTTTCTCGTTAGGTGTTGTTTAGTTAGTTGCGAAGCATAGCGACTCTGTGTACAGTAGGAGGAAACACTGCCTGGTCCTGCCTCATCCTCACAATTGTTGTTATGTTTGAGCCCATTGTTGTAGCCACTGTGTCAATCCATCTCATTGAGGGTCGTCTTCTTTTTCAACGACCCTCTACTTTATCAAGCACGATGTCCTTCTTCAGGGACTTATCCCTCCTGATAACATATCCAAGTTATGTGAGAAAAGTCTTGCCTTCCTTGCTTTTAAGGAGAACTCTGGCTGTACATCTTCCAAGACAGGCTTGTTCATTCTTCTGGCAGTCCACGATAAGTTCAATATTCTTTGCCAATGCTGTAATTCAAATGCATCAGTTCTTTTTTGGTCTTCCTTATTCACTGTCCAGTTTTTGCATGCATATGAGGTAACTGACAGTACCATGGCTTGGATCAGGCACACCTTAGTCCTCAAAGTGACATCTTGTTTTTTTAATACTTTAAAGAGGTCTTTGCAGATTTGCTTAATGCAATGAGTCCATTGATTTCTTGCCTTCTGCTTTCATATGTGTTGATTGTGGATCCAGGTAAAATGAAATCCTTGACAACATCAATCTTTCCTCCATTTATCATGATGTTGCTTATTGGTCCAGTTGTGAGCATTTTTGTTTTCTTTATGTTGAGGTGTAATCCATATTGAAGGCTATGGTCTTTGATCTTCATCAGTAAGTGCTTCAAGTCCTTTTTGCATTCAGCAAGCAACATTGTGTCATCTGCATACTGGTTGTTAATAAGCCTTCCTTCAATCCTGATGCCCATTCTTCTTCATATAGTCCAGCTTCTTGGATTATTTGCTCAGTATACAGATTCAATACGTACGGTGAAAAGATATAACCCTGACTCACACCTTTCCTGATTTCAAACCATGCAGTATCCCCTTGTTCTGTTTAAAGGTATGCTTCTTGGTCTATGTGTAGGTTCTACATGAGCACAATTAAGTGTTCTGGAATTCTCATTCTTAGTAATGTTATCTATAATTTTGTATGATCCATACAGTCAAATGCCTTTGCATAGTTAATAAAACACAAGTAAACTTCTTTTTGGTATTCTCTGCTTTCAGCCAAGATCCATCCGACATCAGCAAAGTCACCATTCATTCCACATCCTCTTCTGAATCCAGCTTGAATTTCTGGTAGTTTCCTGTGGATGTACTGCTGCAACCATTTTTTAATTATCTTCAGTAAAATTTTGCTTGTGGATGATATTAACGACATTGTTTGGTAATTTCTGCATTCTGTTTGGATCACCTTTTTCAGAACAGGCCCATATATGGATCTCTCCTGGGTGGTTGGGAAGGTAGCTGTCTTCCAAATTTCTTGGCGTAGACAAGTGAGCACTTTCAGCATTGTATCCGTTTGTTGAAACACTCAGTTGGTATTCTGTCAATTCCCGGAGCTTTGTTTTTCGACAATGCCTTCAGGGTAGCCTGGACTTCTTCCTTCAATACCACTGGTTCTTGAGAATATGCTACCTCCTGAAATGGCTGAACATCAATTAATTCTTTTTGGTAAAGTGACTCTGTGTATTCATTCCATCTTCTTTTGATGCTTCCTTTGTCATTCAGTATTTTGCCCATAGAATTCTTCAGAATTTTTGCAACTCTAGGCTTGAATTTTTTCTTCAATTCTTTCACTTTGAATTTCTCCTACCTGAATTTAGAGACCATTTCAAGAACAGATTTGATGCATTGAACACTAATCACCAAAGATCAGATGAGTTGTGGGATGACCTCAAGGACATCATACATGAAGAAAGCAAGAGGTCACTGAAAAGACAGGAAAGAAAGAAATGACCAAGATGGATGTCAGAAGAGACTCTGAAACTTGCTCTTGAACATGGAGTTGCTAAAGTGAATGGAAAAAAATGATGAAGTAAAAGAGCTGAACAGAAGCTTTCAAAGGGTGGCTGGAAAAGAAAAAGTAAAGTATTACACTGTGCACATAACAGGCACTCTAAATATTTAAGTTGAACTGCAATTTAGTCCCAGGAATAGTCTCAATTTTTATGAGAACTGCTTGGTGTTGGAGCAGACATAATAGATGTAGAAAGTGAAAAAAGCGAAATGCGATGAATACTAGTTAAACTATCAAAAACATTTTAAGTAATGCCCATAGAAAAAAAATTTTTTTTTTTTTTCTAGAAATTCACTTTAAGAGCTGTGGTTCTCATTCGATCGGAGGTTAAGGAAGCCCTGGGGAATTTTATGACTTATTTAGATGCGCTTTCAGTGCAATTCTGCAAGTGGGTAAGGGCCATGATGCCAGTTGTACTCTCCACATAAAGCGTGTATCATTTAAAGAGAGGAAGGGAGGGAAGGAAGAAGGAAGAGAATGAAATAGGAGGCGGTGGAGGAGATGAGTTTTAAAAAATAAAAACTTAGTCTTAGTAGTTTACTACTGAAATAAACAATATTAACAATCAAGAATAATGATGACATGATAAGGAATTTTGCCCTCATCAATTGTAGTCTTCCGATCCACTTATTACTGCAGCTTCTGCCATTAAGGTTTTGGTGCTTGGCGTGTTTTATGGTCTGTAGTTCTCTAGGCACATGAGGCTTAATGCTATTTTCTGTTACGTACTCATTAAAGAGAAATATTTATTCTTTATAAACATGTCCATCATTTAAGCATTCTTACAGAGAAGGGAATGAATGCCAGCATAATTTTAATCAGGTATTTATCTGGAAAGCTATTGACCGGCTTCAGTGTCAAAGCCTAGTTTTAAAAAAAGCTGCTGAGTGCTCTCCATGTTGCAGAAAAGTCACAGTGGAGCAACTCATTTAATGTGCTGCTTTTCTTTCTCTTACTTTAATGTTAGTGGTCACAGGGCTGTGCACTCATTTGACAGCATAGCCCAGGCAAAGGAAAGAGCTCAATGGGCTGTAAAAAGCAAGGAGGAAGTAATGTATTTCCAGAAGAGACTGGCACAAAGAGAATTTAGGTAACACTGAAACTTACATGGAACTCATTGAGAGGTATGGAAGTAACACCTATTGTGATAATTTTGACAGGTTTTATTTTTATTCATTCAGTTCAAAATGTCTTCAAGCTTGTGATACTGCTTTGATTATTGAATTATTTAGAAGAGTGTGACTTAATTTTTGTGTATCCAGATATGATAGTATTAATGTCTAATTAAATTCCATTGTATTCACATAACATATTCTTTATGATTTCAGTTCTTTTAAATTGAGATTAGCTCTAGGGCCCAGCATCTTGTTAAATGTTCCACGTGCACTTGAAATTCATGTCTTTTTTTACTACAGTTGTACATACATGTTCTATTAATGCATTTTAGATTACCACAAATTTAGTGGCTTATAACAATGCCTATTTATTATCTCACAGCTCTGATTATCGGAAGTCCAGATGGGCTCCACTGGGTTCTCTGCTTAAGGTCTCACAGACTGAAATTAAGGTGCCAGTCATGCTGGGCTCTTATCTGGAGACTGTGAGGAATAATATTCTTCCAAGCTATTGGCATTGTTGGCAGAATCCAGTTACCTGTCACTGTAGGTCTGTGGTTCCAGTTTCCTTTCTGGCTGTCAGCTGGGGACTGCTCTCTGAGACTACAGGCCATCACATTCCTTCTTATATGATCCGTTTCATTTCTAACAAGTTCCAAGGCAATGCTAATGCTGCTGGTTAGGGATCGATTTTGAGAATCACTAACAGTGGTTCTCAAAATTTATTATACATAAGAATCAAGTTGGGATCTTGTTAAAAGGTAGATTCTGATTCAGTATATATTGGGCAGAAATGAAAATTCTTACCAGGGGCTTGAACTCAAATGAACTGGTTTGAAGCCCTCCTTCAAAACAAGTAAGAATTGTTGCCACTTAGCCAATGAAAACTCTGCTTTTATAGGGCTCAACTGATTGAGCCAGGCTCAGGGGAACGATCCCCTTATTTTAATGTCAAAATGACTAGGGACATTAAAAATTACATCTGCAAAATCCCCTCAAATCAGTAGGTAGATTAGTGTTTAATTGAATAACCAATGGATGGGAATCTGAGAACCTGAGAAGATATCTTTCAAATTCTACCTATCACTGCCCTGACCATCAAGATTCATATCCCTCTTAAATGCAAAATATATTGACTTCATCCCAAGATCTGAAGGTCTTATCGCATTACAGCATCAGTTGAAAGTCCCAAATCTCATCAGCTCAAAAAGCCTAAAACATCAGTATATAAAACAAATTTGCATGAGCTTCCTTGGTATGAAAGCCCCTGGGTCACAATTCCTCTCCATCTGTAGGTATGAAACTGAAGAGACAAATAATCTCCCCCTAACACTCCCAGCGGAAACCCTGGTGGCATAGTGGTTAAGTGCTATGGCTACTAACCAAAGGGATAGCAGTTCGAATCTGCCAGGCGCTCCTTGGAAACTCTATGGGGCAGTTCTACTCTGTCCTATAGGGTCGCTATGAGTCGGAACATACTCCACGGCAGTGGGTTTGGTAACACTCCCAGCATCCAACGGTTGGGCAGGAATCGGATAACAGTTACAGAGATTGCAGTTCAAAAAATTGAGAAAGAAAAGCCTAAGTGGAATCACTGATGCAAAGCTGTTGCGGTTATGAAATCCAGCTGGCAAACTCCATTTAAATTCAAGGCCTGACAATAATCCTCCCTGGTTTGTGGTTCTGTAATTTTAGGCTCTTAATTTGGAACTCGAAGCTCTTTATTCAGCACTAAGTTATCCTTCCTTTTTTCATGAAAGATAACATATGTTTTCAGTTCACGGTTCCTGCCAGTAGGATTTTGGGGATCTGACAGCCTTCTTTCATTTTATACTCTCTCTGTCCCCTTCAGTGCAAGCTGGCAGTGTTTCTGTTGATATAAAATTCTCAAGAAACACAGGATGCATTTCATGGAGATTTTATGGTGAGCCACTCCATTAGACAAGAACCGAATCCACAGATCTTTTGGAAATAATCCTTTCTCTATTTTTGACTTCTGCTAAAATGGCTGAGAAGGAATGTTCTTCCAAAAGGACCTTTGTTTGAGTGAGAAGACCTATGACGCATACCCTCAATCTCTTGAGACTGAATACACAGAGCTTTTGATCTTCCAGAAGTTTCAGCAAAGGGTTATTCTCTATGTTACGCCCCGTGGAGTTTCACTCTCTAATGACGTGTCTCCATATTCAGCAAACTCTCAAGGTGTCTCTTGTACCGGTTTCTGGATATCTTTTTCTACATAGGTTTCTTCTCTTTGGTACTTTGTTCGAGATATTCCAGCTGACTCCACCTACTGGAAGATCAGTTTCATGCTCCTCAACTCAGAGACACTGCTTTACTCTATTAGGATCACTTCCTTGATCTTCAGTCCAGGGAGTACTCCCAGGCAGAAAGCAGGGCTCACAGCACTGCACTTCCTATTGTCCAGTGTCTGAAAAGAGGCATATTATATGCTTTGCACAGTCTTTCTAGTTGTTTATTTTGGGAGGGAGGATAAATCTGGTTTCTTTTGTTCTATCATGGCTGAATCAGGAGGTCAGCAGTTCGAATCCACCAGGTGCTCCTTGAAAACTCTGTGGGGCAGTTCTACTCTGTCCTATAAGGTCAGTATGAGTCAGATTCAACTCAACGGCAGTGGCTCGGTTTATTGGTTTTATCGTGGCTGAAAACACAAATCCTCCACTTTCTATTTTTTAATACTTTTAGTGATACTTTTTTTTAATACCAGATATGTTTGCTTTCTTATTTGAGAAGGTCTATCAATTTTATAGGTCTTTTCGAAGAACCAGCTTTGGCTCTGTTGATTTTCTCTGCTGTTTTACTTCTATGTCATTAATTTCTGCTGTTATCTACATTATTTCCCTAATTCTATTTTCTTTGGGCTTAATTTGGTATTTGCCTAACTTACTCATGTAAATATTTATATATTAAATTTATTTTTAGACTTTTTTCTGTTTTATGCATTTATGGAATATATTTTCTTCTAACCATGAGTTCTGATTTATATCACAGTTTTTAAAAGTCATGTTTTCATTACCACCCAGTTTAAGATATTTTATAATTTTCTTATAGTTTCTTTTTGGTTCTTAATACATTGGACATATATTGCTTAATTTCCAGAATTCAAGTGTTTTCTAGTTGTTTCTTGGTATTCATCTTTAATGAAAGTAATTTTTAAAAAATTATAGAAATTTAACTATTCGAAACTTGTTAGACTTAAATTAAAACCCAGAATATTATCAGCTTTGATAAATGTACCATACGTACTTGAACAAGAGTACATATTCAGGTATAATGCATTCAGTGCTATTCATTCGTCGATTAGGGCAATTTCGTTAATCATATTGTTTTCATGTTAATCATATTGTTCTCATCTTCTTATGCTGATATTTGACTTCAGATATGAAAGGAGTTTTAAAGTCTTTTACTATTATTGTGTCTCTCTTCCAGTTATCTCAATTTTTGCTTTATGTATTTTAAAACTAGTGAAGTATATTCAAATTTAGAATTGTTTTGTCATCCTGTAAAATTGACCCTTTTATCATTATAAAATATTCCTATTTATCCTTAGTTTAGCTTCTTGTCTTTATGCTTAGTTTGTTTGGTATTAGCTTAGGTACACCAGTTATTTACTTATTTCATTCACTTTTTGTTAGTGTTAGCATAATATATATTGTCCCATTATTTTACTATCAAATTATTTGTGTCTTTATATTTAAGATGTCTCTGATAAGAAGCATATACTTGTTTTAGTTTTCTTTTTCCATTTAAATTAGTCTGACAGTCTTTTAACTTTCAATTACAGTGATTATTCCAGGCATAAGCCAAAACAAAAAATCAAACCTGTTGTCGTCGAGTCAATTCCAACTTTAGCAACCCTATAGGACAGAGTAGAACTGCCCTATAGAGTTTCCAAGGCTCTAATCTTTATACAAGCAGACTGCCACATCTTTCTCCCACAAAGAGACTGGTAGGTTCTAACCACTGGCCTTTCAAGTTAGCCACCAATTGCTTTAATCACTGTGCCACCAGGTTCCTAGCCCAGGCATAGCTACTGTAATTTCTGATATAGTATTTGAGCTTATATCAACCGACTTATGTTTTTCCCTTTGCTGTCTTTTTTTTTTTTTTGGATTAATCATTTTTATTATTTATTTATCCTCTCGTTGCTTACTGATTATAATTTTTTCTTATAATTTACAGCATGCATCCTTCATATCATAAACGCTATTCAATGCTATCAACTCAGGTTGTTATTTATTTCTCTCTCCCTTCCTTATGTGTCTTTATTTTACATGTATTTAATTTTGCATGTTTCAAAACATAACAAAAATCATTGTATCATCATTTTATTTACCAAATTTACACTTTTTTCCCCTCTTCAATCCTTTTTGTATTTCTGTCTTCTACCTGTAAAAATCCATTTAACATTTTTTTAGTCCAGGTCAGCTGGCATAAAACCCCTCCATTGTTCTTTGACTGGAAATGTGTTTATTTTGCCTTCACTTTCGAATGGTATCTTTGCTTTGTATAGGTTTACAAGTTGGAGTTGCATTTTGGAGATGTCATCCCATTAGTAGCCCTTTTTCTGTGCCTGACAAGTCTCTTAAACAGTTTCTGTAGGCTACATTCCTTTTTCGCCCCATGGATATTTTCTACTAGTCTATATTCCAATGCATTAAATCATTTCTTCATTTGTATTTTTAATTTTAATTACTGCATTTAAAAGTACATATATAATTTTTTTCTTTTTTTTTAATATAATTTCCAGGACACCCTGGTGTTGTAGTGGTTAAGTGCTATGGCTGCTAACCAAGAGGTTGGCAGCTCAAATCTGCCAGGCACTCCTTGGAAACTCTATGGTGCAGTTCTACTCTGTCACTATAAGATCGCTATGAGTTGGAATCGACTTGATGGCAGTGGATTTTTTTTTTTTTTAATAATTTCCATTTGATTTTTAATGGATTCTAGCTATCTGATGTAATTTTTTTTTATTTGGTCATCTATATTACTGAACACCAGTTATTTTAAATCTGTGTCTGAAAATTCTCAAAATTGTATTCTCTCTGGATCTTTATACTGTCTCTCTTTTCCCCACCCTGTCACCTTGGTCTTAAATTCTTTGCCGGCCGCTGTACCTTACAGCTGAAAAATTTAGAGCCTCTGAATGATGATATCTTCTACCATAAAAAATTTACCCTACCTAATGTAAACTTTCTTTCTTTTTTTAATGTAAACAGGTAGAGTTATAGTCCAATCAAGGATTTAGCATCATTGAATACCAATGGTTTTGTTTCCAAGCACGACCTGGCCAAAATCTCAGGTGGTTTCTTCACCTCCTAGTAGGTTTTCTTTACACAGATTCTCTGTCTCTTGCCAGTTTCAAAAAATGAGAAATGCTCTGAGGGGACAACCAGCCTTCCACAGTAAGCTCAGCTCTTTGTGGATCCCTTCTCTTCAAGATATTGTCCTTTAAAGTCCTAGTTAAATTGGCAGCTCTTCAATGCTTTCAGATAGGTTTTAGAAAGATTTTCCTGGATATTTTAGTTGTCTTTGGTAGGAATATTTGTTTACTGCAAGCTATTCTATCATAGCTAAAAACATTCTCTCCCTCTTATTATTATTATTATTACTATTTTCCTCCTTTGTTTTCTCTAATACTTCTTTCAGGAATTACTTTAGGTGTACTCCCAATTTTCTAATTGTATACTGCATATAATCGACAGCACTGGGTTTATATTATTTATTATTTAATAATTTTATTGGTTCACTCTTTTGCTGATAAATTTGTTAGAATTTTTTCTCAAGTTTGCCAATTATGTTTTCTTTTAATGCAGTTTTAATTTGGAAGATACTTTCTTAAAAGTTTTGTTGTTATGGAAGATTTCAAACATATACTGGAGAGCAGAGTATAATGAGCCCTATGTAACTCCACAATAATGGCTTAAGGACAATCTTATTTCATCTGTCTCCATACTTTTTACCTACCCCACCAGGTTATTTTTAGGTATATCCCTAACATATCTCTTCAACCATAAATATTTTGGTATGTATCTTTCAAACATAATAACTAAAAAAAAAAACCTAATAAAATTTTGTCAGCTAAGAACAAATTCCCCCACGTGTCTGTCAGTTTGTTGTACTGTGGGGGCTTGTGTGTTTCGGTGATGCTGGAAGCTATGCTACTGGTATTCAGATACCAGCAGGGTCACTCATGGAAGACAGGTTTCAGCTACTACAGTCTGAAATTGATCAAACATGCAATCAAGATGCATTGATAATTACTGATGATTGGAATGCAAAAGTTGGAAACAAAGAAGAAGGATCAGTAGTTGGAAAATATGGCCTTGGTGATAGAAACAATGCCGGAGACTGAATGATAGAATTTTGCAAGACCAACGACTTCTTCATTGCAAATACCTTCTTTCACCAACATAAACAGCGACTATACACATGGACCTCGTCAGATGGAACACACAGAAATCAAATTGACTACATCTGTGGAAAAGAGACGATGGAAAAACTCAATATCATCAGTCAGAACAACGCCAGGGGCTGACTGTGGAACAGACCATCAATTGCTCATATGCAAGTTCAAGCTGAAACTGAAGAAAATCAGAGCAAGTCCATGAGAGCCAAAATATGACCTTGAGTATATCCCACCTGAATTTAGAGACCATCTCGAGAATAGATTTGACACATTGAACACTAGTGACTGAAGAGCAGACGAGCTGTGGAATGACATCAAGGACATCAACCATGAAGAAAGCAAAAGGTCACTGAAAAGACAGGAAAGAAAGCAAAAACCAAGGTGGATGTCAGAGGAGACTCTGAAACTTGCTCTTGAGCGTTTAGCCCCTAAAACAAAAGGAAGAATTGATGAAGTAGAAGAACTGAACAGAAGATTTCAAAGGGCCTCTTGAGAAGACAAAATAAAGTATTATAATGACATGTGCAAAGAGCTGGAGATGGAAGACCAAAAGGGAAGAACACTTTCAGTGTTTCTCAAGCTGAAAGAACTGAAGAAAAAATTCAAGCCTCGAGTTGCAATAGTGAAGGATTCCATGGGGAAAATATTAAATGATGCAGGAAGCATCAAAAGAAGATGGAAAGAACACACAGAGTCATTATACCAAAAAGAATTAGTCGATATTCAACCACCTCAAGAGGTGGCATATGATCAGGAACCGATGGTACCGAAGGAAGAAGTCCAAGCTGCTCTGAAGGCATTGGCGAAAAACAAGGCTCCAGGAATTGATAGAATATCAATTGAGATGTTTCAACAAACAGATGCATCTCTGGAGGTGCTCGCTCATCTATGCCAAGAAATATGGAAGACAGCTTCCTGGCCAACTGACTGGAAGAGGTCCATATTTATGCCTATTCCCAAGAAAGGTGATTCAACCAAATGTGGGAATTATAGAACAATATCATTAATATCACATGCAAGCAAAATTTTGCTGAAGATCATTCAAAAATGGCTGCCGCAGTATATCGACAGGGAACTGCCAGAAATTCAGGCTGGTTTCAGAAGAGGACATGGAACCAGGGATATCATTGCTGATGTCAGATGGATCCTGGCTGAAAGCAGAGAATACCAGAAGGATGTTTACCTCTGTTTTATTGACTATGCAAAGGCATTTGACTGTGTGGATCATAACAAACTATGGATAACACTGTGAAGAATGGGAATTCCAGAACTCTTAATTGTGCTCATGAGGAACCTTTACATAGATCAAGAGGCAGTTGTTTGGACAGAACGAGGGGATACTGATTGGTTTAAATTGAGGAAAGGTGTGTGTCAGGGTTGTATTCTTTCTCCATACCTATTCAATCTGTATGCTGAACAAATAATATGAGAAGCTGGACTATGTGAAGAAGAACAGGGCATCAGGATAGGAAGAAGACTCATTAACAACCAGCGTTATGCAAATGACACGACCTTGCTTGCTGAAAGTGAAGAGGACTTTAAGCACTTACTAAGGAAGATCAAAGACCACAGCCTTCAGTATGGATTACACCTCAACATAAAGAAAACAAAAAGCCTTACAATTGGACCAATGAGCAACATCATGATAAACAGAGAAAAGATTGAAGTTGCCAAGGATTTCATTTTACTTGGATCCACAATCAACAGCCATGGAAGCAGCAGTCAAGAAATCAAAAGATGCATTGCATTGGGCAAATCTGCTGCAAAGGACCTCTTCAAAGTGTTTAAGAACAAAGATGTCACCCTGAAGACTAAGGTACACCTGACCCAAACCATGGCATTTTCAATCACATCATATGCATGTGAAAGCTGGACAATGAATAAGAAAGACCAAAGAAGAGTTGCTGCCTTTGAATTGTGGTGTTGGCGAAGAATATTGGATATACTATGGACTGCCAAAAGAATGAACAAATCTGTCTTGGAAGAAGTGCGGTCAGAATGCTCCTTAGAGGCAAGGATGGCGAGACTTCATCTTACACACTTTGGACATGTTGTCAGGACGGATCAGTCCCTGGAGAAGGACATCATGCTTGGCAGAGTACAGGGTCAGTGGAAAAGAGGAAGACCCTCAACGAGGTGAATTGACACAGTGGCTGCAACAATGAGTTCAAGCATAACAAGGATTGTAAGGATGGCTCAGGACCGGGCAGTGTTTTGTTCTGTTGTGCATAGGGTCACTCTGAGTCGGAATTGACTCCACGGCACCTAACAACCACAACAAGAATAAATTGTTGCTGTTGTTAGTTGCTATCAAGCCAACTCTAACTCATGGTGACCCCATGTGTACAGAGAACTGTTCCATAGGGTTTTCAAGACTGTGGCCTTTTGAAAGCAGAATGCCAGGGCTATCTTCTGAGGGGTCTCTAGGTAGGTTCGAACCACCAACCTTTCAGGCAGTAGTTCAGCACTCAGCCATTTCCACTACCCAGGGACTCCTTAGAAGAAATTAATAATTCAGGAATATCCAAACCCACTGCCTTGGAGTCAGTTTTGACTCATAGCAGCCCTGTAGTATGGAGTAGAACTGCCACATCAAGTTTCCAAGGTGGTAAATCGTTACAGAAGCAGCCTGCCACATCTTGCTCCCAAGGAGCAGCTGGTGGATTCGAACTGCCAATCTTTCAGTTAGCAGCCCAGTGCATAGCCAGTGCACCACCAGGCCTTCAATTCATGAATAAAACCACAAACCAAATCCATTGCCTCTGAGTTGATTTGGACTAATAGCGACCCTATAGCACAGAGTAGAACTGCCCCATAAGGATTCCAAGGAGTGACTGGTGGCTTTGAATTGCCATCCTTTTGTTTAGCAGCCAAGCTCTTAAACATATTTAATCAGTGTTCAAATATATCAGTCATTGGTTCAGGGCTGCTTGGGGTAGAGGTGGAGGGTGGGCATTAATTTCCTGGTTCATGCTACCTGACCAAGTAGGCCTCTGTGGCTAGAGGATGCCCATTGTCAAAGAAATGCAGAGTCCAGCGTTTGGAAGTCAGGGTTTGTTGCCTTGAAGTGGTCAGGACGATGTGTGGGGAACTAACAATGTCTGCTTCTTTGATCCCTCACTGTAATGTAATCATTTTCAGTAACTGACTCTTTTCACAAGTACCCTAGTTTTTAGCTCTTTAAAGAAGATATTCTACCTACTGGTTAATAAAAAAAATGCTTTTTAGGCAGATATTGGGATTCAATTTTTAAAATTGTGTCATTTAACTGATCTCTATGAGATTAATTAACATATTTATACCTCACTGAGTTGATTTTGGAAACCCTGGTTGCGTAGTGGTTAAGTGCTATGGCTGCTAACCACAGGGTCGGCAGTTCAAATCCGCCAGGCACTCCTCGGGAACTCTATGGGCAGTTCTACTCTGTCCTATAGGGTCGCTAGGAGTCGGAATCGACTGGGTGGCACTGGGTTTGGTTTTTTTTTGGAGTTGATTTTAAGATTATGAAAGAAAGTTTATCTCAAAGGCAGGCTGAATAGTAAATAGTCAATAGTATTTCAGTGATATTCTAATTATTGTAGACTGAAATATAAGGATGTACAATATTGGATGTTGTGATGGGTCCCTGTTTGAACTTGTAATGAATGATTCAACAGCCTTGGGTGGTCACATGGTGTCAGTAGGTGCACTAACCTAGAGCTTCACCTCTGTGCTGTGGGGGCTTTTGTTTTTGGGTATTGCTTGTTTTACGTGTGTGTGTGTGTGTGAGTGTGTGTGTATATGTTTTGGTTTCTTCTCCACAACCCCATGCCTAAATTTGGCATGGCAAGAGAAGTTCATTGAAGCCTTATATTTTGGCTTGGCACAGGTTGTCCAAATTTAATCCTAAGTACAATTTACTATTGTACAGGCTTGTGTTTCCATCCACATATATATATATCAAGTGCCCTCTAAATAGGCCCATTGCCTTCCCTGTCCCACCAGGTGCCTCTAGCAGTTAGAGGGTATTAGCAGGTTTCTTCTGGAGTCTCTTCCACTTACTTTTCAGAGAAGGTGGTTTTTGTTTTTTTTTTCACCTATGAAGAGCATGGGATGAGTTATCCCTTTCCTTAGTCTGTTTCTCTCAGAAGTAGATCTAGCAGAAATTCTTCAATAAGTATGGTGTATGAAAATTCTGCAGTTTTCCAATTTCCAGTGTTCATGTAGATTCCTCCTTTCCCTGTTAACCATTCATATTATATAGATCTTGGCAATAGTATTCAAAGAAGTGTCTTCCTTTGTTATTTTTTAAATATATTAATCAATGCTATACAATTTTGTACTAAATTCTTCTCCATTTTCATATTTAAGACCTGTCTTTCTAACATTTCTGTAAGCTCTTTAAGAAAAAAGCATAAAGTTCATGTATTTTTATCAAAGCCAAGCATAAAAGTGTTCATATGGTAGCTGCCAATAAATATTTCATTGATTATAGTATGTATTTTTTTTTGGCATTGAAATTAAGAGTTTACCTGCATTCTACTCGAGATACAATATGCTCTCTTTGTTCCTCTAGAAAGTTTGATTAGCCTAGGCCATATTTACCATTAATGCTACCAATTTAACTGAAAAAAACTAAGACCTTGTACAGATCTAGAAAAAAATACATAATTTGTTATTTCGGTACTCATAATGCATAACAGATTGGATATTACTATCACTTGATTCAATCTCTGCCAGATACCAAGTCATACTACTAAACAAACATATTGTAAACCATCTTTATATTTAAAAAAAAAAAAGAGCTTTCCTCAAGATGCTTTTAACAATTATATCTGCAATATCAATCATAGAAATCTTTACTGCATTGGCATGGTAGCTGGAAATGGTGATACCTTACATGATTTTTTGCTTGCTTAATCAAAAACTGGAATACTGGATTGAACTATGCTTCTTTTTAGTACAAAATTTGTTAAGGGATATATGTTAGATATGTGTTAAATATGCTAAACCTTACTACAGTAGAATTTCCATGAATAAACTAGTTCTAATTAAAAGAGATTACCACAGGCATAATTACTACTATATACTATTTAAATGGATTGTTCTAGTGTGGAAAAGATTCCTTCTAGTGTGGGAAAATGCAAGGTGCTTCATGCCTGTAACATCTTATTTCAATCCGATTTGCATTAGCATAATCTTGAATATTATTTTGGAAGATAATTATGTGTGAAAAATATCTGGTCCCTAAAGTTCACATTGGCTTTGCCACATATACCAGTGTATCTATAGGCTTCTTTGTTCCTCCTCCCTCTTCCCAATAAATTTAACTCAGAAGAATTAAAAACACTGCTTCTACTAAGAATGATGATTCCCCTGTAAAGACTCCAATGAAAGGAATTAGCCAGGTTAAAATATGTGTGTGTGTGTGTGTGTGCGTGCGTGCGCTTAATCTCACAAACTTAGTATTGGTTTCTTTAAGATCTCAGCACACAATTCATTTATTTCTCACCTATAGCAGAAAATGGAAACCCTGGTGGTGTAGTGGTTAAGTACTATGGCTGCTAACCAAGAGGCCCACAGTTCAAATCCACCAGGTGCTCCTTGGAAACTCTGGGGCAGTTCCACTCTGTTCTATAGGGTCGCTATGAGTCAGAATCAACTCAAAGGCAGTGGGTTTGGTTTTGTTTTTTTTTATAGCAGAAAATATATCTTTACATTTTATAGTGTATCAGCATTATTTTATGCTCATTTTCTTTGCTTTCCATTTTCATATTATGATATATTTCTATATTCATACACATTTTTCTGGCAAAAGATTTCATACTTTAAACTGTGACAAAACTCTCGTCTTTACTGAATTTAGTAAGAAAAGTAACTAGGCATTCATTAAGAGTAATTTTACACTGGTGAACTCATTCTACCATTCTGCAACAAACATTGACTTATACCTACTACTTGTCCAGGACAATGTTAAATACAGTGGCTAAAACTACAGGAGAATATTCGCCTGTATTTTTCCAGTGTCTTGAGGACTACAACAAGGATTAATTTTATTTATACCTTCTTGTTTACATTCAGCCATAAATACTTCTGATATTTTTTTTTTTCATCTCATGTCTACCATGAAATTCAAGCATATGGCTATATTGGAATGGTCACGCTACACAGCTCTTTGTGGACTAAAAATATTCACTTGATGGCCTCACTGAGAGGCTCAGCTTGTTATAAACCATAAAAGAAAATAAGCTATAAAATTTGACTGCCTCTTGAGTCTCTGATAATTAAATCCCCATGTGTACATTTTATAGGGAATGTGGGCTATTTTCAGGTTATTCCTGTGGCTTTCATTTTAAGCCTCCAGTCAATTTTCTTCTGTCCTTTCAGCTTGGCATGCCTTCATTAAGCGAATAATCCACATCATTCTGTGTGTTTATGCTTCTGTCATCTGTTAAAGGTCAAAGTTTACCAAATTGTTCAGCCTTTTTTTTTTTTTTAACTCCTTATTACATTGGTGTGCCTAACATACAAAGTAAGTCTGCCAGTAAGAACGTACGCACGCGTGACTATCATGAACCCATACACCCGTTATCAATTCCGACTCATAGCTACCTTATAGGGCAGAATAGAATTGCCTCATAGAGTTTCCAAGGAGCACTTGGTGGATTTGAACTGACTACCTTTTGGTTAGCAGCGTAGCTCTTACCCACTACGCCAGGAGTTTCCATGACTATCATGAAGGTAGTGGAATTAGCAGAGTTCTTTTGTAGAATACGCCTGGAGTGAAATTGTGGTTTTGCCTCAGTCTTCCCTCACTTAATGACACTCAGTAAAATGAAAAATGTCCTCAGCAAAATGTAACCTACTGAAATAGCAGAAGGATTAATAAAAGTAAATTTTTTAGCAAATGCTAAAAAATGCTTTTTGTCCTCCTTTTTGCATCACACTATTCCGTTGGAAAAGGTACATGTTTCTCATGATATAATGCATTTTCCTTCAATATTATTGTTTACAAGGCCTTCAGATTTCCAGGCTCACTATTGCAGCCCTGGTGCCGCAGTGATTAAATGCTCAGCTGCTAACCAAAAGGTCAGCAGTTTGAACCCACCAGCCGCTCCTTGGAAATCCTATGGGGCAGTTCCAACCTGTCCCATAGGGTCCCTATAAGTAGGAATTGACTTGCCGGCAATGGGTTTTATTTTATTTTTTTTAATTTTCTCTTGTTTAGAAAAGAGACTAGATTAAGCTCCCATCCTGTATACCATGAAAAATCCAGGGCCTTCCTCAAGATTTCTCCTGATTTTAAGAATTAATAATAAGTGGGTTGTCAACCTACATAAATGCTATCTGCTCTCCCCATCTGAAGAAAAAATACTTTGCTTCTTCAGTCAAACCTAAGATTTGCTTGTTGTTTCCCAGGCTCTACCAATCACTATGTTCAGTTGCTTCTACAACCTAAATATCTCTGTAATCCATTCAACAGTGTAGTAGGCAATGGGCAACTCCTCTCTGGTCTACTGTGTTACAGAAAATTATCCATTACTTGGGTTGAGAATAATACACAAAAGAAGGCCGCACGTTCTTTTAACATCATGCAGGGGTACTAACAGGGTCATCTAAAGTTGATTTTCTAGGAGAAGGCATATCATTTTTGGATTTGCTATTATTATTTAAGAGTTCAGACTCTATGACATTACATGTTAACTAACTTGTAGACCTGTGACCAGTAGAGATACAAATAATTTATGTCCAGAAAAAAGATACGCACAAAGGTTAGAGTTATTCTCCTATAAGACATTAACCAGATTTGTCTCTAACTAAAAATATATATATATATATTTATATATAAACACCACGCAGTGTTTCGTTCTGTTGTGCATAGGGTTGCTATGAGTCAGAACCGACTGGATGGCACCTGACAACAACTAGCAACATACACACACACACACACACACACACACACACATGCACATACGTATGCATATCCAGCTCCTCAAGTACTGTTTGAATCCATTTTACCATCTTAGCAGGTTGCTCCTTAATTAACAAATTAAATAAATTTGACATATATTCATTCTGTATTTCCATGAGAGTTGTGTCTTTACCTTTTGAAAAGTATGCTATGATGACCATAAGAATCTTTGCTGCTTATTTTGAGCTGGTTTCCATAGCGTTGTTAGAGTGATGTATCTAAAAAGCAAATTGCATCATGATAGCTGTTCCTTAAGACATTCCAGTGGCTTGTTGTCTTTTTTAGGATAGCATGGTTTACAATCTGGTTTCTGCCCACTTTTATAACTTAATCTATTGTCATCTCTCATGCTGTGTTGCCAGTCATGCTGAAGACTTTTTATTTCCTCAAGCTTACCATGCTCTCTGGCCTGGAACACTCATCTCCCTTAACCAGAATTGTCTTTTAGGATTCTGCTTAAGTCTCTTCCTTGGGGTGGTCTTTCTTCAACATTTGGTCTCAGTTAGGCTCTCATGCTCTATATTTCCATAATGCATCATACAATTCATCATATCACTAACTATTTTAATTTCTTATTTAAATTGGCTTTCAAAGTCCTGGAGAGAGAATATGTCACTATTTCCACATGATATAGCCCCAGTGCTTAGCACATAGTATGTGTTTAATGCTGGAGGAAAAACACAGAATAAAAATAGACACATTCCAGTGTTTTTAAAATTTGCAAGGATATTTTTGATCATTACACTTGAATGTAATTTCCCTAAATTATAAAGATAATAATACCAGTCTACCACCCAGACCTGTGGGGATTAAAACTAATTAACATGTAAAAATATATCAAGGATTGTAACCCACACAAAGTATGCCCTTAGTAACAATCATGTGATATTCATTATAAAGGTAATTTTGCTGTCCAAAAGATATAATAGTATGTCCTAGGTCAAAGGCACCTCAGAAGAAATGTCTGGCAATCTACTTAAAAAAAAAAAAAACAGCCATTGAAAACCCTGTGGAGCACAGTTTTACACTGATACATCAAGTTGCCGTAAGTCAGAATCACCTCAATGGCAACTAGTAGTGATTGCTAGGTCATACAAACGAGCGTGTCCCTGAATGACAAATAGGGACCTACTTGTTGAAGAAACGGTGTGTACATACATATGTATGTATATATAAACTTTTGGAGGAACACTGAGTAGCATGAGTGGTATAGGATGAAATGTTCCTACCTGATAGAATTTCATCAAACAAGTGTCTAGGCTGTTAGGCATTCAAATGTAGCAGAGGCTCCTACTCTCTAAGCCTTTTGGCTAATAGCTATGGAGGGTTCCCTGCGTTTATAATGACTTCCATAGTCAAGATGCTTACACTAATAATCTCAAATGAGACCATGCAAAGCAACTCAGAGTGTATACAGCAATCTTTTCCCCCCTTCTATTTTGCTGCTTTATACAATGGTGTGATTGACGAAATTGTATGGGATGCGCCTGCTTGAAAAATGTCACCTGTTTACAAAACATGCTGGACAGTTTCTATTTCTTGTCTGCAAGCCTTAATTTACAATAACTTTTTTTTTTTTTTAAACTTGGGAGGCACGTGGGACTGAATGATTTAGCTGCCCAATTTTATTCTACTACCACACAACCCTGGTGGCATAGTGGTTAAGAACTATGGCTGCTATCTAATATGTCAGCAGTTCGAATCCACCAGGCACTCCATGGAAACCCTATAGGGCAGTTCTACTCTGTCCTATAAGGTCACTATGAATTGGAATCGACTTGATGGTGAGTTTTTTTTTTTTACCCACAAAAAAGCACAAATGATAGTCCCAACACTCTACAAACTTTGGAGATTTGAGATAGTAGACACGGTTTGGTTTCTGTAGTAAGATTCAATTGTTTAGCCTGAAGACTATGGGCTTTTTCTCTTACAAGAAATAAATCTCCTTAGGTCCTTTCCCATAATTTTGTTGACTGGTTTCTAGGAGAGTAGTGAAGAACCTCCCCCCGCCCCCATTTGAAATTTAAAGTGTGACAACTCTAAAGTATTCTGTTGCATTATACAAACGGAAGACCTGGGCATTTTCTAGTTGCAATAGACAAAAGACAGTTCATTGTGAAATAACACTGAAGGAAATTCTGACCTAAGTGGCACTACTTGGTCCAAATGTTTCTGTCCGAAGAAAATTATAGAACAATATTTATACTGTTGATGAAAATAGCAAAGTGCATAAAAAGGACATGAACTGTGGGTGAAAATTCCCAGTAATTACTTCCCCAGTTCTATGCTATATAAACTCAAACATGACTAGTGAAACTTCTATTGTAAGCATCAAAGTATCAGTAAAAGTAAGAGGCAAAACTAAGAAAGTGTGTCAACTAAGTTGTGATCATATAAGTTAGTAGAGAAGCCAGGAATAAAGTTATCCAGCTATTTTTGCTTTTAGGTCAATATTCCTTTTAGTATGTCTGGCAACCAATCAACCAATCTCTGTTTCTCTTTTCACACACACACACATACATACTTCAATATGTCAAATAATATCAGATATCGTTCCTATTTCAAAATGTTGTACAAGTAGATCAGGCCTATCTTGAATGTCAGACTTTACTTTCATTTATTTTTTAAAAGGCACTCATGAAAAGACATAATAACAACACAGTGAAGGAACCATTTTTAGCTATTTGGATTTTTTTTTTTTTAACACAGTAAAGTCTAAGGCTCTTAAATTATTTTTTCCTAAAGAGTTCTACTCTGTCCTATAGGGCTGCTATGAGTCGAAATCTACTCAGCGGCAACGGGTTTGGTTTTTTTTGGTTAAAGTGAGAAAGCATTTAAGAGAAAGACATGCTTTTGTCACCAAGAGCAGAGAATGGGATGGTATTTTGAAGTTCAATCATCTATAAGCTATTTCTCAAGAAGTACGCACATGAATATATATATATGTACAACTTTTATAGCTTTTTTGAAAAATAATGTTTTAATATATACCAAAAACTCAGTTAAAAACTTCATTCGATTGGAAATAGCTTTTTTCCTGAACTCTTACATTGCTTTTTGTTGCATAGCATTAAAAATAACCTCTTTTTGAATGAGGTATTAATGAAAATAATAGAGAGTGAAATACACTATGTATCTGTTGGAAGAGCTGTTTAGAGATAGGACATTTTGCTAATGTGCCTGTAACAGATCTAGTGGCTTAATTCAGTACTGTGAAATAGAAGTTATTGCAAGAATGTGCTCAGCATTCTCTCCTTCATACTAGGTGCATTCTGCTGCTTAGAAAAATATTGAACTGACATTTTACATGTCAATCTGTAATGTAATAGTATGAAAGTAACACGGTTATGGCTTAATCTATATTTTATTTTATGTCTATTTTAATTAAGATTAAATGGCTAGGAGATAGCCCAAGATGGCAGCTTAATCAGACATACCATGATGCTCCCCCTACAGCAAAGAAATCAAGTGAAACAGATACAAATGACAATCCTGGAATACTGAGTGTCAAAAGAAAGGGTGAAGAATTAGATTGAACACTGATTGGAAGCAGAAACTGAACGAAAACAGTGAACAAGGAGAGTTATGGATTAGCGGTGCACTGCCAGCCATCCCGGCACGGTGTGGCCATTTTAAGACAAAGCTAGCATCAACCCTGGGTGAGGAAAATAGGAAGGAAACTTCACGGAATTTCCTATAGGAGAAAGAGAAACTGTGTAGACAAACACAGAGTGAAGCAAGGTGAGTAGGACATGAATCGGATCTAAGAAGAGAAAGTACAGGAAGATGGGAGACAGCCCCAAGAATCCTGGCAACCACAGAACAGGGAGGGAGCCAGGAACCAGAGACAGGGCCACTTACCAGTGGTGGTCCCCAATCATTAGGGTGGATGGTACACACAGAGCAGTAGGTCCATAGAGTGTAAGCAGGAGGCCCCCTACCCTATCAGGCTCTGGGCAGCCTCCCTCCATTGCATTTGGTCAGGACCAGGTCCCAGTTGCTGGCTGCAGCCTATGAGGAGTGCCCTGGCACCCATGCCCAGTGACCAGAGGAATATGCTCCCCCACCTCTCCCTTTGGAGACCAGCAGCATGAGCCCCCAATTCCTGGTACCCCCCACCAGGGACCATGTTATGTGCATTTCTTCCCTCCCCACCAGGCCCTATCCTGTTAGCCACTGAAGAGGCTCATCCATACCATCCACCATCCCAGCTGCTGCTCCATGAACACAGCAAGTAACAGCACTCACTCCTGTTCTGCTGGACCAAAGTCTGGCAGAGGCACTTGTCTGCTGCACCCCCACCGCCTCCTCTGCCACCCTGCCCACCCAGCAAGCAGCAGCACATGCTACTGCAACACTGGACCAATGACCAGTGGCAGCACACAACCACCCCACCCATCGTTCCTTCTGCTGCTTTATCCACCCAGCAAGCAGCAACACATGCACCTGTACCACTATTGGTGGCATGCACTGACCCCCCCCGCTCCCCCTTCCTGGTGATTGGCAACGTGTGCCCACCCCACCGATACTCCCTCTCCTTCCTACCCCATTGACTCAGCAATGCTCTTGTGCCACCCGACTGATATCAGTGAAGCACACCTGCCCCAATGACTCTGATATATCAAGACAAAACAAAACAAAGCAAAATCAGGACAAAACAACCAATAGTTACTAAATATACAAATAAATAAAATAACACATTAACGTCTCAGAGACAGCAGATGATAACAAATCATATGAAGAAAGAGTATAAGACAGCTCAAACAAGTGAGCAAAATAAAGGGAAAGAAAATCTTCTTGAGGAAGAAATGGTAATAGAACTACTTGAGAAGGGATTCAAAACACTTGTATTAAGGACCCTCAAAAAGATCAAGTAAAACATATAAAAAATTCCTAGAAGAATTCAGGAAAACAGTACAAGAACAAAATGACAGACTCAATAGACAATTAGAAATTATACAAAACAACAACAAGAAATTCAGAAGAGTAAAAATAAGATGTTAGAAACAGATAACACAATGAAAGGACACAGAAGTAAAATCGAATCAAAGAAGAATCAGTGAAATAGAGGACAAATCCCTTGATACTAATATGTTTGAGGAAAATCAAGAAAAATAATGAAGAAAAAATGAAGAAACCCTGAGAGTTACATGGAACACCATGAATAGAAATAATTCAAGTGTAATAGGAATTCCAAAAGAGGAGAAGAAAAGAGTACAGAGAGAAGTTTCAAAGATATATTGGCAGAAAACTTCCCAAATATCATGAAAGATGAGAAGTTTTCCATCCAAGAATCCCAATGAAACTCATACAGGATAGACTTCAAAAGAAATTCACCAAGACATATCATAATCAAATTTTCCAAAACCAAGGAAAAAGAAAAATTCTGAAAGCAGCTCATGAAAAAAAAAAAATATCACTTACAAAGGGGCACAAATAAAAGTAAGAGGCGACTTCTCGTCAGAAATGATGCAGGCAAGTGGGCAATGGGATGCCATATACAAAATCCTGAAAGAAAAGAATTGCCAACCAAGAATCATATATCCAGCAAAACTGTCTTTCAAAAATGATGACTAAACTAAGACGCTTCCAGATAAGCAGAAATTAATGGAATTAATAAAATCAGGTTAGCCTTACAGGAAATTATTAAATGGAGTCATTTGAATAGAGAACCAACGACATTTGACAACAACCTGAGATAAAGACACATAATAGCATCACCCAGATACCAAGCCAGATAAAGATTTTATGAAACTAAAATAAAGCTACAAAACTGACAACAGGAAAGCAGAGGTGTTAAGCTGTAAATGATGACAATTTCAAAACAAACAAAAAAAGGGAGTAAAAGGTGTAGTTATAGAACTTCCATATGGAGAGGGAGGCAAGGCAATTTCAAGATACAACACACTGCTATAAATTTAAGAGGATAAAGGTAAATTTCAGGGTAACCACAAAGAAATTAACAAATCTACTCACCAAAATAAAGAAGAAATCTAAAAGACTCAGTAAACACACACACAAAAAAAATTGATAGAAAAAGAAAACCCATATACAAAAAGAACTCAGCACAAAGTTAAGAGGAACAAAGACACCATTAATACCACAAAAAAAGTATAACAAAATGACAGCAATGAATTTTTACCTGTTGTAACTCACACTGAATGTAAATGGATTAACAGTCACCTTAGACACAAAGGCATAAATAAGTTTAAAATCAAAGGATGGAAAAAAAATCAAGAAAATAGTAATCAAAAGAAAGCAGGAATAGCAATAATAATTTCAGACAAAATAGACTTTAAGTCCAAATCCATTATGGGAGACAAAGAAGGGCATTATATATAATTATACAGTCAATTCTCCAAGAAGACATAACAATAATAAATATTTATACACCAAATGACAGAGCTCCAAAATACACAAAACAAACTCTAACAGTACTGAAAAGAGAAAGTTTGACAGTAATAGTAGGAGACTTTTATACACCACTTTTGACGATGGACAGAACAACTAGAAAGAAAATCAGCACAGATACAGGTGATATAAATAACGAAATCAACCAACTAGACCTCATAGACATATACAGAACACACTACCTAACAGCAGAACAGTATACATTCTTCTCTAATGCACATGGATCATTCTTCAGAATAGATCATATTCTAAGCCACTAAACAAGCCTCAACTGACATAATACAAAGCACCTTCACTGACCATAATGCTATAAAATTAGAAATCAATATTAGAAAACACAAGAAAAAAAATTAAATATGTAGAAACTAAGTAAAACCTTGGAAACTCTATGGGGAAGTTCTACCCTGTCCTATAGGGTTGCTATGAGTTGGAATCAACTCGATGGCACTGGTTTGGGTTAAGTAGAACCTTGCTTTAAAACTATTCAGTCATAAACGAAAATGAAATTAAAATAAAATAAAATGAGAATGAAGACACAATGTACCAAACACTCTGGGACACAGCAAAAGCAGCGCTCAGAGGAAAATTTATAGCAATAAATTCACACATCAAAAAAGAATGTCCAGGGGGCCAAGATGGCGGATTAGGTAGAGGCTACTTATTTTTGTTTTTACCTCGGATCCCTCTTGCAACAAAGACTCGGAAAAACAAGTGAATCGATCACATACATAACAATCTATGAACCCTGAACAACAAACACAGATTTAGAGACGGAGAACGAACAAATACGGGAAAGCAACGATTGTTTTCAGAGCCTGGAGCTAGTGTACCAGTCAGGTAACCTTTGGCGCCCGATTTAGGGCAGAGCCCAGGGGAGCAGACAGTGCAAACAAGGAGCCCAGCCCTAACAAGGGGCCCAGCCCTACCCCCTGAACTCACCCCGGGAGGGGGCCCAGCAGGTTCACGTGGGAGGCGTGGCGACACAGCCGGTGGGAGAAGTCCCCGGGAGGCAGTGACTGGTCTCGGAGCGGGGAGAGCAGCGTCCCAGCCAGGACATGTGGTAGCGGCACAAGCACGGGGAGCTGCTCCACTCACCTGAACTAACCCCGGGAGGGGGCCCAGCCGATTCGCCGCATGGCGACGCCGCTGGTGGGACGAGAAGTCCCCGGGAGGCAGCGGCTGATTTTGGAGTCGAGAGTGCACTGTCCCAGCAGGGGAACCTTGACATTGGGTGTGGGGCTGGCAGCGGAGGATCTGACCGTGACTTCCACAGGCCAGACCCCCGGGGGCAATCTCCACACAGCCAGCACACATAGGCGACACGTCCCACGGGAAACTCAGATATAATAGTCATTCCAAGCAAGACAAGCAACTCTGGCTATATTCTGAGGTGCTACTCTCCTATCTCTCTGATCCCTCCCCCACCCTCCCCAGGCAGCTTCATTAACATCCGAATTGCCTGAGCCAGAGGGAGAACGGCTCCTCTGGCTCCTCGGCGACTTTGCTCCCCCCCCCTTTTTTTTTCTTTTGGTCTTTTCCTAATCCACCTTTTTGGCCTGAGAGAAGGAACAACAACAACAATAATAAAAAAAAAAAAAACCCAGGGACCAAAAATCCACCCCTAATTGGACTAAAAACACAGAACCAGCTACAGCCAAGCATATACGATCCAAACCTCAGACTTTCATCCTTACAGGGAACAAGGTGGCAGTTATAATTCAAAGGCAATTCTGATAGGGATCTGACTGCATTTTTTTTTTTAGAGGATTTTCTGCAAAAACTACTTTCCCAGTGATGGCTCGGAGACAGCAGTCAATATCAAATCACATAAAGAAGCAGACCATGGAAGCTTCTCCAACCCCCCAAACAAAAGAATCAAAATCTTTCCCAAATGAAGATACAATCCTGGAATTATCAGATACAGAATATAAAAAACTAATTTACAGAATGCTTCAAGACATCACAAATGAAATAAGGCAAACTGCAGAAAAAGCCAAAGAACACACTGATAAAACTGTTGAAGAACTCAAAAAGTTATTATTCAAGAACATAGTGGAAAAATTAATAAGTTGCAAGAATCCATAGAGAGACAGCGTGTAGAAATCCAAAAGATTAACAATAAAATTACAGAATTAGACAACGCAATAGGAAGTCAGAGGAGCAGACTCGAGCAATTAGAATGTAGACTGGGACATCTGGAGGACCAGGGAATCAACACCAACATAGCTGAAAAAAAATCAGATAAAAGAATTAAAAAAAATGAAGAAACCCTAAGAATCATGTGGGACTCTATCAAGAAGGATAACTTGCGGGTGATTGGAGTCCCAGAACAGGGAGGGGGGACAGAAAACACAGAGAAAATAGTTGAAGAACTCCTGACAGAAAACTTCCCTGACATCATGAAAGATAAAAGGATATCTATCCAAGATGCTCATCGAACCCCATTTAAGATTGATCCAAAAAGAAAAACACCAAGACATACTATCATCAAACTCGCCAAAACCAAAGATAAAGAGAAAATTTTAAAAGCAGCCAGGGAGAAAAGAAAGGTTTCCTTCAAGGGAGAATCAATAAGAATAAGTTCAGACTACTCAGCAGAAACCATGCAGGCAAGAAGGGAATGGGACGACATATACAGAGCACTGAAGGAGAAAAACTGCCAGCCAAGGATCATATATCCAGCAAAACTCTCTCTGAAATATGAAGGCGAAATTAAGATATTTACAGACAAACACAAGTTTAGAGAATTTGCAAAAACCAAACCAAAGCTACAAGAAATACTAAAGGATATTGTTTGGTCAGAAAACCAATAATATGAGATACCAGCACAACACAAGGTCACAAAACAGAACAACCTGATATCAACTCAAATAGGGAAATCACAAAAACAAACAAATTAAGACTAATTAAAAAAAAAAATACACATAACAGGGAATCATGGAATTCAATAGGTAAAAGATCACAATAATCAAAAAGAGGGACTAAATACAGGAGGCATTGAACTGCCAGATGGAGAGTGATACAAGGCGATATAGAACGATACAAGTTAGGTTTTTACTTAGAAAAATAGGGGTAAATAATAAGGTAACCACAAAGAGGTATAACAACTCCATAACTCAAGATAAAAGCCAAGAAAAACGTAACGACTCAACAAACATAAAGTCAAACACTACGAAAATGAGGATCTCACAATTTACTAAGAAAAACGCCTCAGCACAAAAAAGTATGTGGAAAAATGAAATTGTCAACAACACACATAAAAAGGCATCAAAATGACAGCACTAAACACTTATTTATCTATAATTATGCTGAATGTAAATGGACTAAATGCACCAATAAAGAGACAGAGAGTCTCGGACTGGATAAAGAAACACGATCCATCTATATGCTGCCTACAAGAGACACACCTTAGACTTAGAGACACAAACAAACTAAAACTCAAAGGATGGAAAAAAATATATCAAGCAAACAATAAGCAAAAAAGAGCAGGAGTAGCAATATTAATTTCTGACAAAATAGACTTTAGACTTAAATCCACCACAAAGGATAAAGAAGGACACTATATAATGATAAAAGGGACAATTGATCAGGAAGACATAACCATATTAAATATTTATGCACCCAATGACAGGGCTGTAAGATACATAAATCAAATTTTAACAGAATTGAAAAGTGAGATAGACACCTCCACAATTATAGTAGGAGACTTCAACACACCACTTTCGGAGAAGGACAGGACATCCAGTAAGAAGCTCAATAGAGACACGGAAGACCTAATTACTACAATCAACCAACTTGACCTCATTGACTTATACAGAACTCTCCACCCAACTGCTGCAAAGTATACTTCTTTTTCTAGCGCACATGGACCATTCTCTAGAATAGACCACATATTAAGTCATAAAAGAAACCTTTGCAGAGTCCAAAACATCGAAATATTACAAAGCATCTTCTCAGACCACAAGGCAATGAAACTAGAAATCAATAACAGAAAAACTAGGGAAAAGAAATCAAATACTTGGAAAATGAACAATACCCTCCTGAAAAAAGACTGGATTATAGAAGACATCAAGGAGGGAATAAGGAAATTCATAGAATGCAACGAGAATGAAAATACTTCCTATCAAAACCTCTGGGACACAGCAAAAGCAGTGCTCAGAGGCCAATTTATATTGATAAATGCACACATACAAAAAGAAGAAAGAGCCAAAATCAGAGAACTGTCCCGACAACTTGAACAAATAGAAAGTGAGCAACAAAAGAAACCATCAGGCTCCGGAAGAAAACAAATCATAAAAATTAGAGCTGAACTAAATGAGTTAGAGAACAGAAAAACAATTGAAAGAATTAACAAAGCCAAAAGCTGGTTCTTTGAAAAAATTAACAAAATTGATAAACCATTGGCTAGACTGACTAAAGAAATACAGGAAAGGAAACAAATAACCCGAATAAGAAACGAGAAGGACCACATCACAACAGAACCAAATGAAATTAAAAGAATCATTTCAGATTACTACGAAAAATTGTACTCTAACAAATTTGAAAACCTAGAAGAAATGGATGAATTCCTGGAAAAACACTACCTACCTAAACTAACACATTCAGAAGTAGAACAACTAAATAGACCCATAACAAAAAAAGAGATTGAGACGGTAATCAAAAGACTCCCAACAAAAAAAAAACCCTGGCCTGGATGGCTTCACTGCAGAGTTCTACCAAACTTTCAGAGAAGAGTTAACACCACTACTACTGAAGGTATTTCAAAGCATAGAAAATGACGGAATACTACCCAACTCATTCTATGAAGCCACCATCTCCCTGATACCAAAACCAGGTAAAGACATTACGAAAAAAGAAAATTATAGACCTATATCCCTCATGAACATAGATGCAAAAATCCTCAACAAAATTCTAGCCAATAGAATCCAACAACACATCAAAAAAATAATTCACCCTGATCAAGTGGGATTTACACCAGGTATGCAAGGCAAGGCTGGTTTAGTATCAGAAAAACCATTAATGTAATCCATCACATAAATAAAACAAAAGACAAAAACCACATGATCTTATCAATTGATGCAGAAAAGGCATTTGACAAAGTCCAACACCCATTTATGATAAAAACTATTACCGAAATAGGAATTGAAGGAAAATTTCTCAACATAATAAAGGGCATCTATGCAATTTTTTTTTTTTTTTTATGCAAAGCCAACAGCCAATATCACTCTAAATGGAGAGAACCTGAAAGCATTTCCCTTGAGAACGGGAACCAGACAAGGATGCCCTTTATCACCACTCTTATTCAACATCATGCTTGAAGTCCTAGCCAGGGCAATTAGGCTAGACAAAGAAATAAAAGGTATCCGGATTGGCAAGGAGGAAGTAAAGCTATCACTATTTGCAGATGACATGATCTTATACACAGAAAACCCTAAGGAATCCTCCAGAAAACTACTGAAACTAATAGAAGAGTTTGGCAGAGTCTCAGGTTATAAAATAAACATACAAAAATCACTTGGATTCCTCTACATCAACAAAAAGAACACCGAAGAGGAAATAACCAAATCAATACCATTCACAGTAGTCCCCAAGAAGATAAAATACTTAGGAATAAATCTTACCAAGGATGTAAAAGACCTATACAAAGAAAACTACAAAGCTCTACTACAAGAAATTCAAAAGGACATACTTAAGTGGAAAAACATACCTTGCTCATGGATAGGAAGACTTAACATAGTAAAAATGTCTATTCTACCAAAAGCCATCTATACATATAACGCACTTCCAATCCAAATTCCAATGTCATATTTTAAGGTGATAGAGAAACAAATCACCAATATCATATGGAAGGGAAAGAAGCCCCGGATAAGCAAAGCATTACTGAAAAAGAAGAAGTGGGAGGCCTCACTCCACCTGATTTCAGAACCTATTATACAGCCACAGTAGTCAAAACAGCCTGGTACTGGTACAACCACAGGCACATAGACCAATGGAACAGAATTGAGAACCCAGATATAAATCCATCCATGTATGAGCAGCTGATATTTGACAAAGGCCCAGTGTCAGTTAATTGGGGAAAAGATAGTCTTTTTAACAAATGGTGCTGGCATAACCGGATATCCATTTGCAAAAAAATGAAACAGGACCCATACCTCACACCATGCACAAAAACTAACTCCAAGTGGATCAAAGATCTAAACATAAAGACTAAAACGATAAAGATCATGGAAGAAAAAATAGGGACAACCCTAGGAGCCCTAATACAAGGCATAAACAGAATACAAAACATTACCAAAAATGATGAAGAGAAACCCGATAACTGGGAGCTCCTAAAAATCAAACACCTATGCTCATCTAAAGACTTCACCAAAAGAGTAAAAAGACCACCTACAGACTGGGAAAGAATTTTCAGCTATGACATCTCCGACCAGTGCCTGATCTCTAAAATCTACATGATTCTGTCAAAACTCAACCACAAAAAGGCAAACAACCCAATCAAGAAGTGGGCAAAGGATACGAATACACACTTCACTAAAGAAGATATTCAGGCAGCCAACAGATACATGAGAAAATGCTCTCGATCATTAGCCATTAGAGAAATGCAAATTAAAACCACGATGAGATTCCATCTCACACCAACAAGGCTGGCATTAATCCAAAAAACACAAAATAATAAATGTTGGAGATGCTGCGGAGAGATTGGAACTCTTATACACTGCTGGTGGGAATGTAAAATGGTACAACCACTTTGGAAATCTATCTGGCGTTATCTTAAACAGTTAGAAATAGAACTACCATACAACCCAGAAATCCCACTCCTCAGAATATACCCTAGAGAAACAAGAGCCTTCATACAAACAGATATATGCATACCCATGTTTATTGCAGCTCTGTTTACAATAGCAAAAAGCTGGAAGCAATCAAGGTGTTGCTTGATGAATGGTTAAATAAATTGTGGTATATTCACAGAATGGAATACTACGCATCGATAAAGAACAGTGACGAATCTGTGAAACATTTCATAACATGGAGGAACCTGGAAGGCATTATGCTGAGCGAAATTAGTCAGAGGCAAAAGGACAAATATTGTATAAGACCACTATTATAAGATCTTGAGAAATAGTAAAAACTGAGAAGAACACATACTTTTGTGGTTACGAGGCGGGGAGGGAGGGAGGGAGGGAGAGGGTTTTTTATTGTTTAATTAGTAGATAAGAACTGCTTTAGGTGAAGGGAAGGACAGCACTCAGTACTTGGAAGGTCAGCTCAATTGGACTGGACCAAAAGCAAACATGTTTCCGGGATAAAATGAATGTTTCAAAGGTCAGAGGAGCAAGGGCGGGGGTCTGGGGACCATGGTTTGAGGGGACTTCTAAATCAATTGGCAAAATAATTCTATTATGAAAACATTCTGCATCCCACTTTGAAATGTGGCGTCTGGGGTCTTAAATGCTAACAAGCAGCCATCTAAGATGCATGAATTGGTCTCAACCCACCTGGAGCAAAGGAAAATGAAGAACACCAAGGTCACACGACAACTAAGAGCCCAAGAGACAGAAAGGGCCGCATGAACCAGAGACCTACATCATCCTGAGACCAGAAGAACTAGTTGGTGCCCGGCCACAATCGATGACTGCCCTGACAGGGAGCACAACAGAGAACTCCTGAGGGAGTAGGAGATCAGTGGGGGTGCAGACCCCAAATTCTCATAAAAAGACCATACTTAATGGTCTGACTGAGACTAGAGGAATCCCGGCAGCCAAGGTCCCCAGACCTTCCGTTGGCACAGGACAGGAACCATCCCCGAAGACAACTCATCAGACATGAAACGGACTGGTCAGCGGGTGGGAGAGAGATGCTGATGAAGAGTGAGCTAATTATATCAGGTGGACACTTGAGATTGTGTTGGCATCTCTTGTCTGGAGGGGGGATGGGAGGATAGAGAGAGAGGGAAACTGGCAAAATTGTCATGAAAGGAGAGACTGAAAGGGCTGACTCGTTAGGGGGAGAGCAAGTGGGAGTACAGAGTAAGATGTATGTAAACTTATATGTGACAGACTGATTGAATTTGTAAACGTTCACTTGAAGCTTAATAAAAGTTAATAAAAAAAAAAAAACAGCGTTCCTAAAATTAAATATATATATATAATCAAGGTTATATTTAAGTTAGTAATGTGAAAATGACAGAGACTTCAGTGTCTGGAAACATGGCAGATGAGGTATCATAACCAACACACAGAGCTAGTTGAATAGATAGATAGACAGACTTGGAAACAGATTATAGGTATGTGGATCTAAGTTTTTCTTTCATGCATTAAAGAACTGCACATATATACCACAGACGCACACATACACAAATAAAAACAGTAATTAGAAAAATAAGGCAGAAGGAAGTAGCTTCTTTACCAGAATATTAGTCAAAGGAAATAAAAAAACAATGCTGTATCAACTTTCATGGCTCTGTGTTTCACGGACAACAGGAGATAAACTACAAGGCCCCTAAAGGTGAGGATTCAGAAGAACTCTGAATACACCAGGGAATGTAAGGGACAACACAATTCTGTCTGAGTTAGCTAGAAATTAACCTCCCAGCTCCTCAAGTAGGTCCAGGAAATCTGCAGAAAATTCTTTCTCAGTGAATGGCACCAAGTAGAGTGGCTGAGAACTCAGTCAAGAACTTGTAGGTCACATAAAAAGCCCATAATTGTCTGCTGGAGAGAGAGGTCCCATGGTGCAGCATTGCGGCACTAGACATGGGAGTGAAGAAGTATTCTTGGACATCCAGCCCAAAAGGTTTTCAGATGACTCCAGTCAGTATCTGATTGCAACTTCAAAATGGACATTCCAGCAGAGAACCAACCCAATCAACCCAGAATCCTGGGGAGATAATAACTTATTGTTTTAAACTACCAAGTTTTGTGGTGTTTTGTTAGACAGCAATAGCTGTGAAGATATGAGTTAAAATATATAATACCTTTTATTGTTGGAGTAGATGAAGTTGTAATAAAATTAGTTTTTGATTAAAAAAAAAAAGAATGTCCAAAATCAGTAACTTAACCCAACAACTTTAACAAATAGAGAAAGAACAGCAAAAGAAGTCCATGGTTACTAGAAGAAATAAAATAATAATGATCAGAAGAGAAAAAAGTGAAGTAGAAAATGGAAAAATAATAGAAAGAAGCAACAAAACTAGAAGTTGGTTCTTTGAGAGGATTAATAAAATTGGTAACAGAAAAAAACCAGAAGTCTCAAATAACCAAAATAAGAAATGAAATGGGCTACATCACAACAGAACCAAGATAAAGAGGATTATAACAGAGTATTATGAAAAATTATACTCCAACAAATCTGAAAACCTGGAAGAAATGAACAATTTTCTAGAAACACGTTACCTACCTAAATTAACACAAATAGAAGTAGAAAACCTAAATAGACCTGTACCAAAAGAAGAAATTGAAGCTGTCATTAAAACAAAACAAAACAAAACTCCCAACAACAATAACAAAAAGCCCTAGCCCAGACGGCTTTGCTGGAGAGTTCTACCAAGTATTCAGAAAAGAGTTGACATCAATTCTACTCAAACTATTCTAGGACATAGAAAAGGAAGAAATACTCCCTAATTTATTCTATGAAGCCAGAATAACTCTGATACCACAGTCAGGCAAAGATACCACAATAAAAGAAAATTACAGACCAATGTTCCTCATGAATACACATGCAAAAATTCTCAACAAAATTCTAGCCAACAGAATACAACAGCATATCAGATAGGATTCAAACTGGGGACTGCAAGGGTGGCCCAACATTAGAAAATTAATCAGTGTAATTCACCACACAAATAAAAGAAAGGAAAAGAATCACATGATCATCTCAATAGAAGTGGAAAAGGCCAACACCCTTTACTGATAAAAACTCTCAGCAAATAGGAATAGAAGGAAAATTCTTCACCATAATTAAGGGCATATATGCAAAACCAACAGCCAACATTATTCTCAATGGAAAGAGATTGAAAGCATTCCCCTTGATAATGGGAACAAGACAAGAATGCCCATTATCACCACTCTTGTTCAATATTGTACTGGAAGTCCTAGCCAGAGCAATAAGGCAAGAAAGGGAAATAAAGCACATCCAAATTGGAAAGGAAGAAGTAAAACTATCCCTATTTGCAGATGACATGATCCTGTATATAGAAAATCCTAGAGATTCCACAAGAGAATTACTGGAACTAATGTAAGGGCTCCGTAAAGGCTCCGTAAAGAGGCAGAGTATAAGATCAACATACAGAAATCAGTTGGGTTCCTCTACACTAACAAGAAGAACTATGGTGAGGAAATCAAGAAAACAATACCATTTACAATAGCCCTCAAAAAGATAAATACCTAAGAACAAATCTAACGAGGGGTGTAAAAGAGTTATACAAGAAAAACTACAAAACACTACTGCAAGAAACCAAAAGAGACCTATGTAAATGGAAAACATCCCATGCTCATGGATTGTAAGACTTAACACTGTGAAATTGTCAATACTACCCAAAGTGATCTATAGATATAATGCAACCCTGATCCAAATCCCAACAACATTCTTAAAGAAAATGAAAAAACTACTCTCCAACTTTATATGGAAATGAAATAGACCCCAAATAGTTAAAGATATATTGAAGAAGTAGAACTAAGTAGGAGGTCTCACACTTCCCAATCTCAGGACTTACTATATAGCAACAGTAATCAAAACAACCTGGTACTGGAACAATGACAGAAACATAAACCAATGGAACAGAACTGAGAACCCAGAAGTAAATCCATCCATATATGGACAGTTGATTTTGACAACGGGTCAAAGTCTGTTCAATGAGGAAGAGACAGTCTCTTTAACAAATGGTGCTGGCAAAACTGGATATCCATTTGCAGAAAAATGAAACAGGATCCATACCTCACATCATACACAAAAATTAACTCAAAATGGATTAAAGACCTAAATGTTAAAACTAAAACTGTAAAGTTCCTGGAAGATAACATAGGGACAAACCTAGGGGTCCTAATTTTGGGCATAAAATACATCAAACACAGCAAAAAATGTACAAACAACAAAAGATAAACTAGATAACTGGGACTTCCTAAAATTTAAATACTTATGCTAATGAAAATAGTTTACCAAAAGAGTAAAACAAAACCTAGAGATTGGGGAAAAAAATTTGGTAACAACATATCTGATCTAATTTCTAAAATACATAGAAAACTTAATCAACTCAACAACAACAAAAATCCAATTAAAAAATGGGCAAAGGACATGAACAGACACTTCACCAAAGAAGACATTCAGGCAGCTAACAAACACATGAAAAGATGCTTGCAGTCTTTAGCCATCAGAAACAAATTACAATGAGATAAAATTTCACCCCTGCAAAACTGGCACTGATAAAAAAAAGAACACACCAAGTGCTGCTGAGGTTGTGGAGAGACTGGAACTCTTATGCACTGCTGGTGAGATTGTAACATGGTACAGCTACTATGGAAAATGATATGGTACCTCCTCAAAAAGCTAGAAATCGAAAGAAATACCTTGTGATCCAGCAATACCACTACTAGATATATATCCCAGAGATACAAGAACAGTGCCTTGAATAGACATATGTCCATTCATGTTCATTGCAGCATTATTTACAATAGCAAAAAGATGGAAACAACGTAAGTGTCCATCAACATATGAATAGATAAACAAATTGTGGTATATACATACAATGGAATACTATGCAATGATGAATAATAATGATGAGTCCAAGAAACATAACATGGATGAATCTGAAGGACATTATGCTGAATGAAGTAAGTCAAACACAAAAGGACAAATATTGCATGATACCACTTTTATAATAAGTCAAGAATAGGTATACACACAGAAAGCAATTTCTTTGATGGTTATCAGGGATGGGATGGGGAGGGTGTGGGAAATCACTTATTAGTATAGACACGTATTAATTCTTATGATGGGAAACGCAATATACAATATGGGGGAAGTCAGAACAACCTGTCTAAGGTAAATGAAAACACTTACAGGTATGCAAGAATAGAGGACAACTATGGTAAACGTTATAAATAATTTTGCAACAACAGTAATCGTACACGAAAAATAAGTGAGTGGTTATATAGGTATAGACATGTATGCTATATGGTTGTGTGAAGGCATGTGGGAGTACATGCCCATGCATATATAGGTATGCTTGTGGGTGTATGTATATACATGTTTGTATGTACTGCATATATATTCATATACACAAATAAAGCACATAGAGGGCACAGTTATGAATACTTCGCAGACATACCCAAACACCTCATGGGATTGATTTATTGGGTTTGAAGGCTCAGGACTATAGTCTCATGGGACAACTAGGTCAATTGGCATAATTTCATAAAGATAATGTTTTACATCATAGTTTGGTGAGTAGCGTCTGGGGTCTTAAAAGCTTGGAAGCAGCCATATAAGGCACAACTATTGGTCTCTTCCCATTTGGAGCAAAGGACAGTGAAGGAGACCAAAGACCCAAGGAAGAAATTAGTCCACAGGACTATAGGCCCACGTGAACCACAGCCTCTTCCAGCCTGAGACCAGAATAATGAGATGGTGCCCGGCTACCACTACTGACTGCTCTGACCAGGGACACAATAGAAGGTCTTGGTTAGAATGGGAGGAAAATGTAGAACAAAACTCAAATTCATAAAAAAGCCCAGACTTGCTAGACTGATAGAGACTAGAGGAACACCCAAGGCTGTTGCCCTAAGATACCCTTTTAACCTTGAACTGAAGCCACTGCTAGAGGTCTCCTTTCATCAAATAATTGATTAGCACATAAAATAAACAACAACGTCCATAAGGAATTTGCTCCTTTAAACAACTAACTTTAAGAGACCAAACTGTCAACATTTACCGAAAAGCAAAGATAAGAAGGCAAGGAAGGGCAGGGAAACAGGAGGGATGGAAATGGGACAGGTGGGGTGGAAATGGGGAGAGTGCTGACGAATTTTGGTGACTGTAATCAATGTCACAGAACAATTTGTGTATGAATTGCTGAATGGCAATGCAATTAATTGTGTAAACTTTCACCTAGAATACAATCAAATATTAAAAAAAAAAAAAGATTAAATGGCTATGTTTTATAATACCCAGTGCCGTCGAATAAGGATTTTTTTTTTTTCCATTGACTCTGGTTTCACATACTTTTTATTAGTCCTTGAGACAAAAATGCAAGGGATTACGTAAAAGAATATTTAAACTGAAGAAACAAAACTGCAATAATTTTTTTTTGCTTTAATCTGTTTTCCACCTTCTTTTTTTTCTTCATATGATTGACAGTGGAAAAATACTGCACAATAATCAGTCTTGGTATTAGAAGATATTTTAGAAAACAAGACAGTAAAATCCCTTCATTACAATATTGTAATTCAGATAATTACACAATTTAATTATGTAAAACATAACTGTCATATATTCTGTTTTGCCACAGTGCTCCACATTTGGAGGAGTATTGCTTCTGGGTATTACTTAAATAACAAAGACCTATTTGCAGTGAACACGGAAGCAAAAACAAGCAGAAAAATTCATCCCAAATTATTCATAACAAGTGAGCACCATTTTTGAAAATTCCCATTTTACACTTAAAAAATCAAATAATCAGAGTCCCCTTTACAAGGGCTGAAATATGGGAGATCTTTGAGGGCTCATGCCTAAACAAATAGAAAATAATTTTATGAGTCATAGGATGAATAAATAAGTGGGGACAAAACAACAAAAAACATGGATATTAAGATATAATTGTTATAAGAAATTTGGTACATTACATTGTACAATATATTATAAGAAACTCAAAGTGCCAAGGGCTTAGACAATCAAAGACATCTTTTAACTCAAGAAGGAGTTGACTTAACACTCGATGAACAAATTGTGTGTGTGTGTGTGTGTTTTAATGGAAGATACTAGTGCTACAGTTTTGTATATCCATTGGTTGAAGAAAATAGATATCTCCTATTGTCAACTTGGGGTTAAAATTCCAAGTAATATGATAGCAGTATATAATAATTAAAATAGAGCAAAACAAAGCCCAACCACCACATAGTTTGGGTTTAAGTTCTTCCATATGTTCTATAATATTTTACAACATCAAATAATCACACTGGGGTTGGGAAGAGATTCCTCAGAGATATTAAAGCCAAACTCTGGTAATCTATTTTTAGATCTTATCTCAATCTAAAAATTTCCACCCCAAATGAATTCATTTTCCCACTCATGATTTAAAATATCATTGAAATGCAGCTGATTCTTTAATAAAAATGTACAGCCACCTAATCTTTCTTGTGTGGCAGCCTCCCTATACCTAACTTCTTAACATTTATCTCCACCTGGATGCCCCTCCTGTACCCGTTGCCGTCCAGTTGATTCCGGCTCATAACGACCCTCAGAGGATGCCCTTCAAGACACCTAAAATTTCACATATCTAAAACTCCCTGGTGTTTATCCTAAGGAAGACAGGAGATCATTGGAATGTCTTAAAAAACAACTATCATGACGCTTTTTAGATATATCACTCTAAGTATCTACTTAACACATTAACATCTACAAAAGGGTCAAAGAGAGAAATCTTAGGTTTATTAGAGTCAATCCCTGTTACTACTACCTAATGTTTTTGTCAGTTACCCTTGAGCCAATAACGGCTCATAGCGACCCTATGTGTGCCAGGGTAGAATTGTGTTCCAAAGTGTTTTCAAGGCTGTGGCCTTTCAGAAGCAGATCTCCACATCTGTCTTCTGAGGTGCCTCTGGGAAAGTTCAAACTGCCAAACTTCTGACTAGTAGTGGAATGCGTAAGCATTTGTGCCATTCAGGGACTCCACCTAACTAATAATTCTCAAATTCATCTCCTTTGCCCTTCACAATCTCCTCAACCCTCCACACTGCCTCAGTCAGACCTTAATTCTCTCTCAAGAGGAATGCTTCACTAGTGTTTTCCTTCCTGAAATTCATTTTATGTGTTGTCAACTCCTATTATCTTTCTAATTAAAACATCAATTACATACCCTCAAGTACCTAAAAAGCTTTATTGTTCCCAAAGGTTAAAAAGCTTCATAGAACCTAAAGACGAAAGTTCACTCTTAAACATGCCATTTAAGGCCCATTATAATCTGCACCCAGAGAATCGCCATTCCCCAGACATGTTACCTTTCTGCATGCGTATCTCTGAACATACTTTTCTTTCATTGTGGTATAGCCTCCTTCACCTTTCTTCTACTCATCTTTCAAATTTCCATTCAAATATCACCTCTTTCATGACATTTTACTGACTCCTCAGGGAGAAGTGTTGTTCCCATTCTCTGTAGTGCCAGGGTAAAACTAGTTTCACTCAACACATTGAATTTGAGTTATTTTAAGTACCTAACTTAGTCTCCCACACATTATAAATGCCAAAGATACTTTTGAATGAATAGCATAGTAAATGAATAAGTGAATGGGCAGTGTTTCAGCATTGAAGAGAGAGTCAGGAAACTGAATTTCAGACAAATATTTATTGCTAACTAGATATATAATCTTGAAAAAGTAATTTAAATGCACTAGGACTCAGTTTTATCATCTATAAAGTACAAGAGTTTTGTTAGATCAAATAACCTCTGAAGTCACTTGTATCTCAAAATATTATTTTATTCCATTTATTACATCAGAAGACAAATTATCAGTCATACTCTCATGTCAGTATGTTCCTCTAAGCCAACTGGTGATTCACTGTTGATATTTTGCTGGATATGGGTTTGAAACCACTTGGATCTTGGAGAAACGTAGCATCGTGGAAGGGAACATTTAATTTTCATTAATCTAGTGTTCCTAATTTACTGGGATTCCCTCTTATGTGACTACCATATTCTCATGACCACAATTAACCTGTTACTGTGAAGTCGATTCTGACTCATAGTGACCCTATAAGACAGAGTAGAACTGCCCCATAGAGTTTCCCAGGAGTGCTTAGTGGATTTGAACTGCCAACTCTTTGGTTAACAGCCATAGCATTTAACCACTATGCCACCAGGGTTTCCATGATCACAATTAGGTTTCAGATATTACTTACGATTCTAGTATTTTGGGAAAAGCATCACAGTATCATTTAAAAAATAATAACAAATGCTATTTGTCTTTGGCTGGGAGTTTAATCTTTTGTGATAGTCTTACTCATACATTGAATATGAAGTTACATTTTATTTCATCTCACAGACACAAGATTGGCACTTCTCCAGGCATGGGAAGCTTATTCTAAAGCTTACTGCAGAATAGAGAGAAACAGCCACGTAAAAAGTTAAAATAAAAGTCTTATTATGCAAATGATAACAATTATTAGTGCTTGCTAAAAAGTCAGCAGTTCAAATTCACCAGTTATTCCTTGGAAACGCTATGGGGCAGTTCTACTTTGTCCTACAGGGTCGCTTTGAGTCAGAATTGACTTGAAGGCACCAGGTATGTGACAAGCAGAGGTAGACTAGAGAAGTAAGATATTGAAGAAATGGAAAAAATTAAAAGACTAGAACAGATCGGATCAAGGTAAAGTATGGTAGAATGGCTAAGAGAAAGAACCCTAGAATGCGACCATCTAGGTTCAAATAACAACCCTACCACTGACTGGTAGTAAGACCAAGGCAAAATTACTTAATCTTTCCAATCCCCACTTTCCTCATATAATAATCGGGGTTAATGCTACCTTATAGAGATTTTGTGAGGATTAAAGAAAGTTATGCAATTATACATGTAAAATTCTTAGCATAGGACCTAACATTATAATTGCTTAAAATTATTTTTATAGTTGTTTTTATTATTTATATTGAATGAGCATAAATTCAAATTCCCTTGAAATAAACAAAAAAGAATAATAGAAGAATCACTATATAAATGAGGTAAAATAAAATAAAGATATCATCACCACAACATATTTTGAAGAATTGCTGAAGATGTAAAGCAGATAAGATCTGATGACTAAAGAATGGAACTGGACAAAGAAACAAAGACTGTAACTGACGTAGAAGCATAGGGTGCAAAAACAACAGAAGTAGATTATTCTTGGCTGTATGCTCACTCCTGAGACCAAGAATTGCTGTTTGTGTACCTGTGGTTACAGAGTCTGAGGAATACTTAGCCAATGACTTGTGGATGTGTGTGATGTACTGTCTGATAGGGTGTGCAGACGTTTTATATAAGTAACACAGGGGAAAAATCGATGAGGTAGGACTATCATTTCTGAAAATTTCTTGGACTTTAGATTCTGAAAACCTACTAGAAGAGAGACTGGAGTTGAAGTATTTTAGGTTCTATGTAATATTCAAAAGGATGATAGAGATGCTGAATCACTTCAACTCATGTCATACATGGACATTAAAATTCTATGGTAAAACACTAAACAAAAGTGTATATTCTCTAAAAGACTGAGGAATAAAAAGGGTATAAAAATGAAACCTCAATCATTTTTAACAGATATAAAAGAATAAGCAAATATAAAACAGAACAGTCGCTCAAGAACTCAGTGAATAATCCCTACTACTCACATAAGGCTGGGAGATGTTTGAGTTTCATCCAGTCAGACAAGACAAATAAGTAGAATTCAAGGCAAAGAATACTTACAAATATAAAGAGGAACATTTTACACTGGTATAAGAGTCATTTCATCAAGAAAACAAGTCTTAAGTGTATATTCACCTAATTGTCATTGTTAGCAGTCATCCAGTCAGCCTCCAACTCATGACGACCTCATATGTAATGGTGCATCAGACCTTTGTAATCCATAGGGTTGCACTGGCTGATTTTTAGAAGCAGATGACCAGACCTTTCTTCCTACTCTTTTTTAGTCTGGAAACTCTGCTGAAACCTGCTCAGCACCTTAGCAACATACCAGGCTCCACTGACAGATGGGTGATGGCTGTGCTTAAGGTGTACCGGGCAGGAATTGAAATGGGATCTCCTACATGGAAGAGCAAGAAGTCTACCAGTGAACCGCCACTGCCTTCTATTATATAACATAAAACTGGGCAGAACCATATGGAGAAACAGGCAAACCACAATTGCAATTGAAATTATTATTATTATTCTCTTAATAGAGACTGAGCAAGTAGTAAGGATTTAGGAGACTTGAAGCCATCAAGCAATTTACCTACTTAATATTTATAGAACACAATACTGAAAAACAGCAGAACACCCATTCTTTTCAAGGACATGTGCAACAGTCACTGAGATAGAACATATGCAACCACGACAAAATTTAATTAGAAATCAATAAGAATAGACATCTAGAAAATCTCTCAAATATTTAAATCAAACTGCATGCTTGGAAATCACACATGGATCAATGAAGAGATAACAAGGGAAATTAGAATATATTTTGAACTGAATGAATACAGTATATCAAACTCTATGGGATGTAGCTAAAGCAATGCAAGTAAATATATAGTTTTAAGTGCTTGTAAGAAAACAAACAGACGGTCTAAAATCAGTTATCTAAGCTCCTAGCTCAAGAAACTAGGAAAAGAAAATTTAAGTAGAAGGAAGAAAATAATAAAAGTAGAAAATATCAATAAAAACAAACAGTGAAAAATCAGTGAAACCAGCTGTTTCTTTGAAATTATCAATATAATTTATAAAATTCTATACACATTAATTAAAATTTAAAAATAAGACAAAGGTTACAAATATGAGAACTGAAATAAGGGATATCATTACATGTTCTATGGATATTAAACAAATAAGGAAAGGTTATTATGAACAATTTTATAACAATGAATTCAACAACTTTGGAGAAATAGACAAATTCTTTTAAGAAACAAATTACCAAATGCAGCTCAAGAAGAAATCGAAAAAGTGAGTAGTCCTTTACCTATTATATAGCAAGAATTCATAATTAAAAACCTTCCCACAAAGAAAACACCAGCCAAGAAGGTTTAACTGGTGAATTCTACTGAACTTTTAAGGAAGACATATTATCAATTCAGCCTACACTCTTCCATAAGATAGAGAAACAAGGGACACTTCCAAACTCATTTTATGAAGTCAATATTGTACAATACCCAAAACAGAAAAAGGCATTACAAGAAAAGAAAACTATAGACCAATATTCCTCATGATGGTAGACTTTTTTTTTTTTTTTACCATATTAGCAAATAAAATCCAGTGACATAGAAAAGATAAGTCATCATGACAATATTTATCTCAGGAATGCAAAGAATTTGTTTGAAAATCAATTGATATAATAAAGGAAAAAAAAAACATGGTCTTCTCAATAGATGCAGGAAAAACACATTAATTATGTAAAATATCTAACACACAGCAGAGCAAGAGCTAGACTGTACATCTTTGGGTGACAGGCTCTGTGCTCTTTCATCTACACCAAGGCATCATGGTTCTCATGTCTTTTATACTTTTGTGCAGCTACAGAAATACTATTTGAATCTGGAGAGTATCTGTTGATGAAATGACATAGAGAGTGTCTGGCAAAAACATTTAATCAAGCAAATCCACTTGTACCAACAGTCCCCATATCACCATCATCATCATCATCATCACCAAGTGCAACTGACAATACAGTGGAGATATCTCTTATCTTCAATGAGGCTTTGGAAATTCAAAACTAATCAGTTACTTCCTTTTTTAATTGAATACGTATTACTTAAGCCTTTAATATGGTTTCAGTTCAAGATACAGAAAAAAACTCAATCCAGTATAAAACCTAGTGCTTCACCTCTGGGAACCTGAAGTGTGAAAAACACCATATACATATTCAAAAAGCTTAATAACTGAAGTATTTAGTGCATGGTAGAGAGACAAAATGTCAATTAATCCAGTTAAGTTTTAAAATCTGTATATCAAATTTACTTATATCATGGGATCCCTGATGATTCTTAGGTGGTAAAAGTGAGCCAAACTATGAATTAAATGGTATTGAAATTTTTTATTTGGCAGTTATCAATGGTGGTGGTGTTGTTAGGTGCCATTGAGTCAATTTTTGGCTCATAGCAACCCCATGTGTTACAGAGTAGAACTGCTGCATAGGGCTTTTCTTGGCTGTAAAAGATTAAAAAAAAAAAAAAATTCTATTTTTTAATCTTTACAGAAGCAGATCTCCAAGGCCTTCTCCTGTGAGGTTGCTAGGTGGGTTCGAACTACCAACCTTCAATTTTAGCAGCTAAACGCTTAACCATCTGGACAAACCTGTGTTCACAGAGTTTTAAAACTCTACTGAAAGGAAATCATATGGCAATATTTGCCAACTATAGGCTTATTAATTTATCCATAAAGTGTGCTGGCAATGCGAACAAAACTTCTCAGAAACAAAAATCTACTATTTCTTAGCATAATCACATTTAAATTACACCTGATTTTTCCTTTAAAATGTATTCTCAAAATAGCAAATTTGGCCCTAGTTCATCAATGGTGATAAGCATTAAGAATGAGAAGATTAATATCAATTGTCACATTCTTCAAAGATCTCAGAGGAGATCAGTCATCATCCAATATATGATACTAGAAGATAAATTAATGACAGGTCAAAACCAAGGTTCGTCAGATACCCATCAAGAATTTCAGATTACTTCTAGAGTGAATATCTCCTACTGCCAGGTGATTATACTGTTTTCTTTCACATAAGTTTGTAATATAATGTTACATATATCTTTTTCTGTATCAGAGAAAAATAACCTTGTATAAAGAGAAAATTTCCCGTATGAGTCGGGGTTGACTCGACAGCAACAATTTTTTTTTACACGATTTAATTTTACTTTTCTTTTACATATGTGTGCTGAAAGGCAATAGTCTGAGCTGAAACTAAGCAAAGCATTTAGCTTCCTTCTATTTAATATAAAGAATATGATCCTCTTGTTCAAGCTTTACTCAGGAACTTTAGCATTTAGCATCTACACTTCCAGTGTACTCTTTAATCTCTAGTCAGCAACGATAACAATGACTAACATTTATAAAGCACTTACCAATTACTAGTCACCCTTCTAACTATTTTTACATAGGTTATTTACTCTTCAAAACAACCTTTTAAGGTAGTTCTGCTTATCAGTCTCATTTTACAGGTTTAAAAAAAAAAAAAAAAAAACCTGAGGCACAGAGAATGAAGTACCTGGCTCAACTTCAGACCCTAGTAAGGAGTAGAGCTAAGATTTGAATCTAGTCAGTGGTTAAGAGCTTGGTTGCTAACCAAAAGATCAGCAGTTCAAATCCACCAGTCACTCCTTGGAAACCCTATGGGCCAGTTCTACTATGAGTTGGAATTGGCTCGACAGCAATGGGTTTTCTTAGTATGCGTTTACATACTGCCTCTTACTTAAGACTATAAAGTGTATTTTAGTTCATGAAAAATATGCTTAAGGCATAAATATCATCAACATAATCTGTTTTGTTTCCTCATTTTTCTTTTCCTTGTTTTAAACATGATATCAAATCATCTTTTCATTTTTGAAATGACCTTAAGGTTTCCAATTTGTGAAAATTACTGAACAAGTTATATAGAAATGGAAAGAAATTAAGAAATTTGAACAATTTTTATTCCCAAACATTATGCATAGTTTTGTTTATCATGATATTTGACAACAATATAGTATACTTTGGAATTGACAATTTTGCAGTAACAGGATCATGTCATAGGAATTGCAGAACCTAATGTTTTATTAATCTTATGGTGGTAATCTCCTTGCACCCAATAAAATTTCAAGACAGAGTTCCCTATCATTCCTCCTTAGTTTTTATTGATAAACCAAGGCAGTGTAGTCTTTTCATAACAAAGTGAGTTTCTCCCTTTGTGTAATTTACCTTTTGACTTCAATGATCTGTGTTAAAATAATGTGACTTTTGTAGGATGTGACTTTTGTACGATAATCTATTAATCCATTGGCTTTCAAACTGTTTTTATACTCAGTTGTTCAAACAGTTGATATCAAAGAATATCCACCAAACTGCTGTGTTAAAAGGAAGTAAGGTGTGGTGTCTGGAGATCCTTCCTTTTATTATTATCTTGCTCTCAACACATAATTGCTTCCTAAAAGGCTTCTCAGATACACGAGGACTCAGCGCAGCAGAACTTGAACACCATTGTATTAACCAAAAATTTATTAGCCCAGTTCAAGTCAAAGAAGAAATCTGAAAAAAATGAAAAAAGATCAGGATTTCAGAGAGATAAGGGCAGAAAATGAAGAGTTCTTTAAATGCTTGGAAGAATTCTTCAGCAAAACCATGTGAGCCTGAAAACTTCATTTTTGGTAGTTTTTCATTACAAATTCTAGTTATTTGTTGGTTATAATATTATTCAGGTTGTCTGTTTTATCTTGATTGAGTTTTAGTAGGTTTCTGGTTTGCAAGAAATCACTCCCTGTATCTTCTTATAACGAGGAAACAAAACTTTTGACAGCTTATACCAACAGTTCTTAACCCTATTGTTGTTGTTCGGTGCTGTCAAATCAGTTCTGACTCATAGCGACCCTATGTACAAGAGAACAAAACACAAGAGGTCCTGTGCCATCATCACAATCGCTATGCTTGAGCCCATTGACTCCATTGTTGCGGCCACTGCGTCGGTTCATCTTGTTGAGGGTCTTTCTCTTTTTCACTAGCCCTCTTCTTTACCAAGGATGAGGCCCTTTTTCAGGGACTGATCCCTCCTGATAACACGCCGAAAGTATGTGAGACATAGTCTCTCCCTCCTTGCTTTTAGGGAGCATTCTGGTTGTATTTCTTCAAGACAGATTTGTTCATTCTTTTGGCAATCCATGGTATATTCAATATTCTTCGCCAACACCACAATTCAAAGACGGTAATTCTTCTTCGGTCTTCCTTATTCATTGCCCAGCTTTCACATGTATGTGAGATGATTGAAAACACCATGGCTTGGGTCAGGCACACCTTAGTCTTCAAGGTGACATCTTTGCTTTTCAACACTTTAAAGAGGTCTTTTGCAGCAGATTTGCCTAAGGCAATGCGCCTTTTGATTTCTTGACTGCTGCTTCCATGGGTGTTGATTGTGGAGCCAAGTAAAATGAAACCCTTGACAACTTCAACCTTTTCTCCATTTATCATGATGTCATTGCTGGTCAATTTGTGAGGACTTTTATTTTCTTTATGTTGAGGAGTAATCCATACTGAAAGCTGTAGTCTTTGATCTTCATCAGTAAGTGCTTCAAGTTTTCACTTTTGGCAAGCAATGTTGTGTCATCTGCATAGCACAGGTTGTTAATGAGTCTTCCCTCTAATCCTGATGCCCCATTCTTCTTCATATAGCCCAGCTTCTCCGAATATTTACTCAGCTTACAGATCGACTAGTTATGGTGAAAGGATACAACCCTGATGCACAGCTTTCCTGACTTTAAACCACACAGTATCCCCTTGTTCTGTTTGAATGACTGCCTCTTAATTTCTTGATCATGTGTTCCTCATGACTACAATTAAGTGTTCTGGAATTCTCATTTTTCACAACGTTATCTGTAATTTATTGTGATTCACACAGTCGAATGCCTTTGCATAGTCAATAAAACACAGGTAAACATCTTTCTAGTATTCTCTGCTTTTAGCCAGGCTTCATCTGACTTCAGCAATGATATCTCTGGTTCCACATGCTCTTCTGAATCTGGCTTAAATTTCTGGCAGTTCCCTGTCGATATACTGCTGCAGTGGCTTTTGAACGATCTTCAGCAAAATTTTACTTTGTGTGATATTAATGATATTGTTTGATAATTTCTACATTTGGTTGGATCACCTTTCTTGGGAATAGGTATAAATATGAATCTCTGCCAGTCAGTTGGCCAGGTAGTTGTCTTCCACATTTCTTGGTGTAGACGAGTGAGCACTTCCAGTGATGCGTACATTTGTTGAAATATCTCTATGGGTATTTCATCAATACCTGGAGATTTGTTTTTTGCCAGTGCCTTCAGTGAAGTTTGGACATCTTTCTTTAGTATCATCGGCTCTTGACCATAAACTACCTCCTGAAATGGTTGAACATCAACCAGTTCCTTTTAGTACAATGACTCCGTGTATTCCTTCTGTCTTCTTTAGATGCTTCCTGTGTCATTTAATATTTTCCCTGTAGAATCCTTCACTATTGCAACTCAAGTCTTGAATTTTTTCCTTCAGTTCTTTCAGCTTGAGAAATGCTGAGTGTGTTCTTCCCTGTTGGTCTTCTAACTCCAGCTCTTTGCACATGTTATTATAATACTTTGTCTTCTCAAGCTGCCCTTTGAAATCTTCTGTTCAGCTTTTTTACTTTATCATTTCTTCCTTTTGCTTTAGCTGCTCAATGAGCAAGAACAAGTTTCAGAGTCTCCTCTGACATCCATCTTGTTTTTTTCTTTCTTTTCTGTCTTTTTAATGACCTCTTGCTTTCTTCATGTATGATGTCCTTGATGTCATTCCACAACTCGTCTGGTCTTTGGTCATTAGTGTTCAATGCATCAAATCTATTCTTGAGATAATCTCTAAATTCAGGTGGTATATAATCAAGCTTGTACTTTGGCCCTCCTGGGCTTGTTCTAATTTTCTTCATTTACAACTTGAACTTGCATATAAGCAATTGATGGTCTGTTCCACAGTCGGTCCCTGGCCTTGTTCTGACTGATGATATTGAACTTTTCCATTGCCTCTTACCACAGATGTAGTCAATTTTATTCCTGCGTATTCCATCTGGCCAGGTTTAGGTGTATAGTCACCATTTATGTTGGTGAAAAAAGGTATCTGCAATGAAAAAGTTGGTCTTGCAAAACTTTATCATGCAATCTTCAGCATTGTTTCTATTACCAAGGTCATATTTTCAAACTACCAGTCTTTCTTCTTTTTCTCCAACTTTCGTATTCCAATCACCAGTAATTATCAATGTATTCTGATTGCATGTCTGATCAATTTCAGACTGCACAAGTTGGTAAGAATCTTCAATTTCTTTGCCTTAGTAGTTTGTGTGTAAATTTGAATAATAGTCGTATTAACTGGTTTTCTTTGTAGGCATATGGACATTATCCTATCACTGACAATGTTGTACTTCAGGATAGATCTTGAAATGTTCTTTTTGACGATGAATGTAAAACCTTTCCTCTTCAAGTTGTGGTTCCTGGCATAGTAGGCCATGTGATTGTCTGATTTAAAATGGCCAATACCAGTACATTTCAGCTCACTAATGCCTAGGATGTCAACGTTTATGTGTTTCATTTCATTTTTGACAATCTCCAATTTTCCTAGATTCATACTTCATACATTCCACATTCTGGTTATTAACGGACGTTTGCAGCTGTTTCTTCTTCTTTTGAGTTGCACCACATCAGCAAATGAAGGTCCTAAAAGCTTGACTCTATCCACGTCTTTAAGGTTGACTCTACTTTGAGGAGGCAGCTCTTCCCCAGTTGTCTTTTGAGTGCCTTCTAACCTGACGGATCATGTTTCAGCACTATATCAGACAATGTTCTGCTGCTATTCATAAGGTTTTCACTGGCTAGTTCTTTTCAGAAGTAGACTGCTGGGCCCTTCTTCTTTGTCTGTCTTAGTCTGGAAGCTCAGCTGAAATCTGTCCACCATGGGTGTCCCTGCTGGTATTTGAATACCGGTGGCATAGCTTCCAGCATCACAGCAACACGCAAGCCACACAGTATGACAAAATGACAGACATGTGGGGGCATCTTAATCCTGGTTGTATCAAGATCACCAGTGTATCTTTTTAAAAATACATATAAGAAGGCTGTGCTTGAGACCTGCCAACTTATCAAGGGGTGGGAGAGGAAAGGCAATGTGGGCAGGATATCTGTATTTTTACAAAACTTTGAGGGTAATTTTGATGTATTAATGAGTTTAGGAACTATTATAAAGTTCAATATACCATGATCTGGTTACATTTTTCTTTTCCCCCAAAGCTTTCACATTGTCACTACTATAGTGAAATCCTTTCTCTGCAGAGAACATTACACTAGATCAAGCTACACCATCCTATATCTGTGCAAATGTTGTATTATTGTTTTTTAATTCCTCTGAAGTTGCTATTAATGAATTTCATCTTGGGATACTCTGAGAAACAATTAAAAAACAATTAAGAAACATTAAGGGTACTTGTTGATTCTATTATAAAAAAACCAAACACAGTGCCATCGAGTCGATTCCAACTCATGGCAACCCTATAGGACAGAGTAGAACTGCCCCACAGAGTTTCCAAGAAGTGCCTGGTGGATTCGAACTGCCGATCCTTTGGTTAGCAGCTGTAGCACTTAACCACTACTCCACCCGGGTTTCCGATTCTATTATAAGAATATTGAAATTATGTCATCCAGCATATAAGACAATGTTTTCATTATGAGAATCCAATGGAAAATACTATCAGACCCTGAACAATGATAAATTGTGTTTCTATTAAGCAAGTTATTGGTTATAGCTATAAATGTATCTTATCACAGATTTCTTTTGGTTTTTGTCAGTGAGAAACTTATAAGGCAAATTTCCGGTATACCTGTAGGAACCGTGCAGTGCTATATGGTATGCAATTCTCTTTGTGACTATTACCCTACAATATATTATTTTCCTCCTGTGGCAGAGATACATGGATTGTCCCCATATTCATCTTTTGCTTCTATCTTACAATTTTTAGCTGAATTCATGGCTACCCAGAATAGTCTGTTGCCCAGAAACTTTTTGTGTGATAATGTACTTAGGTTCTGGCCAATATTATATAAGGTCTAGTGTCCCATGGCATCCTCCAGAAATGTTCTTGATAGGACTCCTGGCACACCATTTTCCCGGCCATTTTTTTCATCTCTTTACCCATGTTGGTGCCTGGAAGGAGTATACCACCATCTTGGATCATGAAGATTGAGGAATATGAAGGACTGCCCTTGAATAAGGCAGTATATTGGGAGAATCTTGAATCCACAACATTCAGTTGAAGTTCATATATATTTATATATAGAAACCCTGGTGGCATAGTGGTTAAGTGCTACAGCTGCTAACCAAAAGGTCAGCAGTTCGAATCCACCAGGTGCACCTTGGAAACCCTGTGGGGCAGTTCTACTGTGTCCTATAGGGTCTCTATGAGTTGGAATCGACTCAATGACAATGGGTTTTATATATATATATGTATATACACGCACATATATATATATATACTGTATTTTTTTTGCAAATGACATGTACCTTCTATGTTTCTTTGCGCATGGCACCCTCCCTCTGTGAGATATTTTTGTAAACATGCTATGCTAATTTTTTTTACAGCAACATGTAAAAAAACTGGCATAGTGGCCCTTATGAAAACAACTCATGGGGGGAGGGCTCAGTTGGCAAACAAATGTAGAAGGAAAACATTTATTTGTGTAAAAATACGTATACACGTGACTGTGTTTACTCACAACTATATGTGTAGAAAAATATTATTTAAGTATCACCACAAATAACATATGAAATAAACTGTGCTACTAAATAAAAGCATGTAACTGCCTCAAAAATGTGCATAAACAAACAAATAAAAAAACCCGTTGCCGTCAAGTTGATTCTGACTCTTAGCGACCCTATAGGACAGAGTTAAGCTGCTCCATAGGGTTTCCAAGGAGCACCTGGTGGATTCGAACTGCCAAACTTCCGGTTAGCAGCCAAGCTCTTAACCACTTCACCACCAGGGCTCACAGAGTTATAGAAAGTATACTTACAGTAGCCCCCCCATCCATGATTTCACTTTCCGCAGTGTCAGTTACCTGAGGTCTATGGTCTGAAAATGTTAAATGAGTAGCACGAAGAAATCTTGGCCATCCCACTCCATTCCACCCAGGGACCACACTATTCACATTACTTTTATTACATATATTGTTAAAATTGTTCAATTTTATTATTAGTTATTGTGACTAATCTTTTACTATGCCTAATTTATAAATTAAAGTTTATCATAGGTATGTATGTGTAAGACAAAACATAGTATATATAAGGTTTGGCATTATATACAATTTCAGGCATCCACAGGGGTCTTGGAAGACATTCCTCACAGATAAAGGGGGACTATTGTACTAAGTATGTCACAGATTGCAGGAAACTGTTTATAGTGATTGTGCTACTGGACTTTATATCAATCATCAAATCTTTAATGTGAACATTTATCATGAAGGCTATTACATAGAAAATTTAAATTTATCTGAAATAGTTTAGAGTATTAATATAAATTGAAATCTGAGCTGTACACTCCAGCAAGATTATACAATATAATTTCGAGAATATTAAAAAGTCCTCTGTATTACAAGAAAACGGATTTCTGCATCATTACTTTATTGTACTGTGCATGCAGTTAAAATCACTAAAAAATTTAAAAAACCGTGGTGTGTGTTTATATGCAGTCTAAGTCATTGAAAACATTTAAAAAGTTGCTAACGTACGCACTTATTTAAATGAACTTTCTTTGGAAAGACAATAAAGATGCCAAAATTAAAGTCCCTTCACAGATAGCTGCTCGAACAATTTCCCAGTCCAAACAATAATTTATGCTAAGTGAGCAGTAAAGAACTACATTTCATTCAGTTCAATTTCCTTTGCACTATCCAAGGTGAGGAGGGATAAAGAGGCTAGTCACAAATGGTTTGGAATTGATAAATGCGTGTTCTTGTATATTCAGTGCAGCTCTGGCCCATAGAAAGTTCCAATTTTTCAATTTCCATTCTGACCTACATTTTCCCTCTGAAGTCTGGGCTACAGCCACAAAACAGTTTGAAAACTGCCACAGCTTATTGGCCAATTGACCTTTGTAATTTTTTAGGAAAACATTATGAATAATGTACAACATTTAGATCCAAAGACAATTCAAGGTCAGGAAGAGTATATATAAAAGTGTGAGAAAGTAAGAATGAGAAAAAACTTATCTTCCTAGAAAGTTTTATAGAAATGTCTTCCCTCATGCTTTGCCATGTAATTTTTATTTATTTATTGTATTTAGTTTTTGCTAAAAACCAAGGAGAAAGTCTTCTGGATAAAAATGAGATTAAATTGTATCCTTCTGTTCCATCTATTAAAATAGCATAAGTTTCAACAATGGCTTATTTTTTTCCCAGAAATATAAAATCATATTTTCTAAGAATTGTAATCTTTAAACATCTACTGGAGAATGAATATTTGGTCAAGAAACTTTAATTCACAAGAATATTCATTTTTTACACCATTAACAGTGTTAATGTAGATTATTTACGAAGACAATGAAAAATACATGGTCTGACTGGTAATCCCAGTCTTGAGACTTCTGATGATTTTTTAAAACTATGCCAGTCTTACCTTTTCGTTATACAAAACCTCTATTATCCAGCTAAACTTTCCTTTAATTTTTATTAAAATTGCACATGTGAAGTTTTAAAAGTCAAATACCTCTCCAAATAGCTCATGCATCATCCCCCACCAATTCTATTGAGACACTTTGAATAATTTTCAACTATTTTAATCTAGTTTGTCTAGTATTTTCTCCATGTGTCTAAATAAGATATTTATATGCTAATTCTTGATTTTTCAATTTTAGTTATAATCTATTACCTTTATAATAGATTATGTAGGTCTTACATTTCTCCCCCACAACACATACACTTTTCTGTCCCATCCATCCAAGAGTTGTTGTAATTTTTGGTTAAATTCATATTCATATTCAGTGTTTATATTATTGTAACTATATAAATATTGTCTATTACCTACCCACATCATATATTATGATCATAATTATTACACAATTGATATTTTTCCTGTATTTAGTAATTTTCTCTTATTCTTTCAGTTTATTGAATCGTTGAGTTATAAAACTGCTCTAAATATGGACTAGAAAAGATTCTCCTTAAGAAAGATTTCTCACAGAGGATGTAGAAAGAAGGAACCATTATAGAAAAAAATAAATTGTTCTTAAAAATAAAACATTTCTAATCATCAAAAGACAGCATTAAGGAAATAAAAAGGAAATTCACTGACTTATAAAAATCACTTGCAATACATATATAAGTTAAAAAATACTTGTATCCAGATTACATAACAAATATTTGTAACTCAGTATTAAACAAACAAACCAATAAAAACAGATGAAACTCTTAAACAGACACTTAATATAGGAATATATAAAAATTATCAAAAAACACATGTAAAAGCAAGCCATCAGAGGAAAGCAAATTGATACCACAATGAGATATGATTTCAGACCCACTACAATTGTTAAAATTAAAAACAATGACAAAACCAAATATTGTTGAGGATGTGGAACAACTAGCAATATTAGATATTGTTGGTGAGATTAAAAAATTATACAATTTTTTTGTCTGACCGTATCTTATAAAGTGGAAATCCTGGTGGCATAGTGGTGAAGTGCTATGGCTGCTAACCAAAGGGTTGGCATTTTAAATCCACCAGATGCTCCTTGGAAACTTTTTGGGGCAGTTCTACTCTGTCCTATATGGTCGCTATGAGTTGGAATCGACTTGATGGCACTGGGTTTGGTTTTGTTTTTACCTTATAAAGTGAGGTATATGTCTGCGCTACAACCCAGCGATCACAACTCTAGGTACCTAAGAAAGTAAAACATATGTCCACAAAGATATGTGCATACACAAATGTTTTCAACAGCTTTATTCAAAATATCCAACAATTAGAAACAAGCTATATGTTCATCAGCAGAATGGATAACCACATTGTAATGGATTCACACAAAAAAACACTATTCATTAGTAACAAGAAACTAGTGATACATTCAATAATATGTATAAATCTGTTACGGACTGAATTGTGTCCCCCCAAAATATATATTGAAGTCCTAAGTCTTGTAACTTTGAATGTGACCTTGTTTGGAAATAGGGTTCTTCTTTGAAGATCTTAGCAGCTGAATTAAGGAAGTCATACTAATCCCTTCTGAGTAGTGTCTTAGAAAAGGGGAGAATAGATAAGGAAACAGAGTCACAAAAGAGAAGGCATGTGATGCACTTGAAGATCTACAAGCCTAGGAACACCTGGAGCTACCAGAAGCTAGAAGTGAGGAAGCATCTTCCCCCTGAGCAAACAGAGAGAACATGACCTTGTTGACACCCTGAGTTCAGACTTCTAGCCTCCAGGACTGTGAGACAATAAATACCTGTTCTTTAATGCCACCCACTTTAAGTATTTTGTTATGGGAGCTCTAAGAATCTAAGACAATTTCAAAGACATTATGATGAGCAAAAAGAGCAAGACACAATACGGTACACATTATGTGATTCCACTGATAGGAAGTTCATGGCAAGCAAATCTAATTTCAGGTGATAAATATGAGAACTTTGGTTGCCTCTGACTGCAGGGCCTAGGGAGAGAAGTATTATTGAGAAGGAGAATGAGGAAAACTTCTGGGGTGACAGGAATGTTCTATATTTGTTGTGGTTCAGGTTATACTGGTATATACATTTTTCAAAAACCATTGTCACAAACATTTCAATAGGCACATTTGTTATATCATTTTTATAAAAGGAGGAAAAAGATAAAGTGAGGAGATTGAATACAAGTCTTGTAAAAGACCCAGAGGAGAGAAAGATTGAATGGGGGATAGCAATACTCAAAGACATTAACAGCTAAGGTTTTAACAATTCATGACACACATCAATCTTCAGATTCAGAACGCTCCCTCGATCTCAAGCAGAGTAATATAAATAAGCCAATTCTAATTCACTTCAGTATGATTTAGTGAAACACCACAAAACAAGAGAAAATATCAAAAGCGATCAGAGGAAGAAAATGACTTATGAAGGAGTGATGATTAGATTAATAGCTGGTTTCTTGGTAACAACAATGAAAGACGAGAAATAGTGGGAAAGTGTCAATAATTTGTTGTTGTTAGGTACCACTGAGTCGAATCTGACTCTATGCACAACAGAACAAAACACTGCCCAGTCCTGTGTATCCTCACAATCATCACTACGTTTGAGCCCACTGTTGCAGCCACTGTGTCAATCCATCTTGTTGAGAGTCTTCCTCTTTTTCGATGACCCTCTACTATACCCAACATGATGTCCTTCTCTAAGGATTGATTGCTCTTGATAACATGTCCCAAGTACGTGAGATGAAGTCTTGCCATTTGTTATGAATTGAATTGTGTCCCTTTAAAATACATGTATCAATTTGGCTAGGCCATGATTCCCAGTATTGTGTGATTGTCCATCATTTGTCATGTGATGTGATTTCCCTATGTGTTGTAAATCCTCTCTATAATGTTGATGAGATGAGATTAGTGGCAGTTATGTTAATGAGACAGGACTCAATCTACAAGATTAGATTGTGTCTTAAACCAATCTCTTTTGAGATATGAAAGAGAGAAGCAAGCAGAGAGATGGGGGACCTCATACCACCAAGAAACAAGAGCCAGCAGACTAGCGAGTCCTTCGGACCCAGGGTTCCTGTGCTGAGAAGCTGCTTGACCTGGGAAGATTGATGACAAGGATCTTCCCACAGAGCTGAGAGAAAGAAAGGCTTCCCCTGGAGCTGGCACCTGGAATTTGGACTTCTAGCCTCCTAGATTGTGAGAGAACGAACTTCTGTTTGTTGAAGCCATTCACTTGTATTATTTCTGTTATAGCAGCACTAGAAACCCAAGACACCATCCTTGCTTCTAAGGAGCATTCTGGCTATAATTCTTGCAAGACTGACTTGTTCATTCTTCTGGCAGTCCATGGTATATTCAGTATTCTTTGCCAACACCATAATTCAAATGCATCAATTCTTCTTCGATCTTCCTTATTCATTGCCCATCTTTCACATGCATATGAGGTGACTGAAAATACCATGGCTTGGATCAGGTACACTTTAGTCCTCAAAGTGACATCTTTGCTCTTTAACACTTTAAAGAGGTCTTTAGCAGCAGATTTGCCCAATGTAATATGTCCTTTGATTTCTTGACTGTGACTTCTATGGGCATGGATTATGGATCCAAGTAAAATGAAATCCTTGACAATTTCAGTCTTTTCTCCATTTATCATGATATTGCTCATTGGTCCAGTTGTAAGGATTTTTGTTTTCTTTATGTTGAGGTGTAATCCATACTGAAAGCTGTAGTCTTTGATCTTTATCAGTAAGTGCTTCAAGTTCTCTTAGCTTTCAGCAAGCAAGGTTGTGTCATCTGCGTAACCCAGGTTGTTAGTGAGTCTTCCTCTAATCCTGATGCCCTGTTCTTTTTCATGTAGTCCAATTTTTCATATTATTTGCTCAGCATACACATTGAACAGGTATGGTGAAAGGATACGACCCTAACGCACACCTTTCTTGATTTTAAATCAAGCAGTATCCCCTTGTTCTGTTCAAACAACTGCCTCTTGGTATATGTACAGGTTCTGCATGAGCACAATTAAGCATTCAGGAATTACTACCACTTGTCTGTTAATTTGTCATACCGTGGTGGCTTTTGTGTTGCTGTGATGCTGGAAACTCTACCACTAGTATTTCAAATACTAGCAGGGTCACCCGTGGTGGACAGGTTTCAGCAGAACTTCCAGACTAAGACAGACTGGGAAGAAGTAACTAGTGATTTACTTGTGAAAATATTGGCCAGTGAAAACCTTATGAATAGCAACAGACTACTGTTTGTCAATAACATCTAGCAGAAAGGAACGGTCAACCTAAACTTGTACATCTAGTGCGACTGTCTTTCAGTGACTACACTGAAATAAAATCATTTAATTTCATTAGTTTTTACTATCAAAAGATTGTTACCGGAGTAACTTCTTACAGATACATTTTAGGAATAAGAAACTCATTTCAGAAGGAAAATCAGAGATATAAGTAGATACAATAAGCAAGACAACTGGATCTAAAAATTGTAAGTACTTCTTAAGTATTCTTTGATCTAATAAGATTTCAAAGACAGATATGTATACTTTAACTCAAAATTTTACAGAAACAATTTTGGAATTACAAAATGCTATTCTTATTAGATACTTTTATTTGGTTATCTGCTATATGTTAAGGTAGATATAGTGGTAAAGTGTTGCAAAAGAAAAAAATCATTTAAAATAATAACACTCGGATATCCTAATTCCCAATTTCTTCTCACAAAATGAAAGAAATAGTTCATGTGGATAAAATCCTGAAACATAGAAAGGACATTTTCTTGGAACAAAAACGTAGTTCAAATTTACAGTATTTTAAACTGGATATCCCACCCATATGATACATAAGTAGGGTACGGCCAATTGGCATTTCAAGTGAAGCTGAAATTTTCCAACGTATTCAGTTCACTGGGACATGAAATATATATATTTTTTAATGTAATCTGTTTTTTTTTCCTCTTTCAAGAGAAATGTAATCTGTGTTGTTTCACTTACGCTCAACCATTCAAATTTGCTGATCTGGTTTGTATTCAACTAAAATATACTTTTTGGATTCACACAGTAAAAGCAGTTTAATTTTAACTTGATAACCAAGATGATTCCAATAAATGTTGTAATTTCTAACTCTGTTCTTAAAACAAACATGTCAGTGCTGATCAAGTTTATAAAAAACACAGTAAATGGATAATTTTGTAAATAAGAACCAGCACAAAGCTGCTTTCTAAGAGTCTGAGGTCAAGTATATCTCTGCTTTCCAATTTCTCCATTGTTTCTGACTCCAGCCATTCCTGTTCCATGGCACTTTCTCTCTTTCTCTTCTGAGTTCTGTAATTTTCTGCAGCATCACACAGAACTCATAGACCATACTTATGGTTATGTGGTTTAATAGGGTAGAAGACACAACTCGGAAGTAAGCCAAGAGCAATGTGAAGAGGTCCTCAGGTGAAGATTGGAAAGGTCACTGAAGTGGAGGGCATGTTCCTCCCCAGGAAGCTCTCCCTTCAGGACTCTCTCTTTCAGGAAGCTTCATGGAACCCTAGTGTTTCCTGCTTTTATCAGCCCATCAAGCACTCATTATTGGTTACTAGGTGGGCTCCCAGACTGGCTCCTACTCATTAATACAAATACTCAGCTACAGCAAATGTACTCCAAATACTCTAAAGGTTATTTCACAGAGGCCAGGGACAAAGGCCAAACTACTCGAAGTAAAGTAACTCTTAACTCCATACACAAATACACGTATTATAAAAGAATTAAATCGAAAGAGTAGTATTACAATTACAAATATAATATTTTATTTTTAACAGTTTCTCAGAAACAACTCGACAGCAAGTGGTTTTTATTTTTTTTTCCTATAGTACTCAGTAATAATTTAAGTATTACTTGTGTTTACTTAGAAAGAAATCCATAGCCGTTGAGTCGATTCCAACTCATAACCACCCTATAGGACAGAGTAAAACTGCCCCACAGGGTTTCCAAGGAGCAGCTGGGGGACTCGAACCGCCAACCTTATGGTTAGCAGCCTAGCTCTTAAACACTGCACCAGCAGGGCTTCACTTAGAAAGAAGTATCCATCAAAAAGGCACAGCCTTAGAGGGCCAAGCAGCAACTGACACAGTACAATGGTGGGCATAAGAAACTCAAGTATAACAGGGATGAGATGGCTGCACTGAAGTTTCTAGCCAGTTTGTAAAGATAAATAACTGGCTTAAGACTTTAAATTCTTGGCTCAAGACCTGATCAGAGATTGTTATGACTAGGGTGTTGCTGTGATGGCCCAAAAAGAATCTCTTCTTGTTTGTAGAAACAAGGTTAATATAGACAGTAGTCTGGCGGAGTTTGACTCACCAGCTTGCAGAATTATAGTAGAGGTTGAAATTAAGCCTGGCAAGGCCTTTTAAGTGAAATTCAGGGTACCAAATGCAATAAAATTTGTTGTTTAGAATCAGAATGGCAACAATTAGAAAATTCATATAAATGTAAGTGATCCAAACACTAAAATCAAATATTTGGTATCAAATACTAGGCTCAGTCAGGGTTTAAATACAGACAAATACAAATCCCTCTAGTTATTTTAAAAAGAAAGTGACTTGACAGAGTGTTCAACAAGTTGAAGAATTGGCTCTCCAAGAGACCAAATACCAATACAGAAATAACAGAACATCTTTCTTGGTGACTTCTGAACAATTAGAGATCCTCTAAGTATAACTAGGGACAGGCAAACATCCACATAAACATCATAATTACACAACCCCTAACAGTTTCAGAGAATATGTTCCTTTATTAAGATGTACAATTGGCTGCAGTGCTAAACACCACAAGATAGCAGTGGCTTAAAAGTGATGGAAGATTTTTTCTTTCTCACTTAACAGATTACTTAAGGTATCATGGACTGATGTGGCCCCTCTTTGGTGTTTGGCAAACTAAAGTCCCATCTTATTACTCTTCCCTCTTCAACCTCATGAACTAAGGTCAGAACTTTAGCTCCTACCATCTCATCCACTTTCCAGCCAGTGGGAAGGAGAGAAGGGAATTGGAGGGAATGTCCCTGTAGTTCCACAACGTATACTTCGCGTGTGATACATGTTTATATTCCACTGGGCAAAATTTAATTACATTTTAAACTTGGTACAAGGAAGACTGAGAAATATAGTGTTTATTCTGCTTAGCCAGGTGCCCATATAAATATTGGGAGTTTTAAAACTACAAGAAAGAGGAACAGAACGGCTGCCGATGAACAAATAGATAGCTACCACAGCTCCAATCAGGTGAATTTAATTTTAAAAAATTACGTTTGCCTAAAGGGAAGTGCTTACTTTTTTATAATCTGTGCACAAATCACACAGTAGTAAAGATGTATGAAAGAATAAATTTTAAATTCAAAATTCACTGGTTATCTTAACAACTAGAAAGAAATTTTAAATTAATATTATGGTAAAGTGAACCAATATGCAATATGATAATATGTAATAGGATTGATGATATGCAACACAATTACTATTTTCTACTCAGAACCCATACATCTTCCATATAACGACTTCAAATATCTTGAAATTAGTGTATGGGATAAATAATATGAGAGAAGCTGCTGACTAAATATTTATAAAATTGCTTACTATGTTATCTTACACCCAAAATTATTTTTTAAAAATTCTAAAAACATTGGCTGGCATTTCCAGAAAAGTTCTTTACACAAGTAGTAGAGAAGTTTATACTTTTTGATTTAAAATATTTCAAATTAGAAGGAAGATTTGTAAAAAACTATTCATCATTAGCAATAGACACATGTGAGACATGAGAAAGAGGTAGGCTGGGAAGACAGTTATCTATTATATTTGACAAAATTTTAGTTCTCCTTGGTACAAATATGCAAAAAAAAAAAAAAAAAGAAAAGGAGACGGATTCCAACAAAATCCATTGATTTAAAAGAGAACGTATAGGCTATTGAATTAGGCTATGAATTATTAAATCCATGTAGAGAAATCAGGTAGTTTTTCAATGGGCCTAGGTAAATACAAGCTTTCAGATTCAAAGGCCATTTAAATCTCAAGTGTCACAAGGCCAAGTGCTGGCCAAACATATCCACCTTCCTGTCCCATTGGAAATTGAAACTCAGAAGAGCATTCCCTCCCTTAATCAGTGTTCTTGAAAATGTGTTCCTCTCCCACTTACAATGTATTTATGAAAATCAGATGTTCTGCTTTGAAATGCCATATTCTAGCACCAATTTCCTATTGTCTAACCTAAGGAGACCTGGTGGTGCAGTAGTTAAGTGCTTGGAGGCTGCTAATCGAAAGGTCAGTAGTTCAAACCCACCAGTGGTTTCACAGGAGAAAGATGTGGCAGCTGCTTCTGTAAAGATGACGTCTTTGGAAACCCTACAGGGCAATTCTACTCTGTTTTATAGGGTCACTATGAGATGATGAGATGATGAGATGATATTGACTCAGTGGCAACAGGTTTTAACTGAGAATAATTACACTGCATTACATATCTACCTATAACCCCCAACTACATCCTTAAAATGCAAATGAAACACAGTTAAAACACCAATAAATTAATTAGGCCCAGTCATTGCATTTGCAGGGGATATGAATTCTTTTAAGCCAGTGCTGTCCATTGGTTTGTTTAGCTGGTCTCTTGGGTCTTTACTGTTGTCTTCTTAGATTAAAATTACATGTCTACATGAACCAGTTTAGTAGAAAATTCATCAGTGAAACAGCTCCAGAGCTCTTCAACTATTTTTTCATCTATCTTTTCAAAGCCAGCCCTTCTTTGTGAAAATTCTTTATTTCTTTATCTTCTCCTCCATTATAATTTACTTTTCCTCTATGGAGAAAACATTAACTAAGAAAGCATTCTGTGGAATATGTTTATATATTTTGAAATGAGCTTCTATCATATATCCACCCAGATCTTACCCAACCAAGTCATCAATTTTCTATGAATTATTATTTTACAAGGGTCTCAAGATTTAAAACATTAAGCCACTTTAGTCTCTTCTTTGTCTCCTCATCTATTAGTAGCTGCTATGCCAATTCTACCTCTACATCTTTATTGTGAACATTCTCTCTCTATTTCTTATTATGAATCATAAATAAAACCACCATATTTAGCAACTAAGTATTTTGAGGTTTTGGGAGAACAATTTCTTTGGCGGGCACAGGAGCAGCAAAGAAGGTCTGAATCCTTTCTTGAGTAATGGAATATGAGGAAGGAAAAACAGAAGTCCATAGTATGCTTCTAAAATATTTTAACTTATATACAGTTTAAATTCCTAATCTCCCCAGCAGGGAAGAGGAGAGACAGAAAAAAAAGGCAATAACACTTATAGAACACCTACCAAAGAGCCCTGGTGGCTCAATGGTTAAAGCACTTGCTAACCAAAAGGCTGGTGGTTCAAAACCACCAGGGGCTCCGGGAGAAAGATGTAGCAGTCTGCTTCCTTAGAGATTTACAGCCTTGGAAACCCTGTGGGGTGTTATGAGTTAGAATCAACTTGAGGGCAGTGGGTTTGGTTCTCTTACCATATGCCAGGCATTGTTCAAGATGTCCTATATATTATTATCCCAATTACTTTTTTCAAATCACGCACAGATAGATTTCTAGAGTCGCGCTTTTAGAGATGAAAAAGACAACAAGTTGAGACACATCACAGGTAGTTCCAGAGACAAGTTCCAAGTTCAGGTATTTAAACCTTAGGGCCCAAGCACTTTTGACCCACTAAACATTGTGTACAAGTGTCCACTAAATCACAGAGCCAAGGACCATCAGCCAGATTTCTCTAACTCAGGATCCTAACTAAGTCTGAATACCAGCACTCTCACCAATAGGTGAATAGGTGAATTACTGCAATGTTTCAGCGAATGAGCATCCTGAAAGAGAAGCTAATCTACTGAGCCCTCATTGCCTTAAATACATTTTTAAGCAGAAGTGATTGCTGCTTTATAAACCAAAACAGACTGATTGTATAATTCCTATTTGGAAGTAGCTGTGAGGGTAAAAAAAAAAAAGACTTGATCCCTGTTCTCATTATACTTAGAGTTTATTAATATCTGCCAATAATGCGGAGATTAAGATAGTGGCTTAATTTGCATGTGGACATTTAGAAAAGGAGTATTGGTTGTCTTTTCTTATTAAAATTCATTAACAATTATTTTTATCCTTCATCATTTAGCAATTAACAAAATTGCCGTCAAAATAAGCTCTTAAATATGACTTCTAGGGACTCAATAATAATTCGGTATTACTGTTGCTAATAAAGCCCTGGGTCTATTTTGACTAATTAAAATCACTGATTCCAGATTCAGTTCAATTGCATCTTCCTAAATATATATATTTTGCCTCCTCTTGTCTTTTCTATTTTAAGCTATGCTTGATGGAGTCGTTAGCCTATGCACATGAATATAGATGAAAAGCCTGAATGAACAAGAGTCATCTCCAAAAGTTTAATGGATGTGTTACCACTGCTTGTAGAACGCAATGCCATTTACCCTTGTTCAATCTGTGGAAGGTCTAAGGTGATTAAATGTTTTAGCAGTAATGAGAAATTAAGAATCATTAAGCATTTCAAAGATACACATACACATGTACACACACACACACACAATCTTGTGTGCATGCACACACTGTTCTCGAGGCATCAAGCAGATTTAATTAGAGAGGTTTTCAATAAATGACAAAATTGAATTACTGTCATGAAATATAAAATAATTATATGCTTGTGATATCTGCAGAAAATCATTTTTTCAAAACAGACTGTAGAGTATGTTCTTAATAAATGCAAATAATGGAGGATTACTCTCAAGTTTCTACACCACCTGAAGAATACTGGTAAAGATATCCAAATATAAAAAAAAACCAAACCAACCCCAGTACCGTCGAGTCGATTCCGGCTCATAGAAACCCTATAGGACAGAGTAGAACTGCCCCACAGAGTTTCCAAGGAGCGCCTGGCGGATTCGAACTGCCGACCCTTTGGTTAGCAGCTGTAGCACTTAACCGCTATGCCACCAGGGTTTCCATCCAAAATATAAGCTCTTGCAAAATGAAATTATATTTACTGAATAAATGCCTACCATATATATGCCAGACATCAGACTTGGCCAATTATGTAGGCAATTACTTCATTTAAATCTGAAGTGCCTAAGACCTTAAGTAGATGATATTCTTTCCATCTGATCTATGAGGAAACAGTCTCAGGTGAGTTATATGCCACATAGCTAGTGGGAGGGCAGTACCTAGTCCACTAGAACATGGTGCCTGTGCTTTCATATTTGGTCTTGGGATATACTTTTGTACTTCTTTTTTAATAAGAATGTAACTGTAATTATTGAGAATTCACAAATATCAGCCCTCCTAATGGAGCGCCACTGTAAGAGACAGACCCAGAAGATGCCCTAGAATATTCAATTCATCCCCTGTACTGTCCACTAAACCAGCCATTAGACACCAGAGGGTATTGAGCACTTGACATATGGCTAATGCAAAGCTAGATGTGCTTTGAGTAACAATATACACTGGATTTAAAAGACAGTATGAAAGGAAGAATGTAAAATTTAAAACCCACATGTGGCTTACATCTGTCGCCTGTATTATATTTCATGCCCCTTCACTGACTTCCACCACCTTTCATGAAGATCAAAGCAGGCAGTTTATTTTATTTCTTTTTAGGATAGTCTCACCAAAAAAAAAAAAAAAAATTCTTCCCTTGAACTCAGAATCATTTCACAGTTCAAGTCTGTAAATAGTTTGTTGTTGTGTGCCATCTTGTTGATTCTAACTCACAGTGACCCTATATGACAGAGTAGAACTGCCCCATTGGTTTTCCTAGGCTACAGTTTTCATGGGAGAAGATTGTTAGGTCTTTTCTCCCAGAGCTGCTGGATGGGCTCAAACTGCTGACCTTTTGGTTAGTAGCCCAGCGCTTATCTGTTAACATCACCCAGGGCTCCTAAAAGTTTAGCATTTCACTTTTACCGAGGGATGTATGTATAATTTTAGTTTCTGGAGTTAAAAGTACTACAAATAGCTTACAGGGGAGTAAACTCCATATGTATTTCTTTTTCATCTGCTGCGTCACAACTAAGATAGCTATGAAAATACTAACATATTGCACTTCAATTTTCAGAGCACTATTAATAATACAAATAAAGACATTCTTTTTTTTTTTTTCCTATTGGAATCTTTCTACTGCAGTCATTTCTATCAGGTTGTAATATTTTATGTGGACTAATACTGTAGTTTTTTTTTTTTTTTTTAATACCGTATCTCCTTTCTGGTTCTTTTTAAGTTAATTCATCCTTTTTTGTTTGTTTGTTTTCTAAGACCATTCAATATACTTTCAACGTATGTTCATTTAGTGAAAAAATAGAAACAAATTGAACCTAACATTCAAGGTATTCCTAGTTGAGCTCCGTGTTCACTTTAAAATATTGTCTCATAATACTTAGCACAGGAGGTGCCTGCATCAGCCAATTACCCCTCCATGGCCCATTGAGCAGTCTGCAAGATACCATCCCTGCACTCTCTCATGCCATTGGGCCTAGACACAGTGCTCACTCTACCACATTCGTTATCTGATCTGCCCTGTGCTCAGACTTGGTCTCTTTTGTGCTGGAAACTGAAGAGACATTTCCCTCCCATGGGTTCCAGTGGCAAGTGTGATGACAAACTCCTGAGCATCCTGTAAATAAGTTTCAAAGAAAATGCCCTCGAATGGATGCTTTATCTTCTCTGTATACCAATGAAGTTTTGTATGTTTCCCCAGTCATTTAATTATATACTACTTTTTTTTTTTTACTTCACATTATAGTTATTTGGGGTACTTTTGTTATTCCTCTTATCCATCGAATGATTCTTGCATGCAGAGATTCTTATGTTCTATTCATCAAAATTTGTCATACCATACTTCAAATATCATAAGGATACACGAAGAGCTCTTGTATTATTACTATGTGCCCTTAATTTTATAATTAATGTAAAATTGGTACCACTTTCCTTATGAAAGTTTTTTAAAATATGGCTTTATTCAGGATTTCACAGGTTTAAGGCTTCAATCTTCACAAGATTGGTTTGTTGATATTAAGAACCCAGTTTTCTTCCTCTTGCATCATACTTAATACGTACTCAAAAAATATTGAAGTGGTTCAACATAAAACTTTTGCTTCCTCACTATATATGTGCTATAAGAAAAATTTTTATTATGATACAAATTACTATTAAAAAGGTTAGACTGCACAAGGCCTAGTATAGATGTCGCCCAAACCTTCTACGCAGAATGGAAGACAGAACTTTTCTCAAGGAGGTAGATTAGGCTGAAGTGTCTTAAAAACATTTCTGCTAAACCAGGTAAGTATGTTTACCATTCAATATATTATTGAAATATTTGTTTTTCTATACAGTATTCCATATAGTGTTAGAAAGATTTCCACATAGGACCTTGTTTAATTGAATGTCAACTGGGAAAGCTTTATCTAGAAATTTCCTCTTAACCAAATTAAAATACTCACTTTGAAATTAGTGGAAGAGTAAAAGTAAAAATGGTGACATTCTCCATTCCACCCACTATGTTAAAAGACAGAGCAAACAAATCATTCTTAATAAAGCACTTTTGTTCTCTTTAATTAAGAGAGATGTAGTTTAGATACCAAAGAAATTTCACTTATATTTTTCACTAATAAAATCCTGGCTTAAATATTAGTATCTGTCATAACACCACTTGATAAATTTACCTATAATTTTAATAACATATACTGTATTTATTTTTTTATACTGTATTTATTTATATCTCATGACTCCAACATATCGTGGGGATTAAAAATGGTACTTGCTATTCCTACTTCTTATGGCATTGCCACTGTATACTCTATTGAACATCTGCCACCACAATATTTTAATATAGTTCTTTAGACAACTTACCAAATATAAACCATTCCAAAATATAAACTCTTTCAAACTGGAATGTGCCTGAGTCTAAAAAACAATAATGCAAATAGCATAAAAGCAATAATGTCTAATGAAAATTTACTAACTCCATTCTTGACTTTCTTATATTTTACTAATAGTGAATACATACGTATCAAAGATTGATTTCTGAATTAGAATGGAAACAATGGGATCTTCTCTTATATTAGTCATCTAGGAGCAAAATAACTAAACAGAGAACTTAAAAAAAACTAAAAAAACAAACCCAGTTTCATCAAGTCAATTCTGACTCATACCAACCCTATGGGACAGAGTAGAACTTCCCCATAGGGTTACCAAGGAGCACCTGGCAGATTTGAACTGCCAACCTCTTGGTTAGCAGCTGTAGCACTTAACCACTTTCCCACCAGGGTTTCCACAGAGAACTTAGGCTCTGGTAAATATATAGAAGCTCGGAGAATTTTTAGAAGAAATTTTTATAAGGGTACATAGTTGAAAGATATTTTTATTAAAAAATATTTTATTTTTCCATTATGAAAGCAATGAATTACTAGGTGCTAATGTCACTTATTTTCTGTTTCCTTTCTTCCTTCCACCTTCCACCCTGCAAGAACACAAAACAAACTCAAAAATGTACCTGTTGGAAGAGGCACTGCTGGTTCTGTAATGGAGTAGGATGATAGACAATTCCTTGTGAGCACAATGTCATCAAGTGCAATATCACCACGGTGGCCTTTCCCAACTCTACCTTCAAATTTGAGTTGGAAGTCTTCATCACCAAACAGCGTCAGTTCTTTCCTCTGCCAGAAATTGCCTTGTTCTCCCGTGAGGTTAAACAGAACTTTCATTTGGTTTGAGACTGATACCTGGATCAAGGTGAGGCCCCCAATGGCATTTCCATACATGTGATAATGAAAAATTATCTGTAACCAAGAATAAGAATGTTATATGTGATTAGTCCAATTCTATTTTATTTTCAATTATATCATATTTCCATCTGCTCATTAAAACATTCCAGAAGGAAAACTAGACCTGTATATTCTATTGCCCTGTGAGCACTCTAACGCTGAGTTCAGTTGGGCCAGCCTTGAATTATGTTGCATGTATAGAAGATAGTGCAGTAAGATCAAACAACATTTTAGCAGAATAACCCGAGCAGGGTTTACTTTCTTTCTGTGACTTCTAAAAGCAGGATTCCTGCATAAACTAACAGTCTGTTGCCAAAGAAATAAAACATCATCAAATAATAATGAATTATATAAAAAGATGAAAGCAATGAATTACTAGGTGCTAATAATTTTTTTTTGTTTGTTTTTTTAAGTGATTAAGACCACCACATGTCTGTCAGTTTGTCATACTGTTGGGGCTTGTGTGTTGCTGTGATGCTGGAAGCTATGCCACCGGTATTCAGATACCAGCAGGGTCACCCATGGAGGACAGGTTTCAGCTGAGCTTCCAGACTAAGACAGACTAGGAAGAAGGACCCGGCAGTCTACTTCTGAAAAGCATTAGCCAATGAAAACCTTATGAATAGCAGTGGGACATTGTCTGACAGTGCTGGAAGATGAGCCCCCCAGGTTGGAAAGCACTCAAAAGATGACTGGGGAAGAGCTGCCTCCTCAAAGTAGAGTCGACCTTAATGACGTGGATGGACTAAAGCTTTCGGGACCTTCATCTGGTGATGTGGCATGACTCGAAATGAGAAGAAACAGCTGCAAACACCCATTAATAATTGGAACCTGTAATGTATGAAGTATGAAACTAGGAAAATTGGAAATCGTCAAAAATGAAATGGAACTCATAAACTTCGAAATCCTAGGCATTAGTGAGTGAAATGGACTGGTATTGGCCATTTTTAATCGGACAATCATATAGTCTACTATGCTGGGAATGACAACTCGAAGAGGAATGGTCTTGCATTCATCCTCAAAAAGAACGTTTCAAGATCTATCCTGAAATACAATGCTGTCAGTGATAGGATAATATCCATATGCCTACAAGGAAGACCAGTTAATACCACTACTGTTCAAATTTATGTACCAACCACTAGGGCCAAAGATGAAGAAATAGAAGATTTTTATCAGCTGCTACAGTCTGAAATTGATCGAACATGCAATCAAGATGCATTGATAATTACTGGCGATTGGAATGCAAAAGTTGGAAACGAAGAAGGATCAGTAGTTGGAAAATATGGCCTTGGTGATAGAAACAATGCCAGAGACCAAACGATAGAATTTTGCAAGACCAACGACTTCTTCATTGCAAATACCTTCTCTCACCAACGTAAACGGTGACTATACACATGGACCTTGCCAGATGGAACACACAGAAGTCAAATTGACTACATCTGTGGAAAGAGACGATGGAAAAGCTCGATATCATCAGTCAGAACAAGGCCGGGGGCCGACTGTGGAACAGACCATCAATTGCTCATATGCAAGTTCAAGCTGAACCTGAAGAAAATCAGAGCAAGTCCACGAGAGCCAAAATATGACCTTGAGTATATCCCACCTGAAGTTAGAATCCATCTCAAGAATAGATTTGATGCATTGAACACTAGTAACCGAAGACCAGATGAGTTGTGGAATGACATCAAGGACATCATCCATGAAGAAAGCAAAATGTCACTGAAAAGACAAGAAAGAAAGAAAAGGCCAAGGTGGATGTCAGAGGAGACTCTGGAACTTGCTCTTGAGCATCGAGCAGCTAAAGCAAAAGGAAGAATTGATGAAGTAAAAGAACTGAACAGAAGATTTCAAAGGGCCTCTCAAGAAGACAAAATAAAGTATTATAATGACATGTGCAAAGAGCTGGAGATGGAAAACCAAAAGGGAAGAACACGCTCAGCGTTTCTCAAGCTGAAAGAACTGAAGAAAAAATTCAAGGCTCGAGTTGCAATAGTGAAGGATTCCATGGGGAAAATATTAAATGATGCAGGAAGCATCAAAAGAAGATGGAAGGAACACACAGAGTCATTATTCCAAAAAGAATTAGTTGATATTCAACCATTTCAAGAGGTGGCATATGATCAGGAACCGATGGTACAGAAGGAAGAAGACCAAGCTGCTTTGAAGGCATTGGTGAAAAACAAGGCTCCAGGAATTGATGGAATATCAATTGAGATGTTTCAACAAACAGGTGCAGCGTTGGAGGTGCTCACTCATCTATGCCAAGAAATATGGAAGACAGCTTCCTGGCCAACTGATTGGAGGAGATCCATATTTATGCCTATTCCCAAGAAAGGTGATCCAACCGAATGTGGAAATTATAGAACAATATCATTAATATCACATGCAAGCAAAAGTTTGCTGAAGATCTTTCAAAAGTGGCTACAGCAGTATTTCGACAGGGAACTGCCAGAAATTCAGGCTGGTTTCAGAAGAGTACATGGAACCAGGGATATCATTGCTGATGTCAGATGGATCCTGGCTGAAAGCAAAGAATACCAGAAGGATGTTTACCTGTGTTTTATTGATTATGCAAAGGCATTCGACTATGTGGATCATAACAAACTATGGATAACACTGTGAAAAATGGGAATTCCAGAACACTTAATTGTGCTCTAGAGGAACCTTTACATAGATCAAGAGGCAGTTGTACAGACAGAACAAGGGGATACTGATTGGTTTAAAGTCAGGAAAGGTGTGTGCCAGGGTTGTATTCTTTCACCATACCTATTTAATCTGTATGCTGAACAAATAATACGAGAAGCTGGACTATAGGAAGAAGAACAGGGCATTAGGACTGGAGGAAGACTCATTAACAACCTGCGTTATGCAGATGACACAACCTTGCTTGCTGAGAGTGAAGAGGACTTGAAGCACTTACTAAGGAAGATCAAAGACCACAGCCTTCAGTATGGATTACACCTCAATATAAAGAAAACTAAAATCCTCACAACTGGACCAATGAGCAATATCATGATAAACGGAGAAAAGACTGAAGTTGTGAAGGATTTCATTTTACTTGGATCCACAATCAACAGGCATGGAAGCAGCAGTCAAGAAATCAAAGGATGCACTGGGCAAATCTGCTGCAAAGGACCTCTTTAAAGTGTTGAAGAGCAAAGATGTCACCCTGAAGGCTAAGGTGCGCCTGACTCAGGCCATGGTATTTTCAATCACATCATATGCATGTGAAAACTGGACAATGTATAAGGAAGACCGAAGAAGAGTCGACGTCTTTGAATTGTGGTGCTGGCGAAGAATATTGAATATACCATGGACTGCCAAAAGAACAAACAAATCTGTCTTGGAAGAAGTGCAGCCAGAATGCTCCTTAGAGGCAAGGATGGCGAAACTGCATCTTACATACTTTGGACATGTTGTCAGGAGGGATGAGTCCCTGGAGAAGGACATCATGCTTGGCAGAGTACAGGGTCAGTGGGAAAGAGGAAGACCCTCAACGAGGTGGATTGACACAGTGGCTGCAACCATGAGCTCAAGCATAACAACGATTGTAAGGATGGCGCAGGACCGGGCAGTGATTCGTTCTGTTGTGCATAGGGTTGCTATGAGTCAGAACCAACTCGATGGCACCTAACAACAACAACAACAAGCGATTAAGAAACAGCAGGGACTAAAGAACATCACTTTCAATCTCATGAAATTAATATCATTTTCTTCCAAATAGCAGAGTATTCCCTTGCTTATTCCACTGCACCCATGTACTTCTAACTCATTTTCATTTCTACAAGATCCTTAGGGCTCCATTATACAACAAAACATCACAATGGCAATTACTTACATTTAACTTGAAATGCTAGAAACAGGCTTTTGAAGGGCAGCATTGGGAGTTTTTCCCTGAGTAAAAATTAATAAAAGTATTTTTAGGAACTAGCATTTAATGTTTCAAGGATGGAGTTTACTAGGTTTTTAATGTTTGTTACTCCACAAGGAGAAAGTCAGAGAAAACTCTGGGAATAAGAATAGTACAGGTTAGGAACAATAGGAATTCAGAGCCTTTTACAAACTTCTGTTTTGTAATTTGGGTGAACGAGGGAAAACAGTAATGATGGATGATCTTCACACAGGAAAAAGACATTTCTGAAACACTAGCAGTCATGTACATTAAAAAAGAAAGAAAAAAAAACCTGTTGCCGTGGAATTGATTCTGACTCACAGCTACCCAACAGTACGTTACACTCTAGAAAAAGAAAAGCTAGTATTTTTAAAGCCCAGAAGAAAATGTCTTTAAGCAATATATGCAAACATGATTTAAGAGCATTAACTAAGAGTAGATGAGCCACGTAAAGTGATTCTACCCAAATTTCCTAGTTGGGTGGAATTATTCAGCTTCTGTTCTAAGATTCAGAAATGTTTCTTCTACTGAGAAACCCTTCCAAACTAAGCTCTGTGACCATCGTAAATTGTCCTGGGAGGTCTGATGAAACCTGAGTGGCATGACTCATTAGTATGAGAAACAAAAAGGTCTTGGACCAGCCTCTTGGGCGGCATCAACAAGTACCAACAACATGGCACGGTTCTGCCTAGATTCCTTGCAGTCCACAGATGGTCTGTAAAAGTACTTTGCTTTGTGTTTGGCTTCTTCTTTGTGCATCAAATATGAGGCATATATTGTATGTCATGGTGAACACTTCCCTATCTTCTAAAGGCCATTTTTTGAATGCTGCTGTCAGGTTAAAATGCAAAGAAATATACAAGTGATGTCACTAGGGGTGTGTGTGTGTGGTGACACCGTCAGAGGTGGTAACATCAAAATGACTGTCTATAAAATTTCTGTGCAGTGTTTCAATAGAAATTTATTACTTCCTTTAAAAAAATCCCTGTAGTTAGTTATAGCAACAACAACAAAAATTTTGTAAGGTCAGCTTACATGTATCAATATACCTACAAGGCTAAAACTCTCTGCTAATTTACTTCTTGGACCTTCTCATGTGCTCTGTCAGGGCGGTCATTATTACCCAATTACAATGGAGCTTTGAGTAACATGGCTTCATTTGCCCGTGCTACAAGCACAAGCTGTTTTTTTCATTGCTGTCAGTATTTTTACAGTAACTGATTTTGCCAAATTTTCTGGTGTTTTAGCTAGAATATTGTGATAATTAGCATGGAGGGAGGGTGTGACACCATACGTTACCTCACTAGATAATACGGACCTTACTGATGCCACTGATATAAACAATCTCTTTTCCATGGAGATCACTTGATGACAACATAACCTAATCCTAGTGCAACATGAGTGACTAAAATTCTGCTAAGAATTGAATTCTTCTAAAGAGATATTTTCACTGGAAATGTCAGGGCTTCTCAGAGATTTGAACTCTTCCTTCATTAATCTCTGTGTGTACCCGTCCCACACACTCATCGCCCAAAAGAAAAAAATGCTGCAATTTGATTTTCTCTGCTTAAAGGTATTTCACAAGGTCAAGAGCCAGAAGTGATTTTCATTAAATTTGGGAGGTTACTCTGCTTACCTGGTAAACATATTTTTTATATGAGAGATCTAATCATTCCCAACGTGACCTTTACTTACTTCTTTGTATTCAATCTATATCATAAATATTTATAAAATGAACCATTCTTCATTAATTTTTTGACATTTCTTCTAGGCATACTTTATTATTCTCACACAGATGTTCAAAAGAGTGGGGACTACAGCCATGGGGCCAGGGAAAATAGAGATGGATGAAATATTTAGTTGCTCCAATCTAAAAAAAAATCTTGAACATTTTGAGAGGAAGTGTCTAAACAGAAAAGCTCAGAAGTCAAACGGGAATTTGATATGTTTCATGTTTAACATTTAATTAGCTTTCTATGATTAGAACTAATTTGAAATTCTCACACTACCTATAGATGCATAGAGATAGACATTTAGATATAGACTCAACATAAAGAAAATCTGGTGTTTTGCTTTTATTTTTGAGAAAGTATCGAGTAATTTGGAAAACAGAAAAAGCAGAAGAAAATATATTTGATTAAAACGTAGTTTTTATCAACCTTTAAATAAAGTTGAATATTCTGAATCATCTGTTTTGTATTGGTTTAGCTAATAAATTTTCACTCAAGTGAATTTTCTTAAAAGGAAAATTGTGGTTTTGAAAGAATTTTGTTTTTAAGAAATATAAAGAAAAATACTGTATTTTCCTACTAAAGGATTCTCTGCTCAAGAGTTGACTTTTTATAATTTTAATAAAATAAAGAATATACATGGCAGGTCCATTTGTTTCTGAAGATTTTATATAAAATTTATTAGACATATAAATGATTTCACTTAAAAAATGCTTTAAAAATTTTTAACATAAAAGAATTCAGTACCATCCATGTAGTTGCTATTATCCTAGAATTTAGAAAATATTGATACAAACTATGTAAACTGTGAAAAATATACATCACTATGTATTTCTCAAAAGGCAATCGCTTCATTTTACTGTCCAGTTAGCTGAGAGTAGCCTTTCTAAATGTCTTCATTATCATTTTTGGTTGTTAGAAGATCAAAACTCTTTTAAGCTGGCATTGAAATTCCTAGATGAAACAGAAGAATATATGAATAAATAATGGTGATTATTTTAGCCTATTAATTGCTCTGATTTTTTTTTTTTCCTTTTGCTGTTTTCTAATTCAAAATAGTGAGACTAGAACTGGGCTGAATACATGCACACAGAAATTCCAGGACTCCAAGTGAAAATGCTAGAAACAGGTTCTTTTAGGTCCTATAACTTGCAAAACAAATAGGTTTCAGTTTCCTTCCACCTCTCACTTCAGCAGTTCTAACATTAGCTGCAAGACAATTCGTTTGAGGAAGAAATAAACAGCATGTATTCCACACAATGTTCACATAGCTCTAACATTACCCTAACACCACAAGATTAATTATTTTCAAAGGCTGGTTAATGAGCGACACAGAGAAAACCCTTTCAAAGGGTTAATAGGTATTTGCATATTACATATAAATAAGCATATGCAAATATATAGATATAATATAAATATGCTGTCATCAACTATATGAATATGTTAAGCATAAGTAAACTGTATATACGATATAGAATGTGGTATTTATGATGGTAGTTTATGATTTGCAGTTCTTAATTTTCACTAATGTGACTTTCTGGATAATTTTTGGGAACACTTTTAAGTTTTGGGTCTCCAAGCCTCAAAGGGAGTCCAGCATAATAGCTGCATCTCAATTCTCCATGGTTTCAAGAGCCTATTTGTGATTTTGGATGCTTTGAGATTAGATCAAGGGAAGAGAAGTATCAAGGGCGATTGGTATAGGAGAAAGGAGGGAGGTGTGTGGAAAGAAACTGACTTATCAAAACAGGGAAGAGTTCACTTTCAATTGTTCGGGAAGGGCCCAAGAAAGAAAGGGAAAGAAAACATTAGTCACCTTTCAAGGCTGGAAAAGAAGACAAGTATGCCATTTTCAGCATATTACAATAGGTAGGGCTACTTGCAAACTTTAAAAGGGACTATTTATTCACTATGAGACTGAATCAACTTGATGGCAATAGGTTTAGTTTTTTGTTTATTTAGTCATTCACTCAGTACTTACTTGTTAAACACCTATCGTATGTCAGGCACTACTGTTTGCACTGGGGATATGGTAGTAAACAAAACCAACAAAAATCTCCACTCTCATGGAGTTTACCTTCTGGTGGGGATAAATAAACAATAACAATAAAAACTACAGTATGTAATGAGTCAAATGGTATATTATGGATTGCATTGTGTCCCCTCAAAAAGATATGTTGACGTTTTAATTCCTATACCTGAGAATGTAACCATGTTTGGTGAAATAGTCTTTTTTTTTTGAAGATATCAATTAAGTCATACCAAGTTGTGTGGGTCCTAACCCTAATCTCCTTCTGATGGTGTTTTATAAATCGGTAGAACAGACATAGAAACAGGGCAACACATGGGGAAGATGGCATGTGAGGATCTGTCTACAAGCCAGAAACGGCAAGAGACAAGGAAAGATCTCCCAAAGCCAACAGAGAGAGAGAGAGAGAGAGAGAGAGAGAGACCATAGCCCTGCTGATATCCTGAAGTTGGACTTCTCCAGAACTGTGAAAAAATAGATTTCTGTTCTTTAAAGCCACCCATTTTGTGATGTTTTGTCATGGCAGCCCTAGGATACTAAGACATGGTGTGAAGTGCTATGAAGAAATAAAGCTGGGGAGGGGAATAGGGAAGGTTGTGGGGGTTGCTTTTCAAACAGAAGTGGTCAGGGAAGGTCTCAATGAAATGGTGACATTTGAGAGGGGACCTGAAGGAGGTGACAGAATGAGCCCTATGGACAGATATCTATGTGAAAAGTATTCCAGGCAAGAATATTTGCTGAAAGAACAAGATGAGAGTTATCCAAACAACTGATGTCTTACCTGAAGTCTTGTAAACCTGCTTTGAACACTATGCTTGCAATTTATGCTTGTTGACTGACATCTGAGTGTAAGAAGATTGAAAAAACTCCTGTTGCTCCTGTTTCGTTTATGTTCAACTATAGCTGTTACTGCTTCTACTAATCAAAAAGTATAAGAAGCCATAAAGTACTAAGAGCCACTCTCTGTTCATGTAAGATAAAAGAAGAGCAACAAATCCTCATGGTTCACGTTCCCCATCTTAGTGCAGTGTTTCCAAACTTTAGTCATTCCTTTCTGTGTAATCATTTTTAAGAACCCCTTTAATTACTTCTTAATAAATATTTTTTATTTTTGAAAAGCATTCAGTTATAGCCCTGTGAGGATAGGACTGCATCTGCCTTATTCTCCATTCTGTCCTCAGCACATAGCATTAATCCAGGAGCATAGTAAGCAGTTTTAACCATTTGTTAGTTTACCCACCAGGCTCCCATAAGTTTAAGAACCAGCACTCTTGGGTGACCATTCACTAACTCAGTTTTTCCAGGTCGCATTTTTCTATAATCTCTGATTATCATCTTGAAAGACATTTACAAACTCTTCATTGCAAAGTACATAGTGGCTCTTCATAGAGGCTCTGTGTCTATAGGATTTTTCCAATCTGCTTGACTAGCAATTTGATCAAATAAAGAGGTACAGGCTTTTCTCTTCCCTTTGTCTATGCTGTGGACTGCTGACCCAGTTATCTCGCTAAAACTCTGATCTGATCATGTCACTCTCTTACAGAAAATCCTGTCTATCAAATTGTCTGAATAGATGAGCAAGATGAGATTGCCCCAGGAGAGTTTAAACTGTGAGATACAAAAACTAGTCCTAAACTAGACTACAGATTTAACATGTAGTAAGACTGTGACAGTGGTAGGATACTGAAGGCTGGTCATTATAAACACAGGAAACAAAAGAGAAACAAGCATCTTTACTGAGTGCAGGTATAACTGGGGAGCCCTTGACCTGCTGGCATAGTGGTTAAGTGCTACGGCTGCTTACCAAAAGGTGAGCAGTTGGAATCCACCAGGCGTTTCTTGGAAACTCTATGGGGTAGTTCTACTTTGTCCTATACGGGGGCTATGAGTGGGAATTGACTTGACAGCAATGGGTTTTTTGTTTTTTTTTTTTTTGGCTGACCAAAGATTCAAAATGTCTCCCTCCCAGGGGTAAAGCTCTAGCTACTGTGGAGATAGGTATGCCAGAATATTATAATTTGAAACCAATAAAGGTTTAAATCATGTTATTATCTTCCAGACTGACTAATCACTTAGCAACTTTCTGGATATAATTAGCTTTCCTTTCAGTGTTCATATATTGGGAAACTTATGAGTCAGGATGCATTTGTTAGGACCTTAACTGTTTGCATTCCTCAGAGTAAATCTAAATAAATGGTACATTTATTTATATATCAATCTTTTGTGAACAAGGTTCTTGTAAACTATACTCTGAGTGCTTAATTTATAAGTAAAACTAAATATAGTTCCTGGCCTAGCTAGGAAACTTTGTGGAATACAAACAACATCCAAGCAAAGTGGAGAATGCTGCAAATACGTTGTCATCATATACAGCTATTTGGCCCAAAGATCCATACAACCCTATTTATACTTTTAATACTTAATAGCTGTTTTCTTCAATTTTCCACCAGGTAATGATCAAACCAGTTTTTTTTTCCTGCCTATTGAAATAAGTTTTTTTAATTGAAATTCCACTACATTTTCAGGACAGAGCTCAGTCTTCCTTTTTTCTTGAAGACCTTGACCATTTTACTGTGGTCCCAACAATCTCTAAAATTAACTCTTGGAGATATTTAACTATTTACTCTAATTGTCATTTAATTTTTTTTTTTTTCCCTGATGGTGAAATTCTCAGAATTCCAATAAGGAGTAAAGTCCCTGAGGAGTAGCAACTGGTATTGTACTTCATTTGTGTTACACATAGTTTCTGACACAAACATAGCATAAATTCTTCCAACAGTTCTCACCATCCTTCTCTTTCATCCTTACTCTTCCTTCCTCACATATCCCAAGTTAAATAAATTCATGCCGACATTTTGGTCTGGTCACGGCCATTCTATTTTCTGTATTTGACTGTATCTATCAGCAGTTGCTCACAATATTTCTGTGTTTTCCATACCTTGCAGTTTTTGCTTCTCTTACTTATAACTGGGCTTGAAATTCTGGCTTCTCTCATGGGCTGCTGAGGGAACAAGCTCTTTATAAAGATATAGTGGCCAGATGAATTTTGTAAGGTATGATCAGCAGCTGGCTCTGTGCCTGTAGTGAGAATGCTGCTAGCTTTGAAATTCCAGTCAAAGTCGTCATCCTGATCCTGCTCCCAGGAACAAAGATCAAATTCAAAATCACAGCGCACACCAGTGGTACCTGAAAAGTATTTCCCAATTTTGGGGAGAGAGAAAGAGGGAATTAGCCAAGTTTAAGGTATGTGATCCAAAATTAGTGGTCTTACTACACCATGTAATATGTAAAGCCTTACAAAACTATCCTGATAGTGATATTTAAATACAATATTTTAGTTTGTTGCATATGCTGTTTTTATGATTTATTTAAGTTCATTTGTCCACAAATTTAGTAGCAGTCTCAAAATCAGTGAGAAAATATTACACACAATTCCTATCCCAAAAAGCTATTTGGTCAATGGAATTTATTTCTTCTCTCTTCTCATCTTCATTTCTCAGGTCTTGGTAGGGAATTTAGGGAGTTAATTATTCTGCAATATGGTTGGGCTCAGGCAATGCTGCTGAAAGTAAAAGTTATCATTAATCATCATAATTATTTTTAACACACGGCCTCATTTTAGAATTGAGAAAATTGTGGAACAGGAAAGTAAAGTAAAAGGTATAATGATTAGAATTAATTTATTATCATAAGTTTCAGAATATAAATATGTTAAGTTGTATTAAGTACCAAAACACCTCCCAGGTATTCTTTTAAATATTTTATTAATAACATTGCTAAAGTTGTTTTTCCCCCTTATTTCCAGTATAGAGGGAATTACACAAGCATTATTATACAGGTACTCCCTGACTTACGATGGGGTTCTGTTCCAATGACTCTGTTCTAAGTTGGTTCTGATATAAGTCAGATACCTCATTTTTTTTTCTTTAGTTTTCATTATTATCCTTTTATTATCAGCATCTTTAAAAACCAGATCTTATTTGTCTTTGGAGGTTAGAAACATTATATATAAACTTATGTATTACATATTACTAACAATAAGATGCATGAACTAAACAGATGGTTGTAAGTGCAGTTTGTCACAGCTCAAATACGCTGTAAGTCGAGGACTACCTGTAACACTTATGGTAAATTATAAAACTAACAATGCTAGTAAGGATGTTATAAAATTGAGTACTGTGTCATTACATGGTCATATCTTATAAAATTATGTGTTTAGGATAGGTTCATATTCTTTATTTTTAAGTAAATATAGCGTAACATAAATGCAGTGAGTGATCTATTTGACCATAAGTAATAAAATGTACAGTTTATAATTCCTTGACTACAACAAATCTTTATTAAATTCTTTTGAATATTATAAAAGAAAATCTGTAAAGTCATAATAATATGTGAGATGGTAACCAAAAGTTAAAAATATTTGAGAGGATTCTAAGTTGTAATAATCTAAAATGCATTCAGATAAAGATTTCTCTCTTAAAGAAATCTTATTTAACAATTGTTCAAATTTTTCGTTGTTGCTGAAATATTTTGAAGGCAATTTTATCTAAATGAAAATAGAAATGACTCACATGAGCTGGATTTCTTTCATTCTATGTCATCAGAACACTAAGGAATCTGCTCTCTCCAGCACACAGACCAAAGGAAGGTAGGAACACATCCCAGCAGAAGCCATGGCAACTCATGGACTAATAATCACCTGTATTCTAGTACATAAGACACTAAGAATTTATAAATTTTGCTTGGCATCAAAACAGATTTTTTTAATACACATTTTCTGACAGCACAGGCTAGATAAAATTGCATGTATACACACACTGACGCACACACACACACACATACATACATACACACAGACATATATATACAAATTTGTTGTTGTTGTTGGGTGCCATCCAGTTGGTTCTGACACATAGCAACTCTATGTAAAACAGAACAAAATGCTGCCAGGTCCTGCACCATCCACGCAATTATTGTTATGCTTGAACCCATTGTTGCAGCCACTATGTCAGTCCATCTCATTGAGGGTGTTGCTCTTTTTTGCTGACCCTCTACTTTACCAAACATAATGTTTCTCCAGGGACTGATACCTTCAGATAACATTTCCAAAGTATGTGAGACAGTCTCTTCATCCTTGCTTTTAAGGAATATTCTGGTTGTACTTCCAAAACATATTGTGATTCTTTTGGCTGTCCATGGTATACTTAATATCCTTCACCAACACCACAATTCAAAGACATCAGTTCTTCTTTGGTCTTCCTTATTCATGGTCTAGCTTTCTCATGAATATGAGGTGACTGAAAACACCATGGCTTGGGTCAGGTGCACCTTAGTCTTCAAGGTGACATCTTTGCTTTTGAACACTTTAAAGAGGTCTTTTGCAGAAGATTTGCCCAGTGAAATGAGTCTTTTGATTTCTTGACTACTGTTTCCATGGGTGTTGATTGTGGATCCAAGTAAAATGAAATCCTTGACAACTTCAGTCTTTTCTCTGTTTATCATGATGTTGCTTATTGGTCCAGTTGTGAGGATTTTTGAGGTGTAATCCATCCTGAAGGCTGTGGTCTTTGATCTTCATCAGTAAGTGCTTCAAGTCCTCTTCACTTTCAGCAAGCAAGGTTGTGTCATCTGCATACCACAGGTTATTATTTTGTCTTCCTCCAATCCTGATGCTACATTCTTCTTCATATAGTCCATCTTCTTGGTTTATTTGCTCAGCGTACACACGGAGTAAGTATGGTGAAAGCACACAAGCCTCATGCACACCTTTCCTGACTTTAAACCACAGTATTCCCTTCTTCTGTTCAAATAAATGCCTCTTGGTCTATGTACAGGCTCCTCACGAGCACAATTAAGTGTTCTGGAATTCCCATTCTTCACAATGTTACCCTTAACTTGTTATGATACACACAGTTAAATGCCTTTGCATAGTCAATAAAATACAGGTGAACATCTTTCTGGTACTCTCTGCTTTCAGCCAGAATCCATCTGACATCAGCAATGATATCCTTGTTTCCACATCTTCCTCTGAATCTGGCTGTTCCCTGTTGATGTACTGCTGCAGCAACTTGTGAATGATCTTCAGCAAAATTTTACTTGCATGTAATATTAATGACATTGTTTGATAATTTCCTCATTTGGTTGGATCATCTTTTTTTGGAATACGCACAAATATGGATTTCTTCCGGTCAGTTGCCCAGGTAGCTGTCTCCCATGATTCTTGGCATACTTGGCATAGATGAGTGAGCACTTCCAGTGCTGCAACCACGTGTGTGTGTGTGTGTGTGTGTGTGTGAGTATACGTATATATGCATATATAAAAGCATATTTATGTTCTTTGTAGTCAATAAGGTAGATAATACAAAAACTTGGGCTTTATAGTTTCACTACCATTTTTCGGTAGGGACTATTTAACTACCAGACTGTTAGTTTGTCATACTGTGGTGGCTTGTGTGTTGCTATGATGCTGGAAGCTGTGCCACCAGTATTTCAAGCACCAGCAGGGTCACCCATGGTAGATAGGCTTCAGTAGAGCTTCCACATTTCTGATCTTCCAAAAATTACCTAATGAAAATCTTCTGGATTGTAACAGAATATTTTCTTTTACAGTATCAAGACTAAACAATGCTTCCCTCTGTTATACATAAAGTCACCATGAGTGGAGGCCTACTCAATGGCAACTAACAACAAGACTATCTAAAATGAAAGTTCACTTTATCATACCCCCACCAAAGAACTTGCCTAACAACCAAGAAAGGCTTAAAATAATCATTTTTAGCTTAGGAAATAACTATAAACACTGTAAACTAAAGAAAACATCAGAGCTAATATACTTTTTTTTAATGGTCTAGTTTAACCATCAGGCTAATACTGTTTTCTATTTAAAAAAAAAAAAAATTCTGTCATTAAATCAACAGTATGCCCACTTTCTATTCAGTTGCTAATTAAGTTCTAAAATTACATTTGAAACTTATTTTGGTAATTTACTCTTTTCTGGAGTAGTCTGTAATGCTTATAGACTCTTTAATTCAGAATAATGTAGTTTACCTCAGTATCCTTTCAAAGGGCCAGGAGGTAGCTTTCACTAAAATAATAATGAACCCCAACTCAGTAACTAGTATCTGAACTGTTGTCCTCATTAAGAACAATCAAATGAAAAACTAACTCAGATGCCAGTGTTTTGGAAAATTTAGCAGCCCATGAGACCCAGAGTCCTATATAGGCTAGTCTAGAGAGGCCATTTATATAAGGAAATAACGCGTGCAGCTGAAAAACAATTTTTTTTTAAATCGTACAAAAACTGCTACATGAATCTCACCAATGTAAGTTATATTTTTCTTCTAGTTCTTACTATAATTTTGAAGATATGCTTCTCTGTAAAGTTTAACCCTAACATATCAGTGGGGGAAATCAATAAGCAGCCATAAGCTGTTTGAATTTCACATGCCTGTGATGAGAGTGAAAGGAGCCCTGATGGTGCAGTGGTTAAAGCGATCCACTGCTAACTGAAAGGTTTGAAACCACCAATGGCTCTGTAGGAGAAAGACATGGTAGTCTGCTTCTGTAGAGAATTTATAGCCTTGGAAACCATATGGGGTTGCTATGAGTTGGAATTGACTTGATGGCAGAGTGTTTGGTTGCTTTTGGTTGGTGGTGAAAGTGAATAACATTTAGCTTCATATCCCACTATTTCCCACAAGTGCCACGTGAAGAAAAGAGCAGCTCCCAGTTCCTGGCATTGCTTGGTGTAATTAATGTCAATGCCAGGCAGCTGTAGCCATGAAGAAGAAATCCATGAGGATCACCTTTGTCTACAGGTGTATCACCAATCAAACCAGTTTCTTCCTTTCCGTTGATCAATATTTTTATAAGTGTAAAAACATCTGTTTCATTAAAAACCATATTATGAAATAAAATAACAGTTCTATCAAAGATCCTACCATTGAATTTCTAAAATTAAGATCCTATTTTGTTCATTTATTCCTTCAACATAGCTTTATTAAGCATATTCTACATGTAAAGCATATTTAAGAAAATAGGAAACTGGAAAGGGGGATAATGTGTATTGAACACAATAGGCAACAGGTCTCAAATATTTCCTTTATAAATGCTATTTAATTTAGTTCCCAGAGCTTCCCTATAGTTTAGGTATCATTCTTATTTTGGCCAGTGAGAAGGCTAAGGTTAGTTACTCTGCTTAGTATTAAAACGTAAATAACTGTGATGGTTAAGATTATGTGTCAACTTGGCTAGGCCATGATTCTCAGTGATTTGGCAGATATTATGCAATCATCCTCCATTTTGTGATCTCACATAAGCAGTCAATCAGTTGAAAAGGAAGCTTCCTTGAGGGTGTGGCCTGCACCCAATAAACATGGATGCTCTGGCAAAGTTCACCCTCTTGATGCTGCATCTGACTCATCATCCTCTGATCTCTGCTTCTTGGAACATGAGCCAGCAGCCTGTTGCCTGATCTGCAGGTTTTGGAATTAACCAGGTTCCACAGCTCCATGAGCCAGCAGCCTGCTGTCTGACCTGCTGATTTAGCATTCAACAGTGCACGTGAGTCTGGAGTTTGGAGAAGCCTCCAACCTGACACCTGATCCACATATTTGGGACTTGCCAGCCTCCACAGCTGTATGAACCATTTCCTTGAAATAAATCTCTCTTTATATATATTTATATGTATATATGCTTCACTGGCTTTGTTCATTTAGAGAAGGCAGCCTAAGATATTTGGTACCCAAAGTGGTTTTAGAGGGACAAAATTGTAAGGATGAGTTTTCTTAATTGGTGCTCGAGTCTAGCTAGTCTTAAAGGTGTTGATGACTCTGCCTCCAGCAGTAACGAGGATACTACTAATCCACGGCATAAGGTGGCAATAGAAATACTCAAAATATCACACCACTGCATCAAATATTTGTAAGAGACAAGGCTGTGGGTGATTACATTTTTGATACTTTTCTACAAATTTTTGCTAGACAAAGTGGTAAAACAAAGAGATGAAATCAAAGCACATCATAGCTCAAGTGCACATACAAGACCTGAAAGTGGCCACTTGTTCCCCGGAAGCCTTATTTCTTGTAGTAACAGAGCTGCTATTGCCAAAAACCAAACATAGAGTCTTATCATAAGAGTGCCTGAATTACAGTGCCAATTGAATTCCCAACCTTGAATGGTGCCTGAAGTTAAAGTGAGGGCATTGACTGGGAATACATGTAATCCTGAAACTTGGGATGGGGACAGATAATCAGGCAGATAATCAGGAAGCTGGGGATATTGAGCCCCTAAATTCCATTGAATCACTCCTGCCAATAGAACCCGAACTCTTACTTTCATCTGAAGAGATTACTCCATCTTTTTCTGCTAAGCCACTCTACCCAGTAAAACCATTATCCCTTAAACCCCCATCTGATGACATTAACTCCTGAAGAGCCATTTGTCGGAGGTATCTATCGCACGGGGCAGCATCTAGGGCATTGCCTAGGGCATTGCCTGGGGCCAATGACTTACAAGACATTGCCAAATGATCCCAGGATCCACCCTTACCATCCATTATTGTTTCCAGATCTATAACTAGACTTAAGTCTCAGGAAGCCCTAAGAGGTGAAGTACAAAAAGTGTGACCCAGGAGGAGATAAGCTACACTCCAAAAGAACTATTTGAGTTTTCTAATATATACAACAGAAACCTGGGGAATATGTGTGGGAATGGCTATAAAGGGTGTGGGATAATGGTGCAAGGAACATAAAGTTGGATCAGTCTGAGTTTATTGATATGGGCTCACTAAGCAACAGTTCTTCATTCAATGTTTCAGCTTGAGACCTTGGAAAAGGATCTAATAGTTTATTTGATTGGTTGACTGAAGCATGGAATAAGCAGTTGCTTACACTAAATCAAGTTGAAATGCCAGAACTGCCTTGGTATACTGTAGAGGAAGGTATTTATTTGAAGGCTTAGGGAAATTGGAACGCTAGAGTGGGTTTATCAGGTGTCACACCAGAGGACACACCTTTTGCCACAACAGTGAGGAACAAATTTGTGAAGAGAGCCCTTCATCCTTGAAGACCAGTGTGATTGCTATCTTATGTAAGTCAGATTTGAGAGTGGGAACCACCCAAACTGAATTAAGACACCTAACTACAATGGAGCTGATTGGACCCTAGGATGGTAGGGGCCAAGTGGTGGCACTTAATCAACAAAGACAAAAAAAAAAAAAAATGGGTGTGGTTACCATAACAGACAGCAGAGGCAAGGCAGTAATCAGAATAGTATGATTTGTATGGACTTATGGCATGGACTACTATAGCCATGGTGTCCCTAGGAGTGAAATAGACAAGAAACCTACTAAATATTTACTTGATCTGTACAAGCAGAATTCTAGGTCAAGTGAATGGCAGTGTAACTCAAATTGCTAGAATAGAGAGTCATGGCCCCTCAATGAACTGCCAAATTGAGCCAGTTTACAGACCCACAGCCCCTCAAAGGCAGAGGAGGCTGGCTCCCCATAAGGGCCCCACTGCACTGCCAAAAATTTGTACAGTTAATCTTTCTCCCAGCCCTCCCCAAAAGGATCTACAACCTTTTACAAGAGTGACTGCTCATTGTACTAAAGGAAATAATAAGATTTTCTGGAGATTCCTGGAGACTGGCTTTGAATTGATGCTAATTCTAGGGTCACCAAAACATCTCTGTGGCCCACCAGTCACAGTAGGAGCCTGTGGAGGTCAGGTTACTAATGGAGTCTTAGCTTGGGTTCCTCTCACAGTGGGTCCAGTGGGTCCCTGAATCCATCCTGTAGTGATTTCCCCAGTTCTAGAATGCATTATTGGAATAGACATACTCAGCAACTGGCAGAACCCCCACATTGGATACCTGACATGTGGAATAAGGGCTATTTTGGTAGAAAAAAATCAAGCAAAAGCCATTAGAACTGTCCCTACCTAGGAAAATAGTGAACCAAAAGCGTTCCTGGAGGGATTGCAGAGATTACTGCCACCATCAAGCAACTCTCCTATTTGGCCTGTGCAAAAAACAGATGGATCTTGGTGAATGTCCAGGGATTCTCATAAACTTAATCAGCTGGTTACTCCAATTGCAGCTGCTGTTCCAGATGTGGTTTCATTGCTTGATCAAATTATACATCTCTGGTACCTGGTATGTAGCTATTGATCTGGTCAGTGCCTTCTTCTCAACTCAGTTTTGAAGGATCACCAGAAACAGTGGCCTTCAGCTGGTGAGGCCAGCAATATGCCTTCACTGTTCTACCTCAGAGGTATATCAACTCTCCAGCCCAATGTCATAATTTAGTTGGCAGGGACCTTGGTCTCCTTTCTCTTCCACAAGATGTCACACTACTCCATTACATTGATGACATTATGCTGACTGGACCTAGTAAGGAGGAAGTATCAAGGACTCCAGATTTATTGGTAAGACGCTGTGTGCAAGAGGATGAGTAACCAATCCCATAAATTTTAGGCACCTTCTACCTCAGTGTAATTTCTAGGGATTCAGTGGTGTGGGGTATATCAAGATATTCCTTCCAAAATGAAGGATAAGTTGTTACATCTGCTTCCTCTACAGCTAAAAAGAAGGCACAATGCCTGATGGGCCAATTTGGATTTTGGAGGCAACATATCCCTGTTTGTGTGGCTACTCTGGCCCATTAATCAAGTTACTCAAAAAGCTGCTGGTTTTGAATGAAGCCCAGAATAAGAGAAGGCTCTGCAATAGGTTCAGGCAGTCGTGCAAGCCACTCTGACACTTGGGCCATATGATCCAGCTGATTCAATGGTTCCTGAAATGTCAGTGGCAAATAGAGACCCTGTTTGGAGTCTTTAGCAGGCCTTCATTTGCTGAAGTGGCACAACTCAAAATGAAAAGAAACAACAGCAAACATCCATTAATAACCGGAACATGGAATGTATGAAGTATGAATCTAGGAAAAAGAGAAGTCATCAAAAATGAGATGGAATGCATAAAGATTGATATCCTAGGCGTTAGTGAGCTGAAATGGACTGGTATTGGCCATTATGAATCAGGCACTCATGTGGTATACTATGCTGGGAATGACAAATTGAAGAGGAAGGGCATTGCTTCATTGTCAAAAAGAATGTTTCGAGATCTATCCTGCCAATGTAGGGCAATATCCATATACCTACAATGCTGTCATTGATAGGATAATATCCATGTATCTACAAGAAAGACCAGTTAATATGATTATTATTCAAATTTACACCCCAACCACTAATATCAAAGATGAAGAAACTGAAGATTTTTATCATCTTCGGCAGTCTGAAATTGATCAAATATGCAATCAAGATGCATTGATAAGTACTGGTGACTGGAATACAAAACCTGGAAACAAGAAGATAGAGTCGTTGGAAAATATGGCCTTGGTGATAGAAACAACACTGGAGATCACACGATAGAATTTTGTAAGATCAATGACTTATTCATTGCAAATACCTTTTTTCAAAAACAGTGACTATTCACATGGACCTCACCAGATGGAAAACTCAAGAATCAAATTGACTATGTCTGAGGAAAGAGACAATAGAAAAGCTCGATAACATCAGACTGAACAAGGCCAAGGTCCAAATGCAGAGCAGAGCATAAATTTCTCCTATGTGTGTTCAAGTTGAAGCTGAAGAAAATTAATACAAGTCTACAAGAGCCAAAGTAGGACTTTGAGTACATCCCACTTGAATTTAGATATCAGCTCAAGAATAGATTTGACATATTGAACACTAATGACCAAACACTGGATGAGTTGTGGGATAACATCAAGGACTTCATACATGAAGAAAGCAAAAGTTCATTAGAAAGATGGAAAAGAAAGAAAAGACAAAAATGGATGTCAGAAGAGACTCTGAAACTAGCTCTTGAATGTAGAGCAGCTAAAGCTAATGGAAGAAATGATGACGTAAAAGAGTTGATCAGATTTCAAAGGACAGCTCAAGAAGACAAAGTACAGTATTATACAGTATTATAATGAAACATGCAAAGACACCAAAGGGCACGAACATGCTCAGCATTTCTCAAGCTGAAAGAACTGAAGAAAAAATTTAACCCTTGAGTTGTAATTTTGAAGGACTCTATGGGCAAAATATTGAAAGATGGCAGGAAGCATCAAAAAAAGATGGAAGGAATACACAGAGCCACCGTACCAAAAAGAATTGGTCCATGTTCAACCACGTCGGAGGTAGCATATGTTCAAGAACTGATGGTATTGAAGGATGAATTCCAAACTGCACTGAAAGCATTGGCTCCAGGAATTGATGGAATATCACAAAGGGATGCAGTGCTGGTGATGCTTACTTATCTATGCCAATAAATTTGGAAGACAGCAACCTAGCCAACTGACTGGGAGGGATCCATAATTGTGCCCATTCCACAGAAAGGTGATTCAACAGAATGTGGAAATTATTGATCAATATCTTTAATATCTCACACAAGTAAAATTTTGCTGAAGATTATTCAAAAATGGTTGCAACATACATTGACAGGGAAATGCCAGAATTTCAAGCCAGATTCAGGAGAGGATGTGAAACAAGGGATAATACTGCTGATGTCAGATGGGTCTTGGGTGAAAGCAGAGAATACCAGAAAGATGTTTACCTGTGTTTCATTGACTATGCAAAGGCATTTAACTGTCTAGATCATACCAGATTACAGATAACATCGAGAACAATGAGACTTCCAGAGCACTTAATCGTGCTCATGCAGAATTTGTGCATAGACCAAGAGGCAGTCATTCAAACAGAACAAGGGGATACCGTGTAGCTTAAAATTAGGAAAGACGTGCATCAGGGTTGTATCCTTTCACCATACTTATTCAATCTGTATGCTTAGCAAATAATCCAAGAAGCTGGACTATATGAAGAAGAACATGATATCTGGATTGGGGGAAGACTCATCAGCAATCTGTGATATGCAGAGAACGCAACCTTGGTTGCTGAAAGTGAAGAGGACTTGAAGCATTTACTGATGGACGTCAAAGGCCACAGTCTTCAGTATGGATTACACCTCAACATAAAGGAAAAAAAATCCTGACAACTGGACCAATAAGCAGCATCATGATAAATGAGGAAAAGATTGAAGTTGTCAAGGATTTCAATTTACTTAGATCCACAATCAACAGCCATGGAAGCAGCAGTTGAGAAATCAAATGGCATATTGCATTGGGCAAATGTGTTGCAAAAGACCACTTTGAACTGTTGAAAAGCAAAGATGTCACTTTGAGGACTAAGTTTTGCTGACCCAAGCCATATTTTCAATTGCCTCATATGCATGTGAAAGCGGGACAATGAATAAGGAAGATCGAAAAAGAATTCGTACCTTTGAATTATGGTGTTGGCGAAGAGCATTGAATATATCCTGGGCTGCCCAAAGAACAAACAAGCCTGTTTTCCAAGACGTATAGCTAGAGTGCACCTTGGAAGTGAGGATTGTGAGACTTCATCTCACATAATTTGGATATTTTGTCAGGAGGGACCAGTCTCTGGAGGAAGACATCATGCATCTAACGTACAGAGTCCTCGAAAAAGAGGAAAATCCTCAACAAGATGGATTTACACAGTGGCTGCAACAATGAGCTCAAGCATAGCAACAATTTTGAAGATGGCTCAAGACCGGGCAGTGTTTTGTTCTGTTGTACATAGAGTCGGTGTCAGTTGGAACCGACTCATTGGCACCTAACAACAATGAGGTGTAAGAATGACTTTGTAATTGTCTTCATTTAGAAACTACGTGTGGTTTAAGTAGATGTGTATAGGTGCCAAGTTGACAAGGGCTGAACTCTGATGATTAAGGTTATGTGTCAACTTGGATAGGCAATTACTGTCAGAGTCTTAGCAGAAATTATGTGATTATCCTCCATTTTGTGATCTGATGTGAGCAGTCAATCAGTTGAAAGGGAAGTTTCCTTGAGGGTGTGGTCTGCATCCAATATATGTGGATATTCTGGCAAAGCTCACTCTCTCTTGATCCTGCATCTGATGTGTCATCCTCTGACCTATGGTTCTTGGGAGGTGAACCAGCAGCCTGCATCTGACCTGCTGATTTTGGGTTTGTTAGCCCCCGCAACCACGTGAGTCAGGAAAAGCCTCCAGCCTGATGCCTGAACCACAGATTTGGGATTTTCCAGCCTCCACAACTGCGTGAGCTATTTCCTTAAATAAAATCTTTCCTTTTATATATTTATATCTATTTGCCTCACTGGTTTTGCTCCTCTAGAGAACCCAGCCTAAGACAGTAACAGAGCCAGCAGTTGCAGAATGATACAGCACAGCCCCTGTACTACTAAGTCAGTTTCCATCAAGTCCAGTCAGACTCATGGTAACCCCATGTGTGTCAGCGTAGATCTATGTTCCCTAAGGTTTTAAATGGCTACCTTTTTTTTTTTTTTTTTTGGAAGTAGATCACTAGGCCTTTCTTCTGAGGCACCTCTGTGTGGGCTCAAACCTCCAACCTTTCAGTCAGCAGCTGAGCATGTTATCCATCTGCACCACTCAGGGACTCCCATGTACCGCTACTCATACATAAAACAATAAGACAATAAACAATAAAAACAATCCTACAAATACTATAGGTTAACAAAATGGATGTCTGTAAGGAAATACTCTAAGAGACTACTTCCTCTGTGGGCAGGTGGCTACGTTAAGTTAACATTTAGTTTGGCTTGATTATTCTTGATGTGGCGAGGTCTGGTCCATCACTTCTTTAACTCTGTTTACGTGAATAAAAATGTCCTGTCAATGTCAATTTGTCATCCAAAGGAAAAAGTTTTTGAAGCCAAATGAATGCAAGAAATTCTATATATAATCTCCCTCTTTGGGAGATTTATAATTCACACGATCATGTTAAAAACATTGAGAGTTTTCACCACACAGAATCTATTCCTTTTTGCAACAAAGTATATCCTCAGTTAAATGATTTAGAAACGTGTATTTCAAAGAACTATTAACATCTTATAGAATACTAAACTAGTGATGCACAGAACAAGTTTTTTTCAAATCGTGATATTAAACAAAAGAAGCATAATTAGAGAAGCTGGCTTCCAGTTCTCAGAGGGGGCCCTTTCTTAGCTGTGTGACTTTGGTGCTGTTTATTTAAAATGACTTTCTTTCAGCAACTTGCTAATGCATTAACTCCTTCTTCTGCAGAATCCCACTCAATTATTTCTGGAAACGTGCATTGCATATCGCATGTGAGCTTACAATTGTCATTAACTGGCCATTTTCTTACTCCTGCGTGTCTCCCTTTGTGTCCTCCTCCCAGTAAATCTGCTGAACACTGATGAACTGCTCTGTGAAAGCCCTGCAGATCTGGCTTAGGACAAGTATGACTTTGGCACGACCACACCACTCTGCCGGGCCCCGCCGTTCTTGCAGATGGAGTCATTGTCAGGTCCACCATCTCCTGCCCAGCACCACTGCCCTGTCACAGATTAGCACCCCATACACTAATGCTGACGTCAGGGTGTAAGATCCTCAAGTGCTCAAAAGAGCACTGTGTATGTGATTCAGACAATTGTGGGCAAAATGCTCTTTCTTCTTTAATGTTTTTTTTTTTTCTACTTGGTTATCAGAACAATTCTGCTATTCCCCAGGTTTACGGAGTTCTTAGAAAAATCAATATTTCACTTCTTATCTAGAATCTTCTACCCACAACCAACCCCAATTCTTTCCCTGGCTTTAGGACTTTCAAAATCATGGAAAACAGGTCTATGAGAAAAATCTAAATAATGTCATAATGGATTTTAGAACTTCAAAACATATTAATCCTAGAAAATTACTGCATTTTTCATTAAATACCAAATATTTATTTTATAGCATTTATTGCTATAGTAAATAGAATTTTATTTATTTTAAAATCCTCTATATGGTGCATTTTTTTTTTTTTTATTGATTAATAAGAAACCTGTAAATTGCTTGATACACATATCTAGCCATGTTACTGAACTCTTTTTTTTTTTGGTCAATTTTATTTTTTAAAAAATAAGTCACTGTGCTTTTGACATATAATCATATGAAAATAATTATAATTTGGCTCTCATTTATTTTATGTTTTAGATATTGACCAGAAGCACAAAAAGAATATTAAATTGTAATATTAATAGCAGTTATTGTAGACATGTTCCTGATTTTAATAAAAATACTGCCATTATTTCATTAATTGGGTAAAAAAAATAGGGTAATAATCTATTCATGTATAAGAAATAGGTGTTATATTTAAACAAATATTTTTAATGCCTATCAATCTGATATTATTTTTAGTGATTTATTTTGTTACATTAATAGATTTTATATTAAAACATTTTTTATGTTAAAACATTCTTAAATGTAAGATTTCCATCTGCAAGTGATGTAATCAATCTATTACTAAATTTAGTTTGCTAGCATTTTAAATTTTTACACATCTATATTCACAACATGTTTCAACTATAGTTTTTTTTCTTTTCTAATTTTTGAGAACTTCATTATCAGTGACATATTAGCTTCATAAAATCAATTCTATCATTTTATACAGTTGGTATAGTTTCTTTGGGCATTATCAACTCATTACAATTTGATAGAACTCAGCAGTATCTACCCCAGGAGACAAAATTGGAGGACATTTGTTGATAACTTTATTTGATAGTTAATGGTCTAGTCAGGCTTTCTGCTTTATTAGTTAATTTTGGTCATTTTTCTCAAAGCATATTAAATATTTCATTAACATTTTGAGACTAGCAGAGAGTTATTTGTCTCCTTATGCTTTTTATTGCCCCATCAGTAATTCTACCTTTATTTAATTGTTTTTCCTCCTTTTAAAAAATTAAACTGCTGTTTTGTCTACTAATTAAAAGAACACAGTCTTATTTATCATCATCATCATCATTATTATTACTACTGTTTTCCAAGTTAGCATTTCCTTATCCATGCTTTCCTTCAGCTTATTTTGTTTTTGGTAACTTTCTATTTTGAAATCATTGCAAACTCACAGAGAAGTTGCAAGAATAGTACAAGTAACTCTCATCTACTCTTTAAACCAATTCGCAAATGTTTACACTTTACCTATTTGCAAATAGGTACACACATGCACACTCATACACACATTTTTCCAAAGCATTTGAAAGTAAATCAGAGACACGGTGCCATTTTATCAATAAATAATTCCATGTGTCTTTCCTGTAAGCAGGGATATTTTCTTACATAACCACTGTAAAGTCACAAAACCAAAATTTGATATTAATATAAAACTATTATCTAATCCACAGTACATATTCTAATATTGCCAAGTATCCTCTTTATACCCTTTTTAGTTATTTTTTTCCCCTTGGTTCAGGGTCTGCTTTGGGATCACATGTTGCATTTAGTTCCCATGAAACTTTAGTCTTTTTTAATCTGTAACAATTTCTCATTCTTTCTCTTTCTTAGCCTTGACATTTTTGAAGAGGACAAACAAGTTATTTTAGAATGTTCTTGCATTTAAAATTATCTTAGGAATCCTTAGGATTAGATTCAGGTGACACATTTTTGCTCAAATACTACAGAAGAAGCAATGTGTCCTTCTTAATACATCATATCAGGAAGCAAGATACTGCTTTGTCCTAATGGCCTTCAAGTTTATTGTGAACAACTGGCTAAGGTAAAGTCTGCCAGATCTCTCCCATATAAAGTCACTGTTTTTCCTTACATAATTAATAATTACTTTGTAGAGAAGTACAACGTGACTATAAAAACATGCTGGTCTCATAAAATGTTCACCAACTATTTTAGTCTCCATTGATAGTTTTCTAAATTCTTCTTCATTCCACATTTAATAGTTGGTTTTCTGATGTAACAAAGAGCTTTGCCTTCTCCCATTTATTTGTTTTTATCAGTATGGTCTCATAGATTTGTATTTGAACCAAAAGATTATATTATTATTATCTATTCTGATTAACAAATTACCCCATATTAAGCAATGGAAGCTCTATAAACTGACTTCTATGTCCTTTATGTCCTTCTTTGAACACATCCTTCTTTCATGCACAACAAAATGTTTCAGGTTCATCTTGCACTTCCCCTTCCCAGGCCAGCCCTGGAATCAACCTTTGCTCAAAAAAGCCCAGATTCTTTTTAGTGGAGGCAGTATTTTAAAGATCATGGGTGGGGCCAAGATGGCAGAGTAGTCAGATGCTTCTGGTGATCCCTCTTACAACAAAAAGCTAAAACACCAAGTGAAACGGTTATATTTATGACAAGCTAGGAGCCCTGAATGTCAAAGGCAAAGTAGAAGACAGACTGAGTGTCAGGGGGAGGGAGAGATGATTCAGAAGCAGAGAGGACTTGCTGGACCTGAATCACTGGGAACCCTCAGGCACCATTCCCTAAAGAGACTGTGGTGGGCCTGGCAGTAGTATTCCGGACATGGTTTCCTCAGGGAAGAGACAATGAGCCACACAGCCTACTCATACCTCCGGAACCAGAGAAGAATGGCACTCTCGGCAAAAGCTACATACTTGAGTTTATTTTACCCCCAGCCTCCAAGCCAGCATCAGTGGCTGTCAATTCCCCTGGGCCTGAGATAGGTCCTGCTGTGCACCCTGAGACATTTTCCTGGCCTTGGAGAAGGAATAAATTCACAAATGGGGGAAAAGATAATCTGCCAGCTCCACTAAGCTAGGGAGCTCAGGACAGAAGTGGCTCCTGTCCAGGCACATATGGTCTATGGACTTTGAATACCTTTCACCCCTGCATGGACCCATGCGGGCCCGTTTCAGGAGAATAGGCCCTTGTTGGCAGACTGCAACTGTTTCAGCTGTGTGGTGGAGAGGTGAGTGCGTGATGTTTGACACCACTTTGCCTATTAAACAGAGTCCTCACCTATGCACATCAGGGGCCTAAGGACTCATGGCACCACCCACATCACCTAGCCACCAGCAACAGGGGTTTAAGAATAAGGGGTACCTTCCAGTCCTTACAACCAAAAGCACTGGGTGCCTACGATTCGAATGCAGAACCCACCCGTCTGTGCGCTTTAGGCAATAGGGATGTACTTTCTCCACAGACACTTGGCAGACGGTTTTCAGCCGCATGCCTTGTTCAGAGTGTGACCTGCTGTTGCAACCAGATACCTGTACCTACATCAATCACACCTGCCCCTTTAAGATTGTAGGACAGAGCCTGTACCACACACTTGATGGCCAATACCTGGACACCTGGTCTGAATCCATACAAAAAAAGTGAATGGGCTCCTAAGCTCATATACCTGGTAACAGCTATAGCCATCTGGTGACAGGACATTACAGCTTCAAAGGTGAAAATAATCAAGCTAGCTCACTCAAGCAGCCTATTTGGGCATATAAAAAATAAATAAATAAATAATAAAGAAGCTAGGATACAGTAAGCAAACATAAAATAAACTAATACAATAACTTATAGATGGCTCAGAGACAACACTCAATATCAAATCATATAAAGAAGCAGACCATGATCACTTCAACAAGCTCTCAAAACAAAGAATCAGGGGATCTTCCAGATGAAGATGCCGTCCTGGAATTACCAGGTGCAAAATACAAAAGATTAATATATAGAACTCTTCAAGGCATCAGGAATGAGATCAGGAAGGAGATCAGGCAAAATGCAGAACAAGCCAAGGAACACACAGATAAAGCAGCTGAAGAAATAAAACGGTTATTCAAGAACATAATGAAAAATTTAATAGGCTGCAAGAATCTATAGAGAGACAGCAATCAGAAATTCAGAAGATTAACAATAAAATTACAGAATTAGACAACTCAATAGAAAGTGAGAAGAGCAGAATTAAGGAAATGGAAGGTAGAATTAGTGAGATTGAAGATAAAACACTTGACAACAACATATTCAAAGAAAAATCAGGTAAAAGAATTTTAAAAAAGGAAGAAACCCTACGAATCATGTGAGACTTTATCAAGAGAAATAACCTACGAGCGATTGGAATACCCAAAGATGGAGGGATAACAGAAAATACAGAGAGAATTGTTGAAGTTTTGTTGGCAGAAAACTTGCCTGATATTGTGAAAGATGAGAAGATATCTATCCAAGATGCTTTCCAAACCCCACACAAGGTAGATCTCAAAAGAAAGTCGCCAGACATATTATAATCAAACTTGCCAAAACCAAAGATAGAGACAAATTTAAGAGTGGCTAGTTTTTTAGGGATAAATGAAAAGTCACCTACAAAAGAGAGACAATAAGAATAAGATTAGGCTACTTGGCAGAAACCATGCAGGCAAGAAGGCAATGGGATGACTTATATAAAGCATTTAAGGAAACAAATTGCCAGCCAAGAATCATATATCCAGCAAAACTGTCTCTCAAATACGAAGGCGAAATTAGGACACTTCCAGATAAACAGAAGATTAGGGAATTTGTAAAAACCAAACCAAAACTACAAGAAATACTAAAGGGAGTTCTTTGGTTAGAAAATCAATAATATCAGGTATCAACCCAAGACTAGAACACTGGGAAGAGCAATCAGAAGTCAACCCAGTAAGGGAAATCACAAAAATAATTAAAGATTAAAAAAGGCTTAAAATGGAAACAGCAATGCCATTATGTAAAAGAAGTCAACATTAAAATAATAAAGAGGGACTAAGTCATAGATCTTTCATATGCAGAGGAGGTCAAGCTGATAAAGGAAATAAAACTTAGGTTTTTAAACTTAGAAAAATAGGAGTAAATATTAAGGTGATCACAAAGGAGACTAACAATCCTGCTTATCAAAATAAAACATAACAACAACAAAAAAAGACTCAGCAAAAACAAAATCAACAACAATGATTAAGAGGAAAAGACAATATATACAGATAAACTACTCAGCACCAAAAATTAAGTAGGAAAAAGAAACTGTCAACAACACACAAAAAAAAGACATCAAAATGACAGCACTAAATTCATACCTATCCATAATTACCCCGAATGTAAATGGACTAAATGCACCAATAAAGACACAGAGAGTGACAGAATGGATAAAAAACATGATCCATCTATACATGCTGCCTACAAGAGACACACCTTAGACTTAGAGATGCAAACAAACTAAATCTCAAAGGACGGAAAAAAACATATCAAGCAAAAAACAACTAAAAAAGAGCAGGAGTGACAATATTAATTTCTAAAAAAATAGGCTTTAAAGTTAAATCCACCACAAAGGATAAGGAAGGACACTATATAATTATTAAAAGGACAACATACCAGGAGGATATAACCATATTAAATATTTATGCACCCAATGACAGGGCTGCAAGATACATAAAACAAACCCTATCAGCACCGAAAAGTGGGATAGACAGCTCCACAATTATAGTAGGAAACTTCAACACACCACTTTTGGTGAAGGATAGAAATTCCAGAAAGAAGCTCAATAAAGACATGGAAGAGCTAAATGCCACAATCAACCAACTTGACCTCATAGACACAGAACACCCCACCCAACAGCAGCGAAGTATACTTTCTTTTCCAGCACACATGAGACATTCTTTAGAATAGACCACATATTAGGTCATAAAGCAAGCCTTAAGAGAATCGAAAATACTGAAATATTACAAAGCATCTTCTGTGACCATAAGATCATAAAAGTAGAAATCAATAGCAGAAAAAGCAGGGAGCAGAAATCAAACACTTGGAAACTGAACAATATCCTGCTCAAAAACAACTGGGTTATAGAAGACATTAAGGATGGAATAAAGAAATTCGTAGAATCCAATGAGAACGAAAACACTTCCTATCAGAACCTTTGGGACACAGCTAAAGCAATGTTCAGAGGTCATTTTATATCAACATATGCACACATACAAAAAGAAGAAAGGTCCAAAATCCAAGAATTATCACTACAAGTTGAACAAATAGAAAGAGAGCAACAAAAGAAACACTCAGGCACCAGAAGAAAGCAAATAATAAAAGTTAGGGCAGGATTAAATGAAATAAAACCCAGTGCTGTCAAGTCAATTCCACCTCATAGCAACCCTATAGGACAGAGTAGAACTGCCCCATAGAGTTTCCAAGGAGCACCTGGTGGATCCTAACTGCCAATCCTTTGGTTCTCAGCGGTAGCACTTAACCACTACACCACCAGGGTTTCCTTAAATGAAATAGAGAACAGAAGAACAATTGAAAGAGTTAACAAGACCAAAAACTGGTTCTTTGAAAAACTAACTCAAAATGGATCAAAGACCTAAATATAAAATCTAAAATGATAAAGATCATGGAAAAAAAAATAAGGACAACGCTAGAATCATTGAGTATGAGCAGGTGATATTTGACAAGGGCCCAAAGTCAGTTAAATGGGGAAAAGACAGTCTCTTGAACAAATGGTCCTGGCATAAACCTTTGGCCAAACTGACAAAAGAAAAACAGGAGAGGAAGCAAATAACCGAATAAGAAATGAGATGGGTGATAGCACAACAGACCCAACTGAAATTAAAAGAATCATATCAGACTACTATGAAAAATTGTACTTTAACAATTTTGAAAACCTACAAGAAATGGATGATTTTCTAGAAACACACTGCCTACCTAACACAAAAAGAAGTAGAACAACTAAATAGACCCAAAACAAGAGATTGAAAAGATAATTTAAAAAACTCCCACAACAACAACAACAAAGAAAAGTCATGGCCTAGACAGCTTCACTGCAGAGTTCTACCAAAGTTTTAGAGAAGAGTTAACACCACTACTACTAAAGGTATTTCAGAGCATAGAAAAGAATGGACTACTCCCAGACTCATTCTATGAAGCCAGCATATCTCTGATACCAAAACCAAGTAAAGACACCACAAAAAAAGAAAATTACAGTCCTGTAACCCTCACGAAATTAAATGTAAAAATCCTCAACAAAATTCTAGCCAATAGAATTCAACAACATATCAAAAAATAATTCACCATGACCAAGTGGAATTTATGCAGGGATGGTTCAACATTAGAAAAACAATTAATGTAATTCACCATATAAATAAAAAACAAGAACCACATCATCTTATCAATTGATTCAGAAAAGGCATTTGGCAAAGTCTAACACCCATTTGTGATAAAAAAAAAAAAACACTCAGCAAAATAGCAATAAAAGGAAAATTCCTCAACATAATAAAGGGCATTTATAATAAAGCCAACAGACAACATCAACCTAAATAGAGTCTGAAAGCATTCCCCTTGAGAATGGGAACCAGACAAAGATGCCCTTTATTACCACTCTTATTCAACATGTACCGGAGGTCCTGGCCAGAGTAATTAGGCCAGATAAAGAAATAAAGGGCACCCAGATTGTTATGGAAGACGTAAAAGTATCTCTATTTATGGATGACATGATCTTATACACAGAAAACCCTGAAGAATCCTCAAGAAAACTACTGAAACTAATAGAGTTCAGCAGATTATCAGGATAGAAGATAAACATGCAAAAATCACTTGGATTCCTCCACACCAACAAAGAGAACATCCCCAAATCAATACAATTTACCGTAGCCCCCCAAAAGATAAAATGCTTAGGAATAAATCTCACCAGAGACTTAAAAGACCTATACAATGAAAACTACAAGACACTACTGAAAGAAACCAAAGGAGACCTACATACGTAAAAAAACATATCTTGCTCATGGATAGAAAGAGTGAACATTGTAAAAATGTCTATTCTACCAAAAGCGATCTATAGACACACTGCCGTTTAAATCCAAATTCCAATGACATTTTTTAATGAAACGGAGAAACAAATCATCAACTTCATATGAAAGGGAAAGAGGCCCCAGATAAGTAAGGCATTACTGAAAAAGAAGAACAAAATGGGAGGCCTCACACTACCTGGTTTTAGAACATATTATACTGCTGCAGTAGACAAAACAGCCTGGTACTTGTCCAACAACAGATACATGGACCGATGGAACGGAATTGAAAATCTAGACATAAATCCATCCGCATATGAGCAGCTGATATTTGACAAAGGCCCAAAGTCTGTTAAATGGGGAAAAGAGTCTCTTTAACAAATGGTGCTGGCATAGCTGGATCTCCACCTGTAATAAAATGAAACAAGACCCATACCTCACACCATGCAGAAAAACTAACTCAAAATGGATCAAAGACCTAAATATAAAATCTAAAACAATAAAGATCATGGAAAAAAAAAATGACAACGCTAGAATCACCGAGTATGAGCAGCTGATATTTGACAAAGGCCCAAAGTCAGTTAAATGGGGAAAAGACAGTCTCTTTAACAAATGGTCCTGGCATAACTGGACCTCCATCTGCAAAAAAATGAAACAAGACTCATACCATGCACAAAAACTAACACAAAATGGATCAAAGACCTACATATAGTCTAAAACAATGAAGATCATGGAAGAAAAAATAAGCACAATGCTAGAAGCCCTGATACATGGCATAAACAGTACACAAAACATTACTAACAATGCACAAACACCAGAAGAGAAACTAGATCACTGGGAGCTCCTAAAAATCAAACACCTACGCTCATCCAAAGACTTCATCAAAAGGGTAAAAAGATTACCTACAGACTGGGAAAAAATTTTCAGCTACAACATTTCTGATCAGCTTCTGACCTCCCCAGACCTTCTGTTAGTTGAGGACAGGAACCATTCCCAAAGCCAAATGGACTATAGGATAGAAAATGATACTGGTGGGGAGTGAGCTTTTTGGATCAAGTAGACACATGAGAGTATGTGGGCAGCTCCTGTCTGGAGGGGAGATGAGAAGGCAGAAGGGGACAGAACCTTGCTGAATGGACATGGAAATAGAGCCTGGAGAGAAGGAGTGTGCTGTCTCATTAGGGGGAGAACAACCAGGAGTATATACCAAGGTGTATATTAATTTTTGTATGAAAGACTGACTTGATTTGTAAACTTTCACTTAAAACACAATACAAATTAAAAAAAGAAAAACAAAATCATTTAATAATGTGTCATTATTTAATAATGTAACAATCTAGTAATATGTAATTGCTTTGAGGCCTTCTCAGTGGACAGAGCTGGGAAATTTATATGTATTTATCATTTGTCAAACATGAGCTTATATAGATATCACCAATTTCAATCCAACACCACATTTCCATATGTGTCATTCCAAACTACAACAGTGAGAAGCCTAGCCCCGATTTTAGTCAATATTTTTATTTATTGCTCAAATCTAGAATATGTAGAAGGTGTAATCATCAAACTATACCACTATTAAAAGTAAGCCAACTAATCAGAAAGCAAAGTTTGTTCACAGGCTTTTAAAGGAAAAATTAAATATAGTGAATGCACAAGTCTTAAGTACACAGCTTGATGTCCTGACAAATGCATACACATGTACCACAAATAGAGAACATTTACATTACCCAGGAAAATTCCCTCATGTTCCTTTCTCAGTGTATGCTCATATATTCTGCATATGATTGTCAAATTCTAAGTCTTCTCGGATTTCAGATGGGATCATGCTCCATCTGTAAATCAAACTGAGAAGATTCAACATTGCAATGATATTAAGTCTTCCTATCTATGAACTTGTAAATCTCTCCATTTACTTAATTATTTCCTAATTCTCTCAACAATATTTCGCAGTTTCCAGTGTAGAAGTCTTGCATATCTTCTAATAAATTTATTCCTAAGTAGTTTATGCTTTTTATGCCATTGTAAACAGTTATTCTCAATTTCAATTTCCATCTCTTTGCTATTACTACAGGGTCACTATGAGCCGGAATTGACTCAAAGGTAATGGGCTTGGTTTGGTTTTTTGCTACTACTACACAGGAGAGAATTTATTTTTGCATATTGCCCTTGCATCCTGCAAACTTGGAGTCCCTGGGTTGCATAAATGATTAAGCACTTGACTAAAACCCAAAAGGTTGCCAATTAGAACCGACCCAGAGGCACCCCAGAAGACAGCTCTGGCGAGCTGCTTCAAAAAACTCACAGCCTTGAAAACCCTACTGAGCAGTTTGACTCCGCATACGTGGGGTCACCATGAGTCAGAATCAACTCCATGACAATTAACTATAACAACAATGTCCTGCAACCTTACTAAATTTACTTACCAGCTCTAATGTTTTATACACTGATTAGACTTTTCTATGTAGACAACTGATCAACTTCGATGCTTTTTTACTTTTCGTTTCAACTCTGTATGTTTTTACAGACAAGGTCCTCCGGGATAATTGTTGAATAAAAGATGAGAAAAGTGAGAATGGTCTACCTTCCCTTGCCCAGCCTTAGGGTAGAAGTGTTGAATATTTCATCTTCAAGTAAGATATTTTTTACAGTTATCTTTTATCAGTTTAAGGAAGTCCCTTCTATTCCCAGTTTTCAAAAGTTTTATCATAAATGAGTGCTGTCTCTTATCAAATGCCTTTTCTTGATTGAAATGTGATCATATGATTTCTTTCCTTTTATTCTGTTAATGTGGTGAATTACATTGTTTAATTTTTGAACATCAAGTCAAATGTGTGTTACTTGATTTATTAAAGATTTTTGGTTCTAGGTTCATGAGGGAGATTTGCAGTTTGCTTTTTTTTAGTTGTTTCTCTGGGTTTTGATTTCAGAGCTCTACTGGCATCACAAAATGAGTTGGAAAATGTTCTTTATTCCTCATGATCTCCAAGATTTTGTGTAAGGTTGTTGTTACCTCATCCTTAGACAACTAATGGATTTCACCAGTGAAGCTCTCTGAGCTTAAAGTTGGTTTGGAGAGAAAATGCAATGTCAGTTATGTGGTTTTATTCAGATTTGTTTCAATTTTCCTAGGGTGTTTTCTAAATTACCTGTTCATTTCTCTAAGCTGTTTAATTTTTGGAATGAAGTTATTCATAAGATTTCTTTATGAGTCTTTCAATGGCATTGGAGTTTGTGGTGAATTTCATATCTTCATTCCTGATATCATAAGCTTTGTTTTGTCTCTTTAATCTTAATCAGTTTAGATAGGTATCAAATTTACTGATCTTTCACAGATACAATTTCTGGCCTTTTTAATATTTTCCTATTTAATATTTTATATGTTTATGCTCTGATCTTTTACCTTCCATATACTTATTTTGTCTTTAATTTTTTTCATTAATCTTCTGAAGTCGGAAACTTAGATCACTGATTTTAGATCCTTCTTCCTTTATAATATAAACACTTAATACTAGCAATTTCCCTTTAATCACTGATTTAGCAGAAATTGTAACCATGTTTTATTTATCAGTATATCTAAGTTTTCATTCAGTTTTAATACTTTTCATCGTTTCTCTTATGCTTTCTTAGTCTTACACATTTTTTTTATTGTACTTTAGATGAAGGTTTATAGAACAAACTAGCTTCTCATTAAACAGTACACATTTTTTTTATGACATTGGTTAACAACCCCACAACATGTCAACATTCTCCCTTCTCGACCTTGGGTTCCCTATTACCAGCTTTACTGTCCCCTCCTGCCTTCTAGTCCTTGCCCCTGGGCTGGTGCCCCTTTAGTCTCATTCTGTTTTATGGGCCTGTCTAATCTTTGGCTGAAGGGCGAACCTTGGGAGTGACTTCATTACTGAACTAAAAGGGAGTCTGGATCCATACTCTTGGGGTTTTTCCAGTCTCTGTCAGGCCAGTAAGTCTGGTCTCTTTTTTTTTGTTGTTTGTTTGTTCTACATTTTTCTTCAGCTCTGTCCAGGACCCTCTATTGTGATCCCTGTCACAGTGGTCAGTGGTGGCAGTCCGGTATCATCTGATTGTGCTGGACTCAGTCTGGTGGAGGCCATGGTAGTTGTGGTCCTTTAGTCCTTTGGACTAATCTTTCCCTTGTATCTTTAGTTTTCTTCATTCTCCCTCGCTCCTGAAAGGATGAGATCAGTGGAGTATCTTAGATGGCCGTGTACAGGCTTTAAAGACCCCCAGACGCTACTCACCAAAGTAGAATGTAGAACATTTTCTTTATAAAGTAAGTTATGCCAGTTGGGCTAGATATTCCCTGAGACCATGGTCCCCACAGTCCTCAGCCCAGAAATTTGGTTCCTCAGGGAGTTCGGATGTGTCTATAGAGCTTCCATGACCTTGCCTTGAATGAGTTGTGCTGGCGTCCCCAGAATTGTGTACTGTCTTACCCTTTACCAAAGCTACCATTTACCTATTATCTATTTAGTGTTTTCCCATCCCCACCCCTCTCCTCCCTTGTAACCATCAAAGATTGTGTGTGTGTGTGTGTAAACCTTTAATGACAGGGATGGTCTCCTATAATATTTGTCCTTTTGTGATTGACTTATTTCCCTCAGCATAATGCCCTCCAGATTAATCCACGTTATGACATGCTTGGCAGATTCATCATTGTTCTTTTTTGTTGCATAATACTTGCATTGGTTGTTTTTAAGTGAATTATTTATATGACAAAAATTTGGAGATTTTCTAGATATCTGTTGTTATTGGTATATAAAAAATGTTGTGGTCAGGTGGCATACTTTAGAATGTTTTAATCTTTTACTGTGTACTGAGACTTGTTTTGAGGCCCAACATAAGGTCATTTTTTTTAACATTCCATTTGCACTTGAAACTGTTTATTCTGTAGTTCTGGAGTGTAGTTTTCTTTCAGTTTCATCAGATCAATGTGGTTGCTAGTGCTATTCAGATTTATTATACTCATGAATTTTTTTATAGAGTTGTTCTATGAATTACTGAGAAGGGGTGTTCCAATTCCTTTTTTGCTTTTTGTTTTACTTTTTTAGTCCTGTTAAGACTTGCTTCATGCATTTCGAAGCTCTGTGTTTAGGCAAACACACATTTCTGATTGCTATGTCTTCTTGATAAATTGACCATTTTATCATAAAGTAATTTCTCTCTTTCATTTGTAATGTTCTTTTTCTTAAAGTCCATTGCTAAATTAATTTAGATACCACAAACTTCTTATGTTGGCTGTTTTCAAGAGACATATTTTAAATATAAACACCAGGATAGTTGAAAATAATAGAATGGAAAAATATACACTATTCAAATAGTTGGATCATGTGTTTTACCCAATTAGAAATCCCTGCATTTTAATTGGTGTGTTTAATATAATTAATGTTATGGCAAGGTTTAGGTTAATTTTATTATTTCTTTCTATATCTCCCATCTATTTTATATTTCCCTTTTCCAGTCCAATTTTGATTTAATAAACTGTTTTTAGTGTTCCATTTTAATTCTTCTGTTGGGCTTTTAATTATATTTCCTTGCATTACTTTTTTCAGTGGTTAATCTAATCATTGCAGTAAGCATGCTTAACCTCTCACAGTCAACTAAGAGTTAGCATTGTTTTTCATGTAAAAATATAAGAACCTTGGTACAGTTTAGTTCCACTGGACTTCTTTTCTTTGTGCTATTTTTGTTATATACATTATATCTACTCATGTTATTTTTTAGACACATTATATTTACTTAAAATCATATTATTTAAAGTTAATAAATTAATAGAGAAAAATGTAGTTGTGTGTGTATATATGTGGTTGTGTGTATTTTTTTAAACTGTGGTGAAAATATACACAACAAAATATATGCCATCTCAGCAATTTATATATGTATAATTCAGCAACATTGATTATATTCTTCAAGGTGTGCAACCATTCTTGCTGTTCTTTACTAAATAATTCTACCACCATTGACGTAAACTCAATGCACCCCCAGTAAAAACTCCCCTTTGCCCTTCCCATCCACCGCTGGTAACGATTAATAATCTTTGGTTTCTGTATTTGCTTATTTCATGTGAGATCATACAGTATCTGTCCTTTTGTGACCAACTTATTTCATGCAACATAAGGTTTTCAAGGTTTATCTATGCTGTGGCATGCATCAGGAATTCATTTCTCTTTATGGTGGAGTAATGTTCCATTGTGCAATATAACACATTTTGCTTATCCAGTCATCTGTTGATGGACATTTCGGCTGTTACTACCTTTTGGCTATTTTGAGAAGCACTGCAATGATCATTGGTGTACAAGTTTCTGTTTGCATTTAGGCCTTAACTTCTTCTGAGTATATACTTAGGACTGGGGCTGCTGGGTCATATGGTAGATCTATGTTCAACTTTTTGAGGAATCACCAAACTTTTCCACAGTAGCTATGCTATTTTACATTCCCACCAGTAATGGATGAGGGTTTCAGTTTCTCCCCAACATTGTCAGCACCTATAGTTTTTCATTATTTTGATCATTGCCATTATAATAGGGGTGAGGTAAGTATCTCAGTGTTGTTTTAATATGAATCTCCCTAATGGCTAATGACTTTGAGCATCTTTTCATGTACCTGTTGGCCATTTATAGGAGAAAGATGTGGCAGTCTACTTCGTAAGACGATTACAGCCTTGGAAACCCTGTAGGGCAGTTCTCCTCTGTCATACAGTGTTACTATGAATCAGAATTGATGGGACGGCAGGGGTTCTGGTTTTGCTTGGTTGGCCATTTAAACATCCTCTTTGGTGAATGCCTGTTCAAGTCCTTTGCCCATTTTTTTTTTAATTGGGTTGTTCCTCCTTTTGTTGTAAATTTGTAGAAGTTTTTTGTTTGTTTTTATTTTGGATATTAGACCTTTATCAGATATATAAAAAATTAAAAATTTTTTTTTTATGGTTCCTGAAAATTTTCTCCCAATCTGTAGGTTGTCTTTTCACATTTTTGATATATTACTTTGATGAACAACAGTATTTAATTTTATAAGGTCCTATTTATCTATTTTGTCTTGCTTCTCGTGCTTTTGTAGTCATATCTGATAATTCATCATTAAAATCTAGGTCCCAAAAAATTGCTCCTACATTTTCTTCTGAGAATATTATGATTTAAGTTTTCATTTAGGTCCTTGATCTATTTTGAGTTGGTTTTTTGTACATGGTATGAGGCATGGATCCTGATTCATTCTTCTGTATGTGGAAATCCAATTTTTCTAACACTATTTATTGAAGAGACTCTTCTTTCCCCATTGAATGGACTTAGCACACTTGTCAAAAATCAGTAGACCATAGCTAAAGGGATTTATTTCTGAACTTTCAAATCTATTCGATTGGTATATATGTCTGTTATCTTTTAATTACAGAAGCTTTATAGTATGCACTAAAATCAGGAATTGTGAATCCTCCTGCTTTATTCTTCTTCTTTGAGATTGTTTTAGCTATTCAGGGTCCCTTCCTCTTCCATATAAATTTGAGAGTTGGCTTTTGTATTTCTATAAAGGAGACTGTTGGAATTTTGAGGGTGAATGCATTTAATTCATACATTGCTTTGGGTAGTATGATGGTTAAGGTTATATGTCAGCTTGGCTAAGCCATGATTCTCAGTGATTTGGCAGATATTATGTAATAATCTTCTATTTTGCAATCTGATGTGAATGTCCAGTCAGTTGAAAGTGAAGCCTCCTTAAGGGTGTAGCCTTCATCCAACACATACGGTTGTTCTGGCAAAGCTTGCCCTCTCTCAATCCTGCATTCAACTAATCATCCTCTGACCTCTGCTTCTTGGGATGTGATCCAACAGCCTCCTGTCTGACCTGCAGACTCTGGGATTTGTCAAGTCATGCCGCCCCATGAGCCAGAAGCCTTCTGCCTGACCTGCTGTTTTTGAGTTCATCAGTCCCTGCAACCATGTGTGTCAGGGGAAGCCTCCAGCTTTGACCCCTGACCAGTGGATTTGGGACTTGCCAGCCTCCATAACTGCATGAGCCATTTCCTTGAATCAAATTTCTGTCTCTATATTTATTTATATACTTCACTGATTTTGCTCCTCTAGAGAACCCAGTCTAAGGCAGCTAGTATTGACATCGCAACAGTATTAAGCCTTTCAATCCAAGAACATGGAATGTCCTTTTTATTTAGGTCTTCTTTAACTTATTTTAATATGGTTTTATTGTTTTCTGTGGATTCTTTGGGATTTTTTTTTATATATGGGATGATGTTATCTGTGATAGAGAGAATTTTACTTCCTCTTTCCCAATTTGGACACATTTTATTTTCTGTCCTAGCCTAGTTGCTCTGTCTAGAACTTCCAGACTGATGCTGAATAGTAGTGGTGAGAGTGGGCGTCCCTGTCTTGTTCCTCATCTTAATGAAAAAGCTCTCATTCTCTATCCATTGAGTATGATGTTAGCTGTGGGTTTTTCATAAGTGTCCTTTATTATTTTCAGGGATTTCTCTTCTGTTCCTTTCTTGCTGAGTGTTCTTTATCATAAAAACTTATTAAATTTTGTAACATGCCTTTTTTGGATTGATTAAGATGATCATGTGGTTCTTTTCCTTTGTTATGTTAATGTGGTGTAATGCGTTGATTGATTTTCTAATGTTGAACCACCATTGCATTTCAGGGATAAATCCCACCTTATCCTGGTGTATAATCCTTTTAAAATGTTTTTAGATTTGGTTAGCTAGTATTTTGTTAAGTATTTTTGCATCTATATTCATTAGTGATACTAGTCTGTAGTTTTCTTGTGGTATCTCTGCTGGTTTGGGAATCAGAGTAATGCTTGTCTTACAGAGTGAGTTAGGTAGTTTTCCCTCTTCTTCTATTTTTTGGGAAACTATAAGTAGGATTGGAGTCACTTCTAGAAATGTACAGTAGAATTTTCCAGTGGATCCATCTGGTTGAAGACATTTCTTTGTTGGGAGGTTTTTGATTACTGACTCATATTCTTCACTTGTATGGGTCTGTTGAGATCTTCTATTTCTTCTTAAGTCAATGTAGGGAGGTTATGTATTTCAAGAAATTTCCTCCATGTTAATTGATTTGTTGGCATATAACTACTTATAATAATCCTTACAATCCTTTTTATTTCTGTATGATCAGTTGTAATGTCCCCACTTTTGTTTCTAACATAGTTGTATGTATTTATCCTCATACTTATCACTTCTGGTTCTCTTCATTCCTTCTTGAACATTCAACTGTTGTCATGTCCTTTCATTCTGAAAATTACTCTTTAGCATTTTTGTATAGTGCATGTTTGTGGATGATTAGCTCTTTGTTTTTCACTTATCTGAAAATGTTTTTATTTTGCCTTAATGTTTTGAAAGGATATTTCACTAGATGCAGGACTTTGTGTTGATCAAGCTTTCCCTCCGTTTATCACTTTAAATATATTCTTCCCCCTATTTTAAAGCCTCCTTTTTTTTTTCGGATGAGAAGTAAACTATCAAGCATATCATTGCTTCATTTTTTTTTTTCCTGATGACTTTCAAGATGTTCTCTTTATTTTTGTTTTTCATTAGTTGTATTAGTAGGTACATAGGTGTGGCTCAAAATTCCTTGCTACCAATTCTAACTTTTTGGACATCCTGGGCTCAGTTTCTGTTGACATCTTTTTCTCCTAAATGTATGCCACACTTTCCTGTTTTTTGACCTGTATTTTCTCTTTTTTACTTGTATGCAGTGAATTGTACCTGAGGCATAGGTAGTCTAGGTTATATCATATTCCTTAAAAGTGTGCTAGATTCTTTTCTAGCAGGAAGGCTCAGTCAGGTTTCGTTTCATTTTTTGTTAGGATGGCACTCTTCCAATTTAGTCCCACAGTATGCTCCTTAACTTAATGTGTGGCCTTATTGTGGTTTCACCTGAATGCTGAGGTTTCAGTGACACCTTTACACTGTGACCGCGCTGGAACTTTAAAGTGCCCCCAAACTGCAAGCACTTTCATGTAACTCCCAGCCCTGCAGCACATGAACTTAGTTATGGAGTTTCACCCTGTGCATGTTCACTCAAACGTTCAACAAAGACACATGACCCATGATTACTCTTCATATAAACTTCTGAGGCAGATATTCTGACTAATTCCCTTTTCTTAGGTACCCACTCTCTCAAATTCCAGCGACCTCAACAGACAAGAATTCTGATCCCTCTCCTCTGCTAAGTGACACTGCCAAAATTCCTGCACTCTACTTCTGCTCTGTGGAAGAAAATTTTCTTCAGTAGAAATCTGTGGTAACCCTGAAGCAATCATGAAACTCACCTTACGTATCCTCATCTCTCAAGGATCACAGTCCTATGTTACCTATAGTTTAATGTCTAAAAATATTTCTCTCATACAGCTGTGTTTGACAAAGGGCAAGTCTAGTGCCAGCTATTCTTTCATGGATGGAAGCAAATGTCTCACTTAATATTATTTTGTTGTTTATGTTCTAGTTTCTAAGTTTAATGATTCCTTTATCGTTAATGTTTTTTCATAATAAAAAAGCATTTATACTATAAATATAACAGTGACTAAAAGTATGCCTACATCACATTATTTTAAATATTTAAGCTTTTTATATTTATCTTTAAAAGTGTTTTAATTACATATTTGAATTTTTTTCATTTACTATTTATTTAGAAGAGTATAAAATTATGTATCTAATTGCCTCACTCTTTTAGATTAAACTTTGGATGTTAATATTTAGGTTTATTGTATTTTGGCCAAATAATAAAGTCTGTATAATTTTTACTACATAAAATTTATTAAATTGATTGTCATCAAAATTGTGACAAATTCATAAATTCAACAAGTGAGAATGGAAGGGTTATTTTAGTTTAGGTTCCTATTCCATTTGTAAATAATAATTTAACCATACTGATCATATTTTTCAAATCCTCTATGCCCGTATTTACTTCTGTTTTATTGTTGTTTACTTGATCAGGAAATCTGATAAAGGTATTGTGATACATGATTTAACAAAGAGATTTTCATATTTTTCTTTTTACTGCTTAGAGTTTAGTTTTATGTATTTGTAATGTTTTTTGAGGCATAAAGTTTCAAAAATTATATCTACTTTCTAGATTTCACCTATTACACCTTAACTGTTTTGATTCAGAAATTTACATCGATTAACTCTTTCTGTCCTGTTGATAATCTTTGTCCATATTTTAATTTGTTTTACCAGTGTCTATACTTATTTAATATTCACTCAAAATAGTCTTTTATCATAATTTACTGATTAATTTCTCAATTTTAATTTAGGTCAATTTTTAGTAGATCAAATTTTTTTTTTTAATTTCATGAAAAGTATCTTTCTTATATATTTTTGTTGTTGTAAGGTGTCATTGAGTCTATTTCAACTCATAGCAACCCTAAGTACAACAGAAGGAAACACTTCTCAGTCCTGTGCCATCCTCACAATCATTGTATGCTTAAACCCATTATTGCAGCCACTGTGTCAATCCATGTCATTGAGGGTCTTCCTCTTTTTTGCTGACCCTCTGACCCTCTAGTTTACCAAGCTTGATGTCCTTCTCCAGGACTAATTCCCCTGATAACATGTCTCACCATCCTCACTTCTAAGGAGCATTCTGGCTGTACTTCTTCTAAGACAGATTTCTTCGTTCTTCTGGCAATTCATAGTGTTATTAATACTCTTCACCAACACCATAATTCAAAAGCACCAGTCCTTCAGCCTTCCTTATTCATCGTCCAACTTTCCCATGCATATGAGGTGACTGAAAACATCATAGCTTGGGGTCAGGTGCACCTTAGTCCTCAGAGCAACATCCTTGCTTTTTAACACTTTAAAGACATCTTTTTTCAGAAGATTTGCCCAATGCAATGGGTCATTTGATTTCTTGACTGCAGTTTCCATGGGTGTAGATGGTGATTCCAAGTAAAATGAAATCCTTGACAACTTTCAGTATTATCATGATATTGCTTATTTGTCCAGTTGTGAAGATTTTTGTTTTCTTTATGTTGAGATGTAATCCATGCTGAAGGCTGTAGTCTTTGACCTTCATCAGTAAGTGCTTCAAGTCCTCTCCATTTTCAGCAAGCAAGGTTGTGTCATCTGCATACTGCAGGTTGTTAATCAGTCTCCCGTCAATCCTAATGCCACGTTCTTCTTTATATAATCCAGCTTCTCAGATTATTTGCTCAGCATATAGATTAAATAAGTACAGTGAAAGGATACAACCCTGACGCACACCTTTTCTGACTTAAACCATGCAGTATCCCCTCGTTCTGTTTGAACAACTGCCTCTTGATCTATGTACAGATTCCTCATGAGCTTAATTAAGTGTTCTGAAATTCCCATTATTTGAAATATTATCCATAATTTGTTATGATACACACAGTTGAATACCTTTGCATAGTCAGAACATAGGTAAGCATCTTTCTAGTATTCTTTGCTTTCAGCCATGATCCATCTGACATCAACAAAAATATCCCTCGTTTCACATCCTCTTCTGAATCCAGCTTGAAATTCTGGAAGTTCCCTGTCAATGTACTGCTGCAACCACTCTCAAATGATCTGCAGAAAAATTTTACTTGTGTATGATATTAGTGATATTGTTTGATAATTTCCACATTCTGTTGGACCACCTTTCTTTGGAATGGACATCAACATGGACCTCTTCTGATCGGTTGACCAGGTAGCTGTCTTCCAAATATCTTGGAATAGGTGAGTGAACACCTCCAGCATTGCATTCATTTGTTGAAACATCTCATTGGTATTCCATCAATACCTGGAGCCTTCTTTTCCACCAATGCCTTCAGTGTAGCTTAGACTTTTTCCTTCAGTACCATCAGTTCTTGATCATATGCTACTCCTGAAACAACTGAATGTCAAAAAATTATTTTTGGTACAGTGACTCTATGTTTTCCTTCTATCTTCTTTCGATACTTCATGCATCATTCAATGTTTTGCCCATAGAACTCTTCAATATTACAACTTGAGGCTTGAATTTTTTCTTCAGTTCTTTCAGCTTGAAATATGCTGAGTGTATTCTTCCCTTTTGGTTTTCTATCTCCAGGTCTTTGCACATTTCGTTATAAAACTACTTTGTATTCTCAGTGATTATCTTCTCAATGATCATTTCCAGGACATCTTCTTGGTGATTGAAATGTGAAAGTTGGGAACAAAGAATAAGGATCAGTAGTTGGAAAATATGGCCTTGGTGATAGAAACAATGCCGGAGATCACATGATAGAATTTTGCAAAACCAACAACTTATTATTGCAAATACTTTTTTCAACAATGTAAATGGTGACTATACACATGGACCTCGCTGGATGGGATACACAGGAATCAAATTGACTACATTTGTGGTAAGAGACAATGGAGAAGCTCAATATCACCAATCAGAACTAGGCCTGGGATCCACTGTGGAATAGACCATCAATTTATCATATGCAAGTTTGAGTTGAAGCTGAAGAACATTAAACAAGTCCATGAGAACCAAAGTATGACCTTAAGTACATCCCATCTGAATTTAGAGATTATCTTAAGAATAGATTTGATGCATCGAACACTAATGACAGAGGACCAGACGAATAGTGGAATGATATCAAGAGCATTACAGAAGAAAGCAAAAGAGCATTAAAAAGACAGGAAAAAAAGAAAAGCCCAACATAGATGTTGGAAGAGACTCTGAAACTTGCGTAGAGTAGCTAAAGCAAAAGTAATAAAAGATAAAGTAAAAGAGCTGAACAGAAGATTTCAAAGGGCTTTCTTATATAGACTATTATTTATATTTGTTATGTTCGAAACCCTAAGGGGCAGTACTACTTTGTCCTATAGGGTCGCTGTGAGTTGGAATTGACTCAGTGGCAACAGGTTTGGTTTTATTGTCTTCTTCATTATTAAAGTGTACATAGATTCGATTTCCATTTTCTGTAATATCTATTATTTCCTCTCCAGGAAAAAAAAAAATAGCTCATCTCAGTGAACTTTTCTTCATTCTGAGAGATATTTTCAGATTTGTGCTCCTTGTTCACTCTTCCATGTCACTGCTTAAAAATTCTTTGTGAACTGTAACTGATCTCCTTGTAATCTTTCCTTCTCTTATACAAACCATACTATTTTTTTTTTTCTCTTCTCTTCTCCCTTATGGGCTTCCCTCATGATTCACACAACCCATAATTTCACATATGATATTGATGACGCAAACATAGCTTTTTATTTTTCTGGTCACTGTAATCAATACATTTCAGAAGAAATATATTCCTCTAACGCTCTTATTTTTTATTTTTCTTGTACTGGCCTACATTTAGACATGATTTCATATGGTTTGTTGTCTCTGAGGCATTAAGGTGTTATTAAGTTTATTATAGGCTTGTTTGTTTAGTTCTGATTTCTTGTTTTATTGTGTTTTGATACATCTGGATGGGTGGGGCAGGCATGATACTCTAGCCACTAATTTGGCAGTACTGGGGCACTTACCACCTGTTTTTGGGTGGGTGCAACAGTGGCTTGAGTGTAATGCAGGTCTCTGTTCACTGGTCATGCAGGACAGCTGAGGGGATTGGGTGGGCATTGTCCATGGTCTGTCATCAATCCAGTGGCACAGGAGTGGGAGGGGGTATTCGCTGAGTGGATGCTGGGGCAGGTGGGGTGGGTTTGGCAGGCAAGCGGGGGCCACGGTCATCATCACTCACCAGGTGGGGGTGTATGTGTGGAGGGTGGGTGCATATGTGTTCATAGTGTCACTGCCACTTTTCAGGCATGAGTATGTGAGTGGTAGTCACGTATACATGTGGGCACTCAGTTGCCACTACTCACTGGGTCTAGTGGTGTGGGTGGTGGGCAGGTGTGCTCACAGATCCTCTGCTCAGCAGGTGGAGGGAGTGGGTGACACGCAAGTGCGTGTGTAGTTGCCGCCACTCACTGGTTTGGGGGGGGAGTGGGTGCATGCATGAATGTGCAATCACACAATCACCACAACTTGCTGAGCTGAAGGAGGGTTTGGGAAGTGGACAGGTAAGTGCATGGGAGTGCACTTACTATCACTGTTTGAGTAGGTAGGAGGGGTGTCAGACAGGGCTGGGTTGGGGGATGGGAGGCTCATATTATGGTCCCTGGTTAGGCAGGTTGGCTGGGGTATGGGACCCTCTGTCGCTTCCAGTTAGGAGGATGAGGGGAGAGGGAGTGCGCCCCTTGGGCAAGCAGATGGGGGTGCCTGGGTACTTTCATTTTACTGCTGTCAGCAGTTGGGACCTGCCCCACAAGTGATCCACCACTTTGTATGTGTCACCCATTCCAGATGTCAGTGACTGCCATTTGTGACTATACCTGGCTCTGATCCTGGAGCAGAGTCTGGATCCTGGCTTCCTCCCTGCACTGGGGATGGCAAGGTCCCTGGAATTCTTATTCTCCTTTCTGTGCTTTCCTTTCTTAGATTCAGATCACGACCCACTCAGATGGTTTCTCTCTGGGTGTATTTATATAGTTTCTCTGTCTCTTATGGGCAATCTGTGAAGTTGCCCTCCTGTGCTCATTGCCCGGGATTGCCATTGGCTTTGTCTCAAGATGCCCACATTGAGTCAGGATGGCTGGCAGAGCCCCTGAACTCCATTTCACTCCTCATTCACTGCATTCATTTAATTTTTTTCCCAGTTGATGTTCAATTATCCCTCCTTTTCGATGTGCAGAGTTACGGGACTGTTATCTGCATCTGTTTCACTTCGTTTCTTGGGCCTTTGTTGTAGAGGGATGGTAAAAAGATCTAACTAGTCCATCATCTTGGCTCCTGTCCTTTCTGATTTTTTTTTTAATTTTAAATGAAAAAACTGGAAAGTGTGTGACCACATTAATATAGTGTCTGTTTACTCTGATTATATCAGTTTGGATAGGATTAATGATGTGTAAAAACAAAGGAAATTTGACAAATGAAATTTAATATGGATAAATGATAAATCTCACCAGCTTAAAATATAAATTGTTGAGATGAGTGTGGCTCAGCGTGGCTATGAGTGGGAAATAGATTTAACACCATTATGTGTGAAAAGTAATTTCTAAACTTATGAATTCAATATTAGAAAAAAACTATACAAAGCTGTGCCTGACAGTTGAAAAGGCTTTTGTGTGTGTGAGAGAGAGAGTATTCTCTCTCATGAAAATGCTAAACAGGAATTTGGTAATTCTTCTTCCTCACCACTATTACCCGCCACTTCAAAGAAGTTATAGAAATGATTCTTTTATTGGTTAGTGTTCTAATTATCAATTCATTCAATAGTAATTTATCCCTCATGGAGTTCTCTCACCATTATAACAGAATGTGGTAAGTACTATAATGGAGATATAAAATTTATGATTAATTGTAACTGGAATAAAAGCTAATCCTTCACAGAAACCTTAGTGTTATTCCCTGCTTTAGGTTAAACTAATTTCTATTACCCTCTTCAACTCTAAGATTCTTTGATTTTATAATTCTAATTACCTGAACTTAATATCATATTGTGAAAAATTATTTGTATTTTATTTATTTGTATAATTTATACAATGCTGTATCTATTATTTTCCAAATATCTTCTTTATTTAATTAAATGGTGTTTTCAATAAAAAGTAATTATCAATGGAAAAAGAAAGAAGATACAAATTACCTATGTTACAAATGAAGACACAGATATCACCACAGACTGGACGACAAAAGGCTGATAATGGGATACTATGGAGAACTCTACATGCATAAATTTGAGAACATAGATGAAATGGACCGATTCTTTGAAAAAGATAAAGTCACCCAATATGAAACAGATAATCTGAATAGGTCAATAACTATTAAGGACATTGGGCCCATAATTTAAAAAAGTCCTAGAAAAGAGATCTCCAGGCCTAGACCATAAATAAAGACTTAAAATTGTCCCTATTGGCAAATAACATGAACATCTATGTAGAAAATCTAAAGAATATGCCTGAAAACTCTGACGACCAATAAATAATCCAGCAAGGTCATAGGACAACATACAAAATTATTTTGTCATTGTATTTCTATATATCAACAAGGAACACCTGGAAACCAAAATTAAAAATATAATTCCATTTACAATCACTCCAAAATTTAATACTTAGATGTAAAACTAACAAAACATGTAGAAGTCTTGTATGCTGAAAACTGCAAAATGGGGAGACAGCATACAAATGGATTGGAAAACTTAACACATTAAAGATGTCAATTATCACCAAATTATAATAACTAAGGCAATTTTGGAAAAGAAGGCTAAATAGGGAGAAATCTCTCTACTCCATTTTAAGACTTACAACATCAGTAATCAAGAGCGTCCAGTATTGGTGGAAGGACAGACACTTAGAGCAACAAGCAGAATAGAGAACCAGAAATAGCTCCATACAAGTACTACCAATTAATTTTTGACAAAGATGTAAAAGTAATGAAATCAAGAGAGGATAGCTATGTCAACGGTGCTGGTACAATTGGATACTCAAAGGCAAAAAATAAATAAATAAACTTTTACTGAAGCCTCACACTTTACACAAGAATTAACAAAATGGACCACAGACTTAAATTAACTTGTAAAACAATAAAACTTTCAGAAGAAAACATAGGAGAAATTCTGGGACCAGTTCAAAAAATTGTACTTCATCAAATTAAAAACTGTTGTTCTGCAAAAGACTGTTAGCGGGATGAATATACAAAAGCATGGGAGAAAATATTTACCAATCACATATCTGAAAAAGGACTAATACCTAGAATAGGTAACCAAACCTGTTGCTAGGAAGTCAATTCCAACACATAGGAACCCTACAGAACAGAGTAGGACTGCCTCATAGGGTTTCCAAGGCTGTAAACTTTTATGGAAGTAGACTGCCACATATTTCCTGTGCAGAGTGGCTGGTGAGTTTGAATCGCTGAACTTTTGGGTAGCTGCCAAGCACTTAACCACAGCACCACCAGAGCTCCTTGAACTAGATAAAAAAAACTCTCAAAACTCAAATTAAAAAAAAAAAAAAAATTGATTAGAAAATGGGCAAAAGACATGAAGAGACATTTCATCAAAAAGGATATAAAGATGGCAGACAAACACATGAAGAAATGTTCAATCTCACTAATCATCAGGGAAATGCAAATTAATACCATGATGATATATTACTCCACACTTCTAAGAGTAGCAAAATTAAATTTTAAAAAATGATGATAATACCAAATACTAATAAGGATATGGATAAACTGGATTTCTCCTGTATTGCTGGTGGGAATGTGAAATGGTACAACTACTATAGAAAATAGTTTCATGATATCGTACATTCATACCATTGAATGCTACTCAGCAATAAAAAGGAACAACTGCATTTATACACAACAAATTGGACAGATTTCTTGGATGGTATGCTGAGAGAGAAAAGCCAGCCACATAATGTGTGGTTCCATTTATATAACTTTTTCAAAATGACAACTATAAAAGAATGACAACTATAGAGATGAAAAATTTAGTGGTTATCTGACACTAGGCATAATGGAAGACAAGTAGGTGGGTGTGACTATACAGAAGTATAGATGGAGTATTTCTGTATCCTGACTGTGGTAATGGTTACACAAGTCTACACGTGTGATAAAATGGCAGAGAACTATATACATATTGAACCAATGTCAGTTTTCTGGTTTTGATACCCTACTATAGTTATGTAAGGTGTTACCACTGAGGGAAACTGCCTGAAGGATATACAGGATCGCTTTGTAGTATCTTTGTCATAGGAGCCCTGGTTGCACAGTGGTTAAAGCACTAAACTGCTAACTGAAAGGTCAGCAGTTTGAAACCACCAGCAGATCTGCAAGAGAAAGATGTGGTAGTCTGCTTCCTTAAAGATTTACAGTCTTGGAAACCCTATGGGGTAGCTATGACTTGGAGTTGACTCAACGGCAGTGGGTCAGCATCTTTGTCACTTCCTATGAATTGATAATAATTTCAAAATAAAAAGTTAAAAAAAAGTAATATCATCTGCCAATTATCATTGGGTGATGTCATTAGGAATTTCTGAAACAGTTATTTTCTTTGTACTTTCTTAATCTATGTAAGAAGTAATAACAAATACTCTAAACAACATTCTCCGAACTGTGTTTCATAGTATAATAGTTCTATCAGGAGTATATTGATTTCTATACAAAAAGGAGTGTGGGGCTAGGTGATTTGGAAAAGCCCTATGTTGAATACCAATCTTTTGAAAATTCAGAATGCATGTTATATATTAAACTTTTAGAAAATCTGGCTTATCTCATAGTTGATCCAGAGAAGCCCCTCACACACACAACTTTTTCTTCCCCGATGACTTGAGAATTCTGGTTTCATAACTTGGGAAATATTACCCTAACATATGTCAATTAAAATATTGAGTTAGTGAAAGCAGGGGCACAGTTGATAACTTTGGAAACATAATGGCAGCTTTCTGAGCCCTAGTCACTCAGCTGCAGCCTATAATAATGAATTCCTGAAGGTTAGGACAGCTGATCCTCACAGGAAGCCTGACTTATTAACATAATGATACCTGACCTACTTTTCAACATAATCTCCCAAAGAAAACAAAAGCCATTCACAGTCCATGGTTAATAAAGTCCCTGAAAACACACTGGTTGCTTTCAACATGCTATATTACTTTTATGAAAGCCCACATTTGGGTTAGTATTTATATATGACTAAATTATCTCGCTTTCTCCTTTCCAAAAGTGCTTTGCTCTTATTTTAACATTCACAATATGAATGTTTATGCACCTATCTCTTACTAAACCCCCAAGCCAACCAGCAGCTCTGAAATTATTCAGGCTGTATCTTGAGTGGCTTGTTTGTTTGTTTTGCTCCAGGGCCACATCTCATGGAGGAATCCAGTGCTTATCAAGTAAATAAATGAAAAGGAAATGAGATAATAACACATCAGGAAACACAAGTATATGATTATTGGCTGAGAACACTAATTACCTAGGTCAATGGTTTTCAGTTTCCAGTGTGATCCACCCTATTGCAATGTGGCCTTTCCACAGTGGCACACTACACTTTTAAATTTATTTTTGCCATAAATGAGCACAAATTCTGATTTGGTAAAATATTTCAGATGGAGCATTGAGCTGAATATGGTCGAGAAGTAATATACAATTTATTGTGAATAAAAAATAATAGACAATATCATAGCATCAAACCAAAGATGACCCTCCCCAGAAATGCATGTGTTCACTAGGAAATGAGAGAACTCTGCTATAGCAAATGAGGAAGGGCAGTCAAGACAATAAACAAGCCAGCCTAAACACAAAATAAAAAACAGTCCTCAAAGACAACTAAGTGTGCAGAAAAATTATGGTTGTGTGTTTATGGAAAGTAAATACATTGTTATTGATATTGCTATAATATAGAAATAACTATTTCAATTATTGATGACTTGTTTAATATTGCTTTCAGTTTTTTTTTAATTTCTTCAAATACACAAGATTTTTTTTTACACAAGATATTACATGGCTTGACTAATATATACATATTTTTTCAACCTTCACTCAAATGTCAATTTCTCAAAGAGGACTCCTCTGACTGCCCCTTAAGACTGTAACCCACCACTCCCAGAATTTTTTTTCCACTTTCTCTATTTTTTTCCAGAGCACTTATCACCATGAGATACTATGTGTTATTTTACTTATTTTATGTTTGTATTCCCATCATCACTAAAGAATAGAAGTTCCATGAGGGCAGGAATTTTGACTGTTTTGTTCACTGCGTTATGCCAAGTAACTAGAATATAATCTTTAGCACAAAATAAATGCTCAATAAATATTTATTGAGTAAATAAATTAAATTTCTTTTTTTAAATTTCTTAACATCTCCAACAAATTACATCACACAACCAAATACATAAACGTAACACTTAAAATTTTATATGAAAACAATTAAATCAATTAACTTTATCCTGAAAATACATACAGATGGATTTTTTTTTTTTTAATCAAAGATTCAATACACCCACTCCTCACTTATTGACATGATTAGGTTACAAAGACTGGGTGATTATATGAAATCAGCATTATGCAAAAATGGAAGATAACCACATCAGATCACAAAATGGAAGATGACTACATCATTACATAACTGTGAAATTACCTCATTATATAACTACCAAACCACTGATAATCATGGCCCAGCCAAGTGGAAACATAACCTTAACGATCACAGCCAGTATTACCCTTGTCTCGCACCTTGGTGTTTGCTACCATTAGGCTTACATTGTTAATACACAAAATAGTCGGATAGGAGATTTTTTTACTATTTTTGTAAATGTGAAATGTTGAATAACAAGATAGCTGGAAAGTGAGGAGTAGGAGTACTGCCAATGATTAAAATTATGACATTTCTATGTATGTTCAAAAGGAAACAAAGAATAAAATAATAGCTCTCCTTTCTCAGCGGAATGCTTTTCCTAAATTTTGTATTGTTTAGGTGACTGCGTCTCAAATTTTAAGGCACATGTCAATCATTTGAAAATCTTCTTAAGAAGCAGTGTATGATTCAGTAAGTCTGGGGTGGAGTCTGAAATTCTGCATTTCTAACAGCTCCGCTAATGCTGTTTGTCCATGGACCAAGAATTGAACAGCAGTGTTTAGATCACTTTTCAGCAGTGTTAAATTGTACACTCAGGTGCTTTAAAAAATAAATGATATCTGAGGAATTTTCCATCCAATAGAAAAAAATGCACTTAAAAATATTTTGAATTTACTTGATAAGGCTGTTATTAAGTAACTGAGTGTAAGAGTTTGGATTATTGTTTATCAAATATTCTTTACTCTCTCACTTCCAACCGGAGGAGAGCATATTTCCCCATCTCACTGATTTGGGGCTTTGATATGTGACCCGTTTTGGGCAACAGGATGTTAAAAGACGTGACGCAGGCAAGGATTAGACATGTGCTTAAAAGTTTGGGCTAGTGCCATTGTGTTCATGCTTTTTGCTCTAAGAAGAAGGTGCTTTAGGTAGCTGCCATTCCAAAAAGGATAAAAAAAAACATGTGGATTGGGGTCTTGGCCTTGCCCACACCTTGGGGCTGAGCCCTGTTGAGCTCAGCCAAAATAAACAAAATCCAGCCAGGGCGATAAATGAGAGAGAATTTTTTTTTTTAGTTGACACTGAATTTTGTTGTTTACTATTCTCAGAGAGGATGAAGATATTTGTAATGCATGTATTTGACAGGACCCCTGGTGATCCAGTGGTTAAGAGCACAGCTGCTAACCAAAAGGTCGGCAGTTTGAATCCACCAGTCGCTCCTTGAAAACCATTCAGGGCAGTTCTACTCCATCCTGTAGGGTCACTATGAGTTGGAATTGACTCGACAGCTATGGGTTTGGGCACACCAGAAAGGCTAAAATCCAAAAGACAATCTGAGGATGTAAAGGATGTAGGCTATCGGAGCACAAATCCACCACTTGTGGGGATGTGAACTGATGTAATCTCTGGAAAATTCTTTGGAAGCATTTACAAAAGCTGGCCATACACATACATACCGTATGACCCAGTAATTTCACTCCTAGGTAAATACCTAACAGAAATGAGTACATATGTTCACCAAAGACATGTACAAGAGTATACATAGCTAGCCCCAAACTGTAAACAGCCCATCGACAAAGAGAATGGATAAATATATTATGATGTATTCAAATAATGGAATATAAGCAATGAGCACGAATGAACTATTGTTATATGCAGTATGTTTGAATGCTAAAACATATTTTGTAAAAGAAGTCAGACACGCAAGTTCATAACGTATGATTCCATGAAGTTCAAAAATAGGCAAAGCTATTCTATAAAGAGAAAAGTAAGACAGTGATTACCTTTGAGGGTAAGGAGTGCCTGGAAGGGAGGCAGGGATTCCTGCATGCTGCTTCTGTTCTGTCTTAACCTGAGTGGTTGTTACTTGGGTGTGTACTTTGTAAAAAATGCATTAAGCTATATAATGATTATTTGAGTGCCTTTTCTGTGTGTATGTCTGTTATTTTTACTTAAAATACTACACAGTGCTTTTAGCTTAAGTACTTCCTTGGTCAATCTTTTTATTATGTACTTTTTAATTAGCATTTTCTTTATTAAAATAAAATTACCCCCCCCCCCAAAAGTGCTTTATAAGCCACAAATACTCCCATCAACAGTACATGAAATTTCACATTGCTCTGCATTGTGGACTTTGCCAAGCTGGTTGATGTGAACTGAAGTCACACTAGGCTCTAATTTGTATTTTGCTAATTAATAATGAGTTTGTATATCTTCTTATATTTTTATTGGCCAGTTGGTTTTCCTTTTTGATCAAGTGCCTGTTTTAACATTTTTGGCTAATTTTTATATTGAATTATTGCCTTTTTCATTATTGATTTTAAGTTTTTTATTCGTCTCCATTGGTCAACCTGAAGTTGACTATGCAAAAAAACTATGTTGTAGTAATTAAAAAAAAATTAGGGAAGGGTTATTAACATAAGGTTTGATACACGTTAGAGCAACTCTTCTAACTTGTCTTCAAGATCTTTTGGCTACTCCTGGCACATTTATAAGTCTTAGAACTAGATATTCAAGTTTCACGTACCATCTGTTGGGATTTTGATTGAATCTCTATATCAATTTGCAGAGAATTTAAAATTTTATAATATCGAATCATCTAATAGCTCTAAACTGTTTAAGCCTTCTTAATGACATTCAGTCAAGTTTGATGATATTTCGTGAGAAATCTTCCAGGTATTTGTAGATTTATTACATGGTACCTAATATTTCTGATGTCGTATAAGTGCTATTTTTTTAATCAAAAATCATTTTCTTATTGTTTGTTTATAGTATATAGAAAAATTGATTCTCTATGATATAGATAGGCTGTGTACTTAGTATACATACATAAATATAAATGATACATATCTATTTTTATTTTTTAATCTCACAACTTTGTTGAATTATCTTATTAATACTAATTCATTTCTAGATTATTTTAGATCTCCTATGAAGATAGAATCTTATCTTTTAAAATAATGAATGTTCTGTGGGATTTTATTTGGTGGTTATACCACTTATTTCCTTTTCTTGCTTTATTGCACTTGGTAGAATCTCTAGTATATTGTTGAATAAAAGTGGAGAAATGGGGATCCTTATCTTGTTCCTGATTTCAAAGAGGAAAATCATGTTTTCCATGACTTACTATTAAATATTACATTTTATATATTTATACAATTTTTTCTCATTAAAGAATGTATGTAATTTGGTAAGAGCTTTTTCATCTATTGAAATAATGTGTTTTTTTCTTCTCTAATCTCTTGAAGTGGTGAATTACATTATTATCACCAACTATTATATCGATTTTGTATTTCATGGAGAAACCCAAAATAGTCAAAATGTATGTTAAATATTGTTGAATTGTTTTGTAATTATTTTGGGGAAGAATTTTTGCATCATTGAGGAAAATTAACATATGTTTTTCCCTACTCATGTCTATTTTAAAGGGTTTGGTACCTGACTTATGTTTGCCTTGACACTAAATTATTTGAGGAATTCTCTTTATTTCTAGTCTCTAGAAAATTTGAGTAAAATTAAAATTATTTCTCTCATAAATGTTTGCTAAAATTTGCCAATTAGTCCATATATCTGGACTCAATGTTTTCTTGGTAGAAAAGTTTTCTCACTATTAATTCATGTTTGTTAAATTATTATAAGACTATCTAAGTTTTGATTTCATCTTCATTTTTTGAAGTTATATTTTGATAATATTTTTCTATATCTTCTAAATTTTCAAATTTATGCCATAACCCCTTTTATATTTTATAACAATATTAATATTTTTATCATTAATAAATAACATCCTCTTTTTAAATCTTAAATATACACTTGGCTAAGTCAGACCTCCTTCAAGAATTTGTTCAAATATCTTCCCATTCAGGTCTATCCTTGATATCCTACTTAATATTTTAACCTTCCTTCCTTGCATTTCTGATCTCCCTTGCCTTATTCTCTATTTTTCCTCATAGCATTTATCACTTTTAACAAACTATGTAATTTACTTTACACACACACACATTTTTTTTTTTCTGTTTATCATAAGAATATATGTTCGTGAGGATAAGTAACTTGTCTGTTTGTTTAGTGAGGTATACCGGGAGTCTCAACATCTAACACATAAAAAGTGCTGGATAAATATGTGTTAATTAAATTTGATATTGTCTTCTATCTCTTGATCATTCTTGACAGAGTTCTGAAAATTGTAGCACTCTTTTCAAATCCTCTCTATTGTACATTTGTGTTCTATTTCATTAATTGGCAGTATTAGCTAATTGTTAGTTTCTGCTATAAGAATTTTAGGGCGACACATTTTTCTCTAAGTACTGGAGTAACTAATCCCACTGGTTTTTTAATGCATCAGTATTTTTCTGTTCAACTTTTTTCTATTTCTATTGCTAGAATTTTCAAAAGTGTGAGATTTATCAGTTATTAAAAATGTGTTTCTTCGTACAAATAGGGAATTTTAAGGCATGGTCTTATAATTGATTTCTAGCCTAAATCAAATGACATACTGTCTTGTCACATTAACCTATAGAAAATTATTAAAATTTGCTCAATGCTTAAGAATACAATCTCTTTTCTTTTGTTAATTGTCCTTTGTGTGTTTGAAAAGGATGGATATCCACAGTTTGTAAATGTAGTACTACACATGCCCATTAGGTTCAGATCATTAATTGTGCTGCTCAAATATCCTATATCTTTACTAATCACAGTGCAGAATAAAATTATCTTGGGTAAGCCTGAGATATTCTCAATTATGTATCAACAAATATGCTAATTAGAATGTATATGAATATGGAAAATATGTTTTTCAGAGTAATCTGTATTTTATTTTTTATAAGATTTTGATTTTCCTAGATACAAATATCACTTTCTTTGACTATGCTCTATATTTTCAACATATTCTGTAAATTATAAAATAAAATAATAAATAGCATTTTCATTTTTCTTCTAGATTTTGTTTTTATAGTCTACCCTGATGTACAGAAAATTAAATCAGCAGATACTTTTTATTATAAAGAATTATTTTCTTCTCCTTTAGTGATAGCCTATTCCTTTAAAAATAGTTTAATTTTTCACTCCTTTTTGTAATTCTTAGATAGGAGACTTTAACGTCAAATACTTGATTGGTTCTCAGTCAAATTTCTGAAATCAGCTGATGTGGTGGCTCAGTTCCCCCCCACCATTTTTCTAAGTTTAATTAGAACATCAATGTTTCCATCAAACGTAGGATAAAACCATCCATAATTCATAAAGCAGATTCTAGCCATTCTATAATTAAAACATAACATTTAAAACTAGTAGACTAGGAATACAGCTGAATTTTTAAAAATATATATTAAAAAACTACTATGTAAAAAAACATAATCATATAACAAGAAATAATGCTAAATATTGGCTGCTTTTTTTTTTTAGGGTTTATTCCAACTTCTTGTTTGTTTTAAGGGGCTGAAAAAGTTTCCCTTTTCTCATGCAATATCTGCAACTAATTAAGTTTTACTGGCCAGTATTACTGACGTGGGTGGGCTCACCTAAAACCTAAAGAGATTTGAAACTCAATTCACCAAAAAGCACCTTCTAGTAACACTTTCCCTCCAAAGACTTATGATTACGTTTGCCTTTATTTTTATACCAAGTAGCTACCAAGACAGTAAGTTCTTAATACATATCTGATCCCCTTTGTATATCAGCATCTTTTCCCAAATATGAGGGGCTTCCCCAAAACATTCACAATTTTAGAGCTGAAATACAAAGAAAAACTTAGCAAAAATCAAATCGATACTTTAAATCTAAAAACAGTGTGTTATATCACTAGGAAAGCAATATGTTCACAAAATTACAATAAGTTTCAAAAGGAAGTATCTGCACTACTCACCTGATACATTTTTGTAATACTCAAAAGAAAATGGCAATTTAAAAAAATGTGCATTTGATGCAGAAAATAAGTTAAGTGTAGGAGAAATTAAATTAAAAATTTTAGTGTAGGAGAAAATATTTATAAAGTAGAGGTGAACATTAATAGTATATCCAAGATTAGCCAAAATGTTTTGCTTGGTTCATATACGATAAAAATGGATATTATAAAAGATAATCCGTAATTGATACAACAAATAGTTATGTAGTATATATAGGACTTCCATAGCTCTACTATGTTTTTAAGATTCAGTTTTATACAGATGTACATGGGAAAAGAAGTGGTTCATAAATCAAAGTACTTGGGTTCTAGTATCAGTTCTGCCAGTACTGGTTTTATGAACTTGGACAAAGCCCCCCTTGTCAGTAGCCTCATCCGTGGCGATGGATAATAATATCCGTCCCACTTACCTCTCGGGCTTCTGTGAGGATCAAATGGAGGTTAGTAGGTAAAGGGACTTTGAAAAGTTGAAAGAAGTTCTTTATAAATGTGAGCTGTTATTATACTGAAGTTATTCTTGACATTCTAGATTTGGTGTCACAAGAAAAGGAAGAGCAAACCCTAATCCTCTAGTTTAGAGACTATTACAAGTGGTACTGGAAAAATTTGTCAGCCTTCATTTTGACAGTATACATTCACCCCATTTGCCATGAAATGAAGCAACAATTGGGCTGTGTTGCAGAATTTTACAGGCTTACCAGAATGAGCACATGTGGCCCATTTAGCCGTTTTTTTTTTTTTTAATTTTAATAGGTGTTGTTTATTATGAGTTGATCTCCTACAATAATAATGCATTATCTGATATGTATCTCCTTTAAGAGATCACCTTGTCTACTTTATACATTATCTGGGTATTAATTTTTTGTTTTCTACCAACCTATCATATCTGACGAGTGGCACAAAATAATGACAATTCTCTGAAATGCATCAAATAAGAAGCGGTCCACCACCCCGCATGAATTAGCTTTCACGGGTGATCTTTTGCTTGTCAGTTTTCCAAGCATCTTTCATATGGAAAATACTTGGTATCATTCTGTTTGTCTTTGAAGGCACCAGTTTTCCACTTGATCTCCAATCACCTCACACACACACAAAGCCAACAACTAGTTTTAACTTAATTATTGTTCGAAATTAAGTATTGAGAGGGAGAAAGGAATGTATTTAAACAGTTAAACCACTTCAACTGCTCTGCTGCTAAAATATAGCTACTCTGTCCATCTCAGCAATGAACACACTGCAGAGAGTAAGGACATGGGAAGTGAAGGCAAAAGTCAGGAAACAGAACGTTTGTACTTACTGCAAATGAAAGTCGTTTCATCTGAGTTATCAGCACAATCATTCACAAAATCACACAGCTTGTCCTTTGGAATGCAGTGCTGGTTAGCACACATGAATTCCTCAGCAGTACATTTCCTGTCTGGGCTAAGTAAAGGGGAACAACCTTGGAAGGAGATGTCATCCACGGCCACATCTCCGATGTAACTGATGCCGCGTTTTGCCCTGAAGATAATCTTAAAAAAAAAAGAAAAAAATGGAAAAGCTGGTTTCAGTTGCACCCTCAATCAAGTAGTTCAAAACTTGAAGCAAACGCTAAATAGAGCATGTAGAGATTGAATCTGGTAAAAGTTTCCATAATGATTCTGATCCAGGAAACTTGAGGGTCCCCTAAAATCTGTACCATCCTTGAAACCTAAGAATGTGGGCGTGGCATCACTCCTGCCTCATGTCTAGGTTTCTGTGAGGTCTAGAAAAGTGGTGGGAGTCACCAACCCACTACTGCTGATTCTGCCAGCTCTCAGATCCTAACCAAGACCTGCTCCTGGAAGCAGGAGGCCAATCAGGTGACAGAATGTACCAAAGAAAAAAGATGCTAGTATGTCCTTTATTTTCCCAGTTCTGGCCATTCCTCAGATCTGTCCACACCAAGTATTTGAAAGCTAAAAGATAGCAACCCTCAATACCATAAGTTTCATTGATTTTTAATTGGCCAGTGATGAAAAATAATAAAAGGAGTCACTAAGGTGATTCTATCTTAGTTTGTAACATTACCACTACTTGGAATAACAATGGGGACTGTTCATAGGACATAAAAATTCATGTTTAGTTTCAATTTTCTAAATGAAATTAATCCAGACTGTTTCTGTCACCTCTTATTGCAGGTCAAAGATTTAACTGTATTAATATGAGAAAAATTCATATATTTTAAAATAAAATAGAACAATTAGAGATGAGTTACATGAAGGTTCAGATTTACCTCATTAGTGATTTTATACAAAATATTTTTTGCTATCAAACTTCTAAATACCTCTTGATCAATTCTAAACAGCTGTTTTTCTTGAAAAAATTATTTTTCCCTCAAGATGTGGTGTGCCTTCATACTACTGCGTGAGCGTAGGTGTTTTCCTCTTAAGATGAGAGGATAGAATAATTGAAATGGTGCCTCTCACATTATCAAAATAGAAATTCAACGGTATTAAGATATTTAATTTGCATAAAAGGAATTAATTGTTGTTCTTCACAGCAGATGTCCTGGAAAACAAAAATTTGTTGGCTGGATAAAAATCCTAGAGGTGATTAAGAAGAGATCGGTCTAGAAAAAGTAACATGAAGTACAGCTTTCTTATAAGGGAAACTGAGTCCAAGAAAAGCATAATATAAAAACTGGAAAATTTATTCTGTCCTCTGGATACATCTAAACATTTAAGTATGAATGGAATGCTCCATGAATAAGGTATCAGCTAACTCCATGAGTGTTCAGCATTAATCTTTTTATCTGCGATCCTATAGACACACTCTTAGCTGTCTGCCATATACAAATCATCGCTTAAATCCTTATGCTCCATATAATGTTGGTTGGGATTCCATAGACTTTAATATTAAATGTGGTAAAACTTTTTAAAGAGAGCAACTATGACACATCTTTTTTCAGGTAGAATAAAAGCAGGGTCAATTATTTTGTGGAATTAGAGAGGCAATATGGCATATCAATTAGATTGTAGACTCTTAGATGCCTGCCTATATTTAAATTCTGTCTCTGCCATTTAGTGGTTACATAAATTGGCAAGTTATTTAACTTCTAGACATTTCTGTTTTCTAATCTATAAATTGGAGACAACAATGCTATTTGCCTCAAAGGTTGTTATGAAAATTAAATGAATGAATATTTGTAAAATTCTTACAGTAGTACTTAGCACATAGTAAGTGTGATACATGTGATTGCTATTGGCATAAAATTATATTTAAAAATTTTGTTTTAATTTGGAGGTTCCCCCCAAAAATGATGCAAAATGCCCACAGCTACTTCAGCATACAAATTCTAGAAATATCTTATAATTTCACTCAAGGATTGAAGACCCCATCTTTCTGAGGCTAAAGGGAACAATATTGTAAGAATAGAAGCATGATGGACAGCATACTGGCTCATCACTATATTCATCGCTATATTCATAGTGCCTTGTGCACAGTAAATACTCAATAAGCTTTTACTGAAGAAATCAATGAACCGTGCCAAACATCAAATATTCACAAGCCATTAAGATTTAGCTTTAAGATTCAGATAACATGGGTATACTTCTCTTCAGTCAAATTCCAATATGCGAAACATTAGAATTTCACAAAGGCTAAATGAACTGGTCTTTCTTGCTTACATCCTCTTTAATGTTATTTTGAATATGATTTTACTTTACAAATATCCTGTTTTCACAGAACTAGTTAAATATTCACCATCTGGGGTGAAAGCTTCTGTCTGGCAGCCACAAAACGTCCACATATTCTTGCTGAGGATTCTTTGTGCCTCAGTTAAAGGAGTTCGGAGGTTAAAGTCAGAATCCTTCTCGCAGTAGATTTTCCTGTTGTGCAAAACGTGCAAGGCCATCATATTGCTGCCCAATCTTTACTCCAGTAGGTTTAACTTATTTCTTATCCTTTTTATAAATTATCTACACATTAGCCATAAGAAAACTGTATTCTAGTGAGAGGCTGAAAATCTGAGATTTATTGCAGAGACTATCACTCTAAGAAATTGGACATAATGTCATACAAAGGCCTTTATCCAACAGTATTCAGCTTGTGATTCTGTTGTAGTTGAGGGAGACTAACCCACCAGAGAAAGCACATGACTCTAGACATATTTACTGAGCCTTCACAGCAGAGTTGGTTACTGTGCTGGGCATACAGAGAACTAGAGATGCAACATTTAGCAAAGATCTCATCCCTTCTGTCTAGAGATGAGGGAAATATTCATGGAAATAAACCCTGGGAAGTTAAGGTTAAGAAAAAATTGTTTTCCAACACAAATTGTCTGGTTCACACTGCTTATCCAAATCTTAACAAATCTTAATAGCAAGTCTCATCCTCCAAGAAAATTCCCCCCGAAACCATTGTCCATGGACCTCTTTCTTGATCATCCACAAAACCTAAAATCTATACCAAATATCTTGGCATGTAATTATTTTAAGTTGTACTTTTTTAACCTGTGTACTACTTATACTTGTATTTAATTATTCAATGTGTATAGGACTTATTCTACTAATATTAATGTAATCTACATGAAGGCAAATACAGCATCACACAATTCTGTGCCTTCCAACAAATATTTTTCAGTTAAGTAAATGTATCACCTAGAATAAGATTCAACAGCATAAGTTTTACAAAAGTCTATCTTTTTAATTAGGTTTCAAATAATTTAATTAAAGTCCCTGAGAATGTATTTTTAAAATAGAGATATGGGTCCTTTATATGTGGGAGGCTGATTTGGGAGTGGAGGCTGTCACTTGAATTAATGTTCCTAGAAGTATGATTGCTTAACTGGGAGAAATTAGGGCATTCTGGAATTATAAATTGCCTACTGAAAATGCCATATGGAGTGTTAAATGCTGTGACTGCCTTTTCATACAACACATCAAAAAGGGACAAGGAGGACAAAAAAAAAAAAAAAACCTATGAGTGGAAGAAATAAATCAGGATGAAAGAAATTAATCTACAAAATTCCTTTATGATATAACTACTTGGATTACAAACCTGTACATGTGAATGAATGCCTAAAAACACTTCTACTTTTTTCCACTGTGCACCCTGCTGTCCAGTTTGAGCCCACAATTTAGAAGTAACGTTGCCTTTCTTGTTCAATACCTACAGATATAAAATCAAGAAAAAGGTGTTTAAATATTTTGTCTTAAAATGTTTTAAATGTCTAGAATTTTCCAATGGAATTTTTAAGAATTATTTTAATTTCATTACTGAATCCCTGAGAAAAGAGCCTGAGACACTTTTTATTAAATGTTATCGTTTCTTACTATGAAGTTACGCACTGTGCCCCAGGGTACCTCACAAGCTTCTGATCTAAGGGTATGCATGGATATCTGTCAGTCAAATGCAAAGGTATCTAGGAACAATCTTCTTAAGAACTGTTAACTTGTTCGCTTTTTTAAAAATCTGGAAGCAGTAACAATTCCAATTTTATATATTAAATAATATTCATGTGGTAGGATGAAATTGTATGCAATTACTAAAGCATTCATTCAAAAACAAGCTTTCTCATCTACTTGGTTTCAGTGAGAGCGGTGTAAGTCCATTAAACTGTAACAGCACAGATGGCTGATCTAAGTGGCTACCTACTCAAGCTGTGCCAGTAAGAGTTCCCTCCCTGACAGCCTTGAAACCAACAAATCCTCACTATAAAATAGCATACCCTTATTCTAAAAAATAATTCAAATTATTCTCAGCAGACAAATTAGCTCTGCTTTTCTTTGCAGAATAAGAAATCAATCATCAAGAGAGCAATGATAATGGGAAGAATGGAAAAATTCCAGTTTTTAAAATAAATGACATATGGCATATTCAATTCTTTCAGAATGTTACTTTTTAAAAACACAATTTATAAGCCAAAGAATAATTCAGATAAAGGATTTGTGACGGTTTTGATTTTTGAATGTGCAGGTAACTTTAATGGTTTTATTACCATATTTTCACACAAATAATGTGCACTTTCTATGTTTGTTTGCCAACCATGCCCTCCCCCCATTAGGTACTGTCATAAGTGCCAATACACCAATTTTTTAAGAGAAAATTAGCATAGTGCCCTTACAAAAAAAGTTCTTCAGTAGGAGGAAGATATGGTTAGCAAACAAAAGTAGAAGGTGTATGTTATTTGCATAAAAATATGGTATACATAATTTTTAATTTAAATTTAGGTTATTATTTTTATAGAACTAAAGTTTCCAGAGTCATGCAAAAAGTAACATATCGCTAGAAAACAATCATAAAATTCAAGTTAATTCAACATATTAACAAAGTCATGAAAACATGATTTCGAACCAAGACATAAAGAGCATTTTTGAAGAGTACTGGAAAGAATGTACAGGAAACAGATCTTGTTTATATGAATATAACACTATACACCATATTTTTAAGTAAATAATGCACAACTTCTATGTTTGTTTGCCTCCCCCTGTGAGGTATTTTCGTAAGTATGTTATGCTAACTTTTTTATAACAACAGCATGTAAAAAAATTGGCATAACGGCACTTATAAAAATATCTTGTGGGGAGAGGGCATGGTTGGCAAACATACATAGAAGGTGCACATTATTTCCATAAAAATATGGCATCAGTAACCAAGGATATATGTGTTCATATAACACTTTAATGGAACATTTAATGTTATTTTATTCAGCCATGCACAAAGTTAGGGATCTTGTGTACCAAAGTAATTATTTAATCATTAATTATTTACGAAATTCTAATACAACTTTATAATTTTTCACCTACTAATACAAAATCTTATTTTAAAAAAGCAAAAGCATGTTTCAGGTAAATTTAATCTTAACTACAAGATATACCAGGTAAAAAATTTTCATTTTACTTATGAAAAACCTGCAGTAAGTTTTATTAATTGCTTTGCCAAAAACCACTTGGAGAAGTCATTGTTAAGCAAGTAAGAAACTTAACTTCAAGGCTTAAGGCTATTTGGACACTCTTGTAGATTATCAGACACACAAACACACACATACACACACAAATATACATCTAAACTTTTTTTTTACAAGTTTTAATTTCATAAACAGGATAATTCTTCCAAAATTGACCTATAAATTTAACATGTTTTCAATATAAAACACTAATAGCATTTTTGAAGGCAGGTATATTTATTCTAAAATTTATTTTTAAAAAAGAATATTATGAATGGACATATTATAGAAAAAAAAACAGCAATAAGAGATGGAAAAAAAAACCTAATATTAAAATTACAATCAAGCTACTGGGAAGGAAGTGGTCAAGCAGCTGGCCTCTAGTCTACTTCTTTCCCATTATTGGGAAAGATGAATCTCTTTGCAAACATGTCTAATCCAGACCTCTTAGCAAACGAATTAATAGTATTTGAGAGGAATAGAGTCCTTATCTATGGAATATTTTAGCAAGATATCCCTGGTCTAAAACTGCTCATAGTAAACAACTATGGCATCTATGAATTTGTTTTTCAGATATGGCTTCCGAGAAAACATCATGTAAGCTATAAAACTAAGCGTAAAGGGAAAGGTTTCAAAACTGAGTTAGCTTCTTCTGCATTAATGATGTCATCTATACATATTATATACAAATATTACTTATTATTCTCAATCAAGACATGTCCAATATGGGGACTTGTGTTAATATTCCAGAACTTCTCTCTGTTTTGTATATATCTTAGTTCACTAAAAGAAGCCAAAATCCCTTGGAGAAATGGTTAATTCCGAGGATGAGGCAGAATAAAAATAAGGTGAGTTTAGAACATCTTGTTGACCAGAAAGGAAGAAAATTCTTAGTGAATTACGGGGCTTGTCAAACAGATATCAACGTCACCTTGAAGGGACTCCTACTAATCAAATACAGAAAATTTTGAGCATCAAAATATATAATATAAATAGATTATATATAAGAAACATAAGTCCATACTGATATCAATAAATGGATCAATGTGTCCATAAATGGAGAGAAGAGAATGTTTTTCTTTACAATAAAAAACCAATCTATAGATATAGATGGAACAATGGAGTTAGAAAATCACAATTAAGCAACCATCATAATAAAATTCATTCCAGCAAGAAACGCCAACGGAAACTAAAACTAGTGGTAAGAATTGGAGCTAAAATCAAGAGTGTACATAGTTTCAAAGTATCTCTTCACAAAACATTGATAGCAAAGGCCACAAAAGTAATGGGACGGATCAAACAAATACCATTAGGATGCAGTGAAAAAAACACAATGCATTTATATTGAACAAATCCAAATTGAGGGGAGATCTATTAAATGATTGGGCTATCCTCTTTTAGAAGATCAAGGTTCTAAAAGGGTAGGAAAAACAAAGGAATTGTTCTAGTTTTAAACACATTAGAAAGAAATGACTACTGTGCGCAATATGTGATCCTGTGTTGGATTTTTTTGCTATAAAGGGCTTGGCTGGGGCAACTGGAGAAAAATCAGTCTCTGTGTGAAGGGTATATGGGAATTGTCTGTGCTATTTTTGATACATTAATGTGACTTTGAAACAGTTTTAAATATTTTTTAAGACATACACAATTCAAAAAGACTATAATGTAGCACTACTACCATCAAAGACGACAAGAAGACACATTCAAATATTATCAGAGTGTGTATTTGGTTGTGTTATACTCATAACACTGATACTGAAACCTACATGACACATTTCAAATGTAAAATGGTATTATACAGAAGATGTAACCTCAGAATAGAGATAATAGTCTGAAATTAAATAGAAAAAAAAATTACCTATTAGTCATTCAGGTACAATTCTGCTAGGCTTTTTTTCCCAATCATATCATTTTGAAACTAGTGAAAGGTTGATAATTGTCCATTTTCATTAGCAGACTATATTTTAATGACACTAAATTATACACTATGAATTTTCATACAGCAATTTCAGAAACTGCAATTGCCTGGGAAATACCTGGAGAGAACCAACTGTGGCACCATTCATATGAGTCCAGAACAGCAAGGTACATTTTGGTCCCGTAAGTGAAAAAACAGGAGTAAGAATGTCAGCCATGTCACCAAATTTTCCATTCGAGCTATCAGCATACAGGTACCAGCCATCCACGGTATTTCTGTGGAAAGTATGATGTGTTTATTAGGATGAAAAAAACAAAAAAAGAAGAAAATCGTGGAATATAACATAGTTTGTCATTGGCTATATTTTATTGTTCTATAGATTCCCCTAAGAGTATAGCAATACACCTCTCCTCACTTATTGACATGGTTAGGTTCCAAAGACCAGGTTGTTATGCAAAATTGACATTATGCAAAAATGGAGGATGATCATATCAGATCACAAAATGGAGAACGACTACATCATTATATAACTGACAAATTACATCATTACGTAACTGCCAAACCACTGAGAATCATGGCCCAGCCAAGTTGACATATAACCTTAACAATCACAGCCACATTATTCTTGTCTCACAGCTTGATGTTCATTGCTGCCAATTATATGTTGTTACTGAGCAAAATAGACAGTAGATTTTTCACTGTTGTTGTAAATGTGAAATGTTGCATAACAAAATAGTCAAAAGTAAAGAGAAGGTATAGTTCTACCATCTTGACTTTGAATCCACAGTCATTTTAATAATATCCTTTGGTTCAATATGCACAAATTATGGCAAAAGCAGAAATTCACAGATCTAATCTGTAATGACTTGGTTTTGTTGTTTGTTTGTTTTTACAATAATACCACAAATACCTGGTTTAGTTCTTTAGAGCTCATTTTCATGTGGATAAAATGAGGCCTGGAACCGTTGGAGACCATTTTAAAAGACACAAAAGAAGAAAAAATGTAAGAAGAACATATAAACCAGAAAGGAAACTAGGCTAGAGTTCAGTTCATAGGCCTAAAAGACCTTACGTTTCAAATTATTATTTCTATATTAATTTAATTCAGTTTTACTTAAACATATTTAAAAGCTGGTGATTTTTAAAGTATATCTTTTCCTCCCTAGATAACAAATTAAAGAAGAAAGATAAATTATAAGAACAATTGAACCGTAAGTATCTAAGTGTTCTTATCAGAAAGGGCAAAGTTTATGCCCCCTTTGAATCATCAATTTTAAATAAGATATAATAAAACATTAAAAACACACTAGGTAATATGTAGGATTTTTTTTTAATATAATTTTTATTGCGCTTTATGTGAAGGTTTACAAATCAAGTTAGTCTCTCACACAAATACCCATATACACCTTGCTACACACTCCCAATTACTCTCCCCCTAATGAGACAGCACGCTCTGTCCCTCCACTCTCTTTTTGTGTCCATTTAGCCAGCTTCTAACCCCCTCCACCCTCTCTTCTCCCCTCCAGGCAGGAGATGCCGGCATAGTCTCAAGTGTCCACCTGATCCAAGAAGCACACTCCTCACCAGCATCCCTCTCCAACCCATTGTCCAGTCCAGTCCATGTCTGAAGAGTTGGCTTCGAGAATGGTTCCTGTCCGGGGCCAACAGAAGGTCTGGGGGCCATGACCACTGGGGTCCTCCCAGTCTCAGTCAGACCATTAAGTCTGGTCTTATGAGAATTTGGGGTCTGCATCCCACTGCTCTCCTGCTCCCTCAGGGGTTCTCTGTTGTATTCCCTGTCAGGGCAGTCAGAGCACCAATCTAGTTCTTCTGGTCTCACGATGATGTAGTCGCTGGTTCACGTGGCCCTTTCTGTCTCTTGGGCTCGTAATCACCTTGTGTCCTTGGTGTTCTTCATTCTCCCTTGATCCAGGTGGATTGAGACCAATTAATGCATCTTAGATGGCTGCTTGCTAGCGTTTAAGACCTCAGAAGCCACTTTTTAAAGTGGGACGCAGAATGTTTTCTTAATAGATTTTATTACGCCAATTGACTTAGATGTCTCCTGGCACCATGGTCCCCAGACCCCTGCCCCTGCTCCACTGGCCTTCGAAGCATTCAGTTTATTCAGGAAACTTCTTTGCTTTTGGTTTAGTCCAATTGTGCTGACCTCCCCTGTATTGTGTGCTGTCTTTCCCTTCACCTAAAGTAGCTCTTATCTATTATCTAATTAGTGAGTGCCCGTCTCCCACTCTCCCCCCTCTCCCCTCTCGTAAACACAAAAGAATGTTTTCTTCTCAGTTTAAACTATTTCTCAAGTTCTTATAATAGTGGTCTTATACAATATTTGTCTTTTTGCAACTGACTAATTTCAGTCAGCATAACGCCTTCCAGGTTCCTCCATGTTATGAAATGTTTCACAGATTCCTCACTGTTCTTTATCGATGCATAGTATTCCATTGTGTGACTATACCTTGGTTTCTTCCTTCTTTTTGCTATTGTTAACAGTGCTGCAATGAACATGGGTGTGTATATACCTGCTCGTGTGAAGGCTCTTATTTCTCTAGGATATATTCCAAGGAGTGGGATTGATGGATTGTGTGGTAGTTCTATTTCTAGCTTTTTAAGGAAGCAACAAATCGATTTCCAAAGTGTTTGTACCATTTGACATTCCCAGCAGCAGTGTAGAAGTGTTCCAGTCTCTCCACAGCCTCTCCAACATTTATTATTTTGTGTTTTTTGGATTAATGCCAGCCTTGTTGGAGTGAGACAAAATCTCATTGTAGTTTTGATCTGCATTTCTCTAATGGCTAACGATCGTGAACCTTTCCTCATGTATCTGTTAGCTAACTGAATGTCTTCTTTAGTGAAGTGTCTATTCATATCTTTTGCCCATTTTTTCATTGGGTTATTTGTCTTTTTGTAGTTGAGTTTTTGCAGTATCATGTAGATTTTAGAGATCAGGTGCTGATCAGAAATGTCATAGCTAAAAACTTTCTCCTAGTCTGTATGTAGTCTTTTTACTCTTTTGGTGAAGTCTTTGGATGAGCATAGGTGTTTGATTTTTAGGAGCTCCCAGTTATCTAGTTTTTCTTCTGCATTCTTAATAATGTTGTGTATACTGTTTATGCCATGTATTAGGGCTCCTAACGTTGTCCCTATTTTTTCTTCCATGGTCTTTATCATTTTAGATTTTATATTTAGGTCTTTGATCCATTTTGAGCTCGTTTTCGTGCATGGAGTGAGGTATGGGTCTTGTTTCAATTTTTTGCAGATGAATATCCAGCTATGCCAGCACCATTTGTTAAAAAGACTGTCTTTTCCCCCATTAACTGTTTTGGGGCCTTTGTCAAATATCAACTGCTCATATGTGGATGGATTTATGTCTGGATTCTCAATTCTGTTCCATTGGTCCATGTATCTGTTGTTGTACCAGTACCAGGCTGTTTTGACTACTGTGGCAGTATAATAGGTTTTAAACCAGGTAAAGTAAGGCCTCCCACTTTGTTCTTCTTTTTCAGTAATGCCTTATTTATCTGGGGCCTCTTTCTCTTCCATATGAAGTTGGTGATTTGTTTCTCCATCTCATTAAAGAATGTCGTTGGGATTTGGATTGCAATTGCATTAAATGTATAGACCGCTTTTGGTAGAATAGACATTTTTATAATGTTAGGTCTTCCTATCCAGGAGCAAGGTATGTTTTTCCAGCTATGTAAGTCTCTTTGGTTTCTTGCAGAAGTGTACTATAGTTTTCTTTGTATAAGTCTTTTACATCTCTGGTAAGATTTATTCCTAAGTATTTTATCTTCTTGGGGGCTACTGTAAATGGCATTGATTTGGTGATTTCCCCTTCGATGGTCTTTTTGTTGGTGTAAAGGAATCCAACTGATTTTTGTATGTTTATCTTGTATCCCAACACTCTGCTGAGCTCTTTTATTAGTTTCAGTAGTTTTCTGGAGGATTCCTTAGGGTTTTCTGTGTATAATATCGTGTCATCCACGAATAAAGATAGTTTTACTTCTTCCTTACTGATCTGGATGCCCTTTATTTCTTTATCTAGCCTACTTGCTCTGACTAGGACCTCCAAAACTATGTTGAATAAGAGCGGTGATAAAGGGCATACTTCTCTGGTTCCCGATCTCAGTGGGAATGCTTTTAGGCTCTCTCCTTTTAGTGTGATGTTGGCTGTTGGCTTTGTATAAGTGCCCTTTATTATGTTGAGAAATTTTCCTTATATTCCTATTTTGCTGAGAGTTTTTATCATGAATGAGTGTTGAATTTTGCCAAATGCCTTTTCTGCATCAATTAATAAAATCATGTGGTTCTTGTCTTTTGTTTTATTTATGTAATACATAGTTTGTGAAGCATTGAATAAAGAAGTGATTCCTCATAAGTGATTCTGGCACTCTTTCTTTGATTCACTTGATTTCTAGCCATTATATAACACATATAGGTGCTAGATACTGTACAGTTTAAACTTCTACTTACTTAATTTTATTTTGAAAGTTTTATCATGTTTCTTGAAAAAAGAAGTGTGGATCACTAATGTCAAATGCTTAGATAGGAGGACTCATTCATTCAGCTACCAAATACTTATTGAGTGTTCAGTCTTTCTAGTCTCGCCTGTGGCTATTCAAGGCATTGGGAATATAACTGAACAAAATAGAACTGGGTTTGGCCTTTGGTTTTATCATTAATCAGGTGGACAACATTGGACATGGTATTTAGTTTCTCTGAACAAATTAGGTTCTTCATCTATAGTGGGATAATTCCAAATATGGTCTTAAGAAAATTAGAATAAAGTAAATGAACTATCGAACATAGTACTTAGCCTTTTTTATGTATAGGAGTTGTTGCTAATGAAATAAGAGTTTAGTGTCCTGCAAATCACAGAGTATATGAGGTAGGATAGTGTAGAGGATGATTATTATATTAATCTAAGTTATATCTCAATGAAAAAGCAGTTCCAGCTTTGTTCCTAGTGTGCCTAATATCTCAGTACCCCAGGGATGCCAAGAACAGAGAGACTATGTGGCCACTTATACATTAAGGTATATAGAAACTGCAGGAAGAACATACACAGAAAAAGAACATGCATAGTTTTATATATATGTGTATATATATATTATATAAATATAAAAATTATATATATATAAAACCCTTTGCAATTGAGTTAATTCCGATACATAGAAACCACATATGAAACACTGGTAGCATAGTGAGTAAGAGTTATGGCTGCTAACCAAGAGGTTGGCTGTTTGAATTCACCAGGTTCTCCTTGGAAACCCCATGGGGAAGGTCTACCCTGTCCTATAGGGTCACTATGAGTCAGAATCAATGGCAACTGGTTTTATACACACACACACACACACAAATATATATACAGATAGATATAGATATATAATTTCCCCCACACTTCTGTCAATTTGTTGTACTGTGGGAGCTACTCAGATTGGAAGGCACTCAAAATATGACTGGGTAAAAGCTGCTTCCTCATAGTAGAGTTGACCTTAATGACGTAGATGGAGTCAAGCTTTCAGAACCTTCATTTGCTGATGTGGCATGACTCAAAATGTAAAGAAACAGCTGCAAACACCCACTAATAATCGGAACCTGGAATGTTCGAAGTATGAATCTAGAATAATTGGAAGTCATCAAAAATGAAATGGAACACATGGAGATTGGTATCCTAGGCATCAGTGAACTGAAATGGACTGGAACTGGTCATTTTGAATTGGACATCATACATCCTACTACACCGGGAACAACAAGTTGAAAGAGGAAAAGTGTTGCATTCATTCTCAAAAAGAATATTTCAAGATCTATCCTGAAGTACAATGCTGTCAGTGATAGGATAATGTCCATACACCTACAAGGAAGACCAGTTAATACGACTATTATACAAATTTATCCACCAAACCACTAAGGACAAAGATGAAGAAATTGAAGGTTTTTACCAACTTCTGTGGTCTGAAATTGATCGAACATGCAATCAGGATGCACTGATATTTATTGATGCTTGTAATGAGAAAGCTGTAAATGAAGAAGTTGGAAATAGTTGGGAAATATGGTCCTGGTGATAGAAATACCAGAGATCAAACGACTGAATTTTGCAAGACCAACGACTTCTTCCTTGCAAATACCTTTTTCACCAACATAAAAAGTTAGGGTTTTGCTGGGTTATACACATGGATCTTGGCAGATGGAATATATAGGAACAAAATTGACTACATCTGTGGAAAAAGACTATGGAAAAACTCAATATCATCATTCAGAACAAGGCCAGGGGCTGACTGCAGATCAGACCATCAGTTACTCATATGCAAGTTCAAGTTGAAACTGAAGAAAATTAGACCAAGTCCACAAGAACCAAAGTGTGACCTTGAGTATATCCCACCTGAATTTAAAGTCCATCTCAAGAATAGATTTCACGTATTGAACACTAATGGCCAAAGACCAGATGAGTTGTAGAATGATATCAAGTATGTCATACGTGAAGAAAACAAGAGGTCATTAAAAAGACAGGGGGGAAAGAAAAGACCTAAATGGATATCAGAAGAGACTCTGAAACTTGCTTATGCATGTCGAGTAGATAAAGCAAAAGGAAAAATGATGACATTAAAGAGTTGAATAAAAGATTTCAAAGGACGGCTTGAAAAGACAAAATAAAGTATTATGATGACATGTACAAAGACCTGGAGATAGAAAACCAAAAGGGAAGAACTCGCTCAGTATTTCTCAAGCTGAGAGAACTGAAGAAAAAAAATCAAGCCTTGAGTCGCAATACTGAAGATTCTATGGGGAAAATATTAAATGGCACGAGAAGGATCAAAAAAGATGAAAGAAATACACAGAGTCACTATACCAAAAATAATTGGTTGATGTTCACCCATTTCAGGAGGTAACATATGATTAGGAACTGATGGTACTAAAGGAAGAAGTACAAGCTGCACTGAAGGTGTTGGTGAAAAACAAGTCTCCAGGAATTGACAGAATACCAATTGAGATGTTTCAACAAACGGATGCAGCACTGGAAGTGCTCATTCGTCTTTGCCAAGAAATCTGGAAGACAGCTACCTGGCCAATGGACTGAAAGAGATCCATATGTATGCCTCCTCCCAAGAAAGGTATTCCAATTGAATGCAAAAATTACCAAACAATATCATTAATATCACATGCCAGCAAAATTTTGCTGAAGATCATTCAAAAGCAGCTGCAGCAGTGTATTGACAGAGAACTGCCAGAAATTCAAGCCAGATTTAGAAAAGGACTTGGAACCAGGTATATCATTGCTGATGTCAGATGAATCCTGGATGAAAGCAGAGAATATCAGAAAGATGTTTACGTATGTTTTATTGACTATGCTAAGGCATTGGACTCTGTGAATCCTAACAAATTATGGATAACATTGCAGAGAATGGGAATTCTAGAACACTTAATTGTGCTCATGAGGAATCTGGCAGTTGTTCAAACAGAATAAGGGGATACTGCATGGTTTAAAATCAGGAAATGTATGTGTGTCAGGGTCATATCTTTTTATCATACCTATTCAACCTGTATGCTGAACAAATAATCTGAGAAGCCGGACTATATGAAGAAGAACGGGGCATCAGGTTTGGAGGAAGACTCATTAACAAACTGCATTATGCAGATGACTCAAGCTTGCTTGCTGAAAGTGAAGAGAACTTGAAGCACTTACTGATGAAGATCAAAGACCACAGCCTTCAGTATGGATTACACCTTAGCATAAACAAAAATCCTCACAATTGGACCAATAAGCAACATCATGATAAGGGAGAAAAGATTGAGATTGTCAAGGACTTCTTTTTCTTTGATCCACAATCAACACCCATGGAAGCAGCAGTCAAGAATGCAAAAGTTGCATTTCATTGGCAAATCGGCTGCAAAAGACCTCTTTAAAGTGTTAAAAAGTAAAGATGTCATCTTGAGGACTAAGGTGCATCTGACCAAGCCATGGTATTTTCAATGGTCTCATATGCACGTGAAAGCTGGACAATGAATAAGGAAGATGGTAAAAGAATTTACGCCTTTGAATTGTGGTGTTGGCAAAGAATATTGAATATACCACGGACTGCCAAAAGAATGAACAAAGCTGTCTTGGAAGAAGTACAACCAGAAAGCTCCTTAGAAGCAAGGATTGTAAGACTATGTCTCACATACTTTGGGCATGTTATCAGGAGGGATCAATCCCTGGAGAAGGACATCATGCTAGGCAAATTTGAGGGTCAGCAAAAAAGAGGAAGACCCTCGATGAGATGGATTGACACAGCAGCTGCAACAATGGGCTCAAGTATAGCAACAATTGTGAGAATGATGCAGGACCGGACAGTGTTTCTTTCTGTTGTGCATAGGATTGCTATGAGTCAGAACTGAATCGATGACACCTAACAACAACAATAGATACAATCTATTGAATATGCAAGCTTTTCCTTAAAGCTGCTATCAGGATTTTTGAAATTTTATTATAATTTCTCATGAAATTATTTTAATATAGCTAAATATCCTCAGTTAAAGAAAGCTCTACTTTTGAGATAAAGCTTGAATTGTCTATTTTTTCTCTTATTTTACTGCCACCACCTTAAGTTTAACTCTTGTCCTCTCTTGCCTATAATAATAAGTCCCTTAAGTGTAAGCCTCTTAAGTGGTCTTCTCACTTCTCTTTTGGCTCATTCAATCCATTACTCATATACCCACTTATAATAATCTTATTTAAAAAATAGAAATTGGCTTACTTAACTTCTCAAATTCACTATCTGAAATCAACTAAGTTTCCTAATAGGCTTAGGATATTATAATGAAAAATATTTTATATGTCCCACAAATCTTTATATTAATCTAGCCCCTGCCTATCAACTGGAAGTCCATGAATAGGAATTGGGAAGAGATATGCCCAATAGGCTCTCATGAGAGAGTATGATATCAGTCCAGTATACCTATAAACTGTAGGACTCACTACTATGAAGATTTCAATTCTTTACATACATACAAAATCCCAAAGAGCATTTTTGCAGAAATTGACAAATTGATTCTCAACTTCATACAAAACCCCAAAGGGCCAAAATAGCCGATAGTATCATGGAGAACAAAGTCATAGAACTTATTCTATCAGATACCAAGACTTATAACAAAGGTAGAATAACCAAGACAGAGTGGTATTGGAGCAAGGATAGATAAGCAGGCTAGAGAACCAGAAGATACAGCCCTGAAACAGATGCATATATATTTGGACAACTGATTTATGAAACATTTTGCTCTGGTCTGGAGTGAGAAAAAGTACAATCTTTTAAAAAATGAGCTGAATAAATTAGGTAACCATGTGGGAAAAAAATGAACTTTGACCCCTATATCACACCATTCAAAACGGTCAATTGCAAGTAGATTGTACATCTAAGTGGAGAAGATAAAACAGTAAAGGTAGTCAAAGATAACAAGAATATCTTCGTGATGTGGGAATTAAGAACAGTTTAAAAAATAGTATTAAAAATTACTAGGCAGAAAAGGAAAAGATTGAAAAATAGAACTGCACTCAAATTAAGGATTTGTCGTTGACACCAATGAGGTGATCAAAAAGCCAACTACCAAATACTAGAAAACATTTGTATCACAGTTAATGAATGTAACATTTACTGATTACCTACCATGTAACAGGCAATATGCCAGATATTCAACAATATATTTGTGTATTTACATATACACATATTACACACCTAAATACATACTAGCAAAAACTGGATAAAATATCTCAAAATGCTAACATGTTTTTCTCTGTATTTGGGGACCAAGGCAATTTTATTTGCTAAGGAAGCGACTTGACAGCAATGGGTTTTATACAGTACCTGGAGCCTTGGTGGTGCAGCGGTTAAGAGCTTGGACGGTAACCAAGAGGTTGGCAGCTCAGATCCACCAGCCACTCCTCAGAAACCCTATGGGGCAGTTCTACTCTGTCCTGTAGAGTTGCTATTAGCTGGTATCGACTCAGTGGCAACGTTTTTTTGTTTTGTTTTGTTTAATATAGTGCCTGGTTCATAGAAGGCACTTAAAAACTATTTGTTAAATAGACAAAAAAGTTTAATATGAGTTGGAAACAGCAGAGCACCTGTGGGGAAAAAAAGGCCAAGGGAGTAACAGAACCGTGAATTCAGATGAAATTATACAAGAAAAAGTTGGTCCTGTGTCCCAAGCAAGGAAAAAAAGAAGAAAAAGACCTCATACGACAGAACAGAGCTAATAGATCTGGAGACCATAGAGGAAGGAAGCGACTAAAAGCGACAATTCTAGCAATAATAAAAGCACGTAGTAGACGGCTCTTCAAGTGAAGGTCCCTATATCAATTTCCCAGAACCTGCACAATGAAAAAAACAAACAAACTGATATGTCATTTCCTTAGTTTAATACAATTCTAGGAAATTCAGTCAAGGACAAATATAAAGCATGAAAACTACTCTCTACAATTATACATCTCTGACATACTACTTTCACCTGCAAGGAAAAGAAAACGAGAGACGTGTCAGGAGGTCAATTTGAAAAATTCAAACAACAAAACTGCATTTGTGTTTTTACATCAAACTGTTTTTACACCAAGCTGTGATCACAGTACCAATGTAGCAGTACATTGTCAACCAATCTTATACGCAATAACTGGAGGTACATGATGTAGTTAGGAATCCTAATGGAAAAATGAAGAATCACACGAACATTTGCCTTTGTCTGTGGTGGGATTATTCAAGCATGTCCTGCAAAGGAAATCAACTCCTCGCCTGGAATGAGTACAGCAGTAATGACCACAGCTAACATAGCTGTCCTGGATAAAATATCAGCATCTCTCTAAAAGCTTTCAAATTGTCTTTTGTCATACAGGGAGGGAGGTAGGATGTTTTATAGAAACATATATTTTCTAATAAAACATATCATAAACTACACACTAGTGAAGATTTTAAGAAAGTAGAGTTATACTTTGAGGTGCTACAAAAGTAAAGACTCAAGGTGATATACAAGTCATTAAAAAAGTTATTATAAAAAGAAATGTGATTTACATTCCATGCTATTTTTAAAGAAAGTCACCAGGACTCATAGAATAATCAATTTCTAACATCTTACTGTTATTATACAGAGTAAGCAAACTAAAATACCAACTTTGTTCTTATTTGAGAGTCTCCTGGGTATTCACCCTCAATAAACCAGTAGGAAAAAATACCCTTGCATGGGCAAATCAAAATCTTTTTGACTTTTGTGCCTGAACACATACAGTATGAGGGACCAAAATCTAGCCATTTGATTCACTGTGATACTATAGGTAGTTTTAACACACATCAGAGGATATGGCCTACTTAATCATGTAATGTACTTTATTAGTTTCATGAATAGCAGAAAATGCAAACATTCAATAAGTACTATTCTTCTAATAGCTGTCATGTTCTTACCCTAGAATCTTTAGTGGACCATCTCTACATTTGGGAAACTGCTCCACCCCTACCCCTACCATTGTGTGAGATGATCAGTCAAAGCCCCTGCCCCCACTGACTGCTGGAGAAGGCTTGTCAAATAAGCAGGGCCAATCAGAGTTCTTTCGTGGGATTTTTAAACTACAAATTAAGGGAAAAAGGACATTATGTTCCCACTCAGATCTCAGTTCTCCTTACTGGCTGATGATCCAAGGTTAAAACCAATCTGTCTGACTCCAAAGCCCCACACACTTCCTCTATACTAAAGTGTAGCATTCCAGAAGAGACCAAAACAAATAAATAAAAAGGCTCTATATAATCATATTAGGACATATAGCTGTCTGTCTGAGTTTTCTTTCTAAAATACAGATCTGATCCTAACCTTATGCTCAGAAATCTTCAGTACCTCTTTACTAACTATAACAATACTATTCAAAGTGAAGGTCTGGATCCAAACTCTTTGTCATTGGACTACAAGCAGATAAGGAGTGTCACGAGAATACACATCAATTTGCTAAGCACAGAGTCTAGATCAGCTGACATTTTTTTTCCCATAGTAAGACTTTCCTGATGAAGGAAACAGTGAATTGGTTTACATTCTGGTATAAACTTCTCATCTTGTCATGCACTTACTAAGTCACAATCCACAGACCGGCACAGTCCACAAACTGCACTGGGTTATAGCAGAAGTCAAAGAACTTTTCCTGTAAATGGCCAGATAATAAATACTTTAGACTTTGTGGGCCATCCAGTCTATGTTGCAAATACTCAACTCTGCCTTTGCAGCAAGAAATCAACCATCAATGATACTTAAAAGAATGGTCATGGCAATGTTACATTAAAACTTTATTTATAAAAACAGGCTGCTGGCTGGGTTGGGTGCACAGGGCAATTTGCCAACTGCTGTTCTACAGATAAAGTCTCATCAGGAACTGAACATTAACCTTACCAGTATCCGGCTTCAACTTTCATGTATTAATTTATTAAGATACCCAGATTTCTGCCCATTGCATATGTTCATGCAATTAATCAATTACATTGTGTAATTTCTTTTCTCTCTGCCTCCCTTATATCATTCTTTCTTCCAGGCACACTCATAACTTCTGCTCTTGGTCCTCATCTGTAATATTTTCATTTATTTTCTATAACACTTCTCAAATACATCCTCATCTCTGGCCCTTCTTAGATTCCTAGACTCAAAATTCCTAGCCTCAAGTTCTCTTAACTCAAAATTACTTAATCTCTCACCTAAGAATTCCACAGTATTTTATTCATGACTCTTTAAATATATTATCATATTAGATGTTAATTCATTGAATATGTAGCTGTATGTCCCGCTTAACTTTGTTATCATAGTACCTGGAACACCTTGCAAAGTAGCTGTATTTCATAGTTTTCTATTGTGGCTATAGCAAATGAACACAAATGTGGTGGCTTAAAACGTTATGAGTTTATTCTCTTACAGTTCTGGAGGTCAGAAGTCCTAATGCGTCTTATGGGGGTGAAAATCAGAAGAACTACGTTCCTTCTGGAAGCTCTAGGAGAAAATCAGTTCACTTGTGTTTTCCAGATTCTAGATGCTGTTCTCGTTTGTTATCTCCCTGGTTCCCTCATCACAGTGTCTAGTACAGATTCTGACCCACCTGCCTCCCTCTTATAAGGACCCCTATGATTACACTGGAGCCCAGGTGGCACAGTGGTTAAGACCTACAGCTGCTAACCAAAAGGTCGGCCCTTCGAATCCACCAACCACTCCTTGGATACTCTGTGGAGCAGCTCTACTCTGTCCTATAGGGTGGCTATGAGTAGGAACTGACTTGACAGCAATGGTTGATTACATTGGGCCCACCTGGATAACTCAGGATACTCTACCTGTCTCAAACTCCTTAACTTAATTACATCTGTAAACTCACTTTTACCATGTAAAGTAACGTTTACCTGTTCTAGGGATTAAAATGAGCATATCTTTTGGGGGTGATTATTCTGCCTACCACAGTGGTTCAAACCAAATAGGCATACGTGTTGACTCTATTTCTACAAAAAAGTGGTCGAGAATTCCTACTTTTCTACACCAAAATTCCCTTTTACAAGCGAAATCCATTTTTATTTTGAAAAAGCAAGTATTTATACTTTTAGGAGAGTGGTTTTTGGTTTTGTTTTTGGATTTTTACTTCCTAGACTTATGAAATAAAAATGAAGTAGTGAACAATACTTGATAAAATTTTATATAATCACCTGGGGGTTTTACCCACTCAAAATTCAATAACAAAGATATGAAAGCCAACTATTTTAATTAGGAATGCCCACAGTTCCTGTTTCAATATTGCATGACATTCATTGGAGAGTAACACTTAGTAAGGCAAGAAAAATCACATTCAAAAAAATAACATCTGATAAATAAAAAAGCCTAAGAAACTATATGATGTAGTATGCATTTATTTATCTCCTGATCACAAATAGGATTTGTTAAGTCTCAGTAAAATAAGTATAATCTGTAAAATAAATATTATCAAGGGAAACACTAACATCTGAGATGTATAAAATGAAATATTAGAGGCTTTCAGATAAGTCTTTAAATTAGGAAGGCTTTCAACAAAAATGATAGTTTCACATTTAATATACTCAACAAACTAGAGAAGGTGGGATCACAGTCACTGCTGTTTCAGGGATGACGTAGCTGAAATTGCCTAACTGGTGAGTGGTCAGTCACCTGGTGTGTATGACGAACCTACACTGATAGGACCAAGTGTAGTGTCTGAACCAGCTGCCGCAGGATCACCTAAGATCCTGTTTAAAATTTAAATATGTGGGATCTATCTCACACCTACTGAACAAGAAATATAGATGTAGGGTTCTCCAGGTGATTCTGACGCATGCTAAAGTCTGAGACTTGCTGCTCTAAAGTATTACACTATCAGTTAAAAGAGTATTTACAAATCCAAGCTGCTATTACAAGATACTAATCCAAAATAAATAAGTAGATAGTCAAGCTTTAATGTTCTTCCCAAAATGAACACTGTAGGGAAAAGAACCCTAAGATGAAAGCATTTGTCCATACTTATTTCTACAACACCTATTTTTCCTTATATGTTGTGCGGAATATAGGTTTTATGTTCATTCCAGTGTAAAATACATAAAAAAAATTTTAAAGATAAAAAATATTTTTAAAGACGTAATGCCTGCCTAAGACAAGTGCTGACCTAGAACATCAGAGAGTGCTTTCCATTAACAGCTTAGCAAGCATGGAGTAACAAACAACAGTCCTCTACACTGGAGGGAGGAACAAAAAGATAAAGATCCTTTCTAAGGTACTGCTTGACAGAAAATCCTTAAGGTGAGGATGGAGCAGTAACAAAGAGAAAACTCTCAAGAATCTAGAGGAATTTGAAACCTGTGACACATTTGGGGTAATTATAGCATCAATCAAATCCCAAACCAGTTCTACTCCTGACTAGATTGATGCAATCCCCCACAACAAAGGCTTAGCAAAAGAGGAAAAGGCATGCTATTTTTAGACATAAATACTACTTACTTCAGTCTCAACTCTCTTGCCTTTCAGATAAAAATTACAAAAGACACATACAAAAAGCAAGAAACTGTACACACAGAGTCAAGAAATGAAGAAATCAACAGAACTAGAAACATGTATGACTCACATATTGGAACTATCCAACAGAAAAGGTGGAGATGGATTAATAGACAGATAATTTCTGTTAAGAGATGGACACTGTAAAAAGAAATCAAATGGAAATGTTAAAAATAGAAAAATAACATAACATGGTAATAGAAACGAAGAATACTTCAAAAGTTTTATCAGTATACCTAACATAACCAAAGAATGAATCAGTGAATTTGAGTATTCATTAATGAAAGTTACCAAAACTGAAGTACAAAGAGGAAAATAAAAGTGAACAAACAAAAAACAACAGAGCATGCAAATGTAAGACCTGTGTGACAATATCAAATGGTCTGCTTTATGTGTAACTGGAATTTCAAAAAGAGAAGAGAATGGGTAAGAAGTGACAATGTTAAATTTTACCTGAACCCTGTGATCCTGGTACACAGAGAAACTTAAGAAATCCGTCTACCCTCTTGTGTTCCAGTGGCTTACTGCAAAGAAATACCTGCCCCACATGATTTAGATAAGACCCAAGGATGCCCTTTGTTTACCCATTGCAAGGCCAGACAGACTCTCCAAATTTCCAGTAAAGACTAGCTGAACTGCTTGTCCCCACTGATCAATCAGAGCAAAATGTTTGTTAACCAAACTTAGGATAAGTTTCTCTCCCTCCCACAATCCTACTCTCAGCCCAGGTAACATATAACCCCATCTTCTGAGCCCCTCCCAGAGAATAGGGTGGACTCAGAGTGAAACATTCTCTTATTTACTATCCAACCATGCCACCATTTATGGATTGGGTTGTGTCCCCCCAAAACGTGTGTCAACTTGGCTAGGCCATGATTCCCAGTATTGTGTGGTTGTCCACCATTTTGTGATCTGATGTGATTTTCCTGTGTGTTGTAAATCCTACCTCTGTGATGCTGATGAGGCAGGATTAGAGGCGGTTATGTTAACAAGGCAGGACTCAATCTATAGGATTAGGTTGTATGTTGATTCCATCTGTTTTGAGATATAAACGATAGAAGTGAGCAGATAGGAGGGGGACCTCAAGCCACCAAGAAAAAAGCCCAAGGAGTGGAGCACATTTTTTGGACTTTGGGTCCCTGTGCTGAGAAGCTCCTGGACCAGGTGAAGATTAATTACAAGTACCTTTCCCCCAGAACTGACAGAGAGAAAAAGCCTTGCCTGGGAGCTGGCACCCTGAATTTGGACTTCTAGCCTCCTAAACTGTGACACAATAAATTTCTTTGCTGAAGTCACCCACTTTTGGTATTTCTGTTACAGCAGCACGAGAAAACTAAGATACCACTCTTTCATCCCACTTCCCCAATCCTGATTCTCCAGCCTTACAGAGACTCTTATCAATAATAAAAAAGCTTCTTTTGCTTAACTTGAGATACAGATTTCTGAGATTGGAGTGTTCTCCCTATTGTGATAGTATCCTTTCTGAATAAAGCCTCTTCCTTTCTAAATCTGGATTTGATTTTTATTTGACAGTTAATGGTACTACGACTCAGATGGGGTGGTGACCTCTCACTGGGCCCTACTCTCCTCACCTAGGTATTCAAGCCAGCTTCTCAACATGTTGTTTCTCTCCTGACTGGAGAAATCAGGATCCATGGTGGTGAATCACAATTCCTAATCCGGTGCTCTGGACAATTGTCTACAGTAGGACAACAGGAAGTTGCTATTAGTCTTCTGGAGCCCTGGTGGCACAGTGGTTAAGACCTTAGCTGCTAACAAAAGGTCGGTAGTTCAAACCCACCAGCCACTCCTTGGAAACCTATGGGGCAGTTCTACTCTGTCCTACAGGGTTGCTATGAGTTGGAATTGACTTGACAACAACGGGTTTTGGATTTTTTATTAGTCCATTAAACAGGTCTCTTCCTCATTCCTTTCTGTTTGAGCAGGATTCTTCCTGATTCTTTTCTGTTTTTGAGCAAGAATCTTTCTAAATGGAAGGTTCCCTGGCCCTTTTCCCATGGGGGTTTAGCTTCTTGACTTGCAAGCAGGAAATTCCCAGCTTTTTTGTGAGGACACTGTTTTCCTGATTACTTGTTCTGTGCAGAGCTAGTCCTTCAGCTCCTCAAGAGGCTTGCTCAAAGTAGCCCTTTAGCTCCCAGATGAAGTTTGTTCATGGAATGGACTTTTTCTACCTGGCTCTTGTCTCTACTTAATCCTGTTCCTCCCACAGGTTCCTGTCAATCTACTGCGTAACCCCTTCCACTATGGCACTCATCCTGCCCAGTAACTATGTTTTAAGGAACAGAAATTTATTTTTTCCCAATTCTGGAGGCTAAAATTCCAAATCAGGGTCTCGGCCATGTCAATCCCTTCTGTGGGCCTCTCTCCTAGCTTCTGGTGTCTACCAGCAATCTGTGGCATTCCTTTCCTTGTAAACTGGTCCTCATATGGTGTCTGTCTTCCCCCTTACATATGTCTCTGATCTACTCTCCTTTTTTTACAAGACGTCATTCAGAAGTGACTAGGTTTAGGACCCACCCTACTCTGCTATATCCTCATTAACATAATAAAAGAAACCCCCGATTTTCAAACAAGGTTATAGTTATAGGCACAAGAGTTAGGAATTCCACATTTTGGAGCACTAGTGGCACAGTGGTTAAGAACTCAGCCTGCTAACCAAAAGGTCGGCCGTTTGAATACACCAGCCACTCCTTGGAAACCCTATGAGGCAGTTCTACTGTCCTATAGGGTCGCTATGAGTTGGAATTGTCTTGATGGCATTGTGTTTTTTTTCTTTTTGGGTGGGGGAGCACAATTCCATCCATAACAGAGCCTGATAGTGCAGGTGATGAAAGAAATTTAGAAGCAGTCTATGAGTAACAGGCTTGTCAGTTGTAAATGATTATCATAAGTATGCCGATGAGGCAAGTCAAGATTTGCCAGTCAAGTTTTGACTCCTTCAATATTACCAGGGTCTGAAAAACTGGAGAAAGTAGGTATCCCATGCTCAGAAATTGAAATGACTCCTGTATTTGTATATTCATTAAAAACTACCTTTTCAGATGTTAGACTATGCTGTGTTGAGATTTTAGACACTTCTACTTTTGAAGCATTACCAAAAATGTAAGTATAAAACTCTCTACTTTGCTGCATTATACCCAGACAGCAATTCCTAAGATTTATACATTTGTTGACTAAACAGATAAGTTGGCTCTTAACCTCCTCACAATCGTATTTATGTGAAGGGAAACCTGTTGTGCTATTTCTTTCTTGTGCTTTGTCACCGGAGTTCAATATCGGTATTTTAACGCCTTGTGTACTTTATTAACTATGATCATGAATTATGGTTCTTTGACCTTTACATCATTCTATAGCTTTGCTCAGCAGCAATAGCCATTATCTGTTATTTTATAGCATCACTAACCTGTGAGGGAAAGGCCACTGTAAATTTTGAACATATAAAAGTTGCAGATCATGTTAGAAGCATTTTAAAATATAAATAAACATCACCACAATGTTTTGTGACCAATTCCTTGTTTTTATAATAACGTGAGTACAAAATGTCACAATTGGAGTCTATTCTAAGGCAATGCTAGTAATGAGGTGAAAATGGTACAAGCTTTAACTGTTTAAGCAATGTCAAAAGGGAAATCTTTTTGGTTTGAACATGAACAGTGAGTGGGTCTAATCCAGGATAATTTAGAAGCAGATTTTTCCATTTTGTTAAAAGAATATTATTTCTTTTCAGTTTACACGGAACTTGGAAATATTTTTTATCCTATTGAGTATAACTATTATTTGTCTGTATTTACATGTTTTAGAAATTCTGTTGATTAAAATATAGTAGTTTCCTGAACTAAAAAAAAGTCTTATTTTTTTAATTAACTCACTAAAATTTTTCTGAGTTCATAACGTCTTAGCCATTAGTATGAGCATGTTTAGCTAGAAAACTTAGAATGAAAAGTAATCCCTGGCTAGAAATTTCTATTTCTATGTTAAAAAGGATATGATAAAATTTCATTTTAAGCCTACTGATTTCCCCAAAGAAACTACAGCTCAAGACATTTTCTGTCTCTCTTTTCTCCTTTTTTATAAGAAAATTTATACATAACTCATGTAAAATATAAAAGTTAATAAAAGTAACATATTGTATATGTAAGTTAAGAATATAACCTAGAAGGAAATAATCCATAAAAGTATTAAAACTATATCTACAGCAGCTTAGAAAAGAGAACTACTGTAATTTTATCCTCAAAATGTTATTACTGTCACCATTTGATTTTGTTTTTTTCCTTCAGCTTCTCCTCTACCTTTTAAGAACACTTTTCCTTTGGTCATCAATCATGGGGCCCCTCTTTTCTCAAGTCACCTGCTATGAGACAAGCAACATGCTAGATGTTGAGTAAAAACAGTCAAATTAGTCAAGATTTTTCCCCTGAGATGCCGAAATAATCATGAAGGAGTTAGATTTCTGAGATATGCACTATAATATAGATGATACCAAGAGAAGAACCACTTAAGTCAGACTAGGGAGATGGATCAGGGAAAGTTTCCTATAAGAATTGACTTCCAGCTACGTTTGTAAGGATGGTTAAGAGATTGTTGAATGAAGAAGAGAGGTATATCAAAAGGCACAGTGGTGTGAAATAGATTTGCAATTAGAAAAACAAATAGTTTCTTTAGAAGGATGAAAGAATAGGCTGAAGTTGGAGCCAAAATTAGAAGCCTGAGCCAGACAGTGAAATACCTTAAAAATCAAGTTAAGGAAATGAAGGACATTTATTTAGATGTCTTCTAGGCACCTCAAAATAAACAATTCAAAAGTAAAATATATTAACTTCTTCTGTTTCTATGTAAAGCTCCTAATCAAATGTCTGCCAATCCTGGATTACAAACTGTTCTTGGTCTTTCAACTTGCATTTTCAATTGATCATCAAATCGTACTGCCTTTACATTGTAAACATATCATAATTCAACTTATAAATGTAGTCGTTCCTCTTCATCACTGCTTAATTTTGCTCTTTACTCATCGCTTGCTTAGAATATTTTAACAATGAAATAGCTTCTATGTGCAAGTGGTGCCCTAAACCAATCACTCACTGTAACCAATAACTTCTATAAAAAAGCAAATCTAAGCACATATTTGCCTTTATCAAAGGTCTCCTTTACTGCTCTACCATTCAACATCCATGGAAGCAGCAGTCAAGAAATCAAACGATGCACTGCACTGGGCAATCTGCTGCAAAAGACCTGTCTAAAGTGTTAAAAAAGCAAAGATGTCACCTTGAAGACTAAGGTGCACCTGACCCAAGCCATGGTGTTTTCAATTGCCGCATATGCATGCAAAATCATGGACAATGAATAAGGAAGAATGAAGAAGAATTGACACCTTTGAATTATGGTGTTGGCAAAGAATACTGAATATACCATGGAATGCTAAAAGAACGAACAAATCTGTCTTAGAAGAAGTACAGCTAAAATGCTTCTTATAAGCGAGGATGGCGAGACTGTCTCACATACTTTGGACATGTTGTCAGGAGAGTTCAGCCCCTGGAGAAGGACATCATGCTTGGTAAAGTAGAGGGTCAGCAAAAATAAGGAAGACCCTCAATGAGGTGGACTGACACAGCGGCTGCAACAATGGACTCCAGCATAACAAAGATTGTGAGCATGGCACAGGACCCGGCAGTGTTTCGTTCTGTTTTGCATAGGGTCACTATGAGTCAGAACATGCTAAAGGGCATCTACCAACAACAACTGTTTGTAAAATAGTGTCAAGCCTGAGGACCTATACAAACTGTACCACCCAGGTTCCCTTAAACTTTCAAATTGATTTGGCCAATGTGAGGCTCTGGCAGCATTTTGGAGGATGGGAAGGAAGAGAGCTCAGGGTGTTTAGTCTCATACACTCCCAATCCCTTCTCTCTCTGCCTCATAATGGTTTTGGTCGGGAGCTGTGGTCTTCTAAGAGCTTTGCACCTTTGGCAATGCCTCTTTTTTTTTTTTTTCCTGGATTTCTATAATCCATCCAGTTTCCTTCCCCTGCTCTTTCAAGCTTAAGGTTGATAAAGGCTTTCCTCTGGTGCTAGTCTTTGGGTGTATCACCCAACAATGTCCACACTTCTGTAGAGTTTTCAGCAAGTTATCTTCAGTAAATCCCTTTGTATGTGCTGTTTCTGCCTAGCCTGTAACTAATACAGTTCCCATCCTACCATCTACCTGTTTCAGTTCTTGGCATTTTTCTTCATGCAGTCTATTGTTCTATTGCAGGTTACTTAACTTTTTTTTTTTTTTTTAACACAATACATAGATAAGCCAAGCCTTTTATTTGTTCCCTGCTTTTGCATGATGTGTTAACTCTTCATAGGATATTTTTAACCATTTAGCTCATCTGATAAATTTTTTCCATATAAAATACAAATGCCATGTTTTTACCTGTTCACTTACTCACACATAATCTACAGTTACCTACAATCTGTCTCCATTCCTCCATTCCTAGCCAAAGACTTATTTGTCTTTTTTAAATTTTCTCCATTACCCACTGCAGTGCCTTCTCAATGTAGCACCCTTTAACAATAGAGGCCCATGACACTACAATGAATATGATGAAATAATCCCAAATAACAAAGTTTTACTTATATTAAGAGATATAAACACGACCAGGTATATAGATAGATTTTGGTAAAAATTCTCTCTTATAAAAATTAAGTAAGCAGAGAAAAGATGTTATAAGTTCTTAAATACTGGCGATTATCATTCTTTGAACATCCAAATTAAAAAAAAACAAAAAACATTAAAGCTACCACATTGGAGAACATCCAAATTCTATTCTGAACGCCAGCCATCTCATGACTTAAGAAAATTTTATGCCCTACATAACACCCCCATCAGAATTCATTGCCACTGAAATCCAATTGGCAAGCAAAAACACAAAATAAATTTTGATTCATTTAACAATGATGTATCAGCCACTAAATTTGGATTTATGGTAATAGAACAAAAACAAACCCTGTAAATTCCAATGCCTTTATCTTTCATTATCCTAATTTGAACTACAAATTCAAAACAAAGTTTAGAAATTATAGCACCATTATTTTGAAGATCTAACACAAACAAAAACGATCTTGCTCTGTGTTAGCCTACTGTAATGTCTTCTTAGTTCAGCTGCCATTGAGTTATCACATTCCTAGTGCAAAACAATTCATTAAAATTAAATTGCATCTGTTTCTTTCTCTGAAGTTGGAAATTTATGTTAACTGAGTTCTTAAGTTTCAAACACTGAACTAAACTCTGAGATGCCTCAATAGAAAAGATACACTGTTACCTTTAAAGGCTCACAGTCTGATAGGAGAAACTTAGTCTTTTGGTGCAAGTACTGCCAGGTATATTGCAGCATCTAGGAAGTTGCAATTAACTCTGCCAGGGAATTTTTTTTTTTTTTTAGGGAACTGAGGTAATTTGATAGCACCCTTAAATTGTTACAAAAGGGAGAATTACAATATTCTCCTGGGAGAAAAGTGAAACAAACTGTAGACACTATTACCTGGACTGGTACAAGCTCAAAACTACCAATAGTCTGAATTTATTCTACTGACTCCTTTCATCTCTATTTATCATTTCACACTCTAATACTCAACTCTAGCTTTAGTAAATCTACAGAAATAATTCTGAGATATCAGTGAAGGCATTGAAGAAGCAAAGGTGTTAAGAAAAATAAGTCAGTTGCAAAAGAACAAGTACTGTATGATCCCACTTATAAACAATATATAGAAACTAAAGATTATTAAGCAGGGGGAGAAGGGAGGAAGAAAGAGTGAGCTTCTGTTTGGGCAGCATTCAGTTCATATTAATAGTTGTGGAATATTCTGAAAAAGGTTAATGATAATGATATACAACATGAAAAATGTAATCAGTGTCATTGAATTGTAAATGAAGTTATACTGGCGAATGCTTTGGTGTGTATATTTTCACCACAGTTTAAAAAAATGTGAAAAAAACAACAAAGTAAAGGTGACAACTACATTTGGAAAAGCTTGTTTCTGATGAGAGTTGGGGTTTGAATAGGATGCTTTTGAAGTTTCAGACAAAAAGGAGAGGCAAAAATCTTAGAAGAATAATTTTAAAAAATGAGATACTGAACACTTACTATGTGCCAGGGTTTATACTAAGCATCGTACATTTGTTTTTCCAATCATCACAAAATATATGACGCAAATATCATTGTTTTCCATATAGGAAAACTGAGGCTTAGAGCAGTTAAGGTTAGTAGTAGTTGGCAGGTAGAAGAATTCTAATGAGCTCTCTTTTATTCCAAACCTAATCTTCTATTCAATAAATAGTAAGTACTGTCATCAGCTTCAGTGTACTGTTTTCGTCACAATTTGGGTTGAAGAGTCCTGCCATGCAGTTCACAAGTACATATAAATATGCCTCAAGAAAGGCGTAAAATACGTCTTTTAGAAACTATCATTCTCTGTAGTGGTGAATTAGCTGTTTAAAATTTTCTGTTTTATGACTGCGCATGCCAAATTTTTATTAATTTTTCAGATGTCCTCAGCTGAAAGGGTAGAATTACTAGCTGTGTTCAGCTCAGCTCTCCTGAAGGTGATGGCTGCTCTCCCTCCTGAGTACTGAGCAGCTCATACAAGCTGTGCTCCCAGCAGCACCACAGCGCAGGGTACAGACAAGGGGTGGGGTCAGGCAGAGCTCATCCACCAGATATTCTCTTATACAAGTTAATGAAATGAACAAAAAATTCCTTTGTGTGTCCAATGTGTCTGATGTTTCTGTAACAGAGAATCAGTTCCATTCTACCAAAGTTTATAATTGCTATGGGAACACACTCTTCCACCAAATGAGCGTGCAATATATTGCAACTCAAGAGACTGGAATATTGTTTATGTCATAAATGCAGGATCTGTGCAAAATACTTGCAAAAGTGGCATCCCCTTATAATCATACATACTTTTTTCAAGATGATTTGGTGGTTGGTTCTCCTCCATTTAATTTCAAAGATATAAATAAGAATTGGTGGAAAACTGATTGTACCCAGCAGTGTGTTGAGCACAGAGAATTCCATGATAAAGATACTCCATCTTCAAAAACTGGGTACCCTCCACTAATAGGTTAAGTATACAGACAACGAAATGAAGATATAGGTTGGAGTGAAGCATGTCAATGATAGCCCATAGCAAGGGCATAAACCCCAGCTCAGAACTGGAGCATGGAAGAGTAGGGTAAGAATAAATGGGCCACACGTGTATCAAGGTAGGTTTCCAGGAGGCATTCACACCTAAACCAAGTCTTGAGAAATAAATGGAATTAACCAGTAAAAATACACAAGGAAAGACACAAACAATCTCATGTGCAAAGGCACAGAAGTATAAATATATGAGATATTTAGAGAATGGCAAGTAGTTTTTATGTCTGCAGCACTAGGGTGGCAGGAAGGAAGCATGGTCTGAAAACACTTGTTAAAACCCCTTGCGTCAAACCTTGTCCTACTACCTTCATCCTGTATGCTCTTTTTTTTTTTTTTTTTTTAGCATTCATATATTTCCTGAGGTCACCATCTCTAATTTTCCAGAGGGGAATTTTCCTAGAGGTACTTTACATGAAAGCTATTATTTCTGATCCAAACTCAGTGGAATAGGTGACAATACCTCTATTATACTGCTACTGATAATAATTAGTAATAAAATATTAACAATGACAATAACTTATTAGCAATGTTCAAAGAACTGAGTCTAAGGTAGACATTCTATTTTAAATATTAAACAGCTTATATTAAGCTTTCTAATCCATTTACACAAGATGTCTTTCCATTTCTTTAGATCTTCTATTTAAATTTTTTCAACAATATTTGTAGTCTTCAGTGGAAAAGTTTTACATTTCTTTTGCTAAATTTATTCTTAAATGTTGTACTCTTTTTAATGCTATTGGAAATGGAGTTGTTCTCTTAATTTGCTTTTCAAAGTTTTTATTGCAAGTTTATATAAATACAAAGGATTTTTTTATATATTGATCTTGTATCCAGTAACTTGAATAACTGATTTATTAGTTCTAATATTTGTCTATTCCTTAGGTTTTTCTATACACGAAGTCATGCTATCTGCAAAGAGAAATAGTTTTACTTCCTTTAATCCCAAGTTGGGTATCTTTTATTTATTTTTCTTGCCTAATTGCACTGGCTAGAATCCGTGGTACAATACTGAATAGAAGTGACAGGAGCATGTATTCCTGTTTTGTGCCTGATTGTTATGGCCCAAAAAATTATGCTAAAGTCCCAACCACTGCTACCTTGTTTGGAAATAGGGTCTTTGAAAAATGTTATCAGTTAATTTATAAAGAGGTCATACTGGAGTAGGGTGGGTCCTAATCCAATTTGAGTATTGTCTTTATAAAAGAAAGGAGACACAGAGAGACAGAGGAAGGGTGACTGTGTGAAGACTCACCTATACGGTAAGGATTCCTGGAACTACCAGAAGCTAGAAGAGAGAAGAAAGCATCTTCTCCTAGAGATTTTAGCAGAAGCATGGCCTGGCCAAGATATTGATTTGCGCTTCTAGCCTCTAGAATTGTGAAATTCTGGTACTTTGTTACAGCAGTCCTAGAAAATTAATACACTGATCTCAGAGAAAAATCAAGCAGTCATTCACAATAAAATATAATGTTGGCTGTGTGTTTCTGTATTTGGCTGTATTAGGTTGAGGAAGATCTGCTCTGTTCCTGATTTGAGTGTGTTTATCATGAAAGAGTGTTGGATTTTGTCGAATGCTATTTCTGCATTTATTGAGATGATCATGTGTTTTTTTTTTTTTTCCTTTATTTTAATATGGGTATTGTATTACTTTATTTTTATATGATAAACCAATTTTACATCCCAGGCATAAAATCTACCTGGTCATGGAATATAATTTTTTTTATTTGTTGAGAGGTTCAAATTGCTGCCGTTCTGTTGAAATATTTTTGCTTTTATTTACTTAATGGGTATTGTCTCCTAATGTCTTTGTAGTTTTCTTGTCTCCTAATGTCTTTGGTTTTGGTAACATAGATCTAGGCCCATAGCTAGAGTTAGGAAATGTTCCCTCCTCTTACATTTTTTCAAAGAATCTGTGAAGAGTTGGTGTTAATTTTTCTTCAAAAGTTTAGTAGAATTTACTAGTGAAGTTTTCTGGGCCAAAAGAGTGTGTGTATGTGTGTTTTGGCTTTTGGTGGGAAATATTTTTGATTACCAATTCAATGTCTTCAGATTTTTCTACTTTTTATTGAGTCAGTAATTTGTGTCTTTCTAAAAATTTGTCCAGTTCTAAAAATTTGTCAAATTCATGTAGGTTGTCTAAACTGTTAGCACACAATTGTTCATGATATTGTTGTTATCAGGTGCTCTCAAGTCGGTTCTGACTCATAACAACCCTATGTACAAGAGAATGAAAAACTGCCCAGTCCTGGGCCATCCTCACAATAGTTGCTATGCTTGAGCCCATCCTTGTAGCCAATTTGTCAATCCAACTCCTTGAGGGTCTTCCTCTCTTTCATTGACCCTCTACTTTATCAAGCATAATGTCCTTCTCCAGGGACTGGTCCCTCCTGACAACATGTCCAAATTACATGAGACAAAGTCTTGGAATGCTCACTTCCAAGGAAGTACTCTGTACTTCTTCCAAGATCAATTTGTCCATTCTTTTGGCAGTCCATGGCATATTCGATATTCTTTGCCAACACCACGATTCGAAGGCATCGACTCTTCTTCAGTCTTCCATATTCATTGTCCAGCTTTTGCATGCATATGAGGCAACACTATGGCTTGGGTCAGGCACATCTTAGTCCTCAAGGTGCAAAGATGTCACCTTTTGAATATATTATACATTAAAGAGGTAACGGTACAAAATGTCCTCTTTTCCACACAGGTTAAATTCTGTTTCAGCCAACTCTCAGTGGAGAGGCAACTAGTACAACATCATCTTCCCAAACAAAAAGCATCAGGATTGATTATATATCTCTTCCTATGTGTCTTAGTTATCTAGCGTGCTGTAACAGGAATACCACAAGTGGATGGCTTTAACAAAGAGAAATTTATTTTCTCACAGTCTAGTAGGTTACAAGTCCAAATTCAGGGCATCGGCTCCAGGGGAAGGCTTTGTCCTCAATCTTCCCTTGGTTGAGGAACTTCTCAGGCTCAGGGACCCCACGTCTAAAAGACGCAGTCTGCTCCTGGTGCTGTTTTCTTAGTGGTATGAGGTCCCCAACTCTCTGCTTGCTTCCGTTTTCTTTTATCTCTTGAGAGATAAAAGGTGGTGCAGGCCACACCCCAGGGAAACTTCCTTTATATTGGATCAGGGAGGTGACCTGAGTAAGGGTGGTGTTACAATCCCACCCTAATCCTCTCAACATAAAATTACAATCACAAAATGGAGGACAACCACACAATATGGGGAATCATGGCTCAGCCAAATTCATATATTTTGGGGAGACATAATTCAGTCCATGACACTATGTTTCTTCATTAATTTCTGTGGTAGTTACAGTTTGTTCCACATCTCCCAATATCATATTTAAATGTTGATCGTTACCATGTAATCTTCCTTGAAGCTCTCAGTCATTTCACATTTTCACATAAATGTGCTCATTCAGAATGAGCCTGATGAAATCCAGGGGCTCTTCACTGTGTTGGTAGTTTGTTGTTGCTCTATGTTGTCCACCATGTTTCAAACCCTATGCTCCTTCCCTCCTCTCCTGAGAAACCCTTCCATTTTCTTTTGATGCTTCCTGTTGTTCGATATTCTGCCTACCCAAAAAAAGCAAACCTGTTGCCATCCAGTCAATTACGACTCACAGCAACCCTGTAGGACAGAGCAGAATTGCCCCATACGGTTTCCAAGGAGCTGCTTGTAGATTCGAACGGCTGACCTTTTTGTTAGCAGCGGAGCTCTTAACCACTGTACCACCAGGGCTAGGATTCTTCAATGTTGCAACTCAAAGCTTGGATTTTTTCTTCAGTTCTTTCAGCATGAGAAATGCCAAGTGTGTTTCTTCCCTTTTGGTTTTCAATCTCCAGGTCTTTGTATGTTCCGTTATAATATTTTACCTTGTTTTCTTGAGCCACCCTTTGAAATCTTCTGTTCAGCTCTTTTGCTTCACTTCTTCCAATTACTTTAACTGTTCTATGTTCAAGGGTAAGTTTCAGAGTCTCTTCTGACATCCATTTTGGTCTTTTCTTTCTTTCCATGAGTAGTGGCAATTGTTCACAGTATTTATAATCCCTTTTATTTTTATAAGGTTGGTAGTAATTTCCCCTCTTTCACTCCTCATTTTAGTAATTTGAGTCTTCTGTCTTTTTTCTTGGTCAGTCTAGCTAAAAGTTTGTCTATTTTGTTGATTTTTTCAATTAAACAACTTTTAGTTTCATTGATTTTCTCTATTGTTTTTTCTAATTTCTATTTTTTTAATGTTAATAACTATTTACTTTGGGTTCATTCTGGGGTTAATGGATTGTTATAATGTTGTGGAAAATTATTTTCCAATAAATGTTCAATTTAATTTTTTTCTAAACATTCTCTCTTTTTTATATTTATTGTAAAAGTCCACAAATCGACTCAGTCTCTCATATAAAAATTTATATACACCTTGCTATATACTCCTAGCTGCTCTCCCCCTAATGAGACAGCACACTCCTTCTCTCCACCCTGCATTGCCATATCCGTTCAAACAGCTCCTGTCCCCCGTGCCCCCATCTCACCTCCAGACAGGAGCTGCCCACATAGTCCCATTTGTCTACTTGAGCCAAGAAGCTCACTCCTCACCAGTATCAATTTCTATCTTATAGTCCAGTCCAATCTCTGTATGAAGAATTGGCTTCGGGAATGGTTCCAGTCTTGGTCTGACAAAGAGTCCGGGGACCATGACCTCCAAGGTTCCTCCAGTCTCAGTCAGACCACTAAGAGAATTTGAGAGCTGCATCTCACTATTCTCCTGCTTCATCAGGGACTCTCCACTGCCTTCCCTGACAGGGCAGCTATAGGTGGCAGCCAGGCACCATCCAATTTTCTGGTCTCAGGCTGATGTAGCTTCTGGTTTATGTGGCCCTTTCTGTCTCTTGGGCTCATCTTTACCATATATCTTTGGTGTTCTTCATTCTTCTTTGCTCCAGGTGGGTTGAGACCAATTGATGCATCTTAGATGGCTGCTCGCTAGCATTTAAGACCCCAGTTGCCTCTCACCAAAGTGGGATGCGGAATGTTTTCTTAATACATTTTGTTATGCTATTGACCTAGATGTCCCCTGAAACCATGGTCCCCAAACCCCCATCCCTGCTACTCTGGCCTTTGAAGCACTTGGTTGTATTCAGGAACCTTCCTTGCTTTTGGTTTAGTCCAGTTGTGCTGACCTCTCCTGTATTGTATGTTGTCTTTCTCTTCACCTAAAATAGTTCTTGTCTACTATCTAATTAGTGGACACCCCTCTCCCTCCCTCCCCACTCTCATAATAAACAGTCTCTCTTTTTGCTACATGTTCACTGTTTTCTTCTTTTTTGTTTTTAATAATATTTTTGTGTTTTTGGTGAAAGCTTACACAGCCAATTAGGTTCCCATTTAACAATTTCTATACATATTTCTCAGTGCCATTGGTCATATTTTTCACAGTGTCTTGGCATTCTCATTATTTCCATTGTAGTTGTTCAGTTTCCATTAATCTAGCTTCCCTGCCCTGTCTCACCTTCTTATTTTGCTTTGGAGTAAATGTTGACCATTTGATCTCATATAGATAAATTTTTAAAAGAGCATAGTACTCACGGGTGATACTGTCTATGAGCTAATGACTTACTCAACTGGAAGGTAACCTCTGGGAGTGGTTTCAGTTCCAAGTTTAAAGGGTATTATAGGGTGACAGTCTTGGAGGTTCCTCTAGTCTCTACTAGTCCATTAAGGCTGGCTTTTTTTTTTTTTTTAAGAATCTGAGCTTGTTCTATATTTTATCCTATTCTCTCCAAGACCATCTATTGTGTCCCTGGTTAGAGTGGTCAGTAGTGGTAGCCAGGCACTATCTAGTCCTTCTGGTCTCAGGATAGATGAGACCATGGTTCGTGTGGGATATCAGGCCTGTAGTTTCTTCTTTGAATTTTTGGTTTCCTTCGTTTTTTTCCAGATGAGTAGAGACCAACAGTTGTATCTTAAATGGCCATTTGCAAGCTTTTAAGACCCCAGATGCTACTCACCAAACTAGGATGTAGAACATTAACTTCATGAACTATGTTATGCCAATTGACCAAGGTGTCTCCCTGAAACTTTGGTCCTAAGCCTTCAAAACCAGGAAACTGATCCCATGAGGTGTTTCGTTACGTCTAGGAACTATCCATAACTGTGTCTGTTATGTGCTTTATTATATATATGAATATATATGCAGCACATACAAACATGTATATACACATGCTTATAAATACAGCTATATATGTACATGCATATAATCATATATGCCTTTCTATACACACAAAAATAAAAAAAAAAAACCTTAAGCATACATGTCTGCAATGTAACTACACATATGTTCTTTTGGCTCTTACAGCTCTTGTTGAAAAATTGTGTATGTTACAGTGTTTACCAAAAATGTCCCTTATTCTTGCGTACTTCTTATTGTCATCATTTACCTTGATCAAATTCTGCAGACTTCGCACACATTCAGTATTGCCTTTCTACAAGTGTCTACTATCTAGATAGTGATTCCTTCTTCTTCCCCTTCCCATCCCTGGTAGTATCCAAAGAATGTGGCTTTCTGTATGTATCTATATCCTTTTATTTTTATAAAAGTGAGATCATATAATACTTGTTCTTTTATAACTGACATTTCACTTAGCATAATGTTCTCTAGATTCATTCATGTTATAAGATACTCTGAGGACTCATCACTATTCTCTATATCTGCATAGAATTCTCTTGCATGAATATACCACAATTTGTTTTTCCATTCGTCCATTGATGGGCACTTAGGTTGTTTCCACCTTTTTTCTGTTGTGAATAAGCTGCAATGAACATAGGTGTGCATATGTCTTAATCTCTATTCCACTTGTTTTCATTCGAATCTTTATTATTTCTTCTTTTCTACTTGCTTTGGATTTAGTTTGTTCTCTTCCCCTAGTTTCTTAATGTTAAATGGATAGGTCATTGATTGAAATTATTCTTCTTTTTCAACATATATTTCCCTCTGAGTACTTCTCTCACTCTATCTCATAAGTGTTGGTATGCTATGTTTTTGTACTCATTTTTCCAAAGTTTTTTTTTTCCTAAGTTACCTTGTGATTTCCTCTTTGACCTGTTGTTTATTTAAAAGGATGTCTTAATTCTGTTGTTTATTTAAAAGCACATCTTAATTTCTATCTATTAAACTCAATTTCATTTCATTGTGGTCAGAGAACAAATTTCACTTGATTTCAGTTCCTTTAAAAATTATTGAGGCTTCTTTTATGGCTCAACATATGGTCTAGACAAAAGAATAGCACATATGCACTTGAGAACAATGTGTTTTACGTAATCATTGTGTAGTGTCCTATATATATTTGGTTTATACCAACTAAAAACAAACCCATTGCCATTGAGTCAATTCCAACTCATAGTGACACTATAGGACAGAGCAGAACTGTCCCCTAGGGTTTCCAAGGCTGTAATCTTCATGGAAGCAGACTGCCTTATATTTCTCCCATGGAGTAGCTGGTGGGTTTAAACTGCTGACCTTTAAGTTAGCAGCCAAGTGCTTAACCACTGCATCACCAGGGCTCTTTAACTGGTTAATAGTTAGGCCTAATTGGTTTATAGTACTGTTCAAGTGCTTTATTTTCTTGTTGATCTTTTGCCTCGTTGTTCATCCATTACTGAAAATGTGGTATTGAAGTTTTCAACTACTGCTGAATCGTCTATTTTTCCCTTACATTCTGTCAGGTTTTGCCTAATGTATTTTAGGGATTTGTTGTTAGTTGCATATGTGTTTATAATTTTTGTATTTTTCTGATGGATTCACCCTTTAATTACTATAAAATATCCTTTGTTTCTAATAACAATTTTTCGTCTTAAAGTCTAGTTTATCAGGTATTATTATAGACACTCCAACTTTCTTTTGGGTACTGCTTGCATTATGTATATTTTTCTGTTCATTTACTTTCAACTTATCTTTGTAGAGAGCTTAGAGTTAGATAATGCTTATTGTTATCCACTCTTCCAATTTCTGCCTTTTGATTGGTATGTTTTCAATTTACATTTTAAAGCGATTAGTGAAAAAGTAGAATTTATATATGTACATTTTCTATTTGCTTTCTGTATGTCTTATGTCTCCCCGCCACCCCATAGTTCCATTACTGCCTTCTTTTAAGTTAAATGGATATGTTCTAGTATACCATTTGCCTGGTTCTTTATTGTAACATAATATTTACTAGCTTTTTTCTTAGTGGTTATCTTGGGTTGTGAAATTAATATCACACCTTAGAAAAAATGTGTTCAATTTAATACCTACTTAATTTTAATTATATACAAAAACTTTGCTCCAGTATAGTTCTGTTCTCCTCCCCATTCTACATACTAATATTGCCATACGTAATACACATTTACACATTTTAGCTCATGAACAAAATTTTATAATTATTGCTTTATGTATTTATCTTTTAAATTAGATAAGAGAAGAAAAGAATTACAAGCAAAATATACTGTATTTATATATGCCTATAGTTTTATCTGGAAACCCTGGTGGCATAGTGGTTAAGTGCCACAGCTGCTAACCCAAAGGTCGCAAGTTCTAATCCGCCAGTCGCTCCTTGGAAACTCTATGGGGCAGTTCTACTCTGTCCTATAGGGTCGCTATGAGTCAGAATTGACTTGACAGCAGTGGGTTTGGTTTTTTTCATGGTTTTATCTTTACTGATTTTTTGTTTGTTTGTTTTTGGTTTTTATGTGGATTTGCATTACTGTTTAATGTGGTTTCAGCCCGAAGGATTCCTGCCAGTATTTCCTTTAGAACTGGTCTGCTAGCAATGATTCTCTCAGTTTTTAGTCGTCTAAAAAAAAAAAAAAAGATTCTCTTAGTTTTTAGTTATCTAGGAGTGATTAAACCATTACTTTCTCCTTTGTTATTGAAGGATAGCTTTGCTGGATATATATTTCATGGTTAAGAATCTTTATTTCAATACTTTTGATATGTCATCCCACTATGTTTTAGACACCATGGTTTCCGATAATAAGATAGCTACTGATCTCAGTGTGGATGCCCTGAACATGATGAGTCACTTTTCTCTTCTGCTTTCAAGTTTTTTTTTTTTTTTTCAAGATTCTTTCCATTACTTTAGTTTCAACAATTTAGCTCTGATGTGTCTTGGTTGAATCTCTTTCAAAATATCCTACTTGGAGTTCACTGAGCTTCTAAAATGTACAGACTCATATTTTTCATCAATTTGAGAATTTTTTAAATCATTATTTCTTCAGTTATTATTACCCTCCCCCCTTCCTCTTACATCTCTCTCTGTGACTTCCATTATATTTATGTTGGCATGCTTGATGCTATCTCACAGTTCTCTCTGTCTTCAAGTTCTATTTCTTTCTTCTGCTGGTTCAAATCTGTTGTTGAGCTCTTCTAGTAAGTTTTTTATTTTAGCTATTGTACTTTTCAACTCCAGAATTTCTATTTGATTCTTTTATTAATTTCTGTGACTTTATTGATATTTTTAATTTGGTGAGACATCTTTCTCTTACTTTCCTTTGATACTTCAGACATAAAGTTTCCTTTATTTCTTTGTACAGATTTATAATAGTTGATTAAATTTTTGTAAAGTAAGTCCAATGTCTGGGCTTCTTCATGGACTGTTTCTATTGACCACCTCTTTCTCCCGTTTTTTGTCACCTGCCTCTTTAAAAAAAAAAAAAAGGTACATTTGTTGATGTTCCTGCTTTTTGTTGTTTTTGTTGCTGTTTGTTTAGTGACACCATGGGCTAATTCTCTACACTCTGTACTCTTTGTGTATTTAGCCACCGAAGTCTCTGCCTGGTTAGCTTGGTGGTCATCTAATGATTGGACAGGTCAGAGATTTCCTTGAATGCATTGAACTAATAAATCTTATAAGTCTTCTAGCCTTTGCTAAGAAGAGACTTTGTGTGTATATTGGGGAATGTTTACAATGATCCAATGGGTAGTTTAAAACTTTGTCTTTTCCTTCACTTCCTGTTTGTACAGGACCTCAAAGTCAGTCAAAGATGAGAGAATAGGGCCTTCTCAATTATTTACCAGCCATGCACACATCCTTGCATGTATTAATGACTTCTAGATTCCCAGGAACACTTCAGAGTTTTCAAAACCCCTGTGACATTTTATTCCCCAGTTTTTAATTTTTTGGGGGGGGGGTCAACCTCTTATTTACCATAACTTACAACGCTGCTTCGGGTTACTATAAAATTAAATAACTGCAGGTTATTATTTTCAACAAATGTCCTGGGTATAAAGCTGTTCACACAGAGTGAGTTCTGAGTCAGTTCACATAAAGGCAAGCCTTGAAAATGAAACTTCTCAACAAAATGCCAAACAGATAAAATTGTGATAATTATGGGGCTTTTAGGGAGCTCCAAACCCTCTCTGTCCTCTCCAGTGGCCACTAAGCTACTTTTTTTCACAGCTACCATGATTGTAAAGCTGTTGGTTTTCAAAGCTAATGCGGATCTTCAGACGAGGATGGGATTAGGGCAAGTAAAATGCCACAAAGCTCTCTGTCAGTTTGTTGTAGCGTGGTGGTTTGCATGTTGCTGTGATATCTGTTATAACCACCTTTTTATCTTTGCATGCTGAAATCCTGTTCAGTTTTTAAAGGCCATCTCAAAAATTACCTTCCTCACAAACTTTTCATCTATGTGGACTATCAGACCTCCCTCCTCTGTGCCCTTTTGATACTTTGTACCTTCTTTGTGGTCTTTTTATCATGATTTAAATGACAGTTATTTTTGTATTTGTCTTATTCATACTCTTAAATTTTAATCTCTTTGGCTCTCCTTCTGTCGATTGCATAAAATATTTCTCATAGCTGATATGTAAAAATGTCTGTTAAATTACATTTCAAAAATGCCTTCACAAGTAATATTTCTTAGGGAAGATAAATGATGTTCTGAAAATAGTCTAGACGTTTATGAGGCTATCTATGTATATAGTCACTATATTCTCATAAAAATGTATCTAAATATGTACAGAAAAAAATCTGAAAAGTAGAAATGATGATATGGGTATTAAAATCCAGAGTCTGAATCCAAACATTATTCCAGAAATTGTAGAACTTGTAATGTTATGCCACATATAAAATGCCCTAGTATTTCATCATTGACTAAAGAAAGCATCATCTATATATACTCTCTTTTAATTTTATGATTTTTTAGAGTTTTAAGAACTTTTGTTCATGATTTTATGATGATTAACAATAATGAGGAAATTGGAATTACTGTATCAAAATGAAAAAATATACAAGTAAAAAATAAATTATGACAATTACAACAGAGTTCACTGAACCAGTACATTTCTAATGAACCTAAGGATAAAACCATACCAGAGAATGCATTCTAGATATGTCATAGACATAGTAACATTGAATGAAAATTTTTATGAGCCAATATGAAGAGGAAAGCACATTCAATATAATTCTGAGCCTTAAAAAATATACAAAACCAGGCTGACTTGATTTGTAAACTTTCACTTAAAGCGCAATTTAAAAAAATACAAAACCAAACCAACTGTTCCGTAAAAGTACATCATATGTTAACAGCAGACTGAAAACTAATTTATCTCAAATATCTTCAGAAAGAAAACAAGATATAATTAGGTAGCAATTACTTCAGTCACATTTTTATGGTAAATACTGAAACAATTCCACTCAGCAAATACCGGTATATATCAATTAAATAAATCAATACATGGCTAGCCAATAAGGTAATTAACTATACTCTTTATAAATCAATCCCAGCTCATGGTGACAGCACAATGCTGGCTCATTACAAATATTCATAGCCAGGTCTTTACAGTGAGCATATACATAAATTGAATTCCTGTTAACATTTAACAGAAAAAGTCAATAAAACCTTCAAATAATCTTAAATTATTCCTTGAACATTCTTCCACCAAATGGTGAGAACCTCAGTATTTTTCTGTACTGGAAAAACCATGCCAAAGCATGCTTGCTACCACATAAAACACCTAAGTAGGAAAGTCAGACTATCAATTTGCCAAGTAAAATAGCAAGAAGCATTTTAGAAAAACCAAAAAGTACTGTAAATATAGGAGAGGAAATGGTTACCCTCAGGGGCAAAAGGATAAGTAAGAGTCTACCAATGTAGAAGCATACCCAAGAAGTTGATAAAAGTGAAAATGTTATCAAAAAGTCCATTCTTTAAAGCCATTCCTGTATGGGACACAGGGCAAGAAATATTCCCTGAAGCTTGTGTTTTGGGTTATCTGCTTAATATAGATGACCATACATTCTCCAACACTTGGCGGCACATCTCTAGGTACTTTATAAAAATATTCACAACTAAGTCTATCACCAAAATTTTGATTCAATTGGCTGGGATGGGGCCTGGGTATTGGAATCTTTTAGGGTAATGCCCAAAGTAATTCCAATGTGCAGCCAAGTTCAGAGCTTGATTAAAAACTGGTTTTCGAAGTGTGGTCCTCAGACCAAAAGCATTAGCTTCACCTGGGAGCTTGTTAAAAATGCAAATTCTTGGGCCTCACCACAGATCTACTTAACCAGACACTGTGAAGGTGAGCCCAAGTTGCTCTCCTGGTGACTCTGATGTATGCTGAAAAACACTGGATGTAACCCATCTCTGGAAAGCAGAATTAGATCACCCTGATTGTATTATATCAACAAAAATCTGGGTTCTGGACATTAAGAAAGAAGGAAGGCAGAAATGGTTTTATGCACTGTGCATTTCTTGGTTATTGTTTTTTCTCAGGCTGCCATTGCTAACACTTCACCTACCTTCCCTTCCTTATTGGTCAGAATTAATTACATAGTACCAATTCCTTCTTTTCCATCTCCTGAGGCATAAAACTGCAATCAGATCACACTATATACATCTTTCAAATGCTTGGTTTTTAGGCAAGAAAGACACTCAAGAAGATGTAGGATAGTGTTTTAAGAGCACAGACATTAACACCTGTGATATCTGGATTTAAACAATCCATCTATCTATTAAGCTTACTATATGGTGCGCTCATGAGCAAGCTGTCTAACATCTCTAAGCCCTGGTTTGCCCACTTGTAACACAGGGATAAGTATAAAAAAAAAAAAATACCACCCCCAAAATATCATTGGGAGGACTTAACGAGATCAGGTGTGAAAGGCACTCCACAAAACCTGCCACACAAACACTCAATTAGTACTGCTTTCATTTCTAGGATGAGTCATTATATGTAAACAACCAATATTAATTTATCAAGCCTCTCTGTTGGTTTTGGGCAGTTAAAGAGAACAAACGAAAGAACACATGACTATAAATATCAAAATCTAGTTATAAACTTGGCATTTTCCCCATTTTCATTAAAAGCCTCCTAAAGTAACTCATTTATCTATTTAAATATTATTCTTAAATAAACAAATTAAGGGTATGATATAATTATAAAAAATATGGATAACTAATTTTCATTCTGTCTACGTTTATTACAGATAAATAAATCATCTGAAATCTCCAGAGGAAAAAAATTTGAAAAAGAAATAATTGAAATAATATCCTTCCATTAGCCAATACATTCTGATTACCTAACAACCGGTAAGCAAATTTCTCTTATTACCTATTATACACAAGACTACATACATGGATATTTTATAAATACATGTAATATACAGATCTAATATATAGGTCATTTTGTTAGTTTGTCATACTGTGGTGGCTTGTGTGTTGCTGTGATGCTAGAAACTACGCCACCGGTATTTCAAATACCAGCAGCATCATCTATGGTGGATAGGTTTCATCTGAGCTTCCAGACTAAGACAGACTAGGAAGAAAGACCTGGCAGCCTACTTCTGAAAACATTGGCCAGTGAAAACCCTATGAATAGTAGCAGAACATTGTCTGACACAGTGTTTGAAGATGAGCCCCTCAGGTTGGAAGGCAATCAAAATACAACTGGGGAAGTGCTGTTTCTTCAAATGATGTAGATGGAGCAAAGTTTTTAGGCCCTTCATTTATTGATCTGGCATGATTTGCAATGAGAAGAAATAGCTGCAAACATCTATTAATAATCAGAATGTGGAATGTATGAAGTAAGACTACAGGAAAGTTGGAAGTCATCAAAAATGAAATGGAATACATAAAGATTGATATCCTAGGCATTAGTGAGCTGAAATGGACTGGTATTGCCATTTTGAATCAGACAATCATATGGTCTACTGTACCAGGAATGACAAATTGAAGAGGAATGGTGTCACTTTAATTGCCAAAAATAACATTTCAAGATCTATCTTGAACTACAATACTGTTAAAGGTGGGATAATATCCACACACCTACAAGGTAGACCATTTAATAGACTATTATTCAAATTTACACACCAACCACTAAGGCCAAAGATGAAGAAATTGAAGACTTTTACCAACATCTGCAGTCTGAAATTGATCAAACATGCAATCAAGATGCATCGCTAATTACTAGTGATTTTAATGCAAAAGTTGGAAACAAAGAAGAAGGATCTGCAGTTGGAAAATATGGCCTTGGTGACAGAAATGATGCCAGAAATCAAATGCTAGAATTTTGCAAGATGATCGGCTTCTTCATTGCAAATACTTTTTTTCTTTTTTTAACAACGTAAACAGAGACTACACACATGGACCTTACCAGATGGAAAACACAGGAATCAAATCAACTACATCTGTAGAAAGAGACAATGGAAAACCTCAACATCATCAGTCAGAATAAGGCCAAGGGCTGACTGTAGAACATATACAAGTGAAGTCGAAGAAAAATAAAACAAGTCCACAAGAACCAAAATACAACCTTGAGTATATTACACCTGAATTTGCACATTCATGTCTAAAGACCAGACAAGTTGTGGGATGATATCAAGACATCATATATGAAGAGAGCAAAAAGTCATTAAAAAGACAGAAAAGAAAGAAAAGACCAAAATGGAGGTCAGAAGAGACTCTGAGACTTGTTCTTGAACAAAGAATAGCTAAAACAAAAGGAAAAACTGATGAAGTAAAAGAACTGAACAAATTTCAAAGGGCAGCTTGAGAAGACAAAGTATTGTAATGAAATGCACAAAGATCTGGATTTAGAAAACCAAAAGGGAGGAACACTTTCAGCATTTCTCAAGCTGAAAGACCTGAAGAAAAAATTCAAGCATCAAGTTTCAATTCTGAAGCATTTTATGGGCAAAATATTGAACAACGCAAGAATCATCAAAAGAAGATGGGGGGGCGGAGCCAAGATGGCGGACTAGGCAGACGCTACCTCGGATCCCTCTTACAACAAAGACATGGAAAAACAAGTGACTCGATCACATACATAACAATCTACGAACCCTGAACAACAAACACAGATTTAGAGATGGAGAACGAACTAATACAGGGAAGCAGCGATTGTTTTCAGAGCCTGGAGTCAGCGTACCAGTCAGGTACGGCACAAGCACAGAGAGCTGCTCCACCCCCCTGAACTAACCCCAGGAGGGGGATCAGCCGGTTCCGCGGGCGGCGTGGGACGCAGCCGGTAGGAGAAGTCCCCGGGAGGCAGTGACTGGTCTTAGAACGGGGAGAGCAGCGTCCCAGCCAGGGAACCATCCCGCCGGGATTTGGACTGGACGCAGGTACGGCATAAACACGGAGAGCTGCTCCACCCCCCTGAACTAACACCGGGAGGGGGCCCAGTTGGGTCGCACGGGTGGCGTGGGATGCAACTGGTAGGAGAAGTCCCCGGGAGGCAGCGACTGGTATTGGAGCGGGGAGAACAGCATCCCAGCCGGGACACTCGGTCACGGCACAAGCACGGGGAGCTGCTCCACCCACCTGAACTAACCCTGGGAGGTGGCCCAACTGGTTTGCGGAGGCGGCACGGCAACGCGGCTGGAGGGACGAGAAGTCCCCGGGAGGCAGCGACTGATTTTGGAGTCGAGAGTGCACCGTCCCAGTAGGGGAGCCTTGACGCTGGGCGTGGGGCTGGAAGTGGAGGATCTGACCTTGACTCCAGCAGGCCAGACCCCCCGGGGGCAATCTCCACACAGCCAGCACACATAGGCAACGCGCCCGAGGGAATCTCAGATATAATAGTCATTCCAAGCAAGACAAGCAACTCTGGCTATATTCTGAGGTACTACTCTCCTATCTCTCTGTTCCCTCCCCCACCCTCCCCAGGCGGCTTCATTAACATCTGAATAGCCTAAGCCAGAGGGAGAACTCTGATAGGGATCTGACTGCATTTTTTTTTTTTAGCAGATTTTCTGGAAAAACTAGTTTCCCAGTGATGGCTCAGAGACAACAATCCATATCAAACCACATAAAGAAGCAGACCATGACAGCTTCTCCAACCCCCCAAACAAAAGAATCAAAATCTTTCCCAAATGAAGATACAATCCTGGAATTATCAGATACAGAATATAATAAACTAATTTACAGAATGCTTCAAGACATCACAAATGAAATAAGGCAAACTGCAGAAAAAGCCAAGGAACACACTCATAAAACTGTTGAAGAACTCAAAAACATTATTCAAGAACATAGTGGAAAAATCAATAAGTTGCAAGAATCCATAGAGAGACAGCATGTAGAAATCCAAAAGATTAACAATAAAATTACAGAATTAGACAACGCAATAGGAAGTCAGAGGAACAGACTCGAGCAATTAGAATGCAGACTGGGACATCTGGAGGACCAGGGAATCAACACCAACATAGCTGAAAAAAAATCAGATAAAAGAATTAAAAAAAATGAAGAAACCCTAAGAATCATGTGGGACTCTATCAAGAAGGATAACCTGCAGGTGATTGGAGTCCCAGAACAGGGAGGGGGGACAGAAAACACAGAGAAAATAGTTGAAGAACTCCTGACAGAAAACTTCCCTGACATCATGAAAGACGAAAGGATATCTATCCAAGATGCTCATCGAACCCCATTTAAGATTGATCCAAAAAGAAAAACACCAAGACATATTATCATCAAACTCGCCAAAACCAAAGATAAACAGAAAATTTTAAAAGCAGCCAGGGAGAAAAGAAAGGTTTCCTTCAAGGCAGAATCAATAAGAATAAGTTCAGACTACTCAGCAGAAACCATGCAGGCAAGAAGGGAATGGGACGACATATACAGAACACTGAAGGAGAAAAACTGCCAGCCAAGGATCATATATCCAGCAAAACTCTCTCTGAAATATGAAGGTGAAATTAAGATATTTACAGATAAACACAAGTTTAGAGAATTTGCAAAAACCAAACCAAAGCTACAAGAAATACTAAAGGATATTGTTTGGTCAGAGAACCAATAATATCAGATATGAGCACAACACAAGGTCACAAAACAGAACGTCCTGATATCAACTCAAATAGGGAAATCACAAAAAAAAAAAAATTAAGATTAATTAAAAAAAAAAATACACACAACAGGGAATCATGGAAGTCAATAGGTAAAAGATCACAATAATCAAAAAGAGGGACTAAATACAGGAGGCATTGAACTGCCATATGGAGAGTGATACAAGGCGATATAGAACAATACAAGTTAGGTTTTTACTTAGAAAAATAGGGGTAAATAATAAGGTAACCCTAAAAGATATAACAACTCTATAACTCAAGATAAAAGCCAAGAAAAACGTAACGACTCAACTAACATAAAGTCAAACACTATGAAAATGAGGACCTCACAATTTACTAAGAAAAACGCCTCAGCACAAAAAAGTATGTGGAAAAATGAAATTGTCAACAACACACATAAAAAGGCATCAAAATGACAGCAATAAAAACTTATTTATCTATAATTACACTGAATGTAAATGGACTAAATGCACCAGTAAAGAGACAGAGAGTCACAGACTGGATAAAGAAATACGATCCATCTATATGCTGCCTACAAGAGACACACCTTAGACTTAGAGATACAAACAAACTAAAACTCAAAGGATGGAAAAAAATATATCAAGCAAACAATAAGCAAAAAAGAAGAGGAGTAGCAATATTAATTTCCGACAAAATAGACTTTAGACTTAAATCCACCACAAAGGATAAAGAAGGACACTATATAATGATAAAAGGGACAATTGATCAGGAAGGCATAACCATATTAAATATTTATGCACCCAATGACAGGGCTGCAAGATACATAAATCAAATTTTAACAGGACTGAAAAGTGAGATAGACACCTCCACAATTATAGTAGGATACTTCAACACACCACTTTCGGAGAAGGACAGGACATCCAGTAAGAAGCTCAATAGAGACACGGAAGATCTAATTACAACAATCAACCAACTTGACCTCATTGACTTATACAGAACTCTCCACCCAACTGCTGCAAAATATACTTTTTCTTCTAGCGCACATGGAACATTCTCTAGAATAGACCACGTATTAGGTCATAAAAGAAACCTTTGCAGAGTCCAAAACATCGAAATATTACAAAGCATCTTCTCAGACCACAAGGCAATAAAACTAGAGATCAATAACAGAAAAACTAGGGAAAAGAATTCAAATACTTGGAAAATGAACAATATCCTCCTGAAAAAAGACTGGGTTATAGAAGACATCAAGGAGGGAATAAGGAAATTCTTAGACAGCAACGAGAAGGAAAATACTTCCTATCAAAACCTCTGGGACACAGCAAAAGCAGTGCTCAGAGGCCAATTTATATCGATAAATGCACACATACAAAAGGAAGAAAGAGCCAAAATCAGAGAACTGTCCCTACAACTTGAACAAATAGAAAGTGAGCAACAAAAGAATCCATCAGGCACCAGAAGAAAACAAATAATACAAATTAGAGCTGAACTAAATGAATTAAAGAACAGAAAAACAATTGAAAGAATTAGCAAAGCCAAAAGCTGGTTCTTTGAAAAAATTAACAAAATTGATAAACCATTGGCTAGACTGACTAAAGAAATACAGGAAAGGAAACAAATAACCCGAATAAGAAACGAGAAGGACCACATCACAACAGAACCAAATGAAATTAAAAGAATCATTTCAGATTATTATGAAAAATTGTACTCTAACAAATTTGAAAACCTAGAAGTAATGGATGAATTCCTGGAAAAACACTACCTACCTAAACTAACACATTCAGAAGTAGAACAACTAAATAGATCCATAACAAAAAAAGAGATTGAAACGGTAATCAAAAAACTCCCAACAAAATAAAGCCCCGGCCCAGACGGCTTCACTGCAGAGTTCTACCAAACTTTCAGAGAAGAGTTAACACCACTACTTCTGAAGGTATTCCAAAGCATAGAAAATGACGGAATACTACCCAACTCATTCTATGAAGCCACCATCTCCCTGATACCAAAACCAGGAAAAGACATTACAAAAAAAGAAAATTACAGACCTAAATCCCTCATGAACATAGATGCAAAAATCCTCAACAAAATTCTAGCCAATAGAATCCAACAACACATCAAAAAAATTATTCACCATGATCAAGTGGGATTTATACCAGGTATGCAAGGCTGGTTTAATATCAGAAAAACCATTAATGTAATCCATCACATAAATAAAACAAAAGACAAAAACCACATGATCTTATCAATTGATGCAGAAAAGGCATTTGACAAAGTCCAACACCCATTTATGATAAAAACTCTTACCAAAATAGGAATTGAAGGAAAATTCCTCAACATAATAAAGGGCATCTATGCAATTTTTTTTTTTTTTATGCAAAGCCAACAGCCAATATCACTCTAAATGGAGAGAACCTGAAAGCATTTCCCTTGAGAACGGGAACCAGACAAGGATGCCCTTTATCACCACTCTTATTCAACATCGTGCTGGAAGTCCTAGCCAGGGCAATTAGGCTAGACAAAGAAATAAAAGGTATCCGGATTGGCAAGGAGGAAGTAAAGTTATCACTATTTGCAGATGACATGATTATATACACAGAAAACCGTAAGGAATCCTCCAGAAAACTACTGAAACTAATAGAAGAGTTTGGCAGAGTCTCAGGTTATAAAATAAACATACAAAAATCACTTGGATTCCTCTACATCAACAAAAAGAACACCGAAGAGGAAATAACCAAATCAATACCATTCACAGTAGCCCCCAAGAAGATAAGATACTTAGGAATAAATCTTACCAAGGATGTAAAAGACCTATACAAAGAAAAGTACAAAGCTCTACTACAAGAAATTCAAAAGGACATACTTAAGTGGAAAAACATACCTTGCTCATGGATAGGAAGACTTAACATAGTAAAAATGTCTATTCTACCAAAAGCCATCTATACATTTAACGCACTTCTGATCCAAATTCCAATGTCATATTTTAAGGGGATAGAGAAACAAATCACCAATTTCATATGGAAGGGAAAGAAGCCCCGGATAAGCAAAGCACTACTGAAAAAGAAGAAGAAAGTGGGAGGCCTCACTGTACCTGATTTCAGAACCTGTTATACAGCCACAGTAGTCAAAACAGCCTGGTACTGGTACAACAACAGGCACATAGACCAATGGAACAGAATTGAGAACTCAGACATAGATCCATCCACGTATGAGCAGCTGATATTTGACAAAGGACCAGTGTCAATTAATTGGGGAAAAGAAAGCCTTTTTAACAAATGGTGCTGGCATAACTGGATATTCATTTGCAAAAAAATGAAACAGGACCCATACCTCACACCATGCACAAAAACTAACTCCAAGTGGATCAAAGACCTAAACATAAAGACTAAAAATGATAAAGATCATGGAAGAAAAAATAGGGACAACGTTAGGAGCCCTAATACAAGGCATAAACAGAATACAAAACATTACCAAAAATGACGAAGAGAAATCCGATAACTGGGAGCTCCTAAAAATCAAACACCTATGCTCATCTAAAGACTTCACCAAAAGAGTAAAAAGACCACCTACAGACTGGGAAAGAATTTTCAGCTATGACATCTCCGACCAGTGCCTGATCTCTAAAATCTACATGATTCTGTCAAAACTCAACCACAAAAAGAGAAACAACCCAATCAAGAAGTGGGCACAGGATATGAACACACATTTCACTAAAGAAGATATTCAGGCAGCCAACAGATACATGAGAAAATGCTCATGATCATTAGCCATTAGAGAAATGCAAATTAAAACTACGATGAGATTCCATCTCACACCAGTAAGGCTGGCATTAATCCAAAAAACACAAAATAAATGTTGGAGAGGCTGCGGAGAGATTGGAACTCTTATACACTGCTGGTGGGAATGTAAAATGGTACAACCACTTTGGAAATCTATCTGGCGTTATCTTAAACAGTTAGAAATAGAACTACCGTACAACCCAGAAATCCCACTCCTGGGAATATATCCTAGAGATACAAGAGCCTTCGTACAAACAGATATATGCACACCCATGTTTATTGCAGCTCTGTTTACAATAGCAAAAAGTTGGAAGCAACCAAGGTGTCCATCTACGGATGAATGGGTAAATAAATTGTGGTATATTCACACAATGGAATACTACGCATTGATAAAGAACAGTGACGAATCTGTGATACATTTCATAACATGGAGGAACCTGGAAGGCATTATGCTGAGCGAAATTAGTCAGAGGCAAAAGGACAAATATTGTATAAGACCACTATTATAAGATCTTGAGTAATAGTAAACCTGAGAAGAACACATACTTTTGTGGTTACGAGGCGGGGAGGGAGGGAGGGTGGGAGAGGGTTTTTTATTGATTAATCAGTAGATAAGAAATGCTTTAGGTGAAGGGAAAGACAACACTCAATACATGGAAGGTCAGCTCAATTGGACTGGACCAAAAGCAAAGAAGTTTCCGGGATAAAATGAATGCTTCAAAGGTCAGCGGAGTAAGGGCGGGGGTCTGGGGAACATGGTTGGAGGGGACTTCTAAGTCAATTGGTAAAATAATTCTGTTATGAAATCATTCTGCATCCCACTTTGAAATGTGGCGTCTGGGGTCTTAAATGCTAACAAGTGGCCATCTAAGATGCATCAATTGGTCTCAACCCACCTGGAGCAAAGGAAAATGAAGAACACCAAGGTCACACGACAACTAAGAGCCCAAGCGACAGAAAGGGCCACACGAACCAGAGACCTACATCATCCTGAGACCAGAAGAACTAGTTGGTGCCCGGCCACAATCGATGACTGCCCTGACAGGGAGCACAACAGAGGACCCCTGAGGGAGCAGGAGATCAGTGGGATACAGACCCCAAATTCTCATAAAAAGACCAAACTTAATGGTCTGACTGAGACTAGAGGAATCCCGGCGGCCATGCTCCCCAGACCTTCAGTTGACACAGGACAGGAACCATCCCCGAAGAAACTCATCAGACATGAAAGGGACTGGTCAGCGGGTGGGAGAGAGACGCTGATGAAGAGTGAGCTAATTATATCAGGTGGACACTTGAGATTGTGTTGGCAACTCTTGTCTGGAGCGGGGATGGGAGGATAGAGAGAGAGGGAAGCCGGCAAAATTGTCACGAAAGGAGAGACTGAAAGGGCTGACTCAAGAGGGGGAGAGCAAGTGGGAGTAGGGAGTGAGATGTATGTAAACTTATATGTGACAGACTGATTGGATTTGTAAACGTTCACTTGAAGCTTAATAAAAGTTAATAAAAAAAAAAAAGAAGATGGAAGGAATATACAGAGTCTCTGTACCAAAAGAATTGGTCGATGTTCAACCATTTCAGGAGGTAGCATATGATCAGGAACCGATGCTATTGAAGTAAGAAGTCCAAGCTCACTGAAAAAAAAAAAACAAAAAAAAACACTGAAGGCACAGGTAAAAAACAAGGCTCTAGGAATTGACGGAATATCAATTGAGTTGTTCCAACAAACGGATGCAGGCCTGGAGGTGCTCACTGGCCTATGTCAAGAAATTTGGCCGACAGCTACCTGACCAGCCAAGTGGAAGAGATTTATATTTGCACCCAGTCCAAAGAAAGGCAACCCAACAAAATGTGGAAATTATAGAACAATATCATTAGTGTCACACACAAGTAAAATTTTGCAGGAGATAATTAAAAAACTGTTGCAGCAGTACATTAACAGGGAACTGCCAGAAATTCAAGCTGGATTCAGAAAAGGACTTGGAATGAAGGATGTCTTTGATGATGCCCAATGGATATTGGCTGAAAGCAGAGAATATCAGAATGGTGTTTACCCATGTTTTATTGACTATGCAAAGGCATTCATGTGCTTGGATCATAACAAATTATGGATAACATTATAAAGAATGGAAATTCTAGAACACTTAATGAGGAACCTGTACACAGACCAAGAGGCATGCATTCGAACAGAACAAGGGGATGCTGTGTGGTTTAAAATCAGGAAAGGTGTGCATCAGTGTTGCATCCTTTCACCATACTTATTCAGTCTATATGCTGAACAAATAATCCAAGAAGCTGGACTATATGAAGAAGAACATGGCATCAAGATTGGAGGAAGACTCAGTAACAGCCTGCAATGTGCAGATGATACAACCTTGCTTGCTGAAAGTAAAGAGGACTTGAAGCACTTAACTGATGAAGATCAAAGACTACAGCCTTTAGTATAGATTGCACCTCAGCATAAAGAAAACAAAAATCCTCACAACTAAACCAATAAGCAACATCATGATAAGCAGAGAAAATATCGAAGTTGCCAAGAATTTCATTTTGTTTGGGTGCACAATCAATACCCATGGAAGCAAGAGTCAGGAAATTAAAGGAGTATTGCATTTGGCAACTCTGCTGCAAAAGATCTCTTTAAAGTGTTAAAACACAAAGATGTCACTTTGAGGACTAAGGTTTGCCTGACCCAAGCCATGATATTTTCAATCCCCTCGTATGCATGCAAAAGCTGGACGAAAAATAAGAAAGATTGCAGAAGAATTGATGACTTTCAATTATGATGTCGGTGAAGAATATTGAATATACTATGGACTGCCAAAAGAATGAACTAGACTTTCTTTGAAGAAGTACAGCCAGAGTGTTCCTTGAAAGCAAGGATGGGGAGGCTTTGTCGCATGTACTTTGGACATGTTACCAGTAGGGACCAGTTCCTGGAGAAGGACATCGTACTTGGTAATGTAGTGAGCTCAACGAAAAAGAGGAAACCCTAAATGAGATGGATTCACACAGTGGCTGTAAGTAACAATGGGCTCAAACACATAAGGATTGTGAGGATGGCCCAGGACTGGGCAGTGATTTGTTCTGCTCTATATAGGGTTGTTAAGAGTTGGAACTGACTCTAGGGCACCAAACAACCACATGGGGAGAGATATGCATGCATTTTTACATGGAAAGATATTAATCATTCTATGTTCTTTATTATGTCAAACAAAGACTCCAAGCTTCCATTAGCGGGTTATTTGGTCTTTAAAGCAGAGCAAAAGAAAAAAATAAGCTTTCTTTGTAATAAATCAGTTTCAATCTGATCTGCCCACTTGATAACTAAGACAAATTTACGTACTCTTCTTGGATAGTAATATCATGAAGAACTTGAAAGCATTAGTTCTAAATTACAATCTTACTTAAAAACTCTTGAGGTTAAGGAGCTATATTTTGAATTTCATGATGCCAAGAGTTCTAAAAGATATGCTTTGTAAGACTAATGTAAATAGTACTTAGGGGAAGAGACAGGACTGTACCAGATAGGAGTACAAAATGAAACCTACCCTTGTTTCTTGTTTTTGGTTTAATTTGAATTATAAACTCTCAGGAATAACTTCTGTTCTTAATGCCAGAGACATTTGGATGGGCTGCATTAAAGTCATATCATCCTACAAATAAATATCTTCTTAATGTGCAAAACACATGAAAGAAAATCCCTTCACACTATAAAGAAAATGCGTCTTCCTCCCTTTCTGATATTTCTGTACCTACTGAAAGAATACAGGACAAATGCAGATGGTAATGGAGCCTTCTTTGCTGCTCTTTTTAAGGTCACTGTATATTTTTTATACTGAGCCTCATGCATACTTTGTTAACTTTGTTCAAGTTATTTTAAGATCTCGAAATCCATAGGAAAGTTTAAATTCAATTTCTTTTAAAGGAGCAGGAAAAAAAAAAAACGTTAATAGTGGTCCTTGGTGATTAAACATATTAAACTAAATAATGTTTAAAATGAAGGTTAGGATGTCAAATGGGAAGTGGAACTACATCAAACAGTTGATGAAATATTTCCATTAAAATCAAATTATTTACGAATTTTGAACATAGATTAAAGCAAAAGATACATTTCACCAACTAAAAAGATATCCTATAAATTTGAGACAAGCATTTTGCAAAGCTTATTCTTTAATGCTGGAATATGAGAAAGACACTGAAAAGAAAAATATTAAGACCAGTGAATTCTAATAATATTTACAATCTAATAGGAGAAACAAGATAAACCCAGATGGATATATGCAGAAAATGCAAGTGACAGAAGTGGCACAAAAGTTAAGTGTTTGGCTGCTGACCTAAAGGTCGGCGGTTGGAACCCAACAGCAGCTTGTGGAAGAAAAGGCCCGGCAATCTGCTCCTGTAAAGATTATTCCTAGAAAACCCTACCGGCTGTTAAAGAAAAAGGTCAGCATTTCTAACCCACTAGCTGCTCAGCAAGAGAAAGATGCAGCAATCCGCTTCTGTAATGATTACCACCTTGAAACCCTATGGGGCAGTTCTACTCTGCTCTATAGGGTGGCTGTAAGTCATAACCAACCCGACGGCAACAGGTTAGCTTTAAACCTTAATATGATGACATTACTTTGGGAACTCTATAATGTTATCTTTATTAGACATATTCTGCCGTATTATTTTTTCACTCTGCCATTGAAGATGTGACTCCAACTTCAGAGACAAAAGTTACTTTTACCTCTTTCCCTAAAGTGATAACTTTCATCATCTCTGTTAAGTGACATGCTTTCTTCTTGAGGATTTCCCCATTCCCTTTTAGATTCCCATCCTCGTACCATTAAAATTGATAGTAATTCATAGCATATTCTGGGTGGAGACTCTTCCCTAGTGTCCTAGAAAGGCAATCACCCAGCCTCTATTTGAATAGAATGCAATATTAACCATGGAAGTCTATTCCATGCAGAAGTGTCACTAGGGTGGGTTGGTGCCATCTGGTACAGTAACTCATGGTGTCACCCTCCCCATGAACCTCTTCCCATACCAGACCATACAGAATCCTTAGTAATGTTTTCTGTACTAACGTTACTTTTTAAATCGTAATTCCTGTATATCACTTCTTCTTCTCCTTTAATTACTACTTCATTCTCGAAACAGTTATCGATATAGGTTCACAAATACTAATTACCACAGTAGTGAACCTAAAACACCAGAAAATTTGACAAAACAGCAACTAGAAAAATACCAGCAGCGACAAAAACAACAGCCCATGCTTGTAGTGTGGGCAGACAGAACCATGCGATTCGAAGATGCATCATTGTAATTGGGTAATAATGACAGCTCCGACTGGAGAAGGTTCAAAAAGTAAATCAGCATAGAGTTTTAGTCTTGTAGGTATATTGATATGTGTAAGCTGGGCTTACGAATAATATTTTTGTTGTTGTAACTACTGGGACATTTTTATAATAAAAATTTCTGCTGAAACACTGCACAAAAATTTTATACACAGTCATTTTGGTGTCATACCCTCTGACAGTGTCACCTGATATGATTCTCATCCCCTGCACCCCACCTAGTGACACCACTGATTCCATGTCATATCTCAATATAGGGAAATTCTTTCTTAAGCAAAGTTGAAATTTTCATAATGGTTTTAACACATGGTCTCACCTTGGATATTCTGGAAAAATAGAGCAAATCCAGTCCTTCTTCTACAGACAATTTTCAGGTTCCCTTGAGATTCTGTATTTACTGTCTCCCAATATGCCTCAAGTTTTTTATGGAAATAGCTCCCAATCACCAGTAGAACCTTTGTTGGAGCTCAGCTCCATCCTCACCTTCATTCACTCTCTCCAGTATTATAATGGCTGGAAATCTTGAATTTACACATCCAAGTATTGTTCATTATTTTAGCCAAACATGAGATTTGGAATAAATATTGAAGAGAAGTGAAATCTCCTCTGATACTGGCAGGCAAGTGAGTGGCTTGGACAGGTGTGAGGCTTTGCAACTGTTTCTAGTCATTCTTCTTTGAGTCTCCCATTTGGTGCTACTGAGAGCTAAGACCACCAGTTCCAGTTCCCTGGTTTCCTGAGATTATTGGCAGCTCCCCTTGATATTTGCTCTCCCATCCCTTCCAAAAACTTTGCAAGCACCTAATTCCCTGTATTTAAAATCTCTTCCTGACTAAAATTCCTAGATAAGTATCTTTGTGCCTGACCAAATCCTGACTAATGCACCAATCTTTGTATCATTATAGTTTATCAATGTATTTTATCATCCAGAATATTGATCAGTGACTTTAATAAAGCCTAAAAAAAAAAAAAAAAGTTTTTTTTTTTTTGCACAATGCTAACCATTTTTTATTAGCTACACAACACTATTGATTCCTACAAAACTCTGTTCAGCCAGAGGCCCAAAATTTTCAGATAAGCTGTTTCCAAAGGAAATCTAGCATTTTCTGTGTTTTTGGTGTTTCTGAAAACAAAGTCAAGACATTAATATGTCTCTTTTAGGAGTCTGGAACATCAATGTTCCATCCTCTAGATGGATCTTAATTAGTTCCTTGATTCAACAAATATTTGGAATAGATAGAACTTATTATGTTAGGTGCTAGGGCTGCAATGGTGAACAAAATGGCACTGTCTCTGCCCTCCTAGAGCTTACAGTCTAGAGGAGACATACAAGGTCTTTACTTTCTAAAGACACTTTCTCCCTAGTTCATGTCAGTAACACTGCCTCAGTAATTTTCAGCTGATTACCTTTCTTCTATTTTTCTTTGTTTCTCAATCCAGTCTACATGGTGATACCAAAATTAATCTTTAATGCACTTCTATTATCTTCTGACTCATTTGCATAAAGAAACTGAAATGGCTCCTACATACCCCCACCCCATGCACAAAATTTTCTAATTCCTTAGCATAGTATTTAAGACTCTCTGCAATTTGATGCAATATATCCTTCCAAACTTATGTCATCACAGAATAACTAATATTTAATGTTTCCTTAAGAGACAGTGACTTTGATAATTGTTATGCATGCACTTTCTTCCTTAAGGCTGATAATAACTCTATGAGATATGTACTCTTATGCCTACTTTTTTAGTGAAGAGACTGAAGCACAGCGAGTTTACGTCATCACCTAATTCCACACAGTTAATGAATGCTGGATCTGGGATTTAAATCTAGTGCTATTTAATTCCAGAACTTGAGCCAATACAGTAGGCTAGATAATGGCCCTCAAAGACATTGGATCCTAATTCCTGGAGCCCATAAATGTAACCCTACATGAAAAAGGCAAGAGGAATTGATGGTACAATGGTTAAGTACTCAAGCTGCTAACTGAAAGGTTGGTGGTTTGAGCCTATCGACCACACAGCAGAGAAAAGATCTGGTGATCTGTTCCCATAAAGATTACAGCCTAGGAAGCTCTATGGCAAAGTTCTGCTCTGCCCTATAGGGTCCCTGTGAGTTGGAATCAACTTGACAGCACACAACAACAATGGCAATGACTATGCAGATATGATAAAGTTAAGGATCTTGAGATGTGCAGATTACCCAGGATGATCTCCGTGAGACCTAAGTGCCCTCCAAGGGTCTTTATAAAAGGGAGACAGAAGAAGATTTGATACAGACAGACAAAGAAATGGCAATGTGGCTATGGAGGCAGAGACTGGAGTGATGCGGTCAAAAATCAAGGAATGCCGACAGACACCGGCAGATGCTAGAAGAGGCAAGGAATGAATATTCCCCTAGAGCCTTCATAAGGAGCATGGCACTGCTGATACTGGACTTCAGCTCAGTGCTACTGATTTTGAACTTCTGGCCTCCAAAATTGTAAGAGAATAAATTTCTGTTTTTTAAGCCACAGATTTGTAGTAATGTGTTACACCAGCCACAGGACACAATCCAGGCACTAGAAGTCTTCACTACACTGCTATCTGCAGGCAAAATCCCTGGTTCCCAGGTCAGGATCAACTAGAGGTTGATGGCCACAGGACTGAGTTCAAGAGCATTTCTTCCAAGTCTACGGAAGCCTTAATACAGCAATCATACTAACCCCAGTGGAAAGCAGGTTCCCAGAATCCAAGAATGCTCCTGAAAAGCAAAGCACTTAAGTCAGAGTAGGAGCAGCAGCAAAGGCAAACTTAGACTGAGAGTAGCCCTAAATACTAATGTTAACTCCCCCCTCAACAAGAAAAGTTAAGTTGCCATCAAGCCGACTCCGACTCAGGGCAACCCCACATATGTCAGATTAGAACTGTTCTCCCTAGGGTTCTCAATGGCTAATTTGTCGTAAGGAGATCACCATGCCTTTCTTATGAGGGTGTTCTGGGTGAACTCTATGACCTCCAACCTTTTGGTTAGCAGTGAGTGCATCAACCATTTGCACCACCCAGGGACTCCAAATACTAACAAATGTTAGGTTGCTTCAATTTTCACGTACTGAATGAAAGTTTTCTTTGAACTTATGGTAGGGCTAATTCTGCCAGATGAATATAATTGGTTACACCTGAAGGGCAGCAGCAGTGAAGATGGCAGGATGGATGGATGCAACAATGGGGATTTATTGCTGGGTGAACAACCACAACCGAAAAAAATTAAAAACGAAACCCGTTGCCATCAAGTCAAATGCAACTCATAGAGACCCTATGGGCCAGAGTAGAACTGCTTGGTAGAGTTTCCAAGGAGTGCCTGGTCATTTGAACCACAGACTTTTTGGTTAGCACCCACAGTTCTTAACCACACTACACCACCAAGAATTCTAGTGCATCAATTCATGAGACAACATACAAACAGATCTTGGCTACACATGGTAGGGCTTTGTCCTTGACTGAAGCATTTCAACATGCCAGTAAAAGCTAGTGACAGAAAGAACACACCAGGAACAGTACTAAAATTTTATCACCTAGAGGTAGAAGTGACAAATAATAGTTAATTAATTCAAGATTCCATCTATTAAAAGTATTAAATGAACTGGATAATTATTAAGAAAAAAGAGATTCTTTTCTCATAATATACACCAAAATAAGTTCCCAGATAAATTAAATATACAATCACAAAAAAAAAAAAAAATTATTGAAGAACAGTAGAAAATGCAGGTGAGTTTCATAAAAACTTGGAGTAGAGAAGGCCTTCCGAAGCATAATACAAAGATAAACCATAATGCAAAAGAAAAGCCAATAATAATTGGGAAAATTGTTGCAACCCTCTCAACAAATAAAAACAAATACCTCAATGTTTTAAAAGATGTTACAATTCAGTAAGAAAAAAAAACTACTACAAATTGAAAACCAAAGAGCACAAAAAGAAAACACACACACACACAAAAGAAATACATTAGGACAAGGCACAGAGAAAAAAAAATTCAGCTTCATTAATACAAAATAAATGAAAAATACACTTAGATGTCATTGTAACTTATCAAATTAGGTAATATTAAAAAATCACACACTCAGTGTTGGCAAACATACAGAAAAACACATTGTTACATACTGCTTGCAAATAATGATATATTTTTGAAGATGAATTTGAAATTATAAAGGAAAAATCTTAAAAACACGAAGAATAATTACATAAAAACTCAACCCTGTATGTTATTTTTCCTTTAAGAACATAATTTGTGATATAGGCAAGGATGTATATTGCTCAGTGATTAAAAATATTGATTACCAAAGCAACACATGTGGGGAATCGAATTACTGAATTGTGGTGCACTCATTTAATGGAATACCCTTGGTCCATTAAAAAATAGTAATAGTTGTTTATGAATTTATATACACCTACTGCTCACTTATCAACTATCATGTTATCTGACATTTCACATTTACAACAATAGTAAAAAATCTACTATCCTACTATTTTGCATATTAATAACATATGTCTGGCACTAACGAATGCCAAGGTGCTGTGATGGTTAAGGTTATGTACCAGCTGGGCTGGGTCGTAATTCTCAGTGGTTTGGCATTTATGTAATGATGTATTCATCTCCCATTTTGTGATCTGATGTAGCCGTCCTCTATTTTCACATACTGCCAATTTTTGCATAACAACCTGGTCTTTGGGACCTAATCGTGTGGATAAGTAAGGAGTAGGTGAATAAAAGTATATACAAATTATTTGTAAAAGCAGATTAGAAACATGGTAGATTTGAATCTATTTTTATTAAAAACACATATGCACATGGTGATGGGATTTGGTTTGGGTCATTTTTAGTCTTTCGTATCTATAAACATTTTCTTACAATAAAAGGAAATTTCTTCTTTTGCAGTAAAACGAAGGACTTTTGTATCAATAAAACTTAAGTTCATTATCAGTACATTGTCTTTACCCATAGTGATATGTTAGATAATTTCAAGTAACTTTTATATTATCCAATAAAATTCAAAGGTAGAATTCCTTTAGGTATCATTAAAGACAGAAACGTAATCCAGCATGTGCATCTGATAAGTCATTACCTGAGTCTTCATAGTAGATATCTCTTTCAGCAGGTGACAAACACTTCTGACTGGACGTTACACATCTATCTAACTATGTGTAGTTCTATGTCTGATTAATCTTTGTTTTCTCACAGAGTAGGTCTTCAGTAAATACATACCTAATGTAGGAACAAATTGGTGCCTACTGAAGTCTACCTACGAATCTTCTAGGCCATAAAGACCTTTAGTCTAAGTAACTGATATATCTGCATAAATCACTGTCAGAAGATCATACAGCTGTAGAAATAATATAGTATGTGATATAATATGTTCATTCAAATTCTTATATCAATATTGGGAAATAAGTCTAATTTTCCTGAGTTGATAGTTGGGGAAAGGTTGTTCCTCTAGATTTTGTTGGGGACATAACAATACTGTACAGGAACTGGGAAATAAATACATTTACTTTATTTTACTGTGGTTAAGGTAAAAACATATTTAAAAATTATTTATTGAAAGTGAATTTTTAATTTCTGAATTTAAATATAGCCATGATCTAAGTTATTACTTTATTATTAAATCATCAAAAGATGCTGTGACCTTTGGTAACATACCATAAAATCATATACCTTATTCTGACTATATTAAAGGTTTACCATGCATAATAAATATGCTACCTAACCACTCTTTCTCTCTCTCCATACATATATATATATATCATACGTATATTTAGTTCTGTTTTGCAAGTATTCTTTTCAGTGTAGATTTGTTTTGAATTTTATGTCCCTGAAGAAACTGTAGTTAATTTATAAAAATTACTTATTAAGCAAAAAAGAAATGTAATAAAATTAAAATCAGAGTGATTAAATTCACTTAGTTAAACAAAACAAAGTATTGATATGTATGAAAATGCAAAGAATATGTCCTTAACTCAAGGTCAGTCTAACATAAGAGCATTCTTTCTTCTGAGAGTTTTAGAAGTATAAAAAAATAATAATAATGCTTTATTTTCAGTCCTGTGGCAAATACTGATAGAAACGCTGGTGGCGTAGTGGTTAAGTGTTACAGCTGCTAACGAAAATGTTGGCAGTTGGAATCCACCAGGTGCTCCTTGGAAACTCTATGGGGCAGTCCTACTCTGTCCTATAGGGACACTATGAGTTAGAATCGACTCAACAGCAGTGGGGGGTTTGGGTGGCAAATACTGCAGGAAATGCCACTTGCCAATAACTAATAAAATAGTAAAAAGCAATTTACTGCAGTTAATTTAGATTTTGACTGTTTGTACTTTTATTATTTTGACAAAACTGTCTCTAAAGCCTAGCATCTAATCATCATTTCAGATTTAAAAATCCAGATCTGCTAGAAATTATGTTGGGAGAGTGTGAAGGCATCTCAACTGGCCTATAAAGGATTGGCATTTCTTCTTAGCAGAGAAGGGCTCTGAGAGGCAATAATTCTAGTATTTAATGTCTAAGGCACTAACACTTTGAAAACTGTTACTGTTGCAAAGCAGAAAACATTATGATATTTTCCATTTTACTGAAACTTTTAATGACACTTACACCCAACACTTAGATATATAATGATATGCAGAGCTATGTCACAGAGACAGTTTGCATTATTTATGTGGCTTTTAGCTTATAATGATGGTAACGCTGTACCAATGCATTCCGTAGATAGGAAAGTAGGTGTACATGCAACAGTGGGGACCCTAATTCATTTCCACCTAAAAGACAATGATCAGTTATGAAATAAACAGAAAAATATGAGCACTTCTACTTTTACAGATAAGCAACACATGTTAGAAACTGTTGTTCTCTCATCTGCTCAGCAATTTTGAATGAAATGGTTCATATTAAAATAGTTTCTCAAAAACCTGTGAGCAAATCCTAAAATCCAAAATGTTTTAAAATATCTGTCTTCTCTAAGTAATAATGAGATTTGTACATTTGTTTTGGCTTTCATCCAACAGAAGGACAGAGGTCTTTTTGATGAGAATTAGAGAAGGCAAAAAGGATTTAAAGAAAATGTTTGGCACTTTATAGTGAATGAGACAATGTAAAGGAGGCCTGGAAATTACATGTCTTTTAGTTCAACTCAGGGTAAAGACTTTTCTCCCAAATTATTTCTTATTTATAATAGTTACAACATGCAAATTTACTTTATTTTTTAAATGCAACTACCTTAGGCTATTCTCTTCAATTTGTTTTTTCCTGAAACTTTTTTTTCTAAAAAAATTTGTCCTATCGCTTTAGAGAAAAATAAATCTGTTCTTAGAAAAATTGGAATTAGGAAGCAAGAAAGCCACCCTCTGCCTTTCAACAATACCTTCCCCACTTTCTGTCATAGAGGCCCCTAAAAATAAGGTTCTAGAACCATCTAGGAATTATATCAAAAATATAGATTATCTGGCGGGGCCAAGATGGCGGACTAGGTAGACACTACCTCGGATCCCTTTTGCAACAAAGACTCAGAAAAACAAGTGAATTGATCACATACGTAACAATCTACGAACCCTGAACAACAAACACAGATTTAAAGAGTTGACCTGAATGACAGAGACGGAGAATGAACAAATACGGGGAAGAAGCGACTGTTTTCGGAGCCTGGAACCAGTGTCCCAGTCAGGTAACCTTGAGGCTAGGCTTAGGTCTGGGCCCAGGGGAGCTGAACACAAAATCTTGTGATGGCGCAAACAAGGGGCACAGCCCTACCCCCCTGAACTGACCCAGGGAGGGGGCCCAGCCAGTCCGAGAGGGCGGTGTGGCGACGCGGCTGGTGGGAGAAGTCCACGGGAGGCAGTGACTGGTTTTGGAGCCGGGAGTGCAGCGTTCCAGCTGGGGAACCTTGGCGCCGGGCTTTTGACTGGGCACTGTCACGGCGCAAGCATGGGGCACAGGCCTACTGCCCTGAACTAACCCCAGGAGGGGGCCCAGCTGGCCCGCAGGGGTGGCGTGGCGATGCAGCTGGCGGGACGAGAAGTCCCTGGGAGGCAGCGACTGATTTTGGAGCTGGGAGTGCAGCGTCCCAGCAGGGGAACCTTGACGCTGGGCTTTGGACTGGCAGCAGAGGATCTGACCGCGGCTTCAGCGGGCCAGACCCTCGGGGGCAATCTCCACACAGCCAGCACACAGCGACACGTCCCTGGGGAATCTCAGATAAAATAGTCATTCCAAGCAAGATAAGCAACTTTGGCTATATTCTGGGGTGCTACTCTCCTGTTTCTCTGAACCCTCCCCCACCCTTCCCAGGCGGCTTCATTAACACTGGAATTTCCTGAGCCAGAGGGAGAACGGCTCCGGCTCTGTGGTGGCTTTGCTTTTTTTTTTTTTTTTTTGGTCTTTTCCTAACCCATTCTTCCGGCCTGAGAGAAGGAACCACAAAAAACCCAGGGACCAAAAATCCATCCCTAATTGGACTAAAAACACAGAACCAGCTACAGCCAAGCATATATGATCCAAATCTTGGGCTTTCATCCTTACAGGGAACAAGGGGATGGTTATAATCCAAAGGCAGTTCTCATAGGGATCTGACTGCATTTTTTTTTTTTAGTGGATTTTCTGGAAAAACAAGTTTCCCAGGTCTGATATCTCTGCTTATTCAACAGAGCCCTAACTGACCCACAACAGGGAACTGAGGGCTGAAGCTCCCCCCAGACCACCTAGCCCCTTGCCTTAGGGGTCTAAGGAGGGTGACACCTACCAATCAGTAGAGGTACTTGCATTGGGAGCCTAAGGTACAGCTGCAGTGCCCTCCCACCAAAGTGCTACAGCAATAGAGACACACCTAACTCACTGACACTTGGGGGAAGCCTGTGAGCATCCTGCCCCCCCTGGAGGGTGAACTCCAGCTGCTAATAGAATCTGGTGCACACAACTATCACCACTACTTCTCGAGGTGGATAGGTGTTAGTGTGCAGCACACACTTGATGACCCAAAATCAGATTCTACTCAAGAATAGTGAATAGACTCAGGCATATGTATCTGGCAACAGCCCAAACCAGCTGGTAATAGGTCATAAGTAAGTCAAGGGCTACAACAAACAAGACAGCACAGTCTAGTAGCCCAACCACGTATATTGAAAGAAAACAAAACAAGATAAGACTCAGTGAGCAATTATACAATAAACCACTACTATCTTAGTGATGGCTCAGAGACAGCAGTCCATATCAAACCACATAAAGAAGCAGACCATGACAGCTTCTACAACCCCCGAAACAAAAGAATCAAAATCTTTCCCAAATGAAGATACAATCCTGGAATTATTAGATACAGAATATAAAAAACTAATTTACAGAATGCTTCAAGACATCAGGGATGACCTCAGAAATGAAATAAGGCAAACTGAAGGAAAAGCCAAGGAACACACTGATAAAACAGTTGAAGAACTCAAAAAGATTATTCAAGAACATAGTGGAAAAATTAATAAGTTGCAAGAATCCATAGAGAGACAGCATGTAGAAATCCAAAAGATTAACAATAAAATTACAGAATTAGACAACGCAATAGGAAGTCAGAGGAACAGACTCGAGCAATTAGAATGCAGACTGGGAAATCTGGAGGACCAGAGAATTAACACCAACATAGCTGAAAAAAAATCAGATAAAAGAATTTAAAAAAAATGAAGAAACCCTAAGAATCATGTGGGACTCTATCAAGAAAGATAACTTGCGTGTGATTGGAGTCCCAGAACAGGGAGGGAGGACAGAAAACACAGAAAAAATAATTGAAGATCTGCTGACAGAAAAATTCCCTGACATCATGAAAGACAAAAGGATATCTATCCAAGATGCTCATCGAACCCCATTTAAGATTGATCCAAAAAGAAAAACACCAAGACATATTATCATCAAACTTGCCAAAACCAAAGATAAAGAGAAAAATTTTAAAAGCAGCCAGGGAGAAAAGAAAGGTCTCCTTCAAGGGAGAATCAATAAGAATAAGTTCAGACTACTCAGCAGAAACCATGCAGGCAAGAAGGCAATGGGATGACATATACAGAGCACTGAAGGAGAAAAACTGCCAGACAAGGATCATCTATCCAGCAAAACTCTCTCTGAAATATGAAGGCGAAATTAAGATATTTACAGATAAACACAAGTTTACAGAATTTGCAAAAAGCAAACCAAAGCTACAAGAAATACTAAAGGAAATTGGTCAGAAAACCAATAATATCAGATACCAGCACAACACAAGGTCACAAAACAGAACATCCTGATATCAACTCAAATAGGGAAAGCACAAAAACAAATTAAGATTAATTAAAAAAAAATGCTCATAACAGGGAATCATTGAAGTCAATATGTAAAAGATCACAATAATCAAAAAGAGGGACTAAATACAGGTGGCATAGAACTGCCATATGGAGAGGGATACAAGGCAATATAGGACAATACAAGTTAGGTTTTTACTTAGAAAAATAGAGGTAAATATTAAGGTAACCACAAAGAGGTATAACAACTGCATAATTCAAGACAAAAGCCAAGAAAAACGTAACGACTCAACAAACGTAAAGTCAAACACTATGAAAATGCGGACCTCACAATTTACTAAGAAAAACGTCTCAGTACCAAAAAGTAAGTGGAAAAATGAAATTGTCAACAACACACATAAAAAGGCATCAAAATGACAACACTAAACACTTATTTATCTATAATTACACTGAATGTAAATGGACTAAATGCACCAATACAGAGACAGAGAGTCTCGGACTGGATAAAGAAACACGATCCATCTATATGCTGCCTACAAGAGACACACCTTAGATTTAGAGACACAAACAAACAAAAACTCAAAGGATGGAAAAAAATATATCAAGCAAACAATAAGCAAAAAAGAAGAGAAGTAGCAATATTAATTTCTGACAAAATAGACACTACACTTAAACTCACCACAAAGGATAAAGAAGGACACTACATAATGATAAAAGGGACAATTGATCAGGAAGATATAACCAAATTAAATATTTATGCACCCAATGACAGGGCTGCAAGATACATAAATCAAATTTTAACAGAACTGAAAAGTGAGATAGACACCTCCACAATTATAGTAGGAGACCTCAACACACCACTTTCAGAGAAGGACAGGACATCCAGTAAGAAACTTAATAGAGACACGGAAGACCTAATTACAACATTCAACCAACTTGACCTCATTGACTTATACAGAACTCTCCACCCAACTGCTGCAAAGTATACTTTTTTTTCTAGCGTACTTGGAACATTCTCTAGAATAGACCACATATTAGGTCACAAAACAAACCTTTGCAGAATCCAAAACATCGAAATATTACAAAACATCTTCTCAGACCACAAGGCAATAAAACTAGAAATCAATAACAGAAAAACTAGGGAAAAGAATTCAAATACTTGGAAAATGAACAATACCCTCCTGAAAAAAGACTGGGTTATAGAAGACATCAAGGAGGGAATAAGGAAATTCATAGAATGCAACGAGAATGAAAATACTTCCTATCAAAACCTCTGGGACACAGCAAAAGCAGTGCTCAGAGCCAATTTATATCGATAAATGCACACATACAAAAAGAAGAAAGAGCCAAAATCAGAGAACTGTCCCTACAACTTGAACAAATAGAAAGTGAGCAACAAAAGAATCCACCAGGCACCAGAAGAAAACAAATAATAAAAATTAGAGCTGAACTAAATGAATTAAAAAAAAAAATGAATTAGAGAACAGAAAAACAATTGAAAGAATTAACAAAGCCAAAGCTGGTTTTTTGAAAAAATTGACAAAATTGATAAACCATTGGCCAGACTGACTAAAGAAATACAGGAAAGGAAACAAATAACCCGAATAAGAAACGAGATGGGCCACATCACAACAGACCCAACTGAAATTAAAAGAATCATATCAGATAATTACGAAAAATTGTACTCTAACAAATTTGCAAACCTAGAAGAAATGGATGAATTCCTGGAAAAACACTACCTACCTAAACTAATACATTCAGAAGTAGAACAACTAAATAGACCCATAACAAAAAAAGAGATTGAAACGGTAATCAAAAAACCCCCAACAAAAAAAAGCCCTGGCCCGGACGGGTTCACTGCAGAGTTCTACCAACCTTTCAGAGAAGAGTTAACACCCCTACTACTAAAGGTACCTCAAAGCATAGAAAATGACGGAATACTACTCAACTCATTCTATGAAGCCACCATCTACCTGATACCAAAACCAGGTGTAAAAAAAAAAAAAAAAAAAAATTTTTTTTTTTTTTTTTACAGACCTATATCCTTCATGAACATAGATGCAAAAATCCTCAACAAAATTCTAGCCAATAGAATTCAACAACACATCAAAAAAATTATTCACCATGACCAAGTGGGGTTTATACCAGGTATGCAAGGCTGTTTTAATATTAGAAAAACCATTAATGTAATCCACTATATAAATAAAACAAAAGACAAAAACCACATGATCTTATCAATTGATGTAGAAAAGGCATTTGACAAAGTCCAACACCCATTTATGATAAAAACTCTCACCAAAATAGGAATTGAAGGAAAATTCCTCAACATAATAAAGGGCATCTATGCAAAGCCAACAGCCAATATCACTCTAAATGGAGAGAACCTGAAAGCATTTCCCTTGAGAACGGAAACCAGACAAGGATGCCCTTTATCACCACTCTTATTCAACATTGTGCTAGAAGTCCTAGCCAGAGCAATTAGGCTAGACAAAGAAATAAAGGGCATCCGGATTGGCAAAGAGGAAGTAAAATTATCTCTATTTGCAGATGACATGATCTTATACACAGAAAACCCCAACGAATCCACCAGAAAACTACTGAAACTAATAGAAGAGTTTGGCAGAGTCTCAGGTTATAAGATAAACATACAAAAATCACTTGGATTCCTCTACATCAACAAAAAGAACATCGAAGAGGAAATCACCAAATCAATACCATTCACAGTAGCCCCCAAGAAGATAAAATACTTAGGAATAAATCTTACCAAGGATGTGAAAGACCTATACAAAGAAAACTACAAAGCTCTACTACAAGAAATTCAAAAGGACATACTTAAGTGGAAAAACATACCTTGCTCATGGATAGGAAGACTTAACATAGTAAAAATGTCTATTCTACCAAAAGCCATCTATACATACAATGCACTTCCGATCCAAATTCCAATGTCGTTTTTTAAGGTGATAGAGAAACAAATCACCAATTTCATATGGAAGGGAAAGAAGCCTCGGATAAGCAAAGCATTACTGAAAAAGAAGAAAGTGGGAGGCCTCACTCTACCTGATTTCAGAACCTATTATACAGCCACAGTAGTCAAAACAGTCTGGTATTAGTACAACAACAGGCACATAGACCAGTGGAACAGAATTGAGAACCCAGATATAAATCCATCCACATATGAGCAGCTGATATCTGACAAAGGCTCAGAGTCAGTTAATTGGGGAAAAGATAGTCTTTTTAACAAATGGTGCTGACATAACTGGATATCCATTTGCAAAAAAAATGAAACAGGACCCATGCACAAAAACTAACACCAAGTGGATCAAAGACCTAAACATAAAGACTAAAACGATAAAGATCATGGAAGAAAAAATAGGGACAACCTTAGGAGCCCTAATACAAGACATAAACAGAATACAAAACATTACCAAAAATGACGAAGAGAAACCAGGTAACTGGGAGCTCCTAAAAATCAAACACCTATGCTCATCTAAAGACTTCACCAAAAGAGTAAAAAGACCACCTACAGACTGGGAAAGAATTTTCAGCTATGACATCTCTGACCAGCGCCTGATCTCTAAAATCTACATGATTCTGTCAAAACTCAACCACAAAAAGACAAACAACCCAATAAGGTGGGCAAAGGATATGAACACGCACTTCACTAAAGAAGATATTCAGGCAGCTAACAGATACATGAGAAAATGCTCTCGATCATTAGCCATTAGAGAAATGCAAATTAAAACCACAATGAGATTCCATCTCACTCCAACAAGGCTGGCATTAATCCAAAAAACACAAAATAATAAATGTTGGAGAGGCTGCAGAGAGATTGGAACTCTTATACACTGCTGGTGGGAATGTAAAATGGTACAACCACTTTGGAAATCTATCTGGTGATATCTTAAACAGTTAGAAATAGAACTACCATACAACCCAGAAATCCCACTCCTCGGAATATACCCTAGAGAAATAAGAGCCTTCACACAAACAGATATATGCATACCCATGTTTATTTCAGCTCTGTTTACAATAGCAAAAAGCTGGAAGCAACCAAGGTGTCCATCAACGGATGAATGGTTAAATAAATTGTGGTATATTCACACAATGGAATACTACTTACCGATAAAGAACAGTGACGATTCTATGAAACATTTCATAACATGGAGGAACCTGGAAGGCATTATGCTGAGTGAAATTAGTCAGAGGCGAAAGGACAAATATTGTATAAGACCACTATTATAAGATCTTGAGAAATAGTATAAACTGAGAAGAACACATACCTTTGTGGTTACGAGGCGGGGAGGGAGGGAGGGTGGGAGAGGGTTTTTTATTGTTTAATTAGTAGATAAGAACTGCTTTAAGTGAAGGGAAGGACAATACTCAATACATGGAAGGTCAGCTCAACTGGACTGGACCAAAAGCAAAGAAGTTTCCAGGATAAAATGAATGCTTCAAAGGTCAGCAGAGCAAGGGCGGGGGTTTGGGGACCATGGTTTAAGGGGACTTCTAAGTCAATTGGCAAAATAATTCTATTATAAAAACATTCTGCCTCCCACTTTGAAATGTGGCGTCTGGGGTCTTAAATGCTAACAAGTGGCCATCTAAGATGCATCAATTGGTCTCAACCCACCTGGAGCAAGGGAGAATGAAGAACACCAAGGTCACACGACAACTAAGAGCCCAAGAGACAGAAAGGGCCACATGAACCAGAGACCTACATCATCCTGAGACCAGAAGAACTAGTTGGTGCCCGGCCACAATCGATGACTGCCCTGACAGGAAGCACAACAGAGAACCCCTTAGGGAGCCGGAAATCAGTGGGATGCAGACCCCAAATTCACATAAAAAGACCATACTGAATGGTCTGACTGAGACTAGAGCAATACCGGCGGTCATGGTCCCCAAACCTTCTGTTGGCACAGGACAGGAACCATCCCCGAAGACAACTCATCAGACATGAAAGGAACTGGACATTGGGTAGGTGAGAGATGCTGATGAAGAGTGAGCTAATTATATCAAGTGGTCACTTGAGACTGTGTTGGCATCTCCTGTCTGGAGGGGGGATGGGAGGATAGAGAGAGTTGGAAGCTGGCAAAATTGTCACTAAGGGAGAGACTGGAAGGGCTGACTCATTAGGGGGAGAGCAAGTGGGAGTACGGAGTAAGGTGTATATAAACTTATATGTGACAGTCTGACTTGATTTGTAAACGTTCACTTGAAGCTCAATAAAAGTTAATTAAAAAAAATATATAGATTATCTGCTCCATTCCCTGATATTTTGTTGCAAGAGTTGCAAAATATACTTTTTTTTGTATTGCTTGTATATAAATTTTCTGTGGTCCTTGATCCACATTTTGAAAAACTGTTCCCCAAGGCTTCTGTGAACATAGTTAGAAACCACTGACTAGAATATCCTATACTTTGGGTAGCTTTGCTGCTAACCTAAACCAAATGTTGATAAAACTGGGACTGTCTTAATAGAACAAACAACAACCGAAGACAGCTCAGAAAAAAAGGGGAAAAATGCAATCGTGGGAAAAAAAAAAATCATTGTACGCTATGGATAAAGTGACTTTCCTTGAGTGGCGTTCTGGCCAAGGCAGTCATGGACTGGTCATCACTGTCACCATTAGTTTTCTCTGAAGCAGTTGCCACAGAAGCTGGGGTTATAAAGCTTTACCTACAGAGAGGGGCGTAAGAGGCATAAAAGTTTTTAAAAGAGTCTCTGTAATGTAATTGGTCATTCTATTGTTGTCTGCAGTAACGTTTCCCAGAAATCATCAGAGGGAAAAGACAAAGGACAGTATCTTCTAGGACAGGGGGCACTCGATGTATTTTTGGACTACAAAACGGGAAAAAGTGTAGCTAGTGAACCTTGAAAAGATAAAAAAGACCAAAATAATGATGATAAAAGAGAAAAATGCAATAACAAGAACCCAAATAATGATCACTATGGAAATGAGAGCAGAAAATGAACAAAGAAACTTTAAAGAAAAGATAATGAAAATAAAAGGTAGGAAAGGGGCTTCTCTAAGATGAGCACTTGAAACATAGAGGCCAGAGAAGCAGAAATAAATGCACTAATATCAGAAAACTTGATTAAAATTGTTCACTATGTTATGTTTTCTAAAAAGTCCAACATTTTAAATTCATGTATTCAGCTGAATCAGAACCAACACATTATCCCTGTTTGTTAAATTTCTGGATATATTCTTCCAAGTTAACACTTCATAGGTGCCTTAGATTCTAACCCCTGTAATCAGGCACCAAAAAAACTAGAAAAAGTATAGGTTGAATAATTTTATAATCTTAAGGTGGGAAAAGGTTTTCTAAGTACAGTACATAAGGAAGAAATGTAAAGGAAAAGACAAAATTGACATTTAAACTAGAAAACATATTTCAAAAAACATTATGGAGACATCTAATTAAGTATGGCAAACCCATCACCCAACAGAGAAGCTTACCACATAAAGAGTGCTGGTCATATGTATAGAGCTTCAAATTAACTTTTAAGTGCCTTATTTTTACACATTAATGGAGAACCAAAGATCATCAGACAAATGAGATAAGTCTCTAATATACAAAAGACACACCAAACAAACCTAAAAAGAAAACAGAGATAGTGCAGAGAATAAAGGCCTTATATAGGAAACGGGAAGTCCATGGTGTTTCAGAATCTGAGGATTCGATGCCAGATAGTGGCTGTGGGGACGTACCAGGAAAATATCAGTGCAGCAGGTAGAGAGAAACCTGAAGAGAAAACAGCAGGTGGGCAGACAGCTTGGGATAGAGGTTTCCATGGGGAAAAAAGGGGGGGGGGGGACAGATGGATTATTTTGTACACTTGAGCAACTGGAAAATAATATTAATATCTGGGAAAAAGGGTATTAGGCACATAATATCCTAAGGAAACTAAAAATATGAGGCATTTATCAATTCTATTATAAATATATAGAAATATCACAAAGGAAACAATCATCATGTAATATTAAGGAAAGAATTTAGAAAATTAAATCAGATTAATGTTAACTTAAAATTTAAATGAAATAAAAATTATGTATAAATATATTGTAAATATGGAGAATAGGGAGTTGGAGAAGAATATGAAGAAGGTTCTGTTACGGGAATAAGGTTCTTGCCTCTCCCTGGTCAAGAATGAGCAGGTAAGGCACGTAGTTTTCCACACGAACAAAGCTTTATTGAAGAGGCTTGCAAACGGAGACGAGGAGGGCCTAGAGCAACACATACCCTCATCTCCCAGAGCAAAAGACGGCCAGAGTTTTTAAAAGTTCTTGGGCAGGAAAAGATTCATGTTTATTCATAGACACAGGTGCAGATATGTTAACTAAGGTGCACACGCAGCAGCTTTCCAAGATGGCTCCTGTGCCGGAGGTCTCTGGGATTCGTAGCAGGGTGTTGTGCCTGAGCAGCCTCCTGCTCCCCAGGTTCCATTCCCCGGCTGGGGCTGTAGCCCCTCACTGCCTCTGGTGGAAGGTCACACAGTGGTCACAGGTGGATGTTCAGCACATGTCCCTGGGCCTGGTTTTCTCCAACTGCTTCCGAAAGGCAACTTTAAAGAAGTCTGCGGGCTTTTTTTAGATACCCTGCCCCATTGTTTTGGGGAATGGCTTTGTTTCTGCGCCCTGGCCCATTACCTGTTATTTTGTTTGCAGATTTGGGGGCCCCTCTGTTCTCTATCCTACTAAGTCTCTAGGTTCCATACTCAACTCCCTATTATCTCCCAGATAGTATAGCCTATTTCTCTTTTACTTGCTTCTCCTCTAACCACACCAGTCTCTTCACTTTTTCTCAAACAGGCACCCTCTGATCTCAGGGCCTTTGCTCCCTGTCTTACTCCCCTCTTAGAGACTTCAACCCCATAAACCTTTATGGGAATGTGGATGGAGGTCTCTGTTTCTGTAACTTCTTCATGCTGGACTGGGGCGTTGTTCCTGCCTAACTTAATAGAAGTCTCTTGCTACCTGATTTAAGTTATTACCAGGACCCCTTCTTGGGGAATCAGTTGGTAGTCTTGCATGACCAGGAGCTTGGCCTGACTAAAAGCTTAAACAGGCAGGCAGGAGCCAAACCTGAATAGTACTATTCTCTTGGTCAGGACTTTAGACACTACGGTGGCTACTGTCGTGGAAAGAACTTGGTAGTCTAAATCGGGAAATTATTTCTTTTAATAGCCCCTTTCTTTTTATAAATTTAGACAATAGTCCTAGGAGGGCGTCCCTGACATGTTGTGTGGCATCATGGAAGGCTTTTACTATTTTCCGTTATAAATACTCAGGCACGTGTAGTACTTCCTCATCATTCTTTATCCATCTTGTCCCATCATAAGAAAAACCCCTTCTTTCCTCTTAGGGCACGTACCAGGGCAGTTAGCTCAGCTTTTTGGGCTGATGTTTCTGGTGATAAAGCTCTTGTCTCAATAACACCAGTCTGGCTGACAATTGCATAAAAGGGTAAAAAAAAAAAAAAAAGGGTTCAAAGTCCAGCACTCTTTTAAGTTTAACTCTAGAGTATCTAGGAAGAGGGCCCAAAAAGGGTAGAAACCAAGTAATAGAGGGGAGTGTTTTCTACACTGCCTACCAAATATATTGGCCTCCCCCTCTTTTGTTCTGTGAGATGAGGGTAAGCATTGCTCTAGGCCCTCCTCGTCTCCACTTGCAAGCCTCTTCAGTAAAGTTTTGCTCATTTGGGAAACTACATGCCTTACCTGCTCATTCTTGACCAGTGAGAGGCAAGAACCTTATTCTGGTAACAATTGCATTCCTGATAACAGAAACTCAATAGATAATGTCTAAAGTCTTTGAATTGAGAAATGGCTATATATTTTACAAATATATATCCTGCTACCAGAAAAGTGTTTACCTGTGTTTTATTGACTATGCAAAGGCATTTGTTTGTGTGGATCATAACAAATTATGGATAGCACTGAAAACAATGGGAATTCCAGAACACTTAATTGTGCTCATGTGGAACTTGTACATACACCGAGAGGCAATCATTTGAGTATAACAAGGGGTCACTGCATGGCTTAAAATCAAGAAGGTTGTGCATCAGGGTTGTATCCTTTCACCATCCGTATGCTAAGCAAATAATCCGAGAAGCTGGGCTATATGAAGAAGAATGTGGCATCAGGATTGGACAAAATTCATTAACAACCTGCAGTATGCAGATGACACAACCTTGCTTGCTCAAAGTGAAGAAGAGCTGAAGCACTTGGTGATGAAGCTCAAGGACAGCCTTCAGTGTGGATTACACTTTAATATAAAGAAAACAAAAATCCTCACAATTGGACCAACAAGCAACATCATGATAAAGATTCAAGTTGTCAAGGATTTCATTTGACTTGGATCCACAATCAACACTCACGGAAGCAGCATGACACATTGCATTGGGTAAATCTACTGCAAAAGACCGCTTTCAAGTGTTAAAAAGCAAAGATGTCACTTTGAAGACCAAGGTGCACTTGATCTAAGCCATGTTTTTCTAATCACCTCATATGCATGCGAGCGCTGGACAATGAATAAGGAAGACCAAAAAAGAATTAATGCCTTTGAATTATGGTGTTGATGAAGAATACTGAATACACCATGGACTGCCAAAAGAATGAACAAATTTGTCCTGGAAGAAGTACAGCCCTCCTTAGAAGCAAGGATGGTGAGACTTTATCTCACGTACTTTGGACGTACTATCAGGAAGGACCAGTCCCTAGAGAAGGACATCGTGCTTGGTAAAGTGAGGTTCAGCAAAAAAGAGGAAGACCCTCAAAAAGACAGATTGACATAATGGCTGCAAGAATGGGCTCAGGATGGAGCAGAAGCGGGCAATGTTTCGTTCTGTTATACACAGAGTCACCATGAGTCAGAATTGACTTGATGGCAACTAACAACAACAATAACAACCTATAACCAGTCCCTAATAAAAGTTAGAAAGATACAGATGAATAATTACACAATCTTAGGGTAGAGAATGCTCTGTCTAGGAAATTGGATGGGAGTAGCTGTAAAAAGGTCTACTTGATCATGACAACCATCAATACTTATCTTTTTAGATTATGTGTAAGTAATCGCTGTGATAAAAGCTACTTTGTTAAACATGATAAACAAAGACAATAAATAATAGACATACTGTTGATATATAAAATATATAAAACATGGTTACAAAGCTATAAAACCAAAGTGAAAACACACAAAAAAGGGCAAAAAATTTAATAGCTGCACAACAGAGAAAAAAATTACACTTGACGTAGCTCATGCTTGTTCATTCTACTCCAGACCCATTGGCCTTCTGACAAGTTGCCATCCGTGGGCCTTTTCATTTGGGCTCCATTCAGAAAGATGCCACCCACACCAACAATTCACTACCCTCTGTCTTGCTTACATTTTTCATTAAAGCACTTGTAACCACCTGCAATATTAATTTATTTGTTTATTGCCCATTTGCCCCATGTGAGCAAGGACCATCTGTTTCATTTGCTGATTTATCCCCAGTGTCTAGAGCAGTGTTTGTCACACAGTATTACTAAATAATTTGTTCTTTGCAACAACATTTAAAATAGAATTCACTGGGAAGTCTTCCAGTCAGGAATAGGTTAATGTGGTCATGATTTACGGCAAAGTGGAGAAAATTCTGTTACATGCAAGGGGAAGAGGGGAAGAAGGGAGTTGGGGAGAAAGGGAGACTCAAAGAATGGTGAAGGGGTGAGGAAGAGATAGAGAAAGAGGAGGAAGAGGAAGAGAGAAGGGATTTGGGGAGGGGAGGAATAAACACATCATTTTAAAACAACATATTAAGAGTGCTTTTCAGTGAGTGATGATATTGCAGATTATTTTTTGTTGACTTCCTCATGCTTTTCTCTAGTTTCTACAGCTTTCTCAAGAGCATTCGCTACTTTTTTAATTGAATTTTTTTTTTCAATTTTGTGATAAAGAATACACCTAGCCCTCTCATTCTATAATTTAAGCATTTGTCTTTACAATGGCAATGGCCTAGAATAAGGTGGTGGGGCAGGAATTTGGGAGCTGATTAATAAACAGTTCCTAAGAGACTTTTTTTTTTTTTAAGAGACTTATTCAAAACACGTAGTCACTTACGTTGTATGATCCACCGATGGCCTGTGGTTTTCTTCCCCATGATGAATACTCCGTCCGTTACCAAGACCCCACCTGAATGTGTTCAAATCTTGGAATAAATTTGCTGGGGCTGGCTGATACCATTTACACAGGCTTTCTTCTTCAAAGCTGCAAACTTCCATAACTTAAGGAGGGCAGAAAAAAGAGAAGATAAGCTAATCACAATAGATGTTTCAATAAATGGCAATTGCTATCTAACTTCTCACTCTTAAGCATAGTTAGACTAATTAGGCAAACAATCTATATATAATCACTGTTTTAAAGAAATCTAGGCTTATCATGTTCAAATACATGTAGTAACTGAAATACGGGCTTAAATGCATATAGTAATGAGTCTGCTTTCATGAGGACGTGAGGTTTTAATCAGTGTGGTAAAGCAGCAGTTTAGGCATTGTCAGTCTCTCCTAACACAGCAGTTACATTGTCTGTGTGACTGGCTGCTAAAGTCTTACAGGTCTGGCCTCCTTTTCCGCCAGCAAAATTCCAAAGCTAAACTTCAGCTCAGTCGAAATTCTAATGTATTTAAGCCCAAAACATGAGATTTACAATAAATTTGATATTCTACCTGTTTTCTTATAAGTTTTTAAGATTCTTGTAATTACTGTATCCTAAAATCACAGCAAATTATAAGCCCAGTAAGTTTGGAAACACACAGTTTGGTTGTATGTGAAAATGTTTCGTGAGTTTGCTCTCTCTCTATGTTCATGTCTGTATGTCTTAAATCTTCCACTCCTTGAATTAAAGAACAATGAAAAAAAGATTCAGTGAGTTCTTTTGCATATTATAGAGTTGCTGGTGTTCCTCCTAGGGACACACAAGAAACCAAGCCCATTGCCATCAAATTGATTTCAATTCATAGCGATCCTGCAGGACAGAGTAGAACTGCCCCATAGAGTTTCCAAGGAGCGTCTGGTGGATTTGAACTGCCAGCCTTTTGGTTAGCAGCCGTAGCACTTAACCACTATGCAATCAGGGTTTCCAAGTGACAAATAATGAAGGCATAATACTACCAGCTTTAGAGCCTTTGGTTCATGACTTAATGTAAAATTAGAGGATATGTTCCCTCAGAGAAAGTGCTTTTTAATCATGACGTTCCGGTGTGTTATTTAATCTTCACAGAGATAAATACATAATTATATAATCGATATTAATATCAATTATATAATTATATTTATCTTTGTGAAGAGATTTAGAATTCAGTATGATAGTATTCCTCATATCGCTAAAAAGATAAAAATTATACAATTTTAAGAAATGATTTGAAATGATTCAAAAACATAAGATTATTGAATAACCTTATTGTCTTCCATGAAAAACTAGAAATACCACATCTTCCATTGCCCTAGCCTCCATCTGTGATAAGCAGCAGAATTTCCAACTAACTTCAATTAATTACTGTCCCATCTCACTCAGAGTGAGTCTCTATCAACTTTTATTTTATTTTTTAGTTTAGATCAGTTAGTTAATTTATGTTGTATATGTACATTAAGAAGCTCCCCCCATCCTGTGTTAAAAGAATAGAATACAAACTTACATGGTGTTTTAAGCCCTAAGAATTCCTCCGCAAAACTGATATAAGATAGGTAAGAGTTCCACTATACTCTCTGCATTATCAGTAAGTTTTGGACCCATGATATTGTCAAGACACTTGAGAAATAGAGTACAGCAAATCCAGATGCTGCTGAATACAGGTTATCTATTCAGTGACAAAGGGAGAGTCTCAAAGCCACAGGGAAGGGAAAAACAACTACACAGTGTTTATTCCTTCTCATCTGGTGTTTCACCCATTCAAACATAGATTAATTGTTCTCCTCTCATAGACAATCTTTGCTTGTGAAGTTCACTTTTGAGTTAAATAATTTGCCTTCGATTCATTTAGGAAAAACAGTAGATCGGAAAAGTGCCAATAAATGAAAACCATCTTTCACCAGGTCTCAGGTATTTAAAGTCCCATCTACATTAGAAAAGGCTTTCTCATGAACTCTACATATTTGACATCACATTCATTGTATATGTGCATTTAGGCAATGGCAAAATTTGAACAAATTTTTCCAACTTGCAGGTATTACAATGCTGAGCAAAGAGTTCAAAACTCCTATCAATGGATTCAAAATGGTCCTAGAAGTTTTAGTGATGAACTGTTTAGAAAAAGGAGAATAGAGTATTTAATCACATATATTAATAGCTCAATTGATTTGTTTAGCATATTTTTATAATTGATCTAAATATTTATTTATACTTTATAATTAAGCAACATCTGATTGGGTCAAAGAACTGTCTTTACCTTGCATACGTTAGATCAATTATACCCATTGCCACTGAATCGATTTTGACTCATAGCGACCCTGTAAGAGAGAGTAGAACAGCCCCGCAGGGATTCCAAGGAGCAGCTTGTGGATCTAAACTGCCAACCTTTTGGTTAGCAGCCGATCTCTTAACCACTGCACTTATCTTCCAGCAGCACAGTCTGCAGACTATTCTGAGTCACACTCCAGACTCATTTTCCCAACCTATCAACTTTCTGTAATGCATAGAATTGTTTTTAATCCAAAACATTAATCCAAAACCATTTACCTCTTTTTGGTCATGACAGTAGAATACATGCTGATTCTTTAATCTTCTATACAAATAGCTCTTATGTTAAGAAATTGCTCCAAGCCGAGGTGAACATTTCTAACTAGGCCATGCTACTTAGATATTATACTAGTATATTCTTATCTATTTTACTACTGCATTTAATACATAATTTAGAAATTCACCTACCACAGGATGATTCATCTGATTTGTCAGGGCAGTCATGTCTAAAATCACATTTCTGAATTTTTTCAACACAGTGACCATTGGACCTGCAGGCAAATTCATGGTCTGTGCAGTTGTGTGGAGATAATGTCACTGGGATGGAAGTTTCTGGTGGAGTTGGAAGGTCCACTGGCAAATTACCTTAAAAGGAAATAATACACAGGCATCTTTTAATAGATTTTCCATTTCTTTAGAGATTTTACACAATGGAACTTTTCTAAACACGCTTACTATTCAACCTTATAAAGAGTGCTTGATAGTATTTGTTAATATGTTTAACACCGTTATGTAAGCATATAAATTAGGGTTCTTGATCTTAAGAAATAGCAAATACCTCTGGATATCTAATTAAAAAATAGGGGGAGGTACAGATAAAAATTGCCAAAAAGCTATCCAGAGCTCACTGAATAAATGAAAGGCCAAAGAGCAGAGTTTGAAGATCAGCAGGAAGCAAAATAGCTCCAGATGCTGGCATTAGGGGCCAGAGTCAAGATTTGATTAAACCTTTTAGTCCACTGGGTAAATAAACTTTGCATTTCCACTGCTACAGCAAATCCAAATTTGAAACATCTCCTAATTTTTGTTTTACCTATTCAAGATTTAAGGTTGCAGGAGGTATCCGAACCAGAGGCAATCATCTAGAAGTATTTGAACAATGAAGACTATAATTTCTGAAAATATAGAAGCTGGGAAAAATTTATACAAATTCAAGAATTTATACATTAAGTGAATTGATATATATTTATTAATAACATCCATGTTTCATGAACATGATAGGTGGCATGGATCTAAAGCCAAATACACCATCTCTGCCATAAATAGTTTATAGGCTAGTGGACACGGCAGTCAGATAAATACTTTCATTACAGTCCTGTATGATAGGTCTCTGATAAAGATTATAATCTATGGGAACAAGAATGATATCAATCCATTTACCCCTGTCTCCACAGCATACTTTGCAAACATGGTACATGGTAGGCACATGATTATTGACAAGTGAATGAATGGAAGAATAGATGGAAGGAAAGAAGGAATGATAACAGAGTGAATGAATGAATAGATGAATTAGATGAATGAACGAAAGCTTGCGCAGTGTATTAAAGAACACAAAAAAAGGTTATATCAGATGGGAGTCAGGGAAGGCTTCCTGGCAAGGTGATATTTAAACTAAGTTTTAAGTTTTAAAGGATGATTAGTTGCTGGCTAGTTGGAGAAATGAGAAAAGCTTGTGTGAAGGCAGAGGAATACATTTTGGTAATACCATGAGCATTTGGCATGAAGAAGGCCAATTTTTTCACCACTGTACCACCAGGGCTCCCTGTATAATATAGTAAGAATGCATTTGTTGGAGTCACTGGATATGGAACTGGAAGGGAGATGATTACCAGATCATAAAGGGCCAGATGAGAACAACAAAGGAGTTTCAGATAAAAACTAACAGCTGTGGAGAAATGCCAAGACATGATAAAATCTCCACCTCAAGAAACATCCCGGTAGTGGTACGGAAGCTGTATCGGAGGTGGCTCTGACGTGGAGAAGAGACCAGTTAGGCTCTTTTTCTTCTTCTTCTTCTTCTTTTTTTTTTTTTTTTAATATTCTTGGCCACTTACAACCCAGAGCAGAGATGGTTTGGAGGGCAGGGCAAAGACATGAGCAATATTCAATATCTAGTATCTAGATGTCTGTGGATTGGGGCACTATGGGGAATGTGAGAGGAGTCTAATAAATAGCCCAACTTCTGAAGCAATTAAGAACTAAAACTGAAATGTATGGCAGATATTAAATCAAAATATAAACTTTTAACAGTTAAAGCTGATGGACAAAACAACCCATATCTATAGGCAAAAATCCCTGGTGGCACAGTGGTTAAGTGCTCCACTGCTAACCAAAAGGTCAGTGATTAGAACCTACTGCGAGAAAGATGTGGCATTCTGCTTCCATACAGATTTGCGGCCTTGGAAACCCTATGGGGCAGTTCTACTCTGTCCTATAGAGTCGCTTGTAAGTCCGAACGATGGCAATAGATTTGGTTTGGGTGTCTGTAGGCAAGAGGTCTCCAAATTCAGAAGTAAACAAACCCTCTAAGTTATGTTTGCTGGAAAATGCCAGGTCTCCCTGTGTGGAAGCAGAAGGATCCCACTGTGAATTACAGTGCATCTACAGCTAAAAAGCTAGCTAGCTCCAAAAAGAAATGCATGATCAGGTTATCCTTCCAACCTCTTCAACACATCTTTGCTCTTCTTTTCCTGGGGAGGAATAAATAAGAGGTTGAAGAGCGGCCAGAAATATTAGGCTACTGCAGCTCAATCTATATGGAAAGAAAGACAAGGACCAAGGAAAAAGTATTCTGTCACAAGAGAGATAAGACTGACTTCAGAGTTCTGAATTGGACTGATAAATGGGTGATTGTACCATTCTCTAAGATAGGATATATAAGAGGAGGAGCTGGTTTGGAGAAAAAAAGAAATATTTTCTACCACAAAGCAGGAAATTAATTATAACAGTCCAAAAAAGATAAGCCCCAGCCGGTCAGAGAGTCCACCTTCTCGCGTTGGATAGAGCCACGTCTAAGTTACTCAACTTCTGGGTGGCAAATATCCTTTTCCAGTCTCTGACATGTCTATTTATTTTGTACAGTGCCTTTCAAAATAAAAGATTTTTTTTTTTATTGTACTTTAGGTAAAGGTCTACATAACAAACTAGTTTCTCATTAAACAGTTAGTACACATTGTTTTATGACACGTCAACACTCTCCCTTCTCAACCTTGGGTAATCTATTACCAGCTTTCCTGTTCCCTCCTGCCTTCTAGTCCTTGCCCCTGGGCTGGTGCGCCTCTTTAGTCTCGTTTTGTTTTACAGGCCTGTCCAATCTTTGGCTGAAGCGTGAACCTCAGGAGTGACTTCATTACTGAGCTGAAAGGGTGTCCTGAGACCATACTCTCAGGTTTCTCTACTCTCTGTCAGGCCAGCATGACTGGTCTTTCTTTTTCAGTTAGAATTTTGTTCTACATTTTTCTCAAGCTCTGTCCCAGACCCTCTATTGTGACCCCTGTCAGAGCAGTCAGTGGTGGTAGCCAGGTACCATCTAGTTGTACTGGACTCGATCTGGTGGAGGCTGTGGTAGATGTGGTCTATTAGTCCTTTAGACTAATCTTTTTATTTTTTTTTTCCTTATATCTTTACTTTTCTTCATTCTTCCTTGCTCCCTAAGGGGTGAGACCAGAGGAGTAACCTAGATGGCCTCTCACAGGCTTTTAAGGCCCCAGACTCGACTCAGCAAAATAGAATGTAGAACATTTTCTTTATAAACTATGTTATGCCAATTGAGCTAGACATTCCCCGAGACCATGGTCTCCACAGCCCTCAGCCCAGCAATTTGGTCCCTCAGAGAGTTTGCATGTGTCTATGGAGTTTCCATGACCTTGCCTTGTACAAGTTGTGCTGGCTTCCCCAATATTGTGTACTGCCTTACCATTCACCAAAGTTCCACTTATCCATTGTCTATTAAGTATTTTTCCACCCCCATCCCTCCCCTCCCTCGGATCATCAGACACTTTCTTTTTGTGTGTGAACCTTTACATGAGTTTTTACTAGTAGTGGTTTCATACAATATTTGTCCTTTTGTAATTGACTTATTTCACTCAGCATAATGTCCTCCAGTTCATCCACATTATGAGATGCTTCACAGGCTCACTGTTGTTCTTTATCATTGCATAATACTCCGTTGTGTGTATGTACCACATTTTGATTATCCATTTATCTGTTGATGGGCATCTAGGTTGTTTCTCAAAATAAAAGATTTTCATGTCTTCTAATTTATTGCTTCCTTTATGGTTTGTGCTTTAAGGTTTTACTGGAAATGAAAAATCTTCACCTATTCCAACATCATAGGTATCCTCTATCATTTTTATAAAATTTTGATAGTTTTACTTTCTCACATTTAGGTCTTTCGTCCATCTAGACGTTACTATTATGTATTGCTTGTTATAAGACTCCAATTTAATTTTTTATATGAATGACTAATTTTTGATCTCTTAATCTATTGAGCAACACAAATCTTCCCAGTTATTCTTTTACATTTTAATTACAAAAGGTATTATGCATATATAAGAATGAATATAAAATATATATCTGGTTAAAAGAATAATAGTAAAAAAAAATAGCCATACACCTATCACCTAGCTTATGAAATAAACAACCATGGAGAGTTTTGAAACTCCAAATTTTGCCTTGCTGATTCCATATCCTCATTGCCCAGTTTAGTGCTGAATTCTGTATTTTCTTCATTTCATTCGTTTTTATCATTCTTTTCATTTGCATGTATATCTAACACCATAGTATATATAGTACCTGTTTCATTAGGTTACTATATGGTTAAATGAGTTAACATTGTAAAATTCTTAGAATAGTGACTATGTAAGTACAATATAAGTGCTTCATAAAAAGTAGTTATTTAGTCTTTGAGCTTCAGATAAATTGAATCATTCTCTATATAATCTGCACTTTGCTTTTTCTCTGAACATTGTGTTAATTTGGAAACCCTGGTGGCGTAGTGGTTAAGTGCTACGGCTGCTAACCAAAGGGTCGGCAGTTCGAATCCGCCAGGTGCTCCTTGGAAACTCTATGGGGCAGTTCTACTCTGTCCTATAGAGTCGCTATGAGTCGGAATCAACTCGACGGCACTGGGTATGACAACAAAGATGGCTCGTTAATCTGCACTGGGAGCAGAGCGCTTCCTTTGGACTGGGGTCCCTACACCTGAGAAACTCCTCAACCAGGGGAAGATTGATGACAAGGACCTTCCTCCGGAGACAACAGAGAAGGAAAACCTTCCAAGCCGATGCCCTGAATTTGGACTTGAACCCAATAGACTGTGAGAGAATACATTTCTCTTTGTTAAAGCGTTTGCTTGTGGTATTTCTGTTACAGCAGCTCTAGATAACAACGACACATGGTATAACATGTTATTTATCCATTCTACCATTAATGTTGTTTTCATTTGATTCTATTTGGGTTTTGTTTATTTGTTTGTTTTGTACATGTCTCTTACTGTTTCTCTTTCTCTGTTTCATTTTGCTTATAAGCCCTTATCGAGCTCATTTTATTTCTTTTTAAGGTGCACATCTGCATAATTTAGTTGACTAGGGTCTGGTGTAGTAACATCATTTTTTCTTTGTGAATGCTATTATCTGAACTTATTTATTTTTTTTCCACACTCATTTCTGAAAGATAGTTTTACTTTGCCGAACTTAGAACTTTAGGATAGCAATTATTATTCCTCAAAACTTTGAAGATAAGATTCTACTGTTTTCTGGCTCCTATTATTGCTGTCAGGAAGTCAGCTACCAGTCTAATAGTGGTTCTTTTTTCATTTCTGACAGTTTTTAATATATCTTCTTTTGTCTTTGTTGTCTTTCTAAGTCATTTCAATGACTAAAGATGTGGCTTTCCTCTTATTATGATATTTTGTATGGAGTTCACTAGGGTTCTTAAATCTGTATCTTATGTTAATTCACAGCCAGTATACCTTTAAAAACTGTCTCTAACTCATTCTTTTTTATTCCCTTTCTGGGACTCCATCAGCTTTCATAATGTATCCTCCAAGTAAATCTACCTCTCCCCCCAAAAAATGCACTGGGTATATCTAAATGCTACGCTCTTTGAAATTTCCTTATAGTGATTACCAGTTTATTAGTTGCATTATTGATGTTGTCTTTTGCTATTTAATTCATCCCGTTTTTAATTTTGTTCATTTTGTTCCTAATTTCTAGAAGGCCAATTTGACTTCATTTTCAATTTTGTCTATTTTTTTAAACAATTCCATGCTATTTTCTTAGAACATTGGATCCTTCTTTAATAATTTTAATAACTTTTGTATGAGTTTTATGTTGTTGAATAATAAATTGCCCCAATCTTAGCATTTTAAAATAATAAACACTTATACCTCATACAGTTTCTGGAGTCTGGAATTCAGAAGAGGCTTAACTTGGTGGTTCTGGCTCAGAGTCAACATGTCATTTTAAGGCTTGACTTAGGTTGGAGAATCTGCATCCAAAGTGTCTCACTCACATGCCTCGCAAGTTAGTGCTGGCTGTTGGCTGAAGGCCTCAGTTCCTGGACTTTCTACATATAGCTGCTTGAATGTCTTTTTGTCATGAGACAGTGATCCAAGAGAAGATAGAAAAATCTAGCTTTAGAAATCACACTTTCATTGCCACAGTATCCTGATGGTTACAACGTGGGCAGGGACTGGCACACAGAGTGCAAATACCAGGTGGTGAGGATCTTCGCGGAATATTTTGAAGGATGGCTGCCATAGTTTTTGGCATTCATTTTACTTTTGTTATTCAGAATTTTATTCTAAGTTTTGAGGTTTTAATTCTAATATTTGTGGTGTCTGCTGATTCACATATATGGTGGATGCTTTTCTATGTGTTTTTAATAATTATTTTTATCATGAGGTGGGCTTGATTTTTCTGTGAGAATCCTTTGTCATCTTGTTTGTAGAAATGTTCTTCTAAATTAATTTTAAATTGTTTCTGTTGGGAACCCCTATGCTTGTGTCCATTATACCACTTCTGGACCTTCTCTTACCTTTTCTCCTTCTCTCATTTATTCCATATTTTTTTACTCTCTAACTCTAATAGTTATATGTTCTGTTCTATTTTTCTATAACATCTTTTTTTCTATCACCTAGGGATTTCTCTTCTTTAAGATAAGCCTGACATTTAAATGAATGCATGCCATACTTGACATTTCTAGGTGTATGTAGTGTTACAGTTTTCAAGTCATCTGGTGGTTAAGAGCTATGGCTGCTAACCAAAAGGTCAGCAGTTCAAATCCACCAGCTGCTCCTTGGAAATCCTATGCAGCAGTTGTACTCTGTCCTATAGGGTTGTTATGGATCGTAATAAACTTAATGGCAATAGGTTTGGTTTTGGTTTTGGCCTCCGATATTATTAAAGCCCACACTCTTAACTGCATCTTTAGGCCTGATTTCAGCTTAAATTAGGAAACAGTCTTCTTTATGAGCAAATCATTGGTATGAGTTGGATGTCTTAGATAAAGGACGTTGATGAGTCCATACTCATAAATTAGAGACAACTCATTTTCTATCTCAGAAAGGACTCAGGATAAAAATCACCTATTACATGAGGACCATTACTTTAAAAAAGAGATTGTAAGATTCTGTAATTCTTTGTCCTTTCACATTACTCTTTATTATTCTACAGAAATGAATAAAACTAAAATAAGCCCTATGTGTTTGCATTTGAGAGTACCAAAAGAGCAAATTAAGAAAACAGTGCCTCTGCCATGCAAAGGTAAAAAAGGGCCCAAAATGTGGTTTGGCCGAGACATTGTTTGGAGACTGAGGGGTGCCAAGTATTGCAAGATTCTTGACACTCTTCTGCCCTTATAGGTTGTTTCAGATTTTCTTTTAAGAAACATGAAGTAAACTTACTTTCCTTTGCAATGACTTACAGCAATATTATTTCCTAAAGTATTATGCTTTTAACTCAAATGATAATAGAAATAAATATGTGTAGTATATGGGTAAACTTTAGTTTTTAATATGATTTTCTAAAGAATTTTTAACAGTAAAATATGTCTAGAACAGTAAGCCCATAACTGTTTGCCTTTAATTACTTTGAATAAGACTAAAGTTGGTGGCAATGACAATCTTAATTTTCTTTAAACAAAAATTGCAAAGGGGAAATGCAAAAAACTGAAGTTTGCACTCACTAAGAAGCAAAAATGAGTTAAGCTTGATCTGATCTGTTCACACATCCCTAAACCACAGGGAGATCAGACCCAGCAGCACACCTGTCATCTGCAAGATTCTCTAAGTAGAAGGCTCAGGCTCCAGATGAACACATTGCTCTAATGCCTTGCTCAGTAAATTTCTTATTAAAATGATAAACTGTGTGTTGCACTAATATAATCCTTCAGAGAGAACAGATTATCTATTTTTTTTTTTTTACTGACCTTTCTTCCTACAGCCATTCCCGTACTTAAAATTAATCAGTTTAACATCCTAGTCCTTGATAAATTATCACCAACTTTACACATATAGTATAACTGCATGGATTACTTGACTAATATTCATATTTGGTCTTTATCTACCCCTAGAAAAAAAAAAAAAAGTTTTTTTCTTTTTTTAGGTAACAATGCATATCTGTTTGATGATTTCTGACATTAAGAAATATATTTAATTTAGAAATTTTAATGTTTACTTGAGATTTAAACACAATCATTCATCAGTAAATTGAAATATTTTAAATATCTATAGCTCCAGGAGGAAAGCATGTATTTTTCTTATTGTATTTAATACAATAACTAAGCATTATACCCTCAAGCTAAAACAACTACATTTAGCATGATTGTATTAAAGTGCTTGTGTTAGAACTACTGTCCAGGAAGAGTAGGTTTTACTAAAACATAGCTATTCTTTGGGTATGATTTATAACAACTGTGACCCAGATGTTTGCCAGTATATTATGGGGTGTGGGCTTCTGTCTTCAACAGCAAGTCAACTATTTTGAACTAGTTTTGCTCTAATATAATAGTTCAGTGGAATTTTTCAGGTATCATAAGACATTTTCCATCTTTCCAGGCATTCTACTATATTTGAGAGTTATAATAAATAGACGACAGCTGGACAATTTTCAAGCTAAAATGTATTTCATAGCCTTCTCTATTTTTGGTATTTATCATTTTCCTCAACAAAAAATTATAAACATTAATTTTTTAATTAAAAATAAGTTAAGTTAGCAATTTCTCTAATTTTATTTCCAGTTTCTTTTTATCATCAGGAACAAAATAAAAATGCTATACTGGATTAACCATAGGGTTTTTTTCCAACATATTTTATTTTGTCTACAAATAACCAAAAAAAAAAAAAAAAAACTATATACTATGCCTATTCCTCACTTACTAATTTGATTAGGCTCCAAAGATAAGGTTATTGTGCAAAAATTGGAATTATGTAAAAATGGAGGATGACCACATCAGATCACAAAATGGAGAATGACTACATCATATAACTGCCAAATTACATCATTACATAACCACCAAACCACTGATAATCACAGTCCAGACAAGTTGATACAAACCTTAACTATCACGGCCAGTGTTACCCTTGCCTCACTCCTCAGTGTTCAATACTGCCAGATGTACATCGTTAATGCACAAAATAGATGGTAGATTTTTTACTATTGTAAATGTGAAATGTTGGATAGCAAGATAGTCAATAAGTGAGGAGTAGGTCTAAATCATTTTATAAGAGTCCACCAAAGAAACAATTTCAGAACCCAGACATTGAGTCTCAAATTTCTGATTTTTGTTTTGATCGTATATATTAAGCCATATATATTTCCAACAATTTGGCACATCCTTCAGACTCTGTACTTCCTTTAGAAAAAATGTAGCAGAAAAAAGAATCTCAAAACAGAGTGCATTTATCTGTTTTATTATTCTGAGACAAGCATACACCATGCTGCTTAGTATTACAAGGTGAAAAGCTACAAGTGATATATTAAAAGTCAACACAACAGTACTCACATTCTTCCCCTTTTCATTTACCCTAAAACAAACATTAATCTTTGCAGAAAGAAGAGAAACCTGAACAAGCAAGCATTTATAAATAAAGTGGTGATCCATTAAGGCTAATGAAGTTGCTGTTAGCTGGCTTAGAGTCAGCTCTGACTCACACTGACCTTATTATGTATAACAGAACAAAATGTTGCCTGGTCCTGCACCATCTTCATGATTGTTGATGTATTTGAATCCATTGTTGAGGCTATTGTGTCAGTCCATCTCACTGGCGATTTCCCTCATTTTCTGCTGACCCTCTATTTTAGCAAACACGATGTCCTTTTCTAGTGATTGGTTTTTCCTGATGATGTGTCTCACCATTCTCACATCAAAGGAGCATTCTGGTTGTATTTCTTCTAAGACTGATCTGTTTGTTCTTCTGGCAGTCCACAGTATAGTCAATATTCTTCGCCAACACCACAGTTTGATTGCATCAATTCTTCTGTCTTCCTTTCTTGTTGGAATGCCAAAATATCCAAACAACTCACTCAGTATAACAACAATGACAAAAGACATTTAGTGAGGGGAAAAAATCATCAAAATTGTAATTAACCATCCTCTAAAAAAATACTGAACCAAACCTGTTGCTGTCAAGTTCAATTCTATAAGTACTATAATTTCCAAATTTTAAGGCGCCATCAGTTGCAAGATGTTCCACTACTTTAGTAACAATTGTCACGAGAAAAAGTAAACCACTGATAACTACATTAATTCCATCAATTCTAATAATTAATTATTCTAATAACTAATAATTTTAACATGCATGCTGAGCTCTGAAATTAAAAAATTGAATAAGAAGTGAATAGTATTTTTCTTCAATTTTCAAACAGTATGTTGTGACATCATATAGTCACTGCTTCATTTTTCCAAATAACCCAGCTATCTCACCAATAAGCTATATCCTAAGAAATAAAATTCCTTTTTAGTTTTTTTTTTTTTAATTGTGATTTAGGTGAAAAGTTTACCAAGTGAATTAGTTTCTCATTAAACAGTTAATACACAAATTGTTTGCTGACATTGGTTGCCAACCCAGTGATGTGTCAACACTCTCCTTTTCTCCACCCCAGGTTCCTTGTTTCCATTCATCCAGTTTTCCTGCCCCTTCCTGCCTTCTTGTCTTTGCTTTTGGGCTGGTGTGCCCATTAGTCTCCCATACATGACTAAACTACAAAACACATCTCTCACATATGTTATTTTTGGACCTATAGACCTCTCTAATCTTTGGTTGTAGAGTGAACCTCAGGAGTGACTTCTGTATTCAGTTAAAAGGGTATCTGGGAGCCATACTCTTCGGGTTTCTCCAGTCTCTGTCAGACAAGCAAGATTGATTTTTTTTTTTTTTTAAAATTTGAATTTTGTTCTATATTTTTTCTGCACTCTGTCCGGGACCCTCTATTATGAACACTGCCAGCGGACTCGGTGATGGTAACCAGTCACCGTCTACTTGTTCTGGGCTCAGTCTGGTAGAGGTTGTGGTGGTTGTGGTCCTTCAGCCCTTTCTTTTTAGTTTTTGATCTCACCAATAAGCTGTGTTCTAGTAAATAAAATTCCTTTTTGTTCTTGATTTTGGTATGTGTTCTGCTGAAGGAAATGCACTTCTTGATTTGCTGGTGGAGGATATAAGGAATAATGCAAAGTGAATACTTCCTTTGGGGTACTTCTTTTAAATCTGAATTTCTGCAGGCAATTCTTACTAAGCAATCCAGTCTAAAAGTCTGAAGCTATATAGTTTCAGCTCAAAAAGCCTTGAAGGAGAAAGCTATTTAACTTTGTGATCATTGCACACTATTATCCACTCTGGGAATGGACAAAATTATCATACACTGATGCAGAGAAATACAGGGTATTATTGTACGGTTAAGTTTTCCTACTTTCCCTGGCACTGTACTTAAGTTTGCCTGAATAGTCTCTCCTCTAGCATCCTCCTAGATTAGATTTAAGACAAAAATTTATATCATCAAAGTACTGAAGCAAAGGAGGTATAACAGATAGTTGAGAGTGGATGTTGAAAATTAAGTTAGAAACAACTAGAAGTTAGAAAATGAGATAGAATAGCTCCAGAATAGCAGATGATGATGTTCTAGGACAAAATTAAAAGAAATAAGTTTATGGCACAAAACCCGTTGGGAAAAATTAGCAAATATTTGCAGTTAAAAAGCTTCTAAAGCTTATAATTCACATTAAAACAATCTTAAGCCAAGGAGGCGGGCCCAAGATAGCAGAGTACTCAGATACATCCTATGGTCCCTATTACAGCAAAGACCCAAAAAAAACGAGTGAATTGATGCTATATGACAATCTGGGAGCCCTGAACATCAAAGAAAAAGTTGAGGAGTTGGACTGAGTGGCAGGGGGACAGAGAGAGAGTTCAGAATCAGTGAGAATTTGCCAGACCTGACCTGGCCGGCACCCTGCAGGCTGCATTGGTGGCATGTGCAGGCTGAGGCAAGCAGTAGTGCTCTGGACACTTTTTCCACATGGAGAGAACCCAAGAGGCAGAGAGTCTACTCAAGCCTCTGGAACCATGGAGAAATGGTGCTGAATAGGCAAAAGATAAGTATAAGCATCTAAAGTACCATGTAGAATAACAAAAACCCTTCAGTTGTCTGGGAAGTAACTCTCTCCCATTTATGTGCCCCCTTTCTGCTCTGCCTTGGGTACTGGTTCAGCTTCAGTGACTGCCATGCCCCCTGGGCCAGAAATAGGACCCGTCATGTCCCCTAGCCATTCTCCTGGCTTTGGAGAGGGAACGAATTAACAAAGAAGAAAAAATAATCTGCCAGCTTCCCTAAGCCAGGAACTCAAGGCAGGCACAGCCCCATTGCCTAGGCACAGGCATAAACAGTCCACGGACTTTGAATACCTTTTACCCCTGCGTGGACTTGTGTGGGCCCATTTCAACAGCATAGGCCCTTATAAGCACATTACAACAGGGTTTATACCTGAAGCCTATTTTCACCTGTAACAGCTAAGGGGGGGGGGTAGCAGATTTGTGACATTTGACACTGTCCTGCCAATTAAGTAGGGTCCTCACCTACCCACATCAGCAGCGTGAGGACTAGTGGCTCCACCCACTCCACCTAAACTCACATGACAGGTGGTCTGACCATAAATTGTGCCTCCCAGTCCTTATAGCCAAGCATTGGGTGCCCATATTCTGGCTGCAAAACCCACCCACCTATGCACTCTAGGAAACGGGGACACTCCTTCCACCTAGGCACTCAGGGGCAGCTGTCAGCCCCCTGCTGTGCTCAGGACATGGCCCCCTACAGCAACCAGATATCTGTGCCTATACCTATCACTCTTGCCTGTCTAGAACTGTAGGCTAGAGCCTGCACCACACACTCCATGACCGATGACCTGAGCTGAATCCACACAAGAAAAACAAATGGACTCCTGGGGTCACACAACCACCTAGTGATAGGGCATGAAAGCTTCAAAGACACGAATAATCAAAGTAGCTCACAAAAACAGCCTATTTGGGCAAATCAAAATAAAACAAAACAAGAAGCTAGGGCACAATAAGCAAACATTAAAAAAATAATAACTTATTGATGGCTGCAGATAACAGTCAACATCAAATCACATAAAAAGGCAAACCATGATGGCTTCAGCAAGCCACCAAAACAAAGAACCGAGAAACAACCCAGAGGAAGATAAATTCTTGCAGTTACTTTAGGTAGAATTCAAAAGATTACTATACAGAGCTCTTCAAGAGATCAGGAAGGAGATGAGGCAAAACACAGACCAAGCCAAGAAACACACAGGCAAAGCAACAGAAGAACTTAAGAGGGCTATACAAGAAGAGCATAATGACAAATTTAACAGGCAGCAAGAATTCACAGAGAGAAAGCAAACAGAAATCCAAAAGATTAACAATAAAATTTCAAAATTAGACAACTCAATAGAAAATCATAGGAACAGAATTGAGGTAATAGAAGTCAAAATTAGTTAGACTGAAGATAAAGCATGTGACACCAATTTATTTTAGGAAAAATCACATCAAAATTTAGAAAAATGAAGAAACCTTAAGAATTATGTGGGACTCTATCAAGAGGAATAACCTACAAGTGATTGGAGTACCAGGATGGAGGGGAAATAAAAGAAAATACAGAGAGAACTGCTGAAGATTTGTGGTCAGAAAACTTCCCTGATATCATGAAAGATGAGATGATACTTATCCAAGAAGCTCATTGAACCCCGTGCAGGATAGATCCCAAAAGAAAGTCACCAAGACATATTATAATCAAACTTGCCAAAAGCAAAGATAAAGAGAATTTTAAGAACAGCTAGGGATAAATGGGAAACTCTGGTGCCATAGTGCTTAAGTGCCACAGCTGCTAACCTAAAGGTTGGCAGTTCAAATCTGCCAGATGCTCCTTGGAAACTCTATAGGGCAGTTCTAATCTGTCCTATCGGGTCTCTATGAGTCAGAATTGACTCGATGGCAACAGGTTTGATTTTTTTTGGTTTTAGGGATAAATGAAAAGTCATCTACAAAAGACAGTCAGTAAGACTAAGCTCTGACTACTCAGCAGAAATCATGCAGGCAAAAAGGCAATGGGGTGACATACATAAACCCTTGAAGGAAAAAAAATTGCCAGTCAAGAATTAAATACCCACAAAACTCTCTTTCAAATATGATGGTGAATGTAGGGTATTTCCAGATAAACAGAAGTTTAGGGAATTTGTAAAAACCAAACCAAAATTACAAGCAACACTAAAGGGAGTCCTCTAGTTAGAAAATGAATAAGATTGAATAACAACCCTAGACTAGAACACAGGACAGAACTATCAGATATCAACCCAGACAGGGAAGTCACAAAAATAAATCAAAGTTAAAACACTGAAAATAGGGAAACAGGGATATCAATAATATCAATGACAACATTAAAACAAACAAAAAAAAGGGAATAAATAATGTACTCATAGAACTTTCATATGGAGAGGAAGTCAAGGCAATATCAAGAAGTAAAAGATTGGTATAAACTTCGAAAAACATTAAGGTAACCACAAAGGAAACTAACGATCCTACACATCAAAATAAAAAACAAGAAAAACGTAAAGATCCAGCAAATACAAAATCAACTACAATGAAAATGTTGAAAAGAAAATACATGAGAAAAACGACTCAGCACAGAAAAGGGGAAAAAAGAAACAGTCAACAACACAATAAAAAAATACAGCAATATGACAGCACTAAAATCATACCTATCCATAATTACGCAGAATGTAAATGCACTAAATGCACCAATAAAGAGATAGAGGCAGAATGGATAAAAAATGCAATCTATATGTTGCCTACAAGATACATACCTTAGACTTAAAGACACAAACAAAGTAAAACTCAATGGGATGGAAAACATATATACCAAGCAAACAGCAAGCAAAAAAGAGCAGGAGTGGCAATATTAATCTCTGACAAAATAGACTTTAAAGTAAAATCTACCATGAAGTATATGGAAGGACACTATATAATGAAAAAAGGGTCAATACACCAGAGGAACATAACCTTACTAAGTATTTACACACCCAATGGCATGGCTCCAAAATACATAAAACAAACTCTAATAGACCTGAAAAGAGAAATAGACAGCTCTACAATAATAGCAGGAGACTTCAACACGCCACCTTCAGTAAAGGACAGAACATCCAGAAAGAAGCTCAATGAAGACACAGTTCTAAATGCCACAATCAACAAACTTGACCTAATAGACATATACAGAACACTCCACTCAACAGCAGTCAAGCATACTTTCTTTTCCAGTACACATGGAACATTCCCCAGAATAGACCACAAGGCAAGCCTTAACAAAATCCAAAGCATCAAAATATTACAAAGCATCTTTTCTGACCACAAAGCCATAAAAGTAGAAATCAATCACAGAAAAAGCAAGGAAAAAAAAAAAAAAAAATTCATGGAAACTGAATAACACCTTGCTCAAAAACTACTGAGTTTTAGAAGAAATTAAGAACAGAATAAAGAAATTGACAGAACAAATGAGAATGAAAACACATCCTACCAGAACCTTTGGGACAAGGAAAAGCAGTGCTCAGAGGTCAATTTATAGCAATAAATGCACACATCCAAAAAGAAGGGCCAAAATCAAAGCATTAACTCTACAAGTCAAACAAATAAAAAGAAGCCCTAGGACACCAGAAGAAAGCAAATAATAAAAATTAGAACAGAATTAAATGAAATAAAGAATAGAGAAAGAATTGAAAGAGTTAATAAGACTAAAAGCTAGTTCTTTGAAAAGATCAACAGATTCAATACAGCATTGATGATACTGACAAAAGAAAAACAGGAGAGGAAGCAAATAACCCAAATAAGAAATAAGATGGTGATATCACAGCAGACACAACTGAAAAAAGAATGTTAACAGAATACTATGAAAAATTGTACTCCAACAAATCTGAAAACCTAGAGGAAAAGGACAAATTTCTAGAAACACATTAACCTACCTAAACTAACACAAACAGAGGTAGAACAACTAAATAAACCTATAATAAAAGAAGACATTGAAGAGGCAATTTAAAAACTCCCAACAACAACAACAACAAAAAAGCCCTGGCCCTGATGGCTTCACTGGAGAATTCTACCAAACTTTCAGAGAAGAGTTAACACCACTACTACTAAGGTATTCCAGAGTGTAGAAAAGGAGGGAATACTCCTGAACTCATTCTACAAAGTCAGCATAACCCTGATACCAATACCAGGTAAAGACATCACAAAAAAAGAAAACTGCAGACCAATATCCCTCATGTCACAGACACAAAAACCCTCAACCAAATTCCGGTGAATGGAATTCAACAACATATCAAAAAAAAATTTACCATGACCGAGTGGGATTCATATCAGGTATGCAGGGATGGTTCAACATTAGAAAAACAATCAGTGCAATCCATCACATAAATAAAACAAAAGATAAGAATCACATGATCTTATCAATTGATGCAGAAAAGGCATTTGAAAAAGTCCAACACCGATTCATGATAAAAACTCTCAGCAAAATAGGAATAGAAGGGAAATTCATCAACATAATAAAGGGCATTTATACAAAGTGAACAGTCGACATCATCCTAAATGGAGAGAGTCTGAAAGTATGCCCCTTGAGAACAGGAACTGGACAAGGATGCCCTTTATCACCACTCTTATTCGACATTGTTCTGGACATCCTAGAAAGAGCAATTAGGCAAGAAAAAGAAATAAAAGCCATTCAAATTGGTAAGGAAGAAGTGAAAATATCTGTTTGCAGATGATATGATCTTCTATACAGAAAACCCCAAAGAATCCACAAGAGAGCTACGGGAACTAATAGAAGACTTCGGCAAAGTATCAGGATACAAGATAAACATACAAACATCAGTTGGATTCCTCTACACCAACAAAGACAACTTTGAAGAGGAAATTGCCAAATCAGTACCATTTACAATAGCTCCCGAGAAGATAAAATACTTAGGAATAAATCTAACCAGAGACTAAAAGACCAGTACCAAGAAAACTGCAAGATACTACTGCAAGAAACCAAGAGACCTGAATAAGTAGAAAAACATACCTTGCTCATGGATAGGAAGACTCAACATTGTGAAAATGTCAATTCTACCCAAAATGATCTACAAAAACAATGCAATCCTGATCCAAATTCTAATGACATTTTTTAATGAGATGGAGAAATAAATTACCAACTGCATATGGAAAAACGGGGAGGCCCTACATAAGTAAAACATTACTGAAGAAGAACAAAGTGGGAGGCCTCACGCTATGTGATTTTATGACCTGTTATACTACCACAGTAGTTAAAACAGCCTGGTTCTGGTACAACAACAGATACATAGACCAATGGAACAGAATTGAGAATCTAGATGTCAATTCATCCACCTATGAGCAGCTGATATTTGAGAAAGCCACCAAAGTCCATTAAATGGGGAAAAGACAGTCTCTTTAACAAACGGTACTAGCATGGCTGGATATCCATTTGGAAAAAAAAAAAAAGAAACCAGACCCATACCTCACACCACGCACACAAAAAACAACTCAAACTGGATCAAAGACCTAGATATAAAATCTAAAACGATAAACACCATGGAAGAAAAAAATAGAGACAATGCTAAGGCATAAACAGCACATAAAACATAACTACGCACAAACATCAGAAGAGAAACTAGATAACTGGCACCTCCTAAAAATCAAATGCTTACGCTCATCAAAAGACTTCACTAAAAGGGTCAAAAGACAACCTACAGACTGAGAAAAAAATTTTGGCTACAACATATCCTTTCAGGGTCTAATCTCTAAAATTTACAAGATACTGCAAAAGTTCAACAACAAAAAGACAAATAATCCAATTTAAAAAATGAGCAAAGGATATGAACAGGCACATCACCAAAGAAGACATTCAGGCGGCTAACATGAGAAAATGCTCATGATCATTTGCCATTAGAGAAATGCAGATCAAAACTACAATGAGATAGTATCTCACCCCAACAAGGATGGCACTAAACCAAAAAACACAAAATAATAAAGGTTGGATAGATTGTGGAGAAACTGGAACACCTATACACTGCTGGTGGGAATATAAAATGGTACAACCACTTTGGCAATTGAGTTGGCACTTCCTTAAAAAGCTAGAAATAGAAGTACCATATGATCCAGCAATCCCACTCCTTGGAATATATCTAGAGAAATAAGAGCAGTCACTCAGATAGATACATGCACACCGATGTTCATTGCAGCACTGTTCACAATAGCAAAAAGATGGAAACAACCTAGGTGCCCATCAATGGACAAATGGATAAACAAATTATGGTACATTCATACAATGGAACACTATGCAACCATAAAGATCAATGATGAATTTGTGAAATATCTCACAATGTGGATGAATCTGGAAGGCATTACGTTAAATGAAATAGTCGCAAAAGGACAAATATTGAATGAGACCACTGTTATAAGAATTCAAGAAAAGGTTGAGGGTGTTAGATGAAGCAAAGGACAACACACAATTCAGGGGAAGTCAGCACAACTGGACTAAACCAAAATCTAAGAAGTTTCCTGAACACAACCAAACACTTTGAAGGACACAGTAGCAGGGGAGGGGGTTTGGAGATCATGGTTTCAGGGGACATCTAGGTCCATTGGCATAACAAAGTTTACTAAAAAAATGTTCTGCATCCCCTTCACAAGAATTGGATAGCTCCTGTCCAGAGGCGGGATGAGAAGTCAGAAAGGGAAAGGAACTGGTTGAATGGACACCGGAAACCCAGTGTGGAAAGGGAGAGTATGCTGTCACATTATAGGAATTTCAGCTAAGGTCACACAATATGTGTATAAATTTTTGTATGAGAAACTAACTTCAGCTGTAAACTTTATCATAAAGCACAATAAAAAATAAAGATATATATTAAAAAGAAAAGATCTTAAACCAAGATCCTGGCAAAAATAATGAGAAAAACAAAACAAATGTAGGCAATATTTAGAGTTTTTTAATTGGGAAAGGCGAAGAGTAATGTCAGAGATGACTATAGAATTTCAAGTTTGGGTACTAGAGAATACTGATGTCCTTATAATAACAAGGAAGGCACTGGCAGAGATAGGTTGATTTCGAGAGACTAGGTGAAAAAAGAGATAATCTACTCCTTTTTAGCAATTTTCTACATGATAGGCAATGCAGAAAACTACACTTGGAGGTTTGGTTGTTTGTGTGTGTTTGTGAGTTTTTATTTGTTTAGTTTGTCTTATTGGGGAAAATGCTGTAGACAAATAATCAGTTAATACTGAAAGCAAAGTGGTGTCTGTAAGTGAACATACCTGCACCAATGCCATCTCAGCTAACATATGCCAAGAAAAAAAAATTTGATTGATATACATTGATAGAAATATTTTTAAAAGCCCTGATATTTATTTTTATTTTCATCTTGTCGCAAAGTTAAACGAAATTCTTTATAAAACCTAAATCTTCAACAGGCTTTATGGTTTCAACTCAATGTTTCTTTTGTTACGAAGCCAACACAAAAACCACACAGTTCAAGCCGTTTTTAAAGTTCCATGTTTTTCTTCCACAACTGGAACCAGAAAACAAGGATTAACGGTCTGTAACTGATACTTCACATCTCTGCCTAGGCCTCTGGCAGCTCTCCTCCCGCGCCTTGGAACCATCAGCCACAAAATGCATTTAACAGGGTGACGAGAGCAGCAACAGTATCAATGGTGACTTGTGTATGCTTTCTTTGTTCTTTTCTGTTCTCCTGTGCCTCTGGGGTCACTGAGCTCAGGACTGGGAGACTCTGTGTGAAATGCTGTGGGCGTTGAAATCAGATCAGCTTAATTAAGTTAAAATCTCATTCCTGCCCTTAATTTTGTATTCTTAGTCAGGTCACTCATCCTCTTTGAATTTAATTTTTAACATCTGTAAAATGGAAACGATAGCCTCTTCTTGGCAGGGTTGGTGTATTTGATGAGCAGTGTAATAATGGTGGTTAACATTAAAAAAAAAAATGTGGTCCCTAAAACTAGACGCTGTGCTATGCCATTTCAAAGCTGCTTATCTCTATCTCACTTTCCTCCATAATACTGGGATAGAAAGTGTCTGTGCTATTCAGAATTCAACATGTACACACTTAACAATGCAGAAGCTTTTCTAGACCCTTATAGAGTTATAGGATTCTGAGAGATAACACACAGATAACACATACAGTGGTAGACAGTATTATTAAGCCCATTTATCAGCTCCCTCTCCTGTAAGAGTTTTATATATTCCCTACCTTTGTCAGGAGTCCTGGTGGCAAAGTGTTTAAGAATTTGGCTGCTAACCAAAAGGTCCGCAGTTCAAATCCACCAGCTGCTCCTTGGAGACCCTATGGGGCTGTTCTACTCTGTCCTACAGTTGCTCTGAGTCAGCATCGACTCAGTGGCAACGGGTTTGTTTTTTTGGTTTTTTACTTTTGTCAGGTGAGGTCACAATTGTTCAGTGGTAGAATTCTTGCCTTTCATGCAAGATACTGTTATGGATTACATTCTGTCCCCCAAAAATGTGTATCAACTTGTCTAGGCCATGACTCCCAGTATTGTGTGGCTGTCCATCATTTTGTGATCTGATGTGATTGTCTTATGTGCTATAAATCCTAATCTCTGCCTTGGTTAATAAGGCAAGATTAGGTTATATTAAAAGGGATTAGGGTGGGATGCAGTACCCTTACTCAGGTCACAGCCATGATCCAATATAAGGGGAATTTCCCTAGGGTGTGGCCTGCATCACTTCTTATCTTATAAGAGATAAAACAAGAGAGAAGCCAGCAGAGAGAGGAACCTCATGCTACCAAGAAAAAGTGCTGGGAGCAGAGAGCATCCTTTGGAACTGAGGTCCCTCAACTGAGAAGCTTATAGGCCAGGGGAAGATCGATGACAATGACATTTTGTTTGTTAAAGCCATCCACTTGTGGTATTTCTGTTATAGCAGCACCGGATAACTAAGAGAGACACCCATATTCGATTCCCGACCAATGTACCTCATGCATAGTCACCACCCATCCCTCGGTGGAGATATCTGTGTTGTTATGATGTTGAACAGGTTTTGGTGGCACTTCCAGACTAAGATGGACTAGGAGGAATTCTACTTCTGAAAATCATCCAGTGAAAACCCTATTGATAAAAACGGTCTGCTCTGTAAGTGATAATGGGGATGGCACAGGACCAGGCATTGTTTTTTTCTGTCGTGCATGGGATCTCATTGAGTTGGAGTCTGACTTGACGGTAGCTAAAACAACAACAACCTCTGTCAAGTTCCCTGCATGTAGAGAATACTTGCCTGTTCCACTGTTAGGCTTGACCTCATGACTTACCCTGACCAATGGGACATGAGCAGGCATGATGTACACCAGGTACCAATAGAAGCTTTAAGTAAGCTTTCTTTTTTCCCACCTTCTGATTTAACAGAATGTCCCAGATGCAGATTAGGTCCTTCAGCCTTTGTTCCAGAGCAACAGGACACATGCAACAGAGCTATAGAGCTTGGAGCCACATAGAATTATTCAGAGCCATGAACAAGAAATATTTACTTTTGCTGTCATTGTTCTCCACCAACCTACAAGCTTGAGAGAAAGAAATAAATGCTTGTGATTGTAAACCACCAAGATTTGACTTTCAACAAAGGCTGATTGATATATAATGCAGTATATTGTACATAAAACCCATAAAACTCATTGCTGTTGAGTCAGTTCCGACTCATAGTGACTACACAGGACAGAGTAGAAGTACTCATAGGGTTTCCAAGGAGCAGCTCGTAGAGTCAAACCACTGGCCTTTTGGTTAGCAGCCAAATGATTGACCACTGTGCCACCAGGGTCCTACCATATTGTACACAGAAGTACTTAATACTTTTGTAATGATAATAATAATCTACAGTATTAAAAGAGAATACAAAAACATTTAGAAATTATTTGACATGCCTCCATCAAGTCACTCATCCATTCAACAATTATTTATTGAGTTCTACTCTGTGTCAGGTACTGTTTTAGCTGCTGGAGAAAAGGCAATGAGCAGGCAAAAACCCTGTTCTCATACAGCTGATATTATCTGGGAGAAAACAGAAAATAGAAATTTAACTATAAAGATGGTAGGTGCTGTGGAGAAAAATAATAAAAGACGGAGAAAATAAATGCTGTTTTTTTTTTTAAAGGAAGAGACTCCACTTTTGAGTAGAGAACAGACGAAAGTAAGGAATGGGGTCAAGCAGATATCAGGGGGGAATATATTCCAGGAAGAGGAAAAAGCAAGTGTAAAAGCCTTGAGACAAGCGGGCTGGAGTGCTCAAGGATTAGATGAGAGGTCTTTGTATTTGGGAGAGGTGAACTAGAGGATGAAGTTGGGTAGGTGTGAAGTGGACAGTCATTTATTCCTTGGATGCCATTGAAAGAAATTTGACTTTTGCTCTTAATGAGGTAGAGTTTTTTTTAATGATACTTTACATGAAGGTTTAAACAATTAATACATATATTGTTTTGTGACATTGGTTGCCAGCCCCATGACATATCAACACTCCCATTCTCAACCTTGGATGTCCCCTCCTGCCTTCTCGTCCTTGCCCCTGGGCTGGTGTGCCCATTTAGTCTCATTTTGTCTTTGGCTGAGGGGTGAACTTCAGGAGTGATTTCAGTACTGAGTTAAAAGAGTGTCCAGGGGCCATACTCAAACGGGCTTTCTTCCGGTTTCTTTCAGACCAGTAAGTCTTTTTTTGTTTGTTTGTTTGTTTTGTGAGCTGAACTTCTGTTCTATGTTTTTCTCCAGCTCTGTCCAGGACCCTCTATTGTAATCCCTGTCAGAGCTGTCAGTGGTGGTAGCCAGGCACCACCTAGTTGTGCTGGACTCAGTCTGGTAGAGGCTGTGGTAGTTGTGGTCCATTAGTCATTTGGACTAATCTTTTCCTCATGTCTTTGGTTTTCTTCATTCTCCCTTGCTCCAGACAGGGTGAGACCAGTGGAGTATCTTAGGTGACCGCTCACAAGCTTTTAAGACCCCAGATGCTACTCGCCAAAGTAGGATGTAGAATATTTTCTTTATAAACTATGTTACGCCAATTGAGCTAGATGTTCCCTGAGACCGTGGTCCTCAAAGTCCTCAGCCCAGTAATTCAGTCCCTCAGGGAGTTTGGATGTGTCTATGCAGCTTCCATGACCTTGCCTTGGTCAAGTCGAGCTGGCTTCCCCAGAATTGTATACTGCCTTACCCTTCACCAAAGTTAACACTTCTGTATTGTCTATTTAGTGTTTTTCTCTCCCTACCCCTCCCCTCCCTTGTAACCATCAAAGATTATTTCTTTTTGTTGTAAATCTTTTCATGAGTTTTTATAACTGGTTTCATACAATATTTGTGCTTTTGTGATTGACTTATTTCACTCAGCATAATGCCCTCCAGATTCACCCATGTTGTAAGATACTTCGCAGATTCATCATTGTTCTTTATCGTTGTGTAGTATTCCACTGTGTGTATTTACCATAGTTCGTCCCATTGCTATTGTGAATAATGCTGCAACAAACATTAGTGTGCATATGTCTATTCATGTGGTGGCTCTTATTTCTCTAGGATATATTCCTAGTAATGGGATTGCTGGATCATATGTTATTTCTATATCTAGCTTTTTAAGGATGTGCCATCTCATTTTCCAAAATGGTTGTACCATTGTGTATTCCCACCAGTAGTGCACAAGAGTTCCAATCTCCCCCAGCCCTTCCAACACTTGTTATCTTCTGTTTTTTTTTTTTTTTTATTCGTGCCAGTAATGTTGGGGTGAGATGGTATCTCATTGTCATTTTGATTTGCATTTCTTTAATGGCTAGTGATGGAGACCATTTCCTCATGTTTCTTTTAGCCACCTGAATATCTTCTTGGGTGAGGTTTCTGTTCATATCCTTTGCCCATTTTTAATTGGATTATTTGTCTTTTTGTTATAGAGGTGCTGGATTTCCCTGTAGATTTTAGAGATTCAGCCTTTGTTGGACTTGTCACAGCCAAATTTTTTTTTCCCAGTCTGTAGATTCTCTTTTTACTCTTTTGGTGAGAAGAAGGAATGTTTTGAAGAGTGAGGTGACATGATCTTATGTAAGTTGGGAAAGATACATTCTGGCTGCTGTTTTGAGAGTCAAGTATAGGGTTCAAAGGTAGAAGCAGACTAATCATTTAAGAAGCAATTGTAATAATCCAGGTCAAGACAATGGTGACTTGGACTCCAGAGAAAGTCATGAGAGTGATGAAAATTCATGGATTCTGGATATATCTGAAGCTAATTGTTGACTAGATTTGCCAAGTGGCCTAAGCCACTAGAAATAAATTGTCATTTATAGAGACAGGGGTGCACAGAGGAGTAGCAGGATTGATAGGTGACTGGTAATCAGGAATTTGCTTTTAGACATTGAAAGGTAAGGGTAAACTTGTTTAACTCTGATTCCCTTCTTGCTGGTCTTCCAGAGAGGTGTTTGCCTTTCTGAAGAGTTCCATGGAAGATACTATATAGACAGTCAATCCTCTTAGATGCTGAGGTAGAGGATGACAGCTGTGTTCAAAGCTGCAACTGAAAGACTTGGAATCTAGTCCCCTGATTATGCCTGTGGAGAGGCTGGTACTCGTCCAATTGATAAATGCCAAGGTAATGGAACAGGGCTGAAGGTTAAGTTTTCTGCACCTGAGGCCGCTATTGAGTCTTAGCCTCTGATCACTCCAGGGAGGAGATTTTGCTTCCCCTTTTAATGTAATTTAATAGCCCCACAGCCTGTGTGCCAGGGTCTCCTTCCAAGAGTTTGACATCCAGTCCTACTGCTCAGTGAGCACTGTCCAGGTTGAGTTTCACCCAGTAACACTACTTAAAGTCTGGCATGTGTATGTGTTTAGGTCATTTGTCCTTATTTTTATGATGCTTATTAGACATACAAGTTTAGAGGTTAAGTTGGTGGTTAACACAAGTCTGGAGTTAAGGGGAGATGATGGAGATGGAGATATAAATCTGGGAAATATCTATTAGTTTTTAATGGCTAGAACCATGTAATATGGAGAGGAAATGGTTGGCAACAATCCTTAGGAATATTTAAAGGGTAGCGGTAGCCTGAGAGTAAAACATGCCTGAAGGTAACTGAGAGGTTAATACCAAAATTCCAACAAATATAATTGTCAGGCAACCGCTTTGCCTATTATAACCACTAAAATGTAATGGAATTAAAGCTTAACTTCAGGCATGATTTTCTAATATTTTGCAGGAGATGCGACACAGACACAACTGATTCAGCCTGTTCACTATGTTCGCAAAGATTTTAAGACTAATTACCAGCAAAGATTTACAACAATCATTTCCAGGGTTAGTGGATTTGAAAAACAGAAAAGAGTGCATTTTGGAATGTTTGTGAAAATGAAATATTGATATCCTTGGAAATTTTTCCCAAGTAAACAGATTTGCAAATATGTGTGTGTGTGTGTGTGTGTGTAATTCTCTCTTACCAGAGTACAGGGTACAGTCCATAAATGACAAATCATCAATTGCAATGTCTCCAGTGAAGCCATCTCCCACTGAAGCCTCCACCAAAATCTAAAAAAAAAAAGGAAAGAAATTTGTTGACAATTTAAGGAAATAGATTAAGAAATATCATGCTTGAAAAGACTTTGGAAGTTATCTAAGATAATCCTCTTCTGACACAAGAAAAAAAATACTTTGCAATAGTCTCCATAAGTGATCATCTTGCCTCAACCTGAATACTTCCAGTCAAAGGAGGCTCCCTGCCCCATTGGGCCCATTAGGCCCATTAAGTCCATTTTGTTTCAAGTGAGTTCTGATTTTCTGAAATTTCAATATATCAGATTGCTATTTACTTCCCCATAACTTTCAACCATTAAAAAAGTGTTAGACTTTTCCCTGTTTTCTTCTAATCTTTTAAGTATTTGAAGGCAAATTATTGTCCCCTTTTCCCTTCTTTGTATTTGCCTCAGCAGTTCATCTGTTTTCAAGGATAAGCCTCCTCAGCTTTCTAGAAACCTGATTTGCTACCAGAGTTACTAGCTTATACATTTAGAAGGACTTTAACATTTTTCTCACATGGACCTTATTTAATAACACTTTATGAAATTGGCTAATCACTACTAGATCTCCTTGAGAAGCACATTAGTCACAGTGAACTCAGATGACATTTGTGCTTTTATAAGAGCTTCATTTCCACCAAAATTCCAGTAAAATGTGAACTACTGATAGACCACTATGGTATATGGCAGTTATATGGCAGTTTGTGATTAGGGCTGAGATTTCCTATTATAAAATTAATCATGATGAATTATTTTAATACTTATGCAAATGTATTGAATACTTAATAGGAATCCTACTGAAATTTAATACTATAGAACTTAAAACTAACTCATATAAACTTAAAAAACACATTATTTTTCCATTTAATATGAACATATCTTTTCTTTGCATTTTTCCTCACAAGTGCTATATGTAGGAGTTGAAATTTTATTTCATTTTTCAGATTGAATCCTCCACTAAAAATTGTCTCATACTTTTTTTTTTTTTATGTCTTAGTTGAAGGAAAGAAAGTTTTAAAAGGTCAAATTGCTGAGCTCAAACCTCTTGACATATTCCCCCAAATTTCTAGTCCTTCTTGAGAACTACCAGAATTTTTTCCCAGATTTAAAATTAAGGAAATTAACCAACTTGTAAAAGGCTTATGCATCTAACAAATGGACAAATATAGCCCACTTGATATTGCCTGAGAAATATTTGATGGCGTAATACAAGAAGTGTCCTGATGCTGTACAGTAGATAACTCCAAATATAAAATACATCATTCTTTTCACCACTACCATGAGTGAAAATAATATTATAGGTACAGGAAACACAGATGCAGAAAGAATACTCAGTACAAGATCAATAGTAATTCTCAACAAATGAAAAGCCAGCAGCCAGAATTTGGCAAAGCATACTTTAAGAAAGTATCTACCTGTCTATCTGTTTGTCTATCTATCAATCTATCTATCAATCTATCTATCTATCTGTCTATCTCTATCTATCTATCTATCTATCTATCTATCTATCTATCTATCTATCTATCTATCTATCTATCTATCCATTTATCTATCTATCTATCTATAATAGAAAAAAAGACTTTGTATTCGGGCGAACAATGGGAAAAAGGCATAAGCAAAGATATTCAATTACTAATAAACAGCCTAGATTAATAAGGGCACATATGACTGCAATACAACATAGAACACGCTAACAAACGACTTGGAAGAAATTTTAGGAAAAAAGAAAAACTCAAATACTTAAGAATAAACATGTTTGACTTGCCCACACTCTTCATGATTATCATTAACATATTAATGAGAAGACAAAAAGTTTACAGAAAGCGTAGCTTTTGTATATATAAATATCTGTAAACTAACGTTAGGGATAGATGTATACACACAGATAGCTCCATCCAGTGTGTGAGCTTAGTCATTCTGAAGTGTTCTATTTGTTGTCTTTATGTAGTCACAATCACTGACCATTTGCGAAATTCGCAGACTAAATTCTGTAACCCAGAGTGAGCCATACCAGGTAAGCACTACTTCTAAGAGGATGCAGTCTGTACAAGGGTCATTTCTGTTGGAGTTGATGTCATATTACATGAGGAACATTTTTGACATTGCTTCCATCAGTATTCAATGCCAATGGGAAGACAAAGAAAGGTTCTGAGGCAACAGACAGTTGAGTCTTGCTCTAAGACAATTTAACCATAATTTTCACCATAGTTTTCCATAATCTTCAATTTGCTTATGCCTTAAATGTGGGCATTCTTGAAAACTAATGAACAGGTGTTTCAAGTTGAGATACTAAAAATGTCGATTTGTATAGCTGCACTGTCATCCTCCTTTGAATATTTAATTAAGCCAGCCATTAAAAAAATAAAGCCTTCATTATAACAAATTGCATCTCAAGAATGTAGTTCTAAATGTTGAGGCTTACCTCTTCCTTTGCTCTATACTTAATTCTGTCTTGCAAAAGCTTTGCATTAATCTTGATAGTGAGCGCAGCCAGCGGCAGCTCAGCCACTATCAAGCAAGACCTGCTCCTCCTGTGTGTTGTCCTCAAGACCATAAGTGCTGCCTGCAACTCAGTTTCTGCCCTAAACCTGTCAAAACCAGTTTACTAGCCTCAAAAATGTCCTAAAGTAACCCAAACGTCATTAAGACCTGATTGAACATTAAGATCCCTGCCCCAGATGGAGCTTATTTGCCATTTTCTATAATACCGAACGAAAAAAAAATTAGTCTTACTGAGCCTGCCTGCCATGATAACTTCTGTGGTCCATGATGTTTGTATGTACTCCCTCATGAGGGACTGTATAAAAGATTCTGCCTTTCTTTGTTTGGGAAGCTTGATTTGAGGTACACACCTCCTTGTTCCTTGCCTGTGTGCTTACAATAAATGCCCTTCTATTTCTTCACTTCGGTGTACTTTCATTGACTCATAGCCGCACCAGGCGGGACCTACATTCAGAGAACAAACTTAAAAAGCAGTCACAAAAAAAAGCAAATCCAAGAAAACAGTCTCTATTTGAGAAAATTCGCTTTCATTTCTGGTAATTTTCCAAGAATGAATGGGGGGTGTTAAATATAAACCTCCCCATTGTATGCAAGGCACTATTGCCATTCTGTAAATTAAACCCCCTACAACCCACTGCCGTCTAGTAAAAAAAAAAAAGCCGTCTAGTAGGGGAGGCAAATTTTACTCCTAGGTTCCATTAGTACCTCGCTGTGTGACTTAAAGTGCAAGTGAAATTTCCAGTTTAGTCTAAATGACCTCCTTTATCTGCAGAGGCCAATTCTACTTACATTAGAACTTTCATTGGCTTGGAAATTTTATGAAGTAAATCAGCTGTTCTAAGTTGTTCTTTTCATGGGCTGCTGAATGCTCCAAATAAAGATGAAGTAGCCTTGTCAGCTATATCGGAACTTTTAGTTCTAATATAATCAAAGACATTAATAAGGCTCTAGAGACTTGTCTCACCTCATCTTTCTAGGTATTAGATGTGGGACAAAAAACTCAGTTTGGCCTCCTGTCTCTGGTTTCTGAAAATAGCCCTTGGAATTCCCCAGCAATCAAGGTGTTCTTTGTTTTTCTAAAACATCCAGATGACACTTAAACATGTACAACTGAGCTGAGAGCCCCCAATTCATCACCTTGGAAATAGGCCTTAGGCAGGGAGGGGGCATGATGAGGCCTCAGAACAAACCACCACCACCTACCCTTAAGGCTGGATGCTTGTTAGTAGGGTTAAAGAGATTCCCCAAACCCAGGCTGGTAAGGCAGGAAAAATCTACATTATGTTCCATATAACTTGTCACATCAGCTTTAGGATATAAAATTGGCCGGGCAAGGTATTTTCATGGTCCCTTGGCTGTGGTGCTAGCGGAAGCACTTGAAGCAGAAGTTTTCATCCATAACTAAGCTTACCTGGAGGGGTGATCAAGAGAAGGCAGGCTGTATTTAAGTCCCTCACCTATGGTGTAAAGTGCATACGCATAGAAGAGTCATCATCTCCACCTAGACAGCATTTTTGAGTCAGGGCAATGCTCAAAAATGGATCTAAATTTGTTTTGTTGTGTGTCTGCTTCTTGTTCTAAGCAATAAAAGCTATTTTTTACATCCTAATGCTCTGGGAGTATCTAGTATGTTCAGGCTCCGACTGAAAGGATGTAAGACCCATAGAAAATTCACAGTTAGTGAATGGTCCCCTTTTTTCTAATGGCCTCCTGGCAGCTTAGAAATCTGGGATGATCTGTGAGTATATGGTCTCCAAGAAACTAATTACTGACCAAAATTTTTAAATGATATGAAAACTATTGGCCTCTCATTTATGCAGATATTTCAGATTCTATTAATTCATAAGTAAAAGTAGAATTAATGGGACCTGATACTGACTTCCCATTTAGCCATTAAATGAATTTAGCAAAGAATAGACAATTCCAGCATAATGCATTATCTTTTAAAATATAATGCATCTTTAGAAAGACTCTAAAGAAAGGAACTTCTTTAAAATTCATAAAAAGACACATCCTATGTGGAGAAGCTGCAAGTCCCAAGCATTCTGGTAGGAATGCAAAACAGTAGCCACTTTAGAAAACAGTTTGGTGGTTTCTTGTAAAATTAAACATAAATTTCTATATGACTTAGCAATCCCAGGCTAGGTATTTGTTTACCCGAGTAAATTAAGACATATATCTATACAAAACCCTGTTCATAAGTTTACAGAAGCCATAAAGCTCCAAAAAACCCAAATATCCCTCAACTGATGAATAGTTAAGCACGAATACTACTCAGCAAAAAAAAAAGGAACAAACTAATGATACACACAAGAATATATATGAATCTCAAAAGCACTAAACTAAGATTAAGACATGAGACTCAAAAGGCAACATAATTTATAAATCCCTTTATAAGACATTCTGGAAAAGGCAAAACTATAGGGAAAGAAATCAAGGGCTGGGGCTGGGGAAGAGGACTGACTACATAGGGGAGTGGGGCACTTTTGAAAATGATGGAAATATTCTCTAACCTGATTGTGGCAGTAGTTACACAACTGTAAAAGACTGTCAAAATTCATAAAAATGCTCATCTAAGATGGACGAATTTTATTCTATGTAAAGTATAATTCAGAAACACACAAAAAATATATCCTATACTTCTTCCTGCAATCGTGTTCACAATTTTTTTCTGAATTGCTAATTTAATGCACAGCATTTTGTAACTAGCATATGATAATCACGAGCATCCCAATCTATTTTTTTCAATCCAGGCATGAGCGAATTACTCTTAAGAAAATTTCTCTTGGACTTCTGGTCAATATGGCATCTTAGATACTCACACCATAATGACACCCTGATAACAAATACTCAAGGAACAAATAAAACAGATACAAAAAAATGACCTTGGGTCCCAGAACATCAAACAGAGAATTTAAGAAACAGACTGAGCACTGATTGGAAGGAGAGGCAGATTGAGGCCAGTGGAAAACAGATTTGCAGATCTACAGCACATTGTCTGCCAGCATGGAGCAGCATGGCTATTTTGGGATGGCACTGAATAACAACCCAGAGTAAGGAACCCAGGAAGGCAACCTCAGAGACAGCACAGCTGGTGGTAGAGATTTTGTGCAAACAACCCCAGAAAGAAACAACAAGGTGGGCAGGACACAGCCAGGGACAGGGCACCCTGAGGGGAGAAACACAGGAGTGGTATAGCTTTGGAACCAGGAAACCATGGAGCAAAGTAAGACAGACCGAGTCATTGGTGCCTAAGAGAAGGAGAAAGTGTAAACAAGGAGTGCACATTTGCAGGGAGTAAAGAAGAGGGACAGAGGGGTGGGTGAGAGCTCCAGCCCCTCTGGTAAGTATAAGAAGGGAGGGAGCTAGGAGTTAGTGCAGGGACTGCATGTCAGTGGAGGCACCTGGGCATTTATACAGGAGACACCCAGCAAGGATTCAACTCACAGAGTGACAACCAGATCTCCTCCCCACCCCAGACTGGCCCTCTGCAAGCAGTCATCCCCTCCTGTCCTTGCAGACTCTGCTCCCCTCCCTTTCCAGATGCACCTGCCATCTGCATTAGTGTGTGCCCTGAGGCACAGCTGGACCAAGCCAAAGCATGCATCCCAGCCATGCACACCATCCCTCCTTGAGGTGTAGGAGGCCCACACTGACATTTGCTGACCTGCCATGCCTACCATCTCCTTTATGAGGCTCAGGTGGCTTACATTTCCCTGACTAAGCCTGGTCTTGCCCACCACCCTTTCCTGAGGAGCAGACCATCTGTGCAAATCCAGGCAGGCTTCACTTCACCCCTCACCCCATCCTGGATGTGCAGGCCTCTGCCCTTTCCTCTCCCACCCACAGATCCCTCCCAGCTGAGCAGACTCTACAACCTGCCCAGCCAACACTGCCCTCACCCCCAGCTGAGTGGGACTCCTCTCCTGCCAACTCCCATTCCCGGCTGAACAGGACTTCATGCCCTGCAGTGCCAACCCCACCCCCAGCTGAGATCCCATGAAATTCCATGCCCTTCCCAGCTGACCCCTAACCCAGGCTGAGTGTTACTCTAGTCTTAGCACCCTATCCTGCATGCCCTTTCCGGTGTTCCATCCTTCAGGAGTAACATTAACTGCTTGTGGCAATGCAGTGTGAACACATTATTCCTCAAGAGCTGTGAAAGGACCTTGGCCCCACAACACCTGGCACCTCACATCACGGAAAGGACTTGTCCACACACCACCAAGCCATCTTCTAAGAGAAATCATACACGACTAATGTCATAGGAGCACAGATTGTGTACAATCCACCGTACCCACCAGTGAGAAGCAAGCACATCTAACCAACTGACAGCCTCCAAACCCATACATAGATTAAAAAACTGGTAGCTACATAGTCATACACAAATCAATACTACAAAAAAGCATCAATTAAAACAATATAAAGAAATGTAAACAATGTAAAAAGGGAAGAAGTTAAGCTTCAGATATATCAAAACAAAGCAAAAGAATACAAAAAAGCAAATACAATAAAGATATAAATAAATATAAAAAAAAATATATAGCAGAACCTTAATCCCTCAAAGATAGCAGTCAATTTCAAATCATATGAAGAAACAAGATGCAATGGCTCAGGCAAATGAGCAAAATAAAGGGATGCAAATCTTTGTTAAGGAAGAAATGACACTAGATCTACCAAACAAGGAATTCAAAAGGCAAATATTTAGGTTCCTCAGATATCAAGGAAAACACAGAAAAAAAAATAGAAAAATTCAGGAAAACGATACAAGAATAAAATGAAAACTTCAATAGAGAAAAAGAAACCATACAAAAACAATTAGAAATTCAGAAGATTAACAATAAAATATCAGAAATAAAGAGCCCAAAGGAAGGACACAGATGTAGGATCGAATCAGTAAAGAAAGAATCAGCAAAATAGAGAACAAATCCCTTGTTACTAACTTCTTTGAGGAGCAATCAGAAAAAAGCTGAAGAAAAATGAAGAAAGCCTGAGGGTTATGTGAGATGCCATCAAGAGGAATACATCCACTCCTCACTTATCAATATGGTTAGGTTCCAAAGACCAGGTCATAATATGAACATCAGTGTTACACAAAAATGGATTATTTTTTCTGTTTTCAGACCATCCATTTGTACTGTTTTTTTATTTAGAAAATATGATTATAGAAATAATAACAGCTAAATTTTACTGATGTGTTCATCACTGTGACAAGTCCAGTTATAGATTATTCCTCTGTGGAGAAGAAGGATTGGAGGAGACAAAGTTGAATGAAGCAAGACTGCGTGACTGGAGGGCCCACAACTTATGCATTTCACCTTCCTCCTGTCCTGGGTCAGAACATCCCTCGTGGAATGCTTCCAGGGCTCCGCTCCTACCCTTGAAAACCCTGCATTTACAATCCAGGAACCTGCCTTGCCCTCCAGGCATGATGAGTCATCAAAGCTCAGGGCTCCCTGTGAGGTCACTGGGAGCCTGGCCACATACCCAGCTTCACCAAAGCTGAGGCTTCAGATTCATTTCAACTCACTTTGAGATGTCATTAAACTCCCATGCTTGCCTTCCAAACACCCTCTCTGATGCCTCTTTTCTCCCTTCCCACTTTGCAGCAATTTTGAGCTGCAGGGCCTCAGGTCAAATAGGAGGTAGGAACCCGGAGCAGGCACCCCTGGCTCAGTGTTGTCTGTACATCTTCCCAGAGGCCCTGGACACAGACAAGGCTGGCCCAACACAGCAACAGGTTGCTGCACCCCCAAAGTCAGAAGAGAACATGGAGCAGCACGGCCCAGTTTCCCAGAGGCCACCCAGAGACATTCCTCAAGGGAGGGGATGCTCTGCAGCCATTGCTGCCATGCCCACTGCCTCATTAATGCACAAATTAATTGGATAGATTTTTTTTAATTATTATAAATGTGAAATGTCAGATAATGAGATACTCAATAAGTGAGGAGTAGGTGTAATACACACATATTAGGAATTCTAGAAGGGGAAAAAAGACAAAAGCATACAGAGAGAATTTTTGAAGACATAATGGCAGAAAACTTCCCCAATATCATGAAGACAAGATTTCCATACGAGAAGCTCAAAGAACTCCATACACAAGAGACTCCAAAAGAAATTCACCAAGGCATATCATAATCAAACTTTTCAGAACCAAAGACAAAGAAAGAATTTTGGCAGCAGCATGAGAAAAGCGAAGCATCACCTAAAAAGAGGATTCAATAAGACTAGATGTTGATTTCTCATCAGAAATCATGCAAGCAAGAAGGCCATAGAATGATATATACAAACCCCTGAAAGAAAAGAACTCCCAACCAAGAATAACATATATCCAGCAAAACTGTCTTCCAAAAATGAGGGTGAAATTAGGACATTCCCAGATAAGGAGAAATTAAAATAATTTATACCCGCCTACCAGCTCTACAAGAAATATTAAAAAGAGCCCTTCAGATAGAAAACCAACAACATCAGATGACAATCTGAGATAAAGACACATGACAGCATCATCCAGGTACCAAGTCAAGCAAAGACTAAAAAAAGTAAAAGAAAGATGCAAAATTGATTAAAGGGGATCAGAGATATAAAAAACTAAACAAGGAAAACTTCAAAATGAAGAGGAAATAAATGGTACAGTTATAGAACTTCAATATGGAAAGCAAGTCAAAGAGATTTCAAGATAGACTGAAATTTAGGGTGATAAACATAAATTTCAGGGTAACTAAAAAGAAAAGTAATAAATCTACACACCAAAACAAAGAAAAAGATAATCAAAAAGACTCACGAAACACAAAAACAACAGTAACAAATGAAAGGAAATCTAAATACAAAACAAAAAACTCATCAGAGAGAACAAAGAAAAAAAATACATGACCACCACAAAAAAGGGGCAACAAAATGGCAGCAGTAAACTCATACCTATTGATAATCACGCTGAATGCAAATGAATTAAATGCACAAGTCAAGAGACAGAGAGTGGCAGAATGGATTTAAAAAACATGACTCATCAATATGTTTTCTACAAGAGACACACCTTAGACACAAAGACGTAAACAGGTTAAAAAACAAAGGATGGAAAAAAATATACCAAGCAAAAAGTAACAAAAAGAGAGTAGGAGCGATAATACTAATATCGGACACAACAGACTTTAAGTCAAAATCCATTATAAGAGACAAGGAAGTACACTGTATAATAATTAAAGGGTCAATTCACCAAGAAGACACAACAATTATAAATATTTATGCACCCTATGCCAGAGCTCCAAAATTTATAAGCAAAATCTAACAGAATTGAAGAAAAAAAATAGGTCTACAATAATAGTAGAAGAATTTAGTATGTCACTTTCGATGATGGAGAGAACAACTAAAAAGAAAATCAATAAAAATACAGAAGACATAAATAACACTGTCAACCATCTAGACCTCACAGACATATGTAGAACATGCCAACCAAAATCAGAAAAACACACAACTTCTTAAATGCACATGGAACATTCTCCAGGAGAGATCAGATTTTAGGCCATAAAACAAGCCTCAATAAATTTAAAATGATTGAAGTTATAGAAAGCATATTCTATGACCATAACAATATAAAACTAGAAATCAATAACACAAAAAACAAGGAAAATAAACTAAATACATGTAAACTGAATAACACATTACTAAAAAACAAAAAACTATTGGGTTATAGAAGAAATCAAAAGTGAAATTAAAAAATAAATATAATTAAACAAGAATGAAAACACAACATACCAAAACCTTTGGGACACAGCAAAAGCAGTGCTCAGGGGGAAGTGTATAGCAATATATAGAAATAAGAAGAAAGCTCCAAAATAAATAACTTAAGCTGAAAAAAGCTCAAATAGAAGAAGAGCAAAAGAACACCAAATCCACCAGAATAAAGGAAATATTAAAGATCAGAGCAGAAATAAATGAAATAGAGAACAGAAAAACAACAGAAAGAATCAATAAGACTAAAAGTTTGTTCTTTAAAAGGATCAATAAAATAGACAAACCACTGGCCAATTTGACAAAGTAAAAAAAAAAAAAAAAAAAAAAAGAAAGGATACTGTGATGGTTAACTAAGATTGTGATCCAGCTTGGCTGGGCCATGATTCTCAGTGTTTATATGTGATCGCTTCCTTGATTGAATCTGCTGTGAGTAGTCAATCATTTGAAAGGGAGTTTCCTTGGGTGTGTTCTGCAGCCAAATATAAGCAGACGTTTTGGCTTTTTGCTCACTGCATATCCTGCAGCTGCCTCCTGTGCATCTGACCTCCGGCACTTGGGACTTGAGCTATCAGCTTATCTGCAGATCTCGGAATTCGTCGATCTTCACAGCCTGAGAGTAGGAGCCCTGCTCATTGACCTGCTGATCTTGGGTTCACCAGCCCCTGTGGCCACATGAATCAAAAGAAGCCTCTATCCTGATCCACAGACTCGGGACTTGCCAGCCTCTACAATCACTTGAGCTGTTTCTTTGATATAAATCTCTCTATATACATATTTATATACTTTACTAGTTTTGCTTCTCTAGAGAACACAGCCTAAGACATCTGGTACTGAGAGTGGTCCTAGAGAAACAAAATTTTAAGGATGAGTTTTCTAAATTGGTTCTCAAGTCTGGTTAGTCTTAAAGATGTTGATGACTCTGCTTCCAGCAGTAAAGAGGGCACTACTAATCCCTGGTGCGAGGTGGCGATACAATTACGCAAAATATCACCACCAGTAGATCAGGTATTAGTGAAAGGCAAAGCTCTGGGTGAACACCTGTATGATATCTTTTTACAGTTTTGTCAGAATGAGAAGTATAAGGAACCCCATTAGTTGGCCCTACTTTCGCTAGACAAACTGGTGAAAGAAAGAGATGCACTCAGGGCTTCAGAATCAAAGCTCAAGTGCCGCATGAATGACCTTAAGGCTTCCACTTGTGCTTCAAAATAAAGCCTTATTTCTTGTAGTAACAGAGCTGAAATTGCCAAAAACCAAAACCAGAGCCTTATTGTAACAGTGGCTGAATTGCAGCACCAGCTCAATTGCCACTCTCAAGAGATGTCTAAAGTTAAAGTAAGGGCACTGATTGGGACAGGGACATATGGGCAAGATAATCAGAAAGGTGGAGACACAGAGCCCCTAAATTCCATTGAATCACTCCTGCCAGCAGAACCACTTCCATCCGAAGAGATTTCTTCATGTTTGTCTGCTAAACCACCCTGCCCAGAAAAACCATTAGCCCCTCCACTCCCATCTAATGAGATTAGCCCTAGCCCAACTGCCTCTGAAGAGCCCTTCTCTGAGTCATCTACCTGAAGCAGATGCTTTGCAAGACAATGCTGAATGCTCTCAAAACAATTCCACACTACAGATTTTGACTCTAGACCTACAACTAGACTTAAGTTCCAGCAAGCCCCAAAAGATGAAGTACAAAATGTGACCCAGGAGGAGGTATGCTACACTCCAAAAGAACTGCTTGACTTTTCTAATATGCACAGACAGAAACCTGGAAAATATGTGTGGGAATGGCTATTAAGAGTGTGGGATAACGGTGCAAGGAACATTAAGATGGATCAATGTGAGTTTATTGATATGGGTCCACTAAGCATAAATTCTTCATTCAATATTTCAGCTCAAGAAGTTCGGGAAGGATCTCATAGTTTATTTGGTTGGGTTGCTGAAGCACGGCTTATGAGGTGGCCTACACGAAATCAAGTTGAAGTACCAGACCTGCCTTGGTGTACTGTAGAAGAAGGTACCCAAAGCCTTAGGGAAACTGGCATGCTAGAGTGGATTTATCAGGTTAGACCCACAGACCCACAGGTGGAGTGTCCAGAGGACACACCTTTTACCACAACTGTGAGGAACAAATTTATGAAGGGAGCTCCAGCATCGTCGAAGACTGCTGTGATTGCTCTTTTACGTAAATCAGTTTGACAGTGGGAACTGCCCTAACCAAATTAAGACACCTAACTACAGTGGGGCCAGAATGGTCCCAGACTTACTGGACCATTAGAGACTAGAGGAACCCAGAGACTATTGCCCTGGGATATCCTTTAAACTTGGAACTCAAAACACTCCCAGAGGTCACCTATTGGCGAAAAGAGAGTGGCTCATAAAATAAATAATATTACCTGTGAGTACTGTGCTCCTTTAAATAACCATTTACATGAAACCTAATGGTCAACATTTACTCTAGACAGAAGATGAGAAGGTAAATAGGGGGAAGGAAGCCAGATTAGTGGAAACAGAACAACCAGAGTGGGAATAATGGGTGCTGGCACATTGTGAAAAGTGTAACCAATGTCACTGAATAATATGTATAGAAATTGTTAAATGAGAACCTAATTTGCTATGTAAATTTTCTCCAAAATCACAATAAAATATATATTTAAAAATCTCTCTTGCTTCCAAACTAATAATTTTCCAGAAAACAAATATTTATGTTTTTCTTTATACTTCTTGAAGGTGTCTGCTTATTTTTCATTTGGTTTTCCCAATATTAAAAATGCAGAAACAAAGAAAATGAAAGCCATTATAAAAGGTCCCTTTTAGCCTATTTTTACAACTGACAAGACACTGAGGTAGTCAAACTTCTATAATACATTCAGACAATTATCCAATATTTTACCACATAACCTACAATTCTTGGAGGTGCCTAGAAAATCCTCTTAGAATCTCACATTTTCTAGGCTAATGCTTAGGAAAATATTTGCTATACTCAACACAATTGGTTTTTTGTTGTTTTTTAAATAATGTTTGGCATTTTTATATAACCTTAATCAACTCCATGATAGGAAACTCAGATTTGGTCTGACAAATTTTAGGTCTCTAATCTCTGACTCTGGCTGTATCTCTCTCTCACACACACACACATACACACACACACACACACACACAATACATACAGAGTAACCAGAGTTTTCAAATTATTGCACTAGGTGTATGATAGCCATTTGCCATTAAACATGGGTCATAAGAGTCATATCTCAACTGTGCAAGAACTGAGCCCAGAAACTGATAATAAGAATAAAATTGTGGCATTAGTAGTGATTAAATAAATTGCTCGGACAGGTAAGTAGATACAACAAAGGATTATTTGAAAATTCAAAAAATTGACTTAATTTCCATTTTAGTAAAAAAATGGCAGAATATTTTTTTATTTTCTGGCATTATATTTCTCTCTACTAATATTTTTGGTATTATACTATATTTCTTTTTAGTTACTATTTTATAATCTCTGGCTTCCTAAGAATTTTTAATTCAGAAAAGAAACCCCAGCACCTACCCTGGTATTGTGCCAAGTGTTTCCATGGTTAAAAAAAAAAAGGTTACCAAGATGAAAACAACTTACAACTGTCCCAGAGGATCTCACAAACTAGGACAGAGAACACTGGACAGTGACCCCTGGACTAGACCTGGCTCACAGCAGAGTTTGCTTTGGCCCAAACACTGCTTTTAAGTAAAGTAGGTTGTTAATATTTAAAAAATATGATACTTCACAAGACGATATTGCACCTCAGTTGCCTGAGTCTCCATTACTCCCTGTTGTATACCTAACACTGAGGTTGAGTGTCAGTTATCATTTATTATTTTACGCCTGGTTCCCATAGGGTTTGCAATTCCTTATGCCTGTTAGGCCAGGAACCATGAAGGGTCTGAGATACTACCCTGTTAACATGCTATATGGTATATGCTTTTTGGTATATTATTGAATATACCATGGCCTGCCAAAAGAACAAACAAACCTGGCTTGGAAGAAGTACAACCAGAATGCTGCTTAGAAACGAGGATGGCAAGACCAAGTTTCACATACTTTGGACACGTTATCAGGAGGGACCAGTCCCTGAAGAAGGACATCATGCTTGGTAAAGTAAAGGGTCATCGAAAAAGAGAAGACCTTCAAGGAGATGGACTGACACAGTGGTTGCAACAATGGGTTCAAGACATCTACGAGGGTGGTGCAGACCGGGCAGCATTTCCTTCAGTTGTACATAAGGTTTCTATGATTTGGACCTGAGTCAACAGCACCTAACAACAACATGCTATCAAGTTAGCCTGCCACAGTACATAGTTTCATATATATATATATGTATATACATATATGTAAAACACCAGACCCATGGGTTAGAGAGATAGCAAAAACAACAGCCAGAAAACACCTTACACTGATTCCCTAATCCCCACAGGGCAATGTGATGGGGGTCAGATTTTGACCTGCATGTGGGATGAGTTACACCACAGGAGAGGAACCTCAAAATTAGGAGACTCCAGCTGTCATAGGCTGCTGGCATGCACATCTGCCCATCTTCCCCACCAGAGAAAGAGAGAGGCTTTATCTTTTCCCTGGAATATAAGCAAATGTTTCCAGGGGAGAGGATGAAGGCTATTTAAACAAAAGTACCCCCCATTCACTTTATGCTACCTTTGCTTTTAGAAAGACCTATATTAATACTTGCTTTCAATAACTGAAAGAAATTCAAAGAGGTGAAAAGCAGAAATAGCAAGCTTTCAGCATTTATTTTGCAAGAAGTCATTAAAGAGGCAGCGTGCACATTGACCAGTAGGAGAGGTGTCACCAAGCTCCCTCCCCAGGAACTACACCCAGCCTCTCAGCATCAAGCTACCACAGCTTTGAACTATGTCTGAAACTACACCGTACACACATTATTTCTACTTTATGTAAGCTGTGTATTTATCATAGCATTCTTGCTTTACTACACGTTAGAGTTATTGTAGGTTTTATGTGTTATTTGCTATGATTTGGTAGGCTATTTTGGGGGTCTGGGAATGGTCAAAAACTTTTCCCACATAAATTAATAGTAATTGCTTCTTTGCTTTCCATTTCTGTTAACAAAAGTTTTCATAGGAATGCTCAACTTTCAGACAGCGGGGATAACTTGTATGTCCTTTGCTCCGAAGGCTGAGCTGTGCAGGAACTCAAGAAATCTATGCGGAACTGTCTCCCAACACTGCAGCCAAGTGGTGCTATATTGCTTATATATTTAATTTGTGGAAGCTCTAAACCAAAAGCAAACCTGCTGCCATGGAGTCAATTCCGACTCATAGTGAACCTATAGGGCGGAGTAAAACTGCCCCATAGGGTTTTCAAGGCTGTAAATCTTTACAGAAGCCCATGGCTTCAAACCTCTGACCTTTCGGTTAGCAGCCTAGTGCTTTAACCACTTCACCACCAAGGCTTCTAGTGAAAGCACTACCAAAACCCAAACCAATTGCCGTTGAGCTTATTCCTACTCATAGTGACCATATGGGACAGAGTAGAACTGTCCCATAGGGTTCCCGAGCTGTAACCTTTATGGAAGCAGACTGCCACATCTTTCTTCTGCGGAGTGGCTGGTGGTTTCGAATCACCAACATATCAGCTACCAGGTGAGCATTTTTACCACCATGCCAGCAGGCTCTTCCTGGAAGAACTAAACCCAGAAAACCAAACCCACTGCTGTTGAGTCCATTCCAATTGATAGCAACCACATAAGGTTTCTAAAGCTATAAATCTCTACAGAAGCAGACTGCCCTATCTTTCTTCTGCAGAATCCCTGGTGGTTTTGAACCACCTTTCTACCTTTCAGTTAGCAGGCAATCGCTTTACCCACTGTGCTGCTAAAAAACAAAACCAAACCCGTTGCCCTCAAGTCGACTCCGACTCATAGTGACCCTACAGGACAGAGTAGAACTGCTTTAAAGGGCTTCCAAGGAGCACCTGGTGGATTCAAACTGCCCACCTTTTGGTTAGCGGCCACAGCTCTTAAGTGCTACACCACCAGGGTTTACCTTAATTCATTCCTAATGTATCTATAGATTGAAACCTTTGTATCAGTTCAGCCTCATTTCATCTTCTGCGAGTTGTCATTTTGTACTTTATTCTTTGTTTCATTCCAGCTGACTGAAAGAATAAAAGAGGAGAAAAAAAAAGACAACAGCAGTATATTGACGGCTTAAACTAAATGAGTCTAACTTGTTGGAGTCTTTCAGAGACAGCTGCCTACCTGCTGCTGGCCCAGCTCTTTTTCCACCCACAGAATCTTTTCCCATCAGGGCTTCTGCTGTGTTGAGGACAGAGATAAATTTTAAAAAATGAGAAGGAGGGGATGTGGTATAAGGAAATAAGGTTATTCAAAATTTCAAATATGTTCCTGATTTTTAGATAGAACTCTTTCTGCTAGTTTTCTTGAATGAGAGAAACAGAAACTTCGAAAAATATCATCTCTAAGTATTCAGGTCAAATAAGATTGATTTGTTCTCAGTGATTTTAAAGGGTTCACAAACGACAAAGGTTACTTCAGCTACATTTCTCTCTCTGTCATTTTAGATATACAAGGAAGGGCCAAGAGAGCGTTTGTTTTGTTTTGTTTTTCTCCCCTCCAATACATTCCAGTGCCTTTCTGGAACCTCCCTATGTAAATTTTAGATGGGATAAATGTTGATCAATTTGAAACTAATTGCTACTTGAAACTCTCCAAACTTACACGCTCTTTTAAAGCATCCCGTGGGGACTCATATACCATGTAACCTATTTCACATCCCATCTATTACTTGAGTGAGGACAAACAGCTCTCAATTTCTCCAGTTCCAAGACTGTATGGAATTTATTCAATTGGCAGTTACAGAGGAACTTTCAATTGAAAAGAGCCTGGTTGATATTAAAGAGACAGGAGAAATGAACAGGGTTTAGAACTATTGAGTTAAAAGTGCAAAAATATTTTTTTTATTATTTAAAAATGATGTAATAAAAAATAACAAGATTTTAACAGCACACAATGAAATACTAAGTGTTTTGCTCACACATGCCAAAATTAAATTCTCATTGAGGAAGCATAGCTCTAAAATGCCTGTGTTTTTTTCTTTTTTTCAGCCAACAGATAAATTTTTTGTCCTCAGCACCATTAAAGGTAACAAAGAAAAAGGAGTGGAATTGTAACTTATTATTTTAATATACAATAAATCTTTTTGCAAAATTAGTCCTGTGCCCTCATTCTCCCTGTCAAAAGAAACACCAAATCTATTCTTTCATTATGTGGGAACTTAAAACCCATACAGATTTAAAGTGAGAAAAACCAGTTCATTGAAGTAAACCTTAACAGTAGCCTACATCTGTCCTTCACTCTTATCCCTAGTTCTATATCTCATGACACCCACCCACTAGTCACTGTGAATTATGAACCCCATTTCAAGTCTCAGCTTAGATGTCCCCTTTTCAGAGAAGCCTTCCTTCCCCTACCACCCAAACTGAAGCTATTTTCTTTTATAAACTTCTCACGATTTAATTATGTACGTATTTGTGCGATCCAATGTCTGTCTGTTTCCTCTGTGAGATCTTAAGGACAAGCTTCATGAGGTACACTGAGGGATACACAGCACCGAGCTCAGTGAATAGCGGAGAGTAAGCACTTACACATTTTAGGGGAAAGAGAAGCTTCCAATTTCAACTGAAACTATTGATGTTACTCTTAAAGTCATCCTATTCCCCACTTCTTTCACATAGCACACGATTATCAAATAACAAAGTGCAAAGCCCTGGTGGCATAGTGGTTAAGAGCTTGGCTGTTAACCAAAAGCCTGCAGTTTGAATCCACAAGCTGCTCCTTGGAAATCCTATGGGGCGGTTCTACTCTCTCCTATAGGGTCGCTATCAGTTGGAACGGACTGGAAGGCAACTTTTAAAAAAAAAAAAAAAACAGGTTTTAGTTCATCTAAACTGTTAACAAGTCCTACTTCTTTTTCTTCTTTTCTTTTAGAGCTCCCTTGTGTTTTCTGCACCTTACACAGCCTTGTTCCTGGATAATTTAATCTCCACCTGTACTTATATGATTTTGTTATGCCCTTCCCCACTTTTTTCCCATTCCTAAATTTATTTCTGCCTCCATTTTCATTGCATTGCTATGAGTAGGAATCGACCCCATGGCACCTAACAGCCACAGCGTACATATTTGATAGTCGTAGGCCATAAAAATCCATTGTCATCGAGTTGATTAGGAACCATAGCAAGCGTACAAGACAGAGTAGAACTTCCCAAAGGATTTCCAAGGTTGTAAGCCTTTACAGAAGCAGATTGCCAAATCCTTCTTCCGTGGAGTGGCGGTGGGTTTGAACCTCTGACCTTTTGATTAATAGCCAAGTGCTTTAACCACTGCACCGCCAGGGCCACCAGGGCTCCTGAGTTTATGCAACCTTGCGATATTTAAAAGCATTATGATTTAGCACTGAATTGGGCCTTACAGAGCATTTAGGATTCAGTGCCATTATCTAACATTTGAATAAATGAGATTCAGAAAGTTAAATGGGTCCATAGATAAACCGTTTGCAAATAGATGTCCCAAACATTCTAAAGAGTCTAATTCTTGACTACTTTAAAAAGTTCAAATGCTTTAATCAAATTCATGCATTTTTTTCTTCTTTTTAATTTTACTAGCTTCTAAGGTTTTTTTTGCTGTTTATTTTTGTTTCAGTTTCTGTGAGTGTGTTTTGTTTTTTAAATAACCAGTGACTGGGATTAAATGATGGAAAACTATCTGAATAGTGCAAAATCAATTTAGATACTTTCCTGTATTTAGGTAATTACTGATTACATATTCATAGCATATACTAAAGTGTCTAGCACCCAAATATTATTAAGATAATATCTTTAATTTTTTCATGAAATTTTAATATTGCTTATCTAATTGTACCCCAAAGTCTTACTATAGATGAGTATGTCCTACATACTTAATGCTTTTCCAAAATAAGCCATGTTTTTCCAAATCACTTTAGTTAAAACATTGTTTTTGAAACAACATTTTAATGGCATTTTGTCCTTTAAAAAGTTATGAAACATCATTTGAAATCTACCTTTAATATATTTGTTATTGTCAGGTTCATAACCACTTTGCAGTTGCTCTTCAAATTTGACTTACTCAAAATAAAACAATTTTAAAGTTATATTTCTTCTTACTTATATGTAGAAATGCTGTCATATCATCTGAACTATTGATTCCCAAACTGGTATTTCAGAATATTTTGGATGTTAACTTTAACAAAATGTGCACATTATAACGTAGCTTAAGGGGAAAAAAGCCCCATCTTCATATTAAATTACATGATAGAGAACATCCCTTTATTTCTAACTAATAACGTTGTTGACTGAGTAACTTTTTTCCTTAAATTTATCAAGTATCACATTTTTTATACCTACACAGATAAAAATCAAATATTCATTTCTGACAAATTAGTACATTATGTCTTCCTGAAAACAGGGAATTGGTTATCAAAACCTCTCTCATTGCACTCACCGGGGCTCAGCAGAACAGTACTTTATTCCAGTTCTGCCTGAGGAAGACACTCAAGCACAGTCACCTCAGCCTCACCGCACACAAGATAAGCTTGAGTTCTCTCTCCTTTTTCTTCTCAGCCTCTGGCATCCAGCCACTGCCCCAGGCTTCTACTTAAAAGGATGAGTAATCGCAAGTAGTGACTTAAATCAGAAATCCCTTTAAAGCATTGGGTCAGAAATCCCAGATCAATTTATTTTAAGTTTCTCTCCTCACACCCCAGCGTTCCACAGGAGAAGAAAATAAGTACCAATGTCTCATACCAGCCTCTCAGTGTCTGCTCCTCAGTACGTTCACCTTGGATCTGGTCTTTGTGACCCAGACAGTTTCCCCAAAAACTGACTATAAATCCAAATATAAAATATGCCAGTTTATTATCTTAAATAACTGTAAAATATCTGATACTGATGCCAGCTGTCAACAAATTATTAGCATGAAAGGTATTTGGTGAACAAAATCTGTATCAGAAGCATGTTTGGTGAGTAGGCAGAGAGGTTGAAATGTGGAATGTTCTGAAGAGATAGTATTAGAAAGATAATATAGTCTGTTATCTACCAAAAAGGAAGGAATAGGCACATTGACACCTCCTTTATATAGAACTAAAGATACAGATAAAATCACCATTAACAAAAGCTTTTATTACAAGTAGAGAACATCATAATTTATTATAATTTAGCTACCTTCCATTAACTACATTTAAGTTGGTATCTTTTAATGCAATTTAAATAGAATTACAGGTTCCTTGATGTGGTTTAGGCGATAAGCTAGAATGAATAGTCGCATTTGCAATTCATCTAAAAAAAGGCATTGTCATTGTTAAAAAGGTATTTTTAAAATAAACTCAGACAAAACTGTAAAACCTAATTTACACATCATTTAATCTAGTATTTCCTTAACATGCTTTACCACCAGAATCATCAAGGGCTTTTTTAAAAACACAGATTCTTAGGATTCTCCCTCTGGCAATTTTGATGTGGTACATCTAGGATTAAAAAAAAAAAAAAAACTTGTTACCATCCAGTCGATTCTGACTCATAGCAGCCCTATAGGACAGAGCAGAACTGCCCTACAAAGTCTCCAAGGAGCGCCTGCTGGATTCAAACTGCCACCCTTTTGGTTAGCAGCCATAGCTCTTAATGACTATGCCACCAGGGTTTCCACATCTAGGCTACAGACTGGGAAACCCATATTTTTTAAAAGGATTCCAGATGGTTCTGATAACTAGAGTAAATAGAGGACTACTAATCTAATCCAAACTCTATGTGGATTCCCAGAGATATAAAATACTTTGCCTGATAACTGAGACTAAAAAAATAATACCTATGAAAGCTCCAGATGTAAAGTACTTTGCCTGATGACTGAGAAAAGAGATAACATAGATTTTTGTCTATTCCACCATGCTGCCTGGAGAAATGTGTGTGAATACTAACAATATACATTAAGCATATTTTTGTTTATTTTAGTACTCAAAAGGAAATTGTTGCTTTTTTTCCTAAACTCTAGAGGATCCCTTATTTGTGCTTTGTAGCCTCCCATATGCCAACTAAAGCATTGATGGCAAATTATTTTCAATTTTGATGAGCTCTCTATACGTATCTACTTGCCAAGAACCTATTATGTTTTCTATAATTCTCCACCATTACCGATGCTATAGAAGCCCCTCTCTGGGTGATACAAATGGTTAAGCACTTGGTCACTAAACAAAAGGGTTCAAACCCACCCAAGAGGTGCCTCAGAAGACAGACCTGGTGATCTGCTTCCAGAAGGTTACACCCTATGGAGCAGTTCTACTCTACACACATGAGGTTGCCATGAGTAAGAATCAACTCAAAGACAACTAACAACAATCTATGCCATAACTAAAATAAGGCTGCATCTCAAAGTGAGCTCTAGCATTTAAGCATTTGTGAAATATGAGACTTCTTGAAACATAATATTTGATGTTGAAACGAAATTAGAACTAGGACAACATAGAACCAATTCGTATACAGTTTATTTAAGCCTGCTTTCCATCCCTAGGCTTTTGAAAGTTACACTCACGCAATACTGAAGGTGCATTGATGGAAATCATGAGTTGCTGTAATGCAGTTTAAAGTGGGCTGAGATGCCACTCTTGCTGTTCCTCTCCTATGGTCCCAGTGCAGTGGCCCCATGTGGGAGGTGCAGATAGGTGTCCACCTGACAGTGACAACTATACTTACTTTTAACTAACACCCATGGCCATGCTGGTTCTGTATTTCTTAAGAGACCAAGATACACAATGATTAAGTCTACATTTTGCCTGGCAGATGAACTCTACAATCATTAAGCCTCAAATTAAATCTAAAATATTATTAAGTGTACATACAAATCAGCTTGGTTTTTGAGTTGCATGTTGACAAGTCTATCTGCTCTATAGAAAAGCAAGCGATCAATGGCCAACTAAGAAAAAACATTAGCCCTAGATCTCTCCAAATTTCTCCCCACATGCTTTACTTCTCACTGTTGTTGTATGTCATTGAGTTGGTTTCAACTCATAGTGACCCTAAATGAAAGAGTAGAACTGCCCCGCAGGGTCTCCTAGGCTGTCATTTTTATGGAAGCCGATTGCCAGTACTTTTCTCCAATGGAGAGGCTGGTGAGTTTGAATGGCTTACCTTTCAGTTAGCAGCTGAGCCCTTAATCATTGTGCCAACAAGGCTCCTTTTATATCTCCCTAAATTCTTAAAAATTAATTTTATGTAAAAGTATCTAAGCATGCAAAGAAAGACAAGAAAAATGAGGAAGAAGTTAGGAAAAGAATAGATGTAGTAAGTCATATGTGTAGGCAGCATGATGTGATGTGGTAATAAAGAAGAATGTCACCTCACATGTTGAAGCGTGAGTAAAAAGACTATTAGAAAAGTAGATATTAGTTTAGGACACATTTTTAGATGTACGTACTAGAAAGATCATTAAAATTGTTTCCTTTGACATGTACTTTAGGCAAAGGACATTCTTTTCCAAGTAATTTGTAAGAATCTTGAAGCTAGAGGTGGGGCCAAGATGGCAGAGTAGTCAGGCACATCTGATGATCCCTCTTACAACAAAGGCCCCCCAAAAAACAAGTGAAATTATTATATATATGACAAGTTACAAGCCCTGAATATCAAAAGCAAAGTCAGAAAATGGACTGAGTGGCAGGGGGAGGGTCAGATAGTTCAGAAGTGGCAAGGAGTTGCGAGACCTGACTCGGCAGGAACACTCAGGCACAATCCCCTGCAGCAACCACTGCAGGGCTGGCAGCAGTGCTCTGGACGCAGTTTCCTCAGGGAGAGACAGCGAGCCGCACAGCCTACTCACACCTCCGGAGCCAGAGAAGAACATAGCTGTCAGCAAAAGCTAAGTACTTGTGTTTACTTTACTGTGCCTCCAGCCCCTAAGCTGGCCTCAGGGGCTGTTGATTTCCCTGGGCCTGAGATAGGTCCTGATACATGCCCTGAGCCATTCTCTTGCTTTGGAAACAGAACAAATTAACAATTGTAGGAAAAGATAATCTGCCAGCTCCAATAAGGTGGGGAGCTCAGGACAGAAGTGGCTCCTCTCCAGGCACAAACAGTCCACAGCCTTTGAATACCTTTTACTCCTGCATGGATTGTGTTGGCCTATTTCAGGAGACTAGGCCCTTGTTGGTGGAATGCAACTGTTTCAGTCATGTGGTGGAGAGGTGGGTTTTTGATGTTTGACACTTCTTTGCCTATTAAACAGGGTTCTCACCTACCCGCATCAGGGGCCTAAGGACTGGTGGCTCCACCCATGTCACCTTGCCACCTGTGACAGGGGTCTAAGGATAAGTGGTACCTCCCAGTCCTTACAACCAAAAGCACTGGGTGCCCATGATCTGGCTGCAGAACCCACCCACCTGTGCACTCTAGGGAACAGGGACATGCTTTCCTCACAGACACTTCAGGGACAGTTTTCACCCCCCTGCCTTGTTCAGAGCATGACCCCCTGCTGCAACCAGATACCTGTGCCTACACCAATCACCCCTGCCCAACTAAGACTGTAGGACAGAGCCTGTACCACACACCTGATGATCAACTACCTAGATACCTGAGCTGAATCCATACAAGAAAAGTGAATGGGCTCCTAGGCTCATATACCTGGTAACAGCTATAGCTATCTGGCAACAGGATGTTCGAGCTTCAAAGGCAAAAATAATCAACGTAGCTCACTTAAGCAGCCTTTTTAGGCATATCAAAATAAAACAAAACAAAGCAAGAAGCTAGGATATAGTAAGCAAACATAAAATAAATTAATACAATAACTTATAGTTTTATTATAGATAGCTCAGAGAAAACAGTCAATATTAAATCACGTAAAGAAGCAGACTATGACCTCTTCAACAAGTTCTCAAAACAAATAATCAAGGAATCTTCCAGATGAAGACATATTCCTGGGATTACCAGACACAGAATACAAAAGATTAATACACAAAACTCTTCAAGACAAGAGACCAGGCAAAACACAGAACAAGCCAAGTAACACAAAGGTGAAGCAGTTGAAGAAATTAAAAAGGTTATTCAAGAACATAATGAAAAATTTAATAGGCTGCAAGAATCCATAGAGAGACAGCAATCAGAAATTCAGAAGATTAACAATAAAATTACAGAATTAAAAAACTTAATAGAAAGTCAGAGGAGCAGAAGTGAGAAAATGGAACGCAGAATTAGTGAGACGATAAAACATGTGGCACCAATATATTTGAACAAAAATCAGATTGAAGAATTAAAAAAAATGAGGAAACCCTCAGAATCATGTGGGACTCTATCAAGAGAAATAACCTACGAGTAATTAGAGTACCAGAACAAGAAGGGATAACAGAAAATACAGAGAGAATTGTTGAAGATTTGTTGGCAGAAAACTTCCCTCATATCGTGAAAGATGAGAAGATATCTAAGATGCTCATGAACTCCAAAAAGGGTAGATTGCAAAAGAAATTCATCAAGACATATTATAATCAAACTTGTCAAAACCAAAGATCAAGAGAGAATTTTAAGAGCAGCTAGGGATAAACGAAAAGTCACCTACAAAGGAGAGTCAATAAGAATAAGCTCAGACTACTCAGCAGAAACCATGCAGGTAAGAAGGCTGGAGAGACTAGAACACTTATACACTATTGGTGGGAATGTAAAATGGTAGAACCACTTTGGAAATCAATTTGGCACTTCCTTAAAAAGCTAGAAATAGAACTACCATTCAATCCAGCAATCCCACTCCTTGAAATATATCCTAGAAAAATAAGAGCCTTTACATGAACAGATATATGCACACCTGTGTTCATTGCAGCACTGTTTACAATAGCAAAAAGATGTAAGCAACCAATGTGCCCATCAATGGATGAATGGATAAACAAGTCATGGTATATTCACACAATGGAATACTACACTTTGATAAAGAACAATGATGAATCCATGAAACATTTTATAACATGGAGGAATTTGGAAGGCATTATGCTGAGTGAAATTACTCAGTCACAAAAGGACAAATATTGTATGAGGCCACTATTATACGAACTCAGGAAATATTTTAAACAGAGAAGAAAATATCCTTTGATGTTTATGAGAGTGGGGAGGGAGAAATGGAGAGGGATATTCACTAATTAGTTAGTAGACAAGAACTATTTTAGATGAAGGGAAAGGTAACACACGATACAAAGAAGAGGTCAGCACAACTGCACTAAACCAAAAGCAAAGAAGTTTCCTGAATAAACTGAATGCTTCGAAGGCCAAAGTAGCAGGAGTGGGGGTTTGGGGACCATGGTTTCAGGAGACATCTAGGTCAACCAGCATAATAAAATCTATTAAGAAAACATTCTGCATCCCACTTTGGTGAGTGGCATCTGGGGTCTAAGATGCATCCATTGGTCTCAACCCACCTTGAGCAAAGGAGAATGAAGAACACCAAAGACACAAGGTAATTATGAGCCCAAGAAAGGGTCACATAAATCAGAGACTACATCAGCCTGAGACCAGGAGAATGAGATGGTTCCTGGCTACAACCAATGGCAGGGAACACAACAGAGAAACTCTGATGGAGCAGGAGAGCAGTGGGATGTGGACCTCAAATTCTCGTAAAAAGACTAGACTTAATGGTCTGACTGAGACTAGAAGGACCCTGGAGGACATGGTCCCCAGACCTTCTATTAGCCCAAGACTGGAACCATTCCCAAAGCCGACTCTTTAGACAGGAATTGGACTGGACAAAAAAAAAAAAAAAAATTTTTTTTTTTATTTTTTTTATGGGATAGAAAATGATACTGGTGAGGAGTGAGTTTCTTGGCTCAAGTAGACACATGAGACTATGTGGGCAGCTCCTGTCTGGAGGGGAGATGAGAAAGCAGAGGGGGAGAGAAGCTGGCCGAATGGACACGGCAATACAGGGCAGAGAGAGGAGTGTGCTGTCTCAGAGGGAGTGCAACTAGGAGTATATAGCAAGATGTATATAAATTTTTGTATGAGAGACTGACTTGATTTGTAAACTTTCACCTAAAGTGTAATAAAAATTAAAAAAATAAATCTTGGGTCTAAAAGTAAGGTTTCCATTGTCAAGTCCTCATGTTCCTGCTCTTATACATGTGCTTCATCTTTTTGTTGGGTGCCATTCAGTGGATTCCAACTCAGAGAAACTCCATGTGACAGAGTATAGGGTTTTCTTGGCTGTAATCTTTTTTTTTTTTTTAAATAATACTTTATTGAGTTTTGGTAAACCTTTACGCAGCAAGTTAGGTTCCCATTTGACAAATCAGCGCAATTGTTCAGTGATACTAGTTACATTTAGTACAATGTGTCAACATTCTCTGTGTTCTATTTTTTTCCATATCCAGTATCTTTACAGAAGCAGATCGCCAGGTCTTTCTCCTGAGGATCTGCTGGGTGGATTGGAATCAACAATTTTGCTAGCAGCTGAGTGCTCACCGTTGTGCCACCAGCACTTCTGATCCTTCTTTTAGTGACCTTTTTTCCAATCTACCTTATTAAAAAAAAAAAACCTTATGAAGCATTCCAAAAATCTATAATTTGTTTTCAACCTCATCATGGAAACATTTCTCCTCCTTCTAGCCTTGGCACAAGATTGGTTCCCCCAAGTTTGTTTTTATTACGTATTTCTAAATGTAGATGACAAATGATGACAAGGAAGAGTTAATACAATTACTACTGAAAGTTTCAGTTTAAAAATCCATGTGTTCTATCTCCAGGGTAAGCTAGAAGAGGCCTGAGACTTTTGGGTTGTTGAATAAAATGTGTAGCCCCTTAAACAAGGGATAATGCTTGGAGATGTTCAAAAGTTATGTTCAGATTGCTAACTGGTAACTCTGTGCAGTAACATGCACATAAAAAACAACAACAAAGGATCACGTAAGAATCAACTAAGGATGTCATATAATTTTCTAAGTCAACAACAAGAAAAATACTGCTACTATTATAATACTGAAAAGAAAAACATAATTATTTTTTGAATCTATAGTAGCTGGATGTAAAGTATGGAGTAGGGGTCCACAAACTTGTAAGTTTTTGCCATTTCCCTTTGCTTTTGTGTCATCTAGGGCAGCTTTCGTACTATAACGGCAGAGTTGAGTAGTTACGACAAAGAATGTATGGCCCATGAAATTTAAAATATTTACTCTCAGGCTCTTGAGAGGAAACATTTGCAGACCCTTGATACAGAATAAAAATCTTTTGACTGTCAGAATCAATGACACAATTAAAACACAGTTGGAGGCAGGGCCAAGATGGCAGAGTAGTTAGATGCTTGCTGTGGTCCCTTTTACAACAAAGACCCGAAAAAACAAGTAAATTGAGTATATATGACAATCTAGGAGCCCTGAACATCAAAGCTGAAGAATCAGACTAAGTGGTAGGGGAGGGAGAGACGGTTCAGAAGCAGCGAGGAGTTTCCAGACCTTACCTAATGGGAATCGGCATCCTGCAGGCTGGATTGGCTGGCAAGCAGTGGTGCTTGGGACTCGTTTTCTACATCAGGAGAGACTGAGTGGCAGACAGTCTGCTCAACCCTCCAGAACCAGCGAGAAGCAGTGCTCAATTGGCAAAAGTTAAGTACATGCATCTAACCTACCACACAGAGCAAAAAAACACACCCTTAGGGAAGAACCTCGCTTCCCATTACCTGCCCCTCCCTGCTCTGCACCAGGTTCAGGCCAGCTTTTAGTGATTGCCGAGTCCCCTGGGCCAGAAGTAGGACCCGCTGTGTGCCCTGAGCCCCTGGTTTGGGAGGGGAACAAGTTAACAAACAGGAAAAAATAATCTGCCAGCTCCCCTAAGTTGGGAACTTAGGGAAGGCACAACCCCTTTGCCTAGGCACAGGCATAAGTGGTCCACAGCTTTTGAATGCCTTGCACCCCTGCACAGACTTATGTGGGCCCATTTTAAGAGCATAGGCCCTCATTAGCACAGTACAACAGGGTATATACCTATTTTCAACTATATCAGCTATAAGGGGGAGTGGCAGATTCATGACATTTGACATCACCCTGCCTATTAAGCAGGGTCCTCACCTACCCATATCAGGGGCTGAAGGATTCATTGCTCACCCACACCATCTAGCCACCTGGGACAGCGGTCCAAGAATAAGTGGTGCCTCCCAATCCTTACAGCCAACAGCACTGGGTGCCCATAGTCCAGCTGCACAACCTACCCACCTACGTGCTCTAGGAAACAGGGATGCGCTTTCCTCCCAGACACCTGGGGCAGCCCTCAGCCCCCTGTATTGCTCAGCACATGACCCCCTACTGCAGCCAGATACCTGTGCCTACTCCAATCACCCCTGCCCATCTAGGACTGTAGGTGAGAGCCTGCACCATACACTTGATGACCGACTACCTGGACACCTGAGCTGAATCCATACAAGAAAAGTAAAGGATTCCTGGGCTCACATACCTAGTAACAGCTCTAACTACTTCATGACAGGACGTGAGAACTTTAAAGATGCCAGTAATAAAACTAACTTAACACAGCTAGCCTATTTGAGCATGTCAAATTAAAACACCCTTTACAACCTTTGATTTTTAAGCAAATTACTTAAAAATATTTTAACAATAAATTACTTAATAAAACTAAACATTTTAAAGGAGCCTTTTTAGGATACATATTTCCTTTCTACCTACCTCAGGGACCACTATCACTAAAGTGTAGTTTAAGGGATTTTTATTCAACTCAGTCTTAAGGCTGAAAAAAAAAAAAATGTGTTGGAAGTATTTCTAAATCCTCTCAATTTTAAAGTAATCCTTGCTAAACTTTTAAAATATAAAGTATATTTCATGTAAAATTCTAGCAGTCTTACCCTTAAGTGAAGCTTAGAAAAGGGAAAGGCATATCCACGGTAATAGTATTTTAAAATATTATTATTATAGAAAATATTATCTGTAACAATATTTTAAAATATTTTGGAAAAATCTTAATCTGTAAAGCTAAATTTTCTTTATATTATCCTTTCTTCTTAAGTGCTTTTGGTAGATTATCGGTTTTGGAGATATAAATGGAATATCACAGTATGTTTCCTAAAGAAAACAGTGGGGCTATCTTAGCCTGGGTTCCCCGTAGCAGAGATTAAGACGAAAGATTGAAAGCAGGAATTAATTGTCTAAAGAAATGGAATATAAACAGCACAAAAGAACTTCTGAGTATAATCTTCCTCTATAAATTTTAACTTAGTTCTAAGTTGCTAATCATGTCTGTTCATTAGTTCACTGATATAAGATCCTACTATGCCTCAGAAATATGCTACTTGCCCAGGTAACAAACATGAATAGTACAAGATCACTGTCCTCAAGAAGCTCATATTCTGAAGGGTATACAGTCCGACATAGACAAGCAAATGATTACTATATAAAGGGAGTGACAATTACAGAGTCTAATCAATTGTAAGTTGAAAAATGGAATTTAGAGAATTTTATAATTAGAAACAATTTTATTGATCATTTCATTTTCTGATGAGGAATTAGGTCATCTAAAATTACGTAGCATCTATAAGGTCAGATAATATATAAGGTCACCACCGGCTGTCAGTTTTGTGCGTGTTACTATGACCCTGGAAGCTATGCCACCAGTATTTCAAATACCAGCAGGGTTATCCATAGTAGACAAGCTTCAGCAGAATATCTAGAATACGGCAGACTAGGACGAAAAGCATAGGGATCTACTTCTGAAAACTGGCCAATAAACATTACTGATCACAACAGAATATTGTTCAGTACAGAGCTGGAAAATGAACCCCTTAGGTTGGAAGGCACTACACAACAGCAAAAATAATGGACTCAAAAATCCCCATGGTTGTGAGATGGCCCAGGACCCAGCAACGTTTCACTATGTTGTATACAGGGTCACCATGAGCTGGAGCCAAGTCGTTGGCAACTAACAACCACCATTGAGGTCAGTAGGTCCCTTAGCGGCAAAACTAAATTTAGAACCCAGGTCTTTCTAACTCCTGCTCTGATATTATTTCTACTTTATCATGCTGTTCCCCTAGTATTTTTAAAAGTAAAATTTGAAGAATTACATTTGCTTTACAGAGTTGTCTCAGAAGAGGGTCCTGGCAATCTGCTTCCAAAAAATCAGCCATTGAAAACCCCACAGACCACAGTTCTGCTTTGACACCCATGGGTTCACTATGAGTCAGAGTCAACTTGATGGCAACTTTTTTTTTACGTGTAGAGCACCAAATACCAAACTCAGTGTACATAACATGTGTACCTAATAAAACAAGAAACCTGTATTAAAAGCACCTCAAAACAATTGAATATAATAAATAGGTTAATACAAGGGGAAAACCTCTTATAAATTTAACACTCCCTCCCCCCGAAAAGGAAACAAATTGAAAAAAAATGGGATAAATTCTATGTAAATATGATGGAATATATAGTAATACACTTTAATCCAATGTTTCAAATTGAAGGAAACTGACTTCGAGTTAATCTCATTTTTCATTACAACTTTGTTTTTCATTGCATTATGCTATGCTTTGTACTAAATAAAAATTCAATTTTTTACCTTAGGACATTCTAGAAATACAAAAGGTCACTGTCATGGATTGAATTATGATCTTCAGAAACATGTGTTGTAAATCCTAACCTCTATGCCTGTGGTTATAAGCCCATTTGGGAATGGGTTGTCTTTGTTACATTAATGAAGTAGGATTAGTATATGGTGTTCCTTGAGACAATCTCTTTTCAGATCTAAAAGAGATTAAACAACAACAATTCTTCCTCATGCCAGAACAGGGGCCTCTGAGAAAAATAAGTATCTTGAAGATGACAAAGGATTAAAGACAAAACGCCATTAACTGAAAGGATGGAGGAGGAAACCCTGGGCCCTTTTGTTGTATCATTAGTCCACTGAAAGAGCAAGAGACCACAGGGTAGGAGTCATATATTCATTTATTTGAATACTGTCACCACTGCCTCACTGAGATGTATCTGCATGCTTTCATTAGTGCTTTCGATTCTAGCCAATACAGCAAAAAATATACGACATCAGTCCCTATTGTTTTGATGCTTATAATCTAAGTGCCAATTTCAAACTGATAATTAATATAAAATATTTATATACAAAACAGAACATTTCAGCTGACTGTTGCTGGTATAAAAACTTCACTTCACCCTGCACAAAAAAGGCACACAAGCATGTTAACTTTGCCCTGAATTGAGACCAAGAGAACCTTTGTTTTAAAGAGAACTTTTTTTTTTTGTTTTAAAATAATTAAGAATTTGGATTTTGGAATCACACTGCAAATCTTAAAAACCTGGTTGTACTAAATGTGCTTTAAATTTCTATTTTGAGCTAATTTTAGACTGATAGAAAAGATGCAAAAATATTCCTCACTCCATCCCCTAATGTTAACATTTTATGTAACAATCCTCACTTTCTCCGTGAAAACAGTAGAAAACTTCTCTTAGAGTTTCAGGGAGGTTAAAAATATAGCATATAAAACAGTATCTGGCACAAAGTATTAAATAAATAAATAAATATTAGCCATGGTTAAAAGGTCCCTCGATGGCTTAAATGGTTTGCCCTTGACTACTAAAGGAAATTCATGCATTTTAAGTATACCATTTAATGAGTTGTGGCAAATAAATACTATCATGTAACCACAAAATACAGAATCAAGATATAGAATATTTCCATCATCACAAAATGTTTTTTCCTACACCTTTGCATTTGATCCTCTCTTCCATGCCTGGCCACAAGTAAGAAATAACCTACTTTATCAATATAGTTGGCCTTTTCTAGACTATTTTATTAATGGAATCCTACCTTATGCAGTCTTTGGTATCTAGCACCTTCTACTGAGCTTACTGCTTTTGAGATTCATCTATATTGTTGTTGCCTAGTTTGTATCTTTTTATTGCTGGGTAGTATCCCATTTGTGCATTTACCACAATACTTTTATCCATCCACCAGTTGTGATGGTTAAGATTGTGTGTCAACTTGGCTGGACCATGATTCTCAGTGTGATGGCAGTTGTATAATATTATGATCACTTCCCTGTTGAAATCTGATATGTGATCATCCCCATGATGGAATCTGCTGAGTGGTACCAGCAGTGGTGGCTCACCGTCCCCTCTGCCTTCTTTCTTGCTTGCCTTGCTGGGACTTTTACTTGTTCCAAATCCTGCAACTGGCTCCCATTTGTCTGGCCTCCAGTTCTCAGAACCTGGACTAGAGCTTGCCAGTTGTCTTGCCTGCTGATCATTGATCTTCACAGACTGTGGCAGCATTGCTTTCCGGCCTGCTGATCTTGGGTTCACCAGCCCCTGTGGCTATATGACTCAGAGAATTTTCTTTCCTGCCTCATGAACTTGGGACTTACAGCCTCTAAAAACCATGTGACCCATTTCCTTGATATAAATCTATCTTTATATATATATATATATATATACACACACACAAACACACACACATATTCATACATATAATACATAATTTACTGGTTTTGCTTCTCTAGAGAACCCAGCCTAAGATACTAGTTAATAGACACTAGCTGCTATGAGCTTTCAAGTATCAGTCTTTGTGTGGATGTTTTCATTTCTCTTAGGTATGAATGGAGTTGCTTGGACATATGATAAGCATATGCGTCACATTATAAAAAACTGCAGAACTGTTTTCTAATGAATTCCTACCAGAAATGTATAGAATGTGTAGATGCTTCACATCACAATAAACTGCAAAGCTGTTTTCTAAAACAGGCATACCATTTTGAATTCCCACCAACAGTATGTAGAATGTGTGGATGCTTCACATCACATCATTACATCAACATTTGGTATCGTTAGTTTTTTTCATTTCAGCCTTGCCTATGGGTGTGTAATGGTACCTCAATATGGGTTTAGTTTTCATTTCCCTGAAGATAAGTGATGCTAAGCAACTTTTACTTTGTTCATTAGCCATTGAACATTCTACTTATTAAAGTGCCTGTTCAGATATTTTGCCAATTTTATTAGCTTTTTTTAAATTGAGTTGTTAGCCTTATTTGCATGTTCTGGACAGAAGTTCTTTTTCAGACATACCTAAAATTATTTTTTCTGAATATATGGTCAGCCTTTTCATGTCTTAATGGTGTCAAAAATTTTAATATTGATGGGTCTAATGTACAAATCCCTGAAAGAAAAGAACTGTCAACTGAGAGTCATATATCCAGCAAAACTGTCTTTCAAAAATGAGGGTGAATTACAACATTCCCAGACAAGCAGAAATTAAGGGAATTTGTAACCACTAGACCAGCCCTACAAGAAATATTAAAGTGAGTCCTTTGGACAGAGATTCAACAACACCAGACAACAACCTGAGAAAGACACATGACAGTATCACCTAGATACCAACTCAGGTAAAGACTTCACAAAAGTAAATAAAGCTGCAAAACTGATTACAGGGAACCAGAGATACTAAGTGGTAAATGATGACAACATTAAAACAAAAGGGAGAATGATCTTGTAGTTATAGAACTTCAGTGAGGAGAGGAAGTCAAGGAAATATCAAGATATATTAGACTGCTTTCAATATAGTAGGGTAAAGATAAAATTCAGGGTAACCACAAAGAAAAGTAATAAGTCTCACCAAAATAAAGTATATTAAAAAGGCTCAGTAAACACAAAAATAACAATAACAGATGATAGTAAAAGAAGATCCATGTACAAAAACAACTCAGCACAGAAAACTAAGAACAAATAAACTGTTCACACAAAATATATAAATACATATTTAAAATGGGAGCAATATATAAATACATATTGAAAATAACACTAAATGTAAATGGATTAAATGCACCAGTCAAGAGGCAGAGAGTGGCAGAATGGATAAGAAAAATATGACCCAGCAATATGTTGTCTACAAGAAAGACAGCTTAGACCCAAAGACATAAATAGGTTAAAAATCAAAGGATGGAAAAAAAATACATATATATAACAAGGAAACAGTGACCAAAAGAGAGCAGAAGTGGCAATATTAATTTTTGACAAAATAAGCTTTAAGTTAAAATCAATTATAAGAGAAAAGAAGGATATCATATAATGATTAAAGGATTATTTCAACAAGGAGATATAAGAATAATAAATATTTATGCACCAAATGCCAGAGGTCCAAAATTTATAAAACAAACTAACAAAATAGGAGAGAGAAACGGACAGTTGTATAATAACAGCAGATTTCAACACACCACTTTCAAACACGGAGAGAAAAACTAGAATGAAAATCAACAAAGAAACAGAAGATCTAAACACTATTAATCAACTCAATCTCACAGACATATATAGAACACACTATTCAACAGCAGCACAATACATATTCTTCACTAACCCACATGGAACATTCTCCAGAATAGACCATATTTTAGGCAACAAAGCAAGCCTCAATAAATATCAAAAGATCAAAATTATACCAAGCATCTCCTTTGACTCATAATGGTTTAAAAGTAGAAATCAATAACAGGAAGATCAAGAAAAATAAATTAAACACGTGTAACTTGGATCCACAATCAACGCCCATGGAAGAAGAAGTCAAGAAATCAAACGACATACTGCACTGGAAAATCTGCTGCAAAAGGCCTCTTTAAAGTGTTGAAAACAAAGATGTCACTTCACGGACTAAGGTGCACCTGACCAAGCAATGGTATTTTCAATAGTCTCATATGCATGTGAAAGCTGGACAATGAATAACGAAGACCAAAGAATTGATGGCTTTAAATTATGGTGTTGGCAAAGAATGTTGAATATACCATGGGTTGCCAGAAATACCATGTCTGCCTTGGAAGAAGTACAGCCAGAGTGCTCCTTGCAAGCAAAGATGTTGAGACTTCATCTCCCATACTTTGGACACGTTATCAAAAGGGACCAGTCCTTGGAGAAAGACATCACGTATGGTAAGGTAGAGGGTGAGTGAAAAAGAGGAAGACCCTCAATGAGATGGATTAACACAGTGGCTGCAACAATGGGCTCAAACATAGCAACAATTGTGAGGATGGCAAAGGACTGGGCAGTGTTTCATTCTGTTATATATAGGGTCACTGTGAGTCAGAACCAACTCAACAGCACCTAACAACAAAAACAACAATAGTAAAATCCTAGACTGCCTTGAAGAGACTGTTGGTAGAATTATGGAATTAGTGAAGGCTCAGAAGGAAGTGAAGAGAGCCATAGAGATAGTCTCCATCATCTTAGAGAATAGATATGGTGCCAGCAACAGAACGTTGCTAGAAATGTGGATGTTAAATGTGCTCTGGTGAAGCTTTAAAAGAAAATGATGAGCATATGATTGTACAGTGGAGGAAAGGTGATGCTTTTTATGCAGTAGTAAACAATTTTTCTCAGTTATGTTCAAATATTTGGTGGAAGGTAGAACGTATAAGTGATGAGCTTGAATATCTGGCTGATGAGATTTCTAAGCAAGATCTTAAAGAGTCTGCATGGTTTCTCCTTGCTGCTTGTATTAAAATGCAAGAGGAAAGAGATGGACTTAAAAATGAACTGTGCAAAATTAAAACAGAGCTTAAAGATTTGGAAAATTCTGTTGTATAAGCTAAAGACATGTGTCCTAGAATGTTCACCAAGGACATGGCTACACAATCTTTTGTTAAAGAGATTAAGCCTCTGACTAATGGATTTAACTAACTGCCACAGCAGAAAACCCATCAGCTTAGACTAAAGGGGACAGAGAAAGAAGGAAAGGAAAGAATGCTGTCTTTTGGAATTCTACAGGCAGGAAACAGGCTTAAGGAGCTACAACTATTGTTCTCTAAGAAAAGAAAAATATCATCCCTTGAGCAGCTCAGAGAACAGCAGAACTGCTGGAAGGAGCACAGAAAGCAGGGCCCTCTTGGTTTGAAACGGTGGGGCCACAGTCTCCTAGGTTTTCAAAGAGTCGGTTCTTCATCAACTCAGGTTCTGGAGTGTGAGACTGCGGTTAAGGTGTCCAGGGGGATGGGACTGCTACCCAAAGCTGAGGGGGCAGGACTTCCATGACCAAGGGGCAGAAGAATGGGGCCTGCTGGGGCCGAGGGGATGGGATTGCCACTCAGATGGACTAGAAGAATAGGGCCAACTAAAGCCAAGGGAGCAGAGTTGCCATCTCAGAGGGCCTGGAAGGTGGAACTGAAGCCCAAGGCAGAAGAGCCTCCACCCAGAATTCAGAGGGCATGGTCAACACCCAGAGTGTGGAGGGTGGGGCTATTGCCCAGATGGCCTCAGAGAACAGATTTTTTTCAAGCCTTGACAGCTAATGTGATTTGTTCTTCTGGGTTTTGGACTTACTTGGAGACTGTTATCCCTTCTTTCCCTACAATTTCTCCCATTTGTAATAGAAATATCTAACTACGGCTTGTTGCACCATTGTACTTTGGAAATATAACTTGTAGTCTAGATTTCACAGGTTCACAGATGAAAAGAAATTTTGCCCCAGGATGGAATATGCCTAAAGTCTCACTCATATTTGATTTACATGATTCATAAGATGAGATTTCGGACTTGTAGTTGATTTAAGACTTTTGGAATGATGTGATATGGTGAATTTGTTTTGCATGTGGGAAGGACATGAATTTTGGGGGGCCAAAGGGTAGAATGTTTTAGACTGAATTATGTCCCTCAATAATATGTGTTATAAATCCTAGCCTCTATGTCTACAGTAATAATCCCCTTTGGGAATGAATTGTCTTTGTTGTGTTATTGAGACAGGATTAGCATAGAGTATATCTTGCATCTATCTCATTTGAGGTGTAAAAGAGATTAAGGAAGTGAGAAGATGATAAATAGGGTAAGACACATGGAGATCCCTGAAGAACCAGGAAGCAGAAGCTCAAGAGACAAGGACCTTCCTCCAGAGCTGACAGAGACAGAAAGCCTTCCCCTAGAGCCAGTGCTCTGAATTTGTACTTCCAGCCTCCTAAACTGTGAGAAAATAAGTTTCTGTTTGTTAAAGCCACCCATTTGTGATATTTCTGTGATAGAAGTACTATATAACTAAGACAAACAGCCTATCCAAAAAAAAAAAAAAACGTAAAGACACCATAAAAAAGAAAATTATAGGCCAATATCTGTCATGAATATAAACTCAAAAATTCTAGCCAACATAATTCAACAAATATCAAAGAAGCCATACATCATGATCGGGGGGATTCATACCAGGAATGCAAGGATGGTTCAACGTTAGAAAATCCATTAAGACAATTCACCACATAAAAAAAACAAAGGAAACAATCACATGATAATCTCAATTGATGCAGAAAAAGCATTTGATAAAACCCAACACCCCTTCCGGATTATAAACTCTCAGCAAAATAGAAGGGAAATTCCTCAACAATATTAAGGGCGTATATGCCAAATCAACAGTCAATACTATTCTCAACAAAGAAAGACTGAGAGCCTTCCCCCTGAGAGTGAGAATGAGACAAAGATGCCTGCTACCACCGCTCTTATTCAATATTGTACTCGAAGTCTTAGCCAGAGCAATAAGGTAAGAAAGGGAAATACAGGGTATCCAAATTAGAAAGGAAGAAGTAAAACTGCCTCTATACACAGATGACATGATCCTATACATAGAAGATCCAAAAGATTCCACAAGAAAGCTACTGGACCTAATAGATTCAGCAAAGTGGCAAGATACAAGATTAACACACAAAAACCAGTTGGGTTCCTTTACACTAACAAGGGGAACTCTGAAAAGGAAATCAAGAAAACAATACCATTTACAATTGCCTCCAAAAGGATAAAATACTCAGAAATAAACCTAACTAGGGTAGGCATGAAAGAGACTTACACAATTAAAACTATAAAACACAACTATAAGAAACTAAGAGACCTACAAAAACAGAAGAGCATTTCATGCTCCTGGATTGGAACACTTAACATTGTGAAAATGTCAATACTACCTAAAGCAATCTATAGATATAATGCAATCCTGATTTAAGCTTCAACATCATTCTTTACTGAAATGGAAAAATTACTCACCATCTTTATATGGAACGGAAAGAGTCACTGAATATCCAAAGCAATATTGAAGAAGAAAAACAAAGTAGGAGGCTGTCTTAGTTATGTAGTGTGGCTATAACAGAAATTCTACAAGTGACAGCTTTAACAAACAGAAATTCCTTTTCAAAAGTGTAGGATAGAAGTCCAATTTCAGGGCACTGGCTTAAGGGAAAGGCTTTCTCTCTCTGCTGGCTTTGGGAGAAGGTCCTTGTCTGTTCAACTTGTTTCCTGGTTCCTTGGAGATCCCCATGTGGCTTGACATCTATCTTCCCTCATCTCTGCCTCATCTCTATGCCTCATCTTCTTCTTTTATATTTTGTAAGAGATTGACTCAAGACACACCCTACACTAATCCTATCTCATTAACATAACAATGACAACCCATTCCTGAATGGGATTATAACCACAGGCATAGAGGTTAAGATTTACAGCACATTTTGGGGAACAAAATTCAGTTCATAAGCAGAGGCCTCATTCTTCCTGATCTCAAAAAACACTATGCAGCCACAGTAATTATAACAGCATGGTACTGGTTCAATGACAGAGATACAGACCAATGGAACAGAATTGAGAGCCCAGAAGTAAATACATCCATCTATGGGCAACTGATTTTTAACAAAGAGTCAAAGTTCATTTAGTGGGGAAGAAATAGTCTCTTTAACAAATGGTGCCAGCAAAACTGGGTATCCACTTGCAGAAAAACAAAACGGGATCCATATCTCATGGCACATACAAAATCTAACTCAAAATGGATCAAAGACCTAAATATGAAAGCTAAAACTATAAAGTTCCTGGAAGATAATATACAGAAAAACCTATGGGATTAATTTTCTTTAGAAATAGATTATTGAACACAACTACAAAGGCATGAACAACAGAAGACACATTAAACACCTAAAAATTAAATACTCATCAAAAGACTTTTGCTCATCAAAAGACTTTATCAAAAGAGCAACAGGCAACCCTGGAGACTTGGGAAAAACCTTTGGGAATGAAATACCTGATAAGGGTCTAATCTCTAAAACATATAGAAAACTTCAACAACTCAACAGTAAAAAGACAAACAATCCAATTAAAAAATGGGCAAAGGACATGAATAGACATCTCTCCAAAGAGGACACTCAAGAGGTCAACAAACACATGAAAACATGCTCACAATAATTATCCATTATAGAGATGCAAATCAAAGCCACAATGAGATACAATTTCATCCCTGCAAAAATGGTGCTGACCAAAGAACACAGAAAACAACAAAAGCTGTGGGGAGGCTGGAACCCTGATTCACTGCCAGTGGGATTGTAAAATGGTACAACCACTATAGAAAATGGTATGACCCACTCCAGGAGGTCAACTATCAGCTAAAAGACAGATTGGCTCATAAAATAAATAATATCAACTGTGAATACTGGGCTTGCCTAAATAATCGTCTAAATGAAACCAAATGGTAAACATTTACCCTAGACCAAAGATGAGAGGATATGGAGGGGGCAGGGAAGCTAGATTAATGGAAACACAACTAGAATGGAAATATTGAGAATGCTGACACATTGGGAAAAATGTAACCAATGTCACTGAATAGTATGTATAAAAAAAAATTTTTTTTTTAGAAATTGTTAAATGAGAACCCAAATTTGTCATGTAAAATTTCACCAAAAACACAATAAAATACCTCAAATTTTTGATTAGTTTTACTTATCAATTTTTTTTTTAATCATCTATCCTTTCCACTTATATTTAGGAAAGTGTTGCCTATTCCAAGATCTCAAAACTTTGTCTGTTGTTTTCAAGAAGTTTTATTATTTCAATACTAACATTTACATATGATACATCTTGAGTTACCATGACAACAAGTTGAGTTAAGTTCATATTTTCCATACAAATATCCAATTTTAACAGCACTACTTTTGGAAAAGATTATTATTTCTCTACTGGATTACTCTGTCACCTTTAGTGAAAATCAGTAGCCATTGTCTTAAGCTGGGTTCTCTAAAGAAGCAAAACCAATGAAGTGTATATACATACACACACACATAAAGAGATTTATCTCAAGGAAACGGCTCACGTGGTTTTAGGGGTAGACAGTCCCAAGTCTGTGGGTCAGGCGTCAGGTGCCAGGCTTCTTCTGACTCGCGTAGCTGCAGGAGCTGACGAATCCGAGATCAGCAGGTCAGACAAAAGACCACTGGCTCATGGGCTGCAGAGGCTGACAAATCCAAGATCAGCAGGCTATATGGCAGGCTGCTGGTTCAAATTCCAAGAACCGGAGCTCAGATGATGACAAGCCAGATGCAGGATCCTGAGCAAGCAAGCAGGCTTTGCTAGGACGATCATATATATGTTGGATGCAGGCCACACACCCAAAGAAACTCCTTTTAAAACTGACTGATCATGTTACAGAGGGTGATTACATCATTACATTAAGTGCAAAATTACATCATTACATAACTGCTAAACCACATTATTACATAACTGCCAAACTACACCATTATACAACTATTAAATCACTGAGAATCATGGCCCAGGCAAGTTGACACGCAACCTAAACCATCACAGTATACTCCTGTTCAACTTGGCACCTGTATGCATCTCCTTAGACCATACGCAATCTCTAAATAAAGACAGTTACAAAGACGTACTTGCACCTAACGTGATACAATTAACATGCATACAATTGAAAATGTACTAGCCCCATTAACATCTTATAGTTTATAATAAAACAAAAATATCTGCTGTACACATACAAAGAAGACAATCACAGTCCTCATTTCTGTAACTGGTCACGTGGTCATAAACTGACATTTAGAAAAGTCTTCTTCCACCACCCATTCTGTATTCCCTTTACCCCCAGCAAGCACCTCAGCTAGTCATGGTTCTTTGCCTGGAGGAGTGACCCAAACCTTCATTCCTGAAGGGTCTGGTCTATTAGTAGTTATGTCGGAATTGGGTTGCTGTAGTTTTCACTTACTTTAATCACAGGTCTTGGTAGTACTAAGAGATGCCGTAAGGGATCTCCTGTGTTCCAGATATAATCTTTAACTCCATTATGCAAAAGCAATCCAATACCCCCTTGCTAAAAAAAAAAAAAAAAAAAAAATCTCCTGTGTTCCAGATATAATCTTTAACTCCATTATGCAAAAGCAATCCAATACCCCCTTGCTAGTCAGGATCAATTACACCAGCTAGTACGGTAACTCCTTATTTTCCTGTGGATCCAAAGGCATGAGGAGCCCCATGTGGCCAGGTAGCATTCTTAACTTCCAGTTCAATGGAATCTGTGTTGTGTCTCCAAAAGGGAGCATTCCTCCCTTTGGAACTAAGCCCTCTAGACCCACAGAGCATAGGGTTGTGGGGATAGGAAGCAAAAATTTCATGAGTGGGTCACTAGAGGCAATAATGAGTGGTGCCACTCCCATTTTCACCCCTCAATTCCTGGCCTCGTGAATTCTGGCTATAAGAGAAAGAGCAGCATATATTATATGCTGGTTTAGAGCAAACACAGCACCTGGAGAACACTGACCCAACTCTGCAAAGTATCGTCACCCAGCTGGCACTGGAACTGTGTCTTTAGGAGGCCATTCCATTGTTTTATTGAGCCAGCTGCTTAGGATGATGGGAACCATAGTAAAAAAAAACAAAAAAAACCCATTGCCGTTGAGTTGATTCTGACTCATAGCAGCCCTATAGGTCAGAGTAGAACTGCCCGATAGAGTTTCTAAGGAGCGCCTGGTGGATTTGAACTGTCAACCTTTTGGTTAGCAGCTGTAGCACTTAAACCACTACACCACCAGGACCATAGTAAGAACAGTGAATTCCATGAGTATGGGCCAATTGCCACACTTCATTTGCTGTGAAGTGAGTCCCTCAATCTGAAGCAATGCTTTGTAGTATATCATGATGGTGGACAAGCATTCTGTGAGTCCATAGATGGTAGTTTGGGCAGAAGCATTGTGTGCAGGAAGGCAAATTCATATCCAGAGTGTCTATCCCAGTAAGAATAAAGCACTGTCCTTTTCATGGTGGAAGCGGTTCAGTGTAATCAGTCTGCCACCAGGTTTCTAGCTCATTGCCTTGAGGAATGATACAATATCAGAGATTCAGTGTTGTTCTCTGCCACTGGCAGATTGGCCCCTCAGTAGTAGCTGTAGCCAAGTTAGCTTGGTGAGTAAAAGTCCGTGTTGCTGGGCCCACGTGTAACTGCCATTCCTGCCACCCTGGCCATTTTTTCATGAGTCCATTGGTCAGTGACAGGAATGGCTGGGGAAAGAAGATGTCTGGTTTCCACAGAATGTATGAACCTATCCACTCGATTGCTAAGATTCTCCTTTGTCGAGGTCACCCTTTAGTGAACATTCACATGAGACACAAATATCTTCATTTCACTTCTTCCGCCTGCATACCTCTTCCTCTTACATGCTTGTCATCAATTTTCCAATCATGTTCCTTTCCTGTCCCTGACCATCCAACCAAACCATTGGCCACAGCCCATGAATCAGTATACAATTGTTCATCTGGCCATTTCTCCTTCTAAGCAAAGTGAACAACCAAGTACCCTGCTCAAAGTTCTCCCCATTGTGAGGATTTCACTTCACCACTGTCCTTTAAGGAGGTCCCAGAAAGGGGCTACAGTGCTGCTGCTGGCCACTTTTTAATGGTGTCTGCACATCACACAGAACCATCTATAAACCACACACGAGTTTTCTCTTCCTCAATTAATGTTCATAGGAATCTCTCAATGAGGCCATAGGTCCAGACTAAGAGAGGGGAAGTAATGTGACAGAAGTGGTGAACCATGGGCATATGGGCCACTTCCTCGTGCTACTTACTGGTGCCTTCAGGTCCTGTTCAAGCCCAATATCATATATACCACTTCCATTAAATGATGGAGTGCTGCTATGTACATTTGACTTTATGGCTCTGTGGGTCATATAGCACCCAGTTCATGATGGGCAGCTCAGGCAGCTTGGTGGCTTGGTGGCCCATGGTTGAACGTTCAGTCACTACTAAGGCCCAGTGACAAGCCAAAGGGTGTTTCCCAAGAGCAGACTTGTAATTTGCAGAGGTGGCAGGACACTGCTCCAAAATCCTAAGGGTCTGCACTGTGATTCACCAATAGGGGACTACAAAAGACCCCAGACAGCACCTATATCTGCCACTGACACTTCAAGCACCATTGGATCAGCTGGATTATATGGCCCAAGTGGCAAAGCAGCTTGCACAGCAGCCTGAAACTATTGCAGAGCCTTCTCTTGTTACAGGCTCCACTCAAACTAGAAGCTTTTCAAGTTACTCGATAAACATGCCAGAGTAGAACACCCAAATGAAGGGAATCCCACAAATCCAAAATCCAGAGGCCCACCAGGCATTGTGCCTCCTTCTTAGTTGTAAGAGGGGCCAGATGTAACAACTTATCCTTCACTTTAGGAGGAAGATCTTGACATGCCCCATACCACAGGTACTCCTAGAAATTTCACTGAGGTGGAAGATGCCTGAATTTTTGTTGGATTAATTTCCCACCTTCTAGCACGCAAATGTTTTACCAATAGGTCCAGAGTCATTGACACTTCTTCCTTACTAGGTCCAATCAGCATAATGTCATCAATGTAAAGGATCAGTGTGACATCTTGTGGAAGAGAAAGGTGATCTAGATCCCTACAGATTAAGTTATGACATGGGGCTGAAGAGTTGATAAACCTCTGAGGTAGGACAGGGAAGGTGTATTGCTGTTTTTACCAATGGAAGGCAAACTGTTTCTGCTGTTTCTTCAAAATTGGAAATGAGAAAAAGGCATTGGCCAGATCAATAGCTGTATACCAGGTACCAGGAGATACATTAGTTTGCTCAAGCAATAAAACCACATCTGGAACAGGAGTTGCAATTGGAGTCACCAAATGGTTAAGTTTTTGATAATCCATTGTCATTCTCCATGCTCCATTTGTTTTTTGCACAGGCCAAATAGGTGAGTTGAATGGGGATGTGGTGGGAATCATCACCCCTGCATCCTTCAAGTCCTTGATGGTGGCAGTAATTTTGGCATTCCCTCCTGGAATGCAATAATGCTTTTGGTTTCCTATTGTCCTAAATAGGGGCAGTTCTAATGGCTTTCACTTAGCTTTTCCTAACATGATAGCCCTTAGTCCACATGTCAGGGATCCAATGTAGGGGTTCTGCCAGTTGCTGAGTATGTCTATTCCAGTTATGCATTTTTGAACTGGGGAAATCACTACAGGATGGGTTTGGGAACCGTCATGGATTAAATTACATCCCCCCAAAGTATGTGTATCAATTCGGCTAGGCCATGATTCCCTGTATTGTGTTATCGTCTACCATTGCATCATCTGATGTGATTTCCCTGTGTGTTGTAAATCCTATCACTATAATGTTAATGAGATGGATCAGTGGGAGTTATGTTGATGAAATCTACAAGATTAGATTGTGCCTTGAGCCAATCTCTTTTGAGATATGAAACAGACAAGAAAGCAGAGACATGCGGACCTCATACCACCAAGGAAGCAGCTCTGGTAGCACAGCACGTCCTTTGGATCCAGGGTTCCTGCACAGAAAAGCTCCTAGTCCAGGGTAAGATTGATGAGAAGGACCTTCCTCCAGAGCCGACAGAGAAAGCCTTCCCCTGGAGCTGACACCCTGAATTTGGATTTCTTGTCTACTAGACTGTGAGAAAATAAATTTCTCTTCATTAAAGCCATCCACTTGTGTATTTCTGTTATAGTAGCACTTGATAACTAAGACAGAATTTGGTAGCGAGTGAGTGGGGTGCTGCTCTAACAGATACCTAAAATGTGGAAGTGATTTTGAAACTGTGAATGGATAGAGGACTCAGAAGGAAGTGCGGAGAACTGTTAACACTGGGGATGGCACATATGGTGAGAAGCAGCAGCAGAGGACCAGCAGCAGCAAAGAACTGGCAGCAGCAAAGAGCTGGCAGCAGCAGAACCTGGAGACCAGTGCAAGGCAGGGCTGGAGCTGACCCACGGAGCAAGAGAGCTGAGTGCCTTTGCGCAGTAGGCTTCCTGCTGGAGTGGGGTGCCTCCAGGCTCTTATTGTTCGAGCTAGGCTTGCTGACCCACAGAGCAAGAGAGCTGAGCACTTTCCAGCCAAAGTTTATTGGTGGAATGGGGACTTATCTGTGGGTCTACAGAGCTTTAGAACACTTGCCAGGCAGGGCAGACTCAGGTGGAGAGGCCCGAGTGGTTGAGAGGCCAAGATACTAGGAAACAGAAGCTGAAGAGACAAGGAACACAGGAAGCCAAGCTGCCTCAGTCTCAAAGCATATGGCAATGACCTCTGGGGCTTCAAAGGGTGGAGCAATGGCCTCTGGTGTTTCTAAGGGTAGAGTTGCCACTCAGACGGACTAGGAGAATGGTGTGCCTAAAGCTGAGGGTGCAGAGTTGCCATCCCAGTAGGCCTGGAAGGTGGAGCTAAAGTCCAGGGCTGAGTGGCCTCCACTCAGAATCTGGAGAGTGTGGCCAATACCTAGAATCTGGAGGGCAAGGTCATTGTGTAAACTGTCTCAGAGAAGTGAGGATAATTCTCAAGCCTTGATGGCTAATTTAATGTATTCTGCTGACTTTCTTGGTAGCCTGTTATGCCTTCTGTCCCTCCAATTTCTCCCATTTGTAATGGAAACATCTAGCTTATGCCTGTTGCACCATTATACTTTGAAAGTAGATAACTTGTACTCCAGATTTCACAGATGAAAAGGAATTTTTGGATTCTGGACTTGGGATTGATTTAAGACTTTTGTTATGACATGATGGGTTGACTGTGTTTTACATGTGGCAAGGACATGAATTTTCAGGGGCCAAAGGTTGAAATGTCACGGATTGAATTGTGCCCCCCAAAAATATGTGCATCAGTTTGGCTAAGCCATGATTCCACGTATTGTCTGATTGTTCACCATTTCATCATCTGATGTGATTTTCGTATGTATAGTAAATTCTATCACTATGATGTTAATGAGCTGGAATAGTGGAAGTTATGTTGATGAGATCTACAAGATTAGATTGTGCCTTATCCAATCTCTTTTGAGATATAAAAGAGAGAAGCGAGCAGAGAGACATGGGGACCTCATACTACCAAGAAAGCTGTGCTGGGAGCACAGTGCATCTTTTGCACCTGGGGTTCCTGTGCAGAAAAGCTCCTAGTCCAGGTAAGATTGATGAGAAGGACCTTCCTCCAGAGCCAAGAGAGAGAGAAAGCCTTCCCCTGGAGGTGACACCCTGAATTTGGACTTCTAGCCTACTAAAAAAAAAAATAAATTTCTCTTTGTTGAAGCCATCCACTTGTGGTATTTGTTATAACAATATTAGATGACGAAGACAGAAAGCCACTGGATCCACTGTCAGACAGATACGAGCTAACATTCCATTACCTGACCGCATATGCCCCGACTCTGACTGGTGGGCCCCAGTGATATTTTGGGTCTCCTGGAGTTAGTGTCAGTTCACAGCCAATCTCCAACAATCCCTGAAAAGTCTGATTATTTCCTTTTCCCCAATGAACAGCCAGTCTCATAAAAGGCTGTAGGTCCCTTTGGTGAAGGATTGGAGTAAAAGTAACAGTATAAATTTTTGGCAGTTCAGTGGAGTCCTTACTCAAGGTGACTCGGCTTCCCTATTGTTTAAGGGGTTGTGGGTCTATAAACTAGCTGGAGTCTGGGAATTGATTGAGGGACCATGACTATTCTGGCGATTCAAGTTACACTATCATTCACTTGATCTAGAATTCTTCTGCTTGTACAGATCAAGTAAATATTTAGTAGATTTCCCATCTATTTCACTCCTAGGGACATCATGACTAAGTAGCCAATACTGAAAGTCCATAAAAGTCAGACTATTGGGATTAGTGCTTTGACTCCATTGTCCATTATTGTAACCACACCCACTTTGTCTTTATCAATTGAATTCCACCACTTGGCCCTTACTACCATGGGGTCCAATCAGCCCCACTGTAGCTAGGTGTCTTAATTCAGGGCAGTTTCCACTGCCAAATCTGACTTACATAAAATAGCAATCAAAGCAAGTCTTCAAGGATGCTGGGGCTAAGTCACAAATTTGTTCCTGACTGTTGTGGTAACACATATGTCCTCTGGGCACTCAATGTGTTGGTTTGTGGGTCTATTCTGATAAATCCACTCTAACATGCAAATTTTCCTAAGCCTTCCTTCTTCTACAGTATACCAAGGCAGGTCTGGTTCTTCAACTTGATTTATTGTAGGTCACTTCATAATCCATGATTCAGCAAACCAACCAAATAACCTGTTAGATCTTTTCCTAACCTCTTGAGCTGAAACACTCAATGAAGAATCTGTGCTTAGTGGGCCCATATCCAGACTAATCCAACTTTACATTCCTTGCATCATTATCACATCCTTAATGGCCATTCCCACACATATCCCCCAGGTTTCTGTTTGTACATATTAGAAAAGTCAAGCAGTTCTTTTTTAGTGTAGTTTACCTTCTTCTGGGCCACATCTTGTACTTTACCTTTTTGGGGTCACTGGGACTTGGGGGCTGGGGGACTTAAGTATAGTTACAGAACTAGAAGCAAAAATGTGTAGTGGGGGTAGGTACTGGGAATATTCAGCAATGTCTTATAAGGCATCTTCCCCAGATAATGCCTGAGGTAATGGCTTAGACACCATCCCAGGCAATGACTCAGATCCTGCCCCAAGCAATATCTCAGACAAAGGCTCTTCAGACACAGCTAGGTTAATCTCATGAGAATGGGGTGGAGGGGCTAGTGGTCTTACTGGGGAGGGTAGCTTTACAGGCAGAGATGGAGTAACCTCTTCAGATGGGAGTAAGAGGTTGGGTTCTGTTGACAGGAGTGATTCTTCAGAATTTAGAGGCTCAGTGTCCCCAGCTCTCTGATTATCTGCCCATACATTCCCACCCCAAGTTTCTGGATGCTATTTCTTCCCAATCAATGCCCTCACTTTAACTTCAGACACGATTAGAGGTTGGGAATTCAGTTGGTGCTCTAATTTAGCCACTCTTACAATAAGACTCTGGGTTTTGTTTTCAGTTATATCAACTCCGTTACTACAAGAAATAAGGCTTCCTTTCATGGCACAAATAGCAACTCTGAGGTCTTTTATGCAGCACTTGAGTTGTGACTCTGAAGACCTTTCTTTCACCACTCTGACTAGCAAAAGTAGGACCAAACAACCAGCTTACCTGTAGTTCTCATTCTGACAAAATTTCAAGAAAATATCAAACGTGATCACCCAGAGCTTCTCTTCTCACCAATACTTGATCTGTTGGTGGTAATATTTTGTATGTTAATATTGTCACCTTACATCATTGATTAGCAGCACCTTTTTTTTTAGTACTGGAGGCAGAGTCATCAGAGCCTTTAAGCTTGAGAACCAATTTAGGAAATCTATCCAGTTGGCAGTTTGAATCTGCCAGGTGCTCCTTGGGAACTCTATGCATCAGTTCTACTCTGTCCTACAGGATCACTATGAGTTGGAATTAACTCGATGGCACTGTTTTTTTTTTATCCTTACAAATTTGCTTCTCTGGAATCACTCTTGATACCAAATGTCTTAGCCTGGGTTCTCTAGAGAAGCAAACCAGTGAAGTGTATATATATAGATGGAGAGATTTATCCCAAGGAAATGGCTCATGCAATTGTAGAGGCTGGAAAGTCCCAAGTCTGTGGGTCAGGTGTCAGCCTGGAGGCTTCTCCTGACTTCCCATGTAGCTGCAGAGGCTGAAGGCCCCAAGATTGGTAGGTCAGATGGTAGACCACTGGCTCACAGGCTGTGGAGGCTGACAAATCCCAAGGTCTGCATGCAACATGGTGGGCCACTGGTTCAAGTCCCAAGAACCAGAAGTCAGATTATGACGAGCCAGATACAGGATCCAGAGCAAGCAAGCGAGCTTTGTGAGAATGTCCATATATAAATATATATATAGGATGCAGGCCACACCCCTGAGGCAACTCTCCTTACAACTGATTGGCTAATCATACCAGATCCCATCATGGAGGATGCAATATTACATCATTACATAATCGTCAAACTACTGAGAATCATGGCCCAGCCAAGTTGACTTGACATACAGCCTCAACCATCACAGCCATATAAGGCTGAATCTCTTTCTAGACTATTCTGTTTCAGTGACATATATGTCTACATTTATGCTAATACCATGCTGCATTGATTTATGCAGCTTTGTAATATTTCTTGAAATTAGAAATGTTAAATTCTCCACCTTTGTTCTTGATTTTTTTTTTTTTAATTGCTTTGGCAGCTCTACTACATTTGTATTGCCATAAAATTTGTGGAATCAGCTTTGCAACTTTCCCCAAAAGACCCATATAGTTTTCTTTGTTTTGAATGTTTCATGTGTATATAATTGATTTTCCAAGGCCAGGAACGATGTCTCACATGTCTTTAAAACCCCTTACTCTGTGGATTTGCATGAGAAAGCTGGACAATGAATAAGGAAGACCAAAGAAGAATTGATTCCTTTGAATTGTGGTGTTGGCGAAGAATATTGAATATACCGTGGACTGCCAAAAGAATGAACAAATCTGTCTTAGAAGAAGTACAACCAAAATGCTCCTTAAAAGCAAGGATGGTGAGACTACATCTTACACACTTTGGACATGTTGTCAGGAGAGATCTGTCCCTGCAGAAGGACATCGTGCTTGGCAAAGTACAAGGGTCAGTGGAAAAAGAGGAAGGCCCTCAACAAGGTGGATTGACATAGTGGCTGCAACAATGAGCTCAAGCATAACGATGATTGTAAGGATGGCACAGGACCGGGCAGTGTTTCGTTCTGTTGCACATAGGGTCGCTATGAGTCGGAACTGACTCGATGACACCTAACAACGACAACAACAACACTCTGTGGATTAATGCTTGTTGAACAGTGATTGAATCTGTAGGGTTTTTGTTTGTTTGGTTAGGCTAAGCAGGTTGAGGGCAGATGAGTAAGATGCACTGGGTGGGGATAAAAAAAATGTAGAGATAGATGCTCAACTGATACCAGTTTTTCTTTTTCATTTGCTGTGAGGTTGGAAGGAGACATTTAGAAGAGAGGCGCCAACTCGAAAAATCTGGAACGCATTTTGGCTTGAGACAGAAGACACAAGGAGAAAAGTGGGGCTACAGAGGATATTCTAACTAAATTCTACTAAAATCCAGGAATAGGCCAATTGGATTAAAAAAAAATGTTGCTGTGCAAGTGATTCGACTCATGGCAACACCATGTGTTTCAGAGAATTGCTCCACAGGGTTTTCTTAACTGCAATGTTTTGGAAGCAGTTCACCAGGACTTTCTTCCCTGGATCCACTGGGTAGGTTCTAACTGCCAACCGTTAGAACAGCAGCCGATCACATACAGCTTGTGCCACCCAGGCTCATCTGACTGGGATTAGTGACGGTAAAGGAATCCATTGGGATGGCATGGGTAGACGTGGTTATGTAGGTGAGTGAATCGGTAGGTATAATATGCAGGGGCAGGTAGATGGATAAAACGCAAAGGGTTAGTGAGGCAAGTTGGTTAGCTGACTGGCTTGGTGAATGCTTAGATATAAAGGAGGCAGGAAAATAGGTGGTGGTTAGATGTTTTGTTGGGAGAGAATAAGTGTGGGCATGTTATTTAACATCTGGCCCCTCTCTCACCTTGACCTGAAAGCAGATGAATGCTAGACTCACTCAGCTCAGGCAGGCCTGCAGTTGGAACCAGGCTATGCCAGAGGGGTCCCCTTGTTGCCTACTTGTCCCAGGATCATTTGTGCTGCCTGTGGTTGGGCCTGGTACCGAAGGCCACACTTAGCCATCCAGTGCTTGCCCAGGCCCCCAGGAAATATGACCACCAGCTCCAGGATATTCACAAGCCTGGTACAGTGCTGGCATGTAGCCCAGAATGGTGTTCCATTGGCTGCCACACACCCAATCTATCTGGTAGCCTCCAAAGAGATGAGACAGCAAAGCCCAATTCCACTAGCACCCAGTACTAGGCAATGGAAAGGGTGGCAGATGCAGCCTGGGTCTTGGTGGCGGATGTGGTGAGTGGGGTGATGGTGCTGAGCAGGGTCTGTGCCCTGAAGTAGGCACCCAAGGCAGCAAACAGGAGCAGCAGGTGTAGAGGCACAGAGCCCTGGACGTCAGGACTGCTGTCCATCACCACTGGTGGTGCTGCTGCTGGTGTGAGATTGTGAGTGACAGTTTAAGGAGATCCAAGGGGACCATGGTCCCAGAAAGTGCTTCACACAGACATCTTGGAAGGCTTGGAAGGCCTAGACAGCAGCTGCAGGTGTCTGCACACTCTGTTGGAAGTGAGGGGCTGGAAAAGGATTCCAAGGGGTGGGGGTTGGAAGCAAAGGGATGAGAGTGGGGAGAGGAAGCAACTGGATTGAGTTTGGGTCAGGAGAGGCTAGGAGAAAGAAGCAATGATGGTCTCTAGTCACTTCTTCCTCCTCCTAGGCTGCTCTTTGTCAACACTTCAAAGGGAGTGAGGCCTTTCTTTCCACCTACAAGAGTCATGTTGCCTCTACCACATGGGGTTTTGACGGGAATTGTACTGAATCTAGAGATCGACTGGGGGAAAATTATCACCTGGTAAATATTATCTTCATCTGTGTATTAGTTTCCTAGGACTGCCTTAACAAATGACCACAAATTAGGTGACTTAAAAGAAGAGAAATTTATTTTTCTCACAGTTTTGGAGGTTAAGGGCCATGCTGTTTTTGAAGATTCTAGGAAAAGATTCCTTCTTGTCTCTTTTAGCTTCTGGTAGCCCTGGGCATTTCTTAGCTTGTGTCATCATAACTCCCAATCTCTGCTTACATGGTCGCATGGCTTTTTCTCTGTATGTCTCACTGTTTCTGTGCCTCTTCTCCTTTTATAAGTTAAATAAAAAATTCCAAAATTTGGTGTTTAAAGTGCTCAGCTGCTAACCAAAATGTTAGCACCCAGGTGCTCAACTACTACATGGGAGAAAGATGTGGCAGTCTACAGCCTTGGAAACCCTATGGGGCAGCTCTGCTTTGTCCTATAGGGTCCTATGAGTCAGATTCAGCTTGATGGCAATGGGTTTGGGGGTGGGTTCTCTTTTTATAAGGATACCAGTCACACTGGATTAGAGCCCACCCTACTCCAATAAAGCCTAATATTAACCTAACTACAGCTGCAAAGACTATATTTCTAAATAAGATCATCACAGGTACCAGGGTTAGCACTTGAACACATTTTTTGAGGGGACACAAATCAACCCATAACAATCTGTGAACTTGGTATATTTTTTCATTTATTTAGGTTTTATGATTTTTATATCTGCACAACTTTCTCAAATTTATTCCTGTATATTTTGTTATTTATGTTATTGTAAACTGAGTAGTTTGGGTAATATTTTCTAGTTGTTGATTATACATACTAACACAATTGATTTTACATATTGACCTTTTATTCTACAATTTTGGTAAATTCACTCATTGGTTTTAGAGCTTTTCTACAGATTCCTAAGGATTTGTTATGTATATATTCATGTCACCTGAGAATAGTTTTTTTTTTTTTTAATACCTTTTCAATATGTGTATGTGTTTGTTTCTTTCTCTATTAGTTTCTTTCTTCCTTTCTCCCTTCCTGTCTCCCTCTCTCTCTTCCTTTCTAGACACAGAGTACAGAAATAGCCTATTTCTGATAAGGATGTGCTTACATACAATCGTACATATTCCATAATTCCTGAACAGCCTTGGTTTCATATGTTCTTACACATCTCCATAAACCTCTCCAATTTCACTAGTTCAAAATACAAATGAAATATCCACAAACAGCACCTCACACAGAATTTGAGGGGGGAAAAAGGCCTTTGTCAGATATTCAATGTAAACAGAGGTTATAGGTACATCACAGGATTCTCCAATAGAATGTAAGTTTGGGGTTAAGTGGGCATCTTGTAATTTTATTACTTTTTAGGACTTTTTTCTATTTTCATTCTGTACTCTTAACTCTCATGGAGACTAGTTCAGGGATCAATAAGTATTCTTAGCCCTAACCATTTCTGAATTGCATCTATTAATATTTTAATCCTTCCTCCTCCCTTGGTAAAAGGCTTTGTACCATAAAATCAAAAAAAAAAATCTGTGCAAGTAGAAATCAGACCTGATAATTTTTAAGTTCAATAAAAAGTTCCAAAATGGCAATAATAAAATATTACGTTTTCTAAGACAAAAAATGATATAATAAAGCAAGCTAGACTGTGCGTTTGGGATTTCTTTTTTTTTTTTTTTTTTAAGTACTTGGAAGATTCCATTTCAAGAAATTAGTTTTCAAAAGTTTAAAATCAGATTTCAGTTTGGCAGTAGTTGACAATGCTGTTTTGAAAATAATTTCAGAATAACACTTAAAGCAGATTCAAATGGCAATCCTGATACAATTATGGGCAATTTTGCTCTGATAAGGGGTATTGAGTTTCTTTTCAGACCTTTTAATTCTAAGAGACACTAGAATAATAATTACTTATGATATTCTGTTATCTTCTAAAGGAGTATTTTTTCTAAGAACGTCAATATAAGAATTGAATATGAACCAAAATGATCAATCGGACATGTTTAAGAAAGAAGAATCCATTGTATCCCTAATCTATAGTGAGTTGATATGTCCCATAAACAATTGTGGAAGGAGGCTGCAAAATGAGCATAAATTGGTACAGATCACTTTGCTCATACAGACAGCGAAGCAATATTTTCTGCTGAATGAGAAAAAGTTTGAGGGCATAAATCAAGATAAAGCAATCATCTGAGAAAAAATTACAAAGAAGTCCCATATCATTTTCTTAGTGAAAGCTCTGTGACACATCAATTTTCCACTGAAGACAAAAGCCCAAATCACGTGTCATCAATATAAGCAAGCAATGCTAGTTAGTGCATATGTTATACTGTTAAAAGAAAAGAAAAAAATTGCAGAGAAAAGGCAAATCTCTAATGCTTCACATGATTAAAACAAGTTTGGATCAGCAGAGACAAACACTTTTGAAAGACATTTCACCGAGTCTATTCCTAGAGAGTGAATAAATCAGATAGGAAAAAACTGCCACTTTTTTGTTTTTTTCTACCTAGATTCAGACACTGTCTGAATAAAAAGATTCATATCGGATGTGCTATTTAAAAATACAGCGTTTAGCAAAATAATCCACTTCTGATAATTTAATGCACTAACCTTCATATCATAGTTTCACACAAGTATATTTAAATGTTGTTGCTGTTGTTGCGTGTTGTTGAGTCAACTCTGACTCATATCAAACCCATGGGGCACAGTAGAACTGCCCCGTAGGGATTCCAAGGAGTGGCTGATGGATTTGAAATGCCAACTTTTTGGTTAGCAGCCTGAAGTCTTAACCACTTTGCCACCAGGGCTTCATAGCTTCATACAAGTGTGTTTAAATACTGCCTTGTAAAAAGAAGGTAGAGTCCCTGGGTGTTTCAAATTGTTGAAGTGTTCAGCTGCTAACCAAAAGGTTGGAGGTCCAGTCCACCCAGAGGTGACTCAGAAGAAATGCCCAGTGATCTACTTCTGAAAATTCAGCCACCAAAAACCCTATGCAGCACAGTTCTACTCTGACACTCAGGGGGTCACCATGAGTTGGAGTTGTCTAGACAGCAACTGGTTTTAAAAGGAGGCTAGCATAGCAGCTATGAGCATATCCAAAACTTTCATAACAATTCTAAAAAGGTGACTAAACTCCACAGGCATCGATGAGTTGCATCTCAGCCCTACTTCACTGTGGCAAAACCTGCAAAATTATACATGGCAGCCCTGAACACTAGCCTAGGTTTTCTCACTTCATTCTACCAAATCGAGCCAGAAGGAAGGGAAAAGGGAATTTGAAGTATCCATGAGTAGAAAGAGCTCAAGCAGTTGGTCTGCGGTGTAGGACAAAAAAGAAACAAACAAACAAAAAAAGGAAACATAGTTCCATCAAGTTTCCAAATAGATCACAGACTAAAAAGGGAAAAGAAACACATTGAAAGCAAGGTATTCAAATTTTCACTTAGTATTTTTTGTTCTATGCCAATCAATTGGCAATTTAAAAAAAAAAAATCAGAGAGACAGGGCCAAGATGGCGGAATAGCCAGATGCTTCCAGTGATCCCTCTTACAACAAAGACCAGAAAAATCAAGTGAAATGATTATATTTAGGACAAGCTAGGAGCCCTGAACATCAAAAGCAAAGTAAGAAAATGGACTGAGTGGCATGGGGAGAGAGAAAGACGGTTCGGAAGCGCAGAGGACTTGCTGGACCTGAATCGCTGGGATCCCTCAGGCACCACTCCCAGGAGCAGCAGTGGCAGGCCGGTGGTAATGTTTGCTGCAGTTTCCTCAGGCAGAAGCAGCCAGCTGCACAGCCTACTCACACCTCAGAACCAGAGAAGAACGGCGTTCTCAGCAAAAGTTAAGTACTTGCACATATTTTACAATGCCCTCCGCCACTAAGCTGGCTTCAGTGGCTGTTGATTTCCCTGGGCCTGAGATAGGCCCATTTGAGCACCCTGAGCCATGCTCCCAGACTTGGAGAAGGAATAATTTCACAACAGGGGAAAAAGATAATTTGCCAGCTCCACTAACCTGGGGAGCTCAGGACAGAAGTGGCTCCTGTCCAGGCATAAATGGTCCATGGACTTTGAATACTTTTCTCCCCTGCATGGCTCTGTGTGGGCCTATTTCAGGAGAATAGGCCCTTGCTGGCAGACTGAAACTGTTTAAACTGTGCAGTGGAGAGGTGGGTGTTTGGTATTTGACATGGCTTTGCCTATTAAACGGGGTCCTCACCTGCCCACCTCAGGGGCCTAAGGACTGGTGGCTCCACTCAGGTCACCCAGCCCCCACATCAGGGGTCCAAGGATAACTGGTACCTCCTAGTCCTTACAACCAAAAGCATTGGGTGCCCATGGTCCATCTGCAGAACCCACCCACTTGTATGCTCTAGGGAACAGGGAGGTGTTTACCTCAGAGACACTCAGGGGACAGTTCTCAGCCCCCTGCCTTCTTCAGAGTGTGGCCCCCTCCTGCAACCAGACATTGGTAACTACACCAAACAACCATGTTCTCTAAGACTGTAGAGACAGAGCCTGTACCACTCACTCAATGACCAGCTACCTGGACACTTGAGCTGAAGCCACACAATAAAAGTGAATGGACTCATAAGCTCATATACCTGATAACAGCTCTAGCAATCTGGTGACAGGACTTCAGAGTCCCAAATGCAAAAATAATCAAGCTAGCTCACTCAAGCAACCCCTCTGGGCATATAAAACAAAACAAAGCAAGAAACTAGGATACAGTAAGCTAACATAAAATAAACTAATACATTAACTTATAGATGGCTCAGAGGCAACAGTAAATATCAAACCACAAAAGGAAATAGACCATGATCGCTTCAATAAGCTCTCAAAACAGAGAACTGAAGGATCTTCTGGATGAAGGTGCTTTCCTGGAATAACCAGATGCAGAATTCAAAAGATTAATGTACAGAACTCTTCAAGACATCAGGAAGGAGATCAGACAATATGCAGAACAAGCAAAGGAACATAAAGATAAAACAGTTGAAGAAATTACAACGGCTATTCAAGAACATAATGAAAAATTTAATAAGCTGCAAAAACCCATAGAGAGACAGCAATCAGAAATTCAGAAGAGATTAACTATAAAATTACAGAATTAGACAACTCAATAGAAAGTCAGAGGAGCAGAATTGAGCAAATGGAAGGCAGAATGGGTGACCATGAAGATAAAGCACTTGGCACCAATGTATTTTTAAAAAAATAAGATAAAATAATTAAAAAAATGAAGAAACCTTAAAAATCATGTGGGACTCTATCAGGAGAAATAACCTATGAGTGATTGGAATACAAGAACAGGGAGGGATAACAGAAAATACAGAGAGAATTGTTGAACATTTGTTGGCAGAAAAATTCCCTGATATCATGAAAGATGAGAAGATATCAATCTAAGATGCTCATCAAACTCCACAGAAGGTAGATTTTAAAAAGAAAGTCACCAAGACATATTATAATCAAGCTTGCAAAAACCAAAGATAAAGAGAGAATTTTAAGAGCAGCTAGGGATTTTTTTTTTTTTTTTTTTTTTTAGGGATAAATGAAAAGTCACCTACAAAGGAAAGTCTATAAGAATAAGCTCAGATTACTCAGCAGAAACCCTGTAGGCAAGAAGGCAATGGGATGACTTATATAAAGTGTTGAAGGAAAAAAATTGCCAGCCAAGAACCTATATCCAGCAAAAATATCTCTCAAATATGAAGGTGAAATTAAGACACTTCCAGACAAACAGAACTTTAGGGAATTCATAAAAACCAAACCAAAACTACAAGAAATACTAAAGGGAGTTCTTTGGTTAGAAAATCAATAATATCAGGTATCAACCCAAGACTAGAGAACTGGACAGAGCAAGATAAGTATCTCTATTTGGAGATGACATGATCTTATATATAGGAAACCCGAAAGAATCCTCAAGAAAACTACTGAAACTAATAGAGAAGTTCAGCAGGGTAAAAGGATACAAGATAAACATAAAAAAAAAAAAGGTTGTATTCCTCTACACCAACAAAGAGAACATCAAAGAGGGAATCACCATATCAATACTATTTACAGTAGCCCCAAGAAGATAAAGTACTTAGGAATAAATCTTACCAGAGATGTAAAAGATCTATACATACAAAACTACAAGACACTACAGCAAGAAACCAAAAGAGACCTACATAAGTGGAAAAACATACCTTACTCATGGATGGGAAGACTTAACAAAAGCAATCTGTAGATTTAATGCAATTCTACCAAAAGTGAATGCAATTCTGATCCAAATTCCAATGACATTTTTTAATGAGATGGAGGAACAAATCACCAACATCATATGGAAGGGAAAGAGCCTCACCCTACCTGATTTTAGAACCTATTATACCACCGCAGTAGTCAAAACAGCCTGGTATTGCTACAACAAAGATACATACACCAATGGAACAGAATTGAGAGTCCAGAGATAAATCCATCCACATATGAGCAGCTGATATTTGACAAAGGCCCAAAGTCAGTTAAATGGGTAAAAGACAGTCTTTTTAAAAAATGGTGCTGGCATAACTGGATATCTATCTGCAAAAAAATGAAACAAGACCTACCTCACACCATGAACAAAAATGAACTCAAAATGGATCAAAGACCTAAATATAAAACCTAAAATGATAAAGATCATGGAAGAAAAAATAGGGACGATGCCAAGAGCCCTAATACATGGTATAAACAGTATACAAAACATTACTAACAATGCAGAAAAGAAACCAGATAACTGGGAGCTCCTACAAATCAAACACCTATGCTCATCCAAAGACTTCACCAAAAGAGTAAAAAGACTACCTACAGACTGGGAAAAAGTTTTTAGCTATGACATTTCCAATCAGGGTCTGATCTCTAAAATCTACATAATACCGCAAAAACTCAACTACAAAAAGACAAATAACCCAATTAAAAAATGGGCAAAGGATATGAACAGACACTTAACTACAGAAGGCATTCAGGTAGCTAACAGATACATGAGGAAATGCTCACGATCATTAACCATTAAGAGAAATGCAAATCAAAACTACAATGACATTTCATCTCACTCCAACAAGGCTGGCATTAATCCAAAAAACACAAAATAATAAATGTTGGAGAGGTTGTGGAGAGACTGGAACACTTATACACTGCTGCTGGAAATGTAAAATGGTACAACCACTTTGGAGACAGATTTGGTGCTTCCTTAAAAAGCTAGAAATAACTACCATACGATCTTGCAATCCCACTCCTTGGAATATATCCTAGAGATATAAGAGCCTTTCCATGAACAGATATATGCACACTCATGTTCACGGCAGCACTGTTCACAATAGCAAGCAGATGGAAGCAACCAAGGTGCCCCTCAACAGATGAATGGATAAATAAATTATGGTATATTCATACGATGGAATATTACACATCGATAAAGAACAATGATGAACCTGTGAAACATTTCATAACGTGGAGGAACCTGGAAGGCATTACACTGAGTGAAATTAGTCAGCTGCAAAAGGACAAATATTGTATAAGACCACTATTTTAAGAACTTGAGAAATAGTTTAAACAGAGAAGATAATATTCTTTGATGGTTATGAGAGGGGGGAGTGAGAGGGGTTTTCACTAATTAGATAGTAGATAAGAACTATTTTAGGTGAAGGGAAAGACAACACCCAATACAGAAGAGGTCAGTACAACTGGACTAAACCAAAAGCAAAGAAGTTTCTTGAATAAAATGAACGTTTCCAAGGTCAGCGTAGCAGGAGCAGGGGTTTGGGGACCGTGGTTTCAGGGGACATCCAAGTCAACTGGCATAATAAAATCTATTAAGAAAACATTCTGCATCTTACTTTGGAGAGTGGCTTTTGGGGTCTTAAATGCTAGCAAGTGGCCATCTAAGGTGCATCAATTGGTCTCAACCCATCTTGAGCAAAGGAGAATGAAGAACACCAAAGACACAAGGTAATTATGAGCCCAAGAGGCAGAAAGGGCCACATAAAGCAGAGACTACATTAGCCTGAGACCAAAAGAACTAGATGGTGCCTGGTACAACTGATGACTGTCCTGACAGGGAACACAACAGAGAACCCCTGAGGGAGCAGTAGATCAGTGGGGTGCAGACCCCAAATTCTCAAAAAAGACCAGACTTAATGGTCTGACTGAAACTAGAAGGACCCCAGAGGTCATGGTCCCCAGACCTTCTGTTAGCCCAAGACAGGAACCATACCCAAAGCCAACTCTTCAGACAGGGATTGGACTGGACTGTGGGATAGACAATGATACTAGTGAAGAATGAGCTTCTTGGATCAAGTAGACACATGAGACTATGTTGGTATCTCCTGTCTGAAGGGGAGGTAAGAGTGTAGAGCTGGTCAGAAATTGGCTGAATGGACACAAAAAGAGAGAGTGGAGGGAGGGAGTATGCTGTCTCATTAGGGGGAGAGGAATTAGGAGTATATAGCAAGGTGTTTATAAATTTTTGTATGAGAATCTGACTTGATTTGTAAACTTTCACTTAAAGCACAATAAAAATTAAAAAAAAAAATCATCCCCCCAAAGTCAAAAATATTTTGGGGGTAAAGCCAATATGACAGCTTAGTCAAATGCACAGTAACATCCTCCTGCATCAAAGACCCAAAAACCTAAGCAAAACAGAAGCAGATAATGTAGAAACCCTGAACACCAAAAAAGATAGTCTAAGGACTGAACTGAACATCCCCTGGAAGGAATAAGGAAAGCAGCAGAAAAGGAGTAAAACAGAACAGCAAAGTTCAGCTAGCCATCCCTGCCCACCATGGCTAACTTAGGACAAAGCTAGCAGTGAATGTTGGCTGAAGAAAACAGTAAGGCAACTTCACAACTTTTCCAAAAGGGATAGAAAACCTCTATAGACACACATGAAAAGAAGTAGAGACAGAGAGGGTGTCAGATCCAGAACTGGAGATACTCAGGAGTGGTGGCCCTTGACCTCAGGGAGTGAGTGTGCACACAAGGCAGTGGATGTGCGGAGTGTTGGCAGATGCTCTCCCATCCAACTAGTCCCAGATGGACCCCTTCTCATACTTGAGAGAGGACAGGTCCTGCTCACTGGCTGCAGTGGACTGAAGCTGAACCTGTGTATCCTAGCCTGAGGAACATACTCCCCCACACCCCATCCTCTTGATCAGAGGAGGCAGAGGGCTCCATACCCTGACCACCTTGCCTGACCAGGGGACCATAACATAAGCCTATCCTCTTCCCCCCATTCAACCAACCCCATCCACTACTACCGCCTACCTGACAAGCGAGATTAGGCATGCCCCTGTGCATATGCTCACCCACCACCTACTCTCTCCCCAAGGGTCCAGTAGAGGCCAGCAGCAGTGGGACGGCAAGAGAGCTCGCCAACTGCTCCCTCCTCCATCCGTCCATCTGGTGTGAGGCAGCAATTCTGTAACTCCATCCCTTAAGCTGCCCAGTAAGGGTAGAAGAGCCATAACTGTGCATGCATTCCCCCATAGCCCCTTCCTCCTACCCCCATGTGAGTGCAACCACCAGGCACGACTCTCTCTCTTAACCCTGCCCAGTGAGAAGCAGAGGAATGCATGTACTTTTCTCAGCAACTCCTTCCTCCCTCCCCTCACCTGATGTGAGGAAGCACTTCTGTGCATGTACCTGCCAGACGTGACTCCATTCCTTAACCCAGCGAAGAACAGAAAAGCCGTGACAGTGTGGACATTCCCCTGCAGTCCCTTCCTTCCTCCCCCCACCTGACATGAGGTGTTACCACTGTGCTCACATTCACCAGGAGTGACTCTGCCCCTTAACTGTCCCAACGAGGGGCAGAGGAGATGCAATGATGCATGCATCCCCTCACAGTCCCTTACTTCTTCCCCTCACCTGACATGGGGTGATATTACTTTGCATGCACTGCCAGGACTGAGTCCATTCTTTATCCCACCCAGCAAGAGGCAGAGGAGCTATGACTGTGTACATCCAACCCGAGGCCCTTTCCTCCCTCCCTTTGCCCAGCACAGGGTGGAAGAAGAGTGATTGCATACACACCCACTTGCTGTACCTTCCTGCCTCTTAACACCACCGACAAACAGATGCGGCAAGACTAAGCAAACACCCACCTGCTATTCCTTCCTCCCTCCTCCTGCCCAGGAGATGGAGGTAGAATGATTGTGTGAACACCTCCCTACCATCCCCCACCACCCACAATGCCCCCACCCCACAACTAGTGAAAGGAGAGGGGTACACCCTTACTTGCCCACCACACCCACTACATAAGCCACTCCACCTGCATGGACGGCATCATTTCCCACTCCTGAGTCACCAAACTGAAGACAGATGGAGGCCAAAGCCAAACCAACCCACCGTCAGCTGCCCCTCAAGATCTGTAAACAGAGAGTCGAGCTCCCACACCTACCCACCGCTCCACCCACCCAAAGACAGGCAGGGAGGGCTCCATCATTGCCAGTTCAGCAACCAGAGCACCACTCGAGCCACACCTGCCAGGAATCACAAAAAAAAGGACCCAGTAAACAATGATACAAATAAAAAATAAACACAATAACCCCTTAATGTCCTGGAGTCAACAGACAACAGCAAACTACCTAAAGAAGCAGGGCAAGATGGTCCCAGCAAGGGACCATAATAAAGTACTGGAAATCCTCCCTGAGGAATGAAAGGTAATGCAGCTTCCTGATAAAGAATTCAAAAGGCTTATGTATAGGATCCTCAAAGGAATCAAGGAAAACACAGACAAAACTATGGAGAACACAAACAAAAGCAAGGAATGCACAGACAAAACACTAGAATTCAGGAAAACAACACAAGAATGAAAGGACAAAATAAATAGATAATTGGAAAAGATACAGAAGCAGCAACTAGAAATCCAGAAGCTTAACAATAAAATTGCAGAAATTGACAACTCAGTGGAAAGTCATAGGAATATAATGAAGCAATGGAAGACAGGAGCAGCAGAATAGAAGACCAGTCCCTATGACACTAATCTGTTCAAGGAACAATCAAAAAAAAAAAAAAAAAGTGAAAAAAATATGAAGAAAGCCTCAGAGTTATGTGGGACACAGTTAAGAGCAATAAATTACGTGTGATGGGAATCCTAGAAGGGGAGGCTTCAGCAAAAAGCACAGAGAGAATTGTGAAAGATAGGCTGACAGAAAACTTCCCTAATGTCATGAAAGATGAGAAGATAACCACACAAGCACGACGAATGCCATACAGGAGAGACTCCAATAGAAGAACACTGAGAAATATCATAATCAAACTTTCCAAAACCAAAGACAAAGAAAGAATCCTGAAAGCAGTTTGAGAAAAACTAAAGATCACCTGCAAAGAGGTATCAGTAAGACAAAGTTATGATTACTTGGCAGAAACAATGCGGGCAAGGAGGCAATGGGATAATACATACAAAACCTTGAAAGAAAAAAAACTGCCAACCAATAATTACACATCCAGCAAAATTATCCCTAAATACGATGATGAAGTTAGGACATTTCCAGATAAACAGAAATTAAAGGAATTTGTAAAAACCAGGCCAGTGTTACAAGAAACATTACAGAGAGTCCTTTGGAGAGAAAATTAATAACACACCAGACAACAACTTGAGATTAAAACATATGACAACATAAGACAGGTATCAACCCAGATAAAGAACTCTCAGAAATAAAAGATGGAAAACAGTGAACCAGTGACATTAACTGGTAACTGATGACCACTTCAAAAGGTAAAGGGGGAATAAAGGGAATAGGTTTAGACTTCCGTATGGGGAGGAAATCAAGGTGATATCAAGAAATAAATTACTACTTTAAACTTAGGAAGATAAACGTAAATTTAAGGGTAACCACAAAAAAAGGTCCACAAGCCAACTCATGAAAATATAAAAGAAGAAAATCATAAAGTTTCAGCACACACAAAACCAAAAACAATGAAGAAAATGAAAAGACAAGCCACAATCAAAAAAATTCAGCACAGAAAATTAAGAGGAATGAAAAAACAGTCAACACCACAAAAAAAATCATAAGAAAAGGACAGCAATAAAATCATACCTATCAATAATCACACTGAATATAAATGGCCTAAATGCACCAGTTTTGCATTGGGCAAATCTGCTGCAAAAGACTCTTTAAAATGTTAAAAAACAAAGTTGTCACTTTGAGGACTAAGGTGTATCTGACCCAAGCCATGGTGTTTTCAATTGCCTCATATGCATGCAAAAGCTGTGCAATGAATAAGTAAAACCAAAGAAGAGTTGACACCTTGGAATTATGGCTTTGGCAAAGAATATTGAATATACCATGGACTGCTAAAAGAACGAACAAATCTGTCTTGGAAGAAGTACAGACAGAATGCTCATTAGAAGTGAGATAGTAAGGCTTCATTTTATCAGTAAGGATCAGTCCCTGGAGAAGGATATCATGCTTGGTAAAGTGGAGAGTCAGTGTAAAACAGGAAGACCCTCAACAAGATATATTGACACAGTGGCTGCAACAATGAGCTCAAGGATGATCGTGAGGATGGGGCAAGGCCAGGCAGTGTTTTCTTCTGTTGTACATAGGTCACTATCAGTCAGAACCAGCTCGACAGCACCTAACAATAACAACAGCAAATGCACCAGTAAAAAGACAGAGAGGGGCAGAATGGATAAAAAGAAACATGACCCATCAATATACTATCTGTAAGAGACACACCTTAGACATAAAGATATAAATAAACTAAAACTTAAAGGAAGGAAAAAGATATATCAAGCAAATAATGACCAAAAAAGAGCAGCAGTGGCAATATTAATCTGTGATAAAATATATTTTAAAGCAAAATTTACTATAAAAGACAAGGAAGGACATTATGTAATGATTATAATGTCAATCCACCAGAAGGACATAACCATAATAAATATATACGCACCCAATGACAAAGTTCCAAAACACATTTAAAAAAAAAAAACTCTAACAGCACTCAAAAGAGAAATAGTTCCACAATACCAGGAAACTTTTACAGATCACTCTTGGTGAAGGACAAAACACTAGAAAGAAACTCAACAAAGGCACAGAAGATCTAAACACCACAATCAACCAACTTGATCACACAGACATATACAGAGCATATCACCCAACAGTGGCAAAGTACACATCCTTCTCTGTTCTCATGGTTTATTCACCAGAATAGACCACACTTCAGGCCACAAAGCAAACCACAACAAATTAAAAAACACGGAAATAATTCAAAGCATCTACTCTGACCACAAAGCAATAAAAGCAGAAATCAATAACAAGGAGAGTAAGGAAAAAAAAAATCTAATAAATGGAAACTAAATAACACCCTGCTTAAAAATGACTGGGTAATACAAGACATCAAAGATGAAATTTAAAATTCCTAGAATCAAGAACGAAAATACAACATACCAAACTTTTGGAATACAGCAAAACCAGTGTTCAGAGGTCAAGTTATAGCAATAACCACACACATCAAAAAAGGAGAGACAAAAATATAAACAACCCTCCAACTTGAACAATTAGAAAGAGAATAGCAAAGAAGCCCACAGTCTCCAGAAGAAAAGAAATAATAAAAATTAGAGCAGAAATTAATGAAACAGAGAACGGAAAAACAAAAGGATCAAGAAGACTAAAAGCTGGTTTTTTGAAATGATTAATAAAATTGACAAACCATTGGCCAAACTGACAAAAGAAAAACAGAAGAAGGTGCAAATAACCCAAATAAGAAATGAGCCGGGTGACATTACAACAGAACCAACTGAAATAAAAAGGGTTATAACAGAATACTATGAAAAATTGTACTCCAACAAATTTGAAAACCTGGAGGAAATGGACAAATTTTCTAGAAACACAGCACCTACTTAAACTAACACAAACTGAGGTAGAAAATTTTAACAGACTCATAACAAAAGAAGAAATTGAAGGGGTCATTAAAAAAAACTCCCAACAAACAAAAGCTCTGATTCAGACAGCTTCACTGGAGAATTCTATCAAACATTCACAGAAGAGCCGACGTCAGTTCTACTCCAACTTTTCCAGAACATAAAAAAGGAAGGGATACTCCTGAACTCATTCTATGAAGCTAGTATAACCCTAACACAAAACCAGACAAGGACACCACTAAAAAATAAAATTACAGACGAATATCCCTCATAAATGCAGATGTAAAGATTCTCAACAAAATCCTGGCCAGTGGAATACAACAGCATATCAGAATAAATAAATAAAATAAAATAATGCATCATGACCAAGTGGAATGCATACCAGGCATGCAAGTTTAGTTCAGCGTTGGAAAATCAATCAGTGTGATCCATTACATAAATAAAACAAAGGAAATGAATCACATAATCATATCAATCAATCCAGAGAAGGCATTTGATAAAGTTTAAAACCATACTTGATAAAAACTCTCAGCAAAATGGGAACAGAGGAGAAATTCCTCAACATAAAAAAGGAATTTATACGAAACCAAAGCCAACATTATCCTCAACAGAGAGAATCGGAAAGCATTCCCCCTGAGAATGGGAACCAGACAAGCATGCACTTTATCACTACTCTTATTCGACATAATGTTAGAAGTCCTAGAGAGAGAAATAAGGCAAGAAAAAGAAACAAACAGCATCCAAATTGGTAAGGAAGAAGTAAAACTATGCCTATTCACAGATAATATGATTTTATACATAGAAAATCCTAAGGACCCTGCAAGAAAACTATTGGAACTAATAGAACGATTAGTTCCAATAATGCTTCTAAGTGGCAGGATACAAGATTAACATACAAAAATCAGATTCCTTTACATCAAAAAAGAGAACTGTGTAAAGGGAACCAGGAAAACAATACCATTTACAATAGCCCAACAAAAGATAAAATACTTAGGAATAGATCTAACCAGGGACATAAAAGAAAACTACAGAGCACTACTGCAAGAAACCAAAACTGTAAAATTATACCATAATCGTAAAATCATACCGTGCTTTTGGACAGGAAGACTTAATATTGTGAAAATGTCAGTGCTACCCAAGGCGATATACAGATATAAGGCAATCCTGATGTAAAACCCAACAGCGTTCCTCGCTGAGATGGAAAAACTAATCACTAACTTTATATGGAAGGGAAAGAGGCCTTGAATAAGTAAAAACCCCAGAAAACCCAATGCCTTATTAAAAAAGAACAAAGTCTGAGGCCTCATACTTCCTGATCTCAGAACCTACTATACAGCTTCAATAGTCATAACAGCCTGGTACTGGTACAACAACCAGACACATAAAACGAAGTAACAGAATTGAGAACTCAGATGTAAATTCATCCACCTATGGACAACAGATATTTGATAAAGGACCAAAGGTTATTGAATGGGAAAGAGATAGTCTCTTCAACAAATGGTGCTGGCAAAAGTGGATATCTACCTGTAGAAAGGAGCCCTGGTGGTGCAGTGGTTAAGTGCTCAGCTGCTAACCAAAAAGGTCAGTAGTTCAAATACACCAGCCAATCCTTGGGAACACTGTGAGGCAATTTTGGAATCGACTTGACGGCAATGGGTATGGGTATCTGTAGAAAAATCAAACAGGACCCACACCTCACACCATACACAAAAACTAACTCAAAATGGATCAAAGACCTAAAACTATAAAGATCATGGAGGAAAAATTAGGAACAATGCTAGCAGCCCAAATATATGGCATAAATAGATTACCAAGCATAACTAAAAATGCACGCACAGAAGAAAATGAACTAGATAAATAGGACCTCCTAAAAATTAAACATTTATGCTCTAAAAGAGTAAAAAAAGAACCTACAGATTGGGAAAAAAAAATTGGCTAGTACATGTCCAAAAAGGGTCTAATCTCTAAAATCTATAGAAAACTTGAAAACCTCAACCAAAAAAAAAAAAAATCCATTTAAAAAATGGACAAGGAAATGAATAGACATCTCACAAAAAAAGTCATTTAGGCTGCTAATAAACATATGAAGAAATGTTCACAACCATTAGCAATTAGAGAAACACAAATCAAAACTACAATGAGATACCATCTCGCCCCCACATTACTGGCACTAATCAAAAAAAAAAAAAAAAAAACAGAAAATAACAAATGTTAGCGAGGATGTGGGGAAACTGGGACACTCATACACTACCGGTGGGAATATGAAATGTTACAACCACTATGGAAAACAGTACGGTGTTTCCTCAAAAACTAGAAATAGAAATACCTATGACCTAGCAATTCTACTTCTAGGTACATACCCTAAAGACATAAGAGCCATGACATGAATAGACATGTGCTCATTCATGTTCATTGCAGCATTATGCACAATAGAAAAAGGTGGAAGCAACATAAGTGCCCACCAACAGAGGAATGGAGCAACAAATTGTGGTACGTACACACAATGTGATGCTAAGCAATGATAAAGAGTAATGATGAATCCATGAAAAATCTCACAACATGGATGAATCTGGACGGCATTATATTGAGTGAAATAAGTCAATCACAAAAAGACAAGCATTGCATGAGGTTGCTTTTATAAAGTAACAACAAAAGGTATACATACACACACAAAAGACTCTTTGATGGTGACCAAGGATGGGAGGGGGAGGAAGGGAAGATAGATAGGAGACACAAATTAATACTGGCGAAGGGAAAGGGAATACACAATATGGGAGTAGTCAGCAAAACATGACCAAGGCCAAGAGAGGACACTGAGAGGAACGTAGGGATAAAAGACAACAATGGCAACTACTACGGAGTCCTGGTGGCACAGTGGCTAAGAGCTATGGCTGCTAATAAAAAAGTCAGCAGTTCAAATCCACCAGCTGCTCCTCCAAAACCCTATGGGACAGTTCTACTCTGTCCCACAAGGTCACTATGAGTCAAAATCAACTCAGTAGCAACTTTTTTTTTTTTTTTTTTACGGTAACTACTATAGCATAAACAATCCTGCAACAATAGAATCAACAAACAATAATCTATGAATTGATACATAGATAGATATGCCAAGAAGTGAGGGAGGCAGTAAGGGAACACACGCACTGGCAGATACAAATTTGGAGGTGGAAATTTCTTAAATACATGACTGTAGATGATCCTCATACATTAACATAGACAATAGAGCACACAAGTGGCACAGTCGGGGAATCTCTTAGACATAACTAAATACCTCACAGGATGAAGTTCTCAGGTTAAAAAGCAAAGGACCATAGACTCAGGGACAACTACATCAATTGGCACAACACAGTTCTTTTTTTTTTTTTTTTAATAATTTCTACCATGCTTGAAGTGAAAGTTTACAAATCAAGTCAGTGTCTCATACAAAAGCTCATATACACCTTGGTACACACTCCCAATTACTCTCCCCTTTAATGAGACAGCCCGCTCCCTCCCTCCACTCTCTCCTTTTGCGTCCACTTCACCAGCTTCTAACCCGCTCCACCCTCTCATCTCCCCTCCAGGCAGGAGATGCCGACATAGCCTCAAGTGTCCACCTGATCCAAGAAGCTCACTCCTCACCAACATCCCTCTCCAACCCATTGTCCAGTCCAATCCATGTCTGAAGAGTTGGCTTCGGGAATGGTTCCTGTCGTGGGCCAACAGAAGGTCTGGGAGCCATGACAGCCGGGGTCCTTCTAGTCTCAGTCAGACCCTTAAGTCTGGTCTTATGAGAATTTGGGGTCTGCATCCCACTGCTCTCCTGCTCCCTCAGGGGTTCTCTGTTGTGTTCCCTGTCAGGGCAGTCATAGGTTGTAGCTGGGCACCATCTAGTTCTTCTGGTCTCAGGATGATGTAGTCTCTGGTTCATGTGGCCCTTTCTGTCTCTTAGGCTCGTAATTACCTTGTGTCCTTGGTGTTCTTCATTCTCCTTTGATCCACGTGGGTTGAGACCAATTGATGCATCTTAGATGGCTACTTGCTAGCATTTAAGACCCCAGACGCCACTCTTCAAAGTGGGATGTAGAATGTTTTCCTAATAGATTTTATTATGCCAATTGACTTAGATGTCTCTTGAAACCATGGTCCCCAGACTGCTGCCCCTGCTATGCTGGCCTTAGAAGCATTCATTTTATTCAGGAAACTTTTTTGCTTTTGGTTTAGTCCAATTGTGCTCACCTCCCCTGTATTGTGTGCTGTCTTTCCCTTCACCTAAAGTAGTTCTTTGTGGTTGTTGTTGTTAGGTGCTGTCAAGTCAGTTCCGACTCATAGTGACTCTAGGCAAAACAGAATGAAACACTGCCCGGTCCTGCACCATCCTTACAATCATTGTTATGTTTGAGCTCATTGTTGCAGCCACTGTGTCAATCCACCTCATTGAGGGTTTTCCTCTTTTCCGCTGACTGTGTACTCTGCCAAGCATGATGTCCTTCTCCAGGGACTGGTCCCTCCTGAAAACATGTCCAAAGTATGTAAGACGTAGTCTCGCCATCCTTGCCTCTAAAGAGCATTCTGTCCCCACTTCTTCCAGGACAGATTTCTTCGTTCTTTTGGCAGTCCATGGTATATTCAATATTCTTCGCCAACACCAAAATTCAAAGTCATCAACTCATCTTTGGTCTTTCTTATTCATTGTCCAGCTTTCACATGCATATGATGTGATTGAAAATACCAAGGCTTGGGTCAGGCTCATCTTAGTCTTCAGGGTGACATCTTTGCTCTTCAACACTTTGAAGAGGTCTTTTGCAGCAGATTTGCCCAATGCAATGCGTCTTTTGATTTCTTGACTGCTGCTTCCATGGCTGTTGATTGTGGATCCAAGTCAAATGAAATCCTTGACAACTTCAATCTTTTCTCTGTTTATCATGATGTTGCTCATTGGTCCAGTTGTGAGGATTTTTGTTTTCTTTATGTTGAGGTGTAATCCAGGCTGTGGTCTTTGATCTTCATTAGTAAGTGTTTCAAGTCCTCTTCACTTTCAGCAAGCAAAGTTGTGTCTTCCGCATAACGCAGGTTGTTAATGAGTCTTCCTCCAATCCTGATGCCCCATTCTTCCTCATATAGTCCAGCTTCTCAGATTATTTGGTCAGGATATAGATTAAATAGGTATGGTGAAAGAATACAACCCTGGCGTACACCTTTCCCAGCTTTAAACCAATCAGTATCCCCTTGTTCTGTCTGAACAACTGCCTCTTGATCTATGTAAAGACTCCTTATGTGCACAATTAAGTGTTCTTGAATCCCCATTCTTCGCAGTGTTATCCATAGTTTGTTATGATCCACACAGTCGAATGCCTTTACATGGTCAATAAAACACAGCTAAACATCCTTCTTGTATTCTCTGCCTTCAGCCAGGATCCATCTGACATCAGCAATGATATCCCTGGTTCCATGTCCTCTTCTGAAACCAGCCTGAATTTCTGGCAGTTCCCTGTCGATATACTGCTGCAGCCACTTTTGAAAGATCTTCAGCAAAATTTTGCTTGCGTGTGATATTAATGATATTGTTCTATAATTTCCAAATTCAGCTGGATCACCTTTCTTGGGAATAGGCATAAATATGGATCTCTTCCAGTCAGTTGTCCAGGAAGCTGTCTTCCATATTTCTTGGCATAGACGACTGAGCACCTCCAGTGCTGCATCTGTTTGTTGAAACATCTCAATTGATATTCCATCAATTCCTGGAGCCTTGTTTTTCGCCAATGCCTTCAAAGCAGCTTGGACTTCTTCCTTCAGGACCATCGGTTCCTGATCATATGGCACCTCTTGAAATGGTTGAATATCATCTAATTCTTTTTGGTATAATGACTCTGTGTGTTCCTTCCATCTTCTTTTGATGCTTCGTGTGTTGTTTAATATTTTCACCATGGAATCCTTCACTATCGCACTTTGAGGCTTGAATTTTTTCTTCAGTTCTTTCAGCTTGAGAAACGCTGAGCGTGTTCTTCCCTTCTGGTTTTCCATCTCCAGCTCTTTGCACATGTCATTATAATACTTTACTTTCTCTTCTCGAGAGGCCCTTTGAAATCTTCTGTTCAGTTCTTTTACTTCATCAATTCTTCCTTTTGCTTTAGCTGCTCGACGCTCAAGAGCAAGTTTCAGAGGCTCCTCTGACATCCATCTTGGTCTTTTCATTCTTTTCTGTCTTTTCAGTGACCTCTTGCTTTCTTCATGGATGATGTCTTTGATGCCATCCCACAACTTGTCTGGTCTGCGGTCACTAGTGTTCAATGTGTCAAATCTGTTCTTCAGATGGTCTCTAAATTCAGGTGGGATACACTCAAGGTCGTATTTTGGCTCTCATGGACTTGCTCTGATTTTCTTCAGTTTCAGCTTGAACTTGCATATGAGCAATTGATGGTCTGTTCCACAGTCGGCCCCTGGTCTTCTTCTTACTGATGATATTGAGCTTTTCCATCGTCTCTTTCCACAGATGTAGTCAATTTGATTTCTGTGTGTTCCATCTGGTGAGGTCCATGTGTATGCAAAAAAAAAAAAGTCACCGTTTATGTTGGTAAAAGAAGGTATTTGCAATGAAGAAGTCGTTGGTCTTGCAAAATTCTATTATTCGATCTCTGGCATTGTTTCTATCACCAAGGCCATATTTTCCAACTACTGATCCTTCTTCTTTGTTTCCAATTTTTGCATTCCAATAGCCAGTAATTATCAATGCATCTTGATTGCATGTTCAATCGATTTCAGACTGCAGCAGCTGATAAAATCTTCTATTTCTTCATCTTTGGCCCTAGTGGTTGGTACATAAATTTGAACAGTAGTCGTATTAACTGGTCTTCCTTGTAGGCTTGTGGATATTATCCTATCACTGACAGTGTTGTACTTCAGGATAGATATTGAAACATTCTTTTTAACGATGAATGCAACACCATTCCTCTTCAAGTTGTCATTCCCAGCATAGTAGACTATATGATTGTCCGATTCAAAATGGCCAATACCAGTCCATTTCAGCTCACTAATGCCTAGGATATCGATGTTTATGTGTTCCATTTCATTTTTGATTTTGATTTCCAATTTTCCTAGATTCTTACTTCATACATTCCATGTTCCAATTATTAATGGATGTTTGCAGCTGTTTCTTCTCATTTTGGGTCGTGCCACATCAGCAAATGAAGGTCCCGAAAGCTTTACTCCACCTACGCCATTAAGGTCGACTCTACTTTGAGGAGGCAGCTCTTCCCCAGTCATCTTTTGAGTGCCTTCCAACCTGTGGGGCTCATCTTCCAGCAGTATATCAGACAATGTTCCGCTACTGTTTATAAGTTTTTCACTGGCTAATGCTTTTCAGAAGTAGACTGCCGGGTCCTTCTTCCTAGTCTGTCTTAGTCTGAAAGCTCAGCTGAAAACTGTCCTCCATAGGTGACCCTGCTGGTATCTGAATACTGGTGGCATAGCTTCCAGCATAACAGCAACACACAAGCCCCCACAGTATGACAAACTGACAGACATTTAGGGGAAAGTAGTTCTTATCTACTATCTAATTAGTGAATGCCTCTCTCCCACCCTCCCTCCCTCCCTCCCCCCTCTCGTAACCACAAAAGGATGTTTTCTTCTCAGTTTAAACTATTCCTCAAGTTCTTATAATAGTGGTCTTCTGCAATATTTGTCCATTTGCAACTGACTAATTTCACTCAGCATAATGCCTTCCAGGTTCCTCCATGTTATGAAATGTTTCACAGATTCCTCACTGTTCTTTATCCATTGTCTGAACATACCATAACTTATCCATTCATCTATTGATGGGCACCTTGGTTGCTTCCTTCTTTTTGTTATTGTAAACAGTGCTGCAATAAGCATGGGTGTGCATATATCTGTTCGTGTAAAGGCTCTTGTTTCTCTAGGATATATTCCAAGGAGTGGGATTGCTGGATCGTATGGTAGTTCTATTTCTAGCTTTTTAAGGAAGTGCCAAATCTGTCTCCAAAGTGCTTGTACCATTTTATATTCCCACCAGCAGTGTAGAAGTGTTCCAATCTCTCCACAACCTCTCCAACATTTATTATGTTGTGAGTTTTGGATTAATGCCAGCCTTGTTGGAGTGAGATGAAATCTCATTGTAGTTTTAATCTGTGTTTCTGTAATGGCTAATGATCGTGAACATTTCCTCATATATCTGTTAGCTACCTGAATGTCTTCTTTAGTGAAGTTTCTATTCATACCTTTTGCCCATTTTTTAATTGGGTTATTTGTCTTTTTGCAGTTGAGTTTTTGCAGTATCATGTAGATTTTAGAGATCAGGCACTGATCAGAAATGTCATAGCTAAAAACTTTTTCCCAGTCTGTAGGTAGTCTTTTTAGTCTTTTGGTTAAGTCTTTGGATGAGCACAGGTGTTTGATTTTTAGGAGCTCCCAGTTATCCAGTTTTTCTTCTGCGTTCTTTATAATGTTTCGTATACTGTTTATGCCATGTATTAGGGCTCCTAATGTTGTCCCTAATTTTTCTTCCATGATCTTTATTGTTTTGCTGAGAGTTTTTATCAGGAATGAGTGTTGAACTTTGTCAAATGCCTTTTCTGCATCAATTGATAAAATCATGTGATTCTTGTCTATTGTTTTATTTATGTGGTAAAAAAAAGTAGATTACATTAATTGTTTTTCTAATGTTGAACCATCCCTGCATACCTGGTATGAATCCCACTTGGTCATGGTGAATTATTTTTGTGATATGTTGTTGAATTCTATTGGCTAGAATTTGTTGAGGATTTTTGTATCTACGTTCATGAGGGATATAGGTCTATAACTTTCTTTTCTGGTGGTGTTTTTACCTGGTTTTGGTATCAGGGATATGGTGGCTTCATAGAATGAGTTTGGTAGTATTCCGTCCTTTTCTATGCTCTGAAATACCTTTAGTAGTAGTTGTGTTACTCTTCTCTGAAAGTTTGCTAGAACTCTGCAGTGAAGCCGTCTGGACCAGTACTTCTTTTTGTTGGGAGTATTTTGATTACCTTTTCAATGTCTTCTTTTGTCATGGGTCTATTTAGTTGTTGTACCTGTTTGTGTTAGTTTAGGTAGGTAGTGTGTTTCTAGGAATTCATCCATTTCATCTAGGTTTTCAAATTTGTTTGAGTATAGTTTTTTATAATAATTTGATGTGATTCTTTTAATTTCAGTTGGATCTGTTGTAATATCACCCCTCTCATTTCTTATTCAGCTATTTGCTTCCTCTCCTGTTTTTCTTTTGTCAGTTTGACCAGTGGTTTATCCATTTTGTTGATTTTTTTAAAAAACCAGTTTTTGGTCTTGTTAATTCTTTCAATTGTTTTTTTGTTTCATTTAGCTCAGCTCTAATTTTTATTATTTGTTTTCTTCTGGAGCCTGTGGGTTTCTTTTGTTGCTCTCTTTCTATTTGTTCAAATTGTAGGGACAATTCTTTGATTTTGGCCCTTTCTTCATTTTGGATGTGTGCATTTATTGATGTAAATTGACCTCTGAGCACCGCTTTTGCTGTGTCCCAAAGGTTCTGATAGGAAGTGTTTTTATTCTCATTGGAGTCTATGAATTTCTTTATTCTGTCCTTAGTGTCTTCTATAATCCAGTCTTTTTGAGCAGGGTATTGTTCAGTTTCCAAGTGTTTGATTTCTTTTCCCTGCTTTTTCTGTTATTGATTTCCACTTTTATGGCCTCATGGTCAGAGAAGATGGTTTGTGATATTTTAATGTTTTGGATTCTGCTAAGGCTTGCTTTATGACCTAATATGTGGCCTCTTCTAGAGAACGTTCCATGTGCACTAGAAAAGAAAGTATACTTGGTTGCCATTGGGTGGAGTGTTCTGTAGATGACTACGAGGTCAGGTTGGTTGATTGTGGCATTTAGATCTTCCGTGTCTTTATTGAGCTTCTTTCTGGATGTCCTGTCCTTCACTGAAAGTGGTGTGTTGAAATCTCCTCATATTATTGTGAAGCTGTCCATCTCACTTTTCAACGCTGATAGAGTTTGTTTTATGTATCTTGCAGCCCTGTCATTGGGTGCATAAATATTTAATATGGTTATATCTTCTTGGTGTATCATCCCATTAATCATTATATAGTGTCCTTCCTCATCCTTTCTGATGGATTCAACTTTAAAGTCTATTTGTCAGAAATTAATATTGCCACTCCTGCACTTTTTTAATTGTTGTTTGCTTGATATATTTTTTTCCATCCTTTGAGTTTTAGTTTGTTTGTGTCTCTAAGTCTAAGGTGTGCCTCTTGTAGGCAGCATATAGACAGATCTTGTTTTTTAATTCTTTCTGCCACTCTCTGTCTCTTTATTGGTGCATTTAGTCCATTTATATTCAGGGTAATTATGGATAGGTATGAATTTAGTGCTATCATTTTGATGTCTTTTTTTGTGTGTTGCTGACAGTTTCTTTTTCCCACTTGATTTTATGTGCTGAGTAGATTTTCTTTATATATTGTCCTTTCCTTTTATTTGTTGTCGTTGATATTGTTTCTGCTGAGTCTGTATTTTTCCCTTGTATTTTATTTTGATGAGTAGGATAGTTTGTCTCCTTTGTGATTACCTTATTATTTAACCCTATTTTTCTAAATTTAAACCTAACTTTTATTTCTTTGTATCATCATATCTTCCTTTCCATATGGAAGGTGTATGATTACATTTCTTAGTCCCTTTTTATTATTTTAGTGTTGTCTTCTTTTTTATGATAAAATCGCTGTTACCCTGTTTTGGCCTTTTTTTTTTAAATCTTGCTTTTTTTTTTATTTCCCTGTCTGGGTTGATTTCTGGTTGCTCTGCCCAGTGTTCTAGTGTTGGGCTGATACCTGATATTATTGATTTTCTAACCAAAGAACTCCCTTTAGTATTTCTTGTAGTTTGGGTTTGGTTTTTACGAATTCCCTCAACTTGTGTTTATCTGGAAATGTCTTAATTTCACCTTCAAATTTAAGAGACAGTTTTGCTGGATATATGATTCTTGGCAAGGAATTTTTTTCCTTCAATTTTTTAAATATGTCATCCCACTGCCTTCTTGCCTACATGGTTTCTGCTGAGTAGTCCGAGCTTATTCTTATTGGCTCTCCTTTGTAGGTAACTTTTCATTTATCCTTCACTGCTTTTATAATTTTGCCTTTATCTTTGGTTTTGGCAAGTTTGATTATAATATGTCTTGGTGACTTTCTTTTAAAACCTACCTTCTGTGGAGTTCAATGAGCATCTTGGATAGATATCTTCTCATCTTTCACAATATCAGGGAAGTTTTCTGCCAAGAAATCTTCAACAATTTTCTCTGTATTTTCTGTTATCCCTCCCTGTTCTGGTACTCCAATCACTCATAGGTTATTTCTCTTGATAGAGTCCTACATGATTCTTAAGGTTTCTTCATTTTTTAAAATTCTTTTATCTGATTTTTCTTCAAATATATTAGTGCCAACTGATTTATCTTCGAGTTCCAAAATTCTAGCTTCTCCTTGCTTAATTCTGGTCTTCTGACTTTCTATTGAGTTGTCTAATTCTGTAATTTTATTGTTAATCTTCTGAATTTCTGATTGCTGTCTGTCTATGGATTTTTCCAGCTTATTAAACTTTCATTATGCTCCTGAACTAATTTCTTCAGTTGCTTTATCTGTGTGTCCCTTGGCTTGCTCTGCATATTGCCTCATTTCCTTCCTGATGTCTTGAAGGGTACTGTATATTAAACTTTTGTATTCTGCATCTGGTAATTCCAGGAATGCACTTTCATCTAGAAGATCCCTGGATTCTTTGTTTTGAGAGACTGTTGACGTGATTATGGTCTGTTTCTTCATGTGACTTGATATTGACTGTTGTCTCTGAGCTGTTTATAAGTTATTGTATTAGTTTATGCTTCCTTACTGTGTCATAGCTTCTTGCTTTGTTTTGTTTTGGTATACCCCTATGCGTTGCTTGAGTAAGCTAGCTTATTTTCGCCTTTGGAGCTCTGGTGTCCTGTCCCCAGCTGGCTGGAGCTGTTATCAGGCATATCAGTCTAGGAGTCCATTCAGTTTTCTTGCATGAATTCGGCTCAGGTTTCCAGGTAGCAGATCATCAAGTGTGTGGTACAGACTCTGTCCTACAGTCTTACGGGGCAGGGGTGATTGACATATATACCAGTATCTGATTGCAGCAGGAGGTCATGCTCTGAACAAGGCAGGGGGCTGAGAACTGACCCCCAAGTGTCTCTCAGGAAAACACGTCTCCATTCCCTAGACGATGCTGGTGGGTTGGTTCTGCAGAGGGACCATGGGCACCCAAAGTTTTTGGTTGTAAGGACTGAGAGGTAGCAGTTATCTTTGGACCCCTCTCGTGGGTGGCTGGGTGACCTGAGTGGAGCTACGAGTCCTTAGGTCCCTGATGTGGGTAGGTGAGGACCTTGTTTAATAGGCAAAGCAATGTCAAACATCAAACACCCACCTCTGCACCGCACAGCTGAAATGGTTGGAGTTTGCCAGCTAGGGCCTATTCTCCCGAAATAGGCCCACACATGTCCATGCAGAAGGGAAAGGTGTTCAAGGTCCACGGATGGTTTATGCCTGGACAAGAGCCACTTCTTTCCTGAGCTCCCCTGGTTAATGGATCTAGCAAATTATCTTTTCCCCCCAGTTGCAAATTTTTTCCTTCCCCAAGGCTGGGAGGATGGCTCTAGGTGCTCACCAGGGTCTATCTCAGGCCCAGGAATTCAGCTGCTGAAGTTGGCTTGGGGGTGGGTGGGACACGGTAAAATATACACAAGTACTTAGCTTTTGTCGAGTGTGCCATTCTCCTCAGGTTCTGGAGGTGTGAGTAGGCTGTGTGGCTGGCCGCTTCTCCCTGACGAAACTGTGGCCGAACGCTAGTACCAGCCTGCCGCTGCCGCTGCTGCTCCAGGAATGGTGCCTGAGGGCTCCCCGTGATTCAGGTCCAGTAACTCCTCTCCACTTCTGAATGGTATCTTCCTCTCCCTGCCCCTCAGTTCTTTGTCTAAGCTTGCCTTTGATGCTCAGGGCTCCCAACTTGTCACAAATATACTCGTTTCACTTGCTTTTTTGGGCCTTTGTTGTAAAGAGGGCTTGCCGGAAGCGCCTGCCTATTCCGCCATCTTGGCTGTGCCTCCAGTCAGAGCATAGTTCTTAAAGACAATATTCTACATCTTACTTTTCTGAGTAGCATCTAAGATCTTGAAAGCTTGTGAACAGCCTTCTAAAATACAATTATTCATCTCTTTTCCTGTTGCCATTGTCGTTAGGGGCTGTCCAGTTGGTTCCAACTCATAGCTACCCCTATGTACAACAGAACGAAACACTGTGTGGTCCTGTGCCATTCTCATAATCATTATGCTTGAGCACATTGTTGCAGCCACTGTGTCAGTCCATCTTGATGAGGGCCTTCCTCTTTTTTGCTGACCTTCTACTTTACCAAGAATGATGTCCTTCTCCAGGAACCAATTCCTTTGGATAATTTGTCCAAAGTATGTGAGAAATAGTCTCAACATCCTTGCTTCTAAGAAGCATTCTGCCTGTACTTCTTCCAAGACAGATTTGTTCATTCTTTTGGCAGTCCATGATATGTATATACAATATTCTTCACCAACACCATAATTCAAAGATGTCAATTATTCCTCAGTCTTCCTTATTCATTGTCCAGCTTTCACATGCATATGAGGCAACTGAAAACACCATGACTTGGGTCAGGTGCACCTTAGTCTTCAAAGTGATATCTTTGCTTTTTAACACTTTAAAGAGGTCTTCCGCACCAGAATTACCCAACGTAATCCATCATTTGATTTCTCGACTGCTGGTTTCATGGGTGTTGATTGTAGATCCAAGTGAAATGAAATCCTTGACAACTTCAATCTTTTCTCTGTTTATCTCGATGTTGCTTATTGGTCCAGTTGTGAGGACTTCTGTCTTCTTTATATTAATGCATAATCCACATTGAAGGCTGTAGTCTTTGATCTTCAACAGTAAGTGCCTCAAAGGCCTCTTCACTTTCACCAAGCAAGGTTGTGTCATCTGCATAATGCAGGGTGTTAATGAGCCTTTCTCCAATCCTGATGCCACGTTCTTCGTATAGCCCAGCTTTTTGGATTATTTGCTCAGCATACAGATTGAATAAGTATGGTGAAAGTATGCAACCCTGACACACACCTTTCTTGACTTTAATCCACGCAGTATCCCCTTGTTCTGTTCAAACAACTGCCTCTTAATCTATGAGCCTGTTCCTTATGAGCACAACTGTTTTGGAATTCCTAGTCTTCACAATGTTATCTGTAACTTATTACGATCTACACAGTTAAATGCCTTTGCATAGTCAATAAAGCATAGGTAAACATCTTTCTTGAATCCTCTGCCTTCAGCCAGGATCCATCTGACATCTGCAATGATATCCTTCATCTCTTTTGGTCTGGAGTAAAGGAGAAGGAAAATAGTAAAGACTCAAGGGAGCAATTAGTCCAAAGGACTAATGTACCACATGAATCACAGCCTACATGGCCCCAAGACCAGAAAAACTAGATGGTGTCTGGCTGCCACTAATGGTTGCTGTGACTGGGACAGGAGAAAAATGTATAACAAATGATTAAATTCAGAAAAATGACCAGAATTACTGGTCTGACAGAGACTGGAGGAACCCTGGGACTATGGCACCTGGACACCCTTCTAACTTAGCATGGAAGCCACTCCTGAAGTTCATCTTTCAGCCAAAGGTTAGAGAGGTCTATAAGACAAACAATAACACATGTTAGGGACATGCTTCTTAGATCAATCAAGTATACTAGATCAAATGGGCAACACTTGCCCAGGAACAAAGATGAGAAGCCAGAAATGAACAAGAAAACTGGACAAATGGACACAGTGAACCCAGAGTGGACAAGGAAAAGGGGAGAGTGGCGACAAAATGCAACATTGCAGCCAATGTACTGAAACAATTTGTGTATAAATTTTTGAAAGAGAAATTAATTTTGCTGTGTAAACTTTCATCTAAACCACAATAAAAATTTTAGAAATATATATTTTGGAACAATTTCTCCCTTCTTCCTTACTTCTCTCTTCTTTCTTTCTTTGTTAAAACATGGATTTTACAAATATTTGGATACTACCGTGTGTGTTAATTTTTATAATTTTCCTGTATATTTTCAATGCTTAATGACTCATAGTAATATTCTACTGTCATTTTGGAGAGTCAAACATGTTTTATGTCATTTAGCATTATAAAAATGATAACAAGTATAACAAAATTTAAATAATGCCCTTATTAAGGAAGTAGACTTGTTTTCTGACCCATACCCTGGGATCCTTCTTTATCTCTGTTTAGCCCTTCCTGCTCCCGTTTTCTATTTACAGCCTCTTCACACTGGAAGCCAAGCTTATTACTTTGCATCAGCATTTGATGAAGAGTTGACATAATAAGCTCTGGTTATATTCTGAATTCAGTTGAAGAAGATAGCTTATGAGAAGCTTACAATTGTGAAAGAAGATTTAGTATGCTGTTCAGTAAGCAACAAATCTGAGTGTTGTCTACACAGGATTCCCGTCAGCAGGCTTCATCCAAAACCTTTCAATACAAATTCTAGCAATCCATACACATTTGGAAGAAAAAAATTTTATATTAAGCCACATACATAATTTATACTTTTGGCATTGCTGTATATAATTTCAGAGGAAGTCTGATCACCTTAACGTTTTTAAACATCGCCCTGTTTTATTCATAACATAATTTCAGAAACATTTTTTCCTAGGAGTGCTGAAAAATGATGTGCTCTTTAGGATTTCAAGACACATCTGACAAACAAAAAATGAAATTATTGTTATGAATAAGATTTGTTTTTAATTATCCCATCTCTTTTACCACAAAACCCACTGGGAAAATTATTACTGAGTGTTACCAGAACACAATGGAACTCTTGCAGATTGAATCCAAAAGTTCTGTGGAATCTTTTCTTTGAAGGTCCATGTCCCCTCCCCACTTCAGAGAAAGTAGTCATGTCAGAAAGAAGCGAGCTGACCATCGTAAGACCTGTCTCCTCTGGTGCCAAAGAATTAATAAGTTGGTTTCAACCAGAGTTTTGCAACACATATCAGTGACTACTGCTAATACTGAATCCATGCCAGATACTAACCAAAAGCAGCAGTTCAAAATCTACCCAATGGTGCCACGGGGGGGGGGGGGGGCAAAAGTCCTGGTGATATGCTTCCATAAAGATTACAGTCAAGAAAACCCTATAGAGCACTTCTACTCTGTAACACATGAGTCATCATGAGTCAGAATCAGCTTGACAGCAACTAGCAATAACAATGAGGGAAAAGTAAAAGGGAGATGGATTTCAACTCAATGTAAGGAAACATATTCTGTCAGTTCACTCAGAAGTAGACTAGAAAACCTTGTGAAGCACTTTAAGTTCTCAACACTGAAAGTACTAGAGTACATTTGGCCAAATACTTTGGTGAGAAAGATCGTGAGCTAAATTTAATGTTAAGTCAAAACATAATACTCTATGACTCTGATATAAAATACGTGATAGATGACCAATAAAGGCAGCTAAAAACATGAGATAAGAGAAACTTGCATCAAAAAATTGTTTTTCATTAAGTACCTAGACCTTCATTTATGTGTAAGTAAAAATGTGATATAGGAGTGAGACCAGATGTAGTAAAGAATCTCATTGTGTTTTCTTTGTTAGAAATTATCCTTTCAAAAGGTAATGTGCTTAGCATTACAACAGTTGAAACTTCTTTAGAAGTTATTTTTTAAAACTTTTTTCAAAATAGTTGCGATAAAGTGTTATTTCTCTTCCACTTTCATTCAACAGGATTTTTCCTCGTTGACATATAATCCCACAGGTCCCTCCGCACAGAGTTATTCTATAACAAGTTGTTTTGCTCTATTGATTTTTTTATGGAAAGCTCACGCCGGTGGTATAGAAACAGGAAAAAGAGGGATGTCTCCTATCCAAAAAGCATGCTGGAACAAAAAAAATTAGCAGTAAGTTCTAAGAAATTCTAAATAGGTTTTAAAAATGAAGAAAGCCTTATTGAAAGCATTAGTTGTAATCAGCTTAGATAAAGCAATGAGAATTCTCCAAAAAGGGGGAGGGAAATAAAACTCATTGATCAGAAGTTAGAATGTTGACTCATGAAGCATTCAGTGGTGTTTCTTAAAAAGGCCAGCTTCCATTTAGATCTCTGGTATGCACATATAGTAAAAATTATGTCTCAGATTCTTCATGACTTCTAAATTTTGTTATTGCTTTGGCTCTATGTAAGGAAAAATCCAAATTGTCTATTTGCTTCTACACCACAGTCTGCAACTTGTAAATTCTCTATGGGAAACTTTTAAATCTATGGAATTATCAGATTACACTTTTTGGTAATTAAGGATAAAAGTGTTATTTACTGTTTTCCACCACCCACATCTGTGTTCTTACTGATAATAACAATAATATACTTCATACTGTTATATCTTACAGCAAAAGTCATTAAGAAGACTATTTTCAAAGAGAAATCTCACCTAAAATTAATGTGCATGAAGCAGGTACATGGTCAATAAATAAGCAAAATGATGTCTATCTAAGTACAAAGATCTATAATTATATCCATAGAAATACTATTTCTCTAAGCGATTAGACCAAATTGTTTTCCAATACATTTAGCTTTGGTTTACACTTAATATATTTTAATTTTTATTCACATACTATACAAAATGTCGCTGTATTTTCGTATTTTTCTTTTAAAATCAACAGATCAATTAGGACTTCAAAAGTAATTCCAATAATAAACAAAATCCAAATAAAAAAATCACAAATTATCTTCTTATGAGTTAATGCTTACAATACTTACCTTATAAAGTAAACAAGGAGCTTTTCCAACCTTAGGGCCTTGTTATTTTGCAAAAATGAACACTCAAAGAGAATCACATACCTCTTAAAAATAATATATATGAACTATGCTCCTTATTTTATTTCTCAGGAGATCTTGTTTACAAATTAAAAACCCAAAACCAAACTTGTTGCCATCGAGACGATGCTGACTCATGGCAGCCCCATGTGTTAGAGGGTAGAAGTGCTCCATAGGGTTTTCTTGGCTGTAACCTTTACAGAAGCACACTGCCACACCTTTCCTCTGTGGCATCACTGGGTGGGTTTGAACTGCCAACCTTTAGATTAGCAGCCAAGGGTAAACTATTTGTGCCAGGGGCCTCACTGAAAAATTAGTCTGGATATAAAGAAGAGTGAGGGAAAACTGTCTAGTTTCTAAAATTTTAAGGTTGCCAAATCAAGGGCAATCTAGGATCATAAGTACTGTAGCCTGGATTGGACCCATTGCTTTGGCGACACAGTAGCGGTGTTCTGGGATAAATGGAACATCTGCTTTTCACACCTGAATGAATCCCACAATATGAGTAAATGGAACCATAGAGCTTCAGGCACCATCTCATTCTCAGATCTAGACTTCCAAGATTACATCAACTGAAGTGGAAAATATCTAAGAAAACAGCCTTTGGGAAAGGTAACATTATGTTTGGATGACCTTTATTCCCATGTACAGACCATTTCTATGAAAAATTTTATACATGTTTTTTATGATCAATATACCATTTAAATAACTGTCAGTATAAATGATTAGCACTGCAACAACAAAACACATTCCAAAAAGTATCTGGGTCTTCAGAAGTTACAATGTTTAAATGTCATTATTCTCCTTCATAAGCTTGTTGTAGCATAGTTTTATTTCTCTGCATCATGGAAAGCTGGAAATGCCCTCCAAATATATTTAGAAAAATTGTGTGGAAAAATAAGTACAATTTTACAAGGTTCATGTATTTTTAAAATTACTCTTTAGGAGTAAATAAACCATTCTCCATGGCATACCAATGAACACATTTTTCACGCCACCAGGGTATCATTTGAGTGATCAAAATGATTAGATTATTAAATTGTGACTAAACCTAGAGTCTAATCACTTTTTCTAAATATGCGTATGACGTTAAAGAAGTCAGAATTCCGGGACTTTGACTTCTTTATCTGCATAATGAATGGGTTAGGCTAAATAATCCTTTTCTGCTTGAAAATTCTCTAATTCTATCACTGAGCTTCCATCCGAAGTAGATCTCCAGTAGCAACTAATGATGTAAGTGAAAACTAGGTCTTGACCACGTCTTTTGAAATTAACTGTGTAAATATTAACATCAACAGCCAAAGGGAATCTGGAGCACTACAGAAGTAAAACTCAGAAATATACAATCTTCACATTGCTAAAGAAGATAACAGACATGAGCACAGAAGCCTGTCCACAAAAAAAAAAAAAAAAAGAGAGAGAGAGAGAAAGGGGTAGATAGATTTGACCAATCAGGCTCTAAGCATGCTTTACTACTTTAATGTAAATCTGAAGGGATATTTATCTGTCAATGGATGTGAGGAATTTTAAGGTGAAACACAGGTTGACTTAATATAAAAATACATATAATAGTAAACTAAAACACAGTAAATCAAAAATTTGATCAGTTATTGAAACTGAAATAAGAATTGTAAATTATTGAAGCCTCTTATGTATGTAAGCCAATCATTGTTCAAATGATCTGATACAATAGCTCATGGTGTCAAATTGTTAAGAAACTACTATGAGAAGACAATAAAGAAACCAAAATTAAGTACAAGCAATGGACTGAAAAGTATTCCTGGCTTTTCACTTACAAAATATCAGTTCAATCACATATTCGAGAAACATGACTGCACAGCTTCTAAATACCAGGTACTATGCTAGATGCCGGAGTCCTGATGGTGCAGTGGTTAAGGGCTCAGGATGCTAACCAAAAGCTCAGCAGTTTGAATCTATCAGCCACTCCTTGGAAACCCTATGGGGCAGTTCTACTCTGTCCTATATGGTCGCTATGAGTGGGAATTAGCTTGACAGCAATGGGTTCTATGCCAGGTGCTAGGGCAATAAAATCGCAGCCTTTACATTCAGTGAATTTACAGTCAAGTGAACAAGTAAGTATGTGCCTGTATGATAAAATTTTGTGTCTACAAAAGTCACAGAAGAACGAATGACCAATTCTCTGAGCACATATGGAGCAGTCAGGAAATGCTTCACAAAAATGACACAGACTAAGGTGAAACCTAATCTGAATCTGAAAAAGATGAGTGGGTATTTTCCACATTGTTGAGGAGGAGAAGGTTCAGAATGGAGGAGACTTTCTATGCACTGGATAATAATGAACAGAGGTCAGTGGCATGAAACAGCTTAGTGTATTTCCAGCAACTCATAACACAGAGGAAGCAGGAGTAGACACGAGGATGGGTGACAAGGAGAATTATGGGAAGAGACCTAACGATGTGAATTTTATCACATAAATCATGGAAAAGTCACTGAAGCATATTAAGAAAGTACCAAGACCAAATTTGCCTTTTAAAAAGATCAATGTCACCTCAGTGAGTAGATGCAAGAATTATGGCAGTCAATAGTTAGGTGGCTATTGCAACTAGCTAATGTAGATGATGAGGACCCAAACTAAAGTGAAATTAATGAGAAGAAAGAAGAGGGAATGGATATAAGAGCAACTGATCTAACCTCTCATCATTTTTATTTTTACATCTATAATCACCCAATACAGGGATAAAAAAAGCTATGATTTAAAACTGAGATACTTTTGTTACCTGAGGATTAAATAAATGACACATTGTGAAAACATCTGATGTTCAAGAAATATTCACTAAATCTTGAGAAGGAAAGGACAGATAGATGGAGGAAGAGAAAGGAGGGAGGCAGAGAGGCAGGAAGGAAAGAAGGGAGGGAGGGAGGGAAAGAGGAAAGGACAGAGGGAGAGAGGAAAGGAGGAAAGAAAGGTGACAGAGAGGTAGGGAGGGAAGAGGAAAAATACTCAAAGCTGAGAAAGAATCACCAGTAAGGATTACAGGTAACAGTACAAAGTACTCACAGACGCCAGGAATAATGCCTATTTTCACCAGCCAAACTAGAAAACTTCAAGATTTATAAGGCATTGGATAGGGTACACAGAAAAGTATTGCCTCAGTAGTGAGGAATACTTAGTCAGACTGTGTACTGATTTGGTCCCACCTAAGAAATGTTAAAAGCAAGACCTTTCAAGGATCAAACCATTTCCAGATAAATATATATCATTATAAAAATCAAGGAGCCCTGGTGGCACAAATGGTTAAGTACACAGCTGCTAACCCAAAAGTTGGCAGTTGGAACCTACCCAGGGGCTTCATAAGAGAAAGACTTGGTAATCTGCTTCCTTAAAGACTACAGCCAAGGAAACTCTATGGGGCAGTTCTACTCTGTTACATGTGGCCACTATTTATTGAAATCAACTCAATGCACACCAAAACAACACGAAGATCAAGAATATTTATGCCTATTTCCAGCACCAATAAGGTAAAATTCAACATGTCTGGCATCCAGACACTAATTACCAGGCATGCAAAAAAAAAAAAAAAAAGGCAGGAAAACATCACTCATAATGAGGAAAAAAATCATCCAACTAAAACCCAGAACTGGTAAAGATGGTAGACTTAGCAGTTAAGGACACAAAATAGTTATCAAAATTGCATTCCACTTCAGAATATATTTTACAATAGAGTCTTAGATTTGTTGTTGTTGTTAGGTGCCACTGAGTCAGTTCCAACTCATAGTGGCCCTATGTACCACAGAATGAAACACTGCCCAGTCCTGAGCCATCTTACAAACATTGTTATGCTTGAGCCCATTGTTGCAGTCACTGTGTCAATCCATCTTGTCAAGAGTCTTCCTCATTTCTGCTGACCCTGTACTTTACCAAGCATGATGTCCTTCTCCAGGGACTGATCCCTCCTGACAACTAGTGCAAAGTATGGAAGACACAGTCTCGCCATCCTTGCTTCTAATGAGCATTCTGGCTGTACTTGAAGACAGACTTGTTTGTTCTTTTGGCAGTCCATGGTATATTCAATATTCTTTGCCAACAGCACAATTCAAAGGTGTCAATTCTTCTTTGGTCTTCCTTATTCATTGTCCAGCTTTCACATGTATGTGATGCGATTGAAAATACTATGGCTTGGGTCAGACACACCTTAGTCTTCAAGGTGACTCTTTGCTTTTCAACACTTTAAAAGAGGTCTTTCACAGCAGACTTGCACAATTCAATGGGTCTTTTGATTTCTTGACTTCTGCTTCCATGGGTGTTGATTGTGGATCCAAGTAAAATGAAATCCTTGACAACTTCAATCTTTTCTCCATTTATCACGATGTTACTTACGGGTCCAGTTGTGATGATTTTTGTTTTCTTTATGTTGAGATGTAACCCATACTGAAGGCTGTGGTCTTTAATCTTGATCAGTAAACGCTTCAATTCCTCTTCACTTTCAGCAAGCAAAATTGTGTCATCTGCATAACACAGGTTGTTAATGAGTCATCCTCCAATCCTGATGCCCCACTCTTCTTCATATAGTCCAGCTTCTCAGATTATTTGCCCAGCATACAGACTGAATAGGTATGGTGAAAGGATACAACCCTGATACACACCTTTCCTGATTTTAAACCACTCAGTATCCCCTTGTTCTGTCTGAACAACTAACTCCTGATCTACGTACAGGTTCCTTAAGAACACAATTAAGTGTTCTGGAATTCCCATTCTTCACAATATAATCCATAATTTGTTACGATCCACACAGTTGACTGCCTTTGCATAGTCAATAAAACACAGGTAAACATTCTTCTGGTATTCTCTGCTTTCAGCCAGGATCCACCTGACATCAGCAATGATATCCCTGGTTCCATGTCCTTTTCTGAATCCACCCTAAATTTCTGGCAGTTCCCTTTTGACATGCTCTTCAGCAAAATTTTGCTTGCATGTGATATTAATGATATTGTGTGATAACTTCCACATTCGGGAATAGGCATAAATATGGATCTCTTCCAGTCAGTTGGCCAGGTAGCTGTTTTCCAAATTTCTTGACATAGATGACTGAACACTTCTAGCACTGCATCCATTTGCTGAAACAGCTCAGCTGATATTCTCAGTGTTTTGGCAGTTGTATAATGTTGTGATCACTGCCCTGTTGAGATCTGATATGTGTTCACCCCCGTGATGAGATCTGCTGTGAGTAGCCAACCAGTTGAAAGGCAGTTTCCTTGGGCGTGTGACCTGCATCAAATGTAAGTGGACATTCTGGCAAGACTCCAGGGCTTTTGCTTGCTCTGGATCCTGCAGCCGCCTTCTGTTCACCTGACCTCTGGTTCTTAGGACTTGAGCCAGCAGTTTACCTGAGGTCTTGCCTGTCAATCTTGGGATTCATCCATCTTCGAAGACTGTAAGCAAGAGCTCTGCTCTCTGACCTGCCGATCTTGGGTTCGCCAGCCCACAAAGCTATGTAAATCAGGAGAAGCCTCTATCCTGACCCACACGCTTGGGATGTTCCAGCCTCCACAACCTCATGAGCCATTTCCTTGATATACATCGCTCTCTCTCTCTATATATATATGCATTATGGGTTTTGCTTCTCTAGAGAACCCAGCCTAAAACAGCTACTATTGGAGACATGGAAAATAATACACGCTGTCAAAAACTGGAACCCTTATGTATTGCTGGTGGAAATGTAAAATGGTCCAGCTGCTGTAGCAAACAGTTTGGCAGTTCCTCAAGAAGTTAAACATAGAATTACTATAAAAAAAAGCATGTCCCCATAATTCCACTGCTAGTTATATACCCAAAAGACTTGAAAGCAGGGACTCAAACATACTTGTATACCATGGTTCACTGCTCTGTCATTCTCAGTAGCTAAAAGGTGGAGACAACCCAAATGTTCATCAATAGATGAACAGATGAACAAAATGTGATACATACATACAGTGGAATATTATTCAGCCATAAAGAGAAATGAAGTCCTGATACATGCTACAGCATGAATGAACCTTGAAAACGTTAGGCTGAGTGAAGTAAGTCAGATGTCAAAGAGTAAATACAGTATGATTCCACTTATATGAAAGATGTAGAACAAGCAAATGCATGGAAACAAAAGTTTATCACTGGTTACCAGGTATTGGGGTGGGGGTGGGGGGAATGGAGAGCTATTTCTTACAGGATATTGTGTTTCTCTTTAGAATGATGAAAAACATTTGGAAATGTATAGAGATTATGGTCACATAACGTGGTAAAGATACTTAATGTCACTGAATTGTACATGTAAAAATGGTTGAAATGGCAAATGTTCAGTTATATATATTTCATCATTATAAACTTAAAAAAATTGTATTCTATTTGTTCTAAAATAAAGACATCTAAGATATAAAAAAGGCCCAAGATGAACTTTATAAATATAATTCACAATGTGTCAGATTAAAAATACACTGGAGGGGATTCATAGAAGATTAGATATTAAAGAAGAAAACATAGAAAACATCCAAAATAAAACAGAAAGAAAAGATAATTAAAAAACAATTAAAAATAATCAACAGAGCATCAGAAAAACATCAAGAAGCCTAATTTATAAGTAGCTGAAGTTCCTGTAGAAAAGAGGAGAGAAAGGAAAGGAAAACTTCTATTACCTTGTTAGAACTTTCTTCGATATGATACCAAAAGCATGATTCATAGAAAGAAAAAAAAAGATAAACTGGACTTCATCAGAATGTTTTTAAAATCTGTTCTTCAAAAGGTACCATTAAGAGAATTAAAAGACAAGTTTCAGACTAGGAGAAAATATTTGCAAAGCATACATTGGATAAAGAATTTGTATTCTGAATACATAAAGAATATTTGAAAATCAAAAATAAGAAAACAAACAACATGCTTAAAAATTGGGCAAAGAGGATGTGGGGCCAAGATGGCGGAGTAGTCAGACACTTCCAGTGGTACCTCTTAGAACAAAGATCCGAAAAAATAAGCAAATCGATTATATATATGACCAGCCAGGAACTCTAAGCATCAAAGGCAAAGTTAAGAAATCGGACTGAGTGATGCGGGAGGGAGAGACGGTGCAGAAGCAGCGAGGAGTTGCTGAGTCTGTGGCAGAGCCTCAGCCCCGATTTCCTGGCGCAACTGCAGTGGAGAGTATGACAGTGTTCGGGGACGTGGTTGCTTCAGTGTAAGAAGGCAAGCCAAGTGGTGCACCCCTGATTCCCTGGCAGGACCACAGCAAGGCTGGTGGTGGCATTTAGAAGGCAGCTGCTTCAACGAAAGAAGGCAAGCAAGGTGACACAGCCCCAACCCCCGGGGCAGCCACGGCAGGGATCAAGCCAGCACACACAACCTACATATACCTTTGGAATCTGAGATAAAACAGCACTCTTGGCACAAGATAAGTGATTTTGTCTAATTTAATGCATGGATCTAATAGCTTCTCCTTTTGAGATAACTCTCTCCTATCTATCTGATCCCTTCTCCTTCTGCCCCAGCCAGATTCATTAACAATTGATTCCCCTGGTCCTGAGATAGGTTCTGCTGTACTCCCTGAGCCACTCTTATGGCCTTGGAGAAGGAACAAATTAACAAACAGGGGAAAAATACTTTGCCAACTCCCCTCATCTGGAAATCAGAGCAGAAACAGCTCCAGTCAAGGCACAAGTGGTTCACAGACTTTGTCTTTCACCCCGCATGGATCCAGGTGGCCCCATTACAGCAGATAGGATCTGGCTGTTATATTGCAAGGGTGAATCTGTTTGAGGTCTGACTGTAACTGTTTCAGCTGTGCAGTGGACAGGCAGTTTTTTTTTTTTTTTTTGATGTTTGATACCACTCTGCCTATTAAACAGGGCCCTTTTCACCTAACCACAGCAGGGGCCTGAGGGTTGGAGGCTCCGCCCATGCCACCTAGCCACCCATGGCAGGGGCCCAAGGATAAGTGGTACCTACTAGTCCTTACAGTTAAAAGCACTGGGTGCCTATGGCACAGCTGCAAAGCCCACCCACCAGAGCGCTCTGGAGAACAGGGACATGCCTTCCTCACAGACACTCGGGAGAAGGTTGTCAGCACCCTGCCTTCCTCTGAGTGTGACCCCCTGTTGCTGCCAGAAACCTGAGCACACACCAGTAACCACTGCTCCTCTAAGATCATAGGTGAGAGTCTGCATCACACACTAGGTGACCAACTACTGGGACACCTGAGCTGAATCTATACAAAATAGCGAATAGACTCCTAGGTTCATATACCTGGTAACAGCTTTAGCCATCTGGTGACAGGAGATTAATGCTTCAAAGGCTCCAATAATCAAGTAACCTCACTCTAGTAGCCTATTTGGGTATATCAAAACAAAACAAAGCAAGAAGCTAAGACACAGGGAGCAAACATAAAATAGATTAATACAATAACTTAAAGGTGGTTCGGACACAACAGTCGATATCAAATCACATAAAGAAGCAGACCATGATTGCTTCAAAAAACTCCCAAAACACAGACTCAAGGATTCTTCCAAATGATGTGTTCCTGGAATTACCAGATGTAGAATACAAAATATTAACATACAGAACTCTTCAAGACTTCAGGAAGGAGATAGGCAAAATGCAAAACAAGCCAAGGAGCACACAAAGAACTCCAGGAAATTAAGATTATTAAAGAACATAATGAAAAATTTAATAGGCTGCAAGAATCCATAGAGAGACAGCAATCAGAAATTCAGAAGATTAACAATACTATTTCAGAATTAGACAACTCAGTAGAAAGCCAGCAGAGCAGAATTGTGGAAATGGAAGTCAGAATTAGTAAGATTGAAGGTAAAGCCCTTGGCAACAATATATTCAAAGAAAAATCAGATAAAAGAAGTTAAAAAAATGAAGAAACCCTAAAGAATTGTGTTGGACTCTATCAAGAGAAAAAAACCTATGAATGATTGGAGTACCAGAACAGCAAGAGACAACAGGAAATACAGAGAGAATTGTTGAAGATTTGTTGGCAGAAAACTTCCCTGACATCGTAAAGATGAGAGGATATCTATCCAAGATGCTTATCAAACCCAATACAAGGTAGATCCCAAACTATAATTAAACTTGCCAAAACCAAAAATAAAGAGAAATTTTTAAGAGCAGCCAGGGATAAACGAAAAGTCACCTACAAAGGAGAACCAATAAGAATAAGCTCAGTCTACTTGGCAGAAGCCATGCAGGCAAGAAGGCAATGGGATGACATATATAAAGTATTGAAGGAGAAAAATTGCCAGCCAAGAATTATTTACCCAGAAAAACTGTCTCTCAAATATGAAGGTGAAATTAGGACATTTTCAGATGAACAGAAGCTTAGGAAATTTGTAAAAACCAAACCAAAAACTACAAGAAATACTAAAGAGAATTCTCTGGTTAGAAAACCAGTAATATCAGATATCAACCCAACACTAGAACACAGGACAGAGGAACCAGATATCAACCCAGATAGGGAAATCACAAAAATAAATCAAGATAAAAAAATGCTCAAAACAGGGAATCAGTGATGTCACTAAGTAAAAGATGACAACATTCAATTGATAAAGAGCGGCTAAAAGTAGTCATAAGTCTTTCACATGGAAAGGAAATCAAGGGGATATAGGGAGATACAAGTCAGGTTTACACTTAGAAAAATAGGTAAATATTAGGGTAACCACAAAGGAGATTAACAATCCTACACATCAAAATAAAATACAAGAAACACATAAAGACTCAGCAAAAAAAAAAAAAAACAACGAAAAAGAGGAACACACAAATTACAAAGAAAACTACTTAGCACAAAAAAAGTGGAAAAATGAAACCATCAACAACACACAAAAAAAGACGTCAAAATGTCAGCACTAAACACATACTTATCTATAATCATGCTGAATGTAAACAGACTAAATGCACCAATAAAGAGATAGAGAGTTGCAGAATGGATAAAAAAACACAATCTGTCTACATGCTGCCTACAAGAGATACACCTTAGACATAAAGATGCAAACTAAAACTTAAAGGATGGAAAAAATATATCAAGCAAACGTCAATCAAAAAAGAGCAGGAGCGGCTATACTAATTTCTGACAAAACAGATTTCAAAGTTAAATCTACCACGAAGGATAAGGAACAACACTATTTAATGATTAAAGGGACAATATAGCAGGAGGATATTACCATGTTAAGTATTTATGCACCCAACGACAAGGCTTCAAGATACAGAAAACAAATTCTGACAGCACTGAAAAGTGAGATAAACATAATAATAGTAGGAGACTTCAACACACCACTTTCAGTGAAGGACAGAATATCCAGAAAGAATCTCAATAAAGACACAGAAGAGCTAAATACCACAATCAACCCACTTGACCTCATAGACATATACGGAACACTCCACCCAACAGCATCCAATTATACTTTCTTTTCCAAAACACATGAAACATTCTCTAGAATAGACCACATATTAGGCCATAAAGCAAACCTTGACAGAATCCAAAATATCAAAATATTACAAATTATCTTCTCTGACCATAAATCCACAAAACTAGAAGTCAGTAACAGAAAAGTCAGGGAAAAGAAACCAAACACATAGAAACTGAACGGTTTGCTCAAAAATGATTGGATTATAGTAGAAATTAAGGATGGGATAATGAAATTGATAGAATTCAATGAGAATGAAAACACTTCCCATCAGAACCTTTGGGACACAGCTAAAGCAGTGTTCAGATGTCAATTTATAGCAATAAATGCACACATGCAAAAAAAAGAAAGGGCACAAACAAAGCATTATCCCTACAACCTGAACAAATAGAGAGCAACAAAAGAAACTCTTAGGTACCATAAGAAAGTAAATAAGAAAAATTAGAGCAGAATTAAATGAAATAGAGAACAGGAAAACAATTGAAAGAGTTAACAAGACCAAAAGCTGGTTCTCTGAAAATACTGACAAAGTCGGTAAACAATTGGCCAGACTGACAAAATAAAAAACAGGAGACAAAGCAAATAACCTGAATAAGAAATGAGATGGGTGATATCACAACAGACCGAACTGAAATCAAAAGAATTATAACAGAATACTATGAAAAATTATACTCTAACAAATTTGAAAACCTAGAGGAAATGAACAAATTTCTAGAAACACACTACCTACCTAAACTAACACAAACTGAGGTAGAACAACTAAACAAACCCATAACAAAAGAAGAGATTGAAAAAGTCATTTAAAAACTCCCAACAAAGAAAAGCCCTGGCCCTGACGGCTTCACTAGAGAATTCTACCAAACTTTCAGAGAAGAGTTAACAAAACTACTACTAAAGCTATTTCAGAGCATAGAGAAGGACGGAATACTCCCAAAATCATTCTATGAAGCCAGCATAAACCCGATACCAAAACCAGGTAAAGACACCACAAAAAAGAAAATTCCAGAACACTATCCCTCATGAACTTAGATGAAAAAATCCTCAACAAAATTACAGCCAATAGAATTCAATAACATATCAAAAGAATAATTCACCATGACCAAGTGGGATTCATGCCAGGTATGCAGGGATGCTTCAACATTAGAAAAACAATCAACATAATTCATCACATAAATAAAAGACAGAACCACATGATCTTATCAATTGATGCAGAAAAGGTATTTGACAAAGTCCAACACCCATTCATGATAAAAGCTCTCAGCAAAATAGGAATAGAATGAAAATTCATAAACATTATAAAGGGCATTTATAAAAAGCCAATAGCCAACATCATCCTAAATGGAGAGAGCCTGAAAGCATTCCCCTTGAGAACAGGAACCAGACAAGGATGCCCTTTATCACCACTCTTATTCAACATTGTGCTGGAGGTCCTAGCCAGAGCAATCAGGCTAGATAAAAAAAGAAATGGCACCCAAATTGGCAAAGAAGAAGTAAAGGTATCTCTGTTTGCAGATGACACGATCTTATACATAAAAAAAACCCTAAAGAATCCTCAAGAAAACTACTGAAACTAATAGAAAAGCTCAGCAGAGTTATCAGATGACAAGATAAACATACATAAATCAGTCGGATTCCTCTACACCAACAAAGAGAATGTGGAAGGGTAAATCACCAAATCAATACCATTTACAATAGCCCATAAGAAGATATAATACTTAGAAATAAATCTAACAAGAGACATAAAAGATCTATATAAAGAAAACTATAAGACACTACTGCAAGAAACCAAAAGAGACCTACATAAGTGGAAAAACATACCTTGCTCGTGAATAGGATGACTTAACATTGTAAAAATGTCTATTCTACCCAAAGCGATCTATGGATACAATGCAATCCAGATCCAAATACCAGTGACACTTTTTAATGAGATGGAAAAACAAGTCACCAACTTCATATGGAAGGGAAAGAGGCCCCGGATAAGTAAAGCATTACCGAAAATGAAGAAAAAGTGGGAGGCCTCACTCTACCTGATTTTAGAACATATTATACTGCCACAGTAGTCAAAACAGCCTGGTACTGGCACAACAACAGATACATAGGCCAATGGACAGAATTGAAAATCCAGACATAAACCCATCCACATATGAGCAGCTGATATTTGACAAAGGCCCAAAGTCAGTTAAATGGGGAAAAGACAGTCTCTTTAACAAATGGTGCTGGCATAACTGGATATCCATCTGCAAAAAAATGAAACAAGACCCATACCTCACACCATGCACAAAAACCAACTCAAAATGGATCAAAGGCCTAAATATAAAATCTACAATGATAAAGATCATGGAAGAAAAAATAAGGACAATGCTAGGAGCCCTAAAACAGGGCATAAACAGTGTACAAAAGATTACTAACAATGTACAAACACCAGAAGAGAAATCAGATAACTAGGAGCTCCTAAAAGTCAAACACCTATGCTCATCCAAAGACTTCACCAAAAGAGTAAAAAGATTACCTACAGATTGGTAAAAGGTTTTTAGCTATGACATTTCCAATCAGCATCTGATCTCTAAAATCTATATGCTACTGTAAAAATTCAACAACAAAAAGACAAATAACCCAACTAAAAATTGGGCAAAGGATATGAACAGGCACTTTACCAAAGAAGACATTCAGGTACCTAATAGATACATGAGGAAATGCTCACGATCATTAGCCAGTAGAGAAATACAAATCAAAACTACAGTGAGATTCCATCTCACCCCAACGAGGCTGGCATTAATCCAAAAGGCACAAAATAATAAATGTTGAAGAGGTTGTGGAGAGACTGGAATACTTATACACTGCTGGTGGGAATGTAAAATGGTACAGCCACTTTGGAAATTGATTTGGCACTTCCTTAAAAAGCTAGAATAGAACTACCATATGACCCACCAATTCCACTCCTTAGAATATACCCTAAAGAAATAAGAGCCTGCACACCCGTGTTCATTGCAGCTCTGTTTACAATTACAAAAAGATGGAAGCAACCAAAGTCCCCATCAGGGATGAATGGATAAACAAATTATAGTATATTCACACAATGGAACACTATTTAACAATTAAGAACAATGATGAGTCTGTGAAACATTGCATAATATGGAGGAATCTGGAAAGCATTATGCTGAGTGAAATCAGTCAGTTGCAAAGGACAAATATTGTATAAGGCCATTATTATAAGAACTCTAGTTAAAGTTTAAACATAGAAGAAAATATTCTTTGATGGTTACGAGGATAGGAAGAGATATATTCACTAACTAGATAGCACACAAAATTTTTTTTTAGGTGAAGGGAAGGGCAACACATAACACAGGGATAGTCAGTACAACTGGACTAAACCAAAACCAAAGAAGTTTCCTGGGTACACCCAATGCTTCGAAGGCCAGAGTAGCAGGGATGGGGTCTGGGGACCATAGTTTCAGGGGACATCTAGGCCAATTGGCATAACAAAGTGTATTGAGAAAACGTTCTGCATCCCACTTTGCTGAGAGGCATCTGGGGTCTTAACTGCTAGCAAGCGGCCATGTACGGTGCATCAGTTGTTCTCAACCACCTGAAGAAAAGGGGAATGAAGCATACCAATGACACAAGATATATATGAGTCCAACAGACAGAAAGGGCCACATAAACCATACACTCCACCGGTCTGAGACCAGAAGAACTAGATGGTGCTAGGCTACCACCAATGACTGCCCTGACAGGGAACACAACAGAGAATCCCTGATGAAGCAGGAGAACAGTGGGATGCAGACTTCAAATTCTTGTAAAAAGATCAGTCTTAATGGTCTGATTGAGACCGGAGGGACCCTGATGGCCATGGTCCCCGGACACCGTGATAGCCCAAGATTGGAACCACTCCCGAAAACCAACTCTACAGACAGAGATTGGCCTGGACTATAAGGTAGGCAATGATGCTGATAAGGAGCGAACTTCATGGCTCAAGTAGACACATGAGACTGTGTGGGCAGCTCCTGTCTGGTGGGGAGATGAGAAGGAAGAGGCGGACAGGAGCTGGTTGAATGGACACAGGGAATACAGGGTGGAGAGGAGGAATTTGTTGTCTCATTAAGAGGAGAGCAGCTAGAATGATTACATAGCAAGGTATGTATAAATTTTTGTATGAGAAACTGACTTGATTTCTAAACTTTCACCTAAAGCACAATAAACAAATTAAAAAAAAAATTGGGCAAAGATTTGAATACTCATCAAAGAAGATATTTAACTGACAAATACACAGGAAAACAGGTTTAACATAATTAGTGCTTACCCTCCCCCCACTGCCTTCAAGTGGATTCTGACTCATAGAGACCCTATAGGGCAGAGTAGACTGCCCCACAGTGTTTCCAATCAGTGGCTGGTCAGTTCCAACTGCCAACCTTTTGGTTAGCAGCCAAGCTGTTAACCACTGCATCACCAGGGCTCCTAATTAGTGCTTAGGCCAAAGCAAATGGAAATCAAAATGTCATACCAGTACATACCCATGGAAATGGGTAAAATTTTAAAGTTTGACAATAATAAGTGCTGACTGACATGTGAAGGAAGTGGAACTCTCATACAGTGTTTGAGGGGATGAAAAATCCAATATCCATCAATAAATGAATGGTTACCCCCTAAACCCAAGCCCGCTGCCATCGAGTCAATTCTGACTCATAGCAGCCCTATAGGACAGAGTAGAAGTGTCCCACAGGGTTTCGAAGGCTGTAAATCTTTATGGAAGCAGACTGTCACTTCTTTCTCCTGTGGAGCATCTGGTAAGTTCCAGCTACTGACCTTTCAGTTGGCAGCCAAGTGCATAACCACTGTACTATCAGGGCTCCTTTGATGAATGGTTAAACTGTACTTAATCTATATCACGGAACACAAAAACGAATTATTGATACATGGTGTGACATGAATGATTCTCAAAATAATTATGCTGAATAAAGTAATCCAGATTTTTAAAAAGTACGTTTTAAACAATTTCATTTATATAAATTCTAAGAAATGGAAATCAATGCATAATGCTGGAGCAGTTCAGTTGTCAAGAGGTAGAAACTGGGGGCCTGAGGGAGGGACTCCAAAGGGGCACAAGGAGCCTTTTGGGGATGAAGCATATGTCCATTATCTTGACTGTGGCAATGGTTTCAAAACTTTAAATATGTGGAGTTCCTTGTATGTTAATTATACTCCAACAGAGCACCTAATAAAAATCGGGTAAAAGGTTGAATTGAAATTTGATCTCTGATGATTTGCTGAACCTTCATTCACCATGCCACACTTTAGATTTTTGACTGATTATTTCAACCAACATACACAAGCAAAACAGTCCTCATACACTGTCTATACAATACAGTCATATACTATTTCTTTCAACTTAAATGAATAATCCTGAAAAAGGTTTGAAGTTTTCTTTTAAGCAAACATTTAATGAATACCTATTACATGCTGGGTGTGACGCTAGGTAATTTTGCTTATAATATCACAGTTAATTAAAATGTGGGTTGTTAACTGCTGCTCTTCTTGCTTTGTTGAACAGAAAATATGTGTACTCATTATTCAAGAAGAAACATATCCTGCTGCCCAAATTGGACCTCATTTTCACTATCTTGAATAATTAATCCATGCAGCATGCAGAATCTCTGATTCCATCTTTTCATGCCTGAATTTCACTAAGAAAAAAAAAAAAATCTAAAAGAACCCTAGGATAATATCAAAGAAAGAATGTTGTGATTTATAGCCTAGGATGGGTCTCAAATCTCAATTTTTCAAATGTTTCTGATTCAGGACCAAAGGGATGTTTGGTTAGTCCCATGCTCACCTGTCAAGATGACTTCTCTTCCAAGATGACTTTCTCCTGGCAACCAATCCTTGAGTAAATATCACAAGGAGTGTTGACCCAGTAAATACCAGTTTGCCCCAAATTGCAACTGACATGATTAGACATTAAGAATTAATTTGAAGTAGATGAGCCATTATTAAACAAAAGTCAAAGAGCCTCTCTTCCATTTCTTTTCACATCATTCAGCATCTTACCACTGTGGCTAAACAGCAACATAGCACACTACATATGGTGGGTTAGTTCTTATGTTCTCAGCCCATGTCCATCTGGACAAAGCACCATTCCATTGTGTTCTCTACTGAGCCATGTACAATACACATCTATGATTGTGACAAGCTCTCAGAAGGTGGCCCGGAACTAAATTACAGGTTAAGAAACTATAAATGAAGGCATTTAGATAGAGACAGTGCTTTAAATTTGTGTAGCTGAAAGAAATTTAGTACATTAAAAAAAAAAAAAAAAAGGTTACCCAGGAAAGATAAGTATATTATAAGTAAATCTATTTGATTAAAGGGAGAAAGGACAAGTATTTATCCCTCCTACATATTACAGGCTGTACTATATATTAGGAAGTGAATAAATGTGAATGAATTTAAAACCGCAGGTTCCAGACCAAGTCCCAGTTTTGCTTCTCACCAGTTATCTGGCCAGGGATAAACAACAACCTCTCTGCGATTTGTTCTTCTAATCTACAAACTGGCACAGAGGATCTCTGACTTATCCACTTCACGGAATTGCTAAGAGGACCAAATAGATCATATATGGAAAAGTGTTTTACAAAAGTGCAAAACCCATATGAGCACTTGAACTTGTTATTCCAAGTTTGGCTTTCAGGGGAAAACAGGTGAGATTTAGAGTATATTCCATCAGGAGTAGGGGAAACCCTGGTGGCACAGTGGTTAAGTGCTATAGCTGCTAACCAAAGGGTCAGCAGTTCAAATCCGCCAGGCGCTCCTTAGATAACTCTATGGGGCAGTTCTATTCTATCCTATAGGGTCACTATGAGTCGGAATCGACTCGACGGCACTGAGCTTTTTTTGAGTTTTCCATCTGTAGTAAGGAGACCGAGGCTCAAACTCCAGCTCTCTCCCAGAGTGGCTGTGTGATTCCCAGACAAAGCAAGCACTCTGCCTGATTTCAACTGCTTATCTCCAATGTGAAAAAGTCAAATGAAATTTTTTCAAAGTCAATTACACTTTCAGAGTCTGAGCCTCCTGGAGAACACCAGCAATTGTGCCAAACATTAATTTTTTTTTCATATTTTTAATTTCAGTACAATGAATGCTTAAAATCGGAGGGCCCTGCAGCTGTTCCCAATGCCATGTGTTTATCTTTAGAGACTTTTAATCACACATTATCGGGGGTAGCCAAAGAAGAAAGCAACTTAAAGAGCTTTGGTGCACTGTTAATTAAATGATAAATGTGTCAAAGTAACTTTGATCAAATTTCATTCGCTTTTAATTCAAGAATAAAGTGATTGTTCATGTTTTTTAGACATTCCGATGCTTTCAGAATACAGATTATGAAACCATTATCCATACCTGAAAAGGCTGCACGCTGGAAACGTTGAGGCATTTCCTTATCCATCTGTTGCCTTGGTTCCCAAATACCTGCCACAGCAGCTGTCCCCTTGTGTTACTCCAGATTCGCTGGTAGATGGCCAGCCTATAAATGTGCTTTCCGAACATGTGGTAATATAAGCGGAAGGTGCAGCCCTTTGTATCAGTGGCATTAAGGACTGGGCTGAGTAAAGCTGCTCTGTTTTGGAACACCTGTGGCTCCGAAGATTCTATGTAGAGATAGTGTCCTTTAGCTGTGCCCACAGTATTATCCTTCATTGGCCCCGTATTAAATGTTGAAGTGAGACCCTGGTTCCTGGTCCAATCAAAGTCATCTTCTGTATCCTGTTCCCAGTTACAAATTCCATTTTCAAAGTTACATTGTAGATCAGGTGCTGAAAATTGGCATTGAATAATAGTGAATAATTGGCATGAATAAAATAAATATGATAATAAACTTCCTCAGGCCAAAGTATGCCATTTCAATTTAAAAAATGCTACATTAAAGCTTTTTAAAAAGAGTGAATAAATCCTAGATAATATATTAAGTAACAATCTTTTACAGACTGAAGATGAAATTGCTTTGACCATTATTTTCCAAATGACTTTAATGTCCAGCCATTCTACATTTTTAGATTTCTATTACCATAACTCTAGGTAAATAATGATGACCTCACAGCCACCTCATTCCATCAACTTTCTGGCTCAGTGGATTTCAACCTTAGTTGAATGCTACAATCACCAAAGAGTATTTCAAAATGCTTCATTAAAGCCAAGAATTCACCATCAGAGATTCTGATTTATTTGGTCTGAGAGGTGAGGTCATGCGTCAGGATTTTAGATAAGCTCCCTAGGTGATTCTAAAATGCAGAGCTTAGAACATTTGCAACTTTCTAGGTCTCAGTCTTTCAGAGTCACCTCGAATGCGTGGTAAAATTGCTTATTCCATGGTAAATCCCCAAGTACTAATTTTTAAGATCTGTGGTGCAGTCCAGGAATTCACATTTTTAACAAGCACCCAAGATGATTCTGATGCAAGCGTTTTCGGGGCCTCATTCTGAAAGATTCTCTCTCCTTTCATTCTGCCCTCAGCTCCAAGTTTTCCTACACACTAGTGCCAGATGATGATTCTTCAGTGGCAGTATTATTCTCCTTCTCTCTTCAGAATTCTTTAATATAAACTTAAATGTAAACTCCTCTATCTTTAAAGCACTGCCTCCCTCAAATTAAAATGACTTCCTGTTTGTCCCTAACTATACTTCCCCAGGAAACCCTGGTGGTATAGTGGTTAAGAGCAACAGCTGCTAACTAAAAGTTTGGCAGTTCGAATCCACCAGGTGCTCCTCAGAAACCCCGTGGGACAGTTCTACTCTGTCCTTTAGTGTTGCTATGAGTTGGAATCGACTTGACGGCAATGGGTTTGGTTTGATTTTATCCTTCTCCATAGAATCCTGGTGGTGTAATGGTTAAGTGCATGGCTGCTAACCAAAAGGTTGGCTGTTCAAACTAACACAGCAACTCGAAGGGAGAAAGACCTGGCTTCTGTAAAGATTACAGCCAAGAAATCCCTTTTGAGAAGTTCTACTCTGTCATATGGGGTCATCATGAGTCAGAATTGACTAGACGGCGTCCAACATCAACAACAACAATCCTTCCTCATATTGTTGTAGTTAGATGCCGTCGAGTCCGTTCCAACTCATAGCAACCCTATGCACAACAGAACGAAATACTGCCCAGTCCTGCACTATCCTTACAACCATTGTTATGCTTGAGCTCATTGTTGCAGCCACTGTGTCAATCCACCTTATCGAGGGTCTTCCTCTTTTCCGCTGACCCTGTACTTTGCCAAGCAAGATGTCCTTCTCCAGGGACTGATCCCTCCTGACAACATGTCCAAAGTATATGACGCAGTCTCGCCATCCTTGCTTCTAAGGAGCATTCTGGTTGTACTTCTTCCAAGACAGATTTGTTCGTTCTTTTGGCAGTCCATGGTATATTCAATATTCTTTGCCAATATCACAATTCAAAGGCATCAATTCTTCGTTGGTCTTCCTTATTCATTGTACAGCTTTCACATGCATATGATGTGATTGAAAATACCGTGTCTTGGGTCAGGTGCATCTTAGTCTTCAAGGTGACACCTTTGTTTTTCAACACTTTGAAGAGGTCCTTTGCAGCAGATTCACTCAATGCAATATGTTTTTTGATTTCTTGACTGCTGCTTCCATGGCTGTTGATTGTCGATCCAAGTAAAATGAAATCCTTGACAACTTCAATCTTTTCTCTGTTTATCATGATGTTGCTTACTGGTTCAGTTGTGAAGATTTTTGTTTTCTTTATGTTGAGGTGTAATCCATACTGAAGGTCTTTGATCTTCATTAGTAAGTGCTTCAAGTCCTTTTCACTTTCAGCAAGAAAAGTTGTGTCATCTGCATAATGCAGGTTGATAATGAGCCTTCTTCCAATCCTGAAACCCCATTCTTCTTCATATAGTCCAGCTTCTTGGATTATTTGCTCATAATACAGACTGAATAGGTGTGGTGAAAGGATACAACCCTGACACACGCCGTTCCTTACTTTAAACCAATCAGTATGCCCTTTTCTGTCCAAACAACTGCCTCTTGATCTATGGAAAGATTCCTCATGAGCACAATGAAATGTTTTGGAATTCCCATGCTTCACATTATCTATAACTTGTTATGATACACACAGTCAAATGTCTTTGCATAGTCAATAAAACGCAGGTAAACACCCTTCTGGTATTCTCTGCTTTCAGCCAGGATCCATCTGACAGCAATGATATCCCTGGTTCCACATCCTCCTCTGAAACCAGCCTGAATTTCTGGCAGTTTCCTGTTGATATACTGTTGCAGCCGCTTTTAAATGATCTTCAGCAAAATTTTGCTTGTGTGTGATATTAATGATATTGTTCTATAATTTCTGCATTTGGTGGATTGCCTTTCTTGAGGATAGGCATAAATATGGATCTCTTCCAGTCAGTTGGCCAGGAAGCTGTCTTCCACATTTCTTGGCATAGATGAGCGAGCACCTCCAGCGCTGCCTCTGTTTGTTGAAACATCTCAATTGATATTCCATCAATTCCTGGAGCCTTGTTTTTCGCCAATGCCATCAGAGCAGCTTGGACTTCTTCCTTCAGTACCATTGGTTCCTGTTCATGTGCTACCTCTTGAAATGGTTGAACATCTTCCCTGTGTGCCTCTAACATCTTACCCCCTTTTTCTATCTCTATACCTTTTTTTTTTTATACCTAAGGTAATGTCAAGCCCCTTGAATGTTCTTAACTATGTCTCATTATTGGTTACCTTTCATGGGATTATAGCTCCTCTGAGCTGGAGCGTTTATACTTCTAATTTCCTTTAGTCATTAGAACAATTCAGAGTTGACTAGCCCCTTATTACCTAAACATCCCACCTAAACTTCTAGATTAATATAGGAGCACATTCATTTTTTTTTACATTCATTTTTCGAGATGTGAGGATTTTTTTTGACCCCAAGTATCTGTTTCAGAATAAATGAGACAGAATATATATTTGGCATTATTTGGGCAGAGCCTACAGGATTTAGAATTAATTGGCAGTTGAATATTTTAGCTTCATTTACATAAGTTAATATTTTTAAAAAATAAATGTCAGCTGTCCTTTAATTATTCATCTTAGTAACCGCACTTGGAACCAAATGTGAACAAACACTCTGAAACAAAAAATAAAAGTCTATGTGCATAAATGCAGCCAGGCAAGAACAAATCATCTGTCTCTGAAACCACAGAATAGGAGCTTAGACCTAATGAAAGGAACCAAGTGAGTAAATGTCAACTGGGGGATGAGCACTCACTTGATATTTCCTCACTTGTGACTAACCAAGCCCAGATGTGACGTGAGCTGGGGACCCACAGCGTACTCCCCAGGTGTCAGTCTTGCTGTGGAGCAGAAGGAGAGTGTCAAGTCCTGGGGTTTTGATATAAAACTGGCACTAAAGCCAGCAGACTTCTATATTGCCTGTCTTCATACTGACTGCACACTCAGTCTTCATTTTCAACAGGAATATGTGTACCTCCACCCTTATAAAAAGATCATGCCCCTACATATTTTAAAAAAATATACAACATAAATTTCAGGATGTCTAACCACATAATGCATTCTGTGCAATAAGTAATATATCTAGATGGAAAGCTGTGAGAAAAATCTATGATCTAATGTCATTACAATTTTCTTAAAATAATATATAGTCACAAGAAGTATTTTGATATTATCATCATACTCCCATAATCCCATTCTACTAAATTAACATTGAGAAGTTCAAAGGATAATTTGCTTATCTTTAGCAACAAGTTGACACTTTTTAAGGAGTGGAATTTTGGGATCTTACAAAAGTTAAAAAGGCTTTTTAAACTTGCAAAAATAAATTATCTTAACATAAGCTGCACTTCTTATAACTGTCATTGTCAAAATCATTAATTTTATTTATATTCACTCAAATATCAGTTGTGGAAATTTGGTGAGATGCATGGTAATTCTGGCTTCAAAATGCCTGATGATATCAAAGACAGACAATCGTATATATGTAAACTCCACAATGATTTATATGGAAATTTCTTAATGTAATGTTTCCTACAACTTATCAAACATTTTATGGTCCCAGCGTAATAGACACACAGCTCAGAATTTAAGAATTGTTGACATTTCTGGACGAGGAATCTAAATCTTCTGAGTCATGCAAACTTTTTTTTTTTTTTCTCCTGACAGATTTTTGGAATAAAAAAAAAAAAAAAAACTTTTAGCTTCTTATTTATTTTCAGGACCACTCCCGCTACGAGTCGGAATTGACTTGATGGCAACGGGTTTGGTTTGGGCTGGATACAATCATTGAAACTTCAAACATTGGAACTACACATCCAAACTCTTAGATAGTTTAAGCCATAAATGTAGAACTTATCTTTGACAAGAAACCTAAGACTTTTCTTTCACTCTCTGTTCCCTATAGCCCAGATTATCACTATATGTCCCCTCCTATTTTCCCAAAGTTTAGTCCCTCTATCTCCATCCCCATCACTGTGATTCAAGCTGTCAACCTCTCTCTGATAAACTACTGCAATATCTTACTAAGGGATCTCCTGAATCTACTATCCTCTAATCTATTCATTATGCTGTATCCACAGTAACGTTTTTAAGTATGCCAATTTTATCGTATTACCCTCCTTAAAAACTCTCAAATAAAGAAAAACTTCCCTCACACATACTACAAAGATCTGCAAATCTGGCCTCCCACGACTTCTCCATCCTTGCCTTTTACCTTATTTTCCCTTCATACTTGCTCTAACCACACATGTAGCCACATATGAAGGCTTTTGCATATATGCTCTTGCGTATAATTTTTCAGACCTTTGCTAGGTATCATTGCCTTTATCATATGAACTCATGGCACTCCTCTGTGTAGCACCTGTCACAGCTGTATATTTATTAGTTATTTGAATAATATCTATCTCCCCTATTAGACTCCAGGTTATAAGAGGGCAGGGGTCTACGTTATTGCATTCATCACTGTATCCCTAATAAGTACCATATATGAAAACCAGTTGCCTTCCAGTCAATTCTAACCATTGGCAATCCACGTGTGTCAGAGTAGAACTGTGCTTGCTCCATAGGGTTTTCAATAGTTCATTTTTGGAAATGGATTGCCAGGTCTTTCTTCCAAAGTGCCTCTGGGTAGACTTTCAACCTTTGGGTTAGCAGCCGAGTGCGTTCATCATTTGCACCACCCAGGGACTCTCAGCATATAAAAATATTAAAAATAAATTTTACATATTAATAAATACTGATGACCTTTTTAGTTAATCACACGTAATATTCATTAGCTTTATGTCAAATGGCTTGATTAACTACAAAACAGCAAATTGATCAAAGTCACCATATCAAAACACAGAAGAGAGGCCAAAAAATACTTACCACAGTCGGCCTCATCAGTATTATCACCACAGTCATCCACCAGATCACATAACCGAAGCTTTTCTACACAAGCCTTGGTGTATTTACACCAGAAATGACCTGGCCCTTCACAGCTCTCAGCAGGGAGGGGAAGTGTACAATTTTCAAATCTGATATCATCAATAGCTGAGATCCCATCATAAATGCCAAAACTGACTTTATCTAGTGACAAATAGAAGGGTTGAGTCAGGCGCCCAAGCTGAATGGTGGCCTCTGACCACTGGTTGCCCTGGTTATATAAGACCCTCCAGAGCACTGTGGAGTCACTGGATCTTCCCACATGTAGCTGCAGTTCAGCTGCTCCCACCAAAAGGCCATAGTTATAAAACCTGGAAAAGAGCATCCACAAGAAATGGAAGTGACTTACGGCACATACTAAATATTTAACTTTTAGACTCTTCTACTCAGTCAACAATTAATAATTAGTCATCATGAATGACACCTCTAATTCCTACAGTGATTGTGGCTGCGCATTTGCAAAGAGCTTATCTGCTGAGGTGCACACTCTGGTTCTCAGGACCCTGGGAGCCTTTCTCAAGGAGTTCAGTACAGAACAGAGGAAGTAGTCTTAATTAAATTATAATCCACTGTTGGAGGGAAACAGTCCCTTTCATCTTAAGAAGTGAACATAACAAATGCTGATAACATGCTCCAAAGCAAAATGCTAATTGTGTGAATTTAATGCGATGGTTATTTTTAAAGTAAAGCCAGGGGCAGAGTATAACTGCTCATAAGGCTAGAGGATGCCTGCAATCACCAGACTGAAATTTCATGTTCAAATTATATGTGTGGCAAAAAGGAGATGTTTTATGTATTATACATTTTCTCTAGGAAAAGCGAGCATTTGCACACCAACTGCCACTGCCAGCCTTAGGGAAAATATATCCAGTTAAATTTAACACATTTCCCTAAATGTAAACACAAAACGTAAAGGTCTGCTTCATCAGCATTTCCATGCTTTATCAAGACATAAAGCGGGACATCTAAAAAGGAAATCTGTCCTTAAGAAGATAGTTCTAATCCTTTCTAGAGGCTCCAAGGGCCCTGGTAAGCTTCAAAAGAAACATTTTCCTAGCATATCTCCATCTCCCCAAATGTTACTTCCAAATTTTCCACACCTGGGCTTTTAACATTTATTAATATGTCTACGTACAAAACATTAATTGAAGGAGAAAGTGTATATAGGAACACCATCATCATCATTGTTATATCATTATTAAAGTGTTCATAAGTAATAGCTGGACTGTAAGTGCAATACTGAAAAAACAGTGAGGCCATACTCACTGCATCAGTGATATATCATCCCTATTGTGCAATCTAAACCCCTTTTCTGATCCACTAGGGTAATTGGCCATCATTTATAATATTTACCAGAAAGAAAGTGTACATTCAGGTCCTGTCTGGCTGAAAACTGGGCTCTGGAGTTTAGCAACTTGTAAGAAGGTGCTGTTTTGCTTCAGAATAAACATAAAATGCCCTATTGGGATACAAAACCAAATCGTCAGTTAACCTACTGGACCCTAAAAAGAGACAGATCTCTTTTACCCCTACACTGAATAAGTTCCATGCCCAACTTAACTCTAAAATCAAGACCATACAGCAGTAAAAAGAAAAAAAAAAAAAAATCAATAGAAATGGATGTTACCCAAATTTACTCTTATAAATATAACAATATCTATATGTAGACCTAAATGAGGCTAAAAATAATTCATAAATTTGGTTAATTCAATAAAAAAAACTATACTCTTTCCTCACCTCTCATAAAGTAATTATTTCATGCAGACAACATAACTGTAATTAACAATATTCAGCCGTCTTACAATTCAGTAACATGGAACCTTAATTGCTTCTCTTTCTCCTCCCGGGCCTGGCTGAACTGTAAATAGGAGCAGTTAGAGACGAGCTCTGCTTACGTCTTACCTCGAGCTGTGTTGCGAGTGTGATCCTGAGGTGGAGCCTGTTGCTCAAAATCAGCAGAAAGGTTGCTTCTGGAGCCCCATATCCAGTTAAAGTGGTCCCCACTAATGGCTTCAAACCAACCACAGCTGTTTTCTTCAAAATCACATTCGGAAGCTAAAGAACAAAACTGCGGTTCTTACCTTGGCTTTCCAAAAGGTTCACACATTTCAAAAAGGGTAACGAGCTCAAGTAGAAATTACCTTAATATGCTTGTCTAAGTACATCAAGGGACACATTTAAGGAAAAAAGATGTATCTGATCCGAAAAACGCAATTGTGCTTTTCATACTGATAATTGATAAGACAGAATTCTCAAGTAATTCAAAATTTTTCCACATATTCTAAGAATGGCATCATTCAGTCATATTGCTTATAGAATTGCCAAGTATCTGCTAATTCATTCTGATACTCATGTTTGTTTCCTTTTTGCAATTATATCAGCTAGAAGGTTTAATTGTTCCTACAGAGTATTTTACACTAAACCATGAAAAGTAGTTCTTTATTGTGGATTGAATTGTGTCCCTCAAAAAGGTATGTTGAAGTGCTAATAACCCCGTACCAGTGAATGGTGAATGACCTTGTTTGGAGAAATAGGGTTTTTATTTGCAGAAATAGTGTTTTCTTTGCAAAGTCATAAAGAAGTAGGTTGCATCCTAATCCTAATCCTTTCTAAGTGATATTTTATGAAAGAGAAAGACACACAAAGACAGTCACACACACAGGGGTAGACAGCATGTGAGGATCCGTGTATAAGCCAAGGAACACCAAGAAACACTGATGGTTTTCAGAAGCTGAAGAGACAAGGCAGGATCTTTCCACAGAGCCCACAGAGAGTGAGAACATAGCTCTGCTAATGCCCTGAATACAGACTTCTATGCTTCCAGAGCTGTGAGAAAGTTAGTTCCTCTTCTTTAAAGCTACCCACCAGTGGTATTTTTGTTATGGCAGGCCTGGAAACTAAGACACTTAAAAAAAATAACTAATATTTAAAATTCCATATGGACCATACTTAATATAATGTTCCCTTCGATGTCTGTAGTACTTTATATTTCACATGGCACTGTATACATTGCATAATTAAAACAAGAAAGGATATTTCCCAATTTTTCAGATAAATAGAGGAATCAGTTAACTTCCACAGAGACATACTTGAGGAAGAGGAGAAAAGGTGAGAACGGGAGTAAGAGAAAGTTATAATAGTTAATAGTAGTAGCAGTGTTGGAAACCCTGGTGGTGTAGTGGTTAAGAGCTTTGGCTGTTAACCAAAAGGTCGGCAGTTCGAATCTACCAGGCACTCCTTGGAAACACTATGAGGCAGTTCTGCTCTGTCCTATAGGGTCGCTGTGAGTCAGAATTGACTTGACAGCAATGGGTTTAGTTTTTTTTTTAGTAGAAGTGTAGTATTATAGCTAGTATTTACTGAACATATTATATACTAGACCCTGTCCCTAATGTTTTATATAGGTCTAACTTTCACAATAGCCCTATAATGGAGTTAGATTGTTATTTTTGTTGCTCTTGTTTTTCAGAGGAAGAAAGGGAGGTGTTATTAATTTGTCCAAGGTCAAATTGTAAAATGGGGTTGGAACTCACATACTCTGACTCCAAGTGTAATATTCTTTCTGTATCTGTTGATCTGTTGATACTGATAAGTGGTAATTCTCATTAGATTGAAAAAATTTAAGTCAAGAAGGCATAACCTGAATTTGCTTAATGCTGACATTCAGCTGTTACTACATATAGCAGTGCAAACTGATGTGCCCTTCCACTGATGAGCAATGATTACACTGGGACCCTTGGCCACTGGCGATTTTTAAACAAAAACTTAACAATAAACTACATAGATAGTACTTTGTAAAAGAACCTAGGAAATAAGCAATGAGTTTAGAGAATAAAAGTACAAGTAAATCACTCAATGAGATTATGAAATTTTAAATTGTAAGGATATTTTAATCTAATGATGAATTATTTTCACTTTTGGGAATGCTACTTCTACAGAGGGAGGAATGTGAGGCGAGGACTAAGATTATGAACACCTTTTTTATTTGTTTATTTTTCATCTTATATTAAATATCTGATTTCAAAAATATGTCTGTTTTCCATCAAGTTTCCTGTCCCAAAATTTGGCCAGCAGAATACTTCCAAATTTTATAAAAGTCAATGGGAATCTATGATTACATTTAGAAATGAATACAGTATGTTTTAAATTTTGTATCTACTATAATAAACAAGCGATAGCTATATTTCAGCATACTGAGACAATTAGAAATCATTAAAATGAAGTGTTCTATTTAGAAAATAATTTCAAGTAAAATTTAGAAATCTGTGATGAAACAAAGCTAAATGCTACTTAAAAATTGAAAAGTAATGATAAGTTATATGAGTTAGTATTTAATGACAGATTCTAAGACTCTTTAAGTCTTTGTATTTTTAAAAGTTATCTCTATTTATAAATACATAACTCAAAAATAATCCATAAGAATATAGAGAGATTCCAGGGACTTCAGAGTATGTAGATGTCATTTCAGCCACCAGTCAATCAAATGCTGTTGACTCCTATTCTAAACAATTCAGAGAACAAGATCCAGCAGTTTATTTTATGGAAAGATAGAAAGAAAATAAATTATTGCTACTTCGTAATATCTCCCTCACACACCTACCTGAAAAGGGAACTTTATCACATACTATCAAAAAAAAAAAAAAATTTTTTTTTTTTTTTTTTATCCAGAGAGATATTATTGTGGAAATAAATGAATATTCTAATCATAGTATTTTAAGCAACGATTGAAGCAATTCCTTCTCCTAGACAAGGCCATCAGAGACGGTGGTTGCAATGGATGATTATGCCATTAAAATTCATATACTCCTTGCTAGTGTTCTTTGTTCCTATAAGTTTAGATATCTGTACACATTTTAAGAAATCATTATTGATCAGAGATGTAATAATCAATGAAATCAATCTTCTGGTTAACTGTTAATCAAATACATACCTCATTAGAACAGTTTTTGAAAATTAAGTACAGGTAGTCCCCAGCTAAGGAGGTATTCACGTTACGAAGAACCAAACTTACTACCTTTTTTTTTTCTTTTGTACATCTTAACGCTAGTAATATGTACTACATATAACGTTGCAGTGCATAATATGCTGATGTTAGCATTCTCAGACGTTCACTCGAAGGTGTTTAAAGATTGAATTTATAAAGATACTGATAAGAAAAGGCAGTAATAATGAAAACTAAAAAAATAAATAAATAAAGGTGTTTGACTTCCTTAGAACCGACTTAGGAAACCCTGGTGGCCCAGTGGTTAGGTACTACGGCTGTTAACCAAAAGGTCGGCAGTTTGAATCCACCAGGCGCTCCTTGGAAACTCCGTGGGGTAGTTCTACTCTATCCTGTAGGGTCACTGTGAGTCAGAATCGAGTTGATGGCAACGGGTTTGGTTTTGGTGGGGTTTTTTAGAACCGACTTATGACAGAGTCCTCAGAACGGAACCCCATCGTAAGTCAGGGCTACCTGTATATCCTTCTCTGACTCGGAAACACAATACCCTGGGCATGTTTTAATATTTGATGCTGTAGGATTTTTTACTGTTTCTGGAACATCATTAATAACTTCCTCAATTATTGTCATCATCGGAATCATCATAATTTATAATAACAATTACAGTTATCATTTACTCAGGGTTTATTATATATCAAGTTTCGTGCTTTTACATTCACACAGAATGCCTTTTGACATAGAATCCCTAAAAATTATATTTGTGTATCTATGGTTGGAGCGCCACTGGCATAGTGGTTAAGACCTCTGCTGCTAACCAAAAGGTCAGCAGTTCAAATCCAACAACGGCTCCTTGGAAACCCTATGGGGCAGTTCTACTCTGTTCTATAGGGTCGCTGTGAGTCAGAACTCACTTGACAGCACCTAACAACAACAATAACAACATTCCGTGGCAACAAGTAGAAAAGCTGGTGACTCTAAAACTGCTTTTAATCATTGCGACAAAAATTACCTGAGTGGTCTCCCTTAGTTCCCTAAGTATAATTACAGTAGTTGTCCCTGGGGAATGTTGCTAAGGGATATTTGATGGATTGACAAATAGATCCATCACCATACAGTACTACTGACATTTTCAGAGCTCTTGATTAAGATAAAAAGATAAATTTATATAGGGGCCAAGAAATCTTGTGAGAGAAAAGAATCCAGAATCAGAACCCATCTCATTTCAGATTCACTGTCAAACCTCTATGACGTTTTGGGATAATCTCTTTTGAGGTTCATTTGTAAGGAATAAACACAAAGTGTACAAAGAGAAATTCTAGGCTGATAACTCGGGCCTCACAAAAAGACTGGAGAAGTCAAGAGGAAATGTGTTCTGACACAGCATGTGATTGAAAGCCTAATTCCCTCTGGTTGCAGCCATGTAGGCAAGATGCTCATGTTTAAAAAATGGCTGAAAACGTAAGCGGTAATTAAAAAAAAAGGTAAAAACCTAGAGCTGACAGCCCCACTGTGACTTACATACCCCCAAAAAAACACCAAACCCAGCGCCATCGAGTAGATTCCAACTCATAGCGACCCTATAGGACAGAGTAGAACTGCCCCATAGAGTTTCCAAGGAGTGCCTGGCAGATCTGAACTGCTGACCCTTTGGTTAGCAGCTGTAGCACTTAACCACTATGCCACCAGGGTAGAATCTGAAATAGCAAGGGCATAGACACATATGTCACCTTACTTAATCCTCAAAATATCAAAGAAAATACTATTGCCCCTGTGTTAGAGATGAGAAATATAAAGTTAAGAGTTAGCATATGTTATGGATTGAACTGTGTCCCCCAAAGGCCTGTGTTGTATATCCTGACCCCTGTACCTGCAGTTATAATCCCATTTAGAATGGGTTTTCTTTGTTAATTAGGTAGCATGTCCTAAATCAATCTCTTTTTGAGATATAAAAGCAGATTAAGCAAGGAAGCAACCAAGCAGAGATGGGCAAAGATACACGGTACATGATCGCCAAGGAACATAGGAGTTGAAGCTGAAAGGAAACACAGAACTTCCCACAGAGCCAACAGAGAGAGAAAGTCTTCACCTAGAGCCGGCATCCTGAATTCAGACTTCTAGCCTCCTAAACTGTGAGAAAATAAATTTCCATTTGTTAAAGCCACCCACTTGTGGTATTTCTGCTATAGCACCACTAGATAACTGAGACAACATATAATCCCCCAGTGCTCATTACTACTGACACAATTCCAAGCTAGTTCTGATGTCAAAGACTATGCTCTTAAAAATTAGTTTAAAAAGGTAATAATAATATATTAGTTTAAAAAAGGTAATAATAACAATAGCTAATAGTTTTTTTAACAACTATTATGTGCCAGGCACTGTGCTACGTATGTCTAATTGAAGATCGTACAAAATCTAAGCTTGCATGATCAAAAGACATGTTCTGGAAGTAAATTTTAAACTCTGTAGGGTCGCTATGAGTCAGAATCGACTCGACAGCAATAGGTTTGGTTTGGTTTTGTAATGCTAACTAGAAGTCTACCAGATTGAATCTCTTTGTTTCTTTTAAGCTTTTTCCCCCTAGGTTTCATGACTCTCTAAAAGTTGCATGAAGGAGAGAAAAAGTCAACTGAGTGTTCTAGTATGTTGGCTTAGGTTCATTGCAGTTGTACTTTACTTGATTAAACAGAGGTTACTACAAACATCAAATGCATTAATACTATATATTCTATTTTAGAACATGTTCTCTATTATTATATTTCTTTGAGTTTCAGGTTTTCCCATGCACTGAAATGATTATCTGTTTGAAGTTATGATAAGGTTAAAGTCATTGAACTCTAGTCTTCATCAATAGTTAATATTTATTAAATATTTAACACACAATGTATAACAGTATGTATTTGCAAAAGTACCATGAAATAAAACAAATGTTCATATAAATAAACAGAAATAACAAAATCTTTTAAAGGAACATGAATGCAAAAACGACTAAATAATATTTGTAAATCAATATTATTATATTTGAGACCAAATTAAAAACCCATTGCTGTCGAGTTGATGATTCCTATTCATAGCAACCCTATAGGACAGAGCAGAACTGCCCTCTAGGGCTTATAAGGAGTGGCTGGTGGGTTCGAACTACTGATCTTTTGGTTAGAAGCTGTAGCTCTTAACCGCTGAGATTAAGTACATTATTCTACATATGTTTTTTTAAGAGTCTCCTATGAGATAAACGTAGGAGACTCTAAAAAAAAAAAAAAAAAGTTTGTAGCCCATTATAAAAGACTGGGATTGTGTAAGCTAAGGCTTTCTTAGCTGTGATGCAAACCTATCTCATACGTATATCGATCTGGGCCCCTATTTGTCATCTGCATGAGACATGGGGCAAAAGGAATCAATGTATACATGATGCTTATGCTGCTCTCTGTGCCATGAGGAAGGACCATGTGCTGTGACCCAAGAGTCTCACGTCTCCTGCCAGCATCCATGAAACTGTGGTAGGCTAACTTACTAGCTTGCAAGGAGGGTAAAATTTCAGATCTTTCACAATTCTTGACAGGCACTAGGTTAAATATATAGATATGGCCCACGATCAAGAAGCTGAGAATCTAATGTGGGAAATAAATAAACAAATAGATGATTATGATACAGATTAATAACTACCTTTACTCATTCATTCATTCATTACTGATTCATCCGACAAATATGTATTGACTACGTGCTTCCTGCCTGGCACATCTATAAACTCTAAGAACACAGCAATGAAAAGGAAAAAGAAATCAGAAAAATAAAGAATTTCTGTTTTCATGGAGTTTACACACTGGAGCGAGGGGGTGAGAACATTAGAAGACAGAGTAAAGAAACAAAGTAAGATATATTTTCCATTTAATGGTGATAAGTGCTAAGAAGAAAAATAAAGAAAGAATACACAAAGAACATCCAAAACTCAATAATTAAGACTTCAGCAAAGAAGGTATCTGGATGCCAAATAAACTTATGAAAGATACTCAATTATCGTTAATCATAAGGGATGCAAACTAAAACTACAATGAATTACCACTTCACATCCACTAGAATGGCTAAAATTAAAAAGATGGAATGATATATCAAGTGTGGGGAAAGATGTGGAGAAATTACAACTCTGACACCCTGGTGGTGAGAAGGTAAAGTGGTACAACCACTTTAGAAAATGGTTTAACATTCTCTTAAAAAAAAAAAGCTAAACATAGAGTTAGCATAGATCCAGCCATCCCACTCCTAGGTATTTATTCAAGAGAACTGAAAGTGTATTCCTATTCAATGACTTCCACAAGAATATACATAGCAGCTTTATTTGTATTAGCTCAAAATTGAAAACAGCCCAAATGCCCATTAACAGGTGAGTTGATAAATTTTGGTATATTAATACTGTGGAATACTATTCAGAAAAAAAAAAAAAGAATGGACTATCACCACATACAACAACATGGATAAGTGTAAAGTGAAAGAAGCCAGGCCCCTCCCACCCAGAAAAAGAATATAGGATGTGTCATTTTATTTACATAAACTCTAGAAAATGCAAACGAATATACAGTGACAGAAAGAAGATCAGTGGTTGCCTGGGGAAGGGAAGGGCAGTGAGGGGCAAGAGGAAAGAATTATATAAAGGGGCATGAAGAAACTTTTGGGGTGAAGAATATGTTCACTGTCTTGACTGTGGTAATGGATTCACATAGGTCAAAACTTATTAAATTATACATTCTAAATATGGACAATTTATTATATTTCAATTATTATCTTAACAAAATTATTTTTTAAAAAGTTAGCTATTTCTGATAGTGGCATCTCGACATATTTTCATTCTGCATTTTCTTAAGTTACCTTTTAGGAGAAAGACCTGGTGATCTGTTCCCATAAGGATTACAGCCCAGAAGACCCTATGGGGCAGATCTACTCCCGCATATGGAGCCATTATGAGACAAAATCAACTTGGTGGGACATAGTAACAACAAGTTACTTTTAGGTTGAGCAACCTTTCATACATTTATTTGCTATTTGAAAATTCTAATTTTTTAATGATCTTGTTCAAGTCATTTCCATATTTTTATTTATTGCTGTGGTTAAGTGCCATTGAGTTGGTTCTAACTCATAGTGAACAAAACATTGCCATCCTCACAATTGTTGCTATGTTTAAGCCCATTGTTGCAGCCACTGTGTCACTGCATCTCTTTAAGGGTCCCCTTCTTTTCCACTGACCCTCTGCTTCGCCAAGCATGATGTCCTTCTCCAGGGTTGGTCCCTCCTGATAACATGTCCAAAGTATGTGTGATGAAATAACCTCATTCTTGGTTCTATGGAGCATTCTGGCTGTACTTCTTCCTAGATAGATTTGTTCATTCTTCTGGCAGTCCATGGTATATTCAATATTCTTTACTGTAATTCAAAGGCATCAATCCTTCTACGGTTTCCTTTAATTCCTAGTCCAGTCTTTGTATGCGTATGAGGCAACTGAAAATACCATGGCTTGGGTCAGGCGCACTTTAGTCCTCAAAGTGATATCTATGCTTTTTAAGACTTTAAAGAGGTCTTTTGCAACACATTTGTCCAATGCAATACTTTACTTGATTTCTTGACAGCTACTTCCTTTGGTGTTGATTGTGGATCCAATTAAAATGAAATCGCTGACAACTTCAATATTTTATCTGTTTATCATGATGTTGCTTATTGGTCTTGTTGTAGGGATTTTTTTTTTTTTTTGATGTTGCAGTGTAATCCATACTAAAAGCTGTAGTCTTTGATCTTCATCAGTAAGGGCTTCAAGTCTTCTTCACTTTCAACAAGCAAGGTGCGTCATCTGCATATCACAGGTTGTTAATGAGGCTTCCTCCAATTCTGATCCTGCTTTTTTCTGCATATAGTCCAGCTTCTCTGATATTTGCTCAGCATACAGATTGAATAAGCATGGTGAAAGGACACAACCTTGTTTTTTGCCAGTACCTTCAGTGCAGCTTGGATTTCTTCATTCAATACCATTGGTTCTTGATCATGTGCTACTTCCTGAAATGGATAAACACTGACCACTTCTTTTTGGTAGAGTGAATTTGTGTATTCCTTCCATCTTCTTTGGATACTTCCTGTGTTGCTCAATATTTTGCCCATAGAAGCCTTCAATATTACAACTTAAGGCATGAATTTTTTCTTTAGTTCTTTCAGCTTGAGAAAAGCTGAGCAGGTTCTTCCTCTTTGGTTTTCTAACTTCAAGTCTTTGCACATTTCATTATAATACTTTACTTTGTCTTCTCTAGTCGCCCTTTGAAATCTTCTGTTCAGCTCTTTTACTTCATCATTTCTTCCATTTGCGTTAACTATTCTACATTCAAGAGCACGTTTCAGAGTCTTACATTTTGGTCTTTTCTTTCTTTTTAATGACCTCTTGCTTTCTTCATGTATGATTGTGGGTCTTCCCACAAATCATCTGGTCTTCAGTCATTAGTGTTCAATGCATCAAATCTGTTCTTGAAATGGTCTCTAAATTCAGGTGTGATATACTTAAGGTCATGTTTTGGCTCTTGTGGGCTTGTTTTAATTTTCTTCAGTTTTAACTTGAACTTGCATATGAGCAGTTGATGGTCTGTTCCACAGTTGGCCCCTGGCCTTGTTCTGACTGATGATATTGAGCTTCTTTATTGTCTCTTTCTATAGGCATAGTCAGTTTGATTCCTGGGTATTTCATCAAGGTCCATGTGCACAGATTGTTTTGTTGAAAAAACGTATTTCCAACAAATAAGTTATTGGTCTTGCAATATTCTAAAATGCGATCTCCAGCATCATTTCTATCACTAACGTCATATTTTACAACTACCAATCCTTCTTTGTTTCCATCTTTTGTGTTGCAATCACCAGTAATTATCAATGCATCTGACTGCATATTTGATCAATTTCAAATTGCAGAAGTTGGTAAAAATCTTCAGCTTCTTCATCTTTGGCCTTAGTGGTTGGTGCATAAATTTGATTAATAGTTGTATTAATTGGTCTTCCTTGTAGGCATGTGAATATCATCCTATCACTGACAGACAGTGTTGTACTTTAGGATAAATCTTAAAATGCTCTTTTTGACAATGAATCTAAAGCCATACCTCTGCAATTTGTCATTCCAAACATAGTGGACCATATGACTGTCTGGCCAAAATGGCCAATACCAGTCCATTCCAGCTCACTAATGCCTAGGATATCAATCTTTATGCGTTCTATTTCATTTTTGATGACTTCCAATTTTCTAGATTTATACTTCATACATTCCATGTTCTGATTATTAATGGATGTTTGCAGCTGTTCTCATTTCGAGTTATGACATCTCAGCAAATGAAGGTCCCAAAAGCTTTACTCCATCCACATCATTAAAGTTGACTCTACTTTGAGGAGGCAGCTCTTCCCAGTCATATTTTGAGTGTCTTCCAACCCAAGGGTCTCATCTTCCAGCACTATAACAATGTTCTACTGCCATTCATAAGGTTTTCACTGGCCAGTTTACTCTGAAGTAGACTGTCAGTTCCTTTTCCTGTCAGTCTTGGTCTGGAATCTCTGCTGAAACTTGTCTGCCGTGAGTGACCTTGCTGGTATTTGAAATACTGGTGGCATATCTTTCAGCATCATAGCAACAGGCAAGCCACTATGGTATGAAAAACTAAGTGGTAGATTTTTATTTATAGGTTTTCTTTATTTATTACGGATTTGAGCCCTATTTACACTATATGTGTTGCAAATATCATCTCCCATTTTGTGGCTTGCACTTTCCCTTTGTTAATGTCATCTTTCAGAAAACAGAAGTTCTCCACTTTAATGTAGTACAAATTATCAATCTTTTCACTTATAAGTAGCACTTTCTATGTTCTCATTAAAAAATCTTTCCAACCATTGTGACTTATGATAAATTTGGTAATAATCTTTTCTGAGGAATTTATTCATTTTGTCTATATTTTCAATAGATAATAGAAAAAACTGTTCATAATATCCTCTCAGATTCTTAATGTGTGCAGTACCTACAATTCTATTTTTCATTTGTGTTAAGAGTTATTTGTATTTTTTTCTCTCTTCTTCAGTCTTGATAGCAGTTTCTCATTTTTGTTGGTCTTTTCAAAGATACAACTTTTGCTCCACTTCTTCTCTACTGTGCATTTGTTGTTCATATTTTTTTTAATTAATTTTCTCAGCTATTTTATATTATTTACTTCCTTCTTTACTTGGTTTATTTGATCTTTCTCTATTTTGAGAAGGAGGCTTAGAAAATTGCTTTTAAATCTGTTTTTTTTTTTTTTTTCTGATATACCTGTTTAAGGCTATCCATTTTCCTCAACCCATAATTTTGATATGTAGTGTCAAAAAAAAATAAAATAAAAATTTTATTTTTTAGTGTCTTCATTTTCATTCAGTTTTACATATTTCCTATATTCACAAGGATTTATTCTTTGATCCTTGGGTTATTTAGAAATGTATTGCCTAATTTCAAAACATGTAGAGATTTTCTAGTTGGCTTTACGTTACTGACATCTAGTTTGACTGCACTGTGGTCAGAGGACATATTCCGGAAAATTTTCATCTCTTAAAATGTCCAGCATGCAAATCTAATTTTCATAGATATTCTGTGTATAACTGAAAAGAAAATGTATTGTAGATATTGGGTACAGTGTTATCTATCTACAGCTTTTCCTGTTAGTTGTTCACAGAGCTATTGTTTCTTTTAATTCTTCTCTATGAATTAGAATTCATTTATTTCTCCTTTTAATATCATAAAATGTATATTTACATTTTGGTGACACACAGAGTCACTAAGTGGCACAAATGTTAAGCACTTAATTAAAAAAATTAGTGGCACAAATGTTAAGCACTTAATTACTAGTTAAAAAGTTAGTGCTTCAAACCAACCCAGAGGCACCTCAGAAGACAGACCTGGCAATTTGTTTCTGAAAGGTCACAGCTTTGAAAATCTTATAGAGCACTTATACTCTGCACACATGGGGTTGCCGTGAGTTGGCATCGACTCAGTGACAACTACCAACAACAACATCATCGTGAGCCAAAACTATCATCATTATGAAATATTCCACTTTCTCTATAGTTTTGGGTTTTTTTATCTTAAAAACTAATCTGCCTTCTATTAGTATAGTTACTCTAGCTTTATTTCTATTAATTACTGCATATTATATATTTTAACCTTTTACTATCAACTTTTATAAATGTATGTATTTTATGTCTTTTATAAGCAGTATTTTTTATGCATATTGCTGTTTTTCAAACAAATCTGAAAATCTTTGTATTTTAGTCCATTTATACTTAATGTAATTTTTAATATATTTGAGTTAAATTTAACATCTTACTCTTTACCTAATATTTGTCCCATCTGTTCTGTTTTTTTTTTCCTTACTTTTTTGTCTTCTTTAGGATTGCTTATCTTTAATCATCCTGGCCCCACATTTGCTTTGTAGTGATTAAACACATTCTTTAATTTATTTTGCAGTCATTACCCCAGAGATTACAAATTGCACCCTTGAACTGCCAAAATCAAATATTTTTGGTATTTCTCCATTTACTCAGGCAATGCAAAACTTTAGAACTGTGTTTCTTGAACTTTAAGTGCCTGTAAATTGTCTTTGGATTTTGTTAAAATTCACATTCTGAATCAGTAGGCACAGGAAGGTACCTGATCTTGTTTATGGCTAACAAGTGCCCAGGTGATGGCAATGTGCTGGTCCATTGGTCACACTGAGCACTTTTTGCTAACCTCTCGACTCATTTATTTTAATTCTCTCTATATTTCAATCACACAGACATTATTATTGCTGTTGTTATTATGGTCTTTTTCATACTATCAGTCATTTAGACTTACTCAAATATTTATTGTTTTTATTACATTTTTCTTCAGCCCAAAGAATTCCTTTTAGTATTTCTTGTAGTGTAGCTTTCAGTATGGATTACAGTAAACACAAAGAAAATAAAAATCCTCACAATTGGACCAATAAGCAACATCAGGATAAATGGAGAGAAGATTGAGGTTGTCAAGGATTTCATTTTACTTGGATCCATAATCAACACCCTTGGAAGCAGCAGTCAAGAAATCAAATGCCTGCAAAAGACCTCTTTAATGGGTTAAAAAGTAAAGATGTCATTTTGAGGACTACACCTGACCCAAGCCATGGTATTTTCAGTTGCCTCACATGCATGCGAAAGCCAGACAATGAATAAGGAAGACAGTAGAAGAACTGATGCCTTTGATCTATGGTGTTGGCAAAGAATATTGAATATACCATGGGCTGCCAGAAGCAGAGACAAATCTGTCTTGGAAGAAATACAGCCAGAATGCTCCTGAGAAGCAAGGATGGTGAGAATTTGTCTTTCTTAGTTTGGACATGTTATCAGGAGAGACCAGTCTCTGGAGAAGGACATCATGCTCGATAAAGCAGAGGGTCAGGGAAAGTGGAAGACCCTCAATGAGATGGATTTACACAGTGGCTGCAACAATGGGCTAAATATAGGAACAATTGTGAACATGGTACAGGATTGGGCAGTGTTTTATTCTGTTGTATATAGGTTCGCTATTAGTCGGAACTGACTCAATGGCATCTATCAACAACAGCAACATTCTTAGGTAAGGAAGAGTAAGCCCATTTCCAAATCACGTTTTCTGTTCACCTATATTACAGTAGTGTACATTTAATGTAATTATTATTTCAAAAATAATTCTTTAAAAGTTTAGGCTTGTGAGATGAACTTACCTAGAGTTTATTATATGTTTATATTATGATTTACTCTAGTTCTGTGAGAGCGAGCACAGGATAAATTCTCTTACTGGACATTTTCCACATAAATGTGATGAAAATGAAGCTCCGCTCTCATTCAACAAATGGTAAGGAGTTTTTGTTGTTTGTTTCTGAACTGCGATATGCTTGAATTATTTCTTAAAACAGAGCTAGTCTAAGAAATTGATATCCTGGTGCTTATTCAAGTTTAAAGAGAGTATAAGAATAAGAAAGCAAATATTTTTCATCAGTGACTAAACATTTCAGTAGCAATATAAAACAAAAAAGGAAATATGCACATTAGAAATACCTAAGGACACAATAATAAATAGTCTAAAGATAGTAATAAAATAAAAATTTGAAAAGTAATGTGATTTCAAGGCTTTCATCTCTTGCTTAAATGCTTCAAATACTAATAATATTAACAGTGCTGTACATTGGAATCACCAGGGAGGAAGCTTTTTGTTGTTTGCCATCGAGTCAATTCCAACTCATAGCGACCCTATAGGATGGAGTACAACTGCCCTGTAGGGTTTCCGAGGAGCAGCTGGTGGGTTCAGACTGCTGACCTTTTGGTTACTGGCCTGAGCTCCTAAACCCTTCACCACCAGGGCTCCCAGGGAGCTTATAAAACTACTAATGTCTGGGTTGTATCCCCAGAGACTGTAATTTAATTGAGCCTGTTCTCCAGTGTTACTCATTGTCATAATGCCAATTTGCTGACTTGGCATCCGTTCAGTCCTACTAGTTGCCCTTTCACCCAGTTTCTGACATAGCAGTTCCTGTTTTATCACACAATCTCTCAACAGTTGTGATCTCTAAGTGGACCTCCCAGCCATTCCCATAGTGTTTCCTATGATAAGAACATTGTTATTATTTTGTACCCTCTCTCTCCACAGTTGTGATTACCCCTTGTTCTGCCCAGCCATGTTCCACAGGTACCTGTGTTAAGAATTTCACCTTTTTTCTTGCCCTAATGCCCTAGAGAGCTTTAAGGGCAAAAGCAATAAGATTTCACTGCGTGCTAGTTCAAAGGTCCCACACTGCTTGCCCTCTCCTACAATCCCAGCTTATTGTTTACTTGTCCCTGGATGCAACCCCCTATGTGGCCCTGAACTGAGGCATGCTATGATTTCCTCTTTGAAACCTGTGAGTAATAAATTCTACTTGTTTTCTGGCATTCCTGTGTGAATCTCACATTCTTGTGTCGTACTTGACAGTACATCCAAGATATCCACAGACTCCTTTGGGTCAAAATTAACACACCCATATCCACCCAATATTGAGAACCACTGCCCTAGATGGGCTGTCCTCCCACATACTTTATTCTCTGATATCATCTCCTATTTTTCCTCTAATCACCCTCTTTCAGTCATACTGGTCCTCTTGCTATTCCTCAACACACCAGGTACTCTCTTGCCTCAATCCCTTAGTTCCTTCTTTCTGCGTGGAACACTTTTTCCTGAGATATCCTCAGAGCTTATTTCTTTACTGTAGTGGGTTGAATTGCATCCCCCAGAAAGATATGTTCAAGTCCTACCATCAGTAGCTGTGCATGTGAAGTTATTTGGAAATAAAGTTTTGGCAGATGTAATCAAGTTAAGGTGAGGTCATACTAGATTAACCAACCAAACCTATTGCCATCAAGTCAATTCTGACTCACAGCGACCCTACAGGACAGAGTAGAACTGCCCCATAGGGTTTTCAAGGAACAGCTGGTAGATTCAAACTCCAATTTTTTGGTTAGCAGCCAAACACTGAACTACTGCACCACCAAGGTCCCATAATCAAGTATAGTGCTTGATAAATATTTATTGAATGGATAAACCCATTCTGAAGACAGTAAGTGTTGTACAAAATCTGCTTCCTATTATTACTCTGTCCCTCAGTATACTCTCAAAGTATCCATTGTTTTACTCCACTTACAAAATTCACAACCAAGGTGAAAACTTTTCTAGTCAATTTACCTCGGTCATACTTTTATCAGCAATCTAATTCTGCAACTCCAAACATTGCTTCTAACCAGAAGCTCTGTGCTTTATGAATCTGTCAGTTGAAGTCAAGAAATGACTTTATTCCCAGTCTTTTCATTAAACCTTCTTCCTGCTCTCATTTCTGTTTATTTCAGGGCCTTGTCCATGTCTATCCTAGCCCTCCTTTTTCCCAATGGAGAAAAAAAAATGTTTCTGTTATATTTTTATTTATCTTTCCTATCTTCTCACCTAAATTGTGATTACTCCATTCCATGGCAGTGCCAAGAAAGCAAGCATATTTGCATTCTCCACACAGTTTTTTTTAAGCAGGGTTTAGATTTTTCTTTGTTTTTTTAAATTAACTAAATTTTGATTGGCAATAGATGATTCAAGACCTTTTTACCCACATGTATTTAGATTATTTTTCTCTAAGAGCAAGCTCCTTTCTGTATCAACCACACAAATGCAGAAAAATGATGAGAACATTCAATCACTCCTGAAATATAGAGTCACTAGAATTTAAGAAGCTTTTTAGCCTATTTTAGGAGCCCTGATGGCATAGTGGTTAAAAGCTCAGCTGCTAACCAAAAGGTCAGCAATTCAATCCCCCAGCAGCTCCTTGGAAACTCTATGGGGTAGTTCTACTCTGTCCTATAGAGTCTCTATGAATCAGAACCGACTTGACAGCTTCTAACGACAACCTACTTTTTTTTTTTTTTATTAACTTTTATTGAGCTTCAAGTGAACGTTTACAAATCAAGTCAGTCTGTCACATATAAGTTTATATACATCTTATTCCTTACTCCCACTTGCTCTCCCCCTAATGAGTCAGCCCTTCCAGTCTCTCCTTTCATGACAATTTTACGACAACCTATTTTAAAGCATTTCTTTTAAATGCCTGTGGGTGGGGAGAGGTTTACATTATTTGAGAACATTCCAAAATGAATCACCCCAAAAGACTTAGCAGACAGAATGAAATGAATCTTGTATTCTGTCATGGGCACCCTAGAAGATCTACTTCCACTCCTACATCTTCCCTAAGCTGTTTCACCCTCTTTCTGCATCATTTTTCTCAGTTCTAAATTAGCTAACGCACATAAATACACTTCAAACAGCATCAGGTATGAAGTAAATACTTTGTATGATAGTATTTATATTATTATTATTATGTGATCTATTCACCACTGCCATCGAGTGATCTATTAGGTCTCTTAAAATTTCTATCCCCGAAGAGATAGGGGTGTATGTCAACGTTGGTACAAAGTGTAAATTTCACTACCTACAGTGGTGAAGTTTTGTAAGGCAGGAAGACATAATTGCTAAAAAAAACTGAGTGCTGAATAGGGAAGGAAATCCAGGTCGCGTAGTGGTCAAGAGCTACAGCTGCTAACCAAAAGGTCAGCAGTTCAAATCCACCAGGTGGAAGTCCTTGGAAGTCCTATGGAGCAGTTCTACTATGTCCTTTAGGATCACTATGAGTCAGAATCAACTCCATGGCAATGGGTTTTTTTTTTGTTTGTTTGTTTGTTTTTAATATACCTCTCATCATAAGAAGCCTTAGTGGTGCAGTGACTAAAGCGATTGACTGCTACTCGAAAAGTCAAAAGTTCAAATCCACCAGCAGTTCTATGGGAGAAAGATGTGACAGTCTGTTTCCACAGAGATTTACAGCCTTGGAAACCCTATGGGGTCACTATGAATTGGAATTGACTCAATGGTAGTGGGTTTTTGGTTTTTATACCTCTCACCACACACATTGCTAACCTGAAAACAGAAGCAAAATGTACAAGAGTGGTATATGTGGAAGAAAAGAAAGGAAGTCTGGGCTTATAAGCCAAAAACGCCACTCACGTTCCTAATTTATAATTTTAAGAGTAAAGAAGCGCAGCGACCTTGCTAAAAAATAAAATTCAAAATGAGCTAAAAGTAATGACATAGGGAATAATTCACTTTCTCCATAGACACGGTTAATATTATAGTTTCTTAAAATTTAATCTTAAATAATCTTACAAAGACTTTTTTTATTAAAATACCCAGATTTTGTCTCAACAGAATTTTCAACTGAGAAAGAAAAATCGCCTACTCTTTCCACTCTCCTGATTTTCCCTAACTTAACAACATAATTATCTTAGTAAAGATTGAACAAAGTATCATGGGTTATTTACTAGATTTTCCTTGTCTACAGAATTTTTTTTTTCCTCAGTGATCAATGGCTTCTATAAATGAGAATTAATGGACTCTTTCTTCTTCTTGGTTTTATGTCCCAGAAACAATGAGCTTTTGCCAGAAACAGCTTCCCATTAGAGTCTTTTACAATTACCTGTGTCTAGGGGTATGGTATATTTTTGACTGAAAAACAGCATCCATATTTTAAACTTGAGGACAATAAAAAGACAATAAGAATGAGAATTCTGTTACTAACAAAAAATAGCTATTTAGCTTTTTGTTTTCTCCAAGGACTTGTTTACCAATATGTAGTTAATAAAAAAGGAAGATGCTCAATAATTAGTAGCAAACTTAGGTTTATTTTGAGACACTTCTTTTTCTTGTATTCAGGTCTATAAGACAGAAAACAAAGAACAGCTTATTCCTTCATCTTTTATTACAATAGAAAGTAATTTGACTGTAGGTACATTATAGAAAGGCTTTAGTTTCATAATTAAGTTTAAATAGCTCCAACTGAACCAAAAAGACCTTTGAAAAACATTTTTCAGAAAATATGTGGGAAAAAAAGAAAACATGGGGCTCTAATTAGGCTATCTCTCACACACACATACATACACACACACACATTCTTAATAATTATAGAGCAGAAGAAACATAGCTATGGGAAACTCAAGCTTTTTCCCAGCGCACTTACAGGATAAAAGAAAATTTGATCAGTCTCAATGCAGAATAAAACAATTAGTTTTGGTGGGTAATGAATAATGAAATATACATAGATACAGCTTCCAAAACATCAACACATAAAATCTCTCAGGCGCTATTCTACAGCTCAGCTGTGGACATGCCAGTGTTTAATGCATACATTTCTAAATTTAGTAGATATAATATTATGGGGAAAATACAGACCTAACATCTAAATTTGAATAAATAAATCATAAAAATGATAAGTCATTCCTTTTTCCTGTACTGCTCAACCTGCCTTAGCTCAGGCCTTACTGGATTCAAATACTAAGTAGAGACTTATGTGGCTTTTCTCATGAGAAGACGGCAAAGTAGAAAACCGAAAATTGTTGAGACTTTTTTTTTAAAGCACATGCATTTCAGACTAAGCAGTTTTTCAGACAGAAATAAATTATGGGGCTCAGAAATGTTCGGAAATATTAGAATATTTTTATAACTTACAGAGTGGCTTAAGTAAATTTTGGCTTTCTCCCCTACATAACACGGTATAGATCAGAACAAAATAGTTTGTATATGTTCTGTTCATACAATGTGGACATGAGAAAATGTATCACTGATATTGCTAACACATGGAATCTTCACTTTTCAGTGTATCGGTTACTTTCTAGAACTAGAGCAAGTACTGTGTAAAGTAATATGTCCTTTAGTCTTAGAGGAAACTAAATATTTGTTCACAAAAACAGAAATATATGAGTAGTATGTTCTTGACCATGAAAAGTGAAAGCAGATTTCAAAACAGATTGTAAGCACGGTGGAACTGGAACCCTCTTATTTTGCTGGTATGACTGTTTATTAACATAACCCGTTACAAGGAGCCCTGGTGGTGCAGTGGTTAACAGCTCGGCTGTTAACCAAATGGCTGGTAGTTTGAATCCACCAGCTGCTCCTTGGAAACCCTATGGGGCAGTTCTACTCAACAGCAATGTCTTCTTTTTTTTTTTGGAGGAGGGGGATGAGGGTTAGAAAACAATTAGGCACAATGCATTAGGGGTCATTAAGTAACTAATTGGAAACCCTGGTGGCGTAGTGGTTAAGTGCTACGGCTGCTAAACAAAGGGTCGGCGGTTCGAATCCGCCAGGTGCTCCTTGGAAACTCTATGGGGCAGTTCTACTCTGTCCTATAGGGTCGCTATGAGTCGCAATCGACTCGACGGCACTGGTTTTTTTTTTTTTTTTTCAAGTAACTAATTAAACCAAAATTGCCTTTTTAGAATTTATCCTAAAGAAATAATTGAAAATAATATTTTTGATCTAAGAAAGAGATGTCCTCGAAATGATGACAGTGGCATTTTGACGGGCATATACGTCCCGGGGTGGTCCAAATGGTTAACGTGCTCAGCTGCTAACGGAAAGGTTGGAAGTTCAAGTCCATGGAATGAAGGCCTGGAGATTTGCTTCACAAAAATCAGCCACTCGAAGCCCTATGGAGCACAGTTCTACTCTGACACGCAAGGGTAGCCGTGAGTTGACTTCAGAGCAATGGGTACTAATAACCTCTTTGTGGGAAATGGGCTTCTCAGAACTCAAATTGTTTGAACACACAAGAACACTGACTCTGCTCTTTACCCTACTCCACCCCCAAATCCTTTAGGAATGCCCTACTGATGCCAAGTTTAGCTTAAGAGTTAAAATAATCAGGTAATTTTGAAAATCCCCTTAAATGGAAACATACAGATTATTTGTCTAAATTCTTCTTAAGTGGAAACATAAACCCAGGTATTAAAAACACTCTGGCATGAACCTTTCTGATGAGTTGCAATTCTACCATACCCAGACAAAATCAAAAGTAACTTAATCCTTCACTCTACCACCCACCCCCTTACCACCTCTGAAGGCTAATGGAAGTATTACTGAAATATGCTGTATCTGCCCCTGCTATGTAGATACTTCAGTCCAATTCTCCAGTTCCCATCAGTAAATATTGGAAAAACTTAATTTAACATTATAGTTGGTGTATGTGTGTGCATATATGTATGTGTGTGGTCTTTAACTGGCCAAAAGAAAAAAAAAAAAGAAGAGGAAGAAAGCTGCCTTGAAAGCTGGCCCAACCAGGCTGCAATTCAGATAACTGTAGTTTTATATTATAATACAAATGAAAATAGAGAAGTTCAAGTCCAAAGTTACAAAAAGTCTGTAAAATTTCATAACCTCTACACATCCCAATAATTAAAACACAAACAAAAAAACCTCATAACTCTTTTTCTCTCTTTAATCAAATTTGGTTAAAACTTATATTTGGCATTTTTCTGAAAAGTTTTAAAATATTCCAGAGGCACTGAAAACAGAATTCTGAGAAAGTTTAATACCTCTTCTAGGGTAGGATATTACCAGCTTCATCTAAAAGAAAAAGGAATCAAATTGTGTTCGAGATGGTTATGAAAGTAGCAAAGTCAGAAAAAACTGCATTGCACACTGTGGTCGAAAATCTAGAAAATTCTAGAACAGCAATGAAGAGGAATTAATTCATGAATAGAAATCCTGAGGGTGGTATTGTCTTTTTCTACTTACAGGAAACCCTTGTTTGTTTATTTGTTTTTCTAGCAATTAAGTTCTCTGTGGGAAAATTGATATGATAGTTAATTCAATGTTAGAGTCAGCCTGAGACCCACTTGCTTTCTTCTCCTTTTTTGCTCCAAAGAAAACAAAAGACTCCTACTCCTCTAAATTCTTCACTGCACCTTTACCTCACCTCAACTCATTGCCAGAATCTTTAATGCAAGGATTTAAAACAATGAGATGAAGAATGATCATTTCCATGAATAAACAAAGTCACAGTATAAAATTAGCTGTGCCAAAACAAACAAAAACAGGCAAAGAAATGAAAATAAAAACTAGAAATCTGGAGTGCAGTTGTTAATTTTTTTTATCTCATTTTACAGTACTCATGTGTCCACTGTCCAAATAGTCACCTTCCACCTTTTTTTCATGTCTATTAAATTATCTTTTAAATCCCTGAAACACAGTGTAAGAACTAAAGGCAATTCAATACATTTCAAATTTATGAAATGTCGCTAAAAGTTGGAATCAATGCAACAGCAGCGGGTTTGGGCTTGCTTGTGATTAAAGAAATAAATAATTACTGTAGGAAAAAGATGAAGTATTCTTATTTTTAGTATGACATTAATATTCTAAATTTCTAGACAGATTTACTAAGTCACCATCTGTCATCCCAGTGGCCCAACAGCATAAATTCTCCAGAAGTAAAATCTTTCTTCATCACTGGCTTCAAACTTCCTATTGATCAAACTGATTTTGAGGGTAACTCTTTACAGTGGCTTACAAATATAATTCTCAATTTAATAATGGCCTCGAAATGGTAGAAAGGCTGTATAATGCATGGTTAAGAGCATGGATTCTGAAGCAGACTGCTTGGGTTTAAAATGGGATTCCATCAATTATTGTCTGTGTAACATTAGGCAAGCATGCCAGTTATACATTTATTGTGCCTCAGCTCCAAATCCACCCTTCTTTGTCCTGCATTGAGATACCGGAGCTCGACCCTGTAAACGTTTCTCCTGGAATAGTTAGTACAATGTCAGGCTTTGTCAGTAGAGAGCACAGGAGAGATACTGCAAAGCAGAGCAAAGGAAGGAGCTTTTCTTTCTGGTTCCAGTGTGCTTTTATTTTTTATTCCTGTGGCATAACTGCCAGTGAGGGAGACTCAATTACAACCACCCCCCAGGCAGTTTTGTAGGAACTCTGGTGGATGACTTCTTCCTCACCAGTGATGGCCCACCAGCCATTGACTAAATGTGGCCCATGGCACCTCAGTATACTTACCCACTATCCAATGGGTCACATTCACAGCCCTTCCTATAAGGTCAGAATCTCAGGATTGGGATGTTGGGGAGAATGAGTTCACCCATGTTTGTTCCTTCTAGGTCCTCTGCCTCAGCCATAGAGATAGTAGCTGCTCCCCACATTTGCTATTCCTTCTTCTTTATTGTTTTCTTTTACCTCTTGATGTAGTTAACCACTTTTTACTAATTAATACTTCTTTACATTAATTTTTTTTTTTTGTTCTAAATACTAGTGGGGTTGTTTCTATCTCCTAAATGGATGGACACTAACTGATTGATAAGAAAGTCTTTAAAATGAGAGTAATGGTGGTGCCTATTCTTGTATTGTTCTGATGGCTAAAAGAGTTTATACATATAAAACTCTTAAACCAAATATACATTCGGTAACAGTCTTAATGCATATCAGAGACAGAACTGTTAATCCCTAGCAGAACTTTCAATAGATACTCTTCTAATTGAGCAAAAAAAAAAAGGAAAGAAAAATTCTTTAAGCAATTCCTGCTTAGTAATTATCTACCTTCTGTGGAATATCTTCTCCAATTCCCTAGAATTATGACTGTGCTTTGTTGATACCTCTGTTATAGCATTAATTATAATACAAGGCTACTAAAGTATATCTTATCTAACAGACAAAATTTACTGAGAGAAAGGATCTTACTTTACTCTTTATTGAAGCCCTTGGTATAGAGTAGATGCTCAATAAATATTTTTGGTGAGTCATAGCATGGTTACTTTGCAAATTTATCAGAACTCATGCCCCTGATTTTTCTCATCATTCTAATTCATGCCCTGCATGGATTGCTAACAGAGTCTTCCAATTTGGTGTTCCATCACAACTCATGAATATGTTCATGTTCCTCCATTGTCTTGACTGTAAACAATCTTGGGTTTCACTTCAGGTATGGGTTTTCAAGAAAATGGGATACTCCTGTAACCTTCTCTCTTATCCTTCTTCATTATCTTCAACAGTACAGTTCATTAAACTCTCTTGCAAAGCTTTATCCACTGACACCCCTTCCTTTCTTTTCTTTATTAATTTTCCAGAAATACTAAGATAACTTTAAAATCATAGAGATATAATTCAGTATGCATACTTTGGAAAAGAGATATTTCATCTTCAAAAGGAGAAACTGAAAGGAGGCTCTCAAAGACTAAAGAACAAATATAATTATCCATGATCTACAGTTTTGTGACCAATTATTCATTGGTGTACTGTAGTTTGAAAGAAGAACATACTTAAGTATTATACAGTCCTCTGCCATACATCCTAGTGGCATGGCAATTATTTAGAATGACAACACATAATATTCTTGTGAAATCAAAAGCACGAGAGAACATGTATAATAAATTCTTATTCTTCTCTTTTGAGTTCTATCTGGCATTTATCTCAAATTCTAACACAGCAAAACTGAAAGCTAAAGAGGTGTCTTCATCCATTGATCAGTGGTATAAAGTTAAGCTGGTTTTCTTTAAACTGCAAGTCCTTTCAATTGTGGAAAGGTCTCAATTCTGATTGTCTATATTAAACAACACTCACTTGAGTTGTATGCACTTTACATTACAAAAAAGGGTAAACACGTACACATAAATCTTAGCAGTATGAGTCAGTATGTTCACTCACCACACCTGGCTTCATTTGCTCTGTTGGGGTAGTCAGGTATAAAATCACAGACTTTGCTGGATGAAATACTGTCTGTATCTTCACATGGTACAAATCCAGCTTTAAAATTAAGAGACCAAGGTGATAAAACATTCTCTTCCTCTTCAAAAAAATAAATAGAATGCATAATTGTTTCATGAATACTAGGTTTTTAATATGCTGATGTTGAGAATAAGAGCTTGATCAAAGGCCCTAGCAGGTTAAAACCTGCTGTTTTCATCTTATGTATTTCCTTCAAAAGTAAACATAAGACTAGTGTTCTGGGGTGTTGCAGCCATGTGAATGTCAACGAATTCTTCAATGGCTTTAATTTAACAGTCCTGTTGGTGTCAAGTCAACTCCAACTCGTTGTGACCCTATGCGTTACAGAGTGAAACTGTTTCATGGGGTTTTCTGGGCTATAATCTTTACAGAAGCAGACTGCCAAGGCTTTCTTCCATAACATTACCAGGGGGCTTCCACCCACCAACCTTCAGGTTAGTAGTCAAGTGCAAACCATTTGTGCCACCCAGGGACCTTAATTCAAGCATAAGGCCTGCGAAAATCTCTTGCCATTCTGCCGAACAAATATAATATAAATTACTGACATCACATCACATATCATAACCTTCCTCTCAGTCAGTGTCCCTTCCTAAACTTAAGCCCAGTAAAAAAAAAAAAAAAAGATAATAAATTCCATAAAGAATACCCTATAATTGCCTATCAGACAAATTTGCAAACACACTAAGAAAGTTGTTTTTCTTTCCTTCATATAAAGCCATGGGCCTTTCCAAGAATAACATACATAGCTTTGCCCTCATTAAAATTAAGCTCCAACTTACTGAACAGGTGATCAGATGAAGTATCCATAAGTGAGTTTTAAGTTAATTTATGAAAAGAATTCTCCATAAGTGAGCTCAAGTACTTCCCAGAGATTTCTAAGGTTAATTTTAGTGATAATTTAAAGCCTTTAACCACACTTTTGCCTCCAATTACATTCTCTTCAATGTCTTCTACTCTTCTAATTCTGGTGATGCAGTATTTGATTAGAAGAAAAAAATGTTTAATATCAGAAATAAGGTAAGGGTGGTTAACCCTTAAAAACTCATAAATCATTTAACCTGCTGCTTTTCACTCCTCGGCATCCATCATAACCACATACACACACACACACACACACACACACCTTAAACTAAAACCAAACCAAACCCGTTGCCATCGAGCTGATTCCGACTCATAGCGACCCTATAGGATAGAGTAGAACTACCCCATACAGTTTCCAAGGAAGTGCCTGGTGGATTCAAACTGCCGACCTTTTGGTTAGCAGCCTTAGCTCTTAACCACGATGCTACCAGGGTTTCCACAGACACCTTAGAAAAGGTTATTATAAATGCAGGGCACACATTCCAAATAAAATAAATATACACTAACACAATATGAAATAGGCACATAGCTATATACTCTCATAAAAGAACGATGTCTTTAATAAAGCATGTTTAATTAAAAGTTTTTAACACAGTTCTCAATCCAGAATGCTTCCCTCCATATCATCTTTGATAAATGTGTTGGTTATTATAAAGATGCCACTTTCCACTCACTATATGTGTCGCTTAATAAGGAAACATGACTTCAGAGTATACGATTTACCTCATTTCCACGTGTAAATATTTTCATTTTTTTTAAATAGGGAGTAAGAAAATGCAGTGTAACGGCTTTCAGGCAACATTTTTAATATTGATCATTTATTAATTGTGACCTGGGGTAGGGATGGTCAGAGAGAAACACCAATTAGCGTTAAAATGACAAATAAATGCAGGCATGATGCACATGGCTTCAGTGTGCCTGCAGAACCTATAAATGGTTAGATTGCCAAAACACCCATTCCACTATTTGGGAACTATTTTTTATAACTATCTTTCTGTCTCCTTTTTTGTCAGAGAATTAGCCACACTCCATGTGACTAAAATAATTATGTATTAAATGTAAACATAAAGTTTTAGAATCAAGTTTTAAATTTTTGACTGGATTTAGTCACCTTCTCAAACTTAATTATTTTTTTGAACTCCTGGGTTATTCTGAAGCATGAATTTTATTACATGTTCATTTGAAGTACCATATTAAATTAATAGAGAATTGAGTTTTTATAGAGTTTTAAAAATGTGTACAATAATTATATATATATATATTTAATTCCGAGGGCACTGGGTGGTTTTGGGTATGATTAAAAAAATTGAAGGTGACTATTTTGGTCACAGAGGTAGACAGACTCTCCTCCATATTATTGAAGGAGAGGTCTAAGACATAGACCATGATACATAATATTTTTTACCTATAAAAAAATGCTTTAGGTTTCAAGAACATGTGATAAAATCTACATCCTGGAGTTAGGCATTAACGAGCTATATTCCAGAGGGACCCTAGTATGTTTTGTATTTTTTATCGAGAAGAACTAACAGTTGTGATGTTTAAAATTACAACATTCATAAGAAAACTTACCTTCATTTTGTATGCTGGTATCTGGAAGTGACTTAATTGAAATTTCACATTCTTGGGAAATACCGATGTCATCGAGAGCAACTGTAGCATTTGATGATAAAACAGTAGCTTCGAAAATTAACTATAGTTACAGAAAGATAAAATTATAAAAAGGTTTCCATAAAAGTAAATGTCTTACAATTACACTTCTTTGTTTAAAGAAATTCATTTGCATCTGTCCTAGCTACCAATCTAATTTTAGAAAATTGTTTTGACCAGAACATTCAAATTATAAATGTATAAATTTGTAACCGCTTTGACAGCAACTTACCTAACCTTGATATCTTAGATAACCTTGTTTCAATTAAAAGTTGTAACATTCATCACCACTGAAGGGCTGCCTTCCCACTGGAGCCATTAAGAGTCATATGCATTTAAATTGAGCTCTTTAGGGTAATCATCTGTGTGGTTTACAACTCAATTTAATTGAGATACGAATTCATTTGTAGAGGGTCTTCTGGCAGCAACAATTCATTTCCATACGAGAATATTGAAATACATATATTATGCATACATACACAGAAACATACTTAGGGAGGTAAAAGCACAATCAATAACGACACTCAGTGGTTCATAATGTGCATATGCTAAAGCCCTCTAAGTCATCTATTTAAGTTTAATTTATTCTAACGTTCTGAATAATGACTGATATAAGTTGTTTTCTTTCTTGTTAATCACTCACATTATTATGTTGTTATTCCATAATCTTAAAAAGGAAGGAAAGAAGGAAGGCAGGGAGGGAGGGAGGGAGGGAGGGAGGGAAGGAGGAAGAAAGGGAGGAAGGAATGGAGGGAGGGAGGAAGGGAGGAAAGAAAGAAATTATGTCTGGAGCCTTAAGGACATATAGCAGGACCAACCAGTCCACAACCCAGTTACTAGATAAATCTTCATTTTATTACGGAGGATCTCTAACTTCAAGGATCTTATAATTTTGTCATTATGACACATTATAACTAAAGTACATAAGTGCTATGGAAAAGATGTATACAGTACTTAAGCCCTCTGCTATGGAGTCTATTCTGACTCATAGTGACGCGATAGGACAGAGTAGAACTGCCCTGTAGGGTTTCCAAGGAACGGTTGGTGGATTTGAACTGTCGACGCTTTTTGGTTAGCAGCCGAGTTCTTAACCACTGTACCACCAGGGTTCCATATAGAGTACTAGAAAGACATAAAAAAAAAAAAAGAAAAGAAAACCTTCCTTATTATTTTTTTGCCAGGAGTGCTATTTGAGGATTTGGGAAAATACTGGTGGTGAGGTAGTATTAAATCTTAGTTATAATTACTGTAAGATTTAGTTACTTTAAGAAATTGAGGTAACAGTCCAAGCAAAAGCATAGAGACGTGAAAGTAAATGCTGTATCAAAAAAACTTGAGGTGGGCCTAGTAACAGTATAGTATTTTAAGTGAACAACACATTAATGGAATAATACATGAAAAGACCAATTGTGTGAATTGCTGCAGCCACACTGGAGAGCAACTTGATGGAACCTATTTAAAAGAAAAATGGCATGATCTACAAATTTAACCCATGTCTCAGTGTTTACTCTGCAGGAATGTTGACAATCAATGCTAGTTATGTTAGCAAATTAGTGGAACCACTTAAGTGTTCAATAAATAAATGGCCATATAGGCTACAGAATACTATGCAAGAGTTAAAAATAATGTCTATCTTTATATGTTAATATGAAAAAATGTTGCTTGTCTTTAAGTAAAAAATTAAATTATGGAAGAAAATTTATAGTATGATATATATTACCTTCTAAGTAACATCATACTATAAAACACAATCATCTAGATTTCTAGATTTTTTTTTTCTGTGGAGCATACATACATATTAAATAATTATAAAATAGACTGGAAGTAAAATGAACTAGTATCAATAGTTACCTCAAGATAAAGATTGTAATGAGAGGTTAGGGTGGTCAAGAAAAACTATTGCTTTGTGTGCAATTTTTCATATTATATAATGAAATGCGTATAATTTTAATAATTAAAAAAATGCTGATTAGAGCTGGTGTCTGTTGAGTTTTGGCCAGCTAAGAAACTTGGCCTTTATACTACAGACTGAAACAAATCTACACAGGTTATAAAGCAGAATTTTGATTAAATTTATACAAGCATGGTAATTTAGAAATATACTATTTTTAGACAGCTTTAAAATAATTTCCCTTCCATTCATTATTGTAGTATATTTAGCATTGAAGTCAATTAAAATACTGACACAAAATTCTTCAGACTGATTAAATAAGCATTTGTTGAGTACTACTTTTGATTTGTTTTTACATTTGATGGCCTGTGGTACTCAAGGAAAAACTGGAGAAAAGACAGAACATTTAGGACATTTCTTGAGGCCCCAGAGAGGCACATACTCTTATCCTTTGAACTGATTGACTGGGCCCTGGCATGAGTTGAAGTGAATCTATGAGACAGAGCCCTTAAGATACGAGTATATGACTTTGCCCAAACGGAATCACCAGACTTTTTTAGATATTTGTATTAAAATACAGGCATAAAAACAACTTTCAAAACCAAATAAAAATGATATTAGGCAATCTATACCTCTGCTTCCTTACTTTTATGTAATTAAATTCAGGACCATATAATGAAAGATTATAATTCTACCATTAATTTAAAAAAAAGGTCACTTCCTCTTAAATATATGTGTGTGTGTATATGTATATATAAATATATATCTTGTACCTGTAAATAATTTTCATCTAATCATTCTGAAATCATCTTGGCTATTCCTACATCCATTGCTTGTTTTAATCAAGCAGATGGTTTGGGTTGTGATCAAAGGCAGTTCTTTTTGGGAACTACAGTATCAATTAATAATCAGTAAGTAAGAAAGGGGTTGTTCAAAAGCTATACTTCAACCATGGATCAGAAACTCATAAGATTTCCAAGGTAATATGAGAATTTATATTTTAAATCAAATGCAAATATCTTTCCTTTCTGTATCTATTTTTTCAGGATCTGGCTGGTCCTTGTCTTATTTACTTTAGGTTATATTTTACCACTTCTGAGTGAACAAAATAATTTCTTGGTTTTGCTTTTGAGAATGACAAAATCTTATAAATTCTAAAAAGATGAAATGATTACTTTTTACCTATGCAAATCGAAGGGAAGCTTTTCCAGAGAAATATTCTGCTAGCATATTTAATTTTTTTCTTTGATTTCTTATTTTAAAAAAGAATAACAAATAAGTAAAATCAACTGATCTTTGACAAAGGAGCAAAGGCATTCAATGGAGAAAGGAAAGTCTTTTAAATTAATGGTGCTGGGACAATTGAACATCCACAAACAAAAAAACATTTATCAAGACACAGACCTTACACCTCTGCCCAAAATTAATTCAGAATAGATCACAGACCTAAATGTAATACACAAAACTTCTAGAGGACGACATGGAAGAAAATCTAAGTGACCCTGGGTTTGGCAATGACATTTTAGATATAATACCAAAAGCACAATCCATGAAAGAAAAAAAAATTGATAAGTTAGACTTCACTGAAATTAAAAAGGTCTGCTCTGCAAAAGACACTGTTAAGAAAATGAAAAGACAAGCTGCAGGCTGAGAGTGAAGCATATAACTGGTAAAGGGTACATATTGAAAATAAACAGAGAACTCTTAAAACGCAACCATAAGGAAAAAAAGAAATTAAAATACGGTCAAAATATCTGAACAGAAACTTCACTAAGAAGAAACACAGATTGCCCAAGGAGACAAAAGATGCTGAATATTGTATGTCATTAGGGAATTGCAAATTAAAAAAACAGTGAGATACTATTACACATCTATTTGAAGGACTAAAATCCAAAACACTGACAATACCAAATTCTGGTGACAATGTGGAGCAACAGGAACTCTGATTTATTGCTGGTGCAAATGTAAAGCCACTTTGGAAGACAATCTGTCACTTCTTATAAAAAAAAAAAAAATTAGTGCCATCAATCTTATCATATGATGCAGCAATCAAGCTCCTATGAGTTGAAAACTTATGTACACACACACAAAAAGAAACCTGCACAGGCATGTTTATAACATCTTTATCCATAATTGCCAAATTTGGAAGCAGCCAAGATGTCCTCCAATAAGTAAATGGGTAAACAAACTGTGGTACATTGATATAATGAAATATTATTCAGTGATTAAAAAAATAAGCTATCAAATTACAGAAAGGCATGAAGGAATCTTAAATGTATATTGCTAAGTGAAAGATGCCAGTCTGAAAAGACTCTCTATACTATATGATTCCAACTATATTGCAATCTAGAAGTTTGGGGAGGAGGGGACGGGGGTGGGAAGAATAACTGGCACACAGGAGACTTTTAAGGCAGTGGAAGTGTTCTCTATGATACTGTAATGGCAGACACACGTCATTATGCATTTGTCACAGCCCAGAGAACTATATGACACAAAGAGTGATCTTAATGTAAACTGTGGACTTTAGTTGATAATAATGTATCAATATTGGTTCATTAATCACAGCAAGTGTATTACGTCAGAGCAAGATATTTACAATAGGGGAAACTGTATGGAAAGGGGCTACATAGGAGTTGTCTGTACTTTTTGCTCAACTTTTATGTAAACCTAAAAGTGCTCTAAAAAAATCTCTTAAAAATAGTAAGAGATAAAATGAAAATACACATTTAAGAGAAAAATACAGAAACCTAGAATATAATAAGAGAAGCAGAGAAAAATTGGAAGACAATTTTTTGAAGAAACACACTGATATCAATAATAAAAGCAACAGCAAGTTTCTACTGAGAACTTACTAGATGCCAGGCACATTCACTTGTTTTAACCCTGTGAACATTGTGCTATTTCTATTCTCATTTTACAGGTGAGGAAATAGGAGCTTATAGAGGTGAAATAATTGGTTGAAGGTCACATACTTAGTACGAAAAACATGTAATCTGAGCCATTCATGATTATGCTACACTGTATCACTATAACAAAATAAAGAGATCATGGGTCCACAGAAGATGCTGTAGAACATGGCTGCCTGGTGAACCAAGATTTAATGAAGCCCTAGATTAAGAAGGCCTTGGACATAGCAACTTTACAGTGACTAACCCAGCTGTTACTTCTGTATTATAAATCTTACCCTTCATTTAATCTTCAAATAATGTTAGGAAATTGTTATTGATTTACACCACTGACTTTGATACGGAGTGAACATGGTATCAATCATTGAGGAAAATTTACCAAAAGGGTCATTTTAAGATGAAATCTTAAATACAATTATATTTTAAGAGAAAGCTCAAAGAAAGTAGATCAACTGGGAATCAATGGACAGTACTCAGAGGAAGTGCCACTTTTATATATTAAAACTGAAAATAACTATCAGGAAAGAGAGAAATTATAAATTAAATGAACATATTTTGGTAAACATTTTTAACAAATCAAATAAACAGGCTAAATTAAAACACATTGAAAAGAATGCTATTAACTATATGAGTCGGAAGCCCTGGTGGTGCGGTGGTTAAGAGCTCAGCTGCTAACCAAAAGGTTGGCAGGTTGAATCTACCTGCCGCTCCTTGGAACCCCTAAGGGACAGTTCTGCTCTATCCTGTAGGGTTGCTATGAGTCAGAATCGACATAATGGCAACAGGTTTGGTTTGCTTTTTGGTATATGACTCATACTCTTCCAATAAAACCTCACAGAAAATGGAAGGAATATTGAAGTTTTAATTTGCTGTTCTCGATAGAATAAACACCAAGTCTATCACTTTCTACCTATCTAGAGACACTTATTTCCTAGGAAACTAGGTATATTCTGAGATTTTGTGGAAACATCAGGGGATCAAAGCAAACTCATTGTACTCTGTCGTGATGTCTAAAATTGACATCAAGAGGAGAGAATCAGAATGTCCAGGCTCAAAGGGAACACAGAGGTCATCTAGTTCAACACTTTTCTCCACTCCCAATATTTAGACTGGCTTGGACTACACTGTATGAGTATGTTCAGAGTTTAGTCCACTGAACCGATGGCTAAACCACTGCCGTTGGTGCCCATAAATGATCCAGTATACTAAACTTGAGGTGCCCAAATCCTAGCCTGTTTCTAAGAAGATAAACTTTAAACATTTGAGTAATTAAAAGGCAGATTGACTACTTGTAACATATATGGTGATAAAAGAATGAATCAGAACTACACTTAGCCAGATTCCTCATGCATATATTCATACTTTTAAAAATATACTCAGAAAAAATATGGTTAAAACCAACATAGTATTAGCATTTTTTTTTTTTCTACAGAGAACAAAAAATGGATGGGAAGGGGTACAAAGAAGACAATGCTACATCTTTCTAAGTAAGTATGACAAAACATTCACAGTTACTTCTGGTGGCACAGTGGTTAACAATTTTACTGCTAATCAAAAGGTTAAGCATTAGACTGCTAACCAAAAGGTTTTCCTGGAAGCCATATGGGGCAGTTCAACTTTGTCCTATAAGGTCACTATGAGTCCGAATTGACTCAACGGCAATGGTTTTGGGTTTTTTTTTTTTTTTTGGTATATTTCCTATATTTTTGAAATACTTGATAATAAATGTATAATATCATTTTATTAAGCAATTGTGTGTGTGCGTGTGTTCTGTGTGTGTGTGTGTATGTGTGTGTGTGATCTAGACTGATTTACAACAGAATGCTAACCTAGGTTCACAATTCCTTGCCTAAAACCCTTGGGGACAGATGGTTGTTGAAATTTGGAAGTCTAGAATGTTAACATAATGCATAAATAACACCATCAGGGATGTGGAGCAGCACTCTACCAGACAACTCCTCACTAAGTGAACTACCGAAGGACTTCACATCACATCAGATCAGGTAAGGTTTTGACCCTAAAATAAGTATTGCTTTCAAAATTTTAATTTTCTGAATTGCTGAGAAGAAATTGTGGACCTGTAAAGGTCTTCTCGAGGATGATACTTGAGGGAATTGTTCTTTTTATTTATTTGTAGTTTATAAAACAAACATGTGCTACAGCCAACTTTCAAGTAAGAGAATTAAGAAGAAGGAAAGGGAAGCACAGACTCCTCAGAGGTGAATTAAACATGGCTAACCAGTCCCTGGTAGCGCAAATGATTAATGCACTAACTGAAAGGTTGGAGGTTCGAGTCCACCCAGAGGTGCCTTGGAAGAAAGGCCTGGCAACCAACTTCCAAAAATCAGCCACTGAAAATGCTATGGAGCACAGTTCTACTCTGACACACATGGAGTCACCATGAGTTAGAACTGTCTCCACAGCAACTGGTGAAGGCCCAGAAAGGACCCGGAATCCTTTACCTTCTGTGCTGGTTAATTTTATGTGTTCACTTGGCTAGCCTATGGTTCCCAGTGGTTTGGCCAAACACTAGTCTAGTTGCTGTTCCATAATGCAATCTAATATAAATTACAATGTAACTGCCCTCCATAATTAATACAATTCAATCAATTAGTTGAGGTCATACCAATATTAGGTGGATCCTAAACCTAATCACTTCTGAGTTACAAAAAGAGCAGAACAGACACAGAAACATTCATGCTGGGGAAGACAACATGTGAGGAGCATCTGTAAGTCAAGGAATACCAAGGAACCAAGGATAGCCCAGGGCTACCGACAAGGAAGGAATCAGCATAACCTAGACCCTGATTTGGACTTTTGGCCTCCAGAACTGTGAGAAAATGCATTTCTGTTCTTTAAAGCCATCTATTTGTGGGTTTTCTGTTACAGCAGCATTAGATAAATAAGGCACCTGCCTAGAAGGATTTCATAATTAACAGAGGCTGACTGATGTTGATTGGGAGCCCCAACTGGGAGGAGTAAAGAGCCAACACTTGATGCTGAGCCACAGAGGGGGATAGAGAAGGGAGAGCAGCAGAGCAGTCTGGGCCAGAAATCACCACATGTCTGTTGCTGCCACATTACAAAACCCAAGCAGCCCTCTGGGCAATCAACTATCTGGTTGATATGCCCCCAGATAATTAGCAGTAGTCTCAATTTCCATTGTAAAGCAAAAACAAACAAAAGAAAAATAAAGGAGAAAAATGACACTACGATGAAACTCTTCAATAACAGTGACAGGTTAGCGAACGTGCTTCAACTTAATATCTCTCAAATAACTAATTCTAACAAAGGACATTATGTGTTCTTCCTGATATGTCCATTAACAATAGACACTGAAAGATCTTATTGGTAAGTTTCATTTTAACTAAAGGTAAACCTGATAAAAACAATTTTATATAGAATTTAAATACATGAACAAGGGATCAGTTTGTTCTGTTTTGGTTTATCCTGTCATACTGAATGGAGAGTGACACTGGAACAGTTCCACGACCGACCTTTATGTCAAATGCTTCCCAATAAACAGCAACTAGATTTGTGAGGTTTTTGTTTATTAGACATGGGTCTAGAATTGGAAATATGATAAAAGATCCTTGAGAATCAGGTGAGTTTGGAGACCTTCACTGAGTTAAAAAGCCTAAGAGGGTCTCTTTTAAAATTAGAAAAGGATGTTCACATTCATTGAGTGTCTACTGTTGTCAATATCCAAATAATAACCACAGCAATGACATTAGCTTTCGTGTGTTTATTCTACGCTACATTCTTTTCTATGCGCTTTCATGTGTAAATACATTTAATCCTCACAAACCACTCTGTAAAGGAGTTAACAATAATAGGAGTTGTTAGTTATCCCCTATTCCTCATGCTTTCACATGGGGAGGAACTGCCCCACAGTGGCACTGCTGTTAGTTACCCCTTACTCTTTCTCATGGAAGAGGAGGGTTTATCTGATTGGTGACTTTGAAAGAATAAACTAGGCATACTCAACCTCTTCTCCCTCTCAACCCCTCACTTTTGAGAACTAGCAAATCTGCAGGAGGCATGCATTCTGATCTTATCTCTGGCCAAATGGTAAAGCCTCCCCAGTGAGTGTGTCCTGTATTTCTCCACCAAAGTCAGGTTTTCTCTGGGTAAATCTCTGGATAAATAAACCCGGAGAAAGTATATTTTAAATATATGGCTGTAGATCCCAAAGACACCTTCTACAAAACAGTTTGCTCTGTTTGACTTCTCTATTTATCAATTAGGCCCACCCACAGAAGGTGGGTGTGTGATTTATCAGGGCTCCCTAACACCCCAGCAATTATCCTCCCTTCTCCTTTGTTTTACAAAGAGACAGAAGCACAGAGGGCTTACGCAAACTCCCCCCATGACTGCACATTACGTTTTGAAGCCCAGGCTCTAGAGTGCATGTTTCTAGCCACCATTTTAGCTACAATCTCTTTAATACCCAGGCTTCCCTGAATTACCTGCATTTATCATCACTATGGTTTTCACAGATTAGGGGTGTGAGGCTCAAAGGCAATATTTGCACAGTCACTTACCAGTGAGCCAGCAGAGATTGGAACTCGGACCCCTGACTCTGAGGCCAGTGTGTTTTCCACCATATTACACCATCAAACCTAGTTTCTAAAAATATGCCTTTCAAATCTCATCCAGAAGTGAACCATGTCCAGAGGGACACCCATTTGGAAAGCTACAGCTGCCTCTTATTTTTTATCAACATAAAAGGTTGATAAAATCCTCAGCCTTAATGAGTAGGAGAAAACGAGGCAGAAGGATTAAAAATGTAAGTGCAGTCCAAGTCAGATTTTTCACTACCTCATATGGGGGAAAAAAAAATATTCCTGTTATATTACCCTTCTCTCTCATTTCCTATTTATGAAATTCTTACCTCCACTTTTCTTGTTCTTCCAAACATAAGTCGTAAGCACTTAGTCAAAATAACCTTTCTCTTCATCCCTGATCGTGAATATGGTTGCTTTCTTCATGATGAAAAAACCCCTGGGGTACGTGTGTTATTTCACTGTCTGAAAGAATTAGCATCAGATAAGGTTCTTCGTCTGAACTGCGTTAATTTCTTATGTGCTTACCTGGAAAGGCAGAGTAGATTCCCCAGCCTGTACATCGAGATCGATTTTTGCTTGGCTCCACTGTGATTTGGAGAATCCAATTAGATCACATTGCTTATGCAGCTTGCCATCCAGTGATGTTCTTGTAAAAACTGAGAGACATGAATGCTGAGACAAGTAATACCAAAACCACACCTGATGAAAAATGCATCCGAATGACACAAATATTCCATTTTCCTGTCTCTAGCAGTTATTCTATAATTTAAAATATACCCAGCTACTTTGATGTTAAATATAATCTTCTCAGTTTTCCTTTCCTCCAAGTGCACAACCCTAGAAAATACTAGGTACTTCTTCTGCCAGTTTTTATATTCACCCCTAACAAAAAGGCTCAAGGCAGCAACAGAAACTAGTAAGTTTAAAATGTGCCATAGAGACATCTAAATAAATGGGACATGAGCATATTACCAAGGCAAGTTCGAAGGACACGTGTTTGTCCTCACAGTCATGGGTCCTTGCACATTTCCTGACACAGAGTCAGTTCCGTGTATATGTACGTCTGTGTGTTTCTTACAAACCTGAGGAGGTCCACTTTCTGATCCCAAGTTCCAATGTCAGATATTTCTACCCATTCTCCTTTATGTTCCAAACACCAAACCAAGAAAATGTTTTCCTGAAAATTATTTCCTCAAGTAAAAGAAAATGGTAACTTAATACATTTTGTTAATTCCTTCACTGTTCTGACATTAGCAAAGAACTTGAAAGCTCATATGCTACTGTTCATTAATAAATTAATTCAAACAAGAAAAACTTTAATTCAAGCAAGAGGATTCTTTGTAAAATTAGGCAATCTTCATCATTTTGTTTACTGTTCACTATCAATGGAGACATCATCTAAAGACCTGACGGCTTTACTATGTAGTCAAGAAAATATAGGGGAAAGATATAGTGAGAGGATTTTTCTGGTACCGATAAAAAAGAAAAAATTAGCAGTATCTATAACGGGGAATTCAGTACTGTCACTTATTCAATCAATATTTCCTGAGTGCTTAATAAGCACCGGGTACTGGGCAAGGCAAAAATTAACTCTCTCAATGGTTGGGTGATTCACTCTATAAAATATATGAACAAGTACTCTTTAGAAGCCATTAGACACACTGCAGTCAAACTTCTTTATTTCATCCTCTCATCACACAAAGAGTCCCAATGCTGCACATTCAAAAGGAAAAATACCATTCAGAAATGAGGACCTTCATAAATGGAATCTTTCTTTTTGGATTCAAAGTGACTCCTTTTCAGTTTCTCACTACATTTTTTAATTCTTTCTTCCCCCTTCATCACCTGTTACATGAACAGATATTAAAAAAAAAAAAAAAAATTTTTTTTTTTTTTTTTTTAGTGGTTAAGTGCTATGGTGGCTAACCAAAGGGTCGGCACTTTGAATCCACCAGGCACCCCTCAGGAACTCTATAGGGCAGTTGTACTCTGTCCTGTACAGTTGCTATGAGTCGGAATCGACTCCACGGCACTGGGTATTTTATAGGCTACCCATTTAATTTCACTGTCGGGGCCCAAAATTTCAGTGGAGATAAAAGTTGGCAAAAATTTTTAAAAGATGCTCTTCAAAAAAAAAAAAAAATGTTCAGCTCAAAACATCAAACACTCTATGTTCCAATTTGGTACATTTTTTTTCAATGTTGACTTAATTACCACAACCTGATCCAAAAAAAAAAAATTTCTGATTGGCCATTTCATTTTAGATTTTATTACCATGCTCACCTAAACTCCAGCCTGAGCAGATATGCTAGAAATTTAAAGTCCAATGGAAGTGTTTAACTACATTCCAAAGAAAAGAATTCATGCTCCCCAACTTCAAAAAAATCTTAGATCCCTGCTGTAAATTTCACCATGTTCTAAGCTTGTAAATACTCAAAACAGAGCTTTAAATCTAGTTGTACAAGAGCTGTGCATGCCCCATCAGAGTTTTAAACTGTCAAACTGCCATTAACTCCACCACCCATGCTAAGTTATTTTAATAGTGTATTAAGACTAAATACCAGTGGGATCCATATTCAGTAAGATAAGGGCTTAGAGCTTTAATTTACTACTTTAAACGAGTTTGTATTTTCAAGACTTAAGGAGAATTCTTTAGCTTATTATAGACCAAGGCACTTCCCAGAGTCCTTTCAAATTTAATAGTTAAGGGTGAAATCATTGAACAAAAGTTACTCATATGGCTATGATTTCAAATAGGCATTTGTCAAGGGTACGAATTCTATGGCCCACAGTCTGATATACACATAGTAGAACACAAAGTCATAAACTCAAAATCAGAACGCATGCTGTATATTCTCAATTTCTCACAGGGCCTATTAAAGCAACTTGTAATTACTAGGTCTTCCGTTAATATGTATTGAAAAAAATGAAGGAAGGAATGAATGGAGTATTAGGAGCTGTGCCTAAGTGAGTGTCCACACACGTACACACGGAACTGATTCTGTGTCAGAAAATGTGATGTGGCTATTTAAATCTAAATTAATTAAAATGAAGCAAAATGAAAAATGGAGTTTTTCAGTCACATGCACCACCTTTTGAGCCCTCAATAGACACAGGTAGCTAGTGGCTACATACTGAACACAGGAGAAGAACGTATCTATCATCACAGAAAGCGCCATTAAACAGAGCTGCAAAGCATGTCAATTAAAATTGCGCAGACCATTCAAATCTATCACTTTTTACCATTTTAAAGGAATGTGTTCTATTGATTCAGGCCTGATTCACTAAACAGCAGTTAAATAAAATGTCAATATAAGAGATCTGGTTTTCTTTCTCTTGGGTTTTCACTAAGGCATGTAATATATATAGTGTAACTATCTGAGACCCTGAATTATCATATTCAAGGGAATCTCATGTGGCTTAAAAAGCTTCCAATAAAGCAGTCCCATTAATTGCAAGTTGGAGAGAAAAACTGAAGCTCATTTTATTCTTTTTAGTGGGATTCTCTGATTTCATATTACTTGTATTTTTTAAAAAAAAAATATTGAATCACTCATTTTACTAGAAAAGAAGCTTATTAGGGTGACTCATACCAGTCACTGAGCTTAGGTAAATAGCCAGGCTAGAGAGAGAGTGTGAGGATTCTAGCTGCACGGTTTGCTCTTTGGTTTCCCAGCATGCCTGCGGTGCTCTCTAGGGGAGTGACTACCACTACAAAGCAGTAACTTGGCTCTCTGATATTTAATTCTATGAAGGACATCACAGGTCTTTATTTAAAAATCTAAAATGGTATTTCCTGATTTCTCTCTTTTCTTTTTTATTTGGTTTTGATCTCTCTCCAGCTGGAACTCTACTTTGCAAATTTTCTGCTACTTTCCTCAGCTTTCCTATGGTCTTTTTTCAAATTGTTTATCTTAGAGCTCCTTGGTCAGACCTTCATGTCCTTTTTCAGTTGTATTCTGAAACCTCAGCTACCTCTTCTTTCTCTGCTTCACATCAGACCCTCTATATTTTCCTCAGTCTGGTATTTGTTACACCTGCTACAACTTCATGATCTAGAAGAAGAAGATTAGCTAGAATTATAAGAATAGTAAAATAATATTTTCATAAAAGAAGAAAACAAGTTAAACAATATCTATAGCTCCTCCAAGTTCAGCTGGGAATAAGTCCATGTTGGGAATGGGGATCATTCATAACACACACAGGCAGATACCTCACCATTATCATACTAATTTTTATGGCTCCTAGCCATAATTTTACTTTTGCCTGAATATTCTTTACTGAACACACCATGTAGCAGTTTAGAATCTTTAATAAAATGTTTTTCTCACTGAAATGATTAATCTGCATGTGTTTCAATCATATACAATTGGAGTGGTTGCTCAACCTTTTCCCCATAAGTTATTGCTTCCTCTAGAACCCCCCAGATACTCTTACAGCTCTCCTTGATCAAACAAAACTATCAGGAACAAGGAGCCCTGGTGGTGCAGTGGTTAAGAGCTCAGCTGCTAACCGAAAGGTCAGCAGTTCTAAGCCACCAGCCACTCCTTGGAAACCCTAAGGGGGAGTTCTATTCTGTCATATAGGATCTTTATGAGTCGGAATCAACTCAACAGCAATGGTTTTTTTTTTCTTTTTGGGGTAATTTGCTCTTGACATGAGTTTATTACCCTACTTTAGGGAATACTGTCAGACATGGCCTTTCAAAACTCTTTGAGGAATTGTAGAGTGTACGCTGTGTACATGTTCTTATACTCTACCCACCCCTTGTAGCACTTACCACCGAATTGCTGTCAGCATCCCTCACTGAACTCTACATTTAATTAAGACAGGCATGTGTTTAGGTTGTTCCTATTATATTCCCAGCATTGAGGGCTGTGATCAGCACTGACTGGCAAGCAATAAATGTGTACTGAATCAGAAAAAGCAGGTTTACATTGTTATCACTGTAAGTACTGAGAAATCTCTGAGGAGCCATTTCGGTTCTTTTGTTTTTTTACTTTTTGAATTGGAACCATATAATGACTCACATTTTCCTCTCTGCCTTGAATGCTGGAAACTTAAGATTCAAATTTGTAGCCTGGCCCTAATCAATTTTATTTTAGGAACAAACCCACCTCTGGCTTCAACTATCTTTGTCCTGATTTCCTTCTTGACTTTTAAAAGAATTTTATGAATTACAATGGAAGCAAAAGCTTCATATTACCAATCTCCCTGTATTTAATTGCAGCCCTAAAAATGAGATATTATGTCTTTTGTACAGTAACTCAAATATGATAGCTCAGAAAATATTAATATCTCCATTAATCACCTTTATGTTTGATATTTCCTAGTTAACTCAAAACAGTTAATATATTTCAGCAGCAATTAAAATAGTAGCCTCTGGCTGCCAGATGCCCTATTTGTCCTATCTGCTGGCTATTCCAAGGAAAATTGCTAAGTTTCCTTCAGTGGCTGAAGGGACATTTGAAGCTTTTAAATTAAAATTACACTTGGACAATGATTAGTTACAGACACAATTGTGCATCCTGATGCCACATATTGCATATACACAAAGTACAGGAAAATTCATGCAAAATGACCCTAAAAGTGGCTGCTGAGAAGAGGGAACTCAAAAGAAAGCGCATGTTCCTCTAATGTCCTTTCAAAAAACACTCTTACTGGTATTAGCCTGATACTATGCTGTTGGGGATAAAATCCTATAATTTCATAAAATGAAGGCTTTCATCATATCAAAGTGTTCAATTTTGGTTATCTCACTGTCTCACTTTACTATTTTATAATGAGCAATATTTGTTGTTCCATGAAAACAGCTATTATCAACACGTTCCAATTAGGACAGTCAACTGGAGTTTCTGACTACCCAAGAAGATAAGAATTTGGTTTGTTTGCTGATTCTACAATATTTATGAGAATTGGCATATTATCACAAACAAAAAAGTAATAAAATATTCTTAGAAAGTACCTTTGAGAGAGAACATTAGCTGTGAGTATAACATTAGCTATGTATATAGCCTTATTTAATGGTCTACTACCACTTCCTAAGCTGGACAGTATTACAAAGTAGAACAAATATCCCTCCCTCATCAAACTCAAAGATTACTAACATTCAAACAGATGCAGACAAAAGGTACAAAAAACAAACACCTCTTCTTTCTGTAGTGGCCCCCTGAAGCATTCTCAGTTTTCCAAAACCAAGGCAGATCACTAAGTCAGCACACAAGATCTTTGGAGGATAGATGCCTTGATTCTGAGCCATAAACTACCAAGTGTCTAAACTGTCCATTACAGCACTTACGTGGAGGCCCCACCTCAGTAACTGCCCACAGCTAAGCTCCAAATACTAGTGAAAAATAGAGAAAAACATCCTCAAGAGGAAACCATAAATTGAAACTCAATGATCATAAATTCCCTGCATACAAAAATGGGAAATGTTGATTATCTTTGAAAAGAAAAAAATATATATATATGATTTCTCAGTGAGTCAGAGGAGTGTCTAACATGCTTGTAATGTTTGTTTCCAAATTTCAGTAAAACACGTAGAACTAACACTTTCTATTCCTTTGTTTCTAGTATCTTATATATATATACAGCCATAGCAATCTTGCCATTTCAGTTGTATGACCTTGAATTAAAGCTAAGTAAGCTTGCAAAGTACTTTGAAAGAGCAAACAAGCACTTCTGGGGTTCTCAAAAAAAAAAAAAATCTGTATCAATCTTTCTATCTCACCGGATTTAATTAAAATAAAAGAGGGAGAGGGTGGAGTGCAGCTGGATGAGGCAGAGGTTAAATACAGGCAGTTGTTTCAATCCCAAGCCTCACAGAAATATGAAGAAAAAACCAAGAAATAAAAAATAGAGAGAAGAACCTATTCAGGGCTCTGGGCAATCCTATTCATATTTATGCCAATCTGAGAGTTTAATTGGATTTATGCCTCTAAATGGTATGCAATATATCATTAGGAATGCCTGAGCAAACTGCTGTAGTCCTACACTTAAACCCAAACCAAAGCTGTTGTCGTCGAATTGATTTCAACTCATAGTGCCCCTACAGGACAGAGTAGAACTGCCCCATTGGGTTTCCAAGGCTGTCGTCTTTATGGAAGCTGACTACCATGTCTTACTCCCTTGGAGCAGCTGGTGGGTTCAAACCCGAGACTTTTCAGTTAGCAGCTGAGCAGTTAACCACTGTGCCACGAGGACTCCTTAACCTTACACTTATAGGTGATAATTTTAATGTGTGACAGTACTGATATCTACATTATTTTAACTAAATTAAAAAAGCTGAAATCATGGGGGATTAGAAGCAAGTTAGGACTCTCAAAGGGCTAAAAATAAGGCAAAATGGACAGAAATATGTAATTTAGGAATTCGTTTTATGAAAAGCAAAGGGATTATGTTTAGTAAGTGCCTATTACATGCCAAAAGCTTTATCCGGTACTTCATCTAATCACATTTTAATCTGTAATAACCACGTGAAGGCGATACTCTAATACTTAATGCTTCCAGAATAGAAGTGAGTCTCCAAGGGAGTATATAACTTGTCAGTGGCACAATTAGGAAGTGGCAGAACAGGGATTTCAGCTAGGTCTGTCTGGCTGCAAAGTCCATCGCCTTTCCTATTGTTCTTTTGAAATGAACTAAGCATCTTACTGCTTGGTCTGTGCCTATCTGGCACCAGAAATGCTAATTAAAACAATAAAATTTCAGTGAATGCATTTTTTCTTCACATATTTGTCTTTATTCATCCCTGCCTTTTCTTTCAACAAGCACTTATTTAGCCAATTTTATTTTGCTCGATTAAAATTGTTGTCAAAAAGAACAATCAGCTTTGGCAATGCGTACCCACAGTTTTAGGTTATTGAAAGAATTAGATGAATGTGGAAAGAATATAAAATGACAGATTCTTTATAGGGCCCCCAAAAGAATGGTACATTCTATATGCATAAATAGTGTTTTAGAAGGACATGACATTTCATGTTGAAATAGCTCAGATAGATCTCTCAGTTCATCATGTAAATGGGGGTAAAACATAGGCGGCATTTAACTAGCGTAAGTAACTCAAGCTTAAAAAGGCTACAACCACAGAATGATCGATGGAATTCAGAACAGCTGATTACCTGACATGGGGTAGAGGCCGTGGGCAATTTTGTAAGGATAGGACTTCCAAGCTTAGCCACCCCAGGAGGCTGATGTGTCCCAAAGTAAATGAATGATCCTGAGAAAACAAATGTAAAGCACATGGATACAAGTTCAACTGTTGTACTATAACAGATTTTTGCTTTAGCATCTTATCCTTGCACACATTCAACTGCTAGATAAATAAAATTACCTTTTTACTAAGTTACCATGAAGCTCTGCAGATAAACAAAAGCATTTTCATATGGATAATATTAAATATCTGAAATAAAATCCAACTGATTAAAAATCAGATGATCACCTAAATCACCAAAATAAATATTTTTATTGGTTTAACTCATGGTGTAAATCAAATTTGAAATCCAAATTAAATTCTAAGCTTATAATTAGATATTCAACATGCCCTTATGAAATTCTCAGGAGAGTTTGATTTGTAAGCATCTTCACAAAGTACTGAAGGATATGAGACTATGGAATGAGTTTGGTTTCTCCTGGGGCTTACATGTTTGACATTGTTGTCTGCACTAAAGGGGATGAAAGCTTAATTAAAGATCTAATCTAAACATTAATGAAATAACTGCTTTTAGACTTTAACTACAGAGGATGTACTCCTGGCAAATGTACAGGCGGATAACATCTCTTGGCAGCTCAAAGATCACACACTTTGAGCTGCTGTCGGGGTAGCCTCATTGAATATTGAAAACTTACAAGGAAGACTATGCCAAACAACATCAAGGTCTGATCCTGCCCTTTGATAACCACACAGTGATGGGCAACTTGGAAAGTCAACTATTTTGACCAAAAATACCCCATTTAGAAAGCAATTTTCCTAGATACAGGTCAATGCAGTCTGCACAGCAAGGAAATGGTTGCAGAATGAAAACATACTATTCTACAGATATCACCACATATTTAACCAACCAACCAAGGTTGCAAGTCAGCAGTACTATCTCTGAGTGGAAAAAACAAAAGCCAACAGGCAGTATACCTGGGCTTTAAAAATCAAAATCAGCTGGGAAAGCTAAAGAATATTGTTGTTGCGTGCCATCAAGTCAATTCCAACTCGCGGCTACCCTACAGACAGAGTAGAACTGCCCTAAAGTGTTTCTAGGCAAGGAGTCAAAACTGACTTGATGGCCCGGGTTTGGTTTTGGAATCTTTACTGGAGCAGATCACCAGGCCTTTTCTCCCAAGGAACTGCTGGTGTGTTCAAATCAATAGCCTTTCAGTTAACAGCTGAGCACTTAATCAATGCTCCACCAAAGCTTCTGGAAGATAAGAATACAAAAAAACTGCTCCCAAATTCCAAACTAAGAGTAATGGAAACAGTATATACTCATTAATTTTCTGAGTTTCACTTATAAAATAGAGAAAGATAATTTCAAAAAATGGATCCAGGTTAAAACTCAATTTCAAACAAAACTCAATTGAATCAAGATGCTAAAAGTTAACTAATTTTCAAAAACTTTACTTCTCAAGTCATTTAAAACAATACTACAACATTTCAAACAAGCAGTTAATAAAAGACGGAATATTTAAGAAAAAAGTCTCCAAAATCTAAAAGAAGCAGAAGACTTGAACAAATTGATTGCCATAAAAGTAACTAGAAAAGTAATGAACAGATCTACAAGATATGTATGAACTATACACGAGTTGTATTTAATTTTTATAGAGCAGATATTTTCACCATTATTCCAAGTATCTCAGGTTAGAGAAATATGAAAAGTTCCTAATTCATTTTATGATACCAGAACATCTTTAATTGGAAGAAAAAAAAAAAAGAGGAGGAAAATCAAAGAACACTATACTGCAATCTCACTTGTGATTGTGTTGTTGTTGTTGTTGGGTGCCCTTGACTCAGTTTCGACTCATACTGACCCTGAGAATGACAGAAAGAAACACTGCGAAGTCCTGTGCCACCCTCACAATTGTTTCCATGTTTGAGCCCATTGCCACAGCCACTGTGTCAATCCATCTCATTGCAGGCCTTCCTGCTTTACCTTACTGACCTTTTACTTTACCAAGCACAATGTCCTTCTCCAGGGACTGGTCCCTCCTGATAACATGTTCAAAGTTTGCCATTTTTGCTTCCAAGGAGCACTTTGGGTATACTTTTTCCAAGACAGATTTGTTCCTTCTTCTGGTAGTCCATGGTATATTCAATAGTCTTCACCAACACCATAACTCAAAGGCATCAATTCTTCAGTCTTCCTTATTCACTGCCTAGCTTTTGCATGCATATGAAGTGACTGAAAATATCATGGCTTGGGTCAGGCATACCTTAGTCCTCAAAGTGACATCTTTGGTTTTAAAGGGGTCTTCTACAGCAGATCTGCCCAATGCAATATTCCATGTGATTTCTTGACTGCTGCTTCCATGGGCGTTGATTTTGGATCAAAGTAAAATGAAATCCTTGGCAGCTTCAGTATTTTCTCTGTTTATCATGATGTTGCTTACTGGTTCAGTTGTGAGGATTTTCTTTTTTTTAATGTTAAAGTGTAATCCATACTGAAGGCTATAGTTTTTTATCTTTAAGTAAGTGCTTGAAATACTCAGCTTTCAGCAAGCAAGCTTGTGTCATCTGCGTATTGTAGGTTGTTAATGAGTCACCCTTCAATCCTGATGCCACATTCTCCTTCATATGGTCCAGTTTCTTCAACTATTTGCTCTGCATATAGATTGAATAATCATGGTGAAAGCCTACAATTATGACACACACCTCTCCTGATTTTAAACCACGCAGTACCCCCTTGTTCTATATGAATGACTATCTCTTGGTACAGATTCCTCACAAGCACAATTCACTGTTCTGGAATTCCCATTCTCTGCAATGTTATCCTTAATTTGTTGTGGCAGTAGAATGCCTTCGCATAGTCAATAAAACACAGATAAACATATTTCTGGTATTCTCTGCTTTTAGCTGAGATACAGCTGACATCAGCAATGCTATTTTCATTCTGCCTCCTCTTCAGAATATGACGTGGATTTCTGGCAGTTCCCTGTCAGTGTACTGCTGTGATTGCTCTTGAATTATTTTCAGCAAAATTTTACTTGTGTGTGATATGAATATTGTTTGATAATTTGCACATTTTGTTGGATCACCTTTCTTTGGAATGGGCACAAATATGGATCTCTAACAGTCAGTTGGCCAGGTAGCTGTCTTCCAGATTTCTTGGCAAAGATAAGTGAGCATCTCCAGTGTTGCATCTGTTTGTTAAAACATCTCAGTTGACATTCTGTAAATTCCTGGAACCTTGTTTTTTTGTCAATGCCTTCAGTGCAGCTTGAACTTCTTCCTTTAGTACCATCGGTTCTTGATCATAGGTTACCTTGGCTTCAGTCAGGGCCTCCCTTCCCCATAGTCACAGAAGCAGATTGCCACATCTTTCTCCACTGAAGTAGTTGGTGGATTCAAACAGCCAACCTTTCGGTTAGCAGCCAAGCACTTTAACCACTGCCCACCAGGGCTACTCCTGTAAAGATTATAACCTAGAAAACCCTATGGGGCAGTTCTATTCTGCCCTATAGTGTCACTATAAGCTGGAATTGACAGCACACAGCAACAACATACATATCATATATGTTATATATATATGAGGCTAAGTCAAAAAGTATTGCTACAAAATCACAGAAACTTTTATTAAACAAAAATATAAAAATGTGAAGCTATTATTTCTTGACATATCCTCCATCTAGGTCTATACATTTCTGAAGGCGGTGTTTCCATCTCTCTAACCCTTCCCTGGAAAACCCTGGTGGCGTAGTGGTTAAGTGCTACAGCTGCTAACCAAAGGGTCAGCAGTTCAAATCTGCCAGGTGCTCCTTGGAAACTCTGTGGGGCAGTTCTCCTCTGTCCTATATGGTCGCTATGAGTCAGAATCGACTTGATGGCACTGGGTTTAGTTTGGGTTTAACCCTTCCCTGAAGAATTCAGCTCTCTTCGATTTACACCACATCTGAACGATGTTTTGGCATCCTTGAGGGACTCAAATCGTATTCCTTTTAAATGTTCTTTGAGTTTTGGGAACAAAAAAAAGTCTGAAGGGGCAAGATCAGGGCTGTAGGATGGATGGGGTAAGGTTTCCCAATGAAATTCTCATAGAACAGCACTTGCTACCCTTGAAGAATGTACAGGTGCATTGTTGTGATGGAAAATAATTCCTTGCACAATTTTTCTGGCTAGGCCATGATTCCCAGTATTGTGTGGTCATCCACCATTTTGTGACCTGATGTGATTTTTCTATGAGTTATAAATCCTTTCTCTATGATTTTAATGAGGCAGGACTCAATCTACAGGATTAGGTTGTATGTTGAGTCAATCTCTTTTGAGATATAAAAATGTCTTAGTTATCTACTGCTGCTATAACAGAAATACCACAAATGGATGGCTTTAACAAACAGAAATTTATTCTCCCACAGTTTAGGAAGCTATATACATACATAGGGACCCTAGAGGGCAGAGTAGGGTTTCCAAGGAGCAGCTGGTGGATTTGAATTGCCAATCTTTTGGTTGGCAGCTGCACCACTTAACTACTGTGCAACCAGGGCTCTCTCTCTCTATATATAGATATACATATATATATACATATGCATAAACTATGAATACAAAGGAACATCCTTATCTGATATATACAAATGTCTTTCAGCAAACATGAAACTTAATCTTGAATTATTGAGTTTTCCCCCTGAGAGAAGAACAAGTATAGCAGCTATCACCACTTCTACTTGATATTGTTCTAGAGGTCCAAGCCAGTGAAATTAAACCAGAAAAGAAAATAGAAGGCATAAGAATTAAAAAGAAAGAAATAATGCCATTATTTGCAAACAAAATAATTGTGTACGCAGTTAATTAAAAAAATGCATAAACTCTCAGCTCTACGAGTAATATTAGTAAGACCATTGGATTCAAGGAAAAACTAATTGTATTTGTATATACCTGCACCAAACAAATCAAAAAGAAAAGTCTTTAAAAGTAACAGTTACAATGATTACAAAAATATTATTTTTGCTAAAAAATCATTAGCAAAAAAAAAAAAATTTTCAAACCTCTCTAATGAAACCTGTAAAATATTATTTAGAAAAACTAAAGAAGACCTAAATAAATTGAGAAATATGACATGATCATGGAATGTTGTATCAACATTCTAAGATATAAATTTTACCCAATTATAGAGTCAATGTTGTTCAATCAAAATCTAGCATAACTTTTTTCCTTGGGTGTGAAAAGATGATTCTTGTTCATATGAAAAGGTAAATATCAAGAGCTGACATACAGTATCTGGAAAAAGTAAAGCTGGAAGATTTATCCAACCAGATATCTAGACCTATTATAAAGCTACAGTAGTTAAGGTAGCATGTGAAATGTGCAAGGACAGATAAACTGATAAATGGGACAGAAACAGTCCAGAAACAGACCCAAACGTATACCATCTATCAGTAACAAATCATACCAAAAAGTCTAATAGTCTCTCTGCATAACTTAGAGAATACAAGAAATATCTTAACCAAGCCTGGAAATGCCAAAGTTTTATTTCAACACAAAATAAATATGTATTTGAAGATATAAAAATTGAAAACACATATATTGTAAAATATTTCAAATGGAAAGTCAAGAGGTTAATTATTCAGAAAATATAACTGTAATAAATATGAGAAAGTTAATATACGTGAGATATAAGACAAGGCACCCAATAGAAAGAAGAGCAAAGGGTTTACACAACAGCAAATTTAAACGTCCAGTAAATATCTGAAAATATCTTTTTCAGAGACATATAAATATGGATTACATGCAAAATAATTTTACACCCATAAGCTAGAAAAAAATTCCAAGAGAATTATAGTATCTATTGATGATAGGCAAATAAAGGACACTCTCATATTTTGCCAGGGGAAATCGAAGTATTAATGTTTTGGCATTTCTCCAGCTGAAAGAACTGCAGAAAAAATTCAAGCCTCAAATTTCAATATTGAAGGAGTCTATGGGGAAAATATTAAACAACACAGGAAGTATCAAAAGAAGGTGGAAGGATATACAGAATCACTATACCAAAAAAGAATGGTCAACATTCAACCATTTCAGGAGGTAGCATATGATCAGGAACCAATGGTACTGAAGGAAGAAGTCCAAGCTGCACTGAAGGCCTTGGCAAAAAACAAGGCTCCAGGAATTGACAGAAAACCAATTGAGATGTTCCAACAAAAGGATGCAGCACTGGAAGAAATTTGGAAGACAACTATCTGACCAACCAACTGAAAGAGATCCGTATTTATGCCTATTCCACAGAATAGTGATTCAGTCAAATGCAGAAATTATCAAAAAAATATCATTAGTATCACGCATAAGTAAAATTTTGCTGAAGATCATTTAGAAGTGGGTTCAGCAGTACGTCGACAGGGAACTGCCAGAAATTCAAGCCAGATTCAGAAGAGGATGTGGAACCAGGGATATCACTGCTGATGTCAGATGGATCCTGCCAGAAAGCAAAGAATAGCAGAAAGATGTCTACCTGTGTTTTATTGACTATGCAAAGGCATTCGACTATGTGGATCAGAACAAATTATGGATGACATTGCGAAGAATAGGAACTCCAGGACACTTAATTGTGTTCATGAGGAACCTGTACATAGATCAAGAGCCAGTCATACAAATAGAACAAAGGGATACTGTGTGGTTTAAAATCAAGAAGGATGTGCGTCAGGGTTGTATCCGTTCACCATACTTATTCAATCTGTATGCTCAGCCAATAATCTGAGAAGATGGACTATATGAAGAAGAATGGGGCATCAGGATTAGAGGAAGACTCATTAACCTGCAATATGCAGATGAGACAACTTCGCTTGCTGAAAGTAAAGAGGACTTGAAGAAATTATTGATGAAGATCAAAGACTTTGGTATGGATTACACCTCGACATAAAACAAAAATCCTCACAACTGGACGAATAAGAAACATCGTGATACACGGAGAAAATGTTGAAGTTGTCAAGGATTTCATTTTACTTGGATCCACAGTAAACACTCATGGAAGCAGCAGTCAAGAAATCAAAAGACACGTTGCACTGGGCAAATCTGCTGCAAAAGACCTCTTTAAAATACTGAAAACCAAAGATGTCACCTTGAAGACTAAGGTGCACCTGATCCAAGCCACGGTGTTTTCAATAGCTTCATATGCAAGCAAAATCTGAACAATGAATAAGGAAGCCTGAAGAAGAACTGATGCCTTTGAATTACGGTGTTGGTGAAGAACATTGAATATACCATGGACTGCCAAAAGAACAGACAAATCTGTCTCGGAAGAAGTACAGTCAGAATGTTCCTTAGAAGCAAGGATGGCAAGACTACATCTCACATACTTTGGACTTTCTATCAGGAGGGATCAGTCCTGGGGAAAGGACATCACGTTTGGTAAAGTAGAGGGTCAGCAAAAAGAGAAGACCCTGAAGGAGATGGACTGACACAGCGGCTGCAACAATGGGCTCAAGCATAACAATGATGGAGAGGAGGGCACAGGACCAGGCAGTGTTTTGTTGTGTTGTACACTGGGCTGCTATGAGTCAGAACCAATTCAATGGCACCTAAAAACAACAACAATATTTTGGTGGGAAGTAATCTATTGATATTTATTAAAAGTACAAATGAAAATTTTGGTAGAAAAATATAGTAGTCTTATTTCTAGTTACCTATTCCATAAACTTGAAGGCACCTTATACGAGCAAATATGTACCAGAATGATTTTTGCAGTACTGGTGGTACAACGGTTAAGAGTTAAGAGCTCAGCTGCTAACCAAAAGGTCAGCAATTGTAATCCACCAAGTGATCCTTGGAAACCCTATGGGGCAGTTCCAGCCTGTCCTGTACGGTCCGTATGAGTCAGAATTGACTCGATGGCAATGGATTTTGTTTTTGACTTTTTGTCATGATATTAATGTCACTCAATAGAGGAATGGCTAGATACATTATGGCAGGTTCAGATCAAAGCTTATTATGCAGAAATTAAATAACAACAACACAACGAATTAGGCATCTGCTTCCAGGCAAAATTTAGTATCAGAGACCAGGTTTAGTTTCCTGCTTTAAACCAGGGAAGAAAAAATTAAATAATGGTATTCAAATGTAGGACAATGAGCAGCAGAGAACGGTGATGTTGGACAGAGGAGAAACAAATGCGGTAAGCCACATGGTGTCCCAGCTTACTGCCTGGGCAGTTTCCAGGCTGTGACACAGGGAGGCAGAACCAAGGAGGAGTGCGGTGGTCTCACTGAATTGAAAAGATGGAGTTGGGAGTTTAGGGAGACCCAGGTAGCTAATTTTTACAAGGCAGGGTACTGGAGAGGCTTGCAAAGAAAGAGCTCTAGAGATCTGCAAAGAATCCCTCAAAGTCTCCAGCTGAGTACTGGCTAATACTTGCATGTGAGAAAACTACCTGAGTCTGGTAGAAGAATCCCTGAAAGGGTAGCTGGAACGTTTCCCAAAGTTCATACAGAGCTTGGAATTCTGGTTCTCTCACCAACCAGAATGGAAAAAATTAATGATACCCAGGCATTTTTAGGTTAAATACTCAAATGAAATGAAAACTTACCTGTATACAAAAACCTGTATTCAAATTTTATGATGATTTTATTTATAATCACTAAAATTTGGAAATAACCCACATGTCTTTCAATTGACAAATGGATAAGCAAACTGTGGTTCATCCATACAATGGAACACTACTCAGTAGAAAAAAGAAGGAACTAATGCTGCAACCAACAACAAGACGGAATCTCAAATCCAGTATGCTAACTGAAAGAAGCCACACCCCAAAGGCTACTAACTGTATGATCCATTTATATGACATTCCAGAAAAGACACAATTATAGGGGTATAAATCAGATCAGTGGGTGCCAGCGGCTGGAGGTGGGGGAAGTGTTGTCTACAACATGTCACAGAATTTGAGGGTTAATGGAGCTGTTTTATATCTTGATTTTTGTAATGGTTACATGACTGTATGTATGTGTTAAAACTCAGTGACTATACACTAAAAAGATTGAATTATACTGGATTTAAATTATATTTTAATATATAAGTGAAAAAAAAAAATCAGACTATACTTGTTGACTTGGAAAAACTGCCATGAGCTATCTTTGTGAAGAAAGCAAGATGGAGACAGTAAACAGTATGATCTCATTTTTGTAAAATGAACAATCACAGAAATGCTTATAACTTTGAACGTGTATGTATCTATTGGGTATACATGTTTATACTGTTATACAAGTGAAAATAAAAGTATGAGATAATTAACAGGAGTTACATATTTGGATTTGTCAGGGTGGCTAAAAAAAAAAAAAGAAAAAAAATTGCCATCGAGTTGATTTCAACTCATAGCAACCCCACAGGACAGAGTAGCACTGCCCCATAGGGTTTCCAAGGAGCGGCTGCTGGATACCAACTGCTGATCTTTTGGTTAGCAGCCATAGCTCTTAACCAGTACACCACCAGGATATCCTGCTAAAAATGGGAAAGTAAAATCCAAGCTAAAAAGATAGAAAGGAAAATCAGAAGGGCTTCACTTTAGAAAAAAAAGAAAGAAAAAGCTACATATGTCAACCAATTCAATTTTTTATGTAAACTGTGCCTGAATAACAACAACAACAAATACTGGAGATGAAGCAGTTTTTAAAAATCTGAGTGCTATAAACCTAAAGCCCGGAAAACCAAATGGACTGGAACACTATGGTCTTAGTATGGGAATTATTCAATTGACTCTACTGTGCTCACTCAGAACTTCCATTTCATTCTTTCTTTCCTCTTCCTGCTCCTGTTTTCTGTTTGTTTTGTTTTTTCCTTCTCTTCATTTTTATTTAAGTCCACTATTATTGTCTTAAGGTTTGATAATTATAACCTTTAATAAAGATGTGTTGACTCTATGATCCAATTTTTTTTTTTAACTTGCCCTTTCTAAAAACAGAAGGACTAAAATATCTTCCGCTTTCATACTTTGAATTATAACAGGTGCCCCAGTTTTCTTAGTTGAATTGATATCTCTCAACATTGTTTATATCACAGGCAAAGAAAAATGGGTCTTTCAATATTTAACACTGTGACTTTCTGAGAATCTTGTTAGCATAAATCGTAAGTAGTAATTATAAATGGGCATGAGTCTGAAGGTGAATTATAAACGTGTTTTCTAATTATCACAACCCTTGTATTATTCCTACTGGAATGGCCTTTTTTAAAAACTGTACATGACACCACCACCAACAATATCTATCCACATTTATGGGGTTCTTAGTATATGAAAAAGTATTAACAAGAATCATTTCATTTAATCCTCATAAAAATCTTATGTGAAAGGTACTTTCATTTTCCCTAATTTATACCTAAAAATGGTAAAGCACAAAAGTATTAAGCAACTTGCCCAGCATCATAACCATGACTTGACTGCCAGCAGTCCATGCTCTTTACTACCTTGCGATGGCAGTTTTTACATAAGAACAACACAACACAGAATGCAAGCAGCTTTCTTCTGGGAACTGCTACACTGGCTCGGCTTTCAACATCTCTCACTTATATTAATTCAGCACATTCGTGTTTTCTGTAGCCTAGGCTTTGACCATCTCCATATTCCTGATGTCTACCAGAATAGTCTTTTAGAACAAATCTGATTGGCCACAAGCTTAAATAGGGCTAATTAGATCACTAACATCCTCCAGGTAAATTTCAAATTCCTAGACACTCTCTATAAGTACCTTCCTTCTTTTCATGTTTCAGTTTTTCTATACTCCCTACTTAACCATACATGTCTCTCCATCAGAACTGCCTACATTTCTCCCATACTCTTTCAGGATATTTCCTGTAATTGAGACACATGCTCTGATTCTGCCATTTCTTTTTGATTTGATCAGTTCTGCCTTCCTGGCTACTTTTCAATTTTCTTCAGTGCTTGGTTCAAGGGTCACCTCCTTCAGTGAGGTATCTCTAATTCCTTTCAATCACTCCCCGCCCTGTAAAGCATTTATCATATCATAACGCAGTTTCTTATTTTGCTTCAACTACTGGACTTAAAACACCTCAATGACATTGACAATGGCTTTCAAATCTGTACATCCACTTCTAGTGCATGGTTTGTACTCAATAATTGGTTGGAATAAATAAAAGAAATGAAACAGCATATGAGCTTGGGAAGTGTACTATATAGTTTCCATTAGGTTCCTTTTTATTTTAAACTTTATCCAAACTGTCACAAAATGTTCAAGAAAAACTAAGCCTTACTGACACAAAAGCAAGGATTAAGAACTCACTCCACTATTAAATAAATGAGCTAGGTATGGGCCAGATAAGATAGTCAAAGTTCTAGCCCCAAGTGCCACCAAACCAAATTTCCAATGGTTGTGATTAAAAATAGGTTCAAAGGTTTTTGGCATGCTTCTTTAGAAAACTCAAAGGAAAAAGAAATATGATCAAGTTCAATGGGGTTAAGTGAACTTAGAAGATCCCTCGTACAGTTGTGTTATTCTGAAGTCAATATGATTTAAATGTGTACAGTGAATGGTATCTGATGACATAAAAATACAAACAAAAGAGAAAAATACAACACAATCCTTCTGTTTTTATTGGAATTTCATGAACCCTTATTGGAATGCTATGTGTAGTTATGGTTGCTATATTTTAATAGAATATATAAAAATTATAATAGTGGTTAAAAAAATGAGAAAGAAGTAAGACTTTTCATTACAAAGAAGCCTGAAGAGTGACTAAATTGCACTCAAGTGTTTGTAGATAAAAAAAAAAAAAAACTTTATAGATAGTGCTAAATCCCTGTTCTTTGTTCCCAGAAGGAATATTACACTATTTTTCTTTCTCTTTTGCAGGAATTGAATAGCTCTAAAAAGAAGGGAAGCCTACTGTTGTAGATTGAATTTTGTTTCCCTAAAATATGTGTCAACTTGGCTAGGCCATGATCCTCAGTATTATGTAATTATTCTCCATTTTGTGATCTGATGTAATTATCTATGTGTTGTAAATCCTAATCTCCGTGATGTTAATAAGGCAGGATTAGAGGCAGTTATGTTAACGAGGCAGGACACAATCTACAGGTTTAGGTTGTATCTTGAGTCAATCTCCCTTGAGATATAAAAAAGATTAAACAAGCAAGCAAAAGAGAGTTGGGGTAAGATATATGCACCCCTATGTATTTTTTTTTATGTATTTTTTTTTTTTATGTATTTACTCAAATGAGCTAAAAGCTTATAACCAACAAAAGTTGCACATGAATGTTTATAGCAGCTTTATTCATGATTTCCCAAAGGTGGAAGCAGCCAAGATATCCTTCAATAGGTGAGTGGCATAGCAATACAATAGAATATTCAGTCATAAAAAGACGTGAGTTATCAAACCACAAAAAGAAATGGAGGAACTTCAAATACATACTGCAAAGTGAAAGAAGCCAGTTTTAAAAGGCTATATACTGTTTGATTCCAACTATATTACATGCTGGAAAAGGTAAAACCACGGCAACAGTAAAAAGAGAAGTGGTTGCCAGAGGTTGGAGGGGGCAGGCAGTAATGAATAAGTGGAGCACGGGGCACTTTTATGGCAGTGAAGCTATTCCGTATAATACTATAATGGGGGACAAGTGATATTACGCATTTGTCAAAACCCAAAGGACTATTCAACACAGAGTGAACTCTAAAACACTATGGATTTAAATCCATAATAATGTATCGATATTGGTTCATCAACTGTAATAAATGTGCCCCATGTGCAAGTTGCTAATAATAGAGGAAACCGTGGGTGGGAGAAGGGTATATGGGAGTTCTGTATTTCCTGTGCAATTCTCTATAACCTAAACCAAAACAAACCTATAAACTGTTAAATGGTTCTAAAAAATAAAGTCTAGTTAAAAAAATGAGACAACAAATGTTAATTATTAAGACAATGCTTCTTTCTGGAAATTCAAATAATTACCAATTATTAAGTTGGACAGGAGGGGTTAAAGAAAGAAAAGCCAGAATTGTACTTATATAGTCTAATAGATACCAATGAAAATACAAAGTATCATCATTCAGCAACTTGAGAAAAAGAAAAAAATTACATATAAATATTAATATATACATATATACTTTTTTTTTTTTTTTGAGGAAAAAGTCCTACCATGACTTGTGTTTGTTGTGTGGTCAGCATCGGGAAGATGGTGCTCTCCACCCATCAGACCATTCACTAGTTCCCAGAGTGGGTCTTCCGTGAGTAACTGCTTCCAGCCACAGAAACCAGTCTCGAAGTCACACATGATATGATTTGATGCTATTATACATGGAAAAGAAAGCCCGTTAAGGTGAAATGCAGTGAAACATGGTCTCGATATTAGTCAATAAAACCGAGGTGGTCAGAATAATCATCCCCTGTGTAATGAATTTTTTCTAATTATCAGAAAAAGGAGGCCTGGTAACACAGTGGTTAAACCCTCGGCTGTTAACCAAAGGTATGGAATCCCTGGTGGCCTAGTGGTTAGGAGCTACAGCTGCTAACCAAAAAAGGTCAGCAGTTCAAATCCACCAAGCACTCCTTGGAAACCCTATGGGGCTGTTCTACCCTGTCCCATAGCGTCGCTATGAGTCAGAATCTCGCTATGAGTCAGAATCAACTTGTCGGAATTTTTTTTTTTTTTAACTGAAAGTTGGAGGTTCGAGCCCACCATCTTCTCTTCTTCCAACCTCACTGAGGTGTTCTCACTGAAGGCCATGTGGAGCCTCACCTTTCTGTAGTCTATCTAGAAGTCTGGCACATATCACTCTAATTGACCAAATTTAACGATGAAATCAAATTTAATGATGCAAGGTGAAACTTTTGAGCTTTTCACCTGCCACGTATGAACTTCATGAGATGGTATGAAAAAAAAAAAAAAAAAACATCAATTTGAAAGCGGAGAATTAAATTTTAGTCTGGACACCAGAAGAGCTTGAGGTGAACATACCAGTATTTGTCCCATTTTGCTACTTTGTTTCTCCAAAGAAAACGCTTAGCCATTTTGGAATTGCAGTTAAATCAGATATTCTGAGCTTTGCTTTTTTTCGTATAAACCATTCTCTTAGTACATAAAAGAAAGAGAATACTAAAAAGTCGGCAAATACTTCAGTTCCTACATTTATCACAAAATAGTTCTAGAGAAACGGTTTGAGGTAAGCTATATAAGCTCCTTTCTCAACTTTGACACCAAATTAATTGGAACAACAGCAGGTTTCAGAGAACTGGGCAGTAAACTAGAAATTCTGACAAATTGATTTTTGCTTTTGAGAAATTGATTTCTTTTTTATTTTAAATAAACTTTTATTTTAGAATAGTTATAGTTTCACAAAATTATTGGTAAGACGGTATAGAGTATTCCCTTATACCCCACACCCAGTTTTTCTTTATTTTTTTAAATTGTATTTTAGATGAAGGTTTACAGAACAAATTAGCTTCTCGTTAAACAGTACACATATTGTTTTATGACATTGGTTAACAAGACCAAGAAATGTCAACACTCTTCATTCTCAACATTGGGTTTCCTATTACCAGCTTTCCTGTCCCCTTATGCTTTCTAGTCCTTGCCCCTGGGCTGGTGTGCTCCTTTAGTCTCGTTTTGTTTTATGGGCCTGTCTAATCTTTGGCCGAAGGGTGAACCTTGGGAGTGACTTCATTACTGAGATAAAAGGGTGCCTGGGAGCCATACTCTCAGGCTTTCTCCAGTCTCTGTCAAGCCAGTAAGTCTGGTCTTTTATTTTTTTTTTCGTGAGTTCAGAGTTTTATTCTACGTTTTTCTCCTGCTCTGTCTGGGGCCCCCTATTGTGATCCCTGTCAGAGCAGTCACTGGTGGTAGCCGGGCACCATCTAGTTGTACTGGTCTGAGTCTGGTGGAAGCTGTGGCAGTTGTGGTCCACTAGTCCTTTGGACTAATCTTTTCCTTGTGTCTTTAGTTTTCTGCATTTTCCCTTGCTCCTGAAGGGGTGAGAACAGTGGAGAATCTTAGATGGCCACTCACAGGCTTCTAAGACCTCAGATGCTACTCACCAAAGTAGAATGTAGCACATATTCTTTATAAACTATGTTATGCCAATTGAGCTAGATGTTCCCTAAGACCATGGTTCCCACAGTCCTCAGTGCAGTAAATAGGTTCTGCCAGGAGTATGGATGTGTCTATGAAGCTTCCATGACCTTGCCTTGTATGAGTTGTGTTTTGGCTTCCCCAGAAATATGTACTGTCTTACCCTTCACCAAAGTTACCATTTATCTATTGTCTTATTTAGTGTTTTCCCATGCCCGCCCCTCCCCTCCCTTGTAACCATCAAAGATTATTTCTTTTTGTGTGTAAACATTTTCATGGTTTTTACAGTAATGGTCTCATAATATTTGGCCTTTTGTGACTGACTTATTTCACTTACCACAATGCCCTACAGATTGATCCATGTTATGAAATGCTTCACAGATTCATCATTTTTCTTTATCATTTCATAATACTCCATTGTGTGTATTTACCACCGTTTGTTTATCCATTCCTCTGTTGATGGGCATCTAGGTTGTTTTCATCTTTCTGCTATTGTGAACAATGTTGCAATGAACATGGGTGTGCATATGTCTCTTTGTATCACGGCTCTTATTTCTCTAGGATATATTCCTAGGAGTGGGGTTCCTGGATCGTATGGTATTTCTATTTCTAGTTTTCTAAGGAAGTGCCATATCATTTTCCAAAATGGTTGTATCATTTTGCGTTCCTGTTAGTAGTGCATAAGAATTCTGATCTCCCTGCAGCCTTTCCAGAATTTGTTATTTTCTGTTTTTTTTTTTTTCTTTTTATTCATGCCAATAAAGCTGGGGTGAGATGGTATCTCACTGTGGTTTTGAACTGCATTTCTCTAATGGCTAGTTATCTTGAGCATTTCCTCATGTGTCTGTTAGCCACTTTAACGTCTTCTCCTGGTGAAGTGTCTGTTCATTTTCTTTGCCCATTTTTTAATTGGATTATTTCTCTTTTGTTGTAGAGGTCTTGGATTTTCCTATAGATTTTAGAGATTAGACTTTTGTCTATAATAGCCAAAATTTTTTTCCTACTCTATAGACTCTCTTTTTACTCTTCATAAAGTCTTTTGATGAACATAAGTGTTTAAATTTTAGAAGATCTCAGTTATCTGGTTTATCTTCTGGAGTTTGTGTGTTGTTGGTTACTGTTTCTGTCCTGTTAATGCCATATATTAGGGTCTCTAGCATTGATCCTATTTTTTCTTCTACGAAGTTTACAGTTTTTGGCTTTATATTTAGGTTTTTGATCCATTCTGAATTAGTTTTTGTGTATGGTGTGAGGCATAGGTCCTGTTTCACTTTTTTTTTTTTGCAGATGGACATGCAGTTTTGCCATCACCATGTCTTAAACTGATTGTGTTTTCCCCATTTGACAGACTTTGGGCCCTTATCAAAGATCACGTGACCATAGATGGACGGATTTACATCTGGGTTCTCAATTCTGTTCCATTGGTCAATGTAACTGTTGTTGTACCAAACCAGGCTGTTTTGACTACCATAGCTGTATAGTAGGTTCTGAGGTCAGGTAGTGTGACTCCTCCTATTTTATTCTTCTTCCGTTTCCACATAAAGTTAATGATGGGTTTTTCTATCTCTTTAAAGGATGTTGTTTGGCTTATTTGTTTTATTGGCTCCTGTTTCTCCTCTTTATCTTCTTCCTCATACCCATCTTAGCCTCACACATCACAACCTCCCCCCTCCATCAATATGCTGCCTACAAGAAACACACCTTAGAAACAAAGATGTAAATTTATCAAAAACCAAAGGATAGAAGAAAATATATCAAGCAAACAGCTACCAAAAAAGAGCAGGAATGGCAATACTAATCTCAGATAAAATAGACCTTAAAACAAAATCCACCATAAAAGACAAAGAAGGGCACTATATAATGATTAAAGGGATGATCCATCATGAAGACATAATCATAATAAACATCTACGTACCCAATGACGGTGCTCCAAAATACATAAAACAAACTCTACCAGCACTGAAAACAGAAATTGACAGTTCCACAATAACAGTAGGCGACTTCAACACACCACTCTTGGTAAAGGACAGAACATTGAGAAAGAAACTCAACAAAGATACAGAAGAGCTAGAGGGCATAATCAGACAACTTGACCTCACAGACATATACAGAACACTCCATCCAGCAGCTGCAAAGTACCATTCTTTTCCAATGCAAATGGAATGTTCTCCAGAATAGACCACATTTTAGGCTACAGAGCAACCCTCAAAATCTAAAACATTGAGATAATACAAAGTATCTTCTCTGGCCACAATGCCCTCAAGGTAGAAATCAACAACAGGAAGAACAGGAAAAAAAAATCAATTACATGGAAACTCCATAACACCCTGCTTAAAAACCACTGGGTAACGGGAGAAATCACAGATGGAATCAAAAAATTCCTAAAATCAAACAAGAATCAAAACACATCATACCAAAACCTTTGGGACACAGCAAAGGCAGTCCTTGGAGGTCAATTTATAGCAATAGACACACACATCAAAAAAGAAGGGACAAAATCAAAACATTAGCTACATAATTCAAACAAATAGGAAAAGACTAGCAAAAAAAGCCCACAGCCACCAGAAGTAAGGAAATAATAAAGATCAGAGCAGAAATAAATGAAAGAGAGAACAGAAAAACAATAGAATCAACAAAACTAAAAGTTGGTTCCTTGAAAGGATCAACAAAGTCAACAAACCACTGGCCAAACTGACAAAAGAAAAACAGAAGAGGATGCAAATAACCCAAATAAGAAAAGAAATGGGGGACATTACAACTGAAATAAAAAGGATCATGATAGAGTATTATGAAAAACTATACTCAAACAAATTGAAAACCTAGAGGAAATGGAAAATGTCTAGAAACATACTTCCTACACAAATTAAGATGATTGAATTAATTAAATTAACACAAAATGATGTTGAAAATCTGAACAGACCCACAAGAGAAGAGATTGAAAAGGTAATAAAAAGAGTGCTGAGGGAGCTTACCATTGGAGTGGAGAGACAAAAAACAAAAACAACAACAAAAAAAATGGAGTAAAACAAAAAGAAAAAAAGGAAAAGAAAAATTAAATTAAAAAAAAAAGAAGAAAATTCCCCAGGGATCCCACCCGTGCAGCTGCACAGATCAGGGAAGTGGTTCCTTGGCCACTCAGAACAGCCTGACTAGAAAGGGCCGAGATGTCGACACATATCAGGTATTCAGGAGACAGAAAAAGAAAGTAAGTATAGAGAGATGAGAAATGAAGAAAAACAAAAAGAAAAAAAAAAAAAAAGAGGAAGAAATACCCCCAGGGATCCCACCAACACAGCTAAACAGACCAGGGAAGTGGCTCCCATGGTACACAGTACAGCCCAGCAAGAAGGGGCTCCCAAGCTGCAAAAAGAAAAACAAACCAGAACAGAACAGAATAAAACAAAAAAGGCCTCGGGGAATCCCACAAATGTGGTGGAACAGACCAGGTAAGCAGTTCCCCAGGCAAGAGGCACTTCACAACCTTTCAAGAAGAAGCAATGATGTCACACAGAGTCAGGTGTTGGAGAGAAAGGAGGGGGAAGAGATGAGAGTCAGGGGAGAAACAAAAGAAGCGAGAAAAGCATCACCAGCAACAAAGAAACAACACTGACAGAGCTTGCCCATGTGAGTGGGGCAAATGCAAGGGGTGGAGATTTGGAGCCGGTGCCTCCTGGCCAAGAGACTGAAACCAGCAAGAAACGGGGCTCAGTGGGGGGAAATAGGGTACATATGGGTGAGATGATGGAAATAGGGCAGGGGTTGGAAAAACGTATGTTGGTAGTTACCAGGTGCTCTGTCTCCTGTTGGGAGCTCTGTGAAACTTCCTTCCCAAACTCCCTGTCCCCCACTCTTCGATGTGGACAGGGCAAATGCAAGTGGCAGCATGGAGCCCACAGCTCTTGGTGGAGTGACTGCAGCCAGCTAGGAAGCAGCAGGGGTCAATCAGAGAGAGAAGGATGAGGGATGGGAAGAGGTATATCACTGGTTACCCAGTGTTCTGTCTCCCGCTGGGAGTTCTGTGAAGCTGCTTTCCTGTACTCCCTGTCTGCCGATCTCCACCAGGAGTCCAAGATGGTGAATCTGTCCTGCATTAGCAGTAGAGGACCTCCGCTGATATCTCTCCTTGCTCTCCGTTCTCTGTCAGTTTCTTATTCCATTCGGTGCTTCGCTGGGTTCTTTATCCTTCATTTGACCCTTAGGCTTCCAGGATTGACATTTGTCTCTGTTTTACTTAGTTTTTAGGGTCTTTGCTGTGGAGGGACGGCGTGGTCCCTCTGTCTATAGTGCCATGTTGGCTCCTCCTCCTTGAGAAATTAGTTTTTATGGGCCTCAATTGCCTCATTTCTAAAGTAAGAATCACAGGAGCCCTGGTGATGCAGTGGTTAAAGTGCTTGGCTGCTAACCAAAAAGTTAGCAGTTCGAACCCACCAGCTGCTCTGCAGGAGAAAGATGTGGCAGTCTGCTTCCATAAACATTTACAGCCTTGGAAACCCTAAGGGGGAGTTTACTTTGTCCCATAGGGTCGTTATGAATCAGGATCGACTCGATGGTGGTGGGTTTGGGTTTTTTTGGAAAGCAAAAATCATAGTATCAGTCAGTCTTAGATAGTAGGTTTGAAGATAACTTAATACAATTAATGTAAAAACATATTCCCAAATATTCCCATTAATGCTGAGACATTTCTGTAACAGTGGGAGAAGGAGGAGGAATCAAAATAATCCATCCGGTGTTTTGACAAGCTCGCTAAGATCATAATGTTATCATCTTTAATAGCAGTAACAGCATACATGTTACCACTGAGCTACAAGTATGTGACAGGTGTTTTATATACCTTACTACTAGTCTTCACGAGTACCCTACATGTAAGTATAATTATCACCATTTTGTGAAAGAGGAAAATGGAACTCAGAGCACTATCTGCCTATGGTAAGTTTAGGACTTTCTGGGTTTTTTTTTTTTTTTTTTTTTTTATGTTTAAACTATGATGCCAACCTAAGCTAGGGACTCTATCTCAAAATTAAGAAGACTCCAGCATCATATTCTTGTTCTTAACAGTTTCAATTTTGAATTATATCATGAATTTAGACCAGCATGTTGAATAAGGTCACAATATCTTAATAATTAAAGAATCTTCAAATCTCTATAAACAAAGATGCCTGGTCTTCTTAGCAAATATTTCATCAGCAACATGTCAGTTCTTAAAATATTAAATATCAGTATGTGAATGGAAATGCCACTTAGGTTTCCTGTACATGTAAATTAAATGTTTAGGTCTCAGCTATGCTTGCTTAGAAAGTAATATAGTTAATAAACAATTAAACATTTTCATTTTTTATAAGCAAATATAATTTCTCCCTTAAGCAGATTCCTTCCTCCCAAAAAAATAATAACCAAAAAGTAGTTGACTATATTCCAATAATTGAAAAGGCCTTGCACGTTACTTCCACATTACTTGTACCAATATGACAAGGAAGTGCAGTTCTCCAATATATCTAGCAAAATCTAATGCTCCTGTATACGTTTTGCTTTTCTCAGCTCTGGCTACAAAGTTTACAGGTCACTACTATTGATCAAAAGTTACTTCTCAAAGAAGAGTCTCTTCTCTTTTTTGACACCCTATAGCAATTATGACCTAGCTGTAACTGGGCACTGAGAGTATCTTCTGGTGTAGTTCCTTGGTCTTCTGTGAGCTTTGCCACTTACTAGACCACTTCACAACTCTTGTATAGGTCAGTTACGAAAGACTCTAAATACATACTTCACCTCCAAAATGTACTTGAAAATTCCAAACTCACAGCTATGAACTTGGCCAAGGAACTCTTCCACCTCCCTGCATGGTTACCACCAATTCGTAGAGACATACTTCCCGAGAGAAGAAAGTCTTCCAAGGGTAGGATGACCACACTTCTGAGTTTGCCTAGCATTGCCCCAGTTTATGCATGTCATATGAGCATAACAATTTGTAGTTCTCCTTTTCCTTCTCAGTGTCCCTGTCTGGGCAATCAATTAAATACTCCCCAGTTCAGGCAATAAATTATATATTGCTACCCAAAGGAAGCAAGTTCATGCAAACAATCTTCTTCACTGCTATGGCTACTGAAGTAACTGAAGTAACCATTCTAATTCCCCAACAAGGCAATGCTGTAAGTTGACAATAAGACCAATGAATATAGATACAGAAAGTTCAAAGTGACCCAGGCATCATCAAACCCTTAGGAAGAGTCTTCACAATTATGTCTGTGTCACTAAACCAAACACATCTAAAGAATATTTCAAAACAAACTAATTTTGATTGTATTTAAGTGCTGAAATTTGGATTTAGGACAAAAGTTTAAAATATCTCTTTCATTACTTGCATGTTTTATCAGTTAAAATGTCAATCATTACACTTTTCATAGACCACTAAATGCCACTCTCCTTAGAAAAAGAAAAATAATTTTTTAAAACCCATTGCAATAAACATACGTGAAAGTAAGATGGTATAGTCACCTCTGTGAAAATCTTAGTAAACTGTTAAGCTGTTTCTACTGATGATATTAGTTAGCTCCAGTACACTTGAAAGGATTTTTTAAAGCTAAGTATTCTAGAACAAAACTGCACTATAAAATATAAGTCAAATCCCAGTTACCTAACTTGAGTTTCTTCCATTAATATTTCCCCTGCATAATTCAAAAAGTTTAAGGCGAAGTTATAAATATCTGAAGAATACCAGGAGAGTAAAATGCATTCTGGCAACTGATAAATGCCTTATCATTTCATGTATGTTAAATGCTACATGTTTATAAAATCTAAAAAATCATCTATTCATGTTATAAAATGTACAATTGTTATAAACACTGATTTTGATTGGTGGCTTTTCTTTTAACCTTCTACGATTATAGAATTCACTTTATCATCTCTAATAGAAGCATGAGATGTGACATGTTCATAATTTTAGAGAAATTGCACTGGGAGTTCATCAGGTAGAGTAATATTTTCAGATTATGACAAAGCTTTCTCTTGCATATTTAACCGCCACAGCATACTAACAGAAGAAAAAGAATTTCATTGTAGCAGCTGAAGAGAATTCTTCCGGCTTGTGAAAATTAAAATACACATGAGTCATCCTGTTCAGAAGTGAACCAGTCTTCTATGATATAAGCAAAAAGTATATGTGGAAAATGAATGGGAGTTATTTCATTCATTGAGCGCAACTTAGATTATAAGCATTTTCATAATATTAAGAAACCGCAAGGATCTTTGCTATACTAAACATACATATGAGTATTCCCCTTACCTTCTGGAAATATTTTAGTATTCAACAATTTTTTTTTTCAAAACATGAAACACATCCAGAGACAGTGTCATAGGAAAAATTAAATGCACTGTATAGAATCCTTGGTTAAGCTTCTTTCACTTGAATATTATATTTACTTCTTTGAAGATTCACAATTAATGTTTGCTTTTTAAATGATCTAAAAAAATCCTACAATAAAAAAGTTCCACTTTTTTCCACAAAACTTCCCAAACTGTTTTGACCACAGATCTGTATATTGCTCAATCTCTTTTTGGCGGGGGAGGGGGGAAGGAGGAATTTTATTTGTGTGTATGCAGAGTATCTGTCAACATGGCAGAGAACAGTCTGTGTAACAAATTGGGAAAGATATATATATATACCTTAAAAGTCTGGGAAGTAACACTGTCTGTCAAAAGGCACAGGCATCTGTCCCTGCATTCATGCAATGGAAATAGCAGAATGGCATCAAGAGATATTCTACTGAAAAACGCCATATATGTAATCAAAGAAACTATGATAAAGGAAGAGAAATGGGAAAATATGTCCAAAATCAGATGCTAAAATACCTACATACTCCAGGTGGGAATTTGATTAAGAAAGCCAATTCAAAGGAGAACATAAAGAACGCTTCGCCACAGGAAAAAGACTAGAGAAGCTAAGCTTCAAAATGGGTAATTGAAAAAGAATGGAAAAAAAAAATTTTTTTGGTTATTCAAATAGAGAATAATACAAACTGTTAGAAAGATGAATTTCCCCAAAAGAAATGGGCCGAATTGTCTGTGAAAAACTAAATAAACATATAAAGGAATCTTACATATTCCCATTAGAGAAAAATGCTCCTCACATTTTTTTTTTTAATGAAAGAAGAGAACCACCTAAAAATGCTATTAAGATCACACTAATTGATAGACTATTTTGTTTAAGCTAGAGGTCTGAGGAATTAACTGAATCACTGTTTACAGACTGGCCAGCAGGGGAATTTCCCCTTGCTTTCCTATCTTCACTATCCTGCATCACTGTTGTTCTTAATAAAATCCTTATTCACCTATTGACAGAAGCATATCGTACAAAAATATTTTCCTTAAAAAGGAGACATTTATCTTGTGGCAATATTTTTCTGTTGCTCAAAAAAATACCTCACTAAAATAAGACACCGCAGCAGAATAAATGTCAAATTTTTAGTTAAAGAAACACTTGTTTGTGATATAGGAACTGGACTCATTTAAGTTGAAATTCATCATTTCTAAAGAGACACAAGTATTTTAGTTGCTAAGTTACCTCATATAGGAACCATCAAGAGCATTGTAAATTAAATTTTCTTTTAAATATAACTAGATTAGAATAGTAATGGGATCTTTTTAAATCACTCCTATCAAAGGCTCTTCATAAAAACCCTGAAGGGAAGATGTTCTGAGACTTTTTTGTCCAGTCATGATTCCAACAGTGGGCTAAAGTGATTTCCATGGTCATCATGGCTGACCTGAAGAATTGAGAAGAAAAAAATCCTACATTTAATAAGATTACGAGTACCACCAGTTATCGTTAAGTCGATTGCTCCTCATCATTAGAAACCTATAATATACGCTTCCAAAAAGAAAGATATTAAAAGGTTTCCTCCCCCACTCATTTTTCTCTTTAGCCAAAACACACACACACTCACACACACACACTCACACACACACACGCACCTCTCCACTAATCGCAACTATTCATTTGTTGAACAAATAGAGTTTGCAATTTTAGCAACTTGCACCAAAATACTAAATGAACATAGGGACTCCCGAAGGAACGGTGCTGATAGCTTCAGAGTGAGAATGTACATTAATCTAAGACAATGTTCATCTTATTTAATACACATTAACTTTACCTTGTTCAAAACCAAGACTACTACAAATCCAGTGACGGTCATGAATTTGAACATGTAAACAGTGAACTGACAGCTCTCCACCGAGAATTAAACCATTAATTCACTTACAGCAAGTTTCCGGGGCCTCATCACTCCCGTCAGCGCAGTCCTGCCGAGCGTCACACACTAATTCCTGGGCAATGCACTGGCCAGTAGCACAAGCGAACTCATCTGCAGGGCAAAGCTCTCTGGATTGAGCCTGTACACAGGCGTAGACCCAGAGGTGATCGAGACCAATGAAACCTCTTTGGCTCAAAAGAGTCCCTTCAAAAATAATCTTCAGGAAAAAAAGTAAAGATGTTATAAGCTTATAATCTCTTGAAAAAGAGAAAAAAAAACCTGGAGAATTATAATACAGTTTAAATCGTTATTGAGAAAAACGACAAGTTTCTTTAAAGAACAATCAAATGCAACTGAAAATAAAGTTTATATTTGATATTACTGACCCACAATTAGATGACGGATGAACACATTAACTCCACTAAAGCTTCAGGAAAAACACTTACCATCACATGAAATATGACGTCAGTCTAACCACCTATCATATTCTTGACTGCAAACTTGTTCAGTGGTCCTTATTTCTGTAACTCTCTTTCTTCGATTTTCAAGAAAAAGAATAAGCATTTATCTTTACTTGTAAAATAAGAACTATAACCTCATCTGAGTTTTATCTACTGAAGCTATTATTTGAATGCATGAGAGAAAAATCAGGCAAATAGGAAAGGGCAAAATATAGGATATAAAATTTAAAAAGAATAAATACTTAAGAAAATCTATTAAAGTTGCTTAAAGAATAATTTATTTCATCAAAGAAGTGCCAGTTAAAGGGAATAAATCTCATTCTCTTGAATCAAATTGCTAGCTTCCCTGAAACAGTATTAGTGCAATAACCATTACACTGCTAGGCAAATATGAGATAATGTCATAATATTAGTATTCCTTAAGGCTCTACCAAGAGCAGTGGCTAGTTAGCACCAAATATGAAGGAGTAGTATAAACAGCTGAGTATGTGGCAGATGACTAATTCTCTCCTGTCCAATATGGCAGCCACTATTCACATGGGGATATTTCAATTTAAGTTAATTAAAATTAAATTCCTCAGTCATACTACCCACATTTAGAATATTTAATAGCCATGTGTGACTAGTGGCTACCATATCAGATGGTAAAGATGTAGAATGTCTCCATTATTACAAAGTTCTATTGAATTGCACTGAATAGTTGTTGTTGTTAGGTGCCATCGAGTCCATTCCCACCATAGCCACCCTATGTACAACAGAAAGAAACACTGCCTGGTCCTACATCATCCTCACAATCATTGCTATGTTTGAGCCCATTGTTGCAGCCACTGTGTCAATCTATCTCATTGAGGGTCTTCCTTTTTTTCTCTGGCTCTCTACTTTACCAAGCATGATGTCCTTCTCCAGGGACGGGCCCCTCCTGATACCATGTCTAAAGTGTGTGAGATGAAGTCTAGCCATCCTTGCTTCCAAGGAGCACTCTAGCTATACTTCTTCCAAGACAGATTTGTTCATCCTTCTGGCAGCCCATGATACAGTCAATATTCTTCACCAACACCACAGTTCAAAGGCATCAATTCTTCTTTGGTCTTCCTTATTCATTGTCCAGCTTTCACATGCATATGAGGTAATTGAAAATATCATGGCTTGGGCCAGGTGCACCTTAGTCCTCCAAGTGACATCGTGGCTTCTCAACTCTTTAAAGAGGTCTTTTGCAGTAGATTTGCCCAATGAAATACATCGTTTGATTTCTTGGCCTCAGCGTCTATGGGCATTGATTGTGGATCCAAATAAAATGAAATACTTCACAACTTCAACATTGCCTCCATTTATGACGATTCTCATTGTGAAGCACTGAACTAAAAAAACCCAAAAAAACAAATCCAGTGCCATCGAGTCAATTGCCACTCATAGCAACCCTATTGGTGTAGTGGTTAAGTGCTATGGCTGCTTACCTAAAGGTCGGCAGTTCAAATCCACCAGGCACTCCTTGGAAACTCTATGGGGCAGTACTACTGTCCTATAGGGTCGCTGTGAGTCGGAATCGACTCGATAGCAATGGGTCACACTGAACTAGATGTTAAATTGCAAGTAAGACATTGGGAATAAAGACTCCCTCCTTTTAGTTACTCGCAGTTTAAAGTTTCTGAATAGATTTTCTTTTTTCAAAACCATGGGCAATATATATTTATATGTTTGTTAAGTTTGCAACTACAGTTAACAATTTACAAAATAATACTGCATTTAAATAATGTCTAATAATAAAAAGGTTTGTACACTAATGTACAGTTTCCCCATAATGAATAACATATATATATATATACATATATAAATTTTAGACTTATAGCTATATATTTTCATAGCAGCAAGGGATCAGATATGCAGAAATATCAGTCTGGATTTCAAAATTGATGAGTTTAAACTCAGATTTCAAAAGTTGGACATTATTGAAAATCTTATTACATTTACTACAGGCTTGGAAACCTAGAATAGCTTCCAAATTTATTTATTTTTACATTTTACTCTGATTTTATCTTTGGGTCAAATAACAAAACAAACAAATCCTTAGTTTATGATAAAGAAACTGTAATGGATTAGCCTTTTTTTAAAAAGTTATAAAATTTATGTAAAAGTTATATAAGCTTAGAAAAAGTAAAATAGTGTCTAAATGTTAACTCAATAGGCTTGATATAAACCTCAGCTTTGCTGAGATTACTATAATACTGCTATTTTTCAGGAATTCTGACCTCTGCAGTATATAAGATTCTAAAAATTTACTCAATATCTTTTGGATTATATCTTCTAATACTTATAAAAAGGTATGAAAGTGGTATTATAGTAAAGGAATTAAATTCTTTTAACAGCCACAAATACAAACACTCTTATTATTTTATTACTCACACTCCAGCATAAAATCACATGTATAATCTATATACATCACAAGACACCAAGGCAATTTTTCTAAGAGATAGCATTCCAATCGAGGATATGTGTATTTCAGATGCATCTCTGTATAGGTAGAATTATCCATTTGTTATAAAGATGTAAATTGTTGTTATTGTTAGGTGCCATCAAGTCGGTTCTGACTCATAGCGACCCTATGTACAACTGAACGAAACACTGCCCAGTCCTGTGGTGTTCTCACAATCGTTGCTATGTCTGAGCCCATTGTTGCAGCCACTGTGTCAGTCCATCTCATTGAAGGTCTTCTTCTTTTTCACTAACCCTCTATCTTACCAAGCATGATGTCCCTCTCCAGTGACTGGTCCCTCCTGATAGCATGTCCAAAGTACCTAAGAAGTCTCACCATCCTCGCTTCTAAGGAGCACTCTGGCTGTGCTTCTTCTAAGACAGACTTGTTCATTTTTCTGCCAGTCATGGTGTATTAAACATTCTTCACCAACACTATAACTCAAAGGTGTCAATTTTTCTTTGGTCTTCCTTATTCAGTGTCCAGTTTTCACATGTATATGTGGGGATTAAAATATGGCTTGGGTCAGGCACACCTTAGTCCTCAAAGTGACATCTTAGGTTTTTAACACTTTAAAGAGGTCTTTTGCAGCAGATATGCCGCATGCAATATGCCATTTGGTTTCTTCACTGCTTCTTCCGTGTGCGTTGATTGTGGATCCAAGTAAAATGAAATCCTTGACAACTTCAGTATTTTCTCTTTTTATCATGATGTTGCTTATTCGTCAAGCTGTGAGAAGTTTTACTTTCCTTATATTGAGATGTAATTCATACTGAAGGCTGTAGTCTTTGATCTTCATCAGTAAGTTCTTCAAGTCCTCTTAGCTTTCAGCAAGCAAGGTTATGTCATCTGCGTATCACAAGTTGTTAATGAGTCTTCCTCCAATCCTGATGCCCAGTTCTTTATATAGTCCAGCTTCTCGGATTATTGGCTTGGCACAAAGATTGAAAAAGCATAATGAAAGGATATAACCCTGACATACACCCTTCCTGATTTTAAACCACGCAGTATCCCCTTGTTCTGTTTAAACGACTGCCTCTTGGTCTATGTGCAGGTTCCACATGAACACAATGAAGTGTTCTGGAATTCCCATTCTTCACAATGTTATCCATAATTCGTCATGATCCACAGAGTTGAATGTCTTTGCACAGTCAATAAAACACAGGTAAACACCTTTCTGGTAGTCTCTGCTTTCAGCCAGATCCATCTGACATCAGTAATGATATCTCTGGTTCCTTATCCTCTTCTGAATCTGACTTGAATTTCTGGCAGTTTCCTGTCAAGGTACTGCTGCAACTGTTTTTGAATTATCTTCAGTAAAATTTTATTTGCATTTGATATTAATTATATTATTCAATAATTTCCTCATTCTGTTAGATTACCTTTCTTTGGAATGGGCACAAATAAAAATAGAGCTCTTCCAGTCAGTAGGGAATGTAGCTGACTTCCCAGTTTCTTGGTATAGATGAATGAGCGCCTCCAGTGCTGCATCCACTTGTTGAAACATTTCAATTGGTATTCCATCACTTCCTGGAGCATTGTTTTTGCCAATGCCTTCAGTGCAGCTTGGACTTCTTCCTTCAGTACAATCAGTTCTTGATCGTATCTTAACTTTTGAAATGGCTGAACATTGACTGGTTCTTTTTAGTACAGTGACTCTGTGTATTCTTTCCATTTTTTGATGCTTCCTACCTTGTTCAATATTTTACCCATAGAATCCTTCAAAATTGCAATTCAAGGCTTGAATTTTTTCCTACAGTTCTTTTAGCTTGAGAAATGCTGAGAGTTTTTGTTTCTGGTTTTCTAACATCAGGCCTTTGCACATTTCATTACAACACTTTGTCATCTCGAGCCACCCTTCGAAATCTTTTCAGCTCTTTTATTCCATCATTTCTTCCATTTGCTTTAGCTTATCTAAGTTCAGCAACAAGTTTCAGAGTCTCTCCTGGCATCTATTTTGCTCTTTTCTTTCTTTCCTGTCTTTTCAATGACCTTTCACTGTCCTCACGTATGATGTCCTTGATGGCACCCCACAGCTTTCCTGGCCTTCAGTAATTAGTGTTCAGTGTGTCAAATCTATTCTTGAAATTATCTCTAAATTCAGGTGGGATATACTCCAGGTCATATTTTGGCTCTCACAGACTTGTTTTAATTTTCTTTAGCTGCAATTTGAACTTGCATAGGAATAATTGATGGTCTGTTCCACAATCAACCCCTGGCCTTTTTCTAACTGATGATTTTGAGATTTCCATCGTCTCTTTCCACAGATGCTGTTGATTTGGTTTCTGTGTTTTCCATCTGGTGAGGTCCATGTGTATAGTCACCATTTACATTGTTGAAAAAAGGTATCTGCAAAGAATAAGTTGTTGGTCTTGCAAAATTCTATCATGCAGTCTCCAGAGAGTCATTCTATCACTAAGGCTGTATTTTTCCAATTACCAATATGAATTACTGCCTTCAAAACCTTCTGCTGAATTTCTATAATAGTTAACTGTTATCTGCTTCATAATGTGATTTGCTTCCCTATTCAGTGCATGGTGCTGGGAGATGCTAGGGAGGGAGTCTATTGAGAAGGAGGAAGCTTTAAACAAGAGTAGTCACAAGCTGGTTCCTCCACTCAGGGGCAATTTGACCTGAGCAGGGCCAGGTACAATAAAAAGAATTAGGTAATTGCTCTCCCTAAATGTACAAATCTATATGCCAAACTTAAATATTTACCAATGGGTGATATATTCACTACGGCAAATCTAAAAATTAAACTAGTGATTTAAAAAATTACTTCTTTTCTCTCTTATACCTTAAATTGCTCCATATCTTCTGGTATTAACACATCAGCTTTGACCCACTTGCTGTGAGTTGATGTGTTGTATGTCCACAACATTTCTTCTTCCTTTGATACAAAGAAAAAGGTATTGCTCATTCCCCAAATTCTGCTTTCACATTTACATATCTGCTCTCTTAATTACATTTTTAGTAGTGATTATCCTACCTGTATGATATGAGACCAAAACAGCAAACCCATTGCCCTTGAGTCAATTTCAACTCATAGTAACCCCATGGGACAGAGTGGAACTGCCCTCCAGGGTTTCCAAGACTGTAAATCTTTACCAAAACAGACTGCCACATCTTTCTCCAATGAGCTGCTGGTGGGTTTGAGCCACCCACTTTTTGATTAGCAGCCCAGCACTTAACCACTGAGCCACCAGGGCTCACTGTATGATATCAAGCACTCAAAAATCTAAAATGTTGTTGGTATGGATTCAAAGCCGTGTAACATTTTTAAAAGGAAAAATAAGGAAATCAAGCATGTAGTAAAACTGTTTAATTTTTTATGAATTTAGAAGACAAGAACAGAATTAAAATATGAATGGAATCTTAAAAGGAATAAAGTAGCACACTTTATAAATAAAATTCCAAATACCTATTAATAATACTAACAATCTAAATGTTGATTCCACTGATGTTAGTGTATTTTGCAGTATTGTCATGATACTAGAAAAGATAGGGCAGTCAAACATTTAATATAAAGGTAAACAGGGTACGTTTTCCTGTACCATCTCAATTTCTCTCTCTCTCTCTCTCTATATATATATTTTTTTTTTTCCTTATAGGAGAATTCATTCTAAGTTCCAAGCAATACAAGTAATTTTCTGGAGATGATATTTCTGTAGTTTAACTTTCCGGTCATTCTATCAAAGGCCCTTTTATGTCTTCTAGATGATATTGCTCATTTTCAGTAATTCATAACTGAATTTAAACTTTTTAAAATTCATCACTGATGTTCAGGAGTGATTAAAATAATTCTCAGGATTAGAACATGTATGGTAAAAATTTCTGTTTAAATTTAGAATAATAACTCATTTAACATTTAATGAGCATTAGTTGATTACAAAACATGTGAAAGCACTATCCTAGGTTACATTTTTTAAAGCATCTTTAGCTATCACTTAAGCTTAACAACAACAACAAAAATCTAGAATTTTTTTTTAACTATGCCTTTGTTGAAAAGAGAAATTGGAAATTATATAAGGTTAAAAACTACCTGTAAGCTCACTTGACCTGATTTACATGGCACAGGTGGCAGTAACTGAAATATTGCTGAGGCATTAATGGTACAACATATTCCTATAAAGTTTAACCTAGTTTTTGGTTTGTTCCCAGAACCAAAGAAGTGGTAAGGAGCTATTTCCCTACTCCCCACAACCCCTTCACAAATCAAATGAAATATAACAAATTGATTGTAAGACAGTGGGGCTACCAAGTGCTGTTGCAAAAATGTCACAAAAAATATAACAGTCACAGAATGTTAGAAACCATGTCTAGGCCAAGTAACAAAGAAGAGTTTATGAGGCCCTTGAATGAAAAGTGCTTACCTAACTATGTCTCAGATCTCTGTGAGTGCCTTGGAGAGGAGGAGATAGAAGAAAGAATTCAGAACATGATGAAAATGTCACAAAAGAAACTGGGAGAGGTGATATGATAGGCTGGGGAGAAAAATGGAGGATTTCTGCTGAATTTTCAAGTATCTCGGTAATAAGAATTCTACTACCTGAGGATTAATTATTATGGTGTTTCACACTTCAGGAGAAAAAAGAGCAGACGAAAATGTTATTGATGGGCGGTTGGTGGCACCCAGTAGGAGTAAATGATAAACTTCCCTTGAAAAAACCGGTGTGATTGATGTCATGTGGAAGTTTCAGCTGGATTGATTCAAGGCATTCAGAGCTAAAGGAAACTAACTTTGATACTTGACTGTCTTTCTTTCTCAGCCAGAATTCCTGCAAGTATTGCCAAATACATGTTTCCCATTTCTAAAATGACTTCTGTGTTTTCTTCACTTTCATCTCTCAATGAATTCTTCTTCAGAATAGAAATTCTCAAAATGCCTCAGGTGTTTTCCCGCTTGTAGAGTGCTTTCAGTTAAAATCAGGTAGAGAAGGGCCTAGATTTGTTTTATCTACCAGCACTACCACTACAACTTTCACTCTACCTCATGTACCAATGTTTTTTTTTAATTCAAGTGATTCATTTGTCTGGATTTAATCAATAATTCACAGTCTTTAAAACTATCTAAGAAGACCTGGTTGCACAATGGTTAAGCACTCGACTGTTAACCAAAAAGTCGGCCGTTCTAACCTACCAGTGACTCCAAGGGAAGAAAAGACCTGGCAATCTTCTCCCATAAAGTTTAGATACTAGGAACGCCTATGGGACAGTTCTACTCTTTCCTATAGGGTCATTATGAGTCAGAATCAACTTGACGGCACACAACAACAACAACAAAACTATATCTACTGGTACCAGAACAAGTAGTTTACTTCCATCACGTTTATAGCTTTAATGATACATAGCTCTAAAACCCCAAACAGATCACATCAGAGCATTAATCCAGAGCTTACATTACAGAATACCAGAGTTCTCATTTTTATTAGACCTATAAAAAAACCGTTTGCCATTGAGTCGATTCTGACTCATAGAGACCTTATAATTTCTTTAATCTACCTTTATGAATTTTATGAATTTTAACAGTTTTATAAAATAATATTGTCCAAATTATTACATTAACTTTTGTACAAGACATTAACATCTAAACTGGCTTCTGAATATTTCTTTGTAGAAGCTTACCAGATAGAGTCAAGTTAAAAAAAATACCTGCAGCAACATACAACTAGAAAGTGTGTGAATGATACGAGGACAAGTTGTCAAGAATAGACATCTCATTTATTCAATGAATTTGAAATAAATACAAGTGTCTTCTTACCTTATTATTATATAGCCCTACTCTCAGAACACTCTCTTCCAGAGAGTAATAGAATTGAAGATGGCAGCCCTTGCCCAAGCAGTGACACACAGAGCTATTCAGATAAGCTTTGCTGTCTAGATGGTTAAAAGTTTGCTTAGCACCTATCCATACATAATAACCTGAAAAAGAAAGCAATTTATTAAAAAAAAAAAATTAGCTTGATTGAAATAAGCTAATTTCTGAAATCAAATTTTGATAATACCCTCAATATTAAAGTTCGATATTCTTATGAAAAAAAATTTACTGATTTAAGAATTATTATGCCACCAAGTTATCATTTTAAAGATAACAATGTAATCTTTATTTAATCAAGAATTTGCCTTCTATCTTCCTAGAATTCTTTCCCTTTTTATTATTTTTTCTATATTTTATAGAAACACCTTTATACTTTATAAGGAATACAATTTAAAATGCCCTCTTTCTTACCAAACTACATAGAAATACCATATATGAACAACTCTATTAAACTTTAGATATGGATTTTGTAGTACATAAAACATATCAGCAATTCATTTTTTCCCATCTGGTATATAAAACCAGTTTGGACTGTTCTTGAACTTAACAATATAGACAATAAAAACAAACTGATTTCTCTGATTTTACAACTTCATTTCTCAAAAGTAAAGTCTTTCAAATGCTTTATTTCTTTGTAAGCTACTAAAAATTTCCGCAGCAGGTTCTAAAGCTATGAATTTAAGTAAAATTCTCATTTACTAGAAATGTTAGACTCTAATCAAAATAGTACTGTAAGTTCAAACTTTGCATCAAGTCCTCTGAACCAAACACAAAGGAGAGATAAGTAAAATATCAAAGCGTAAAAGAAAACAGACAGAGGCAGCTCAAACACAAGACAAAATATCTCAAAAGATGAGAAACAGAACCAAAATATTCAGTAATAAGCAGGGCTGAAGCCATGAAAATCTTGGGCTTTGGAATCAGAAGAAGGCTGTTACAGATTAGGTTTTGACTAATCTGAATGCTGAGAAAAGGATAGAGGAACAGGGTCAAACTCGACCAATAAAGCCAAAAGCTGGGTTAGGGGACCCAATTCATAACATGACGTGGAAAATATACCAAAAATCACTGCCTTAGACAATGGCTCAGTGACTGAATCTGCAAAATTCCCGGCATTCCCATGCAGTATGAACCCTAAACTGTCACTGTTACTCAGACAAATTCTTGGGGATCTAAGTAAGGCTTCAACAAAATCACCAAAGAGAAGTAAACATGGAAAGAAACAGTAGGAAATAACAGAGTGACATGGAAGAAAAGAACAAATCTCATTGAAAAAGGGCCTACGAAGTAAAACGTATAAATGTAATGCTAAAAAACTGCAAAAAAAAAAATAATAATTAATTGTATTTGTAAATTGAAAAATGTGGAATTAATTTTGTTAAAAGTCTAATAAAGACTTTTAAGGCAAGAGGGAGGGGGAAAAGAAGGGCCAATGATGATAGAAAAATTGCATTGATTAAGAGTAGGGTTGCACAGCCAATTATTGTAATTGCTGTCAATAAGCTGTACACCTGTAAAAAGTTGAATTGGCAAAAGTTGTGTGATAGATATATTTACAAAAAAAAAAAAAAGAGCAGCTGCTGAGGCTGCTTATGTTCAATGAAATACGTCATGAGATTTAGTTCCTTGGTTTGGAGGTATAGGATCATGGTTTCATACGATATCCTAGTTAACTGGCCTAATAACATGTTTAGTGCTTCTGTTCTCCCTCCTAGTTCATCAGGTAGTGCCTGGGGTCTTAAAAGCTTGCAAGTGGCCATCCAAGGCACAACAATTGGTCTCTATCCACTTGGAGCAAGAGATGAAGAAGAGTCAAGAATAGGAGGAGGGTATGAAATGTATGGCTAATTGCCTCTGTGAACAACTGCCTCCTTTGCCATGAGACCAGAAGAACTAGATGGTACCCAGCAATCTTTACTGAACGCTTTGATCAAAGACTACATAGAAGAATTCTGATCAAAATGAGGAAAACGCAGAACAGAATTTCAAATTCTCATGGACTCTAGACTTGCTGGAGCCATGGACAGTAGATGAACCCCTGAAACTATTGCCCTTAGATAATCTTTAAACCTTAAAAAAAAAAAACTAGTAAAAAAGCTCTGCCTTGAGGTTATGCTCTTTTAAGAATTATCTATATGGGATCAAACTGATAATAGCAACTAGAAAGATTAGATAGGAACATTAGGAGGCAGTGAGTTTATGTTAACAAGGGAATAACAACTCAATAAAGGAGGGTGAGAATGTTCACCAAACGTGAAGAATGTAATCAATGTCCCTAACTTGTATATGTAAAAAAAAAAAAAAATGTAGAAACTGTTAAATTAGTGTATGTTTTGCAGTACGTATTCTCAACAAAAGTATCAAAATAAATAAAATTTAGAAAAAAAAGTCTAATAAAGACTTTTAAAAAGTATGTAAAGACGCTAAGGAGATAAAGGAAAAAAAATGGTAAATTACCATAAGAAAATAAACTGAGACAGGTGAAATTAAAATCTCAGTAGACAGAATATAACCAGGATAGAACAGAGTAAAACAGAAAATTAGTTGATTGGAAAGCAGTACTGAAAATATAACTCAAAATGGAGCAAGAAATATAAAAAATAAGAAAGAACAGTCAAGACACGGAGTGTAGTTTAAGGCACTCCAATAAATGTTTAATAGGACTCAAAGAAGAAAAGAATGGAGGGACTGAGAGAAAATAACTACAAGAAGAAAGAATAACAGAAACTTTCCATAAGCGAAGAAATACATGCCTTCTGAGCACTGAGAAAACAAAACAAACACTTGCACTCATCACTGGGAAATTTCAGAACATCAAAGAAAAAACAACTTTAAAATCTGCATGAAAGTGAAAAACAATTAGATGAGATCAGACTTGTCAATGTCAACTGTAGATATCAGAAGGAAAAGACGGATTACCACCACGTGCTTAGAAATTAAAAGAAAAAAACCCAAAATATTCATTTAAAAGTTTTATAACTTGATAAACTATTATTGAGGAGTAAAGCCAAATTAAAAATGTTTTAAGCATTACAAGACTAAGAGTTCATCAGCACAGATCTTCTCTTAATAAAATAACAATTAAAAAGGAAGAAGAAAGTGAACCAACAGAGAAGATATGAAATAAAAGAAACAGTGGTGAGCACAGAAAATGATAAAATATATTAGTAAATGTATGAATTTAACAAGATATTAACTTAAACTTTTCTAGAAAGTTAAACTACAGTTAAAGACAAAACGTGTTAAATTGACAGTTAAATTGCAATGAAGTTCTCCTCTAATTGAAGAGAAAGAAATACTGAAACACTTCAGAATTTGTTAAAGAAATTTAATATCGTTGTTTGTAATGGTTAAGTTTATGCGTCAACTTGGCTGGGCCATGATTCTCAGTAGTTTGGCAGTTATATAGTCTAGAAGTTGTTTGGTGCGGTGGTCACTTCCATGATGAGATCTGATATAATGTGAGCACCTCCATGATGCAATCTACTGTGAGTAGCCAATCAGTTGAAAGACAGTTTCCTTGGACATGTGGCCTGCGTTGAATATAAGTGAACATTCTGACAAGGATGGTGGGCTTTTGCTCACTCTGGATGCTGCAGCTGACTCCTGTTGTCTGACCTCAGGTTCTTAGGCCTTGAGCTAGCAGCTTTCCTGTGGTCTTGCCCACTGATCTTGGGACTCATCAATCTTTGCAGCCTGTGAGCAGGAGCCCTGCTCTTTGACCTGCTGATCTTGGGTTCTCCAGACCCTGTGGCTGTGTGAATCGGAGAAGCTTTTATCCTGACCAACAGACTATCCTGACTCAACAACCGCAGGAGCTATTTTCTTGATATAAATCTCTCTCTGGCATAACGGTTAAGAGCTTGACAGCTAACCAAAAAAGTCAGCAGCTCAAATCCACCAGCCACTCCTTGGAAACTCTGTGAGGCAGTTCTATTCTGTCCAGTAGGGTCACTACAAGTTGGAACCAATTCGACTGCAATGGGTTTGGTTTTTGGTTTTACATATATTTATACGCTTTACTGGTTTTACTTCTCTGGGGAACCCAACCTAAGACAATGTTTATTGAAAATTAAAAATTAAGAATAATTGTAAAAATAAGAGGTATTACGTAAAGCTTCCAGGCCAACAGGAGAAAAATAAAAGACTAACAATGCCTTCTCTAACAAAGAAAGAAAACTGGCAATGGGGAGAAAAAGTAAATAGAACACACAAAGTAAGATGGTAGAATAAGAGGCAACAACTAGTTGACAACACAACAGTGACAAAGAGAGCCAGTAATCTTGATAAATAGCCTTTCAGTCCTTTTTCTCTTTTTTCTTCTATAAAAATCTAATAACTCCTAAAAATAAAGGAAAAAAATTAAAAAAGCTAAAATAGGAAATCTAGTATAATTCTCCTTTTACGCTATCTGGAAACAAGAGTTTTTGTTTTTGTGTTTGTTTGTTTTTCATGTTCAATGTCTATGGTATAATAAACTTCCAACAACACATAGTGTGTTCACTATGAGCCCTGAATGAATGTCTTAATACTGGTCACAGTTAAGCACAATTCTAAAATTGATATATAATAATAATAGTAATAAATCTGTTGCCATCGAATTGACTCCTACTCATAAAAAAAAAAAAAAAATCATAGTGACCCTATATTACAGATTAGAACTACCCCATAGGGTTTCCAAGGAATGGTTGGTGGACTTGAACTGCCAACTTTTTGGTTACCAGCCGAACTCTTTAACCAGTGTACCACTAGGGCTCCGCTCTATAATGGGTTTTTTTTTTAATTTTCTACCTTCATCATCACCACTCTGATCTTGACGAGGTGTAGATTCTAATGCAGGAACTTCTCTTGCTTTTGTGAGAGTCCAGGAAATTTGTCCAGCAGATACTTCTGATGACCAGTCACACATGCCAAATTCAAATCCACAGGCTTGACACACTAATGATGGGGAAAAAAAGGTCTTTCTTAAAATCTTTGTGGATGAACTTCATCTATTAGGGTAGATTCTTAACCACAGCTTATGTTGGAGCTAAATAAGGGATTCAAAGACATGCACACAGAAACGCATACCTGGAAAATTTGATTCATTAAGATTGACAATGTAGCAGCAACACTATCTTTCAAAAGATCTTCAATGGGTCCAAATATGCAGTCCCCAATTGAGATTCATTGACATAAAAAAGTGGGTTCCCAATCTTTCTTGTAGCACTGCCTCCATTTCATTTTTTTAAATGGCCTAACATCAGACCTTATCTACTTTACGAAATTATATTTAGTTTAAATTGCAAAAATTTTTAATGAACAAAGATACCCAGCATCACCCCAACTAAATCTAGGACATTAATGTTAAAAAAAGATTGGCTGGTGAGTATTCCTATTAGTGGCCTCTGAGTCTTAAAAATTACCTACCCACAAACAGGCAGACATCTCAATTTAACACTTACACCTTAATCCTCCATCTGTAGAGTCAAATTGGCAGAGATTTGTATCTGGATTGCATAGCTCCTGCTTGGTATTTGATGTTTCTTGACACTGTAAACTTTCATCTGCTAAATTAAAAGATTGGCAAGAAGTGAGATAGATGCAGGTGCAACTGGAAAGATACTTGTATTTCTTAAAAGGATAACATTTGTTCTACAAAGACTTTTTCTCCAAATTCCCCTCTATGGTGATCTCGTCTTTACATAACCTTATTAGAGAGTGACACAGATGAAGGTGTGAGAAGGGAGACAGAGAAGGAGGGAAGAAGGGAGAGAGAAAGACTGACACACACACACACACAAAAAAAAAAAACTATGCTAGAACTTTTGTATTTTAATCAGATCTAGCAAGCCCAAAAACCAAACCTTCCTTCCACGTCTCCACAGAAGTGAGTAACCCACTTGAATGTTGAACTAAGAGCCTGTAATTAGAAGGATAATTGTACAAGTGTCAAATATAACATACAGCAACATACGGTATCCTTTTTAATTGGAAGCCCTGGAACTACTTTCCATTCAGCCCTCTCAAATGGTGCCTGTTTTCTATCCCACATTCCTCCCAACACAGCACTTGAAGGTGAACTAAGTGTCCTTCTTGCTTCTATTGCCACTGTCAGATAATTCTCCATCTCACCTTCCTAAACACTCCAGCTTTGCTTCTCTTGATATCAGGCAATACTCCTCACTCTGCCAACTTACTGCAGTCATCTACAGACACCCATGCACTTCTCCTCAATCCTTGATTTTAGCTCTTGGATCACTGTCATTTTTTTTTTTTAATTTGAATATTCACTTTCATCTTCCCTCTCAGTTTCTTGATATCTTCTTCTTGATGACTTTGAAGGAGGACACTGATGAACTATCTCTGCTACTGCTCCTAAGTATTATCATTACTGATAAAGATAACACTTCCTTTATCTTGATTTCAAGTGTCCACTCTCCAAACAGCACCTCCTATCTTTCTGGCTCACTTCCTGTAGTATCTCAGCTCTTAACAATTTTTTGACTGCAGCAGGCCCTACAATCCAATGATTCTACAATCTTTTCAATTCATTCCATTCTTATCAGGTCCTCATTTCCTTTCTTACAGAGTTTACTCAAAAAGGTCAATCATTATAGTCTTTCCCCTGCCATCTCTCATGCTTCCCCATACTCTCATGGCAAGAATACTCAGAACAATACAAATTAAACATTTGGATTCTGTCTGGCCTAACCCTCTCCTCTCATATTCTTCCCCATCTAAATTAATAACAACTCCATTCTTCCAATTGTTCAGGAAGGACATTTGGAATTATCCATGACTCATTTATTTCTCTAACTCCCAGGATCTTCACTTGCAAATCTTCACTTTATCCATAAAGTGCACCCAATGTCTGACTACTTCTTACCGTCTCCACAACTACTACTTCCCCAGTTCAAGGGAAAATCATCTCTTTCTGAATTATAGTAATGTCTTCTGACTTTGTTCTCTTGTTACTGCCCTCATCTCACTGTTGTTAGGTGCTTTCAAGACAGTTCTGACTCACAGTGACCCTATATACAACAGAACGAAACACTACCTGGTCCTGCGCCAACCTCACAATCATTTTTATGTTTGAGCCCATTGTTGCAGCCAATGTGTCAATCCATCTCATTGAAGGCTTCCTTTTTTTTGCTGACCCTCTACTTTACCAAGTATGATGTCCTTCTCCAGGGGCTGGTCCTTCCTGATTACATGTCCAAAGTACTTAAGAAGAAGCCTCTCTATCCTCCCTTTTAAGGACCATTCTGGTTGTACTTCTTCTAAGACAGATGTGTTCCTTCTTCACCAACACCATAATTCAAATGCATCAATTCTTTTTCAGTCTTCCTTATTCATTGCCCAGCTTTCAATGCATTTAAGGCAATTAAAAAGACCATGGCTTGGGTCAGGCACACTTTAGTCCTCAAGGGGCATCTTTAAATATGTAAGTCAGCTTGTATTTCCTCTACTCAAAATCTTTCATTGAGTTTCTGTCCTACATGATGTAAAAGCAAAAGTTCTTCCCATGATCTTCCTTATACAAATCAGGCTTATTCCTGCCTCAGGAACTTTGCACTTAAGGTTTCTTTCAAAACACACATGACTTGCTCCCTCAAGTCTTTTTTTTTTTGCTCAGATAGTACATTCTCAATGAGATCATATGTAACTAACCTGTTTAAAAGTTCTCCATCCTGTCCTCACCTCTGGCACTTCTTATCTCAGTTCTCTGTTTTATTTTTACCCATAGTACGTATCCCCACTTGACATAAAATATATTTAGTATTTTTTTTATGTAGTGTCCTTTTCTTTATTCCCTTCCCTGCCCCTCCCTCCCACCTAAAAAGTAAGCTCCATGAACAAAGAGATGTATTACTTGTTTTGTTCATTACTGTCTCACTTCCTAGACAAATTCTTGGCACAACATAGCTACTCAATAAATATTTGTTTAATTAAATGAATAAATAAATAATCTAAGAACAATTAAACAAATTTTTAAAAACTTGTAGAATTAAAAACTTGTAGGGTCCATATTGCTTGTATTTTTATTTTTTATAAAAGTGAGGCAAATGGTTATGAAAATGAATTACAAATACATCCATAATCTGGTTTCTTATAATGGGAGTTTACAAATGATGAATATGTAAATCCTCTTGAATGCAAGATCCACTGAAAATAAAATGGCATATGCAATTAAGGGAGTGTTGGCAATAAATGAAGCTAAGATTGCATAATAACAATTACCATGAAACAATTAAAACTGAAATTTTTGAAGATTTATATAATAGCTACAAATCTTCTGCCCTCTAGAGCTACAGAATTAAGTATCAGCCATAGTTCAATTAAATGTTGTATATTATCTCTAATTTGTCACTATCTATACAAGGGGGAAAAAAAAAAACCCAGAAACAAGAACAGCAAAATAGTCAAATAACAGAATGCATGGAGTTGAAAATGTAGCTTGCATGAACTGGCATGAAATATCTCTTGCAGTGTTAACAACTTTTATTATTTTTTGCCCCAAACTGAAATTCGCAACCATAAAACAGTGGTATGTGGATATATGTTTTAGTGCACCATGCATAGTTGTCAATCAATACATCTCCTGGAGAGGACATTTACTTTAACACATTTAATTCCAGAGCTCGAAGCTTTTTAAAGATGATACTCATTTTGATATATTCATATGCATTCTCTCCTTTTCCTTCTCCCTCTCCCTCTCCCTTCTCTCTATATATACATACGTGTATATATATACATATAGCTGTCTCTTTTTTTTTTTATTCTATCTCTATCTCATTTTTACAGTGCACCAAGATCTGGCTCTAGGAAATCATTTTTGGGGTTGTAAAATCCTCTGTCAGTGATGCATGGATCATCAGCAGGATGAAACATTGCCAATCATTTCAAGCAGCCTAATCCAATGAAGGCACATTTCCAGGGTCTGCCATCCTGCAAAAACTTCTCTTGCACACACAGGTATGTGAAATTGGACAGGTTCTCTCAGGTGGTAGAGAGTAAGTCTAAATCTCAAGATTGTTACGGTAAAAATTATAATTGACATTCATTTTGGTTCTGACTCTGGCAATTTCTTTGTCAACTTTCCTAAATTCGTAATGGATTTCACTAAATATTGTTTCTTAAAAGCTAACGGGAAGCTAATAAGGTAAAATAGGACTCTAGTTATTTAATTGAATAATTACGTATGCATCATTCAGATTCTAATTAATGGATGATTTGTGTTTTGGGGGGCCTTTACAAATCAGTAAGATCAAACGCTCTCAGTAGCTTCCAGTTTTTGGCAATTAAAAATAAAGCTATTATAAACATTTGTGTGCAGATTTTGATGTGGACACGTGTCTTCAGCTCTTTTGTACAAACATCTAGGAGCGAAATTGCTGGTTCATGTTATAAACCTATGTTTGCTTTATAGGAAACTGCTACATGCTCTTCCAAAGCGGCTGTATCATGTTGCATTCCCATCAGTAATGAAGGAGGCATCTTACTGCTCAACATCTGGCCAGAATTGGGTGTTGTCAGTGTTCTGGATTTTAGCCATCCTATTTTTTTTAATAGATGTGCAGTGGTATCTCATTGTTTTAATTTGTGATTTGCTATGGTGGTGTGACTGTTAAGGGCTAGGCAGCTAACTCAAATGTTAGCCGTTCAAATTCAACAACAGCTCCAAGGGAGACAGTGCCACAATAATAATAGGAGACTTCAATACAGCACTTTCTGTGAAGGACAGCTCATCCAGAAAGAAGCTCAATAAAGGCACAGAAGATCTAAATGCCACAATCAACCAACTTGATCTCATAGTCATACACAGGACACTCCACCCAACAGCAGCCAAGTATACTTTCTTTTCCAATGCACATGAAACATTCTCCAGAAGAGACCACATATTAGGCCATAAAGCAAGCCCTAACAGAACCCAAAACATCAAAATATTACAAAGCATCTTTTCTCACCATAAAGCCATGAAAGTAGAAAACAATAACAGAAAAACCACGGAAAAAAAAATAAATACATGTAAATTGAAGAACACCTTACTCGAAAACTACTGAGTTTTAGAAGAAATTAAGGACAGAATAAAGAAATTCACAAACTCAAATGAGAATGAAAACACATCCTACCAGAACCTTTGGGGTGAAGCAAAAGCAGCGCTCAGAGGTTAATTTATAGCAATAAGTGGAAGAAGGGGCAAAATCAAAACATTAACCCTACAACTTGAACGAATAGAAAGAGGGGAGCAAAAGAAGCCCTTGGGCACTAGAAGTAAGCAAATAATAAAAATTAGAGCAGAATTAAATGAAATAGAGAATAGGAAAACAATTGAAAGAGTTAATAAGAGCAAAAACTGGTTCTTTGAAAAGATCAACAAAATCAATAAACTATTGGCCAAACTGACAAAAGAAAAACGGGAGGGGAAGCAAATAACCTGAGTAAGATATGAGATGGGCGATTTCACAACAGACCAAAATGAAATTAAAAATATCCTAACAGAATACTATAGAAGTTGTACTCTAAAAAAATTGAAAACAGAAGAAATGGACAAATTTCTAGAAACACGCTACCTACTTAAACTAACATAAACAGAGGTAGAACAACTAAATAAACCTATAACAAAAGAAGAGATTGAAAAAGTAATTTAAAAACTTCCCCCCCACACACACACACAAAAAGCACTGGCCCTTATGGTTTCATCAGAGAATTCTACCAAACTCTCAGAGAAGAGTTAACACCACTACTGCTAAAGGCATTTCAGAACATAGAGAAACATAGAATACACCCAAACTCATTGTATGAAGCCAGCATAACCCTGATACCAAAATCAGGTAAAGGCACCACAAAAAAAGAAAATTACATACCAATATGCCTCGTGAACTTAGACACGAAATCTTCAGCAAAATTCTAGCCAATAGAATTCAACAACATACTAAAAAAATAATTCACCACGACCAAGTGAGATTCATACCAGGTATGCAATGATGGTTCAACATTACAAAAACAATCAATGTAATCCATCACATAAATAAAACAATTGACAAAAACCACATGATGTTATCAATTGATGCAGAAAAAGCATTTGACAAAGTCCAGCACCCATTCATGATAAAAACTCTCATAAAAACAGGAATAGAAGTGAAATTCCTCAACATAATGAAGGGCCTTTATACAAAGCCAGCAGCCAACATCATCCTAAACGGGTAGAGTTTGAAAACATTACCCTTGAGAACAGGAACCAGCCAAGGATGCCTTTTATCACCACTCTTATTCAATATTGTGTTGGAGGTCCTAGCCAGAGCAATTAGGTTACAAAAAAGAAATAAGGAGCATCCAAATTGGTAAGGAAGAAGTAAAAGTATCTCTATTTGCAGATGATGTGATCTTATACACAGAAAACCCCAAAAGAATCTACTAAAAAACTACTGGAACTAATAGGAGATTTCTACAAAGTATCAGGATACAAGATAAACTTACAAAAATCAGTTGGATTCCTCTACACCAACAAAGAGAACGTCGAAGAGGAAATCATCAAATCAATACCATTTACAATAGCCCCCAAGAAGATAAAATACTTAGGAATAAATTTAACCAGAGACGTAAAAGACCTATACGAAGAAAACTACAAGACACTACTGCAAGAAAACAAAAGAGACCTGCATAAGTAGAAAAACATACGTTGTGCATAGATAGGAAGACTCAACATCATGAAAATGTCAATTCTACCGAAACCGGTCTGCAGATAAAATACATTCACAATCCAAATTCCAACAACATTTTTCAATGAGACAGAGAAACAAATTACCAAGGTCATATGGAAAAGGAAGAGCCCCTGCATAAGTAAAGCACTACTGAAGAAGAAGAATAAAGTGGGAGGCCTCACACTACCTGATTTTAGAACCTATTATACCGCCACAGTAGTCAAAACAGCCTGCTACTAGTACAAGAACAGATACATAGACCAATGGAACAGAATTGAGAATCCAGACATAAATCCATCTACATATGAGCAGCTGATATTTGACAAAGGCCCAAAATCCATTAAATGGGAAAAAGGCAGCCTCTTTAACAAATGGTGCTGGAATAACTCTATATCCATCTGTAAAAAAATTAAATAAGACCCATACTTCACTTCATGCACAAAAACTAACTCAAAATAGATCAATGACCTAAATATAAAATCTAAAATGATAAGGATCATGGAAAAAAAAATAGGGACAACGGCAGGAGCCATAATACATGGCATAAACAGAAGGCAAAACAGCTAGCAATGCACAAACACCAGAAGAGAAGCTAGATAACTGGGAGCTCCTAAAAATCAAACACTTATGCTCATCAAAATACTTCACCAAAAGAGTAAAAACACAACCTACAGACTGGGAAAAAAATTTTGGCTAGGACATATCTGATCAGGATCTAGTCTCTAAAATCTACAAGGTACTGCAAAATCTCAACAACAAAAAGACAACTCAATTAAAAAATGGGCAATGGATATGAGCAGACACTTGACCAAAGAAGACATTCAGGCAGCTAACAGATGAGGAAATGCTCACAATCATTAGCTATTAGAGAAATGCAAATCAAAACTACCATGAGATACCATCTCAAGATAGCATTAAATCAAAAAACACAAAATAATAAAGGTTGGAGAGGTTGTGGAGACACTGGAACACTTATACACTGCTGGTGGGAATATAAAATGTCACTGTTTTAGAAATTAATTTGGCGCTTCCTTTGAAAGCTAGAAATAGATGTATGATCCAGCAATTTCACTCCTTGGAATATACACTAGAGGAATAAGAGCCCTCACACTAATAGATACATGCACACCCATGTTCATTGCAGCACTGCCCACCGTAGCAAAAAGAAACAACCAAGGTGCCCATCAAAGGATGAATGGATAAACAAATTATATCCACACAATGGAATACCACCCAAAGATAAAACAACAACAATGAATCTGCAAAATGTAACATGGATAAATCTGAAAGGCATTCAGCTGAGTGAAATCAGTCACAAAAGGACAAATATTTTATGAGATCACTGTTGTAAGGAGCCAAGAAAAGGTTTAAACACAGAAGAAAACATTCTTTGATGGTTACTAGGGTGGGGAGGGAGGGAGTTGGGTATTCACTATCTAGATAAAGCAGACAAGAATTATCTTAGGTGAAGGAATGAACAACACACAACACTGGGAAGTCAGCACAACTGGACTAAACCAAAAGCTAAGTAGTTTCCTGAATACAACAAACACTTCAAGGGACAGAATAGCAGAGGCAGGGGTCTGGGGACCATGGTTTCAGGGGATATCTAGGTCAACCGGCATGTTGTTGTTGTTAGGTGCCGTGAAGTCAGTTCCGACTCATAGGGACCCTATGTACAAGAAACACTGCCTGGTGCTGCACCATCATCACACTTGTTGCTATGCTTGAGCCCATTGTTGCAGCCACTGTGTCATTGCATCTCATGGAAGGTCTTCCCCTTTTTCACTGACCGTCTACTTTACCCAGCACAATATCCCTCTCCAGGGACTGATCCTTCCTGACAAAATAACCAAAGTATGTCAGATGTAGTCTCATCACTCTTGTTTCCAAGGAGCACCCTTGTTATACTTCCTCTAAGACAGATTCATTCCTTCTTCTGGCAGTCCATGGTATATTCAACATTCTTTGCCAACACCACAATTCAAAGGCAACAATTCTTCTTCAGTCTTCCTTATTCACTGCCCAGCTTTCACATGCTTATGAGGCAATTGAAAACACCATGGTTTGGGTCAGGCGCACCTTAGTCCTCAAGGTGATGTTGTTGTTTTTTAACACTTTAAAAAGATATCTTGCAGCTGATTTTCCCATTCCAATGTGTCTTTTGATTTCTTGACTGCTGCTTCTGTGGGTGTTGATTGTGGATACAAGTAAAATGAAATCCTTGACTACCTCAGTCTTTTCTCTGTTTATCATGACGATGCTTATTGTTACAGTTGTGAGGATTTTTTGTTTTCTTTATGTTAAGATGTAAACCATACTGAAAGCTATGGTGTTTGATCTTCATCAGTAAGTGCTTCAAGTACTCTTCACTTTCAGCAAGGAAGGTTGTCTTGTCTGAATAATGCAGTTTGCTAATGAGTCTTCCACCAATTCTGATACCCCGTTCTTCTTCATATGGTCCAGCTTCTCGGATTATTTGCTCAGCATACAGATTGAATAGGTATGGTGAAAAGATACAACCTTGACACACACATTTCCTGACTTTAAACCACACAGTATCCCCTTGTTCTGTTCAAACGACTGCCTCTTGATCCATGTACAGATTCTCATGAGCACAATTAAGTGTTCTAGAATTCCGCTTCTCCAAAATGTTATCCATAATTTGTTACGATCCACACAGTCAAATGCCTTTGCATGGTCAATAAAACACAAGTAAACAAATTTCTGGTATTCTAAAATCCTGGTGGTGTAGTGGTTAAGTGCCACAGCTGCTAACCAAAGGGTAAAAAAAACCCCAAAGAGTCGGCAGTTCTAATCCCCCAGGTTCTCCTCGGAAAATCTATAGGGCAGTTCTACTCTGTCCTATGGGGTCACTATGAGTCGGAATCGACTCGACGGCAGCAGGTTTGGTGGTTTGGTGCTTTCAGCCAGGATCTGCCTGACATCAGCAGTGATATCCCTGGTTCCATGTCCTCTTCTAAATCCGACTTGAACTTCTGGCAGTTCCCTGTCGATATACTGCTGCAGCCGCTTTTGAATGATCTTTAGCAAAATTTTGCTTGCATGTGATATTAATGATATTGTTTGATATTTTCCTCACTCAGTTGGATCACCTTTCTTGGGAATAGGCATAAATATGGATCTCTTCCAGTTGGTTGGCCAGGTAGCTGTCTTCCGAATTTCTTGGCACAGAGGGCTGCATCCTTCTGCTGAAACATCTCAATTGTTATTCCATCAATTCCCTCAAGCTTGTTTTTTTGCCAATGTCTTCAGTGTTGCTTGGGCTTTTTCCTTCAGTACCATCAGTTCCTGATCATATGTTGCCTCCTGCAATGGTTGAGGAAACCCTGATAGTGTAGTGGTTAAGAGCTATGGCTGCTAACCAAAAGGTCAGCAGTTTGAATCCACCTGGCAGTCCTTGGAAACTCTATGGGGCAGTTATACTCTGTCCTACAGGGTCGCTACAAGTGAGAATTGACTCGATGGCAACAGGTTTGGTTTGGTTTGGAAAGGGTTGAACGTCGACCGACGCTTTTTGGTATAGTGACTGAATGTATTCCTTCCATCTTCTTTTGATGCTTCCTGTGTCATTTAATATTTTCTCTGTAGAATTCGTCAGTAGTGCAACTTGAGGCTTGAATTTTTTGTTTAGTTCTTTCAGCTTGAGAAATGCTTAGCATGTTCTTCCCTTTTGGTTTTCTATCTCCAGGTCTTTGCACGTGTCATCATAATATTTTACTTTGTCTTCTTGAGCCGCCCTTTGAAATCTTCTGTTCAGTTCTTTAACTTCATCATTTTTTCCTTTTGCTTTAGCTACTCACTGTTGAAGAAAATGTGTCAGTGTCTCTTTGATAACCATTTAGGTCTTTTCTTTCTCTTCTGTGTTTTAAATAACCTCTTGCTTTCTTTATGTATGATGTCCTTGAACTCATGGCACAACTCGTCTGGTCTTCGGTCATTAGCATTCAACGCGTCAAATTTATTCTCAAGTGGTCTCTAAATTTATGTGGAATATACTCAAGGTTGTACTTTGGCTCTCGTGGACTTGTTCTAATTTTCTTCACTTTCAGCTTGAACTTACATGCGAGTAATTGATGGTCTGATCCACAGTCAGCCCCTGGCCTTGTTCTGTCTGATGATATTGCACTTTTCCATTGTCTCTTTCCACAGATGTAGTCGATTTGATTCCTGCATATTCCATCTGGTGAGATCTATGTGTGTAGTGGCCATTTATGTTGATGAAAAAAGATATTTGCAATGAAGAAGTGGCTAAACCCTGACCCAGTGCCATCGAGTCAATTGGTTGGTGTTGCAAAATTCTATCATGCAATCTCCGGCATCATTTCTATCACTAAGGCCACGTTTTCCAACTGCCAATCCTTCTTCTTTGCTTCCAACTTTTGCATTCCAATCACCAGTAATTATCAGTGCATCCTAATTGCATGTTGGATCAATTTCGGACTGCAGAAGTTGGTAAAAAATCTTCAGTTTCTTCATTTTTGGCTTAGTGGTTGGTTTTGTAAATTTGGATAATAGTTGTGTTAACTGGTCTTCCTTGTAGACGTATGGATATTAACCTATCAATGACAGTGTTGCACTTCAGGATAGATCCTGAAATGTTCTTTTTGACGATGAATGCAGCGCCATTCCTCTTCAAGTTGTCATTCTTGGCATAGTAGACCATATCATTATCTGATTCCAAATGACCAATATCAGTCCCTTTCAGCTCACTATTGCCTCGGATATCAGTCTTTATGCGTTCCATTTCATTTCTGATGATTTCCAATTTTCCTAGATTCATACTTCTTACATTTCATGTTTCAATTATTAATGGATGTTTGCAGCTCTTTCCTCTCATTTTGAGTTGTGCCACATCAGCAAATAAAGGTCCCGAAAGCTTGACTCCATCCACGTCATTAAGGTCGACTCTACTTCCAGGAGCCAGTTCTTCCCCCACTGTATTTTGAGTGCCTTCCAACCTGAGGGGCTCATCTTCCGACACTATCAGACAATGTTCTGCTGCTATTCATAAGGTTTTCACTGGATGATTCCTTTCAGAAGTAGACCTCAGGGTCCTTCTTCCTTGTCTGTCTTAGTGTGGAAGCTCAGCTGAAACCTGTCCACCATGGGTGACCCTGCTGGTGTTCGAATACCAGTGGCATAGCTTCCAGCATCACAGCAACATACTAGCCCCCACAGTAAGACAAACTGACAGACATGTGGGGTCAATTGGCATAACAAATTTTATTAAGAGAATATTTAGCATCTCACTTTGGTGAGTGGCGTCTGGGGTCCTAAAAGCTAGTGAGCAGCCATCTGAGATGCATCAATTGTTCCCAAACCATCGGGAGCAAAGGAAAATGAAGAACACCAAAGACACAAGGAAAATATTGGCTCAAGAGACAAAAAGGGCCACATAAACCAGAGACTCTATCAGCCTGAGACCAGAAGAACTAGATGGTGCTGGCTACCACCAATGACCACTCTGACAGGAAATACAACAGAGAATCCCTGATGGAGCAGGAGAAAAAGTGGAGTGCAGAACTTAAATTCTAGTGAAAAATCCAGACTTAATGGTCTGAGACTAGAAGAGCCCCAGAAGACATGGCCCCCAGACTGTCTGTTAACCCAGAACTAAAACCATTCCCAATGCCAACTCTTCAGACAAACATTAGACTGGAGTATAAGACAAAATAATACTCGTGAAGAGTGTGCTCCTTAGTTCAAGTAGGTACATGAGACTAAATGGGCAGTTCCTTTCTGGAGGCGAGATGAGAAGGCAGAAAGGGACAGAAGCTGTTTGAACGGACACGGGAAATCTGGGGTAGAATGTAAAACAATGTATGCATAATTTTTGTATGAGAAACAGACTTGACCTGTAAACTTTTACTTAAAGCACAATAAAATATATCTATATATATATAGAGAGAGAGAGCCTTCCAATCCAATAACACTCCACTTATTTAGTCTTCTTGATATCTTTATCACTGTTTTCTTGTTTTCATAATACAGATTCAGCACATGTATTTTTTAGATTTACACGCAAGTATTTACTTGGATTGTATTGTAAACAGTACTACTTTTCCAATTTCAATTTCCCATTGTTCATTGCATTATATAGAAATAGAATTTATTTTTATACTGACCTTGCATCACACTACCATGACAAACACCTTTACTAATTCTAGCTTTTTCATAAATTCTTTGAGATTTTCTACATAGACAATCATATTATCTGCAAATAGATACAGGCTTATTTCTTCCATTCCAATTAGTAGGCCTTCTGTTTCTGTTTCTTACCTTCTTGTATTGGCCAGGGGCAGATTAGCCAGTGAGGGACACACACGCTTACAGTAAGCAAAGTATGCATGGGCTTACTTGTGCTTACTTACTAATCTATACTGCACAATACCACCCGTTTTTGGACTCACAAGTAAGCCCATGGGTACATTGCTTATAGGGTAATCTACCCCTGGTACTGGCTAGGACTTCTAGTAATACATTGCATAGGAATGGTAAGAGTGGACACCTGGTACCCAAACTAAGGAGGAAAGTATTCATTCTTTCATCATTAGGTATGATGTTAGCCATAGGTATTTTTTACATACCCTTTATTAGGTAAAAGAAGTTCATAGTTAACTGAGGTTTTTATCTTGAATATATATTTTGTCCTATGCTTTTCATCAGATTATCATGTGCATTTTCTTTATTCTGTTCACATGGTGAATTACACTAATTGCTCTTTAAACATTGAATAAGCCTCACATTCTTGGAGTGGTTGTGATGTATTATCTTTTTTTTATATATGGCTGGATTCAATTTCATAAAATTTTATTGAACATTTTTGTGTCTATGATTATAAAGAATGTTAGTCTATCGGTCCTGGACAGAGCTGGAGAAAAATGTAGAATAAAATTCTAACTCAAAAAGAAAGACCAGACTTGCTGGCCTGACAGAGACTGGAGAAACCCAGAAAGCATGGCCCTTGGCACTCTTTCAGCTCAGTAATGAAGTCACTCCTGGGGTTCACCCTTCAGCCAAAGATTGGACAGGGCCATAAAATGAGACTAAAGGGGCATTTCCAGCCCAGAGGCAAGGATTAGAAAGCAGGAGGGAATAGGAAAGCTGGTAATAGGGAACTCAAGGTTGAGAAGGGAGAGTGTTGACATGTTGTGGGGTTGTTAACCAATGTCATAATACAATACGTGTACTGTTTAATGAGAAACTAGTTTGTTCTGTAAACCTTCATCTAAAGTAAAATAAAAATAGTTTTCATATTTTATTTTTGTGTGGTTTTAGTATTAGGGTAATGTTGCCCTTATACAATGAAGGTGAGATGTGTTCTCTACATTTCTATTTTCTGGAATAGAATGTGTACAACTCGTGTTGTTTCTTCCCTAAATATTTGATACAATTTACCAGTGAAACCATGTGGTCCTAGAGTTTTCTTTCATGGAAGATTTTCACTATGAATTCTATTTTTTTTTTTTTTTTAATAAACATAAACCTATTTAGGTTACTGTTTTCTTCTTGAGTGTATACTGAATCTTTCTTCGTGAGTGAGCTTGTATCTCTCAAGGAACTTCTCCTTTTCATCTAAGCTGGAATGGCTGAATCTTATCAAGATCAGTGAACATTACAGCATTTTAACTCACCTTATTTCTATCCTCCTGCTCCAGAAACCCTGGTGGCATAGCGGTTAAGTGCTACAATTGCTAACCAAAGGGACGACAGTTCTAATCTGCCAGGCGCTCCTTGGAAGCCCTATGGGGCAGTTCTACTTTGTCCTATAGGGTCGCTATGAGTTGGAATCCACTCAGTGGCAACAGGTTTGGGTTTTTCCTAGCTCCAGGGCAGCCTCGAAAACCAACATCATCTCAGTCATGGTTGACATAAAACCTGTAGCCTAGCAGCCACTGAGACAAAGTTCGAGCTCCCCAAGAGCAGTATCCTTAGATAATTTTCATTACATGACCTGTCTGACAATTCTCTGCCAACCCCTACTTGCAGAATAGGCAAATCTATAGAGACGTGAAGTAGATTAGCAGTTGCCAGGGTCAGGGAAGAGGGGGTAATGAGAAATGACTGCTAACAGATATGGAGTTTCTTTTTGAAATGATGAAAATATTCTTTAATTAGATATTGGTGCTGATTGCACAACCCTATGAATATACTAAAAACCACTGAATTATACACTTAAACTCTTTTTTTTAATAACTAAAAAATTCTTTCTCCTCTCCTTCAGGGACTTTAATGAATGTTAAACTTTAATACTGCCTCATGGCCCCTGAAGTTCTGTTCATTTTTGAAAATCTTGTTTCTGTCTATTTTTCAGATTAGATCATTTAATATAGCTTCAAGTTCACTGACTCTTCTGTTATCTCCATTTCATAATTGAGCCCATCCAGTGTATAATTTATTTTAGATATTATAATTTTCAGTTCTAAAATGTCCATCTGGTTCTTTTAAAATAGTTTTTCTTTCTCTGCTGAGAACTGCTGTCTTTCCATTCCTTTTCAAGAATGTTCACCTTTTCCTCATTGAGGGTGGTTACAATACTTGCTTTAAAGTTTTGGTTCAATAGCCCCAACATCTATTTGGGGTTAACATCTGTTGATTGTCTTGTCCTTGAGAATATGTCAGATTTCCTGTTTCTTTGGGTGTCAGGAAATTTTAGAGTGCAGGTTGGACACACTGATTATTGTATTGTGAGACTCTGGGTCCTCTACTAGTGGAGCCCTGGTGGCACAGTGATTAAGAGATCAGCTGCTAACCAAAAGGCTGGCAGTTCAAATCCACCAGCTGCTCCTTGGAAATCATATGGGGCAGTTTTACTCTGTTTTATAGGGTCACTATGAATCGGAATTGACTCTACAGCCATGGGTTTGGTTTTTGGTTTTGGCTGTACTAGTGGTTCTCAGAATTGGTCCCTAACCAGCAGCATTAGCATCACCTGGGAAGTTGTTAGAAAAGCAAATTCTCAGCAGGAGTTCAAACCACAATGAACTGGTTGGAAGCCCTGTTTTGAAGTCTTCTGGAGTGGTGGTGCAGTGGTTAAGAGTTGGGCTGCTAAACAGAAGGTCTGCAGTTCAAATTCACCAGCTGCTCCTTGGAAACCCTATGGGGCACTTTTACTCTGTCCCATAGGGTAGCTATGAGTTGGAATCAACTCCATGGCAATGGGTTTGGTTTTTTCTGGTTTTCGGAGAATGTTAATATTTTCATGTTATTGGGTAATCAATACAAGTTTTATCTCTTCTTTTGTGAGCCATGTTCTTGCCAGTCCAGTATTCAAAGCCTTGTCTATACTTTTTGGGTCTGCCCCTCCCATAAGGCACTCAGGAGTTAGCCTGGAGAATTGGAAAATAGTTTATATGATAATTCAGTTCTCAAAGCCTTTCCTGCAGGTCTTTGGGTGTGTTTGACATATGTGCAGCTTGAAAGTTAACCCGAAACTTGTTTTATTTCATACACTAAATTAGGGTATCCCCTTTTCTTGTTCTTTCCAAATTTTTCTCAACACTGTTTCCTAGTGGCCCCTTTTATTGGTTCATCTGGCCAGAGAGATAAAGTTCTTTCAGAATTTTATCCTCCCAAATTGCACAAAGTTCCATGTGACTGAGTCCAGCCAAAAATGAAAAAAAAAAAAATGTAGATTTTCTCCATTTTCCAAACAAGTAGGGCCCTTTTTCTTTCTTTGTGTATACAGAGAAATCAATTTTCCCTTGGTTTTAGGTCCCTCACTGTGATGGCAGTGCAGTTTCCTTCCTGTGGCTGGCCTCATGACAGAAGATGGAGAAAGGGACAGAGAGAGAGTGAGAGAACACAATGTTTCCCCTCCACATTCTCTGGTTTAGAGGTTCCCTTTTCTTGGTCCTCAGGTGTTTCTCTTGTACTTGTTGCTGTCTATGCCTGCTATGCAGTTTCTTGACTTAGCACAAACTTGGGTCAAATCTCATAGATAAAGGAGGCAAGACAAAAACAGGATACAGGATGGTCACTGCCACTGTCCTGGTTGCTCTCCAAGTTTTAGCTATTCTTCCCTATAAAAACTAGAAAAAACAAACTCATGGCTGTTGAGTAGATTCCGACTTATGGTGGCCCTATATCCACCTGCAATTATTTACTTTTCAAGGACCTCAGGTCAGCTTTTTTTTTCATAATTAGTCGTAATCAGTAGGAGAGAAATGTCAGAGCAGGCTTACTCTACATCAGCAGCACTGGAAGTCCAACTTTTTTTTTCTGTTTTAATGGGAGAAAGTGAACAATTCACAAAGGGAGGCTCTAAAAATCATTCGATCAACCAGAAGTATAGTGAATCCTGTTTTCTTCATAACTTTCTTTTAATGGTTGTGCCTTTAATGTTATACTTCCATCCTAAAAATGAAAAAAAATAAAATCCAAAGGCTTTTTTCAAGTCTCACATAACTAGAAAAGCTTTTGAGGATTGTATTTGACAATGCTGTTAATTATAATGCTTGTCATCTTACAGAGCATTTGATAAACATCTGCCATATAATTCTATAAATTCTAGGAGTTACTTGTCACTCAATTATTTTTACAGGTGCTAGGTATTTTATAATTTTATGCTAAAATACATTGTTTTTACATATTGTACCTTCTCAAATATTTTCTTTCAAGATGCAAGTGTGTATTCATCATTACTTATTCAAGTTTAAGGAGGTATGCATTATACCTACTAAAGTTTAGTCCATTACTCAGGCAACAGTGATTATTATATTTGTGTATCAAATTTATTAATTTCTTTCCCCACTGATTTCAACAATCCTCCCTAGTATAAAAATGTTCATAAAATTTTTTTTGAAAGCACATTGGTTTGAGAAACATAAATAAATTTCTCAGGAAACCTAAACGTCTTACTCAGAGCAGATTCCATAAACCAAAATGACCTGTCAAAAGACAGACACATTAAGGCATAGTCTGCTCATTTATGAGAACTATATTTCTGGTATAATATGACAAAAGACACTTATATATCCACTAAAATATGGCAAATGCTTGGCCCAGATTAATTCTTCGCAGATAAAGTCACTTTATATAGTTTGAGGACGTACCTTCATTTTTGATATGAAAAAACCTAGAAATACTGTAATATTCTTAGCACAAATGTAAGGTATCATTAAAAAAACCGTATTCCCCTGATATTTTATTTAAATCTGCTTTTTAATGGAATGGAGTGCATATAGCTCTGAGGGAAAAATAATTCATTCAAAATCCCCAGCACTTGGCATTTAAATAATTGCACATGTTCTTTGTTCAATTATCCACTCAACATATATTTATTAAGTGCCTGTTCTGTGTTGGGAAATCACAAATGAATAAGACGCTATAGCTGCCTCAAGAAATTCAGTCTTTAGTTGAGGAGATGAATTGACATACAGAAATGGTAGTGTAACATCTATGCGTGTATGTAGGGGATTGGGGCATGAGGGGATTATCTCTAAGGGAAGTCATCCCAGAAGAGATACTTTGACTCAGTTGGAAATGATAAAAAGGAGTGGGGCAGGCAAAAAAACGTCATGGAATGTGACTTTAGGCAGAGGGAGCAAGGTTTGGAAAAATACCCAAGAATGAGAGGATACTGTTGTTGAATTCACAAGCAGTTCATTTTGTCAGAGTTTGAGAATGCTTGGTGTAGCTGTGAAGAAGGCAGTAGGATAGTTATGCAAGAGCAGGATCATGATGAACTCATTTCATGATAAGAAATTTGAGGCAAATACGCTTTTGATGAAATTAAGCAAAGTAGATGTCTGTCCACCACATTTGTATTTCAGAAAATATAATCTAGTGGCAGTATAGACAGTAGAGTGCAATAGATTGAACCTGGAAGCACTATTAAAAATTAAGAGGAAAAAAAAAGAGCATGACCTTAAATCAGAGTGAGATAAATAATTAAGATAAACAAGAGAAGACATTTAGAGTAATATAAGAACATGCTTTAATAGGATTTTTTCCCAAATGGACGAGGAAAAGAAATGAGTGCGGAAAAAGAAGAAGGATTTAAGGATGAATTCTAGGCTTTTGATTGAGACCAAACAGGTACCAAAAACTAAAGTGGGGAACAGATTTTGGAAGAAAATTAGATTTTACTTTTAAACGTGTCGATTTTGAGTTTCTGTAGCAAATATGTTTGCTCACTCCAGTCATAAACCTGTTCTTGCCTGACTCTAAAAGTTAAATAATATTTTAGCATTTCTAGCAGCCAAGGTTATCCACGTGACAATGACAGGGTCAAAAACATTTCCCCTTTCCATTTCTACCTTCTTTCTGCCCTGAATTTAAAATGTACAGAGCTTCAACAGCCATGTTATTACCATGAGGTAAGAATTATGAGGCAAATACCAAGAAAAGCCCTAAGTCCTTGACCTTAACAGTGCTGGAGTTGCTGAATCTATGCCATAACGGTTTATCTCATCTATTTTTTTTTAAGTCACTTAAGTAAAGTTTTCTATGTTCTTACAATCTAATGCATTTCTAACCCCCCTCTCCAATGGAATAGGATTGTCTGGTGGACATGTCCAGGAGATAGCTGGGTTAATTCTGCCTACATGTCTCTGAGGCCCATCCCACAACTCAACTACCATCAGGGGTGCATGAGACTGAAACCACTGATTCTAGACTGCTAAGATCCTACCCCTGGCAGTCATTGCCAAGTACAATAGTCAACATGATAGAGGTTTTGTGGTTCCCAGTATTAGGCACATTCTAAAACATGGATTAGTCTGGCTTCACAAAAATTTATCTGAGGAGAGGAAGGATTATCTGAGAACCTTATGTAAAATACAGGCCCCATCTAGCTGGTCTAAAGTGAGACCCAAAATCACTCCCCATATGATTCCAATGATTCACTAGGTTTAGTCTGTCATGAGAGTACTACTTGACTGCCAGCTCTATTTGAAAACTTAATGGGGCTTAACTTCACCATCTCTTACATTCCTTTCATTTACAAAAAGCAATCTAATCCAAGTGTCAACTCTACCCCACAAGGATTTATCCTCATGCTGCTACTTTTTCCTCCCAAAAGTTTAAAATATATTGCCAACTTTCATTCTATCAGGAAATAAAACAAGCACCCTGTACCCTCAGACTTTTCAAAGAATATACCATCATGCGACATTTCCTAAAACCTGGCTTTCTTCATAAGGACACTACTCCCTCTGCTGCTTTCCCAAGGGATGGCATCCCATTCCAATGTCCCATAAAACATAAGGCCTAAAATTTGTTCATGTGTCATGACTCAAAATGAGAAGAAACAGCTGCAAACATCCATTAATAATAGAAACCTAGAATGTATGAAGTACGAATCTAGGAAAATTGGAAATCGTCAAAAATGAAATGGAACACATAAACATGGATATCCTAGGCATTAGTGAGCTGAAATGGACTGGTATTGAACATTTTAAATCAATCATATGGTCTGTTATGCTGGGAACGACAAATTGAAGGGGAATGGCACTGCATTCATCATCAAAAAGGACATTTCAAGATCTATCCTGCAGTACAATGCTGTTGGTGATAGGATAATATCCACATGCCTACAAGGAAGACCAGTTAATATGACTATTAGTCAAATTTACACACCAAACACTAAGCTAAAGATGAAGAAATTGAAGATTTTTACCAGCTCCTGCAGTCTGAAATTGATCAAACATGCAATCAAGATGCATGGATAATTACTGGCAACTGGAATGCTAAAGTTGAAAACAAAGTAGGAGGATCGGTAATTGGAAAACATGGCCTAGGCGATAGAAACGACATCAGAGATCTCATGATAGAATTTTGCAAGACCAACAGCTTTGGTTCATGATATCTTGGTTCATGATATCCAATTTATAGTCCTCCTCATAGTGGTCATCTATGCAGATCTACTTTCTATATTCACTGAAAATGTCTTGCTTTCAAAGCCTTCTCTAGCCCCAAGTCGTGTAATACTGTGTAAATTTAATACTCATATGAATAAAAAAAACAAAAAAACAAAAAAAAAATTGCTTTTGACTTCTACAATGATTTAATATAGAGCTGTTTTAAGTGCTTACTATAAAATCTGGCATTTGTTTTCTGAATATTTATCATAACCCATCTACATTGGCTTTTGTCCCAGTATATGAATCATGTGTAATTAGGAAATAGATTTGGTTCCCAGGGCTAAAGATAGAAAGTTCAGGTCTGAAATGATAGCAGAGTCCTGTTACAAGCAATCTCAGCTCCCTAGTACCACCTAAGCATGCTCCTATGTCAATTTGTGGTGAATATAAAGTTTCAATGGCAGAAGCCAAGCTCTAACTTCCTTACAACGCTGAAAGTCCAGCCAATAGCTGATTTCACTGCCTTATTCTCCTTTGAGGACAATTAGCCAAAATGACCAATGAATAAGTCTTGATAGGGATCATTTTGTTTGGCAGACCTCAAGTTCACAGAAAAAAATTGAGCTACATAAAGATACTGCTAGAGCCATCAGAGTCAGGAATTAGATTTCTCATTCAAAACTGAGTATAAGCTGGCTGTGCTCTGGACCTCAGAAAACCATGCAGGGTAACAAAAAAGAGTTAGTAGAGGCTCAAGTAGAAGAGCAGTCAGCAGCTGAGCTAAGTATGTATTCTCTATTGCTACATTACATCCTTTCTGATAAATCTAATAAATGTTACCTTCTTTTAGTGAAAAAGAGCCCTGGCAGTGCAGTGGTTAAGAGTTTGGCTGCTAACCAAAAGGTTGGCAGTTCAAATCTACCAGGTGCTCCTTGGAAGCTCTATGGGGCAGTTCTACTCTGTCCCATAGGGTCATTAAGAGTAGAATTGACTTGACAGCAATGGTTTTTTTTTTTTTCTTTTCTTTTTAGTGAAAAAGGCATTGAGGTTGATACTTCTGCATTTGGAAAAGGCAACTTAAAGGAACTGGAACAAGATCGAGGAGTTGAGATGGTTACCATACTTCTGAATGAAGATCTCTCTAAAAGCTCCCATCAAACTTACTACAGAGCAGATCCACATGACTAACCCACAGGCCCCTCAAAGTCAATATATCAAAAAAAAAAAAGGCAAACGTGTATGCTGTCCTCATATTCCCATACCCACTTAATGGCAGCACTATCTACTCTGTCACTCAAGCTTGGAAGAAATCCTCAACACTGCATTCTTCCATGCTCTCTGTCTTAGTTAGCTAGTGATGCTATAATAGAAATATCACAAGTGGATGGCTTTAACAAACAGAAATTTATTCTCTCACATTCTAGAAGGTTAGAAGTCCAAATTCAGGGCACTGGCTCCCATGGAAGGCTGTCTCTCTCTGTCAGTTCTGGAGGAAGGTCCTTGTCATCAATCTTTCTCTGGTCTAGGAGCTTCTCAATGCAGGGACCCCAGGTCCAAAGGACACGCTCTGCTCTCAGTGCTTCTTTCTTGGTGGCACGAGGTCCCTCTCCTCTCTGCTCAGCTTTTTCTTGAGATTGACTCAAGACACAACCTAATCCTGTAGATTGTGTCCTGCCTCATTAACATAACTACCTCTAATCCTGCCTCATTGATATCATTAAAAACCCAGTGCCCTTGAGTCAATTCCAACTCATAGCGACCCTACAGGCCAGAATAGAGCTGCCCCATAGAGTTTCCAAGGAGCGCCTGGCAGATTTGAACTGCCGACCCTTTGGTTAGAAGATGTAGCTCTTAACCACTACACCACAAGGGTTTCCCCATTAACATCATAGAGGTTAGAATTTACAACACATAGGATAATCACATCAGATCACAAAATGGTGGACAATCACACAATACTGTGAACCATGGCCGAGCCAAGCTGACACATTTTTGGGGAACACAATTCGATCCATAACACTCTCATATTAGTATTTCTAACCTTCCCTGTTATCTCCATTTCTACAACAATTTATAATGATTTTTCCAACTCCCAGTCCTCCACAAAACTGCCCAACCACGTTATACCATTGTTTAAAGCCCTTTCAAGAATCCCAAGCTCTTTACCATGGCATACAAGCCTGTCCAGGTTCTAATCTAAATTTACAGATATATTTTCTGTCCATTCTCTTCACAGATTACATTTTTAACCACTTTACTGAGGTGTAATGGACGTATAATAAACCGTACATATTTAAGGTGTACAATTAGATAAGTTTTAAATATGTATATACCTGTAAAACCATCACCACTATCAAAATCATGAACACGTACATCATCCCCAAAAGTTTCCTCATACCCCTTTGCACTTCCTCCCTTTTTCTCTTTCTCTCTTTTCCCCATTTCCAGGAAAACAGCAATCTGCTTTCTGTCACTATAGATTTTATACATGGAATCATAGAATATGATCTCTTCTGGTCTGACTTTCACTCAGCATAATTATTTTGAGATTCATCCATGTGGTAGCACATATCAAAAGTGTATTCCTTTTTATCAGTAAGTGGTATTCCATTGTATAGATATACCAGAGGCTGTCCTTTTACCAGTTGATGGACATTTGGGTTGTTTCCAGTTTTTGGCTATTGCAAATAAGCTTCTGTGAATGTTCCTGTACAAGTCTTTATATATGCACATGCATTCATTTATCTTGGGTAGATATTAGGAGTGGAATAGCTGGATATATAGTAGGCATGTGTTTGACATTTTACATAAGTGTCAAGCTGTTTTCCAAAGTGGTTGTGCCGTTTTACATTCTACCAACAGTGTAAGCAACATCATGATAAACAGAAAAGATTGAAGTTGCCAAAGACTTCATTTTACTTGGATCCATAATCAAGGCTCACGGAAGTAGCAGCCAAGAAATTAAACGACGTATTGCATTGGGCAAATGTGCTGCAAAAGACCACTTTAAGTTGTTAAAAAGCAAAGATGTTACTTTGGAGACAAAGGTATGACTGACCCAAGTCATGGTATTTTCTATGACCTCATATGCACACGAAAGCTGGATGATGAATAAGGAAGACAGAAGAAGAATCGACGCCTTTGAATTACGGTGTTGGCAAAGAATACGGAATAAACTGTGAAGTACCAGAAGAATGAACAAATCTATCTTAGAAGAAATACAGTCAGAATGCTCCTCAGAAGCAAGGATGGGAAGTCTTTAGGATTCTGCCTGGGTTCCCCTTTTCTGTATCACAGTCTAGAAATTCTCTCAAGGCAGTAATCATAGCAATATCACTTTGTTTGTTTCCCTCTCTCTGAGATCAATATCTTTGGTGCCTGATGCTAAGCGAATTAGAAATCAGTATTTCAAATATTTTGTCCATATTTGTTTACTTTGGGGAGGGGGTAGGAATTTGTTCCCTGTTACTCCATCTTACCTGGAAGCAGAACCTCCATATAGTACATTTTAATATAAATGCATTGCTGTTGAGTCGATTCTGGCTTACAGCAACCTTACAGGACCGAGTAGAACTGCCCCACAGGGATTCTAAGGTTGTAAATCTTTATGGAAGCAGACTGATGCATCTTTTTCCTATGAAGCAGCTGGTAGGTTCAAACCACCAATCTTCTGTTAGCAGCTGAGCCCTTAACTACTGCGCCACAGGGGCTCCCTATTTTAATATAATACCGCATATACCACATTTTTATTTCTACCTACTTTGGTCAAGATTTCTCTCTCCTGGAGATGCCTTCTTCTATCTTCTTTAGCCCAGCTTTACCCTGTGCTTCATTTGTGTCTGATCCTTCAGGCACCCCTCTATGTTCCCATATTATTCTATTCACATTCTGACTACAACACTTACTGTATTAATATAGAAATTATCTCTTCGGTTGTCTATCTCAGGATCTTTGTAATCCTAATGCTATTCCTGGCACATAATAGCATTTTAATTAGTTTTTGCTAAGTTAAATTAAGAAGACTGATATGGATAAGAAAGATAGATGAAGGAGTTATCAGTGCTGGTGCCCGAATTCATGGCCAGGATGAGCCATCTCAGGAGAGTATACAGAATGAGTGGAAAAGAGATCCATGTTCTGAATTCCAAGTAATACCAATATTTAAGTGATAGGTGGGAGAATAGAAGCTGGGAAATAACTAGAGAGGTAGGAATAAAACCATGAAAATACTCATGTCAAAATCTAGAGAAGAAGAGTATCTCTGTTCAAGCCCTCTCCTGGCCAAGTAAGGGCTTGGAACTGTCATCCAGGCTGCAGTTTCTGACCACCAGTGCTCAAAATATGGCCAGCCAGATGTTGAGATGTGAAGGTATGAGGAATAGTAAGGTAGAGCTGTACTGTCCAACATGACAGCCACTAAACACATGTGACTACTGAGCATTTAAAATATAGTATGAATGAAGATGTGCTGGAAGTAAAAAATGAAACATGATATCAAAGAATTGGTACCAAAAAATGCAAACTATCTTCTTCATAGTGTTTTTATATTATTTATTGAAACAATAATATTTTGAATATTGGCTTATTTAGAGTATATAATTAAAATTCATTTAACCTATTTCTTTTTACTTGTTCAACGTAGCAAGAAGAAGGTTTAAAATGACTTTGACTTATGTGGCTTGTATTATAGTTCCACTTGACATCACTGGTCAAGGGTCTCATGAAGGTGACCTTAGGAAGCTGATAGCTAAAATGAGAAAGAGGAGGTTCTATTTTTTTTTTTTTCTTTTTTTGAATCTGTACAAGCTTCAGTTTGCTGGTATGCTGAAGGGAAAGTGCTAGTAGAGAGAAAAGTTGAAGATACAGGGAAGAGATAGGTTCACTGTTGAAGAGAGATTCCTGAGTAAGAGACAGTGAATAGAAAACACCACAGGGAGGTTGTCATGGGACAGAGGGATGCATAGAATTTCATTAGATATTTTTTATATCTAAAGTATAAAATATCAAAAGAAAACTGTGGTTTTTGTTTCAGGCAGCAAAAGAAAAAAAAAAAATTACACTCCAAAACTACTACTGTTCTTCTTTGCAAGGCCATGGCTCAAGTTTTTCTCTACATTTTACAGACATCACTACATGATCAATAATGTTGATCAAAATTATTAATACTAGAAAGCAATGCACTAAGCCAGGAAGAGTTGTGGGGGTAAAAAGAGATAAACAAAACGTCCATCATTTTAATTATATGTGTATATGTATACAGATATATGTAGACAGAGATTAGTATTTAACCCTTAGATATGGAATTATTAGCCCTGAATAATGTTTTATCCTTGTCAAAATATGTTTTCTGTGGTTTAGTGAAGGGAGAAAATAATGTTGCTTCGGTTTTCTTCCATGATCTCTTCTGAGCTGTATGACGAAATTCCTCAAAAAGAGGGTGTTATCTTTCAAGTCTTCAGTTTAGTAAAAATAATTAGTAGATCATTTATAGACTCTGATGCTACTTTCAATTATTCACTACCAGGAGTGTTTGACGAACCATCCTTACTAGAGGCACTGACATAAATATACAGAGTGGGAAAGCCCAATTCTGAATGACTTTACACATCAGCAACACTACAGAGCGATTCAGTCATTTCCTACAGCACCCATCACAGTGGAGAGGGAACTCAAAACTCTGTGAGAAAAGGTGAGGAGGAAGGGGATCAGTTGTTGGACCAGAAAAACTGGTTGTTAATTTAATTTTTCTTTGACGGAGCTGATTAATCACTTAATTCATAATGACTGTGTTTGTGGAGTTCAATTACTTCTAGAAAATGGGGGTGTGGAGAGTGTTACAATCTGTTTCCTTAAAGTTTTCCAATGCTCCATGTCCATTTCAATTCATAATATAGTGATTTCTTACCTAATATATACTGAACACTGATAATACAAAGATGGAAGAGACTTTTACAGGTTTGAGTGTTGGAAGGGGCTGTCCCCAGTTTCTACCTACCCAACCTTGGTCTGGGTGACAAGATATACGTACCTGTAAGCTACTATTCTACCCAGCAGGATTGCTGCTTAAAACCCAGGCACACAGGTTTACACTCTGCAATTGAGGAGCCCTTCTGGGTGAGATAGCAGCTTGTCAGCACGGCACAAGAGTTTACGAACAGCAAAATCCGCCCTGGGAAGGTGGTTGTGTTCATCAAGCCCACCTGCCCCTACTGCAGAAAGACCCAAGAGATCCTCTCTGAATTGCCTTTCAAAAAAGGGCTCCTGGAATTTGTTGATATCACAGCCACCAGTGACACCAGCGCAATACAAGATTACCTCCAACAGCTCACAGGAACAAGAACAGTGCCTTGAGATTTTATGGGTAAAGATTGTATCGGTGGATGCTCTGATCTGATAGCTTTGGAAGAGAGTGGAGAGTTGTTGAAGCAGCTAGCAGATATGGGGGTTCTAGAATAATTACAGAGCCCCAGGCTGATGTCCCCTTGGGAGCTGGATGGCATCGCAAATGATGACAGAATTTCCTGGTGGATGGATCTGGGACTGTTCTTTCCTGGCTACAGAAACTGTTTACTCAAAAACAAAAAAAAAAAAAAGGGGGGGGGGGAGGGTAGAGGGAGGAAGAGAATGATATTTGGCAAAAACTGCTTTTTTCTTTTGGATAATTTATTAAAAAGTGGACCAACTTGCCCCAGAAAACAGGGCCAAGAAGGTTAATATACAGTCTTGGGTTTCCTCTGGGTTTGCCTTTTGGGTTCCAAAAGACAAGATCGAGTTCTGGCTTAGGATTCACTCACTGACCGAAAGGTATTCTCCCTTTTTGGTATGTTTTTCCTACGAAGTGTCTTCATGTGCCAGCACTCCTCTACCTCTAAAACCAGTGTTTTTAATCATGTTTATCCCTGGCCCCCCAGGATGAGTCTATACTTGGTCTTCTGTGACTGCCCATCAGCTGAAATTATTTCTCTGATCTTGACCTGATGGAGTTTGTACTATGAAATCAATAAGCATTTTGAATGTACTTTTTCAAACTAAATGCATCTCCCCCTTGCCATCTCTACCTCTTCTCACCTTGAGATTTAGGCTCTGAACCAATGTTCTCAGCATTGACGACTCACAGATGTCACAGAAAGTGTTCCACAATTCTGTGCAGTGTTTGAGGACCCAATGTGGGAAACTTGACATGAAAAGTTAAGCACTTTTGGTCTCCACTTGGTGCCACAAGGTCAGAGACACAGATGTAGGTACTGTGATCATGTGGCAACATTCTTATATAAGATGGTTGTCCAGGTAATCCTGAACAAGTGTCTATTAATTTGAATTAATATCAGCAAAACTAAAAAATTATATAAGACTTGCAGCTCCCTCCCCTAAAAAAAGTCTGTGGAAAAAGTCAAGGAGCCAAATTTGAGAAATACTGTCTTAAACGATTCTCAATCTTTCTTGCCTTTTTTTTTTGACACTTGAAAAGCTTAATTCCTTACTATGAAGTATAATTTTTCTGTTCTAAAATTACAGAGTTAACTTCCTTCTGTGGTCTCTAGTGCAAATCGTTGAGTTCTTTTCTAATAAAGAATTATGCATAAGTGATGGAAAAAAAAAAAAAAACCCAGGCACAGCAACTCTTTATCAAGATGAGATGGTCTACTCTTAGGTGGAACAACCCATCTCTTCTGGTCTTGAGATATTTACAGTATTATTTCATACCACAATTAACATATCTTAGTGCCAAATTAGAACTTGGAAGCTCTGTAGAAAATAGCTGTCTTTACTTTGCTATATTATTCCATAATATAACAAAAATTTAAAAGGAAAAAAATCCAAATGTCTGATTCTTGCTTGATCATTAGACTAAATTAGATATTTCATTCTAACTAAATTATAATTTTGACACTGAACTTTTCTATTGATAACAATGTGAATGAGGAATTAAATACTACTCAGTCAATATAATCAAGGAACCAATATAGATAATTTTTTAGATCTGATATATGTGGCTTATCTATCTAGCTGTTTCAGCCTCAGTAGATAATAACCAGTATCTCTCTCCATTTTTTATCTCTCAGTGAAGTTATGAGACTGACTAATTAATTCTCCAGGAAGACATATTCAAGTCTATAAAGGCCAGTTTTCTCCCAGCCTCCTAAAATGCACAGAGCTCTTTTGGTAAGATTTAATCAGCCAGTGTAAATGCTACTATACAGTCTCAATTCCGAGATTAAATGATTCCATTGAACTCTTATTAGAGTCAGAGAAAAATAGCCAATTTTCACTTCCAGCATAGATCCAGTCACTATTAAACAATGGTTTAAAATAATGGAAAATAACCCACACTAAAACATCACACAAAAATAAAGAGCAGATAACAGTCATTACAATCTTTAAATTGTACTAGATTTATTATACATAGTAAGGATCAAAATGCAAGAAGTTCTTACTGTTGGCAGGAAGGCAACCTGGACTGAAAGATATATCATCAATAGCTATGACTTCATTCTGCTCGTGAGCTGAAATCATTTGACCGTGAATAACAATCTGTGTAAGAAAAACAACACAAAACAGGGAATGTCATTGTCTCACGGTCTTGCAGAAGAGGGCTCACAGATAAGAAACTTGTCACTTTTTGGAAGCACTGGGTGGACCATGCCAATTCCAAATGGAAAGAGATTAAAGCAAACATTCTCAAGGGCAAAAAAATACATGGTTATCCCTGTATCTCAGATGCATGGCACAAGTTATATGTTTGTGAAATTAAGAAATATTCACCTTGTTTCTCTCCCACGACCATCATGTTTGTTTAGTTCATCTTTATCCTGAGTTCTTAGTATGTTGCAATTATGATCCATTTCCATCTCTGGTTCTCTAAATTTTATTCACAGTCTTGCCTTGGATGTCCTATGATATCCGATTGCACATTTTCTGACATTACTCAAACTTCAGCTTGACACTTGACTGGAAATGATAGTTCAGTGACTTATTGTTAAAATGACTGAATGTTTTAGTGTGACGGGGACCCAGCCTAAGTCTGCACCAAGAGGAAATACTCTGGTATGATTACTCTAAGAAACTGAGAAGCTACTGTCCAATTTCCTAAATCAATACAAAATTGGTATGTTGGTAAGAAGTGTTATCCTGCCCTCACTAACAAACACGGATGATGTGTGAGGCTTGAAACATGGCAATGTGACCTTGTGTGTATCGTTCAGCCTTGTTTGTAATATAAACACTTCATTATTTCAAAAAGTTCACACTGCCTTTTAGCTTAGCAATTGGCCTGGATGCAGTAAACCACAGCAGATTGTTTTGCCGTGCCGTATTCTCTTTTGTTCCTGTACAACATGCGAGACTAATTTATTTCTTTTCAAACCAGGTGCTACCACTCCAGGAAAAATCCAGCAAGACTCATGCACAACCTATGAATGCGTTGCCCTAGGAAAGTCATATTTTCTTCACATAAAAGAGAAAAACTGTGTGACTATTTAGAAAGCAGTACTATGTCTACAAAGGTCTGCCAAAGGCTATTGTGTAGGGATAGTTTTATATGAGGACAGTACAGCATAGGGATTAAAAATGTATATTTGGAGACTACCTGGATTCAGATCCCAGCTTCACCACTTAATAGCAACAGGGCCTTGGAAATGTTACTTAACATTTCTACACCTTAGAGTCTTTTTACCTTTAGTTTTCTTTTTATAAAATGGTAATGATAAAATTAATAAACTATATGATAAGGTCTGTGCAAGGATAAATGGGTTACTACATGTAAAACAGTATCCAGCTCATAGTAAGCATTGGATAAATGTTCCCCCCCAAGTCGGATAAATGTTAGCTATTATTATAATAACTCAGAGTTATTAAAATATTATAAATAGTTATTATACAAAGAGTGTGTTTGTAGATAAAAAATCAGTTCTCTGCAGATTAAAATTTTATTCTTCTTGAAAGCTTTTTCTCATGGATACATTCCCTAGTTCTTGCCGAGGTAAGTATAGTTCTGTAGTAACAATATTTAAAAACTGAAGTCGAAATAAGTGTTAATTACATTACCAGCCTCTTCTATTTCCCTCCACACTCTGTCCTCCAAAATCTCATTCATCCTGAGGACTTCAGTGGTCATCCAGGTTAATGAATCACAATTTTAAATCATGAATGTTCACCTCTCTCCTGTGCTCTCCTCCCATATCTCTACAGCCTGCTGGACATTTTCACTCACAGGACAAAAAGTCACTTCTAACTCATCATATGCTGTTTGTTCTTTCCTGTCGAACTGGCCCTCTTGCCTGACTCTCTTTTTCTAGTACCAGAAGATTTCCAATCTGCAATGCTAAAAATCCTAAGTCGCCTTTGGAATCACTTTTTCTTTTAGCGTCATGTCCATTCAGACAAGACCTATTAACCTCTCTCTTTTTTTTTTTTTCCATTCCTATTTCCATGCTTATATTCTCACACCCGATCTATTGAAGTAGCCTTTACATCTCCTTCCTGCCTTCAAGCTCTCCTTGTTAGTTTGCAATAGGTATTACACAAAAATTTGATTCAATTAAATTATATGTTAACTTGTTATGCCCAAAGAAATGTTATTATGAAAAGTTATAAATGAACGCCACTTGAGCTCTTTGGTCCAACAAGAAGGAAATTTTTTTCTTAGGGAAATTCATGGAAAGGTCTATGTGGCTACAAAAGTCAAGTCCCCTCAGGGATAAGTAGATAGTCTAATTAAAAATATTTAAACAAAAATATTTCATTTTCTATATAATAAACACCCAGGAATTTTGGTTAGAAATCTGAAAAAAGGGAAGGGTTGAATTAGCTGAAGAAAATGGAATCCCGGGATGATGGTAAAACTTCAGGTGCTGTGGAGGGCCACTGCAGGAAGCTGTATTGGCATATGTATGGGTGTGCCTAAGAAAAGTGGTGACAGCATTCCTTATTTTCTTCAAAACTTTGGAAAATGCATTTTGCAGACCGCCACCTCATTTTGATAGTGTTGTGGGGTGCATAGCAAAAAAGTAGACCACAAGGCAGAAAATAGAGTTGAAACTAGGAGTTTGGCAACATCATAGGAGTCAGGCATGGTCCGCATTGACCCGGCAGTAAACATGAGACAAATCCACCTGACCCTAAATATTCTAAGAGAAAATGGCCTCTGAATGGAGCCAAGGGGTCAGTGCTCAAGCTCCATGATTTAAATCTTAGAGGAATTTGTGACTGCAGGTGGCTGAGCAACATAAAACTCTTATAGCTATATTTATTGTGTTAAAACAAAAAAGTTGCCATCAACTGGACTCCAATTCGTGGTGGATCTATGTGTGTCAGGGTAGAACTGCATTCTATAGAGTTTTCAATGGCTGATTTTTTGAAGAAGAATACCAGGCTTTCTTCCAAAGTACCTCTTGGTGAACTTGAACCTCAAAACTTTTGATTAGCATGTCAACCCTTTGTACCACCCAAGCAGCACCTTAGTGTACTAAAGTTGTCATCATTGGTAGTATACGTTCGTTATTATCCCCCAAGCAAACATCTTGAAACACAAAAAGATGACAGTGATTCTTTCCCCACCATGTTGTCAATAGTAAACATTCTTCAATTAAAAGGTAAAAATACCTGAAACTATGATTTTGAAAAGAGTCAGGGTAAAATTTTTTAAATTAAGATAACATACAGTTTTATGAATAACTTGTCCTTTGTCCTTATAAAGTCTATTCTTTCTGAATAAGAGGCTGCTGGGAACCCTCTGGCATTTCTAAATGGCATATTAAAGAAATTACAAATAGATAATACCGTATTAAAAATGCATCACTATCTTTTCAAAATTCAGGCACCAACTGCTCAGTTTAACAATGAAAACATTCAACTTGATAGCCATAATTAGTGATGTATTAAGTAAAATAGAATTCATTCCTTCCTACCCATATTAAAATCCATAAAACTAATGTATGAGTACCCTTCCAGAGAAAAATAGGTGGGTGGTTTCACTTAAATCTGGGACTAATTTTCGGGTATATGTTTATCCTGCTTTATTCTTTGCCTCCTTGAATTCTTTAGGGCAAGAGTAAAATTGTTTATGCCTGTAATTTTGAAAAATGTGATTGCAGTTAGTCAGCATCACGCAAAGCCTAACGCTGTTCTCTCATCCAGCAAAGCAGACAAAAGAGGATTTAATGAGCCCATGCAACAAATCAGACCAAATGAGGAGGCTGTTTTATTCCTCTCCCATGTCGTATATATCCTAGTAACTTTTTTAATTTGATAAAAAGAAAATATTATTGTGGCTCAGTGATTAAGTGCTCAAGGTCTGAAACCAAACTACCGTAGGTTCTAAGCTGGTATGTGACTTAGACAGATAATTCAGCTCTCTAAAGCTCATGCACCTCACTGAACAAGGCAGTCAATTATAATTCTGCCCGAGAGAATTGTCTTGAGGAATCAACAATGTATAAAAAGGATTGAACATAGCACCTTGCACATAGTAAGTGTTCAATAAATACTAGTGGTTATTCCTCCGTAATGTTTTCAGAAACTTTCTGAAACACGGTCATCTTGTTAACTTTAAATGGTTAATCACCGTTCCTTGTTACATAGCTGTATTCCTTTAGAAATTAACATGCTTCGTTTTTATTAGCAGATGGACCTGGTACTTTGCAGATGAAGGTAATAAAGCCCCAAGGTGAGAGCCAGGTCCAAAAGCTTTCTTAAAAGCTCCTGCAAAGCCAGGGTCCAGCTGGGACCAAAATCTCATCTTTGGATATTTCTAAAGGAAACATGAATCGCTTTAAACCACTGGAAGTCAGCATGGAGGGGAAATCACAGAAAAGGAATAATCCTTAGAGGCTTGTAAACTGATGAGGCCGCAGATATTGTCTGAAGACACTGATTACAAAATTCCCTCAAAGAAGCCTCTCACAAAGCTTTTCAGGAACGAGATAGTAGATGGCAGCAGGCCGTATTTCAAGCACAGCACGTCCCTACAGCCCAGAATCTGGCCACTGGCTGACAGGACAGAACTAAAACGTACCTACAATCTTAAAGACTGGTGTAGCCGAAGCATTCCAAGACAGTCATAACCAAAAGCCAGTGCCGTCGAGTCGATTCCTACTCATAGTGACATAGGTTCTCCTAATTTTTACAAAGCCTTTGGGGTTTAGCACTGTTTTTATATCAGCAATGAAATATTTTGGGAAACAAATTAATATACCGCACATGCCGCTGCTAGGGTTGAACCCACTGCTGCATTTTAAAACACTCAAGTGAATAACCTTGCTGCCTCAGCTACATCTGAAGTGCCCTGGAGATGGTATGTTCTGAAGTTTGAAGTCTTCTATTTAGCTGCTGTACATATTTAATCATCAGCCTCTATGATGTGCCATTTGGGAATGGGCACCTGAGGAAAACCAAGAAGTGATTTTAAAAGGATTAACCGACAGGATTCAACAGGTTGCAACTCTGCCCGACATTCAACTCTCTGTTGTGCTACTGGTAGAGACCTTGACCTGAAGATATGGACAGTTACATTAAAAAAGATGCAAAGCTTGATAAAGATAGTTTAAAGACTCTTTTGCCACTGGTTCTATTTTAAAGTTTAATGATATCTATAGATAACAACATAGTACGGACAAAGAAAAGATTTCCATCTCAGTCAATAAAATATACGCAAGGATGGAGAGAAAAGGGATTTCAGAAGCTCATCCCTCAGAATCTCATCAATGGGACTCAATTCCTTCAAAAGGAATCCTGGCTCTGTTTTGTTGCTTTTATTGTTGTTGATAAAACAAACAGGGAGACACACAGGACCAAGAGGAGAAATCTAAGAGATAAGCTAGAAACTCCTCTCGCATTTAATAACACCTGAACATCCATAGCAGATTAGCTGCACTGTTGCTGCTCTCGGGTACTCATTCTGCATACCTCTCCCCAGCAAAGCCACAGACTCCTTCAGGGCCCAGAAACAAAGAGTATCTCCTTCCCCAACCTGTCAAAAATATTCTCTGACTATGGCCCTGAGGGAAACCGTGGTGGTGTAGTGGTTAAAAATTCGGCTGCTATCCAAAAGGTTGGTAGTTCGAATCTACCAGGCTCTCCTTGGAAACCCTGTGGGGGCAGTTCTACTTTGTCCTTTAGGGTCCCTGTGAGTCAGAATCGACTCGACGGCAGTGAGTTTGGTTTTTTTTTTTTTTGGTTTATGGGCCTGTGAACATTCTCTGCATTGTGCCTTAAAAAGAAAAAAAAAAAAGTGCCGTTAAGTCGATTCCAACTCGTAACAACCCTAGAGGACAGAGTAGAACAGCCCTATTGGGTTTTCCAGGAGCAGCTGGTGGATTTGAACTGCCAACCTTTTGGTTAACAGCTGTAGCTCTTAACCACCATACCACCAGGGCTCCCAAGTGCTCCAAATAAGTCTTTATTAAATAAATGAATCAATCATTCATAGAAAGACATGAATAGCCTGCTAAGACTTTAACAGTCTTAAGCCTGATAGTTTAATATGTCTCCTGATCCTGATATCAATAGAGCATGAAACCTCAAACTACAGAGTTGGGTTCCAACTATAGAATTTCTCTTAAATCCTAGCAGCTAAGTATCACTAAACCACCTGCTAATGGAATTTCTTTACCCTTCTTTGGGTCCCCAATTAGCTTACCAAAGGCTGGAAATTTCAAGTTATAGTCAACTTATGGCATATCAGTTAAGAAAATGTGTCATTCCTGTATCTTGTAATTCAACTTTTATAACAGAGTTCCTGCTCATTCTTCTATCCTTTTCCTCTTGGGTAGTCAAAATAACTGAAGCTAAAATTCAATCCAATTCAATGCCTATAAATAAGCAAGTGCCAAATTCATCACATATCAGGTGATTTTCTACTCCATATCAAATACATAAAATTTATTATATCGTTCTTCTAATAGATGATTAAAGAAAACTACTTAGGCTAAACTGGCCAACAGACTAGTCTCAGGAAATAAATTCATTAAGGATAAAATGCTTTAAGATCTTGTTTTTAACTGCAGAATTTTGCCTGGCTGTCCCAAATGTTAAAATAGGCAATAATTATCTAAGAACTCTCGTAATAATCGTTAGATGATAATATCTACCATGCTTAAGTTTTATTAGGCTGCATAAATAACTTTGTCTTTTATAGGCTTGCACTGGTTTTAATTCTCCAAATTATTTTGGAAACTAAAGGTTGTTTTGAATAGTTTGGATTTAGCTGTGGAATAAACATGACAATTATTCTACTTCACTAGCATCTAAAATCAGTAATTAAATCAAACAGCCTCTTTTCTCATTTCCCAACACTACTCTCGTCTCTAAAAAGCATAAGAAAAGTCTGAAAGAAAAATGATTCTTCAGAAAAAGAAATAAAAAGGAAGAGGATGATGAAACAGTGAAAAACAGGGAGGAAAATGGAGGGGTTCAAGAAATTAAGGAGACAATTAGAAAGTCAGATCATACTGCTCAGTTAAGTAGGACATTATAAGCACAGTGGCATTACATATTATTCATCTTTGAATTCTCCTGGGGGCAAAGACAATGATAAGGGCCTTGCCCACTGACACCCAATAACCTACTGTGATGCAATTAATTACTTTCGTGTGTGGCCTTTCTAGCTAAGGTCTTGTAACTCCCACCGGGGTGACTGTGCGATAGTGTAACTGTGGCTGACCAAGAGGATTGGTCATGTTTGCCTTAAAAGAGAGAGAATTCCAGAGCAGGGAGGAAGAGCCCACCACCACCAAGGAAGGAGAGACCAGCAGCAGAGACTGGCAGCAGCAGATGACACAATGGGCTTTCTGGCCCAAGGAGAGAGAAAGCTGAGTGCCTTTAGACAGAAACTGAGGGCCAGTGAGAGGCATGCCTGCGAGCACAACTGAGAAGAGGCCATCCTGATGGAAGAACTGTATCCTAAGCGTTTTTGATCCTGAATTGTAACTGTTACTTCCCTAATAAACCCCGTAACAGTGAGGGTGGTCTGAGTTCTGTGTGGCTATTGCAATGAATATCAAACCCAGCAGAGAAGTAGAGAGTGCTGCAGAAGGGATAGTTAGTGTCAGAACTGGTAGAGATGGCAGAGAGAGGAGGCATATCTGACCTCCACCTCATAGAAATCATCCTTGGGCTGTTGATTTTAGTTCTCCTTCACCTTGTGGGGTTGGAGGAGGTCAGACATCCCCCCATGCTGTTTTTACACCCACATAGAGTAAATGTTGAATTATCACATGTTATAAGAACATCAGGAAACCCTGGTGGCGTAGTGGTTAAGAACTACAGCTGCTAACCAAAGGGTCGGCAGTTCGAATCTGCCAGGCGCTCCTTGGAAACTCTATGAGGCAGTTCTACTCTGTCCTATAGGGTCACTATGAGTCGGAATCGACTCGATGGCATTGGGTTTGGGTTGGTTTTGGGGATAAGAACATGAATATATCTTAAAGTATATCAACTTTGGTTTTGATACATACAAATTCAAAATCTTTTTTTTTTAAGTGTCTTTTAGGGTGACCAACCATCCTGATTTGCTTGAGACTCTCTGGTTTAGCACTTGAAAGTCCTGCATTCTTCTAAACACCTCAATTCTCAGCTAACTGAGATGGGTGGTTACCCTATTTTTAATTCACTGCATGTTAAAAATCTGTATCTTATCAATTTTCATTCAGAGGTATAGCTAGAGAATAGAACACACTTACCTGAAATCTCTGTGAGCTATGGATTTTGATAACGTTTCTCTCCCACGCATCTTTGAGCCCAGCTGTGTTTTGCCACAAATGCTGAATAGCACTATCACAGGCAGTTTGAAGACCCACCATTAATTTTCCACTCACTTGGCTAAAGAAGTGATAAAATGTAACCTGTGAAAAAATAATTAATGTCCAAACAATTATAATAAGGAATATCCCAAATGTGAAAGATATTTTAAAAGAGTGTGCTTTTAAATACCTGACAAGCATTTTGTTTATTAGTCGGAAGGAAAATTCTGCTTCTTAAGTTTGAGGAAGTAGAATCTAATCTGGTGACCAATGAGAGGAAATGGGCTGTAAAAATAACAGTCAGTATGTTAGATTCAGCGAGATTGCTGGCAAATGTATTTAAGACATCAGGCTATTGTTCAGATCTACATCCAATTTAGGTCAATATATTTTTGCTTAAAAATGAAAAATATAGCCAACCAATTGCTTTTGCAAATGGTCTGATATTTTCAGTTCGTTATTTTCCCCAATGAAATAACTAAGTGTGATTATACTCCCTGTATCACTATTAGAGGGGCCCTGGTGAGACAATAGTTAAGTGATCAACTGTTAACAAAAAAGGTCTGCGGTTCTAACCCACCAGCTGCTCCATGGGAGAAAAGACCTGATAATCTGCTCCTGTAAAGATTATAGCCTAGGAAACCCAATGGGGCAGTTCTACCCTGTTCTATAGGGTAGTTGTGAGTTGGAATCAACTCTGTGGCACACAACAACAACATACTACTATTACAGGCTACAGTCCACAGTCCAGTTTACCACATGTAACATAATTGCAGTGATGCTGACCCGGTTTCAGTGGAGGTTCCAAAAATAAGATAGATTAAGAAAAAAGGCTTGGTGATATACTTCTGAAAATCAGCCAATGAAAACCCTATTGAGTCACGACAGTTTGGCCCATTGTGCATGGAAACACCATGATTCAGGGGCTACCTCAATGGCAGCTAACAATATAAAAAATTACAACCCTGCAAAGACAGTATCCAGAAAAACCCTCATACTGGGAACTGCCTACCAAAACAAGCACCCAATGAAGAATTCAAAAGAGATAATGGTTTCCTGTCCATTCAGAAAGAGTTGCATAAATCAGTCCCAAATATTCCCAGAATTAGGTGAAACAGCTCTGAGCCCTTCTGCTTCCCTGCTGGCAGCAGTACTGGCTATGACCCATTGGATTCTCACTGTTTAGAAGCCTTTGAAATAGATGTTGAACATTCCCTGGGATTTCTTTCATAGATTCTTCCGTTGCTTTACAAGGGTTATAGCATACAATCTGAGTACCACTGTTTTCAGCAACTCTATTTGATTTGCTTCTATACGTAAAAAGAAATGAAAGTATTTATGTTGGCGATGGTTATGATGACATGTCTACCTGAGCCTTCAGCGGCATTTTAAAGCTAGGTTGGAAATCAAATGTAACTGTCACAACATTGAGAAAATCAATAGTAAAATTATGAAATCTAAGCAACCTTTTCTTACCTCTTTCTATCCCAAAATTGCACTCTAATTAAATGGAAAACAATGACATTAATGACTGCTTAAAAATGCACTCAAATGTATAATTGAAATTACTGCAATAACAAACAATTGTTCTGAGAATGAAGTCTCTAAAATCATTATATAGACATAATTTGGATGAAGAACTGGTATCATGGTGATATCAGCGGACTATAATTAGACTATCATTAGTTTTCTCTTGCTTCATAGTCAGCAGGTAAAACACGTTAAGCAACTAAATAATCAAAGAAGCATAAGGAGCCCTATGGATATATTGCTTTAAGTTTTAAATAGTATTGTTGGCACTACAAATGGTAATAACATTCAACAAGCCTTGAATATTTTTTATAAATATTAGCTAACAAAAAGCATCCCTGATACATACAGAAAAAATTATTTTCATTCACCAAGAAAATTACTATAATTAATCATATTTATTATAAAAATTTGGTCTTAAAAATCATATTTCACACATTAAGGTATTAAATAATAAAGTAGCATTTCTAATAGTATTTTTCAATGCTTACACAAATAAACGATATTTAAATATTTAAGTAGACTGCTTTACAAGCATAAACCATGTCATTTGATATGCATTATGGCAATGTAAATTATTCTGGATTTTTTATGAAAGTTAAATAAAGATTTATCTTCAGGTTAGAGTAGAAAGTAAGTTTAAAATTCAGAAATAGCCTGAAATCCTTTGACATTTGTTTTGGTCAAGTAAGGTAATTTGGACCAAAAAAAAAAAAGTGTTCAAAATATACCTTTAAATAGCAATATCTGTTTTCTACTTTTAATTCCAACTTAGTGACAATTGCAAACATTTTTTTAATGCACATTCCATTTTACCATGCTCCTTATTGTATGAGTACAGAATTTCTTTAACTCATATGTGGAAATTTTCCTTAGAGATGAATAACACATTAAGGAAAGTTCTTTTGCTTTCCAAAGAGCTCTAGTCAGGGTGTCTGAGTATGGGAAGAAAATACAGATCTATGATTTTCTCACATGCCCATTTCCTCATCTGACACTTCTTCCTACCACTGCCTCTAACCATCGAGAAGAGAATTGATGGAGCTGATAACGAAAAATGTATCCAATATTCTCTCTTCTTACACCTGAAGCTGCCTACTAATACACATATAACACAGATGCACAGGCATGCACACACACACATCACCATTGTCTCTTATTAATCTCTACCATATTCATTTGAGTTTGTATGATTCATAAATTCTCATCCTATGACTGATTGCATCTACAAAAGCAATATATATATATTTAAGTTAATCTCGTTATAAAATGTCGATTCGAAAATGGCAAAATAAGAACACGCAGTATGCTTTTATTTATAATCTTAAATGTTAGAGGGTTTTTAGAATATATTTTTCTCAGTCACTGGGTAAGTGTTGGAGTAAAAACCCAAAATAAACCAAGTTTGTTGATAAAAAGGGAATTATATAAAAACGAAAGCAACAAAAATTGAATCAAGTTTTAAGAGCTACATCCACTAACTCTGGCAGAGAATTCCACCAACTTTGATCCTCAGAAAAGATAAGGTAGAATTTTCAATCTCCCTTTCCGTAACTACTAGCCAGCCTTGTATTTCCTCCATTTCTCAAGTTCTAGGTGGTTTATGGGCCTGAATGTGAGAAAAATAAACACAAATCCTATTGCTTGCTACAGAGTAACCAACTGGCTCAAAGGAACTCAAAAAAAAGGAGTATCTTAGCAATGATATAATATCAGTTTTAAGGACATTTCCAAAAAAATCAGACTGCAGCACTGGATACATAGGAATGGATAATCATGACAAGGTCTAAGGCCAGAAGCAAATGTTAAAATGTCAAAACTTTTGGAAAGAAAAAATGTGTTCATCCATGACAGAAATATGGCTCGGTTCAGATAACTAAGAAGAAATAATATTCTTAGATACAAATTCCTTCCAGATGGTAATTTCTATCTATTGATTAAATTCCGTTTCCCCTGAATCATAATTTTTGTCTCGAACCCACTAATTAAACTAACAAGGTCAACACAACTAAAATGTATCAGCCAAAACTTTACCTCTTAAAGGACACACTCAAATGACAATACCTCATAACTATGAGCAACTTTTAAACAAATGCTGCCAAGTCAATTAATGTCTGCTTTAGTGACAAAAGGCTAGGTGGGTCACTTTAGGAGAGCAGAAATATACAATTAATCATATGGTTGACTCCATAAATGGCCAAATAAAGACCTCCAAAATTCCCTCCTCCACAAAAAGCAATTAAAAAAAAATACAGGTGATAACTGTTGATATCAACTTTTTCAGAACTCTAGAAATTAAGCAAAGCTCTTCAGCAACCAAGGAAGAAAAATTGCTAAATTTCAGTAAACAATGAGTTTTATTGTGTTTTAACTGACCCTTATCCCATAGGCTACTTCCCAGTTTCACAAAAACTTTGAAAAACAAAAACACATATTCCCAGTACAGCCCAGCAGCCACTAGAAGGAGCCACTTCAATGAAGTAGAGACTTCAACGGCCGTATACCACAAAGAATTACAGAATTACTTCAGAAAAGTCACTAAACAAAAGAAAATAAATATAAACAAAAACAGGAATGATAGCAAACTCGGGGGTAAGGACAACAAGGTTTCCAGAGTTGTCACATTACATTGGTTAAAATGTTCAGGTGTGTATATATATATATATATATATATATATATATATATATATATATATATATACACACACACACACACATATATGGAACCTGGGCTCCCAAATATACATGCATACAAATACATATATACACACACATATTGAGCTGTGGTGGCGTAGTGGTTAAGGGCTCAGCTGCTAACAAAAAGGTCAGCAGTTCGAACCTACCAGCCGTTCCTTGGAAACCCTGTGGTTGCTATATGGTTGCTATGAGTTGGAATCGACTTGACAGCAACGGTTTTGGTTTGGTTTAGGGTTACATACACACACACATACATACGCATGTATATATACATATATAGCAAGAGAGAGAACACTGGTGGCAGAGTAGTTAAGAGCTCAGCTGCTAAATGAAAGGTCAGCTATTAGAACACATGGCGCCCCACAGGAGGAAGTTATGGCAGTCTGCTTCTGTAAAGATTACAGCCTTGGAAACCCTATGGGGAAGTTCTACTCTGTCCAATAGGGTTGCTATGTGTCAGAATTGACTTGCAATTGGTTTGGTTTTACACACACGTATATATGTGTGCGTGTGTGTGTATATATATATATATATAAAACACATGTACCCACACACATATATATGGAGCTCTTAGTGGTGCAGTGGTTAAGTGTTTGGCTACTAACCAAAAGGTCAGCAGTTCGAATCCACCAGCCACTCCTTGGAAACTCTACAGAGGCAGTTCTACTCTGTCCTATTGGGTCAATATGAGTCGGAATCAACGGCAACAGGTTAGGTTTTTGTTGTTATTGTTATATGTATACACACACACATATGTGTATGTATATATATGTACGGAAAGATTATGGAGTATGGTCTGTACACAGGAAAAATGGCAATCAACAGAAGCTGTCTCTGAGAAATCCCAGACATTGAGCTTACTAGACAATGACTTTAAATCAGTGAAATTAAATATATTCAAAGACATAAAGGGATTCATATCTAAAGGTAAGCATAAGAATAATGTCTCACCAAATACAGAATACCAATAAATAGAAATCACACAAAAAAAGATACAAACAAAAATTCTGGAGTTGAAAATCACAATGACTTCAATAAAAAAAATTCACTATAGGGGCTCAAAAACAGATTTGAGCCAGCAGAAGAAAGAATCATCAAAATTGAAGATAGATCATTAGTGATTATCCAGTCTGAGTTATGGAGAGAAAAAAAGAATGAAGAAAAATAAACAGGACCTCAGAAACATGTAGAATGTCATCAAGAATACCAATATATGCATAATGAGAATCTCAGAGGAGAGGAGAGAAAGATGAAGCATGAAGAATATTTGAAGAACTAGTGCCTGAACCCTTCCAAAAAACAATCCACTCTCTCAAGAAGCTCAGCAAACTCTGAATAAGATTAACCAGATTCACACTGAACACATCATAATAAACTGCAAAAAAGCAAAGACAGAGTCTTGAAAGCAGTAAAAGAGAAGTGACTCAAGACATACAAGGAACTTCAAATAAGATTAACAGCTGGTTTCTCATCAGAAACTATGGCGGCAACAAGGCAGTGAGAGGACATATTCAAAGTGCTGAAAGAAAAAGGGCTGTCAGCTAAAAATTCTGTATTAGGCAAAATTATCTTTCAAAAATGAAGAAAATATTAAGACTTTTCCAAGCAAACGAAGAGAATTTGTTAGCAGACCTGCCCTACAAGAAATACTAAGGGGAGATATTCATGCTGAAATGAAAGGGCACTAGACAGTTAAACTGAATCTACACGAAGAAATAAACAGTCTGCAAAAGCTAACTAGACAAGTAAGTATACATACACCATAAGTATATTTTTTGTTTGTGCTATGGATTGAATTTTGCCCCCCCAAAACGTGTGTCAATTTGGGTAGGCCGTGAATCCCAGTATTGCGTGGTTGCCTACCATTCTGTGATCTGATATGATTATACTATGTGTTGTAACGACCCAGGGTCTCTATACTGAGAAATTCCTAGACCTAGGGGAAGATTGATGCCAAGACCTTCCCCCAGAGCTAACAAAGACAGAAAGCCTTTCCCTGGAGCCAGCACCCTGAAACCAGTCATCTAGCCTCCTTGCTTGTGAGGGAATAAACTTCTGTTTGTTAAAGCCATCAACTTGTGGTATTTCTGTTACAGCTGAACTAGATAAGTAAGACAGTTTGTAACTCTTTTTTTTCCTATCTGACCTAAAAGACAACTGCATATATCAAAAATTATAATTACTTTAATGTTGATGGGCACGCGAATAATGATGTAATTTGCAACATTAACAGCATAAAGGAGGGGGAAACATAGCTATACACGACCAAAAAATTTTTTAAATAATTTTTATTGTGCTTTAAGTGAAAGTTTACTAATCAAGTCAGTCTCTCACGTATAAACTTATATACACCTTACTACATACTCCCACTTACTCTCCCCCTCAGGGGTTCTCTGTTCTGTTCCCTGTCAGGGCAGTCATGGGTAGTGGCTGGGCACCATCTAGTTCTTCTGGGCTCAGGATGATGTAAGTCTCTAGTTCATTTGGCCCTTTCTGTCTCCTGGGCTCATAATTACCTTGTGACCTTGGTGTTCTTCATTCTTCTTTGATCCAGGTGGGTTGAGACCAACTGATGCATCTTAAATGGCTGCTTGTTAGCATTTAAGACCCCAGACACCAACTTCAAAGTGGGATGCAGAATGTTTTCATAATAGAATTTATTTTGCCAATTAACTTGGATGCCCCCTGAAGCCATGGTCCCCAAAACCCCGCCCTTGCTCCGCTGACCTTCAAAGCATTCAGTTTATTCAGGAAACTTCTTTGCTTTTGGTCCAGTCCAGATGAGCTGACCTTCCCTGTATTGAGTGTTGTCCTTCCCTTCACCTAAAGTAGTTCTTATGTACTATCTAATCAGTAAATAACCCTCTCCCACCCTCCCTCCCTCCCCCCCTCTTAACCACAAAAGAATATGTTCTTCTCAGTTTAAACTATTGCTCAAGTTCTTATAATAGTGATCTTATACAATATTTGTCCTTTTGCATCTGACTAATTTCACTCAGCATAATGCCTTCCAGGTTCCTCCATGTTATGAAATGTTTCACAGATTCCTCACTGTTCTTTATCGATGTGTAGTATTCCCTTGTGTGAATATACCATAATTTATTTATCCATTCCTCCGTTGATGGACACCTTGGTTGCTTCCAGCTTTTTGCTATTGTAAACAGTGCTGCAATAAACATGGGTGTGCATGTATCTGTTCATGTAAAGGCTTTTATTTCTCTAGGATATATTCCAAGGAGTGGGATTTCTGGGTTGTATGGTAGTTCTATTTCTAACTGTTTAAGATAACGCCAGATAGATTTCCAAAGTGGTTGTACCATTTGACATTCCCACCAGCAGTGTATAAGAGTTCCAATCTCTCCGCAGCCTCCCCAACATTTATTATTTTGTGTTTTTTGGATTAATGCCAGCCTTGTTGGAGTGAGATGGAATCTCATCGTAGTTTTAATTTGCATTTCTCTAATGGCTGATGATCGAGAGCATTTTCTCATGCATCTCTTAGCGACCTGAATATCTTCTTTAGTGAACTGCGTGTTCACATCCTTTGCCCAATTTTTAATTGGGTTGTTTGTCTTTTTGTGGTTGAGTTTTAACAGAATCATATAGATTTTAGAGATCAGGCACTGGTCGGAGACGTCATAGCTGAAAATTTTTTCCCAATCTGTAGGTGGCCTTTTTACTCTTTTGGTGAAGTCTTTAGATAAGCATCTATAGGGTCGCTATGAGTCCAAATCAATTGTACGGCAAAAGGTATTTTTTTTTTTTAAATGAGCATAGGTATTTCATTTTTAGGATCTCCCAGTTATCTGGTTTCTCTTCATCATTTTTAGTAATGTTTTGTATTCTGTTTATGCCTTGTATTAGGGCTCCTAAGGTTGTCCCTATTTTTTCTTCCATGATCTTTATCGTTTTAGTCTTTATGTTTAGGTCTTTGATCCACTTGGAGTTAGTTTTTGTGCATGGTGTGAGGTATGGGTCCTGTTTTCATTTTCTGCAAATGGATATCCAGTTATGCCAGCACCATTTGTTAAAAAGACTATCTTTTCCCCAATTAACTGACACTGGGCCTTTGTCAAATATCAGCTGCTCGTATGTGGATGGATTTATACCTGGGTTCTCAATTCTGTTCCATTGGTCTATGTGCCTGTTATTGTACCAGTACCAGGCTGTTTTGACTACTGTGGCTGTATAATAGTTTCTAAAATCAGGTAAAGTGAGGCCTCCCACTTTCTTCTTCTTTTTCAGTAATGCTTTTTTTTTTTTTTACTTATCCAGGGCTTCTTTCCCTTCCATGTAAAGTTGGTGATTTGTTTCTCCACCACATTAAAAAATGTCACTGGAATTTGGATCGGAAGTGCATTGTTTATATAGATGTCTTTTGGTAGAATAGACATTTTTACTATGTTAAGTCTTCCTATCCATGAGCAAAGTATGTTTTTCCACTTAAGTAGGTCCTTTTTAGTTTCTTGTAGTAGTACTTTGTAGTTTTCTTTATATAGGTCTTTTACATCTTTGGCAAGATTTATTCCTAAGTATTTTATCTTCTTGGGGGCTACTGTGAATGGTATTGATTTGGTTATTTCCTCTTCGATGTTCTTTTTGTTGATGTAGAGGAATCCAAGTGATTTTTGTATGTTTATCTTATAACCTGAGACTCTGCCAAACTCTTCTATTAGTTTTAGTAGTTTTCTGGAGGATTCCTTAGGGTTTTCTGTGTATAAGATCATGTCATCTGAAAATAGAGATACTTTGACTTCTTCCTTGCCAATCCGGATGACTTTATTTCTTTGTCTAGCCTAATTGCTCTGCTTAGGACCTCCAGCACAATGTTGAATAAGAGCGGTGATAAAGGGCATCCTTGTCTGGTTCCCGTTCTCAAGGGAAATGCTTTCAGGGTCTCTCTATTTAGAATGATTTTGGCTGTTGACTTTGTATAGATGCCCTTTATTATGTTGAGGAATTTTCCTTCTATTCCTATTTCACTGAGAGGTTTTTTTTTTTTTCTCATGCATGGGTGTTTGTCTTTTGTTTGTGGTTTTTGTCTTTTGTTTTATTCTTATGGTGGATTACATTAATGGTTTTTCTAATATTAAACCAACCTTGCATACCTGGTATAAATCCCACTTGATCGTGGTGGATTATTTTTTTGATATGTTGTTGAATACTCTTGGCTAGAATTTTTTTTTTTTAACTTTTATTGAGCTTCAAGTGAACATTTACAAATCAAGTCAGTCTGTCACATATCAGTTTACATACATCTTACTCCGTACTCCCACTTGCTCTCCCCCTAATGAGTCAGCCCTTCCAGTCTCTCCTTTCGTGACAATTTTGCCAGCTTCCCACTCTCTCTATCCTCCCATCCCCCCTCCAGACATGAGATGCCAACACAATCTCAAGTGTCCACCTGATATAATTAGCTCACTCTTCATCAGCATCTCTCTCCCACCCACTGTCCAGTTCCTTTCATGTCTGATGAGTTGTCTTCGGGGATGGTTCCTGCCCTGTGCCAACAGAAGGTCTGGGGACCATGGCCGCCGGGATTCCTCTAGTCTCAGTCAGACCATTAAGTATGGTCCTTTTATGAGAATTTGGGGTCTGCATCCCACTGATCTCCTGCTCCCTCATGGGTTCTCCGTTGTGCTCCCTGTCAGGGCAGTCATCGGTCGTGGCCAGGCACCAACTAGTTCTTCTGGTCTCAGGATGATGTAGGTCTCTAGTTCATGTGGCCCTTTCTGCATCTTGGGCTCTTAGTTGTCATGTGACCTTGGTGTTCTTCATTCTCCTTTGATCCAGGTGGGTTGAGACCAATTGATGCATCTTAGATGGCCACTTGTTAGCATTTAAGACCCCAGACACCACATTTCAAAGTGGGATGCAGAATGTTTTCATAATAAAATTATTTTGCCAATTGACTTAGAAGTCCCCTTAAACCATGGTCCCCAAACCCCCACCCTTGCTCCGCTGACCTTTGAAGCATTCATTTTATCCCAGGAGCTTCTTTGCTTTTGGTCCAGTCCAACTGAGCTGACCTTCCATGTATTGAGTGTTGTCCTTCCCTTCACCTAAAGCAGTTCTTATCTACTAATTAATCAATAAAAAAACCCTCTCCCTCCCTCCATTCCTCCCCCCCCCCCGTAACCACAAAAGTATGTGTTCTTCTCAGTTTTTACTATTTCTCAAGATCTTATAATAGTGGTCTTATACAATATTTGTCCTTTTGCCTCTGACTAATTTCACTCAGCATAATGCCTTCCAGGTTCCTGCATGTTATGAAATGTTTCACAGATTCGTCACTGTTCTTTATCGATGCGTAGTATTCCACTGTGTGAATATACCACAATTTATTTAACCATTCATCCGTTGATGGACACCTTGGTTGCTTCCAGGTTTTGCTATTGTAAACAGAGCTGCAATAAACATGGGTGTGCATATATCTGTTTGTGTGAAGGCTCTTGTTCCTCTAGGGTATATTCCGAGGAGTGGGATTTCTGGGTTGTATGGTAGTTCTATTTCTAACTGTTTAAGATAACGCCAGATAGATTTCCAAAGTGGTTGTACCATTTGACATTCCCACCAGCAGTATATAAGAGTTCCAATCTCTCCGCAGTCTCTCCAACATTTATTGTTTTGTGTTTTTTGGATTAATGCCAGCCTTTTTTGTTGTTGTTGTTGGAGTGAGATGGAATCTCGTCGTGGTTTTAATTTGCATTTCGCTAATGGCTAATGATCGAGAGCATTTCCTCATGTATCTGTTAGCTGCCTGAATATCTTCTTTAGTGCAGTGCGTGTTCATATCCTTTGCCCACTTCTTGATTGGGTTGTTTGTCTTTTTGTGGTTAAGTTTTGACAGAATCATGTAGATTTTAGAGATCAGGCGCTGGTCGGAGATGTCATAGCTGAAAATTCTTTCCCAGTCTGTAGGTGGTCTTTTTACTCTTTTGGTGAAGTCTTTAGATGAGCACAGGTGTTTGATTTTTAGGAGCTCCCAGTTATCGGGTTTCTCTTCGTCATTTTTGGTAATGTTTTGTATTCTGTTTATGCCTTGTATTAGGGCTCCTAGAGTTGTCCCTATTTTTCCTTCCATGATCTTTATCATTTTAGTCTTTATGTTTAGGTCTTTGATCCACTTGGAGTTAGTTTTTGTGCATGGTGTGAGGTATGGGTCCTGTTTCATTTTCTGCAAATGGATATCCAGTTATGCCAGCACCATTTGTTAAAAAGACTATCTTTTCCCCAATTAACTGACACTGGGCCTTTGTCAAATATCAGCTGCTCATATGTGGATGGATTTATACCTGGGTTCTCAATTCTGTTCCATTGGTCTATGTGCCTGTTATTGTACCAGTACCAGGCTGTTTTGACTACTGTGGCTGTATAATAGGTTCTAAAATCAGGTAGAATGAGGTCTCCCACTCTCTTTTCTTTTTCAGTAATGCTTTACTTATCTGGGGCTTCTTTCCCTTCCATGTAAAGTTGGTGATTTGTTTCTCCATCACATTAAAAAATGTCACTGGAATTTGGATCGGAAGTGCATTGTTTATATAGATGTCTTTTGGTAGAATAGACATTTTTACTATGTTAAGTCTTCCTATCCATGAGCAAGGCATGTTTTTCCACTTAAGTAGGTCCTTTTTAGTTTCTTGTGGTAGTACTTTGTAGTTTTCTTTATATAGGTCTTTTACATCTTTGGCAAGATTTATTCCTAAGTATTTTATCTTCTTGGGGGCTACTGCGAATGGTATTGATTTGGTTATTTCCTCTTCGATGTTCTTTTTGTTGATGTAGAGGAATCCAAGTGATTTTTGTATGTTTATCTTATAACCTGAGACTCTGCCAAACTCTTCTATTAGTTTCAGTAGTTTTCTGGAGGATTCCTTAGGGTTTTCTGTGTATAAGATCATGTCATCTGAAAATAGAGATACTTTGACTTCTTCCTTGCCAATCCGGATGACTTTATTTCTTTGTCCAGCCAAATTGCTCTGCTTAGGACCTCCAGCACAATGTTGAATAAGAGCGGTGATAAAGGGCATCCTTGTCTGGTTCCCGTTCTCAAGGGAAATGCTTTCAGGGTCTCTCTATTTAGAATGATTTTGGCTGTTGACTTTGTATAGATGCCCTTTATTATGTTGAGGAATTTTCCTTCTATTCCTATTTCGCTGAGAGGTTTTTTTTTTTTTCTCATGCATGGGTGTTTGTCTTTTGTTTGTGGTTTTTGTCTTTTGTTTTATTCATATGGTGGATTACATTAATGGTTTTTCTAATATTAAACCAACCTTGCATACCAGGTATAAATCCCACTTGATCGTGGTGGATTATTTTTTTGATATGTTGTTGAATACTCTTGGCTAGAATTTTGTTGAGGATTTTTGCATCTATGTTCATGAGGGATATAGGTCTGTAATTTTCTTTTTTTGTGGTGTTTTTTTTACCTGGTTTTGGTATCAGGGATATGCTGGCTTCATAGAATGAGTTAGGTAGTATTCCATCATTTTCTATGCCTTGAAATACCTTTAGTAGTAGTGGAGTTAACTCTTCTCTGAAAGTTCAGTAGAACTCTGCAGTGAAGCCATCCGGACCAGGGCTTTTTTTGTTGGGAGTTTTTTGATTACCTTTTCAATCTCTTATTTTGTTATGGGTCTATTTATTTGTTCTATTTCCGATTGTGTTAGTTTAGGTAGGTAGTGTTTTTCCAGGAATCCATCCATTTCTTCTAGGTTTGCAAATATTTTAGAATACAAATTTTCGTAATAATCTGAGATGACACTTTTAATTTCAGTTGGGTCTGTTGTGCTTTGGCCCATCTCATTCCTTATTCAGGTTATTTGTTTCCTGTATTTCTTCAGTCAGTCTGGCCAATGGTTTATCAATTTTGTTAATTTTTTCAAAGAACCATCTTTTGGCTTTGTTAATTCTCTCAACTGTTTTTCTGTTCTCTAATTCATTTAGTTCAGCTCTAATTTTTATTATTTGTTTTCTTCTGGTGCCTGGTGGATTCTTTTCCTGCTCGCTTTCTATTTGTTGAAGTTGTAGGGACAGTTCTCTGATGTTGGGTCTTTCTTCTGTATGTATGCGTGCATTTATCAATATAAATTGGCCTCTGAGCACTGCTTTTGCTGTGTCCCAGAGGTTTTGATAGGAAGTGTTTTCATTCTCGTTCCATTCTATGAATTTCTTTATTCCCTCCTTAATGTCTTCTATAACCCAGTCTTTTTTCAGCAGGGTATTGTTCAGCTTCCAAGTATTTGATTTCTTTTCCCTGAATTTTTTGTTATTGATTTCTACTTTTATGGCCTTGTGGTCTGAGAAGATGCTTTGTAATATTTCGATGTTTTGGATTGTGCAAAGATTTGTTTTATGACCTAATATGTGATCTATTCTAGAGAATGTTCCATGTGCACTAGAAAAAAAAGTATACTTTGCAGCTGTTGGGTGACTTGCTCTGTATAAGTCTATGAAGTCAAGTTGGTTGATTGTAGCAATTAGATCTTCCGTGTCTCTATTGAGCTTCTTACTGGAAGTCCTATCCTTCTCCGAAAGTGGTGTGTTGAAGTCTCCGACTATAATTGTGGAGGTGTCTATCTCACTTTTCAATTCTGTTGAAGTTTGTTTTATGTATCTTGCAGCCCTGTTATTGGGTGCGTAAATATTTAATATGGTTATATCTTCCTGGCCAATTGTCCCTTTAATCATTATGTAGTGTCCTTCTTTATCCTTTGTGGTGGATTTAACTTTAAAGTCTATTTTGTCAGAAATTAATATTGCCACTCCTGCTCTTTTTTGATTGTTGTTTGCTTGATATATTTTTTTCCATCCTTTGAGTTTTAGTTTGCTTGTGTCTCTAAGTCTAAGGTGTGTCTTTTGTAGGCAGCAGCAGGACAGATCTTGTTTCTTTATCCAGTCTGAGACTCTCTGTCTCTTTATTGGTGCATTTATTCTATTTACATTCAGCATAATTATGGATAAGTATGAGTTTAGTGCTGTCATTTTGATGCCTTTTTGTGTGTGTTGTTGACAATTTCATTTTTCCACTTACTTTTTGGGGCTGAGAAGTTTTTCTTTTTAAAATGTGTGTTCCTCATTTTCATAGTAGTTAAGTTTATGTTTGCTGTGTCATTACGTTTTTCTTGGTTCTTATTTTGAATTAGGAATTGTTAGACCTCTTTGTGGTTACCTTAATATTTGCCCCTATTTTTCTAAGTAAAAACCTAATGTGTATCATCCTGTATCGCCTTGTTTTCCTCTCCATATGGAAGATCTATGCCTCCTGTATTTAGTTCCTCTTTTTGATTGTAATCTTGTACATAATGACTTCAATGATTCCCTGTTTTGAGCATTTTTTTCTTTTTTAAATTAATCTTATTTTGTTTTTGTGATTTCCCTATTTGAGTTCATATCAGGATGTTCTGTTCTGTGACCTGGTGTTGTGTTGGTATCTGATATTATGGATTTTCCGACCAAACAATTTCCTTCAGTATTTCTTGTAGCTTTTGTTTGGTTTTTGCAAATTCTCTAAGCTTGTGTTTATCTGTAAATGTTTTAATTTCACCTTCATATTTAGAAAGAGTTTTGCTGGATGTATGATCCTTGGCTGGCAGTTTTTCTCCTTCAGTGCTCTATATATGTCATCCCATTGCCTTCTTGCCTGCATGGTTTCTGCTGAGTAGTCTGAACTTATTCTTATTGATTCTCCTTTGTAGGTGCCTTTTCTTTTATCCCTGGCTGCTTTTAAAATTTTCTCTTTATCTTTGGTTTTGGCAAGTTTGATGATAATATGCCTTGGTGATTTTCTTTTTGGATCAATCTTATATGGGGTTCGATGAGCTTCTTGGATAGATATCCTTTCATCTTTCACGATGCCGGGGAAGTTTTCTGCCAACAGATCTTTATTCTCTCTGTATTTCCTGTTGCCCCTCCCTGTTTTGGAACTCCAATCACACACAAGGTATTCTTCTTGATAGAGTCCCACATGATTCTTAGTGTTTCTTCATTTTTTTTTTAATTCTTTTATCTGATTTTTCTTCAACTATATTGGTGTCAATTGCCTTATCCTCCAACTCCCCCCTCTGCATTCCAATTCCTCGATTCTGCTCCTCTGAGTTCCTATCGAGTTGTCTAATTTTGTAATTTTACTGTTTATCTTTTGGATTTCTGAATGCTATTTTGTCTCTCTACGGATTCTTGCAGCTTATTAATTTTTCCACTATATTCTTAAATAATTTTTTTGAGTTCTTCAACTGCTTTATCAGTGTGTTCCTTAGCTTTTTCTGTACATTGCTTTAGTTCATTCCCGAGGTCATCCCTGATGTCTTGAAAAAAAAAAATTTTTTTTTTTTTGTGTGAAGCATTCTGTATATTAGTTTTTTATGTTCTGCATCTGGGAATTCCAGGATTGTATCTTCATTTGGGGAAGATTTTGGTTCTTTAATTTGGGGATTTGTAGAAGCAATCATGGTCTGCTTCTTTATGTGATTTGATATCGACTGCTGTCTCTGAACCATCTATAAGATATTTTAATGATTTATTTTTTATTTCTTCACTGAGTCTTATCTTGTTTTGTTTTGTTTCAATATACCCAGATGAGCTACTAAATTGCGCTCTCTTGATTGTTGTAGCCTTTGAATCACTTATGTCCTATTACCAGCTGGTTTGGGCTGTTACCAGATAGATAAGCCTAAGAGTCCATTTACTATTCTTGAATAGAATCAGCTTAGGTGTTCTGATTTTGGGTCATCAATTGTGTGGTGTAGACTGTCACCTATTAACTTAGAGGAGTAGTGGTGATAGTTGTGTGAACCATATTTTAGTAGCGGTAAGGGGTCACACTCCAAGGAGGGCAGGATGCTGACAGCCTTCTTACACATGCCAGTGAGGTAGGTGTGTCTCTATTCCTAAAGCACTTTGGTGGGTGGGCTCTGCAGCTGTACCTTAGGCACCCAATGCTTGTACCTCTAAAGATTGGTAGGTGTCAGTATCCTCAGACCCCTTTGGCAGGTGGCTAGGTGATTCGGGTGGAGCTTCAGCCCTCAGTTCCCCGCTGTGGATCAGTGAGGGCTCTGTTTAATAGGTAGAGATACCAGACCTGGAAAACTTGTCTTTCCAGTGCTCCTCTAAAACAATTACAGTCAGATCTCGATCAGATTTGCCTTTGCATTATAATAGCCACCTTGTTCCCTCTAGGGATGAAAGCCAAAGACTGTGGATCTCCTGTGCTTGGCTGGATCTGGTTCTGTATTTTTATTCCAGTTTAGGGAAGTCAAGGAAGGATTTTTCCTCCCTGGGTTGTTAGTAGCTGCTTCTTTCAGGCCAGGAGAATGGGTTAGGAAAAAAAAAAAACCCGCAGAGCACTTCACTCCCTGTCCCAGGAAATTCCAATGTTAATGAAGCCGCCTAGGGCAGGGAGGGGTGGGATCAGATAGATAGGAGAGAGTAGCCCCAGCAATATAGACAAAGTTACTTATCTTGATTGGTGATGACTGTTTTATCTGAGATTCCCCTGGGGCATGTAGCCTGTGTGCGCTGGCTGGGTTGAGATTGCCCCCAGGGGTCAGGCAGGCATCCTGTGCTTGTGCCATCTCAGAAGCCACGGTCAGCTCCTCTGCTCCTAGTTCAAAGCCCAGCACCAAGGTTTCCTGGCTGGGACGCTGCACTCCAGGCTCCAAAGCCAATTTTTGCTTCTTGGTGATTTCTCCTCCTGACAGCCGCATCTTGTGCTGCCTGCGTGCACTGGCTGGGTTTCCCCCAATGTTACTTCAGGGGGCTAGGGCTGCACGCATCCCGTGCTTGCACCATCTCAGGAAGCTGTGCTTAGCTCCTCTGCACTTCATGCAAAGCCTGGCTCCAAGGTTTTCTGACTGGGACACTGGCTCCAGTCTCTGAAAACAGTCACTTGTTCCCCATGGTTGCTTGTTCTCTTGTCACCCATTGTCAGGGTGCAGCCTGCTTGTGCTGGCTGAGTCTCTACCGAGGTTACCCCAGGGGGTTAGGGGTTAGCGCTGTGTCCTGTGCTCGCCCCATCTCAGTAAGCTACAGTCAGCCCCACCACTCGGCACCAGGGTACTGTGAGGGCTCATGGCTGTGACACGGGATGCCGGCTCCAGAAGTGGTCGCTGCTTCAGGGCGTGGCTTTTTGCTCCCCTGTCACTTAGGTCAATTCTTTAGATCTGTGTTAGATGGTCAGGGTTCATAGATTGTCATGTATATAATCGATTCACTTGTTTTTCTGAGTCTTTGTTGCAAGAGGGATCCGAGGTAGCTTCTACCTAGTCAGCCATCTTGGCTCCGCCCTCCCAAAATTTTTATATACTATTGAATTAGCATATATTAATCTTCCCTAAACAAATAAACAAAACACCGAACTTGTTGACATAGAGTCAACTCCAACTCATGGTGACCTAAATTAAGATGTTAAATGTTATACCTTAGAGCAACTACTAAGAAAACAATTAAAAAATATATCCTAAAAGAAACAAGAAGAGAATTGATATGGTACAGTAGAAAATATTTAACACAAATAAGGGACTAATGGAGGAACAGAGGAACAAAAATGCATAAGACATACAGGAAACAAAAAGCAAAATGAAAGACACAAATCCTACTTTATAAGTCATTATATTACATATAAATGGATTAAACTCCCCAATCAAAAGGCAAAGGTTGCCAGGAAGGATTCTAAAAAAATTCAAAAAAAAAAAAAAAAAAGAGCTGTCTACAAGAGACTTACTTTAGATTCAGCTATACAAATAGGTTTAAAATAAAAGGATGAAAAAAGGTAAGCCATACAAATAGTCACCAAAAGGCAACTAAAGTGGGTATACAGACATTTAAAAAAAAATTAGATTATAAGATGAAACAAATTGTTATTGTAGACAAAGGAGGACATTTTATAATTATAAAAACTCAATCCATTCAGAAGATAAACAACTGTAAACATATATGCATCTAACAACAGAGCCCCAAAATATGTGAAGCAAAAAACTGATAGACTTGAAGAAGGAAACAGACTCTAAGGCATAGTGGTTAAGTGCTATGGCTGTTAACCAAAGGGTCAGCAGTTTGAATCCACCAGGAGCTCCTTGGAAACTCTATGGGGCAGTTCTACTCTCCTATAGGCCTGCTATGAGTCAGAACCGACTTGATGGCACTGGCTTTTTTTTTTTATTTGTTAAATTGGAGACTTTAATTTTCCAATTTTAATAACAGAGAGACAGAAGCTCAGCAAGGAAATAGAAGACTTAAATAACACTATTAGCCATTTAGATCTAAAAGACTTCTATTGAACACTCCCTCCAACAACAGTGGAATACACATTCTTCTCATATGCACATGGAATATTCTCCATGCAAGTCCATATGTTGGTTCATAAAACATCTCAACTCATTTAAAAAAGAACCGAAATCATACAAAGTATGTTCTCCAACCACAGTGGAATGATTAGAATCAGTTGCAGAAGGAGATTTGGGATATTCACAAAAATGTGGAAATTAAACAATATACTCCTAAATATAGGGTTGCTATGAGTCGGAATTGACTCAACGGCACTGGGTTTGGCTTTGGTTTGGTACTCCTAAATAACCTGTAGGTCAAAGAAGAAACCACAGGCAAATTTGAAAACGTTTTGAGATGAATGCAAACAAAACTGTAACACATCAAAACTTGTGGGGCATAGTGAAACCAGAGGTTAGAAGGAAATTTACTGCTGTAAATGCTGATATTAAAAAAAGAGATCTCAAATCAACAGTTTAAACTCCCACTTAAATAAATGAGAAAAAAAGGAATATACCACACCCAAACAAACAGAAGGGTGAAAATAATAATGGCTTAGAGGGGAAATAAATGGAGAATATAAAACACAAAAGAAAGATCAACAAAACAGAAAGCTGATTCTTTGAAAACTTCAACAAATTGGCAAACTTTAGCTAGAATGACTGAGAATAAAAAAAAAAGAAGAGTCAAATTACTTTAAAATAAGGAATAAAAGTCAGGATATTATTATTGACCTTACATAAACAAAAAATAATAAGGGAATGCAACGAATGATTGTACACCAACAAATTAGATAACCTAGAGGAAATGGACAAATTCCTGGAAAGCCACGCAACTGAAATTGACTCAAGAAATAGAAAAATCTGAATGAACTCTAAAAAGCAAAGAGATTAAGTTAATAATCAAAAACTTTCCAAAACAGAAAAGCCATGCGTGTGTGTGTGTGTAAAACTTTGCAGTGTCATGTAGCTGAGCTAAATGAGTGAAAACACACTCATATACATATACACACACTCATATCCTTCGTCCTCCAACAAATCTTAGAAAAAAGTATATGCATGGAATGTAATATTCAATAAAACTGTGGTTATAAAACATTATCAGAAATTAACTTTTTTTTTCTGAAATTTCACATTATTGTCATCTTGAGATACCGGGAATAGAGATTAGTTATTTTGTGTTATATGACCTGGCTTTCTTTCATTAAGAAAATCTTTTGTCCCTTTGGATTCTACTCCTTTTTTCTGTGATGCTGAGAAAATTGTTTTGATTTTTTCCAAAATCTTCTGTATGTGCATTTATCACTGTCATTCCTTCAGGGGAGAGCATGTCGTTTACGTATTAACAGGCTTTTATTGCACATATATGATGTACCAAAAACCACACTATGCACCGGCTATTTAAGACACCTGTTTGTGTCTTTGTAGAATTCATATTTCAGCTCTTGAGAAACCAATAAATAACTATGGTGTGATCTGAACTGACCTAAAAGGACAATTAATTCTGTTGAGGGGTGAAGAAGTCTTCAGAAAGGAGGTGGCCGCATGTGACCTGAACTCTGAAGGATGAGGTGCAGTTTTTCAGGGACAGGAATGAGGCATAGACTTAACTACAGAAATATTAATAGAGGAATTTGGCATTTGGCATTGCTCGAAGCATAGCTAGCCTGGCAAAAATTATGAAATTGCTTCCCTCTCTGTCCATCCATCCACATCACTCTTCCATCTAGACACAGAGAAACCCTGTGCTGGGGTCCCTTTGAGCCCTCAGACCCTGCTACACTGCTCCTGCTCTGCCCATCTTGGCTTCTCAAGTTCTGGATCTGCTTCCCATCAAATATTATCTGCTCTGAGTTTCATTTCTAGTAAAAAGTTACTTGCAGCTCAGCTACATGACACTGCAAAATTTTATAAACAAATTCATGTACAGGGTGTTGCTGAAACATGTAAAAAGGCTTGTTAGGATTCTGTATTTGAATTCTCTGTGTGTTTTAACTAGTTGAAGTGCCAATGCTGACCAAGAAATACCTAATGTTGAAGTAGCAGGCAGGAGAGATAAATTGCTAAATGAAATGTTTTCATACACAGTCATCTTCAAATATTCTCACATCTTATCACAAAGAAATTCACCTTTTCTGCCTATGCATAAAAGTATATTTTTAATTAATCCAGAGGAAAAATTAAAAAAAAAAAAACCTATTGTTTTTCAAAACTAGACATCAAAAATAGTGTTTTTTTTTTTTTTTTTTTTAACTCTTTGGGTTCTCAGGCTATAAGAGACTACATTGGTAAATTGCCAACCCTTACCTGTATTCTCAGGGGCAGTTCTACTCTGTCCTATAGGGTTGCTATGAGTCAGAATTAACTTGAAGGCACACAACAACAACCTATATCCTAGTTATGCAAAACCCTTGGATCATATAATTAATACACACCCCGAAGAAAAAAAGTGTAACAGCAAGAAAATTGTTTCCATAGTACGCTCCCCCAGAAGTGCATGCCCTATTTCAGGCAGCTCCCTGGCAAACACAGAAAACTCCATTGTTTTAACAGCACTTGTGTGTGTGTGTGTGTCTGTGTGTGTTGTGTCTGTGTGTCAGAAAATTTCCATAGGCTAGGACAGGAGGGGCAAGTGACATTAATGGAAAGCAGATCCTGAACTTTGGGCTTGCTTTGAGGAAAGCAATGAAAATAGTAGAAAGGATAAAAAATTACATATGTAAACAAAAATCTAGCAAAAAAAAAAAAAAGAGGAATTAGAATCATGTAATTTGGGAAAGAGAAAAGAGAAAGTCCTGGGATTTGCCACAAATCATGCAGCTAATTATTGGCCAAGTAGACTAAGGAATTCAGTTCTCTGGGCTTCATATGTAGAGTTTTTGCTACACTACCAAGTCAAAGGGAAATCATATTCATTGCAAAAGTTGATTATATGCTTGAACGGACAATCAAGAAGTTATGAAACTTTCCCTAAAAACTTTGAAAATGAGTGTATTCATTTTTTTATTGCTGCCACAAATTAAACTTAGTGAATTAAGACAACTCAAATTTATTATCTTGCAGTTTTCTATAGGTCACAAATCTAAGCATGGTATGGCTCATTTCTCTGCTTAGAGTTTCGTAAGATGTTGGCTGGCTGTGTTCCTTAAAAAAAAAAAAAAAAAATTTTTTTTTTTTTTTTTAGGGATGAATTCCTTTCCAAGCTCATTAATGTTGTTGGCAAAATTCAGCTCCAGGCATTTGTAGAACAGAGGTTCCCATTTCACTGTTGGCTGTTGTCATGGATTGAACTGTGTCCTCCAAAAATATCTGTCAACTTGACTAAGCCATTATTCCGACTGTCTACCATTTTATCACCTGATGTGATTTTCCTATGCGTTGTAAATTCTATCTCTATAATGTTAATGAGATAAGATTAGTGGCAGTTATGTTGATGAAGCAAGACTCAATCTGCAAGATTAGACTGCGTTTTAAGCCAATCCTTTTTGAGATATAGAAGAAAGAAGCAAGCAAAGAGACATGAGGACCTCATACCACCAAGAAAACAACTTGGGGAGCAAAACGCATTCTTTGGACTTGAGGTTCCTGTGCTAAGAAGCCACTTGATCAAGAGATTAATGACAAAGGCCTTCCTCCAGAATTGACAGAGAGAGAAAGCCTTCCCCTGGAGCTGGTGCCCTGAATTAGAACTTTTAGCCACCAAGACTGTGAGAGAATAAATTTCTCTTTGTTAAAGCCATCCATTTGTGGTATTTCTGTTATAGCAGCACTAAATAATTAAGACAGCTGTCAACTGGGGATTGTTCTCACCTTCTAGAGGTCACTTACATTCCTTGGCTTGTGTCCTCCTTTCTTTATTTTTAAAGCCAGCAACAGCAAGTCAAGTTCTTCTCATACTTGGACTCTCTCTGACTTGCCCTTCAGCATCTTCTCTCCTGCCTTCCTCTCCTGCCATGTCTCCCTGACTTACTCTTCTGTCTACTTCTGTTTTTAAGGGTTTATGACATTACATTGGACTCACTTGAATAATCCAGGATAACCCCTTATATTATGGTAAATTGATTAGTAACCTTAATTCCATCTGCAAAGACCATTCACAGACGTAGTAGATTAGCATTTGACTGAATAACTGTTGTTGTTAGTAGCTGAGTCATTTCTGACTCACAGTACCCTTAAGTATAGCAGAATGAATTGTTTCCCAGTCCTACACCACCTTCATGATCATTGGTATGTCTGAATTCATTGTTGTGGACCAATGAACAACATCATGATAAACGGAGAAGAAACTGAAGTTGTCAAAAAATTCATTCTACTTAGATTAACAATCAACATCCATGAAAGCAGAGGTCAAGAAATCAAACAATGTGTTTCATTGGGAAAACCTACAGCAAAAGACCTCTTCAAAGTATTAAAAAGCAAAGATGTCACTTTGATGAGTAAGGTGTGTCTGACCTAAGTCATAGTCTTCTCAGTCACCTCATATGCATTTGACAATTGGATAGTGAAAAAGGAAGACAGAAAATTTGATGCTTTTGAACTATGGTGTTGGCAAATAACATTGAATATACGGTGAACTGCCAGAAGAACAGAAAATCAGTCTTAGAAGAAAGAAACCTGAGGGTTTCTTAGAAGCGAAAATGGCAAGACTTCAACTCACTGTGGACACATCATCAGGAAAGACCAATCACTACAAAAAGACATGCTTAGCAAAGCAGGTAAAATGAGGGAAATCTTCAATGAGATGGATTGACACAATAGCTGCAACAGTGGACTCAGTAACTTGGTTGTTGTTTGGTGCTGTTGAGTTGGTTACAACTAACAAAGACACTACATACAACAGAGGGAAGCACTGCCTGGTCCTGTGCCATCCTCACAATCGTTGCTATGTTTGAGCCTGTTGGTGCAGCCACTGTGTCAATCTGTCTCATTGAGGGGTCTTCCTCTTTTCTGCTGACCCTGTACTTTACCAAGCATGATGTCCTTCTTCAGGGATTGTTCCCTCCTGATAAATACGTGAGACGAAGTCTCGCCATCCTCACTTCAAGGGAGCATTCTGGCTGTGCTTATTCCAAGACAGATTTGTTCATTCTTCTCTGAGAGCCCTGGCGACACAGTGGTTAAGCACTTGGCTGCTAACCTAAAGGTTGGCAGTGCAAACCCACCAGCTGGTCCTTGGGAGAAAGATGGGGCAGTCTGCTTTCATAAAGATTTATAGCCTTAGAAACCCTATGAGGAAGTTCTACTGTGGAATAACAAGGGGATGGGCATCTTTAGAATTTTGGCTTCTGTAATTACCAGAAACCAAACCCACTGCCATCAAGCCAATTCCTACTCATAGCAACTTCATAGGGTTTCTGAGGCTGTAAATCTTCTATGGAAGCAGGCTGCCTTATCTTTCTCCTGCAGAGCTACTGGTGGTTTGGAACTGGTGACCTCCCAGTTAGCAGTTGATCACTTTAACCACTGCACAGTTAGGGCTCCTAATTTGTTTATTTTGCTCTATTTGTTGCATTTCAAGATGTTGGCCAAAGCCTATAAAGCCTAAAGTAGTTGAAGTCACTGTAAACTCTTACTTGACTAATTCACTATACCCAAAGCGTAAAAACAATGTGAGTGCTTATCATAACTCCCACAGTTCATCTGCAGAGTACTGGCTACTTTCCAACCACTTTAATTGGTACAATTCCCTGCCCATTCTCACTTGGCAGAATCTCAGTCTACTGACCCTCTGGGCATGAATCAAAAGATGAATCTTTTGAAATTTGTATTACATTTATTTAAATATACTGTTATCCGATTTTATATATTTCTGTTGAGTATGAATTTTTACACTTGTGGCTAAATTAATTTTGAAGAATATATATGTGTATAAATTTAACAAATAAGCTATCTGCCTGTAAAGACACAGTCCTGTCAAAAGGAAAGCAAATAATACATAAGAAAATATTTATATATCGGTATGAGTAATTATGGAACCCTGTTGGCATAGTGGTTGAGACCTATGGCTGGTAACCAAAATGTCAGCAGTTCGAATCCACCAGCCACTCCCTGGCAACCCTATAGGGCAGTTCTAGTCTGTCATATAGGGTCGCTATAAGTTGAAATCAACTTTATGGTACACAATAACAATAATAAAGAAATTAGAGAAATTACTATTTTTAGCTCTCATCTGTGGAATATTATTTGCTTTAACATATTCGACAGCTTGACTACTAAAGTTATCTGGTGAAATTTCATTGATGTAATAGCTGTTAATTCAAATAAATGTCTAAGTTGTCAACTGTGATTCCCCAATTGATGTATACTATGAATTTGAAATAAAAGAAATGGAAAAATAGATACTATATTGTCCAATACACAACAGATGTCAAATTTGTTAAGGAACTATGAAAATGCTTTACAGCTTACTTATTTAAAATGCAGACACACATGTACACATCAAGGATCCTGATATTATTAGCTTGATAATCAAAGAATTTGTGGAAGAAACTAAAGCTCTCTGCAAAATACGACTAGAGACAGGATAAATCATTTAAGTACAACAAATGCGTGCCCTCATAAAAAAAAATTTTTATGCTACTCCTCAACCACTGCTACACATCTATCAATGTCTCTTATTTCTGCTGTTTGGATTGTCAACTGTGAAGGAATGTGAGTAAAGGAGGAAAAAGAAGGGAAGGAAATGATATTGATGGGCAAAGCATTTCCCAACATACCCTTTCAGCCTAATCTCCTTTTGCATTTCCAAAGACAGTACTCTCTAGTCATAGAAGACTGCTTTCGCTGTCTGAGCATACCAACTATCTCTATTGGCATTCACATGCTTCTTTCCATTAGGAATATCATTTCTCTTACTTCGCTGTCCAGGAAATGATACTCATTTTTCAAATCCTTTCTCAAATGCCTTCTGCTTTCCAGAGACAGAACTTGCTGGTAGTCCCAGTGCAATTTGCTGAGGCCTATAATATTAGCACTTTTTTCTTTCTTCCTGTAATTTTTTTATTCCCAACCATGCTTCCCAAAGAGATCATAAATACCTTGCTAAGCGACCTATATCTTAATAGTCCTCACAGAATTGATAAAGGTTAATAAAAGTGTTTTAATTGAAATGAACAATAATCACTACCATATGTAAATATACAATAAATTTTAAGACTTTTTAAAATTTTTATTGTGCTTTAACTGAAAGTTTATAAACCAAGTCAGTCTCTCATACAAAAACTTATATACACCTTGCTATACACTCCTAGTTGCTCTCCCTCTAATGAGACAACACACTCCTTCCCTCTACTCTCTATTTTTATGTCCATTCTGTCAGCCTCTTCCCCCCTCTGCCCTCTCATCTCTTCTCCAGACAGGAGCTGCCCACATAGTTTCAATTGTCTACTTGATCCAAGAAGCTCACTCTTCACCAGTATCATTTTCTATCCCATAGTCCAGTCCAATCCCTGTCTGAAGAGTTGGCTTTGGGAATGGTTCCTGTCTTGGGCTAACAGAAGGTCTGGGGACCATGACCTCTGGGGTTCTTCCAGTCTTAGTCAGACCATCAAGTCTGACTAAGAATTTGGTGTCTGCATCCCACTGCTCTCCTGCTCCCTCAGGGTTTCTCTGCTGTGTTCCCTGTCAGGGCAGTCATCGGTTGTAGCCAGGCACCATCTAGTTCTTCTGGTCTCAGACTGATGTAGTTTCTGGTTTATGTGGCCCTTTCTGTCTCCTGGGCTCATAATTACCTTGTGTCTTTGGTGTTCTTCATTCTCCTTTGCTCCAGGTGGGTTGAGACCAATTGATGAGTCTTAAATGGCCACTTGCTAGCCTTTAAGACTCCAGATGCCACTCTCCGAAGCGGTATGCAGAGTGTTTTCTTAATAGATTTTATTATGCCAATTGACTTAGATGTCCCCTGAAACCATGGTCCCCAAACCTCTGCCCCTACTACACTGGCCTTCAAAGCATTCAGTTTATTCAGGAATAAGTTTTTTTTTGTTTTGTTTTGTTTTTTTACTTTAAAAATAATGTAACTACAATATTAAAAATTAGCCAAGTAGAAAAACTCACCATAATTTCACTGTACTAACACAGGTTCTATTTGCATTTTTATTCTAAGAAATGAGCTTAGTTATCATAACCAAATCTCCTCCTTAATTAAAAATGCAGGTGAAGTTTTAAATAACAACATAAAACCGATGCGTTTGTAGAAAAACAGGGCATACATCAAGGTATGCTTCCCCTATGTTTGCTACAAATTTGAACACTAGCCACTAAAATTAAGGTTACAACTTATCTGAATTCTTAGATGAAGAATTTCATCCTTCACATGTATATCCCTAATACTGTATAATGTCAAACCCTAAAAGGCACAATTAATACTTATTGGACAGACTAGGGGATAGCCTGTGACAAATGCCATTTGCCATCTAATGTTGTATGGCCCATGAGCTAAGAATAATTTTTACATGTTTAAATGGTTGAAAAATATTCAAAAGAGGAATAATATTTTACAACACGTGAAAATTACATGAAATTCAAATTTCAGTACCCATAAATAAAATCTTATTATAACACAGCCAGAATAACTTTTATGTATTGCCTATGGCTGCTTTTGCACTACACTGGCAGAGTTGAGTGGTTGGAACATAGACTGTAGACAGTCTATGGTTCTTTGTTCACATGGTATTTTCACCAGGACAGACTATATGTTGCATGATAAAGCAAGTCTTAACATATATAAAAAAATTATAATCAAGAATGTTATCTGCTCGAAACAATTAAAAGTCAATAATAATAAGATATCTAGAAAAACCACATGTATTTGGAAAGCAAACTACACACTTCTAAATAATCCATGAGTGAATGAAGAAACCACAAGGGCAATTAGGAAATGTTTGAACTGAATGATAATGAATAAAATCAAAGCCAGAAACCTGCTGCTGTTGAGTCAATTCTGACACATAGTGACCCTATAGGACAGAGCAGAACTGCACCCATAGTATTTTCAAGGAACAACTGGTGGATTAGAACCGCCGACCTTTTGGCCAGCAGCCAAGCCCTTAACCACTTGAACCAGTGAGGGGGAAGAAATAAGAGCTAAGGGAACCCAAAGTAAATAAAAGGAAGAAATAATAAATATAAGAGTAGAAATAAAAGAAATTGGAGACAAACAATAAAGAAAATTAACAAAGCCAAAAGCTGATTCTTTGAAAATATGAACAAAATCATTAAAATATTAGTTAGAATAATTAAAATCAATGATACAAGGTTTTATCTTAATAAGATAGGGAAAAAACAACAACAGTAACAGCAGCAAAATAAATCCAAAGTAAGTAGAAGAAAGAAAGTAATATAGGGACAGAAATCAATTAGATAGAAAGCAGACAAAAAATAGAAAAAAAAATCAAAATTAAATTTATGTAAAGAGATCATCAAAATTACCAAAACAGAGAGAGAAAGGGAAAGGAGAGAGAGAACATAAAAAAAAAAAATACCAATATCAGGAATATAAGAGGGGTTATCACTATAGATTCTACAAACATTGAAATAATAATAAGTAAATTTTACAAACAACTTCATGTCAACAAATTTGATACAATAAAAATCAGAGAAAGAGTGGATTTAATGAAAATTAAAAACTTCTATTTATCAAAATATATCAATAAGAATATATATTCCATACACTTGGAGAAAATATTTCTAAAACATGTTTTAAAAAGGATAGGAATTCAAGTTATATAAAACCTATGCAACTCATTCATAAAAACACAAGCATCCCAATAGAAAGTAGGTAAAATATGTGAACAGAAAACTCACAAAACAAACTATAGAAATAGCCAATAAATCCATGCAAAAGTGCTCAACATCAATCGTTATCAGAAAAATTAAAATTAAAACCACAATGAGCTATTACTTAGGATAAGCGAAGCACCTCTTGAGGGCCCTAGATTAGCAAAGCACTACTGAAGAAGAACAAATTAGAAGACCTCACACTTCCAACCTCAGAACCTACAATACAGCCATGGTAGTCAAAACAGGCTGGTACAGAAACAACAACGGACACAGTGACCAATGAAACAGAATTGAGAACACAGAAGTAAGTCCCCTCACCTGTGGACAGCTGATCTTCAACAAAGGGCCAAAATCCATTCAATGGGGAAGATATAGTCTCATTAATAAATGGTGCTGGCAAAACTGACATCCATTTGCCGAAAAATGAAACATGATCCATAGCTCACACCATATATATACACTAACTCAGGATGGATCAAAGACCTAAATGTGAAACCTAAAACTATAAAGATCAGGGAAGAAAAATAGGGGCAAACTTAGAGGCCATAATTTATGGCATAAATAAACTATAAACCAAACCAGAAACCAAACCCACTGCCGTCGAGTCGATTCTGACTCACAGCGAACCTATAGGACAGAGTAGAACTGCCCCATAGAGTTTCCAAGAAGCACCTGGTGTATTGCACTGCCAACCTCTCAGTTAGCAGCCATAGCACTTAACCACTACGCCACCATAAAACATACCCAAAGTGTACAAACAGCAGAAGATAAACGAGACAACTGTGACCTTCTAAAAATTAAACACTTACGTGCATGAAAAGACTTCTCCAAAAGAATGAAAACAGAATCTACAGGCTGAGAAAAAAAAAACAAAAACTTTGGCAACGACATATCTGGCAAGGGAATAATCTCAAAAACTTCAACACCTCGACAATAAAAAGACAAATAATTCAATTAAAAAATGAGCAAAGGACATTAACAGCATTCCACTAAAGAAGACATTCAGGCAGCCAACAAATACTTGAAGAGATGCTTGCAATCATTAGAGAAATGCAAATCAAAAAACAGCGAGATATCACTTCACCACAGCAATAATAGCAATGATTAGCAAAACAGAAAACAACAAATGCTTACGAGGGTGTGGGGAGACTGGAACTCTCGTACACTGCTGATGGGATTGTAAAATGGTACAACCACTGTGAAAAATGGCATGGCACTTCTTTAAAAAATTAGAAATAGAGATATCATATAACCCAGCAATCCCACTACTAGATATATACCCCAGAGAAATAAGAGCCATGACATGAATAGATACATTCATACCCATGTTCATCACAACATTATTCACAATAGCAAAAAGATGGAAACAACCTAAGTGCCCATTAACAGATGAATGAATAAACAAACTGTGGTACATACACACAATGGAATACTATGCAATGTTAAAGAATGTCAATGAATTCATAAAGCACTTACAACATGGATGAATATGGAAGACATTACACTGACTGAAATAAGTCCATCAAAAAGGACAAATATTGTTTGAGACCACTGTTATAAAAAGTCAAGAAAATTTTACATACAGAAACAAATATTCTTTGATGGTTACCAGTGATGGGAAGGGGATGGAGGCAAAATCACTTGCTAAATATTAGACATGTATTAATCTGGGTGAAGGGAAAGACAATACACGATAAGGAGAGGTCAGCACAACATGACCAAAGCAAGACACCAGGAGGTACATAAAAGTAAAAGGCAATAAAGGTAACTACTATTACATACACAATCCTACAATATCAGTAATAACAATTTATGAGTGGATACATAGGTAGATAACTAAGCTGAAGAGGTTTGGGGTGGTGTGTAGGAGTATGCCTGCAAGCATATATAGGTTTGGCAGAGGATATTCTTACATATGCATTTGTATGTGCTATAAGTATGTCCATGTATATAGTAGAGCATACAGGGGGCAAAGTTATGAAAACTTCTTAGCCATAACCAAACACCTTGAAGGACTGAGTCACTGGGTTTGAGGGCTTAAGACCATCATCTTGGGAAAGTTAATTGGCATAACATAGTCCATAAAGACAATGTTCTACACCTGACTTTGGAGAATGGTGACTGGGGTCTTAAAATCTTGGAAGGGCCCATCTAGGATACAAGTATTGATCTCTTCCTGTCTGGAGCAAAGAAGAGTAAAGAAAATAAAATACTCAAGGAAACAATTAGTCTAAAGGACTAATGGAACACATGAACCACGGCCTCCGCTAACCTGTGACCAAAAGAACTGGATGGTGCCTGAATCACTACCAACTGCTCTGACTAGGATCACAACAGAAGGTCTTACACAGAGTGAGAGAAAAATGTAGAATGAAATTAAAATTCAGGAAAAGACTTACTGGTCTGATAGAGACTGGGGAACCCCCAAGAGTATGGCCTTTAGACACTCTTCAAACCTGGAATTGAAGCCACTCCCAGAGATCACCTTTCAGCCAAACAATAGGCCTAGAAAGTGAACAATAACGTCCATGAGGAATATGCTCCTCAGAACAACTAACCATATGAGACCAAAAGGGCAACATTTGCCCAAAATATAAGTTCAGAAGGAAAGAAGGAGCAGGAAAGATGTTCAAATGAAAACAGGGAACCCAGGGAGGAAGTGGGTAGAGTGCTATTACACTGAGCAGATTACAACTAATGTCATGAAATAAAAAATGTATAAATTGTTGAATAGGAAACTAATTTGCTCTGTAAACTCTCACCGAAACCACGAAAAAATGGTTGGGGCAAAATAATCAACAGCAACAACAATGAACAAAACTGAGGTGTTTTTAGGCAGTCATCATTTGGCTGTATCATCTGATTTAAGACCTGATTTAAGATCTCTGAAGTCAGATAGGTTTGAGTCTTGGCCCTGTTATGCTACAGTGGTGTGGTCTCAGTTCCATCATTTACAAAATGAGGATAATAATAAAACAAGTCCCACGGGCAAAAACAGGTAAGATATTGCCTGACATAACAAATTGAAAGCTGGTGATTTTAGTAATAGTGATGCATCCATCTTATGAATACAGTTACATGGTAAATTATGCATATTTCTGTACAGATAATTTTAAATAAGCAAATGTTCTGCATTTAGCTGTTAGATGTTTGGAAATGGTTATAGAGTCTTGGTAGAATCTTGCACCCATTCAAAAATCTTTATTTCATAAGCAGTAATAAAATTTTTGATTGACTCTCTTGAAATAATTTTCCAGTACTTCAAAATAATATGTGTCATCATGTAATCAGTGCCTTGAGAAGTTTTCAGAGCTAAGTTTGAAAATGTGTTAGAACATTAAAAATATCACTGTGTCAATATTTGAAGTCTACTAAAGCCCAGAGAAGAGTGATTAAAGTGTAGTATTGATTTTTTAAAGTATATAGCATTGCATTTGGAAAAAGTAGAATCACTACAACAAATTCAAATACATTTTTGCAGTAATACTAAAACTTAATTTAAAAAAACAATAGGAGTAAGAATATGAGCTTTAAATAATTAAAGAGTCCAGCTGATATGAAAGGTGATATATAGTGTTTTAAAAATGTATAATTCATTGTAAATCTAAAGTGTGTAAACAAAAAAAACTCGTTGTCCAGTTGATTCCAACTCACAGCGACCCTATAGGACAGAGTAGAACTGCCCCATAGGGTTTCTAAGGAGTGTTGGTAGATTCAAATTGCCAATCTTTTGGTCAGCAGCTGAGCTCTTAACCACTGCGCCACCAGGGCTTCAAAACCTAAAGTGTGTAGGCTATCAGAAATAATAAACAATTTGAAAAGTTACTATTTTCCTTTATACCACAGTTTATCTTTCTTATTTGGGCATTTAAAGTCAGTTTTTTAATGGGGATATTAGAGTTTGTTATTCTGATCAATTATTAAATTAGGTCTAATATCTGTATGTTGTATTATAAAATACACACTATTAAACAGTACCTGATATTTTTATTTTGTCCTAAGAAGGCCTGGCAGTCTTAGCCTAGGACTTGAGGTCTTTGCTGTTCACTGGCAGTGACCCACTAGGGGGCATTTCTTTGGTCATGTGGAATCATCGCCCACACAGCTTTGAAGGTCTCCTCTACACCGTGTTTCTTAGGTCTATTATGCCTATTAAACTGTAAGCAAGAGTTATACATCCACTTATCACGTATAAAGTTTTTTTTTCAGCAGCTTATTAAATAAGTTTTCAAACATATGAAAAATTCTTACTATGAATATCCACATGCTGACCACTTAGATTGCACAATGAAAATTACTATATCTGCTTTATCATATATTTTTTTACCCATCCCTCTCCCCATCTATTAATCCATATGTTTGATGCGTTCACAGAAAGTTGCAGCCAACAGTACACTTTCCACCAAATACTTCAGCATGTATATCATTAACTAAACTCAGGTGGGCACAAACTATTGCCTATGGGCCATTTTTTTGTGTTTGTGAATAAAGTTTTATTAGAACACAACCACACCCTTTTCTTCATATATTGTCTACACCTAATTTCATCCTACAATGCCAGAGTTTAGTGGTTGTGACAGAGACCATGTGGCCCGCAAAGCCTAAAATCTTACTATTTAGTCCTTTAAGAAAACATTTGTCCTACTCAGAGCTAGAGTTCAATATACTTTAAGATCTTTTTGTCTTTTTTTAAATTTTGAGGTAAAATTTACATTATATGAAATGCACGAATCTCAAGTCTGCTATTTGATAAGTTGTAACAAATGCATTCACCTATGCAAACCAAATCCCTAACAAAATGCAGAACATTACTGTCATCCCAAAAGTTCCTTCAAAAACCTTCCCCACCTCTACCGTCCAACACAACCACGGTTTTGATTCCTTTTCCACCGTACATTAGTTTTGCCTGTTCTATAACTTTTATGTAAATGGACTTATCCAGTTGTTTTTGTTGTTGTTAGGTGCCCTTGAGTCAGTTCTGACTCATAGCGACCCTATGCACAAAAGAACGAAACAATGCCCAGTCCTGCGCCATCCTTACAATCATTGTTATGCTTGGGCCCATTGTTGCAGCCACTGTGTCAATCCACCTCATTGAGGGTCTTCCTCTTTTCCACTGACCCTGAGCTTTGCCAAGCATGATGTCCTTCTCCAGAGACTGATCCCTCCTGACAACATGTCCAAAATATGTAAGATGCAGTCTCGCCACCCTTGCTTCTAAGAAGCATTCTGGTTGTACTTCTTCCAAGACAGATTTATTCATTCTTCTGGCAGTCCATGGTATATTCAATATTCTTCACCAAAACCACAATTCAAAGGCATCAATTCTTCTTCGGACTTCCTTATTCATTGCCCAGCTTTCACATACACATGATGCGATTGAAAATACCATGGCTTGGGTCAGGTGCACCTTAGTCTTCAAGGTGACATCTTTGCTCTTCAACACTTTAAAGAGGTCCTTTGCAGCAGATTTACCCAACGCAATGTGTCTTTTGATTTCTCGACTGCTGCTTCCATGGCTGTTGATTGTGGATCCAAGTCAAATGAAATCCTTGACAACTTCAATCTTTTCTCCGTTTATCATGATGTTGCTCATCGGTCCTGTTGTGAGGATTTTTGTTTTCTTTATATTGAGGTGTAATCCATACTGAAGGCTTTGGTCTTTAATCTTCATCAGTAAGTGCTTCAAGTCCTCTTCATTTTTAGCAAGCAAGGTCATGTCGTCTGCATAACGCAGGTTGTTAATGAGTCTTCTTCCAATCCTGATGCCCCATTCTTCTTCATACAGTCCAGCTTCTCGGATTATTTGCTCAGCATACAAATTGAATAGGTATGGTGAAAGAATACAACCCCGACGCACACCTTTCCTGACTTTAAACCAGTCAGTATCCCCTTGTTCTGTCTGAACAACTGCCTCTTGATCTATGTAAAGGTTACTCATGAACACAACTAAATGTTCTGGAATTCCCATTCTTCACAATGTTATCCATAATTTGTTATGATACACACAGTTGAATGCCTTTGCATAGTCAATAAAATACAGGTAAACATCCTTCTGGTATTCTCTGCTTTCAGCCAGGATCCATCTGACATCAGCAATGATATCCCTGGTTCGACATCCTCTTCTGAAACTGGCCTGAATTTCTGGCAGTTCCCTGTCGATATACTGCTGTGGCCGTTTTTGAATGATCTTCAGCAAAATTTTGCTTGCGTGTGATATTAATGATATTGTTCTATAATTTCCACATTCAGTTGGATTGTCTTTCTTGGGAATAGGCATACATATGGATCTCTTCCAGTCAGCTGGCCAGGAAGCTGTCTTCCATATTTCTCGGCATAGACGAGTGAGCACCTCCAGCGCTGCATCTGTTTGTTGAAACATCTCAATTGATATTCCATCAATTCCTGGAGCCTTGTTTTTCGCCAATGCCTTCAGAGCAGCTTGGACTTCTTCTTTCAGTACCGTCGGTTCCTGATTATATGCTACCTCTTGAAATGCTTGAACATCGACTAATTCTTTTTGGTATAATGACTATGTGTATTCCTTCCATCCATTAGAGACACTTTCGCATGAAGCTTGTTTTACTCAGCACAATGCTTTTCGGATTCATTCATGTTGTGGCATGTGTCAATAATTCTTTGCTTTTTATTGGTGAGTAGTATTCCATTATCTGAGTTTATTAATTTATTCTTCTATGATAGATATTTGGGTTTTTTTCCCATTTGAGACTGTTATGAATAAAGCTGCTCTGAATACTCTTACACAAGTCCTTAGGGGCATATATTTTTATTTCTTTTTGGTAAACGCCTAGGAGTAGAAGTGCTGTGTCACAGGGTGAGGCAAAGGTTAATTTTTTAAGACACTGCCAGAGCTTTTTGTAAGGTAGTTGTACCATTTCACACTTCCACCTACAGTCTTAGAGTCCCCAGTGTTCCATACCCTTTCCAATATTTGTTGTCTTTTTCTTTTTGGAAAGAGGTAATGCATACCATATTATCATGTTTTCATTTTACTATTTCCATAGAGTCAAAATAGGTGGAAAATCCCCATTATTGTCTAGATAGACCTCTCAGAATTCCAACAAACCAATTAAGATAATCTGGTTTGATATTGTAGAATCATAAACATTTTGAAAATGGTACAAGAGTATATAAATTAGACATTATAATTGTTAATATATACATATCAGTCCAGATTCTAATCCCCTAATCACTCTGAAAAATAAATAAATAAAAGAAATCCAAAATATTTACCAGACATATCACCGTTGTGATCATAGAATGGAGGTGAAGTATCAGACATTCCATTTCTCTTTGTCCATCCAAGTTGCAGACTTTGATCCTGTGTCATAGTACAGAGCCCATCCTCAAAATCACATCTTTCATAATTGGAGCCTAATAAGAAAAAAAAAAGAAATTAGCTTTCACAGCCCCATTTGGCTTCCTGAGAAAGAAGACAATAGTAGAAATAGAAAGCTTAGTAAATGACAAACACATATTAACATAAAGATTATTTTTCACACTTTAACTCTTCCATTAATGCAAAACATTTTTGCATGACATTCTGATAAATTACTACACGCAAAAACCAGTGTGGTCAAATGGAAAGAAGGTCACACAGGGTCAGAAGATCGAAGACCTAATCCTGGTTTTGCCTCTTATAAACTGAGCGTCTTAGGCAACAACCACAGCAAGCCCTTTTGTCTACTAGCAAGAGCAGAATAACATTCTTTGCGGTCTTCCACAAATAGTTGTTACGAGGATCTAATGATAACGTATATAAAAATACTTTGAAAACTCCATATAGTATGAGGAATTATTATTAAGGTTGTATCTTCTACTCAGACTTGATATGCCTCCCACCCAGGCATATTGGAATTTCAGGGTTGGGCCAGACCAAGTCACAGAAGCCTCAATAACTAAAGCTCAACTATCCGTGGCTGTCATGTCACTACCCCCTGGGATTAAGCACAACACCCAAATTTAAATCTCAATGATCTAGAAATGTTTGGTGCTTTATTTGCAACAAAGACATTATTGCTGGCTCCTGTTCTGTTTTTCTGGGCACAAGTAATCCAAGAGGTTTAGGAGAGGTAGAGGGGTTTGGGGACTTGGTTGTTCACAATAACCAGACAGGCTTGATTACATTATCCAACATCTGCAAATGCCACTCTCTAAAAATTGAATGACCTCAGCCTGAAATAACCCCTCTCTGGAACTGGTGTTTAACAGCTGCAGTGATATGCCTTTGAAAGTTTGTTCTTGCCCTAACTGGTTGCACTAGCAGGAATAAATACAATGGTTAATAGTTAGGCAGCTTGGCAGCCTAGCCACAGGAAGTGTTTTATTTAATTACATATTTTGGGTGAAAATATGGTGAAAGAAAAATTTTGCTGAACATTTCACCAAAGTAAAATGGCTGAACTAAACATGTGCCTCTGCTGTATTCAGCAGATTTCCCATGTGGGGAGCTCCAGGCATCCTCTGTAGTGATAAAGAAACTCACTGTACAGAACAAGTAATCACTGCTATCTATAGTGTCTTTCCCTTTCTTTCAGAGACTCACTTGTCCTTATCACCCCTAGTCTTCTGGGCTTGTAGAAAGGACTAACAGAATCATAAAAACTCAGTTGGCAAAGCTTGCATTATCCATGGGGTTGACTTGGCACAGGCCTTCCCATTAGTATTAATGAACTTAAGAGCCACTGTTTTTGGCCCCCATAAATTAACTAATTATGAGATTATAACAGATTGTCATATTCATCAGCCATTGCTGATTCAAATTTGATTCAAGCCAATTTATTAAAGTATTGCCAATCTTTGATTCATTATGCTAGAGGGCATGCTACCTTTCGTAAAGAGGCTTTTGACAATAAGAATATTGAAAAGCCTACTAATTTTCCTCTTTTACCTGGAGATTATGTCTACTGGAAAAGGCACCAGTTAAAGGATTCTCTTGAACCTTTATGGAAGGGAGCTTAACTTAGTCTTACAAATCCTTGTGCTGCCAAAATGCAGGGGGTCAAGACTTGGGTTCATTTATCCCCACTTAGATGGAGTGCTAAGCCTTGTGAAGGATTGAAATTAAATTTTTTTATTGTACTTTAGATGAAGGGTTACAAAAAAATTAGTTTCTCATTAAACAATTAAAACACACATTGTTTTGTAAAACTGGTTGTTTGCCAACCCCAGAACACGTCAACACTCTTCCCTTCTTGGCCTTGGGTCCCGTTACCAACTTTCTTGTCTGTTCCTGCCTTCTCGTCCTTGCCCCTGTCTGGCATGCCCATTTAGTCTTGTTTTGTTTTATGAGCCTGTCTAATCTTTGGCTGAAGGGTAAACCTCAGGAGTGACTTCAGTATTGAGTTAAAAGGGTGTCCGGGGCCAAACTCTAGGGGTTTCTCCAGTCTCTGTCAGACCAATAATTCTGATCTTTTTGGTGTGTGTGTGTGAGTTATTATTTTGTTCTACATTTTTATCTAGCTCTGCCTGGGACCATCTATTGTGATCCTTGTCAGTGCATTCGGTGGTGGTAGCCGGGCACTAACTAGTTTTGCTAGACTCAGTCTGGGGGAGGCTGTGGTAGTTGTGGACCATTGGTCCTTTAGACTAATCCTTCCCTTGTGTATTTGGTTTTCTTCATTCTCCCTTGCTCCAGATGGGGTGGTACAAGTAGAGTATCCTAGATGGCTGCTCACAAGCTTTTAAGACCCCAGACGCTACTCAACAAAGTAGGATGTAGAACATTTTCTTTATAAACTATGTTATGCCAATTGTGCTAGATGTTCCCCTAGACCATGGTCCCCAGCACTTAGCTTAGTAATTCAGTCTCTCAGGGAGTTTGGATGTACCCATGAAGCTTCTATGGCTTTGACTTGGTGAAATTGTGCTGACTTCCCCAATATTGTGTACTGTCTTACCCTTCACCAAAGTTGCCACATATCTATTGTCTAGTTACTGTTTTTCTCTCCTCTCCCCTCCCCTCCCTAGTAACCATCAAAGATTGTTTCTGTGTGTAAACGTTTTCATGAGTTTTTGTAATAGTGGTCTCATAGAATATTTGTCCTTTCGTGATTGACTTATTTCACTCAGTATAATGTCCTCCAGATTCATCCATGTTGTGAGATGTTTCACAGATTCATCAATGTTCTTTATTGTTGCATAGTACTCCATTGTGTGTATGCACCATAGTGTGTCTAACCATTCATCTGTTGATGGGCACTTATGTTTCTTCCAGCTTTATGCTATTGTGAATAATGCTGCAATGAACATAGGTATGTATACGTCTATTTGTGTGATGGCTCTTATTTCTGTATGACATATTCGTAGGAGTGGGATTGCTGGGTCATATGGTATTTCTATTTCTAGCTTTTTAAGGAAGCACTATATTGTTTTCTAAAATGGTTGTACCATTTTACATCCTCACCAGCAGTGAATAAGGCTTCCAAGCTCCCTGCAGCCTCTCCAATATTTGTTATTTTCTGTTATTTTGATTTGCACCTGTATTGCTGGGGTGAAATGGCATCTAATCGTAGTTTTGATTTCCATTTCTCTAATGACTAGTAATTGCAAGCATTTCTTCATATGTCTGTTAGCCGCCTGAATGTATTCTTTGGTGCATTGTCTGTTCATATCCTTTGCCCATTTTTTTAAATTGGATTACTTGTCTTGTTTTTATAGAGGTTTTGTCTTAGTTATCCAGTGCTGCTATAACAGAAGTACCACAAGTAGATGGCTTCAGCAACCAGAAGTTTATTCTCTCACAATCTAGTAGTCTGGAAGTCCAAATTCAGGGCATCAGCCCCAGGGGACATCTTTCTCTCTCTACGAATCTGGAGGAAGGTCTCTGTCTTCAATCTTCCCTGATCTAGGAGCTTCTCAGCCCAAGGACCCCTGATCCAAAGGATGCACCCCTCTCCCGGCACTACTTTCTTGGTGGTATGGGGTTCCACCCTTTCTCTTCTGTCTTTTATATCTCAAAAGAGATTGACTTAAGACACAATATAATCTTGTAGACTGAGTCCTGTCTCATTAACATAACTGCCTCTACTCCTGCCTCATTAACATCATAGAGCTTGGATTTACAACACATAAGAAAATCACATCAGATGACAAAATTGTACATGATCACACATTACTGGGAACCATAGACTAGGCAAGTTGACAAGATATTTTGGGGGGACACAGCTCCATACATGACAGGTATTGAATTTTCCTATAGATTTCAGAGATTAGACCTTTGTTGGATTTGTCATAGCCATAAATTTTTTCCCAGCTTTTAGGTTCTCTTTTTACTCTTTTGGTGAAGTCTTTTGATGAGCATTAAGTGTTTAATTTTGAGAAGATCCCGGTTATCTTGCTTAGCTACTGGTATTTATGTACTGTTAGTTGTGGTTTGCATCCTGTTTATGCCATGTATTAGGTCCTCTAGCTTGACCCTATTTTTTTCTTCTATGATCTTTACAGTTTTTAGTTTTATATAAGGGTCTTTGACTCATTTTGAATTAGTTTTTGTGTGTGGTCTTAGGTATTGGTCCTGTTTGATTTTTTTAAAGATAGACATCCAGGCCTGCCAGCACCATTTGTTAAAAGGACTGTCTTTTTCCCATTTAATGGACTGTGGAACTTTGTAAGGGTTTTGTAGATAACGTGAGAGTAGGTGGATAGATTTACATCTGGGTTCTCAATTCTGTTCCATTGGTCTATTTGTCTGTCATTGTACCAGTACCATGCTGTTTTGACTACTGGAGTTGTATATTAGGTTCTGAGGTCAGTGTCTAGTGCTGCTATAACAGAAATACCACAAGTGGATGGCTTTAACAAAGAGAAATTTATTTCTTCACAGTAAAGTAGACTGAAAGTTCAAATTCAGGGTGTCAGCTCCAGGGGAAGGGTTTCTCTGTTGGCCTTCTCATCAATCTTCCCCTGGACTAAGAGCTTCTCCAAGCAGGGACCCTGGGTCCAAAGGATGCACTCTGCTTCTGGCAATGCTTTGTTGATGGTATGAAGTACCCCCTCTGTGCTCCTTTCCCTTTCCTTTTTGTCTCTTGAGAGCTAAAAAATGGTGCAGGCCACATCCCAGGGAAACTTCCTTTACATTGGGTCAGGGATGTGACCTGGGTAAGGGTGGTGCAACCCCACCCTAATTCTCTGTTACATAAAATTACAATCACAAAATGGAGTACAACCACACAATACTGGGAATCATGGCCTAATCAAGTTGACACATATTTTGGGAGGACACAATTCAATTCATAACAGTCAGGTAGTACAAATCCTCCTTTATTCTTTTTTCTTCAGTAGCGCTTTGCTTATCCAGGGCCTCTTTCCTTTCCATATAAAGTTGATGATTAGTTTTTCCATCTATTGCATTATATTTATAGATTGCTTTGGGTAGAACTGACATTTTCATAATGTTGTGTCTACCTACCCATGTTGAAGAAATTGAAGATTTTTACCAGCTTCTGCAGTCTGAAATTGATCAAACATGCAATCAGGATGCATTGATAATTACTGGTGATTGGAATGCAAAAGTTGGAAACGAAAAAGAATCGGTAGTTGGAAAATACAGCCTTGGTGACAGAAACAATGCCAGAGATTCCATGATACAATTTTGAAAGACCAATGACTTCTTAATTTCAAATACCTTTTTCACCAACATAAATGGCGACTATACACATGGACCTTGCCAGGTGGAATATACAGGAATCAAATTTACTCTATCTGTGGAAAGAGACGATGGAAATGCTCAATATCATCAGTCAGAACAAGGCCAGGTACCGATTTTGGAACAGATCATGAATTGCTTACATGCAATGAACACTAATGACCAAAGACCAGACAAGTTGTAGAAAAACATCAAGGACATAATACATGAAGAAAGCAAAAGGTCATTGAAAAGACAGAAAAGACCAAGATGGATGTTGGAGGAGACTCTGAAACTTGGTTTCGAAAGTCGAGCAGCTAAAGCAAGAGGAAGAATTGATGAAGTAAAAGAATTGAACAGAAGATTTCAAAGGGCGGCTAGGGAAGACAAAGTAAAGTGTTATAATGACATGTGCAAAGAGCTGGAGATGGAAAACTAAAAGGGAAGAACACACTCGGCATTTCTCAAGCTGAAAGAACTAAAGAAAAAACTCAAGCCTTGAGTTGTAATAGTGAAGGATTCTATGGGAAAAATATTAAATGATGCAGGAAGCATCAAAAGAAGATGGAAAGAATACACAGAGTCATTATACCAAAAAGAATTAGTTGATGTTCAAGCATTTCAAGAGGTAGCATATGATCAGGAACCGATGGTACTGAAGGAAGAAGTCCAAGCTGCTCTGAAGGCATTGGTGAAAAACAAGGCTCCCGGAATTGATGGAATATCAATTGAGATGTTTCAACAAATGGATGCAGCGCTGGAGGTGCTCACTCGTCTATGCCGAGAAATATGGAAGACAGCTTCCTGGCCAACTGACTGGAAGAGATCCATATTTATGCCTATTCCCAAGAAAGGCAATCCAACTGAATGTGGAAATTATAGAACAATATCATTAATATCACACGCAAGCAAAATTTTGCTGAAGATCATTCAAAAACGGCCACAGCAGTATATCGACAGGGAACTGCCAGAAATTCAGGCCAGTTTCAGAAGAGGATGTAGAACCAGGGATATCATTGCTGATGTCAGATGGATCCTGGCTGAAAGCAGAGAATACCAGAAGGATGTTTACCTGTATTTTATTGACTATGCAAAGGCATCCAACTGTGTGGATCATAACAAACTACGGATAACGTTGTGAAGAATGGGAATTCGAGAACACTTAATTGTGCTCATGAGTAACCTTTACATAGATCAAGAGGCAGTTGTTCAGACAGAACAAGGGGATACTGACTGGTTTAAAGTCAGGAAAGGTGTGTGTCGGGGTTGTATTCTTTCACCATTCCTATTCAATTTGTATGCTGAGCAAATAATCCGAGAAGCTGGACTATACGAAGAAGAATGGGGCATCAGGATTGGAAGAAGACTCATTAACAACCTGTGTTATGCAGATGACATGACCTTGCTTGCTGAAAGTGAAGAGGACTGAAGCACTTACTAATGAAGATCAAAGATCAAAGCCTTCAGCCTGGATTACACCTCAACATAAAGAAAACAAAAATCCTCACAACAGGACCGATGAGCAACATCATGATAAACGGAGAAAAGATTGAAGTTGTCAAGGATTTCATTTGACTTGGATCCACAATCAACAGCCATGGAAGCAGCAGTCGAGAAATCAAAAGACGCATTGCATTGGGTAAATCTGCTGCAAAGGACCTCTGTAAAGTGTTGAAGAGCAAAGATGTCACCTCGAAGACTAAGGTGCACCTGACCCAAGCCATGGTATTTTCAATCACATCATATGCATGTGGAAGCTGGACAATGAATAAGGAAGTCCAAAGAATTGATGCCTTTGAATTGTGGTTTTGGTGAAGAATATTGAATATACCATGGACTGCCAGAAGAATGAATAAATCTGTCTTGGAAGAAGTACAACCAGAATGCTTCTTAGAAGCAAGGATGGCGAGACTGCATCTTACATACTTTGGACATGTTGTCAGGAGGGATCAGTCTCTGGAGAAGGACATCATGCTTGCCAAAGCTCAGGGTCAGCGGAAGAGAGAAAGACCCTCAACGAGGTGGATTGACACAGTGGCTGCAACAATGGGCTCAAGCATAACAACGATTGTAAGGATGGCACAGGACCGGGCAGTGTTTCGTTCTGTTGTGCATGGGGTCGCTGTGAGTCAGAATCGACTCGGTGGCACCTAACAACAACAGCAACAACAACATTCTACTGTGGGTCATCATTCTTCTTAAGGCATGGCATGAAAACACTTTCGTTAGGTTGGTCCAGCTGCGCTTGGATTAACACTTCAGTGGAATTAGAACACAACATTGCAAAAACACACCAAAAGGCCGCCTGGTACACATTTCTGAACAAGCCAGGTTCAGTTTTTCCTTTTCTAATATTTTTATCCAGCTACCTAATGGAATGAGAACCTGGATTAAGTCAATTCTGTTCTCTGATAACATGATTTTAATGTTGACAATCATTACAGCTTGCACCGTTAAAAGTTGTATGAAAGTTACCACTAATACCTTGGCCCAGAGAAGCAATCTGATGCCTGTGCATAGGCTAATGTATGTGGAAGCTATTAGCATTCTCCATAAACTGGAAGAACCAGCGTTTAGCTTTTTCATTTGAAACGGTCAACAGGTCTCTAAGGACAAGCCACCCACCCTAACATCATCAGAGGTGACTGTCATAGCATGGTGAAGACACCCAGAGCTGCCTAGCAACTAAGGCACCAGTGGTGCCCAACTATCAAAACCGATAGTGTCTGGGGTCTTAAATGTTTGCTGGTTCAAGCAGCCACTAGGGAGGAGCACAGCCAATGGTGATTTAAAGACAATTCCATGCAGAGGAAACTAATTCTTAAGTTGATCAGATGATATTCAATAAAATCCTTGATCAAAAGCAGAGAATTGTAAGAGAAATTTTACTGAATCTTTGATCAAGGTAAAATGGCTGAACTAAATCCATGCCTCTGTGGTATTCAGCAGAATTAAAACCAAAATAACAGAGCCTGACATTTAGGCTCCTTATGTGGCTAGCAACCATGGGCAATTAAGGAAACGTTTTCTCTGTGGTTAATGCAGAATGTGGAAAGAATGTATCTAATGCTTATTGCAAGCCCCAATACCAAACATCCTCAAGAAATGTTTTACAAGCAAGATATTTTTATGACCTATGTGTTGTAAACGTCTTGTGACTATCACTGTAGTCTCTGTGCTCACACTAATTTCTGCCGTTAACCCATGTAACCAATCCTTGTAGCCTACCTATGCACATATATCCAGTGAAAGTCTGTTTCCTGCTTAGTTTAACCCTTCTTTTTGTGACCACGATTGAAGACTAGCCAATCAATGATTTTTGTTGTAATTTCCTTCATCCTTGCTTGAGATGCTTTCTCTGGACTCTGGTTTTTCACTTGTGTGAGCCGGTGATTTCCCATTCCAATGAATCTTTAATGCTGAATAAATCCTCTGAATTTTCATTGTAAGGTCTGAGTAGTTTTTCTCGACGATAACGTTATTTAACAATAATGTATCAGGTACATTTTCTTTAGCTCATCCAAATGAGTACTAAAAGCTGATTTTAAAATATCACTTTTAAATAATGTTAACTATACCTACTTTGTCACCAAGGCCCATTTTATTTTTTTTCTGCAAAAATCCCTTATTTTGAAAGGTTATGCCAACTAGTTGTACCCTGCAATAACCAGAATCCTAATGGCTATAATTTGTTGCAGTTCTTTGTTCTTTGCTAGGCGTTATTTATTCCTTACAGCAATCCCACAAAGCAGGCATTTTCTTCCATTTTAAAGGTAAAGAAACTTTGATGTTTCTTAGAGACATTAAGTAACTTGATCAAGATGGAATAGCTAGTGAGACCAAGAGTGGAACTGGGTCTTTTTGATTTCAGAACCTGAGCTCTTAAGGCTCTGCTCTGAGCATTAATTGTTAATCCACTGTCCCATTTTTATAGCGTTCTCTCAGAGCTTCTAGTTAGCATGAGGAAACCAGTACGGCCAGACAGAGTTGATATCACTCTTCTAAAAGCAATGAAAGCTGACTAGCTTACGAATCACTGTTGTTAGTTGTTGTCATCTCTGACTCATGGTGACCTAACGTATAACAGAATGAAACTTTGCCCTGCCCTGCACCATCTTCCCTATCATTGGTATGCTTGAGTTCGTTGTTGTAATTATTGTGTAGTGCCTTCCAACCTAGTGAGCTCATTTTCCAGCACAATACTGAACAATATTCTGTTGTGATCCCAAAGGTTTTTATTGGCTAATTTTCAGACTTAGATCATGAGGCCTTTTTCCTAGTCTGTCTTAGTCTGGAAGCTCTGCTGAAACCTGTCCACCAAAGGTGACCCTGCTGGTATTTGAAATACCAGTGACACTGCTTCCTGCGTCATAACAATATACAAGTACACACCACAGTACAACAAACTGACAGCTGGTTTGTGGCTATGAACTATGCCATATATAAATTTACAATTTCCATAAGGCCTTTTAAAATATTCAGAAAAGCTGGAAAATCCCAATCATTACCTGTATAGATCACCTAGTAATCCAGGTAATCGGTTTTAACAAAATGTAAACTAAACTATATACTCAAAAAGTGTCATCCAATTAGCTGAGCAAGTGTCTACATAAATATGTATCCATTTTCAAGTTTCCAGCAATTTTGCAGTGACCTATTTATGATTATAAAATGTTTATATCAATGTGTGAACTACCTTTATCACCATATTTCAGCAATTATGTGTATGAAATGTATACATATTCTCGCATAGGTTTCATTTTCTTTAAATGTCAAGAAATTACCTTGCAGTACAATTACTTAGTTGACTGTTTGACATCTGTTTGCAATGTTTTTTGTTCTTTTTAACACACAAAGATAATGATGACGATTTCTGGAAGTGTTAGAAGTAGAAAAATAGCTAAATAGAACATTTTTCCCTCTGAATAATCTCATCAAGTGTTCCGCTATAAGATGACCTGTTATGATTCTACTGAGATATATTTTCAGCTAATTCTTATAAAAAAGGCAATTGTGAATTTCTAATAACTACTGGATTATTCGAAAATACATCAGAAAGTTTTCCAAGTATTCATTTTTCTCTCAGTAGAGAACTGCACATTTAATTATTTGAATAATTTTCCTTGAATTGTGACTGGTTTACCTCTTAATTCCATATGCCACATATCCACATTAAAATCTGAAACTACTTACTATAAATAAAATCTGTCACCATGTGGATTTCCACCATAGCAGCTATCGCTAAATTTTGTGGAATAATGCCACAGTTGGATAATATATTAATCACTGAGGAGATACATGCAGGAAATCATCAGTAAAACCCATGTTCCTGGAAATTTTGAACCTGTTGGTCTCATCATTCTGTTTTCAATTTTATGATCCCAAAGGTCAGGTGTACTCTATTTAGAGAGGAAGGATGCCTTAATGTTGTGATTTCAGGGTAGCTTGGGAGGCCAAATTATCTCCTGAATTGGTTTCCACAGGGCCATTCTCTCATTTAAGATTCACTGTAGAGGCCCTCATAGATTCAGTCATTGACATTATCATTGTTTTTATTGTTAGTTGCTGTCCTTGAGTAGATTCTGACTCATGGCAGCCCCATGAATGCACAGTAGAGATGCTTCACAGGGTTTTCAAGGCTGTGAACTTTTGGAAGCATATCTTCAGGCCTGTCTTTCGATTGTCCCTGGGGGTTCAAAGTCGACAAACTTTCAGCTGGAAGTCGACCCCTTAACCATTTGCACCACCTAGGGACCCCTATTAACACCATACTGGAAAGAAAAATATTAAATTATATCCCCAAGTGAAAGTTATGGTCAACTTAAGAAATGCTCTGAGGAAGTAGGAAGGAATGGAATATAGTTTTAATAGTGGCAACAGTGAAGAAATTGAGCCAGAACTCATGACTCACTCTGGAAATCATGAGCTGGGTAAAGTATTAAAATGCAAAGTTCTTAGGAGATGGAGAAAAAGGTAAGAATTAGGAAAATCTAGAAGAGGACAGAGTAGAGGGTATTACAATCAAACCAGTAATATCACGATTTTGCCTGAAACCATAATGATGATACACGTCTCTCTTCTACAAGTGCTGTGATACCCAAGTGTAGTCTCTCCATAAGTATTGAGCCCTTCCTTTTTTGAGGAAAGCTACGAATTACACAATCATAAAATTCTGCATACAATTAATTGTACCACTTTTGAAAATTACTTCCTTCACATAGATAACGTATAAAAAGATCTTTATAAAGCACCGTCTCCCTTAGTCTCATTTGCAATGTAAAAATTAATGGCCAATTCCTGAAAAGGTATAACTTAATCCAAAATATACCAATTCAATAAAGGTAAAGTTGAATTATGCTTAGGAGTAAATTTCAATGAAAGACTGCTGTTATTAGTGTTGACAATTTGAAATTAATTGACTCATTTTTATCAGGGAAATGTTCATGTCATTTTTGACACTGAACTAATTTTAATATTTTCATCGAGACTGTATTGTATAAATTTATAAACAAATGTATATAATTTGGAACCAGCACAAAGATTACTTAAGTAGATTTATGTCATATCATTGCCTTTATCTTCAAGTCATTGAGATCGACTGTGGCAAAACTTGTGTTATTGACAGTATCTATGTCAGTGAGAAAAGGATGACCAAAGCCTGTTTCAACATTAACATCTTCAGAGAGCAGTAACTTTCAAAGGACATCTCCAGTGTTTCCTGGTGTCTGATGATTTCTGCAGATGTTGACAAGGGTTTGGAACTCCCTCTAGCATGCAGCAGTGCTTACTCTAGTATTATAAATGTTGCATAGCTGTTTACATATTCATGGTCTCCTCCAGAGCAATGGCTGGGCCAGAAGAGCTTCTGGTTTTCAACAGCTTCTATAAAGGTGAATACAGGGCTCTGAATACAAAGCTGTATCTTGTATGGACAAACCTCCCATCAAATAAACAAATTCATGAACAAATAAACTGTTACTTTTGTTTCCTAAACAGGTTTTCAATTTCTCTCTCAATAAGTTAAATTTCTCTCTCAAATTCAATCAAGCACTTCAAGACTTATTCACTGTAAAGTCACAATTATTTCTGGATTGTTGTTAGTTGCCATCAAGTTAATTTCCACACATAGCAAGTCCATGTTCTAGAGTAGAACTGCCCCATAGGGTTTCCTAGGCTTTATGGGAGGAGATCACCAGGTCTTTTCTCCCATGGAGCCACTGGATGGGTTCAAACTGCCAACATTTGGTTAGTGGTCAAGCAATTAACCATAGCATCACAAGGGCTCCTTTATGTCTAAGTAGTAGAGAATATTATATGCTCTTCCTATTTCCTTGGTGGAGCCCTGGTGACACAGTGGTTAAGAGCTACAGCATGCAATGGCTGTTAATCAAAAGGTCAGCATTTCGAATCCACCATCCAGGACTTGGAAGCTGTGATTCAAGGTCCTTTCTTTCATAAATTTGATGACTTTCACACCAGAAGGCCAGCCTTCTCTCAGGATTCCTAGCCAAGTCTTTAGCGTCATTATGAACATGTAGAAATGACGTTTGTCGACAATCAGTAAGGTAGATAAGGTGCCAAGCACAGCACAACTTCTGTATATATACAGATATTGGCTTCTGAAGACATTTTGCTTGTGGAAGAAACAGTGCAGCATTTAATGTGGGCAGGTGTCTTTGATGTTTTCCAAAAATAAATAAATAAATAAACCTCAGCTGCTATTGAGTCAACTCCAACTCATGGCAATCCCATGTGTGTCAGAGTAGAACCATGCTCCACAGGGTTTTCAATGGCTGATTTCCTACAAGTAGATCACTAGGTCTTTCTTCCCAGGCAGGCTCAAAACTTCAACCTTTTGATTAGCAGCCAAGAGTGCTCACCTTTGGCACTATCCAGGGATCCGACATTTTCAAACAGGGCTCACAAATGGAATGTCTTTCTTTGATGATGACAATCTGCATATTGATGATGCCTTTCTGCCACAAAACAGATGACTGCATTGAAAGACTGGCTAGTTTTATCCAATTCCATGGTGAAAAGAAAACAGTAATGTGGCAATTTCCCCAACCATTCATTGAGCCAGTCAGTAAACCAGTAACCAGTAACCATAGTCCATCTAATATAGCTGACTCTCTGTTTGCTAATCAGTCTGCTAGGAAATGGAGACACAGGGGAGAACTAAGTAAGATTCTTTCCATAACAGGGCTAATGTTTTGCTTTTTCATGACCTCCCTCAAAATATTAGCAAAACTGCTTGCAGCTCTGGAGGGATTTTAGCATTCTATAGAGGCATGCTTAATTTTTTTTTTTTTTTTTGCTTAAAGTATCACCAGGGTACATGGCTTCACCAAAGTCTCCCTAATTGTATGTACCTTCTTTTATTGTGATAAGAAACCTTGTAGAATGAATGGGTCAAGATAAAATTCCAATAATGTTTAAATCTCTCCCTTGTGAAAAATATTCACTGTCCGATCCATTTTCAGAATGGACTTAGAGAGCTACTTCAGTGTGTTGCTTTCATGTTTCCACAGGCAAGAAGCACACTGCTGCTTTTATGCACTATCATACTCACAGATGAAAGAACAACCCAAATTACACATGGTTCATCTTTCCTTCGACATTCCCATTGCACATTATGAACAAAAATTGTCTACAACTGTGAAACAATTCTAAACATCAAAATATATTAAGGAAAATGATTTATGTTACATGAATGTTTAAAATAGCATACAAGTTACCCAACAGTTTCTCAGAGTATACAGTTCCCCAATAGAATTATTTGACATGAAAAAAAAATATTTTATGAGAGTATTTTTCAAAATAACAGGAAGAAAATCTAATAGACATCAGCAACAAAACTATTCCCAGTTCAAAATTTCTCTAAAGGCCATTCTTGGGAACAAGATTAACGTCAGTTCTGTTGCAGGAAAAATAAGGTTAAAGGAAAGGAAAAGTTTAGCATGGAAAAAATAAAAGCCTTTGTAAATATGTTTATTTTAACTAACATAAAAAGACGGAACTCTAAATAAAGGTACTCAGTCTTTTATTACAGCAAAATTAAGTACTTTTCATTTCCATTGCTATCCCTTGTTATCTAGAAAATTTTCAGGCTCTCCATCTGTAAGTTACAACAAGTGATTTTTATATTCATTTTCTTTAACATTCTTTGATGGTTATGAGGGCGGGGAGCAAGGGAGAGGATTATTTACTAACTAGATAAAAAAAAAATTATCTTAGGTGAAGGGAAGGACAACACAATATAGGGGAAGTCCGTACAACTGGACTAAACCAAAAGCAAAGAAGTTTCTTGAATACAACCAAACACTTTGAGGGCAGAGTACCAGGTGCAGAATCTGGGGACCATGGTTTCAGGGGACTTCTAAGTCAATGGGCATATCAAAGTGTATTAAGAAAACGTTCTGCATCCCACTTGGGTGAGTGACGTCTGGTGTTTTAAAAGGTAGCGAGCAGCCATCTAGGATGCATCAATTGGTCCCAACCCACATGAAGCAAATGAGAATGAAAAACACCAGAGACACTAGGAAAATATGAGCCCAAGAGACAGAAAGAGCCACATAAACCAGAGACTCCATCAGTTTGAGACCAGAAGAACTAGATGGTGCCCAGCTACCACCAATGATCGCCCTTACAGGGAATACAACAGAGAGTCCTGATGCAGCAGGAGAAAAGTGGGGTGCAGAACACAAATTCTAGTAAAAAGACCAGACTTAATGGTCTGACTGAGACTGGAGGGACCCCTGAAGACCTGTTCCCCAGACTCTCTGTTAGCCCACAACTGAAACCATTCCCGAAGCCAACTCTTCAGACAAAGATTAGACTGGACTGTAAGACATGAAATGATACTTGTGAAGTGAATGCTTCTTGTCTCAAGTAGATATATGACACTAAATGGGCAGCTCCTGTCTAGAGGTGAGATGAGAAGGCAGAAAGGGACAGGGGTTGGTTGACTGAACATGGGAAATCGGGGTGGAAAGGAGGAGTGTGCTGTCACATTATAGAGAAAGGAACTAGGGTCACATAACAATGTGTGTATACATTTTTTTTGTATGAGAAACTAACCTGAACTGTAAACTTTCACTTAAAGCACAATAAATAAAAAATAAAGTAAAAATTCATTTTCTTTGTATGCAAAGAGGTGTATTCTCTGTTAAATAGTCAAAGCCTTTTTGATTTTGTGATTCGAGCATTCCAGATTCCCTCTCCAGAGATCGTATCTTCTAGATCTTATCTTCTAACTCCTCTGGTTTTACCTCCACTGGTCATTCTTAGGAGTATCTCAGAGGCCTGTTATCATAAATATTGAAACCAGTGTATAGTTCTAAGAGCTCAGGTTTTATTCTATTTTTCTGTTTGTAAAATCTTGTACCACTACCCATTTATCTTACTTTTCTACCCATTTTTTGTAGGTACCCCTTTTTCCAATTGGCCTCAAAAAAAGTATCCTACAATTTGTGTAAATCATACTTAACAGATCTGAAATCCTTTGGGTTGACAATAAGGTACAAAGAAATAAAATTGCATATACGCAGATTTTATTAAAAGTAAATTCCCAGCTGGGAAAAGATTCATACAAATTCTGATATCAGTAAATAGTGAGTCACTTTGTTTAAAAACTTTTAATATATTTTGCAGTATCCTCTAAAACTTTTCCAATGTATGGAAACCAGATTTCATAATCACTGTCCTAAGACTGTGGGAGAAGGATGTGGCAGTCTGCTCCAGTAAATATTGTTGTTGTTGTTAGGTGCCATTAAGTCAGTTCTGATCCACAGCAACCCTATGCACAACAGAATGAAACAATGCCTGGTCCTGGGCCATCCTGACTGCCCTATGGGGCAGTACTATTCTGTGGTACAGGGTCACTATGTGTTATTATCCACTTGATGGCACTCCCAATAAAAGATATAATGGTGCTAAGGGTTGTTACTACAGGTAAAAAGACCAAAGGATCTATGGAGACATTAATGTAAAATAATACAAATGATTTTCTCCAATGCAATAAACATAACAAATATTTTGCTGTTTTTCATAATCTCATTCAGTCTGCTTAAACTTTTCATGAAATCAGAGATCCTAGGACTCAAGATCACAGGACCAGAAGCACTAGGGTCTGTAAAAATTTTAAGTTTTTTTTTTTTTTTGCACAGGACTTAAGGATCTACAGCCTAGAACTCTCTTGTGTCATTTTAAGAACTGGAATCCAGGAATGGGGCCCTTTTCCTTTCTGAAGCCAAATTAGAAAGTTTTATCTAACTGAAGAGAAATGGGTATGTCTCTGGGCCTGCCTAAAAATCAGGATACACAGAATTATGGAGATAATTCTTCTTAATCTCACTGTTTGCAATCCCCAGTGAGGACACTGGGGCAGTGGTGTTACTAAGGGCATGCAGGGGGTACAGACCACACCTGGTGACACTCTCAGAGGAAGTGACACCAAATGACTATCTATAAAATTTTTGTGCAGTGTTTCTACAGAAATTTATTATTTTTTATACAAATATCCATGTAGTTAGTTAACAAAAACATTTTTCATAAACCAGCTTACATGTATCAATTTACCTACAAAGCTAAAACGCTATGCTAATTTACTTTTTGAAACTTCTAATGAGCTCTAGTCAGAGCTGTCATTATTGCCTAATTACAGTGACAATTCTGGTTTCCTCTGCACGCAATACAAGCATGCATTGTTGTTTTCTTTACTGCCATTGTTTTTATAATCATTGATTTTGTCAAAGTTTCTGGTGTTTTAGCCACAACATTGTGGTAATTAGTGTTTGTGAACCTATATCAATAACTTTTTCAAGAATGAAGTAGTAATTAAAGGAAAGAAGAAAGATCAAAAAAGGTTTCTGCTCAGTTACTAATAAAGTTATAAGTAATAATGCTTTAAGTCAGTAGAATGATTTTACAAAACAATTTTCTTGTTAGTTTTGAGGGCCATGTGTGGGAGGGCGGTGATAACATGAATTACCACACTGAGTGGCACCAACCCTAGTGATGCCACTGTACAGGGGCAGGATTCTTACGCCGCGGAATTCAACCGCTACACTGTGTATTCTGATAAACTCCACAATTATGTCTGCAATAACCGAAAAGACCTTGCTGGTTTAGTTTTATTACCAGAAAAACAAGCAATCTTTTTATTAGATATGAGAATAAGCTACACATAACTCTTTTCTCATCAAATGACCTGCCAGGCCATACAGAGCCCATCTCCAATCAGTCTGTTCTCCCTCTGGTCTCCCATTTCCCCTTTTCCCTATTCACATTACCACAGGAGTATTTTAGATGCTAACTCTCTCCTTCAGAGTCCTCGCTCCATTCAGAACAAATTGTAGGGACGGCATAGCATTCTTACCGCACCTAAGAGTCCACCTCGGCCCTTTCAGAATCTCCAGGGAAGAACACCCTGGTGACAGATCTAGAGCAGTGTCTTGAAATTTTGATAACTGTGTTTTTCTTTTCTTCACTCTGTTGTATGTGACCCCTCCTCTGATCATTATCTCTAGGAAAGTTAGAACACTTTTAAAAATGATGAAAAGGGAAACAGACATTGTTCAGTTTTGACTAAAAAATAGTTCTTAAATAGCTAAAGGGAGGTCTGGATGAAGCATGTCATAATGCCACAGGGTTAGAGCTGAAAAAAACATAGTGGAAAAGCACAACTACCCCATCCCTGGAGAGGCCAGGCAGGGGAGGTGGGCAGGAGGTAAGGCAGTAGTGGTGGGATGAGGACCCGCATAAGATGTTAGCTTTGTGTGATGGCCAAGGCCTTTCAGAGGAGCCCAGTGTCAGGGAACAGCAGGGGAGCTGAGCCCAAACTTGCAGACAAGCTATTGCATCCAAAGAAGCCCCAGCCAAGAGGAGCCACTTTCGCAGCTCTTCTCACTGCTGTGAGTTGAGGCCCTTCCTTGACAACACCTGCATGGTTCAAACAGGGCTCATCCAATAGGAGAAGATGGGATGCTGGTAGGCACCAGCTCCCCTGACCCCCTGCAACACACACACACTTACACTCACACACACTCATTCACTCATGCTCACATGAACTCTCACACACATGTGCACATGCTCACAAAGAGCGTACACACTTACGCACACACACGAGAGACTCCTGTCACTCCTCTCCAAAATGAAATAAAAAGACTCAGTATCCTGACACTCAGATGGCAGTTGTGATTAAAAAAAAAAAAGCACCACACCCTGTATGTGGATAGGACTGGATAATGATAGCAGTTGCCCCTGCTACACAAACATTTTTCTTCCTGAAATTGACTATTTTCGCTAGCATAAATTTGACATGTTATTTTACTAGTGGATTCTCAATCTCTTTACTCTGCTTACAAATTAAATACAACAAAAGGGAAAACAAAAACCTCTTATCATTAGCTTTGAGAAAAAAATAGAAAAAAGTTGAAAGAAAAGAAATTCCTGTTCTTCATTATGTAGCCAGCATACCTTATACTAACTTGCTATTTATCCTTTCTAGAATACAAACAATATGCAGCTAATAGGAAGACTGTTGATTAGATAATTAGAAATATCTTTTATTCTGATTATAAATCAATAGATCCTGTTGTATTCAATCCCCATAGTATTTTTTAAGTATATGTACTGATTAGTAATCATATTTTCCCTTAACAACACATCATGAACATTTTATTTTTAAATATTATCTAAAATCACGACAGATGGCTGCACAGATATCCATAGTACAGATATATAAATTTATTTAAACAATTGTTCTTGTCATTGTTGTGTGCTGACCAGCTGATTCTGATTCATAATGATCCTATATGATAGAATAGAACTGCCCTACAGGGTTTCTTAGCCTGTAGTCTTTACAGGAGCAGATCGCAGGGTCTTCTCTCCTGAGGAGCAGCTGGTGGGTTCAAAGTGCCGACCTTTTGGTTAGCAGCCAAGCACTTAACCATTGTGCTAATAACCTGCAATATGTAAGAGCACTCATTTTCCCAACTCTGGAAAACAGGTTTTTTTTTTCCATTAATGTGTACTTTATTTTTAAAATATTGCCAGCTTTTTGTTTCCAGTTGTGATTTACAATTAATTGTGAAGCTGATCATTATATGTGGTCATTTCTGTGTGTGTGTGAGTTGCCTTTTTGGGTATTTTATCCATATAAGAGCTATGGAATTGACTTGAAGGCAATGGATTTTTTTAATAAAAGAATACATTTTTTTCTTTGACTTATTTACCTGAAAGAGAATTATTTGTCAGATATATTGCAAACATCTTTCTTCTTTCATTTTGTTTATGTTTTTGATAAAGCAAAACTTTTTTTTTATTGTGCTTTAAGTAAAAGTTTACAAACCAAGTCAGTCTCTCATACAAAAACTTATAAACACCTTGCTATGTAACCCTAGCTGCTCTCCCCCTAATATGATAGCATACTCCCCCTCTCCACCCTGTATTGCCCCTGTCCATTCAACCAGCTCCTGTCCCCCCGTCTTCTCTTCTCACCTTCAGACAGGAGCTACATAGACACATAGTCTCATGTGTCTACGTAGGCCAAGAAGCTCATTCCTCATCAGTATCATTTTCTGTCTTATAGTCCAGTCCAATCTCTGTCTGAAGAGTTGGCTTCGGGAATGGTTCCAGTCTTGGGCTAACAGAGGGTCCCGGGGGCCATGACCTCTGGGATCCCTCCAGTCTCAGTCAGACCATTAAGTGTGATCTTTTTATGAGAATTTGGGGTCTGCATCCCACTGTTTTCCCACTCCCTCAGGAATTCTCTGTTGTGTTCCCTGTCAGGACAGTCTTCAGTGGTAGCCAGGCACCATCTAGTTCTTCCAGGCTTGGGCTGATGTAGTTTCTGGTTTATATGGCCCTTTCTGTCTCTTGGGGTCATATTTACCCTGTGTCTTTGGTGTTCTTCATTCTCCTTTTTTCCAGGTGGGTTGAGACCAATTGATGCATCTTAGGTGGTCCCTTGCTTGTGCTTAAGACCCCAGATGCCACTCACCAAAGTGGGATGCAGAACATTTTCTTAATATATTTTGTTATGCCAATTGACCTGGATGTCACCTGAAACCATGGTCCCCAGACCCCTGTCCCTGATACTCTGGCCTTCAAGCCATTTGGTTGTATTCAGGAAACTTTTTTGCTTTTGGTTCAGTCCAGTTGCGGTGATCTCCCCATATTGTGTGTTTTCTTTCCCTTCACCTAAAATAGTTCTTATCTGTTATTTAATTAGTGAATGCCCCTCTCCCTCCCTCTGCACCCTCATAATCATCAAAGAATATTTTCTGTTTTTAAATTTTTTCTTGAGTTTTTATAATAGTGGACTCATACAATATTTGTCCTTTTACAACTGACTAATTTCATTCAGCATAATGCCTTCCAGATTCCTCCATGTTCTGAAACATTTCACAGATTCATCGCTGTTCTTTTTTTGTTTCGTAGTATTCCATTGTGTGAATATACCATAATTTATTTATCCATTCATCAGTTGATGGGTGCTTTGGTTCTTTCCATCTTCTTGCTATTGTGAACAGTGCTACAATGAACATGGTTGTGCATATATCTCTTCATGTGAAGGCTCTTATTTCTCTAGGATATATTTCAAGGAGTGGAATTGCTGGATCATATGGTAGTTCTATTTCCAGCTTTCTAAGGAAATGCCAAATCGGTCTCCAAAGTGGTTGTACCATTTTACATTCCTACCAGCAGTGTATAAGTGTTCCAGTCTCTCCACAACCTCTCCAACATTTGTTATTTTGTATTTTTTGGGTTAATGCCAGCCTTGTCGGGGTGAGATGGTATCTTATTGTAGTTTGGGTTTGTATTTCTCTAACGGCTAATGATCGTGAGCATTTCCTCATGTACGTGTTAGCTGCCTGAATGTCTTCTTCGGTGAAGTGCACGTTCATATCTTTTACCCACTTTTTAATTGGGTTATTTGTCTTTTTGTTGTTGAGTTTTTACAATATCATGTAGATTTTCAAAATCAGATGCTGATCAGATATGTCATAGCCAAAAGCTTTTTCCCAGTCTGTAGGTAGTCTTTTTACTCTCTTGATGTCTTTGGATGAGCATAAGTGTTTGATTTTTAGGAGCTCCCAGTTACCTAGTCTGTCTTCTGGTGTTTGTGCACTGTTAATAATGTTTTATATACTGTTTATACCATGTGTTAGGGCCTCTAGCATTGTCCCTATTTTTTCTTCCATGATCTTTATTGTTTTAGATTGATATAGCAAAACTTTTCACTTATATATTCTAATTTACTAATATTTTCTTTTCTTTTTTCTTTTAACATTAAAAGGCCTTACCTACCCCAATATCTATTCAGCATCAATGTTTAACATGCATATTGTAAGAATTTACTATGCTTCAAAGCAAAAGAGAAATGTACTCTGACTTTTCAAAATTCATAGTCAAGAGAAGTAAGGACTGTGGTTTATGTTTAATATATAACATTTTATCTTCTAGAATGTTTTGGTGTGTGAGTGGATCAAAAATAGATTTCATGAAATTGCCTAATTTTCATTTGCATACCCACATCTTCATTTGTTGTATTTAATAAACACAGTCAATGCTGTATTATAATTAGTAGCAAGGATTCTAGGATCAGATATAGCTGGTTATGAATTCTATTGGCTATCTCTGTGTCTTTTGCCATTTTATTTTACCCCAGATGAATCTCATTTTCCTAAGGTGTAAAATGGGAACAATATTAGGTCCTATTTATTTGGCCATTTAGTGAAGATAGAAGGAGGCAACTGGTGGAAATAGCTTTAAAAAAATATAGTAAGCATTTTATAAATATTAGCTAAATTTTTTATTAGCTATCTATGTTTTTGCTCACTGCTTTGGAATACCACCATCATTTATCAAATACATGCTTAATATTTCTAATAATTTTATTTCTATCTAATTATAAACTTTCACTTGATAATTTTGTAAACCTACTACATGTCTTCCTTGTTATTAACTATTTTATTCCCCCCTTTCCTAGCTATTCTCACTCATTTTTCTAAATGAACTTGCAAATCACATTATCAAATTCCAAAATTTATCTTGGTTAGCTCTTGTATTAGAATTTAATTAACATTTAAATTGATTTGACAAAAATGTACATATTTATACTATTGAAGCATCCCACTAGAAAGTGCAATCTTGTCATGAGTTTTTTTTTCCTGTATATCTATAATTCTTTTCTAATTTTGTTCAGATAGGGTCTACATATTTATTAGTAGATTTATTCTTAGATATTCTTAGCTATATAATTCTGTTGCTATGGTGATTAAAATTTGCATATGAGGTAGTAGTAAGTTAACTATGCACACTCTATTAATGCTTTTGCTTCAAGGATTGTAACGAATCAGTTCCTTGGCTTGTATGTCATCCTACTGAAGAAATAAAGTTTTTACTTAATATCATCTGGTTAAACACCACCAACTCGCTGATTTTAAAAACGCACCTCTAAGGTAATTTCCACACATTTCACATATAAACTTAAATTTATATAAATACAGTTCGAAAAAGACATTCTTGTTTCCAAATTCAAGAGATTTTGTAAGAGAAATGTTATAAAACCACAAAATATTATGATATATTGTATCAAATGACAAATATAAAAATAGGTTCTTATCTCCTTTTGAAAATAGTGGAACAAATGGAAAAGTTCATAAGCATGACACCAAGGCAAGTAAGAAAGATGTCAGATTAACATAATTTACTTTTCTCTTTTGAATCACAGTCAATTTCATGCCAAAAGTGAAATGCATGTAGTGACTAATCCTAACAAATTTAGCTCTGCGAAAGTAACCATCTAAGAATATTTTCTGGGATTTTAAATAACTGAGGATACGCCAATGGTAGAGATCCGCTGCAGGGGATATATCCCCACACTGTATTAATAGTATATGTTATAATCTTCTGGTTGATTTGGCTCTGAATAGCAACAAAAATAATACTGCTATATTTATTATAAGGTAAAAATAAAGCAGAGTAAAGCTTTTGTACATCAAATAATTTTGAGTAATTGCTGGAAGAGAAGTTAGATTATCTCCGTACTTAGTGTAGTAGCTGTGCTATTAAAAGAAGGAAGTAAAAATGAAAAAGAATGAGGAAGACCAGACAATGTGGTTCAGCATGGAAGCAGACACTGCAACACTTGCAACATGATTTTTTAAAAAAATACCCAAACTGGTACCACAATGCATATAACCTGAGCCAGGTCTAAGGGTGTCAGTAAATATAAATAAAGAGGGAATTTTGTCAACATTAGACCCAGTTGCTACACCTACAAATTATTTTTCTTGCCCACTAAATATTAAAAGCTTTGGGCCCTGGTGGTATAGCGGTTAAGAGCTTGGCTGCTAACCAAAAGGTCAGCAGTTCGAATCCACTAGCTGCTTCTTGGAAACCCCACTGGGGCAGTTCTGTTCTGTCCTATAGAGTCACTATGAGTCAGAATCAACTCAATGACAATGACTTTGGTTGTTTTGTTTTTTTCTTTAATATAGTATAAATAGAGTTTATTCCATTTGAGGACTCAGTTTTTCTAAACCGAATTTCTTTTAAAAACAAAAGAGACAAATAACAGAAGACAGTTAAAAGAACAGGTTCAAGTATTCTTAAAAGGAAGTCCATTGCGTAAATTAAGAACATTCTTAAAAACCTATTAGATTCAGTTGCACCAGAAATTCAACCTCGACTATGCCAATTTCATTAAGAAAAGCCAACATATATATTAATCTACGTCTTTAAAGGTCACACCACTGGGACTTTAAAAGCGGGAGGAGCAGACAGATTTTTTAAGTGTGACTATTTTAACATCATTATATAGTTGGTTATAAAAATTCAGGCTGTAAATTGAGCATGGTAATTTTTTATGGAAGAAACAGCTAGTCAGTCATTATTCCTTAACAGTAATTTCCCACTAGTGTGGTGTGCAAAGAAAACTCATACCTTAAAGTGATTCTCAGTTTTATCTGCAGGTTACTGCACACATTTAAATATAATACCAAACCGGAGGCTCCTCAGAAATGAAAATGAAAAGCAAAAAAGCCAAAGGTGACCTCCCAATGTAACATTTAAAATGAAATCTGTTTATTTGACAGATCTGTTCCCTAGCTTTTCTGCAAGGCTGCGAGTTATTAGAATTTTTCATGCAGCCGAGACCTTTACCACTCAGCAGCTTTCTTCTTCTTTCACATTAACCTTTTCCCTGAAGCAGGACCATGCATGTTATCACAGCAAGAGTGCTAAAGGAAGCTTCATAGAGATTAATAATAGAAAGGACTTTGTACTTCTTGTCAAACCGGCTGAGTGGTTCGTCTTTACTGCTTACCCAGGAACAGCAGGGGTTTTTCCAGGGAGGCCAGGCCAAGGGGCAGCACACCCACATTTAGCCACTCTGGAGAAATTGGACAAATATAAATGAATCCTCAGGCTTGGTTGAGCTTTGTACTTAACAGTTACTAAGTGCTAACAGCTTAAGCATTCAGCTGCTAACCAAAAGGTCAGCAGTTCAAATCTAGCAGCCTCTTCTTGGAAAACTTATGGGCAGTTCTACTCTGTCCTATAGGATCGCTTGTTATGATTCAGAATCAACTCAACAGCAAAGGGTTTGGTTTTTTTTGGTTAAGTGCTAACAGCATGGTAGCTATCCCAAACTCAAAAACCCAGTGCCCTCGAGTCAATTCCGACTCATAGCGACCCATACTACGGGAGGAAAATCATCAGCCTGTTCCATTCTATAGGGAAGATGCTTTTCAGCAATTACCGTCTTGGTTTTAATATAATACCAACTGAATATGTAAACAGGAAGCAAACAATAACAAAATCAAATACATAGAACCTTATTTTAGCAGAGGAAAACAGAATTCTAGAAACATCAACTAATATTTTATCTGAATAAAAATCTGAAAATATATGTTTGAATAAAATGCCCTATGTAATAGAATAAGGGTCTGCAAATAACTGAATCAACAGTTACTATGCACCAACAATGAGCCTATGTTAATTTTATGAAAATGTTATTTATTTTTGAAAGGCAATTGTGTGTAAGAATGGCACTGGTCTCCACTACTAAAATGCACTATTCCTTAGGGTGTCCTACTGCAATAGAAACTAGAGGAACATTTATGTCTTTACCCACGTCTTCGCTTGGTGAACTGTTTCCTTTTTTCTTAATATTATTCCAGTAAATGATGGAGTATTTTCCCACCTGAGAGCTGGTTTATTTCATTTTATGACCTTTTATAATAAAATAGAGGTTTCAAGATCTCACAAGTAATTGTTCATCCAGATCCCAATCTAGGTCCTGTACTCTCTAAAACTTGTACTCTTTCCACTGCCCTGGAGTCATGTGACAAAAGCCAGGGTTGTGCTACACGTGTGGTCAGTATCAACTGACTTAGTGTCCATGTCTTAAAAACGAAAAAAAATCTGCCCACCAGATCTAAAATTCACATAAAATATATTCATACTTAACTCAAACTTCAGCTCATAATTTCTACCACAATAGCACAAAAGCATTTTAAAGCTGCAGTAAAACAACTTCTGAATTTTGCTTCACGAATATAACATTCACAGCTACATTTCTGTTTATCACGTCTCTATAACTAGTAAACATTTATTTAAGACATAAAGTAACAAGAATGTTGTTACAGTCCACAGTTTAAATCTTAGCTATTTGATACTCTTTAAGTATTTTTTTATAACTAGTAAACATTTATTTAAAACATAAAGTAACAAGAATGTTGTTACAGTCCACAGTTTAAATCTTAGCTATTTGATACTCTTTAATTAGAGCACTTTTATATATGGGACTATCTTTATTAACAAGTATGTTTTGGTCCTGATTAACATTAAAAAAAAAAAAATTAAAGGCATTTTCATAGTTCAGACTTTGAGAATGTCCAACCTACTCCAGGCCAGGTATCTGGCTGACTCTCACTGGGCTGCTCACAGGCCCCTGGTTTTAAGATAGACATATAGGGAAATGAAATGGGAGTAAGCAGAGGAATGGCACTTACATGGCTGTTCATCGCTGTTGTCCCCACACTGGTCTGTGAAGTCACACACATTGTCAAGAGGCAAGGGGACTCCATTGTCACACTGGAAGTCTTCTGTTCCTTGCTGCACTGCAGAAATGAAAACACAGGAAATCCAAAGGAAGCAGCAAGCTTCATTCAATGGGAATGACAACATTCTGGTCAGCCAGAAGAGCATTACCCAATATGTTCTTTACAGATCAGGCAGTAGTGATGGGTCCATAATTGGAAATATTCCTTTTCTTTTCCCAATTCTTTATTTTCCAGATTTGCTCTTATAACTGGATACTGTTGATAATGACCTGCAACGCTAACAAATGACTCCCAAGGCAGTTAATTTACTCATTCAGAGGAGGGGCTTTAGGGAATATTTAACTTAAGCAATTGCACCATTTCTATATCTAGCTTAACACAGATATTTATTGCCCTACGTATACTGTGTTTACATAATTTAAGTCTTTATTATATGCTATCTCCTGAAAGAGAAAAACTCTCTGCACTTTATGTGCCATTTGTCAACTAAACATTGTTCTAAAAAATAGCCTATTAATTTTTCAAATGCAGATACACAAATGGAAAAAATACATTAAAATTATAAAAAGTTCTGTTATAATTTCAATACTCAATCATATTTATGTAATTTAGAACATCCTTGTGGTTACTAACACTTATTTTACAATCGATTATATGACTTCCTCTACGCGGATGTTTATCCTTGATTATTGAATGGAAAACATACATTGCTTGTTTAGATAAATGAAGAATTTTAAAAGTTTTAGGGACATTGGAGATCATCATTTCACCAATCACAAAACTTCTGTCCAAGGAGGTCATGGAATATGTATGAAAAAATACAGTAAGTTGGTGTCAGAAAACAGAATTCAAATGTCCTGTTGCCAAGGGCAATGGCCTTTCTTCTAAACTACACTGATTCTTCTTGTCAATTCATACTAATTGGTTTTATAGGTAAAGTACAAGATTTTAAGGAGCCCTGGTGGTGCAATGGTAAGCACTTAGCTGCTAAAGGAAAGGTTGGCCGTTCAAACCCACCAACCGCTCCATGGGTGAAAAATGTAATGGTGTGCTTCCTTAAAGATTTACAGCCTTGGAAACTGTGATGGTTAAGGTGATGTATCAACTTGGCTGAGACATGATTCTCAGACGTTTGGCAGTTATGATGTAGTCTGACAGTTATATAATGATGTAACCACTTCCATGATGAAATCTGGTATAATGTAATCTCCTGTATGATGAAATCTGCTATGAGCAGCCAATCAGTTGAAAGGGGCTTTCCTTGGGGGAACGGCCTGCACCCAATATATGTAGATTTTCTGGCAAAGCTCACTGGCTTTTGCTCTGCTCAGGATCCTTCATTTGTCTCATCATCATCTGAACTCCAGTTCTTGGGACTTGAGCCAATGGCCTGCCATCTTACCTGCCAATCTTAGATTCATCAGCCTCCACAGCCCATGAATTAGCAGCCTGCCATCTTGCTAAACTTGGGTTCATCTGTTCCTGCAACTACATATTTTGGAAGGCTCCAGCCTGATGCTTCACCCAGGGGCTTGGAACTTTCCTGCCTCCACAATTGTGTGAGCCATTTCCTTGATGTAACTCTTTCTCTCTATCTCTCTTTCCATATATGTGTGTGTGTGTGTGTATGCAGAACAGAACAAGGGGATACTGTGTGGCTTAAAGTCAGGAAAGGTGTGCATCAGGGTTGTATCCTTTTACTATATTTATTCAATCTGTATTTTGAGCAAATAATTCAAGAAGCTGGACTATAAGAAGAAAAGCGCAGCATCAGGATTGGAGGAAGGCTCATTAATAACCTGTGATATGCAAACGACACGTTACTTGCTGAAAGTGAAGAGGACTTGAAGCACTTACTCATGAAGATCAAAGACTTGAAGCACTTACTCATGAAGATCAAAGATCATAGCCTTCAGTATGGGTTACACCTTAACATAAAGAAAAATATCCTTATAACTGGACCAATAAGCAACATAATGATAAATGGAGAAAATATTGAAGTTGACAAGGATTTTACTTTACGTGGACCCACAATTAACACTTACTGAAGCAGAAGTCAAGAAATCAAATGACATATTGCATTGGACAAATCTGCTGCAAAAGACCTCTTCAAAGTGTTAAATAGTCAAGATGTTACTTTGAGGACTAAGGTACACCTAACCCAAGCCATGGGGTTTTCAACTGCCTTATATGCCTGCAAAACTGGACAATGAATAAGAAAGACAGAAGAATTGATGCCTTCGAATTATGGTGCTGGTGAAGAATATTGAATATACTGTGGACTGCCAGAAGAACAAACAAATCTCTCTGGAAGAAGTACAGCCAGAATGCTCCTTAGAAACAAGAATGACGAGACCATTTCTCACATACTTTAGACATGTTATCAGAAGAAATCAGTCCCTGCAGAAGAACACCATGCTTGGTAAAGCAGAGGGTCAGCAAAAAAGAGGGAGACCCTCATCGAAACGGATTGACACAATGGCTGCAATGATGGGCTCAAACACAACAATGATTGTGAGAATGGTGCAGGATCAGTCAGTATTTCATTCTGTTGTACAAAGGGTCACTATGAGTTGGAGCCGGCTTGATGGTACCTGAGAACAACAACAACTATATACATATATATACAGCTTCACTGGTTTTGCTTCTGTAGTAAACCCAGCCTAAGACAGAAACCCTACAGAGCAGTTCTACTCTGTTTTATAGGGTCGCTATGAGTCAGAATCAACTCAATGGCAGTGGGTTTGGTATGGTTTTGACATGATTTCAAGATGCGTACTCAAAATGTGCAGTATTCGGAAGTTCAGATCACACTGACATATTAAACATACAGTTCTAAGAGCCTGAATAATTACTGAAAGTCTACGACGTTGAATATTCAAAATATCCCTTTGTATTTGATTTCATAAAAGCATATTAGAGTTCTTTTTCAACTACTTTTTTTTAATTTCTTCAACGTAACAGCAAGATGTAAAGATACCTCAAGACACTAGGAAGTGATTAGAGTATATAGAGCAGAAAGCACTATGGATAAGGAACAAAGAATGCATCTTAGCAGTTAAAAAAAAAGTTGAGAAAGTAAGTTTTCCCCATATTCTTGAATAAAGACCCAATTCTTATATAAATACTTAAGTTATGGGCATTTGGGACTCTGGGAAAAAAATCCATAATTTTTTACCCTACCACAGAGTCACCAGGGTTGCTTACCACAGAGCACCTCACATCGCCTAGCAAACTATGTCAGTGCTTCATATTTTATTCTAATTTCAGAAATCCTCTTCTCGTTACCTTTTTCTGTAAATGAATATTAATCAATGTCTTGTCTAATTCTCTTTCTTTGCTGTCTTTTAAATAGTTATTATTCTTATACATGGAAGGAGTATAGTCAGAATGCTCCTTAGAAGCAAGAATGGTGAGACTTCGTCTCAGGTTCTTTGGACACATTATCAGGAGGGACCAGTCCCTGGAGAAGGACATCCTTATCTTTATCCATGTTAAGTCCTCTCTGCTCAGATTACGTTTACCTAGGTATTCACTCTCAGGATTTCTATTAGCATCTTTACATTGTTGTTCCCCAAATAATAATCTGTAACCATCATACATACTTCTCCTTCCTGAGCATACACACACACACACACACACACACACACACAGATATACCGCCTAACTGACATACCTACTTGAATGTCCTACAGGCACCGCAACAAATCCAAAACTAAACTTGTCTCCTTTCCCCTACCCGATCAATCAACTATTCCTCCCGTATTCCACATTTCAAAGAATGGCACCTTCTTATGTCCAGTTGCCCAAGCCAAAAACCTATATATTGTTCCTGGACTACTCTCATGTACACTACCTATCAATCACCATCTTGTACATTCTATATTTCAGTTGAGGACACCATCAGTTCTTCTCTCAGCAAAGTCTCAAATATGGATGTTTCCGTTTACCATAAGTCACTTTCCATCCTTCAGGCAGTGAGTGATCGTTCTAAACGTGTGTGTGTGTGTGTGTGTGTTTGTATGTGCTCATGAAGGAGAGATGTATATCACAGCTGCAGATATAAATTTGGGAGACAACAATGCAAAGATACTAATTGAAAGCAAGAGTGAAGACAAAGCCTAGGAAATATGTAATACGAGTAGAGAGGACTTAAAATGAAACTATAAGGATAATCACTAAGAGATGAGCAAAGAAAGAGCAGTGGAATAGTTTCTAAATGCTGTTACTTTCAAGGTCTACTGCTTGTTACATACTCACTTAAAAACTCTCAGTCCAGTCTTATTGAACCGCTGTCTTGGTTCATTGTGAACACGCAGTATTTTCTCTAGATCTTGCGTCTTTAATCCCTCCCCCAGCCCTAATCACTAAGTAAATATTATTCTTTTTTTGGCAAAAAGGATGTTATCTAAAGGACCTTGGCTAAATCTCCCAAAAAAAAAAAAAAAATCTCCAAAGCTCTGTTAAATTTTCTTCCTAAACCACAGGCTTCTGTTCTCATTCATCTTAGCAACTACTGCTTGGTATGGTCATTGTCTATTTAAATGAATCCTCCATTCTTCTGTAAGAATGATACAGTTATGACCTTTTCACTATTGTATCTCCAGTGACTACCACAGGTCCTGGAAGATAATAGTTGCTCAATAAGTGTGATGGTTAAGGTTGTGTGTCAAGTTGCCTGTGCCATGGCTCTCAGTGGTTTGGCAGTTATGATGTTTGTCAACTATGTAATGATGTAGTTGCCTCCATAATGACATCTGGTATAATATAATCACCTCCATGATGAAACCTGTTATGAGAAGCAGATCAGTTGAAAGGGAGTTTCCTTGGGGGTGTGTCAGCCATCCAATATAGGTGGACTTTCTGCAAAAGCTTTTCCATGCTCTGGATTCTGCAGTTGGTGCTAGTTCATCTGACTTTCAGTACTTGGGCCTCAAGCTAGCAGCTTAGCTGCCAATCTTGGGATTCATTGGGCTTCTCAGCCTGTGAGCCAGAAGCTTGCTGTCTACCTGCTTATCTTGAGTTCTCCAGCCCTTACAGCTACGTGAGTTAGGAGAAGCCTCTAGCCTGACCCATAGATTTGGGACTTTTCAGCCTCTGCAACCACATGAACCATTTCCTTGGTATAAATCTCTCTGTATATTTATACACTTTACTGGTTTGCTTCTTTGGAGAACCCTGCCTAAGACATTTGGTACCAAGAGTGGCTCTACTGAAATAAAATTATAAGGATGAGTTTTCCAAATTGGTTCCCAAGTCTGGTTAGTCTTAAAGATAATGAGTTTACTTCTAGTAATAGGGAGGGCACTGCTAATCCACGGCATGAGGTGGCACTAGAAATATGCAAAATATCACCACCAATAGATTAGGCATTGGTGAGAGGCAGGGCACTGGGTGATCGCATGTTTGATGCTTTTCTACAGTGTTGTCAGAATAAAAGATACAAGGAAGTTGGTTAGTTGATCTTATTTTTGCTAGATAAAGTGGTGAAAGAAAGAGATGAGCTCAGGGCTTCAGTGTCACAGCTCAAGCACCACATAAATGACCTCAAAATTTCCACTTGAGCTTGATAAAAAGCCTTATTTCTTGTAGTAACAGAGCTGATATTGCCAAAAACCAAACCCAGAGCCTTATCATAAGAGTGGTTGAATTACAACATCAATCGAATCCCCAACCTCAAATAGTGTCTGAAGTTAAAGTGAGGGTATGATCGGGAAGAAATAGGATCCTAAAACATAGGATGGGGACATATGGGCAGATAATCAGGAAGTGGGGGACATTGAGCCTCTAAATTCTGTTGAGTCACTCCTGCCAACAGAACCAGCCCTCCCACTCCTATCTGAACAGATTACTGCATCTTCATCTGCTAAACCACCCTCCCCAGTAAAATCGTTATCCTGTCCATTCCCATCTGATGAGATTAACCTAGCTGTGTCTGGAAAGCCTTTGTCTGAGTCATCCCCTGGGGAGACATTTGAGTTATTACCTGGGTCATCACCTGAGGCAGATAACTTACAAGACAATGCTAAATGTTCTCAGAACACATCCCCACAACCCATTTTTGCTTCTAGAACTATAACTGGACTTAAGTCCCTGCAAGCCCCAAAAGGTGAATGAAGTACAAAGTGTGACCCAGGACAGGGTACGCTATACTCCAAAAGAACTGTTTGACTTTTCTAATACATACAAACAGAAACCTGGAAAATATGTGCAGGAATGTCTATTAAGGGTGTGGTAGAATGGTGCAAGGAACATTTAGTTGGATCACTCTGAGTTTATTGATATGGACCCACTAAGCGTAGACCTTTCATTCAATGTTTCAGCTCAAGAGTTAGGAAAGGCTCTAATAGCTTATTTGATTGGTTTGCTGAAGCATGGATTATCTGGTGGCCCACACTAAAACACCTTGAAGTGCTAGACCCGCCTTGTTATACTGTAGAAGAAGGAATTAAAGGCTTAGGGAAACTGGCATGTTAGAGTGGATTTATCATGTTAGACCCACAGACCCACACATGGAGTGCCCAGAGGACATACCTTTTATCACAACGGTAAGAAACAAATTTATGCAGGGAACCCCAGCATCCTTGAAAATTGCTGTGATTGCTATTTTATGTAAGTCAGATTTGACACTGGGAACTGCCTTAACTGAATTAAGACACCTAGCTACAATGGGCTGGTTGTACCCTGTGGTGGTAGAGGCAAAGTGGTGGCACTCAATCAACAAAGACAAGGTGGCCATGGTTATCGTAACAGACAGCAAAGTCGAAGAACTAATCAGAATAGTCTGACTATTATGGACTTATGACATTGGCTACTTTGTCATGGTGTCCCTAGGACTGAAATAGATGAAAAATCTACTAAACATTTACTTGATCTATACAAGCAGAAGAATTCTAGGTCAAGTGAACGGCAGTCTAACTCGAATCACCAGAAAAGAGATTCATGGACCCTCAATCAATTCCCAGACTTGAACCAGTTTACAGACCCACAACCCCTAACATGAAGGGGAGGCTGGGTCTCCTGGAGGAAAGGACCCATTACATTGACAAAAATATGTACTGTAAATCTTTATCCCAGCCTTCTCCAAAGGGATCTATGGCCTTTTATGAGAGTGACTGTTCACTGGGGAAAAGCAAATTATCAGACTTTTGGGGGATTACTGGATACTGGCTCTGAACTGACACTAATTCCAGGAGACCTAAAATGTCCATGGCCTCCCAGTTAGAGCAGGGGGGATATGGAGGTCAGGGTATTAATGGAGTGTTAGCTCGTGTCTGTCTCACAGCGGGTCCAATGGGTCCTCAAACTCATCCTGTAATGACTCCCCCAGTTCCAGAATGCATAATTGGAATGGACATACTCAGCAACTGGCAGAACCCACACACTGGATCCCTGACTCTTGGAGTAAGGGCTATTATGTTAAGTGGAAGCCATTAGAACTGCCCTTATCTGGGAAAATAGTAAATAAAAAGCAACACCACATTCCTGGAGGGATTGCACAGATAAGTGTCACCATCAAGTACTGAAGGATGCAGGGGTGGTGATTCCCACCCCATCCCCATTCAACTTGCCTATTTTGCCTATGCAAAAAAAGGTGGATCTTGGAGAAGGACAGTGGATTATCAAAAACTTAACCAGGTGATGACTCCAGTTGCAGCTGCTATTCCATATGTGGTTTCATGGTTTGAGCAAATTAATACATCTCCTGGCACCTGATATACAGCTATTGATAGGACTAATGCATTTTTCTCCACACCTATTTCAAAGGACCACCAGGAGCAGTTTACCCCCAGCTGGCAAGGTCAGCAATACATCTTCACTGTCCTATCTCAGTGATATATCAGCTCTCCAGCCTGTCATAATCTCCAGCCTGACCAGTCTAGACTGAAAGAAAGCTCGGCAACAGGTTTAGGCTTCCATGTAGGCTGCTCTGCTACTTGGGCCATATGATTCAGCTGATCCAGTGATGCTTAAAGTGTCCATGGCAGATAGAGATGCTGTTTACAATCTTTGGAAGGCCCCTGTTTGTGAATCACAGTGCAGACCCTTAGGATTTTGGAGCAAATCCCGGCCATACTCTACAGGTAACTACTCTCCTTCTGAGACACAGCTTTTGGCTTATTATTGGGCCTTAGTAGAAACTGGACATTTAACCATGAACCACCAAGTCACCATGCAGCCTGAGCTGCCCATCATGAACTGGGTGTTGTCTGACCTACAGAAACATTTGGTTGGACGTGCACAGCAACATTCCATCATTAAATAGAAGTGGTATATATGAGGTAGGGCTTGACCCAGACCTGAAGACACAAGTAAGTTGCATTAAGAAGTGGCCCAAATGCCCATGGTCTGCATTCCTGTCACATTATCTGCCCTCTTCCAGTCTGTACCTATGGCCTCATGGAGAGTTCCTTATGATCAGTTGACTGAAGAAGAGAAAAATCACATCTGGTTTACAGATGGTTCTGCATGACATGCAGGCACCACTTGAAAGTGGGCAGTGACAGCACTATAACCCCTTTCTAGGACCTCCCTGAGGGACAGTGGTGAAGGTAAATCCTCCCAAATGGCAGAATTTGGAACTGTGTACCTGGTTATTCACTTTTCTGGGAAGGAGAAATAGTCAGATGTGCAATTGTATAATGAGTCATGGGCTATGGCCAATGTTTCTGCTGGATGGTCAGGGACTTGGAAGAAACATGATTGGAAAGTTGGCGACAAGGAAGTATGGGGAAGAGGTATGTGGATAGACCTCTTTGAATGGGCCAAAGAAGTGAAGATATTCGTGTTGCATGTGAATCTTCACCAAAGGGTGACCTTGGCAGAGAAGGCTTTTAACAATCAACTGGGTAGGATAACTCATTCTGTGGAAATCAATCCTCTCCTTTCCCTAGCCACTCCTGTCATTGCCTAGTAGGCTCATGAACAAATCGGCCATGGTGGCAGAGATGGAGGTTATGCATGGGCTCAGAAACATGAACTTATTCACCAAGACCAACTTGGCTAAAGCCACTGCTGAAAGCTGAATCTGCCAGCGCCAGGGACTAACAGTGAGTCCTCGATATGGCACCATTCCTTGAGGTGATCAGCCAGCAATCTGGTGGCAGATTGATTACATTGGACTGCATTCATCATGGAAAGTATAGCATTTTGTTCTTACTGGAACAGACATTTATTCTGGGTACAGATTTGGCTTCCCTGAACACAATGCTTCTTTGAAAGCTACCATCCATGGACGTACAGAATGCCTTATCCACAGTCATAGTATCCAACACTGCATTGTCTCAGATCAAGGCACTCACATCACAACAAATGAAGTACAGCAATGGGCCCATGTTCACGGAATTCACTGGCCTTACCATCCTCTCCATCATCCTGAAGCAGCTGTCTTGATAGAATGGTAGAATGGCCTTCTAAAGACACAATTTTGACATCAGCTAGATGGCAATACCTTGCAGGGTTGGAGCAATGCTCTCCAGAGGGCTATGCAGGCTCTAAACCAGCATCCAATATATGGTGCTGTTTCTCCTATAGCCAGAGTACATGATCCAGGAATCAAGGGGTGGAAATGGGAGTGGCACCACTCACTATTACTCCCAGTGATCCACTTGCAAAATTTTTGCTCCCTATCCCTGAGACCCTATACTCTGTGGGTCTAAAGGTCTTCGTTCCAAAGGGAGGAATGCTCCCACCAGAAGACACAACATGGATTCCAGTGGACTGAAAGTCAAGAATGCCACCCAGCCACTTTGGACTCCTCATGCCTCTGTATCAACAGGCAAAGAAGGGAGTTACTATATTGGCTGGTGTGATTGGTCCTGATTACCTAGAGGAATATAGATCTATATTACATAATGGAGGTAAAGAAGAGCATGTCTAGAATGAAGGAGATCCCTTAGGACGTATCTTAGTACTACCATCCCCTGTGATTAAAGTCAATGAAAACCTACAACAACCCAATTCCAATGTGACAACTAATGGCCCAGACCTTTCAGGGATACAAGTTTGGGTCACCCCACCAGGTAAAGAGCCACGACCAACTGAGGGGCTTGCTGAGGGTAAAGGGAATACGGAATAGGTGGTGGAAGAACCAAAAGCCAAACCAAAACCATTGCCGTCGAGTCGATTCCGACTCACAGTGACCCTATAGGACAGAGTAGAACTGCTCCGTAGAGTTTCCAAGGAGCGCCTGGTGGATTCGAATTGCTGAACTTTCGGTTAGCAGCCGTAGCACTTAACCACTACACCACCAAGGTTTCTGTGATGGAAGAAGGTAGTTCTAAATAACAGCTACGACCACATGACTAGTTGCAGAAATGAGGACAGTAATTGTTAGGAGTATTTCTTCTTGTATGTGTGCATCAAATATTTTTGTTTTCTTCACTTATAAATTATAAAATGTAAACAGGGCTAGTGCATTTTTGGTTGTACATGTGTTAGTTGTATAACTGAGATGCAAGTATGACTGTATAATTGTCTTTATTTAGAGATCTACACGAGTGCCAAGTTGACAAGGGGTGTACTGGTTAAGGTTGTGAGTCAACTTGGGTGGGGCCATGATTCTCAACAGTTTGGCAGTTATGACATCTGGCAGCTATGTAATGATGTAACCATCTCCATAATGAGATCTGATATAATGTAATCTATCTATGCTGAGATCTGGTATGAGCAGCCAATCAGTTGAAAGGTAGTCTCCTTGGAGCTGTTGCCTGCATCCAAAATAGGTGCTCTTTCTGGCAAAGCTCGCTGGCTTTTGCTCACTCTGGATCCTGCAGCTCACTCCTGTTCATCTGATCTCTGGTTCTTGGGACTTGAGGTAACAGCTTACCTGCCGATCTTGGGATTTGTCAGCCTCCACAGCCTGTGAGCCAGAGGCTTGCTATCTGGCCTGCCAATCTTGGGATCACCCGCCCTTGCAGCTATGTGAGTCAGAAGAAGCCTCCAGCCTGACCCAAGTACTTGGAACTTTCTAGCCTCTGCAACTACGTGAGCCATTTCCTTGATACAAATCTCTCTCTCTCTCTGTTTCTCTCTCTCTCTCTCTCTATATATGTATATATTTATACTCTTCACCAGTTTTACTTCTCTAGAGAGCCCAGCCTAAGACAATAAGTAATTGCTAATTGAATGAAATTAAGACGTAATCATTTCAACTTTTGCTAGGCACAGGTAAATAAATTCAGTAATGATGTCAAATAAAAAACAAAATGCCATTACATAAAAGATATCTAATTCTTGTGCTCAGTGTGGCTTTCCAGGTCTAAATATTGTGATATTTTATAATTTCCTTTATATTTAGAAATTGCAACCTTGTATTACAGTACAGAAGCACAACAGGTTGGCAATACACTTCACCATCCCCTAACACATAATAAATAAATGATTAAAGCATACATGAAAGCTCACTTAAGATTTTCTAAGAAAGAAAGAAAATGAAGGCAAGGAAAAGAGAAAAGGAAAAAAAGAAAAAGGAATAAAGAGAGAAGACAGGAGCAGAGAAGAGAAGCAAAAGGGTATAAAGAAACATGTAAGTATAGAAACATTACAGTTTTATATTCTGACTCTGAATTCATGTCCCATAACATTGTAACATGTGCAGTATCTTCCATTTAGGAAAAAAAAAAATCACATATTTTGTTGCTGTCATAGCTGTTTATTGCCTAGTTTCAGCTGGTTAACTGCTCTATTAACTGTTACTACCTACTAAAAATAACATTATACTGTTTCACATGTCATTCATCATTTAGACAAGTAATGAACTAGAATGGTGGCAACCAAAGTAATCAATATAAGACAGTAGTATAATACTTTATGACAAAAATTTATATTTTGTTGCCAAAAGATAAAGTTACTTTTATATGACAATATCTTTCTCACTTTATCTAAATGTGCCAGAAGTGGCAAGGAATTAACTGATACTGAGAGTAACTGGGGAATTAGAACAAATCTTTATTAGGTTTATTGAGGAATTAGAACATATCTTTAATAGAGCCCAATGATTTAACCCTGTGCTGGTGCTTCATATTCCATTATGTCTAACACACTATCTTATATTGTATGACATTACTTTTAGTTAAAAAAAAAAAAAAAAAAAAACTCTTACTCTGATACATTAAGCAAAAACTGAGGTTTTCTGGAAAAGAAGGAATTCTGCCTAAAGACTGTTACAGAAATCCTGCCAGCCTGTCCTATAGATTTGGACTCAAGACTGCAATATTTTACTTGAGTTTCTAGCCTGTTGGGCTGCCATTAGGATTTCAGACTTGCCAGCTCCCACAATCATATGAGTCAATTCCTTACAATGAATGTCTATCTATCTGTCTGTCTGCCTATCATCTATCTATCTATCATCTATCTATCTACCATCTATCTATCTACCATCTATCTATCTATCTATCTATCTATCTATCTATCATCTATCATCCATCCATCTATCTATCTATCATCTATCTATCTATCATCTGTCTGTCTATCTATCTATCATCTATTTATATATCTATCTGTCTGTCTACCTGTCTACCTGTCTACCTATCTACCTGTCCACCTATCTGTCTATCTATCTGTCTACCTATCTCCCTATCTGTCTGTCTTTCTGTCTATCTATACCTATCTGTCTGTCTAGCTATCGATCTACCTACCTACATGTATACATTTTATCCATCTTCTATTAGTTCTATTTGTGTTTCTCTGGATGGAGACCACTGACTGATAAAATTGCCAATCATTTCTTGAAGCGTTATAAAGACTATAAAGACCCTTGGTGAGATTTCCAAAAAGCAAAATATCCTTAAGTGAAACATTGTTTTTTCTTTCTAAAAACTTGAGCACCTACTCTATAGTAGACATTAATAACAGGAAAAAGGAAGAGAAAAGAGAGATAATGAAGAATAAGACAATACCCCCGACCTCAAAAGAATTTACAACCTAGGAGAGGGGATGCAAAGATTTTTATACAATGTACACACATTGCTTTTAGTTTTGGTAATAAGAGTGGACTATGTTTTCTATTAAAAAAAAAAACAACTTGATAACTACAAAACAGCTAGATTTTGGACAAAATATAGAATAATTTTAAATGCATAACTAAGTGATAAGTTTGCAAAGAGAAAAGCAAATCTTGAGTCAAAAGGGGGATGAGAGGATATAGAACTGACACAACAGGGAATTTATTGCTAAAAGGCCTTTCTAAAGAATTATTTGAGGAAAATTTCAGACTGAATGGAAAATAATCATTGGAAGAAGGCATGAGATGCAAAAAGAAATGACGAATGACTGAAGCCATATTTGCAGACAAACAGAACCCAGATACTTTATCTTTGAAAGATGAACTTAAAAACACAGCAAAAAGACCTAGACCTACATAAAATAGGGAATTAGAACTGCTATTCCTGCCTAATCTACAATGAGCTATTATGGCTGCTGATCAAAAATTCACCAGTTCAAATCCACCAGCTGCTCCTTGGAAACCCTATGGGGAGTTCTACTCCATCCTGTAGGGTTGCTATGAGTCAGAATTAACTCAACAGCAATGGGTTTATAATAGGCTATCCCTGCCTAAAGCCAGAGAAAGTGCTTTCTAGGAAAAATTCAAGCCTGCTTCAACAAGGCACCTGAGGATTGCCATCATTCAAATAAGAGTTCAAAGGGAAAAATTAATTGGCACAAAAGAAATTAAGTCTCTATAAATGAGAGCCAGCACACACACACAAAAAAGTGGAACTCTATGTATTGGAATTATGTGATGGAGAATATAAAATAGCTATGCATCAAATGCTGAAAAGATTAAATTTTAAAAATAAGCACAAGAAAAAAGATTAACAAAAATGACCAGGCATAAGTTTTAAAGAAAATCATAACAAATATAATCACTGAAAATAAAAATACAACATTGTTGTTATTGTTGTTATGCGCCCTCAAGTAGGTTCTGACTCATAGCGATCTTATGTATCACAGAATGAAACATTGGTCCTGTGCCATCCATATTATCATTGCTATGCTTGAGCTCATTGTTGCAGCTGCTGTGTCAATCCATCTTGTTGAGGGTCTTCCTCTTTTTTGCTGACCCTCTACTTTACCAAGCATGATGTCCGTCTCCAGGGACTGGTCCATCCTGATAACACATCTAAAGTAAGCTAGACAAAGTCTCACTATCCTCACTTCTAAGGAACATTCTGTCTGTACTTTTACCAAGAAAAATTGTTTGTTTTTTCTGGCAGTCCATGGTATATTCAATATTCTTCACCAACACCTTAATTTAAATGTTTCAATTCTGCTTCAGTCTTCCTTACTCATTGTCCAGCTTTCACATGCACATGAGGCAATTGAAAACATCACAGCTTGAGTCAGGCGCACCTTAGTCATCAAAGTGACATCTTTGTTTCTGAATACTTTAAAGAGGTTATTTGCAGCAGATAAAAACACAATAGATAGTAAAAATAAGGGGAAAACAGATAAAGAATTGCAAGATAGATAAGAATACATCATATAAAATGTAACAAATTTTGTTTGTGTTGGCTCCCGTTCATTGAGACTTGTTTTCTTGTGTGGTATTTTTTCACTCTGAATTCCTAGTGTGAAATTCAGAACATAAAATGATAAGGTCCAACAGATGACTAAATGGAGTTTACACGAGCGATAATAGAGAATATGGAGGAAGGGAAATATTTGAAATGATAATGGCTTAAAAATTTCTAGCAATGATGAAAGACAAATTCTCTGAGTAGGGATAAGCAAAATAATAATAATTTTAAAAAATTCTTCAGCTAGATAGTTTGTAGTTAAACTGCAGAATTCCAAAGACAACTTGAAATACTTAAAAGCAAGTAGAGAGACAAAACAGTTTACCCACAAAAGAATATTGTATGAGAAAAAAATAACAGTTGAACTTGAAGTAGCCATCTAAATGATTATTTTAAGAATATGGACAAAACAAATTTTCAAACAACTGAAAACTGAAATTCTATTTCAAACAGACCTTAACCAATGGTTATACTTTGAATTCTGCACCCAACATGACTGCATGTTAAAAAAAAAAAATACAGCACAGTGCTCTAAAACTGTGCTGGGTGCTTCATATACATTATCTCATTATGTCTAAATGACACTCTTATGTTTTATTACCCTACTTTCTGTTAAAAGGGAAAAAAAAGCAACTATCGTTCAGATATACTACTTGTCAAAGCTCACATAACTGTTAAGCTAGTTTCAACATATTTCAAAGACTGACTTTAACACAGATGACTTTTTCTGATGATAATCTATTCACTTAAAAACCAGAAACGAGAAATTTAAAAATTTAAATTTAAAAGTTATTTAAAAAAATTTCTAAATGATATTACATCATGAACAGATGCCCTGAGAGTGTGAGTCTGCTTATGGAATTTATCTCAGACTTCAAGACTACTTTGAGTTTAATCTTGTATATATTCTTTCTATTGATGATGGAGCTTGGTATACTCAGTATATGACTTGGCGGATCATATTATACTCTATTTTGGGAGCTCAAGTGGCAAAGGCCAGTGGTAGGCCATGGTCAGAAATTTAGTCTCTATCCAGACTCAAACAACAACGTTTGCTGGATTTCCCCCAAAATTAAGTGGCTGTTGCAGTTAGGTGCCATCAAGTTGGTTCTGACTCATAGCAACCCCACATACAACAGCATGAACCACTGCCTGGTACTGTACCGTCCTCACAACCGTTGCCATGCTTAAGCCCATCATTTCAGCCACTGTGTCAATCCATCTTGTTGTGGGCCTTCCTTTCTTTTGCTGACCCTCTACTTTACCAAGCATTATATCCTTCTCCATGGACTGGTTCCTTCCGATAACATGTCCAAAGTGTGTGAAATGAAGTCTCACCATCCTCGCTTCTAAAGAGCATCCAAGATGTATTTGTTCGTTCTTCTGGCAGTCCGTGGTATATTCAATATTCTTCGCTAACACCATGATTCAAAGGCACGGATTCTTCTTCAGTCTTCCGTATTCATTGTGCAGCTTTTGCATGCACATGACATGATTGAAAATACCACAGCTTGGGTCAAGCACACCTCAGTCTTCAAAGTGACATCTTTGCTTTTGAACACCTTAAGGAGGTCTTTTGCAGCAGATTTGCCAATGCAATACATTGTTTGACTTCTTGACTGCTGCTTCCACAGGTCTTCCATGCTTCCAAAATTATAGGGGCCTGCAGTATGATTCTTTATTGAGTTGGTAATAGTCTTATAAAGCATACGAATCATCCAAAGACTCCTCCCCATGATGTATCCTAGGTCACAGAGAAACAAGCAGAAAGGCTGCTTTCACTGAAGCTTTGGCTAGTTCAAGAACCTTATCTTGCTTTAGGTACCAGCCAGCCTTGTTTAGGTGCCAAACAGCCTTATGTTTTCATTGGTACATTGTTTGCTTCCAAAATTAAAATAGGCCACCCAAATTTTCTGCCTTTCTTAGAGGTATGAGATATAAGATGCAATATATTGTCTCTCACTTTAATAGATATCCTCATTCACAGTAACTTTATGAAGGTATCATAACCCTATATATTCATGGGGTTTATCACCTAACCTCTATCATACATGAGTCTCACTAGGGTACTTCCTGCTCACCAGGCTCCGTCAAAATAAATCCATTGTTTATAATGGATGAGGATGATGCAATGGTGAGACAATCAAAATACCAGCAGACCGCATTATGAGTCAGTTGATAGTGCTCTAAAGTAGACAGTGATGGTATGTTGCCATCCCTGTTAAATGAATATACACTATCTCTAGGGGTCTCTGCTTCCTGGGATAAAACTATAAAAATCATTTTGAAACTGATAGCTGTACGGAAATGTTAATGATTGTTTCAGTAAAGAAACTACCTGTAGAAGAGCAGCTGCTATCATATTTTCAATAACCCTCCATTATTCTCAAAAACCCAGCCACCTTCTTCAAAGAGGAAAAAGGCAAGTCAAATTAAGAGGTGAAAGGAATTAGTGCTGATGGTGGAACCAATCGCTGCAGTTCCCCCAGGGTGGGGTTTCTCTTTGCTTCTTCCTACTGTAATAGACCTCACACAACGAATCAGGGGTCAATTTGAAGATTGTGCTGGTTGCCAAGTACGTCTATTTCAACTATCTGCTCAGGAACTGGAAAAATTGCCACAGCGTGGTTTTACGGAATCTGTGAGCCCACTGTGAGATGGACTTGGACCTAAAGTCCATTCCACACCTAACCTTCACAAGTCCTATCACTGAACAATAAACCGTGGTGGCTTTCTGGATATCCAGGAATTAATACCAACTTAGAACAAATGTCTAATCATTCATGAAAAGTCTGAGTATTTCCCATTCTCCAGAGAACCATTACCATTAAATGGCCACAGGCACAAGGCCCAGCAGGTTTTTTTGTTTTTGTTGTTTTTATGTCAAGCCAAGTAGAATCTTTATAAAATCCATCAATATTATTCTTATACAAATCAAGATTCACCAGAATTCACTAGAGTATCTTGCTTTGCTATTATTGTACTATTAAGATAACCATGCACACTTTGCCCCTGACAGATTAATTCTTCTACTGGGTCAGCGTCACTCTGAGATACCATCATCTCCACCTCGTCCTAGTGAAGCCGTTGTCTAATAGGTTCTTGTCAAGCAGACTAGCTAATTGAAGTCAGCCAGACGCAAGGTTGGAAGAACAGAATGTTTTATTCACAGTTTGCAAACTGGGAGACAGGCAGGGCCTCATGACCTAAGGCTGCCAGCTCCCTGAACCAGGGCAAATTTGCTCCTTTTATACGGAGTGACATTCATATGCATGAACAGTGAGAGGAAGATCTTCAGCCTTGCGATGCATGCGCAGTCTGCATAATTTTAGTGAATTGAGTTTTTGCTCAGAGCTCTAAAAATATTGCACACAGCCTTAAGAAATGGCAATGGCTCACTACTGCCACCCCAGGAAGGTCATACAGTGGGTAGATTTGGAATCAGTGCACCTGCACCTTGGCCCTCTGCCAGGAGAAGAGAAGAAATCTGGGAGTTTGACCAATCATGGTGAAGTGCAGTAAAAGTTGTAACAAAAATGTAGCAAGAGTAGACAGAGTAGACTTTTCTGAAGAACAACTATTATGGGATCGTTAATAATCCTTAATAACCCTTTCATGACTGCCTGCTTCACTAGTTCTAAATAGATCAGCCAGTACAGCACTGTGTAAGAATGCTGACACTCTCCTCATCAATGGGTTTATAAACGTTTTATTACAGACAGTCTTCTAGGCCATTTCAGTACATATAGAATAAGAGGTGAGTGAACAGGCCATACTAATAAATTCACTCCAACATTGCTATTTTGCTAAAACTCTCTTTTAAATAATATTTTATGATGTTTTAGGTGAAAACTTACATAGCAAATTAAGTTCCTGTTTAAGAAATTTTATATAATTGTTCCATGCCATTGATCACAATTTTTACAATGTGTCAGCATTCTCATTATCTCCATTCTATTTGATCTGTTTCCATTGACCAAGCTTACCTTCCCGTCCATATCTTCTCATCTTTGCTTTTAGGTAAATGGTGACCATTTGGCCTCATACAGTTAATAGCTTAAGGGAGCACATGACTCACGGGCGATACTGTTTAATTTTATAAGCCAATCTATTTTTATTTGGCTAAAAGGTGACCTGCAGAAATAGCTTCAATTCCAAGTTCAAAGGTTATTTTAGGGGAATAATCTCAGGGGTTCCTCTAGTCTCCATGTGTCTAGTAGGTCTGGTCTTTTTTAAGAATTTGAGTTTTGTTCTACATTTTTCTTCCATTCTATCCTGGTCCTTCTATTGTGTCCCTGGTCATAACAGTTGGTAGTGGCAGCCAGGCACTGTCTACCATATTTTTGTGCAAATAATGTGTACCTTCTGAGTTTGTTTTTGCTGGCTGCGCCCCTCCTCCCCCAGTAAGCATGCTTACAAGCGCTTTGCTAATTTTTCTTCACAGCAACATGGAAAAAAACCTGACATAGTGGCACCTATGAAAATACCTGCAGGAGGGAGGGCAGGGTTGGCAAACAAATGCAGAAGGTACATGTTATTTGCTTAAAAATATGGTAGTTCTTCTGGTCGCAAGTTAGAAGAGGCTGTTGTTTGTGTGGGCTATTAGTTCCTAGGACTAGTTTCTTCTTTGAGCCTTTGATTTCCTTCATTCTCTATTGCTCCATATGAGTAGAGACCAATAGCTGTATCTTAGATGGCCGCTCACAAGCTTTTAAGACCCCAGATGCTACTCATCAAACTAGGATATAGAACATTATCTTTGTGAACTATATTATGCCAATTGACTAAATTTTCCCCCAAGACTATGGTCCAAAGCCTTTTAAGCCGGTAAACCAATCCCACAAGTTGTTCAGGTATGTCTAGGAAATCTCAGTAACTGTGCCCCCTACGGGGTTTGTTATATGTGTCGGTATATATGCAGCACACACAAACATGTATAGACATATGCCTACAGATACATCTATACATGCACGTGCATTTACTCCCATATCCTTTTCTATACACATATATGCATCCGTATTTAACTATGTAACCACACACACTTTTTGGGTGTTTTGCTGTTGTTGCAAAATTGTATATGTTATAGCATTTACTGAAATGCTCCCTTTTTCTCATGTACTTCCTAGTGCCTTTATTTACTTTGGTCAAGTTGTGCTGACTTCACCCATATTTGGCCTTGCCTTTCTCTTCACTGAAAGTAACAAGGATCTACTATCTAGAAAGTGATTCCTTCTCCCTCTCCCTCTCATCCCTAGTAATCATCAAGAACTCTGCTTTCCACGTATATATCTATTCTTTCTCCTTTTCTGAAGGGTGACTCTCAGGAGTGACTTCATTACTGAGCTATAAGGATGACCCAGGGTCATAGCCTAGAGGTTTCTCCAGTCTCTGTCAGACCAGTAAGTCTGATCTTTTTTGTGTGTGTGAGTTAGAATTTTGTTCTACATTTTTCTCCAGTTCTGTCTGGGACCCTCTATTGTGATCTCTCTCAGAGCAGTCAGTGAACAAATGTTCCCCAAGACCATGATTCCCACTGCCCTCAGCCCAGTAATTTGGTCCGTCAGGAAGTTTGGATGTGTGTTTGGGCCCTCCATGACCTTGCCTTGGACAAGCTGTGCTGGCTTCCCTAATGTTGTGTACTGTCTTACCCCTCACCAAATAAGAAAAAACACCAAAGCTACCACTTATCTGTTGTCTAGTTAGTGTTTCTCTCTCCCCTCACTCCTCTCCCTCATAATCACCAAAAATTATTTGTTTTTGTGTGTAAACCTTCTCTTGAGTTTTTACAGTGGTGGTCTCATACAATATTTGCCCTTTTGTGATTAATTTATTAATTTATTTCACTCAGCATAATGCCCTCCAGATTCATCCATGTTGTGAGATATTTCTCAGATTCCTCACTGTTCTTTATTGTGGAATGCTCCATTGTGTGTATGTACCATAGTTTGTTTATCCATTCATCTGTTGATGAGCACCTAGGTTTTTTCCGTTGATGCGCACGTAAGTTTTTTCCATCTTTTTGCTATTGTGACCAGTGCTGCAAGGAACATGGGTGTGCATATGTCTATTTGTGCAACAGCTCTTATATCTCTAGAGTATATTTCTAGGAGTGGGATTGCTGGATCATACGGTATTTCTATTTCTAGCATTTTAAGGTAGTACCATATCATTTTCCAAAATGGTTGTACCTTTGCGCACCCCCACTAGCAGTGCATAAGAGTTTCAAACTCCCCAAAGCTTCTTCAACATTTGTTCTTTTCTATTTTTCTGATTTGTGCCAGTAATGCTGGGGTGAGATGGTATCTCATTGTGATTTTGATTTGCATTTCTCTAATGGCTCCTGACCATTTGCTCATGTATCTGTTAGCTGCTTGAATGTCTTTTTTGGTGAAGTGTCTGCTCATATCCTTTACCCATTTTTAAATTGGATTATTTGTCTTTTTGTTCTAGAGGTGTTGGATTTTCCTATAGATTTTAGAGATTGGACCTTTGTTGGATTTGTCATAGCCAAAAATTTTTTCCCAGTCTGTAAGTTCTCCTTTTACTTTTTTGATCAAGTCTTTTGATGAACACAAGTGTTTAATTTTTAGAAGATTCCAGTTATCTAGCTTATCTTCTGGTGTTTGTGTATTGTTAGTTATGCTTTATATCCTGTTAATGCTATGTTGGGCTTTGTCAAATGCCTTTTCTGCATTGATTGAGATGATCATGTAATTCTTTTATCTATGTGGTAGATTACGTTGATTGATTTTCTAATGTTGAACCATCCTTGCATATCTGGTATGAATCCCACTTGGTCATGGTGCCTTTTTTTTTTTTTTGATACAATGCTGGATTCTATTGTCTAGAATTTTTTGAGAATTTTTGCACCTATATTCATGAGACATATTGGTCTGTAATTTTCTTTTTTGTGTGGTGTCTTTACCTGGTTTTGGTATCAGGGTTATGCTGGTTTCACAGAATGAATTTGGAAATATCCCTTCCTTTTCTATGTTCTGAAATAGAATAGTACTGGTGCAAGCTCTTCTCTGAATGTTTGGTAGAATTTTCCAGTGAAGCCATCTGGGCCAGGGCTTTTTTGTTGTTGCTGGGAGTTTTTTTTGTTGTTGTTGTTGTTTTTTACCTTTTCAATCTCTTGTTATGGGTCTGTTCAGATTTTCAACTTCAGTTTGTGTGAGTTTGGGTAGTATCGTGGATTGAACTGTGTCCCCCCAAAATATCTGTCAACTTGGCTAGGTCACGATTCCTATGACTGTCTACCATTTTGTCACCTGATGTGATTTCCCTATGTGTTACAAATCCTATCACTATAACTTAGTGAGATGGATTAAAAAAGAAAAAAGATGGATTAGTGGCAGTTATATTGTGAGAGGTACAAGATTAGATAAGATTAGATAAGCCAATCTCTTCTGAGATATAAAAGAGAGAAGTGAGCAGAGAGACATGGGGCCCTCATACCACCAAGAAAGCAGTGTCAAGAGTAGAGCGTGTCCTCTGGACCTAAAGTTCCTGTGTGGAGAAGCTCCTAGGCCAAGGGAAGATTGATGACAGGGACCTTCCTCCAGAGCGAACAGAGAAAGCTTTCCCCTAGAGCCGACTCCCTGAATTTGGACTTGAAGCCTACTCCAAAAACCAAACCCACTGCCATCGTGTCAATTCTGACTCATAGCAACCCTATAGGACAGAGTAGAAGTGCCCCATAGAGTTTCCAAGGAGCACCCGGTGGATTCAAACTGCCAACCATTTGGTTAGCAGCCGTAGCACTTAACCACTACACCACCAGGGTTTCCTGTAGCCTACTAGGCTGTGAGAAAATAAATTTCTCTTTGTAAAAGCCATCCCACTTGTGGTATTTCTGGTATAGCAGCACTAGATGACTAAGACAGGTAGGTAGTATGTTTCCAGAAATTTGCCCATTTCCTCTAGTTTTCAAATTTGTTGGAGTATAGTTTTTCATGGTACTCTGTTATGATCCTTTTAATTTCAGTTGGGGCTGTTGTAATGTCTCCCACTTCATTTCTTATCTGGGTTATTTGTGTCCTCTCCTGTTTTTCTTTTATGGATTTGGCCAGCCATGTGTCCATTTCATTGATCCTATCAAAGAACTTCTGGTTTTGTTTATTCTTTCTCTATTTCATTTATTTCTACCTCTAATCTTTATTATTTCCTTTCTTCTAGTGGCCATGAGATGTTCTCTATTTGTTTCTATTTGTTTGAGTTGTGTAGCTAATGTTTGATTTTGCCCCTTTCTTCTTTTTTGATGTGTGAATTTATTGCTATAAATTGACCTCTGAGCACTGCCTTTGCTGTGTCCCAAAGGTTTTGGTACAATGTGTTGTCATTCTTGTTTGATTCTAGGAATTTTTTTTATTCCATCTTCAATTTCTTCTGTTACCCAGTGGTTTTTAAGTAGGGTGTTATTCAGTTTCCATGTATTTTTTCCTCTCTTGGTCTTTTTGTTGTTAATTCTACTTCGATGGTGCCGTGGTCGGAGAAAGTATTTTGTATTATCTCAATGTTTTGGATTTTTTTGAGGGTTTCCTTGTGGCCTAAGATGTAGTCCATTCTGGAGAATGTTCCATGTGCATTGGAGAAGAATCTGTACTTTACTGCTGATGGGTGGAGTGGTCTCTATATGTCTATGAGGTATTCAATTTCATGGATCCTGGCGTAGTTGTTAAGTGCTACAACTGCTAAGCAAAAGGTTAGCAGTTCTAATCTGCCAGGCGCTCCTTGGAAACTCTACGGGGCAGTTCTACTCTGTCCTATAGGGTTGCTATGAGTCAGAATCGACTCAACGGCAGTGGGTTTTGGGGTCTTCCAGTGTTTCAAATTTGCTCCTAAAACCTTCTTTTGCACCATCCATCTCTGAAATCTTGTTTGTCTCTTGGATTTCTAATTGCTGTTTTTGTATGACTTCTAGTTGTTTATTTTGACATTTTGTTCCTGTATTACTTTCCTGATCTCTTCTATTGTTTTGTCTGTCTTTTCCATGATTTTGTTTATTTTTTCTTTATTTTTGTCTGCATTTTCCTCCATCTTTTCGAGAACCCTGAATATTAGAGTTCTGAATTCCCTATCAAGTAATTCCAGTGCCTTTTCTTCTAGCAGACAGTCATCTGGTGTTTTATTTAGGTCACTTTCTGGAGCTACTCTCTCCTGTTTTTTTGTTTTTGTTTTTTTTATGTTTTGATATTACCTCCTGTCTCTGGAACATTCAGGAATTATTTTCTTCATTTATTGATGGTAGATTTGATTGTTTCATCCTGATTTTTTGTTTTATTTGGTTATGTCTGGGCAGGTGGCCTAGATGTGTTTTGTTACTTGCTTTCCTATTGGCATGATACTTCTTACCATCTTGTCCAGGTGGGCAGAGCTGGTCACTCAGCTATGGTGCAGCAGGGTGGGTTCAGTGGGGGTAGAGGGGCAGGATGGGTATTTTGTGGAATGAACTGGGCATGGCAGGGAGGGGCTGGGGGAAGTGCAGGATGGGGTCTAGGGGACCTCACCAGTACTGCTCAGGGGCATGGTACTCGGTGCATGGTGCAGATAGGCGGGAGGGAAAGGAGAGGAGGATGTGATGTGTAGAGCTAAGTGGATGAGCAAAAGAAGAGAAAGAAGAGAGAAACAGACAAAAAAAAGTAAATAACAAAACAGTAAAAAAATGAAGTTAAAAAAAGAAATAAAGTAAAAAGTAAATAAAATGGCAGTGTGGTAGGATTCAGCAGGTGGGTCAAGGCAGGGCCACGTAATGGTGGCTGTCTAGCCAAGCAGTGTCACATGGGTAACACCGTCAAGAAGTGGCATGGGTAGCACACCTGGCTAGGTGGGCAGGAGAAAGGAAAGGATTGAAAGGAAAGAGAGAGAAGAAACCAACAATCAAATAAACAAAAAATAAGTAATAATAAATAAAACAATTAACAACAAAAAATATGGTGGTGGGGCACTGGCCATTTGGGGCAGGCTGGAATTGAGGTGGTGGCAAGCTGATGTCTCTCTGGCCGTGTGGCATGGCACAGCCTGTCAAGAAGGGGCAGAGGCAGTTTAGGGCTGGGTAGTCTGTCTCCTCCTGGGAGCAATGTGGGATTGCCTTTCCATACTCCCTGTCTGCAGTCCTTGGTGACTAAGGTCCAAGATGGTGAATCTGAATAGTAGTGAGCTGGTATGTCTCGAGCCAAGTGACTGTGGTCCACTGGTGAGCAGCAGAGGCCTCATACAGGGAAGAAGGGTGTGGGGTGGGAAATCATGTGTCCCTGGTTACCAGGTGCTCTGTCTCCTGTTGGGAGCTCCATGAAGTTGCCTTCCGCACTGCCTGTCTGAGTTCTTTGGCAGCTGCAGCTCAAGATGGCAAATGTGGCCACATTAGCTGGTATGGACCTCCACTCTGTAACTCTTCTTGCTCTCTGTTCTCTATCAATTTCTTATTCCATTCGGTGCTTCATTGAGTTCTTTATTCCTTCATTTGGTACTTGGGGTTACAGGACTGACATTTTTATCTGTTTTACTTAGTTTTGGGGTCTTTGCTACAGAGGGACAGCATGGTGCTCCTGTCTATAGTGCCATGTTCTATGTATCTATTCTTGACTTTTTACAATAGTGAGGCCAGACAATATTTATCTTTTTGTGATCACCTTATTTTACTCAGCATAATGTTCTCCAGATTCATCTATGTCATAAGATGTTTTGAGGACCCCTCATTCTTTGTAGTTGTGTAGTATTCTATTCTGTGTATCAAAATTTATTTATGCATTCATGTATTGATGGGCACTTAGGTTGTGTCTATCTTTTTGCTATTGTGAATAAAGCTGCAATGAACAATGGCTGTGTAAATGTCTATTTGTATCACTGTTCTCATGTCTCTAGAATATATACCTAGGAATGGGATTGCTGGAATATAAGGTACTTCTATTTCTAGCTTTTTGAGGAAGCACCACACTGATTTCCATAGTGGTTGTACCATTTTACAATTCCACCAACAATGTAAACAATTCCAGTCACTCAAAACATCGTCAGCATTAGTTGTTTTCTGTTTGCTTTTTTTTTTTTTTTAAATCACTGCCATTTTTATAGGAGATGGTATCTCAACGTAGTTTTGATTTGCATCTCCTTAATGGTTGGGAGTTTTTTTTATCAGGAAAGGGTGTTGGATTTTATCAAATGCTTTTTCTGCATTGATTGAGATGATCATGTGATTTTTTTTGCCTTTGTTTCATTTATGTGGTAGATTACGTTGGTTGATTTTCTAATGTTGAATCATCCTTGCAACCTTGGTATGAATATCAATTGATCATGATGTAAAAAAAAAAAATGTATTGCTGTTATATTCTGTTCGCTAGAATTTTTGGGTCTATATTCATGAAGAATATTGGTCTGTAATTTCCTTTTTTAGTGGTGTCTTTGCCTGGCTTTGGTATCAGGGTTATGCTGGTTTCACGGAATGAATTAGGGAGTGTTCCTTCCTTTTCTATGTTCCGGAATAGTTCAAATAGAATTGGTGTCAAGTCTCTGAATGTTTGGTAGAATTTGCCAGTGAAGCTGTCTGTGCCAGGGTTTTTGTTGTTGGGGGTTTTATTGACCTCTTCAATTTCTTCTTTTGCTATGGATCTGTTCGAGTTTTCTACCTTTATTTGTGTTAGTTTAGGTAGCTAATGTGTTTCTAGAAATTTGTCCATTTCTTTTAGGTTTCAAATTTGTTGGAGTATAATTTTGCATAATATTGTGTTATGATCCTTTTCATCCAGGTTTGTTCTGTTGTAATGTCACCCATCTCATTTCTTATCTTGGTCATTTGCATCTTCTCATTTTTTCCTTTGTCAGTTTGACCAGTGGCTTGTCAATTTTATTGATCCCCTCAAAGAACAAACTACTAGTCTTGTTAATTTCTTCCTACTGCTTTTGTCTTCTATTTTATTAATTTCTGCTCTGATCTTTATTATTTCCTTTCTTCTAGTGAGTGTGGACCTCTTTTGCTGCTCCTTTTCTATTCGAGTTGTAGGATTAAGCTATTGATTTTGGCCTTTTCTCCTTTTTTGATGTGTACATTTATCACTGTACATCTCCCTCTGAGCACTGCTTTTCCTGTGTTTCAAAGGTTTTGGTATGTTGTGTTTTGATCCTCATTTGATTCTAAAAAATTTTTAATTTCTTTTATTATCCAGTAGTTTTTAAGTAAGGTATTATTCACCTTCCATATACTTAATTTTTTACTTTGTTCTTTCTGTTATTGATTTCTAATTTTATAGCATTATGATTAGATAAGATGCTTTGTATTATTTTGATTTTTTTTTTAATTTATTGAGCTTGTTTTGTGACCTTAAATATGGTCTATTCTGGAGAACAATCCATGCGCACTGGAGAAGAATGTATACCATGCTGCTCTTGGGTGGTGTGTTCTGTACATGCCTATGAGGTCTAGTTGGTTAACTGTGTTATTTAGATCTTCTATATCTTTGCTGAGATTCTTTCTAGTTGTTCTGTCCACCATTGAAAATGGTGTGTTAAAGACACCTACTAATATTGTAGAACCATTTCTCTTTATAATTCTGTTAGCTTGTTTTATGTATTTTGGAGCTCTGTCATTGGGTATGCAAATACTTATTATTGTTATGTCCTCTTGGTGGATTGACCCCTTAATCATTATACATTGCCCTTCCTTGTCTCTTATAATGGATTTTAACTTAAAGTCTATTTTATCAGAGATTATTATTGTCACTCCTGTTCTCTTTTGTTACTCTTTGCTTGATATATATTTTTCCATCCTTTGATTTTTAACCTTTTTATATCTTTGTGTCTAAGGTATGTCTCTTGTAGACAACATAATGATGGGTCATTTTTTATATCCATTCTGCCACTCTCTGCCTTTTGACTGGCGCATTTCATCCACTTACATTCAGTGTGATTATCAATAGTTATGAATTTACTGCTGCCGTTTTGTTAGGTTTTTTTGTGTTGTTAAGGGGTTTGTTCTTAATTTTCTGTGCTGAATTCTTTTTGGTTATGGATTTTCTTTTCATTTCCTTAGTTGTTGTTGTTGATTTTGTATTGCTTAGTCTTTTGATTTTCCTCTTTATTTCAGTGGGTAGATTTATCAATTTTCTTTTTTGGTTACTCTGAAATTAACCTTTATCTTCCTAAGTTTAAAACAGTCTTTTATGTCTTGATATCACCTTGACTTCAGCTCCATATGGAGTTCTACAAGTATACCATTTATTACCGCTTTTTGTTCTGTAGTTGTTGTCATTTACAGATTGACATCTCTGGTTCCATATTTTCAGTTTTCCAACTCTGTTTTACTTTTGCAGATTCTTTATCTGTGTTGGTATCTGAGTGATGCTGTCGTGTGTCTTAATCTCAGGCTGTTGCCTGATGTCGTTGGTTCTCTGTCCAAAGGACTCCCTTTAATATTTCTTGTAAAGTTGGTCTGGTTTTTACAAATTCCCTTAATTTTTGTTTATCTGGGAAAGTTTTGTTTTACCATTGTATTTGAAAGGCAATTTTCCTGGTTGTATACATGATTCTTGGTTGGCAATGCTTTTCTTTCAGGGTTTTATATGCATCATCTCAATGCCTTCTTGTCTGCATGATTTCTGCCAAGAAAAAAAAAAGAAGAAATCAGGGCTTAATCTTATTGGTTCTCCTTTGTAGGTGATATTTCATTTTTCATGAACTACTCTCAAAATTCTTTGTCTTTGGTTCAGGAAAGTTTGATTATGATATGTCTTGATGATTTTCTTCTGTGTTGTATCCTGTATGGGGTTTTTTGTGCCTAGATGGAAACCTTCTTGTCTTTCCTGATATTAGGGAAGTTTTCTGCCAATAAATCTTCAAAAATTCTCTCTGTATTTTTTTTATTCTTCTACTGTTCTGGAATTCCAACTATGCATGTATTATTTCTCTTGATAGCATCCCATGGAACTCTTAGGATTTCTTCCTTTTTCTTCATTTTTTTTTCTGATTGTTCCTCAAACAAATTAGTAGCAAGCGATCTGTCCTCTAGTTCACTGATTCTCCCACCAATTCAATTCTACTTCTACGTCTTCCCATTGAGCTATCTATTTCTGATATGTTATTGTTAACCTTCTGGATTCCTAATTGTTGTTTTTGTATGGTTACTGTCTATTATGTCACTTTGTTTTTGCATTACTTTCCTGAATTCTTGTACGGTTTTATCTGTGTTTTCCTTGATCTCTTTGAGGATCTTATACATAAGTCTTTTGAATTCCATATCATGTAGTTCTCCTACCATTTCTTCCTCAAGAAGGTTTTCCGTCCCTTTGTTTTGCTCACTTGTTTGAACCATCTTATCCTGTTTCTTCATCTGATTTGCTATTGTCTGCTGTTTCTGAGGCATTAAGGTGTTTATTGATTTATATTTCTTTATTGACTGTATGCACATTTGTTTTGTGCTGAGTTTTTCGTTTTGTTTTGATGCATCCAGAGCTTTTTTTCTTCTCTTTAGAATATCTTTCTTTCTTTGAATTATTTTAATTGTTGTTGTTTTGTGGTTTTGGTCTATATGTGACTTTCATGTTGGCTGGGCATGATTTCCTCTCACTAGTGGGTATGGTAAGTCTCACCCACATGTGTAACCTCTGTGGTTAGGCTCATATGTCTTCCCTTACCAGATTGCATTGCAGGTGGGAGAGCAGGTTCTTCCTCTGATATTGAGTGATAGTGTTGGGTAGTAAAGGTCCCTCCACACCCTTTGTGAGACCGTGGGGTCCTTCTGGGTTGGTGCTAGTAGTTAGTGAATTCTCTGGGGGTCAGGGCAGGATGTCTTAATAGCCGCTGTGAGGGAGTGCTATGCAAATGAACATGGCAGGCTCGCTGTGTGTGCATGAACTGGCTTCTCAGTAGGAGGTGAGATATCACGGGGTTTCAGTGCAACTGCAGATAGTCTGCAGGAACTGTTCGGGTGTGGGATGTGTGATGGTGCAATCAGATGGATGTTGGATGAGGGCTCTAGGATCTGCTGCTTGTCATTTGGCAGAAGTGCAGATGGCACCTGTCAGGATGTGACTGGCATTGCTGGTGAGGTGATGTGTCTGTGAAGCCTGTGACTGGGGCCTGGGTGCAGGGAGTATTCTCGCTGGTCACTGAGTTGGGCTCTGTGTTTGAGCACTGCCTATTGCCAGGTGGTCAGGGTTATGGTGCATGGGTCACCAGTTACCGGGCAATGGCATGGGAACTTGCACCACTGGTTGCCAGGTGGGGAGGGCAGCAAGGGAAAAGGGGTGTCTTGTGCCTCCAGTCACCAGCCTGGTGGCAGAAGCACTGCTGATCACCAGATGGGCGGGCTGGCACAGGGTTGGTCAAAGTGGGTCCAAGCTTCCAGTTGCAGGTCCGACAATGTGGGAGGGCATGCCATAGATCACCAGGCAAGCAGGGTGGCACAGGGATTGGTGGGGGTGCGTGCCAAGCCTCCAGTTGCATGTCCGATGGCATGTGAGCGTGCGCCTGGGTCACCGGGTGGGGCATAGCCTCAGTTTTGATCACTGGGGTGGAGGGGGGAGGAGGGAGGAAACTCATTCCCCCAGTCTCTGGTGTGGGCCCTGGGCCACTCCTCACAGAGTGCAGCCACCAATCAGGACCCAGCCCCGGTAAAATGTGAGGAGAGAGCTGTCCAGAGTCCAGTTAGCTGAGGGATCTCTAGCCACTACTCCAAAGATCCTCCACTCTGCTAGTACCACCCAACCAAATGATCAGGGACCGCTGCTGGTGAATAGTTCTGTCCCTATTTTCTGGTTCCCTCCCTGCTCTATGATCGCCTGGATCCCTAGGGCTCTCAAGCCTTCCTGCATGTTCCCTCCTGAGGTCCAGTTCATGTTCTGTTCACCTTGCTTCACTCTGAGTTTTGTCTACACAGTATCTCTGTCTCCTATTGGGAATTCCAGGAAGTTGTCTCGCTGTGCTCCTCACCCGAGAAAGCTGTTTACTTTGTCTCAAGATGGGCCATGCTGCGATGGGCTGCCTGGTAAGGAGCCTACAGTCCATAAGTCTCCTTGTTCACTGTTTTTATCTAGTTTCTCCTTCCCTTTGGTGTTCAATCTAATTCTTCAGCCTTCCGTTTGCTGTTGTAGGTTCCTAGATTGTTATCTGTATTTGCTTCACTTGTTTTCTTCGTTCTTTGCTGTAGTGGGATGGCATGGTGTGTGTGACTAAGCTGTCATCTTGGACCATCTCCCTATTTTCCTAAATCTTGAATTCCTTCCTCTTCATTGTTGTTATCTCAGATTTGTTTAATGTAAACCTTCAGAACATTTAGGTCTAAGTCAGTCCATCTAACAAAGTGTTAGACCGTATTCCAGCTGTTCAAAGCATCCATTTTGATAACTTCAGCCCAATTTACAATTATTTTCCTCCTTACCTGATCTAACTTCTTTATTCCCATGAATATTCTCCATTTTCTGCTGATATAATTTAGCAAAATATTGAAATGCTTTTTGTGTGTCAGTCTGCTCTCCACTGGTCTGTTTATAGGTCTAGAAGTAATGAAGTTGGTAGGAGTGAGACATGAGAAAAACAGGCATGCACATGCGAGGTAACACCTCCAGTGAGGGGAATGCATGTCTCCTGGCAAAACAAGACCAGCCTCATCAGAGGGAGGAAGGGCTGTTGTCTTAGCAAAGGAAGACCAGTGAGCTCAAAAGTTACTGGTACCTGAAATCATCCAAATTCTCTCCAATTCCCCATTCCAATTCTTAGGGTTATCACCATTTTACAGGAGAGGACATTGAGGCTCATAGAAGTCCAGTGACTTTCCACAGCAATGAAATGGCAGAAAAGAAAATACTGAAAAGTCAGCCTCCCAACCCTGGTGCTCAGGCACCTGATCTCCTTCCTGGAAGCAATTAGCCGTGTGTATCCTTCCAAAGTTAGTCTATGCATGTGCAAGCAAATATGCATACACATACACACACACAACACACAACACACACACACATAGATAGATAAATATAGGTAGATACCCTTCCCTCCCCCCTTGTTTTCTTTACTCAAATGATAGTAAACTATATACACTGATTAGTACCTTGCTTTTTTAACTTACAGTATATCTTGGAACACTTTCCATATAAGTATATGAAGAATAAAGTCATTCTTTTTCACACAGTATTCCATATACAGAGTATTTCCACACATTAATAGTCAATACCCTAACCTTTACATGAGTCCTGATGAGGCTATGAATTCAACTTACATTTTAAATCAACAACTTGCTGGGGCAGACTTAATTTACAAACAAGGAAATTATTTCAGGGAAGCATAGAAGTTACCTGGTCCTTTGACCATACCTTAGGGCAAGAATTTAATAAACTGAATCTGTTTTTTTGTTTGTTTGTTTTCTTAAACATAGCACAAATCACACAGCCCACCCTAGAATTCGTGTATTTCGAATTTTCAGCCATAATTGTTTATTCCAGCAGTTACTTGATCTGCCAAAGCCTCACCTTCTTTAAATACTTCAGTCCCTATTACCACAGATGGAATTTTACCACTGTTTGCCATAAAATACTAACACCAAATTATCTAATGCTAACAGAACATTCACTGCATTTAAACCCAGTCAGGTCAGATACCTCATCTTAGATACCAATTGCTTTGAGAAACCATTCAGTAACCACAGCTGTTAACAATTATTCTATCAGTTAGGGGTCAGTTACAAACAATAGAAAGTCTTCTAGTTAGGTTAAGCAGAAAATGATTTACTACCAGTTTTTTTGGTGGCTTTCAAAATAATTTCAAGGAGTAGAGGAATAAACTTCAGGTGATATTTCTGTGAATAGCTCCCAGATTCCAAACTCACATTTCTGTTTGGAATCTGCTTCCAGTAGGGCCCAGATTAACAAACCCAAGTAAACATATATAGGTTTTTTTGAGGGAGGACTAGGGGAAAAATTATACTATATACTTGCCACAATGTTGCAGAATTCTTCCTCCTAGGAACTTGGCCACCTCTCAGTCAATGGGTTCCAGATATGAAAATTAGCTCAAGTCCAGGAACTGAGCAAATAATCATTTTTTTTTTAATTGAGCCACCCACCCTCAACCTTCTGCTCCTCCGTTTTTGCCTTTTCTGATGGTGTTAAACAACACCTCATTGATTGCTCATCTATTTTGCCCCTAAGGTTTCCAAGCTCTATCTACCATATCCACAACTTCTATAGATCAAATTCCCTTGGCTGACCTGGAAGGTCTTAGTTATCTAAAAAAAAAAAAAAAATGTGCTTCTAAAATGGAAATACCACAAGTGGATGGCTTTAACAAACAGAAATTTATTTTCTCCCAGTTTAGAAAGCTAGAAGTCCAACTCCAGGCATCGGCTCCAGAGGAAGGCTTTCTCTCTCGTCAGCTCTGAGGGATGGTCCTTGTCATCAATCTTTACCTGGTCTAGGAGCTTCTCAGCACAGAGACGCTGGGTACAGAGGATGTGTTCTTCTCCTTTCTCTTCTTTCTTGGTGGCATGAGGCCTCCCTTTCCTCTGCTTGCTTCTCTCTTTTATTCAAAAGAGATTGACTCAAAATACAATCTAATCCTGTAGACTGTGTCTTGTGTCATTAACATAACTGCCTCTAATCCTGCCTCATTAACATCACAGAGATAGGATTTACAACACATAGGATAATCATGGAAACCCTGGTGGTACAGCGGTTAAGTGCTATGGCTGCTAATCAAAAGGTCGGCAGTTTGAATCCTCCAGGTGCTCCTTGGAAACTCTATGGGGCAGTTCTACTCTGTCCTATAGGGTCACTATGAGTCGGAATCGACCTGAAGGCACTGGGTCACTGGGTAAGGATAATCATATCAGATCACAAAATGGTGGCAACTGCACAATACTAGGAATCATGGCCTAGCCAATTTGACACACATTTTGGGGGGGCACAATTCAATTCCAACATTATGATATTTTCAGTCACTTCATATGCATAGAAAGCTGGACAATAAATAGGAAGGCTCGAGAAAAGTAGATGTCTTTGAATTACGATGTTGGCAAAGAATACTAAATGTACACCATGGAGTGCTAGAAGAACAAACAAATCTGTTTTGGAAGAAGTTCAGCCAGAATGCTCTTCAAAGACTAGGATGGTGAGATTTTGTCTCACATTCTTTGGATGTGATATCAGGAGGGATCAGCCCCTGGAGAAGGACATAATTTGGTAGGGGCTCAGCTTGGTAGAAAAAGAGGAAGACCCTCAACAAGATGAATTGACACAATGGCTACAACAATGGGTAAAGTGCAGCAACGATTGTGAGGGTGGCGCGGGACCAGGCAGTGTTTTGTCTGTTGTACGTAGGGTCTCTATGAGTCAGAACCAGCTCAACAGCACCTAACAACAATGTATATCAAAAGAGATTAACTCAAGATATACTAATCCTGCCTCATTAACATAGCAAAGACAACCCATAACCAAATGGGATTATAACCACAGGCATAAAGGTTAGAATTTAAAACACGTATTTGGGGGGGACATAATTCAACCCATAACAGTCATTGTTGGTAATTGAAGCCTCCTTGCAATTGGCAGTTAAGCCCCACTCTGTCACTACATGTGCCCATCATCCCTTTGGATAAGAAGGAGCCCTGCCCTGTGATGGTCTCTCCTATCAAAAGCATGCAGAGGAGAGCCACTGTGGAACTCAGTGATGCTGGTGCTCCGCATCAGCATATTCCTCATGGTCTTGGTAAATTGTGTGCCCTCTGGGCCCTCTCATCATCCTCTGGTGGGTGTTTTGGCTTCAGATAATATATCCAAGCACAGCCACTTTCCTCATCTTCTTTATCTCTTCTTCTACAAGGGAAACTCAGGCATTTCCAGTTATCATATCCACTGATCACCACTTTTTCCAGGCTTCTAAGAGCCACCCTAGGAAGAAGTTTTTTCTATCTATCCCCTGGGCTCTTTTCTAGGGTGTTCAATCCCTTGTCCTGAGAAAGCTCTCCCAAATAAATGATTTATTGCTTATATATTTTTATAATCTTAGACCCTCAAATATAACAGGTTCTCTTTAGGGGTTATCTTTATGTTCTTAATTGTACATACTGGCTCATTCTTGCAACTCCTATGCTGTATAATCTCCTTCCTTCCTTATCAGGCCCAACACATCCCCAACTAGGCTACAAAAAAAAAAATAGGCTACAGTGGGTTTTAATTCCAGTTATGGGCCTAGCAGCCAAAGAAGTGAGGGGAGTGGGGGTGGGGTGGGAGGAGCTCCTAAAGAGAGTACCTGTTGCCATGCAGGGGAGGCATCTCTGCAGCTTGCAGCAGGGAAACATGCTAGCTCCTAGAAAACCAGGAGGAAAAAAAAAAAAAATGCTGTTGATTCAAACTCATAGTGACCTCATGTGTGTCAGAGTAGGACTATGCTCCATAGGGCTTTCAATGGCTGATATTTTGGAATTAGATTTCCAGGCCTTTCTTCTGAGGCACCGTTACCCAGTAACCCAGACTCATACCTCCAACTTTTGGTTAGCAGCCTAGTGGTTTAAACATTAGGTGCATTCAAGAACTCCAGCTCCTAGAGGGTGTCTCCATTTCCCTAAGTGGATACCCTGTGTCTTACTCACTCCCCCAAACACTCCCCACTCCCTACTTAGCCTCTCCTTTCACACTTTTCCCCACAGGAAAGATTCTGGAAAATGTGGACAAGCCAGGGTAGTATGTGAGGAAGGGAGCCTCCCCTATGAGAGAACACTAAGCTACAATCGTTGCAGTCCCCGTGATAGCTCACAGGAACCTTAACTGTTGAGGGACTGAGTAAACGAAGAGACAATGGTCAGACCACACAGGATGAGAGAACTCTGACCCACAACCTCCGCAGTAACCAGTCCAAGAAGCTAAACCACAACCTCTGCATCCATCAGCCCAGAATAGTCAGGACTTGGCCAATGACTGCCAGCTTCCCTCTCTTTTGACCCCTCTTCCAACTTGATCATCTTCTTTATCCCTTCTTCTACCAGGAAAACTCACACATTTCCTGTTATCATATCCACTGATCACCACCTTCTCCAGGCTTCTAAGAGCCACCCTGGGAACAGAGAGAGCCAAATATGCTCCCCATACCAATCACATAGCATGCCCGTTTCTAGTTAGCCCATCTCCAGCTTCCTCATGCCAACAACCTCCTGAAGATGTCTCTTTTCTCCACTATAAAGCTTTCTCACTACCCTGCCTGCCTTTGAGTCTCTGCCAAACACAAGTGATGGTGGCTGACTCCCCTGGTATAGCAAGCTCTGAATAAGCAGCCTCGGTCTGTTCTCATTTGGGTGGTCTTCCTTTGTTTCCACACTGATAAGAGGGTGGGGTGGGGCTGTCCTACACACACTGGAAGGCAGGATGCATCAAACAATGCTCAGACACACAGACAGACTGAAGGAAACTCGGGGCTGCAAGTGCCTTAGAGGATTTTGAAGTATAGATGCTTGATGTGTCCCACAATTCATATTAATTTTAGCCGACTGCTGCACTCTTCATGAGTACCACAGCACTGCCAGCCTGCCGTGGGGACAGCCAGTGCATCCATCCAGCAGAGTTCAGGACAGGCACGAGCCCACCTACATGTCCACAACCAGGCTTACTTGCCCCAGCGAGGAAGAGAGCAGGACAGGTAGAGATCCTCCCACCTCCTGATGATGCCATTCTGTCTGCCACCTATGAGGGCTCAGGAAGTTCTGGAGAGCATCTGCCTGAACATGCCCTCTTCCCATGTTTCAAGGTCTAACTAAGGTTTCCTCAACTGGAGTCCTGACCTTAACATGGCTGACCTGCCTTGGTGGACACTTAAATGTCTATGGAGCTCTGATAGTAACTTTAGGGCCCAGTCTGTTGCTCAGCCACATCCATCTTCCACTGCAGGCACTTACTCTAACTGCTTGTTAAGGACCCTCAGTTTCAAATTATCCCTCCAAGAGGCATCAATACAACTTAAGTAACCAGTCAACTCTGCTGTCTTTGAAAGCATTGTTTCTCCCTATTATTCAAAAGCCTGAATCATTGCACCCTCAAAGGCATTTCTTTCTGGGATGTTTTCCCAGGTCCCTACTGGTAAAATCTTTACCAAGTGGGCAGCCACCTTGTGCCAGGACCTGTCTTTGCCCCACATACCATTCAGGATGGGCTCATGTTGCCCAGGAGGTGCTAGTGTGCCAGTCCCCAGACCTCATCCTGCCACCTGTTTTCTCAAACCACTTGTGTGTTCAGGTTTGCCAAAAAGCAGTAGCCAAAATGGGATTAGGCACGCAAGAGATTTATTGGGGGAAATTCCTAATAAAGGAGGGTAGGAGATGGAGAATGAGGATAGAGCCTTCTCACTTCTGAGGGTGAGGGAGAAAAGAAGGAGGGTTGAGTAGCAAAGTTTGGTACTATAGCACAGAAAATCTTCTAGGAACCATCCATTAACTGTTTAGATGTTATAACCAAGCTAATGAAACCACCTTAGAGGAACAGTTTTGTATTATAATGGCCATTTTTCTTTTTTTCTCAGCCAAAACGTATAATTTTTGCCTTGAAGACTTGAAAGTGTTCTGTTGACAATTTCATTCCGCCAGGATTTGGGCTTGTAATCTGATGAGGCCTTTCCTGGTTGAAGAAGAGCCATCTAGAGACTCTGGAGTAATCAAAATTGTATGATACCTCAGACTGCTGGGTTCTGTTGCTTTGCTCCACAGTGGAGCGAGTATTCTGCTATTATGGGTTTCTGCCATAAAATATATATATATAACTCTAGAGAGCTAACTGTGCAGAAGTGAAGACAACATAAGAGAGGTCAGATTTCCAATACAAATATTAGAGCTCTTTTCAAGGTATCTAGGCGCGCACAGCCAAACTTTTTCAGCATTTTGCCCACAGGGCATTTGACATTTGACTTTTTTCTTCTTCCATAAAGGTAGAGGAGACAACTTCCACCAACCAATACTCCAGGCCCGACTTCCTCCTCAGAAAAATCAGAAGCTGGATCTGAGAAGTATTAGATCTCTCATAAACTCTCAGTGTTGGGGGTATATACTCCACAAGGCTGAGGTCCAAGAAGGATTTCTTATGTTAATGAGGTATATCAGTGTAGGGTATGTCTTAAACCAATCACTTTTCAGATTTAAAAAGAGTAGATTAGGTACAGAGAAGGAAACACAGACAGATGAAGATGCCAGACCACATATAAACATCTCCAAGGAACCAAGGAAGAGAAGCTGAGACAAGGACCTGCCCCCAGAGCCCAAAGAGCGAAAGAAAGCCTTCCCCTAGAGCCAGTGCCCTGAATTTGGACTTCTATCCTCCTAAACTGTAAGAATATAAATTTCTATTGGTTAAAGCCACCTACTTGTGGTGTTACTGTTATAGTACCGCTAAGAAATTAAGATAACTTCATATGTGATGCCTACCTGGGAACAAATGGAGAAGAAAAGGAAAGAGAAACTGAATTACTTTAAAAGCTAATTCAGTCTCTAAATTTCTGTGGTCCCTTCATTGTCCTCCTTTCCTGAGATCCCACTCCCCAACCCTCTCCACCCTCCATGTCTATCACTGCCAAGGGTGAGAACAAGTGTAAACTGTAGTTTACCAAGGTCAGCTCTGTTCAGAATTTGGAAGGCGGTCTCTTCTTACCTTCCCACATCCTGCTGACTAGATATTCAGTCCTTGTCTCTGCAGCAGCCCAGGCAGCCTCCACCTCCTCACCCCTCAGCTCCCCAAACCTTTTCACCTCGCTGTCAAAATCTCTTTCTGATATCTCCTAGGCACTAAGAGATTCAACATCTGATTAATTCGCACTGAGGAAAAAATGACCTACTAGAGAATTTGCTTTATTAAAAGAAGCTTAATAATAAAAGAAAATATTTAAATGTGTTGATTTTCAAACATATAGAAAAAGGAAAGGGTTTCTGGCTACTTGGGAGAAATAATTTTCTACAAGAAACATTACACATAAACTGAGAGTTAAGGTAGCTTAGATGAAGAAACTGCTTTTACAATATCCGTACCAATACACAAGGGTTATTTTAGTCTCAGTTCTTTTGGTTGCTAGTAACAAGGCTTTACTCCAGTGACCTCCAGAGATAGCTGAGGTTGTAGGATGTGCTGGAAATATGCATTAGAATTGTAACTGTTTAGTGAATTATTTTTTAACTGATTGCCAAGCACTTTCCTAAGTACTAAGGATAAAACGATAAATGTCAGGGAAATTCCCTGTAATCGTATGCTTATATTTGAGTAGAGGAATCAATGAAAAATTAAATAAGAAAATGGGAGAGAGAGAGAGGAAGAAAAGGGAAGGCGGGAGGAAATGAAAATTTTCAAATAATAGTAGGTACCATGAAGAAAACAAGACACGGCAATAGAGAGGTTCAAACCAAAAACCAAACCCATTGCGGACAAGTCAGTTTCTACTCATAGCAACCCTAAAGGACAGGGTAAACTGCCCCATAGGATTTCCAAGGAAAGCCTGCTGGATTTAAACTGCCAACCTTTTGGTTAGCAGCCGTAGCTCTAAACCACTAGGCCACAGAGAGGTATGTACTCTAATTATGTGGACAGGCAGGTGGTTTTGAGAAGGTAGCATTTGAGCTGAGGCATGAATACCAAGAAGTCAGCAGTGGGAATATCCATCTGGAGGAAGTACACTCCAAGCAAATAAAACAGCAAGTGCAAAGGCCCTGAAGTGTGAACAGATGTGAGCTCTCTAGGAGACAGAGGAAAAGAAACTATGCAGTAGTGTTTACGGGCCAGTCAGACTGTCAGTGTAGCTGAGCTCATGGAAGAGGGAGGAGGAGTTGGAAGTGAGGTCAGAGAGGTGAGGAGGAGCCAAACAATATAGTTTTGCCTTTGTTGTACCAACCAAAGAAAAGCCATTGGCTGTATTCTGATAGTTAGCTTCAATGTGTAACTCCCCTTCTAAATTTAAGGCTTTGTATTTTATTCATCTTTTTATCCTCATTACAAAGCTTTGTTGTTGTTAGGTGCTGTCAAGTTGGTTTTCAATGACAGTGACACTATGTGACAGAGGAGAACTGCCTCATAGGGTTTCCTAGGCTGTAATTTTTACTGGAGCAGATCGCCAGGTCTTTTCTCTCTCCTGGAGCCATGGGCGGGTTTAAATGGCCAACCTCTGGTTAGCAGCTGAGTGCTTAAATATTGTGCCACCAGAGGTCCTCACAAAGCATAGTAAGAAGCATAGTATTCATTATATATTGGTGCCTGATAAATATTCATTGAATTTATAAATGAATAAATAAACTATATTCTAAAAATGATTGCCTCTAATTCTCAGTGGGTTTTTTGGTTTGTTTGCCTGACAGGATCCACTTCTCCCCTCTCACGATAGCACTCTGATTTCTTTCTTTGAGCTGTGATCCAAACTGATTCTAAGCCTATATGGGTTAATGGAGTTGGAGGTGGCAGAGGACTTAGTCCATTAGATCTACATCCTCCTGACCACAGTGGCTCAGGGATAAACATACGGTCTAAATGAGGGCAAGGAGAAATCCCCAGACTTCAGAAACAATCGGAAAAGAGGTACTCTCTTATGCCAAAGTGGCTTTGGCACCATTTAGGGAGAATCTTTCTGAGAAGAAGGCATATGTCAGTGTAGTCAAGAGGTAAAGATGGATAAATTTCTGTTGATGTTGTGTAAGTCCTTAAATACCCCTAATACAGTCATGACTAAAGCTAGATCTGGACCTGGGATGATTCACTTATATAAGCTATACCTTTTGTGGTTGGCTGAGTTTTTCTCCCAATCAACCGGAAATGTATGCATTAATACACATGAGTTTTTTCTTTTTATTGTATTTAGTATTGATTTTGAATTTAAGGAACAAGATATTGATTTCAATCTTAAGAAATTTAATAAAAAAGGCATATTTTAAATGAATCTATTCTACTTACTATTTGAAAAAAAGCTTTATTTTATAATTATTAAACTTAAAGGCATATTTTCTAAATACTACAATAAACCAGAGACTTTTCTTACAATTTTTAATATAAAGATACTTAAAAGAATGTTTTATATAAGGTTTTGATATCATATTAAATAATGAGAATGCCAACAGCTTTCTCATGGTATTATTAGAAATTCATAGGAAATATAGCCTCATAAAAAAGAGAGCTGGAAATAAGATGTTTCTATTGAGAACCCTGGTGGTAGTGGTTAAGAACTACGGCTGCTAACCAAAAGGTCAGCAGTTCAAATCCGCCAGGCGTTCCTTAGAAACTCTATGGGGCAGTTCTACTCTGTCCTATAGGGTTGCTGTGAGTTGGAATCGACTCAATGGCAATGGGTTTGGTTTTTTTAGTTTATTGGAAGTTAAGGGACTCTGATAGAAGATCACAGAGAATCTTAGAAAAATAGCTGAATGAAAGAAACACGGTTGCTTTTCCTATCAGAGATGTACTCCGTGTAATACTTGGTTTCATCGTGAGCAGGGTGGTCAGCACAGAGCTTAGGCCAAGCAACCAGCAGGTGCTCATTGACGCATAGATCCCAGAAGAGGAGAAAGTGGAGTGCCTGAGAGGTCTAAGTATAAGCGTCAGAACCCTAAACTGAAACAGCAGGGAAGCTTAAATGGAAGACCCTCCTGATCATCTTAAGTGAGAAAGCACAGCCACCCAAGTGCTGGGATTTGGCAAGGTGGAGAAAGGGGAGAAGGTTGCCATCTACAACGTCATTTTATCTGAGTTTACCTCATTTATTTAATTCTGTGTCAAATCGCAAATAGTACACAGAGAAAGAACACTGTCTGTTTTAGTATGACAGATATTCCCAGGTAAAATCTATACCAAAGAAGCTGGTGGTTTACAAAATTGTTAAACATGGTAACGACTAAAACCCTGTTTGGAAATGGAATTCCAGTTAAAATAAAATTCATGTGAGTTTTCAAAATTTTCACAAAGGTTTTCTACATAATTTAGAAGAATCTCACTCCAGTCTTCTTGCAATGACTCAATTTTGTACTCAGATCACACACACAAGCCTCTACCACAGCTCCATTCCTCCACTCAGCAATTATTGAACACCTACTGTTTGCCACACACTCACCTTGGTGCTGGGCATACAGAGCTAATTACAGCATAGTCCCCACTTCATGGAAATACAGTAAACTCTCAAGGACTACATACTACTTTATTCTGTAGTAGATGCAATTTAATGGATTCGATCTGTATTTGGAATGTATCTGAAACTCTGAGTTGGAATTGATTCGATGGCACTGGGCTTGGTTTTGTTTGTTTTATCTCGAGCTCTACTGAAGATACAGAGACGACTTCATTTAGAAGGATATCAATAACACTGTAAATAGCTGTCACCTTTGCAAGCAGAATTGCTGGGGCAGTACCGAGGTCCTCATTTCCGTCTTTCAAACCTGCCACCAAATTATAGGCTTATGGATAATTTTTGCTTATGTGATTTTTTTACTTTATCAAATATTAATAAGTATATACTAAGTTTACATTTTCACATTTTATGACAGTTAAAAGCACAATATAAAATGAAATCTAAAGAAAGGAAAATCATAGCAACAAAGAAAGTCTAGGTTACTCCTGAGGATCTAGGTTCCGTCTTGGGGTGACACTTACATGGCATCGGATTTATTTTCAAGTGATGAAATACAGCGTCGAAGACTGAAATAGATCACAGCAAGGAAGTTTGATTTCCTCCCCATCAGGGCTCCTACATAACCCATCTGTTCAAGACCAGGACTCAATCCATCTCCTTGATACAGAAGCTGATACGTTCAGTTACAACAATATTCCCAGAGCAATATTTTCTAAATCTGTTGTACTGGGTTGAAAGATTTAGTTCCACTGAGTGGCACAAATAGCCTCTGTACACAAAATGCATCTAACTACTGAAACCAGAAATTCACCAAACAAGTGAAAAGAATCATATGGCCTCCCGATGCCATGATGCCTTCAAAATGTTCTCAAAATACTGCTTTGAATACTTCTCTTAAGATGAAAATGTCCCAGTTTTCTTTATCCTTCCCATTTGTTTAACTTTTAAACAGAAAATGCACACTCTGGTCTTAAGAGTCCAGAACCAATATTTCTGTGAGCTTATTTAAGTAAAAGAGATAATCTAGTCTATATTTTTAGTTTTCTCTCCAGTCATATCAGTCCAATACTTCTACTAATTAATACCGTTAGATCTGTGTTCCCCTAAAATGTATGTCAAACTGGCTAGATCATGATTCCCAGTATTGTGTGGTTGTCTACCATTTTGTAATCTGATATGATTATCCTGTGTGTTGTAAATCCTACCTCTATGATGCTGATGAGGCAGGACTCGATCTACAGGATTAGGTTGTATCTTGAGTCAGTCTCTTTTGAGATACAAAAGAGAGAATCTGAGCAGACAGTAGAGGGACCTCATGCCACCAAGAATGAAGAACCAGGAGGACAGCATGTTCTTTGGACTGGAGGTCCCTGCACTCAGAAGCTCTTCAATCAAGGGAAGATTGATGACAAGGACCTTTGACCAATGGAAGACTGATGACAAGGACCTTCCCCCAGAGCTGACAGACAGAAAGCCTTCCTCTGGAGCTGGCACCCTGAATTTGGACTTCTAGCTTCCTAAACTAAGAGAGAATAAACTTCTGTTTGTCAAAGTTACTCACTTGTGGTATTTCTGGTACAGCAGCACTAGATAGCTAAGACAGAATTTGGTACCATGAGAGTGGGGTGCTGCTCTAACAGATACCTAAAATGTAGAAACAGTTTTGAAACTGTGAATGGGTAGAGCTCAGAAGAGTTTTAAGGTGCCTAATAGTAAAAGCCTAGATTGCCTTGAAGAGACTGTTGGTGGAATTATGGACATCAAAGACAATTCTGGTGAGGATTCAGAAGGAAGTGAGGAAAGTGGTAACACCAGAGACAGTGCAGATGAAGCAACAGCAGAGAAACGGTGGCAGCAGAGCCAGGAGACCGGTGTGAGACAGCATGGGAGCCAACCCACAAAGTGAGAGAGTTGAGTGCCTTTGCTCAGGAGGCTTCCTGGTGAGGTGAGTGCCTTTGGGCACTTATCAGTAGAGCTACACTTGCTGATCCACAGAGCAAAAGAGCTGAGTGCCTTCTGGCCGAAGTTTACTGGCAGAGTGGGGTGCCTCCAGACACTTATTAATAGAGCTAAAGAGCTTTGGAACACTTGCCCCAGCAGGGCAGATGGGCAGCGAGACCCAAGGGGCTGAGAAGCCAGGAAACCAGGAAGAAGCTGAAGAGACAAGGAACATAGGAAGCAGAGCTGCCTCAGTCTCAAAGGGTAGGGCAACAACCTCTGGGGTCTCAAAGAGAGGAGTCATGGCCTCTGAGGCTTCAAAGGGTGGGGCCACAGCCTCCCAGGTTTCAAAGAATTAGATCTTCCCAAACTCAGGTCCAAAGTGTGGGACTGCCTTTCACAAGTGCTGGCAGGATGGGGCCAGATTTACTATCCACAACTGAGGGGGCAGGGCTGCAATGCCTAAGGGGCAGAAGAATGGGGCCTGCCAGGTCCAAGGAGGTAGATCATCAATCAAACGGACTAGGAGAATCAGGCTACCTAAATGAAGGGAGCAGAGTTGCTGTTCCAGTGGGCATGGAAGGCAGAGCTGAAGCCCAGAATGTGTTCTGTTAAATTGCTTGGTGCCTCTTATCCCTTCTTTCCCTCCAATTTGTAATGGAAATGTCTGCCTTCTGCCTATTCTATTATCGTACTTTGGAAGCAAATAACCTGTACTCTAGATTTCATAGATGAAAAGGATTTTTTCCCTGGGAGAATTTGGACTTGGAATTGATTTAAGATTTTTGCTATAATAGAGTAAGAGAGCCCTGGTGATGCAATGACTAAGAGCTGGGCTGCTAACCAAAAGGTCGACAGTTTGAATCTGCCACCCGCTTCTTGGAAGCCCTATGGGGCAGTTCTACTCTGTCATAAAGGGTTGCTGTGAGTTGGAATCAACTTTACGGCACAGAACAACAACATGATAGAGTGGAATTTACATGTGGTGAGGACATGAATTTTGGGAGGCCAAAGGGTGGAATGTTATGGATTGAATTATGTCCCAAAAAGTGTGTGTCAACTTAACTATGCCATGGTTTCCAGTATTGTGTGGTTGTCCTCCATTTTGTAATCTGATGTGATTATCCTATGTATCGTAAGTTTTAGCCTCTGTGATATTAATGAGGCAGGATAAGAGGCAGTTATACTAATGAGGCAGGACTCAATCTACAGAATTATGTTGAACCTTGAGTCAATCTTTTTGACATATAAAAGACAAAGAGGAGAGGCATCTCATGCCACCAAGAATGAAGAACCAGAAGGGGAGCACGTCCCTGACCTGAGAAGCTCCTAGACCAGGGAAAGATTGATGACAAGGAACTTCACCCAGAGCCAACAATGAGAGAAAGCCTTCCCCTGGAGCCAGTGCCCTGAATTTGGAGTTCTAGCCTCCTGAACTGTGAGAGAACTTCTGTTTGGTAAAGCCATCCACTTGTGGTATTTCTGTTATAGCAGCATTAGATAACTAAGATAAAATGCTTGAATATAGCTGCTGCACAAATCAAGCCTTGTCTTGTATGAATTTCATACTAATTACCAGCGTGCATCATAATGGCCCACTTGTCTTCTGCTCCCAGCCAGAACTGAGGACAAGGATGAGATTTTCTTCATCAGTGTATCCTTAGAGTAACACAGTAGCCTCCATAGAAAAAGTAATCACAACACACGAACAGTGGGGACTCCGTAAACCACAGGTCAGAGTTTACTATGCTTCTAGGAAAATATTTTAGAATAACTCAAAGAAAGTGTGTGAAGTACTAAGAAAAAAAAAAAAAAAAAACTGCCCCGATTTCAGTTAGTCTTTTGACAACTTCTATCGTTAGATGGGAAAATGTGTTAAAATAGTTATTTAGAGTTCAGTGCTTATTAAACAATGTTCCGAACAATTCCAAAAACTATGATGTCAAGTAAAAGTAGGTAGGTAATTGATACTACTGTACTCTGCTCTTAGAAAAAGCCCTGGTGGTGCAGTGGCTAAAGCGCTTGGGTGGGTTCAAACCCACCAGGCGCTCTGTGGAAGAATGATGTGGCAGTCTGTTTCCATAAAGGTAACAACCTTGGAAACCCTATGGGGCAGTTCTACTCTGTCCTGTAGGATCGCTATGAGTCAGAATCGACTAGACAGCAATGGGTTTTAGTTATACAGTCCTGTAAAAATTGACATGGAAAGATGTCATAGAACAGTACACAAGACAATATGTATAGCATTTCACTTCATAAAATTGTACATCTATGTGTATGCATGCAGAAATGTCTGGAAGATAATGAGTAAAATCCTGACAGTGGTAATCTTCGGGGGATAAAACTGTATTTTTTCTTTATTCATTTCACTATAGATTGATTTTTAAAGTAATAAATATGTGTCATTTTTACAATAAAAGGCTTTATTTCATTTTGAAAAATATAAATGCTAAAATACAGTAAATGCTATTACTTATCAAGCTCCTACTGTGTGCAAATACTGTTCTAAGAATTTAACACTTATTTCCTCATGAATACTCACAATACCCAATGAAGTAGATTTTTAAAATCCTATTTTCAAATCTGAAAACTGAAGATCAGAGAGTTAATCAGTTGTTCAAGTTTGGACAACAAGTGGTGGAGTTGGGGTTCAGATCTCAATGGCGCTGTTCCAAAGACTATACATGTTTAACCATCAGACTATACCGTCATGCAAAGACATCAATCACACGTGCCCTCACACTTGTGCAAAACTCCTGGATCTTTTTTGATGTTAAAATTCATACAATCTAATGGATGATACAGCACCCAGGAAAGATAATTCAGTCTTTTGTTTCATAGTTTCAGGGCCAAAAATGTTATAGCTCTGCTTCCAACCTAGAAGCCAACCTAGAAGCAGTGGTTAAGAGCTTGGCTGCTAACCAAAAGGTCGACAGTTTGAATCCACCAGCTGCTCCTTGGAAACCCTATTGGGCAGGTGTACTCGCTATGAGTCAGCATCGAAGGCAGCATGTTTTGGTTTGTTTTGTTTTTTTCCAATCTAGAGAGTCTGACAACACTGAGAATTGTATTCAGTTCTGAGTGCCCCCTTGGGAAGAAACACTGACAATCTGAAGCGTTTCAAAAGAATAAGAGAACAATCATAATGGTAAAATAACACAAATGCTTGTTCTACACGAACTAAAACGGTTTAGCAGAAGAGATAAATTAAGGGAAATCACACAATTGTCTTCGAATGTGTGAAGGTCATTTGTAAGGGTGGGCTAGCTTTATTCTCTGTGTCCCCAAGGGTTTGAAATAGGACCATTAAGTACAAATCATGGAAAATAAGCACTCATCCTTACATAGGCACAAACGTTTTTTCTCAACACCTATATCACGAGAAGTGGACTGTTTGCTTCAGTTGTGTGCCTGTTCCCAGCATAAAGAAGAAGGTTGAGAGATTACTTGAAGGGGTTGAGTGTGCCAACTTTTGGATCGCAGCCATGAATGACACTGTAAAAATGACGGTGGGTTTAAGAGTAAAATTGTTCCATCTACTAGATATACCTTGAGGACACAAAGAGTCATCTGAAGAAATCAGTGTTTTAAAACTTCACCCTAGGAAATACCCGTCAGCGGACAGAAAATAATCCTCACTCTGTTCGTGATGAGAATGTCAGAAAAAGCACACTTATTTTTAGGTATTTTAATTTTTCAGGCAAGAACCACTGAGTACCAAAACTGTACTTTACTGTCTTGATTAGTATAACTTTGCCACTATACTGTTTTTATTTTATTTGATTTTTGCAACTGTACTGTTTTCATTAAATTTCTTTACTCTTCCAGCACTGCCCATGGGTTTGCATTCTACGAATCTTTGAATCTCTAACTCATCTTGCTGTTTCCACCAATCTTGAACTGTTGCATTGTGATTGTTACACAATCCTAGTCAAGTACTTATATTGAAAAACCTGCCTTAAACCTAACTTCCAAGTCTCAATAGATCTGACCTTAATTTTCCCCCTCTGAGACCCTGCCAGCTTTGCATGGTTGTTCTCCTTTGTTATGGTAGCAATAAACTGAACCTTGTCTTATCAGCAGACATTGTCGGTAATGTTTGCAGAGCCAGCTTTTGACAAAGGCACCTAGAGAAGAGTAGCACAAATAACAATGATGACAGGGAGAAGGAATTCGAAATTGATATATAAACCCAAAAAAAAATACATAAGACGAGATTAAAGTAATAAGGTATGAACAACTTGGCAACATCACAACGAAGATGGACACTAATGTTCAGAAGAGCAGTTCAGGGAGTACGTATTATAAACAGAGGAAACAAACCATTAATGTGCGCGCGCATGCGTGTTTAGAAGAAAATGGAACTAGTGATGTGGGATTTTGTTACCTAACAAATAAACAAAACTCTTATTCTTCCACATGACAAATAGAAGTACTGATATTTTAATCCTAAAATTAGAAGCTAGACAAAAAAAATCAGACATGGAACATGCCAAAGGCTGTGAATAAACTTTGGTAATGGGCCATGCCTTGACATTTACTTTTGTACTTGCTCTTTACCCTTTCTGCGTTGGCAGGAGTGCAAAGGTAGGAGTGGGGGGAACGGAGCCACAGGCCCAGGATGCTTATTGTGTCAAAACTTCATGGAATCGAGCTTCAAAAGCTTGAAAAAAATAGGAAGATGTCTAAGTGAATAAAATTTTCTTTCTATTCAATGGTAAACAAAGACATGTCTGGTCTTTCTCACTCTATTCACCATTCTGTTTTCCCTGAACTACTTTTGCTTCAAACCTTTAAAGGCCCAGATCTGTTCAGAGTTCTTAGAATTACAGCTGAATAAAACCCAAAGCCTGAGAATGTAAGATGTGTATGCTCTGGGTTTGAGGTGAGAAAGCATGGGTCAGAAACACTTGAGGTGAGGCATCAAAAGATAAGTTTCAGACAGATAATCAACAAAAGGAAACAGAATTGGGAGAGACACCAGAGAGATTCAATAACTAAAGACAAGATCAAATCACCAACAAGACGTTGGAATAACACCTGTATACAAGGCAAGATATCTGTAATGTTTCAACTAGAAACTAGAAAATAAAATTGGGAAGGGAAAAATGTCGTTATTCATTATGGGTATATTATAGAAGGACAGATAAAGTGATTATGAAACAACCCAAAGGTGTGGAGTTAGTGTAATTTAACACAGTAGATATGTATAGAGCAACCAATAAGAAATAAGATTGTAGAATATCATTGTGAAAAATTCTGGAATCTAATTATAAGATATATAATACTTCTGTCAAGGCTATTTTGGAGTATTTTACAGGAAGAATGGTCATTCCCATTCTTAGAAGAATTGTGAAGGAATAAAGAAAAATAAAGCACCAGGGCATGAAATAGCAAAAAAGATGAAAATAAAAAATTCTGGCATATTTTTCTTAGATGTAAATTTTACCATGTGATTATAGACTAAAGCTTGTTGCAGAGAAGAGAAAAAACAGACCTACCTTTAGGCAAGACCTCATAGAAAAGGGGTAATGGCAAATGCCAAGGCTGCAACTTACCATTGGCCTTGTCCTGCAGAACCACGTGCTTATGAGATGGCAACTTCCCTGGAAAAAATGGAACCCATACCCAGTTGCATCTGGCCTCTCCCTCTGTGAACAGGGAGAAAGAACTTGGAGAGTCTTCCTCAACAAACCACTCCAAAAGCAATATACATCCAGCTTCTCTTATGTATAGCTGAGTGCGTTCATTCATTAAGTATACGTTAAGTGTCTTCTATGTATCAGGCATTGTTCAAGGCACTGGGTATATAGAAATGACCCAAATAGAAAAAAATCCCTGCCCTAATGAAGCTTACTTTCTAATGGAGAAAAACAATATTTTATTAAGTAAAAATGGTGATGAGTGCTATTGAATAAAGTAGAAAAAGTAGTTGAGGGTGTTATGGACTGAATTGTGTCTCCCCAAAATGTATGTCAAATGGCTAGGCCATACTTCCCAGTATTGTGTGGTTGTCCTTCATTTTGTGATCTGATTATCTTGTGTGTTATAAATCCTAACCTCTATGATGTTAATGGGAGCCCTGGTGGTGAAATGGTTAAGAGCTAGGATGCCAACCAAAAAGACAGCAGTTTGAATCCACCAGCCACTTCTTGTAAACCCTATGTAGCAGTTGTACTCTGCTCTGTAGGGTTGCTATGAATCAAAATAGACTCCACAGCAACAGGTTTATTATGTTAGTGAGGCAGGATTAGAGGTAGTTATGTTAATGAGGCAGTACTCGATCTACAGGATTATGTTGTATCTTGAGTCAATCTCTTTTGAGACATAAAAGAGAGAATTGAACAGAGAGGAGAGGGACCTCATCACCACCAAGCAAGAAGAGCCAGAGAGGACCATGTCCTTTGGATTCAGGATCCTTGCGCTGAGAAGTTCCTAGACCGAAGGCAAGATTGATGACAAAGGCCTTCCCCCAGAGCTGACAGAGAAAAAAGCCTTCCACTGGAGCTGGTGCCCTGGTTTCAGACTTCTAGCCTCCTAAACTGTGAGAGAATAAATTTCTGTTTGTAAAAGCCATTCACTTGTGGTATTTCTGTTACAGCAGAACTAGATAACTAAGACAGTGGGTTTGAACGTGCAGTTGTAAATAGGGTAGTCAAGAGTCATCGCTGATGAGGTGATATTTTAATAATGATTAGTAATTTAGCCACCACTCAAGAGATTTGGAAACTAACCACTATTACAGGGTTTTGAAAGAGGAGTGTCCCAACTGGAATTACTTTTTAACAAAATCACTCTGGCTACAATGTTGAAAATAGGGAAGCAAGGAATCTAGTTCAGTGCCTATTGGAATAATGTAGGTAGGAGATGATGGTGATTGGGAAAGCAGGAGTAGTGGTACTCAAATTACAATTATAGTTTTGAGATGGACCCAAGAGGATTTTCTTGACGTGGGATATGAAAGGAAACAAGGAATCAAGAATATTGTTTAGCCTGAGCAACTAGAAGGATAGAATTGCCATTATAGTATTTCAGGAAAACAAAAGTAGGCCCTGAAAAAAGATCATATACTTGTTTTGTATTTCATACATACTAAGCATGAAATGTCCTTTAGAAATCCAAAGAGAAATGCCAAATAGACAGTTGGATATATGAAGATGAAATTCAGGGGAGAGATTTCAGGCTGGAGATAGAAAATATGGCACTCAGCTTGAATGTCCCAGAAAGTAAAGACTAAAAGAGAGGTTTTATGTAATATTCCATTAGGGTGTATATCCTATGAGTGAGGGGCAAGAGGAATGAAGCAGAAAAGAAGATTAAATTTATGAATATGATAGGAGGTCTGCCATCTTCAAGTGCAATGAATTATTTAATCAATGGGATGAAACCTCAGAGAACGCTGAGTCTCATCTCCAGCCAGTAGTAGCGCCCCTGACAAGTTACACAGCTGTGGGTGGCTATCACAAGCATAAGTCTCCAGGTGCCATTAATAGAGAAACCCCATGCAGGAGGCAAGAAACAAAGGGGGCAGGCTGAAGGCAATGCAGAGCTGGGACATAAAGAGTGAGTCCAAGAAGATCTGAAGGTACACAAGAAAAGCTGACGTGGACAGTATTGAAAGACATGATACAGGATTCAGTGTATCAACTCAGTGAGGGTGGATAGTAAGTTTGAATCCTGAGTCACACCATGATTTAGAGGTCAGAAAGATAAGGAACAAAAATAGTGAAGAAAAACAGCTGGGGGGTGGTAGGATGAAAACCAGGAGAGTGTGGTATCTAGAAATTGAAGAAAGGATTTCAAGGAGGAGACTGTGGTCAACCGTGTCAAATGCAGCTGATAGACCTTTAGTTGATCTAAAGATCTACTAAAGAAGAACTAATCCATTGGATATAGCAAAAATGTGAAGGTCATTGGTGACTTTGACAAGAGCTCTTGTCCTGCTTGGAGTTGAAGAGAGAATGGTAAGAGAAGAGCTGGGGAAAGTACTTACAGCAACTCTTTCCAAGAGTTTTATTGTACAAGGAAAAGGAAAATGTCTGAAAAACGTTTATAGTTAAAGGAGCTTTTTTTTTTTTTTTAAGGTGAAAGAAATTATAGCATATTTGTATGAGAATAACCCAGAAGAAAAAATTAATAAAGCAGGAGAGGAGAAAATTGCTGAAGAAATATCCTGGAGTAGGTGAGAGGAGATAGGTCCTAGCACATACGTGGGGGAGTTGCAAGAGTAGTTTACCCATATTAACTGGAGATGCAGACTAGGTGGGTAGTCAATAGTGATGGAACTTGATGAAGTCCTCTTTGGACTTTCTTAGATGTAGAAAGCAACACTGTAAAATGGAAGCGACAGAAGAGGTACTGGAAGATCAAGGAGAAATGAAATCTGTAAAACAGTCCTATAGGAGAGTAAGAAAAAGACAGTGAAGCCTGTGAGAGTCAGAACTCAGTGGAACTGCCTTGTTCTTCTGGGTCTCACGAGTTTACTGCCTTCGAAAGGGTACAGTCTTACCACTTGCCTATCACTTTTTTTTTAAACATTTGAGTTTTCCTTCTCTGACAGGTTTCCATCTTACACAGGTTCCAGCTTTCACATGTTTCACTGTAGTATGACAATGGGGTGGCATTAACAGCGCAAGGGAGGACTATATGATAGTTATAGGAACACACTCTGGAGCCCCAGAACCTGATTGTGAATCCCCAGCCTCCATCAGTTTTTAGCTATGTGACCTGGGAAAGTTAGCCTCTCTGATCCTCCCTTTCTTGATTTACAAAATGGGGATAATAATAATACATTCTTCAAAGAATAGAGGACAAGATGAATAATATAAGTGGAGTCCCTGGCTGGTGCAAATGGTTAACGGATTCAACTACTAACTGAAATGTTGGCAGTTGAAGACCACCTGAAGGCACCTTGGAAGAAAGGCCTGGTGATCTACTTCAGAAAAATTAGCCATTGAAAACCCCATGGAGCACAGTTCTACTCTGACACACATAAGGTTGCCACAAATCAGAATTAACTTGATGGCAACTGGTTCACAGATATAGATTTGTGCAGGTAACAGAGTAAGCATTTTGAATGTGTTAGCTGCCATTATCAATGTTGGAGTTAAGTGACCACGAATTTAAATTCAGGAGAAACACTAAAGTTTGACATTTATCAGAGTCTCTTAACTCATTCCTCACTCACCACCCTATACAATTAGTCTTCAAGTCCTGTTAATTCTAATGTTTAAAAAAACACACTCAACTATTAGGTTAAATCATATCAAATTTTGCTATTCAATTACTGATTTTCTATAAAATCAACATATAGTCCAACCTAATATGTTTCCTAACCTGCGAAAGAGCCAACTCTAAATGATAGAGCCAAGCCTTAATAGTCTGGGGTTCATGTAGTGTCTTAGTGACAAGTTTTTTCAAATGCCAAGGTACGACTGCCTTCATAGCCTGTTTTAGTCATCTAGTGCTGCCCTAACAGAATACCACAGGTGGAGGGCTTTAACAAAGAGAAATTTATTCTCTCACAGTCCAGTAGGTTACAAGTCTAAATTCAGGCCATTGGCTCCAGGGGAAGACTTTCTCTCCCTTTGGGCTCTGGAGGAAGGTCCTTGTCCTCAATCTTCCCCTGGACTAGGAGCTTCTCAGGCACAGAGATCCCATGTCTAAAGGACACGCTCTGCTCCCGGTGCTGCTTCCTTGGTGGTATGAGGTCCCCAACTCTCTGCTTGCTTCCCTTTCATCTCTTCAGAGATAAAAGGTGATGCAGGCCACACCCCAGGGAAACTCCCTTTACATGGGATCAGGGAGGTGACCTGAGTGAGGGTAGTGGTAGAATCCCACCCTAATCCTCTCAACATAAAATTACAATCACAAAATGGAGGACAAACACACAATACTGGGAAGCATGGCCTAACCAAGTTGACACATGTTTTGGGGGGCATACAATTCGATCTATGACACAGCCGTTCCAAGTCTTTCTCTATATCTATTCTTATTTTATACTAGAACCATATGATAGTTACACACACACACAAAAAAATCTTCTCAAAACTTTCTTTTAAAAAAATCACTAGCAAAAAAAAAAGTATATTCTAAATTGAAGGAAGAGGCATCTAAGTTGCAAGAAGAATGAGAGAGAAGCTCTCAGAAGCTGAAAGGAAAAGTGATTGGACCCACTGGGTAGAAAGATCAATTGAGGCCTAGAGGGAGAATAAGGAGCCTCGGCAGGGACCATCCCAGCCTCATGCTTGAAACTGATTTCCCTGAAAAATGGCACAAAAATGAACAACGAAGTGTAGGAGAAGCAAAGGCCTGAAAGCAAAACCAAAAAAAAAACTCTAAAAGTAGTCAACACTCATAAAAAGCTCAAGTCTGAGAAAAAATGACTTGTATTGTTTTCCTACAATGTGTAATGCAACGGGATCCACTCAATCAAACATTTGTTCCATCCTGGAAACTTCCATGTGACATTGCAATCCCTCCAAGTTTCAGCCAAAGGAGTAAATTAAAAATGAACCTAAACTCTTCTGAACAGGCTTATATACTTGCTGGATAATAATTTATGTTTTTAAAAAAATGTGGATACAGTTTCTGAAGAGGAAAAATATCATTTAAATTCAATCTGCTGCCTGAGTTGTAAGGGAGTCTTGTGTTTGCTGCATCTCATTTAAGCAGAAAAAACACGAGGAAACGTGCTGTCTGCAAACTCTCCTCAGGCTCCATGCTTAAGGGCAGCATTTCACAAACATAAAACATTTTAAAATATGCAAACTTCTGCCTCTGTTTACACAGGGACACTTCTATTTTCTAATTTAGAATAGCAAAAATAAGTTACATTTCCAGAAAATTCACCACCCAACTCCTTCCTTTCAGAGTCAAGGTACCAATATGCATAATGCATACGCAATTTATGTGATTTCCACACATTTTAATTAGTAAATTCAAAATGAGTGAACTACATTAAAGGAAACCCAAGCAGTTGCAGTAACCCTTGGCTTGATCCATATTTAACAAGCATTGACAGGCTGCTGCTGTTTTTTTTTTTTTTAGGGAGGCAATAATCACATACCATCTGCTCCCAGTTAAATGGAACTAATTCAATTGTTAAATTACAAATGTAAAGGACTGAATTATAAATAAGTTTGATTAAAATGGACCCTGGGCAGAATTTTTTTTTTTTTCTTTGTAGTGTCTGGTATAGCTATGTCTCAGTCATTGAAGGGTAGATAATTCAGTCTCTCTGCTTCCTTATCTCTCATGCTTTGCTATTTCAATAGGTTAGCACAAGAAATGATAAACATGCATCCATCCCTGCCAGGTATATGACTCCAGTGTTAAAAACAGTAACACCACACATTATTTGGACTTGTTTTTAAGCTATTAAAAGAATTACCAAAAAATCTCTACAATAGTAAGTCAACTCTATGGTAAATACAAAACAGTATATTTCATTGTACCAAATAGTTTTCAGATTGATGAATTTCTAGGGTTACAGACCTAGGTAGTAGATGGCATTATTGTTACTAATCACTGTTCCTTAACTTTATAATTCTAGTGAATTTACAAAATATCTGTTCTCCCTGAGTCAATTGATAAATATGCCTAAGGATTCTAGTTAAACATAGGAGATATTTTCTTCCATTCCTAAACCAACTAACATGAGACTAAAAAAAGATATAAATGTATAAGTACAAAGAAACTAGGAAGGAAGACAATGGCAGAAAACAAATTTTAACAAAATTTTGAAAGATGGAGAAATTATGAACAACTTAGCAGAGGGGGAGAAAAAATGTCTCCCAGAAATTCTGAGAATCTTAGTAATTGGAGACACTAGTGCCTTGGAAAGCAGAGTTGAGTTGCAGGAATTAAAACAGGTACATTCACTAGAAGCCTGTGTACAGAGATTGGACTCACAGATCTCCCCTAACCTAGTACAGCCAGACTACTGCCTTTTATTTCTAGCCCTTTTCCCTCCATTTACTCTGTAGAAGACCAGATCGACCTCCAGGAAATCGGCTTCTCTGACTGGCTCTTAGTTGTATCATTCATAAATGAGCGGCTAGCCAAGGATCACTGATACTCTAAGAAAGGCTCCGTGCTATATATTCCCCCATTTTCCTCTCCAGAACCTCCCCACTTCCTTCAATACCCAGCTGTGGGGTCCGGGAGGCTGAGCCCTAGAGAATGCATCACGCAGGCTCCCTTGAGTCCTTGCTCCTGGGTAGATGAGGTGAATGGGAGGCACTGGCCAGAAAGTCGAGGTGGACAGTGAATTCTCTCTTACAGCTAGGATCAAAGATTAGACAGGACTATACAACAAAAAATAACACATGTGAGGAATGTGCTTCTTAGTTCAATCAGATATACAAAACCAGAAGAGTACCTCCTGTCCAAAAGCAGGATGAGAAGGCAGGAACTGGTGGAAAGGATACAGGGAACCTGACGGGGAAAGGCAGAGTGTGCTATCACATTGTGGGGACTGCAGTTAATGTCACAAAACAATATGTGTATAAATTTTTGTATAAGAAATTAACTTGAGCTGTATACTTTCACCTAAAGCACAATTATAAAAAAAACAAAAACTGTAGCTTCTTTTAGACAAATCTCTTCTCCACTGCAGCTATAACTATTGCTCTCTCCAGGGCCCAATAATTAATTCCTCCCTCCCCTTACCAGAGGTTGTGACAACTCCCTGCTCTTAGTAGCCCCAGGTTTTCATCATTCCTTGTTGTTCACCCTTAGCCCTGCAAAGAAGTCTTTTCCATTGCCTTGCCTGAGGGTACAATCTTTTACCTGCCAGGATCCTAACGGATACAGCCCCTAACATGAAAGACAGAGATCAAATCAAACAAACAGAATAAGATATAATTTTGGAAACATACATAATATAGGGAGAGAGGATATATTTAAAATTATAACATCCTCAGAGAAATAAGACATTGAAATATTACATCTAATGACAGCAAAAATTGCAGAATGCTAGAGAAAACAGAGATTTTCTTGAAAATTAAAAAATTTGATTTCCTGAAATAAAAAGAGACTATAAAGCACAGAAAATCTAGCAGAAATAGAACAAAAAGGCTAGAGATTAGAAAATAGATAAAATTTGAGCATCAGCCCAGGAGATGCATTATTCCATTAATAGATGTTCTAGAAAGACAGAGTAATCAAAGAGAATGAATTATCAAAGAAACGATTTAAGAAAAATTCTCAACTGAAGAGCCCAAGTCACCAAACCAAAAAGACCCACAGATATCCCAGGATATCGTTGTATGGTTTCAGTACAGGGAGCTTTTCCAGATTAAACTGGACTAAAGAGAAATGACAACTAAATGCAATGTATGACTCTGGACGTATCCTAGATCAGGAATTTTTGTTTTCTTTTCCTATAAATTTAAGGACTCTTCAAAGGGAAAACTTTGAATAAGGTCTGTAGATAATAGGTATTATATTGATATTAATTTCCTCATTTAAAAATAATAGGAAGCATAGTAAAAGAATGTCTTTGTTTTAAGAAAATATAATTTGAAGTATTTAAGAGTAAAAGGGCATAATGTCTGCAACTTACTCTCAAATAGTTCAGATTGAACAATAACATGCATATGAATATAGAGAGGGATTGATAGAATGTTAAATAAAACATAGAACAATAGTAGCATTTGCGGAATCTGGGCAAAGGGTATACAAGAATTATTTGTATTATTTTTGCAACTCTTTTCTAAGTTTAAAATTATTTCAAAATGAAAAGTGTATGTGTATATATATATATACTCTATATACATAAATATCTATATATAAAAACTCATTTATACACACAGGCATATACAAACAGGTATATCTAGATAAGAAAAACCATGTCCAGAAAAAGGATCAGAATGGCACTGGATTTCTCAAAAGCTACAACAGAAGTTTAAAACAATGAAATAATAATGTCAAAATTTTGAAAGAAAAATATTTTCAACCTAGAATTTTGAATTCACACTGTTAATTAAGTTTCAAGTGTGAAATAAAGACATTTTGAAACTTGTAAATACCGAAAAAATTTATCACCAATGGTCTTTTCCTAAGGAAGCTAAAATGGAATGTGTTGTAACAAAATGAGGTAGAAAACCAAGATAGGAAGACATGGAACCCAGAGTATTGGCATTCCTACACACGGGCTCCCGTCAACCCACTGCTGTGGAGTCGATTCCAACTCATAGTCACCCTACAGGACAAGTAAAACTGCCCCGTAGGGTTTCAAGGCTGTAAATCTTTACAGAAGCAGACTGCCACATTTTTTACCCACAAAGGGGCTGGTGGGTTACCCGCCCCTGCCTTTCAGCTAGCAGCTGAGCACTTAACCACTGTGCCACCAGGGCTCCTCCACACAGGAGCTAGACAGTGGGAAACCCCAGGATACTAGCAGTACAGCACACCCACAGAGCAATCAGTAGAGTCAGGAGCAAGGTTAAGTTTCCAAGGAAAACAAAAAGGAAATTGTGGGTTTATTGATATGTTCTGAATATTTGGAAAATCACTGATCTACTGGAGTATTTGGTAGACAAAAGAGATAAAGAAAAAACTAAGAAAATGAGGAGTAAAAATGAGTCTGCTATTAACTCCAGAAGAAAAAAAATGTTATGATAGAAGGAAAACCATCATCAGTATTCAAATAAGCATGACAATATGAACAGTCTATTGGTGTAAATAAAAACTATGATACAATTATATCAAGACCATAGCGTGGGGAAGTGAGGTGGTATAAGAAGGCACATTATCAATCGCCATAACAGGAAGCAAATAAATAAAATCTAAAACCAATCACACACGCAATAAAATAAGACCAGACTTACTAGTCTGACAGAGACTAAAGAAACCTCGAGAGTATGGCCCCTGGACACCCTTTTAACTCAGTACTGAAATCAGTTCTGAGGTCCACCCTGCAGCCAAAGATTAGATGGGCCTATAAAACAAACCATAATGCAGGTAGTTCAACCAAAACTAAATGGGAACACCAGCCCAGAGACAAGGATAAGAAGGCAGGAGGCGACAGGAAAGCTGGGCAAATGGAAACGGAGAACCCAAGGTCGAGAAGGGGAGAATGTTGACACATCGAGGGGTTGGCAATCAATGTCACAAAATAATATGTGTATTAATTGTTTAATGAAAAATTAATTTGCTCTGTAAACCTTCACCTAAAGCACAATAAAAAATAATAATTTTTTTTTTAAAAAGCAACATTTGTATGTTATTTTTAAATATGGATGTAAATAGCAAAAGAAACAGCAAGAGTTGAAAGTTGTTACTTCGGCAGAAAGAGACCAAGGGTTGAAGGAAGTTGGGGTAGCAGATCTCTGTTATTATAGGAAGCGTAGCATTTTAATATTTGGTGCATATGTTACTTCAATGAAAATACTACTAAAATAATATAAATATAATGCCCACATATTTCATATAAAACCTACCATTTAATAGTAAACTATATCTACATTGTTTCTATAACTACAGATATATTTCATTACCTCCAAGGATCTTTACAAAATAAATGATCTAAAGAATGGAGACAGTGATGTACCTCAAAATTGCCTAGATTCAAGTTCATCTGTTCATTTAAAAAAAAAAAAAAATTGTGGTCAAGTCACTTTGGACTCATTGTGACCCTATAGGACAGAAAAAAACTGCCCCATAGGATTTCCAAGGAGTGCCTGGTAGATTCAAACTGCCAACCTTTGGGTTAGTAGCCATAGCTCTTAACGACTACGCCACCAGGGTTTCCCATCTGTTCATCTTCAGATTTTCATGAATAATCATAATTTCAAATATTAAATCCCACTATCTTGATTACCCATTGCCTTCAAATCAATTCTGACTCAGCGACCGTATAGGACAGAGTAGAACTGCCCTACAGGGTTTCGAAGGAACGCCTGGTGGATTTGAACTGCCAGCCTTTTGGTTAGCAGTCATACTTCTTAACCACTTGCACCACCAAGGGCTCCGAGTATGCTTATACTTGTCAGACAATGTGACCTAATTTTCTGATTGAAAATCATTGTCGGTCTAACCCTATCTTTAAAATATTATTAATTTAACTTAGGAATATCAAAGAACTTAATGGCGTGCTACTTTGAAACTTTTACACAAGATACAGAAAATCTATTACCTGTATCTTCAGTGTGATAAAAGGTCACTTTCAGACAAAACAATCATTGTGCTGCCTCAGCTTGGCATTTAAAGAATTACAGCTATGTTCTTGAAATACAGATCCATTTTGAAATCACCTGCCACAGTTTGTTTAACCTTTTCAGATAGCTAAATCCTAAAGTGTATTGCAAGTAAGGTGAAGATCTTTAGAACAGAAAGAATAAATGGTGGACGACGATGCAAAGGGGAGAAAATAAACAACAATACTGTTACATCCACCAGCTCACCTGATTCTTCTAACCAAGTGAAGTAGATTACCTACCTTTTACAGTCAAGGACACCGAAGTTCAGAAAGTATGTCATTTGCCAAAGATCAGGCATAAGTATCATTAAACAATTATTAAGCAACTACTGTGTACCAGATACTGCACCACTATCACACATTAGAAATATGAAAATGAAGGTTTACAAGGAACTTACAAAGTTGGGGAGAGCAGATCAGAAATCACAAATGAATAATCAGGGTGCTATGGGAGCACCTGGGAAGGGCAACTGACCCAGGAAGGCTTCCTGGAAAGCTGGCAGCTAAACTGAAACCTGAAAGAAAATTAGCGATTAACTAGACAAAATGGGTTGGTTTAATGGTGTTCCAGGTGGAGAAAACAGAATATATTTAAAACCAGGATTTAATCTGACTCCAACATCCAGGTCTTCATTTGAATGAAACTGGCATAGTTCTTTCATCCAAGTAATTTTACTTTAGTATTTGCTGAAAAGCACTTTAGGAGACACTCGATATGCATGGTTCCCATCTTTTATAAAATTCAGTAGCTACCTAGGAAAGCACGATAGAACCACAAAAAGATTAATTATTAAGTCCAAAGCAAGGCAGGATTTGACACAGCAAAAAGCACTGACTGCTATCAAAATGACCTAGTTCAATCCAAATTTTTCAAGTGACTGAGCCTCTCCAACACAGTTTTCTCATCTACAAACTAGCAGTCATACATACCTCACATTGTGAGGATTAAATGAAGTAATAAATGTAAAGTCTCTGAAAAGGGCTTAAGAAATGGTAATCATCATTGTTACGATAACAGATATGAGGAGACACCATCGGTTAGGTGCCAAATGATAAGTTAGCATAAAAAAACAAGATAAGTTTGGTGGCAGTGGTGGTTCAGTGATAGAATTCTTGCCTTCCATGTGAGAGACCTGATTTTGATTCCCAGTCAATGCACTTCATTTCATGCATAACTACCACCCATTTTTTACTGGGGGCTTACATGTTGCTATGATGCTGAATAGGTTTCAGCAGAACTTCCAGATTAAGACAGGCTAGGAAGAAAGGCCTGGCAATCTACTTCCGAAAATGAGCCAATTGGGGTGAGGGAAAATGAACTCATTTTCTATTCAGCGTCTTTGCTCTTCCTTGTATTTGGAACACCGTTCTTCCCAGACGCGATCCCTTACTATCTTTGAGATTTTCCTTTAACCTGTGAGTTGGAATCTACTCTACAGCAATGCGTTTGGTTTTGGGATGAAAAACCTTCCCTGAACTTCCCTGAGTCTCAAGAAACTTTTCCTTACCCCAACCTCAATGGGAATACATCACCCCATATTGGACTGTCTTCGAGGACTTGTCACAACATGAAACTACCCACTTCAATTGCATAATTTTGTTATCCAAGTCCTCCTAGTGGAATGTAAACTCCATGAAACCAGAGGCATTTTCTTGTTCAGTGCAAAAATATATTTCTTATCAAGTGCACGTAATCATTTTCAGCAAAATAATCTGTGGGCTGGGCCACAAAACAATGCCAGTCATTATCCCTGAAAGGTATTTTTATAGGAATTGATAATTTTGTCTCTAAAATTTATGTGGAAATAAAAAGGACCTAGAATATCTAAAACCATTGCAAAAGAAAAGTTGAAGACATACACCATCTGACTACAAGACTTACTGTAAAACTATAGTATTCAGTTTGGACTCAGCATTCAGATGGATAAATCAATCAATCAAACACAATAGAGAGTCCAGAAATAACCTGCACTTACATGGTTAATTGACAAAGACATCAAAGTAATTCAATGGGGAAAGGAAATCTTTTCAATAAACAATGCTGGGAAAACTGGATATCCAAGTGGGAAAAAAAAAAAAATAACAATATCCGCCCTATTTCACACCATATACAAACATTACTTTGAGATTCAGATCTAAATGTAAAAGCTAAAATCATAATACATTTAAAAGGAAACATCAAAAAAAAAAAGATCTTTGCAGACTGAGGGTAGGCAAAGATTTCTTAGAGAGGAAGCAGAAAGAAATAGCCACAAAAGAAAAGAAATGACAGATTAGGCTTTCCCAAAATTAAAAATTGTTCAAGAGACGCCATTAAGAAAATTAATAGCAAACAGCAGACTGAGAGAAAATATTCACAAAACACATAATTGAGCAAGGCCTTGTCTCCAGAATACATAAAGAACTCTTACAACAGATACTTCACAAAAGAAGATATATGAATGCCTAATAAGCACTGAAAAAGTGCTCTGAAAAAGTGCTCAATATCATCAGTCAGCAGGGAAATACAAATTAAAACTATAAAACATCGCTAATGGAAATGTGAAATGGTACAACTACCTTGGAACTCTCTTTGGTATTTGTTATACAGTTAACAACATACTGACCCTTTGGCCTAATAATTATACTCCTAAGTATTTATCCAAGAAAAATGAAAACATATGTTTAAAAAAAAACTCAAAAGACTTGTACAAGAAAGTATATAGCAGCTTTTGCAAAATTGCCAAAATCGTTCCTTCCAAGTGCACATAAAACACTCAGCTGGATAGACCACGTATTGGGCCATAAAACAATGGCAAATGTTCATCATTAGGAGAATGGAATAACAAATTGCCACTCACACAATGGAATGCTGCTGAACAATAAGAAAGAACTAACTACTGATACATGCAAAAACATGAATGCATTTCACGGACATTATGCTGAATGAAAGAATTTGGATAGAAAACAAGAGACCATACCATATGATTCAATTTTTATGACGTTCTGACACAGATGGTACAAAGCTAAGGTAAAAAAACCAGAACAGTCATTACCTGGTTTGCAGGCGAGGGGTCAGTGGCAGGAGAAGATTGCCCGGGAAGAGACATTAGGGAACTTTGTAGACAGATAAAAATGTTTTCTATGATGTTAGAGATGTGGTTTACTAAGTATATACATTTGTCAAAATTTTACAGGTTAGGCTTATGCATTTGAGTGTATGTAATTACACCTAAAAAAAAAAAAACTTAAAATAATAATAGTCCAGTCCCCCTCAGTTATCACTGAGTATGGAAACCCTGGTAGTGTAGCGGTGAAGAGCTACAGCTGCCAACCAGAAGGCTGGCAGTTTGAATTCACCAGGCGCTCCTTGGAAGCTGTATGGGGCAGTTCTACTCTGTCCTATAAGATTGCTATGAGTCAGAACTGACTTGATGGCAACAGGTTTGGTTTTCTGGTTTAATGGGTCAGGGAGGTTAGATGATATAAGAATAGCAGAATGAAGATTATTCTTGAAGCTGAGTGATCAGCAGAGGAGCTCATTGTACTGCTTTCATTTCTTTGTCTATGTTTGGCATTTCTCCTGATATAAATTTTAAATGTTACAATATATCAATGGAATAGAATAGAGAGTCCAGAAATAAACTCATTCATCCATTGTCAACTGATTTTCAACAAGGGTGCTAAGTCCATTCAATGGGGAAAGAAGAGTCTTTTTAATAAATGGTAATCGGACAAGCAAAAGAATGAACGTGGACCCATACCTCACACCATAAACAAAAACTAACTCAAAATGGATCAAAGACCTAAATGTTAAGAACTGCAACCATAAAATTCTTAGAAGACAAGACAGGGGTAATGCTTTGGGACTCAGTTTTTAATCATAATGCTTAGATATGACACTGAAAGCACAAGCAGCAAAAGACAAAACAGATAAATGGGACTTCATCAAAGTGAAAAACATTTGTTTATCAGAGGACTTTATCAGGAAAGTAAAGAGACAACACACAAATTGGGAGAAAAATTTCCACATAATGAGATGGACTGACACAGTGGCTGCAACAATGAGCTCAAGCATAACAACGACCATGAGGATGGCGCAGGACTGGGCAGCGTTTCATTCTGTTTACACAGGTTCACTATAAGTTGAAACCGACTCAAAGGCACCTACCAACAACAATATAATGGATGAGGGTTTACCAAACAGAATATATAAAAGATCCCTACAACTTAGCAACAAAAAGACAAAAAACCCAATCAAAAAATGGACAAATGACTTAAATAGACATGTCATCAAAGAGGATATAGGAATGGCCAACAAGCATATGAAAAGAATCTTGACATCATTAGCCATTAGGGAAATGCAAGTTATAACCACAATGAGATACCATTTCATCCTACTAGAATGGTTACGATCAAAATAACAGAAAATAACATATGTTGGCAAGTATGTAGAGAAAATGGAACCCTCATCTATTGCTGGTGGGAAAGCAAAATGTCACAGACACTGTAAAAAAACAGTTTGGTCGTTCCTCAAGAAGGTAAACACAGGACTACCTTCTGACCCAGTAAACCCAATCCTGGGTAAACACCCAAAAGAATTGAAAGCAGGACTGCAAACAGAAATCTGTACACCAATGTTCATTGCAGCACTGTTCACAATAGCCAAAAGATGGAAACAACTTATACATCCATCAACAAACAGGTGGATGAATAAAACATGTCACATATATACTATGGAATGCTATTCTACCACAAAGAGAGATGAAATTCTGGTACATGCTACAACGTGGATGAATCTCGAAAACATTATGCTGAGTGAAATAAATCAGTCACAAAAGGACAAATAATAAGTGATCCCACTTATGTGAAATACGCAAATATATAGAAATCAAAATGTGTCAGTGTTTACCAGCGGTGGGAGGGAGGAGAAACAGGGGAGTCTTAGCTTAGGCAGCGATGAGTTTCTATTAATGGTGGTAGACTAATTTGGAAACAAATAGCAGTAATGGCTGCACAATATGACGACTGTAACTACTGTCACAGAAATGCACATATAAAAAATGTTGAACGGGCAAACGTTTTGTTACATATATTTTCACCACAATAAAACATGTTATATAAGTTACTATATAATAATTCATTTGCCCATTCAACAAATATTTCTTAGTGATTTCTATATGTTGTTCTGATGAGATGGCAATTAATACAACAAACATCACTACGTCCAGGAATTCACATTCTAGTGGAGGAGGATAAACAAATAAGTAAAAAAAAAAAACAAAGTATAACAGATTTTCATAAACCCTTAAAGGAAACTAGGACAGGGATGGGGAATAGGAAGTAACAGGGCCAGATGATGCAATTTTAAATAAAGTGATAAAGGCCTCACTGAAAAGGTGACATCTGAGGCAAGGCCTGAAGAAAGGGACAGATCATGTGAGGACCAGCAAGAGCAAACACCACAAGGTAAGCACATACCTCGCATGTTCAAGGAACAGCAAGGTAGGGATGGGGGAAGGTCGTTTATGGACCTTGTGGGCCAGTATAACAACTTTGACCCTTACTGTAATGAGATGTAAAACCACTGAGGATTTTTAATGAAGTAGTGACACAAACTTATTTATGTTTTAACAGAATCACTCTGGCTCCTGTGTCAGGAATCAATTTATAAAAGGCAAGATGAGAGCAGGGAGAACACCCAGACTAGAAAAAATCCAGACAAGACAATGTTGGATGTTTGCCGGGACCAATTCTGTAGCTATGAAAGTTGTGAGAAGTGGTGAGATTTTGAGCTTATTCAGATGTTAAAGCTGCCCAGTTGTGCTAAAAAATTAATTCTGAGGTATAGGAGAAAGACAGGAATAAAGAATGACTCCCAGGTATGCTCTGACAACAAAAAATGGAGTTACCTGTTACGGAAATGAGGAAAACTGTTGGAAGAGTGGATTTGAGGATCCACACCATTCTAGGGGGGCAGGGTGAGATCCTGGGGCTTCTAAGCATTGGTCAGGGGTCCCCCTGAGGGCATAACATCAGATCTGACAGGCTTTAGGGCTTTCCAGTTCATAACAGTAAACCAACTTTTTATGTTTATCGGAAAGTTCCTTCCCAGAAATTTAGAAGGAAATGCAATTCTTCTCCACAGAAAGCAGGCAAAAGGCATCTGACATTCAAATTCTAAACTGTAATTAAATTTATTGTCCCAAATGTAATTTCGAACTCCCAGTGCATGGGGGCCGTAAATCCATTGCCGCGGAGCAGATTAGCACTCATAGTTGCCCTACAGGAGAGAGCAGAGCTGACCCACAGGGTCTCCAAGGAGCACCTGGTGGATTTGAACTGCCGACTTTGGGTTAGCAGCCCGAGCACGTAACCACTACACCACCAGGGTTTCCAATGCATGGGAAGAAGTTAATATTAAGAGAACGGTAGAAACAAAGGTATATCACTGATATAATTCAGAGGAACAGGAGACATGAAAGAAAGATGGCCAACATCTAGTCACCAAAACCGACTGCCTTCCGACTCATAGCGACCCTATAGGACAGAGCAGAACTGTCCCACGGGGTTTCCAAGGCTGTCATCTTTCTGGAGCGGCTACCGAAGTCCTTTCCGTTAGCAGCTGAGCGCTTAACCACTAGCCACCAGGGCTCCTGTCAACAGTCATAGCTTTGTGTTATTTCAAATAGCTTGTGGAAAACAAAGGCCTTTTTATAACACTCCCTGCAAGCTTGCCTCTGATGGTTGTCGTTGCCTATGCACCAGTCATTCCAATCCTTCCCCTTCTTCCTTTTTGGCTAAGATTTTCCCAAAGCTGTTGGTGATGGTGGTTGCCAGCCATTCCGCCTCATTGCAGCCTCACGTGTGCAGAGCAGAACTGCTCCAAGGGGTTTTCAAGGCCAAGGCCTTTCGGGAGCAGATAGCCAGCCCTGTCTCTCAGTTGCCTCTGGGTGGGCTCGAGCGCCAAACTTTCGCTAGTAGTCAGCACTTAACCGCCGTCCTGGGACGCCGTTCCCACAGTGGAAATTAAAAAAAAAAAAAACAATATCTTCTATCCCTCCATCTCTCGGCTTCTGAATGCTGCGGTGCTGGGACTGGATGCTTGGAGTTACTTCAGCTGTTACTTCGGATATAATGTTGAAAACACAACCAACACAATGAGGAAAGGGTGTCACAGAAGAAATACGGAAATAGTGTGGGCCCTTCGGCAGAGAAGGAAATGGGGCTGCGGCGGCCCGGTGGGCAGGGCGCCAGCATGGCTGAGCCCTCTTAGCCTTAGCCGGTGGACGGGAACGAACGAGCAGGTCCCGAGGGTCATCGTGGCGAGGAGCCCTGAGCAGCCGCCTAAGCTTGTAGGAAGCGGTGAAGACCATTGGGAGGACTGACGCCACCGAGAACTGACACGAGACTGCACCAAGATGAGGCCCGGGCCAGGTGGGTACCGGAGCCACTGCAGACGCTGGAGCTGGCAACATGGCGCCCCACAGGGAATCAGAACAGCGGTGCAGAAGGCGACCAGATAAACGCCAGCAAGGAGGAGGATGCTGGAATATGCTCCTTGGTGTCCTGAGCTGGGATATAAGCAAAACGGACCTAAAACACTATTTCACCAAATTTGGAGAGGTCTTTGTACAGTAAAAATGAATCCCAAAACTGGACAGTCAAGAGAGCTTGGGCTTCTCTTCAAAGATGCAGCAGCCAGTGTGGCCCTAGACCAGAAGGAATAGAGGCTGGATGGCCGCATCATCCACCCCAAAAAGGCTAGGTCCCTGAAGAAGGACCCAGTGAAGAAAATCTTTGTTGGGAGGTCTGAATCCTGAAACCACAGAGGAGATCAGTGAGTACTTTGGCGAGGGTGGGGAGATCTAGGCCTGCGAGCTTCTCATGGATCCAAAGTTGAACAAAAGAGGAGGCTTTGTTTTCATCACCTAGAAAGAAGAGGAACAAGTGAAGAAGGTTCTAGAGAAAAAGTTCCACACCATCAGTGGAAGCAAGTGTGAAATCAAAGCGGCTCTGCCCAAAGAGCAGCCCAGTAGCAGCAGTACTGGTGAAAATGATTGAAATGGAGGTCAGGATAGTACAAATTATGGCTAGAGCCAGAGCCATGATGGCCATCAGAATACTACAAGCCATACTGTTGCGGGGAACCACACTACTCTGTTTGGATATGAGTGAACACAAATAATTATGTACCAAATTTAACTTGACGAATGGTCTACGTCCTGTCCTGTGCACATTTTATTTAAAATTTTTTCCCTGGAAATCACTCTCTTTTTTACTATTTCCAGAGCCCTTGGAAACCCTGTGGAGCAGTTCTACTCTGTTCTGTACTATAGGGTCACTACAAGTCAGAATGGAGTCTCCTGCAATGGATTTTTTTGATTGTTTTTTTTTTTTTTTTTTGATTTAGAGGTGTCTCCGAAGACAGGCCTGGAGATCTGCTTCCAAAAGGACACAGCCTTGAAAATCTTACGGAGCAGTTCTATTCTACACATATGAGATTGCCATGAGTCAGAATTGACTCACTGGCAACTAACAACAAGTCGTACTGTTGCTCTGTACCCTGGGCCTATGGATTCTGGTGGTAAAGAGTAAGCTGTATCTTAGGAAACCAGTGTCACCCCTTTTCACCTTTTAATTTTGTATTATTTATGTCATACATTTCCCATAATAGAAGTGTTAATTTTATTGTACTCTTTGGTGCCTTTTGGGAATCTAATGTAGGGTATTTTACATGTGTCCTGGTTTTGCCATGACCTGGCTGTTGAAGCTATTCAAGCTTTTGAAATAAAAATTTGTCCCCCCAACCCCCCGCCAACCACCACCACTTAAAAAAAAAAAAAAATGGGCCTTCGATGACCCGTTGAGCCATTGAACCAACTTTGGGACCTTCTACTTCTGGATTTCCTGTTACACACAACACAATTTAAATTGTAGTCTTCGTCTGGGTTCCCTAGAGGAGCAAAACCAGTGAAACATATGTATGTATAAATATAGAAAGATTTACTTCAAGGAAATGGCTTACATAATTGTGGGGTCTAGCAAATTCCAAATCCATCATCAGGCAGCAGGTAGGAGACCTCTCCTGGCTTCCGGAATTGCTGGGGCTGGCAAATCCAAATTCTGCAGGTCAGGTGGCAGGCCAGGGGTTTCTGTAGGCTTACATCCCAGGAACTGGAGATCAGGCAACAAGAAGAGGGCAGGGTCCACAGAGAAAGAGTTTTGCGGGGAACATCCGATATATTCTGGAGGCAGGCCACACCCCCAAGGAAGCTCCCCTCTCAACTGTTTGGCTGATCACATCACGGAACGTGATTATATATTATATTACATTATGGAAGAGCAACCAGTCCAGTCTCTGCCAAACCACTGAGAATCACAATAGCTTACCCAGGTTGACACATAACATTAACCATCGCAATTGCTTAAGTCACTTCAGTCAGACGCTGTATTATTTTCAGCATATAGCATCCCACCTGAAGTGCTTCCTCTGTACCAGTGATTCTCAAAGTGTGGCCTCCAGACCAGCAACATCGGTCTCACCCAAGAGCTTTTTAGAAAAACAAATTCTCAGGCCCCATCTCAGACTTACTGAATCACAATCTCTGGGGTCAGGGCCCAGCAATCTGTTTTAACAGACCCTTCAGATGATGCTGATGTACCTACAGTTTGAGAATCACTGTTCTGCAGATGGATAGGGAAATTTTTCTCTGATCCCTCTGGCCTTTGACTGCAGAAAGCAAACTCTGTCAGGGCAGGCCTGAGAAACTGATTCATTTTAAAAGATCTGTGCTTATGTCTCACAAATCTATGGGCATAATTATGAAAACTTTGCAGCATGGTCTTTACCATGGGTTTATTCACCTAAGAATAATTATTCATGAGAAATATTGAAAACTTAGTTATTGGGAAGAAAGGAAGATATTAAGAGACCTGCTACAAGCTTGAGAGCAGCCCAGCTCCTCAACGCCTCCCATCATGGCCAAAGCTAATTTCACAGCCACTGCTAATACCCTTTCTATATTCATATTTTAACCACTTCACCTGTAATCCCCGAACTTGGTCCCTACTGCTAAATTTATATATCAGTTTCTGGCAGCAGCTAGGTTTTTTAAACATGGCCAATCACATTCCACACATTTTGAATTTAAAACTTTTGAAAATAATTTAATGGTTATGTTTGACATTAGCTGTTTTAAGTGCAGCCATAAACTTTTATTGCTTTCCTGACTGATGAAACATGTAATACAATTGCCACTGTGTATTTTGCCTGTCAAAATGACTCATTGTATCTCATATAAAACTTTTTTTTTTACAAAACAAAGAGCAGGTTATGTCGAATAATTTGAATGAAGATTTAAACCCAAGGTCACCACAGTGCTTGAGACACCTTTTAGAATCTATAGCTAATTGAAATTCAGGTACATTCTCTGAAATGATTTGAAGTCTCTTCCCAAACATATAAGTTTTCTGAAAGCAACAACTTACCACCGTGCCAACTGAGCTGTTAAGCAATTATCGGTGACAGCCGTAATTCAGGGCCAGGCCAAGCAAGACCTGCAAACAGCCAACTTATTAGTTCTTTCAGCTGACAGTTACCGGATTGAAATTTGACACAGTTCAACCAGCTCTCCTTTATTGGTGATAATGGGGCCCCAGGATTCAAAACCAACTAAGAGTCTTCTGAGTGCCAGGTGGTGGGCTACAGCAATTCACACCCATCATCTCGCACCCATCTTTCGCTGCAATTTAAAGGAGAGGAAACTAGAACTCAGAGAAGATGAGGGATTTTTCAATGACACTAGAACTAGTCATATCTGAATTCAGACATCTCTGATTCCAAAGTGCTTCTTCCTTGTACAACACTTCAGCGTTTTGTGTATAGTAGTTTACCGAATTCTTAAAAGTTTTGTGATGTGAGAAGTTATATCCTAATGTATAAGACATGCAGATATCTTCCTTGCTGCACTCTACGTTTTCAAAAGAGATGTCTCATTATAAGTCAGTTCTTAACAAAATCATTAGTGGTTGTATTACTTTCTGGGACCCTCTCACTTTCCTTTTCTGGGGGAAAGAGGGTAGAGAAAATGTAATTGGAGAAGGAAGGCAAGAACCTGATGCTCACCCATTTCCTCCTATGTGACAGACATGGAGCAGGCCCATTTTTATTTTTATGCTTGTTAACTCATTTAACAAAATTCTCCCCAATACCCAATACGCAATGGTGAAGCCAAGTCTTTGATTGCTAAGGTAACTTGCCCACAGATCACAGAGCTACTCAGAGGTGCAACTGGGATTAAAATTCAGTTCTGTTTGATCAAAAGTAATTACTTTTCCCATTACACCTGTAAGATATATGCAGCTCCTTCTCCTCCTGTTCCTGGAATAAAGCTTTAGTAAATAGAACTTCAGTTAACAGGCAACCCCCTTATCCCCCGCTATACACAAATGCCTCCTTTGGCCCCGCTGGCTTTGGTCCTGATTTATGCTGAAAAACCTATGACTGCATCACTCCAAAGCTTCATTTTTAGCCAAGTGCTTTTGCTTCTTCTGCCTCGTGGTTGCCGAGCTCTGCAGTCGAGTTTAACCACATTTGGTTTCCCCTGGGCATCTCCCTGATGGATTTACTATGAACCGGCTAAGGACTGAAAAGAGGAAAACAACTAACTGAAGAAGAACTTTATAGTTTGTGATTTGAAAATGAAATACAACTCCCTTTGTAACACATACATTTTATTCTAAATCACAAACGATAATTACAGATTGATCTATTTTAAATACTACATAGATGTTTCCAACAGGAAACTGCTGGCTTACAATCTATTCATTCACTTACCAGACAGGAACTTTTCCCAATCTAGAATGCATTAAAAGGCCTACATTATATAACAGACAAGGGAAATATTCATTGCAGTGGTATCCCTCATTTTAATGAGATTCTCAGCAGTTTTCAGTGCTGTATTTATCAGTACACATTTATCAAAATAAAAAAAGATTTAGACCTCCATGTACAGTTAATCTGCAATGATTGTCAAATGTATTCTAATTGATTTAAGGCCCATTACAATTCTATTCTGAAAAACAAAACACCCGGATATATAATAAATAAATGATCAGTCACCTAGCATAACCATAAAAATCACATTGATTATAAATTATTCAGAGCTAAATGATGTCTCAGCGAAATCTTAAGCCCTTCTCTGTCTGAGAATAAGATAAATAAGAAAGGGGAAAAATCCAAGTTTTAAATGAATTTTCATTTAATTGGTATTAAGCTTCAAATACCTAGTAATAGTTACTGGAAAATAATCACAAAGCAACCCCAATTATTAGATTACTTTTGCATCATTCAATTGGAGAAGATAAAATTTAGAATCTTCCATTAAATTATGAAAATCATGCATTTTGAGGCTATATGTTAGACCAAATACTTTTCCAGGATCCTAATATGTTATGAAATGAAACTTGATAAGGCTAAATATAATTTCAAGAAAACCAACAATATAAATTTGGCACTCATGAAAAAGAAAAGAAAGGAGACAAAGCTAAACATATTTTAAGCACTTAACTCTTTGAAATATATATTTAAAATACATATTAAATATATGTACTCATATACGTAATATATAGGTGTATGTGTAATATACACACATATATATATCCCACGCGTATATATACACAGTAAAATCTGTGAAAGCCAGAACCTGCGTAAGGGGGAAACCTGTCAGAGAAGGAAAACTCAAATAATAGAGAGTTTCCAACAATAGAGAGCAATAGATTAGCATTAAGATTGCACCCTGAAAAAAGCAGAAAACTTGCAAGACCCGGAAAAACAAGGCCGTCTTGGCAAGTTACAGATTACACTGTTGCTGCTCAGTCAGTTCTGACTCATGATAACCCCGTGTGTTACAAAGCAGAACTGTTCTCCATAGGGTTTCTTGGCTGTAATCTTTATGAAAGCAGATCACCAGGCCTTTCTTCTGAGGCATTGCTGGGTTCAAACTGCAAACTTTTAGGTTAGTAATTGAACACGAACTCTTTGTACCACATAGGGATCATAGAGGGAGAGTATGAGAGAACATAAAATCTGAAAACATAGTAAACATTTGGCATATTTGACCATGTTAACTGTGGTGAGGTCAGGTGATAATTCTCAAAACTGGTTTGGATAAATCCAGTCGCCACATGTAATGGGCTGTGTGCTTGCCAAATCGGAACCTCTGTGATTATGACTTCTCCTGGATTATGCTAAATGCCCAGGCTTTTTCAGTAAAAATCAGAAGCACAGGTTATCTGACACAGTGTATCACATATCCAGGCACAGGGATTGATGAAAAAAGCTCCATTAATGCATAGAGTTCACTGCAATTTTTTCCCAGCACATTGCTATTTCTTCAGGCAAACACACTTCCCTGGGTCCTTCAGTGGTTGCTTTACCATCCCTTGCTCAAAGAGTTCAGTCTTTGTCTTACGTCTAAGGTAATCGGTTACAGTTATTCAGAAAGGAGTAGGTGACTCATTTCCTGTCACTAATATGACAGAAAAAGATTAAAGCGTCTCCTGACAAAGATGGTCACTCACTCTCCTGCGAGAGCTCCTAAAAGACCTCTTCATCCGAATGTTTATAAGAAAATGTGTAGCCCAGGAGATGGTTTGCAGCACTATTAGTTAAATAAGGAAAATAAGGATAAAGCTGACACTGTCAAAGGCAGACTAGAGAGACACAAAGACACTAGGCCCTTGATGAGCTCAGTGAGCTGCCTTATTATCCCAGGTTCAAAGGCTGTTCCACCTCTGAATTTTCTAGATAGGTAAGTTAGTGAACTCTCATTGTTAAGGGCAGTTTGAGTTGATTTCCCTTCACTTAGAACAAATCCAGTCAAAATGATATACTCAACCTTAAAAAAAAAAAAATTTTTTTTTTTTTTTTTACCAAGTGTTAATTCAACCAAAAACTATATAGCTTCTACTCTTAAAAAGAAATTTAAAAAAAAAAAAAGATAATAGCCATACTTCTAGACTACATCTAGTCTGTAAAACAAGAGGAACCTTGTATTGGCAGTTTTCATTGTTACATGGTGATAACAAACTGCCCCAAATTCTCCAGAACTTACAACATAGATTTCTCACTTGGGTTATATGCCCCTAGTGGGTCAAATATTGTTCCACTCTATGTTGCCTTAATGCTGAGCACATTCTATTTTGTGGCAAAGGTAAAACAATCACACGGCTGCTGTTTAAAGATTTTGGGCACAAGTTGTATGGGGGAATTCCATTTATATTTCACTGGCCAAACAAATTTTTGACCAACCCTTCCACAGATAACAACAGTAAACTCTGGACAAAATATAAAATACAGCTACTTGAAGTCAGGCTAAGGTTTCAAATCTGAAGCCAACAAAAACAGTCAGACACTTACCCCTGAATTTTAGATATTTCTTATACTACGACCCACAAAATATTTAAAATTTGCCCACTAAAAAAAAGTTTCCAGTAAAAAACATGTTCAAATAAGCCTGAGAAATACTCAGATAAGCAAAGTTTCTTGATCACAGGCCTTTTCACAGTTTTAATATGCTAATTTACTTTCTTCAGCTCTAAAAGGGCATATATTATATTTCCAAACTTACTTGAACATGTTCCCTTTTTTTCATTAAATGCCTCTTATAATCTCAAAAAGCAACTTAAACATTCAAAAAATTGGGGGGGGGACTTTCTCCATAAAAATTTTAGACGATTTTTAAATTTATTTGAATTAAAAAAAAAAAAAACTGAAACTTACACTAAAAACAATTTTAAAAACATAGTATTGATTATGTTTTATTTAAACTATAAATACACACCCTTTTTCCTCCCTGGAAATTCCTCTCCTCCCATCCCTAACAGAGAGGCATATTTCCAGATACTCCAAATCTATTGAGAAGAGTAAGTGATAAGAAAACCTATCTAGAAAACCTAGAAATGTGACTTACTAAAAAGATGGCAAGTCAATATATTTGGGATACAGAAGCCCATAAAACCTATATCAATCATTTTGTGTTTAGTCATCGTTCTAAGTGCTAAGTCTATAGTGATTGCAGACTACATAACCTAAAAGACAGGATTAATTCAATAACTAGAAAAACCACAAATTCTCTATCAGTTTCTTCATTTACAAATGAAATAATTTAACTTAAATCACCAATATTTCTTCCAATCTTTAAGATCTTCTGATCCTATCATATATTCATAATAATTAACCTTTTCTTTTTCCAAATGAGGAGTATAAAAGAGTGGTTATGAACATCGGTTCTGGAATACAAGTTTAAATAACATCCTTCCATTTACTAGCTATAGAACCTTGGGAAGTTACTTTTTCCCTCTTTGCTTCTGTTTCAACTGCGAAATGGGAATTATAATGGTACTTATAGGCATATTAGGGGAATTAATGTTATATAACATTTAGAACAGTACCTGGCAAACAGGGCTAATAAGTGTTAATTTTCATTAAAGTGGCAGTATTGCATAAAAATGTATCTGAGGTATCACTATCTCCTAACTTTTGGAGTAAGAAATTACATTACCTTATGTAGTGCCCTCTTGTGATAATTATACAAGCTACTATCTCTGCAGAGAAAGTTTCTTGGCTCTCTCATTTTTTCTTATAGTAATAATTAATATTAGTTACCAGTTTTTGAGCATTTTTTACATACTAACTCTCTATTAGGCACCTCTCATTCATTTCCCATTCACTCTTTGAAATATCCTTACTATTATCACCATTGTGCAGATAACCAAATTAAGACTGAAAGAGATTAAGTAAAATATCCACAATCACAAAGCTAGTCAGCTGAGTAAAGTCAGGACTATCTTAGCACGTTGTAGAAGATTATATTTTCCAAAAATGACTTCAACAATGGTTCCTATTCCATATTCTCTTCAATGATCCCCCACCTCCGCCTAAATTTGGACTGATCTTATGGTTAAGGTGTAACGAATAGAATGTTTTAAGAGTGATGCCGTGTGGCTTCTGAGGTTGAGTTAGACAAGACCATGCACCTGCTGAACAATTTTCTTGGGACACTCATGGAGCGAAGCTAACCACTAAGAAAGAAGTTCAAAGACCTGAAGCCGCCATGCTGGAGAGGCTGAGCCCATCCTTCCAGCCACCCCCACTAAAGCTCAGACATATGGGTGTAGCCAACTCAGATCCTCTAGACCAGCCCGTTTACCAGCTAAGCACCAATTAGAGACTTCAATTGACTGCTTAAGTTGCAGAAGAATTGCCTAGATGGACTGTGTACAAATCCCTTACCTACAGAATGAGTGAGATATAATAAAATGGTTGGTGTTTTCAGTCACCAAGTTTTAGGATGGTTTCTTATGCAGCCATAGTAAGTGGAGCATACACGTATCAATTTCAACTTAAATCTGTTTTACTTAGCAGTCAATCAATATAAGAGTTAGCTTTTGTGACAGCACTTGAGCCCATTGTTCACACATGAATTCCAGTCTCTTCTAACTAAAATAAAATCTGAGTCATTTATTTTGAATTTAACATTCTGCTCTATGGCTGAATAATTAATTCATTCCCAAAATTCTGTGCTTTTACATTATTCTACCAAAATACAAAGAAATATTTCAGCTCTGAAGCAACCAGAAATTAACAAAAGATAGAAATCAAGATCTAAGTACAAAAAGAATGCTGCATCCACCCTAACAATTAACTATCATCTTTGTTCTCTTGCTTTCTAGAATAAGTTGGCTGACTGACTTTACTGCATTGACTCTGTTAGACTATTAATGAAAGAAATAGATACTTCAGTGGACTTTTGATGGTTGGTTTTTGCTAGTACATTTCATTGGAGGCACTATGAGCTGTAGAAGGGAGATTGAGAAATTTGGAGGTGAATCCTGTGTCACTCACTCTCCGCTATAAACCAAACCAAAACAAAACCCACTGCCGTTGAGTCGATTCCAACTCATAGCAATCCTATAAGGGTAACTATTAAAAGTCCATTTCCTTCTATAGTCTTAATTTTTTAGTGTCAAAGGAAATGAGGTGATCATCTCTACAACGTTCTTTATTTCACATGGACTGAGAGAATGAGTGTTTGTTTAGCATTTGGTTGAAGACGAAAACAAAAGAATAGCGAAAGCCAAAGTGCATGTCAATCAATTTTATTATCCATTCAAAACGAAACACATTAAGTTGCCATTAGAGCAATATGCTTAAATTAGAAACAATTTTATAGTAACTGATTTTTCAAACCCTGTTTAAAGTACCATCCATTAGAATGTACATTTTATTAAATTTTGGATGGAATTAGCACATAGATTAAAATAATAGCAGCATAGAAAATATTTTATATTCTGTATTTGGGACATAAGTGTTTAAACCTCTTAGTTTTACAGCTTTTGCTTTGAGATGAAGGAAAGGAAAGCTTGAACTGAACCGATCCCACGAGCCGGTACACTCATCTTTCACGTTATGATGAACAATGGGACTCAACAGTGCTGTGGAGAAGCTTAAAGAAAAAGGTCTATGATACCATTGCTAGCTTGACGAAGACTTTGAGAGACTGAAATTGCTTCCTAAGGATGTGGTAGATTTAGTGTTTTGGAAAATTGTATGCCAAGGACACATAACTTTTTTTCCCTGAAGTTTTAAGTTAACACCTTCTTAAAAGGGTTAAGATGGGCGAAGGAAACTTTCAGTTAAACAGAGATTGAACTTTATTGTTCACCTTTGCCCTAAACCAAAATCCATGCTAACATGAAGATGAAGGGATTAAAAAATTTTTTTTCACAAATACAAAGAGAGCAGGAGATAGGTTTATAACAGGTGAGACATGTCAATAGAGCATTGAGGATGGACAGAAGATGGACAAGTGGTAACTGACTCACCAGGCAGCCAAATGCTGAAACCTAGCTACTTACAGAAGTGTCCAGTAGGAAGGAAACCAATTTCCATCACAACTCAGAGCAGTATAAGAGTTAGAGGGACCAGATAACTTACTACAGAAGGTTGAAATGCAAGGTAAGTTTAAAAAGGAGACCTGGTTGAATACCTGTTGAAGAAACAGCGTAGACTCCCAGCTGATGCAGAGAGATGGCTGCCCCAAACCTCAGCCCAAAAGAAAGGAAGGTAGTTTTAGAAATGTTGAATCAGAGACTCTCAGGATTCAGGAAACCTGGAGGGTGAAGGCCGAGGTGAGGCAATAAGCTAAAGAAGGGGAATTATATGAAAGCCCACATAGGAAATGGTAAAACCTCAGCCTTTTTCTCCCTCTTGCATCCCAAATGGTTAAAATAGCCAGGTTCATACATCCCCAATTTTCTTAGTTACCTAGTGCTGCTATAACAGAAATACCACAAGTGAATGGCTTTAGCAAACAGAAGTTTATTCTCCCACAGTCTAGGAGGCTAGAAGTCTGAATTCAGGGTGCCAGCTCCCAGGGAAGGCTTTCTCCGTCAGTTCTGGGGGAAAGTCCTTGGCCTCAATCTTCCCCTGGTCTAGGAGCACCTGAGCACAGGGACCCCATGTCCAAAGGACATGCTCTTTTCTCGGCTCTGCTTTCTTAGTTGCATGAGGTCCCTTTCCTCTCTGCTTGCTTCTCTCTTTTATACTCGAAAGAGAATGACTCAAAATTACACCTGATCCTGTAGATTGAGTTCTATGTCCTTAACAAAACTACCTCTAATCCTACCTCATTAACATCATAGAGGTTAAGATTAACAACACATTGGATAATCAGATCACAATATGGAGGACAACCACACAATACTGGGAATCATGGCCTAGCCAAGTTGACACACAATTTTGGGGGACACAATTCAATCTATAACACCAATAAAGAGAATGGAGAATTTCTCTCTGAGGGAATAAATTAGTAGAAAAATAAGATCTGTAGGCGCTAACTATATTAGTCAGGGTTCAACAAGAGAAACTGTCAGTAGGAGATATATATTAAGAGATGTATTGCAAAAAAAAAAAAAAAATTGATTTATATGATTGTGTTGCCTGGGTAGGATCAAAAGCCATAGACAGAACATTGGGAAGGGCAGGGTGGGACTGAACTCCATAGGCAGAATTTCTTCTCCGGGGAATCCTCAATTCTAGTCTTAAATCCTTTCAACTGATTGAATCAGCTCTTCCTAGATTATCAAGCATAATCTCCCATATTCAAGGTTCAGCGATTATGAGTATTAATCACATCTACAAAATACCTTCACAATAGCACCTATATTAGTGTATGACTGAATAACTAGGGACTTTTTATTATGAGTCGGAATCGACTTGACGGCACGGGGTTTGGTTTTTTTTGTTGTTGTTTTTATAGCCTAGCCAAGTTGCCACATAAAACTGACCATGAAGCTAATTAGGGGAATGTACCTACAAAATGACCAGAACACCATAATACAGGCTGCAGTTAGTTAGTACAGTTCATACACACAGAGCTTCCAATCAGTGTACCAGCTGCCTCCAGGTTGATTCCAACTCATGGTGACCCAGTGTCAGAGCAGAACTGTGCTTCAAGGGATTTTTAATATCTGTGATCTTTCAGAAGTAAATGCCAGGCCTTTCTTCTGAGGAGCCTCTGGATGGATTTGAACTACAAACCTTTCAGTTAGTATCCAAGGCCTTAAATGCATCCAGATGGTGCAAACTGTTAAGAACTTGGTTGCTAACCAAAGGGTTGGAGGTTTGAATCCAACCAGAGGCACCTCAGAAGAAAAAAAGGGCCTGACAATTTATTTCCAAAAAAACAGCCATTGAAAATCCTATGGAGCACAGTTCTACTCTGAGACAAACGAGGTGCCATGAGTTGGAAATGACTCCATGGTGATCAGATTAACAAGTTTCCAATATTTAATATGAGCAAATTTTAGGTAACATTTATAGAAAGTTTATAACAGTAAAGCTAGAGATCAAAATAAACAAAAAGAAAAAACTCAATGAACAGAGGAAATACAGAAAGCAATAAAAAAAAACTTAAGTAATTATAGTGTATATCTTTTTACAGATGAGAAAATAAACTGCCTGATGAAATAAGAAAGAATTTTAAAGGAATATTTGTAAGTCTACTCGCCATTTTAAAATTTAGTAACAAAAATTAAAAGTTCAATTGGAAATTCAAAAGAAAAGATTGAGAGATTCTCCCTGAGAGTTAAACAAATCATGTAAGGAAAGAAAATAGGAAGAGAAAGGCAGGAAAATTATAAAATTGAGCCAAGTGGTTAAACGTCTAATAGAAGTTACAGAAAGAGAAGGAGCGAGAACAAAGAAAATGAAATGAATTTCAAAGAAACAATACAGAAAAATTTTCCAATACTGAAGGGCATGAATATTCAGAATAAAAGAACCCAATATGTACCCATTACGATAAGAGAAACACACACACACACACTTATCACCAGAAAATTTCAGAACACCATGAATATAAGAAGATAGAAAAAATAGGCCTAAAAGTTGTCAGAGAAAAAAATACATATGAAGGACTGGGGGTCAAAAAGGCATGGAACTTCTCAACAGCAAACACAGAAGCTAAAAGTAATAGTATCAGTGCTTTGGAATTATGAAATGAAAATTATTTTAACCTAAAATTCTATGCAATACAACTCGGTCAAGGTTAAGGAAAGAATAATGACGTGTTCAGACAAACAACAACAAAAAGGATTTCTTTAAAATCCTTATGATGCTACCTGAATTTTAAAATTATGTACAGCAGTGACTTTGATTAAGAAAATAAAAGTTAAGTTCAAATAAAAGAATATAAGGAGAACAAGTTAAATTCTTAGTTTCTTCAAAGGTTTTCATTTTATTTCAAATGAGCTTCATTTCCTGTCTCTAAGACGAGTCGGGCCAAATTATTTCTATGTTCTCTCTCCACTCTATTATTTATCTTATGAGTCTATGTGCTTATGTTGTTGTTGATAAGTTGGCTCTGACTCATGGCAGCCTCACGTACAACAGAATGAAACGTTGCTCGGTACTGTGCCATTTTCATGGTCATTGGCATGTATGAGCCCATTGCTGTGGCTGTTGTGTCATGCCCTCCAACCTAGGGAGCTCATCTTCTAGCACTATATCAGACAATATTCTGTTGTGATCCATAGTGCTTTCATTGGCTAATTTTCAGAAGTAGGTGGCCAGATCTTTCTTCCTAGTCTATCCACCATGAGTGACCCTGCTGATATTTGAAATGCTGGTGGCATATCTTCCAGCACCATAGCAACATGCAGGCCACCACAGTACAACAAATTGACAGGCATGTGGTCATTTATGTCTATGTTGTTGTTGTCAGGTGCTGTCAATTCTGACTCACCGTGTCCCTAGGGACAACAGAACAAAACACTGCCCAGTCGTGTGCCACCCTCACAATTGTTGATATGTTTGAGCCCATTGTTGCAACCACTGTTATCAATCCATCTCATTGAGAGTCTTCCTCTTTTTTGCTGACCCTGTACTTTACCAAGCATGATATCCTCCAGGGACTGGTCCCTCCTAATAACATGTTCAAAGTTTGTGAGACAAAGTCTTGCCATCCTTGCTTCTGTGGAGCATTCTGGCCATACTTCTTCCAAGACAGATTTGTTCATTCTTCTGGCATTTATTTCATACCACCAGTAAAGAAGAATTACGAATGTAGTAAAGAAACACAAATGTCGAATTAATTTTTTTGAGATGTTCTCCAGAGTTTCACTTTGTTGAGTTCATAGGTTGTTTTCAAGACCCATCTAAGCATCACCTTTAGGTTAAAATTGGTGCAAAGTCACTAATATTCATTTCTGCACCCCAACCTTGAGGAAGCAGCATTTCTTTAAAAACTGATGAATGCTAGCGAATGTCTTAATAGAAGAAGATAGCTCTCCTCGATGCCAAATAATTCTCATTTCTAAAACTTGTCCATATTTTAATTGACTTTGAAGACATTTTTTCTTTTTCTGAATTTATAGATGGAGTTTTGAAGATAAATTTGATATGAAAAGTATTGATATAGTACAAGAGAAACCTGCCTGGTGTACCACAAAGTGAATGCCAAAACCAAAGAAGTATAATTTGCTTTTTCACATTAAAGGTCAAATTTACAGAATGTTTCCAGAAGGCACACATCTACTTGTCAAGTTTATCAAATAAGATCTAGATATATTGATTCTACCATTTTGATTGGCAACCCAACCATATAGGATATGCCCTACCAGGAAGAATTTCCTAATGCTATATATTACATTCTCATAGCTAAAGCTGAAAAAAGCAGAACAAATTTGACAGAGTTGTATATAAAATCCTTTATACTGCATAAGCTTTAACACTCTTATACAAAACATCTTAGAAACCAAGATCAACTATATCTGAACCTTCCCTCCGTGACAACTAAGAAACATTGCAGGGATGATTATTTGAATTTTGCCCATAGGTTTTACTCCTGAATCAATCGACCTATTTTAACTTAATGAATGGAGATGTCAGTACTTTTTCCTCCAAAACAGAAACAAAATTTTAAAACAAAGAAATGTATCTGCTGTATATTTTTAGTCAAAGTATTCTAAAACAAGTTGAGAAGTACTGTATCTTATTTAAAATATTTTCAGGTTAAACTGCCATAACTTCAAAAAGGATTCTTCGTATAACCCGCCTATAAAAATAAATCATTGCCCTCTTGTTTCTATATCATACTGTCTTAGTTACCTAGCGCTGCTGTAACGAAAATACCACAAGTGGGTGGCTTTAAAAAACGTAAACTTATTGTCTCACAGTTTTGGAGGCTAGAAGTGCAAATCAGGGAATCAGCTTTAGGGCAGGATTCTTCCTTGTCTATAGCCCCAGGTGTTGTTGGCTTGTAGATGGACCTCACATAGCATCTTCTCCTTGTGTGTTTGTGTCTGTGTGTCGCTCTGCTCTTTTTATAAGGTACCACTCAGAAGAGATTAGGTTTAGGGCCCACCCTACTCTGCACTGACTTCATTAATATAACCAAAGAAAAACCCTATTTCCAAAAAGGGTAGCATTCACAGGCACAGTGGTTAGGACTTCAACACATCTTCTTGGGGGACACAATTCAATTCATAACATTTCCTAAGCCAAGTAAGATATGAGATTTTATCCTAAAGCATTCATCAGATCTGAAATTTGGAATTTCAACAGTTGGGTATTCATAAGTATTAAGAATGCTATAGATTGAATTGTATTCTCTAAAAATATGTTTTGTAAATCCTAACCCATACACCTATGCTTATAATTTCATTTGGGAATGTGTTTTCTTTTTTATGTTAATGAGGCTGTATTTGTGTAGGGTGTGTCTTAAATCAATCTCTTTTGAGATATTAAAGAGCAGATGGGGGAAGATAGGTGCCACACAGAGGAGCAGAAGCTAAAAAGGACAAGGACTTTCCCCCATAGCTGACAGAGAAAGAAAGCCTTCCCTTAGAGCCAGCACCCTGAATTTGGATTTCTAGCCTCCTAAACTGTGAGAAAATAAATTTCTGTTTGTTAAAGCCACCCACTTGTGGTATTTGGTAATAAAAAAATAAAAAAAAAAATTTTTTTTTAAACTGTGAGAAAATAAATTTGTTTGTTAAAGCCACCCACTTGTGGTATTTGGTATAGCAGCACTAGATAACTAAGACAGCATCTGTTACGTGTAAGAATAGAAAACGTGAATCAAATTGGCACTTTAAAAAAAAAAAGTAAATTATTGTGTATGCGACTGAAAAGTCCAGAGATAGAGCTCAGTCCAGAGTATGAAGTCCTGTCACAGGACTTAGGTTTTTTTCTCTCAATTTTGCCTTCCCCTGTGTTGGCTTTGTTCTCAGATTTTGCTGGTAACCTTTAACAGTGCCAGGTATGCATACTTCTTGATAGCAGGGGACCCAGTAGGGGAATAAAAGCACATGTTTTCCTCTCCCAACAGTACCAGCAGATAACTGCTTGACTTTGATTGGTTTCGAGTCCATCGTTAAATCAGCCTATATGGCCAGTGAAATGTGCTGCTTGGAGGGGTCAGACTTGAGTTACATGTCTACCAGCTCGGTACATAGAGTGAGACTGGGAGAAAAATGTGGTTCCCCAGAAAACAATGGGGGTATTCTCCCCAGGGAAAAATAAATGAATACTGGAGGTCAAAAACAAGTCATCCATCTTAGTCCCCATCTGCCCTTTTATTTGTTTTTTGCCTAAACTGTAAATTCCTATTTTCTCCCTATTGTCAAGGAAAGATTTTATTCATTGTTAAACTTTTGTTTGCCATTGCCATTCCAGAGGGGCTAATCATCTCCTTGGTTCACAGGTGTGATGGTTAAGGTTGTGTGTCAGCTTGACTGGGTTCAAGATTCTCAGTGGTTTGGCAATCATGTAAAGATGTAGTTTGGCAGTTATGTAATGATATAGTCATCCTCCATAATGTGATCTGATGTGATCAGCCAATCAGTTGTAAAGAGAGCTTCTGTGAGAGTGTTACCTGCATCCAATATATAGAGAGGTGTTTTGGCAAAGTTCGCTTGCTTGCTCTGGATCCTGCATACGGCTCATCATCATCTGACTTCCGGTTCCTCAGTGATCTGCTGTGTTGTCTGCCAATCTTGGGATTCATCAACCTCCACAGCCTGTAAGCCAGCAGCACTCCTTCATTAAATGGAAGTCCATATATGAGATTGGGCCTAGCAGAACCTAAAGGAGCAAGTCAGTTGCATGAGGAAGTGGCCCAAATGCCCATGGTCTCCACTCCTGTCACATTACCTGCTTCTCCCAGTCTGCACCTATGGCCTCATAGGGAAGTTTCTTATGATCAGTTGACTGAGGAAGAGAAAACTTGTGCTTGGTTTATAGGTTGTTCTGCATGATATGCAGGCAGCACTCACAAGTGGACAGCAACAGCACTACAGCCCCTTTCTGGGGCCTCCCTGAAGAACAGTAGCAAAGGGAAATCCTCCCAATGGGTGGAACTAAAAGTAATACACTTAGTTTGGAAGGAAAAATGGCCAGATGTGCAATTGTGTACTGATTCATGGGCTGTGGCCAATGGTTTGGCTGGATGGTCAAGGAGTTGGAAGGAACATGATTGGAAAATTGGTGACAAGGAGGTATGGGGAATAAAAATATGGGGAATAGGTATGTGGATATATCTCTCTGAATGGACCAAGGAAGTGAAGATATTTGTGTCTCATGTGAATCTTCACCAAACGGTGACCTCAGCAGAGGAGGATATTAACAATCAAGTGGATAGGATGATGTATTTGGTGTAAACCAGTCATTCTTTTTCCCCAGCCACTTCCATCATTGCCCAATGGGCTTATAAATGAAGCAGCTATGGTGGCAGGGATGGAGGTTTTACATGGGTTCAGCAACAAAAACATCCACTTACTTACCAAGGCCAATTAAGTTACAGCCACCACTGAGTTCCAATCTGCCATCAGCAGAGACCAACGCTGAGCCTCCAATATGGCACCATTCCTCAGGGCAATCAGCCAGCAACCTGGTGGCAGGTTGATTACATTGGCCCACTTCCATCATGAAAACGGCAGTGTTTCATTCTTACTGGGATACACACTTACTCTAGATACAGATTTGCCTTCCCTGCAGACAATGTTTCTGCCAAAACTACCATCTGTGGACTCACATAATGCCCTATTCACCATCATGGTATCCCACGCAGCATTGCCTCAGATCAAGAAGCTTACTTCATAGCAAATGAAGTGTGGCAATGGGCCCATGTTTATGGAACTCACTGGTCTTACCATGTTCTCCATCATCCTGAAGCAGCTGGCTTGATAGAATGATGGAATGGTCTCCTAAAGACAAAATTACAGCACCAGCTAGGTGGCAATACTTTGCAGGGTTGGGCCAATGCTCTCCAGGGGGCTATACAGCCTCTAAACCAGCATCCAATATATAGTGCTGTTTCTCCCATGGATTCACGGTTCCAGGAACCTAAGGGTGGAAATGGGAGTAGCATTACTCACTATTACCCCTAGGGACTCACTCACAAAATTTTTTCTTTCTTTCCCCACAACCCTATGCTCTGCAGTTCTAGAGGTCTTAGTTTCAAAGGGCAGGATGCTGCTACCTGGAGACACAACACAGATTCCATTGAACTGGAAGTTAAGAATGCCACTCAACCACTTTGGGCTCCACATGCCTCTAGATCAATAGGCAAAGAAGGGAGTTACAATATTGGCTGGTGTGATTGATCCTGACTAACAAGTGGAAAGTGATTGGTGTTCTATAATGGAGGTAAAGAAGATTATGTCTGGAATACAGGAGATCCCTAGGGCATCTCTGAATACTACGACACCCTATAATTAAAGTCAATGGAAAACTACAGCAACTGAATTCCTACGTGACTACCAATGGCCCAGACTCCTCAGGGGTGAAGGTTTGGGCCACCCACCCCAGGCAAAGAACCACAACAAGCTGAAGTGCTGGGAATACAGATTAGGTGGTGGAAGAAGGTATTTCTAAATATCAGTTACAACCCCTTGACCAGTTGTAAAAATGAGGGCTGTAATTGTTATCAGTATTTCTTCCTTGTACGTGTGCATCAAATATTTTTGTTTCTCTTATAAAATATAAGATGGAAACAGGGCTAGTGTGTTTTTGGTTGTACACACGTTAGTTGTACCATGTTAGGTGGAAGTATGATTTTGTAATTGTCTTTTTCAGAGACCGTGTACGCTTTAAGGAGATGTGCACAGGTGCCAAGGTGACAAGGGATGGACTTGACGGTTAAGGTTGTATGTCAACTTGAATGGACCAAGTTTCTCAGTGGTTTGGCAGTCATGTGATGATATAGTTTGGCAATCATGTAATGATGTAATTTTGCAGTTATGTAATGATATAGTCATCCTCCGTGATGTGATCTGGTGTGACTAGCCAATAAGGGCATTTCCTTGGGGATGTGGCCTGCATCCTATATATATATATGAACATTCTATCAAAGTTCACTCACCACTCACTTGCTCTGGATCCTGTATCTAGCTCGTCATCATCTGACCTCTGGTTCTTGGGACTTGAGCCAGTGGCCTGACATATTGCCTGCCAGTCTTGGAATTCACTGACCTCCACAGCCTGTGTGCCAATGGCCTGCCATCTGACCTGCCAATTTTGTGTTCATCAGCCCCTGCAACTACATGAGTCAGGAGAGGCCTCCAGCCTGACTTTTGACCCATGGACTTGGGACTTGCCTGCCTGTACAACTGCGTGAGCCATTTCCTTGAGATATCTCTCCTTCTCTCTGTCTAAATACTATATATATATATATATATACACGTGTCTGTATGTATGTATGCATATACTTGTTGCTGTTGAGTCAATTCTGATCCATAGTGACCCTACAGGACACAGTAGAACTGCCCCATAGGGTTTCCAAGTAGCATCTGATGGATTTGAACTGTGGACCTTTTTGTTAGCAGTCGAGCTCTTAACCACTATGCCACCAGGGCTATTTATATGTCTATCTGTCTATCCACTTCACCGGTTTTGCTTCTCTAGAGGACCCAGCCTGAGACAAGGTTGTTATCTAAAATGTAATTTCTGTGCAACTCCCCCCACCCCCCGCCCCCGCCATCCCCTTGCTATCCAAACCTTAAAAGTCATAAATGAAGTTTCTGGTTTTGATACAGCAATAATGTGGTAGATTTTAGTGAGCTAAAATTCCTGAAACAAATAGATGTATTTTGAATCTATGATCCTTAAAACTAAGAACATAATGTTATAATATCTCTGCTTTAATGGGTATAGTAAATTCATTTTTCAACTCAAATATTCATGAGACACTGATTTGGGAGCATATTTCTACTTAAAAAAAATGTAAATCAATTATTTTCTTTTCCAGAGGTTCAGAGCACTTTATATGATATCCCTATGTTCTTGATTGTATTTAAAAGGGCGTTTACAAATATTAATTTGAATTTTTACAATGAGACATGGCCAAGTTGTTTATTTTATAAAAGTATACATTATTAAAACATAAGAACAATGGCTAGGAAAAACAGCCCCAACACCTTCATCCAACTAATGATAATCCAGGGGGGCAAATGGCACCCTGTAAATTGTCGTCAGATCTCTAGACAAAGAATCAAAAGCCCTTTTCTATTTCATGACCCACACCATCCCTTACATGTGACATTCATGCATATTCCTATTGGTCAAATGACACTCAGTGCTTCTTTGTCCACTTCTTTCAAAATCATCTTTTGAAAACAAAAGATCTCACCTACTACATCAGACTGGTCCACTTAGTCTTTTTTTTTTTCTGACTGATTCCAAGTATTTTCATGAAACATGGTTTTCTGAAAAACAAAACAACACGGTTTCAGGCTTTAAAATATTGTACATGCATCTTCCTAACACCTTAAGCTTCCTCTTATAACATATTATATATCTCTTATCCACGACATTATCTGTATCCTTCTTTAACTCATTCATAATGTCCTGTTTTTCACTACCCACTATAGAGCCCTGGGGCACAGTGGTTTAATGCTGGGCTTCTAACCAAAAGGTCAGCAGTTTGAACCCATCAGCCGCTCCTTGGAAACTCTGTGGGGCAGTTCTACTCTGTCCTGTAGAGTCACTATGGGTTGAAATCAAGTGGGCAACTGGTTTGGTTTTTTTTTTTTTTTTTTTTTTTTTATGTAAACCAATATTTCCTTTTATTTGTTCTAAATTTTTTTCTCCCAAACCTTTCATAGTCATCTTTCAGTTACTTCCCTCAACTATTACTTTTAAGCTTTGAACACAATTTTGTACCCCAACCTCATTTTTGGGAAACTAGAGCAATGTTTTTAATCACTTTTGTTAATACATGACATTCTGCCTTATTCCTTTTTTTTTTGATGTCACCTGCACTGTTTCTGTATTAATAGTTCATTTCCAAACTGCAAATTGTACATCGATTAGCTGAAATTTTTAGGCTTCTCTAAAGGGGCAGCTTCCCAGTGCCTGAGGCCAGAATGAGATTTGGATGACCTTGCATTTAGATAACAGAAGTTCGCACTGAATGGAAAGCTTATTTGTAAGAAGCTGCCTTTTCCTTGTAAATCCAGACTGAAGACAGAATCAACAGATACCTGAAATGAGACAGGAGTCCAAGCAGTAACTTTGAAATGTTAAAATATTCTCCAAAATAAAGAGATCTTTTTTTCTTAACTATTTTATTTTTTTATTTTAAGACTAGGAAGAGCCACTCAACTATTACCAAAAAATAAAAACTACTAGGAACTTTTAAATTAGGTCTCAACATCCATCTCAAAACCTATTATAACTCTTTCCAACTGCCTGGGTTAATTAAAAAACAAAACAACAACAACCACAAAATCCATCGCTGTCAAATCCACTCCGAATCATGGCGGCCCCATGTGTGTCAGAGTAAAACTGTGCTCCACAAGGTTTGCAATGGCTGGTTTTTCAGAAGTCGATTACCAGGTTTTCTTCTAAGGTTCCTCTGGGTAGCCTTGAGCATCCAATTTTTCCTTTGGCAGCCGAGAGTATTAATCATTTAGACCACCTAGGGACTCCTCCTGGGCTAGTTAGGTAGACAGAAACAAGAGAGAAAATAGTTAACATCTTACCCTTTCAGTGAGAAATAACCTTGAATTACAAGCATTCTACTTTTCCTACTTACCAAATTATTTCCTTTTAAAGATTATAATAATCACTGCGTCTACAGTCTAGGTTATACATTGAAATACTGGCATTAAGAGATTTGAAGAGAAGATCCTCTGGCTGAAATGGTCTTCACAGACTTTCTCGAATTTTCTTCATAGCTCCTGACTACTTAATAGCTTTCTTTTATTCTTTTTACTCTCCCATTGACACTTGCTTTCTTTCCTGGTGTCATTTCACTTGCCACTTAGTGAGACTAAATTTCTATCACAGAGAAGGTGCAGCGTATCAAAGTTCAAATTTATGTTGCTTTATTCTTGCTCCTTGTGTCTGAACCTTGGCCTAACAAGCCACAGCACTAACTATAACCACAGGGAAGATCAAGAAGGGGATAAGGGTTGACTTAGTATTATAAAAGACAAAAGAATCAGAACAACATTGATAACAGCTTTTATTTTTAAAGTCATTGGTCTGTAGATGGTTCTTATCTAAGCTGCAGTTGACCAGTTATTAAACTTGAACTTTCTGTTGTTTTATGGTTCAATATTGGGGAAAACTAATTGTCCTCTTTGTTTGCTGTTGAAAATTCAACCTTGGATATTACTAGGGGAAAATATCTTTTCAGATTTCAAAAGTGTGGGTAAATAAGTAATATAAATTTGTAATAAAAGTGTATATTGGTCTCTGTTTATTACATAATGCATCTCAAAGCTGAAGGTACAGTACTATAAGAACAGAAAACCTAAAGAGGTCATCTCACTCATCTTTCAATCCTCACTCATATCTCCTATCTATCCTTCTAGCATCACAGGCAGACACTAAAATACGCAATTGTGCAGCTAGCAGTGGCTCACAAGACCCCGATAGTTCACATCCCTTCCCAAATCTGCCTTCAGTGACTTCATGATGGTAGTTTCAGATTATTTATGGCAGCAGAAATTATACCTCAGCAATCAGCAAACACTACAAATCAGGGCTCTTTTTCTTAAAAAGTTAGTTGTTAAACACCTGCACACCCCTGTTGAAACTTATTGTATGATTTTGAAGGGAAGGGATGTCCATTTTCCAGAGTAGCTGATTTCAGAAAAGAGCAAGAGCCATGTTTTATTAGGTGCATCTCTTATGTGATAATCCACCTCATTTTGCCTTTCAGCTGACAAAAATCACAAGTTGCCCTACAGACTAAAAAAAAAAAAAATCTGTGATGATAAATTACTGGATAGATACTGCTGCAGAGTTTCTGAGCCACATACTCCTGCTCCTTTATCTTATTGACCATCCTAAGTGGCCTCAGTCTCATGGCCCGTAATGGTAACTTCCACAGTTCAAGCTGGAACTTGAACTCGAAGGAAGAAACAAAGGAGAGAAGAAGGGCATGGATTTGACACCTCCTGGAAAGGGTCCCAGATGCTTATAACCTATATGTTAGTTACCTACTGCTGCCGTAACAAAATACCACAAGTGGGTGGCTTTTAAGAACAGGAAATTTATTGTCTCACAGTTTTGGAGACTGGAAGTCTGAATCAGGTCATTGGCTCTAGGGAAAGGTCCTTCTTTATCTCTTTCAGCTTCTAGTAGCTGTCAGAAATGCTTGGACATCATCACGTGGTATCTGTCTTCTCCCTGTGCGTCTCTTGTGTCTGTTTTCCGTTTTTATAAGACACTACTCAGAAGAGATTAGGTTTGGGACTCATCCTATCTGGTATGGAGCCCCAGTGATGCAGTGGTTAAGCATTCAGCAAAAGGTTGGCAGTTCGAATCCACCAGTTGCTCCTTGGAAACCCTATGGGGCAGTTTTACTTTGTCCTATAGAGTCACTGTGAGTTGGAATCAACTCAATGGTGATGAGTTGTTTGAGTTGTTTTTTTTTTTTTTTCTTTTGGCTACCTCTTATGGCCTCATTAACATAACCAAACGAAATCCCTATTTCCAAACAGAGTCACATTCACAGGTACATTGTTTAGGACTTCAGCGTATCTTTTGGGGGCACACAATTCAATCCATAACAACCTATTACCCCAAACTTGATTTTATTGCCACACCAAACTGCAAAGAAAGCTGAAAAAATGTACCTTTTATTCTGGGTGGGCATTTTCTGAGTTAAAAATTTTGTTATGTGGCTGTAGGAAAGAATGAATATTGGGGGTTAATACTCTATAATAGTGTTTTTCATAAAAATGTATGGTTTTGTGTCTTTTAAAACTTTACAATCACAGTGTACATATTCTGCAGCTTATTCACTCAATATTATGCTTTAAGATTTAGTATGGTTAATGCATGTATTGCTAGTTAATTCCTTTTAGCTGTCGTACATATTTCTATTTCACGAATTTTCCAAAATTTGCTCATTCACCCTCATGCGATGTACATTTAGCTGGTTTTCAGTTGTTTACTATTGTAAAAATGCTGCAATGAACATATCGATGCATAGGTCTCTTTGTACACATATCTAGCTCTCTCCAGGGTCTATCCTTAGAAGTTGTTGTTGTTGTGTGCTGTCAAGTCAATTCCAACTCATAGTGACCCTATAGGACAGAGTAGAACTGCCCTACAGGGTTTCCTAGGCTGAGAGCAGATCACCAGGTCTTTTCTCCCATGGAGCAGCTGGTGGGTTTGAACTGCCTGCCTTTCGATTAGCAGGAGAGCACCTAACCACTGTACCATCAGAGTTCCTTGTCCCTAAAAATAGAACTGGTTAAACTTTTCCATATACAAGGTCTATGTACATTTTATTCCTCTTTTTAAATTCATTTTCTGCATTTTTTTTTTTTTTTTTTTAAGATCTCCACTGCAGTAAATTGAATTACGTATGCTACTCGGTTTTTGGCACATTGTCATCATCAGTCCGGTTAAGGCTTCTCTCATCGTTTATCCCCAAGCCCACAGCCTGTCAACTTGTTGCCACCATAAGAAATTATTCTAATATGTTGTGTTTTTTAAACAGCTTTATTGAGATATGGGGGTGCAAATAGTTAACGTACTTTGTTGATAACTGGAAGGTTGACAGCTCAAGTCCGCCCAGAGGCACCTTGGGAGAAAGGCCTGGAGATCTACTTCCAAGAAATCAGCCACTGACAGCCATATGAGCACAGTTTTACTCCAACATATAAGGATAAGTCAAGAAGTATTGCTACTGGAGTTTCAGCTTGTACATGCCTGGGTTTCTTCCAAACAAAACATGTTTAAAGATGTCTCTGTGATCAGTCAATGGCTACAGACAAGTTCTCTCAGTAATACACTTATCTTAGTCTCGTCGTAACCCCAAACCCAGTGCCATAAGTCTCGTTATAGTGTCTTCAAAAAAGAAAAGGATAATTTTTGTGCCATGGAAAAAAACAATTTTGAGGTCAGGGCTAGTATCAAATTTTTAACAAAATTCAAATGGACATCTTCTGAAACCATTGAAGCTTTGCAACGAGTTTATGAGAATGCTGCCCCAATAAAACAACAGTTTTTAGATGGATCAAGTATTTTAAGGAAGGTCAGGAAGGCCTCAAAGATGAGCCAACAGAGAGAAAACCTCTCAGAAGGTTAAGGCAACTGTCATTTGGGATTCCAAAGGCGTAGTCTTGATAGATTTTCTAGGACACAGAACAATCAGAGGGGCTTATTGTGAAGAAGTTTTAAGAAAATCGAAAACTGCATTGGTGAGAAAAAAGCCAGGAAAGTTGCACCGAGGAATTTTTTTTTCCATCATGACAATGCACCTGTTCATTTTTCAAGGGTAGCAAGGACTATCCTACTAGAGTTTCATTAGGAAACCTTACCTCGTCCACCCTACAGCCCTAATCTTGCCCCATCAGACTTCATTTTGTTCCCAAAACTCAAAGAGCATTTAAAAGGAACATGGTTTGAGTCCCTCAAGGATGCCAAACTGCCATTTTCACGTGTTGTAAATAGAAGGACGCAGACTTCTTTGGGGAAGGGTTAGAGACATGGAAACACTGCCTTCAGATGTGTGTAGACCTAGATGGAGGATATGTTGAGAAACAATAGGTTGACATTTTGATATTTTTGTTTAATAAAGGTTCCTATGATTTTGTAGCAATACTTTTTGACTTACCCTCATTCATGGGTTACCGTAGATCAGAATTGACTCCAGAGCAACTAGTTGTTTCTTTTTTTTTTTTTTTTCATTTTTTTAAATCAAGATATAATTCACAGACTATATAATTGGCTCTTCTAAAGTGGACATTTCAATGGTTTAGTATATTCACAGATATGTGCAACCATTACCACCATCAATTTTAGAAAATTTTTATTACCCCAAAAAGAACCTTTTATCCATTAGCAAAGGCTTCCTATTTCCCCCACAACCCTCCCTGGTCATAAGCAGCTGCTAAAATACATCTGTCTCTATACATCTGCCTACCTTGGACATTATATATAAATGGAAACATACAATATGTGGTCTTTTATGACTGGCTTCTTTCATTTTCAGTGTTTTCAAGGTTCATCCATGTTGCAGCACATCTCAGTACTTCATTCCTTCTCATAGCCAAATAATATTACATTGCGTGGATACACCACAGTTTATTTATCCATTCCTCAGTGAATGGGCATTGGAGTTATTTCCATTTGGGGGCTATTATGAATTATACTGCTATGAACACTGGGAACATGTTTTTGATTGGGCATATGTTTTTATTTTCCTTGGGAATACCCAGAAATAGAATTATGGGATCGTATGTCATCTGTTTAACCTTTTGAGGAACTGCCAGATGCTTTTCCAAATAAGCAGCTACACCATTTTATATTTCCAACAGCAATGAAAAAGCCTTCCAAGTTGCCCACATCTTCACCAACACTTGTTATTATCTGATTTTTTTTTTCTTTACTATACATTTTTTTTTTTATTCTAGCCTAGTGAGTGAGAAGTGGTATCCCGTTGTGGGTTGAATTTATATTTCCCTAATAGCTAATGACCAGGGAGACTTGGTGGTGAAGTAGATAAAGCATTCATCTGCTAATCAAAAGGTCAGTGGTTCTAACTTACAGTCACTCCTCGAGAGAAAGATGCGGCAGTACTTCTGTAAGATCACAGCCTCGGAAACCCTATGGGGCAGTTCTACTCTGTCCTATAGGGCTGTTATGATTCGGAATCAACTTAATGGCAGCAGGTTTTTGGTTTTAATGACTAATGATTTTGAGCATCTTTTCATGTGCTTATTGGCCGTTTATATATCCTCTTTAGAGAAATGTCTGTCTGGATCATTTTCCTATTTTTCAGTTGTGTTGTCTTTTTACTATTGAGTTATAAGAGTTCTTTATATATTCTAGATACAAGTACCTTATCAAATATGATTTGCAAATATCTTCTCCCATTTGATAAGTTGTCTTTTCACTTTCTTGTTGGTGTCCTTTGAAGCACAATTTGAAGATATACAATTTATTTATTTTTTTAGTCTCATGTGCTTTGGTGTCACATCTAAGATGTCTTGGCCAAATCCAAGATCTTGAAGATTTACTCTTCTATGTTCTTGTAAGAGTTTTATAGGTTTAGCTCTTGTACTTAGGTCTTTAAAGGAGACTGTTTACTGAGGGAGTCCAGTGTGCTGTTGCTCATGGGGACCGGCTCTTGTTGGAGATCCAGATATTTCCTCACATCTGGACTAATGCTTATGTTTATGGTTCTTGAGTTGTCCACAAGAAGCAGTTCGTGTAAAATCAAACCTTGCTGTCATGTGTATGTTTTGGTGTTTGATTTCTCAAGGAAGAATTTCATAATGTTTTGTTTTCACTTGGAGTTTGAAACATCGCTACTTCTTCAGGTTGCTTAGCTTTTCTAGACTACTTCACAGACTAGGAAGCCTTTTGAGGGTCTCAGCTTTATGCAAAGTATTGGTTGGAGCTCTCTGATTAGTGCATGGCCAAGGCCATGAGCTCTGTCCCCACATGCTGGTTAAAACCACAGCCTCCTTCCCCTAAGGCCTGTTTGGCTATTGCTGTAAACATTAACATCAGCCATGATTTACCACTATACTTTGGACTTTTGTCTTCTATATCTGGAAATTTTTCCTCTACCCACCCCCCTTCTTTTTCTCTTGGTCCTGGTAATATTTAAAAATTGGCTTCTTTTATTTAATTTTATTTAATGCAGAATTTTTATACTCTACCCCATTTGCTTAACACAGAGTTCCTCTTTTATTAAAAAAAAAAAAAATTCAGATCCTTCGTTCTCTAAAACACCTGTGTAAATCAGTGGAGAGAAATATAATTGACAGACACCATGTCATATTTAGTATCACCCTCCACCCCGTGACAACAGTTTCCAGTCAGTAACCGGGCCAAGCTTCTCTGCTTGACTTGCTCTTCCTTTTGGAGCAGTATTCCTCGAGGGAACATCTCAGTCCCCCAGGCAAGCAGGATTTTGACAGGCATACCCAATCGGTCCTCAGAACTGATGTCTGAATGTCATTTCTAGATAAATCTCAGGCACTCCTATACATAGAGATCATTCCACAAGTAAAATATACATGAACGATGTCAGTAATGAGGGTCTTAAATCCATGAGTGGACATCATAGTACAGAGGAAAAGAAATACAACCCCATGGACCATAGAGGAACAGAAAGAAGAAGAAAATTGTTAAAATTGTTCCCTTAGTCCCTCTGGCTAAGTGATACCACACAATTTTCCTAGTGAGAAGGAACTAGACACTCGTAAAAAATCCAATATAAGTTCTTTATGTTTCAACCTGGTCTTCTTTCAGGTTTCCCTGGTGTTGTGATTTTGTGAACGACTCCCACACTAGATTGAATTAATCAGTCCTTGCTCATTATGAATTTATGTATGACCTTATTAATTTAACCAATTAAAAACTAATGTAATAGTCAATTTTTGTCCACTACTCAATTCAAGAACTAGTAAAATAGCAATAGCTTACAAGTACCTGTAAACTTCTCTTTCTTATTGCGCTTTTCCTGCCTCGAACCCCGCTCATTGGTAACAACCTGAATTTGTGCTCATATATTATTTACTTGTATATATGCCAAATCAGTATATTGTTTAGTGTTTCCTGATTTTGAACTTTATAACTAGTAGTCTCCTAGCACTTGCTTTATTCTTTCAAAGTTACACAACAAATACCTACGCTGTGATTTGTAACAAAAGTATTCCATGGTAGGAATATACTACAATATATTTATCCAGCATTGATGGATGGGTGGATGATTTGATGGAATTTTTTCCCATATTTTTCCTCAAGAACAGAAATATTACTTTTCATTTTTCCTTGTATATCTGAGTAAAATTTTCTCTTGCATGTATACTTAGGGTTGAAATTACCATATTATACAATATATGATTAAAATATAGGGTCATTAAGGGTTCGACTCAACAGCAGTGAGTTTTAAGGTAAGGATCCAGTTTTATGTTTTCACATGGGTAACCATATATTCCAGTTCCATTTATGGAGTAGTCTCTTCTTATGAATCTGCTTTGTCACCTCTGTCAAACATCATATTCTGAATGTGCGTGGTCTATTTATAACCTTTGTATTCTTTTTCATTGTTCAGTTTGTCTATCTCTGTTCTAACACTAAAAAAAAAAAATGCTACACTGTCTTAATTACTATAGCTACATAATAGTCTTGGTATCCAGTAAGGCAAGTAGTTTTTCTCTCTTCTTTTTTCAGAGTGTTTTTGACCAGTCTTTGTTCTCCCTGGATAAATGTTAAAAGCAGCTTCTCAAGTTCCATGAATAACTTTGTTGTGATTTTTTATAGGCCTGTAAACATGATTCTATAGACAAACTGGGGAAAAATGGCATCTTAATGATATGAAGTCCCCCAATTTGTGAATTTGGCATAACTCTCCATTCACTGAGTCTTCTTCAATGCCTTTTAATCAAAATTTATAATTATGTACCTCGCTCTTCTTTTGTTATAGTCATTCACATGTACTTTATAGTTTGACTGCTATTATAAATGGTGCTTTAAAAAAAAGCTTTTTCTGGTCAATGGAACTTGTCAATTGACTTGTTTACTGTATTTTTACGCAAATAACATGCTCCTTCTACATTTGTTTGCCAGCTGCATCCTCCTTTCCTGAAGTAATTTTGTAAGAGCACTATAATTTTTTTTTTAATTTGTTGTGTTTTAGGTGAAATCTTACAGCACAAATATGTTTTTCATTCAAAAATTTATACACAACTTGTTTTGTGACATTGGTTGCAACCCCTGCAATGTGTCAGCATTCTCCCCCTTTCCCTTTCCATCCTGGGTTCTCTGTGTCCATTTATCCAGTTTTCCTGTCCCTGCCTGCCTTCTCATCTTTGCTTTTGGGCAGGTGTTGCCCATCTGGTCTCGTATACAAGACTGAACTAAGAAGCAAGTTCCTCATGTGTGTTGCTGTTTGTTTTGTAGGCCTGTCACATCTTTGGCTGAGTGGTCACTTTGGGAATGGGTTCAATTCTGAGTTAACAGGGTATCTGGGGTCCACAGTCTCAGGAGTTCCTCCAGTCTATGTCAGACCAGTAAATCTGGTCTTCTCTTTTTTCGTGTGTGAATTTGAATTTTGTTCTACATTTTTCTCCCACTCTGTCTGGAACCTACTGCTGTCAGAGTGGTTAGTAGTGGTACCCAGGCACCATCTAGTTCTTCTGGGCTCAAGCTGATGGAGGCTGTGGCTCATGTGATCCATTAGTCCTTTGGGTTAATATTTTCCTTGTGCCTTTTGGCTTTCTTCACTCTCCTTTTCTCCAAACTTGATGGGACCGACAGATGTATCTTAGATGGCCTCTTACAAGCTTTTAAGACCCCAGGCGCTACTCACCAAAGTAGGATGTAGAACATTTTCTTTATGAACTATGTTACACCATGTGAAAATAGTGTGTGGACAGTCTGACCTTTAACTTCACAAGAGGGAAGGAGAATCAAGGTCAACAGCCCAAGGCTGATTCCTATGAGGCGGAGGTTAGACATGCCTCCTCTCTCCACCATCTTTATTAATTCTAACACCACTGACCCTCCCATGGCAGTCTCTACTTCTCTTCTTGGTTTGATAATTCATTGTAATGGCCACCACACAGAACTCACACACAATTATGGGGTTTATTAGGGAAGTTACAGGTTACAACCCAGGCTCGGAACACTCAAGGATATAGTCCTTGTATCAGGACAGCCTCTTCCCAGCTGTGCTTGCAAGCACACCTCCCCCTGGCCTAGACCTCTACCGAAAGGCACTCAGCTTTCTCACTCCGTGGGCTGGGAAGCTTATCAGGCCGTCTCCTGCAGCCAGGTCTCTGCTTGCTGGGTATCCACTGCCTGGTCTCTCCTGCCATCACTTCTCATTGTCTTCAGGGTTACAGAACTCTCTCCTTCTCTCTGAGTCTCTTGCTTCTAGGAGTTTCCCAGTGCAAGGATCCCCAGGTCAAAGGCCATGCTGGTTCCTGGCTGTTTATTCTTGGTGGTGGTGGGATCTTCTCTCTCCTGCCTCCGGGATAGCTCACATCAAGCCCAGTGGGATGGCAAAACTGACCAATCCCTTTGGTAGGCCACAATTACCACCTGCCCATCACTTGGGTGGAATATACAAGTCCATGGCTAGAAAGGCCAAGCAAAAGTGATTCATCATGCTGCATGCCAATTGACCTAGATGTCCCCAGCCTTCCGCCCCATTAACTCAGTCCCTCAAAGTGTTTGGATGTATCTAGGAAGTTTTTATGACTTTGCTTTGGTCAAGTTGTGCTGAATACCCCTATGTTGCGTGTTGTCTTTCCCTTCACTAAAGTTAACTTGTCTACTATTTAGTTAGTAATTTCCCTTTCCCACTTCTCCCCTCCCTCGTGACCATCAAAAATTATTTTTTTCTGTGTGTAAAACTTTTCTTGGACTTTTATAATAGTGGTCTCATACAATATTTGTCCTTTTGTGATTGACTTATTTCACTCAGCATAATGCCCTCCATATTCATCCATGTTGTGAAATGTTTTACAAATTCATCATTGTTTTTTAACATTGCATAATATTCCTTTGTGATATGTACCATAATTTGTTTACCCATTCATCTGTTGTTGGGCACTTAGGTTGTTTCTGTCTTTTTGCTATTGTGAATAATGCTGCAATGAATACGGGCGTGCATATGTCTATTCATGTGACAGTTCTTATTTCTCTAGGTTATATTCCTAGGAGTGGGATACCTGGATGGGATGGTATTTCTATTTCTAGTTTTTTTAAGAAGGCATCATATCATTTTCCATACTGGTTATACCATTTGACTTTTCCCACCAGCTGTGCATAAGAGTTCCAGTCTCCCTACAATCTCTCAACATTTGCCATTTTCTGTTTTTTTTTTTTTTTTTTTTGATTAGTGCCAATAATGTCAAGGTGAAATGGTATCTCACTGTATTTTGATTTCTATTTCTCTAATTACTAATGATTTCAAGCATTTTCTCCTGTGTCTGTTAGCTGCCTGAATGTCTTTGGTGAAGTGTCTGTTCTTTTCCTTTGCCCATTTTTTAATTGGATTGCTTGCCTTTTTGTTGTAGAGGTATTGGATTTTCCTATAGATTTGAAAGATTAGATCCTTATCAGATATGTCATAGCCAAAAATGTTTCCTAATCTGTAGGCTCTGTTATTACTCTTTTGGAGAAGTCTTTTGTTTAGTGTGTTTAATTTTTAGGAAGTCCCATTTACCTAGCTCATCTTCGCTATGTGTGCATTTTTTTTAGCTATATTTTGTATTCTATTAGGCTATATATTAGGGCCCCAGCATTGTCCCTGTATTTTCCTCCATGATCTTTATCATTTTAGGTTTTATATTTAAGTTTTTGATCCATTTTGAGTTAGTTTTGTGTATGGTGTGAGATATGGGTCCTGTTTCATTTTTCTGCAGATAGATATCCAGTTTTGCTAGGAACATTTGTTGAAGAGACTATCTCTTCTCCATTTAATGGACTTTGCTCCTTTGTCAAAACAAAGATCAGCTGACCATAAGTGGATGGGTTTACATCTGGGTTCTCGATTCTATTCCATTGGTCTATGTGTCTGTTATTGTACCAGTACCAGGCTGTTTTGACTACCAACGTTATACAATAGGTTCTGAGATGAGGTAATGTGAGGCCTCCTACTTTGTTCTTTTTCTTCATTAATACTTTGCTTATCTGGGGCCTCGCTAATTTTTTTTTTTTTTTTTTTTACATTAGCATGTGGAAGTGGATTGGCATGGTGGCATTTGCGAAGGTACCTTGTGGGGGGAGGACATGACTGGCAAACAAACATAGAAGGCACTTGTTATTTTTGTAAAAATGCAGTTTATTGATCTTATTTTCAGCCGTCTTGCTAACTTTCCTTCTAGATCTACTAATTTGTAATAGTTTGTCAGTAGATTATTTTAGAATTTTTCTATGTAGACAATTATATCCAACTAAATCAATAAAAGTTATAATTCCTCCTTTCCAATCCTTATGCCTTTATTTTTCTTGACTTATTGCATGGTCAAAGCCTACAGTAAGTTGTTGAATATAAATATAAATAAAGATATTTATCTTGCTGCTGATTTTTGGAGGAATGTTACTAAGGATTATCCATTTAGGAAGATACTTGTCATGTTCATACAATGAGTGTTATATATGTGTTAGCAACATTTGTTGCTGTTTTATTGTTAGCTACCTTTTCCGCCTTCACTAACTTTTATAGAATTGTATTTTTTCTTCAAATTAATTATCTTATTTTTTTATTAGTATTTATAGTGATCATCAGATATTTTTGCCTCCCTACTCCCTTTTTTTTTTTACTCCCTGTCTCTTCTTCTTCAGAAACATAACCTCTCTCTCTTCTGGAGAACACATTTTAAGTGTGGCACTAATCTGACAGCTGAAAGGTTGATGGTTTGAACTTACCTGTCATGCCATAGGAGAAAGACATGACAGTCTGCTTACATAAAGATTACAGCCTTGGAAACCCTATGGGGCAATTCTACCCTGTCCTATATGGTCACCCTGAGTCAGAATCTACTCAACAGCAATGGGCTTTTCATGTGGAGGTGCAGTTCCAACCACTCCTACCACATAAGTAGACAATCAGTCCAGTTCTTCCATGCCATAGTGATTGCCAGCACAATAAGAAGTCATCTTAGCTGGAAAATCAGAGAAAGGAGCAACATCTACTTCTGAAATCATAGGTCCTAAGAACCATGTAAACCTGAAGCTAACAGTTGCCACCTTGGGTGGGATATAGAGAAAGCCTGTCTGACAAGTAGCTAACCAAGAGAAAGCCAAGTTGAGAAATGGCAAGTGATAGGTTTCTGGTCCAGCCATGCCTGAAAAGCAGCTTTTACTTTTCAGTTACATGTGTCAAAAAAAATCTCTAACCCCAGCCAATCTTTTTGATTTCTGCTTTGTTGATTTGAGTGTGTGCGTGTTGCTTACAATTGAAAGAGTCCCAAATATTATACTTTAGTCTCTTTACGCCTCAGCACTCATAAGCTCTATGAAAACAGAAATCATATCTGTTTTTACTCACCATTGTATCCCTACCACCCACCATAATGGCTGGCCCATAGTAGATGGGAAAATGAACATTTCTTTTTTTCTCTTCCTGCCTTCTCATTTTTGCTTTTGGACAGATGTTGCCCATTTGGTCTCATATACATGATTGAACTAAGAAGCATGTTTCTCACATGTTATTGTTTGTTTTATAGACCTATCTAATCTTCAGCTAAAGGGTGAACTTCAGGAGTGGCTTCAGTTCTGAGTTAAAAGGGTGTTCAGGGGCCAGAGTCTCAGAGTTTCCTCCAGTCTCTGTCAGACCAATAAGTCTGGTCTTTGTGTGTGTGTGTGTGTGTGTGTGTGTGTGTGAATTTGAATTTTTTCTACATTTTTCTCCCACTCTGTCTGGGACCCTCTATTGTGACCCCTGTCAGAGTAGCCAGTGGTAGTAGCTGGGCACCATCTAGTTGTTCTGGGCTCAGGTTGGTAGAGGCTGTGGTACTTGTGGCCTATTAGTCCTTTGGACTAATCTTTCCCTTGTATCTTTGGTTTTCTTCATTCTCTCTTGCTCCAGACAGGGTAAGATCAGTGGAGTATCTTAGATGGCCACTCACAAGCTTTTAAGACCCAAGATGCTTCTCACCAAAGTTGGATGTAGAACATTTTCTTTATGAACTATGTTATGCCAGTTGACCTAGGTCACTCCCACGACCATGCTCTCCACTCCTCAACCACAGTTATTCAGTCCCTCAGACAATAAACATTCTTGAATGAATCAATGAATAGGCTATAAATAAGTACATAACAAATTGTATTTATTTTTCTCTATAGAGTACAAGATGATATATTTTGTCTTATTATCTAATTTCGTTTGGGAACTTAATCTTTTATCTACAACACAATAACATTGGTGAATAATTTTTTTTAATAGATCTTTTTCTGTTATTCTACAATCGTCAGCCCAATGCTTTCTCTTTTATTTGAAATGTGTAAACTCTTATCACTGTTCTTTTTCTTCTGTACTTCAAGCACTCAGTCAGCAAGCATTTATCATCTGGTCATATGACCCATGCTAGATGCTCCAGGGAATTCAAAATTGAATAAGGCAGGGTCACTACCTTCAATAATCATCCCTTTTATGTTCCTCATAAATTTAAAATGTCTTCTGTGTACATCATAGAAAAGGAGTACAAGTATGAATAGAGAATAGTGGTTACTATATGGCTTTCTGGAAACCCTGGTGGCGTGGAGGTTAAGAGCTATGGCTGCTAACCAAAGGATCAGCAGTTTGAATCCACCAGGCGTTCCTTAGAAACTCTATGGGGCAGTTCTACTCTGTTCTATAGGGTCGCTATGAGTTGGAATTGACTTGACAGCACTGGGTACTGGGTATATGGCTTTCTAGTAATCCAAATAATAAAGAGCTGAGTTACTTCGTAAACAAAATACTTTTTTTTTATTAACTTTTATTGAGCTTCAAGTGAACGTTTACAAATCAAGTCAGACTGTCACATATAAGTTTATATACACCTTACTCCATACTCCCACTTGCTCCCCCCTAATGAGTCAGCCCTTACAGTCTCTCCTTTCGTGACAATTTTGCCAGCTTCCAACTCTCTCTATCCTCCCATCCCCCCTCCAGACAGGAGATGCCAACACAGTCTCAAGTGTCCACCTGATACAAATAGCTCACTCTTCATCAGCATCTCTCTCCTACCCACTCTCCAGTCCCTTTTTTGTCTGATGAGTTGTCTTCGGGAATGGCTCCTGCCCTGGGCCAACAGAAGGTTTGGGGACCATGACCGCCAGGATTCCTCTAATCTCAGTCAGACCATTAAGTATGGTCATTTTGTGAGAATTTGGGGTCTGCATCCCACTGATCTCCTGCTCCCTCATGGGTTCTCTGTTATGCTCCCTGTCAGGGCAGTCATCGGTTGTGGCCAGGCACCAACTAGTTCTTCTGGTCTCAGGACGATGTAGGTCTCTGGTTCATGTGGCCCTTTCTGTCTCTTGGGCTCTTAGTTGTCGTGTGACCTTGGTGTTCTTCATTCTCCTTTGATCCAGGTGGGTTGAGACCAATTGATGCATCTTAGATGGCCGCTTGTTATCATTTAAGATCCCAAAAGCCACATTTCAAAGTGGGATGCAGAATGTTTTCATAATAGAATTATTTTGCCAATTGACTTAGAAGTCCCCTTAAACCATGGTCCCTAAACCCCTGCCCTCACTCCGCTGACCTTCGAAGCATTCAGTTTATCCCAGAAACTTCTATGCTTTTGGTCCAGTCCAGTTGAGCTGACCTTCCATGTATTGAGTATTGTCCTTCCCTTCACCTAAAGCAGTTCTTATCTACTAATTAATCAGTAAAAAACCCTCTCCCACCATCCCTCCTTCCCCCCCTCGTAACCACAAAAGTATGTGGTCTTCTCAGTTTATACTATTTCTCAAGATCTTGTAATAGTGGTCTTATAGAGTATTTGTCCTTTTGCCTCTGACTAATTTCGCTCAGCATAATGCCTTCCAGGTTCCTCCATGTTATGAAATGTTTCACAGATTCATCACTGTTCTTTATCCAGGTGTAGTATTCCATTGTGTAAATATACCACAATTTATATAACCATTCATCAAGCAACACCTTGGTTGCTTCCAGCTTTTTGCTATTGTAAACAGAGCTGCAGTAAACATGGGTGTGCATATATCTGTTGGTGTGAAGGCTCTTATCTCTCTAGGGTATATTCCGAGGAGTGGGATTTCTGGATTGTATGGTAGTTCTATTTCTAACTGTTTAAGATAACTCCAGATAGATTTCCAAAGTGGTTGTACCATTTGACATTCCCACCAGCAGTGTATAAGAGTTCCAATCTGTCCAAAGCCTCTCCAACATTTATCATTTTGTGTTTTTTGGATTAATGCCAGCCTCGTTGGAGTGAGATGGAATCTCATCGTAGTTTTAATTTGCATTTCTCTAATGGCTAATGATCAAGAGCATTTTCTCATGTATCTGTTGGCTGCCTGAATATCTCCTTTAGTGAAGTGCGTCTTCATATCCTTTGCCCACTTCTTGATTGGGTTCTTTGTCTTTTTGTGGTTGAGTTTTGACAGAATCATGTAGATTTTAGAGATCAGGCGCTGGTTGGAGATGTCATAGCTAAAAATTCTTTCCCAGTCTGTAGGTGGTCTTTTTACTCTTTTGGTGAAGTCTTTAGATGAGCATAGGTGTTTGATTTTTAGGAGCTCCCAGTTATCTGGTTTCTCTTCATCATTTTTGGTAATGTTTTGTATTCTGTTTATGCCTTGTATTAGGGCTCCTAACGTCCCTATTTTTTCTTCCATGATCTTTATCGTTTTAGTCTTTATGTTTAGGTCTTTGGTCCACTTGGAGTTAGTTTTTGTCTCCATGATGTGAGGTATGGGTCCTGTTTCATTTTTTTGCAAATGGATATCCAGTTATGCCAGCACCATTTGTTAAAAAGACTATCTTTTCCCCAATTAACTGACACTTTGTCAAATATCAGCTGCTCATATGTGGGTGGATTTATATCTGGGTTCTCAATTCTGTTCCTTTGGTCTATGTGCCTGTTGTACCAGTACCGGGCTGTTTTGACTACTGTGGCTGTATAATAGGTTCTGAGATCAGGTAGAGTGAGGCCTCCCTCTTTCTTCTTCTTTTTCAGTAATGCTTTGCTTATCTGAGCCTTCTTTCCCTTCCATATGAAGTTGGTGATTTGTTTCTCTATCACATTAAAAAATGACATTGGAATTTGGATCGGAAGTGCATTATATGTATAGATGGCTTTTGGTAGAATAGACATTTTTACTATGTTAAGTCTTCCTATCTATGAGCAAGGTATGTTTTTCCACTTATGTAGGTCCTTTTTAGTTTCTTGCACTAGTACTTTGTAGTTTTCTTTGTATAGGTCTTTTACATCTTTGGTAAGGTTTATTCCTAAGTATTTTATCTTCTTGGGGGCTACTGTGAATGGTATTGATTTGGTTATTTCCTCTTCGATGTTCTTTTTGTTGATGTAGAGGATTCCAAGTGATTTTTGTATGTTTATCTTATAACCTGCAACTCTGCCAAACTCTTCTATTAGTTTCAGTAGTTTTCTGGAGGATTCCTTAGGGTTTTCTGTGTATAAGATAATGTCATCTGCAAATAGAGATAATTTTACTTCCTCCTTGCCAATCCAGATGCCCTTTATTTCTTTGCCTAGCCTAATTGCTCTGGCTAGGACCTCTAGCACAATGTTGAATAAGAGCGGTGATAAAGGGCATCCTTGTCTGGTTCCCATTCTTAAGGGAAATGCTTTCAGGCTCTCTCCATTTAGAGTGATATTGGCCGTTGGCCTTGCATAGATGCCCTTTATTATGTTGAGGAATTTTCCTTCAATACCTATTTTGGTGAGAGTTTTTATCATAAATGGGTGTTGGACTTTGTCAAATGCCTTTTCTGCATCAATTGATAAGATCATGTGGTTTTTGTCTTTTGTTTTATTTATATGGTGGATTACATTAATGGTTTTTCTAATATTAAACCAGCCTTGCATACCTGGTATAAATCTCACTTGGTCATGGTGGATTATTTTTTTGATATGTTGTTGAATTCTCTTGGCTAGAAATTTGTTGAGGATTTTTGCATCTATGTTCATGAGGGACATAGGTCTGTAATTTTCTTTTTTGTGATGTCTTTACCTGGTTTTGGTATCAGGGATACAGTGGCTTCATAGAATGAGTTAGGTAGTATTCCGTAATTTTCTATGCTTTGAAATACCTTTAGTAGTAGTGGTGTTAACTCTTCTCTGAAAGTTTGGTAGAACTCTGCAGTATAGCCATCCGGGCCAGGGCCTTTTTTTGTTGGGAGTTTTTTGATTACCGTTTCAATCTCTTTTTTTTGTTATGGGTCTATTTAGTTGTTCTCCTTCTGATTGTGTTAGTTTAGGTAGGTAGTGTTTTTCCAGGAATTCATCCATTTCTTCTAGGTTTGCAAATTTGTTAGAGTACAATTTTTCATAATAATCTGATACGATTCTTTTAATTTCAGTTGGGTCTGTTGTGATGTGGCCCATCTCGTTTCTTATTCGGGTTATTTGTTTCCTTTCCTGTATTTCTTTAGTCAGTCTGGCCAATGGTTTATCAATTTTGTTAATTTTTTCAAAGAACCAGCTTTTGGCTTTGCTAATTCTTTCAATTGTTTTTCTGTTCTCTAATTCATTTAGTTCAGCTCTAATTTTTATCATTTGTTTTCTTCTGGTGCCTGATGGATTCTTTTGTTGCTCACTTTCTATTTGTTCAAGTTGTAGGGACAGTTCTCTGATTTTGGCTCTTTCTTCTTTTTGTGTGTGTGCATTTATCGATATAAATTGGCCTCTGAGCACTGCTTTTGCTGTGTCCCATAGGTTTTGATAGGAAGTATTTTCATTCTCGTTGCATTCTATGAATTTCCTTATTCCCTCCTTAATGTCTTCTATAACCCTGTCTTTTTTCAGAAGAGTATTGTTCAGTTTCCAAGTATTTGATTTCTTTTCCCTAATTTTTCTGTTATTGATTTCCACTTTTATTGCCTTGTGGTCTGAGAAGATGCTTTGTAATATTTCAATGTTTTGGATTCTGCAAAGGTTTGTTTTATGACCTAATATGTGGTCTATTCTAGAAAATGTTCCATGTGCACTAGAAAAAAAAGTATATTTTGCAGCAGTTGGGTGGAGAGTTCTGTATAAGTCAATGAGGTCAAGTTGGTTGATGGTTGTAATTAGGTCTTCCGTGTCTCTATTGAGCTTCTTACTGGATGTCCTGTCCTTCTCCGAAAGGGGTGTGTGGAAGTCCCCTACTATAATTGTGGAGGTGTCTATCTCACTTTTCAGTTCTGTTAAAATTTGATTTATGTATCTTGCAGCCCTGTCATTGGGTGCATAAATATTTAATATGGTTACATCTTCCTGGTCAATTGTCCCTTTTATCATTATGTAGTATCCTTCTTTATCCTTTGTGGTGGATTTAAGTTTAAAGTCTATGTTGTCAGAAATTAATATTGCTACTTCTTTTTTGCTTATTGTTTGCTTGATATATTTTTTTCCATCCTTTGAGTTTTAGGTTGTTTGTGTCTCTAAGTCTAAGGTGTGTCCCTTGTAGGCAGCATATAGACGGATCGTGTTTCTTTATCCAGTCTGAGATTCTCTGTCTCTTTATTGGTGCATTTAGTCCATTTACATTCAGCGTAATTATAGATAAGTAAGTGTTTAGTGTTGTCATTTTGATGCCTTTTTATGTGTATTGTTGACAATTTCATTTTTCCACTTACTTTTTTGTGCTGAGACGTTTTTCTTTGTAAATTTGTGTTCCTCATTTTCATAGTATTTGACTTTATGTTTGCTGAGTTGTTACGTTTTTCTTGGTTTTTATTTTGAGTTATGGAGTTGTTATACCTCTTTGTGGTTACCTTAATATTTACCCCTATTTTTCTAAGTAAAAACCTAACTTCTATTGTCCTATATCGCCTTGTATCCCTCTCTTTATGGCAGTTCTATGCCACCTGTATTTAGTCCCTCTTTTTGATTATTGTGATCTTTTACATATTGACTTCAATGATTCCCTGTTTTGGGCTTTTTTTTTTTTTTAATTAATCTTAGTTTGTTTTTGTGATTTCCCTATTTGAGTTGGTATCAGGATGTTCTGTTCTGTGACCTTGTGTTGTGCTGGTATCTGATATTATTGGTTTTCTGACCAAACAATTTCCTTTAGTATTTCTTGTAGCCTTGGTTTGGTTTTTGCAAACTCTCTAAGCTTGTGTTTTGTGTGTGTGTGTGTGTGCGTGTTTATCTGTAAATATCTTAATTTCACCTTCATATTTCAGAGAGAGTTTTGCTGGATATATGATCCTTGGCTGGCAGGTTTTCTCTTTCAGTGCTCTGTATATGTCATCCCATTGCCTTTTTGCCTGCATGGTTTCTGCTGAGTAGACTGAACTTATTCTTATTGATTCTCCCTTGTAGGAGACCTTTCTTTTATCCCTGGCTGCTTTTAAAATTTTCTCTTTATCTTTGGTTTTGGCAAGTTTGATGATAATATGTCTTGGTGTTTTTCTTTTTGGATCAATCTTAAATGGGGTTCGATGAGCATCTGGGATAGATATCCTTTCATCTTTCATGATGTCAGGGAAGTTTTCTGTCAGCAGATCTTCAACTATTCTCTCTGTGTTTTCTGTCCCCCCTCCCTGTTCTGGGACTCCAATCACACGCAAGTTATCCTTCTTGATAGAGTCCCACATGATTCTTAGCGTTTCTTCATTTTTTTAATTCTTTTATCTGATTTTTTTTCAGCTATATTGGTGTTAATTCCCTGGTCCTCCAGATGTCCCAGTCTGCATTCTAATTGCTCGAGTCTGCTCCTCTGACTTCCTATTGCATTGTCTAATTCTGTAATTTTATTGTTAATCTTTTGGATCTCTGCATGCTGTCTCTCTATGGATTCTTGCAACTTATTAATTTTTCCACTATGTTCTTGAATAATTTTTTGAGTTCTTCAACAGTTTTATCAGTGTGTTCCTTGGCTTTTTCTGCAGTTTGCCTTATTTCATTTCTGAGGTCATCCCTGATGTCTTGAAGCATTCTATAAATTAGTTTTTTATATTCTGTATCTGATAACTCCAGGATTGTATCTTCTTCATTTGGGAAAAATTTTGATTCTTTTGTTTGGGGGGTTGTAGAAGCTGTCATGGTCTGCTTCTTTATGTGGTTTGATATCGATTGCTGTCTCCGAGCCATCACTACGATACTGTAGTGATTTATTCTATATTTGCTCACTGAGTCTTGTCTTGTTTTGTTTTCTTCCAATATACATGGATGGGCTACTAGACTGTGCTGTCTTGATTGTTGTAGCCCTTGACTTACTTATGACCTATTACCAGCTGGTTTGGGCTGTTGCCAGATATTTATGCCTGAGTCTATTCACTATTCTTGAGTACAGTCTGATTTGGGGTCATCAAGTGTGTGCTGCACCCTAACACCTATCCACCTTGAGAAGTAGTGGTGATAGTTGTGTGCACCAGATTCTATTAGCAGCTGGGGTTCACACTCCGGGGGGGGGGCAGGATGCTGACAGGCTTCCCCCAAGTGTCAGTGAGGTAGTGTGTCTCTATTCCTAAAGCACCTTGGCGGTTGGGCTCTTCAGCTGTACCTTAGGCCCCCAGTGCAAGTACCTCTACAGATTGGTAGGTGTCATCCTCCTTACACCCCTAAGGCAGGAGGCTAGGTGGTCTGGGGGGAGCTTCAGCCCTCAGTTCCCTGTTGTGGGTCAGTGAGGGCTCTGTTGAATAAGCAGAGATATCAGACCTGGGAAACTTGTTTTTCCAGTAAATCCACTAAAGAAAAAATTCAGTCAGATCCCTATCAGAAATGCCTTTGCATTATAATAGCCACCTTGTTCCCTGTAGGGATGAAAGCCCGAGATATGGATCACATATGCTTGGCTGGAGCTGGTTTTGTGTTTTTAGTCCAATTAGGGAAGGATTTTTGGTCCCTGGCTTTTTTGTGGTTGCTTCTCTCAGGCTGGAGGAATGAGTTCGGAAAAGACCAAAAAAAGGGGCGGGGGGAGCCACGGAGCCGTTCTCCCTCTGGCTCAGGAAATTCCAATGTTAATGAAGCCACCTGGGAAGGGGAGGGGAGGGTTCAGAAAAACAGGAGAGAGTAGCACCCTGGAATATAGACAAAGTTGCTTTTCTTGCTTGGGATGACTATTTTATCTGAGATTCCTGAGGGGCGTGTCGCCTATGTGTGCTGGCTGGGTAGAGATTGCCCCCGAGGGTCTGGCCCGCAGAAGCTGCAGTCAGTTCCTCTGCTGCCAGTCCAAAGCCCAGCGTCAAGGTTCCCCAGCTGGGATGCTGCACTCCCGGCTCCAAAACCAGTCGCTGCCTCCTGGGAGCTTCTCCTCCCACCAGCCGGGTCGCCACGCCACCTGTGCAGACTGGCTGGGCCCCCTCCTGGGGTCAGTTCAGGGGGGTAGGGCTACACCCCGTGTTTGCACCTTCACAGGATATCCTGCTCAGCTCCTCTGTGCCCAGTCCTAAGCCCCGCGCCAAGGTTCCCCGGTTGAGACGCTGCACTCCCGGCTCCAAAATCAGTCGCTGGCTCCCGGCGACTTCTCCTCCCGCCAGCCATGCCGCGCCGCCCGCGCTGACCGGCTGGGCCCCCTCCCGGGGTCATTTCAGGGGGGTAGGGTTGCACCCCATGTTTGCGCCATCACAGGATGTTGTGTTCAGCTCCCCTGCGCCCAGTCCTAAGCCCGGCACCAAGGTTACCTGACTGGGATGCTGGCTCCAGGGTCCGAAAACAGTCGCTGCTTCCCCGTAGTTGTTCATTCTTCATCTCTGTCACTCAGGTCAACTCTTTAAATCTGTGTTTGTTGTTCAGGGTTCGTAGATTGTCACGTATATGATCGATTCACTTGTTTTTCTGAGTCTTTGTTGCAAGAGGGATCCGAGGTAGTGTCTACCTAGTCAGCCATCTTGGCCCCTTTCCTCTTATTGCACAAAATACTTTAGAAAAAATCCTTCCTCATTTTATACGTGGGCATACATGATCTTACCTAAGGCAAAGGCAAAAATAAAGAAGAAAAACAACAGCAAGGAAAAAAATAGTTAAAGGTAACATGAAGAGGTGAAAATGAAGAAAAATTAAGGCAGCCAGAAGCATGTAATTAGGGCTGAAACAGATGCTAAGTTGGCAGCATCATTTTTTAAATCACATTTTTCAAATAGCCAATCATTTCTAAAATCTTAATCTTTGAGCATTCTTTTTCATACAAATTTCTCACATTTAGATTTAGCTACAAAGAGTCTGTGCTTATGCCAGGAGACTCAATAAAGCCATATTTTTACAGAACATGAAGGTCGTTGTTGCTGATGTTATTATTTTGGTCATTTATATTGGTGTGGCTAAATTTTTTTTTTTTTTTTTTTTTTTAAATATCATCTGCAAAATATTGAGCCTCAAATTTCCTTGTTTAGAAATGTAAAATGTGGAATTCCCAACACCCTAACTCACATTGAGGAAACCCTGGTGGTGTAGTGGTTAAGAGCTACAGCTGCTAACCAAAAGGTTGGCAGTTCAAATCCACCAAGCGCTCCTTGGAAACCATATGGGGCAGTTCTACTCTGTCCTGTAGGGTAGCTATGAGTCGGAATCAACTCAACAGCAATGGGTTTGTTTTTTGGTTTAACTCACATTGATGTTGGGGAAATTAAGCATAAAACGCTCGTGAAAATGCATCATACACATGGTAGACCTGATGCCATTCATCAGTGGAAAGTGAGAGGTCACTACATCAAGAGAGGTATTTTCTACTAAAATAAGAGTCATAATTTATGCATACCAGATAAGACTTTTTTAGGTCTCTGTCAACCTCAGAAGCTGTTCTTTTCTTCTCCAAATCCTATAAACTCCTCCCACTGACATAGCATAGATTGGAGAGTTCACAGAGCAGAGATTGAGACAGAAATCTACAGTGGATGGAAAACCCATTCCTAGGATAATGAGCTGCAGGTACTTCTCAGGGATTTTAGTGAAGGAGAAAGAATATTCTTATGTATTATCTTTGCTCATATATTCCCAAGAGTCATCAGAACAAAGAAAATATCAAACCTGTGTTTAACTGAGTCTGGGCAACCTCCAAAGGCCCTTCACTGACCCCATTTGCCCTCTCACCAACATGTACTTCTGGGTGTCCTCATGAGATACGTTAGTGTACCCACAGACAAGTCCTTTCTCCAACTACATCTCATTAATCTTGTCCTTCCTTATGCTTCTCCCAACGTGACGCCTCCCAACTTTCCAAGTGCTACCACTGCCTCCCACCCACTGGGGCTGCCTGCCCCTCACTGCTGCCACTGCACAGGCACTGCACACCCACAGATCACCTTTACTATCCCGAGTATCCCAGCTGTGCTCCTGCCTAGTTCTCCCGAGCTCTCAGTGCACCAGGTTGTCTCCTGCCCAAGTAAGAATAATATACTCCTTGTCATCTCACTCTCTGTCCAAAGATTACCAAAGCCACATTCATCTACATCCTTATATTTTGCAGAGTTTTTTCCTTGCATCTATATCACTCCTCCTCCCACCTTTGCCGACACCCTGAAGGACTTAGTTACATGACAGAGCCAGGGGTCTTTTGCTTAGATCAGCCCTGTGCTTCCTGGTGCAAACCACCTCTCTCTATATGCCCAGATATGTTTGAATCCCAGCAGTTGAAAAAATTAAGCTAAAGCTGAGCTTTCCTGTGCATGTATTAACAGGTGACAGAAATAATGGACAATATAGTACAAAGAAGATCATCACAGAATGATGGCAGAGGATCAGGTCCAAAGAAGTGAGACCAAGATAGAAACAATACTGTGTGGCCCACTGATTATGAGTGTGTTAGACATTTGTTTTATGTGTGTGTGTGTATGTAGGTGTGTGTGTAGTGTTGTTAGCTGCTGTCAAGTTGGTCCTCTACTACTGATGACCCTGTGTACAATGGAATAAAATTCTGCCTGGTTCTCTGCCATTCCCGTGACTGGTTGTACATCTGACCATTCTGATCCAAAGGGTCTTCTTGGCTGATTTTTTAGAAATAGTTCTCCAAGACTTTCTTTCTAGTTTGTCTTAGTTTGGAAGATCTGCTGAAACCAGTTAGGTATCATACCAAAAAAAAAAAAACCAAACCCATTCCCGTCGAGTCGATTCCGACTCATAGCGACCCTATAGGACAGAGTAGAACTGCCCCGTAGAGTTTCCAAGGAGTGGCTGGCGGATTCGAACTGCTGACCTTTTGCTTAGCAGCTGTAGCACTTAACCACTACGCCACCAGGTTATCATAAAAAAAAAAGCACTTAACCACTACGCCACCAGGTTATCATAGCAACATACAAATCACCACTGACAAACAGATGGTGCCAATCATAGCTGCATTGATTAGGAATTGAACCCCGGTCTCCTGCATCAAAGGCAAGAATTCTACCACTGAACCACCAATATATAGACACACACACACAGACACACATATATACCAAAACTAAAAACCAAACCAAACCCTTTGCTGTCAATTCTGACACAAAGCAACCCTATAAAATGGAGTAGAACTGCTCCATAGTGTTTCCAAGGAGTAGCTGGTCGATTTGAACTGCCAGCACCACCACAAACCCACCAGGACTCCATATATATATATACCAAACCCAATTTCGACTCATAGCAGCCCTATAGGATGAAGTAGAATTGCCCCATAGGGTTTCCAAGGAATGGCTGGAGGATTTGAACTGCTGATCTTCTGCTTAGCAGCCAAGCTCTTAACCACTGTACCACCAGGGCTCCCCATATAAAAATACACACACACATATGTTCATATTGTTGTTGTTGTGTGCAGCTGAGTTGATTACAACTCATAGTGACCCTCCAGAACAAGGTAGAGGTGCCCCATAGGGTTTCCTAGGCTGTAGTCTTTGAGGGAGCAGATCGCCAGGTCTTTTCTTCAACGGAGCAGCTGGTGGATTCCAACCATCAACCTTTGGTTAGCAGCCAAGTGCTTTAACTATTGCACCACCAGGGTTCCATATATGTACATATATGTATATATATAAAAAAATATATATATACACACACATATTCATGTTTTAGCTAATTGATAACAATAAATAACTAAGCTAATTGATAAGTAAAAATAAAGAGTTTATTTCTTTGGGTGGCCTCAGTCATTCAAGTTTGTCTTTAAACGTCCTACATTAAAGAGCTCCTATTTTTTATATATGAAGCCCTGGTGGCACAGTGGTTAAGTGATACAGCAGCTAACCAAAACCTCCTTGGAAACCCTGTGGGGCAGTTCTACTCTGTCCTATAGGGTCACTGTAGGGTTGCTATGGGTCAGAACCAACTTGACAGCAACAGGTTTTTTGGTGTATATATATATATATATATATAAACTCGTCCTATATGCATGCTGAAATTTAAAATGCTGTGGCTGCATTAACCCTTTAGCTGTCAGATTTGGGTATTCAGGAGGGACTGAACAGCTTGGGAAGAGGAGGGGTGAGAGGTACTTAGGAGTATCAGGGAATCAGCCTTTTCGGAGTATCAGGGAATCAACCAGTCGAGAAGTATTTTAATATTTCAGCAATTGCTATGGCTCTGCCAGGGTGTACCAGCTGAGTATTAGCACACCCTATATACATTTCCAGTGAACAACTGCTAAGATCCTGATGCCCAGAGTAGACAGACCCAACAAGCAGCATCTCTTATAGCAGGGTAGCTGTAAGGTCTGCCCTGTCTATTACATGACCCAGCAGGAAAACAATACGATGTTAATTGTAAATAAATTCACACTCAATGCAAATATGCATGTGTTGCCTAAGAGTTCTGGAGAACTAAAAAATGACACCACTAACCCACCAGGATTAGAGCTTGTGTTTTGATCTTTTTCTCATAATGGTGATGCTCCAGAACAATTCCCCTTCTGTGATCACCCACATCCCTTCATGAAGTGGTCAAGAGAAGGGGTCAGCATTGTCTTGGTTTGTGGTCAACTAAAGCAGACCCTGAGATGAGGATTCAAGCGTTAGTAGTTTATTTGGGAGGAGCAGGAAATACCTGTGAGGAGTGGAGACCAGGCAGCAAAGGGAAAGCAGCCAATAGAGGCTCGGTCATCAGGCCCCAGTTACCAAGGTCGGTGATTAGAGCTTCATCCTGCAGGAAAACTCAGATAAATGATTTAGAATACATTCCAGAGTTATCCTCCAGGGGTAGGAGCCAAACTGCCATCAGTCATGGGCTGAGAGCTACAGAGGGGTCAGGGAAGCAATTGTTAATTTCTTGGCACTTCCCAGTTTGCAGGCCGAACTGCTTTTGGGGAATTCAGAGAAAGTCCTCAGGCAACAAGATGTTAATTGGGGCAATTGGAACTCAACCTGCAGGCACTGAAGCCGTCAGGCCTCAAAGACAGGCAGGGCACTGGTAGCTCAGGCTACAAGCATATTTCCAAATCCAACTTGTTGTTGTAACAGCCTGCTATGTTTTCACCCATTAACTTCTTGGCCCAACCGTACACGGTCATACCAAGATACCAACTTTTGCGTCAAGGGCAGACATGAAAATTTGCCTTCTGTAAAGCCATTAAAATCATACTTCCTCAAGAATATTTTACTTGCCATTATTCAGAAGTGGGATAAACAGAATTACAATGTTCCCAATTCCCTATGCAAATCTAAATATCATAAAATTTAAGTGGAATTAAAAAAAATTATAATTAGGGGTGAACATTGTCTTATCCTGAAGAGTATTCCTTTTTATGACAAAACAAAACTAAATAAAATATGAATGAATGTAGTTTAAATTGGAAAATCATTCACTGTATAATAGAAGCACCAAATGGATTTATAAATGGAAACTAAATGAGCTGGAAATGAAGGAGTAAGGCACTAGGGATGCTATTCGTCATGCAATACGTTTCTTGCATCTGATGGGACCTGAATTGACCACCTCTCTAATATCTCATGAGATGGAAATGCCAGCTTAGAGGGAAAAGACCAGAACTGATATTCTTATTGTCCATGGAATTCATTTCACTCTTGTCATATGCAGCCATAGAGCATCAGTTATCTTTCCATGGATAAATGTGTTATCTTTCTACAATAAAACTATAAGCCAAACTCCTTGATGATTACAGCCATATCCCAAAAGATCATATCTTTCATTTTTTTAACTGTGTAACTATTCAATACTAAAGCAATTAAGAATAAAAAATGATCACCCTTAGGTCAACCAAGCTAACAGTATTTACATTTTTCTTTCTATGCATAATCTCATACATATTAACACAATTTTTAGTTATCACAATAGCTTACGGATTTTATGTTGCTATAAAACTCATTGTCAAGTCAGCCTCCAACTCATGGCCAACCTGTGTGTTAGAGAATAGAACTGCTGTACAGGGTTTTCTTGGCTGTAATCTTTATGGGAGCAGATTGCCAGGCCTTTCTTCCATGGTGCCATTGGGTAGGTTCAAACTGCCAAACTTTAGGTTAGCAGTCAAAGACAAATCATTTACACCACCCAGGAACCTGGAAGTTGCTGTTATGTCTTTAAATATTCCATCAAGGTGATTTAACAATTTATATAATCATTTCCGTTTCCCTCATTTAGTCTTTTCAATGTTTTGCATTATAAATAATTCTGCAAAAAACTACTCCATGCAGGTGGCTTTTATTCTATCTTCAATTATGTCCTTAGGGTAACCTTCCTGGAGTGGGACACTGTTCTCTACATCCACACCAGGTCTGCTTTGTACACAGCAAGTGCATAATAAATGTTTGCTGGTAGTAGTAGTAAGAGAAATATATCATTGTAACAAATGCAAAAGTAGGCCTAACTAATTCAGTGAGGAAATGGAACTGTGTTACACAGGTAAATTGAATATAAAATTACAGCAATTATTCAGATAATTTGATGAAAGCAATGCTATAAACGAGGAAAGTGCAGCAGGACTGGCCCAAATTATTTAGCTGGGCATACGAAAAGACTCCACCTATTATTTATTGCCTAAGCTGCTACTTCACTTTGCCCAGAAGTTTCAAATGCCTGTGCAGTTTCAATATCAGATCCATTAAAAGACAATTTCTGTTCAAAGTGAAAATATTACTCCCGTGCTTTAGTGGAATGATATTTTTTAATTACACATTATTTAATTACACAATTCTGGCTCCAACAACAAAAAGGTTTTATTTGAATCTCACACATCATTTCATTTCTAAATGTATTCATTTAAGCATGTATGCAAGATCTACCTTGCATACGGTACTTCACTCTCTGGTAAAATACTGTATACAAGGTAGATCTTGAATACATGGTGAGCAACACAAGGGTGAATATGACATGGGATCCCTGCCCTCAAGACTTGCCTTATAGAATATTGAGAAGACAGAGGTAAATGCAGTACTGTATACTGGTGTTCTTGGAAATTGTGTGTATAATTGTAATGATATTTTTTGCCAATATATGAGGCACCTGGTAAGCATTCATTCTTAGGCTCCTTAGAAATATTCGTTTTTGTTGCCTGTGTTTAATGACCTTACTTAGCTCACTAAACAACACACATCTACCCTCAAGCCACAGATACATCCAAAACTTTCCCCAAAGACCTGCTACTTTCTATAATATACCTGATTTTCTAGTTGCACCAATAGCTAACAAAAAAAGATGACCATCAAGGTTACTTTGGACAACTAATTAAATGCCAACGCTTCTACCCTGTAGCCATTTATTTAGAATCAGGATTCAAGGTTTATAATCCTAGGCCTTTGGATATGGAAGTAAGAGTGATGAGTCTGGACCAAACAATGAAGTCTCAACCTGAACACTGCATAAAAATTGGGAGAAAAGGAGAAAACAAGAAGCTTATGAAAAGATAAAATATGATATGGCAGATTCCCAGTCGAAACTAGAGTTTAGGGCTATTCATGGTAGTTAAGTCCCTAGAGTGAATTCATGTCCTTTTCCCATTTTTTTTATAATTCTCTATAAAACAAAAAGTTTATGTTTTTTTGTTTTTCTTAATAATTCTCCACAAAAAAACAGGTAAATGCTTTCTGGATATATTTATATTGGAAAATAATATAATCCAACCAAACATATTTTGTTAAGAATGTTGTTAGGTGCCAATGAGTCGATTCAAACTCATACCAACACTACACACAACAGAACGAAGCACTGCACGGTCCTGCACCATCCTCACAATTGTTGTTATGCTCGAGACAGTTGTTACAGTCACCGTGTCAATCCATCTCGTTAAGGGTCTTCCTCTTTTTTGCTGACCCTTTTCTTTACCAAGCACAATGTTCTTCTCCAGGGAATGATCCCTCCTTATAATGTGTCCAAAGTATGTGAGATGAAGTCTTACTATCCTTGCTTCCAAGAAGCATTCTGGCTGTAGTCCTTCCAAGACAGATTTGTTCGTACTTCCAGCGGTCCACAATATATTTAATATTCTTTGTCAACACTATAAATCAAATGCATACATTCTTCTTTGGTCTTCCTTATTCACTGTCCAGCTTTCACAGGCATATGAGATGATTGAAATTACCATGCTTGGGGTCAGGTACACTTTGTCCTCAAAGTGACAGCTTTGCTTTTTAATACTTTAAAGAGGTCTTTTGCAGATTTACTCAATACAATACGTTCTTTGATTTCTTGACTGCTGCTTCCATGACCGTTGATTGTGGATCCAAGTAAAATGAAATCATTAACAACTTCAATATTTTCTCTGTTTATCAAGCTGTTTGCTAATTGATCCCAGTTGTGAGGACTTTTGTCTTCTTTATGTTGAGGGGAAACCCTGGTGGTGTAGTGGTTAAGCTAACCGAAAGGTTGGTAGTTTGAATCCACCAGGAGCTCCTTGGAAACCCTACAGGACAGTTCTACTCTGTCGTATAGGGTCGCAATGAGTTGGAATCAGCTCCACGGCAACAGGTTTGGGTTTTTTTTTTTTTTTTTTTGGTTTTTTATGTTGAGGTGTAATCCATACTGAAGGCTGTAGTCTTTGAACTTCATTAGTAAGTCCTCGTTGTTTTCAGCAAGCAAGGTTGTGTTATCTGCCTATCACAGGTTGTTAACAAGTCTTCCTCCAATCCTTAAGTCGTGTTCTTCTTCACATAGTCCAGCTTCTCGGATTATTTGCTCAGCATACAGAATGAATGAGTATTGTGAAAGGATACAACCCTGATTCACATCTTTTCTGATTTTAAACCACGCAGCATCCCTTTGTCCTGTTTGAATGACTGCCTCTTGGCCTGTCTGTGTACATGTTACATGAGCACAATTAAGTGTTCTGAAATTTCTGTTCTTCACAATGTTATCCATGATTTGTTATGATCCACTCAGGGTAATGACTTTGCATAGTCAATAAAACACAGATCTCTGCTCTCAGCCAAGATCCCTCTGATGTTAGCAATGATATCCCTCATTCCACATCCTCTTTTGAATCTGGCTTGAATTTCTGGCAGTTCCCTGTTGATGTACTGCTGCAACCGCTTTTGAATTACCTTTAGCAACATTTTATTTGTATGTTATATGAATAATATTGTTTGATAATTTCTGCATTCTGTTGGATCATCTTTCTTTGGAACGGGCACAAATATGGATCTCTTCCAGTCAGCTGGCTAGGTTGCTGTCTTCCAAATTTCTTGGCATAGACAAGTGAGCACCTTCAGTAATGCATCTAATTGTTGAAACATCTCAATTCGTATCCCATCAATTCCTGGAGCCTTATTTTTCACCAATGCCTTCAGTGCAGCTTGGACTTCCTTCACTGCCTTTGGTACTTGTTCATATGCTACCTCCTGAAATGGCTGAACACCAACCAATTGTTTTTGGTACAGCGACTCTGTGTATTCCTTCCGTCTTCCTTTGATGCTTCCTGTGTTGTTCAATATTTTGCCTGTAGAATACTTCAATATTGCAGCTCAAGGCTTGAATTGGCTAAGAATAGTTTAGTATGGGAAAATATGATTGTAACCATGGAAATTTATTTGTGCATGTATTATGTATACAAATAATCCAAACATTCCCAGATTCTCCTCTCTTTTAAGGTCACCCTAAAAATGTGTTTAAATAAGATGGCTCAGTCTCCCATTCTAAATACTATTGGGAATCCAACACCATTCCAAATAGTCTAAGATTTACCACACTGACTTCTTCTTACTACTGAATTTTTTCCTGCTCAACTATTGTGTTCTTTCAGCATCCCTTCATCCCACATATGGGCGCTATATTTCCACCTTCATTTCCCATATCAGCATTAAATATGGTTTTGTTTTGTCTTGTAGTTGTCAAGAGCTACAGCTGCTAACCAAAAGTTTGGCAGTTCAAATCCACCAGGCACTCCTTGGAAACTATATGGGACAGTTCTACTCTGTCCTATAGGGTCGCTATGAGTCGGAGTCAACTCAATGGCAACGGGTTTGGTTTTGGTATTTTGTTTTCACATAAAACTTTTTATTGAATTTCTATGAACCACCATATGGCACAAACAAGAAACAACTTAAATTGAATATTAGTTGTCGCTGTTCTTAAAAGTCTTCAACTGTGCCTGTTAAAGTACATTCAAGTCAAAGGATTTGGAAACTTCAATGAGGACTTTTGTCAAGTTAGACATTTTAAAGTTAATTATAGACGTCCTTGTGAAAACTACTGAACTTGCCAGAATCTTCTTATCTCCTCTCAGGACATACTATTTTCACCTATGGCACATTGCCTGTAAAACAAAAATTAAAAATACTTGAGGAAGAGCAATGAGAGAAATTAAGAATCTAGAGGGATTCACTTAGCAGAAGAGCTCAACATTGAAAGACTGTAGTGGGACCATAAGGTTCTCTTACAAGCCCTGATAATTGAACCTGCCAGATGAAAATAAATATTTTGCTCTTTTTTTTTTCAACCAAGAAAAAGATTTTAGAATAGTTGAATAAAATAAGGAAACTTAAATTTAGTTTGAAAAGCAAAAGATCACAACTTTACAGTGGATTTTACAAGGTAGCATGACAGTCCCTGGGTCTAAGACATATTGTTTGGCTGACCTGTGTCCTCTGACCCAAGGCCTGTCCCTATACAGTCATCCTTTAGCCTTGTGCTCCTGGGGCTCTGCCTCCTCTTTTGGCTCCCTGGAGTTTCCTGCAATCTTCCAGGATTAGTGACTGAGAGTCTTCTTTCAAATACAATTAAAGTTCATCCATTCATGAGAAGTTCTTTCTGTCCTTTCTTCCCCATGCCTGATTTCAAGAAGAATTAACTAACAAGATCAACTAATTTAAGAACGTTGTAATAACGTATGGTCGCTTCTGCTATTTTAGACTCTACGAATTAAAATAACAGATCAGGCAGGGTAGAAGGCAACAAACACATTGACAGGCCAGCGGGAAAAATATGTTTTGATGTGTTATCAGAGTCTCATGGGAGCTTCCAAATGCGACCTATGGGTGACTACATAGCCCACTTAATCTCATGTAAAAGAAAACTGATTTTTATTTAGGATCTATTTATATCTCATTAAAAAAAATTCAAACTAGTTGTGACAATTCCAACTCATAGTGACCCTATAGAATAACAGAACTGCCCCATAGGGTTTCCAATGCTGTAAATCTTTATGGCAGCAGACTAACCACTGACCTTTCAGTTAGCACCCAAGCATTTTAACCACTGCACCACTAGGGCTCTTTAATATACCATAAACAAATATAAACTAACAGCACAAAGTAAAAACAGAAGCCTCTTAGCCTTTTTTCTTCAGTAATTGTAATAGGCAGAATAAAGCAACAGAATAAGAAACTATCAGGCCAGGGGCTTCACGATGCCCAAAAACTTTTGAATGGTTGATAGTCTACATTCCTGAATGGTATATATTTTTGCAGCCCTTTTGGAAAGCTATCAAAAGACATCTAAAAACGTTTTTCTTATCTTTTGATCTAGTAAATTGATCTCTAAAATCAAGCCAAATTTAATAATATCATTCCTAAGAGAGCTTTATGCTCAAAAACATACCCTTTCTTAGAAAAATTTATTATAGGGAAAGTAATTATAATAAAAAAAAAAAATTTTTTTTTTTTTTTTCAGCTTAAATATCCATTTATGGGACCTGAATATGAACTTTGGTTCTACAACTTTCTGGCTGAGTGATTGTAGGCAATTTACTTTACTTCTCTGTCTCAGTTCCCTTATCTGTAAAATAGGGATAATATTACCTAATCACAGGATTGTTATAAGAATTAAATGAGTTAATAAACGTAAAAGACAAAGAGGTCATACAGATAGCAAATAAGCTCAAGAAATGCTCCTCCTCATTAGTCATTAGAGAAATGTAAATTAAAATCATGATATAAGATGCCACTCCACACCTATTAGAATGTTACATAAAAAAAAAAAATACACACACTGACATTACTAAATGCTGGCAAGGATGTGGAGCAACTGGAACTCTGATCATTGCTAGTGGAAATGCAAAATGGTACTACCACTCTTGAAAATAGTTTGGCAGTTTCTTATAAATTTAAACTCTGACTTATCATATGACTCAACAGTCCCAGCTCTGGGTGTTTACCCTAGAGAAATAAAAACTTATGTCACAAAGAACCTGCATGTATTTATCTATTTATAATCCCCCCAAAATGGAAACAATCTAAACACTCTCCAACTGGTGAATAAATTAAAAAAAGGTACAGATATACAATGTGGTCACTCAACAATAAAAATGAATAAACTATTAATCCATGCAACAAACTGAATGATAATCAAAGGCATTATGGTGAATGAAAGAAGTGAATTTCAAAAGGTTATATAGTATATGATTCCATTTACATGATGTTTTTGAAAAGACAAAACTATAGTGATGGAGAGCAGATCAGTGTTGCCAGGGGTGAAGGGTAGGAGAAGGGTTTGACTACAAAGGGTTGCACACTGGTGTTTTTTGGGGTGATGGAACTGTTCTATATCCTGATTTTGGTACTGGTTACATGCACCTATACATATGTTAAAATTCATAGAACTGTAAAATCAAAAAAGTCAATTTTCCTATAGGATATTTTTAAATTTAAAAATAGCAAAAATAATCAATGTAAAGTTCTTAGAAAAGCATCTGGCACACAGCAGGTACTAATATATGTGTTAAATATTTTAGAGCATATATCAAATAAGTTATTAGGCATTCATTTTAAATGATATTTAGAAAGACTACATGATACCATGCCAAAAGCTTATGAAATCACACTTTTAGGAAACAATTATTTAAGAAGTATAATAGCAACTACATTATTTTTAAAATGTGCTTTGAAAACAATCCTGACAGAGAAGTAGAGAAAATGTCGACAGTGTCAATGCTTGAGTGATGACACATCGCATGGTGGAGAAAGAACTCTTCAACATCAAGGGGCTTCCTATAACAGTAAAGACTGAGATGTCTTGAATTGCTCTTCCCACTACAAACAACTTGTAAAGCTGTATAAACTACAAGAATAGTCTAAAAAAAAGCAAACTAACTGAAAAGAAAAACACTAGTCAAGTTCAAACTGCAAAAAGGTTAATCCCAACACAATTATCAAATTAACTCATTGAATTGGCACCACCATGTTATGAGATCCATTACTATTATTGTCTTCGTTTTATACATGAGGAACCGAGGCACAGAAAGGTTGAATAAATATCCTGAGGTTATTTAGCTAATAGTCGACAGAGCTAAAATATGAACCCTGGCACTTTGGCTGCAAAGACCACACATTTTTAAGTGCTGCACAGTAAAACATTCTGTAGTTAATTGGAAGAACTACTCATAAAATAAAATAACAAGGGGTCTGAAAAATTAATAAAATTAATCCTTTGTTCTTGGAAAACATAAATAATTCAACTTGGTAAATATACCAGATTAAAATGATATTATTCTAAAAGCTATAAATTATTGCTTCAGTGAAAATGGAGATTTCTTAATTATACATTTTTGCAGTGTCTAATATTGCTTCTTTGATAATGGAAGTGTAGAGAGACAGAGAGAGCGAACACCAATGTAAGTGGGGGAGTAAGAGTTTACAGCTTAAGTAAATAGTAAAGAACACTCAACTCAATTTGACATAATCAGTAAAAGCCATTTATTTTCCCAGGTAACAGGAAAGAGCAGAGGTGGGCAGAGTTCAGGGTGAGGGTCAAGATCAGTTCAGTCTAGCTCTGCTTCCATGATTCCTTCAGTCCTCCCCATCATTATGCCTTTTCACATGAGAGTGAGATGTCAGCTCTGGACCTCACATCTACATCCTAGAACAGACAAAGGGGAAGATCTGTCCCAGAAGTTTCCAGCAAATCTGTCTTCGAATCTTAGTGTTTCAAATTAGTTCACAAGCCCACTCCAAGTCCTGTAGCCAAGGAATCTCATAAACTAACCAGCTGAAGCTTCCCAATCCTGAACCAATCACTGTGGCAAGAGTGATCAGATTGCCCTATTGGTGTAGATTAATAAGTATCCTCCCTTGAGATTGGGATAGTCACACATGACCTGGCTGTTACATAAACAGGAAAGAACAGAATGGGTGTTTGGAAACAACCAAATTGATAGATGAAATTCTTCATTTCTTATCTTAGAGGAAGAATACAGTCACCATAGTCCAATATTTCTGCTTTAACACATTTACCAAATAACTACTATGTTTTCTGTCTAGGCATCAAGGATGTGCATGAACGAGATGGACGCAGTACAGTCGAATGAGAGAATAAGACATGAAACATAATTATACAGGTACAAGTGATTAATTCTATTTAGGTATGTGTTACAGAGGAGAATCAGGGTAGTGTGAGAGCTTATAACTGACAGAACTTGCCTGTTCTGGAAGTCTTCTCTGGGTAATGATTTTTTTTCCCCCTGGGCAATAATTTTAAGCTGAGTCCTGCAAGGTGATAGACGAAGAGCCTGTGGAAAGACTCTGAGACACCCCCTCCCCAAGAGCTTGGCCTATTCCAGTACCCAAAGATGACCAATGTTCAGGTAGTGAGAGTCTGTCTATAATTTTCCTTCATCACAATCAACAGTTTTTCTTTAACAGTTACAGTCTGTTACTATTTATTGATCTGCATAATTTTTAAAAAATATCTATCTTCCTCATTAGATAGTGATTTTTTTTTTAATAATTGTTATTGTGCCTCAAGTGAAAGTTTACAAATCAGGTCAGTCTCTCATATAAAAATTTAGATACACCTTGCCATACACTCCTAATTGCTCTCCCTCCAATGAGGCAGCACAGTTCTTCCCTCACTCTCTCTCCTCGTGGTCCATTGGGGTAGCTTCTGGCCCCCTCTGCCCTCTCCTCCCCCCTCCAGACAGGAGATGCCAACATAGTCTCATGTGTCCACTTAATCCAAGAAGCTTCTTCTTCATCAGTATCATTTTCCATGTCCTATTCCAGTCCAATCCCTGTCTGAAGAGTTGGCTTTGGGAATGGTTCCTGTCCTGGGCTAACAGAAGGTTTGGGGACCATGGCCTCCAGGGTCCCTCAAGTCCCAGCCTGACCATCAAGTCTGGCCTTTTTATGAGAATTTGGGGCCTGCATCCCACTGCTCTCCTGCTCCCTCAGGGGTTCTCTGTTGAGTTCTCTGTCAGGGCAGTCATTGGTTGTGGCCAGGCACCATCTAGTTCTTCTGGTCTTAGGCTGATGTAGTCTCTGGTTTATGTGGTCCTTTCTGTATTTTAGGCTCATAATTACCTTGTGTCGTTGGTGTTCTTCATTCTTCCTTGCTTCAGATGGGTTGAGACCAACTGATGCATCTTAGATGGCTGCTTGCTAGCATTTAAGACCCCAGATGCCACTCTACAAAGTGGGATGCAGAATGTTTTCTTAATAGATTTTATTAGATTGTGATTTCTTTGAAGGTAGGGACTATTTCTGTATTGCTCACCACCATAGGTGCCGTCAAGTCAGTCCCGATTCACAGTGATGCTATGTACAACAAAATGAAATACTGCCAGATCCTGCACCATCCTGTATACAATTGTTATGTCTGAGCTCATTGTTATAGCCACTGTGTCGATCCATCTCTTCGAAGGTCTTTTTTTCGCTGATCCTCCACTTTACCAACTGTGACATCCTTCTCCAGGAACTGGTCCCTCCTGAAGACATGTCCAAAGTAAGTAAAACGAAATCTTGCCACCTTTGCTTCTGAGGAGCATTCTGGCTGTACATTTTCCAAGACGGATTTATTTGTTCTTTTGGCAGTCCATGGTATATTCAATGTTCTTCGCCAACACCACAATTCAAAGGTGTAAATTCTTCCTCAGTCTTCCTTATTCATTGTCCAGCTTTTACATGCATATGAAATGATTGAAAATACCATGGTTTGGGTCAGGTGCATCTTAGTTCTCAAAGTAAGATCTTTGGTTTTTAATACTGTAAAGAGGTCTTTCGCTGCAGATTTGCTTAATGCAATACAGTGTTTGGTTTCTTGACTGCTGTTGCCATGGGTGTTGATTGTGGACCCAAGTAAAATGAAATCCTTGACAACTTCAACATTTTCACTGTACCAGCATATATCAGCATCTAATCTGACACAAATTATGTGTTCCAGAAATATTTGTGAAAGGACAAAGGAAGGGAGGGAGTAATGGAGAGACAGAGGGAGGTAATAAACTTGAAAGCATTGGGATTTGAGATTTGGCCATTTGACACAATTTTCAGCAAAACTGCCACAGTGCCCAGTGGCAAAAAAAAAAAAAAAAATGATGCAGAATGAGGTAAAACTACGAACTTGGGAGATTTTGCAAATGTAGTCAAATCCCATACAGCTGCTGACATAAAGCCTTTGCCTCAAAAGCAAAGGATATCGCAGAGGGTATACCCTCCCAATGTGATCCAACACTCCTTGTCTAGCTCTTATTATAGGAATTGCCTCTTAATTCCTGCTGGAGAAATGGACCAGGAACAAAATTAGAAATTAAAACCAAATAATACCAATTTTATTTTTTTGTAATTTAAAAGGAAGACTCTCAGAAGAGAAAATAATATCCAATTAATTAGACAAATAACAAGTCAAGTCACAAGAAGACTATCTCACAACTTGTCCGTAAAACTTTTAATATAGTTTACAGATATAGAAATTACTTTGAAGGAAGTTACAAAAAAAAACCGTTGCCATTGAGCCTATTCTGACTCATAGTAACCCTACAGGACAGAATAGAACTGCCCCATAGAGTTTGCAAAGAGCACCTGGTGGATTCGAACTGCTGACCTTTTTGTTATCAGCCGTAGCACGTAGCCACTTCACAAACCAGGGTTTCCATGAAGGAGGTTAGTGAGAAGATATTTTAGCAAAGTAACTTAGCCAGAGGATACCTCTGGGTAGTCTGTGATAACACCACAAGAACTGAAGTTTCCTCCCATTTTTCTGGTCCTAATTCTACTTTGATTCCAGTTCAATGCATCGCTATTTAAATATCTCATTTGATTTTAGATTTTTTATGTCAGGATGGGTTCTCAGTGGAATTTTGCTAAGTGTTTATATAAAGTAATGTCCATTCTACAGCATTTGTGATATTTCTTCTTCTGGAACTTTAAAGGAAGGATTCATTCTGAAAATCTGTATCATTTTTCATTTCAGGAGAGCCATAAACAGATTGCTTCTTCCTTTTCAATTTCAAGTATATTCTCTCAATACCTGCTTCCATCCCTTTCTCAAGGGATACCTGGTTCAATGGTTTGAAAAAAAAGTCAATAAGTTCATGCTCCAATGGGCCTTCAAAGAGTTGATGCATTTATGAGAAAAATAGGAGTTCATGCTCAAAGTGGCAAGATCCAAGCCTTAGTTTAATTTAGGAAGTGTTACCAGAAGTTAAATAAAATTAACTGGTTGACAGAGCTCCCTGTTGGAGCTCAGTGTATACCAGGAAATTGTGTGTCTATTGGGGAATTTGATATTTCGTTCTGAACTTAGTAAATATTTTATTGATAAAATCAATGACAACGATGTTAGAAACCAGGTGGAAGATAATTCACAAATTTCCGATTGGTGGTCTTCTTGATAGTATGAAGTTTGAAGGGAGAAACACATAATAATGACAATAGCCAAGGACCAGAGAGAAAAGAGATTTTGGGCTATGTCAAAGTGATGTTAAGAAATGTGAAATGCTGAGACAGAAAAGATTCATATAGAGGAAGGGGAGATGATTGTTTTAATTAAGATGCAGGGTCAATAAGAGTGAAAGCTTATGACTGAAGCTTAGTTGAAGAATTAAAGAATTAGTTGAAGTTGTCATGATCTGTTAACTGGGCTAGCGAAGCGGAAACTTAGACTGCCTGTTCATGTTCTTCCTTTGATTTGCTCTCTCTCTATTTCAACTTTTTTTTCTTTCCCTCTGCTTTGCTATGTTTTTTTTCTTACCTTTACAACTTTGAAATTCTACTTCATTTCCACATTATCATTCATTATAATGTTTATTAAACAACATGCTATTCACTTTTGAACAACAAAAGCAGACAATTTGAATGGTACATATATCAATCTCTTTAAAACATTGTCTTTTCTGGTATAGGGCATGCCCCTAAATTTTATTTTTATTCTGTGGATAAGTCACTCTCAGTAGAGATATGATTTTCTGCCTTTCTTCTAGGTGCCTATACTAAATTTATCAATTTATAATTATTTTCTGATCACATTTTCTTCTGGCACCAAATGGAAGATGTTCTGAATCAGTATAAAATATACAGAACTGCATTATTTCTAAGAGTGTAAAACTCTAAAAATGTATCATGAAATAATTTATCATTTTGTATTAATACATTCCCGACAGTGTTTGATTCTAAGAATGAATATAACATTTACAAACTTATAAAATTATGCTTATATCAATTGCACCCACCTAAATCAAATTATTTTGAACACTTCCAAAAAAGTAAAAGCAAATGGAATTTGCAAAATCATTTAACCTCAAATTCAATAATGTTAGGTAAATTCTGAAATGTGTTCAGAGTGCCACAAGGCCAATTTAGAAGGAAATATTAAAACAACAGAACTACCCAAATTTCCCAACTACAGATTTTGTACTAGATATTTATTGAGTTTTGGCTACTCACAATCAATCTGCCTTCCTTGATAATAACAACCTGATTTCCTTTTGTGGAATTATTTCACTATTTTGATACAGTCGAATAGGAATTTTAATCATGGGATCTTGCCTTTTCTTGGCCAAAGAGTGGAAACATGACCCCAGAAGTGCCAATCTGATACTCTATTCCTGGAATTTGAATCTTGAGCAGTGTAAAGATGCAACAAGTTAACGCTTATTCATTCCAGCTGTGGTGGCCAGAACAGACTTTTCCTATCTCGTCTGATGTGTAATTGCTGTTACCAGAGCTCCATAGCTGTCCTAGTCATCTCCTGTTGGCAAATATGGTTCTCCAAACTTTCCACTAAGTCTTGTGATTTCCTTAATATACTTTTACCTTTTTATGCTTGCAATTAAAATAGGCCTGTTTGGACTAATAGTTCAAAATAGATGTTTCTATGAATTTCAATACTGATGATAAATAATCATTTACCAAATGGAAACCATGGAAATTTATCAATTTTACCTCTCCACCATAAATGAAGTATGACATTGGTTAGGGAACCCACAGTGACTACGGAAGTTATAAAGGAAAATGAACATCCCCTAAAACCCAAACCCAGTGCCGTTGAGTCAATCCCGACCCATAGCGACCCTACAGGACAGAGTAGAACTGCCCCATAGAATTTCCAAGGAGCACCTGGCAGATTTGAACTGCTGACCCTTTGGTTAGCAGCCATAGTGCTTAACCACTACAACATCCCCTAGATAACTACAAATACGTGACTCAAGTCAAGGTCTGCAGGATAAAGACCAGGCAGCCATAGGGAATTAATTGGATTCAAAGAAAATAAAAAGAACAATATTCCAGAAATGTATTATGGATCCATCATTTCTAAACTCATGCTTACCTAAAGAATAGTCAAAAGGGATTCATTTTCAAAAATTAAATGTCAATATTGCTTTACTTTTCAAGTTTACTAGTTGTCAGACCATCCTTTAAATTTTATAAAAGTAGCAAAATGTAATTTTGAATCCATTGTCAGAAAAGTAAATATATATATATGCTAAATTCATCCTTATCATAATACATTAGCTCTATAGGTATCTGTGAGAAACTGACAACCCTTGATGGCTTTCATATTTGCAGCAGTACACACAATCACAGTCATTTATTTTAATCTTCTTCCAAGAGTTTTAAAGAAAGAGAGCCAATTAATGTGCCTTAATTTTCTTTATTTTTGGTAATCAGCTTTCGCTAATGAAGCCAAGAGACATGCCAGAGGGGAACAACAAAAGTAGGAGAGCATCATAAATTCACACACTATAGAATCATCCACTGTAAACTGAGAGTTGCCTATAAAATGGCACTCGTTTGTTCAGGAAGAAAAATTAAGCACAAAAGGCAATTATTCAGATAACCTTGCATCTGCTATGACCATGTAGCCTTGTCTCCTATAAATATGGAAGTCTTTTTGAAAAAAATAATACAACTGAATGACCAGCCCTGGTTGAAGATCAGTTCCTTAGTATGGTCTGACAGAGATGTTGAGAGTTTATTTTTGGCTTTGTAAGTCTGAGTTTGTAAAGTTAAAGATTCTGAATACTCTTATTATTCAGGCACAACTTAGCTAGAACACAAATGCAATTGTTATAGTACTTTCATCTTATAGTTCCCAAAGATAATCCTTCAAAAATGCCATTTCAGTCACCTTCGGGAACGGAAAATTACGGATCTCTTATGAAACAGCAGTCTTGAGAAGGTAATGAGAAAGCAATTCTACTCAAGTCAAAGAACAGATGAGGACCCTTCTGTTCCTATGTATACACGGATGACATCAGACGATGTGCTAAAAAATAATTGGACAGAAATGGAAAAAAAAATTCTAGGACTTTGATTTAAGAATCTTTCCCTACGAATTTGTCATTTGGGAGCAGAGCTGAGATAGAAAAGCTGAGGTAATTGAGGAAGTCATTCAAAGATGTTGATCTAGAGCCAAACCCCAAAATGTTTTTTTTTTTTTTAATTTTTACAAAAATCTAGTCTCGTTATCCTAAACTGAAAACCATAATTCTTAAACTTATACAGATATACTAATGGCACAGAATTTTTAAAAAATATTTTATTTGATAAATTTTTCTGGGAAGCTCTCTCTAATCCTTCTGATTTTTCAGGCTTTTAATACATCCCAAAATGTGTTATACTATCTCACCACATTTTGGATGATCTCTACAGATTGACATTTTCAGTTCCCTTCTTTGAATTAACCAAAAACTCTCACAAACAGAAGAAACAAAACGATTCCATTTTCTAGGGTTTAGTGAGGAAAAAGCTTCAAAGTCCAAATAAATTGAGATTTTCCTTTGAAGATATTCAAGCCAAGAGATTCTGACAGAAAGGAATTCCAAGTGGATTTGATTCTTTAAAGCAGAGGTCAGCAAGGCATATATTTTTTGAAAAGGGCCAGATAAGGCATATTTTTGGCTTTGAAGGCCATGAAGTCTCTGTCACAACTATTCAATTTTGCCACTGCAGTGTGAAAGCAGTTATAGAAAATATGGAAAAGAATGGATGTAGTAGTTGGTTCCAATAAAACTTTGTTTACAAAAAAAATAGATAGTGGGCCAGATTTGGCCAATAGGCCACAGTATGCCAATCTCTATCCAAAAGTTTTATAGTTTTGCAACATTCATCATATTTGATCTTTGAAGTTTAGATGAATTGAAAATAATATTGTTATAAGAAAAAAAAGAATATAAAACTCAAAGATTTCATCTATTTTTTTCAAACAAACACTTACTTTTTAGTCTGGTTAGCTCTAAGTTATCTTTATAAAGATGTGCTATTACTTCAGATGAACAAGGAGATATTTCTGCCCTTAAAGTTAAGTCTGATGGATAAACAAATGGATATGCATACGATGAAATATTAATCAGCTGTAAAAAGGAATGAAGTATCAATACACGCTACAACTTGGATAAGCCTCAAAGACATTATGCTAAGTATGAGACCGGACACAAAAGATCACTTACTGTATGATCCCTTTTGTATGAAATGAGCTGTTGTGGTGGTTGTTAGGTGCCGTCGAGTCGGTTCCAACTCATGGCGATCCTATGCACAACAGAACGAAACGCCGCCCAGTCCTGCGCCATCCTTACAACACTTGTTATGCTTGAGCTCATCATTGCAGCCACTGTGTCAGTCCAACTCGCTGAGGGTCTTCCTCTTTTCCGCTGACCCTGTACTCTGCCAAGCATGACGTCCTTCTCCAGGGACTGATCCCTCCTGACAACATGTCCAAAGTATGTAAGACGCAGTCTCGCCATCCTTGCCTCTAAGGAGCATTCTGGCCGCACTTCTTCCAAGACAGACAGATTTGTTCATTCTTTTGAGAGTCCATGGTATATTCAATATTCTTCACCAACACCACAATTCAAAGGCGTCAATTCTTCTTCGGTCTTCCTTATTCATTGTCCAGCTCTTACATGCATATGATGTGATTGAAAATACCATGGCTTGGGTCAGGCGCACCTTAGTCTTCAGAGTGACACCTTTGCTCTTCAACACTTTGAAGAGGTCCTTTGCAGCAGATTTGCCCAATGCAATGCGTCTTTTGATTTCTTGACTGCTGCTTCCATGGCTGTTGATTGTGGATTCAAGTAAAATGAAATCCTTGACAACTTCAATCTCTTCTCCCTTTATCATGATGTCGCTCATTGGTCCACTTGTGAGGATTTTTATTTTCTTTATGTCGAGGAGTAATCCATACTGAAGGCTGTGGTCTTTGATCTTCATTAGTAAGTGCTTCAACTCTTCACTTTCAGCAAGCAAGGTTGTGTCATCTGCATAATGCAGGTTGTTAATGAGTCTTCCTCCAATCCTGATGCCCCATTCTTCTTCATATAGTCCAGCTTCTCGGATTATTTGCTCAGCATACAAATTGAATAGGTATGGTGAAAGGATACAACCCTGACGCACACCTTTCCTGACTTTAAACCAATCAGTATCCCCTTGTTCTGTCCAAACAACTGCCTCTTGATCTATGTAAAGGTTCCTCAGGAGCACAATTAAGTGTTCTGGAATTCCCATTCTTCACAGTGTTATCCATAGTTTGTTATTATTCACACAGTCAAATGCCTTTGCATAGTCAATAAAACACAGACAAACATCCTTCTGGTATTCTCTGCTTTCAGCCAGGATCCATCTGACATCAGCAATGATATCCCTGCACATGTATATGAAGTTCTATAAAGTACATATTCAAGGGTTACAGGAATATATAAGAAATGAAACAAAAATATTAATTCTATTGTGGGTGTATTTTTTTTTCCTAAGGCTACCATAACAAAATACCACAAAGTGGGTTGCTTTAAACAACAGAAATTTATTGTCTCACAGTTCTGAAGGCTGCGAGTCCAAGATCAGGGTCTCACTCATGTTGCTTCCTTCTGAAGCCTTGATGGAGAATCTGTTCCATGCCTCTCTCCAAGCTTCTGGTAGCTCTAGGCATTTCTCCACTTGTAGCTACAGCATCACATGGTATCCTTCCTCTGTCTCCCTGCCTGTCCTATTTTATAAGGACACCAGTCATATAGGATTAGGACCCACCCTACTCCAGTACAGCCTCATGGTAACCTGTTAATATCTTCAAATATTCTATTTCCAAACATGGTGACATTCACAGGTACAGGGGTTAGGACTTCAATATAATTTGCAGGGGGTGGAACACAATTCAATCCATAACAGTGGAGGTCAAAGGAAGAGGGGAGTTTAGGGGTAAGGAAACATAAGGTTATATTTCCCAAATGTTTTGAAGGGTTTTCAAGAGTTCATCTAACATATGGCAGAAGGAATAGCTTGTGCAAAGGCCCTACAGTGGAACAGAAGCCCAAGTGGCTTGCATCTCGCTCTGGGAGGAGATGAGTAGCTAAACGTAAGTCTGGAAAAGTAGACAGAAGTCAGTACAGCATTTATGTGACATTTTAAGGATTTTTGTCTATATCCTAAGGTCAATGGGAAGTCACTATGAGGTTTTATTCAGGTAAGAAACAGGATTCATGCTTCTTTTTAAATGCTCACAGTGTCTAAGTCAAGACCTAGAGTGGAGGTGAGCAAGAGTTGATGTGAGAAGACATGCGAAGAGGTCGTTGAGGGAATTCAGTTAGAGATCTTGCTGGTTTCAGCTACAGTGGAAAGATGTATAAAAGATCTTTAAAAAATTTTTTTCTTATCTTAAAATATTCACAGGTGAAATTATCAGGTATTGGAGAGTATTTCTGTATGATTATTTAACAGAATAATAAATGGAACCTTCTGGTTTTGTCTTAGTTTCCACATAGATCCAACTGTACAATCGCTATGGTCAGCTTTTATCTTTCTTTGTTCTAATTCCTTCCCCCACAGGGGTTGCTGTTTCCAACCCCTCCTCCCTGACCTTTGCCTAGGAGAGAAGGGATTAGGTGAAAAGCAAGATTTAGGGCTATGTTTAGATATAATCTCACAAACCCTCTAGTGTGGCCATGTCCAAGAAAGGCAGTTCCTTCTTCTGTGGGACATGTTTGAAGGAACACATGTGACTTCCAGCTGCAGCTCCCTTGAAACAAACAAACAAAAAGCATCTCCTCTGCTCACATGCAACTGGTGTGGTCCTTTGTCCTTCTAGGGCCCCTTGCATGAAAACTTTCCTCTCTCACACACGCACCACAACCACACATCTCACACATCCCTTCATCTCATAGATCCATATGTGCCATACACAGAGGGCCCTGTGAGGTTTATACAGTAGGTGTAACAAGTGATTATCAAGATGACACACAGGTTTCTGGTATGAACAATTGCATAAAAACCCCATGTGTGTCAGAGCAGAACTATGCTCCATTGGGTTTTCAATAGCTGTGACCTGCTGGAAGTAGACTGCCAGGCCTCTCTTCCGAGGCAGCTCTGGATGGGTTCAAACTGCCAACCTTTCAGTTAGTAGTAGAATATCTAACTGTTTGTGCCACCCTGGGACTCATAGGTGCTGCTATTATTTACTGAGACAACAAGCAATGAGAAGTAGGGAGAGGGTGAGTAGGTAAAGATGACCAGTTCAGTTTTAGATATATCAATATTGAGTTTCCAAATGCGATTCCAAGTAGGCAATAGAATATGTTGGTCTAGAACTCAAAGGAGAGGTCAAGGTAGAGGATATAATTTGGGATTCTCTGATGTAAATATAGTAAATGAAGCTGTGGACAAAAAGAGAAGAGGACTTACGATGCAGCTCTAAAGAATTTCTCCATCTAATGGTCTGGAAAAAGAGGGTGAGCCAATAAGAGAAACTAAAAAATAGTGGCTAAAACAGTGGGAAAAAGAGGAATGTGTGGTGGTCTCAGAGTGAAAGAGAAAAGGTGGTTTCAAAAATATTGCGATGGGCAGCTATGGTACATGCTGCTGAGATGCCAAGTAAGTTGAGGATGGAAAATTGCTTATTAAATTAATTCATAAGAAGGTCATTTGTGATTTCAGTCTATTTGATTTTATTCAACATTATTCATTAGGTTGACTGCAAGCCCAGGGAAGGTTGGTAATTGGGTTCATTCAGGACTGGAACTTGTGCCAGAGTTGTGGCAAAATTTCAGAAGGGAAAAGGAGTTTAATTTAATATTTAATATTATATATTGCTTGTGATGATTTCTTTTAATAGATGGGAGGGAAGGAAGAGCATAGAATCTGTGAGTTAGGGTGGAGTTGGGAGGCAAAGGGTAGAGAGTGGTGGCTGGAGGAATTTAGTGAAAATATCCACTTTCCAATTTTGTCTTAGCCTTTCCTAGAGGGAGCTCTTAATAACAAAGAAAAAGAGCAGACCGTCAAAGTTAGATCCACTACAATGTGAGCTCCCTGGAGGCAGAAAACATAGCTCTGGTGCTCACTGCTAATATACAGTATCTGGAATGGATGGCAAATATTCAATACATGTTCGTGGAATAAATCATTGAAGGTGGGATGAACATCGTATGTAACTTTTTAGGAACTTACTAAGTGAAGGCACGTATCTCTCCTCAAAATGTTTCAAAATTTAAGGGCGGAGCCAAGATGGCGGACTAGGCAGACGTTACCTCGGATCCCTCTTACAACAAAGACACGGAAAAACAAGTGAATCGATCACATACATAACAATCTACGAACCCTGAACAACAAACACAGATTTAGAGACGGAGAACGAACTAATACGGGGAAGCAGCGATAGTTTCCAGAGCCTGGAGCCAGAGTACCAGTCAGGTACGGCACAAGCACAGAGACCTGCTCCACCCCCCTGAACTAACCCCGGGAGAGGGACCAGCCGGTTCCACGGGCGGCGTGGGACGCAGCCAGTAGGAGAAGTCCCCGGGAGGCAGTGACTGATCTTGGAGCAGAAAGAGCAGCATCCGAGCCGGAGAACCGTCCCGCAGGGATTTGGACTGCACGCAGGCGGCTTCATTAACATCTGAATAGCCTGAGCCAGAGGAAGAACTCTGATAGGGATCTGACTGCAGTTTTTTTTTAGCGGATTTTCTGGAAAAACTAGTTTCCCAGTGATGGCTCGGAGACAACAATCCATATCAAACCACTTAAAGAAGCAGACCGTGACAGCTTCTCCAACCCCCCAAACAAAAGAATCAAAATCTTTCCCAAATGAAGATACAATTTTGGAATTATCAGATACAGAATATAAAAAACTAATTTACAGAATGCTTAATGATATCACAAATGAAATTAGGATATCTGCAGAAAAAGCCAAGGAACACACTGATAAAACTGTTGAAGAACTCAAAAAGATTATTCAAGAACATACTGGAAAAATTAATAAGTTGCAAGAATCCATAGAGAGACAACATGTAGAAATCCAAAAGATTAACAATAAAATAACAGAATTAGACAACACACTAGGAAGTCAGAGGAGCAGACTCGAGCAATTAGAATGCAGACTGGGACATCTGGAGGACCAGGGAATCAACACCAACATAGCTGAAAAAAAATCAGATAAAAGAATTAAAAAAAATGAAGAAACCCTAAGAATCATGTGGGACTCTATCAAGAAGGATAACCTGCGGGTGATTGGAGTCCCAGAACAGGGAGGGGGGACAGAAAACACAGAGAAAATAGTTGAAGAACTCCTGACACAAAACTTCCCTGACATCATGAAAGACGAAAGGATATCTATCCAAGATGCTCATCGAACCCCATTTAAGATTGATACAAAAAGAAAAACACCAAGACATATTATCATCAAACTCACCAAAACCAAAGATAAAGAGAAAATTTTAAAAGCAGCCAAGGAGAAAAGAAAGGTTTCCTTCAAGGGAGAATCAATAAGAATATGTTCTGACTACTCAGCAGAAACCATGCAGGCAAGAAGAGAATGGGACGACATATACAGAACACTGAAGGAGAAAAACTGCCAGCCAAGGATCATATATCCAGCAAAACTCTCTCTGAAATATGAAGGCGAAATTAAGATATTTACAGACAAACACAAGTTTAGAGAATTTGCAAAAACCAAACCAAAGCTACAAGAAATACTAAAGGATATTGTTTGGTCACAGAACCAATAATATCAGATATCAGCACAACACAAGGTCACAAAACAGAACGTCCTGATATCAACTCAAATAGGGAAATCACAAAAACAAACAAATTAAGATTAATTAAAAAAAAAAAATACACATAACAGGGAATCATGGAAGTCAATAGGTAAAAGATCACAATAAACAAAAAGAGGGACTAAATACAGGAGGCATTGAACTGCCATATGGAGAGTGATACAAGGCGATATACGACAATACAAGTTAGGTTTTTACTTAGTAAAATAGGGGTATATAATGAGGTAACCACAAAAAGGTATAACAACTCTATAACTCAAGATAAAAGCCAAGAAAAACGTAACGACTCAACTAACATAAAGTCAAACACTATGAAAATGAGGATCTCACAATTTACTAAGAAAAACGCCTCAGCACAAAAAAGTATGTGGAAAAATGAAATTGTCAACAACACACATAAAAAGGCATCAAAATGACAGCACTAAAAACTTATTTATCTATAATTACCCTGAATGTAAATGGTCTAAATGCACCAATAAAGAGACAGAGAGTCACAGACTGGATAAAGAAACACGATCCATCTATATGCTGCCTACAAGAGACACACCTTAGACTTAGAGACACAAACAAACTAAAACTCAAAGGATGGAAAAAAGTATATCAAGCAAACAATAAGCAAAAAAGAAGAGGAGTAGCAATATTAATTTCTGACAAAATAGACTTTAGACTTAAATCCACCACAAAGGATAAAGAAGGACACTATATAATGATAAAAGGGACAATTGATCAGGAAGACATAACCATATTAAATATTTACGCACCCAATGACAGGGCTGCAAGATACATAAATCAAATTTTAACAGAACTGAAAAGCAAGATAGATACCTCCACAATTATAGTAGGAGACTTCAACACACCACTTTCGGAGAAGGACAGGACATCCAGTAAGAAGCTCAACAGAGACACGGAAGATCTAATTACAACAATCAACCAACTTGACCTCATTGACTTATACAGAACTCTCCACCCAACTGCTGCAAAATATACTTTTTTTTCCAGCGCACATGGAACATTCTCTAGAATAGACCACATATTAGGTCATGAAACAAACCTTTGCAGAGTCCAAAACATCGAAATATTACAAAGCATCTTCTCAGACCACAAGGCAATAAAACTAGAGATCAATAACAGAAAAACGAGGGAAAAGAAATCAAATACTTGGAAAATGAACAATACCCTCCTGAAAAAAGACTGGGTTATAGAAGACATCAAGGAGGGAATAAGGAAATTCATAGAAAGCAACGAGAATGAAAATACTTCCTATCAAAACCTCTGGGACACAGCAAAAGCAGTGCTCAGAGGCCAATTTATATCAATAAATGCACACATACAAAAAGAAGAAAGAGCCAAAATCAGAGAACTGTCCCTACAACTTGAACAAATAGAAAGTGAGCAACAAAAGAATCCATCAGGCACCAGAAGAAAACAAATAATAAAAATTAGAGCTGAACTAAATGAATTAGAGAACAGAAAAACAATCGAAAGAATTAACAAAGCCAAAAGCTGGTTCTTTGAAAAAATTAACAAAATTGATAAACCATTGGCTAGACTGACTAAAGAAATACAGGAAAGGAAACAAATAACCCGAATAAGAAATGAGAAGGACCACATCACAACAGAACCAAATGAAATTAAAAGAATCATTTCAGATTATTATGAAAAATTGTACTCTAACAAATTTGAAAACCTAGAAGAAATGGATGAATTCCTGGAAAAACACTACCTACCTAAACTAACACATTCAGAAGTAGAACAACTAAATAGACCCATAACAAAAAAAGAGATTGAAACGGTAATCAAAAAACTCCCAACAAAAAAAAGTCCTGGCCCGGACGGCTTCACTGCAGAGTTCTACCAAATTTTCAGAGAAGAGTTAACACCACTACTACTAAAGGTATTCCAAAGCATAGAAAATGACGGAATACTACCCAACTCATTCTATGAAGCCACCATCTCCCTGATACCAAAACCAGGTAAAGACATTACAAAAAAAGAAAATTATAGACCTATATCCCTCATGAACATTGATGCAAAAATCCTCAACAAAATTCTAGCCAATAGAATCCAACGACACATCAAAAAAATAATTCACCCTGATCAAGTGGGATTTATACCAGGTATGCAAGGCTGGTTTAATATCAGAAAAACCATTAATGTAATCCATCACATAAATAAATCAAAAGACAAAAACCACATGATCTTATCAATTGATGCAGAAAAGGCATTTGACAAAGTCCAACACCCATTCATGATAAAAACTCTCACCAAAATAGGAATTGAAGGAAAATTCCTCAACATAATAAAGGGCATCTATGCAAAGCCAACAGCCAATATCACTCTAAATGGAGAGAACCTGAAAGCATTTCCCTTGAGAACGGGAACCAGACAAGGATGCCCTTTATCACCGCTCTTATTCAACATCGTGTTGGAAGTCTTAGCCAGGGCAATCAGGCTAGACAAAGAAATAAAAGGTATCCGGATTGGCAAGGAAGAAGTAAAGTTATCACTATTTGCAGATGACATGATTATATACACAGAAAACCCTAAGGAATCCTCCAGAAAACTACTGAAACTAATAGAAGAGTTTGGCAGAGTCTCAGGTTATAAAATAAACATACAAAAATCACTTGGATTCCTCTACATCAACAAAAAGAACACCGAAGAGGAAATTACCAAATCAATACCATTCACAATAGCCCCCAAGAAGATAAGATACTTAGGAATAAATCTTACCAAGGATGTAAAAGACCTATACAAAGAAAACTACAAAGCTCTACTACAAGGAATTCAAAAGGACATACTTAAGTGGAAAAACATACCTTGCTCATGGATAGGAAGACTTAACATAGTAAAAATGTCTATTCTACCAAAAGCCATCTATACATTTAATGCACTTCCGATCCAAATTCCAATGTCATATTTTAAGGGGATAGAGAAACAAATCACCAATTTCATATGGAACGGAAAGAAGCCCCGGATAAGCAAAGCACTACTGAAAAAGAAGAAGAAAGTGGGAGGCCTCACCTTACCTGACTTCAGAACCTATTATACAGCCACAGTAGTCAAAACAGCCTGGTATTGGTACAACAACAGACACATAGACCAATGGAACAGAATTGAGAACCCAGACGTAGATCCATCCACGTATGAGCAGCTGATATTTGACAAAGGACCAGGGTCAATTAACTGGGGAAAAGATAGCCTTTTTAACAAATGGTGCTGGCATAACTGGATATCCATTTGCAAAAAAATGAAACAGGACCCATACCTCACACCATGCACAAAAACTAACTCCAAGTGGATCAAAGACCTAAACATAAAGACTAAAACGATAAAGATCATGGAAGAAAAAATTGGGACAACCCTAGGAGCCCTAATACAAGGTATAAACAGAATACAAAACATTACCAAAAATGATGAAGAGAAACCCGATAACTGGGAGCTCCTAAAAATCAAACACCTATGCTCATCTAAAGACTTCACCAAAAGAGTAAAAAGACCACCTACAGATTGGGAAAGAATTTTCAGCTATGACATCTCCGACCAGCGCCTGATCTCTAAAATCTACATGATTCTGGCAAAACTCAACCACAAAAAGACAAACAACCCAATCAAGAAGTGGGCAAAGGATATGAACACACATTTCACTAAAGAAGATATTCAGGCAGCCAACAGATACATGAGAAAATGCTCTCGATCATTAGCCATTAGAGAAATGCAAATTAAAACTACCATGAGATTCCATCTCACACCAGCAAGGCTGGCATTAATCCAAAAAACACAAAATAATAAATGTTGGAGAGGCTGCGGAGAGATTGGAACTCTCATACACTGCTGGTGGGAATGTAAAATGGTACAACCACTTTGGAAATCTATCTGGCGTTATCTTAAACAGTTAGAAATAGAACTACCATACAACCCAGAAATCCCACTCCTAGGAATATACCCTAGAGATACAAGAGCCTTCATACAAACAGATATATGCACACCCATGTTTATTGCAGCTCTGTTTACAATAGCAAAAAGTTGGAAGCAACCAAGGTGTCCATCAACGGATGAATGGGTAAATAAATTGTGGTATATTCACACAATGGAATACTACGCATCGATAAAGAACAGTGACGAATCTCTGAAACATTTCATAACATGGAGGAACCTGGAAGGCATTATGCTGAGCGAAATTAGTCAGAGGCAAAAGGACAAATATTGTATAAGACCACTATTATAAGATCTTGAGAAATAGTAAACCTGAGAAGAACACATACTTTTGTGGTTACGAGGGGGGGAGGGAGGGAGGGTGGGAGAGGGTTTTTTATTGATTAATCAGTAGATAAGAACTGCTTTAGGTGAAGGGAAAGACAACACTCAATACATGGAAGGTCAGCTCAATTGGACTGGACCAAAAGCAAAGAAGTTTCCGGGATAAAATGAATGCTTCAAAGGTCAGCGGAGCAAGTGCGGGGGTCTGGGGAACATGGTTTGCGGGGACTTCTAAGTCAATTGGCAAAATAATTCTATTATGAAATCATTCTGCATCCCACTTTGAAATGTGGCGTCTGGGGTCTTAAATGCTAACAAGCAGCCATCTAAGATGCATCAATTGGTCTCAACCCACCTGGAGCAAAGGAAAATGAAGAACACCAAGCCCACATGACAACTAAGAGCCCAAGAGACAGAAAGGGCCACATGAACCAGAGACCTACATCATCCTGAGACCAGAAGAACTAGTTGGTGCCCGGCCACAATCGATGTCTGCCCAGACAGGGAGCTCAGCAGAGGACCCCTGAGGGAGCAGGAGATCAGTGGGATGCAGACCCCAAATTCTCATAAGAAGACCAAACTTAATGGTCTGACTGAGACTGGAGGAATCCCGGCGGCCATGCTCCCCAGACCTTCTGTTGACACAGGACAGGAACCATCCCCGAAGACAACTCATCAGAAATGAAAGGGACTGGTCAGCGGGTGGGAGAGAGATGCTGATGAAGAGTGAGCTAATTATATCAGGTGGACACTTGAGATTGTGTTGGCAACTCTTGCCTGGAGGGGGGATGGGAGGATAGAGAGAGAGGGAAGCCGGCAAAATTGTCAAGAAAGGAGAGACTGAAAGGGCTGACTCAAGACGGGGAGAGTAAGTGGGAGTAGGGAGTGAGATGTATGTAAACTTATATGTGACAGACTGATTGGATTTGTAAACGTTCACTTGAAGCTTAATAAAAGTTATTATAAAAATAAATAAATAAATAAATAAAATGTTTCAAAATTTAAAAATTATTAATGCTCTCGTGGACCTCTGAAGCCTTATTTTGTCTTATTTGGAGGTGAATTGAATGTAACATATAAACCATACACTTTATTTTTGTGAAGGACTCTGATACTGTGCATTCAACACACTGGTAAACCTAGAAAAAATTGAGAAGGCAATATTCTAAGATAAACTGGAACACATTTATAAAACCAAAAACCCAAACCCATTGCCGTCAAGTCAATTTCAACTCATAGTGACCCTATAGGACAGAGTAGAACTGTCCCCTAGGGTTTCCAAGAAGTGGCTTGTGGATTTGAACTGCCGACATTTTGGTTAGCAGCCGAACGCTTAACCACTGCACCACCAGGGCTCCCATTTATAAAAGCCTTCTAAAATTGGTATAAGGTTAAGATTTACAACATGCGTTGTTGGGGGACACAATTCAATCCATAACAAATGGAGTATCATTTATGTTTAAAAACGACATGTTAGTATGAATCATATGACTATCCAATCACAGCCAATAATACCAGAAAAAAAAAAATCTATCCCACTCAGTCATAATACAATGAATATGTACTACTTTGCAGAGCACTCTTCCAGGTGTTAGTTCAAAGACCAGTAAAAACTCAGTATGGCCCTTGAATTGGACATGTTATGTGCAGGTCGGATGACTGAAAATTAAAGTAACTTTAAATCTCATCTCAAATGAAGAAATCAACGCCCACAGAACTTAAGTGACTTGCCCAAGACAGATTCAGCTCTTTAACAGGTGCAAACATTAACTGGGGACATTAAGAATAAAAACTTTCCAGGTGATTTCAAATAACTTGTCCTCACCCGCTGAACCTCCACTTGGAGATCATAGGGTTTTAACTTTCTAATTTCTTTTTCCCAGTTTCACAGTTAAAATGAAGAAAGTAAAATGGCTAGGTGAGACTTCAGAAGGGTCAACAAAGACAGAAAACCAACAAATCATCAGAATTTAAAGAACCTGGATTCTGTAAGGTAGAAGTACTTCCTCCACTCTTAAATTTCTCTTCTGTTGCCATTGGCATAAAGGATATATCAGCCACTTTTTATGCCTCTGGACTGCAGAGGTAAGGCGTTATTCCGGTTCTAATGCATTTAGCGTCAGTGTCAACTAGGGTCCGTTTTGAAATGTGTGAAGCTCAGTAGACTGGAGTTGAATCCTCATTGTTGTATAGGTTGAGCATTCTATTAGGTGATGCTTCCTGGCTGTGTTAGTTTTGTAAACTTTTGTTCTTTTTTTCCTTTATTTCTGTGAGATAAGGCTTGCGATCATGATTATGGCTTTCTTGTGTGATAGTTATGGAGCATTGATGGGTTTGTTTTGATTTTTCTGTGTCATATTTGGAAAATAAGAGGTTCCCCCATGTAACCTAACAAAAAGGTGCCTGCAGTAAATTACTTTAGCTCTCATTGGTATATTGTCATATCACAGATAGGTGGTGCCAGGGTGCCACTTGCCTCATTGGTGGCTTGTACTACCAAATTATATTTCTCAAAATCCATATTACCAGCCAAAAAATTTAAGCACACTAAAATAGTAAGTATTCATTCCAATACTGAAAACACATGCCATTGTTAGAGGGCTCTGGAGGCTGAAGACACTGAAGACATCTAATTAATTAGTACTCCACCAGGTATCAGGCCACTCCTGGTCACCTCCCCACCACTTCACTCACTTCCTCTAAATTGTTTTTCAGAGAGTCTTAGAAGAGTCCAGATTTAACCGGCTCAGAGTAGCCTGACTTGCGCAGAGCAGACCATGATGACCGACAAAGCACCCCGGGCTGCCAAGCATGTTCAATAAAGCAAGACAACTCACGTCAAGGAACCAAACTCGCTGGAAATGCATCATCGACAATAGTCCAGCCCATTTTGAAAGTGTTTGCTTCCTCGGCCACTTCCATGCCGAGTTTTAGCCTCGCCTTGTAATAAATCAGTAGAAACTGTGTAGGTAAAACCTTTGATCCTGCCTACCGTTTCCCTCCACCCCTAAATGAATATATATAAGTATAAATTGTACATTGCTTGCTCAGATCAGGGAACTTAATCTGAGGCCCATACCCCGGAGTTTCTGCTTGCTAGCCTGTGAAATAAACTCTTTCTCTCAAAACCAGCATCTGAGAGTTTGGCTTCTTGCATGCTGGGCACAGACCTATTGGTCCGGTTTCACCATCCAAAAAACAAACAAAAAAAATATAGTAACAAAGTAATGGTTCAGAACTTGGAGGCTAACAGGTTGGCAGTTGGAATCCACTCCTTGGAAATCCTATGGGGCAGTTCTACTTTGTCCTACAGGGTCACTATGAGTCCGAATCGGCTAGAGGGCAACAGAGTATTTTGTTTTTTGCTTTTCGGAGGCTCCAGGAAGAAGACTTAGGAGAAGGAAATAACCCATTGCTGAGTCAACTCTGACAGAGTAGAAACTGCCCACAGGGTTTCCAAGGAAGCAGACTGCCACATCGTTCAGTTAGCAACTGAGTGCTTAACCACTGCACCACCAGAGCTTATAAGAGGACAAAATAATGGGTGCAACTATTACAACACAGCAAATAAAGAGCAAGACTCATATCCAGTAACTTCTAGCAAAGGTGGAAGTACAGGAAAATCTGTGAATTTTCCTGATTTCTTGTCAAAGAACAAAAAAAAAAAGCAGGAAATATATATCTTTGCAAGCTTTATGTTATCTTTTTAATGTTTTTCTTCAGGGTTTGCTGCTCTATATAGATTGATTAGTCAATGAAAAAGGGCCTTTATAAACACTTGAAAGTTTTCTCATTGCATAAATGTGTCTTTAAATATCACCTCACTCTTTGCAGTTTCAGCATTCTTCCCTTACCTAATCAGTATCAAAGTTCTGACAATTTTGCACAATCAGTTTCCCACACAAGAACCTGGTTCCCTTATCAGTAAGTGAATCAACTCCTGCTCCATTATTCAACCTTTATCTCTAGGGCTGAACTTCTCAGATAAGTCAGGTGGGTGTGATCAGGTCCCTTCCCTCTAGATCCTACACACACACCTAGCATTCATTTCCTTGCCCATGTCAGTTTCTTCAGCTTGCCTCTTCTGGAACTCTGTACCTGCTGCCTAGCCAGATAGGGCTTATCCTTCGAAGTAAACACCAAGCTTCCTAGTTATATCTGCCTTATGCTCCCTAACCAAAAAAATCAAACTTGTTGCCATCAAGTTGATTCCAACTCATAGTGACCTTGTAGGACAGTGTAGAACTGCCCATAGAGTTTCCAAGGAGCAGCTAGTGGATTTGAACTGCTGACCTTTTGGTTAGCAGCTGAATTCTTAACCACTGTGCCACCGGGGTCCCTTATGTTCCCTAAGTACACACTATTCTGTATTTTAATATAATGATTTTGCACAACTAGATGGTGCCTGGCTACCATGACCAACTGGTCTAACAGGGATCACGATAGAGGGCCCTGGACAGAGCTGGAGAAAAATTCAGAACAAAATTCTGACTCACAAAAAAAGACCAGTCTTACTGGTCTGACAAAGACTGGAGAAACCCTAAGAGTATGGCTCCTAGACACCCTTCGAGCTCAGTACTGAAGTCACTCCTGAGGTTCACCCTTGAGCCAAAGATTAGACAGGCCCATAAAACATCTAGTGCTGCTATAACAGAAATACCACAAGTGGATGTCTTTAACAAAGAGAAGTTTATTCTCTCACAGTCCAGTAGGCTAGAATCTGAATTTGGGGTGCCAACTGCAAAGGAAGGCTTTCTGTCTCTGTCTGCTCTGGGGAAAGGTCCTTGTCATCAATCTTCCCTTGGTCTGGGAGCATCTCAGCACAGGAACCTCAGGTCCAAAGGATGTGCTCTGCTCCCGGTGCTGCTTTCTGGGCGGTATGAGGTTCCCCCATCTCTCTGCTCACTTCTCTCTTTTATATCTCAAAGAGATTGGCTTAAGACACTATCTAATCTTGTATATATCATCAATATAACTGCCACTAATCCATCTCATTTCATCTTAGTGATAGGATTTACAACACACAGGGAAATCACATAGAATGGTGGACAATCACACAATACTGGGACTCGTCGCGCAGGTAAGTTGACAGATATTTTGGGGAGACAAATCAATCCATGACACAGCCATTTTGTTTCCTACATGCGTTTCCAGGAAAATGATGATCTTATTTTATTAAACATGGAGAATCCATTTATGTCCTTCTTCCTTATAGATAAATATAAGTTTTAAATATTTGTCTAACATGGTATTAAATTAAGAAATTGCCATTCTACTTTTCAGAACTATTTGAAATCCTCCTCCTATTTTTATTCCCAGAAAGGGGAAGTCTGACAAAAGTCTTACTTTTCTTCCCTTCATTTCTCTACTATTATTACTCCATTTTCCCTTTACATATATGTGTGTGCTAGTTGGCAAGACAGATCAAGTGTGTGTGTGTGTTGATAAAATCATTTTTATTTTCCTGGAATCCAGATTTCTGGGTTCATGGAACTGGGGTGACCCACCCGGGCCATCATCCTCCCTTAGGTGTCCTTTTGAACCTTGCAGGAACTGGTTCCCTGAGTCACCTTCAGGTCAAACAATAACTTAACAAGCAGCTTAGTGGAGACTGTTTGGCCTTAGGCATTGTGCAGCCAGCTTGGAGAAGCCAGAACTCCACTGTCTAACTATTGTTGTTAGGTGTCTTCAAGCTGGTTCCAACTCATAGTGATGCTATGTACAAGAGAATGAAACACCGCCTTGTCCTGTACCATCCTCACAATCATTGCTATGTTTGAGCCCATTGTCGCAGCCACTGCGTCAATCCATCTCATTGAGGGTCTTCCGGTTTTTCACTAACACTCTGCTTTACCAGTAGGAAACCCTGGTGGCCTAGTGGTTAAGTGCTACGGCTGCCAACCAAGAAGTTGGAAGTTCGAATCCACCGGGCACTCTTTGAAAACTGTGGAGCAGTTTTACTCTGTCTTGATAGGGTCGCCATGAGTCGAAATCAACTCAATGGCAACAGGTTCAGTTTTTGGGGTTTTCTACTTTACCAAGCATTATGTCCTTCTCCAGGGATTCGTCTCTCCTGATAACACACCCAAAGTTCATGGGATGAGGTCTCCACATCCTTGCTTCCAAGGAGCATTCCAACTGTACTTCTTCCGAAACGGATTTGTTCATTCTTCTGGCAGTCCATGGTATATTCAATATTCTTCGCTAACACCATAATTCAAAGGCATCAATTCTTCAGTCTTCCTTATTCACTGTCTAGCTTTCACATGCATATGAGGCGATTGACAATACCATGGCTTGAATCAGGCACACCTTAGTCCTCAAAGTGGCATCTTTGCTTTTTAACATTTTGAAGGGTTCTTTTGCAGCAGATTTGCCCAATGTAATATGTCATTTGATTTCTTGACTGCTGCTTCTATGAGCATTGATTGTAGATCCAAGTAAAACAAAGTCCTTGACAACATCAATATTTTCTATATTAGAGTCAGTGTTTTAGGATGTATGACACATCCTTGGTAGCTCTGTTTTGGTAACCAATAGACCCTGAAACCCTGATAGTGCTTTGATGATATCATCTGAGAAATCAACATAACAACGATCTATATAACCTGCTTTCTCTGTCCCCTCTTTGGAGCACCTTCCCAATAATAGCGTTGGTGCTGCCTGATTCGAATCATATCTATGCACAATAAATATATTCTGCTTCATTAATTTTTGGGGTTTCTGTGCATTTAGGTTTTTGACAGTGTGTGTGAGGGCATAAGTAAAATATAATTCTTTGTTGTTGTTGTTAGGTGCCATCGAGTCGATTTCAACTCATAGCGGCCCTATGCACAATAGAACGAAACACTGCCTGGTTCTGCGCCATCCTTACGATTGTTTGTTAGCCTTAAATAATTCTTTTGAGTAAATTTCACATAGATGCAAAATAACCTAAAAAAACAAATATTTAGAGTATAGATGCTGAATGGTTAACTTTGAACTGCTTTTTTCTGAAGGGAAAAAACTTTCATAGGCCTACATCTGAATATATATTTTATTATGTTATTTGTTTCTCAATTATCCATGAAGAATTTGCAAATTTTGGGGGGATAGTCTTGGGCATGTCTTTGGATACTGTCTCTAATACTGTCTCTAATAATTTCAATAACTGAAAATAGAAGAAGTGTATTAGAAATAGAAAATCGCAACTTTTAATATGAGAATAAACTACACTCATCTCAATTAATATCGTTATGGGCAATTGAGCAAAGCAAAATTAGAAGCTTCACAATACTTTTGCCCACGTTTGACAAAAAAAAAAAAAAAAGACACATAGTTTATTATTGAGAAGGATACTGAAGCTTGAAGCACATGTATTAAATTTGGGCAGTCTTGGTGAAAATGAAAACAGGTTTCCTCATTATACGATCTGACATCCTTCATCTAAAACCAAATGAGATAATAAAGTAAGAGAAAGGAGATATATTTTCTGCATAAAGGACCATATAATCCTTTACCGTATTTACATAGTAGATTAATAATTTTATTCCAGCTAAAGTTTTCTGTGAAACATGAACGTGCTTGATAATGCCGCATGCTCAAAAATACATGATATTTCTGTGTAAATATTATGTGCACAAGTACTCATTTGTTGAGACCTTTGTCTAGTCATTTTTATAGAGTTTTTCATGTGCCTTTTACAATAAATCATAAGAATGTAAGATAATTTTTCAAAAATAAGACGAATATTGCTTATACTACTGTCAATGAAACTGAACTAACAATATTTAATGTACCTATAAAAATGTTAAAAGAAATAAAGTACACTACTCCTAGAATATCTCATTTAGAAATGGGGTTTTTAGTTCCTGGAGATAGAGTTAACCCTAAAGAATAAACTCAAATTTGTGAAGATTTCACAAATATATGTAATGTATTTGTACACTAAAATATTGCTTGTTTTGCTTTATTCTTAGCTTTAAAATATTTTCCAAATTCTGAAGCAAGTTGTGGCAAGTACATGGATGCTTATTATGTTATTATTACATAAATATATTATTACTATAATATGTTTATATTATATTTTTATACTTTTCTATATCTTTGAGATATTCTATTATATAAAAATTATTTTTAGATGTTTCTTAATTCCAGAAGTACCAAAAAAATCATTGAAATTTAGAATTTTATATATGATTATACCTCAATATTCAAACATTTAATACAAAGAGTAAAGATAAATTCCACGTAAAATAGTATGTAAGGCCTGTGGTTATTGTTATTAGGTGCCATGAAGCCGATATTCAATTCATAGCGACCCCATGTGACAGAGTAGAACTACCCCATAGGATTTTCTTGGCTCTAACCTTTACTGGAACAGATCTCCAGGTCTTTCTCCCAGGCAGGTGCTGCGTGAGTTTGAACCGCCAACTCTTTGGTTAACAGCTGAGCATTTAACTGTTGCATCGCCGTGGCTCCTTATGTCATACCTACCCCATTATCATAATTTTCAATATGGACTAGCATACACATCTCAGCCCCATCAACGCTACTGATTCCTCCCTAAATATCTTAAAAACAGATAAGAACTACAGAAATCAATCAGTTTTCTAAGATTATTGTCTTAGCTACGTGCTGTAACAGGAATACCACAAGGGGGTGGTTTTAATAAACATACATTTATCACAGTTCAGGAGGCCAGAAGTCTGAATTCAGGGTGCTGGCTCTAGGGGAAGGCTCCCTCTCTGTTTACTCTGGGGGAAAGTCCTTGTCTCCTTTCAGTTTCTATTCCTAGGTTTCTTGGTGATCATGTGATGTGCATCTTCCCTCCCATTTATTTGTACTTGCTTAACCTGGTCCTTTATATCTCAAAAGAGATTGACTTAAAATACACCCTACACTAATACTGCCTCATGAACATAACAAAGAAAACCCACTCCCAAATGGGATTATAGCCACAGATACAGAGTTTAGGATATACAACACATATTTTGGGGGGACACAATTCAGTTCATAACACTAAGTGGGAAGGCTCTTCAAATTTTAGTTACCTAGTTTTTCCTTCTCTTTCTGAAGTGCTGCACCCTATAGTTTCAAACCCGTACACTCTCCTAACCTCCCTATCTCCAGACTATGCCTGGTGTCCTATCCTAGACCTGAAGGAGGCCTTCTTCTGCATTCTTTTAGTCCCCGAAGCTCAGGAAATATCTGCCTTTGAATGAACCATATTCAAGGGAAAAACAATATTGCTGGACTGTTCTCCCTCAGAGGTTCAAAAATAGCCCTACTCTGTTTGGAACAGCCCTGGCAAAAGATCTCTGAGGTCTACAGATGGCTCAGGGGTTTCCTTTAATAAGTAGATGACTTCCTTGTCCCTAGTCCTACCAAAAAGGACTCAGATAAAAACACAATTTTAACTTTGAACTTTCTAGCCCAGGCCTATTATCAAGTATCCACTGCCAAGGCTCAGATCTCACAACAAAGGGTAACTGACCTAGGTTTCTAGATTTCTCAAGGTCAGCAGGCCCTGTTGCCAGAACACAAACAAGCCATCTTCCAGATCTCCACCTCGACCACCAGGAGGCAACTTCAAGGCTTTTTAGGTCTGGATGATTTTGGCAAGATTTGGATCCTGAACTTTGGGTTAATAAAGTCTCTCTACAAAGCCACCCAAGGAAAGGACTCTGATCCTTTCGAATGTACAGACAAAGGTCAATAAGCCTTGAAAATCAAGGGAAGTTAGCCTCTGCCCTGGCACTCAGACTTCTGGGCCTCAGAAAGCCCTTCAAACTGTGCTTACATGGAATGGGGGTGGGGGAGTCCCAGCAAAGGTCTTAATAACTGGTTCCTTGGAAAAGAGCAGTTGCATATTTTTCTATACTTCTAGATCCCGTCCCTCAGGGATACCCAGCCTGTCTTAGCATGGTAGCAGCGACTTGCTTCCTTTTAGCTGAAGCTGAAAAGTTTACCTTAGGTCAGCCTGTGACTATGTTTTTGCCTCATGCAGTTCTCACCATACTGGATCAGAAAAGCGGGCTCTGGCTCACAGCAGGCCCAATGGCCCACTAACAAGCCCAGCTCTTGACAGTGCAGAGGTCACGCTCAAGCCAGCTTGCTACCAACAAACCCTGCAGGTGAACGGGTCCACGACTGCTCCAAACTACTGAATAAGTCTTTTCCAGTTGGCCGGACTTGTCCAACCAGGCCATTTCAAATCCAGACGTAACACTCTACAATTTCCAAAAACTTCCCCCAAATTACACTATTAGAGATTGTAAACAAACAGCTGAATGGAGAGCAACAATAGATTTTTGTAAATGGCCCTTGTTCAACAGAGAAAACATCAGAAGCTACAAAATGGCTTCTTAATAAAATCCTTCCTGGGTTCAGCCTGCCTACAATAATTGGAAATGACAACTGACCTCAATTCACCTCACAAATTATACAAGAAGTCTCCAGACTTTCAGAAATCAACTGGAACTTGAACCCAGTGTGGAGATAACAGTCAAGCTGAAAAGGTGAAAAGATGAATCACATGCTAAAAAAACAAATTGCCAAAATCTGTCAAGAAACAAAGATAACCTGGCCCCAAGCCTTGCCGTTAGCCCTTATTGCAGGTATTGGTTGCCCCCAGACGTAGGCTGAAATGGAGTCCTTTCAAAATTATGTATGGAAAATCATTAAGAATAACTTACCTTTCACCAGTATTCAGGGTTCTGTCACTGAGGAGCTTGCTCTCGGAAAATACATGCTGTCTGTGTCTGGTGTCCTGTCTTATTCACAGGTATACTCTCAGCTGTCTGAAAAATCCTGTTGATGCCCCCGCTTCACCCGTTCCAGCGTGGTAACCAAGTTCTGCTAAAAACCTGGGAAGTGGAGCCCCTTGAGCCCCGCTGAACTGGACCATACACTGTTCTTTTAACCACTCACTCTTCAACTAAACTCAGAAACATCAAAGCTCGGCTGTATCACACTCCATCAAACCTGAGCCCTCCCTGGAAGATCCCCTGCAAAGAGAGAAGCCTCAACAAAACAACTGGACCTGTGAGCCTGCGAGCCTGCACAGGACTGAAGACATCCGTTTCTTTAAAAAACAAACAAACAAAGCTAATGCCTAGCCTGTGACCCTCCAACCCCGAGACCTTCCATCATGATTGTGCTCTTAAAGTTTACATTGCCTTTACTGTCTTGATAATCATTGTGTTCTTCCTTCTTTTACAGCAGCAAAAATTCCGTCTGATTGGTGGTCATAGATAGCTTCCCTGATTTCCAGTTTTCGCTTGCTCTGGATCCTTGTTACTCTGCTAATAATTCTTTTACTAATCTGTCTGTTTTTGCCCTGCCTCTTAAACTATCTTACCAGGTTCATTCAAAATCGCCTAACAGCTGTGAACATCTCGATGCTGCAGCCGTCCGAGCGCATTCCCCTTAACTCAGTAAACCTCAGGTCCTACAATGCACATGCTTAGGCCAGTCAGCAAGCTCAAAAGTTCCCGAGGTTCAAGGTCTTCAAGACTGAACCCATCGCCATCAAGTGGATTCCAACCCATAGCGACCCTATAGGACAGAATAGAACTACCCCACAGGGTAAACTGCCGACCTTTTGGTTAGCAATTGTAGCTCTTAACCACTATGCTACAAGGGTTTCCTGATTGAAGACACTGAAAACAGAGGAGGGAATGTAACTGACAGGGCTAAACTGTTCCCCCTTCTCCCATCACCGCACCCCCACCTGTGGGTTCCTAATAAGACACTTTTTTTTTTTAATTAACTTTTATTAAGCTTCAAGTGAACGTTTACAAATCCAATCAGTCTGTCACATATAAGTTTACATACATCTCACTCCCTACTCCCACTTGCTCTCCCCCTCTTGAGTCAGCCCTTTCAGTCTCTCCTTTCGTGACAATTTTGCCGGCTTCCCTCTCTCTCTATCCTCCCATCCCCCCTCCAGACAAGAGTTGCCAACACAATCTCAAGTATCCACCTGATATAATTAGCTCACTCTTCATCAGCGTCTCTCTCCCAACCGCTGACCAGTCCCTTTCATGTCTGATGAGTTATCATCAGGGATGGTTCCTGTCCTGTGCCATCAGAAGGTATGGGGACCATGGCCGCCGGGATTCCTCTAGTCTCAGTCAGACCATTAAGTTTGGTCTTTTTATGAGAATTTGGGGTCTACATCCCACTGATCTCCTGCTCCCTCAGGAGTTCTCTGTTGCGCTCCCTGTCAGGGCAGTCATCGATTGTGGCCAGGCACCAACTAGTTCTTCTGGTCTCAGGATGATGTAGGTCTCTGGTTCATGTGGCCCTTTCTGTCTCTTGGGCTCTTAGTTGTCATGTGGCCTTGGTGTTCTTCATTCTCCTTTGCTCCAGGTGAGTTGAGACCAATTGATGCATCTTAGATGGCCGCTTGTTAGCATTTAAGACCCCAGACGCCACATTTCAAAGTGGGATGCAGAATGATTTCATAATAGAACTATTTTGCCAATTGACTTAGAAGTCCCCGCAAACCGTGTTCCCCAGACCCCCGCCCTTGCTCTGCTGACCTTTGAAGCATTCATTTTATCCCGGAAACTTCTTTGCTTTTGGTCCAGTCCAATTGAGCTGACCTTCCATGTATTGAGTGTTGTCTTTCCGTTCACCTAAAGCAGTTCTTATCTACTGATTAATCAATAAAAAACCCTCTCCCACCCTCCCTCCCCCCCTCGTAACCACAAAAGTATGTGTTCTTCTCAGGTTTATTATTTCTCAAGATCTTATAATAGTGGTCTTATACAATATTTGTCCTTTTGCCTCTGACTAATTTCGCTCAGCATAATGCCTTCCAGGTTCCTCCATGTTATGAAATGTTTCACAGATTCGCCACTGTTCTTTATCGATGCGTAGTATTCCATTGTGTAAATATACCACAATTTATTTAACCATTCATCCGTTGATGGACACCTTGGTTGCTTCCAAATTTTTGCTATTGTAAACAGAGCTGCAATAAACATGGGTGTGCATATATCTGTTTGTGTGAAGGCTCTTGTATCTCTAGGGTATATTCCGAGGAGTGGGATTTCTGGGTTGTATGGTTTTTTTTTTTTTTTTGTGGTAGTTCTATTTCTAACTGTTTAAGATAACGCCAGATAGATTTCCAAAGTGGTTGTACCATTTGACATTCCCACCAGCAGTGTACAAGAGTTCCAATCTCTCCGCAGCCTCTCCAACATTTATTATTTTCTGTTTTTTGGATTAATGCCAGCCTTGCTGGTGTGAGATGGAATCTCATGGTAGTTTTAATTTGCATTTCTCTAATGGCTAATGATCGAGAGCATTTTCTCATGTATCTGTTGGCTGCCTGAATATCTTCTTTAGTGAAATGTGTGTTCATATCCTTTGCCCACTTCTTGATTGGGTTGTTTGTCTTTTTGTGGTTGAGTTTTGACAGAATCATGTAGATTTTAGAGATCAGGCGCTGGTCGGAGATGTCATAGCTGAAAATTCTTTCCCAGTCTGTAGGTGGTCTTTTTACTCTTTTGGTGAAGTCTTTAGATGAGCATAGGTGTTTGATTTTTAGGAGCTCCCAGTTATCGGGTTTCTCTTCATCATTTTTGGTAATGTTTTTGTATTCTGTTTATGCCTTGTATTAGGGCTCCTAGGGTTGTCCCAATTTTTTCTTCCATGATCTTTATCGTTTTAGTCTTTATGTTTAGGTCTTTGATCCACTTGGAGTTAGTTTTTGTTCATGGTGTAAGGTATGGGTCCTGTTTCATTTTTTTGCAAATGGATATCCAGTTATGCCAGCACCATTTGTTTAAAAGGCTATCTTTTCCCCAATTAATTGACACTGGTCCTTTGTCAAATATCAGCTGCTCTTTTTTTTTCTTACGTGGATGGATCTATGTCTGGGTTCTCAATTCTGTTCCACTGGTCTGTGTGCCTGTTGTTGTACCAGTACCGGGCTGTTTTGACTACTGTGGCTGTATAATAGCTTCTGAAATCAGGTAGAGTGAGGCCTCCCATTTTCTTCTTCATTTTCAGTAGTGCTTTGCTTATCCGGGGCTTCTTTCCCTTCCATATGAAATTGGTGATTTGTTTCTCTATCCCCTTAAAATATGACATTGGAATTTGGATCGGAAGTGCATTAAATGTATAGATGGCTTTTGGTAGAATAGACATTTTTACTATGTTAAGTCTTCCTATCCATGAGCAAGGTATGTTTTTCCACTTATGTCCTTTTGAATTTCTTGTAGTAGAGCTTTGTAGTTTTCTTTGTATAGGTCTTTTACATCCTTGGTAAGATTTATTCCTAAGTATCTTATCTTCTTGGGGGCTACTGTGAATGGTATTGATTTGGTTATTTCCTCTTCGGTGTTCTTTTTGTTGATGTAGAGGAATCCAAGTGATTTTTGTATGTTTATTTTATAACCTGCGACTCTGCCAAACTCTTCTATTAGTTTCAGTAGTTTTCTGGAGGATTCCTTAGGGTTTTCTGTGTATATAATCATGTCATCTGCAAATAGTGATAACTTTACTTCTTCCTTGCCAATCCGGATACCTTTTATTTCTTTGTCTAGCCTAATTGCTCTGGCTAGGACTTCCAGCACGATGTTGAATAAGAGCGGTGATAAAGGGCATCCTTGTCTGGTTCCCGTTCTCAAGGGAAATGCTTTCAGGTTCTCTCCATTTAGAGTGATATTGGCTGTTGGCTTTGCATAGATGCCCTTTATTATGTTGAGGAATTTTCCTTCAATTCCTATTTTGGTAAGAGTTTTTATCATAAATGGGCGTTGGACTTTGTCAAATGCCTTTTCTGCATCAATTGATAAGATCATGTGGTTTTTATCTTTTGTTTTATTTATGTGATGGATTACATTAATGGTTTTTCTGATATTAAACCAGCCTTGCATACCTGGTATAAATCCCTCTTGATCATGGTGAATTATTTTTTTGATGTGTTGTTGGATTCTATTGGCTAGAATTTTGTTGAGAATTTTTGCATCTATGTTCATGAGGGATATAGGTCTATAATTTTCTTTTTTTGTAATGTCTTTACCTGCTTTTGGTATCAGGGAGATGGTGGCTTCATAGAATGAGTTGGGTAGTATTCTGTCATTTTCTATGCTTTGGAATACCTTCAGAAGTAGTGGTGTTAACTCTTCTCTGAAAGTTTGGTAGAACTCTGCAGTGAAGCCGTCCGGGCCAGGGCTTTTTTTTGTTGGGAGTTTTTTGATTACCGTTTCAACCTCTTTTTTTGTTATGGGTCTATTTAGTTGTTCTACTTCTGAATGTGTTAGTTTAGGTAGGTAGTGTTTTTCCAGGAATTCATCCATTTCTTCTAGGTTTTCAAATTTGTTAGAGTACAATTTTTCATAATAATCTGAAATGATTCTTTTAATTTCATTTGGTTCTGTTGTGATGTGGTCCTTCTCGTTTCTTATTCGGGTTATTTGTTTCCTTTCCTGTATTTCTTTAGTCAGTCTAGCCAATGGTTTATCAATTTTGTTAATTTTTTCAAAGAACCAGCTTTTGGCTTTGTTAATTCTTTCGATTGTTTTTCTGTTCTCTAATTCATTTAGTTCAGCTCTAATTTTTATTATTTGTTTTCTTCGGGTGCCTGATGGGTTCTTTTGTTGCTCACTTTCTATTTGTTCAAGTTGTAGGGACAGTTCTCTGATTTTGGCTCTTTCTTCTTTTTGTATGTGTGCATTTATCGATATAAATTGGTCTCTGAGCACTGCTTTTGCTGTGTCCCATAGGTTTTGATAGGAAGTATTTTCATTCTCGTTGCTTTCTATGAATTTCCTTGTTCCCTCCTTGATGTCTTCTATAACCCAGTCTTTTTTCAGGAGGGTATTGTTCAGTTTCCATGTATTTGATTTCTTTTCCCTAGTTTTTCTGTTATTGATCTCTAGTTTTATTGCCTTGTGGTCTGAGAAGGTGCTTTGTAATATTTCGATGTTTTGGACTCTGCAAAGGTTTGTTTTATGACCTAATATGTGGTCTATTCTAGAGAATGTTCCATGTGCGCTAGAAAAAAAAGTATACTTTGCAGCAGTTGGGTGGAGAGTTCTGTATAAGTCAATGAGGTCAAGTTGGTTGATGGTTGTAATTAGGTCTTCCGTGTCTCTATTGAGCTTCTTACTGGATGTCCTGTGCTTCTCCGAAAGGGGTGTGTGGAAGTCCCCTACTATAATTGTGGAGGTGTCTATCTCACTTTTCAGTTCTGTTAAAATTTGATTTATGTATCTTGCAGCCCTGTCATTGGGTGCATAAATATTTAATATGGTTATGTCTTCCTGATCAATTGTCCCTTTTATCATTATATAGTGTCCTTCTTTATCCTTTGTGGTGGATTTAAGTCTAAAGTCTATTTTGTCAGAAATTAATATTGCTACTCCTCTTCTTTTTTGCTTATTGTTTGCTTGATATATTTTTTTTCCATCCTTTGAGTTTTAGTTTGTTTGTGTCTCTAAGTCTAAGGTGTGTCTCTTGTAGGCAGCATATAGATGGATCGTGTTTCTTTATCCAGTCCGTGACTCTCTGTCTCTTTATTGGTGCATTTAGTCCATTTACATTCAGCATAATTATAGATAAATAAGTTTTTAGTGCTGTCATTTTGATGCCTTTTTATGTGTGTTGTTGACAATTTCATTTTTCCACATACTTTTTTGTGCTGAGGCGTTTTTCTTAGGAAATTGTGAGATCCTCATTTTCATAGTGTTTGACTTTATGTTAGTTGAGTTGTTACGTTTTTCTTGGTTTTATCTTGAGTTATAGAGTTGTTATACCTTTTTGTGGTTACCTTATTACTTACCCCTATTTTTCTAAGTAAAAACCTAACTTGTATTGTTCTATATCGCCTTGTATCACTCTCCATATGGCAGTTCAATGCCTCCTGTATTTAGTCCCTCTTTTTGATTATTGTGATCTTTTACCTATTGACTTCCATGATTCCCTGTTATGTGTATTTTTTTTTTAATTAATCTTAATTTGTTTGTTTTTGTGATTTCCCTATTTGAGTTGATATCAGGACGTTCTGTTTTGTGACCTTGTGTTGTGCTGGTATCTGATATTATTGGTTCTCTGACCAAACAATATCCTTTAGTATTTCTTGTAGCTTTGGTTTGGTTTTTGCAAATTCTCTAAACTTGTGTTTATCTGAAAATATCTTAATTTCACCTTCATATTTCAGAGAGAGTTTTGCTGGATATATGATCCTTGGCTGGCAGTTTTTCTCCTTCAGTGTTCTGTATATGTCGTCCCATTCCCTTCTTGCCTGCGTGGTTTCTGCTGAGTAGTCTGAACTTATTCTTATTGACTCTCCCTTGAAGGAAACCTTTCTTTTCTCCCTGGCTGCTTTTAAAATTTTCTCTTTATCTTTGGTTTTGGTGAGTTTGATGATAATATGTCTTGGAGTTTTTCTTTTTAGATCAATCTTAATGGGGTTCGATGAGCATCTTGGATAGATATCCTTTCGTCTTTCATAATGTCAGGGAAGTTTTGTGTCAGGAGTTCTTCAACTATTTTCTCTGTGTTTTCTGTCCCCTCTCCCTGTTCTGGGACTCTAATCACCTGCAGGTTATCCTTCTTGATAGAGTCCTGCATGATTCTTAGGGTTTCTTCATTTTTTTTAATTCTTTTATCTGATTTTTTTTCAGCTATGTTGGTGTTGATTCCCTGGTCCTCCAGATGTCCCAGTCTACATTCTAATTGCTCGAGTCTGCTCCTCTTACTTCCTATTGCGTTGTCTAATTCTGTAATTTTATTGTTATTCTTTTGGATTTCTACATGCTGTCTCTCTATGGATTCTTGCAACTTATTAAATTTTCCACTATGTTCTTGAATAATCTTTTTGAGTTCTTCAACAGTTTTATCAGTGTGTTCCTTGGCTTTTTCTGCAGTTTGCCTTATTTCATTTGTGATGTCTTGAAGCATTCTGTAAATTAGTTTTTTATATTCTGTATCTGATAATTCCAGGATTGTATCTTCATTTGGGAAAGATTTTGATTCTTTTGTTTGGGGGGTTGGAGAAGCTGTCATGGTCTGCTTCTTTAAGTGGTTTGATATGGATTGTTGTCTCCGAGCCATCACTGGGAAACTAGTTTTTCCAGAAAATCCGCTAAAAAAAAATGCAGTCAGATCCCTATTAGAGTTCTCCCTCTGGCTCAGGCTATTCGGATGTTAATGAAGCCGCCTGGGGAGGGTGGAGGAGGAAACAGAGAGATAGGAGAGTAGCACCTCAGAATATAGCCAGAGTTGCTTGTCTTGCTTGGAATGACTATTATATCTGAGATTCCCGCGGGGCACGTCACCTATGTGTGCTGGCTGTGTGGAGATTGCCCCCGGGGGGTCTGGCCCACTGGAGTCATGGTCAGATCCTCCGCTCCCAGCCCCACACCCAGCGTCAAGGCTCCCCTACTGGGACGGTGCACTCTCGACTCCAAAATCAGTCGCTGCCTCCCGGGGACTTCTAGTCCCTCCAGCCGCATTGCCGTGCCACCTCCGCGAACCAGTTGGGCCACCTCCCAGGGTTAGTTCAGGTGGGTGGAGCAGCTCCCCGTGCTTGTGCCGTGACCGAGTGTCCCGGCTGGGACGCTGTTCTCCCTCCTCCAATACCAGTTGCTGCCTCCCAGGGACTTCTCCTACCGGCTGCGTCCCACGCCTCCCGCCCGAACCAGCTGGGCCCCCTCCCAGTGTTAGTTCAGGGGGGTGGAGCAGCTCTCCGTGTTTATGCCGTACCTGCGTCCAGTCCAAATCCCGGCGGGACGGTTCCCCGGCTGGGACGCTGCTCTCCCCGTTCCAAGACCAGTCACTGCCTCCCGGGGACTTCTTCTACCGGCTGCGTCCCATGCCGCCCGCGGAACCGGCTGGTCCCCCTCCCGGGATTAGTTCAGGGGGGTGGAGCAGCTCTCTGTGCTTGTGCCGTACCTGACTGGTACGCTGGCTTCAGGCTCTGAAAACAATCGCTGCTTCCCCGTATTAGTTTGTTCTCCGTCTCTAAATCTGTGTTTGCTGTTCAGGGTTCATAGATTGTTATGTATGTGATCGATTCACTTGTTTTTCCGTGTCTTTGTTGTAAGAGGGATCTGAGGTGGCGTCTGCCTAGTCCGCCATCTTGGCTCCACCCCAATAAGACACTTTTGAGTAACAACACAAGGTGGTCTTACTGCTTCTCTGCTCACGGCCGCTTCACTACTCATCATCCTCTGCCGCTCCCTCCAATTTGGACATGAGCAATAAGCTATAAAGCTGTCCTCAGATAAACTTCACGTGTCATACCCCCAGCTGTCATATTGCACCCCTACTGCACCCCCATACATGCTCATTAGTTTCTGAAATTGCCCGCCTGTTCCCGGAAACCTCATGAATTATACATAAGTTCCCTATTCCTAAACCCTATAACTGCCCTCGAATTCCCAAGCTCAGGAAGCTCGATTTGAGATTTAGTCTCCAGGGCTCCTTGCTTGACCGGCTTGCAATACAGCCCACTTTCTCAGAGGCCTGGTGTCTCTCAATTGATCCAAGGGGTTGCACTGGGCAGGACCCATTCCCGTTAGGTTACTAATGCAAGGTCAGGAAAAAAATAAAACCTGAGGGGAAAAAAAAGGCAATTGCACAAAATGTTATATTCTGAACAATTTATCTTCATATTCATAAGCAAGAGTCCCAGCAGCTATTTAAAAAAAAAAAAATTGCCATGGAGTCAATTCCAACCCCTAGTGACCCTGTAGGACAGAGTAACTGCCCCATAGGGTTTCCAAGGAGCAGCTGGTGGGTTTGAGCTGCTGATCTTTTGGTTAGCAGCGGTAGCTCTAACCACTGTACCACCAAGGCTCCCAGCAGCTATTAGGAGAAGGTAATTCAATGAGCATTGGGAACAAACTGCTCTGCTAAAGTGAGTCTTGGGTGGGTGACTACTCACTGATGAGCAGCCCTTCAGACAAAATCCTTGTCACTTAGAATAATTGCAAAATGCTCAGCTCCTCAAAACACTGCTGACAAAACAGCACATCTAAACATGTTAACACATGTGTAATAAAATTCCATGATTAAAATAGGAAGAAAAAAAGATCTACCAATGCTTTTAAGTAGATCACTGAAAGTTAACACTATATTTGAAAACTGCTTTGGAGTGTGCAAACAAATGCTGAATGGGTGGCTATTATTCTATGAACATATCTGATTGACAGTTTATTAACTAAGAAATACTAGAAGCACACTTATTATTTTAATAATATATATTTGATAACCTAGCATTCACTCTTCAATGATTTAAGTCAGCATTTATTGACTTTCTACTAAAACAGCAACAACTTTCTGCTACGTGCTAGGAATTCTAAATAGAAAGACAACCAAAACAGTACATCAATCTTTTAAGAATTTCATGATCTAATCATTTCTTCCCTTACACAGTGGTCTCCTGTGTTTTAATTTAAGATATGGAAAAAAATGATACCCATTTCTGAAGCTTTTACATGAAGAATAGAGTTTTACTTATCTAAGAAATTATTATAACATAAAACAGAGAGAATTTATGAAACATTTAAGTATTAGTGTTAAAACTATATAGCATCAAAATAATGTGTAAGTAGATAGCAATAAGAAAATTCAGTAATCAAAATTATTCTTTGTTGCAAAAATATACTTGTAGTAAAAAAAGATTTATTCAGAAAAGTAGTATTTCCACTAGAGTGGAAAGAAAAATGATCCAGCTCTATCCCCAAGGTACTATTTGCTACATGTAAACTAGTCACTGTAAGGTACCCCAGAAAGACTAAGGCAATATTTTTATTAAAAATGACGATGATTGAGTATTATCATTTCAGAGCAAATCCATTATGAGAGATGTCTAAAACAGTGGCAAGTGCTATTCTTGCTTCTTTTCAACATCATACAAATCTTATTTTCAGTTTAAGAAAAAAGTGTTTAATGGCTCTTTACTCTCACCCCGTCTACTTTTTAAGCACAGATACATATTAGAGAGCTTGTTTCAGAAAATTGCAACTCTTTTTTGAAAAAAAGGCAAAGAAGAAAATGTGATTTTAAAGAGAACAAGATACCACCACATACCAATTTTGGCCCTCCATTGTTGCCAAAATTGAGTTGGCTTCAGTGGCATAAGAAAAGTAATACCTAGTTATTTTAAACAAGTATTTCGAATCCCTTCTACCCACACTAATTGTCAGATTTCATATAAAAAAAATCGTTTCAAAGAACAAAATAAAACACCTGTCCACACATACCTACCCATGAGTCTTTACAGTCTATGTTGCCCTTGGCATTCCTTTTTTACATGCTTTTATTTTAGATGAACTTTCAAGTTTATGTGTAAACTTAGCTGCTAATAAATTGAGTACTAACTACAAGGGTGGTTACCCAGCTTTACTGTGAATCAGTTGATCAGCCTTTGTGAGCAACTACTATGTGTTCAAAACAAATTTCATTAGGAAATAAACTAGATATCTGAAGTTGATTTATTTCACACCATGAACTGGGTAGGATACAAACAACACGTTTTGTTTGTGTGATTGTTCATGTTTTAAATATTTGCCTTCAAAAATTATTTTTCACTTTTCATTCTCAAGATAGATACCTTAATGATATCTTGGGCAGATTCCATATTTATGGTTTCTTTAGCTTATTAAAAGTCCATACAGATTCCTTTTTGAGTAATGGCAGAAGAGCTGACTCTCATAAATAACAATTATTAACTACAGACAAAAAAGAAAAAAGTTAACTATTTGAAGGCACTGAAGAGTGAGCAAAGCAGAGAGAAACTTAAGGGGAAAACACTGGGTGAAATTTGTATTTATGCAGCTTCCTGTCTGAAAGCGTTCCCTAGTTCAAACAGCTGTGGAAGGGCATTAAGAACTCAGATAATGGAGTCCATAACTACCAGGGAGGCTTAAGAGTGAGGAGAAAATCCCCAATTAAGGAATATCTTAAAGAGGAAGACTCAATCCGTTTATACACTCCGCCCAAATCCTTGGCTATTCTCTGAAATATACATACATAGAGAAGACGCCGGTGGTCCAGGCGAAAATAAAACAACTGGAAAGTAAAATGCTGAGGGGAAACTTCAGCTGCTATTCTCCAGAGGGGAGACAGAGTTTTAAGTTTGAGTTCGGCTAAGTTAACTGCGTGTTAAAAGAAAAATCCAGGTCCTTCAGTAAACAACAACAAAATCCAGAGTCCTACCCACAGTGTCCGGTACACTGTAAAAACAACTTGACATGGAAAAAAAAGTGTTCTATAGTCAAGACGAAGAGCAGTCAATAGAAATCAATGCCAAGATTACCCAGATGTTAGAATTAGCACAGACTTCAGGAAAGCTATTATTAAAATGCTCAAGATATAAATGAAAATATTGTAAAATGAATGAACAGATGGAAAATGTTAGCAGAGTTACGGAAACTATAATAGAGAACGAAGTGGAAATTGTAGAACTGAAAATTACAATGCCTTACCTTAAAATTTTGCTGGATTAATTTAACAGCAAATTTGAAATGTCAAAGGAAAGGCTTAACAAAATTGAAGAGCAATAAATAGAAATTTTCCAATCTAGAGAACAGGGAGAAAAAGAAGATAGAAAAACTTATTGCAACACAGCCTGAATGATCAATCTGTGGAACATTATTAAGCCATCTAACACTCTTGCAATGGGAACCTTAAGAGGAAAGGAGAGAAAAAGGGGGGAAAAAAAGTATTTTTGAAGAAAAAATGACTGAAATTTTCCTTAATTTGGTGAAAGTTACATCAGTGTAGAGACTTAAAAAAAACCCTCAACAAATACCAAGCATGATAAATGAAAAAACAAAAACCACATCTAAGCACATCATAGTCAAATGGTTAAAAATCAAGAGTAAAGAGGGGATCTTTAAAGCAACCAGAAAAAAATGACATGTTACATACAAGGAAACAACAGTGCAGAAGATGGTTAAGTTCTCATCAGAAATATTGAAGGTGAGAAAACAGTGTAACAATATATTAAAAGTTCTAAAAGAAAAACCTGTCCACTCAGAATTCTACATCCACTGAAAATATTCTTTAAAAAATCCAACAAAATAAAGTCATTTGCAGATATATGAAAATTGAGAGAACTTGTCAGAAATAGACGTGCATTTTAAGAAATGCTAAAGAATGCTCCTGAAGCTGAAGCAAAACCAGATGAAAAGTTGGATATATGGGAATACATGATACCAAATAATATCTCAGTATTAGCAATAGTGATGCAAAATTGTTATTTTATTTTTACTGGAATTAAGTCAGTATTAACTTGAAGTATATGAAATATATAATACACATTAGCTTCAAGTGCGCAAGGAATATTCTGCAGGATAGATCACATTCTAGGCCATAGTACAAGTCTCAATAATTTTTGAAGTATTCAAAAAACACAAAGTATGTTATCTGACCACAATATAATTAAATTATAAATCAACAACAAAAGAAATATGAGAAAGCCCTAAATATTTGGGAATTAAAGAAAATATCTTTAAATAACACAGGAGTCAAAGAAATCACAGTGGAAACCAGAAAATTTCTTGAAGCAAGCAGAAAAAAAAAAAGAACAAAACCACACAGCATATCAATACGCGTGGAACGCCGCTAAAGCTGTGTAACCTGGCCTGTGGCAACTGGGACTCAAGGACAGGTGCGATGGTTAAGATTACATGTCAACTTGGCTGGGCCATGATCTTCAGTGTTTATATGTGATCGACCCCATGATGGCATCTGCTGTGAGTAGCCAATCAGTTGAACGGGAGTTTCCTTGGGCGTGTAGCCTGCATCTGAATGTAAGTGGACTTTCTGGCTTTTGCCTGCTCTGGATCCTGCAGCTGCCTCTTGTCACCTGACCTCCAATTCTTGGGACTTGAGCTAGCGGCTTACCTGCCGATCTTGGGATTCATCAATCTTCACAGCCTGTGAGCAAGATTCCTATTCTCCAACCTGCCGATCTTGGGTTCACCAGCCCCTGCAGCTACAGGAATAAGGAGAAGCCTCTATTCTGCTCCACGGACTTGGGACATTCAAGCCTCTACAATCTTGTGAGCTGTTTCCTTGATATGAATCCCTCTCTCTCTCTCTCTATATATATATATATTTATATGCTTTCCTGGTTTTGCTTCTCTAGAGAACCCAGCCTAATACAACAGGTGTCAGACAATTATGAAATTACAGCTACTGCTGTTCCTGTGAATGATAAACTGTCCTTTATGTCTGATCCAGGAGTCTTGCATCTTCTTCCTGAATCCATAAAACTATGGCAGGTTAACTCATTAGTTTGGAGGTAGGATAAGATCTCAGACCATTCACTGTTCTTGATGTTGTTGTGTTGTTAGGTGCCATTGGGTCCGTTCCAACTCATAGCGACCCTATGTACAATAGAATAAAACACTGCCTGGTCCTGCTCCATCTTCATAATCCTTGTTATGCTTAAGCCCATTGTTGCAGCCACTGTGTCAATCCATCTCATTGAGGGTCTTCCACTTTTTCTATGACCCTCTACTTTACCAAGCATGGTGTCCTTCTCCAGGGACTGATCCCTCCTGACAACATGTCCAAAGTATGAGACGCAGTCTAAGGAATGTTCTGGTTGTACTTCTTTCAAGACAGATTTGTTCCTTCTTTTGGCAGTCCATGGTATATTCAATATTCTTCTCCAACACAACAATCCAAAGGCATCAGTTCTTCTTTGGTCTTCCTTATTCACCATCCGACTTTCACATGCATAGGAAACTGTAAACACCATGACCTGGGTCAGGTGCACCTTAGTCTTCAAGGCCACATCTTTGCCTTTCAACACTTTAAAGAGGTCTTTTGCGGCAGATTTGCCCAATGCAATGCGTCTTTTGATCCCTTGATTGCTGCTTCCATGGTTGCTGATTGTGGACCCAAGTAAAATGAAATCCTTTCCAATGTCAATCTTTTCTCCTTTTATCACGATGTAGCTTATTGGTCCAGTTGTGAGGATTTTTGTTTTTTTAAGTTGAAGTGTAACCCATACTGAAGGCTGCGGTCTTTGATCATCATCAGTAAGTGCTTCAAGTCCTCTTCACTTTCAGCAGGCAACGTTGTGTCATCTGCAAAACGTAGGTTGTTACTGAATCTTCCTCCAATCCTGATGCCCCATTCTTCTTCATATAGTCCAGTTTCTCGGATTATTTGCTCAGCATACAGATCAAATAAGTATGGTGAAAGCATACGAGCCTCACGCACAGGTTTCCTGACTTTAAAACACACAGTATCCCCTTCTTCTGTTCGAATAAATGCCTCTTGGTCTATAAACAGATTCCTCATGAGCACAATTAGGTGTTCTGGAATTCCCGTTCTTCACAATGTTATCCATAATTTGTTATGATCCACACAGTCGAACACCTTTTCATAGTCAATAAAACACAGGTAAACATCCTTCTGATATTCTCTGCTTTCAGTCATGACCCATCTGACATCAGCAATGATTCTCCTGGTCCCATGTCTTCTGAATCTGGTTTGAATTTCTGGCAGTTGCCTGATGATATAATGCTGCAGCCACTTTTGAATGATCATCAGCAAAATTTTGCTTGCAAGTGATATTAATGATATTGTTCGATGATTTCCCCGTTCTGTGGGATCACCTTTCTTGGCAATATGTATAATTGTGGATCTCTTCCAGTCATTTGGCCAGGTAGCTGTCTTCCAAATCTCTCAGCATAAACAAGTGAGTACTTCCAGCACTGCATCCATTTGTTGAAACATCTCAATTGGTATTCCGTCAACTCCGGGAGCCTTGTTTTTCAGCAATGCCTTCAGTGCAGATGGTATTCCTTCAATACCATTGGTTTGTGATCATATGCTTCCTCCTGAAATGGTTGAACATCGACCAATTCTTTTCAGTATAGTGACTTTACTTTGTCTTCTCCGACTGCCCTTTGAAACCTTCTGTTCAGCTTTTTTACTGCATCATTTCTTCCTTTTGCTTTATCTACTCAAGGTTCAAGAGCAAGTTTCAGAGTCTCCTCTGACATCCATTTTGGTCTTTTCTTTCTTGTCTTTTTAATGACCTCTTGCTTTCTTCATGTATGATGTCCTTGACGTCATTCCACAACTTGTCTGGTCTTTAGTCATTAGTATTCAATGCATCAAATCTATTTTTGAGATGGTCTCTAAATTCAGATGAGTTATACTCAAAATGGTACTTTGGCTCTCGTGGGTTTGTTTTAATTTTCTTCAACTTCAACTTGAAGTTGCGTATGAGCAATTGATCTGTTCCACAGTCAGCCCTTGGCCCTGTTCTGACGTATAATATTGAGCTTTTCCATTGTCTCTTTCCACAGATGTAGTAGATTTGATTCCTGTGTACTCTATCTGGAGAGGTCCATGTGTACAATCGTTGTTTATGTTATTGACTGAAAGTATTTGCAATGAAGAAATCATTGGTCTTGCAAAATTCTATCTTGCAATCTCCATGTCATTTCTATCTCCAAGGCCATATTTTTCAGCTACCAGTCCTTCTTGTTTCCAACTTTTGCATTCCAGTCAGCGGTAATTATCAATGTATCTTGATGGCATATTTGATCAATTTCAGACTGAAGAAGTTGGTAAAAATCTCCAATTTCTTCATCTTTGGCTTTAGTGGTTAGTGCATAAATTCAAATGATAGTTGTATCAACTAGTCTTCCATGTAGGTGTATGGATATTACCCTGTAACTGACAGCATTGTACTTCAGGATAGACCTTGAAATGTTCTTTTCGATACTGAATGTGATGCCATTCATCTTCAATTTGTCATTCCCAGCATAATAGACCATATGACTGTCCCATGCAAAATGACCAATATTAGTCCATTTTAGCTCACTAATGCCTGGGATATCTATCTTTAAGCATTCCATTTCATTTTTCACGATTTCCAGTTTTCCTGGATTCATACTTCATACATACCACGTTCTGATTATTAGTGGATGTTTGCAGCTGTTTCTTCTCATTTTGAGTCTGGCCACATCAGCAAATGGTCCAGAAAGCCTGACTCCATCCACACCATTAAGGTCAACTCCATTTTGAGGAAGCAGCTCTTCCCCACTAGTCTTTTGAATGCCTTCCAACCTGAGGGGCTCATTTTCTAGCACTTTCTCAGACAACATTCTGCTGCTATTTATAAGGTTTTCACTAGCCAATTTTTTCAGAAGTAGACTGCTAATTCCTTCGTCCTAGTTTGTCAGTCTGGAAGCTCAGCTAAAACCTGTCCACCAAGGGTGACCTTGCTGGTATTTGAAATACCGGTAGCAAAGTTTCCAGCATCACAACAACACACAAGCCCCTACAGTACGACAAACTGACAGACACATGGTGGGTGGAGGGTATAGTTGAGGAAAGACAGTGTAAAAAGCGCGTAGGCAGGATAGCTTAGGATCTGCTTTCTATAACCTGCCTAGCCCTACAGACTTATTCTGAGCACTAGGGAAAGGGATTTCAAGACAAAGCTGAAGATATATTCCTGGGGAAGCCTAGGAGATTCCACCTCACAGGTAGTGCTGTTTTGGTGCCAGATGGCACAATATGATTGCGTGGGGAAAGAGACTCAGTCTTCACACTTTAGTATAGAACACAGAATGTGATGTTGATACAACAAAACTTTGCTTTGGCATCTTGAGTAATCACACACCTCAGCACAGGTTCTCCAATGGCCACTGGCACTAGTGGCTGCACTGAAGTATCTGAGCATCTTCACAGGCAGCCAGCATTAGTGAGGTTGGGCTGGGGTGGTAAAGAAGAGTATAATAGGTGCCCTGTATTGTTGTTGTCTTTTTTTTTTTTTTTTGCTCTGAGCTGCCTTCAGTTGGCCCTGAACTTATAGGCCCTGACTCATGATAATTGCCAAGCCTTTCTTCCAAGTCTGTCTTAATCATAGTCTGGAAGCTCCACTGAAACCTTGTTCAGCATCATAGCAACACACAAGCCTCCACTGACTGATAGGTGGTGGCTGCTCTTGAAGTGCATTGGCTGGGAATTGCACCCAAGTCTCCTGCATAGACCCATTGCTGTTGAGTCAATTCTGAGTCATAACAACCCTAAAGGACAGAGTAGAACTGCCCCATGGGGTTTCCAAGGAGCAGTTGGTGGGTTGGAACTGTAGGCCTTTTGATTAACAGCCATAGCTCTTAACCACTACATCACCAGGGTTTCCAAGTCTCCTGCATGGAAGGAAAGAATTGTATCACTAAACCACTACCACCCTGTAGTGGGAAACCCTTACTTTTGATTGAGTATATCTAGGGTGGAAATGCAAATTCTCCCCAGAGGTTTGAAATGGAATGAACCAGTTTGAAGCCCAGTCCTTGAGACAGTCTGGGATCTTGCCAGTGTAATGGGGCAGGGATCCCAAGGCTCTGAATGAGCAGGTGGTACTAAGAGCCAGCAAATAAAGGATGATTATTTTTGAAGTGATCCCATTTGTGCTCTCAAGCTGGTGTGATATCAAGAAATACAAATTACATTATGCAATATTTCTATGTTTTCTAAAACAGAATATAAATTTGGATAAGCAATCATTACTTAGAAATTTCTAAATGTCTGGAATAAAATAATTTCTAAGTATTCAATATATTTGTCCACTTCGATGCACACATTTAGCGGACTGATTTATATACTGATAGTTGTAACATTCACAGTTAATGAAAGAATCTGCTTTTATGTTTTAAAACTACTTTCCAGGATGGCAAAAGTGATTGCTAATATGTTATCTTGCTTTAGACCACATTAATTTCTTGTCAGTGACAAAGAAAGTTTGCTATTTTTTATATGGAGCAGGTTTTAAAATATGTTTTCCATACTCTTAGTTGAATCTGGTGATTATGTAATCATCTCTCCTCTAAGGATGGCCAAAGGCACTGGATTTTTTTTTCCACTCTCTGAACTAAACTCTTTCAATCAAACAGAGATGAGGCAGGGCATTAAGGGTATATTCATTTATAGGTAAAATAAATTGAGCCTTGACTAATTAGAAAATGCAATTTGAGAATAGAAAAATTACTTTCTTCATATAATGGTTAACATTTCTCATCCTTGCATAAATCTCTTCCTTTTAAACTCTTAGCTTTTAGGCCTCGGCCACTCTCATTATATTTAGGAAAATTGACTTCAAATACATGACCCCAAACAAGGCCCTGGGCTCTTTATGAATCCGTTCCTAATGTGTCTATCTTTATGCTGCACCTTAAGGACTCTTATAGCTAAGTCTGAATGAAACTGCATAATGGTGGAGAATTATTATTACCAGCATCTTTGACACAGAATGAATAGTGCGGCAAAACAGAATTCTGAGCCTATGTAAAACTGTCCCTGAGAAGCTGAAAACACAAATTTCCTAGATCTCAAATATCAGCCCAGTGTCTCCTATCAAATACTCTCCATTACAGAGGACTTGTAGTCTGGGTTGCAAACAAATTTTTGACATTTATTTATTTATTCAACACAATTTTATTAAATGCCCACTGCATGCTAGGCACTGACAAATCCATGTATTAGGCTTAGAGCATGAACAGGATATGAAATTAATGATTGTATCTGTGTCAGTGTTGGGTATGCTTGATCCCATTCCAGTTGATAGCCCCCAGGAGGTAATGGCCACATATACAAATATTTTTAAGCCATAAGACAACGGTTGATATGATGTTAGTGACATCTTAAACAGAAAGGACAAAAAAGACAAAAAGTACAGTATTCACCTGACATTAAGTGCTGTTTAGTTACTTCTCCTTACAAAATCCACTTTAAACCACTGACAGGGACAAAAGAGGATGGAATTAAGCATGCACTTGGCTCTTTATGATTCAAGAGCAAGTCAAATTCTCAAGGTTCAGACACAAAATGTTGTTTCCTCAGATAAAAGACCGTGAATTTAAGCAAACAACTTTCTCCTATAATTTAAGTACGAAAACCTATGATTAGTACACACACTTCTTCTTTTCGATGAAAAAATTCTAGATTTTCTAGGAATATATTCCTATTAAAAAATTGAATGTGGGCATAAATATATGTGTAAAAGGATGGTCCTTGCAGCTAAGTTTGTAATAGTCAAAGCGAGAGAAACTCTCATTGTTTCCTCAGTTGGGGGAAGGGTTAATAAATGTTGTTACCTCTATCTTGAAAAACACTGTGCAGATTTAAAATCATGCTGTATTGTATTGTGGTGGATTATATTAATGACACCAATTTTTCATATCTCACTATATCATTGCCTTTATTAGTACATTCCCACACTGATTCTGAACTAGGCCTTCAGTCAGTGGGACTGCAGAAAATTCAGAGCTTGTGTGCTTCTGCATGAAATCTTGGGACTCTGCCTCCACCATTATAACATGCTGAGCTAGCCTGATCAAGAGATGTTAGAGATACATGGAGGAAAGCCAAGTCTGTCAGCTGAGGTCCTTGTAGACCAGCCAGTACCCAGGCTACTTGAGAGCAGGCGCATGACAAAAACAAGCAAAGACCATCCTAGACTAAAAAAACCACCCAGCCAACCTATAGAATCATGAGAAAGAATAAGTGGCTGTTGTTATAAGTCACTAAGGTTTGGGGATAGTTTGTTACACAGTTGTCATGGATCGAATTGTGTCCTCCCAAGCTATGTGTATTAATTTGGTTAGGCCATGATTCCCAGTATTGTGTAGTTTCCACCATTTTGTCATCAGATGTAATTTTTCTATGTGTTGTAAATTCTGCCTCTATAATGTTAATGAGGTAGGTGGCAGTTATGTTAATGAGGTAGGACTCAATCTATAAGGCTGGATTGTGTCTTGAGCCAATTGCTTTTGGAATATAAAAGAGAGGAACAAGCAGAGAGAAAGAGGGGCCTCATACCACTGAGAAAGCAGCACCAGGAGCAGAGTTTCTCTTCTGGACCCCAGGACTGTGCAGAGAAGCTACTAATCTGGGGGAAGATTGACGACAAAGACCTTTCTCCAGAGCCAACAGAGACAGAAAACTTTTCCCTGGAGTTGATACCCTGAATTTGGACTTCTAGCCTGCTAGGCTGTGAGAAAATAAATTTCTGTTTTTAATAGCCATCCACTCATGGGATTTCTGTTATAGCAGCACAAGATAACTAAGACAACAGCATTATCGTGGTAATAAGAGAATTGAGACATGCACTAACTAACACGTAACACTCTCAAAGGTATCGTTAAATATAAAGGCAGTAACAGAAAATTATTATAGAACAATTGAATTATGTAAAAAATAAACACACTCACATATATATATGTAAAACCGAACCAAACCTGTTGCCACTGAGTTGATTCTAACTCATGGTGACCCTATAGGACAGAGTAGAATTGTCCCATAGAGTTTCCAAGGAGCACCTGGTGGATTCAAACTGCTGACCTTTTGGTTAGCAGCCATAGTTCTTAACCACTACACCACCAGGGATTCCATATATATATATAATATATATATGTATATATATACATATATATGTATAAAAGATCTAGTCTAGAAGGATATACATCAATGTTTACATTTTTTAGAGTAAATTCACTGTGGAGGGGAAGGTAGAGTCTTACTTTCAGATCTATATAATCTTTACTGGTTTTGTAAAATTTCTCTCAGTGACCATATTTTTACGTATTACTTATGCAAAATTAACATTTTCTAGATAGAACATAGCTATAAAAAACTGCAAAGTCCCTGAGCGATGTAAATGGTTAATGTGCCCAGCTGCTAACCAAGTGGTTGGATGTTCAAGCCCACCCTGAGGCACCTTGGAAGAAAGGCCTGGTGATCCACATCTGAAAAACCAGCCATTGAAAACCCTATGGAGCACAGTTCTACTCTGACACACATGGGTAACTATGAGTCAGAATCCATTTGACAGCAACTGGTTTATAGAAAACTACCACAAAAAAATATATTTTCTCTCTCCTTTGCACATTTGTTAAAGAATAATTTGCTCTGGATGATACATAGTTTAGTGACATTTCCCCTGACTTACACAACATCTTGAAAAGCTAGGAACTTGAGTCTCTTCAAGGCAAACACAAGATAAAGAGGTACACAACAGAAGTAAGAGTAGCTCCCTGGTCCACTGAGTTGTTGATGTGATTAAATGGTGGTCTTAATTATGGTACATAGGCAACAACAGACAATATCTAGCGTCTTCTTGAACAACCTGAGAGGCTCGCCAATGTCATTACATTGGTTCTAAATGCTATTTTCTTCAGTGTAGAATTGTCCCAAGTACTTTAGTGGGGGAGATGTATCATTTTGGGTATAATTCTAAAATGTCTTTATTTTGGAAGTTTCCATTAAGAACATCATGACCTTCTTTCAAAATCCATCTAAATGCAATCAAATTAACAACAGCAACTCAAAAGATTAGATAGGAAACTTAGGGGGAAGTGAGTTTATGTTAATGCAGAGAAAGAACTCAGAAAAGGAAGGTGCGAATGGTTGCATAATTCCAAGAATGTAATTAATGTCACTGAATTGTACATGTAGAAACTGTTAAATTGGGGTATGTTTTGTCATGTATATTCCCAACAATAACAAAAAATAAATAGATTTTTTAAAAAGAAAAGAAAGGGCTTTTGAGGTATGAATTCCTTATTTGTATCCCAGTTTGGTCACTTCTTTCAATCTAAGTCTCAAAATCTTATCTATGAAAAGGGTGTAACTCTACCCTCTCACAAGACAGTTGTAAATTAAATAAGATACCCTCCACAACCATATAAATAAATGAAATCACACCATTTAAACACTTTCAGAGTCTACCAATAAAGCACACAAGCATGGGGTAAGATTTCAACAAAACCAGAAATTATTTTCCTGCCCCATAATATCACTCTTTCTCATTTATTCTGGATCAATGAAATTTTTCATTAGAGAATCATTTAATTGGTTTAGAAAATGTTTCTTTCAAAAATCTAAATCCCCAAGAGTTAATACAAGAATAGTGAATTGCCCTTTTTTGGTTATGCAACGATGACTACGATAAATAACTTACTTTGCAGATTTGCGAGAATCAGATAAGTGCCTGTGGTCTTAAAAGCTTGCAAATAGCCATCCAAACTTCAATAATTGGTCTCTATTCACCTGAAGCAACAGAGGAAGGAGAGCCATGGAAGGAGGAGGAAATGGAATGTGTGACAAATTGCCTCCATGAATAACTGCCTCCTTTGCCATGAAACCAGAAAAACTGGAAGGTTTGTGGCTACCACTACCGAACATTTTGATCAAAGATTCTATAGAAGAATCCTGATCAAAGGTGAAAAATTCAGAACAAAACTTTAAATTCTCATGGACTCCAGACTTTCTGGAGCCATAGAGGCTGGATGAACCCCTGAAACCATCTCCCTGAGATAATCTTTAAACTTTAAACCAAAAATATCCCCTGAAGTCTTGCTAATGCAAACATTAGCTTAGCTCTAACTAGTAAAGAATGACTGCCTTGAGCATTGTGCTATTTTTAGATCTATCTATATGGGATCTAATTGACAATAACAATTCAAAAGATTAGGAAAATCAGGAGGCAGTGAGTTTATATTAATGGAGGAGGGACAACTCATAAAAAAGGGTGAGGATGATTGCACAACTTGAATATAACCAGTAGCACTAAATTGTATATGTGGGCATTATTGGATTTCTGTATGTTCTGCTGTATATAGTCTCAATAACAACAAAAATAAAATAAATTATATTTAAAAAAATAATAAGATACTGAATATGATAATGTCTACCACAAAGCCTGGCTCACAGTAAGATAGTAATAAACATTCTGTTGGTCATGCCGATATGTCCAGTTATGTTATAGTAGATTCCGAAAGCCTTTATCATCTTCTGAAACAAACAATTTAGTAGGGTTGTATATATCTAAAACATTGCTGCCTGATGGACCTATTGTAGTTGCCATTAGGTGCCTGTGCAGGCAGTTCCAACTCATAGTGACCATATGTGCAACAAAATGAAAACTGCCTGGTCCTGCACCATCCTCACAATCATTGTTATGAATGAGCTCATTGTAGCTGCCACTGTGTCAATTCATCTTGTTGAGGATCTCTTTTTTGCTGATCCTGTACTTTACCAAGCATGATGCTCTTCTCCAGGGACTGCTCCCTCCTGATAACACGTCCAAAGTACATAAGAAGATGTTGCACCATTCTCCATTCTAAGGAGCATTCTGGCTGTACTTTTTCCAAGACGGATTTGTTCGTTGTTTTGGCAGTCTAGGGTGTATTCAATATTCCTTGCTAACACCATAATTCAAAGGTATCAATTCTTCTTCAATCTACCTTATTTATTGTTCAGCTTTCACATGTATATGAGGCGACTGAAAATACCATGGCTTGGGTCAGGCATGCCTTGGTCCTCAAGGTGACATCTTTGCTTTTTAACATTTTAAAGAGGTCTTTTGCAGCAGATTTGCCCAATGCAATTTGTTGTTTGATTTTTTGACTGCTTCTTCCGTGGGCACTGATTGTGGATCCAAGTAAAACGAAATCCTTGGAAACTTCAATCTCTTTTCCATTTATCAGGATGTTGCTTATTGGTCCAATTGTGAGGATTTTTGTTTTGTTTATGTTGAGATGTAACCCATATTGAAGGCTGTAGTCTTTGATCTTCATCAGTAAATACTTCAAGTCCTCTTCATTTTCAACAAGCATTGTTGTGTCATCCACATACCGCAGGTTGCTAATGAGTCTTCCTCCAATCCTGATGCCGTGTTCTTCTTCATATAATCCAACTTCTGGGATTGTTTGCTAGATGGATTGATTAGAAAAACATTTATTGAGGTTCTGCCATCTACCAGGTGCTATAATAGACCTTAACAATCCAAAATCAAATAAAATAAAAATAGTTGTCTCCAAAATGAGCTTTCTAGGTCAGGAAAAAATAAAAAAATCTAAGAAGTCATTAAATAATCTATTAAATGCAATACCACAGTTATATTCAGGAGTGGATTACCCAATATGCAAGGCAAGAACTTGCTTAGGACATCAACAAAACAGGGGCACCAGTTGTCCAAAGTAAAGACCCATAGATGTCAAGAAAACAGGATACAAGGAAAAGTGAGCACTGCAGTGCAAGGGAACTGGCAGGGCACTAAATGAAATTGATACCAGCTCCAGTGCATGAGAAAGTGCTAGCGAGAAAAAAAAAGTACATGCAGGATCATGCTGGTGCCCATGTGAAAGGTTATTTAAGCTGTGAGGCCCCTACCACTTCAATGCCTTCATTGACATCTGTCTCCTATGGTCCCTTTCCATTTAATTGAAACTCCTTATCCTGGAGGGCCTCTTGAGAGCATACTGTTTCTCTCTAATAAACAAGAAGCAAAGGTGGGCTATTGAGTCTAACTCTTACTACATTCATCCAATATAGTGGATCCAACATCAGCAGTTACTGGGCATGGATGGATTATATTAATAGATAACAGGTGTCTGGTCCATTGTGAGAGAACCATCTTGTACATCCACGTCTGCTGATCCAGCAACTCCAGCCAGGGAGGCCAGTAATGCTCTTTTTCATGATACAAACACAAGGGTAACACAAGGGTATGCTCTGGTAAACAGCCAATGGGATCTCCAGTCCCAGCTGACACGCAAAAATGAAGGAACTCGAATAAGTCAACTGTTGCAATGATTTCAGTCAAGTTACTATTTAACTGTATAGCATTTACATACAGAGTTATGACCTAAGTTTTGTAAACAATAGTATTTATAACTTTAACTTTAAAATATGTTTGGCATACATGTAGGTGCAATCTAGCATATTTAATATGATATGAACATGGATAATAATATACTGGAAATATTACTATTTATCTAACATGAAAAGTTTGAATTTATGTATCAAATGAGTTTTTTATTGTCTGTTGCTTGGGACACAGTCCTTGATACCACTCTACATATGATAATAAATGAGGTATTAGGCACATGAAGAGGATGCAAAGTTCAATATTTATTTATTGTGCAAAATGTGTTTCTGTTTTGCAACAGTGACTGTGTTTCTAAACTCATCTTCCAAGAAAGCAACAAAGGGTGTTTATCAAAACATTACATTCAAATTTTATCAGAATTTTTATGTATCTCCATGTAAGGAAATTAAACAATTCCTTAAGGAAACAAATTCAGTGAATATTTAGATAATAAAAATTATACAAATATACTTTATATTCTATTTCTCCTCGGACAGACTTTCTTTTAAGAAATTGATTGATACTGTTATGACTCACAGAGCAGACTTGGTCCTTGAGAAATGGTGCTATTATTACATTGATTATGTACATATCTTCAAATATTGGAGTTGAACAATTCTACAATAAAATAAAATGTACATTTTGTGTCCACACTAATAGTTATTTTCCTTTTCACTTTGGACTGATCAGATATAGCCTCACATTCAGTTCTACCTCATCCACAATGTAAGACTGCACCAGCGGCACTATAATCACGTGACTGTGGCACATCTGATCCTGTCCCATGCAAAGTGAACCAAAACATGTCTTCAGATTGAGCATACACTTGTATTTGAATCATGCCATTTTTTATTGCTCTCACCCCCGTCGGTTATCAGCAGCAATCCAATGACCTGGAAGATGAACCCTCAAAGAACGGAAAGTGAGTGTTCAAGTTTTTAAGTATTATTTCAAGACAAAAAGTACTCATGGAGATCTGTGAAGGGACCACCAACATCTTACAACAAATGAATGAAATTATTTCCGACTGTCTTGTGAATGCTATTTCTTTTGATGATCTCAGACCCGAAGAACAAAATTACATGTTTCAAATCAATTTTTTTACTTGCTAATTTTTAAATATAAATTTTGTGTTAATGTCCAAATTCAAATGTGAATTTTATTTTATAAATTTTACTTGTTTTATGAATTTTATTTGTTTACAATTATTCAGTTTTATTTACTACATTAGAACCAAATTTAAAAAGTGACATAATTTTATATCCAGGTAAAATGAAATGGCAATAACTAGCTGGAGCACAAAAGTGAAGTGAAAGCCTGAAGAAGCTAAAAAGAATAGGATTTATGAATCCCTGAAGACAATTCTAAAATTAACTTCCTTTTTAAAATGTAATGAATCAGAAGAGACTTCTTCCATTGAACACTCGAGTTTATTGTGTGCACATCATTGTGCTAGTACTGCTATTGCTGAAATTACTAATAGCAATATTAACATAACAGAATTTTTGTTTCAAATTCTGCATCCATTCCCTGCTGTAGTAAAAAAAAATTAATAATGGTGTAGAAAGTGAAACTATTTTATAATCTGAAATTGTCACATCTGCAGACCCAATAAATAACAGAAATACAGATCCTGCATTGTGGAATATTTTTTCTTCCAATGATGTAAATTACTGGATCGAAAGAGAGCCAAATGATTGTCAAAATCACAGTGGAGCATTTGAAAATTCGTGTCAAAAATTTCTGGATGGTAAACAATCAAGGTTCTGTAGTGAGAATATATTTCTAGGGTGCAAAGCTAATGGTGGAAGTTATAAGAGGAAGTAGCTACTACTATATTCTCCATCAGTTGGCTGTGTATATTTTGTTTGCAAACTATTTAGTCCTAAATCATTCAATTATTGATTTGCTACAGATGGATTTAGCAATTGGTATAACCTGAATATGATTGACAAACACGAAAACAGTTCAATTCACAAAGATTGGATGTTATCATATTTAAATTGAAGACATGGTTTTGGCTTAGCTCATGAACCTGAAACACAAATTAGTGAAGAACGTCAGTATTGGAAAGCTTTTTTGCAACTCGTTTTTGCTGTCATTATAACAGTCACTGAATGTGGACTATCTTTTCGAAGAAGAAATAAAATGTTTGGGTCCCCACGAAATGGAAATTTGGGAGGGTTCCTTGAACTTGTTGCTCAGTTTGCTCCATTTTTAGCAGGTCACATCTCAAAATATGGTAACACAGGAAACGGCAACCCATCATAGATGTCTAAAACAATGTGTGAAAAATTAATAAACTTAATAAATGATAAAGGTCAATCAACTATTTTCAGTGAAATAAGCACAGCTCAATATTTCACTTTGTAGATTCTATTCTTGATCTTTCTCATACAGATCATACAGAGTATTGTTTTAAGATACATAACTCCAGCAGATGGAAAACCTGTCAAATGATTTTTCACATTTACTAGCTTAAAAAGTCTTACCAATGAAGAAATCGCAAATCAAGTACTTCACTATTTATGTGAAGTTTGCAAAATTGATTTTTCTAAGTGCAGAGGCCAGCCCTATGACAATACTGCCAATATGTCAAGGCATTATAGAGGCATACCACAGAAATTTTTAGAATGTAATGAATATGTCATTTTCATATCATGTGCTGTGCATTCACTTAATTTTGTAGGATGTAGCAGCACAGTAGATTGTTGTCCGGAAGGTATAGATTTTTTTTCCTACTGCTCAGCTATTATACACATTTTGCCACCTCTACTTAAAATGCGAAGTTCTTAACACATATATAGGCAATGACTGAGTATGAAAATGTCTTTCTAATACGCACTGGGTAGTGCATGCCATAGCAACAAGTGCAGTCCTGGAATTGTACACTCAGCTTCTAGATCCCTTTAGAAAATATTACTGAAGACGAGACACAAAACGCAGATATCAAAAGAGAAGCTGACAACATTGCCAGCAAAACGCAAACAATAAAGTATGTATTCATGCTGGTTATGTGGAATAATATATGCATCATTTTCATTAGACTAGTCAAGCTCTCCAAAATTCAGAAGTAAAATAAAGACCACGCAAATCTCTACCAACTATTAACAGGGCATTTAAGAGAAGATGTTGAAATTTTTGAAAACACAACAAAACGAATACTGCCGAATACTGATTATCAAGCACTTTACTGTCACGGAAGCATTAGAAAGAAACAAGTAAATAACAGAAGTGCTCCAGAAGTATTAGAGATCAATTTCGCATAACTACATACCACACCATCATTGACACACTTGAATCTTCCATAAAAAGAAGGGTGAAAGTGTATGACATTCTTTCAAATAGATTTTCTTTCTTTAACAATGTGGATATACCCGATGAAGATTGCATGAAGGCATCCAAGAAATTAGTGCAGGTTTTTCCCAATGACTTAAATACAAACCTTTACGGAGAAGTGCGACAACTTCATTCTCATGTGAGAACTAAGTTTACAAATACAGGAAAGACAAATTTTACTTAGGTTGGCATGTATGATTCCATAACAGAAGATAAAATGCAACGCATATTTCCCAATGTTGAAATTGCTTTACACATATTTCTAACTTTGATAGTCACAAACTGCACAACAGAACCCTTATTTTCATTCCTAAAGAGACTCAAAAACACTCAGAATATAACAATGATTCAAGAGAGATTCCATTCATTATTTTTATTAAGTATGGAAGGAAGTAGATATTGTTTAGCAGCTTAATTGTGACAAAATAACCGAAAAATTTGTAAGAACAAAGAATAGAAAGAAATGTAAATTATAATATGTTAGAGATGAAAGATCTATCTAAAAACAAAATGCAGTAATTTGTTGTAATATTTTTTCTGAACATTAGATTTTTTTAAATAATTTTTATTATGCTTTAAGTGAAAGTTTACAAATCAAGTCAGTCTGTCACATATAAGCTTATGTACATCTTACTCTATACTCCCATTTACTCTCCCCCTAATGAATCAGCCTGCTCCCTCCTTCCAGTCTCTCCTTCCTGACAATTTTGCCAGTTTCTAAACCTCCTATCTCCCCTCCAGACAGGAGATGCCAACACAGTCTCAAGTGTCCACCCGATACAAGTAGCTCACTCTTCATCAGCAACTCTCTCCAACACATTGTCTAGTCTCTTCCATGTCTATGAGTTGTCTTTGGGAATGGTTCCTGTCCTGGGCCAACAGAAGGTTTGGGGACCATGACCGCCGGAATTCTTCTAGTCTCAGTCAGAACATTAAGCCTGGTCTTTTTATGAGAATTTGGGGTCTGCGTCCCACTGTTCTCCTGCTCCCTCAGGGATTCTGTTGTGCTCCCTGTCAGGGCAGTCATCGGTTGTGGCAGGGCACCATCTAGTTCTTCTGGTCTCAGGATGATGTAAGTCTCTAGTTCATGTGGTCCTTTCTGTCTCTTGGGTTCATAGTTATTGTGTGACCTTGGTGTTCTTCACTCTCCTTTGATCCATGTGGATTGAGACCAATTGGGGCATCTTAGATGGCCGCTTGTTAGCATTTAAGACCCCAGATGCCACACTTCAAAGTGGGATGCGGGATGTTTTCATACTAGAATTTATTTTGCCAATTGACTTAGAAGTCCCCTTAAGCCATAGACCCAAACCCCCACCCTTGCTCCACTGACCTTCAAAGCATTCAGTTTATCCAAGAAACGTCCTTGCCTTTGGTCCAGTTCAGTTGAGCTGACCTTCCCTTGTTAAGTATTGTCCTTTCCTTCACTTAAAGAAGTTCTTATCTGCTAACTAATCAGTGAATAATCCTCTCCCACTCTCCCTCCCTCCCCCCTCTCGTAACCACAAAAGAATGTGTTCTTCTCAGTTTATACTATTTCTCAAGATCTTATAATAGTGGTCTTATACAATATTTGTCCTTTTGCCTCTGACTAATTTCGCTCAGCATAATGCCTTCCAGGTTCCTCCATGTTATGAAACGTTTCACAGATTTGTCACTGTTCTTTATTGATGCATAGTATTCCATTGTGTGAATATACCACAATTTATTTAACCATTCATCCGTTGCTGGACACCTTGGTTGCTTCCAGCTTTTTGCTAATGCAAACAGTGCTACAATAAACATGGGTGTGCATATATCTGTTTGTGTAAAGGCTCTTATTTCGCTAGGATATATTCCGAGGAGTGGGATTTCTGGATTGTATGGTAGTTCTATTTCTAACTTTTTAAGAAAACTCCAGATAGATTTCCAAAGTGGTTGTACCATTCTACATTCCCACCAGCAGTATATAAGAGTTCCAATTTCTCCGCAGCCTCTCCAACATTTATTATTTTGTGTTTTTTGGATTAATGCCAGCCTTGTTGGAGTGAGATGGAATCTCATCGTAGTTTTAATTTGCATTTCTCTAATGGCTAATGATCGAGAGCATTTTCTCATGTATCTGTTAGCTGCCTGAATATCTTCTTTAGTGAAGTGTGTGTTCATATCCTTTGCCCACTTCTTCATTGGGTTATTTGTCTTTTTGTGGTTGAGTTTTAACAGAATCATATAGATTTTAGAGATCAGGCGCTGGTCGGAGATGTCATAGCTGAAAATTTTTTCCCAGTCTGTAGGTGGTCTTTTTACTCTTTTGGTGAAATCTTTGGATGAGCATAGGTGTTTGATTTTGATTTTTTCCCAGTTATCTCCTTTCTCTTCGTCATTTTTGGTAATGTTTTGTATTCTGTTTATGCCCTGTATTAGGGCTCCTAGGGTTGTCCCAATTTTTTCTTCCATGATCTTTATCGTTTTAGTCTTTATGTTTAGGTCTTTGATCCACTTGGAGTTAGTTTTTGTGCATGGTGTGAGGTATGGGTCCCGTTTTATTTTTTTGCAAATGGAAATCAAGTTATGCCAACACCATTTCTTAAAAAGACTATCTTTTCCCCAATTAACTGACACTGGGCCTTTGTCAAATATCAGCTGCTCATATGTGGATGGATTTATATCTGGGTTCTCAATTCTGTTCCATTGGTCTATGTGCCTGTTGTTGTACCACTACCAGGCTGTTTTGACTACTGTGCCTGTAAAACAGGTTCTAAAATCAGGTAGAGTGAGGCCTCCCACTTTCTTCTTCTTTTTCAGTAATGCTTTACTTATCCGGGGCTTCTTTCCCTTCCATATGAAGTTGGTGATTTGTTTCTCCACCACATTAAAAAATGACATTGGAATTTGGATCGGAAGTGCATTGTATGTATAGACGGCTTTTGGTAGAATAGACATTTTTACTATGTTAAGTCTTCCTATCCATGAGCAAGGTTTGTTTTTCCACTTATGTAGGTCCCTTTTAATTTCTTGCACTAGTACTTTGTAGTTTTCTTTGTATAGGTCTTTTACATCTTTGGTAAGAGGTATTCCTAAGTATTTTATCTTCTTGGGGGCTACTGTGAATGGTATTGATTTGGTGATTTCCTCTTCAATGTTCTTTTTGTTGATGTAGAGGAATCCAAGTGATTTTTGTATGTTTATCTTATAACCTAAGACTCTGCCAAACTCTTCTATTAGTTTCAGTAGTTTTCTGAAGGTGTCCTTAGGGTTTTCTGTGTATAAGATCATGTCATCTGCAAATAGAGATAATTTTATTTCCTTCTTGCCAATCCGAATGCCTTTTATTTCTTTGTCTAGCCTAATTGCTCTGGCTGGGCCTTCTAGCACAATGTTGAATAAGAGTGGTGAAAAAGGGCATCCTTGTCTGGTTCCCGTTCTCAAGGGAAATGCTTTCAGGCTCTCTGCATTTAGAGTGATGTTGACTGTTGGCTTTGTATAGATGCCCTTTATTATGTTGAGGAATTTTCCTTCAATACCTATTTTGGTGAGAGTTTTTATCATAAATGGGTGTTGGACTTTCTCAAATGCCTTTTCTGCATCTATTGATAAGATCATGTGGTTTTTGTCTTTTCTTTTATTTATATGGTGGATTACATTAATTGTTTTTCTAATATTAAACCAACCTTGCATACCTGGTATAAATCCCACTTGGTTGTGGTGGATTATTTTTTTGATATGTTGTTGAATTCTATTGGCTAGAATTTTGTTGAGGATTTTTGCATCTATGTTCATGAGGGATATAGGTCTGTAATTTTCTTTTTTTGTGATGTCCTTACCTTTTTTTTTTTTTTTTACCTGGTTTTGGTATCAGGGATATGCTGGCTTCATAGAAAGAGTTTGGTAGTATTCCATCATTTCCTATGCTTTGAAATACCTTTAGTAGTAGTGGTGTTAACTCTTCTCTCAAAGTTTGGTAGAACTCTGCAGTGAAGCCATCCGGGCCTGGGCCTTTTTTTGTTGGGAGTTTTTCGATTAATTTTTCAATCTCTTTTTTTGTTATGGGTCTATTTAGTTGTTCTACTCTGATTGTGTAAGTTTAGGTAGGTAGTGTTTTTCTAGGAATTCATTCATTTCTTCTAGGTTTGCAAATTTGTTAGAGTAGAGTTTTTCGTGATAATCTGATAGGATTCTTTTAATTTCAGTTGGGTCTGTTGTGATGTGGCCCATCTCGTCTCTTATTCGGGTTATTTGTTTCCTTTCCTGTATTTCTTTAGTCAGTCTGGCCAATGGTTTATCAATTTTGTTAATTTTTTCAAAGAACCAGCTTTTGGCTTTGTTAATTCTTTCAATTGTTTTTCTGTTCTCTAATTCATTTAGTTCAGCTCTAATTTTTATTATTTGTTTTCTTCTGGTGCCTGATGGATTCTTTTGTTGCTCGCTTTCTATTTCTTCAAGTTGTAAGGACAGTTCTCTGATGTTGGCTCTTTCTTCTTTATGTATGTGTGCATTTATTGATATAAATTGACCTCTGAGCACTGCTTTTGCTGTGTCCCAGAGGCTTTGAAAAGAAGTGTTTTCATTCTCATTGCATTCTATGAATTTCTTTATTCCCTCCTTAATGTCTTCTATAACCCAGTCTTTTTTGTTCAGTTTCCAAGTATTTGGTTTCTTTTCCCTAATTTTTCCGTTATTGATTTCCACTTTTATGGCCTTGTGGTCTAAGAAAATGCTTTGTAATATTTCGATGTTTTGGATTCTGCAAAGGTTTGTTTTATGACCTAATATGTGATCTATTCTAGAGAATGTTCCAAGTGCACTAGAAAGAAAAGTATACTTTAAAGAGATTGAAACGGTAATCAAAAAAATCCCAACGAAAAAAAGCCCTGGCCCAGACGGCTTCACTGCAGAGTTCTACCAAACATTCAGAGGAGAGTTAACACCACTACTACTAAAGGTATTTCAAAGCATAGAAAATGACAGAATACTACCCAACTCATTCTATGAAGCCACCATCTCCCTGATACCAAAACCAGGTAAAGACATTACAAAAAAAGAAAATTATAGACCTATATCCCTCATGAACATAGATGCAAAAATCCTCAACAAAATTCTAGCCAATAGAATTCAACAACATATCAAAAAAATAGTTGACCACGATCAAGTGGGATTTATACCAGGTATGCAAGGCTGGTTTAATATCAGAAAAACCATTAACGTAATCCACCACATAAATAAAACAAAAGAGAAAAACCACACGATCTTATCAATTGATGCAGAAAAGGCATTTGAAAAAGTCCAACACCCATTTATGATAAAAACTCTCACCAAAATAGGAATTGAAGGAAAATTCCTCAACATAATAAAGGGCATCTATGCAAAGCCAACAGCCAACATCACTCTAAATGGAGAGAACCTGAAAGCATTTCCCTTGAGAATGGGAACCAGACAAGGATGCCCTTTATCACTGCTCTTATTCAACATTGTGCTAGAAGTCCTAGCCAGAGCAATTAGGCTAGACAAAGATACAAAGGGCATCCAGATTTGCAAGGAGGAAGTAAAATTGTCTCTATTTGCAAATGACATGATCTTATACACAGAAAACCCTAAGGACACCTTCAGAAAACTACTGAAACTAATAGAAGAGTTTGGCAGAGTCTCAGGTTATAAGATAAACATACAAAAATCACTTGGATTCCTCTACACAACAAAAAGAACATCGTAGAGGAAATCACCAAATCAATACCATTCACAGTAGCCCCCAAGAAGATAAAATACTTAGGAATAAATCTTACCAAAGATGTAAAAGACCTATACAAAGAAAACTACAAAGCTCTGCTACAAGAAATTGAAAAGGACATACTTAAGTGCAAAAACATACCTTGCTCATGGATAGGAAGACTTAACATAGTAAAAATGTCTATTCTACCAAAAGCCATCTATACATACAATGCACTTCCGATCCAAATTCCAATGTCATTTTTTAAGGTGATGGAGAAACAAATCACCAACTTCATATGGAAAGGAAAGAAGCCTGGGATAAGCAAAGCATTACTGAAAAAGAAGAAGAAAGTGGGAAGCCTCACTCTACCTGATTTCAGAAGCTATTATGCAGCCACAGTAGTCAAAACAGCCTGGTATTGGTACAACAACAGGCACATAGACCAGTGGAACAGAATTGAGAACCCAGATATAAATCCATCCACATATGAGCAGCTGATATTTGACAAAGGCCCAGTGTCAGTTAATTGGGAAAAAGATAGTCTTTTTAACAAATGGTGTTGGCATAACTGGATATCCATTTGCAAAAAAATGAAACAGGGCCCATACCTCACACCAAGCACAAAAACTAACTCCAAGTGGATCAAAGACCTAAACATAAAGACTAAAATGATAAAGATCATGGAAGAAAAAATAGGGGCAACCTTAGGAGCCCTAATACACGGCGTAAACAGAATACAAAACATTACCAAAAATGACGAAGAGAAACCAGATAACCGGGAGCTCCTAAAAATCAAACACCTATGCTCATCTAAAGACTTCACCAAAAGAGTAAAAAGACCACCTACAGACTGGGAAAAAATTTTCAGCTATGACATCTCCGACCAGCGCCTGATCTCTAAAATCTATATGATTCTGTCAAAACTCAACCACAAAAAGACAAACAACCCAATCAAGAAGTGGGCAAAAGATATGAACACACACTTCACTAAAGAAGATATTCAGGCAGCTAACAGATACATGAGAAAATGCTCTCGATCATTAGCCATTAGAGAAATGCAGATTAAAACTACGATGAGATTCCATCTCACTCCAACAAGGCTGGCATTAATCCAAAAAACACAAAATAATAAATGTTGGAGAGGCTGCGGAGAGATTGGAACTCTTATACTCTGCTGGTGGGAATGTAAAATGGTACAACCACTTTGGAAACCGATCTGGCGTTATCTTAAAAAGTTAGAAATAGAACTACCATACAACCCAGAAATCCCACTCCTCGAAATATACCCTAGAGAAACAAGAGTCTTCACACAAACAGATATATACACACCCATGTTTATTGCAGCTCTGTTTACAATAGCAAAAAGCTGGAAGCAACCAAGGTGTCCATCAACGGATGAATGGGTAAATAAATTGTGGTATATTCACACAATGGAATACTACGCATTGATAAAGAACAGTGATGAATCTGTGAAACATTTCATAACATGGAGGAACCTGGAAGGCATTATGCTGAGCGAAATTAGTCAGAGGCAAAAGGACAAATATTGTATAAGACCACTATTATAAGATCTTGAGAAATAGTATAAACTGAGAAGACCACATACTTTTGTGGTTACGAGCGGGGGAGGGAGGGATGGTGGGAGAGGGTTGTTTACTGATTAATTAGTAGGTAAGAACTGCTTAAGTGAAGGGAAGGACAACACTCAATACATGGAAGGTCAGCTCAATTGGACTGGATCAAAAGCAAAGAAGTTTCTGGGATAAACTGAATGCTTCAAAGGTCAGTGGAGCAAGGGCGGGGGTTTGGGAACCAGGATTTAAGGGGATTTCTAAGTTAATTGGCAAAATAATTCTATTATGAAAACATTCTGCATCCCACTTTGAAATGTGGTTTCTGGGGTCTTAAATGCTAACAAGCGGCCAACTAAGATGCATCAATTGGTCTCAGCCCACCTGGAGCAAAGGAGAATGAAGAACACCAAGGTCACACGACAACTAAGAGCCCAAGAGACAGAAAGGGCCACATGAACCAGAGACCTACATCTTCCTGAGACCAGAAGAACTAGTTGGTGCCTGGCCACAATCGATGACTGCCCTGACAGGGAGCACAATAGAGAACCCCTGAGGGAGCAGGAGATCAGTGGGATGCAGACCCCAAATTCTCATAAAAAGACCAAACTTAATGGTCTGACTGAGACTAGAGGAATCCCGGCGGTCATGGTCCCCAAACCTTCTGTTGGCACAGGACAGGAACCATTCCCAAAGACAACTCATCAGACATGAAAGGAACTAGACAGTGGGTAGGAGAGAGATGCTGATGAAGAGTGAGCTAATTATATCAGGTGGACACTTGAGATTGTGTTGGCATCTCCTGTCTGGAGGGGGGATGGGCAGATAGAGAGAGTTGGAAGCTGGCAAAATTGTCACTACAGGAGAGACTGGAAGGGCTGACTCATTAGGGGGAGAGCAAGTGGGAGTACGGAGTAAGATGTATATAAACTTAAATGTGACAGACTGACTTGATTTGTAAACGTTCACTTGAAGCTCAATAAAAGTTAATAAAAAAAAAGTATACTTTGCAGCTGTTGGGTGGCATGTTCTGTATAAGTCTATGAGGTCAAGTTGGTTGATTGTAGCAATTAGGTCTTCCATCTCTCTATTGTGCTTCTTACTGGAAGTCCTATCCTTCTCCTAAAGTGGTGTGTTGAAGTCTCCTACTATAATTGTGGAGGTGTCGCTCTCACTTTTCAGTTCTGTTAAAGTTTGTTTTATGTATCTTGCAGCCCTGTCATTGGGTGCATAAATATTTAATATGGTTATATCTTCCTGGTCAATTGTCCCTTTAATCATTATGTAGTGTTCTTCTTTATCCTTTGTGGTGGATTTAACTTTAAAGTCTATTTTGTCGGAAATTAATATTGCTACTCCTGCTCTGTTTTGATTGTTGTTTGCTTCATATATTTTTTCCATCCTTTGAGTTTTAGTTTGTTTGTGTCTCTAAGTCTAAGGTGTGTCTCTTGTAGGCAGCATATAGATGGATCGTGTTTCTTTATCCAGTCTGAGACTCTCTGTCTCTTTATTGGTACATTTAGTCCATTTACATTCAGCGTAATTATAGATAAGTATGTGTTTAGTGCTGCCATTTTGATGCCTTTTTGTGTGTGTTGTTGACAATTTCATTTTTCCACTTACTTTTTTGTGCTGAGATGTTTTTCTTTGTAAATTGTGTGTTCCTCACTTTCATAGTAGTCGAATTTATGTTTGCTGAGTTGTTATGTTTTTCTTGGTTTTTATTTTGAGTTATGGAATTGTTAGACCTCTTTGTGGTTACCTTAATATTTGCCCCTATTTTTCTAAGTAAAAACCTAACTTGTATTGTCCTATATCGCCTTGTTTTCCTCTGCATATGGCAGTTCTATGTCTCCTGTATTTAGTCCCTCTTTTTGATTATTGTGATCTTTTACATAATGACTTCAATGATTCCCTGTTTTGAGCATTTTTTTCTTTTTTAAACTAATCTTAATTGGTTTTTGTGATTTCCCTATTTGAGTTGATATCAGGATGTTCTGTTCTGTGATCTTGTGTTGTGTTGGTATCTGATATTATTGAACAATTTTCTTTAGTATTTCTTGTAGCTTTGGTTTGGTTTTTGCAAATTCTCTAAGCTTGTGTTTATCTGTAAATGTTTTAATTTCACCTTCATATTTGAGAGAGAGTTTTGCTGGATATATGATTCCTGGCTGGCAGTTTTTCTCCTTCAGTGCTCTATATGTGTCATCCCATTGCCTTCTTGACTGCATGGTTTCTACTGAGTAGTCTGAACTTATTCTTATTGATTCTCCTTTGGAGGAGACCTTTCTTTTATCCCTGGCTGCTTTTAAAATTTTCTCTTTATCTTTGGTTTTGGCAAGTTTGATGATAATATGTCTTGGTGATTTTCTTTTTGGATCAATCTTATATGGGGTTCGATGAGCATCTTGGATAGATATCCCTTCATCTTTCATGATGTCAGGGAAGTTTTCTGTCAGCAGATCTTCAACTATTCTCTCTGTATTTTCTGTTATCCCTCCCTGTTCTGGGACTCCAATCACATGCAAGTTATTCTTCTTGATAGAGTTCAACATGATGCTTAGGGTTTCTTCATTTTTTTTTTTTAATTCTTTTATCTGATTTTTCTTCAACTATATTGTTGTAGATTGCCTTATCCTCCTACTTCCCCACTCTGCATTCCAATTGCTCGATTCTGCTCCTCTGACTTCCTATTGCCTTGTCTAATTCTGTAATTTTACTGTTAATTTTTTGGACTTCTGAATGCTGCCTCTCTATGGATTCTTGCAGCTTATTAATTTTTCCACTATGTTCTTGAATAATCTTTTTTATTTCTTCAACTGCTTTATCAGTGTGTTCCTTGGCTTTTTCTGTAGATTGCCTTATTTCATTTCTGAGGTCATCCCTGATGTCTTGAAGCATTCTGTAAATTAGTTTTTTATATTCTGCATCTGGCAATTCCAGGATTGTATCTTCATTTGGGAAAGATTTTGATTCTTTAATTTGGGGAGTTGTAGAAGCAATCATGGTCTGCTTCTTTATGTGCTTTGATATCAACTGCTGTCTCCGACCCATCTCTAAGATATTGTAGTGATTTATTTTATATTTGCTCACTGAGTCTTATCTTGTTTTGTTTTCCTTCAATATACGTAGATGGGCTACTAGATTGTGCTTTCTTGATTGTTGTAGCCTTTGAATCACTTATGTCCTCTTATCAGCTGGTTTGGGCCATTACCAGATACATAAGCCTAAGAGTCCATTCACTATTCTTGAGTAGAATCTGATTTTGGGTCACCAAGTGTGTGGTGTAGACTGTCACCTATGCACTTAGAGGAGTAGTGGTGATATTTGTGTGCACCAGATTCTAGTAGCAGCAGGGGGTCACACTCCAGGGGAGGCAGGATGCTGACAGGCTTCCCTCAAGTGCCAGTGAGGTAGGTGTGTCTCTATTCCTAAAGCACTTTTGTGGGTGGGCTCTGCAGCAGTACCTTAGGCACCCAATGCATGTACCTCTACAGATTGGTAGTTGTCACTATCCTCAGACCCCTATGGCAGGAAGCTACATGGTTTGGGCGGAGCTTCTGCCCTCAGTTCCCCATTGTGGGTCAGTGAGGGCTCTGTTTAATAGGTAGAGATATCAGACCTAGGAAACTTGTCTTTACAGTAATCCGCTAAAACAATTATAGTCAGATCACTATCAGAATTGCCTTTGCATTATAATAGCCACCTTGTTCCCTGTAGGGATGAAAGCCCAAGACTGTGGATCACATATTCTTGGCTGGAGCTGGTTCTGTATTTTTAGTCCAATTTTGGGAAGTCAGGGAAGGACAAAATACCTGGGTTTTTTGTAGCTGCTTCTCTCAGGCCGGGAGAATGGGTTAGGAAAAGACAAAAACAAAGAAACAAAGAAAAAAAAACCCGTAGAGCACTTGTCTCTCTGGCCCAGGAAATTCCAATGTTAATGAAGCTGCCTGGGAAGGGGAGGGGAGGGATCAGATAGATAGGAGAGAGTAGCACCCCAGAATATAGACAAATTTACTTTTCTTGCTTAGTGATGACTGTTTTATCTGAGATTCCCAAGCGGTGTGTAGCCTGTGTGCGTTGGCTGGGTCGATTGCCCCAAGGGTCAGGCCCACATCCTGTGCTTGTGCTGTCTCAGAAGCCGTGGTCAATTCCTCCGCTCCTAGCCCATAGCCCAGCACCGAGGTTCTCGGCTGGGATACCACACTCCAGGCTCCAAAAGCAGTCGCTGCCTCCCGGTGATTTCTCCTCCTGTCAGCCGTGTTGCTGTGCCACCTGCGTTCACTGGCTGGGCCTCCCCCAAGATCACTTCTGGGGGCTAGGGCTGTGTTCCAAGTTTGCACCATCTCAGGATGCCATGCACAGCTCCCCTGCGCCCAGTCCAAAGCCTGGTGCCAGGGTTTTCTGACTGGGACACTGGTTCCAGGCTCCGAAAACAGTCGCTGCTTCCCCGTGGTTGCTTGTTCTCTCATTAGCCGTGTCAGTGTGCAGCCTGCTTGCGCTGGCTGAGTCTCTGTCACTCAGGTCAAATGTTTAGATCTGTGTTTGGTGGTCAGGGTTCATAGATTGGCATGTATGTGATTGGTTCCCTTGTTTTTCTGAGTCTTTGTTGCAAGCGGGATTCGAGGCAGCTTCTACCTAGTCAGCCATCTTGGCCCCGCCTCCTCTGACCATTAGATTTTTTATGATACCTTTTCATTTGGTCATTTAGAATTATAGCATTTATTACAAAACAAGCATCAAAGTTTAAGTATAAGCCATTTAAAGCAAAATTGGTAAAGTCAGTTTTTCATTGTGGGAGTCAACAGAATTTTACATTGATTGTTGAACAACTAAGTCCGCTGACTCATTTTCTTTGTTATAGAATATAAGGAATTTTTTTTTGTAGAAAATGTGTTGTATAGTAAAAATCTTAGTACTTTACGTTCACTAAAATCTTATAATCCAGTTCATCTCATTCCACTAAAATGACATACGCCACTTTTTCATTTAATCAATAATATTATAGTTGCATTTAAAAAGAAGTTACATCAGGGATAGCTAAGACACACACACATATAAACATACATGTGTATATAGAACTCACATGTCTCATTTGAATGTGTGAGTAAGCAGAGGAGGGGGCACCACTAATTATTAGTGTTTAGGACCCTCACATGCCTTAATTCAACCCTGGTTATATTCAGGGTGCTACGGAAATAATAAACAAAATGAAGCCAGATTTTTAGAACAACTCTGTCCAATATGCTAGCCAGCAGGCAAAAGTGACTAGTGTGACTATATGACTGAAATTTTAATTTTATTTAATTTTAATTACTTTAAATTTAATTTTAATAGTGACATGCAGTTAGTGGCTACTATATAGAAAAGTACAAGTTTAAACATTTCCATTATTACAGAGATTTTTATTAGACAATACTGCTTAAACAATGGTTTGGCATACTTTCTCTGTAGAAGGCCAGAGAGTAAATAAGTAAATGTTTCAGGCTTTATTAGCCATATAATCTGTTGCAGTTATTCAGTTCTGCCACTACAGTTGAAAGCAGCCATGGACAATGCATAAAGAAATTATTGTGGCTGTGTTTCAATAAAACTTTATTTATGGACACTGAAATCTTATTTTCATATGTCACAAATCCGCCACATTTCTAACAGTTTGTCATACTATGGCTGGTTTCAGAAAAGGATGTGGAACCAGGGATATCATTGCTGATGTCAGATGGATCCCAGCTGAAAGCAGAGAATACCAGAAGAATGTTTACCTGTGTTTTATTGACTATGCAAAGGCATTCGACTGTGTGGATCATAACAAATTATGGAAAACATTGAGAAGAATGGGAATTCCAGAACACTAAATTATGCTCATGAGGAAGCTTTACATAGATCAAAAGGCAGTTGTTCAGACAGAACAAGGGCATACTGATTGGTTTAAAGTCAGGAAAGATGTGCATCAGTGTTGTATCCTTTTGCCATATCCGTTCGATCTCTATGCTGAGCAGATAATCCGAGAGGCTGGACTGTATAAAGAAGAACAGGGCATCAGGATTGGAGGAAGACTCATTAACAACCTGTGTTATGCAGATGACACAACCTTGCTTGCTGAAAGTGAAGAGGACTTGAAGCACTTACTAATGAAGATCAAAGACCACAGCCTTCAGTATGGATTACACCTCAACATAAAGAAAACAAAAATCCTCACAACTGGACCAATAAGCAACATTATGATAAATGGAGAAAAGATTGAAGTTTCAAGGATTTCATTTTACTTGGATCCACAATCAACAGCCATAGAAGCAGCAGTCAAGAAATCAAAAGACACATTGCATTGGGCAAATCTGCTGCAAAGGACCTCTTTAAAGTGTTGAAGAGCAAAGATGTCACCTTGAAGACTGAGGTGCGCCTGACCCAAGACATGGCATTTTCAATCGCATCATATGCATGTGAAACCTGGACAATGAATAAGGAAGACCAAAGAAGAATTGATGTCTTTGAATTGTGGTATTGGTGAAGAATATTGAATACACCATGGACTGCCAAAAGAATGAACAAATCTGTCTTAGAAGTACAACCAGAACGCTCCTTAGAAGCAAGGATGGTGAAACTGGGTCTTACATACTTTGGGCAGGTTGTCAGGAGGGATCAGTCCCTGGAGAAGGACATCATGCTTGGCAGAGTACAGGGTCAGTGGAAAAGAGGAAGATCCTCAACAAGGTGGATTGACACAGTGGCTGCAACAATGAACTCAAGCATAACAACGATTGTATGGATGGCTCAGGACTGGGCGATGTTTCATTCTGTTGTGCATAGGGTCACTATGAGTCGGAGCTGACTCAACGGCACCTAACAACGACAACATTCCACAAATATTATTCTTCTTTTGATTTTTTTCTGCTCTTTAAAAATGTAAAAATTACTCTTAGCTACCCCCTCCCCCAGAAAAAAAAACTGCCTTTGAGTTGATTCCAACTCATAAAAAAAACCAATGGGTTTAATTTGGCCCATAGACCTTCCAATTCCTGGTCCTGACTGATAATCAAGAAACACATCTCAGAGGGGGTTATATTTAGTTGAAACCTGAAGTTCTAGAACTTATCAGGCTAGTAACCTCCTGGAAAAAAAGTGAAGAATGAGGAAGGAGAGGACAAGAAGGACATGATGGTAAGGAGACGAAAGAGAAAGAAGAGAGGAAGAAAGGAACATATATGGAGACATAAAGACTTGAGGGATGATAACACATTCATGGAATTACAAATAAAACTGAATATAACAAGATATGAGGTTGAGAGAGGCTGGAGATCAAAGTGTGAAAGCAGGGAATAGGTGGTTTTTGCAACATCCTAAAGAAGGCAATGAATGAGGACAAAAGAGATGGAGGGAAGAATGGACCAATTCATCGAGAAAGACTAGTTTGAAAATATAATAACATTAAATTTTTTTTAAATCTGGGATAGGATGGGATCAAGACAAAATTCTACTTTGGAGTTCCGGGCACATGTAATTCCTCTGGAGGTGCAGATTGGTGCAATCACAGCCCCTTCTTAGAAGTTGTTTTTAACTTTTGCATTCCAATATCAATGCATCTTGATGGTGTGTTTGATCAATTTCAGATTGCAGAAGTTGGTAAAAATCTTCAGTATCTTCATCTTTGGTATTAGTGGTTGGTGCATAAATTTGAATAATAGTTGTATTAACTGGTCTTCCTTGTAGGCAGAATGGGTATTACCCTATCACTGACAGTGTTGTATTTCAGGATAGATCTTGAAATTTTCTTTTTGACGATGAAGGTAACACTATTCCTCTTCAATTTGTAGTTCCTGGCAGCGTAGACCATGAAATTGTCTGATTCAAAATGGCCAATATCAGTCCATTTCAGCTCGCTAATGCCTAGGATATCAATCTTCCAGTGTTCCATTTCATTTTGGATGACTTCCAATTTCCCTTGATTCTTACTTCCTATGTTCCACATTCCAATTACTAATAGATGTTTGCAGCTGTTTATTCTCATTTTGAATCATGCCAATTGGCTAAAGAAGGTCCCAAAAGCTTTATTCCTTCCACATCACTAAGGTGGACTCTACTTCGAGGACTTCATTCCCTAATAACTGTCATTCAGCAGGGAGTCAATTGTCTGCCAAGTGGCCCTACGCTGCCATTCAACATCACATCCTTCAGAAAGACAGAGTAATGTTCCAAAAGTCAAACAATTCAAGTCATGCAAACCCTGACTGGCTCCATTTCTTCCCTAACTTATCTAATTAGCAGTCTCCTTAACTGTAAAACATGAAAAAAATAATGGTTCCAAACTCATGGTGTGTACAAAATTAAAGAAGTAACTTCTGTGAAATGCCTGTTACAAAGCTTAGCACCCAGTAAGTACTCAATAAATGGCAAATATTATTACTGGTATTATTGATATCACTATAGTTATTAAATTTTTACTTAATTTCTCGCTGCCGAAATGGGAGTTAAGATTCAACCAGGCTCCAAATTTCTGAATTATTTCAAAGAAGTAATTAAAAAAACAAATGTTTCCTTCATCAAAAAAAAAAAGATAAAATTTGTCACTTCATCACTCACAAATATTCTGATTTGTTTTCCAGATAACCTCCCAGCTTGTCATGCTATAGCCAGCATAACTTGCAAATTAGTCATTTTGAAAGGAAGACAAATGGAAGTGTTTGTGCCAAGGTAAGAAAATATCAAGCATTCAGTAATAAAAAGGCATGAATATGCTACGAGGTCTTCCAATAAAACATTTAAACATCAATAAATCTCAATAAAAAAAATTATAGGATGCAGAATCTAGGTGTGCATACTGTTAGTGTGACATGTGTTGGTTTCCATTCCCAAAAGCATGAAATAATAACAAGAGGAAATAATTACAGAGTTTTACTGTGTGCCAGGCACTGTTCTAAGCCCTTCACAAGCATTTCCCAATTCCTCACAAGCAACACCATAAGGCAGGTATTTTTAATATTTACAGTAGAGAAAAGAGGGGCATACAAAAGTTGACTGACTTGTACCATTTTATAAAACCAAGATTTAAATCTATTCACTGTGACTCCAGAATCCATGCTTCTAACCATGAAGGTGCCCTGCATTTTGTGTTGGAAAGACAGGATATATGCGGCGAAGCTGGATCATAGTTGGGAACCCAGTTCTGCTGTGGACATCTCTGCGTGACCTCATTACCATATTCTCATCTTTAAAAAAAGTTTCTTCTTAGGAATTTTGGAAGAAGTAAATATTTAATTTATATATGTAAAATACCTATGATGTTTTCCTAACACAAGGCTGACATTCAATGATTGTTGCTTCCTTTCTCCCACCATGAGTAAAATCTTCTTGATTCTGTTTTCTTAAACAGGGACTGTATTAATCTACAGGTGTTTCTTCTCACCAGAAAGTGATACACTGCTATGTTCTCTAATCCTGTGCTTTTTTGATGATTTATCTCTCATGTACTTTCAAAATTAGCAATAAGCATAGAAGTGACTCAATTTTAATACCCACATTTCTGTCAACTTACATCATGTTTGCCTGGGTGGTAAAACAAATTTTCATAATTTCATTATCGTGATAAACTGAAAAAGAACTTGCATTCTGGCATTAAAATAATATACCTTCTCTAGAAAGGCTCTAACTCTAGCTTCATGAATATGACAGATGATTTTCTTATTCTAGTCACGCTTTATGTGGGAAATGAACTTGCTGTTTGAACTATATACAAATTATATTGTTCTTCATTATTTCTTAGGAGAGAGAAACTACAAAAGCTCATAAGTTTTTGTAACATTCAAATTGGTGGCAGTAGCATTAATGTTTTGTATACCTTGCATTTCTTTTCAGAAAACAACATGAGCATGCTTTGTCATCTAGAGAGTAGTCAAGAACCTACCATGGGCTTACTATCCATGCCTGAGGAAATGTCAATGTTTTTCTTCACCTTTTTAACCTGACTTGACTTCAATTTGAACTGGATATAAGCAAATGCAATTCTTTCTTTTTTAACAGGTGTATTGAGGTATAACTGACATAAAATAGACTGCACATTTTAAACTATACAATTGGATAAGTTTAGGTATATGTATATAAACAGGTTTTTTTTCTCTTTATATGCCCATGAAACACTTACCATAATCACAATTACCACATTCTAGTTAATGAACATATCCATCATTCCCAAAAGTTTCTTTGTGCCCTTTTGTAAATCTATCCCTCCCTGCTACTCTCCTTGGCCCCCTCCCATCCCCAAGAGTGGCAGACACACTCAAAATTGTCTCCAATGCTGCCTGCTTCCCGTTGTTCATGCCCTTGTTTAATTCTCTGCCCTTGAGGGTGGGCAGGATCTGTGGCTTGCTTCTAACCAATAGAATATGGCAAAAGTGAAGGGATGTAAGTGAGTGTATATATACATCATTATGCTACATAGATTATAATAAAGGAGACCGTTCCCCTTCCTGCCTTTGAGGAAGCAAGCTGCCAATTTGTGAGTTGCCATATGGAGAGGGTCATGAGACAAGGAACTGAGGGTGGCCTTTGGCTGAAAACCAGAAAGAAACCAAGATTCTCAGTCTGGCAGCCTGCAAGAAAGTGATTTCTACTAAAAGCTACATGAACTTGGAAGCTGATCCTTCCCCAGTTGAGCCTCAGATGAGAACCAGCCCTGCCTGAGACCTAGATTGCAGCCTTACAGAGAACACTGCTAAACTGTGCCAGATGCTCGACCCACGTAAAGTGTGAGGTAATAAATGTGTTTTGTTATAAGATGCTAAGTTTGTAGTAATATTGTTATACAGCAATAGATAATTATTATACCACACAATCATTGATCCACTTTCTGTCCACCTAGACTAGTCTGCACTTTCTAGAATTTTATATAAAAGAAAATAAACAGTATATACTCTTTTTTATCTGGCTTCGTTCACTCAGCGTAATTACTTGAGGTTCATCTATGTTGTTGGCTGTACCATAGTTCATTCCTTTTTCTACTGAGTGTTATGCTATTGTAAGAAAACACCATAATTTGTTTATCCACTCACCTAATGATGGGTATTTTTGTTGTTTCCACTCTTGGGCTACTACAAGTAAAACATTAGCTCTTTCTATTGACATACACTTTAGTTTATCGTGGGTAAATACGTAGAAGTGCAATGGCTGGATCATATGGTAGGTTGTACTCCCACCCAGCAGTGCATGAGGATTCCAGTTTTTCCACGTTCTCATCAGAACTTGATACACTCAATCTTTTTAAAGGTATGTAGTGGTAGTTAAATAGTGGTAGTTCAGGGTTGTATTCTTTCACCATACCTATTTAATCTGTATGCTGAACAAATAATCAGAGAAGCTGGACTATATGAAGAAGAACAGGGCATCAGGATTGGAGGAAGACTCATTAACAACCTGCATTATGCAGATGACACAACCTTGCTTGCTGAAAGTGAAGAGGACTTGAAGCACTTACTAATGAAGATCAAAGACCACAGCCTTCAGTATGGATTACACCTCAACATAAAGAAAACAAAAATCCTCACAACTGGACCAATGAACAACATCATGATAAACAGAGAAAAGATTGAAGTTGTCAAGGATTTCATTTTACTTGGATCCACAATCAACAGCCATGGAAGCAGCAGTCAAGAAATCAAAAGACGCATTGCACTGGGCAAATCTGCTGCAAAGGACCTCTTCAAAGTGTTGAAGAGCAAAGATGTCACCTTGAAGACTAAGGTGCACCTGACCCAAGCCAGGGCATTTTCAATCACATCATATGCATGTGAAAGCTGGGCAATGAATAAGGAAGACTGAAGAAGAGTTGACGCCTTTGAATTATGGTGTTGGCAAAGAATGTTGAATATACCATGGGCTGCCAAAAGAACAAACAAATCTGTCTTAGAAGAAATACAACCAGAATGCTCCTTAGAAGCAAGGATGGTGAGACTACGTCTTACATACTTTGGACATGGACTTTTGTCTTACATGTTTCCAGGAGGGATCAGTCCCTAGAGAAGGACATCGTGCTTGGCAGAGTACAGGGTCAACGGAAAAGAGGAAGACCCTCAAAGAGGTGGATTGACACAGTGGCTGCAACAGTGAGCTCAAGCATAACAATGATTGTAAGGACGGTGCAGTACCGGGCAGCGTTTCATTCCGTTGTGCATAGGGTCACCATGAGTCGGAACCGACTCGATGGTAACTAACAACAACAACAACAGTGGTAGTTATTGTATTTTAATTTGCATTTCCCTAATGACAAATGATGGTGAATATCTTTTCAAGTCCTTATTCACTATCTGTATATTTTCTTTGGTGAAGTGTCTGTTCAAACCTTTGCCTGATTTTCTTAATTGTTCTTATTATTGAATTTTGAGAGTTCTTTACATATTATAGATACAAGTCCTTTATCATAGATTTCATTTGAAAATATTTTCTCCCAGTATGTCTTTTCATTCTGTTAACAGTGTCTTTCAAAAAGCGAAGTTTTTATTTTGATAAAGTTCAAATTATCTGTTATTTTATGGAACATGCATTTCTCATTTTATCTAAGAAATCTTTGCCTAATCCAAGATCACAAAGATATTCTTTTTATGCATTTTCCTGAGAGCTTTATAGTTTGGAGGCTTACATTTACTTCAGTGATCCATTTTCAGTTAATTTTTTATATAGCATCAGGTATTAATTATTCATGAATATCCAATTGTTCAGCATCATTTGTTAAAAAGACTGTTCCCTTTCCACTGAGCTGCCTTCGCATCTTTCCAGAAAAATCAATTGTCCATGTATGTGTGGTTCTATTGCTGAACTCTCTGTTCTGTGACATTCATTTCTTTTTCTATCTTGGCCAAATTCGTTTTGCTACAAACAGATGCTTATTCTTAACAGTCTAACCTCCACCTACCTCTTCAAACCTAATTCCCATTACAGACATGTTAAACTGTTTGCTCCCATCAAAATATACTATTCATCTACAAGCTAGGATACTTTTCTGCTTATATAAACAATGTCATTATTTAAATTCTGTGTCTACCTAATGGCAGCAGACTTTCTAATGGCAATAGTCTTCAGCAATGATGAGTTACTCTGAACCTATAAAGGACATTGGCTGTTTTACATTTGTACTTCACATATACAGTTGAGTACAGTGATTACCTTAGAAATTCCGTGAAAGTAGTGGCCATGTCTGCTTTTGACCACTATTGTATCATAAGAACTTAAGGTATGTTAGGCAAGTAATAACTGATCAATAAATATTGTTTTCCCAAGTATACTATTTTTTGTATTTGTAACACTTTATCGTAGAAGGAGGTACTTAATGGTAGAAGGAGCTCAGACATTGTCAACTGTATATGATAATGATTACTAAAAAAAGAAAAGAAAATGTAGGAGAGAGGGTGATATAAAGGAAAAGAAGAGAGTGGGCCTGATGGGATAATCCAGTGACTTTTTTTTTTCTGACAACGTACATTTTCTTTTTCCTTTACTTAATGACCACTATTATCATTTGCTATTGGATTAAACCTTGTTTCATACCTGATAGTGCTAGATAATTTGTACTTGTAGTTGAACAAGATATTTCAACTCTTTTTGGTTTACATTTGACTTTTCATACCTAAACTGTTAAACTGCTTAGAAAGCTTACTGATCTCAGAACTACAGCTTGTGCTTCCCATAGGACAGATCAATAAACATCTAACGAGTAGTGACTGTATAACAATCATGTTTAGGTGCAGGAGATAGAAACAGAAGATGAATAGTGTTATAGATTGAATTATGTTCCCCCAAAATATTTGTTGTAAATCCTAACCTCTATGCCTGTGGTTATAATCCCATTTGGGAATGGGTTGTCTTTCTTATGTTGAGGCAGGATTAGTGTAGGGTGTATTTTGAATCAATCTTTTTTGAGATATAAAAGAGATTAAACAAGCAAGCAAAAGACAGATGAGATAAGATAGATGCCAAGACACATGAAGATCTCCAAGAAACCAGGAAGCAGAAGCTGAAGAGACAAGGACCTTCCCCCAGAGCCAAAAAAGAGAGAAAGCCTTCTCCTAGAGTTGGCACCCTGAATTAAGACTTCTAGCCTCCTAAACTGTGAGCAAATAAATACTAGTTTGTTAAAGCCATCACCCACTTGGTATCTTTGTTATAGAGCACTAGATAACTAAGAATTTGGTACCAGAAGAGTGAGGTGCTACTCTAACATATACCTACAATATAGAAGTGATTTTGGAATTGGGTAATGGGTGGAGGCTGGAAGAGTTTCCAGGTGCCTTTTTTTAATAGTAAAAGCCTAGATTGCCTTGAAGAATTATGAACATCAAAGGCAATTCTGGTGAGGATTTAAAAGGAAGTAAGGAGACCTACAGAGAAAGTCTTTCTTGCCTTAGAGAATACGTATGGCACCAGCAACAGAATGTTGCTAGAAATGTGGAAGTTAAATGTGCTACTGGTGAAGCTTTAAAAGAAAATGATGACCATGTGATTGGACAATGGAGAAAAGGCAATGCGTTTATACATTGGCAAGGAAGTTGCCTGAATTATGTTTAAATGTTTGGTGGAAGGTAGAGTTTGTAAGTGATGAGCTTGGATATCTGGCTGATGAAATTTCTAAGCAAGATTTTAAAGAGGCCTCATGGTTTCTCCTTGCTGCTTATAGTAAAATGTGAGAGGAAAGAGATGACCTTAAAAATGAACTGCACAAAATGAAAACAGAACTTTAAGATTTTGAAAATTCTGTTGTACAAATTAAGAACACAAGTCCTAAAATGTTCACCAAGGACGTGGCTACAGAATCTTTTGTTAAAGAGATTAAGCCTGTGGCTGATGGATCTAGCCAACTACCACAGCAGAAAACCCATCAGTTTAGACTGAAGGGGACAGAGAGAATCAAAGGAAGGAGCATTGTCTGCCTCTTGGCGTTCCATAGGAGGGAGGCAGGCCAAAGGAGCTACACATCTCTTGTCCTTCATAAAGAGAGGAGGACCATCCTTAGAGCAGCTCAGAGATTAGTGGAACTATTGGAAGGAGCACAGGAAGCAGGGCCTTCTTGGTTTCAAGGAGTGGGGCCACTTCCTAGATTGCAAAGAGTCGTATCTTTGTAGATAGCTTCCTAGATTGCAAAGAGTCGTATCTTTGCCAAACCAGTTTCAGAGTGTGGGGCTGCTGTTAAAGTGTACCAGGAGGATTGAGCTGCTGTCCAAAGTTCTTCCATGCCCAAGGGTCACAAGAACTGGGCCTGCCGGTGCTGAGGGGGTGGAGTTGCCACTCTGACGGTCTGGGAGAATGGGGCCACCTACAGCTGAGGGAGCAGAGTTGCCATCCCAGAGGACCTGGAAAACAGAGCTGAAGCCCAGGGCTGAGGGGCCTCCACCCAGAATCCAGACGGTGTGGCCAACACCCAGAGTCTGGAGGGTGAGGCAATTGCACAGTTGGTCTCAGAGAACAGAGGATTATTTTCAAGACTTGAGAGCTAATGTAAATTGCTCTCCTGGGTTTTGGACTTCCTTGATGCCTGTTATCTCTTCTTTCCCTCCAGTTTCTCCCATTTGTGATGGAAATGTCTACCTTGTGCCTGTTCCACTGCTGTACTTTTGTAGTCTAGATTTCACAGGTACACAGAGGAAGAATTTTACCCCAGGATAGAATGTGCCTAAAATCTCACCCATATTTGATTTAGATGATTCAGAAGATGAGATTTTGGACTTGGAGTTGATGTAAGACTTTTGGGATGATGTGATGGAGTGGATGTGTTTTGCATGTGGCAAGGACATTAATTGGGGAGAGCAAAGGGTAGAATGTTATAGATTGAATTATGTCCCCAAAAAATATGTGTTGTAAATTCTAACCTCTATGCCTGTGGTTATAATCCCATTTGGGAATGTATCGTCTTTGTTGTGTTAATAAGGCAGGATTAGTGTAGGTTGTATCTTGAGTCAATCTCTTTTGAGGTATAAAAGAGATTAAACAAGCGAGCAAAAGAGAGATGGGGTACGATAAGTGCCAAGGCGCATGGAAATTTCCAAGGAAGCAGGAAGCAGAACCTAAAGAGACAAGGACCTTCCTCCAGAGCCTGCAGAGAGAGAAAGCCTTCCCCTTGAGCTGGCACTCTGAATTCAAATTTTTAGCCTCCTAAACTGTGAGAAATAAATTTCTGTTTGTTAGAGTCATCCACTTGTGATATTTCAGTTATAGCAGCACTAGATAATGAAGACAAATAGGAATGGTCATTGTCCTTGAGGAAAATTTTTTTTTTTCCACTGTGGAGTGAGAGACATAAGTAGATGATTATAATACAATGTATTAAAAGTGCAATTAGATAGAAGGCACAGCTTCAAGGGTTTAGCGTCTACATAGCAGGCAAGTAGCTGTGCAAATTGATCTGTTTTCCAGGTTTTATTGAAATATTTTTGCATGATTTCAGTAGCAAAAATCTTCCACTCCTACCAGCAACAAGCTCAAAATCAAAACATGTAAACTAAAATGTAAAGGAATTTTAAAACAAACTTAGAGGGAAGAATCACCACAATTCTTTTATTACCACCTCATAGATCGCTATCTCTACATCATGTAAAAGGTCCATATATTCTGTTAAATAGTTGATAATATTAAAATGTGGCAGAGGACACGCCCTCAGATTTCTATAACGAGATTTATTAAAGGCTTAATACTGTTTTTAATACTGTAAGTAAAAAAATTACATGTGGAAATTTCATTCCCTGTAATGACAGGCCAAGCCCCCCCACCCACCACCACCACCACATAGGAAAAGCTATAAAACTGAGTTCTTTAAAGCTTTTTAAAGGTCTATATTGGCCACAAACAGCTAATGGACCAGTGAAAAATTGCATGGCAAAGGCCACAGTAAAGAAAGAAATCCAGAGATGTGAACCTAGCATGTGAGGCTGCTTTCCCCTTAGGGATAGTTTCTTATTCCAGAAGAGGCAGCTAAAAGGTGGGGAAGCTGAGAAGAGTTGTCACATATTCTTGGGCTAAGACAAACCCAAACCCTTTGCCATCGAGTTGATCCTAACTCATAGTGACCCTAAAGGACATGATGGAACTGCCCTAAAGGGTTTCCAAGGAGCAGCTGGTGGATTCAAACTACTGACCTTCTGGTTAGCAGCCAAGCTGTTAACCACTGCCTCACCAGGGCTCCATTCATGGGATAGGGAACCAAAAATTGGAGTTTAACACCAATGAGAAGGCATTGTCAACCTGAGTCCTTTTCCATGGCCTTACCACCTGCTTGCACCTCTTACAGTATGATACCTGGATTCCAAAAGAGAGTATCTCAAGTATAAACATACCAAGAGACCCAGAAGGAAGCTGCAAGACTTCTTGTGACCTACCCTCAGAAGTGAGACAGCATTATTTTTGCCATATTCTAGTGTAAAAAATGAGCTATGGGGCCAGCACAGATTCAATGGGATGGAAATCCGTAGTGCTGTGAACACTGGAGGACGTGATTAATTGGGAGGGCATCTTTGGAGACTATTTGCTATCCTGAACCCCTAGGTCTTGGAAAAACACTCAGGTGGTCAGTCCCAGCCTAGCTCACAGCTAAAAACCAGCATCAGCTGCTAACCATGAGTGAGTTATCACCTGACTATCATGTGGCTCTTGCCACAGCAACCATCTGACTACCAACCACATGACAGAAGCCAAGTGAGAACCTCCCAGCTGAACCCAGCCAACCACAGGACTATGACAGATAGTAATAAATTGCTGTTTTACAGCATTCAGTTATGCAGTAGTTTGTGAGGCACAAATAGATTTCAGAAAAACTTTGCAATATCCAGGCAATAGAATAATATAATAATGTATGCTGTAATCACTAGAGAAACAATAAAAATAACAAAGAAAAGAACGTAAAACTACAAGGTCAATAAAGGGAGGGAAAAACAAAAATGAAACCTGTTGCCATTGAGTAGATTCCCACTCATAGCAACCCTAAAGGAGAGGGTAGAACTGTCCCTTAGGATTTCCAAGGAGCACCTGATGGATTCAAACTGCCAGCCTTTCAGTTGGCAGCCTTAGCTCTTAAGCCTATACCACCAGGGTTTCCCAAGGGAGGGAAAGAGGGAATAATAAAGACCAACTTTAGTTCCTATACATAATGTACTAGATCAAAGAAGGCCAATGCTCCTGTAGCAACAACAAGAAAAAGATAAATTATTTAAATCAGAACTAAAAGGTACTAAAAAGTTGTGGAAGCAAAAAGGATTAGATGAATTAAAATTCTAAAGAGAGGAGAAACTTTCTGAGGGGAGATGATAATATCCAATTATTTTTTTCCCAGTGGAACATGAGCTAATTTCAGATGTAAAATAAAGATCTAGTTTGTCCAAGCTTCTGGCTTCCCTAAGTAGAGAGCCTGTTCTGGGAGAAAGATAAACGAAAAAAGCTTTTAATAATTACAGAAGAAGTAATGTGGCAAACTGAAAACCTGAAGGAACTGAAGCTACAGCTGATATTCTCACAGCACTTTTGCTTCACTCTGATGTTATGTAGGAGTAAAGGGATATAGATCAAATGCTTCTAGAGGAGATTGACATTTTCTGTCTCAGTGCTTGGGGAACAAAAACTTGTATCAAACACACTGTCAAGATTCCTTTCAAAACATTTGTCAAATTTTGAAGATACGTGAAGTGTGAACGTGGAGATTTGGGTTCTGATGCACAGAACTGGAACTTTATATCTGAAAGAAAAAAAAAATACCCCCAAGGCTGTCAATAAGAGGTCTAGGAAAATCACATCCTCAGAACAAATATGAACCAGAGGTTGACTATATATTACTAAAGCTCAAACTAAGCTCCAACAAGTTCAATTTTGAGTTGGATTGAGTTGATAAGACTCTCGCCCTGTCTGCTTAACAGAGAAAATAGGGACTCTTCTGATGGTAGTTTACAACATCAGGAAACTTTCTTTATATGTCCAACATATGCACAGATAGTCAACATATAATAAAATATTACTAGAATTGAAAAGAGGTAAGAAAATGTTATCAATTAAAAAATGACAGACAAAAGAAACAGGCATAGAGTTATTAGAAAAGACTTTAAAATAATTGTAATAGGCTCAAAAATAGAAAAAATATGTATCAAATTTATGAAAGAATGGAGAAATTTGATGAAAAATTAAATATATTAAAAAGAATCAAATGGACATTCTAGAACTGAAAATAGAAAAATATATAAAATAAAGAACTCAACTCCTAGATTTTAATAACAGATTGGGCACTGCAGAACATAGGATAGTAAATTGGAAAGCACATCAATAAAAATACTCAAGTGAAGCACAGCATGAGAAACTAATGTAGAAAAGAAAGAGTAGGAGAGGCAAGTGAGAAATGCTCAAAAGATCTAACACATGCATATTTGGTGCCCCAAAATGGGGAGGAGAGAAAGAATGAAGCAGAAACATATTTTGAACAGATAATGACTGAGCTAGTTCCAAAGCTGATGTGAAACATCAACGCACAAAATCAAGAACCTCTGTGAACCAAAACAGGATAAATCAAAGACAAAAAACAAGGCTTAAAAGTAAACAAAGGAGAAAAGCATTATCTTCAAATGAACAATAAGAATTACATCAGACTTCTCAACAGGATTAATGAAAATGAGAAGGAAAGGGAAAGACATTTCTAAAGAGCTCAAGGAAAATAACTGCCACCCCAGAATTCTATACTCAGGGAAATACTTTTCAAAACTGAAGGTTAACCAAAACAATTATTTGGACAATGACTCAGCTGATTTATTACCAGCAGTCGTGAACAACAACAATAACAAAAGTAACGACAACAAATTAATAAGAGTTCTTCTTCAGGCAGAAGAAAAATTATTCCAGAAAAAAAACATGTAAATATAGAAGGGAATGAAGATTACTGGAAAGAGAAAATATAAACAAATACTGGGCATATATGAATAAGTAAATATAGATAAGTAGATGTGAATAATATATAAACAATATATTTGAAAAATGAATTTGGATGAGCATAACTGAATATTGACTATAGAAGACAATGATTTTAATTTTTTTTTAGTTTGAATTATATGTAGAACAAAAATGAAAGCAGTAATTATATAAATAGTGAGATGTAAGTAAAGAGATTTTAAATATTTTAAGGTTCTATCAGTATTTGGTTGGTTTATCAGTATTAGGGAAACCGTGGTGGTGTAGTGGTTAAGAGCTATGCTGCTAACCAAAAGGTTGACAGTTCAAATCCACTAGGTGCTCCCTGGCAACTCTATGGGGCGGTTCTACTCTGTCTTATAGAGTTGCTATGAGTTGGAAGTGACTTGGTGGCATTTTTTTTTTTTTTTTGGTATCAGTATTATGGAAATAGAAAAATTAGCACTTTCTATTAGACTGTTATAAGAAAGGAGCCCTGGTGGCATAATGGTTAAGCATTCAGCAGTTAACCAAAAGGTCAGCAGTTCAAATCCACCAGCTGCTCCTTGGAAACCCCATGGGGAGCTCTATCTACCCTGTCTTACAGGCTTGCGGTAAGTCAGAATTAACTCAATGGCAGTGGGCTTTTTGGTTTGGTTATAAAAAAAAAAGGTACATGTTTTAATTTCTAGGAAAACCAGCAAAATGATATTAAAAGAATATATTAAGGGAAAATCTGATTAAAATATTTTATGATTACTAAAGAAGGAACACAAGGAAGAAAAAAGGAACGTAAAAAAAGAAGTTTTTTTTTTTTCATATGGATGGGTTAAATAGAAAATAACACTATAGCTCTAAATCAAGCTGTATCAGTAATTACTTTAAATGTAAGTGGACTAAAGGTTGTTGTTAGGTGCTGTCGGGTCGGTTTCGACTCATAGCTACCCTATGCACAACAGAACAAAACACTGCCCAGTCCTGCTCCATCTTCACAATTCTTGTTAAGCTTGAGCCCATTGTTGCAGCCACTCTGTCAGTCCATCTCATTAATGGCCCTCTTTCTCGATGACCCTCTACTTTACCAAGCATGATGTCCTTCTCCAGGGACTGATCCCTCCTGATAACATGTCCAAAGTATGTAAGACGCAGTCTCTCTATCCTCACTTCTAAGGAGCATTCTGGTTGTACTTCTTTCAAGCAAACTTGTTCTTTCTTTTGGCAGTCCATGGTATATTTAATATTCTTCGCCAATACCACAGTTCGAAGGTGTCAATTCTTCTTCAGTCTTCCTTATTCACTGTCCAGTTTTCATGTGCATAAGATGCGATTGAGAATACCATGGCTTGGGTCAGAACCACCTTAGTCTTCAAGGTGACAGCTTTGCTCTTCAACACTTTAAAGAGGTCCTTTGCAGCAGACTTGCCCAATGCAATGCGTCTCTTGGTTTCTTGACTGCTGCTTCCATGGGTGTTAATTGTGGATTCAAGTAAAATGAAATCCTTGAAACTTCAATCTTTTCTCCATTTGTCATGATGTTGCTTATTGGTCCATTTGTGAGGATTTTTGTTTTCTTTATGTTGAGGCGTAATCCACACTGAAGGCTGTGGTCTTTGATCTTCATTAGTAAGTGCTTCAAGTCCTCTTCACTTTCAGCAAGCAAGGTTGTGTCATCTGCAGAACACAGGTTATTAATCAGTGTTCTTCCAATCCTCATGCCCTGTTCTTCTTTATACAGTCCAGCCTCTCAGATTATCTGCTTAGCACAGAGATTGAACAGATATGGTGAAAGGATACAACACTGATGCACATCTTTCCTGACTTTAAACCACGCAGTATCCCCTTCTGTCCGAACAACTGTCCGAACAACTGTCTGAACAACTGACTCTTGATCTATGTACAGATGCCTCGTGAGAATTAAGTGTTCTGGAATTCCCAATGTTCACAATGTTATTCATAATTTGTTATGATCCACACAGTCGAATGCCTTTGCGTAGTCAATAAAACACAGGTAAACATCTTTCTGATATTCTCTGCTTTCAGCCAGGATCCATCTGATATCAGCAATGATATCCCTGGTTCCATGTCCTCTTCTGAATCTGGCTTGAATTTCTGTCAGTTTCCTGTCAATATACTGCTGCAGTCCCTTTTGAATAATCTTCAGCAAAATTTTACTTGCGTGTGATGTTAATGATATTCTATAGTTTCTGCATTCGGTTGGATCACCTTTCTTGGGAATAAGCATAAATATAGATCTCTTCCAGTCAGTTGGCCAGGCAGCTGGCTTCTAAATCTCCTGGCATAGATGAGTGAGGGCTTCCAGTGCTGCATTCATTTGTTGAGACATCTCAATCAGTATTCTGTCAATTCCTGGAACCTTGTTTTTTGCCAATGCTTTCAGTGCAGCTTGGACTTCTTCCTTCAGCACCATTGATTTCTGATCATGTGCTACCTCTTGAAATGATTCAAAGTTGACAAATTCTTTTTGGTATAATGGCTGTGTATTCTTTCCATCTCCTTTTGATGCTTCCTGCATTGTTTAATATTTTCCCTGTAGAATCCTGCAGTATTCCAACTCAAGGATTAAATTTTTTCTTCAGTTCTTTCAGCTTGAGAAACACCGAGCATGTTCTTCCCTTTTGGTTTTCTATCTCCAGCTCTTTGTATGTGTCGTTATAATACTTTACTTTGTCTTTCTCAAGTGGCCCTTTGAAACCTTCTGTTCAGTTCTCTTACTTTATCGTTTCTTCGTTTTGCTTTAGCTATTCAACGTTCAAGAGCAAGTTTCAGAGTCTCTTCTGACATCCATTTTGGTCTTTTCCTTCTGTCTTTCTTGTCCTTTTAATGACCTTTGCTTTCTTCGTGGGTGATGTCCTTGATGTCATTCCACAATTCGTCTGGTCTTTGATCATCAGTTTCAAGATGTCAAATCTATTCTTGAGATGGTCTCTAAATTCAGGTGGGATATACTTAAGGCTGTACTTTGGCTCACATAGACTTGTTTTAATTTTCTTCAGTTTCAACTTGAACTTGCATATGAACAGTTGATGGTCCCTCCTGAAGACAGCCCCTGGCTTTGTTCTGACTGATGATATTGAGCTTTTCCATTGTCTCCTTCCACAGACGCAGTCGATTTGATTTCTGCGTATTCCATCTGGCGAGGTAGATGTGTATAGTCGCCATTTATGTTGGTGATAAAAGGTATTTGTAATGAAGAAGTCGTTAGTCTTGCAAAATTCTATCATGCAATCTCTGGCATCATTTCTATCACCAAGACCATATTTTCCAACTACCAATCCTACTTTGTTTCCAATTTTTGCATTCCAATCTCTAGTAATTATCAATGCATCCTGATTGCATGTTCAATGCAGAAGCTGGTAAAAATCTTCAATTTCTTCATCTGTGGCCTTAGTGCTTAGTGTGTGAATTTGAATAATAGTCATATTACCTGGTCTTCCTTGTAGACACATGGATATTATCCTATCACTGACAGCATTGTACTTCAGGATAGATCTTAAATTGTTCTTTTTGACAATGACTGCAACACCAATCCTCTTCAGGTTGTCATTCCCAGCATAGTAGAGCATATGATTATCAGATTTGAAATGATCAATACCAGTCCATTTCAGCTCACTAATGCCTGGGATATCGATGTTTATGTGTTCCATTTCATTTTTGATGATTCCTGATTTTCCGAGATTCATACTTGAACATTCCAGGTCCGATTATTAACGGATGTTTGCAGCTGTTTCTTCTCATTTTGAGTCGTGCCACATCAGCAAATGAAGGTCCCGAAAGCTTGACTCCATCCACATCGTTAAGGTCGACTCTACTTTGAGGAAGCAGCTCTTCCCCAGTCATATTTTGAGTGCCTTCCAACCTGGGAGGCTCATCTTCTAGCACTATATCAGACAATGTTTCTCTGCTATTTGTAAGGTTTTTATTGGCTAATTCTTTTCAGAATTAGACTGCCAGGTCCTTCTTTCAAGCCTATCTTAGTCTGGAAGCTCAGCTGAAACCTATTTGCCATGGGTGACCCTGGTGGTATTTGAATACTGGTGGTGGCATAGTTTCCAGCATCATAGCAACATGGAAACCCCCACAGAAAAACTGACAGACATGTGGGGTACACAAAATATAAGGACCCAGAAATGTTGAAAAAAATAAAAGATGGAAAAAAGGCATAACATGTAAATACCAACCAAATGAAACCTTACATATATAAATAAATGTAGACTTTAGGGCAATAAGTAGTACTAAAAAGAAAGTAATTTTATGAAGTTTTCAATGCAAAAGATAACATAAATGTAAATCTGTATGCACCCAATAAAATAACTTTAAGGTATATGAATCAAAAAGGAGAGGCAAAAAAATTTACAATCACAGTGGAAAATTTTATATATTTTTCTTAATGGCTATTGAAACAAGCAACAAACAACCAGCAAGTATACAGAAAATTTGAACTGCATGACTAATAAATTAGATTGTATGGCTATATAAAAAATAATGGACCCAAAAGTGCACACTTTTTTCAAGCTCATGTGAGACATTTGCAAAGATTGGCTATAGTTTAGACCACAAAATGAATCCCAACATATTACAAACAATTGAAATCATACTGTGTATATTCTCTGACCACAGTAAAATTAATATAGAAACCAATAAGAAAATGGATTACTAGAAAATCTTCCAAAATTGTGGAAGTGAAGTAATACACTCATAAATAACAGGGCTCCACGGGTCACAGAAGAAATCAAATAGTGTTTTAAAAGTACTGTGACCTGAATGATAAAAGAAATATAAAATGTCAAATTTTGTGCAATGTTGTAAAGCCTTTCTTAGAAACAATATACACACTTACAATCATACTTTAGAAATGAAGAAAGTTTGAAAATTAAGTAAGCATCCTTTTCAAGAAGTTATAAAAATAGTAGCAAATTAAATTAAAAAAAAAAAAGAAAAGGATAAGGTAGGAAAATTTTAAAAGAATAGAAATTAAGGAAACAGAAAACAAACATATATTAAAGATCATCAACAGATCAATTCTATTAAAAGACAAATAGCAAAGACACATAGCTGGTGAGACTAACTAAGAAAAAGAGAAGAATCAAACATTTGAAAAGGAAGCATTGCTACAGATTTAACCAATATTTAAAGAATCACAAGAGGATTTTATGAACATGATTATTCCAATAAATTTCAATTTTAAATGAAGTATACAAAATCCTTGCAAAATTCAACCAAAAAATAATTTTATCAAGTTTGCTAGATATGTACCTAACATAGAAAAGCCTCCCTTTGTGTCAGAATCAAATATAAGAAAATAAAAGTTTTTAAAAGTCTTTTACAAAGACAGCAAAATATATCAGAAATCCACAAAAACACCTAACAAAATATGTGCAAGACAGCTACACAATTATAAAACATCAGTGAGAGAAAAGTTAAAGACCTAAATAAACAAAAAGATGTGTTGTGTTCAGAGATTAAAACCAAAAACCCAGTGCCATCGAGTTCATTCTGACTCAGAGCGACCCTATAGGACAGAGTAGAACTGCCCCGTAGAGTTTCCAAGGAGCGCCTCGTGGATTGGAACTGCTGACCTTTCTGTTAGCAGCCATAGCACTTACCCACTACCCCACCAGGGTTTCCGTTCAGAGATTGGAAGACTCAATATTAAAAGACATCAATTTTCTCTAAATAAATCTATATATTAAATGTAATCACTCAAAAAATCTTTTTTTTTTTTTTTGGTAATTAATGAATAGTTTCTAAACATTTTATTAAAGCAAAGGGCCAAGAATACTGAAGATGCTTTTAAAGAAAAAGACGAGAAGATTTCCAACGCCAGTATTAAAATTTATTATAAAGTTAAAGCAATTATAATATTGTGGTATTGGCACAAGGATGCACAAATAACTAATGGAACAGAAGAAACAGTCCAAAACAGGTTCATTCAGTTATATAGACGTTTTGTATGACAAAGGCGGCACTGAAAATTAGTGAGGAAGACTGGTCTTTTCAAAAACTAGTGCAGAGTCATTTGGATATTCATCTGGGAAAAAAAACCCCACAAGATATGAAAAAAATTCCAAATGGATTATATATCTAAATGTAAAATATAAATACTAAGGCTTCTAGAGGAGAATATTTTCATGACCTTCAGATATGGAAATATTTCTTAAATGGAACCAAAAAAGCACTAACCGTACATAATGGAAAAGGTTGATAAGTTGAACTACATTACAATTAAGAGCATCTTTATATCAAAAGGCAGCATTAAGAAAATGAGAAAGCCAAATTGCAAAGTTGGAGATAATCTTTGCAAAACACATAGAGACAAATGGCTCAAATCCAGAATATATAAAGTAATTCTACCAATTGAAAACATGTGCAAAAACTTGAACAGGTACTTCATAGAAGAGAATATTAAAATAAACAATGAAGATAAGAAATGTGGTTAATGTCATTCTTATTGATGTTAGTCATTGGAGCATGAAAATTAAAACCACGATAAAATACAACTCACTCACCAGAATGGAGGAATTATAAAACACTATCAGCATCAAATTTTGATGATGATGTGTAGGAATGGGAACTCATACGGTGCTTGGAAGAGTATAAATTGGCACAGCCGCTATAGAAAACTGTTTGGTATTATCCACTGTTATGAACTGAATTGTGTCCCTCAAAAATGTATGTCAGCTTGGCTAGGCCATGATTTCCAGTATTGTGATTGTCTACCATTTTGTGATCTAATGTGATTTTTCTGTGTTGTAAATCCTACCTCTATGATGTTAATGAGGTGGGATTAGGGCAGTTATGTTAATGCGGCAGGACTCAGTCTATAAGAACACACTGTTTTAAGTCACTCTCTTTTGAGATGTAAAAGAGAGAAGGGAGCAGAGGGACAAAGGGACCTCATACCACCAAGAAACAAGAACCAAAAGAACAGCATTTCCTTTAGACTCAGGGTCCCTGTGCTGAGAAGCCCCTGGACCAGGGAAGATCAATGACGAGGACCTTCCCACGGAGCCAACAGAGATGGAAAGCTTTCCCCCGAAGCTGGCACCCTGAATTCTGACTTCTAGCCTCCTAGACTGTGAGAGAATAAATTTGTTTGTTAAAGCCATCCACTGTGGTATTTCTCTTATAGCAGCACTAGTTAACTAAACATCCACTAAAGTTGAACATATGCTTACTTTATGATCCAGAAATTCTACTCTAAGGTATATATCCCGGAGAGCTGCACATGTATGTACAGCAAGAAACACATAGAGGAATCAGCATTACTCATGATTGCAAAAATCTGGAAACAATCCAAATATTCAGAAACGGTAGATGAGATACGTTGTGGCATATTTACATAACAATGTATGAAAAGGAATTAACCTTATCGACTCACAAAAATTTGGATGATCTCATGAGCATAATGTTGATCAAATAGAAAAAAAAACCAAACCCAAAATAATCCATGATGTATTATTTCATTTATATCAATATATAAAAGCTAACATAGGTGAAACTAAACTATATTGTTAGACGTCAAGATTGTACTTATTGTTAGGGAGGAAGTAGGGAGATTGGATGGGGATATAAAATAGTCTTCTGTGATGCTGGTTGTCTTAGTCATCTAGTGCTGCCGTAACAGAAATACCACAAGTGGATAGCTTCAACAAAGAGAATTTATTGTCTCACAGTCTAGTAGGTTAAAGTTCAAATTCAGGGTGTCAGCTCCAGGGGACAGCCTTCTCTCTGTCGGCTCTGAAGGAAGATTCCCCATCGTCAATCTTCCCCTGGTCGAGGAGCTTCTCAGGCTCAGGGATCCCAGGTCCAAAGGACACATTCTGCTCCCAGTGCTGCTTTCTTGGTGGTGTGAGGTCCCCAACTGTCTGCTTGCTTCTGTTCCCTTTTATCTCTTGAGAGATAAAAGGTGGTGCAGGCCACAACCCAGGGGAGCTCCCTTTACATTGGATCAGGGAGGTGACCCGAGTGAGGGTGGTGTTACAATCCCACCCTAATCCTCTTAACATAAATTACCATCATGAAATTGAGGGCAGCCACACAATACTGGGGATCATGGCCTAACCAAGTTGACACATATTTTGGGGGGACACAATTCAATCTATGACACTGGTAATGTTCAATTTTTTTTTTTTTTAACCTGGATGATGTTATGCACTTTGTGATAATTCACTGAGCTGAGAACTTGTAATTTTTCTTTTTCGAACGGGTGTAATATGTAATAAGTTTCACAAGTCATATAGATGAATTTGTTTTTCAGGGATAACATTTACTGGATTAACAGATGAGCTGAAATATTAAGCAATGATGTATCAAATAATTTTTCTAGTGGACAGCTTTCTAGCAGACAAATATGAGGGCAACAAGACAATAAAAAAAAAAAAGGGGGGATAAGAAAGGCATAGTTCCAAGGGAAAAACATCCAGTAGTGGAAGACACGGATTAAAAAAAGAAAGAAAAGAAGCAAATCCATGAAATTTTCCCCATATCAATACACAATGTAACAACCTGAAAATAAATTAAAATTTTAAAATAATTACTTATTACTTAAGAAAATGTGTTTTACTAAGTTGTTTTTCTCATCTAAAGAAATTCATTTGACTAACCCTGGTGCCATACATAGGCAGTTACTAAGCAAAAACAATATATATGGTTAGAAAGGAATGTTATTTTGATAATACCAGTAATTTCTAAGTAGTGATTTGAACAATTTTGTAGGAATTTGGCTTGATGAATGCTTAAGGGAGAGAAGCTTCATAGTTATTCAGTTGGAACTTTGTATAATTCCATGAAAAAGTCCTGATTACACAAATTAGGACTCCAGGACTCGAGGTCTCCAAGTCACCAACTCAGATATGTCAAACTTCTTTCATTTGCCAAAATAAGAAGAAGGAGAAGGAAGAAGTGGATAAGGATAAAAAGAAGAAGGGAAAGAAGAGGGAGACATTTACCGTGCCTAGAGCCCTGGTTTTTTAGAGCCCTGGTGGTACAGTGGTTAAGAGCTTGCTGCGAACCAAAAGGCTGGCAGCTTGAATCCATCAGCTGCTTCTTGGAAACCCTACAGGCAGCTCTACTCTGTCCTGTAGGGTCGCTGTGAATCAGAATCAACTCTACAGCAATGGATTTGGAATTTTTGGGTTTGGCACTCTGTTGTAGTCTGAATAGAAAAATGAAATACATTGCAACATAACATTATAACATGTACTATTTATTCACAGAAAAAATAAATCTGTAATATTCATGGAACTATATGCAAAAGCAATGACTACACTTAAAATTTTAGTTAATTTAAAACAGATGATATTTTTTAATCTCAATTAAGAAAGTTCCTTTTCTCCTCATCACTCTCTTACATGCACTAAGTAATAGATTACTTGTATTTCTAATACATCATAATTTCTAAATTATAGGCTCTGTCAAGTTCACTGTCATTTACCACTTTCTATTTTTTATTTGTATCTAGTTTTTTTTTTTTTAACTTTGACAAGGGAAACTTCTGTTCACCTGCATTTTTTTTATTAACTTTTATTAAGCTTCAAGTGAACGTTTACAAATCCAATCAGTCTGTCACATATAAGTTTACATACATCTTACTCCGTACTCCCACTTGCTCTCCCCCTATTGAGTCAGCCCTTTCAGTCTCTCCTTTCGTGACAATTTTGCCAGCTTCCCTCTCTCTCTATCCTCCCATCCCCCCTCCAGAGAAGATTTGCCAACACAATCTCAAGTGTCCACCTGATATAATTAGCTCACTCTTCATCAGCATCTCTCTCCCACCCGCTGACCAGTCCCTTTCATGTCTGATGAGTTGTCTTCGGGGATGGTTCCTGTCCTGTGCCAACAGAAGGTCTGGGGACCATGGCCGCCGAGATTCCTCTAGTCTCAGTCAGACCATTAAGTATGGACTTTTTATGAGAATTTGGGGTCTGCATCCCACTGATCTCCTGTTCCCTCAGGAGTTCTCTGTTGTGCTCCCTGTCAGGGCAGTCATCGATTGTGGCCGGGCACCAACTAGTTCTTCTGGTCTCAGGATGATGTAGGTCTCTGGTTCATGTGGCCCTTTCTGTCTCTTGGGCTCTTAGTTGTCATGTGACCTTAGTGTTCTTCATTTTCCTTTGCTCCAGGTGAGTTGAGACCAATTGATGCATCTTAGATGGCCGCTTGTTAGCATTTAAGACCCCAGAAGCCACATTTCAAAGTGGGATGAAGAATGTTTTCATAATAGAATTATTTTGCCTATTGACTTAGAAGTCCCCTCCAACCATGTTCCCCAGACCCCCGCCCTTGCTCCGCTGACCTTTGAAGCATTCAGTTTATCCCGGAAACTTCTTTGCTTTTGATCCAGTCCAATTGAGCTGACCTTCCATGTATTGAGTGTTGTCTTTCCCTTCACCTAAAGCAGTTCTTATCTACTGATTAAAAAATAAAAAACCCTCTCCCTGCCTCCCTCCCTCCCCGCTTTGTAACCACAAAAGTATGTGTTCTTCTCCGTTTTAACTATTTCTCAAGATCTTATAATAGTGGTCTTATACAATATTTGTCCTTTTGCCTCTGACTAATTTCGCTCAGCATAATGCCTCCCAGGTTCCTTCATGTTATGAAATGTTTCACAGATTCATCACTGTTCTTTATCAATGCGTAGTATTCCATTGTGTGAATATACCACAGTTTATTTATTCATTCATCCGTTGATGGACACCTTGGTTGCTTCCAACTTTTTGCTATTGTAAACAGAGCTGCAATAAACATGGGTGTGCATATATCTGTTTGTGTGAAGGCTCTTGTATCTCTAGGGTATATTCCGAGGAGTGGGATTTCTGGGTTGTATGGTAGTTCTATTCCTAACTGTTTAAGATAACGCCAGATAGATTTCCAAAGTGGTTGTACCATTTTACATTCCCACCAGCAGTGTATAAGAGTTCCAATCTCTCCGCAGCCTCTCCAACATTTATTATTTTGTGTTTTTTGGATTAATGCCAGCCTTGTTGGAGTGAGATGGAATCTCATCGTAGCTTTAATTTGCATTTCTCTAATGGCTAATGATCGAGAGCATTTCCTCATGTATCTGTTAGCTGCCTGAATATCTTCTTTAGTGAAGTGCGTGTTCATATCCTTTGCCCACTTCTTCATTGGGTTGTTTGTCTTCTTGTGGTTGAGTTTTGACAGAATCATGTAGAGTTTAGAGATCAGGTGCTGGTCGGAGATGTCATAGCTGAAAATTCTTTCCCAGTCTGTAAGTGGTCTTTTTACTCTTTTGGTGAAGTCTTTAGATGAGCATAGGTGTTTGATTTTTAGGAGCTCCCAGTTATCGGGTTTCTCTTCATCATTTTTGGTAATGTTTTGTATTCTGTTTATGCCTTGTATTAGGGCTCCTAGAGTTGTTCCTATTTTTTCTTCCATGATCTTTATCGTTTTAGTCTTTATGTTTAGGTCTTTGATCCATTTGGAGTTAGTTTTTGTGCATGGTGTGAGGTATGGGTCCTGTTTCATTTATTTGCAAATGGATATCCAGTTATGCCAGCACCATTTGTTAAAAAGACTATCTTTTCCCCAATTAACTGACACTGGGCCTTTGTCAAATATCAGCTGCTCATACATGGATGGATTTATATCTGGGTTCTCAATTCTGTTCCATTGGTCTATGTGCCTGTTGTTGTACCAGTACCAGGCTGTTTTGACTACTGTGGCTGTATAATAGCTTCTGAAATCAGGTAGAGTGAGGCTTCCCACTTTCTTCTTCTTTTTCAGTAATGCTTTGCTTATCCGGGGCTTCTTTCCCTTCCATATGAAATTGGTGATTTGTTTCTCTATCCCCTTAAAATATGACATTGGAATTTGGATCGGAAGTGCGTTATATGTATAGATGGCTTTTGGTAGAATAGACATTTTTACTATGTTAAGTCTTCCTATCCATGAGCAAGGTTTGTTTTTCCACTTAAGTATGTCCTTTTGAATTTCTTGTAGTAGAGCTTTGTAGTTTTCTTTGTATAGGTCTTTTACATCTTTGGTAAGATTTATTCCTAAGTATTTTATCTTCTTGGGGACTACTGTGAATGGTATTGATTTGGTTATTTCCTCTTCGATGTTCTTTTTGTTGATGTAGAGGAATCCAAGTGATTTTTGTATGTTTATCTTATAACCTGAGACTCTGCCAAACTCTTCTATTAGTTTCAGTAGTTTTCTGGTGGATTCGTTAGGGTTTTCTGTGTATAAGATCATGTCATCTGCAAATAGAGATAATTTTACTTCCTCTTTGCCAATCCGGATGCCCTTTTTTTCTTTGTCTAGCCTAATTGCTCTGGCTAGGACTTCTAGCACAATGTTGAATAAGAGCGGCGATAAAGGGCATCCTTGTCTGGTTCCCGTTCTCAAGGGAAATGTTTTCAGGTTCTCTCCATTTAGAGTGATGCTGGCTGTTGGCTTTGCATAAAAAAAAAAAAAGTTGGCTTTGCATAGATGCCCTTTATTATGTTGAGGAATTTTCCTTCAATTCCTATTTTGGTAAGAGTTTTTATCATAAGTGGGTGTTGGACTTTGTCAAATGCCTTTTCTGCATCAATGGATAAGATCATGTGGTTTTTGTCTTTTGTTTTATTTATGTGATGGATTACATTAATGGTTTTTCTGATACCTTGCATACCTGGTATAAATCCCACTTGATCATGGTGAATTATTTTTTTGATGTGTTGTTGGATTCTATTGGCTAGAATTTTGTTGAGGATTTTTGCATCTATGTTCATGAGGGATATAGGTCTATAATTTTCTTTTTTTGTAATGTCTTTACCTGGTTTTGGTATCAGGGAGATGGTGGCTTCATAGAATGAGTTGGGTAGTATTCTGTCATTTTCTATGCTTTGAAATACCTTCAGTAGTAGTGGTGTTAACTCTTCTCTAAAAGTTTGGTAGAACTCTGCAGTGAAGCCGTCCGGGCCAGGGCTTTTTTTGTTGCAAGTTTTTTGATTACCGTTTCAATCTCTTTTTTTGTTATGGGTCTATTTAGTTGTTCTACTTCTGAATGTGTTAGTTTAGGTAGGTAGTGTTTTTCCAGGAATTCATCCATTTCTTCTAGGTTTGCAAATTTGTTAGAGTACAATTTTTCATAGTAACCTGAAATGATTCTTTTAATTTCATTTGGTTCTGTTGTGATGTGGTCCTTCTCGTTTCTTATTCGGGTTATTTGTTTCCTTTCCTGTATTTCTTTAGTCAGTCTAGCCAATGGATTATCAATTTTGTTAATTTTTTCAAAGAACCAGCTTTTGGCTTTGTTAATTCTTTCAATTGTTTTTCTGTTCTCTAATTCATTTAGTTCAGCTCTAATTTTTATGATTTGTCTTCTTCTGGTGCCTGATGGGTTCTTTTGTTGCTCACTTTCTATTTGTTCAAGTTGTAGGGACAGTTCTCTGCTTTTGGCTCTTTCTTCTTTTGTATGTGTGCATTTATCGATATAAATTGGCCTCTGAGCACTGCTTTTGCTGTGTCCCAGAGGTTTTGATAGGAAGTATTTTCATTCTCGTTGCTTTCTATGAATTTCCTTATTCCCTCCTTGATGTCTTCTATAACCCAGTCTTTTTTCAGGAGGGTATTGTTCATTTTCCAAGTATTTGATTTCTTTTCCCTAGTTTTTCTGTTACTGATTTCTAGTTTTATTGCCTTGTGGTCTGAGAAGATGCTTTGTAATATTTCAATTTTTTGGACTCTGCAAAGGTTTGTTTTATGACCTAATATATGGTCTATTCTAGAGAATGTTCCATGTGCACTAGAAAAAAAAGTATATTTTGCAGCAGTTGGGTGGAGAGTTCTGTATAAGTCAATGAGGTCAAGTTGGTTGATTGTTGTAAGTAGGTCTTCTGTGTCTCTATTGAGCTTCTTACTGGATGTCCTGTCCTTCTCCGAAAGTGGTGTGTTGAAGTCTCCTACTATAATTGTGGAGGTGTCTATCTCACTTTTCAATTCTGTTAAAATTTGATTTATGTATCTTGCAGCCCTGTCATTGGGTGCATAAATATTTAATATGGTTATGTCTTCCTGATCAATTGTCCCTTTTATCATTATATAGTGTCCTTCTTTATCCTTTGTGGTGGATTTAAGTCTAAAGTCTATTTTGTCAGAAATTAATATTGCTACTCCCGCTCTTTTTTGCTTATTGTTTGCTTGATGTATTTTTTTCCATCCTTTGAGTTTTTGTTTGTTTGTGTCTCTAAGTCTAAGGTGTGTCTCTTGTAGGCAGCATATAGATGGATCATGTTTCTTTATCCAGTCCGTGACTCTCTGTCTCTTTATTGGTGCATTTAGCTCATTTACATTCAGCGTAATTATAGATAAATAAGTTTTTAGTGCTGTCATTTTGATGCCTTTTCATGTGTGTTGTTGGCAATTTCATTTTTCCACATACTTTTTTGTGCTGAGACGTTTTTCTTAGTAAATTGTGAGATCCTCATTTTCATAGTGTTTGACTTTATGTTAGTTGAGTCGTTACGTTTTTCTTGGCATTTATCTTGAGTTATGGAGTTGTTATACCTTTTTGTGGTTACCTTATTATTTACCCCTATTTTTCTAAGGAAAAAAGTAACTTGTATCGTTCTGTATCGCCTTGTATCACTCTCCATATGGCAGTTCAATGCCTCCTGTATTAGGTCCTCTTTTTGATTATTGTGATCTTTTACCTATAACATGATTCCGTGTTATGTGTATTATTATTTTTTTTAATTAATCTTAATTTGTTTGTTTTTGTGATTTCCCTATTTGAGTTGATATCAGGACGTTCTGTTTTGTGACCTTGTGTTGTGCTGGTATCTGATATTATTGGTTTTCTGACCAAACAATATCCTTTAGTATTTCTTGTAGCTTTGGTTTGGTTTTTGCAAATTCTCTAAACTTGTGTTTGTCTGTAGATATCTTAATTTCACCTTCATATTTCAGAGAGAGTTTTGCTGGATGTATGATCCTTGGCTGGCAGTTTTTCTCCTTCAGTGTTCTGTATATGTCGTCCCATTCCCTTCTTGCCTGCGTGGTTTCTGCTGAGTAGTCTGAACTTATTCTTATTGATTCTCCCTTGAAGGAAACCTTTCTTTTCTCCCTGGCTGCTTTTAAAATTTTCTGGTTATCTTTGGTTTTGGCGAGTTTGATGACAATATGTCTTGGTGTTTTTCTTTTTGGATCAATCTTAAATGGGGTTCGATGAGCATCTTGGATAGATATCCTTTCGTCTTTCATGATGTCAGGGAAGTTTTGTGTCAGGAGTTCTTCAACTATTTTCTCTGTGTTTTCTGTCCCCCCCACCCCCGTTCTGGGACTCCAATCACCCGCAAGTTATCCTTCTTGATAGAGTCCCACATGATTCTTAGGGTTTCTTCATTTTTTTTAATTCTTTTATCTGATTTTTTTTCAGCTATGTTGGTGTTGATTCCCTGGTCCTCCAGATGTTCCAGTCTGCATTCTAATTACTCGAGTCTGCTCCTCTGACTTCCTATTGCATTGTCTAATTCTGTAATTTTATTGTTAATCTTTTGGATTTCTACATGCTGTCTCTCTATGGATTCTTGCAACTTATTAAATTTTCCACTATGTTCTTGAATAATCTTTTTGAGTTATTCAACAGTTTTATCAGTGTGTTCCTTGGCTTTTTCTGCAGTTTGCCTTATTTCGTTTGTGATGTCTTGAAGCATTCTGTAAATTAGTTTTTTATATTCTGTATGATTGTATCTTCATTTGGGAAAGATTTTGATTCTTTTGTTTGGGGGTTTGGAGAAGCTGTCATGGTCTGCTTCTTTATGTGGTTTGATATGGACTGCTGTCTCTGAGCCATCACTGGGAAACTAGTTTTTCCAGAAAATCCGCTAAAAAAAAATGCAGTCAGATCCCTATCAGAGTTCTCCCTCTGGCTCAGGCTATTCGGATGTTAATGAAGCCACCTGGGGAGGGTGGGAGAGGGATCAGAGAGATAGGAGAGTAGTACCTCAGAATATAGCCAGAGTTGCTTGTCTTGCTTGGAATGACTATTATATCTGAGATTCCCGCGGGGCGCGTCGCCTATGTGTGCTGGCTGCGTGGAGATTGCCCCCGGGGGGTCTGGCCCCCTGGAGTCACGGTCAGATCCTCCGCTGCCAGCCCCATGCCCAACGTTAAGGTTCCCCTGCTGGGACGGTGCACTCTCGACTCCAAAATCAGTCCCTGCCTCCCGGGGACTTCCCGCCAGCCGCGTCGCCGTGCCGCCTCTGTAAACCGGCTGGGCCCCCTCCCGGGGTTAGTTCAGGTGGGTGGAGCAGCTCCCCGTGCTTGTGCCGTGACCGTGTGTCCTGGCTGGGACGCTGCTCTCCCCGCTCCAAGACCAGTCGCTACCTCCCGGAGACTTCTCCCACCGGCTGTGTCGCCACGCCGCCCGCGCGAACCGGTTGGGCCCCTTCCCGGGGTTAGTTCAGGGGGGTGGAGCAGCTCTCCGTGCTTATGCCGTGCCTGCGCCCAGCCAAAATCCCGGCAGGACGATTCCCCGGCTGGGACGCTTCTCTCCCAGCTCCAAGATCAGTCACTGCTTCCCGGGGACTTCTCCCACCGGCTGCGTCGCCACGCCACCTGCGCGAACCGGCTGGGCCCCCTCCCGGAACTCATTCCGGGGCTAGGGCTGGGCCCCTTGTTTGTGCCGTCTGCTTCCCTGGGCTCTGCCCCAAATCAGGTGCCGAACGTTACCTGACTGTTATGCTGGCTCCCGACTCTGAAAACAATTGCTTCTTCCCCGTATTTGTTCGTTCTCCATCTCTAAATCTGTGTTTGTTGTTCAGGGTTCGTAGATTGTTATGTATGTGATTGATTCACTTGTTTTTCTGAGTCTTTGTTGCAAGAGGGATCCGAGGTAGCGTCTACCTAGTCTGCCATCTTGGCCCCCCTTGTATCTAGTTTTTAAATAATTTTAATTGTTATAATTAGAAGTTAGCTTGTTATTGGCAAACAAAATATTTTTAACATTCCACTTATTCTGGCCACAAAAGTATAAGATTCCTGGGCACTAAGTTCAACAAAAAATGTGTTGACTTGACTTATAGATTTTTAAACCTTACTAAAACTCATTAAAAATCACCTACACAAGGTGTATACTATGTATTTATGTATGTCTCTGGGTGACACAAACAGTTTGTGCTTGATTACTAGCCTAAAGGTCAGTGGTTTGAACCCCCAGGGGTACCAAGAAAGAAAGACCTGGCAATCTTACTGATGAAACCCTTACTGATGAAGATTAAAGACTATGGCCTTCAATATAGATTATATCTCAACACAAAGAAAACAAAAATCCTTACAACTGGACCAATAAACCACATCACAATAAATGGAGAAAATATTGAAATTGTCAAGATGTTCACTGTACTTGGATCAACATCAATGCCCATGGAAGCAGTGGTCAAGAAATTGCATTGGGCAAATCTGCTATAAAAGACCTCTTCAAAATTTTAAAAATCCAACGTTGTCTCTTTGAGGACTAAGGTGCACCTGACCCAAGCCATGATATTTTCAATCACCTCATATGCAAGTGAAAGCTAGACGATGAAAAAGGAAGACTGGAGAATTGATGCATTTCAATTATGATGTTGGCAAAGAATATTAAGTATACCATGCACTGCCAGAAGAATGAAAACAATCTGCCTTGAAGAAAATACAACCAGAATGTTCCTTAGAAGTAAGAATGGCAAAACTTTGTCTCACTTACTTTGACTATGTTATCAGGAGGGACCGATCTCTGGAGGACATCTTGCATAGTGAAGCAGAGGGTCATCAAAAAAGAAGGAGACCTTCAATGAGATGGATTGACACATCGAGTCGGTTCCAACTTATAGTGACCCTATGTACAGTAGAACAAAATGCTGCCTGGTCCTGTACCATTCTCACAATCGTTTTATGCTTGATCCTATTGTTGCAGCCACTGTATCAATCCATCTCATTAAGGGTCTTCCTCTTTTCTGCTGACCCTGTACTTTACCAAGCATTATGTCCTTCTCCAGGGACTGATCCTTCTTGATAACATGTCCGAAGTATGTGAGATGTAGCCTCCCCATCCTTGCTTCTAAGGAGCATTCTGGGTGTACTCCTTCCAAGACAGATTTGGTCGTTTGTCTGGCAGTTCATGGTATATTCAATATTCTTCACCAACACCGTAATTCAAAGGCATCAGTTCTTCTTCAGTCTTCCGTATTCATTGTCCAAATTTCACATGCATGTGAGGTGATTGAAAATTCTTTTAATCAATAAAGAATTAATATCCAGAGTATATAAAGGATGCCTGCAAATTAATAAGTAAAAACAAGTGAGTCAAAAGAAATAAAAACCAAAACAAACACAGGTATTTCACAGAAAAGCAAATAAGAGACTAGTAAAGTATATGAAAGGTTCTTGAATTAATATCATGAAAATACAAATTAAGACCAAATAAAGATTTCGTTTTATACTCACTACATGGGCAAAAAAAAAAAAAGTCTACCAATATCAAATTTCAGCAAGGATGTATAATCATGGAGATTCTTATATACCGCTGGTGGGATATAAATTGGTGCAACCATGTAGAAAACAATTCAGTAATTTCTTATGTACTTGATGGTGGATGTAGCCTATCATCAAACATTTCTTCACTTAGGTATATGACCCACAGAAATTTTTCCACGTGTGCACCTGGTTATGAAGATTATGAATAAAACAACATGGTAAGTAATAGCAAAAATTCACCACAGTGTAAGTACCACATGCTAACCAATTGTGCCACTAGAACAATGGAATCAAAGTGACAACAGCAATTTGAAAGATTAGATAGAAACCTTAGGGGGCAGTGAGTTTATGTTAATGGGGGAGAAGCAACTCAGAAAAGGAGGGTGAGAATGGTTGCACAACTTAAAGAATGTAATCAATGTCACTGAATTGTACATTTAGAAACTATTGAATTGATGTATATTTTGCTGTGTATATTCTCAACAACAGCAACAAAATTAAAAAAATTTTTTGAACCAACACTTAAAAAAAGAAAGTTACAGCAGACAATTCAAACGTTCAACCACAGAAAAGTGGAAAATTATAGAAAATTCATATGAAAAATAATTTATAGCAGTGAAAATGATCTACTCAATACCATGAATGAATCTCACAAATATAATTTGAGTTTTTTTAAAGGCACTTTAATGAAGCTTAGAAACAAACAAAATGAAAAATATTAAATTTTAGGAAAATGGCAAACATCAAAATCAGACTAATAGTTACTGCTCTAGCCAAGGATGCAGGGGAAGCCTATTAAGGAACTCTACAGGCAATTTTCTAGCTCAGGGGTCAACACACTATGGCTATGGGCCTAATTTGGCCCACTGACTATTTTATAAATGTTATTGGCACACATTCATTTGTGTGTTGCACCTGGTTGCTTTTGCACTACAAAGGTCGAGTTGAGTAGTTCCAAAGTCTTTGCCTGCAAAGCTTAAAATTTTCCTTTCTGGACCCATTGAACTCGCTCTCCTTGAGTTAATTTTATAAATTTAGATGTTTCCTGTATAGCTGAAACCTTGTACTTTATTGACTGACTTCTGAAATTAGTTTATATTTTCTGAAAAAGAGTAAAGCATTCTCAGTCATTAGATATGAGTTGTTACTCCATTCTTCTAGACGGCAATGATATTTTCAAATTCACCTTTAATGAGAAATTGGAAGCTGATGTTATTATGTGATAGGTCTCAAAATTGGCTCTAGATTTTCATATTTTTCATTATCCTCACATTTTGCCATGAAACACTTTATGGATCTCCCACTTTGATTTTTGAGCTTGACCACCTAACTTGTTTTAGCTAAAGAGATGTTAGCGAAGTAATGCAAGTTTAAGTTTGAAAAGCACTTGAGCAATTAGATTTGTCCTTGCTGCTCTTGCCCCCGTCATTGCCAAAGAAAGGCATGTCCAAGCTAGCACACTTATCCCAAGGAAAGGATGAGAGAAATCAGTTGTTGTAATGAATCCAGCTGGGTCCATCTAGGACCAGACAATCAGAAGTCCACTTTCAGATTTGTGAGAAAGCTTAGTAAAGACCAGAAGCACCACCAACTCAGCCCCATCCTAAATTGCCTGCTTGCAAACTTTTGAGCTAAATAAATATTTATTATTTGAAAAAAAAATTCCTATCTAGCCTTCTACAGAAAAAGTTTGTCAACTACTGTTCTATTTCATAAGTTCGGTGATAAGTCCTTGGCTTATTACACTTCATAATTTATAGATATGCTACATAGATTTTTTTGTACATATTTTTAAAAAACACAATGTTCTTATAGTGTCCTAGTCATCTAGTGCTACCATAACAAAAATACCACAAGTGGGTGGCTTTAACAAAGAGAAATTTATTTTCTCATAGTAAAGTAGGCTAAACCTCCAAATTCAAGGTGTCAGCTCCAGGGGAAGGCTTTCTCTTTCTGTCCACTCTGGAGGAAGGTCCTGGTCCTCAATCTTCCCCTGGTCAAGGAGCTTTTCAAGCACAGGGACCCCGGGTCCAAAGGATAAGCTCTGCTCCCGGTGCTGCTTTCTTGGTGGTGTGCAGTCCCCAAATCTCTGCTTGCCTCCTTTCCTTTTAGCTCTTGAGAGACAAAAGGTGGCACAGGCCACACCCCAGGGAAACTCCCTTTACTTTGTACAAAGGATGTGACCTGGGTAAAGGTGGTGTTACAATCCCACCCTCATCCTCTCTAACATAAAATTATAATCACAAAATGGAAGACAACCACAGAATACTGGGAATCATGGCATAACCAAGTTAATACACACATTTTGGGGGGACATAATTCAGTCCATGACATATGAATATTTTGTATTAGATTACGTGGATTGACGTGTCTGTGTATTAATGTGGGTAAGAAGGCACTTCATTATGCCAGCACTCCTCTTTAAGGTCATTGCTTACTTTTCATTAAATTGACTGTGCAGTAACCTGGACCCAATTCTAGAGAAAATCAGCAGAATTGGTCTAACATAAATTAGGAAGAACGTAAGTAAGAATTATAATAATACTAATGCTAAAAAGTAGTTGGTATGCCCCAAAAGTAAGGATTATATTTCCATACTGAAAAAACAAAAAAGCCATTGCCAGAGGCAGTCTGACTCATAGTGACCCTGGAGGACAGAATAGAACTGCCCCATAGGAGCAGCTGGTGGATTCAAACTGCTGACCTTTTGGTTAGCAGCCAAGCTCTTAACCACTGCACCACCAGGGCTCCATTTCTATACTAGGACATAGAAAAATTTTTAATCATCATAAAAGAAATCATTAAATGTCTAAAGGCTGTAGACACCTAATTAATTAGTACTCTGCCAGTTATCAGGCCACTCCCAGTCATCTCCCCACCATGTCACTCACTTCCTTTAAGTTATTTTGCAGACCTCTGGAAAGCCCTGACAGGTCCAAGTCTAACCTGCTTGGAGTGGTCAGACATGTGCGGAACAGGCAAAGATGACCAACAGACAACCCCGGGCTGTCAGGCATACTCACTAACACAAGAGAACTCATGTCAAGGAACAAAGGCTCATGTCAAGGAACCAAAACCACTGGACATATGTCATCCACAGTAGCCAAGCCCATTTCAAAAACAAAGAGTCTGTTGGCCATTTCCATACCAAGTCTTAGCCCCACCTTGTAATGCATAATCAATAGAAACTATGAATAATTAAAACTCCCTGATCTTGCCCATTGCCTTCCTCCACCCCTACATGAATATGTATAATTATAAAATGTGAATGCTTCCTCAAAACAGGGAACTAAATCTGAGGTCGATACCTCTGAGTTCCCACTTGCTAGCCTATGAAATAAACTCTTACTCTCAAAATCAGCATCTAAGAGTTTGGCTTCTTACACGCTGGGCATGGACCATTGTACAGTTTCAATTACAGCATTGACAAGTATATCATACAGGGTCCATCCTGAAAGACAGAAACCACTCCAAATATTTAAAATAGAAGTAATTAGGTACAGAGGTATTTCAAAGAACAAAGAAGTCAAGCAGAAAATGAAGAGGTAACCCAAACTTTAACACAGAAGGAAGCCACTACCACTTTTAGACTGGAGAGATAAGGGCAGTGATGTTGTCGAAGTCTGGGGTTCATTATCATCCAGTAGATGCTAGAATGATTAAGTGTGTCAGTCAGAAACTAAAGCCAATGAGGAGATACAGGAGCTGCTAGACATAGGAGGGGGGACAGGAATGGAGGCGGTAATGCTTCGGCTTTTCTTCACAAAACCTGTTGCCATAGAGTTGATTCTGACTCATAGTGACCCTATAGGACAGAGTTGAACTGCCCCATAGGGTTTCCAAGGACCTGCTGGTGGATTCGAACTACCGGCCTTTTGGTTATCAGCCAAGCTCTTAACCACTGTGCCAACAGGGTTCGTTTCCTTCCCAAGGACCTCTAATTTCCTACCCATTCCTCCTGGCTGAATGCCGAAGTCTTCTGGAAAAAGCAACCTGCAAGTATTGATGCCTCCTGGGTTCAAGCAAGAACCCAGCAATGGAAAGGCCTAAGAATGGATTGGAGAACCAAGAGGCCCATGACCAGACCAGCAAATACGGAGAAATATGAAAAATGCCCCCAGATGGTAGGAATCTGGATGAAAATTAGAATCAAAAGTTTTTAGAAAGTGTGCATAGCCTCAAACATTTCCACTCTGTTCAATTTTCTCATTGACATAAAAAGTAGTTTTATTATTAATTATTGGAAAACTGACAGTTTAATAAAATTTATTCAATGGGCTTAGGAAAATCTTTAGAATAGCTGAGTGCATTTTTTTTATATGTTGACTACTGTGCACAGTTAATATGATAAATATGCTATTGGCCTGAGATTCCAAATAACTGTTTTATATGTTTATGACCTTTTTCTCAGGTTTAATTTGAGCTTACATAAGAGTGTACTCTGTATGAGCTGCCACATTAATAAAGTAAGCATAATAAAAAAAAAAAGCATAATACATGTCTTTTTTTCTTCCTTCCTCCCCATTAGAATTAAGAAAAATAAGGAGCATTAAAGTATACCGTTCCTTGGCAAAAATCACGTTAATGCTTCCACAGAACTGCAGAAAAATGTTTTCCCCATACAAGGATTTGATAAAGCATACGGAAATGTTATCGATATCTATATCTTGTGAATCATCTATAACCTGAGTAAAATACAGTATATTCATTAAGTAAAAGCTAAAAACAGCTTTGAAGAAATGGATTCATGCCAAAGCTATTAGAACTCCACATTCTGGGTAGAAGCCACCCCTTTGCTCCTTGCTGGTTTAAAATACTGACTGATAATAGCTTTGATGCAAACCCATCCCTGGAATGATTTCATAGCAAAATATTACGATTGTGGCACTTTTGCTGGACTTCAGTGATGGCAATGTCACATGCAGAAAAATTGAACAATGACTTTGTTCAGGGATTTGCAAGCTAAAGCATAATTAAGAATGTCCGGCAGATGGCAGGTCTTTGCGTGGCACAAACTGGTGGTGCAATGGTTAAGCACTCACTTCTAACGGAAGGGTCAGTGGTTCAAATCCACCAGCCACACTGTGGGAGAAAAGACATGGTGAGCTGCTTCTGTAAAGATTACAGCTTAGGAAACCCTATGGGGTAATTATACTCTCTTATACAGGATCACTATGAGTCAGAATTGACTTGATGGCACACAACAACATCTAACCAAAAGGTTGGAGTCTCAAACCTACCCAGTTGCACCACTGAAGAAAGGTCTGATGACCTGCTTCCATAAGGATTACAGCCAAGAAAGCCCTATGGAGTAGTTCTACTCTGTAACACATAGGTCAACATAGGTCAGAATTGGCTTGATGGCAATGGTTTTTGTTTTTTGGCAGATGGCAAAGAGTTCTCCAATCATCTTTGGAAAATATCAAGGGATTTATTTAAAGCTGCCCCTCAGATCCTAAAGAATCAATAGCCATCAGGAACTCAGAGGTGTGGGGTCCTTGCTAGCTAAGCTTTTGCTGATCATTCACCTCAATCTCAGAGAAAATGGTAGAATATATGCACAGATAAATGGCTAACAAATTATTTAATGATGACACTTATAAAAAGTATCAATGAAATGATTTTCAACCTAAATAAAAATTATCCAGAAAAAAAAGTCATTTACACAAATTCACTGTCAAGCCATCTTCAAGATTTTCCTACAATTTAAATAAATAATATAATTTCATGCTTTCAAACTATAAAAGAACATTTTGATCATTGCTATATGCTCTCCAAAGATATAATTGAAGCATGAACTAATGGACTTTTAAACTCAATAAATTGCTTTCTTTCCATTTTTATTTGTAAAAAGATGTTGTATTCACATTTGCTTTTAAAAAAGAATTCTGAGAGTAAGGAGAGCCAATGAAAGCCCAATTTGAAATATAATTTGTTGATCAAAGAGAAAATTTTGCTAGGCATTTAAGCACCTGGTTATATATAGCAAATAGCTAAGCATAATTTAATTATGCATTTGAGCTGACACTTTGAATTTGTAGTTGTTTTAAAGGTGGCATGCCAAGCCAGGAATAGGCTCTACAGAGGTTAGGAATACAGGCTTTGGAGTCAAGTAGATCTGGATTAGAAACTGAGCTTTGTCATCTAGTATCTGAGTGACCTCAGGAAGTTATTTACACTAAGCCTCAGTTTCATTATCTTTAAAATTGGATAATAATTGTCCCTCATATGGTTGTTCTAAGAAGTAAACGTCATAGAGTATGTAAAGTGCTTAGAACATGGTACTAAGTAATTCCTCAATCAATGATTTTACTGTTGTTTTATATTGTTATTGAGGCATGTGCTTGTAAAATCACTAGTTACTCTGTTTTCTCAAACTGTGGTCAAAACTAGTGACTTCAAATGCCAGTAGGGTCAACTCAAAACAAGACTACGACCTTAAAATATCTGGGGGGGGGAAAAAACTTTTGTGAAAGGAGAAAACCAACTAATTCTATTCCAGGAATTGTTTACTGTTCAAATTCTGGAAAGATACAGGGAAGCTTAAGTTGTATTCATCACAGGACAAGACAAGGCATCAAAACTCAGGTGGTATTTCAGCAGCTGTTGATTGGACAATTCAGGTTGAGCAAAGTGGTGGAGACAATGGGTCCGTCATCCATCACTGGTGGGAATACTGATGGAGGCCAAGGCCTTGCAAAGTCGTCAAAAAACATTTAGTCCTCCAGAGTCTTCTAGGCTTATAAATTTATGATGACAACAAGACGACTAATTCATAGCTCTGATATTTACCCTAGAAAATAACGTATAACCCAAGTTACCATTTTCTTAAACATACTGCAGTCAGGTCTATCTACACTATGGCTGTAGTTAGCGAGGTAACTCCTGCCATTCCTTCATGGTGAAGCCTTTGACGAGAAGTGATTAGGGTGAACCTATTCAGATTATTGTCCACTTAGTTTTGGGTGTTTCTTGTCAGTTTAAGAACATGGGCTCCGGAGGAAAGCACAGGAGTTTGAAGCCCTTGGACTAACCCTCTTAGCCTCAGTTTCCTCACTTGCAAACAGGAAATAATAATACCTGTTTTTCATAGGATAGTTTCGAGGGTTGAAGTGAAGTCTCTGCCAAGACTTTCTTCCCCTCTGCCGCTGTCCCCAACCCCCCGCCCCACCATCTTGCAAAGCCACGGCTTCTAACTGCGGTTTGGCCCTACCACAGTGTGGCCCTAACCGCAGTTTGAATTTGGTGCCAGAATCCCACGCATGCATGAACCAGAATTTTGAAGCATGCGCAGAACCCAAAGAGCTGTGCCCTCAATCTGTCCTTGGACCTGAACATCGCCAACAAGTTTCAACATCCAGACCTCCAAAAGAGGACATGGGAGGGCTAAGGGCAGAGAGTTCCGGGCACCAAACCCAACCCCCAGATGCCATTGGAAATAAAAAGCTCCCCAAACCCCTCAGACAGGGAGAACATGGCCTTTCAGCTGCTAAGCTGCATGTTGCTCCTTGCTTGCACAAACAATAAATTGCCACTTTCTGTTTCTCTTGCAACCGGTGGTGTGGCGTCCATCTTATTTCGATTTTTTAATAAGACAGGTTAAATGCTAGGGCTGCTAACCAAAAGGATGGCAGTTCGAATCCGCCAGGCACTCCTTGGAAACTCTGTGGGGGCAGTTCTACTCTGTCCTATAGGGTCGCTATGAGTCGGAATCGCCTAGACGGCATTGGGGTTTTTTTTTTTTTTTTAATAAGACAGGACAAGAACCATCATTTGGTTACAAAAGGATTATGAAAACCCTCACACAATTCAGTAGTCACTGAAGTGATAACTATTATTTCACTCTGTGTCAGCCATTGATGTGCTTCTGTGATTCATATTGACCCTCTAACAGTTGCATTCGAAATGAATAATAAAAGACTGTCCACCTTTTGAATTCCCTACATTCTTCAGGATAATGCAAGAGCTATTAAGAGCAAAAGTAGCTAGAAATAGCCCATTCATTTCTGTTCTAGTAATATTTCATAAGGGAACAACCTAAAATATTAGCCAAGGTTTATGTACAAAGACACGAATAATTACTTAAAAACTATGCTTACCAGGATTTTTTATGCCACAGGAAAATTCTAATAGTGCCTGAGAATATAAGACTCAAAATTTTATCTGCAATCTGAACTCAGCTATTTTAAAACGCACAGAGGAAAAGAATGGATGGAAACAAAAGTGTCCTTTAAATTGGCCTCTGCCTTCTGTACAAAGCCTCCTACCACAGACTTTTTTCTGCAGGAGGTGAAAAGTTTTCCAGACTTCCTAGCTGTAGAGAGAGACATAGTGTCTTCTGGGCCAAACGTTGCTTGGAAGACTCTCCTGCATTATTCAGAATCTCCTGGCTTCACGATTGTTTTCTGTCATATGCAATTACACATAGCCCCCCACTAATGGCTGGTATTAAAAGCGATCTGCTGCTACAATGGTGCATTGTAACATATGAGGTTGTTTTTATCCCCTGCAGTAGAATTAGTTCATCATTGTTTGGAATTCTTGAAACAACAACAAAAACCACTGCTTCCTCCCATTCCTTCTGTTTACATCCTATTTCAGTGAAGTCTCATACAACGAAATAGGTTCAGTGCTAGTGTTCCTGCTCACAAACTTCATCTCTCTCATCTGTTGTGCAGCTACAAAGAAATAAACCATCCTAAACCAAGGTTTCGATGCTGTTATTTTCACAATAGATGCCAATTTCCTGATTGCCTTCTACTTCTTGCAATTTTTGTATCAATTTTTCAGCTACCTCTTCCCTGGCACACAAAACCTCCAGTCAATCTGAATTCCTCTCCATTTCCCTGTCATAACTATATACTTTCTGACTCCAAACGTTGCTCACATTATTTCCTAACCTTAAAACACCCCTGCCATCTGCCCTCTAAGTCTTTAACATTCTGCTGGAACTCTTTCCCTCACAATTAACTTCCTAACTGTTGTCCCACCTCTGCCTCCCACCCTCCCCCTCCCCGTGCTCCCCCCTAACGTTCAACTGCCTACCTACGATTTCTCCATTTGGTGGCGTAATTCATCTTTAAAAATTAACTCCTCTTACTACCAATGGAAACCCTACTGGCGTAGTGGCTAAGAGATATATCTGCTAACCAAAAGGTTGGCAGTTCAAATTCAACAGACGCTCCTTGGAAACCATATGGGGCAGTTCTACTCTGTCCTATGGGGTCGCTATAAGTCAGAATTGACTCGACGGCAATGGGTTTGGTTTTGGTTTATTGCCAATGACTTGCATCCACCCAGAATAAAATCCAGAGGATTTCTGAAGCATCATCAACCCAGCCCCAGCCCACATCTCTCTCATCTTACTCTTCTCAGCACTCTCTCCCTGCCCACCCTTCCGTGGTGGTCTTTCTGCTGTACCTCAAGCACTTCAAGCTCATTCCCACCTCTTTACATTTAACTTTTTCCTCCACCAGAAACACTCTTCTCCTCCCCATCCACCTCCCAGATTGATCATGGCTTTCCACTTCACAGAATTCAAGTTTCTGCTCAAATGTTACCTCTTCAGAGAAGCTTTCTCTAACTACCCTGTTTAAAGTAAGATCCTGCCCACCTCTTGATCACACTTTATTCCTTTCTCCTACCTTTTTTTTTTCCTTAGTGGCACTTATTTATATTATTTATAAGACTTGTTTTCTTGTTAACAATCTATCTCAACCAAGATATAAATTCCACAAGGGCAGAGCATGTCTACCTTGTTTATCACTGATACTCCAGCATGTAGAATAACAGTGCCTGGAATCTATGCTGGATAAAAATGTGTCAAATGAATTAACGAATAAACAGATGAGCATCTTTCCTGAATACAACAGCCAGAATACACCCTCGTTCCTCTGCAATTCCATATAATCTAGCCTGTATTGCCTCTGTGGATGCTATCAGACAACTTTGTAGTATAGCTACTTATGCCCCTGTATTGCCCTCTGCTGACTGTAAATTAAGGAGCCCTGGTGGCACAACTCTGGTTGGTTGGTGGCACAACAGTTAGGCACTTGGCTGCTAACTAAAAGTTGAAGCTCCAAGCCCTCCCAGCTGCTCCACGGAAATAAGACCTGGCAATCTGCTTCATTAAAGATTACAGCCAAGAAAAATCTATGGGACAGTTCTACACTGTCAGATGGTGTTGCTATGAGTTTGAATTGACTCGACAGCACCCAATAACGACTGTAAACTAATTGAATACAGAGAATAGTTCATACAACTTTCTTCTCATGATACCTTATGTTACCCTCTAATCACGTCTCTGATTATTTCTTATGTGTCAGTCTCATCTCTGAACAGGACTACTCTAGTTCCTGCTCTCCCTTAATTTGTGATGTGGCCTTGAGTAAGTCAGAGATTCTCTGAACTGTAGCTTCCTTGTCTGTAAAATGAGACCGTGGGACCACATGATCACTAAAGCCCCTTTTAACTTCAACAAGGCGTAATTATTTTAAGACCTGAAGGTAAAGGACCAAGAGGGCAAAAGGGGAAAAAAAAAAAAATTCCAGGTTTCTAAATCCCTCATCATTTAGTGCTTTCATTAACATGCAAGTTATAAAGTAGTTGTTATGCGTTGCAGGTAAAGCTCATTTATATTCAGAGCATTGCGGAAGATTCCATGTAAAACATAAGAAATGTGTAGCATGCCAATGAAGTTTCTGTCCTTTGAGCACGATCCTACTTGAAAAACAGGACCACAAAACCAAAGAATTACTAGAGGTAAAACATGTCAGTCTTTCATGTCTTAGGGCCAAGACATTAAGGGGCTTCCTATTAGATGTATAGAAGGTCCTTTAATGCAGAAACAATTTTACAATCTCAACAAATGATACAGCTGAAGAACCAAAAGAAAATGCATTAGTATTAGATGCAGGATTTCCAAGACTTTTATGTTTAAATTTTTCTTTAAAAAGCCATCTAATATTTATTATGTCTTCAATATATATTTACTAAGTACCTACTGTACCCCAGTTCTGGGCTCTGCATTATTAGCTATGTTAACTGGCACGTTATTTAACTTCTTTGTGCCTCAGTCTCTGCATCACCTGCATAAGGATACTACCAAAAAAAAAAAAAAAAAAAAAACCCATTGCCATTGAGTCTATTCCAGCTCATAGCGATTCTCTATGACAGAGTAGAACTGCCCCATAGGGTTTCCAAGGAACGCCTGGTGGATTTGAACTGCCGATCTTTTGGCTAGCAGCCGTAGCTTTTAACCACTATGCCACCAAGGTTTCCAGTGAGGGTTATAATAATACCAATTCGCAGGATTGTTGTAAGGATTAAATGAGTTAATACATGTTAAGCCTTTAGAACAGGGCCTAGCGCATAGTTAACAACATTTAAGTGATTTATATTATCGTTGGTGTTGTTGCGGTTATTTTCTTGTTATTTTTCACGCTACACACCCAGCTAGATGTGTGGAGAATTAAAAAAGACACATCCATACCTTGCCTCTAAAAAACTTTGAAGTCATAGTGTTACTAGAATAAGGTTCTTGCCTCTCACTGGTCAAGAATGAGCAGATAAGACACGTTGTCTTCCACACAACCAAAACTTTACTGAAGAGACTTGCAAGTGGAGACAAGGAGGGCCTAGAGCAACGCATACCCCTGTCTCACTGAACAAAAGATGGCCAGGTTTTTAAAAGTTGTTCAGAGGGAAAAGATTCATGTTTATTCATAGGCACAGGTGGGGATATGTTAACTATGGTGCGCACACAGCAGCTTTCCAAGGTCGCTCCTGTCCCAGAGGTCTCTGGGACTCATAGCAGGACTTATTATGGAGTGTTGCGCCTGTGCAGCCTCTTGCTCCCTGGGTTCGATTCCCCAGCTGGGGCTGTCGCCCCTCACAGCCCCTGGAGGAAGATCACACAGCGGTCACAGGTGGATGTTCTGTGCGTGTCCCTGGGCCTGGTTTTCTCCAGCTGCTTCTGAAAGGCAACTTTGAAGAAGTTTGCAGGCTATTTTTAAATACCCTGCCCCATTGTTCTGGGAAATGGCTTTGTTTCTGCACCCTGGCCCATTTCTTGTTACTTTGTTTGCAGGGCTGGGAGCCCCTCTGTTCCTTGTCTTAATAAATCCCTAGGTTCTACACCCAACCCCCTATTACCTCCCTGATAGTATAGCCTATTTCTCTTTTACTTGCTTCTCCTCTAACCACATCAGTCTCTTCGCTGTTTCTCAAACAGGCACCCTCTGATCTCAGGGACTTTGCTCCCTGTCTTAATAAAAAAAGGTAAATGACTGTATTAGAAGGTGAAAGTCATAATACCACCTGAGAGATAAAGAATCCTATTCAAATACTAAAGTTAAGAAAAAGAATGTATTATTTCATGAACTTCCATTATAACCCTGTTATGGGTTGAGTTGCGTCCCCCAAAAGTGTGTGTCAACTTGGCTAGGCCATGATTCCCAGTATTGTGTGATTATTCACCATTTTGTGATTGAGAAGCAGCAGCAGAAAAATGGCAGTAGCAGAACCAGGAGACCAGCATGAGATAGCACTGGACCTGGCCCATGGAGCAAGAGAGCTGAATGCTCTTGTGCAAGAGTTTTCCTGGTGGAGTGGGTGCCTCTGAGCACTTATTGGTGGAGCTAGGCTTGTCCACCCACAGAGCAAGAGAGCTGAATGCCTTCCAGCCAAAGTTTACTGGCAGAGTGGGATGCCTCCAGGCACTTATCAGGAGAACTAAAGAAGCTTTGGAACACTTGCCTCAGCAGAACAGGTGTGGGAGGTGAGGTCCAAGGGACTGAGAGGCTAAGAAGCCAGGAAGCAGAAACTGAAGAGACAGGGAACACAGGAAACAGAGCTGCCTCAAGTCTCAAAGGTAGGGCCATAATCTCTGGGTTCTCAAAGTGTGGAGTTGCCACTCAGATGGACTAGGAGAATGGGGCCACCCAAATTTGAGGGGGCAGAGTTGCCGTTTGAGTGGGCATAGAAGGCAGAGCTGAAGCCCAGGGCCAACGAGCCTCCACTTCAAATTAGGAGAGTATGGCCAATACCTAAAACCTGGAGGTCAGAGCCATTGTCTAAATGATCTCAGAGAACAGAAGATTAGTTTCAAGCCTTGAGGGCTAATGTAATGTGTTCTGCTGACTTGCTTGGTGCCTTTTATTCCTTCTTTCCCTCCAATTTCTCCCATTTGTAATGGAAATGTGTAGCTAGCGCCTTTTCCACCATTGTGCTTTGGAAGCAGGTAACCTGTATTCTGTATTTCACAAATGAAGAGGAATTTTTGGATTTTGAACTTGGAGTTGATTTAAGACTTTTGCTAGGATAAGATGGGATGAATGTGTTTTATATGCAGCAAGGACATGAATTTTGGGGGAGGAAAGGGTGGAATGTTACAGATTGAATTGTATCCCCCAAAATATGTGTCAACTTGGGTAGGCCATGATTCCCAGTATTGTGTGATGGTCCACCATTTTGACATCTGATGCGATTTTCCTATGTGTTGTAAATCCTACCTCTATGATGTTCATGAGGCAGGATTAGAGGCAGTTATGTTAACAAGGCAGGACTCAATCTACAAGATTAGGTTGTATCTTGAGGTAATCTCTTTTGAGATATAAAAGAGAAAAGCAAGAGAGAGACGAGTATCTCCTACTACCAAGAATGAAGAACAAGAGCAAAGCATGACCTTTGGACCCAGGGGTCCCTGCACTGAGAAGCTCAAGACTAGGGCAAGATCGATGACAAAGACCTTCCTCCAAAACTGACATAGAAAGAAAGCCTTCCCCTGGGGTTGGCACTCTGAATTCAGACTTCTAGCCTACTAGACTATCAGAGAATAAGTTTCTGTTTGTTAAAGCCATCCACTTGTGGCGTTTCTGTTACAGCAGCACTAGATAACTAAGACAAACCCTTACAGCATCAGGTAATACTTTTTACATGTTTTTTCCCCTCATTGGACTGATCGACTACTAAATCCAAAGGGAGCTACCCAGAGGACCTCAAAAGAAAGGCCTGGTGATCTGCTTCTGAAAAGTCACAACCTTAAAAGTCCTATGGAGCACAGTTTTACTCTGACACACATGGGTCACCATGAGTGGAAACTGACTTAACAGCAACTAATTTTTTTTGACAGGAATGCCACCTGGAAGGTAAGTAACATGGCTAATTCATCTTTGACTTGCCTTGCCTTGTGCAGAACATGATATAAAAGAAGACTTCAAAAAATCTTGGCTTAATGAGAATAAAAGTGGATGAGCTCAGTTTCAGATAGATAGTGTTTGACTAGAAACTGGGCATCCAGATAGAGCTGTCTAACAAAGAGTTTGAAATAGCACTTAATGAGGTTTCTTGAGTGGAAGAAGGGCCACATAATAAGATTTTGCTTTAAGAAAGTATTTTGATCGTTGTCTGTAAGATGAATTGGGAAAAGAAAATAAGTTGAGAGAGCATATAAATTTTCCAGTGTTACTAGGAAATTTAACTCAAAATCTTTTCAATTTTCCCTAGTTTTACATCTTTAATAAGATTTAGGGAAAACACTTCAGTTCCATTACTGTAGGGTAATACTTGGTTCATTATTAAAATAAAATCAGAGCATTCTAGATGTGTGCCATTCAGCAAATGCTGAAGTTACATCCATTCAAAGATAAAGCTGATGTAGATACTGTCAGAAAGAAAGATCTTGGAACAGAAACTAGCTAAGGAAAATTTATTAGGAATTCTATGCTTAAGACTTTCTGTACATCTTTTCCTCTCTATGAAGACTTTACTATAATCTATAGCCTTTAAGAAGTAATTTAGGGCAATTTGGAGAATAAACCAAACCAAACCCATTTCTGTCGGGTGGATTCTGACACCAAATCAGAGTAGAACTGCCCTGTAGGGTTTCCATGGCTATAAATCTTTATAGAAGCAGACTGCCACATCTTTCTCCCATGGAGGGGCTGGTGTGTTTAGACTGCTGACCTTTCACTTACCAGCCAAGTACTTTTAACCACAACACCACCAGGGCTCCTACATAGAGAATAGAATTAATAAATCAATGTTCTTATCTCTGCTACAGGTATTGCGCAAGCCGTGGTTAAAGTAAAATTTCATTTGTTAGTGACACCTAGCCAGTGAAACACCCCCTTCAAATTTTAAGAGATATTTGCGACGTACCTTCCCACATTGCAAGAAAATTATCTTCCTTCCCTGGGAGCTCAAATTGAATAGAAATGTTGGTTTCTTGCGTTTCTAAAAAGATGATGAGTTTTTTTATCCGGCAGTTTGAGGTTTTATGTTCTGAACCCCCACCCACGGTATTAAAAAAAAATATATATGTAAAGTATATAAATTACAAGACCCATATTTCTAAATGTGTTGCTTATCTAAAGAGAAAGTCTGGAAAAATTATGATGATCATAATAAAAATGATAAAAAGCTAAAATTAGTGTGGTAAGGAGACCATAAAACTGGATATGCCCTGGGGGCAAATGCCAATAATAGGAGCCCTGGTAGCACAGTGGTTAAGAGCTATGGTTGCTAAACAAAAGGTCGGCAGTTTGAATCCACCAGCCACTCCTTGGAAACCCTATGGGGTAGTTCTACTCTATCCCACAGAGTCGATGTGAGTAACAGTCGACCTGACAGCAACAGGTTAGAGCTTTGGGGACTGAAGTCTCAGTATGCTAGTACAAGGATTAAGTTCTGGGCCCTCACTAGAAAGTAGACTGCTGAATGTAAGACCCCCACATAAAGAAAGAGTTCTAACAGAGTGAAAGAATGAGCTAGGCAACTCAGACTTGCAGCAAAGAGAGCTAATAAGAAAACTTGTCTGTCCCAGCCTTGGTTTCAGGGATGAATAAATAAGAAGAAACTGTCTGTCATGCAAAAATTTAACCAGAGACTTTCCACATGTGTGTCTGGGGCTTAAATTCATATTATGTGTATGATTTGTGAAAGTATAAACCAAGATATTAAATTAAAGTGGACCCAGGTAACATAAATCCTTCCTGAAGAAAAACATCCTCCATTTAATCCCCTCAGGATTTTCTCACAGTCAGATATTAGTTTGAAATAATTTTCAAATACATAAGAAACCAGGTCATCTTGAGTGAGTGTCAGTAGAAACAATAAACAACAGTTAGATCCACAAGGAAATAAAAAATTTAGATTCTCAGGGTCCTAATCTTAGAATACACAGACTGTAAAATAATCAAGGATAAATGTTTAAAGAATAAAAAAACAAATCATGGTCAAGGATTAAGAAAATATTGAAAATGGTCAACACAATAAAAATTAAATTAAAGTAAAAATTCAAAACCTATTTTTTAAAAAAAATGACCAGCAGATATAAGAAAGAATCAATTAAAACTTGTAAAAAAAAAAAAAAAAAAGTACTCACTGAAATTTATAACTCAGGGGATAGGATTAACAGCATATGAAACAAACTGAAGAGACAACTGGTGAACTGGAAACTAGATCTGAAAAAATAATCTAAATGCAAAATAAAGAAAGAAGAGACATTAAGGAGTGTGCAGAATAGAATGAGAAGTTTTAACATACATCTGATCACCGTTCCAGATAGAAAGAATAAAGAGATTGAGGTTTCGGCAATATCTTACCTGCTGATCTTGAGATTCATCGGCCTCCATAGCCTGTGACTCAGAGGCCTGCCATCTGACCTGCCAATCCTGTGTTCATCAGCCCTGCAGCTGTGTGAGTCAGGAGAAGCCTCCAGCCTGACCCACAATTTGTGGCTTTCCGGCCTCTACAACCACGTGAGCCATTTCCTTGATATAAATCTCTCTCTGTCTATGTGCACATATATATATATATACACACATATATGTTTCACTGGTTTTTCTTCTTTGGAGAATCCGGCCTAAGACAATATGTTAAGCAACATCATGATAAATAGAGAACATATTGAAGTTGTCAAGGATTTCATTTTACTTGGATCCAAAATCAATGTCCATGGAAGCAGCAGTCAAGAAATCAACACCCATGGAAACATTAGTGAAGAAATCAACCAATGTATTGCATTGGGCAAATCTGCTGCAAAAGACCTCTTTAAAGTGTTAAATAAAAACAAAGATGTCACTTTGAGGACTAAGGTGAGCCTGACCCAATCCATGGTATTTTCTATTGCCTCATATGCATGCAAAAGCTGAACAATTAATAAGGAAGACCAAAGAAGAATTGATACCTTTGCATTACAGTGTTGGCGAAGAATATTGAATATACCACGGACTGCCAAAAGAATGAACAAATCTGTCTTAGGAGAAGTTCAACCAGAATGCTCTTTAGAAGCAAGGATGATGAGACTTCATCTCACATACTTTGGGCATGTTATCAGGAGGGACTAGTCCCTAGACAAGGACATCATGCTTGGTAAGGCAGAGGGTCAGTGAAAAAGAGGAAGACGCTCAACAAGATGAATTGACACAGTGGCTGCAACAATGGGCTCAAGGATAACAACGACTGTGAGGATGGCACAGGACTGGGCAGTGTTTCTGTTGTATATAGGGTCACTATGAGCTGGAATGAACTCGATGACACCTGACAACAACAACAACAAATACATGTTTAAAAAAAAGTCTACCAAAAACAAGGAAATTATCCAAAAATCAAAACAGAATTATTGGGAAGTGGAGGGAGGAGGCTGGAATGAAGAAAAGGCATACAGGGAGATTCAAAGTTATTGGTTATATTCTCCTTCTTAATCTGGGTGGTGAGTACATTGGTATTCATTTTAATATTCTTTGTACCTTTTATATACATTTGTTTGGGGTTCAGTTTATGCAACACTCCACATCCACACACCTGCCTTGCTGTCTAGCCAGAAGAATACCCTGAGATGGTGACTCCTAATCCCTCTTTTCACCAAAATGCACGACTCATCCCTGCCACACCTCATCCCCTCACCATGTGCCTCAGCCAGCACACTCTTGACCTTCCCTGGTGCTGCTGAGGCACGAGATGATGTAGGACACAAAATGCATGTGAGTTGGCACTCTGTCAGGATAAACTTTGACCAATGGGAAAAAGAACCCAGTATATAAATTCCTCTCCTTTTACGCCCCTAGACACATGATTCATTCAGCAGTACCTTCATACAGCCTCTTTGAAGACATCAGGACACGAATGAGCAATTTGCTGCTCATGAAAGCTGGGAGCAGCTCAGTAACATGGTACTTTATATTTGTTCTCCCTAATTCCCTGTTCACACACCTTTGTTTTTCCGTTTTTTGCCAGTAAAGCATTAGTACATAAACTTTTGCCTCAGATTCTGTATTTCCAGGAAGCTCAGGCTCAAAAAAAATTTATACACAAGTACACATATAGTTTCATGAAATGCTAACAAAATTATTATAAAAAACAAATAACACACCTATGCTTATCCAAAGACTTCACCAAAAGAGTAAAAAGACTACCTAAAGACTGGGAAAAAGTTTTTAGCTATGACATTTCCAATCAGCACCTGGTCTCTAAAATCTAAATCTAAAATCTACGTCAAAAGTTCAACTATGAAAACACAAATAACCCAATTAAAAAATGGGCAAAAGATAAGAACAGACACTTCACTAAAGAAGACATTCAGGTAGCTAACAGATACATGAGGAAATGCTCACAATCATTTGCCATTAGAGAAATGGAAATCAAAACTACAATGAGATTCCATTTCACTCAAACAAGGCTGGCATTAATCCAAAAAACACAAAATAATAAATGTTGGAGACGTTGTGGAGAGACTGGAACACTTATACACTGCTGGTAGGAATGTCAAATAGTACAACCACTTTGGAAATCAATTTGGCACTTCCTTAAAAAGCTAGAAATAGAACTACCATACGATCCAGCAATCTCACTCCTTGAAATATATCCTAGAGAAATAGGATCCTTTACATGAACAGATATATGCACACCCATGTTCACTGCAGCACCGTTTACAATAGCAAAAAGATGGAAGCAACCAAGGTGCCCATCAACAGATGAATGGATAAATAAATTATGGTATATTCACACAATGGAATACTATGCATGGATAAAGAACAGTGATGAATCTGTGAAACATTTCATAATATAGAGGAATCTGGAAGGCATTATGCTGGGTGAAATTAGTCAGTTGCAAAAAGACAGATATTGTATAAGACCGCTATTATAAGAACTTGAGAAATAGTTTAAACAGAGAAGAAAATATTCTTTGCTGGTTATGAGAGGGGGAAGGGGGGAAAAGAGGGAGAGAGGTATTCACTAATTAGATAGTAGATAAGAACTACTTTAGGTGATGGGAAAGACAACACACAATACAGGCGAGGTCACCCCAATTGGACTAAACCAAAAGCAAAAAAGTTTCCTGAATAAGATGAATGCTTCGAAGGCCAGGATAGCAGGGGCGGGAGTTTGGGGACCATGGTTTCAGGGCACATCTCAGTCAATAGACATAATAAAATCTATTAAGAAAACATTCTGCATCCCACTTTGGAGAGTGGGTATCTGGGGTCTTAAAAGCTACCAAGCAACCATCTAAGATGCATCGATTGGTCTCAACCCACCTGGATCAAAGGAGAATGAAGAACATCAAGGACACAGGGTAATTATGAGCCCAAGAGACAGAAAGGGCCACATAAACCAGAGACTACATCAGCCTGAGACCAGAAGAACTAGATGGTACCTGGCTACAACCGATGACTCCCCTGACAGGGAACACAACAGAGAACAACTGAGGGAGCAGGAGACCAGTGGGATGCAGACCCCAGATTCTTGTAAAAAGACCAGACTTAATGGTCTGACGGAGACTAGAAGGACCGCGGTGGTCATGGCCCCCAGACCTTCTGTTAGCCCAGGACAGGAACCATTCCCAAAGACAACTCTTCAGACAGGGATTGGACTGGACAATGGGTTGGAGAGGGATGCTGGTGAGGAGTGAGCTTCTTGGATTAGGTAGACCCTTGAGACTATGCTGGTATCTCCTTCCTGGAGGGGAGATGAGAGGGTAGAGGGGTTTAGAAGCTGACAAAATGGACATGAAAAGAGAGTGTGGAGGGAGGAAACGGGCTGTCTCATTAGGGGGAAAGCAATTGGGAGTATGTAGCAAGGTGTTTAAGTTTTTGTGTGAGAGGCTGTCTTGATTTGTAAACTTTCACTTTAAGCACAATAAAAACTAAAAAAACAAAATACAAATAAAAATAAACAAAAGCAAACAGAAATAATGCTAGCAATATAAAAGACTAATGTAGAAAAAATATCCCAGGGATCTGGAGAACAACAGGATGCAGGGATAATTTTTGGAACAGCTACTTCAGTTTTTAGAAATGGATAGATTGAATAAGTAAAGTGAAGAATACAACCCTGGTACCTACCCTTTCCAATTTTAAACCACACAGTATCCCCTTGATACATGAGCACAATAAAGCGTTCTAGAATTCCCATTCTTCTCAATGTTATCCATAACTTGTTATGATCCATACAGTCAAATGCCTTCACATAGTAGATAAAACAAGGGTAAATTTCTTTCTGATATTCTCTACTTTCAGCCAAAATTCATCTGACGTTAGCAATGATAGCCCTCTTTCTATATACTCTTCTTAATCCAGCTTGAATTTAAGACAGGTCCTTGTCAATGTACAGCTGCAGCCATTTTTTAATTATCTTCAACAATATTTTGCTAGCATGAAGGTAACAGACTACAGTCTTCAATATGGATTACACCTCAACTTAAAGAAAATGAAATCCTTACAACTGGACCAATAAACAACATCATGATAAATGGCAAAGAAATAGAAGTTGTCAAGGATTTCATTTTACTTGAATCAACGATCGATGCCCATGGAAGCAGTAGTCAAGAAATCAAATGATATATTTCACTGGGCAAATCTGCTGTGAAAGACCTCTTTAAAGTGTTAAAAAGCAAAGGTGTCACTCTGAGGACCAAGATGCACCTGACCCCAGCCATCATCTTTTCCATCTCCTTTTTTTTTTCTATGCATGTAGTGTAAAAGCTGGACAATGAAAAAGGAAGGCTGAAGAAAAATTGATGTATTTGAATTGTGGCGCTGGTGAAGAATATTGAATATACTGTGGACTGCTAGAAGATTGAAGAAACCTGTCTTGGAGAAAGTACAGCTAGAATGCTCCTTGGAAGCAGGGATGGCAAGACCTTATCACACTTGCTTTAGACATGTCATCAGGAGGGACTAGTTGCTGCAGAAAGACAGCATGCTTCATAAAGTAGTGGGTCAGCAAAAAAGAGAGAGACCCTTGTAGAGATGGATTGACAGACACAGTGGCTGCACAGTGGGCTGAAACACAGCAATAATTTTGAGAATGTCACAGGATCAGGCAGTGTTTTGTTCTGTTATGCCTAAGGTGGCTATGAGTCAGAGCCAACTCAACAACACCTAACAACAACAAAGTGGCAATAATTGCTACTTTGGCCCCTGACAATATTCCATTTTGCTTATCGAATCTTTTTATTGGTTCAGTGGTACTTTCATCTTTAGGTTCCAGAAGTTACTTTCACATCTGTGATGGTTAATGTTATATGTCAACTTGGCTAGGCCATAATTTCCGTTATTATATAATTATCCCCCATTTTGTAATCTGATATAACTATCTTCCATTTTTTGTGGTCAGATGTAATTATCCTCCATTTGTAATCTGACATAAGGGAGCTTCCTTGGGAATGTGTCCTGCATCCAATATATATGGATGCCCTGGCAAAGCTGTTCCTTGATTTGCATCTGGCTCTTCATTACCTGATCTCTGGTTCTTGGGACTTGAGCCAGTAGCCTTCCATCTGACCTGCCATTTTCAAATTCGCCAGCTTCCAGAGCCCTTTGGGCCAACAGCGTGTCGTCTGACCTGCCAATTTGGGTTCGTCAGCCCCTGTTCACTCAATTTCTCCATTCTTCCTCACTATTCTGGAGCTGCTTAAAAACTCTGCCATTCACCCAGAGCTGATGTTCACAAAGCCTGCTCTACCCCATTGCATGGGTTGTTTTCTGGGCCTGGATTGTCACTACTACCCTTTCCTGTTGAGGGTGCTTATCAACAACACTGATAAGAGTTGTGAGAAGGTGTTCATACATGGTATATTTATGTTACAGATGGTCAAAGACTGGCCACTAGCCCTGCTCTCTACTTTCCTTTTGATAATACATTGATGTCACATTGGAAATTGCTCAGTTCCATGTTTTATTTCTCTTAATTCAAGTTGTATGTATTTTTGCGAGTGTTTTAAATACTTTTGGAAGGAGGTGACAGCAAGTAAATGGCATTTTGCTTCTGCTTTCTAGTTCTTTGTCCATTTGCTTCATTAAAACTCTTATATAAATACATGCAATAAAGAATGACGATAGATAAGGAAAAATGTAGAACTTGAAGGGAAATTCACATTTTTAAAGGGACGAAATATAGTTAATCAAAGCTTGGGCGCATTATTTACAATGATGCACAATACACATTGTCAGAAGTGCAGGAACCACCTATAGGTTACCAAGAGGAGAAGTTACACACACCTGATGAAGCTAATCCCACAAAGGAGAATAAGTAAACAGACCATTAATCCTGCTTGTATACTCAACCACACTACGTGGAGCCCTACTCAGGACTCCCTTCTACACCAAGCCAATTGAACAGGAAACTTTCTGCTCTTATGACAAGCAAAATAAAATAATTTCCTTCCAAAATTGTTAACACTCTTTTCATTGACAGAGTCCCTGAGTGTTGCAAAGGGTTAATGTGATTGGAAGTTCCAGTCCACCCAGAGGTCACTAGGAAGAAAGGCCTAAAGGCCTAATTTCCAAAAAGAAATCAGCCACTGAAAACCCTATGGAGCACAGATCTACTCTGACACACATGGAGCTGCCATATGTCAGAGTCAACTCGATGGCAACTGGTTTTCCCATTGAGAGGTAGTATCTATGTGCCCTTCCCTTGAGTCAGGGATCTGTGAAAGCTTGAAAAATAGAATATAGTAAAAATAACTTTGTGCCTGTTTCTGACCCAGGCCTTAAGTAACCTGCAGCTTCTACTTCCTATGTTCTAGGATACCTGCTTCTAGAATGAAGCCACCATGCTGTGAGGAAGTGCAAATACCCCATGGAAAAATCTAGATGGAGAAAAACAAGACTCCAGGACCCAGGACTGATTGAGCTCCCAGCCAATGGCCAGCACCAACTTGCTAGCCATGTAAGTGTGCCATTTTGAAAATGGATCCACTGCCTTAAGTCAAGCTGCCCTAGCTGATCCCCAGGAGAGATAAGCTGACCCCTGTCAAGCTCCTTCCAAACTGCAGGTTCGTGAGAAAAAGAAAATGATTGCTGTTATTGCAAGCCACTATGTTTTGGAGTGGTTTGTTATACAGCAATAGAGACTGGAACAAAGGATTTTGTAAAATACCTCAATAAACAAAAGTTAAATAAAGTTAACAAGTAAAAATAGAAGTTACATGCATATACCAGTCGTAGAGGTGTTCATGTACTCTCATTATAAATAAAAGGATGGTCATCACAAGGTTAAGGGGCTTACCCCAAATTAAGTATTTAAAGAGGAGAGTAATAGGGATTAAAATGCAAGCCTCCAGCCTCCTACTTTGATGTTTTGCCAATGGCCTGTGCCCCTTTGCACACAGCCTGTGTTTGAAAGACGTTGGTTTTCTATTGCAGGTTTGCACTTAATTGGCATTCTTCAAAAGATAACTCCAGTGCTAATCAGGACAAAAATTAAAAAAAAAAAAAAAAGACCTCACGTTGCATTGGAAGCCAAATGCTCGTTCCAGCCTTAAACACTTAATTTTGAGATCAAAGTTCCTTCCCTAAGCCTTAAGCAATAAGTAATATCTATTAATTATTGGTAACAAGACTCTATCCAAACATCTAGGCAGTACAATCAACTACAGCATTAAATGAGGAAAATAGAGTAGCATAAACTCCAGGAGTAACAAAAACAATAGCTGACTGAGTTAAAATGTTAAAGGTTAGTAAGATACATATGCCATGTCATAGCCTCGGATTGAGTCCAGGTTGAGAAGCTACAGAAAATAAATTTAAAATAGAAATACCACCTGCCATCCAAGAAAATATCACTTGATGTTTCCACTTTGATCATAAATTTACCGAGAGGGACCCTATGAAACTGATATTTCATATAGCGCTCACATCTCTTTAACACCTAGTAAATGTAAAATTACAAAAACAAAGGATAAAATTTGAGGTGGAAGAGGTTAAACGAACCTGATAAAGCTAAGCTCACAAAGGAGAAAAAGCTCAGGACTCCCTTCCACATCAAGCCAATGAAACAGGAAGCTTTCTGCTCTTATGACAAGCAAAATAAAATATTTTCCTCTTCTATCCCAGTGTTTTGGCAGATGTGAATCAAATGAATATATAAATCTAAATGATAGTTCAAGCTTACGGGCTGTTCTGGACAAGTTATCTCAGGAGCCAATAGACAATATCCAGGACTGGATGGATGACAACTCCTTTTTCATATCAGATTTCTCCCCGAAAACAACTTCTATAAGAGCAAGGGCAGATGTCTCTTTCCTGAGGGTATTGTCTGGTTTGATTTCTCTGACCCTAACAGAACTTGGTCCTTGACTTATCCAAGTAATAGTTCAGAATACAGTTTAGGCATCTGTTGGAACAAATTTTCCCACAAATTCTGACCATTGTTGTTGTTAGTTGCCATCAAGTCGATTCCAACTCATGGCAACACCAGGTGTGCAGAGCAGAACTGCTCTACAGGGTTTCCAAGGCTATGACCTTTCGGAAGCAGATCTCCAGGCCTGTCTTTCAAGGTGCCTCTGGGTGGGTTCAAACCACCAACCTTTCATCTAGTAGTCAAATGTTTAACCATTTGCACCACCCATGGACTGCTAAATTCTGACTACCAGATGTAAAACACCAGTTATGATCATTCACATATTCATAGTAATATAAAAAAAAAAATTTTTTTTTTTTTTTTAGTGGTTAAGAATTCAGGTTTGGGGTCAAGTGGACCTGGATTAGAATCCTGGCTCTGTTGTCTATTAGCACTTTGACACTGGACAAGTTACTAAACCCCTCTGGTCTGTTTTGATCTGGTTTTGTGAGTATTAAATTGAATTAAATAAGATAGCGTTTTTGAAGCTGTTCTATTTATTTGCTCATAAGAGAAGAAACAGCCCAAGTGGCAATAAATCTCAACTTTGTCTCTAAAGCTGCTACTTTGCCTACCACACAATACAGTTTCTAAAGTCATATGAAATGCACACCAAAGAGCATGGTACAAAGTCGTTACTCTTCTCAGGGATCTTTTCATCAGCATTTAAATATATCATCATTGTAAAACTTTATGAGAATTATCGCATATTCTGGGGAATATAAGTGCTTATGATGAGAAAATATCTCCTGATAACAATGACTGGAAGACAATTTTACTTGTGTCTGTCGCTCTTCTGAGTACCTTGCAAGCAAAGCACTGATTACCCTTTGTTCTAGAATACCTCTTCAAGGATGTTTGTGCTAAAAAAAAAAAAAAAAATAGCCTTAGAAGATAGATAATTTCTATGTCTGGAGCACAGGCAGGTTTGTTCCCATGGAAGAGAGAGCTAGTGTTTTCCCCCAGACCAAGGGCAGACCTGCTTCCTGTGCAGTATAATAAGACAACGTTTTCTCCGAAACGAAGGGCAGGCATGCTTACAGCCCATTATAAAAGGCTCAGGTTCTCTAAGCTCAGAGTTCCTCTCCCATACTGCTTGTGCAAGTTCCATCTGGCTCTGTTCAGATCATCCTGCGAGAATTGTGGCTCGGGGAACTGCTATAAAAAGGCTGGTTTTCTTGCTACTATTCGTGCTGTGAATAACAAACGGTCTCTACCAGTATCCATGAACTAATTTGCAATGTGTAGGCTAACTTGTGTGAAAGTAGGGTAAAATCTCAGATCCTTCACAGTTCTTGACGGCTATACACAATACATGTTTTTTAATATTACGCTTAAATTTTTGAAATTGAACTTCCAGGTAACACTAGCAAAGTTGGACTATTATAGATTTCCTCCTCATATAACTAACTGATGAAACTAATTTAAAAAAGTAGTTAGCTATCCAAAAAAAAAAAAATCAACAACAACAATTTTCCAAATTAGGGTATTCCAAGTAGGCATACCCTAAGCCCATAAGATTTCAAAAAGTCAGAGGGTTGTGGGGGAGAGAGGCAGAAGATTCTGATGCTATGTGACCACTAATTTAACTTCCAGCCCTCAGAAAGCGTAAAAAAAAGAGAATACTAAAAATCCTTATTAATAGTCTCAATCTGAAAAGAACCAAAAAAGAAAGAGAGAAATATAATTCCCAAAGAGAGAGGAGAAAAGAGAGAGGGAATTTTATTTTTAAGTCAAATTATTGCTTAATAAGTTTTTTTTTTTAAGTACTTGTTCAATTAGCTTTATTTTATGAATTTCACTTATTTTGCTCTTTCAATATATCAGTAGTCAGACCATGGTAGCAATGTCTACTTTTCCCTTACTATAGTCTAGAATGTAAGTTTTTTCTCCCTCAGAAAACAGTATTTATAATAATTCTCCTGGTCAAAATCCTAGTCAATGTCCAAAATGGAAAAAAAAAAAATTAATTCTCTACAAAAACTGATTCTATAGAACAACCTCACAAAAACATCTTTTATATGAAAAACTCATATTAGGTGATATCCAAGATTTCTAAAACTAATGCAGGTTCAACAAGTAGCTCTCTTTCAAATTTGATATTTAACCCAAATATAAAATGTATACTTTCGTGGTATTATTAAAATGTCTATAAATGTTAATTAACTCTTACCAATATTATAATAATTTTCATTCTCAAAGTCAAAATTACCTTTCTTAACTTTGATGCTCTTTAGTAACTATGCATATGGTAAAACAAACATTAATGTTTTACTATGCTTTCTTCTCATTTACGTTAACCACGTAAGGATGCATGATACTCACCCTTCAAAAATAATTTTAACAGGCATGCAAGGCAAAGAGTAGACTTTGCAATTATATTCTTCAAAATAAATCCTCATTGTATCTTCAAAATAAATCCTCATTTTTTTTTTTTAAGAGTAAAGCATTCTTCAAAGCAATGGTGTCAAACCTTGAAACTATGCAAAAAAAGATATAATACAAATGTTTGGCTCTACAATACACGGCCAGGGGGTCTGTTTTCTGTTGGGTGAAATTCCTATTGCCCAAAGTTAATGTGTAAACTTGTCAAATATAGTAATGAGCTTGACACAACCGTGTACATCCCAAGCCTAGAAAGGCATTTTCGAGTGTATAAACTGTTGGGATAAATTATTTCCTTGACTTCTTGGATTACAATGTTATTGGAACTTGGCATTTGGGGGAATTGGAACTTAATGAACTTTAGATGAACTGGGATATGGGTGGTTGCCTCTAATGAATCATTGTGACAGGGGCTGCTTTTCTTTCTTCTTCTTTTTTTTTTTTAATCAGAAGGTGAGCCTGGTGAGAGTTAGTCTATTTCCGTCAAATGCTTGATGAGAATTTGCAAGATGAGTGGGATTGTGAGACTTGTGTTGATGAATAACTACGCGGGCTCACTTGCCGAGCACTAGGTATCCAGCAGTTTGCCAAGCATCTAGAAAATATAACCTTCCAGAGAGTTTTACAAATAAAGTTGGAAGCAATTTAGAGTACAATATTTCTCCAAAACAGTCCATCAGTCAAAAGCAGCTTGATATCCCACTGGCACGCTCTGAACATCAACCGAGGGAACCACCTTTCAGTTCCCAGGCTTGGATGGAAGACTTTCTTGGATTTCTAAAAAACGAGTATCAAGGCAGAAGGGAAAAAAAAGAGCAACCACACAATTCTACACCCCAAACTGGGAGTTATAAATGCTGACATCAACTGACCCTGCTAAAGAACTTCATTTATAAGAGAAAATTTCTATATACCCTATGTCTGGCTCTTACTGTCGTGATTCTTAACGTGCTGGGTGAAGCAAAGGAGAAACGTTTTAAGCTCCACCTACTCACTTAATTTCCCTTCTTCTCCATACCAGCATTGTGACTACAAGTTCGAATCCCTATCCATTTGCCTTTGAATCGTCAGGTAACAAATCTGCTGTTTTAGTCCTTAGAGCAGGAAGGAAAATCACTGCTAATCACATAAGCAATTAATTTGAGGGTACATAATATGATATCTGAATATCCATGGGGAACAAGAAAACAAATCAAGAGGAAAGTGTTCTTCCTGGATGCAATTTTTTCTACTTTTCTCTACACCAGATAAAAGGACAATGCTTATTAATAACTGAGATATTTAATATAGCATGATGATACACTGAATATCATCTAGATAAAGCCTGGCTCATTTGAATTCAGAGAAGCTGAAACAATGTCTACCTGGCACTTTAAAAACCTCTGGTTTTATTCCCCAGAAGCCTTTTCAGAGGCTGATCCTGCCAACTCACACTAGCATGTTCAATCATACACATCATTGGTTAGCAACCTCTTATAGACAAGCAGCTAAAGAGAGTCATTAACTTCAGATTTTTCTCTTTCTTTTTGGCCTGGCTGTACAAACTACTGGAGTTCCCGGGTGATACAAACGGTTAACATGCTTAGCTCCTAACTGAAAGGCTAGAGGCTCAAGTCCCCCCAGAGGTGCCTCGGAAGAAAGGCCTGGCGATCTACTTCAGAAAAATTGGCCTTTGAAAACCCTACGGAGGACAGTTGTACTCTGACGTAAATGGGGTCACCATGAGTCAGAATCTACTCAAAATCAACTGTTTGGGTTTGGTTTTGGCACAGGCTACCAGAGAGAGAGACAGGCCATGGCGGTAATGATGACGTTGGTGTTGCCACACAAATGGTTGCTCTCCTTATCGGATGCTGTATGTGGAACTAGATATTAAACAGACAGGAGAGAGGGATGCTGACTGACTGTCGAAACCAGCCTCACAGGTTGTACCTACTGTATCCTACTAATCATTCTACATTGTTTACAGGTTGCTCTCCCTACCAGACTGTGCCAGGTCTGGAGCCAGACCACCTGGGTTAGAATTCCAGCTGCACCATTCTTAGGCAAGTCGCTTATCCTCTTTGTGACTTAGTTTCCACCTCTGTCAAATGGGTATAATAGTTACCAACCTCATAGGATTGTTGCAGCTATTGTTGTTAGGTGCCACTGAGTCAGTTCCATCTCATAACGACCCCGTGTGACAGAGTAGAACTGCCCCATAGGATTTTCTCGGCTGTAATCTTTATGGGAGATAGCCCTGGTGGAGCAGTGGTTAAGAGCTTGGCTGCTAACTGAAAGGTCGACTGTTTGAATCCACTAGGTGGTCCGTGGGAGAAAGAGGTGGCAGTCTGCTTCTGTAAAGATTACAGCCTTGAAAACCCTGTAGGACAGTTCTCTCCTGTTCTATAGGGTCTCTATGAGCCAGAATTGGAATGTAGACAGCAGTGAGTTTGGTTTTTTCATTTTTAATCTTTATGGGATCAAATGACCAGGTCCTTTCTCTCACAGAGCTGCTAGTGCCTTCAAACCTTTAGCAGAAGAGTTCTCAACCACCGCACCACCAGGGCCCTTTGTTGTAGTTATTTAAAAAAATAGCTGACTTAATTCTTAAAGGACAATGCCTAGCAAACACTTCCTGTTTTTGTTATTGTCGCTGCCGCTGCTGTTGCTGCTATTGAAAGGGAGCAGATCTTCTTTCTGTCTGCACCCCTATGACTCAGTGTTTAAACCAAAGGAGAGATTTGATAAGCCTGCCAGCTGTGTGGCCTCTGAACCTATGTGCAAGAAATGTGTATGTTTGGGGTGGAGGGAGAACATCGATGAAACAAGAATGGTGAATATCAGTAATCCTTGGTGATAGATACATGGGGTTTCCTTATATTATTATCTTTACTCTTACATATGTTTTATAATAAAATTTAAAACAAAGACAACCTGGGCCTCAGTTCTTTTTCCTATAGATTAATGATAGTAATAGCTTTCTTGGAAAGTTGTGGAAAGGATTAGAAATATATGAAGCACAATGTACAGAACATGATGGGTGGACAAATGGTAATGATTATTTTTATCCTTATTAACAGGTAAGCTAAAGAAACTGGCTTACCAGTTTGAACCAGTAATACCTAAATGCAGGCACCTCACTCCACAGTCTGTAGCTAAGTTTTGGGGAAGTCTAGAAACCAGGAGCTGAGGCTGCTAACCAAAAGGTCAGCAGTTCGAATACACCAGGCAGTCCTTGGAAACCCTATGGGGCAGTTTTACTCTGTGCTACAGAGTCACTATGAGTTAGAATTGTCTCGATGGAAACCAGCTTGGTGTTTTTGATTTTAGGAACTCCATTTTGTTAATTCACTCAAAAGAGCTTCTGAAAACCTGATGAAAGCTAACTGAACATGTAAAAGATTAATAAACCAAACTCTGCATCAATTTACTAACTTACACTGGAGGTGCTGGGGAGGCTCAATTAGTAGTTAGAGAAGCCAGAACTAAGGAGCAATATGATCTCAATAGTTGGTTCTTTCATCCAGGAGAAGCACGAAAAACTGGCGTTCTCCCTAACTTCAATTTCTCTCTCTCTCTCTGGGATAGGTGCTGGATAAAAGCTGCCAGGTTCTTAGCTTTAAATTCCCTTTTCCCCATGCTACAGATCACCTCTCTTTCTGCAGACTAGTTAATGCCAGCAATGAAGCAATGCGGTTATATTTCATTGTTCAGTCTATCCTAGAGTGGAAATAGGAAACAAACAAACGAAAATCTTACCTCAATCTCCTTCCCTTTCCAAGTATTACCCTTCACCCTCATGTCATCACTTCTTGAGAAAATTTGCTGCATGTGTCTCCATTCCCTTATCTCCAAATCATCCAATCATTTTAATCTGGCTTCCATAACTCATGAAAACAACTCTCTACCTAAGGTCACCAATGACCTCACTGCCTATTTAAATGTCAAAAATGCAATATTTAAGGAACACTGGTGGAGCAAATGGTTGAGTACCCAGCTGCTAACTGAAAGTTTGAAGGTTCAAACCCACCCAGTGGCTCCACAGGAGAAAGACTTGGCAATCTGCTCCTATAAAGTTTACAGCCAAGAAAACTCTTATAGGGCAGTTCTACTTTGTAACATGGGGTTGCTATGAATCAAAAATGACTTGACAATGCACAACAACAACAGTACAATGTCCCAGTCTTAGAATTTTATAATATTTTTAATCTCCACAGCATTCTACGCTGATGACCCCTTGTTCCTTTCTGAAGCCATATTTCCCTTGGGTTCCTTAACACCACACTATTCTGGTCACTTCTTTACTTTCCTGGTCTCTTTCTCTCATTGCCTTTAAATGTTGTAGTTTGCCTAGACTCGGTTCTAACCCAATCTTTCGGTATTACATACTCAGCTCTTAGATTTACCAGTATTTCCCAAATTGATATTTTTCGTCCAGACCTCTCCACTGAATTTTGGATCCACATCAAGTGCTTGGAGCCCTGGTGGCCAAGTGGTTAAGAGCTCGGAGGCTAACCAAAAGGTTGGCAGTTCAAATCCACCAGCTGTTTCTTGGAAACCCTCTGGGGCAATTCTACTCTGCCCTAGGAATTGAGTCAGAATTGACTTGATGGCAACAGGTTTGGTTTTTCGTATCAAATGCTTAATTCACATCTCCTTGTCTTAGTTGTCTAGTACTGCTGTAACAGAAATACCACAAGTGGATGGCTTTAACGAAGAAATTTATTCACAGTCTAATAGGGTACAAGTCCGAATTCAGGGCATCAGCTCCAGGGGAAGGCTTTCTCTTTCCGTCAGTTCTGGAGGAAGTTCTTTGTCATCAATCTTCCCCTGGTCAAGGAGCTTCTCAGCACAGGGACCCCAGGTCCAAAGGACTAACTATGCCCCAGTACTTCTTTCTTGGTGGCATGAGGTTCCCATGTGTCTCTGCTCGCTTCTCTCTTTTATATCTCAAAAGAGATTAGCCTAAGACAAAATCTAATCTTGTAGATTGATTCTTGCCTCATTAACATAACTGTCGCTAATCCCATCTCATTAACATCATAGAGATAGGATTAACAACACATAGGAAAATCACATCAAATGACAAAATGGGGGACTCTCACACGATACTAGGAATTATGGCCTAGCCAAGTTGACACACATTTTGCGGGGACACAGTTCAATCCGTGACATTCCTCTAAGATGTTAAAAAGTTAATTCAAGTGCAGTATGAACAAAACTGAATTCATCATCTAGTCTTAGCCAAACTTACCCTGCTGGTCTGCTTCCCATTTCCCCCATCAGACACCCAGTTGTACACCCCAAAGATGTGGATATTTTCCCTGACACCTCTTCTACTTTCATTTATCTCTTTATATATAAATCAGATATAAATCTAATTCATAAATATTTTTATATATATATGCATTAATTGTGTGTGTGTGTGTGTGTCTGTTGGGAGGAATGCTGGGTAGTTTTGAGTGCCTATTTGAGACTTATTACCATTAATTTAAAGTCAAATCAATCAACAGAGTTGCACAATTTACTCTAGAAATATTTAGCTGCTTTGGAAAGATCAGAGGCAGGACAGTTGAATTTATTTAGGGTTGGGTTTTGCCAGGTCATTATATGGAAGAAGAGAAAGCCAAAGGATTTGGGGATATTATAAAAGAGAGTGATTATAAGGATGTATCATGAAATCTACTGAGTTAGGCAAGAAGTTAATGTAAAAAGAAGTACAGTAATGATTGATAAAAATAATGGTGAAGTCAAAGGAAAAGAATGGAATTGATGGGAGGAGATTGAGAAGGAGATACTTAAAATCAAGGAACTGAGAGGCCAACTTTTGAGAGAGGACGAGAAATATGTCAAAGTAATTCATAATACTGATGGAGGAGAAAGGCATCACAAATCCTGCCAATTTTACTTTCTAAGTATCTCTCAAATGCATCCACTTGTTTCTGTAGTTTTATTACTACATATCAAAATGTCCAATAATGTTCACACCAGTTAAACGCAAAGTTGATAAGAATCTTTACACTTATTTCTAAAGGCAGAAGCAGAGTCACTTCTAAATTACCTATAACTAAGAGCATTTTTCTAGAAAAAAAAGATATCTACCCAGAATGAAGTCAATGTTTCCTGGAGCCTTAGATAAAAATAGATGAATAAATATGCACATTTGAGAGAAAACATCAGCTATAATAGCACATCAATAAAATGCAAAAAGTCTGCGAGAAATAACTAAAAATTTAAATTTGCAAGTTATGTTTCTGTAGTAATAACTTAAAAAGTAAATAGGAATAAGCAGCATAATATTCAATATAGTTCCTTCTACAGAACTGGCCTAAACAGCACTGCATTGTAAAAGCATGACGCCTCTTCTAAGGCAGAAAATGCAGACACTTGCATTCCATATAAATAGTCCACTGTGGCACGGGAGGATCTAGCTTAGTGCCCCGCACAAGGCAATGGAAATAATTATGACCACAATTTTTTTTTTTTAACTAAAAATATCTGAGTTGGACAAATGAATGAGTCATTTGCAGCGACTAGAAACTCTACCACAAAATGAGCCAACACATTCTGGCACGTTGTGAAGATATCCCAAGTGCTCGTGATTATATTATTCATGGTAAAGTGCTACAATCATACTTTTTAAGAAAAATATTTCAGAAACATGTTTTGTTTTGTGTGATGAACACCAACATTCAAAAAAAAAAATTTTTTTTTAAACCGCAATGCTTTCTCATCATTTCTAAAGTTCACTTAGCTCTCATACAAATATATTTGTACCGTTCAGTTATGGTAGTGTATTCCATATCTTTTTCAAAATTCTGCAAATTAGTGTTACTGTCTGAGTGTCAATACTATTCAAAATTGCCCAGCATAGCACCTAGCAAAATTGGCAGGATAAAAAAAAAAAACATAAATAAAAATAAATTTAAAAAATACTATTTTTTATTAATGGCGGTATAATAGTATAAGCGTGTGACTTGCAGACAGAATTATTGGTTTTAAACATTTGCAAAAACAGTTCCAAAGAAGGGGAATTGTTCAGCCATCCTACAAACATGATCCTTTTATGTGGAATCGTCCTTTCAAATTGCCGACCTGGACAATAATATATGCCATGCCAAGTCCCCCTGTATAGATTAACTCTTCAAATATAGTTTGCACACTCTTTAAGAAAGTTTTATTTTAATATAACTGTGACAGACCAGGGGTAGGTGTGAATTCCCAAGATGTGAGCACCATGTATTATCACTGCCTCCCCTGAAGTTTAATCACAGAAATGGCAGTGAGAGGACACAGGTTGATCTTTCCTGTTTTGGAGACTACATGAGAAAAAGGCATTTTTCTAAGGTAAATAAAGTCCAATCATAACATTTTGCATATAAATTCAACATCTTGAGTTGAAACCTGGAGGTGAATCACAAAACTGCTCTTATGCATATAAGCTTTATGTTTCTCAAGGAGAGAGAGCAAAATGGCCATTTGAAAAGTAGGATTTCATAGGATTCATAAGCCGTGGTGGTGCAGTGATTAAGAGATAGGGCTGCTAACCAAAAGGCTGGCAGTTCGAATCCACCAGCCACTCCTTGGAAACCCTAACGGACAGTTTTATTCTGTCCTATATGTTGCTATGAGTCAAAATTGACTCAATGCAAAGGGTTTTTTGTTTTTTGCGTAATCAGAAAGGAAAGCCTTATAAATACAATTACTTTGTGAAGTTTGTTCCCCCCCCCCTTTTTTTTAAGTGCTAAAAATGGGGTTTGGGAGGAAATTACACAGATTTTAGAAATGGGAAAATAATTAAGAAACTAATATTACTAGGGTATTTTATAGTTTCTATCTTATCTTCAGATGTCAGATGCAACTAGTGCTACAAAATATAAGTACTGATTATTCAAGAATTATTTTTTTAAAACATACTTTTAATTTTTAAACAGAAAAACAGCACTTCAAAAGTATGTATCACTTTTCCCCTCGTTTTGGTTATTTCAATACTCCTTATCAAATAATGGAGAGAGAAAAAGCTAAATTCCCAAATCGAATCATTTTTGCTACTTATTCCTAGTTCCCAAGGAGGTTTTGGTGGCTAGGGACAGGTGGGTTGTCAGGGGGAGTGGGGCTTATGACTGGGAATTGACTTAATGAAAATGGAGGGTTACTTATGATTCTGGCCCACACCTTGCTATCCAAGAGCCATAGAAGTATTGTTTAAAATTCTCCTCATCTGATATTTAAGGAATTAAAAAAGTAAAATGTCCTAATTAGCACACATGTAGTATAGAGTTATTGTTAGTTGCTCTGGAATCAATTCCAACTCATAGCAACTCCCTGTGACACAGTAGAATTACCCCCCAGGGTTTTCTAGGCTATAATTTTTTTTTTTTTTTTAATTTTTATTGTGCTTTAAGTGAAAGTTTACAAATCAAGTCAGTCTTTCATACAAAAATTTATATACACCTTGCTATCCTATATATATATGGAAACCCTGGTGGCGTAGTGGTAAAGTGCTACTGCTGCTAAACCAAAGGGTCGGCAGTTCAAGTCTGCCAGGTGCTCCTTGGAAACTCTATGGGGCAGTTCTACTCTGTCCTGTAGGGTCGCTGTGAGTCGGAATCGACTCAATGGCACTGGGTTTTTATATACTCCTAATTGCTCTCCACATAACAAGACAGCCCGCTCCTTCCCTCCACTCTCTTTTTGTGTCCATTCCACCAGCTTCTGATCCCCTCTGTTCTCTCATCTCCCCTCCAGATAGGAGATGCCAACATAGTCTCAAGTGTCTACTTGATCCAAGAAGCTCATTCTTCACCAGCATCTTTTTCTATCCCACTGTCCAGTCCAATCCCTGTCTGAAGAGTTGGCTTTGGTAATGGTTCCTGTCTTGGGCTAATGGAAGGTCCGGGGGCCATGACCACCAGGGTCTTTCTAGTCTCAGTCAGACCATTAAGTCTGGTCTTTTTATGAGAATTTGGGGTCTGCATCCCACTGCTCTCCTGCTCCCTCAGCGGTTCTCTGTTGTGTTCCCTGTCAGGGCAGTCATTGTTTGTAGCCGGGCACCATCTAGTTCTTCTGGTCTCAGGATGATGTATTCTCTGGTTTATGTGTCCTTTTCTGTCTCTTGGGCTCGTAATTACCTTGTGTCCTTTGTGTTCTTCATTCTCCTTTGATCCAGGTGGGTTAAGAACAGTTAATGCATCTTAGATGGCAGCTTGCTAGCATTTGAGACCCCAGACGCCGCTCTTCAAAGTGGTATGCAGAATGTTTTCTTAATAGATTTTATTATGCCAATTGACTTAGATGTGAAACAATGGTCCCCAAACCCCCGCCTCTTCTTCTCTGGCCTTTGAAGCATTCAGCTTATTCAGGAAACTTCTTTGCTTTTGGTTTAGTCCAATTGTGGTGACCTCACCTGTATTGTGTGTTGTCTTTCCCGTCACCTAAAGTAGTTCTTATCTACTATCTAATTAGTGAATACCTCTCTCCCTCTTGGAAAACCTGGTGGCGTAGTGGTTAAGTACCACAGCTGCTGACCAAAGGGTCAGCAGGTTGAATCTGCCAGGCGCTCCTTGGAAACTCTATGGGGCAGCTCTACTCTGTCCTATAGAGTCACTATGAGTCGGAATCGACTCGACGGCACTGGGTTTGGTTTTGGTTTTGGTTCTCTCCCTCTTTTCCTCCCTTCTCCCTCTTGTAACCAGCAAAGAATATTTTCTTCTCTGTTTAAACTATTTCTCAAGTCCTTATAATAGCGGTCTTATACAATATCTGTCTTTTTCCAGCTGACTAATTTCACTCAGCATAATGCCTTCCAGATTCCTCTATATTATGAAATGTTTCACAGATTCATCACTGTTCTTTATCCATGCATAGTATTCTTTTGTGTAAATATACCATAATTTATTTATCCATTCATCCATTGATGGGCACCTTGGTTGCTTCCATCTTTTTGCTATTGTAAACAGTGCTGCAGTGAACATGAGTGTGCATATATCTGTTCATGTAAAGGCTCTTATTTCTCTAGGGTATATTCCAAGGAGTGGGATTGCTGGGTCATATGGTAGTTCTATTTCTAGCTTTTTAAGGATGTGCCAAATCGATTTCCAAAGTGGTTGTACCATTTTACATTCCCACCAGCAGTGTATAAGTGTTCCAGTCTCTCCAAAATGTCTCCAACATTTATTATTTTCTGTGTTTTGGATTAATGCCAGCCTTGTTTGAGTGAAATGGAATCTCATTGTAGTTTTGAATTCCATTTCTCTAATGGCTAATGATTGTGAGCATTTCCTCATGTATCTGTTAGCTACCTGGATGTCTTCTTTAGTGAAGTGTCTGTTCATACCTTTTGCCCATTTTTTAACTGAGTTATTTGCCTTTTTGTAGTTGAGTTTTTGTAGTATCATATACATTTTAGGGATCAGGTGCTGACTGGAAATGTCATAGCTAAAAACTTTCTCCCAGTCTGTAGGTAATCTTTTTGGTGAAGTCTTCAGATGAGCATAGGCGTTTGATTTTTAGGAGTTCCCAGATATCTAGTTTTTCTTCTGCATTGTTAGCAATATTTGTATACAGTTTATGCCATGTATTAGGGCTCCTAACATTGTCCCTATTTTTTTCTTCCATATTCTTTATCATTTTAGATTAGGCTGTAATCTTTACTGAAGCAGATCACCAGGTCTTTCTCCTGTGGGGCCACTGGGTGGGTTCAAGCTACCAAACTTTCAGTTAGCAGCTGAGCACTTAACCATTGTGCCACCATGGCTCCTTACTATGGAGCCAGTAAATCCTAACTACATGGTATTGCCGTTATATAGCTATCACCAAGTATTGCAAAAAAAGGCTTTGATGAATTAATAATTTTAAAGTCAAATGTCTTTAACTTTGTTATTTTGAGATGTTCTAGCTTACCAAAATCAAAAAACCCATTGCTGTTGAGTCAATTCTGACTCATAGCAACCCTAGAGGACAGAGTAGAATGGCCTTGTAGGGCTTCCAAAACTGTAATCTTTATGGAAGCAGATTGCCACATCTTTCTCCCTCAGAGCTTCTGGTGGATTTAAACCTCTGACCTTTTGGTTAGCAGCCAAGTACTTAACTACTGTGTGACCAGGAGTCCTTTGTTCAAGCTTAATTCTTCTAAAATAATATATGCAACTAAGGAAAGGATTAATATATGAATAAAGCATCCAAACACATTTGATTCACATTCAACACCAATTCACAGAATAGGCTCCCTTTACTCACTGTCTTTTCTTTTTAAAGGGTATGCTCTGCAAAGCCACCATATCCCTGATACCAAAACGAGGTAAAGACACCACAAGAAAATAAAATTATAGACCTATATCCCTCATGAATGTAGATACAAAAATCCTCAACAAAATTCTAGCCAATAGAATTCAACAACATATAAAGAAAATAATTCACCATGAACAAGTGTGATTCATACCAGGTATGCAGGGATGGTTCAACATTAGAAAAACAATTAATGTAATCTACCACATAAATAAAAAAAGACAAGAATCACATGATTTTATCAATTGATGCAGGAAAGGCATTTGACAAAGTTCAACACTCATTCATGATAAAAACTCTCAGCAAAACAGGAATAGAAGGAAAATTCCTCAACGTATCAAAGGGCATTTATACAAAGCCAACAGCCAACATCACCCTAAATGGAGACAGCCTGAAAACATTCTCACTGAGATCGGGAACCAGACAAGGATGCCCTTTATCACCACTCTTATTCAACATTGTGCTGGAAGTCCTAGCCAGATCAATTAGGCTAGATAAAGAAATAAAGGGCATCCAGATTGGCAAGGAAGAGGTAAAAGTATCTCTATTTGCAGATGACATGATCTTACACACAGAAAACCCTAAGGAATCCTCAAGAAAACTACTGAAACTAATAGAAGAGTTCAGCAGAGTATCGGGATACACAATAAACATACAAAAATCACTTGGATCCCTCTACACCAACAAAAAGAACATCAAAGAGGAAATCATCAATCAATGTCATTTACAGTAGCCCTCAAGAAGATAAAATACTTAGGAATAAATCTTACCAGAGATGTAAAAGACTTATACAAAGAAAACTATAGTACACTTCTGCAAGAAACCAAAAGAGACTTACATAAGTGGAAGAACATACCTTGCTCGTGGATAGGAAGACTTAATGTTATAAAAATGTCTATTCTACCAAAAGTGATCTATACATTTAATTCAATTCCGATCCAAATCCCAACGACATTCTTTAATAAGATGGAGAAACAAATCACCAACTTCATATGGAAGGGAAAGAGGCCCCAGATAAATAAGGCATTACTGAAAAAGAAGAACAAAGTGGGAGGCCTTACTTTACCTGATTTTAGAAGCTATTATACCTCCACAGTAGTCAAAACAGCTTGGTATTGGTACAACAAGAGATACATGGACCAATGGCACAGAATATAGAGAATCCAGACATAAACCCATCCACATATGAGCAGCTGATATTTGACAAAGGCCCCAAAGCAGTTAAATTGGGAAAAGACAGTCTTTTTAACAAATGGTGCTGGCATAACTGGATATCCATCTGCAAAAATGTGAAACAAGACCCATACCCAACTCCATGACAAAAACTAACTCAAAATGGATCAAAGACCTAAAAGAAGAAAAATTAGACAACTGGGAGCTCCTAAAAATCAAACACCTATGCTCATCCAAAGACTTCACCAAAAGAGTAAAAAGACTACCTACAGACTGGGAAAAAGTTTTTAGCTATGACATTTCCGATCAGTGCCTGATCTCTAAAATCTACATAATACTGCAAAAACTCAACTGCAAAAAGGCAACCCAGTTAAAAAATGGGCAAAAGATATGAATAGACACTTCACTAAAGAAGACATTCAGGTAGCTAACAGATATATGAGGAAATGTTCACAATCATTAGCCATTAGAGAAATGCAGATAAAAACTACAATGAGATTTCATCTCACTCCAACAAGGCTGGCATTAATACAAAAAACACAAAATAATAAATGTTGGAGAGGCTGTGGAGCAATTGGAACACTTACACACTGCTAGTGGGCATGTCAAATGGTACATCCACTTTGGAAATCGATTTGGCGCTTCCTTAAAAAGCTAGAAATAGAACTACCATACGATCCAGCAATCCCACTCCTTGCAATATATCCCAGAGAAGTAAGAGCCTTTACACGAAGAGATATATGCACACCCATGTTTATTGTAGCACTGTTTACAATAACAAAAAGATGGAAGCAACCAAGGTGCCCATCAAATGGATGAATGGATAAATAAATTATGGTATATTCACACAACGAAATACTACACATCGATAAAGAACAGTGATGAATCTGTGAAACATTTCATAACATGGAGGAACCTGGAAGGCATTATGCTGAGTGAAATTAGTCAGTTCCAAAACGACAAATATTGTATAAGACCACTATTATAAGACTTTCAGAAATAGTTTAAGCTGAGAAGAAAACATTCTTTTGTGATTACGGGAGAGGGGAGGGAGTAAGTGTGGGAGAGGGGCATTTACTAATTAGATAGTAGATAAGAACTACTTTAGATGAAGGGAAAGACAGCACACAATACAGGGGAGGTCAGCACAATTGGACTAAACCAAAAGCAAAGAAGTTTCCTGAATAAAATGAATGCTTCAAAGGCCAGAGTAGCAAGGGCAGGGGTCTGGGGAACATGGTTTCAGAGGACATCAAAGTCAATTGGCATAATAAAATCTATTAAGAAAACATTCTGCATACCACTTTGAAGAGTGGCATCTGGGGTCTTAAATGCTAGCAAGCAGCCATCTAAGATGCATCTGTTGGTATCAACCTACCTGGATTAAAGGAGAATGAAGAACACAAAGGATACAAGGCGATTATGAGCCCAAGAGACAGAAAGGGCCACATGAACCAGAGACTACATCATCCTGAGGCCAGAAGAACTAGATGGTGCCCGGCTACAGCCGATGACTGCCCTGACAGGGAACACAACAGAGAACCGCTGAGGGAGCGGGAGAGCAGTGGGATGCAGTCCCCAAATTCTCATAAGACCAGACTTAATGGTCTGACTGAGACTAGAAGGACCCTGGTGGTCATGGCTCCCAGACCTTCTGTTGCCCCAGGAAAGGAACCATTCCCGAAGCCAACTCTTCAGACATGGATTGGACTGGACAATGGGTTGGAGAGGGATGCTGGTGAGGAGCGAGCTTCTTGGATCAGGTGAACACTTGAGACTATGTTGGCATTTCCTGCCTGGAGGGGAGATGAGAGAGTGGAGGGGGTAAAAGCTGGCTAAAGGGACACGAAAAGAGAGAGCGGAGGCAGAGAGTAATTGGGAGTGTGTAGCAAGGTACATATGGGTTTTTGTGTGAGTGACTGACTTGATTTGTAAACTTTCACTTAAAGCACAATAAAAATTATTAAAAAAAAGAATATGCTCTGCATTTATTTCTAATTCTATAGATGACTGCAATGTAACATTAAAATTAATACTTTGAAAATCTAAAGCAGTGTTTCTCAGTGGGGATACTATTGGTATTTGAGAAGGAACAATTCTTCATTATACAGGACTATTTAGCATGCCTCGCTCCTCCCTATTAATTGAAGAGTACCACCATAAATCATTACATTGGCTGAAACACCTTCATACATTACAAATGCCTTGGGCAGAGGCATCACCCACGATCAAGAACTGCCATAAAGTGACAAATATCAAATACCAAACTAAGTTTTCAGAGTGACTACCCAATAGAACTTGCAAAACAATAAGTGCCTAATATCAGACTGGACAACTCTTAAGTGCCTCCACACCCATATCTAACGTATAAAATGTTGGGGGAGAGTAAAGACTTGGAAGGAGGTTTTCCTATTTCATTAATACTGTAGGGAGGCATATAGAGGCAACTCATCTCAATTCAGGATAGGTGGCTTTCAACTTAACTACTCAGAGACCTTGATATGTATCCCCTGAAGTTAGGGGTACAAAGTGGACAGGTGTTTAACTCATACCTGAGAATAGAGTGCTCACCGCAAATAACCAGTTGCTGTGGGTTGATTCCAACTCATGGCAACTTCATGTGTGTCCGAGTAGAACTGTGCTCCATAAGGTTTTTAAAGGCTGATGTTTTGGAAGTAGATTGTCAGGAGTTTCTTCCAAGGTGACTCTGGGTGGACTCAAACCTCCAACCTTTCGGTTAGCAGCCAAGTGCATTAACCATTTATACCACCCAGGGACTCTTGCTGCACAAAGATAAACCAAAAAAGACACAAATGCCTTGGGTGGCGTGCACTCTCAGAGTTTCCCAAGGGAAAAAGATAGTCTTTTTATAGAAATGGGCCATGTCTGTGAGGAGACCTGTAGGAGGCCAACCTGATCTAACCCAAGAGAGCCAATTTGAGGATGCGAGGAAGCACACAGACAGGAGTTAGAGGTAGACGCCCAGATTCCTGATGATGTGTCGAAGGAGTAAGCTACCAGTCAAAATGGAGATGGAATCCCCCAAGTCAAGAAGCCTGTAGACGAGAAGGCCTCGGAAAGAGGAGGGGTGAACGAATGTCAGCTTTAAACATTAACCAGATCCAGAGAATGTGAAGTGATCTTACAAGATTGCAACTAAAGCATTTCCTGACCTGCTTTTCCTCCTTCCACCAGCTCACTTTCCTTTCTCAGCTTCAGTTATGGAGGCATCAAAAATGATGGTTATCAACGCTCTTATTCAACGTTGTGCTAGAGGTCCTAGCCAGAGCAATTAGGCTAGATGAAGAAATAAAGGGCATCCGGATTGGCAAGGAGGAAGTAAAGTTATCTCTATTTGCAGATGAAATGATCTTATACACAGAAAACCCTAAGGAATCCTCCAGAAAACTACTGAAACTAAATGAAGAGTTTGGCAGAGTCTCAGGTCATAAGATAAACATACAAAAATCACTTGGATTCCTCTGCATCAACAAAAAGAACATCGAAGAGGAAATAACCAAATCAATACCATTCACAGTAGCCCCCAAGAAGATAAAACACTTAGGAATAAATCTTACCAAGGATGTAAAAGACCTATACAATGAAAACTACAAAGTACTACTACAAGAAATTAAAAAGGACATACGTAAGTGGAAAAACATACCTTGCTCATGGATAGGAAGATTTAACATAGTAAAAATGCCTATTCTACCAAACGCCATCTATACGTACAATGCACTTCTGATCCAAATTCCAATGTCATTTTTTAATGTGATAGAGAAACAAATCACCAACTTCATATGGAAGGGAAAGAAGCCTCGGATAAGTAAAGCATTACTGAAAAAGAAGAAGAAAGTGGGAGGTCTCACTCCACCTGATCTCAGAACCTATTATACAGCCACAGTAGTCAAAACAGCCTGGTACTGGTACAACAACAGACACATAGACCAGTGGAACAGAATTGAGAACCCAGACATAAATCCATCCACATATGAGCAGCTGATATTTGACAAAGGCCCAGTGTCAGTTGACTGGGGAAAAGATAGTCTTTTTAACAAATGGTGCTGGCATAACTGGATATCCATTTGCAAAAAAATGAAACAGGACCCATACCTCACACCATGCACAAAAACTAACTCCAAGTGGATCAAAGACCTAAACATAAAGACTAAAATGATGAAGATCATGGAAGAAAAAATAGGGACAATCTTAGGAGCCCTAATACAAGGCATAAACAGAATACAAAACATTACCAAAAATGACGAAGAGAAACCAGATAACTGGGAGCTCCTAAAAATCAAACACCTGTGCTCATCTAAAGACTTCACCAGAAGAGTAAAAAGACCACCTACAGATTGGGAAAGGATTTTCAGCTATGACATCTCCGACCAGCGCCTGATCTCTAAAATCTATATGATTCTGTCAAAACTTAACCACAAAAAGACAAACAACCCAATCAAGAAGTGGGCAAAGGATATGAACACACACTTCACTAAAGAAGATATTCAGGCAGCTAACAGATACATGAGAAAATGCTCTCGATCATTAGCCATTAGAGAAATGCAGATTAAAACTACGATGAGATTCCATCTCACTCCAACAAGGCTGGCATTAATCCAAAAAACACAAAATCATAAATGTTGGAGAGGCTGCGGAGAGATTGGAACTCTTATACACTGCTGGTGGGAATGTAAAATGGTACAACCACTTTGGAAATCTATCTGGCGTTATCTTAAACAATTAGAAATAGAACTACCATACAACCCAGAAATCCCACTCCTCGGAATATACCCTAGAGAAACAAGAGCCTTCACACAAACAGATATATGCACACCCATGTTTATTGCAGCTCTGTTTACAATAGCAAAAAGCAGGAAGCAACCAAGGTGTCCATCAACGGATGAATGGATAAATAAACTGTGGTATATTCACACAATGGAATACTACGCATTGATAAAGAACAGTGACGAATCTGTGAAACATTTCATAACATGGAGGAACCTGGGAGGCATTATGCTGAGCGAAATTAGTCAGAGGCAAAAGGACAAATATTGTATAAGACCACTATTATAAGATCTTGAGAAATAGTATAAACTGAGAAGAACACATACTTTTGTGGTTACGAGGAGGGGAGAGAGGGAGGGTCGGAGAGGGTTTTTTACTGATTAGGTGGTAGATAAGAACTGCTTTAGGTGAAGGGAAGGACAATACTCAATACATGGAAGGTCAGCTCAACTGGACTGGACCAAAAGCAAAGAAGTTTCTGGGATAAACTGAATGCTTCAAAGGTCAGCGGAGCAGGGGCGGGGGTCTGGGGACCATGGTTTAAGGGGACTTCTAAGTCAATTGACAAAATAATTCTATTATGAAAACATTCTGCATCCCACTTTGAAATGTGGCGTCTGGGGTCTTAAATGCTAACAAGCGGCCATCTAAGATGCGTCAATTGGTCTCAACCCACCTGGATCAAAGGAGAATGAAGAACACCAAGGTCACACGATAACTAAGAGCCCAAGAGACAGAAAGGGCCACATGAACCAGAGACCTACATCATCCTGGACCAGAAGAACTAGTTGGTGCCTGGCCACGACCGATGACTGCCCTGACAGGGAGCATAACAGAGAACCCACGAGGGAGCAGGAGATCAGTGGGATACAGACCCCAAATTCTCACAAAAAGACCATACTTAATGGTCTGACTGAGACTAGAGGAATCCCGGTGGTCATGGTCCCCAAACCTTCTGTTGGCCCAGGACAGGAACCATTCCCGAAGACAACTCGTCAGACTTGAAAGGGACTGGACAGTGGGTAGGAGAGAGATGCTGATGAAGAGTGAGCTATTTATATCAGGTGGACACTTGAGACTGTGTTGGCATCTCCTGTCTGGAGGGGGGATGGAAGGATATAGAGAGTTGGAAGCTGACAAAATTGTCACGAAAGGAGAGACTGGAAGGGCTGACTCATTATGGGGAGAGCAAGTGGGAGTACGGAGTAAGGGATATATAAACTTATATGTGACAGTTTGACTTGATTTGTAAACGTTGACTTGAAGCTCAATAAAAGTTAATTAATTAAATAAATAAATAAACAATAAAAAAAATGATGGTTATCAAGATACAAGTGAACAGTAAAAACATACAATAGGAAGAAAATAGAATAGGTATCATGCGTGCGTCGGCCACTTCTTGTTGACTTCCTGCATTCAGGCACCTGGAGGAGATGTTTGCTTATTTTCACATTCTTAGTGCACAGTACAGCCCTGGTGGCACAGAGGTTAAAGTGCTCATCTGCTAACTGACGGATTAGCAGTTCAAACCCACCAGCCACTTCATGGGAGAAAGACGTAGCAGACTGCTTCCATAAAGCTGTGGAAACTCTGTGGGGAAGTTCTGACCTGTCCTATAGGGTCACTAGGAGTCAAAATTGACTCAACATCAACAGATTTTAGAGCACAGTATAGTGCTTCTCACTATTTTAATTGAAGCATCAAGTGTTTAAACATTTCTAGACTGCTTTCTGTGCAGCACAAATTCCAAAAATTCCAGAAACAAGGAAAGCACTTAGGAGTCCCTTTTTATCCAATGATGAGTCTACCAATAAATCTTTTTCTTCCCTTTGGGAACATTTTATTGCTGCAAGATAAAAAATGTTTTGACCAAAAAGGGTTCAAAGACACAGATCGGATAGGCTCAGGTCAGAGGAATATCAAATACAGTGCCTGTCTGGAGAGCTAAACTCCAGTTTGGCAGTATAGTAAAGGTTCCCCTATCTGTGATCCTGCAGAAACAACTTGCAGGGAAGAAGCCTGGTTGCATTATCCAGTCATTCTGTGAGAGCAGTAGATATGAGCAGGGTAGAGCAGGTTTCCTTTGAGTTCCAAAGAAGGCTGATGGGCAGAAAAAGTTGAGTGGAAAACCTACAAAAGAGGAAAAAATAAAATTAAAAAATGCCTCATTCTGTGAGAATGTTTTACAATTAGAGTTGAATTAAAGCAGGTTACAGTTATTAATTAACACTAATAGCAGTAAAGAATGGCATGAATGACTGAATCTCATAGTGAGGGCCATTGAAGTTTTTTCCAGTAGTTGATAACTTGTATAATGAGCAAGAACAACTTGTGCAATGAAAAGTAGTTTTATTTTTTTCTCTAGTAGTTCTTCTACATTTACTTGGTGGGACTGGTTTTTCCTCTGCCCTTGACTAAAACCTCTGGGAACCCCTATTCTATTACTTTTAGGAAATAGAAGGTCCTACCGTCACTTGGGAAGTGGGGTAGTGGCTAAGACCTATGACTGTTTGAACGCACCAGACGTTCCTTGGAAACCCTGTGGGCAGTTCTACTCTGTCCTGTAGGGTCACTATGAGTTGGAATCCACTCGACGGTAGTGGGTTTGGTTTTTGGTTTTTTCCCATCACTTTGGAGCCCTGGTAGTGCACTGGTTAAGAGCTACAGCTGCTAACCAAAAGGTTGGCAGTTCTAATCCACCAACTGCCCCTTGGAAATCCTGTAGGGCAGTTTTACTCAGTCACTATAAGTCGAAATCTACTCAACAGCAATAGGTTTGGTTTTTTTCTATTGTTTATAAACACTTCTTTGTGACATATCTCACAATCTAACCATGACTTTAACAGATTTCTGAATGTTACTGAATTTGCAATTCCTTTCACAAGGTAGATACGCATTTAAAACTATATATCAATTACACCCAAAAAGATTATTAGGCAGCTGGACAAGTTATAACTTAAAATGTCAAGAAATAGAAAATAAGTTTAAAAGAAAATTTTTAGTTTGGAACTGTAAATAAACTTCCTTAAAAATAATAAGTACCTGGTGCCAGCATATATGTCTATTATAAAACTGTTTTCTAACTGTTTCTGTTTGGGTAGATTAAAATTGGTAGCAATGAACTGCTAGGATGAAAATACTTTTAGATAGGAAATGCTTATCTCTATAAACCCCATATATACGTGAGCTTTATTTCTACTTGGAATAACCTACTTCCTCCCCATCACTTATAAAGTCTCAAAGCCCATTTTTAAAAAATGAGATTGCCTAAAGCATCCTCAGCTGAATTAACTAGCTAGGAAGAGTCGAGATTTGGGTGAGTCACTGAGTAAGCTGGCAAGCTCGGTGGCTTATTTCCCAGACCTAGCCACTGTATTCTTTAAACATAATTACCTGTTGCCGTGGAGTCAACTCCAACTCGTAGTGACCCTATAGAACAGAGTAGAACTGCCCTTTATGGTTTCCAAAGAGCGCCTGGTGGATTTGAACTGCCGAGCTTTTAACCACTATGCCACCAGTACTTCCTAAACATAATTAGAGACATTAAACATCTTTGTGAGATTTGAGGGGGTTTTATGCAGTTGCTCTTACAATATCGTACTTTGAACACTTCAAATCAATGCTACACTCTGGGCATTGAATTTTCATGTTACTCCTTAGAAAAGTCAAAGATACATTCTGAAATTTCCAGAATAAAAAGACAGAGCAAGGTTTCTGGTTTTGTGTTATTTCTTTATTTCAAGACCATGTAAGAGGATGCAGCCCAATTAGATTATTTGATCACAGCTTTATATATTTACACAACAACATTTACACTCATAGGGAAATAATAAAATGAATGTCATTACTCCAACTGCCATTCGGATTAAAAAAAAAATTTAATTCCTCCATGGTTTTACCCATAAAATACATTTTGTTTATTTGGCTATTAGTTTACTTCCATTGCTATTTCTCTCTGGAACTCTCATTTTAAAGTAAATATTTAACTTTTATCAGTTTTAGTACCACCAGAGCTATCTATAAAAACTCATCGCTGTCTAATAATTCTAGATTTGAGATATTAAAAATCACTGGGTAAAGATCATTGGGTTTCTTTTTACAGTGTTTTTTTAATTTCCCTAACATGGTCTTCTGATGAGAACTCTTTAGAATAATAAAAAAAAGAGAGTATTAAATAATAAGAAGAAGCATCATGAGCTATTTTCTCTTTAACAATTTTATAAGTGAGGACATGGCACCTATGTCGAAGAAAGCACCACAGAGCACAGGTCTAGACTGACAAACACGGGGCAGCCATGAGTCGGTATCAACTCAATGGTAACTGGTACTCTTTCTGAGATATCTATTGCCCCTTGCTATTTGCATAGTAATCTTTACAGAGGAGGTTTGGTGGCACAGTGGTTAAGTGCTCAGCTGCTAACCAAAAGTTGGCATTTCAAATCCACCAGCCACTCCTTGGAAAACCTATGGGACAGTTCTACTGTGTCCTACAGGATCTCTGTTAGTTGGAATAGACTCAATGGCAACAGGTTTGGTTTTGGCTTGTTTTTCTTAGTTTCGCTCCCACTCCTCTGTAAAGGTATCTTCTAGATCAGTTCTATTGCATTCTACAATGTAGCATGATAATAAGAAGCCTGTAGATCCGCATAGCACTAAGCATGGAATGTAGGTGGAATAAATCATGTGTTTCATAAATGCATTTGTAACTTTCTTTCAAATATATGTAGAATTTAGTGATTAATAAAATATTGATATTAAATGTTTTAAATGTTATTAAATTCTAGCATTTTGACATGCCACTCACTTATAAAATTTACAACTAATGTGAAGATTTCTATTAATTTCTTTCTTACTTTAAGAAGAACTCCTCATACTTGGACAAAGCTGGAAACCACTGTGCTAGTCCTTGAACAAAGGAGACTTGGTAGTGCAAAGGTTAAACACACTGCTTCTATTGGAAAGGTTGGGGGTTCAAACCCACCCAGTGACTCCACAGGAGAAAGACCTGGTAATCTGCTTCTGTAAAGATGACAGCCGAGAAAACCCTATAAGACAGCTCTACTTTGTCACATGGGGTCATTATGAGTCTAAAATCAACTCAACAGCATCTAAGAACAATCACGGTCCTTGAACAATAAAACCTCCATTTTACTAGCCCTATTTTTTTTTTTATGATGATTGGAGGAGCTCTGGTGGTGCAGTGTTTGAGAGCTCTGCTGTTAACCAAAAATCGGTGGTTCGAACCCACCAGCCACCCTGTGGGAGAAAGATGTGGCAGACTGCTTTAAAGATTTATAGCCATGGAAACCCTATGGATCCTTTATACTCTGTCCTGTAGGGTCACAATGAGTTGAAATCAATCCAGTGATGACTCTGGTTTGGTTTTTATCATGATTTGACTGGGCAAAGTATCTAGTTTAATAAAAACCAAAACTAGTTGCTGTTGAGTCAATTCCGAACAGAACTTATAGGACAGAACAGAACTTCCCCATAGGGTTTCCAAGGAGTGACAGGTGGATTCGAATTGCCAACCTTTTTGTTATTAGTCAAGCTCTTAACCACTGTGCCACCAATACTTTCCCCATAATTGTGCAAGCGTACAGCCTTAGACAAAAGAAACAACCCACAAGCAAAAATGAAAAGCCCACAAAATATAATACCTCACTCTGCTGCACCCAAGAAATTAATGCAGGGGCTTAAAAGAACAAAAACCTCTAATACCCCTCCCTCTTCTCTCTCAGCATAAATAATATCCATTGTTGCAGCCCTTTCATGTGAAGAATGGAGATGAAGGGTCTAAAAAGAAATGTCGCCTGCTTCCTCCCAATTATTAGCATGTGTTTTTGAAAGGCCTTAGCAGTGTAAAAGTGAAGGACAGATGTTTTAAGCAAAGTATGCAAGAACACCTCCTTAATTAACTTCACCAAAGGTACTCAAACACTATACACCAGTAATTAGAGTGTGGAGCTGTTTGCTCTGTGGTATTAAAGGATGTCAAGATTTCCATTATTTATAAAGCTGTATTTTTTCAGCCTTTCATTTCACTTGCTCAAACAGGTTCTGAAAAGACATGTAGCAGTATCTTGCTCCATCATAAAACAAAATCATTTCAAGACCCCAGTATGTTTTCATTGCTAGAAATCACCGAAATAAATAATTCCTTCATGGTCAGAAGTGATTAACCTTGATGAAAGCAGAAGTAGTGACCCAAAGGTTATTTGAGAAACAAAATGCAGCCTGCTTGACAGACCTCTAACCTACATAGTTTCCCTTTGTCTTTTATGCTACACCACTAGAAAGAAGTTGCCTTTGATACCAGATGTGTTTGTTGATCCTGGTTCAATTACCTGTCATTGTGTTTTCTAAGGTGAGTTGTTCAACTTCTTTAAATGCCCCCACCACCACAAGATTTACGTCACTGTCTCATGAGAACTACATGAAATAATGTTTATTTAGACGTGACTGCCATAAGAAGGGAAACCCCGGGGGCATAGTGGTTAAAGTGCTATGGCTGCTAACCAAAATGTCGGCCATAAGAAGGATTTCAAAAAAGATTACATCCCTCCCTCAAGGAGCCCACACTCACTTTCTTGGAGGACTTTCTATTCATCATTCTCTCCTTAGTTCTGAGCACTTCATTTAGTGTATATTCTCAGTGGCTTTGACTCACTCATGAAATCTGAGGATTGGCTAGTATCAGCTAGAAGGAGTAAGAGACAGTGAAATCCTTATCATGCATCTTGCTGGTCCCGTTTGCACAAGTTTCTCTTTGTTTTTTTAATTCCTCCTCAATAAACCCAAATCAGTTGATTTTGACCCCTGGCGACCCAACGTATGTCAGAGTAGAACTATGTTTCATAGAGTTTTCAATGGTGGATTTTTCAGAAGTAGATTGCCATGACTTTCTTTCTAGGCACCTTTGGGAGAACGCAAGTCTCCAGCTTTTTGGTTAGCAGGTGAGCCATGTTAACCATTTGTACCATCCAGGGACTCCTCATCCTCAACAGAGTGTGTTTACTTAAAAAACATATATATTTAAATAGGTGTTAGACTCACAGGACTGTGAAAATGGCACGATGGTGTCTCACCTCCTCTAACTTCACGAGAGGGAGGAGAGAGAATCAAGAACAACATCAGCTCAAGGCTGACTCCTATGAGGTGGTGGTCAGACATATCTCCTTTCGCAGACCTTTTTACCAGTTCTGACACTAGCTGTCCTTCCCATGGTGCTCTCTACTTCTTTGCTGGCTTCAATAATTCATTCCAACAGCCACACAGAACCCACAGGCCTTACTCAGAGTTATGAGGTTTATTAGGGCAGTGATACGTTACAATTCAGGATCAGGAACTACTGAGGATATAGTTCTTCCAACAGAACAGCTTCTTCTCCATCGTGTCCACAGGCAGCTATGTCCATGGCCCTTGGCCTCTCGGCCTCTCAGTCCTCATCCTCTCAGCCCTTGACCTGGCCTTTACACTGATCAGACAAGTGTTACAAAACTCTTTAGCTCCACCAATAAGTGCCTGGAGGGGCCCCATTCTGCCAGGAAGCCTTGTGCCCAAAGGCACTCAGCTTTCTTGCTCCATGGGTCAGCACACCCACTGTTGCTGCCTTGCTCCATGGGCTGGGAAGCCCACTGTGCCATCTCACACTGATTTCCTGGTTCTACTGCTGCCGTTCTCTTGCCATCACTTCTTGCCATGCCATCTTGCTCTTGCCATCTCACACCAACTGCAGTGGTACAGCTCTCTCTCTGTCACCTGGGTCTAGGAGGTTCTCAGTTCCAGGACCCCAGGTCCAAAGGATGTTCTTTGCTTCTGGCTCTTCTGATGGTGATGAAGTCCCACCTCCACTTCTAGGATCGGCTCCCTTTTAAGCCTAGTGGAATGGTAAAACTGACTAATCCCCTTGGTAGGGCTCCGTACACCTTATTTGCATGGTCCCACCTCTCAAGGGCTCCATGTACCTTATTTACATTGTTAACAACCTGTCCAACCCCATTGGTGGGCCACCTTATTTGAATAGCCCCACCAAATCATTGTGTCAGAGTCATAAAGACTATGAGTCCTAGAAGGGTCATATAAACTGATTCACAAACGCAAGGACAAAATGAAATTCACAGTTGCTTCAAATCTGGTCAAAGGGTTAAAATATGCATACATATATATATGAAACCCTTGTGGCCCAGTGGTTAAGTGCTATGGCTGCTAGCCAAAAGATCAGCAGTTCAAATCCACCAGGCACTCCTTGGAAACTCTATGGGGCAGTTCTACTCCATCCTATAGGGTCGCTATTTGGACCCGACTCGAAAGCAACAGGTTTGGTTTGGTTTAGTTTTATATATGTGTGTATATATATATATATATATATATATATATATATATATTTAATCCATAATAACATAGGTTAAATTACAAATAAAAATGTTACCAAAAATAAATGTTTCTGGAGTTCTGAGGAAAGCTAAACATTCAGTGCGCGGATGCTTTTATAGGCTGCGCAAAAAAATCATTCACAATCTTATTTTCCCTTAACTCCTTGTGTGACAGAATTGGAAAAGCTGAGATACTTTCTCATACTCTCTTCTGGATTTTAGGTTTATATTTAAGAAGGCCTATTCTCCTAATACATGCTAAAAACATGGATGGAGCTTGAACACATTATACTGAGTAAAATAAATCACAATGGCCAATCACAAAAGGACAAATATTGTATGACCTCACTTATATAAAAGACAAGAACAGGCAAATGTATAGACACCAAAGTTTGTTATTGGTTACCAGGAATGAGAGGGAAGAAGAGAGCAGGTGTTATTACTTATGGGGCCCTGAGTTTTTGTTTTTGGTGATGGAGAATTCACATCGATTAAGGGTAAAAGTTGCACATTGATTAATGTAATCATGTCAATAAGTTGCACACCTATAAAAAGTTAAACTGGTAAATGTGAGATATATATATATATTTTACAACAAAAAAATAGCAGCTATTGAGGCTGCTTATATACAACCAAACATCTCATGGGATTTGGTTTCTTCACCTGACCTATGGGTTTTGAGACACAAGACGGCAGGAGTCTCCAGCCTGTACGTGACCTACAGATTTTGAACTTCTCAGTCCCCCACAATCACATGAGCCAATTCCTTAAAATAAAAAAATAAGAAATAAAAATACATGCACATATATACACCTACATACATGTGGGTGTGGGTGTGGGTGTGGGTGTGGGTGTGGGTGTGGGTGTGGGTGTGGGTGTGGGTGTGGGTGTGGGTGTGGGTGTGGGTGTACTGTACTGGTTCTGTTTCTCTACTCTAAGAAAGTATGAATGACCTTTAATCCAACAAAGCTGCTTCTGGGAGTCCATTCTAGAGAAATGTTAGCAATGAACACCAAGAAAAACAAAAGTATTTATTGAACTCTTGCTTGTCATAGGGGAAAAAATGGAACATTTAAAATGTCCATCGGGAAAGTAATATTTAAATAAATTAAACAATACATGTAATAGACAACCATGAAGTCATTAAAGGGATGAGGATAACCATACTAAAATACAGAGCACTCAGAAATATACATATTTAGTTAAAAAAAGCAAGTTGCCTAAGAGTTTATACTTTTATTTGAAATATATACATATGTGTGAGTGTGTGTGTGTGTATACATGCACGTGTGTGTTTATAAATGCTTAGGAAAGATCTAGAAGGACACTCATCAAACTGAACAATGATTACTTCTGAGGGGGAAAATCAGAGTGCAAAGGGGAGCAAGCGAAGAGAAGCATTACTTGTTTTCATTTCTAGTGCAATATTGTCTGAATTTTTATAAGTGTGCATCAATTGCAAACATTAATATGTTTACAACAACAAAATTGGAAAATGAATCTGGGAACAAGAGAAACAAAGTGTCTTAATTTGATCATTTTAGTTAAAAAGGAATCAATAGATTATCATTCATTCTTGATACAGAAATACAGATTTATGTTTATTCTCATTTTATTAAATATAACCACTAGTATAACTATAAATAGGATGATTTTTTCAAAATGTTCTATAAAATACATCAAAGAAAACTTAATCCATACAGCAAAAATAAAACAGGATCAAAAAACGATAAAAAGAAAGAATGTATTAATGTGAATAAAGATGCAATACCAATTGTGGCAATAAATTTCAGTAGATTAAACTGCTCTTTAAAAGCAGAGTCAGATTATATCTAAAAATCCCTGTAAATGACGCACATAAAATAAAGCTAAACAAAATTAGTAAGAAAAAAGTCTTAAATCATGACAAAACAAACAAAAATACTCAGAAATGCAAAGGTAAAAAACTCTGGGGCTGCAATATTAATGGCCCATAAAGAATCAAGGAGGATTAAACGGGGTGGAGGGAAAGCAATGTAAGTGTTCAAAAATGTCATTTTCTTTTGAAAGAGGATATTGTTCACTCTGAAGATATGTTATTTGCCATACAAAATTAATATGTAAATAACATGAAATGTGTCAGAAAAAAGAGAAGTTAATAAAATATAGGAACTAGTGATACTTCCACATACTGATTTCAAATTTTTGTCAAGTATATGAAAAATATACAAGCATATATAAGATTTTCAAGGTATTTTTAATTGAATTGCTTCAACAGATCTGTAATGTGTTTCATCCACCCACATTTCTGCTTGTGATTGCAAGACCCTGGTCTCTGGCAAATTTTCACCCAGGCATCTCTGGCAATTGTCAGGGGAATTGTTCATATGAATAAGTGCATGTATTCAATCACACAGGACAACTACATTTTATTCTCCCCTTCTTGAGCTGCCCCTTTCTTGCAAAGTTCTTCCTCAACTATGAATTTTACAATCATATGGAAACTAGCTTTTACTTCCCCAGTTTACACATGAAGAAGCAGGCGGCTGCTGGTGGTGACCATCCTTCAACCATGGAGAAGCCAGGTGGAGCATGGAACTGATACACACAAGGGGGTACAACAGAAAATAAAATGTAGAAGGATATTGCTAAAGTTTTATTCAAATTATTCCTAAAGCAATCGATTTCTGCACTTGTCTGGTGCATCAGCCAATCAATCATTTTTATTGTCTAAGCGACTTTGATTAGCTCATCTATTACTAGAATTTTTCAGGCATCTTAACCAAAACAGACCTCAAGGTCCTAAAAATCACAATGTTTTATTTGGAAGTATGGAAGAATATTTTTATTCCCTTTTGTGTACTGGACTTTATCCAAGGGATTCCGAATTACTGAGGCTTATGTCTCAAAATATTGCTGAATTTTATAAAACCACTTTTTGATTTATTTATATCCTCTTCCCCCATCTCTAATCAGTAAAAAAAAGGACCCTAATATATCTGGGTAATATATGGTTGGAAGATTCGTTTGAAGCATGAGACAATTCTAAAGATAAACACAATGATGTATGCCAAATTCTAAGCAACAAGCTCATGACATATTTAAAATAACTCCTCCCTTTCATATTTCTCCATACTTTAAAATAATTTCTCTTCAGAGAGGTTCCTTACCAACTCATAAAATTCCCCATATGCCCATCCCTTCACCATGTCCTAGGAAAACATAAATATAAAGTATGAATTCCTATGATGAATACAATGCAAACCCAAAGCAAAATTGCTAAAATATATATATAACAAAGTTAGGTGGAAACTTATGTTAATTAAATATTCCTCACGAGAATAGGTAAGTAGACCCTAGTCCATGGTATCCTATCTGATAAAAAAAAAAATACAGCATGATAAATAATATCTTCATCAAGTCAACATTGCATTTAACACTACAGCCATCCTTTTTAAATTTCAGTACAAGGTAACGATGTTCACAAATGAATGTTCACTACTGTTATTTATTATATTCTTGGAAGTCCCAACCAATGAAATAAGGAACAAAAAAAATTGAATGTGCAATAAAATTATCTTTATTGGAGACATTATTGCTATCTCTCTAGAAAAGACAGAAAATACAAGAAAATCAATGAAAAGCCTATTGTAACTAATAAGAAATCCATTAATGCAGTTCAGTTATATAGTGTTTTAAATACAGTAGTTTAAAAATCAATAGCCTTCAGACCTAAATAAATAGAAGTACATTCTGTGTTCATGGATTAGAAGACTTAATATTGTTAAGATGCCAATACTATACAGAGCTGTATATGAATTCAATGCAATCAGCCTTTTTGCAGAAATGGAAAAGGTAATCCTCTAATTTCTATGTAACAGCAAGGGGCCCCAATAACTAGAAAAATCTTGAAAAAGAATAACGAAGTAGGATGACTCACACTTCCTGACTTCAAAACACACTTTAAATCTACAGTAATCAACCATTGAATTGGTGTATGTTTTGCTGTGTATATTCTCAACAACAAAAACAAAATAGGTTTAAAAAAAAAAAAAAACTACAGCAATCAAACCAGCCTAGTAATGACAGACATATTGACCAATGGAGTAGAATCAAGAGTTCAGAAATAAACCCATACATCTATGGTCAATTGATTTTAGGGAAGGATGCTAAGTCCATTCAATGGAGAAAGAACAGTCTCTAACAAATGGTGCAGGAACAACTGGATTGATTGCCACAAGCAAAAGAAAGAAGCTGGACACATACTTCACACCATACATAAATATCACTTCAAAATGATCAAGGACCTACATGTGAGACTTATAACCATAAAAGTCTTAGAAGAAAACATAGGGCTAATGACTCGGGAACCAGTTTTTAACAATGGATTTTTAAATATAACACCAAAAGCACAAGCAGCAAAAGACAATATAGACAATTTAGATTTCATCAGAATTAAAAACTTCTGTGCATCAAAGTATTTTATCAACAAAGTGAAGAGAAAACCTACAAATTGGGAGAAAATTTAGGAGAACCATGTATCAATTAATATTCAGAATGTATTAAGAACTCCTACAACTTAACGACAAAAAGAAAAACAACCCAATCAAGAAATGGGCAAAGGAATTGAATAGACATTTCATCAAGGAGGATATGCAAATAGCCAAAAAGCACGTAAAATGATTGTCCATATCATTAGTTATTGTTGTTGTCGTTAGGTGCAGTCAAGTCGATTCTGACTCACAACAACTCTATCACAACAGAACAAAACACCACCTGGTCCTGCGCCATCCTCACAATCATTGCCGTTCTTGAGCCCATTGCTGTGGTCACTGTGTGAATCAGTCTCATTGAGGGTTTTCCCCTTTTTTGCTGACCCTCTACATTACCCAGCATGATATCCTTCTCCAGAGACAGATCCCTCCTGACAACATGTCCAAGTATGTGAGACATAGTCTCACCATCCTTTCTTCTAAGGAGCATTCTGGCTGTATTTCTTCCAAGACAGATTTGTTCATTCTTTTGGCAGTCCATGGTATAATATTCTTCACCAACACCATAACTCTTCCTCCGTCTTTCTTATTTATTGTCCAGCTTTCTCATGTATATGAAGTGATTGACAACAATAGGACTTGGGTCAGGCACACCTTTAGTCTTCAGAGTGACATCTTTGCTTTTTAACACTTTAAACAGTTCTTTTGCAGCAGATATGCCCAATGCAATGAGTCTTTTGATTTCTTGACTGCTGCTTCCATGGGTATTGATTGTGGATCCAAGTAAAATGAAATCCTCGGCAAATTCAGTCTTTTCTCCATTTCTCATGATGTTGCTTATTGATCCCGTTGTGAGGATTCTTGTTTTCTTTATGTTGAGGTGTAATCCATACTGAAGGCTGTGGTCTTTGATCATCATCAGTAAGTACTTCAAGTCCTCTTCACTTTCAGCAAGCAAGGTTGTGTCATCTGCATAACACAGGTTGTTAGTGAGTCTTCTTCCAATCCTGATGCCCCATTCTTCATCATATAGTCCAGCTTCTCATATTATTTGCTCAGCATACAGATTGAATAAGTATGGTGAAAGAATACAACTCTGACACACACCTTTCCTGACTTTAAACCATACAACATCCTCCTGTTCTGTTAGAACAACTGTCTCTTGATCTGTGTACAGGCTCCTCATGAGTGTAATAAAGCGCTCTGGAATTTTCATTCTTTGCAATGTTATCCATAATTTGTTATGATCTACACAGTCAAATGCCTTTGCATCAGTCATTAAAAAAGGGAGGTACAAATAAAAACCACAATGAGATACCACTTTACCCCCATTGGAATGACTATGATTAAAAAAAAAAAATAGGGGAAATAACAAGTGTTGGTGAGGATATGAAGAAATTGGGAACTCATCCATTGCTTTTGGTGTCCCTGGTAAACACTAATGAACTTTGGAGTCTGCATTTGCCTATTCTGGATATTTCATATAAGCGGATTCATACAATATTTGTCATTTTGTGTTTGACTTATTTCACTCAGCGTAATATTTTTAAGATTCATCCATGTAGCACATATCTGAACTTCATTTCTCTTTATGACAGTAATATTCCATTGTGTATATATATATATATAGCACATTTTGTTATCAATTCAATGGATGGTATCAATACAATTATCCAATACAATGGAATGTACTACATTTTGTTTATCTCTTCATCTGTATGGACATTTAGGTTGTTTCCAATGTACAATGGAATATTACTCAGTCATAAAGAGAACGAAGTTCTAATACATGCTACAGCATGAATGAACTGTGAAAGCATTATACTGAGTGAAATAAGCCAGTCATAAAAGGACAAATATTGTATGATCCTGCTTATATAAAATAGGCAAATGTATAGAGACTGAAGTTTATTAGTGGTTACCAAGGGGAGAAGAGTCTTTGCTTAGGGGGCACTGAATTTCTGTCAATGACGGTGGAATTATTTGGAAAGGGATAGTGGTGACAGTTGCACAACATGATGAATATGACCACAAATGTCACTGAATGGTACATGTAAAGAATGTTGAATTGGCAAGTGTTTTGCTATGTATATGTGTGTGTACGTATTGTATTATATGCGTGTATGTATTGTATTGCATACGTATACGCATATATGTACCCATTGCCGTCAAGTTGATTCTGACTCATAGCGGCCCTATAGGACACAGTAGAACTGTCCCATAGGGTTTCCAAGGAGCAGCTTGTGGCTTCAAACTGCTGACCTTTTGGTTAGCAGCCTGAGCCGGTAGCCACTGTGCTACCAGGGCTCCATGTATATGTATATGTATATGTATATGTATATGTATATGTATATGTATATGTATATGTATATGTATATGTATATGTATGTGTATGTGTATGTGCATGTGCATGTGCATGTGCATGTGCATGTGCATGTGCATGTGCATGTGCATATGTGTGTGTATATGTGTATGTATATGTGTATATTTTTACCACAATAAAACAATTTTTTAAAAAACCAATAGCTTTCTTAGTGGCAATAGCCATTTGAAAAATATAATAAAAATCACAATTGTGGAAACAAATGTAAAGTACATGCATTTAATCTTTAAAACACTGCAATGCATGTATAAAGGAAAACCGCAAAACTTTGTTGAAAAATACTAAAAATTTTTTGAGTAAGTGCAGTCATTCCACATACCTAGACAACTCATACTGAGACAACTGTCAATTGTCAGTTGGCAATTAAATTTATAAAAGTGATTGATTTCTATCGAAATTCCCAAGATTTTTTCATTATAGGAAAGCAATAGAGGTGTATATTTATTAAAATATACCTGAGGTAATGGACAACTCTATGAAATAACTTTTAATGAATAATATATTTTGAATTAGCTCCAGATATATAGTAACTGGAAACCTTGGTGGCGTAGTGGTTAACTGCTACAGCTGCTAACCAAGAGGTTGGCAGTTCGAATCTGCCAGGCGCTCTTTGGAAACTCTATGGCGCAGTTCTACTCTGTCCTATAGGGTCTCTGTGAGTCAGAATCGACTCAACAGCAGTGGGTTTGGTTTTTTTCTTTAATATATAGTAACTGTTATAGGCAATATTTATGGGAACTCTTACTTTACAAAGTGTGCCTGCTTTGCATGTAATTTATGTGCTACAAAAAATTTATGCATGAGTAAAATGTGTGTGAATTAAATCACAGCAAATATACGATGTGGTTTGTGTCATTAGACATTAAAAACTTTGGAGCTGAAAGTGAATAGTGTAGATCTAGTCTACCACATATTACTCTTCATAAAGATCACAAATTGCCCTATACTAATTTTATGGTAACATGTAAAACAAAGACATCAAAAGCCAGTTTCCAAGTCTTTGAATTATCTTGACAACGTCTACATATGCCTTGTTAGATTAAGTACTCTGCATCAATTTCCCATCATTAATGTTTAAAGAAGCTTCACAAATGTACCAGTGTTCACACCTTCATTATGTTTCCAAGTATGCCTTTAACTGGCCTTTGATGTTCTTCAGCTTTATGAATTGTGTAAAAAAAATGTTTATACAATGGCATATTAGCATCAATGACAACAGGAGAGCTATTTCTTAGAGGTTTAATCAAAGTAATTGGTGCATTTTTAAAATACACTACTTTTTAATTTTCTTATTGCTGTGAAGCTAACTGGGGGAGTGGAGTAGATAGGAAATGACTCCTAATGCAGAGACAGAAAATTCATTACAGTGTTGGATTTTCAGATACGAAGAACGATGTGAACATTTAACATTCTTTTCTTGATTACAGAAATAATAAAGACCAATGTGAATTTCACTAAGCTGCCTTCAATGAGGTTGAACTCCTGAATTTTTTGACATATTAACATTTCTAATAAAGAAAGCACTTAGTTCTGAATACACCTTTTCCTGAGAAACTCTAACCACACTGTCTTCGTTTGAGTTCCTTCCTCCTGGAAGCAGAGCCTGGGACAAGAACTTGGGTGCAGGTGGTTTATGTGAGAGATGATTCCAGGAAGCAGAACTGAGGGAGTAAAGAAAGTAAACCTTTAAAGGGTGTGCTAAAGCGCTAGTCAAGGCTGTTGGCTATGCAACTCAGTCCTGCTGGCAACCCTCTGAGGAATCCTCAAGGAGCCCCAGAATTGTTCCACCAGAGGACTGAGATCTTGAGCATTTATTCATCAGCTTCCATCCTCCACTGATTGGGTTGCCCCAGTGGTGTTAACCTGTCTTTGAACTTCAGAGTTGCACCTATCTGGAGCTGAATGGTCTTATTAGTTTCAAGAAAGCAGAGCAGAGAAATGCCTGAACCTCACTTATGCATGAGGCTGACGAGAGAAGGGAACTGTCCACCACAACTGTGCTGAAAAGCCATGACAATTGATGCTGCAAGTTTCCGCCATATGAGAAAAGTAAAATCAAAGCACTTAATAACTAAATTTATCCAGCTGAATTACTCAGGGTAACCAGGGTACAAGCAAAAAACGATACATAACAATTCACTTCACTCCACCAAACCAAGCTGCCCGTCAGGTATGGTTGAGGGTGAACTATCATTTCTTCAAAACAGTCCCCTCTGGTATCCTCATGGCAGAATTCCCAGCAGCCACAAGTTGTTATATCTATATTGCCTATTCCAAACACCACTACTGCAGGAAAAATGTAAAACTGCAAATCACCTTAAGGATTGCTGAACATACGTTGAATTGCTTTCTGGGGCAATCAAATTAAGGCATTTTTCACAGTCTAGTTAGAAAGGAATGAGGGTCTGAGTTTCGAAAAAGTGAGAGGTTGTTACCAGTTATTTTGCGAAGACAACTGAATATGCAGCTAAGCCCCTTAAATTACTCTCCCTGAGTTTATTTTCTTGTCTGTAAAATGATATCAAAGATATTCCAGCTGTAATATTCAATGAGCTGATGGCCTATTACTATAAGCTTAAGAGCAACAGAGAAATTTTAAAAGCACCAGAGAAAGAGCATTCCTAAGAAAAATGAAAGTAAAACAGGGTGGGAGTGGTGAGAATGTATCTGTTAGTTTTTGCTGCAAAACAAACCACCCCAAAACTTAGCAGCTTAGAATAACAAACATTTATTATTTCTCATGAGTTTCTGGGTTGGCTGGGTGGTTCTTCTGGTCTGAGTCAGCTTCCCTGAGGCTGAATGGACTAGAGCAGGGGTCAACAAACTTCTGTAAAACACTTTCTGGACCAACAGTCTCTGTCACAACTAGTCTGTTGCTGTATCTCAAAAGCAATCACAGACAATACGTAAATGATACGCTTGGGTGTGTTCCAATAAAACGTTATTTACAAAACAAGCTGTAGGCTGGATTTGGTCCACAGACCATAGTTTGCCATTCCCTGATATAGAGGATCTTCACACTTATGTCTGGCCCTTGGCTTAGTATCAGCCAGTGTGCTTCAGTTCTCATCTTCATAGCCCCTCATCATCCATCAGGCTCTATTGTTCTAATTCACATGGTTACTTTAGACTTCCAGATGTGGCAAGACAGCAAACCCCACTGCACATCATTTTTCATGCTTCTGCTTGTGATACATTTGCCCCATTGGCCAAAGCAAGTCATATGGCCAAATTCAGAGTCAAGGATGAAGAAACAAACTCCACACCTGGACAGGAAGAATGGGAAAGTCACAATATAAAGTGTACATTCAGGGAAGGAAGAAATCTGTAGCCATTTTTATGATATACCACAGAGAATTCTTAAAAATATGTCTACCATCAATTCAAACTTCTAATCATTTAGATTTTACCTCACCTTGAGCCTATTTGAGTGATAACATTTTGAGACGGCATGAAATATACTTCATTCCTCCTTAAAAAATGATTTTAATGTTGAGATCATTTCAAGCTACTCCACATGGGAAGAAATACTATCACCTAAGGAATTCCAGAGTTCCTCTTACAATATAAACTGCCATTTATAAGGTTTGTAGCAATTAGGCCATTAAAGAGTGGATTAATAAAATCTTTCTGAGTTGGATTTTTGTTGTTGTTGCTGTTGTTTTGGCCACCTGTATATGAAAGAGATGTCTGTAGCCTCCAGCAGTAAGTAAAATAAAGAGGACATCTATCACTTGAGACGAAATATACACAATTCACTCCATCATTTTCACTACAGTTTGATATCAGTCCTCTAGGCAACAGAAGACTGCAACGATAGAGGCATCAGCCACTACAGAAATTGACTGAAGTGTTACTTTGCAGGAGAAAAGCATCTGCGACAGTGCTCTGAGAAAACCAAGAAGCACCCTTAGAAAGCCAAAGGTGAAATTCCTCCTGAATATTTTGTCAGAAAGAAAGAAATAAAAGTTGCAGTGTTTAGTCATCTGACTTGGTTTTCAAAATAACAGATGAAATATTACAGCATCTGTGGTTGAATCTGGTACTCAAACCCATTTATTTTTTTAAATACTTTTATTTGTATTAAAGTAGATTATTAATTTGCCAGCAATTGAGAAGCATAAAGACATAAGGGGTGGCATTCTGAACAAAATTACAAGATTCCTATACATGACAGAGATGATTTCTGTGTTTGGCATGCTTTTATTTGTTGTTCTCAAGACTAGCTTCTATGCAACAAACCTGGCCCCAGATGGGACAAATAAAGCTTTAAGATAATCCTTTCAGATAAGAAGCAATCAACATTCCTAAACATGAAACCAAATCCATTGCCGTGGAGTGAATTCCAACTCAGAGAGATCCTGAAGGACAGAGTAGAACTGCCCCATAGGGTTTCCAAGGAGTGGCTGGTGGATTCAAACTGCCGACCTTTTGGTTAGCACTCAAGCTCTTAACCGCTGTGCCATCAGAGCACCTAAACATGAAAATAACTGTAAATTCTCTTACTGATGAACTATTGGGAGGAGGGAAACCCTGGTGGTATAGTGATTAAGTGCTATGACTGCTAACCAAAGGGTTGGCAGTTTGAATGCACCAGGCTCTCCTTGGAAACTCTATGGGGCAGTTCTACTCTGTCCCATAGAGTCGCTATAAGTCAGAATGGACTCAACAGCAATGGGTTTTTTGGTTTATTGGGAGGAGGTCAGAGAGAGGAATAAGCTCACTGCTTAGATCCCACCCAACCCACTGCCATAGAGTTGATTTCAACCCTGTAAGAGTAGAACTGTCCCATAGGGTTTCCAAGACTGTAATCTTCTGCAGAAGCAGACTGCCACATCTTTCTCCTGTGGAGCCATTAGTCGGTTCAAATCACTAACCTTTTGGTTAGCAGCTGAGAACTTAACCACTGCACCACCTGGTTTTTCTGCTTGGGACCCTAACCCGTTGCAGTCCAGTGGATTCTGACGCCCCATAGGGTTTCCAAGGAGTGGCCGTTGGATTCCAATTGCCAACCTTTTTGTTAGCAGCCGAGCTTTTAACCACTGCGCTGCAGCACCAGGCCTCCCTGCTTAGAACCAAGACCAAGCCAAACCTGTTGCTGTCCAGCCAATTCTGACTCATAGTGACCCAAAAGGGCAGAGTAGAACTATCCCATATGGTTTCCAAGGAGCGCCTGGTGGATTCAAACTGCCGACCTTTTGGTTAGCAGCCATAGCTCTTAACCACTATACCACCAGGGTTTCCCTGCTTAGAACAGTGGTTCTTAAAGTATGGTTTCTCACAAGCATGGTTGGCATCACCTGGGAATTGTTAGAAATGCAAATTATCTGGCCCTCACCCCTTACTTAGACCCCTGGTGGCACAGTAGTTAAGAGCTAGGCTGATAACCAAAAGGTTGGCGGTTCAAATTCACCAGTGGTTCCTTGAAAACCTCATGGGGCAGTTCTACTCTGTCCTATAGGCAAAGGGGTTTGGTGTTGGTTTTACCCCTTATTTACTGAACGGGAAACTCTGTGATTGAGGCCCAGCAATCTGTGTTTTAACAAGCCATCCAATTAAATCTGATGCATGCTAATGTTTGGAAACCGCTGTATTAGAAGATACCAGAATGTAATTATTACATAAGAGGGGCCACCAGAAGTCGATTATGTCTGATGATTTTAAACTACTTATTTTCCACTAATTTCAAGTGATAGAAAGCAGTAAACTGCACACGGTCCAGGGCAGAAAACTTGCGAGACCCAGAAAACCAAGGCAGTCCCGTCGAGTTCCGACTTTCACAGGTTTCACTGTATCTGCTTTCAGCAATTGTCACAGCCCATTCATTAAAAAAAAAAAAAAGAGGTGTTTAATCAGGATTTTCTAGTTATAGGAACGGAAGTTGACTACTAACAATAATAAGCTTGACTGGTCAGTCACTGTGCGTTGAATGCCTACTCTTCTTTCTTATTCAAGTTTGATGGGATCGGTGTAGCTACTGAGGCATTAGCTAAATGAACAAAGGTAGGATATGTGAGTGAGATAAAATTTCATCTTGCTTTTTACAATAGTTTTCAAAAGGTATGTACTGTGACTCCCTGGGATCAATTTGCATGGTAAGAAGATGAACAAAGAGGCTATCATTCTGCCTTTAGAGAATAGAAATTAAACATGAGTCCAGACCAAAAAGCCATTGCTGTCCAGTCGATTCCAGCTCAAACATGAGTCTAGCATAAACAAAAGAGATTTTACCCAAAGAAGTGTAAGTGGTATTTTTCTTCTCTCAAAGAAAAAGTTAAAAGTAAACTAACACTTGAAAATGTTTGTGAAAAAGACATGGCAAAGATGATAAACTAGATGAAAAAGTAACTTAGCAGATTTGACACCAAATGATGGACGGGGTGCAAAACAAGAGTACTATAGAGAATGAGAGTGCTCAGGAAGTTCAGATATTTTTTACTTATGTGGTGGACTCCCATGAGTTTACAGTTGTATTTAGTTTTGCTATTTTTCAACTTCTTGGAAGAGGTTCCAAATAGTCAGGATATTAAAGGTGTAGATTCTATGCCCTTTTCCAACCACCAATCTATCTCCATCCACTTTCTACGTACTGGCGTTTTGGTAGAAAAACATATTTAACAGCACTTTCCAACCAAGAATTACTTCATTGTGTTGAATAGAAAAATTAGTAGCAGACATCTTACTTTGATTTTAAGGTTTTTCTTATCAAAATCAAATATTAACCACAAAAATTACCCAAACTCCAAAAGCCTCTGCCAGAAAGCAATCTCAAACCAAAAACCAAACCCATTGCCTTCGAGTTGATTTCAACTCTAGCAATATAAACTGGTTTTTATCCTGCTAGAAAAGAATAGTCAACAAACCAGTATCTCAAAAAGTCTCTTTGCTGGTGGGGTGGGGGGCCAAATTATTAGCAGACAGGCCAGAAGTAAACTGACACCAGCTGATCCTGCAAAGGGAGGGAGAAGGCAGAGTTCAATCAATCCTGTTAAGATTAACCAAGGGTTGATCTTTTGTATTTCTCCCTCCTCTTCTCTTTATGGAGCCCCGGAGGCGGAGGCATGGTGGCTAAGAGCTCGGTTCAGCATCGACCAAAAGGTCAGCAGTTCAAAACCACCAGCCAATCCTTGGAAACCCTATGGGGCAGTTCTACTCTGTTGTATAGGGTCAGTAGGAATTGGAATTGACTGTAAGGCCATGGTTCTTCTCTCTATAAACCCCATTGTACCTAGCTTCTCTGAGCCATTTGCTTTTTCTGGAATCAAACTGGCCTCTCTATATGCGTATAGAGTAACTGCTCAGAATAAAAATTCTGTTCAAATTTCAGGAAGTTTTGGTTTTCCACAATTGTAATCACTTTCCAAACACTACCTAATGAAGCATGTGGGTGACATTACTGGTGCACTAATAAGATTCGTTCCTGGTATATCCTCTAATCCCAAATGTTTGACTTCAGAGATTCCCAAGTGCATTTTCCAGCCTTTGAAAAATTAGAAACTCATGAAGGAAAAGATCGCCTTAAAAGCAGATAACCAGTCTTTTCCGTATGTACATTTTACACATGTGATTGTCTACAGCCACAGCTAATAAAGGCAGTCTCATAGATGGCTGTTCATGGAAGCATGGTTTTCTGAAACAGAAGTAGAAATGAGGGACTTTTGCTTAGTATTTAGATTCCTACAAACCTAAAGAGAAGCACTGCCAATGAGTGTTAATCTTAGCTCTTCAGATCTGAAATTTCCCTTTCCAAAGTAAACTTCTAACTTGGAAGTATTTTATGTAGAATTATTAAAGGAAGTGATCCAATCATATATGTTCCTATTATATTGCATGAAAAAGCCATATAACTTAATGCATTATGCATCCTGCATAATGGCTTGTTTTATACCTTTAAAGAACCTGTAAAACATTTACACTGAAGAGAAAGTTAGAATATTTCCTGATGCATTATACTGTATGACTAGTTTATTATAAAAGTTTGAAAAAAAATTTGCTATTTTTTGAAAGCTTTGTGCATGGGTTACAATCACCCATCCACTGTGTAGACATTAAAAGTATGATTTCCACAAAACCAATCTGAGTTTAAGAGTCAAAACCAATTGAGAGTTCATACTTAGTCTAGTAATACCTGCTTAAAATTAAAAAGCATGGGCTTCATTTTTAACTCAAACTATGGGCATGATTGGCCACTTACATGTCTATTAACAGCAATTTATTGAAAAAACATTTTATAATTGATCAGTCTTGTCTTTTGACAAATGATATCCCTGACTTAATAAATCAAAATTACATGTGCTTTCTGAGGGGGGCTTGGGAGAGAATGTTGGAAAAAAATTCAGAAAAAAAACTTTGACATTTTATTTTTTTGAAAATTTTAAGCAATGCTTTTCTTTTTTATTAATTAAATAAACCAAACCAAAACCCCTTGCCATTGAGTCAATTCCGACTCATAGCAACCTCATAGGACAGAGCAGAGCTGCCCCATAAGGTTTCCAAGGAGCGCCTGGTGGATTTGAACTGCCAACCTTTTGGTTACCAGCCCAGCTCCTAACCACTATGCCACCAGAGTTTCCATTAATTAAAAAAAAAAATTTTCCATTAATTAAGTAGATGGGAATACAATTGTTGATAACCTGAATTAACCACTGTGAATTTTAGCATATTTGTTGTCAGTCTTTTTATACTTAAGTTCTTAGAATGGTGCAGGACCGGGCAGTGTTGGTTCTATTGTATGCAGGGTCACTATGAGTCCGAATTGACTTGATGTCACTAACAACAACAACATGGTTATATTGTTTTTAAAAACAACATAAATATTGTTTTAAAAAATATTTTAAAATAATACGAAATCCCCTGGACATCAAAGCCAATTCCAACCCCATCTATCTTCTTTTTGAGTGAATCAATATGATGAGATCAATGTTTATTCTGTTAGTACTTTTATTATCATTTCCTAGGTACATTTTTTAGGTACATATACACATATATCATGAATCTATAAAAAAAAAATTTTTATGTAGTACTATTTACATAAAGCATATAATGTAGTATTAGCATCCTCCAATCTGCTTTTTCTGCTCAGTAATGTTGAAGAGATCTGTCTCATAGGTATGTAATCCAATGCTTCTGATTGACTCTCAGATATGGCATTTTGGTAGAAAAACATATTTAATAGTAGGCTCACTATGAGTCAGAACTGTCTTGATGGCAGTCAGTTTTCCAACAGAGAGTTACTTCATTGTAATCACTTTCCAAACACTTATCTACCTGACTTAGAGATGTTGATATTCGTATTTTTCCATGTAATCTTGTCTTCTGTGCCACCAAAAGGGTTGATAAGACAAGATTTATTAGAGTTCCAATCCTGTCTCCAGATTTCCTTCCAAGATACTGACGCTTATTCTGCAAGGCTTGATGCTGGTGCTTTCTTGACCTTTCCTGAAGATGTCAACAGAAAGTTTTCAGACAATAGCTAAGACATAGATTTCTTTTAAATGGTCCTAATGATTTGTTGGAAACCCTGATGGCGTAGTGGTTAAGTGCTACAGCTGCTAACCAAAGGGTTGGCAGTTCGAATCCACCAGGCGCCCCTTGGAAACCGTCTGGGGCAGTTCTACTCTGTCCTATAGGGTCGCTATGAATCGGAATCCACTCGACGGCACTGAGTTTGGTTTTTTTTTTTGAATGATTCGTTGATCGAAATATCAAGGGGTTGCCGCTGTCCAATCATGGCACCCTGGAAACTAAGCAAGTTGCATATGTGCAAATAATGGCAACTATACCACAATTGTTGCTAGCTGACACCCTCAGGTTATATGTTGCAATTTCAGAGTTGTTAAAATGTGATTAGAATGCATCTTAGAATCAATGAAACGTGGTAGTTGGCCTTGTTTTCTTCAGTGAATCTAAGATGCTCTTCAAATTGTTTTAAACTCATTTCTAATTACTACTGATATATGTCCACACATTTTTGCCTGCTTATTTTATGTGTGTTTAGAATGGTAGCAGGAAGTTTCAGCCTCTATGCTTTCCAACATCTTCAACAGGAATTTTCTAATATCCATTCCTTTTTTTTTTTTTTTAAACAACTAATGCATTCTAGGAAAAAAATTCTCAGAATACCATTTAATAAAAAAAAAACTTGTATTATAATAGCTCACTTCCTAATGAAATTCATATATTTTCTTCAGTTAGTGATGGAACTCAAAATAACCAAATAATTATTGCTGATAACACGGATGTAAAATATGCAGATGTGGGGGGACCACATCAGTCGTGCTTTCAAATGTAGATCACGCACCTTCTAAAACTAATAGATAAACCTCTCTGAATTGTGAAGTGTCTATATTAAGGTTACTTCTAACAATGAGAATGTACTCCCTGAGAAATAAAATGGATCATATTGAGTCTTTATGAGTCAGTTTAATTCAAATAAAATCCCTTCTGAGTAAAATGCTGAATATTTCGCCTCAAAATGGATTTAATTATCTGTTACCATTTTTACTTTCTGGGTCATGCCCGTGCAAAGATCAGAATTTTAAAACATTATAAAATTATAAGCCCTAAAAGGAAACTTTACTTAGGTTCAGCTTGGAGAGTAAATGCCACCTACCCACAAAAGTTATTATTATAACTATCATCTAGTGCTAGTATAATTACTATTTAAACTATGACTGCTTTTTAGGCAACTTTAGGGCAGGAAGCATTAAGTCATTTTTTTTTTTTTTTCCAAGAAAAGATGCAGCTTTGCTCTGATGGTTTTGAAACCTACTCTTTCTTCAAAAAAGACTGTTTAGGAGCACTCTGCTTTTTAAATGTAGTTCATGATTGGTTCCCAAAAGAATTCAAAGAATAGATGAAACAGGAAAGGATTTTTATTTATACTTTTATAATTGTTCCCTCTACTTATACCATTAAATGTGTAAGAAATGCAAGAACGTAAGGAGCAGTTATTAGGCAAACACAGAGAGTGAACAAACCATACTGAAAAAAAAATTCTTAGGGCAATTTTTTTCTCAGAATCAGGGTTCCATTGAAATGCTATCTACCTTTCAGACGTTTAGCAAGTTGAAAAGCATCTTTTTCATTATCTCATTATGTCTGAATGCCAAAAAGCTCAGGATCTCCTAGCATAGACAAAATCTTAGAGATCTACCATGTTTTTTTCTTCTCTACAACTATCTCAAGCAAAGGAAATGAAAAAAAAAAAGTATTAGACCAGCTTTTCTTCAAATTTTTGGCTACATTATTTGTAGAAAATAAATGGACTGCCTCTTCTAGCCTTCCGTAGAATTACTGAAATTACCTTTTCAAGCTTGGAGGCTGAGAGAGGGAAATAAGGACAAACAGCTTAACCTCACATACAACCCAGATACTAAAAAAAAAAAATTTTTTTTTGTCTCAAGTAGCCCAAATGAGATAAAACTTCTTCACTTTTGATTCATTTTTCAAAGTCCAGATTAGTCTTGATGTGAGTTCATAAATTATATAGTGACCTCTCATTAAACACAAGGGAGAGAGTTCACCAAGAACAAAACAAATAAAAGATTGCACAGCTAGCTCCTTTAAGCAAGGCTTTGTCTTGTTCTTCAGTGTATCCATATTGCCTTGCACAGAGTCAAGTTGTATATTTAGTAAATATTTGATGTCTGTTGTTTGCTGAAAGAATTTTTCAACTGAGTTGACCCAATTACATAGGAAAATGGGGGCTTCCCTTCTCTCCTCAATTTCTACCTCTCTTACACATACACACACACACACAAGCACACACACTTGCACCACTCCAAGGAAGACACGTTAGTGATAATTATTTTATTTTGTCAATTCTCTCTTCTTTTAATATACTTTTCCATTCTCCCTAACATGCAGGTTTCTACAGTTCTCTAATTAACGTCAAGAGACACCATGGGAAAGAGATTTTGATTGAGGAATACATCTGCTTCAACTATGCTGAAAATTCTCTCTGACAATGACATCTGTACTCGCCAGGACTTCAGTTGGGCAATATGATTGCTGTGACAACGTAAATTTATTTTTTATATAACTACTGATGATGGAGGAAAGATAATTGAGCTTAATACTTGATGAGAAAGGGAGAACAGTTTATGATCCTCTCTATTCTCCAATATCCCAATTACCAAGATTTGATGCTGAGTGTCACAATAAAATGAAAGAAAATAAACAACAGTGGAGGGTCTCATCAAGAATTATAACCTAGCCAGTGGGACAGATTAAGACCAGCTTAAGATAGGTAAAGAATTGGCCCAGGTATCTCAGCCTGTTTTAAAACCAAAATACACAGAATGTTCTTAAGTCACAGTCTAAACATAAGACTGAGTCTCCAGGACAGGAGGATAAGGGAACCGGGTAGTAACAGGAGCAGCCGACATGCCAAAGAGACACTGAATGGTAGTTTTGAGCCAACAGTTCACAGAAGGTTTTCATTTCTGTTTAAACGGATCACTGGCCAGTGATCCCAGTTCTCTCTGAGCAAAAGAACCCAGGATGGACACCAGGCTACTGGACTTCAAATGTGACACAATCAGCTTCCAGGCCCATAAGGGTCTGTTCTGGGCATGAGGAGACCAGGCCATCCTTGGCGTCAATGCACTTGGGCTGATTCCTCCTTGTTGCCAGTTCATTCAAGGGACAGTTTTTGTATTAGTGAAGTCTCACCTCCCAAAATAAATACCATTTTATGCACTTGCATATGAATACATATGAAGAATGCATATGCATATGAAGCAATTGAAAATACTACATTTTTTTTCACCTTAGTCCTCAAAGTGACATCTTTGCATTTTAACACTTTAAAGAGGTCTTTTGCAGCAGATTTGCTCAGTGCTATGCGTCCTTTGATTTTTTGACTACTGCATCCATGGGCGTCAATTGTGGATGGGAGTAAAATGAAATCCTTTACAAGAAGAAGACTGAAGAATAATTGATGCCTTTGAATTATGGTGCGGTGAAGAATATTGAATATACCATGAACTACCAGAAGAACAAACAAAACTGTTTTAGAAGAAGTACAGCCAAAATGCTCCTTAGAAGCAAAGATGGTGAGACTTGTCTCACATACTTTGGACATGTTATCAGGAGGGACCAGTCCCTGGAGAAGAGTATCATGCTTGGTAAAATAGAGGGTCAACAAAAAAGAAGAAGACCCTCAACGAGATGGATTGACAGTGGCTGCAACAATGGGCTCAAGCATAACAACGATTGTGAGGATGGCACAGAACCAGGCAGTGTTTCCTTCTGTTGTACATAGGGTCACTATGAGTCAGAACCGGCTTGACCTCACCTAACAACAACAATATGAACTTGTTCATTTGGTTGAGCCTCACTAGACCTTTCCAATTCTAAAATGAAGGTTTTGCTCTTACTAGATGGTGTACCAACAAAGGTAAGACTCTTGTGGCATGAAACGTAAGTTTAGAAAGAAATAAAATTTAAATATCATTATATGGTTTTGACTATAGAGACTTTTTGTTCTGAGCAAAATTATATCCCAACATACTTTTATCTAAGGACCACAAATCTGAATATGTACATATTTAGTTCTGTATCTTATAAAACCGCCTGTTTTGGTAATAGAGGGTCTGTCCATACTGAGGGCATATGGACTGATGACACAGTTACTGTTCCATTGACTCCAACTCATGGCAACCCCAAGTGTGTCAGAACAGAACTGTGCTCATAGGGTTTTCAGCGGCTGATTTTTCAGAAGTGGATTGCCAGGCCTTTCTTCAAGGGCACCTCTGGGTGGACTCGAAACTCCAACCTTTCAGCTAGCAGCTAAACATGTTAACTGCACCACTCAGGACTATGGACTGACTAGATGATGACAAATGAAAGTCTGACTAAGTCAATGAAAAAGGCTAATCTGACACAGAAAAGTTCACCTTTCCATATTTTACCCTGCTTCGCTGAGCCGTCAAAAAAAAAAAAAAAAAATTTAACCAAACCTGCAATGAAAGTGAGACTTTCTGGAAAGAGCTTGGGTTTGTTTTTGTTTTTTTTTTTAAATTGGTGATGCATTTAATTAATAGCTTCGCTGTTCCTGGATAACTATACCACTTTTTAGAAAGTAAGTCTATTCTTTGTACCTTTTTTTATCTCTTACTTACACATTTATTTTTTTCATTCACTATAGTGCCAAGGAGAGCCACAAATTCTAGTCAGTTTGTCACTGTATTTAATTCTCCCACTAGCTGAAAGTTAACTATTAAAAAAAAAAAAAAGATGTAGTACAATTATAGTGTATGTGATATGATGATGGACTCAGAACATTTTTGCCTGGCTATGTTGTGTATCTTCTTGGATATCTAACATAATATTTATATAGTGCTGATTTTTTGTATCTGCTTGATAAAAATTCGCAATACAGGGATTAAGGCCCATAAATTTCACAAAGAAGGCAGTTAGCAACTTTCTAAAATGCAACTTTCTTTGGCAAACTCAGAGACTCTAGAACACATTAGATAAATCACCAAAAAGATTAAATCCCCAAAGCTAGGAGAAACTGTTAGATAGTAACAAAGGGCTGCTAACGAGAACAGCAAAGCTGTATTATAACTTCCTGCAGTGCTTTCAAAATTATCAAATGATTTATAATGGTCTGACAAGGGAATAATAGAGCATCAAATGCAGTATTATTAACTGCAAAGCATCTAATTCTTGAACAGATGCAGTTTTCTTATTCAGCTACCTCTAGCGGCTAATTCAGACCATGGGGTTTAATATGAGGGAAAAAGAGAGAGTGCATTTTTTCCTTTTCATAGTATCACAGTTTTGGCCAGCTTTGCTGCAGTTTTAAGAACACAGAAAAATAGGGCTATTTGAGTCCCAAGCAATGAAAACACCTAAGGGGATGAATCTTTCTCATCACTTTTGTCTATTATTATTTTCAACTCAACTCTAGAGATCTGAAAATATCACTATAGAGTCTAAAGTGGATAAAAGCATGGTGAGACTGAGTTTCCAATGGGGGTGGACATTCAGCAAGAGACAAGATTCAAAACCTTTGCAGAGCTAGCTGCTAACATGGGATTCCTGGAAAGAAAAATAAGAACTTATTGGAATGAGCTCCTCAGAGCAGGGTTAAGTTGGTCCCTTTTCAGTTCACATAGAACAAACAGGAGAAATAAAATTGTCAAGTTTTATTTCGTGAAATTAGCACACCTACAAGGACAAAGAAAAATGAACTTCGTTCTGATAAGTGCCACAACATAGATGAACCATGAAAACATTATACCGAGTAAAATAACACAAACCAACAAAGACATTGTTTGATCCCACTTATATGAAATATGGGAGTCCTAGGTAGTGCAGTAGTTAAGCATTCAGCTGCAAACCAAAAAGGTCAGCAGTTCAAATCCACCAGCAGCTCCTTGGAAACCGTATGGCACAGTTCTACTCTGTCCTAGAGGGTTGCTCTGAGTCGGAATCAACTCAACGGCAGCAAGTTTTTTTTTTTTGTTTATACGAAATATGTAGGATAGGCAAATACCTAGAGACAGGAATTAGATTAGTGGTTACCAGGGACTGCAGGAGAGACGAACGGGAAAGTATCGTTCAATGGGTACAGAGTTGCTGTTTGAGGTGATGAAAAATTGGGGAAATAAGTAGTGGGATGGTTGCAAATGCTAGGAATGTAACTAATGCCACTGAATTGTACACTTAAAAATGGTTAAAATGGTAATTTTTGTGCTATACATATTTTGCCATATTAAAATTAAAAAAAAGGATGAACGGGGAGGGGGGGCATGGGCCCCACCGTTTCAATAGATGTTTTTCAGAGAAAAAGATACGTTTATTGAACAGTCATGTCTCCTTAAACATCATTAAAGGAAATATTAGGTAACAATGATTACAAGCCACAACTCTAAAAACTAATCTTTCTTGCAGGGTTTTACACTCCCAACTGTGACACAGAGCCATTTATTCTCTGCTCTTTATCCTATGGAACATATTATTATACTGACTGTAGGAATGCTATAAAAAAGGAAACAAACCTGCTGCTGTCGAGTCAGTTCCCATTCACGGCCATCCCATGTGTTACAGAACAGAACTACCTCATAGGGTTTTCTTGGCTGTAATCTTTATGGAGGGGCCCTGGTGGTGCAGCAGTTAAGCTCTCAGCAGCTAACCAAAAGGTCAGCGGATGGAACTCACCAGCTGCTCCACGGAAAAAAGGTGTGGCAGTCTGCTTTCATAAAGAATTACACCCTTAGAAACCCTGTGGGACAGTTCTACTCTGTCAGAATTGGCTCGACAGCAATGGGTTATTCTTCATGGAAGTAGATTGCCAAGCCTTTCTTCCATGGAGCCAGTGGGTGGGTTCAAGCTGCTAAACCTTTCGGTTAGTAGCCAAGTGCAAACTGCACCACTCAGGGACCAGAAATGTTGTAAAAACCCATAAAACCCATTGCCTTCAAGTTGATTCTGACTCATAGCAACCTTGTAGGACAGAGTGGAACTGCCCCACAGGGTTTCCAAGGAGGGCCTGGTGGATTTGAACTGCTGACCTTTTTGTAAGCAGCCATAGTTCTTAACCATTATGCTACCAGGTTTTCCAGAAATGTCACAGAAAAGGTTATTCCCTATATTATATAGGGTTCTCTTTATGAAGACCCATAAGATAAAGTTCTTTAGGTCCATGTGCATAGCAGAAATAGCTGCTAAATGTCTTAGCCCCATAGTGCTTAGTGACCTAGTGCTTCTTTACCAAAAAAAAAATGTCACAAGTAGATGGCTTTAAAGCATAGAAAATTGTTTTCTTACAGTTCAGGAGGTTAGAGGTCTGAATGCAGGTATAGATATAGAAGGTCCTTCTTTGTCTATTTCAACTTCTAGTAGCCAGCTGAATTCAGTTCCTGGATTTGTAGACATGTTGGCTACGTGTGTCTGTCATCATATAGCATCGTCCCCCATGTGTGCCCCTGTGACTATTCTGCTTTTTTTTATAACTCAGAAGTGATTAGGTTTAGGACCCACCCTACTCTGGGATGGCCTCATTAACATAACAAACTAAAGCTTCTATTTCCAATCAGGGTCATATTTACAAGTCCCAGTACCAAATCAGATCCATTGCTGTCAAGTCTATTCTAACTCACAGCTACCCTAGAGGACAGAGTAAAAGTGCCCCATAGAGTTTCCAAGGAGCAACTAGTGGATCCAAACTGCCTACCTTTGATTAGCAGCCAAGCTCTTAACCACATAGGTTAGGATTTCAACACATATTTGGGGGAAAAACAATTCAATCTGTAACACTAAGTAAATTATTTCTTTTTATCCTACAAGCATTAGAAAGCATGCATGTCATTTTATTTCCTACTGCTAAGTGGAGCCCTGGTGGTGAAGCAGTTAAGAGCTCAGTCTTGGCAGGTTAAGAGGAATGAGTACACCCTGCAGTAAAATCAGCTTGCTTTTGTTATAAATAAATTTTTTGTGTGTAAAATTAACCCTAACCTTCAAGTAGACCTATAGTATATAAAACCTAAAAGGCAGACAGAGTGATTTATAATTTAGCTTCTTTTAGAAAAATAAAAACTGCACAAAAATAATATTATGTCAAAAATGTGAACATCTGCACCTCAGTTCTTGTAAACCAGACATCCCTAGTTTCATCTGAGCAGAAAGCAAGAAAGTTATGAACTTCACAATGGCAGACATGAATGAAATAATATTTAACACCACTTTTTCTTCACTTTTCCAATTTCAGCCTCATGCCTAATTTCATAAAAGGGCAATGCAGAGATTCTCCTGAAAGAATGTGATTAATCCTAGGTGCCAAGGTAGATGGCACCCTTTTATAATTTTGATTTTTCAGCCTATTATAATAAACCTTTTTACATTACTTGGTCACTGGTGTGAGAAATGTTAAAGCTATTGAAAATCCGGTTAACATACTCCCTCTGCTGGTTAATAGTTTTCTTCCTCAAGCTTAAAAACATCCAAGTAAGTGTATTGTCTCTTCCTCATCTGTGTTGTTCTTTCACATGTCAGATTTTCTTTACACATTCAGATTCCATACCAGATTTGCTTCCTTATAAAGACCTAAGGGAACTACATGAGCTTTGCAAGAACAAGTAAATGAAGACTTCTTAAAAACATGGGTTTTGATATATCATTGAACCCTTATTACACGCAAAACATTCCATCTTGACAATCCGACCATTTTTTAAGAATTAGAAAACTGTATCACATTTTTACCCTATTCTCTTTCATCTCCTAGAAACTAACCTTCCGACAAACACTAACTTTTTTCTTCTTTGGTAATGAGCGCTTCTGAAAATGCTGAACTCTCCCCTGCTTCTAAGATAACTACATAATCTCAGATATCATAGAATATTTCCTGAAATATCTGGAACAGCAAATATAAAAATTAAATGAGCACAGAAATGAATTCATTGCATTTTGCCAATTAAAAAACTCATCCTCAGGTAATTAATGAGCCACATCTTTCTTTTATGGCTTTAATCTCCACTCCTATGTCTTCGTTTCATATTTACTTTCCTCTATTTCCAGTTCTTTCCTGGCTCCAATCATTCTAATTCTACTTCTACCAAGAAAATGTCTCCAAGCCCTAATGTAATAATTCCGCATACCTGCTCAAAAATTTATAGTCATTTTGAAACAACCTACTTATCCTTTTTTTCCCTCCACTAGCTTTAAGGAAGTTGCAAATCCCTAAAATTAAATGCAAAAGCTTGCATTTGTGCACACAGGCTCTGTTTTGGAGAAAGGATTACATAGATTTCATTAGATTCTTGATTTCCTCACCCAAAATATAAGAACTCATTACTTCTATGTGTGTGCATACTATGCCCCTCTGCACTACATAAAGCGTATACATGTCGTTACCACCTTTGCTCTGCTGGGCCTCACGCCTAGGATAGCTTCGTTTTTCACATCCATCAATCCAAGCTTTGTCCTTTCTTCAGGGCACAGTAAAGTACCACCTCCTCCATGAAGCTCATTCCAACCACTTCAGTCCACAATTGACCCTCTGCTGTCTGAATTCCTATTACCCTTTTAAACAGCAGCACACTATTTAGCATTTAATTGTTCCTTAATAATTTTCCAATTATAGTCTAATAACCTTGTTCCAATATTTACATCATGCACATTGGTTTTATTTTCTCAACTAAACTGCGTGTATCTGTATCTTATAGCTTAGCATCTTTTTTATCCACTCGGTTGTAAACTCACTAACGGCAGAAAGCATATATTCACACATTTGTTCTCAGTCTCAGCATTGCACCTAGCATACAGATTCCCTAAATGTGTGATCAACAATGAACTATAAAGTTTTCTGAAAACATCATAAAGTCTCCTTATGATATGAACAGACACTTCACTAAAGAAGACATTCAGGTAGCTAACAGATAAATGAGGAAATGCTCACGATCATTAGCCATTAGAGAAATGCAAATCAAAACGACAATGAGATTCCATCTCACTCCAACAAGGCTGGCATTAATCCAAAAAACACAAAATAATAAATGTTGGAGAGGCTGTGGAGAGATTGGAACACTTATACACTGCTGGTGGGAATGTAAAATGGTACAACCACTTTGGAAATCAATTTGGTGCTTCCTTAAAAAACTAGAAATAGAACTAGCATACGATCCTGCAGTCCCACTCCTTGGAATATATCCTAGAGAAATAAGCTCCTTTACACGAACACCCATGTTCATTGAAGCACTGCTTACAATAGCAAAAAGGTGGAAGCAACCAAGGTGCCCATCAATGGATGAATGGATAAATAAATTATGGTATATTCACACAATGGAATATTAAGCATGGATAAAGAACAATGATGAATCTATGAAACATTTCATAACATGGAGGGATCTGATAGGCATTATGCTGAGTGAAATTAGTCAGCTTCAAAAGGACGAATATTGTATAAGACCACTATTATAAGAACTCGAGAAATAGTTTAAACAGAGAAGAAAATATTCTTTGATGGTTATGAGAGGAGGGAGGGAGGGAGGGAGGGAGGGGGAGGGGTTTTCACTAATTAGATAGTAGATAAGAACTATTTTAGGTGAAGGGAAAGACAACACACAATACGGAGAGGGCTGCATAACTGGACTAAACCAAAAGCAAAGAAGTTTCCTGAATAAACTGAATGTTTCAAAGGCCAGCGTAGCAGGGGCAGGGGTCTGGGGACCATGGTTTCAGAGGACATCTAAATCAATTGGCATAATAAAATCTATTAAGTAAACATTTTGCATCCCACTTTGGAGAGTGGCGTCGGGGTCTTAAACGCTAGCAAGTGGCCATCTAAGATGCATCAATTGGTCTCAACCCACCTGGAGCAAAGGAGAATGAAGATCACCAAAGACACAAGGTAATTATGAGCCCAAGACGCAGGAAGGACCACATAAAGCAGAACTACATTATCCTGAGACCAGAAGAACTAGATGGTGCTTGGCTACAACTGATTACTGCCCTAACAGGGAAGACAAGAGAAAACTCCTGAGACAGCAGGAGGGCAGTGGGATGCAGACCCCAAATTCTCGTAAAAAGACCAGACTTTATGGTCTGACTGAGACTAGAAGCACCCCGGAGGTCATGGTTCCCAGACCTTCTGTTAGCCCAAGACAGGAGCCATTCCCAAAGCCAACTCTTCAGAGAGGGATTGGACTGGACAATGGGATAGACAATGATACTGGAGAAGAATGAGCTTCTTGAGTCAGTAGACACATGAGACTATGTTGGCATCTGCTGTCTGAAGGGGATATGAGAAGGTAGAGGGGTTCAGAACCTGGCCAAATGGACACGAAAAGAGAGAGTGGAAGGAAGGAATGTGCTGTCTCACTAGGGGGAAAGCAATTATGAGCATATAGCAAGGTGTTTATAAGTTTTTGCATGAGAGTCCAACTTGATTTGTAGACTTTCACTTAAAGCACAATAAAAATTATTTTTTAAAAAGTCTCCTTATTTTGCTTCATCCCATTATATTAAAAAAAAAGACCATTGCTGTCAAACTGATTCCAATTCATAACGACCCTGTAGGAGAGAGTAGAGCTGCTGGTGAATTTCCAAAGAGCAACTGGTGGATTCAAACTACCAACCTTTTCATTAGAAGCCATAGCTTTTAACCATTGTGCCAGCAGGGCTCCCATTATACAGGTATCCAAAAAATATTATATTTATGAATTTAAAAAGTTTTTGTAAAAATATTCACACAGCTTTTCCTTACTTGAGAAATAAATAATAAAAGGTTTTCACTTTAGATATGCTGTAGCATGTCTTGGGAGCTATAAGGTATAAATACTCCAGACTTTAAGGAAATCCATGGTTTGCTACAAAACATCTGGAATTAAACAAAGTAAAACAAACAGCAAATGACAACCTAAAATTCTGGATTTGTGGGGACAATATGCATATTTCCCATGCATAATGTCAGAATGGTGGTAAGCACTTCGGTTACATATATATACAAATGTCTTTATATATTGGAGTCCCCGAGTAGTGCAAATGATTAATGTACTTGACTGTTAACCAAAAAGCTGGAGGTTTGAGTGTCTCCAGAGGAACCTCAGAAGAAAGGCCTGGTAATCTATGCTGAGAAATCAGCCATTGAAAACCCCATGGAGGAGGCGGGGCCAATGTGTCAGAGTAGTCAGATGCTTCTGGTGATCCCTCTTAACACAAAGACCTGAAAAAAACAAGTCAAATGATTATATATATGAAAAGTTAGGAGCCCTGAACATCAAAGACAAAGGCAGGAAATTGGGCTGAGCAGCAGGGGTTGGGAGAAATGGTTCAGAAGCAGTGAGGAGTTGAGGGACCTGACTCAGCTGGAATCCAGCGCCCCTCAAGCATGATCTTCTGGAGCAACTAGGGTGGGGCTGGTGGTAGCATTTGAGACGCAGTTTCCTCAGGGAGAAACAGCAAGCCACACAGTCTACTCACACCTCTGGAACCAGAGAAGAATGGTGCTATCAGCAAAAGCTTAGTACTTATGTTTATTTTACCAGACACCCAGTGGCTCCAGTGGCTGTCAATTTTCCTGGGTCTGAGATAGGTTCTGCTGCATGCTCTGAGCCATTCTCCTGGCCTGGGAGAAGGAATAAATTCACAATCAGGGGAATACAATCTGCTAGCACCACTAAGCTGAGGAGTTCAGGACAGAAGCGACTCCTGTCCAGGCACAAATGGTCCACTGATTTTGAATATATTTCACCCCTACATGGACCTGTGTGGGCCCATTTCAGGAGATTAGGCCCTTGTTGGCAGACTGCAACAGTGCATGTGCTTGAGATCAGACTTCAACTATTTCAGCTGTGCGGTGGAGAGGTGGGGTTTTGATGTTTGACACTGCTTTGCCTATTAAACAGGGTCCTCACTTACCCACATCAGGGGCCTGAGGACTCGGGGCTCCACCTACATCACCTAGCCATCCAAGACAGGGGTCCAAGGATAAGTGGTACCTCCCAGTCCTAACAACCAAAAGCATTGGGTGCTCATGGTCTGGCTGCAGAACCCACGCACCTGAATGCACTACAGAATAGGGGTGCTAGCAGACACTTGGAGGAAGGTTGTCAGCCCCCTGCCTTGTTCAAAGCATGATGCCCTGCTCCAACCAGATACCAGTACCTACACCAATCACCCCTGCCTCCTAAGACTGTAGGACAGAGCCTGTATCAAACACTTGAGGATCAGCTACCTGGACACATGAGCTGAATTCCTACAAGAAAAGTGAATGGACTCCCAGACTGATAAACCTGATAACAGCTCTAGCCAACTGGGGACAGGACGTCAGAGCTCAAAAGACAAAAATAATCAAGCTAGTTCACTCAAGCAACCCATATGGGCATAACAAAACAAAACAAAGCAAGAAACTATGACACAGTAAGGAAACATAAAATAAACTAACACAATAACTTATAGCTGGCTCGGAGAAAATAGTCAATATCAAGTCACATAAAGAAACAGACAATGATCACCTCAACAAGCCCTCAAAACAAAGAATCAAGGGATCTTCTAGATGAAAATGCATTCCTGAAATTACCAGAGGCAGAATACAAAAGATTAATATACAGAACCCTTTAAGACATCAGGAAGGAAATGAGGCAATATGGAGCACAAGCCAAGGAACACACAGACAAAGCAGTCGAAGAAATTAAAAAGATTATTCAGGAATATAGTGAAAAATTTAATAAGCTGGAAAAATCCATAGACAGACAGCAATCAGAAATTCAGAAGATTAACAATAAAATTACAGGATTAGACAACTTAATAAAAAGTCAGAGGAGCAGAATTGAGGAACCAGAAGGGAGAATTAGTGAGAATGAAGATAAAACACTTGGCACCAGTATATTTGAAGAAAAAATCAGATAAAAGGAGTTTTAAAAAATGAAGAAACTCTAAGAATCATGTGGGACTGTATCAAGAGAAATAACCTACGAGTGATTGGAGTACCAGAACAGGGAGAGATAAGAGAAAATACAGAGAGAATTGTTGAAGATTTGTTGGCAGAAAACTTCTCTGATATCTTGAAAGATGAGAAGATATCTATCCAAGATGCTCATTGAGCCCCATATAAGGTAGGTCTCAAAAGGAAGTCACCAAGACATATTATAATCAAACTTGCCAAAATCAAAGATAAGGAGAGAATTTTAAGAGTGGCTAGGGATAAACAATATGAGTCGGAATCGACTCGATGGCACTGGGTTTAGGGATAAACAAAAAGTCAACTACAAAGGGGAGTCAGTAAGAATAAGCTCGGACTACTTGGCAGAAACCATGCAGGCAAGAAGGCAATGGAATAACTTATATAAAGCATTGAAGGAAAAAAATTGCCAGCCTAGAATCATATATCCAGCAAAACAGTATCTCAAATAAGACAGCAAAATTAGGATATTTCCAGATAAACAGAAGTTCAGGGAATTTGTAAAAATCAAACCAAAACTACAAGAACTGCTAAAGAGAGTTCTCTGATTAGAAAATCAATGATATCAGATATCAACCCAAGACTAGAGCACAGGACAGAGCAACCAGATATCAACCCAGATAGGGTTATCACAAAAATGAATCAAGATAAAAAAGAAAAAGCTCAAAACAGGGAATCAGCAATGTCATTATGTAAAAGATGACAACATTAAATCAATAAAACTCAGTGCCATCAAGTCGATTCCGACTCAAAAATCAATAAAGAGGGACTAAATAAATTTTTTTTTTTAAATTAGTCATAGATTTTTGATTTGGAGAGGAATTCAAGAAGATATAGGGAGATAAAAATCAGGTTTAAACTTAGAAAAATAGGGGTAAATAATAAGGTAACCACAAAGGAGACTAACAATCCTACACATTAAAATAAAATACAAGAAAAACATAAAGACTTAGTGAAAAGAAAATCAAAAGTGAAAAAGAGGAACACACAATTTACAAAGAAAAACTAAGCACAAAAACTTAAAGGGAAAAAGAAACTTTCAACAACACACAAAAAAAGACATCAAAATGACAGCACTAAACTCATACCTATCCATAATCATGCTGAATGTAAATGGAATAAATGCACCAATAAAAAGACAGAGAGTGGCAGCATGGATTTTAAAAAAATGATCCATCTATATGCTATCTACAAGACACTTACCTTAGACTTAAAGACACAAACCAACTAAAACTCAAAGGATGGGAAAAAATATATCAAGCAAACAACAATCAAAAAAGAGCAGGAGTGACAATACTAATTTCCAAAAAAACAGACTTCAAATTTAGATCTGCCACAAAGGATAAGCAAGGACACTACATAATGATTAAAGGGACAATGCACTAGGAGGATATTACCATATTAAATATTTATGCATCCAATGACAGGGCTTCAAGATACACAAAACAAACTCTAACAGTATTGAAAAGCGAGATAGACAGCCCCACAATAATGGTAGGAGACTTCAAACAACCACATTCAGTGAAGGACAGCACATCCGGAAAGATGCTCAATAAAGACACAGAAGATCTAAATGCCATAGTCAAACAACTTGACCTCATAAACATATATAGAACACTCCACCCAACAGCAGACAAGCACACTTTTTTTCCAATCCATGTGGAACATTCTCTAGAATAGACCACATATTAGGCCATAGAGCAAGCGTTAACAGAATCCAAGACATCAAAATATTACAAAGCATCTTCTCTGACCAAAAAGCCGTAAAAGTAGAAATCAATAAAAGGAAAAACAGGGAAAAGAAATCAAACACTTGGAAACTGAACAACACCCTGCTCAAAAATGACTGGGTTATAGAAAAAATTCAGGATGGAATAAAGAAATTCATAGAATCCAATGTGAATGAAAACACTTCCTATCAGAACCTTTGGGATACAGTGAAAGCAGTGCTCAGAGGTCAATTTATATCGATAAATGCACACATCCAAAAAGAAGAAAGGGCCAAAATCAAAGAATTATCCCTACAACTTGAACAAATGGAAAGAGAGCATCAAAAGAAACCTTCAGGCACCAGAAGAAAGCAAATAATAAAAATTAGAGCAGAATTAAATGAAATAGAGAAAAGAAAAACAATTGAAAGAGTTAACGAGACCAAAAGCTGGTTCTCTGAAAAAAATAACAAAATTGATAAACCATTGGCCAAACTGACAAAAGAAAAACAGGAGAGGAAGCAAATAACTCAAATAAGAAATGAGATGGGCGATATTACAACAGACCCAACTGAAATTAAAAGAATCGTATAGTATTACTATGAAAAATTATACTCTAACAAATTTGAATACCTAGAAGAAATGGATGAATTCCTAGAAACACACTACCTACCTAAACTAACACAAACAGAGGTAGAACAACTACATAAACCCATAACAAAAGAAGAGATTGAAAAGGTAATTAAAAAACTCCCCAAAAAAAAAGCCCTGGCCCCAGATGGCTTGGCTGGAGAGTTCGACCAAACTTTCAGAGAACAGTTAACACCGCTACTACTAAAGGTATTTCAGAGCATAGAAAAGGATGGAATACTCCCAAACTCATTCTATGAAGCCAGCATACCCCTGATACCACAAAAAAAGAAAATTACAGACCTATATCCCTCGTGAACTTAGATGCAAAAATCCTCAAAAAATGCTAGCCAATAGAAGTCAACAATATATCAAAAGAATAATTCACCATGACCAAGTGGGATTCATACCAGATATGCAGGGATGGTTCAACATTAGAAAAACAATCAATGTAATCCATCACGTAAATAAAACAAAAGACAAGAATCACATGATCTTACGAATTGATGCTGAAAAGGCATTTGACAAAGTCCAACACCCATTCATGATAAATGCTCTTAGCAAAATAGGAATAGAAGGAAAATTCCTCAACATATCAAAGGGCATTTACACAAAGCCAACAGCCAACATCATCCTAAATGGAGAGAGTCTGACAGCATTCCCCTTGAGATCAGGAACCAGACAAGGATGCCATTTATCACCACTCTGGAGGTCCCAGCCAGAGAAATTAGGCTAGATAAAGAAATAAAGGGCATCCAGATTGGCAAGGAAGAAGTGAAAGTATCTCTATTTGCAGATGACATGATCTTACACATAGAAAAACCTAAAGAATCCTCAGGAAAACTATGAAACTAATAGATGAGTTCAGCAGAGTATCAGGATACAATATAAACATATAAAAATCAGTTAGATTCCTCTACACCAACAAAGAACATTGAAGAGAAAATCATCAAATTAATACCATTTACACTAGCCCCCAAGAAGATAAAATACTTAGGAATAAATCTAACCAGAGATGTGAAAAACCTGTACAAACAAAACTATAAGCCACTGCTGCAAGAAAACAAAACAGGACTACGTGAGTGGAAAAACATACCTTGCTCATGGATAGGAAAACTCAACATTGTAAAAATGTCTATTCTACCGAAAGCGATCTATAGACACAATGCAATTCCCACCCAAATTTCAATGACATTTTTTAATGAGATGGAGAAACAAATCACCAACTTCATATGGAAGGGAAAGAGCCCCCAGATAAGTAAAGCATGACTAAAAAAGAAGAACAAAGTGGGAGGCCTCAAACTACGTGAGTTTAGAATGTATTATACCATCACAGTAGTCACAACAGCCTGGTAGTGGTACAACAACAGACACATAGACCAATGGAACAGAATTGAGAATCCGGACATAAATCCATCCACATATGAGCAGCTGATATGTGACAAAGGCCCAAAGTCAGTTAAAGGGGGAAAAGACAGTCTCTTTAACAAATGGTGCTGGTATAACTGGATATCCACCTGCAAAAAAAAATGAAACTAGACCCATATCTCACACCATGCACAAAAATGAACTCAATACGGATCAAAGACCTAAATATAAAATCTAAAACGATAAAGATCATGGAAGAAAAAATAAGGACAATGCTAGGAGACCTAATACATGGCATAAACAGCATACAAAACATTAGTAACAATGCACAAGCACCAGAAGAGAAACCAGATAACTGGGAGCTCCTAAAAATCAAACACCTATGCTTGTCCAAAGACTTCACCAAGAGTAAAAAGATTACCTACAGACTGGGAAAATGTTTTTAGCTATAACAATTCCAATCAGCATCTGATCTCTAAAATCTACGTGATACTGCAAAAACTTAACAACAAAAAGACAAATAGCCCAGTTAAAAAAAATGGGCAAAGGATACAAACAGGCACTTCACCAAAGAAGACATTCAGGCAGCTAACAGATACATGAGGAAATGCTCAAAATCATTAGCCATTAGAGAAATGCAAATCAAAACTGCAATTAGATACCATCTCACTCCAAAAAGACTGGCATTAATCAAAAAAACAGAAAATAATAAATGTTGGAGAGGTTGTGGAGTGACTGGAACACTTATACATTGCTGGTGGGAATGTAAAATGGTACAACCATTTTGGAAATCAATTTGGCACTTCCTTAAATAGCTAGAAATAGAAGTATCATACCATATGATCCAGCAATCCCACTCTTTGCAATATATCCTAGAGAAATAAGAGCCTTTACATGAACAGATATATGCACACCCATGTTCATTGCAGCACTGTTTACAATAGCAAAAAGATGGAACCAACCAAGGTGTCCATCAACAGATGCATGGATAAATAAATTATGGTGTATCCATCCACACATCAATAAAGAAAAATGATGAATCCGTGAAACATTTCCTAACCTGGAGGAATCTGGAAGGCATTATGCTGAATGAAATTAGTCACTTACAAAAGGACAAATATTGTATAAGAACTCAAGAAATAGTTTAAACACAGAAGAAAATATTCTTTGATGCTTAGGAGGGTGGGGAGGGAGGCAGGGAGGGAGAAGGGTGTTCACTAATTAGATAGTAGACAATAACTATTTTGGGTGAAAGGAAAGACAACACACAATACAGGAGAGGTCAGCACAACCGGACTAAACCAAAAGCAAAGAAGTTTCCTGGATACAATCAAACACTTCAAAGCCCAGAGTAGCAGGGGCGGGGGTCTGGGGACCATGGTTTCAGGGGACATCTAGATGAGTTGGCATAATAAAATCTGTTAAGAAAACATTCTGCATCCCACTTTCATAAGTGCCATCTGGGCTCTTAAATGCTAACAATCAGCCATCTAAGATGCATCAATTGGTCCCAACCCACTTGGAGCAAAGGCCAATGAAGAACTCCAAAGACACAATTACAAGCCGAAAAGATAGAAAGGGCCACATATATCAGAGACTACATCGGCCTGAGGCTAGAAGAACTAGATGATGTCTGGCTACAACCAATGACTGTCCTGACAGGGAACACAACAAAGAATCCCTGATGGAGCAGGAGAGCAGTGGGATACAGTACTCAATTTCCCTTAAAAAGACCATACTTAATGTTCTGATTGAGACTAGAAGGACCCCAGGGGTCATGGTCCCCAGGCCTTCTGTTAGCCCAAGAAAGGAACCATTCCCAAAGCCAACTCTCCAGACAGGGATTAGACTGGGCTATAAGATAGAAAATGATAACTGGTGAGGAGTGAGCTCCTTGGCTCAAGTAGACACAAGAGACTATGTGGGCAGCTCCTGTCTGGAGGAGTGATGAGAAGGCAGCGGGTGACAGAAGCTAGCTAAATGGACACCTGGAATACAAGGTAGAGAGAAGGAGTGTGCTGTCTCATTACGGGGAGAGCAACTAGGAGTACATAACTAAAAACCAAACAAAACCCAGTGCCATCGAGTAGATTCCGACTCATACTGACCTTATAGGACGGAGTAGAACTGCCCCATGGAGTTTCCAAGAACCACCTGGCAGATTCGAACTGCCGATCCTTTGGTTAGCAGCCATAGCACTTAACCACTACGCCACCAGGGTTTCCAGGAGTACATAGCAAGGTATATATAAATTTTTCTATGAGAGACTGACTTGATTTGTCAACTTTCACTTAAAGCACAATAAAAATAAAAAAAAGAAAAAAAAAAGATGGATAATGCTGGAGGATTATCTTGAAGTACGCATCCCAAACTGAGCGTTGTTGTTGTTATTGTTTGCCATCGAGTCGATTCTGACCCATAGAATTTTCTTAACTGTAATCTTTATGGGAGCAGATTGCCAGGTTGTTCTCCCTTCTAGTACCTGGTAGATTCAAATTGCCGACCTTTTGGTTGGTGGCTGAGCACTTTAACCATTGCACCACTATCCAAAAAAATCCATTGCTGTCGACTCGATTCCTTAAGTTGAAGGTGGGGAGTGTTCAAAGCTTGTGCAAACTAGAAGATGAGAGCTTAAAACCATTTTGTGCATTACACAGAGAGCATACACAGCATTGCAGGTGACGGGAGGTTCATCCTTACAAAGGCCAACTGCATGAAATCTGGAGTTAAGTGACTTGAGTACTCCCATCTCTGTCTATTTAGCTCACTTCACCCTCTGTCTTACTCTCCTAATGCCTTTATAACAGAAATACCACAAGTAAGTGACTTTAAATAGTAGAAATGTGTTGTCTCACAATTCCAGAAGCTAGAGGTCCAAATTCAGGACACCAGCTCTAGGGAAAGGCTGTCTCTCTGTCAGCTCTAGGGGAAGATTCTCATCTCTTTCAGCATCTTGTAGCCCAGCGTTCCTCAATTATTTGGCAATTCTCATGTGGCATCTATCTTCCCCCTGTTTATGCTCACTTGTCTCTGCGTCTATGCTGCTCCTTATAACTTGGAATTAATTAGGTTTAGGACACACCCTACACTGATATGACTGCATTAACATAACAAATAAAATCCTATTCCCAAATGGGATTACATCCATAGGAATAGGGGTTAGGATCCCGACACATATTCTGGGGGCATGGTTTAATCCATGAAACTTTCCTTTGCATTTGGCACCATCGGTAACCATGGAGGTGACCTGTTCCGGCAGGTCCCGAACGGTGTAATGGAACTCAATTGTTGACACTCTTCCGCTGGAATCTATAGCCTGTATTCCTGGAGACAGGTCACCAAGGCAGGCAGCGAATTTAACACTGCTGCTGACCATGGTGGTGTAGTGGGTAGGAGCAAGGCTGCTGCCCGGGGCGGGGGCGGGGGGGGGCGGCGGGGGGCGGTTCACATCCAGGAGGCAAACCTTGGAAACTCAATGGGGCAGCTCTGCTCTGTCCTTTGAGGTCGCTATGAGTCGGAATCAATTCGACAGCAACGGGTCTGTTTTTTATTTGTTTTTGCCAGCCATGTAGACCTGCTCACGCTTTTGCAAAACCATGTTGGAAATCCTCACCAGCAACAGAAAACTCAACATAAAAAGAAGGAAAATATACAGTTACCAGAAAGCGCCGTGTTAGAGTTCTTGGCATGTAGAGACTGCTCTTTCTGGCTCTCTGAGCCTCACAGTTTTCCTCTTGCCTCTCTTAATTCGAAATCAGAGGAGGAAGTTCTGTAAATACAGAGTCCTCAAGACGGCCGCGGCATCTCCAATAAATTTCCGGGGCCATTTTTCATACCATAAAGGTGGTGTCATGATCACTGCCTGGCCTGATGGCCAACTTGGGCGTTCGCAGGGTAAGAAAGGAAAAGATAAATCAACAAAGATGCAGCCTTATTGTCATGTGACATTTAAGGTAATGTATATCTAACATCATAGGCTTCTTGTTATGGAACTAGCACTGTCGCTGTCTCCTTCTTAGCCACTACCACGATGGTGTCAAGAGAATGGAAATAAATTGATCCAGTTGAAAAAAAAGAAAAGAAAATCCCATGGAGCACAATTCTACTCTGACACACATGGGGTCACCACCAGCCAGAATGGACTCCATGGCAACTGGTTGATCTTGTCACATTATTTTCCTTTTTGCCTCCATTGGGCAGGTGACCACCTCATTAGAGGCTGTCCAAATATAAGAGAAATTTTCTTTTCACATCTGTAAATGTTTGCATTAAAAAGACATGAGAAGCAATAACAAAAAAGGCAAAATGCAAAAAGTCTCAGTTCTAATTTAAAAATCTGAATGCATCAATGACAAACACAGAATAAACTAGTTATTCTCAACTCTGAAAGCCATTAGAATCAACTGGTAAATTTTGAGATTACAAATGCCAGGTTAATTAGCCTGAGGTGGGGTCTGGATATGCTTTTAAGCTTCCCAGGTAATTCTAACATGAGGTTAACTTTGAGAACCTTTGCCCTAAACCTAATCAAAGTTTTATCTAGAACAACGTTTTCTGGTTGAAATTATACAACTTAATAAACTCTCTAAATTCTGTAATAAAAAAAAAAATTGTCATTGAGTCGATTCCGACTCATAGTGACCCTATAGGACAGAGTAGAACTGCCCCATAGGGTTTCCAAGGAGCACTTGGTCGATTCAAACGGCCAACATTTCAGTTAGCAGCTATAGCATTAACTGCTGCACCACCAGAGTTTCCTGTAATATAGATAAGGCATGAATAAGAAAAGGAGAGAGAGGCAGGGAGATAGGGAGGAAAACAGGAAAAGGGGAGCTTGGAAGTATCAAGAAGGAAAAGGAAGGTAATGGAACAAATGTGATATAGTAAAACTTTACGTCAATCATCCTCGGACCAACAAAGAAAAAAAAAAAAAGAATTGGTCTAGAATTAATTCCATGGCTTCCCAGGAATTAGCATGAGGTCTACTGGCCCTTCAAAAACTCTTTTTATTAAATTGTTTTATAAATAAATTCTGTCTTCCAGATAATCCAAAGTCCTTTGTAATTTAGATCAGTGGTTCCCAAACCTAGATTTGATTCAGATTTATTTAAAAATACAGATTTCTTACCCTATTTCCAAAAGATTCTGATTCAGTAAACCTGCAATGAGTCTCTAGAGTCATGGCCAGGATTGAGAACTACTCATCTTGATTTCAAACCAAAAAACCAAACCCATTGCTGTTAATTCTGACTCCTAACAACCCAATAGGATGGAGTAGAACTGCCTCATAGTTTACAAGGAGCAGCTTGTAGATTCGAATTGCTGACCTTTTGGTTAGCAAACACACTCTTAACTACTGTGCCGCTGATCTAGATTACTAGATAATAAACACCTTGAGGGAAAGCCAGGGCTTTTTCAAAATACATACACTGAGGCCCAACCCAGGAAATACACCTTCGGCAGTCAAAGATTTAGGGCTGAGACATTTGTATGTTTTTAAGTATCACAGATAATTCTGAAGCATGTAAAGTTGACAGTCTCGAGCACATTGCATTATAAAACTTCAATGGATATTCACAGTAAATACAATGATTGAGTGCGAATCTCTGAAGTTTTTGCCCCCTTCCAATCTTACATCTCGCCTTACTTTTGATTTGTAATAATATTTATGCATCTATCTCCTGTTACAGGCTCTTGTTACACCTTCACAAGTATTGGTCTCTTATTTGCTAGGAAGACTTGATGAAACAAAGACCAATCTGATGTGCACAGGTTCTTCATGAAGCTAAGATTCAAAATGGCAGTGGACAATGTCATGCCCCAAGCCTGGCTGAAATGCGTACTTTAAAAAAAAGAAAAAAAAAATCAAGGATATAGGGGACACCCAAAAAAAAAAAAAACCTTTCCCCAATGCAATGTTTTATAATCTTTCTCTAATATGTTAACATCTCACATCACAAGTGGAGGATGAAGACATTATTGTGAGAGAGAGGAAGAATCCATGAACTTCAACCCTAATTTGGAGATGTTTAACAAATATCCCCTTTTATCATCACTTATTCTCTCACAGTTCTTGATGCCAGAAGTCTGAAATCAAGCTGTCCGCAGAGCCACACGTCTCCTAAGGCTCTACAGGAGAATCCTTCCCTGCCTATTCCAGCTTCTGGTGGCTCCTGGCATTCCTGGGCTTGTGCCAGTGTAACTCCATTTTCTGCCTCCATCTTCACATGGCCTTCTTCTCTAAGTCTCTGTGTCTCTGTGTGTTCTCTCCTCTTAAAAGACATAAGTCACTGAATTTAGTGCCCACCCTACTCCAGTAAGACTTCATCTTAACTTGATCATAGCTGCAAACATCCTATTTCCAAATAAACTTAAAGTCACATTCTCAGGTGCTGTGTGGACATGAATTTTGGTGGGGGAGGGGGCAGATAAGGATACTATTCAATTCACTACACTAAGTAAAGGGAAAATTTTGATATGTTACGTAATCTCATTGTCAAGGAGAAGAAAGCACATCAGTTCACCAGGAGAAACAAACTACTTAAATTTTAATGTTAAGAAAAATTTGTCTCAAGGATCTTTACACAAGGAGAACTGAGAATGTAATGGGCCATGAACTCCAAAGCAATTTTATGAAGTATGCTGTTCAATATATGGTTATTTTTAATATCAAAGCTTCAGTGAAAGTAAAGGGCACATTGTTAAATGATGACTTTGTAAATGAATGAGGCTTTCTGGTAACTTCTGCCAAGAGAAGAAGGATTCGCAGCAGGTTACAGCTCAGAAAATCTTGAAGAATCAAGCAATCTCTTAAATGCGTGGCTTCTTAATTGAATCACATATAAGAATCACACAGAAGCTGTTAAAAAAAAATGTAAAGTCCTGTGTTGCTCTCTAGAAACACCGAATTAGGACCAGGAATCTACACACAGAACAAGTACTCAGGTAATTGTAGAGTCAGTGTTGGACAATGACTACCTAAAATGTCACTTTCAAAAATCAGTTGTCTCTGCTGCAATTGCTGTAAATCAAGATAGAAGAAGCTGGTAAGGGAATGGCAGGTACGCTGGTTTTAAAGGTAAGAGTAGCCACAGGCTGTAGAATCACTGTGTCCAAATATGGTCCATTCCCCTTGGACACTTGCTAAGAATACATATTCCTAGGACCCACCCCAGCATTGAGGGATCCCTATCTTAGGGGTGAAATGCAGAGATCTGAATTTTGACTAGCACCCAGGGTGATTTGTCACACAATAAAGTTTGAGAAAAATTTGTTATGGCTACCAGGCATATAAATGGGAAGAAAAGTGAAGTTCTTGATTTGAAATATGACCAAAAGGGAGGCCTGCTGGAAGAGTTCTCACAAAGGGCCAAGGCTCCTTAGAGAGCAATTCCAGACCCATTCTAGATCAACTGAATGTTGCACTACCTGTGATGAGTAATTAATCTCAAGTTTCTAGCAACTTTCAGCTCTAGGAAATTTCCTAATACAGGACCAGTTGGCATCCCAGATATACACTTCCAAATATAATCATACTTCCTGCAAAATTCTTCTTAAACAACAACAGAACCAGAGGACATCCCCCAGTTCACCTAATTAAATTTTCTTAGTTTGCAGATGGGATAAACTGAAGGCAAGAGCTCGTACTCAAGATGGCATGGCTAACTTTGTCACATACATCTCAGAACCCTGGTCCCCTGATACAATAGTAACCCAGGTCCTTCTACTACAGATTCACTAATGCAAACCAAGGTTGTTGTTTTTAAATGAAATGCTCAATTTGGGGTTTATGAAAGCAAGAAGCTCATTCCTTTAATATATCAGTAATCATATATTAAGAAGATATTGGTCTATCCTCAACAAATGTGGTTTTTGGTTTTTTTTTTTTTTTTAGGGAGTAGGGGTGTTTGCTTTGGTTTTGTTTTTTATTTGTTGTTTGTTATGATGCATTTTGGTTTGAGAGAGAATGCATTTGCTGATCTACTTTCTTTAGCCCAGACTCCACACTTACAAATTTACTGCTTTGAAACTTTATGGTCTTAAAGCAGACTGACGCTAATGGTCTGCTTGTTGATCCTATGTATTCCTTTGACCTTTTTAGTGTGGTGTTTCAAAGTCACAGTCGCTATTTGTTGATCAGGAACCTACCGCTTAGTAAAACCAGTTCCTTCTTGACATTTTCTAATCGTGCCCAACTTTCCTGATGTGAATCAATCCTTGTTGTAAATAGTTCTAGCACAAATAACCTAAAGATAGATCTAAACACCGCATTACACTTTCTGACTTTATATTCAAGAAGTTCTCAGAAAAATAGTGCCTTTTCTCTAGACTCTTTAATCTGAAACTGTGTTATCTGAAAGTCTTCCTAATGACCTATAGATCTTATTTTTTTAAATGCCCTCAAAGTCAAAAATTCAAAGTAAATACTATTTTCCTCAGACATAATAGTTTGTGTGTATCTTTATACATTTTGTTTAAAGGTTTTATTACCTTCATCTGAGCAACAGCCTTGTTAGTGTTTGACTCGAAGGACTCTAAAAGCCTGCTAATGGCAGCTCTGGGGGAAGAAAAGTGGAAGAAGACAGAACGTACCCTGCAGGAAAACAGGTCTTAGCAAATAAGTTACTGCACTTACTAACGACTGAGAAGCTCTTACGGGAAGTGCTATTTTACCTGAGACTCTAGTCAAGGAAAGGACAGTTTTTACTAAAACTTAAAGTAAATAATGTTGTGAACAGGCATCTTTTGTTTAGATTTATGTAATTTAAGAAAAGTTATCAAATGAGACAATCGTAATTTAAAAATTCCTCCAAAAAACGTTGAAATTTGGTGTGATATCCACAGCATTGGTGTAAAATTTGTCAAGTCAAATACGTAGAATTTATTTTTAGGAATTTTGGTTTATTATGATTAGATTTTTAAAAGATCATTTACATTTCAGGAGACAGACCCAAAACAGACACTTTTCATTCATTCATAACTATTAATTGGTTATTTACTCCTTGTCATGCATCGTTTATCATACTACCAATTAGAAAAAAATTCTACATATTCATTCAACAAACCTTTCCTACAAGTCTTCTCTGCTTCTAGGACCGGTAATACAAGGAAAAATAAGATCTGGGCTCTTCTTGTCAATAGCCTGTCGTTCTGTAAGAAAGTAATTGCCATTCTCTATGGTGATGCTGGAAGATGTTTAGATGCTCAATGTGCCCTTGAAACAATCAACTCCTTTCCTGGGATGTGTGTTTTCCTGGCGTGTATAAAATTTTTTTTTTTTTTTTTATATGTGGGGTTGGGGGTAAGGAAGGTGATTAGGGCAGAAAAGTAGGTAGATACCAGATTATAAAGTATTTTATGATCTGTATTTTATACAATAAGTTTTTAAGCTTCATTCATTAAGTGTTGAGGGTGTCTTAGTCATCTAGTGCTGTTATAACAGAAATACCACAAGTGGATGGCTTTAACAAAAAGAAGTTTATTTTCTCACAGTAAGGTAGGCTCAAACTCCAAATTCAGGGTGTCAGTTCCAGGGGAAAGCTTTCTTTTTCTGTAGGCTATGGAGGAAGGTCCTTGTCCTCAAACTTCCCCTGGCTGAGGAGTTTCTCAGGAGCAGGGACCCCATGTCCAAATGACACACTGGCTCCTGGTGCTAACTTCTTGGTGTTATGAGGTCCCCAACTCTCTGCTTGCTTCCCTTTCCTTTTATCTCTTGAGAGATAAAGGGTGGTGCAGGCCACACCACAGGGAAGCTCCCTTTACCTTGGACCAGGGAGGTGACCTGAGTAAGGGCAGTGCTACAATCCCACCTAATCCTTTCTACATAAAATTACAATCACAAAATGGAGGACAACCACACAATACCGGGAATCATGGCCAAACCAAGTTGACACATTTTGGGGGGAAGCAATTCAATCCATGAGAGAGGGCTAGAGAGAACCTAAACTAATAAAGGAGTGACTATGGAGATAAAGAGGATGAAAAAATAGGTACAAAAAATATTTATATATGTGATTGTGATATATGATAAATAAGGAGCCCTGGTGGCGTGATACTTAAGTGGTCAGCTGCTAACTGAAATGTTGGCAGTTCAAACCCACCCAGCAACTCCACGGAAGAAGGGCCTGGCAATCTGCTCCCATAAAGATTACAGCCTAGGAAACCCTGTGGGGTAGTTCTACTCTGTCACATGGGGTCACTGTGCATTGAAATTGACTTGATGACACACAACGACAACAACAATATATGATAAAGTCTTAGTTTAACAACAAATACAACCAGGTCTCTGGAGTTAACACATTCATAAACAAAGGTAAGTTCGAGGCAACCTTTAGTGAATTTATTATAAAACTAAACTTTAGGATGTTTTAGGGGAGAACAAACAACAACTGTACTGTCTGGAAGCTAATATTTATGCATTCACTGAAATTAGGTGTTTCTATCCTTTCCTGCCTTGTAGTCTCTGTTCCATGTTTTTGTCATTTTACATTTCGACTTCCACCAGCATCCTACCACAGGCTTGAATAGGTCCTGCATCATCTTTCTTCTTTAGCATCACCTAGAGACTTCTCCTGTAAGGCAGTTCAGGTGAATGTCAACTGAACACCCATCTACAAATACATAAATATCTATTGAGAGCTTTAAAAAATGAACTGTAAACACCCAGTGCTAAAACAGAGGAGAAATATCAAAATACAATTTTGGAAGGGCTTTTCAAGGCCTAAGAGAGCTAGTTCCAATAGAATACAGATTGGTAAAAATACTGACCTCCAATCAGTCTCTTCCAGGGCTATTTCAAGTTTCATCCTATCTCACCACTCATTATACACATACACACACAATCACACACACACACACACAATCACACACACACACACACGCCACATGCATACTGTTAAGAGGAAGTTAACAGGGCCTTTAGTCAAAATTGTAATGTGAGTTGTTTATTTTCCTCCTTTATTTCATTAGTTTTTCAACATTTCCCTCTTTCACTAGTGTCTTCTCAGTAAAGAACCACCAAGTCACCTCTTTCTCTCACGCCCCAAATTATATTTGTTAGCATATTCTATTGCTCTTCCTTCCGAAGGAGTCTCTGGGCAGTGAAAATAATTAGCCACCACCTTACTAACCAAAAGGTTGGCAGTCCTAACCCATTCAGAATCACCTTGGAAGAAAGGCCTGGTGATCTGCTCCCAAAAGGTCATAGCCTTGAAAATCCTATAGCCCACAGTTCTGCTTTGTAAACGTGGGGTCACCCTAAGTCTGAGTTGTCTCGACAGCAACTGGTTTGGGTTTTTTTGTGTGTGTGCTCATTTGTGGTTTTGGGGTTGGTAACCAAAAAAAAAAAAAACCAAACCCACTGCTGTTGAGTTGATTCTGACTCATAGCGCCCTTATAGCACAGAGTAGAACCACCCCCATGGAGTTTCCAAGGCTGTAAATCTTTACCGAGGCAGACTGCGACATCTCTCTCCCATAGAGCCACTGATGGGTCCAATCGCCGACCTAACAGCCAAACCCTAACCATTGCGCCATTTAGAACATATCCAAAATCTGACCTCTTCCCACCATTTCCATTTGTACTTCCTTTTTCAGAATTTTCTGATAAAGAATCAGAAGAATGGCAAAATAGAGCGATGGCAAGAAAGGAAGGTTTATGGAGTGCGGAGTTTGTGGAAGAAAGGTATCACAAGGGGGTGGAGAATTGTTGTAAGTAGGGAAGTGGGAGATGAAAAAAGATTTAAAGAAGTTTGCTGTGTAGGAGTATACAGCAAGGTGTATATAAGTTTTTGTATGAGAGGCTGACTTGATTTGTAAACTTTCACTTAGAGCACAATAAAAATTAAAAGAAAGTTTGCTGTGTACTTTGTATCTCTTTCGTAGTATTTGATGACTTTGATTTAACGTTGGTGAACAATATGTCTCTGGGTAAGGATACTGCTTCATGCCTGGACTAGGTGAGTTCTCGCTTAGTAGAGTTATTGTGGAGTCTCCCTCGGTTATGTTCAGTCATTCCTGTGGGTTCTAAAACTCCCTTTATGTGGGCGTTTGTGTTTATACCTGTAGTTCTACTTTCTGTCCTGAGGGTGAATTTTGGATTTCACTGCTTGCGCCTCAACACAATATCCTTAATGTCATATTCACCAGTGTTCCTTCTAAATCTTCTGCTGATCTTCTGTTCTCAATCTCTGTGAAGAGTGTGAATAGCCTGCATTCACCTAGCTATACACCGTCAACTTTGCCTCCTTCCTCTCCTCCACCCCTGACCTTCAGTCAGTTGCCAAGGCCCATCATTTCTGCCTTTGCAATAGTGTATTAGTTGGGTCTTGGCAAGAACATATGGTCTTGCTTAGCAATTGGAAACAAAAAAAAATGTGGTGTCTGGGTTCTTAAAAGCTTGCGAGCAACCATCTAAGATGCATCAATTGGCCCAAACCACCTGGAGCAAAGGAGAATGAAGAACACCAAAGACACAAGGAAAATATCAGCCCAAGAGACAAAACGGCCACATAAACCAGAGGCTACATCAGTCTGAGACCAGAAAAACTAGATGGTGCTTGCCTACCACCAATGACCACCCTGACAGGGAACACAACAGAGAGTCCCTGACAGAGCAGGAAAAAAGCAGGGTGCAGAACTCAAATTCACATAAAAAGATGAGATTAATGGTCTCACTGAGACTAGAGAAACCCCAGAAGACATGGCCTCTGGACTCTCTGTTAACCCAGAACTAAGACCATTCCTGAAACCAACTGTTCAGGCAAAGATTAGACTGAACTATAAGACATAAAATAATACTTGTGAAGAGTATGCTTATTAGTTCAAGTAGACACACAAGACTAAATGGGCAGCTCCTGTCCGGAGGCAGGATGAGAAAGCAGAAAGGGATAGGAGCTGGTTGAATGGACACGGGAAACCTGGGGTGGAAAGGGGGAGTATGCTGTCACATTATAGGGATAGCAACTAGGGTTACATAACAATAGGTGTATAAATTTTTGTATGAGAAACTACCTTGAGCTGTAAACTTTCACTTAAAGCACAATTAAAAAAAAAAAGGTAATGTGATGGGAAGTTAATAAAGATACTGATTACAATAATGTGAGAAGGGGGAGGGAAGAGCCTGTTACCACTCCTAAGTCTGAAGGGTCAGCAAAGTTAATGGAGACAGAAAGGTTAGTGGTTAGTGGAGACAGAAAGCTACTAGGAGAAGGCACCTGATAGGAGCTATTGCATTGAGTCACCTCAAAACCATGACAATACTTTAGAAAAGGAGTTGGGTGGGTACAGTAACAAATATCCTCTTTCAGCCCTCTGATATCCAACCAATGAGCCTCATAGCCTGAATTTAACTGAAAGTAAGAGAGTAAGATGTACTCCAAACTGTTAAAAGCCTCTGGACAATGACACTCTGGAGAATAGAAGATTATGGAAGAAAAAATGAACAACCTTTTTCATTCCTCTTGTTGCTCTAGTAATTCAAGACCCTACTGCCTTCTACCTGGTCTCCTGTCCTCTAAGGATCTGCATCCACTCTCCTGGTACGGCAAACAATTCTCCTTCTAGCCCAGGAGAAGACAATATCCTTATTCTTCAAGGCTGTTCACTTTACAAACGGCCTTGAAAAGAGTCCAGAACAAAAATTGTCAGTGTGTCTTCTCATAAGAAAAGCACAAATGTGAGAGACCCATGGAGAATTAGCTCCCATTAATTGCCAACCAGGCCATTTTCAAGCTCTTTCAGAGTGTAGGTCCTCTCAGCAGCAATCCATTAGAGGTCTAGTCCCTAGTCTATTATGGTACACAAAAAGCCAAATTCATCAGAGGTCTAGTCCCTAGTCTATTATGGTACACAAAAAGCCAAATTCATCTCCTTTCTGAAATTCCAACTTGAGTCGGTTATGTACACAGAATTCATTGATGTAAATATGTTTTATGTTGGTTACAGAAGTGGGACTGGGTGGACTTCAGCCTTAGAAGCACGATGATTGGAGTGAGTCTATTGTCTATAATAGACTAGGGACTAGACCTCTGATGGATTGCTTATAAGAATAGGGTCTCTTTTTTTAATAAACTTAATGGAAAAGTTGGTTGTTCTATAGTCATCAAAAAAAAAAAAAAAAAAAAACCAAATCCAGTGCCTCTGAGTCGATTCCAACTTACAGGGTTGCCATGAGTCAGAATCGACTCAATGGCACTAGGCTTGTTTTTGTTTGTTTGTTTGTTTGTTTTATGACTGTAGAACAACCAGCTTTTTCATTAAGTTTATTAAAAGAAGAAACCCTATTCTTATAAGAAGACTTTGGCTCCATGACTTTCCAAGCTATACCGTCATTGGTTGAGGGCCCATAATTTTATCCCACATCTGAGGTGCACTTTTTCAAGCCCCAGGTATGATTGTACTTCTTCTCTGTCATATAAATGACGACATGGAATGAGTTAACTTCTAAAAAGAAATAGCTCTAATTTAACACCAAACCAGTGAAAAGACAATTGAGCCATCTACTTGCCCCTGGTACAAATCAGAATATAGCCTAGCACCCCTGGTACCCAACCCTAGTATATCATGCTATGATCCTGTACCCTACAGCCACTGCCGAATCTTTAGATAGCTAAGTCTTGTAAAGATAAATGGATTGTACTTCAGCACATGTAGAAGAGACTCAGTACCACAACTGATATGCCTCCCAGAAAAAAAGGAGGCCATAAATCAGAGCGCAATTTTGGAGTAGGGTTCATCTTAGCACATCTGTTCATTACGGCCCTAATAGAAGAGAACTCATTGCATTCTGCCACAAGTTCCCTTATTGCCCCCTGCCACCTCCTTGTATAGCTACCCTGTATTCCTCCAGACCCTCTAAGTTTGGACCTATCAGAAGTCTCCTTTACAGTTGCAAATTATTCATAAAAATTCCATTATAAAATACTAGGAATCTAAGTAAGATTGGAAGTTGTAAAATGGGTTTTAGAGAATTTTAAGATTTTGGATCCTACCCCTCTATCACATTCTTGCCATTCTTACTAGTAAAAACAAATTCAGTTCTGTAAATCTTCATAAACTGTTATAATTTTTTCTTGCCAATTAAAAACTGCTGAGAGCTCTTGTATACTTAACACAGGAGGCCCTAAAGTTATTGGACATAACGCATCATTTACCATCTAAGTGCACGGCACATCAGTCGATTGAATTCTTCACTGCAGATTGGAGTCCAAACCCGTTGGCATTACACTGCTCAGAACAGCTTTGTGCAAGTGATACAGGGACCTCACCTAAATCCCAGAGGTCAGTGATGTGAAAGCGGCATTGTAAAACAATTATAGAATTTAACCCTAAGTGAAATTACTCTTAAACCTACTATGTCCCATTAAGCTGTTTATAAAATACTGAACATAACTCTGAAAAGAGTTTAAAATATGCTCTGGGGAGTCAGTCAAGTGAAATAGAAAGCACTGTTTCTGGCCTAAAGCAGTATATAAATAATGATGAAAACTGAAAGAACAAATAAAAAAACTAAATAATGTATAAAAAGGAAACCAGTTAAACTGATAAGGTCGTCTGTCCTACAGCTCTCATCTTTAACGCCACAGGTTTCCTTGACCCTAATCAATTTGATTTTGCTCTCAGAACAGTGTTATAATTCCCTTCTTTGGACACATCCAGTTGTTAACTTTTACATATGTGTGTGATTATTTTATTAATGCCTACCTCCATGGAATTCCATGAAGGTGAAACCCACGCCTGCTTTTTACTCTCCATAGACACCCCGATGCCTCGCCTCATGCCTTGGAACCTAGTAGTACTACTCAATAAATAATTTTGAATAAATGGTTGAGTATAAATGTCTTGCATTCCATTATTTTTTTATTATTAATTATAATTTCGAAATAGTATAAAATGATGGAAAGAAAGCTATAACAACAAATCAGACCTACCTTTGCATATTCAACTGACACTGACTTATCAGGGGAACCTGGGTGGGGTAGTAGTTATGAGCTTGGCTACTAACCAAAGGTTCGGCAGTTTGAATACACTAGCTGCTCCTCGGATACCCTATGCGGCAGTCACTGTGTCTCTTTACCTGTATTTCCTCAGCATTAAATGGAAACTGGAGTCCCTGGGTGGTACAAACAGTTAAACACACTTGGCTGCTAACCAAAATGTTGGAGGTTCAAGTCTACCCAGAAGAAATGCCTGTGAACTACTTCCAAAAAATCAGCCATTGGAAAGCCTATGGAACTCTGTTCTACTCTATTCTACATACACGGGGTCACTATGAGATGAAATTGACTTGATGGCATCTGGTAAAGTGGGTATTAAAAATATCTGACGAAGCTACCTTTCTTTACATGGTTGCTGTTCCAGTTACTATTGCCGCATAACAAGCAACCCAAAACGTAAGAGGCATAAAACAACAATTTTGCTATGTTCTAAAAAAAAAAAGGATCCTATAAATCAGGAATTCAAACAGGACGCAGTGGCTTGGCTTGGTTGTTTCTACTCCAAGATGTTTGTAGCCTCTGTTGAGAAGACTCAAAGGCTGAAGGTGATTCAAAGACTGGGAGCTGGAATCGCCTGCAGGCATCTTCACTCATATATTTGGCCACTGATGCTTGCTGTTGACTAGGACCTCAGCTGAGCTGCTGGCTGGAAAACCTACCAGTGATCTCTCAAAGTAGTCTCTCAAGGTAGACTGGTTTAGACTTCCTCGTAGCAGATTAACTGAGTTCCAAGAGTGAGCAAACCAAGAGAACCAGGCAGAAGCTATAGCACCTTTTATGACTTCAAAAGTCACGTAGTGTCACTTCCACCATAGTCACAGCCCACCCAGGTTCAAGGAGATGGAGAGTTAGACCTTACCGCTCAATGGGAGGAGTGCCAAAGTCATATTGCATGAACAGCACAAAGGATGGGAAGTACTGTGGCATTTTTGGACAATACAGTTTGCGCTATTACTCTGATGATGGATGTACCTATTTATGTCCAGATCTCAACCCCTCGTTAACCTAACAAAACCCATGAATCATCATGCATTTCTGAAGCTTCTTCATGGTCCTATTGGCATCCTTATGCTATCGTATATATGGTTCTTAACCAAAATTCCAATCATAAAAAGAAACCCTGAAACTCTGATAGAAAAATGGATGGGCATAAATCACCACAGGAAGAAGAAAAACAAAATGAATGCCTAATAAACAGGAACACGTTATCAACTAAAATGTGCAAACTAAAAAAATAAGATGATGAATTTTAGCTACCAAAATAGCAGCTTAAAAATGATAATGTTAGCGAGGACACTCTCACACCTGCTGGTACCAAAATCCATTGCCATCAAGTTGATTCCGACGCACAGCGACCCTGTAGGAAAGAGCTGCCCCACAGGGTTTCCAAGGCTTTAATCTTTACAGATGCAGACTGCCACATCTTTCTCCTGTGGAGCGGCTGGTGGATTCGAACCACTGACCTTTACGTTAGTAGTCAAGTGCTTAACCACCCTGCCACCATGGCTACTTACCTGCTTGTAGGAGTAGGTGTTATTCATCTATTGATAGCAAATTAACCCCAAATGTAACAACAAATATTTAACAACAATTTGTTGTAAAAACAACAAATATTTATTACCTTACACAATTTCTGAGGGTCAGGAATTCAGGAGTAACTTAGCTGGTGGTCTGGCTCAGGAGCTGTCATGAGATTGCAGTCAAGATATTAGGCAGGGCTGCAGGCATCTAAAGGCTGGACTAGGGCTAGAGGTTAAGCACGATGGCTCACTCACATGGCTGTTGACTGGAGGACTCCAGTCCTTGCTGGCTTTTGCCAAGAGGCCTCAGTTCTTCACCACATGGACCTCTCTTCAGAGCCTACTTAAGTGCCCTCATGAAGGGCAGCGGGCTTCCTGAGGGCAGGGAATCCAAGAGGGAGCAAGGCAAATGCTGCAATGTCTTTTATGACCCATCCTTTGTTTTCATGTCATATTGGTTTACACAGGCTGACCTTATTCATTGTAGAAGGGACTACAAAAGGGCATAAATAGCATGAAAAAAAAAAAAAGCATGAGGTAGGTATAATTGGCATTGATCATCAATAAATTGCCAAATAAAAACTTGGCAACAAGATCATAGCTAAACCTCTGTACTTTTCTATTTAATGTTAATATTTAAATTTTAGGCACATGGAGAAACTATTTCTTAAGATCTGTAGTCACTAGAGAGCTAGCAATATATGCTGATACCTTTAATTTTATTTTAATTTTAAAAATTTATCAGCATATATTTTTCCTATCATAAACCTGGGCTGATTTTTGTTCACGTGTCACAAAAGCATTGATGGCATAGTAGTTAAGAACTATGGCTGCGAACCAAAAAGTCTGCAGTTTGAATCCACCAGCTGCTCCTTGAAAACCTTATGGGACAGTTCTTCTCTGTCCTATAGGTTCACTATGAGTCAGAATTGACTCAATGGCAACTGGGTTTTTTTTTTTTTAATTCAGGAATATCTTGCAATGTAAATCATAAAAATCACTACTTGATTGCAAACAGTTAGTGCTCCGCTACTAACAAAAAGGTTGATGGTTCGAATCCACAGAGGCACCTCAGAAGAAAGGCCTGACAATCTACTTTCAAAAGATCACAGCCATTGCAAACCCTAAGGAGTACAGTTCTACTCTGACACATAGGAATCAACTCCATGGCAACTGGTTTTGGTTTTAATACAGTGAATACCATTTCGGGACAAAGAGATCTTATATTTGTTTGTTTTTGTTGTTTTGCTTTGTTTTTTTCTTTTCCTTCCTCTATATAACTCCAGTGCTTTAAGACTCTATGAGTAATCAGTCTGACATTTTATCTCCCAGCAATTCTGAAGTTTGCTTCTTTGCTGGTTATGTCTACATAAAAAAAAAAAAAAAAATTAAGTCTTTCCCACAGAAACTCTAAATCTTTTTACAAATGGCTCATTAAGCCACATATCCCCTCATGGAAAGGAAATAACTTGTTTGCATAAGCAAGGTGAAACACAAACAAGGGTTAAATGACAACAGAACGTCCAAAGCAAATTATGAAAATCACTGGGCAGAGGCTTTTTCCTGAAATATAGGCCTCTTTCACAGAGTCTTTAATATGTTTGTCCTTCTTGGCAAATAGCCACAAATGTAAGCAAGAACTTGAACCCTTGTTCTACAATATTCAACATGTCCAAAATTTCTCAGAGCAAGAAATGAAAAAAATGCAATGTTTCTTTTAAAAGATATCACATTCTACTTGACATTAACAAATCCATTTTCCCTTCTTTAGAAGGAATTAAGGACAAGTCAACCCACATGTATCTTACTTATTTGAAATAAAATATGCTTTAAACTGAGAAAAAAGTTAAATCACAATTGGGAAAAGACCAATAAAATATTTTCATGCATTCATTATTAGGGCTTTAATTTTTTTTTCTCTCCCATAATTGAGCTCAGAACCATGTCGTTGTTGTTGTTAGGTGCTGTTGAGTCAGTTTTGACTCACAGCTATCCCTTGTGACAGGGTAGAACTGCCCCATAGGGTTCTCTAGGCTATAATCTTTGTGGGAGCAGGCTGCCATATCTTTCTCTCACAAAGCTGCTGGGTGAGTTCAAACCACCACCCTTTCTGTTAGCAGCCGAACACTTAACCACTGCGCCGTTAGGGCTCCTTGCTCAGAATCATAAGCCCAGTCAAATATGACATTAATTAAAATACTTGATACTTCTATCAGCGTTGATTAGTCATTGGTATAAAACCATTAGTATTTTTATAAAACAATTTATAAGTTTTCTCAACAAAAGATGGAAACCACATATTTAATAACAAATGCCTAATGGAAGATTGTACGTATAATTCACGTCTTAAATATAGAGTAAAAACTAGAGTTGTGACAAATACTTTTCTCTGTAGGTCTTTTTCTGCCTGAAACATAAGGACTGAGCACTCTTACTACAGTGAAGTGGAAAACAGACTATTTATTGGCACATCATTAAATCACCCAAAGCTTCCTGGCAAAAGTGTGGGTTTTGCTATAAAACCTACAATCCACTCATCTGATACGCACAGAAATCCTCCTTTGAGTTCTCTGCATTATATGAATCGATCATTTACATTTACAATTGCAATTTGCATTTGTGACAAACCAGCACCTCAAAATGTAAACTTTATTGCTGAAAAATATAAATGCCTATCATTTTAAAGACATTTGATTAAATAGAGCTAAGTTCATCTGTACTTTTTTAAAAAAGTAAGTCAGAGGAAGACATTTTAAATTTATCTCCCATCATTCTGTTTTTAAAATACATTACATCTCCTTAACTCAAACTATACATTGTGGTGAATGAACAGTTAAAAGGATAGTGTGGTGTTTCCTCTCTTTACCTACAATGCAGAGTTGGCAAATACTATTTTATCTTCCAGAGCCCTGGTGGTGCAGCAGTTAAAATTTGGCTGCTAACTGAAAGCTAGGCAGTTCGAATCCACCAGCCACTCCTTGGAAACCCTACGGGGCAGTTCTACTCTGCCCTGTAGGGTCACTATGAGTCAGAATCGATTTGATGGCAACTTTTTTTTTTTTTTTAATGTGATCTTCTACATAAACACCTGCTTCACCCACCTCAGATACAATGTGGCTCGGTGGCTAAGACACAGGCTCTAGAGGCAGGATGTCTGGTTTAAATCCAGGCTCTGCCACTTAATAGCTATGTGCCATGAAGAAGTAATTCAATCTCTCTTTGCCTCAGTTTCCTCATCTGTAAAATGGGAATGATTAAAATAGTAATATCTCACAGAGAGTTGTTGCAAGGAGTAAATGAGTAGTATGAGTAAAAGGCTTAGGAAAGTGTCTGCCAGATCATAAGTGCTATGCTATGTGTTAGCTATTATTATTTTTTCCCTGATCATTTCTGTCCTCAATGCCACAACTTTAATCCAAGAATACTGCTGCTCCAGCCTCCAAGTGGTCTCCCTGCCTTCTCTCTTTCCTACACCTAAAGCACTCTTTATTTCCAAGAAATTAGTAAGTAAATTTACCCATTCACAATTTTCCTGTTCAAAGAACTTCAACAACTTTGATAATTTCCAATTTTCTCTAAAGAGCAATTGTCTCATATCTAAGGCCTTTCAAAATCTCACCATAATATGGCATTCCAACATCATCTTTCCTCTTTCGCCATACATGTTATTTCATCCAGGCTGCCTCCCTATCTTCTAGAGGATTATACTCACTTGAGCCTCCCAAGTCTCTGCTGTGCTGTTTCTTCCTTTGGAATGTCCTCCCATTTCTACCCTGTCTGTTGCTGTTATTGTTAATTGTGGCCAGGTCAATTTCAACTCATGGTACCACCCTATCTACATGACTCCTATTCATTCTTCAAAGACCAACTGAAGTTCCAATCCATTCACAAGAACATCTTGGGAGGCGGAGCCAAGATGGCGGACTAGGCAGACGCTACCTCGGATCCCTCTTGCAACAAAGACACGGAAAAACAAGTGAATCCATCACATACATGACAATCTACGAACCCTGAACAACAAACATAGATTTAGAGACGGAGAACGAACTAATACGGGGAAGCAGCGATTGTTTCCAGAGCCTGGAGCCAGCGTACCAGTCAGGTACGGCACAAGCACAGAGAGCTGCTCCACCCCCCTGAACTAACCCCGGGAGGGGAACCAGCTGGTTCCACAGGCGGCGTGGGACGCAGCCGGTAGGAGAAGTCCCCGGGAGGCAGTGACTGGTCTTGGAGCAGGAAGAGCAGCGTCCCAGCCGGAGAACCGTCCCGCTGGGATTTGGACTGGATGCAGGTACGGCATAAACACGGAGAACTGCTCCACCCCCCTGAACTAACCCCGGGAAGGGGCCCAGCTGGGTCACGCGGGCAGCGTGGGATGCAGCCAGTAGGAGAAGTCCCCGGGAGGCAGCGACTGGTATTGGAGCGGGGAGAACAGCGTCCCAGCTGGGACACTCGGTCACGGCACAAGCACGGGGAGCTGCTCCACCCATCTGAACTAACCCCGGGAGGAGGCCCAACTGGTTCGCGGAGACGGCACAGCCACGCAGCGGGAGGGACGAGAAGTCCCCAGGAGGCAGCGAATGATTTTGGAGTTGAGAGTGCACCGTCCCAGTAGGGGAGCCTTGACACTGGGCGTAGGGCTGGAAGCGGAGGATCTGACCGTGACTCCAGCGGGCCAGACCCCCCGGGGGCAATCTCCATACAGCCAGCACACATAGGCAACGCGTCCCCGGGAATCTCAGATATAATAGTCATTCCAAGCAAGACAAGCAACTCTGGCTATATTCTGAGGTGCTACTCTCCTATCTCTCTGTTCCCTCCCCCACCCTCCCCAGGAGGCTTCATTAACATCCGAATAGCCTGAGCCAGAGGGAGAACTCTGATAGGGGTCTGACTGCATTTTTTTTTTAGTGGATTTTCTGGAAAAACTAGTTTCCCAGTGATGGCTCGGAGACAACAATCCATATCAAACCACTTAAAGAAGCAGACCATGACAGCTTCTCCAACCCCCCAAACAAAAGAATCAAAATCTTTCCCAAATGAAGATACAATCCTGGAATTATCAGATACAGAATATAAAAAACTAATTTACAGAATGCTTAAAGATATCACAAATGAAATTAGGATAACTGCAGAAAAAGCCAAGGAACACACTGATAAAACTGTTGAAGAACTCAAAAAAATTATTCAAGAACATAGTGGAAAAATTAATAAATTGCAAGAATCCATAGAGAGACAACATGTAGAAATCCAAAAGATTAACAATAAAATTACAGAATTAGACAAAGCAATAGGAAGTCAGAGGAGCAGACCCGAGCAATTAGAATGCAGACTGGGACATCTGGAGGACCAGGGAATCAACACCAACATAGCTGAAAAAAAATCAGATAAAAGAATTAAAAAAAATGAAGAAATCCTAAGAATTATGTGGGACTCTATCAAGAAGGATAACCTGCGGGTGATTGGAGTCCCAGAACAGGGAGGGGAGACAGAAAACACAGAGAAAATAGTTGAAGAACTCCTGACAGAAAACTTCCCTGAACATCATGAAAAACGAAAGGATATCTATCCAAGATGCTCATTGAACCCCATGTAAGATTGATCCAAAAAGAAAAACACCAAGACATATTGTCATCAAACTCACCAAAACCAAAGATAAACAGAAAATTTTAAAAGCAGCCAGGGAGAAAAGAAAGGTTTCCTTCAAGGGAGAATCAATAGGAATAAGTTCAGACTACTCAGCAGAAACCATGCAGGCAAGAAGGGAATGGGACGACATATACAGAACACTGAAGGAGAAAAACTGCCAGCCAAGGATCATATATCCAGCAAAACTCTCTCTGAAATATGAAGGCGAAATTAAGATATTTACAGACAAACACAAGTTTAGAGAATTTACAAAAACCAAACCAAAGCTACGAGAAATACTAAAGGATATTGTTTGGTCAGAGAACCAATAATATCAGATATCAGCACAACACAAGGTCACAAAACAGAACAACCTGATATCAACTCAAATAGGGAAATCACAAAAACAAACAAATTAAGATTAATTAAAAAAAAAAAAATACATACCACAGGGAATCATGGAAGTCAATAGGTAAAAGATCACAATAATCAAAAAGAGGGACTAAATACAGGAGGCATTGAACTGCCATATGGAGAGTGATACAAGGCGATATAGAACAATACAAGTTAGGTTTCTACTTAGAAAAATAGGGGTAAATAATAAGGTAACCACAAAAAGGTATAACAACTCTATAACTCAAGATAAAAGCCAAGAAAAACGTAACGACTCAACTAACATAAAGTCAAACACTATGAAAATGAGGATCTCACAATTTACTAAGAAAAACGCCTCAGCACAAAAAAGTATGTGGAAAAATGAAATTGTCAACAACACACATAAAAAGGCATCAAAATGACAACACTAAACACTTATTTATCTATAATTACCCTGAATGTAAATGGACTAAATGCACCAATAAAGAGACAGAGAGTCACAGACTGGATAAAGAAACACGATCCATCTATATGCTGCCTACAAGAGACACATCTTAGACTTAGAGACACAAACAAACTAAAACTCAAAGGATGGAAAAAAATATATCAAGCAAACAATAAGCAAAAAAGAAGAGGAGTAGCAATACTAATTTCTGACAAAATAGACTTTAGACTTAAATCCACCACAAAGGATAAAGAAGGATACTACATAATGATAAAAGGGACAATTGACCAGGAAGACATAACCATATTAAATATATATGCACCCAATGACAGGGCTGCAAGATACATAAATCAAATTTTAACAGAATTGAAAAGTGAGATAAATACCTCCACAATTATAGTAGGAGACTTCAACACACCACTTTCGGAGAAGGACAGGACATCCAGTAAGAAGCTCAATAGAGACATGGAAGATCTAATTACAACAATCAACCAACTTGACCTCATTGACTTATACAGAACTCTCCACCCAACTGCTGCAAAATATACTTTTTTTCTAGCGCACATGGAACATTCTCTGGAATAGACCACATATTAGGTCATAAAACAAACCTTTGCAGAGTCCAAAACATCGAAATATTACAAAGCATCTTCTCAGACCACAAGGCAATAAAACTAGAGATCAATAACAGAAAAACTAGGGAAAAGAAATCAAATACTTGGAAACTGAACAATACCCTCCTGAAAAAAGACTGGGTTATAGAAGACATCAAGGAGGGAATAAGGAAATTCATAGAAAGCAACGAGAATGAAAATACTTCCTATCAAAACCTCTGGGACACAGCAAAAGCAGTGCTCAGAGGCCAATTTATATCGATAAATGTACACATACAAAAAGAAGAAAGAGCCAAAATCAGAGAACTGTCCCTACAACTTGAACAAATAGAAAGTGAGCAACAAAAGAATCCATCAGGCTCCAGAAGAAAACAAATCATAAAAATTAGAGCTGAACTAAATGAATTAGAGAACAGAAAAACAATTGAAAGAATTAACAAAGCCAAAAGCTGGTTCTTTGAAAAAATTAACAAAATTGATAAACCATTGGCTAGACTGACTAAAGAAATACAGGAAAGGAAACAAATAACCCGAATAAGAAACAAGAAGGACCACATCACAGCAGAACCAAATGAAATTAAAAGAATCATTTCAGATTACTACGAAAAATTGTACTCTAACAAATTTGAAAACCTAGAAGAAATGGATGAATTCCTGGAAAAACACTACCTACCTAAACTAACACATTCAGAAGTAGAACAACTAAATAGACCCATAACAAAAAAAGAGATTGAAGCGGTAATCAAAAAACTCCCAACACAAAAAAGCCCTGGCCCGGACAGCTTCACAGCAGAGTTCTACCAAACATTCAGAGAAGAGTTAACACCACTACTTCTGAAGGTATTCCAAAGCATAGAAAATGACGGAATACTACCCAACTCATTCTATGAAGCCACCATCTCCCTGATACCAAAAACAGGTAAAGACATTACAAAAAATGAAAATTATAGACCTATATCCCTCATGAACATAGATGCAAAAATCCTCAACAAAATTCTAGCCAATAGAATTCAACAACACATCAAAAAAATAATTCACCATGATCAAGTGGGATTTATACCAGGTATGCAAGGCTGGTTTAATATCAGAAAAACCATTAATGTAATCCATCACATAAATAAAACAAAAGACAAAAACCACATGATCTTATCAATTGATGCAGAAAAGGCATTTGACAAAGTCCAACACCCATTTATGATAAAAACTCTTACCAAAATAGGAATTGAAGGAAAATTCCTCAACATAATAAAGGGCATCTATGCAAAGCCAACAGCCAATATCACTCTAAATGGAGAGAACCTGAAAGCATTTCCCTTGAGAACGGGAACCAGACAAGGATGCCCTTTATCACCGCTCTTATTCAACATCGTACTTGAAGTCCTAGCCAGGGCAATTAGGCTAGACAAAGAAATAAAAGGTATCCGGATTGGCAAGGAAGAAGTAAACTTATCACTATTTGCAGATGACATGATTATATACACAGAAAACCCTAAGGAATCCTGCAGAAAACTACTGAAACTAATAGAAGAGTTTGGCAGAGTCTCAGGTTATAAAATAAACATACAAAAATCACTTGGATTCCTCTACATCAACAAAAAGAACACCGAAGAGGAAATAATCAAATCAATACCATTCACAGTAGCCCCCAAGAAGATAAGATACTTAGGAATAAATCTTACCAAGGATGTAAAAGACCTATACAAAGAAAACTACAAAACTCTACTACAAGAAATTCAAAAGGACATTCTTAAGTGGAAAAACATACCCTGCTCATGGATAGGAAGACTTAACATAGCAAAAATGTCTATTCTACCAAAAGCCATCTATACATTTAACGCACTTTCGATCCACATTCCAATGTCATATTTTAAGGGGATAGAGAAACAAATCACCAATTTCATATGGAAGGGAAAGAAGCCCCGGATAAGCAAAGCACTACTGAAAAAGAAGAAGAAAGTGGGGGGCCTCACTTTACCTGACTTCAGAACCTATTATACAGCCACAGTAGTCAAAACAGCCTGGTACTGGTACAACAACAGGCACATAGACCAGTGGAACAGAATTGAGAACCCAGACATAGATCCATCCACATATGAGCAGCTGATATTTGACAAAGGACCAGTGTCAATTAATTGGGGAAAAGATAGCCTTTTTAACAAATGGTGCTGGCATAACTGGATAAACATTTGCAAAAACATGAAACAGGACCCATACCTCACTCCATGCACAAAAACTAACTCCAAGTGGATCAAAGACCTAAATATAAAGACTAAAACGATAAAGATCATGGAAGAAAAAATTGGGACAACCCTAGGAGCCCTAATACAGGGCATAAACAGAATACAAAACATTACCAAAAATGATGAAGAGAAACTCGATAACTGGGAGCTCCTAAAAATCAAACACCTATGCTCATCTAAAGACTTCTCCAAAAGAGTAAAAAGACCACCTACAGATTGGGAAAGAATTTTCAGCTATGACATCTCAGACCAGCGCCTGATCTCTAAAATCTACATGATTCTGTCAAAACTCAACCACAAAAAGACAAACAACCCAATCAAGAAGTGGGCAAAGGATATGAACACACATTTCACTAAAGAAGATATTCAGGCAGCCAACAGATACATGAGAAAATGCTCTCGATCATTAGCCATTAGAGAAATGCAAATTAAAACTACGATGAGATTTCATCTCACACCAGCAAGGCTGGCATTAATCCAAAAAACACAAAATAATAAATGTTGGAGAGGCTGCGGAGAGATTGGAACTCTTATACACTGCTGGTGGGAATGTAAAATGGTACAACCACTTTGGAAATCTATCTGGCGTTATCTTAAACAGTTAGAAATAGAACTACCATACAACCCAGAAATCCCACTCCTCGGAATATACCCTAGAGATACAAGAGCCTTCATACAAACAGATATATGCACACCCATGTTTATTGAAGCTCTGTTTACAATAGCAAAAAGTTGGAAGCAACCAAGGTGTCCATCAACGGATGAATGGTTAAATAAATTGTGGTATATTCACACAATGGAATACTACACATCGATAAAGAACAGTGACGAATCTGTGAAACATTTCATAACATGGAGGAACCTGGAAGGCATTATGCTGAGCGAAATGAGTCAGAGGCAAAAGGACAAATATTGTATAAGACCACTATTATAAAATCTTGAGAAATAGTAAACCTGAGAAGAACACATACTTTTGTGGTTACGAGGCGGGGAGGGAGGGAGGGTGGGAGAGGGTTTTTTATTGATTAATCAGTAGATAAGAACTGCTTTAGGTGAAGGGAAAGACAACACTCGATACATGGAAGGTCAGCTCAATTGGACTGGACCAAAAGCAAAGAAGTTTCCGGGATAAAATGAATGCTTCAAAGGTCAGCAGAGCAAGCGCGGGGGTCTGGGGAACATGGTTTGCGGGGACTTCTAAGTCAATTGGCAAAATAATTCTATTATGAAATCATTCTGCATCCCACTTTGAAATGTGGCGTCTGGGGTCTCAAATGCTAACAAGCGGCCATCTAAGATGCATCAATTGGTCTCAACCCACCTGGAGCAAAGGAAAATAAAGAACACCAAGGCCACACGACAACTAAGAGCCCAAGAGACAGAAAGGGCCAGGTGAACCAGAGACCTACATCATCCTGAGACCAGAAGAACTGGTTGGTGCCCGGCCACAATCGATGACTGCCCTGACAGGGAGCACAACAGAGGACTCCTGAGGGAGCAGGAGATCAGTGGGATACAGACCCCAAATTCTCATAAAAAGACCAAACTTAATGGTATGACTGAGACTAGAGGAATCCCTGCGGCCATGCTTCCCAGACCTTCTGTTGGCACAGGACAGGAACCATCACCGAAGACAACTCATCAGACATGAAAGGGACTGGTCAGCGGGTGGGAGAGAGACGCTGCTGAAGAGTGAGCTAATTATATCAGGTGGACACTTGAGATTGTGTTGGCAACTCTTGTCTGGAGGGGGGATGGGAGGATAGAGAGAGAGGGAAGCCGGCAAAATTGTCAAGAAAGGAGAGACTGAAAGGGCTGACTCAAGAGGGGGAGAGCAAGTGGGAGTAGGGAGTGAGATGTATGTAAACTTATATGTGACAGACTGATTGGATTTGTAAACGTTCACTTGAAGCTTAATAAAAGTTATGAAAAAATAAAAAAAAGCAAGTTTCAGAGTTTAAAAAAAAAAGTACATTAATTTAAGTGAATTCAGCAGAACGAAGAAAAAAAAAAAGAACATCTTGTATTACCACAAACCCACAATGATCTAAACTGCCACACAGTCATATATATTCACATTCACACACATATACACACACACTCCACAGGGTTTTCAACACTGTGACCATTAAGAAGCAGATAGCCAGCCCTTTCTTCAGAGGTTCCCCTGGGTGCCTTTCAGGTAGTAGTTGAGTGCTTAACCAATTGTCCCACGTGGTATGGGGACTCCACATACACACTCAAATTCCTTGACTGGGATGTTCATTTGTGTCTTTTGTCATATATTGTCCTGAATTTCGGTGTTCCCAAGTATAAGTCCCATGTAAACCTAAGACTACATTTTTATGCTTTTTATAATTATTAGCATTTTGCCCAAACAATTATCCTGCCTCTCTGAGGGTCAGGACCGTGCTTTACTCACCTTTTAGTAGTGCTACAGTGCAGCACATAACAAGCACTACATGGAATTGGTTTGAATATTCCTGACTCCTGTCTCGGCAGACATTATCATGTTAGCATCATTACAAACAAAGCAATGTCTTGTAGCTGAAAAAAAAGGGGAGGAAATCTCTGCTGAGAGAGCTCATGAAAAAGTGTACAAAATTAGCTAGTTGATTATCCAAGGTTTGTCTTTGGGGCAAGAGAAACATATTAGAGTCAACACAGGACCCCAGAGTACTAGCAGCTGTCTTGATCCCCTGTAGGGAATTCCAAATGGAATCAATTTCACTGAGTCATGATACTACAATTTCTGTCAAATCTGGAGGCTATATATAACTCCAGCAGCACTACTGTGACTATTTTAACTTATTCATGTCAAATGACTAGAATGGCTGATTTTTTTTTTTTCTTTCCATTAATCGGCTAGTGTTTGACTGGCTGAATTGGTTGTTTTGTTACCCTGAAGGCAGCGTCAAACCATGGGTCTCAAGTATTCAGCCTTAATCACCCCCTCCCTTTGTCCCAAAGGATGACAGGTGTTCTTTTTAATCTGCATCCTCAGGGATGACGATACAACACTTCAGTCCTCTCAGCAGGCCCCTTCCAGTTGTCTTCCCACATCAGTACCCTCAACAGCTAGTTACCAGAAAAGCTCTAATTTGCTAGAGTGGGAGGAGTCCCAGTATTCAAATTACTCCAAAAAGGCAAATGGCAGGTATGGCCAATATTAATTTTATAATTGAAAGATCTTATGGTAGAGGGTTTTGTGTAAAGGATTAATAGACATGGAATTTTAAAAATTAATTATTGTAAAATAAAAACTGTTAAGCCATAGTTGTTTTGTGTCTGTCCAGACAGTCAATGTCTCTGCATCCCTTTCTATAAGGCTTTGGAGTTACCATTTCAATTACTTAATATAGATCAAGATGGTATCACTTTACTCCTTGTAGCGTTGGTGCTCTCTTTTCATTACTGTTTTATTTTCCTTCTGGCCGTCTATCTACGCTTTATATTCTTGATTGTCTTTCAAGTCTTTAACTGTGACTTATTTCTAAAAGTCTTTTTCTGTCCAGGTGAGGACCCAGAGGTAAGTTGAGGAATGGGACTGTGTCCACCAGGTGAACAGTATATGGGAATAAGGGAGAGACTCACCCTAACAGGAGGCAGAAGGAGACCTGCAGGGAATAACAGCAGAGTGTTTTCAGTGCTGTGGTTCCAGGGGGAAGGGAAAAGAAATCAAAACTCAGTCCACACCAGATATGAAAATTCATCTAGGGGTGATGTTGAAAGCCTAAAAGGAATACAGAACTATCAAGTAACGCAGAGGCCAAGACAGGAGTAATAATAACTGTGATCATTCCAGCAGATGCCTCCAAATGAAATGACAGACTAGGACAAGAGCCCAGCTTTCTAGAAGTGGAGCTAGATAGGGATCACATAAGCTCATCCACCCTCCCAAGACATCAGGCTCAATTCCCAGCTGGGTGCTAGTGCCCTGGAGTACCTGCTCTTGCATAGAACAGTAGAAAGCAGCAGCCTGGCCACCCACAGTGGGGATTCAGGGTAAACTGCTTGAGTAATGTTCACACTCAGGTAACACCATCAAATTATCTTGAGCCTTTACCCCTATGCTTTTGCTTAAGTTGTCCCGTAGACCTGGGATTTCCAACTCTACTTCTTAAATTGAAAAAAAAAAAAAAACTGTGTTTATGTTTTAATCTCAAGCATAACCACCTGCTATATCTCATGGAAAAGGTCCTTCTGTGCTCCAATAATAACCATATCGTGGTTGGTGGTGGTGCCGTCAAGTTAATTCTGGCTCATAGCGACCCCATGGGACATTAGAACTTCCTCTGTAGACTTTTCTTGGCTGTAGTCTTTACAGAAGCAGATTGCCAGTTCTTTCTCCCACAAACCTGGGTTCAAGCCACCCCAACCTTCTTGGTTAGCAGTCAAGTGTTTAACCATTGCACCACCAGGGCTCATATTGTAGTAGGGCTATGTATTTACTCGTCATCATTCTATAGACTAGGAGTTCCTTCTGGTCAGGGATTATATCTTTTTTCATCTCTGCATCCCCATCAATGCCTCACACACTGTGTTCAACCCATAAATGCTGACGAACAAATGAGTAAATCAATGAATAAAAGAATGAAATCATGGATGCATTCTTTGGCCTTTGTGGCCTTAAACGGATAACCATTTCTGAGTCCTGCTGGGACTGCAGGCTTTGGTGAATGGGATGAACTGATGGTGCTGAATGTTGCCCTCTGGTTGACTGGGAGCGAAGGGCAGAGTTGCCTGATGACACGAAAGTGAGTGTTCAGAAAACCAGTGATGGCACTGTTACCACAAAGCATGGATTCAAGCCGCCTGCCGCAGAAGCCAGTACTGAGACAGGAGTCATGTAAGCAGCAAGAGGGTCTTTATTGTATACCAGTACACAAGAGACAGAGGGGAATGGGCTCCTCTGAAATCTGTCTCCTGGAGGCTGACTGGAGCGTTTTAGATGGACAGCGTTTGGGTCTGAAGAGCTCAAGAAATTTGTTCGTTCCCCCCTGAGGTGAACATGATGACCAAGTTCGGGACGTGTTGACCTTCTGCAAGTATCCTCAAAGACGCTCTGATGCCACCCTAGTTCCAGTCACCAGATTGGCCCTTTGTTTAGTCTCTTTCTCTTTCAGATTTATCGCTTGTTATTCTACTTCCCAAAGAGGAACATAGGTTAATTTCAAACTTTATAGGATCATGGAAAAGACAAGGGGAGTGAGTACGAAGGAAATTGCAAAATCACAAAATCCCTGGGGTATGCGAAAGTTAACTATGCAAGCTAGGTAAAAACAATACCATAATGCCCAGAATGTTAGGCCTACACACCATATACACCCTCTTTCCCACGCTGCCCCTTTCAGCACTAGCTAGTGCTGACAACTTCTCTAATACCAACACAGCTTCTCAGAGAATAAAAGTCTATTTCCATTTCTTCCAGCCCCCAGTCAGAGTTAGGGAATAAGTAACCATATACCACTGATATTTCTCATTGAGGGTATGTTATACTGGAATTAGGTAGTAAGCCTTCTGGGAAATGACGGCAACTCTACTCTGTACAGCAGTAAGCACGCTATCACCACAGAGATAATAGCAATGCCACCTCTAAGGCTACTGATAAGAAGTTAGTTTAAACTTCTCTCAAAGAACCAAGGTTAAAGACAAGAATAATTACAATCTTCAGAGGAAATCTGTTCCACAACCTCAAACGATGAAAAAAAGAAAATATCTCAAGCCATCTCTCTAAGGTTTACAAGCCTCCACAGTCAATGATTTAAAGTAGGACAATGGTGTTTTATCCTTATCGATGAAGTAATTCTTGCACAATACACAGGGCTAAATACAAATGGCTATGTTTGTTTTATAATGAGGAAAAAAGATGACTATCTCAAACTAAGTTCCTGAATCTCGCTTGCTAACTTTGCACAATGTTTCTTAGAAATCACTTTTAGAATCTTCTCATCTATGTTACTCCCCCACCTCTGAAAGTGCTATTTACTTTTTGGCTTTCAAGCCTCAATTATCAGACAGTAGCAGAAAAATCACGAAGTCTGTCAATGCTTTCAATCTTAATAATAGAACTTAACTAATGGAATTTTCACACCTTACTATCTCCATGTATTCCTTTGTTTTTCCATGAAAGAAATTGTTTTTAAAAGTTTAATGTCTTAACTTAGAACGTAAAAAAAACAAGAGCAAAGCCCAAAATACAATCCACATTCTTCATCCCCAGTCTAAAATACTCCTGAAAATGTAATAAATGCATATATCTCACTTCATTCTGGTCGATCCTGACTCATAGTGACCTTATAGGACATAGCAGAACTGCCCCATAGGGTTTTCAAGGAGTGGCTGGTGGATTTGAACTGCTGACCTTTTGGTTAGCAGCCGAACTCTTAACCATTGCATTACAAGAGCTCCTCATTTGGTTATAGCAATAGTAAATTGAGCATTTTTACCCCATTTTACAGATTAGAAAGCTGAGAATCACTAAGCAGGATGTCCAAAGTCATATCATTCACAGCTGGCAGAGCTTAAATTTAACTTTGTCCCCTGGAATTGGTGAAGTGCCGGTAAATAGGGAATTCTAGTAGGTGGATAAACCAACTTGTATTTGATTATAGACATTATTCTAATTATCTGGGTTGCTTTTATTTTTTTCCCTCAAAATGAATAAGGACATAATTTACCACAAATGTTAAGAATAGCATAATCAGGTATCTTGAAATCACTCAAAAAAGCAAGTAAGTTCAAAGAAAATCTAGGCAACAATTTAAAAAAAAGAAAGAAGGAAAAACAAATAGTAAATTCTTTTGGTCAGTACGTTCCAAACTGTGCTCCTTGGAACACCAGTTTTATAGAATGTTAAGAGATATTATATGAGAAAAAAATAGGGATTCAGTGATCAAGTATGCTTAGGAAATTACAAAATTAAACAAAGAAAAGCTATTTACTATAGGGCTTCTTGGAGCTTTAACTTGCTAATATGATTTGTGACAAGACAGAGGTATTACATACCATGTTTTTCAAGCTTTCTTTGGCCACGGAACCCTTTCTTGGGAGAGCTTTCATCTGTACTATTGTTCCATGAAACACTTTGGGAAACATTGCCTTGGGGGCTGTTGAGGGAATAGCATATAGTCAGAAAGAGAATTTTAATCCCTAAAAATGAATGTATCTCATTCCTGGCAGAATTAGGAAGATACGGACATGTCAAGATGGTCATAAAAATGATGAATGATAGGGCTGCACATTTTATTAAAGCATCCCTGAAATACTGAAGAAGAGGAAGCAGAAAGAGTCAGACTAATTCAAGAGGCTTTGGAGGACAAGATCATGAGTATGATCCCTGTATAATCCAATTAACATTGCATCATTCCGAGTGACGATTTTTATAACCGTTTCCATCTACGATTTTCTATGTGCCTTCCATCTATAACCACAGTACTAGGCACATCGTACGTAAAACCCAGTTTAATTCAGTCCTCTCAAAATCCCATGACAACGGTTCTATGATCAACATCTTCTGGATGAGGAACTGATGCTGAGAGATTTTTAGGTACCAAGTCACTCAGTTAATAAGTAGAGCGATGAACCAGCTCCATTTGTCTGACCCCAGGAGCCAGTTTTTTCATTCACCACCTCCTTGCACCTGCAGCTATAGTTAGTAGTAACATTAGCAGTCATGCATGAACAGATGTCTATACACAATGCATAACGAGGACATCCCAATATTTTATATTAATTTTTCTTAGATGTTATTGTTGTTACTGGGTGCTGTTGAGTCAGTTTCAACTCATAGAGTAGAACCACCCCATAGGGTTTTCTAGGCTATAATCTTTACCAGAACAAATTGCCAGGTCTTTCCCCTGCAGAGCCACTGGGTGGTTCAAACTGTCAACCTTTCTATTAGCAGTCAAGCGCTTAACCGTTGTACCACCAGGGTTCCTTCTTAGACAGATAGGATGAACATTGTAAAGAGGTATATATTTCTATTTTAACTACCCAACATTAGTTTCATATTGCCTGTTATGGATTGAATTGCTTCCCCAAAAAATATGTGTCAGCTTGGCTAGGCCATGATTCCCAGTATTGTGTGATTGTCTACCATTTTTGTCATCTGATGTGATTTTCCTGTGTGTTGTAAATCCTACCTCTAGGATGTTAATGAGTCAGGACTAGAGGCAATTATGTTAATGAGGCAGGACTCAGTCTACAAGATTATATTGTGTCTTGAGTCAATCTCTTTTGAGATATAAAAGAGGGAAGCAAGCAGAGAGACACGGGGGGGAGGGAGGGGCGTCATTACTACCAGGAAAGAAGCGCCAGGAGCAGTGCGTCCTTTGGACCTGGGGTGCTCCTAGACCAGGGGAAGATTGGTGACAAGGTCCTTTCCCTGGAGCCAACAGAGGCGGAAAGTCTTCCCCTGGAGCTGGCACCCCGAATTTGGACTTTTAGTCTCCTAAACTGTGAGAGAATACATTTCTCTTTTTTTAAAGCCATCCACTTGCGGTATTTCTGTTATAGCTGCACTAGATAACTACGACATTGCCATAAATGACAGGCAAGTGAGAAATTTTTCTTTGTAATGCTTCAAAGCTGAAAAACTCATCTTTGCCCTTTCCCTCAATGAAGAGATTCACCATAAAACCTAACTCAGGGATTTTGAAAGGTTGAAAATGAACATTAAGGGAGTCATTTTCCAGGTTAACTCAGCATTTGGAGAGCATAGCCAGATGAATAACAGATTCAGAAAGCCTTCAGGCCTACAAATATACGTCTTGCCTCTCAAATGTCTACTAATTCTTCTGACACTTACTAATAATTGTAGCTGCAGGATGTCTTCCTGGTGGAGGTCTTGCACAGATCTCTATTGTTTACAAGAAAGAAAGAAGAGATGGGTCTGATGCAGGACGATCAAGCAGCCTCCCCTCTCCCCAACACTTTCCTGGGCCTGAAACTGGCCTGCAACATACTGAAGGGGTGAGAATGAGATGGCTTGCTTTCAGCGTTATCCTAGTGAATGATGAAAGCAGCCACATTGTGTGCCAGCACTGAGAACCTCATGATCCAAAGGACTGGAAGGACAACAACCTGCAAGACTTGTTGGAAGTGAAGCCGAAACAGGTTAACTACAGACAAGCGCTGCTCCCCCTAGCACTAAAAAGAAAGCTGAGGCTGCCCCAGGTCACAAAAGAAATATAGGCTAGAGATGGGGTTAGTCTAGGACATGTTCAGTCACCTCAGGAAAGCTATCTATACGGAACTGTTTCATATAGAATAAAACTTTGGGGGAAGTAAAAACTCGTATGTCACCTTCTTAATGAGGCCATTTCCTATTTAAAATTACAAGTTCAATCTTATTCTCTTGATTTATTTTTTCTGCACAGCACTTATCACCATCTTATTTATATTTGTATTGCCTATTGTTCCCCTGTGGAAACCCTGGTGGCGTAGTGGTTAAGTAGTACAGCTGCCAACCAAAAGGTCAGCAGTTCTAATCCACCAGGGGCTCCTTGGAAACTCTATGGGGCAGCTCTACTCTGTCCTATAGGGCCGCTATGAGTTGAAATAAAATCGACAGCAATGGGCTTGGGTTTTTTTTATTGCTCCCCTGTAGAATGTAAGCTCCACGAGGGTAGGGATTTTTGTCTGTTCTGTTTACTGCAGTGTCTCCAGAACAGAGAACAAAAGCACACATAGTAAGCACTACATAAATACTTGACCATCGATACCACAAATAACGTTTTGTCCAAACTGAGGAACATGTTGCATTTATCCCATGGTTAAATCAATTTACATCAATTCAGCACAACTTATTGAGCTTTGTTGTGTGCCAGGCTGGAAGGGTAATCTTACTATTCCCTGCTTATCGCCTACTAAAGAAGATCAGATAAATAAACAAATAATTATAATATAAAACAAAAGGTGCAATAAGTCACAGGGGAATAAGAAACATACCCACACAGATTGGGTCAGTGTGCCTAAGGGAATGTTTTTTTGTACTCTCCTCGATCTTCATCTGAGGTTCCCCTCCTAGCTGTACCCTGCTGTCTGCACTGGAATGCTCATTTCTTCTTCCAGAGTCCTGATTACTCAGGCTGTCTTTGCTTACGGTCTTGCTCTAAGAACAGATTTGAAATATTTATATCTCTAGAACGAACATTTAAGCTTTGGGTGCATATATGAAACTATCTATGCAACATCTCTGTTTTGGATATTAATAGGCTCTTGAACGCAGGTATCCAAAACCAAGCTCTTTGTCCCAGCCACAACCATACCTATGCTCCCACCTGAAGACCTTGGCACTTGGCTATTCTTTCATCTGGAAGTTCCCACTCCCACAAACCTGCAGGTTTGTTCCCTTTCCCCCTTCAGGTCTTGATTCAAATAGCTCTGACTTAGAAAGTTCTTCTATGACCACCCTATATAAAACAGGTCCACTTAAAGTGCTTTTACTTTTACTTTAGGTTATTATTGAACATACCAAAACCTTAAATATGTATTTGTTTACTTGTATAGTATCTATCTCTCTCCACTAGAACGTAAGATCCATGAGGATCTTACTCTGTATCCCTTAGAACAGTGCCTGACACAAAGTGCTCAAATATATTGTTACATTAATTAATGAATACACATAATTACTGCCATACGTATGCACATAATTTACAATTCATGTCTTTTACAATTTACTTCATTGCTCCAATTAATTCCTTAAAATTTAGTATTGCCATTTTGGTCATAAATGGCCATAACTCTACTTACCAAACCAAAAAAACCAAACCTGTTGCCATCGAGTCAATTCTGACTCATAGCGAGAGAAGAGAACTGCCCCATAGAGTTTCGAAGGAGAGCCTTGTGGATTTGAACTGCTGACCTTATGGTTAGAAGCCGTAGCTCTTAACCACTATGTTACCAGGGTTTCCATAACTACTTTGTGAACAAATTTAGCTTTTAAATTACAATTCAGCCCACTAATGGAAAAAGAGATAATTTAACTGTTCTGTGTGTAGTAGTGCCTTACGATTTAGATGAACCTTTGTTCCAATGATGCCTTGGTCATTTGGATGGTGAAAGAGTCAAAAAAAAAAAGATGAGTTTTCCAAATCTTTCTAGGCATTGATATTTTCTTCATGATTTAATGATAAACAGTAGAATTGACAAATGCAGCAGCTCAGATATTACCGTTTCGGAACCATTGTTAGTTACCACAGTCATGCTCAAGAGTTTGGTTACACTTCTGGCCAAGTAAATTTATTATTTTTCTACCCAAACTTGACGTGCACTGTGAATCAATAACATCTCTTCAAACTTCCTTCTGCCCAAGGACATTAAAAACAAAAACCAAAAAAAAACCTAGTAGTTGTTTTATATTTATAGGTTCTTTCTACTTCTACACAGAACCAAATTTTATATGAATAATATATTTTTATGCCTCGGTAAAATAATAGGTTTTATACTGCAGACTACAGGTCTCTCTGACTTTTTGGGGAGTATCCGTTCCCACCCAAGTCTTGACTTCAGTTTCAACCCACCAGGTCTGGCCCCCTAGGTTAAGCCTAGGTTCCAGCACTTTCCTCATATCTCCTTTATTCAAAACTTTCTAATTTTTTGTCTAGAACTAATATACTAACTGATTCAGCCTAAGGTATAACGATGAATAATAATTTTACATGAAGATTTTGAAATGGGAAATAATTTCCAATACCACTCCAGTCATACTACCTAGGAAGTTATTTAAAGCTAAACATAAGCACCTTCTCAGGAAGCAAACAGAATGTGACTAAGTTTAGCAATAGAAAAGTAGTTAAGTAAATTACAGAAGTCCAAGAATATTAGGTGATCATTAAAAATAATATTCATAAAAATTATGTAGCAAGATAGGAAAATATGTATGATTTTAGGTGAAAATAATAGGTAGACATTTTTAAGTATCTAATCATTATATCTGTTAAAAATATGTATGGATTTCGAAAAGGACTGGGAAAAATATGTATGGAAAATAAACACAATTAATGTCTCAGAACTTTCAGATTTCTTTATTTTAAATTTTAAAATTAATTTCATAATTCATTATAAATTAAAAATAGTATAATTTTGTGCAATATCTGTAACAGTGTTATTGTAGTATGCTCTGTCTTCTAGGCTTTCATTTGTAATTGTATTCTTCAAAGTTAAAAGTCTTATATGATCACATTTTATCTATTCTAGCATGAGATATCCCTAATATTTTATGGTATGACACAACCTTGCCTACTAAACATGGAATACTTTGTTAATTTTTGAAAATATTTTGAAAGGATAAAATAACAAATAACATTAATTTTTACATTAATTTTATGATTTATGAAGCTCATTTGGGGAATTTAGTCTTCTTCCTGTTGTAGTATTTGTTCCATTTTGACTTTACTATCGTTGGGTTTAACCATATCTCTGTGACTGAAAGCACTTCTTATCTCAAATAATCTTTTACGATTATTTGATATTTACTTTGTAGCACTGACTGCTAGAGAAGGACATATCTTTATCAAAAATTCAACATTATCTATAATTCCTCCAATCTGAGGAGTCATTTGAAATGGCAGATTTAATTTAATTTCTGTCATACTGTATCTTGAAGAGATGTATATCACAAAAATCCTGAAACATCATGAATTTCTAGCAGTATGCCTCTGATTGACATTTTATTTTAGCTGTGAGCTGTTTTGATAAGCACAGACTATCCAATAAAATTACTGACTCCAAAGTCAAATTTGGACAATTTCTCCACAGAAGAAATACAACATATCCTTGTTTTAGAGCAGTTTAAAGCTCCATCCCCCCAGAATCCCACCATAAAATAACAAAATAATTATAGTACAAAATTAGGACCCAGAAAATAATTAGATAGAGTTGAAAATAAACCCTGCTGTTTTGATGAAGTGACCAAAGCTCTTGTACAACCCCTGGCCCGTTATTGCTGGAGTGCGTCAGATCTTCGTTGGTGCTGCAGAAGTTTACACCAACCATGTTTCTCAGCAGTAATGGGTCCATTTTCAGGTAGAACTGTAAGTAGGAAGAGACTCTTCTAGTAAAAAGCATTTAGGAGACACTCCCATTACCCCTGTAGGCAGTATGCTGATTCTGCAGCTAGACCAGCTCAGCAGAGGAACACAGAGTGATCAGAGTGAAGAGTTTTAAAATTGATTCATCTTATAGCCACAACTAGCATTTTATGGATTAAACATAAGAAAAGCAAACACTTCAATACCAAAACACTAAAAACCATTCAGTATTTCTTCCATTCCTTCATTTGACAAAACATTTATTGAACACCTGATTAGGTCAGGCACTCCTCCAACATTGAGGATATAACTGCAAACACAAAGGCAAAATCCCTGCTGTTAGGGAGCTTATATTCTACTGGAGAAAGACATCAATCAATAGGTATTTAATATTGATAAATGCTATAGAAGAAATAAAGGTAAGAGGAGAATAGCTAAATGTTGTCAGGGCCCCTATTTTTTTTTTCCAAAATTTTATTTTGTTGTTGCTGAGAATACACACAGAAAAACACATAACAATTCAACAGTTTCTACATGCACAATTTAGTGACATTGATGACATTCTGTGAGTTGTGCGACCATTCTCACCCTCTTTTTCTGACTTTTTCCTCCCCATTAACATAAACTCATTGCCTCCTAAAGTTCCTATCTAATCTTTGGAGCTGTTGTTGTCACTTTGATCCCATACAGATAGTTTTTAAAAGCACATAATGCTCAAGGTAGACCTTTTTCACTAGTTAAGCTAAACTATTATTTGGTTTTAAGAAGAGTTCGGGGGTATTTTTTGGTTTAAGTTTTAAAGATTATCCAAGGGAAATAGTTTCAGAGGCTCAGCTACCCTCCATGGCTTCAGAAAATCTGGGGTCCATGAGAATTTGAAATTCTGTTCTACATTTTCCCCTTTTGATCAGAATTCTTCTATTGAATCTTTGATCGAAATATTCAGTAATGGTAACTGGGCACTATCAGTTCTTCTGGTCTCATAATAAAGGAGGCAGTTGTTCACGGGGGCACTTAGCCACACTTTCAATATCCTCCTCCTATTTCTGATTCTCCTTCTTCCTCTGTTGCCCCAGGTGAATAGAGACCAATTGTTGTGCCTTGGATGGCCACTTGCAAGCTTTTAAGACCCCAGGCACTATACAATGAACTAGAAGGTAGAACAGGCCAATTATTATTATTAGACCAATTAATTGGGATGTCCCATGAAACCATGACCCTAAACCTCTAAACCAAGGAACCAAATCCCATGGGGTTTTTGGGTGTACATAAGCAACTTCAGCAACTACCCTTTTTCTTGTTGTTGTTGGAAGTACATCTATCACACAACTTTTGCCAGCTCAACTTTTTACGGGTGTATGATTTATTGACAGGAATTACAATAATCGGCTGTGCAACCCTATCTTTAATCAATGCTATTTTTCCATCACCATTAATCCCCCTTTTTCCCCTCCCTTACACCCCGGTAACCACTAATAAACCTTGATCTCTGTACCTTAGCCTTTTCTTGTCTTTCTATATAAATGAGGTCATACAATATTTGTCCTTTTGTGATTGGCTTATTTTACTCAGCATAATGTCTTCCAGCTCCATCCATATTGTAGCACGTATCACGACTTTATTTCTCCTACTGGCTAAGTAGTATTCCATTGTATGAAATGATAATGTGAGCCATGGGGCTATCTGAGGAAAATGCTTCAGGCAGAAGAAGCACCACGTGCCAAGGCCCACATGGACTTACCATGACTAAGGATGCCACAGGAGGCAAGTGTGACTAAAATAGGGAATGTAAGATGAAGATTGATAAGAAATAAGAAGTAAGAACCTGACAGAGGCCAGATCATAGAGGACATTATTTGCCATGGTAAGTGTTATGGATTAAATTGTATCCTCCAAAAATACTCATTGAAGTCTAACCCCTGTATCTGTTCGGAAGTAAGGTCTTTCTTTGTTATGTTAATGAGATCATACCAAGAGTAGGATGGGTCCTAAATCTAATCCCTTCTGAGTGGTGTCTTATAAATGGGGTACAAAAAAAGAAACACACACAAGGGGAGTCACCATGTGACATCAGAGGCAGATGCATCTACAAGTGGCAAGGGAATGCCATGCATTGCCAGCCATCACCAGAAACTAGGAGAGAACCACAGAAGGAATTGACATGGCTGAGACCCTGATTTGGGCTTTCAGCCTCCAGAACTGTGGGAAAACAAATTTCTGTTCTTTAAAACCGCCCACTTTGTAGTACTTTGTTCCAGCAGCGCCAGGAAACCAAGACAGTGAGCATTTGGAACTTCATTCTGAATGAAATTATAAACCATTGTTGGGGCAGAGGGCAAATGGGGAAGCTGGGAGATACTCTAGAAACTGCTGCAATAGACCAAGTGAGAGATGATAGTGGCTTGGATTAAAAATGATATGTAATTGGTAGCCCAAAATCAGGACGTATTTTGAAGGTAGAGATGACTGGATTTGCTGATACTTTGAGGCACGGGGTTTGAGAGAAAAGTAGATAACATTTGAGAGTCCAAGCCCTTAGTCAAAACGAGACAACCAAGTAAGTGAATACTGACAGAGAAGAGAAAGTATCCAAAGACTAGCTCTGAGACATGCCAATATTTGAGATCAGAAAGCAGAATAGGATCCGGGGGCCGGGGGCGGGGGTGGGAACAGAGAAGCAGCAGTCCAATAAGGTAGATAAAAAGCAAAATAATAGTAATAAAAAAACACTTTCAAGCAAAGAAAGTGTTTCAAAGAGGAAGGAGCGACCAACAATATCAAACACTGCTGTTCAGTCAAGAAGATAGGGCTGAGAACTGACCACAGGATTTAAAGACATGAAATAGATGGATAAGAACCAGTTGTGGAACAATGGGTAGGAAAGCCCTGTTGGAATGGATTCTGTAGAGAACGAGAAGACAAGTATGTGAAAAACAAGAGCATAAGAGTGTTAAAAACGATTTCAAAGACACATGCTATAAAGGGGGTAGAAAAACCAGACTAGAGCTGGTTGGATATGAAAGGTCAAGGGGAGATTATGGGAGTAGAAAATATTTCAAGCTGCTTTTGTATTTTCAAAAAGGTTAAAAAAAAAAAAAATTCACCTCATCCTATCCCTTGGCATATATCAGAGTTGCATGGTAGGGTCGCTATGAGTCGGAATTGACTCGACAACACTGGGTTTGGTTTGGTTTTCTGGTGGCTTCATTATAAAGTCATATAAAGTCAGCATGTAGCTTCACTATAAAGTCATCATAAAGTCAAAGCAAGAAAAAAACAAGCCTAATATGCATTTTCTCAAACCATACAAATTCCGTGGCAATCTTTAAGGCATACTTTGAAAAGAATTGTTAAGGTATACTTCCTTTATAAAAATGCCACATCTTTCAAAGAAAATATCTTAATAAGTTATTTTTTTGTAATAAGTCCTTGATAAAAGATCAGCAAACATAATTCAACGTTTGGCTTCCCACAAGCATAATAAAATCCATTAAACGGGAACTAAAGAAAGAAAATGAGGGTTTCTGTACTTTTGATATAAACATTTTGTTTCTCAAAAGAGAAATTGTGCTCTCTCCCACATGAACAATTTTAAACACACAAAATAAACCAGAAGTGACACAAAAATATTAATAATTTGAAGATGATAATAGGCCTAGAACAGCCCTGGTGGTACAGTGGTTAAACACTCACCTGCTAATTGAAAGACTGGCAGTTTGCTCTGCAGGAGAAAGATGTGGCAGCCTATTTCCATAAAGATTTGCCACCTTGGAAATTCTATGGGGCAGTTCTACTCGTCCTACAGGGTCGCTATGAGTGGGAATTCACTCAAGGCATTGGGTTTAATAGGCCTAGAGAATCAGTTTTTCATTCTTTCAAGTCTTGGGATATTGCTGCCTTGAAATTTTAAAATAATAATTCAAATGACTAATAGTGAGTAGAAAGCATTCTCCACTGTCTTTGCCATCATTCTCTCTCACCTGACTTTTGCTACAGCCTTCTAACTGGTCTCCCTTCCTTTAGTCTTGCCCTTCTCTATCCATTTCTACCTGCCTAAATTTTTTTTTTTAAAGGAGCCTGGAAACCCTGGTGGCATAGTGGTTAAGTGCTACGGCTGCTAACCAAAGGGTCAGCAGTACGAATCTCCCAGGCGCTCCTTGGAAACTTCATGGGGGCAGTTCTACTCTGTCCTATAGGGTCGTTACGAGTCGGAATTGACTTGATGGCCCTGGGTTTGGTTTTTTTTTTTTTTTTTGGTTAAAGGAGCCTTGGTGGTGCAAATGGTTAAACGTTCAAACTGCTAACCACAAGGTTAAAGATTCAAACCCACCCAGTGGCTCCATGGGAGAAAGAGCTGATAATCTGCTCCTGTAAAGATTACAAGGCAAGAAAACCCTGTGGGGCAGTCCTACTCTGTCACATGGGGTCACTATGGGCTGAAATCGACTTCACAGCACCTAAAAACAGCCAAAGTGACTCATCTAAAAGACAAACCAAATCCTGCTGAAAACTTTTTAATGAACTGCTATCAACTGTATGGTGCTGTCCAAACTCTTTAGAATGATTTGACCTCTCTTTTATTTATTCACAGGGAGTCCCTGGGTGGTACAAACAGTTAAGCACTCAAATGCTAACCTAAAGGTTGGCTGTTCAAGTCCACCTAGAGGCACTTCGGAAAGATGTTCTGGTAATCTATTTCAGAAAAATCACAGCTTTTGAAAACCCCATGGAGCAAAGTTCTACTTCGACACACATGGGGTCTCCACAACTAAACTGACCAAACAGAAATTGGTTTTAGTTATTTGTACATACTTATCTCTCATAAATGCCTTACATTTATGCTCTAACAATTTATAACTACATATTGATCCCCAAACACACTAACCCATTACCGTCTAATCGATCCTGACTAATAGCAACCCTATACAACAGAGTAGAACTGCCCCATAGGGTTTCCAAGGAGCAACTGGTGGATTCAAACTACCGATCTTTGGGTTAGCAACCAAACACTTAACCACTGTGCCACCAGCGCCCACCCAAACACTCTAGACATACCATATTTTCTTACTTCAAACAAGCTTCTTCTGCCCCAAAGGAGAAACCACACCAGGGATGGAATCATGGAAGCAGTCCAATTCTGGAACACTGAAATTCTGGAATATAGCAGGCCCAGAACAATCAGAAAACATCCTGGAGAGAAAATGTAAAGGCAGTTACTGGTTCATATTTTCAGTAAAAATAGGCAAAGAATTGGTGAGCTGACCAAGAAATAGGAGATCTGAGTGAAGTTCAAAGCCCAGAATTCTCAAGAGGGAATGACAGCATAGTGATACACATATATATCAAAAGTAAATGTTTGTCACAAGTAAAATGGATAGCTCAAAATCAGCTTTATCTTAGACCCCTATAATTTGCCTACTCCATACTTCTTAACCTTAGTTTTTAAAAGGAGTAAGACAGTATTAATCTACAGGTTATGACATTCTGTCAATTTAATAGGAAGAAAAAGGATTTGTTCTCAGTGATAACTGGAAATTAAACATAAAGACTGTTATACCAGATCTATGTCTGAAATGGATTTGCAATATCCCACAATAAAAGATACCAATAAGGATATAAAATATGGATAAATAATCAAAAGCTAAGAGGAAGAATAAAAAAGTAAAAAGGTAAGAGGAAGAAAGTAAAGATAACATGGTTGTTGTTAGTTGCCGTGGAATCGATTCCAACTCCTGGCAACTCCATGTGTGCAGAGAATAGCTCCAATCGGTTTTCTAGGCTATGACCTTTTGGAACTGGATTGCCAGGTCTGTCTTCTGAGGCACCTCTGGATGGGTTTGAAATGCCAACCTTCCAGGGCTTCTGGCCAACATGGCATCATAGACAGAAGCACCATGCTGTCCCTCAACAGCAAAGATCCGAAAAACTAAGTAAAACAGACAGACGTCATTCCTGGAACCTGAAGTGTCAAATAAAGAGATAAAACTCAGCCAAGCACCGGATGGAATAAGAAACTGACAGAGGACAGAGAACGAGGAGAGGTAAGAGTCCATCTTGGACTCCTGTTGGAGATCGGCTGACAGGAAACCCAGGAAAGCAGCTTCGTGGAACTCCCAGCAGGAGACAGAGCACCCGGTAACCAGTGATACACGCTTTCCCATGCACCCCCCACCCCCCACCCCCCCACCCCCCCACCCCGTCTCTCCCTGCTGCTCTACTACCTCGGAGTTTCCCGGCTGGCTGCAGTGGCTCGGCCAGCGGGGAAGTACAGGGTCCATGATGCTTGGATTTGCCCCACCCATGTCAGAGATCGGGGAACAGGGAGTAAGAGAAAGCAGCTTGATGAAGTTCCCAGCAGGAGACAGCACCTGGTAAGGAGCCATATGCTTTCTTAACACCCCCTTCTTCCCTCCACCTCCCCCACTGCCCCCCACCTCTCCCTGGCCTCCTCTGCTTCCCCCCAGCCACAGTTTCTTGGCTGGGAGGCAACTGGTTTGGCCTCAGGCTGCTGGCCCACACTGGCTGGGCCCTTGAGCTGGTGTTGGTTCTTTCCATCTCTGTTGATTTCTTCTGTGCCTCCAACCACCTCCCCCTCCTTTCTCTAGAATACCTGGCTCCATAATTTATATATATATATATATGCCATGTTTTCTTCTTCTCAAAAGACTGTGAACCCACGCTCAACTGGGGAACCACTCCCCCGGCCCACGACACCACGCCGGTGGGATCCCTGGGGCTTTTATTCCCTTGTTTTGCTTTGCTTTGTTTGTTTTCTATTTCTTCTCATAGCTTGGGAACCCATTCTAGCCAGGCTCCACTGCACGGCTTAGGAACCACTCCCCCAATCTGTGCAGCCGAGTACGTGGGATTCCTGGGGGCATTTCTTTCTTTTTTTTTTTTTTCTTTTCTCTCTTTTTCCCTTTCTGTCTTTCTCCATTTCTCAGTTCACATCTCTCTACACTTATCTTTTTTTCCTGTCTCCTGAATACCTGATGCTGTGTGACATCTATACCCCCTCTAGCCAGGCTATACCAAGCAGCCTGGGAGCCACTTTCCCAGTCTTAGCAGCCCCACCCATGGGACTCTGGGACTCCTGAGGGATTTTTTTTTCTTTTCCAAATTTTTATCTAGTTATTTTTTCTTTCTTTTTCCCTTTTCTCTCTTTCTTTCTTCTTCTTCCCCCTGCCCCTTTTGCTTTTCTCCATTTCTCAGTTTCTCATCTATCCACTCCAAAGGCAAGCTCCCTTAGCACTTTTTTTTTTCTTTATTTGTTTGCTTGTTTGTTTTTGGCTCCTCTTTCCCATACCCTTATTAGCAACACACACCACAACCTCCCTCCTCTTTCCTGCCTACCTGCACCATGCACTGGGCATCACACCCCTGAACAGCAAAGGCACAGCCAACTAGAACCTGCCCAGCACTGATTCCTGGCCAGTCCTGTTGGTCCTAGTACATGCTACAAACAACCTGTCCTAGCCCCTCCCTTTCAGCTGGATCTGCCCTGCTGCACCATAGTTGAATGACTGGCCCTGCCCATTGGACAAGGAGGTGGAAAGTACCCTGACTACAGATGAGCAAACAACGAAGAACGCATAGCCTGCCCACTCAGACATAACCAAATAAAGCAAAAAATCTGGACAAAACAAACAAATTTACAATCAAGAAACTAAGAAAATAACTACTGAATGTCCTGAAGACAGCAGACAATATCAAAACATATTAAAAAAAAAAAAACAGGACAGAATGGTTCCAGTAGCCGTCCCAAATAAAACACCAGATGACTTTCCAGTAGAAGAAAAGGCACTAGACCTACCTGATAGGGAATTCAAATCTCTAATATTCAGAGCAATCCAAGAGTTGAAGAAATGCCAACCTTCCAGCTTGTACCACTCAGCAACTCCTGAAGGTAAGATAGAGATAATTATACTAGAAACTAACCAGTTTTTGTATCCGTTGAGAATTAAATATACATCTCTGAGCTTCCTGCAAGCAAGATCAAATCTGAGGCTCAATGGTTCTCATTTTCAGGGGACAGAAAGTTTCCTTTACAGTGACTTCATTGAGAACATTTAACAACATAATAAACAATGTATCTTTGATAACAATTTTATTTTATGTGACTTTTTTATAATAATCCCCTAAAAACAAAAAGCTTCGGTCATATGTTGTAAGTTTTCTAGTTAATTTCTATAGCTAATTAATGTTATCTGAACTATCAGTCTTACTTTCTAGTGATCAGACAGGGTAATGGTTTAGGTTTTAGAAAATCCAGAAAGTGAATGGCTGACTTACCTCATGGACCAGTGCTTCTCAGACTTCTTCAGACCCTGATCCACTCATCCCTCAGTCCCTCCAAGGGGCCCTGAACAAGCCTACTTGCAACCAGAGGATGCTGTGCAGGGGTGTGGTGTTTCTGCGTACTGGCAACGCACATGTGCCAACGTCAGTCAGGAAGCTCTGCCTTAGACCAACATTCTCATACAGGAATTTTCTCAATCATCTTTTAACATAAAAGGACAGTAAAATCCAGACTGAACTCTCAGACAAATACCTGAGATATAGAGTGAAGAGATTCCATTTGCCTTAAGTACTAGATATACAGGGGACAAAGTTGGAATGTTGCTGTAAAATACTAGGAACCTGCCTGAAGGTGAGCTCCAAAAAAAGCACTTGTAGCCAAGAATAAAACTGTCCTCACATGGCAAATTGGATGGACATACATCCTGAGATTTAGTGGGCATGTTATCAGAAGGGATGAGTCCCTGGAGAAGGATATCATGCTTGGTAAAGTAGAGGGTCAGCAAAAAAGAGGAAGACCCTCAACGAGATGAACTGACACAGTGGCTGTAACAATGGGCTCAAGCATAACAACGATGGTGAGGATGGTGTGGTACCGGGCCATGTTTCATCACCATGAGTGGAAACCAACTCGACGGCACCTAACAGCAGCAACAGGGAAGCAGCGAGATGATCTATCAGTACTACAGAAAAAAAAAATTAGACCTTCTCTTCACATTTATTGTTATGTTGCCATTATTAAAATTTCTGCTTTGTGTATGTGTGTTGTACGTACAATAATCGTAATATTTAGTAGAGCCATGCATTTATATAATTTATAAATAAATGCGTATATTATAAAGGAGGTGCTCAAAACATGTCATGACATGGTGTTCAACGAAAACATACTGCAGTGACTGCATAGTAGTTTTCAAACCACTTTGGCTTGGAAGTATGTTAAGGTAAATGTGATCAGTCTACACCTTGGCTGTAAAGTAACCTCTGTGTGAGCACTCTAAAATGGCACATTTTTAAGGAAAGTCAGATACTAACATATCCACCTTAGAAGAGTGCCTGTGATTTTATGGCTTTTAAATCCCAGTGGGAACAGGTACAAGGATGCCCATGGTATTTCAACAGTTTCTATTCATATACTACTATATTCTACTGTATTTTCTAGTGTTTAGAACAGTGTCTGGCTCATACTAAGTGCTCGATAAATAATCACCTCCAAAATATATCTGAAATTATTCATTCAATGAACATTTTATTGAGGACTTACTACGTGCCATGTGCTATCTAAGTATTGGGAATAAAACATTAATGAATAAAACAGTTGGAATGGGTTATATAGCTTGGGATTCTGAACACTGATAGGTTTCTAGGAAAAGAAAACTTTTTTTTTTTTTTTGCCATAATTAGATATAGAAATATCATCTGGGAACATTTTGTCTACAGGATCATTTTCTTTTTTAAAAAAGGTCTTTTAGATTTATTTGTTCTAAACCTCAGCTCCTTGGGGATTTAACAACTGCACAGACAGAGGCGCCTCCTTAGTGATCATCTGCTGACCCTTCTAACAAAGTGATTGATGCTTATGATGCTACCTCTTTTGTTGGGCATATCAAAAGTCTTTTCAAAACAAAAATATAAAACCGTAGTGCTTTCTCTGGAATGAACAACTATTAAGCAATCTTCTTAGGGAGAGTATTTTCATTTGTTTCAAGTTTACTCTAAAATGATGCAAGTATGCCTCCTTCAGTATTTCTTCAGAAGGCATATAACAATGGGAAATGTTTTGCTTAATTTTTTGAAGTCATATCATTATTTGCAGATAGGTTTGAAGCAACAAGAGTTATCTTTATTGTATTCTATAGTGATAAAACCAAAGGTGGGCATCCAATAGAAAATAAAACCCGTTGTCATCAAGTCAATTCTGACTCATGATGACCCCTGTGTGTCAGAGTAGAACTGTGCTCCATACGGTTTTCAATCACTGATTTTTTGGAAGCAGATCACCAGGCCTTTGTTCTGAGGAGCCTCTGGATGGACTTGAACCTCTACCCTTTCAGACAGTAGCTAAGTGAGTTAACTGTTAATACCACCCCGGGACTTCAATATGAAGCAAAGCCTTTTCAATTTAATAATTATACAAAAATGAATCTAAAGAAAACCTGTTGTAACCATCTATGGTGTGGCGATGAAGCCTGTTAAGATCAGGATTCCAAAAGAAGTATCTCACTTCAGAGAACCCAGCTAATGCTGAGAAGACAAGAGAAAAAAATGAAAACTTGTCACAGAACTAAAAGCTGGTAGCACAGCCAAGAAAAGACTCTGCTGCTGAAATATAAGGCATGAGAAGGATAGAAGAAGACTGTTATTTGCACTCCTAACACAAGACTGCTGCAGCTGTTTCTAAGTCCAGTTCAGCTTAGAACACCCACAAAAATGAAATACCACCAATGCCCAGAATCTAGTCAGTGTATTTTTATCGAGTTCTACCACTCAGTGTAAAATGAACTCAGAGAGATTGCAACCCAGGCTTACATGCTTTAGATCACCAATTTTCCCAGTGCTAGGAAAGAACACATTATTCATAATGTTTTAAGTTAGAAAATTTTTATCATGTGCAGTATCTTACTAAAACCTGAGCTTTTCAATTCCTTCATTATTATTATGTGTATGTGCTGAATAGAGAAAATTACTAATAAGGAACAGTGTCTATCATTAAAAAATAAAAAAGAGACGGAGCCCCAGTGGCTGCTAGCCCAAAAGTCAGCAGTTCAAATCTACCAGCCACTCCTTGGAAACCCTTTGGGGCAGTTCTACCCTGTCCTATAGGTCACTATGAGTCAGAATCAACTTGACAGCAATGGAGAATGAGTAAAGGAATAAACATGTAAGTAAGAAGTTGATGGATAGTTTTGGTTCCTTTGTACTCACTTGGTCCCAGCCAAGTTACTCATCAGCCTTGACCCTTAGTCAGGACATAAACACAAACCAGACACACAACTTAGTATATCCAACATCACATAACTACTAAACATAAAAATCCAAAGCATTCAGGGACAACAAAAACAAAAAGATCATCTTTGGGAAATGACTCAATTCGGCTTTAGAAGTTTAATAATATGAATGGAAATGGTTTACTGCCAGAGAAGCCATTCTATTACCAGTACTATTTGCAAGGCCCACAAGTTTTTATTATCACTATTATTACGGGGATGCCTATAATAGGCCAACGCAGTGGTTGATAGGCACTGTGACTCCAATGTTTGTCCGTGTTTTAGTCATATTTGTACATCTTGTAGTATCTTGCAAAGTGGATATTCAACAAATATTTTTGAAATTGCATGGACTAAAGTCATAAACAGTTTCAAGGATCAAATTCAAAACCAAACATTTTGCCCACATTTAGTAATGTAAACACCCATGTCCTCTCCTGCCTACACAAAAATACCTTCGCAAGAAGATGCTTGAGATATGGACTTAGAACTTAGCTGTAATGGCCATGAAAAGCATAAAAGGACAGAGATGTAGAGTGGTTAGCTTAAGCCAAGACCTATGATCCCAATAATCTCTGTGTTCCAAAAGTTTATCCACATTTGGGCAGAGTTCACTCCCCACTTAAAGACAAGCAAATAATTTAAATGATATCTTTGCGGCTGATTAAGTTTATCCATATGAGCCTGTTGTGGATTGAATAGTGTCCCCCAAAAAAGATGTGTTGAGGTTCTAACCCCTGTACCTGTGATCTTGTTTGGAAATAGAGTTTGTTTTTGTTATCAGTTAACAGGCCATGCAGTAGTAGGGTGGGTCCTAATTTTAATTCTTTCTGAGGGGAGAAGAGACACACAAAAAGAGTCACACACACTGAGGAAGACAGGCACCACCTCATGGCACAGGCAGATACATCTATAAGCAGCAAAGGAATGTCAAAGATTGCAGGCAGAAACTAGGAGAGAGGCATGGAATCGTTCCTCCCTCAAAGCCCTCAGAAGGAATTGACATAGCCGATACCCTGACTTGAATGTCTAGCCTCCAGAACTTTAAGAAAATATATTTCTATTCTTTAAAAGCCATCCATTTTGTCGTATTTCATTACAGTAGTCCTAGTAATCTTAGAGTTTTTGTCTTAGGTCAAGTATTCATCTTTTCTGTCCTAGCATAATAGAATAGCCTCTCAACTAAGTTTCTTGCCATCTGCCCTTCAGTCATTCTACATACTTCATCAAGTTTGTCTTTTATACATACACAGCTGGATTCACCGTACTCTGCTTAATGGCTCCAGAGTTTCTCCACTGCCAACACAGCTCATTTCTTAAAATGCTATACACTTATCTTTTTTTTTTTTTATCTTAGGTGAAGGGAAAGACAACACACAATACAGGGGAAGTCAGTACAACTGGACCAAACTGAAAGCTAAGAGGTTTCCTGAATACAACCAAACGGAATACAAACCAAGGGACTGAGTAGCAGGGGCGGGGTTCTGGGAACCATGGTTTCAAGGGACATCTAGGTCAATTGGCATAACAAAGTTTATTAAGAAAACGTTCTACATCCCACTTTGGTGAGTGGCATCTGGGGTCTTAAGAGCTAGCAAGTGGCCACCTAAGATACATCAATTGGTCCCAACCCACCTGGAGCAAAGGAGAATGAAGAACACCAAAGACACAAGGAAAATATTTTCCCAAGAGACAGAAAGGGCCACATAAACCGGAGACTCCCATCAGCCTGAGATCAGAAGAATTAGATAGTACCTGGTTACCACCAATAACCGCCCTGAGAGAGAAAAACAGAGTCCCTGATGGAGCAGAAGAAAAGTGGGGTACAGAACTCAAATTCTAGCAAAAAGACCAGACTTAATGGTCTGACTGAGACTAAAGGGACTCCAGAAGACATGGCGCCCAGACACTCTGTTAGCCTAGAACTGAAACCATTCCCAAAGCCAACTCTTCAGACAAAGATTAGACTGGACTATAAGACACAAAATGATACTCGTGAAGAGAGTGTTCCTTAGCTCAAGTAGATACATGTGACTAAATGGGCAGCTCCTGTCTGAAGGCGAGATGAGAAGGCAGAAAGGGACAGGAGCTTGTTGAATGGACACAGGAAATTCAGAGTGGAAAGGAGAAGTGTGCTGTCACATTATAGGGAGAGCAACCAGGGTCACATAACAATGTGTGTATAAATTTTTGTATGAGAAACTAACTTGAACTGTAAACTTTCACTTAAAGCGCAAATTTTTTAAAAAATCTGGACTAACCTAACTTTTTAGCGTAATCTCCCCATTCTAACATACACACCCTTACCCATCTTCCCCCCAAAAAACAGTTGCCATCAAGTTGACTCTGATTCATGGCAACCCAGTGTATCGGAGTAGAACTGTGCTCTATGGGGTTTTCAGTGGCTGATTTCTCAGAAATAGATCTCCAGGCCTTTCTTCTTAGGTGCATCTTGGTGGACCCAAACCTCCAAACTTTCAGTTAGCAACCAAGCTCATTAACCATTTGTACCACCCAAGGACTCCATACCTCTCTCCAGACCCCGTAAACTCTTCGTTTGTTTCCCAAATACCACAGATATTTGTGTATCCAAGTCTTTGTGCTATGCTGTTCTTCCTAGAATGCCTTTCCCCTCAAGACCTGGAAAATACCTAGTCATCCTTCAATAACCAGGGCAAGCATTGTTCTCATTGACTCAAGGTCTGCATCCACCAGATAGAACTAATCACTCTTTTCTTTGTTCCCATAACTCTTGGTATGCATCTCTGTCATCTTTCTGGCTTGATTTTAAAGCCCTTAGGAATAGAGAATTCATTCATCCATTCAACAAATATTTATTCAGTACCTATTAGCTGCCCGGTAATATGCCTGGTGCTGAGAATACAGATATGAACACAAAGAACAGAACCCCTACTATTTAGGAGCTTACATCCAAAGGGGAAAGAAATAATAAATAAATAAATAACATGATAGAAGGTTATAAGGACTACGGAAAAAATTTAATTAGGGAAGCAGCATAAGGCATACTGAGATTAATTTTAATCTGGATGACCAAGAGAGGACTCGCTTGAGAAAGTGATGTTTGAGACAAGATATGAAGAACAGGAAAAAGTAAATCATCCAGATATTTAGGGAAATTTTACTGCAGACAGAAGAAACAACAAGTGCAAAGGCTTTGAGTTGGGAGAATGGCTGACACCTTCAAGGAACATGAAGGAAGCCAGTATGACTGATGAGGAGTGAACAAGGCAAAAAGTTGTAGGAAATAAAGTCGAAGAGGCAATGGCAGCCAGATCACATAGGACCCCATAACACTTTGTACAGATTGGCCTTTTTTCTGGATGAGAGCAGCAAAGAAATTTGATGATTACATTTTAACGGCTTCACCATGCTGCTATGTATTCATTGAATAATTTTATTTCTCCCTAAATATACAGCTTCTCTTGCAGTTAAGTAGGACCATGTAACTAACTTCTGACTAATAGGAAGTTTTCAGAAGTGATGCACACTACTGCCAGTCCCGGCTCGTAAGAAAACTCATACACAGTCCACACCGTACTGGAGGTAAACCAGGAGAGAATTCCAAGCTATAGGAAAGGTGGGTCCACCATATGGGAGAATCCTGGGTCCCTGGATGACCATATAGACCGTAGCCCCTCCACCCACTCACACGGTCTGTGATGTGAACAAATAATAAACATTTATTATACTAAACCACTGAGATTTTGGAATTGTTTTTTATAGCAGCACAGCAGTTAAGAACTTTGCTGCTAACTGAAAGGTCAACAGTTTGAATGACCAGCCACTCCTTGGAAACCCTATGGGGCACTAATCTGTCCTATAGGGTCGCTATGAGTTGGAATCGACTCAACAGCAATAGGTTTGGTTTTGGTTTGGTTAGTGTCATGACTAACATAGGAGGCTATTGCAATGACCTATGTATAGTATGGAAGCCCTGGTGGTGTACTGCTGAAGAGCTACGGCTGCTAGCTAACCAGAAGTTCAGCAGTTTGAATCCACTGGGCTCTGCTTGGAAACCCTACGGGGCAATTCTACTCTGTCATAAAAAAAAAAAAATTTTTTTTTTTTTTTTTGCTAATTGACTTGACAGGCAACTATACATATAATATTAAACTATATGTATAGTATAATATTAGGATGGCTTGGATCAGAATGGTAACAATCATAGGAGCAGTCAGAAGCTGGATATAGCTTGAAAATGAATCAATATGATTTGCTAATAGATTTGTATATGGAATGTGAGATTAAAGGTGTCGAAGACGACTCCAAGACTTTTGGCCTGATCAACTGGAAGGATGGAGTTGCATTTAACTGAGATGTAGAAGACCCTGAGAGCAGCAGCCGTCAGGGGAAATCAGCTCAATTTTACAAATGTAAAGTTTTATATGACTATTAGAGATTCAAGTGCAAATGTCATTTAGGCAGTTAAATATACAAGACTGTAATTTAGGACAGAGGTCTGGGCTGGAGGTTCAAATCTTGGAATTGCCAACATATTATTTAAACCATAAGACTGTAAGAGCTGTCCAAGGGAGCTTGTGTAGAGGGAGAAAAAGGCCAAGGACTAAGCTCTGGACATTCTATTTTCAAAGTTCAGGGAGATAAGAACGAACTAGGTAGGTAAATTGGAAAGGAAAGCCAGTGAGGTAGGAAAGAAATCAAAATAGAATAGAAACCAAGTGAAAAAACTGCTTCAAAAATGATGGAGTAATTAAATGCATGAAATGCCAATGATAGATCACGTGAGAATATTATCCTATTTTTTACTCTTTAGCATAGCATCTGATACACAATAAAATGAATAAATACTAATGGCTTTGGTTGAATTAAATAATAACTATAAATTTGCTTCAACCAGTGAGATAGTAGAAAGAGTGGCAGAAGGGACACAATAGTCAAGAATAAAGCTTAAGTGAGATGATCAAATGAAATTTACTTAAAAAGCTATTCTTTAAATAGTTGTCAGCAATCACCAGCAGCAAGACATATTTTGATTATCTAAATGGTAGGAGGGATTGCTGATTTGTGGAAAGGAAAGTTGGGGGATTCACTCAATTTTTAGAATTGTGATTTATAACCTCAGGAATTTTCTTTTTGTTATGTTATTTTTATTTAAAAAAAAAGCATGTTATTTTTATTTAAAAAAAAAAAGCATGGCTGTTGTTTCTTAAAGGGAGGGCTATTTTGAAATTATAAGGAACAGTGTGAATTATTTGTAAGTGAGTAATTTTTCTACTCATACCCATTTCTTCCCTGATGGGGAAATTAAGCTTCCCAGTCTTTATATACTTTCAATTTCCATTACTTCGTAATTCTCTTTAGTATGTAGAAAATAAGGAAACCCTGGTGGCATAGTATTTAAGCACTACAGCTGCTAACCACAAGGTTGGCAGTTTGAATCCACCAGGCAGTCTTTGAAAACTCTATGGGGCTGTTCTACTGTGTCCTACAGGGTCGCTATGAGTCGGAATCGATTCAGTGGCAAAGGGTGTGTAGAAAATATGATGAATTTTAAACTTAAAAATTAATACAATCCTCCATAGAAATCTTTTGATTCAATGGGGCTTAGAAAAATTACTAAAAATATTAAATTCTTGAGAACTCATTGTTTGTGTGCTGCCTTCAGTCTAACATCTCTCCTAACTTGCTGTCTATGATTGCAAATTCCTTGCAAATGGGAACTCCGCCATTTAATATTATTATGCATAGCATGGCATCTTGCAGAGACAGTGGTTTTCAAAATACAAAAATCAGATGCTAAAACTTTCTCTGACAAAAGAGTGATAGAGTGCCTTCTTTCAGCTTGTTGCTGTTAGCTGCCATCAAGCCAGCCCCAACTCATGACAATGCCAGGCACAAATGAAGGAAATGCTGCCAGGTCCTGTGCCATCCCCATGACTGAGAAACCTGTTGTGATTCATAGAGTTTTCATTGACTGATTTTTGGAAGTAGGTCACCAGACCTTTCTTCCTAGTCTGTCTTAGTCTAGAAGCTCCACTGCATCATAGCAACAAACGAGTCTCCACTGATAGATGGGTGGTAGCTGCACTTGAGGTGCACTGGCCGAGAATTTGGCCTGGGTCTCCCACATAGAAGGTGAGAAATCTACCACTGAACCACCAATGCCCTCTCCTCTCAGCTAGGTGGTTGCTTTCCTTATTGTTCACAGCTGCCTGGATCTCGTGAAGCTCTTCCACAACAATGGGAGTAGGTGCAAGAGAGAAAGATATCCTGAAATTAGCATTCTTCCTTGTGGTCCTTTAGAAAACTGCCACTAAAAGTCGCCATAATGTCTTTTTTATAGTTTTAAGGGTAAGTTGTTGACTCCTTTAGTCCTTGCCCCACAAATTTACTAATTGGAGCTGATGTGCAAAGCTGACCCCAAAATAGAAAAGCGAACTTTTTAAACTGTCTATATGAAAGTCATCACCCATCCTGTTTGACAGGTAATATTCAACTCATTTGAGAGTTGAGCTATTTAAACTTTGTAAATATAAAGTACTTTTGTTAATGCTACGTATCTAGTGAAGAGTAGAGCCAGACTAACACCTCAAAACCTATGCTTATTCCATGATATCCAATATTGCTCTCAATTTTCCAGGTTATTTTCTGTTCAGTAATTTAAAGAACTGTTTATTAAAGCAATGAATATTTTGCCAAAACTAAAGCCTGATATGAATTAATAGTCCTTCCACAATTCAATATTGCTGTCAATTCTCCAGTTTATTTTCCATCCAGAAACTTAAAGTAATGCTTATTAAAACCTGTATTTTGTCAGAACTATAGCTTGATATAAAATCACCATGCCTGTAAAATGAACGCAGAAGTAACAAACTTTAAAGTGCATTGAAAATTGATGCAAGGGGTAATTTAATTCAAAAAAATATGAATCCTTCCAGAATGATACATAATGAGATATAAATTCAAAATATCCATCCTTATAAATACTGAACAACAATTATAAATAGGACATTAATAACTTAGTAACAGAAATAATAGACATATAAATTAATTCATTACAAATAATTATATAAATTAAATGGATTAAAAATAAGAAATGCCTACTTCACTGATACATGTATTTTTGTGATCACTTTATAAGCTAGTAGTTTTGACCTTAAAGATTTGAGGAAGAGTCAAAACTAGCATTTATTGGCCAATGAAAATAGGGAAATCTGGTGCTCATCTTTAGTTAACAACAGCACAATATTTGAAATCCAAAAATGTTGTAAAATAAAGTTAAATGATTGTGAAGTCAAACTAGGCAACAAATTCCAAATATTGACAATAACTTACCTATTGAGTACACGTTTAAAATTGCAATGAGTTCAATAATAATAATAATAAAGTTAAAACCTTCTATCTGCAGGATTGGTCATTTTTGAAATATTGTTTTTCACCAACCAGAGAAAAGAAATAAATTGTTCCTTTTTCTTCAGATATCACAATTACCTCAAAAGATTTTCTTCACAGCTAATAAATTTTGCTTCGTAATTTTGGGATCATTTTGAAATGGAGATACAATTTGTAATGTGAAATGTTAATAAATAGTGTACTCCTCACAATGTAATCTCCTGTTCAATTTAAAAGGTTTTCACTTGCATTGCAATCTCATTGATCTTCAGACTGCAAGCGGACCTTAGATCATGATTCAGTAATCACCAAAACAAATGCTCCTTGGGATTTTTTGGTGTGTTTTATGGTTATAGAGTGTTTTTCAGCTTTCACAGTCTAAAACAGCTTTAGACCCTGAGCTATGTAATGATTAACGGATAATTGTTAAAAAGAAGAATTTGAACAGTAATGGATATAGCACTGTGCAGCTTTTAAATGTAGCCATCTGTACCATGCAGTTCCATTTTCTGACAGTACAGCAGACTAGGTTCCATAATTGGTCTTCTCTTTAAAAACAAATTAATTCATTAAGTATTTTTTTTTTTAATTTTCAAATACCTTTCCTAGTAAGAAATATTCAGGTGTCAAAAATTAAGTGAAAGCAGGAGCCCAGCAAGGAAAGCAGAGCGCTTATGACAGATTTTGCCTCAAATGAAGGCAATTTCCAGTATTAGGATTTTTATTTTGCTTTCATGGCCTTACAAGGTGCAGAAAACAGAAAACAATGCCCAAGGCACACCTAAGTTAAACAGTGTAAGAGAAAAAGAGGAGGAGAAAAAACACTGCATAGGCAATATTTGAAGAAATGATGTCTGAAAAGTTCTAAAACTTACAGAAGACAAATCTTTACAGATTCAGAAACTCTACAAATCCAAAGCAAGATAAACAAAGGAAAATCCACATCACAGTGAAACTGCCAAAAAAAACCCTAAAGATACAGTCCAAAATACAGCCAGCAAATATATATATGTATATATATATATATAAATAAATATATATATATATAAACCTGCTGCCATAGAGTCAATTCCAACTCACAGATATCTTCAAGGGAATGATAACATTGACAGTTGACTTATCATTAGCAACAATGGAAACAAGAAGCAATGGAATAATATAAATGCTTAAAGAAATTAGCTGTCAGAATTGTGAACCCAATGAAAAAAATTTTATCAGCTTTATTGACGTGTGATAGATTTAAAATAAACTGCATCCATTTAATGTGTACAATTAAATGAGTTTTAATAGATGATTATTACACCTGTGAAAACACTGCCACGATCAAAATACTTTTCTGTTACTTCAAAATTTTCAAGTCCTTTTGAAGCACATGAGACAAACACTGATATATTTATACTAGTATATATTAGTTTGAGTTTTCTATATTTCTATATGAATAGAATCATATGATATATACTTTATTATGTCTAGATTCTTTCACTCAGTATAATGATTTTCAGGTTTGTCAATGTATCGTGTCTAGTATGTATAGTATTTCATTCTTTTCTTTTTTTCTGAGTAGTACTACATTGTATATATGCCACATGTTGTTTATTCATTGACAGATATTAAGTTGTTTCAGTTTTTTGACTACTGTTAATAAAACTGCTATAAACATTCACCTTTGTGTATGTTTTCCTTTCAATATGTACAGTGAAATGTGTGGATCATATGGTAGATGAATGTTTACTTATTAAACAACGCAATATTTTCCCGTGTTTGCATAATTTTGTACTCTCAACATAAGTGTATGAGAACTCCCGTTGCTTTCCATCCTCACCAGTACTCGTATTCTCAATAATGTTATTATAAGCATTCAAATGACGATGATGTGTAGTGGCATCTCATTGTGATTTTAATTTGCTTTTTATTCTAAGTAATGATGTTGAGCATCTTTTCATGTCTTTACAGACCATTCTTTGGTAAAGTTTCTGTTTAAACTATTTCCCTGTTTTTAAGTTTGGTAATTTGTCTTATTATTTCTGAATTAGAATAGTCTTTATGTGTATTTTGGATACAAGTCCTTTGTCAGATATATGTGTTACAAATATTTTCTTCCATTTTATGGCTTGTCTTTTCATTTTCTTAATGGTGTCTTTGACTAGAAAAAAACTTTTTACTTTTTATAAGGTCCAACTTATCAACTTTGTCTTTTTGACTAATGTTCTTTGGTAAAAATCCAGTGCTTTGGTAAATATCTAAGGAAAATTTCCCATCCAAAGGTGCAAAAAGATTTTGTCTTATGTTTTCTTCTGTAAGTTTAATATTTTTCATTTTTACACTTTATATTCTATTTCAAGTTAATTTTTGTGTGTAGGGTGAGGTAAGGGTTGATGTTCATTTTTTCCATATGGATAGTTATTTATTCCAGTGCCATTTTTTAAAAGACCTTTATTCACCATTAAATTGCCTTAGCATCTTTGTTGAAAATAAATTTACCGTATAGATATGAGTCAATTTCTGGACTCCCCATTCTGTTTCATTGATTTCTATGTCAATCCCTTCACCAAAACCATTTTGTTATGGATTGAATTGTGTCCTCCCAAAATGTGTGTTGTAAATCCTAGCCTCTGCCTGTGGTTATAATCCCATTTAATGGATGTATCACCATGCGGTGCTTAAATGTAGTCATCTGTACCATGCAGTTCCATCTGTGAAGAGTCGTTTTTGTTATGTTAATGAGGTAGAGGTAGGATTAGGTTATGTTTATTATGTTAATGAGGAAGATTAGGGTATATCTGGACTCAATCTCTTTTGAAATATAAAAGAGATTGAACAAGCCAGTGAGAGAAGCAGAGACGGAGGAAGAGAGATGCCAAGCCAAATAAAGGTTGCCTAGGAGCAGAAGCTCAGAAGAGACAAAAACCTTTCTCCAGAGCCGACTGACCAAAAGAGAAAGCCTTCCCCAAGAGCTGGCACTCTGAATTTGGACTTCCACCCTCCTAAACTGAGATGGTCTCTAAATTCAGGGGGGTATACTCAGGTGGCACTTTGGCTGTCGTGGTCTTGTTCTAATTATTTTCAACTTCAACTTCAGCTTGTATACGAGCAATTGATAGTCTGTTCCACAGTCAGCTGCTGGCCTTATTCTGACTAATGATAATGAACTTCTCCACCTTCTCTGTCCACAGATGTCGTTGAGTTGATTCCTGTGTATTCTGTCTAGTGAGGACCATGTGTGTAGTCACCATTTTTGTTGTTGATATTAGGTATTTGCAATGAAGAGGTCGTTGGTCTTGCAAAATTCTATCAAAATTCAATCTCCAGCATCATTTCTAACACCAAGGCTCTATTTTCCAAATACCAATCCTTCTTGTTAATTTCCAACTTTGGCATTCTAATCAACAGTAATTATCAATGCATCTTGATTGCATGTTTGATCAATTTCAAACTGCTCAAGTTGGCAACAATCTTCAATTTCCTAATCTGTGACATTAGTGGTTGGTGCATAAATTTGAATAATAGTCATATTAACAGATTTTCCTTGTAGGCATATGGATATTATTCTGTCACTGACAATGTTGTACTTTAGGTATGTTCTTTTTGATGATGAATGTGATACCATTCCTCTTCAATTTGTCATTCCTGGCATAGTAGGCTATATGATTTTCCAATTCAAAATGGCCAATAGCAGTCCATTTTAGCTCACTAATGCCTGGGATATTGATCTTTATGCATTCCATTTCATTTTTGATGACTTCCAATTTTCCTAGATTCATACTTCGTACCTTCCATGTTCTGATTACTAATGGATGTTTGCAGCTGTTTCTTCTCATTTTGAGTCATGCCACATCAGCAAATGAAGGTCTTGAAGGCTCTACTCCATCCATGTCATTAAGGTCAACTCTACTTTGAGGAGGCAGCTCTTCCTCAGTCTTATTTTGAGTGCCTTCCAACCTGAGAGACTCATCTTCTAGCACTGTATCAGGCAAATGTTCTGCTGCTATTCATAAGGTCTTCACTGGTCAATTTTTTTAGAAGTGGCTTGCCAGATCCTTCTTCCTAGCCTGTCTTAGCCTGAAAGGTGTACTGAAACCTGTCAGCCATAGTGACCCTGCTAGCATGTGAAATGCCAGTGGTATAGCTTCCAGTATCACACAACATGCAACCACCACAGTACAATAAACTGACAGATGAGTGGTGGAATTACTAAAGTTAGATGGACTAAATATTCTGATTTTAAAAATAAGAAAATTATAACCTGTGTATTTCTACAATCCATCTATGTCTTGTTTATAGGTTTATAGGTAGTTTATATTTAAAACATAAAGGTATAGGAAGTGTGAAAGCAGAAGATATAAATTTATATGCTAAACAAATACCAATCAAAGGAACGTTTGTGTAATTCCATTAAAACCAATTTTTTTTTATAAACTAAAAGGATTAATAGAAATAGGTCAATTTATAAAGTTAAAAGATTCAACACACAGGGAAGAAATAACAATTCCAAGATTATATGCAATTAATAGCATAAAATTCCATGATTATAAAGCAAAAAAATATGGAAACATAAAGAGAAATTAAAAAATCTACCATCATGGTAGAAAGTTTTTAATACAACTCTCTCAATAATCAATAGATAAATCAGACACCTTGTAACAATCTAGCCCAAATGACAGTGCAAAAAGTGTTTCTGAAAACCATAGATAAAAAGACACTTTCATCTGTGTATAAAAAGTTCCAACCCAAAAATGCCATGTTGAAAAATATCTGAAGCTCTCCACCCTGATGGACTTATCATCTAATTATTTTTCTTATGAAAAATTCCAACTTTTAATACACCAGGATAGGCAAGGAAATAGGACTGCTCCTGTTTGGGTTAGGATAAATAACACAAAGCACTACAACAAATAAACTCTCATAAATCTCATGTGGCTTGACTAAATAGAAGTGAATTTTTTACTCATGTTACAATCCAACTGAAGAGTCCCTTCCAGGTAGTCGTTCAGGGACCCTGGCTTCTTCTACCAGTGGCCCCACTATCTTCCAGGGCCTTGAAATCTTCTGAAGGATCTTCTGCATCTACCCAGGATTTGGGGGAAGAGACAAAGTGAAGGGTCACAGGAGGTTTTTATGTGTCAGGCTTCAAAGTGGCATACGTAACTTCCACAGGATTTAGTCTGATGGCCAGAGAAAACTGCAAGGGAGCCTGGAAATTATCCTCTGATAGTATACCCAGGAGATAAGAAGATGTTTTTAGGAAACGCATAGCAATGTCTGCCACGATGCCTTATCATTCCACTTCACCATTGAGTATACAATTCTACTCTGGGCTCTAAAAAATGTTTCCTAACTGCATTTGTATAATATGAACGTATGATTCCTTTTGTAACTTCCTAGCCTATTTTCTACTCTATATCCTTGATGCTCTTCAGAACTCCTCCCTGAAGAAACTGAGAAGCAGTACAAGGTCAACCAAGAAAAAGCTATTGTTTAAAAAAAAAAAAAAAATTAAAGCATAATCTACATACGGTAAAATTCATTCTTTTTAGTGGACCGTGCTGTGAGTTTTGATGAGCACACTTAGTTGCCTAATCAGCACCACAATTAAGACGTAGAACAATTGCATTGCCCTTGCCACAAATTCCCTCTTCCTCCTCTATAATCAACTTTTTTCTCCAGCTCCAGGCAACTCCTGTTCTATTTTTTGTCCCTTTAGTTTTGCCTTTTCCAGAAGGGTATATAAATGGAAACATAGTATGTAAACATCTTTGTCTGGCTTCTTTCATTTAGTGCATTTGAGATTCATCCACTTGTCGTGTCTCTCAGTGGATTGTTCTGATGTTTATGGCTGGTTATACTCTATTATATGCGATACCAACAGTTCAGTCCCTAAAACAAAATATCAATAAATTGGACTTCAAAATTAAGAACTTTTGCTTTTTGAAAGACTCTGTTAAGGGATTAAAAAGACAAGTCACAGACTAGAAGAAAATATTTGCAAAAAAAAAAATCTGATAAAGAATTCGTATCTAACCTGTTGCCATCAAGTCAATTCCAACTTATAGTGACCCTACAGGACAGAGTAGAACTAGAGTTTCCAGGGAGCAGCTGGTGGATTCAAACTGCTGACCTTTTGGTTAGCAGCTGAGCTCTTAACCACTGTGCCACCAGGGCTCCAGAATATATAAAGAGCTCTTAAAACAGAACAATATTTTTAATTGTTTTAATTGGCCAAAGATTTGAAGTGCCTCAAAAAAAAGTATGAGTGGAAATAAGTACATAAAAAGATCCTCAGCGTTGTTAGTCGTCAGGGAAATGCCAATTACAACCACAATGAGATTCTACTACATATTTATTAGATTGGCTAAAAAAATTTTAAATGACAATACTCAAAAATATGTAGAGCACCTGGGACTCTCATCCACTGCTAGGGGGACTACAAAATAGGAAGCCACTTTGGAAATTGTTTGGCAGTTTCTTCAATGTTTAACCTATACTTACTATGTAATCGGAGTCACTAGTGGCACAAACAGTTAAGCACTTGACTACTAACTGAAAGATTGGCAGTTCCAACCCACCCAGAGGCACCTGGAAGACAGGCTTGGGAATCTGTTTCTGAAAGGTCACAGTCTTGAAAACCTTATGAAGCAGTTCTACTCAGCACGCATTGGGGCACCATGAGTCGGGATCAACTCGATGGCAACTAACAACAACCACCACCTATAACCCAACAATTCTCCTAGGTGTTTACTTAAGTGAAATGAAAACTTATGTTTATATAAAAACCTATATATGGATGTTTCATAGCAGTTTTATTTGTAATCACCCAAATGTCCCTCTATTGGGGAATGCACAAATGAAAACTATTGCTATTTCAATGCTAAATTAGGCAATTTATAGACATATACCAATAATCCCAAAACTTGGTATATGGACAAGCCTATTTCATCATATATTAAACTGTAATCTTGATTCTACACTATTGTTTTACAAAGTTTGTTGTTTTGTTTTCATTTTCTCATTTCAATGAACTATCAGTTCTCTAAGTAAACAGTGGAAATAGAAGAGAGCTGATGTGTGTTTGGTGAATGTGTGAGACTGAAATATCTATTACGCTAAAAAAGATTGTGCGAAAGATTATTGCAAATGAGACAGTCAGTCATTGGTGCTAAACAATTTCAGCTGTGTCCTAGATTCTACAAGCAAAGTCGATACAGTGCTTCTTCAGAAGGTCTTATTGACTATTGAGTTCACACACGGCTCTCCAAGTGCATATCCATTTCCCAAATATTGGGCAAAAGTTGTATCCAGTGTGTTCTTAGTAAAATAGGCCAATGATAATTTAAAAAACAAAATTGTATATGAACAGTTAAGACTTTCAATATGCCTAGGCATAAACTTAAAACTATTCTTGGTTCTACAGAACTGCTTGTAAAATATTATTTTTGTTACACTAAAGTTTTCATGTTATATTTTTGGTTTACTTCCCCATTTTTCTAGTTATTTTAGAACATTCCCAATTTCCTTTGCCATATTATGCTTGAAAAAGTTGGAATCGACACGCAGGCACTGGGTTTGGGTTTTTGTTTTATATATGAATAAGTAAAAAGTTTGTCATTTATGATTTTAATCAGATATGTAATAGAAGCTTTGACAAAACCTAAGTCTAAACTAAGGAGCTCTGGTGGTGTAATGGTTAAATGCTACGCTCCTAACTTAGAAAGGTAGGTGGTTCTAACCCACCAGTTGCTCCTGTAAAGAACTGGCACCTGTTCCTGTAAAGACTCCAAACCCAAATCCATTGCCTTCGATTCCGACTCATAGTGACCCTATAGAACAGAGTAGAACTGCCCCATAGGGTTTCCAAGGCTGTAATCATTATGGAAGCAGACTGCCACATTTTTCTCCTGCCCAACAGCGGGTGGGTTCAAACCTCTGACATTGGGTTAGCAGCCAAGTACTTAACCCACTGCACCATCAGGGCTATGGGGCAGTTCTGTGCTATCATATAGGGTCATTATGAGTTGGAATCCATTCCACAGTATACAACAATAACAAGTCTAATTTGTTGACAGAATTTTAGGAAGGTAGTGGACAAAAAAAAAAAAAAAAAAATTTTTTTTTTTTTAGTGGACCAGAAATATGAACAAAAGGACCAAGTTTCACAGAAGTAGGGCTGATGAAAGATGTAAATTTCTCGACCCTATTTGAGAACCATCAAAAGGGTTCAAGGACACCAGATGGTGCTGGGTGATCAATTTTACAGCCTAGAAGGAGTTTCCACAGCAGGATAAGAAAGTGAAAAGAAAGATAAAGGCCATCACCCTGCTCCAGGTGACTGAAGCCGAGGCATCTCTGTAGCTGGTCTCAGGTAACCACATGGAGGCATCTTGTCCAAGTAACATCAGCAATTGGGCTGTAGAGAAATGGCTGAGAGTATCCATAAGATTATGTGGGGCATTAGTGAAGCACTGGCATTATTTCAAGCCTTCAGATTCTTAAGGGGACTCCGTTGGTGAGCACTTCAGAAGTCTGACAGGCCCAGAATGAATTGGAGCAAAGATAAATGGCAGTGTATTATTCTGTTGTACGTGTGGTCACTATGAGTTGGAACCAACTCAATGGCATCTAACAACAACAAAACCTCAAAGGCCACCAATCCCACAAACCCACCCCCACCCCATCTCCTGGTAGAGAAAAAGACTTGCTTAGAGGCTGGATGACAGAGACCTCTTGCGGAAGGGAGTGACTGGGCTGCAGAATGACAGCTTTATCCATACCTGATGTTTACAGTCTCAAAATGTTATGGCCAGGAGAAATAGCTGTTAGAATCATAATGCTTTATTGCTATTTAGTATTCTGCAAAAAGCAGAGAGTTCAAGTTACTTCAATTATATTCATGGTAAACAGCTCTCAAAACCATCTTGCAAAGCAACCGTGGGCTTTTTCTCATAACTGAAACTCCAGATTTAAAGAGAGCATCTAGTGTTCATTTTCCTGTCATTTTCTGTAATCTTGTATTTTAAGGTTAAGGTGCACCTGACCCAAGTCATGGTGTTTTCAATTGCATGATATGCATGCAAAAGCTGGACAATGAATAAGGAAGACTGAAAAAGAATTGACACCTTTGAATTATGGTGTTGGAGAAGAATATTGAATATATCATGGACTGCCAGAAGAATAAGCAAATTTGTCTTGGAAGAAGTTCAGCCAGAATGCTCTTTAAAACAAAGATGATGAGATTTCATGTCACATACTTTGGACACATTATCAGGAGGGACTAGTCTCTGGAGAAGGACGTTATGCTTGGTAAAGTGGAAGATCAGTGAAAAAGAGGAAGACCTCAATGAGATGGACTGACACAGTGGCTGCAACAATGGCCTGAAGCATAACAACAATTGTGGAGATAGCACAGAACTAGGCAGTGTATCATTCTGTTGTACGTATGGTCACTATGGGTTGGAACCGACTCAATGGCATCTAACAACAACAATGTAATTGAAAAACAATTGCATTTTTAATAGTAAAAATCTTGGGTTACAGGCAATCAATTCCAGTTTGTCAGATTAAAATCATATTTGTTGAGGGTGCAAGATGAACAGAAAAGGTTAACATCTATTTTTATCTTTTTTAAAGATCTACCACACAGACTTAGGTTTTCCCCACAGCTAATATGACAGATGTTTTTCTACCACGGTCAATTTTCTCTTAGAACTTATTGGGTAACACACTGTAAGTAAACATAAGCAAGATTCCCTCAATGGACCAATACTTTAGTTAGAAATAAAAATGGATTGTCTCACTGGAGAAACCCCAAGAGTAGGCCCCCAGACATCCTTATAGCTCAGTAAAGAAGTCACTCCTGAAGTTTACCCTTTAGCCAAAGATTGGACAGGCCCACAAAACAAAACAAGACTAAAGGGGCAGAACAGCCTGAAGACAAGGACTGGAAGGCAGGAGGGGACAGGAAAGCTGATAATAGGGAACCCAAGTTTGAGGTGGGAGAGTGTTGACATGTCGTGGGGTTGTTAACCAATGTCATAAAACAACATCTGTACTGTTTAATGAGAAACTAGTTTGTTCTGTAAATTCTTCTTCTAAAGTACAGTTTAAAAAGGTGAAAAAAAATGGATTGTCTCAGATTGTAAGAAGAATTTGAAATTAATTCTAATTTTCATCTCTGTTGTAAAAAATAGTATTTGGAAATATGAATCAACTGAGTGAATATTTTATTTTATTGGATTAAGTCATCAGAAAAGCTACTCTATTGCATTTTGGGGAGTGTATGTATTAGTCTGCTGGTATCAAAATTTGTATTAATTTCCTAGGACTGCTGTAACAAATTACCAGAAACTTGGTTACTTCAAACAACAGAAATTCATTCTCTCATAGTTGTAGAATCTAGAATTCTAAAATCAAGGCTCTGGCAGGGTCTTGATCACTTTAAAGTCCCCTTCCTCACTTCTGGTAGCTCCCAGCAATCCTTGGTGTAATCCTTGTAGCTGCATCACTCCAACATAGGCCTTCATCATCACATAGCCTTCCTCTCTACATGTCTCTCTGTGTCTTCACATGGCCTTCTTACAAGGACACCAGTCATAGTACTTAGGAACGATAGCTCAGTAACACCTCATCTTAACTAATTACATCTGCAAAAACCCTATTTCCAAATAACATCACATTCCAAGGTTCCAGGTGGTCTTGAACTTTTGAAGGATACTACTCAATTCAGTACAGGGAGATAATATAACAGTTAACAGTAAAGTCTTTGAGGTCAATAAATTTAAGCCGAAATCCCCCCACCTACTTAATGCCTCAAACTAGGTATTTATTCTTCAGTAATTTACTTCTCTCCAAGTTACACTTTCCCTCCAACAAGATGGCAATAGTAATACCTACTTCACAGGTAAGCATACCAACGAAGCTCTGTGAAATGCAGTTCCTCCAACTGCAAAAATGGGGCCATTAGTACTGATCTCAGAGAGTTAGTCTAAGAAATAAATAAAGCTTGCCAAAGCACATCAAATGTAAAGAACTATCTAAATATCATAATTAAGTTGCTTCATAGCCTTCTGAAATATGTGATGTATAAATTAGTAAGTAATTAAATATATACACTTATTAATATAATTAATAAGTAGAATTATCTAGTCATACCAGACAGGGTCTCAGCCTCTACCCAAATTGGAAACCACATTTGAAATTGAGTGGGTTTGCTGTGGAGATAAATGTCCACTAGGCACGAACAAATAAAGTCATTTTACCTTATAACCTGGTCAGATCTAAATGTAGGTAGACGCATAAGGTTATAATTCACCTGAGCCCCTGGCACTTTCCTTGCTTCATCTGTTTTCAGCTCAGGATTCTTCAGAAAGAAAACTTATTTTTTTACTGCTTCATCTCAGTCTCTAAAACCCCAGTGTACAACATTTCTAAAGATTTCCGATCAAAAAAGAGGATTTTTTTTTCCACAAAGCAATGTCTCAGACCTTTGTTGTTGCTGTTCTGACATATTCATTACATATTTTTCTCTATTTCAGACCACCAGTACTGAACTCTAGGGTGGCTACTTAAACATGGTTTTACTCCCCGTATTAACATTGAGTCTAAATTATCCAGTGCTGTTTTTTCACACAGTTCTGTTTATGTCAGCCAGCAATATACTTTCTAGCATAAATGCTACTTTAAAGCATTTAGGACTAAGGCTTAATTGATCACAAAATTATCATTTAAAAGCTATGCCAACATGATGTAGTTGAAAGAGTAGAAGCAGAAGATATAAGTTTTAGAGCTCATGATCATTTAAAGTCTACAAGCTTCAGCTTCCTCATCTATGATGGGTTTTTTTTCTAAGATCTTATATATATATATATATATATATATATATATATATATATATAACCAGAAACAAACCCATTGCCATCGAGTCGATTCCAACTCATAGCAACCCTATAGGACAGAGTAGAACTGCCCCATAGAGTTTCCAAGGAGCTCCTGGTGGGTTAGAATTGCCGACCCTTTGGTTGGCAGCATTTAGCCACTATACCACCAGGGTTTCCATTATAGATATTAGATATAAATATAAAAAACATAAATGTGCTTTTACATACAAAGGTAAGGTTAAAAGGAGGTTGTTTATCTTTAAAATTTCCAAATTGCTCTTAAAATGTTGTGAATTATTCCCAAGTAGGCATTAATGTCATACATGCCAAAAAAAAAAAAAAAAAAAAGCCACTTGCAGCCATCAGAATTCTTTTTTTTCCCAGCACCTATAGGATAGGCTTTGTCCCAGCCTCAGGAAATGCAAAAATGAATCAGACGTCCTTCTACCTTCAAGAAGCTCACAGCACCTCAGAAATCTTCCTTTATTATTGCTGTCAATACCACAAATGTTTCCAAGTATTGAAAACAAACCACTTATTTTTTAGAGAAGCAAGATAAGCCATTACAAAGGATTTTAACAATGTCTAGAAATTTAAGGAGTCCCTTGGTGGTGCAAACAGTCAAGCATTTGGCTGCTTACCAAAAAGTAGGTGGTTTGAGTCCACCCAAAGGCACTGCAGAAGAAAGCCCTGGTTGTCTGCTTCTGAAAAATCAGCCATTGAAAACCCTACGGAGAAAAATTCTACCCTGTCACATGTGGAGTCTCCGTAAGTTGGAGTCGACTCAGTGGCAACTGGTTAACCAGCTAGGAACTTCAAAATATTTTTTCTTGACCTCTCAATTGCTGATCAATATGCACTGACTCAGAGGATTTTCCCCATGTATTGTTTGGCACATACTTTTTCCCACTCCCAGGACTGATAAAAGGCATCTTACAGATCTTTCATAGTAGATGCCAGAGAAGAAGGCACTAACCTGCCTGTTGGCATAAGCCTGGTAGCTAACATGGTGAGGCCAGGAGTAGAGAAGTGGCCTGGGATCCTCACCATTCAGTATGCAGATTGTCAATTAATCAGTTTTTTGGGTTTTTTTTTTTTTTTTTTTTGTATTCCTAATACCTACTTCTACTCTCTGCTTCTACTCTCTGCAGCTATCACTTGTGGAAGGAGCCCTGGTGGTACAGTGGTTAAGCACTCAGCTGCAAATAAAACGGTCAGTGGTTCAAACCCACCAGCTGCCCTGTGAGAGAAAGATGTGGCAGTCTGCTTCCATAAAGACTAAAGCCTTGGAAGCCCTATGGGGCAGTTATATTCTGTCCTATGGGATTGCTATGAGTCAGAATCAACTCAATGGCAATGGTTATCACTTGTGGAGTGGGGAAAGTATTTCACCAGGCTTTGAAATAAAAGTGCTCTTTAAACAGACACAAACAGTCCCCTAGTTTCAGCATCAGGCCTCATCCCACCATCCGTGGTACCTAGTGCCTTCAGTTCCTCTGGGATTCTACAAGGAAAGTAGGTGAGCTTCTCATCATTGTCCCCTTTTTGCAGGCAACTAAGTTTACTCTCTGCTAAGTCAGTTTCATTTTCATTTCTTGTGATTTGGAATTAAGGACACCGTTACTGTCATCAAAGATGAAATTCCAGTTTCTTATTCTTCTTTGGAGGTGACTTCCTAGAAAAGGGGAAACCCTGGTGGCGCAGTGGTTAAGAGCTACAGCTGCTAACCAAAAAAGTCAGCAGTTTGAATCCACCAGGTGCTCCTTGGAAACCCTATGGTGCTGTTCTGCTCCGCCCTGTAAGGTCGCTATGAGTCGGAATTGACTCAACGGCAGTGGGTTTTAACAGACCTAGAAAAGAAGGGGGAAGCTTTCCTCAGGCCCTTTCTCACAGACTCTTTTAACTTGAATTTATTTGATTATTTGTTAGGTTGAAATTTCAAATTTGTGTAGTTATTTGGTTTTCGTTTTTTTTTTTTTTTTTTTTGCTCTCTCTTTTATTTATTGGAATTTTAGTGTTTTCTTATTAATTTGCAAGAGGTCCGATTTCCTTTACCCATCTACTGTACTCTGGGCCATCAATGCATTGGAATCATTGATTTTTTTAAGCATGCAGAACTAAACTAGCAGCTTATTAACTCTAAACTGGCACATGAAGTCTTAACATTCAAGTCAGAGTGGATCACACCAATTCGCTGATCCAGTGCCTTCCAATAACAGATGAGGGCAATGAGGTCACAAGGCTAGGCCAAAGGAAAAAACTAATATTCAATGGATACTGTAAGAGATACAAATGTAATTTACTTATTTGACAAATATTTACTGAGTGCCTACTATGTGCCAGGCACTGTTAGATGCCAGAGCTTCAGACAGCCTTCCTAGAGCTTACATTCATGTGGAGAAGGTACACAATAAGCAAGTACAGAGGTAATAATATAAAATACAATATAATAATTTTAGTTTGCAATATGTGCTATGAAGAAAATTCAAGCAGACTAAAGGGAAGGAAAAAAGAGCCCTAGGGTTGCTATGAGTCGGAATCGACTTGACGGCAGTGGGTTAGTGGGTAAGTGGCACAGTGATAAAGTGCTTGGCTGCTAACCGAAACGGTGGTTCAAACCCAGTAGTTACTCTAAGGGAGAAAGACGTGGCACTCTGCTTCTGTAAAAATTACACCCTTGGAAACCCTATGGGGCAGTTTTACTCTGTCCCATGGGGTCTCCTTGCAAATCCTATGGGGTAGTTCTACTCTACCCTATAGTGTCACTGTGAGTTGGAATCGACTCGATGGTAATGTGTTTGTTTTGTTTTGGTTTTTTTATGGGATCGCTATGAGTAGGAATTGACTCGAAGGCAAGAGTATTTTTTTGTTTGTTTTTAAGAGAAAGAAAGACATTGGGGAAGGAAAATGGTATTTTAGATAAGGTTGTTTGATGACATAAGCTGATGACATTTAAGCAGAAACTTATATGATGTGACCGTCACCCATCTGTCAATTTGTGTACTGTGGTGACTTATGTGTTGCTATGACTCTGGAAGCTATACCACTGGTATTTCAAATATCAGCAGGTCAGCCATGGTGGAGAGGTTTCAGCAGAGCTTCCAGACCTAAGATATACCAGGAAGAAAGACTCGAGAATCTACTTCTGAAAATTACCCAATGAAAATCTTATGAATCATGACAGAACATTGTCCAACTCTCTTGGTTTGCACACGTCATCAGGAGGGACCAATTGTTGAAGAAGGACATCATGTTTGGAGAAGTCGAGGGCCAGCAAGGGCTAGAGCCACCCTTGGTGAGATGGATTTGCACAACAGCCACAATGATGGACTCAAACATGCCAGTGATCTTGAGGATAATGCAGGACCAGGTAACATTTTGCTCTGTTGTACGTAAGGTCACCATGAGACAAAGCTGACTCAATGGCAGCTCTCTATCGCTACATGAAGTGACCAAATAAGTCATCTCACTTCTTCTTAGAAGAAATACGAAGGGAAAAAACAAAAGCACTGACTCAGGAATGAGCACAGGGAGTTTGGGGACAGCTAGAAGGCTGTGGAGGCTAGAGCGAAATTAAGAAGAGTGGTAGAAGAAGAGAATAAAAGGAGACAGTATATAATTCACTATGTTGTTGTTGCTGTTAGCTGCCATTGAGTAAGCCCATGACTCATGGCAGCCCCTATAGAACACAACAAAACGCTACCTGGTCTTGCATCATCCCCATAATAAAGAGTTTGGGTTTTACTCAGGGGGTTGGGGACAAGCAGAGAAGTACCGTTGTTTAATTTTACTCTTTAAGTAGATAACGGGCTGCTGTGGGGAAGCAGAGGGGCAAGAATGGAAGCAGGCCAAGCACCTAGCAAGAGTTAGCAACAGTTCACGTGAAAGATTTTGGTGACCTGGACTAGGGTGGAAGTAGAAGAGATGGTGAAGCTGCCTGATTCAGTACACATTTTAAAGGTAGGGCCTAATTTGACAAAGTCCAACACCCATTCATGATAAAAACTCTCAGCAAAATAGGATTTGAAGGAAAATTCCTCAACATAATAAAGGGCATCTATACAAAACCAACAACCAGCATCACCCTAAATGGAGAGAGCCTGAAAGCATTTCCCTTGAGAATGGGAACCAGACGAGGATGCCCTTTATCACCGCTCTTATTCAACATCGTACTTGAAGTCCTAGCCAGGGCAATTAGGCTAGACAAAGAAATAAAGGGCAACCGGATTGGAAAGGAGGAAGTAAAATTATCTCTATTTGCAGATGACATGATCTTATACACAGAAAACCCTAAGGAATCCTCCAGAAAACTACTGAAACTAATAGAAGAGTTTGGCAGAGTCTCAGGTTATAAGATAAACATACAAAAATCACTTGGATTCCTCTACACCAACAAAAAGAACATCGAAGAGGAAATCACCAAATCAATACCATTCACAGAAGCCCCCAAGAAGATAAAATACTTAGGAATAAATCTTACCAAAGATGTAAAAGACCTATACAAAGAAAACTACAAAGTACTAGTGCAAGAAACTAAAAAGGACCTACATAAGTGGAAAAACATACCTTGCTCATGGATAGGAAGACTTAACATAGTAAAAATGTCTATTCTACCAAAAGCCATCTATACATACAATGTACTTCCGATTCAAATTCCAATGACATTTTTTAATGTGATGTAGAAACAAATCACCAACTTCATATGGAAGGAAAAGAAGCCCCGGATAAGTAAAGCATTACTGATATTTGACAAAGGCCCAGTGTCAGTTAATTGAGGAAAAGATAGTCTTTTTAACAAATGGTGCTGGCATAACCGATAGCCATTTGCAAAAAATGAAACAGGGAGGCGGGGCCAAGATGACGGACTAGGTAGACGCTACCTCGGATCCCTCTTGCAACAAAGACTCGGAAAAACAAGTGAATCGATCACATACATAACAATCTACGAACCCTGAACAACAAACACAGATTTAGAGACAGAGAACGAACAAATACGGGGAAGCAGCGACTGTTTTCAGAGCCTGGAGCCAGCGTCCCAGTCAGGTAACCTTGGCGCCGGGCTTAGGTCTGGGCCCAGGGGAGCTGAACACAAAATCTTGTGACGGCACAAACAAGGGGCGCAGCCCTACCCCCCTGAACTGGCCCTGGGAGGGGGCCCAGCTGGTCCATGCGGGCGGGGTGGTGACATGGCTGGTGGGAGAAGTCCCCGGGAGGCACTGACTGGTTTTGGAGCCGGGAGTGCAGCGTCCCAGCCGGGGAACCTTGGCGCCGTGCTTTTGACTGAGTGCTGTCAGGGCGCAAGAATGGGGTGCAGCCCTACTCCCCTGAACTAACCCCGGGAGGGGGCCCAGCCAGTCTGCGGGGGCAGCGTGGCAACGCGGCTGGCTCGACGATAAGTCCCCGAGAGGCAGCGACTGATTTTGGAGCCTGGAGTGCAGCGTCCCAGCAGGGGAACCTTGATGCTGGGCTTTGGATTGGCAGCGGAGGATCTGACTGCGGCTTCAGCAGGCCAGACCCTCGGGGGCAATCTCCACACAGCCAGCACACATAGGTGACATGCCCCTCGGGAATCTCAGATAAAAAAGTCATTCCAAGCAAGATAAGCAACTTTGGCTATATTCCGGGGTGCTACTCTCCTGTTTCTCTGAACCCTCCCCCACCCTTCCCAGGCGGCTTCATTAACATTGGAATTTCCTGAGCCAGAGGGAGAACGGCTCCAGCTCCGCAACGGCTTTGCTTTTCCTTTTTTTTTTTTTTTTTGGTCTTTTCCTAACCCATTCTTCCGGCCTGAGAGAAGGAATCACAAAAAACCCAGGGACCAAAAATCCATCCCTAATTGGACTAAAAACACAGAACCAGCTACAGCCAAGCATATATGATCCAAATCTCGGACTTTCATCCTTACAGGGAACAAGGTGGTGATTATAATCCAAAGGCAGTTCTGATAGGGATCTGACTGCATTTTTTTTTAAGCAGATTTTCTGGAAAAACAAGTTTCCCAGGTCTAATATCTCTGCTTATTCAACAGAGCCCCAACTGACCCACAACAGGGAACTGAGGGCTAAAGCTCCCCCCAGACCACCTAGCCTCTTGCCTTAGGGATCTAAGGAGGGTGACACCTACCAATCAGTAGAGGTACTTGCATTGGGTGCCTAAGGTACAGCTGCAGTGCCCTCCCACCAAGGTGCTATAGGAATAGAGACACACCTACCTCGCTGACACTTGGGGGAAGCCTGTCAGCATCCTGCCCCCCCTGGAGTGTGAACCCCAGCTGCTAATAGAATCTGGTGCACACAACTATCACCACTACTTCTCGAGGTGGATAGGTGTTAGGGTGCACCACACACTTGATGACCCAAAATCAGATTCTACTCAAGAATAGTGAATAGACTTAGGCATATATATCTGGCAACAGCCCAAACCAGCTGGTAATAGGTCATAAGTAAGTCAAGGGCTACAACAAACAAGATAGCACAATCTAGTAGCCCATCCACGTATATTGAAAGAAAAAAAAACAAGATAAGACTCAGTGAGCAATTATAGAATAAACCACTACTTTTTTTTTTTTTATATCTTAGTGATGGCTCGGAGACAGCAGTCGATATCAAACCACATAAAGAAGCAGATCATGACAGCTTCTACAACCCCCCAAACAAAAGAATCAAAATCTTTCCCAAATGAAGATACAATCCTGGAGTTATCAGATACAGAATATAAAAAACTAATTTACAGAATGCTTCAAGACATCAGGGATGACCTCAGAAACAAAATAAGGCAAACTACAGAAAAAGCCAAGGAACACACTGATAAAACAGTTGAAGAACTCAAAAAGATTATTGAAGAACATAGTGGAAAAATTAATAAGTTGCAAGAATCCATAGAGAGACAGCATGTAGAAATCCAAAAGATTAACAATAAAATTACAGATTTAGACAATGCAATAGGAAGTCAGAGGAGCAGACTCGAGCAATTAGAATGTAGACTGGGAAATCTGGAGGACCAGGGAATTAACACCAACATAGCTGAAAAAAAATCAGATAAAAGAATTTAAAAAAATGAAGAAACCCTAAGAATCATGTGGGACTCTATCAAGAAGGATAACTTGCGGGTGATTGGAATCCCAGAACAGGGAGGGGGACAGAAAACACAGAGAAAATAGTTGAAGAACTCCTGACAGAAAACTTCCCTGACATCATGAAAGACGAAAGGATATCTACCCAAGATGGTCATCGAACCCCATTTAAGATTGATCCAAAAAGAAAATCACCAAGACATATTATCATCAAACTTGTCAAAACCAAAGATAAAGAGAAAATTTTAAAAGCAGCCAGGGAGAAAAGGTCTCCTACAAGGGAGAACCAATAAGAATAAGTTCAGACTACTCAGCAGAAACCATGCAGGCAAGAAGGGAATGGGACGACATATACAGAACACTGAAGGAGAAAAACTGCCAGCCAAGGATCATATATCCAGCAAAACTCTCTCTGAAATATGAAGGTGAAATTAAGATATTTACAGATAAACACAAGTTTAGAGAATTTGCAAAAAGCAAACCCAAAGCTACAAGAAATACTAAAGGAAATTGTTTGGTCAGAAAACCAATAATATCAGATACCAGCACAACACTAGGTCACAAAACAGAACATCCTGATATCAACTCAAATAGGGAAATCACAAAAACAAATTAAGATTAATTACAAAAAAATGCTCATAACAGGGAATCATTGAAGTCAATACGTAAAAGATCACAATAATCAAAAAGAGGGACTAAATACAGGTGGCATAGAACTGCCGTATGGAGAGGGATACAAGGCGATATAGGACAATACAAGTTAGGTTTTTACTTAGAAAAATAGGGGTAATTATTAAGGTAACCACAAAGAGGTATAACAACTCCATAACTTAAGATAAAAGCCAAGAAAAACGTAATGACTCAACAAACATAAAATCAAACACTATGAAAATTAGGATCTCAGAATTTACTAAGAAAAACGTCTCAGCACAAAAAAGTAAGTGGAAAAATGAAATTGTCAACAACACACATAAAAAGGCATCAAAATGACAACACTAAACACTTACTTATCTATAATTACGCTGAATGTAAATAGACTAAATGTACCAATAAAGAGACAGAGTCTCGGACTGCATAAACAAACACGATCCGTCTATATGCTGCCTACAAGAGACACACCTTAGACTTAGAGACACAAACAAACTAAAACTCAAAGGATGGAAAAAAGTATATCAAGCAAACAATAAGCAAAAAAGAAGAGGAGTAGCAATATTAATTTCTGACAAAATAGACTTTAGACTTAAAGCCACCACAAAGGATAAAGAAGGACACTACATAATGATAAAAGGGACAATTGATCAGGAAGATATAACCATATTAAATATTTATGCACCCAATGACAGGGCTGCAAGATACATAAATCAAATTTTAACAGAACTGAAAAGTGAGATAGACACCTCCACAATTATAGTAGGAGACTTCAACACACCACTTTCGGAGGACAGGACATCCAGTAAGAAGCTCAATAGAGACACGGAAGACCTACTTACAACAATCAACCAACTTGACCTCATTGACTTATACAGAACTCTCCACCCAACTGCTGCAAAGTATACTTTTTTTTCTAGCACACATGGAACATTCTCTAGAATAGACCACATATTAGGTCATAAAACAAACCTTTGCAGAATCCAAAACATCGAAATATTACAAAGCATCTTCTCAGACCACAAGGCAATAAAACTAGAAATCAATAACAGAAAACCTAGGGAAAAGAAATCAAATACTTGGAAACTGAACAATACCCTCCTGAAAAAAGACTGGGTTATAGAAGACATCAAGGAGGGAATAAGGAAATTCATAGAATGCAACGAGAATGAAAATACTTCCTATCAAAACCTCTGGGACACAGCAAAGAGCAGTGGCTCAGAGGCCAATTTATATCGATAAATGCACATATACAAAAAGAAGAAAGCCAAAATCAGAGAACTGTCCCTACAACTTGAACAAATAGAAAGTGAGCAACAAAAGAATCCATCAGGCACCAGAAGAAAACAAATCATAAAAATTAGAGCTGAACTAAATGAATTAGAGAACAGAAAAACAATTGAAAGAATTAACAAAGCCAAAAGCTGGTTCTTTGAAAAAATTAACAAAATTGATAAACCATTGGCTATACTGACTAAAGAAATACAGGAAAGGAAACAAATAACCCAAATAAGAAACGAGAAGGGCCACATCACAACAGACCCAACTGAAATTAAAAGAATCATATCAGATTATTACGAAAAATTGTACTCTAACAAATTTGCAAACCTAGAAGAAATGGATGAATTCCTGGAAAAACACTACCTACCTAAACTAACACATCCAGAAGTAGAACAACTAAATAGACCCATAACAAAAAAAGAGATTGAAGCGGTAATCAAAAAACTCCCAACAAAAAAAGCCCTGGCCTGGATGGCTTCACTGCAGAGTTCTACCAAACTTTCAGAGAAGAGTTAACACCACTACTACTAAAGGTACTTCAAAGCATAGAAAATGACGGAATATTACCCAACTCATTCTATGAAGCCACCATCTCCCTGATACCAAAACCAGGTAAAGACATCACAAAAAAAGAAAATTACAGACCTATATCCCTCATGAACATAGATGCAAAAATCCTCAACAAAATTCTAGCCAATAGAATTCAACAACATATCAAAAAAATAATTCACCACGACCAAGTGGGATTTATACCAGGTATGCAAGGCTGGTTTAATATTAGAAAAACCATTAATGTAATCCACCACATAAATAAAACAAAAGACAAAAACCACATGACCTTATCAATTGATGCAGAAAAGGCATTTGACAAAGTCCAACACCCCTTTATGATAAAAACTGTTACCAAAATAGGAATTGAAGGAAAATTCCTCAACATAATAAAGGGCATCTATGCAAGGCCAACAGCCAACATCACTCTAAATGGAGAGAACCTGAAAGCATTTCCCTTGAGAACGGGAACCAGACAAGGAAGCCCTTTATCACCGCTCTTATTCAACATTGTGCTAGAAGTCCTAGCCAGAGCAATTAAGCTAGACAAAGAAATAAAGGGCATCCGGATTGGCAAAGAGGAACTAAAATTATCTCTATTTGCAGATGACATGATCTTATACACAGAAAACCCTAACGAATCCACCAGAAAACTCCTGAAACTAATAGAAGAGTTTGGCAGAGTCTCAGGTTATAAGATAAACATACAAAAATCACTTGGATTCCTCTACATCAACAAAAAGAACATCGAAGAGGAAATCACCAAATCAATACCATTCACAGTAGCCCCCAAGAAGATAAAATACTTAGGCATAAATCTTACCAAGGCTGTAAAAGACCTATACAAAGAAAACTACAAAGCTCTACTACAAGAAATTCAAAAGGACATACTTAAGTGGAAAAACATACCTTGCTCATGGATAGGAAGACTTAACATAGTAAAAATGTCTATTCTACCAGAAGCCATCTATACATACAATGCACTTCCGATCCAAATTCCAATGTCATTTTTTAAGGTGATAGAGAAACAAATCACCAACTTCATATGGAAGGGAAAGAAGCCTCGGATAAGTAAAGCATTACTGAAAAAGAAGAAGAAAGTGGGAGGCCTCACTCTACCTGATTTCAGAACCTATTATACAGCCACAGTAGTCAACACAGCCTGGTATTGGTACAACAACAGGCACACAGACCAGTGGAACAGAATTGAGAACCCAGATATACATCCATCCACATATGAGCAGCTGGCATTTGACAAAGGCTCAGAGTCAGTTAATTGGGGAAAAGATAGTCTTTTTAACAAATGGTGCTGGCATAACTGGATATCCATTTGCAAAAAAATGAAACAGGACCCATACCTCACACCAAGCACAAAAACTAACTCCAAGTGGATCAAAGACCTAAACATAAAGACTAAAACGATAAAGATCATGGAAGAAAAAATTGGGACAACCTTAGGAGCCCTAATACAAGGCATAAACAGAATACAAAACATTACCAAAAATGACGACGAGAAACCAGATAACTGGGAGCTCCTAAAAATCAAACACCTATGCTCATCTAAAGACTTCACCAAAAGAGTAAAAAGACCACCTACAGACTGGGAAAGAATTTTCAGCTATAACATCTCCGACCAGCGCCTGATCTCTAAAATCTATATGATTCTGTCAAAACTCAACCACAAAAAGACAAACAACCCAATCAAGAAGTGGGCAAAGGATATGGACACACACTTCACTAAAGAAGATATTCAGGCAGCTGACAGATACATGAGAAAATGCTCTCGATCATTAGCCATTAGAGAAATGCAAATTAAAACTACGATGAGATTCCATCTCACTCCAACAAGGCTGGCATTAATCCAAAAAACACAAAATAATAAATGTTGGAGAGGCTGCGGAGAGATTGGAACTCTTATACACTGCTGGTGGGAATGTAAAATGGTACAACCACTTTGGAAATCTATCTGGCGTTATCTTAAACAGTTAGAACTACCATACAACCCAGAAATCCCACTCCTCGGAATATACCCTAGAGAAATAAGAGCCTTCACACAAACAGATATATGCACACCCATGTTTATTGCAGCTCTGTTTACAATAGCAAAATGCTGGAAGCAAACAAGGTGTCCATCAACGGATGAATGGTTAAATAAATTGTGGTATATTCACACAAGGGAATACTACGCATCGATAAAGAACAGTGATGAATCTGTGAAACATTTCATAACATGGAGGAACCTGGAAGGCATTATGCTGAGCGAAATTAGTCAGAGGCAAAAGGGCAAATATTGTATAAGACCACTATTATAAGATCTTGAGAAACAGTATAAACTGAGAAGAACACATACTTTTGTGGTTACGAGGGGAGGAGGGAGGGAGGGTGCGAGAGGGTTTTTTACTGATTAATTAGTAGATAAGAACTGCTTTAGGTGAAGGGAAGGACAATACTCGATACATGGAAGGTCAGCTCAACTGGACTGGACCAAAAGCAAAGAAGTTTCCGGGATAAAATGAATGCTTCAAAGGTCAGCGAAGCAAGGGCGGGGGTTTGGGGACCATGGTTTAAGGGGACTTCTAAGTCAATTGGCAAAATAATTGTATTATGAAAACATTCTGCATCCCACTTTGAAATGTGGTGTCTGGGGTCTTAAATGCTAACAAGCAGCCATCTAAGATGCATCAATTGGTCTCAACCCACCTGGAGCAAAGGAGAATGAAGAACACCAAGGTCACACGACAACTAAGAGCCCAAGAGACAGAAAGGGCCACATGAACCAGAGACCTACATCATCCTGAGACCAGAAGAACTAGTTGGTGCCCGGCCACAATCGAGGACTGCCCTGACAGGGAGCACAACAGAGAACCCCTGAGGGAGCAGGAGATCAGTGGGATGCAGACCCCAAATTCTCATAAAAAGACCAGACTTAATGGTCTGACTGAGACTAGAGGAATCCCGGTGGTCATGGTCCCCAAACCTTCTTTTGGCCCAGGACAGAAACCATTCCCGAAGACAACTCATCAGACATGGAAGGGACTGGTCAATGGGGAAGAGAGAGATACTGATGAAGAGTGAGCTACTTGTATCAGGTGGACACTTGAGACTGTGTTGGCATCTCCTGTCTGGAGGGGAGATAGGAGGGTAGAGAGGGTTAGAAACTGGCAAAATTGTCACGAAAGGAGAGACTGGAAGGACTGACTCATTAAGGGGAGAGTGTTTTTTTTTTTTTTAAGTGGGAGTATGGAGTAAGGTGTATACAAGCTTATATGTGACAGACTGACTTGATTTGTAAACTTTCACTTAAAGCACAATAAAAATTATTTTAAAAAAAGGTAGGGCCTATAAGACCTGCTGATAGATTGTATCTGGAAATTAAAGAAAATTATATGGACGAGTCCTCTTCCTCATCAACATCATCCCCATCTATTATGTGTCAGGCAATATGCTAAGTCCAGTCCTTTACATACATTTTTTTCTTCCTGCTTTTCACAACACCACTTCAAATTAGGTATTATTATGATATCTATTTTATGGATGAAGAAGCAGAGTCTCAGAGAGGCTAAGTAATTTGTCCAGCTAATTAGAAGACTCAAAGTTCAAATCCAGTCCTGCCATCAAAACCCAAGTTCCTTCTGCTATACCCGCAATTGCCATCCCATTACTATGTACCACATGCTTTTCCTTCATTCAAGCAGTACATTTGAGTAATCATGAGCAATCATGTTGTCTCTTATTTAATAGAATTTTCAATGACTCAACTTAGGCAAGAGTCTTGTGATACAGTTTAGCATGTGGTTTTCATTTCAATTTCTTATTTATCCATTTATCTTGTTTCAGAAGTAAGGTTTTCCTCAACACTTAGTAGGTGGCAGGAGTCCCTGTGTAATACAATTGGTTAATGCTTAAGTCTCCCAGCTGCTAACTGGAAACTTTGGAAGTCCACCCAGAGATACCTCAGAAGAATGGCCTAGTGATATAAAAAAAAAAAAAAATTTTTTTTTTTACTTCCGAAAAAATGAGCCATCGAAAACCCTATGGAGAGCAGTTCTTCTCTGACACACATGGGTTTTCATGAGTCAGAATCGACTCCATGGCAACTGTTGTTTTTATTTTTATATTTTAATTAGTGGGCAGCTTATTTGGAAAAGTTTTCTATGTTCTACTGGCCAAAAATACATAGTTTTAAGTTGGTAAGGACAGCAATATGAACTCGTGTTATATTGTTGCTGGGTGGAAAACCCAGGTTCTGCTCAGCGTGACTTGTCACAGCCAATAAACAAAAGGCTGAGGTGGGAGATCAGAAAGATGCTTTTATTTCCTTGGTCAAGGAAAGGAGACAGCTGGGGCTGTTGCCTCCAAGACTGCTCACATGCAGCTGGAGGAGTTGGGCTTTTACAGACAGCAGACAAGGAAATGCAAATTCATCATAAATATTCAGGATTGACCTTCACGCAGTAACTCAGCTTAGGGATGTGACTATGCATTCTAAACAAGGGTCCAATCTCCCCCAGGATGAAGAAAGAGGTAAATTTTCCTTCATTAGCATGTTAAATCTCCACCCAGAGGCTGGTCCTTACATGTATTTTGCACTTAATGAGCTAATGGGTCACTTGAAGTGCTAAAATGGCATCAAAAACCTGCTAAACTGGTTGAGGCCAGCTTTGCTATGGCCCATTCTGTGGTTACCTTGTCAAGGACAATTTCAGAAGAATGTGCAGCCTCTTCTGTTAGGTGTAGGAGGATAAACCAGAGCAGGTGTCTCTTAGAAGGGTTGGGCTCTGAGGCTGTCTGCCTCAATATTTCCTTTTGCCGTCTTCTTTGCTTAATGATGCTGAGAAAGAGAAACCAAAAAAAAAAAAAAAGTTGTCATTGAGTGGCCTAGAGTAGAATTGCCCCACAGGGTTTCCAAGGAGCAGCTGGTAGATTTCAACTGCCAACCTTGGTTAGCAGCCAAATACTTAACCAGTGGGCCACCAGCATCCCTGAAATCTAGAGCTGGCCTGGTGCTCACAGCCGGGTCTTAGTGTTCTCCTATTGAACATCAACATTTCACAGGACACAACCTCAGAAGAGGCCATCCTGGGACCACAATGAATCCAGACAAAAACAAAATCCCTGTGTCTGTCTAAACACAGGCAAAACATGAACAGCAGCAAAGCTGTAGGCGTGTCTAAACATCCCCTATCCTGGCTGATACAAGCGAATGCCTTGCTCTAGTCTGATCCCCTTCTATACAAGACGTATTAAGATATTTTACCCACCCTGCCTCTCCACTTCCTGACAGCTAATCCAGAGCAAAGCCCCACTTTCTTTTTTTTTTTTTTTATATCTGAAACAGCTTAATTTTACCTTCATTTATAATAGAATTTTTATTGTGTATAGAATTTTATGTTGGCACTTATTTTCTTTTAGCAGTTAGAAATGCTGTTCTATTGTTTCTGACTTTCATCAACTCTGTTGAGGATTCATCTGCCAATGTTATAGTCAGTACTTTAAAGGTAATGTTTCCTTTTGCTCTGTCACTCTTCAGGATTTCTTTTTTTTTGTCCTTGATTTTAAGCAATGTTACTATGATATGCCTAGGTGTAGTTTTCATTGTATTTTTCCTCCTCGAGGTTAAGGTTTTCCTCATTAGAGTTCTTTGGATAGCCCTGCTTTCTTCAACCCTCCCCCAAATCACCTGACACAGGCCCAAATGCTGTAAATCCTTTCTAACACCCTCTTCCTGAAACATCCCACCTTTCTCCAAAGTGTGTGCCCCTGCCTGCAATTATAGATGTTTGGCTGAAGGGCATTGAGAACGTTTCCTTTGTTAAATACTCTCAGATCCTTGTATTCATCAGTTTTACTGATTTACAAGATATTTTATGACCTCAGTAACTCCAATGCAAGTCTAGGGGACTCACAGGTTAAGAACCACATCCACCATCCTACACTCCCACAAGAGAAAGCCGCAGCAGGGTTGCCTCACGAAAATGCCCTGGATGCTCTTTGACAGGCCCCTCTTGCTCACGTATTATGTCAGGTGCTTCATCTAACTTATCTCATTTAATAAATGTTTTTTTTTTAATAAAAGCATTTAATAAATGCTTGCCACAATCCTGTAAACCATACATTAAACAAAAAAAAAACTCATTGCCATCAAGTCTATTCTAACTCAGAGCAACCCTACAGGACAGAGTAGAACTGTCCCATAAGGTTTCCAAGGAACAGCTGGTGGATTTGAACTGCTAACCTTTTGGTTAGCAGCCTGAGCTCTTCATCAGTGCACCAGCAGGGCTCCAGCCAGACATTAGCTCTCTTAATTTTAAGTGAAGCCTACCCAGAAAATAAATGCTGAGACAGAAGTATGGCTCAGTTTTGTCTAACTCCAAAGTCTATTGGAGACTTCCTTAAGACTTTGTTAACAAAAAAAAGAATGTTCCAAGGGAAGCTCCTAAATTTATGGAGATTAGCCACTTGCTGTTTAGAGGTAATTTGTATCCTCAAGTAGTTCTAGACTGTATTGAGGAAGGAGAAAATGGAATGCAGAACATATTAAGGTCACAGTTAACAAACAAAAAGATAAGCAGTGATCCTTTGGGCTTCTTTTTTTTTTAATTTCTACGGTTGTATGTACTATTTAAAAAGCCACCATGTTTTGTGGAAGAAAGTTTTCAAAATATATTAATTGTAAAGTGCTTTTACAGATTAGATATTTAATAGATCTCAGGAAGTTTGCATACAATGGGTATTCAGTAGAATTTTTTCAAACAATGAATGAGTAAACTGTTTCACATTTCCACACTTGATCCTCACAAAATCCGTGACATAAGGAAGGGAGAAGTGGCCCCCAGAAGTGATTCTTTCTGATGAAGAGCTGTTTTCTTTCAAAAACAGCTGCCCGTTAAGTCTGCGTACTCGTGGCGACACCACATACAACTGGATCAGACTGTTTTGATCCATAGGGTTTTCACTGACTGATTTTCAGAAGTAGACTGCCAGGCCTTTCTGAGTCTGGAAGCATCACAGCAACATGCAAGCCTCCATTGACGAATGAGTTGTGGCTGCTCATGAGGTGCACTGGCTGGAAATTGAACCCAGGCCTCCCGCATGGAAGGCGAGAATTTACCACTGAATCACCACACACTGACCCCTTCAATTTTCTATGGGTAAGGGAACCAATCCTGAAATTTTTAGTTTTAGGGCAAAGGCATTCACTGTTTTCTGCTGTTTACAGCATAGTTTTATATCAAACAGGCATAAAATTTATCATTTTATAATGCAGCGCTCTTTTCTTTGGTCGGCTTTCTTCTGGGTATCTTGAAAGGAATAGAATGACACTTGGGGCATAATGAGCTACTTTGACATCAACTTCCTAATTAAAAAGAATTTCAATATCCTGTTTATATGCTTACAAAGTACACAATTATAGTGGTTTCATGACAAATTTTTTGAAAGATTAATGAGTTTTTCATTTAAAAACCTTCAAAATGAAATAACAATTGATAAGTACTAAAAAACACAAAAAAAGCCAAACCCGTTGCCATTGAGTCGATTCTAATCCATAGCGACCTTAGAGGACAGAGCAGCACTGCCGCATAGTATTTCCAAGGAGTGGCTGGTGGATTTGAACTGCCAACCTTTTGGTTAGCAACCATACCACTTAACCACTGCAAGGAGCCCTGGTGGCACAGTGGTTAAGGGCTTGGCTGCTAACTGAAATGTTGGTGATTTGAACCCATTAGCCACTATGTGGGAGAAAGATTACAGTTTTGGAAACTTTATGGAGCAGTTCTATTCTATCCTGTAGGGTTGCTATGAGACAGAATCAACTGGCCAGCAATGAGTTTGTTTGTTTGTTTATTTGTTTTTCAAGTCTTATTACTCCTTTCTGGTCCCACAGGGTACATTGTATCCTGAAAATGCTTACTGAGAGGTAAGCACTCCAACTAGCCCACTCTCCTGTGTGGTTAATCCAGGCTCCAGGGCAACAGCCTCAAGACAGAAAAGAGTCCACTTATTTTTGAGAATACCTGAGCATTTCTCTGTCTGATTCCAAATATCTTCAATAAAATTTCATGGTTGAGGGGGAACAATCAGAGAATAAATCCATGAAATTTATTCAGATATTTTTCAGGCACAATTTAAGCAATCACATGGTTCCCTCACAGATTAAGCAAACCTTGACACACACCAAAACTCTAGTTTATTAAAAGATCACATTGTAGTGGCCTGAAAGAATCACTTCAGTTTCTAAGTATGGCTAAATTATTCCCAGTCTTGACACTGAGAAGATTATAATTAATAGGATTTCATGTCTTGAGGCAGCTTAAGTATAGTTTTTATATTTATGTAGAACTTTAATATTCTTGAAAGAATTCTAAATTACCCTTAATATTCCTTTCCTTGAATTTAGTCAGGTTATAAAGGAGGGAGACATAAGTCATTAGATAGGAGGCTTCCATCTCACCCTGTCCCACCTGCTACTAGAGGTAAGCAGTTTCCACATAAAACTGTATATAAATCTAATCACATTGAGAAAGGTATTAGAAAAAGCATGAACTCTTTTTTGACGAAAGGGCTCCTAAATCCATCTAGTACCATAACTGAATATGATTTTGTTGGATGATAATTTTTATAATGAGTAAATAGATTTGCATAGGTTTTCTAAAAGTAAAAATGTTCTGAGAAGCTAAGATTGTGACTAACCCATTGCCATAGACTCAATTCCGACTCATAGTGACACTACAGGATGGAGTAGAACTGCCCATTGGGTTTCTAAGGCTGTAAATCTTTTTTTTTTTAATTGTGCTTTAGATGAAGTTTTATAGAGCAAATTGTTTCTTATTAAATAATTAATACACATATTGTTTTGTGACATTGGCTGCCAACCCCGCGATGTGTCAACACTCTCCTCTTCTTGACCTGGGGTCCCCATTTCCATTCATCCAGGTTTCCTCTCCCCTCCTGCCTTCTTATCCTTGTCCCTGAGCTGATGTGCCCATTTAGTCTTGTACACATGGTTCAGCTACATGTTTTATTGTTTGTTTTATGGACCCGTCTAATTTTTGGCTGAAGGGTGAACCTCAGGAGTGACTTCAGTACTGAGTTAAAAGGGTGTCTGGTGGCCATACCAAGGCTATAAATCTTTAAAGAAGCAGACTGCCACATCTTTTTCCCCTGGAGTGGCTGATGGGTTCGAAATGCAGAGCTTTTAGTTAGCTACACCACCAGGGCTCCTTTTAAGATTATGACTAAAACCAAGGGTACCATATTTTAAACTGACATTTTCATTTTAAAAATACATAAAGTAACTGGAGCTTTCTGATACAATAACTATATGGCATAAGCAAAATGGGTCTTTAAAATCTAGAATTCTAGATACAAATTTCTCATAAGTGGCACACACACGCACATGCACACACACAGAAATTAATCAATAGCTCTCACTCTCACCCTGTGTGTGTGTGTATCTGTCTCTCTCCCAGAGAAAAAACCAGAGTTAATAAGCAATAGGTTTGATATCTGCTCAGATTTATGATTTATAAGAAAGCAAATAATGGTTTCTTTTAAGCCATACATGATCCAGGAAAGAACACTGACAAGAGTGAAATTTCTCCGAGAAATTAATATAGGAAAGTTTAAGTCCTTGGAAGCCAAATTATTCAGATTTTGAAAACATTCCTCAATTTTTGACATCCTGGAATTCTCTGTGGGTTTGGTGAGGAATAAGGAATGAAAACAAAGCAGAGAACAGCATAGTGATGTGGACACTTGAGACTATGAAAGTGAAAAAATCTTGCTGCCTGAAGATCGGCCAAAGCCAACTGGCAATAGAGCTGCAAAACAGTAAAGCCTTGTCGTGGATCCATTTATCCAGGGAGCAGCAGCAGTGCTATTTTAGGACATGCCACAAGGCAGCAGGGACAAATTTGCCCTGCTAGAACATCCTCAAGGCTGGCTGGAAAGGAGAGCATTTGAGTGACAGTTGGCTTCTAGATGGCCGTCCTTTCTGATCAGATAATCACTTGGAGTGAACAGCCCTAGAGATCTCCACTGAAAGAATCTGTGGTGTACATTTGAAGGCGCCTTCAGGTTGGTACGTTTTCTCCCCACTGAGTAGTGTCACCTGAGAACCTGGGCAGAGGTAATTAAAAGCAGGGAGGCCCCGATGTGAGACAGTTGGTAGAAAAAAGAAACAAAGGATTTTCAGTTTCTGCTGGCTCAGATTAAATGAATTGGTTCTCTCTCTCTCTCTTTCTCTTTTATCTAGGTCATGTCATTTGATACAAACTCATTGCTTTATATATATCTTTAAAATTCTCACAAAGTACAAAAAGAAAAACTCTCTAAGCATCCAAACTGACTCTAAGGTTACATAACTCTCAGAAAAGAACAAGTGTGCTTTTCTTATCTGTTATTGAATTAGGTGTGCTGTTTTCTCACCTTATCTTTTCAGGGTAGGTAAATGATAACATCAAGTTATATTTATGGAATCTGATTCTCCAATTCTTGGGCAATTCCCTGGGAGAAGAGACATGGACTCATTCAGGCTCACAGAGCAAGACTGCTTTAAAAGACATCCTAATGATTTTAAAAGTTGACTTAGAGCCTGAAAACACCAAAACACTCACCTAATTTAAGATGCCGCAAAGGTATCTTGGTACTTTCGATTGTGAACAAGAACAAATCATTCAACTCAATACATTAAAAAAAAAAAAGGAGGCAGAGCCAACATGACCCTACAGACAGAAGGTCCACACCATCCCTCCCCAGCAAAGACCAAAAAACTAAGTAAAACAGAGACAAACATCAATCCTGGAACCCTAAGCATCAAATGAAGAGATAAAGAACTCAGCCAAGCACTGAATGAAATAAACTGACAGAGAACAGAGTGAGCAGAGATACGTGTGGAGGTCCTCTATCAGCTAATGCAGCATGGATTCCCTATCTTGGAAGCCTGTCAGAGATCGGCTGACAGGGAGTATGGGAAAGCAGCTTCATGGAGCTCCCAGCAGGAGACAGAGCACCTGGTAACCAGCGATATATGTTTTCCCACCCACCACCATCTTTCTCCCCCCACTGCTTGGCCTCTACCACTTCCTAACTGGCTGTAGTCATTCAGCCAGACAGGAAGAATAGGGTCTATGCTGCTTGGGTTCGCCCCACCCACAGTGGCTGGCTCTATCAATTGTTGATGTTGCTTCTTTCTGATTCTTTTGGTTTCCTCCGTGCCTTTACCTGTCATCATCTCCCCCTCCTTTCTCTTGAACACCTGGCTCCCTTTGCCAGCTTTGCATCTTATTTAAAGGCTGTGAAGCACCGCTCAGCTGAGGAACTGCTTCCCCAGACCGCACTGCCACTCTGGTAGAAACCCAAGGGTCATTGTTTGCTTGTTTGTTTTGCTTTGCTTTGCTTTGTTTTCCTTTTCTTTTTGAGGCTTGGGAGCCCCTTCTAGCCAGGCTGTACTGCACAGCTTGGAAGCCGTTTTCCCAGTATTTAGAGCCACTTTCTCATTCTTTGCATCCACACCAGTGGGATGCCTGGGGGCTTTTCTTTCCTAATTTTTATTTCTTTTCTATTTCTCTCTCTCTCTTTTTTTTTTTCTTTTTGCTTTTCTCCATTTCTCAGTTCTCTTCCCTCCACTCCAATGGCAAGCTCCCTTAGCACTCTTTTCATTTTATTTTATTGTTTCTTTTGTTTGTTTCTCCTCTCTCTCCTTCAGCCCATACCCATCTGAGCTCCACACATTGCAACCTCTCCCCTCCTTCCTGCCTAACTGCATCTTGTGATGAACGTCACAGCCCCAAGCAGCACAGGCATGGCCTACAAGAAATTGCCCAGCACTGATTCCTGGCCTGCCCTGGCAGCCCTACTACATGCCACAAACAACCCATCCCAGCCCCTCCCATTCAGCTGGATCTGTCCTGATGCACTGTAGTTGAAGGACTGGCCCTGCCCATTGGACAAAGAGATGAAAAGTATCATGAGCACAGATGAGTAAACAACAAAGAATGCACAGTCCACCTCCTCAGACATAACCAATAAAACAAAAAAGCAGGATGAAACAAACAAATCTATAATCAATAAACAAAGACAATAACTATTAAATGTACCAAAGACAGCAGACAATATCAAAACACATAAAAAACAGGTCAGAATGGTTCCAGCAGGCATTCAAAATAAAACACCACATGACATTCCAGTAGAAGAAAAGGCACTAGAACTACATGATAGGGAATTCAAATCTCTAATAGTCAGGGCTATCTGAGAGCTGAAGAAAAAGCAGACAAAAATGAGCAAAAAGTAGACACATTCTTGGAAAATGCAGACAAGTTCATGGACGATACAGACAAAAAATGGAAGAATTCAGGAAAACAATACAGGAAAAAATGCCAAAATAAATTCACAACTAGAAATCATGCAAAAACAACAATTAGAGATCCAAAAGACAAACAACAAGATTTCAGAAATGAACAGTGTCATAAAAGGGCTGAGGAGCATATTTGAAACAATGGAATACAGAGTCAGAGAAATTGAAGACAAACACTTGGATACAATTTTGTTTGAGGAAAAATCAGAAAAAAGAACAAAGAAAAATGAAGAAACCCTGAGAATTATGTGGGATACAATCAAAAGCAACAATTCACAAGTGTTCAGAGTTCCAGAACATGGGGAGAAAAGACAAAACACAGAAAGGATCATTGAAGAACTGCTGACAGAAAACTTCCCCAATATCATGAAAGATGAAAAGCTGACCATTCAAGAAGCTCAATGAACTCCATATAGTATAGACCGCAAAAGAAAATCACCAAGACATATCATAATCACACTTGCTAAAACCAAAGACAAAGAAAGAATACTGACAGCAGCTCAAGAAAAATGAAATTCACATATACAGGGGAAACAATAAGACTAAGCGCTGATTATTCGGCAGGAACCATGCAGGCAAGAAGGCAATGGAATGACACATAAAAGCCTTGAAAGAAAAAAATTTCCAAACAAGAATAATATATCCTGCAAAATTCTCATTCAAATATGATGGTGAAATTAGGACATTTCCAGATAAACAGAAATTAAAGGAATATGTAAAAACCAAACCAACTTTACAAGAATTATTAAACGGAGTCCTTCAGTTTGAGAACAAACAACATCAGACCACAGCTTGAATCTAGGATGAAAGACCATACCAGCCAGATAGCAACCTAGGAAATGAACTCTCAAAGGCTATCCAAAACCAAAAGAATTACAATAGGGAACCAGAGAGGTTAATCAGTAAATGACAACAATGTCAGAACAATAAAAGAGGAATAAACTGTGTAAGTATACAACATCCTAATGGAGAGGAAAGCAAGGCATTGCCAAGTAGTAATAGACTGGTTCAAACCTACGAAAATAAGGGTAAATTTCAAGGTAAACACAAAGAAAGTTAACAAACCTATTCATCAAAATAATGAAGAAAAACATAAAGTCTCAGTAAAAACAAAAGAAATGAAAAAACTCACAAACAAAAGGAATTCAGGACAGGAGAGTAAGAGGAACAAAGAAAGTGTCAGCACCACAAAAAAAAAGGACTACAAAATGACAGCAAAAACTCACACCTATCAATAATTACACTGAATGTAAATGGCCTAAATGTACCCATAAAGAGACAGAGAGTGACAGAATGGATTAAAAAAACAGGATCCATCAATGTCTACAAGAGACACCTTAGAAACAAAGACATAAATTTATTAAAATTCAAAGGATGGAAAAAATATAACAGGCAAACAAAAAAAAGCAGGAGTGGCAATACTAATCTCACATAAAATAGACTTTAAAATCCACCATAAAAGATAAAGAAGGGCACTATATAATGATTGAAAGGATGATCCATCATGAAGGCATAACCATAATAAACATCTATGCACCCAATGACAGGGTTCAAAAATACATAAAACAAACTCTAACAGCATTGAAAAGAGAAATTGACAGTTCCACAATAATAGTAGGAGACTTAAACACAGCACTCTCAGTAAAGGACAGAACATCTAGAAAGAAACTCAACAAAGATACAGGAGAGCTAAAGGGCACAATCAGCCAACTTGACCTCATAGACATATATAGAACGCTCCACCCAACAGCTGCAAAGTACATCTTTTCCAATGCACATGGAACGTTTTCCAGAATAGACCATATCTTAGGCCACAGAGCAAACCTCAACAAAATCCAAAACATTGAGATAATACAAAGTATCTTCTCTAACCTCAACGCCATTAAGGTAGAAATTAACAGCAGGAAGAGCAAGGGGAAAAAAAAATCAATTACATGGAAACTGAATAACACCCTGCTTAAAAACCACTGGGTAATAGAAGAAATCAGAGATGGAATTAAAAAATTCCTAGAATCAAAAGGGAATGAAAATACATCATTCCAAAACCTTTGGGACACAGCAAAGGCAGTGCTCAGAGGTCAACTTATAGCAATAGACGCACACATCAATAAAGAAGAAAGGGACAAAATCAAAACATTAGCTACACATTCAAACAAATAGAAAGAGAACAGCAACAGAGGCCCACAGCCACCAGAAGAAAGAAAATAATAAAGATCAGAGCAGAAATAAATGAAGTAGGGGACAGAAAAACATTTGAAAGAATCAACAAAACCAAAAGTTGGTTCTTTGAAGTGATCAACAAAATTGACAAAGCACTGACCAAACTGACAAAAGAAAAACATGAAAGGATCCAAATAACCCAAATTAGAAATGAAATGGGGACATTATAGAAGACCCAACTGAAATAAAAAGGATCATAACAGAGTATAATGAAAAACTATACTCCAACAAAATTAAAAACCAAGAAGAAATGGATAAATGTCTAGAAACACACTACCTACCCAAATTAACAGAAAATGATGTTGAAAATCTGAACAGACCCATAACAAGAGAAGAGATTGAAAAGGCAATTAACAAAAAAAAACTCCTAACCAGAAAAAGCCTTGGCCCAGATGGCTTCACTAGAAAATTCTACCAAATATTCAGAGAAGAACTTACAGCAATACTACCCAACCTATTTCGGAACATAGAAAAGGAAGCGATACTCCCAAATTCATTCTAGGAAGCCAGCATAACCCTGATACCAAAACAAGGCAAAGACACCAACAAAAAAAGAAAATTACAGACTGGTATCATGAATATAGATGCAAAAATTGTCAACAAAATTCTAGCCAATAGGATCCAGTATCATATCAAAAAAAAAAAATACACCATGACCAAGTAGGATTCATACCAGGTATGCAAGGATGGCCGAATATTAGAAAATCAATCAATGTAATCTACCACATAAATAAAAGGAAAGAATCACATGATCATCTCGATTGACAAAGAAAAGGCATTCGACAACATCCAACATCCATTCCTGATAAAAACTCTCAATAAAATAGGTATAGAAGGGAAATTTCTCAACATAATAAAGGGCAACTATACAAAACCAACAGCCAACATCAGTCTTAATGGAGAGAGGCTGAAAACATTCCCCTTGAAAACAGGAACAAGACAAGGATGAGCTTTATCACCACTCCTATTTAACACCGTGCTGGAAGTTCTAGCTAGAGCAATAAAAAAAAAAAAGAGCAATAAGGCAACAAAAAGAAATAAAGGGCATCCAAGTTGGTAATGAAGAAGTTAAACTGTCCCTATTTGCCAATGCTATGATACTATACATAGAAAACCCAAAAGACTCCATGAGAAAACTACTAGAACTAATAGAAAGATTCAGCAGTGAAGCAGGATACAAGATAAACATACAAAAATCAGCTGGATTCCTATACACCAATAAAGAGAACACTGAAAAGGAAATCATGAAAAACAATACCATGTATAGAAAACCCAAAACGCTCCATGAGAAAACTACTAGAACTAATAGAAAGATTCAGCAGTGAAGCAGGATACAAGATAAACATACAAAAATCAGCTGGATTCCTATACACCAATAAAGAGAACACTGAAAAGGAAATCATGAAAAACAATACCATGTATAAAAGCCCCTTAAAAAAAAAATACAGTACTTAGGAATAAATCTAACCAGGGAGATAAAAAACCTAATCAAATAAAACTACAAAAAACTACTGCAAGAAACCAAAAGAAATCTACATAAATGAAAAAACATACCATGCTCATGGATAGGTAGACTCAACATTGTGAAAACGACAATTCCACCCAAAGTGACTTATAAAGATTATGCAATACCAATCCAAATACCAACAACATTCTTTAAAGAGATAGAAAAACTCATCATTAACTTTATATGGAAAGGGAAGAAGCCCCAGATAAGTAAAACACTATTGAAGAAGAAGAATAAAGTAGGAGGACTCACACTACCTAACCTCAGAACCTACTATACAACTACAGTAGTCAAAACAGCCTGGTACTGGTACAATGAGAGATACATTGACCAATGAAACAGAATTGAGAACCCAGATATAAATCCATCCACCTATGATCACCTGATCTTCCACAAGGTCCCCGAATCCATCGAATAGAGAAAAGACAGTCGTTTTAACAAATGGTGCTGGAAAAACTGGACATCCATTTGCAAAAAAATGAAACTGGACCCATACCTCACACCATACACAAAAAACTAGTTCAAAATGGATCAAAGACATAAATATAAAGCCAAAAACTATAGAATTAACATTAAGGGCCCTAATAAAAAAAATAGGGCATTAATAGGATACAAACCATAACCAACAACACACAAACTCCAGAAGATAACCTAGATAACTGAGATTTTCTAAAAGTAAAACACTTATGCTCATCAAAAGAATTCACCAAAAGAGTAAAAAGAGAACCTACAGACTGGGACAAAATTTTAGCTATTACAAATCAGACAAAGGCCTAATCTCTAAAATCTACAGAAAAATCCAACACTTCTACAACAAAAAGACAAATAATTCATTTAAAAACTGGGCAAAGGAAATAAACAAACACTTCACCAAAAAAGACATTAAAGCAGCCAACAGATCCATGAGAAAATGCTCGTGATCACTAGCCATTAAAAAAAAAAAAAAAATGCAAATCAAAACCACAATCAGATACCATCTCACCCCAGCAGTATTGGCACGAATCAACAAAACAGGAAATAACTGATGTTGAAGAGGCTGGGGGGAGATCGGAACTCTTACGCACTGCTGGTAGGACGCAAAATGATACAACCATTTTGGAAAATCATATGGCACTTCCTTAGAAAGCTAGAAATAGAAATACCATATGATCCAGCAATCCCATTCCTAGGAATATATCCTAGAGAAATAGGAGTTGTCACACAAATAGGCATATGCACACCCATGTTCACAGCAGCATTGTTCACAATAGCAAAAAGACAGAAACAACCTACATGCCCATTAACAGATGAATGGATAAGCGAACTATGGTACAAACACACAATGGAGTATTAACGCAACAATAAAGAACAATGATGAATCTGTGAAGTATCTTGTAACATGGATAAATCTGGAGGGCATTATGCTGAGTGAAATAAGTCAGTCACAAAAGGACAAATATTGCATGAGACCACTACTGTAAAAACTCATGAGAAGGTTTACACACACACACACAAAAACGATCTTTGATGGTTACAAGGTAGGGGAGGAGTGGTGATGGAAGAACACTAAATAGACAATAGATAAGTGGTAACTTTGGTGAAGGGTAAGACAATACAAAATACTAGGAAAGCCAGCACAACTTGTACAAGGCAAGGTCATGGAAGCTCCATAGACACATCCAAACTCCCTAAGGGACCGAATTGCTGGGCTGAGGGCTGTGGGGACCATGCTCTCAGGGATTATCTAGCTCAACTGGCATAACATAGTTTATAAAGAAAATGTTCTACTTTCTACTCTGGTGAGTAGTGTCTGGGGTCTCAAAAGCCTGTGAGTGGCCATCTAAGATGCTCCACTGGTCTCACCCCTTTGGGAGCAAGGAATAATGAAGAAAACTAAAGATACAGGGAAAGATTAGTCCAAAGGACTAATGGACGACATCTACCACAGCCTCCACCAGAATGAGTCCAGTACAGCTAGATGGTGCCCGGCTACCACCACTGACTGCTCTGACAGGAATCACAATAGAAGGGCCCAGACAGAGCTGGATAAAAATGTAGAACAAAATTTTAACTCACTGAAAAAAAAAAAAAGCCAGACTTACTGGCCTGACAGAGGCTGAAGAAACCCTGAGAAAATGACCCCTGGACACCCTTTTAGCTCAGTAACGAAGTCACACCCGAGGTTCACCCTTCAGCCAAAGATTAGACAGGCACATAAAACAAAACGAGACTAAAGGGACACACCAGCCCAGGGGCAAGGACTAGAAGGCAGGAAGGGACAGGAAAGCTGGTAATAGGGAACCCAAGTTCAAGAAGAGAGAGTGTTGACATGTCGTGGCGTTGTTAATATCATAAAACAATATGTGTTTAATGAGAAACTAGTTTGTTCTGTAAACATTCATCTAAAGTACAATTAAAAAATAAAAAAGTTCAGTGCAAGGCTCTAGAACAATAAGCACCTGATGTTTTTCTAAAGAAATTCCAGTAAGTACTTGTGAGTTTTACTAAAGCCCTCTCTTAAACAAAAATAATTGTTACATCATTCTAAATAGCAACAATAATAAAAGTTGCAGAACCGTCTGGAACTATTTTGTTATCAAGCCACTGCACGCCTGCAATGAAATGCAGTTTCATAATCCTTTTGTGCCTACAGAGAATGTTGAGACCACTGACTTTTTTTTTAAGTAAGAGTGAGAACAAAAATATTTTTCCTGTGCTTAGAGTGGCATTAAAGAACATGGAGAAATACCACATTTTCAAAAGTGCTTTCATCACACTTTCAGCTTCTAATAGTATCATCTGTCCACAAAGATGACATGTTTTATTTGTCCCTCTGGTACAAGTTGTTTGCCATCATGATGTCAATCAAAAGCAAATTTACGCCACTGTCAGACACAAAGCATATCCTTTTCCACAGTATTCTTTTTTTTTTTAATTTTTATTAAGCTTCAAGTGAACATTTACCATTCCAATCAGTCTGTCACATGTAGGTTTACATACATCTTACTCCCTTCTCCCACTTGCTCTCCCCCTATTGAGTCAGCCCTTACAGTCTCTCGTTTCATGCCAATTTTGCCATCTTCCCTCTCTCTCTATCTTCCCATCCCCCCTCCAGTCAAGAGTTGCCTACACACTCTCCCGTGTCCACCTGATTTAATTAGCTCACTCTTCATCAGCATCTCTCTCCCCCCCACTGACCAGTCCTTTTCATGCCTGATGATTTGTCTTCGGGGATGGTTCCTGTCCTGTGCCATCAGAAGTTCTGGGGAGCATTGTCTCTGGGATTCCTCTAGTCGCAATCATACCATTAGGTGTGGTCTTTTAGTGAGAATTTGGGGTCTGTATCCCATTGGTCTCCTGCTCCCTCAGGAGTTGTCTGTTGTGCTCCCTGACAGGACAGACATCGATTGTGGCTGGGCACCAACTAGTTCTTCTGGTCTCAGGATAATGTAGGTCTCTGGTTCATATGGCCCTTTCTGTCTCTTGGGTTCTTAGTTGTCGTGTGACCTTGGTGTTCTTCCTTTGCCTTTGCTCCAGGTGGGTTGAGACCAATTAATGTATTTTAGATGGCCGCTTGTTGGCATTTAGGACCCCAGGCGCCACAATTCAAAGTGGGATGCAGAGTGTTTTCATAATAGAATTGTTTTGCCCATTGACTTAGAAGTCCCCTCAAACCAAGTTCCCCAGACCCCAGCCCCTGATTCGCTGACCTTTGAAGCTTTCATTTTATCCCGGAAACCTCTTTACTTTTAATCCAGTCCAATTAGGCTGACCTTCCTTGTTTTGAGGGTTGTCTTTCCCTTCACCCAAAGCAGTTCTTATCTACAGATTGATCTATAAAAAGCCCTCTCCCTCCCTCCCTCCCTCCCCCCTTTGTAACCACAAAAGTATATGTTCTTTTCCGTTTTTTCTATTTCTCAAGATCTTATAATAGTGGTCTTATACAATATTTGTCCTTTTGCAACTGACTCATTTCACTCAGCATAATGCCTTCCAGATTCCTCCATGTTATGAAATGTTTCAGAGATTCGTCACTGTTCTTTATCGATGCGTAGTATTCCATTGTGTGAATATACCACAATTTATTTACCCATTCGTCCGTTGATGGACATCTTGGTTGCTTCCAGCTTTTTGCTATTGTAAACAGAGCTGCAATAAACATGGGTGTGCATGTATCTGTTTGTGTGAAGGCTCTTGTATCTTTAGGGTATATTCCGAGGAGTGGGATTTCTGGGTTGTACGGTAGTTCTATTTCTAACTGTTTAAGATAACGCCAGATGGATTTCCAAAGTGGTTGTACCATTTTACAATCCCACCAGCAGTGTATGAGAGTTCCAATCTCTTCGCAGCCTCTCCAACATTTATTATTTTGTGTTTTTTAAATTAATGCCAGTCTAGTTGGTGTGAGATGGAATCTCATCGTAGTTTTAATTTGCATTTCTCTAATGGCTAATGATCGAGAGCATTTTCTCATGTATCTGTTGGCTGCCTGAATATCTTCCTTAGTGAAATGTGTGTTCATATCCTTTGCCCACTTCTTGATTGGGTTGTTTGTCTTTTTGGGGTTGAGTTTTGACAGAATCATGTAGATTTTAGAGATCAGGCGCTGGTCTGAGATGTCATAGCTGAATATTCTTTCCCAGTCTGTAGGTGGTCTTTTTACTCTTTGGTGAAGTCTTTAGATGATCATAGGTGTTTGATTTTTAGGAGCTCCCAGTTATCGGGTTTCTCTTCATCATTTTTGGTAATGTTTTGTATTCTGTTTATGCCCTGTATTAGGGCTCCTAGGGTAGATCCTATTTTTTCTTCCATGATTTTTATCGTTTTAGTCTTTATGTTTAGGTCTTTGATCCACTTGGAGTTAGTTTTTGTGCATGGTGTGAGGTATGGGTCCTGTTTCATTCTTTTGCAAATGGATATCCAGGTATGCCAGCACCATTTGTTAAAAAGACTATTATTTGCCCAATTGACTGACACTGGTCCTTTGTCAAATATCAGCTGCTCATACGTGGATGGATTTATATCTGGATTCTCAATTCTGTTCCATTGGTCTATGTGCCTGTTGTTGTACCAGTACCAGGCTGTTTTGACTACTGTAGCTATATAATAGGTTCTGAAATCAGGTAGAGTGAGGCCTCCCACTTTCTTCTTCTTTTTCAGTAATGTTTTGCTTATCCGGGGGATCTTTCCTTTCCATATGAAATTAGTGATTTGTTTCTCTATCCCCTTAAAGTATGACATTGGTATTTGGATTGGAAGTGCATTGTATGTATAAATGTCTTTTGGTAGAATAGACATTTTTACTATGTTAAGTCTTCCTATCCATGAGCAGGGTATGTTTTTCCACTTAAGTATGTCCTTTTGAATTTCTTGTAGCAGAGTTTTATAGTTTTCTTTGTATAGGTCTTTTACATCTTTGGTAAGATTTATTCCTAAGTATTTTATCTTCTTGGGGGCTACTGTGAATGGTATTGATTTGGTTATTTCCTCTTCAGTGTTCTTTTTGTTGATGTAGAGGAATCCAAGTGATTTTTGTATGTTTATTTTATATCCTGAGACTCTTCCAAACTCTTCTATTAGTTTCAGTAGTTTTCTGGAGGATTCCTTAGGGTTTTCCATGTATATGATCATGTCATCTGCAAATAGTGATAGCTTTACTTCCTCCTTACCAATCTGGATACCCTTTATTTCTTTGTCTAGCCTAATTGCTCTGGCTAGGACTTCAAGTACGATGTTGAATAAGAGCGGTGATAAAGGGCATCCTTGTCTCGTTCCCGTTCTCAAGGGAAATGCTTTCAGGTTCTCTCCATTTAGAGTGATATTGGCCGTTGGCTTTGCATAGGTGCCCTTTATTATGTTGAGGAATTTTCCTTCAATTCCTATTTTGGTTAGAGTTTTTATCACAAATGGGTGTTGAACTTTGTCAAATGCCTTTTCTGCATCTATTGATAAGATCATGTGGTTTTTATCTTTTGTTTTATTTATGTGATGGATTACATTAATGGTTTTTCTGATATTAAACCAGCCTTGCATACCTGGTATAAATCCCACTTGATCAGGGTGTATTATTTTTTTGATGTGTTGTTGGATTCTATTGGCTAGAATTTTGTTGAGGATTTTTGCATCTATGTTCATGAGGGATATAGGTCTAAAATTTTCTTTTTTTGTAATGTCTTTACCTGGTTTTGGTATCAGGGAGATGGTGGCTTCATAGAATGAGTTGGGTAGTATTCCGTCTTTTTCTATACTTTGAAATACCTTCAATAGTAATGGTGTTAAGTCTTCTCTGAAAGTTTGGTAGAACTCTGCAGTGAAGCCATCTGGGCCAGGACTTTTTTTTGTTGGAAGTTTTTTGATTACCGTTTCAATCTCTTTTTTTGTTATGGGTCTATTTAGTTGTTCTACTTCTGAATGTGTTAGTTTAGGTAGGTAGTATTGTTCCAAGAATTTATCCATTTCTTCTAGGTTTTCTAATTTGTTAGAGTACAATTTTATGTAGTAATCTGATATGATTCTTTGACTTCATTTGGTTCTGTTGTGATGTGGTCCTTCTCGTTTCTTATTCGGGTTATTTGTTTCCTTTCCTGTTTTTCTTTAGTCAGTCTAGCCAGTGGTTTATCAATTTTGTTAATTTTTTCAAAGAACCAGCTTTTGGCTTTGTTAATTCTTTCAATTGTTTTTCTGTTCTCTAATTCATTTAGTTCAGCTCTAATTTTTATTATTTGTTTTCTTCTGGTGGCTGATGGGTTCTTTTGTTGCTCATTTTCTATTTGTTCAAGTTGTCGGGACAGTTCTCTGATTTTGGCTCTTTCTTCTTTTTGTATGTGTGCATTTATCGATATAAATTGGCCTCTGAGCACTGCTTTTGCTGTGTCCCAGAGGTTTTGATAGGAAGTATTTTCATTCTCATTGCGTTCTAAGAATTTCCTTATTCCCTCCTTGATGTCTTCTATAACCCAGTCTTTTTTCAGGAGGGTATTGTTCAGTTTCCAAGTATTTGATTTCTTTTCCCTAGTTTTTCTTTTATTGATTTCTAGCTTCATTGCCTTGTGGTCTGAGAAGATGCTTTGTAATATTTCGATGTTTTGGATTCTGGAAAGATTTGTTTTATGACCTAATATGTGGTCTATTCTAGAGAATGTTCCATGTGCACTAGAAAAAAAAGTATATTTTGCAGCAGTTGGGTGGAGAGTTCTGTATAAGTCAATGAGGTCAAGTTGGTTGATTGTTGTAAGTAGGTCTTCCGTGTCTCTATTGAGCTTCTTACTGGATGTCCTGTCCTTCTCCGAAAGTGGTGTGTTGAGGTCTCCTACTATATATGTGGAGGTGTCTATCTCACTTTTCAATTCTGTTAAAATTTGATTTATGTATCTTGCAGCCCTGTCATTAGGTGCGTAAATATTTAATATAGTTATGTCTTCCTGATCAATTGTCCCTTTTATCATTATATAGTGTCCTTCTTTATCCTTTGTGGCGGATTTAAGTCTAAAGTCTATTTTGTCAGAAATTAATATTGCTACTCCTCTTCTTTTTTGCTTATTGTTTGCTTGATATATTTTTTTCCATCCTTTGAGTTTTAGTTTGTTTGTGTCTCTAAGTCTAAGGTGTGTCTCTTGTAGGCAGCATATAGATGGATCGTGTTTCTTTATCCAGTCCGTGACTCTCTGTCTCTTTATTGGTGCATTTAGTCCATTTACATTCAGCGTAATTATAGATAAGTAAGTTTTTAGTGCTGTCATTTTGATGCCTTTTCATGTGTGTTGTTGGCCATTTCATTTTTCCACATGCTTTTTTGTGCTGAGACGTTTTTCTTAGTAGCTTGTGAGATCCTCATTTTCATAATGTTTAACTTTGTGTTTATTGAGTCGTTACGTTTTTCTTGGCTTTTTTCTTGAGTTATGGAATTGATATTCCTTTTTGTGGTTACCTTTTTATTTACCCCTATTTTTCTAAGTAAAAACCTAACTTGTATCCTTCTATATCGCCTTGTATCACTTTCCATCTGGCAGTTCAATGCCTCCTATATTTAGTCCCTCTTTTTGATTATTGTGATCGTTTAGCTATTGATTTCCATGATTTCCTGTTGTGTGTATTATTTTGTTTATTTATTTATTTTTTAGAATTAGTCTTAATTTGTTTGTTTTTGTGTTTTCCCTATTTGAGTTGCGTTGATATCAGGGCGTTCTGTTTTGTGACCTTGTATTGTGCTGGTACCTGATATTATTGGTCACCCGGCCAAACAATCTCCTTTAGCATTTCTTGCAGTCTTGGTTTAGTTTTTGCAAATTCTCTAAACTTGTGTTTATCTGTAAATATCTTAATTTCTCCTTCGTATTTCAGAGAGAGTTTTGCTGGATATATGATCCTTGGTTGGCAGTTTTTCTCGTTCAGTGCTCTGTATACGTCGTCCCATTCCCTTCTTGCCTTCATGGTTTCTGCTGAGTAGTCTGAACTTATTCTTATTGATTCTCCCTTGAAGGAAACCTTTCTTTTCTCCCTGGCTGCTTTTAAAATTTTCTGTTTGTCTTTGGTTTTGGCGAGTTTGATGATAATATGTCTTGGTGTTTTTCTTTTTGGATCAATCTTAAATGGGGTTCGATGAGCATCTTGGATAGATATCCTTTCGTCTTTCATGATGTCAGGGAAGTTTTGTGTCAGGATTTCTTCAACTATTTTCTCTGTGTTTTCTGTCCCCCCTCCCTGTTCTGGGACTCCAATCACCCGCAAGTTATCCTTCTTGATAGAGTCCCACATGATTCTTAGGGTTGCTTCATTTTTTTTAATTCTTTTATCTGATTTTTTTTCAGCTATGTTGGTGTTGTTTCCCTGGTCCTCCAGAAGTCCCAGTCTACATTCTAATTGCTTAAGTCTGCTCCTCTGACTTCCTATTGCGTTGTCAAATTCTGTAATTTTATTGTTAATCTTTTGGATTTCTACATGCTGTCTCTCTATGGATTCTTGCAACTTGTTAATTTTTCCACTATGTTCTTGAATAATCTTTTTGAGTTCTTCAACGGTTTTATCAGTGTGTTCCTTGGCTTTTTCTGCATTTATCCTAATTTCATTTGTGATATCTTTAAGCATTCTGTAAATTAGTTTTTTATATTCTGTATCTGATAATTCCAGGATTGTATCTTCATTTGGGAAAGATTTTGATTCTTTTGTTTGGGGGGTTGGAGAAGCTGTCATGGTCTGCTTCTTTATGTGGTTTGATATGGACTGCCGTCTCCAAGCTATCACTGGGAAACTAGATTTTCCAGGTAGTCGGCTAAAACAAAAATGCAGTCAGATCCCTATCTGAATTCTCCCTCTGGCCCCGGGTATTTGGATGTTAATGGGGCTGCCTGGGGAGGGTGGGGGAGGGATCTGAGAGCTAGGAGTGTAAAATAAAAAAAAAGGAGTGTAGCACCACAGAATATAGAGCTGAACACCGCGTTCACACTCCGCCCCCGTTCGCCAAAATCCGGGCGGAACAGGTCCCCGGCTAGGACGCTGCTTTCCTTGCTCGAATACCAGTCACTTCCTCCCAGGGACTTCTCCCTCCGGTGCGCGGCACAGCTCGCGGGCACTGGGTGGGCGTTTCCCGCACGAACAGGTGGGCCCGCCCCCAGGGTCTATTCAGGCGATTATAACTGGGCCCCGCGGTCACGCCCCGCCCGTGCGCGTGCCCAAATCCCAGCGGGACGACTTCCGGGTTGGGACGCTGCTTTCCCCGTTCCGGAACCAGTCACTTCCTCCCGGGGACTTCTCCTTCCGGTGCGCCACACCTCTCGCACGAACTGGGTGGGCATCACCCGCACGGCCAGGTGGGCCCGCCCCCTGGGTTAATTCAGGGTAATAAAAATGGACCCCGCGCTCACGCCCCGCCCCCGCTCGCGCCCAAATCCCAGCAGGACGGCACCCCGTCTGGGACGCTGCTTTCCCTGCTTCGGGACCAATCACTTCCTCCTGGGGACTTCTCCTTCCGGTGCTCCACACCTCTGGCACGAACTGGGTGGGCGTCACTCGCACGACCAGGTGGGCCCGCCCCCTGGGTCAATTCAGGGTAATAAAAATGGACCCCGCGCTCACGCCCTGCCTGCGCATGCGCCCAGATCCCAGCGGAGTGGCTCCCCGTCTGGGATGCTGCTTTCCCTGCTTTGAGAACAGTCACTTCCGGGGATTTCTCCCTCTGGTGTGCCGCGCCACACGCGCGGACTGGGTGTGCGTCCTCCCGCACGAACGTGTGGGCCCGGCCCCGGGGTCACTTTAGGGAAATATAGTTGACCCCCCTCCCCTGCTCGCGCCCCGTCGGCTTCTCGCCTAACTCCCGGCAGGACGGCACCCCAGCTGGGACGCTGTTCTCCCCACTCCCAGATCAGTCACTGCCTCCCGGGTGCTTCTCCCTCCGGCTGCGCCTCTACGCCGCCCGCGCCAACCAACTAGACTTCCTCCCGGGATGGGTTCGGGGGGAAGGGGTGGGCCCCCTTTCTGTGCCGTCTGCCCCCCTGGGCTCTGCCCCAGATCGGGCTCCGAAGGTCACCTGCCTGGTACGCTGGCTCCTGGTTCTGAAAACAGTCGCTGTCTGCCCGTATTCGTTTTCCATCTCTAAGTCTGTCCTTGTTGTTCAGAGTTCGTAGATTGTTATGTATGTGATCGATTCCCTTGTTTTTTCGAGTCTTTGTTGCAAGAGGGATCCGCGGTAGCGTCCACCTAGTCCGCCATCTTGGCCCCGCCTCCACAGTATTCTTGAGGATAGCATGTCATTTGTCTATCAGCCAAAGTCTAAGCAGTCTTCTTCACACTCCAAAAGTAAGTCTCCTTTCAGAGTTCCTGATAGGCGGAGTTACTTTCAGCATAACAATATCATCACTTCCACCTACGCTGCCATTCACAAATTTACCAAGCTGCAGAAAGGCTATTAGTACCAATTTTGTCCCCTTGTTAGATCTAGGATTCCTCTTGATTGTTACTGCCTAAGAGGAAAGTGGGAGATTATTCTTAGAAATACTGTATTATTAGTCACAGCCATTGAGCAGAGTCTCTTAACCCGTTGGAGAATCTGAGAAAGGTTATGAACAGTTTCCTCAGACATAAATTCACAGGAGGGACAATCACAAACATCTGTGCATAGTTTCAGGCATTCACATATTCCTGAAGTTCAGGGATCCCAGGTAAAACTCCTGCCTTTGGCTTATTGAAAAAGACTCAGTTGCCCAAGGTAGCTGTTGTTTGTCAATTTCGTGTTGCCTTATCTGCACAAAGGCTCAAGAAGGTGACCAGTGGACAGAAAACATTTGGTTGTATTAGCTCCTGCTTAAAATGGCTGGCATTTCATTCCCCTAAAATCTGTCCTAACACCATACTCCATTTCTCCCCTTAATTATTATTAAGGGCAAAGCTCGAGATAGCCCCTTCCTCCTTCCACACACAACTCTCAATTTCCTTTTTAGAAACGTATTGCCCCTTACCAGGAGGACACTTACTATCTATTTTGGTCATGTTTTACTTCCTAGGCTACACACACACACACACACACACACACACACACACACACTCACTAACATTCTGTGGATTGCATCCCGAACTTTTCCTTTTGTGAAAAGTTTTCCCTTATTCAGTGTTTGTGTTGTTGTTGTTGTTACCTGCCATCAAGTCAACAGCAACTCATTGAACCCTATGCACAACAGTATTGGACTGTTGTGATCCACAGGGTTGTCATTGAATGATTTTAGGAAGTGGATCATCAGGCCTTTCTTCCTAGTCTGTCCTTAGCCTGGAAGCTCCACTGAACCCTGTTCAGCATCATGGCAACATGCAAGCCTCCACTGGCAGATGAGTTGTGGCTGTGCTTGAGGTCAATTGACCAGGAATTGAAGCCAGGTCTCCTGAACGGAAGGCAAGAATTCTACCCGTGCACACCACTGCCTTCTCACTCAGTAGTTACTGCTCGTTAAGTACCCATACTGGCTCTCTCATCGCATGCGTCACTTCACTCAGCTCTCCTGGCACAGCAAGGAGGCATCAAAGTCACTGCCAGGCCCTCTGTCAATGCCCCCTTCAGGCCAAAGACACATCTCTAGGTTTTGACAATGAGAAATAGAATTCTCATGGCTAATCTCTCACTTCTACCCTCCCACCCCAGTCAAACTCCCTCCTTAGCCCCCTTTCAAAATTTGTATTGATTGATTGACTGATGTGAAAAAATCATATTCTTAATAAACCAGTACCTTTTTTTCCCCTCCTAAACACAAAGATCTACTCTTACTAGGTCAAAGCCAGGTGAACATGATCTCCTAGGAGCCTATGATGGTAATTGCCAAACTCTCTGTGTGCATGAAGCAGTTGAAACACCTTTAGTTTATTGCTGTACAGTATTGGTGGGCTGTCAATTACCCAACCAAGAAAAGAAGAAAGAATTCATTCATTTATTCACTCAAAAATATTTATTCACTCAAAAATATTTACTCAAAACCCATTGTAGTTAAGTTGATTCTGACTCATAGCAACCCTATAAGACAGAGTAGAACTGCCCCATAGGGTTTCCAAGGCTGAAAATCTTTACAGAAGTAGATTGCCACAACTCTCTCCCATGGAACAGATGGTGGGATTGAACGACCCACATTCTGGGTAGCAGCTGAACGCTTAACCACTGCGCCAGCACTATATTTCTTCACACGCTGTTATCAGTCTGGAAATTCAGGGGGAGTAAAAAGACAGATAGTGCCCCTGCTCCCTGGAGATTACATTCTAGTGGAGGGATGACAAATAAATAAATGAATAAACAGAGGCTTTAACAAGATAATTTCAGATAATTTAAAATGGCATTTTGAAGCCAGGTAACAACTTGACAATGACCAGAGACTACGGAACCCTTAGGTTTGGAGATTAAGGAAGGCCTCCCTGGGGGAGACATTTGAGTGGCACTTGGCTGACAGTAAGCAATAACTATGCAAAAATTAGGGAGCAGAGCTTTTCAGACGGAAGGAACGGCAAGGTCAAAGCCCTAGCATAAGAATGAGCAGGAAATTCTAGGAACAGAAAGATGGGCTATTTTATTGGAGCAGAATGAGCATATGAGAAAGTACCATGAAATGAGGCCAAGAGAGAAGGGGCTCGTTATGGATTGAATTGTGTCCCCCCAGAATGTATTGAAATCCTAACCCCTGTACCTATAAATATAACCCTGTTTGGAAATTGAGTTTTTCTTTTGTTATGTTAGTGAATTCACACCAGTGTTGGGTGGGCACTAAACATAATCACTACTGAGTTTTAAAAAAGACCAGAATAGACAGGCATACACAGGAGGAAGAGAAAGATAGTCAAGGAAGATAGATGCACCCGAAAGCCCAGGAACGCCAAGGATTGCTGGCAGCTACTAGAAGCTGAAATAGACAAGGAAAGACCTTCCCCTAGATCCACGCCCTGAGCTTGGACTTCTAGTCTCAGCAAAGATGTCACTTTGAGGACTAAGGTGTGCCCTACCCAAGCCATGGTACTTTCAGTCACCTCATACGTATGTGAAAGCCGGACAATGAATAAGGAAGACTGAAGAAGAATTGATGCCTTTGAATTATGGCAAAGAATATGGAATATACCTTGGGCTGCCAGAAGAACAAACAAATCTGTCTTGGAAGAAGTACAGCCAGAATGGCTCTTGGAAGCAAGGATGGCAAGACTTTGTCTCACATACTTAGGACACGTTATCAGGCGTGACTAGCCCCTGAAAGGGCTTCATGCTTAGTAAAATAGAGAGTCTGTGAAAGAGAGGAAGATCCTCAACGAGGGGAATTGACACAGTGGCTACAACAATGGACTCAAGCATAGCAATGATTGTGAAGATGGTACAGAATTGGGCAGTATTTCGTTCTATTGTACACAGGGTTGCTATGAGTGGGAACCAACTCAACAGCATCTAACAAGTCTCCTGAACTGTGGGAAAATTAATTTCTATTCTTTAAAGACACTTCGTGGTATTTCTGTTACAGCAGCACTAGGTAACTAACCAAAAAAAAAAGTGAAACTCTACTATCAAGTTGATTCCAACTCATAGAGACCCTGTAGGCCAGAGTAGAACTGCACCATAGGGTTTCCAAGGAGCAGCTGGTAGATTTGAACTGCCAACCTTTGTTAGTAGCCATAGCTCTTAACCACTGTACCACCAGAGCTGCACAGGGTTTATTCTTTCAGGTTTATAAGAAGAGTTTGGATTTTAAGTACAAGGAGAGCCATTGGAGAGTTTGAAGCAGAAGGTGACATAATCTGATTTACAGTATAGGAAGATTACTCTAGTATTTTGGAAACCCTGTTGGCATAGTGGATTAGAGCTATGGCTGCTAACCAAAAGGTTAACTCTGTGGGACTGTTTCCCATCTTTAGCTATTATACACATGCTGAAATTAATAAGCTTCTATGTGCATCGTGCTTTGTATGTACAAGTGTATCTATAGAATAAATTCCTAGAAGTAAAATCCTGGAGTCAAATGCTGTCTTTCATGGTTTATTATTATTAGCCCATAATTTCTTGTTAAATCATTAATAAGGAAAAGCATATATATACACACACACACACATATGCACACACACACACACACACACACACACTTCCATGCCAATCTATATTGAGCAGTATTGGAATAATATATATATATCACTCAATATTGATTGGTTCTAATGATTGATTGAATGAGTGGGAGAATCGATTTCAACCATAAGTAGTGTGATAAGAGGAAGGAATAGAAACATTTGTAATCTTAATGATTTCTCAAATAACCCATGATCCCATTACCAGGCAACTCAGAAGTAGGGAAATAAATGAAAATACATAGAAAACCCTTCAGGGAAAAGGTAGAACAACGTTGATCTCTACAACAGCCCACGAGCCCCCCTGGGCTTACGGGGCTCTATGGGAGAAAGGTCCCTAGATATTTCTTTGCATAGAAGCAGTCTTGGGACAGGATGATTCAGTGTACAAATAATCTCCATCTCTTTTTATGACCAGATATAGAAACCTCTTTTAGCATTTTCACTGAAAAGAAAATTGATATTTTTAAGCTGATGTCATTGTATGACTTCTCAATCATTACCTATTCAGATAGGAAAGCTGAGGGAAAAAGTAATTAGAAACTTGATGAGTAAGTGTTCATTTGTTTTCATGTGCCTGGTACTCACCAGGATACAGCCAAACCCAATACTATGTTTAAAAAATTCTGTAACAGTAGTGATTCAGAAGGGCAAGAAATACTGGTGTTAGGGTGCTTGATTCTATTTCTGCCCATAAGATGTTTTCCTAGTGATATATTTTATTCTTTCACTGTTAGAGCCCACTGCTTTGGATTAAAATACCAGCAGCCAACTAAATCTGACAGAAAAGTTCAAGAGCAATGTTGTTCATTTCATTCACCCTTACAAATTAACACAATCTACTCCTTGCGAAGTACTGTAGGGAACACGAAGTGATATAGACCCTGGCCCCTGTCTCTGGGGTGTTTATATTCTAACAGAATAAATAAGATGTGCTGAATAACTCATGTATATCATTAGTGTCGTTACAAACAAAGTGCTTCAAGGGTACGAAGGAGGAAAAGAACATTGCTAATAATAAAGCCATTGAGACAGGCTCTGAAGGAAAAGAGAAAGAAGTGCATGTGTTTAGTTCTGACTCCATTAAACTTTAATTGAGGTACCTTCTTAAAAGGTCTAGGAAAATGAGGCTCATAAAATCCCTGAGCATAAGAAGCCAAGTCAAAATGAGCAATACCTGTAGGCCATTCGCTTCTGCCTTATGTGCAAAGCCAACTGTGTGAAATGTTCTTAGGAGGTAAAGTTCAGAGAAATGAATAAATTATTGTTAAGGTTTTATTAACCAACTCATTAATCTGAGGCTTAAGGTTTCTAGATTTAAATAGAAATTTGGAAATTTTAGGACTGTACACTTTACCTAGTCCAATAATCTTATTTACAAGTGTAGAAACTGAGGCCATGACAACCAGTTATCAGGTTACTTGCTCTAGGTCAGGCAATGAATGGCGAAACCTATTCTGGACCACAAGTTGCATCACATTTCTGTTTCCCTTGTATTAACCTCTGTTTCACAGATGTAAAATTACATCTTGAAAAGACTTTCGGCTGTTGAATGAGAAAGACTGTGCACGTATACATATATATACAGATATGTATGTAGTATTATAGTATAACATACAAATATATAATTCATTTATTTCATAAGGTTGTAACATATTACACTTAATAAGTTCCCTCTGATTTGGGTTGAATGGTTATAACCGATTTAATTTTACTTCATATTAAAAGAATAACATTTTCCTGAGTTTTCAAATTGATCTATAATAAAAAGATGTTTGTAATGCGGCACTTATTTTTAAAATAAATGAACGAAATACTCAGAAAGTAAATGAGAAAAATGTCTATAAATCTGATCTCTGTGGGGGAAAAAAAAAATCAGTCACTTATTGTGATTATTTCATCAGACCTGAACACAGTCCTTTGTAAAGTAGGTGAAGTTTACAAAACAGGCATTTATGTAACCCATAAATCTTGGTCATTTTTAAATTTTGCTTCTTATGCTCAGAGCTTTTCTCAGCCTTTTGTAATTATAAATGAAGATTTCAAGGCAGTGGGGCCTTGTGCTGGAGCCTTCAAATTCCAGTGGTGAAGTACTTGTTTTGCTGGCCCTGTTGCAGCACCAATGCAAGGGTCAGAAATCCATTCTTCTCACCTCTGTCTTCAAGTATCAACCCCATGCCAAGTTCTATGGACTGTGGTAGCTGTTATTATTGGCTGTCCAGCCTGCTTCTCCCTTAACCAGCTTTTTTCTGATAACAGACTGCGCAATATAACCCTCCTCCACCCACTCAAATACACAGAGATAGGTATTGATCCAGGCCTACCCAAAAATAAGACTTACCCCACTGGACCCAGAAATTAGTTCAGGAGCAGACCTGTTAGCTAAGCTGTGTTAACTAGAGCTCCTCTCTGGGATTAATAAGTGGACTTTAAGTGAGAGAGGCTTTCTTTCTCTTGGGGTTGCTAAGCTGGGACTGGATCTGCTGGTGACCACCATCCTTGGCCATGAGAGAAAAATTCTTTCTGCAGTGGGACAAAGTAAGACCAAACATACAAGAAAGTATCATCCAGCGATGGCAAGACAGAGCCCTGACTGTGATGTTTGAGTGCTGCAATCCACAGGAGCCTGAAACCCTTTGCTTTCTGTGTAGGTATTACAGGAGTCCAGCATGTTGTTGCCCTTGTTAGGTGCCATTGAGGCAGTTCTGACTCATAACGACCCTATGCACAAAAGAACAAAACACTGCCCAGTCCTGTGCCATCCTCACAATCCTTGCTATGCTTGAGCCCATTGTTGCAGCCACTGTGTCAGTCCATTTCGTTGAGGGTCTTCCTCTTTTTCACTGACCCTCTACTTTATCAAGCATAATGGCCTTCTCCAGGGACTGGTCCCTCCAGATAACAAGTCCTTTAAACAAATGGACCCTGACGCCCATGTACCGCCATATAATCATTTTTTTCTTTTTCTTACAAAAATACACACACACCAAAAAAAGAAAAAAACTTGTTGCTGTCAAGTCCATTTCGATTCATAATAACCCTATAGGACAGAATAGAACTGCCCCATAGGTTTCCAAAGCTGTAATCTTTATGGAAGCAGAATGCCACATCTTTCTCCCACTGAATGGCCAGTGGGTTCAAACTGCCAACCTTCCAGCTAGCAGATAGGTACTTAACCATTGTAGCACCAGGGCTCCTTCTTAAGGAAGGAATGCCAAGATCACTGTGTCCCTTCCAGAAAACAAGCTACCTATCTACACAGAGGGAGGAGAACCCGTAATATCTGCTTAACACCTCTTCGATCAGAAATACAACTTGCTTGTTCTTCTAATATATATCTCCACCGATTAGAAATTAGTGCCTTCGTGTCTCAAATAAATAGAAAAAAATATGTCAAGATTAGATGTTTTTTGAGCCTCCCATCTCAAACTTATAGAGCAGAATAAAAGAAGTTAGAATAGCCTCTTTCCTTTTCTGGAATGGTGGCCCTATTGACCCTACTGGGGCTCTGCTCAAGAAGCAGGCAAATCCCCTCTTCTTTCTATCCCACCAACCTCCGATCCCTGAGAGTACAAAGCCAGAGCTTGAGCTCAGGGTTATGGGAAAGACTGAAGGTTTGGACATCAGGCAGAAGTCTGAAAGAGTTCAAGTGATACATGGATTTTATTTTATTATTTTAGTCTATTTGACTGGGGCCTATTTTTTATAGGAATAAAAGAACTGTGAAAACTTTTGTTTGGTCTTTGTCTCTTAATATCCTACAATTCCTTCTATTGCAATCACAAGAATCAAAGAACTTTCTGGTCCAGATAGAGAAATCATCACTAATTTTGGCAAGTTCTAGAAAATTAACCAAAAAATTTTCTTTTCGGCTTGAGCAGATATGAGTTGGGTTTCCATTATTTGAAAGTAAGTGAACCCTAAATAGGTTTGGGTTCACTAGATTTAGACACAACATCTCTCCCATAAAGATGCCTTCATCCCTAGGAGTTGAACCCTTGAGAGAGGGGGAGAATTTAAAAGGTGATCCCTATTTCCCAATGCACACAGGATTCTGAGCCAGTGCTGCCAACCACTGCACTCAAACCAGTTGCTGTGGAATTAACCCTGATTCATGGTAACCCTATGTATGTCAGAGCAGAGCTGTGCTCCACAGGGTTTTCAATGGCTGGTGTAGATTGCCAGGAATTTCTTCTGAAATGCCTCTGGGTGAACAGCTGAGCTTGTTAACTATTTGCACCACTCAGGGACTCCACTGCACTCAAGGGGTCTGTCATTTTTCCTTCCCATTAAACTATTGCATTCCTTGGTCAGGTTGACCCTGGAGGTCCCCTCAGCACACCTGAATCCCCAAATCTTCAAGATCCACAGCATGAGCTCTTACTCTAAAAGCTAAGTATATTTTTGCCCTTCCCTTTTGCTTTTAGCAGATCTTTCTCCACATTTTTTGATTAGTAATGTTAATAATACCTTTTTTAATTTTTATTGTGCTTTAAGTGAAAGTTTACAAATCAAGTCAGTCTCTCACACAAAAACTTATATACAACCTGCTACATACTCACAATTGCTCTCCCCCTGGTGAGACAGCTCGCTCCCTCCCTTCACTCTTTTTTTCTTTTTATGTCCATTTCACCAGCTTCTAACCCCCTCTACCCTCTCATCTCCCCTCCAGGGAGGAGGATGCCAACATAGTCTCAAGCGACCACCTGATCCAAGAAGCTCAGTCCTCACCAGCATCCCTCTCCAACCCATTGTCCAGTCCAATCCTTGTCTGAAGAGTTGGCTTTGGGAATGGTTCCTGCCCTGGGCCAACAGAAGGTCTGGGAGCAATGACCCCCGGGGTCCTTCTAGTCTCAGTCAGACTGTTAAGTCTGGTCTTTTTGTGAGAATTTGGGGTCTACATCCCACTGCTCTCCTGCTCCCTCAGGGGTTACCTGTTGTGTTCCCTGTCAGGACAGTCATCGGTTGTAGCCGGGCACCATCTAGCTCTTCTGGTCTCAGGCTGATGTAATCTCTGGTTTATGTGGCCCTTTCTGTTTCTCCACATTTTTAAGAATTGCCTGCTGTCCAGAGCACCGCCATCCTATTTTAGTGGGTTGTTCTCACTGCTGGGAGGAAAGTAGTTACTCTAGAATTCCAGTGTTTAATACTGTTTATGATATTTTTCTGTCTTGTTAACAGGGACACTTAGAAACCCAAATGATGATGCAAAGATGTTATTCTAATGGGAGAGATTGTGGGCACCACTGAACACCCTGGAAGCACTGTGATTCAGGCCCCATACAGATCCTACCCCTCTGGTCCTCTCATCTTCCACATTTCCATCACTATCATTCCCATGCATGGAAGATGCTCAATATTAGAACATAGACTGGCTAGAGGAGAGTCAGCCAGGTGACAAACACCTCCTCGTACCTTCAAAAGATGCTACCATTGTAACTTTAAGGGCCTCTTCCTCTTAGCCAGTCTTCCCACGGATTCCCTTTTTAAAATCTCAATTCTCACTATGCCAAACACCAAAAAGCATAAATTCGCCCCTGTAAATTACTAAGCTAATTTGCTAGCTATTTTCATTATTCAGATGTGACAGGCCCAAATGAAAAAATATAATTTCTGTCTCTGATGATATATAAGAAAAGCCAAAATACAGGGGAACTGTCCATGCAATGGCTTTGTAAATGTTTAATGGATACCTCATAAAAGGAATGTCCTGATTTATTACATTTTTTCTCAGTAATCAATTGCATGCCCTCTTTTTTTTGTATTGATCTACTCTGTATTAAGACATGGAAGCACACATGAAGCCTTTCAAGTATCCATACTCATTTCCCAGTGTGCTCCAGGTGGCGATGTGCTTTTTGTTGACATTGAGCAACTGTCAGTCATCCCTGCATTTCATCAGCTCCCTGCAAAGAAGTTGTTCGCTGATGTGCTGGTCTATTAAGTAATGTATGAAGACAGCCACAGACTTGTATTTCAACGAGTCATAAAAAGCTTGAGAAAATGCAATAGACGGTGGTGAGCAAAGGAAAAATTAATTAGTTCAGGCAAAACTGACTCAGGCAAACCTGATAACTTGCTGACTCCACCAGAATCAGACGACAGTGGCTGGTTCTACTATGCTCACCTTTGACTTTTAAGCCACCTTGGTAACTATAGACTGTCAAGGCCCAGTCCTTTGGTGCCAGTGTTGGAGTGGATTTGGTAGCAGAGAGAAGTCAGGCAGGAAAGCTAGGCCTGGCTCAATAGGGGCTGTTCTCAGGAAAGGATCCCGCCATCAAGCTAAACAAGTCTCCTACTAGGAGGGGGAGTCTGTCACCTACTACCCAAGAAGTAGTGGAGAAACCACAACAGGCATGTGGCAGAACTGGTCCTAATCAGGATGCCAAATCGTCTGTCTGGGATAGTCAGTCAAACAAAAAGAGGGTCACTGTGGAGCGGGTTGTGTCCATTTTAGTCCTTGCTTGGGATGAAAGTCTTTGTTCTGCCCACATTGAAGTGATTTCAGGAAGCATTGATCAAGTGGGAACTATATTTTTGGTTTGAAGGAAAGCCTTCCTGGTACCTCTGAAACAGCACATACCTTGATAGATCCAACAGTGTCCTGGGGGCAAGCTAACAGCAGAAAACCTGAGACTCTAGGTATAAAATATAACCAACATTTGCCTAAGGTGGTTTTAAGTCTCCAAGACCAAACCCTAGGATGTCTTTATGGCCTTGTTTTCATTCCCACCTGCTGAAACATGGTTCTTAAAAACAATAGGTTACTCTTCCCCTCCTTTCCCTTCTTATGGGGAGGCGGCAGCACTGAGTCAATGGAATAAAATTGCAGACTTCGTGAGCTGAGGTGACAGCAGTGTGGTCAGGAGCTTGACATCATATAGGGGGTTTGAGCAAAAAAAGTCAATATATTGGAGTTAATGGGAGCCAGGTTTCTCACTGTCAGACCAGGAATTCACAAATATGGAAAAAGAGAAGGCCATAAAAACGCAGGTGTTGAATTGGAATGGGGGCTAACTACGTCAACTTATGACTTTTAAATGCTGCATTTGTGTGTATATGTGTGCGTATGTGTGTACATGGATAGTACTTATTTTAGATGCACGGTGGCTGCAACAATGGACTCAAACATAGCAACGATTGTGAGGATAGTGCAGGACCGGGCAGTGTTTCCTTCTGTCATGCATAGGGTCTCTAAGAGTTGAAACTGACTTGATGGCAGCTAAGCTGCTTTATAGATGAGGAGACAGGATCAGTGAGGTTAAGTAACTTGCTGAGAAGACAGAAAAATGTAGGGACAGGTAAGAGCTGGTTTTCACTTCCTGGGGAAATAAAAAATGAAACTCTCCTTAAAAATTAACTTATTTATTACTAATAGCTGTATTGGGGGATATTAAATAGAGTACTACCCATAATAAATGCCTTGAAATTTTATGTTTCTTATTTGTCGTTGTTGTTGTTAGGTGCCATCGAGTTGTGCTTATTATAGATTTGTAATGTAAGTACTCAAAAAGAAAATATTATTTTCATAGTATGCCTATTTTATGCTAATAAGCAAATACCCACTAATTAGTTTATATTATCATCATTTGCCCAAAGACAAATTTGATCGACAGTGTTTTTACTCAAAGCTAATTAGTGAAAAAACTCGTCATAAGAATATATGTTACAAAGAATGTTCTATTTGCATCTGTCACTTAGAATATGTAAATATAAGTTAAAATCACTGCTAACAGTCATCTTAACAGAGGACACTCAGTCAACCCTCCCTCCCCAGAGAGAGTTACGCAACTCTAGTGCAAGGCTGGGTTGTCAAACTGCTTTTAATGAATTAAAAAAAAAAAGATTGCCATTGAGTTAATTCCAACTCATAGTGACCCTACAGGGCGGAGAAGAACTAGAACTATCCCACAGGGTTTCCAAGGAGCAGTTGGTGGATTTGAACTGCCGGGGTTTTGGCTAGCAGCCAAACACCTAACTTACTGTACCACTAGGGCCCTTTAATGAATAAGCAACACTTTAATCAGTTGTAAAGATGAAGAAGGAACAGAAATGGAACAAAACGGAAAGGAAGAAGATATCACCAATTTTACCTGTCATTGTTCTTAATTTTGATGGCTTCTCATTACAGATAAAATAAATTTCTACTTATTCTCTCACTGATACTGAGCCTGCATTTCCAGGTATGATTCCCTACGTTCCAGCTACATAGAACTACTCAAATTCTCTAGACTCATTCTTTGCTTTCTGGCTTCATGTATTACCTCACCTTAAAATATCCTCATTCAAGAGCTAACACAAAGGCACTCTTGTTGAAAAGCTTTCCCAGATCATATTTCATCCTCTAGTTGAAATTTATCTCTCCTCCTTCGACCTGTATTACCAATGCACTTTATACAAATGTAAGAGCACTTATCACCTTCTGCCTAATGGGGCAATTAGTAGAGGTTGTCCTATCTCCTTGGTAGGGCTGTAATCTCTTTGATGGAGCCTGGTGGCGCAGTGGTTAAGCATTTGGCTGGTAACCAAGGGGTCTGCAGTTTGAATCCACCAGCCATTCCTTGGACTGGGGCAGTTCTACTCTGTCCTATAGGGTCGCTATGAATCGGAACTGACTCGACAGCAATGAGTTTGGTGTATTTTTTTAATCTCTTTGAGAGCAGAGACCACATCTTATTCATCTTGCATCCTCCTGCACACCTATTGCAATGCCTGGCACGTAAAAGAATCCTAGACTTGTCAGCTCAGAATCAGAAGAAAATTTAAAGATACTAATAAATGCCATAAGGTGCTCAAGAAATGTTTGATGCAAGAAAGATAGAAGAAAGATTTAGGGGAAAGGTTGGGAAAAGAAAACCAGAAGGGGAAATAATGGTAATCAATATTTATTAAGAACTTACTATGTGCCACATAATTCAGAACTTTTTACATAAATTACTGAATGTTCACAACAATCCAACAAGTTAGGTAATGTTGTTATTCTCATTCTAACAGATAAGCAAACCCAGAAACAGAGAGGTTAAATTATTTGCCCAAGATCAAGCAACTAAGAAATGGTGGAGTCAGAATTCAAACAGAGCCAGTTTGACTCTCGAGGCTATAAACCCGCTGCCATCGAGTGGACTCCAGCTCATGGCAATCCGTGTGCTTCAGAGTAGAACTACCCTTCATAAGGTTTTCACGGCTGTGACTTTTTAGAAGCAGATCACCCGGCCTTTCTTTACAGGCACCTCTGGGTGGGTTTGAACTGCCAACCATTCATTTAATAGCCTGGCACTTAACCATTTTGACCACCCAGGAACTCGTCTATATCCATCAATAAATAGGGTTCAGTGAAGGGGTATTTCACTCATTATCACAAGGACAAGAAACCTCCAGGAAACACAGACAAAGGAAGTGTCCTTTCCATCCTCTAATCTTTAGATTCCCACACTGAGTACCCTGGATGCAATTATCTTGAAGCTAAAATACCCAAAACGATCAACATAATAACATTACAAAACATTCATATAATATGACATTTTCAGAAAGCTCCTTTCTGTGATTTTCGGTGCACAGATCTCCATGAAAGCAGCATATTTGGTAACTACGCCAAGCATTTTAGCCACAATAGATGGAACTCAGCGAATTTAATCAAAAACATGTACTCAGCCATCAGGGCCCCTTCAGGTTATACTTGGTAGAAAAAACACATGTACGTAGTTTTCATTTTCTATCACCTGGCCTGAAAGTGGTCTTTTTTTTTTTTTTTGCTTTTAAAGCTGCTTGCCGGAAGGAACAATTTTAAAAGACTAATTTTTTATAACTTAAATCTAGACAAATTTTTTAAAATTTCCCATTCCGATCAAAGCTCAATATGATATTTACAAACCACTGAGGCTTGTAGTTCATTATGTTTCATTTTTTAACCAGAACAGAATAACACTGAGTAATAGTGTCATGTACATTCTCTGTGGTCACAACATGGGCAGGTTGTTAAGCCTGTTTGACCTTAGGGAATGTGTGAGTCAGCTCAGGTTTCAGAAACATCTTTAAACTCAGCCCAGTGTAATAGTAGAGCAAACTCAGTGTTGAGCACGAAAATGCCTTGGAGGCTGGTATAACGAGTATTTGACAAAGAAGCAAAGTTTGTCTTCGGTTCCTTTTCTTCAATTAATATACAGACATTCTTCATCCCCCCGCCCTTTCCTCCCAACCAGCGCCACCATTCACACTGTAGCCTAAGTAAATGCCCCCACTGTGCTCTCCTTTTCTTTCTGGCTATAGCCTCTTCAGTCAAGTGGCCCCGCATTGCCCCCATTTGCTAGGAAAACCTAATCTCTTGCCTTTCATTCGTATTACAAATGCCATGACAGATAGAAGGCTTAAAGATTTACCCTTCCTACATTTTAACGAGAAAAACACACACACACACTTCGAGAGGATTAGAGCTTAAAGCTTAAGGCTCTGGAATTTCAGACATAAGTTAGCAGATAGAAAAAAAGACCTGGGGATAATCAAAGCATTCCTAATAACACGTCATATTGTTGGTCTGCTAGGCCTCTCATATTAACCCAGCAAGGCTCTCTATTCTTCATGAAACTTCAGGGTGGTTAGTCCGCTGAGTTTCTGTTGTTCTGTTGGTGAACTGGAAATGTAGTTCTAGACAGGCCAGTGGAAAATCAGAAGGCCTGCTGCTAAAGTCCAGCTCCACTGCTTATTAGTAGTTCCAGCCTCGGTTTACCCATCCTTGGACACTGAATTAGTGGTTTTATTCATTCATTCAGCCAATATTTATAAAGCTGTGACTGTAAAACATGAATAATAATAATACTATCTTATAGGGCTACGGTCAGTTTTCAGTAAATTAACACATGTTCGATCACACCCAGAAGCACCTGGGAAGAAAGGCCTGGCAACCTACTTCCAAAAGCCTTGAAAACCCTATGGAGCAGTTTTACTCTTGACACATGGTGTCCCCATCAGAATCAACTTGACGGCAACTAACAACAACAACGAAAACAACACCACCACATGTAAACACTTGGCGCAATACCTGTGGCACTCAACAAATGTTAACTAGTATTACTAAATATCTATAAAGTTATATAGAATTGGATTTCTAGAGAAATTGCCCAACAGCTTTTTGCTTACAAAAGCCCACATTTACTCCTTCTTGGGTTTTCATTACTCTAACCCACCAACATGACAGGACTCCAGATGTTGTTTCTCCTTTCTCAAATTACATAACACCTTTGATGCCTCACTTTCAATCAGGTCTAATAGGCTGTAATTGCAAGCATTATCAATGCGAATGGTGCTGCTTCCTTATAAATGAGCTGCAGCCACAGGGTGTCCTGACCCAACATGTAGATGAGCCTAGGGAAAGTAATGTCATCCCACAAATCACTCCTGGCACCTAGGGCTCCCTCAATGGCACCTGGCAGCCTCCTCTTTCAGGGCACATTGCTTTGCCAGCCACTGACTGTCATTCAACAAAACACTCTAAAATTATCCTACGGTTTGATTTTGCAAAGAAATCATTTCCAAAACGGTCAAATTGATCCACTTTCAAACCACTGGCAAACACAGGCACATAGCGCAGACAGAATAATACAAGAGTTTGGTAGCTCTCACATTTTCTGGAGACTGCAATTTGACTGAAGTTTGAAAATGAGAGTTTCTAGGGTCAGAGAGCAAACACAAACGACTTCAGAATGATATTATTTGAGTTTTGAGGGAATCCTTTGATTAACATTCACACTAGAAATTTAAACATCATCTTTACCACAGAATTTATTCAAAAACTGAAGCTTGAGCACTTAACCTCTCAATTTCCCTAACACATTAATATGTTACAGATGATTGTAAACAAACAGAATGGCTAGGAATAAAGAATTTGAGCCAAATACAACAAGCTTAACCATAAGTGAAACTTGAAAAAAAAAAAAGGAAGAAGAAAACAATGTGTTTAATCAAATTCATTATTTTACAGAAAAGGGACAAAATTGAAGACAGCAACTCAAATCCAGAAAGGTAAAAAATGTCTTATTTTCCCTGTTGAACCTGGACATCTCTAGTCAGGGAATGTGCCCTGTTATGGAGTGAATTGTGTCCCCCCCAAAATATGCGCTGGAATCCTAACGCCTACACCTGTGGATGTGATTCTACTGGGAAGTACAGTTTTCTTTGTTACATTAATGAGGCCATATCAGTACAGGGTGTGTCCTAAACCTAATCACTTCTGAGTTATAAAAAGAGAAGACTAGACACAGAGGCATCCACATACTGGGGAAGACAGATGCCATGCAAGAATTGTCTACAAGCCAAGGAACCAAGGAACACCCAGGACTACCAACAAGGAACCAATTGACACAGTCAAGAACCTGATTTGGACTTTTAGCCTCCAAAACTGAAAAAAAATAGAGTTCTGTTCTTGAAAGCTACCCTCTTGTGGTATTTGTATTTTAGCACCACTAGGAAATTAAGACGTCTTCTCTCTACAAATCTCCTCTGACCAAGATAAGATACTATTGTCAAAGTTAGGCCTCAAAAGATCTACTTGCCTCCAGTCATACTGGTCTAATTTCAGTTGCTCCAACTCATTCAGCCTTTATATTCATTCTTCCCTCAGACTAGAACTTTTTCCATGCCCTCTCCCAGCCCCGGATAACTCCTGCTCATTCTTCAGTTCCAAGGTAAGCGTCACTCTCTCAGAGTTATCTCAAACACAGTCCTCCCATTCCACCTGAAGGTCTCCCTCCCTCACACCCTTAAATTGTCACTATTATTTCCATACTTCTTTTGTAACTCTCTTCACCCTTGTAAGGACTTGTTCAGTATTAGTCTTCCACATGGCCTATCTAGTTCAACATGCCTGAGCCCAGGTCTTCTTTATCTATGTGTCCCTAATATTGAACTAGGCCTGCCATATTTTAGGTACTCATTAACATTTTGTTGAATTAAGAAATTAATATAGGGATGAATGAATTCAGGCATTTTGATACACTTCTACAGAGTGAGAAATGGAAAAATGTATAGAGGCCAAAGCTTATTAGTGGTTACCCAGGATGGGAAGGAAGGGAAAAGCAGGATTCATTGCTTAGGGGGCACTAAGATTCTGTTAATGGTGGTGGAATGATTGGGAAAAGAATAGTGGTAATGTTGCACAACATGATGAATGTAATCAACGTAACTGAATTATACGTGTAAAAATTGTTGAATTGGCAAATGTTTTGCTATGTATATATTTTTACCACAATGGAACAACAACCAAAAAAAAAAAAAAGTGAATCATTAAGTCTGGTCCACATTCAAGAGAAAGGTATTATACAAGAACTTGAATATGAGGAGGTACGGGCCATCAGGGGCCATCTTAGATGCTGCCTACTGCAGATGTTCTTCCAGCCCACCTTGTTTTGGCGTATCCTATTTCAACACATTAATTTTGTTCCTTACCTTCTTTGCAAGTTCAGGCAATAAGAATCACTTTAGTGAGAATCAGGATATGTTTCAGAACCTTGGGGTTGGCATTCTTCTCATCCCATGATATTGAACACAGCCCATATGATGGAAATAGTGAAGAATCTATATATGATTCTTTACCTACTACCTAGTAGGTACAAGTTGTACAGTTATCTAAAGAGTAAGAAGTGCAAGCTTTCTTCAGATATTCAGTTGTGCATTATGTATAGGGCCATGTTTTCCTACTCAATTACGCTGAACAAATAATCTCAGAAGCTGGACTATATGAAGAAGAACACCTCATCAGAATTGGAGGAACACTCATCAACAATCTACATTATGCAGATGACACAACCTTGCTTGCTAAAAGTGAAGAGGACTTGAAGCACTTACTGATGAAAATCAAAGACCATAGCCTTCAGTATGGATTACAACTCAACACAAAGAAAACAAAAATTCTCACAGGTGGACCAATAAGCAACATCATGATAAACAGAGAAAAACTCTTTCCTAGGACTTCTTGGCTTTTTAATTCCATTTGATACTGTTCAATTAAAATATTTTGAACAAGTGAAATGGCCTATTAGCAAAACTGAGTGAGAACATGACCCTTTTTAGCAATGACAGGAAAATGATACTTTCACTCACAGTGGAACTTTGTTACCTGTGTCAGGGACTAGGCGAGGTAATGAACAACCTCAAAATTTAAATGGTATGAAGGCACCAAGGTTGATTTTTTGCTCCTGCTGCATGTCCTTCACAGCCTGGATGAGGAGGAAGAGGGGAACATTTGCTTATTGTTGTCACTCAGACACTCAGGCTGATTGAGAAACATGGTCCCAAACTTTGGTCACCATGCCAGAGAAAACAGAAAGGTTTGGAAAGTCTTGCACCAGCAGTTAAAGTCTTGGTCCAGAATTGATAGGCATAGTTTCCACTCTCAACTCATTGGTGAAGACTACTTGCCTGCCTCCTCCTCCCTGGCTACATGGGGGCAGAAAGTTCAATTTTCCCATATGTTCACAATGGGGGAAAATCAGAAACGTTTGCAACCATCACTAATGATGGCCCGCCCCTGCTTGCCAAATATCAGTATAGGAAATATTTTATCTTTATTTCCAAATTGAAGGTAAAGTAATCCTATTCATAGCTTCAAATTGGGTTTTACAATAACGATATTCTTTCTTCAACACCCCATGAGTTTCTGGAACTACCATCCAAACCGCTTGGACTTTCAAGTCTCCAGATGTAGGTTTCGTTGAGGGATAGGCATATTTGTTTTTGTCACCAGTAATCTCAAACCAATTGTGTAGAGTCTCGTATATGAGGTTTGGTACCTTAACATATAAATTTTAAAAAAGTGGTTGTTATACACTCTCCGAGTCCTGAGATGCTGTATGATATATAAATATTTGAACTATATCACACAACACAAGTAAAAGGGCTAACTAGCTTGACATTTCTTAAAAAGTACAAAAAGTTCCAATCTCTGAGAATTTTTATAATGGGGGATTTTTACAATAAGTTTTATTTCCTGATCTCCTTGCTTTCTTTGTTTTTCTCCCTGGCTTACACTGTATCAGAGTGAATATTTTAAAATAAATTCAGATCACAACATTCCTCGTTTTAAAGCCCTCCAATATCTCCCCAACACACATTGAATAAAACCCAAAGTCCTTACCATGGTCTAGTATGTGGCTTCATCTCCAGCTTTTTATTCTACCACTCCCAATTTGCTCACTGGACTTGAAACATATTGCCTTGTGTAGTCAAGAATTTAACCTTGCCCAAAAAGACACCTGGCCTTTGCCGTTGGCTTTTGGGAGGTAATCTCTAGGCCCTTGGAATGTCTTGCCTGGAAAAGTGTCCTTATTTACGTGGGAGTCTTTGGACCAAGCCAGATAGTAACAATGTGATTTATGGTGAGGGTTTTGACTCATTCCATATCAGCTCCACCTCCTGAGGGGCTGGATACAGACATCAGCCACGTTGTGTATGTGATGGAGCCCTAGTAAAGACTTTGGACACCAAAGATCCAATGAGCTTCCCTGCTTAGCAACACTCATTATGTAATAGTCACACATCTATTCCAGAGGGGTGAACGCAGTAAACTCCACCAGGAAAGGATATCTGGAAGTTCCACGTTTGGCACCCTCCTGGACTCTGCCCTATGTGCTTCTTCCCTTGGCTGATTTCAATCTGTCTTCTTTAGCTGTAATAAATTGTAACTCTGTGTATAATTTAACATTTAATTAATAGCTTTCACTGAATTCTGTGAGTCCTTCTAGCAAATTATTGAACCCAAGGTTTTAATTTTAGGACTCTCCAAATTTGCCGTTGGGTCAGATGTAAGGGCGGTCTTGTGAGGACTGTTACCTCACTTCGCCACTGGCTGACTTTCACAGGCCTCCTCTGCGTTCTGTGCACTCACCACGCATAAGCCTCATGAGCTTTGTGCTTGGTTGTCCCTCAGCCTGGAGCCTTCTTCCCATGAGTCTTCGCATCGTTCTTTCCTTTGCTTCATTCAAACCTCTGCTCAAAATTCACATCTACAGAGGGGCGTTTCTGACCAGTCTTTCACTTTCTATTACCTTCTCCTGCTCTATTTTTTTTTAATAGTGCTTACTGCTAACATTATACATTTATTTGTTTATTATTTGTCTTCTCCTAAAATGAAAGCTTCATGAAGGCAGGGACTTTGCCTATTTTATCCACTGCCATAATCCCAGCATCTAGAATAACAGCTGGCACACAGTAAAGTGGGGCTTAGAAGATCTATCCACCAAACTAATTTTAAAGGAACTCAGATCTAAAAGGAAATTCCAGAAGGGCAAGAATATTTTTTCCCCATCACTGTAAACACAGAACCTAACAATGTATCATGATGCATAATAGCTATTAAATATCTGTTGATTTAATTAATGCCTAAATTGAAAAGAATCAGTTTTGCCTTAGACCACTTCAAATGTATAATAAAATATTTTTCTGGCTAATACCTTCTAACTGCATGTGTTACCAAAAACAAACAAACAAAAAAAACGAACAAAAATCCATACAGCCACTACATACCTATTCAACCAAAAACCAAACTCACGGCTGTTGAGTCGATTTCGACTCATAGCGACCCTATAAGAAAGGCTAAAATTTAAGAAACTGGCCACACCAAATGCTAGTGAGAATGTGGAGGAACCGGGACTTTCATATACCTTTGGTGGATGTTGGGTAAAGAAGCTAGTTTTACCCTAAGTAAGGTGGCCTTATTTTTTTTTTTTTTTTAAATCCATGCAATTCTAGAGAAGCCTAGCAAAGCCTTTTGAAAGGAATAAAGAAATCAGCAACTTGAAATTGATCATCTCTGACCTAACCTATAAGCACAGGGGACCTGCAAAGATCTCTTAGTGGAATTAGTGGAGTTAGTATGTATAGTCCACATTGCTGAGAATGCCTTTGAGGAAATGAATTTGAAATCCTTCTGGGAATACAGCTGGAAGCTAAGGGACAAGGCCAATGCCTGGTGTACCTGCTCCTCATCCCTACTCCTCCCCCATGATAGAAAGTGCTTATCAATCACAGTGTCCTTTTCCTCTGAACCCAGACCTGGCCCCAGAATCCTCAGCATAGCACTCTTAGAAGCCGTAACAGTCAGTAGTCTAACAGTTGCCATTGAGTAGACCTCAATTCATGGCAACCTCATGTGTGTCAGAGTAGAACTGTGCTCCATACGGTTTTCAATGGCTGAATTTTCAGAAGTATATCTCCAGGCCTTTCTTTGGAGGCACTTCTGAGTAGGCTCAAACCTCTAACCTTTCAGTTAGCAGCCAAACCCATTATCCATTTGCACTACCCAGGGACTCTATCGGTACTCTAGATGACATTTCTCATCATTACTTATGATAGTCAGGCAAAATTATCAGAGACTGAAATAAATGCAAATTGCTGCATTTCTGTTACCTAGCTGACGTGGATTGAATTATGTCCCCCCAAAAATGTGTGCATCATTTTGGCTGGGCCATGCATGATTCCCAGCAGTGTTGCCCTCCGTTTTGTGATTGTAATTTTATGTTGAGAGGATTACAGTGGGATTGTAACACCACCCTTACTCAGGTCACCTCCCTGACCCAAGGTAAAGGGAGTTTCCCTGGGGTGTGGCCTGTACAACCTTTTATCTCTCAAGAGATAAAAGGAAAGGGAACCAAGCAGAGAGTTGGGGACCTCATACCACCAAGAAAGCAGCACCAGGTGCAGAGCGCATCCTTTGGACATGGGGTCCCTGTGCCTGAGAAGCTCCTCAACCAGGAGAAGATTGAGGTCAAGGACCTTCCTCCAGAGCTGACAGAGACAGAAAGCCTTCCCCTGGAGCCAACGCCCTGAATTTGGATTTGTAACCTACTAAACTGTGAGAAAATAAATTTCTCTCTGTTAAAACCATCCACTTGTAGTATTTCTGTTGTGGCAGCACTAGATGACTAAGATACTATCTAATGTGCTCCTATAAAAAAAAAAAAAAAATGTGCTCCTATAGGGAAATTAAAAAAAGACCTCAGATCTCAATATGGCTGAGTAAAAATCCAGAAATTAGTCATTAGTTGCTGTTGTTAGGTGCCATCGAGTTGGTTCTGACTCACAGAGTACCTATGCACAACAGAAAGAAACACTGCCCGGTCCTGAGCCATCCTTACAATCATTGTTTCCTTGAGCTCATTGTTGCAGCCACTGTGTCAATACACCTCACTGAGGGTCTTCCTCTTTTCTGCTGACCCTGTACTCTGCCAAGCATGATGTCCTTCTCCAGGGACTGATCCTTCCTGACAACATGTCCAAAGTACTTAAGATGCAGTCTCGCCATCCTTGCTTCTAAGGAGCATTCTGGTTGTGCTTCTTCTAAGACAGATTTGTTTGTTCTTTTGGCAGTCCATGGTACATTCAATATTCTTCACCAACACCACAAGTCAAAGGCATCAATTCTTCTTTGGCCTTCCTTATTCATTGTCCAGCTTTCACATGCACATGATGCCATTGAAGATACCATGGCTTGGGTCAGGCACACCTTTGTCTTCAAGGTGACATCTATGCTGTCAACACTTTAAAGAGATCCTTTGCAGCAGATTTACCCAATGCAATGCATCTTTTGATTTCTTGACTGCTGCTTCCATGGCTGTTGATTGTGGATCCAAGTAAAATGAAATCCCTGACAACTTCGATCTTTTCTCTGTTTATCACGATGTTGCTCACTGGTCCACTTGTGAGGATTTTTGTTTTCTTTATGTTGAGGGGTAATCCATACTGAAGACTGTGGTTTTGATCTCCATTAGTAAGTGCTTTGTCCTATTCACTTTCAGCAAGCAAGGTTGTGTCATCTGCATAACACAGGTTGTTAGTGAGTCTTCCTCAAATCCTGATGCCCCGTTCTTCTTCATATAGTCCACCTTCTCATATTATTTGCTCAGCATACAGATTAAATAGTTATGGTGAAAGAAAACAACCCTGACGCACATCTTTCCTGAATTTAAACCAATCAGTATCCCCTTGTTCTGTCTGAACAACTGCCTCTTGATCTATGTAAAGGTTCCTCATGGGCACAATTAAATGTTCTGGAATTCCCATTCTTCACAATGTTATCCATAATTTGTTATGATCCACACAGTCGAATGCCTTTGCATGGTCAATAAAACACAGGCAAATATTCTTCTGGTATTCTCTGCCTTCAGCCAGGATCCATCTGACATCAGCAGTGATATCCCTGGTTCCAGGTCCCCTTCTGAAACCGGCCTGAATTTCTGGCAGCTCCTTTTCAATATACTGCTGCAGCCGTTTTTGAATAATCTTCAGCAAAATTTTGCTTGCATGTGATATTAATGATATTGTTCTATAATTTCCATATTCAGTTGGATCACCTTTCTTGGGAATAGGCATAAATATGGATCCCTTCCAGTCCGTTGACCAGGAAGCTGTCTTCCATATTTCTTGGCATAGACAAGTGAGCACCTCCAGCGGTGCATCTGTTTGTTGAAACATCTCAACTGATATTCCATCAGTTCCTGGAGCCTTGTTTTTTGCCAATGTCTTCAGAGCAGCTTAGACTTCTTCCTTCAGTACCATCGGTTCCTGATCATATGCCACCTCTTGAAATAATTGAACATCGACTAATTCTTTTTGGTATAATGGCTCTGTGTATTCCTTCCATCTTCTTCTTCTTTTTTTTTTTTTCAGAGAGCTTTATTAAGGGTTTAAAATCAGTTCAAACCAGGAACTATATGGCCCATGAAAGTAAAATCACAGAGCCCAAGGCACAATAATCACCCAAACAATTTTTAGGGTTTAGACAAAGAACAAGGCTACAATTTTCTGGTTGGTTTTCAGGAAATTAGGGAATTTAGAGTCGAGCTTTCTTAAAGTGAAGGCTTGTCAGTGATTGGGGGGTAACATGTAGGTGAACTTCAGTGATTGGTGACTTATCTTAAATTGCAGCAGTAGATACAGGTCGGGGGTATATGGGGGATCATAAGACAATGGCAGGTCATGCTTTCCTGGGATCATGCTATAAAACTGCTTTCTCAAGCATGTCTTTTCTGGGGTTCATTGTAAAGGAGAGTTTTTGATAACGCTGTATGTCAAGACCCTCTGAGAAGAGGCTGTGACAACCCGTTTCTGCTTGGCCAGGGAGAAAAATTCCCATTTCTTTTGATACTTCCTGCGTCGTTTAATATTTTCCCCATAGAATCCTTCACTATTGCAACTCAAGGCTTGAATTTTTTCTTCAGTTCTTTCAGCTTGAGAAACGCTGCGCGTGTTCTTCCCTTTTGGTTTTCCATCTCCAGTTCTTTGAACATGTCATTATACTTTACTTTGTCTTCTTGAGAGGCCCTTTGAAATCTTCTGTTCAGTTCTTTTACTTCATCAATTCTTCCTTTTGCATTAGCTGCTCGACGCTCAAGAGCAAGTTTCACAGTCTCCACTGACATCATCTTGGTCTTTTCTTTCTTTCCTGTCTTTTCAATGACCTCTTGCTTTCTTCATGTACAATGTTCTTGATGTCATTCCACAACTCGTCTGGTCTTCGGTCACTAGTGTTCAATGCGTCAAATCTGTTCTTCAGATGGTCTCTAAATTCAGGTGGGATATACCCAAGTTCATATTTTGGCTCTCAGGGACTTGCTCTGATTTTCTTCAGTTTCAGCTTGAACTTGCATATGAGCAATTGATGGTCTGTTCCACAGTTGGCCACTGGCCTTGTTCTGACTGATGATATTGAGGTTTTCCACTGCCTCTTTTCACAGATGTAGTCAATTTGATTTCTGTGTATTCCATCTGGTGAGGTCCATGTGTGTAGTTGCCATTTATGTTGGTGAAAGAAGGTATTTGCAATGAAGAAGTCATTGGTCTTACAAAACTCTATCATTCGCTCTCCAGCATAGTTTCTATGACCAAGGCCATATTTCCAACTACTGATCCTTCTTCTTTGTTTCTAACTTTAGCATTCCAATCGCTAGTAATTATCAATGCATCTTGATTGCATATTCAATCAATTTCAGACTACAGCAGCTGATAAAAATCTTCTATGTCTGTCAGTTTGTCATACTGTGGGGCTTGCGTGTTGCTGTGATGCTGGAAGCTATGCCACTGGTGTTTGGATACCAGTAGGGTCTCCTATGGTGGACAGGTTTCAACCAAGCTTCCAGACTGAGACAGGCTAGGAAGAAGGACCCGGCAGTCTACTTCTGAAAAGCATTAGCCAGTGAAAACCTTATGAATAGCAGCAGAACGTTGTCTGATAATAGTGCTGGCAGATGAGCCCCCCAGGTTGGAAGGCACTCAAAAGATGAATGGGGAAGAGCTGCCTCCTCAAAGTAGAGTCGACCTTAATGATGCAGATGGAGTAAAGGTTTTGGGACCTTCATTCACTGATGTGGGATGACTCAAAATGAGAAGAAACAGCTGCAAACATCCATTAATAATCAGAACCTGGAATGTATGAAGTATGAATCTAGGAAAATTGGAAGTCATCAAAAATGAAATGGAACACATACCATCAATATCCTAGGCATTAGTGAGCTGAAATGGATTGGTACTGGCCATTTGAATTGGACAATCATATAGTCTACTATACTGGGAATGACAACTTGAAGAGGAATGGTGTTGCATTCATTGTCAAAAAGAACATTTCAAGATCTATCCTGAAGTACAATGCTGTCAGTGATAGGATAATATCCATACGCCTTCAGGGAAGACCAGTTAATACGACTATTATTCAAGTTTACGCACCAACCACTAAAGCCAAAGATGAAGAAATAGTTTTTTGTCAACTGCTGCAGTCTTCATTAGTTTTCCCCATTATTAGTAGATAACAAGTGATCTTCATTTTTGTGAAACATAAGATCCAAGTCTTTAGTGGGTGAAAGATGATCACTCTTAAAAAGAAAGATGAAATGTCAACTCTCAAGTACATCTCCTTAGATGTTTCAGATCAAAGCCATGACTTTAATCTGTATTCAAGTCAATTCAAATTCATAAGCATTTGTCGAGTGACTGCTATATGGAAAATTACTCCTGGTAAAGACAGGTTATTAAGACATGGAAGAAGGCTATCTAGATCCCCAAATGGCAGCTATAGTTAGAGATAATACTTTATAATATCATATCATAATTCTTAGAAATAAAGATTTGTTTAAATGGTCTGATATAAACCCCATCTTTCAAATGTCACTACTTCAAAATTCCTAAAAACCACGCCAGGTCTATTCTAAAGTTTATTTTTGAAATTTCAATTAAAAAAAGAAGTGTTAGTAGGCAAGTATAAGAACACACCTAGTCTACATCAGAGAATCCTTTTTAAGGGCCCTACCAACATTCACTGAATAGACAGAGATAGATAGCTGCTGTGGGATCTGCTCTAACTCATGACAACTTTACATACAATAGAACAAAATGTTGCCACATCCTACATCATCCTCACAGTTGCAAGAATGTTCCAGTACATTGTTGCAGCTATTGTCCCAATCCATCTCAGAGACGGCCTCTCTCACCCTCCTGGCTTTCTACTTGACCAAACTTGATGTCCTTCTTTAGCAATTGATCCTTTCTGATGATGTATCCAAAGCAAGTGAGTTGGACAATGTTCTGTTGTGATCTAGAAGATTTTCCTTGGCTAATTTTTGGAAACAGATTACCAGACTTTTCTTCCTAATTTGTCTTAGTCTAGAAATGCCACTAAAACCTGTCCACCACAGGTAACCCCGCTGGTATTTGAAATACTGGTGGCATAGCTTCCAGCATCACAGCAACACACAAGCCACCACAGTATGACAAATTGACAGACAGGTGGTTTATTCATTAAGTAGCAACAGTAAATGTCAATTATTAATGAGTTTTATCTGTCACTTAAAACCGATCTAGCAGGACCTACACTTTGGCAAGACAATTAGCAATTTATTCAAGATAATATAGCAACTTGAGAATATCAAATGTTTGGAATTTTTTTTAAAAAAAATTCATTATTGGGATTTTTTAACTAATGTATCTTGGCTTCTCTTTCCACTGACTTTGGACTTGGACTGCTGTACAAGAAAAAACTTTAATAAACATGTACGGAGTCTTTCTTTCAATTACCAAAGAACTAAGAACCTTTTGCAGCAGGAAAACTTCAATTAAATAGCCAGGAGTTTTCAACAGGGCAAAACGAAATCCCAGCCTGCCATCTAGAGGACACACACTAACTGGCTAGAAAATAATTTACCTCTAGATGGCTCCTGAAGCTCAAAACAAGGAAATATCTTGTAATTAAAAAAAGGAAATTATGAGAGGTTGTATATTTTTTTCTATGAGACTATATAAGATATCCTTATGGAGAAAAAAATAACAAGAAATACTTATTTTAAAAAGCAACTTTTAAAATACAGTAGATTAGACTGTACCAAGTTGAATTTTTGCCCTCCCCTCCAAATTAGCTTGGCCCCTCCAGGCCACTTGCTCAGTGAAGAACCCCAGCCAGTACTACTTCCAACACTCTCTCGGCCATCTTAAGGCATCAGCATGGCGGCCTTATTGTATCTGCCACAGTGTACTCACAGTTATTTTTGGTATCCAGGTATGGCTTGAGCAGACCCAATCTGCTAGTCCTTCAGAATTTCAGATGATGCTCTAACTTGTCTCTCCCCACCAAATGACTCATCCCAGGCTCCTTCACAGATTCCTCATATTTTGAGATTCAATTCCCCTCAGCCTTCATCTGTGTTCTTCTTCCAGTGTTACACCCACATTTAAACTCCTTGGGAGTTCTTTGTTAAATGGTAAATAGCAAAAAAGAAAAAAGAAGGAAGAAATCTCTCAGCTGTATTCTGCACCAGGGATTTACTGATCCCCCTGCCTTCCCCAGTAAGGAGCAAGAAGGCGGAGGGGTCAGGAGGGAGGAAGAATGAACGCAGAAAGAAGAGGAGAAGGAAGAAGGGAAAGAAGAGAAAGGAGAAAGGGGAGGAAGAAAGAGGATGAGGGGGGAACGGAGAATGAAAAAACCAAAACTAAAAAAACACCTAAAGCCTCTCTTTTGATTCAGCTTAAAGTGTCTCTTATCTTTACGTTATTAATTTTCAGTCCCACCTTTTAGGATTCTCTCTTTTCTTTTTTTAAGGGATGCCCAGTGTTAAACAGGAATAAGAATGGCAATGCACATTTTAAAATTTTACATTTATAAAGTACTTGATTTCCAGAGTGCACCACAACATATACATTAAAAAAATCAGGAGACAAATAGCCATCTCATATAATCAAAGACCTACATAACTGAAAGAGACATTAAAGACAATCTAATTAAAACTCCTTATCTTTCAGTAGAAGAAACCAAAATCAAGAGAGATTATATATGTACTCTGGTAAAGATTACACAAGAGTTATTGGTAGAGTTTTCACTATAAGCCACATTGCCTCATGCTTTAGTTTTCTAGCTTGTACAACTAAATAGGACATCCACTAAGATGAAAAACATTTTTGGACTCCACATTCAGAGATTCACTGAGACTGGGAAGGTGCTCAGCAATCTACATTTTGCCAAATACCCAGGTTGTTCTGATGCAGGTAGTCCATATTAAGAAGATACCGTGAAGATGGACACAACCTAACTGCCCATTAACAGATGAATGGATACACAAACTATGGTACTTACACGCAATGTAATACTATGCAATGATAAAAAAAACAATGGTGAATTTGTGAGACATCTCACAACATGGATGAATCTGGAGAGCTTTACGCTGACTGAAATAAGTCAACCACAAAAGGACAAATACTATATAAGATCACTATTGCAACAATGCATGAAAAGGTTTACACACAGAAAGAAACAATCTTTGATGGTTATGAGAGAAGGAAAGAGTAGGGAGGGAAAAACACTAACCAGACAATAAATAAGTGGTAACTTTAGTGAAGGGTAAGACAGTACATAAAACTGGGGAAGCCAGCACAACTTGACCAAGGCAAAATCACATACCCAAACTCCCATAGGGATGGAGTTACTGGGCTAAGGGCTGTGGGGACCATGGTCTTGGGGGACATCTAGCTCAATTTGCATAACACAATTTATAAGGGAAATGTTTTACATCCTACTTTGATAAGTAGTATCTGAGGTCTTAAAAGTTGCAAGCAGCCATCTAAGATACTCCACTGGTGTCACCCTGTCTGGATCAAGGAAGAATGAGGAAAACCAAACGCACGAGAGAAAGATTAGTCCAAAGGACTAATGGAACAGACTGAATCCAGCACAACTAGATGGTGCCCAGCTACCACCACCGACTGCTCTGGCAGGGATCACAATACTGGGTCCCAGACAGAGCTGGAGAAAAATGTAGAACAAAATTCAAACTCACAGAAAAAGACCAGACTTACTGGTTTGACAGACTGAAGAAACTCTGAGAGTATGGCCCTCAGACACCGTTTTAACTCAGCACTGAAGTCACCCCTGAGGTTCACCCTTCAGCCAAAGATTAGACGGGCCCATAAAACAAACAACAATACACGTGGCTGAACCATGTATATGAGACTAAAGGGACACCCCAGCCCAGGGGCAAGAACAAGAAGGCAGGCGGGAACAAGAAAGCTGGACAAATGGAAATGGTGAACCCAAGGTCAAGAGGGGAGAGTGTTGACACATCATGGGGTTGGCAGCCTATGTTGCAAAACAATATGTGTATTAATTGTTTAATGAAAAACTAATTTTCTGTAAACCTTCACCTAAAGTACAATTAAAAAAAAAAAAAAAGGACATATGAAGAAATCGGTGGATTTGCTATCAGGACACCAGAATTAGAGTTCTAATTATAGTGTAAAGATGATAACAATATCTGTCCTAATTATGGTAAGAGTTAACATTTATTGAGCAGTTACTATGTTCTAGGCACCGTGCTAAGTGCTCGGCTTAGCAGTTATGCATTGAATTGTGCCCCTTTCGCCCATCAAGAAAAAAAAAAAATGAAATGTCGAGTCCTAACCCCTGTACCTGTAAATACGACCCTATTTGGAAAGAGGGGTTTCTCTTATTATGTTAATGAGGTCATATCAGAGGAGAGTGGGTCCTAAACCTAATCACTTCTGACTTGGTGTCTTATGAAAAGAGCTGAACAGATACAGCCACTCACACAGAGGGAAGGCAGACACCAAGGAACTCGAAGGACTATCAACAAGGAAGGCTCCTCCCCTGGAGCTGATGCCTTGATTTGGACTTCCAGCCTCCCAAACTCTGAGACAATAAATTCCTGTTTTTTAAAGCCACTCGCTTGTGGTATTTTTGTTATGGCAGCACTAGATTACTAAGACAATGGTTTACCTCATGAACCTTTTCAACAACCCAGATGAAGATTTTGAGGAAACCGAGGCACAAAGAATTTAAATAACTTGCCCACAGGTACAGCCTAGTAAGTGGTAGAGGCAGAATTGAGATGCAGGTAGCTTGTCCTCTTAACCACTATAGTCCACCATACTCAGAACTGTCCTGAAGATCAGGTGAGATAATTTATTCAACAGCTCTTCATAAACTTCATACCATTATTGGGTCTCCACAACATGCTAAGAATTTTTCAATTCACAAATTCAATTTATTATTTTTCAACTTTTACTGTAATAGGAAAGATGTTTATTTTTAGTTTAGAACTGGCTGGTACAAAAGGCATTATGAATTATGAACATGTCTGTGTCAGTTACACTCTTCCAAATTGTTCTTGAATCTAGACTTAATATCCTTGAGAATTTTTTGGTGTATACAGAAGTTGCTGAAGCTGCATTCCCAACATCATACGGCATTTGCTTTCTGTCACAGTAAGCAGGAAGCATGTAGTAACAGCAGAATTTAGGGTGGTATCTGGATTACAACAGTGACTATATTTATGCAACCGCTTACTCCTGTCTCTACTCTCTTTCGGCTTCCCCCAAACCACTGCACACACCCACTACACATAAACATGCACACTCATGATCACACTCATCATACGCTTCTGGTCAAAGAAAAAAACAATAGTTGCTGACTCACAAAAACCCCATGTGTGTCCGAGAAGAACTGTGCTCCACAGGGTTTTCAATGGCTGATTTTTCGGAAGTAGATTGCCAGGTTTTTCTTCTGAGTGTCTCTGGGTAAACTCAAACCTCCAACCTTTCAGTTAACAGATGGAGAACATTAGCTGTTTGCACCACCCAGGGACTCCTACATTTCTGGTACCACGCCTTGATTCCTTGGCCATGGGCTGGCCATATGACCCATACTGGGCCAAACAGAACACTTCTCCAACATTCTCCAAGAAGTTGCTGACGGGACGAGCCTCCTTTCCTCTCTGGTCATGAAGCTGTTCAGTGTAAATCTGGAGTTGCTAGCAGTCGGGTCTCTGCTTGCAAAGAAACAAAGCCTGCCACTGGTAGGAAAGAATGAAGCAGACATGGCCAGACAGGCAGAGATAAGAAGTGAAGGAAGTCCTCCTGGTGTTTGCAACCCTGGACCTATTGTCCCTAAGGCTAGCCATACCCCTGACTTTCTGAGATTTGGTTATGAGAGCCAAAAAATGTCCCCTTGCTTTTCTTGTGCAATTTCAAATTGGGTTTCTGTCATCTTTAACCACAGATACTGACAAATGGCAAGGAAAGAGATTTCTTTAAAGACTAGCTTGTGAAAGCTAAGACTGACCAGGAAAAGTAATTACTTTAGAATATCCCGTAGCATTTGGGGAAATTTGTTTGAACAGATCACTTTGGTCAGAGACTTACAAAGATAAGCACCTGAAGAAAAGTGACCTGAAATCTGTAAAATAAAAATAATGCCAGAAAGTCCTATGGTGGCTATAGACCCAGTTCTTCTGATCCTGTAGCAGAACGTCACAGCACAACTCCACTAGCTGGCTCTAAGATGACTCTTCTTTTTAAGTGGACACGTTAAATTATGGCCACATGGAGTCCCTGGGTGGCACAAATAGTTAAGTGCTCATTTACTAGCTGAAAGGTTGGCAGTTAAAACCCACCCAAAGGCACCTTAGAAGACAGGTCTGGCAATCTGCTTCTGAAAAGTCATAGGCTTGAAACCCTATGGAGCAGCTCTACTCTGCATACATGGGGTCACCATGAGTCAGAATTGGCTTGAAAGCAATTAATGTCAACGATAATTATGACCACCAAAGTGAGGGCAACTCTTTTCAGATAGTTCTATCATTACCTCTCCTGTTGCTTCCTTCTAAAACCTTAGGTCTATTTAGGAACATGGCTTGATATGTCTTCTACTTAAAAACCATGTGTATTGCAAACAACTCTGGGGATACAAACCTACTTCCAACAAACACAGGTCTTTGGCTCCATCATACTTGTAAGTTTATGTTTGTGTGTTCATTTGACTAGTTTATATCTCCAACTAGATGGTAAGTTCCATGAGAGCATGGTGTACATTGACCATTTCTTATATGGTATTCTCAGAGCCATTGAACAAAAATGGAGCTCAAATAACACTGACAAGTACATTTTCTTTTAATTTTACTCTGAATGATGGCATATTAGATCTGATTTTGTAGATGAAGAACCTGAGGTGTGGACATTTACACAAAGCTAGGACTCGATTCGTGGACTTTGCAAGCTAAGTCTTGTGTTCTTTGCCCCGCACTCAATGGACTTCAAAAAGGAAAGGGTATGATATTCTGGGAAAGGCAAACTATAGAGACAATAAAAAGATCAGGGGTAGTGAGAGATTAAGGGAGATGGGGGAGGGATGAGTAGATGGATCACAGGACATTTTTAGGGCAGTGAAAATATCTTGTAAGATACTGTAACGGTGGACACACAACATTATGCATTTGTCAAAACCCATAAGGCTGCACAACACAGAGTGGGTAAATGATGGATTTTAGTTAATACTAATGTATCATTATTGGTTCATCAATTGTAACAAATATACCACATGAATATAACTATACCATACATAACATGAGAAACAGCATGCAGGCTCCAGGAACTAAAGATGAATGGGAGATCAAAGCCTCGTCCTTTTCTGTCAGATTTCTCCTTATCATATAAATGCACCCATCACTGGGGAATTCCGTAGGTCTTTAGGGGGAAGATCAGTCACAGTCCTAATCCCTAGGTGCTGTTTTAGTCATCTAGTGCTGCTGTAACAAAAATACCACAAGTAGATGGCTTTAACAAACAAATTTATTCTCTCACAATGTGTGAGGCTAGATGTCTGAATTCAGGATGCCAGTTCCAGCGGAAGGTTTTCTTTCTCTTTTGGCTCTGGGGGAATGCTCTCGTCTCTTGTTATCAATCTTCCCGTAGTCTAAGAGCTTCTTAGCACCAGGATCCCGGGTCAAAAGGACATGCTCCTCTCCTGGCTCTTCATTCTTGACGGTAGGAGGTCCCTGTCTCTCTGCTCGCTTCTCTCTCCTTTTATCTCCTGTCAGATAAAAGGTGATGCAGGCCATAACCCAGGGAAACTCTCCTTACATCCTGTCAGGGCTGTGACCTGAATAAGGGTGTTGCATCCTACCCTAATCCTCTTTAACATAACCTAATCTTGCCTGTTAACCACAGACAGAGATTAGGATTTACACCACATAGGAAAATTACATCAAATCGCAAAATGGTGGTCAACCACAAAATACTGGCAATCACAACCTAACCAAGTTGACACACATTTTTGGGGGACACAATTCAATCCATGGCAGGTACCTTCAAGCCAATTTTTGGCTCATAGCGACCCCATGTGACAGGGTACAACTTGTCCCATAGGGTGTCCTTGGCTGTAATCTTTAAGGGAACAGATCACCAGGTCTTTATCCCACAAAGAAGCTGGGTGGGTTCAAACCACCAACCTTTTCATTAGCGGTCAAATGCTTAATGGTTGTGCCACCCGGGCTCACAGTCCCCACCTTGGGAAGCTTTAAAGGGGAAACATGGTCTTAAGTATTCTTGAATGAGGTTGGTAACCACACAAGATGAAACTGACCATTTCCTGAGAGGAATACTTAGTAAACTAAGAGAAAGAGGATGTTAACAAGTAGTGGTACACATGTTCACCTTATTATGCATTAAATTGTATATGCATGTTTCATGAACTTTTCTATATGTAAGTTATAACTACAGAGAATAGGAAATTGTTAACTCTGCTGGGAAAGTAAACAAAATGGGTTTTACAAAGCCACTGTTTTTGCCTTTAATGTTTGTTTCGTTTTTAAGTAGAGGAATTTAGACAGTCCATATTTGCTGAGTCAGGTGTATCACTAAGAATTCCACTGGAATGCGAATCCTTCTCCAAACCCTCTCTACCTCTTCTGAGCCACAGGGTCTCTTGTTCTGAATCCAAACTGTCTTTGCTAGCCAAGGAACTTCCACCATGTTTATGCATCTGCTGAGCCTTCTTTTTTGGGAAAGAGTATCTGGAGGAAATTCTTTCATTTTCCTTTCACTCTGGTAAAACCAAAAATCAAACTCAGTACCATCGAGTCAATTCTGACTCATAGCGACTCTACAGGACAGAGTAGAACCACCCCATAGAGTTTCCAAGGAGTGCCTGGTGGATTCAAACTGCTGACCCTTTGGTTAGCAGCCGTAGCACTTAACCACTACGCCACCAGGGTTTCCTTCACTCTGGTAGTAACAGAAAATGAAGCCAGAGCTAAAGTTCCTAGAACCATTTCCATTGTAGTTAACAGCTTTAGGATCAAATATATCTGCTTTGAATCCTGGCTCTGCCACTTAAGAGCCTTACTTAACCTTGTGACTTTGGGCAGGTCATTCAGCTCTCCGAGTCTGTTTCCTCACTATAAAATAGGAATAAATACATTTACCCTCATAGGGTTGAGTTAGTATAATAGCATGGGACCTGGCATATGACGAATGCTCAAAACAGCAGATGTTATTATCTAATGATAATTCGTTATCTGATCCTTCAAACATTCTTAAAGGATATGGCTTGCATCTCGTTTATCCACTAGTCCCAAAGTAACTTGCTTTATTTAGTTCCTATCTCTAGTTGGTTAAACAAATGGATCCAAAGCCAGAAATATTCTACCTTTCACATAGGTAGAATTCAATCAGTTGTGAATAAACAGAATATGAAAATAATTCAGAATAGGATAATCAATAGATTAGTTGAATCCTACCAAGTATGAAGCATCCTGATTGAGAGTTATATTAACCTCATTTACAAAAATGAAGTGATTAAGTTGAAAGAACTTATAAAATGATGAGCCCCATTTGGAGGGCATGGACTCTCTCTCATTACAAAACTTACTTTGTGTTTGTCTCTGTTGCAGAAGACTCCTCCTGGATGACTACAGTGCCCTGTCTCTGAATCCCCACAAAAATCTCAGCCTGCTGAGATGGGAATGCAAACTTGCTTAGAATTACACCATTGTTTTCTTAGTAAGAATTTTTTTTAACCAATAATTAATATAGAAATGATGAAGTAAATCAAACCCACAGTTAATACTTTTCTGTTAGGTTTAAGAATACCAAACCAAAAACCCGTTGCTGTGGAGTCAATTCTGACTCATAGTGACCCTACAGGACAGAGAAGAACTGCCCTGTAGTTTACAAGGAGTGTCTGGCAGATTCGAACTGCCGATCTTTTGGTTAGCAGCCGTAGCACTTAACCACTATGCCACCAGGGTTCCTGTTTAAGAACAACGTATGCCTATTTGAGGGCAGTGGTGGTTCGGCTGTAGAATTCTCACCCCCCATGTGGAAAACCTGAGGCCAAACCAAACCAAACCAAACCCAGTGCCGTCAAGTCGACTCCGACTCATAGCTACCGTATAGGACAGAATAGAACTGCCCCATAGAGTTTCCAAGGACCGCCTGGTGGATTCGAACTGCCGACCCTTTGGTTAGCAGCTGCAGCACTTAACCACAACGCCACCAGGGTTTCCAACCTGAGGCCAATGCACCTCAAATGCAGCCATCACTTGTCTGCCAATTGTTGTTGTTAGGTGCCGTTGAGTCGGTTCCGACCCACAGCGACCCTATGCACAATAGAACGAAACACTGCCCGGTCCTGTGCCATCCTTACAATCGTTGTTAGGCTTGAGCTCATTGTTGCAGCCACTGTGTCAATCCATGTCTGCCAATAGATGCTTGCATGTTGCTGTGATGCCGAACAGGTTTCAGTGGAGCTTCCGGACTAAGACAGACTAAAAAGAAAGGCCTGTGATCTACTTCTAAATATCAGCAGTTGAAAACCCTGTGGATCACAACAATCCCATCCCATTGTGCATGAGGTCACCATGAGTTGGGGCCGACTCAACAGCAGCTAACAACAACAACATATTAGAATGCAGCAATATTTAAGATGGAAACCCTGGAGGCGTAGTGGTTAAGTGCTGCGGCTACTAACCAAAAAGCCGGCAGTTGGAATCCACCAGGCGCTCCTTGGAAACTATGGGGCAGTTCTACTCTGTCCTATAGGGTTGCTATGAGTCAGAATCCACTCAGCGACAACAGGGTTTTTTTTTAATATTTAATATTGGTCATATTAAGAAATCTAAAAGACTAGTTTATGACTCCAATTCAAAATGCATACATGATAATTGATTTTAGGTTTGTTGGTTTTAAGTTAAATGTTGTTAAGAAAATTTGCTGTGAATACTTAAGAAAACAAAGATCTATCACATTAATTAGGCTTACAAAAATTGTCTAAATACGTGGGAAGGTTTAGTCATAAATTTGAAGTGTTTAAAACTTTCAAATATATGCTTTAAAATTAAAACAATTTAATTAACTATGTTTATTTAATAGTGGACTAAATACTAAATGTCTCTTTGAAAATAACTTAAAATGGACTAGATTTATTAACAGGATATGATTTATAAGTTGAACTTAAAAACTTAAGGAAAAATGGGGTTTTAACATTTATAAAATCCAATTTAATATTGTAAATAGTCTTTGTCTTAGTTATCTACTGCTGCTATAACGGAAATACCACAAGCGAACGGCTTTTACAAACAGATGTTTATTCTCTCACAGTCCACTAAGCTAGAAGTCTCAATTCAGGGTGCCAGCTCTAGGGGAAGGCTTTCTCTCTCTGTTGGCTCTGGAAAGAAGTCCTTGTCATCAATCTTCCCTTGCCCTAGTAGCTTTTCAGTGCAGGGACCCCACGTCCAAAGGACGCCCTCTGCTCCTGGCACTACTTTCTTGGTGGCACAAGGTCCCTCACCTCTCTGCTCACTTCTGTCTTTTACATCTCAAAAGAGATGGACTCAAGATGCGATTTAATCTTGTAGATTGAATTCTGCCTCATGAACATAACTGCCTCTAATCCTACCTCATTAACATCATAGAGGTAGGATTTACAACACACAGGAAAATCACATCAGATGACAAAATGGTGGACAATCACATTATACTGGAAATTATGGCCTAGCCAAGTAGACACACATTTTCGGGGGACACAATTTAATCCATAACAGTCTTTTCTATGTGTAAGAGTCAGGAAAACCAAAATTGACTTCTCCTCCTCTAGTAAAATCTCTGCTAGATTATCTCTAATCCACTGGTCTTCATTAGTTTGGGGGGGAAAAATTGGTCCCTATATTTCCTGTTGCCTGCTGTAACAAATTACTACAAACTTAATGGCTTAAAACAACCAAAATTTATTGTTAATTTTGGAGGTCAGAAGTCTAAAATCAAGATAAAGCAGGGCTGCATTTCTCCTGGAGGCTTCAAGGGAGAATCTCTTCGCCCTTCTCAGCTTCTAGAGGCCACCTGCATTCCTTGGCTTGTGGCTCCTTCCTTGCATTGTTCCCAATATTATGATTCTCTCCTCTGCACTGACTCTGATCCTCTTGCCTCTGTTATAAGGACCCTTGTGATTACACTGGGCCTGCCCGGACAACCCAGGGTAATCTCCCCATCTCAAGAAACTTAATTACCCTTGCAGAGTCCCTTTACCATGTCAAAAAAACCCCAAACCTGTTCCTGTCAAATTGATTCCAACTCATAGTGACCCTATAGGACACAGCAGAACTGCCCTGTAGTGCTTCCAAGGAGCAGCTGGTGAATATGAACTGCCAACCTTTTGGTTAACAGCTGAGCTCTTAGCCACTGTGCCATCAGGGTAAGGTAGCATATTCACAAGTTCTGGGGAATAAATTAGTGCTTCATGAGAGCTAAATGTGGATCCTGAACCCAAACCATTTCTCATGCTGGCATATGGCCAATTTCTCAGTAGACTGTAATTTTAGGCACGTGTACAGTAGCAATTTTACAGTAGCAAAGGAGCCCTGGTAGCGCTTGGCTCTTCGCCAGAGGGTTGGTGGTTCAAACCCACTAGTGGTTCTGCTGGAGAAAGCTGTGTCAATCTGCCTCTGTAATGATTTACAGCCTTGGAAATTCAGTTCTACTGTCCTATAGGGTTGCTATGAGTCAGAATCAACTCAACAGCAATGGGTTTGGTTTGGTTTTGGTTTGGTGGAGTACCATCCTTCTAGTTTGGCTTCCTAGTAGCTACTGGTTGCAGCCTAGTCTCAACCATCTGCATTTTAAAATGGCAAGTTACCAGAGTTTGTTCAACACTAGTTGGCATTTCTATTGGATTTCATTGGCAACAAAAAGGGTCCGTCATTTGGCTGACTCCCTTCCCTAAATCCAGTTGATATTCCAAATTTTGATAGGGCAGGGTTTTAATCAACATGACAGGAAACTTCACTGTTCAAAAAAATTCAACCAAAACTTGGATATGAGGCAAAAAGATTATTGCATGCCCTTTCAAAGTCATACTAAGGCATTGTCTACCAAGCCTGTTTAAAGGTCATCTGACTTTCTAGGAGAAAATATAACTTTGTTTGACTTACTACTTACTATTTATTACAGCTCAGACTTTATAAGATGTAACATGTAGAAAACTGGTAAGGTTTCAAGTTTTCACATGTATCCATCCTTTGGATCAGCTTTGTAAACCTGTTGTTAGTTGCCATTAACTCACAGTGACCCCATGCACAACAGAATGAAACATGGCCTGGTTCTGCTCCAGCCCTATGTTCATTTGTAGATCGGATCACTGTGGTCCATAGAGCTTCCACTGTCTAATTTTTGGAAACAGATCACCAGGCCTTTCTTTCTAGTCCACCTTAGATTGAAAGCTTAGCTGAAATCTGCTTAGCATCATGGCTACACCCAAGGGTTCACTGACAAATGAGTGGTGACTGTGCGTGAGGTGCACTGGCCAGGAATCGAACCTGGATCTCCTACATGGAAGGAAAGAATTCTACCACTGAACTGGGCATTTGTAATTTGCAAGCTTACTTGTTCATTAATTTGTGCATTAAATAAATCTTTGACAAGTGCTCACCATATGATTTGTTTTTAACTTTATATGTTGACATCAGGCTTCTCTGTTAAGGGAAGAAAAAATCTCTTATGAAGCATGTTCCAAGAAAGCTTATGTTAGTGATCAGAAAACTACATGGAGAAAAAGGGAACAAAACATTCTATGTAGAGGCTGTACAGAAAACTGCTAGGTAAATCCCTAGGTTGTGTGAACAGTTAATACAGTCAGCTGCTACCTGAAAGCTTGCAGATTTGAATCCACCCAGAAGTGCCTCAGAAAATAGCCCTGGCCATCTACTTCGGAGCAGTCATTGAAAATCGTATGGAGCCCAGTTCTACTCTGACACACATGGGGTCACCATGAGTTGGAATTGACTCAACAACTGGTTTTCTGAGTTTAGGTAAATTTAACCATGTTATTAGCTAAAACTCATTTAATGATGCCCCTGTATTTGGCCATCTATAAATTAAAAAGGAGCCCTGGTGGTACAGTGGTCAGAGAGCTTGGCTGCTAACCAAAAGGTCAGTCAGTGGTTCTAACCCACCAACTGCTCCATGGGAGAAAGATGTGGCAGTCTGCTTCTGTAAAGATTTATAGCCTTGGAAACCCTACTGGGCAATTCTATGTCCTATAGGGTCACTATGAGTCAGAATTGACTCAACAACAGGGGGTTTTGGTTATAAATCAGAAAGCAGCATGAAACACAGCAGGATATTTTTAAAAAGCCACTGCTAAAAAAATGAAAAGGGAAGTCAGAGTGGGAGAAGAATTCAAATCAGATATTTAATATATGACTTATAGCCAGACTGTATAAAGAGCTCTCAAAACTCAATCATAAGAAAATAAACAATCCAATTTTAAAAAATTAGAAGATTTGAACATTTCACAAAAGAAGATACAAGGATGGCAAATAAACATGTGAAAAGATACTCAACATCATTAGTTATTAGGGAAATGCAAATTAAACACACAACAAGAGATCTATTAAACAAATAAAGAAAAAACAAGGCCCACTGTCATCGGGTGAATTTTGACTCATGGTAACTGCATGGGTTACAGAGTAAAACTGCTCTATCGGATTTTCTTGTTTGTAATCATTACAGAAGCAGATTGCCAGGACTCGTGGCATCACTAGGTGGATTAGAACTGCCAACCTTTAGGTTAGTAGTTGAGTGCAAAACCGTTTGCACCACCCAAGGACCTAGGAAGACCTATTAGTGTCTAAAAGCAAAGACAGACTATACCACTTGTTGGCAAGAATATGCAGCAGCTGGAGCCCTCAAGCACTGTTTGGGAATGGAAAATAGCACAACCACTTTGGGAAGTTTGGCAGTTCCCTAAAAAGTTAAATGTATACCTAACCATATTCTTAAGTATTTGGCCAAGAGAAATGAAAGCATACGTTCATACAAAGACTTATATATGAATGTTCATAGTAGCTTCATGTGGAATAGGTAAAAACCCAGGCATCCACCCTTAGGTGAGTGGATAAACAAACTGTGATACATCTATACAATGGAATACTACTCAGGAATAAAAAGGAACAAACTATTAATACACACAACAAAGTGAATAAATCTCAAAGTAATTGTGCTGAGTGGAAGCAGAGAGAAAAACACAAAAAACAAAACCAAGAAAAAAAAACGCAAATGATTTCATTCGTATAAAATCCTGTGAAATGAAAAGTAATTTATAGTGACGGAGAGCAAGTCAAGGGTTACCTGAGGATACGGGAGTGTGACAGAAGAGAGTACAAAGGGACTTCAGGAAGCTGTTAGGGGTGATGGTTATGTTCATTATCCTAACTGTGGTCAAGCTTTCACAGATGTACACGCGTCAAAGCTGATTAAGTTAGCACGCTAAATATGCACCTTACTCTGTATTAATTGTACCTCAATAAAGCTGTTAAAGTGGGCAGGATAAAATCTTACTGGATTTAAGTGTTTCTTAGAGGAAATCTGAATGTTCAGCTGTTGAAGTCCTATCAGGCAGCCTAACTCTTAGCTTGAGGTCCCTGAAATTCCTAACATTTATCTGTAACTTTGTAGGTGTGCAATTTTTCTATGGAGGTATCGTTAATCACATTCTCAAAGACATATTAAAAAAAAAAAAAAGGAGTTAAAAACCACTATTTTGGAAGAATCTAAATAATGAAAATTTGTTATCCTCCACAATAGTTCACATTTTTTTTTTTTTAAATAGAAAAACAAGTGGACACAAGGTCCAGATGATCTCTCATAATGGCGTGCACACCCACTTGGACTGCCCTCCTGGTCCACAGGAATTCCTCTTCTCTGGTAAATGTCCTCTCCCCTTGGTCAGAGTTGTTTGGACCGGGAGAATAACTGACCTGACATAGGCTAATGAACTCTTTCTCTGGGAAATATGGAATTGTAACTAAGAAGCTATAATAGTCTAAATTCTTCCTCATACAAGGATAAAAATATAGTAGCGATACGGTCGCTGTGAGTCGGAATGGACTCAACGGCAACGGGTGTGGTTTTGTTTTTTGGTTAGACTTGGTCATTATATGTCACGTGGACTGGCAAACAGAGAAAGCCAGTCTCACGAAAGATTGAGAAAGATAACTTCCTGGTTTCTTCTCAGTGCCCCCGCCTCTGGCCCCAACCTGTCCCTGCGATCCAGTTGTATCCCTGACCTTGGGTTCTATAGTCCGACCACCTTACACCTCACCCTTAAAATAAACTCCCCCTCCTTGTTAGCTTAGGAGGGTTTCTATCACTTTGCAACAAAAAGCCTGTCAAAATGAGTTTTTATCTTTGAAAGCAAACACTGGGATTCACTTCATATTGGAAAAGTAATTATTTATTATGACAAAAATAAAACTGTTGACCAAAAACAAATGAATGTTACACTATATTGCACCATGATTGTAAAGGAGCCAAAACCTGTGTAAAAGATGAACATTTCCGAGCAAATAGCATCCTTTTACTTGGGTAAGCAGACATGCAACCAACCCATTATAACATATTTGCAGAAACAAAAAACCATGAATCCCAGTAACTTAAACCTAACATATAAAATAGGCATTTTATGAAAGCAATGAGCTATTAAAATTTTAAAACATCTTTTAAACAATCCCACCATTAGAACATGCTTTGAACCATTTTCAAGTAGTGATATGTATGCATTAAGTAATTTTTTTGTTCTTTTATTAATGCTTTAAAAATATTGGACAAATAGCACACATTTCAAGGGGTTAGTTGGGGTTAGAAGCAGTTTGTGGAATGAAAGGTATTTTTTTTTTCCCTCTCTGTACTACACTAGAGGGCGGACACAGAGGTCCAATCCATAACTTTGGGCTTATTAGCACCATCTTCTATTCAACCCAGCTGATTAGCTAACACATTGTTAGAGCTTTTGCAGAAAGCCTGAAGCTTGATGAATAACATTTTGTATTTAAATATTAAGATATGAACATCAAAACGAATATAGACACTTTAGTTTACATTCCACGGCAAGAAGTCTATAGAGTACAGGGCCTACTGCTTCCTCTTTAATGATCTAAAGCACCAATTTATATTCAGATGGCAATGTGTGATTGTAACCATTATATCCCAATTAGAATAAATGCCAGAGCAAGGCTTGTAACTGCTTTTAGTTTTTGTTTCTTTAAACTGCTCCGTGGAACAGATGAACAGGGTAAAAATACAGCTCTTCCAAAACTGAAAAAAATGATAACCATCATTATATTTCACACTTTTAAGGAAATAATAGGAAAGCTCAACTTTTATTTTTAAAATAGTAATTAAAAGTTTCCACAACTACATTGAACAGTTTACTCCAAGAGAACAAGACAGGGGCTGCTGAGTCACTGAATTTCCTGAGGGAAAATGTAAGATTAAAATGATTATAGTCTTTCTTCAGAATAGGGCTAAACCATGCAAATAAACTAGATGAAATCAAGACCAACTGATAGTCATCTGATAGCTCACCAACACTGATGGAAACACAGTCACAGTATAACATAATCAAGTTTTAGAATTTTTCCATTCCTTTACTTGATTTAATTAAACTGAGCACTTGTCCGTGAGCTTTAGTGCAGACTATGTGTGACTCTGATCCACCATGTGAGCCCTGCTGGTGGTAAAGAATTAAAAACAAAACATCATTCCCAAGGAAAGCTATCTTACTGGCAAATTTTGCATATTTCAAATACAGTTTGGGTGAAGGGGGTATTTATGGGATGGTACAATCTCCCACAAACTGAACAAAGCACCTTATGGACTGAAAAATGAGGTAATTTTTCATTAAAATCTTTGTGCAAAAGAACATTTTCACTCTTTTAGAACTTTGTTTTCTATTCCAAATGTATGCAAAAAAAAAAAAATAGTTATTTCCTCATCTCCAGGGGAAACTGTTACTTTCCGAAAAAAAACCAAAAATACAAAGCTCCATCTACCTAACTACACTTCATATCCTAACAACGTTATCAGTCCTCATGTCCTGTGGCCAAATGAAAAATAGAGGCCATCCATCTGTACAGCAAAAGACTGTACTTGCTAGTAATTTTAAATGCCTTAAATGGGGAAACTCATAGTTTTCATTCAGATTTTCTATTATCTAATAACCTTCTGAAGATCATTCCATCCCATTTTTGTCTTTTGTTTCTGGGTGTGCCTCTAAACCTCCCAGTTAACATCTCCCAAACACATCACCACATCACCAAACCATATACATTTAAAGCTGTTTGTATATCTTCTGAACAAAATATTTTTGGACTTTAAGATTAAAACAGAGTAGTAGAAATATTTTTCATATTGGCCTTTCTATTTAGCTTTGGTCACCTGGAACACTTAAGAAAACACTTTTTGGAACCTAGCTTTTGGATTTTAGACTCCATATTAATACTAAACGGATAAGGATTAGACATTACTGAAAAAATTAATATTGACTATAAACCACTTTCAGATATATACAGACACTTGTAACACATACTGACATCATGACTACACTATACTTTCAATACTAGAAAGTCAAACAAAATTATAGGTTGAGGTGGTACTTAAAGCGAATAAATTGAACAAACTAACCACTTCCATCCAAGTAGTAAATGCCAGAAAAATGAGCAAGGTAAAACCCCTAGAACAGAGTATTTCCACCAACACACACTGGTATATAATAAGAAGCTTAACATAATTTTCTTAGCATATGTATGGCTTGTTTTTTTGCATTGTCACTAGCTATCAGTTCAAGTCATACCACTTACTTATACTGTAATTGATTGTATTCACATATGAAATGAAGGGATAAATGGGTGTTGTTGTTAGGTGCTGTGCAGTCAGTTCCAACTCACAGCAACCTATGTACAACAGAATGAAACACTGCCTGGTCCTGTGCCATCCTCACAATTTTTGCTGTGTTTGAAACCTCTGTAGCAATCAAATAATACAAATGAATTTAATTTCATATTACATGTCTTTTCCTACTATATTCTGGGTTTTCCAATTTTAGTAATAGTATACAAGGATTCAGGATTTTAAGACCAAAAAATATTAGAGCTCTAGTTTGCTTAGGTTCCTCAGCAGAGAGAGAGAAAAAAGGAAATACATGGACAGTAAATAAATGACCTGAAGTCAGTAAGACAATTAATGGCCAAATTAAGATTTAAATCTACTTCTTTCAAAAGCATGACATTCTTTTTAATATACCATGCTATCTTGAAATAAATTACTCGTAAAAAACATAAAATATCCTTTAAAACTGAACTATATGTGAAGTTTTCTGAATCCAAATAGATAAAATGCGATTTATCTATTTAGGCATAATACCAGCACATTTTTCTACTGATATGGTTTCACATAGATAAGGATTAAATGAGAATACTAGTCAGAAACAAGTCTGTATATAACTTTCCCTAAAATATACCAAAAAAGCCAAAAACAACAACAAAAAAGCTTTTACTGTTTTCTTTCTTCTTTTTGCTTTAGGATGTCCCATAATTCTTGGTAGCATACTATTTACAACACTGTCTATATCATTCACTATTTCCATAGAAAAATAATTATTTTCACTTTATAATATAGATACAGAAGGTTAAATTATGCTTAATCAAAATGACTATAGCTACAGAGGTGGTATGCATTTAAAAATTATTTGTAGCAATGGAATTTGAATTTATTGTCTTTCCTTTAATGAATACAGAATATAGGTGATTATATATACCTTTAAGATACTAACACAAGAGCCTAAAAGTAAAAATTGTATATTTCATCTTTAGTTTTTTAATAGATTATGTACACTTCAGATTTCAAGGAATTATATCAACAATTCAAAATATGCAATATATTCCCACGTAAAAGGGCCTGTTAATCACTAAAAGAGTTTTCGAAAGGCTTCAGTAAGAATGATTGGTTTAAAAATGAAGAAAGTAACAGGTTCAAAATTAAGATAAATGCCATATTTGAATTTACAAAGGTAGTAGTTTTATATTTAGTTATAACAATATATTGAAAAGACATCAATTAATGTTCAATTTCCTCATCCTCAAATTAAAAGCAGAATGTAGGATAATCTCCCAAGGGTAATGTGCTTACTTGCTTTCTACTACTTATTAGAAATTTTTCTAGAAAATACCTGGAGTTGAAGGGGAGGGTGAAATGCAAATGAATATTTCATTATTAAATAAATCTGCTTGCTAATCTGACCTCCAAAGAACAGGTATAGTACACAATTGGGAATTTATCTGAAAATAGGAATAAAGGCACTAATCAATTACAAATGTACATTTTTATCAGACAGTATCTTATATTTAATTGAGTTAAAGTGAATGACAATTAATGCTTCATAAAGTATTAGATACTTGATTGGGCTAAAACATTCTCTTGGAGTAAAGGATGATGGCTTTCATATTACTATAACAAAAATATCTAATGAGAACTTATAAAATATTTTTGAAAAGTCTTAAAGTTCTTAATTGAACTTTTCCCAACTGTCAGTACAAAATCTCGTTGGATGCCAAGTTCATCTTCAACACACAGCTAGCATAAGTCATTTCTAATTCAAAATAAACATGTTTTAAAAAAGCTTTAGAAAATAAATTGTATTTTAAAAATTAAATAGCAAATTTGAGTCTATACTAGTAGTTGTTTGACAAAATACAATCAACTATTAAAAACACTTTCAATATAATGCTGATGTGGTAATATAAAAAATAAGCAGATATTCTGATAGAAGAAAACTGAGCCAGCCAATCATATCTAGATACAAAAGGGCAGATAATCATTTCATAAGAATGCATACAGGAGTACTGAATATGCTTTTTTCAAAACAGACTTTGAGAATTATCCTTAGTACTTCTGGCTAACCTACATATATCCAAGACAGAAATGCAGGCAAAGTGTGCTTTAGGTAAATGGTATTTTCATAATTTTCCTTCCCTGCCTCCCCCACAAACCACAAAGTAGCCATATTGATTTAAGTCTGCTTTTTTCTTGTCTTGTTGATTAAGAAAACAAAAAAACCCTTATGTTCTATCTGCTATAGGATCACTAAGAAAAAGGTTCAAAACAAAGTCAACAACTAGTTCCCAAAACCCAGGAAACTTTACTCTGACTCTTCAGTTTTGAGATGTGCTACCACTGAAGGGAAATCAGAAAAATGTTACCACATTAATTTTAACTAAATATAATAAACCCAATACACCTGAAAACAAGATAAAATTTAAGCCAATTTACAAATAAAAAAAATTAAAATACAGCTTTTGAACAGGTATTCTGATATTCTTATGAACACTGAATCTTATATTTGACCCAAATTAAAAAAAAAAAAACCCGCAAAAATGTATTGTTCTTTAAGTATGCATTTTATCCCTTTCATTATAACAAAATCACATACTTGAAATAAACAGAATCAAAATTAGAATACTTGTCCTCCCTCTTCATTTAAGGTATGCAATGTTTAGGTTCCGTTCATATTAGACAACTGCCTCAAAAACTTTTTGATGCTATCCAATACACTTTTTATAGATCATGGCCTTTTCTTTTTAAATTTAATTTATAAGCTGTTAGTGTGCTAAGTTTGATTCTCATAGTAATATTCTAAGAACCTGGATTAAATCTGGAAGTTGTCTACAATCCAGTGAAAAGATTTTAAACACGAAATGTAACTACAAACATGGCAACTGCTTCAAGCCTATTATACTAAAACTTCACATGGACTTAAGGAAAGCCACATGGTGCTTTAAGAAATGTACTGCTGGTGGGAGAAATGCTATTACGGACACACACAATTTTTGAATTTCAAGAAACAATATGAACTACTTACACTTCTGATTTAGCTATCAGCCAAATCAGTACCTACAGTAGATGTGATAACCCTTGCAAACGGAACAACTGAACCTTTCCTGATAATAAAATTGTCTGTAATTGATAATAAAATACATCTCCCGTGTCTTGCTTTACTTTCAGTGCTGGTGTGCGATCGTGACTTCCTGCGGTTATGTGAGCCTTCAATAACGTGACGTTCCAAAAATATACGATTGAACCAACAGAACCTACCACCAAAGCTGGGCTGTCAAATAAACCTTTTACCTTGATGAATTTTTGATCAAATGTGAATAAGAAGGCCTATTTTCCCATTCCCCAATTCACAGGCAGAAGAGCGACCTTAATTCTTTTAGGTTATAACCATTTAATTTCCAAGCTAATAGTGACTTAAAATTATTCAATGACTTGCAGTGATGTGGGGAAAGTTACTCATTTAAAGGTAAAGTCTCATGATTTTTAATTTTCCTTGTGTATATTCTCTAAGCAGATTTTTTTTCCTCTGTAAATTCTGTCCAAAAGGTAAGTGGTTTATAGAGGGGGCAAATATTAAGAATAGAGAAGTCTGCAAGCAATATCTGATGGTTTTCACTACTGCTTTGTTAAAACGGTAATTATCTGGGGGCGGGAAGGTCAATAAATGAATGGAATTGGTCATCAGGGTCATTACAATATTTCAGAAAACATTAAACATATGACAAACATTTCTCACAAGGTAGTCACTGAATAATTAGAATAAGGAATCAGAAGAATTTCGTTGCTGAAAACATAGTTATACATTATGTTCATCCAACTGAAGATTAGTGCATTAAAAAAAAGGTAAGAAAAAATCTTTTACGTTCCAGTTCAGCTGCACTTGATTCAAGTGTTGCTCATAGAGGTTTGTGTTGTTATAAATTAAACATGCTGCTGCCTTAGCAGCCAACGGTACCAGAAAAAAATGTTCATGTTCACAGAATAAATAGAACAGTCTCTTTTGAGGAAAAAAGTTATCTCACACCAATCCGGGAGGTCATCCACTCTAGACCTTGACACAACCTGAAACAAAAGATAGATGTATTTTCTAAATCAGAAGCTTTGTACTTAAAAACGGACAGCATACTTATTATTTTTCAATCTTATCCAAAAGTTGATACTAAAATAATTACTTACACATTTCAGTGACAATGTTAAATGCAAGGTTTACTTAAAATTATCATAATTAGTTGGATAATGTGTGAATTGCTTCAATTTCACCTTGAAGATACAGATTTAGGAGTTTTGCCATTAAGGTTGCAAAGAGCCACCCTCTCTCCTTTTTTCTGTACATAACTAAAACTGAAATAACTATAGAAAGATAGTAGGCACTTTACCCTCCCCTCCTAAATTCTAAAGACTGGAATGTTTATGGCCCAATCTTAAAAGCAGAGGCCAAAAAGTCTATACACAGATATGATATTGCAAGCCATTTCTAGTCTAAAAAAAAACTAGGAAGGTCAGTTGGATTTGAGGAAAAAATAAATTCCTAGAAATAAACTGGGTAATCCATATATAACACACTGGGCTCTACTTGGTGTACTATATCCACACTCAAACTCTTAGGAAAGGAAAAAGACACAATGATAGCATTTGTTTCAAATGTTTATTGCCTAGAATTGTGTCCAGAAGGACCCCTAATAATAAAGAAGATGAACTCTTGAAGAAAGCTAGGATGCTTAGGCTTAAGCTTTTGTAGGAGTGAAATTTCTTTAAAGCCCCTTTTTAATTCAGGTAGCAGTCTAGTTTCCTTCTAGTTAGTAAATGAAAAAAGCAAGAAAGGAACAGCAATAAAATCTGGATTGTGAAAACTTAAATCAAAAGTTCGTTATGCCCAAAGTTTATTAAGAAAATGTTCTGCATCCCACTTTGGTGAGTGGTGTCTGGAGTCTTAAAAGCTAGCGAGTGGCCATCTAAGATACATCAATTGGTCCCAACCCACCTGCAGCAAAGGGGAATGAAGAACACTAAAGACATAAGGAAAATATTAGCCCAAGAGACAGAAAGGCCACATAAACCAGAGACTCCATCAGCCTGCCCCCCATGTGTCTGTCAGTTTGTCGTACTGTGGGGGCTTGTGTGTTGCTGGAAGTTATGCCACTGGTATAATACCAGCACAGTCACTCAAGGGGGACAGGTTTCAGCTGAGCTTCGAGACTAAGGCAGACTAGGAAGAAGGACCCGGCAGTCTACTTCTGAAAAGCATTAGCCAGTGAAAACCTTATGAATAGCAGTGGAACATTGTCTGATATAGTGCTGGCAGATGAGCCCCCCAGGTTGGAAGGCACTCAAAAGATGACTGGGGAAGAGCTGCCTCCTCAAAGTAGAGTCAACCTTAATGATGTGGATGGAGTAAGGCTTTCGGGACCTTCATTTGCTGATGTGGCACGACTCAAAATAAGAAGAAACAGCTGCAAACATCCATTAATAATTGGAACCCGGAATGTACGAAGCATGGATCTAGGAAAATTGGAAATCGTCAAAAATGAAATGGAACGCATAAACATTGATATTCTAGGCATTAGTGACCTGAAATGGACTGGTATTGGCCATTCTGAATCGGACGATCATATAGTCTACTATGCTGGGAATGACAACTTGAAGAGGAATGGTGTTGCATTCATCCTCAAAAAGAACGTTTCAAGATCTATCCTGAAGTACAACACTGTCAGTGATAGGATAATATCCATATGCCTACAAGGAAGACCAGTTAATACGAATATTATTCAAATTTATGCACCAACCACTAGGGCCAAAGATGAAGAAATAGAAGATTTTTATCAGCTGCTGCAGTCTGAAATTGATCAAACATGCAATCGAGATGCATTGATAATTACTGGTGATTGGAAAGCCAAAGTTGGAAACAAAGAAGAAGGATCAGTAGTTGGAAAATATGGCCTTGGTGACAGAAACAATGCCAGAGATCAAATGATAGAATTTTGCAAGACCAATGACTTCTTCATTGCAAATACCTTCTTTCACCAACATAAACGGCGACTACACACACGGATCTCGCCAGACGGAACACACAGAAATCAAATTGACTACATCTGTGGAAAGAGACGATGGAAAAGCTTAATATCATCAGTCAGGACAAGGCCAGGGGCCAACTGTGGAACAGACCATCAATTGCTCATATGCAAGTTCAAGCTGAAACTGAACAAAATCAGAGCAAGTCCACGAGGGCCAAAATATGACCTTGAGTATATCCCACCTGAATTTAGAGACCATCTCAAGAATAGATTTGACACATTGAACACTAGTGACCGAAGACCACACGAGTTGTGGAATGACATCAAGAACATCGTACATGAAGAAAGTAAGAGGTCACTGAAAAGACAGGAAAGAAAGAAAAGACCAAGATGGATGTCAGTGGAGACTCTGAAACTTGCTCTTCAGCGTCGAGCAGCTAATGCAAAAGGAAGAATTGATGAAGTAAAAGAACTGAACAGAAGATTTCAAAGGGCCTCTCAAGAAGAAAAAGTAAAGTATTATAATGACCTGTGCAAAGAGCTGGAGATGGAAGACCAAAAGGGAAGAACACACTTGGCATTTCTCAAGCTGAAAGAACTGAAAAAAAATTCAAGCCTTGAGTTGCAATAGTGAAGGATTCCGTGGGGAAAATATTAAACGAAGCAGGAAGCATCAAAAGAAGATGGAAGGAATACAGAGTCATTATACCAAAAAGAATTAGTCGATATTCAACAATTTCAAGAGGTGGCATATGATCAGGAACCTATGGTACTGAAGGAAGAAGTCCAAGCTGCTCTAAAGGCATTGACGAAAAACAAGACTCCGGGAATTGATGGAATATCAATGGAGATGTTTCAACAAACAGATGCAGTGCTGGAGGTGCTCACTCTATGCCAAGAAATATGGAAGACAGCTTCCTGGCCAACGGACTGGAAGAGATCCATATTTATGCCTACTCCCAACCGAATGTAGAAATTATAGAACAATATCATTAATATCACACACAAGCAAAATTTTGCTGAAGATCATTCAAAAATATCACACACAAGCAAAATTTTGCTGAAGATCATTCAAAAACGGCTGCAGCAGTATATCGACAGGGAACTGCCAGAAATTCAGGCTGGTTTCAGGAGAGGACGTGGAACCAGGGATATCACTGCTGATGTCAGGTGGATCCTGGCTGAAAGCAGAGAATACCAGAAGGATGTTTACCTGTCTTTTATTGACTATGCAAAGGCATTCGCCTCTGTGGATCATAACAAATTATGGATAACATTGCGAAGAATGGGAATTCCAGAACACTTAATTGTGCTCCTGAGGAACCTTTACGTAGATCAAGAGGCAGTTGTTTGGACAGAACAAGGGGATACTGATTGGTTTAAAGTCAGGAAAGGTGTGCGTCAGGGTTGTATTCTTTCACCATACCTATTCAATCAGTATGCTGAACAAATAATCCGAGAAGCTGGACTATATGAAGAAGAATGGGGCATCAGGATTGGAGGAAGACTCATTAACAACCTGCATTATGCAGATGACACAACCTTGCTTGCTGAAAGTGAAGAGGACTTGAAGCACTTACTAATGAAGATCAAAGACCATAGCCTTCAGTATGGATTACCCCTCAACATAAAGAAAACAAAAATCCTCACAACTGGACCAATGAGCAACATCATGATAAACAGAGAAAAGACTGAAGTTGTCAAGGATTTCGTTTTACTTGGATCCACAATCAAGACCCATGGAAGCAGCAGTCAAGAAATCAAAAGACGGGTTGCATTGGGCAAATCTGCTGCAAAGGACCTCTTCAAAGCGTTGAAGAGCAAAGATGCCGCCCTGAAGACTAAGGTGCGCCTGACCCAAGCCATGGTATTTTCAATCACATCGTATGCATGTGAAAGCTGGACAATGAATACGGAAGACCGAAGAAGAGTTGACGCCTTTGAATTGTGGTGTTGGCGAAGAATATTGAATATACCATGGACTCCCAAAAGAACAAACAAATCTGTCTTGGAAGAAGTGTGGCCAGAATGCTCCTTAGAGGCAAAGATGGCAAGACTATGTCTTACATACTTTGGACATGTCATCAGGAGGGATCGGTCTGTGGAGAAGGGCATAATGCTTGGCAGGGTACAGGGTCAGCAGAAAAGAGGAAGACCCTCAACAAGGTGGACTGACACAGTGGCTGCAACAATGAGCTCAAGCATAACAACGATTGTAAGGATGGCGCAGGACCGGGCAGTGTTTCGTTCTGTTGTGCATAGGGTCGCTATGAGTCAGAACCGATTCGAGGGCACCTAACAACAACAACAACAACAACCATCAGCCTGAGACCAGAAGGACTAGATGGTGCCCGGCTACCACCAACGACTGCCCTGACAGGCAACACAACAGAGAGTCCCTGACGGAGAAAAGCGGGGTGCAGAACTCAAATTCTAGTTAGAAGACCAGACTTAATGATCTGACTGAGTGAAAGAGCCCTGGAAGTCATGGCCCTGGACTCTCTGCTAACCCAGAACTAAAACCGTTCCTGACACCAACTCTTCAGACAAAGATTAGACTGGACTGTAAGATATATACAATGATACTCATGAAGAGCATGCTTCTTAGTTCAAGTAGATATACGAGACTGAACAGGCAACTCCTGTCCAGATGAGAAGGCAGAAAGGGACTGGAGCTGGTTGCATGGACACAGGAAATCTGGGGTGGAAATGAGGAGTGTACTGTTATATTATAGAGAGAGCAACCAGGGTCACATAACAATGTGTATATAAATTTTTGTATGAGAAACTAACTTGTGTTGTAAACTTTCACTTAAAGCACAGTGAAAAAAACAGTTTGGTAAAACATTTGTATTAAAAGTTAGTTAGAAAAAATGTCAGTAATTTTGTCTACTAAAATTATTGTAAGCCTGAGGCGCAAAATAAAAACCATCTTTGATATAAAGACCAAAGAAAAGAAAAGAAATCAGATAAAAGAGGAAGACAATTTGATCTAAAAATGTTGACAGAGTAATCTGGAAGAAGTCATCTCTCCCCACAGTTGATTAGCACTTACCCTTCTCCTGTTAAAGCACAGCAGGACTGAATATGCCATGGATGATCCTTAATAGAACTAAGGGTGAGGTATTTAGAGATTTCAGCTGCCGTCATGCACCCTTTCATATCCTGTTTATTTGCAAAGATAAGGACTGCAGCCTTTCGTAAATCCTGCAATCAATATGAACGTCACAACTCATATAAAACCACTGGAGCAGGGTAAAATATACACTCCTGGACAGTTCTAATAAAACCCTTCTGGTTTGAAATGATTAGGTACTACCAATTATTTCAAACGCTTATTGAAAAAAAATTCTAATAACCATGACTTAATGATTCAGTCTAATAAAGACAGATAAGTCAGATAATTAGGATTAATTTTTCTATTGTTGGGTCAAAGGAATCAACTAAAAAAAAATAAACTTGAATCTTAAATACTGACTTTAAACTATGTGAGCAATATTCTAATTGTAAATTTCTCCAAAATTTAAAGTATAGTAAGGGAGTGTAGGGGGGCTGGGCAATACTTTGTACTTATTCCCCTTTATATAACCTAAACTCATTGATCAATGTTCACTGCAGTATTGTTTATATTATAAAAATACTAGCAGTAACCTAAATGTTCATTAACAGAAGAACAGATCAATTGTAGTATATTTACACAGTGGAATACTATATAATTCTTAAAAGGAATGAACCAAAGGTGTATGTACTAACAAGGATAAATCTCAATGTTGTGCCAAAAAAAAAAGGTGAGTTACAGAAAGGTATGTATATAATAATACCGTTACATAAAGTTTCAAGAGCATGGAACACAATATTCTCTACAATTTAGGGATAATTAAAAATGTGGTAAAAGTATAAAAATGCACATATATGACAAAGACTACTTTTAGCATAGTGAATACCTCAGAGAACGAAGGGAAAGAAATCAGACTGCAAAGGTCTCATGTCTGATAGAGTGAATGACAAGTTCATAAGTATTTCTTATTCCCTAAGTTTTTTATATACCTAAAATATTTCAGAATTAAGAGATCTTAAACTATTCATTAAAGAATTTTCAGTTATACAACTCTTGAGGGGAAAACATTTAAGGTTTCCCCTTTCTTGACTCAATTTAATCTATCAGACTTCCTTAAAAAGGCATTTATAAGTAGTTTTAACTTTTAAACATTTTTTCCATAACAGTAGTCTATAAATTAACTTGTTAGTTTCTTTAAGTTTGAAAAAGTAGTGAAAATTCTGACTTCAAGAATCTGATCAATTCAACATATGAAATTTTGTTAATGATGAAAAAACATCCTACCACATTAATCTCTGTAAAAGAACAAAATCAGTGCACACTTTACTCCATTTTTTAAAAGATTGCTTTCAGAATTTACCTCATGAGCCAACATTCTGTATAATTCTTCTTTCGTAATAGCTAGTCGTTCCCTGTCAATGCTATCAACAACGAGAATGATGAACTAGAAGACAAGTAAAAAGAAAAAAAAAAATTGAACGGAACGTTGACAAAGTCTCAGCGAAACTATGCTCAAATAATACGACACTTTTTAAACGTGGCATAATCATTATAGGAGACATCTGTTGTCCCTTCACCGTCACCAGACACCCAACCAGCTGTCTCGGTGCTGATCCTGACTCCAGGCAACCCCATGTGCGAGCAGAACTGGGGTCCACAGGGTTGTCAGTGGCTGTGATCCTTCAGAAGCAGATCAGCAGAGCTTTCTCTGAGGCACCTGAGTGAGTTTAACCTGACAACCTTTTGATTAGCAGCCTAGTGCTTAACTGTCTACACTACCCAACGACCCCTCTCGACTCGACGGCAACTGGTTCTCTAATCGTTAGGCATTTATATAATACTGAAACACAACTTGCAAGCAAAATCCAAATGTTAATAATAAGAAAACGACAACTCATAATGTCAACAAATAAAAACAATGCCCAAGTTTATTTAAGACAAAAACAAATGTCTGAATAAATAATGCTAAGATTTGTTTGCAAATATAGGCAATAAAAAGTGATTTCAAATAACACTCTTTTACTTAAGACTTAAAAGTACTCTATAACATTCATTTAAATCAGTAATTGTCTACTTGTCTATGTATAAAACAGTCTCCTGCCTATCAGAGGCACATAAACTAGTTTGAGAAAAAAGATAAATATATTTAAAAAACCCCAAAAGCTAAAAGAAAATTTTATGTATCAATATAAACAATAAAGCTGAAGCAGAAACGTGCTGTTGTTGTTAGGTGCTATCGAGGTGGTTCTGACTCACAACCCTACGTTCAACAGAACGAAACACTGCCCAGTCCTGCGCCATCCTCACAACACTGTTATGCTTGAGCCCATTTCTGCAGTCACTGTGTCAGTCCATCTCATTGAGGATCTTCCTCTTCTTCTCTGACCCTCTATTTTACCAACCATGATGTCCTTCTCCAGGGACTGACCTTCCTGATAACATGTCCAAAGAATGTGAGACATAGTTACGCCATCTTTGCTTCTAAGGAGCATTCTGGCTATACTTCTGCCGAGACAGATTTGTTTGTTCTTTGCCAGTCCATTGTATATTCAATATTCTTCGCCAACACAATTCAAAGGCATCAATTCTTCTTCGCTCTTCCTTATTCATCGTCTAGCTTTCGCATGCACATGAGGCGACTGAAAACACCATGGCTTGGGTCACATGTTAAACTGTGTTAAACAGAATCGTGTATACTTAAATTGTGCTAAACAGAATCATATAAGGTGTTAAAAAATATGCTAAAGAAGCAGTAGGTGACATTAAAGAAAGGCGAGCACAATGAGGAATGGAGCAATCTGTTGGTGAAGGTATATATGAAAAAGTAAAATAAAAATATTTTATTAAAAATAAAAACTTATGTAAGTAAAAAGAAGAAAATATAGTTAGAAACTGTCTCCAAATTGAACAGCTTATGCAGAAGAAACAGTCAAGAAATGAGATTAAGTAGTGCTAAGGCTTATGGTAGGGAAGTAATGCAAAAGGAAACTGAGACAGGCAGGGTGGAATCAGAGTATATAGATGACCTCAAAATTAAGGAGAGTAATCAGACTATAAACTGAGAAAGGGGATAAAGGGAAAGTGAAAGGAAAGGATGAATATAAGACACATGGCAAAGGAAGCATGGACAGAATATGGGGAAGTGACTACGAGCTAATGAGAGGAAGGTGTCAGGAATTAGTCACCAGTGGTCACTACTAGTACCCTAGCAGAGGCATGTTGCTTTTGGATGACTCCTCGATGTAAAGTATTTCCGAAAAGCAAGATGACAAAAGTGAGCACAGTGATTAGTGAAGCACAACATGGATAAAATCTCTACTTGGATTCAAAAAGCGCAGTGCTATGCGCTATGCTGGTGTGCTGCAATAAAGGCCAAATGTTCTTTGTAATAATCTTGGTACTCTTATAGAAATCATTTATTAAAAGAATTGTTTCATGCAAATGGCATCAGTAATAAAGTATCTCTCTCTGGACTCATGCTAGTAAGTTTTCCAGAGTTTCAGTAATTTTATAAACTGTCCTTTTGTAATGCTTTAAGTATACATGAACCAGCTAGAATCAACTCTGAACTATTCAAAGATAATGACAAATAGTTCTTTTTATAGCTGGAATTACTTCTGAAATTTTTCAAAAAAACGGCCGCCAACAGCTATGCTATTTAAATAGCCATATGTCTAAATGTACTCTTCCCTTACTATCTAACATAATCTTGTTTTGAAATGTTATTTTACTGTAGAAATACATATTGTTAGCCTATAACCATAACCATGCCGGTGATAATGAGGATGATGCACAGCCAGGTAGCACTTCATTCTGTTGTTATGTGGGGTTGCCATGAGTCGCAGCCAACTCGACAGTAGCTAACAACATGACCCTAACATTTGCCTGTCCCTCATTTTCCCCTTCAAATAACGGTGCTATCACAACTGCTTAACATCTACGACGTGACATTCTAGTTTGACTACTCACATATTGCATCAGAGTATACAGACACATATGCATAAACTATCACAAAACATCTTAAAAGGCACATGGTTTTTATTTTAAAGAGGACTTTAGCCACCAAAAATTCCTTCCATCACACCCCTTCTATTCCCCTTGGCCAAAAAACAAACCGTCAAGTTTCAACAGGCTTTGTTTTAGGAAAAATAATTGGTTTTATAAATAATAATACCCCTTTGCAAAGAAAAATTACTTGTATGCAATTCTGCATTAGCATTCTCAAAGATAAATCCCTCTCAAGAGCAATGCGTGGTCTTAAAAATAAATTTTGCTTCTAAGAAATTAAAAACAGAAATAGGAGAGTCCAGATTTGTTCCCCAACTCTGCCCCGACTACTAAAATAATGAAATGTGACAGAGAATTCTAGGAGGTGGCCTGCAAACTCAATTATTTTTCAATTAAAATACAACCTCACCAAAGTTCTGAACGTTCAATTCATGTTAGTTTTGCATCTTTTATTAAAATTATACTTAAAATATTTTGTCTTCCCGTAACCGTAAGCTCTAAGATCTAGGTTACGGTTATAGTTTCTGTTACTGTCAGGGTTCTCATACAGCACAGATACTTTCGTATTAATATGAGGATGAACTTGAGAAAGCCTATCCAACAGTAAGCACTCAACAAATATTAGTATCCGTTACTCTTTCTACTCACCTTTTCTCTTTTATTTGAAAACCTCAAATTCCTTAACAAGCATCTTATTAAAAGGCAGCTGTCAATATGCCTTATGTACAGCCTACCTATTTTCTAGGTTTGCTCTCTGGCTCTTTTCATTAATATCCAGAAGTAATCGAAGTATACCTCTGTGTTTGAGTAGTACGTGTTCCATGATGACCGCAGTGACTCTTGACCACCAATGTCCCACATGAGAAAATGAGTGTTCTTCACAACTATTTCTTCAACATTGCTTCCTATAGTTGGAGATGTATGAACCACTTCATTCATTAAGCTGTTGAAAGATGGACACCATAAAAAAGATTTGGTAAATCTTGAAAACCCGATGCATATTTTCTCTATATATTTTTAAGATGAATCAATCTTTCCTTTTATTTGTGCCAATGATGGTAATCATAAGCATCAAAAATAATCTTGGAGACAATTTGTGCAAATAAATGTCTACACAAAAAACTTTTAAATGAGTTTTTGTTGTTGTTTTTAATGAAATAATCTGCAAACTTAAATGATCTGGATAGAAGGAACACTTGTATGGTTATGAGTTTCCATTTCTGTGGCCAAATATTCCAATACCAACAAGCCTGGGTATCGGTTAGAGCTGAAAAAATGCTCCATCCTGAGAGAACAAGTTTTTAGGTGACTGAAACACCAATACTTGCGAAGTAGCAACCAAAGCATACTGGCTATCCATAATTTCGAAGACTCTTTATGTGCAGAAAACTGAGAGCTCAGCTGTGAAAATTAGTTCAGGCCCATCAACCTACACTAGCCTTTAAAAAAGGAGCCCTGGAGGTGCAATGGTTAAGTGCTCAGCTACCAACCAAAAGGTTGGTGGTTTGAACCCACAGAGCGGGTTTTCTCTCTGGGAGAGAAAAGGCCTGGTGATCTGTTCCTGTGAAGAGTATAGCCTAGGAAACCTTATGGGGCACTTCTACTCTGCTCAGTCAGAATCACTTGATGGCACACAATAGCAACAGTCTTAAAAACATAAGGCCATGGGCAAAAATAAACTTTAATTAAAATTAATTCTAAATATATACATATATTTAAAATACTGATGCATACAGATGTGTTATCGTAATCATTGGTGAAGCTACATTACTTCATTCAACAAATATTTGCCTGTAACACGCCAGAACTATACTGTTTACGCAAATAACGTAAGTATAGTTTTTTTTTTGCCAACTGTGCAACCTCCCCACCCCGTGCTATTTTTGTAAGTGTGCTATGCTGTGTATTATATATGTGGGCATGTTATTTGTGAAAAACATGGTATGCTGGAAGAAGCTTGCAAATCTCTCTTGGGTTTTAGATATATTTTTAAATGCTATGTGCAAAATTACTTCAACAACAATGACATGATTCTTAAATGTTTATATTTGATGTTTAAAGCTGAGTCTTATTAAAATTTATAATGCCCAATGAATTAAAATGTTTTAAAGAAAAATAAGCATGTATTCAATTCTGAAATGACAAAACTTTAAGTTTGTAGCTTTTTAGTGAAGTAGCTGAAAAACGTGTTAAGCATTGCACAAGCTAAATATTTGTGGAGAGCTGTTTTTTTTGTAAGGCTGATGAACTTCTAATGAAAGATAAGGTTGGAAGACAGAAAAGTCATACAATTGTGTGCAGTATTTTGTAACCATTTATTAAAACGCTTGGGACATAAGATCCATTCCCACTGCTTAACAAGGATCACTTCATTGGCTCTGAAAGGATAATGGGAGGTACTTTGGCAAGTGAATCACTGAGCAGTAAAAAAAAATCCTTAAAATATTAATGTGTTTCTCTGAAAGTCTCAAGTCTCTTCTAGTTGTATGCTACTGAAGCAACATTTTAAGAGACGACTTTCATTTCTTTTGATTTGACAAGTCTGGCTATGTTAAACAATTCTCAAGTTATTAGAAGACTAGTAATAGCTTCCTAGAGATACCAGTCTATTTACATAGGAAGAACTAAGTGAAATCTATTTTATTACCTCACTCAGCATTATAATGCAAGCTTTATTTGAGTTTAATGTTAATTCTTTCTGTCCAGACTGAAAAAAAGATGAGTGTTTGTGAAGGCTTTAGTAAACACTGCAGTTTATTTACTTTTTAATAAATTTTGTATTTGGTAAAATACAAAATTTATTAAAAAACATTTTTTAAAATTATACTTAATGGTATATCTCATTACTTATAGTTTCAATAATTAAAATAATGAAAACTGTTAAACACCCATACTTACAACTGATAAAGAATGGTGGTTTTCCCTGCATTATCCAGTCCCACTATAATTACTTTGTGTTCTACAAAAAGAAAGCAAATCATAAACATTTAACACTGTGGCATACTATAATTACATGCTTTCAACAATGATTATTAGTTAGCGCTCTAATGAGAATCATTCACTGAATATTTATTATTGGACTGTTAAATACAGAAAGAATACCTTATTTATGATGTTAAGACTATTTCCTTCAGCAAGACTATCTGATATGATGTTCTCTAGCTAGCTACCTTGTAAAAGAATGTAGGAGATGGTTAAGAGGGGAACACAAGAGAACTTGGTCACATATTTAATGAGGGGGGAGGGGAGATACAAATATCAAACTTAACAAGATGACATGATTTAAAACATAAGTTTAAACAAGTCTATCTTACACACCTGCTTGCCTTCTCTACTAATGAAGTAACTTATCAAATTGTTTTTACAACTCTTAAACGTTTTCCCACCTACATGTACCAAGATACTTTTCTTCCTTTCACTGAAATCTAAGATAAGATCTGCATCTGAAATTCTTCCCTGTGTAAAAGAAGCACATACTCTCAACCAGGTTTTCTTTCCTTATGTTAATGTACAGATACATAAACACTACTTAGTTGTCAGTGCTTTTTCAATCTCGATTATATAATTCTTTTCAGCAGATACTGTTTCTGCTCTTGGTATAACAAAAACCCCTTCACTCCACTCCTCCTCCTGGTGCCATGTGCTTAAACAGTCACTTCTTCCACAGGTGTTTTTTAAAGACCTTCCAACTATTCTGTTGAATGCGAGACATCCTGAAACCTCCTTTGAATGTAGTAAACACTCCCGATACCTCTTTTTCTAAGATGCTTAACTTACACAGACTTCTGCCTTCTCTGGGGCAGACTCCTTAAAAACCTACTGACGAACCACAACAGGGCATGTAAGGAATTTGCCACAAGAACAACATTATCGACTGATTTGTAGCCAATAATTTGACACATTTCATATTGGAACCCTGTCCCTCTGGATAACCTGTGATGAATGCCAAAATTCTGCTAATCAAAATCAGGATATATTCCTACCCTAAAGTCTTATTACATCAGCTAAAAAAGAAGGGCCATAACTAATCAAGTTCATTTTTTACCAAGTTGTTTTTACACCTGTAAGTTTTCCCACCTACATTTACCAACAGTTTTTGAGATGACAAACCATCTTTAAATCTTCTAATGACGTGCATGCTGTTGCCACTGCCTATAACACTGCAGGACAAATAGACCTGGTCCTCTGAGAGGGTCACTCTTACTACAGAAAAGAGCTGCTTTGTAAAAAACAAAACTTGTTTGCTTATTAATTTTATAATTCTCCTCCTTTGGCTATTTTGGCTCATATTCCCTGATTTCTAATGGAACGAATCTTGAAGTGTTTCCGTTTATTCTCCCTTACTACACTACAAGGAAAGTGCTCCTACCAGTGGAGGAATAAAGACACTGTTTGACTTTAGGCATCCTGAATTTTAGGTTAATAACTCTTCACAACTGAAAACTCCAACTGCCCAGCATCTAGAGATCATGGGTTCCCTGCTTGAGAAGGAACTCCTCGGGAGTCTAAAGATAAGCTATACTTGGACACAGCTCCTCATGCTGGGAGAAGGGAAAAGGACAATACCAGATGGCTCACTGCTTAGGCAACTCAAACTGAGCACCCAAAGCCATTTTGAGGCAATCCTGCTCCTTGCTTCATATTTTGTATTATTATTATGATCACAGTATTGTAGGCTTGTGACAGTAAAATTAATAAATAACTTATAATTTTGAGAAGTTGATCGCCAATTTGACCTAAGTAGGGGTTACAAATCCTGAAGTTGAACAGGGTATGAATTTCACTAAAATTGCATAAGGTTTCAATGTTTGATTAACTTTAGATCATTTTCAGATTCCCTTCCCAACTTCCCTCATTGATGTGGAATTTCAGCAATTAAGACAAAACATAACTATGTCTTATGATGGAGGTATGTACATACACTCTTCAGGTAAGCTGAGGAATATATTGATAGTAAAATTACCATCAACCTGATTCTGTATAACAAAAACATCATCAATAAAAAAGGAAAAGCTAAATGCTTTTAAGAAGCATGAAAAAACTCTAAGTTTATTATTTTTTTCCAGCATATTTTTTTTATTTTTTAGGTGAAAGCTTACAGAGCAAATTAGTTTCTCATTCATAAGTTTGTACATGAAGTGTTCCATGATACTGGTTTCACTCCTCACAATGTGTCAGCACTCTCCCCATTTCTGTCCTGAGTTCCCTTTCTTTCTGAGTTTATACCCATTCCTGCCTTCTCATTTTTGCTTTTGGGCAAATGTTGCTCTTTTGATCTCGTATAATTGGTTGTTCTAAGGAGCATGTTCCCCTCAGGTGTTATTGTTTATTTTATGGGCCTGTCAACGGTTTGGCTGAAAGGTGGTCACTGGGAATGGCTTCAGTTCCAGTCCAGAAGGGTGTCTTAGGGCCACAGTTTCAGGGGTTCCTCCGGTCTCTGTCAGACCTGTAAGTCTGGCCTTTTTTGTGAAGTTGATTTTTTGTTCTACAATTTTTTCTCCTGCTCTGTCTGTGATCTGGGTCTATTTTTAATCTTTTCTTTGAAATATCTCTTTAACATCATCTATACAGTAAGACTGAAAATTATTTCAAAGGTCATCTACTAAAACATCAAATACTAAAAAAAGCTGTTTGTACTGTCCCATGCTGTAATTCTTCCTTCAACTGCCTTCACTGTAGTTAGCTGCTACATGAATGAAATGAATGCCCAGAGAGAGCATCTTCAGAGTTTGGGGATGGAATGCATTTCACTCATCTTTATTAGTAAGTGGTTCATCACTCCTTTATCCTTCAAATTTTATGTGTAACTACTATATTATAATCTAATATAAAAATCGATGTCTAAGGAAGAAACTGAATTCAGTTTGTATGTCAATACCAAGAACTTTAGTTCACAAATGTTAGTAAAGTTTTTACCCATTCAAGGAACAATGAAAAACAGAAAAAATGACAAACACACACGCTTCTTATTGAAAGCAGAAAACTGAATTAACATGTTGTTTTAATGCCCACAGATGGTGTCCAAATTAATAAACAACAAAGCTACTCAAAGGTATTATGGAATTCACAGTGATTTATCAAATTTTCCCATCAATAGATACCAAAAGCACAACTTACTATCATGTAATATTGCTCGATGTTAAAAGAAGCCCTCATGCTTGAGAAGCATGACTTAGGGTACTTGTTCTATGCTGCTGTCTTTTTGGTTGGCATAATCAACAGGTCATACAAAGCTCTTATTTTTTGTAATGAAACACCACAAACACACACACAACTAAACAATGTAGTAACTGTAGAAGGGATTTTCTTTGACAGCATCGCCTTGATATAATTTCCTTCATGTACCACGGCTAACTAAAGTAGATGTAGAATGATGCTTATAATTTGTACTATTTGTATTATACAGCAATAACTTTTATTATTTGCTTACCTAATAGGTTAAAAAGAAAATTTCAAAATATATCATTTGTAGTTTAAGTCTGTCTCACTTAAAAGTGATGAGATCTGTTCCAAAGATCAAATTTTGAATTGCTGCCAATCAGACTACATTAGACATTTAACATCGTTTTTACTTACCGAGTAGGGAGTATATGTTTCTATTCCACTGAAATGTCTAAAGTTATAAAGAAAAATGGAAACCCTAGTGGCATAGTGGTTAAGAGCTACGGCTGCTAACCAAAAGGTCGGCAGTTCGAATCCACCAGGCGCTCCTTGGAAACCCTATGGGACAATTCTACTGTGTCCTATAGGGTCACTATGAGTTGGAATCGACTTGACGGCAACAGGTTTTTTGGTTTGGTAAGGAAAAAAGTATACAATTGCGTATCTTCAACTGATTTTCAATGTATATAGGTAAGTATACCTTCTTTACTTCTAACTCCTCAAACCATCTTACATAAAAACTATATGTTTAGTTGATGGACTGAAACACGGTCAGTTCTCAATTAGGCTGACTTAAGCAGGGAAAATTATGCATAATACTAAATACTTTATTTAGAATAAATTCTGAAAATATAATCATAGCAAATTTACTTTCTTGTTTTTCGGAGACATTATTTATATCAGCTTGCTGTCACAGAGTATAAGCTACCCGTGCTTTAGGGTAGAAAAGTTTTTGTGGATAGCCAAATAATTTTGTGTTAAGACATTACCATAAGTATTAGAGTTAAAGTCAATCAGTATGTTTTAAAAATGTTTGTGCATACCAGGAGACAGTCACCTTGGGCATTATATTACACTAGAAATCTCTTTTATGAGACCAAGCTGCTTCTGTTTCCTCAACAAAAGGCTCAGAAAGATAAGGGTTTCCTGTATAACTTATCTATATCTCTCCGAGCCCATACAATACGTTTATTTATACTAAATGAGGTAATGGCAGAGAAGGTAGCAAGGCAGTGTTTGCTGTTGTTAGGTGCAATGATGAGTCAATTTCTGACTCATAGTAGCCCCATGTGACTTAGCAGAACTGCCCCACAGAGTTTCCTTGGCAGTTCGATGGTAAAGCGCTCAGCTGCTAAAGGAAAGGTTGGTGGTTTGAACCTACCAGTGGCTCCACGGGAGGCAAGGCCTGGTGATCTATTCCCATAAAGATTACAGCCCAGTAAACTCTATGGGGTGGCTCTTCTGTGTTCTATAGGGTTACTATATATTTTGTTACATTATATTTCTCTGAAAATTGATAACTGTACTATGTGATTAACCAAACTGCCCCAGGGGGCAGTTCTATTCTGTTCTATAGGGTCATTAAGGGCACACAACAACAAATCTTTATGGAGCCAGGTAGCCAGGGAATTTTTCCCATGGAGCAGCTGGGTGGGTTGGAACAGCCAACTTTTTTGGTTAGCAGGCAAGCACTTAACCTGTTGTACCACAAGGGGTCCCCTTTAGAAAGACCGTATTTTTTAATTTCTCAACTATGTTATTTTAAATTTTTAAAAATGCTTGAGGGTATAACATCATTATAAATACTCAAAATATGTAGTTTGTCTTCAAAAAGCTTAGAAAAAAATGTGTTCTATATCCTAGCTTCTCTTCAGTTTAGTAAATATAAAAAATATATACTTTCATTATTATTATTATTGTTTTTTTAAGTTTGGCTAATGAGCCTCCCAGTGTGATGTCTTTTCCAACATTTGGGGCAAAACTGAGTCATAATCTTATAACGATAAGAAAGAACAGTTTATCACATAAAGGAAAACCAACCTTATAATAAACAAGATGACTAAATACATAGAGAGCAAGATGATCCAAGAGCATAAGCAGGTAGAACATTCTGAAGTCACAGGCCAGGATGAGGTTAAGTGCCTAAGGAGAGACCAAAGAGCCTTACTGTTCCCCAACTGACTAAACAGAAGCAATGATAAGAAAGGCTTCAAAAAAAAAAAAAAAAAAAATACTGAATTTGAGCTAACATATTTAGCTCGCTAGGGAATTAAAAGGAGCCCTGGTGGTGCAGTGGTTAAGCCCTCTGCTGCTAACCAATATGTCGGCATTTTGTACCCACCAGCTGCTCCAAGGAAGAAGACCTGTCAATCTGCTCCCATAAAGGTTACAGCCTAGGAAACCCTTTAGGGTAGCTAGCTCTACTCTGTCCTATAGGGCTACTATGAGTTGGAATTGGGTTTGGTTTATCAGGGTTTAGGGAATTAAAATGCTGTCCAAGAGAAGGTTACAATCTGGAAGGCAAATGTTAAGGTGCACAAACACCTAATCCATGGTTTTCAAATTTGACTATGACCACAGTAAGAAATACATTTTATTTCATGACTCAGGACATACATAACCGAAACAAAAGTTTCACAAAACAATACTTACCTTTACTAAGATACATTCTGATACTACTATTTTAGAATGCTCATTCCTTTCTAAGTGCTGGTCCTCATTCAATAAATTGGCTACCTAACTTACTAATGGGTTATACTTGGGAATTTGGAAAAAAAAAAAACTGATCTGAGAAACTCAAGCTAAAAAAATGGCCTTAGTGAAATGGGGTAAGTACAAAAATGTGACAAATTTACAAATTCAAGAAGGTCAGAAAAACTTCAAACAGGATAAATACAACGAAAAGCAAAGGCTAGGTGCATCATGATCAAATGGCTGAAGACCGAAGACAAAGGGAACATCTTGATGGCTAGGCAGAGGAAAATGACATATTACATAAAGGCAGATATAGGTAGACCAATATGTTTTTGGGCACTTGGAATCTCAAAAAGTTTAAGATTCACCACTTATGAACTCCTTCTTAAGAAATTTCTGAAGGATGTGCCTCATCAAAATAAAAGTAAAGCAAGGATAAGATATATATTTTAATAGAACAGAAAAGCAAAGGAAATTCCTGGAATGATAGCAAGAGAAGTCCCGGAACAGCTATGCATCAGGTATCAAGGGAATTAAGTCCAATTTGGAGCAAGATGGAGGGCTGAAGGGGTAGGAAGGAATAAGAGATCATCTGACAGGTGTGATGTGTGAAAAATTGTACTGAGGGGATTTTGGATAGCGTGAAAAGATGTAACCAAATGTGTATACGCACACACACACACAGAAACTAAAGCAATGTGAAGATCTTGTAATTATTTACTCTAAAGAAAAAAAGTCATAGAAAAACAGGAAATGTAATCATAGCAGCTTATGGTTCTGCAGTAACAAAATCTCATAGTTACAATAATGAAAATAAAGAACGCAGTGGTTTTGGAAACCGTGGCGGCATAGTGGTTGAGAGCTACAGCTGCTAACCAAAAGGTCAGCAGTTCAAATACAGCATGTGCTCCTTGGAAACCCCATGAGGCATTTCTACTCTGTCCTTTAGGGTCACTACAAGTCAGAATCGACTCGACGGCAATGGGTTTGGGTTTTTTTTTTTTTTTTTTTTGGTAGTGGTGATGAGGGACGAAAAACTGGCGTACAAGCACTAATTTCTCTTCTCCCACAAGACAAATAGTGTTTAAAATTTCCATGTATGCACACTATTTAGACATACAGAAGTATACACTGGGAAAAAACATTAAGCAAAAAATAGTGAAGTATACACTAGAAAAATCATTAAGGAAATCTTTAAAAGAGATTTGATTGCTACACATCATTTTAAGGCTTTAACACTATTTGACTTTTTAAAAATATTATGTATATGTTACCTTAACATAAAACTTTATCTGGAAAAAAAGAGCATCTACGATGTGCCAAGCATTGGGAAAACCAATAAACAAGATCCACTGCTATCGAGTTGACTCCGACTCATGGTGACTCCATGATTTACAGAGCAGAGCTGATCCACTGTGTGTTATCTTACAGAAGTAGACTGCCAGTCCTTTTTTCTGTGGTGCTGCTGGGTGAGTTGGGACCACCAACCTTCAGGTTAGTTAGTAGGCCCGAGGAAACCTTTCAGACCACCCAGGGGCCTAAGCATTGGGAATACCATAGTAAATAAGACCAAGTCCATCCTTTCCCAAGTTTACTTCCATTGAAAGTAACAGACAACAAACAAGTAAACAGGTAAATTTACCTGATTACAGGTAATGATAAAACTGAGAAAAACAGAGCATGACAACTTGGAGCATGAAGGCTGGGGTGGTGTTATGAACTCTATCCCTGAAAATGTGTTGGAATCTTAACCCCTAGACCTGTTGATGCATTCCCATTTGAGAACAGGGTTTTCTTTGCTATGTTTTGTATCTCAAAAGTTATATAAAGGAGCAGATTAGGTAGAGAGCACAAACTGGGGAAGACAGAAGCACTTGTGAGAATCACCAAGGAACCTAAGAATGCTGGGGTTACAGAAGCTAAGACAAGGATCTCAGAGAAGGACAGAGACACAGAAGGAGCTTCCCCCTAGTGCCCCTGCCTTGAATTTGGACTCCTAGCCTCCTAAACTGTGCGAAAATAAACTTATTTAAAGCCACCCACTTGTGTTATTTCTGTTACAGCAGCACTAGGAAACTAAGACAGGTGGGAAGAGGGCTGTTTTAGATAGAGTAATAAGGGGAAGGCCTCTCTGAAGAGTGACACTTGAGCAGAAATCTGAATTAAGGGACTTAACCACGTGAACAATGTTCAGATAATAGGGAGCAGATGTAAAGACACTAAGATGATAAGCTTTAATTTGGTGTGTTCAAAAATCAGCAAAAAGGCCAGAATAAGAGCAGAATAAGCTAAAGGCAGAAAAGTGAGATACAAAGTCTGAGCAGTCGTAAGTGAATAATAACAACAAACCCATTAAAAAAAAAAAAAAGAGACCAGTGCTCAACTGATGACATGAAATCGTCATGAGACAAAAATGACTAGATAATTAAAAAGTCATGTTAGTTTTGAAAATGAACCACAATTAAAACGATTTCTTTCGTCAGTCGTTAATTTTTGTAACACAAGAAATAACTGATAATCACAACAGAGAAAAGACCAACGTACATAAAGTTAAAAAAAGAAATTTAACAAAGGAAAAGAAATGCTCAACTTTTAAGGTCAGTTTAAAGATACTGATCACACACACACACACTCCATTCCTGTTATTCAAAGTAGTTATGTTCCCTAAAGTAGCCTGCACACCGAATTAGTGAATACTAAGCCATCATTCATTGCTTCTCAGGGAAATGCAAGGTTAGGTTTCAGTTAGCTAATCAATACATAACCTTCTTTTGCGTGTGCTTCTTTTTAAAGACAACATACTTAATACATACTTTTACAAATAATTATACACAGTATAGTCATGCATCAGGTTTCATTTGCTACATTTGGTTACATCTACTACGTCCCATTCTCTGATGGGGATTTCTGAGCTCTGTTATAACCTTAGAGGTACATGCAGTTAGATGTTGCCTGAAAGGACGTTATACAGCACATGACTGTATCTCTTCGTAACAAAACACCAGCTGAGAAGGGTTTAACATTTTCCTGACTCTGGGTAATGTGACCATAAATTTCTTTGGCTTTCAGTCTTAAAACAATGCGGTCTACTATATTTATTTTCCCATCGGCTGTCATTTCACGAATCAACAAATTTAGCAGTTTCTCCCTCTTTTCCACAGCTTCATCATGCAGTATAGATGCTACTTCAGCAGCTTCCAGAGCGGCTTCATGTAAAGATAAGTGAAATTCTTCTTCTTTTTCTGGATGTACCATATTGTGGATTAACATTAAACTCAGGGCCAAGAGTCTTGTAACTCATGCCTGAATGACCCTTATTTAACATGTGTTTTCTCAGTAAGGCACATTACAGGTTTATTGCCCTGAGCAACACTAGACGCCACTTCAGCACCACGAAACGGGGGCCGCTTTCAACAGCAAAATCACTAACAAAAAGCAAAAAAAATCACAAATGTGGCATTAAATAGAAAGTGAAAAGAACACTGGTTCACAGTATGAGAGCTGAAATAAAAAGGCAGAGTTCTTCACCCTGTTCCACCTCAGCTGGAACCACGAGCTGTTGAGCGACTCAAATTTTTCGTCCCTCTGTGCGTGTCTGCCAACTAAGAAACCTTCCTGAATGCTGATTTTGGGGTTACAAATAAATTTTACTGAGAGGTGAATTTGCAAATACGGAATTCATGAATAATGAGGATCAACTGTGTGTGTACATACACACGCAAACACAGTGATGTCTGTAAAAGGAATCAGATTTTGAAATTATTTCCTTCAAAAGTTAAGTGTGTCAATGTAATCAGTCTCCTATCTTAAACAATAAAAACTCGAAGGGATTGATTATATATTTTTAAATTGCTTTATTTGGACAATACATCCTTTAGCATACTTATTCCCCAAAAGGCATCTAACTTTATGAGAAGATGCTTGAGGCCCTAAAATGCTGCAGGAAAAAAGATGAGAGTGGGGCAAATACTGGAATAAAGATTAGAGAAAGGAGTACATTAGTCAATTAGTGGCTCTCACCCTGGTGGCACAGTGGTTAAGAGCTATAGCTGCTAACCAAAAGATCAGCAGTTCGAATCCAGCAGGTGCTCCTTGGAAACCCTATGGCATGGTTCTACCCTGTCCTATAGGGCTGGAATCGACTCGACGACAATGGGTTATTTGTTGTGTTGGTACTAGTGCTGGCTGCACATTCGAATCACCTTGGCCCTAACACCCAGGCCACGTCGGCACATTCTGATTTAACTGATCTGAGGTGGGGCCTGGGTCATTTTATTCTTATACAACCAGTATTTAGTGACTGCGTGTCTCTGGACTAGATGTGTATTTGTTGTTAGGTGCTGTTAAGTTGATTCTGACTCGTGGTGACCCTATAGAACAGAACTGCCCCATAGGGTTTTTAAGGCTGGAATCTTTACGGAAGCAGACTGCCATATCTTTCTCCCGTGGAGTGGCTGGTGGGTTAGAACTACTGACCTTTCACTTAGCAGCAGAGTGCTTAACCGCTGCACCACCAGGGTTCCTTAGATGTATACAGCGGGGGAAAAAAAGGAAGAGACTGGCTGTCTTAGTTATCTAGTGCTGCTGTAACAGAAATACCACAAATGGATGGCTTTACCAAACAGAAATTTATATTCTCACAGTTTAGGAGGCTAGAAGTCCGAATTCAGGGTGCCAGCTCTAGGGGAAGGCTCTCTCTCTCTGTCTACCCTGGGGAAGATCCTTGTCTCAGCTTCTGTACCCCAGCATTCTCAGGTTCCTTGATGATTCTCACATGTGCTTCCATCTCCCCCAGTTTGTGCTCTATTGCCTCTCTGCCTAATCTGCTCTTTTATATCTCAAAATTCAGGCTCTAGGAGAAGGCTTTCCCTCTGTGTTGGCTCTCAGGGAAGATTCTTGTCTCTTGGAGCTTCTGCTCCTACCTAGGTGATCTTCATGTGGCTTGCGATCTCTTTTCCCCATCTTTGCTTCTACCTTGTGTTTAATCTCTTTTACATCTCAAAAGAGATTGACTTAAGATACATTATACATTAATCCTGCCTCATTAATATAATAGACAGCCCATTCAAAAATGGGATTATAACCACAAGCATTAAAAAAAAAAAAGAACCCAAAAAACCCCTGTTGCTTTTGAGTCATTCCAACTCATAAGGACCCTAGAGGACAGAGCAGAACTGCTCCACAGGGTTTTCAAGGAGTGGCTGGAGAAACTGAACTGCCAACCTTTTGGTCAGCAGCAGAGCTCTCAATCACTGTGCTGATTTAAAACACGTATTTTTGAGGGACACAATCCAAATTAACACTGGCAGTTAATTTTGTAGATATAGGAATAAGACAGGGATCTGATCACATTATTCTGCTGCTTAAAAAAAAAAAAAACCCACAAACATACACACAGTAACAAAATTCTTCAATGATTCTCACAACTTGCTCCACATGGTTTAAACGTCTTATGGGACATATAAGAACCTCTGTGATCTGGCTTCCCTGGCCCTCTCTCTAACCCCTTCTTCCCTAACTCCTCTACAAGTGAACTAAGATACAGCCAAACTAAACTCCTTTCAGCTTTCTAAAATGTACTGAGCAATTTCATTACTCTCCTCTTTGGACATTATTGTTCTTTTTGTTTAGGATAACAGGCCCCTTCTACTTACTCTGCCTAGCAAATTCATAGTCATCATTAAAGTCCAAGGACACCTTTTTCTGCACAGTCTTCTTGGAACCACCTGAGAAAAATTCATCATTCTTTCTTGATGCCATGACTACATTTTTTATAGATACATGCTAAATAATTCACTACACTGCACTGCATTTTTTTTTCCCCCCGTATCTGTCTTATTTACTAACCTTTGAGAGAGCAAGTAAGGCATATATCATTTTTGTTTTAAATCTCTGTATCTCTTATGCTTAACTCTGAAGACTGGCTTATGGCCTGTGAGTAAATGTTAGTTACATAAATGCGAATAAAATGACAAAATAACCCCTAGTTCTACATTTTCAACCACAAAGCTAAAGGGAAAAAAAAAAAAAACTCTAAGTAGAAATTGTCATTTAGGAGACCTGAACAATTACGTGAGTATTAAAAGTGGGCCACGAATGCCTTTCATCATCTCCTAAATTTTCCCTTTTCACCTTTCATTCCCTTCTAGTCAGATTAAAGAAGCCTCAAAAGGATGATAAACAGCAGGGATAAACAGGGAGCTGAGAAAAGGGAACAGGACAGGGTACACAGGGAGATTCCACTACTCTGGTAATATTTTAGGCTAGGGAAAGATAAACAGGTGACCTTTGAATTATCTTTATACCTTTTAGCATGTCTTAAAATACTGATTTATGTAGCAATTTACGTAACACGGATTAAAAAAGTATAAACTGCTGAAAAATAATGTGTTAAATTTGGGAATAACATCCATAAAGCGGGTAAACTGTGCCCATGCCCACTCTTCAAAATCACTTGAAAAACTGGCATCTATCCATGGTAACTGCATATATACACACATACATTAATGTCTGTGCATGTATAAATGTACGTGTGTGCACTTACTTATTTATAACTTCGAAAAACACTACTGTTCTTACAGTAATCAACAGAACAAATACACTAAAGCCATGTTATCCTCTTCGAGATTTTTTAAGTCTAACAAAATGGTACCCACAACAGTAGTAACAAATTGACATTATCATAAACATGTATTTATAAATTAAGTCCGGGTCTTAAATGCAAAATGTAGCTAGTTGAATTAAAAAAAAAAAAAAAAAAAGATTTCAACTACCAAGAAAACATTCTGTCAAAATAGTGCCTAAAACTTTACCTACTATCAGTCGTTTCTTTTTTTTTTTTTCCAGTCTAGTTTTTTGTCTCTTCAAAAGATACCACATCTTCTCCCTGACTCGGAACAGGTTTTGCAACTTCTTGTCCCTTTGGACTTGCTACTTGTAGGTGTCTCAGTAATCTGCTGTAGCCTAATTACGGACACGTAATATCCGACACAGAGCTGAAACCATTTAGTTTTCTAACATCCAAGAAGGCAATGAAGGATTTAGAAGGAAGATTTCTGGATACCTGTGTATCTGAACAAAACAACGCATTCCCAAGTACTAGAGAACGTGCGAAAACAAGAGAACACGAAATCAAAGAGATCGTGAAGGCGCAAAGGCTTAGAAGGCAGAGCGGAAAACGAAGCAACACTAGTTAAGAAAGTTGATAGGTTCCTGGGCCGACACTTATCCCAGGGCAAGACACGAACAAAAGATGCTTAATTAAAGACGCAAAAGGCCCTCGAAAATGCCTCTAAGAGCTTTTCCGCTTGGCTTCGCCAAAATCCAAAATTTCCTAGTCCGGGCGCCTCACTTTCCCCACACATCACGTCTCTCCTGCCTATTCTCGAACTCTAAGACAGTTTCTACCGACCCCTTTGACTAGGTCACTTCTCTGCGTCTCAGAATGCTTCTGTCCACCGACAGCCCTGCCTCCGGCTGTTCCCATTCGTGGCCAGACCCGCTTGCTCGGGTTCCAGCCGCTGCGCAGCTCCATTCTTCTCACCTTGGTTACAGAAGAGGCTCCACAGTTTAGCGAAGATCAGCCCCATCATGAGCACCTGGGCGGGCCGCGGGGTCCCTCAGCAGCAGGTGCCGCTGTGCCGCGCGGCCCCCACCGCGGCGCTAGCTGTGAGGAACCGAGGGAGAGCCGACTGAGAATCCCGATACGCGAGGCACTGGCCGGTCCAGACGCCTCGACGAACCACTTTACTACCCGTCGGAAGGCGCCGCGCCGAGTCCCTACCGGATAGCCCTTTGTTCTGAAACCGCTGAACCTAACGCCGACCCGTAGTCCCGTCGGTCTGAACCCACCTACCCACCAGAGCAGCAACCAGGCCCAAGCCACGCCCCCGCTCCGCCTCCCGCCCAGATCCCAGGACCACCCATCGCCGGAAGAACGGCTCATTACGTCGACGCGCTTACGTCCGCCCACGCTTTCGACGTGGCGCTTGCTTTGGTTTCACTTCCGGCGGGCGGGCTCCACGTTGGCTGGAGTCTGGACGGTTGGTGTGCGGGTGGAGTTGGGGAGTTGAGCCTTAGTAAGTCGTTCTGGTTATGTTATCGTTCAGACGACTTTGCAGGTGCCACTTTTTTGAGTTCGGTGTCTGGCAAGTGCCTTCCTGGCATCTAAGGGCGGGGAAAGACCGTAATTTAACTTAGCAATCACTGCACCTTTTTGCTGCAGAGAAGCGAGTAATGTTTCACAATTTACCTGTTACCTCGTATAGGCAGGCAGCTTTGGGGTTCTGCCGTCATTTTTCATTCTGAATATAATTGGTTGGGAGACGAGCATGGTATGTCTACAGCCACAAAGTTCAGTTATGAGATTAACTTAAAAAAAAAAAAAAAGCCCCAAACCGTTACCATTAAGTCGATTCCGACTCATAGCGACCCTGTAGATCAAGGCGCCAAGATTTTTGCCAAGCATTGCGTTTGTCCGTGGATCCCAAATACGCGTATATTTAAGCCAGTTTTCCACATCATTGTTTCAATTTCATTTTCGTTTCCATGGTTATGTTCTAACAAAATGAAAAGCTTCAAAGCCTGGGATGAAAGGAAACAGAGTGCCCTTGAAGCCAGTTTAATTGAAGAAGCCAGCTTAACTAAAAAGACTAAAGACTATAGTCAGGCGGTAGGATTTTACCCTGGCAGCGTGGCCTTTTAACTTACCCAAATGTCTATTTCACTAACTGTACGAAGAGTTGTGTATGACTTATGATGTCCTACCAATGTTGTGGTTCGAAGACCCTTCAAGACTTAGATGTGAGATAATTTGCTGCAATTTTCTGATATTAAAGGCAAGTTTTAACCTCCGATATAAAGGAAAAGGAGCCCTGGTGGCGTAGCGGTAATACAAAAGTAATTTAATATCCTTGTCTGAAGGGAGAGTATGTTGGTAACTCTGATGAAGTTATTTATATTCATAAAGAAAAGCCATATTCTGTGTTTCAAAACATCTACCCGTTTAAAATACCCTTAATTCTGTGACTTAGGTCATAATTCTGTACTTAGCCCTCAAAATGACCAGCTTTCTCACATGTGATACATGCTTTTTCCTGATAGATGGCTCAAACCATTCATGAACACATGTAATCCTCAGGGGCTCGGCTGATTCTGTCCTTCCTCAGTGAATGGTAAATTGTCCAATCACAGGTGAAATTTGAAGCTGATCCACTTTTCTGAATTTGCAGGTCCTCTCCCTGGACAAGTCCTCTAAAAAAGTAGTTTAGAAACGACTGTATCCTCCTTTGCTACAGTTCGAGTCCTTAGGGTGGTGGTACCTCTTACACAAATTTCCATGACACTTCATTTACACATCTGAAATCTTGATTCCTCTAGATAAAAACAAACAGAAGAGTTAAAAGACCAAACCCACTGCCATCCAGTCGATTCTGATTCCTATCCTAGTGGTCCCACAGGGTTTCCAAGGCCATAAATCTCTAAGGAAGCAGAATGCCACATCTATAGGTAAATTAACCCTTGACATATCAGAATCTGGGTCACTTTATTTTTTCTTACCTGAATGACTTTCCACTCTCCTATAGCCAGCCATTCATCCTACACATGGATAAAAACTACTAAATAACTTATTTTAGTTCTTGGTAAAACTATGAAAAAAAATTTTTTTTTAGGAAGACTAATCAAATTCCAGTTCTTGTACCTCAAGCAAATTACTTAAATTTTTTGGTACAGTTAGTTAACGGATAAGGGAATTGCTTAAGAAATTTGCTTGAGAAAACTGTACCAAAAAACTTAATTTGCTTGAGGTGCAATAACTGGAATTTGAAAGGTCATATTCTTAACCATTACAAAGATCTGGATCTCTGCTAAACTTCATACTCATAAATCATAACCATTTTCCTTTCCAGAACCTATGTAGTTTGTTCTTTACTAATCTCAGTCCAAGGAGCCCTGGTGGTGCAATGGCTAAAATGCTCAACTGCTTACTGAAAGGTGCACAGTTGGAACCCACCAGCTGCTCTGTGGGACAAAGATGTGGCAATCTGCTTATGTAAAAATTACAGCCCTGGGAACCCTATGGGGCAGTTTTACTCTGTCCTATAGAGTCACTAGAAACCCTGGAGGCATAGTGGTTAAGTGCTACGGCTCTTAACCAAAAGGTCAGCAGGTTAAATCCACCAGGAGCTTCTTGGAAACTATGGGGCAGTTCTACTGACCTACAGGGTCGCTATGAGTTGGAATCTATGCAATGGGTTTGGTTGATTTTTTAACCTTAGTCCTTAGATTCTTCATGTTTCAGATCTAATCGTGAGTTTCTTTAGGCAGTTTTGCCATTTGTAAGCAGGCTGAACAACGTAACTCGTATTTTTGAAAGCTGGGTTAATGGTGTTAATATCCATTAATACTCAGGTAAAACCGAAAACCAACAGATACATTCAGAGTTATAAGCCTGACGACCTCGGGCTTGGGAGGCTCTTAGCACAATCTTTCTGAGTTACAGGTGAGAAAATATATTCAGAGTAAGAGATGGAGTTTCACCTTAATTTTCCAAAACAAATCCTGAAAATTCTACTTTTTTATCAGTGTTTGGACAAGCTGGAGGTGTGAAAGTTCGATTTTCTAAATAAGGCAGGCAAGGATTTAAGCCTATTCACAACGTAAGTCAGATTTGTATGTATCATGAAATCACAGGGTGGCTGATAAGGTCTTTGGCCTCACAGGCTACTTACAAGTCACCAAGCATGACAGTAATTGGGTGACTCACCTTATTCAGGCCAGTAGTGTCTTCGACTCAACCCACACCATATCCCCATTTCCTTTTCACATCCTCTCCCTCCCCCCGCCCGCAAACTGCCTCTCTCTCCTGAAGGTCTCACTCATCTTCCGCCCTATGCTAGGAGCTTCCGCAGGTTTCGGAACCTCGGGAGACATGACGTCGTGGCGATTTCCGGCTACGGATTGGAGGGCCGGGACGGGGCGGGGATTTCCCGGGTACAGGCAGTGACGCGTACCGGAAGCAGCTTTCTGCCGAGAAGTTGGGGGCGCCGCTTTGGAAATTAGAACGGAAGGTTGAGTTCCTGAGAGAGCTAGTGCTGCCTTGGCTTTCAGTATACGCTCAGTTCTCTACGAATTCGCTGATAAAGCGTTTTCATTTGGTTCTTCCTTGCAACGTGAGTGGCGTTGCCTCACACTGATTTCCGTGAGCGACGATAAAAGAGGAAGAAGGACGGGTGCGGTGCAGGCGAGGAAGCAGCTTGTAAACTGGTTAAGGTCTAGAAAGCATGGATGTGCCCTCGCATTTCCAAATTTAACTCCGCAGGATCGGCACATTTTACTGGGCCTCTCTGGTCGTTCTGGCACTTTGTGGTTGGCCATTCGTTTGTCAAGACTCTGCTCGCTGTCGTTTGGAAAGAAAAAAACGCACCACTTTCCAGCATTTGTCTCGAAGGAAACTTAAACAATAGGAAAAATGCCTGTTTTCCCTAAAATATCTTTGAGACCTGAGGTTGAAAACTACCTCAAAGAGGGCTTTATGAATAAGGAGGTAGGTAGGTCATATAGTAAAGATGTTAGATGATTTGCAAAAATTCGAATAAACTCTCGAAAAGTGGAAAACAATCTAAAAGTAAATCTAATCTTTACAGCCGTTATTTCTTATCCTTTGTCTTTTGGAATGTAAAAAATACCATTATCTTTATTGTAGTCATGGAGCCAATTTCGGGATACGTCTGGGTGGGTTTGAACCACCAGCCTTTCGGTTAATACTCCAGCGCTTAACCGTTTGCACCATCTAGGAACTATTATTTATATACAGGTGTTACATTAATGCTTGCTGAGATAACACGTGAATGGGGTATAACTTTTAACGCTCAGGAACGAGAAAGAAGGGAAAAAACTGGTTACGTGTTGGCAATAGATATGGCACCAAACGGGTGCAAAGATAAACCAGAAAAGGTTCCAGTCTTCAAGAACTCAAGTTCAATAAAGAAGATACACAGGCTTAGATCTCTTGCCCTGGCACTCATGTGGATTGGATACTACATTTGTTGAGTGCCTCTTAAATGCTGTCAGTTTTGCTAAGTGATTTGCCGACCTTTACATTTTACAGTTCTTTGATAGAGGTTTTGTCCCCATCACTAACCCTTGTTTCCTATTCTATGAAATTGGGAGTGGTTAACCATACAAGGTTGTTTTAGGGTGTTAAACATGTGAAAGCACTGGCATGGTTCCTAGCTCATAGTAAATCTTTAACCGTGTTGATTCTGTTTGCAACCGGCCCAAGCCCGTTGCCGTTGAGTCGATTCCGGCTCAGGGTGACCCTAAAGGACAGAGTAGTACTAACCCCATAGGGTTTCCAAGGAACGCCTGGTGGATTAAAACTGCCCACCTTTTTTTGGTTAGTAGCCATAGCTCTTGATCACTGCTCCACGAGGGTTTCCCTGCTACTGGCAGTGCCCAGTGTGTATTGAAGTCTTCGGTGAACTTTGATTCTTTTCCATTGCAAAGCCTGTGTTCTTTCAGTTTTACCACGCTGCCTCTAGGCAACTTTATCCAAATTTTTGGTTTTCTATTACTCAAAATTGCTTAAACATTATTTTTGAAGATGTTACTGAAGCCATGACCTTTAGATTTGATTTTTTCATTTTATTTCCAAAGATTATGTTAAGGATCTAAATATATCTGAGGGAAGAAACTGGAAGAAAGAAAGTATCTCTTGGTTTCAAGAGACTTAAAGTATTAAGAGCATATTAAGAGCAATAGGACATTCAGCAATTTTTAAAATGATGAGCATGATTTTATAAAAGAAAATTCAAATACCTTTTTCTGACATTACCTCTGCCAACTATACGATTTGCGAAAAGAAAAGCCATCCCTTTGTAAAAGTTATCAAAGGGGAAGGAATATTTGGTTTTAATAAAATCAAACTGACTCTTGAGAAAGTACTAGTATTTGTAGGCAGGTGGATTAGTAGTATGGTGAGTGGTTCATGAAGATTCTGCTGGACAGGGTATTGTGAAAGATGAGAAAAATGGGGCACATATGTGTCTCTTGAAAAGCTTCAGTTAATTATAAGGGAACATGGTTGCATGAGTCTTTATATCTTCATTTCTGACAGGTATCTTTGTTGTCATCTTTTTGGACTGTATCTATTTGGTTACATTTAATAATACCGTATTAAAAAGCTGATGCCCTGGGGGATCTTTGGATGAAAGTATCAGCGTTACTTGTTCTTCAAACATTGGTGTTTAAAAGGCTATTAACCAATTCACTCCAGGATATGAGGTTAGCAAATAAATAGTTATACAGACATGATTTAACAGGTTATATGCATTGCAAGTTAAGTAGAATAAAATCCTGGATTTACATTAATAAGTGTAGGAGATATTAATATACTCAATGTTAATAATGTTTTGAAGTTTAGGCATTGTTTTTCTAAGCCCCTTACATCAGGTATTTTGTTGGAGCAATTTTACCCAAGAATTACCATTCCCTTAGTTTTAATAACACAAAGACAATACAAGAAAATGAAATGAAACTGAAAAATGCTAAAGGATATCTCATTAGGTAGAACAAATGTGTAAGAAACATGTTCCGCTTAATACGTTTAACTCATAGAGTGAAGTTGAAACATTTACTTGTTCTTTTCAGGTTATAACTTCTTTAGGTAAACAAGAAGCTGAAAGAAAGTTCCAAACTCTGCTACATCACCTGTCACACCCTCCATCCTTCACAACTGTCAGAGTGAATACACGTTTAGCCTCAGTAGAACATGTGAAAAATCTGTTACTTGATGAACTTCAGAAGGTTTGTGCAAATTTTTGTCATGTACATAATTACGTTTATGTGATGCTTGTCTTTTTTTTTTTTGTCGTAGTTTCTTAGTGCTGCTGTATCAGAAATACCACAAATGCATGGCTTTAGTGAACAGAGATTTATTTTCTTGCAGTTTGTTGTTGTTAGGTGCGATTAAGTCGATTCCGACTCATAGTGCCCGTACGTACGACAGAAGGAAACACTGCCCCATCTTGCGCCATCCTCAGAATCATCACTGCGCTTAGGCCCATTGTTGCAGCCACTGTGTTAATCCATCTCGTTGATGGTCTTCCTCTCTTTTGCTGACCCTTTACTTTGCCAAGCATGATGTCCTTCTCCAGGGACTGATCCGTCCTGACAACACAGTTTAGGAGACTAGAAATCCAAATTCAATGGCTCTAGGAAAAGGCTCTCTCAGTCTGCTCTGTGGGAAAATCCTTGTCCCTTTTAGTTTCCATTCCTAGGTTCCTTTGTGATCGCCACGTGGCATCAGTCTTTTCCCATTTGTGCTTCTTTCCTTCTGCACCTAATATGCTCTTTTATATCTAAAAAGTGATTGGCTTTTTAGATCAGGCTACTCTGATATGGCCTCATTAACATAACAAAGAAAACCTATTCCCAAATGGGATTCCATCCACCAGGTATGATGTTGTTGTTAGTTGCCATCAAGTAGATTCCAACTCATGTAGCTCCATGTGTTAAACAAAGTAGAACTGCTCCATAGGGTTTTCAAGGCTGTGACCTTTTGGAAGCAGATTCGTGTCTTCCAAGGCATCTCTGGGTGGGCTCCAGTTGCCATCCTTTAGGCTGGTAGTCAAGCATTTAACAGTTTGCACCACCCAGGGACTCCTTCCACAGGTAGAGGAGTTAGGATTTACAATACCTATTGTTGGGGGCAGAAACCCTGGTGGCGTGGTGGTTAAGTGCTATGGCTGCTAACCAAAGGACCGGCAGTTCGAATCCGCCAGGTACTCTTTGGAAACTCCATGGGGCAGTTCTACTCTTTCCTACAAGGTCACTATGAATCAGAATTGACTCGATGGCACTGGGTTTGGGTTTTTTTGGGTTATTGTTGGGGGCCCTGGTGGCGCAGTGGGAAAAGTGCTTGGCTGTTAACCAAAAGGTAGGCAGTTCAAAGCCACCCCACTCCATGGAAGAAAGATGTGTTACTCTGCTTCCATAAAGATTTATAGCCTTGGAAATCCTCTGGGGCAGTTCTACTCTGTCCTATAAGGTCCCTATGTGTCGAAGTCAACTTGACGCCATGGGTTTGGTTTTTGGTATGGTTGGGGGACACAATTCAGTCCATAACAGTGCTCTGTAATTTATGGCATGTTACTTCCATTAAAACCTTATAACTAATGTACAGTGGAATGTGAGAGCCAGAACTTGATGGGACTGCCTTGTTTTTCCGGGTGTTAAAGTTTTTCAACTTTGACAGGTTGCAACCTTACCGCTTTTCTGTTGCTTGTTTTAGTGGAAAGTGTTTTGAGTTTTCCTTCTCTGACAGGTTTCCACTTACACAGGTTCTGGCATTCACAGGTTTTACTGTAATACTGTTCCAACTTTACAAATAGGGAGATTGAGGATTATGAATATTAAATTGTTCAAGATTACATAGTAAGAGGTAATGCTAGAACTTGAACCTGGCACTTCTGATTCTGAATTCACTAAGTTTTAATGAATGGGAAAACCACAAAACCTCTCTGGGCCTTAGTTGCTTTATCATTAAAATGAATGAGAAGAGGTCCTTTGTAACCCTAAAAGTCTGATTTTGTAATAAATATCATATCAAGATTGCAGAATGCAGAGCTAAGATGAATACAAGGGTAGAGAGGTACCCACTGAAAACCTGTAGGATCATATTTTTAATTGACATAGAAAAATAGATGCAGATATCCCTTATTATCTTTAATAAAATTAGGAAATTAGAAAAATATAAAGAATATATTCTTTTTGTTTTTATATTAATTTTACCCAATTTTGTTATTCTATAGAGTATCTTACAGTATTCCAGGGTCATCATTATAAATATCCATTTAAAAATTTTATTGTAGTAAAATACATGTAACATAAAATTTGCCATTTTAACTACTTTTGTGTGTATAATTCAGTGGTATTAATTATACTCACAATGTTGTACAACCATCACCACTATTTTTTCCCAAAATTTTTTCATCTCCCCAGACAGAAACTCTGTACCCATTAAGCACAAACTCCCCATCCCTCCTACCCCCAGCTCCTGGTAACCACTAATCTACTTTCTGTTTCTATGCATTTGCCTGTTCTAGATAAAAGTGTAATCATAAAATATTTGTTCTTTTATCTGACATATTTCACTTAGTATAATGTTTTCAGGGTTCATCCACATCATACCATATATTAGAACTTCGTTCCTTTTTATGACAGAATATTCCATTGTAGCATACACCACATTTTTATTCGTTCATCTGTTGATGGATACTTAGTCATTTCCGTCTTTTGGCTATTGTCAATAACGCTGCATTAAATGTTGGTGCACAAATACCTGTTTGAGTCCCTACTCTCAATTCTTTCAATTCTTTTGGGTATATACCCAAGGGTGGAATATACTCAAGTAGGGCTATATAATAATTCTATATTTAACTTTTTGGAGAAGTGCCGAACTGTTTTCCACAATGGCTGCAACATTGTACATTCCCACCAGCAATGATAAGTGTTCCAATTTCTCCACATCCTTGCCAACACTTCTGTTTTCTTTTTTTTTTTTAAACGGCCACCCTAACGGGTATGAAGTGGTGTGGTATCTTATTGTGTTTTTAATTTGTACTTTCCGAATGACTAATGATGTTGGACATCTTTTTATGTACTTTTTGATCATTTGTATATCTTCTTGAAGAAATGTCTATTCAAGTCCTTTGCTCATTTTTTGATTGTTTTTTTTGTCTTTTTGTTGAATTGAAGGAGTTCTTTATATTCTGGATATTAAACCCTTTTCAGATATATGATTTCCAAATATTTTCTTCCATTCTTTTTTTTTTAGTTTTGAACATTTTTTAAAATTTATTTTATTGCTGAGAATACACACAGGAAAACATGCACCAATTCAACTGTTTCTACATGTACGGTTCAGTAACATCAGTTACAATCTTTGCATTGTGAAACCATTCTCACCCTCCTTTTCTGAGTTGTTCCTCCCTTATTAACATAAGCTCACTGCCCTCTAAGGGTCCTATGTAATCTTTCAAATCGCTGTTATCTCTTTGATCCCATATAGATAGCTCTTAAAATAATGCTCAATGCAGACCTTTTTTACTAGTTAAGCTAAACGATTATTTGGTTTTAAGAAGACTTCAGGGAATATTTTTGGTTTAAGTTTTAAAGATTATCTCAGGACAGTAGTTTCAGGGGTTCATCCATCCTCCATGGTTCCAGAAAGTCTAGGGTACATGAAAATTTGAAATTCTGTTCTGCATTTTTTCCCCTTTTGATCAGAATTCTTATTTAGAATCTTCGATCTAAGTGTTCAGTAAGGGTCACCAGGCATCATCCAGTTCTTCTGGTTTCATGGCAAAGGAGGAAGTTGTTCATGGAGGCAATTAGCCGGACATTGCATATCCTCCTCCTATTCTGACTCTTATTTTTCCTTTGTTACTCCAGGCAGATAGAGACTAATTGCCATGCCTCGGGTGGCTTGGAAGCTTTTAAGACCCCAGACACTACTGAACGAACTAGGATGTAGAACAGAAGCACTAAACATGTTATTAGGCCAATTAATTGGGATGTCCCATGAAACCATGACTTTCAACCTCGAAACCAAGGGACCAAATCCCATGAGGCTCTGGTTGCACATAAGCAGCCTTGGCAGCTACTTTTCTGCTTTTTTTTTTTAATTTGTCACTTGTTGTGAATATATTTATCACACAACTTTTGGCAATTCACCTTTTTACAGGTATACAACTTATTCACAGCAATTACATAACTGGCTGTGCAGCCCTACCCTTAATCAGTGCAATTTTTCTGTCACCGTTAACCTAGCTCTTTCCCCCTCCCTCACACCCCTGGTAACCAACCACTGATAAACTCTGGTCTCTATACATTTGCCTTTTCTTGTCTTTTTATGTAAATGAGGTCATACAGTATTTGTCCTTTTGTGATTGACTCATTTCATTCAGCATGTCTTCAAGCTCCATGCATATTGTAGCGTGTATGAAGACTTCATTTCTTCTACTGGCTGAGCAGTACTCCATTGTATGTATGTACCACATTTTATTCATCCATTCATTCGTTGATGGGCATTTAGGTTGTTTCCACCTTTTGGTTATTGTGAATAGTGCTGCAAGGAACATTGGTGTATGTCTCTGAGTCTCTGCTTTCAAGTCTTTTGGGTGTATACCTAGTAGTAGAACTTCTAGGTCGTATGTTAGTTTTATTTTTAGTTTTTTGAGGAACCGCCACACTATTTTCCACAATGGCTGTACCATTTGGATTTCCACCAGCAATGCATAAGGGTTCCAATTTCCTCACATCCTTGCCAAAATTTTTATTTTCCTTAGCCATCCTAGTGGGAGTGAAATTGTTTCTCACTGTGTTCTCCCATTCTTTAGATTGTATTTTAGCATTCTCAATAACGTCCTTTGGTACACAAAAGTCTTCCGTTCTTTTTTATTTTGATGAAGCCCAGTTTTATCTAGTTTTTCTTTTGTTGCTCGTGTTTTTGGTGTCATATCTAAGAATCCATTGCCAAATACAAGCTCCAAAACAGAGAAGCTTAACCCCTATGTTTTTTTCTAGGAGCCTTATGTTTTAGTTCTTAGGTTGTTGATATATTTTGAGTTAATTTTTGTGTGTGACGTGAGTTATGGGTTCAACTTCATTCTTTTGCATGTGGATATCCAGTTGTCCCTGCACCATTTATTGGGAAGATGAGAATATGTTTTTAAAATAAAACAATACAAAGCATTTTTTGTTCAGCGAATAAAATAGCTTTGGTGTATTACTCTATTCTACAAGTGAAATAGCATTATGAAATGGCATGTTATGAGTTCAAACAGATTTGATTTATCTTGTTTAAGTTGTCTTATTTTTTTGTTTTCAGTAGCTTTTCATTTTGTGTTTCACGAACTTTACACTGAAATTTGCCTCCAAAGAAAGGAAAGATGGAGGAAAACTGATAACCTGAGGGGGTACTTCATAATTGTACATTATAGTTGTTAAATCCCTTACAAAAAGTAACTGGTTGGTATAGCATACCTATTTCTACTCAATTTGTATTTAAATTAAGGGGCAGAGGCAAACATTGTGATTTAAGGGCTATCATTTGTATATTGGAGCCCTGGTGCCACAGTGGTTAAGAGCGCGGCTGCTGACCAATAGGTTGGCAGTTTGAATCCACCAGCCGCTCCTTGGAAACCCTGTAGGGTAGTTTCTGCTCTGTCCTATAGGGCCACTATGAGTTGGAATCAGCAACAGGGTTTTTTTTTTTTTTTTAATTTGTATGTCACAGCCTGTGCTAGTTTATTCTATGTATGGCGTTCAGAAATTTTCAGAAAATTGTCATTGGCATTGATTCATTTATTTTTATTTAATCTAAATACCTCTATGGAGTATTTGTCATACTGTCCTTAGGAACAATGCTATAAATTTCAAGTTTTTTATAGGAGACCACATTATGAGAAGAGCCACATTATCAGAAGAGCATGTAATAATATGAAAATTAATAAGTTGATCATCCCTGGCATACATAGCAGAGACTTGTTCTCAGATAATTCCATGTATTTTTTTTTTTTTCTCTGACAGGTTTACACAGTCCCTGCCATCCAGTCCTCTGTGCGTACATACATATATACGTGTTGCTGTCAAGTTGACTCTAACTCATGACAACCCTACGTTTTATAAAGTAGAACTGCACCATAGGGTTTTCTTGGCTACAGTCTTTATAAAAGTAGCTCACTAGGCCTTTTTTCTGTGGCACCACGGGGTGGGTTTGAATCACCAACCTTTAGGTTAGTAGTCAAGCAAAAACTGTTGGCTACACCTAGGGACTCTTATTCTGCTACGTGGAGTTCCCAGTTATCTCCTGCCTGCATTGTTGATACGCTAGTACATGTTTAACAGCTCATTTGTGGGAGAAAAATAGTCCTGATTGGTAGTGATTGCCAATTGCTAAGGTGTAAATACTCCCACTATGGCTGATTTCAGGCAGCCACCACGACCATGGATTTGGGAAAAGGTTCACACAGTTGGCTGTCATGAGCCTGTGTGAGCTGGCTCTAGCATACCACTGGCTCTGCACCTGTTTCCAGCCTGACAGCTGAGCAAACTGAAAATCCAAAATCTGAAAACAGAACCTCTGTTTCTCTCACCAAAACCGATAGGGCATGTAGTGTTGATAACCCATCCACCAAACCCACTGCCGTCAAGTCCATCCAACTCATAGCGACCCTATTGGACAGAGTAGATAGAGTTTCCAAGGAGCACCTGGTGGATTTGAACTGTCCACCTTTTGGTTAGCAGACGTAGCACTTGACCACTACGCTACCAGGGATTCCAAATAGTATTTAGTCATGTGTAAAATAACTTTCATGTTTACTGTTCTATTCAGAAGCTTTTCTTAAATGATGACTACGTGTGATTCTAATTCAGATATAGGCTTTCAAAGTTATGTCACTTAAGGTAAACATTGTGTTTACAAATCCAGGCAGTAAGCAAGACTGAGCTATGTAAAGAAGTCAGGATACTTCACAATCAAGTTATAGAGAAATCTTGTTGTGTTGAGATCTTTTTTTATTCTTACAGTATCCTATGGGATAAAGTGCAAGTGCCCCAAACCAAACTTGGTGCTCTGGTAGAGAATGATAGTGAAATCTCCATAAATTGAACTTTATCAGATATATTGATTGTTTCGTCTGTATGTTTACACAGCAGTCTAATGGATTAAGTGTGCCTGTTCTTCAGCATCCAGACCTTCAGGATGTCTTACTCATTCCTGTTATTGGACCTAGGTTTGTAACTATTTCATTTTCAAATTATGTCTAAAATTAGAAAAAAAAATTGTCACAGGAGTCTTTTTTACCACTTGGTGATAATTCTAAGTTTCTGCAATGTTAGCACCTTATAGATAAACAGGTGTTCACAGGTTCGTAAATGTTGATTTTTTTACTGTATCGTGGAAAATATTACCGAAAAAGAAAAAAGACTAGACATGGGTCTAAATACCTTGAGAATAGTACATCTGGGGTCCATTTAGTTCAGTGGTTGAATTTTTTTTTACTTTCTGAGAAGCTTCATTTTTTAAATTTTTTACTTGTATTTGTTATAAGGTTTCAATGCCAAATTAAAACTTTTTTTTTTTTTTAGCTACAACAAAGATGCAGACTAATAAACCTTACTTCCATTGTTGATGCTTCTAGAATTTTTTTCTTTAATTCAACAACCGTGTTAACTTACTACATGCCAGGCACTGTCCTACTCGTTTACGTATTAGAAAGACATATGTCTGAAAATTGAAAAAAAAAAAAAAGGCTTTTATATTATTATGGGAGTTCTATTTCTAAGGAACATTTTAAAATCTTTAATTATGGTACAGAGTCCCTGAGTGGTACAAATGGTTAATGCGCTTGGCTATTAATTGAAAGGTTGGTGGTTTGAGTCTACCCGAAGTTACCTTAGAAGAAAGACCTGGTGATTTATCAAAATATCCATATGTATTTAAGACCCCATGGAGCATCGTTCTACTCTGATGCACATGGAGTCACTGCAAGTCAGAATTGACTCACCTGTAACTTTCTTTTTTAATTATGGTATAATTTTTTTAACTCCTAAAATTTATAATAAGTATAAAGATACCTTTTTTATTAAAACTTTAAAGTAATTTAAAGGTTCAACAGTATAGCACTGGTTCAGTAAATTATGGCTTATTCTTTAATGTAGAAGAGCTATATGCACTGATAAGATGTTCGTGATCAATTGTTAAGTGTAAAAGCAAATTGCTGAGCAATATGGGTAAGATAATTACTTTTTGCAATTAAAAAATATATGCAACTGTATGTGTATGGATGGGGCAGTAGAGGTTCAGTGGTAGAATTATCACCTTCCGTGGGAGAGACCCAGAGTCCATTCCTGGCCAGTACACTTCATGCATAGCCACCACCCATCTCTCAGTGGAGGCTTATGATTGACCAGGTGGAAAGGCCTGGTGACCTATTTCCAAAACTCAGCCAGATTAAACTCTGTGGCTCACAGCAGTCCAGTCCGCAACCAATCATGGGGATGGTGCAAGACTGGGCAGCATTTTGTTCCATTATGCAGAGGTCCCCCTGAGGTGGGGGCTAACTCAACGGCAGGTAACAACGACATAGGTATGTACATTTATTTATTTTTATTTTAGAAAAAAGTCTGAAAGATATACTTTACAGTTAACAGTGGTTCATTCATTAGAGGTTGGCTTGGGAGAAAAGGGATGAGGAAGAAGAGGTTTTTACTTACAACAGCTCTGTTTTATTTATTATTTACTATAAACATTTATTATGTATGCAATTAAAAAATTGATTTTATAAGCTCCTTACTCTGTTCAGTTTTTTAGGTGAAGTTTGTGCACAATGAAACGGACAGATCTTGAGTATACAGTTTGCTGAGTTTTGCCTAATGTGTACAACCATGTAGACAAGATATAGAACATTTCCATCACTTCCGAAAATTCTCTCATACTCCCTGCTCACCCATCCCCTCACCCTAACCAGGAAATCACTGTTCTTCTAATTTCTAATATTTATTTAGTTTTCACTCAACCAGTTATTATAGTATATCACACTCTTTAGTCTTTTAAGGTCATGTTTCTTATGAGGATACAAAATTGCATTAGTTTAGGTACAGAATTTCAATTGTCTAGGTCCAAGATTTGTTCATTTCTCATTCTGTTAAATATCCTTTCCTTATTCTTTAGTTTTATTTAATATTTTTAAAAGATAGCATTTAGTTAGGATTTTCTTTCCTTTATAGAGATAAGACAAGTTTGTTATAAAAAATTAGAATTGTATATAAACATGAACGTAATCTTCCATTACATCTCCCATCCCACTTACCAATGCTGTTTCTCTGAGGAATGGATTTGAATTTTTCTGGGTAGTCCCAGTGTGTATACCTGCATACCTGAATGCATTTTTGGAAAACAGATTATATTATATGTATAATGTTCTGCAACTTTGCTCTTCTTTTAATTAAGGGTATATTGTTTTACCTCTTTCCATGATTTTCAATGATTATATTTAGTGCTATTTCATTCTTTTTAATACCTGCGTAGTCATATATTGTGTCCTTTATCTCAATTTTAATTTTTAGTCCTGTGTTAAGAAGCATTTAGTATTTTTTTTTTCTTTTTCAGTTTTTTATTATTAACCGGCAGTGTTGCAGTCACTAGTCTTAAGATATTTCTTTGTGTACTTGTGCAGTCATGTCTGCAGGGTAAATTGCTAAGTCATGGAATTGCTGGTTCAAAGATCTATTCTTTTTTTTTTTTTTTAGTTTGAGGTATATTACCAGATTGTTCTCTTAAAAAATTTTATTAGTTAATGTTCCCAACAATGTATGGGAGATTCTTATTCTTCATTCTTGCCGATACTGGCCATTTTGGTTCTTTAAAAGTATCTAAATGATTTAACTTTAATGGTTTACTATACCTCTTAACTTTTACCTGATTGTAATAATCCTTTTATCCTATGTTGTGTTCTAGACTACTCATTAAAACATTGCTGCTAAGTGCCTTTGAGTCAATTTTGACTCATAGTGACCCCATGTGACAGAGTAGAATGGCCCTACAGGGTTTTCTAGGCTATAATCTTAATGGGAACAGATTGCCAGGTCTTTCCCCCATGGAGCCGCTGGGTGAGTTTGAACTACCAATTTTTTGGTTAGCAGCCAACTGCTTAACTGTTACAGCACCCGGACTCCTTGTTAGTGAACTATAAATACAAACGATGAGTTACTGCAGGAAAGTATTCAAAAATCATTTAGAATTATTGATCCACATACCTGTCATTAGTTCGTAAAAGGAGCACATCATTAATTTCTAAGACATTCCCGGGTTATAAAATTGACAAGAGGCTTACTTTGCTTTTTAAACTCATCATGACTGTTAGTATCTATTGACTTTCCACTATACAAAATGAGGATATTCGCACACTTAAATTTCCTCCGTGGTCCTCACCAGCCAATTTTTATTTACTGTGTTAGTTATTTAACACTGTAAAGATTTAATAAAACATTAATATTCTGAGCATAATTCAGATGGAGTTAGTGCTTACTTTTAATCCTTCATGGTACAGTTTATTTCTGAGTTCTTTATCTTGATTAATCTCTTCGTTGATGACTATAGTCATTTAGCAGGTCCACAGCACTCCTTGTCCTACCCCAAAGTTCATCCCATACGTGCTGTATTCACTTTCTTTCATGCATAGCTCGTCCTAAATTGACCTGGTAATTGGGATAGCCACCATTGCTAATTGCCTTTATCCAAAGGAAAGAAATGAATCACTCTTGTCTTTATGACTGAAGGTAGTTCTGCAACTTGGAATCAAGTGCCAGCTGAAGTTAGGCTTCTGCCATTCTAGGAAACTGGGAGGTAAGGGTGCTGTCTTCTTTGATTGATTACATTTCAAAGAGATGGCTCCCAGGTCTTATTTAGCCTTTAAAATTATCCACATACATGTCATAGATGTGGAGAAAGAACTTAGAAGTTTTCTGAAGTAGATGCTCTAAGAAAAGGGAGGAAGAAAGTCTCCCCACCCACCTCACCCCCCCTTTTTTTTTTCCAACAGGGAGACTTAAACCTCTGGGTGGCACAATTTGTGCTTGACTATTAACCTAAAGGTTGGTGGTTCAAATACCCAGTGATGCTGCAGAAGAAAGACCTGGCAATCTGTTTCTGTAAAGATTACAGCCAAGAAAACCCTATGGAGTAGTGCTACTGTGTAACATATAGGGCTGTCGTGAGTTGGAATCAACTCAGTGGCAAAAGGTTTGACTTGTTATTTTTTCCTTTCTTCTAATTTGTTTTAACCCTTTTAGTATGTCCACACATGACTTTGAAAGCTTCCTGAATATTGATTTCGGGTTTACACATAAATTTTAGCAAATAAGCAAATTCACAGATATGAAATCTGAGTAATGAGGATTGATTTTTATCTTCAATTCTGTTTGAATATCAATGGGATTCTTATTCGTCGAACTCCAGAAACTTGGCCAGGATGTAGCTCGGTTTTGATTATTTTCCCTCAGTTTTTACTGAAAAACAGTATAACTTTTTAATCACTAGATACATGTCTTAGGAATTATTTCTTTGAATATTTTTTCTGTTAAATTTTCTGTATTCTGTATCATAAGGACACCAGTACTTTGTGTGTTGAATTTCCAGTGTAGCTACTACCTGTGTTGGGGGCCCCAGGACCACCCTCAGATTTTGTGCTTTGCTAGAGTGTACTCATAGGACTCAGCATGTAGTCATACTCCTGGTTAAGATTTATTATATTGACAGGGTGCTGTTAGCTGCCATGAAATGGCCCCAGACTCATAGTGACCCCTGCACGATAGAACGAATCTTTGCCCAATTCTGCACCATCCTTGTGAATGGTTGCAGATCGGACTGTTGTGATCCGTAGAGTTTTCACTGGCTGATTTTTGAAAGTAGATCACTAGGTCTTTCTTCCTAGTCCACTTAAGTCTAGAAGCTCTGATGAAACCTGTTCAGTATGATAGCAACGTGTGAGCTTCCAGTGACAGGATGAATGGTGGCTATGCATGAGGTACATTGGCCAGAAATTGAACTAGGGTCTCTCTTGTGGAAGGTGATAATTCTACTCTTGAACCAGCACGATCCCACATTAATAAGATAGAAGAGCAAAATCAGTGAACCCAAAGCCTCATGGGACAAAGTCTGGAGGAAACGAGGCACAAGCTTCCAAGAGGCCTCTCCCAGTGGAGTCGCACAGGACCCACTTAATTCCTCCAGCAGTGGATCGTGGCAGTGTGAAGTAGTTGTCCATCAGGGAAACTTGTGAGAGACTCAGTGCCCAGAGTTTTTATTGGGGGTAGGTCATGTAGATACCCTCTTTCTACATGTACCAAAATTCCGGATTCCCAGAAGGAAAGTAGGCATTCAGCATAAACCATATTGTTTGTGTTACCAAAATTTAAGTCCCACCCAGTGCGGCTTTGAGTCAATGGAAGTGAGGAGTGGCTAGGAAATAGGGCGTTTATTCCAAGTGCGCAGGCAAGGAGCAAGGAGGTGTATTCCTCAAATCAAGTTCTCCAAAGAAAGGGAGGCAGAACCTTTTATACCATCCTTCACAAGGCAGTACATGCAAACATCGTGGACTACATAGGTTATCATGCTGTGCAGGTGCAATAAGAAAAATTGGATTTTTTTTCTTTTAGTATGTATAGAAAATGGCAGATAAGCTCCACCTGGGGTGGGATCTTAATATTCAAGTTAGGTCTTAATGAGGCTTAGGTTACTTTAGAACGCTTTTGAAGCTAACCCAACCCAGCTAGTAAACTGATTTTGACTGGATCTTGTTTTTCTCTAGCTTCTTATTCCCCTTGTTGTCTATTGGGAAGTGTTGGAAGGGGTTTTAGCTGAGAAGCTGACTCAGATCTTCTATATCATTTATACAAACACTGTAGGCACCATGAGTCACTCCTGTTATTTAGAGAAAGTTCTATATCAGTGTTCGGAACTGTTAATCGGGCAAGTTTCCAGACAACTACTGAGGGCCAACCTTGCAGGCAGGCCTTTCTAAGAATCATAGTCTCAGGTCTGATATGTTAAGTCTTCTGCATACTAGTATCCTTTTTTTAATAATTTTTTTTGTGTGTGTTTTTGTTCTGCATTCTGTGTTTTGTTCTTAAGCCTCTCTTAGTCGTAAACACCGTTTCAGAAGTGCCAGGTTTAAGTATAAATGAAGTGCCTTTGGAGCATAGAAGAGCAAGGACTGAGTGCAAGGAAACTGATAAGAGGTTTTCTCCAAGCAGATGTTTCAGTTTAGCCAATTTGAGTAGGAACTGGGCTAATGAGGAGGTACGGTGGGCATGGGTGCACTAGGGGGTTATGTTTGGCTGTTGAACAGACTTTCAGAGAGTTGGTGAAAGATGAGGCAGAAGAAGTTGGGCGAGGCAAGCTATGAAGTGTAAGGGATATTTTATTAAGGATTGTTTCCTTTTTTGCACAGAATGTAGGAGCTAAATATTTTTTTATTAGAGTCATGATCAGATTTGTCTTTTAGAAATGTAATACTGGTAGTAGCATAAAGCCATGTTTTCCGAAATGCAGGCAGATAGTGATCCATTAGTGGATTGTGAAATCAATTTAATGGGTTTTTATGAGCATTTCTTAAAAGAAAGACATATTTTATTATAGATCATTTTGCATTACACGTAATAAAGGTATTGTCTCATGAAATATTACAAGTATAAGTGTATAATATATACACACATGCACACACCCACACACGTACATATACCTATATGTGTATAGAATTGTGATATTAAGTGTATTTCTTACATTGAGGTTACAGTAAAAAAGAAAAATTTGAAAAAAAATTTTCAAAAGAAGAATTGCAAAGTTGGAGACATTTAGAGTCTTTCATTTCTAAGAATATGGTGAGCTGGTCAACCTAAAAGTATTTCTGCTACATACACCTGTGAATGCTAAGTAAAAAATAACAATATAGGCCATAAAATGCATAGTTGAGTGATTAAGAATATAAGTGAAGTATTCAGGGGTTAGGAATGAAAAGTAAGTGAAAACAGAAGTGAGCCTGGGAGCTTATATTGGGGAAATGGGGGTGGAAGTGGTTGGTCTCCTAATAGAGGCTTTGCTTTTAACCACGGGGTGTTAATGTGAGGGCCAAGGGGCAAGAAACACCCAGCAGTCAGTGCAAGGCATTAATTAGAAAGTGAATCTCTCTTGCCTTAAGGTTTGCGTGGGGCGGGGGGTGGAATATATTTCTTTTGAAAATGTAGAACTATGGGTCCTTGCCTTAAAGGTGTAGAATTTAAATTCATACTACCCAAGTGATCTTGGAACCTGCAAACTGGGAAAGTAACGTAAAAATTAGGTTCCAAATCAGTTCCTGAGGTGCTTGGCAGAAGGCAAGCAAAACTACTGTGGAGTGGCACAGTTCAATCCAAGCCACACACTCTCCCCGTAGGTAAAAGCTACACAAGCAATCGAACCATCATGAGTGTGAATCATCAGTATATACAACAAACTGCAGGATTAGATTTCCCCCAAAACTTCAGCAAATAGAGCTATCTGATAAAAAAATAAAAAATAAATTTTTTTTTTTTGATAGAGACTATAAAAATCTATTCACTTAAAAAAAAAAAAAAAGGCGCCCCGGGTGATTTTAACCTGCACCTGGGTTTGGAAACCATGCCTTAGGGAATTCCTTCCTTCACAGGAGCAGTTGCAGCCCAGGTGCAAGGAGCAGCTTGCTGACCCAGCACCTAACAATCTCTGTGTTCTTGTAACTTAACTACCCTCCCCTAGTACCGTTACAAGTGGTTTACAATGACACTGGCAAAACTCCGTCCCAATAAACAAAAACAAAATTATAGAATTACAGTCTGTGGTGGTAATTACTTTTGTGTGTGCCTTTTTAGCCGTGGTCTTATAACTCTCACCCTGGTGATTGTGTGATAGGGTAATTGTGCCTGCCAGGGGAATTGGTCAGTTTTGCCTTAAAAGAGCCAATTACAGAGCAGAGAGGAGGAGCCCACCACCACAAAGGAAGGAGAGACACGGGAGCAGGAGGAGGCTTGGTTGTCTTACTTGCCCACGGGGAGAGAAAGCTGAGTGCTTTGGGCAGAGACTTGAGAGCCAGGGAGAGGCATGCCTGCCAGCACAGCTGGAGAGAGGCTGCCCTGAAGGAAGAACTGTATCCTGAGTGTTCTTGAGCTGAATTGTAACTGGCACTTCCCTAATAAACCCCATAATTGTTAGTATGGTCTGTGAGTTCTTTGTGGCCGTTGCAATGAGTTATCGAACCCAGCAGAGAATTAGAGAGTGCTGTGTGTAGAATGGTTGGTGTCAGAATTAGTAAAGTTGGTGGAGAGAGGAGGCTTGTCTGGCTTCCATCTCATGGAAGTCAGCCTTGCGCTGTTGATCTTGGTTCTCTTTCCCCCTTATGGGGTCGGAGGAGGTCAGACAGTGTTCCCAAGATGTTTTTACACAGTTTTTAGCATCTTTCAGTAAATTCCATTGCAGTTTGGGTGCAATTGTTCAGATTTTTTGTATGGACTAAACCATGTCTGCACCTCCAATTTAAGACTGGACATGCATATTCAATACAAAACATGAAATAAAATACGTTGGGGGACAGCCCCAGCAAGGAAAGACGCTCACTGTGCGTCCTGGCGGATAATTCGAAGAACTGACACGTAGCCACTTCCAGATTCATGAGTTTATTCAAGGAAAGTTACTGACACGGGCAAGCAGCTGCTCTCCAGTGGCGGCCAGCTAGAGTATTTTCGATAACCACCTAGCAAGGGACCCAGGCTTATATACCATTCTAGCTGGGACCAAGGCTCACTGTTTTCTGCAACATCCTTGGGCAGTCAGTGTTCCCAGGGACTTCATGTCCAGGCCCAGATGTTTTCCTTCTTGTTGCTAAGGTATTCCTCGGCCTTGGCCGCTGGCCCAGTCATGCCACTCCCGGCCTTGTACCTTAACCTGAGTCCGTCCCGAATTCATCCCCAGCATGCTTCAGGGAAGAGCAAAGCTGACTCCATCAGCGAGGGGATGCGTATAGCTGAATAGCATTACCCTATACCCTATAGTAATCATTATGTTCTAAAATGTATACAATTACATATTAAAAAAAAAAAAAAAAAAACTTCATAGTCAACTTTAAATCAACAATAAAATCTATTGCACTAAAAAAATTAATTTGCTTAAAATGATTAAAAACAAAAGAGGGAAACTAAATCTTAAAAGGCAGGAATGCTAAGAGGAAATAAAAGAATTAAAAAAAGAACCAAATAAAACTTCTAGAAATGAAAATATCTTTGAAACTAAAAACTCATTCCATGAGTTAAATTGCAGATTAGACCTAACTAAAGAGAGAACATTTGAACTAGCAGATGGCTCATAAGAGATTATCTAGAATGCAGCAGAGCTAGATAAAGAATTGAAAAGATGGAAGTGAAATTGAGTCATGGAAAACAGAATGAAAAGGCACCTGGTGTTTCTATTGAGTCTCAGAAGTAAAGAATAGAAATGATGGGGAAAAGACAATATTAAAAAATGTAGTGATGGAAATTTTACAGAATTGATGAATGATTTAAGAGGCACAATGAAACCTGAAGCCAAAAGTAAAAAATCCATGTCTAGGTACTTCCCAGTGAAAGTGCAGAGCACCAGTGACATAAAGAAGATCTAAAAGCAACCAAAGGTAAAAGACAGGAAGTTATTTCAGCAGTCAAGAGATGATGTGGATCTGATGTGTGTGGGTGCGGTGGGGAACAGGTCTAGAAGACCTACCAGAGAACGAGAGGTGGCATGTTTTTATGATTCAGTGAACGTGAAGGCCCAGGAAGAAGGGGTTCAAGATAATGCTGAGGTTTCTAGTCTGGTTATCCAGGCAGATGATGATACCATTGCTCAAGATTGGAAACAGGAGGATGAAAAGATTTGGGGTGGTGCCAAGGATTTAAGGAGCAGTTGAGAGGAAAATAAAGGACTTGCCGAGTTTGCAGTAACTGTGGGACATCTCTGGATAGCTACCTGGCAGGCAATTTCAGAGTCTAGAAGGCTAAATGTTACAATTTTGTAATTGATGATTGAAGTCATGAGATTGCTAAGGGACAGAATGCAAGGTGTAAAGAAACAGCCTGTTTTGGAACCTGGGGGAAGTGAGCCTCTTTAAGTTATGGAGTTGTTGTTAGCTGCTAGTGGTGGCTGCGTATGAGGTACATTGGCCAGGAATCAACCAGGGTTTCCCACATGGAAGGGGGGAGTTCTACCAGTGAACCACCAGTGACCCTTCTTTAAGAAGTAATCGAAGAAAATGAGCAATGAGAATGTATGGGACTAGGGAGGAGTAGTATAAAGCTGAGAAGTTAAGTGATTTTTGTTGTTGTTGTTGAATATACACAACAAAACATTTACCAATCCAGCAGTTTCTACAAGAAGTATAATTCAGTGACATTGATTATATTCCTCAAGTTGTGTGACCATTCTCACTCTTCTTTTTCAAATTATTCCCCCCATTAACATAAACTTACTGCCCCCTAAGCTTCTTATCTATTTTTTTGAGTTGTCAATTTGATCCCATATAGATGGTTCTTTAATAGAGCACAATGCTCAAGGAAGAGAGTCTTTATTAAGCTAAACTATTGTTTGGTTTAAAGAAGACTTCAGGCGGTATTTTTGACTTAAAGTTTAAAGATTATCTCAAGGCAATAATTTTCTGGATTCATCCAGCCTCAGTGGCTCCAGAAAATCAGGATTCCATGAGAATTTGAAACTCTGTTCTGCATTTTTCCCCTTTTGTTCAGAATTTTTCTATACAATCTTTGATCAAAACTTTCAGTAATGATAGCCAGGCACCATCCAGTTCTTCTGGTCTCATGGCAGAATAGGCAGTTGTTCATGGAAGCAGTTAGCCACAGTTTCCATTTTCTCCTCCTTTTCCCGACTCTGCTTCTTCCTCTGTTGCTCCAGGTGAACAGAGACCAATTGAACCTTAGATGGCTGCTTGTAAGCTTTTAAGACCCAAGGCACTACACCATGAACTAGGAGGTAGAACCCCGAAACCTGTTCCTGTTGAGTCAATTCTGATTCATAACCACCCTAAAAATGATATTAGGCCAATTAACTGGGATGTCCCATGAAACTATGACCTTAAATTTCCAAACCAAGAAACCATATCCTGTGAGGTATTTGGTTGCACATAAGCAGCCTCAGCAGCTCTTCTTTGTTGTTATTGTAGAAATATATATTGCACATCATTTACCAATTCGGCGTTTTACAGGTATCCAACAGTAACATCAATTACGATTGGCTGTGCAACCATTGCCTGTAATTAATATGACTTTTCCATCACCATAAACAAAAACTCAGTGCTCCATAGGCAATAAGTCTTTCTTTGTCCCTTCCTCCTGCCCGTGATAGCCACTAATAAACTTTGGTCCTTATACATTTGCCTGTTCTTGTCTTTTTATAGAAATGAGGTCATATAAAATTTGCCCTTTTTTGATGGACTTCTTTCATTCAGCATAATGTCTTCAAGCTCCATCCATGTTGTAGCATATATCAGGACTTCATTTCTCTTTCTGGCAGAGTAGTGTTCCATTGTATGTATGTACCACATTTCTGTTTATCCATTCATCCTTTCATGGGCATTTAGGGTGTTTATACCTTTCGTTAAGTGTTATTTGATAACTTGGGCCAGATTTTAATTGAGGAATGAAAGGGAGGTGAGAAATTGAAGGAAGCAAGACACTCAAAAAAGTTGGACAGCAAAGAAAAAAAAAATTTATCTTCATTGTTGATGTAGTTTAAAATAGTCATAATTTACCATGCAATAATCTATCACTTTAGACATTTCTTGTATGTTTAGAAATTTCTTGTTCTTAAATGTGCACCTGTTTTAGTCTTTGGAAATAGGAACTTTCTCTGTTCCTCTTCTCTCCTAATGCTGTTATGAACACAATAATGCTTGTTAAATGATGTATTAAGTAAGCGATTTTTGGTGCCACTTTATTGCCTTCCACTAGATGGACCTCTTTCTATTTTTTTCTTTTTTCTTGTGCCCATCTCCCTCCCCCCCAAACTAATTCTCTATTTTTATCCCTCTTTATTAGCTTTCTTTTTCTAACTTATTCCTTAGTGGTTTATCTCAGGACAGTTAAGATTAAAGTGTTATTTCTTTAGGGTTTAGATTAAAACGTTGAGAAGAAGGTTACTAAGCTTTGGAGATATATTACTCTGTTAAATTTCTCTTATCTTACCTCTCTAGGAAGAATATAAAAAAACAACAGTGTGAGGCTATTGTTGGAGCCCAGTGTGGCAACGCAGTGTTAAGAGGAGCCCATGTCTACGTTCCAGGAATTGTTTCAGCTTCAAAATGTAAGTATAGTGTTTTGATTTCTCTGAAAAAAAAAAAAGGGGGCTCTAAAATTTATTGTCTTTATCCAGTTGAATTATCATTCAGGATGTTTCAGATTTACTTTTCTCAGGTATTGTCAAGTTTTACCTTTAGTGTAGCCAGGCAGGGTTTTGTCTAATATGGACTAAAATATTCAGCATTATGTAAGGTTTTCTGGCAGTTTTTTACTGTCCATATAAGAGTGTGTTGGTGTTTATTTAGGGGATCTTTACTGATAAATAGAGAGGGTGGAGTCCTGGTGGCACAGTGCTTAAGAGCTTGACTGCTAGCCAAAAGGTCGGTGGTTGAAACCACCAGCCTCAGGAGAAAGATAGCGCAGTCTGCTTCCATAAAGATTACAGCCTTAGTAAACCCTATGGGGCAGTTCTGCTCTGACCTATAGAGTTGCTATGCATTGGAATTGACTTGATGGTAATGGGTTTGGTTTTTGGTTTTAAAATATCAAAGAGATTTCATTTTGTACTCTTCACTCCATTATTCTAAAACCTCAGAACTACTGTTAATCATTTGTGAGGGTAACACTCAAAACCTGGAATCTTAACATTGGGATGAAACCTAGTATTCTTAATTTATTTACCCAGTTGATAGCATATTATATAAGCTTAATAAGTTAGGTACTGTTGGTTCAGTGGTACCTTATTGTACTTAAAATCAAGAAATGTAAGTGTAGACCTATTAGTAAATTATTTAATCTCTGGGCCTTAATTACCTTGTCTGTGAAATAAATAATTTGGTCAATGTCAGGATTTGGCAAACTACTGCCTGCTAGTAGTCTGGCCCATGGTCTATTTTTGTATGACATGCAAGTCAAGATTTTTTTTTTTTTTAAGAAGCTGTAAAACAAATACAAAGAAGAATATGCAATAGAGACATTAACATGGCCCACGAAGTCTAAAATATTTACTGGCCCTTTATAAAACAAATTTTATTGACCCTTCATCAGCATATTTTAACAGTCCTTCTAACTCTAGCTAATAGGCTGCTTACTTCTATTTGTTAGGTTAATGGGCTCAACACATTCATAATAGGTTAGATTTTAAAATGTTTGTTGGAAGAGAATACAGTTTCCCATTTATTAATGTCACTGGAATTTGTTACTGAAAACAGTTTATAGAGATGATAAAAACTAGATTTAATCAGTCATAAATCAACTGTATGTTATATAATTTCAAGATATTCTAAGTTTACACACAAAAAATATGTTCTAAGTTTATACACATAAAAAATAATGTATGTGTGTGTACCTACATGTATATGAACAATGAATGTGTTCATTATTAAAATTTCTGCCTTAATAGTAATATAACTACAAAACTACAAAGAAATACCAATAGGGTTTTGGAATTTAAGAATATTTATTAGAGAGATTTTAATGGACATTTTTGAGGACTCTTTGAAGGAAATGTAGAACTTTGAGGATTGAGTCAAAATATCAAGATTTGTATGGAATCTTTTAGGGAATGTTAGATTTGGGAAAGATAAGTAGAAGATATTTATTTTCTGCTCAGCTGAAGACTTTTGTTTGAGGTAGTATGGTTTGAAGTCTATTCTATTTGATTTCCCTAAAAAAAATTCCTCAATTAGATTTATTTTTAGGGAAAATTTAAAGGTAAAAGATCAGATTTTCTGTTAAGAATTATTTAGAATAGTGAACTACTTCATACCTTCTATTGCTACCGCTACAGGTTCCTAGTCTAGCTTAGAGAATTTTCACTGTCAAATTCTTTCACAAAGTATAGATTCTCATCAAATTCACACCAAAATGTAGTCCAGTGTAATCTAATTTTGTTCTTTCTCTAGTTATGAAAGCTGGAGATGTTATTTCTGTATACTCTGATATTAAAGGAAAATGTAAGAAAGGAGCCAAAGAATTTGATGGAACAAAAGTGTTTCTTGGAAATGGAATTTCTGAATTAAGCCGCAAAGAACTCTTCAGTGGGCTACCTGAACTAAAGTATGTCATCAGGTGTTGTATGAGGGAAAACAAGCATCCTTTTTGTGGTTCAAAGAAAATTGAAAACAATTTTAAGAATGTATCTAGTTGCATTATACAAATAACATTTTTTGGTATAAATTCAACTGGTAAGAAATTATTTAGCTTGTGTTTCCATGATTTTTGGAAAAAAATGTTTTTAGGTGAAAGAGAGAAAGTGGTCAGATTGAAGAGCTCAAGTAAGCAAACAGTCATACTGTAATTGTTAAATAATTTTACTTGGCCTTTTGAATTGTGTTGAATATTTTTATATCTTTGAATAATACTATTTATAGAATATCTTCATAGAGAGTGAATTCGATGACCTCTCCAGATCTTTTCTAACGTTCTGATAATGTGAAAGGAAAACCTTGTGATAGTAATATAAATTAACAATAAAAATTTAAAAAAATGAAAAACATATTTTACCAGAACAACAAACTCCCTGAATATTTATAGTTAAAAATGTGCATTTGCATTTGTTCAAACTGAATTAAATTATAGTTAGTTCTTAATCTCTGATCGCTAGTGCATCTAAATAAACTGAACCCATGGGCCATCCATGCTTTTATTTACTTAGATCTTCCATCCTGTTTTAGGAGTTCTTTTGGACAGCTCCATTACTCCAGAGCTGGCTGCTAACATAGACCTGCTGAAAGCTGTGAGTTTATCCTTCTAGGACTGGACCACATCCTTGATTCCTAGAACAGTGTTTCATGTTGCAGCAATTTGGATTTACAGTTAAAATTAATTATTTTTGAAGAAACAGACTATTGGATTCCCCAGATCTAGCAGTACTTTCCAAATAGCCGAAACAAGGAGCCCTGGTGGTGCAATGGCTAAGCACTCAGCTACTAACCAAAAGGTTGGCAGTTCGAACCCATCCTGTGGCTCCGTGAGAAAAATACCTGGAGGTCTGCACCCATAAAGATCACAGCCTAGAATACCCTATGGGGCAGTTCTGCTCTGTTGCAGGAGGTCATTCTGAGTCGAAATTGACAACACCCCCTAACAATAGGCTTTATGAATGCAAAGATCGTATATATGCGTATGTTGTGTTTATCTTTTATTTGTGCATCTGCAACAGAAAATTGCTATTTTGACTGCCTTCTCTAGTTCATTGTTAGTGGGTCACTCTTTATCCTGTTGTCTTACTTAATATGGTAGTGCCATTTACTGTGCCATGGCAGACATTTCTAAATAATGCCTTCTTTGTTGATGGGAGTAGGAGGCAGCCTTCTTTAAAAAAAAAAAATACTGGTTTTAACTCATTTTATTCAGTTGTTCTACTGTGATTGCAGTCTCTTTCTATGTTAGAAAAAGCATGTGTCCGTAACAAAGAAATAATATTGTATACATGCTGATGCTTACTTATATTCTTTTCAGAATTTAAAACCAGCTCTATTAATGGTTTATTTAATTAGGGAACTTGCGCCTTTTGGTTTTTTGAATTCCAGGTGGATTGAATCATTCAAAGACTCATAGAGGTAGATTAATTTACTAACAATCTGTTATATAAGATCTTATACAGTATTACATAGAGATATCACATCACTACAAAAAAGCACATATGATCCCATACCTGAACAATAATTGGCTTAAATTATCTTTCTTATGTTAAGTTAAATACTGTATAGATGGACTCACTGGTGCCAGTAGACATGGTCAGAAGAGAATAGTCAAAGGGAGACCAGAACTTAGAGCGCTAGGTCGAACCTGTTGCTGTCGAGTCGATTCTGACTCATAGTGACCCTATAGGACAGGGTAGAACTGACTGACCCATAGGGTTTCCAAGGAGCGCCTGGTGGATTCGAACTGCCGACCTTTTGGTTAGCAGCCATAGCTCTTAACCACTACGCCACTAGGTAGGACAAATTAAATGTTAAAGTTTCAGTCTTTTTCAAAGGACTGCGAACCTGCAAGTCAGAAAACCATTTAAATTATGAGGGAATGGTCAAGTCTTGGAATTCAGGGCATTCGGTAATGGGTCTAGACTCTGAGAGGTGAAATATCGATCAATGTAAAAGCACCAGGTGTCTCAACAAAGGACTGACTTTTGAATATGAGGCTGTGACATTTCAGAAGTCTCCTTTTTGGGTGGGGGGCAGAGCAGGAATTATTTGGGAAGTGAATACAGTGGCTTGACTTGATCCTGCCTGGAGTAGAGAGAGAGAGGCTTAACTTTGATTAAAAGTAGGAAGCACATTCAGAGATCTCAAGAGGTAAACAAATGTGTGAAGAGGTAAAGAGGATGGGAGAGGAAGAAAAGAAGTTAATATTTACTGTGTGCTGAAGATGAGTTGTTCATAGTTCAGCTGAGGGGAGTTCATAGTCATACTCCCTGCAGTCACAGTCTACAAACATCTACAGAAATTATTTCACTCTAATGAGCAGCATCAAGTAGGGTACAAACCATCCATGTAGATGCTTCTCTGCCAAGATCAGTTCATAAGCTAGTTGTGTTGTCTATGAACTTGTCTTCCGTACTATATCTGAGGACTCTATCCTTGTTCGCCTTACTTGAACTCTCTTCTTGGCTTGCACCCTTATACCTGGCCTTGTACCTGGTCTAAATTCTGATTCTTATCCTTGCCTCTATAATTAGATTGTACTTTTTTCCACCCTTCTAAACCTGGAAACACTGCTTTGATTCCCCTTTTTCTTGCTTTCTCTGGTTTGGCTTCATACACCAGGCCATACTTGGCTTTCTCTAACAGTACTTGTGTGCTTTCTCTCCCTTTGGCAGTCTCTGATAACCTCTCTCAGATTCTGTTGTCCGTCTTCACAAGTCACTGTCTACCCTGCCATCCTGAGTCTGGATCCTCCTGTGGAAAAGATCATCTGAGGATTGTGTCAGTACCTAGCTGTTACTCTATATGAGATCAGAGGGAGAGCAGTACAGCATGTTTGTCATTGCTTAGCATCAGCGTGGTTTGAAGAGTTTTTTCATTTTTCATATGATTGCCTAGCACAGTGCCTTGAAGACTGAAGCATTTACAGAATGTTTATTGAATTAAAAGGCTAATAATGATCACAAATGTTACCAGAAAGAGTAGAATGAATAAAAAAATGAAGACTCGGGTGTTCTTTGCTTTTCGATCTATTCAAATCTCTAAAGAAACTTATTTGTGCCTAAAAGAAACATTTATGTAACTTTGTCCTTTTTTAGTTATCCTGACGGTCTCCTACACTGCTGCATATAAAAATTCAAAACAATTCACAGGAATATTTTAAGTATTTTGGTGTTGGATAAAAGAGGTTCTAAAAAGGCAGAAGACCTTATATTTGACATGCTACTTGGCTATGCTTTTAGAAACATAGCTTCATATTTCTAACTCTGTAATTTATATAGACTAATGTTAGATTTTCTACTTTTCAGAGGAATAGGCATAAGAATGACAGAACCTGTATATCTCAGCCCTTCATTTGACAATGTACTACCCAGTTACTTATTTTTACAGGTAAGTATTTATAAAAATATATTTAATGACATTAAAACATCCTTCAGTTAGTTTTTTGAAATCTGAGTTTGTTTTTAATTTATTTTAATGTATTTTTTGGTTTATTTTTTTATTTTCTGATCTGCCTTTGATTTAGCAGTATGAAACAAAACCTATTACTCTTCCTTTTCTCTTAACTGATTTTTAACTACTTTTTCTACCCTCTTTTGTCCAAGAGTGATTAAATAGTACCTTCTTATAACTACTGCTCTTTTCAGGTCTCAGAATATTAATCTTTAAATAGTGCATACACTTGATATTTGGCATACATGTAAGTGCTAATTTGTAACTTTGCATAAGACCCAAATGGTTTATTACTGTCAGTCTTTTGTCGGGTGGTTATCGATTGTGATATAATGTGTTTTACCTTGTCCAGTTTACTAAGTACTTCTGTACATTAACTCATTTGATTCATTCCATGCCACTGTCTAGATAGTGTTGTTTTTGCTGTTGTTATGACACTCAATATAAGGTGAAAATATTGAAGATTAAACCCCTTAAGCTTCTTGATCAAGTTCACACAATATGTGATAATGTCGGAACTCAGACCTAAGTCCAAATGTCATTTTCTACTTGGTCCAGTATTTAACCGAAAGGCATTTTTATAAATTCAGAGATTACATCTGGTGTCAACAAACAGAAAAACAAATTTATGTTTATTATCTAATTCTACATTAGCGATAATATAACAACAACAACAACAAAAAAACCAGGTGCCATCGAGTTGATGCCTACTTATAGCGGCCCTATAGAACAGAGTAGAACTGCCCCATTGGGTTTCTAAGGAGTGGCTGATGGAATCTAACTGCTGACCTTTTGGTTAACAGCCATAGCTCTTAACCACTTTGCCACTAGGGCTCCAATAATATAATACCTAAGGATATATAAAAAAAAAAAAAGGATATAAAGCCTGAAAATTGCTTGTAAATTATTTGGATTTTTTTGTCTAGTTTTAGTATTTTTGCTTGCTAGTTTATTTTTCTGTTTAATCCTCTTTCAAACACTTGTGAACATTTGACAGTCCAGTCCTGAGTCTTGCTACTGGTGTCTGTGCCTTCTTCACATGACTACCAGTTAGGGCAGTATTATTTTCCCTTTGGTCTGACGGTAAAGGGCCAGATGACTGCTCATCCCATTATTTAGTTTTGGCTTTGGAAAAAAAAAAAAAAAAAGCAAAATCTAGTACAGTGCAAATATTTTCTTAATTTTCTTGCTACCTATAGCTGTCTTCCTAGCCCCCAAATCAGCTTGATGCTGATTCCTTTATGAACTATAAAAGCAAGTCATTTTGTAATTCTTAGTGTCCAGACAGCACCATGGAGCGTGGTCTGCTTCCTAAGAGCAAGGGACATGAGATTCTACTGCTGGAATAAAGCTTTTATATCTGAGGGTGGAGCTTAACCTTTTGTCATTTCCCTTGTGGAAGCTGTTTCATTTTATGTGATTTATTCTGACGGCCATTGATTGGCCACTGAAACTTACTAAAGTGCTAAGTGTTTGTACATACGTTGTTTCATTTAATCCTTAAACCGTGTTGCCATGGAGTCAGTAGAGCTGCCCCATAGGGTTTCCAAGGAACAGCTGGTAGATTCCAACTACCAACCTTTTGGTTAGCAGCCGAGCTCTTAACCACTGCGTCACCAGGGCTCCAGTCCTTAAAAGCCTCCAATTTTATAGATAAGGAAATACAGACGAGAGAGGTAAAGTGCATAGGACATAGTGGGCACTTAGTGATTATTCACTGACTGAGTGGTCAGGAGCCCTGCTCCACAGTGGTTAAGAGCTCAGCTGCAAGTGGGAAGGTCTGAAGTTCGAACTCACCAGCTGCTCTGCAGGAGAAAGATGTGGCAGCCTGCTCCTGTGAAGATTACAGCCTTGGAAACCCTATGTGGGAGTTCTGCTCTGTCCTGTAGGGTCACTATGAGCTGTAATCAACTGGACTGCAACGGGTTTAGTTTTGGTTTTAAATGAGTATTTTGCTCAGTGTCACATTGATAGACATCAGCAAAACCAGTTTTGTACCTAGGTTTTTCTGACTTCAAAAGACTGTGCTCGACTTTATGCCAGGGCTCAGAATATGATCCTTAAATGACCTGCATCTGAATCACGTGCAGGGACTACTTAAAATGTGCTTCCTGGGCCCCAGTCATAAACTGAATCTGGGGGAGGGGTAGCGGGCAAATTTGTATATACAACATGCTTCCCAAATGCTCTTTTTGCTGCTTCCCAGAACTCTGTGTCAATGTTTAGTTGGTATAAGAAATTAGTTGATCTTTTTATATTAAATCTCCCTTTTCAAACTAGTTCAGTACCACCAGACTGACTCTTCATATATCTGACCTAGTAAAATCTAAATAGCCTAAATTCAACCCAGACCAGAACTAGGTGATCCAGAGCCAGGTGATATTAGTTTCCCTAAGGTGAGTTACCAAAAAAAAATGCTCAGAGTAAGTTAACTTTTAAAAAAGAATATGGAATTTTTATATTCATTATTGTTCTTAAACTCTTGGATATATGATTTTCAAAAATAATATACATTTCGCATTTACACGTATTGGAACATCTAGATTAAACAATTAAGCTGCCTTTCTTTGCAAACATACTTGAGCACTCAAATGACTACAAGGCCTGGCTGTTGATTTAAAAAGTCGCTGAAAGTACGTCAGCATGAGCGGCATCCTCCAAATCGAGCGCTTTTCCAAGGCTTTCAGTCACTGAGATAGATGCTGACACTTCAGTAACACACTGAAAGTGAATTTTTCTCTTGGAAACCAGTATCCATGCTTCACTTCTCTAAAAGCTAAGGAGCTGACGGTGGCCTCAATTTATAATTTTCATTGTGGTGTAGGGATTAATTTATGTCTAAATATGAAAGATACTTAAGGCCTTTCATAGGTCTTGGCTTACTAGGGAGCCTTGCTGTTCATTATACCAGTCATGCAGACTCTGTGAAGTAAATTAAAATCCCAAAAAACCAAACACATTGCCATTGAGTCGATTCCAACTCAAACGACCCTATGTAAAAAAAAAAATGTAGTAGGCTTCAAATCACTTGTGGAACTTAAAAAATTGTGAATACCTACATCCTGCTTCTGGAGATATTTTTTAAAATAAGCTTTTTATTTTAGAATTATTTTAGAATTACAGACCAAAAGTTTAGAACTATTCAATTGCAAAGCTAGTGTAAGAATTCCGGTCTACCCCTCACCCAGTTTCCCTAATGCTAATATGTTACTAAGGTACATTTGCCAAAACTTAGAAATCAGCATTGGTAAGTTACTGTTAAGGAAATTCCAATAAAGTTGGGATTTCCTGCATAGTAACTTACCAAATTTTATTTGGATTTTTATCATTTTTTTTTTACCCCGAGTGTCCTTTTTCCAGAATCACGTCCAGGATTCCACGCTGCATTTAGTCTTCATGTTTTCTTAGTATCCTCTGCCCTGTGATAGTTTCTCAGCCATTCCTTTTTTTTTTTTTTCCTCAGGGCATGACAGTTTTGAGACTAAGATGTTTTGTAGAATGTCCCTCACTTTGGGTTTGTCTGATGTTTTTCTTATGGTTATACTAGGGTTACTAGGCATTGGGAAGAATACAACAGAGGTGAAGTGCCCTTATCATATTATCAGGGCTTTTATATGGTATCTCCTTAGAGATTGATTCAGCAAGTCTGGAGTGGATCCTCGGAATTTTATTTGTTTTTGTTTTATTTGTATATTTTAACCTTCACAGAATATTTCCATAACATAACCAGCTGCCACAAACAAAGGAATGCCAACCTTTAAAGTTCTTTTTCCAAAGATAACAACCAATATCTTTCGAATATTACTGTGTCAGGCACTGTGCTAAACACTTGTCAGGCATTTTGTAATTTAATCCTATGTGTTTCCTTCCTTCTGGTGGATTCTCAGTTATTGTCTGTAGTCAACTTTTATTTCTTCTCATCTTGCCCCTATCTACGCTTTCCATTTTGTTTAAGTTGTGCAATAGAAATGTTCCATTTTGATAAATAGTACTTCCTGTGATGTGCTTCCACTTTTCCTTCCTTTGGAGCTGTAGGCTGAATATACTCTTTTACTGAATCCCTGTTGTGTAAGAAAACCTGCTAGACAGACTCCTTAAGATAGTATCGTATCTCTTACTGCTTCGCCTACTTGTCATTACTTATTGATGCTGTGGGTTGTTTTCCAGGTGTGGAACAACACAAAAGCTCATACACTTGTAAGCCTGAGAGTATTGCATGTGGAGTCACACAGTGCCCATCTGTCCTTCCTTGGTGATGTTCATTTTGATCACCCTATTAAGACTTCTGATATCTACACTAATTATGTTTTTCCCCCCTCAAAACTAATAATCAGTCTGTGGGGAGACACTTTAAAAATCATCCAAATGTCCTGCTTCTCATTAGAATTTCCTCCTAGATTTAGCACCCATTGATAATTCTTGCCTGAGCCAGGTTTTCTAATGTCAGCACTCCCTCCACGTTTGCCGTTTTAACATAAGCAAGGGGCCTCCCCTGTTTAACAGGATGCCCTGCTAAATTCGTATTTATAATGGCTTAAAATTCATTATTGCATTTCATTATTTTAGTGCTCCAATCCTCCCAGATTTGGCATAGTATAGACCACTACTCATGAACTTTAATGTACAAATATAATAAAAACCTTGGAAATTTTGTTAAAATGCAGATTCTCATTCTGTAGATCTGGGGTAGGTTCTGAGATTATGTATTTCTGACAGGCTCTCAGGGAATTTGGATGCTCGTAGTTTGAGGACTACACTTTGAGTAACAAAGCAGTGGGACTTCTGAAAAGTAAGACTTCGAAAAAGTAAAGCTCGTTATTTAATATTTCTTATCTTCTTATTATGCTACTGGAATTTTTGCATGAGAGAGCTGCTTACGCATAAATGTACATTACATGAATTTATTTAGACCCTACAAATATTAAAAATGTAGGTAAGATAGCTTTACGGTGATGAGATTTTTTCTGCTTCAATATCACACGCTATTTATCATTTGGTAAGTGTCCAGCAAGTTTAAGTTGAGTGTAATTAGTGCTCTGCTGCTTCTTTTGGCAGTAACTAGCCTGTAGCTACAGTTGCTGTGTATTAAATATTACTCTTACTGCTGTTATAGTAAAATAACGTGTGCAGGTCAGGAGTGCTTGGACACCCTGCTGCTTGGGAATGTTTAAAATTGGAATTTCTACCTCTTGTTTATGGTCTCTTTTATCTCTATCAGAATGTAAGTTCTAGGGCAAGAAAGATCTTATTCTTATTTATACTCTTAACTCCATTGCATACAGTAGTATCTGGTATGTGGTAGGTACTCATTAAGTATTTGTGGAGTAAATGAATGAAACCATGGGCTTACTATTTTGAATAAAAATAGCATCAATAGGCTAGGATTTACATGGAGGTGCATTCTGTCCAATGGCTGCTTCTCAGAGGCTGAGAAGAGCTGGATGATGAACACCTGCAAGTAGCTTTGACCTACCACTTTTAGCTACTTCGTTGCTGAAATGGAATAATATATAACACTAGTTAGTGGTTTTTTTTTAATGCTTGAATCATGAGCCAAATCTTGATGCAATGTAACAGTTTTTATTTATCTTCATTAATGTATGCTAATTTTCTGTTTTTAAGTTTGACATTTTGCTAGGTGCTTTGAATATATTATCTAAAGCCTGCACTAGCTTCTAACTTAAGAAAACTGATACGGTTTCTTGAATTATATTCAGTAACCAATTAATTTTGTAGTTCACAGGGCCGAGGAAGTTATACCATGAAGAAATCATATGTAGTTGTCAAACGGGTTTGAGAACTAGTAGTCTTTTTCCATTCTACGGTATTACTCAAGTTATTATACCGCATAAGTGAAATTACCTACTTTCTATTGGGAAAATCTCTGGGAAAATCTGTGCTTTTTTTTTTTTTTTTTTTAAATGCCTCTTGCCTTGGCTTTTCTTAAACATTATCCCTAAACCTATACTCTTTGTTGCTTCCAATACCTAATGCAAAAGCTTCCCATTGTGTTTTTTACAGGAAGTGGTTAGGGGAGTTAGTAAAACTATTTTTTTGCTGAAGGTCATTCAAAATCGGCTGCAGTAGTGTATCGACAGGGAACTGCCAGAAATTCAGGTGGGTTTCAGAAGAGGACATGGAACCAGGGATATCATTGCTGATGTCAGATGGATCCTGGCTGAAAGCAGTATCTGGATGTTTACCTGTGTTTTATTGACTATGCAAAGGCATTTAATGTGTGGCTCATAACAAGTTATAGATAATATTGCAAAGAATGGGAATTCCAGAACACTTAATTGTGCTGCTGAGGAACCTTTACATAGATCAAGAGGCAGTTGTTCAGACAGAACAAGGGGATACTGATTGGTTTAAAATCAGGAAAGGTGTGTGTCATGGTTGTATCCTTTGACCATACCTATTCAATCTGTATGCTGAGCAAACAATCAGAGAAGCTGGACTATATGAAGAAGAACGGGGCATCAGGATTGGAGGAAGACTCATTAACAACTTGCATTATGTAGATGATACAACTTTGCTTGCTGAAAGTGAAAAGAACTTGAAGTACTTACTCATGAAGATCACAGACCACAGCCTTCAGTATGGATTGCAACATAAAGAGAACAGAAATCCTCACAACTGGGCCAATGAGCAACATCATGATAAACGGAGAAAAGATTGAAGTTGTCAAGGATTTTATTTTACTTGGATCCACAATCAACAGCCACGGAAGCAGCAGTCAAGAACTCAATGCATCGCATTGGGTAAATCTGCTGCAAAGGACTTCTTTAAAGTCTTGAAAAGCAAAGATGTCACCTTGAAGGCTAAGGTGCGCCTGACCCAAGCCATGGTATTTTCAGTCGCATCATATGCATGTGAAAGCTGGACAGTGAGTAAGGAAGACCGAAGAAGAATTGGCACCTTTGAATTGTGGTGTTGGCAAAGAATATTGAATATACCATGGACTGCCAAAAGAACGAACAAATCTGTCTTGAAAGAAGGACAACCAGAATGCCCCTCGGAAGCAAAGATGACGAGACTGCATCTTACATACTGTGGACATGTTGTTAGGAGGAGAAGGACGTCATGCTCGGCAAAGTACAGGGTCAGTGGAAAAGAGGAAGACGCTCAACTAGGTGGATTGACACAGTGGCTGCAACAGTGAGCTCAAGCATAACAGCAATTGTAAGGATGGCGCAGGACTGGCCAGTCTGTTGTGCATAGGGTCGCTAAGAGTCGGAACCAACTTGACGGCACCTAACAACAGCAAAGACAATTATTTTTAATTCTAATAACTAAAGTTACCCAAGGATATTTTGTAAACTTAATGGAAATATTGTACCCAATCAATAAAATTATAACTGCAATATTATTTGGTTTTTCAAAATCAGAAAGGCAACTTTTGAATTGCTTAAACATAATTCACAGAATTGAAAAAAAAACTTAGATGCCATTCACAATTAATTAACATAATGGCCAATTAAAGGTTTAACAGCATAATATAACTGCTTTCAAAGTTATATTCCTCGTTGGCTGGGAGAAAAAATGGTGCTTGAAACTTAATTTTCTAGTTTTAAAAACACAGATGCCCGAAATTCTGATTTAAATGTTCTAGGTGAAGACCAGGCAATTTTTTAAAGCTCACCAGATTATCCTGTAGTATAGCCAAGATTGAAAAATAGTAGTAGAGAATGTAGTAAAATAAATTGTTTTAAGAAAACTCTACCATCCCTTGAATATTTAATAAAGTTTCTTTACTTGGACTGTTTCACATTTCCAACTTACGCGTGATGAAAATGTTCTTAATGGCCTTCCTTGCCTTGTAGATGGGTCCACATGTGGCACCTTGTCTTCCCCTGTCTCTCTCTATTCTGCTGTTTTTATAAGACAACTCTTAGAAATTATTAGGTTTAGGACCTACCCTACTCATTTAGGACCCATCCTAATGAACTCATTAACATAAAAAAAAACCTATCTCCAAACAGGATCCTATGTACAGTTACTGAGGTTAGAACTTCACATATTTTTGGAGGTTACAATTCATAATATGCTAGTACCCTGAAAACACTGTTATTGGGGAAGAAATCTCGGATTGATTGGAGAAATACATTGTATGTGTATGTGTAAGTCCTGTGAGTTACTCTAGGAGACTCTGAATTTCCTGACACTGTTGTATTTATAAAAACTGTATTGGCAGGCTTAAAGTGCTGTACTAGATTAGCTCCAAAGGTTTCTGTATGTTTTTTGACTCTGAAATTATGAAGATGATTTAGAATAATTGGCAATTGGTTGCTTTTTTTTTTTAATATATAGAATTTGCCATCTGCTGTAGTAGCCCATGTTCTGAATCCTCAACCTGGAGAGAAGATTCTGGACTTGTGTGCAGCACCAGGAGGCAAAACAACACACATTGCAGCATTAATGCATGATCAGGTGAGACTCTCTTCACAGGAAAATACTTAATGTATTACATATTTTAGTGGAGAAGGTGGGACTTGCAGACATTTATGATCTGAACATTTACAGATTCATGTAAAGTAGAGACTATTCAGAGATGTCACTCATATATTAAATTCAGTAGACAGTTATTTGCAAAGACTGTGTCTCAAGACCCTCTATTTGTTAATACAATTATAGAATACAGTTACTCCCTCATAAAATTAAGTGTTCTGAAACATTTAAGAGATCCTTTCATGTTCTTACTTATAAGACTTAGTACTTTTCTAAGCTGTTAAATTCTGCCACTGAAATCAATTTTACCGTACATCATCTAAGTGTTGAAATATATATAAATATATATAACATATATATAAAACACATAAATATGCACACACATAAATTTCTGTGTGTGTGTGTGTTCTTATCCTGGAGTTCATAAAAACTTCATGATGGGCTTGATTATAGTGTTTTCTTCATTGCCACAAAATATGAGTTAAGTCTTTCTTGGATAACTTTAGCTCAGATGTTTACTGCTTCTTCCTATGTATATAGAGTCTCTGGGTGGAGCAGATGGCTAAGTGCTCTACTATTAGCTGAAAGATTGGCTGTTCAAACCCACCCAGAGACACCTTGGAAGGCAGATCTGGCAATCTGCTTCTGAAAGATCACAGCCTGGAAAACGCTATGGAGCAGCTTCACTCTGCACATATGGGTTTCTATGAATCGGAATTAACTTGATGGCAACTAACACCACCACAAACCTATGTATATATATTCCCAAAGGTGTTTTCTTATCGGCCAGTTTTATCTGTGTTGAAAACTCACTGTAGCCTTGTAACCATTCTGTTCTTGAACTGAGATTCCTCAACTCAAAAAGAATATGGTCAATTGATGCTATCATTCCAGTTTGTTTCAAATTATGTAAAACTAAAAAGGTTCTAAAATCCTTACACATGCCAGTATCTTCACCCACAATAGCTTTCTTTATATGGAACCAGATTTTGATCACTTACTTAATTGATTAAACAGATACTTATTCAGTACCTGTTTTGTGCCAAGGACTGGGGATACAGCAATGAACCACACTGACCAAAATTCCCACCTTCATGGAGCTTATAGTCTAGTGACAGGTGACAGATAATAAATAAGTGAATGAAATATATGGCATATCAGACTATGAATAAAGGAGAGTTTGGGAAATAGAGTGTGGGGGGGGACTGAGAATTTGCATTTGTGAATAGGGTAGTCATGGAGGTCCACACTATGAAGATAATATTTGAAGAAAGACTTAAAGGAGATCAGCAATATGGAGATCTATGGAAAGAATGTTCTAGCTAGAAAAAGTAATAAGTGTAAATGCCCTGAGGTGGAGGAGTTGCTGACTTGGTTGAGGAACCACAGTAGTTTTACTGAAGTACACTAAATGAGAAGGAGGAGGGTAGATGGAAAAGAGATCAGAGATGTAGGCTAGAGAGGGGGCGTCTGGACAGAGCAGTTTTGTAAAATCTTGTAGGTCTTTGGTTTTACTCAAGAGTGATAGAAAGTCATTGGGAGATGTTTGAGCAGAAGAGTGACGTAAGCCTAATTCCTTTTTAAACTATTACCCTGGCTCTTGTGTTGAGAACAAGCTATATGAGGGTAAGGGCAGAAGTTACAGAGACCAGCTAGGAAACTAGTTCAGGGAGAAAGAGTGGAAGTGGTAAGAATTGGTCCGATTCTGGATATACTCTGAAGGTAGAGCTAATAGGAGTTGCTGTTAGATTGGATATTAGTTGTAAAAATGAGAGGGTAATCAAGAATGACTCCTTGAAGAAAGGGAAGGATGGAGTAATTGTTGGATAGGGACAAGTATGGGAGGAGCAAATTTTGCAAAGAGAAATCAGAAATTCAGTTTTGAACATATTAAAGTGAGATGTCAATTACATATCCAAGAGTTTTGAGATGTTGTGAAAGCAACTGGATATATATGAGTCTAGAATCCAGGAGATAGGTCTAAGTTTGAGATATAAATTTGGAAATCATCACCATATTGATAATATGTAAAGCCATAAAACTGGATGAGTAGGAATAGAAAATAGAAGAGGTCTGGGGACTGAATCTCACGGATATAGTATGCCAACATCCAGAGGTTGGAAAATTAGAAGGAATGGACACTGTTATAGGAAGACGACCAGGGGAGTGTGATACCCTGGAAGACATGTGAAGAAAGGAGTTAAAGAAGGATGGAGAGATTAACTATGTCAAATATTGTTGATAGGCCAAGTAAGATGAGGACTGAACTCACCACTGGGTTTAGCATCATGTAAGTCATTGGTGACCTTGACCTGAGTCGTTTTGGTAAATGTAAATGTTTGCTCGGTTTTAAGAAAGAATGAGAAGAAAGGAAACAAAGTGAGTGGAGACAACTCCTTTGAGGAGGGAGTGTTGTACATATGAGAGACATGGGGTAGTAGTTGGAGGGGAATGTGCGGCTAAGATTTTTTTTCTTTTTTTAAGATGGCAGAAATAACAGTGTTTCTGTGCCAGTGAGAAAGACATTAGAAAGAGAAAATTGGTAGCACCTGGGAGAGAAGAAAAGAAATTGCTGAAATGATATCCTTGAGTAGATGAGATGTGATGGGGTTTGGTGCACAAGTAGCAGAAATGGCTTTAGATAGTAGCATGGGATAGTTTATCCAGGGAAATAGTAGGGAAAGGAGAGTACATGGGTGCAAATGTTGGTTGGTTGGTAGATGTGGTAGGAGACTGGAAGTTCTCTTCTTCTTGTTTCAGTTTTCTCAGTGAAATAGGAGGCAAGGTCAGTCATCACATGAGAATGGAGGTGGAGGAGGAAGAGGTGTTAATAATTTTGAGAAGGTGTGAAATATTGGGAAAATAGAAGAGAAAATGGGCTATGGACACATCATAAAACTGGTTTTGTACAGAGTCCCATGAGGATAGCGATTGTGAAGTTAAAGTGAGGTTGGTGTGGTTATGTACTTCTCAGCTGCATTAGAGTTGGCAAAGAATTAGGTTTACACATGGTTGCGTTTTTGTCATGTGTATATCTGCATGGGAGTTGAGTGTGTATGCAAGAGAATGGTTATCATGACGTGCTGTGGAATCTAAGCTGGGTGAAGCGCAGGGACATTAAAAGGGTGAGGACAGTGGACCGTTGTTACTTTTCTAAATTGGCTCAGATTTATACAGCAGTAGACAATCTTACGAACCTAGGAAACTCAGCCATTATCTTTGTGGCACTAATTTATAAGTAAGAAATAATTAACCGGGGACAAGATTTTCTGGCGTAAAAATATACCTCTATAAGGCTTTTAGTAAAGCCCTTCTGCTCTAGTGAATTTACTGGGTAGAAGATAAATATCTGTGTTCCCAATCCAAAGGTGCCAGATTATTATGGATTTAACAGTTGGTCCGTTTATCAGCTATATTTGATGATTCTTAAGACCGTCAGAGGATTTATGGGAATCTTTTTCAGAAAAAAATAATAACATTTACTGTGTCAAGATGAAATTGTAACTTTTTTTCATTTCATTAGTACAAATCTTAGTTATTCAAAGACTTCTGATGAAAATTCACATTCCCCATTGGTATTTAGCTTTAATGCTATTAAAATTTCTGAAACATTCACAGTGTCAAGCAGGGTGTAGGAAAAATATAAATAAAAATAAGTGAGCGTGGGTGTTGCATGTATGTGTACACACATGTAACACACACACACTCTAGAACATTTTGCTGTGATGTACAGATGTTTTGGCTTATATTTTTGGCTTTAATTGCCTCAATTCATATGAATTTTGTTATGTGTATAGCTCAGAAAATATTGAGATGAAGATTTGGTTAATGAATTCAGCTTGAAAACTAGGGATGAGGGTGGGAATGGGGAAGACTGATTTTTCATATTAATAATTTTCATGACTGCTTTGAAGTAACACCTGATTTTTATGTAATTTTTTTTTTTTTTAGGGAGAAGTAATAGCACTGGATAAAATATCCAGCAAAGTAGAAAAAATAAAGCAGAATGCTTTGTTGTTGGGCTTGAATTCCATCAGGGCTTTTTGCTTTGATGGAACAAAAGCGCTTCAAATTGAGATGTTTGAGGACACAGAAGGTGAGTTAAATTTTATTTTAAAGACTTCTTTAATTGGCTTTCACAGACAAATTACAGTGAGATTTTTGCTATTATTGTTCTTGCCCCAAAATACCCTTAGGGTCTTGAAACTTTGGCCTGGTTCCAAGGTATTTTGCCATATGAGTTATCTTTTTCTTTTCATTTAATCTGTGGTTATCAGGTTTTTAGTAATGCACAGGCAAACAGATCCCCAAGACTTGATCAAACCTTTGTTCTTGGTTTTTCTGTGTTCATTTCAGAGTATGTATCAGAAGGTTTCTGAGATACAACATGAGCCTTTCAGACTTATGATTACTGAGCTATTTTGTTTTCATATTTTTTTCTTGAGGAAGGGGAGGGAAAACTGCCACGTACCTTGCTTTGAAATTAGATGTTTATGATACCACTATTGCGTTTATTAAATCACTATATTTCATTGTGTGTTTTTGTTTAGATTTAATTCTCCAGAAAGTTGCATATTTTAATGTACTAAGTGCCATTAATTTTCCAAGAATGTTTATTGGTTAAAGATGCTACTTTGGTTGAAGAGAAGTTATGAAAACCTGAGGGACATGGATATGACCCGCCCCCCCCTTACAGATCATCTAGTTTGCCCTAAATAAAAATATTCTTTCTCACCATCTAGTATGTCTAGATTTAAGTTATTCATAAGAATAACTAGAGGATTGGAGGTAGCTCAATATAATCTGTGATTATCACACTACTAAAATTGTTATGTCACCAATTTTTATTTCTCTTTGAAGTGAAGTGACCATCGTTCATAATAACAATAGGTTGGGATTAGGATTAGAACAGTGATGACATAGGGCTAGCCATCTTGGAGGTCAGTCTTCAGTGCTATAATGAGATGATCTATTAACTAACTTGGGATATTTGATCACTAATTTTTTTTACTCATCTGTATCACTTTATTTCCTAATAGTTTGGTTTTGGGTGTTAAACTTAGAACATCAGATGGTAGAGCCAATCTGGTAGGAGATAACGTTAGTAGTAATGTGAAAGTCAACATACCATTGAGACTCTGGAAAGTATATTCATTTTCTAGGGCTGCCAAGACAAAGTACCACAGCTGGGTGGCTTCAGGCAACAAAAATTTATTCTCTCACTGTTCTGGAGGCTAGAAATCTGAAATTAAAATGTTAGCAGGGCCACGCTATCTTTGAAGGCTCTAGGGAAGGAATCCTTCCTTGTTGCTTCCAGCTTCTGGTGGCCCCCGGTGTTCCTTGGTTCCTGGCAGCATAGCTCTTATCTCTGTGTCTTCACATGATCATCTCCCATCTGTGTCTTTATGTGGCAGTTCCCTCTCAGTCTGTCTCTTCTCTTTTTATAAGTACACCTGTTCATAGTGGATTATGTTAACCTTATGTTACCTAATTACATCTGTAAAGACACTACTTCCAAGTGAGGTCGCATTTATATGTACAGGGTGTTAGGAGTTGAGCTTATCTTTTTGGGGGGATACAGTTCAACCTGTAACAGAAAGTGAGGAATTATTTTGTAGCACCTGCCTCATACCTAGTAAGCTACGTAGGATTAAAATATATACAAACAAATGAAACACTTGGAGTGTTTCCTAGAAAAGCAGGGATTGTTCTGAGTGCCTGAACTGTATTTGTCTTCTTACAGAGCTTGGAATAGATCAGATTGAATTGCCTAATTACATGAGAGCAGCACTTTATGGTCAGTTATGATTGTGAACCCTAAGGGCTAGCAAAGGTTTTCCAGGGGATTTGTATTAGTTGGTGTATAGGCTAAGGAGCTATACCAGAGAAACCCAAAATACAGTGGCTTGGGCAAGATAGAAGTGTTGTGTTTTTGTTTTTCGTTTGTTTGTTTTATATCACCTACCAGTTACAAGTGAGCACCCAGTGCTGGAGCTTCATCTCTGTGTCCAGGTTCCAGTTCTTTTCAGAGGGAAGAGAAAGGGACCAGGAGACTACACTGCCACTCCTTCTAAGGGCAAGACCAAGAAGTGGGATGAGCACCCTACTGGTGAAAATTTGGCCATTTACCTGCAAGGGGGGCTAGAAAATATAGTCTTTAGCTGTGTGGCATGTGCTCAGTTCAAACCATTCCTATAGAAAAAGGGGAGAATGGATATTGAAGAGCAACTAACAGCCTGACAAAGGTTTGTACATAAAATTGGTGATTGTGACCATTTAAATTTATTTATTCTAATCAATAAAAGTATTCTCTTCCCTTTAAAATGAAAGATTGAAAGTCTGTGAGTATTAAGTGAGGTGTAGTATGAGGTGGCAAGCAAAAGAACATACACTTACTTCAATGAATCAAAAACTCCACTGAGAGCAAGAAGCATGGTCGTTTTGACTCCTATACAGTTGGTCCTGCTTATCTAGTGCTGTTGTTAGAAATCATCGGAACGCTTAGTGTGGCTTAAACCAACAACAATCATTTTAGTATCATTTCTCACAGTTGTGGGGGTTGATGGGTACTCAGCTAGGTGGTTGTGGTGCGAAAGATCACTTTTGGGTGGCCTTTTCTTCTCATGGTCTTGTAACTCCCACCCAAAGGATTGGGTGGGACTGTACAAATAGGGTAATTGTGGCCCACCATTGGCCAGTTTTGCTTGAAATGAGCCATCCCAGAGGCAGGAAGGAGAGGATCTCACCACCACCAAGGAGGAAGGGCCAAGAATGGAACATTCTTTTGGCCCAGGATTCCTGCACTGAGAAGCTCCTGGAACCAGGAGAGAGAGGGTGAGAGACCCAGCCCAGGGAGTGAGAAAGCTGAATGCCTTCGAGCAGGAGGCTTGCTGGCATAGTAGGTTGCCTCCGAGCACTTGGTGGAGCTGGAGCTGAGTGTCTTTGGGCTGAGGCTTACTGGCGGAGTGGGAGTGGGGTACCTTGTGGCACTTATCTGCAAAACTAAAAGAGCTTTGTAAGACTTGCCCGAGCAGGGTAGAGGCTGAGGGGCCAGAGAGAGGCCTGTGTGTGAGCATGGCTGAGAAGAGGCTGTCCTGATGAAAGAACTATCCTGAGTGTTCCTGAATTGTAACCTGTTACTTCCCTAATAAACCCCGTAATCGTGAGTTCTAGGTGGCCATTGCAGTGAATTATCGAACCCAGCAGAGAAGTAGAGTGCTATGAGAGGGGTGGTTGGTGTTAGAACTGGTAAAGATAATGGAGAGAGGAGGCATGTCTGACCTCTGCCTCACAGGAATCAGCCTTGAGCTGTTACCTTGATTCTCCTTCCCCTTCATGAAGTTAGAGGAGGTCAGACCCCACCACCTCCATGCAGTTTTTACAGTCGTTCTCACTTTTGAGATCTTATCCAGTTGTAGGCTCATGGTGGTGGAGGTAGGTGTCATTCTGAAGGCTTTCTTTTTCACAGGCATGGAGGTTAATGATAGCTTTTGGCTGGGAACTAAACATGGTCTTTCCACATGGCCTGAGCCTTCACAGAACACATTGGTTGGGTTCTTAGCGACTTGAGAGCCCCAGGCAGACGCTATATTGCTTAACTTTATATCACCTTTTTATGACCTAGTCCAGAAGTCATGGTGCATTACCGTTGCTCAGAATAAAGGAGAAGGAATGTAAACAATGCCACTTGATGGGAGAAATGTCAGTGTCGGACTATAAGAAGAGCATTTGGGGTGGAAGATATTGTGGCAGTCATCTTTGGCACAATAGATTATTAGCTGAAGGCAGGAAGAATAAGGAATACTGACTCAGAAATTCTGGAAATAAAGAAAAATTCTGCAAATTTACTAGAAGGTGGTTTTCACCTGTTTTATAAATTGCATTAATGTGGTTAAATTTCCTAGATGGCATTGCAAAAAAAAAAAAAAATCCTCACATCTGGACCAATAAGCAACATCATGACAAATGCAGAAAATATTGAAGTTATCAAAGATTTCATGAAGGATTGTGGATCCACAATCAATGCCCATGGAGGCAGCAGTCAAGAAATCAAACGTTTTGCTTCGGGCGTATCTGCTGCAAAAAACCGTCTTTAAAATGTTGAAAAGCTAAGATGTCACTTTGAGGACTAAGCTATGTCTGACCCAAGCCATAGTTTTTCCAGTCACCTCATATGTGTGTGAAAGCTGAACAACGAATAAGGAAGACCAAAGAAAGTTGATGCCTTTGAATTACGGTGTTGGTGAAGAATATTGAATATACCATGAACTACCAGAAGAACAAACAAATCTGTCTTGGAAGAAGTACAGCCAGAATGCTCCTTAGAAGTGAGACTTCATGTCAAGTACTGTGGATGTGTTACCAGGAAGGACCGGTCCCTGGAGGACATCATGCTTGGTGTAGAGTGTTAGTAAAAAAGAGGAAGACCCTCAGTGAGATGGATTGACACAGTTGCTGCAACAATGGGCTCAAGCCTAGCAACAATTGTGAGGATGGCACAGGCCCAGGCAGTGTTTCATTCTCTTTAACATAGGGGTCACTATGAATCAGAACCGACTTGACTGCACTTAATAACAACAACATAACAAGATAATTTCAATACTCTTTTTAACAAAGAAAATAGAATGAGTTATATTCAGTTAACTTCTCATTTATTAGGAATAAAAATTATCCACACCGTAAAGTTTTTTTTACAGAGAACTTTCATAAGCAGCAGATTGAATTCTGTCTTGTCCTTCAGAAATAAAATTTATAGAGAGAGCAAGTTGTTTTCTGTTACGTAATGTAAAAACTCTGAACATCAGTTCTTGAAAGCAGTTTTTCGTACTTTTTGATGCCAGTGTGATCATCATTTGAATCATTTGTCACATTTGAATTTTTTTGGCAAATTATTCTTTTCTTGCCTAATTTTAGCCTACATCAAACTGTTATCATTTGTTAAATTTGGGGAAAAGTAGTTTATCCTCCTATGTAACGAATATAGAGTTTTTTAATGAACATTACAGTACAATCTTTAATAATATCCTGATCTCATTTATTTTTTAGATTTCTTGATATATACTCCATATACCATACAGTTCACACTTTCAAAGTATACAGTTTAATGGTTGTTAGTACTCACAGACTTGTGCAGTCATTACTATAATTTTAGAACATTTCGTCATTCTGAAAAGAAGCCCCACCCATACCCACTGGCAGTCAACTCCTCATTCTCCCTACCTGCCAGTCCTAGCCAAAACCCAAAACAACCAGACTTGTTGCCATCGAGTCGATTCTGACTCATAGCGACCCTATAGGACAAAGTAGAACTGCCCCATAGAGTTTCCAAGGAGTGTCTGGTGAATTCGAACTGCCGACTTTTTGGTTAGCAGACGTAGCTGTTAACCACTACACCACCAGGGTTTCCACCTGCCAGACCTAGGCAACCATTAATTTACCTTTTGCCCTCTATAAATTTATATATTCTGGACATTTCATATAAATGGGATCACACAATATGTGAGCTTTTCTGATCAGCTTCTTTCACTCAGTATAATGTTTTCAAGGTACATCCATATTGTAGCATGCATCAGTACTTCATTACTTTTTATGGCTAAATAATATTCTAGTGTATGAATAGACCACATTTGGTTTATTCATTCATCAGCTGATGGACATTTGAATTCTTTCCACTTTTTGGCTATTATGACTAGTGCTGCTATGGAACATCTGTGTATAAGCTTTTGTGTGGGAATGTTTTTATTTCTCTTGGGTACCTAAGAGTAAAATTGCTGGGTCGTATGGTAACTATGTTTGACCTTTTGAAGAACTGCCAGACTGTTATATAAAGCAGCTGCACCATTTTTCATTCTCATCAGCAATGTGTATGAGGGCTTCAATTTCTCTACATTGTCATCACTTGTTGTCTTTTTGATTATAACCATCTTGTTGGATGTGAAGTGGTATCTTGCTGATTTTTATTTCTGTTTCCCTCATGACTAATGATATCGAGCATCTTTTAATGTGCTTGTTGTCATGTTATATCTACTTGTCTACTCAAATCCTCTGCCCACTTTTTGTTTTTTCGGAATGACAACCAATAATTTTTTTTTTTTTAATTTTTATTGTGTTTGAAGTGAAAGTTTACAAATCAAGTCAGTTTCTCATACAAAAATTTATGTACAACTTGCTTTATATGGCTAGTTGTTCTCCCCCTAATGAGACAGGACACTCCTTCTCTCCACCCTCTATTTTCATATCCATTCGGACAGCTCCTGACACCCTCTACCCTCTCATCTCCCCTCCAGACAGGAGCTGCCCACATAGTCTCATCTGTCTACTTGGTCCAAGAAGCTCACTCTTCACCAGTGTCATTTTCTATCCCATAGTCCAGTCCAATCCCTGTCTGGAGAGTTCACTTTGGGCATGGTTCCTGTCTTGGGCTAAAATAAGGTCTGGGGACCATGACCTCCAGGGTCCTTCTAGTCTCAGTCAGACCCTAAAGTATGGTCTTTTTACGAGAATTTGAGGCCTGCATCTCACTGCTCTCCTGCTCCCTCGGGTTCTCTGCTGTGTTCTCTGTCAGGCAGTCATTGGTTGTAGCTGGGCACCATCTAGTTCTTCTGGTCTCAGGCTGATGTAGTCTCTGGTTTATGTGGCCCTTTCTGTCTCTTGAGCTCATTACCTTGTGTCTTTGGTGTTTTTCATTCTCCTTTTTGCCCCAGGTGGGTTGAGACCAATTGACGCATCTTAGATTGCCGCTTGCTAGCTTTTAAGACCCCAGATGCCACCCTCCAAGGTGGGATGCAGAATGTTTTCTTAATAGATTTTATTATGCCAGTTGACTTAGATGTCCCCTGAAACCATGGTCCCCAAACCCCCACCCCTGCTACGCTGGCCTTCGAAGCGTTCAGTTTATTCAGGAAACTTCTTTGCTTTTGGTTTAGTCCAGTTGTGCTGACCTCTCCTGTATTGTGTGTTGCCTTTCCCTTCACCTAAAATAGTTCTTATTTACTATCTAATTAGTAAAAACCCCTCTTTCCCCCTCCCTTTCCACTGTCATAACCATCAAAGAATATTTTCTTCTCTGTTTAAACTGTTTCTCGAGTTCTTATCCTAGTGGTCTCATACAATATTTGTCCTTTTGCAGCTGACTAATTTCACTCAGAATAATGCCTTCCAGATTCCTCCATGTTATGAAATGTTTCACGGATTCATCATTGTGCCTTATCGATGCATAGTATTCCATTGTGTGAATATACCATAATTTATTTATCTATTTACCTGTTGATGGGCACCTTGGTTGCTTCCATCTTTTTTGTTATTGTAGACATTGCTGCAGTGAACATGGGTGTGCGTGTGTCTGTTCGTATAAAGGCTCTTATTTCTCTAGGATATATTCCAAGGAGTGGGATTGCTGGATCGTATGGTAGTTCTAGTTTTTTAAGGAAGCACCAAATTGATTTCCAAAGTGGTTGTACCATTTTTACATTCCCACCAGCAGTGTATAAGTGTTCCAATCTCTCCAACATTTATTATTTTGTATTTTTTGGATGAATGCCAGCCTTGCTGGAGTGAGATGGAATCTCACTTTAGTTTTGATTTGCATTTCTCTAATGGCTAATGATCGTGAGCATTTCTTCATGTATCTGTTAGCTACCTGAATGTCTTCTTTAGTGAAGTGTCTGTTCATATCGTTTGCCTATTTTTTACTTGGGTTATTTGTCTTTTCGCAGTTGAATTTTTGCAGCATCATGTAGATTTTAGAGATCAGAAGCTGATCGGAAATGTCATAGCTAAAAACTTTGTTCCAGTCTGCGGGTAATCTTTTTGCTCTTTTGGTGACGTCTTTGGATGAGCATAGGTGTTTGATTTTTAGGAGCTCCCCGTCATCTAGTTTGTCTTCTGGTGTTTGTGCATTGTTAGTGATGTTTTGTATACTGTTCATTCCATGTATTAGGACTCCTAGCGTTGTCCCTTTTTTTTCTTCATGAACCTTATAGTTTTAAATTTTATATTTAGGTCTTTGATCCATTTTGTGTTAGTTTTTGTTCATGGTGTGAGGTATGGGTCTTGTTTCATTTTTTTACAGGTGGATATCCAGTTATGCCAGCACCATTTGTTAAAGAGACTGTCTTTTCCCCATGTAACTGACTTTGGGCCTTTGTCAAATATCAGCTGCTCATATATGGATGGATTTATGTCTGGATTCTCAATTCTGTTCCATTGGTCTATGTATCTGTTGTTATACCAGTACCAGGCTGTTTTGACAACTGTGATGGTATGATAGGCTCTAAAATCAGGTAGAGTGAGGCCTCCCACTTTGTTGTTCTTTTTCAGTAATGCTTTACTTATCTGGGGGCTCTTTCCCTTCCATATGAAGTTGGTGATTTGTTTCTCCATCTCATTAAAAATGTCATTGCAATTTGGATCGGAATTGCATTGTATCTATAGATGGCTCTTGGTAGAATAGACATTTTTACAATGTTGAGTCTTCCTATCCATGAGCAAGGTATGTTCTTCCACTTACATAGGTCTCTTGGTTTCCTGCAGTACTGTCTTGTAGTTTTCTTTGTATAGGTTGTTTACGTCTCTGGTAAGATTTATTCCTAAGTATTTTATCTTCTTGGGGGCTACTTGTAAATGCTATTAATTTGGTGATTTCCTCTTCAATGTTCTTTTTGTTGGTGTAGGGGAATCCAACTGATTTTTGTATGTTTATCTTGTATGCTGATACTCTGCTGAGCTCTTCTATTAGTTTCAGTAGTTTTCTTGAGGATTCTTTAGGGTTTTCTGTGTATAAGATCATGTCATCTGCAAATAGAGATACTTTTACTTCTTCCTCTTACCAATCTGGATGCCCTGTATTTCTTTATCTAGCCTAATTGCCCTGGATAGGATCTCCAGCACAATGTTGAATAAGAGTGGTGATAAAGGACATCCTTGTCTGGTTCCGGATCTCAAGGAGAATGCTTTCAGAGTCTCTCCATTTAGGATGATGTTGGCTGTTGGCTTTGTTATAAATGCCCTTTATTATGTTAAGGAATTTTGCTTCTATTCCTATTTTGCTGAGAGTTTTTACCATGAATGGCTGCTGAACTTGGTCAAATGCCTTTTCTGCATCAATTGATAAAATCATATGGTTCTTTTGTTTTATTTATATGATCAACCCAAACCCAGCCCAGTGAATGTGATAGATTACATTAATTGTTTTTCTAATGTTGAACCATTCCTGCATACCTGGTATGAATCCCACTTGGTCATGGTGAATTATTTTTTTGATATGTTGATGAATTCTATTGGCTAGAATTTTGTTGAGAATTTTTGCATCTAAGTTCATGAGGGATATAGGTCTGTAATTTTTTTTGTGGAGTCTTTACCTATTTTTGGTATCAGGGATATGCTGGCGTCATAGAATGAGTTTGGGAGTATTCCGTCCTTTGCTCTGCTCTGAGATACCTTTAGTAGTAGTGGTGTTAACTCTTTGAAAGGTTGGTAGTACTCTGCAGTGAAGCCGTCTGGGCCAGGGCTTTTTTTTTGGGGGGGGGGGTGAGTTTTTTGATTACCTTTTCAATCTCTTCTTTTGTTATGGGTTCATGTAGTCGTTCTACCTCTGTTTGTGTTAGTTTAGGTAGGTAGTGTGTTTCTAGAAATTCATCCATTTCCTCTAGGTGTTCAAACTTGTTAGAGTACAGTTTTTCATAGTAATCTGATATGATTCTTTTAATTTCAGTTGGGTCTGTTGGAATATCACCCATCTCATTTCTTATTTGCTTCCTCTCCTCTTTTTCTTTTGTAAAAGTTTGGCCAGTGGTTTATCAATTTTGTTGATTTTTTTCAAAGAACCAGTTTTTTGTCTTGTTAACTCTTTTAATTGTTTTTCTGCTTTCTATTTCATTTAGTTCTGCTCTAATTTTTATTATTTGCTTTCTTCTGGTGCCTGGAGGTTTCTTTTGTTGCTCTCTTTCTATTTGTTCTAGTTATAGGGATACTTCTTTGATTTTGGCCCTTTCTTCTTTTTGGATGTGTGGATTTATTGATATAAATTGACCTCTAAACACTGCTTTATTTGTGTCCCAAAGGTTCTCATAGGAGGTGTTTTCATTCTCATTGGATTCTATGAATTTCTTTTTTCCATCCTTAATGTCTTCTATAATCCAGTTGTTTTTGAGCAGGGTATTTTTCAGTTTTTAAGCATTTGATTTCTTTTCCTTGCTTTTTCTTTTATTGTTTTCTACTTTTGTAGGCTTATGGTCAGCGAAGATACTTTAGCATTTCGATGTTTTGGATTCTGCTAAGGCTTGCTGGGGTTTTTTGTTTGTTTTTTTAAGGCTTGCTTTATGACCTATTGTGTGGCCTATTCTAGAGAATGTTCCATGTGCGTTGGAAAAGAAAGTATTCTTGGCTGTCTTGGGTGGAGTGTTCTGTATATGCGTATGTGGTCAAGTTGGTTGATTGTGGCGTTTAGAGCTTCTGTGTCTTTATTGAGCTTCTTGCTGGAAGTTCTGTCCTCCACTGAAAGTGGTGTGTTGAAGTCTCCTACTGTAATCGTAGAACTGGCTGTCTAACTTTTCAGTGCTGCTAGAGTTTGTTTTATATGTCTTGCAGCCCTGTCATTGTGTGCATAAATATTTAATATGGTTATATCCTACTGGTATATTGTCACTTTAATCATTATATGGTGTCCTTCCTTATCCTTTTTGGTGGATTTAACTTTAAAGTCTATTTTGTCAGAAATTAATATTGCCACTCTTGCCCTTTTTTGATTGTTGTTAATGTATTTTTTTCCATCCTTTGAGTTTTAGTTTTTGTCTCTAAGGTGTGTCTTCTGCGGGCAGCATGAAGACGGATTGTATTTTTTTTTTACCCATTCTGCTACTCCTTGTCTCTTTATTGGTGCATTTAGTCTATTTACATTCAGCATAATTATGGATAGGTGTGAATTTAGTGCTGTCATTTTTTGTGTGTTGTTCACAGTTTCTTTTTCCCACTTTATTTTTTGTTATGAGTAGTTTATATATTGTCTTTTCCTCTTTTTTGTTGTTGTTGATTTTGTTTCTGCCGAGTCTCTCTTTTTTTCTTGTATTTTATTTTGATGAGTAGGATTGTTAGTGTCCTTTGTGGTTACCTTAATATTTACCCCTATTTTTCTAAGTTTAAACCTAACTTTTTATTTCTTTATATCACCTTGTCTTCTCCGTATGGAAGATCCATGATTACATTTCTTAGTCCCTCTTTATTGTTTTAATGTTGTCTTCTTTTATATAATGGCATCTCTGTTTCCCTGTTACGAGCATTTTTTTATCTTGATTTAGTTTTGTGATTTCCCTATCTGAGTTGACATCTCATTGCTCTGCCCAGTGTTCTAGTCTTGGGCTGATATTATTGGTTTTCTAACCAGATTACTCCCTTTAGTATTTCTTGTAGTTTTGGTTTGGTTTTTATGAATTCCCTAAACTTCTGTTTATCTGGAAATATCCTAGTTTCGCCTTCATATTTGAGAGACAGTTTTGCTGGATATATGATTCTTTGCTGGCAATTTTTTTCCTCCAGTGCTTTGTATAAGTCATCCCATTGCCTACTTGCCTGCATGGTTTCTGCTGAGTAGTCTGAGCTTATTCTTATTGAGTCTCCTTTTAAGGTGACTTTTCGTTTATCCCTAGCTGCTCTTAAAATTCTCTTTTTATCTTTCTTTTTGGCAAGTTTGATTAGGTTTTGGTGACTTTCTTTTAAGATCTACCTTATGTGGAGTTCTATGAGCATCTTGGATAGGTATCTTCTCATCTTTCACGATATCAGGGAAGTTTTCTGCCAACAAATCTTCAACAATTCTCTCTGTATTTTGTTATCCCTCCCTGTTCTGGTACTCCAGTCACTCATAGGTTATTTCTTCTGAAATTGATTCTTTGGGTTTCTTCAGTTTTTTTTTTTTTAATTCTTTTGTTTGATTTTTCTTCAAGTATATTGGTACCAAGTGCTTTACCTTCAATTTCACCAATCCTGCCTTCCACTTGCTCAACTCTGCCGCTCTTTCTATTGAGTTGTCTATTTGCGTAATTTTATTGTCAATCTTCTGAATTTCTGATTGCTGTCTCTCTGTGGATTCTTGCAGCTTATTAACTTTTTCATCATGTTCTTGAGTACCCTTTTTAATTTCTTGGACAGTTTCATCTATGTTTCCTTGGCTTGTTCTGCATATTGCCTAATCTCCTTCCTGAACTCGTTCCTGATGTCTTTAAGCCTTCTGTATATTAATCTTTTGTATTCAGCATTCGGTAATTCCAGGACAGCACCTTCAACCAGAAGATCCCTTGATTCTTTGTTTTGAGAGCTTGTTGAAGCGATCATGGTCTGCTTCTTTATGTTTTGATATTTACTGTTGTCTTCCAGCCATCTATAAGTTATTGTATTAGTTTATATGTTTGCTTATTATATCCTAGCTTCTTGCTTTGTTTTGTTTTGATATGCCCAAATAGGTTGCTTGATTGAGTGAGCTAGCTTGATTATTTTTCCCTTTGAAGCTCTAATGTCCTGTCACTAGGTGGCTAGAGCTGTTACCAGGTATATCGCCTTAGGGGTCCATTCACTTTTCTTGTATGGATTTAGCTCAGGTGTACAGGTAGTTGGTCATGAAGGGTGTGGTACAGGCTCTGTTCTACAGTCTTAAAGAGGCAGGGGTGATTGGTGTAGGCACAGGTATCTGGTTGTAGCAGGGGGTCATGCTCTGAACAAGGCAGGGGGGTGGCAACCGTCCCCTGAGTGTCTGTGAGGAAAGCATGTCCCTGTTCCCTAGAGCACACAGGTGGGTGGGTTCTGCAGTTGGACCATGGGCACCCAGTGCTTTTGGTTGTAAGGACTGGGTGGCATCAGTTATTCTTGGACCCGTGTCGCAGGTGGCTGGGTGACCTGAGTGGAATCACCAATCCTCAGGCCCTTGATGTGGGTAGGCGAGGACCCTGTTTAATAGGCAAAGCAGTGTCAAACACCAAACACCCACCTCTCCAGCGCACAGTTGAAATAGTTGCGGTCTTTGGACGAGGGCCTAGTCTCCTGAAATAGGTCCACACAGGTCCATGCAGAGGGGAAAGATATTCAAAGTCCACGGACCCTTTATGCCTGGACAGGAGCCGCTTCTGTCCTCAGCTCCCCAGGTTAGTGGAGCTGGCAGATTGTTTTCCCCAGTTGTGAATTTATTCTTTCTCCCAGGCTGGGAGAATGGCTCAGAGCACTCAGCAGAGCCTATCTCAGGCCCAGGGAAATCAAGAACCACTGAAGCCAGCCTGGGGGCTGGGGGCATGGTAAAATATACGCAAGTACTTAGGTTTTGCCGAGAGCACCGTTCTTCTCTCGTTCTGGAGGTGTGAGTAGGCTGTGCCGCTGGCTGGTTCCCCCTGAGGAAATTGTGGCCAAAAGCTACCACCAGCCTGCCATAGTTGCTCCTGTGAGTGGTGCCTGAGGGCTACCTACGATTCAGATCTGGCAACTCCTTTTCGCTTCTGAACCGTCTCTCCCTTCCACTGCTGCTCAGTCCGTTTTCTGACTTTGCCTTTGATGTTCAGGGCTCCTAGCTTGTCATAAATACATTTTTTTTACTTGTTTCTTCGGGCCTTTGTTGAAAGAGAGTTCACTGGAAGCATCTGTCTACTCCGACATCTTGCCCCCGTCCCTCTGCCTACTTTTTAAATGGATTATTTGTCTTTTCTTTATTGAGTTGTAAGAGTTCTTTATATGTTCTAGATACAAGGCCTTTATCAGATATATGATTTGCGAATATTATCTCCCATTCTATGGGTTGTCCACTCACTTTCTTGATGGTATCCTTTGAAGCACAAAAGTTTTTAATTTTGATGTAGTCCAATTTACGAGTGTTCTTTTTTGTAATTTGTGCTTTTGGTGCCATGTCTATAAACCTGTTGCCTAACCCAAGGTACTGAAGATATCCTATATTTTCTTCTAGCAGTTTTATAGTTTTAGTTCTTACATTTAGGTTTATGATCCCCTTGGCCTTCTTCTCTGTGTGTCTCTCTGTTTGTCCTTTTCTGTTCTTACAAAGACGCTCGCACTGGTTTTAAGGCCCACCCTAATCCAGCATGATCCCATCTCAACCCTTACCTTAATCACATTTGCAAAGACCCTATTTCTAAATAAAGTTACATTCTGAGTGAAGAGCCATTTTTCAGCCCACTAGACAGACACTCTTTCTCTGCGGCTTTCTGTAACAGGAGTTACCAAGAGAAGTGCCAGCTTCCAGATTGACTTGAATTAATTCTAGATAATAGCTCTGATGACTCATGGCTTCTGAAGTTGGGGATACAGGGTCTCATTTGATTAGGCCTTGATTTGCACTAAATCAACTGAAATATCCCAAATTATCATAACCACGTTTTTTAACCTTTCTACAAAGTCAGACCTGTGTTCAATATTAAGTCAGAACTAGCTTAACCAGACACTGATTGAAGGGGAAAATTGTTTTTCTTTGTATTCTTTTCCAAATTGTGACTTTAAATTTCCTGTAATTGCCTCTATCTCAAGAGTTTTCTGTTCTTGATCAATAACCAATATGTTTACAATTCTCCTTATAGGGAATCCTCCCTTCTTACCAGAATCTTTTGACCGAATTCTTCTTGATGCACCCTGTAGTGGAATGGGACAGAGACCAAATATGGCTTGTACTTGGACTTTGAAGGAAGTGACATCATATCAACCATTACAGCGAAAACTCTTTTCTGTGGTATGTAATGATCCTTTGCTGCTAAAGAAAGTTGACCTTCACAAGTTTGATGTAAAAAAACAGAGGAACTAACTTTAAATACAGGGGGCTTTCCTTTAATATTGACTGACCCTTTAAAATATATAACCAGTAGGAGAATTTCTTCACTGTTGACATGTAATGAATTTTAAGGACTCTGCTCTATCTTAAAAAACAAAAAAACTCTCTAATTGCCAATAATTAATTAGTAATTGATATAAAGAATTGGGTATAAAGCAAAATTACTGTTTTTTACAGGACTAATTATATTTCTTCCTGGGTCATCTCAGGTAGCAAATTAGAAAGGAAAAGGCCAAAAGAGGCAAATGAATACATGGTAAAAATGGAAAGTTAGAGTGGCCAGTTTAGGATATCAAAAACCATAAAAACTTCACAAATTTAACTGCTCTGCAGTGTATTTTAGAAGAAGCCCAGATAGAACATTTGAGGGTTTCTCCTAGTCTTGCAAAAATCATTCTGTAGATTTCACACAGTGTGGACAGCATTTGATAGAAGATAAATTCATTATTTCCTCTCAGTTCTTTAATTATAAATACATGCACTATAGCAGTATTGGATATATTGATGGCACAGTGGTTAAGATCTCAGCTGCTAACTAAAAGGCCGATAGTTCGAATCCATCAGCTGCTCTTTGAAAACCTTGTGGGGCAGTTCTGCTCTATCCTGGAGGGTTGCCATGAGTCAGAATTGACTCCACAGCAGTAGGTTTGGGGCTTTTTTTTTTTTTTTGGTTCATAACTGTTCAGTCTCTAAAGTTGTCTTTGAGTACATCTCTAGTCACCACTCCTGGTTTCTCCTTAGCGTATAAAGGTAGCACTAGTAGTGGATTAGTAGTGGATTCCTTTTTTTCTTCTTCTGCACAGTCTTCAAAGAATACCTTTTGGACGTTAAAACAGCGACCAGCAAAAAAGAAGCTTTAATTATAGCGGAAGCCCACTTTGACTTGTGGGTAAAATTAGGGTAGTGTTTTAAGAGACCTGGGTTTTTTTGTTCCTTTTAGGTCATAGCAAAAAGAAAATTCAAAAAGGCCAGTAGGGGTAGGTGCATTGATTTCAGTGAAAAGGACTAGCTGACAGTATGTGAGAGAGAACTTAGAGCATAGATAGGAAGTGATTGAGAACATGGCCCTCAGAATCAGACCTGTCTTGATCTGGGTTATGGCTTCTCCACATAGTGACTGCAGTGAACTGAAAAGAAAAATGAGCTTATGCAGGGCTGTGGGTTCTCAGCAAATAATTGACATTACCTGTGGCGCGGTCACAGCTTTTATTACTGTCCCAGGGTAAGATGAGAGACCCCCTTTATGCATGCATCGCTCCTTGATATGTTGTAGGTGAAAGACAAAGCGACAAAGGACTTACATACCTTAGACCAGAGCGGTTTACGTGCTGGGGTATGTAGGAAAGCCGGAAGGGGAAGTGGAGGGAGTCACCCTTTGACACAGTCTGGGCTCAGGTTACGTGATGGCCTGGTGGTCATTATCCCCAGTCTTGATGGCATCAAAGGAAGAACATACCCTCCCCCTCAGGAGTCTAAGATTAGATCTTGTAGCATGCAATTATCCCACCACTCCGCATGCAATTATATAGTTAATCATATACCTTACTACTAAGGCGAGGGACTGGGGAGGGGAGGTCTACTTCCTGTAGAGTACATTCTTCAGTATACTTTCAGGGTAAAGGCCATGTATGTGATGAGAGAGAAACTCTGTCTACTGCCTCTGCAGTGACTTTAAGGGTATAAGTTTCCATATCTAAGAAATTGGGGTAATAACTGTACCTAATAGAGATACTCAATTGGGGATAATAGCCTTACTTCATGGTTGTTACAAGGATTAATTGAGAAAATCCATGTGCAGTGTTTAACACAGTAGCTGGCACATAGTAACAAAGTATAAATGTCGATCAGCATACTCTGGTTAAGAAAGCAGATGTATATTTTTTAAAAAGATTCTCATTAAAAATTCCTAAAAAATAAAATTTAGGAATTTGAAAAAAACTTTAGCAATTGAGGACAGACTCATTTAGCATAACACCTTCCTGACTCATTTGTTTATTTGACAAATATTCATTGAACACACCTACTACATTTAAGGCATATTCTACGGGCTGACCATACAGTAGTGAAGAAAATACACAATCCCTGCCCTTTACTGGTGGAGGTTCTATTCTAATTGGGGAGGAAAATAAACAAGTTATTTAGTGTGTTAAAAGGCGATAATATATGGACCTAGGCAGTAAACTAAAGAAAGGAATAGGGATAGGAGTGTGAGATTGAATAGTTGCAGTTTTACATAGGGTGGTCAGGGAGGGCATTGCTGAAGGGGACACGTAAATAAAGATGATGAGGGAGCAGGCAGTGCAGAGAATAGAAGGGCTTTCCAAGCTAGTGCTACAGTCCTGAGGTAGAAGTGTGCCTTGCATTTCCAGCAATAGCATGTAGGCTGTTGCTAAAACAGTGATAAAGGGTAAGAGGTGTGCAAGATGAGGTCAGACGGGAGCACAGGCCTGGTTGACGTAGGGCCTTGAAGCCACTCCAAGGACGTTAGCTTTGACCCTAAGTGATAACGGAGGGTATTTGGAGGGTTGTGGGCTGAGAAGTAACAAGTTTTAAGAGGACTGTTCTGACTGCTGTACTGGGAATAAATTGTAGGAGGGCAGGGAAGGAAGTGGGTGGAGTAAGTATGAGACTATTGTAGCAGTCCAAGCAAAAAATAATTTAAGTTTGGACCAGGACGGTACCAGTGCAAGTGGTGAGAAGTGACCAAATTTGGGGTATATTCTGAAGGTAGAGCTAATAGCATTTGCTGTTGGATGGGGAATATGAGAGAAGGAGAGGCATCAAGAATAATTAAAGTTTGGGCCCTGAGCAACGCTGAGGGTGGGAAGACTTCTGGTGCAGTAGTAGGTTTGGGAGGGAAGACAGGAGCTCAGTATAGGACATGTCACATTTGAAATGCCTTTTTAATAGTAAGTAGAAATGTTGAAAAGGCAAGTTGCACATATGAATCTCGAGTTCAGAAAAACATAAATTTGTGAGTGTTCAACATAAAAATGGTTTTTAAAGCCATGAAACTGTTTGATTGTATTTAGGAAAGTCTTGGTCTTCATGGACTATAACAGCCCCAAGATAATGAAGTGCATCTAATCTGGAAGATTATATACTCTAATTAGAGAAAGAATCCTTGTCATACAGAATATTTTATTTATCCTAAACACGTAAACTGTATCATGTATTATGCTATAAACAAAACCAAACCCATTGCCATCAAGTCGATTCCGACTCCTGGGGACCCTTTAGGACAGAGTAGAACTGCTGCATGGGGTTTCCAAGGCTGTAAATCCTTAAGGAAGCAGACTGCCACATGTTTTTCCCATGGAGTGGCTGATGGGTTTGAACCACCTGCCTTTTGATTAGCAGCCAAGCACTTGAGCGCTGAACCACCAGGACTCTTTATTATCCTATAAAGTCCCTTCAGCTGTTTGTTTGCTCTTGTAGAATGCATAGTCTCATCATACTTCTCTCTAGGCAGTTCAGCTCCTGAAGCCAGGGGGCGTGCTGGTTTATAGCACATGCACTATCACACTGGCAGAAAATGAGGAGCAAGTTGCCTGGGCCCTCAGAACATTTCCTTGCCTTCAGCTTCAGCCCCAGGTAAGAGTAGTTAGTTTTCTCTGTGTAATCTGATAAATCACAGCAACTAAGCATGATGATAAACAGTGTCACGTGAAGAAATATGTCAAGCAAAATTTCTGAAACAAATACTGCTGCAAGAGTCTGTTTTTCTAATTATAACCATTTAGACTTCCCATGTAGTCTACCTTAAATATGTAATTATATACAAGCTGTACTGTATGAAGAAGAACACATCAGGATTGGAGGAAGACTCATTAACAACCTGCGACAGGCAGATGACACAGCCTTGCTTGCTGAAAGCAAAAAGGACTTGAAGCACTTACACCTCGACATAAAGAAAAAATCCTCATAACTGGACCAATAAACATCATGATAAATGGAGAAAAGATTGAAGTTGTCAAGAATTTCATTTTATTTGGATCCACAATCAATTCCCATGGCAGCTGCAGTCAAGAAATCAAAGGACACGTTGCATTGGGCAAGTCTGCTGCAAAAGACCTCTTTAAAGTGCCGAAAAGCAAAGGTGTCACTTTGAGGATTAAGGTGTGCCTGACCTAAGCCATGGTATTTTCAGTCACTGCACGTGCATGCGAAAGCTGGACAGTGAATAAGGAACTCCAAAGAAGAATTGATACCTATGAATTACAGTGTTGGCAAAGAATATTGAATATACCATGGGCTGCCAGAAGAATGAACAAATCTGTCTTGGAAGAAGTACAGCCAGGATGCTCCTTAGAAGCGAGGGTGGCGAGACTTCGTCTCACGTACTTTGGACATGTTATCAGGAGGGACCAATCCCTGGAGACGGACATCATGCTTGGTAAAGTAGGGGGTCAGCTAAAAAGAGGAAGACTCTCAAAAAGATGGATTGACACAGCAGCTGCAACCGTGGGCTCAAATATAGCAATGATTGTGTGAGGATGCCATTTAAGTCTGGGCAGTGGTGCGTTGTACATGGGGTCGCTGTGAGTTGGAACCTACTTGACGGTGCTTAAACAATAACAAGACTGCCCATAGAGGATTTGCACTTCCTGACAAAGTTTTTTCCTGTGCTCATTCTGTAGGATTGTGTTAAAATGCCACAGAATTAAGGTATACGTTTGTCACATGTTTATTCCATTTGTCGCTATTTATGTTACTCAGAACATTGTTTCTAAAAGTTTTCTTTTTTCCCCCCTCCTAGTCCTTATTTTTCTGATACGGAAAATGTTGACCATTTTTTCTCATGTCACATCAAAGCCTAAACAGGCTTTAATAACTCTGTTGGATATAAAAAGACCAGCCAGAGGGGAAAAAGTGGTTCACATGATTGCTTTTTTATGGTTTCTTTATAAAATGTGTAACATTTAAAAAGGTTTATTTTACTTAGAGCACTGTCTAACTTTCCATTATGGTTTTTATTAAAACTACATTTAAGATTAGATTTTTAGCCTGTGACGTTTGAGATGAAGTCTGTAATAATGTTTGTATTCACTCAGATGCATTGACATCTAATTTTAGTACCTCCCTGTACAGAATTTCTTGTATAGAACTAGAATACAAAAATAAAAAGCAATCTGGAATTGGTTTTAGACCCAGAATTTTAAGATATTTGTAGATGAAGGAAAGACTTCAAAATTCACTTGGAATTTTACGTGTGTGTGTGTATACATACATGCGTACGTGTGTGTGTATATATGTATATATTCTTAGTGTATACCTAGAAGAGATTGTCTTTTTTTTTTCCTCATGGAGTAATAAAAAATATGTTTTCTTAGATATATGTCTGAAAAAATACCTTCATTAACACATATACATTGTCTGTGAAATGGTGATTTAAGTTACAATTATGGATCTTTTGCAGGTCACTGTGAAAAGGTGACTTAAGTTAGGGTTATGGGTCTTTTGCAGTAGGGGTTTGCAAGCATCACTCAATTCTTAAGATTCTGTATTCCACTAAACTGGTTGATGTACCCTTAATTTGTGTATTCCTTTCTAATATTCATTGTCCTGATACATTTCCAAAAAAGAAAAATACATTTACCATTCAGTTGGTATGGGTCAGAGACAGGCATTTAGGTGAAAAAGATGCCTAAGGAATTTCTGCCAGAGTTTTGGGGGAGTCTGGTAGATAAAGCTAAAGTTTCCCCATTGCTGTGGAGATGATAATGTGCCATTTACTGAGCGCCCCCCAATACCAGACCTAACACTGCATTCTTAAGTCCCAGGACTGAGTAAAGTATTTTATAGATGAGGAAACAGGGTTAGGTAAAGTTCCTTAAGGGCACGTAGCTAAAATGTGGCAGAGCTGCAGTTTGAATCCATGCATTCCTGACTATGAAGCTCAGGCCTTTTGCAGTGTCACAGTACTTGATGAGCATATGTGACATAATGGGTACTCATTCATGAGGTGGTCATACCTGGAAAAATTACTACCTGGAAAAACGGCATGTACATCCCACAGAAATAAAAGGTACTTGTTTTTGTTTTTGGAAGATGTGTTAGACACAACCCAATTTCTCTTTTAAATTAAATTGTACACAGACGCACTCACTAACTACAGGGACGTTCACCCATACTTAATCATTTTCTCTAAACAGGAACCCCAGATTGGAGGAGAAGGAATGATGGGAGCAGGCCTATCATTTGAACAATTGAAACAGCTGCAGCGATTTGATCCATCTGTTGTGCCATTACCGGACACTGACATTAATTCTCTTGGAGATACCAGAACAGAAGATATGATTTGGCTGGCAAATAAGGACTGTATAGGGTTTTTTATTGCAAAATTTGTAAAATGCAAAAGCACATAGGAGAAGGAGCCTCAGAAATTAAAATTCCAAACACTTGCTGTGTTGGGTATTTTTTTTTTTAAACCTATGTTGTCAGGCCAACTGACTGATGGCATGGTTGCTAAGGAGACAGAAAAGACCGCCAGCTGTTTCACCAGGGATCGACAGACACAGAGGAAGTACTCAAGAGGGTGATATAAGATTATATTTTGTTTTTAAAATAATTTTTTCTTTTTGAATTTAGTTAGAGTATAAAGAAAGAGATGCCTGTAGATGTCTAGAACACATTTTCATTTGGGGTCTTGTATTTTAATTTGTAAAGAACGCAAGTCATTGTTGCTGTTAAAAGTTAGTGAATCGAACAAAAGCAAGAAAATTGGCAATATTTAACTCTATTATAAAAAAATTCTGTTCCTGAGTTCCTAAGTAGTAGTTCCTTAATATTTCAGAGCATGGAAAATGTTTCCCATGTGTCAATAACTAAGCAAAGCATTTTATCTGAATTTTTTTCTGCTTGTTATTTGGTAACAATTTGGTTATTTGGTAAATCAGTCCTCTTTCAGACCAAGTCTTTTAAATGATAGTCCACCTTCACTGTGTTTTTTTTTTTTTTTCATAATTTTAAACTAAAAAAGTGAGGATTTTCTTCATTTCCTAGACTGAAAAAGTAAGGAAATGCTACATTTGGGTACCTTTTAACGTCTATTAGAACACATATTATAGAAGTTACTAGAAATGTGATGGTGAGAAAGAGAAAACCAGCTCCTGATGGCCAGGGGCTGGCCTGGAACTCACAGCCGGACCTTGCTGTTCTCCTGTCGAACATACAGTTTCACAGAACACCCGCATCAAAGAAGGCCACTGTGACCATGATGGGTCAAGACAAAAAAGATCACTTCATAATTAAATCTGAACTCAAACAAAAACATCATCCAAACCATAGAAATGACCTGTAGGACGTGACTGCTACATTTCATTGATTACAGACTTAGCCTTGCTTCATTCTACCTATGTTTTAGATACGATCTATTAAAATACCAAACCATGGGATTACCTCCACTGTGACAGCATCTCATCTAAAGCAGAGTCCCAAGTTCCTGAACCTGCCCCAAAGTCACCTCATGTAAGCTCCGCCCCAGAAGTTCTTTCTTTTGCTGCGATACCTTCACAGCTCCCTTGCTTTAATAAATCATTAAACCCAACTTTGTTCAACTGTAGGTGGAACAAATGCTTATGGAAGTTATGAAAGTAAACTTTCATAACTTATTCTTAACCAGACAGGAATTATTAGAATATTTTTAAAAGAAAATGTTTTGAGAGTAATAACTGCATATAGTTTTTCTGTTGTTACAACTGCTACCCACTTAAGTTTCACCCCACTGCAACCGGCTTCTGGGTTTGGGTCTCTGCAGTGTCAGAATCTGTAACATGCCCATATGATCTTCCTTGAATCACACGGTTCGGGGCAGCAATTGACTCCTTATTCCTTTAAATTTCTTGAGTGGGATGTTGCAGTTAAGTTTCCCAAACCATACTTTAAAGGCTGTCTCATGAGTTGTTGAATACCTCAAACTGTTTTGCTTAGCTTTTACTGAAATCACTCAAGTGTTCCTGGGTCTTGGACATATGACAGGGAAACAATTGCTTAACAGTTTCTTTCCTACATAGTTTTTCCTTTAGGAGTTTCTCATAACTCTTGAATCCATAAAGATCACAAGATCTCTTGAATCAGGTAAGATCTTTAGATGACCTTTTCTTTGAAGAAGCCTTTCTTGAACACTCTTCCCTGCATTTGGCTTAGGTACCTCTTTGCATTACTCTTGATGCCCATATCTACTGCTCTCCTGGCACTTATCCTGTCATTGTAGTTTACTAGCCATGTCCCTGGCCCCCACTCCCAGACTTGGGAGACATCCTGAAGACAAGAACGCTGTCTTTTCTTTCTGTCACTGCTTCGTAGTTGATAGTCACTAAATGTTTATTGAATGAGTGAAAAAATATTTCAAGCACTATAAGATTCAAATGTGACTGACTTCTTTACATCCCTCACTCTCGTAGTACATTTTGTTTGACTAAAGAGAAACACTCTTCACCTGTGGCATTTGTTTTTAGGGCTCAGCATTTTCTCAAACTTTAAATGTATTTTAAGGAAAATGCCAGAAAATTTAGTTCCTCTCACACTCTGCAAAGCCTTAAGTGCAAAGCTGAGATGAAAATGGTAGAGAACCACCCTCACAGCTGACTTGTATTGGTGTAAATTTTCTATTAATACTGTCAAGTATCAAAATAGAAGTAATACCAGCAAAAGAGAAGTATTTACATACTGAAAAAGGACTAATAAAGAATATTGTTAAAAATTTTTCCTTTAACATAGACAATTTTCAGTGGGTTTCTTTCAAAAAATAAAGCAAATTGGAAAATAAAGCATACTTTTGGGACACAAGAAATTTGAGGAAAAATACAAGAAAAAGGGAAATGTTGAGGGGGGTTATTTTAACATATTTAGTGTCAACATAGATATGTCTGTGAAACAGGAAAAGGCATTTAAATTCAACAGTGAATGCATTTTACTGCAAAACCCTGTATCACATTTTACATAGCAAAAGGGAAGTGCAAATTGCTATAAAATTTAGCAGAAATTAAACAGCTGACCAATCACCATCTAGTTACCTGTTTCTCTAATAATGTGACTTGAAGTTTTATTAAAATGAGAGTATCCAAGACTAGCAGCATTCTGTCATTGAGCAAAGGGACAAGGAGTTCAATATGTCATCAAGCTGGCTCTTCATTTTAAGGACTGAAATTCAAAATCTGAATCAGGAATTGCTGCACATGTAGAATTAAGGTAGGAGGGAGACTATGTAGCTGACATCTTAAAAAACACTTGACCTACCTTGAGCTCTCACACCTCTCCTCTTTTTATCTTTTGTTTTGTTTTGAAATCAGACATAAAAGATTATGAAGCAATTAGCATTGCCCCTAAGGAAAATGCTACAGAAGTGGGAAGTGTTGGATATTTAACATATTCTCAACTAAAAGAATCATTCCTAAGATGGCAATCAATACTACTACTAACAAACAGTGCAGAAGCCAGCTCTTTGTTTGATCTGAGTAAACTTTAAACCAGATTTATTGAACAGTTCAGTGTAGCTGATAGTGCAATGCATACCTGTTAACATGTGGCATTATCCCAAAGTACAATATGACTAAGATGTCCTACATTTAGCAGCACCCTTTTTGTAACAGTAGCTTAAGTGAGCAGTTACAGAAGAAGCGTAGGAAAAACTGGAATGGGTTGACCAAAAAAAAAAAGGTGCATTTCCAGCATTTTCTAGGTTGACTACAAAAATGATTCTACAAAAGATTAAACCTTTGCTGTGTGAAAAGACTATAATTTTACATCCCGTAAGTCAGTAAATACCCCATTGTTCTTGGAATTTCATTTGCTACTACACTAGTCATATAGCCACAATACAGTTTTTACGTATAGTTGCTTTTATGTCAAATCCTGCAATGTAGTTTTTTGAGGAATACTCTGAATGGGACTAACATGCTCCATAGTGAAGTGAACCCTCCAAAAAAAACCCAGTGCCCTCGAGTCGATTCCGAAACTATTAATTCAGGCACAAAAAAAGGATGGAATCAGCACTGCCCTTTAATGATAGCAGCAAGATAAATACCAGTTACACTTCACAAATTCAAATATTCAAAAGTCACTAATTCGGAGTAAAATATGAATGAAATGATAGGGCTGGTGACCAACATCTTACTGCACTGGAAAGTATCAGTAATATAAAAGCAATTTTAATGGGGATATGGTTTCCCAATGATGTGAAAGTTAGTGTCAAAAATGAACATACTATGACTTTTTTTATATTCAATAAAAATTTATATAAATGATACAGAGCTAATTAATAGATGACGAGGGGGAAATGTTCATATTAGCTGTGAAAACACCACTCAAATCATTTTAAAAAAAAGTGTGAGTTTTCTTGGGGGTTGAGGAAATAAAGAGTTAAAATGTAAAACACTTAAAAAGGTCCAAGAATGTTTGGCAAAAATCTGGAATAATCAAGGAAACAAAACCAAAAAATAGATGATTATTTTGTTAAGTAAGTTAATGTACAAATCTGAAGTTAGGCAATTATAGATAGGCATTTTCCCAGGACAAGCTTCAAGTGCTAGGTGCTCGCCCACCTAATACTGTTTTCCCTATCCAGTGATTGCTGGACAAAGTGTACACTGAACGACATGGAGCGTTTTTAGCCTTAACACGGTTGACAACATTGTGAGCGTCGTTACAGCAGTGTAATTGAGGCAAGGAGACAGTACCTTCTGAGTTCCCCTTCAGAGCAGATGTCTGATACAGGGAAATACTCTTGACATTTTATTCACTTTGTCACCTCATTTTGCCCTGATTACCTCTGAAGAACAGAAACTTTGGTTATAAGAAGCACTTCTGGGTTGTGACGATTGTTGGAGTTGGCGGGGTTGTGGGGGGAGGGGGGTGGGGTGATCAGTAACTGGGAGGTAAACAACAGGAACGATAGGCAAGGTTAGAAAATAAAGTGGGAGAAGTTATAAAAATTTATTTTCCCACGAAATAATTCCACAAGCTATGTAAACGTTTCTTACTAAAACAAATACTGTAACACACAGATTGTACATTTCCAGTGAAACACAGTAAAAGCCGCCTGTATCTTTCCTCTCTAGGAGCAAAGACAAGGAGCCAGCAGATGGGCTTTCCTAGTTACCTTTGGCAGCAAACTTCCTCACATTCCCTGACTGCTCAATGGATCATTAAAGCAACATATAGCACAATTAAATAACAAGCCAGCTAGGCAGAGTTTAGGTGTCAGTCTCTTTTCTTCATTAGTCTTCAGCAGTCAGATTTGCCTCAACCAGTCATCTGTGCACACTCGTACATACAGACACACACACGTGCATACAAAGAGTTCCGGCTCGTAAACTCCAGTGCTGTGACTATACAGACACTCGCTACTAAGAATGTGTTTGTCACAATCAGTGTCAACTGTATGGATTAGAACAATTTCTGGAGTTTGGTTATATTTACCATAATTTATGGTCAAAATTATGAACTTACAAGGATGATATAACATTCGGAAATCAAACCTTTTCAAGTCAAACAATCACACGTATTTACAGTATGTACACACTTGCTACTACAATGAGGAACGGTGTCTAGACAATGTTATTACAAATTTCCTGAATGTGGGCATTTCTAGTCCCTGTAATTCATAAAGCAAATCTGCTGACTTGGCATTAAGACTCTAAAATAGTGTGATCAAACTGATATATATATATATATTATATATATAATTATAATAAGAAGGTGTTTGCAGAAATAACATTTACAAACTATACAGTACACAGTACTAGTACATAAAAAATAGATTCTAACTTTATGATCCCCTTTGTGTAAGGCAAGACTGAATCTGTCCCCAAATTTAGTCAGCCAGAGGTACAAGCAAGAGACAGTGGTCCATGAATGAATGGATATGCAAATCAGGTTCCTACATATTAAAAATCTGGAGAAGCAAATTCCACTTTTTATCTGTGCTGATTCTGGCTTGCTGGATATGTCAACTACATTTCTGAAAACATCAACTATGCTTCTGAAAACACCAATACCACCTGGATGACAACAGATTTTGTTCAAGTGGCAGCTACCCAAAACAGTTTTTTAAAAGTCCAATATACAACTGGAGGACTGCAGCTGTACCAGGCTAATTCATAGAGCACTTACAAAAGAAAAAGTATATTAATACTCTATTTCATGCTATTGCTATTCAAGCAACAGCAATACAAAATATACAAGACAGATCACGTATGATTGTAATGCAGCCCCCAAAGATTTTGTCTGGGGGTGCTGTTATACAAGACTTCAAAAAAAACACAAAAGGGCAAAAGTCACTGGCGGATGTAAACATCCCTGTTCCACTCCCCAGCCTCGTTCCGTTTTTTGGATATTACTTCTCCATCCTTGTCACAATAACGATCCTTTGATTTATGACGGCTTCTTTGTTTGTTGCACTCGTTGTGGTCCTGCTCTCGATCTATGTCCCTGGGGCGGTGCCAAGATTCCCTGTGTCTGTGATCACTGCTCGCGTGAGGCTCATCTCGGTGGTTATGGTCGCGGTGTGGGGCATAGTGGTCCGAGTGTTCGTGCGAATAATCTTCCTTGGGCTCTACATAGGCAGAGTCTCGACTCTCCTGAGTTTCCGAGTCAAAAGTCTCTTGCCTGGAGAGGCCTCGACTTGTACCACTGCGATGGCTGTGGTGTTGGGCTGAGGAGGAAGAACGATGCTGGGATTTCTTGACTGGTTCCAGGCAGGGCTCTTCTTCAGCTTGGGAAGTAGAACGGGCAAGAGCAGACCGCTCAGTCCTATGGTCACCTTGAGAACCCTAGCAGGGAAGGGAGAAGACACAGGCGTTAACCAAGCCCATAGTATAGGGGATTAACTTACCACAAACAAATCCATTCAAGTTTAGTCCTTTCAAGTATCTAAAATGCTGAAATGAAATCTAACCTAGTTCAGTTACTTAATTCCTTTGCTACTGCCCAGGGGCATTTATAAAGTTTATACTACATTAAATTGGATTTTATGTTAATTTTAAGTACCTAGAACAGTACACATAGTAATGATTTTGTTGTCGTTGTTAAATAAACGAAGGAAGGAGGACATTCTTTTATATGTTCTCCGTGGTTCAGATACAGATGCCAGTCTCTGAGGTTTTTCTACACACTGGTGACCACTTAAGTACCTCTGCCTGAATACACATGGGGCGATTTAGAATCATTAGGAGGTTGACTTTGGCTTAAGATAACGATTCAGGAAAAATAAATAAATAAATACGATAAAAATATCCAATGCTTCAGTGACACTTAGTATGGGACACGCACTGTCATGGAAACCCTGGTGGCGTAGTGGTTAAGTGCTACGGCTGCTAACCAAAGGGTCAGCAGTTCAAATCTGCCAGGTGCTCCTTGGAAACTCTATGGGGCAGTTCTACTCTGTCCTATAGAGTTGCTTATGAGTCGGAGTTGACGGGACAGCCCTGGGTTTCGGTTTGGTTTAGGCACTGTCCTAAGACTTCTACATGTATTAACTCAGTTAATATAACAGCCCCATGAGGTCGATTGCCATTACTATTCCTGAGGCAGCTGAGTAGTAAAGGAACTTGCTCAGGGTGATGCACCGGTAAGAGGTGGAACCTGGTTTTGAACCTGGGCATTCTGATTCTAGAGTCTGTGCCGCTGTCTATAAGAAGCTTCCTCTCCCTGTCTTAAAGAACATGTATTCAGTGAGTTTTAGTCTGTATATGTTCATAGCTTCTTACAGGAACACAGCTCAGACTTAAGTTGGTTGAATGGCTCTTAATGTTCTAACGTGGACAGAGCTAGTAGACTGGAACAAGCACTGAGAGGATATATGGCATGGCTATGAAGCCCCGCCTCGGGGCCTAGATTCCAGTGGCGTGACTTCAAGCAGCCTAACATCTCTATGGAAATGGTGAAAAAAGAACTTGCCCTTACCTGTGAATTAGAGGCTCGGGTGGGGCTAATAGGCAGAGTTGAAGTGGCTAAAGTACGGCTAAGGAGAGGATTGGGGAGATTGCTGCTGGGAGGATGGGTGGCCTTCCAGTAGGCCTCCAGATAGTCGGCAAGGTGCTCACAGGCATCCTCGAGCTGGTTCTCATCCAAGATAACATCAAACAATTCCTGTAGAGGTAAGCATTTCATTACAACAGCTCAGGACTGACTTTCTCTCTTACCTCTAATATCAGGAAAAGGAGGGAGGGAAGAAGAGATGGAGGTACTCATGAGCTATATGTTTGCTCTTACGTATATGCTCCTACTTCCTCCTTTTTTGCTGGCTTACTATCTGTCCTATTTAATCAGATTATAAGTGTCCATCTCAAATCATTGTTTAGAACACTCAGTACTTAACTGATCAAAGTAACTATAAAGTGAACAGGTATAATAATAGTTGTTATGTACATGATATTACAGAAAAGTTATCTGTCAACAATGAAGAAAAGAAATGATACTATGGTAGAAAAGAGATGTAAAAAAGAAAGTAAGAATCTAAAGTTTAGAAAGAAGCCTATTCTGGACATAACCAACCAGTTGCCATTAATTTGATTTCAGCTCATGGCGACCTTGTTTGTGTCAGAGTATAACTGTGCTCCATAGGGTTTTCAGTGGCTTATTTTTTGGAAGTAGATCACCAGGCCTTTCTTATGAGAAGCCTCTGGGTGGACTAGAACTGCCAACCTTTTGGTTAGAAGCCAAGTGTGTTAACCATTTGCACCACACAGGGACTCTGTTCTGGATATGGAGACGGTGAAAAGCTTTATCTTGCAAATTAATGAAGCAAGATTAGGACATAAAATTTGGAGGAAGGAACTGAAACCACTGATGGTTTTACATGGTCCAAATTCCACAATACACCTACTCCTCACTTACTATCTCATCTGACATTTCACATTTATAACAATAGTAAAAAAATCTACTATCCAACTATTTTATGCAATAATGACATACGTCTGTCAGTAATGAATATTGAGGTGGGAGCTGAGAGTAACCCTGGCTGTGATGGCTAACGTTACGTGACCATTTGGCTGGGCCATGATTCTCAGTGGTTTGGCAGTTATATAATGATGCAGTCATCTTCCATTTTGTGAACTGATGTGGTCATTCTCCATTTTCGCATAACACCAATTTTCTCATAATACCAATTTTCACATAATGGCCTGGTGTTTGAAACCTAACCATGTTGATAAGTTAGAAGTGGGTGTAGTTCATTAGAAAAGAAAAAAAGTCAGTCCCTTTGACAGATTTTTTAAAAATTGTTTATCATAAATATTAACATGCACCAAGCAATCAAAAAATGAATATCTAACTCATATCTTCTGAAACATCTTCACTTAAAAAAAAAAAAAGCACTTACAAGAGATATGAAGTTCAAACGCAAGGTATGCAAAGGCACGGTATATAAAGCATGGATTAGAAGAATGTGTACAGAATTCAGAATCTGGGTATCTTATTGTTCAGACATTTGTTTTTACACATTCTCAAAATCAATTTCTCAAGTTTTGAGCGTAGGTTAACTTGCTTCCAATGATTAGACATGAATAATTAATTATCCAACCTCAGATAGATCCATCTTACAAACCAAATTTTGAAGCCACAATTTCATTTCATATATGATTCTAACTAAAAAAAAAAAAAAAACAAAAACCCAAACAAGTTGCCGTTGAGTTAATGCCAATTCATGTCAACCCCATGTGTTGTAGAGTAGAACTGCACTCCATAGGGTTTTCAAGGCTGTGACCTTTCAGAAGCGAGCTGCCAGGCCTTTCTTCTGAGGCATCTCTGGGGGCGTTTGAACCCTCGATCTTTAAGTACTTGAGCACTTAACTGTTTTTATCATCCAGGGACCCAAGATATTAACTAGGTGTTAGATATTAACAAAGTGGTGTCACCATAAAATGCCCTGGAGCTTTTTGTAAGCCATGATCATTATCTGGACTGCTCATGTACTGGAAACCTATGTGATGGTTGTGGGAAGTAAGACAGTTCACTTCTTTGAAATTAATAATATCACTGTTAAGTGGCCAAGATTCTTTTCCAAGACAGCCATTTAACCTGTTGGGTTTTTTTTGTGTGTTTGTTTTATTTTTAATATAATGCTAGGTCTGATCTCTTCCAACTGGATTATATCATACTTAGTGATAACTTACTGGAGGACACTGAGCCAGTTTATCAGCTGCTACCATCTGGACATTGAGGTGTTTAGCTTGAGATTTCCCTCGAGATTTTATTAACCTTTGTAACACCTGTAAAAGATACAAGTTTTTAACAGAGGAAGATCTGCGCTCAGGAAACTACAAGGTACATTATTCACTCCTTTCTCTGGGGCCTTTTTATACAGAGCACACATGGCTTATAATAGACTGAGTTATAAATATAATGTATGAGATTATCTGAAAAATTAACATGCTAACATAAACCTCAGTTGCAAGTTTTAAAAAAAGATAACCAACATGGAACTTTTTCTGAGTTTTTTCTCTTTGCTAAGCTAGCAGTTCTCAAACTTTTTGTCTCAGGGCCCATTTACACTTAAAAAAAATTAATTTATGTGAATTATATTTAATATTTACATTAGAAATTAATTTTTTATTAGAAATTAAAACAGACTTAAAATATTTAATTCATTTAAAAAAGCAATATACCTTTTACATGTTAACATAAGTTACTTATTTTTATAAAAATAGGCAAATTTTTGCAAATATCTCTACTGTCTGGCTGTAGAAGACAACTGGATTCTCCTGTTTCTGCATTCAATCCGCTTTATTGTTTTGGTTGAAATATGTTAAGAAAATCCAGCCTCCTATAGATAAGTAACTGAGAAAAGGAGGATTATTTTAATAGCCTTTTCAGATAATTGTGAATATTCTTCTTTGATACTACAGCAAAACTCAACAAGTGCTAATTGCTTAAAGGCTAGCTGCCATGCAGAATCTGAAACCATTTATCAATGAACTTTTTTTTTTTTTTTTTTTTACTGTTACATTAAATTCCACCAGTCTATCTTGAACTTTGAATGGACTTTTTTTTATCATGCTTGATTTGTAATATCATTCATTGATAATTTGGAAAATAATGGTTCACTAAGTTTTTCATATTTCTGAATCTTCACACATTATACAATATTAAAACATCACATTCATTGACATCATCAGCCCATCAGTATTTAACTACTGGGAAGCTGCCAAGCTCATAGAGGCAGATTCAAGTTTTCTAAAATTATAATTTTTGCCTGAAAGCTTGAATTTTATCATTGGCAACAAAAGCTGTTAGTTGTTTTCCTTGAAGTGATAGCCTCACTTTGTTCACAAAAATATCTGCCAAATACGCAAGTCTAAATAACCATGGCCTGTCAGTTGTTCATTCAAATAAAAATAGTATTCCACAAGACAAGGTGGCTAGTTCAGTTCACAACTCGAATAATCACACAAGTGCTTGTCTTTGAGACAACTACCTTACTTTGATATGCAACAGAAACACTTCAATGTGCATTTCCTGTTTTGTTACTCAGAATATTAAAAAGACCTGTACTTAAGAATCAAAGTGTAATAAAATGAATAATTTTTACTACTTCATCAGCATATTCTCCAGTAAAATTGGCTTTTTTTTTTTTTTTTGAGTGCATGGTAGTGAAGAATATAATAACTGCTAGTTCTATTTGGTACCATTGTCTTGATTCATGCTTAGACGACAACAGGTTTACCCACCATGGCTTTTGCACCATCAATAAAGTGTCAAAATGGTGAAATAGGTGAATAGTGTCTTCGTAGCATTATGTTAATAATTTTGGTGTCATGACTCTCTGAAAATGTCTCAGGGAACCCCCAGGGATCTGTGGCTTACACTTTGAGAATCACTCTTCCAAGCCACGAAACTAATAATCATGCTTTGAGTATATTAACCTCAAAAATTCTTGACTAACGTGTGTCTCCTTAAACTCTTTACATCCACCATAAGGATGTGGCCTACTATAATTGGAAAGCAGAACATAAAACACATGTTAGTAAAGTTTGATTACAGAGCAAACAGTAGCAAGGCTACTTACCTTAGGAGAAGAAATCTTCACATATACTATAATAGGGGCCAAAGAGGTTTTACTGAGTTGAGCTGGGTGATTAATAGTGTCTGCATCAAGGACTACCAGTTGTAATGTTCTTGCAAGCTCAAAAATCCTTTCGATTTCACTCTGCACTTCCGCTGTAAAGGGTTAAACAGAGTTCAATTACTTAAAGTACAATATTTTTAGACCAAATTAAGATGAAGTAAAATAGTGCACTCTTTCCACAACAAGAAGGTAGGCAGCTCAACCATTATGTTAATGTTTACAGGCAATAGAGTTGATAAAAGGTATCCATTGGAAAGATTCCTCGTGGTGCAGTGGTTAAGAGCTTGGCTGCTAACCAAAAGATCGGCAGTTTGAATCTACCAGCCATTCCTTGGAAACCCTATAGGGTCACTACAGTTGGAATTGAACTGACTCGATGACAATGGGCTTTGGTATCCTTTGGAAAGGGTTATTTCTTTACAACACCTTCAGGATTTGGGCAATTGCTCTTTCAACCAGCTATAAAATTTATTTCCAGTAGAACACTCTGTGTCCACGACAGTCAAATTTCTTGGCTTTCTCTGCTGACTTATGTTTTGTGCTATAAAACCTTATGAAATCATTTCATAGAAACATTATAAAATAAGAAATACAGGAGATAGCCTTCATGTGTTTGTTTCTGACCATTCACCCTAGCAACTGTTCCCAGCTTTCCTGTGTTTATGTGTCACCTACTAGTCTGCTGTCTCAACATGATAGAGTCTAGATCTGTTTATTAGCAAGCTGAAATATAAAAAAGGAGGGACATTATGGGTGCCTGTAACAAACTTGTCTCAAGACACACTTCTCATAGTTTCTACCAACAAAGGAGTAGTCCTGCAACATTCGTTTTGAAAGGGCAGATGTCTACCAGAGGCAGCACTACAGAAATCCAAACTATAACATTTACAGAAAACTTGTCAACAAACATCTGAAAATATACTTAGACTACATGAAAATTATGTCTAGTTCAGCTACTTCTCTTTGATCTTTTTTTAAAGGTTTGAAAACAATACTGGTGGAGCCCTGGTGGCACAGTGGTTAAGAGCTCCACTGCTAACAAAAAGGTCTGCAGCTCAAATTCATCAGGTGCTCCTTGGAAACCCTAACAGGCAGTTCTACTCTGTCCTACAGGGTCACTAGGAGCCAGAATCGACTCAATGGCAACGGGTTTGGTGTTTTTTTTTTTTTTTAATTGTGGTTTAGGTGAAAGTTTACGGCTCAAGTTAATTGCTCACTCAAAAATTTATACACATATTGTTTTGTGCCATTGGCTGCAATACCTACAATGTGACAGCACACTCCCCCTTTCCACCCCAGGTTCCCTGTGTCCATTTGTCCAATTCCTGTCCCTTCCTGCCTTCTTGTCTTGCTTTTGGGCAGGAGTTGCCCATTTGATCTCGTATATTTGATTGAACTAAGAAGCATGTTCCTCAAGTGTTATTGTTTGTTTTACAGGCCTGTCTAATCATTGTCACCTTGAGGACTAAGATGCGCCTGACCGAGGCCATGGTGCTTTCAATCCCTCATATGCATGCGAAAGCTGCACAATGAATAAGAAGACGAGGAAGAATTGACACCTTTGAGTTACAGTGTTGGCGAAGAATACTGAATATAACGTGGACTGCCAAAAGAAGGAACAAATCTATCTTGGAAGAAGTACAGCCAGAATGCTTCTTAGAAGCACAGATGGCAAGACTGCGTCTCACATACTTTGGACATGTTATCAGGAGGCATCAGTCCCTGGAGAAGGACAACGTGCTTGGTAAAGTAGGGGGTCAGTGAAAAAGAGGAAGACCCTCAATGAGATAGACTGACACAGGGGCTGCAACAATGGGCTCAAGTATAATAATGACTGTGAGGACGTTGCAGGACTGGGCAGTGTTTCGTTATGTTGTACACAGGGTTGCTAAGAATTAGAACCGGGAACTGACTCAAGGGCACCTAACAAGAATAATCTTTGTCTGAAGAGTGGGCTTTGGGAGTGGTTTCAATTCTGGGTTAGCAGAGTGTCCAGGGGCTTGTTTTTTTTTTAAACAGTACTGACAAGTAAAACTTTCTGTGATGACAGAACATTCTATATCTATGCTGCTAGCAGCCTCCAAGCACATGTGACTTGAGTACTTGAAATGTCTGTTGTTGTTGTGAGGTGCCATTGAGTCGGTTCCAACTCATTGCGACCCTTTGTACAACAGAACAAAACACTGCCTTGTCTTGTGCCATCCTCACAGTCGTTATTATGCTTGAGTCTATTGTTGCAGCCACTGTGTCAATCCATCTCATCGAAGGTCTTCCTCTTTTTCGTTGACCCTCTACCATGCATGATGTCCTTCTCCAGGGACTGATCCCTCCTGATAACATGTCCAATGTACGTGAGATGTAGTATTGCCATCCTTGCTTCTGGGAGGATTCTGGTTGTAATGTAGCTTGAAATGTAGCTAGTGTGAATGAGCAATTAAATTTCAATTTAATTGTAATAATTTAAATTTAAATAGGCATATGTGCTAAGGCTACTGTACTAGGTGGCACAAGTGTATAAAGCATATTGTACAGCTTAAAGTTGTCACCGCAATCATGGAGGGCCAATTCTATGAGGCTCCCTTAGGCCAGCAAACTTGGACTTGTTGGTGCTTTTAACTGCCATGGAGGCATTTTCAACTCATAGCAACCCCATGTGATAGAACAGAACTCTGCATTGAGTTATCTAGGCTGTAATCATTATGGAAGCAGACCACCAGGTCTCTTTCCCACAGAGTTGATCGGTGGGTTCTAACTGCCAACTTTTCGGTTAGCAGCCAAGCGCTTAACCGTTGTGCTACTAGCACTCCTTTGGACCTGCAGAATACCTTTTAGTTCCTCGTAGGCATTTGGATCCATGCCAGAAGATTCCTGGAGATAATTTTAACTAGTATGTTAGTTGAGAAAATTTTAACTAGTGTATTATTTGAGAAAAGATTCCTGGAGATAATTTTAACCAGTATATCATTAATCATCTACCTCACAATATAAGTTACTAGAGTTCTTTTCTCTAGCTGGATACCTTTAAAAAAATGAGAGCCCAAACTACCATATTTTTTATGCAAATAACATATCCCTTCTACATTTGCTGGCCAACCAGGCCCTTGTGCCTTGAGGTATTTTCATGAGTGTGCTATGCTAATTTTTTTATAGCAGCATATAAAGAAAATTGGCATGGCAGCACTTATGAAAATACCTCATGGGGCGGAAGGCACAATTGACAAACATGGGAGGCACACATTATTTGCATAAAAATACAGTACTTGAGATACTGGCTTTAAAATAACAATTGGTCGCATACCACCCCTGATATAGTCTTGCCAAAAAAAAGGAAAATCAAATTTAAATCTGATCAAGCTTCTGGATCTACTAGTTTATAAGAAACACAAGGAACGGAGTGGTGTAAACTATACCACTGTAATGCAGTTAGCAAAGTTCAGACTGGGGACCGTACAGAATAAGTGATCCAGTTGCTTCAAGCAAAACGTTACAAGGAAAAAACAATACATATAGAAAATCTATAGATTAAGAGGAACTTAAGGGACATGTGAACCAATCACAATGTATGGACATTATTTAGGTCTTGATTAAGCAAGTGGTAAAATATGTATTTATTTATGTATAATACATAAATAAACATTTTATAAACAGGCAATGAGGAAATTATACATTGCTGAATGGGAATTTAATAATATTAAGTATAGTTAATTTTTTGTTTTATAGTTAGTATCACTAAGGAATGATAATGTTATGGTTATGGTTTAAAAAGAAAGAGTATCTACTGTTTAGAAATCCAGACTTAAATATTTACACATGAAATAATATGATGTCTGGGATTTCAAAATAATCCAGGAATGTTTGGGTAAAGAAAGGGAGGGCTCTATATGAAACAAGATTGGCCACGAGTTCAATATTGTTTATAAACTTCGAGTTCCTTGAAATACTCTTTGCTTTCATATATATTTGAATTTTTTAAAAGTTTATAAAAAATGATATTGTGATAATCCCTTCCATAAAAATGCTCTGAAGTATTGCTAATTATTATCCACTCTAATTCTTCTCTATGTTGACCTTTAAATTTTTATTCCAATTATTACTTCTTCTTTGTGCCCTGTAAATGTTTTCATGGCCACTGGCCACCACCAATAAAGTTCTAACCTATATTATCAGTATTAAGAAATGTGATGAAAAAACTTCTCATCTACCTACTCTGTTAGTAACAACTACTCACACAGTCACAGAATCCCAAACTTTAACTCCTTGGTTTTTAAAGGTTTGAACACTGTAATTTTTTTTACTGATTATAAATTTAATACGTGTTCATTGTTTAAAATCTAGAAAACAGATAAACATGAAAAAGTCCATTCATTACAGTATATTATTACTTATCCAGAAATTATTTCTATTAATATATATTAATATATGTGTGTGTACACTTATCTATTTATATCCTAGTTTGTTCTCACATATACAAATATTTTACACTTCTTAAGTTATGAGGAAAAATATAAGATATTTTTAAAGGTGGTAAAGTAGCCTCCAAGAATCCTAATGCAACAGACTAGTAAATACAGCCTTAAGGAGAGATAACCAATACCTTCTCAAGACATACAGCTACCCTGGGTAATGGATAGATCAAAAGGAGGGAAGAAGTAAGATTAAAAAGATCAGCTAGTTCATAAATGCCACATTTATTCACAAGACTATTCCCGTGAGAATACAAAGCATTGCTGGAAGTAGAGGCTGTCTTCACTGGACAGGATCAGTCTTTCTGTGTTGTGTTCTACCATGTACAAATTCCTATAGAAGATATGATAGCCTTCTTTCATCAGTCCTTCCCTTTTCATAAATTACTTGCTTTCCCACTTCCCAAGAGAAGGCAGATGATAAACTAAATGCAATCTATCACTGTGAGGTACACTGTTCAATAGAAAAATCCTGGACAGCAAACTAACTGTTTGCTAGTACTGGCTTTATACCTTACCAGGTGCCTCACCTACTACACAGGTCATTTCGCTTCCTGTGCTTCTCAGATTCCTTCCTGTACAAAGATGGGCTTGAACTACATCAGCAGTTCTTCAAACTTTGGCATGCAGTAGAATTACCTGGTGGGGCTGTTAAAACACAGACTGTAGGGCCCCACCTCCAGAGCTTCTAATTTGATAGGTGAAGGGGCTGAGAATTTTTATTCCTGATGAATGCCCCCCTGATATTGATGCTGTTAACCCGGGGGCCACATTTTGAGAACCACTGAACTAGATGATCTCTCAGGTTCACCATTCAGTTCTAAAGTCCCTGGTGCTATTATCCTAAGTGGTTACTTTTTTAATTTATAGCGACCTCATATGACAGAGTACAACTGTCAAATAGGGTTTTCTAGGCTGTCATCTTGTGTGTGTGTGTGCACGTGTGCTCTTCAGGTGAAAGTTTACTGAGCAAATTAGTGTCTCATTGAAAAATACACAAATTGTTTTGTGACACTGGTTGCCAACCCCACAATGTGTCAACACTCTCCCCTTCTCCACCTTACTTTCATTTCCATTTGTCCAACTTTCCTGTCCCCTCCTGCCTTCTCATCCTTGCCCCTGGGCTGCTGTGCCCATTTAGTAATAACTACATGTGTTATTGTTTGTTTTATAAGCCTGACTAATCTTTGGCTGAACCTCAGCAGTGACTTCGGTACTGAGTTAAAAAGATGTCTGGGGGCCATGGCTCTCGGGTTTTCTCCAGTCTCTCTCAGACCTGTAAGTCTGGTCTTGTTTTTGTGAGTTTGAATTTTGCTCTACATTTTTCTCCAGCTCTGACCAGGACCCTCTATTGTGATCCCTGTCAGAGCAGTCAGTGGTTGTAGCCGGGCACCATCTAGTTGTGCCGGACTCAGTCTGGTGGAGGCTACGGTAGTTGTGGTCCATCAGTTTTTTGGATTTATCTTTCCCTTGTGTCTATGGTTTTCTTTATTCTCCCTTGCTGCAGACAGGGTGGGACCAGTAGATGTATCACAAACTTTTAACACTCCAGATGCTACTAACCAAAGTAGGATGTAGAACATTTTCTTTATAAACTATGCTATGCCAATTGAGCTAGATATCCCCTGAAACCATGGTCCCCAGCCCTCAGCCCAGTAACTCAGTCCCTCAGGGCTAAGTGGTTAACTTTTTGTTTTATAATGGTCAAATTTTTTTTTTTAATTGAAATTTTTACTGGGATAATTGTAGATTCACCTACAGTTGTAAGAAATAATACAGAGAGATCCCGTGTATCCTTCACCCAGTTTCCCCCAATGGTAACATTTTACAAAATTATAGTACAGTATCACAAGCAGGATATTAACATTGATGCAGTCTACCAATCTTACTCAGGTTTCTCCAGTTTTACATGTACTCATCTGTGTGTGTGTGTGTGGACGTGCACACATACATTTAGTGCTACACAATTTTATCACATGCATAGGTTTGTGTATCCACCACTACAGTCAAGATACAGAACAGTTCCATTATCACAAAGAATAAATGACTAACCTTTAATAAATTACATTAAGTTGGCTCTTCAATTGAGTTCAAAGTATTTACCAAGTCGTGCATGTTTTTATCTGATTGCCTATGTTGCTAATATAGAAAGTAAATGCCATTTTTTCCTCCTGGCATCCTATCAATTGCAACTGCTGCCATGTGCACAGGTAATATCTAGCTTCACTTCTTTGTTTTATTCCCTCCATGTTTTCCCACTTTTGGTAAAGTTTTTGTTATTGTGTGGTAACATGTTTTTTGACAGTATAAGACATAGATGTAACATATTTCTCTAAATTGGTCCCTGGAAAGTTGCTTGTGGTAAAACCAAACCATAATTTGAAGGCAGTATACAATTGAGCAGTTTAAAGAATGTACAAGGTGAATTCTTTCATAAAGCAGTGATGTAAATCTCTAAATTTATTATTTATAAAAGTTTGGATTTGGAACCGGCAAATTTCTGTACCACCATATTCCTTTCTACTATTTAAATTCAAGCAATCTATTTATAAGACTATGATATTCTTGATTTTCACTCTCCAGGTTTTAAAGTAGACATAATAATCATGTAAACATTTTAAATTATGATTCTTGATCAACATTACCACTGAGAAAAAAAGGTTAGGACTCTGATGAGCCTATAAAGTCATTCATACATGCACTGAAGTTCGGCATCATTCCAAACATCTGAGGATACGTTTAAGGCTTAAAAAATTTCAAACTTCTTTTCCTCCTCATACAATGATACATCAGCAAGATGAACTCTAGATATAACATGCTATCCTTTTATTTACGCAACAACCATTTTCTAAAAACTTACACGTAAAGCAAATTCCTATCTATCGAATTACATATTCATATTCAATGTACTTTCTATACCTGGACTTTGGGAGGTATACAGTTATATGAATTTAACAAAAGTACGAAAATTGTGTAATGGCACCACAATCTGGATATAGAACAGTTCCGTCACCCCCAAAACCCTCTCATGTTATCCGTTTGTACTCATACCCTCCCGTTCTTCACTATAGCTTTGGCTTTTCTCAAGAAAGTCATGTAAATGGAATCATATAATATGAAACCTTTTGAGGCTTTCACAGAATAATACCTTTTAGATCCACCCAAGTTACTGCTTGTATCCACAGTTTGTTCTTTATTTCTGAATAGTACTATTGCATTGTATGGATATACGACGGTTTATATATTCACCTACTGAATATATAATTTATTTCCAGTTTTTGTGATTATGAATACAGCGGCTGTAAGCATTTATTTACAGGTATTTCTGTGAACATAAATCTTTATTTCTAGGTAAATACCTAGGAGGTGGATTTCTGGGCCACATGGAAGGTGTTGTTTTTTAAAACACCTTTATTAAGGTATTATGGATAAACATTAAACTGCATATATTTAAGACTTACAATTTTATAAGTTTTTGTACACCCACAAATCCATCACCACCATTAAGAGAGTGAAATATCTTTCACATTCAAAAGTCTCCTGGCGCCCTTTTGTAATCCTTCCCTCCTACCCTTTTCCGCTTCCCCGCCCCTCACCTAGGCAACCACAGATTTGCCTTCTGTGACTCTTAATTAGTTTGCATTTTCTAGAGTTTTAATAAATGGACACATATAGTATGTACTCTTTAGTTTGCTTTCTTTCACTCAACATAATTTTTATGAGATTCATCCATGTGAAGAACAATAATGCATTCCTTTTTAGTGTTGAGTGATATCCCATCATGGATATACCAAAATTTGTTTACCCATTCACCTACTGATGGACATTTCGGTAGTTCCTAGTTTGGAGCTTCTGCCAGCAAAGCTGCTATGAGCATTAATGTTCAAGTCTTTATACGGATATGCGCTTTATGTGCTTTCTTTTGTCCTGGGCAAAGACCTAGGAATGGAACGGTTGGATCATATGGTAGTTTATGTCTAACTTTTAAAGGAACTGACAAACTGTTTTCCAGAGTGGCTGTACCATTCTGCATATCCAACAGCCATGTATGAGAGTTCCAGTTGCTCTGCATTCTCATTTGCACTTAGTATTGTCAGTATTATTTAAAAATTTATTTTAGCTATGTAATAAGTATATAGTGGTATTTCATCATGGTTTTAACTGAACTAGCCTTACATTCTAGGGATAAACAACACTTGGTCATCATATAGTATTCTTTTTCTATTTGGTCTGTTGTTATCTTTTTTTGTACTGTCTTTGTCAGATTTTGGTCTTAGGATAATACTGGCCTCATAAAAGGGCCTGGGAAGTGTTCTATTTTCTAAAAGAGGTTGTATAGAAATGGCGTTACTTCTGTAAATATTTGATGGATTTGTCAGTATAAACAGCTGGGCTTGGGGATTTCTTTTTTAGAAAGTTTTAAACTATGAATTCAATTTCTAAAAATAGTTATAGGACTATTCCTGATATCTGTTTCATCTTGGATGAGTTTTAATAGGTTTTAGTTTCCAAGAAATTGTCCTTTTCATCAAAATTGTTAATTTTATGTGTGTAGATTTGTATATTTTCAAGGTCTGTGGGATCTGTTATTTTACTCTTTTACTCATGGCACTGGTAATTTGTATCTTCTTTCTTTTTCCTGTTAAGTCTAGTAGAGGTTTATCATTTTATGAATCTCTTTGGAGAACCGGCTTTTAGTTTCATTGATTTTTCTTGACTAATTTTTTTTTTCAATTTCACTGGTTTCTCTTATTTCTTTTTTCTTTTCTTTTTTTGCTGTTTTCAGTTTATTTTACTCTTCTAGTTTCTTAAGATTTGATTACTGACATAAGGCATTTCTTCTTTTCATTTGAATAATTTTTCTGTAGGTTATATGTCTTTTTTCTGGTTGCTTTTAAGGTTTTTTTTTTTTTTTTAATTTCTTTTCTTTGTTTAGTTTTCAGTAGGACCTCCTGGGTGGCACAGTTAAGCGTTCAACCACTAGCTAGAGGTACCTCAGAAGGCAGGCCTGGTGATCTGCTTCTGAAAGGTCACAGACTTGAAAACCCTATGGGGCAGTTCTATTGTGCACACAAGGGGATGCCATGAGTTGGAATCAACTTGACAGCAACTAACAACAGCAACAAGTTTTCAGTAGTTTGATTATGATGTGGTTGGGCAAGAATTTCTTTGGGTTTATCCTTTTTGAGGATCACACAGCTTTATAGCTTGACTCATAGTTTTTCAGTCCTGCACTCATTCTCTAGTCCTCTGATACTTTAGTGACATGACTGTTAGACCTTTTGGTATTGTCCCACAGGTCCCTGAGGCTCTCTTTATATTATTCTAGTCTTTTTCTGTCTGCTGTTCAGATTGAAAAATTTCAATTGATCTATCTTCAAAGTTCACTGACTCTTTCTTCTGTGTCTCTGTTCTGTTACTGAGTCCATCCAATGAGGCCTGTTTTACCAGTTATTAAAATTTTCAGTTCTAAGATGTTTGTTTCTTTTTTGTATCTTCTCTTTTTTTGCTAACAATTTCTATCTTTCTGTTAATTACCAGTTGCCATCAAGTTGATTCCAAGGCATGGTAACCCCATGTGTGTCAGAGTAGAACTGTGCTCCATAGAGTTTTCAAAGGCTGATTTTTCAGAAGTAGATCACCAAGCCTTTTTTTCAAAGCATCTCTAGATGGACTTAAACAACCAACCTTTCAGTTAGCAGCTGAGTGTTAACTATTTGCACCACACAAGGACTCCTCTTTATGACTCGAGTCATATGGTTGCTTGTTAATGCATTTTTATAATAGCTGCCTTAAGGTCATTATCAGGTAACTCCAACATCTGTGTCATCTTAGTACTGACATTTGATAATTATCTTTTCATGCATGAGTTGAGATTTTTCTGTTACTTCATTTGACTCCTAATTTTGAATTAAATTCTAAATATTTTGAATATTATGAGATTCTGGACCTTGCTTAAAATCCAACAGTGAATGTTTGTTCCCTGTGAAGTAAAAACTCTGAGATAGCGAGGACTCTGTGGCCTTCATTTCTGTGTCCTCAGCTCTCAGAATGCCTGGCACATGGGTGGTACGCAAATGTTGTTGAATGAATTAATAAATGCCTAAAATCTGGATATGGGTCCCAAATGCCTTAAGGATAAAGCTCTAAACTCCTTAACAGCTTACCCCTGCCTGTCTCTATGGTGTCAACTTCTACCTCCCTTTCTTCTAAGTCATGCACTTCAGCCAAAGGGAAACACATATATTTTCCGAAAGCTACTTGTTGCTCCCGCTGTCCGATATCTCTATCACTCTCTCTACCCCTTTCTTTTTTCTTGGCTAAACCCCATCATGGAGGTCTGGTAGCGCAATGGTTAAGAGCTACCATGAGCTATGCCTGCTAACTATAAAGGTGGGCAGTTTGAATCCACCAGCCACTCCTTGGAAACCCTGTGGGGCAGTTCTACTCTGTCCTATAAGGTCGCTATGAGTTGGAATCGAGTTGACAGCAATGAGTTTTTTAAACCCTATCATGCTTCAAGTCTCAGACCAGTTGCTTAGAAAAGTCTTTCATGATGGCCTACACCCTCCTACGGCATTAGCTGCCTAGCCAGTTATGATCTCTTTAGTAACCAGTTCAAAGCACAACCACATTGCAGGTCACCCTCTACTTTAATGGGCTGTTAACATATTAGTTTATGGTTTTACCAAGCTCCTTTAGAGCAGGGACTTGATCTAATTCATGTTTTTATTCCCAGACTTTAACATGATACTTGGTGTCTACTAAATGCTCAATAATATATATGGAGTAGGAGAGTCATTTAAAAATAATATGTGTAATCAGCAGTTAAAAGGAGTCTTAACAACCTAAACAGATCTGTTATGTGATTGAGTCAACTGATGTCTAAACAAATCACTTGGCTTTGTTAATCAGTTTAATCTATGTAATGAGCATTTGATAATAATTCCTATAAGCATCAAATACAGTATGGAAAGAGATGATAAGGCGATGAAAAGAACTTACTGCAAGATAAACGTAGAATCACATTTTTTTTCCCAAATACATTTCTAAACCTATGTTACTGAAGTCAATTAGAGGTTGTTAGATGAGACACAGGACTGAGTTCTATGAAGTATCATACTCATTACAAGCTTTATTATTTTTAATATTTTTTCTATCATTGTCAGAGTAAACTACAAACTTCTATGTTAAAAACCAGCCTCCCCAAAATTTATATATTTAAGATATAAACCGAATTAACTAAGATTAAAGATCTCAAACGATCCTCAGAAAAGTCACTTTATGAAAACAGAAAACTACTGATCTAATAAGTTACATGTGTTAACAGTGACTAACCTAAACTTGAAAAGTTGTTCCCAAACACATGACAAAGAAATGAAATTATTGCTGAAGGGTCTCATTTGATCAAATTAGTACATTAATAAGCAATATCAAAAAAAACCACCCTTTACACAGATGAACTGAAATCCCTGCAATGTTTATACAAATAAAACAAAAATACTGATCTCAGTAAATGGAAAAATGACCAGAAATTGACTTCATTCTTTATCACTCTTAACACACTACACTCATCTGAACATGATTTAACTATCTATATAATTCAAGTATTAAGGGACTTAGGATAACAATAGCCATCATTTATAGAGTGCCTATTATGTTTCAATAATTCTACAGGGTAGTTACTGTGGTCTATTTTTTTAAGATGAGAATGCTGGGTCTTAAAGAGGTTACTTGCTCATAGGAACACTAATACAAAACTGGGACTCTTTAGACACCAAAGCTCACACCAGTGAAAACAAACCACAACCAAAACATTAATGCTGACAGTATGTGGAATTTTTAACTTTAAACTATCATAACAAATCCATCCATACCATGAAATCACTCAGACCGTAGCACTAGCTACTGGCAACATGTGTCCGTTTTTTCTATATTCTATGACATATGTTTTGTTTATGGAATTATTATCTAATTAGATCTCATAATCATCCTCAGGAGAGGAGTCTTTAAAATAATTTATCAGTATTGCACAGACTTACCTAAGCTTGACCTTGTGTTGGATCTTTCTATTATTGCGTGCTTACTTGGATTGTTTAATACTGAGCGTTTGGCAAGCGAGATGTCAGCAGTGACCCTTGTGATGGATATCCTGTTGGGATAAAACGTAACAGAAAACCCTGAGGTTATTAATAGAAATAAGTGGGAAATAGATGGATAAAATTTATCTAAGTATGAAATATACATATATAGTGGCCATATTTTCCAAACCAAAAAATGTTAGGACATTTAACTATTCATTTTCGTTTATCATGCACTTCCTTTACTTACTGGTTGCTTAACGAGTACCAGGCATGTACTAAGTATTTTACCTGGATTATCTCATTAAATCATCCCAAAAACTCTTGAGAGGGATATTATTATTATTATTCCATGTCTGCTGATGAAGAAAATGAGTCACAAGTAGATTCTTCAAGGCTATACATTTACTAAGAAGCCCTGATGGCGCAGTGGTTAAATGCTCAGCTGCTAACCAAAAGGTTGACAGTTTGAACCCACCAACCGCTCCACAGTAGAAAAATGTGGCAGTCTGGTTCCATAAAGATTACAGTCTTGGAAACACTATTGGGCAGCTTTACTCTGTCTTAGAGAATCACTATGAGTGAGAACCGACTCGATGGCAAGTCTTTTTTTTTTTTTTTTTTTTAGTTTGTTAATAAAGGGAAATTCATAGGGGTCACTGACATGTGTGGAATGAACCCCAAAAACAGATAAAAAGGAATAACGTGGAGATGCAGTGACCATGAATTTGCATGGAATCCCCTTTGTGACAAAGACATCTGTTAACCATTAAATTAGCTCAGAGTTTAGTTTATACGAAAAATTTAACTTCACTCAAAGTAGTCTGGTTTTCACTCTTGTTTCCTGAGAAAAAAAAACCTTTGGAGTTTTCTAAGTAATTGAGATATCTTTATTGTGCAAATGAATGAGGGGTTGGCCAGGCCACAGAGATCACCTAGTAACTAATGTCAGCTAATCTTAGAAAGGGCAGCTTGATTCAATTAATCATGTTAAGACTAACCAATGGTTATGGTTAATTTTCTACTCTATCTTCTCCTATCCTCCTTAAAGCCTTGTTGTAACAGGACAAAACGGGCCCCTCCTGTATTTTCAGAACAGAGAAATCTCCCTGTGTGTGAACAAATCAATTCCTCGAATAAACCCTATGTACTTTAATTTTTTATATTAATTTTTTTGTGCGTCAATTATTTTTTGACATCTTCCATATACTCTTTCTAAGGAAGCTATTGGAGAATGTGGGAAGGAGTAAACCAGGAATAAGAAAGTCTTGGCATCCAGGAAAGAGGGGCTCCAACGCAAAAGACAGATGAAAGGAATCTCAAGAACAATGGCATGGGTGTCCCAGAATGACAAATGTGTACCCAGCACAGAGGGAAATGGTCCCAACTACAGCAGGTTAGAAAGCTCCCAGAGACAGCTTGTTCAAAGCAAAGCTGAGAGATTACCTGATGGATCTCAACACACTGCTAGAAGATTTAGATAACTAGAGGAGAATTTGGCACTGAATTTGTGACAGATATATAGAAAAGGAAACAAATTTAGCAAGTAAAATTATTTACCTCATGAAAACCACAAAGAAAACACACCACACACACAAAAGTAATCACACTATATGACATGGTTCATTTGAATATTACTTACATGATTATAGTAAATACTGAACACAGAGTCAGCCAAAATTATGATTTAACTACTGGGATACTGCAGGATGAGATATACACAGGTTTGTGTATAGGGGAGAGAGGGGAAATTATGACTGGAAGAGCTAAATATTCTTCATGGTAGTTAGTCAGTCCCTATTGCCATCAAGTTGATTCCAACTCATAACTACCCTGAAGGACAGAGGAGAACTGACCCATAGGGCTTCCAAGAAGCAGCTGATGGATTCAAACTGCTGACCCTTTGGTTATGAGCCCTAGCTTTTAATGACTGTGCCACCAGAATCAAAAAAAAAAAAAAAAATAGATAGTGCTTAACACTGAAAACTCAAGTAGCAAATTAAGCACATTATTTAGAGACAAAGTAAATACCACAAGATACAGCTGGAATGGTTAAAAGTCTTTACCATCTAGAGAGCAGGACATTAGGTAGTATGGAAAGTTGCTATTGGCTTTTTCATAAAAAAAATTATATCTCATATTTGCATACATAAAATTCATTCTTTTTAGTACACAGTTCCATGAGTTTTGACCAATTCATGGAGTTCTATATCCATCATCACGTTTATGATACAGAACAGTTCCATCACCCCACAAAATTCCCTTGTGATTGTTCTTTGCAGTCAATCCTTCCCCCACTCTTACCCATGGAAACCATTGATTGGTTTTCTGTCCCTAGAGGTTTGCCTTTTCCAGAAGGTCAGAGACGTGGAATCATACTGTGTGTAGCCTTTTGAGTATTGTTTCTTTCACTTTGCATTCATCTACTTTGTTGTGTGTACCAAAAGTTCATTCATTTTTATTGCTTAGTAAGTCAAATAAGTCTATTTGACTTTTGAACATTTAGTACTTTGATGAAAATCTTATTTAACATTTAAAAACCAATGACCAAAAAACAAACAATGGGCCCATGAATTTAAAAAATATTTAGCATCATTATTTCACAATGCATTTACAAATGAAATTAGGGTGCAAGTAGGAACATGTAATTGCTTAGTAATTATTTGAAAACATTTTTTTTTGTTTGTGTGTTTGTTTTTATGTGTTTTTTTTTTTTTTTGTGGGGTATAGTAATAGGATAATGCAATCTGGGAAGCTTCAGTTGTAATGAATATAATAGTATTTCCTTTATGCTGAGCACCAGCATGGCAAGGAGTCATTTATTCAACACATATTTATTGAGTGCCTACTATATGTCAATCACTGTTCTGGGTACTATTATGGGGCTTATATTCTTGCCGGATTGGGGGAGAATGGAAGGAAGCAGACAAGTATATCTGATGTCAGGTCATGGTGAGTGCCACTAAACAATAATGCAGGATCATGAGATCAGAAGAACTGGATGGTGTCCAGCTACCATTGCTAAACATTTTGATCAATGATTCTATAGAAGAATCGTAATCAAAAGGGGGGATATGCAGAACAGAATTTCAAATTCTCAAGGATTTCAGACTTTCTGGAGCCTTGTATGCTAGAAGAACCTATCGCCCCGAGATAATCTTTAAACCTTAAACCAAAAATATCTCCTGAAGTCTTCTTAAAACCAAACAATAGCTTAGCTTAACTAGTAAAAACTGTCTGCCCTGAGCATTATGCTCTTTTAAGAACCATCTATATGGGATCAATTTGACAGCAGCAACTCAAGAGATTAGATAGGAAGCTTAGGGTACAGTGAGTTTATATAATGGAGGAAAAACAACTCAGAAAAGGAGGGTGAGAATGGCTGTACAACTCTAAGAATGTAATTGGTGTGAATGAACTGTACATGTAGAAACTGTTGAACTGGTGTATGTTTTGTAGTGTATATTCTCAACAACAATAACAACAAAATGAATAAAAATTTTTTTTTTAATGCAGGATAATGAGGATGGATTTGGAGTGGTGCGGTGGGCATATTTTAGGGTGTTTAGGGATGATATCTCAGATAAAGTGGCATTTGGCCAGAGATCTGAAGGAAGTGAGGGAATGAGCCATATATATATTGTGGGAAAGGTGTTCCAGGCACAAGAACCAGCAAGTACAGTAAGTACTGGGCATTATATTATTATAGCTGATTGGGATCTGAGCACTGGTAATGATCAGAGATCTGAGTCTATGGCTCCCAAGAGCCCTGGACACTGCCTGGGAGACAACGTACCCAGTGATGAGCACTGTCGTGATCATACAATGGTGACAAGATGGAACAACCCTGCTCACAAGCATCTTACAGTCTAGCCTGTGGGGAACTGGTTCCACAGAAGGGCAGTATTTTCTATAACCATCCATGTCCCTCCTTGTCTCACAATGCTTGGTCATTTCTTTCTGCACATACTATTGTGCAGCCAGGCTTCCACCCATCTGCTTACTCGGTTAGCTTTGCATGTTGTATGAAGATGGGCCACTATCCTATTTCAACTCTTAAAGCTATACTCGAGGAATTGTCAGTTCTTGGGGTTCCTTTAAAAAGCAGACCTTGAAAATCCTAAAAGCATAATTCTTGGACATAATTCAGTTTACAGTAGTGGTTTAAAAAAAAAACGTGGTTTACCTCATGGTAAATCAGAATCATTGATAAGATTTTAATGTTCCAGACCCCTAGGCCCCACCCTAGAGATTTGGTTTTATTTAGTTAAGGGTGAGATACAAAACCAGGGATTTGATGTCACAGTATCACAGGTGATTCTAATAATGCAAATAGGGCTAAAAATCACCATTTTAAAAGTTGTCTCATATCTAAGTAAGTTTCCCACACCAGAAATAAAAGTGGTATGTTTCCCAGGATTACTGACTTGCAATACAATACCCTCACAGAAGATTAAGGCAGAAATCTGGCAACACTGTACATACCCCTACAATTCAGTATGCCTTCCAAACACTTAGCTGCTGATAGCTGACATTTTCGAAGTCACTGGAATGGAAAACTGAATTCATCACACATGGTAGCTTTCTCTCCTGTCCCTGGATTCCTTGTTAATTTACCTGTCATTGTCCTACAAGGTGGATTTGAAGATTGCTTTGTTTACATGGGGTGGATCCGATTTTAAATAGGCTACTCTATTTCACACAACAGAAAAAGGATAATGGTTTATCATTTCTTCCTTGACCTGACACACTTAGCTATTTAACAACCTGCAACGTGATTCTGACAACTCTCAAGGGCATTAGTAAGAAAATTTAACTAGGTTTGAGGAATGGAAGGAATTCCTGAATGCTTTAGGCTGACTACCTAGAACGTTTTCATCACCAACATCTCCTTTCATATTTTCTCCATCTTGGGCTTAAAAAAAAAAAAAGGTTTATTTACTAGATAACTAAGAAGTAGTTTATTTTTCCCTTTTTAAAATTATAGATATATGCACATACACCCGATGCTTTTGATGAGTTTCCACCCTCTACTGCTGTCTTGGTAGTGCAAGCAATTAACATGCTTGACTGCTAACTGAAAGGTTCAAGGTTCAAGTCTACCCAGAGGTACCCTGGAAGAAAGTCCTGACAATCTAATTCTGAAAAACCAGCCATTGAAAACTCTATGGAGCACAGTTTTACTCTGACACACATGGTGTTTCCATGAATCGGAATCTAACTGATGGCAACTGGTTTGGCCTTTTTTGGTATTGCTCTCTTGGCTTGCCCAAAACAAAGCAATTAAATGAGATTCAGTTTCTCTGGATAGTCTCGTCATGGGTTAAAAAATTAAATTTTTACACGGCGTTTTGAAAGTCAATCTTATGAACCCTTATTACTTCCTCTGAGGATCTTTAACTGGCGATCACAGGCCTAGAATGTTGAATTCCAGCTCTATGACTGAAGATGAGCCAAGGCAGGTCCATTAATAAAACCATATGAAAATCACTCCTGGCCAGAAGCAATAGGTTGATACAACACTCACATACTTTATTTGTTTCTTAAATGTAATCAATCTGGATGGCTGATAATTTACAATATGGGTCCAAGATACACCCTCTGGCTGGAATCTAGCTTCCAAATTTAAAATGTACTCAGGTTTAAATAGAAGTGGTAAGTCAGGAAATTCCATTCCATTTCCCCATGTTTGGCATTAGGAAAGGGTAGTGGGTTCACTCAGTCATGGAAAGCATAGTGCTTGTCTAGCAGAATTTTTTTGGGTGTGTTTGCTCCAAACCATAATCAATGACAGAGCCAAGAATAAAGGAAAGCTAAACAGGGCAGTTTGGAGGTATGCCTTTCATATGTAGCCAGTGTCTGATAGCCTTAGACCAAGCCAAAGGCTGTGTTTCCCAGCACAAGCTAAAAACCTAATCAGGAGTACTTAGTGAGGCAGACCTTGATTATGAAGCCTTTACATACCTTGAAAAATAGTTTCTGGTTTCTTTGTTCTGTCCTTTTCAACCTTTTGCTTGATCGTTTACTAAATATTTGTCCTGCTATGAAAGTTTCCTTCCCTGCCCTTGCCTCCCCTGCCAAAAGTCAGTATAAATTAGACATGGTTGTAGGTGTAGGCATGGTCAGGAAGAAAGTACTGTATTAAGAAAGCTAAAAGAACACTGAAACCTACAGATACGATTTGTTGTACTTGTTTTGTTGGGATGAAAGCAGGAAAGGAATGTGGAGAAGAGAGACACCAAATGTACTTAAAAATACAGAAATATACATTAGCCCTATATGTTCCCTGGTTCCCTATAATCTATTCTTAGTTTAAATCTTGAGGTTTCCATTATAGCCTCTTATTGTGTCTAAAGGATGCAAGGAGACAGCTTCAATGCTCCAGGAGTTGGCTTAACCATTACTGTTGTCGTTCCTGGTTGTTGTCAAGCCGATTCCAACTCATGGCGATCCTATGCGTGCAGAGCAGAACTGCTCCATAGGGTTTTCAAGGCTGTGACTTTTCAGAAGCAGATTGTCAGGCCTGTCTTCTGAGGGGCCTTTGGGTGGGTCTGAACCACCAACCTTTCAACTAGTAGTTGAACACTTAACTGTTTACGCTACCCAGTGACTAACCATTGCTATCCTTGATTATTTAATTCAAGGCTGCCTCTAGTAAGAATATGCTCAACAAACAGTTGTTGAAGCAGGCAGGGGGTGAGGGGGGAGGCAGGTTGGAGATGGAAAGGGTTAAGTTCAAGCTCATTAACATGACATGTTAGTTATGGTCCCAGCTTTTTTACCAGCAACTCCCTGCCCAAAACCTTGCCTTACATTTAATGCAGTGTCACACCTTGATGACATCACACACTGTACACCCTCTGCTGGACACATCCTTCTTCTCCTCCTAACTCACTTGGCAAAATCTTACAAATCATTTAAAAACTCTTTGCCAACACTGACATTCCTAAGTCAGTGTTAATTACTCCTCCGTTTATGCTACCTGTTCCTTGTAGATATGCCTGTCGACTTGACTTTTCATTTATTTGTTTATATTTTACTGCTAGAAGTTTCAATTTGTGGTTTACATATGAGCTCCTCATAGACAAAGGCAATGTCTTCAACATCTCTGCATTTCTCTAGGAGAGAGTTCCACAGCAAACCTTCATTCAACAATCATCGTTTCCATACTTAGTTCTGTTCTAGGCACTGAGAACACAGCAGTTAACAAAACAAAGACTCCTACGCTCATGGGGTTTATATTGTAGTTGTGGGAGACTTAAACAAAACTAATAAGCAGAATACATCAAAGTGCTACTGAAAAAAATTCATCAAAATCACAGAGAGAGAATGTGTGTGTGCGTGCATGTGTGCTTGCACATGTTTGTATATATGCCAAGGAGAATATCTGAGGGAAGAGTGTTCCCTAGCAGAGAGAAATGCAAGTGCAAAGGCCCTGAGGTGGGCATGTATCTGACTCATGGGACAAGGAAGGAAGTATGGCAGAAGCAGAATGAGCAAAAGGGAGATTTGTTGTTGCTAGCTGCCATCAAGTCAATTTTGACTCATAGCAACCGCATGTGATGGAGTAGAACTGCCTCATAGGGTTTTCTAGGCTGTAGTCTTTACAGGGGCAGGTGGCTAGGTCTTTTTTCCTACAGAGCCTTTGGTTGGGTTTGAATTGCTGATCTTTAGGTTAGTAGTTGAGTGTTTAACTATTTTGCCACCAGGACTCCTTAAGAGGGAGGAGAGTAGTAGGAGATAAAGTCAAATGTAAGGAGTGTGGGACATGTAGAAGTGCAAACCATGGAAGGTTTTGTAGGCCACCATAAGGACTTTCGTTTTCACTCTGAGTGAAACAAGAAGTCATTGGATGGTTCTTAGCAAAGGAGTGATAAGATGCAGCTCACAGTGCAATAGGATCATCCAAGGCTGCTGAATTGAGAAGGGACTTTAAGGAAGAAATAACAGAAGCAAGAAGACCAATTAAGAGGCTACTGAAATAATCCAAGGAAAAGATGATAGTGTCTTAGACCAAAAAGATAGCAGAGGATGTATGAGAAGTGATTGGATTCTGGACAGATTTTGAAAATAGAGATAAAAACATCTGGATGTGGGAAGTAAAAGAAAGAGTCAAGGATGGTTCAATGAACTGGAATTGAAGGATGTCTAGGGAAAGAGAAAGAAAGCATCCACTGAGATAGGGAAGACTATGGGAGGAGCAGGCTTTGGGAGAAGTTTAAAGATTATGTTAAGTTTGAGAAGTCTGTTAGATGTTTTAGTGGTCATATTGAGCTGGCAGTTGGATATATGGGTCGGGAATTTAGGAGAGACCAGCATATGAAAATATTTAGAAGTCTGATACCAAATGAAATCACCAAAGGAGTGAGCACAGATAGGAGAAAGAGAAGACCAAAGGACTTAGCCCCCGGCTCTTAAAGATGTCTAAGTGATGAGGAAGAACCAGCAACGGAGACAAAGGAGTAGTTAGTGAGATATAAAAAAAACCAAGAAAGTGTGGTTTCCAGGAAGCCAGCAAATAAGGCATTTCAAAGAAGATGTAGTTGTCTATCATGTCAGTTATTGCTGATGGTCAAGTAAGGTGAGGACTGAGAATTCACTGCTGGATTCGGCAATATGATCTTGCGATGATTAGTTCTGGTGTGTGATAGGGGTGAAAACATAAATGGAGTAAGTTCAAGAGAGCGAAAGGAGAGAAAGTATACATGACCCTCTGAAGTAGTCTTGCTGTAAAGAAAAGGAGAAAAATGGGACAATAACTAGAGGGAAATGTGGAATCTGGTAGCTTTTTTTTTTTTTTTAAGGGAGAAAGAACTGCTTTTTATATGCTGATGAAATTTCCAATGGAGTAGGAAAAAATGATAGGGAGAGAGGCAAGGATTGTTACAGGGATGTCCGGGTAGGGCGAGTAGGAATCTAGTGCCCAAATGGGTGGGTTGGTTATTTCTAGGGACACAGCAATAGAAGAAGGTGTGGTGGTGGGAACTCTTGGAAGTTCTCCTCCTTTTGCTTCTATTATTTCAATGATACAAGAAGCAAATTTTTTAGGAGACAGCGAGATGAGGAGGGGGGTGTTAGAGGTTTGAGGAGAGAGGAGCTGGTATGAAAGCCTTTAAAAAGGGTTGAAAAATGAATGAAAAAGGTATATTTAGCATGATTTCTGGGTAGCATTAAGAATCCAGTTGGTCATAAATATAGGGTGAGACTAGTCAGCACAGCATGGCCAAGTTAGTTTACGGATACAGGTGCAGGAAGAGAGCGAGCTGGGCTATCCAGAGCTCAGGATGTCCCCAGCAAATATGGCAAATATTCAACCAAACAGGTTGAACTGAATGGAATTTATTTCTGGCCACCATATTGACTTCAGAGGGTAGTTTTCCCTGGGGATCACATGCCTGTCCCATCAGGACTCTGTCATCTTCAAGACGGAATCCACAAAACCCAGGGTTCTGAAATACTCACCGCCCTTCAAATCTGTGTTTTAAAAAATCAAACAATGCTTTTTGCATCATATCCGTGACCTGAAATTGAATAAACAATAAATTAAAATATGACAAAAATATTAATAATTATAATCAAAATAATTCCACTCCTATGAGGAATGTCTGAAAACTTGGAATTCACGTTTTGAAAAAGTTTAACATGGGAAGGAAGTCACCACATTTTTCTGTTTCTGAGTTCCAATATAATGAAAATTTTTTTTACAAAGTTCTCTGAACTTAGGATACTGTTTATTGACAATAAATTACGTCGCAAGTGGTTTCCGTGACTCTCTATTTGGTGCTATTTCCCTGACTGAATAAGTTGTAGCTAGCAGAAATTCCCAAAGCAACCGTCTGGAAAATTAAACACTAAGTAATATACACCACAGCTTGAAAACAACATGCTTTCTGCTACAAGCTCTGTAAGTTCTAAACTCAAGAGTTGGGAGAGGGACATGGAGTTACCAGTTCAGCATGGGAAGGTGAAGTGTGCTCAGAGGGCAGCCACTCACCTCATACCCCTTCAGGGAAGGGCCCACTAGAACCACCGGTCGCATAGAAGGCACCACGTCATAAGGAGGAGTGTGCTCTGTCTGCAGGAAGAGGAGAGGCGATCAGACGTTCAACACGCAGAAGGAATTGAACTATCCTATGTATTCGGCTCTAATTCTGAACTCTGTGATACAAGGCATTGGCTTCCCAGACTTATTTATTATTATTTTTTTACTTGCCTCTTTTCTAAATAAACCCAAAGATCGGTGGGTTTATTTTCCTAACATTTTCAAGTTACTCAGTTGTCTACAGTTTGCTTGCCCTCCTCAAGAAATGCTATTGACGTATTAGTTCCAAAAGCGGGCGGTGCTGCTTTTGAACAAAAACTAGTTGGTAGAACAGACAGAAAGATGTCTTATGCAGAAAAGGTGCTTAGGCTTGATGGCAAGTGAATATTGCTTTTCAGATTCATTTTCTGAAGAGTCAAAATGATCAGACCTAAGGCTTAATTAAAAAGGAAAGAAAGGTTTTATCACCTTTGCCTCTTAAGTATTTGTCTTACCTGGATGAAACCTAATTTCAAAACACTGTAACTCTCACTATCAAATACTTGACAAATTTAATTTTACTGTGAGAGTCTAAATTAATATATAATTAAAAAAAAAAAAAAGCCAGCTGCCATCGAGTCGATTCCGACTCATGGCAACCCTATAGGATAGAGTAGAACTGCCCCATAGAGCTTCCAAGGAGTGCCTGGTGGATTTAAACTGCCAACCCTTGGGTTAGCAGCCGTAGCACTTAACCACTACGCCACCAGGGTTTCCCTATATATAATAGATGGATTTCAATCAACATGCACACTTGTTCTAGTAAACATTAATCATAAAAAAATCATAATCACTGTTCATATTTTAGTGATTAATGCTTTTGGATTTTTGGTTTCTGTATCTTGATAGGAGCCTGGTGGATAAAAAAAAGCAAACCCATTGCCATCGAGTCGATTCCTACTCATGGCGACCTTTTACAGGCACAGCAGAACTGCCCCATAGGATTTCCTAGGAGCAGCTGGTAGATTCCAGCTGCTGACCTTTTGGTTTGCAGCCGAGCTCTTAACCACTGCTCCACCAGCGCTCCATCTTGGTATTAAACACATAAAATTTAACATTTATGTGTCTTAGGGGGAACGTGGTTAATGTCTGATAATATATTCAATCATGCCCTGGTGGCCTCAAAATGTTCATGCCCAACTTCCATATCTAATATGCTTCCCGAGAGAGATTCAGGTAGTGTTTCTGTTACATAAAGAATTTATGTCTTCCTGCAATAATTTCTTCCTTTTTCAGATGAGCAGAGGGAGGAGCTAAATTTTGTAGTGACTTCCAAAAGTTATTTTAAAACTTTTCAGCTTAACTGCTTTAATTTATTAAAATAAAACATTTCAAAAGCAATTTCGATAATAGCTAATTTTTTTTTTATATATTATAATCAGCTATTTCAGTAGCAGAGAAGGTTAAATTGACCCCAAAAAGGGTCTTTTTTCTTTTTTTTAACATGCAAAAGAGAGAGGTAGATATGGTCTTAGATACTGAGACAAATTTAGATCATTGTTATATGAATATTTATGCATCAAAGAGTATCCAAAAAAAAGGTTTAAAAAATCACTCACATAAAAAAAAAATGTTCTTTAAACTACTATAAAAATATGATAAGCTGATGTGCAAATGGGAGTGTAATTTTTGCATCTGCCTCTTGATCAAGAGCTTAAAATTGCTCATTACAAACTTTCTGGCTTTGTTTGATTTTAAGTTGCTTCAGGGGGGAATTGAAAAGCATTTCAAATTCAAAAGCTTCCATCTGAGATTGTGTCAATAGCTGTAGACAATATAATCTGAGGGTAGAAACTACTACTGTGACTGTGCTGTCAAATTTTACCGCATAAAGCTTTACCTCGTGTTCAAAATTAATTGTAATATACACAATACAGGTAGAATACATTTTTTTTGCAACAGAAAATAAAAAAACAAGACAGACATAATACAGTGACAGCACAAACGCCACACAAGCACCACTCTAAAGCAATCTAAAACATGGAGAACGATCTCATCACTGAATCTCAGGCTTTTTTCGTTTGTTTGCGTGTGACCTCTACATTGAAGTTTACCACATCATCGATAACATAAGAAGAATGAATACCAGTGCCGGAGGCATCATAAGCATATTTATGAAAATATTATATTCATACCACCTGGGATCATTCCGAAAATGATTAGAAACCAAGTCCTTATAACAATGTAGCTTTAAGAATACCTTTTCCACCATTATAATTAGGAATGGAAATAGTTTGATGCATGTGTTTTAGTAAGTACGAAAACTTTAGCTACTAAGAAATTGTATTTTAGGCCTTTAAACATTAAGTGGCTCAGTACTGGATAAGCCTTTCGTTCCTTCAATCTGTGAATGTTACCCATGCTAGTAATCAACCATCTTTTTAATCAACAGGGTAGCTACAGAAATTACCTTATTTGATGGAATATTGGTACTTCGTGCCCTATCTGACAATGATACATTCATTTTTATCTACCCTTTCCTATTAAACCTCTTTTGTTCCAGCTCTTTAGGAAAAAAGTTGTGATAAAATACACATTTATGAAAGTTTTAGAAGAATAAACAAATGTCAAAAAACTATTCTGAATATACACTGTGGTTTTAGTTCATGTTACTGCTTGGTAAAGTCCAGAAAGGCTGAGAGATGCTTATTTTCGAAGCTTCTGAACTCTGAATACTGTTAGTAACTTGGCTGAAAGTTTCAGCTGTGACAAGATGGCGTCAGAGAGACTGGTTCACTGTTATGGATGAACGTCAAGTGGGACTTTCTGTACTATCACAAAAATCCAGGTTAGTTTTTGCCTGGAATATGGAAGTCTTCCGTTTAAAGTAACCATATGTATTTCAAAAACAAAACTTCACAGTTCAGTATGTGACACTTCATTAATGACTTCAGAATTCTCTAACAGAGCAAAATATTTATTTGCAGAGGAAAAGAGTTCAGTATGTTGAGAGTTTAGGGAAGAGCCTACACTTTACAAATGTGTGTCAGAATACACCCATGATTGTGCCAGATTTATACCATTAGAAAGTGTAACTATAAAAGACCATCTACTAGCTATGGAAGGTGGTGTGTACAAGAAAGGAAAAAAAAATGGAAACTGGGAGGTTCCTTAAAAATAATGTCCTGAATCTACAGAACATGCTGAGAGGAAAAAGACTTTAGTCTGGAGGAAAGACAGCTCACGAATATCCTACATTTTCCAGTCAGGGGACAAGTAGTAGCATCCCTATGTTGCACCTTGGTTGGCCAGTGGCAAAGGCTCTACGCATGCCCACCAGTCCCAGGGTCCACGAGGTGAGATGCTGAAATCTGACTGATGGAGAAGGCAAGAACATCGGGAGAGTATTTATATATGACAATAGGAAAAACTCACAGTAAACCGCCAAAACAAGCCTGCAGTTTTCCACTGGTCTTGTTCATCTGCAGATTTTGCACCTAGTGGATTAGAAGTTTAAATACTGACTAAATTAAAAATTGAATTTTTTTTTTTTAGTACAAGCTATGTATCTGGATATCATAAATCAGCATCTAATAATTGTTCTAGTATGCTTGATTATAAGTTAAAATTGGGAAAAAAGAAAAAGACACAGACAGACAGAATAAGCATGCACAATAGAGGTGCATTACATGGCGTTGTCAGTGTTCGACAGGCTTGAACGTTTTAACAAATTCCCTTGGTGGTATATATTATTCCATCAAAAAGGATAAGTACTGTAATGGTGCTTTAACAGGTCACTCGCTGTATTTAGTTGGTTTGAAATGCATGGACTCAATCAGCTGTTTGGTAGGTTCTTTTCTTAGGGCAGAAATGATTGTATTTAATAAAACTGTGGCAATTAATGCTAATGATGCCAGTGGCAGGATAGACACAGCTTATGTCACTGTAAAACTTACCGATTTCTGCTTCTGCTTAGCTACAGCGGCATGGAAAAGAAACAAAGAATAACAGAGCATGCACGTTATTGGCTTGTCAAAGGACGCAGACAGTCAACAGGACTAGAAATGTGACGCAGTGCAGTTGAGCAGGTGGACAGATGGGAGCTTGGAAGCTAATGTTACCTTCTTAAAGAAGGGCATTCTTTTCTCTTTGGAGTGGGGTGACGTTACACTGTTTGCACTGGGTTTAGGGGAGCGGTGGTTTGCTGGAATATCATTTTCTTCTGCATCTAAGCCAGTAGCATCTATGTCTATAGCTATATACAGACAAACAATTCAAAAATCATCAGGGGGACAGGAGAGGAGAAATAGGTTATCAAGAAAATAAAATGAAATCAAACAAAACTAACCATCACAAAAGATCTACCATGAGTGTTCAACACGGTACATCAATAAAGTAAAATTTAAAGGCAAAGCACATTAAGAATGCAATGTAGTCAAATTTAACAAAACAAAAAGATACCTCATGATATCTGTTTGCTTGCACAAACCAGTTGTATGCTGTATCTTTTCAACAATAATATTTCGAGAAACATGTTTTTAATTAGTTGTTTCAAATATAATGTTATTTTCCGTGCCAACTGTATAAGAGTCCAGTGCAGGATATTTCACTTGACTTCTTACAATATCTGAAAACCAACTTTTAGATAATAAGCAACTCCATTGGAAACTTTTGTCACAATGGGCCTCAGATTTCTCATCCTGCCTGGTTTTGCATGAAAATAAGGGCAATGCGAAAAGGTTTGCTAAAAATGCAACAGGCATTTGAGGGAAACAGAGTATAGAAAAATCTAGATCCAGTCAACACAAGGAATCCTACAGAAGGCAAATGATTCAGGGAAGTTCCAGAATAGACAGGATTAAAATGATTTCAAGATGGTGTATGTACCCTTAGACAGAACAGACTGAAAACTAATTGTAGAATATTGTATCCAATGATACCCAAATAATATTAGTCTAATAAAATGACATAACAAGACACATGCTGACTCATATACAGACACTGGGTTTCACATGAGAGGCAGAGTGGATGGGTGGCAACGTCCCAAGTGGATATTCCGCTAGTGTTCTTATCTGTAAAATCAGGGCTTTAAGCTTGTGGCTCAATGTGCTTTCACTTGTAAAATCTTCCCAGCACTTGAAAGTTATGTTTTAAATGAAAAAAAAAAAAAGAGAGAGAGAGATTCATAATCTTATTTCACAGTTTATAAAATGCATCCACATGCATTTTTTTATAGAATTTCATCTCCTGTGAAATCAAAGCTGGAAAGTATTTTAAAGATCAGCTTCAACTCTCTTGTTTTAAGATGTAAAAGATGAATTCTGAGAGGTTAAGGGACTTGTTCTTGGTAAACAATCTGCAGAGTCAGGATTCAGAAAGCCAGGTCTCCTGCCTCTGTGTCTCCTTATCCCTTCCCCGTTCCATGCTGCCTCTCCAGCTGGGGTCCCTTCTCAGTCCCTGGGCACCCTTTCAGTCCCCTTTGCTTCCTGAATGGGGTCGCGTCCTCAGAGTCAAGAGATCACAGAGCTGAGCTCACCAGAAAATTATTCTACAGTTTAGATGGGGTAGAGTAGAAGAAAAGAAGAAAAGTTACTCACCACAGGAAAGCATCATATTATACATGTTAGCTCTCTAACAAAAACCACAGTACATTCAGATTTAAGGAAGAAATGACCATTTTGAAATTACAGACAGCTAGGTATTGAAATACGGCCACGATTCCCTGTGATGTACAAGCTGAACTGGCGCTCTTAGCAGCTACTTCTAACCTTTTCAAATGACTAGAGATCATCTGACAGGCATCACATGATTTTTCAGTTTTGAAATGATTATGGCTCAGCCTTTTGAAAACTAGGGTCTCTTATTTAATTGTTCCTTTCATTTGATTAGGTAGAAAACCTGTCATGGAGCGAAAACCTGGCACTGTTTGCATAATATTGCAAATATCAGCTATTGCTTGCATAATAGATGAGGTATGATTTTCCCTCAAGTGAAGGTACTAATGGATTGAATTAATTCCAGGTATTTAGTTAGACTTACCTAGTAAATACGTCTTCCCCCTTGCTCCGTTTCTATGCATACTAATGAGCTCAAAGTTTCAGCACATGTAGCGTGGCTGAATCGCTAGAAGATGTGCCCAGGGGTTTGGCACGATGCTGAATTGTTATACTTTCCTATCACTAACTCTTTGCTCATTTAGCACAGTTTCTTATGGGAGTTTTAATATAAGCTTGGGAAGAGTCTGAAGAAACTCTTGAGGGATGCTTTCCTTGAATCCCAACTTAGGAGGCGTATATTAGTGCCTTCCTGGATATGAAGGAGAGGCTCCGGGTCAGTATTTCATGATCCCTGTGAATATGACTTAATCAGCATCAAATGAGTTTCTCTTTGGGTGGTAAATTCCTAGATACTTTTATCTTTCTCATCTTTTATTGGGCTCCTAAAGGCCATATTCAGGGAACAGTAGCCCTGAGGCATTCGGAAATTGAGGATAACTACCTAGATGTCGGGGTCCCTGGATAGTGGAAATGGTTAACAAGCTCAGCTGCTAACGGGAAGGTTTGAGCTTCGAGTCCACCCAGAGGTGCCTCAGAAGAAAGCCTAGTAATCTACATCTGAAAAAATCAGCCATCGACAACCCTATGGCGCACAGTTCTACTCTGCACTCCTGTGGTCACCATGAGTCGAAGCTGACTCCACGGCGACTGGCGTTTTAGTTGGATGTCAGAGTCAACAGAACCCTGAGGTGGCAAAGTTAATGAACTGCACTTTTATGATTTGTCCATTGAATCATGTCCGCTGTCATCACTGAATGGATTTTTTTGTTTTTGTTTTTAAGGGTGGAAACAAATAAAAAGTTCAGCTCTGACACTGCCCAGATGTTTGGCTACTTACATACACACAACCTGAGTCAGGTTTGAAATTAACCTGGACTGGGACATGCAGGCTCTAAATCCCAAATCAGGAATTTCCTCATTTATTCAGTTTTGACTTCAATACAATGAATATTTTGGTTAACTTAAGTCTAAAGCATCTGAATTTATTCTGAAACACAGAGAATTCTAAAACATTTGGACACTTTCAGAATACACTAAAGGAACCTACTAACACAGCTGAGAAGCACTTCAACTCTTCTCAAAGTTCCGCACACTTAATTCGACTCAGACGGTTCTCTTATACTGAGAGGTGGTACTCCTTTTTTGCTTTTTATTTCATACTTGTATTTGGATACCTTGGTAAACATTAGTATTCACCTGGGAAAAACTGCTTCCACATAGCTGAAAATAGATTTTTCTTTTTTTTTTTCCATTCTTCATCACGAGCATGCATGCCTCCCCCTTTTGTAGAGTTTGGAAACATTTTCTGAAATTTTAATTTCAGTTTAATTTTAGACAACTGAGTCAAGCTGAATGGTGGAGTTAAGAGGTGACACATGTGTGCACATGTGGAGGGGTCGGGTGTACTTGTGCAGCTACCGCCTCAAGACACAGATGTGAATTGCAGCTCTTCCTTTCACAAATCCTTGAAAACACCCAAGTACATCTGTTTTAGGCAGATGCTTTTTTTCTTTAGTCTACTAACAGGTGAGGGGTGGGGATTGTAGACAGGGCCTCTGGGCAATGCTAAGATGAAAATCATCATTGCAGACCAATCCCAATTTGATCGATTAGGCAGTTTTCCTATAGAGGTGGGTGGGAAACCTTTCTAGAATTTTCTCAACTTTTCCTTTAGATCAGTTGAGCTATGGATATGAAAACTACATAGCAGGGTCCTGATATGCCTATTATACATTTTGTAGCTGGTTAATGTCTCCAAATTCCCTTGATCACAGATTTTTCTAAATTTATTTTGCAAATCTTTGTATTCAGAAAAGCTATTTCAAAACCCTGTATCTGTATACAACTTTAGTGATCCACAGTACATTCCGTTTTAAATAATCTTATTACATTAAACTCTTAATTGAGCTTTTAGTATGACAAACATCCGGCTACAAAAAATGAAATGTTATAATAAAAATACGCTAGCTTGTTTTTCAAAATGTACGAGTCTTCTTTCATTACTGCCAAATGACTGGGAGGCTGGCTACAGCGTGGCTAGAGAAAAAAAAAAAAAAACTAGCGCCATTGTAGTTTTGTCCCGGTCTACAGAGCTGGGGCTGGTAGCAGTCGGTCTGCGACTCTTAGCACAAAGTGATAGAGCATTTTTCCTTTTCAAGAGCCTGGGAAGTGTCCTCAGTAGTCTCTGGGACGGTCTTTAAGATACATGGAAAAAGTATAAGGTTTATTTAGTAATTCTTACAACTTAAAAAATTTGAGATGGAGCAGGAATAAGGCTCCTTTCCCTACACCTTCAGGGAATATCTACCTCCCAGTGATGAAGGGAAAAAACAAGCTTCATAAAAGAGTCAAAAGACTTCAGTTTTCAATTCATTACATACTATTGTATTTAACTTTGAGCAGCTTAGGATTACTGCAAGTTTTAAATACACAATTTTTGTAATCAATACGCACTCTAAAACAATTTACAGGCAGTCCCCGGTTACGAATGGACAACTCATACTTGCCCTTTAATGTTATGAAATTTGTCCTCACTTTGAAAGGACTGAAACAACTCAAGCTGGCAACAAATTCTTCTTCACAGTCACCTTCAGGTGCTGCAGCTTTTAAATCAATGAAAAAGCTTCGAACCTTTTTTTTGCACTAAAATAAGGCTAAATAAGAACAGTAAGCACCTTACTAAGTTACTGACTGAAAATTTGACTTAAAGGCACAGTCAGGAAAGCATCTCATTAGTATCTCAAGGACTGCCTGTGTTTCTTAGGTGCTTATATTTTGCTCACTTAAAAATTGCTCTAGTTTTTGTTAAGAAGCCCTTGATTTGGTCTCTAAAAGCTGCCAATGCTCAGGAATGAGATGGGATCTCTAGTAACTGGGAAATCATGTTCTTAATACACACTAATCACAGTGCAACTGGTTTCTGAATTTCTCCACAGATACATAATTCTTTATGTTTTGACCTCTTCCCACTTCCAAATTCTTATAAATCACACACAGAATCATTTTGCCCAGAAGCTCCACTGATAAATCCCCTATAATCTCACTCTGACTCCCAGCTACATGTCTTAGCCCACTAAGATACTGATCACTGGCTTTCATGCAATCCAACCAACTGGTCTCATTCTATTGATGTAGAGGTACAGGTTCTACACACAATGAAAGGGTTGCCAGACTTAACAAATAAAACTTCAGTTAAATTTGAATTTCAGATAAACAAAAAATAATTTTTTTGGTATGTCTCATAATTTTTTTTTTTTTTTAGTGCAAGTATATCCCGTGCAATATTTACTTAGACTAAAAATTTTTTCATGGTTTATCTGGAATTAAAATTTAACTGGGTATCCTTTATTTTTTTTATTTACCCACCCTGAGAATGAACCTACTACTTTGAAAAGAGAACAGTAGTTACTGTTCTCTTTTTATTTAATATTTGAAAGCTGTATCTCACATTGCACTGTAGTTGTGAGTGGACATTCATCCATTTACTGCCCGTAAGAATGTGCTGGGCATCAGGGTGGGCAGAGGGATAAAAAGTTAAATATGTTCATCACGTTGGTCATCTATCTACAGCAACTTAAAGCAAACACATCAATAGACTACCCTTTTGACAAGGCCAGAGAAAAATTTCCCCATATTATTCCTAACTCCATATGGGTACTCTTATTTCTGATCCCTTTTAACATTTATAGGGTACCATCCCAATATCATGATTCAGTGTATGTCAATTCACAAAACTAGTGAAGGCCAAAGAAAGCGTGAAAGGCAGTATGTACTGTTCAGCACTTATCACCTACTTACCAGATGATGGAGGTGTAGATTTTCTGGAACTAGGTACTATGTCACCCAAACTGGATAATGAATTTCCTCCTGATTTACTAGAGTAAAGCAAAAATTTACATTAAATCTGACACTTATTTTAGATCTTAAAATATATCTCTTGCTCAATAAACCTGACTATTCAGTTTGTCTTTATTGAACTAAAAAAACTGTCTTTCCTAAAACCAAAAACCAAACCCATTACATCAAGTTGATTCTGACTTACAGCAACCCTACAGTACAGAGTAGAACTGCCCCATAGGGTTTCCAAGGAGTGGCAGGTGGATTCCAACTGCTGACCTTTGGTTAGCAGCAGACCTCTTCACCACTGCGCCACCAGGGCTCCGCTCTGTCTTTCCTACAAAAGGGCAAACAGTAATTTTCCAATGGCGATTTCTGGAGTACTTTAAACAGCCATGTGATGGTCTTAGTTTTCAAATTCAAGGTTTAATTTTAAAAGGCCTAGGGAAAATGGAAGGGATCTAGGGTAATCTCTAAGAAAAAAAAAAAAAAAAAAAGGGTAATCTCTGCAGCCTTCAAATTCTCTGCCAGGGTCACAGATAGCTAAAGAGCAGTGATCTTCTTTGCTTTTTATTTTAGAGGCCCTCAGAGGCAATGTATACAACTTAAAGGCTAACACCAAAACTGAACGTTTCCTTCTTATTTGGTTACTGCACCTCTGCATTAGCTTTTTTTTTTTTTTTTTTTTTAAAGTGTGCTAGGATTGAAAGCAGGAGCCCTGGTGGCACACTTCGCTGCTAAACAAAAGGTTGGTGGTTTGAACCCATGGAGCAGCTCCACAGAAAAAAGACCTGGAGATTTGCTATCATAAAGATTACATTCAAAATATTTATGAATTGTGACAATTATTGCAAATAGTCCAAATGTTCAGGGTACAAATTTGTCCTTAACTTTTAATTCTATAAAAATGCCAAGTTACTGAACAGTGCCCCACTTCTATCGCCTTTGATTTCTGTAAATTTTTATAATGTATGTATCAGAGTTTTTAAAAAACCATAAGACTGCCAAGTTCTGGTTATGTCCTCAACATAAACCTACATTTAAAACGCTAAGAGACAAACAAAAACATCTGCAAGCAAGTAAAAACATTTTCACATACTACAGCAAAAAGCTTGGGTAAAGAGATAGAACAAAAGAAAATCAAAGGAAAAAAGGATATGTTATAGGAAAAGGTAACTCAGTTCCCTAGAGTAACTTACAAAATGTCACACTGCACAATATGAATAATTTGTAGCCCTTTAAGAAAGAAATGCAATACCAAAATGAATATATGTAACATAATACATATATTCATTTTGGTATTGCATTTCTTATTTTAATACATAATAGCAAAGGACAATACTAATACCAATCAGTTCTGTGCTTACTCTGTGGGGGCCCTGTGCTCCATGATTTGCAGACTAGCATGGTAGCCCATCTGAGGTCAGTCTACCATTAGACTGATCAGGTTTTAATCCTGGTTCTACCATTTACAAGCTGTGTGACCTGGATCAATTTCCTTAACTTCTCCTAGCCCATTTCCTCTGTGAAGAGGAATCAAATCAACTACATCTGTGAAAAGAGACAATGGAAAACCTCAATATTATCAGTCAGAAAAAGGCCAGGGGCTGACTGTGGAACAGACCCTCGATTGCTCATATACAAGTTCAAGTTGACAATGAAGAAAATTAGAACAAGTCCAAAAGAGCCAAAGTACAACCATGAGCATATCCCACCTGAACTTAGAGATCATCTCAAGAATAGATTTGATGAGGTGAACACTAATGATTGAAGACCAGATGAATTGTGCAGTGACATCAAGGACATCACACATGAAGAAAGCAAGAGGTCATTAAACAGACAGCAAAGAAAGAAAAGACCAAAATGGATATCAGAAGAGACTCTGAAACTTGCTCTTGAACATCGAGCAGCTAAAGCAAAAGGAAGAAATGATGAAGTAAAAGAGCTGAGCACAAGATTTCAAAGGGCGGCTCGAGAAGACAAAGTATTACAATGACATGTGCAAAGGCCTGAAGATAGAAAACCAAAAGGGAAGAAGACACTTGGCATTTCTCAAACTGAAAGAACTGAAGAAAAAATTCAAGCTTCTAGTTGCAATACTGAAGGATTCTATGGGGAAAATATTAAATGACCCGGGAAGCATCAAAAGAAGATGGAAGGAATACATAGAGTCATTATACCAAAAAGAACAGGTTGACATTCAGCCATTTCAAGAGGTAGTATATGATCAGGAACTGATGGTACTAAAGGAAGAAGTCCAAGCTGCACTGAAGACACTGGTGAAAAACAAGGCTCCAGGAATTAACAGAATATTAATTGAAATGTTTCAACAAATGGATGCAGCTCTGGAGATGCTCGCTCGTCTATGCTAAGAAATTTGGAAGACAGCTACCCGGCCAACCAACTGGAAGAGATCCATATTTGCACCTATTCCCAAGAAAGGCGATCCAGCCAAATACGGAAATTATCGAACAATATCATTAACATCACATGCAAGCAAAATTTTGCTGAAGATCATTCAAAAAGGCTGCAGCAGTATATCGACAGGAAACTGCCAAAAATTTAGGCCAGGTTCAGAAGAGGACGTGGAAGCAGGGATATCATTGCTGATGTCAGATGGATCCTGGCTGAAAGCAGAGAATACCAGAAGGATGTTTACCTGTGTTTTATTGACTACGCAAAGGCATTCGACTGCGTGAATCATAACAAATTATGGACAACATTATGAAGAATGGGAATTCCAGAACACTTAATTGTGCTCATGAGAAAACTGTACATAGATCAAGAGGCAGTTGTTCAGACAGAACAAGGGGATACTGCATGGTTTAAAGTCGGGAAAGGTGTGCATCAGGGTTGTATCCTTTCACCATACCTATTCAGTCTGTATGCTGAGCAAATAATCAGAGAAGCTGGACTATATGAAGAAGAATTGGGGATCAGGATTGGAGGAAGACTCATTAACAACCTGCATTATGCAGATGACACAACCTTGCTTGCTGAAAGGGAAGAGGATTTGAAACATTTACTGATGAAGATCAAAGACCACAGCCTTCACTATGGATTACACCTTGATATAAAGAAAACAAAAATCCTCATAACTGGACCAATAAGCAATATCATGATAAATGGAAAAAAGATTGAAGTTGTCAAGGATTTCATTTTACTTGGATCCACAATCAACACCCACAGAAGCAGCAGTTAAGATATCAGAAGACACATTGCACTGGGCAAATCTGCTGCAAAGGATCTCTTTAAAGGGTTGAAAAGCAAAGATGTCACCTTGAAGACTAAGGTGCGCCTGACCCAAGCCATGGTATTTTCAATTGCCTCATACGCATGCGAAAGCTGGACAACAAATAAGGAAGACCAAAGAAGAATTGAAGCCTTTGAATTGTGATGCTGGCAAAGAATATTGAATATACCATGGACTGCCAAAAGAACAGATAAATCTGTCTTGGAAGAACTATAGCCAGAATGCTCCTTAGAAGCAAGGATGGTGAGACTGCGTCTTACATGCTTTGTACATGTTATCAGGAGGGATCAGTTCCTGGAGAAGGACATCATGCTTGGCAGAGTACAGGGTCCACGGAAAAGAGGAAGACCCTCAATGAGATGTACTGACACAGTGGCTGCAACAACGGGCTCAAGCATAACAACTACTGTGAACGTGGTGTAGGACCAGGCAGTGTTTCATTCTGTGGCACACAGGTTCGCTATGAGTTGGAAACGACTTGACAGCACCAAACAACAACAACCGTTTCCCTAGAGTTATTATAAAGCTGAGGTGGGCACTAATGCTGGACCAGCGATAGGAGGAAGAAGAGAACCTGTCTCCCTAAGAGTTCTGGCAAAGACTTCTGCCCCGTTCCTACTCTTTATGGAGTAGTTTTCATTTCTCAGTTTGTAGATGAAGCAGCGAACAAAGGTAAACAACTCTATCTGCAAAAATCTATCACAAATTTTCCAAAATGCATTCTACAGAATGCCATTCCTAAGACATAAAACAATAAAAGTTTTTATGATAAAATTATTTTAGTAAATGGATGAAAAGCAGCCCCATCCCTCCACCCAGATTCACAGTGCATGTTAACATATTAAAGGCTCTGAAAAACCCTAAAATAACTTTCTATTACCTACTACGGTCCTGAACTTCACTGACCATGGGACCCTTTTCTCAAATGGATCAACTGGAAAACCCCAAAAAATGTGGAATTATCTTTAACAAACTAAAAACAAAATGCTTCCCATCTCAACAAACTGTATCCTACCTCATGGACGCACCACATCTATAATCCTTGAAAATGAAATTTTCTACAACAAAGCTAAGTAGCACACTAGGGATTGAAAGAATATTATCAGGTCTTCAACATTTTGCAGGTAAAATGCTCATGTTGTTTTTATCTACATACCTCTACTTTTACATGACTAAAAGCACCCCACAATCTGATAACCCTGAATAACCCAAGGATTAATAAATTCAAATAGGGGGTAGAAGTCTCAAAACATGGAGGAATCCATGTGAAGTAAAAGATCTTGATGGTTGTAGAATGCTAGTTAACAGAGATAGATATTCCAAACCAAAAAGCATATTCTATTTCACTCATTTGCTGACACCTGAAAAACATGCTTGCTAACAATATATTATGACTGACAAAGGAATTTACATCATTATATAAATGGATACAATAGAAAAGAGAACCCTAGATACATTAAAGACTTGCCCATAGCACATCCTTTCACATAGGGAGAGGTATACCATGTCCATGAACTTGTCCGCACAGGTTCAATTTAAAATTCACTACATGTATGAGTGGGAGTCCCTGGATGGTGCAAATGGTTAAGAAGCTCATCTGATAACTGAAAGCCTGGTGGTTCCACCCAAAGGAGCCTCGGAAGGCAGGCTTGGCAATCTATTTCTGAAAGATCAGTCACTGAAAACCCTATGGAGCAAAGTTCTACTCTGACACACATGGGGTTGCCATGAGTTGGAACTGACTCTACAGCAACTGGCCTATGTATGAGTAGTCCTTCTCCTGATTCTTTTAGTGTAGAGCAAACAACCTCAAGAATCCTAACCCAGTGCCATTGCCGTTGAGTTGATTCCGACTCATAATCCTAGGAAGGGTTATTCAGCCCCAGGCTATTACATAACTCATCCAACTGCTATCTGCAAGGGCAATTTTAATCGTTTCATATTTAAGTTTCCCTTTTAATGTTCGACAGTAGGTAGAACAAAAATTTGAGTTTCTCAGGTGAAAATGAAACTAACTGACAAGAGCTGCTATTTGCCAATGATATTTTTGGTTGTCATCTCAAAAATTCTTCCACGCCTTGCCAGGCAGCTCGGACACCAGGATTCAATTCCATGGCTGCTCAGGGCCAGAGTATTTTCAGTAAGAAATAAGGACCTCGGGATCTCTTCTGCACTGAGTTCTGAATTTAATACTCCATGACCTTGTCGTTAGGTGCTGTCAAGCTGATTTTTGACTCACAGTAACCCTGTGTGTTGCAGAGTAGAACCCTCCTTAGTGATTTCTAGGCTGTAATCTCTACAGAAGCAGATTGCTAGGTTTCTCTCATGGAGCTGACAGGTGGGTTCGAACTGCCAACTGTGGCTTAGCTGCTGAGCACTTAACTGCTGCACCACCAGCACTCCTTCTATGACCTTATCTGTTTTTACTGATGATAATTAACTTGATTGTCTCTAAAACAGGATGAAAATCAGACTCTGAGATGATGTTTTTAAAAGGCAGGGCATGTGATGCTATCAGTAAACTGTATCACTAGTCTACTTTTAAACGCATGATGAAGATTGGAGAATACAACCAACCACAGTACGTGAACAAATGGCATAATCTGAATTTTTACGCAAACACTTGATATTTTTCTCATACCTGGAGTAAAATTTCCCTTGCTTGGCTCTCTGTTCATGCTGAAGCCTCATGTTTTCTAGTTTGACTGGGCTTGGAATGAATCCGATTTCACAACCTTCTTTAACCAATCGTCCTATCCACCAGTCATTGTTAAATTTCTGGACACAAAACAACATTATTAAAATCTGCATACAGAACTTCAATTCTTCAAAATAATCCTTTCTTAAATTTTCTTCTATATAACCTATTTTCAGTGGAGGGAAGTATTATGACAATCACAATTAACTCTGTCTGAAATATCACAACTCAAGAAACCATGAGGTTCATGGGTTTAGCATTCAAGAGCGAAGTATTTTTAGTGTGCTCAGCAATCCACTGGAGGCTTTACTCTTCCCTTTCCTTCATCATGCTGCCTTACTTAGTACCAGCCTGAGTCCCACTTCAGCTGCTGCTGTCACCACGAGTAGGGTAAGCTCTCCTAGTTCAAAGATTAATAACCTTTCCTAGCTTGAGATAATTAAGAACCGGGAAGCATTACAGAGCTCTTCCTCTTATACAGTCAGATTAATTAGAAGTAGTAAAAGTCAGAGGTATATATTGAAATCTAAGAGAAATATTTTGTGTCAGAACAAAATTGACCTCTGTGCAGTTTTATAATTATCACGATACAGTCTTCACAGTTTACTTCCCTACTTATGTTGATTTTCACAATGTATGTCTTGTGGAGGGAATATTTATCCTCAATCTATATAATCTGATTTTCTGCAACCAAACAGTGTTTTTCAAGTCTGCTCTCAAATACTTCAAAACAGAGTCTCCATTCTGTTTTTCTGTTCTTTCCATGGTAGAAAGAGATCCTTCTCCAAGCACCAGCCATTGGAGGAAAGAGGCCCTATGATTCATCTAACTCCCCAGTATAAACTGAGATTCTGGGCAGGCCATCACTTCTGAAACCTTTTTCTATCTTTCCTTTCCAAGAAATGTTTTGCACCTCTTTCTAAAAGTTAACGAAATGGCAGGCTCTAAAATTCTCTAGGCTCTTCTATTTGGCAGTCACCACAGACTGCGCTCACAGTCTTTGGTGCAGTGAGCGGTTACATTTACACATGCTCCCCAGAGATATCACCCCCTAGATGGAAGTGCTCCAACTGGAAATTCCTCCAGATCCAAGGAAGCCTCGTACTCACCCACGGAGAACACTATGGGGCGGAGGGGTGAGTTTCTGGTCATTTAGTACGGCGTTCTGCACAACAGGCCTTTGATAAATGTTGACTCAAAACAAACCTTAATGAAGGGTGAGTTTTTCCAATTTACAGACTAAGTCATTGTTAACAGAAAGGTGGAGACTTTTGGCAAGGAGGAGAAGGAATTTTCCTGATTATCTGTTTCTGGCCTTGTTGGCTCCAACTCCTAGCAGTCCCTTTTCCTATGCAGAAATCTCTCATCTAAGAAGGAGAAAGGGCACGGTGGTCTGAGGTTATAAGTTGTCAGCAAAAAAGAGAGGTCATGAATTCTAGATATTATTATTAAACCCATCCCACATGGTTACACTTCAGACGTGAGAAAAAACTATAAATAATCAAGGTCAAACAGTAACAGAAAAAGCACAGGTTAGGCATAAAAAAGGATCATCTGGTCTAGTCGTTCCCAATTTCTGGGCCAGAGAGCCCAGGGGAGCCCTGAAGTTATTGCAGGAGGCGTGTAGCTCCTTTTGACTTTAAGGAGGTATATTTATATTTGAAAAGGTTGAGAGCCATCGGTTTAGACTGTATGTTGTATAACTTACAGCTACACACAAGGCTAGTTCACAGCAATGAGAAATACAAAATGATGTGTCAAGGTGAAAAGTCAGGCAGGCAGAAACTGAAACTATCTTCCTTACTTCCTTAACATGCAGAAAATCTTTTGCTTCGAATGAGATGGCCATGCCTGGCACTGGAACGTCATCTTCGTGGGCTGCACTGTAGCTGACGTTTGTTCGAACTGCAAATGCAACGGGCTTTGTCTACAGAGGGAAAAAGAAGGGAGACAAAAATAAGGGGAGAAATAACAGTGTTCCCTCCTTTTCCCCCCAGAATAAAAAGATACACTGCATGAGTGTCGTCATGGTTGCTTTTTCCACATTGGTTCTTTATCATGAATCGGCTTATTAGTATTCAGAACACACAAAATCTTCCCGCTCAATCTTCCCGCTCTCAGTTACAGACCACCCATTTCCTTCCTAGAAAAAGGCCATTGTTCTCTTTGAAAGCACTACAAGCAATTTAGGTGTGTTTACAGCACAACACACCCTGTAGCCACTGGAAATCAGAAAACTCAAACCTGAATAAAATGCCTAGCTCTTTTGTTTCGGTGGCAAAGGCTTAGTCCGCACCACCTGCCCCCAAACATCTACTTTAATTAACAATTAGTGACAAAATTTCAAAAGGTACAACTTTTTTGGAGGAAAAAGAACCGGGGATATAGCTTACAACACTAGCAACTATTATTCACAGCTGCAGTGACATATGAAAGCAATGACCTTTCATTCTATTATTTCTCCTTCTTGAGCTCACTCAGCCTCCAAACATGATAACGCTAATTAAGCTATCCATGATCTGGTGCTTTGCAAAACTTCAGATAAACATTTTTGTCTTCTATTCAGGCCATCGGAAACCCTGGTGGTGCAGTGGTTAAGTGCTACGGCTGCTAACCAAGGCGCTCCTTGGAAACTGTGTGGGGCAATTCTACCCTATCCTATAGGGTCCCTGTGAGTTGGAATCGAGTCAATGGCAACGGGTTTGGTTTTGGGTTGATCTAGGCAATACCTGTTTATCCACGAGGTGAAAAAAAAAAAGGCACACTTAGAAACAGTGAAAAAGAGGTATTATTCTAACTGGCTTTGTATTTCTTACACATTACAGGCAACAGATTCCTTCTGAGCAGTTTCTCCTCACTCAGCGAGCTCTTCACCGGGCCTTGTCAGGGAGGACAAGGGAATTGGAATAGAAAGATCCAGTCTTCATTTCCTAAGCTCTGTACAGTTGACCCTTACTACCTGACTGCTCTCTAACAGCCTCAAGGTTACTCAGATCCATCCACAATTTGCAGATGGGGAGAGGTGGACAAAAATTTGGGTACAGACACAGTATATGTTAAGCTGGAATTACCTATCTGAAACCATTTCTTGGTATCCACTATAATGTTTGATCATACAAGGGCCATTGGAAACAGGGAAAATTTAAAAAAAAAAAAAAAAAAGTAGAGATGAAATTTGGAAATGAAGAGTGGTGAGGTTTGCACAACATGATGAACATGATGTCACAAAACGAGGAAACAGCAAATATTTATTTAACACAATTAAGAAAAAGGTATAGAGAAAAGCTGTCCAGAGCTTGGTTCCTGAAACACAATCTTTGACAGCATGATGGTGTTCCCATTTTTTAATTGGATTTTTTCAACATGTGATTTTAATTCCCACAGCTAACATCATAATATATGTGATTTTATTCCGTTTTCTTAGTAATATAGTATCCTTCTGTGATAATATGATTTTTATCCACAATTTATCTTAAGTTAAAAAGTTATTTCAACCAGTAATCACTGTTTGACATGCATATTTACAGTTTATTCACTATGATATTCTGCTTTCAAAGTCTTCATGCAAAAGTCTGTTTCTATTTAGAATTCTTTCCTTAGGACAACATGAGCAAGCCAGGATTTACCAGGACCTTTTTTTTTTTTTTAAATTGTACTTTTGATGAAGGTTTACAGAGCAAACAAGTTTCTCATTAAACAATTAATACACATATTGTTTTGTGATGTTGGCTGTCAACCCCATGACATGTCAGCACTTTCCCCTTCCCGACCTTGGGTTCCCCATTACCAGCTTCCCTGTCCCCTCCTGCCTTCTCTATCGAGATCTTTTAAATTTTATTCTACACTACTGCCCAAATGAAATATACTATTTACAATTACTAGCACTGTATGGGAAACCCTGGTGGCATAGTGGTTAAGGGCTACGGCTGCTAACCAAGAGGTTGGCAGTCCAAATCCACCAGGCGCTCCTTGGAAACTCTATGGGGCAGTTCTACTCTGTCCTATAGCGTCACTATGAATCGGAATCGACTCGACAGGACTGGGTGGTGGTAGCACTGTATGATGATATCCTTTCAGTTAGATGTAGTCTTAAACAGACTTGATTTTACTGCTAGAAATAACATTTCCCTGAGTAGAGCCATCCATTTTCAGGAGAGTTTCTGATCACTAAAATACAGGTCCAAGAATTTTTCTTTTTTTTTCCTCTGTTAAAAAAAAATGTTTAATTTCCTTCAGGGTCTTTCCTTTATTCCTTGGAGGATACAGAAAATTTAAGCACGGCATATATATTTTCTTCAGTGGATGGTATTAGCTTTAAATGTGCAACTCTACAGAGGACCCCACAGAAAATCTCATGTCTTTTACATACTAATCACTTTTTCAAATATTTGAATATCTTTCTAGAGGAGGCACTGAATAAAAGAAAAAGAAATCAAAGGGGTGATATGACTCTAGGGGCCACAGATAATAACTGTATGTTCTTAGATTAAGATGCCAAGTACAGAATGTGCCTACTTTCTTGGCTTACCTATAACCAAAAATCTCTCCTTAGATGCAGAGGTTTCTGTGGGAATTGCCTTTACAGCATATACAGGTGGGAAAGAAGCACAGCAGAGTCCTCTGCATCAATATCTTTATTTCAGAGACACTATTTCTACAATTAGAATGGAAAGTAGTTAAAGTGGGGCAAGGAGGGGGTGGCAGAGATACAGTCAGGAGAAGAGAGCTTATCAGTTTGAAAGATGCCAGGATGCTAACCAAAGGGGCCAAATGACAATCTCACTTTCGATTCCCTAAACTCATTTCAGCTCTACCTAGCTCAAGCAGTGGGTCTAGAATGAGGAATGCCAGTCAGGCTGGGTCCAGGGGAGTGTTTGAGGCCGGCTCTGTGGCCACAGGACTTAAGCTGTATTAGCTCCATAGAGGCCAGCCTGTAGAAACCCACAGACTACAGTCAGAGATGCATTTTAGGATTATAAACCCATTGCCATTGAGTCGATTTCGACTCACAGCGACCCTATAGGACAGAGTAGAACTGCCCCATAGGGTTTCCAAGGAGCGGCTGGTGGATTTGAACTGCTGACCTTTTGGTTAGCAGCCGTAGCTTGCTGTAGCTCTTAACCACTGTGCCACCAGGACGCCTCCAAAGGATTATAAAAGGAGTGATTTTTACTTTCTCACAACCTTTCAGGAATTACCAGGTCTAAGTGTGAGCCTGTCCTATAGGGTCGCTAAGAGTTGGAATCGACTACAGCAACAGGTTTTTTTTGCTTTTTTTAATGTGTTACAAAACAGTTATTATCAAGTAAGGGATAAATAACTTTAAAAAATCTCTTTGTTCATAAAGTAGAATAAAGAGATTATCATTAATTTGGTGATACTATTGCTGGCTTTTTTCCGTACTGACTTAATGAAGTAATAGTGAAACTAATAATTTTCATGCATACAACAAAATATACAGTTAAGTTTACTAAAAATATGCCAGCGACAGAATAAGTACTATTAAAAATAAAAATAAAATTCACTCAATAAGAATAAAATTAAATTTCTGATTACGATTAACAGTTACATACATTTTTATGCATCAATTTTTTAATTTCTTAACACAAAAGATGCATTTTAAGTAACAAAGTTATGTTTTTTCCATCTTCATGATGGAAAACCATCAATAGCTGATCATTTAATAGAAAAACGTATAGCTTATGTTTCAATGTCTCCGATAAATTTGTCTTCAGCATTAACTACTCCCAACTTTCAATAGTTTTCAAGGAAATTGAAAAAAAAAAGTATAACCCACATTCCTAATATAAGAGACTATGGAAAAGAGATTAAAAGTCTAATCAGCTTTTGATCTACTTTCTTGTAATATACACTAATTTCCTACAAAACTAAACTCTTCCACAATTTTAAATACCTTAATAGGACTATATCATCGAGTCTAATACAGGAAACACTCAGGAAGCAGAGATGGCCATTGACTTTTGAGAATAAGATCAGGATCCCCTGGTTTCATTACCACATGGTAATACTTTAGTTCCCGGCTATCCATCTCTGGTTACAACTTCTCAGTATCATTTTTCTACTTTCAGTGATAATCAAGAATCTTTCCAGATCAAATAAAGTTTTTTAACTTTATTTTAATCCTCATATATAGACAAAAATTCTGTAACATATTCTGGAAAATCCTGCCATGAGTCTTGCCAATCTTTGAACTTTAAAAAAAAATCTTTGGTTAATTGATTACAAGCCATCAAGGGTAGTCTGAGAATTCTTTTAGTAGCAAAACATATCAAACCATGGTGATAAAAAGAAAGTAACAACTGATTATATACTCTGCTGACTGAACACTGAATCAGGCTGAGTAAGCAAACAATCACAATTTGTCATCAGATTAAATTTAAATATGCAATTTAACTGATTCCAGAAATGTAAATTTCCTCTCCAGAGCTGATTCATTTAATATTTATTAAGTAATGTAAAAGTAACTAACATGCCTACTATCTTAGGCCCCTGACCTCACAGAGATTATATTCTAGTGGAGGAGTTGCTATCAGTAAGATCATTTCAAATAATGAATAAAATAAAGAGATTAATGAGAGTAGAGAGTAACTGTGGGGCAGGAGGGTGGGCGGGGAGGGGGAGCAGGGTGGGTGGGGAGGGGGAGGAGGGTGGGCGGGGAGGTGGAGGAGGGTGGGCAGGCAACAGGAAATGGGGTGGTCCGGGAAAGCCTCCTTGGCATTCTCAGTGAACCACCCATCCGTTCACTCATTAATCGTGTGTCAGGTACTGTTATAGACGAAATACACCAGTGAACAATAGAAACTAAGATTCCTGCCCTCTAGGAGCTTACATTCTAGAAGGGAGTAAGATAATAAAAAATAGATAAACAGAGCCCTGGTAGAGTAATGGTTAAGAGCTCAGCTGTGAACCTAGAAGTTGGCAGTTTGGATCCACCAGCCGCTCCTTGGAAACCCTATGGGGCAGTTCTACACTGTGCTAAAGGGTCGCTATGACCCTGTATAAATAAAATACCTTATATGTTCCTGTTACTAGCTGTTGGCCAGTCAGCCCCTGGCCCCATGTCCAACAGAATGAAATGCTGCCCAGTCCCTAACCATTCCCAGGATTGGTTATGAATCAGACCGTTTTAATCCACACAGTTTTCATTGGCTGGCTTTGTCCCACTTAGTACAAAGCTCAGGTGAACCTGTTCAGCATCACAGCAACACACAAGCCTTCACTGACAGACAGGTGGTGGTGGCTGTGTTAGGGTACACTCGCTGGGACTTGAACCTATGTCTTCTGCATGGAAGGTAAAAATTCTACCACTAAACCACCAAGGTGACAAATACTATGGAAAAGGAAAAATCAATACAAGGTAAGGAGAACCAGGGTGCAAGATCACAGGGCAGGTACAATTTTAAATGGGGAGTACAGGTAGCCTACATAGAGAAGGTAAAGTCTGAACAGAAATGTGAAGGGGGTCAGGGAATTTTGATATCCAAACTCCACACAAACGGAATAGCCACTGCAGAGGCCCAAAAGTGGGAGTGAGCCAGGTGTGTCTGGGGAAGAAAAGGAAGTCAAAATGGCTGGAGTGAACAAAGGGAAAGTAATAAATGATAAGATCAGAACGGTCAAGTCACCTGTGGCTTGCAGGTCACAGTTAAGACTTCTGGCTTTTATTCTAAGTGAGATGAGAAGTGATTGGAGGGTTTTCAGCAGAAAAGTGATGTGCTCTGAAATATTAAAAGAACTATAGTGGCTTCCATATTGAAAAGCCTTTGGGGACCAGGTTGGGGAAACCAGGACACCAGTTGTAGACTAACACAATAATCCAGGTAGAGAGAGGGTGGTGGTTAAACCAGGATGGCAGCAATGGAGGTAGTACAAAATGGTCCAATTCCCACACATTTTTCAAAGTAGAACCAACAGGACTTGTTGACAGATTTGATGCAGGTGGGAAAGAAAGAGAGCCAAGGAGGATGCCAAATGTTTTGGGCCTAAGCAATTAGAAGGATGGTGTATCCACTGAGTGATATGAAAAGGCTACAGGTAGGTAGGAGGCAACAGAGTAAATCAACTAGAGAAGTAATGTACAACAGTCAGAGTTCAGTTTTGAAGATGAAAAAATTTGAGGTATGCATAAAACATCCAAGTAGAGTTCGGAAAAGTGCCCACATTCTGGGAGTCTGAGGGAGAGATCTGGGCTCAGGAAAATAAGTTTGTAAGTCTCAGGAATGTAGATGACATTTAGGGCCAAGAGTCTGGATGAGATGGCTGAGGAAATGCGTGTACATGGGGGCACTGTCACGGGCAAAAGGGACTCAGAAGGATGATCAACAGAAAAGAAGGCAGACTGCTGAGACTGCACTTTTCAGGAAGTCAAGTAAAGAGGATGCTCCAAAGACAAGGAAGCGATCAGCTGTGTCAAACACTGCTGATTGGCCAAGTAAGACAAGGGCTGAGCACTGACGTGGATTTTGCAACCTAGAGGTCACTGTTGACTTCTATAAAAGCCAATTCAATGGCTTACTGGAGTGATAGCCAGATTGGAGCTGTTTAAGAGAAAATAAAAGGAGAGGAATTAGACACAGTGGATATACGCAATTCTTCCAGGAAATTTTGCTGCAAAGGAAAGAAAGAAACAGGGCAATGGGTGGCAGGGGAAGTGCGTCAAGATCCTTTTTTTTTTTTTTAAGATAGCAGAAAAAATTGCTTGTTTCTGTGTTGATGTGAATGAACCAGTGGAGACCAAAAAGGTGACTGATCACGTATGAAAAAGTACAAAACAAAGAAGAGCCATGTCCCTGCTGAGGCAGGGGAGGGACGAGGATCCAGTGTAAAGTAGAGGATTTGGCCTCCTACAGAAACAAGGAGTTCAACTTTGGTGCCAAGCAAGAGGAATTCCTGGGTGGTACAAACGGTTCATGTGCTCAGTTGCTAACTGAAAGTTTGGAGGCCCAAGTCCACCCACAGGGACCCTGGAAGAAAGGCTGGGTGATCTACTTCCAAAAAATCAGCCACTGAAAACCTTAGGGAGCACAACTCTGCTCTGACACACATGGGGTCGCTGTGAGTCAGAGTCCACTGCATGGCAACTAGTAACAAGCAGGAAGGCAGACTGTCTGAGTGTAGATGCTTTTGGCCAGTGGCTGCGGTAGTAGGCAATCACCTTCCAACTGCTGCGGTTTCTCAGTGGAATAGGAATGTGGGAGTAAAGATGGGGAAGAAGGTATTAGAGACTTGAGGAGAGAGGATGTGTGTGCGATACGGTCATCCAAGAGAGAGGAAGACAAATGAACTAGGGAAGTAATGTAGGATTGCCTGGCAGTGTTAAAGGTCCACTTGAGGGTCAAGGTCCTCAATTTCTAGTGAGCTAGCAATGTCACACTAGAGCATAACGGGCATCATTACACTGCAATAAAGTTAAAAACAAAATTCCTCACCAAAGTATCGTGGCTTTAAAATGACCTTTCTCATCTTTTGAATTTCTACAGCAATTTTATAGAAGCGTATATTAGAGTATACATACAAATATATTCTGTATACGTTTGGAGCATTCTTATTGACTTCCAGACTGAGCTCTCCATTAAGTTCCAGCCCTTTTCAGCCCTATTTATTTTTTATTCCAGCCTCCAAGCAGTTACCACAGTACTAAAAAAAAAGATACCATCGCGTCAAATCTAACTCATGGTGACCTGAAGTGCATCAGGAGCAGAACGATGCTCCACAGGGTTTTCAGTGGTTATGGTCTTTTGGAAGCAGATCACCAGGCTTTCTTCTGAGGCACCTCTGGGTGGATTTGAACCACCCACCTTCCAGTTAGTAGTCAAATGCTTAACCGTTTGTGGCACCCAGGGACTCCTTAAAACCAGCTGCAGTTGAGCTGATTCTTACTCATGGTGGCCTCATATGTGTCAGAATAGAACTGGGCTCCACAAGGTTTTCAGTGGCTGAGTTTCTGAGAAGTTACGTGGCCAAGCCTTTCTTCCAAGGTGCCTCTGGGTGGACTCAAGCTTTTAACTTTTCGGTTGGTTGCCAAGCAAGTGAACCATTTCCATTACCCATCGGCTCCAACATAGTACAAAAAAAAAAATTAATAACTGTCAAAAGAATTAATTCAGGATTTGATTCTGCTAGAATCATCGGTAACAGGTGTTTACTCAGCATCTAGTCTATGGAAGGCTGTTATCACAGCTCCAGGGCCTGCAAAAATTGAATTTTTAAATTAAGGTTGGTCTCATCAGGACTTTGTTTTATATAATTAATATGCATATATTAAGTGTAAGTGTGTTTGTATGTATATGTAATTTAAAATAACTATACTAATCAAAATTAAGCAAAGGGGTAAATGTTTTAAAACAGAATTTGAAGTCTTACCATGCTAAAATCTTTTGAAACTGCTAACAATCCCAATATAATTTAAAATTGCATATGAAGCAAAAATACACGGAATATTCCCTTTTTCTTTTTAAATAGATTAAAAAGTAGATCAGCTCTCATGAAGATGTTTTTGGAAGTAAATAATAATAACCCTTACAATCACCCTAAAGAGGTTATTTAAATGCAAAATTAAATAAAGGCAACATTTATGAATACAGAAAACAAGAGAGCGTAGAAAGTTGTAGAATCAATATGCTAGGTGACATAAGACTGGTATAATAAGACAGTTATATGGGGAAACATATTGCAACCCTCTGCTTTTGCTCATCTGAAGAATTGGTCACTTTGGATCTGAGATCTTCAACTAAGATGTGCAAAGGATTAATTACCAGTCATCAGGGACAGCAAACATCCATAGAGGAATTTACCCAGTGAGAAACCTCATATGTAATAGAAAAATTCAATCTGTGATTTCAGTGACATACATTGTCACTTAGTATTAATAAAGCACGGTAGATCCAAACCGCTGACCTTTCGGTTAGCAGCTGAGTGCTTTAACCACAGCTCCACCAGGGCTCCTCTCCTTTAAGAAGACTGTTGTTGTTGTTAGGTGCCATCGAGTCAGTTCCAACTCACAGTAGCCCTATCTGCAATGGAATGAAATGTTGCCTGGTCCTGTGCCATCCTCACAGTCATGACTGTGCTTGAGCCTGTCATTGCAGCCACTGTGTCAGTTTATCTCATTGAGGGTCTTCCTCTTTTTCCCTGATCCTCTACTTTACCAAGCATGATGTCCTTCTCCAGGGACTGATCCCTCCTGACAACATGTACTGGTTTCTATTTTCCTCAGTGGCAGTGTCTCTTCCTAAAGTATCTTCAGGAGGTATAGCAACTCCTCCAGGCCACTGGGAAAGGAACCAATACTTGAAAAAAGTGATTGATTTTATTTATCCTGGGATGTGAAATGTCTCTTGGCCTTAGGAAAAATGAGATGTCATCTTCAGCAAAGCCAAAAACTTAAGAAGAAAATAACTTTATATTTTAGTATTGATTAGTCTTACCAAAAACAATAACAGTATCTCTCAAGTTATTTGGAAGCTAGTGATATAATTTAGGAGCAATTAATTTCTACTTTGAGATTGTCCTGAAAAAAAGAAGAAAAAAACAACTTGCTTTTTCTTCAGTTATCTTAATTAGACCAACATGATGCTTTGTATTTCTGCTGAGAAACGCAACTTAAATCTACGTTATTTTGATATCGAAGTCACTAGTAACCAAAGATTATTTTTTCATCCAAAACTTCAGTACACTTTTTAGAGAAAAATTAAGAAAATGTCAAGCCAATAAAAAATCACTTGTTTCTGTCAAGACACATTCACTTAGCACTTATTTTTTTTAAATTCAGCATTGCACAGGTCAAAGGATATGATGGTGAAAGACACATAGTTTTATTCCTCAAGCTCATTCGGATCCTATTAGGGGAGCTTGTGCTTATGCCAGACAAAAAACTTTAGCTTAGGCAGATGGCAAGTTTGGGTTCCTGTGTGGCTGGGTCACAAATTGTTCACCCTCTGCTTCTACTGGTTGGCTGCCTTTTTTGTGTAGTTACAACTCCTAGGTGATGACTTTACATTCGTGTCTCTTTCTCCTTGCTTATCTGTTATATTTCACCCACTCAGCTGTGCGGTTTGTAGCTGGTTTCCTCAAAATTACACTGAGTGTTTCTGTTCTTCTTAAGACACAAAAATTAAAAATCAAAATAAAAAGCATGGTGATGAAGTGCTACCTTGAAGAGGACTAAACCAAAAAAACCCAACCTGTTGCCACTGAGTCGATTCTGGCTCATGACAGCCCTACGAGTTACATAGTGGAACAAAGTGCTCCATAGGGTTTTCTTGGCTGTGATCCTTATGGAACCGTATCAGCAGGTCTTTCTTCCACAACGCCACTGAGTGGGTTTGAACTAGCAACCTTTAGGTTAGTTATTGTTGCTGTGTGCTGTCAAGTTGATTCCAACTCACTGTAGTCCCGTAGGTCAGAGGAGAACTGCCCAAAGGGTTTCTTAGGCTATAATCTTTACAGAAGCAGATTGCCAGGTCTTTTTTCCTGTGGAGCCATTGGTGGGGTCGAACTGAGACCTTTTGGTTAGCAGCTGAGCACTTCACCACTGCGCCACCAGAGCTCCTTTTAGCTAGTTGTTGAGTGCAAACTTTTGCACCATGATAGGGACCAGGGGCACCTTTCTTTGAAGAGTCTCAGTCCATGGAGTGTGTGGCCCAGCAAACATCCAGAACCTTAAACTGAGCATTTGACATTGGCCTTCATGGTTCCACTCAACCCTTATATTCCATGGCAAAGATAGGAATGAAAGAATTAAGAGGAACCCCCAGTGGTGTCGCTTTTAAACTACTGATTTACTTTTAAACTGCTATAAAAATGTCTATTCTGTCCTTATTTAGAAAATTATACACTACAAAGAATTTCCAAAGAAGCACTCTAAACAAATGCAAGGAAAGCCTTTACAAAGTATATGCTGACAAACATGTGGAGACACATTATATTTTGTTTTTATTCAGTAATCTTCACTTTCTTACCAACTCCAACAGCTGCAGTTTCAGCTAAATCCACACAGTGTTAGCAATCAAAAGCTAGGCAAGTTTTTGTGTGTTTATTGTCTTATTGTTTGTCTCATAGTGAGTGTTTTGTTTTTCTTATATCGAGAAAACTGAGCAGAGTATTTCCATGACCAAAACAAATATTTTGGCAGGGAATAATTAAATGTAGGAGTTGTGGGTCACAAGTTCTGAACACGAGAGCTTGTCTGAGCACTCGTTCTCCATAAACTTTGAAAACCTTTCTTGCTACTTTTACTTCAGTGTTGTGAGCCTTTCCAAAGTAAAGCTTTACAGCTGATTGACACTCAGTCCAGAGGACCAAACAAGGCCCAATAGAGTAGACACTGGAGGAAGGCAGATATCAGCTTAATATATGAATAAAGAGTGTTCTAATTACAAGTGCCAAACAATGACTGGGTTGTATTTTTAGATGCAAAGTTATCATTTGAACATCTTCAAATAAACTGTAATAAGCTGAAATTAAATGTCCTTACTAAACGCATTGAAAATATTTGCTCAAGGTATCTTCAGTCAGTCAAGTCGGGGGGTATTTCTACCTTCCTCACGTCCTCCAGTGAGTCAAGATTTCAGAGAGAGCTGGTGGCTACTGGGTGCAAACCTAATAAGTGTCACCTTCATCTTATTTGGGGCATATCTGTGGTGGTATAAAGATATGACTTAGCTTGGTAAACAGAATTATTTTTCAATTTTTATTGTTTGTGTTAGTTGCCATTGAGTTGATTCCAACTCATGGTGACCCCATGTGTGCAGAGTAGAATTGCTCCATAGGGTTTTCAAGGCTGTGACCTTTCAGAAGCAGTTCACCAGGCCTGTCTTCCAAGGCTCTTCTGGTTGGGTTTGAAACCACCAACCTTTCGTAGTTGAGTGCCTACCTGTTTGTGCCACCCAGGGGCTCCTTCAAATAGACTAAATAATTAATTGCCTTCATTTATTAAGTACTTACTATGTAGAAACTGCTGCTTTTAAACATATCTCATAAAAACGTCTGTGAGATATGCTATTACTTCCCTATTACTGAAAAGAAAAGTTGTGGCATAGTGGTTAAGAGCTCGGCTGCCAACCAAAAGGTTGACAGTTCAAAACCACCAGCTGCTCCTTGGAAATCCTATGAGGCAGTTCTACTCTGTTCTATAGGGTCACTATGAGTTGGAACTGACTTGACAGCACCTAACAACAACAGCAATTAAGTTGCCATGGTCATGTGTCAAGTAAGTGGGAATCTAGGATTCAAATCTAGGTCTTTTTTGACTACAAAAGGACATGCTTTTTTATAGCTGCTAATGTTGTTGTATGACAAGTCTGTTTTGACTCACAGCAACCCTGTAAGATAGGGTAGAACTGCCCCATAGGGTTTCCTAGGCTGTAATCTTTACAGGAGCAGATCGCCAGGTCTTTTCTCCTACAGAGCCGCTGGTGGGTTTGAACTGCCAACCTTCTACTTAGCAGTTGAGCACTTAACCATTGCGCCACCAGGGCTCCTCCTTCTACTGTACTATAAGAGAGATTGCATTTATTTCTACTCATTCTCTAACTTTTCCAAAATTTCTATTTTATTTCATAATACCTCATGGAAATACTGTAAAGTTTACATACTTCATAACTTCTCATAAAGTTTAAGTAGTTCATATTTGTAACTTTCAAATAATTTAAATTCACTTTTCTATGATACAGCTTTTACGTATGTTCTTTGTATATTTCCAAGTTGAAATTCTCATAGAAAATATAAACTGAATTTTCTCTTGAAAAAAATTTACAAAAGTAGGAAATTTAGAAATTGTAGGAAACCAAAGAAAATAAGTCATCCACAACTCCACCTCTAGCTAATATTTTAGAAGTTATACTGTGCTTTTTTAATATATAAAAGTCATATTAGATATAATTTTTTTGGCATACAATTTTTTTAACCAGCTTATTTCATTTAAAGAGCTATTGTCTTACTGGTTTCAACCCACCTGGAGCAAAGAAGAACGAAGAACACCAAAGACACAAGGTGAATACGAGCCCAAGAGACAGAAAGGCCACATAAATCACAGACTATATCAGCCTGAAACCAGAAGAACTAGATGGTGCCTGGCTATAACCTATGGCTGCCCTGACAGGGAACACAACAGAGATCCCCTGATGAACAGGAGAGTAGTGGTATGCAGACCTCATATTCTCGTGAAAAGACCAGACTTAGTGGTATGACTAAGACTAGAAGGATGCTGGAGGTCATGGTCCCCAGACCTTCTGTTAGCCCAAAACTGGAACCATTCCTAAAGCCAACTCTTCAGACAGGGATTGGATTGGACTATAAGACAGAAAATGATACTGGTGAGGAGTGAGCTTTTTGGTTCAAGGAGACACATGAGACTATGTGGAAAGCTCCTGTCTAGAGGGGAGATGAGAAGGCCAAGGGGAACAGAAGCTAGCTGAATACAAGGTGGAGAGAAGGAGTGTGCTGTCTCATCGGGGGAGAGCAGCTAGGAGTATATAAATTTTTGTATGAGAGATTGACTTGATTTGTAAACTTTTACTTAAAACACAATAAAGAAAAAACTGTTGTCTTTCCACGTCATTTTTAATGGCTGTACATATTTATATTCACTGAATAGATAACATAGCCCGTTCAGCCAATGAGATAACTTGTCAGTTCACCAGAAAGCAGAGGCTAAGATATCAGTTTATGAGGGAGTCCAATCCCAAGGAACAAAGGAATGAAGGAAGGAGGAAGAGAGAGAGGCAATATGAGGACAAGTTATTGACTTGGCTGACATAAATATAACTGATTGCTTAAACCTCAAACAGGGTATCTTCTGAGAAGTTCTATAAACCCCTAAGAAGTCAAACTAATCACGTCTCAGAAAGCCAGTTAGGGGGAAGGTGTCACTTAGCAGCTTCCGTCATCCACTAGCCAAATGTGTGCCCCATTGGTTTGTTATTTCCCTGATCTTCCTTGTTACCCAAGGACGATGAGCAGGGTCCTGAACCACAACACCTCAAAAGGTAGCAGGGAAGACCTGGAGTGGAGAGTGAAGTGAATGTGAGGAGAGATGTTAGGGTCCATGCAGATTGCCACACAGATGTGTGGAATGAGCCAGGTGAGGCTGAAAATATCTCAAGAGGGCACAGAAGATATCTGATACATCTATTGCCTTAGTTTCCTAGTGCTGATGTAACAGAAATACTGCAAATGGTGGCTTTAAAGAACAGAGTTTTTTTCCTCACAGTTCTGGAGGCTAATAGTCCAAATCAGAGTCTTGGCCATGTTGATTTCCTCCTTGCAGGCAGCCTTGATTTTTAACCTGACTCTAATCCATATGGTAAGATATTCTATAAAATAAACATGTCTGTATCACAAAAGACCGAAAAAGGGCAAGAGCATTGTTCTAGATTAAAAGAGAATAAAAGGACATGGCAACTTAATACAACGTATAATCTTTGCTTAAGTTTAAATTTTGGGGTTTATTTTGCTTTTTTTTTTTTTTTGGTATTAAGAAAAAACATGTATCTAAAACATCTTATCCATAATTATTTCCTTAGAAAAATTATTAGGTCAAAGGTACATCCCAAAGGATTTGATACATATTGCCAAATTTTACTTCAGAAAGATGTGCTAATTCACATACCCACCAGCAGAGGAAGAAATGACCTATTTTCTCTTAGCCCTGACCATTAGTTCTACTAAGCCCAGGAGTCAAGATGAGAGGCTGGAAATATGTAAGTTCTGGATATTGTTTTCTGCAATTGAACCAGTTAAACTTGGTAGAATTAGCTCAGTGATCAAATCATTTTCTCTTTCAGTCATCAAGTATTTATTGAGTGCTTTATTTGTGCAGGGCACTTTCTTGGCAATGGAAACACAAAGCTCAGCAAGGGAGTTATGGTTCTTGCTCTGTGAGGTTTATATTCCAGTAGGAGAGAAACATATTGAACTAATAACAATAGTACTCATTGCACTTGTGCTAAGTCTTACAGAGAAGATACACAGAGTCTATGGTAGTTACCATAGTTAAACAGAGGGACTTATTCTCAAAGGCTGGAGCCTTGGTGGCACAGTAGTTAAGAGTTCGGCTGCTACTCAAAAGGCTGGCAGTTCAAATCTACCAGATGCTCCTTGGAAGCCCCAGAGGGCAGTTCTACTCTGTACCATGGAGTTGCTAGGAGTTGGAATCGACTCGACGGCAACTGGTTATTCTGAAGGCTCAAGAAGAATCAGCCTTTCAGTAGCCAGGTTGGCAACCAAAAGAGAAAAAAAAAATCCCACACCTCTATATTAAAAAAAAAAAAGGTAAATTACAATCTTCAAATAATTTGAGTAAGTTTTCAAAAACGAGCATATACAAGCCTCTCCAAGTAAGTGTTAATGCCTTCAAAAAAGTATATTTGGGGAAAAAAATGTCCATTTATTCCAGAGTCGCCTCTACTGTTTGAAAATTAATTAAAATTAATGTGTCAACAGAACCAAAAGTCTACTATTTTGTATGTCTTTAATATTGGTAGCTCATTTTCCTTTGGAGACAAGTTAGCTTTTTTGACCAGCCCAGAGTCATTCAAAGTCCAGTTTAATGGATAAAGTATATGATCAACCTGAGAGATAAAGCTTTTAAATGAAAAACATCACTGGACTCTAAAAGTAATGGCCTGTCTTCTTTGTGGACTTCATATTCTGTCTTGAAAGACAGCCCTATCAATTTGTCAACGCCTTCTGAAAGAACGTCAGTCCTACTAGTGGTCCCAGAAGTTTTCTTAACTTTTCATTGTTCCCAGAAGTTGTCTTCCTAGATTTTTTATTAAGGACTCCAGTATGACTGACTGCAGTAAGTTCTAGCATAGATCTGTCAAGAGATGGGATCATACATTCTGTGGCAGGAAAAAAATCAAGGAAAGGGCTTTAGGAATACATCTTTCTCTCTTCACACACATATACACACAAATACACACACCCATACAAACATATCTTACACAAAAACAAATCTTTCTACTTTTAAAAACTAAAAGCAAACCTGCTGTCATTGAGTTGATTCCGACTTATTGTGACCCTATAGGACAGAGGAGAACTGCCCCATAGGATTTCTAAGGCTGTAATCTTTACAGAAGCAGACTGCCACATTTTTCTCCCTCGGAGCAGCTGGTGGGTTCGAACTGCCGACCTTTCGGTTAGCAGTTGAGCACTTTCCCACATAATAAACACAATTTTAAAGACTCAAGCAGTCATGGATTTATAAGATTTTTTTTTTTCCTCCACTGTGTAAGAAAAGAATTTGGGGGAAGTAGTGACAAAGGCTGCCAACCAAAAGATGGGCAGTTTGAATCCACCAGGCATTCCCTGGAAACTTTATGGGGCAGTTCTACTCTGTCGTATAGGGCCGTTTGGAGTGAGAATCTACTCAATGGCAAAGGGTTTGGGTTTTGTTTTTTTTTTTTGGTTTAGCAACAAAGGAATGATCTACAAATTACTTCTCTCATTCTGTCTATCTTGTTCCTTTTATTTAAATTCAGCTATCATGCTAGGTTTCCCATCACTGTTGAGGCTGATAAGCATAGCAATTTGTAGTGCATCCAGGCAGGAAGAAGCCTTGAAGAGAGGTTTTCTCTAAACAGCTCTGCTTACTGGGTAGGGCCCACTATGAGCACCAGAATAAAAAAAAAAGAATAGCTGTTGATAAAAGAGAATAAAAGGACATGACAACTAAATATAATGTATAATCTTGGTTAAATTTAAATTGGGGGGTTTTAAACCACGGGAACGTTTAATCTAGACCTTACTGAAGACAACAGAAGGATTAAGAAAAATGAAATCCCCATTATAGAATGAAAAATATGTACAACATATCTTGCTGCAGTGTAAGCATAACTGTATGTAAGTAAATTATAAATGCTATATAAAAAACCCACTACCGTCAAGCTGATTCCAACTCACAGTGACACTATAGGTCAGAGTAGAGCTGCCCTATAGGGTTTCCAAGGCTGTAACTCTTTATGGAAGCAGACTGCACATCTTTCTCCTAAGGAATGGCTGTTGGGTTTGAACTGCTGACCTTTTGGTTGGCAGCCAAGTGCTTTAACCACTGTGCCACTAGGGCTCCTCTCCAGGTTTTATATTAATTGTCGCTTATTCCTTCCCATAGCTGGCTGGCTCACAAACCCTCTGTCCTGACCCAATATACTGCTTCCTTTTCTCACATGTCTTAGCTCAGCTGATACATTTCTCCCCGAGAATGGCAGCTCTTATCTGTCTGTCAGGGCCTTATTATTAATGGCAACCTGTCTGAATGCTTGAAGGTCATTATAAATACACACTTTATCAAACTTATTCAAAGGAGGGTAGTTTTCTCTAGTGTTCTCTACAAAAAAACTGATGCCAACTACTTAGGAACCTGAGAACATCCTGCCTTTCTAACTGTGCCTCTTTGCCCTCTGTCTGCTGCTTTATTCCATATTCCACAGTCTGTTTCAAACTTAAAAATGGCTCGGTTTGTATCTGTACTCTGCTCCCCTCGGTGGAAAGAGGAACTTTCCAACTGGATCACAGATGAGTAAAAACACGTTGGTCTCCCTGCCAAAATCCTCTCCCCCTGGTGACAGCAGCTTAAGGAAGTTACTACTTAATTTCCATATGTAATATCAAGTGGCTACGCCCAATACACCACATATTTTTCTCTGTACGCATTTTAAATATCTTAACAAGTTCTGAAGAATGTCATAGTAGAAACTGTTTCTACAAGAAAATTAGAATCACAAAATGGATAAGAATTCTGAGCTATGGCCAAACAGAAGTGAAGGCTCTGCCCAGTGGTTCTATGGGAAAGCAGAACAGGATGCCATCACTGTATTATTGAGAAGGCCTGGGTGAGTTCAGCATTAGTCATGAACTGGCTGTGTGACCTGGCATGCTTATACCTTTCTAAACCCAGTTTGCACATCGTAAAGCAAGTTTTATGAATCTCAAGTGAGCTGGAACAAAGCTGTGAGCACAGTGCCTGGCACAGGGGATGCACTCAAAAACTGGTAGCCATCAAATCATTAAGTGTCAACAAATCCTTCCTAGCCAATCTTGAGTTCTGCTAGTCTGGTACTTTTTTTTTTTTTTTTTGTACTAGTGGATACACAGTAAGGTTTGCTTTTTTTTGGGGGGGGGGGGGCGTGGTGCAAGGCTGTGTATGAGCCAATTCGGCATCTCTTGACCCAAAGACTGGAGTCTCTGGGTGGCACAAAGAGTTAAGCACTCATCTACTAACTGCAAGTTTGGTGGCTTGTATCCACCTAGAAGCTCTGGTGGCACAATGGTTAAGAGCTCAGCTGCTAACCAAAAGGTCGGCAGTTTGAATCTACCAGCCGCTCCTTGGAAACCCTATGGGGCAGTTCTACACTGTCCTATAGGGTCTCTATGAGTCAGAATGAACTCGACAGCAACAGGTTTTGTTTTTAGAGGCTCCCCGGAAGAAATGCCTAATGATCTACTTCCGAAAGGTTATAACCAATGAAAACCCTATGAAGTACAGTTTTACTCTGAAACATATGAGGTCGCCAAGAATCAAAATTGACTTGATGGCAAGTGGGTTGGTTTTGCTTTGACCCAAAGATCGCTAGTTATAGCCACACTCTCAAAGTGTGGTCCACAGCTGAGCACACACTCAGAAGGCAGTGTGGTTAACAAAGCCAATGCTGAGTTTGCTCTTTCAAAAGGCAAGTTAGCCCCTTCACTCTACTTCCCAGCTACAAGCTTATCTACCAGGCCTTCTGTCCCAGAATGCGCACCATTAACTGGGTGAGGAGGAGTGCTTGAATGAGGAGGCCATAACTCCTAGGGAAACAATTCATGAGCTGGCACCCTCAGCCCTGCACAGCCTAATAATCCACACTGACTCATGGCATCATAGTTTATGAGCCTGATCAAGCACCTGTCAGGAAGTGATGAGGGAACCAGAGTTCATGGTCCTGGGAACTCTTTTTCTAGCCTTTAGCTTCCTCGTATATTAGGTAATAGAACCAGATCTTAAGGTCTGCAGGGTTCCTTTCAATTCTACCATGTTATAATCCCATGATCTGTGTTCATGTTCAGCTTTGCAGTGGTCCCCTACTCAGCCATGAGAGAGCTCCTTCCTACCAAAATGTGTAATTATGTATCTTTAAAAGTCCCTTTTTCTCTATATTTCAGTAAAGTATCTTGAAACAACTTTTCATCATCTTGAACCAACTATTAGAGCTAAAAGATCCCTCAGTGAAAAGATCCAACCTTCTCATTTTAAAAATGAACACTGAAGCCCAACAAGTTTGTGTCCCACTCAAGGTCATGGATTGCAGTGTGGCAGGGAATTGAACCTGGGCCTTCTAGCTTCTTGCTCAGTATTTTCTCCAATTACACCCTGGCCTTGGTTTTCATACATGAAAATCACTAGTGAAACCTCAGAAATTATTTCTAACTTTAAATGGTATTTTCAACTGTCATTTTACAGCCAGAAAAAAAAAAAAAAAAAAGGTAAGTATTTTTAAGACGCAAGAACAACTGTGAAATCAATCTCTTCCCTACTTTGGCTATTTAAAGCGGGTTACGTTAATTCTCTGTGTGACTGATAGGAGAAGGCACACATTTCTGGCATCACTTACTAACACACCAGTGCACTAGATGAGTATTGACTGATGGCTTCAGACACTAATAAAGTCCAGAGTCTGTTCCTAGGAAAATGCTTTGTATGCGTCATTACGGCTATTTTAGGGCTTGCTGTCTTGAAGTGAATGTAAACTAGCACTGGTGATTCTGAATTTAAATGTGATTTTATTGAGGGAAGGAGAGAGAATAACATATTATTTTCAAGGATTGGCTATTAGTGGTATTTAAAAAAAAAAAAAAAAAACCTGGAGGTAGATCTATAAATCTATTGGCTTTTATAAGATAATACTTGCTTATATACATTATTTGAATAACAGCTCAAATATCGCCTTTATATTTATTAATGTATATTAACTAAAACCAAATTGAAAGACTGCTCTCCAAAACATGTATTTATCTTCATTGCAGATGCATTATACTACCAAAACCAAAAAAAAAAAACAAACCCACTGCCATGGAGTCAATTCTGACTCATACTATACTACAGAAAATAGAATCACCTGTGATACTTTTAAGACAATATAGGTATTGGCCCCTTTCTAAAAGTATTTGTACTGATTCACCAGTGAGTGGACCCAAGGCATGAATATTTTTTATTGACCTTTCAAATCACCACCACTGATGTGCATCCATGTCTTCCATTAAAAACAACTGACACCACAGAATAGCCATGCAAATTTTTCTGTACCACTTTAACATCTCCCCCTGGTTAGGAATCGGAATCTCCATTTAAAGAAAGAGAGAACATATTCTTTAGCATTGATGCTCCAATTTTGTTTTGCATCAGACTCAGCTGCCGGAGTTGGCAAAACACAGATGGAAAGTCTCACCCCAAATCTAATAAAGTGAAATTACTATATTAAAGTGGGCTCAGGTAACTGCATTTTTAACAAAGCTAGACAGAATATTCAGAAGCAAAGTTTGAGGACAAGAATTTTCTGGAAGGTTTCCTAAAACACTACTTCTTTCCTAAAAATTGAACTTAAAATAATAAACCAGAACCATTATTAGAAAGATGCAGTTATATTAAACCAGACCTAAATTTAAACTAATTATCCCTAAAGATTTTGTATCAACTCCCCAAACTCCCACTCTTTATGTTAACATTAGGCTAAGATGGTGGCTTATATCATGGAACCAAGATGGTAGTAAGCAAGTAGGGTAAAAAAGTGCACTGGATGGCAAGGGAATTGAGACTCCTTATGAAAAAATGGTTCAGATGCTCAACCACGGGATACAAGAAAGATAGAAAAGGAAGTGAAGCCAGGAAGGGGTGATCAACCAAAACAGAATGCAGGAACCTAAACCTCTAAAGTGCTCATAAAATCCAAGAGCAAATGGAATAGGAATGAGAATTGTGAAGGAGCTCTACAGAGAGAAGATGGCAGTGAAAAAGGGGGATACTGGAGGTCAACGTTTCTGAGTTGGGACATATTCATTACTTTATGTGAAAGTACTCTGAAAACAATTAAGCAGAAAACAAACGTATCAATGTGTGTGTGATGTTGGATGGCTAATGTATAATATTTGTATAGTGATTTATAATTTACAAAACACCTTCACAGACATTTTGTCATTTATTATATGCATCTCTCTATTTCTTTACCTCAATTGTAAAATGAAATGCTAAGGTCCCTTCTGAATCAGAACATCAAATAATCTAAGTAGGTAAATTAAGGATTATTACTCCCACTTTGCATAAGAAAAAAATTAGATGGTTGGTCCCAAACCACATGGTTCTATGTGGTAAAGGCTGGACTCTAACCCATGATTTCAATTCCATTACACCATAATCTTGCTCCAATTTTAGGCTTTTGCTAACGGCTTTTGGAAAATCTGAAGGCTTAAACCAAGGGCAGTTTAACAAAGACCAGTGGCAGCAGGATAATGGCTTCCTATCTTAGAGAAAATAACACTCACTAAAACCCCCAAAACCAAACCCACTGCTGTCGAGTTGATTCCAACTCACAGTGACCCTGTAGGACAGAGAAATGCTCCATAGGGTTTCCAAGGCAGTAAATCTTTATGGAAGCAGACTGCCACATCTTTTTCCCATGAAGAGGCTGGTGGGTTCAAGCCACTGGCCTTCCAGTTAGTAGCCGAGCGCTTAACCACTGTGCCACCAGGGCACCTAGAACACTTACTAATAACAGCAAATTTTTTAAGGTCTTAAAATTACTATTTTAATAAAATTCTGTTAGGAAAAGTTAATTATATTTATTATATGCAAATAATTTCTTAATTTAAAAATCTCCCATAAACTCTCATTTGACACTCTTGCCATGCCTGAGTTTATAACTTACATTTGACCACTCAAAGGGTTCATGGTTTAAGAGGCACCCACCACCGCATTAATGATTCTCTTTGGAACCAGAAGGTTGGAAACACACATTTGGCTCACGCGCCCTTCTCGCTTTACATGTCTGTCTTCTCCACCAGACTGAGCTCCTTTAAGGGCAAGATGATGTTTCTTTATCTTTTTATTCTGCCACCACCACCCTTCTCTGCACCCGGCATTCAGCAAAGATTTCAACAAACATTTGAGAACCTACCACTTCCCAGACATTGAAGATACCGAAGCTAAGTGGTTCTGAAAAATCGATTTAAGAAGTAAACAGACTGAGTGTAATAGAATTTGGTGAACTGTATAATTCAGATGTGAACTGAAGCAGATTCACAGAATATAAAAATTATTAATTATATTATTGGTAAGGAGCTCTACCGGAGCAATGGTTAAGTGCTCAGCTGCTAACCTAAAGGTCACTGGTTCAAACCCACCAAAGGCTCTGTGGAAGAAAAGTCCTGGTAATCTGCTTCCGTAAAGATTACAGCCTACGACAAACCCTATGGGGCAGTTCTACTCTGTCGCATAGTGTCATGATGAGTTGGAATCAACTCGACGGCACACAACAACATTATTGGTATCGATACAGCCTTTGCCACACTTGAGAAATTTACATTTAATGAATATACATACATATATATCATTATATATTACACGTACACGTAATATACATACATATGCAGAAATAGAGATATTTTTAAACACATGAAACAAAAATAATGAATATTTATTAAGAAAAAACAACTCATCAGAAGTACATTCATATCATATTTAATTTCCTAGGTATACTACTGGCATTTTCCCCAAAAGGATGCTATTTTTCACTAAAAGCCTTAAGCTATTTTTTTTTGTATTTATAATAAACCCATTCATATAATTCTGAAGTTATTCTCCCACATACATTATTTTTAACTTGGAATCTTTTGGCTAGTACAGCATCTGGCTTTCTTACAAAAAGTTGAAAATGTATTCCATAAATATATTTCCAGGTAGCAATTCCTAAGTTGAATACTTCATTTAGAATGTTTGTTTATTAATTTGGATATACTTTCTTGATTGCAAAATGGATTTGTAGCATGACAAGACAATAAATATTGAGCACATTCTATGTTTGTTGAGTTAGCATCCAAAGGTGAATAGAATCAGGTCCTAAACCTTAGGAGACCTGTGATTTGTCAGGATGGAAAAAACTACACAAACAGTCATAAATGTTAAAACACAGGGAGATTTCAGAGAAATTGTACCAACAGTTAAGTTTATTCTGATTAATTACCAGATGTGGTTAAGAGTTCAGGCTGCTAACCAAAGGGTCAGCAATTCGAATCCACCAGCTGCTCCTTGGAAACTCTATGGGCCAGTTCTTGCTATGAGTCAGAATTGACTTGACAGCAATGGGTTTGGTTTTTTTGGTTTTACCCCTGGTAATTACTATTCCATAGATGTAGTTACTATTCTAGATGTAGTGACTGTTGGTTCAAACCGTGCCAACTCTGTTGAACTTATTAACAGTAACTTTCCATGTTAGGAAGTCATTAAATCACTTTGAGCCTCAGTTTGCTCAAACGCAAAATGAGGGCGCTAGAACCAAACTGTTTGTGTTCTCTTCTAAATAAGTTCTTCTATGAATTCCTTTCTTAGACGGAAGATGTCTAGGTTTGGATGTGTTTTAGAAATTTTGCCAGAAGAAAGCAAAAGAGCCTTGAAGCCCCTAAGAAAGCTTTTTACAAAGTTCCTCAAGTCCAGGAGGTTGATTTTCATTCAAAATACATTTGCTGACAAGTTAGGATATCTGCTGTGCTAGCCAAAAAGCATCTCAGAAGCATTAAGTAGAATGACGTTAAACAGGCTAGAATATCTGTAATAGAACAGAGATGTCAGAAGATGAGCTAACCGATAGACTGCCATAAAAGAAGGAATGAGAAAAACCAGACAGTCACAATCTGTGTAACCACACAGTCCAACGACGGATGTCAGTGTGAACCTGAACCACAAAGGTCAACACCAAACCATGCTCAGGGATTTTTGTTTAAGAAGGAAGGAGAGCATTTTACATACACTTCTATCAAAACGGTTAAAAGACTTTTAAAAAATTTGCTTGTTCACAGCAGTCAGGGCAAGTTATCTATAAAACAGTGTGGAGTGCCTTGTCCCCACAGATACCAAGGTAAAGGAAACATTCTCATCTGTTAGTGGTTCTCAACCTTGGATGCACCTCACTATGGAGGTTTTAAAAAATTCAGATGTCCAGGCCTCAGGCCTAGAGATTCAGATTTACTAAGCTTGGGGTGGGCTCCATATTCTCTGTATATTTAAAAGTTTTCAAGTGACTCTAAGACACACTGAGGTTTGAGAACCCCTGTTCTATGAGCTTCTTAATTTTCTTTATTTCTAATTATCACCTGTCTAGTGAAGGTTTTTTGTTTTATTGATTTAACAATGCAGGGTTGACTACAAAAAAAAAAAAAAATACAGACAGGAAAAGGACCAGTGGTTAACAGGGGTTAAAGGGTGGAATGGAGGGATGAACAGGTGGAGCACAGGGGATTTTTAGGCCAGTGAAACTATTCTTCACGATACTGCTGTGGAAGATACATGACATTATGGATTTCTCAAAACCCACAAAACTGTACAACTCAAAGGGTAAACCTTAAAGTAAGCTATGAATTTTAATTGATAATGATATATCAATATTGGCTCATCAATTCTAACAAATGTGCCACACTAATATAAAGAGTTAATATAGTGGATACTGTGTGTGCTTTCTGATCAATTTTTCTGTAAAACTGAAACTGCTCTAAAATAGTAGTCTGTTAATTAAAAAGCAAAAAGGGTTGCAACTCACCTTCGGGGCCCAACTCATACTTACAAGTGTATTCATTTCTTTATGCAATCATGCAATAAATGCCTTTTGGGCACTAAGAATGTTCTAGGTACCATATTAAACAAAATTCATTGCTGTTGAGTTGATTTCAACTCTTAGTAACCCTATATTAGGTAATAGGAATTCAAAGACGAACACTCTCACAAAAATGAGAATCATGTACTGGAGACAGACATACAAACAATTGCGATGTATTGCATAGCTGCATCAATATAGTTACTTAAGAACAAAGAATGGGCATGTCACAAAGAATGGACATGTCACAAAGAACGGGCCTGGGGAAGGGTTTAGAAGCAGGCAAGTGAACAGAAAAGCTCCACTGGGAGAAGACATTTGAGTTAGGTTGGGAAGACAAATAAACACGGCGCAGGTTCTGACTGCTCCTGTTGAATGAGTAGCAATAAAGTATTCTCCACTCCCCATTATTACAGCCCACCAGATTCTCCCTCCCCTGAAATCCTGCAGCATTTAATGTATATGCTACTCAATCGGCATCTGACGTCTACCATTTGTATTGCTCTGTATCTTTTATTTTGGTTTTATCTTACTGGATTGTAAATTCACCAAACTGTAAGTTTATCGAGGGAGGGACCACCTCTTCTTCATCGTTTTCCCAGTGCCTGGCATGTACTAGTTGTTGTTGCCATCAAGTTGGCTCAACGCATGGAGACCTTTGTGTATAACAGAATAGGATGCTGACCTGTCTTGTGCCATCTTCATGATCTTCGATATGTTTGAGTCTACTGTTGTGGCTTATTGTGTCAATACACCTCATTGAGAGTCCCCTCATTTTCCCTGACCTTCTACTTTACCAAACATGACGTCCTTTTCTAGCAATTGGTCTTTCCTCACGACATGTCGAAAGTAAGCAAGATGAAGTCTCGTCATCCTAGCTTCTAAGGAACATACTGGCTGTATTTCTTCTAAGATAGATTTGTTTGTTCTTTTGGTAGTCCATTGTTGCTGTTGTTAGGTGCCGTTGAGTCAGTTTTGACTCATAGAAACCCTATGCACAACAGAATGAAACACTGCCCGGTCCTGCGCCATCCTTACAATCATTCTTATGCTTGAGCCCGTTGTTGCAACCACTGTGTCAATCTACCTCATTGAGGGTCTTCCTCTTTTCCACTGACCTTATACTGTACCAAGCATGATGTTCTTCTCCAGGGACTGATGCCTCCTGAGAACATGCCCAAAGTATGGAAGACACAGTCTCGCCATCCTTGCTTCTAAGGAGCACTCTGGTTGTACTTCTTCTAAGACAGATTTCTTTTTTCTTTTGACAGTCCATGGTATATTCAATATTCTTCACCAACCCCACAATTCAAAGGTGTCAATTCTTCTTTGGTCTTCCTTATTCATTGTCCAGCTTTCATGTGCATATGATGTGATTGAAAATACCATGGCTTGGGTTAGGTGCACCTTAGTCTTCAAAGTGACATCTTTCCTTTTCAACACTTTAAAGAGGTCTTTTGCAGCAGATTTGCCCAATGCAATGTGTCTTTTGATCTCCTGACTGCTGCTTCCATGGGTGTTGACTGTGGATTCAAGTAAAATGAAATCCTTGACAACTTCAAACTTTTCTCCGTTTATCGTAATGTTACTTATTGGTCCAGTTGTGAGGATTTTTGTTTTCTTTATGTTGAGGTGTAATCCATACTGAACGCTGTGGTCTTTGATCTTCCTCAGTAAGTGCTTCAAGTCCTCTTCACTTTCAGCAAGCAAGGTTGTGTCATCTGCATAATGCAGGTTGTTAATGAGTCTTCCTCCAATCCTGATGCCCCGTTCTTCTTCATATAGTCTAGCGTCTTGGATTATTTGCTCAGCATGCAGATTGAATAGATATGATTAAAGGATATAACCCTGATGCACACCTTTCCTGACTTTAAGCCACTCAGTATCCCCTTGTTCTGTCTGAACAACTGCTTCTTCTTGATCTATGTACAGGTTCCTCATGAGCACAATTAAGTGTTCTGGAATTCCCATTCTTCATAATGTCCATAATTTGTTATGATTCACATAGTTGAATGCCTTTGCACAGTCAATAAAACACAAGTAAACATCCTTCTGGTATTCTCTGCTTTCAGCCAGGATCCATCTGACATCAGCAATGATATCCCTGGTTCCACGTCCTCTTCCGAATCCCGCCTGAATTTCTGGCAGTTCCCTGTCGATACACTACCGCAGCCGCTTTTGAATGATCTTCAGCAAAATTTGGTTGCGTGTGATATTAATGATATTGTTCGATAATTTTCGCATTCCTTTGGACCACTTTTGTTGAGAATAGGCAAAAATAATGGATCTCTTCCTGTTAGTTGGCCAGGAAGCTGTCTTCCATATTTCTTGGCATAGATGAGTGAGCACCTCCAGTGCTGCATCTGTTTGTTGAAACATCTCAACTGATATTCCGTCAATTCCCAGAACCTTGCTCTTAGCAATCCAGAGTATATTCAATACTCTTCACCAATTCCACAGTTCAAATGCATCAAGTCTTTTCGGTCTTCTTTTTCAACAGCCCAGCTTTCATATGCATATGAGGAGACTGAAAAAACAGGGTTTGGGTCAGGCACACCTTAGTTATCTAAGTGTCATCTTTACTTTTTAGAAATTTAAAGAGTGCTTTTGCAGCAGATTTTCCCAATGTACTGTGTTGTTTTATTTCTTGAAAGCTGCTTCACTGGCGTTGATTACTGATCCAAGTAGAATGAAATCCTTGACAACTTCATTTTCTCCATTGATCAAAATGTTGTTTATTAGTCCGGTTGTGAGGGTTTTCATTTTCATTATGTTCAGATGTAATCCATACTGAAGGCTGTATTTTTCACCCTCATCAGTAAGTGCTTCAAGTTGTCTTCATTCAGCAAGCAAGGTTGTGACCTCATAGTTAAGCTCAATGCTCTCTGAGAACAGAGGTGGTCTTGAAGTGGGAAGCACCTAACACTGTAGTTGGAACACCAGTGCTGACCACAAGTAGTAAACATTTGATGTGTGTGACAAAATGAGACTGCAAAGTGAATTTTTCATTTTGATTTTAGAATTGATTCAGACTTTTTCAAAAACTAAGAATGCCTTTGTATTTCATACTACTCTGTCTTAAACATTATTTCACCACTGTCAAGACATTACTTAAATTTCATATTTTGTTTAGATTTGCTTCAATATGGGGCACAGTTTATGCATTTCTAATATGTTGTGTGTTCTAATATATTTCTAATGGTTACTGGTGTAGAATCTGTCCCACCATCACTGAACCAGAATTTTTAGATGAAGGACCACAAAGCTCCACAAAAGTAAAAGTCTATTAATTCTTCAGAAATTGCTAATATCCAGAACGAATTATCAAATTAAATGGCTACAAAGGAATCTGATTTTCTTCTTTCCACCAAAACAACAGGACACAACCCTCTATGTAGAACTTTAATACAATTTAACTATTAATAGGCAGTTAGAAAACCAAGCTCATTAGAAGAACACAGAGGGAAATTAGACTCCAGTTTTTGTGCCTAGATGCTACAAGTCTGCTTTGATGGCTGAAGGGCCTTGTTTGCTGCTTTGGGGTTTTTGGCTTCGTGTACCATAACTGGAATGGCAGATAAGTAATCTGGCTGGAGAGGTGTGACTGTATTTGTTGTCAAGTGTTGTCACTTTCTTGCTAGGTCTAGATAGTTGAAGATTATCAAGTGCCAAAATGTTTGGTGACAAAACCTTTATAAAGAAAGTGGACGTGTACATGCTTATCTTTGTAAACAGCAAGACTGAAAAAGGAACATGGTACTCTGTGCTTCATTTCGCATGCATTTTGGGGAGGTAATACCTAGGGTTAAACGTGAGAAGAGGAGGAGGGTAGGCTTGGGTATGGGAGAAGAGTTGAAAAGGAGCAAGAGTAGATACAGAGTTCAAATGAGAGATGATGGTGGCTTAGACTAGTGTTATAGTGATGAAGGTAGATAAATTCTGGAGCTAGAAACAATAAGATGTATTGATGGCTAGGGCCATTATTGACATGGAAAAGCCTGACAGAACAACATGTTGTGGGGTAGAAGTGAGCAATCAAGTGCTCTGATTTGGACAAGTTTGAATATCTAAGTAGAGATGTTATAGATATACAAAACAGTTACAATAGAGTTGACTCATGGTGACCCCATGTGTGTCAGAGTAGAACTATGCCCCATACGGTTTTTATTTAAAAAAAAAAATTATTTTTGTTGTTGTTGTTGAGAATATACACAGCAGAACATACACCAATTCAACAATTTCTACACATACAATTCTTCGAGTTGTGCAACCATCCTCTTCCTCCTTTGCTCCATAGGGTTTTCTATGGCTGATTTTTCACAAGTAGATCACCAGTTTCTTCTGAGGCATTTTCATCACCCAGGCACTCCACAGATGCTATATACCCATTGCCATTAGGTCAATTCCGACTCTTAGTGACCTTTAAGACTAAGTAGAACTACCCCATAGGGTTTTGAAGGCTGTAATCTTTACAGAAGTAGACTGCACCATCTTTCTCCCACGGTTGGTTCCCACTGCTGATCTTTCAGTTACCAGCCGTGCACTTTGAACACTGTGCTACCAGGGCCTCTTAGATGCTATATCGCTAGTTGGAAATATAAATTGGAATCCAGAGGCGGAATGGGTAGAAAGAATAAAAAGTAGAGAATAGCGAAGAATCCTTTTGAGAGGTTGAGTAGAGAAGGAGGAGCCTACCCCATTCCAAAAAAAAAAAAAAAAAACTGGCAAGGGATGACCAGAGAACATGGCCACAGAAGCCAAAAACAGAGAAAGTCTTACATTGGAGGGAGTGAGCAATGATTCTGAATGCTGCTGACAGCTTGAGTAAGATTAGACAAAGCTTACAACTTACTTGACAGCACAGAGGTTGTTGGTGACCTCAGAGCAATTTTGATGGCTCTGTGGAGGTGGAGTCTGGATTGGAGAAAGCTGAGGTGAGGAGGGGAGAGGTCAAGGGCAGACCACACACTTAAGAAAGGCTGGCTGGGAAGGGGAGTGGTTATCTGGGGCTGTAGCTAGAGAATCTGGGATATAGGGATTTTAGGATTTTAGGATGGACAATCCCAGAGTATGTCTTGCTAATGGAATGATACAGTAGAAAGGAAGAGACTAGATGCCAAAGTAAACAGAAGGTGACTAAAGGCAGGGAGCCCTTGGAAAGGTGAGAAACAGAGGAAGGAGGGACTGGATTCTCACAAGAGAAGACAGGTCTCTTTTGTTGTAACATTAAAGAAGGAGGAAAATATGGGACAGGGATGAAGACAGCTTTACAAATTGGTGGTGGCAAGATGAGAATATTACTGTCTATGAACTTTTGTTTTCTCAGTGAAGTATTAGGTAGGACCAAATAAGCTAAACAAGTGAAAGATATAATAAGTTAAAAGTGAAAGAAAGAGAACAAGAGGTTTAAGGAAGGAAGGCAAGGCATGAAAAATATCTCAGATTAGATGAAAGTGAACACTCTTCTATGTTTGCTTAATAAATACCTCCTTTTTTTTTTTATTTGCTATATCTTGGGCAGTGTGAGATTCTGTTCATTATGACACTTCTGTCCCAGGATACTCAGACATTTTGAAGGGCTCTGGTGAAAGGATGCAAAATCAAGGCTCCTCCAAACGTCGTGCAACTAGTTTCTGTATGGGAAAAATGACAAAGATGGAGTATCACTCCCCCGGAACTGGATGAGTTCTTGACTTGGAGAGTAGAGAATTATCTCCTTTTGGAACAAGTGAAAATCCAAGATGGATAAAACGGAACCTTGGATATCTCTCCAGAGCTCCAGAAAGATTTTAGTACACTGAGGCAGCTATGTCTTACCAGATGCTGGATGAACTCCCTCCTGGGGAACAAAGGCCAGATCAGGAGCCATTGGCATTTTCCAATCATGCTCACGACTTGGGTAGAGATGCAATGGCCAAAAAAATAGAAAGTTTATCAAAATATTTAAAGCAAAGAATATGTAGTCTGAAAACAGAAATTTATCTAGGTAGAATCAAGGGAAAAATTGTAGATGCTGGATTTGAAGGGATATGGTGAGGAAGAGTGCTATCAAATCTGAAAGTTAAAGCTAAGAAAATGGCCAGTCCAGAGGGTTGGCCTCTATACCAACAGAATCATTCTGGACAAAGGTAAAAATATTTAGGTGGACGATCCTCCAGCATGAGGATAGTGGTCTGTAGAATTGAGTGTAATTAAAGAAGGGACACTGATGTAGAGAAGGAGAGCAACAAGGGGAATCCCTTTTCTATGAGAGCACTTCAATAACATTTAATTAGCCAAAAAGAAAAATTTCCTTGGAGCAATCACTGAACTCAACCTCCACACCTGTACACATCAGAACTCCTACAGAAAAAAAAAAATAATAATTTTGAAATATTTATGCATATATAAAAACAAATCAGTCCTTCTACAGAAGAATCTGACCAAAAAGGGAAAAAAGTGTAACATATTTTAAAATTCTCATAGAATCCAGACTTCCTGGAGCAACTGAGGCTGGAAGAACCCCTGAAACTATTGCTCTGAGTTAACCTTTAAACCTTAAACCAAAAATATCCCCTGAAGTCTTTAAACCAAACAATACCCAGAAAACCAAACCCACTGCTGTCAAGTTGATTTCAACTCATAGTGATCCCACAGGGTTTACAAGGCTGTAAATCTTTACGGAAGCAGACTGCCACATCTTTCTTTCATGGAGCTGCTGGTGGGTTTGAACCACTGACCTTTTGGTTAGCAGCCGAGTGCTTTAATCACTGTGCCACCAGGGCTCCTTGAGCCAAGCAACAGTTTAGCTTAATTAGTAACAAACATTTACCTTAAGCACTATGCTCTTTTCAAGGACTATCTACATGGGATGAAATTGACAACAGGTTAGATAGGAAGCTTAGGGGGCAGTGAGTTTATGTTAATGGTGGAGAAACAATTTGGAAAAGGAGAGTGAGAATGTAACTTGAAGAATGTAACTAATGTCACTGAATTATATATGTAGAAACTGTTGAATTGGTATATGTTTTGCTGTGTATGTTTTCAACAACAATAAATAAAAAAGCAGTCCTACTTAAACATCAGACCTGTGACATAAATCCTATAAAGTGATGAATCTGGGAAAACCTTCCTTCAGATCTTATCCCTACCCAACCTCTGGGAGGTCATCACTGAGATAAAGACTATAAATTTGTAAGCAAAAGTCTAATATGTTGGGCTAGAAGACCACCCTTAGTTCTTTATATTTATTGAAAGCCACATAAGGTGCCCTGGTGGTGCAATGACTAAAGGCTTGGCTGCTAACTGAAGCGTTGACAGGTCAAACCCACCCAGTTTCCTTCCTGGGGGAAAGACTTGTCTATCTGTTCCTGTAAAGATTACAGTCTACAAAACCGTATGAGGCAGTTCTACTCTGTCACATAGGATTGTTATGAGTTAAATCAACTTGATGGTACATAACCAGGGCTTTGAACTGATTCTTCCCAGTTTAGTCATGACTGAGGAAGTAAAACCGGAAGAGACCTGAAATTTTTTAAATTTGGGTAAGTCGGAATGAGAAAAATTATAGGTCGAAGCGCTGCCAGAAACCTAATCTCCCTCTTAGAAAACAAGGGCAGCGTACATGTTGCATAGCAACCAAATCTCTTGCCCATCAGATTTTGAGCAGTTGGAAACAGTGGTGCCCCACTCAAAGATGGCAGCCAACCACGCCAATTTGAATGTGTGTCTCTCTCCACAGTCCTGCCAATAATCCAATCTCACACATCAGGCTCCTGAAAGGACTCAATATGCCTTTTCTGAGTCTCCCATTCTAGGGGTTCAACTTGTAATTTTTCCCATTCAGGTTACCATGCAGGAGCACCCAAAATGTAAAAATTCAGTTCTCTTTCGGTTTCCCTTCATCTGCCATAACTGAACCAGCTCAAAGCCCTGCTAACAACAACTGAAAGCCACAAATAGGGAGGTAAAACATGAATTAAAACAACACTGCTAATTTCTCCCATGCCCTCCTTTTATTGTTAGATTACCATTATTTTGTCATTTGAGAATATATATACTATTTGATTTTCTTAAAAGAAACCCAAAATATTTTACTACTTTACTTTTTAAAACTGCTAGAGAATAAGCACTGCACCATATATTGCATATAGCACCTAGAACACTATGGACATTTTAAATAAACAATAACAACATAAAATAGATAACAATATAAAAAAGATACAAGATGATTTGCTATGTTTTGTCACACTGTGAATCTCATTCTAGCATGGGTCATGCCATGAAATGCCACCTAAATGAAGAATTTTTAGTTCCTGACTAGAAGTGCCATTCTATGACTTCCTGACATCTGAAGTATGTGATACGGCCACAGCACTGTGGTGGTCTGAGGGTTGGTGGTCATTTCCATGGGTCTTTAATAGAATCGCCATACCATGTCAGACTGAATTATCTGTCACCTCATTCCTCCAGAACTATTCCAGAGGACAGGGACATTTCTGCAGAAGAAATACAGCAATGAGAGGGGCAAAAGCCAACTGGCCCAATGTTTCCAGTGCCACCAGTACATGGTATCTGAGTGTTCACAGTTATCTGTGTGAATTTGAGGCAGCAATAAGAGCTCTTTTTTACAGAAGACAAAATTATGTTTTTTAACGCAAAATAAAAATTCATAAAGAGAATTATCTTTAATATTGAGTTAAGTTCACCTTTATTTCTTTCATAGTAGCACATGTAAGCAAAAGGAGAGTGGAAGCAGGTCTTTGAATTACCAGGTCATTAAAGCTAGAATGATATAAAAAGTGAAAAGATCTCAATCTCATTGGTATTATTATTTACGCCCTTTGGGATTTTGTTTTGGGGCTTATATGAGACAATTCTTAAAATTCTGTTTGTTAGTTTCATTTTAAGGGATGAAGGAAGTGTGTGGAAAAGTTTCCAAAGGATTCTTTCATGATTATTCATTTATTAATTGATTCAGTGTATTCATTCAAGATCTACTGAGTAACTACTGTGTACAGGAAACACACCAGACAAAACTCCCATCCTCATGCAACTTAGGCCGCCTCTGAGAATCAACATCAGTAGAAATTCTTTACATGCAAATCAACAACGAAGCATGGAAGTAAATCAGAATAAAATTTTCACACGTTTTCTAGACTTACACAATATTAGATTTGGCCAATTTGTTTCCCAACTAGGAGCTCAATATTTTTCTCTTGAATCGCTACTGCTTGGGAGGATGTGAATTCATCCACAACTGAACACCTTCGTCGATTTTCACGATTTCTTTTCAGACAGAGAGGTCTGCCTAACTTAAAAAACTCAAATGTAATTAAAGGGGATGTATCATGAAAGCTAATAAGGTAACAGAATTGGTTAAATTCTGTGTCATCAAAATATTAAAAAAGAAATTGCTGGCTTAAGGAAATTGTATGTGTAGCCCCAGGTTGACAAGTACCTAAAATAATTAGCCATGTTGAGAGTGAAGATATTCTACTAAAAATAAACTGATTTTTGGTTCTCAAAACATCTTCTTTTACTTAAAAAAAAAGTTGTCATAGAAGATCGCTTTTCTGCCAAGGAGGCTTTGTACATATTTAAACTGATGAAGTCCTATCACTCAACAGCATTTTTAAATGAAACATTACACAGTGTAGGAGGAACTCGATTTATGTCATATAATCTAAGGCAATCATATAAGTTTTCTGAATATAACTAAGAAAGTTTCTTTTAAAATTGGAGGTAGATCACTGTGGTAATAATCTACGAACTTGTAAGCATGGGGAAATTTTTCCTAAGGGACAAATTCTGTGTCTGTACGCTCATTCAAACAATAGACATCCAATATCCTTTCTCAATTGTTGGTTAAGTGCTCAAATAACAAGTGAAATCCATGCATCATCCATTTATTTAGTACAGCAATCGTTACACATATCTAGTGTGTCAAAATATGCAGCAGGAAGTCATCTTCAAAGAGAAAAAGCTTTAGTGAGATTTGAACCCTGGTTGGGTAAAAAGTCTTACTAAGTCCTAAAGGAACTCACAAGATTAATTTACAGCAGTATCGAAGGAAGAGTGAAATAGGGTGACAATTGTATATCCCAACATTGATAAAACTTAGAGAAGGGAATGTTCACTATGTTATACAGTTAGTATGGAAAGGGTTCAATTATGTATTTAAGTCATGGGTTTTTTTTTTTTACATATAATATGTTTAATAAGTCAAAGGCAGAGAAGTAGAAATAGAAAAACATACAACAGGAGAGAGGGAGAACTGTACCGGAAGGCTCGGAAGCAGTTGTAAGCATGAGACAGGGAGAATTTGAGAGGCAGATGAAGGCAACAGGCATTAAAGAGAACAAACAGACTAAAGTTTGGGGTTGGTGTTTGGAAAGAATGAGGAGGAAGGTTGGAGAGTAAGGTGGGTTAGCCAGTTAATAAAGGAGCTTCGGCAATCTGGAGGCAACAGAGTGGTAGGAAGTTTCTTAAGAGAGAGTTATCATAAAAGTGAGGATTTACACTAATCTGACAAGAAAGTGAAGATTACAGGAAGAACAATTGACAACAAGGAGGCTTGTTAAGTGGGAAATGGGATGAAAGTAAAGCCTGTACATGTCCGTAAAACCAGGAAATAAATCTTGTCTCTTGTGTAACCGCAAAAACTATCATTGGTATAAATAACAACGTCAGCTTCAAAGGAACTAAATGTCACCCTCGCTGAGCATCCTTCATGGACCATCAAGCTAAGTCAAGCCTCATTTCACCGCACATCAGTAAAGCTCAATTTTACTTGGCTAATGAAAACAAATTCTGCTAAAAGTATAGAATTAGAAGCGTACGGCTTTTGGGGCTTATGCCCTTCTTATTGTAACACTGTAGCAGAATCAATCTGCAGCTGCAATATAACAGCCAAAATACAAATGGGGTCTATGGGGTTAAACAATCTAACAAACCCTAGGGCTTTAACCTTCTTAAAATTCCTGACAGATAAGCAAGTGGGAAGTGTTGAGTGATACACAATTTGCCCTTGGGCTAGCTTCCACTACAAAAAACTCCTTCACCAGCATTCCCCACACCCATGCTGCTTACTCCTTAACTCCCAAGGGACAGACATTTGGAATTTACCTGTGTTAATGCACGTGTTCCAAAGAGAACATCGAGAAAGGTTGTTAGCTGCTGTCCAGTCAGCCCCTGATTCATGGAGACCCCCTGGACAACCGGATAGGACTCTTGCGACCCGTAGGGCTTTCACTGGCAGATTTTTTGGAAGTAAATCACGTCTGCTGAAACCTGCTCAGCATCATAGCAACACCCAAGCCGCCACTGACAGATGGGTGGTGGCTGCAAGTGAGGTACACTGGCTGAGAGTCGAACCCAGGTCTCATGCATGGAAGGCGAGAATTCTACCACTATGTGCCAGGAGTTGATTCCAGCTCACAGCATGTGACAGAGCAGAACTGCCCCATAGGGTTTTCTAGGCTGTAATCTTTATGGGAGCAGAGCAGCAGGTCTTTTCTCCTGGAGTGGCTGGGTGGATTTAAACTACCAATCTTTCAGTTACCAGCTGAGCACTTAACAACTGTGCCACCAGGGCTTCTTTCAACAAGGGTTGTTCTTGTATGCTGTCAAGTTGTTTCTGATTCATAGTGACCGTATATGACAGAGTAGAACTGCCCCGTAAGGTTTCCTAACCTGTAATCTTTACAGAAGCAGATAGCCAAGTCTTTTCACCCAGGGAGCCTTTGATGGATTCGAACTGCCTGACCTTTTGGTTAGCAGCCATGTGCTTAACCTTTGTGCCACCAGGGCTCCTAGCAACAAAGGTTGTAGGATGAAAACCAGAGTTACTATTCCTGAAAATGTTTTCTTATGTCAATCAATCTTTCAGCATAGCTCTCCTACCCCTAATTTGTCCAGGCAACTTTATCAATATTCATTTACCTAATCATTTAATTGCCATTTCTAAATTGCCTCCCAGGCAACACCTTCTACTAAGTCACCTTCCCAATATATCACCAAGTACTCACAGAGTCACCCAGCCTCCATGTCCCTTTCTAAATTGTGCCATGATTACTGTGCCCTTGTCTGTCACACTTTTTCCTAAAAATACGAGCTCCTCTAATGCATCTGGTAAAGCTCTTTTTGCTATACATGCAACATCACGTATTGGTGGATATAATTATGTGAATTATTATCATGATTTTGATGATGACCTTTCAATTCAAAGAGCACATATATCCCATTTTTAAAAAGCAATTATCATCTTTTTCTCCCCAGTGGAGGAAAAATCACTTTTCTTTTTTTTTTTTTTTTAACAGTTCACAGTCCATTGGCACTTAAAGAACAAGTACTATGAAGGTGTGTCAAGGGCATTTTCTTCAAAACTTGCCCTTATGATTGATATTAAATGTTTCATGCACGCATCCCCAATAGGATTAATTCTTATGGGGTGAAAAAATTTTAACTCTAATTATGGAGCCTTGGTGGTGCAGTGGTTAAGTGCTACCAGCTGCTAACCAAAAGTTCAGCAGTTCAAATCCACCAGCTTCTACTCTGTCCTATAGGGTCGTTATGGGTTGGAATCAACTCGACGGCAACGGGTTTGCTTGGTTTGTTTGTTTGTTTTTCTTTTTCTCTTTTTGGTTTTCTCTAAGTACACAGATATACATAGAGTCCATAAAAAGATATACAGTACATTGTTGTTGCTGTTGTCTTGTGCCACTGAGTCAATTCTGACTCGTGATGACCCCATATGTTACACAGTTCAATCAGGTTTTCCTGGCTATAATCTTTATGGAAGCAGATCACTAGGCCTTTTCTTCTGCAGTGCCACTGGGTGGGTTTGAACTGCCAACCTTTTGGTTACCAGCCGAGCACAAACCATTTGCACCACCCAGGAACCTATACAGTGTATTAGCAGTACTAAAATTTCCTTGCAGGGGTGATTAGGGAAAAAAGTCTAGAAAATGCTCCTTAAGGGCATGATGACAATTTTAAAAAAAGGTTGTAAAACACTGTTTTAATGTACAACTTATCAGAAATTAAATGCTAATGCTATAATATAAAAAAAAAAAAGCAATACAATTATTTATTAGGAATCTTTGAAATCTCTGTATATCATTCCCAGAGTATCTGGGGAATACTTCTCCTGGATGCTCCTAAGGGGCTGAGTCCGCCTCCCATCATATCATGTACACCATATAGTAAAACCTGAGATAGCCAGAAACCTGTATAAGGTGGAAACCTGTCAGAGAAAAAGAACTCAAATATATCCCACTAACAGAGAATGATAGAAAAGACCAAAATGGATGTCAGAAGAGACTCGGAAACTTGCTCTTGAATGTCGAGTAGCTAAAGCAAAAGGAAGAAATGATGAAGTAAAGGAACTGAACAGAAGATTTCAAAGGGTGGCTCGAGAATACAAAGTATTATAATGACATGTGTAAAGACCTGGAGATAGAAAACCAAAAGGGAAGAACACGCTCGGCATTTCTCAAGCTGAAAGAACCAAAGAAAAAATTCAAGCCTTAAGTAGCAAGAGTGAACTATGGGGAAAATATTAAATGATGCAGGAAGCTTCAAAAAAAAAAAAAAAAGATGGAAGGAATTCACAGAGTCATTACACCAAAAAAAACTGGTCGATGTTCAACCATTTCAAGAGGTGGCATATGATCAGGAACTGATGGTATTGAAGGGAGAAGTCCAAGCTGCTCTGAAGGCATTGGCAAAAATGCTCCAGGAATATCAGTTGAGATGTTTGAACAAACAGATGCAGCACTGGAAGTGCTCATTTGTCTATGCCAAGAAATTTGGAAGATGGCTACCTGGCCAATCGACTGGAAGAGATCTATATTTATGCCTATTCCCAAAAAAGGTGATCCTGCCAAATATGGAAATTATTGAACAATATCATTAATATCACATACAAGGAAAATTTTGCTGGAGATCATTCAAAAGCGGCTGCAGCAGTATATCGACAGGGAACTGCCAGAAATTCAGGCTGAATTCAGAACAGGATGTGGAACCAGGGAAATCATTGCTGATGTCAGATGGATCCTGGCTGAAAACAAAGAATACAAGAAAGATGTCTACCTGTGTTTTATAGACTATGCAAAGGCATTCAACTGCGTGGATCATAACAAATTATGGGCAATGTTGCAAAGAATGGGAATTCCAGAACACTTAACTGTGCTCATGAGGAACCTGTACATATATCAACAGGCAGTTGTTTAGACTGAACAAGGGGATACTGTGTGGCTTAAAGTGAGGAAAGGTGTGCGTCAGGGTTGTATCCTTTCACCAGATCTATTCAATCTGTATGCAGAGCAAATAATCTGAGAAGCTGGACTATATGAAGAAGAACAGGGCATCAGGATTGGAGGAAGACTTATTAACAACCTGCGTTATGCAGATGACACAACCTTGCTTGCTGAAAGTGAAGAGGACTTGAAACACTTACTGATGAAGAAGATCAAAGACCACAGCCTTCAGTACGGATTGTACCACAACATAAAGAAAACAAAAATCCTCACAAGTGGATCAATAAGCAACATGATAAATGCACAGAAGACTGAAGTTGTCAAGGATTTCATTTCACTTGGATCTATAATCAACGCCCATGGAATCAGCAGTCAAGAAATCAAAAGATGCATTGCACTGGGCAAATCTGCTGCAAAGGACCTCTTTAAAATGTTGAAAAGCAAAGATGTCACTTTGGGCCTGATCCAAGCCATGGACTTTTCAATAGTGTCATATGCATGCGAAAGCTGGACAATGAATAAGGAAAACAGAAAAACTGATGCCTTTGAATTGTGGTATTAATGAAGAATGTTGAATACACCATGGATTGCCAAAAGAACAAACAAATCTGTCTTGGAGGAAGTACAACCAGAATGCTCCTCAGAAGCAAGGACGGCAAGACATCTTATATACTTGGGACATGTTGTCAGGAGAGATCAGTCCCCGGAGAAGGAAATCATTCTTGGTAAATACAGAAAGACCCTCAACAAGATGGACTGACACAGTGGCTGCAACAACGGGCTCAAGCATTACAAGGATTGTGAGGATGGCGCAGGACCAGACAGTGTTTCATTCTGCTGTATGTAGGGTCGCTAATGAGTCGGAACTAACTCGATGGCACCTGACAACAACAACGGAGAATGACTGAAAAGTGGTTTAAGCCTGCACCCTGTGAAAGGCAAACAATTTCAAGTCCTGGAAAAACAAGACAATCTCATCAAGTTCTGGCTCTCACAGGTTTCACTGTATAAAAAAGGCTCTCACAGGTTTCACTGTATGGTAACTGCCTATTGGACTTTATCCTACTAATTCCAGGAGAATAGGGACTGTCTTCATTCATTCAACATTTATCAAATACCTGTTGTAAGAAAGGCACTGTGCTCAGCCCAGGTAGTATAGGGAGAAACATATCCACTGAGAATGCTGACCCCCGGCACTTACATTGTACTTGTGACAAAGATAGACAAGAAATAGGTAAACAAAAACATGAAACAATCTATAACTATTTGTTATAGTTCTGTGGAGGAAATAAACAGGGTGATCTGAAAGACAGCATCAAGGTGATCACTCTGAGGAAGTGACAACTAGCTGGGCCGTGGAGGATGAAAACAAGTCAGCCATGGAACAGCCAGGAGGAGGGTATTCCACAAACACAATGGACAAACAGAAAGGCCTCGAGGGAGCAGGCCTGGGGAGGCAGCGAAGAGGGCCAAGAGGGGGCACTAGGTAATGAGTTGAGAAGGAGGGTTTGAAGGATTGGCAGAAGATGACACCAGAAAGCAGGCAGATGGGAGTCAGTTCATGTGCTGCTTTTTTAAACCATGGTAAGGAATTTTGATTTCTAAGAGCAGTGGGAAGCCACAGGAGGGTTTTAGACAGAACAGAGACAGGATCTAATTTAAGTGTTAAGAAAATAACTCTGCTGTTATGTGTAGAGAAGATGGGGAAGCAAAAGTGGAAGAAGGGAGACAGGTCAGAGGCTATTTTAGTATTACTGGTAATACTCTGGGTGAGGTAGAGGTGGGGCTTGAACTCGTCTGGCAGCAGCAAAGGTGGAGAAAAATAGATTGGTACAAACAACCTGACCTGCTGAGGGATGAGTATAGAAGAGATGGACAGACAGAAACCGAAGATGCTTTTGGTTTTAGCAACTGGGTGGGTGCTGGTGACATTTACCAAGATAAGATTTTATCTTGGTTTTATCCCCAGCACATTGCCTGGCACATGTAGCTAGTATTCAATACAAATTTATTGAATAAATGAAGCATTATGTCATGTGATCTTTGCAATACCCCTAGAGATAGGTATTATTTGTCATGCTTTAAAAATGAGGAAACCGAGGATCTAAAAATAAGTAACATCTCTAAAATCATGCTGACTTTCTTCCAAAAAAAATCAGTCATTGAAAACCGCCTGAGTACAGTCTGACACACATGGGGTCGCCATGAATCAGAATCAACTAAACAATTCTGGTTGTAGATTGTGTAAAATCATACTAGTTAGTTAGTGCCAGAGCCAGAGTTACACCCAGGACTGTATATCCCCATGCTGGGCTCCTAACAATGGCCAATCTCTCTTCCCCAAAGAGCCAACCAATGCACTGAGGTATTTATGGCAGAGCTGAGTCTCTGACAAAGGCTCTTGACTGGGTAGAGTTGGGCATATTTTGTAAATTCTGGGCTTCGCTACCAGGCTTTGAGTTCCTCTAAGGCAGGCACTTATTTATCTTTGTACCATCAATAAAAGTTGACTGAATGAATGTGACAAAACTCTCTTCAATCATAAGAGAGTTTATCAGATAAATTCTAAATTTCTCACTGGGTCTTAGGTTATATTTTCTACTCATTATGCCCATTCTTGGGGCCATGGTGGTGCAATGGTTAAGAGTTCATCTGTTAACCAAAAGGTTGGCAGTTTGAATCGACCAGCTGCTCCTTGGAATCCCTAAGGGGTAGTTTTATTCTGTCCTATAGGGTTGCCATGTGTCGGAATCGACTCGATGGCAATGGGTTTTATGCTCATTCTTAATTTTAAAAGAGAAGAGCTAAAGGCTTGAGTAGAATCTGATTTTTCAATTAATTGAAAGGGGATTCCAAATGTAAATTTTAACTTCCCTGATTACATGCTTTGGTTCATCCAGGAATTATTCTCATAATAATTCTTACTTTGGGAAACTTCTCTTGTCTTTAACCTAGGCACTTTCTGACAAGAAAATCCTCTTTAATTTGGCATTTTAAAATAGTATCAGCAGAAATGTGTGTGCTAAGTGACTGGGATTATTTGAAACGCCATAATTTAGTATTTGGCAGAAAAATCTCATCTTTCTCCCCCCTCTCCCAACTACTAATGTAAATTCCTTACCAATTCATTAGGGAAATAAATCACTGACAAAACTTGTAGGAATTGATCTCCAAGGCAAGAAGTGAGAAAGATACCTTTAAGTTTGAAAATTTGATTGTTTGAGGTGGTGAAGCAAAGGTTAAATTTTAGAAAGTGATGAAGGCCACACTTATTAAAGATGATGAGGAATAGAAGAGATACAGGGCAGATGTTTCACTGGAGAAGTGGTTCTCAAACTGGAGTGGGGATTAGAAACACCAGTTGCCACAGAGTTGATTCTGAGTCATGGGGACCCTCATGTGTGCCCACAGAGCTGTGCTCATAGGGTTTTCAATGGCTGGTGCTTTCTGGAAATAAATTGCCAGGCCTTTCTTCTGAGGAAACTTTGGATGCAGTCAAACTCCAACCTTTCAGTTAGCTGCTGAGCTAGTTAACTGTTCGCACCACCTGGGGACTGCAGGACCACCTGGAGGGCATGTTCAAACACAAGCTGTGGGGCCCCACTCCAAGTTTCAGACTCAGCAGATCTGGGTGGGTTCTAAGAATCTGCATTTCTAACAAGTTCCCAGGTGATGCTGATGCTGTTGGTCTGGGGGCCATGCAGTGAGGATCACAGTAGTGGAGAAAATATTAATTTGGAGAAAAACATCAATTGAACTAACTGTTTTGATTTGATCAAAAAAGGAAAATTGCCCAGAAAACTAAAATTCAGTATTACAGAGTTGTTTGAGCAGAAAGTCCATGTATAAATGAAAAATCCACACAATTTCTAATTTTCTAAATATTATTTTTTGAAAGTATGGTCTACAATAAAGGAAGGGAGATAAAAAGGGCAATTTCTTATTTTTCTTGAGATTACCTATGGTTCACAGCATAGAGTTTGACAGCCTTTTTCCCAGAGTATAAATTTCTGTGACATCCAGACCTGATTTTAACCTAAGTTGTGGACAAACAAATTTTTCTGGCAGTCTTGGGCTCTGCTTTTTCTCGGCCCCTAGCCCAAGCTCTGACTCAGGGACAGATAGTACAACCCTCACCTGCACTAAGGTATAAATCAGTAAGGCTCTCCCAGGTATATGCATCCAAGAATGACTAAATAAAAAAAAAATTTTTTTTCTTTATTTTATCCAAGAATGACTAGATTCAGCAAAAAGCAGCCAGGGTGTCCTGGTGGGGGGGGGACCCTTTTGGTGAACAGAAATACAGAAATCACACTAGGTAGCGAGTACCTCTATTTATAAGGCCAACCTTGTTAACCTCCATTGCTGCAAAGAACAATGGAAGGTACAACATGACCATCTTAACTACACACTCTCTCTCTTTTTTTAAGAAAAAAAACTGCTCCTTTCTATTTTGCTTATTTTTATTTACCAGTACCTTGATCTGTTCCAAAAAGGACTTAATTTACTGAGATAGAAACGATTCAGTAAGATGCAAATTTTATAGGGGATGGCATTGGGGAAAAGAGAAAGGAAAGGTGTCTATGTGTGTGGAGGAGACGGAACAGAGCCAAAGTGAGGTTGGGCTGCCTCTTTCACCTTTGCCAGAGGTGACCTGAATTCATACAGCTGTTAAAAAGCTGAGCTGAAAACCACAATAGATGATGAATAGGTAATAGCTAATAAGTTAAGCCCTTAACATTATGATCTAGCATTTGCTTCACTCTATACATGCCTTCCAAGTTAAATGCAATGAAAATGCAAGTTTAACTAGTAATTTTGTCTATATTTGTTGTGCTGATATTGAACTGTGTGACTATTGGTGATTGTGAGAAGCAAAAAGTATCGCTAACAGACAGAGCTATGCTAGAGAACAGGTCGGGTAGGGAACTATGGGAGTAAAAAAAAAAAATCCATTGCCACTGAGTCGATTCCGACTCGTATTTCTGAAAAGCCTCTCTCTTTTGTGTAGTAGTAATGAAGAAAATGGCCAAATAGAGGAAAAGTATATTTCAGTGCAAGAATACAGCTCTAAAGCCATTTGGTTTCTTATTAAATACATAATCAAGAAAATGTCACACTGAGCCAATTCCACCATAATCGGGCTCAGAACAGTGCTAAATCAACGTAATATAGACTTAATGTATCTTGATGACAAAACAAACAACAACAACAAAAAAAAAACAGTTGCTAATGAGTCTATTCCCACTTATGGTGACCCCATGCGTGTCTGAGTAAAACTACTTTCCACAAGGTTTTCAATGGCTGCCTTTCTTCTGAAGTGCCTCTGAGTGGACTAGAATCACCAAGCTTTCAGTTAGCTGCCAAGAGTGTTAACCATTGACACCATCCAGGGACTCCATCCTGATGATAGAAACATTCTATTCATGATTGCAATGTATATGAACAAAATCTAAAGCAAAACAGGAGTTGGTGGGAACTTCTGAATCTATTTGGTCCAGTAATACCAGACTTGCTACAATGATTCTAAACTCTTTTTTACAATTGCAACTGGAAACTTACAAAGTCATACTACCCCTTGGATGCCTCTTTATTTCTGTGCCTTTCATTAAGTTGGTTCTTTTCTCACACCCGGCAGGCTGAGAAGCAAGAAGAAATGCAGGAGCCACAGGGAAATGCTCAAATGTTTCCAAGTCCTACCCATCCTTCAAATGTCAGCCCTATATTAACCACCACCGCCCCCCCATTTAATCCAAGATGTAAGCGATCTACTTGTCTTGAACAAATTTTATCACGCTTACGGTTAAGATTAAGGAGGCCTGGTGGCGCAGTGGTTAAACTGCTAGGCTGCTAATGAAAAGCTCGGAGGTTTGAACCTACCAGCTCCTCCACAGGAGAAGGATGTGGCAGTCTGCTTCTACAAAGATTTACAGCCTTAGAAAGCCTATGGGGCAGTTCTACTCTGTCCTATAAAGTTGCTGTGACTCAGAATTGACTTGACAGCAAGGGTTTTTTTTTTGTTTTTGTTTTTGTTTTTTTGGTTTATGGTTAAGATTACAAAATTTACCATTTATTCCCTAATTATGTATTGTAATAGCTAAAGTATATTCCAAATAATATGTTAAAAGATCAATGGTGATCTTTTTCTCTTTATTAAAAAAGCAAATTAGAGCAAGGGAGGACTATTCTTAAACCATTTAGCTTGACAGTACAGCTGTTGGCTCTACAGACTTCATAACTTGAGAATTATATAGGTCCAAGGAATATATGGAAACCCTGGTTGCATAGTGGTTAAGTGCTACAGCTGCTAACCAAGAGGTCAGCAGTTCAAATCTACCAGGAGCTCCTTGGAAACTCTATGGTACAGTTCTACTTTGTCCTACAGGGTCACTATGAGTTGGAATCAACTCGACGGCAACGGGTTCTTTTTGGTTTTAAGGAATACAGAGACAAAACAACAAAACCTTTATAAGAAAATCTCGCTGTCATAGTGTCCAGCAGCACAGCAACATGCAAGCCACCATAGTATGACAAACTGACAGACTCTCTACAGCAGAGGTTCTCAGATTGTGGTACCCAGATCAACAGAGTCAGCATCACCTGAGAATTTGTTAGAAATGTCCATTCTTGGCCTCTACCTCCCCATGCCCCACCCCCTCCAAAAAAAAAAAAAAACCTTGCCGTCGAGTCAGTTCTGACTTTTGGCAACCCCGTGTGTTTAAGGAGTGGAGCTGCTCCATAAGGTTTTCTTCATGGGAGGAGCCCTGGTGGTGCAATGGGTAAGTGTTTGACTGCTAACTGAAAGGTCGGTGATTCAAACCCACCCAGAAGCTCCTCAAGAGAAAAAACCCATGACTACAGCCTAGGAAACTCTATGGGAAAGTTCTACTCTGTCCTATAGGGTCGCTATGAGTGACAAATGGCTCAACAGCACCCAATAACAACAATCCTTATAGAAGCAGACTGCCAGGCCTTTCTTATGCAGTGCTACCAGATAGGTTCAAAACAGCATGTTCAGGTTAGTAGTTGATCACTCAGGGACCTACTGAATCAGAAGCTCTGGGCGTGAGGCCCAGCAATCTGTGTTTTAACGTACCCTCCACATTATTCTAACCTGCACTAACATTTATAGCTGCTCTGGGTTTCTTCGATTCCAAAAATCCTTAAGTATGTTTGTCTCTAATTCCTTCATAAAATTTAACAGTCAAGCAAGTATCCCTCCTGTCTCTCTGTGTCTTATCACCCTCCTCCTGCTTCTTCTAATTAAATATGTTCAGGTCTCCCATGCCCTTTAAAAGGAAAAAATTCTCAATCTTATCCTCCTATAAACTTCTATTAAATATTTATTTTCCCTCTTTGGCAACATTCCCTAAACAAGGGCTATGCCATACTTTCTGCTCACACTTTCTCTGAAAGTCACTCTAAGACTCCTTGTATCAGGCTTCCAACCTATCATATTCTATTAAAGGTATTCTTTTTTTTTTTCCCAAGGCCGGTGATAACCTCTTATTTTCTAAACTTTAAAGCTCTACTCCTCCTCGATCTTTACGCAGCATCTGACACTGCTGAACATCCCATATTCTCAGTTTCCTAAAAAGAGCAAGATCCCAGTTCTCCTCCTTTGTGATCACCCTTTCTCAGACACAGGGACAGATTACCCAATAAGCAAGGTATGCATGGGCGTAATCGTGTGTCCTTACAAATCTGTAGTGCACAAGTTCACTTGGTTTTCACCACGTCAAAGTATGCTTGTGCGTGCCTTGCTTCTTGTAAGCCAGTACATACCGTGTTTAATCCGCCCCTGCTCAGACTCACTTGCCAGTTCCTCTTTCTTCCTCTACCTCACCCAAATATCTCCCAATGTTCTCTCATTAGCTCCATTCACACTTTCTGTTCCCCACTGATCTCACCTTTATGGATTCAATTATCACTTCCAAGCAATAATTCAAAATTCATCTTTCTATCCAAACTTCTCATCTTCACTGTAGATTAGTAAAAGATGTTGTTAGGTGCCGTCGAGTCAATTCCAACTCATACTGACCCTATGTACAACAGAATGAAACACTGCCCCATCCTGCACCATCCTCACAATCGTTGCTATGTTTGTGCCCACTGTTGCAGCCACCGTGTCAGCAAATGAAGGTCCTGAAAGCTTGACTCCATTTACGTCATTAAGGTTGACTCATAGTGCAACCTGAGGGGCTCATCTTCCGGCACTATATCAGACAATGTTCCACTGCTATGCATAAGGTTTTCACTGGCTAATTCTTTTCAGAAGTAGGCCACTGGGTCCTTCTTCCTAGTCTGTCTTAGTCTGGAAGCTCAGCTGAAACCTGTCTGCCACGGGTGACCCTGCTGGTATTTGAATACTGGTGGCATACCTTCCAGCATCACAGCAACACACAAGCCCCCACAGCAAAAGATACAGCCTTGAAAATTGTCCAACTACATGGTCCATGGTACCTCAAGTTCAACACATCCCAAACTCAACTTATCATCTTTGATCCAAACCAAGTTCTAATTTTAATTTCCCAGGATTTAAAAAAATTAACTACACTATCATTTCCCATAGTGCAACATGTCCCAATCTAGTATTCCCCCAAATTCTTGATTGTTTGGAAATACTTGTTTCTTTTTTTTTTTTGAAAGACGTTTCTGTGGACAAATTAAGTTTGGGAAAAGATGCAGCAATATCTTCTTGGAGATTCACAGTCCATGTGCGCATATTAGAGGCTCTGAGAAACGCTGCCCAGAAAAAAAAAAAAAAAAAGGCATGAAACTCCAAATTAATTCGAGCAAGGTCTCAATCTCTTCTGTAAAACTAAGTAATGTCACTCAGAACATCTACCAAGTCACCTTAGGGAGTGTTGCCTTCATCATTCATTTCCCCTTTTGCCTCATATTGGATTGTTTCCCCAGGCTGGCTGGTCATTCCCTGCAGGCATCCTTTCCTCCTGCCCTCTTGTTTCCTTCCTACTCAAGGCCCTACTACTTCTTGCCTGCATGTTCCAATCAATCATCTCCCTTTCATTCTCTTGTCCCTTCAATCAAGCCTATTAGTCTGAGGCCCAATTAATTTGCCTAAAGTACAGCTCGGATAATTTCATTCCCTGCTTCAAAACTGTAACTAAAGGGTAAATGTCACCATTCAGAAAGTAGCATTCAAGGTCCTTTCTAACTCAGCTTAACCTCTGCTTATCATCCCTTTCTCTCCCTCCATCCTTCTGCACCCTATGTTTCATCCAAAATGGACTCCTTGCCCTCAACGTTCTTCGTATCCCTGCTCATGCTATGCTGTTCCCTTGCTTCATCATGGAAAGCCCTCCTCCAGCATCGCAACATCTCTAAATCTTACCTATCCTCCACAGCTCAGTTACACCACCACCACCGCTATACAGCTTCCTGACGGCCCGGGTAGCAATCCTATCTGCCTCTTGGAATGTCATAACACTCTGTTCATGGTGCTTGCTACATCTGGCCTTCTGTCTTCAGAATGAGGCATGGTGAGGGTACGAATCATCTCTCCTGCCTCTTTATCTCTCCAGCTGCACCTAATGTAGACCCTTGCTCAAAGAGCTCTAGAAATAACCTGGATAATGAATAAGGGTCAAATTATATTAACCTGTACAAGAAAAGGAAACTAATGCTTTTAAATTCAGAACCAATGACACTGGAAACTCCTTTTACCAAAATGTGATCAATCCATGTGTGACAGGAAGAAAATCCTCCGTATTCTTCCTGAAAGTGCAAGCCTCTTAAATACTAAGTGCTGTGATTTTGTTAAACTGATGCTCTATTGGTGGTTATAAACACCCAGTTCAAGATATACTATGAGACACAGTAATTCGCGCCAGTTTCCAGAGCCCCAGCTGCCAGACAGTCTCCTCTCTTGTTCCTGAGAGGAATCAGATGTGCCCAATTTGCTAATAAAACCTTAATACTAAACTGAAAAATAACAGAGTGATATTAACATATTCGTTATTACCAAAAATGCAACCAGGAGTGGCAAAATATGCAATATTCCCTCCTCTGTCCTCACTACAAACACTTCTGATCAGGAAAAACTGGCGCAAATTCAATTTGTTATGTAACAAACAAGCCACATATACTTGGGTCAAAACAAAAACTTGGAACAAAACAAAAACTTTGTTTAACAACAGTTTTTAATCTTTTTAAAAAGAGAGGGTAAACCCTTGAAAATTAGTAAAACTCCTAGATGAAGTTCAAAAACATCTACCTTTTTCATTTTCTTGCTTTTCTTCATTATATCACTGTTTATTCTTTGCTCCCTCAATTTACAACTTGAATTGCCATGATCTGTCACTAATACTTCAGCCAGTATATTTACCACTTTATCCTCTAAACGTTGCTTACCTACAAGTCTTAACTCTCCAAAACAGATTAAAGAGTTGAGTGCAGGATTATATAAATATAATAAAATATATAACACAATTCTATGCATATAGGTGTATAATACATATATTTTAGTTTAACTGTTTTGAATAGCTAATACAGTCAGTGGGGTTGTCATAAGCTGGAATCAATTCAACGGCAACCACCAAACCCAAACCAAAAACCCACTGCCGTCGAGTGGATTCCCACTCACAGCAACCACCACCACCGACAATAATACACTGACGTGGCCCCAACTAAAAATAACTATAAAAGGCATACATTGAGAGATCTCACTCCCACCTCCACCTACCTTCTTTCTTCTGCACGTAACCACTCTCATTAGTTTCTATGTATCCTTCTAGTGTCTCTTCAAAAACAGAATCAAATACAAAACCATATTCTTACTTTCTCCCATTTCTTACACAAAAGGCAGCATAATTTATCCTTTGTTCTGAACCATGCCTCTTCGTTCCATAAATCCACGTAAATCAGTATGTAAAGCATGACCTCACTCTTTTTTAGAGCTGCCTAATATTCCACTGTTCCGAGGAGCGCCTGGTGGACTTGAACTGCTGACCATTTGGTTAGCAGCCATAGCACTTAGCCGCTACACCACCAGGGTTTCCTTTTAATATTCCACTGTGTAGGTGAAGCACAGCTTACTCAATCGCTCCCCTATAGATGAACACTGGTTATTTCCTGACATTTGCTTTACCAAGAAATTCTGAAATAAACAAGCATGTGCAAAGTTTATTTTACATTTGTGCAGGCATAACCGCAGGTTAAATAAAGATGCACGGATATGACCAAATCACCCTCTCTATCGGGGTTCAACCATGTTATACTCCTACGAGCAATGCATAAAAGTGCCTGTCTCCTCATGGCAGAGCTAACAGAGGGAACTGCTATCCTCCTGGATATCTGCCAGTCGGCTTAGGAAAGAGATGGCATCTCTGTTTTTGTTCATTTGTAAGTACTCAAAAGTGCTCAGAAGAAAAAAACGATCACTAGGAGTCCAGCAAATGTTGACAAAAAACAAACGCCATCAAGCAAGCCTTCTTCCCTTTTGGATGACTATTAAATGGACGGATCAAAGTACGAGGTAAACATAACATGTCTGTACTACTGGTTGCCTAACTCATCTTCCTGCTTTCACGCTTCCACCCCACAGCCACTTCACCACGAAACAGCCAGTGCTTTTTCTTTATTGCGAAGGCTCTTATAATTAAAGGTTAAATCACAAACAATGGTAACTAGTAAAAAATGTGTCTTGAGCATTATGCTCTTTTAAAAACTATCTATAGGGGATCAAATTGACAACGGCAACTGGAAAGATTAGATAGGAACCTTAGGGGGTACTGAATTACGTTAATGGGGGAGGAACAACTCAGAAATGGAAGGTGAAAATGGTTTCACAACTTGAAGAATGTAATCAATGTCACTAAATGGTACCTGTAGAAACTGCTGAATTGGTGTACGCTTTACTGTGTATATTCTCAACAACATAATAAATAAAATTATACATGTACATGTATATAACGAAAATCTTATGGAACACAGTTCTTCTCTGACATACATGGAGTCACCACCATGAGTCAGAATCAACTCAACAGCAACTGGTTGGTTTATTAAGATGTTAACGTTAGAGAAAGCTGATTGAAGGGTATCTGGGAATTCTCTTTATAACTCCTCTGTAAATCTGATTGTATTTTATTTCAAAATAAAAAGTTTTAAAAAATTAAGGTTAAATCAAATCACTCATGTCATTCTCCTGCTCAGAAACCTTCCATTGGCTTCCCCAACACACCCTTTATGGTGTGTCTTCCCCATGGCACACAAGTCCTCATGCAACCTGTGCCTGCCTCCCTCTCCTCCTAGCCATCACCTCACTGCCGGGGCTCAGACACACTGGTCCCCCGGCTGCTCCTAGATGGTGCCTCCAAGCCTTTGTATGTATCGTTGCCACTGCCTGGAATACTCTGTCCTCCACATAGCCACATGTGCACACTCTCACTGCATTCAGGTTTCTGCTCAAATGTCAACACCTCTCCAGAGAAACCATTTCTGATCACTCCATACCCGCCACCCCCTTGCCCTTAATTTGTTTTTTAGTACTTACCACTATATCACATTATATATGTACATATTTGAGTGTGGCCTGCTTTCTCCACCCAAAAACCCACTTCCTCCAACTAGATCATAATTCACCTGAAGGCAGGGCCTTTGTTTTGTTCATTACTATTCCCAGTGGCTGGGATAGCGACTGGCAGACAGTAGTCTGAACAAATTAAGGAATAAATGCAGATTTCAGCAGAGTATCAGATTAGGCTTTTTATTCTTGTGGAGAAGCTGATAGGAGCTGAATGACTGAAAAATTAAGCCAATTTATAATTTCATAAACAACCAGACCTCAAAGATCCTGATTCATGATGTGATAATGTGAAGAAATATTTAGAGCATGGTCTTCAAGACGGTGGAGCTCTAGTGGCACAGTGGTTAAGTGTTTGGCTGCTAGCAAAAGGTTGGCAGTTCAAATCCACCAGCCGCTCCTTGGAAACCCTATGGGGGAGTTCTACTCTGTCCTATAGGGTCCCTATGAGTCGGAATCAACTTGATGGCAATGGGTTTCAAAACGGTGGTGGGAGGTAGGGTACTTACACCCTTGGAAGAAAGTAAGTCAAAATAACTGGAGTAGGGGGGCAGGTATCAAATTATACCTCCATCTCACTGCCAAGCCACATGTTTTCTCTTCCATCTTATTCAGTGCTTAACCAAGATAACAGCTAAAGTATGTAATTCGATGTGTGTTCTTTTTTGTAAGAGCTATATTTATAGCACATTTAGACAGAAGGAGTCAGGTAAGGGGACATAAAAACGTGTCCTATGAGAACTTGGAGATTTTTAGCCTGGAAAAGAAAGCTCTAAAGAAAGAAGAGATGCTCATATACTCTATAACCCAGAAGGGACAGAACTGGGATCAAAGAGTCGAGGCTAAAGCAAGGCAGACTTTGTTCTATATAAATCAGAATGCTCTCACTGAGCTGTTGGCAGAGGGCACAGGCTGCCAGCCAAGAAATGAGACAGCCTTTTTGGAGGGATGCTGTGCAGGAGAGCAGATGGATAGCGGGCCTGGATCACGAGTGGTGATGCGATGTAAACACAGCCATGCACAGGTGGTCTGGGACCACGGGTTCTCAGCCACCACCCACAGCTGTGGGGCCTTGACTGCCAACTGGCAATTCCGAGCATCAGGTCACTCATCATTAAAGTAGGGTGGATTAAATCAGTGACTGGCAAGCCCAGTTCCTCTGAGCTCAGAGTTCAGAGGAAATGCTTTAGTGGTGGTTGGGGAGGCAGAGCCAACTGGGCCAGGCTCTGGGACACCTTCTCTTGAGTCTACCAATACAGCTGTGTTATCTGTTTCACGAATGTTTCATTTCATTTGGGGGAAAAGTGCTCTACTAATAAGAAGAGTTTAAAAACCACTAGAGGAGGGATGAGTAGGTGGAGGGCAGGGCATTTTTATGACAGTGAAACTATTTTGTGTGATACGGTAATGGTTGGCACATGGTATCACATATTTGTCAAAACCCATAGGACTGTACAACACAAAGACCAAACCCTCATGTGAACTATGGACTTTAGTTAATAATAACATATTAATATTGGTTCATCAATGGTAACAAATGTACCACAGGAATGCAAGATGTTACCAACAGGAGAAATTGTGTGCAGAGAATAAAGGGAGAGGGGTATATGGAAAATCTCTACTTTCTGCACATTTTGTTGTTGTTGTTGTTAACCTAAAAGTTCTCCAACAACAACAACAAAGCACTAAAGTAGATACATGCTCCTTGCAGTTCTAAAATTCCATACTTGCATGTTATTAGCTATAGTTATTAAAACAAAAAACACCACTATGGAGTTGATTCTAACTCATAGTGGCCCTATAGGACAGAGCAGAACTGCCCCATAGGGTTTCCAAAGAGCGGATGGTGGATTTGAACTGCTGATCTTTTGGTCAACAGCCGAACTCTTAACCACTGCGCCACCAGGGCTCCTACACAGAACTTAAATAATTAAATTTTGAAAATTGAACTTAAAATAATTAAATAGGCATCCACTCTTTATAGAAATAGATTTAATCCAACTCTATTGGTGGGAAAGTCAGTTGCCACTGAGTCAACTCCAACTCATAGTGATTCCATGTGTGTCAGAATAGAACTGTGCTCTGTAGCGTTTTCAGTGGCTGATTTCTCGGAATTAGACTGCCAGGCCTTTTTTCTGAGGTATCTCCGGATGGATCCAACTTTTCAGTTAGCAGCCAAGCGTGTTAACCGTTTGCACCACCCAGGAACTCCCGGGTAACACATAAACAGTCCAAACTAAGATTGACTGAGATCACTCAGGCTAATGTAGCTTCAGCAAACAATGCATTGTTGTTCAAGATAAAGTAATTAAAAGTGTGCTCTCTACACTATGAGAGATTCTGTGCACATTCAAATATAAGGTGGCTCTTTTCTGAAGAATTTGGGGGGGGCAGAAAAGAACTCATTGTATATTCATACGTGGTAATCCTTGGGAAATGTATACTTCTGGACATTTATTTTTGCATATTTTCTTTCTAAGTACATATGGAAAAAATAAACATGCTTTATTTTTGTTCAGTTGTATCAGCTTTTGGCTTTGGCATCCACACGGAATGGGAACCCAGTAACATTTTGTGTGTTTAAGTTTCCTTGATTATTTTTTCAGGTGCTTTTGGGTTTAAAAAATACCAAATATGCTGTGCAAGCAACAGCACTTCTGATTATAAAGCCATATTTAAGTCAAAGAAAATTTAAGCCACACATACATATAATCCAAGCAGATCTTTTCAAAGGCCAGTTTTCACCCCAAAATCCTTTTCTTATTTTTATTTACTGGCAGTGAAGGAGAAGGAGGAATGTGGCAATCATTAATAGAAAGGAAACAGCATTTGTTTGGATTGGTTGACTGATTTGTTGTTCTCCATTTTGTTCCATATGAATAAATCAATCCAGAAAGTTCAAGTTTATACTTGACTGCCAAAATGGCTCCTTAAGCAAAGTATATTTGAAATGGCTTCTAAGGTGTTGTTAAAATTTGAAATTAAGTCACAGTTTCTAAGCTTCTCTGAGGAAAAACTTTTATTAGTAGACTAACCACTCATGAACATACACTTTAAATTAATTAATTCTTGTGTTTCATTCTTTTTTATTGTACCTAGCTTAAGAATTCTGAAGGTAATATCTGCCTGAAATAGCTTTTATCTTCTAAAATATTTTTTATAGAAGGTAGGATATTAATTTTTGTTTTAGAGTTCTCTTTTATTAACCATATTATATCTCTAAAAATTACCTAAAAACACTCTATAGATTTTTATAAACCAGTTGCCATCGAGTCAATTCTGACTCACGGCAACCCCAACGGACAAAGTAGAACTGCCCCATGGGGTTTCCAAGGACCAGCTGGTAGATTCAGACCGCCATCTTTTTGATTAGCCATTGAATGCTTAACCACTGTGCCCTGAGGGCTTCCTAGATTTTTTTTTTTTTTTAAAGTTGTACTACTATCAAGGCCTGGTCTCCATGACAAATATTAACATTCTGGGCTCACTATGTTGTTGTTAGGTGCCCTCATGTCGGTTTCAACTCATAGCAATCCTGTAGGACAGCGTAGAACTGCCCCATAGATTTCCAAAGAGTGGCTGGAGGATTTTAACTGCCAACTTTTTGGTTAGCAGCCAAGCTTAACCACCAGGGTTCCACCGATACTATGGTCTCCCTAAACAGGACCAGAATTTGTCAGGTTCTGAGATCTCAGCAGAGTTTCAGGATAGATAAATCTATTGAAATTTCTGGGGGAAAGCAGTCATAGATTTATTTGGTAGTTATTTCATAGTGTTTTTACTGTCAAAGGCTGAGGCAAAGAGGTGGTAAGTGGGAAGGGTAGGGGGAAGTTTACGGAGCCCTGGTAGTGCAGTGGTTAAGAGCTGGGCTGTTACCTGAAAGCTCAGCTACCCACCAGCAGCTCCTCCAGAGAAAGACGTGGTGATCTGCTCCCATAAAGATTAAAACCAGAAAACCAAATCCATTGATGTTGAGTCAATTTTGACTCACAGCAACACTATAGGACAGAGTGGAACTAACTGCCCTCATAGGGTTTCCAAAGCTATAAATCTTCACAGAAGCAAGCTGTCAACATCTTTCTCCTGCAAAGCAGCTGGTGGGTTTGAACTGCTCACCTTCTGGTTAGCAGCTGACTGTTTACCCACTGGACGACCCAGGAAACCCTATAAGGCAGTTCCATTTCATCATCTAGGGTTGCTATGAGTCAGAATCAACTCAACGGCATAAGCAACTGGGAAATTTAAGGAATAGCAAGGACCCTACCCTCTAAGAAATTTCACTCTTCACATATTTTTTGTTTTTAACAGTTTTACTGAGGCACAAGTGGCATGTGGTTTTATTTATAGATGTGTATGTGCACATATATGTATATATATATTTATGTATATATACACATATACATATGTGTACATACATAGTGTGTATGTGTGTGTATATATACATATATATACACACACATATATATACATAGAGAGAGAGCCCTGGTGGCTCAGTGATAAAAAGCTACTACAGCTGCTAATCAAAAGGCTGGCAGTTCAAATCCACCAGCTGATCCTTGGAAACCCTATGGGGCAGTTCTACCCTGTCCTATAGGGTTGCTATGACTTGGAATTCACTTGATGGCAACAGATTCAGTTTTTTATGGAAAATGGAGAGAAAAAGAGAGAGAATGATTAAGTTTTGATATGCACCTACCTAAGAAACCATCCCCACAATCAAGGTAACAAACATATCAGGAGAGGTGAGAGGAAAGGATTACAAAGTAGCACAGGGAAAATTTTGGGAGTGTGGAGATGTTCATTAGGAGCCCTGGGAGTGCTGTGGTTAAGTGCACAGCTGCTACCTGAAAAGCTGGCAGTTCAAATCCACCAGCCGCTCTGCAGAAGAAAGATGTGGCAGTCTGCTTCTATAAAGATTACAGCCTTGGAAACCCTATGGGACAGTTCTATTATGTCCTATAGGGTCGCTATGAGTTGGAATCGACTCATTGGCAACGAGCTGGTTGGACATGTTCATTATCATACTTAAAATTTTAAAATCTTGCTTCAAATAGAATATGATAGGTAGTGTTTTCAAGCTTCTGCTAGTTTCAAATCAAGAGAAAATCTTAGCAAGTAACATGACATTTTGTATTATTAAAAAGTTTTCATTTTTTTCCCACAAAGCCTGGAACCAGAACTGTTTCTAAAATTAACCCATTCTTCCTAAAAATATAAATAATAGTCTGTGACAGATGCCTATCTTTATGATGAAAATACAATGTAATCAACAAAAATATCATTGGAATTTATTCATTTTCATGTTTTAATTTATTTTATTAGATGAGAGGGCAGTAATTTTTTCTCTCAATTTCCTTGCTTTTTTTTTTGCTTTTCAAGGAGCAAAATATTGCTAGTTACATTTAAAGCTTTTAAACAAGGGGAAAAAACTGGTAAGCTCTTCAGCTGTTCATATCATGGATTGTCAGAGGTAAATCCTACGTTTAAACTGACATTTTCACTAACTCTGCGGGAGACCATTCTTAATTTAAATAGGACATATTTGCTCTTATCAGCAATAACCACAGGAGAAGTCAAAACAGGTTTTTGGTTTTTTAGATAATTTTTATTGTGCTTTAAGTGAAAGTTTACAAATCAAGTCAGTCTGTCACATATAAGCTTATATACACCTTACTCCATACTCCCACTTAAAAAAAAAAAAAAATTTTTTTTTTTTTTTCCCACTTACTCTCCCCCTAATCAGTCAACCCGCTCCCTCCTTCCAGTCTCTTCTTTCAGGATGGTTTTGCCAGTTTCTAACCCTCTCTACCCTCCCATCTCCCCTCCTAAAACAGGTTTTTTAGGCAGTCCTGAGAAATGTTTAAGAACTTAAGGCCCACTTTCGGCATCAGAAGAAGAGTGGATTCATTCTATTCCCATCTCCGAATGTGAATGGAAAATAGAGAAGGTAAACAAGCCAGTATTGATGGTGTGGTTGCTTGAAGAATTATCAAAGTATTGTAAAATCTCTATATCCTTTATAGAGGAGATACCACTTATAAACACAAAACCATCTAATCAAACCCGAATATAAATAACTAAGAAATTATGTAAATTATCCAATCAGTTGACACATTGAGTGCAAATACATAAATGCTTTGAGTGTGGAGAAACAGGACAGGAGCCCATATGTACTTATTAGCCTTCGCCCAGCTCATTTTTATACCAGAATCACATCCACTGCTCCTGTAATCTCTTCTTTGGAATCTACTTCAACAACACAAATCACAAGTCAGAGCACTTCATATTACGTAGTTGTGCACTGAAAGGCTGAACTGTAATGAGCCACTACTTCTAGATGTTAACCTGCAACCCCTAAAAAAAAAAAAAGAATGAAAAGAAAAAAAATCCTTATATTTAACTTTAGCTAAAGAGTGTAAAACTAAATGCCTTCTCTCTCTTTCCCCCCTCTCTCTATGCACCACGAAGATATAGAACGTAAACATTCTGTGTGACTATGAAGTTATAACACAATTTGTATACTTAGGCTCAGTCTCATTACTCTGGAGTAGGCATGTTTTCTGTTGACACTAGAGCCGTCCCACTTAAAAATACAGTTTCTTCTCTTCTATTACTTTGGTCTATATGACCCTTTAAAACATATTCTTGATTTTCTGTTCAATTGAGTAGTCAAATAATTATAAAGCAAATAGAGGGTCTATCAAAATTCAGATGAAATAGTGCAGTATAAACTTCATTAATGTATCCCCCAATTCTGGCAATGTGGTAGACTTGGTATAGTGGACAACCAGTCCAATGAAGACTAGTTAACAATGCTGGATTAATTTAATTTTTTAAAACTTCTAAGAGATAATGGTTGAGAATTTTCTAGCATTGATGAACTACTCAAATCCTCAGACTGAGGAGGCACAATGGATCCCAAGCAGGATAAATAAAAAGAAATACGCGTCCTGACAAATGGAAGTGAAACTGTAGAACACCAAAGATGGAGAGAGGATCTTAAGAGCAGAGAGGAAGAAAAGAGAGATTATATATACAAAGAATTGATCCTCAACAGTCAGAAGCCAAAAGACAATAAAATACCATCTTCTCAGTGCTAGAAAAAATAACTAGCAACCTAAAATTTATTTCAGTGAAACTACCATTCATAAATATTTTTTCAGACAAATAGACTTTACCATAAAAAATATTCTCACAAAAGAAATGGGACACTCCTATAAACTAATAAGAAATGGACAATTTAATGGAAAATTAGTCCAAAAGCATGCACAACAATATGAAAAATCTACAAAATCATAAGGAATCACAGAAAGGCAAATGCAAACTTGATGAGATTCTATATTTTACACCTGCTGGATTGGGAAAAGAAATTAAATCTGACAATATTGTTATAGAGAATGTGGAACAAAATGATCTCCAGACCATGAAGGTATGAATATAAATAAAGACAACTACTTTAAAAATGAATTGCCATTATCTAGCAGAGGTAAAGATACACATATATTAAACCAAACCAAACTCATTGCCATTGAGTCGATTCCTACTCATAGGGACACTATAAGACAGAGTAGAACTGCCCCATATGGTTTCCAAGGAGAGCCTGGTGGATTCGAACTTCTGACCTTTTTGGTTAGCAGCCATAGCGCTTAACCACTATGCCACCAGGTTTCCACACACATATTGTTGTTGTTAGGTGCCACTGAGTCAGTTCCAACTCATAGCGACCCTATGTACAACAGAACGAAACATTGCCCCGTCCTGAGCCACCCTTACAATTGTTGTTATGCTTGAGCTCACTGTTGCAGCCACTGTGTCAATCCACCTCGTTGAGAGTCTTCTACTTTTCCGCTGACCCTGTACTCTGCCAAGCATGATGTCCTTCTCCAGGGACTGATCCCTCCTGATAACATGTCCAAAGTATGTAAGACACAGTCTCGCCATCCTTGCTTCTCAGGAGCATCCTGGCTGTACTTCTTCTAAGACAGATTTGTTTTCATTTTTTTGGCAGTCCATGGTATATTCAATATTCTTCACCAACACCACAATTCAAAGGTGTCAATTCTTCTTTGGTCTTCCTTATTCATTGTCCAGCTTTCACATGCATATGATGCCATTGAAGATACCATGGCTTGGGTCAGGCGCACCTTAGTCTTCAGGGTGACATCTTTGCTCTTCAACACTTTAAAGAGGTCTTTTGCAGCAGGTTTACCCAATGCAATGCGTCTTTTGATTTCTTGACTGCTGCTTCCATGGATGTTGATTGTGGATCCAAGTAAAATGAAATCCTTTCAACTTCGATCTTTTCTCTGTTTATCTTGACGTTGCTTATTGGTCCAGTTGTGAGGATTTTTGTTTTCTTTACGTTGAGGTGCAATCCAGACTGAAGGCTGTGGTCTTTGATCTTCATTAGTAAGTGCTTCAAGTCCTCTTCACTTTCAGCAAGGAAGGTTGTGTCAACTGCATAACGCAGGTTGTTAATGAATCTTCCTCCAATCCTGACGCCCCGTTCTTCTTCATATAGTCCAGCTTCTCATATTATTTGCTCAGCATACAGATTGAATAGGTATGGTGAAAGAATACAACCCTGACGTACACCTTTCCTGACTTTAAACCAATCAGTATCCCCTTGTTCTGTCCAAACAACTGTTTCTTGATCTATGTAAAGGTTCCTCATGAGCACAATTAAGTGTTCTGGAATTCTCATTCTTCCCAATGTTATCCAAACTGTGTCTGTCAGTTTGTCGGACTATGGGGGCCTGCGTGTTGCTGTGATGCTGGAAGCTATGCCAATGGTATTCAGATACCAGCAGGGTCACCCATGGAGGACAGGCTTCAGCTGAGCTTCCAGGCTAAGACAGACTAGGAAGACGGACCCAGCAGTCTACCTTAGAAGAGCATTAGCCAGTGAAAACCTTATGAATAGCAGTGGAACAGTGCCTGATATAGTGCTGGAAGATGAGCCCCCCAGGTTGGAAGGCACTCAAAAGATGACTGGGGAAGAGCTGCCTCCTCAAAGTAGAGTTGACCTTAATGACGTGGATGGAGTAAAGCTTTCGGGACCTTCATTCACTGATGTGGCACGACTCAAAATGAGAAGAAACAGCTGTGAACATCCATTAATAATCAGAACCTGGAATGTATGAAGTATGAATCTAGGAAAATTGGAAATCATCAAAAATGAAATGGAATGCATAAACATCGATACCCTAGGCATTAGTGAACTGAAATGGACTGGTATTGGCCATTTTGAATCGGACAATCATACAGTCTACTATGCCAGGAATGACAACTTGAAGAGGAATGGTGTTGCATTCATCATCAAAAAGATCATTTCAAGATCTATTCTGAAGTACAACACTGTCACTGATAGGATAATATCCATACGCCTACAAGGAAGACCAGTTAATATGACTATTATTCAAATTTATGCACCAACCACTAGGGCCAAAGATGAAGAAATAGAAGATTTTTTATCAGTTGCTATAGTCTGAAATTGATTGAACACGCAATCAAGATGCACTGATAATTACTGGTGATTGGAATGTGCAAGTTGGAAACAAAGAAGAAGGATCAGTAGCTGGAATATACGGCCTCATGATAGAAACAATGCCGGTGACCGAAGGATAGAATTTTGCAAGACCAATGACTTCTTCATTGCAAATACCTTCCTTCACCAACATAAACGGAAACTATACACATGGACCTCGCCAGGTGGAACACACAGAAATCAAATTGACTACATCTGTGGAAAGAGACGATGGAAAAGCTCAATATCATCAGTCAGAATAAGGCCAGGGGCCGACTGTGGAACAGACCATCAATTGCTCATATGCAAGTTCAAGCTGAAACTGAAGAAAATCAGAGCAAGTCCACAAGAGCCAAAATATGACCTTGAGTATACCCCACCTGAATTTAGAGACCATCTGAAGAAAAGATTTGACGCACTGAACACTAGTGACCGAAGACCAGACGAACTGTGGAATGACATCATATATAAAGTAAGAGGTCATTGAAAAGACGGGAAAGATAGAAAAGACCAAGATGGATCTCAGAGGAGACCCTGAAACTTGCTCTCGAACATCGAGCAGCTAAAGCAAAAGGAAGAATTGATGAAGTAAAAGAACTGAACAGAAGATTTCAAAGGGGGTCTTGAGAAGACAAAGTAAAGTATTATAATGACGTGTGCAAAGAGCTGAAGATAGAAAATTAAAAGGGAAGAAAGGCTCGGTGTTTCTCAAGCTGAAAGAACTGAAGAAAAAATTCAAGCCTCAAGTTGCAATAGTGAAGGATTCTATGGGGAAAATGTTGAACGATGCAGGAAGCATCAAAAGAAGATGGAAGGAATACACAGAGTCATTATACCAAGAAGAATTAGTCGATGTTCAACCATTTCAAGAGGTGGCATATGATCAGGAACCGATGGTACTGAAGGAAGAAGTCCAAGCTGCTCTGAAGGTACTGGCGAAAAACAAGGCTCCAGGAATTGACGGAATATCAATTGAAATGTTTCAACGAACGGATGCAGGGCTGGAGGTGCTCACTCGTGTATGCCAGGAAATATGGAAGACAGCTTCCTCGCCAACTGACTGGAGGAGATCCATAATTATGCCTATTCTCAAGAGAGGTGATCCAACCGAATGTGGAAATTATAGAACAATATCATTAATATCACACGCAACCAAAATTTTGCTGAAGATCATTCAAAAATGGCTGCAGCAGTATATGGACAGGGAACTGCCAGAAATTCAGGCCGGTTTCAGAAGAGGATGTGGAACCAGGGATATCATTGCTGATGTCTGATGGATCCTGGCTGAAAGCAGAGAATACCAGAAGGATGTTTACCTGTGTTGTATTGACTATCCAAAGGCATTCAACTGTGTGGGTCATAACAAAGTATGGATAACACATATATTATGCACCATCAATGCCACTGCTAGTTATTATATATACCCTAGGTGAAATCCTTGTACATGCAGGCCAGCAGACATGCACAAAAACTTCTATAGCAGAAACAGCTGTTCACAATCTAGCAGGATTTTTTTGCAATAGTTCAAATGTCCACTGGCAGGAAAGATGAATTGTGGCAAGTCCTAAAGTGGAGTATTTTTGTTGCTACTTTGTTAGGTTCTGTTGAGTTGATTTTGACTCCTACTGATTCTGTGTGAAAGAGCAGAACTGCCCCATATGGTTTTCTATGCTGTAATCCTCATGAGAACAGATTACCAGGCTTTTCTCCCACATAGCCTCTGGGTGGGTTCAAACCACCAACCTTCCAGTTATGAGCCGAACACTTAACCATTGCATCACCAGAACTCCTCCTAGGCTATTGCACATCAGTACGGTGTTATTCGTGACTAACTTTTTTTTGCTCAACACTATGTTTGTAAGATTCACCCATGTGGATTTCTGTCACAGTAATACTAGGCATTAGTAAAAGTGAATACATTATTGTGACAAAAATCCACATGGGCGAATCTTGAAACATAGTGTTGAGCAAAAAAGCTAGTCACAATAGAACACCTTAGTATGATTCTATTTAAATAATAGCTCTGGTACACAAAAACTGAGCAATATAATGTTTGGAATATAAATCTACACCATGAAACAGACGATAGTGAAAAGGCAGGGAATGAGGAGCACCAACTTCAGCTTACCAGTAATCTTGGATAGAGAGGGATGGGAATGGAGAGGGCTTGGGGGCCTTCAAAGCTGTGGATAATGCTAAACATCTTTAACCAAGGTATGGGTACATGGCTTTTCGTGTTACTGTTAGACTCTTTTAAAATGTGTTATTGCTGAGAAATGTAATTAAGAAGGCAAGCTGACATCTTATTTTCAATAAACTTTTATTATATTATAATATATTTTAGCCAACACCTACAGAAAAATGTTATTATTACATACCAGTGTTCATTTATAGCATATTTATACTCAATTATAGCATATATACATTAGAGAAAAACTGTTTGTAATGATCATAATTATACAATTTTTTTTTCCTTCAGCTCTACTGCCATGTTACAAAAGCAAACTGAATGATCTGAAAGTCTACATAGGGTCATATGCTAGGCATTGTTATATCTTATGCTTGAGTCCTTTGTGTTACTATCTCTCCTATTCCCTGCTTTTTTTCCCCAAAATGACAATAATAAAACCTTACAGGGACCAAGAATTCCAGACATCTGTTTATGAAATCCTGGTGGCATAGTTGTTAAGAACTATGGCTCCTAACCAAAAGGTCGGCAGTTCAAATCCACCAGGTTCTCCTTGGAAACCCTATGGGGCAGCTCTACTCTGTTCTATAGGGTCGCTATGAGTGGCAATCAACTTGATGGCAACGGGTTTGGTTTGGTTTATGAAATACACACAATGTAAATTACATATAGACCTCAATTTACCTGAAAGATATCCCAATTTATTTATAATCTCCAATTTATATCACAGAACAGATACTCACAGAAACTGCTGGAAGGGAACCCGCCCACAGTAGGGAACAGGAAGCCTTGGCAGCTGCTAATCAGGAATCTGGCCACTCAAGGGGCACCCCTTTCTCACGGCAGAGACATCTCTGCTCAGATGTGGTTCCCTACTACGTCTTCCCCCAGCCCATGCCTCAGGTAGCTAAGCAGCATGAAGGACAGGAAGCCCTACTCTGCCAGAGAGTGTTTTGAAAAGACCTCTTCATGTTATCTTAACCAAAAACTACTCAGTAATTATTTTTTGCTAAAAAATAACTGAAGTAGCCAAAAACCATTCGACATATCACTCACTGCACTGGGCATGGGGGGAAATACACATGAATCCTGATCCCTCTGTCTGAGGTTACGTATGGCTACGGAAGCGAGGCAAAAGCTTTCAAAAAAAGTTAAAGACAAAGATGGCAAAATGGGACCAAATCCAATGGTTCAGGATTCCATTTGCACATTCCCTATCACTCAGCAGATCACATGACTCATTCAGTCCACAAATATGAAGGATTTAAATTTTAAGTGTTGAGAGAACAAGTCTCAGTCCAAGTTGCTCCCAGTTTACATATCTGGGGAGAGAAATAATCCCAAGTGGTATGAGGAGGGCTGTAAGAGATCACAAACAAGCTGTTGGGTGGTAGGAGGTGACCAATGAGGAGAAAGGGAGGGCTAGTAGAGGACAATGGTGCACGCCAACCCAGGCACATGGATGCTGAATGATAGGGATATTGAATGAGTGGAGCCCTAAGCTTTGGGCAGAAAAAAATCCTGCTGCTGGAAATAGTTAATGTTTCACTTATTTTATGAAGCAGCCAGAAAGACAGCAGGTGGTCTCTGACTGGGAAAAAGGACAATTAGACATTAGGAATCCCTGGGTGGTGCAAACCGTTAACATACTCTGCTGCTAACTGAAAGGCTGGAGGTTTGAGTCTACCCTGAGGCACCTTGGAAGAAAAGTCTGGCAGTGTTATCTCTGAGAAAATCAGCCACTGAAAACTATGGAGCATAGTCCTACTATGACACGGGGTCTCCATGAGTCGGAATCAACACGATGGCAACTGGTTAGCCTTACAGTTCTGTAATCTACAGTCAAGACCCCCTCGTAACAGCCTGTCAGAGTCCTGGTTACCTATACTGAGCAGATAATCTAGGCAACAACAAATACATAGATCACATTTTATGGGAGTTAACACAAGATAACTCAGAAGCTCACAGACAAGTGAGCCCACCTAAGGCACACATCCACACACATCAAGCACTGAAAAGGTTAGCTTCTACTATCAATTAAACTTGAAAGGGTCTTTCAGTTTTGTTCAGTTTCATACAGGCCACTGAAAAATCTAAACAGAACAAAATATCAAAATCACTAATCATTGACAACTGTTTAAACTAGAACCCCCTTAACACCCATAGCTCATGAAAGTATTTAGAGTATTGTACATTGGCCCACTCTTCCCTTCCACACTAGACTAAACATTATAGCTAAAACCAGAACTCTAAGAATTTATGTGTAATCCCCTCAAGTATCTGAGAGCAAAGGAAAATACTCCCCATACTCAGGGCAATGTTCTATAGTTCCTCAGTCATCAATCATTCTAACTGGAGGAAGGTTAATAAGCGGTTCTTATACTTTGCATACCCTTAGGTATATGGACTTGTTCCAGGGGTCTGCGAAGGCCCTGGAAATACAAGCCAAGCTGCGTGGATGTACATCTGAACATTTCACTGGGGAAAGCCCACAGATTTCATCATATATTGAAAGGCATTGTATGACTCAGAAGAGATAAAGAACCACTGTTTAAAAAAAAAAAAATCCTTAAGTAAAGGGGTGGGGCGCCACGTGGGTGATGTTCCAAAGAACATTTTTCAGCCAAACAAATAGCACACGTAATTTCAGGGAAATAAAACAGGATTAGTTCATTGGAAAATTATTAGGTACCCTGTTTTTCTAACTGAAATTAATAGTTTTTCTTGAGTCAGAGTTAACAATGGCTAACTGACTTACACTAATATAAAAATATTTTCCACACATATGAATCTTTAAGGGAAAAAAAATTATTCAAGCTCTTCTCTTATAAAGATACTACATCTTACCAAAGGCCTGATTTTTTTTTTAAATCATATCAAGATATTTACCTAAAGTATAAGAAATAAATGGGCCATGCTTTGAAAAATTCCCAGAAAATCTAGGAGAAATTTCAAGTATCATTCTGAGGTATAAACATGATATGTTTTAAAATAATGATAACAATAAATCTTTCAGTTCTCGTATTTTCTGGAACCCAAATCTCTTTGGATAGGGTCAAATTCAAATGGATGTCAAACTAAATTCTAGATTGCAGATGGCTATATCAGCATCGTGAAACTTGAATTAACAGATCCATGCTCAAAGAATATACATGGCTTTATATCAAAAGATTAGTGCCGAAACACACATTTATAAAGGGGCTGAGGTTAAATAAAACATTTAAGATTTGAATAATATTTGAATTCCTTTATCTGACTTTGGCCAGATAATCCATCAACCTGATCACTTCAGTAAGAGGGTGCTAGGTCCCTGGGTGCACAAATGGTTAACCACTTGACTATTAGCCAAAAGGCTGGCAGTTCAAATCCACCCAGAGATGCCTCAGAAGACAGGCCTAGTGATCTGCTTCCAAAAGGTCACAGCCTTGAAAACCCTACGGAGCAATTCTACTCTGCGCACATGGAGCGCAATCAATCAGAATCAACTCTACGGCAACTGAGAGCAAAAACTCAGAGGTAGACCATGTAGTAAAAAGGGCACTGTTATGGATTGAATTTGAATTATGTTCCCCAAAAATGCATGTCAACTTGGCTAGGCCGTGACTTCCAGTATTGTGTGATTGCTCACCATTTTGTCACCTGATGTGATTTTCCTCCATGTTGTAAATCCTAACTCTATGAAGCTAATGAGGCAGGATTAGAGACAGTTAGATTAATGAGGCAGGACTCAAACTATAAGATGAGGTTGTATCTTGAGTCAATCGCTTTTGAGATATAAAAGAGAGAAGTGAGCAGAGAGACATGGGGACCTCATACCACTAAGAAAGTATTGCCAGGAGCAGAGCGTGTCCTTTGGACCTGGGGTCCCTGAATTGAGAAGCTCCTAGACCAGGGGAAGATTGATAACAAGGACCTTCCTCCAGAGCCGACAGAAGCAGAAAGCCTTCCTCTGGAGCTGGCGCCCTGAATTCAGACTTCTAACCTCCTAAACTGTGAGAGAATAAACTTCTGTTTGTTAAAGCCATCGGCTTGTGATATTTCTGTTATAGCAGCACTAGGTGACTAAGACAGGCACTAAACATAGAGTAGTGCACAGACCTTAGCTCTCTCTCTGAAACACAGATGTGTGACCTGGAACCACATCCCCTGTGCCTCAGTGCTACTGACTTTTCTTTCTCTAATTTTTAAGCGAGGAGTTGAATAAGACAGTATTGTACACGTGGGTGTTACAAATGGTTAACACGCTCAGCTGCTAACCAAAAGGCTGGCAGTCTGAGTCCTCCCAGAGGCACCTCAGAAGAAAGATCTGGCACTCTACTTCTGAAAAATCAGCCACTGAAAACCCTACGGAGCACAGCTCTTCTCTGACACACATGGGGTTCCAATGAGTCAGAACTGACTCACAGGCAATTGATACATTACCACACAGTTACTTTTAAGATGTCCTCTTAGACTGAGCTCCTTGAGAGCAGGAACCAAAGCTTCACAATTTTTCATCCCCTAGTATAACACACACCACAAGGCAGGTGACCAATGTAAGTGTGGTTAATGACTAAGGCATTAATATAGTATGTGGAGATTTTTATCTTTCAAGAATTTCCATTTTGTATATCCATGATATGACCAATCTGCTTCATCCTACTTAAACTCACAGTATAAGCAAATAGTGGAACGTGTAGAGGAAAAGCAAGTAATATTGTGCCTAATCTGGCTACAGTCATTTTCCTGGTTCTGTCAGTGGCAGCCAAAGCTCTGCTTTAATTCCTTGTGAATGTGTAATGCTGGTTTGCCTTGTAAACAAACTTGTAACTTGAATCCTATCTGTAAGGAATGTAGGGTAACCCAAATGTAAGGTTACAATTGGTCCAAGAAGTATTTCATTCAAGGATGACTGTACTTCCCCTAAGATGACGAAAGAAATAGTTGTTTCAAATCCAGGGAATTGTAACTGGGAAACCATGGAATCCAAAGCAGGGAAAACTAAAACTACATTTTTACTTATCTCCTGCCAGGAGAAAGACAATTTCTAGGACATCACTGGAATATCAATAACGTTGACAGCTAATTTCACAATGCATCTTTTTCCCTAAGAGCAGGGTTTAGTTAAAAAAAAAAAAAAAAAAAGCTACCTAATTTCTTCAAAACTACCACTAAAGCAATTTCTAAACCTTCCTTTACAATGCGTTCCCATCTCTCTCCAGTCAGTCGTAACATCTCACTTCACATTTTGGCTGCTATAATTTTAAGACCGTTCTTTTCATTCAGTCTCTTAGAAGCAGACAACACTTACGAAATCCCTTTTCAAATAGCTGCATTGTAACTAACTGGGTCCCCTTCTAATCTTCTCTCCCTTGCCCTAGTTAAACTTTGTTTCTTCAGCATTCCTCCTACAACCTATTTCCTGGATATTTTATTCTTTTTCCCTTTCCGTACAGAAGGGTCTATTCAAATATTTCCAGGCACACTCCATTTATATATTCTTTTAACTAAGAATATAACACACATGCACTTCCTGGGAGAGCTTAATTTAACCAAAAGCTTATTCCATTTAATGAATTTTGGCTCAAGATTTTCAACGAGTGTTAAAGTTTTAAAGTTCAAAAACACAATAAAATCAGCAGTGTAAGGGGGAAAAAGTAACTTATTTTGCTTTTGAGTTCTAGCTGTGTTCTGTATACTCAACATAAAAAAAAAAAAGCAGAGGTAGTATTTTTACTTTTAACATCATTTTAATAGTTGCCCTGTTTTGTTTTTGCTCGTACAGTTAAAGAAAAAAAATTCCTTATTCGTTTAATCCTCCAAAAGCATGGAGCATGTCATACAGCAAGAGGATAATAAAGAGGTGGCATCAGTGCCTTTTTGGTTTACATCTTTCCAAGAGGGGCTCATTGAACACAGAGCTGAATAGATCCTTTGAGACAGAAGCCTGGACTCTTGTCCTAATTCTGCCACTTATGAGCTAAGTGACCCTCCCTGGGCAAGACATTTCAGTACCTACCTTCAATTTTCTCATTCATAAAATGAGGGTAAGTGTTTGTGCTCCCTTCCTCACTGAGTGGAAACCCTGGTGGCGTAGTGATTAAGAGTATGGCAGTTAACCAAAAGGCTGGCAGTTCAAATCTACCAAGTGCGCCTTGGAAACTCTATGGGGCAGTTCTACCTGTCCTATAGGGTTGCTATGAGTCTACATCCCCTCAGCGCCAATGGGTTTGGTTTCCTCACTGAGTAATTGTAAGGACCAAGCAAAATAACACAATGGGAAGGCAAACAATAAGATACCACACAAACATACACTATAATTATTACTTGCTGATGGTGCATCTTAACAGGATCATTGAGAAAAAAAAAATACTTCAGTGAGGTTATTATAAGGTAAGTTGAGAATTAATTGAAGTGTAAAACAAAATTAAACCAAGATAATAGCTTTTGTTGGACCCTTCAGTTGACAATCCATCTTGCTAACCTTAAGAGAAGCACATGGTTAGTTAGTAAAGACTCTGGTCCCAAAGAGACAGTCTCATAACAACAAGGGCATCTATAATCAGAAGTGCCCTCCTTCCCTTTCTTTCAGCCCTCCCCTCTCCTAGCAGCATCAAGGTCCCCATCTGACAGCATCTGGCTCACACTGCTGTTGGTCTAGCACCACATCGCTCTCTGTGAGTGTCACACATTTCTGGGCTCTCCATTAGACTGTGAGCTTCCTGAGGGCATACACCACATCTAATTCATCTTTAATTTCCCTTCTCCTATCCTTTAGCTCACAGGTGGCATACTGATTAAGAGCTTGGCTACTAACCAGAAGGTCAGCGGTTTGAATCCACCAGTTGCTCCTTGGAAATCCTATGGGGCAGTTCTACTCTTTCCTACAGGGTCACTCTGAGTTGCAATCAACTCGGTGTTAATGAGTTTTTTTTTTTTTAATCCTCTAGCTCAAGACCTGGTGGTGCAATGGTTAAATGCTCAGCTGCTAACCAAAAGGTTGGCAGTTTGAACCCACCCCGCTGTCCCTAGAAGAAAGACCTGGCAATCTGCTTCTGTAAAGATTACAGCCAAGAAAACCCTACGGGACAGTTCTACTCTGTCACACCTGGGGTCACTATGAGTCCAAATCGACTCGATGGCATCCAACTAACTGCAACAACATCCTCTAGCTCAACAGCACAACACTACTCATCAAATGTTTGTTAATTAAATAAATTCTGCTCTCTCACAATTTTCGACATCTTTTTTTTTTTTTTTTCTATTCAGCCATTGGTGGACAAAACTCAGAAGTAAAGAAAGAGGATGACTATTTTAACTGCTGTATAAAAGTCTTTGTGAGGTTCCCATTCATGTCTGGTAGAGAAAAAAGAGGGGAAGAATTGTGTGTTTATAGCTGTGTTTATAATGATACAACAAAGATTTTCAGTTAACAGCTGTCTAAGAAAAAAAAAGGTAGGGCTTGAGCTGCAAGGTTTATAATAATTCCTTCCCCAATCCATTTATGGTTTTAAAATAGCCAGATCTGTATTATGTTAGCAGTCCTTTTAAGGGTTCTTACCCAAGAATGCAATTTTAAATGTGGGCCAAACTCAGCCATCTAGAATGTTCATTAATAAAAACCATAAATCTACTGTCGAAGAGTGTTGAGTTGGAGTATCAGGTTCTCTTTAAAATACACGAGTCTTACCCAAAAGAAACTTAAAACTTACTCATCGGTGGACTGCCAAAGTAAACATAATCATAAAGAAATAAATAACAATCTGTAATTTTCCCCCCAAATATTCAGGTGTTACTCAGACAAAAATGCATATGAAAAGAGCAAGAGAAAGTGTTAAACCACTCTTGAATAACCGGGGCAGGGAAATGTACCAGCAGGACTAACAAGTATAGAGCACGCCTTTAATCTCCAGAGGCTCAAAATCTACTTCAGGATCCAGGACATGTGCCTGGGTAACGCGGATGGGGATGCAGCCTGACCAGACAGTGAGCTGCCGAGATCAGGTAACAGTGTAAATGCCAGCCACATCCCACTCAGGTCTACAGCCACTGGGTATTACAGATTTGCCTTACAGCACTTAACCACTGAGCTAGAAATGAATAACTTTTAACATAGTAATGACTATACAGAGTAGTTTACGGTCACTGTGTATAACTAAAGAGGTAACAAGAACAGTTGTTTATACCTTCTAATATGAACCCCCCATTAGACACTGGGCTCCTTGACAGCAGGATCTGTATGGTCCAGTTGCCTGTGCCTATCATGAGGGTCCTAGGCAGGGGGAGAGGAGACCATGAACCCCACCAAACCTGATACATACCAGTTCATTCAGTCATCACTAGAACTCTGTGAGGCAGGTGTTATTTTCATTTTGCAAATGGCAAGCCTGAACTTCACACACAACTTACCGAAAGGCCCAGCAGCCAGTACACAGCAGAGATGGAATCTGAATTCTGGTTTCCCGGACTTGAATAATTGCAACAGAAACCACATGACTGACAAAGCCTAAAATATCTACTATCTGACTCTTAGTAGAAAAAAAATTGCCAACCCTAAACTGAGGCCTCAAACTTGGGAGGATGGATGAAGGTAATGGTGATAGAAATAGGAAACTGCAGAGAAGAAAGGTTTTGAGGGAAAAGATGAGGAGCTTAATTTTAAGTGGGTGGCAGAACTGACAGAGATGGAGGAAGAGGAAGGCATGACGTATCAACACTGGAGAAAGGTCAAGACCAGGGTGCAGGCTTAAAGTGATGGCTGAGGCCATGAGAGGATGAGAGAGTAAAGGGAAAGATGGCAGTGGTTTAAAACTTGTTATGGAGGTGACACCCAAAACTCAAAGGCAAACTTACAAGGAAGTCCCAATACATACAATGAACGGAGAGAGAGCTGTGTTGGCTGAATCCCAGGTGGACCATACAGAGCTGCGATGTGATTACTTACTTTTGTCTGTGGCCTTTTTAGCCATGGTCTTCTGACTCCCACCCAGGTGACTGGGTGGAGCTGTGCAAATAAGATTATAGTGGCCCACAAAGGGGACTGGCCAGTTTTGCCTTAAAAGAGAGCCAATTCCCAGGATAGGAACCATTCCCAAAGCCAACTCTTCAGACAGGGATTGGATTGGACAATGGGTTGGAGAGGGATGCTGGTGAGGAGTGAGGTTCTTGGATCAGGTGGACACTCGAGACTATGTTGGTATCTCCTGCCTGGAGGGGAGATGAGAGGGTAAGAGAGGGTTAGAACCTGGTGAAATGGATATGAAAAGAGAGAGTGGAGAGAGGCAGTGGACTGTATCATTAAAAAGTATCATCAGGGGGAGAGTAATTGGGAGTATGTAGCAAGGTGAATATAAGTTTTTATGTGAGAGGCTGACTTAATTTGTAAACTTTCACTTAGAGCACAATAAAAATTACATATTTAAAAAAAAAAAAAAAAAAAACAGAGCCAATTCCAGAGCAGAGAGGAGGATCCTACCTCAACTAAGGAAGAAAAGCCAGGTGCAGACAGTGCATTCTTTGGACCTGAGATTTCTGTGTGTTGAGAAGCTCCTGGAAGCAGGGAACCAGGGAAGAGCTGTAACCTTGAAGACGGTGAGAAGCAGTGGCAGAAGAGACACAACAGCAGAGACCCAGCAGCAGGAGATGGCATGGTGGGCTTACTGAGAAAGCTGAGTGCCTTTGGGCAGAGGCTGAGGGCCAGGAAGAGGCATCCCTTCGAGCACAGCTGGGGAGAGGCTGTCCTGATGAAAGAACTGTATCCTGAGTGTTCCTGAGCTTGAATTGTAACTATTAATTCCCTTATAATAAACCCCATAATCGTGAGTATAGTTCTGTGTGGTCACTGCAATGAATTATCAAACTCGGTAGACAGTGCTGTGGGAGGGACGGTTGGTGTCAGAATTAGTAAAGATGGCTGAGGGAGGAAGCTTATCTGACCTCTGTCTCACAGGCATCAACAGCCTTGGGCTGTTGATCTTGGTTCTCCTTTTCCTTTGTGGGATTGGAGGAGGTCAGACGCTGCCCCCAAGCCATTTTTACAAGAGCGCAACCTGTTGGGCACCCCTCTGCCATCTGCAGCAGGTCCTGAAGAGCCCATGGATTCCCTTGGATTCTACAGAGCTCAATGTGAAAACCAATGGTGTGTCTAAAGCAGTAAAGTCAATAGGTCCAGATCTGAGAACGTGGTTGTACATCCACATGTCCATTGAGGGACTGAAAAAATAGCAAAAGAAATTGAAAAGGAACAACCAAAGAGGTAGGAGGAGGAGGCTCGTGTTGTAGTTGTGTTACCGGAATAAGGTTCTTGCCTCTCACTGGTCAAGAATGAGCAGGTCAGGCGCATAGTTTTCCGCACAAGCAAAGCTTTATTGAAGAGGCTTGCAAGCAGAGATGAGGAGGGCCTAGAGCAACGCTTAACCTCATCTCACAGAACAAAAGACAGGCCTGAGTTTTTAAAAGTTCATGGGTGGGAAAAGATTCATGTTTATTCATAGACACAGGTGGGGATATGTTAACTAAGGTGCACACAGCAGCTTTCCAAGATGGCTCCTGCCCTGGAGGCCTCTGGGATTCGTAGCAGGATTTACTATGGGGAGTCGCACCTGCGCAGTCTCCCACTCCCTAGGTTCGATTCCCCGGCTGGGGCCGTAGCCCCTCACTGCCCCTGGTGGAAGGTCACATAGCGGTCACAAGTGGATGTTCTGCGCATGTCCCTGAGGCTGGTCTTCTCCAACTGCTTTTGAAAGGCAACTTTAAAGAAGTTTGCTGGCTATTTTTAGATACCCTGCCCCATTGTTCTGGGGAATGGCTTTGTTTCTGCACCCTGGCCCATTTCTTGTTATTTTGTTTGCATATTTGGGGGCCCCTCTGTTCCTTGTCTTACTAAGTCTCTAGGTTCCACACTCAACCCCTTATTACCTCCCTGATAGTATAGTCTATTTCTCTTTTACGTATTTCTCCTCTAACCACAGCAGTTTCTTCACTATTTCTCAAATAGGCACCCTCCCATCTCAGGGCCTTTGCTCCATGTCTTAGTTGCTGTAGCCAGCACCTGCAAGACAAAACTGAGTTACGAGAGGAGAGAAACAAGGTTCAGGTTTGCAGAGAAGTGAAGGGAAAGCTTGATAAACAGTCAATAAACATGATTATTAGAAAGTCACTAGAGATCATCAGTAAAGAAGTAGAGACAAATTAGGTTCAAGATGCTAAAGTCTAAGTGGGAAGAAATGAGAGAAATGGAAGCAGGGGAGAAAAACTTGGTGTAAGAAGGTTGGCAGTAGAAGGAATGGAAAAGATAGGATGGAACAGTTGACAGAGTTGTTTGCTTTAAAAGGCAAAGGGGTAAGGAGGAAAGATCAGTATGGCAGATTGTTTGCGAAAATAGCTGCAACAATTCCCCTGCCTGAATCCAGGTACTAGGTAGTTCTCTCCTACAATGACTGGGGCTTAGCCGTGTGACTTGCTTTGGCCAATGGGACATTAACAAACATGACACAAGAGACTTTGACATTGTTTGTTGAAGGCTGTTCTCTCTTGATGTGTTTGAAACTCTGCAACCAGCATGTGAACGAGCCCTAACCAACCTGCTGGAGGATGCAAGAGCACATGGAGAAGAATGAAATGTCAAGCTGACAAACGCCAAATTCTAGACACAGGCACAGAGCCATCCCAGATCATCTAGTTACCAGCTAATCTGCCAGCGTCACTGATGAATGGGAGGGAATCATGACCTACATGAGACAGTGACTGTTTTAGCCACAAGTTGAGAGTGATTTGGTCTGTAGCAAAAGCTACATCAGTAAAAAGCAATACAGAAATCAATGCCATATGTATTGTTACGATCGATCATAAATTTTCACAAATATTTCAAAAGGCTATATAAAGACACAAAACTTTTATTTTTCCTCTTATAGCTTCCAAATTTTCTATGAATAGTAACCAGGTAGTGATTTTTTTTAACTATTATTTTTATTACTATTATTGATAACTAACATTTGAGTGCTTAATTCTGACTCAGAGTCCCTGGGTGGTGAAAAGGGTTAATGTGCTCAGCTGCTAACTGAAAGGTTGGAGGTTCGAGTCCACACAGAGCCTCCTCAGAAGAAAGGCCTGGCAATCTACTTTCAAAAAATCAGCCCATGAGAAATCCTGGAGAGGCTTTACTCTGACACACATGGAGTCTCCATGAGTCAGAATTAACTCAATGGCAACTGGTTTTACAGTAGGAAAGGAAATAGGTGAGCAGAAAATCACCATTCAAGCTCTCAAGTTTGTTTGTAATTGCTGCTGTTGATTTGCTTAGCTTCACACTTCTGCTTAGTACTACAAGATACACCGAAGGGAGCAGGCCCAGTGTTTCAGATGGTCAGGTAAGTGGGCAAATTACAGTATAAAAGTGTGTGTCTGTACCTACTCAGTCACACCTATGAGCTGGCATAGATGTCTATCCCAGGTGAAGGGACCTTCACAGACTTTTTATTCCTTAGAGGTAGAACAATACAATCTAAACTAATGTGATCTGGGCAACAAACTGACCTACACTGCTAAAAATTAAGATGTATTTAGCCACTTTACTAACTCTAAATATTTGGAAGGTAATGTTTTGAGTAAAACAGAGTGGACAATTTTTCACTGCAAGAATTGAGAGACAGCATTGAAACTAACATTGGGAAAATAATTTTAGCCTAAAATACTTTCATAAGAATGCCTGTCATATGTTGTGGTTGTCACGATGAGACACCTCTGTTGGATTTTTTTCTCTTACCATTTAAATGAAGTTGTTTTTCTATGAGTTCCTCTCTAGTTTCGTACCTGCCACATGTTCTTTGTACTCTAATAGTCTGTTCTGTGGATTTCAGAATGTGTACAATATAGGCATAAACATGTACTCCTCCCTTACCACCCATGTATTGGTGGTGAAATAATTTGGAAAAGGATAGTGATGATGGCTGTACAACACGATAAATGTAATTAATGCACTGAATTATAAATGTAAAACTTGCTGAGTTGGCAAAAGTTTCATGTATATACATATGTGTGTGGAAGCCCTGGTGGCGTAGTGGTTAGGTGCTACAGCTGCTAACCAAAGAGTCGGCAGTTCGAATCCGCCAGGTGCTCCTTAGAAACTCCACGGGGTAGTTCTCCTCTGTCCTATAGGGTTGCTATGAGTCAGAATCAACTCGATGGCACTGGGTTTTGGTTTTTGGTGTGTGTGTGTGTATCCACAATTTAAAAAAAAAAAAACATTTAATTAGAGAATAAATCCAGGTTCTCAAATGTCTAATAAACTGGAGAACCTAAAAAAGAGCAAAATACAGGAGGAAGAGATTATCAAAGAAAAAAAAAATTTAAATCATAGTAAAAAAAGAAATAATAATAGAACTTGCCCTTCTGAAGTGATGGCCGTTCAAAATGAAAGCATGAGAAGCCAAGTGAAATAAATACCTAGGCACATTGTGGTAAAATTTCAAAATGCCAAAGAAAAAACAGTTCCCAAAATATTAGAATTAAAAAAAATAAAACCAGACTCAAAGACAGAATGACACTCGCAATCACAACAGCAATGTTGGAAGCTAGAAGACAACAAAATATAAAAGACGACAACTTGAAGGAAAATATTTTCCATCCTTGAATACTATACCCAGCCAAACTATTAATTAAAGGTGAAGGTAGAATAAAGACATTTTCAGTCTGGCAAGACATCAAAAAATTAAGTTTTCTCTGGAGGGTTCCATGCATTCTTGCTGCCAAGGCTTTACTTACATTGTAACCCCAGGTCTAGGGGGCACTTCCCTCTTCTCCACTCCCCACTTTCTACTTCATAAGCTAAACTCCATCTGCCTATCCTATAAAGTCCAGTTTGAAGCCACCACCTCCTGCAAGAAGGTTTTTCTGTCCCTGCCAGCAGGGTGTAATCTTTCCCCTTGCATGGCCACAGCCATCTCTACTCAATCCCAAGTACTTTTATTAAAATGATTTAAAGTCAAGAACTTTCTCCTCCAACCAAGCAATGAACATTTTCTGCAGGCAAAATACCTGCCTGTTTATCTTTGTGGATCTGGCTTTGCAGTCAGGCCTACCTTCCAACTGTGCCTAATATAGTTTCGTTAATATAGTACACATTCAATGACAAGGGAACAATAGGCTTAATATGTAATGTTACCTATTCTACTGAGAATACACACTAAATCTATTTTTTATCTCTGCTCCAATCCCTACCACATCCAGGTCTCCCAACTCAAAGTCTTGGCCTATAGGAGAGAAGGAATCTGTTTTGAAGAATGAGTGGAGGGGTAGAGAGATATTCTTTCAATCAAAAGAAAATGATCATATGATCCAGCAATTCCACTCCTAGGTATACACTTAAGAGAAATGAAAATATACATCCCCCGCAAAAAAAACTTGTACACGAATGTTCATAGCAGCATTATTTACAACATGCAAAAAGTGGAAACAACCCAAATGTCCATTAAGTGATGAACGAGTAAATAAAATGTGGTATGCCCATGCAATGGAAGGATATTTGGCAATAAAAAAGGAATGAAGTACTGATACGTGCTGCCATAAGGATGAACCTTGAAAAGATGATGTAAGTGAAAGTAGCCAGTTCTAAAAGTCCACCTACTGTATGAGTCTACTTATATGAAATATCCAGAAGTGTCAAATCTACAGGGACAGAAAGCTAATTAGCAGTTGGCTAGGGATGAAGAGGTTGGGGAGAAATGGGGAGTGACTGATAATGGGGACAGGGCTTCTTTTGCACAGGGTAATGAAAATGTTTTAAAATTGCTTGTAGTTGATGGTTGCACAACTCTGAATATACTAAAATCTACTGAATTACACATTTTAAATGGGTAAATAGTATAGTATGTGAATTATATCTGAATAAAACTTTTTTTTAACTTTTAATGTGAGAATAAATTAAATTCACCTATTACTTTCTTTAAGGCAATATCAAAAAGCATCAACTTAAACTAGGCAGGATCTGCAAGGTATGCCAAAACTGAACAGGGCTGAAACACTCATCTGGAATCAGAAAGCACGAGTTAGAAAACAAGGTCACGTCAATGGATATTTATTTTCTTCAAAATTAAGATTTAATTCTGGTCACTGTACAGGTCACTAGTTTAAGAGACACCACAACAAAGTAGTGGAGAACGTTGGATTTTATTCTTGGAAGCAAAGAGTGCCTCATTATGTAACCCTCTGCAGGCCACACTTTTTAAAGGCAATTTCTCTAGTTTCACTACTTGCCAATCTATTTCACATATTGTAAAGACAATTAACGGATAATGTAGTTCATATTTATATAGTACCAGGATCTCGAAGCACTGCTGAAGTTTAACCCAGTTTTACTACAACAGATCTGCAGGGGCACTGAGTAAAAGCACTCACTTTTTGTATGAAGAGTGCTATGATGGTGACAAAACAAATGGAGAAAATTTTGGATTCTTCCACAATGCATGTGCAAAGTGGTTTACTGCCTAAAATAAAAGATGAATTCATGTATTTTTAAACTTTAAGGCTTCATTTTGAAACAGGTCCCAAAAGAGCATGATGATATACTGACAGATGGGGATAAATAAAATAAACCCTGGTAGAGTAGTTAAGAGGTACAGCTGCCAGCCAAAAGGTTGGCAGTTCAAATCCACCAGGTGCTCCTTGGAAACTCTATGGGGCAGTTCTACTCTGCCTGATAGCATCACTATAAGTCGGAATCAACTCAATGTCAACGGGTTTGGGTTTTTTTTGTTTTGTTTTAATGAAGAACTAGCCATCTATAATCCCTCTCTTGTATTTCTTCCTCAAGAATATCAGAATTAATAACCCAAATCTACCACACCATGATTTAAATATAAACTTAAATCTTAGTCCTTTTCTATCTCCTTTCAGAACATATTCAAATTCTAATTTGCCCAAATGTGACTTATTTGAACACATCAAAGGTTTAAGATCTTGACCCAACTGTAAAGAAGGAAGATGGATGTCATTAAACTATTTTCATTAGATGTAAAAAAAATAGCCCTTCAATTGTCTTGCATTTGTTTTAAATTCACATTTCCTTTCATCTCCTACACCGTTTATAACTATAAACTTTTTAGGCTGTATGACAAGTGATATGAACATGGTTTGATGTAGGATCAACATTCTGAGCCACACTAGGTTGAAAAGACATTTAAAAGAACCCTGGTGGCACAGTGGTTAAGTGCTATGGTTGCTAACCAAAAGGTCAGCAGTTCGAATCTGCCAGGCACTCCTTGGAAACTCTATGGGGCAGTTCTACTCTGTCCTATAGGGTCGCTATGAGTCAGAATTGACTCGACAGCAGTGGGTTTTTGGTTTTTGTAGCTGTGTCCCTTACCCATGAGCGATAACAGGCAGAGTCACAGATAAAAATGTTCTAATTGGGTAACTGAAGGCTTTGAAAAACAAACCTACGGTGTATTGGGTTATGATATGAATCCAAGAATCTGTTCAATTTTTATATGTAAAAATTACATGAATAAATTTGCTACAAATAGAAAAATCTTATTTCTGTACTACAAACTGTTTTATTTTCCTTAACTCTGCGCCCTGAGCAAAATACACAAAGTAGAATTCAGATTCTAAATTGCAACACATATTAACTACACTGCTAATCTGTGGCAACTAATTCTACGGGGCATATGTTCATTATTTATTTTTTTCATTATTTAATTTCATCCATCATCTAATTTTGACTTAGTAATGAGATCCTGTGTGGTACAAATGGCTAAGCGCTCAACTGCAAACCTAAATGTTGATGGTTTGAACCCACCCAGAGGTGTCTTGGAGGAAAGGCCTGGCAATCTGCCTCTGAAAGGTCACAGTCTCGAAAACCCTATGGAGCAGTTCTACTCTGCACACATGGGGTTGCCATGAGTAGGAATCAACTTGATGGCAACGGGTTTGGCTTAATGTTTTAAAAATGCACTGGGTTACTGGGTTGGGTAACTTCCATAGAGCAGATCGGCTTATGGCAAAGGGGCCACACTTTGCTTTATCAGCTTCCACTGTCACAAAACCCTTCCTGTGGCTGCTGTTTATGAGTTGTCTCACAGTTAAGACAGTGTCAGACCTGGAGACGATTTCTCTGCCAACTAAGGTGAGAACATTGTTTTGATGTACAGAAATACTGCTTTTTAAAAGTCAAGGTCTCCTGGCAGCTCCTTTGTGAAGTACTATGGCAGCTGTGCTAGAGGTCATGAATATTACATAAGAACCGTCCTTGCATTCAAACCAGCATCTCCAAGCCACATTCCCATAGCAACACACATAGATTTCACTCCTCTCAGACATGGAGCAGCCAGCAGAAATGTTCTAATGCTACCTTTATTTTGTAGCAGGCGAATGCAGTACTTACTCTTTTCAAAGCAGTAATTTCTTTCCAATGCAAACCAACAACCTTGTTAAAATATGTTCTCTCAGAAGTTACCGCATATCACACAAATCAAGGGACCTTAAACTTGAACATTAGATGCTTTAGAAATAGCTGCTATTCGGAATGACTGCATAGAAAAAAGTATTCAAATCATGACAATTAGGTAAACAAAACACACCCTGAACTAAATTTTCTAGCTATATATTTCACAGCTGATTTTCGGAATCGACTCGACAGCACTGGGTTTTCCATATATATAAGGAGCTCCAGTGGCATAACGGTTAAGCACTCAGTTATTACGCAAAAGGTCAGTGGTTTGAACCCACCCAGCAGCTCTGAGGAGGAAAGACCTGGATTTCTGCTTCTGTAAAGATCACAGTCCAGGAAACCCTATGGGGCAGTTCTACTCTGTCATGTAGGGTCATAACGAGTCGGAATCGATTCAACGGCCCACAACAACATCCAAATATACACACTTCATTATGATGGGATGGAAGAGTTCCAAGGGGAGGAATTGTTTTTTGATTAATAAAATCCTTCATTGCTTTATTTTTTAAAAGCATAATGCAATCCATTTTTTTTTTAATGCAAGAAAATACTATTAAAAAACACCTATGGAATAAAATTTGGGGGATAAATTGTTCAAGTGTCAGAAAATACACAGTAGCTTGAAAAAAGTTTTTGCTTTTTCTAAAATGGAGATATGGTTTACTGGAAAAATGAAACAAAATCATTTTATTATAAGATAGAGTTTTTCCTCTTCATATATTCAGGTATCCTTTGTAAATTCAGGATTTATTTGTGTGTGCAAATAAATCACCCATTCATGGAAACAGGTTGCTTGGATAAAACATAAAATTGAAGACGACTCATATAACTCACTTCCTTTTTCTTGCAAGGAGAAAAAAGTCCCATTTCTTATACCTCTTTTAAACCTGACCATGGAATGCTCTCGTAGACCCAACACAAGCTTGAGGACAAACTTCCACAGGTGGCCCATCGTGGGCAGGGCACAGCACAGTTTGCAAAGAAAGATCATGGCAGGAAGAGATGCTTTTAATTTTACCTTTGCTTTTTCCAACTGTGCCTGGGCCTGTCGCTCTGCTTCTCTCCGCACTGCCTCCCGGTCTTCCTCCAAAGATACATCGGAATCGGATGGACGGCTGGTGTAGGAGTCTGCCGAACCCTGGAGAGGACAATTTATATTTTAGAATAGATTCAATTTATGGTGTTTTCATTGGAAACGTCTCCTTGACACGGCAGTTAGCTTCCTAGCTTGTGCTATGAATTCCTGAAAGGACAAAATAATCCATTTTGTAGCAAACCATCTACAAAATCACACCCTAGTCTGCAGTTCATTCAATAATAGGGCAATTCTAGCTACCAAGTTACCATTCCCTTCCAAGCTTCAGATTCCAATTACTATCCTTTCTGGAAGCCAGACAAGTTATTTTTACATTAAACCAACTCCATGGTGCAGTGCAGGGCTGAAGGGCACAGATGGGTTTCAAGGATAGCTTCCGGAAAAACAATCTACACACTAACGCAGGTATTCAGAGCTGGAAAGAAGATAAGTCTAACAATAATAATTAAAAAAAAAAAAAGTCTAATGAGTTATAAATTGAAGCTCTCCAAACTGCCACTACCATGATATGACTCCCACTTTCATCTTAAATACCACTTGGTACCTTTCTATTCTCCAGGTACCTTCTAAGACAAAACTGTAAGGTACTAGCAGCTAGCTTCACTCAGTCTTTAAGCAAGACATTTTGAAATACTTTAAATAGATACTGAATAAGAGATGTTATAGAAAACGCCCGCCTGGGATATTTCATATGGCAATCCATCATAACGCAGGAAAAGGAGCCCAAAACATTATAGAATCTCCCGGGCTCCCTCTCTCTCTCTCAACCACAATCATATTAACTAAATCGAACCAGCCTCTGCCTTCTTCACTCACTGCAACAACAGCAGAAGCAATGGCAAAATCACAACTCCCTCACATGAAAACCCTGGAGCTTACACAGATGTCAGAATTCTTCAGCCTTCCTCCCTTGGCTCTTTTCAGAAGCCTGATCCAGGTGGCCTTCATTAGCCAGACAGCGCCTTTATCGTCCGCAGCTGCAGCCCCAGGCACAGATCCTCAGAAGGCATGTGCACGCCGCCGAGCCCTGGAGAACCCCGGCTCCTTTCCTAGCCATGCTCTGTGCAAGTCCCTCTCCCCTGTCCCTTTCTGCCCCCCGGGCTTTCACTCCCTGCCCGGAGGACCCTAATTCAAGTGGACTCTTATTTTCCCATGGGGGGGGGTAAAAAAAAAAAAAACTCAAATGCTTTCTATTGCTTTAAAAATAAAGAACACTTCAAGTGCATGCAAAGAAAGGCAGCAACTCATTCTAAACTTCATGCATTTTACTGCCCTAAATGTTACCTTCCCTGCTCTTGCGTTGTCAAAGGAAATTAGTTGTAAAAGAACCTTTAAAAAAAACCAGTGCAAAACGTATGCAGTGACATTTGCAAGTGCAAAGTTCAAGCCTTATCTTCAGAGATCTGGAGGGGGAGGAGGAGGACGCACTCATTGCACTGGGCATGCTCAATGTGTAGCCTTTTTACGCAGATGCTCACATCACACTGTTAGTCTATGTCAAATTGCCATTTTACATCTGAAGTGTAAACAGCTGGAAAGGTCTTTCGATTCTATAGTAACGGACACAAATGGTATATGTTTATCATGGTTTTGTTTTAGATGAAATGTTCTCTCAAAGAAAAAGCACGTAATCTTTTCACTGAATGATCACTTTCCAATACCCTGCTACAGAAAGTATATTTTAGTCAAGAGACAATTCACAGATAATGGATATTCTATACAATGCTGGACGGCAAAAATCAAATCATATTCATCAACCATCACATAACACCTCTCTTCATTGTTTGTGACTTCTCAAACAAGATGCAAAAGATAGATGTGTCCAGTTAGTAATTGGGACATACCAAGTAATCACAGCTCTCTAAAGCAGTGATTTTAACCGAGCTCAAAATTACTTTGAACTGCTCCTCCAACTGAGAAACTACCATCTGAAACAACCCATTGCCATCCAGTTGATGCTGAAAGTCACTGGAATAAATAAGTGTGGGCTGTTATAGCACAATATAACATTGTGCTATAATATAACTTTTGTGCTATGAGATGATATAACAATAAAACCGCGAAGACATTTCAAATCTTGGCTGATTTATTAGCTTGAGTTAAGATTTATAGAATAATTTCAACCTCTTCTTTCATATAAGGTAACTGAGGCTTGAAAGGGAAAGATACTAAAGTTACTAATTTCCCGTACTAATGAAAATATTTTTTAAAGTACACACCTCCAGATTTCTTGAAGTAAACATAAACTTCCAACTATCACTGTGCTCCAAACCACATTTATTTGAACGTGGTGAGGATTATTTTGTAAATAATCTTACGCAAATGAAAGAAAGGTCTTCTTAAGAAAATCTCCCTCTCTTTCCTTCCTCCATTTCTTTTCTCCCTCCCTCCTTCCTTCTTTTTTTGTCCTCCCTTCCTCTGGGCTAAGACCAATCTTCATGACATAAGCCCTAGACAATACCACGGAATGTTGTTGTTAGGTGCTGTCGAGTTGGTTCCGATTCATAGCGACCCTATACACAACAGAACAAACACTGTCTGGTCCTGAGCCAACCTTACAATCATTGTTAGGCTTGAGCTCATTGTTGCAGCCACTGTGTCAAATCACCTCGTTGAGGGTCTTCCTCTTTTCTGCTGACCCTGTACTCTGCCAAGCATGATGTCCTTCTCTAGAGACTGAATACGGGCTTCAAAATGAAAGCTATAGATCGAATGCACCTTAATTGTGGTATCATAACATAAATTGATTTGACACATTGAACACTAATGACCAAAGACCAGATTAGTGCTGGCAAAGAATACCGAATATACCACGGACTGCCAAAAGAACGAACAAATTCGTCTTGGAAGAAGTACAGCCAGGATGCTCATTAGAAGCAATGATGGCAAGACTTCGTCTCACACAATTTGGACATGTTATCAGGAGGGACCAGTCCATGGAGTAGGACATCACGCTGGGTAAAGTAGATGTTCACCAAAAAAGAGGAAGATTCTTAATGAGATGGATTGACACGGTGGCTGCAACAATGGGTTTAAGCAAAATAACGATTATGAGGATGGCGCAGGACTGGACAGTGTTTCGTTCTGTTGTACACAGGGTCGTTTTGAGTCAGAATCAACTCAACACGCCCAACAACAACGATATAAATTAATAAAAAAAAAAACCCATTGCTGTCAAGTCAATTCCGACTCATAGCAACTCTATAGAACAGAGCAGAACTGCCCCACATAGAGTCAAAGGTTCAAGTCACACCTTAATACAAAATTTCTGTCATTAAGAATCTCATAATGACAGGAAGAATATAGCACACACCTAATTTTGTGTGACTGCATTCCCTTTTAAACAAAAGGACATTTTAAAAAAATCTATGCTAATAATCTATGCACTGGGTTTTTCTGGGTATGCTAATAATCAAATATATCTTTTACCTTGGATAGTCATTTTAAGACCCATTTCTAGGTTTACATAATTAAATAGTTTAAAAAAAATCTCCACATTGACTATTGGCAATGATGTTTCTAATTATTTGCAACAACTTATTAACTTTTGACTATTTTACAATATGAAATATGACTATGAGTTGATTTTCAGTGTGGTTTATAGAAGGAGCCAAATTACTTTCATTCCTTGTATCTATACTAGTGTATACTTTCCATGTAGTTTTTATAGAAGTTATATGCACCTATTATAGAATCGACTCGATGGCAATGGGTTTATTATAAAAAAATAAAACCCACTGCCATCGAGTCGATTCTGACTCATAGCAACCCTATAGGACAGAGTAGAGTTGCCCCACAGGGTTTCCAAGGAGCAGCTGATGGATTTGAACAGCCATAGCTCTTAACCTCTATACCACCAAGGTTCCTATAAAAAGACAAAGACACATAACTATCACTTTAAATTCTCACAACCAAAGATAAACCCAAAACCATTACCCTCAAGTCGATTCCAACTCATAGCGACCCTAGAATAAAAAAATAGCCACTGCTAAATAAAAAGCATCATGCTTCAGCCTCCAGAGTTCCAGCGTTTTTGAAAGTCACCCTCCCAACACGAGCATTACAATTAATCTCCTTCCTTCTGGGAATGTGGATGTATGCAGCTGGAAGTGATATATCTAATTAAGCTGTTGCCTTTGGTGCCATATGGACTTTCTGGGTCATCTTGCCTCAAGTAGTCTTCAGTCAGGAACAGCTGGCAGTCATCTCCATAACTCCAGAATAGGTTCATTACAAGATGTACCCTGGATCTCTCTGGTTCCTGTAATGCGATCAGTTGGTCTTTTGTAGTGTTTGTCCTCGCAGGTACATCCCATTTTCAGCTAACCGTATTTCCCTTTCTACATCTTAATATTGTCATTCCTGACTGTACAGTTGTGAAATGCAACTCGCAACTAATGCCTACCACTAGTTCATCTCAGGATTTTCTAATTTTATCCTCAGATCTCTCACTCTGAATTTGTGATCTCCACTTATTTAAAAAAAAAAAAAAACCTAAAAGCAACCCACTACCGTTGAGTCCATTCCAACTCATAGCAACCCTGTAGGAAGGTTAATTTTAACAAGATTTACTTTTACTTGCTCTTTAATTTGTCTTTCCCACTTTTGTGTTGAATATTTGTATAATAAAGCATCACCCTTTTCTTCTAACAAATGTTTTTATCTGCCTAATATATTTATAAAGTTTGTTTTTCTGATGTTGTACTCTATTGCTGCCAGAGTCATATATATATTTCCAGGATCAGTTTTTTTTTTTTTTTTTAAGTATTATTATATTTTTCTCCTTTAAAGCAAAAAGGATAAGAGTTGTAAGCCTACTCAAGAATAGCATCTTGGATTGCAAATTGTGTCATCCACTTCTGAAGGAAATCTTCATTTGAAGTCTAAATACTTTTGGGCAAAATCAATTTCTCACAGTGTCCCAAGAATACCCTGATTATAGACAAAGCTATGACCTGTCCAACATTCTCAAGACTTCAAACCACTTCCTCACAGACAGGACTATGCCAACCTAAAGGCAAATTTGACTTCAACTGTTTCCCCTGACTTACCATGGGACAAACGTCCCATTGCCATGCTTATCAGGCCCAAACTCCTGGAGTAAAGCAAAATGGGACAGACTTCTGAGGCTAAGAACCAAGGGGAAAGTGTTTTGTCTTTCATGGTCTGCTGGCCAGGGAAGTGTGGAGGAGATAATTCTTTCACTTCTCATATTGTGGTCTCTTTTTTCACAGATTAGAAGAATAACTTTTGTTCTGAGAAGAGATCTGGATCTCTGAATTGCTACCTCACTGCTTTATTGGTTAAAAGTCCTGGTGGCACAGTGGTTAAAGCACACGGCTGCTAACTGAAAGGCCGGCGGTTCAAACTCACCAGCCGCTCTTTGAGAGAAAGATGTGGCAGTCTATTTCCACAAAGATTACAGTCTTAGAAGCCCTGTGGGGCAGTCCTACTCTTTGCTTACAGGGTGGACAAGTTGGAATCAACTTGATGGCAATGGGTTTTGGCTTTATTAGTTTAATTATAATTTAACTACTGTTCATTGATAATGAGAGTTATTGACTCTAAACATTAAAAAATGACATAGGTTGGTGAGATGAAACACATTTTCATTAATATTGTATACTTCAGTTTGCAAATGTCATGTCATTACTATTCAAATTCATATAATAATGGAAATATCAAATGCAATTGGCCTACCGTTGAGTTTAATGTCAAAATATTAACAAAGGTGATGGTAACGAATATGTGCAGTAAACAGTGATACTTTTATGTGTGAGACTTTTATGAGTACATCAAAGTTAAAATGTTAGCTTCAATTTTATCAGTAGCATAAGAAAATTTATAAATGTTTGTAGCAATTGTGGGTACTATAAAAACTAATGAGATTAAATTAAAAAATTATTTATTGCATACTTATGATTTGGGAACTGTACTAAAGGCTGGGAACACAAGTGTGAAGACTAGATATTCCTTGCATCACAGAGCTTGATATTCTAGTGGAAGAGACTGATTTAAAAAATATTATCAGAAAAATTATTGCTATTAAATAAGTAAAATAGGCTGAGATAAGAGACTAATGGTGAGGAGCAATGCGGCTCTATTTAGGGTGATGAGATGACACTGAGGTAGTAATTAAGCTGAAATACAAAGAATTAAAAAAAAAAAAAAGTTAGCCCTGGGATGTGTTGGGAAAAGAGAAATATAGGCAGAGGGAATAGCATATGCTAAAGGCCCTGAGGGCAAGAAATGCTTAGCATGTTTGAGGAATTAGAATGGGGTCAGTGACATACAGAGAACAAGCTAGAATTTGGTGGAAAGGGAACTTGGAGAGAATGGCAGTGGTGAGGTAACACTGAGGTGTTACAGGCTATTACAGAGGCTCCTACTTTAAATTTTATTCTAAGTGTGAGGGGCAGTTACTTAAGTATCTAAGCAGAGAAGCGTTGTAATCTAACTTAGATTTCAAGAAGATCACGTTGCTGCTTTGCGGAGAATGGATTAGAAGTACACAAGAGTACACACAGGGGCACCAATTAGGAAGTTGTTTCAGCTTCTAGGTGAGGGATGATGGTGGCAAGGATCAAGGTATTAATGGTCCAGATGAACAGAATTGCCAGGACTAGAGATGGGACAACAGAACCAATTCTTCCTTATAAGTTATTAAAAATTAAATCTAATATAGAAGAAAAACCAAGTTAATTCATCAATAGTGAAAAAGGAAAACACTGCCCTTTTGCTACCATAGAGGAAGATTTATTTAAGGTCTCTCTCTCTCTTTCTTTTTTCCCACACAGAAACATATTTCAAGCACACTTGGAGCCTGGGACTCCTTCATTTGTATGGCGTGACCTCTCAGAAAATCTTCTTACACGCGTTCAATTATCTTAGTTAGGAGTGGCATTCAAGTTGTTGTCAGGAAACTCCGTGTTATTGGAAAAATCATGTCTTGGATTTAAAGAGTTCTCTGATTTCCTTCCTTCTATATCCAGCACTTTTAAAGTCTAAAGACAGTCTATTTTTTAGATTGTTCTATATTATTATGTTAATAAAGCAATTAACTTGTTATTAAGATTAGACTAATTAATTAATTTTTAATGAATGCTTACACTGTGCCAGGCACTGTGCTACTAACTGATTCACAAGCATTACCTAATTTAACTCTCAAAACAACCGAAGGAGGTAAATACTCTTATTATCTCTATTTTTATTGATGAGAAAACTGAGGTATAGAAAAGTTACTTGGCCAAGGTTACAAAGCTAATCATCAATGGAGTTAGGAGTCAACTTTTGGCAATCTGAATTCAACTCCCATGCATGCATCAGTTCATAAAAGTAAAGAATAAATCTTCGCATGGAACAGACATTGCTATTAATTGAAAATGTAACTTTTCCTGTCCACCAGCCACAGGTACAGCCATTTCTATTGGTCATGAAATGTCATCATGGTAAGTTCTAAGTTCTCAGCTCTATCTTTGCTAAACTTGGCTTTTTAGACCCATAAAGAAACAGTCTCTCTCTCTTTCTTGCTCACATATCACATACCTACCTTCACAGATTTTCCGATTTTACCTTTCTAAAAGGCACAATGAAAGTACAATGGGGGTACAATGAAACAGATAATTTCCACTCATCAATGTAATGCTGTTTTGTGGAAAGAAAGGTTCTAAGAGTTGGCTGCTACCCTGAAATTTTCGTCACTTCAGAGTATCTCAAAATTATAAAGCATTCTCTTTCATTACTTATCTACAATGGAAAGTAGATAAGTAGAATAGGAAAACAAAGGAAGTCAGGAAGCCAGCTATTTAAATTTTTCTCTCTTCTCTAAAAATGAATATAACATTGGCAAGCTGGCCTTCAGTAGCCTCCTTGGCAGCTAGTTAATCCTGCCTGAAGCTGGCTAGAATCCAAGTGTCTTCTAGATAACCTTACATTTCAACAGGAACAGTTGCTAGTTTTCAGCACTGAAGCTGAAATTATGAAAAAGTACAACAGTAGGTCTAAAGCTCAAAGAAGTGGCAGCTAACTTATTTTTAAGAGTAATATTAAAACACTGTTATCACCAAATTATTCCTTAAAGTGAGGGTAGGACGGCTGTTTATATCTTGTAGAAGAGCCTCTGTCCAATATTTGCGAACTCTGACATTGTCAAAAAGAACCATTTGGAATAAGTTAAAATTAGATGGCAAATTTTAATATTATTGTGAGTTCTGGATTTCAGGCACGGACTAAATACTTCCTTTCATAATTATAAAACCATTGTGTGTGTGTGTGCGCACATGTGTGTGGAGAGGTGTTTCTCAGCTTTTAATATACAGTTACTGATGGTAATGGGTGGTAACAATTTTTCATGCAAATATAATTCCTAATGAAAAACTTTAACTTTTTAACCATAAGAATGAAAATGGGTAGGACAAGAAGCAGAAAAAACAGATTAGTGGTCTGGGGGAGCTGTATTTTTTCAAAATATTGCTGAAAAAAAGTGAATTAAATGCAGAAAGGAGTGAATAAATCCTAAATTAGGGAACTCCCTAAGGCGATTCATTGTGCGTATAGATACTACCAGAAATTCTATGTGAACAGCACTACCTTTTCTTTCGCTACTGAATCATGCCGATCAGCGTACATGCATGTTATTGTTTTTCTCTAAGAAAACCTTTCATTGATTTCATTTTCTCTGCCAGCTCCCTCCCCCTGTCTTTGCTCTCCTGTGCAGAAAAATTGCCTAGAAAAACTTGCCTATACTCACTATTATACCTCCCCTCTAATTCTCTCTTAAACCCACTCATCCCGCACCACTCTACCGAAACTGATCATCAAGTTCACCAATGATCTCTGTGTGGCTAAACCCCATGACCAATTCTCAACTTACTTAACCTTTCAGAAGCATTTAGCGCAGCTGACCACTCCCCATCCTTTATGCACATTCTCAACTTAGCTTCTAGGTCACCTTTCTTGGCCTTTCTCTTATCTCTCTGACTGTTCCTTCTAAGTCTCCTTTGCTAGCATATCCTCTTCCACACAAGTTCTGTACTATCCCCTTAACAGCTACTCCCCACCACCAACACACACAACCTCATTCTCTCTGCTCCAACCTCACTGGCCTCCTGGCTGCTCCTCAAAGGAACCAGGACCACTCCTCACTTAGGGTCTTTGCAGTGGCTCTGCCTGGAATGTTTTTTCCCTAGATTTCCATACAACTAACTCTATCATCTCCTCCAACTCTTTGCTCATATGTAACCTTCTCAATGAGGCCTTCCCTGGCCACACTGTTTAAAACTGTAATCCCAGTGTTCTGTAGAATTTCTAATTTTGCTTCTCCTTTTCTGTGTTTTCAAAAATAGTGTTTTTACCTTCTAACATACAATATAATTTACTTACTATGTTTATTGTTTAGTGTCTGTCTCCCTCATAACATTCATGAGGGCATAGACTTTTCTCTGTTTCATTCACTCACATATCCCAAGTGTCTAGAACAGTGCTTGGCACAGAACACATGCTCAATGAACATCTGATGAATGAACAGAGCTGACAGACAGCCTGTTCTCCCCCACATCCTGCATCTTAAAGCTGCTCTATGGAGTCCTCTTTAGTATATAAATATTCTCATGTCTCTTCCATATTAAAAGTATCAGTAGAAATGTGACCTACCCAAAGTGGTCAATAAACATTTGCCATAATGAGTATAAGAATAAAACAAAGATTTCAGCCTGAAAATGTACCTGGTATTTTATCACAAACCTCAATAAATACAAGTTCACTGTTGTTGTTATTGTTGGGGGCCACGGAGTTGATTCCAACTCATAGCAACCCCAGGTGACAGAGTGGAACTGCCCCATAGGGTCTTCTAGGCTGTAATCTTTACGGGGAGGGAGCCCTGGTGGCAGAGTCATTAAGAGCTCGGCTGTTAACTGAAAGGTCCACAGTTTGAATCTAGCAGTCAGTCCTTGGAAACAGACTATGAGTTGGAATTGACTCAATGGCAATATATTTTTTCTTTTTTTGGGTAGGGGGGGATTTAATCTTTATGGAAGCAGATCGTCAGGTCTTTCTCTGGAGGAGCTGCTGAGTGAGTTCAAACTGCCAACCTTTCACTTAACAGTTGAGCACTTAACTGTTGTTCCAACAGGGCTCCTCCCAAGTTCACCACCTTGGTATAAAATGTCAACTATAGGTCAGCTGGTTAAGTAAACATGTTCCATGACAACCAAAGTACTTTTTAAAAAGCGACTATACTTGAAATTTATATGGCATCCCTCTTCCAAGGAATTTAAGGAAAATTTTATATTTGTAATCTATGATTAAAACTTACTTTCTGTGATGCCTCTGTTTTCATTAAATCCCACGATTTGAACCCACCAGCCACTCAATGGAAGAAAAGACCTGGCGATCTGCTCGCATAAAGATTTCAGCCTAGAAAACCCTATGGGGTAGTTCTACTTTGTCCTATAGGGTCACTATAAGTCAGAATTGATTGGATGGATCCTAAACAATCCTAAAATTTCAAGTGATTCATTGTGTCCCAACCAAGCCAAATAAAACCTGTTGCCATTGAGTCAATTCCAACTCATGGCAACCCTGTAAGACAGAGTAGAACTGCCCCATAGGGTTTCCAAGGAACAGCTGGTGGATTCAAACTGTGGACCTTTTGGTTAGCAGCTGAGCTCTTAACCACTGCTCCACCAGGGCTCCACTCATTACACAGCCATGGGCAAATCATGTAAATACCCCCCAGACTAATTTCCCCTTTTGTAAAAAGAATATACTAAATGGAACCTACTAGAAAACACGTTTTTGATAATTTTCTTACAAATACACTGTGAACATGACATATTATGAGTGTTTGATGACTGGTACTTCTCCTGCACTACCCCTGCCATTCCCTTGGGGACAGAATTTAAACTCACACCAGAAAACATAACTATACATATAACTTCTAGCAAGACAGACTGTTAAACACATACACACACACACACACGCCAATGAAGGAAAGATATTTTCTTTAAGCAATTATGAGTAATACATTTCAAAGGAATGCAACCGATAACTGGACAAATATAAAATTCTGGGACATAATACTGGGGCTCCTTAATACTAAATAAAGATCACATCAACAGAGGACAGGCCCAAGCATACCTTTGCTCGAGTGTTAGAGCAAGCAAACAAATTAATTTGGCTTTTGCCTTCCAGGGAGTTTTCACCCGGGTGGCAATGAACAATCGATCCACAGACATTACTGGATAGCCACTGTCTTAGCTATCTAGTGGTGCTGTATCAGTAAGTGGTTTTAAGGGAGGGAAATTTATTTTCTCACAGTTTAGGAGTCTAGAAGTCAGTGTTCAGGGTGCTGGCTCTAGGGGGAGGCTCTCTCCGTCTGCTTTGAAGGAAAATCCTAGTCTCAGCTTCTCTAGCATTCCTCTCTGAGTTCCTTGAAGATCTCCATACGACATCTCTTCCCGCCCCCACCCTTGTGCTTGCTTCTGTGTCTAATCTGCTCTCTTTATATCTCAAAACTGCTTAGGTTTCAGACACATCCTACACTGATATCCCTCATTAACACAACAAAGAAAACCTATTCCCAAATGGGATTATACCCACAGGTATAGGGTTAGGATTTACAACACATATTTTTGGTGGGGCACCATTCAATCCATAAAAGTCACCGCATGTATCTTTCAGGAAACTACCCAGCTGTGAAAATGGATATGTCTGTAGTCCTTAAAGCTTTACCATCAAAAATTTTCTTTGCAAATACTGAAGTCATACTAATTGATCAGAAAAACAGAGATCAACAGATATAGACAAAAGTTATGAATAAAAAATTCACAAACAAAAAAATCAGTCATAAGCATCTGGCAAGTGTTCAATCCCACTAAATTAAACAGAATGCCATTTTCAACATTAACTTAGTACTCTTTACAAAGTGCCCATTTATAATGTTGTAAGGCTACATTAAAACTGATGTTTTCCCACCTTGTTGATAGTTTTTGACATTAATACAATTCTCGAGTAAACAATTTGCTGTATCTATCTAGAGTAATAATTTCACATCTGGCATCTATTTTAAGAAAAATTAACACAAGAAAAAAACTATACACACAGAAGTGTTTATATCAATATTATAGAGTGGTGATGACAGTAATAATAACCATCCAAACATCCAACAATGTGGCGTTCTTAAATAAATTATGATCCATACAATTAGTAGACTATTGTTGTTAGTTGGTGTTGAGTCGATTACTACTCATGGTAACCCATGTGTGCAGAGTAGAAATGCTCTATGGAGTTTTTAAGGCTACGACCTTTTGGAAGCAAATTGCCAGGCCTCTGGGTGGGTTCGAACTGCCAACCTTTCAGCTAGTAGTCTAGCACTTAACCGTTTGTACCACCCAGTTTACCGTATTAGCAGTAGTAGACTATCATATAACCTTAAAAACAGTTACAAAGACTAAGTAGCATTATAGGCAAATGTTTATGATGACTGCATTCGGTAAGGAAAATATTATTTCTACACATGCCTGTATTCATGTATGCACAAATACTGGAAGCACACAAAATAACTGGGGAGGCAGCGTTTGCAAACACGTATTTGCTCTCATTGGTTGATTTAACCTTAATACCTTTCTTGCATGTGGGGAATGGGGGCAAGCTCTAGGTTTCCTGAAAGACTTTTTCTGCACATTAAAATAAAAGGTAGGTAGATGCAGAAACTAAGTCACATAAGCAACTAGACAAAAGGTACTTAGACAAAAAATACTAACCAAATCTTTCAAAGTATTCAATTTCTCTGTCAAAAATGTATAAAAATTATTATTATTTCAAGTTTCCCACTAAAACATAAGATTTTTCTCATATGAGGGCTCAAATAATTTGTTGCTACTAGGTTAGGTATTTAAGCAGGCCAAATGACTCAGTAATTTGGTAGTAAATTATTTCTATACTGCTCTAAAAGTCTAACCTTCCAGAAAGATACGATTGTGGTTCAGAGAGATTTAATATTAAAAATAGGCTACGCGATCAGGGATTTGGCTGGAAAGGCGCCAGTGGTATGGAGCATTTAGTAATAAAGCACTGCAAAGTACCCTACTGACCTAAAATAGTTAATGCATCCCTTAAGCAACTAACCTACCTTCAGAGGGCGATTTAAGAACTGGAGACTATCTGGTTCATACGAATCTATGTTTGGAAATAGGCTGCAGATTTTAGATTTATATAGCAGGAAATGTGCCATTTGCATATAATATGAACCTTAGAAAACCCAGGCTATATTAGGAATGTTTAATAAAACACTGGACATATACAAGTTGGTAAAAAGCAATTAATATAAATATTTCCCATCACACAAGTGAGAAAGCATTTTTTATTGCAAATATTCAATACATAGAAACATACCCTTTGTTTTACATTTGAAAGTATAATGAATTTTAATGTTAATAAAACTTCCATCAAGCTGAGTAAAAAAGGCTTGACAGTTTGGTAAGAAGACTGCAGAATTAGAAATGGCCTGGCAACTCCAGCTGGCCACTTCTTGGTGACTACTGCTCTATGGCCTGGTGACTGCTGGTTAGGGCAGATACCAAATACTTCTACTATTAAAACACACACCACAATCAGGAACTCCAAAGCAAAGATACACCTACCAGGTCTTCCACTTCATTTAATATTATGCACAGCTAAATGTTATTTTTCTCACCCCCCTCCCCAACACACATTTACTTTAGACTGTAATACCCATGATGAGGGCAAGGGAGTTTGTCTTTTTTGTTCAGTCCTGTATTCTCAGTCCCAGTGCATATCTGGAAAGAAGATATATAGTCTAATGAGGTGAGGCAGATATTACCAAGGGAATAACACAAAAGATTACTTTATGACAGTTTTGTTAAGTACTATAAAGGCATTCCTGGTGGCATTAGTGGTTAAGTGCTACGGCTGCTAACCAAAAGATCGGCAGTTTGAATCTACCAGGCACTCTCTGGAAACTCCATAGGGCAGTTGTACTCTGTCCTATACTTTGCTATGAGTTGGAATTGACTTGGCAGCAACTGGTTTGGTTTGGTATTGGGGTTTATAAAGGAAAAGCATAAGGTGCTTTGAAGGAAGATGGCAGGGGGGATTAAGCTAGAACTCAGACGAGACTTCCAAAAAGAAAAAGGGGTAAAGCGACACCATGCCAAGGTTGAAGAGCCAACTTGGAGAGGAATCTTTTTATGTTTCAAGACAAAAATTTGGTGGCTAGAACTTTGTGAGCAAGGCGAAGGCCTTTGAGATAGCTCAGTTGGATATACCCTTTGGTTCTTAGTATAAGGAGCCCTGGTGGTACAACGGTTAAGTGGTTGGCTGCTAACCGAAAGGTCAGCAGTTCGAACCCACGAGCCACTTCACAGGAGAAAACACCTGGCAATTTGCCCCATAAAGATTACAGCCTAGGAAACTCTATGGGGCAGTTCTACTTTGTCACATGGGGTTGCTGTAAGTTGAAAATGGACTCAATGCCACCTAACGACTTCAGGTATAAATTGATGTATTTAATTACAAAAGAAATTAAATTAAGGTCATACTATTAATTTCTTGATTCCTCTGGACTAACACACGGAATCACCTTTACTGTCTTCATCCTCATCACTTTACTTCTAACCATTCTTCCAACAAGTAACTACCATGTGCTGGGTCCTGAGCACATACGAGTAGATAACAAATAATCTCTGTCTTCAAGGAGCTTACAGAACCTACATCTACTAGCAATCAATATTTTCAAACTTCAAAACATAAAAGCCATAAATTTTACTACATAAAATTAAAAATCATAAGGAAAACAAAAGACCAAAAACAGAATTAGAAAAAAATATTCATCAGTGTTGAAAGATGCATTTCCGTAATATATTAATAAACCCCAAAAACCAAACCTGCTGCCAGTAAAGTCGATTCTGACCCATAGTGACTGTACGACAGGATAGTGCTGCCCCACAGGATTTCCAAGGAGTGGCTGTTGGATTCGAATTGCTGACCTTTTGCTTAGCTGCGAAGCTCTTAACCACTGCATCACCAGGGCTCCAATATATTAATGTTGTTGTTGTTAGGTGCCATCGGAGTCGGCTCTGACTCATAGCGACTCTATGCACAACAGAACAAAACACTGCCTGGTCCTGGGCGATCCTTACCATCATTGTTATGCTTGAGCCTATTGCTGCAGCCACTGTGTCAATCTACCTTGTTGAGGGGTCTTCCTCTTTTCTGCTGACCCTGTACTTTACCAAGCATGATGTATTTGATTTTTTAAATCAACAAGAAAAAGTTCAACAACCCAGTGGAAAAAACAGGCAAAAATATATTAAGAGATATTTTATAGAACAAGAAATCGTTTTAAGCATACAGAAAGTGATGTTACAAAGGGAAAAAATCAAAGGAAACACAGGTTTATCTTGGCAAAGATTAAAAGCAAAGATAACGGACTGTGTTAGTGAGGTGCTCTTACGCCCTCTGGGATTAAACGAATGATTTCTTTAGTAAGAATCAGCCAAGCTGGTTCCTATGAGGCAGAGGTTAAGATGTCCCACACGTCCAACTTCTCCAAGCTACTGTACCACTCCATCATCTCTAACACCTCAGTACTCTAACACCTCTCTTCAGTACCGTTCCCTCCATTTTGGGGTCGGTAATTCGATGCAACATCATATAGAGTTCATAAACTAATATTTACAGTTCAATGGTTTATTGGGGGAAGTAGCAGGTTACAACTCAGGGTCAGGATTAACTTGGAAGTAACAGGAACAGCTCACGAGACAGGATACAGTTGTCATTCAGAACAGCTGCCAACCCGGACAGCTTTCAGCTCTTTTCCTGCTGCGCCTGCAGGCAGGCCCTTCACTCTGGCTTACTGCTGTTAAGCCTCACACTTGGGCTCTGCCCTCTTTTGGCTGCTTCTTGCCATCTTGTGCCATTTCTTGCCATCTTCAGTGTTACAGCTCTTTTTCCTCTCTCTCTCTAAAAACCTCTGTTCGGTAAGCTACCTGTAGAGCAAGTTCCTTATCAATTTCAAGGCCTGGCTCCCTCCAGCAAGACCATGAACTAAACAATCCCCTCAGTAGATCAAAGGCCACCCACTTTGCATAGTAATCAACGAACCCCTACAAGAGTCTTAAGCACCTTATTTGCACCATAACCTAACCAATTCCTTGCAAGACTGTGGCCCAGACAATTACTTTGGTGGAATTATAAACCCAAGGCCAGAAAGGCCATATATAAATATATATATATATATAAAGAGAAACAAATTGCACCACACAGATAAAATTTGGTCATGTTCATCACAATTGAAAATTCACTTACCCTTTGACCAACAATTCTAGTTCTGATTCTAGTACTTTTATCTCAGACCCAGAACCCAATGCCGTCAGAGATGCATACAAATGTTCACGTAAGAATGTATACGTATGCAAGGACGTTCATTATGGCACTGTGTTAACGTATGACTATAAATAATACATATGGTCATCAGTAGGAGACAGGTTAAATAAATTATAATGCATCCATATGATGGTATATTATTCACAAATTAAAAATAACAAGGTATATCTAGCTGTATGTGCTAACATGGAACAATCTCCAAGATGTATTTTACAGGTAAAGGAAAAGAAAAAGCAGGAGGTCAAACAGTGGACACTGTTCTGTCATTTGTGTAAATACATTTTAAAGAATATAAACCAAAAACCAAACCAAACCAAACCAAACCCAGTGCCATCGAGTCGACTCCGACTGATAGCGACCCTATAGGACAGAGTAGAACTGCTCCAAAGAGTTTCCAAGGAGCGCCTGGCAAATTTGAACTGCTGACCCTTTGGTTAGCAGCCGTAGCACTTAACCACTACGCAACCAGGGTTTCCTTAAAGAATACATATATATATATTAGTATTTGGGCTATTTCTATAACATTTTGGAGCCCTGGTGGCACAGCGGTTAAGAGCTATAGCTGCTAGCCAAAAGGTCAGCGGTTTGAATCCATCAGTCACTCCTTGGAAACCCTATGGGGCAGTTCTACTCTGTCCTATAGGGTCGCTATAAGTCAAAATCAATTCGATGGAAACAGGTTTGGGTTCTATAACATTTCAGTGGCTGCATCATAAAATAAACTGGGGAAGGGTATTAAAAATTCCTACATCTGGACTATACCCAGACTAATTATATCAGAATCTCTGGGAATGGAACCAGGCATCAGTACTTTTTAAAGCTCCCAGTGGGATTCTACTGTTCAGCCAAGGTGAGGAGAATCACTACACCACACACAGGAACTGGTAACAGTGGTGGCCTGTGGGGACAAACTGAGGACTCGAGGGCCAGAGGTAGGAGGAACATACTTTTCACTGTGTAACTTCTGTCATGCTTAAATACATATGTTTTTTAAACTATGTTCTTTTTACTTAAAAAAAAGAGATATTTAAAAACAAAATTCCTAACTCATTTTCTATAAGAAAATTACAATATTTTTCCCTACTGTCAATTTTTGTGGGACACTTTATATATAGAGCCATTACTTTGGCTTTTTTAATTTGAGAAGAAGTGCACTTTGTTTTTATGATGAAAAATATTCAAGTTCCTTTCAATACTTGACTATTAATATTGGCAATACTTTCCACAGGCGGGAAGCTGATCCTATTGACTTTGCGTGTCTTAGTGCTCACTCTGTATATGGCCACAGGACTTCTGGGAAACACGGTGCCTCTCTGGCCCTGTCAACTCTGCTTCTGGACACACGTTTTTCTTTTCCTTCAAAATGTCTTTGTAAACCTTCAGTGTCAAAACCTACTGCCATCAGGTAAATTCCAACACAGAGACTTTTAATGTCAAAGGTCATATACTTGAAATAAATATCTGTAGCATTTAAAATTGTAATCCGTCAGCTACTCACTGTTCCCCTTCCTTGCTTTATGTTTCTCCATCATCTTACCTTCTGACATATCATTTATGTATTTAATTATGGTCTATCTAGTCCCACTGATGTGTCGGCTCCAAGAAGGCAGGGATTTGTGTCACATTTGTTCCCTGCTGAATCCCCGGTACCTAAAGCACAGGGCCTGCTGGCACTCAAAGTTTCTTGGGTGAAAATGAAGCTGCTTTGTTATTCATCTCTATGAAAATATCATTGTCTTTAACAACTAAAATGATTAAAGGAAATTAGAATTTTCTCTTAGAAGACATAATGATGCTGTATCATAATGCAAGTGGATGGAGAATCCTACAGAAGAATAGGTTTGTGGGAATGTAGTCTATCACCAAACTGAGATAGGAGATGTCTGTACAAATCTCTCCATTTCACTACCACAACCGTAGCCAAATCACTAATCCATTAAGTATAGAGCAGAGCAATAGCTTTTAATTGGTCTTTCTGCTTCTACCTTTATCTCCAATCCTTCCACATCCAATGGCCAGATTAACCCTCTTAAAATCTACCTCAGATCACATCACTCCTGTGTTTTAAAGACTTCAATTTCTTCCCATTCCTCTTAAAATAAAATCCAATCTCCTTGCCTATAAAATGTGGCCTCTGCCTACGGCTTCAAACTCATTTTGGACCACTCTTGTCTACACACACGACCCTCCAGACATAACGGAGACCTGATTTAGTTCCTTGCGCACACCATGCTCTTTTTGCTTTAGAACTTTTGCTTTTCTCACTGCTTGCAACTCTTCTTCTATCTCTGGCCACAGTTCTATGTCACATCACCTAGTTCATTTTCTTTGTATATTCCTTCAGAGTATGAAAACTTTTGCTTAATGATTGTTTACTTTTTAATTGTCGGTCTCCCCACCCTTGTCCTCCCTTCCATATAACCCAAGCTTGGTAAAATAGTACTGCCCCTAGATCTAAAGAGGAACCTCTGCCCAAAGCTCCAAGCTTTAGAAGGTCCTGCTCTGGCTCTTTTCCAGCTATATCCCTCCTGATGGGGTAAAGAGTCTGTGTGTGCAACACGACAGTACCACTAGAGCACATGTATCTCCTTCTAAACCAATGCTATTCAACGAAATTTTTTGCAATTAAAGAAATGCTCTATATCTGAGCTCTCCAACAGGATAGCCTCTAGCCAATACCCGGCTAGAAACATTAAAAAAAAAATTGCCATCAGATTGATTCTAACTGATGGCGACACCATGAGTGTCCGAGTAGAACTGTGCCCCACAGAGTTTTCAGTGGCTGTGACCCTCAATGAAATGGATTCACACAGTGGCTGCAAGAACGGGCTCAAGCATGACAATGATTGTGAGGATGGCTCAGGACTGGGCAGCGTTTCATTCTGTTGTACATGGGGTTGCTGTGAGTCAGAACTGACTCCATGGCAGCCTTCAGAACTGTAGCCAATAAATTTCTGTTCTTATAAACCACCCAATTTGTGGTATTTTGTTACAGTAGTCTAAGTAAACTAACACACACATAAGAATTTTTATCTTTCATCAGTGAATGGAAAAATGGAAATTAATACCAGAGCCTCACTGTATTATCATTTTTAATAGACAATTTACATAACCAACAAAAAAAAAAATTTTTTTTTTTTTTTTTTTTATATAACATATAGAGTCCTCGTGGTGCAGAGGTTAAGCTTTTGACTGCTAACTAAAAGGCTGGCAGTTCGAATCCACCAGCCACTCCTTGGAAACCCTGTGAGGCAGTTCTACTTTGTCCTATAGGGTCTCTATGAACCGGAATTGACTCGATGGCAATGGGTATGTAACATTTAATTTTAAGATGATGTGGTTAAGATACATGAAAATCTTACTTTATAATGGAAGTTCAACCCTTCTCAAATTATCCTTTTGTTACTTTCATGACAAATTAAGTAAAAGAATGTTTCCACATAAAGTTCAGAGAGATTCCTAGAATGGGTAGACCCTAGCTGCCTATAATCGCAGGATTTTGGAACCCTAGGTAAGCCGTATCACATATGCAGCACCTTCTTACTGAACAATATTTTTCAGGACCTATTTCTGTCTGTGTGTACTACATATTTCATGAACACGCCACTCACTAATACAACACGATTCCTCTACATTTCAACGTCTGTAGCCAATTAAATCATATGAAAGCGAACCTTTTATTAGGTACGAGAGGTGGAAATTTCTACCTGTTATTATTGACAACAGAACCAAGGGATAGCAGCCAGGAGTATAATTTGCCCACCTGGCACTGCATCTGAAGACTTGGCCTCAGCAGTTAGTGTTAACAACTCTGACGTTCTCTCTTCCTTCTACTTTCAGGAAACCCGCTGCTTCCATTCTTCCGAGGACCTCGTATTGATACTTACAGGCAAAGCAGCCTACCCTGGGTGTGTGTGGGGGGATGGGGGGAACCATGAATAGTTTTCCTAAAAAGCCCTAAGGGGGAACTGTGCTAATAAACACAAAATTGGGATTGCATGGGGATTGAATGAATAAAAGTCTATATATTTTTTGAAAAGCAGGATCCTCCAGCTGTGATATTTATTTTGATTCCCTATTCTTACTTTTTTTAGTTGTCTGAAAAAATTAAGAATATTAGAATGCAGCTTTCTCTAAATATAACCTTCAAAAATTAGTTTTTCCTAACTAACAATTTCCTAAGTTACTTTAGGAAGTCATTTAAAGCAAGACTTTCCTCAAAACAGTTCTTTACCCCATCACACAACGCACTTCAGTTCTCACAGTTCGACTGTAATACTCAGGGCTTTTCTACCAATCAAACCTTTTTTTTTTTTGCTAAGGCCAAAACAAAACTAAAAGGTTCATTGGTGACTCCATCAGGGTTTTAAAATAATTTGTTTAAAGGAGTTAGGAGCATTGTTGATTCTTGAGATATAAGCTCTCATCTCAATGAATTAAAACAATTAATTTCAATTTTTTGTAATATAACCCTCTAAAAAAGCATTGTTTCTGGTAGAGAAATTAGAGTAAGCCTCCAAAGTTAAAAAAAAAAAAAAGTGACAGAGAGAAGGAGAGAAAGAAATACTCTCTATTAAGGTAACAAATGAATTATATATAATAGACAAATGCATTATAATAAAAGGAAGGTTGTCACTGCATCGTTCTCTACTGCCTCCCCAGCACCTGGACTGAGCAGTCGCTCAACAAATATTTGTTCTAGAAAGTAGGGAGCGAAGACTGGAGGTTTTTTTGTTTGTGAAATTGAAGCTCACAATTCCAAATTGTTAGCCGTTGTCAAGTCACCCGGATTCATGGTGGCACCATGCGTAAAGGAATGAAACACCGCCTGGTCCTGCACCTCCACCCTGATGGATGTGGCTTGGACCCTTGTGATCCATAGAGTTTTCACTGGCTTATTTCCAGAAGTAGGTCGCCAAGCCTTTCTTCCTAGTCTGCCTTAGCCTGGAAGCTCTGCTGAAACCTGTTCAGCATCATAGCAACTCAAAAGCCTCCACTTTCATACAAGTGGTAGCTGTGTCTGAGGTGCATTAGCTGAGAATGGAACCCGTATCTCCCACATGGAAGGCGAGAACTCTACCACTGGCCCACCACTGCCTCATCACAATTCCAACTACACCGCTTTAATGTCCTGAACTGTGAACAGGCTGATTCAGGAAGACTTCTATATCAGGTCACTATGGAGTCTAATAATTACAGTTCTGAATTATTAATTCACCTAAACTGTGTGCCTCAAATACGATTTGTAAAAGCAATCAAGTCTAGAGAAAGAAATTCTGTATGTGCTATATAATTATAAAAATCAGAGAATTTCAGGTCATGTCAGTGTTTTAGGTAACAAATAATTTCAGCACTAAAATACCCAATTAGGATTCATTCAAAATTAAAATGCTGACATATCACCAAGTATACTTTTTTAGTGGAATATAATTCAAATGTAAAACCCAATGCAGCTCAGAATTTGTATTCAGGCCTAGTGAGAAGTTTACTGTAATTATAGGATGGGTTTTCTTTGTTGTTGGTCCCTGTAATTTCACCATCACAAGTTTCGTAGTCCTCCAGGCCCTGTATACTGCTCCCTGAACTCCAGGTACAAACTCTTGATTAGACCATTTCTCTAATGATAACACCTTCCACCAGCAGCTGAAGCATAATTCTCCCATCTCTTAATTAACATAAAGACAATGATCTTCCAAAACATACAAAAGAAAGAGTTCAAGGTCCTTATGATTTCATGGTAATCATTTTTAGCCAATTCCCTGGTCTGGACAGAAATACCTTAATTTGGGAGAGAATGTTAATGTTTGTGTCAGCAAGTATAATTTTTAGAAACTTTAATAAAACAGCTTTTGACAAAGGGACATCCATAGTGCACCCCCAAATGTTATAGCAAGCACATTGTTGTATGCTGTCAAGTCAATTCCAGCTCATAGCAACCCTATATACAGAGTAGAACTACCCCATAGAGTTTTCTAGGCTGTAATCTTTAAGGGCCCCCATGTGTCTGTCAGACTGTCGTACTGTAGGGGCTTGTGTGTTGCTGTGATGCTGGAAACTATGCCATCGGTATTCAAATACCAGCAGGGTCACCCATGCTGGATAGGTTTCAGCTAAGCTTCCAGACTAAGAAAGACTAGGAAGAAGGACCCAGCAGTCTACTTCTGAAAAGATTTAGCCAGTGAAAACCTTGTAAACAGCAGCAGAACATCATTTGATATAGTGCCGGAAGATGAGTCCCTCAGGTTGGAAGGCACTCAAAATACAACTGAAGAAGAGCTGCCTCCTCAAAGTAGACTCGTCCTTAATGATGTGGATGGAGTCAAGCTTTCAGGACCTTCATTTAGTGATGTGGCATGACTCAAAATGAGAAGAAACAGCTGCAAACATCCATTAATAATTGGAACATGGAATGTATAAAGTATGAACCTAGGAAAATAGGAAATTGTCAAAAATTAAATGGAATGCATAAACATTCAACATCCTAGGCATTAGTGAGCTGAAATGGACTGGTATTGGCCATTTTGAATCAGACAAGCATACGGTCTACTATGCCAGGAACAACAACTTGAAGAGGAATGGCACCAAATTCATCATCAAAAAAGAAAATTTCAAGATCTATCCTGCAGTACAACACTGTCAGTGATAGGATAATATCCATAAACCTACAAGGAAGAACAGTTAATATGACTATTAATCAAATTTTTGCACCAACTACTAAGGCCAAAGATGAAGAAATTGAAGATTTTTACCAACTTCTGCATTGATAATTACTAGGGATTGAAAGCAATAGTTGGAAACAAAGAAGAAGGATCAGTAGTTGGAAACTACAGCCTTGGTGATAGAAACAATGCTGGAGATCGCAGGATAGAATTTTGCAAGACTAATGACTTCTTCATTGCAAATACCTTTTTTCACCAACATAAACGGTGGCTATACATGTGGACCTTACCAGATGGAATACGCAGAAATCAAATCGACTATATCTGTGGGAAGAGACAATGGAACAAGGCCAGGGGCCAACTGCAGGAAAGACCATCAACTGCTTATATGTAAGTTCAAGTTGAAACTGAAGAAAATTAGAACAAGTCAACGGCAGCCAAAATATGACCTTGAGTATACCCCACCTGAATATAAAGACCTTCTCAAGAATAGATTTGACACGTTGAGCACTAAATACCCAAGATCAGGCAAGCTGTGGAATGACACCAAGGACATCATGCATAAAGAAAGCAAGAGGTCATTAAAAAGACAGGAAGGAAAGAAAAGACCAAAATGAATGTCAGAAGAGACTCAAACTTGCTCTTGAACATTGAGTAGCTAAAGCAAAAGGAAGAAATGATGAGGTAAGAGTTGAACAGATTTCAAAGGGTGGCTTGAGAAGACAAAGTGAAACATTATAATGACATGTGCAAAGACTTGGAGATGGAAAATCCAAAGGGAAAAACATGCTCTGCATTTCTCAAGCTGAAAGTCCTTCAATATCGAAGGACTCTATGGGGAAAATATTAAATGACACAGGAAGCATCAAAAGAAGACGGAAGGAATATACAGAGTCATTATACCACAAAGAATTGGTCGACGTTCAGCCATTTCAGGAGGTACCATATAAGCAGGAACCAGCAGTACCGAAGGAAGAAGTCCAAGCTGCACTGAAGGAATTGGTGAAAAACAAGGCTTCAGGAACTGACAGAATACCAACTGAGATATTTCAACAAATGGATAAGGTGCTGAAGTATTCACTCGTCTATGCCATGAAATTTGGAAGACAGCTACCTGCTCAACTGGCTGGAAGAGATCTACTATTTATGCCTATTCCCAAGAAAGGTGATACCACCGAATGTGAAAATTATATAAAAATCTCACACAAAAGTAAAATTTTGCTGAAGATCATTAAAAGCGGCTCACAGCAATATATCGACAGGGAACTGCCGGAAATTCAAGCGGGATTACGAAGAGGACATGGAATCAGGGATCATTGCTGACGTCAGATGCATCCAGGCTGAAAGCAGAGAATACCAGAAAGATGTTTAACTGTGTTTTACTGACCATGCAAAGGCATTCAACTGTATGAATCATAATGAATTATAGATAACAGTATGAAGAATGTGAATTCCAGAACACTTAATTGTGCTCATGAGGAACCTGTACATAGACCAAGAGGCAGTTGTTCAAAGAGAACAACGGGCTACCGCGTGGTTTAAAGTCAGGAAAGGTGTGCTTCAGGGTTGTGTCATTTCAGCATACTTATTCAATCTATATGCTGAGCAAATAATCTGAGAAGCTGGGCTATATGAAGAAGAATGGGGCATCAGGATTGGAGGAAGGCTCATTAACAACCTATGTTAAGCAGATGACACAGCCTTGCTTGCTGAAAGTGAAGAGGACTTGAAGCGCTTACTAATGAAGATCACAGACCACAGCCTTCAGTATGGATTACACCTCAACATAAAGAAAACAAAAATCTTCACAACTGGCCCAATAAGCAACATCATTATAAACAGGGAAAAAACTGAAGTTGTCAAGGATTTCATTTTACTTGGATCCACAATCAACACCCACGGAAGCAGCAGTCAAGAAATTAAAAGACACATTGCATTGGGCAAATCAGCTGCAAAAGACCTCTTTAAAGTTGAAAAGCAAAGATGTTGCCTGAAGACTAGGTGTGCCTGACTCAAGTCTTGGTATTTTCAATTGCTTCATATGCATGTGAAAGCTGGACAATGAATAAAGAAGACCAAAGAAGAAATGACGCCTTCGAATTGTGGGGTTGGCAAAGGATACTGAATATACCATGGACTGCCAAAAGAATGAACAAATCTATCTTGAAAGAAGTACAACCAGAAAGCTCCTTAGAAGCAAGGATGGCAAGACTATGCCTCACATACTTTGGATATGTTGTCAGGAGGGATCAGTCCCTGGAGAAGCACATCATGCTTGGTAAAGTAGATGGTTAGCGAAAAAGAGGAAGACCCTCAATGGGATGGACTGACACAGTGGCTGCAACAATGGGCTTAACCCACAATGACTGTGAGGATGGTGTAGGACTGGGCAGCATTTTGTTCTGTTGCACATAGGGTTGCCATGAGTTGGAGCCAACTCAGTGGCACCTAAAACAAACCCGAGGACACATAACAAGTAAGGAAGAAAGAAATTTGGCTAAAAAACTATAAGAAGTATTTAACCTCAATAATAGTTAGCATAGAAATATGCAGATTTAAAACAATATGGTACCATTTTTATCTATGAAAATAACCATTTAAAAAATGATACCAAATATTGCAGTGAAATGAGCTCAAACACCACTGGTGGATGTCTAAATTAGTACAACCTTTCTGAAAACTAATTTGGGGATACAAGTCATTCGTTTAAAAGTATACATTCGATAATGTTTATTTTTGAATCTATATGAACGCAATAATCAAAGATGCAGAAAAATATTTATTTACCAGGTTGTTCACCATGGCGTGATTTCATATATGTGTGTATACGTATATATATATATATATATATCCACACACACACACACCAAAACCAAACCAAATCCACTGCTGTCACCTCCAACTCACAGCAACCCCACAGGACAGAGGAGAACTGCCCCACAGGGTTTCCAAGGCTGTAAATCTTTAAGGAAGCAGACTGCCACATCCTTCTCCTGCAGGGAGGCTGGTGAGTTCGAACTGCTGACCTTTTAGCAGCCGAGCACTTAACCACTGTGCTGCCAGGGCTCATATACAGATATGAATATATATACATATGAAACGAATGCCCAACAGCAGGAAAATGTTTAAATTATAAAAAATACTTTAAAATTATATAATTAATCCATAAAATTATGGATTATTTTTTAGTGCAAAAAGAATGACAGATTTAAAATAAGCATAACTACAATTTTTTTTTAACTAGGACGCTGCTCTCCACCGCCACTGGGATTAGCTCCCTGATAAAGTCTTGTTAAGAAGATGAACTTGTGACTTGAGCTTGCCCAGGTTCATCCTTTTTAAAAGAGAATTTACTGAAAAGGGACATCTGGCTGCCTTCGAAAGGTGAACTGCCACACATACTCATTTGCATCTTGTAACCAGAACAGCCAAATTTCACTTTTCTATGCCCCTAACTATGAGTTACAGAGAGAGGCAAAATTTGAAAGACATCTGCAGCTGACTAGGGGACTCCATAAACTTTAGTGCAGTAAAAGCAAAGGGGAATTTAAATGCAAAGAAGTTTCTGTACGCGTTTAGATCTCCAATTATGAGATTTTTCACGGTTCAACGGAGCCAAGTCATTATTTCTCACTTAAATCATGCAACTAAATTCAAACCACAGGACTCCACATTCTGTTTTAAGACAGGCAACCATTATTTCAGACTTTACAAAGCCAATTTCAATTTATAAGAAAAAAAACCCCAACCATCCAACCCTGCCAAGTTATTGAGGGTTTACTATGTGTGTCTTTCAGAAGAATGAATAGATCAGTCTTCACAGAAATACAACCACAATGCCCCTCAGAAGCGAGGGTGATAAGTGGCTTACTTACTTTGGACATGTCATCAAGAAAGGCCAACTACTAGAAAAGGACATCATGTTTGATAAATCAGAGGGTCAGTGAAAACAAGGGAAATCCTCTATAAGATGGAAACAAAATGGCATGGCCACAACAATAGACTCAATCATACCAACACTCATGAAGATGGCATAGGATATCTCGCTTCGGTTATACGCACAAGGTTGCCACGAGTGGGAGCTGAATAGATGCCACCTAACAACAACTGTGTGTGTAAACACTTTACCTACATTATTTCAGTTAATCAGTGAGGTACGTACTATTTCATTAGCATCCCCATTTTACTGAAGGAGGAGTGAGCATCAGATTGATTCGTCCAAGTCATGCAAAGCTAGTAAATGGCAAAGCTGGGTTTAATCTCCAAGTTTATGTCCTTAACCAATCTGAAAAGCTCAAAATTCTCTGAAATGAATAAAGTATAGAAAACTCATCTCAGCTAACCATCTATTCTGTGTAAGAATCCCTTTTAGACCAGGATTTTTCAACCTACAATGAGCAAATGAATCACCTGGGAATCTTGTTACAATCATGATTCTAATTCAGTAGACCTGGGGTTGGATCTGACAGTCTGCATTTCTAACAAGCTACCAGGTGAAGCTGATACTACTGGTTCATGAAGCAAACTCTGATTACTAAGGAGTCTAGCAGGTCATACGTGTGGACATTTAAGTTAATTAAAAATCCAATTCTTCAGTTGCCACATTTAAGGTGCTCAATACCCATATGGGCTTGTGGCTGCCATACTGGACAGCATATATAATTGTTCCACTATCACGGAAAGTTCTCAGTTCGACTGTACAGTACTGGCTAGAGTATGTGAAAATCAGGATAGAATACTTCTAAGGAATGGGAAGTTGGCGGCCCATTTTAGGGGCTCAGTTATTATTTCCTAAACTGAAAAGAGACATACCTTCTCCCTTCTTATAACTTCCATTACTGGCTCCAGTTCCAAGGAAACATATACCTTCTTAAATAAGACAGTTCTTTTAAATGTAGCACATTTTTATATATTTCTTTGTCATATATTTCTTATTAAAATCATATCAGTGATCTTAGGTTGAAAAATTGTGATTATCTTCCCACAAAAGTAAAAACTCTGATCTAGATGGATCGAAAAGAGCCAAGTGTAGGCTACTGCTACCTATGCTACAGAAAACCACGTGATATTTCAGATATTCAATAATAAATGACAAATCAAAAACAAAAAATTAGTGGCACAGGCAGAATATTTGAGTCAGGAGGGAGTAAAGCAGAAAAGGGATTTTTGGAAATAAATGAAAAAAAAAACTTTTTAAATCAGTGTCTACAGCTGTTCTTTATGAGGAGTAAAAGTAAGAGTTCTGGCAAATTACACGAAACAATCTAAGAGAATTCTGCATTTCTATTAGGGTCCCAGAAATACAATGCAACTCGTTTTAAATTTAAACTAGTTATACAGACCTCATCCTACAGAACAAACTCAGGTGTAAGCACTCAGTAAATATCCTGATCTGGTTTTCAGGTTTTAATTTAATTTTAATACCTACCCAAGAAACTTTCCAAATTTGGGCTCAAACACTGGAATGACCTAAATTAACAGTCATCTGAATTCATCACACACTTCGGATGAGCATCACATCCTCTAAGTTTCTGTTGTCACACACGGGGCAGCACATTTTTTTTAGTGCAGTGACTCACGCTGTAACTGTTTAACATGAGTGCATACTTTAAATATTTTTCTTCATTACAGTGCATATGGTTTCTCAAATTATGTAAAAATATGATACAAATTATTCATTAAAAAAACGGGCTCCTGTGCATAATCATATAGATCAGGTGTGTATTTTACACACATGGGGGCTCATTAATGACAGTGTCCTCCTAAAATACTCTTTGGGGTGTATTTTAGGAAATAGTTTCTGCACTTGCTCATCCAATCATAGTCTTCATTAAAAAGATAGGGAAAACCTGGATCTCATTTTCAGGACTGCTTTCTTTAAAATGTTCACACTCTTCCTCAAAAGCCCTTCTCCTGTTTGACAAGATATGCCTGAATGTAACTCTTACATAGTTTGAAAATTCTGCATGAGCCACACACAATGCCAACAGTAACAACAAAGAGCAAGGTTTAAATATCAGAAGCATTTCCGTGTATTTACTGAGTATTAGTTTCACCTGTGTTATTCTGAAAACTTATAATTTTGCAAACCTTTTAATTCCTGGGAACATTCAGAGTCCTATCCTAGTCTTTTAAAAATTTTTATTCATCTTGACAATGACTTGAGGCCAAAGGACAGGGCAAAAAAAGCACAGCTTAAAAAAAAAAAAAAGCCATATTAGCAGACTAAGGCCAGTTTGAAATTTATAACAAAAACTTTCATCTCTCCTGCTGGAATTATATCTATCTTCCATAATCTTATTCCAATGGTAGAAATAAAATCAAAGAGGAAGCTTAACTTAGTGAGCTCAGTTGCTTTGGGTGAAATTTCTTTTCTGGTGGCCACATAAGTGAAATGTTGCCGCCTTCTATTATGCCCCTACGCACACCTAAAAAAATGGAATTTGGTTTTTAGCGGAATATGTCCAGAAAGCCAAAATTCATTCTTTAATACAGACTCATTTCTTAATAATTAAACTGTGATATCATTTACCTAATTCAGAGGTTAAAAATCTTTCCAAAATCAGAACAAATTATCATCTAAATTCATCAAGACATTAAGGAATCAGAAATGGAATTACTACTGAATTTGAATTGAATGAAACATTATTTCAAAGGAATACAGTGGTTTAAAATACCTTCTTAGAATTAAAAAATGTATTAGTTTTTCATCATTTGCATATAAAAAGATGGCTATATCATTCACTTTGTAATACCCAGTGCAATATGTATGGATTAATATGAATTTTTATATAATTTTATGAATTGGGAACAATTTGATATCCTAATTTATTACATATTCTTAATTTAAATACTCTTTTTTAATGTTTAAGAAAAGCATCCCTTAGATGCTTTTCTTAAACATTAGAACATGTGTAATAATTTACACATGTTCTAAAGAAGTTTTAAAACGTATAAAAAAGTCTCAATTACTTTCAATTATATTTGATAGATATAATTTCACCAAGGAATCAAGATTACTTTTTAAGAAATTCAAATTGTCATAGTTACATCTACAAGGATTTTCTAAAATGCCTTTTCAAAAGATGTTGAAAGATACTGAAAACTATTTCAAATCCCAGTTCAAGCACAAAAATAATATCCAATACAACAATAATAAAATTACCAAATGTGTTTGCTAATTTCACACTCTGTTTCCAAGCATTTCAACATCTGTGCTGGCCCCTCAGAAACATGCTACTTGCATTGTATCACTGCAAGTGACAGCAAGCACTAGATAGGAAACTTTAAAAAGAACTTTGAAATGATTTAAAACACTGATGAATAATGTTAGACTAAGTCAGTGAGCTTTAAAAGAGTTTCTTACCACCTCAGAGTGCTTCCTGCCATCCTGGTACATGTTTCTCACACACCTTAATCTTGTTTTTCAGCACATCCATAAAGAAGTCCAAGCACCCGACAGCTGACCGAGAGGTCAGCCGTTGGAACCCACAAGTGGCTCTAAGGGAGGAAGATGTGGCAGTCTGCTTCTGTAAAGATTTACAGCTTTGAAAACCCTACGGGGCAGTTCTACTCTGTCCTATAGCGTCGTGGCTGTGAGTCAGAATTGACTTGAGGGCAGTGGGTTTTGGTTTGGGAAAGTGCATTATCATAGTGATACTGTTTCCACAGCTGGAATACAGTGCTATGAGTTTCCCACGCTTGGCAATGCTCTTAAAATATGCTCTCAGACACTGAAAGACAAAGAAACGATTATTTGCAAGCATTTCAGGAAATGATGGTCCGGCAAACTGAGTGAAAATTCCACAACAATAGCAATTTTTGATGTAATGTATTAATTGATTATAAAAAGCAAAGCTGACCAGTGAAGAGGTTGGGGCAGGAACACACACTCAAATCCCAATAAGTGGTTTAATTACATGACCCAGACCTAGACATTGAGCAGCTCCTAGAATTCAGTGGAGAACCAGCAGTAACCCACCGAGAGGCGTTCCTGGGTGGTACAAACTGTTAAAGTGCTTGGCTGCTAATGGAAAGGCTGGTGGTCCTAACCCACCCAGAAGTGCCTTGGAAGAAAGGCCTAGTGATCTCCTTCCAAACCTAACACAGGTGGGGTCACCATGAGTCAACTTGACAGCAACCGGTTTAACCCTGGTAGATGTGGAAAAACCTTACTGAGCAAGATTAACTTCCTCTTTATTTAAATGAGAGGAGCTCTGGTGGCACAATGGTTAACCGCTTGGTTGCTACCCGGAAGGTTGGCAGTTCAAATCCACCGACTGCTCCACAGAAGAAAGATGTGGCAGTCTGCTTCCGTAAAGTTTACAGCCTTGGAAACCCTGTGGGGGAGTTCTGCTTTATCCTATAGGGTTGCTATGAGTTGGAAACGACTCCACAGCAATGGGTTTTTATTTTATTTAAATGGGTAGAAAGATTTTCTAAGAATTTTAAGGGAATTTGAATTAGAATATGAAAAGTTAAAGGACATAGTAACTTGCTAGATTTTGTATTCTCACAAGTGAATTTTACACATTTCTTTCTTCTGCGTTTGCTTCAAATTGTGAATAATTTGTGTAGGAAGGTATACAAAGAAATCTGTGAATGGTTAATACCGCACCAGTCCCCAAATGAAGAATGATGTGGCTCTTTTGTCAACTTTCAGGTAGTGTATAATAAAAATGTCACACTGTTCTGTCTCACAATTATGATTCAGAGAAAATATTACAACAACATATTTCATTTTTCGGCAGCCTTTTTAAAAATGATAACAAAAACCTTGCCAAACATCCTCGTACTACACAGACAGGATTTCCGCCAAGGAAGCTGTCATGTTTTAATTGGGAATAATTTAACCAAATACTGGACAAGCTTAAGAGGTAGTATAAATTAGAATACATTCATGTGGCAAAAGAGCCCTGGAGGCACAGAGTTTAAGTTATGGCTGCTAACTAAACGGTCAGCAGTTTGAATCCAACAGCCACTCCCTGGAAATTCTACGTGGCAGTTCTACACCGTACTATCGGGTCGCTATGAGTCGGAGTTGACTCAACAGCAACAGGTTTTAATACGGCAAAGAAGGTTAACCTTGGGTAGCATTTGGAATGAAAGCAAACCGAACGCAAGAGTCTAATGCACCTCATAGGAGCTCTGGTGGCGCTGGTTAAGCACTCAGCTGCTAACCCAAAGGCTAGTGGTTCAAACTCACCCAGTATTCTGTGGGAGAAAGACTTGACAATCGGCTTCCGGAAAGGTTACAGCCTAGAAAACGCTATGAGGCGGTTCTACTCTGTTACATGGGTTACTATGAGTTGAAACGGACTCAACGTCACCTAATAAGCTAAATTCACCTGGTAAATAATAGGCCATTAAATAGTTGTTAAATATGGATGAAGGAAGGTTGAGAATTATAAAGATGCCTTAAAGAGTATCTGGTCCTCTCATTTTCTGATGTGAATCTCAAGGCCGAAGAGGTTAAATAACTTACCCAAAGCCAATCAGCTAGACTGCATGCTGGGAAACAAACTTCCAGAGAGTGTCCTTAACCAAACTCTGTGCTGAGAAACACAATATCATGGATACCAAAAGTGAAAACAGCAGTGGGCTGAGCCCTGGAAACAGTCTTAAATATCAACTCATTCAGTCATTAACTTTGAGATCCAGGGCAGTCCTTTTACTCCTTGTGATCTTTGCTTTGAACCTTAAACCAAGTGAATTGGATTACAATTTCTACAACTTTTTCTGCCTCTAATAATCAAAAATTCTGTGCATATATATAAAACAGCACTTCCTGAAAATTTACCATGAAAAAAATTTAAATTGTATAGGCTTCTGAATTCTATGAGGATTCTTTCTCTTCCATTATTTTAAAATCCTATAGTACATAATGGAAACCCTGGCGGCGTAGTGGTTAAGAGCTACGGCTGCTAACCAAAAGGTCGGTAGTTTGAATCCACCAGGTGCTCCTTGGAAACCCTGTGGTGCAGTTCTACTTTGTCCTATAGGTTCGCTATGAGTCAGAATCGACTCAACAGCAACGGTTTTTTTTTTTTTTTTTTTTTTGCATAGTACATAATACCACAAAGTAACTAGAAGGAAAGCTAAGTAACAGTGAAGAAGAAATACTGCATTGGAAGGGGGATTTTGACAGAAAGAGGGAAACTGGGAAAGAACAAAGAGATATAAAGCACGGAGAAGAAAGTAGGTAGGTGCACGTGAGAGAAATGGTGGGAAGAGACACAGGTCAGGGTAACGGCATGTACAACAGGCAGAAGAAAAAGCAGAGGGAGGGGTGGGGAAAGAAAGAGGAGAAGAAAAGAATGGAAGGATAATTACATTACACCGAAGCCTCCATTAATATCAGCATTAGTAAAAATGCGACTAGTAGTAACATTCTTATAGCAGTTTATGATTTAAAATGTACTTCCCCAAATAATTCATTTGTTCCCAAACCAAGGCCATTTGACTGGTATTATTATCATTACTATTTTATAAAAAAAAAAAAAAAAAGGAACTGGTATCCAGAGATGTTAGATGTCACACCAGTACTATGAGTACATAAGGCAAGGCTGTGAATTCAAACCCTGTAATCAAATACTTGCTTTTCTCAACCACAACATACTGCTTGTCTACTTGTATCTCAAAACAACAGCAACAACAAAAGATGCTACTAAATACTAGCTTTGCACTTACTAGGAGACTACAGGGAGTAAAAAACTGGCAGGCTCATGCCCAACCTGTGGAGTGTATGCGCTCTAGGAAAAAGTAAGATAGAGACATGTCAGTAAATAACCAGCAAGACAGACACTAAACAGTACAGGGCATCAGTGAAAGAACTTTCCATGGGGAACAAGGAAGGTCCTATGGAGAATGGGATTTGAACCAGGCCTAGAAAGAAAGCTAAGGTGGTTAGGCACAAGGCATTCTCAAGTGGGTAGACCTGCCTGGCAGTGGCAAACAAAACAAAAGTGTGTCTATGAAAGACAGATGCTACATCTGAACAGGGAAGGCTGAACCATCCTGAGGAGAGGGCATGGAAAGTCAGGCTAATAAGTCTGAAATGTATCCTATAAATAGTAAGGAATCATCCAAGATTTTAAAACATGGGGCTGAGACATTGAAATCTTGATTTAGAAAATTTATTCTGCTGTTCATATGATGGTCTATGAAGAAGACCAATTAGGAGACTTTGAGATGTTTGAGAATGTAGGGGAGGAGAGGTAATATGTGAATGTGAAGGACAGAGGGCACAGAGCAAAGGTCTTCAACACAGATGAATGGGCCTTTCATTCAAAGGCAAAACCAATTAACACAAAAGTTACCAACTCCCTTAACAATGAGTCCACCTGACATTCTATTCTCAATGTCTACATCATTTTTTTCAGGGCAAGGGGGGAGGAGTAGTTTTACTTTTTGTGGACTTTAAAGTCTATTACTTCACGGGTTATGATTTTTTCTATCTTTTTTATATTTAAAGAGTTTTATAATTAATAAACTTGGAGTACTTATGAGTTCATTCTCTAAAATGACTAAAATGAAGACTCCTTATATGATCACTCAGGGTAAAAATAATAATCACACAATGTACATGAAGTCAAATTTATAGGAAATTCACAAGTATTTACTGTTACTAACAAAACATTTTGAAGAAAGGATCTTTAGATAAACATTCTTCAAGTAGTTAAAACTAAAACAAAAATGTTTACAGTTCTTTGAAACAAATTTGATCATTACTTTTTAGAAATACAAATTAAGTTCAAAGTGTTGACAAGTATGTCTAAGAAATCCTCAAAAAGTAAAAAACAGGGCTAAAAATAACCAGACATCTGGATGGAATAAAAATACTCAAAAGAGGCTTAAATCATTAGGTGAACCACCTCTAGATAAACCGATCATTAGACAATTTGTTATTAAACAAACTGACCTAGAGCTGGGTAAATATGTAGCAGTAATAACAATAATAAAAAGCTGTTGCCATAGAGTCAATTCCAACTCATGACAATCCCATGTATGTCAGAGTAGAACTGCGCTCCATAGGATTTTCAGTGGCTAATTTTTCAGAAGTAGATAGCCAGACCTTTCTTCCAAGGAGATTCTGGGTAGACTGGAACCACCAAGCTTTCAGTTAACAGCTAAGCGCATTCATCATTTGTACCACCCAGGGAGTCCAGCAGTAAAAAAAGGTAGTTAGGAACAGTAGTTGGTTTTTGGAAAGAGCAATGAAGAATTTTACCTTAGACATAATAATGGTGGTAGAGCAACCATGCAGAAATATACAAGTAAGCTGATTTACGCAAGTGAAATTTCTTTTTATGGTAGCGTAGTGGTTAAGTGCTATGGCTGCGAACCAAAGGGTTGGCAGTTCAAATCCACCAGGCGCTCCTTGGAAACTCTATGGGGCAGTTCTACTCTGTGCTATAGTGTCGCTATGAGTCAGAATCGACGGCACTGGGTATGGTTTTTTTTGGTTTTGTCTATTTAAGGATGACTACATACAGGTGAAGGAACCCTGGTGGCTCAGTGGTTAAGTGGCTGCAAAACATCAGCAGTTTGAACCCACCAGTGGCACCATGGGAGAAAAGACCTGGTGATCTGCTTTGGTAAAGATTAAAAAAAAGGAAATCCTACGGAGCACTTGTACTCTGTTCCATAGGGTAGCTATAAGCCGAATCGACTAAGAGGTACAAAACAACAACACAAAAGGTGATGGTTGAATCCAGGAGGTAGATAAGAACTCCGAGAGAGGGGTTCCCTCAGTAGATACAATAATAGAGAGAATTTAAGATAAGCAATCACATTTAGTAGATGGGGGAGGTGGGGTGGAGATGGTCAGCCAAGAATGTAAGGTCATGTTCAGAGAAGTAGGAGGCAATAAAAAAATGGAATTTGATGATGAAGAAATGAGCAATGAATTTAAAGAAAGGTCAAAAGGAATTAGGACTGTGGACAACGATCCTGTGGCTTTGTTAATTAGGAAGGTGTTAATGTTTCTTTCTTCCTACTACTAGTCCAGCATTGCTGGTGCAATGGTTAAGTGCTTGACAGCTAACACAAAGGTGGGTGATTTGAATCCTCCTAGCAGCTCTGAGGGAGAAAGACCTGGTGATCTGCTTCTGTAAGGATTACAGATGTAAACCCTCTGAGGGCAGTTCTGTTCTGTCACATGGGGTCTCTATGAGTTGAAAATCTACTCAATGGTACCTAACGACAAAACTAGTAGGGAATACCACTGGGTTTGCAGCAAAGGGTGGGGCAATGGCATGGATTTTTGAGATTAGACAAGTATGCGTTCAGCAGATCCCCTCACCAGACATTCAAGAGGCAGAGCAGATCAGAGGAAAAGCCCTGGAGCCTGCTCCCTGGTTCATTTCCTATCACACTAGTGTCTTAGCTCTCTGACCCAAGCTATCACTTAAAAGTTCTATGCCTCAGGGTCCTAATCTATAAAATGGAAACGATATTCACACAGTTCACATAACTCCCGTGAGGAATAAATGAGTTATTTTAAGCACATATTAGTTAAAAAAAAAAAAAAAAAAAACTTTTTGAGAGTCTATTTCCTCCAAAATATCACCTATTTCTGAGGCTGTCTGAATAGCTGATGCTAAAGAAATTTCAATTTTTCATTCCTCTATTCTTACAAATTGATTCATCATCAATTTGTTAATTCAATAAATCCTTCCTAAAGCCTACTCTGTTAGGCCACTCCATGCTCCAGCATTTTTATTACCCCCAGTATAAGAACATCTTCCTATATTATGGCTTAGTTTAAACAAAGAACAGTTTTCTTTTTGTGCTGGAGACTCAAATTTACAACCCAGGGCTGTAAAAAGTGTAAACGTCACTCTTAACATTAGAAAAAGTCAGAGAATAACAATTAAAATTTAAGAGTTGCGGCCAATAAACATGCCAGTTTAAGAAGAACTTTACTTGTAAACTCCAAACACCATCTGAAACCACATCCATTCTGGGGGTGGATGAGGGAACAGGCTTCTCAGAACTGCACTTATGGTTTTAGTTTAGGGTTGCGCTTGCAAAACTTGCCTCTACTTAACTTAGAAGTGAAAACAAGGAACTGGCAGTAAGTGTTTCAGTGATTATTAAGGGCCTTTCAAGACCCATGGGACGTAACCCACCCACTTTTTATGCCTCAAAGTGGGGGCCTTTTGAAATGCTTGAAACTCAAGAATCCTGATTTGGAGCCTCTTTTTTTAGGTGATGCCTCCCAGATGGGTGAATTTTCTAAACTTTTGACAGGTTTGCCTTTATTTCTGTGAGGTAAGCCTCCTTACTATGTTTCCCAGTTACCATGTACTTATTGTAGAATAAGCTATTGCCACTCTTCATTTAGTCACAGTGGCCATTTTCTTCTTTACATCATTCATTGTTTCCAGGTGTTACTGGCTGCCTTCTATTTCAGCTTCTGAACAGTAAACAATGACTTTTCAATAAGGAATAATGCATTGCAGTGGTACTTTCAAAGAGATTGGAACTCCTCTAAGTTATTCTTACTCTGCATTCAATCGTAGGGCTCAAACATTGCCTCCATGTACAGCAAGTGGAATGACCACTGTGAGCAGTTCCGCAGTATTTCAGGGCAGCTGTTTCTGCTTCTTAGCTGTTAGTGTTGCTTTTGTTATGATGAGGAATACATAGTAGTGGTTATTTTCCTGAGATTCAAATTCCTTTACTTTTATTTATTTTGCCTGTAAGTACTGCTTTTGCAGTAATGAAGAATGTACTGCAGTGGCAATTTTCCTGAGATAAAAAAAAATCCCTTAGGTTTATTTTTTTGGGCTGTCAGTACTGCCTTTCTCAGTAAGGAAGAATGCATTGTACCAGGTTTTAAAAAGTTTCACAAAATATAATAAAAAGGCTAAGGAGACTAGAATAAATGTATATGCAGTCATTGCCAGGTGCCTTCATGTTTCACCTCGTTTTGCAAACTTTCAAGAAATAAACAAACACACAAAAAAATTTTATCATTGACTGATATCAGCAGGATTTACATTGTTTTTTTTTTTTAGGGTCAGCTGGGACACGTGATCCCAGGTAATAGATATCAAAATCCATAACTCATAACAAAAATTCTGAATTGGTCCTTTAATCAGCATGCCTTCATTAGTGAAAACACATAACCCATTGCCATAAAGTCAATTCCAACTCATATCAAAAAATTCGAAGGAGAAAATAACTGGGTCTCGAAAAGGTTAAGACCGCTAAAATGTTCCATTTCAGTCATGACCATTTGCCTTGCAGTTTTTCAGTTTCATTAAGCATATATTGACGCTGCCATATCTCCCACTGCAGCTTCCAGGATTACAAGCAAGAACGTTCAACTTCTAACACCCACTTTTAGCTATCACCAACTTCCTTTAGCCCCTTTTGGCAACCAGATCAATAGATTGACCCCAGATTTGGCTGATTGCTTAAACTAAGGATGGGGTGATTCCAAAATCAATGCCATTGAGATGTGAAGACATTTATACTAATTGCAAAATGCTTGAATGGGTGGCTTGAACAGTGTTACAATCTAACCTGATTTCAAGAGGGTAAATCCATTGCACTCAACACGTTTACTACGTAAAAGGGATTGCAACGGGGGGAAAAGCCACTTACAGCATTTCCATTGTTGCTGTGTATATGAGAACAACAACAAAAACAAACATGATTTGGATTTAAATGTTTTGGCTCGTGATACTGTATAGACAGACATAAGGAATCTACAAATAACTAAGTTATTTTCAGTCTCATTTTAATATTGTTTCTTAAGTGCAGTTCACACCTCTTAGTCACCAAATCAACTTCCACTGCTTTTTATTCCCTATATAGCTTTCTCTATCATAATCAATTGATTTAACTATATATGGTGAGTATTATGAATTAAAGAAAACTTGACAGTATAAAATTACAGTTGCCTTATATGTGAAATCTCCACTGCCTGTCTGTCAGTTTATTGTTCTGTGGTGGCTTGTGTGTTACTGTAATGCTGGAAGCTATCCCACTGGTATTTCAAATACCATCAGGGTCACCCATAGTGGACAGGTTTCAGTAGAACTTCCAAACTAAGACCAGGAAGAAAAGCCTGATGATCTACTTCTAAAAACTAGCCGGTGACAACCCTATTGATCACAACAGAACATTGTCTGACTTGCTTGCTTTGGACACGTCATCAGGAAGGGTCAACTGCTGGAGGAGGGCATCATGTTTGGTGAAGCAGAGGGCAGTGAGGGCAAGACGGATTGGCAAAACAGCTACAACGATGGACTCAAACATGCCAGAAATCGGGAGAATTTCACAGGACCGGGCAGCATTTTGTTCTGTTGTATATAAGATTGCCACAAGTCAGAGTTGAGTAGATGGCAGCTATCTATCTCTATAAACCAAAAAAACCAAACCCGTTGCTGTTGAGTCAATATCTAGGAAATCTAGGTGTAGGAAAACTAGGTGTCACTGGGGTCACAAAGAATTCAAATATGTGGAGAGAAAGCACACTCTTCAGAGCAGGGAATTTGTCTCATTGATTCCTTGGACCTATAACAGCACCTGGTACATAGTAAAAAAAAAAAATTTTTTTTTTTTTTTTGTAGGTGCTCAAAAAACATTTATTCATTAAATGGATGCATGTGTTTCCCTGTTTCCATGTATTCCCTTTCATTAATTCCACGAGTATTTGCTAGGCACTGCAATGATCCAGGCAATGCTCTGACTGTCGGGCTGCTATGGTGGGCAAGGCACACGCAGTCACCATTCTTAATGGTCCTTATAGTCTAGATCGGTGGCTCCCAAAAAAGGCATATCAGAAATTAATTGCAGCATTTCTGGTTGTCTCAATGGTTGAGGGACATTACATGCTGTTAGTGGGCAGTGGCCAAGGATAGAAATGTCCTGCATTGTCAAAATCCCATATAATAAAAAAATAGGTGCGTATCCCTCATGACCTTTGAATGTCCTGCCAGAACTCATGTAGATGAAACATCTGTTTACAAAAATCTATTTTGCATACAGACACAAAGTATTTTTTCCGTTTTAAAACATACTGGATTTTCTAGAAATGAACCAAAAACCCAAACCCACTGCCATCAAGTTGATTCCGACTCACAGAAATGAAGGCACTGTGTAAATTGATCGGAGATTGTACTCTGTTTCCCCAGAGTTTTAACTATTTTAGAAAATTAAGTCCCCAATGGCCATGACACTGGTTGTATTTGAGTTGCCAATCTCACCCACCACTGTTAATCTGCATTTATAGCTGTCCCGTCCCTGGTGATTCCCTATGGGTAGGGGCAGTTGACTACTTCCTCATTAGGCACAAGGTTATTTGACTTCACGTTGACAAACTGAAATATAAACAACTCAACAGTAAATTAATTTAAACTTTTCATTAGTTTAGAACAGTATATTGAGTTTTTTAAAATATAATTTATTTTATTTTTGTTCTTGTAATTGAGAAAATACACAGCAGTACACCAACTTGATAATTTCTACATGTACAACGCAGTGACACTGATTACACTCTTCCAGTTGTGCAACCATTCTCACTCCTCTTTTCCGAGTTGTTCTTCCCGCATCGTCATGGATTGAATTACACTCCCCCAAAAACCGTCTGTATCAATTTGATTAGGCCATGATTCCCAGTATTATGTAGTTGCCCTCCATTTTGTGATTGTAATTTTATGTTGAGAGGATTCGGGTGGGATTGTAACACCACCCTCACTCAGGTCACCTCCCCGATCCAAGGTAAAGGGAGTTTCCCCGGGGTGTGGCCTGCACCACCTTTTATCTCTCAAAAGATGAAAGGAAAGGGAAGCAAGCAGAGAGTTGGGGACCTCATACCACCAAGAAAGCAGCACCAGGAGCAGAGCATGTCCTTTAGACACAAGGTCCCAGCACCTGAGAAGCTCCTTGACCAGGGGAAGATTGAGGACAAGGACTTTCCTCCAGAGCCAACAGAGAGTGAAAGCCTTCCCCTGGAGCTGACACCCTGAATCTAGACTGTAAGAAAATAAATTTCTCTTTGTTAAAGCCATCCACTTGTGGTATTTCTGTTACAGCAGCACTAGATGACTAAGACACCCATTAACATAAATTCACTGTCCCCTAAGTTTCCAATCTAATCTTTCGAGTTGCTATTGTCAATTTGATCCCACATAGATAGTTCTTAAATTTGTGTGTTGGTTGTTTACATTAACTATGAATTTCATTTCAGAATCATAAATGGGACATACTGAATCACTTGTAAAAGATAAGTCTGATAGAAATATGAATTGTTGGTCTAGACAATAAATAAGCAAAATAATTATACTGCTATGAAGCACATAAACTAGGTGCTGGAACCAAGAATAATGGGAGGAGCCCCTCTATACAGGGTTGTTGTTGTTAGGTGCTATGGAGTTGATTTTGGACTCATAGCAACTTCATGTGATAGAGCAGAACTTCCCCACAGGGTTTCCTGGGCTGTCATCTTTACAGAAGCAGATTGACAGGTATAATGGATTGAATTCTGTCCCCCCAAAATATTTGTCAGCTTGGTTTGGCTGTGTGTGGTTGTCCTCCATTTTGTGATTGTCCTATGTGTTATAAATCATAATCTCTGTCTGTGGTTAAAAAAGATTAGGATGGGATGTAACACCCTTACCAGGTCACATCCCTGATCCAATGTAAAGGCAGCTTCCCTGGGGTGTGGCCTGCACCACCTTTTAAAAGGAAAGGGAAGCAAGCAGAGAGCTGGGAACCTCCTAACACTGAGAAAGCAGTGCTAGGAGCAGAGTGCGTCCTTTGGAACTGAGGTTCCTGCCCTGAGATGCTCCCAGACTGATGCATCACAAGGACCTTCCTCCAAGCTGCGAGGGAGAAAGCCTTTCCTGGAGCCGGTGCCCTGAATTCAGACTTCTAGATTGCTGGACTGTGGGAAAATAAATTTCAATTTGTTAAAGCCATTCACTTGTGGTATTTCTGTTACAGCAGCACTAGATGTCTAAGAGAAGAGGTCTTTTTCCTGCGGAGCCACTGGGTGGGTTTGAACCACCAAACTCTTGGTTAGCAGCCCAGTGCTTAACTGTTGCACCATGAAAAGGATAAAAAGAGGGGCCAGCCAGAGAATATTCCAGGAAAAAGAACAGTAGTGCAAAGGCCTTAAAGCTAGAAAGATCTTGGCTTATTGGAGGAACTGAAAAAAAAAAAATCAGTGAGTTTGAGCTGCAGTGAGTCAGAGGGAACCTGGCACCCCAGGTGATTAACTTCCTGGTGATGCCCAGTGTCAGTGTGGCATGAAGTGGCTGTTAGACTGGCCTGGGATATTTGGATGAATCAGGTATGAGTGCAGTGGGCAAAAAGTGGGGCAGAGGCCCAGACCATGGTGGTCCCCATGGTGTTCCAGGAGCTCCAGCCTACCAAGGAAGAAAATGCACAAGCAACCCCACAGGTATGGGTGGTTCACAACCCCAGGTCTCCTGGTCTCCTAGGATCCAGAGGCATCACTGTGACCTTGGTGTGCTGGAGTCTTAGTGAAGTGACCCTTCTACAAACCTTCCAGAGAGGTTTTTGGCATACTTAGCTGTGAGTTAGCTGACTGAGACAGCACAGATGAGAAAGGAAAACACATCCGACTTGAGGAGTCTAATAAGCTGGACTTATGCCAGATGCTTCTTTAACTAGGGCTCTTGGCTTTTGCAGAGGCTCTGCCACAGCATTAAAAAAAAAAAAAAAAAAAAGGCTACATTTATTCCACGTTATAAACATTCATGTGATATCACTTATCATCCTGAGGACAAATTGTATATAAAATTAACAACAAATGGTTGGTCACATGTGGAAAGCTTTTAAAAAGAAATCTAGACTTTTTTTTTCAAACATGATGATTTTTTTTCTAACTAGGTTCATACCAGGAAAATAACAACTGCAAGAAAGGTTTACAAAAGATAAGCTCTTTATCCAGAACTCCAAATCTAGAAAGCTCGAACAACAAGCAGTGTTACAAGTACTATGTTAAGCAGCCTGAAACGCTGTAAAATGTTTGCATCACAAATGACTTCTGATGAAAGGCACCACATGTAGTTCTACGGTTGCATTATATTTTAATTCTTGGAACTCTGGCAATCCATGGGTAGAATATTATATAAGGAACATATTTTCAGGATCAAAAAAGCTACCTCCTACTGTTCGCTCTGCCTTACTTCTCATAAGTGTCCCATTCCTCTGCTATTGGGCCTTTGGTCCAGCCGTGTCCCGGAACTGTTCTAAAAAGGGCCCTTCCCTCCACTCACTAACTCACTGAAAAAACAAGCAAAGAAACAAAAATAAGAACAAAATGCAAACAAAAAGATCTTAGCTTTCTTTTCAGCCTTCACCCTCTGTGACCTCCTAGCATCCGACATAATTGACCACTCTGTTCCACCACTGAGTTCAATGACGTCCTCCTTTTAATACCCCACTTCAAATGCCCTAGACAGGTCACCATCATCCTCTCCCCAGGACTCTCCGGGCAGCCTTCTGGGCATTTTCAAGGCTAGAACAAGATGGCAGAGAGGGCAGAGGATGTGGAAAGGTGGGTTGGAGGTTGGAACCAACCACAATGGGAAGCCCTGATGGCACAACCAGTTAAGCACTTAGCTGCTAACCAAAACGTTAGCAGTTCAAACCCACCCAGTGATCTGTGGGAGAAAAGACCTGGCAATCTGTTCCAGTAAAAATTATAGCCTTGAAAACCCTATGGGGCAGTTCTATTCTATGACATGTGGTCACTATGAGTTGAAATCAACTGGATATCACCTAACAACAACATTAGGATCTTGCCCAAGGAGACTATTCTCAAGAATATTGCTAGGTAAGCAGTTTAAGGGCCCAAAGTCAGAAGGAGAAAGATATGCTAGCGCTAAACAAATGCTTCTTAATGAGTAATGCCTTATTATCATACAGTGCTTTACTATTTTCAGATTTTCGTATATACTATATTTGATCCTGGAGGTCTGTAGGGCTCATATCATTATTACTTCAATTGTAAAGACAAGGAAATTGACTCTCAGAGATGATGAGTGATTTGTCCAACATTACTTGGCTAATTAAGACCTACTCAGTTTTATTGAGGCACACAAGTTCCATTTCAATACTCATCAAGGACTCAATAAGCTACCAGCTACTTGCTGGTATTGACAGGTATCAAGAGTTTTCAAAATATTCACCAGAATACTTAGATTTTGACCAATGCCTAGAAAGATTTATTGCTTATACCGGGTAATGTTTCATTCTGTTGTACCTAGGGCCTCTATGAGTTGGAGCTGACTCAAGGCACCTAACAATAACTAACAACAATAACTAGAAATAAAATATTGCTCACAATATATCATTATAATGCCTTTGGAGAAAGAAATAGACAACGGGCATTGTCAGAGTTAGTAGACTAAACAGATATTCTAGGATAAATATGATAAACATAAAGGTCTCAACTGCCATAGAACAGTTTAAGGAAATTTTTGAAGAGCTAAGGTGGAAATCTTAACTCATACTCTCAAACCAGATTGTAATGAATAAGAAATGTCAACAGCTCATAATCCACAGAGCATGACATTTTCTCTTACCAAGTATTTTCTTTCTTTTCCTTCAATTCGTTTTTGTAGTTTTGGTTAAACACTCAACTACTAGCTGAAAAGTTGGCAGTTTGAAACTACCCAGGGGTGCCTCAAAAGACAGGCCTGGCAATCTGCTTCCAAAAGGTCACAGCCTTGAAAACCCTAGGGAGCAGGTCTACTCTTCACGCCTGAGGTTGCCATGAGTCAGAACTGGCTCCACGGCAACTAACAACCATAACGTACTCACACTAAATCAACACAAAGAAGTCAACTGTAAAGGAAGGAAAGCTTATACGCTCAGTTCATATCACAAAGTTACTGAGCTAGAAATGGTTAAAAAGACTCATGTCCTCAACCAAGATTTTTCCAAGTATATAAAAATATAGAGTTTATAAAGAATCATAAATTTTTTAAGTGAAATTCTAATTTAAAACAGGATTATCTAGAATTAAAATTCAGGCCATACCATTATTCTTTAGGAATCAAATTTCTCTTAAAGACTATAAGAAGATTTTCAGTTTCATTATCTTTTCATTGAACAGATTACATTTTCCTGCTACCACACATTTTATAGCATTTCATGAATAAGAAAAACAACTTTATTAAAATATTAATGTAATTTACAGCTTGACTAGGGATGATACAGTCTCTTCAGTAGATTTTAAATATGCCCTCACATTCTGTTCTTAGCTTTTATTGACACAAATACATATATTCCTTCATTTGCTCAGAAGATGAGAAAATCCAGTATACTAGCTAATGATTTCAAACGGTGGTAAATATTACATGGAAAACATTCCCCCTTAAAAACTTCATACACAATGAAATGCTATAAAGAAATGTTTCCTTTCAGTATTTCTTGAAAAACAGTTCTGCAACTAAACCTACGTATTCCCTTGTTAGAAATTCAAGTCAGATTCAGAAGAAGATGTGGCACCAGGGATATCATTGCTGATGTCAGATGGATCCTGGCTGAAAACAGAGAATACCAGAAAGATGTTAACCTGTGTTTTACTGACTATGCTAAGGCATTCGACTTCATGGATGATAACAAGTTATGGATAACATCGCGAAGAATGGGAATCCCAGAATACTTAATTGTGCTCATGAGGAACCTATACATAGATCAAGAGGCAGTCAGTCATTCAAACAGAACGAGGGGATACTGCATGGTTTAAAGTCAGGAAAGGTGTGCATAAGGGTTGTATCCTTTCACCATACCTATTCAACCTGTATGCTAAGCAAATAATCCAAGAAGCTGGACTATATGAAGAACAGAGAATCAGGGTTGGAGGATGGCTCATCAACAACCTTTGTTATGCAGATGACAAACCTTCCTTGCTGAAAGTGAAGAGTACTTGAAGCATTTGCTGATGAAGATCAAAGACCACAGCCTTCAGTATGGATCACACCTCAACATAAAGAAAACAAAAATCCTCACAACTGGACCAATAAATAATATCATGATAAAAGGAGAAAAGATTGAAGTTGTCAAGGATTTCATTTTACTCAAATCCACAATCAACAGCCATGGAAGCAGCAGTCAAGAAATCAAACAATGCATTGCATTGGGTAAATCTGCTCCAAAAGACCTCTTGAAAGTGTTGAAAAGCAAAGATGCCACCTTGAAGACTAAGGTGTGCCTGACCCAAACCACGGTGTTTTCAATCACCTCCTACGCATGTGAAAGCTGGACGATGAATAAAGAAGGTCGAAGAAGAATTGACACCTTTGAATCGTGGTGTTGGAGAATACTGAATATACCATGGACTGCCAAAGAATGAACAAATCTGTCTTGGAAGAAGTACAGCCAGAATGCTCCCTAGAAGCAAGGATGGCAAGACTATGTCTCACATATTTTGGATATGTTGTCAGGAGAGATCAGTCTCTGGACAAGGACATCTTGCTTGGTAAAGTAGAGGCTCAGCAGAAAAGAGGGAGACCCTCAATGAGATGGACTGACACAGTGGCTGCAACAATGGACTTCAGCATAACAACGATTGTGAGGACGGCACGAGACTGGACAGTGTTTTGTTCTGTTGTACATAGGGTCACTATGAGTCTGAACCAACTCCACGGCACCTAACAACAACAACAACATTCCCTTGTTAAAGAGGCAGTGGTAGTTCAGTGGTAGAAGTCTCACCTTCCACGAGGGAGACCAGGGTTTGATTCCTGGCCAATACGCCTCATGTGCAGCCACCACCTGTCTATCAGCAGAGGCTGGCATGTTGCTGTGACGCCGACATGGTTTCAGAGGAGCTTACAGACTAAGGTGAACTAGGAAGAAAGACCTGGTGATTTACCCAAAAATCCGCCAGTGGAAAACCTATGGATCACGTTGGTCTGATCTACAACCGATCATAGGGATGGCGGGCAGTGTTTCATTTCATTGTGCGCAGTGAGCCCACTCTAAGGCAGCTAAAAACAACATTCTATTTTACTAATATAACATATTAAGGATATACAAAATGATACGTCTATTAAGAGAATCTCTTCCAAAGCAATAGAAAGGTGGCAAAACAAAGTAAATAAAATCTCTTGTAAATGGAACTCCTAGAATGCTTTTAAGCCATGTACTTGCTTATCATTTACTGATTATTCCTGGTTACTCTTCTCTTTCACAATTTATCAGCCCTACTGTTCTCTATTTTAGTACGCTTCCACGATAACGTTGGTCACTAACCAAATTCCACAACCTAAGAGCATTCGTACAGAGGTGACATGTTCTATCTACAGGGCCCCAGATGATAAAGCAATTATGTTCTCCCAGCACTGTAAGAATTAACAGGACCAGATGCCATGTTTTTTCTGCTCTCCAGAGGAGCCCTGTAATGGGACATGATGTGTAAAAGTCACCTCAATTCATGCAATCTGAAGATAACATGCATATCAAATAGAGAGGCACCACCTTTTATAAGAGTAAACACAAAGTATAACGAGGACAAGGTGGGTGTTAAAATGTACTTTCAGGCTGAATACTCCTTCAGTGACTAAGGACGATCTCGCCTGTTCAAGCAGACCTGTGAAAATATCACCCATCAGGCCTTGCAAGCAGGTCAAACCCTGCCCTTTTTAGGAGGAACTGAACTGGCCTAGGAAAAGCAACAGGGAGGTGGAAAATTTGAAATTCTGTACGTCTGTATTCATATTTTAAATGTCATAGCCATCTATTTCCCCCAGTTTATAAAAACCAGTAGCCATTTTGACTTGTTGAATTTGATGAATTAATCAAGAAAAAGTATCAAATAAAAGCCACATTTTAAAAGGGCCATTAAACCTTGAAAGAAATATCACATGGAATCGTAAATTATGTTAAAAATTTTTCCTAATTCTGTAATTAAGAGCTTCATTTAGTTCATTATTGTGGTGTATTATTATTTTTCTTTGTTCTAGATTAAGGGCAGAGAAAAAAACATGCAAATATACTGGGCTGGAAATTATTTCTCTCAGCCTGTACATGGTTTTCCATGGTAGAATGAAAAAGGTAGAAAATGGTAACAGTGGAATAGCCTGTGTTTCCCCCCAAAATTTTGCAAGAACACTTTGACATTTCTGGATGTACCAAACAGCCTTCAAGTTCATCATTTCACCCAGCTAAAAAATAAAGGGAGAGAAATACAAAGAAATATACTGCACAATCAGTGTGCAGTATAGTCAGCAGAGGTCTCTGACCCAGTTCGATTCTCCCAAACACCTTCTTGTTGTATGACACTTGTTTTTCCACAGAATGAACTGTCTTCTAATCGATAAACCAACAGGATGAGATGCAGCATAAACTTGGTCCAAAGCCTATAACTGCAAAACAAATATACAAACACAAAAACCTGGTGATAAACACAGGTTTTAATAATAAAAAGGGAGTGGGGTGGAAATGGCATACACCCAGCCTTTACCAAAAACATTTTTACTTTGTTTTTACATACACTCCCTTGTGGGAATGATTCCCTGTTCCGGTTTTTTCTGAAAAGTAGCTGGGACATAAATGAGAAGAAAAAGACGCTCATTTTTTGTTTCTAACTGATCATTCTAGAAGACAAAAAAATTTTTTTTAACAAAAATGGCTCATTTAGAGGAGATTAAAAATTATTTTTAAAAACTTGAGTTACTTTTGAGATGATTACGGAATCAGGTCTGTTGGGTGATTTTCATGAACTCTCCCTATAAAGCAAGTAGGCAGTGACCTTCAGATTGGCTTGAGTCCATTGTTGTGGCCACTGTGTACTTTGGGTACCTTCCAACCTAGAGGCTCATCTTCCGGTACTATATTGGACAATATTCGATCACTGGGTTTTCATTGGCTGATTTTTGGGAGAAGGTTGCCAGGCCTTTCTTCCTAGTCTGTCTTAGTCTGGAAGCCCTGCTGAAATCTGTCCACTGTGGGCAACCTTGCTGGTATTTGAAATATCAATGGCATAGCTTCCAGCATCATCATAACACATAAGCCACCACAGTAAGACAAAAGGACAGATTAGTGGTGGCTCATTAGCTTTTTTTTTTTCATTAGCTTAGGTAGCATCATTAAACTGGAGCTCAGTGATACCTGTTCTTTTTGGGTCTCTTGGAACAAGCAACTTTCAACTTTCCCACCAATGAGCTGTTTCAGATACACCTTCACATCCCTCAAAGTTATACAGAAGCAGTCAAATGACAGATCGCATGGAAACACTGAACCCTCTCATACCTCTTACAGTGTCCTTTGTATTTCTAGCTTACATATGAAATACAAAGAAGAGAGGACAGGTTTGAAATCTGTTTAAAATACAAACTTTTTACTGAGCTCAAATTTAGCCATGTAATCATCTTGGGTCTCCATACTCCAGCCACAGTCAAAACATACATAATTTAACTAAGTCATATTAAAGAGACGTTTGACACATCTATCCTTTAACATGGAGCCCTAATGGAGAAGTGGTTGAGGGCTCTGGCTGCTAACCAAAATGCTGGCAGTTGGAATCCACCAGCTACTCCTTGGAAATGTTATGGGCCAGTTCTACTCTGTCCTATAGGGTCAGTATGAGTCAGAATTGACTCAACAACACACAACAACGACATCCTTTAACTGTTGACACTCAGTAAATATATGTTCAGTGGAACTGAATTCTACAACTTCCAAATTTTTAACCAAATTTTTGCTCCGGGAATTCTCTAAATATTTATTATTGTTGTTGTTGTTAGTTACTGTTGAGTCAATTTCAACTCTTGGTGCCCCCATGTGTGCAGAGTAGAACTGTTCCACAGGGTTTTCAAGGCTGTGACCTTTAGGAAGCAGATCACCAGACTTGTCTTCCAAGGTTCCTCTAACCCACGGCTGTCAAGTCGATTCCAACTCATAGAGACTCTATAGGACAGGGTAGAACTGCCTCATAGGGTTTCCAAGGTTGTAATCTTGATGGAAGTAGACTACCACATCTTTCTTCCCAGGAGCAGCTGGTGGGTTCGAACTGCTGACTTCTGGTTAGAAGCTGGGTACTTTAACCACTGCACAACTAGGGCTCAAGGGGCCTTTAAACCAAACCCATTGCTGTTGAGTCTATTCCAACTCATAGCAACCCTACAGGACAGAGCAGAACTGAGCCATAGGGTTTCCAAGGAGCGGCTGATGGATTCAAACTGCCGACCTTTTCGTTAGCAGCCTGAGCTCTTAACCACTTCGCCACCAGGGCTCCAAGGTGCCTCTGGGTAGGTTCAAATCACCAATCCTTCAGACAGCAGTCAAGCTTTTAACCTAAATACTTATACTGCCTACAATATTTATGATTCTTCATCCTTTTATTCATGACTATTCTTTATACTTGCACAGTTGAGTTCATATTTTTTTATCTTGTTGTTTTATCTGAATAAATGGTAATTTCCTCCACAATAGAGAACACATTTTAACTTCACCTGGGTCGTATTCAACACATATCATGTGTGGGCGATTAACAGTGTTGACAATAGTAGGAGGTCACCTCTTTTCACACTATTATATTTGGGCACATACGAAGCTTTTTTTAAAAATACCCAAACATCAAATTAGCACTAATTGTTCACAGCCCACTGTAGAATCCTTGGCCGCTGCGCTGTGAATGATGCTTGAAACCCCCTGATGTGGAGCTCAGCCTTGAAAGATTCTAAACGTGTTTTCACCTAAGTCATAAAAATGGCCATAAACCACGCTTACTAGGTTTCATGATGTAGAAATATCTGCGTTGGTGCCAAGACAGGAGAGGCCCAGAAGAAAAAAACAAAATACCTGATGTTAAAAAACATGATTTAATAGATATTGACATCGAAGGTGCTTTCTTCAAGCAATTTCAGGCTTTGAAAGGAAAACAAAACTACAGATAGCTATTGAAATAGGCTTAAAGTATATTGCATCTATCACCCTATAAGCCTTTAAAACCTCCCATATAGAGAAACAGGGAGTTAAGAATTATTACCTTCATTGAACAGAAGATAAAACAAGACTAGAGATGTTAATCAACTTTCTGCCCAAACCAAGAAACCAGCACTAGAATCAAGAATAAAACCCTGTTGTTCTCATCTCAGTGTTGTGCTGTGAGATATGACCATCCTATTATGGAAACCCTGGTGGCGTAGTGGTTAAGTGCTACAGCTGCTAACCAAAGGGTCGGCAGTTCAAATCAACCAGGCGCTCCTTGGAAACTCCATGGGGCAGTTCTACTCTGTCCTATAGGGTTGTTATGAGTTGGAATCGACTCGATGGCACTGGGTTTGATTTGGGTTATTATGCTCTCGAATCAAAGCCATTGTTCATCTGCAAACAACTATGAAGAAGGAGGACTGGATGGTACAAAACAGACTTTGTAAAGAGGGCATTTGTATCAGAGGCTGCAGAACCTTCTGCACAGTGGTAGATCTATTTTATATGTTGGTAGCATTGATAACAATCTTAGATATGATTTCAGGGGTCAGATTTTTCTCTTCTTTGATGCCTAAAATGCTCCTAACAGGGAACAAAGCTATATAAAGCTATATAACAAAGTTACATCTACAAAGATATATAATTAGAGCAAGGCTGAAGGATGGCACAAAGAGTCAGCACACTCAGTTGCTAACTGAAGGGTTGGAGGTTTGTGTCTACCCAGTGGCACCTGGGAAGAAAGGCCTGGCAATCCACTTCACAAAAATCAGCCATGGAAAACTTTAGAGAGCTCAGTTAGCACAGTTCTACTCTGAAACACAAGGGGTCCACAAGTCAGAATTAACTCGACAGCAATTGGTACAGCAATAAGTACCATTTATAGAGTTAAACAAGTGGCATAATATTACATTACAGTCAAAATGACAGACAGCAGGTCCCTTACCAAGAGAGAAAAGGTATATACAAAATTTCAGTTTTCCACCCTAAGGTTAACTGCTATGGCTGCTAACCAAAGGATCAGCAGTTCAAATCCACCAGGTGGTCCTTGGAAACTCTATGGGGTAGTTCTACTCTGTCCTACAGGGTCGCTATGAGTTAGAATTGACTCGATGGCAATGGGTTTGGTTTTTTTTTTTTTTTTTAAAGGCAAGAATGGAGAAGACTTGAATAGTCACTGGAGAGGGAAATCCACAGGAGACAACTACTCAGGTCCCTGTGGGCACCAACTGCCCTGCATCAAAAACTCAAAGAGCTACTGGCTCATGTTGCCCTTGACAAAATGCAATTTATGAACCTAATGGGAAAGAAAATAAACTTTTCATATTAACTACAGCTTGAGTCAGATGTGCTTATTTTGTATAATAGGCCATTAGCTTTCTGCTGAAAATAAGTTAGATATCTGAATAAAGCAAAAAGCTTCTTGTTCCACTTTCCAAAACTAAGGCTTAATCTTTTGACTGGTCTAGTGTCTATTTCTACTTAAACTAACATTCCTTTTTCCTCAACGTACCCTTAAGTGATGTCAGCAGCACAATGTAATGTAAATTTAAAGGAAATTTATATTAATGGAAATATTTTGATAGCTGGGACTAGATGGGGAAAAACTTGTTTCAGTTTATTCTGTAAAGAGCTATCCTTAATATATAACAAATAAAAGTAACATTTGAATCTAAATATGTGAAAACTAATGATTTATACAGAAATACAAAGAACAAAAAAATTCAGATATCCATCTGTGCTAGTAATTCAATATACAGAAATTAAAGCAATATTGTATAATTACTTATATTTAAAGCAATTCTTAATATTTAATATTGGATATATTGCAATGAAAGAAGTATATTCCTAAATTTATGTTGGTATTGTGACTTGCCGCTATGCGTCTGTCAGTTTGTTGTACTGTGGGGGCTTGTGTGTTGCTGCGATACTAGAAGCTATGCCACCGGTATTCAAACTCCAGCAGGGTCACCCATGGTAGACAGGTTTCAGCTGAGTATCCAGACAAAAACAGACTAGAATGAAAGACCCGGCAGTCTACTTCTAAAAAGAATTGGCCAGTGAAAACCTTATGAACAGCAGCGGAACACTGTCGGATATACTGCCAGAAGATGAGCCCCTCAGGTTGGAAGGCACTCAAAATACGACTGGGGAAGAGCTGCCTTCTCAAAGTAGAGTCAAACGTAACGATGCCGGTAAGAGTCAAGCTTTCAGGACTTTCATTTGCTGATGTGGCATGACCATCAATTGCTCATATGCAAGTTCAAGACGAAACTGAAGAAAATTAGAACAAGTCCATGAGAGCCAAAGTATGACCTTGAGTATTTACCACCTGAATTTAGAGACCATATCAAGAATAGATTTGAAGTGTTGAACACTAATGACCGAAGACCAGACAAGTTGTGGAATGACATCGAGGGCATCATACATGAAGAAAGCAAGAGGTCATTAAAAAGACAGGAAAGAAAGACAAGACCTAAATGGATGTCAGGAGAGACTCTGAAACTTGCTCTTGAATGTTGAGTAGCTACAGCAAAAGGAAAAAATGAAGTAAAGGAGCTGAAAAGATTTCAAAGGGTGACTCTAGAAGACAAAATATTATGATGACATGTGCAAAGACCTGGAGATAGAAAACCAAAAGGGAAGAACACGCTCAGCATTTCTCAAGCTGAAAGAACTGAAAAAAAAAAAAATTCAAGCCTCGAGTTGCAATATTGAAGGATTCTACGGGGAAAATATTAGACGACACAGGAAGCTTCAAATGAAAATGAAAGGAATACACAGAGTCACTACATCAAAAAGAACTGGTTGACATTCAACCATTTCAGGAGGTAACATATGATCAGGAACTGATGGTCCTGAAGGAAGAGGTCCAAGCTTCATTGAAGGCATTGGTGAAAGACAAGGCACCAGGAATTAATGGAATACCAACTGAGATGTTTCAACAAAGAGATGCAGCGCTGGAAATACTCACCTGTCTATGCCAAGAAATTTGGAAGACGTCTACCTGGCCAACCGACTAGAAGAGATCCATATTTATGCCTATTCCCAAGAAAGGTGATCTGACCAAATGCGGAAATTATCAAACAATATTAATATCACATGCAAGCAAAATTTTCCAGAAGATCATTCAAAAGCAGCTGCAGCAGTATATTGACAGGTAACTGCTAGACATTCAAGCCAGATTTAGACGACAACATGGAATCAGGGACATCACTGCTGATGTCAGGTGGATCCTGTCTGAAAGCAGAGAATACCAGAAAGATATTCACCTGAGTTTTATTGACTATGCTAAGGCATTTGACTGTATGGATCATAACGAATTACAGATAACAATGTGGAGAATGAGAATTCCAGTACACTTAATTGTGCTCAAGAGGAATCTGTACATGGATGAAGAGGCAGTTGTTCAAAGAGAACAAGGGGATACTGCATGGTTTAAAGTCAGGAAAGTGAGCATCAGGGTTGTATCCGTTCACCACACCTGTTCAACCTATATGCTGAGCAAATAATACAAGAAGCTGGACTACACGAAGAACAAGACATCAGAACTGGAGGAAGACTCATTAACAACCTGCGTTATGCAGATGACACAACCCTGCTTCCTGAAAGTGAAGAGGACTTGAAGCACTTGCTGATGAAGATCAAAGACCACAACCTTCAGTATGGGTTACACCTCAACATAAAAAAAACAGAAATCCTCACAACTGGATCAATAAGCAACATCATGATAAACGGAGAAAACACTGAGGTTGTCAAAGATTTCATTTTACTCGGATCACAATCAACAACCATGGAAGCAGCAGTCAAGAAATCAAAAGACGCATTGCATTGGGAAAATTTGCTGAAAGAGATCTCTTTAAAGTGTTAAAGAGCAATGATGTTATCTTGAGGACTAAGGTGTGCCTGACCCAAGCCATGGTGTTTTCAATGGCCTCTATGCATGCAAAAGCTAGACAACAAATAAGGAAGACCAAAGAAGAATCGATGGCTTTGAGTCGTGGTGTCAACGAAGAGTATTAAATATACCATGGACTTTCAAAGAATGAACAAATCTGTCTTGGAAGAAGTACAACCAGAATGCTCCTTAGAAGCAAGGATGGTGAGACTATGTCTCATATACTTAGGACATGTTATCAGGAGGGATCAGTCCCTGGAGAAGGACATCATGCCTGGTAAAATAGAGGGTCAGCGAAAAAGAGGAAGACCGTCAATGAGATGGATTGACACAGTGGCTGCAACAACGGGCTGAAGCATAGCAACAATTCTGAGGATGGTGCAGGACCGGGCAATGTTTCATTCTCTTGTGCATGCAGTTGCTATGAACTGGAACCGACTCAATGGCACCTAACAACAACAACAACCACATTGTCCACTCGTACAATCATTTTGGAAAGAGATATGGAAAGGTATACCTACATACATGAGAACATTCAAGTCCACTCACTATCCAAAAAATTCTACGTAGGAGAACTTATCCCAAAGAAATTATTTTACCGAGTCAAAAACTATTGCTCAAAATTGTTATTACAGATGTATTTATCTATACAAATTTCTAGAATCAACCTAAAAATCCAACAATTAATGACGATTTTGTTTAGATGAACTATGGTAGAGCATACAATATATTGTTGTTGTTAGGTGCCCTCAAGTGGATTTCAACTCATTGCGACCCCATGCGACTGAGCAGAACTGCTCCACAGGGCTTTCTAGGCTGTAATCTTTAAGGGAGCAGATTGCCAGGTCTGTCTCCTGCAGAGCTTCTTGGTGGGTTTGAACCACCAACCTTTAGGTTAGCAGCCTAAGGCTTAACTATTGAGCCACCAGGCATGTCACCTCAAAATAAGGTTGTAGGAAAACAGGAGAACCCAGAATAGTCTATATACTATAGTTACAATTACAGAAATATGTATGCCTGTAGAAAAGGACTGGGATGAAACTTGCTAGAAGAAAAGTATTTGACCAAGAGTGGGGAAATTATGAGGCACTGTTACATTCACACCATTTCCTTTAAGATTTCTTCTATTTCAGGTAGTCATCAACTATTCTGACATGCCAAGCTCTTTTTCACAGTTTGTCAATTTTAGTAATGAAGATGACTTTGCAATTCCTATGTCAGGATTGCAGAAAATCATTGTTTTCACAAACTGTCTGCTTTATGGGGCAAGGTGAAATCAAAAGTGCTGGCGTCTCCAGGAGATAAAGCCAGCACCCCCATGTTCCCTCCTCATAAACATGTTCCCTCCTTATAAACAAGCTTTATTAACCTTGTGCTCCCAAAAACCAAAAAACCAAACCCGCTGCCATCAAGTCGATTCCGCCTCATAGCAACCCTACAGGACAGAGTAGAACTGCCCCACAGAGTTTCCAAGGAGCACCTGGTGGATTCGAACTGCTGACCTCCTGATTAGCAGCCGTAGCACTTAACCAGTACACCACCAGATGAAAATCACAAATAAAGATGAAGCAGAAATCTGTAACCTTAGTCCATTATTTCTTTTGTGATTTTGTAATTCACATTATTTCTTGTGAATTCACTGGCACATGTTAACCTCCTCTACTTTTGTTCAACTGCTGTGGCAATATAAATGTAAGGAGAAAGACTAATAATCCAAAAACTACTAGACTAGGAGTATTTAACTTCCATTGCCTTTTTTAGTTCTCTCTGGCTTATTCCCTCTCGGGAGCTCTGGTTCTTTGCCATTTGAGAATTGAGGACCACCTTGAGAATACACTAAAGCTAGATAATCTCATATTACACAGACTCAAAGATTTGCATTTAATTTCAAAGGGCTCACAATCATCTCTCCCTCCCAGCCCTCTCACAGAGGATTCACAGACACCCAATCAGGGGTCTTGCTTCACAGAGTTATTTACTTTAATCCCTGCTCTCCCTCCTCCCATATGCAAATAATAAGCAATTTACAACTCTACCCTGCTGCCTCTCATAGGTATCATAGCTTGGGACTCCAAGGCTAAGTTCTTTCATAGTATTAACCATTTGCAGAAAATGGAAGCTCAGCTGCTAACCAAAAGGTTGGCAGTTCAAACCTACCAGCCGCTCTTGGAAACTCTATGGGGCAGTTCTACTCAGTCCTACAGGGTTGCTGAGTTGGAATCGACTGGACGGCAACAGGTTTGGTTTTATTTGTGTGTGTGTATGATACAAGGTAAAAAATTATGTACAACAATTCTGAGAATGTTAGAATTTCAAATGACTGTGCTGCATTTAAGAAGACCTGGTGGCACGGTGGCTAAGCACTCCACTGCTAACCGAGAGGCTGGCGGTTCCAACCCACCAGCTGCAACCTCAGGAGAAAGATGTAGCAGTCTGTTCCTCTAAAGATTTACAGCCTTGGAAACCCTATGGGTCAGTTCTACTCTGTCCTATTGAGTGGCAATGAGTTGGAATTGACTTGAGAGCAACAACTTTGTTTTTTCAGGTCTTATTGCATTTATGAATATTTATTACATTCACAGGGTACTGTGATTTTTTTAAAAATTGTCATAACTATCCTGAAAGATGTCACTATTCCCAGTTTTACAGATGACGAAGTCAGGGTTCAAGAAGTCACTTGCCAAAATCATACAGTTTTTCAGGGTATGCTCTGGTACTCAAATTCAAGTCTGACTGGATCCAAATACTTGCTCTTAACCACAGTCAGGAAAAAAAAAAAAAACTACAATCATGGGTAACATCCTAAGCAAATAGCGTAAATTTTTATTTGAAGGAAGGAAGAAAAGGAGGCAGAGGGAGTGAGCATCTTAGCCTAAGAACAATGGCACACAATTGCAGCCATACAGGAAGCAACAATACCAGAATTCATAAAAAGACAACAAGGGTACTGCATACTCTTCAGACTCTTTTTTTTTTTTTTTGCCCTTGGCAGTGAAAAAGTAATTATCTATACCAAATTCCATTTGCTTATTAATTTTATTTTAAAACAAGATGAGAATTAAGTGATTAATTTCCAAATGTACTTTCCTGCAATTTGCAGTTTGGAGTGACTTAGAAAGTAGAACTGAAATAACAACCGAAATCATACCTGATTTGAACACGAATAAAGACCACATAGTTTATTCAGTATCCTAAAAAGCTATTGAATAATACATACACATGCACACACATAAATATACATATATATGTATGTATTTAAAAAAATTCTTTCCATGTGTATTAGAAACCCGTTGCCATCGAGTCGATTCTGACTCATGCTGACCCTATATATCGACTCGATGGCAATGGGTTTGGTTTGGTTTTATTTATATTAGTGTCCAAACTTGAAAGAAAAAAAAAAGTCATTATTGGAGAAATTGGAGAATGACCAGATGAAAGTGTTAAACGGGTAGAGAATAACGTCTTTATAAAAATCTATTTTAAACCTTAACTATTGATAAGTCTTATTCAAACACATGTGTGAGCTAAAATGAGACGAAGTCAGGCCATAATAAACAAAAAGTCTAAGTTGGGGAAGGGGAAGTAGTTTAAGGTGATATGTGTCCACATACGCATGCAGATTTCCCAGAATACTTCAAGACAAAACTGAAATTAACCATAGGATAAATTATTCAAGTGCCTATTTTGGAAACATACAGATTGACATTCTAATTAAATAGCTGTGACATTTTTTGTACCCAATTTCACTGCTGGAAATATTCAAAATGGCCAATGGAAAGTGTCTGGCAATTTGGGTATCTGGCAACTTGTGTTTTGGATCATACATTTTCCTTATTCACAGTAAAATTCCTCTCTAGCAAAAAATATAGAGGCTACTCTGTGTCTAATAATATTCTTAGACAGTAGGCAATTTTATGGGAGATGGTGATTCTACGGTGTCTCTCGACACAAACAGGTATTGGACAATTTCTGGGTTCAATGTGAGAAGCATTTCAAAGTTGAGAAACCTGTGTGATAAGCACAAATTCTTTAAATTAGCATACACCTTGCTAGCATGTCAGAGTCTGAAGAATATAACTGCAGTATACAAAATTCAATAGAAGCCAACACGAGCAAGGAACTCTCCGTTAACTTTTAAAAATGCAAAATAAAATCTAATAAAAGATCATTGAAATCACATAGATTGAGCAGAATATCTCACTGAATGCCGCTTGTGATAATACTTTCAGATGCTACAACACAGAAAAATGGTTACAACACACAGATATTTCTAAGCAAGTATAAGGTCACTATGCGTTGCAATCGACTCGATGGCAATGGATTTGGATTTTTTTCGGATTTTTTTTTCTCTGCAAGACTAAGTTCAGTGTAGGTGGGAATAACTGGAAACAAAAGAGGTAACTTAGACAACCTACATTTTATTGGTTTTAAAATAATACTAATATATTCGCGTTCTATTAATACAGATCTTTGAAATCTTAAAATTTTTATTTTTACAGACTATGTTTAATTTTAGGTCCTGGGATTATTTTATTTATTTATTTTTCTCCTAAAGCTTTCCCTAGAAGGGGCACCAACAATGATATGACCTTTTCTTTAAAAGCTCTAAACCAAATCCAAAGACCCAAACAGCATCTTTGTGTGGTAAAAGCTCTGTGCTTAAATATTTTAAACACCAGACTCTCATTTCTGTACTTCATTAAATTCACAATTTAAAGAGTGACAAACAATCTTAATTTGCAGTAACACAGGAAGTCAAATCATTCTGATTACATAAAGGCTTCAGATACAAAAAAGTTCAGCAGATCGCCTGTCAGCAGGATCCGCAACGCAACAAGTGCTCGTCTGCGGTTGGAAAAAACATTTTCATTTTCCGCTAGATTTCTCTGCCGCTCCTCTCCCTCTCCCCACTACTAAGTTGATGTCAGTAAGATACAGACAGTTTCACTTCCTTAAGCCACCTCAGCATTTATAGGTAATAACCTTGCAGATGACAACAATTCTAGCCCGATGAGAAAAACCTTATAAAAAGTAAAACAACTAAGTGTTTTTAGTTTGCGTTCATTAACGGTGGAGTACATTCCTTTGTTTTCTTTAAAACCACACCGTGCATCTGGTCAGCCTCCCTCACCGTAGGCTTACCCCGAGAGTCAACCATTTAGTTTGAGGAGACATCAGGCGTCTGTCAAGCATGCTAGAGCAATTCCAAATGGGCCCAGCACTCCAGCACGAATAATCCTCACTGGGGCAAGAAGTCAGCAAAAGCTACAAGCAGCCAAGTCTTGCTTTTCTGAGCAGCATAGCAACTGCTTTCCTTTTTCTTACTGGCTTAGGGTGTGTAGTTTTAGCCAGGTTGACTTTCTAAAGTCCTTCAGAGTGCAACAGTTCTCTCTGTTCCAGAACCACTTAGCGCTGCCGGGGAGCCCATCAAAGTCAATTAACAGACACAAATGGGAGGGTCTTTTCCTACTTTGAATTACGTCAGCTGGCTTGGAAGAGCAAAGCCTACAAACTTGTCAAAGCAGAGTAACATTTCATTAACGTCAGATGCATGGCTTCCAGCAGCACCAGCCCCAACACTGCTTAAACAGACTTTCTTCAGTATAAAACAATGGGCTGCACAACTGGACATCCAAGGAAGCTAGTGTCCTGAAAAACAGTCTGGAATAAAAGTGAAAATATTCTTCTCCTCCCACCCTGTGAAGAAGTATTTTCCTTTTACAGACACAAAAATGATGCCTTTACCTTTTTGTCACCTTTCAGGTTCTCAATGTGTATGGAAAAATCTAAAAATTTTTTGCATAGTCAAATAAGTATCACCTGGATATTTAATTTAAATTAAAAACTTGTTTTCATTAAAAAAAAAAAAAGTCCTTTAAAAAGTGAAATGATAACCACAATACTCTTAAGGCCATGTCTGCATATAACAAAGGATTGTTGTGGTTGGGTACCATCCAGTTAGCTCCAACTCTGAGTGACCCTATGTAAAACAGAACGAAACGCTGCCCAATCCTAGGCCATCCTCACAGTCGTTGCTATGTTAGAGCCCATTGTTGTAGCCACTGTGTTAATCCATCTCATTGAGGGTTCCCCTCTTTTTCGATAACCCTCTATATTTTCACAAGCAACAAAGGATTACTATTCAGAGAATATAAAGCATTCTTATACACCAATAAGTAAAAGAGCCACAATCTAAAAGAATAAGAAAAAAAAAAGACATGGATAGATAAAATCTTACTGGCCAACAAACCTAAGATAAAATGGCTGACTTCACCACTAATTGGGATGGCTGACTTCACCACTAATTGGGAAACACAGATTAAAATTACAATTTACCATTTCAGGCCTTTCAGAGTAAAGCATTTAAGAAATATAAGAATGCCAGTGTCTTAGTCACCTAGTGCTGCTGTAAAAGAAATACCACAAGTGGATGGCTTTAACAAAGAAAAATCTATTTCCTCATAGTAAAGTAGGCTAAAAGTCCAAATTCAGGGCTTCAGCCCCAGGGGAGGGCTTCCTCTCTCAGTTGGCTCTGGAGGAAGGTCCTTGTACTCAATCTTTCCCTGGTCAAGGAGCTTCTCAGGAGCAGAGACCCCAGGTCCAAAGGAAACGCTCTGCCCCCGGTGCTGCTTTCTTGGTGGTATAAGGTCCCCCACTCTCTGCTTGCTTCCCTTTCTTTTTCTCTCTTGTAAGATAAAAGGTGGTGCAGGCCACACCCCAGGGAAACTCCCTTTACATTGGATGAGGGCTGTGACCTTAGTAAGGGTGTTCCAATCCCACCCTAATCCTTTTTAATATAAAATTATAATTACAAAATGGAGGACGGCCACACAATACTGGGAATCATGGACCAGCCAAATTGATACACATATTTTTGGGGAGACACGAGGCAATCCATGCCAGCCAGATCTTGGTGAGGATGTGGGTCTACTATGGCCCGCCAGCCAAATCAAGCTGGTTGCCTCTTTTTGTATAACCTGCAAGCTAAGAATGTATTTTGCATTTTTAAATGGTTGAAAAAAAAAATCAAAAGAATGATCTTTTGTGATGCATGGAAATTATATAAAATTTAAATTTCAGTTTTATGAAATAAAACTGTGTTAGAACACAGTCAAGCTCATTCATGTATGTATTGTCTATGGACATCTCAGCACTACAATTGCGCAGTCGAGTAGTGGTGACAGAGACCATATAGCATTCAAAGCCTGAAGCATTTACTACCTGGCTCTTTAAATAAAAGGTTTGCCAGTGTCTGATGTAGAATAATCAGACTTTCATACAATGTTGGTGACAGTCCAAACTGGTATAACCACTTTAGAGATTTAGCAGAATATAGTGAAGATTGTAAATGCACACGTTCTTTGTCTTGGCTGTCTCACTCCTGAATACATACCCAGAGAAAGTCTCACACAAGTACACAGGGAGATATATGTACAAAATGCTTCTTGCAACACTGTGGGTCATAATAAACAATTGGAAACAAGCTAAATGTACATCAACAAGAAAGCAGACAAACGAAGTCTGGAATTGTATTCAGCACTGACAGTGAATCATCTAGAGGTAATGCAGCTACACAGATAAATCACCACAAACAAAACGTTGGTAGAGAAAAGCGAGAACCTTGAGGTACCTTAAGAACCTGTGACACAATCTGTATAAAGTTGGAAAATATGCAAAAGTACTATATGGGTATGTATGTAGCAAAAGTATAAAGGTAAATATGAAACAATCAATACCAAATCCAGGATAGTTGTTACCTATCTGGAGTACAGTACGTTTGGGAGAGTTATGGGGGTAGAACCCAAACCAAACCCACTGCCATCGAGTCGATTCCAACTCATAGCAACCCTACAGGACAGAGTAGAACTGCCCCATGGGGTTCCCAAGGGGTGCCTGGTGGATTCGAACCACTGACCTTGTAGTTAGCACCCCTAGCTCTTAACTACTACGCCACCAGGGTTTCCCTCATGGAGTAGGGGGGAGCAACCTTATTAGTGATATCTTATGTCTTAAACTAGCTACATCATTGGTCATTATTTTATTCTCTGTGCTTTTTCATATATCTGAAATAATTCATAATACATAAATGTCTAAAATTAGTAAACCAGTTAAATCAATCAAGATATGACAAATGCCAGATCGTTATGATGTTATTGATATGTTTAAGGGGCCCTTTCACAATATAACAAAGTAGATATGATATATAGAATTAAAAAAAAAAGAATGGCAATTTTTTTTTTTTCACAGTAAGAATCTCCACTGTTTAAAATACTTAGAAAAAAAATCTAGAAGGAGATATGTAAATTATATTTACAGTGGCTGTGTTTGGGTAGTGGCTTGAGGCTTTCGGGTTTTTTTCCCACCTTTCAAAAAACTTAGCCCTTTTCAAATTTTCTACAGTAGGTTTGCATTAATTTTTCAACCTCAAAAGTTTGTTGAATAGCTAAAAGACAACTAAGGATGATCAATTTTCTAGGGACATTTGCCTTTGTTTGACTCACTGTTTACTATGGATTATGATACTGACCTTAACATGTGGAAAACTGATAGCAATGCAAATGAATTTTGTCTAGTAGAAATGCAAATGATCTGTCTTGTGGAAAAGAAAACCCACAAAATTAGTTTTATTGCCCTGTAGAACATTAACTCATTCTACACCTAATTTTTGGAAACCCTGGTGGTGTAGTGGTTAAGAGCTACAGCTGCTAACCAAAAGGTCAGCAGTTCGAATCCACCAGGCACTCCTTGGAAACTGTACAAGGCAGTTCTACCCTGTCCTATAGGGTCGTTATGAGTCAGAATCGACTTGATGGCAACGGGCTTTTTGGTTTTACATCTAATTTAGCAATCTTCGCTTAGCATTCTTTTTTTCATTAACTACAGATAATCACATTTCAGCTATAATCTTTTGAATTGGCTTTACCACCCTCCCAGTTCCCTTATTCATGGATTCGATATTTTGGGGGGCACAGTTCTATATTTATTTGAGAGATACGTTCTCAATTTTTTGAAAAATCATCATTTTAAAATACAGTTTCTTTCTCTTCAGACTATGGCATATATGATTGCTAACTTTCCGAGCCCAGCCCACATTAATTTATAATACTACTAAAGTATATTTCAATGGAAAAGTGTCAATAAACCACAGAAACAACCAAACAACCAAGCCAGTTGCTGTAGGGTCAATTCTGACTCAGAGCAACCCTATAGGACAGAGTAGAACTGCGGCTGGTGGATTTGAACTGCTGACGTTTTGTTTAGGTTTTTTTTTTTCTTTTTTGAAATAGGTAGCTAATATTAATTTCAGGTAAACAATAAGCAATTGGTGTTTGAAGAAGAAATAGATGAGGACAGAAATTCTGAATAGAACATATGGGAAGTGTAATACTTTCCATAAACTCTCTAACTCCATTACTAAAAAAAAAAAAGCCAGTTGTCGTGGAGTTGATTCCGACTGATAGCTACCCTATAGGACAGAGTAGAACCTCTCCATACGGTTTCCAAGTTGCAGCTGGTGGATTTAAATTGCCAACCTTTTGGTAAGCAGCTGAGCTCTAACCACTGTACCACAAACAACATTATTTTCTTGTTACAGTTGCATCATTCTTTTCACACATTAATTAGGGTTTTTTCTTTGCTCTCAGATAAGCTGAGGAACGCTTTCTCCAGGTGCCTGAGAAACCGCATGACGAGAAATTGAAGAAGAGAGATTAAAGAAGTGTATGCACGAATAAGAAATAGACAATAGAGAGTGAAAAACAGGAAAGGGATAAAACCAAGGTATATGCAAGACAGGAAGGGATGGATTTTAGGTGAGAAATGACAAGCTCAAGACAATGTGGCCACTTTCCATTGTTAGGAGACCAGAAAGGGAGGACACCCTAATTTAGGTGGTAAGTCAATATCCAATAACAATTTTTGGTTTTTCATACTTTTGACCTATTTTCAAGGTAAGTGTTTGTAATTTAGGCATGTCTAAAACACACGTCAAGCATCACAACGACTGTATGGATGGTGCAGGACTGGGCAAAGTCTCATTCCGTTGTGCATAGGGTCGCTATGAGTCGGAACCGACTCCATGGCACCTACAACAACAAAAACACGTGTCCATGTAATATGAATAAATATATTAAAAATAATGTATTTTTCTTTATTTCCCCCACGTACATAATAAGTTTTCTGTTTATAATGCATATTCATTGTTAAGCATTGGAAGATATTCAAAGAAACAAAAACACTGCCCTTGTCATTTCTCAGGAGCCTAATCTGTATAAAGGGGGTAAGGCTTCACAGGATCATTGTCAAGATTACGTAAAACATCTAGTACACATCTGGCACCTCAGAGATGCTCAATAAATGTTGGTTTCTCTTGCTGCAACTCAGAGAGTGGTTCTTAACTGGTGGTGATTTTGCCTTCCGTTCTGCAGGGATCATACGGCAATGTCTAGAGACATTTTTAGTTATCACAGGCGGTAGGGATAGGGTTTACTGGCATCTTCTGGGTAGAGGCCAGGAATGTTGCTCAACTTTCTGCCATGCACAGGGCAGGCCCACAACAGATTTATCCATTTCAATATGTCAATGTGTTCAGATTGAGAAACCCTGACACAACTAACCAAAACCAAAAAACCACACCCGATGCCCTTATATCAACACTGTCGATGTGACGTACTTTTATAACCCAAGATGACATGATGTGAAATTCGAATCCTTTCTAGTCCTCTTTTCGGTTGCCGGAACATAGACGAGGGAATTGGAGAGGCAAAGGGGAGGAAGAGTAACACTAGACCACAGTTCCTTTCAAACATCCCAGAAACAGCCTAGCGAAGTGCTTGGTTATTCCTATGGGCCACTGTGGTAGACTCGGTATCCAATGTGAGGTAGAAAGACCTGAGGTTTCTGCAGTACCAATGGGCATTCACACCAATAACAGTTTGCCTTTGTTTCCCATCCTCTCCCACCCCACCCCTACTCCACTCCCAAGCTGTCTTGCTAAACTGTGAAAAGGGCTTCATGAAAATAACATTATAACTACAGAACCCCTGGAGAGCTAGGGTTTTCTTTTGTCTGTTTTGTTTTTTTAAACTGCAGATCTATGCAGCTCACTAATCGGGGGTGGGGAGTGGAGAAGGGTTGTTTTTACTATTATATCTGCATTCAGAATTGTTGTTATCTGTCTACATAAACAGAAGGCAGGAAGGAGGGCTCCAGTAATACTGAATCCTCCATCTGAGGCGACTTTCCCATTTGTTGTTTTAAACTTTAAAACAGCAGCAGATCTTCTGGATGGGGAGGCAGTGGCCAAAGTATAAATATGTTATGTTGCCAGGAGACAACAACAACAAAAAAAGGCAGAATTTTGGAGGTCACATACTTTAAGTGGCCACTCCAGACATCAAAGTCCAGACTGTTGATCTCACCAGCAAGGACTGTGAAAAAATTTCCTTGATCACACCCCAGCTCAGGGCTTATGCCATCAATAGTGTCATCTTTGATTACAAAAGACCATGACATGTATACGAATATGAATAATTACCATATGCATTAGCCAGACAGTGAATCATAACAGCAGAGCAAAACTCTAGCGTGTGTGTACTCATTAAGCCTCACAAGTGTTTTTGGTAAATAACAGCCAAACACATCGTTTGTCAAGAGAAATAAAAATAGGAAACAATTTCAAATGACCTCGTAAAAAATAAATAAAACAGAAATAGTCACACCCACAGGAGCCCATCTACAGAAAATAGCGCCTACAGCAATTAGTTTTACATTACTGAATGATATCTCACAGCTGGCAATGGAAATGACCATGGCCAAGAGAAACTGCTCATTAGCGTCACTCTTCAAGCAGCACCCAGGGCACGCCCTACTTGCCATACCTTGTTACGCCTCTGCATACACAATGGAGTTTTCTTTCACATAACAATCTATGTTAGTGATTATAACAAATTTAATTTTTTTTACTTCATCTAAAAGGAATTCCAACAGAGTTATTGGTTACCAACTAAGAAGGATATGGGAAAGAGTGAAGCAATTTTATCCCAAAGCTGTATACACTGTCTAATCCAAATCGCTGTACTACTGAACTTTCTTCCAAACATCTTATTCCTCTAAGCAGCCTGTTATCACCGCCCTCTCCCCCAATTCATATTCAGCTATAGATGAGGCCAGAATCTTCATTTAAATTAAACCTACCCTTTTTATTTCATAAAAATTTGTCATCGTTGTTGTCAGGTGCCTTTGAGTTGGTTCTGACTCATAGCAATCCTATGTACTACAGAATGCAACATTGCCCAGTCCTGTGCCATCCTCAAAATCATTGTTATGCTTGAGCCCATTGTTGCAGCCACTGTGCCGATCCATCTCATTGAGGGTCTTCTTCTTTTTTGCTGACCCTCTACTTTACCAAGCACAATGTCCTGCTCCAGGCACTGATCCCCCCCGATAGCATGTCCAAAATATGTGAGACATAGTCTCACCATCCTTGCTCCTAAGGATCATTCTGGCTGTACTTCTTTCAGGACAAATTTGTTTGTTCTTTCACGGGTCCATGGTATGTATACTCAACATCCTTCACCAACACCGCAATTCAAAGGCATCAATTCTTCTTCGGTCTTCCTTATTCATTGTCCAGCTTTCACGTGCATATGAGGCAACTGAAAACACCACGGCTTGGGTCAAGCACGCCTTAGTCTTCAAGGTAACATATTTGCTTTTTAACACTTTAAAAAGGTCTTTTGCAGCAAATTTACCCAATGCAATGTATCTTTTGATTTCTTGACTGCTGTTTCCGTGGGTGTTGATTGTAATCCAAGTAAAATGAAATCCTTGACAACTTCAATCTTTTCCCCGTTTATCATGATGTTGCTTACCGGTCCAGTTGTGAGGATTTTTTTTTTTTTTTCTTTTTGTTGAGGTGTAATCCATACTGAAGACTGTGGTCTTTGATAAGTTAAGTGCTCAAAGTCCTCTTCACTTTTGGCAAGCAAGGTTGTGTTCTCTGCATAGCACAGGTTGTGAATGAGTCTTCCTCCAATCCTGACGCCCTGTTCTTCTTCGTATAGTCCAGCTTCTCGGATTATTTGCTCAGCATACAGGTTTAATAAATATGGTGAAAGCTTACAACCCTGCTGCAAACCTTGCCTGACTTAAGCCATGCACTACTCCTTTGTTCTAACGACTATCTCTTGATCTATGTACAGGTTCCTCATGAGCACAGTTTTCTGGAATTCCCATTCTTCACAATGTTATCTGTAATTTGTTATCATCCACACAGTCGACACCTTCACACAGTCGAGAAAACACAGGTGAACATCTTTCTGGTATTCTCTGTTTTCAGCCAGGATCCATCTGACATCAGCAATGATATCCCTAGTTCCACGTCCCCTTCTGAATCTAGCTTGAATTCCTGGCAGCTCCCTGTCCGTGTACTGGTGCAACAGTTTTTGAATTATCTTCAGCAACTTTTGCTTGCATGTGATATTAACAATATTGTTTGATAATTTCTGCTTCAGCAGGATCACTTTCCTTGGGAATAGGCATAAATATAGATCTCTTCCAGTCAGCTGGCCAGGTAGCTGTCTTCCAAATTTCTTGGCATAGACGAGTGAGTACTTCCAGCGCTGCATCCATTTGTTGAAACATTTCAGTTGGTATTCTGTCAGTTCCTGGAGCCCTGTTTTTCACCAATGCCTTCAGTGCGGCTTGGACCTCTTCCTTAGTACCATCAGTTTCTGGTCATATGCTACCTCCTGAAATGGTTGAATGTCGACCAATTCTTTTCAGTACAATGACTCTGTGTAGCCTTTCCATCTTCTTTTGATGCTTCCTGTGTTGTTTATTATTTTCCCCGTAGAATCCTTCAGTATTGTTACTTGAGGCTTGAATTTTTTCTTTGGTTCTTTCAGCTTGAGAAATGCCAAGTGTGTTCTTCCCTTTTGGTTTCTTATCTCCAGGTCTTTGCACGTCTCATTGTAATACTTAACTTTGTCTTCTCAAATCAACCTTTGAAATCTTCCGTTCAGTTGTTTTACTTCATCATTTCTTCCTTTCATTTTAGCTACTCTACGTTCCACAGCCAAGTTTCGGAGTCTCTTCTAACATCCATTTTGTTTTTTTCTTTCTTTCCTGTCTTTTCAATGACCTCTTGCTTTCTTCATGTATGATGTCATTCCACAACTTATCTGGTCTTCAGTCATTAGAAAAATTCAGTGGTGAGGAAAACTAAGGTGGCTTATTTGTCTCTCTTCTCTCCTTGACAAAAGAGCTGCTTTTTTTTTTTTTTTAACTCCTTCCATGTGGGAGACCTGGGTTTGATTCCTGGCCAATGTACCTCATAGGCAGCCACCACCCATCCATCAGTGGAGGCTTTTGTGTTGCTATGGTGCTAAATAAGTTTCAGTGAGCTTCAAGACTAAGATGGACTGGGAAGAAAGGCCTGGTTCTCTACCTCCAAAAATCAGCCAGTGAAAACCGTATGGATCACAAAAGTCCAATCCACAAATGATCATGGGATGGCGCAGGGCCAGGCAGCATTTCATTCCATTTTGCATGGGTCGCCATGAGTTGGGGAGGCCAACTAAAACAACACCATTAGTGAAGAGCTCACATTGGATAAACAACTTCCTTTTTGATAAACCAGACCAACCAACTATAAGAACTGGTAAAGACTCCTCTCACTCCCCCATTGTTGGATGAGAAATACTTGAAAAAGAGTATTGTTACTAACTACATAAACCCACTGCCATTGAGTCAGTTCTGACTCATAGTTATGCTATAGGACAGAGTAGTGATGGAGGCAGAGTAATTTCATCTAGTCAAGGCTGCCATGTCAAACAATTCTAGGAAAAATAGAAGGAGAAGAGGGCATGAGGGGAATCCTATGACCCTATAATCCGCCCCACCTCCACGGATCTGTTCCATTGGAAATTTTACCCTGAAAGACATAGCTTCTAATTTTTCGGTGCTTGTAACCTGTATTTAAAATGGTCATACATCTTTTCCATACCACCAAAACTAGCAAAACATCTTTCCAGCATTAACTATAAAAGAAAAATACTGATTACTTTCTATAGTAGTTGAATGAGTCTATAAAATTAATATATTTTCTTTAAGTTTCAATATCTCTCATTAATACAACTGCCACTGAATTATTCAATATGAGGTATGTGTTAGAGATTACCCACAAAAAACCCAGTGCCATCTAGTCGATTCCGACTCAAGGGAGGTTAAATAAAATGCTGAGTTTTTTCCACTGTGTTTTTGAGATACTCCCTCTCCTCCCATTTTCTACTTCTCGCAGCCCATCTCTATCCTGCTATCTGAAGGATTTTCCTCCTGAAATCTTCACTTCTCACCTGTGTTGGGTTCTTCCCTAGTCCTGAATTCCCTACACGCTCCCGAAGTCTCAATACTCAGTTTCCGTCATGGGACTGTTCTAAATTTTCTAGGCCTCTGAGTTCCAGACTCATGCATTTAATACCAACTAGCCACCTCCCCATGGAGCCCTGGTGGTGTAGTGGTTAAACAGCTCATATGCCAACCAAAAGGTCGGCAGTTCGAATCCATCAGTTGCTCCCTGGAAACCCTCTGGGGCAGTTCTGCTCTATCCTGTAGGGTCACTATGAGTCAGAACTGACTCGTCAGCAACAGGTAGCCACCTCCCCATGGATTTCCAATAGGCTTCTCACACCTTACACGCCCCCAAAGTACTACAGATTCTCTCACTTACACTCCAGTCTTCTACACTACTGCCACCCCCGTTTTCTAGACCAAAAACTTATCAACAAGATCCTGTTCACTATAGTTCCAAAATATTTCCCAAGTCTAACCCTTACCACCTCTCTCATAGCTACCCTCCTCAACAATAACCCCGAATTTGTTTCGTTGTTGTTCAATCTCTAGAGAGCAGCCAAAGTGATCTTTTTGAAAGCATGAATTAGCTGCTACCATTCTATCGCTCTGCTATTTAAAATTCTCTGAGAGCTTCTCACCACAACCGGAATATCTGTGGCCTGCAGGGCCTGCTGAGATTTGGCTCCTGCCCACATGTCTGACCTCATCTCCCCTCACACTGCCCCGTCATCTCCACGCTGCAGCCACACTGGCCTTCCTTCTGTCCCTGGACTGTGCCAAGAGCACTCCCGTGTCAGGGCCTCTGCACTTGCTGTTCCATCTCCTAGGAATGCTTTCTCCACAGACACTCAAATGGCTGCCTCCTTTTTACATCATTCGAATCCCATCTCTTCTAATGGGCCCCCCAGACCAAAGTGGACTTATTCTCCATCAAACTTCCTCATTGTACTTCCTTTACATCATGTAGCAATAGTAGCTGTTGCTGTTAGTTGCCATCGAGTTGATTCCGACTCATGGGGACCCCACGTGTGCAGAGTAGAACTGCTCCATAGGGTTTTCAAGGCTGTGACCTTTTGGAAGTGGATCACCAGGCCTGTCCTGTGAGGTGCCTCTGCTTGAGTTCAGGCTGCCAACCTCTCAACTAGTAGTCGAGTACTTGCTTAACCGCTGGCACTACCCAGGGATTCCAGCAATACTTGAAAGTATTTTATTTATTTTCATATCATCTTGCCTTCCCCACTGAGTATGAACCTGCACCTTGTTCGCCATGCTTGTTTCAGCTTTACTGGTACCACCATTAACACACTCTTATTGCTTTTACAGCAATACAATGTGCACACAATCCAGCAAAACCGCCAAGTATATTCAGTAAAGTGAAGAGTAAAGTAGACTTGGAGTGAGGAGATCCGAGTTAGTCCAGGATCTGTCGCCATTAACTAACTGGTTAAGCTAATTTAATGTGCTTGAGCCTCAAAGTCTTTCAACATAAAAAGAGGATTTTTTCCCCTGTTGCTTGTCTCTAAAGCCCCCTTACTTCTAAATCTACTATTCCATTAAACACGTTGAAGCAAAGAGGCTTTTTGCAAAAACCTCAATCAGAGCTACCAATCATAATCTCTAGGACATTCACAATTAATATAGGTAAATTTAAAAAATCAACTAGAATAACTGACACTTGCTTGGTTAACTGAATTTTTCATGTAATTTTTGGTTAAAACTAAAGCTTGTTGACATGTTGAGTCCTGGAAGTATACCTGATACCTTTCTGCATTTGTGCTTGGTTACTTAAGTACGTAGATTTTATACTCCTGGTGGTACAGTGGTTAAGTGCTCAGCTGCTAACCAAAAGGTTGGCAGTTCTAACCCACCAGCCACTCCCACAGAAGAAAGATGTGGCAGTCTACTTCTGTAAAGATTACAGCCTCGGAAACCCTATGGGGTGCAGTTTACTCTGTCGTATAGGGTCACCGAATCAGAATCGACTCAATGGCAACGGGTTTGGTTTTTGTTTTTTTTTTAACAGATTTTATATGACTAATACACAATTGCTTAAATGAAATCTGTAATCCCTTTAAGTATTAAATAATGAATGTGATTTTATGATTACTTGTGTTATCTTTAAAAAGAACATCTAAGTTTTAAAGGCATGAATTTATAAATCTAATGAAACAGACAGATAAATATGTCTAGGGAAGCAATGGGTTTGGGATAAAGGTACTATAAAAATGGCATAAGATTAATGGCATGTGCTAAAATGTAACGGTTGTCATATGATTTTCTTTTGCTAATTTCTACACCAAAGTATTAAACCTAATCCTACTTTCTGGATTTAAATTTACTGTAAATCACAAAAATATAACTGTCTACTCCCTGACACATGGACATTTTTTAAAATTTAAATATTTTTTTCCCCCACACTTGGATGGCACCGAACATTTTTATTATAAGATGATACAGGAGTTCCAATTCTGGAAAAAAGGACTATTTACAACCACATTTTAGAAACACTATAGGTATGATACACAATTTGGTTTTTTTAAGAATAAAAACTTGTGACTAGTTTTTTTTTTAATGTTTGTGGAACTTTTAAATACATTATAAGCAAAAGACTCTTGTTCCTGCTTATGTATGCTATTCATAAATCCTTGATACTTTATTGGAGCCCTGATGGTGCAGTAGTTAAGAGCTCGGCTGCTAACCAAAAGGTTGGCAGTTCAAATCTACCAACCGCTCCTTGGAAATCCTATGTAGCAGTTCTACTCTGTCCTACAGGGTCGCTATGAGTCGGAATCGACTCGATGGCAAGGGGTTTTGACACTTTATCGGGAAAATATTTTTCCAGAGCATTTGTCATTCTTTTTGTAAGACAACTGAGCATCCAAACCAATAGTATTTATTCATACATGGCCATATGACACACATTTAATCTGAATGGATCATTTACCACAGCTGAGTGAAGAAACGATTAAGGAGGCAATTAAGAGAACATAACTAAAAAATGAAATCATCGAAAGCAGATGACAGAGAGCATAGCTCTACCACAAGAGAAAACTGAAAAATCAGGAAAATATATACATCTGTGGATTTGGGGTTCTAACTTCTTTGCACATTCTCCAGGTCAGCAGTTAGAATTTGATCCGAGGACCCTTGAGATCCTTGAGTCCGTTTCAGGGGACCTGTAAGATTAAAACTATTCTGAGTATCAAATGAAAAATATTTAGGAGATGTGAAGGGTTTTTGTCTCTAAATGAAATCATTAATACAAATGAAATCATTAATACAAATCTCTAACCTAAGGTTTGGTCCATAGAAATGGGTCAGGAGCCCTGAAGTTGGCTTAACCCTTGATAATACAGTAAAACTTGTAAGAGCCAGAACTCGATGGGATTGCCTTGTTTTTCCAAGTCTCACAAATTTTGACAGGGTGCAGCTTTATCACTTTCCTCTCCATCTCTATTAGTGGAAAATATTTGAGTTTTCTTTCTCTGACAGGTTTCTGCCTTACACAGGTTCCAGCTTTCACAGGTTTTACTGCAGGGTGTTTATTTAATGGAGTTCCAAATTTTTGTCTGTTTAAACGGACAATCTCTTAAGAAGCCATGGTGGCACAGTGGTTAAAGTGCTTGACTACTAACTGAAAGGTCAGCAGTTCAAACCCACCAGGTGCTCCATGAAAGAAAGCAAGATTTAAAGCCTTGGAAACCCAATGGGGAAATCCTACTCTGTCCATAGGGTCACTATAAATTGGAATCAACTCGATGGCAACAGGTTTGTTTTTTTGGTGGCACAATGGTTGGGGGTTCCAATCTACCAGTGGCTCCATGGAAGAAAAGACCTGGTGATCTGCTCTCGTAAAGGTAATGGCCTAGAAAATCCTAAGGGACAGTTCTGTTCTGCCATATAGGCTTGCTGAGTTGAAATCAACTTGATGGCACACAACAACAACCTTAAGTTAGGGCAACTGAGTGAGCTGTTTGCTATGGAGGTTCCAGTGTGTATCTGATGATGTGTATTGAGTCCTGGAAAACAGGACCCCTCAATTTTCTGTGTAGGCTATACAACTGTGGTTAATCTGTGAATTTTCTTTTTTTTTTTAATTGAACTTTAGATGAAGGTTTACAGAACAAACTAGTTTCTCATCAAACAGTACACACATTGTTGTATGACACTGGTTAACAACCCCACAACATGTCAACACTCTCCCTTCCCAACCCTGGGTTCCCTTAATCTGTGAATTTTCTACTTAGGAATATGAGGTATACTATACACAAGTGGTTACCCCAGGCGAAAAGTGCTCAGATAAACATTTCCACTTGCTTTATACCCTTGGTTTTCAGCCTTGCTGCACACGGGACTCACTGGGGAGCTTTAAATTACACTGCTGCCTGAATTCTACCCCTGAGATTCTGATTTAATTGGTCTGGGATGCAACTTGGGCATGTGGAGTTTTAAAAGCTCCCCAGGTGATTCTAAAGCGCAGCCAAGGTAGAAAACTATTGCTTTACCCAAAACCCAAATCCACTGCTGTCGAGTCAATTTTGACTCATAGCAATCCTACAGGACAGAGTACAACTGTCTCACAGGGTTTCCAAGGAGCAGTTGGTGGATTCAAACTGCTGACCTTTTGGTTAGCAGCCAAGCTCTTAACTACTGTATCACCAGGACTCATAAATTCTCCCCTTTTCTCTGCAGGTTTCCTCACTGTTTAGTCTCTGAACTATGAATTCTTGTGGTCTCAGATGTATGCTATGTAACCTAGCATTTGAGGCTTGTTCTAATATTCTTATTTTGTTTCATGGAAGTTGCCATGATACAACCCCTCTCCAGTGGCCTTGGATCTTTTCATAGTCTCCTTCCAGAGCTGGCTGCACAGGCTTACCAGTTCCACCGAAGGCAGCTCTTCTTTTCATATCCAGTCCTAACTCTCTTTCTGCTTTCAGATGTGTCCTCTCTTCCCATTCTACTTGCACTCAGCCCTGTGACACAAGGTCCTCTTTCCACAAAGTCTTAAACCAGTTCTGCTGGCCCCTCACTCAGTCCTGGCTCGGAAGTCCTAGCCTGGCTTGCATGCTGAGCCCTGCCCATTCACAATCAGTTAGTCAGAGTTATGTCTTAGACTTCTGCCCTCAGCAGCGTACAGGGCATATGTTTGGTCATTAAAAACCCTACTGACGCAATTTACTACATCCAAACCAAAACCAAACCCACTGCCTTCGAGTCGATTCCAACTCATAGCGACCCTGTAGGACAGAGTAGAACTGCCCGATAGAGTTTCCAAGGAGTGCCTGGCAGATTCGGACTGCCAGCCTCTTGGTTAGCAGCCGTAGCACTTAACCACTACACCACCAGGGTTTCTAGATGTGCATATTTCACAAGATAGAATTTCAGTAGATCTGGAATTTTTAGAGGCTGAAGAAATGAATCAAGAGAGACTTATGTTGCTTTTACCATGAAATTGTAATGGATATACTTATGAAAAACACATTCTTTATAGGATAGATATGTCTTTTGTGGTCGCCTGACTTGGACCCTGAAATCCACAGGTGCTTTGGAATAACATAAAGAACATTTTTCAAGACATTATCTTAAACAGAATGAACAAATCGGGAATATGCTGGAATGCCATTCTTTAATACCATGGAAGTTTGACTTATTCGTCTTCAAGGAGGGTGGTTTATTTAAGTGCTTTTTAAAATCATGACTTTCTACTAATTGAATTAACACGAAGAAACATCAATAAAAACATTAAGAGGTTCCCATGGCCAGAGTAGAAAACTGCCACATTTGAAAGAAAAATGAGAATATCTTAAAATAAAACTTGCTCCAAGTGAGCTGTGCTTATTAAGCATCAAATGGGATCTGATTTATTCACAGTATTTAATCGAATGCAGTCATAGTAGCACCAACGTCTGGTGAAGGAGCTGTTGCGTGTCTACCTCCAACTGCTCCTTCCCCCTGGATTAAAGCGCCATGACTTTTCTGCTCTTGACTTTTCTGCATAAACTGTCAAGAAAGAGCAAAGCTGGGCAAACACCAAATTGCACTTTGGATAACCGAGATTGAGCAAATTTACCTCGGAACATGCCCTTGAATTTGAACCTTGCTTACTCCAGAGAAAGGTACTTTATTTACATTTCCTACATTATTTATTTTGGACTTCCACATTTAACACAAGGTTGCATTCAGAGAACCATGTTTCATTTACTCCTAATCGATTTTTTCCTCTCCTCTACAGCTCTTTTTTTTTCTTTCTTTCTGATTCAGTACACTAACTCTGATTAACTGTAGTTGCTTCTATCAACTGTTAATTCATTTATCATGAAAACTGAGGACAAAGGAGTCAGGCTAGCAAAAGAGTTAAGATAGAAGGATTCAGCACCAAGAAGAACCAGGCTCGAGTTTTCACTCTTCTACTTAATAACTGTGCAACCTAGGGCAAATTACTTTATCTTGATTGGACCTGCTTTGTGCAGCAAAAAAATGGGGATGCCCAGGATTGGCCATATAATTTGAGGGGCCCATTGCAAGAAGAAAATGTGTGGCCTCTTGTTAAAAAATGATTAATATTTTGAAGACAGCAATGTTGTTATGTTGTTAGGTGCCATCAAGTCAATTCTGACTCATAAGTGACCCTTTGTACAACAGAATGAAAAACACTGCCAGGTCCTGCACCATCCTCACAATCATTGCTATGTTTAAACCCATTGTAGCAGCCACGGTGCCAATCCATCTCATTGAGGGGCTTCCTCTTTTTTACTGGTCTTCTACGTTACCAAGCATGATGTCCCCCTCCAGAGGCTGGTCCCTTCTGATAACATGTCCAAAGTATGTGAGGTGAGGTCTCACCATTCTCGCTTCTAAGGAGCACTCTGGCTGTACTTCTTCCAAGACAGACCTGTTCATTCTTCTAACGGTCCATGGTATATTCAGTGTTCTTTGCCAACACCATAACTCAAAGGCATCAATTCTTCTTCAGTCTTCCTTATTCATCACCCACCTTTTGTATGCATATGAGGCAACTGAAAATATCACGGCTTGCGTCAGGTGCACCTTAGTCCTCAAAGTGACACCTTTGCTTTTTAACACTTTAAAGAGGTCTTTTGCAGCATATTTGCCCAGTGCAATACAGTGATAGCAGATCATTAAACCAAGTGCAGCAGGGCCCTTCTAAGCACAGGACCCTTGTGACTACGCTGGTCACATGCCTATAAAGCTGGATTTGGAGACATGAGCGATACATCTTTTATGAGCCTAACGTGAGGAATAAATGAGGTACATATGCAAAGTGCTAAGCACAGTCTGCCATAGACAAGTTCCCAACAAATACTGTTTTAAAAATATTATTTGTCGTTCTGTGTTCTACATTACTGGCTTTCTACTTGGCTTACTTACTTACTGAATATTCCTTTACCACTACCATTTATTCATTCAATAAGTTATTTACACCTGGCAATGCTAGAAACATTTCTGCATTCTAGGATGGTCCACCCTCTCTGTCTCCCTAGCAAAGTCCAATTTGAAGACCAACTCCAGCTTCCCTGCCTTTCAGAAGCCTTCCCTGGCCTTCTCCTTCCCTTCATTGTCCACTGCATATTCCTCTGTCATAGCACCAATCCCTCCACATCTGCAAACACTTGTCTAATACGCCTCTTTCCTGTGTAAGTGTGTAAGTTCCTCATGAACAGGCACTGTGTCATTTCATCTCTGCATTCCTAGGGTCTGACACATAGATAGCACCTAACAAACATTTGGTGGATGGATGCATGAATGACCAGCCTGTCAATTTTTATGTGGGTTTTGACAATTTAACATGTACTTTAGGTTCACAAATGTAGTCATTATTCCTTTTACTTTCATTCACTTCGAAATCATAGATTAATATGATGTTGTTAGGTGCCACCTAGTTGATTCCAACTCATAGCAATACCATGTGATAGAGCAGAACTGCCCCATAGGGTTTTCTTGGCTGTAATCTTTACTGAAGCAGATCACCAGATCTTCCTCCTGTGGAGCTGTTGAGTGGGCTCAAATTGCTAACCTTTAAGTTAGCAATGAACTTCGAATGCCACTGTACTTTCTTTGGCAGAAACAATATTATATAGTTAGAGATACTTCATAGCCCTTAGATCATTGTTTCTGTTTATTTTATCCCATCTAAGGTAACTCTGTAAAATTAAGGATATATACAATGTTTTTTGTAGGACAAAAAAATGTTACATATATTGACAAAAAAGAAAAAACAAACACTGAGTTGGCAAACAGTTAAGAATCTTAAAAATCAACAAATACTAACCACAAAATACCAGCCCACTGCCTGCTCATTATAGGTTAAGAGTTTTTGTCCATGAAAATTGATCCACATTTTTCTAGATGTTACTCAGCTTATTCCAAGTATTCTTTCCATTAGCTATGCTCTCTTGTAAATCACAGCTTATTAGTCTCAAGAGGCTCTAGCATCCTAGAAAGGTTCCTTACTGTTGACAAACCTACCAAGTCAAGAAGAAATCCAAAACAACTGCCATCAAGTCAATTCTGACTCCTGGCAACCCCATGTGTCTCCCAGAAATTCAAAGAGAGGACAGAGAATAAATGGTGTTCCATTTTTTTTATGAGTGTAGAACCTGATGTGAGGCCATGGTTCCTGTGACTGTCACTCACCTGAACTGCTGAGGTGACAAAAACACCAAAAAATAACTGCCTTCTGAATCATTAATTATCGTATGTGGAGCCCTGGTGGCGCACTGGTTAAGAGCTTGGCTGCTAAACCAAAAGGTCAGCAGTTCAAATCCACAAGCTGCTCCTTGGAAGCCCTCTGAGGCAGTTCTACTCTGTCCTATAGAGTCATATAGACACACTCCTGGTAGCTAGCGGAAAAAATTAAGGAAGTCCTCAAGGTACTGTACCATTCTTGAATGCATGCAAAGAGCAGAAACATATGTTGATAAAATAATTTCCCAAAGTCTTATTACACCAACCTTACTTATAATCCAAGTTGATTCACTCAACGAGTACCACAGGTGAGGGGAGGGGAAAGAGGATATGAAGGGTATGTCGAAGCTCAATACCAACTTCTCACATGTCTGAGAAAATGACTCTGCCCACAGAGATGAATCAAAGTCCTTGCTTTACCTACGAAGAACTATTCTTACTTTCCCAATTTCCTCTGTTCCTAAGAGACAATTTCCTCCTGGCTTGCTCTTTAGGAATACTTCAGTTTGTGGTGTGTGGAGTGAAGAGTTTACTATTGATCTTCTTATCAGGAAAAAACTGAGCTTTCTGCTTCCCTTCAGCATTGTCAACAGGAGCTCTAACCACAATATCAAGTAAATTAAGAAAGACAGTGTGATTTTTTGTTGTTACTGTTGTTGGTTTTTTTTTTTTTTTTCTTCAAACGTTTAGTTTCTTGGCTGTGATTTTTCTACTTTAACTAAATGACTTTTGAGGTTATTCCAAAATTGGCCAAAAATCAAAGAAGGGCTGCTTGACACCTGAAAATCAAGTACACTCGGTTTATAAATAATTACAGAATAAATTAAGAAGAGCCAATAGTTGGAGTTCTCACTATGATCTTTTTAAGTACTTTACATGCATTAATTTATTTAACCTAATAATAACTATCCCCATTTTACAGATGAGAAAACCAATGCAAGAGAGGTTCTATAACTTGCCCAAGGTCACAGTTAGTAAGCGAGGAGGGCTCGGAACCTTTTCCAGGCCTGGTGCTCTCAAACATTATATTCTACTGCCTCTTATGATAATGTCCTTTTTGTATTCTAAATAATATGTTCTAAACACTAGTTCTTTTATATTTTACTAGGACATTCATTAACTATATGTTCACTTATTCAATTAAACAACAAAAACATTTATTTTGTATTTACTGTGCCAAAGAACCAAAAACCAAACCAAACAACAACAAAGTTTTTGCCCTCGCTGATAGACAGGACAAGCTCTCCATGCTCAAGAAGCTTCCAGGCTGGTAGAAAAATTGAAGAGTACATAAGGACTGGGTATAAAAGGGCCAACAGTATGTTATATGAGAATCAAATGGGAAGAAATGAATTCTGATGCATGAGTAATTAATTTACTGAGGACGTGATGGTTTGTTGGGGACCGAGCATAAAGAATAGGACCAGGGGCCAACTGTGGTGAATGACACTTGGTGGGAAGGTACCTTTGGAGAAGACTGAGGAGCAGAGTTGTGGGTGAACACAGTACCTGGCCCTGCCTACCTGTCTGACCTCATGTGCTGCCACTCCCTACCACTAGCTGTTTACTCAGCTACACTAACCTTCTATCTGTTCCTGAAACAAACCAGACTCACTTCTTTCTAGAGCCTTTGTAATTGCCTCTGCGTGGAACACTCTACATTTTACATCATTGTGTGTGTTCCTCCTTGTCATTCAGGTCTCAAGTCAAAGAGGCCTTTCCTCCATTACAAAAATGCCTGTCCTTTTCCTTAATTTGTTGGTTTGTTTTACCTACTTTCTATCTCTCTCCATTAAAAAAAAAAAAAAAGATTCTTTAAGAGAGCCAAGACCCTGTCTGTCTTATCCATGACTGATTTCCCAATGCCCAGAAAGATGCCTGGCCCAGAGGAGAACTCAATAAATGTTGAATAAATAAGTGAATGAAAAAACGCGTAATTAAAAGTGAGAAATTTTCAAGGAAGGATGGATGGTCATTATGGTAATTACAAGCTATGAAAAGTTTGGCAGCATGAAGAAGATTAAGCAAGAAGAAGGTTCTTGGAGAGCTTTGAGAGGACAGTTTTAGTAAAGCATGTCACGAATGGGGTAAGAAACAAAAAGCAAATTGCTGTGGATTTAAGAGTGTTTGGGAGGTGAGGATGTGCTTTGTTCCATGCTCAAGAGATTGAGGAGGTGGCAGAAGTAAACACCAGCATTTATTCCTGTAAAAGGAGCTCACCTTTCCTCTTCTCCACTATGTTAAGCAAGGTTGGCTTTCCTTGGTGGACCAACCAAACCCATTGCCGTCGAGTCAGTTCTGACTCATAGTGACCCTATAGGACAGAGCAGAACTGCCTCATAGAGTTTCCAAGGAGCATCTGGTGGATTTGAACTGTTGATCTTTTGGTTAGCAGCTGTAGTTCTTAACCACCATGCCACCAGGGTTTCCTCCTTGAGGAAAACACAGCTAAGGATGAAACAAGTTCAGAGGGTCTTCTAGGAACAAGAGTATCCTTAGACTCTGTGTGATCCTAGTCAGGAAAAGGACGAGTGAGGTGGTGGTCATGATAGGGCTCTTACTTATTCTCACAGGATTCTTATGCAAACTTAGGTATTTTCTATTCATCAATACGGGTTTTTAACTCTCCGAATTTGAGATAACACAAACAGGGGCTAACTGAACTTTACTTTGGTTTACCCACTGCCGTCAAGTCGATTTTGTTTACCAGGCCTGTTTTACATTATTGAGCTTAGCTATTCATACTTACTAAGAACGTAGCAAGTTCCAGCTCCTGTTTTAGGCACTAAACCTACAGAAGTGAATAAATATATACTAACAGTGCAAAGAAATTACTTTAAAATATTTGGGAAATACATGTTTCAAGTACCTATTAACCTTTTAGGAAATTTACATGTAAGTGAAAAAAAAAATCAGTGGTGTGCTGGTGCTGATTTGGCTGACTGTTAAAGTTTCAGGGAACTTTTAAGAGCCAGTTGTCAAATACAGCCATTAGTAAAAGTTAAATTAGAAACACAATTAAACAAATTATAGCAAAAACAAAGATGATAAATACAAAAAAAAATAATAATTTCCTAATTATTTTACTACACTTTGCTATTATCTGTACTCTGGAGACTATTTATGTCCATTGTAACGACATGGTGGAAAGGCTATCTGACGGTATGGTAGTGAGCATCTCTTCCCAGCTCTGCATTCAGTGAAGTCAGACTGTAGGCTGAAATTGGCCACAGGTGGGTGCATTTATAGCATGTAAACTGGCAGATGCTACAAATCAGAATTTTTTTTTGACAGCTGAATGTTAAACATCAGCACAATATTGTTTGTATCTATGAATTAGAAACTACTAGATGCATGTCTTTAGCTAGCTTGTTAGGTTAGAGTTAGTATATGAATTTCCATGGTCATGGTTTCTTAAAAAACAAGACAAATAAATTAAAAAAAAAAAAACACTAGAATTTCAAATGGCTTTCCCATGAGTTGTGAATTAGTAATGTTTTAATGCGTGGGAGTTTTAATCTCTTGGTACAAATTTTAAGAGGTTTCTGGGATGAAGTCAAATTCTCCTGTTTTATTGGAATTGTTATTATATTAAATAAATATATCTTACATTGGAGCTAGAAAAGTTTTTTATTATATAGTAATTTTTGCTGTATTTGGTTGGTCCGCCAAGGAAAGCTGCACAGGGTTTATGTTTATAGAGAAATGTTTTACAGTATGGTAGAAAGTACTTGACAGGTAACTGAGAATGATTGTAATAGATAGGTTTGGTTATTTTGGATGAATGTTTAGAGTGGTTCACATTTTTCTTCATGAACCTGGGAAGATGAACTGTGGAACTTCAATTGCCTAAGTATGTTTGTTTCCCCAACGGCACCTAACAACAAGAAGTATGTTCCCACCCCGTGCAAGTAATTTTTTAGATTTGAACAAAGTGGAGTTAACAGAAAAAAATAAATAACAATGTTTACTGAAATAACAAAGAGTGTGTCCTTGGTTTTGGAGGCTTAGGGTCATGGTTTCACGGGACATCCCAATTAATTGGCCTAATAATGTGTTTAATGCTTCTGTTCTACCTTCTAGCTTGTTGCGCAGTGCCAGGGTTCTTAAAAGTTTGCGAGCGCCATTCAAGACATAACAGGTGGTTTCTATTCACCTTGAGCAACAGAAGAAGAAGGAGAGTCAGGAATAGGAGGAGGATATGGAATGTGTGGCTAAGTGCCTCCATGAACAACTGCCTCCTTTGCTATGGAGACCAGAACAGGATGGTGCCTGGCTACCATTACTGAATATTTTGATCAAAGATTCAGAGAGGAATCCTGATGAAAAGGGGGAAAATACGGAACAGATTTTCAAATTCTCATGGTCTCCGGACTTTCTGGAGCTATGGGGGTAGATGAATCCCTGAAGCTACCGCCCTGTGATAAACTTTAAACTTTAAACCAAAAATATTTCCTAAAGTCTTCTTAAAACCAAATAATAGTTTAGCTTAACTAGTAAAGAATGTCTGCCTTGAGCATCATGCTCTTTCAAGATCTAGTTATATGGGATCACACTGACAACAGCAACTAGGAAGATTAAATAGGAAGCTTAGGGGACAGTGAGTTTATGTTAATGGGGGAGGAGGAAGAACTCAGAAAAGGAGGGTAAGAATGGTTGCACAACTCAAAAGAAGATAATCAATGTCACTGAACTGTACATGTAGAAACCACTGAATTGGTATGCTTTGCTGTGTGTATTGTCAACAACAGCAAGATAAATAAAACTACAAAAAAAGAAAAAAAGACTCAAGACACAAATAGTGCAGTCTTGTTGAGCATATCTGTAGTCTCCTTATCCAAAATGAAGATTTTAACTAGAATTCAAATTTATTAACAACAGAAATAATTCCTTAGGGTTATTTTTTGATAGGTTGACCAATTAAATGGTTCTTTCTTTCCCCAAATCCCATGTTTTAACAATGATACTTCATGGTTTTATAACAACTCTGTTCTGTGAAGTTGATCATCTCTATTAGCTACAATACTGGGATATACAGAATTTTCATGCAACAAAATTCAACTTGCACTTATGCTCAATCATTCACTCACTTGGAAAATATTCATTGATCATAAGAAGCTATTAGCACTCTGTGGTTACTGTATAATTGCTTAGTGTTTCACACTTCAAGTCAAAATGTTTATTGATTGTCCAGAAGCCACTAAAAGATTGATTCATTTAATCAAAAGCCTACAATATTCCAATGGAGAGGAATTAATTTTATCATAAATGGATGACCTACAAGCCAATGCATTCATTATTTTTGTAGTAACCACAAATGGAAACAGCTCTTTGAAAATGATTAAATAGAAGAATACAATGTTTTGCATTAGTATGGGAACATACCACATTCCTCAATGGGATACATCTGCAATTCTCTTAATCAACAACAAAAACCTAAGAAGCAAACATCAGGCTCATAAGAAGGAGCTATATTTGATGAGTCATATGAAACATTTTTTCCTTAATAGGTTGATTATTAATTTAAATAGAGCTTAGAATTTAAATTCGATTACATTCTTATCTTTAGACCCTGAGCTTGGGAGAAAAGGGATGTGATGACATATTCAATGTGCTTTTAGGACAAAAGATAGAAACCTCCAAAGATAAGAACTTAGTTCAGATACGTAAAGAGAAAAATAATTTCTTTCTCTTTTATTTTTTTTTAAAGTACAAATTATTATAAAGCAACAGTTTCCAAAAAGGAGTGATTCTGCCCTTCCTAGGAACATTTGGCAATGTCTGGGGACAGTCACAACTGGGGAGGGGTGCTACTGGCATCTAGTGGGTAGCGACACTGCTCAATGCCCTAAAATGCATAGGACAGCCTTCCACAATGCAGAATTAAGTAGCCCCAAATGTCATTAGTGCTAAAGTTGAGAAACCCTGCTATCAAGCTAACCTATTATTAATACTAGATTGCAGTGCGATTAATTACTTTTTTGTGTGGCCTTTCTAGCCACATTCTTGTGACTCCCACCCAGGTGATTGGGTGGGGCTGAGCTAATAATTGTGGCCCACCGAAGGGACTGGTCAGTTTTGCCTTAAAAGAGCCAATTCCAGAACAGAGACAAGAGCATGCCACCACCAAAGGAGAGACCCTCAGCAGAGGCCCACAGGAGACTCGCAGAAGAGGGCACAGTGGGCTTTCCAGGCCCACATAATAAGAAACCTGAGTGCCTTTGGGCAGAGACTGAGGCCAGGGAGAAGTCTACGCCTAACCGAGGAATTTGGGACTTGCCAGCCTCCACAACCATGTGAGCCATTTCCTTTATAAGGTTCGTGAGTTCTGTGAGATGTTGCAGTGAATTAGGGAACCCAAAGACAGGAGGCAGAGTACTGAGGGGAGAGGGAGTAGCTGATGTTAGAGATGACAGCATGGGACAGCAGCTTGGAAAAGTTAGACATTTGGGACATCTTTAACCTTCACCTTATAGGAACCAGCTTTGTGCTGATCCTTATAAAAGAAACTGTTTGTTTATAGATTATAAAATATAGCTCAAAACAAAGGAAAAGATACCAGAGATCTAAAAGAAAAGAAAATACCTATCATCAAAGCAAATGCTTATGATTTCTCCTTCATTTAAATATGAATAATTTTTTATTGACAGTTCTTTATCTACCTAGTGCAGTCAAAATAAATGACCATAGTCACTGAGTCTTTACTACGTGCTAGGCACTGGGCTATGCTCTTTACTTGTATTATCCCAATTCAATTTCATTACAACCATATGATCTCAGTGCTATTATTGGTACAGAGATGTGATCAGTTATTACATCAAGTAACCTCTAGAGGTCGGCAGTCACTTACTTGCTCTGTCTCTTGGTCTGTCATTGTCAGTAGCATGACCTTGAATGCTGTGACAAAGAAGTCAAAGTTGTGAAAGCTATGGGAACTCAATTAGATACCATTTTAATGCCCCTCAAGAGTTGTGTAGCCCTAAGCTTTTGGAAATACATAAAAAGGAGGAAGGACTTTAAAAAAGTATTTAGAATTAGATGAAAAAGGCATGTATAAAGCTTAAAGTTAAGGAAAGTTAAAATCCAGTGCAGTGCACACAGGAGGTAGGCCCAGGAGCAGATCAGGGACTTGGACAAACTGGGATCTCAGGTCTCTCCCTCCATCCACACACAGACATCTGAAGCATATCGATAAAGGAACCTTAAGAGAGCTCAGCATGTGTCACAAGGATTCATTCAGCATCCAAGTCAATGTTCCTGGTCATTAGGCAACCTTAGCTGGCTGAGAGGGGGTGATATAAATTATGCCGTTAGTGTATAAGCCCAGAAAAATTTGTACTAAAAAGCAGAAATGTTTCAATGACTAAACAAATATCTCATGTAAATGAGCCTGTACATATTTCATATTTTATGCATTTTTATTATTTAAGAGAATTTGGCCCAGAAGAAACAGATCAGCCTTTTAATTCCAACTTAAAATATGCTATTTTAAGCTGAAATTTTATTTAGCTTAAATACTACACTGAATATAGGAGACCTTATCCTTCATCATATTTTATAATTATTTCATAAATTTTACTTACTTGGGAAGTTTTGCTGGTTGGGCAATTTACATGATTAAAAAGGACAAGAAATGCATTAAATGTATAAATGCATTTTTAAAGGTATTAGGACCAAAAGACAAACAAAACAGTGTAAGGTAAATACTAATATCCTCAAAAACACTAAAGGTAGATAATGTGAGAGAAGAAAAGGAAGAACTAACCAAGAGTGAAGAAACTGAAGTGTTCCATCCCCAAGAATCACAGCTCTCCTCACAGATGATTGTGGGATTCCTGCCTGGCTGCTCTCCAACTACACACCCTACGGGGAAGTCTGACTGCCATTTAGTCCCATCCATCTACACAGAATTACAGCTGGTCCTCCCATTCGGATATGAGGGACCTACCGGAGCCCTGGTGGCACAATGGTTAAGAGTTATGGCTGCTAACCAAAAGGTCAGCAGTTCAAATCCACCAGGCATTCCTTGGAAACCCTATGGGGCGGTTCTACTCTGTCCTATAGGGTCACTATGAGTCGCAACCGACTCACAGCAACAGGTTTGGCTTTTTGGTTATTGGAGAAAAAGAACTAGAAAATTACACAGAAATCCATGCTAGCTACTATATAAACCAGTACAGTCAATTATTCACAGATATGAATAGACAAGAAGGAAAATCAGACATTTAAAAATAAAAAGAACAGCATGAAATGCCCCAGTAAACCCAGTGCCGTCAAGTCGATTCCGACTCAAAGCGACCCTGTAAGACAGAGTAGAACTGCCCCATAGAGTTTCCAAGGAGCACCTGGCAGATCGTCAGGCAAACTAACCCTTGTGGAAACAGAATTAAGAAAACTTAAATAAAAACAAATCAAAATCACTATCTTCAGAGAGTCAAGAAATTATTACATTTATAAAACAAGAACAGAAGGCTATGAAAACATACTAATAAGGCAATAAGAATGTCCTTGGAAAGGAAAATGTATTTACCAACGAAAAAAATTCAATGGCTGTGAAATTTAATAAAAGAATGTATTTGAAGACTAAAGTGGAGATACATAAAACAAAATTTAAAAAATGATGGAAAATATGAAAGGGGTTAATAAATATGGATAGCACCAGATGTTTTAACATTTATAAGAGAACCAAGAAAATATAAGAAAAGAAGGTGTACTTTGGTCGAGAGTTTACTCAATGCTAACCAGCATGATCAAGAAATAAAATCACACTTAGACTTGTCCTGGTGAAAATTTGGAATTCAAGGATAAGGGAAATATGACAAACTGTCAGAGTGGACATATGCATACCTATGTTCACTGCAGCAATATTCACAATGGCAAAAAGATGGAAACAACCTAAGTGTCCATTGATGGATGAATGGATACACAAAATGTGGTATATTCGTTCACACAATGGAATAATACTCAGCCATAAAGAATACTGATGAGTTCTCAAAACATATCATAACATGGGTGAATCTGGAGAACACTGTGCTGAGTGAAATAAGTCATCACTCAGTTTTATAAGAAGACAGGAATAGGTATAAAAAAGACCAATCAATGTTCATTAGCAGTTATGAGGAATGTGTGGTGGGAGAAAGGGACTCTAGATAGGAGACACCTGCTATTTTTTCTTTCTGCTTTGTTTTTGTGGTTTCTGGAGGGAGGATGGGAAAGGCAGCACCGAATGCGAGTGAAGAGCGCATAGCTTGACCAAGGCAAATAATGTCACTAAGAAGTACATAAGGAAAATGAGTGTTTTTGATAAAGGCTATGACACAATTTTGCAACAATACCAACAACCAAAAAAAGTGTACATATACATATATGAGTATGGGTACGCACATGTGTGCACATACAGATGTAGCTATATGTATGTGTGGCACAGTGGTTAAGAGCACGGCTGCTAACCAGAAGGCTGGCAGTTCGAATCCACTAGCCACTCCTTAGAAACCCTATAGAGCAGTTCCACTCTGTCCTATAGGATCACTATGAGTCAGAATCGACTCAAGGGCAATGGGTAAGGTTAAGGTATATGTATGTGTATATACATGTATGTGTGTGTGTGTGTGCATGCATACTCATATATATAATATACCGCATAGGGGGCACAGTCACAGACACTTCTTAGACTTAACTAAACACCTCGTAGGGTTGGTTTTCTTGGTTTAAAGGATCAGGACCATAGTCTCATGGGACAACTGTGTCAATTGGCATAATGTAGTTCATAAAATCTGTTCTACATCCCATTTTGGTGAGTAGTGTCTGGGGCTTAAAAGCTTATGAGTAGCCATCTAGGATATAACTACAAGTCTCTTCTTGCCCAGAGAAAACAAGAAAGAAGAAAACCAAAAACTCAGAGAAGAAACTTGTCTACAGGACTAACAGCCTACGTGAACTATGGCCTCATCTACTCTGAGACCAGAAAACTAGACGGTGCCCAGCTACCACTAACGACTGTTGTGATCAGGGCCACAAGAGATGGATCCTGACAGAATGGGAGAAAAATGTAGAACAGAACTCAAATACTTAAAAAGTGAGTCACACTGGACCAGTTGAGACTAGAGAGCTCCCCGAGCCTATTGCCCTGAGATACTCTGTAAACCTTGAACCAAAACTACCTCCTGAGCCACCTTTTATTTAAATAACAGATTGGCTCACAGAATAAAGAACAGTATCCATAAGTACGTCGCATCTTTAAAAAACCATCTATGTAAAACCAAATGGTCAATAATTACTCTAAAGCAAATGTGAAAGGGTAAAGGGACAAGGAAACCAGATTACTGGAAACAAAATATCCAGAACAGAATGAATGAAAATGTTGACACATTGTGAACAATATAATGAATGCCACTGAATAATTTGTGTAGTAATTGTTAAGTGGAAAGCTAATTTGATGTGTAAACTTTTACTGAAAACACAATAAACATTATTTAAAAAACTATCAGAGTGGGAAAAAAAAACAAAGAAACAAGTCATACACAAAAGAATAGCACCAAACTATACATTTTTTTTTTTACATTAGGTTTCTTGTCAGCAGCCCTGCATGCATGCTTGAAGAAAGACAATGAAGAAACATTTTCAAAGTTTTAAGGGAAAAACGTATTTTGAAACTAGAATTCTGCTCCAAGATAAATTAAGTGTTAGATCAAAAAGAAAAAAAAAAATTGGATGTACAAGAATGCAGGAAATTTACTAACCACACATCCTACATATTTTATTTTTTAAATTACTGAAGGCTTTCCAGCAAAACAAAAAAGAACCCAAGAATAAAGAATTCATGGGATATCAACCACAGTATCAGGTGAATATGACTGAGAAGAAATAGAAAAAACTAGAAAGAAAATTAAATAAGTTCCATTGGATGGAAGTTTTGGAAGAGTCATTATTGAGTGGTAACTTATTTAATCATTTGGCAACTTGTTTTAATCACATATAACTACATTGTGACAAATTTATGTTACTACATGTGAACTTGCATAAATTTTTACTTTTAAAATTACTGAAATATATGCAAGTTTCAGCTCATGTGATTTAAAAAAAAGCAATGCTTTTTTATTATGGTAAGTATATCTGTAACAAAACATTTGTTATTTGAGTATTTTTAAAATTTACAATTCAGTGACACTAATTTTGTTCATCATGGTGTCTAACTATCATGAGTGGCAAGTTTTAATGATATCAGAATATGTTTCCTTCTCCATGGAAATGATATTTTCATAATCATGATGTTGTGAACACTGTTTATTAGTTTTCAATTAAAAAAACTGTACTATAAAACAAAGCTAAGGGCTTAATTCCAATTTCATAATAGAATATAACTGATAAAAATAAAATAACAAAAATTGGAGGTTATGAGAGGTGAGAGATAGTGTATTTCAAATTCCTCATCTTTCAAAGTATCTAAAGTTAGTCAATTATTAAATGGGGATGAAGTAAGACATATAAATTTATACTTGTAATGACCATATGAATCAAAGCTTATCAACTCTTTTTAACAGTGGTTTCCCTCAGGAGTAAAGTTGGAGAAGGTGCTGGAGAGTGCAGGAAGATATTTACTTTTCATTTTATACATTTTTCTTTTTGAACAATGTTTTTGCCACATGCCCACATTATGGCCATTCTAAAAAATAAATAAGGAAAAAAATGCAGTGAAGAAAAAAAAAGTTGAAGGACAAATAAAAATGCCCGGAAAAAGACTATCAGGTAAGTAACCTACATATTTTATATATCAAACTTAAAAAAATTAAATACTCTTTCTTGTATGCCTTCACTGGCTTACCAACATAGTAAATGTAAATATCAAAGCAGGCCTAATTTTAGAGGGGCTGAAATGTTGTTTAAGAACTACAAAACCCAATCTTAATTCTAGAATTTCAAAGACTGAGTTTTAAAACACATTTCTGAAACTATAAGAGAAAAACAAAAAAGCTGTATTCAAAGTTGGAAATAAACTACTTGAAAATAAAACAAATATTAGAAACTGTACAACTAAGTGTCTAGAAACTGGCTTGGAATCAACAGCACTTATCAGAACGTACACACAAAGTCTAGCTTCCTGGAACATGCATTCATGTCCCCGATCAAATGTTACCTTAGCAGAGAGGCCTTCTCTGACTACCCTTTAGAAAAACGCATCCCAGTGCTCAACCTGTCATTGTTCTTTACCTCCTTAACCTGCTTATTCTTTCTTTATGGTCCTGATCATCCAACACCTGACATATATTTATTTGTTTATTTTGTACCTTCCTCTACCGTCAGTAAGATGTAAGCTTTTTGAGAACACAGACTTTGTCATTGATTCCCCAGTACCCATAACAGATACTCAATACTCAGTAGTTGAATGTTCAGTTAAGTCTTCTTGTGATTTTTCTTCACATAACAACTGGTCTCAGAAACATCTTTGTGCTTCATTTGTTTCAAATTGGCAAAATCTAATGTTCTTTTTTATTATTTTGCTGTTTTCCATTCTAATTTTCTAATCAATAATCCATTCATTATATGCATGTTTAAAAATACATGCCTTCCTAATTCTCAGTGCACTGTTTTTCAGGATATTCATTCTAAAAGACATAGAAAGTTGCTGAATCAAAAAAAAAATCAACATCTTTTTTGGGGTTTACAGTCTTAGAAGAAACAGCGAGAAAGCTCCTTACAAGTAAGGATGGTGAGACTTCAGCTTGCTTGTTTTGGACATGTCATCTGTAAAGCCCCATTTCTAGAAAAGGACGTCATGAATGGTGAAGTAGAGGGTCAGTCAGTGGAAACGAAGGAAAGCATCAGTGAAATGGACTGGCACAACAGCCACACCAGTGAACTCACACATACCAAGAATCACGAAGGTGGCGCGGGACCGAGCGATGTTTCGTCTTGTTATACATAAGGTTGCTGTGAGTTAGAGCCAACACAATGGCAACTAATAACCACAAACAACTATGTGCAAGGTCCTGGGATGGGCAGAACGGATGGTTATGGCTCTGACCCAAGTGCTCGTCTTCTGATTCCAGGGAACGCCTTTCCTCTGGTGAAGTTCTACCATCGATATCAAAATTCTTGACAGCCTGGTACTTAAGAAACCGCTAGGGAGGTTTTGACTCTGTCTTCCTTTCTGTTTCTGAATTGTCCTCTATTCTCCCCCTTGTTACAGATCCAGGAGCTACTCCTACTACTCCGTTTTACACATACGGAGTATAACAGGTTTATTCCAAAATATTACAATCCTCTATTTTAAACTTTTAGCAGTTTGTCAGCTTTACTCTTAATGCCGAAAATAGTAGCTTTAGTGAAAAAAGTGGTCACAATGAGAAAAATTGCAATTATAACACAGGGCAAAAACTAAAAAAAAAAAAAAAACAGAAAACAAAGGGGGGAAATTCTAGAATACAACCAAACCAAAATGAGAATTGGAGTAAGTTTATATTCCAATATTACTGTTTTAAAATGACATTTTTGAAAGTGCTTCATTTCTGGCTGACATCAGCAAATGAGTTGATGATATTTTATACAAAAGGGACAACTTGTTCACCAAAAAAAGTTGTCAAGTCATACCCTTGACTCATTTTGCCAAGACCAAAGGTGTTATGCCTTCAAAATTCTGCTGGCTCCTGTACTTGGCACATTTAGGGTTGTTTTTGGCAAGCAGGTGTGCATCCAACTTATTATTCCTTATGACCCCAACACCAAGATTTCATGAACTATTGAAAGTGACCTTGTGGGGAAACTAAATAGTAACCCAAGAAATCACTGTGATTACTTTTAGGGAGTCGCAATTTGAAAATATACTTGCCATTTCACAATGATCTTTCAGACACTTGAGAAATATTCAATTTAGGTGTACAGGATTTGGAATTAAACCAATCACATTTTCGGTTTGTACAACTGAAGCAGTGTGATACACTCATGCTTCTAGAAGAAAAATTAAGCCAATTTCTCCTTTGTCTCCTGAAAAGTAGCAAAGGTTTGAATTATTTATATTCTTCTTGGTATAATTGTTTTGAAAATTTTAATCGTTTATCAAGAGACAAGCTCCTTATTGCTTCTTCCAGAACATTTTTCCGCTCATTTCATTCAGTGATTTTACATTTTTTTAAGCTCTTGAAATCAAATTACATGACCCCCTCCCTATCCCTCCTGCTGTCATTCAATTCACACAACAAATATTTACTGAACATGCCTACCATGAACCATCATTGTGCTGAGGACTAGGTATTCAATGCGGAAGAAAATAGATAAAATGTGGTCTTTGTTTCCATAGACTTTACAAGTTAGCAGAGGAAGAGGGACACCAGAAAGGAATAATGGGTACACAATTGTAAATTTAAGTGCCAGGAAGTAAAAGTGCAGAGTCATTTAGTAATTTTCGAGGTATTTATCCAGATTTTTCAAACACAATTTCACCTGGCTGCATTTTCCTCTCTTTTATGTTCTCTGCCATCATTCAGGATAAACCAAATCAAACCAAACCTGTTGCCGTCGAGTCGACTCTGACTCATACCATTCAGGACGGCACATAAAAATCCTGTCCTTGCGCTTAGGCCCCTGGCTCTTCTAGAGATGTTTTTACTTTCTCACCAGGAACTCTGGTGCATAACTACTTCTTGCCTTTACCCCAAATTGGAAACTCTAAAACTTTTCTCTGGTCACAATTTCTTCTATTTTTAACTTATCTGTTCTTTCTCTTACAATAAGCCTATGCTTAGCCTTTACCATGACTTCCAGTCCTCTAACACCTCTGCAATATCTTCTACCTCATAACCTCCTGGAATCACTTTGTTTTCTCCCTGGCTCACTCCTCAGATCCAACATTTCAGCAGTGCGTCCTTTAGCAACCCAGAAGCCCTCACTCCTTAATCATCATCTTAAAAAAAAATCATCTTTAGCTCCTACCATATTAACTGTAAAGAAAATTTCAGCCATTTTCTCCAAGGTTACTTGAGAATTGCTGGAAATTTTCAATACATGTCACTCTAGGCAATTTCACCATGGCTCTCAATAATGCTTGCAGTTATTTTATAATAGATCTTAAAAAGCATTTCCCATTTTCTCTCGCTCCCTCCGCCTTCCTCATTTTCCAAAGATCTCACCTTCTACTCCAAACAATACTGATGTCAAGCAAAATGGAATTTACTCAAAATTCATGTCGTTAACCAAAAAAAAAAAAAAAAAAAAACTTCATATATTCATCTATGTGTTCTACTTTCCTTTAAATTCTTACTTCTCTCAAAGGCTAACCCTAGACCTCTGTATTTGGTCTCACCTTCTCCCACTTCCTCCAGAATTTGTTCTTCAGCTATCTCTGCCGGCACCTTCTTGGTCTACAAATAGGATACAATTATCTTCCCTCAACTTAATTCCCCTCAAGTGATTGTGGTCCTACTTCCCCCTTCAGGAAAGTGTAATCTGCACTGTGCATGTTTCCACTTTCAGCACCTACTCCTCCCAACGCATTGCATCTGTGCCTGACTTCCACCAATCCCTTGAAATTCCTCTTATGAGATCACCAATTAAATGGCAGTTTTGACCCAATGGATACCCTTTTTATCTTCCTGCAATCTCCTCCCTTAGTTACCATGGTGTCAAGCATGACCCTGTTCCTCCTCCTAATTTCCCGATAGCTCCTCACCTTCATTTTAGGCTTGTACCATGTGAGACTTCCTCAGGATTTCTCCATCAACCCTCTTCTCTTCTCCCCCTACACCAGGGGTCACAAATGGCAACAAGCATATTCTGCTTTTGAGGCATGTTTTGTTTGACCCACAGAGCAATGTGGTTGTTACTTTTTATTTAAGCCAACACTTAGAAATTAAGAGATTTTACATAAAATCTGGACATCCAGTTTGTCTCGAAAAAACTGCAACTCATACCAAAAATGGAATAAGGATAACAGGAAGTAGAATGTCAAATATATATAAATGGCTATTTGACAGCAAAGTAATAATGAAAGAGTGGCTTCATCCATCATGTAGGAACCAAAGATACGTTCACTACAGATTTTGAGGATTCATGCTGGTCATCACAGATATCACTGAGTTAATTTCATCAGCGTTCTCTTCTCATCCTTGGCAGATGTATCTACTTCTTTACTTCAATCATCCCAGTTATTTATCTTATCTTATATCCCAATCCTACTTCAAAAGAGATTTGATTCAGAGCCCTTTATTTTACTTTTCCTCTGAATATTGGGCTTACCTAAGAAAATCTGAACTATGAAACAAGTGAGATAATAAAATGTGAGCTTTAAATCCAAATTGTGTTCCGGCCCTTGAAATTCATCTTACAAGATCACCAATTAAATGGCAGTTTTGACCCAATGGATACTCCTTTTTCTCTTCATATTATCCATGCAGTACATATTATCCATGCCGTTATTTTTGTTGTTAGGTGCTGTCGAGTCGATTTCTGACTCACAGCGATCCCATGTGACAGAGTAGAACTGCCTCATAGGGTTTTCTAGGCTGTAATCTTTACGGGAGCAGATTGCCAGGTCTTTCTTCCAAGGATGGGCTGGGTGGGTCCGAACCACCAACCTTTCAGTTAGCTGCCGAGCACTTGACCATTGTACCACCCAGGCTCCGTGAAGTAGATTATAATTATTTTCTTTCATCTAGAGGCTTCTTTTATTCTTAATTTTGAGGTGATAAAGTTTCCATGGGAGAGAATATAAGAAAAGAAATTACATAAGGATGGGAAGGTAGAGAAATCTGCACAAGAAAAGCCATTTTAATGCATTTCTCTTTTTCCCTCCCTTATATAAGACACAAAAAATATATGCTTGTCATTAATTAACCCCAAACTTCTATTTCTCACTGTTGACATTTCAATTTCCATTACATCTTATTCCAAGAATAATACCTAAATCTCTCTGCACAGGAAATAAAAAGTGAGCCTGAAAAGTACAACATGACCTACAAGGAAAAGAACTGCCCCCGTTTTAATTAAGGAGGAGCAGAGAAAGGTTTTCCTTCATATTATTCAACTATGCCTACATGTTACCTAACATACCATAATTTTAAACTCCTAAGAGCAATGAGCTAACATTTTGAAGGATTTACTTGTGTTCTGAAAATAAAAAATAAAAAATCCATCCACAATACAGGAGAATGAATTTCTGTCCCATGGCAGCATAAATCAAGGTTTTGTTAGCAGCATTTGATTTCTTGCCTTGGTGCCTTCCAAACCCACTAAGACTGGTTGCCAGGCAACCATGGCAGCTTTGCTGAATATAGATATTAGCAGGTTTAGGTTACACTAAAAAAAAAAAAAAAATGCAATGAAAACGAGCAGAGGCTTATCCTTCACCTGAAAATTTGGGGAAACCGACAAGCTTTTTAACTCAATATTTTAAAACCGTTGTACTTAATACCTTTTACTAAGCTCCACAACTCTTAGGTGGTAAGGGTAGTCATTTCCACAGTTGTATTTTTTTTATTGATACACTTGCCCACTGCCACCATGACTTGCAATTCTGTGTTTAAAACCACTGGTAGTTTTTCTAGGAACTGAATGAATTTCAATCTCATTTTGATGAAACAAGAAAAATATAAAACTATAATGTCTCATATCCCTAAAAAAAATTCCTCAGTGGTACAAACGGTTTAACGCGCTTGGCTGCTAACCAAAAGGTTGGTGGTTCAAGTCTACCCAGAAGCGTCTTGAAAGAAAGGGCTGAAAATGTACTTCCAAAAAACCAGCCAATGAAAACCCTAAGGAGCACCATTTACTTTGATGCTTGTAGGGTCGCCATTAGTAGGTGTCAGCTCAACAACGACTGGTTATAGTTCCAAAACCCTCTCACTGAGGCCATTTTGTTTTCTCTTCACTCTACGGGGTGAATAGGACAGGTATAACTTTCTCCACTGAACAGATCAGAAAACTACTTCACGAAGGTGTGGGCAGAGATGGCCAACACTTACATTACAGTATTTTTATATTACTTGACAGTATTTTTACAATACTACTGAGAAAGTGACAGAAAATGAAAATCCTCATGGGTGCTCCCAAGACTTCAGGACTGACTCTTACGAAGAGAAGCAATTGTGACATCTGTGATATGTGGCATTGAAATGTGTTTTTTCTTTATTTTTTTCTCTCTCTCAGAAATCTTTCACACCCCAGCCTTTCTCTCTTTATTCCCACAGAGCCTTCAGGGACAAAACAACAACAACAAAACAAACTCTCTCTATTCCTTTATCTCTGAAGGTTACACCTGTAGCAAACCAGGCTCTCTCTTGACCTTTTTCACTGTGAGTTACACCCAGAAGACTAATGACTCCAGAAAGGCTACCATGAAGTTCTGGGGTTTAAAGGACACCTGTGTACAGGTATGAACCTAAAAGTGCATGCTGTCTCTGTTCAGCCCAGATTGCCTGAAACTGCAATCTTCCCCTAAGTCTAGAAACATCTACCCTACACCTGACTGTCAATTCCCATTTAAAGATATCTGCTATTTCTACTCCTGCTGCTGTTCACATCTGTAAGCAGCTGAGAAGATTGCTGTAGCAAAAGGGACCTCGGAAAACTACTCAGACTGCTGCTATTCAGGTTCTGGGGATCATTGTGACAATATCACAGTGTCTGTTCAACAAGAGTCTATTCGTAAATGGTTGACTCTCTTTCTGATTTCTCTGTGTCAAGCTGGGATGCCTGATGCTGATAATTTTGAGATATCTATTACAATGCTATTTCTCCTTTCTGCAATGACAGGTCATTAAAATTTTTACTTCTGGCCTTTCCTAATTCCTAAGGCTATGCTAATTTCAGTAGCCTGCATAACTTGTGCTATTTTCTTGAGTCCCAGAAAATGTTAGATATTCATTTGTTTCCTATGCACGAGCAGGAGGCTTGGTGAACTTGCCTTGTGGAACCTGCTTAACAGGCAGAATGGACTGAAGTACCACCTCTTGGTGCTTTCTTTCATGCCACCAAAGAGAGCTAAGTCAGCTCATTTCACCCTCCTGAATTGACTTGGGAAGTTAATAATGATCAGAAATTTAAGAGCTGAAAACTAGCAAATCATGCCCTCCTCCCCCAAAATATCAAACTTAGCAGTGAAAGGAATACAGATACCTTTGCATTCCTGAGCAAATTCCCTTTTTTGAAGAAGTAGGGGCTTGCTCTGCAACTTGGTATTTTCCATCTCTCTTTGATCCGTGGGTAGAACTCAAGTTAAAATAGAGCTCTTTCCTCACTAATTGTCTTATTTTCTTGGGAATTAGCACCAGTCCTTCAGAGATCCCATCTTTCTTTCTTCCCTAGAGTATTTTGAATATTCTGTTAGTTTTCTTCCCCCAGAAGTCATCTTTGTTGATTATAAAAACTAACAGATCTAGATGGCATTTTAAAGGTGCTAATTATCAACGACATAATAAACACCTTGAATTTTAAAATGTATTGTGATATGTTCCGTTAGGTTTAATAATATAAATGCAAATTTACTTCACACAAGGGCTAGACCTATATGCATGGTAAGGATAATCCAGTGATTTCTTTTATTTCACATGACCTTTCCTGTATGACTTACTTTCCACCTTGGCTTAGAAGGAGGAGTAGCAATTAAATTTCAAGGGTGTTTGAATCAACTCGTTAGCCAAGCAGTGGGAGTGGAGCCACAGAGTTGAGGATCACAGCATGTGTTCAATAAGGCAGAGATTCTATCTGTGGAATGGTGGGGGACTGGGCTGGAAACACAGATTGAGGCTGGTCTGTAGACACTCTGGAAAGCCAGGATTGGCACAAGAGGTGACCTGAAGTAGCACAGCCAGGAAAATCCTTGCCTAAATGTACTTTCTTATGACATCACTTGTCCCCAGTGCATATACTCTTTGCATCCTTCTGATTAATCTTCACAACTACCATGTGACCTGAGTACATAATGACCTTCATTTTGCAGGTGAAGAAAGTGATCCTTAAAGCGATTAATTAATTTGCCCAAAGTCACAAGGCTCGTGCTTCCCTGCCTAATGCCAGATTTGTCCACGTGTGTATCCAAACCCTCTCTGGGGAAAGGTCGCACCTTCCCCACCCTTCCCTCTCCCCACTCCTCTCCATTGTAATCATCCATTTATTCTCTGTTAGAGCAATTAAAGCGACTATGTAATTTATTGTCCAAACCAGGACACTTTTGAGGGTGAAAGGAGACACTACTAATAGTTATGGTGGGGAAACAGGCATAATATGGGACTTATGGTTCTCGATTCCCACTCATAGTGACTCTATAGGACAGAGCAGAACTGCCCCACAGGGTTTCCAAAGAGCAGCTGGTGAATTCCAACTGCCTCCCTCTTGGTTAGCAGGCAAACACTTAAGCACTGTGCCACCAGGGCCCCATGGTCACTTCAGTTTTAATGAATTCCTATAAAGAAGCTAACTTTTATTTGGTAACTTTATTTGAAATATCTCACAGGGAAATTCCACCAAACCTTTATCCAAAGGTAGTATCCCTGAACTCATCTTCCTCCAAGAGCTCAACAAGTTCCCACCGTACAGCCTCCACAGCAGTCTTCTCAATATGGAAGGAAACACCCTAGCTCTGCTTCACGTTCTGCTTAGAACGGAGGACCACCACACCTGCCTCTGCCCTTCTCCAAGGCACTGGAACCACAGGGGTGTGGCATGTTTTCCTGGAAAAGTTTGCTGACCCTGCTGACCAAGGAAGTTAAGTGCCCACAGGGCTGTTGCTCACAGTCCGCCTACACTAAGCCTGGAGTCGTTTGAATTTAATTTCCACGCTGGGCACCGACCCAGTTCCCTCTGAGCAGATTGTGATTTGATAACTCATCACAAACTGAACCACCTCTTAATTTTAGCAACGATTCACAACTGGTTCTCCCTGGACCATTCCTGGGACATCTCAGAGGGGACATCTAACATAAACTATAGCATAGATCAACTCCCTCTCCCAGAAATGTCACAGTGTACCATTCCCTTCATTGTTTCATCTGGATACAGTGATTTCAAGTTTAAATTTTAAATGCTATCTTTCCTGCACCAGCTTGAGCTCCCTCTGTTCACCTTCACCCAGGTAGAAAATGGGAAAGAGCTCAGCAGAGCACTTATGGTAGGGATATTCAGTGACTTGAAGAGAACTATTTGACTTTCCTCACCCTTCCTTATTCACATTCCTTCAGCCTTCAGTGCATCATGCTCAGTCCCAGGAACATCCAGGCGGAGATGCTAGTCCCAAGGGGAAACATGTTTGCATCCCGGTGTAAAACCCCTTCATGAAACAATGGAGAAGTATCTGCCATTGAGTCTGCCCTGGCTCATGGCAGGTGAGCTTATGCACAAAAGAACAAAACGTTGCCCAGTTCTACACCATCCTCACAATCACCATCATGTTCAAGTCCATCCTTGTGGCTACTGTGCAAATCCACCCCACCAAGGGTTTCCCTTGCCCTTGCTGGTCCTCTCCTTCACCAAACATGATGTCCTCCTCTAACAATTGATCTCCCCTGATGATGTGTTTAAAGCAAGCAAGTTGGAAAATGTTCTGTTGTGATCCCTAGGGTTTTCACTGGCTAAGGCACTGAGTTTTTTTTAATTTACAAAGGTAGATCACCAGACCTTTCTTCCTAGCCTGCCTTAGTCTGGGAGAGCCACTAAAACCTGTCCACCATGGGTGACTCTGCTAGTATTTGAAATACCAGTGGCACAGCTTCCAGCATCATACCACCACAGTATGACAAACTGACAGACAGGTGGTGGTCACAGAACAACTGAAAAAAAAACATTGCCGTCAAGTCCACTCTGACTCCTAGCGACCCTAAAGGACTGAGTAGAACTGTCCCATAGGATTTCCAAGGCTACAATCTTTACAGAAGCAGACTGCCACATTTTTCTTCTGCAGAGTGGCTGCTGGGCTAGAACCACCAACCTTTCAGCTTGCAGCCAAGTGCTTAACCACTATGCCACCATAGGTAGTACAGAGACTACAGGTAGTCTCCGACTTATGACGTATTCGAGTTACGACGAACCACGCTTACAACCATCAGTGTATCTGGAACATTGTACCTTCCTAGGAGGAAGTTATGGGAAAATGCATGCAGGAGATATGGAAAAAATTGCTGAGTTATGTGAACAGACTCCAACCATTTGATCAGGATAATATGATGGAAGAGATCAGTGGAAAAATTCTCCATATGTCAAGAATGCTGAATTTAGAACTTGATATCGCTGATATCGAACGGCTCAGAGGTCACAAAAAAGGGGAATTGACAGATCAGGACTTAATGGATTTTGAAGAAGAAACAAATAATGAGGGAGAGGAAAGAAAGAAATTGGCAAAAAATTTTACTGTGAAAAGATTAGCTGGAGTTTTTTCTAAACTAAATCGGGGGCTTCAGTTGCTTGAAGCATGGATCCAAATGCTGATCACTTTGCTAAATTCAATAGGCAGATTTGGGAAGCAGTGAGATGTTACTGAGAAAAACATGAAGAAAAAAAGAAAAGAACCATACAGACGACTCTCACTAACTCTCTGTCTAGAAACCCCATCCCCATTCCCAGGGATGATTCAGAACCTTCCACATAGTAGAGTTAATACCGACACTGACAGAACGCCAACACTGTCCAACTCTTCTTCACTATTAGGGTAAATTTTTATGATTTGTGCATTTTTTTATATATGTATGCATTTATGTATTAAAATACATTTGTAAGTTTATATGTAATATTTCCAACCCCAAAAGACAAAGATCAGATTTATAAAGATACTGATAGTAAAAGGCAATAATAATGGAAACTAAAAAATACAAAAAAAGAGGTATTTGACTTACGTCAGAACCAACTTATGACGGAGTCCTCAGAACAGAACCCCATTGTAAGTTGGGACTACCTGTATTTTTAGTTTCCATGTTAGTCAGTTTTTTAACCAATCCGTAGCAACGTTTACTTTATAACAACACACATACTTAATGTATTTGCCAGGAGCCTCTCTATCAACAAATAGAAAGCAAGCCCCAAAGTTCTGAGTTCTTATTCAACCTCTACCACCTTTTATTATGTGACTGTAACTCATTTATGTTCTCCATAGCTTCATTTTCTTAAATTTTATTAGTCCCTTATGAGGCATAACAAAAAATGAAAAACCAGCTATGGAAACATTCTACACACAAATAATAATTATTATATATCATATATGCAAGGAGCCCTGGTGGTGCAAACTGTTAAGTGCTCAGCTGCTGCAGGAGAAAGACTTAGCAATCTGCTCTCATAAAGATTACAGCCTAGGAAGCCCTATGGGGCAGTTCTACTCTGTCACATGGGGTTGATATGAGTTGGAATCGACTCGACAGCACCCAACAACATACACATATGTGTATGATTATATATATATATATGTGTGTGTGTGTATATATATATATATGACTATAAGCCAAAAACTAGTTGTTGTGGAATAGAACCATGCCCCACAGGGTTTTCGATGGCTGATTTTTTTGGAGGAGATGCCAGGCATTTCTTCTGAGGTGCCTCTGGGTGGACTAAAGCCTTCAACCTTCCAGTCAGCAGCCAAGCACTTAGGCCAAGCAGCCAAGCATTTGTATCACCCAGAGACTCCATATACAACTACAGTTTTGAAATACCAGAGGGTCTGACTAATTTTACTTCTTGAGAATTGAAAGAACAGCAAGGGAGTTTCCACAGCAACAGGATTTAAAGTAAGGGCCTTTACTTACGTATTTTCAGAGTAAATTGACTTTTCAACAAAGTAGGTCAGTTTGGCATAAAATCAGATCTGCAGCCTTAGTGGTTTTATACAGCTTGCACAGTGTCCGCAGAATCGTGTCTCAAAAAAAGACTTTTGGAAGAGTGTTTATCGTTCAAGAATATGTGGAGATTCTATAATAAAGTTTTGTATTGTGTACTTAACTATATCCTAAAAATTATGAATTTTTTGAAAGAACTGAGTTCCATAAATACAGATCCTTACCCCAAATTCATCTTTTTCAATACTATATTTAATATTAGTTAAAAACTTCATCTAATTTCTGTTACTCCAAAAATATCATCATAATCCTTTAGAAAAGTGTCCCAATAACATTAAATAAAAAAAATCTGGACTTCTCAACTCTTAAGGCCCACAAACATTGTAAAGCCTGAACATGTCGTGATCCTCAGCCTGTAGAAGGGGCACTTCCTCTGCTCTCTCCTCTGCTTCCCGCTCTCTGTCACCTTACTTGGCAAGAGGTGGGTGTGTGCTGTCCTACGGTGCCTCTGACAACCAATAATCTCTAGAGATTTGACTAGAGGGATGTAGGTCTGTCTTGAAGTCCTCAAGGAAACAATTACCAAAGATAGATAAGTACATATAAGACACGTAAGAAAATCTAAAGATTTTCCGAAGTGTAGCTACAGTCTAGCTACACTGGCCTTCTTGCCATTCCTCAACACTTCAGGTGCACTCCTGCCTCAGGGCCTATGCACTGAACATTTCCTTTGCTGGGAAAGCTGGATTCTGACATTTCTTCAGGCTGACTCAGTTACCTTCTTCAAGTCTTTGTTCATGTAGGTTTGATCAACCTATTTGCAACACCTCCTCTCAATTCCTGGCACTTGCTAATCCCTTCTCTTGCTTTATTTTGCTTACCCTCTTACATACCACTTAACCAGCTGCTGTTGAGTTGATTCTGACTCATGGTGACCCTATGTGTGTCAGAGTAAAACTGTGTTCCATAAGGTTTTCAATGGCTGATTATCTGGAAGTAGTTTGCCAAGCCTTTCTTCAGAGGTGCCTCTGGGTAGACTCAAACTGTCAACTTCCCTATTAGCAGCCAAGCATATTAACAATGTGTACCACCCAGGGACTCCCACTACCTTACATACCAGTTATGTATTTGTGTTTTGTCTGTCTCTCTTCACCCAAGTGCAAACTACATGAAAAGAGGGATTTTTAAGTGTCTTCTCCACTACTGTATTCCCTGTGCCTAGAATATCACAGAGGAGGCACTCAATAAACATTTATTGAACCCATATATCAAGATGACCTGACAATCCTCAACACATCTCAGACAGATGGGTAGTTACTACTTTCTTCTTCATTTTACAGACAGAGAATCTGTCAGGTCTGTTTTAACAAGCTGCCCACATCCCACACCTATATAGGGATGCCCCAGGAAGAGAAACGTGGTGTTTTGAGGCTTGTGATGTTCAGCAATATGTGTTTGCGTATCGTGAATGTCTAGGGAATGTGCCAGAGGAACCAGGGATGGAGAGATACAAGATCCACTCTCCGCACTGTGAGGGTTACTATATGGTTAAAGAGCCAATATGAATCATTTCATTCTCTTCATGAACTTAAGTCTAAATGGATGTCCAGATGGAACCTGGCCAATGGCAGAAGCAGGCATACCAGATACAGTTCACTCTACATAGCCAAAGAACTCAGAGAAATGCCTTTTAATCCCCAAAAGAACCATGACTGACTACAATTGAAACAATGGTCAATGTTTACACATGGCTCTCTATGTCCTATATTCAAGAAAAGGAATTTTACGATATTAATATGACTTACTGGTTAATTGCACAATTAGCACACAACCAACCAAATTACTGTATTTCCCATAATGCAACAGTAATTAGTAACTAAACTGTGTTTACTTCTGACAGACTCTGGTACAGAGATATTTGTAATAAAATGGAATACACTGTGAAACTTTAACCTAAGAAAATACAACTACCCTTGCTCTGTTAAAATAAGTCCTTCCCAATTTTTAGGCAACAACTTGAACTTTTCCAAAAAATTAGCATAATTGAGCCTGAAGTAAACCAAACCCATGGGGATTCTCAGCTTATGAAATGTTTCAAGTTTTGTCCTTAAGGCAAAAACACTCCCATCAGCCAGGCACTGCCTTGGGAGAACTAAACTTTTAGGAGGGTTAATCAGATGAATGAGGGGATATACTTTTGAAACTCCTCCTTTCTTCAGTGTTTATGTGCTGGGAGAAAGTGATGGACGCTCATTTGGACAATGGAATTAGCCACTGGAGCCATATGTACAGAAAGGGAAACAAACTGTCCCTGAATCATAGTCCTCAGTTATAGTAGGAGGTGTGAAAAACCAATGACAACAATTGTATCAAGACAAAAAATATCCATTATTAACAATGATAATTTCAAAAGATATTTGTCAATTTTTCTTAAATAATTTTGAGTATTTTAAATTCAGATGCATTTCTTTTCATTAAACACTATCAAGAATAACTGTCCATAACAGGAAAAAAAAAATTACAATCACTATTTTCATATAAATATTGTGCCATTTCATATAAAGAATAACCTACTTAGTGAATTTTCAATTAAAGTAGCAAAACTGATATCTAGATAGAAAATATGGAAAGATTCTTCTAGCATTATCTTAAGAAAACCATATCATAATCTAATAATAAACACTGTAACAAGTATGATTGGGTTGCACGTGCTGGTGCTGGCTAAGAAACCTGGTGTTAGAGACATACTTTATGTGGCCGGTAGAAGGGAGTTCATTTGCCTATTAATTTTTATGTATGAAGCTTACTAAACATGATAGCAAAAAACTAAAGCCACTTTTTTTTTTATGAGTTCACAGATGGCTCTCATCATTATGAGCTCAATCTGATAAATTTCCTATTTTTGTTACAAAACTGCTTTCAAATAATATTAAAGAGTCAGATTTGATTAGGATTAACATGTCATTGCTACTCCTGGAACGTCAGGCTTTCATTATACATGTCTATTATTGATTGCAGGAAGTTACTTAAACGCATAAAATCAAGAAATATCTATTGCTATACAGTATTTAAGAAGAAAAAAAAAGGATTAAATAAACAATATCCCCATATAACAAAAGCTTTGCACATCCTACTCTTAAAACTTGACTTAATACTCCAAAAAGAAATCCCCACTACCTTTATGCAACACAAACAATTCAGAACTAAAGACATCTGAAATCATAACCCTGACTTTGTATTAATGCATTTTAAATTCTGCACATATATGCAAATATGAAGCAACTTAAAAACTGCAGAACAAACCTAGAGTCTGCATATCTTATAGCTCATAGTTTAGCAGGCACAACATCACAATTTTGCCAAAGGTCTGGAACACTTAAAAAAGATATTTATATGTTTTTCTAAGGCCAATAGAAGGTGTTTGAAGGTTTTCCAAACACTTTCACTAACATGAAACCACTAGATGTCCTTAAATTTTCAATTATGCCATTTTGCTCAAAATACGTTTTTAGGAGCTACAAAAAAAAAAATTGTCTACTTACCCAGGAGACATTTTTACCCTTAGGTGTTTTTAGCATGGCAACATGCAGTGCTGAGATTACCAACAACAGTTTCACCAACATGGAAAATCCAACGGAGAATATTCCAAATGCCTTTGTTACCCAAACGCATAAAGTTCCCTGCTTTGCCAGACACAGATATCATAAGTAATGACGAAGATGACCCTCAGATAACCCATTTTTCTTCTTGGCATTAAGCATACGAGTCCAGTCAGTGGTATAATCACACAGTATATGGCGGCAGAAGTTGCAACACGTGTATCTTCTATGTATCCACAAAATCCAAAGCGGATTATTTCCTTAAAAAATAAGACTTGAATCTGTGTGTAAATATCCAAAATCACAGAGGTATTCCTCCTTCGGCTGTTGAACTGCAATTGCCATCACTCGCCAAGCTTTACCACAAAGCGTGGTAGCTACAGCTCACAATTACTATCAAGAAAAATAATGAAAGTCAAATAGCACTTAGAAGACCTTGTAGGTTAGCTGCTGGTGGCATCCATTTTAGGAGGTAGCAGACTCCAGGTCTGCCCGGAAGGATAAAGAGAATGCAGAGCTCAGTTTCAATAAATAATACATAGTCTCAGGTACAATGTGTACCTGTAAGTACCTTCCGTGCAGCCTCACAACGTAGGTATTGCTCTAACTGCAGTCCCAGAGACTCACAGTGCACCTGTTGTTGATGAAACTGCTCCGTGAAAGGCTGGTATCCTAACAACCAATAACACTGGTGTATAAGGCAAGAAAACTAGAAGTCCCAAAGAGGAGCAAATTAGAAACCCCAGATGGAAGAGCAAGGCTGGGAATCAGTGGTGGCTCCCTTTGTTTCTGTGCCCTTGCGTCCCATTACTTTTACCTCCTGTCACTCTAGATTAACTAAGAAGATCCAGGCTAAATTTTGCAACTATCAGTAGTGATTAGCGTGAGTTGATGAAATCGGATTATACAGGCGGACTCTGCCTGCTCCCTCAGCAAGCAACACTGTGCTAGTGGAAAACCAGTTGTTCTTCTCTTCACTGTACGAAGCTTTCTGAAAGGTCTGCTGGATAGAATACCTGAACAAGAGAAAACCTGGCCCCCTGAAGCTGGTCAGACACGAACAGAGGTGGAAGGAACCTTCTTTCTATACTTCACTTTTTACTGTTTTTCTTCCAAATTCTAATACTCTCTCAGGCTCAAAGTCAAATTACTATAGGAGAAACGCAAAACATTTTTCCATTTCATTGAAAATTCTTCTTCCTCTTAGGGTGACCACTTTGGCCAAGAAAATGAGATAGTGGATGTTATAGAGGGCTGAGTACTGAAATCACTTTTCTTAAGCATTATGTATTATAATACATAGTCTCACGTACTATATATATATACATATATATAACTACATACTATGTGCTATATGTTATTGTTGTTAGTTGCTGTCGAGTTGATTCCGACTCATGGAGACTCCATTTGGGCAGAGTAGAACTGCTCTATAGGGTTTTCAAAGCAGAAGCAAATTGTCAGGCCTGTTTTCTGAGGCACCACTAGGTGGACTCAAACCACCAACCTTTTGGCTACTAGTTGAACGCTTAACCATTTGCCCCACTCAGGCTGCCATATACTATACACTACATACAATATTGTATATTATATGCCAAGCACTGCTCAAGGGACTTCACAGCCCCTCAAGCAACTCTGAAGTAGGGATTGATGTCAACAATTTAAAAACAAGCAAATTAAGATTTATAGATATTAAATACCTCCCAGCCAATACTGGGCCAGAGCAATGCTTTTTAGACTTCTCTCTTACTGAAATCAAATCGCCTCTGGAGTTTTTCTTTGGGTCTTTTCCAAACTACTCTAAATAAAAGAATTACTCATATTTTTTCAAAAGGATCACATATTGCCCGCAGGTATCTAAGAATTCTCTGGAATTACAGTTCCAGCTTAATTTTAAAATAATAACATTCCAGAGCTCCTCATAAAGAAATATTTTGAACTAAAATTTTGTAAAATAGAGAATCGCTGAAGTGAGGCTACACAGCTAACAGTACGAAAATCGGTGCTGTTGGCAAAGGGCCCAAAACACTCACAATTCTGTGCTATACATTCAGCACCTATATTCAGTAATTATAGATAACATATTGAAAATTTTCTATGTAGTATTTTATCTTTTTTATCTTACTTCAAACAACCCCATGAAGTTGATTTGAATAATTTTGGTTGTAGCTGTCATGTGCCATGGATTCAATTTTGATGGATAGCGACCCTGTCCGACAGAGTAGAACTGCCCAATAGGGTTTCCTAGGCTGTAATCTTTATGGGAGCAGATTGCCAAGTCTTTTCTCCCGTAGAACCACTGATGGGTTCAAACTGACAACCTTTCGGTTAGCAGCTTAGAGCTTAACCATTGTGCTACCAGGGCTTCTTCTGATTTTGGTAGAGGCAGTGTTAGTATTAATTAAAAAAAGAGAGAGAGAGAGAGAAAAAAAAGCCTATATGACAATTAAAATGAGAGATATGAACTGAATTTTTAACCACTCGAAAATCTGAAGGGTTTTATTAAGCACAAAAGTGGGAATTTTTTTTAAAAAAAGGACTTTTTAAAAAAATCACTCTTTTACTTTATTGAGTTTATTGTGAATATCCTGAGTGTATGTATTGTCTTAGTCATCTAGTGTTGCTATAACAGAAATACCACAAGTAGATGGCTTCAACAAAGGGAAATTCATTTTCTTATAGTCTAGTAGGCTGGAAGTCTAAATTCAGGGCGTCAGCTCTAGAGGAAGGCTTTCTCTCACTGTCGGCTCTGGATCAAGGTCCTTGTTCTCAGTCTTCCCATGGTCGAGGAGCTTCTCAGGCGCAAGGACCCCATGTCCAAAGGACGCGCTCCGCTCACGGTGCTCCTTTCTTGGTGGTATGAGGTCCTCAACTCTCTGCTTGCTTCCCTTTCATTTCTTGAGAGATAAAAGGTGGTACAGGCCACACCCCAGGGAAACTTCCTTTACGCTGGATCAGGGAGGTGACCTGAGTAAGGGTGGTATTACAATCCCACCCTAATCCTCTTAACATAAAATTACACAATCACGAAATAGATGACAGCCACACAGTACTGGAAATCATGGCCTAATCAAGTTAATACGCACATTTTGGGGGGAATATAATCCAATCCATGACGTATTTATATGTGTGTGTCTGTGTGTGTTTAAGTCTCATCTGCCTCATTACGCTATAAGCTCCTTAAGGACATGGCTCACATTTATTACTCTTTTTCTCTTCAGGGAATGTAATACTCATGGTTGCTTAATAACTGTTGTTGCCTAATTGGTGACATTTCCATTATAAATTATATGTTCTTTGAATGTAATTTTCAGTTAAAGATTTCTGCAATACAATACTACTGAAAAACTAATAAAGCATTTTGGAGGATGATGTTTTGACTAAAATGTAAACACCAGGGATTACTTACTTAGATTTATATTTTTGTATTTCAAGTTTCCCTGAAATCATGAAGGAATATCCAGGGCAAGGTTAGTGTTCTAGAGAAGAGTTAGTATGAAAGTGAAAACTAGATCATATAATATTTATGGAATATATTACATTCAACAGACACATATTAAATTTAAGATCCTTTAGAAATATTTAGTTTCACACTACAACTAAATTTTTGTTCCTTTGAAGCATAGTGGTCTGATGTCAAAGAAATAATTCTTTGTTTTTCTTTCCAATGACTTTTTAGAGCACACCAAGCTAATTTCATTAATTTGGCTATAAAATCCTAAGATAAAAGTGCCAGAATTTATTTCACCTGTATTACTTATGTTAAAAAAACAACCAAACTCGTTGCGTCGAGTTGATTCCGACTCATAGCGACCCTATAGGACAGAGTAGAACTGCCCCATAGAGTTTCCAAGGAGCACCTGGTGGATGTGAACTGCTGACCCTTTGGTTAGCAGTGGTAGCACTTAACCACTATGCCATGATTTAAATTGTAACTTAATTCATGGACTTTCTACACATTTCACATGTTGGGTCTCCTTAACCTGGACTTCCTGGACCCCAGGTGTCTACAGACAGAATTCAATGGGTCAATGAACTCGGATGAGAAAAAATTACATCGTTACTTTCAGTAATGTCTGACTAAAAGTTAGCTTTTTTCCCCCAATTATTAATGCTAGCAACAAATCATACTAGTATTGTCAGTACTTGTGACATCAGCAACAGAAATCACAGATATTTTCATACCAAGTTATAATTGTTTCTAAGATCTTGAAATATTATGTTCACTCTCTAGTTAATGACATACATGCTGAATTATTTACGGGAAATCTGCCGTTTACTTTGAAATGCATACAAACAATTTTATATTCCCACTTTTGTGTCTGTTTTAAAGTTTTCCTTCTGATTTTCAAGTGGTTAAAATAAGATGGTTTGATGATGGCTAGATGGAGGGAGGGAGACAGGAAGACAGGGAGGGATAGACGGACAGATAATGATAAAGCAAGGATGGTAAATGTCAACAGAAGAACCCAGGGAGTAGGTATAAGGGTGTTCTCTGTAACATTCTTCGAAATCTGCAGCATGTTTGAAAACTTTCATAATAAAATACTGTAAAAATATGTCCATGGATACTTCAAAATTACGGTAATTTTATCCATCATTAATCTTATTATTTAATGCGTTAATAAGAAGCACATATATTACTATATCACAGATTTGGTTTTATCATTTTGGAAACTATTCTTCAGTATGATATTTTCCTTTGTAACTATATATTTCATATTATGCACTTAAAAATATTACTCAGAGAAAGGGTCCCCTAAGCTTTACCAAACTGCAAAAAGGCTCATGGCACAATAAATTTAATAATCTCATCTATAAGATTATTATGAAAATGTCTTTAAAATGTCATGTAATAACAATGTACAATTTCAAAACTTTGTTGATATTTAAGAAATGATTGATGTATACCCTGTGCCAGTTATCTATTGCTGTGTTACAAACTATCCTAAAACTTAACATCTTAAAACAACAATGTATTCTCTCCTGGAGTTGTGTTGTCTAACTGGGCTAGCTGGTCAGTTTTCATTTGGTGACTCTAATGTGGTTTCAGTGCCCTGGTGACTCAGTGGTTAAGAGCTCAGGCTGTCAGCCAAAAAGGTCGGCAGTTCAAATCTACCAGCTGTTCCTTGGAAGCCCTATGGGGCAGTTCTACTCTGTCCAGCAGGGACAATATGAGTCAAAACTGGCTTGACAGCAATGGTTTTTTAAATGTGGTTACCGTCAGATAGTTGCTGGGGCTGGAGTCATCTTAAGGCTTGACTGTGTTGGACATCCTGGATGGCAACCTTTCAAGGTCAGCAGTTGATGCTGGCTGTCAGCTGGGGGCTCAGCTGAGGTTGTGACTAGAGCACTACATGTGACCGCTCCATGGGTCTTAAGCTTCTTACAACATGCCATCTGGGTTGCAAGGAGTATCCCAAGAGCAAACATTCGAAGAAACCTTGGTGAAAGCTGCAAAGCTTCTTACCTAATCTTGGAAATCAGACAACATTACTCCTGCTATATTCTACTGGTCGAAAGCAAGTCCAGAGCCAGCCCAGATTCAGAGAGGAAACGCTATACAAGGGCATGAACACTACAACGTATGAGTCATTGTGCATGGGGGTGGGGGAACATCTGTGGGCACCAGATACACACATCCATTATACCACCATGCACATCTAGGTAAAGAACTGAGTGTCACACTGTATTTGAATAGCATGGCACTTCTGATAGCTAATCACGTTCATATATGTTTGCAATATACTTGGCTAGTTATTATTTTTCAGAGAGCCCCATGTGAATTCTGTTCTCTTTGAATTTCTATTTTGGCCTTGGATAAGTAAAATGGGGCCAAAGATGTGATTCAGTACTCCCTAGTTCCCTGTTCTCTCTAAAAGTTCAACTGCTCTCATTCAATCCCTTCAATTAGAACTGGTCTTCTTGAAGACAAGAAATGTATTATGTTTTTCATCTTTATACCCCTCCTAGCTCAAGGGCCAAGTATAATACCTAGTTCTTAATAGTTTCCCAAAATAATCAAACACTTTTCATCATCATGAAAATAAGATGTGTAAAGCTGCCTTTGGAAGTGGGTTGGAGGAATAAAGCAGAAGTTGTCATCACTGTGAATTCACAACATAGAACATAGGAACCCTCCTGTGTTTAGTTTTTGGGCAAAGAATGGAAGTCAGTTTTACACGCATCAATGTGATTCTGCATTTTCCTCTCAGTGCACATGTTTTCAACAAAGGAATTGATTTTTGTGATAATTTTATCATGTCCAACTAGATATGCCCTATTGATCTAGGATATTTCAGCATCTCTCTTAATCGACTTTTCAGTGGAATTTTAAAAACTGGAAACGCATAAGCTAATTGGATTAACAACAAGTCAGGCTATAAAGAAAAAAAAGCACTTAAAAGAATAAGTCCTTGTCTGGTCAATATAAGCCTTTCGGGGTCTCTGTTTCCTAACAGATGGACTGCCAGGCACAGTGCTAAGTAACTATAAAATATTACGTCAGTGAGTCATCCTAACAATGTGTAAGGCAGGTACTATTGCTCTTTCCATTTGACAGGAAATGGAGACCAAGAGAGTTTTAGTGACCACTGGCAAGACTCAGATTTGACCCCCTGCAGTCTGATGTCAGATCTGTACGCTTGCTTGATCTCACTTTCAGGTATAACAAGAACAGCTGTCCAGTCAGATGCTTTCTTGCTACCACCCATTGGGGCGCCTGAAACTGCTTTGTAGCAGACACCTCGGTTGTTCTGTGGCCCATCTTTCACACCACCTCTGATTTCTGCCACAGCTGCAGTGTCCTCTGTGTCTCACCTCAAGCCCAAGCCATGCAACTCTCCACTCTGCCCCAGGGTCTTATGACACTGCAAAACTCACGCAGCTCGCCAGCCAGCACAACTCAAAAGTGTCAGGGAGTTACTGCCCCTTGAGACAAATCTCAGTAAATGGAGTTGAGGGGGAGGGCAGGGAGTAAGAGCTAGTGAACAAATGTCCCAGCCTTCCATCCTTAAAACACAGGACTCTGAGAAGCTTCTGCATACTTCTCAGGAGGGCCTGGTAGAATTTAGCTCCGTCTGCCCACAGAGGCTACCTTGAGACTGCTACTTCATATTTTTTTCCTTTCCTATCTCTCTTGAAATCATCACCCCAATAAACTGACCCCACTGAGTCTCAGGCTTTGGTTTTGGGCAAGAAGGTCTTCTATTACTAGACCCAACCCAGACATACCCAACAATATGCAGCAGCCCACTGTTCAATGGAGAGCATACAGTAGGCTTTTGCCCGAATAACCAGATGCCATCGAGTTGATTCCAGCTCATAGCAACCCTACACGACAGAGTACAAGTACTAAACAGGGTTTCCAGTGAGCGGCTGGGGGATTTGAACTGCCGACCTTTTTGGTTAGCAGTCGAGCTCTTAACCACTGCAGCACCAGGGCTCCTTTGTATGAATAAGACATTCCAAATCTGTGAGCGCTTCTTCTCTGAACTCACTAAATGAGCCCCTATTCAAAGAGCTCCCTAAAGATTTCTGGGTAGCTGTAGTTCTCACATTCAGGACCCTTAGTTACCTCACTAATTAGACTGTGATTCCCTTGAGAATAAGAGCTTTGGCTTCAGTGTTGTTTCTCACACGGTACCTAAATGGCTGCCTGGCATTTAATAGACGCTCAATAAATACACATCGATTAAGTAAATGGTTCTTGCTCTTACATTAAAAAGATAAGAGGTACCTTTCCTAGTGTACCCTCCACAGGCAATTTTCTCAGATGAACCAGTGCTTTATCTCAAACTCCAACTATTTAACACTATGGGCATGTCTTAGAAACCCTGGTGGTGTAGTGGTTAAGTGCTACAGCTGCTAACCAAAGGGTCAGCAGTTCAAATCTGCCAGGAGCTACTTGGAAACTCTATGGGGCAGTTCTACTCTGTCCTGTAGGGTCACTATGAGTCAGAATTGACTTGACGGCACTGGGTTTGGTTTTTTTGGTATATGGACATGTCTGAAGGGGTCCTGCTGGCACATCGGATAAGCACTTGACAGCTAACCAAAAGGCTGACAGTTTGAACTTCCCAGCCCCTCCATGGGAGAAAGATGTGGCCATCTGCTTCCGTAAAGATTTACAGCATTGGAAACCCTATGGGACAGCTCTCCTCTGTCTTATCAGGTTGCTATGAGTACAAACTGACCTGATAGTAATGGTTTTAGTTTTTTTTTTAGCTCTGTGGACATGTCTACACCTAACAATTAGATCTATGCAAACTGAGATTAGAGCAAGTAAAGCAGGAAGAGCATAGATTGGGACGCAGACAGACCTAGGTTGAATGCTGACTCCTCCCTTTATAAAGTATGGAAATGCAAGGACAGGAACAACACACAGATTTATTGAGCCTGATAAAACAGTAGACTTTAGGGACAGATTCAAATCCTGGCTCTGACACTTACTATCTGTACAACCCTGGGCAAGTTATTCAATCCATCTGTGCCTTAATTTCCTTATCTATAAAATAAAAGGTGTTTACAGCACTCACAGGTTATGAGGATGAAGTGAGTAAAGCACTGAGGATAGCACCCGGCATATACTAAGTGCTGAATAAATAATTATAAAAAAGAACCAAACTCGTTGCTGTCGAGTCAATTCTGACTCATAATGACCCTACAGGGCAGGCTCATAGGGTTTCCAAGGAGAGGCTGGTGGATTCTACCTGCCAACCTTTTGGTTAGCAGCCTGAGCTCTTAACCACTGTGCCACCAAGGCTCCACTCATGGGTAATTATTAATAATTATTCTATCCTGGTGGCGCAGTGGTCAAGAGGTCAGGCTGCTAACCAAAATGTTGGCAGTTCAAATCCACCAGCCGCTCCTTGAAAACCCTATGGGGCAGTTTTATTTTGTGCTGTAGGGTTACTATGAGTCGGAATCGACTCGAGGGCAAGTTTGTTTGTTTGTTTGTTTTAATAAGTCATTGTAATCCAAATGAAGGCTTGTGGCAAAACAAAAGACAGTATTAATAACTCAAAACATAACTTAGGTCTATCTAGGTATACTCATGTTTTTGAATGAGGCCAATTAACAATGCATAAATTTGTTTTTCTTAACGTTTGATGAATATAATACACAAACTGAGGAACGCCACTGAAAGAACTTCTACAACATACAGTTTATAAAAACAGCTTGAAATCAGCTGTCTGAATTTTTGTTTTGTTTTCCTGGAGAGGAAATTGTTTTGCTTAGCTCAAGCCAGGGCTGTTAGTACCAATGACTTTGACCAATTGAGTTTAGACTCATCTGAACATGGCTGACAAAAAAAAAAAAAAAAAAAAAAAACCCATTGCCGTCGAGTCGATTCCAACTCATAGGACCGAGCACAACTGTCCCATAAGGTTTCCAAGGAGCACCTGGTAGATCTGAATTGTCAACCTTTTGGCTAGCAGCCGTAGCTCTTAACTACCATGCCACATACGTCACCTAAAATTCAGTCTATAGGTCATGATACTTCTTGTCTGTCTTTTGTTTCTTATGATGATTTATCATCTTTGATGATTTATCAACAAATGCTGACCCTTGTTGGAATAGAAACTCTTCAAGGGCAAGGACCATAATTATCATAAAATATACTACTATGACATATTAGGTACAAAAAAATGTTGGCTGAAATGGTACTATAACTGTCTGCCAAGTAAGCTTCAAAAGACACATCCCAGTAGAACATGCTGCAGTAATATAACCCGAAATGACAAGGACATGGATAATGTTATTAAACAATAATGGCTTCTTAAGCAAGGGTCTAACCACAGCATCCTGTCCCCTTGGACAGAGTCATCAACAATGACTCCTCACTATTTATAATAGTCACAAAGCCACTTCCTGGTTTTTTCTGACAGTGAACACTGGGGAGGTGGGGGGAAAGGGAAATGGGGGAGGCCAGTGAAGGAAGGTGAAGCTCTGTCATTGGCCTGTCTGAACTTCTTCCAGGAAGAACAGAGCTATTTGCTTTACCAGTTCTGGGACAGCTTTCAAAAAGACAGCAAAACTCAGTTAGATTTGATTAATTTGGCCAACGAAGTAAATTAAAATGTCCTTGACTAAAGAAAAGGGTGAAGGAACATATTTAAAGTGAGGAACATGAAATTTCCGGTGTTTTCAATTTCAACCAAAAGTTCCTAGAGATTTAAAAAAAAAAAAAAAAAGTGAAAATCAGAATGACTATCTTTGGCTATTTTAGCTATTTTCCATTTCCATTTCTTTTATTACAAGTAAAATTTTGGTCAAGATAAGTCAAGCTTTATGAGTAAAAATAGGAAATTAGAATTACCATCATATTGATTCATTTTCTTTTCCTGCTCTCAACAGCCCCTGTTCTGCATTGAATTGTGTCCCCCCAAAACACGTGTTATAAAAACCTAACCTCTATGCTTGTGGATGTAATCCCATTTGGGAATAGGGTTTCCTTTGTTATGTTAATGAAGCCATGTGAGTATAGAGTGTGTCATAAGCCAATCACACCACAGATATAAAAGGAGCAAATTAGGCACAGAAGCAAGGGAAAAGACAGATGCCAGGCCATGTGAAGATCGCCAAGGAACACAGGAATAGAAACTGAAAAGGGACAAAGATCTTCCCCCAAGGCCGACAGGGTTAGAAAGCCTTCTGCTAGAGCAGATGCCCTAAATTCGGACTTCTAGCCTCCTGTGAGGAAAAAAAAAAAAATTCTATTAAATTCATTACAGCCACCCACTTGTGATACTTCTATTACAACAGCACTAGATAACTAAGACAGCCCCTATCACTGAGACTTCTCTTAAGGTTTCATCACCTCAGGGCAGGACAAAAGGGTGGTTTCCCTAACTCTCTCCATTCTAACCCAACTGCCTAAACTGTCAGGAGAGTCTTCTGTAAGTGCTACTCTATTTGCATCAATGCTTTGTTTACCAAACAGCAGATTTATGGTCACAACTGGGGCACCTATTTAATCAAGTGTTGATCCAAATCCTGCATCTCTTTGGCCATGAGGTATGCATAACAGTTCTATGATTAGGCTGAAAAGTAATCTCTATAGTAATAGCAGTATTAATAAAAATCTGGTCCTTCTTTTTAGATATATTAGTATATAGGTAAACGTTTAAATATGAGCCAGAAAATATCGATTTCTGGATAACATCAAGCTACCCACTTAAATCCGAGATTTGACCCAAAACTTATGTGTAAATAAACACATTTTGTAGCACCTATGAAGAACGTGGCTCCAAGACAAATTCCCATAAATGATCTGTCCAAGTGAAGGGAACAGTTGGAGTCAGGATTCAAAAGCAACAAATTTAATAAAAGAAGAAAAAAAAATGGAAGAGATGTCATTTTATCTATCTACTAAACTGTGAGTTCCCTGAAGCAATGGACTATCTTATTTTAACTTTGTATCCCCCCAAGAATAACTGGGTGCCTGGCATATGCTAGTAAGTATTGAATAAATGAATAAATCTAAACATTGTTAAGTTAAAGACTGAATGTTTAATTCATGATATATCCTCTTTTCATTATCTTTGTTACTTTAGGAACCTCTGCATATATATTTCATCTCTCCATTGATACGTCATGTTATATCATTTAAATTCATTTCAACACTCGGCATTCATTCCTGACTCATCAGTTGATCATGCTTCTGTCCTTGTGTTATTAGAGTTCAGATCATTTGGTTAACACGAACAGAGATCACTGAAGTCTCCATAACTGTCAGGGCCTTATTTAAAAGCTATACATTTGTGGGGACTCAAAAAAGTTGAACAATCAGACTGCAGAAAGGCCAGGAACCACATTAGGTATTCACGCTCATGGTGTGCCATTAACAGAACCCTAAACAGTGAACGTGCTCTGTTGCCAACTGAAAGGCTGGAAATTCAAGTCCACTCAGAGGTGCCTTGGAAGCAGGACCTGGTGATCTACTTCTGAAAAATCAGCCACTGAAAACTCTGCAGAGGACAGTTCTACGCTGACACACACGGGGCTGCCATGAGCTGGAGTCGACCAGTTGGTTTGCCGGCTATTCCCTGAGCGCTGGCCTTCCACACACACTTCCTGTGAGCTATACTTTTGGACCTTGTGCTGTTACTGATGACTCTCTCCCTTTCCTCTGTATATTCTTTATCTCATGGCTTTTTTTTTTTTATTTTAAATCTCATAGCTCTTGTTTCTTCATACTATTTTTACTAAAACTTGAGTTTGCCATGATTCCTGATGATTCCAACTCTCATAAGGCCACCCTGCAGCTCCTGCTTCTTTCTGTGAATTTCCCCTTTAAATTCCTGAGCCAAAGTACTTACCTAACCAAATAAATCTCGGCTGCTTGGTTTGGGGGTGCAGAGGTGTAGATCATGTAGTTCACACAGGGCTGCCTTTTGGCAGTGACTATAGGTTGGACAGTTTCACACAGTCAAAGGCATGGGCTGGCAAGTGTATAGCTGACATTTCTAGTAAGGTTGTTGAAATAATTATTTACTTCTTTATATTGTTTATATTGGTTTCAGTCTTTGCTTCAAAGAATTATTATGAAATTGTCTGAGGTCACTGTTTTTACGGCAAGTTTGCAATAGTTGCAATCTTTCATATTGTGAAAATGAAAACAATACATAGTATATAAAAAAATGCTCTGTATTTGCTCATTTGTTATTTATTTGATATTACTATAAAATATGTTTTAATACTTTAATCTATTGAAATTTATGGAAGATTGGCATGGAATGAAGAAAAGTTGACTCATAAATTCCTTATTTAATATGTATAAAGTTTCACTATTCTGGTTGCAATTAAGTCAGATATTTTGAAACCAGTAGGTTCATATTACTAATAAAAACTGACGGTAAAGCTTTAATTTGGAATGTAAAATTTTTTGTCTCCTTGGGTTGCATGGTAATCTAGAAACTGTTAAACAATTTGTTAGTCTATGCTTTACAAAAAGCAGAGGTATTGATAAGCAAACACCATTATTTAAAATAAATATTTTAAAACCATGATGAGTTTTATTGGAGAATATGAATAGGCCTTATTCTCTTCATGTACCAATTTATTTAATATGAGAATAATTCTCTGTGCACTCCCTTCCATCAGCTCCTGGAAGTTGATATTCAAGAAAATATGTGTATTCTGTCTCTTGTATCTATTCCCTTATTATGAAGCCAAACCTTTCCCCTTCAGACAGAAGTACCGGCATTCACACGGTATTATTGAAAAATGAGTTCTGAAAGCTAGAATTTAGATGGCACATCAGTACCTCTATCTGACCCACCAGAGGTCTGGCAGTTAACTGAAGCCTCTAGCATGAAATTTAATCATAGATTAAACCATAACGACTCCAAGTTACTGCCATTTTCTCCAGATATAATGGAGCAGAGCTGTCAGAGTGAAATCCTGACTGACTCAATGATTGTATAAAATGCCATGGAGAAGTGCCTGTCTCTTCGATGGCTTAAGAAGGCAGAGTAAACACGGAGCGTTAAATCAACTCAGAAAAAAAGTCAGATTGCCATCACATTTTTCATGCAGCAAGAAGGTGAAGAGAACTGAAATCAGTGTCTTTTAGCAGGGTATTCTTTAATCTAATTGTACTGTCAATCATGGCTCAAGAGTTAAGTGCTATGGGAAAACAATACCATGAGAAATCATACAGGAAAAAGATGAAAAATCAGGAGTACCCTCCAGCAGTCATGGATTTGTCCTGTGACATGGAGGCTCATTTCAAACTTTTAAGTGCTTTTTGGTCTGAAGAAATAAGAACTCTATTATTTTTAAAATGGTAATGAGCGCATTATAATTATAGTTCAGAAATGAACATTTTATGAAATTCTTTGCTTTTGGGGGGGTACTGACCAAGAGTTCTTTAAAAAAAAAAAAAAAGTAAGCTTTTTAAACCCTAAAAATTAAAATAAAGGGAAGTCTGCACAACTACTATGACCAGATGCTGTCATGTTGATTTCGACTCATAGTGACCCTATAGGACAGAGTAGAACTGCCCCATAGGGTTTCAAAAGCTGTAAATCTTTTCGGGAGCAGACTGCCACATCTTTCTCTCAAAGGGAGTCTGCACTAAATAAAATGACACACAGATTTCTCTTTTTAAATGTTTGTGAAACTGAAGGACGAGAGGTTGCAACATGGGGAAACTCTGACCTTCTCGGCGCCCACCTTTGATCAGGCAAAAATTCACAGGTAAATCTTGCTTAGAACCCTTACCTTATGATATGAAATTACGAGCTCTAGAGTCTGCCTATATTGCTAACATCTCGGGACTTATTCTGATGTGAAGGATCAGCAACAGGTAGACGTTGGGAGCTGCTTGGGGAATCTTCTCGCGCTTTATTGCATCACTTTTCAAGGTATTTCCAGTGCTTACTCAGAAAAAAAGAGCAAGGAGTGCTGAGGTGCTAATAGGCATACAGACTTTGAAACAATTCGTAAAACATCTTTCTCAACCCTTTCCACTTCAGCAGCCTTCTCTCTCCCGTCTCTATATTTCTGGCACTTAAACTTATTTTCATCAAAAAAGTGGGTATGTTGATTTATTTCAGCCAAATTAACCTTGCTGTAAGGAAAGCTGCTAATAGACTTTACCAAAGTAGCTCATCACACACAAGATTCCCTACATCTTCTGTGGCAGCTACAGTGATTTCAGTTAAGGGTCAGCAAGACCCTTAAGGAGCAGGAATTTCTGGAAATACAAAACCTGCTTCTATCTTTCATGTTGTTCTCTTTGGCATTCACCAGAACTGTGTCTTCTCAGACTCAGAGTTCCAGCCAGGCAAATTGACAGGGATGTACCAGGAGAGATAAACAGCATCAACTAGATCTAGCAGTAAGAGTTGCAACTTGAAAATATTTAAGGAGTACATGATATTTTATTTTAGTTCTTCTATGCACAGTGATTAAGAGCACAGGCTGCTAACCAAAAGGTCAGCAGTTTGAATCCATCAGCTGCTCCTTGGAAACCCTATGGGGTATGCTATAGGGTCGCTATGAGTTGGAATCAACTCAACGACAACAGGTTTGGTTTGTTTTTTGTTATCAACAGGCTATTCAAATTGTTGTTTAGCTGATCACGTAACCTTCTATGCCACGTAATTCAATAAGTTGCCAATGATTACAGAATCACTGAAAAACATTTTAACTCAAATATTTATTGAGTCTTTCTACAAGTTTTTGCCAGGCATTAATTCTACTGGAAAGGCAATTTTTGGATTTTTCCTTAAAGTGTCATTGCTATTAGCTACCTCCTCCATAATCCCCACTTATGTAACTTAGGAACATCAGCACTGCTAAGCTAAAATATGTTAATACTTAAACACAGGAGAGCATGGTTCATTTAAAAAGCTATGTCACCCTGTTCTACACATGTGCAGAAACACCTGTGGGTTTTGCCTCACCAGGATTCATTTCCCTCTTTCTTTTGAAATAACATTTGGATTTTCCTTAGGGGAATTCTCCTATTCCATCATATGCAGTCTAGACGAGAGGGTTAGTTAAGTAGCCCTCCCCTCTCCTGACCTGGGAGATCCAGCTGGGCACTCTGATCCTCCCTCCCAGGAATCTGAACCTTGAGTAACTTGTCACAAGTTGACTTGGGGTGAGCTGACTCACCTCAGAGGAAGGACTCAAAGGAGTCTAGCCACAATTCCTGACACTCATATCCCCAGAGCAGCCCTGACCCTGACTTTCAAATTTCCTTTGATTCTCTGAACTCATCTATAGGCCAGTAGGCCTCAAGCAATGATGTGCATAAAATTGACATTGAGAGCTCATTAAAAACTAAATTATCAGGACCCACCCTGAGATTCAGATTCCCCAGGTCTGGGATAGTTTCCTAGGAATGAATGAATCAATCAATCTATGTATCATCTATCTATCTATCTCTATGTATCTATCTATCTCTACCTATCTATTTATCCATCTAATCTACCTACCTACCTATCTAATCTATTTTTATTTTTTGACAAACACCTCTCATTATTATCATGCTAATGACCCAAAGAACACACTTTAAGAAACACTGCTATAGACCTCTAATGAATTCCATTTTTTAAACCAGAAAGAGTTGATTTCTGTTGTGCAACACCAAATAACCTTATTTTATCCACCCTCTATAAAACTTTTTTTTTTTTTATAAAACTTAGGAGAGTTATTAGTAACAAAGAGGCATATACCCTTGATGCAGAGGTCCCTGGGTAGCGTAAGCAGTTTGCTCTTGGCTACTAACCTAAAGGTTGGTGGTTCAAAGCCACCCACTGGTGCTGTGGAAGAAAGGCCTGGAGATCTTCTTCCATAAAGATCACAGTCAAGAAAACCCTATAGAACAGTTCTACTCTGTCATACATGGGGTCACCATGAGCCAGAATTGACTTAATGGCAATGGGTTTGGCTGTTTTGTTTTTGTTTTTGTTTTTAACCTGGGTGAGGAGGGAGGAGGAGAGAGATTACAGATCTTCCAAGTTAATTCTTTTTTTTTTTAACTACTCTTTACCTCCTTTAGCCAGGGCTCTTGGAGATCATTACAGAAGCCTCAATTACTGATGAGAGTATATCCCACTCATCTTTGTTGAAAAAAATTAGAGACGGACCCCTTTGAATTAGTGTCACTTTGTTTCCTATCTGCCCCAAAATAAACCTGATTCTCCTAATAATGCAACTGCCAAAGGGGAGGCACTGAGGCATTTGGGGATGTTTCAGGGACTCACAGAGACCATCCCATCTCACCCCCCACAAAAAAAAGAAAGAAAGAAAGGTAAGAAAATGGAGCCAGAACAAGCCTGATCCCTTAGTCACAGCATGGGAGAAGCTGCCTTGCCCCTCATTCCCTTTATTTGGGTTTGTTGTTTGGAAATCAGTATGGATTACATAAATTCTTTATTTCTTTGGTCGAGAAATGGGGCTATGCTCATCACAAAAGTGCAAGAAAAAAGAAATCCCACTAAACAAAAAATGAAACTTCTTCTGATGATTCAAACAGAAGAGAATTGGCTGTTATTTCAATGTAATAGCAAGAAAGAAAGGAACGGAGGAGTCCTGCTCAATGGGAAGCGGATCTATTCAGCAGAAAGGTCACCTGGCAGCTGAGGCCTCCACACCTACAATACAAAAGGCTGCAGCAGAAACCGGACACCTCATGTGCTTCAAGGAGGAGGCAGGGAGGGACAGCACATCTCCTAAAATAGGACCCCCTACTTTCGTATCTGGGAAAGATGTTAGGGCAGCTTTAGCTATAGCTGCTAAAGCCTTTAATTCAAAGTTTTAACAAAATAATCTGGTGGCGTTATTATTTTTAAATGATTGAGCTTAAAAATACTTCTATATATATATATTTAACTAAAATTACATTTGCCTACTTTGTAACCACTGCTTTTAAATGAAGTTAATTTGTGGTTTTTGGTTAACTTCATTTAAATTAGGACGAAAATCTCTTCTACACTTGAGCAGGTACTACTTGCTAGGGGTAAATAAGCTCATTCTGGCCTTAGAGCCTCAAAAGAAATACACACGAAACGTAATCTAAACAGAGAAAAGAGGGCTAAAGAGCAGTTCTAAACTCTAGCAACAAAATTCACCTTCTTCTTTATAAAACTGATGAGACCATGGAACCAAACTTTATATCATCATAAAACTCTGTGTGCATGTGTTCATATACACACCACCCAACACACACACAGAAGAATATAATGAACTATACAGAAATATATGTACAGAGTCCTGGTGGCACAGTGGCTAAAAGCTCAGCTGCTAACCAAGAGGCAGGCAATTCAAATCCACCATCTGCTCCTTGGAAGCCCTATGGGGCATTTCTACTCTGTCCTACAGGGTTGCTATGAGTCAGAATTGATGGCAATTATTTTTTATACATAAAAAAAATACACACACGTAATAGAAATTGCATATCATAATGACAAGTGAAAACAGAAGGGGGTAGTAGAAAAGTAAGAATTTGATATTATTTCTTCAGCACTATTTATTTATTCAGGAGCTCTGGTGGCACAGTAGTTAAGTGCTCAGTTGCTAACCAAAAGGTCGGCAGTTCAAATCCACCAGCTGCTCTATGGAAATCCTATGGGGCTGTTCTGTTCTATCTATAGTGTCACTATGAGTCAGAATCAACTCGACAGCAATGGGTTATTTATCCATTCAACAAATACGTCTGGAGCATCTGCCATGGACCAGGCATTCTTGCTAGACAATAGGGATTCAAAATCCAAAAACCAAACCTATTGCTGTCAAGTTGATTCTGACTCATAGGGATCCAATATGACAGAGCCGAACTGCCCCACTGGCTTTCCAAGGAGGGCCTGGTGGATTCAAACTGATGACCTTTTGGTTAGCAGCCTGAGCTCTGAACCATTTCACCACCAAGGCTCCAGACAATAGGGATACAACAAGGAAAAAGGGGTCCAGGGAACCCAGAATTCAATGGGAAATTAAAAGGCATAATTATGACAAAGTAAACTAAGTGTTAATGTAGGAAAAGTTTAAGACACCTAACCCAGTCTTTGGAACAGCCCCATCTGAGGCACAGAGGCAAACAAGAGCACTGGAGGTTTGGTGGACTGAATGACATTCAATGCCATTAGGAGTTCAGAATGTGAAGGTGCTGAGTTAAGGCTGAGAAAGCAATCAGGAGCTTGATCAAGAATGGTCAAGTACCATGTTGATCAGTTTGTTCTTTGTTGTCAGAAAATGGAAAGCAACTGAGGGTTTTAAGCAGGGAAATTACATGATTACGTTTGAGAAAAAATCTCAGCGGCAGCTATACTAAACCCAAAAACCCAGGGAGAGTGGAATGTTGGAAGAATTGAGACTAAGGCAGGGAGACCAGTCAGGAGTTTAATACAGTAATTTGGAAGGGAAATAATAGGAGCCTGCATTAGGGTTAAGGAGCCTTGGTGGCATAGTCGTTAAGAAGTTTGGATCCACTATCGGCTCTTCAGAAGCCCTATGGAGCAGTTCTACTCTGTCCTATACAGTGGCTATGAGTTGGAATTGACTCGACGGTAATGGGTTTGGTTTGGGGCATTAGGGTTAAGGAGCCCTGGTAGCATGGTGGCTAAGTAAATTTGGTTTCCTGGTTTGCATTAGGGGTGAGATAGGTGGAATATGGAGAAGAGAACAGACTCTAGAGCTACTGGGGAGGTAGAAGTGACTGAACTGATGAAGTGATGACTGATTGGATTCAGAGTAAAGGGGAGGAATAGTGATTCTGTTTCTGGCTTGAACAATTGGGACTATAATGATGACATTTACTGTGACCAGTAAGGTGGGAATAGGTACAGGCTTTGGTGGGAGAGTGGACAAGAAGGGTGTAGGTGCCATAGGAAAAGCACCAAGACAACTAAGTTCAGTTTTGCATAAACCCTGTTTGAGGTGGCTATGGAGTTCCCAAATAGAGATGGAAGCTTTTGGATGGTTATACGTATCTAAAACTTGGAAGAAAGAGCTGAGCTGGGCATATAGATATTGTAGCCATCAGCATATACACAGAATAATTTCCCTTCAGTTTTTCTGAACATTCCTTCTAAGTCTACTTTCTAGGTTTTCCTTCTCCTAAGCGTTCCTCAAATGTATGTTGGGTGTTCATCAGCTTCTCAAGAGCTGAAGACAGGCTTATGACCACCTGAAGGAACAACAATATAGACAGAAAAAAAAAAATTTTCAATGTAGACGAGAAGGGATGGTAAGAGAAATATGAAAACAGGAGAATGTGGTATCACAGCATTGAAAGGAAAGGTGTCTCAAGACAGTGGAATGGGGCCAGGGCCAATGGATATGAATATTTGATCATCTTCGCTGGTGTGCACCTTTAATGGAGGAGAATGACTCACTAGGCCAGGATAAATTAATGAAAATATCCCTCACGATGATTTACCTTCCTCTGCTTAGATCCTGTACATTCCTTCTGATCTTCAGTTACTTAGGAAATGTGCTAAAAGCAAAGACATTTCAGAGTATAAAATAATTCGGTAGGATTTGATTGCCCTTTGGGAAACAGGTTCTTAGCATGCAAAGCCAAGGACTCAACCCTGACCAATATAGTATAGCCCATCTACAGACAACACCCAATGAAGCTCAGACCTGAAGAGCAAATCAGAGCTTGCCTTTCTTTATTTCAAAACACTTTAAGTACAAGTTCTACATTAACAAATTCCACAATTTACAGATTATTTTCACTGACTGTATTTTAAGTTCAGTGATTTCTAATGAGATCAGGTACCCTGGTGGCACAGTGGTTAAGAGCTCAGCTGCCAACCAGATCAGCAGTTCAAATTCACCAGGTCCTCCTCAGAAACCCTATGGAGCAGTTCTACTCTGTCCTATAATTCTACTCTGTCTTACTCTGCCGCTATGAGTCGGACTTGGCTTGATGGCAATGGGAGGGTACATATATATAAATTTATAAGCCTTTCTGGAAGAAGGTGAGGGATAAATTAAGGCATCACATTAAATATTTATTACAAAAATAAAAATGTTCTTATTATAAAAAAAGTCTAACTATATAAAGTAAAAAGTAAAATCCCACCTGTCCCCCTATAACCCCTCTTCCTTGAGCTATCACACACTGGTATAGCCTTCTGGGCATCTTCTTATGCAAATACCAACAAAGACATAAACATATATAGAGTAAATGCAATCGTACTCTATTCATTGCTCTGCAACTTATTTTTTCTATAACTTATTATCAGAATATAAACCTCTGTCTATGTTAGTCTATACACATCTAGCTCATTTCCTTTAATGCCTGCATGGTATTCCCTACTACAGGTATACCATTAGTTTCTCCTATTGTCAAATATTCCAGTTATGTCAAATATATTTTAATGTTCCATAAAATGGTATATCTCTCCCACTAGGCTAAGTCTTCCTGAGGGCAGGGCTTAAGGGTCCAATTCCTCTCTCTATTCCTAGATTTTGCAATCAAAAAAACTAGATGTTCTTGAGTCAGTTCCAGCCCTGGGCAAAGAACAGGTGCTGAGTAATTGCTTCTTGAATGAATGGATGGATAATGACTTCTGCAAAAAACAAAAAAACAAAACCAGTTGCCGCCACGTAGATTCTGACTCATAAAGACCCTACAGGACAGAGCAGAACTGCCCCATAAGGTTTTCAAGGAGTGGCTGGTAGATTTTGAACTGCCAACTATTTGGATGGCAGCCATATCTCTTAACCACTGCACCACCAGGGCTCCCCATAATTAGACTACACAAAAACTTTCTTTAAAACAATCAGTTCCCCTTTCCAGAAGTGATCGCACCTTTCTTGCCACAGAAGAAGTGATACTCAGATGCAGATGAAGGTAGGAATAACAATCCTTTAAAGGGTTAAAAGAGTTAACACTTTATTGAGTACTTACTATGTGCGGAGTGTTTTCATAGTATAACACATGTAATATTCCCAGGAAACCTACGAGTATGATTTTATTATGCCCACTTAACAGAAAGAGAACTTGAGGCCCAGAACGATGAAGTGACTTGCCCACAACATGCAAACTCTAGGACCCTTCTGCAGAGTGTGTTGTCATTCACATATTAAACTGCCTCTTCAATGGAAAGGGAAAAAAAAGGAGTGATCACAAGAATATGCGGAGGCGGTGTTAAGGCAACTAGTGGACCCCTGTTGCATGCTGTCAAGTCAATTTCAACTTATGGAAACCCTACAAGACAGAGTAGAGCTGCCCCATTAGGGTCTCCTAGGCTATAATGTTTAGACCATATGGCCAGGTCTTTTCTCACGTGGAGTCGCTAGTGGGTTCAAACCACCGACCCTTTAGTTAGCAGCCTACGGCTTAACCATTGTACCACCAGGGCTCCTTAGAAGACTAATACATTCCCCAAAATGGAATAGAGTAGCTTTTCTGATGGAAGACCCTATGCCCCTGAAAAATCAGCAACACGTTCATCCTCTATACGTGCCCAGCGGTTGCCTCCCCTAACTGAATTCTGTATTTCCTCTCTGTGCTCTTACTTAACATTTATAGGCATCTTCATCTATCTCATTTTCTATTAATAAAATGTCATTATGTAATGAAGCTTATAATTAAAGCAAAACGTAAAACTCTGAAAAATTTAATTAAACCATTAAGTGGCCTTTTTCTCATAGAATACTTTAAATAGTAGTGTTTGTTATTTCCAAAGCTGAGGTGTTTTGCTCTAATGTAGGCATATATCTTTTGAAGAACATTTTCACATCCTAGAGAGATGAACACGAGTTAGAAGAAACATTTAGGACTTTATGGGCACCTTAAAAATTTGAAGGACTTTAACAGCCAAAGTTAAAGCTATTAAAAACACACGCAGTCCCAAATCTGCCAAGTCAGTAATCTCTCGCTCAAGCAGAGATCCCCTGCCGAAAGGACACAGAAATTTGACTTAAAGAAAAAAATACAGGTTTTAAAACCCAAATATCATTCTCAAAGGACATCTCAAGACACATCCGGAAAGCTCCAAATTATAACCACCATGGGTATGAATTTTATTTATTTGTGGAGAAATAGAATTATGCCACCAAAAACTAAAAAAAAAAAAAATCATTTCAATGAAAAGATATTTTTCAAGACAGAGGAAACAAATCTATAGCTTAAACTTATTCTATGTAATAGAATAATTCTGATAATTTGGAAAAAGTATGAATTTTGAGAAAAAAAAAACCCATAACTTAAAAAAAAAAAAAAAACCTACCATTCTACTAGCCAGAAATCTCTATTAACTGGCACTTGGGCATATCTCAAGTTCAACGATGACTATTTTTTTCTTTTACTCAGAAACATTATAAAATTTTAGCATTAATTAAATTTAATTGCAATCCAAATATTTAAACTTAGAAATACATTCCAAACAAGATGAACAAAACACTGAACTTGGACTAAGAATAAATTTCAGTTTGAATCTCAGCTTGGCCACTATCCAGCTTTGGGGCCTTTGGAAATACAGTTAATTTCTCTAATTCGAAGTTTTCTCATTTATAAAATGGCAATATATGTCATCGTACTACATACAATGTTGCAGCACTTAATTTGCTGATGTTATTTATTATTCTCATGCCAAACCCAAAAGACAAAGATTGGATTTATAAAGACACAGATAACAAAAGGCAATAATAATGAAAACTAACCAAAAAAACCGAGGTATTCAACTTATATCACAACTGGTTTACAATGGAGTCATTGGAACAAGACGCCATTGTCAGTCAGTCAGAGACTACCTGTACCTGCACCAGGTCATTCTCCAACATTTAGCTCATTTACCAAAGCTTGCCATGATTACTGGCATGAAGCAACTAACACAGCGAGAGCACTGGTAGTTCCTTGATAGAATTCTTGTTTTTATATGGGAGACCAGAAACCCTGGTCGCGTACTGGTTAAGTGCTATGGCTGCTAACCAAAGGGTCGGCACTTCGAATCTGCCAGGTGCTCCTTGGAAACTCTATGGGGCAGTCCTACTCTGTCCTACAGGGTCGCTATGAGTTGGAATCAACTCGAAGGCACGGGGTTTGGTTTGGTTTGGTTTTTATATGGGAAACCTGGGTTCAATTCCTGTCCAATGCACCTCATACGCAGCCACCACTCGTCTGTCAGTGGAGGCTTGTGTATTTCTATGACGTTGAACACGTTTTAGCACAATTTCCAGAGTAAGATGGACTAGGAAGAAAGGTCTGGCAACCTATTTCTGAAAATCCACCATTGAAACCCTATGGATCACAACGCTCTGATCCTCAACCGGTCATGGGGATGGTGCAGGACCAGACAGAGTTTCACTCTGTTGGACAGTTAATAACAAGAATCAAGACAATACGGAGAGCGACTGTCGAGAGCCAGCATCTACCACTTCCCTCTCTACCATTCTCCTTACTGTGGTTTCTCTGTCTTTCGACCTCATTTCATACTGGCTACCAGTTTTTGAAAAATAACTATGTGTCAGGAAATACGCTAAATGCTTGACAAACATTATTTCATTTTGACTCTCAAAATAAACCTTTAAGGTTTTACTATTATCCTAATTACACAGAAAAGTATGGCTCGAAATGAGAAAAGAGCTTCCCACTACCACACTATAAATAAATGATAACATCAAGATTCAAACCCAGGTCAGTCTGATCTCATTTTCTAACTATGTCCACATATACTACTTGATCTTCATTCATTTTATTATTCTAATTACCAGTTGGAAACCCTGGTGGTGTAGTGGTTAAGTGCTACAGCTGCTAACCAAAAGGTTGGCAGTTCAAATCCACCAGGCGCTCCTTGGAAACTCTATGGGGCAGTTCTACTCTGTCCTATAGGGTCACTATGAGTCGGAATCGACTCGACAGCAATGGGTTTAATTATCAGTTGCTTTTGTCCTTGTTAGCTCTTTTTTGAACAAAAAAACCCTCAAAAGACAAGATACCCTAAGAGAAAAAGAGGCAAGAGACTTGAACACTTCACAATAGAGGATTCCCGAATGGCCAATAAATATACGAAAAAGTGCTTGACTTCATTAGTTATCAGGGAAATGCAAATTAAAGCCATAACACGGTACTTCTACACACTCTCCAGACTAGCTAAAATTTAAAAGATAATACCAAGTCTTGGTGAGGCACTACTAATGGTACTAATGGGAATATAAACTGATTGAACCACTCTGGAAACTGTTTAGCAGTATCTACTTACGCTGAATATATGCATACCCCATAACTTGGCAATGTCTTTCTTAGATTTATATCCCACAGAAATACATACATATACATTCACAAAACGACACATCACAAATGTTTATAAGAGCACTATATGTAATAATCCCAAACCAGTAACTATTCAAGTGCCCATCAACAGTAGGATGGGATGATTAGATCAGCCACACAATGGAATACTATACAGGAATGAGCATGAGCAAGCTACAGCTACTTGCAACCACATGGCTCAATCTCATAAATATAATGAACAGCTACATAAGCTGGACCAAATACAGTATATGCTGTATGAGTCCATTCATATGAAACTCAGAAAAGGAGAAAAACGAATACACGATATTAGAAGTCAGTAGAGTGGGTACTGGGGGGGCGGGGGTGGGCAGGCAACTGGCAACTGGAAGGGGATATAAGGGTGCTGACAATGCTTGGTTTCTTGATTGGGTGTTAGACACTTGTGTTCACTTGTGAGCATACATCAAGCCCAACACTTAGGATTTCTGAACTTTAATGCATGTAGACTGTATTTCAATAAAAAGTTTACCAAAAATAGTATCGATCTCCACTCCTCCAAGCATGGAAATGACAATATTTTAGGTGTTTTACAGAAATGTACACATTGTATGCCATAGTTACGTATTCTTTAAACATAAGAATATTTATTCAGCTGACGGATTTTCATGTCATTTAATAAAATAAAATTGCAAAAAAAGTTCAGGTAAAAACAGGAATTACTTCTGAGATATAAAACTGGGCTCTAAAATAATGATGATTGAGTATAAGCAAAATAATGAAGACTAGATCTAGAAAATATGAATAATAATGTCAAAAAGAGAGGGTTATGCATTGCAGTCTTATAGAGAAAGAGTGGGACCACTTTCTACAGAGAGGGCCCATTGCTCACAGAACAACTTTAAATAAGAAAGCAATGAGAGCAACATTCAACAACTAGGGGAGGAAATCTAAGTGAGGTGACAGCTATGGAAGGTGAAAAGCTAGAAATGAAGAACTATGACATATACATATAACTTAATTTGATGCCCACATCACTTTTATTGCTGAGAGACAATGTTAGAGTAGGAGGAATCCTTAACAAAGCTGTCATACTTTCTTTAAAAAAAGGTATGAGAACTAGTGGAGGATAATATATATATATATATAAATCAGCCTCTAACTCCTAAGCTTTAAAAAAAAAGCTTTAGTTGGAATTTAATACTGGTCTGACCTGAGTCTCTCTCCCCTAACACAGGCAATAGACTGGAGAAAAGCCACCAAGACAGCCCATTTGATTTGACTGCCCTGCCCCCACCACTAGCATCACTTAGGGTTTGGGCTGCCCTTTGCCTTGTTGTCCACCTGAGTTTTCAGTGAGCAGCCTCCAAACTCCACTCCTCATCTGCTTCGCAGGCAAGTTAGGGAGCTTGGTGACAGATAAATAGATAGTGCACTCTTCTTCTCCAAGGAAATGAAGTAGGTTCCAGATTTAACATATCTATAGCTTTTTTTTTTTTTTTATAGCTTTGAGTTGGCCACCTATAAACAAAACTGCAACCCATATATTCATGTGTCAAAGAAAAGAGGCTAAAACAGCAGCAGGTGGGTGACAGGTTAGAGTCCCCAAGAGACAAATGTTCTAAAAGAAAAGAAAATTTATTTCTAGTGACCAAGGTGTAGAAATTTCTTATTGTCTTCAAAATGTATTTTCCCTGGCTCCTTAACAAAAATACAGGGTAAAAAAGTTTGAAAATTAGCATACGAATCAAACCTCCATTCCTTTCAGTGAAGATTCCAAAAAAATGCAGATTACATTGTATCCTCTTCCTATTTATTTACATGTTCAATGTCACGAAAAGGACAAAAATAAGTAGGGTAAAAATTACTGCTTTGTTTGATGCCTTATTGATAAATTCCTCTATCTAATTGGCTACATAACTACAGACTTCTAATTCATTACAAAAGAACCAACAGGAATGCATAAAGCTCTCGAGTTATCAGTCTCCACTATTCTATAAAAACATAGATTTTAAATTTCAAATTATTTTTATTTTGAATTTAAGATTTCTTTATGTGGATAATTACACTCTCTAAAAACTTTGTAACTCTTATTCTCACATCTTATTAAACAGCAATTAATTTCTGTGTTGGAAAAAAAAATCTATCCCTGCAGATGTCATCTTTAAAAAATTTGTGCTTGCTACCTCACTGCTACATTTATTCCTTAGATATCAACTGTTGCATTCAGGAAACAAGCAGCACTGAATGTTTAACAATTACAAAAACCAGTAAGCCAAATGCACTTTTTAGGCTTTTAATTATTTAACAAAATTGAATATTTTCTTTAAAATTTAATAGGAATGTAGTTGTCCTTTCCCCACCTTCCCACCCTCAGTCTTCAACTTTATTATTTAGATCAGATCAGATCAGATTTTGACCTTGTTGGTCTTGCAACTGTCACATATATCTCTCCTAGTGGCCAATTTTCCAAGGTCACAGATTTCTTCACGTTATACCCTTACAGACTGATTAGCTTTCTTCGTAGATTTTCTATTTATTTTGAAGCCATGGACCTCAAACCAATGTTAAGCAGTTCAGCACTGCAGTTTGGCCAGCCTGCATAAACCTCCTGCTAGCTCTCACAGCGCTCCCTGAAAATAAAGTGGCTGCATGGAAAAGGAGTATGAAAATAAAGCAAGCACTTGCTCGGAGCTTGTCGGCTAGCATACTGCACACCATATTTCAATTAGCATCCAATCATTTTAAGTAGTGATACTTCAGTGTTTCTATAAGCTATCGTTATAGAATTTAATACTCAGACAGCCATTTTGCAAAACACAGCAGGTCCATGAAATAAGGGGCTATTTCAGTCTTCAGTGAAATAGTCACAGGATGATAAAGCTGTTGTAAATGCTGGCGTTACTGCAACAGCTGTGTCATCCATCAAACGATTATCAGCTACTATTTTACTGAAACTCTCCAAAATAGGATTCACTGTTAGCTTCTGTGGCTATGTGTAATCTGACAACCTCTCCAGAAAAGATTTTTTTTTTTCATGCCATAATTCCAAAATGAAGACAGAAGTACTCTAGGGAAAAAGAGAATATCAACTGGTTTGCACAGATACAGATCTCTGAGACAATGGACTTCCCAAACAGCCCCAGTGCAAGTTATCTGCAACCTTATCAAAGTAACAAGGCACTAAAGAGAAATAAAACAATGTCTGGAAAATCTCAGAAGCTTATATACCTCAGGTGCCTGGAAATCTCCTTGTGCAAATGATTGATTCTCTAGCTGGTCCTCAGCACAGGGATTAAAAACATCTGAAAGAGGCAAAACGCACCATACAGACACGAATGGTATTTTCAGCTCCTAGCCACAATTCAACAGCCATAGAAACTTACATAGGACACCCGGACTCGCCTCCGATGCACCAGCCCACAGCACTGCATGAAGAGGAGTGCAGAACGCAGTCAGCGTCTGGCTTCACCAGGCTGCGCTGTGCCTTGTCTTCTCATCAGAGCCACTGTCCATTTCTTCCCACCTTCTACTCCCAGGTAAGAGGCATGGGCAAATCAACCCTTTGCTTCTGCCTCCTAGGTAGTTTCTTTTTTTGTGTGAAAAACAACAACAGTTCCTGCAGGCATGCCAAAACTTCGTTTTCCCTTTTTCTTTTTCGGGTAATTTGATCTCTTCTTCTTCAAGGTGTTGTCTATTTACAACATCTACAAAGAATATCACTTATTTCCCTGACAGAACTATTCCTAACACAGAGTTCTGGCTGTCCAAATAAACAGAGTTTTGCGGCAACATTTTTACAGTAGCCATTCTCAACTCGGGAGATATTCAAACATCAGAGACCCTTGCATTTCACAACACTGCAGTCTCTTGCTTTTTTACAAAGAGGGGGCCTACTCTGGATGCTGTTTATGTTACTGCATCTGAGAGTGATGCTGCTCCCGCGGCGGCTCTGCTATTATTGCCGTCCTCACAGTGCACAGCCTGGCAGCCGGCATCCCGGATTCAGTGCTATCTCTGCCCCAGAGTGGGCATCTCGGATTTGCTGTTTCCCCCTCCCCCCTTTACCCTAAAAAATTACAAGAGTCGAGTCTTTAATTCACTCTGGGTTTCTAGGACTACAAAACCCCCTTCAAATTGTCAGACGCTTTGTCTTGCAGTACGTGTCTCACATGAATTGGAGAAGGATCGCCGGAGTGGCCTTGGTACCTGACTCACTCAGCCACTGGAGCTACACTGCTTTTTTTGCTCACTGCCAAATATTCATTTTCTACATTAAAGCACATTAAATAAACATAACTCTGGCAAGCCAATTTAATCAGCACAGACCTGATTAATCAGATAACATATCACCTATGATTTAGATTCAATATACTAAATACGGCTACCTAGAACCATGAAATCTTACAAGCGCATACTCCTTAGAAGCTATTATTTGCATCCTTCTCTAAAGACCCAGTATTCAGAGCCTGAGCTTATCATAATATTCTTCCTCAAAGGCCTTGCATATGTCACACCTAAAAAGATGAATTGTTAAGGCACTTGGGGATGCAACGATTAATTTGTATGCTATGAGCCATTCTAATAAGCAATGATTCATATAACCTTTTAGCGTGCCACAGCTATCGATCCAAATGTGCCCCCTCTGTCCAAGTTGCTAAGCAGCCCTGGTGGTGCAGTGGTTAAAGTGATCGACTGTTAACTGAAAGGCTAGCAGTTCGAAACTATGAGCAGCTCCTTGGAGAAAGATGGCGTGGTCTGTTCCATAGAGATTTACTGCCCTGAAAACCCTATGGGGTTGCTGTGAGTCAGAACCAACTCAATGGCAGTGAGTTTGGTTTTGGTTTTGGTCGAAGTCACTCCATATACTGTTATGACTAAAGAATATATGTTAACTATTTCATGACAAGACAATAACCTAAGTGAGCATCACAGATTATGATCACCCACCAACGTGTTATTTTGGCCCATGGAAAATGAAAACCTATTAATCCTCAACACTTCATCAATATTTTCTTAAAACTTGAGATTTAAAGTACTAACTCTGTATTATCGTGAATTAACTGGGAGGCTATTAAAGCTGAATCCCTCCCCACCACTTTTTCAGATAAGTATCTGAGGCCCGAAATGGTTGAAGTGCTTTGTCTATCAGTAATGCAAGCAAGAGTATTATTAATACACAGTCATTTTTATAATTTAAATAAATAGTCTGTGAAAACTCTATAGCTTTATTATATACTAATCAAACTTGTAATCAATAAACCACAGGTAAACATCTTTCTGGTATTCTCTGCTTTCAGCCAAGATCCATCTGACATCAGCAATGATATCCCTCGTTCCACGTCCTCTTCTGAATCTGGCTTGAATTTCTGGCAGTTCCCTGTTGATGTACTGCTACAACTGTTTTTTAATTATCTTCAGCATAATTTTACTTGCATGTGATATTAATGATAGTTTGATAATTTCTGCATTCTGTTGAATCACCTTTCTTTGGAATGGGCACGAATATGGATCCTTTCCAGTCAGCTGGCCACGTAGTAGCTGTCTTACAAATTTATGGCATAGACAAGTGAGCACTTCCAACTTCGCATCCATTTGTTGAAACATCTCAATTGGTATTCCATCAATTCCTGGATCCTTGTTCTTCTCCAACGTCTTCAGTGCAGCTTGGACTTCAGATCTTGATCATATGCTACCTCCTGCAATGGCTGAATGTTGACCAATTCTTTTTGGTACAGTGACTTTGTGAATTTCTTCCACCTTCTCTTATAAATATTACCTTCTTATGCATATTATCTGAATTGTATAGTATGATCTTTTATCTAGTAGGAAATGTCTTTTATTCTTATTCTTCTTTTTTTCAAAATGAAATGTCTGCCCTCAATAAGTTAATTTTCCAGATGTGCCCTAGAATTATTTTGCCAGGGTCCAAATAATCTCTACTAGTGTTTTGCTTGAAACTATATTCAATATACCTAATTTTGAAGTTGCCAAGGATTTCATTTTACTTGGGTCCACAATCAATGTCCATGGAAGCAACAGTCAAGAAATCAAGCAATGTATTGCAGTGGGCGAATTTGCTGCAAAACGCCTCTTTAAAGTGTTAAAAAGCAAAGATGTCACTTTGAGGACTAAGGTGCGCCTGACCCAAGCCACGGTCTTTTCAATCACCTCATACACATGTGAAAGCTGGACAATGAATAAGGTAGATCAAAGAAGAACTGATGCATTTGAGTTATGATGTTGGCAAAGAATACTGACTATATCGTCGACTGCCAGAAAAATGAACAAATCTGTCTTGGAGTAAGTACAGCCAGAATGCTCCTTAGAAGCGAGAACGGTGAGACTTTGTCTCATGTACTCTGGGCATGTTATCGGGGAAGAGGGGGGGACCTATCTCTGGAGAAGCACATCATACTTGGTAAAGTAGAGGGTCAGTGAAAAAGAGGAAGACCCTCAATGAGATGGTTTGGCACAGTGGCTGCAACAATGGGCTCAAGCATAACAACAATTGTGAAGATGGTGCAGGACCGGGCAGTGTTTCATTCTCTTGTACACAGGGTCGCCATGTGTAGGAACTGACTCGACAGCACCTAACAAAGGTGATACTAATGCCATTACCTCTTTGGAAATAGCACCACCACCCCTCTCATGGCCATGCCCAATCAATGACATCTACAGAGCTCCCTACACAGTTTAATAGTTTGAGAAATATGTTGCCTATAGCAATTGAAATCTGTCTTGGAAGAAGTACAGCCAGAATGCTCCTTAAAAGCAAGGATGGTAAGACTACGTCTCACATACTTTGGACATATTATCAGAAGGGATCGGTTCCTGGTGACGGATATCATGTTGGTAAATAGAGGGTCAGCAAAAAGAGGAAGACCCTCAAAAAAATGGATTGACATAATGGCTGCAACAATGGGCTCAAACATAGCGACAACTGTGGGGATGATGCAATAGCGGGCAGTGTTTCATTCTGCTGTACACAGGGTCACTATGAGACCGAACTCACTGGATGGCACCTAATAACAACAACAATAATTCAACTTCCATGTATTTGAAGGTCTAAAAGGGAAATGATAGATAGATGATAGGTTGACAGTCTAGAATATGATTTTATGATTAAATCAGAAACTTAAGAGTTAAGAAAAGAAATTCTTCATTATACTGCAAGTTAGCTTTTGAAATAAGTCCTGGAAAAAACTCAACACATTCTGGACCATACAATATATATTTCTAGTAGGTAGGATTTAAATTTGATTTTTTTTAAGATACTTAAGTGGGAAATAGAGCAAGTAAAACAAGAGAACATGTACTTCCAATTCAAGCTTTTTCTTAAGGACTCTTCACTGCTTCTACCTCCACATGCTTATTAGAATAACCAAACAGAAATAAAGAATAAGAATTAATTTAAAGTCGGCATAAGATGAAAACACTAGGGAAATGATCTCTTTTATGGTTCTGAACTGGATTTCGAATTCACTTAAGTTTCTATCAACTATGATTTTATAATACACAATACATAAAAATATCTAGTTCATTAGAAATCCTACCTACCTTGCCATTCAGGAGCCCATGAAAGGATGCCAAGCACCAACTGATTTGATTCAGCAAACATTTACTGAGCACCATCTATTTTCTTGGCACTGTGATAGGTGTTGGAAATACGACATGAATACAACACAGTCCACGCATGCTTCCAGTCCCTTATAATACAGCAGAGGAAAGACAGCATAGTGTTTAAGTGCTATGGAAACACAGAGGAAGTAACTTATAACTATCCCTGGAAAGAACATAAAAGATTCACAGGAGGGGAAACACTTTTGCTAGACTTGAAGGACAGGTAGAATTGCACCAATTGGAAAATGGCAGAAGAATCCCAGGCAATAGGGCAGCAAAAGCAAAAGCACGGAAGAATAGATACAGAAAGTATTCTGTTTATCTAGAATGTATACAGAATAAATATTCACATTCAGACAAGAGGGCTAGATCCCAGACCCCTCAAACTAAACCAACTACTCTCACCAATTCAGTCCTTATTCACCTCTATATTCACAACACTTAGCAGAGGAATCTTTGTCACATAGTAAGTGTGACAAAGGTTCCTACGTCCTCTCATTAGCCATTCTTTACTTTTTCTAAGATGACAGAAATGGGCACTTGGCTGTTTGGCTAAGATAAATTTCCCAGCCTCCATTGCAACTAGTTATGTCCATATAACTAGATTCTGAATAATGGGATATGACTGGAAAGGATGTCTACCAACATCCTAGCCGTGTTCTCAGAGGGAATGGAGTATGCTTTCCCCTTCTTCTTTTTACCTTTCTTGCTGGCCAGAATGTAAACATACTGTTAGGACCTGGAGCAGCCATTTATATGAAAAGGATGCTTCATGTCAACGAGAACAGAGCAACAAGATAGGAAGAGCCTGAGTCCCTAGGACCGAGGAGCTACCATATCAGCCCTATATCACTTATATTTGCGTGTCACCAACATGCAAGAGAAGCCCTGGTGCAACCAAAAGGTCGGTAGTTTGAATCCACCAGCCACTCACTCCTTGGAAACCCTATGGGGCAGTTCTACTCTGTCCTTTAAGACGGCTATTAGTTGGAATCGACACAACGGCAATTGTTTGGTTTTGGATTTTTAACATGCAAGAGAAGTAAACTCCTATAGTATGTCCTTTTTCCTTTGACCTCAGAAGCTGTATTTAAATGAATACAGTAAACCCGCTGCCACTAAGTCTATTCCAACTCATAGCGACCCTATAGGACAGAGTACAACTGCCCCATAGGGTTTCCAAGGAGCGCCTGGTGGATTCGAACTGCCCACCTTTTGGTTAGCAGCCGTAGCTCTTAACCACTAAGCCACCAGGGTTTAGGCACCTAAAAATGTTTCTGGAATGAGTGATTAATTAACAGAATCCAAGACTGTGAAAAAGGTGGTGGAATGGGAGGGAGAACAGGTGACAAGAGGGCAGAAGGTGAGAAGACCAGAGTGGGTCTGGACTGTGAAGTATCTTGACTATCACAGCAGAGTTTACACTTTATCTTGCAGGACATTAAAAATTATGAAGACGTGAATGTTTTATTAAGAGATATGAAAAAAACTTCAGATTATTTGGTTCTAAAAACTGGTCAGTAGTCCATTATCAGTGAGAAATTTGAATCTTTGAGTTTCTGCAGTTGTCTGCAATAAATGTATACTTACTAAAAAATAAAATTTAAAAAAATCACTAAAACTAGATGTTTGGTTCATGAAGCTAAATCACTAACCTAATGAATTGTTAAATTCACCATTTTGTTATAATACCAGATACATAACAATACTAAAAAGGAACAATGAGAGGTAGATTGATAACAGCAGCAAATTAAAACTAGTTTTAGATGAATGTATACAATGTCAGTGCCAGTACCTTTGTCATCTAGTGTTGCTGTAACAGAAATACCATGAGTGTACGAATTTAACCAACAGAAGTTTATTCTCTCACTGTCTAGTAGGCTAGAAGTCCAAATTCAGGGCATCAGCTCCAGGCGGTGACTTTCTCTCTCTGTTGGCTCTGGAGGAAGGTCCTTGTCATCAATCTTGTCTTGGTCTGGGTGCATCTCAGCACTGGAACCTCAGGTCCAAAGGGCACACTCTGCTCCTAACACCGCTCTCTTGGTGGTATGAGATGCCCATGTCTCTCTGCTCCCTTCTCTCTTTTATATCTCAGAAAAATTGGCTTAAGACACTAGCTAATCTTGTAGTTCTCATTAATATAACTGCCACTAATCTATCTCATTAATGTCATAGTGATTGATTTACAACACATAGGAAAGTCTCATCAAACGACAAAATGGTGGAAAATCACACAATACTGGGAATCATGGCCTAAACAGAGTTGACACGTATTCTGGGGGGGCACAATTCAATCCATGACAGCTAAATATTTTTAAAAGTCCAGGACATTTACTTCTGGGCAATGCTTGTAATTCCGAGAATTAATGTTGGTTTACTATTCCCTTTCTGTGTTGTTACCAGTTAGGAATTATACAGAGTGGATGTTGAACATTGGATGAAGTACCTGTTTTGAGAAGAAAATTCTTTGATAACAAAGAATAAAACCAGAAATAGAGAAGCCTTTCGTGGTAGAACTGAAGGTTCCTTGTCAGGGCTGACTGGGCTTGAGTGCTTATGGCTCCTTTTGTGGCTGTGGTTTCAGGAAAGAAGTGTTGCTCCTCAACAGACTCTCCAGTCATGCATTCATTGTGCTCTTCCTTCATAGTATGTTGTTATAACTGCAACCACTCAGAGCCTGGCATTCTTAAGTTCACCAAAAACTTCTTCACTAATTCAGTGAAAACAAAAAAGGACCAACTCTCTATTATTCTTCTATTCAGTCAACAGTATCAGCTGAGTGCTACTTACCATGTGCATGCAATCTGCTAGGTCCTAGTAATAAAAACAAGTAAAACAGCCATGGTTCGTGACTGACTACCATACCATACCAGTTGCCATCGTGCTGATTCTGACTCACGGGGTTTTTAATGGCTGATTTTTTTGGAAGTAGATTGCCAGGCCTTTCTTCTAAAATGCCTCTGGGTAGACTCAAACCTCCAACTTTTCAGTTGGCAGCCAAGTGCTTTAACTGTTTGCACCACTCAGGGACTCCTCCTTGACTACAGGGAGCTTAAAGTCTGGGAGTCAAGACCATTTGAATCAAATAATTACACAAACATATAATGAAGAACTTATTCACACAAACATATAATGAAGAACTAGTAAGTTCTTTGAAAAAAAGCATAGATTACTATAGCAATGTATACAGGTAGACATGTTCTAGAATTATGGGAGTTAGAAAAGGCTTCCCTGATGAAGTGAGATTTGAGCTGAAGGCTGAAGGGTGGAGAGGAGTTAAACAAATGAAGGTGAGATGAGGCAGAGAGATGGAAAACAGTAGCCCTTGCAGGCAGATGAAACACTAATTACAGGAAGGAGAATGCTGCATTTAAGCATCTGGAAGACAAAGTAAGGGAGAAAGAGAGTAGGGCAAGATGAGGTTAGAGAGGCTAGTGATTGCCAGATCATAAGTACCATGCCGAAAATATTTACCTTTATAGAAAGAGCAGTGAAATTCAATTACAAGAGTCAAGGTCAGATTTTTATTATTTAAAATTCACTTTGGCAGTGGAGTTGGAGCTAGTTTGCAAGTTGCATAGACAAGAAGCAGGGAGACCAGGTAGGAAGCTGCTGTATTTATGCAGGTGAAAGATGATGGTAATCTGTATTAAGCTGGTGAAGGTGGAACATAAAAGAAGTGAATTCATCCATGACATACTTAAACCAAAACCAAACCAAACGTAGTGCTGTCGAGTCGATTCCGACTTATGGCGACCCTATAGGACAGAGTAGAACTGTCCCATAGAGTTTCCAAGGAGCGCCTGGCGGATTCAAACTGCCGACCCTTTGGTTGGCAGCGATAGCACTTAAATACTATGCCACCAGGGTTTCCATGACATACTCAGGAACTAGAAATATATAATTACAGGTATAGAAAACAGAAAAAGAAACCAATGTACGAGCTATGTTTTCCCCAATTTTCTCATTTCTGGATATTTCCATCCATTAGTGAAGTTTAGTTTCCTGTAGCACAATCCATGACAAATCTCGATTTTCACATCAGTTCCAATTTGCTACTATTCTTTACCCAATTCTCATCTCTCTCCTCTAGCATCCTGAACAGAATCCTCACCTGGTCCTTTGCATCTTCCATGGAACTACACTTCTGTAGCCATCAAAAAATATCACTTTATTTTATTCTAGCTTCAATAGAACTCACAACCTCCCTTTTTCTCTACTTGTCTTTTATTTCTTACCAGGATGTGTGGGCTCCCTTTCGATTTACTGGTTTTACTTCAGACCAACAACCAAGCATGTCTTTTCAGGAGTGAGAGTGGCATCACCTGTTTATTCACCACCTATACACACAGCCCTGGTGGCACAGTGGTTAAGAGCTAACCAAAAGGTCAGCAGTTTGAATCCACCAACTGCTCTTTGGAAAACCCCATAGGGCAGTCCTATGCAGTCCTGTAGGGTCGCTATGACTGAGAATCGAGTTGATGGCAACAGTTTTGGTTTTATATACAGATAGCAGCAGAAGTAAATAAAATAACCACATGAAATAGAGCACATACAACTGGTAGGCAAGAAGTCACACTTCCAAAAATTACAATGATCATGAAATGTGTACCAGAGATCAGTGATAAGTTTAAAACATATTTTATTTTACTGAGTTAGAATATATATACTCCACCACTTGTCTATCAGTTTGTTGTACTATTGTTGCTTGCATGTTGCTGTGATGCAGGAAGCTATGCCATTGATATTTAAAATAACAGCAGGGTCACCCATGGTGGACAGGTTTCAGCGGAGCTTCCATACTAACACTGACTAGGAAGGACTTGGCGATCTAGTTCTAAAAAAACTGGCCAATGAAAATCTTAAGAATAGCAGAGGAATATTGTCTGATATAGTGCCAAAAGATGAGCCTCTCAGACTGGAAGGCACTCAAAATACAACTGGGGAAGAACTGCCTTCTCAAAGTAGAGTGACCTTAATGACCTCAGGACCTTCATTTGCTAATGTGGCAAGACTCAAAATAAGAATAAACAGCTGCAAATGCCCATTAATAGTTGAAACATGGAATGTACAAAGTATGAATCTAGGAAAATTGGAAGTCATTAAAAATGAAATAGAGTGTATAAAGATCAATATCTTAGGCCTTCGTGAGCTGAAATGGACTGGTATTGGCCATTTTGAATCAGACAATCACGATATGGTCTATTATGCCCAGAATGACAAATCGAAGAGGCATGGTATCACATTCATCATCAAAAAGAACATTTCTAGATCTCTACTGAAATATAAAAAATAAAAAATCTTTTTTTTTTTTTTTACTGAAATATAATTCTGTCAGTGATAGGATAATATCCACATACTTACAAGAAAGATCAGTTAATAAAACTGTCTTTTAATAAAAAATACCTTTTTTCAAAAATGTAAATGGCGACTATACACATGGACCTCACCAGATGGGATACACAGCAATCAAATTGGCTACATCTATGGAAAGAGATGATAGAGAAGCTCAATATCATCAGTCAGAACATCAACAGGCTAGGGGCCTACTGCAGAACAGACCATCAGTTGCTCATATGCAAGTTCAAGTTGAAGCTAAAGAAAATTCAAACAAGGCCACAAGAGCCAAAATACAACCTTGAGTACACCTCATCTGAATTTAGAGACCATCTGTAGAAGAGATTTGACACATTGAACACTAATAACCTGAGACCAGATGACTTGTGGGATGACATCAAGGTTATTACATGAAGAAAGAAAAGGTCATTAAAAAGACAAAGAAGAAAGAAAAGACCAAAATGGATGTCAAAAGAGACTATGAAACTTTCTCTGGAACATAGAGTAGCTAAAGCTAACAGAAGCAATGATGAAGTAAAAGAGCTGAACAGAAGATTTTAAAGGGGGGCTTGAAAAGACAAAGTATTATAGTGAAATGTGCAAAGACCTAGAGTTAGAAAACTAAAAGGAAAGAAAACACTCAGCATTTCTCAAGCTGACAGAACTGAAGAAAAAACTCATGCCTTGAGTTGCAGTATTGAAGAATTCTCTGGGCAAAATATTGAACGATGCAGGGAACATCAAAAGAAGATGGAAGAAATACACAGTCACTGCACCAAAAAGAATTGGTCAACATTCAACCGTTTCAGGAGGCAGCATTCAGGAATTGACAGAATACCAACTGAGATTGCAATACTGGAAGCACTCACTCATCTATGCTGACAAATGTGGAAGACAGCTACCTGGCCAACTGACTGGAAGAGATCCATATTTGTGCTCATTACAAAAAAATGTGATTCAACAGCATGTGGAAATTATCAAACAATATTGTCTTAGGTTGGGTTCTACAGAGAAACAAAACCAGTAAAGAATACAAATATATATACGTAGAGAGAGGTTTATGTCAAGGAAATGGCTCACACAGTTGTAGAGGCTGGAACATCCCAAGTCCATGGATCAGGCTTCTTCTGATGCATGCAGCCATTTGGGGCTGTCGAACCCAAGATCAGCAGGTCGGTGAGCAGGGCTCTTGTTCACAGGCTGTGAAGATCGATGAATCCCAAAAATTGGGAGGCAGGGCTGCAGGTAAACTGCTAGCTCAAGTCCCAAGAACCAGAAATCAGATGCACAGGAGCCAGCTGCAGGATCCAGAACCAGCAAAAGCCCACAAACCTTGCCAGAATATCTACTTATATTCAATGCAGGCCACACACCCAAGGAAACACCCTTTCAACTGATTGGCTACTCACAGCAGATCCCATCATGGAGATGATCACGTAATATCAACTCTCATCATGGAAGTAAGTGATCATGTCATTATATGACTATCAAATCACTGAGGATCATGGCCCGGCCAAGTTGACACACAATCTTAACCATTACGAATATCATTAACATCACATGCAAATAATATTTTGCTGAAGATAATTCAAAAACTGTTGCAGCAGAACATCGCCAGGGAACTGCTAGAAATTTAAGCCAGATTCAGAAGAGGATGTAGTATGACGGAAATCATTGCTAAAGTCAGATGTATTTTGGCTGAAAACAAAAAATACCAGAAAGATGTTTATCTGCGTTTTATGGACTATGCAAAGGAATTGACTGTGACTCATAACAAATTACAGATAACATTGTGGGGACTGAGAATTTCAAAACACTTAATTGTGTTCATGCGGAACCTGTACATAGACAAGAGGCAGCTGTTCGAACAGAAAAGGGGATACTGTATGGCTTAAAATCAGGAAAGGTGTGCATCAGGGTTGCATCCTTTCACCATACTTACTCAATTTGTATGCTGAGCAAACAATCCAAGAATCTAGGCTATATGACGAAGAATGTAGCATCAGGATTGGAGGAAGACTGCAATATGCAGATGACACAACCTTGCTTGCTAGAATTGAAGAGGACTTGAAGCTCTTACTGATGAAGAACAAAGACCAGAGCCTTCAATATGGATTACACCACAACATAAAAAAAAAATAAAATAAAAATAAGGAAAGCAAAAATCCTCCCAACTGGACCAATAAGCAACATCATGATAAATGGAGTAAGTACTGAAGTTGTCAAGGATTTCACTTTACTTGGATTCACAATCTACACCCATCGAAGAAGCAGTCAAGAAATCAAATGACATATTACATTGGGCAAATCTGCTGCAAAAGACCTCTGCAAAGGGGTAAAAAGCCAGGATGCCACTTTGAAGCCTGAGATGGGTCTGACCCAAGCCATGGTCTTTTCAATCGCCTCCTATGCATGTAAAAGCTGGACATTGAATAAGGAAGACAGAAGAAGAATTGATGCATTTGAGTTATGGTGTTGGGGAAGAATATTGAATATATCATGGACTGCCAGAAGAATGAACAAATCTGTCTTGGAATAAGTACAGCCAGAACATTCCTTAGAACCGAGAATGGTGAGACTTCGTCTCCAGTATTTTGGACAGATTATCAGGAAGGACCAGTCCCTGGAGAAGGACATCGTGCTTGGTAAAGTAGAGAGCGTCAGTAAAAAAGAGGAAGACCCTCAACAAGATGGTTTGACACAGCGGCTGCAATGATGGGCTCAAGCATAGCAATGATTGTGAGGGTGGTGCAGGACAGGGCAGTGTTTCTTTCTGTTGTACACAGGGTCAGTATGAGTCAGAACTGATTTGAAGCTACCTAACAACAACATATGCTACATTCATGTGCGTAGAAAGCTATGTAACCTTAATAAATCACTAGTACCTCACAGCCCAGTCATATTCAAGGAACAACAATCCAGCAATGAAAAGCAGTTTAAAACTGAATGCCAGTCTTTAATGGTGCACCTCAAAAGGACATAACAAAGAATTCTATAACCAGAGCAATATTTCTCAAATACCACTTTTTCTCCCCTTCTGGTTCTCTTATACACCAAACCTGCTTTAGAGCCTGGCCGTACTTTCCCACACAAACAAAAACATTAGAGAACAATTCTCCCAGGCACCCAGCTCCCTGGCTTTCTCTCCCTCAACCCGTCCCCCAGCTTTGTACTGGATAGATTTGCTTCATTTCTGTACCATTTTTTTTTCTTTCAATTTTCTCCCTTTCACCCATTACTGAGACTCTAAACAAGGGCAGCCAGCAAACCTGTTTCTCTTTTATTCTACATCTCCAGGGCTCTCTCTCTAGACAAAGTTTAGGTTTTACATTGCAGAGTGGCTGGCAATGACAGATCATTGTGAGCTGCTGATGGAAGAAAGAACTCTGAATAGACAAAGACAAATTTTTCCTTATTATGGGGGGAGCAGTAAATAAGGTGGGAAGAATGCCCAAGAATATCCACCAGTTAAAGTTCTTCATGCCACAATATTTTTTTTTCCAGAAAATCCATTTGATCAGTTCATTACATTTAGGAAATGCAACATGTATATACAAAGAAAAAAAGGCAAAATATACTTTTCATAGTGTAATATTTCATGAACAAGTATATAACAATAACAGGATAAAATGTTTTGTGGCAGCTATTTTGATTTCCTTTTTGTTTAGAAAGATCAAGAAACAGAAACAGACATTTTCTCTAAAGTTGCTATGAAACACTGCTGACAGATTTCAGAATTCTGTTACATTCCTATGACCCATATGTATTTTTATTAAAATCCTTAGTGTCATAAAGATCACCATCAGCATCACCCTCTATGACAATCTGATTAACTCTGTCACACAATTCATTTTCAAAATTGACACTGCAACTTCTCTTAAAATCCATGGGCTCAAGTAGAAAGGGTAAATATGAGTAACAGCTAACATGTATTCAAGTTCCAGGCACTATTCTAAGCACTTCACATCCTTTGATACCCATGAGAACTATATGAGGTAATAAGTACCATTATTATTCTCATTTTACAAAGGAGGAAACTGAGGCAGAGTGAAGTTAAGTAAATTGTCCAAGGAAATGGGACAGCCAGGATTTCTATTCAGAATTTTGGCTCTTGAGCCTGTAGTCTTGAAAACCTTGCTATCAGCAGTTCAAATCCACGAGCTGCTCCTTAGAAACCCTATGGGGCAGTTCTACTCTGTCCTATAGCGTCGCTATGAGTCAGAATCAACTTGATCAACCGCAGTGGGTTTGCATTTTGGTTATGCTCTCTGTGAAAGGCAAAAAAATTAATTTTTTGTCACCTGACCATGGAAGAGTGCTCAATCATTATTAATGAACAAATTCAATCATTCAACAGACACTTTTTCTTCTCTGAGCCTTAGTCAGCCTGTCTTTCACTGATTTCCTTTCTTCTCACTTCCCAAATCACCCTTAACTATCTATAAGCCATTCTCACCCCTGAAAAGTTTGGAATATTACCAATTGGAAAATTAATGTTATTTAATAAGTATATTCTTATAAGAATTCAAATATCTCTTAGATATAGAAGCTATAAGTCACTTAAACATAAATTAAACTAGTAAGAGCTTATTTTATCTATCTCTATTTATGTATCTTCCCACCTTGTTTCCGAAATACTTTAAGTCGATTTATAAGAATTAAAAAATAATTTGTGGAATAGCATAAAATAAACAATAATTAAAAGAAAATACAATAACAAAGATCAGAACATAAAGCCTGAAATGAGACTTAAAATGTATCCCATAATAATCAATACACTTCCTACAGATGAGCCATATATTTGCCTCTGAGCTTTCTAGCAGCCAACTCAAAAAGGGAAACTCAGTCAGTTATATAATTTACTATCTATACGCTTAAAATACACCAAATGCTCAGAAGAACAACTCAGCTTGGCACAAACAACAGCCACTGAATTCTCCTGGAGGGCCTCACAAAAAGGAACATTGTGTAAAGTAATAAACACCATTCCTGACAGTATCTTTTCAGGAATTGCCACACTGGGTTTTAAAAAGCTGTTTCTTAGACGTTCACTGTCAGATAAAAATGTCACACCATAGCAACATTCAATAAAATAATCTGGAGGGTATGAAAGGGGTGGGATAGACAAGGTAACTCTTTACAGATTTAGCTAGATCCAAGAGCAAAAACAACAACAACACACTAATATTTACTGATTGATGCAGGCACTGAGTAAAAATGCTTTACATGGCTTTTCATATAATCATCATAAAACCCCACTGTCGTCCAGTGGATTCTGACTTATAGCAACTGTATAGGACAGAGTAGAACTATTCCATAGAGTTTCCAAAGCTGTAAATCTTTGCAGAAGCAACCTGCCACATCTTTCTCCCACAGAGTAGGTTGGTGGGTTCTAATTGCTGACCTTTTGGTCAGTGGCTGAGCGCTTAACCACTGAGCCACCAGAACTCCTTATAATCCTCATAAAATCCTCGTAACAGCTATGAGAAAGGTACTGTCATTATTCCTCCAAATAGACTAAGTACCCAGGTTACAAAGGAGTAAGCAGACTTAAAGAGTTTAGCTACTTGTTTAAGGCCACACAGTAGTAAGGAGCAGAAACAGGATCTGAATTCAGGTATGTTAGACTCCAAAGCAGTTGTTCCAAAGCAACACACCTCAAGAATTTTAGACAATGAATGGCACTCAAACATCCCCCCTAATACTGACTCTCATCAATGAATATCTGTTAAATATCGGATAGCAATGACCTCATGACTGATTTTATATGGATAGTTCAACACACAGCCATGTATTTTACCAATAATTAAGCTGGAAATACAATGAAACACAAAAGGTCTTAAGAGAAGGTCATCCCACATTATTGGCTAAAGCACACTGCTTTTCCTCCAAACACCTAAGCACCAGAAGGAGTTCAGAGAATGGAAGGTATCGTTGGGAAGAAGAGGAGATAGGTAGCTTCAGTGCATGGATGCTTTGGGAGTAGGAACAGACATGTGAGGTATTGAATCTCTGGAAAGGAACTTACGATAGTCGAGATGGGGAAATGGAAGTGGAGGAAGCCAAAGTCAATGTTTAGTTCAAAACCAATTTGCCCTGGGCTTGGCTTTGCACTGGGCTCCTATATGGTCATAAGTATCTGGATAGCTTAGATCTTGAGTTTGAACGAAGGCTAAAGACTTTCTTCCATAGTCACTGCTTGTTGAAGTGCTCCCCACATTTAAAGTAGATAACCTCAAAAGAGGTGAGATACACTGAGGGTAGATAGACTAGTAGAAGAACTGCTGACCTGCGAGGCTCGTTAAATTAGGAAGATGTGTTACAATGGTCAAACACAAACTTGTCTTTGGTGGCATGTCACCAAATTAGTCAATTTTTAAACACCTTTAAAACTGCTTTTAGAAGATTAGACATGAGTAGGAGCTGAAAAAGAGTCAGCAAAGCATACGTATGTGTGTAATGTTATATATATGCATGTATATATATATATATATTTTATATATGTGTGTATATTCATATATAGAGAGTAGAGGAACTGAAATTACATTAAAAATTACTAAACCTCTATATTAGGATAGATGCTCAAAGTCGCTTAGCAAATTATTTAAGAGAAAATAGGTTACTATAGTTGTTGGTATTAATGTCCCCTTGTGATTATTTTAAATTTTTAACGGGTTTTTTATTCATCTTATTGTCAAACAAAAGCACGTATATTGTTTTCAATCCTAATATAAAATTAACTGTTATCAGATTAATCACTTTAGAAGCTGAAAGGATTTCTCTGGTAGACCCCATTCAATTCACCAAGATCATTGAGTATCTCCTGTGTACTGAGCACACTAGTGGGTGTTATTCAAAGAGAGTTGAGAATTAGCCAAAAGGACAGCAAAGATCTTTTATACATTATACATTATTCACTTCGCTATGAGTGGGAATTGGCTCGACGGCAATGGCTTTGGCTTGGCTTTTTTGACTGTGACTTTAGATACTTTAATAGAATCTAAAAATTTCTGCCTAGGAATAAAGCAAGAAAATGTCCTTCAGAGGTAAATTTGGTAGAGATTCTATTAAGAATCTGTTGAGACTTTCATTTAAATCTTCTCCCAGATTACTGTACTTCATAATGCATCCTGCTTTTTATAAGATCAAGTCTGAAAACAAACTGATATTTTTATTACTGTTGTGTTCTTTTCAAATTATCCTTTATACATAATAGCATTTCAACACTGGTTGTTTGATTAAATAAATTTAATAAATATTCTTACATAATTTCTTGAAACTGGAAATATATACCTGGTCAAAGTCTAGACATTAAAAATAATAAAACAGATTTTGTGGAGATAACCATCTCTTTACAGAAAATAAATGCAAAAGAAAAAGAAGAAGGAAGAGGAGGGGGAAGTGGAGAGAAGAAGAGAAAGAGGAAGAAAAGATAAAGAATAAATGTTTACACAAAAATAATGGAGAATGAGCAGAAGAGGAATTAGCAATAATAGAAAATTTGACATGTAGTCTATAAAAAATACAGGCAAAATATATCCATTAAGACAATTGGTTAGACATTCTTCTAATGCTGAGTTTTCTAACTGAAGGAAAAAAAGAAAAGAACCTGGAGAGAGATACAGAGGCAATGCAAAGTTGATTAAAATGTTAAAGAATAAGGCCTTGAGGAAGGACAAAATAAGTTGGGGTTACTAGAGTAAGCTAAGACTTAATTGCTGTCTTCAATTATTTGCTAAAGAAATAACAAGAATTGGTTAAATTTTCCATTTATTCAACAAATTTCTTTTAAGTACCTTCTATGTAGTGGGCCATGTGACACTTCAGAAATTTCACGGACCAATTCAATATCTCTGCTCTCACAGAACTTTCTTTGCTACTAGGGTAGGCAGGCAATAGAAACACAAGCAAATACAAAAATCTGTCAAATTGCAATGAAGAAAATCAAACAGGGAAAGGGGGTAAAGACTGATGGGGCAGTGAGGGGTAAGTTTCTATTTTACATATGTGGAGTTGCAAAGAAAGGTGTCAAGGATAAGCCCCATTTGGGGTGGCAGGGAAGCTGAGCTATAATGTAAATTATAGTTCCATTTATTGAGAAGAACAACCCTTAGAGAGGAGTAGGCGTGGAGGAGACCAAAAATGCTTTGAGGGAGATAGGAATTTTGAGAGGCCTATAGGACATCATGGAAATCCTGGTGGCACAGTGGTTAAGCGCTATGGCTGCTAACCAAAAGGCTGGCAGTTCAAATCTGCCAGGTGCTCCCTGGAAACTCTATGGAGCAGTTCTACTCTGTCCTATAGGGTGGCTAAGAGTGGGAATCGACTCGACTGCAGTGGGTTTGGTTTTTGGTTTATAGGACATCACTGTGGAGATGTCAATAACAGTTTAGATTATGAGTTCAGAAAAGAGGTTTGGGTTGAGATGGTTGAGATGACTAGGCAGTCTGCATACAGCTGATCTTTAAAGTCATAAGCATTAATGAGATTCCCTAGAGATGTATAGATAGAGAAGAGGTCTGCAGACTGAATCTGGAGCAGTTCCCCACTCAGAGGTCAGAAGAGGAAAAGGATCCAGTAACACAGCAACCTGCGAAGTAGAAAGGCAACTAGGAGAATATGGTGTTCTTCAAGACAAAGGGAGTGATTCACTGGTCCAGTGCCAACAAGAGGTCAAGTAAGGTGAAGAATGAGAATTAACCATCAGATCTGGTAAGGTGGAGGCCACTCATAATCATGACTAGAGTAGATGTAATGCAGGAATTGGGCCGAAAGTCTGATTGAAATGAATTCAATAAAGAGTGGGAGGCAATCAATTTGATATTGTGAGTAGAGACAACTTTTCAAGGAGATATTCTCAGAAAAGGACAGAAAAATGGAGACATAGCTGTAGAAGATGTGGGAATAAGGTAATGTTTTCTTTCAATGGCAAGTGTTAACAAGTAAGGGGGGAAAAAAGATGCATCAAGAGAAAAAAAAAGAGAGAGAGCATGGATAATTGTAGCAGCAAAATCTGCTGGATGGGAATGGAACCTAGTGCACAAGCAGAATGGTTGGCTGAGACGGATTCTTAGTTGGTTCCCCCTCCATAATAGGAAGAAAGGCAGAGGATTAGGGTATTAATGGTAGGAGGAAGAGGCAGGTCTTTCTGGGTGGTTGCTATTTTGGAAGGAGAAAGTGTTGGTGATTTGGGAACAAAGAAGCAGCAGTCAAGTGGGCTGACCAGGAAAATGCAGTAGAAATAATAGGTAGTATTGAGTGTGACTTGTCATTTTGTGGTCATAAACTTAAAGCAAAGTAGTCTTTATAATTTTGGGGTTTTCGTCACCAGCTTATTCAGATGCTCAAGTTTAAGGGCAAAGTGAATAAGAATCAGATTTAGCCTGGTTTAGAATTTTCCAAGAGTACTGGACAGACGAAGAGAGGAGCAGAGTTGAGAATATATGCATGAATGATGGAACCTAAATAGAGTAAAGAGGAAGGTGAGGATATGGGTGTGGGGCAGTGGGAATGGACTATGAAATGATGTTGATCACAAAAATATGTAATTACAGAATAGAATGACAGGCAGAATTTTCAGAAAGTGGTATCAGATATAATAAAAGAGACCACAGGCATTCTTTTCTAAGATGTCTTCAAAAGAAATTCATCTTGTAACATTGCACTAGCTATGGAGCAACAAGGAAGCAAAAGAATGGATGAGATACTAATCTCAATTTTCCGTTTCCCATCTGATTTAATTAGTTGAGAACACCACAAAGATGACAGCTCACACACCTAGGGAAAGTGGAACAGCACTTCAATCCTAGCGAGTCTGAATGGGAAGTTGTGTGTTCAACCACTAGAACATAAAGCCTTTCTTCTTTTGTTGCTCAGGGACCCAGTGGGTCATTGCAGGTTGTGACCTAGAGCTGCTTTCTAGATTCCAGGTTTGGGAGCAGCCAACAGAGAACCCTTTCTGATCATCCGCCCCCAGTGCCATAGTTAGTGTTCTTATTTCACGTCTTCTCCCCCAGGATCTACCCAATGATGTCTATGGATTGCTCCCCCACTCCTGATTCAAGCGAAAACTATGCATATTTAAAAGCAAGATCAGAAAAAAAAGAAATGAATGGTCTCTTTCTATAAAGGAAAGTAGGAACACTTTGAACCTCATACCTTCACCTCCCAGGATTCTGAATCTCTCTTATATTAGAATTCTGTGGTCTGACCTAGAATACATCTTGCTACAGAATACCTGGTAAGAGTTTGTTTTCTCTGTGTGCTGGGTAAGAAGCCATTCCTTTTATAAAGATGTTTTGCTATCAAACTCTAACATGATCTTTCCTACATAAGGATGACAAGGAATCAGGAAGGCTGTTCGGAAATTTGAAAATAGCAAATGAAATAAAAACTCCCAGACAAAATTGCTGAGGGGCACTTGTCAGGCGTCTGTGCTAGAGGCAAGAACAGATTACATCCCACCTGAATATATCATTTTTTTATGAGATTATGCAGCACCTTAGTCAGAGTCGCATCCTTCGGGGACCCCCAGAGTCACTGGCAGGTGGGATTTGGAAAATGATACTCATTTTTAAGTGGTTTTTGTTCAAAGTTCAAATTTTGATGTTTGAAATTCGCTGCTGAATCCAGTGACCCTATCATATCTAAATCATGGCAAAGAAACCAGACCTCTGTGATTCCAAAACTGACTCTTTTTGATGGGATTTTTTAAAGTCTTGAAATCCAGTTGGACTGAAGGTCAAGGTTATTATGGCAGATAGCAAGGACACTGTCCTATGGAGAAGTCATTCTGTGCTCTATCTGACCGAGCGCTTTTAAATAGTCAATAGTAAAAGCTGGCAACTACAGCCTGACCAAGCCAGGGTATTTTCAGCCGTCTCATATGCATGCAAAAGCTGGACAATGAATAAGGAAGACCGAAGAAGAACTGACACACTTGAATTATGATGTTAGCAACGAATATTGAATATACCAAGGACTGCCAGAAGAATGAACAAATATGTCTTGGTAGAAGTACAGCCAGAATGCTCTGTAGAAGTGAGGATGACGAGACTTTGTCTCGCTTACTTTGGACATGTCATCAGGAGGCACCAATAAGAAGGACATCATGCTTGGTAAAGTAAACAATCAGCAGTAAAGATGAAGACCCTCAATGAGATGGATTAACACAGTAGCTGCAAAAATGGGCTCAAGCGTATCAACGATTGTGAGGATGGAGCAGGACCAGGCAACGTTTCGTTCTGTTATGTGCCTAAAGTCCCTATGACTTGGAATCGCCTCGACAACACCTAATAACAACTGTATAGCGTGCATTATGTCATTTAGTTCTCCCCAGCAATTCAGCACTACAGTTAGTTAGTAGTAGCTCAGTTTCACAAATGAGGGGTTTTGAGAGTTGAAGTGAATGTTCAAGGACACACTGCTGGTGAATGTCAGAGCTAGGGTTCCAGCTCAAAGCCATCTACATCCAAGTCCTTGCTCTTTAAACTTTGGCAGGCTTTCTTGAAGAAAAAAAAAAAAATTTTTTTTTTTTTTTTTTGCTGTCTTGAGTTGTGGTTTTATTCACCATTCTTCCTACTTCAATATTCCGGAATGATCTCATCAAGCAGTCCTATCCTTAAACACAAAATTTTCGACCCCACTACATCCTATCTATCTAGGAGTCCTTTGAATATGAATATTATATACTTCATGCTTGTTCTTTAACATATTTAATACAGTGAGTCTAGACTGCTGTTGAAATCTAGAAATTTTGTGTCATCTTTGCAGCACTGCAGGTTCTACAATAGTTTCTTTTTAAGTCTACCAGGATGTTTGATAAATGTTTTAATTTTATTAAAAATATAATAATGGTGAAACAGACAAGTATTAGTCTTTATGTAATATATTAATTCAAGGATTTTTTGCAAATTTGCTTTCAAAGTTTAGTTGTTCTTACTTAATTGCAATTATATACGCTTTTGAATTCAATTTCTTCATTGCTTTTTTCTTAACCAATTAGTAGCCACACTGTAGGCCATATTTTGACTTTTCATTTATACATTCAATTCAAATATTTTCCAGGCTTATTATTCATTTTAGTTGTTATCTTGTTTTGTAATTTAATATTTTTAAATAATCAGATGTGTTTTTCTTTGTGAATTTGTTTCTACCACATCAAAACTCAGAAGTCTTTTGTACCTTTCTACTGTCCTGATAAATCAATACTCTTTTATTCTAATCTTGATTTGTTTTATATACAACTCTTTAATCACTTATATACTAGCTGCAAGGTTCGTGTTTTGAACACACACAGTGACACCTCGAAAGAAACGCCTGGTGATTTGCTTCGAAAAGGTTACAGAAGCAGGTCTACTCTAACACACGGGGTTGCCATGAGTCGGAACTGACTGGACAGCAACGAGTTTGCTTTTTTGTTTCGGAGTCAGGGACATGTATTATTTAAGTAACTGGTTTTAAGACAATTTATGGATCTATTTTTTTTTTAAGTAGCTAAATAGTTACCAAACTTTAATATTATTTCTTAAATAATTCTTATTCTATTACTGTTTTATTGTGTTCTTTCTTTATATATTACATAAATCGGAGGCCAGTTTGGGAGTTTTCCTGAACGTTTTAACGCATTCCTCTTTTTTTTTATTGTTACTAGAAAGTAGTGTAATAACCAAAAAGATTAGTCTGCTTCCTCACCACTCTTTTTCAAAATACGACATGACATGGAAGTTCATTTTAGCTATTACTATATGTATAAACAGTTCAAAAATCATTTTTCTGGCTTTTCAGTAAAATAAGCACACAAAGGTTAAAAATTCAGTGAAAGTAGATAAAAATAAGGATAATTCAAGCATCCTCTAAACTGCCCAAGTTGATGACCAAATCTAGTTAGCTAACCACAGAACTCTACCAAGAAGTACGTTGGACGACCACCACCTGTCTGCCAGTTTGTCATACTGTGTTGTTGCTATTATGCTGGAAGCTATGCTACCAGTCTTTCAAATACCAATAGGGCCACACATGGTAGACAGGTTTCAGCAGAGCTTCTAAACTAAGGCAGACAAGGAAGAAAGGCCTGGCAATCTACTTCAGAAAATTAAACCCCAAAAACCCAAACCCATTGCCTTCTTGGATTCCGACTCCCAGCAACATACAGTCAATGGAAACAGAATATTATTTCACATAGCACTGGAAGAGAAACCCCTAGGTTGGAAGGCACTCAAAATATACAGTGGCTGCAACAATGGACTCCAGTATTGTCACCGCAATTTCGTGAGTTAGAGCCGCCTGTTGCAAACAGTCAATTCTTGAGACGGGGTGAGGTGGGCAGCAAGAGCTTTATTAGATATACCAGTATATGGAGACTGAGGGGAATGATCTCCTCCTAAACTCGTCTGTCTCACCAGACTACCAATCAGCTCAGGTTTTTAAGGGAAAAAGGGGCTGTAAGTTTTTGGGACTTGTGAAATGTGCACTCTCTTTCTTCTGTTTGGTTTCGGTGGTTGTATCTCGAACATGTTAATATTTTCCTGCCATTATCCCATCAGCTCAGGGGGTAGCTGGCGCCATCCTTTGTCTTATTTGACAGGCTTAGATCAATATCACTTGTTTTCCACAGTCCTAGAGGAAACATTGGTTAACACTTAACCATTGGGGAGCTAACATTAGGATCTTCTGGAGGCAGGGATGGACTAGGGGAGGGAAAGGAGAGAAAGAAGAAAGAAGAGAAAAAAAAATGGCTCAGGTACTGTTCAAGATATGGCTGAGTACCTGTTTCAGTATGACGAAAATCATGAAGATGGCACAGGACCTGGCAAAATTTCGTTCTGTTGTACATGGGGTCACTGTGAGTCACAGCAAACTCCAAGGCAGCTAACAACAAGCTGGACAAACTTCTTTTTGTATTTTGGCTAGATATAAACCTACTGCCATCAACTCGATTCCAACTCATAGCGACCCTATAGGACAGGGTAGAATTGCCCCCACAGAGTTTCCAAGGAGCACCTGGTGGATTCAAACTGCTGACCTTTTGGTTAGCAGCTGTAGCATTTAACCACTATGCCACCAGGGTTTCCACTGGTTACTGTATGTGATATGTTACGTTGTAAAGCCTGCAGTGCCTGTCTGACTGTAGGAAATTGCACTGCAAAATCAGAGAGGCCTGCACACGTCAAGTACACAGCAATAAACACTGCTAACCAAAAGGTCAGCAGTTCGAATCCACCAGTCACTCCTTGGAAACCCTATGGGACAGTTCTATTCTGTCCTATTGGGTCGCTATGCGTCAGAAACAACTCGATGGCAACATGCACTAATGAAACAAATTAGCAGCATGAGCTTGTCATTTCCTATTCCATTACCTTAATATTTTCATATATCTAAACATTTTAATTTTTCAAAGATCATTTTGTTTGGCTCTATGAAAAATCTCACTGCAGTTTTTATTGAGATGTAGCTAAATCTATGAATCCACTTGTATGAAATACAACACTTCTATATTTAGTATAGAGTTTCTGGGTTAACACACTTGGCTACTAATCGAAAGGTTGGAGGTTCTAGTCCACCCAGAGGCACCTCAGAAGAAAGGCCTGGTGATCTACTAAAAAAAACCACCATTGAAAACCCTATGGAGCACAGCTGTACTCTGATATGAACAGGATCGCCATGAACTGGAATCGACTTGACGGCATTTCGTATCCTCACCTAGGTTCTTGTGAATACTTCTCAATTTATCCAAGTCTACATATAAATATTTGAACGTTTTTATTTCTGTGATTAAAAAAGAATAAAATAACAACTATCCATGTTTTGATCACCCAGTTAACCTTGGCATATTTACTTCCAGTCTCCTTTATTTATTTACTTGGATAAAATTTCCTCCATTTTCCTCCACTGTTTTTGTAAAAATCATATAGACTCATTGAAAAACAATTTAATAATGCAAAGTATAATGATGACAGTTTTTTAAAAAAATTCCTCTAAATACTGCTGTTAACGTTGTTATATGTTGTCGATTTGATTCCAACTCATAGTGAGCAGCCCTATAGGACAGAACTGTTCCACAGAGTTTCCCAGGCTGTAATCTTTACAGGAGCAGATCACCAGATCACCAGGTCTTTTCTCCCTCCAAGGGGCTGGTGGGTTTCAACCACTGATCTCTCAGTTAGCAGCTGAGTGCTTAGATCAATAGGAAGAAATGGATTTATAAAAATGGGATCAAACGATCGAAGCTATTTTTAGTAGAGTTTTAAATCGTACTTGCTTTAGTAAATTAAGAAACAAATAAAAATAAATTAACCATTGAACTTCAAATAATGATTGCTTCACACGCTGGATAAGAAAGCCCCTGCCGACGAGTCGATTCCACCTCGTAGCAACCCTCTAGGATAGAAGAGAACCGCCCCATAGGGTTTCCAAGGCTGTAAATCTCTACAGAAGCACACTGCCACATGTGGGGTCAAATCGGCACCCTTTTGGTTAGCAGCCAAGTACTTCACTTCCTAAATGACCCCTTTAAAATTAAGAAAGGAATAGGAGAAAGATAATGCATTAGAATCATTATTATTGTTTTTTGTTTTTCTTTTTCAATTCTGGAAAGCAGAGATTATCTCCCAGCCATATGTTATGAGGCCATTAGTACTTTCGTACTTCCTATTTTTCCTTCCTTCTCTTCACTTTTTTTTTTTAATATTATTCTAGCATTTGAAAAATACTTCCCTTTATATAATATAATTCTGTTTGGTATCAGTTCTACATTTAAATGGATTCAATGTTTACTATAGCCTTTTTCTCATAATGTCTTTTTTCTTGCATTCTTTCTTTTGATTCAAGCATTAAATGGTTGGATTTTGCTGATGATACGTTTTCCAAAAAAAGGATCATGGAAGGCAGAGCCAACACGGCACCGAGACAGATGCACCATGCCGTCCGTCTGCAGCAAAGACCCAGAAAACTAAGTAAAACAGAGACAAATATCAATCCTGGAACCCTAAGCATCCAATGAAGGGATAAAGAACCAGATTAAACACCGAATGGAAGAACAAACTGACGGAAAACAGAGAATGGGGGAGGAGATACAGAGTGGAGTTCCCCGCCAACTAACATGGCTCAGCATCGCCATCTTGGAACACAGCCAGCAACAACCCCAGCCAGGATGCTCATCAGAAGCAAGATGGTGAGAGAGATTCTCACATACTTTGGGCATGTTATCAGGAGGGATCAGTAGTCCCTAGACAAGGAAATCATGCTTGGTAAAATACAGGGTCAGTGAAAAAAAGGAAGGCCCTCAACAAGATGGATTGACGCAGTGGGTGCAACAATGGGCTCGAGCATAACTACCATCTTGAGGATGGTACAGGACCAGGCAGTGTTTTGTTCCCTTGTACATAGAGTTGCTATATGAGTCAGAACCAACTTGACAGCACCTGACAACAACAACTATCGCCTCCAGAGCTGTGACAGAATAAACTTCTGTTGTTTTAAGCCACCCAGTTTGTGGTACTTCGTTATTGCTGACTGACGAAACTAATATAGACCCCTTTCCCATTTTTTGGAGAATTTCTTCAATTCATTATGTAGGTTGAAGCTTTCATTTCTGCAGAAAATGTTGGTTCCACTATTTACTTTCTGTTTCACCTGTTTCTCAGTAGTTTCCACTACTTCTTATTTTCAGAAGGAAAAAATAAGGGTATCTGTGGGAATTCTCAAGGTTGCTGAGTTGTTAGAATTGAGCTGCGCACCCTTCTCTGACCTACTGCAGGATCTTCTCTCCTTCGATGCCAGTTTTTGATGATTATTGCCTTAGATCACATTGCCCCTTTCCTTATCTGGTTGACGTTGATAAAAACTTTTTGCCAGTTTTTTTCTTTTTTTTAAATGTACTTTTTGCTTATTTCTCTAGGCATTAGGAAAAGTGGATATTCTGTGATGGGGTTTCAAGACATCATCATAACACCTAATAGAGTCTGTTCACTTTCTACACACATAATAGCTGAAAATGAAGCTCTGAGTACTCTAGAGCAAGTCACCTGTGACAGCTGACACCACCATGTCTGATGAAGTTGATTCAATCCATCTGGCCTGGAATCCAGAGGTCCCATCCTCCCTCAATGCCTTATGTCCATCCGTCCTGGAGAGAAGCCTTGATGGAAAACGATTATCTTCCTGGGTACCTGAGGTCACCTCTCTTTAAGTTTATCCTTGGGAATTTCAAATACATCTTAGATTTTACATTTATCTTCCTTAGCCTCATTTTGTGCCTACCGTTAATTATTATTTTTTGTATGCCTGCTTTCCAGATGCCTTTCTTTTTAGGTCACCTGTACAAAAAAAAAAAATTTTTTTTTTTTTTTTTTGTACCTTTAATGGAACAGGGTAAGAAACACATTAGAAAAAAAAGTAAGCATTTTTTATTGTTATTCTGGATGTAGTCTCCTCAATGTACTTTTAAACTCTTTAGAGGTTTATCCTGTGTGTTTTTCTTATATCTGCCTCTGTTGAAATATTTCTTATTCTAAGTGTCTTTTACTTGACAGGTCTGATTTTTTTTTACTTTTACATTTGATAGGATCATCCATTTCTTATCAATATTCATTTTTATTTATATTCCATGTCTTGTTGCACTGTCCTGGATTTTGAAAAACAATAGGAAAAAATAATGATGATTATGGGTGGTTTTAATTTTGTCTTGCACACAACAGTACAGGTCCAAACCCAAGCTACCTGGGTTCACATCCCAGCTCGAACCCTTACAAGTGCTGTGGCCTTGCATAAGTTACTTTTATCTGTAGCTCAATATTATTCTTATCTCTTAAATGGGTACTAAAATAGCACCTACCATACATGCTTGTTACGACTGGTTCATTTTATTTTCTCTTCTTCCATTTTGATAGCAAACTCATAAAGTTATTTCAAGAGCATTGGGTTTGTTGTCAGGTGTGGGTTTTAATCCAGGCCCAGGATAAATGTAGAAAAATCATGAGTTAACTCACGAGACTGTCTTATGAATGAAACAGCATGACCGACACCCATAGTAACGACAAACTGGCACATTTGCTAAACAGTGTAATACTCAGTATTCATTTCAATCCCCAGAAACCGCTGACTTCTGCTTTCTTTGGGCTCCACAAGTTCTGATATATAATAGTTTTATTTGAAGTGTTTTCTAAATCAGAATATTCCAGCTGTGGAATTCTGCAATGAATCTTTGAGAGAAAACAGGTAGAGGTGTAGCTGGCAGGGGAACTGCCCAAACCTTTTATACAAACAACCTCCACCGTGGTTACCGCTGTTGATTAGAGTGTGCTCAGTGTACCTGCTCTCCTGGCGTCTGTCACAGGAAAAATGCAGACACTGTTGAGAAAAGGAGTCTGATACTGTAATGTTGGCTTCCTCCTCAATCAGATTTGCATTTATTAGAGAGTGCTACAGATTTCTATTTGATTTGGGTCATCTGCTCTACACACATCATTTGTTTTAAGTTTGAGTGTGCTGTGGTAGGAGAATGTCTCCTATACATACATCTGAATTATGAGTATCTTCGGCACTCAGTATAAACCAGGCACACCTAGAGACTCACTGGGGAGTAAATACAGAGTCCATCCTCATGAACAGTACAGTGAAATCACAACTGTGACAAGGGACTCAAAGAAGAAATTTAGGTGCAGTAAGAGCTTATGAGGGTGTACTGGGAAGAGCTTATGAGGGTGTATTGGGAAGAGCTTATGATATAGACTTTCTATTTCACGTGGTCAAGGAATTGAAAGAAGACTTCCCTGAGGAAATGAGACAAAATGTGAGTTCTGAAAGATGATAATGTTAACTACATGAATGAAAGGGAGAAGGGAACAGCATCCTAGGGAGGGAGACCACCATGCGGCATGTGTGGAGACTCCGTGGGAGGAAGCATGAGGCTATCAGGCCAGAGGAGAGAAAGCAAAGGAGTGCGGTTCTATGGAGACTAGAGAGGAAAGTCAGCACCAGACCCTGCAAGGTTTTCAGGCTGTAGTAGTCGTTGTTGCTAGCTTTAGTAGTCGTTGTTGACTCATGGCAACCCCATGCACAACAGAACAAAACACTGCCTGGTCCTGCACCATTCCCATGATCAGCTGCACATCGAACCTTTATGATACATAGGGTTTTCCTTGGCTGATTCTGTAAAGTAGGTTGCCAGGCCATTCTTGCTAGTCCATCTTAGTCTAGAAGCTCTGCTGAAACCTGTTCAGCATCATAGCAACATGCAAGCCTCTGCTGACAGATGGTGGGTGGTTACACACGAAGTGCACTGGCCAGGAAGAGAGCGCTTCCATTGAATCGCATGGAAGGGGAGAATTATACCACTGAACCACCACTGACCCGTCCACACAGTATGGAAGGGTTTTGTATTTCTCACAATGCTGGCAAGTGAATGAGGGATTTTAGTAAGAGAGAAATAAGACTAAACTTTCATTCTGAAAAACTCACTCTGGTAACAGCATGAAGAACGAACTGGAAGGAAGGCAGAGTGGAGGTCAGTTGACCACACAAAGGTCCAGACAGGGCCATGGTAGTTTAGGTTGGCAGAGGAGGGCAAGATTATGAGACTTATTCAGGAGACTTGTATGATAAAACCGAAGGAATGGATGCTAGGCTGGCTACTGGGTCCGTGGGAAAGGAAGGTTATCAAGGATGACTCTTAGGTTTCTGGTCTGTGTAATCAGTTAGAGAGAAATGTCATTTGCTAAGGGGTGGGGAAGAATGCAAAAGAACCATGTTTGGGGGAGAGAGGATCACAAGATCAGTTTGGGACATGTTGAGTCTGAGGTGTCTTTGAGAAAATCAAGAGAAGATGTCAAGAAAGCATTTGGGTTTGTATCCCAGATAAAAGATGGATAATGAGTTATCTAAATAGCCCCTCCATTTTCTCATTATCTCACGGCAGACAAACTGCCAAGATGCAGTGCAGCGTAGTACTCATTTCTGAGTCCACCATCACATGCCACACTGCTGCGAAACCTCATCAACTGTCTCTAGAAGACTTTCATCAAATTTTTGGTTAGGGTTTATGAACACAAGAAAAGATGTTTAGCTATCTGAGTCCCTGCAAATCTTTTGCAACATGCTCTTTGGACTGTAGACTAATATTATCCAAGACAGAGTCCAAGTGGAACCGAACAAAATGTCAAGTAGAATATGTTTCTAGGCACTTGTCTAACATCAACAGAATATCCATATTTTTTGTTAGGCTAGTTTCAGAGCGTGACCTATTCCTATCACTCCAGTCATTTAAGATTTTTATGAAAATAATATTTAAACTCTTATCTCAAGATTTTCAGTATTTAAAAAAAATTAGGCTACTCAAAAGCCACGTGAGGCTGTTGCAACAGATAAGGCAGAGGGACAGCTACCTATGTAAGACTCAAAAGGAATCAGAAAAGCTCAGGTAATACGCACACGGCCTGGCATATGACTCCAGGTCTCAGATCCCACAAGAAGGTCATGAATTCCTTCTCTGAGACAAATAAATCTCTTACTGCTTTATCAGGCTTTTTTGGGGGGAAGGGCACCTAGAAAATTAAAATTAATAATAACCCACTGCCATCGAGTCAATTCTGACTCACAGACATCCCATAGGACAGAGTAGAACTGCCCCATAGGGTTTCCAAGGAGCAGCTGGTGGATCTGAACTGCAGACCTTTTGGCTAGCAGCTGAGCGCTTAACCACTGCGCCACCATAGGAACTGGAAAAGTTAAGGTCCAAGATTAACTGGTAATTAGAACAGTTCCCTTCTTTCAAAGTAGAATTTTTAAAAATCTAATTAATATAATAATTATATTTAATGATCAATTAAACGTAGTTAACCAACCAGTTGCCCTCGAGTCAATTTCAACTCATGGTGATCCCATGTCGGTCAGAGTAGAACTGTGCTCCATAGGGCTTTCAATGGCTGATTTTCCAGAAGGAGATTGGCAGGCCTTTCTTCAGAGGCACCTCTAGGTGGAAATGAACCTCCAACTTTTGGGTCAGCAGTCAAACAGGTTAACCATTTGCACCACCCAGGGACTCCAAACTTGTTCAGCTGTTTAAAGCAAAGCCATGTTATAGTCCTTGTGGCCACTAGGTGGCAAACTTTACTCACGAATACTGCCACCATTGAGAAGATTTTTGTAAAATGCAAATCTTAGTAAAAGCCTTTGGGTTAGCTGCCATCAGATGTTGAAATACTTCTTCAGAGTGCACATTGCCTTTGTAATTAAAAAATAAATACACTATTGCACAACTGTAGACTTCAGAAGTAATCTAACCTGACCCTCTTCTGTTTTCTGGAAAACTGAGGCCGAAAATAAATGAATGGTTTGCTGCCCTCGTACTTAATGGCAGAGATGGGATTCAAACTCTGGTATCTCCACTTAGTATTTTTCCACACTGTGTTAAAAAAAAAAAAAAAAAAAAACTGTAGCACTGTCACAGTTCCTATTATCTGAATGAAGCCATTCTGGCAAATATTAAGTCATTCTTAAAGAGTAGATCACAAATACATTTTGAATCACTACGACCCCATTCTATTTGGCAGTCAACTAACCCACGTTACACTATTTAAAGCAAGCTAGAAGCTCAAAAGATTTAAAATGATCCTTTAAGAAAGTGTAGCAAGTAGCTTCTTATGTTGGCTTAAAGATATATTTTAGGTTCATATTCAGTAGAAAACATATTAGTCCAGAAAAGATCTGGAACTACCATTAATCAAATAATGAGAAAAATGAAAAGACTGAAGCAGGTTTGTGATAAGAAAATACGAACTGAAAAGCTGAACGAAGGTAGACCTCAAAACTCTGGGTTTTTACCAATGCAGACTAAGTACATATGTATGAAGGCAGTCTGAATACTAGCTATCAAAAGTTTTGGTTTTGCTAAGTGAGGATCAGACTATAATTGGACGAGTTTCATGAAATGGAGCCAAGAATCTGAAAAACAAAACCAGCTTTAATCATGTTTTGGATCCAAGCACACTATATGCCAATCAAAAGTTTATGTTTGGGGTGGAGATGGGAAGCTATATAAAACCAAATGCCAAGTGCAATGAGGGGAGATGTTTGAGAAAATAGTCTCCATAGTTCCCATCCTAAAGCCAGCCCGCATCTGGCCAAACCTTCTGTCTGGAAGAACTCCAGAGGGCAAGACAACATCAGGCCCTTACTAGGATGTGCTCGAAGCTACAGAGAGAGAGCTTAGAGCTGAGTATGTGAGACTGAGTTCCTTCACAATTCTTCAACCCTGAAATCCTCAAGTGAATGAAGTCGTGACTTCTTAGCAGAGCATAACCATCATTTCCAGCCACAACTCTGTCCTCCGTGTACTGGGATACACCACACTGGGTCCAAGCTCCTTTCTTAACAGCTTGGTTTCTTCCATGTGATACCACCCCAGCCTCACCTCTTTCTGTCTCTGCTTACCTACCTGAAGAACCACCCTAACATCAAGACTGGGCTCAAACAATGATGCCTTTCTCTAGTGTCCCTCCCCAATCCTCCTCCGGAGAGTTAGCAGTTACTGCTTTGCACGTAGCCTTTATTCATACCTCTCCAGTGCGCTAACCGCATCGGAGGCCCGTGTTACCACGCCTGGCTCATCCTTCGGAGGTCCTGGGTAGTACAGTGAATGCGCTCTGCTGCCAACTAAAAGGTTGGAGGTTCGAGTCCACTCAGATTTGCCTCAGAAGCAAGATCTGGTGACCTAAAAATAACCTTATGGAGTACAATTCCACTCTGATACACACAGGGTCGCCACGAGTTGGAGCTGACTTGATAGCACTGGTGGTTGTTTCATCCTTCAGCCTGCCTGACCCTGGGGTAAGCAGGCCCTCTTTCTTTTCCATATTCTATTCCTGTGTCTGCCTTGCTTGGCCCTTTGCCTGGCACGTGGTATTTTGGACCCATGGATGAACACAATTCTCTGCAGTTTAAGTCTGGAATACGTCCAGCTTGTTGGCATTTTCCTAACAGTGGATAGCCTGTAGATAAGCTGGACCATCAGATGAAGCAATCCCCTAAAGGAGAGCCTCACCTCAAAGGAGGCTTCAGCTTTAAAGTTTTGGATGAAAAAGGGTAGGGTAGGGAGATAATGTTTGGGTCAGCAGAAGCAAACATTTCCAAAGGTGTCAATGGCTGCTGAGAGTGGGGGGTGGGGGTAGAGAGTGGGTGGGCTCTTTTCTTTTGCAACATAAGACATCTAGGAGGATATGTCTTTTCCGAAGTAGCTTAATGCAAAACCAGTACATTTTATTCTCTCCATTCTATGAGCTGGCAGCAACTCAATGGCAGCAGGTTTGGTTTTTGTTTGTTTTTTCTCTCTAAAGGCTTTTACTAATTCTGACATCTGACCTTTAAGCCTCTGTAGAAAGTAGTCCCTTACCTCCTGGGCAGAACTGTTAGATGGCTCTAAACACAAAGATACGATAAAGGAGGTTCAATTGTCCAGGGAGTGAAATGGAAAGCTATAATGTACCTGCGGTAGCCTCTTCTTTTTCTCGGTCTCTCACCTGTCCCTCCTGTTTCACCTGTGTTGGTTGGTTCCTCATCTCATACTCATGCTCATATTCCACCCCCCACCCCCATTTCAGGGATGTAGGTGGTAACATAGCAACTGGTCTTACCTCTGTCCCTTGTGTGTGTCAATGGTGAGCGCCCCTGCTTGTAATTAGACTGGGTGATGTAATGCTGTAGGCCCAGGCTGGAGTCCAGGTGAGGCTGCAATCAAACTGGAGCTGTCCTATCAGAAGTTCCCACTGGTGCAATATCTGACCAATGAAAATCTCATCATCCTCTGTGCTGAATGAGTCATTTTTTCAGCAAGGCAAGCAGAGGTCTGGGGACAGGACCAAGCTGGCCCAGCCACTGGCTTGCCCCAGCAGATGACTTGCCTCTTTGGCTGTGAGGCTGGCAGAGAACCGTGCAACCCCCAGCCTAAATGGGCACCCAATCTTCGCCATTTTGTTTTAGGTTCTTTTAATTTAATCAAATAGACCCCTCCTTCCTTCTGGAAAAGAAGCTGCATTCTTTATTCTCATTTTAAGATATATTGAAGAGAAAAAGTGACCCAGACATGTCCATTCAGTGCAAAGCACATCAGAGAACAGGACTGCCACCGTGTCCCCTGATGACCTTGGGCCAAGGTGGAAAAGCGCGTGCTTCTCCTAGATAACGTGTCTCGGTCATGAACCCACCTCCGAGGCAAGAATTGGACTTTGCAGCCTGCCAACCGCTGCCTGCCTCACACCCTTGATGTGTCTTAGTACCAGGAAACAGGAATCACTGTTCTCCCCTTTTGGATTGCAGCCTTATACTTATAACAACATCCTAAACTCTGAGCAGGAACATACTGGCGATTTGTGGGATTTCAGCTGGTCTGCACCTGATCAGTACCTGTACTTGCAGCAGCCGTCCCCACGTGGCCCAGACACAGGCCGGTCCTCCTAAGCCCAGCCGCCCACAGGGCATCAGCTGGCCACGTTTAATACAGTGGAAAAGGCAGAAGGAGGGGGGTATATTTTTTTCTAAAATCAAAGTTACTACTGTAATGAATTTTCAAATAAGACTTATTGTAATACAGGTGGCCCACGTATAGGTGAATAAGCTCTCGGGAGCAAAGACCTTATTTTATACTCTTTTGTGCCCCACAAAGCCTAAGGCAGTACTTCTTTCACACATGGTGGAAGCTCCAAATATACCTGCTGATAATGCACTTAGCACAGCAACTACCAGCTAAAACCAGGTGCCATCAAGGTGACTCCAACTCACGATGACCCACGTGTGTCAAAGTAGAATTGTGCTCCGTAGGGTTTTCAATGGCTGATTTGTTGGAAGTAGGTTTGCCAGGCCCTTCTTCTGAGGTGCCTCTGGGTGGACTCAAACTTCCAACCTCTCACTTAGCACCACCCAGGGACTCTGACTACCAGTTTGTGCTCAATAATTGGTTGGCTACTATATGGGGTCGCCATGAGTTGGAATCAACTCAAAAGCAAGGGGCTTGGGCATTTTAACAAGGAGGCTCAAAGAGCTAGCATGACCTGCTGAAAGTCAGTTTTGGCAAAGCCTGGGTGTAAACTCCAATCTTTGGCTCTCGGTGCAGTACCCCTTCTTCATCTTTTTTTTTTAGGTCACTACGGTGATTTTCCTTTTTTTTTTTTTTTTTAAAAAAGAAACCTAGCTAGTCATAGTAATGGAATAAAACAGATGTTCCCACTAGCGAGTAGATTCCAAATCTCAAGTGCTTACCAGTTTTAAATGCGATACAGACACCCAAAAAAAATGACAGACAAGGTCACCAAACACATAGAAGTGGCCACATTGCTAATGAATGAGAGAGCGACTCCAGTGCTCCACCCTCAGGTGTAAGCCCCAGGGCTGGAAGCTGCCGCCTGCGACTTCACGTTGTCTAGAATGCGGCAGTCCTCAGAACCTGAGAGCCAAGGTTAATGCAATGCCTAGACTCAGCTGCTGGCCCAGACTCTCCACAATTCCATGTCAAAAGCATGCGTGATGCTGATTTGGCAAATATTGTGTTATACATATTTTTTACAATTAAAAAAAAAAAAAGCATGTGAAGAACATACCTACATGCTTTCCCAAGCTCTCTAACCCATTTAAAAGATACTGGGAAACCCAGGCTTATTGCTTTTAATAAATACATACACACACACAAATACTTTTAATTATAAAATGCTTTTTCTAAAAATTGCAATAACTTTACATACAGAAGTTCAATTTTTGATGATAGCAAATCCTAGGCAAAGCTGACACAACAGCTCTGGTATACCATCTAATGACTCAAATTCACTCTGGGACCAGCAATTAAAGGAAGATTAAAATAAGTCTGATCCAAGACAAGCATATTCTTAAAGATTCACGTATGATTCAATACACTTTTTCCCCACTAAAACCATCATTGTAAACCATGGATTTGAGATTTAAATGATTCTTTTCCTAGACCTTTCCTAAGGAGCTCTGGTAGCGGAAGAGTTAAGTGCTAGGTCACCGGCTGAAAGGTTGGCGGTTCAAACCTACCCAGCAGCTCCGAGGGAGAAAGACCTGGCAATCTGCTCACGTAAAGGTTACAGGCTAGAAAGCCCTTTGGGACAGTTCTACTCTGTCACATGGGGTCGCTATGAGTCAGAATCAACACGACAGCACCTAACAAAAACGATAATACCTTTTGTAAATATCAAAAGGCTGCACAATGCAGTGGTTGATCACACACCCTCCATTCTTGGCTGAGTAACCTTGGACAAGTTCCTTGACCTCTTCCTTTTCCTAAATTCTCTCTTCTGTAAAATGAGACCAATAATAATGATAATCTTTATTACTATTTTTGTACATATAAAGTGCCATGGGCAGTGTTAGTGGTATCATTACTTCTTCCCAGAAGGCAAATTTTTCTTATTATGCCTTTAAACTTTCCTTAAATTATCAACCCTAAAAGAAACAAAAAATCACAAAGTATATATCATTGTTATCTTCAAAAGAAAGTTCAAAATGTCTTGTATAAATACTTTTGTGGTCATTTTTATGTGCTTGGGCAAGAGAAGTGAAATAAAACCACTTGAGGACAACTTCCAAAATAAGACATTAGTATATTTTAGCTGGGGGTTTTGGTCCATTCCAAATATGTACTTATGCAGATATTATCAGTATTACTTTGAAGAGTTTTACAAAAGAAAAGCAGTATTTCTTGTTGCTTACAAAGAGGTTTAGGCTAGGGAAGTAACTCCTACTTTGAAACCTATTCCCAATGTGAACCCTGTATCCTGGATAAGAGAAAGAGAAAGCAATCAGGACTTTCATTCAGGGAGAGTCTGTGAGGAAAGCAGGAAATAATCTGATTTCGAATTATCTGTCTTTATCAGCCTTTCCCTCTGAATCACATAAAGAAGCTCAAGAGTTTCTATTTTACAGGTGTAGGTAACAACCAGTCACTAACTGTACCACCAAGTTTTTATGAAGTACCACTCAATGTGCCAGTTCCAAGGCAATGGATAAGAAACTGACTATGGTATACGATATGTGCCCTAAAAGAGACCACGCTCCAGCTGGACAGAGGATTCAAAGACATAAAAGGTATATACAAGACATACATAGTTAAATGTAACACCAAAAGCCATGCATTTTTAAGCAACCAAATACCTAGGATTTTGGACAAGATTTTTTAATTTGCATTTAGATAATTCCTAGCAAGAGCTATTTCCATACACGTGGTTAAAATACACAAAACTGGATTCTGTGGGGTCTTCTTCCACTTCAGCCTACTACCCTTCCTTCTGTTCCTTTCCCAACTAACTCAGGATGCATGCTGCCATCGAGCAACTTCTTGTTCTTGGTCTTGAAAGAACTTATGGTTCACTTTAATCCCCTTCAAGTACATTACTGTTGATGAAAAGACAAGAAAGGGTAACGTGACTTACTCCAACCCTGGACCTCCTTCTGTTGCTGGTTCAGTTGCAAGTCACGTGGGACTTGAAATGATAATTCTTAAAAAAATTTAATGAAGGAAATAAAAAATATTTCCCCACTTATGAAGATGAGAAAGCTGGACTAAATGACCTTTAAGATTCCTTCTAGATCTAAAGATCTATGTGATTCTTTAAAAATGGCGTATTTGCTTCAGTCATCATTTTATAGATTTTTCAGAAGAAAACTAGTTTTATTTTCTGCTTTCAATCTCCGTTTCTTACTGCTAAGTGCCATATGTCTTGGTAATGGAGTCCCTGGGTGGCGTGGACAGTTAATACACTTGCTGCGAACTGAAAGGACGGAGGTTAGAGTCTACCAACAGGTGTCTCAGAAAAAAGCCCTGGTCATCTACTTCCACAAAAATCAGCTGTTAAAAACCCTGTCGGGCACAGTTCTTCTCTGACACACAGGAAGTGGCCATGAATTAGAGATGACTTGCCAGCAACTGGTTATTGTGATAATGTTTAAGTTACTGGTTGTCTTGACAATGTTTTTAAATCTTGAAAGGCTACCACATGAAGCCACCTACCTCACACTAGTGCCATCAGATGCCTTCATTGTCTGGGAACAGTTCCCCATCATTGTTCCTGCCTCCAGTCATACCATAGCCTAAACTTCTTCTCATATTAATTTAAGTTCATTTGTTTGTTTAACAACAGCATGAAAAAAAATGATTGAAGGTAACTGACAGGTTGACCCTGACAGAGGAAGGATGGTCTCTCCACAAGGTGAAATTCATCCTTCATGCTTTCGTTTTCTAGCTTCAAGGAAAACTTACACTATTTTAGCAATATATGTTCTTGATTTGAGCTGTTTTGAAAGTTCTATCACTTTTTTTCCCCTAATAATTCCATTTGGAAGGCTGGGGAAAGGGGGAATGGGACTGCTGTGCCCATCTCTTATCTTCTCCTTAATGATGAGTTAACCCTTTTGAACCTACCACACTAAATATTATGGCAATAATTTTCTCTGTTAGGTATTATAATTTTTTTTTATTCTTGGAGCAAGATCCATGAACTAAGAATCAGTCATCGAATAATTCAGGTTAAAATAATTACAGTCACCTAAATTCCATGTACTCCAGGAAGGTTTAAAGCTGACTTACAGAGGTATAGATCACAAGGTTTTTCTCTGATTCTGCTTTGCCAACGGGGGTTTACTTTCAATTCTAAGAGTTACATGCCATAATCCAGTTTCTACAAATGGTAGGAATAACACTATATCTAATTTTATCAATTTTTTTTTTATTGTGCTTTAGATGAAGGTTTACAGAGCAAATTAGTTTCTCATTAAAAAATTAATACACATATTGCTTTGTGGTATTGGTTGCCAAAGCTGCAATCTGTTAATACTCTTCCCTTCTCAACCTTGGGTTCCCCATTTCCATTTGGTCAGCTTTCCTGTCCCCTTCCTGCCTTCTTGTCCTTGCCCCTGGGGTGGTGTGCCCATTTAGTCTTGCATACATGGCTGAGCTACGTATATTACTGTTTGTTTTATGGGCCTGTCTAATCTTTGGCTGAAGGGTGAACCACAGGAGTGACTTCAGTACTGATTTAAAAGGGTGTCCGGGGGCCATACTCTCGGGTTTCTCCAGCCTTCCTCAGACCAGTAAATCTGGTGTTTTTTGTGAGTTAGAATTTTGTTTGACATTTTTCTCCAGCTCTGTCTGGGACCCTCTATTGTGATAGCTGTCAGAGCAGTCAATGGTGGTAGCCAGGCACCATCTAGTTATGCTGGACTCAGTCTGGTGGAGCCTGTGGTAGTCGTGGTCCATTAGTCCTCTGGACTAATCTCTCCCTTGTATCTTTGGTTTTCTTCATTCTCCCTTGCTCAAGATGGGATGGGACCAGAGGAGTATCTTAGATGGCTACTCACAAGCTTTCAAGATCTCAGATACTACTAACCAAAGTGGGATATAGGACATTTTCTTTATAAACTATGTTATGGCAATTGAGCTGGATGTTCCCAAAGACCATGGTCCCCAACCCTCAGCCCAGAAATTCAGTCCCTCAGAGAGTCTGGATGTCTATGAAGCTTCTATGATTTTGCCTTGATCAAGCTGTGCTGACTTCCCCAGTATTGTGTACTGTCTTACCCTTCTATTTGATTAAATCTTAATTGAAATTTACTCAGCTGCATAAAAAGAATAACCCAACCATAAGTATCCTTTTAAAAAGTAATCTAATAACTCAGCTTTAGTACTAGTGATTGGCACACAGGAGTTCCTAGGTTGTACAAACGGTTAACACACCTGGTGTTAACTGAAAGGTTGAAGTCTACCCAGCAGTGCCTCAGAAGAAAGACCTGGCAATCTGCTTCCAAACAATCAGCCATGGAAAACTCTATGGAGCACAGTTATACTCTGACACACATGGGGTCTCCATGAGTCAGGACTGCTTCGATGGCAACTGTTTGTTTTATTAGCACACATAACTACAAAATAATCGATAATAGATTAAATGTGTAGCTAAGAGTTAAGAAATTTTACCACAAAAAGAAATGTGTTCCTTTGATGTAACAAATACAATATTCACTAAAAAACTCTTTTCAAAACCTCATTTTATTAATATTTGATACATTTTTATGATGCCAAATATTTTAATTTATTATAAAAATGTAAATGCATTCCTTAAATAATTTGACATCTTACCAAGCAAAACCAAAAAATGTTTAAAAGCACATTTTCTATTTGCTTTGTACAGTGCTGCTTTGAACTATTTAACTTCACGAACTTTAAAATCCCACATTACATTTGGCTGGGTGCATCTCTGGCCTTCTAAGACTAATTTTAGATCTCTGCTATTTTCCCAAGCAGAAATACAACAACTCAAGTTTGGAACTTCTGCCTCAATCCCTGAATATGGGAATAATGATTCTTGTTTTCCAAGAATAAATAAATAAAATCATGTAACTGAAATTATTAATTGAGTCTTTGAACTGACAAATTCTGCTTGTCTTTTCTTCATTAATCTATCAATATTGCCCATAGTAATGAATAATACTAATTTCTCACATTAGCATGACTGACATGACTATATTGAGATATTTTATCTTACTAATATACATGGTCACTGTAAAAATCGTTTTTTTTTTTTAATTTATCAAAACAGAAAACGAGAAAAGGATAAAAATTAACCACTCCATTTAAAGCAAAACTAGCACCGCATTTACTGCAAGCAAAGACTGATTGTGCTGTGCACCATTCCAAGTGTTTTACCCATAGTATGTAACCTGTCCAAGGCCCCATGTCCTAGGACATGACAGAGCTGGGATCCAAATACTTAAGGGGTCATATCCTTTACCCCTGCTCTATGCTGCCTTGTAGAACAATGCAATGTTTCCCATCTTTACCTAAAAAGAGTATAGTATTTTTAAATGAGTTGTGACATAATCAATCCTTTTGATTTTGAGGTTTTTCATTTGTATACACAAATTCCACACTCTGTTGAAAAGGTATTCTTCTCACTTGAAAGAGTGTAAAAGTGTTAACTGTTAATTTTTTCTCCTTTCAAAAGATAGATTAAAGATCCCACTTGCTGCCTCTCACTGTGTTGATAAGCAAGTTTATTATAAGCACTGACTTAAAAGAATATCAGTAGCCCTTTCTCTGAGCTCTCCTGGCCTGTCTTAGTTGCTGCTATAACAGGAAAACCAAAAGTGGACAGCTTTAACAGAGAAATGTATTCTCTCACACCCAGGAGGTCAGAAGTTTGAATCAGGGTGCCAGCTCCAGGTGAAGTCTTTCTCTCTCTGGTGGCTCTGGGGGAAAGTTCTTGTCATCAATCTTCCCCTGGTCTAGGAGCTTCTCAGCTCAGCATACTCTTGGCTCTTCTTGCTTGGTGGTAATGAGGTCCTCATTCTCTCTGCTCAATTCTCTCTTTATATCTCAAAAGACATTGATTCAAGATACAACCTAATCCTGTAGATTGAGTCCTGCTTTATTAGCATAACTGCCTCTAATCCTGCCTCACTAAAATTATAGAGGTTAGGATTTACAACGCACATCAGACCACAAAATGGTGGACAACCACACAATACTGGGAATCATGGCCTAGCCAGGTTATACACATTTTAGGGGAACACAATTCAATCTATAACTCTTCCCAAGGCAGTCCGTCCTCCACACCGGGTTACCAATCTCATACAGGTCTTTGACTGTATCACCTCGCTTCCAGTGGTTCAACCATTCTCCTTGTGTCTCCCGCCCTGCTCAGCACTCACAGTCCCTGAAGTGCCATTGTCTGTCATATCTCTGGGTTTGTGCTCTTAGGACCCTTTTTACACTGGACAAATTCTTACTCACTTACCAAGACCCAGTTCCCATGGCATCATCTCTATGGAGTCTTACTGACCCTATGATATAATTTGACGTAAAATTCTTACTATAATTTCAGGAAATATATCACTGTTTTATCAATGTATTTTATCACTACTGACTTTTCAGAAGTAAGGCTTCCTTTTCTGCCTCTAACAAGGCTGCTAACAGCATCCTTAGAGCTATGAATGAAGAAACAGTTTCATTTAAGTGGACATCCTCCTTGTTTTGAAACTTCAGGTACTAAATGGCTCTCTTTCCCACTTCATTTCTTATTCCCAGGCTGGACAGCAGCATCACCTGAAAGAAACCGCAATAACACCGGAGCTGTGTAGTATCATAAAACTTGAAGTTAAAAGACAGGTGTGTCTTGATCCCACTAGAGGCTCTGTTCTTGCATCTGTACCTGGATTGTCTATGATATTCCCTGGCCTACCTATTTTGCACTGGGCAAATCTGCTGCAGAAGACCTCTTTAAAGTGTTAAAAACCAAAGATATCACTTTGAGGACTAAAATGTGCCTGACTCGAGCCATGATATTTTCAATCACCTCATATGCATGCGAAAGCTGGACAATGAATAAAGAAGGTCAAAGAAGAATTGACACATTTGAATCATGGTCTTGGCAAAGAATAGTGAATATACCATGTACTGCCAAAAGAACGAACAAATCTGTCTTGCAAGAAATATAGCCGGAATGAGCCTTAGAAGCAAGGATGGTGAGACTTCGTCTCACATACTTTGGAGATGTCCTTTCCTGGAGAAAGATATCCTGCTTGGTAAAGTAGAGGGTCAGCAAAAAAGAGCAAGACCCTCAATGAGATAGACTGTCACAGTGGCTGCAACAATGGGCTCAAACATAGCAACAATTGTGAGGATGGCACAGGACCAGGCATCATTTAGTTCTGTTGTGTATGGGGTGGCAATGAGTTGGAACTGACTGGATGGCACCTAACAACACAAACAACAACAACAACCTCTTTCACATGTTCCTTGGATGAGATTTAAATGCGATTATAGTTGTAAAAACTTTTATATCACCCCTATTAGAATGACAGTGATAAAAAAAAAACACACAACTGAAAACAACAGGTGCTGGCGAGGCTGTGTAGAAACTGGAATTCTCATCTATTGTTAGTGGGGATGTAAAATGGCACAGCCACTGCAGAACCAGTTTGGTAGTTTCTCAAAGAGTTGAACATAGAACTACCATACAGCCCAGCAGTCCCAATCCTAGGTATAAAACTGAACGCAGGAGCACAAACAGAAACCTATACGCCAATGTTCATTGCAGCACTTTTCACAAGAGCCAAAAGTGGAAACAACCAAAATGTCCATCAATAGACGAATTAATCAACAAAATGTGGTATATATACACAACGGAGTACTATTCAGCCATAAAGAGAAATGAAGTCTAGATGCATGCCACAACATGGATGAACCTTGAAAACATCATGCTGAGTTAAATAAGTCAGTCGCAAAAGGACAAATACTGTATGATTTCACTTATAAGAAATAAGCAAATATCTAGAAACCAAAGGTTATTTTTTGTTACCAGGAGCAAAAGGAAGAAAGGAAGGGGGAGACTTTGCTTACTGGAACTGAGTTTATGTTAATGGTGGAATGACTTGGAAAAGGATAGCGAGAATGGTTGCACAACTTGAAGAATGTAATCAATGTCACTGAATTGTACATGTAAAAACTGTTGAGTTGACACATGTTTTGTTATGGATATTTTCACCACAATTAAAAAAAAAACAGCTGTATGACATTCAATAAATGTTTGAGTTAGTTTATCAATGATCATTTGACCACATACTCATCAATCTCCAGAAATACTGGCAGATGGTAGAAGCAAAGTACACAGAAAGATTGGGTTTTAAACCTCACTTCTGCCACTTACTAGCTGTGTGGCCTACAGTCAGAGCAAATTAAGGAGCAGAAAGCAGCATACTAGTCTATAAAAAAAAAAAAAAAAGAGGCATTAAAACATCACTAGAATAATTTGGGAAAAGGCACAGTTGACTCAGGTTTCTTTGCAACTTACAAAGCTGACAAAATGTATACTGGGTCAAACTCCTGATGAGACAGCCAACGGCAGTGATGGAAATTTAAAAAGCATTCCTCATCATTGCCAGCCTGATCCCTACTAAAAAAAACTTTTAAATATTTGAATGAAGACCAAAGCATAGTCTATCTGTTGCGTCCACAAATCCCGGTTCAGTCCTGACTCAGACCATATTAATCAGAGCCCCAGTTTCCTGTTCTGTAGAGAATATAGAATTTATCATGAAAGATTATTGTGATACTTTGAGATGATACACATAAAATGTTTGCAAAGAGTTAAGGACTTAATAAAACGGAAACTAATAGAGTGGTTTTCAAGCTGTATAGCCCTTTCACTATCGTCTTGACTCTCCCACACTTATCTGCCAGGGATTTTGTAATTTCCAATATTAAGAAGGTCTCATTGAGGGAGAGGAGGGTGAGAAGGGCTGTACAACTCGAAGAATGCAATAAATGTCACTTAATTGTGCATGTAGACATTGCTGAATTGGTGTATGTTCTGCTGTGTATATTCTCAACAACAACAACGAGAAATAAAACAAAGGTCCCGCTGACTCCTCAACCCCATAGAACATAGGAAAATACAAGGAATCACTGGATAAAAATTATTACACAGAGTCAGAGGCCTGAGAAATAGCAGTTCATGTGCAGGAAGTGGATGAAATGTCTGCGCTAAGTAATCCCGTACCCTTGGCCTTGAACCAAGGAGGGTCAGCTGATGTCGGAAGGAAGACCTCGGAGAGCATGATAACAACATGCAGACATTTTTGGTGCCCAAACTAAGCTAACCTGGAGAAAGGTAGTGAGAGGTGATGTGACAGGGGGTGCAGACGAATGTTTGCAACAGGATGCAAGTAGGACAAGGTAAGGTGGGAGGGCTGAGGCCATTTAATCTACTTCTGCTTCTACAACCAGGGGACACAGCTTGACTTGAATTGGGCTCTGCAGACCATGGAAGCCTACAATAAAGTAATTAATCTGAAAGACTGATCCAACAACATCAGACTGAAGGCCAAGAATCACTGGGCTGGTCAGGGTTTGTGGGCATACACCCCACTCCCAAGCATAACCTCCTAATCTCTGCTGCAGGAGACTTTGGGCAAAGGGGCCCAGTCCTAGGTGAGGCTCTGTCAAGGGCTAGCTTTTAAGTCTGATCCCAGTTGCTCAGACTAAGTCTCACCAAATGAGAATATTACCACCTGCTCCATCCCTCACGGTTAGAGCAAGAAATTCTTTGGGAAGAATAAAGCAATTACCAGATAAGGGACTGTAAGGAGTCATGGAATTTTATCAAATACACTGTGATACAAAATTATTTAATTTACATTATTTAATTTTGTATATAAAACTCAGTTCTCAAAATTGATTTCATGTCAATTTGGGTAAATTTCTTTACTCTTAGCATGTTGAGCTTTATACCTAAAAAGCAGCTGCACATTTCTTTTGAGAGAAAAGTTGGGAGAGGGAGGAAGAGGGACTTAAACTGTATTGAAGCCCAGTAGGACTGACTTTAAAAATTTCACTGTGTTTAACGTAAAAGGAGTATGACTGCTTGATCCAGGTTCTAGTGGACATTCTTCTACGCAAAGATGGCAAAATACAAATTTATATTAATTAAGAGAGGTTTAGGGAACGGAAACACTGCAAAGCAGTAATGCTTTATCTCATGAGTTGGAATCCACTCAATGGTAACGGGTTTGTTTTGTTTTATTTGTTCTTAATGCTATCCCTAAGTCTATCTAAAAGTAGTACTGAGCAAATTAAACCTCACTATTTCCAGAAATTAAAACAGCCCCATTGTTCTTGGGAGGCAAAAAAAAGGCCCTTTCTTTTAAGATGCAGCGATATGTTACCGCGAGGTGTAGGCTGTGCCTATTGTCTACCTTTTGTATACACTTCACTGGACCAAAGAGTTCATATTTTCTAAAAAGCCTAGAAGTCCCTGTTTTATTAGAGAATAACATCACCATTAGAAACAAACAAAATCTTTGCAATGTGTGGGATTCTCTCTAAACTTAAAGACAATAATGTTTCTTAATATGATTATAGCTTTATTAAACAAAAAACTAAAAAAGAAAAAATGTAAATAGTGGTTGCATCTGGGTGATGGAATACAGGTTTTTTGATACTTCCCAATTTTTCTTTAGTGACCATATAATAATTTATAAAGGTAATAAAAACTGACTGCAAACTTACTACTGACTATAAAAAAAAAACAGTGCTGTCGAGTCGATTCCGACTCATAGCGACCCTAGAGGACAGAGTAGAACTGCCGCATATATACACTAGTCTCTATAAAAAAAAATAGTGCCATAGAATTCTGATTATTTGAATCAAGTATCAATATTCAGCGTTAAGTTGAAGGCGTTAGATATATGATTTAAACTAATCTGAAGGTCAGATATGTACAGATTAAGCTACAAGCACCAAAGCCAAAGACTACTTGCAAAATCAGTAATTCTAAGCCTCTTAGTGGCCTAGTGGTTAAGAGCTACAGCCGCTAACCAAAAGGTTGGCAGTTCGAATCCACCAGGCGCTCCTTGGAAACTCTATGGGGCAGTTCTACTCTGTCTTACAGGGTCGCTATGAGTCAGAATTGACTCGACGGCAATGGGTTTAAGGCTCTTATTTAAATGGTTTATGTATGTCATATGTCATGTCTATAACACATACATATGACTGACAGTAAAACACCAGGCATTCTCAAGTTACATCAGATTTATGAATCATTTAGGTGACACAGAACGCACAAAGAAAATAACAGTGGTGATGAAAGCGTAATTTTGAAACAAGTTTCATGTTAGTTATATCCAATGTATTTTTAAACTTCAATACTACTTTTTCCATTTCATCCATAAACACTTCAGTATGTACTTCTAAAAGATTTGTACTACTTAAAATAACCTAATAACAAGAACTATTATCATTACCTAAAAAACTAACAGTAATTCTTCCTTTCTTCTTTTTTAAAAATTTTATTTTGTTGTTGTTGAGACGATAGACAGCAAAACCTACACCAATTCAACAGTTTCTATACATACAATTCAGTGACACTGATTATATTCTTTAAGTTGTACAACCATTGTCAACCTCCTTTTCTGAGCTGTTTCTCTGCCGTTAACATAAATGCACGGCCCCCTAATCTTCTGAGTTGTTGTTATCAATTTGATCCCATACAGACAGATCTTAAAAGAGTGTAATACTCATGGCAGACGTTCTTTACTAGTTAAGCTAAACTGGTTTTAAGAAGACATCGGGGGATATTTTTAGTTTAAGGTTTAAAGATTGTCTCAGGGCAACAGTTTCAGGAGTTCATCCAACTATAATTCTTTGATATCAGGAACTATTCAGTCTGTGTTCATATAGTTCCCCTCTTGTCTCATTAAGTTTTTTTTGTTTGTTTGTTTGTTTGTTTTGCTTTTTTATCACCGGTTGTTTAAATCAGGATCCAGATAAGATCGATACATTGCAACTGAGGGGTAGAGCTCAAGTTTCTTTAAATCTGCAGGTTCCTCTCCATCTCTTCCCACCATCTCCCTTAAAATTTGGTCAGGGAAGAAAACCAGTCATTTGTCCTATAGAGTTTCACACAATCTGAATTTTACAACCATGTACACCCACTCCTCATTTATCAACATTGGTTAGGTTCCAGAGACCAGGTCGTTATGCAAAAATCAGCACTATGTAAAAATGGAGGATGACCGCATCAGATCACAAAACGGAAGATGACTAGCTCATTACATAATTACCAAATTCCATCACTACATAACTGCCAAACCACTGAGAATCATGGTCCAGCCAAGATGATACATAATCTAACCATCACAGCCCGCGTTACTCTTGCCTCATACCTCAGCACTTGTTACTCCCAGATATATGCATTAATGCACAAAACAGTCGAACAGTAGATTTTTTACTCTTGTCATAAATGTGAAATGTTGGACAATGAGATAGTTGATTTTTTTTTTTTTTTAAGTGCATTGTCGTTTAGGATGCTCCACTGTAGACTGCTGTTTAGATTCAGAGCAAGGACACTTCATAAATGTGGGTGTACTTCCATAGGAGGTACATAACGTCAGGTTCCTTCTTTCTTTTGAAGTCAGCATCTACTAGTATCACTGCCTAGAGCCAATAAATCATTAGAAGGGCAGAATGACAAAATCCTAATTCTCTGATCCCTTTTTCATTTATTATTTGAAGTATTTCTACATAGAGAAACTCTACCTCAACAACAATTCAGTCAATGCTGCTTTTAAAAAGTAAACATTGCAAGCTTTAGATCAAGATATAACACAAAATGCAGTCCAAGATTCTGGACTGGCTTCAAGAGGCAAACAGAAAACTGTATTAGGGGAGAAAGACATACCATTTTCAAACGTCTTACTTCCTTTTTAATGGATTTATAAAGGTCTTTTACAATGCTTTTAAGTACTCATAAGCCAAGTTTCTCTAATTGAACTTTGTGAAATATGTAATGAATTCTGAAAGAAAAAGCAATAGTTCCAGGAATTAGCTGATTTGGGTGCGGTACTCACCAAAAACAAAAAAACCCAGTGCCCTCGAGTCAATTCCGACTCATAGTGACCCTATAGGACAGAGTAGAACTGCCCCATAGAGTTTCCAAGGAGCGCCTGGTGGCTTCAAACTGCTGACCCTTTGGTTAGCAGCTGCAGCACTTAACCACTATGCCACACCCTGGTGGTGACACACTAGTAACAGTAAATTCTTACCCTTTGTATTACTTCATGGAGCAATAGATATTACTATTACTTAGCCTTGGAATGAATTTATATACTTGTGATAGACTATAAGCAGAATTGCATTCTGAAAATTCCTAAGACTTAAGGAAAAAGATGAAGACCTTTGTGAAGAGCCTCTTACAAGGGTCGTAAAGTTGCCTGGCTCACTTCGCCCTCCTTCCTCTCCCCTCTCTCTACTCTAGAGACCCTCCATCTAAAGCCAAACAGTCACCCAAGCAGATCTTAGCTGAGGAACCTCAGACAAGTTACTTGACCTCTTTCTTTTCCTAAATTTCCTCTTCTGTAAAGTGATTCTGACTCATAGTGATCCTATAGAACAGAGCAGAACTGCCCCATAGGATTTCCAAGGTTGAAATTTTTATGGAAGCAGATTGTCACATCTTTCTCCCATGGAGTGGCTGGTGGTTTGAACCACTGATCTTTCGGTTAGCAGCCAAGTACTTAACCACTGTGCCACCAGGGCTCCTTTATTTTCCTATACAAGTGGGAAATTCAAACCTCTTCCCATTAAGAGCCTCTAGACTACGGAAATAAAGATATAATGATATCCACTTAGTTACTTAAGAAGAGAAGCTAAGATGGAAAGTAAAATTTACCACAAGGTGAGAAGCCACAAGGTGAATAAGAGTCAGAAGTGAATTGTACTTTAGAGAATGTAAGCAAACGTAGAGAATGATTAGAATATAATACCTGAATTTCCCCCACATTTTTATATTTCAAATGATGCCTCAACTGGCTATTTAATCTATAGGTCATATATAAAAACCAAACTAAACCAGTTGGTTCCAACTCATAGCGATCCCATATGTTTCAGAGTAGAATTGTGCCCCAAAGGGTGATCTAGTGCTATAACTAGACAGAATTTCTCATATGTCTTCTGTGCTAGTCCATTTCTGCCCTAGACAACTTGACCCAGGGCTGCGGACATTAACATGGACTTGGCAAAATAATTAGGAAAAGCATTCTCTAATACTATATTAAAAAGTTAAGAATATCTAGTCTTTAGAGACGTATTTTCTGAGAAGGTCAAATGTTTGCCAACAGCACCTGGCAACTGAATTGCTATCAGGTCATCTCATTCTCTCCCTTGATTTTCATCACCAGCTCAAATCATTTCTTTCCTCCCCCTCAGAGAACAATGACTGCTGAGTCATTTTGTATTTCAGGAGGAAAAAAGCAACACGTTATACCAGCAAATCTCTGAAATTTACTTGTCTTCTTGTAAGGACAAGGATGGCAAAAGACCATTCTGAATTTTCAACAGGGCACAAACATAGCTGACAGAATGGTCATACTACACATCAGATATTAAAAAAAAAAAAAAAAAAACCCTGGGCCTCCATTTTCTCATCTCCAAAATCAAAAAGTTACAACAGAGAATATGTAATGTCCCCTTGAGATCTAAAATTTGAAGAATCTACATTTTTATCATTTAAAATTAATTGAACTGAATTAGATTTAATGGAGATCAATATCGTGGGAAAACAAGTTAGTTCTTCTGACTTCTTCACTAGGTTGTTTAATTGAACTGATTTGTCAAAATGGTATAGCATCACATCGTCTAATGGTTGAAAGAGCTTCAGAGTTCAGTAAGACAAACCAATAACAAAGCTACATTTGCTACAGATTAGGCAAAGAAGAAATACTTCTGTTGAATTGGTAATACCCTCTTAAACAAAAAGTGGTCAGCATCCAGCCTCACCCATCAAAGCCCCAGTGTGTATGGCCCATTAGCATTCAATTTATCTCTAAAGCCTTCTGAATGTCCTGCAAAATGCAATGTGTGGAATAAAAGGTGCATCAATCATGACACAATATGATACCAAAGCTACAGGGGGCTCTGTATAATAGTGTGAGCTTGCTACTGAGGAACTAAAATATGTGCAAACATCTCAAGCACGGAAAGATCATTGCACGTAAATCAGAGACAGGCATTTCCTGGGGAGGAGACAGAGTAACAAGAAATGATTTCGCATCTGTGCTGAGCTGGTCGCATCTCTCACCTCATCTCTTACACTCTGTATCCCTCACTCTCTCCACTTCAGCCACACCAGCCTCCTTGCAATTTTTGTAACACACTAGGCAGTCCCCTCTTTATACCTCTGCAATGGCCATTCTCTCCACGTCGAATGTTCTTCTCCTAGATGTCTGTGTGGCTTATTTCTCACAAGTTCCTCTCTGTTAGGACCACCGTGACCTTCCTATTTAAAATTGAAATTCACGCTCCCAATGTCCCTAACCTTGCTCTACGCTTTCTTTATTTACATCACAGTTATAAACTTCTGCCATATGAAATAACTGACATATTTTTATGTTTATTGTTTATAGCTGTTCCACCCCAACTAAAACATAAGCCTGATGGGGGCAGGGGAGAAGACAGGATAACAACAAACGTTTGTTCACCCATATCTCCCAAGCACCTGGTTCACACAGCACGTGCTAAGAAAATATCTGTTGAATAAATGTATGGATGCACGTATGAAGGGACAAACACAAAGGTTCTATATACAACCCAGAGGGGATATTTGGGTTATCTCTGGGAAGTTGGTCAAGCTGGCCCAAATACATGGACTGGTTAAGGAAAGGTTTATAGTTTCCCCATCTTGAGTTGGGTCTACCAGTTCTACATCGACGCTGTCATTGATCCCACCACCTTTATTTGGCAGAAGGCTATCGTCAAATATATTTATTTATGCTTGCTTTTAAGAAACCTTTCTTGATGCCTCTGTTTTGGAATTTGGAGAGGTTAAGGAATGGCTGAATTTCATATAATGGTTTTTTTTTTTTTTTAACCACCTGAAGAGTTATAGGGAGAAGAGAAGGGACCAACAGATGGCGTTCCATCCTCTGTTCCCCTAACCTCAACAAACAGAATTAAACAAACAGAATTAGATACCTTTATTATTCTGCACAAGCATGAATTTAGAAAAAAATGTTCCATAACAAATGTTTTTAAACTACAGATAAGGAGGCATTCTAGCATCGCAATAAGAGTATCAAGAACCGATGGAAATAAACAATAAAAGCACCTACTGGCCATCAACATTAAACTAAAAACAGAAACAAAAAACGTAAGCTGCTCTTAAACACTAACATGGCCTCTGGGATGGCCAATGGAGGGTTATGAGTGAGGGGTGGGAAGGATTTTCAGCCACCTAACAGAATCTATCTCCTTTCTCAAACCCATTCAGTTCTTTAGTGTTGCTCACCAAAATGTATTCATGAAACAATTCAGGAAACCTATGCATAAAAATTATCTGATAAAGAGCAGCAAAATGAGAGCAATACTGAAAAAATTTTGGTGAGTTCTCATTTTTATTTCTTAATAGCTTTCCAATCACATCTAATTGACAATGATCTTTTTGTCAAAATGTGCTAGGAGGAAAGGCTAGGCTTGTGCTCCCTTTTCATTAAACGTAGTTCTGTGCTTACTTCAAATTCTCTGCAAATCCTCAGATCGGTCCCAGAAATGTCTTATTCCCAAGGGGCCTCTGAGCTGAGTACTACCTGGAGTTGGGCCAGAATACAAGCAAAATGTCTGGCCTCCCAGTGCAGACATGCCTGAGTGGTTATGAAAATCTGGGACACACCAGGCCCCTAGACTTAGATTAATGTGATGTGCTTCAAAATGGTAAAAGTCAGACCCTGGATGAAGTAATCAAGTTTGTAGGCTGCTCCTGGAATAAACATTTACTTAGCTGAGTAACTAACTGCTGTCTTGGGAATGAACACTAGGTGTCCCTGGTCCAGTGAAATGCCATATGGGAAATCTGAAAGAAATGTGAGGGAACACTAAGTTTACCTTTTACTCCAATTGTCGTATTTTGGCGTTGTAGGGTTAGCATTTCATAAACAATAAAGCCCAAGGATTTTTTCCAATTTTTTTCTTAAAAAAATTGAAACTACTTGAGTAATCAGTATTACTTTCATTGTAATCATCAATAATAAATACCACCTTCACAATCTGGAAAAGTAATCCATGAAGTAGATGGGACAGGGCTGACATTCAGCCAGTACACATAGGTACAGCCATGTCAGTCGTTACAATACTGAAACACTTCCTTACTGGCTCATAAACAGCCACTGCTCCAAGCCCTCAGATGTCTCCCACCACGTCATATATCCTGATTCTCCCCAAGCCAAACCAAGCCATGTGCTCTTCTATCAATTCCAACTCATGGCGACCCCATGCATGTTACAGTAGAACTGTGCTCCATCGGGTTTTCAGTGACTGATTTTTCAGAAGTAAACAGCCAGAGCTTTCTTTCTAAGCAGCTCTGGGTAGACTTGAACCTCCAACCTTTCAGTCAGCAGTTGAATACTTAACTGTTAGAACTATCTGAGAAATGCCAAACTCTCCAAGACCCAAGAATAAACCCACCCAAAAAACCAAGCCCACTGCCATCAAGTCAATTCTGACTCATAACGAACCTATAGGACAGAGCAGAACTGCCCCATAGAGTTTCCAAGGAGCGCCTGGCAGATTCAAACTACTGACCTCTTGGTTAGCAGCCATAGCACTTAATCACTACACCACCAGGGTCTCCCCAACAACTAAATGCACTGTTATTACAACTTGTTCCGGCAAGGTTATGGTGGGCAACCTTCCTGAATGGTTGTTGCCTGCACTACAAAACTGTTAAATATTTTTAATATTCCTGTGTAAGGTCAACATGGATGCAGAAGTAGATAGAGGTCCTCTGTTTTTAATCCAATCCAGGCAGAAACACTTGTCAGCTCCAGGATTCTCTGCAACTTTTTAAATATTAATTTGAAATAAAGTCACAGAAACTGAATATTGCCACATCTTTATCCCATGGTACCTTTAAGGAGGTTGAATACTGCCACAGAAATACTCAATTAAAAAGTTATGAGTGTGAAATCAAAGCTCAGTTATATAACTCATTGCTGTAGAGTCAATGCAACTCCCTGTGTTACAGAGTAGAACTGCTCCATGGGGTTTTCACGGCTGTAATCTTACCAGACCCCCAACTGTCAGTTCGTCATACTCTGGGGGCTTGCATGTTGCTATGATGCTGGAATCTATGCCACTGGTATTCAAATACCAGCAGGGTCACCCATGGTGGACAGGTTTCAGCTGAGCTTTCAGACTAACACAGACTAGGAAGAAGGACCCGGCAGTCTACTTTTGAAAAGAATTAGCCACTGAAAACCTTATGAATAGCAGCAGAACATTTTCTGATATAGCACCAGAAGATGAGCCCCTCAGGTTGGGAGGCACTCAAAAGACAACTGGGGAAGAGCTGCCTCCTCAATGTAGAGTCTACCTAAAAGATGAGGATGGAGTCAAGCTTTTGGAACCTTCATTTGCTGATATGGCATGACTCAAAATGAGAAGAAACAGCTGCACATATCCATTAATAATTGGAACCTAGAATGTACAAAGTATGAATCTGGGAAAATTGGAAATCATCAAAAATGAAATGGAAGACATAAAGATTGATCTCCTAGGCATTAGTGAGCTGAAATGGACTGGTCATTCTGAATCGGACAATCATATGGTCTACTATGCCAGGAACCACAACTTGAAGAAGAATGGCATTGCATTCATTGTCAAAAAGAACATTTCAAGATCTATCCTGAACTACAATGCTGTCAGTGATAGGATAATATCCATACGCCTACAAGGGAGACAATACAACTATTATTCAAGTTTATGCATCAATCGCAAAGGGCAAAGATGAACAAATTGAAGATTTTTACCAACTTCTGCAGTCTGAAATTGGCTGAATATTCAATTAGATTGCACTGATAATTACTCATGATTAGAATGAGAAATATGGAAACAAATGAGGATCGGTAGTTGGAAAATATGGTTTTGGTGATAGAAATGATGCTGGAAATCCCATGACTGAATTTTGTAAGACCAACGACTTCTTCACTGCAAATACCTTTTTTCACCAACATAAACGGCAACTATACATGTGGACCTCACTAGATGGAATCAAATCAACTACAACTATGCAAAGAAACGATGGAAAAGCTCAATATCATCAGTCAGAACAAGGCCAGGGGCCCACTGTGAATCAGACCATTAATTATTAAATGAAAGTTCAAGTTGAAACTGAATAAAATTAGAACAAGTTCACAAGAGCCAAAGTACGACCTTGAGTATATCCCACCTGAATTTAGAGACTATCTCAAGAATAGATTTGACGCATTGAACACTAATGACTGAAGACCAGACGAGTTGTGGAATGACATCAAGGACATCACACATGAAGAAAGCAAGAGGTCATTAAAAAGACAGGAGAGAAAGAAAAGACCAAAATGGATGTCAGAAGAGACTCTGACACTTCATCTTGAACACTGAGTAGCTAAAGCAAAAGGAAAAAATGATGACATAAAAGAGCTGAACAGAAGATTTCAACAGGCGGCTCGAGAAGACAAAGTATTATGATGACATGTGCAAAGACCTGGAGATAGAAAACCAAAATGTAAGTACGCACTCAGCATTTCTCAAGCTGAAGAAAACATTCGAATCTCAAATTGCAATATTGAAGGATTCTATAGGGAAAATATTAAATGAGGCAGGAAGCATCAAAAGAAGATGGAAGGAATACAGAGTCACTATACCAAAAAGAATTGGTCAATGTTCAACCATTTCAGGAGGTACCATATGAGCAGGAACCAATGGTATTGAAGGAAGACGTCCAAACTGCACCAAAGGCTCTGGTGAAAAACAAGGCTTCAGAAATTGATGGAATACCAATTAAGAAGTTTTCAAAAACAGATGCAGCACTGGAAGTGCTCACTCGTCTATGCCAAGAAATTTGAAAGACAGCTACCTGGTCAACCAACTGGAAGAGATCCATATTTATGCCTATTCCCCAAAAAACTGATCCAATCAAATGTGGAAATTATTGAACAATATCATTAATATCACATGTAAGCAAAATTTTGCTGAAGATCATTCAAAAGCAGCTGCAGCAGTACATCGACAGGGAACTGTCAGAAATTCGAGGATTTAGAAGAGGACGTGGAACCAGGATATCATTGCCGATGTCAGAAGAATCCTGGCTGATAGCTGAGAATATCAGAAAGATGTTTACCTGTGTTTTATTGACTATACTAAGGCATTCGACTGTGTGGATCATAACAAAATTATGGATAACATTGCAAAGAATGGGAATTCTGGAACACTTAATAGTGCTCATGAGGAATCTGTATATGGATCAAGAGGCAGTCGTTTGAACAGAACAAGGGAATACTGCATGGTTTAAAGTCAGGAAAGGTGTGCGTCAGAGTTGTATCCTTTCACCATACTTATTCAGCCTGTATGCTGAGCAACTAATTGGAGAAGCTGAACTATATGAAAAAGAATGGGGCATCAGAATTGAAGGAAGACTCATTAACAACCTGTGTTATGCAGATGACACAACCTTGCTTGCTGAAAGTAAGGAGGACTTGAAGTACCTACTGATGAAGATCAAAGACCACAGCCTTCAGTATGGATTATAACTCAACAAAAGGAAAACAAAAATCCTCACAACTGGACCAATAAGCAACATCGTGATAAATGGAGAAAAGACTGAGGTCGTCAAGGATTTCATTTTACTTGGATCCACAATCAACACCCATGGGAGCAGCAGTCAAGAAATGAAAAGATGCACTGAATTGGGAAAATATGCTGCAAAAGATCTCTTTAAAGTGTTAAAAAGCAAAGATGTCACCTTGAGGACTAAGGTGCACTTGACCCAAGCCATGGTGTTTTCAATGGCCTCATATGTACGTGAAAGCTGGACAATGAATAGGGAAGACCAAAGAAGAATTGACGCCTTTGAATTGTTGTGGTAATGAACAATATTGAATATACATACCATGGACTGCCAAAAGAACAAACAAATCTATCTTCGAAGAAGTACAACCAGAATGCTCCTTAGAGGTAAGGATGGCGAGACTATGTCTCACACATACTTTGGACATGTTATCAGGAGAGAGCAGTCTCTGGAGAAGGTCATCACACTTGGTAAAGTAGAGAGTCAGTGAAAAACAGGACGACCCTCAAAGAGATGGATTGACACAGTGGCTGCAACAATGGGCTCAAGCATAGCAATGACTGTGAAGATTGCACACGACCAGGCAGTGTTTCATTCTGTTGTGCACAGGGTCGCGATGAGTCAGGGCCAACTTGGTGGCACCTAACAAGAACAACAACAATCTTACTGGAATGAGATTACCATACTGAAACACTTCCTTACTGGTTCTTTCTTCCATGGTGCCACTGCATGGGTTTGAACTGCCAACCTTTAGGTTAGTAACTGACCACAAACCACCATGGAACAGTGCCAGTACCAAGTGTACATGCAACAGAAGTTGAACATTTGGAAATCCATTTGTCTGATTTCCTGTGTATTTGTGTGTATTAAAAAGAGTGGTAGAGAGAAAATAAACTCTCAATCTTGGTTCCAATCCTATAAGTAATTTTTTTGGCTTGCTCATTTTAAAGTTTTTGAAATTAAAAGGCCTAGCCAGCCAGATATTTAAAAGACGTCTATATGTACACCTACAATTTTATCTGAAAAAAAAAAATGAACAATTTCCTATTTCAATTTACCCCTACACACTTGAACAACAGAGGGTGAATTTTCATATATGTATAAATATATAACAGGAAAAAATAAAAAGTACTAGGGATATTTAATGAAAGAAGTATTTTAGAGTTAGATGCTGAGTCTGGAATAATGCACCTCTATCTTTTTTTTATCATTAATTAATTCTTATATGTGTCCATATATTCCAAACATACAATATTCTACAACTTACATAAAGCTAAAAACATGTAGACATGCCTTATATGAAAACACGTAACAATATTCAATACTATATATACAGCTTAGAGACACATACATATGTAATAAAACATGTACAGTGCATGAGCATAGGTTATTACTGCCTTTGTAGCTATTATATTCTTATTAACAGAAATTAAAAGAATACTTCTTGTTCAGGAAAAAAAAACACTTATAGATAATCTGAGGAAATAATAAGGAACTAATCCTCTATTTAAAAATATTCAATATGCAGTCTTTTATGTATTTTAGTAAAAACACAATAGGAAAAACGCCTCATAAAAATGTGGTATTGAAAAAAAGAGCTTAGAATAGCATGGCTGGACAGAAAATATGCAAATTTCATGGCAAAGACTGTTCACTTGCTAGATAAATCCAGTACATAATTTACTGTGCTTCAGAATGTGCAATTATTAACAACCACAATTGTTTGCACATGCAAATGAGTTAGAGTGGACCTGTTATCAGAGTAATTCCATTAATGTGGGCTGCAAATCGCGAAAAATTCATGTAACAAAATTTTTTATCTTCAGTGTCGGAACTCTTGGCTTTTTGTTCTGTTTTGATTTGGGGCTGCATGATGTGAATAACAACTACTTCCTTTTCCTGTATAGTCAAGGGGCATGCCTGCCCAGCCCATCAGACTTCTACCAGACACCCGTGAGATTCTTACCTGTCTACTCTGTTGCCTGGGCCGGAAGAAGACAGGGTTGTGAGAACCAGGATGAAGTCTTTTTTATAACTTTTTTTTCTTTAAGAGATAGAATCTCCTTTATAACTCATAAGTTAAAACATGTCTTCTGGAAATTCAACTTCCTAAAAACTTTCTTGTATGATATTATGAATAAAAGTAGATGAGTATTACAAAAGGATATTTAGAAGCGCCTCTATTTTTACAGTCAGCTTTTCACCACATGTAAATGGCAAAGAGAATAGATTTTTTAAAGTAAAATCTGATCCAGATCAAATAAGCGCTTAACTGCCAAAGGGTGGCAGCTCGAGCCCACCAATGGCTCCAAAGAAGACCTGGTGATCTTCTCCCATAAAGATTACAGCCTAGGAAACCCTATGGGGCAGTTGTACTGTCATACAGGGTCTCTACTAGTTGGAATTGACTCACAGCAAATACTACTAAGTCTACAAACAAAAATTTAGCATATTGGGAAATAAATTAGGGAAACTTTGTAGCCAGTGAGTTTGGAATGAGTTGGATATATAAGATAATTCTTAAGAAAGATAAATTCAGAATTAGAGAGTACATCAGTAAGACCGATAGCCAGCATGTATTGACTAGTTACTATGTGCCACAACTTGGCATTTTATGTGCGTTATCTCATTAAGAATTCACAATCATGTGGAAGAATTATTCTTATTATTTCCATTTCCTAGGGGGAAGAAACGACCCAAGCCAAGGTGTTTTCCGTTGCCTCATATGTATATGAAAGCGGGATGATGAATAAGGAAGACCAAAGAAGAACTGACGTCTCTGAATTGTGTTGGTGAAGAATATTGAATACACCATGGACTGCCAAAAGAACTAACAAATCTATCTTGGAAGAAGTTCAACCAGAATGCTCCTCAGAAGCAAGTATGGCAAGACTACGTTTCACATATTTTGGACATGTTACCAGGAGGGATCGGTCCTTGGAGAAGAACATCATGCTCGGTAAAACAAAGGGTCAATGAAAAAGAGGAAGACTCTTAACGAGATGGACTGATACGGTGGCTGCAACAATGGCCTCAAGCATAGCAACGACTGTGAGGATGGCGCAGGACCCGGCAGTGTTTGGTTCTGTTTCACATACGGTTGCTATCAGTCGGAACCAACTTGATGGCACCTAACAACAACAACAAGAGGGGAAAAACTGATAACTAATGTTTAGAGAAGTTAACTTCCACATTCTCCTGGATAAACTTCTGCACATTTGCATCAGAATTCACGCACTTGAATATTCACAGCATCGTTGTTGATAAAACCAAAAAAAAAAAAAACCTACCTAAATGTTCATCAACAGAAGAAGCAATAAGTAAATTGTGCTACATTCACACAACAGAATACTGCATGAAAATTAGTGAACCACATTATGGATGAATTAAAACCATAGTGTTTAGTAAAAAAAAAAACGTTGTTGAAGCATACATATAGCATACTACCACTTATATAAAGCTGAAAACACGTAAACATGCCTTACATGAAAACATGTAACAATATTCAATACTATATACATTGCTTAGAGATAAATACACATGTAATAAAATATAAATGGAATCTCTGGGTGGTACAAATGGTTAAATGCTCTACTACTAGCCGAAAGGTGGCAGTTAGAACCTACCCAGTGAATCCTTGGAAGACAGGCCTCGTGACCTGCTTCCGAAAGGTCACAACCTTAAAAAAACCTTATGGAGCAGTTCTACTTTGCACACATGGGGATGCCATGAGTCAGAATCAACTCGATGGCAACTAACAACAGCAACAATAAAATATAAAAATTGATGTAAATGATTTACAAAATCAAGGGTTGTACATACTGCCAATGATGAGCCTTGGTGACCCAATGGTTAAGAGCTTGATTGCTAACTGAAAGGTTGGCAGTTTGAACTCACCAGTGGAAGAAATGACCTGGTGATTTGTTCCCATAAAGATTAAAACCAAAGAATAAAGAAACCAAACTCATTGCCACCGAGTCAACTTATATGGTAGAGCAGAACTGCCCCATAGGGTTTCCAAGGCTGAAATCCTTATTGAAACAGACTGCCACATCTTTCTCCCGTGGAGCAGCTGGTGGGTTCAAACCACTGACCTTTTCGGTTAGCAGCCAAGCACTTAACCACCATGATATCCGCCTAGAAAATACGTGGAGCAGCTCTACTCTGTCCTATAGGATCTCTATGAGTTGTAATTGACTTGACAGCACACAACAATACAAATTAAGAGTGGGAGAATGAGAGTGCACTATACAAGTGGAATCAAAGTGCTGACAATTTATTGTTTATGAGGCTGGGTGATGGTACACAATATTTTATTTCATTATTCTTTATAACTTTCTGTATGTCTTAAACATTGCATGATAAAACTTTTAAAAATAGAATCAGACAAGCTCTTTACTAATAAATGTATACATAAAGCATAGGAAATTACACATTTCAAACACTAATAGTCCACAGATTATACCAATGTGTAAGTAGAGTGCCACATGTACAGCAACTCCTATACCTTAAAACCCAGTGAGTTCCATCACTTTCTCTTGTATATTTTTTCTACAGTCTTCTTTTCCATCTTCCTCTTTCCTCCACTCTTGTTTCTCACTTCCTCTACCGCTCACCTTCAAACCAATGTACTGTGCATTTCTCTGAACCTGTTTATGAAATCAGCAATAATAGTAGCTAGTATTTATGGAGGTCTTATCATGATCTAGGTTCCATTCTAAGTGCTTCTGATGCTATCTCATTTAATTTTCACAACAATTCCATGAAGTAGTTAACCATAATGATGTCCATTTACAGAAGAGGAAGCAGATCTAAGAAAGGTTGAAAAACTAGTCACTAGTCCAAAGGTACACAATTAGGAAATGGTAGAGATGTGATCCAAACCCAGACACTGAGTCCAAAAGCCATATTCTCACCAATTCTACTATTTCACTTTCCAAAACATGAACCAAAAGCATGGCATCCCCAACTTATGATGGGGCTACATTTCAATGACTCCATCATCAATCCGTTCTGACATAAATCAAGTAATCTGATTTCTTTTTTAGTTTTCTTTATTATTGCCTTTTATTATCAGCATTTTTATAAATCCTATCTTTATTTGTCTTTGGCGTTTGGGAACATTACACAGAAACTCACAGATATGTTTTAACACATATACACATACATAAAAAATACACAAATCATAAAAATTTACTTCAACAATGAGGAAGAGTTGGGTGATACTAGCATTTTATCAGTTGGGTAATAACTCCACTTGTGGAAGGTTTTGGATCACCTGGATTATCCCTGGGGATGGGGAAGGCTTTTGTTTTTTGTTTGTTTTAACAAAGCTTTTAAGTTCCTTGATCTCAATTACAGATCGAAAGGAAAATTAATTAAGTCACTTTTAAATTTTGGGTCCCTAGAGATAATATCCGACTCGACAGCACTGGGTTAGAGATAACATCAAGGAGCCCTGGTGGCATAATGGTTAAGCATTTGGCTCCTAACTGAAAGGTCAGTGGTTCAAATCCACCAACAGCTCCATCGGAGAAAGGACCTGGTGATCTGCTCCCGTACAGGAAACCCTGCAGGGGCATTCTACTCTGTCATATAGGGTTGCTATGAGTCGAAATTGACTTGACGGCACCCAACAACAAGAAGTGATAATATCAGAAGCCCTGGTGGCACATCTGCTAAGCAAAAGGCCCGTGGTTCGAACCCACCAGCTGCTTTGCAGGAGAAAGATGTGACAATTTGTTTCCATAAGATTATAGCAGTTCCACTTTGTCCTGCAGGGTTGCTATGAGTTGGAATCGACTCTACCGTGATGGTTTTAGTGATAATACACTAATGTTACTTCATATAATGCTAATAACAAATCTAGGAAGTAGACTCCTTTATTACAATCAATTTCAGACAAGGAAACTGAGGAAAGATAAGTAAGATACTCAAGATTTTATAGTTGCAAAGTGACAGAGCCAACGCTCAAACCGAGGTCTTCTGTACAAATCTAAAGCCGATCTTTGATCAAGGAGGATTATATAGAAAGCAGTGTATAGTTTCCAATCTTAATCAACTAGCATGCTACTGCAACTATTATAAAATTGTTATATATGTATACATACATATACACTTAAACGTATGTGTGCACATGTGTGTCTGTGTGTGTGTGCACGTACTTCTCTGTATTCTGGAGCTGCATTATCCCTTGGACATAGACAGGCTTAAAATTGACCTTAGTCACCAACCTGAGTACATTTTAATAAAATCTAAAAACATAATTTGTCACCTGGTAGATCCCAGCACCACCCTACCATGCTCCCAAATGGAGTTACCAGAAACGTGGCCATGACGGGAATAACAGTCCACTTATGGATGTCGCAATAGGCCGTTCTCTCCTCTTACGTAAATCTATAGGGGGCTTTTCGTTTGTTTGTTTTCCATCAAATTAAGCAAAGCTTCCCCGAGACATCAGCTTTAAATGCCTGATGGCATTGAGAAAGACATTTTTTTTTTTTTTTCCTATCTACAAGCAGTCCCCAGATTACCAACAAGTTCTGTTCTTAAATCTGTCTTTAGGTCGAATTTGTACGTAAGTTGAAACAGTTAAGCACGGTTCGTATCTACCGTCACTCAGTCAAACGTTTGTCTTACTATATAGTATACAGTGTACCTTTCTATGCATAAAAACGTTAAAGAAACACTTCCAGGTAGAGTAAAACATCTTTAACATAATAATACAGTAATAATAATGTTTTGATGCCTGTTGAAAAGTTGCACCCACTTGTTATTAGAAACTATTGTAGGTACCTCAGATTTCTGATATAATAGGATTTACAGAAGTTAGTTCCTAATTACGGGTTGTACATAAGCCAGATATTTGTAACTCTGGGTACAGTCTGTATTTTAAAAGCTAGACGTTGACCAAAGAGTTTTTTACTTTTGTCAACGCCAAAATACTGTCTTCTCATTTGTGTATCCAAACTAACCTCATATTTTTATCTTCAGAAAAAAGATAGGTCTTGAAAAGTTTTTTTCAGCTTATGTTTCATCTCCCTTGTTCATCTGTCTGGAGTAATATTCAGCACATAAATTCCTCAAGGAAACTAATAACTTTGGAAATAGGTGGTGTAGTGGTTAAGAGCTATGGCTGCTAAACAAAAGGTCGGCAGTTCGAATTCACCAGGCGCTCCTTGGAAACCCTACAGGGCAGTTCTACTCTGTCTCGTAGGGTCGCTATGAGTCAGAATCTACTCGACAGCAACAGGTTAATGTCAAAAAGACTGTATTGTGTTGTCCTTAAAACAAATACGTTAGCATTAATAAAACAATATAATGCTCAAAACCAAGTATGAATATGGTATACATAGCAATGCATATCAATATCCAACATCTCTATCGATTTTCTCCAACCCAATAAAGCATATACAGTGAAACCTGTGAGAGCCGGGACTCAAAAAGGCTGCCTTGCTTTTCCGGGTCTCAAAAGTTTTCTGCCTTTGACAGGGTACAGTCTACCAGTTTTCTATAGCTCTCTATTAGTGTGAAATATTTGTGTTTTCCTTCTCTGACAAGTTTTTGCCTTACACAGGTTCCAGCCTTCATAGGCTTACTGTATAATTTTAAGTGAAAAGATGGAAACGTGTTTACAAATTTTCAGATAGACCCCCTCATTGTCAGTATACTACAGCTTAGAATTATTTCAAACTTAGTTATCAACTTATAAAACACTCGTTGATGAAAAGCAAGCTGGAACCATCTGGAAAAGCACATTCTTATTTCAGTTTCCTGCAGTAAAAGTCTGAAAGCATGTACACTTCAAGACTTAAGAGCTTCCTTGAAATTTTAATCACCATTTGTAAGTTAAAGCAAAAATTCCCTGGAGAAAGACATCCATCTATCAAAGAAAATTTTTAGTGCTCCATGAAGTTAATCTTATCATTAACCTGTTTCTTGCCTAAGGCATGTAATTTTTTTTTTTTAATTAAGCCACATTTTTGTGCATGTGATGAAAAGTTTTTTAAGGCAGATCTTCCAGGTAGCAACAATAAATCATAACATTTACATTGTTTTTTCACGTATTTTCTCAAAAAAGGGGAAGGAAGGTTGCTGCAGATAATCGAGAAGGTGGCTAATCTGGAAAATACTGTATTAGTTTTGCACTGAATATTCTATTCATTTTCCATCTGAGATGCAGTGATTGCACAGTCATTAATGTAAACAATAGTGCACACCACAGAATCCTATAGAGGAGAAGCTTGCCGTCACCCTGGGTTAGTATGCAGACGTTCATTTACCAATTCTTTAAAATTTTTTAGGACTAGCCTGTCCTCATTACTCACTTAGACCTTCTGTAAAATATCTAGTTTAGAAGTTGCCTCTCCTGGTAGCTGAAGTAACTGTGGGAAAGGACTTCAGACCCTCCTACTTCAGGACGGGCTCCAGGGTATCTGCTGATGAAAATTTAACAAATGAGGTGATCAAGCAATAAGGAACAAGGAATAGCAACAGATCCATTCAAGAGAACTGTCATTAAAACCGCTCTGTAAAGTCAGGCATCAAATGGCTAAGAAAAGGGCTTGTCAGCCCATGGACATGTTGTCATGTCTAGGCCTTAGCACTTATGTTGAACTGTTATTTTACAATCCCTCTGATTAGAAAGAGGCACCTAATATTTGCATCTTTTTAAAATTCAGTATTTTAAAAAGAGCAGATGATTATATATGTATATATATATATGATATATATATAAAGAGACACACACACACATAAACTTATATTATTTAGTTTTCTATATCAAAGCTCTATTAACTTGCCTTTTTTTTTTTTTTTTTTGCTCTGCTGGTACAACGATAAATATTTTTCATAATAATAATTCTTAAGGAACAAAGGAAGCTAAAGTTCCTTCTAAATAATATAGAACATAATAAGTTATGTTCATTAAAAAAACTTTTTTTTTTTATCATTAGAAGGCACATATTAAATATGTGTAGATAGAACACTGAATGAAGGGTCAAAAAATAAATGAATGTGTGCAAATGATTTTCTAGTCTTTGTGGTACTGCAGGTGCTCAATATAAATTATAGATTTAAGTACCATATGACTTCTGTATATGTTTCACATTTTAATTTTTGGAAAATGATTAACAGTATGTGTTGTAACTCTCTAACCAAAACAAACCAAACCCACTGCTGTCGAGTCGATTCCGACTCATAGCGACCCTACAGGACAGAGTAGAACTCAGAGTAGAACTGCCCTGTAGAGTTTCCAAGGAGTACCTGGCAGGTTCAAACTGCCGACCTCTTGGTTAACAGCCGTAGCACTTAACCACTACGCCACAAGGGTTTCCTGTAACTCTCTAGGACATGTTTATTAACTTACATACGCCAAGCCCTGCCCCATACTGAATTTAAAAATTTTCTTAAATATACCCTGGTGGTGCAACGTTTACGTGCTCAGCTACTTATCGAAAGGTTAACGGTTCAAATCCATCCAGCTGCTCCATGGGAGAAAGATCTAGTGATCTACTCTTATAAGGATTACAGTCAAGAAAACCCTATGGGGCAGTTCTACTCTGTCACATGAGGTCGCTGTGAGTTGAAATCAATGCAACAGCACCTAACAACAACATACAGGTGAACATTTCCTATTTTACCTGCCTGGAAGGAATGGCAACTGGCCTCTCCCTCCTCAGCCTTTGCTTGCTGAGTGTCAGCACCAGCAGGTACCACCCCCACCCCACCTGATGCTACCTTTGGAGAGGACCAGAGCATGTTAGGGAGTTCGTGGAGAGCCTGGATGTGCCCCCTTGAGTTTGGGGGAAGTGTGTGGACACAGCCTGTGTCTGGCTTCCTGCTTGGAAATGTCTGAAAGCAGGAGGAAGGCTTGTTGGAGCAGATGGTGTCAACAGGGAAAGGAGGGATCACAGCATAGTGTTGGGGAGAAGAAGAGAGGAAGAATGGGGCTGCAGGACTTAGGCATTTTCCAAGGCTCCATGTGACCTAGTACACAGGGGGGGAAATGGGGCAGGAGCCATGTGAAGCCTAGGCAGCAGCCCAAGTAAGCAGTAAGCAGATGTCCAGGGCACTAGGAGGGTAAGCTGGGTGAGACAACTGCCTGTAGGAGTCACAGGCAAAGCTGTACTTCCCTGAGAGTCCTTCCTTGTGGATGGGGGGAACCGGGGAACCGGGGAACCATGCATACCCTTTCCCTGGAACCCTCCCACAGAGGTCAGCAGCAACCAGATGGAGGAAACAGGGGAACCGGTGAACCATGCATACCCTTTCCCTGGAACCCTCCCACAGAGGTCAGCAGTAACCAATGGGACCAGACCAAACCAGAGCAAGCACAAAATGTCTTCCCACCACTGAGAGGTGATAAAATCTTTGAATTCTTGATTTCTCATCTAAATCACAGCACCAGAGGATTCAGGCTTTGATAACTTCCCTGTAACTCCAAGGAGCTGTAGTGGGAGAAAGAATCCATGAGCAGTCCAAGCCTCCATCCAATTCCAAGACCCAGGAATCTGGTCTAGAGGTGGTGGGGATCAGATTTTAAGCATATTTGCAATTGCAATTTTAAGGTGAATAAGATTTTTTTTAATAACCCAAAATGACTGGTAAGTTGCAGAATATACTGAGTGTTATTAAGAGATCCTCACCCATCGGGAAACTAAGAATGGCACAACACAGAGGCGCTGGATAGAAACATAAGATCCACAGATTTTAGACTATTCAACAAACTCGAGAGAAGCACATTATTTGAGCATACATAGACAACAATAGGAGTCCCTGGGTGGTGCAAACAGTTGACGAACTTGGGCGCTAACCAAAAGGCTGGAGTTTCGAGTCTACCCAGGGGCACCTGGGAAGAAAGGTCTAGAGACCTACTGGGAAAGATCAGCCATTGAAAACTCCCTGGAGCACAGTTCTACTCTGACACCCATGTGGTTGCCAGGAGTTAAAACTGAATGAACAACTGGATGGATAACAACAACAGCTACCATCTGTGGAGCTTTCATTCTGTGCTAATTGCTGTGCCTAGACTTTATAAATTCCACTTAATTCTTACAATAGCTATATGAATGCTGTCGAGTCAATTCCAACTCATAGCAACCCTATAAGACAGAAGAGAACTGGCCCATAGAGTTTCCAAGGAGTGCCTGGTGGATTTGAACTACCGACCTTTTGGTTAGCGGCCACAGCAAGTAACAGCTACACCACTAGGGTTTCCAAGAATGAGACAGGTACTATTATCTCTATCATATAGATGAGGAAACTGAGGTTAGAAAGAGGAAGTAACCTTTCCAATGCTGCAAAACTAGTAAATTTACAGTCGAGTTTGTCTGATTCAAAGGCTCACACTTTTCACCACTGGATAGCACACTTCCTTGTTAATAATGTACCTTGAGTGGATAGATCAGGTAATTTATATTCAAGGATGCATACTTTAAGATGTGAGAGAGAAAAACTGAGATCTGCCAATAAGTAATGATCAGAGAGTTTGGAATGCAGAGTCTCAAGAACATAAACCCAATCGTTTTTGGTTTTATTTTGTAAAATGTAAGAAATCCAGCAAGAAGTTCAGTATTTTATAACTATGAGCCAGAAGCAACACAATGGCAACTGGCAGTCGCTCAATAAATATTCGCTGAATTAAGACGAAATGAATCCTACTCTTGAAATTGATTTAACACGGAGACTAGAATATGCGATCCCTGTGTAATCGAAGCAACAATGTCTATGTTCATTCACTCCACAAGTATTTTTACTATTTTCTGGGATCTTTATCCAGACACTGTGCCAGGTTCTGAATGTATCAACCAGTTGCTGCCGAATCGATTCCAACTCATAGTGACCCTATAGGACAGAGCAGAACTGCCTCATAGGGTTTCCGAGGAGTGGCTAGTGGATTCGAGGTGCTGACCTTTCGGTTAGTAGCCATAACTCTTAACCACCGCACCACCAGGGCTCCAGAACTGTGCACAGGGACGAACAAAACAGGCAGTGTACTTGCCGTTATGGGGCTTACCATATATAGATCTATCATCCTTAACTTCAGTATCTCATTAGAACCCAAGGTTAAATGATTTGCTTAAATCCATGCAGCAAACATCAGAAGAAAAATTACAATGGAGAAATTCTGGACCTTATTACATACCTAACTTTCAGGAGATCCTAAATCCTTTCAAGAAAAACCAACCACAACCAAAACAATATACCTAAAAAAAAAAAAATCCTACTTTGATCAATTAGAACATGAGTTCTTTATCATATTTATTATGATTCCAAATATGCTGGTTAACAAATGTCCAGTACCTGCCTACAAATATAGGTTCACCTATCCTATTTAACAACTGACGCTTAGCAGTAATGCATAATTTTATGCTACGCTTTGTTGGTTAATGCATAATCGATATGCTTCATCAAAATGTCAGTCCTGAAAAACATAAATGACACTTTATACAAAAATTTACATGCAGCAACCTCAAACACACCATAGCAACAGAGAAAGATTGATGAAAAAGGTTTCGTTTCTATAGAAACTATCACATGGACCATCTGTAAGCAGAACCACAGTGATGGAAGCAAAAGGCGCATTTTCAAAACTTGCAGTAGGTCCCTTTGTCTATTAAACAAGTTAGTCAAATTTAATATTTTTTTCCTTCTCTAAGGATAAGCTTCTCCCTTTATTTGCCATTGCAGAACCTAATTGCTTTTTTGTTTCAATGAGCCTTGTCTTACTGAAGTTTATAAATCTACCCTTTACAAAAATGACTGTTTTCCTCCTGAAACTTCCACACTCATAAACTCAGTGGATAATCAGTATAAGCAGAGAAACTTAGATCATGAATATTTTTATTATATTTTAAGAGACAGATACTATAAAAGGTAATTATAAAACTACAGTTCTTTGTTTATTTAGTGTTTTTCCTCCAACAACTTGCTTTTCATAACAGCTGTCACAGGAAAAAAATGAGTAGGGAAATTACGACACAATTATTTTCTTCCTTCTTCATTACCATAATACACAATCGAGTTGCTCACATTCCAGGCTTTTCTAAAATAATCAACTATCATTTACATCTAACTAGTCAACTTCTCTCTCTCTCTAAGTGTGTCCGTATTTGTTTATATTTGTCCTCTCAAGTTATCTTTTTTTTAAAGGTACTGGTTGACATAACGTAGGACAATAAAAAAACATTTTCATCTTGAACAAAATTACTACCTTTATAAGAAAAGTTTGTCTTTTTTTTTTTTTTTTGGCAGTCATTCATGGTGTGTTACTCTAAATATACACACAGGAAACGAGAAAGCCATAAACATCAAAGGAAGAAAAATGGCTAACGACCAAGCAAGGTGCAAAACCCTTTTTCAGTCAGGGGTTTACACTTCACACTGTCTGTGCCAGACTGGCTTGTAAAGATGATGTGCCTCTAGCCATGGTCTGGCTGCTGCTCAATGGCCCCTTGATATCATTCTGTGACAATTTATACTCCCCTTTTTTAGTGTGGCGTTTTTTTTGTAGTGTGGCGTAGTGGTTAAGAGCTTGGCTGCTAACCAAAAGGTCAGTAGTTCAAAGCCATCAGCCGCTCCTTGGAAACCCTATGGGGCAGTTCTACTCTGTTGTATAGGGTCACTACGAGTTGGAATCAACTCGACCGCAATGGTTTTGGTTTGGTTTGATTTTTAGTGCCTGTCTAAGGAGCTCTGGTGGCACAATGGTTAAGCTCTCAGCTGCTAATCTAAAGATTGATGGTCTGAAAACACTTAGCAGCTCTGCAGGAGAAAGACCTGGCAATCGGCTCCCATAAAGGTTACCACCTAGGACACCCTAGGGGGCAGTTCTATTCTGTCACATAGGGTCTCTATGAGTCGAAATTTGAATCAACAGCACCTAACAACAGTGCCTGTCTATTTCCAGTTGGTTGAGTGGAATGCAAAAGAAGAAGGAACCAAGTTTCCACTGAGAATGGGACATAGATGCTATGGCAATAGAAAATCTACCCATTTCCTTGTGTCCCCTTCGTACCCAACCCATAAGGTACTGAAGAATATTGCAAAGCCTGCTCCAGAGCTATAAACTCTGATATTTCCACAAGGTGAGTGACAGAAGCTCAAAGCATTAATCAGAGAAAGGTTCAGTGAAGCTCAGTTAAGTACCTGTTAACAGAGCTTTCTAAACAATGAAAATGTGGTCATGCGTAATAATGGAGATAATATGAAACTGACTAACTTATACAATGCCAGTATACATGTCACAAAAGTGAGTTTCAGTGTAAATATCACAGATTACAAAGTACACGCCTCCTGAAACAAAGATGGCAAGGGCAAAGAACTTTCTGCTCCTGTAGTCTACGGCATTACAGACGAAGGTTACCGTGAAGGCACAACACAGAATGAATCAACATCCCAAAGGGAATCTGAGATTGATTTGAAAACTGTAGATTCTAGTACAGTCTTCTAAATTCTCTCAATTTATTTAGGATTTACTAAGTAACTACTCTGTCCCAGGCACTATGCTAAGTCCTTAATCCATATTATCTTTCATTTTCTTAAACTGGTACAGAGTGTATTATTACCCCCACTTTACAGATGAAGAAATGAAGGTTTCAAAGAAGGGAAGAAGTGACTTCTGAAGTAAGTGGTAGAGCTGATATTTGGATTTGGATCTTTCTGACTCCAAAGCCCCGTGTTTGCACCACTCAAACATTTGGTCTCTCATTTAAGACATAGAGAAAGTGAGGTCCCAAAGAGCCAGAGAAGGAACTAGAAATGGGATCTGTTTACCCCAGAGAACATCTGTCTTCCAAATCAATGCATGGTGACCTTCTTCACAGGTTCTGTTTGTCCCCACCCAAAGAAAGATCAACAGAGGTATTCAAGGCAATATTGAGGCACCTTCCAAGCTCACCTTTGGTGTTGTCAGCCAATTTTTTCACTGGTTTCCTTCATCCAGCAAAGATGAACCTAGCTTTTATTTCATGGGTTCAAAGCCGGTCCTCTTCTCTTTCTAGCCAAATTATTATCAAAATAGGGAAACATCTATTTATACTGAACTGGTAAAATTTTGGTCAGAGTCTTCAACTGACACTTAAAAAAAGAAAAAAACTGTCGCCATTAAGTCAATTCCAACTCATGATGACTCCACAGAGTAGAACTGCTCCACAGGGTCTTCTTGGCTGTAATCATACAGAAACAGATCGCCAGGACTTTCTTTCACAGTGCTGCTGGGTGGGTTCGTACCACCAACCCTCTTAGTTAGCAGTCAGACACAAACTGTGTGCCACCTAGGGACCTAACCAACATCAGTATATTAATCATTTTCTCTTGAGCTAAGTCATGAAAGATTCTGTCTCTTGTTTAAAAAATGCTGAGAATCAAAGCAGATGAGAAAATACAGAGCAAGAAGGCTTGAATGTCCTCCTGTTGTTTTTGGTCCTCAAAGTTGTACAAGATGTTTAACACGAATACTGGTATTCTGTTATGAGGAAAATGGGTGAGACATCTAACAGGACTACCGCTTTGACAGTTCTACTGAACAATCATCCACAGTGTTAGAAAAGAAGTAGTGTCTGATACAGTTCTACTGAGCAAAGAAATGAATAAAATTTTAATATACAGGTAAATCGTTCTAAGCAGTGAAGTTAGTAAGTTATTAAGTAATAAACAAATAAATAACAACTCTCCTAAAAGGACATCGGTGGTTTAGTGGTAGAATTCTCAACTTCCATGCAAGAAACCCAGGTTCAATTTTCAGGCAATGCACCTCATACACAGCTCCACCTCAGTGGAGGCTTGCATGTTGCTATGACGATGGACAGGTTTCAGCAGAGCTCCCAGAATAAAACAGTCTAGGAAGAAAGGTCTGGCAATCTACTTCCAAAAATCAGTCAATTAAAGTCCTATGGATCTCAATGGTCCAATCTGCAACCCATCTTGGGGATGACACAGGAACAGGCAGCATTTTGTTCTGTTGTACATGAGGTTGCCGTGTGTAAAAATGGAGTGGAGTTGGCGTATAACCTCCTCTCACTTCACAACGGGGAAGAAGAATCAAGATCAACAGCTCAAGGCTGATTCCTATGAAGCAGAAATCAAACATGCCTCCTTTCTCCACCATCTTTACCAATTCTGACACCAACTATCCCTCCCATGGCACTCTCTACTTCTCTGCTGGGTTCGATAATTCATTGCAATGGTCACACAGAACTCATAGGCGATACTCACAATTATGGAGTTTATTAGGGAAGTAACAGGTTACAACTCAGGTTCAGGAATGCCCAGGATGCAGTTCTTCCATCAGGACAGTCTCTTCCCAGCTGTGCTTGCTGGCATGACTCTCTCTGGCCCTCAGCGTCTGCCCTGCTCGGGCAAGTGTTACAAAGGTCTTTTAGCTCTGCCGGTAAGTGCATGGAGGTACCCCACTCCACCAGGAAGCCTCTGCCCAAAAGGCACTCAGCTTTCTCGCTCAGTAGAACAGGAAGCCCACTGTGCCATCTCTTGTCGGTCCCTCCTGCCACCATTTCTCTGCCACCACTTCTCATTATCTTCAGTGTTAAAACAGCTCTCTCTCTCAGTCTCTTAGCTCCAGGAGCTTTTTAGAGCAGGGATCCCAGGCCTAAAGGATATGCTCCACTCTTGGCCCTTTTTCCTTGGTGGTGATGGGATCCTCTCTTGCCCTGAAAGTGGCTCTCTTTTAAGCCTTGCAAGATGGCAAAACTGACCAATCCCCTTAGTGGGCCACAATTACCTTATCTGAACAGTCCCACCCAATCACTTATGTGGGACTTACAAGACCATGGCAAGAAAGGCCACACAAAAGTGATCCACTGCATTGCACTGCACCACGAGTTGTGGGCCGACTCGATGGCAACTAACAACAACAATGATTTAAAAAAAATTATCATCCAGCAGATTGAGTTGGGCCATAAAACTGAAGCCAAGTATCATCAGCCCTACTATAGTACTAAAACCAAATTTTTACTCCTTCATGTAGAGTCAGTATAAATGTCACAGTGGTAAATTTCAATCCAAAAAAAAAAAAAAAAAGTACACAATGCAAAACCCTGCTGTTCCCAGAAGCTGAGGCATTCCAGATGGAGGTTACCTCAGGCTTGGAGGCATTAGAAAACAACTTTTCAATAGCAATTACTCCCTATCTTTTAAATTTTCTCCACTTAATGAATAAGGACAACAAATAACTGCCACTTGATAATTATAAAACTATTGTAAAAAATGAATGAATTTTGTAAAGTTCTGAATTTCTCTTAAAAATCTAGTATAAGAACACTAAATACCTCAATTTTGTAAGAAGCACTTTATCAAAGAAAAAAAAAAAGTGGAGCAATTCATTTAAATAGATGAAACAATGAACAATTAAATAGTACAGAAACCATGCCTAACAGTCATAGAAGCGAAGGGTCGTTTTTACCAGGAGTTGTTACTTTTATTATTTTAAAGTACCTGTGCTCACTCTTATGCACTAATTGAAGCAAACTTCCCCTTCATTTTATCGTTGGGAAGGAGACATATTCAAATTCCAGGCAAGTCATATGATACAGCAAAAATGATAAGAAACAAAATAAGTTTTTTAAGTCAGTACAATATATGGATTACATAAATCAAAATATTCCCAACTTATTCATGACTCCCACTCTGAAGGTTTGAACACAACAAAATAAGTAGTATAATTAATGCAATATCTACAAAACAATGGCTAAATTACTGTGAGTTCAAAATGGCAAACTTAATTCCACAAATTGAAATGGTATCTCTAAGTGTCCTCTGATTTTATTATTTTGTCATTCATTTAGTATTTTTAAATGATCTTGGGGCTTTTTAATAATAATGTTTTTAAATTTCCAGTGTTAAAAGATGTTTATTTTTAAACAAAAACAAAAACTAAGTAATCTATTTGAAAAGACACTATTCTCTCACTTCATTCTTTTATTCATCTTCGTTTACAATGGTACACACACACATACACACACACACGCCGTACATTCAATACATCAGCAAATCCTATTGACTCTACCTTCAAATATGTACAGCAACCAACCCTTCTCCCAGTTCCACCTCCACCATTCTAGACCAAGCTACCATCATACTTCACCTCTGTCACTACAATAGCCTCTTATCTAGTCTTCCTCCTTCCAGTTTTGCTCCTCAAAAGACTCTTCTCTGCACATAAGACAATGTAATTCTGTTAAAATGTGAACCAGGTCAGATCACTCTCCTGCTCAAAATCCTTCAAAGGCTTTCTACCTCAGAATAAAGCTGAAATTCTTCACATTGTCAACAAGATTCTACCTGATCCAACCCATCTAAGTCAACAATCTATCTCCTATCACTCTTTCTCCATCTGCACACTCCAACCATGTTAGCCTTCTTGCTGTCTCTCAAGCACACCAAACAAGCTTTCTCCTCAGAACTTCTACCCCAGGGATCCCCTCTACCCTGTATGGTTTCATGGCCCTCTGTCGGTCAGGTCTCCTCTCACAAGTATTGCCCGATCACTCCACCTTTCGATTAAGCCCACAGTCTTCCTATCTTCGTTTTTCTTTCTAGCAGCTGTCATCTGATATTTTATTTCGTTCTTTTTTTACTGTGTGTCTCTTCACTACAAATGTAAACTCTTTGAGATAAGGGACTTTGTTCATTCGCAGTTGTATTTCCACAATCTTGAATAAGTACCTCAATGCATAATAGTTTCCCATTAAATATTTGTACTACTAATTTTCAAAGACCTGAATAGAACCTTGACATTTTCAATGCTACCTAACATGTTCTTTTGCTACCGTTTTTCTTGGCTGGCACATAAAAACATATTTATTGAGTACCTACCTAGCAGTTGGAAACCCTGGTGGTGTAGCAGTTAAGAGTTCAGCTGCTAACCAAAAGGTCGCAGTTTGAATCTACCAGGCACTCCTTGGAAACCCTATGGGCCAGCTCTACTCTGTCCTATAGGGTTATTATGAGTCAGAATCAACTTGAGGCAATGGGTTATCTACCAGTTGCAAGGCAGTAACTTAGACATTATGAAGATCAAGAATGCACATAAATCTTTAACTTTACCATTAGGGAAATTAGAAAAAGGTGAATTAAAGTGAAAAAAACTAACCAACATTAAAAAAGGGCAGCAAATGGTGCTAAAGTAGTTAGCGTACAGTCAGATTGGTTCAAAGTAGAATGGTCATGACGTATTTCAGAGAGAAGAATTTAAGCTGAATCTTGAAAGTTAGCTTAAGACTTTGATATGCACAGACAAGGAAGACAGTCCATTCTGGGTGGAGGTGCAGAAGACAAGGTATTACTGCCATTATCTGGAATGAATACTAAACTGGTTTGGTCAAAACCCAGCTTTAGTATGCAAAAGATTGCAATTTGGAGCTACAAGATTAAAATGGGATTGTTTCCAACAAGGGCTCAAATATCAGAATATTTCCCAGTAGGCAACGGAAAGTCAGAGCTGCATCATAGAAGTATGTTTCAGAAAGATTAATTTATTGGTGCTCTACAAAATTTTTTTCTACAAAAAGGACTAGGCGGGGAAGTGTCCACATGCAAGAATCCAACTGCAAGCAATTGTTGTTAAGTGCCATCAAGTCTGTTCCAATTCCCAGCAACCCTATGTATGACAGAACAAAAATCTGCCCAGTCCTGCACCATCCTAACAATTGTTGCTATGTTTGAGGCCATTGTTGTAGCCACTGTGTCAATCCATCTCATTGAGGGATTTCCTCTTTTTTCCCCTGACCCCTCTACTTTACCAAGCATGATGTGCTTCTCCAGGAAATGGTCCTTCCTGATAACATGTCCAAAGTATGTGAGATGAACTCTCACCATCCTCACTTCTAAGAAGCATTCTGGCAGTACTTCTTTCCAAGACAGATGTGTTCATTCTTCTGGTAGTCCATGGTATATTCAATACTCCTTGCCAGCACCATAATTCAAAGACATCAATTCTTCTTAGGTCTTCCTTATTCATTGTCCAGCTTTCGCGTGCATATAAGGCAATTGAAAATAAATACTGCAGCTTGGGTTAGGCACACCTTAGTCCTTGAAGTGACATCTTTGCTCTTTAACACTGCAAAACAAATCTTTTGCAGCAGATGTGCCCAACGCAATGCATCATTTCATTTCTTGACTGCTGCTTCCATGGGCACTGATTGTGGATCCAAGTAAAATGAAATTCTTGACAGCTTCTAAATTTTCTCCATTTATCATGATGTTGCTTATTGGTCTAGTCGTGAGGATTTTTGTTTTCTTTATGTTGAGGTATAATCCATACTGAAGGCTGTGGCCTTTGATCTTCATCAGTAAGTGCTTCAAGTCCTCTTCATTTTCTGCAAGCAAAGTTGTGTATCTGCATATTGCATGTTGTTAATGAGTCTTCCTCCAATCCCGATACCTCGTTCTTCACATAGACCAGCTTCTTGGATTATTTAGCCAACATACAGATTGAATAAGTATAGTGAAAGGATACAACCCTGATAGATATTTTTCCTGATTTTAAACCACACAGTATTCCCTTGTTCTGTTCGAACAACTGCTTCTTGGTCTATGTATGTTTCTCGTGAACACCGTTAAGTGTTCTGGAATTCCCATTCCTCAAAATATCATCCATAACTTGTTATGATCCACAGAGTTGAATGCCTTCGCATAGTAAATAAAACACAGGTAAACATCTTTCTGGTTTTTTCTGCTTTCAGCCAAGATCCATCTGACATCAGCAATGATATCCCTCATCCAAGTCTTCTGTATTGCTACAACAATTTTTGAGTTACCTTCAGCAATATTTTACTTGCATGTGATATTCATGATATTGTTTAATAACTTCTGCATTCTGTTGGATTACCTTTTTCGGAATGGGCATAAATATGGGTCTCTTCCAGTCAGTTGGCCAGGTAGCTGTCTTCCAAATATTTTGGCATAGATGAGTAAGTGCTTCCAGTGTTGTATCCCTTTCTTGAAACATCTCAACTGGTATTCCATCAATTCCTGGAGAGTTGTTTTTCATCAATGCCTTCAGTGCAGCTTGGATTTCTTCCTTCGGTGTCATCAGTTCTTGATCATACACTACCTTCTGAAATGACTGAATGTCAACCAATTCTTTTTGGTACAGTGACTCTGTGTATTCCTTCCATCTTCTTTTGATGCTTCCTGCATTGTTCAATATTTGCCCGTAGAATCCTTCAATACTGCAATTTGAGGCTTGAATTTTTTCTTAGTTCTTTCAGCTTGAGAAATGCTGAGCTTTTTCTTCCCTTTTGGTTTTCTAACTCCAAGTCTTTGCAGGTTTCATTAAAATACTTTACTTTGTCTTCCTGAGCTGCTCTTTGAAATCTTCTGTTCATCTCTTTTATGTGATCATTTATTCCATTTGTTTTAGCTATTGTACATTGAAAAGCAAGTTTCAGAGTCTCTTACGACATCCATTTTAGTCTATTCTTTCTTTCTTGTCTTTTTAATGACCTTTGCTTTCTTTATGTATGATGTCCTTTATGTCATTCCATAGCTGGTCTGATCTTTGGTCATTAATGTTCAATGTGTCAGATCTATTCTTGAGATGATTTCTAAATTCAGCTGGGATATACTCAATGTTGTGGACCTGTTTTAATTTTATTCAACTTCAACTTGAGCTTGCATATGAGCAATCTATGATCTGTTCTGCAGTCGGCACCTGGCCTTGTTCTGAGTGATGATATTGAGCTTCTCCATCATCTCTTTCCACAAATATAGTCAATTTGATTTCTGTGTATTTCATCTGACAAGGTGAACATGTATAGTCCCCGTTTACGTTGCTGAAAAAAGGTATTTGCAATGAGTAAGTCCTTGGTCTTTTGATTATTAGGCAATTTTATCATGCCATCTCCAGTGTCATTTCTATCACCAAGCCCATATTTTCCAACTACAATCCTTCTTTGTTTCCAACTTTTGAATTCTAATCACCAGTAATTATCAAGCAGTTAGCACATGGCAATTCTTGGCCCCAGGAATTTGTTCAGGAACAGGCATGTGACCCAATTCAAACAAATGAAATACAAAGAGATGTTTCCTACAACCTGTGAGGAAAAGCGCTTCTTAAGATGCATCTTGGATGTCACTGTGGCCAAATGTAAGGGTCAGAAAGCCTGTAACCATCTCATTGTTGGCCAAATGAAAACAGAAACAAGAAAATCACAAGGAAGCACAATGGAGTGCTTGGATTAAGTCCATCTGGAGGTCTGCTTTATCTTTAGACTTCCAGTCCTGTCAGCCAATAAAACTCCTTACTGCTTAAGCCAGGCTGAGTAATCTGTTCTGTGACTTGCATGCAAACACATCCTAACTGATATACCTTAAGTATGAAATAATAATGAGTTTCTGGAGTAGGTTATTGGCTGTGAAAAAGAGGGAATGGAAAGGAAGGGATCTGTTCATTCAGTAAATATTTACTGAGCATTTTGCTATGTGCCAAGCCCAAGGCTAGGTGCTAGAGGAACAAGAAAATGAATAAGACATGGTCCCTGTCATCAAAGAAATCTTTATCTGACCATTACTGACCAATGGTATGATCATTATGATAAAGAAATGTCACAGATCTCTGAGGTAAAATGGAATGTCCTGTAGAAAGTGAAGGGGAGGAAGGGGCCTCAAGAAAGGGAGAGAGAAAGAGACCGATGTAACAGAGCGTTCTAAGTTTAGGAATAGCAAGAAAAATTCAGAACGTGATAGAATTAAAAGACATTATACTGGAAACAACAGGAGTATAGGGAAAGCGACTACCATTTTAGCTTAGTTGCACGGTAGACAGTTGTTCTAAATTATTTTTAGGACAAAGCAAGACATGCAGAAAATGCATTTTATTCATAGTGACGGCATTAAAAGAAAAGATGAGGAGCCGTTTCGGAAAGATGATGAGTTTGATTTATATACCAATGAGACCAAAGGACATAATAAAAGTGATTGTGACATAGGGCGCACTCAATACATATTTCGTTGTTGTTGCTATGTTGTTAAACAGCTTAGTAGAGCAGGTTAAAGTCAACCCTGGAGCCACATACTGGGTACAAATCCCATGACTTAGTATGTGATCCTAAGCAGTGTACTTAATCTCTCTGTATCATCCTTATAAAATATGGATGCCAATAATAATAATTCCCTTCTCATAGCATTATTTTGAGGATCTAATGAATTAATGGAGTACCTGGGTGGTGCAAATGGTTAGTCCACTCAGCTGCAAGCCAAAGGTTGACAACTTGAGTCCACCCAGAGGCACTTAGAAAGAAAGGCCTAGAGATCTACTTCCCCAAAAAAATCCGCTATTGAAAATCCTATATAGTTCTACTCTGACATACATGGGGCTGACATAAATAGGAATTCACTCCAGGACAACTGGTTAACAAGTTAGTATATGTAACCCAGTGCCATCGAGTCGATTCCAAGTCATAGTGACCCTATAGGACAGAGTAGAACTGGCCCATGGAGTTTCCAAGGAGCGTCTGGCAGATTCGAACTGCCAACCCTTTGGTTAGCAGCTGTAGCACTTAACCACTATGCCACCAGGGTTTCCAGTATATGTAAAGTACGTGCAAAACAAACCCTGGCACACAGTAAACAGCAAGGTTAGCTATTACTAGTGTTGCTATTGCCACTGCTATCCACATGATGAATGAGAGGAGCTAGAAATAAGGAATTCCGAAAAGATGTTGCAAAGGTCTAGATCAAAGCTTGTCTTTAAGAATACAGATATATTTAGTTCATGCAACAATGAACAGAATGCACAGTCCCAAAGGGTTGACTCTCATGACCAAGTCAAGTTCCTGGATGTTAACACAGAAAGCAACGCCAGCCTTTTACCCGTTTTCTTCCTTCTTCAACAGGCGCTGAGGGGGAAAGCTGACAAGGATCAGGGCCACTCACCATATTTAGGGATAAGCGCACCATCTTACCACCACAAGCAAGTGCTTCACCTGTCACGTTGAGGAAGAGCTGCGCTGACAGTCGGCGCAGAGTACATTCTTGGCACGTGTGCCCCAGACTCGCTGCGCATCCCTGTGGCGGGCAGCCAGCAGCTCATACTCCACACGTTCTTGATGAATGGAATGCATTTATGAGACATTTACCAGGGTCTGGGATGCAATCCGTATCCCCAGAACAGAGGGAATCTAGCTGATCCACACAGAACTGGAACCAGGACCTGGCCTCTTGGGCCCCACTCACTGCTGACAAGTAGAGATTAATAAACCCCGAGGCTCTTTAACTGCTGGGCTGAGACGACTTGTGTTTGTGTGCTTGTATTTGTAAGCATTTCATCCACTGGAATGAGGTAAAGTGCTGGGTACAGTGCTGGGCGCTTCCGTTTGAAGCACTGATTCTGGCCTCTTCTGTTTACACTGGAACTTCTCCTGTGGCATTTAAAACCTCAAAATATGCAGTTTTATATAAACTTACTAAACTGGCTAACAACTGTTTAATGACTGCCTAAAATAACTCAAGTGAAAAAGAGCAAACCCCATTACATTTCGGAAAAGTATTCCCGAGAAGTCTTCCTTGAAATAGCTGGATATGTAAAGAAATGTCTTGGCTTAATTATACTTAATCATGCACTTTAAAATTCCAAGAAAAAACATGTAGAGACCATAAACAGATACGAATAATCCGTATAAGTGCAGCTCTCCAAGTGCTGTATATTAAAAAAAAAAAAGCCACTGCATCGATTCTGACTCATAGCAACCCTATAGGATAGAGTAGAACTGCCTCATAGGGTTTCCAAGCAGTGCCTGGTAGATTTGAACTGCCGACCTTTTGGTTAGCAGCTGCAGCTCTTAACCACTATGCCACCAGGGTTTCCAGTGCTGTATATAGAGCTAAAAATTTTAAAACAGAAGCAAGTTTTCTTCCCAACAAGAGTCATAATCAGACCAAGTCAAAATCATCATTGTAAAGTGAAAGGCTATACGATGTCTGAATTATGTTCCGGTGGTGTAGTGGTTAAGAGCTACAGCTGCTAACCAAAAGGTCGGCAGTTCAAATCCACCAGGCGCTCCTTGGAAACTCCACGGGGGCAGTTCCACTCTGTCCTATAGGGTCGCTATGAGTCGAAATCGACTCGATGGCAATGGGTTTTGGTATTTTACACGACTGGGGCTGCTAACAGCATAATTACAGGTCTGTTCATTTTATAAAACGTAAGCTTTAACACCAAATAGCAAAAGGCCTGCAAAGATAAGATCAAATCTACCTGGGGTCTCAGTGTCAAAATGATTCTGGTTCTCCTCTTTTAAGTGGACGTCTCCTAACTGGAGACACTAAGCAAATCTATCTCCCCTATACCTGCCCACGCTTCAGCTGAGGTGTCTGTTCCGAAATGAACAGCTCTGTATAAGAGAAGATTACAAAGAGGAACCTGGCCAATTAAAGGCCTCTGCTGGGTGCTCTCAGGACACAACACCAGAGGTACAGGGATTACCTCAGAATTATAAAAACTGGTAGAATTGTTGCCTTCCATGTGGGAGATCCGGGTTCAATTCCTGGCCAATGCACCTCATGCATAGCCACCACCTGTCTGCACTGGAGGCTTAGGTATGGCTATGATGCTAAATAGGTTTCAGCAGAGCTTCCAGACTAAGACAAACTAGGAAGAAAGGCCTGGAGATCTATTTCTGAAAATCAGACAATGGAAGTTCTATGAATCACAATGGTCTGATCTACAATCAATCTTAGGGATGGTGTAGGACCAGGTAGTAGGACCAGGTGTATTTTGTTCCACGGTGCATGGGATCACCTGAGTCAGGATGGACTCGGCAGTAGCTAACAACAACAACGAAAACTGTAAAGATGTTCAAAATCCTCTAAGGGCCTCTTTTAAAGGAGAGGGTAAGGAAAAATTCCTCACAAACTGAGCTGTGACCTACAGGTCTTTACAATTTGAATTTCAACCTCAGTCAAACTGGAAGTTTTTGTTCACTCACAGCTAGTTTCCTTGACTGCAGGAGCCCTGGGTTGCATAAGACCCTCAAGTGTCTAATTTTCACCATTCCTAATCAGGCAGTCACAATTCAAAAGATCTCTTTGTATAGTAAGCAAAAGCAAAGCCGACAAAAGAGCATCAGAAGATGACATGGAAAATTAAAACCTAAAAACGTAGGTAATAAAATGAAACTTACTAAGGAACCACTTCCAAACTAAGACAGACTAGGAGGACAGGCCTGGTGATCTACTTCTGAAAATGGGCCAATGAAAATCCTGTGGATCACAACAGGATATTGTCTAATATAGGGGCTGCAAGTTGAGTCCCTAGGTTGGAAGGCACTCAGTTACACAGTGGCTGCAACGTCGGACTTCAGCATCCCAACGATGATGAAGATGGCGCAAGATGAGGCAACGTTTTGTTCTGTTGTACACGGGCAACTAATAACAAAGGAACCACAGGAGGGACCTTCGAGTTGCACTGGAATCTCTGACTGTTTGAAGAAGCTTTTTGAAACGGAGACTCCCTTTATGTCGAACTCTCAACTCTGTGCTCAGATCTTATCTTCTCCAAAAGGCCTACCCCCTGCTTTATTTAATACTACAAACTGCTCCATCCAAGAACTACGGACCCCTCTTACACTGCTCTACTTTTTCTTTCTTCCATAGCACATAACCTTCTAACATACTATATAGTTTATCTATTACGGAAACCCTGGTGGCATAGTAGTTAAGTGCTATGGCTGCTAACCAAAGGGTTGGCAGTTCAAATCCGTCAGGCCCTCTTTGGAAACTCTATGGGGCAGCTCTACTCTGTCCTATAGGGTCACTATGTGTCAGAATCGACTCAACGGCACTGAGTTTTTTTTTTTTTTTTTTGGCATTATGTTTACTGGTCAATGCCAGAATAAAACCTCATGAAAGCAAGGAAATTTATCTATTTTGGTCACTAAAGTATCAAAAGCACCTAGAAGAATGTCTGGCATGTAATAGATTGCTGTCAAGTTGGCTCCAACCCATGGTGACCCCATGTATAACAGATCAAAACATTGTACAGTCCTGCACCATCTTCACGATCATTGGTGTATTTGAGTCCATTGTTGCAGCTGTTATGTTAATCCATCTCATTGCCTTCACAGGCCCTCTGTTTCACCAAACATGATGTCATTTCCCAGCGAAAGGTCTCTCCTGATAAAGTGTCCAAATTAAGTGGTCAAATTCTCAGATGATATTCTGTGATCTATAGGGTTTTCATTGGCTAAATTTTGGAAGTAGATCACCAGGCCTTTCTTCCTCAGCTGTTTTAGTCTGGAAGCTCCACTGAAACCTGTCTATCATGGGTGGTCCTGCTGGTATTTGAAATACCAGAGGCATGGCTTACAGCATCATAGCAACACAGAAGCCACCACAGTATGAAAAACTGATAGACAAGCGGTAGACGTAATAAAAAAACTTCATAAATATTTATCAAATAAATGAGTGAATCTATGACCTTAACTGTCTGCCGAGGAAGCTTAGGCTTCCTCTCTACAAACCCTCCTCCATAACCTGCTAGCTCATCGCACCTTCAAGGCAAGGGGATTGGGGTGAGTCATCAAAGGTAAGGAAGTCAGTAAGCCACCATGCTGGAGTGGGGAGACCATGAGGCTAGGTCAAGAGATTAAAGCCTTGAGTTCCAGAAGGAAGCTCTCTCTTTGGAGCTTCTTCTGGAATCTACCTCTTTGGAGATTTCTTTTTTTTGTCTTCTTACTACTTGAAAAGAACTCCTTTCTCAAGGAGAAATGAGGAATGGCTCAATAAAAAGAAGCCACTTAGCCCCTCCTGGTCTAGGCCAAGAATTCTTTAGGGTCCTGATGGTCAAATCCACAGGGGTTTTGATGCAAAACCCAACTAAGTAATGCATATAACAGTAGCACCCAACCTACTCCAGTATGACCTCATGTTAACCTGACTGGTAACATCTTCAAAGACTCTATTTCCAAGTAGGGTCAAATTCACAGGTATGGGGGTTAGGACTTCAACATACCTTTGTGGTGGACACAATTCAATCCATAACACCATCCAATGACTTATCTATGAGAAAATGGCAATAAGACCCAGCCATTTCAGCCCAACCTGAGACAACTCTGACAGGACATTTTAGCATCACAGCTCCCTATGGGATCATGGAGCCTGTTGTCGGTCCTGCATTGCATCTCAACTCTCCCTTCCAGTCCTGCTTCCTTTCCCACCCGTCCCCCTTTTCAACAGTGTCGATGCCAAAGACACTTCTTAATAAAAATGCTGCCTGCTAACCTCTGTCTCAGAGTTTGCCTCCAGAGAACACAACCTGCAACACTGACAACAGCCCCATTTCCTCAACTCATGAGCTTGTTTGGGAAGAGTACAGTACCCAGCAGTATAGGTTCAAAGCCCAAGCAAACAGTTAATTTCACATAAAGAAAAACCTTATTCAAGCAGCACAGGTTGAAACCTCAATCATAGAACAATTATTCTTCTCAAACTATCTCATTCTCATGAACACACATACCTCTTACCAGCAGTGAGTCAGGACCATCAACAAATACCATCCTCATGTTCAGACAGCAGTACAGTGTCAGGGAGGAACACATTAAATGTAGGGAAATAGAAGGAAAAAATAAATGTAATCTCTGACTTCAAAAAAACTTACAGAATTTTCAAAATTTTTCAAAAATGTAATTCTTAGCTAAGTGCGGGGAGGGGGGAACTCAGGAAAAGGAAAATATTTTAAATATGGTGGTATATAAAAAAAATATTTCCACATGGGTCTTCTTCATGCTCCACTCCCCAGCTCCAGAACCACCTCCACTTACAAGGACTTTTTAAGCTTTTTCAATCGTTCTGGTCTAAAGACTGTTTCCACCTTGGGCACATTTGTATTGTAGTAAAGGAGGAACAAACATCTCCCCCTTGCAGGTGTCCATGTTCAGCTACAAGAAGTAAGGAGAAGGCACTAGACCACCAAACACGTTCTTCCAGAAGCTCTGTGATTACTTCTGTCTTTGGGCGTGCCGGTTTACCCTTTTATGTCTTGGATTTCAAACAAGTGAAATACTGGACAAAATGTCCTAAAATTCCCCTGTTAGAGGAGTCTATGTTCCTTGAAAATTAGCAAAAAGTTCATTTTGGAAATTGAAAAATTTTACATAATATTTAACTTAAAATCTTTTTTTTGCAAGTCACAGAATCTTCCAAAACTCAAATAATTGGTACTAAATTTATATGGAAATATTAATTGTTTTTTGTGTATGATGGAGATACACCCTCATGACAAACAAATTTTTGTTTTGTACATGAGTGGCATGTACAGCTACCATGAAGGGAATATAAGTTCTGAATTCCCAAAGCTCCCTTACCCATTGGGTAAAGTCTAAATGTTACTGAAAGATCAAAATCTGAAGTCACTGCCATCTTTTTGGTTACACGTTCTTGGGATCAACATTTCTGTGCTGATATTTAACAGAAAATGCTTAAAATTTTTCCATGAATACTTGTGAATTAAATTGTCTACAAATATGGTATCCTAAAGGTGGCCACGGTATAAGGGAACAAAGCAAACAGACACATCTCTTTGCCTAGTAGATCGACGAGGATTTGAAAGAACGACAACCTCCTGGGGGAAAGGTGGTGGGAGGGTAAACCTGTTTCAGGAGGGCAAGCTTCAAAAATAGTCATACTATTATGCTGAACAGCTCAACTTCTAGAAATGTGTCTTTAGACAATAATCAGACAAGGATGTTCACCACTGTGCTGTTTTTAATAGTGAAAAAAAAATGAAAGCACCAGATTTTTACATAAAAATTCATTTAAATAAACTAATAAAATAAATTTTTTTTATGGTGCTATCATAAAATCGAACACTACACCAGTGGAAATAGTAATATAGAATTATGTTGGCCAAAATGGAAAAGAAAAAAACTGTTCACAATATTCAAGAGGAAAATAAGCTACAGAACTGTGCAAATAATATGAACTCATTTTCCATTAAACACACACACACTTACATATGCATTCAAAATGCCTGAAAGGATATAAAAGTACCATATCTGGAAGGTTGTTTAATACACATTTACCTCCTTTTCATTATATTTATTTTCTGATTTCTCTTCAATATGAATTATTGGTTAAATAAATTAGTAACTCCTTTTTAAATGGCATGTTCCTTAGCATTAATTTCTCATTTGAAATAAGGTCCTCAAAGCCACAACTGAAAACTATGAAATAAGCCAGTTTGTAGGTATCACAACACTAATTATTTTAGGTGCTAAATAAATAATATTTTCCCTAGAACGAGGCATTTCAAAATGTGAAAGCCCAAGATTTTTAAGAAGTAGCTACTTTAAAAAGTTTTTTTTTTTTTTTGCAGACATTCCTTTAAAGGGTATTCCTTATCTTTTCCTAGAGTCTATCCTGATACTGCTCTGCTTTGCAGTTTTATAATATGAAACACACACACACAGCAGATACAGCCCAAAATCTTGAACAGTGGTTATCCCATTGGATATTGTTTCTTTTTCCTATGTTGTTATTGTTAGGTGCCATCGAGTCGGTTGCCACTCATAGCAACCCTATGTACAACAGAAGACACTACCCAGACCTGAGCCACCCTCACAATCGTTGTCACACTTTAGCCTACTGTGTCAGTCCATCTCATTGGGGTTCTTCCTCTCTTTCACTGACCCTCTAACTAAGCATGAAGTCTTTCTCCAGGGACTGGGAACCTCCTGGTAACATGTCCAAAGTACATGAGATGAAGTCTCGCCATCCTTGCTTCTAAGGAGCATGCTGGTTGTATTTCTTCTACAACAGATGTGTTTGTTCTTCTGGTAGTGCATGGTACATTCAACATTCTTTGCCAATACCACAATTCAAAGGCAGTCAATTCTTTCGTCTTACTTATTCATTGTCCAGCTTTCGCATGCATATGAGGTGACTGAAAATACCACGGCTTGGGTCAGGTACATTTTAGTCCTCAAAGTGACATCTTTGCTTTTTAACACTGCAAAAGAGGTCTTTTGCAGCAGATTTGCCCAATGCAATATGTCATCTGATTTCTTGATGGCTGCTTCCATGGGTGTTGACTGTGGATCCAAATAAAATGAAAGCTTTGACAACTTCAATAGTTTCTCTGCTTATCACGATGTTGCTTACTGGTCCAGTTGTGAGGATTTTTGTTTCATGTTGAGGTATAATCCTTCATCAGTAAGCAAGGTTGTGTCATCTTCGTATCACAGGTTGTTAATGAGTCTTCCTCCAATCCTGATGCCCCATTCTTCTTCATATAGTTCAGCTTCTTGGATATTTGCTCAGCATACAGATTGAATAAATATGATGAAAGGATACAACCCTGACTCATATCTTTCCTGATTTTAAACCACGCAGTACCCCCTTGTTCTGTTTGAATAACTGCCTCTTCATCTATGTACAGGTTCCTCATGAGCACAATTAAGTGTTTTGGAATTCCCATCTTTCATAATATTATCCATAATTTGTTATGCTCCACACAACTGAATGCCTTTGCACAGTCAATAAAACACAGGTAAACATCTTTCTGGTATTCTCTGTTTTCAGCCAAGATCCATTTGACATCAGCAATGATATCCCTCGTTACATGTCATTTTCTGAATACAGCTTGAACTTCTGGCAGTTCCCTGTCAATGCACTGCCGCAACCATTGTTTAATTATCTTCAGCAAAATTTTACTTGAGTGTGATATTAATGATACTGTTCAATAATTTTCACATTCTGTTGGGTCACCTTTCTTTGGAATGGGCAGAAATATGAATCTCTTCCATTCAGTTGGCCAGGTAGTTGTCTTCCAAATTTCTTGGCATAGATGAGTGAGCGCTTCCAGCGTTGCATTTGTTTGTTGAAACATCTCATTTGGTATTCCATCAATTCCTGGAGCCTTGTTTTTTGCAATGTTTTCAGTGCAGCTTGGACTTCATCCTCCAATACCATCATTTCTTGAGCATATGCTACCTCCTGAAATAACCTAACCAAACCCATTGCTATCAAGTTGATTTCGACTCATTGTAACCCTATAGGACAGAGCAGAACTTAATGGTGTCATTAGGAGTGGTTTTACCCAGTGAGGTAACCCGGGGTGAGTGGGGCCACACAGGGCCAAGAGCTGTGCCACGCAGTCCAGCCCCTCCCAGTCCCTCTCCTCGAAGCTCCCTAAAGCTCCCCTCCTCTCCCATTGGCCAAGGCAGAGACCCTCCTCTTTGACTGGTGGGCAGGGGTGTGGTGGTGGTAATGAGTCACCGCACTGCAAAACACCAACCCTAATGACTGCTGGGTGATAGGGAGAGGGTGGTAACAAGTTACTAAATTGGGTGACAACAATGCTTGTGACTGGCAGGTGATGGGTAGGCTGTGAGGAGTTATTCCACTGGGTGACACCAACCCTATTGACTGGCGGAAGATTGGAGGGTGACGAGTTACTACACTGGGGGATGGATACTACCAACTGTAGTGATGCCACTATCTTGGCACCCCCTCCTTCAGCAGTGCTGGCCCGTCTGTTGCCACAAACCCTGGGGTCATTTTGGTGTCACCTTCCTGACATACTTCCTAATGACACCACTGACAGAACTGCCACATAGTGTTTTCAAGATTAATTTTTATGGCAGCAGATTGCCACATCTTTTTCCCACAGAGTGGCTGGTGGATTTGAACCACTGACCTTTTGGTTAGCAGCCAAGTGTTTAACCACTATGTCACCAGGGCTCCTTTCTTTTTCCTATACTAAGTATATATTATTTGTATAATCAGAGAAAATAATAAAGCTACTTTCTTTTTAAATATCCATTTCATATGCTCTAGGGAGATGATTTAGGCAGGTGGTAAGATTAGACATTTGTCTCTAAGTTCCTGTATTTCCCAATTTTTCTAAAATAAGCATATATGGCTCTCATAATAAAAAAAGTTATTAGAAAGGCAAGAGCAAAATCTTCTTAAGTTTTCAAAATTTTATAAGGATTTCAAAGCTCTGGAAAGAAGAATTTAGACAATACGTGGGATTTTTGTTATTGTCGTTGCTGTTAATTAACAGAAATATGAAACTCAATATGCAGATGTCACCAAATGGAGCCTGCTATCTACCTCTACTCCACTCAACAGTCCAAGCAACCTGCACCACCACCATCGCCCCGGCATTCTCTACCACCACTGCAGTCAGTCCTGCATTTGAGTCTACTCCACAATTGCATCTCGTATTTTCCTAAAAAGGCAGAAACATTTTAAAAGCCAGAGATTAGGCATTTCTGCATCATTAGAAGAAGTGTTCAGCCTGTAAAAAGTCATATAACTCCGAGCATATCCTATGAAAACACTCTTAAAAGATGATGCACAGCATTAAGTAACTGAATGTACTAGAGGAAAAGCTTTACACAAAGATAATTAATTTTATTAGATTCAGAAACATTCCCTGAAGGACGTTTTGCCTCTCAGAACCATACTGTATAATACAATTAAATGGCTCTCCTAAAACCTCACTTTATCACATCTGAAAAATAAAACATGAAAAATATAAGGACACCCATGCTTTGAGTTAAAAATCATCTCGCTAAAAAGAACTCATATTTTTTTTCTTATTAACACGATCATTTTGAAAACACTCCATGCTGTTTCTTCTAGTTTTTGGCTATCTGAACAAAGTATCAGAAACGTATTTTATACATAATAGTACATTCTATCTTTCTTTCCCCACCCGTCTGTCAGTTTGTTCTACTATGGTAGATTGTGTGTTGTTATGATGCTGGGAGCTATGCTACTGGCATTTCAAGTACCAGCAGAAGTCACCCATGGTGAACAGGTTTCAGGTGATCTTCCAGACTCAAACAGACTAGGAAGAAAGGTCTGGCAAACTACTTCTAAAAATTACCCAATGAAAATCTATGCATCATAACAGAATACTGTCCAATATAGTGTTGAAAGATGAGCTCCCTATGTTGGAAGGCACTCAAAATACACAATGGCTGCAATAATGGACTGCAGCATTCCAACAACTATGGTGAAGATAGGGCAGGACTGGACAATGCTTTGTTCGGTTGTACATGGGGTCACCAAGAATTGAAGATGACTCAACAGCAACCAATAACAGCTTATCTTAGCAAAATCTAACATACACTCTACACCAAAAAACCAAACCCGTTACCGTCGAGTCAATTCTGACTCATAGCGACCCTACAGAACAAAGCAGAACTGCCCCACAGGGTTTCCAAGGACAGCCAGGTGGATTCAAACTGCCAACCTTTTGGTTAGCAGCCATAACTCTTAACGACTACACCACCAGGGTTTCCAATATACACTCTAAATTCCAAAAATGGCAAAGCAAGTTAATTGAATGATCTTTTGTAGATTAAGTTATTCTCGTTCACTACCATTTCCTGAGCATTTATAAGGATAATAAGTATATCCATTTCCAAGAAAAGGCAGGCGCCAAATGATTAGAAGTTCCGCTCACCATAACTGACATTCTGTTAGCTACCACCGTCACTGTAGGCTCTTCTCACAGTTCTCCCTCTCACTCTGGGTGCCCCAGGCCCCTGGCCTTCCATCTGACCCCTCTTCACCTGTAATAACTCCAACTCCTCTGTGGGTTCTCAGCTGAAATGTCTCTTCCTCCAGGAAGCCTTCCCAGACCACCAGGTGAGACTGACTCCCTTCTAACATCTCTCATGACTCAGGTCTCCCTGTGCTCTCCCTTCATTGCACATTTAAACTGATTAACACCCAGGGACCACGTGCCTTGCTGACAATTAAACTTCCAGAGCACTGCACCATCATAATTGTATAAAAGTTCCTGAATAGTTTTTATTGCTTTTGAATGAATGAATAATACTAAAATTATAGTATTATTCCAAAAGAGAGTATAATTATACTATAAAAAATAGTATAATTCCAAAGAGACCATCCACGTCCTAGGTATGTTTTTATTCAAATATTTATCTACATCTCTGCTCAAATGTCAACTCAAAGAGGCCTTTGCAGAGCCCCTCTCACCATGGTTCTGTGTGTTCTTACCTCCATTTATGCTTCCCCAAGCCACTTATCACCACGAATGCACACTTATCTACTTACTGTCTGTTTCTACCACGTGAACTTCAGTGCCATGACAGCAGGGTTTTGACTGCTTCTTTCCTTGCTGTGTTTCGAGCATTTTCTGGCACATGGTAGGCACTGAACAAACATTTGTTGAATGAATGAACATGCCGGCTATCCAGCCGCACAGATGGGGAACCCACTCACACACCCTGACTTCTGCTCTCTGGTCATCTCTGCCCATCCAGCTGTACCAACCAGCCTTTCCTTGAGAGAAAAGATGTATTTCCATTTTCCTTTCTGTTTTCCAAATGCAAGCAACTCTGACATCAGTACTATTTCAGTTAGTATATAAAAACAAGTACCCTGCTAGAAACTGTGTCCAAAACAGTCCAAGATGCCAGAACAAATTCATTCCTTTCAACATTTCCAGAGCAACAGCAAACCCAAGACGACCTTCAGGTTCCCTTTTTGCCAAAATGCATTGTAACCCTGTTCAAAGAAATGCTCACCAGAAGCAGCTCAGCTCACCACATAAATGGAATTTAAATAATACATTTCCCATCTGGAAGTAGTCTGCATATAATTTAAGTAATCAGGTTGTGTCAATAAATTTTAGGTTTCACAAAATCAAGCTACCAAACAAGCATTTTAAATTTAGTTTGCTATATACTTTAAAAGCTTGACTTTTATGGCAGGTGAATTATACTTCAATTAAAATAAAATCCCAACTGAGGGGCACTCTACAAAATACCTGTCTGGTTGTTGTTAGGTGCCGTCAAGTCGGTTTCAACTCATAGCGACCCTATGCACAACAGAACAAAATACCGCCAGTCCTGCGCCATCCTTACAATCATTGTTATGCTTGAGCTCACTGTTGCAGCCACTGGGTCAATCCACCTCGTTGAGAGTCTTCTTCTTTTCTGCTGACCCTGTACTTTGCCAAGCATGATACCCTTCTCCAGGGACTCATCCCTCCTGACAACATGTCCAAAGTATGTAAGATGCAGTCTCGCCATCCTTGCCTCTAAGGAGCATTCTGGTTGTACTTCTAAGACAGATTTGTTCGTTCTTTTGGCAGTCCATGGTATATTCAATATTCTTCGCCAACACCACAATTCAAAGGTGTCAACTCTTCTTCGGTCTTCCTTGTTCATTTTCCAGCTTTCACATACATATGATGCCATTGAAAATACCACGGCTTGGGTCAGGCGCACCTTAGTCTTCAGGGTGACATCCTTGCTCTTCAACACTTTGAAGACATTCTTTGCAGCAGATTTGCCCAATGCAATGCATCTTTTGATTTCTTGACTGCTGCTTTCATGGCTGTTGATTGTGGATCCAAGTAAAATGAAATGCTTGACAACTTCAATCTTTTCTCCGTTTATCATGATGTTGTTCATTGGTCCAGTTGTGAGGATTTTTGTTTTCTTTATGTTGAGGTGTAATACATACTGAAGGCTGTGGTCTTTGATCTTCATTAGTAAGTGCTTCAAGTCCTCTTCACTTTCCGCAATCAAGGTTGTGTCATCTGCATAACGCAGGTTGTTAATGAGTCTTCCTCCAGTCCTGATGCCCCATTCTTCTTCATATAGTCCAACTTCTCGGATTATTTGTTCAGCATACAGACTAAATAGGTATGGTGAAAGAACACAACACTGACATACACCTTTCCTGACTTTAAACCAATCAGTACCCCCTTGTTCTGTCTGAACAACTGCCTCTTGATCTATGTAAAGGTTCCTCATGAGCACAATTAAGTGTTCTGGAATTCCCATTCTTCGCAGTGTTATCCATAGTTTGTTATGATCCACACAGTCGAAGGCCTTTGCATAATCAATAAAACACAGGTAAACATCCTTCTGGTATTCTCTGCTTTCAGCCAGGATCCATCTGACATCAGCGATGATACCCCTGGTTCCACGTCCTCTTCTGAAACCGGCCTCAATTTCTAGCAGTTCCCTGTCAATATACTGCTGCAGCCATTTTTGAACGATCTTCAGCAGAATTTTGCTTGCGTGTAATATTAATGATATTCTTCTATAATTTCCACATTCGGTTGGATCACCTTTCTTGGGAATAGGCATAAATATGGATCTCTTCCAATCAGTTGGCCAGGAAGCTGTCTTCCGTATTTCTTGGCATAGACGAGTGAGCATCTCCAGTAAAGCAACTGTTTGTTGAAACATCTCAACTGAAATTCCAACCACTCCTGGAGCCTTGTTTTTCACCAATGCCTTCAGAGCAGCATGGAATTCTTCCTTCAGTACCATCGGTTCCTGATCATATGCCACCTCTTAAAATGGTTGAATATCGACTAATTCTTTTTAGTATAATGACTCTGTATATTCCTTCCATCTTCTTTTGATGCTTCCTGCATCATTTAATATTTTCCCCATGGAATCCTTCACTATTGCAACTCGAGACTCGAATTTTTTTTTTCAGTTCTTTCAGCTTGAGAAACATGGAGCATGTTCTTCCCTTTTGGTTTCCCACCTCCAGCTCTTTGCACATGTCATTATAATACTTTACTTTGTCTTCTCGAGACACCCTTTAAAATCTTCTGTTGAGTTCTTCTACTTCATGAATTCTTCCTTTTGCTTTAGCTGCTCCATGCTCAAGAGCAAGTTTCAGAGTCTCCTCTGACATCCATCTTGGTGTTTTCTTTCTTTCCTGTCTTTTCAGTGACCTCCTGCTTTCTTCATGGATGATGTCCTTGATGGCATTCCACAACTCGTCTGGTCTTCGGTCAGCAGTGTTCAATACGTCAAATCTATTCTTGAGATGGTCTCTAAATTCAGGTGGGATATACTCAAGGTCATATTTTGGCTCTCGTGGGCTTGCTCTGATTTTCTTCAGTTTCAGCTTGAACATACATATGAGCAATTGATGGTCTGTTCCACAGTCGGCCCCTGGCCTTGTTCTGACTGATGATATTGACCTTTTCCATCGTCTCTTTCCACAGATGTAGTCAATTTGATTTCTGTGTGTTCCATCTGACGACGTCCATGTGTATAGTAGCTGTTTATGTTGGTGAAAGAAGGTATTTCCAATGCAGAAGTCGCTGGTCTTGCAAAATTCTATCATTCAATCTCCAGCACTGTTTCTATCACCAAGGCCATATTTTCCAACTACTGATCCTTCTTCTTGTTTCCAACTTTCACATTCCAATCACCAGTAATTATCAATGCATCTTGATTGCATGTTTGATCAATTTCAGACTGCAGCAGCTGATAAAAATCTTCTATTGCTTGGGCGGGGCCAAGATGGCGGACTAGGTGGACGCTACCACGGATCCCTCTTGCAACAAAGACTCGGAAGAACAAGTGAATCAATCACATACATAACAATCTACGAACTCTGAACAACAAGCACAGACTTAGAGACGGAAAACGAACAAATACAGGCAGACAGCGACCATTTTCAGAACTAGGAGCCAGCCTACCAGGCAGGTGACCTTTGGAGCCTGATCTGGGGCAGAGCCCAGGGGGGCAGACGGCACAGACAAGGGGCCCAGCCCTACCCCCCCGAACCCATCCCGGGAGAGAGTCAAGCTGGTTGGCGCGGGCGGCGTAGCGGCACAGCCGGAGGGAGAAGCACCCGGGAGGCAGTGACAGATCTTGGAGCGGGGAGAGCAGCGTCCCAGCCACGGAGCCATCCCGCCGGGAGTTTGACGGGAAGCGGGCGGGGCGCGAGCGGAGGGGCGCAGCTATATTTCCCTAAAGCGACCCCGGGGCTGGGCCCACACGTTCGTGCGGGTGGGACGCCAACCCAGTTTGCACGTGTGGAGTGGCGCACCAGAGGGAGAAGTCCCAGGGAGGAAGTGACTGGTCTCGGAGCGGGGAAAGCAGCGTCCCAGCCAGGGAGCCGTCCCGCTGGGATTTTGGCGAAAGCGGGCGGGGCGAGCGCAGGGTCCAATTATATTCTCCTGAATAGACCCTGGGGGCGGGCCCACCCGTTCGTGCAGGAGACGCCCACCCAGTTCGCGCGAGCGGTGCCGCGCACCGGAGGGAGAAGTCCCCGGGAGGAAGTGACGGGTCTCGGAGTGGGGAGAGTAGCGTCCCAACCGGGGAGCCGTCCCGCCTGGATTTTGGCGGACGGGGGCGGAGCATGAACGCGGTGATCAGCTCTATATTCTCTGGTGCTACACTCCTAGCTCTCTGATACCTCCCCCACCCTCCCCAGGCGGCTCCATTAACATCCGAATACCTGGAGCCAGAGGGAGAATTCAGATAGGGATTTGACTGCATTTCTTTTAGCTGATTACCTGGAAAATCTAGTTTCCCAGTGATGGCTCGGAGACAGCAGTCCATATCAAACCACATAAAGAAACAGACCATGACAGCTTCTACAACCCCCCAAACAAAAGAATCAAAATCTTTCCCAAATGAAGATACAATCCTGGAATTATCAGATACAGAATATAAAAAACTAATTTACAGAATGCTTAAAGATATCACAAATGAAATTAGGATAAATGCAGAAAAAGCCAAGGAACACACTGATAAAACTGTTGAAGAACTCAAAAAGATTATTCAAGAACATAGTGGAAAAATTAATAAGTTGCAAGAATCCATAGAGAGACAGCATGTAGAAATCCAAAAGATTAACAATAAAATTACAGAATTTGACAACGCAATAGAAAGTCAGAGGAGCAGACTCGAGCAATTAGAATGCAGACTGGGACTTCTGGAGGCCCAGGGAATCAACACCAACATAGCTGAAAAAAAATCAGATAAAAGAATTAAAAAAAATGAAGAAACCCTAAGAATCATGTGGGACTCTATCAAGAAGGATAACTTGCGAGTGATTGGGGTCCCAGAACAGGGAGGGGGGACAGAAAACACAGAGAAAATAGTTGAAGAACTCCTGACACAAAACTTCCCTGACATCATGAAAGATGAAAGGATATCTATCCAAGATGCTCATCGAACCCCACTTAGGATTGATCCAAAAAGAAAAACACCAAGACATATTATCATCAAACTTGCCAAAACCAAAGACAAGCAGAAATATTTTAAAAGCAGCCAGGAGAAAAGAAAGGTTTCCTTCAAGGGAGAATCAATAAGAGTAAGTTCAGACTACTCAGCAGAAACCATGCAGGCAAGAAGGGAATGGGACGACGTATACAGAGCACTGAAGGAGAAAAACTGCCAACCAAGGATCATATATCCAGCAAAACTCTCTCTGAAATATGATGGACAAATTAAGATATTTACAGATAAACACAAGTTTAGAGAATTTGCAAAGACTAAACCAAGACTGCAAGAAATGCTAAAGGAGATTGTTTGCCCTGATGACCAATAATATCAGGTACCAGCACAAAACAAGGTCACAAAACAGAACGCCCTGATATCAACGCAACTCAAATAGGGAAAGCACAAAAACAAACAAATTAAGACTAATTCTAAAAAATAAATAAATAAACAAAATAATACACATAACAGGAAATCATGGAAATCAATAGATAAATGATCACAATAATCAAAAAGAGGGACTAAATATAGGAGGCATTGGACAGCCAGATGGAGAGTGATACAAGGCAATATAGAAGGATACAAGTTAGGTTTTTACTTAGAAAAATAGGGGTAAATAATAAGGTAACCACAAAAAGTAATATCAATTCCGTAACTCAAGAAAAAAGCCAAGAAAAACGTAATGACTCAACAAACACAAAGTTAAACATTATGAAAATGAGGATCTCACAAGCTACTAAGAAAAACGCCTCAGCACAAAAAAGCATGTGGAAAAATGAAATGGCCAACAACACACATGAAAAGGCATCAAAATGACAGCACTAAAAACTTACTTATCTATAATTACGCTGAATGTAAACGGACTAAATGCACCAATAAAGAGACAGAGAGTCACAGACTGGATAAAGAAACACGAGCCATCTATATGCTGCCTACAAGAGACACATCTTAGACTTAGAGACACAAACAAACTAAAACTCAAAAGCTGGAAAAAAATATATCAAGCAAACAATAAGCAAAAAAGAAGAGGAGTAGCAATATTAATTTCTGACAAAATAGACTTTAGACTTAAATCCACCAAAAAGGATAAAGAAGGACACTACATAATGATAAAAGGGACAATTGATCAGGAAGACATAACCATATTAAATATTTACGCACCCAATGACAGGGCCGCAAGATACATAAATCAAATTTTAACAGAATTGAAAAGTGAGGTAGACACCTCCACATATATAGTAGGAGACTTCAACACACCACTTTCGGAGAAGGACAGGACATCCAGTAAGAAGCTCAATAGAGACACGGAAGACCTACGTACAACAATCAACCAACTTGACCTCATTGACTTATACAGAACTCTCCACCCAACTGCTGCAAAATATACTTTTTTTTCCAGTGCACATGGAACATTCTCTAGAATAGATCACATATTAGGTCATAAAACAAATCTTTGCAGAATCCAAAACATCGAAATATTACAAAGCATCTTCTCAGACCACTAGGCAATGAACCTAGAAATCAATAACAGAAAAACTAGGGAAAAGAAATCAAATACTTGGAAAATAAACAATACCCTCCTGAAAAAAGACTGGGTTATAGAAGACATCAAGGAGGGAATAAGGAAATTCATAGAATGCAACGAGAATGAAAATACTTCCTATCAAAACCTCTGGGACACAGCAAAAGCAGTGCTCAGAGGCCAATTTATATCGATAAATGCACACATACAAAAAGAAGAAAGAGCCAAAATCAGAGAACTGTCTCGACAACTTGAACAAATAGAAAGTGAGCAACAAAAGAAACCATCAGGCATCAGAAGAAAACAAATAATAAAAATTAGAGCTGAACTAAATGAATTAGAGAACAGAAAAACAATTGAAAGAATTAACAAAGCCAAAAGCTGGTTCTTTGAAAAAATTAACAAAATTAATAAACCATTGGCTAGACTGACTAAAGAAATACAGGAAAGGAAACAAATAACCCGAATAAGAAACGAGAAGGACCACATCACAACAGAGCCAAATGAAATTAAAAGAATCATTTCAGATTACTACGTAAAATTGTACTCTAACAAATTTGAAAACCTAGAAGAAATGGATAAATTCTTGAAACAATACTACCTACCTAAACTAACACATTCAGAAGTAGAACAACTAAATAGACTCATAACAAAAAAAGAGATTGAAACGGTAATCAAAAAACTTCCAACAAAAAAAAGTCCTGGCCCAGACGGCTTCACTGCAGAGTTCTACCAAACCTTCAGAGAAGACTAAACACCATTACTATTGAAGGTATTTCAAAGCATAGAAAAAGACGGAATACTACCCAACGCATTCTATGAAGCTACCATCTCCCTGATACCAAAACCAGGTAAAGACATTACAAAAAAAGAAAATTTTAGACCAATATCCCTCATGAACATAGATGCAAAAATCCTCAACAAAATTCTAGCCAATAGAATCCAACAACACATCAAAAAAATAATTCACCATGATCAAGTGGGATTTATACCAGGTATGCAAGGCTGGTTTAATATCAGAAAAACCATTAATGTAATCCATCACATAAATAAAACAAAAGATAAAAACCACACGATCTTATCAATAGATGCAGAAAAGGCATTTGACAAAGTTCAACACCCATTTATGATAAAAACTCTTACCAAAATAGGAATTGAAGGAAAATTCCTCAACATAATAAAGGGCATCTATGCAAAGCCAACAGCCAATATCACTCTAAATGGAGAGAACCTGAAAGCATTTCCCTTGAGAACAGGAACCAGACAAGGATGCCCTTTATCACCGCTCTTATTCAACATCATACTTGAAGTCCTAGCCAGGGCAATTAGGCTAGACAAAGAAATAAAGCATATCCAGATTGGTAAGGAGGAAGTAAAGCTATCACTATTTGCAGATGACATGATCATATACATGGAAAACCCTAAGGAATCCTCCAGAAAACTACTGAAACTAATAGAAGAGTTTGGCAGAGTCTCAGGTTATAAAATAAACATACAAAAATCACTTGGATTCCTCTACATCAACAAAAAGAACATCGAAGAGGAAATAACCAAATCAATACCATTCACAGTAGCCCCCAAGAAGATAAAATACTTAGGAATAAATCTTACCAAGGATGTAAAAGACCTATACAAAGAAAACTATAAAACTCTGCTACATGAAATTAAAAAGGACATACTTAAGTGTAAAAACATACCCTGCTCATGGATAGGAAGACTTAACATAGTAAAAATGTCTATTCTACCAAAAGCCATCTATACATATAACGCACTTCCAATCCAAATACCAATGTCATATTTTAAGGGGATAGAGAAACAAATCACTAATTTCATATGGAAGGGAAAGAACCCCCAGATAAGCAAAGCATTACTGAAAAAGAAGAAGAAAGTGGGAGGCCTCACTCTACCTGATTTCAGAACCTATTATACAGCTACAGTAGTCAAAACAGCCTGGTACTGGTACAACAACAGGCACATAGACCAATGGAACAGAATTGAGAACCCAGATATAAATCCATCCACGTATGAGCAGCTGATATTTGACAAAGGACCAGTGTCAGTCAATTGGGGAAATGATAGTCTTTTTAACAAATGGTGCTGGCATAACTGGATATCCATTTGCAAAAGAATGAAACAGGACCCATACCTCACACCATGCACAAAAATTAACTCCAAGTGGATCAAAGACCTACACATAAAGACTAAAACGATGAAGATCATGGAAGAAAAAATAGGATCAACCCTAGGAGCCCTAATACAGGGCATAAACAGAATACACAACATTACTAAAAATGATGAAGAGAAACCAGATAACTGGGAGCTCCTAAAAATCAAACACCTATGCTCATCTAAAGACTTCACCAAAAGAGTAAAAAGACCACATACAGACTGGGAAAGAATTTTCAGCTATGACATCTCAGACCAGCGCCTCATCTCTAAAATCTACACGATTCTGTCAAAACTCAACCACAGAAAGACAAACAACCCAATCAAGAAGTGGGCAAAGGATATGAACACACATTTCACTAAAGAAGATATTCAGGCAGCCAACAGATACATGAGAAAATGCTCCCGATCATTAGCCATTAAGAAATGCAAATTAAAACTACGATGAGATTCCATCTCACACCAACTAGACTGGCATTAATCCAAAAAACACAAAATAATAAATGTTGGAGAGGCTGCGGAGAGATTGAAACTCTCATACACTGCTGATGGGATTGTAAAATGGTACAACCACTTTGGAAATCCATCTGGCGTTATCTTAAACAGTTAGAACTACCATACAACCCAGAAATCCCACTCCTGGGAATATACCCTAGAGATACAAGAGCCTTCACACAAACAGATATATGCACATCCATGTTTATTACAGCTCTGTTTACAATAGCAAAAAGCTGGAAGCAACCAAGGTGTCCATCAATGGATGAATGGGTAAATAAATTGTGGTATATTCACACAATGGAATACTACGCATCGATAAAGAACAGTGACGAATCTCTGAAACATTTCATAACATGGAGGAATCTGGAAGGCATTTTGCTGAGCAAAATGAGTCAGTTGCAAAAGGACAAATATTGTATAAGACCACTACTATAAGATCTTGAGAAATAGAAAAAACGGAGAAGAACACATACTTTTGTGGTTACAAAGGGGGGAGGGAGGGAGGGAGGGAGAGGGCTTTTTATTGATCAATCTGTAGATAAGAACTGCTTTGGGTGAAGGGAAAGACAACACTCAATACAAGGAAGGTCAGCCTAATTGGACTGGACTAAAAGCAAAGAGGTTTCCGGGATAAAATTAAAGCTTCAAAGGTCAGTGGAGCAGGGGCTGAGGTCTGGGGAACTTGGTTTGAGGGGACTTCTAAGTCAATGGGCAAAATAATTTCATTATGAAAACATTCTGCATCCCACTTTGAATTGTGGCGCCTGGGGTCCTAAATCCCAACAAGCGGCCATCTAAGATACATCAATTGGTCTCAACCCACCTGGAGCAAAAGCAAAGGAAGAACACCAAGGTCACACGACAACTAAGAACCCAAGAGACAGAAAGGGCCACATGAACCAGAGACCTACATCATCCTGAGACCAGAAGAACTAGTTGGTGCCCGGCCACAATCGATGTCTGCCCTGTCAGGGAGCACAACAGACAACTGCTGAGGGAGCAGGAGACCAATGGGATACAGACCCCAAATTCTCATGAAAAGACCATACCTAATGGTATGACTGCGACTAGAGGAATCCCAGAGACAATGCTCCCCAGAACTTCTGATGGCACAGGACAGGAACCATCCCCGAAGACAAATCATCAGGCATGAAAAGGACTGGTCAGTGGGGGGGAGAGAGATGCTGATGAAGAGTGAGCTAATTAAATCAGGTGGACACTGGAGAGTGTGTTGGCAACTCTTGACTGGAGGGGGGATGGGAAGATAGAGAGAGAGGGAAGATGGCAAAATTGGCACGAAACGAGAGACTGAAAGGGCTGACTCAATAGGGGGAGAGCAAGTGGGAGAAGGGAGTAAGATGTATGTAAACCTACATGTGACAGACTGATTGGAATGGTAAATGTTCACTTGAAGCTTAATAAAAATTAATTAAAAAAAAAATCTTCTATTTCTTCACCCTTGGCTCTAGTGGTTGGTGCATAAATTTGAATAATAGTCATATTAACTGGTCTTCCTTATAGGTGTATGGATATTATCCTATCACTGACAGCGTTGTATTTCAGTATAGATCTTGAAACGTTCTTTTTGACGATGAATGCCTGACTGGTACTCCTCAAAATTGTCACGGTCATCAAAAACAAGGAAAGTCAGAGAAACTGTTACAGCCGAGAGCAGCCTAAGGAGACATGACAAATAGATGTAATGCAGTGTCTCGGAAATGAGCCTGGGTGACACAAGTGGTTTGTGATCAACTGTGAGTCTAAGGGTTGGTGTTTTGAACCCACTCAGTGGCTCTGTGGAAGAAAGGCCTGGCAAACTGCTTCTATAACGATTACAGCTGAGAAAATCCTATGGAGCTCAGTTCTTCTCCGTAATACATAGGGTCACCTTGAGTCCAAACTGACTCAACAGCAATGAGTTATCCTGGATAGAATTCCAGAACAGAAAAAGGACAATAGGAAAAACCTGAAGATATGTGAATGAAGCATGGACTTTAGTTAATAACAATGTATCAGTAATGGTTTAGTCCACAGGAGAAAGATGTGGCACTCTGCTTCCATAAAGATTTACAGCTTTGGAAATCCTATGGGGCAGTTCTACTCTGGCCTATAGGGTTGTTATGTGTCAGAATCGACTCGATGGCAGTGGATTTTTTTTTTTTTTTGGCATTTCATTGGTGCATTAATTGTGATAAACGTACCATGCTGATGTAAGATATGAGTATTAGGGAGAACTGGGTGTATATTATACGGGAATGCTCTGTAATGTTCTCACAATAATTCTGTCTCTATAACTGTTCTATAATAAAAAGTTAATTAAGAAAAAAATAATAAATTAGCTTACTCTTTTAAATCCAGGTGCATAATACTTCTAATATCCCTAAGTCTTTAGCAATAAAATCTTAGGTTTGCCATCACCTCGAAAAGCCCTGCCTTTCTCTTACAGTTTTCAGTACAATGAAATCAAGTTTCCCAAATGAAGACTGACATGCACCACAGGCCTGAAACTCTGTTAGGCTTACAGTGGGTACAAATAAAATGTGGATACAGTGGATACAGATAAAATCCATGCCCTCCTAAAAGATGAATGCAACACCCAAATCGAGAAGCTCTGTGTAATAAAAGCTATGTTCTGTGTAACGACAGCTATGATTCACTGGGCACCGTCTTAAGCATTTTTCATGGGTTACCTCTGGAATCCTCTCAACAACCCCATGAGGTACTATAATCATGGCATCTCACAGGAATAAACTGAACCTCAAAGTGATCAGTAATTCTCCCAAGGTCACACAATGTTATGGATTGAATTGTGTCCCCCAAAAATGTGTGTCAACTAGGCTAGGCTATGATTCCCAGTATTGTGCGATTGTCCACCATTTTGTCATTTGATGTGATTACCCTAAGTGTTGCAAATCCTACCTCTATGAAGTTAATGAGGCAGGATTAGAGGCAGTTATGTTAAGGAGGCAGGACTTAATCTACAAGATCAGGTTGTGTCTTAAGCCAATCTCTTTTGAAATATAAAAGAGAGAAGCGAGCAGAGACACATGGGGACCTCATACCACCAAAAAATAAGAACCAGGAGAACAGCGCGTTCTTTGGACCTGGGGTCCCTGTGCTGAGAAGATTCTTGGCCAGGGGAAGATTGATGACAAGGACCTTCCCTCAGAGCCAACAGAGAGAGAGCTTTCCCCAGGAGCTGACACCCTGAATTTGGACTCCTAGCCTCCTAGGCTGTGAGAGAATAAATTTCTCTTTGTTAAAGCCATCCACTTGCAGTATTTCCGTTATTGCAGCACTAGATTAACTAAGATACACAGCTTTCAATGCAGGGCATTTAGCAAAGCTTCTGTTCTCCTGACCACTTTGCCACAAAACCTCTTGCTTACGTAAATAAGGGTATAGCCCTCTAAGGGCACCTTGAGGCTCACATCTAGGAGAATCCACCATGTTTAGAAAGTTATCAGAAACATGACAAAATCTGAGTTGACCTTAAATGATCAGTAGGATTTTTAAAAAAAGGACGGACAGGCAGAGAGAGGGGACAGAATAAGCAATGTGACAGAGGCAGGAAAGCCTGGTGATGTTTGTTGCTTGGGTTACTGCCTAGAGAACCTGGGCTATATGCCAGGCAATACCCGAAGCACTTTACATATAACCTCTCACATAATTCTCAGAATTCCACAATGTGTGGGTATCAAAATTTAGAGATGAGGAAATGGAGGCTTGAAAAGTATTTGAACTGTCAAGTAATACTTTCTGGAGCAAGAATTTAAACACAGGTCTGTCTGACTCAAACAGACAGTGCTCCTAACCACATTGTTGCTTTGCCTCTCATTAATGCAAAAAAAAAAAAAAGGTGCTACAATTCTATTTGTATACTGTTTTCTCAACTACTAAATATGTGTGTAATGATTACATATATGTGAGTGTATGCACGTTAAAGAGAAAGAAAAAAAAAAGGTTTGGGAATAAAGGCACCAAGATATTAACAATGGTTAAAACTTTAGAGGGAGGGAATTAGGAATGATTTTATCTGTGTCTTTGTCTTGGTCATCTAGTGCTCTTATAACAGAAATACCACAAGTGAATGGCTTTAACAAAGAGAAATTTATTCTCTCACAGTCTAGTAGGTTAGAAGTCTGAATCCAGGGTGTCAGCTCTAGGGAAAGGTTTTCTCTCTGTAGGCTCTGGAGGAAGGTCCTTGTCATCAGTCTTCCCCGGCTGAGTTGCTTCTCAGTGCAGGGACCGAGGGTCCAAAGGATGTGCCCTGTTCCCTGCACTGCTTTCTTGGGGGTATGAGGTTCCCATGTCTCTTGCTCACTTCTCTTTTTTACATCTCAAAAGAGACTGGCATAAGACACAATCTAACCTTGTAGATTTCATCAACATAACTGCCACTAATCCCTCTCATTAACATCATAGTGACAGAATTTACAACCCTCATCACCTCAGATGACAAAACGGTGAACAATCATACAATACTGGGAATCACGGCATAGCCAAACTGATAGACATATTTTTTGGGGACACAATTCAATCCATGACAGTCTTTAAGCTTTTCAACATTTTCAAGTTTTCTATTATGAGTACATGTTACCTCTGTACACAGAAAAAAGGTATATAAAAAAAAAATAGATATTATTAATTGCTCTTAAAATTTTAAATTATGAATTGCTATAAAATGTTAACTGATTACTGGCTTATTATTTTTACCTCTTATACTTATTTTCAAAATGGTAATACGGCACCCAATACACAAGTGGGTAAAAGGGAAGGCAGCCCCCAGCCTGCTCAAGAGAGGCAGCTTCCCCAGCTCCCTAGTCAAGCCCCCACCAACTTCCTACAGCCTTCCATTCCACCACAGACCTACCTACTCTTTGACATCAAAGTCAACCTGCACAAAAAGGTTACAAAAGAGGAACACAGAAATTGTTATAAAAATGCCTACTGGTGTCATTAATTATCCTTTGGATTCGTTTGGCTGCTGTTTAAAGTCAACCTCGAATTTCAAACCTCTTTTACTCTAGTAAAAGATGACTGTGAATAGGTTATTCTCTCTAAAGGCTAAACCTTAGCAGAGCTCTCTAACAAAGGACACCAAATTCCTAGAGGGTCTATCCACTTATCCCATTGCTGTCAAGTCAATCCGACTCATAACAACACTATAGGACAAAGTAAAAGTGCCCCACAGGGTTTTCGAGTCTGTGAATCTTTACAGAAGCAGACTGCCACATCTTTCTGTCTCAGAGCTGCTGGTTCTAACCGCCCGTCTTTCAATTAGCAGCTGAGCACTTAACCACTGTGCCACCACGGCTCTTTCCAAGAGGGTAAAACCAGAACCAAACCAGTTGCCATCCAGTCAACTCCGACTCATAGCAGCCCTATGGGACAGAGTATAACTGCCCCCACAGGGTTTCCAAAGCCGTAAATCTTTAAGGAAGAGTGGCTGGTTTGTTCAAACAGTCGACCTTCTGGTTAGCAGCCAAACGCTTAACCACTGCACCTCCGGGGCTCCTTCCAAGAGGGTAAGGAGGTCTAATCAGGGCTTTGGACTTACATCTACTCACTGTTAAAATTACCTTACTGATTTGTGAAAATTAAATTCTCAGCTTTGCTTTTACCAGGAGGGAAGGTTTATGGGAGACAGGAAGAGATGTTAGGCGAGGTCATTTAGGTCCATGCGTTTATTCAGATGGAGAGTCTTAGAGGGCAAGACAACCCCAGTCAACGGATGTCAAGGGTGGAGACAGAGGAAAAGGGAAATGGATATCAAAGATATACTTAACCTCTTTTCTTTTCTTTTGGCTTCAGCCTTAATGCAACTCTTTGAGGAAAAGACTGCCTGTGTTCTATTTCCTTTTATTACTTTTCTGAGCTTTCAGGAATTGATCACCACCTGCTCTGTGCCAGACATTTTTTTGTGTGTGATTTACATTATCCCTAATCCTCATAACTGCCCTGTGGCGGGGAGGGGGCATAATTTTCCCACTTTGCAGATGAGGGTAATGAAGGTCAGAGAAGTTGACCATTGCCTGATCACTCAACTGGTGACTGAAAGACCCAAGATTAAAAACCAGACTTATTTGACCCATGTTCTTTCCATCACATCACCCTGACTCCCTTGACATCATAATGGGAAATCACTGGTCTCAAGGAAAATATCAATGCCTCTGGTAATCAAAGAAAAAGACAAGGACATTGAGGTATTGCCTACCTACAAAAGAAAGATTTTATCTAGTGCAACTAAGAGCAGCTTCAATATCTGAGAAGTTCCTTGTGACAATTCTTCTAACTGTGTGGACTCTGCCTCCCCCCCAGCTGTGTCACCTTACAGAGCAGTGGTTCAGAGAGGCCAGAGTGATACATCTTGTCACCCCACTCCATCCTATTGCATGTTTATGTTGGCCGAATATAATATCATTCTTCTCCCTCCACAGAGCAAAAGGCAAATGAGGCTACTAGGTTTCTAAACTACAGTCTTATATGGCCTCAGAGTTCTTCCTTGCATAAATACACACTGATATGCTAACTAGGAAGCCAAGAAAACACACTATAAATAGCCCCAGTTTCAACCAGCAGAGGAAGCGGACCTCGTAGTCATGCCAACTTGTACATATAAGCATAAGGATGGAATCTTTAGCGCATATCTTTAAAGCCTCATCTACACACAAGGGGAATACTATGAAGAACAACACCTTTGTCCAAGATGAGCTAAAGTGTTTCTATTAAATTCCACAAGTAAGAGAAAGGTAAAATCCACAAGTTGGACTGCTGGAGGAGAAATTTAGTTTTGGTGGCATATCTGAACTAAAATAATTTTAATATCATTCTTTTATTGCAAAATATATTTAAACATTTATTTATTTAAAGATGTATTTATAATAATACATTTTATTATACAACAAATTTACTAAGGAGCAAAAGGAAATAACCAGCATGTAATAGGACATCATAACAATTTTTAACACAAACTGTTAAACAAAACACTTTGAAGATATCCTTGAATTATATCTTCAAAATCTACCGATTTGAGCTTACCTCAAATCTTAAAAATTTTAATGAAGAGAGACAAACATGGCAGGACTTATTACGGTACATTCAGAATTACCAGATTCCAAGACACATGAATCTGAACACAAAAATCAGAGTTATGTTCAACAACAATGATCAGGTCTCTTATATAATAAATGGAAAGAAGGTGGTGTCGGGGGTGGGGTGCAGGGAGAAAGGGCAACACCAGCCCACTGTAGATAAGCTTAGGTGATCACCCTCCCTCCTACTCAGGGGTAGGAAATACCCTTATTAATGACTGTTGGATAGATATCAACTCTCTACAATAATTAACCAAAAAGTATGGGATACTAAGGGGGCAGTGGTGGTTCAGTGGCAGAATTCTTGCCTTCCATGCCAGAGACCTAGATACGATTCCCAAAAAGGCACCACATGGACAGCCACCACACAAATGTCAGTGGGGACTTGTGTATCGCTATGATGCTTAACAGGCTCCTGTGGAGTTTCCAGAATAAGAGGAACTAGGAAGAAAGGCTTGGCGATCTACTTCCAACAGTCTGATCCACAATGGACCATCGGGATGACACAGGACCAGGCAGCATTTGGTTCTGCTATGCATGGGGTCACCATGAGTGGGGGGCCAACTCGAAGGCACCTAACAATAACAATGGGATATGATCCCCACTATTTCTCTCTCCAGACCTCACAGTATGATTACCGTGTTTTCTGATATTTTGCTAAAAAATGGTGGAAAAAAGTTAAGGTTACTGACATCTATTGCATTGCATTCAGCTCACACTTCGAGGTCTAGAAAATTAACATTTGTCCATGTGAATGTATCAATTGGAACATATACCTGCTGGGAGGACCCTGTCTCTCTCTCTTTCTTTAAAAAGAGACATTCAAGTGCTCTAGGTAGGCTCAGTGGCTACTCTAAATTTTGGTCATTTTCTGCCCTTTCCCTGCAGGGTGGCAGCTGAAATATCCAAGGATCCTCCAGGTGTCCATTACCAGGTCTACCTAGCATCATCTCTCTGCAGCTCTAAGGTTCTCAGAGTTTCAAACAGATTTGCTAATAGTAGTAGCTCCTTCTAACAGTCCCTATCGCCATGGAAATACCATGGTGAGTTCCTACACACTCTTACTGAATTGAATACTCTAAGAGCAGAAACACTGATGCAGATTTCCCTAAATTTCTGCTAGACTTTACATCTAAAGGATATACGCACATAAACTGTCCCATTCCCACCCCTAATATTCTTATTTTCAATCAAAGATGTTTCTATCATCTAAACTAGATGAAACAAGAGAGAAATACCCTGCCCATACGGGTTGAACAGGATCCCCAAAAACATGTGCTGGAATTCTAACCCCTATACCTGTGGATATAATCCCATTTGGGAATAGGATTTCCCTTGCTATGTTAATGAAGTCAAATTAGTGTAGAGTGTGTCCTAAAGCTAATCACTTCTGACTGATATAAGCAGCAGCATAGACACACAGACAAGCAAGCACAAATGGAGGAAAGAAAGATGGCACATGGAGATGGTGAAGGAACCGAGGAACACAGGGGCTAGAGAAGCTGAGACAAGGATTTTCCCCCAGAGCAGAGAGAGCTTTCCCTTAGAAACGGTACCCTGAATTCAACCTTCTATCCTCCTGAACTGTGAGAAAATAAACTTTTGTTTGCTAAAGCCACCCATTTGTGGCATTTCTGTTACAGTAGCACTAAGAAACTAAGACACCCCAGCCCAAATCACTCTCTTTCGGTGCCCTTATCTTACCCTAAAGAAATAAAACTCATTTATCAATCAAAAAAGAAGAGATTCTGCTGATGAATCAGATCCTTAAGGACAGGGCCAATGTCTGATTAATCTCTGTATGCTTTGCACTGTATTCAAATCATGATCCACATGCACAACTCAAGCATTTGACAAATATTTCCTGAGTGGCAGAATGAATCTGAGAAAGTCCATTACTATTTAAGCTGTAACAAAGCCTCATAAGTTATCATTTTTATAGCTAATGCTTAAAGTATCATTTTAAATCATTTTAACATATTAGTCTGAAAATTACTAACAGCAAACATGACCCCCTAAAAAGGGTGCATGCACTGGCATTACAAAAATAAAGTCCCAGACCCTACTGACTTGCTACTTAAAAAGATACCAACACAGTAAAGTCACGTCATACTGCTCTCTATATTACCAAGTTCGACTCTACTTCCTCAGCAACAATCACCAAGGAGCAGAAGAACTGTGCCCCAGTGTAAATATCTGAGAGGGGAGACGAGCCACTGCCACCCTATAGACAGTCTCATTCCTGTGTCCTTCTCAGGGTGATCATCTTGCCACTGGATGGGAGTCTAGCTTCAAAATACATGCAATATGGCTCCTAAATAATAATTTAAAAAAGAAAAAAAAAATTGCCATCAAGGTCAATTCTGACTTATACCAACCCTCTAGGACAGAGAGAACTGCCCCATAGGATTTCCAGGGCTGTATATCTTTAGGGAAGCAGACTGCCACATTTTTCTCCCAAAAACACAGCCGGTGGATTCCAACTGCCAACCTTTGGGTTAGCAGCCAAGCCTTTAACCACTGTGCCGCCAGAGCTCCTTGAGTGTCTTGTATAGGTGGTCATAGCCCCCCAAATTAATTGGTGCTTATTCTGTCCTTACCCTGTTTATCAAAGCCAAATACACATATACGTCATGTGCCTGCTCAGTAAACACCGTGTGTCCTGGTGGTACAGTGTTTAAGACCTATGGCTGCTAACCAAAAGGTCAGCAGTTTGAATCCACCAGCTGCTCCTTGGAAACCCCATGGGGCAGTTCTACTCTGGGTCGCTAGGAGTCGGAATCAATTCAGTGGCAACAGGCTTGGTTTTTGGGGGTTTGGTGTGATCATGAGTTGAAGTGCAGAATTTTCCTTCACATACTAGAAACGACTCTGATAAAGAAATAAAAGGTCATCTCGTGTACAATATGCTGAATTCAGAATTCAATCAAGTCTTAACATTCTGAAAGTGTCTGCTGTGAGGAAAAGGGCAAGAGCTCACTTCACCCCAAGTTTCTACTGTAAAAGCACAAAACGTGCTTTGTTTCTACTGTAACACTGAAGTAATTCTAGGGGAACAATGTCTTGAATCTAAAGTGCCAAAAGACTGGAGGCTCCTGCCCCCTGGCAGTGAGTGTGTGTTTGTTTGTGTACAGATTTCTGAGACCTGATGAACAGAAGGCTGTGAACTTTAACGAACATTCCACATAAAGCATTTTGTTCCTAAGGCTGATTTACCAGTTTAATAATTCTCACCTGTTTTTCATATAAAATTGCTTTATTCTGACCCAACAGGCATATCAATTTTGCTTCCTTAGTATGCAGCAAAGTAAATCAGTAGAGAAAAGGTGGCCACGAATGTGTTCGGGGGCGCAGACCTATCTTTTTTATTTTCTGCTGTTTCTCTGTGGCCTTTAATTAAAGGAAATGCCTCAGTACCAAACTAACACTAATATGGAAAATGACGGCAACAGTGACCAGCTGATTCTTTAGACAGGTAATTCAAACAACAGGAGTCCCCGTGTGGTGCAGACAGTTAACACGCCTGGATGCTAACTGAAAGGTTGGAGGTTCCTCGGAAGAAAGTCCGGGGGATCTACTTCTGAAAAATAGACTTGGAATTGACTCAACAACAACTAGTTATTGGTAATTCGAACAACACTGTGCAAATTTTGACTCTGACCAATATAACTGCATTGTGTTAAGAAACATGAAAAACCTTAATATTTATTCAAAAGCACTACTCAGGTAAATTCTCCTCAGCCACCGTAACGGCCTCATCAATCTTTAAATGAAAGTGGTTAATGGAACAGTTGTAAAGGTTATTTTATTTACATATATTGATATTTTATTTATAATTGGTCTGTCACTGAAGCTGCAACACTTCAATTTTGTTTCTAAATTTATATCTTATTTCTATTTTTAAAGGCTTAGAGCTAAAGAGAAAAATAAGTCTCAAAAATACTGAATACTAAATGGATTGTTTAATACTTTTTTACTAGCAAAAGTTTAAAGGCCATACTTAATAAATCTAAATTGCATTTAAATTTGAATTGATGTTGGGAAAAAACATACCTAATACGGTACACAGACTCCTCTGTAGTGCCTGAATCAAGCAAATAAATAAAGCCATTTGGATTCAGAGATATAAGTGTCTCATCTTCAAAAGTGTTGGGTATTTAACATCTCTAACAATGCCAAGGAGTCCTGATGGAGCAGTGGTTAAGAGCTCAGCTGCTAACCAAAAGGTCAGCAGTTCAATTCTACCAGTTGTTCCTTGGAAACCTTATGGGGCAGTTCTACTCCACTCTGTAGGGTCACTATGAGTCGAAATTGACTCCAGAGCATATAAAAATGGGGACTTTTAAGGAATTGCAAGGACCTACCCTCTTCACACATTTTTGTATTTTTGTTTTTAACAGTTTTACTGAGGCACAAGTGGCATATGGTTTTATATAAATAGACAGACGTGTCTGGAAACCCTGGTGACCTAGTGGTTAAGAGCTACGGCCTGCTAACCAAGAGGTGGGCAGTTCGAATCCACCAGGCAATCCTTGGAAACCTTATGGGGCAGTTCTACTCTGTCCTTTAAGGTTGCTATGAGTGGGAATAGACTCGATGGCAGTGGGTTTAGTTTTTTTTTTTTAGTATATATGTGTCCCGCGGCTTGAACCCTCCAGCCACTCCGCGGGAGAAGAACGTGGCAGTCTGCTTCCATAAAGATTTACAGCCTTGGAAACCCAATAGGACAGTTCTACTCTATCATATAGGGTCACTATGAGTTGGAATCCACTCAGTGGCAAGGGGTTTATATCCCAGTGACCCAGTGCCGTCGAGTATATATATGTACATATATGCATGCATACATATAGATATATATGGAACCCTGGTGGCACAGTGCTTAAGAGCTACAGCTGCTAACCAAAAGGACTGCAGTTCAAGTTCGCCAGTCACTCCTTGGAAACCCTATGGGGCAGTTCTACTCTGTCTATAGGGTCGCTATGAGTCAGAATCAACTCAATGGCAATGGGTTTTGGTTAACAATGGCAAGATTAAGCAAAGACAAAGAAAAATCTTTATTTATAAGGTAACTACTATAGAACAGCCTCTTTTTGATTCTCCAGAGTTTCCTACTAGATTTTTACTTTAAAAAGTACTCCTTTAATAAAAGCCATTCAAGACTCACCACCTCAGCTTTCTGCTGGCACACTACCCCTGCAACCACCAGAACCCCCTGAACTCGTTAGCTTGCAAGGCTACTTACGGTACTTTTATAGAAATGCAAAATCTAAAATCTAAACAGTTAAGTCTCAGTGAATTGGGAAGCATTTTACAGCCCTTCCAAAATAGAACAAGACTTTACACAGCCCCATCGCCTGATACAAACTTCTTAATACCAACGAAACATATAGCATCTTTGCTTCTCATGGTAGGGAAACATGTTATATTAAACAGTGGAAAGGCATGTCTCTTTAAATGTAGTTCATTATATAATGTCAATTCTAAGTGCAGAAAATAGTCATAATCTTAATATTCTAAGGAAACTTAAATCCACCCCAAAAAAAGTGAAAACAGTGCACAAAGTTTCCAAGACCTATGGTTCTTTAATATGTTCCAGAATCTCTCAACTATGAATACATCTCTCACCCACGGGAACCCTGTAAGAATAGACACTGTCCTAAAATAAGCCATTGGCCTGAATGTTCTATTAGCACCACTCAAGTAAAGATAGCCAATAATTATTATGACTTTATCACGTGCCCGGCAGGGTGCTAATGTAGACCATAGTACTTGGCGCATTATCTTTACTCCATCCACATCATCTCATTTCTCACAATAGCTTTATAAGATAGGCCTTACTATTTGCCCCATTTTTAGACAAAAAAGCTGAAACTCACAAGCATTAAGTAGCCTTACCCCAAGTCTGACAACTAGAAAGTCTAGGAATATGGATTTGAATTCAGACGTCTGCACTGAGAACAGCTAGGCAACTCTGCCTCTAAACGTCATGCTAGCCTTATACATGTCAAGGAACTAAGACATACATTGGCGGTAAAGTAAAATCACTGCAGGCTTTTAGCACTGAATACTGATTTACCGATATTAAAATAAAACCCCCTCCAAACAAAGACAGCCTGATGGGCACAGGACATCAGGTGTAAATCTGGCTTTTGTCTTTTCCTAGCCTGAGACCTTGAACCTAATTTCTCTGAACTTCAATTTCCACATTCTCACCTATGTTGTATAGTTTAAAATATATCTGAGAATTGTATGGAAAACTCAAAAACCCAATGCAAATGCATTCTAAAGAAATGTGAAGATTCATTTGGTGAAGGGTAAGACAGTACACAATACTGGGGAAGGCAGCACAACTTGTCCCAGGCAAGATCATGGAAGCTCCATCAACACGTCCAAACTCCCAGAGGGGCTGAATTACTGGGCTCAGGGCTGTGGAGACCATGGTGGTGGGGAACAACTAGCTCAATTGGCATAGTAGGGTTTATAAAGAAAATGTTCTACATTCTACTTTGGTGAGTAGCCTGTGAGGTCTTAAAAGCTTGAGAGTGGCCATCTAAGATACTCCACTGGTCTCACCCTGTCAGGAGCAAGGGAGAATGAAGAAAGCCAAAGGCACAAGGGAAAGATTAGTCCAAAAGACTAACGGACCACAACTACCACAGCCTCCACCAGACTGAGTCCAGCACAACCAGATGGTGCCCGGATACCACCAGTGACTGCTCTGACAGGGATCACAATAGAGGGTCCCGAGCACAGCTGGAGATAAATGTACAACAAAATTTTAACTCACAAAAACAAAACAGACTTACCGGTGTGACAGAGACTGAAGAAACCTCAAGAGTATGGCCCCCGGACACCCTTTTAACTCAGTAATGAAGTCACTCCTGAGGTTCACCCTTCAGCCAAAGGTTAGACAGGCCCATAAAATGAAATGAGACTGAACGGGCACATCAACCCAGGAGAAATGACCAGAAGGCAGGAGGGGAGAGGAAAGCTGGCAATCGGGAACCTAAGGTCGAGAAGGGAGAGAGTTGACATGTTGTGGACTTGGCAAACAATGTCACAAAACAATATGTGTACTAATTATTTAATGAGAAGCCAGTTTGTTCTGTAAGCCTCCATCTAAAGTATAATAAAAAATAAATAAATAAAAGAATTTTAAAAAAAGAATAGAATTTTCAATTCATTATTCAGATGGAAATGCTAGCTTTTCATACCTTGGAAGATGTTGGTCTTATACCGTACTGGAGACCTTTCACCCTCCCACCTTCCACTATCCTTTATCTAGATGTATGCATAAATGATGATCAATTACTTCATGGGGAAGACACAGGAGGTTATAAAGGACCCACAGGATCTATGAAACGTCTGCCTTCCCTCTGTCCATTGTATACGGGGCAAAGTGGCAAATAAGTGAAAGTCAGTTATTTCCACCAATAATGTGTTTGCCCAGCACCCCTTGTTGACTTCTTACAATGCCCTTCACCCTCCTTTCTTGTCCCCTACTGTAACTACGCTATCTCCACACACACACAGAGGGGTTAGCATTTGATCCAGGCTGGCCCTTCACCGTGCTTCATCCTTGTCCACAGAGATTGGTCTGAGAGGGGGCACATGAACTACAAAAGCAAAATAAGAGTCCTCTGGAGTTTTTTTGAACTGAAATTAGGAAGGCTGAAGAGAAAAAAAAAAGGCTTTCCACCCCCTCCCCTCCTGCTATCAAAACTGGGAAAAAGGGACCCTGGAGCTTCTGGTTGCCATGTCCCTGTATGCTTGGAGAAACCTTGTCTGTGATAGGCTACTGTCAGCCATCTCCAGTAACATCCCTTCCATGCCTTTTACAGCTATGGGTGACAATAAATCCCCTTTTGCTGATATGAGTTTGAGATAAGATTCTGGCAATTACAGACAAAAAGTCCTATCATGTCATAATCCCCTTTTTGAAGAACAAAAGAAACAAAAGTTTTTCCTTCCTGGAAAAACTGAGGGAAACATATGCCAGAAGGACCCCTAGTGCCTGGCAGAAGACAGGACAGGATTGGGTGTCCTCAACAGGTCTGGCCAATTCTGCTTGCAAAAACTCTTGAGCTATCAAACATAATGGATGATTCTCTACAAAGGTCTGAAAACAGCAAGAATAACAATTGTCTCTAGATGTGTGCCAAGTGTGCTTTTAATGAGGAAGCCAGTACTACCAAACATAACACACACAGTGCTGAACTCCTCACAAACTGCCAAATAGTTCTTTTCATGGAACGAAGAGTCCAAGCAAAAGTTATCATTATCACTGAGAAAAAGGAAATACAATCTAAATCTTACTAAGCTCATCTTTCCCATTAGTAAAATTCTCAAATATTGTATTAAATTTCCCTAAGATATCTAGTATTGTGATAAAACCTGACAACACGATATTTAAGCTAAAATAAATCATTAAGTCAGGAACACTACTCAATTTCTAAAAACAACCTAACACTGTGTTCTGTCTCCAGTGCGTTGGTGCTACTCAAATATTATTAATGCCATAATTATTAGATTTAGCTCACCTTCTTGTGCACACAAGGGCTTCTGCGAAACACATATATAAAAGATACATCCAACATTGAAACATTCTAATTTTATACTGGCAATCTGAGGTGGTTTTACCACAAAGACAAAGTCTTGATGATTTAAAAAATACAGAGGAAGCACATATGACTGTGGATATATACCCACAGATATTCATATTTACACAGAGATTACCAGGAAGATATATTTTCACGAACAGGCAAACTCACCTCCACCATGAATCCATTTACTACTAGACAGAAAAAGGCACAGTGCAGTCTGAAGAAGGCTTGCAGGATTCCAGGGATTTAATAGTCCACCTGCACCCTGGGTATGGTATTGCCTGAAGCCATCCCTAGGAATCGGAGAACTCATAGGTCAACAGGCTTTATTTACTCTCTGAGGCAGACATCAGTTCTTTTTGTCAGTATCTTGTATTCATTCACCCCTCCTCTGATAACGGCCTTCTAATAATATTTCCCCTGGGGAGTAACCATCTTCCTCACTCTTAGCCCATGTGCCTTGAACTAAGACCCTTAGAGCTGGCTTTACTCCCATCTCCGGAGTGAGCACACAGCACAGGCTTCGCCAGTCGGTGGGTCACAGACCCCAAGCTTGAGTGATTAATTCATGGATGTGCAATCAACAATCAGAGTCAATGAGATACTACAGGACATGAACTCAGAAGGATGTCGGTCTAATTAGTTGGAAACCATCTTGCCACCACCAGAGTCAAGAACACAACAAACACAGAAGAGACCAGGAGCCAACATCACAGGAGCCATGCCAGCATCCCAGGCTGACTCCTAGGCTTTGTAGTTAAGTGAGTCTATAGATTTCCTTTGTGCTTAAGCCAGCGTGAGTCATGTATGCTTTCTCTTGGAACAGGGAATTCTACTTGATGTTTTCCCTTTTTTAGAATATCAGCATAGGAAATCACTGGAGGGAGGATGTGAACAAGTGTGAAAAATGGCTCCATAAATATAAGTGATAGGCATGGAGACAAAACTGTGGCCCAGGAAGTAAGACTGCCCAATAAAAAAGTGAATCTACATTACCTAGTCTGAAATACTCAGCTCATGAAAAATACAGTGAAACCTGTGAGAGTCAGAACTTGACAGGCCTGCCTCGTTTTTCTGGGTCCGGCAAGTTTTATACCTTTGACAGGGTACAGTCTTACCACTTTTCTATCACTCTTTTTAGTGGATAATATTTTGAGTTTTCTTTCTCTGGTAGGTTTCCACCTTACACATGTTCCAGCTTTTGCAGGTTTTACTGTACAAGCATTTGTCCAAAGGCCCAAAAATTGGCTGAGCAAAATACTCAAAGTGAAGTTGGGCCCTATTAGAGAACTTTATTCACTGTTTTTTTACCACAGAATTATACCTTTTGTCACTAATTTTCTACATTTTAAAATGTAAATACATCTGGGTAGTATGATCATGTGCAGTATTTCTTTTCTGAATTATTCTTAAATGAGCATATAATGCTTTAATGTCCAGAAAAATTATTTTTAAATGTAAAACAAGAAAGATATTTTAAGTTGAATCTCCTAGTAAACTTCTACAGATGTCCCCCTGTACAGCAGAACTGCTCATTGCAAACAGATTTTTCTAGCCCTACAAACCCATGGCCACACCACTTATTCCTGAGCACCTTCAAATCAAACTTATTTTTTCTAATACATGCCAGACATATAATCAAGCAGAAGAACCAGTTTCTCTCTCCTTTTTTTTTAATCACCACCAATGCAACAGTGCTATCATTCCTGCTTTTCTTTGAAATGCTACGCGATTTCAGCTGTTGTTGGTATAAAAAGGTTATTTAGGCTAGTTTGGGTACCCAGTCACCATTTATTAGCTATACATAAAAAGATGAGGATTATGATTAAACTAAGCACAAGAACAGAGTTGTTTTTAAAATATTGTGGCTGTTAATAGACTGTATAAGAAAAGAGGGTCTCTAGATTCTGCACATTTTATAAGGTCTTGGCAGGAAAATGCAAGCCCTGGCCAAATTAACATCATGGGCTTATGGAAAGGGTGCCACAGGTAAAAGCATTCACAGGGGGCTTATATTCTGGGGGGTAATAATACTCTTTCTTTTCAAAATGGATTGTTCCATTAATTTTCCACTAAATCACCCAGGCCAATCTTCCATGCCTCCACAGCTCCAGAACAGAAAAGAATATTGATAAAAAGAACCTGAGGCCTGGTTTTCAAACATCTGTGTAAAATGTTTCACTGAAAGAAGAAAACGGATCTTCTAGCTTCTGTTAGAGAATGAAAAAAAAAATGGCACTGTCCAGTGATTAATGTATTTCATATTTAGCTCCTCCTTACTCCAGGAAACAAAACAACTAAAGAATGGGGGCTGGATGGGAAGGGATGATTTATAGCTAGACTAAGATATTATCAAGAAATCATATTTGTTTGCTGAATAAAAGCCATTTGATGTAAAATACTTTGTTCCAAATCAATGTCTAGGTGCAAAAAGTCACTAATTCTCTGGATTAAAGAGTCTCCTAGTGGCTGGTCTTTTCAGCAGCGGGGCCTTTCAACTCGATCAGCAAGGGACTTCCAAGGGTTCTTTTGCAAGGGAGGTGAAAAAACACTAAAAAAAAGAAAAAGAAAAATCAGCTATATGGAATAGGGCATGTCTACAACATTACTTCTTAGGACATGGAGGTATCGAAAGTGGCTCCTCCGGAATTTTGACAGCTGAAGGATTTAGAGGCACCAAACTGCCTGGAGTGGGGTTGAGGGGGAGAGTCTAGGGTTACTTGCCTAGAATCTTCACTGGCTTGGTAAAGCTGTGGTTTTCACTCAGACTATAGATTTGTTTGATGTGGCATCTATCTTGAAGCTGCTTTCACCTAGAGAAAGTGCTGTTTTCCTTTAGATTAAAGACTTGTTTGTGGGGGCTCTGGGGAAGATCTCATGGAGGTTATGAGCAAGGCAAGCTACTTCTGCACCCACCAGCCTTCCCCTGTGTCGTTTTGTCTTATTAGCCTTACTTTGCAGAGTCACTGAGAATATGCATGACTTCCCTCAGATCGCAGAAGTCCTGAGTAGCAGAGTCCCAAATACAATAAATATTATTTTTCTGTAGTCAGTTGAAGCATTTCTGAGATGAGTTACAAGGCTGAATAATCCAAACAAGACAGAAAATTGTGAATGTGCCCCCCATAAATTGTATTATTGTACTTTCACCATAAAAGGCTGGGAACTACTCTAGGCTTCCCCTTCTCGTCACTTCACCTGAGGAACAGGGTGGGTGTGGAAGGTGGCAGGAGAGGCCCAGGGCTGACCTCCAGGCTCTAGAGACATCCCAACTTTATTCTCAAAAATTGAGTTGGAAGGTGGAAAGGCTTTGTGAATCCACTCCAAAGCACTTTCTTGCTTTTCTCTTCCACTCTGGAGAGATCTGGTGACCTCAACACATTTTTCACCCCATGCCACTCTGGGAAACCCTGGTGGCGTAGTAGTTAAGTGCTATGGCTACCAATCAAAGGGTCGGCAGTTCAAATCCACCAGATGCTCCTTGGAAACTCTACGGGGCAGTTCTACTCTGTCCTATAGGGTCACTATGAGTCGGAATCGACTCGATGGCACTGGGTTTGGTTTTTGTGGGTATGCCACTCTGGACTATGCCTCACAAACAAAAAGAACTGGTGTACAACTAACTATTTTCAAAATAATGAAGTGTGTTTAATCTCTCAAGCATATACCTAGAAGACTTATGAGTTCAGAGGTTAAAACAAAGAAACTCATATATTTACTTATAGTATTTATAATAGTAATACTTGCAACCTTCATAATGTCAAATTGCATATATTCTCTCTGAAATTATCTATATACATACATAGCTATGCATCTATCTATATACAGATACTTATATCTATATACACAAAGCTATCTATCTGCATGTATACATACACACAGCTATCTATATTTTTTTATGTATATATACATAGCTATCTTTCTACATCCATATACATAACTATCTACCTACATCCATATACATAGCTATCTATCTATATATATACATAGCTATCTATATATATACATAGCTACCTATGTATATATACATATATTCACATAGCTATCTATATATACACATAGCTATCTAACTATATACATACAGTGATCTATCTATACATGTATATACATAGCTACCTATCTATATATAAATACATAGCTACCTATATATACATACACATATATATACAAACACACATATACACATGTGTTGTTGTTGTATGCTGTCGAGTCGATTCCAACTCACAGCGACCCTATAGGACACAGAAAAACTGCCCCACAAGGTTTCCAAGATGCAGGTGGTGGATTCATGCTGATGACTTTTGGTTAGCAGCCATAGCTCTTAACCACTGTGCCACCAGGGCACCTATACACACATGTATAATATTAATTAATTCAGCTATCTGCCTTGATTTCTAAGTTTTCCCACTGTTAATTTATAATAGTAATACCTGCAACCTTAATAACGTCAGATTCTATGTATTCTCTCTGAAATCATCTATCCAAATGAAACATGTATTTCTTTGTACACATATGTGCATGTATAGTCATATGTATTATCAGCGTAAGATCGATTTATATTTTAGAGCCTGTTTTTTAACATACAGAACTTTCTCAATAGGCCAGTTTGGACTTTAACCTAACATAAAAACATAAGAGGGGTCGAGGAAGCTGTGAGGCTGGAGCTTAAGTCAGGGAGGGATGGAACACTGAGCCATTAACATCTGCCAGGCTGTCTGCCTCAGTACCTGTTACTGCTGCCACCTCCTCGTTTGACACCTCCCTGGTCTCTCGATTTTAGAAGAAATACCTGTAACAAACATGACTGAGTTCTGGCTTATGTTGGCTCCTGGGGTGAAAACATGTCAGCAAACTTGAGAGAAACTACAAAGAATAACCTTTCTATTACTTCAAAATTCAACATTCCTGATTTAAAGGTTGGCACACTATATGTCTTGGTTGGTTTGTCAGATGAACTAGCTAAACTGGATGCCTTTGTAGAAGGGGTGGTTACGAAAGTGGCTCGATACATTGCTGATGTGTTAGAAGACAGTAAAGATAAAGTTGAAGAGAATCTGTTGGCCAATGAAGTTGACTTGGTTACATACTTAACAAGATTCCAGTGGGACTTGGCCAAATACCCAATCAAGCAGTCCTTGAAAAATACATCTGAAGTAACTGCCAAGGGAATGACTCAGATTGACGATGATCCAAAATCTCGAGCATCTGCACACGATAACCTGAAAGGTAACCTTCAGACTCTGGAGCAAACGAATGCAGGAAGTTGGCTAACTCTAAGTCTAGCAGAAATTGTGAAGAAGGATGACTTAGTTCTTGATGCAGAGTATCTCATCACATTATTGGTGGTAGTTCCAAAGTTAAACCACAGTGATTGATTAAGCATTCTGAAACACTAGCTGAAATGGTAGTTCCAAGGTCTAGCAACGTTCTCGCAGAGGACCAAGACAGCTACCTTTGGAATGTCACCTTGTTTAGGAATACAGTTGATGACTTCAGACACAAAGCCAGGGAAAACAAATTCATTGTTTGTGACTTCCAGTATAATGAAGAGGAAATGAAAGCAGATAAAGAAGAAAAAGCAATTTGCACCACTTGTACGGTGGCTGAAAGTGAGTTTCAGTGAGGCATTTATTGTTTGGATTCATGTGAAGGCGTTAAGGGTTTTTGTAGAGTCTGTTTTAAGGTAGGGCTTGCCAGTGAACTTTCAGGCAATGCTACTTCAACCCAATAAGAAAACAATCAAGAAACTGAGAGAAGTATTATATGAATTGTATAAACATCGAGACAGCAGTGCAGCAGCTATTATTGATGTTTCTATGGATATTCCAGGCTTCAACCTCAGTGGACAGAATACTACCCCTATGTATACTACAAGACTGATTACAACTTGCTGGAATTCAAGTATAAATGAGCTCCTCACCAGACAAGCTTGTCCTTGTGTTGGTATATGGTAACAGATACACATTGCCACACAACGGTACTTTAATTCTATTACCCTTGGCTTGTTTCTGGCCCCCTTCCTGGGTGACTTCTACCATAGTGGTCCATTTCTCAACATTTTCTTCTTAAAGGAAAATAAATGTATTGTTTCTTTTTATTGATCAGGTCTGTAGATGTGTACTAAAAAAAAAAATCTGAGTGTATTTATAAACAGAATAGTTTATTTAAAGAGAAGGTCTTTCCTCATTGATATTGTGGTATCATCAATCCCATTTGTTACTACTGTGCACAAAGACTGTGTTTACAAGGGCATGGTGTAAACACTTACACCATTTTATTCACTGTATTTAGTAGACAACTGCTTAATATTTATTGAATCGTGATGTAAAGAAATGTGACAATATTCATGTATGTGCTTTCTGAATGTTTCAAATTACAATGTACAAGCACTGTCAACACCCACAGGTGAGAATAAAATGACTTGGACAAAGGTGTACCGTGGCATGCGTAACTTCGGAAGATTCCAGTTCAGTTCAAGTGTAATAAATGATGTCATAGCTAAAAATAAAATAAAACATATTTTTGACCCAGAAACCCACAGCTCTTTGAACCACAGAAATATAAACATCTATTTTCAATCTAATGTTAGTTGGAAGGAGAATAAAAAGGCATGCGGCATTTGGCCATAAACATAACACCCTTAAAAATGCTCCACACTAATGGAGAGAGCTACGAAAATAAATCCTTACTTGATTTTTTGTTAAGAGAGAGTAATTTCTCAACAGCTTATTCAGAACTGATGTCCTAGACTAAAGTGTTTTGAAGGATGTGTGAACATTCCCAGATATAGAAGTAGTCCTGACAAGAAGAGTGAGACCACATCACAGTCATATACTTGGGGGGCACAGGTGCAGCGATGTAGTTTCTCTTTTACAATTTCACACACCTTCAGGACTTGGCCACACTGCACTTGTCTGGCTCATCTTCCAGCCACCCAGCCATTAAAAAAAAAAAAATTAGCCACACCAAATTGGAAGATGCCACATTCTATCCCTCCTGCCTCCCTGCTCACAGGATGATCTCTCTCACCTTGGCACATCCCTTCTCATTTTCTTCTCCTGGGACACTTCTCCTCATCCCTGTACATCCAGCTAAAATATTACTTCCGCTGTGACACTCTCTCCATTTCCCCATGATAGAGTTAATCAATCCCTTCCCTGTATACCCACCACACCCTGCACTCTATTACAGACTCGTAACAACGGATTTTTAAAGTATTGATATACTTAATAGAAGCCCTGGTGGCACACTGGTTAAGAACTACAGCTGCTAACCAAAAGGTCTGCAGTTTGGATCCACCAGCTGCTCCTTGGAAACCCTATGGAGCAGTTCTACCCCGTCCCGTAGGGTCCCTATGAGTGGGAATCAACTCAACAGCAATGAGATTGGGATTAGAATACATTTAATACTTTCATATTTTATCTAGGAACTCTGTTATTTTATTCTATATCTGGCTGAGTGCCTGGCAAAGGCACTTGGCATGTTGGTGAATAGATGAATGAATGAATAAATAAGAACTAGTAAAGATAACTTAGTCCAAATAAAGTCTCGCAAAATCACAAAGTACACGCCCACTTGGTCTGTTTCCAATGAAGTCTCACACTCAAAACAAATAAAAAAATGTGTCAGAGAAATTGTTTCACAATAAAATATGTGACACCTTCAAATCCTGAATCCAGAGTTACTCTTCTGCTTTGAATAGGAAAGGCTAAACACAGATGTGTGGTACTGAAATGACAGTATTTGAAAAGCCGGCTACATTCAATCATTTTGTCAATCATTAAAATGCAGTTTATTACATCTGTATTGTATATCACATCTTCAGGAGGCTGATGGTTCCTACATTAAATATGATAGAAAGAAACCATGGAAAACGCTTGTAAAACAGCTTGAGCTCTTCAACAGAAATACTGTTAACATCTCCCAGAAGACTATTAGCATGCAGAGTTGCCTAACAAATACTAAGCTATATTATTCAAAGCCAAGAATCTTCCAAAAGAGGTGATTAGATAGAATAAAGGACAGTGTCTCTTGGTAACCAAATAACCTAATTTTCTCAAACAACTGCTCTGCCACCAACGAATGGCCTGAGGCAGAGAGAGGATGGCTGATTTTCAACTTATATGACCACTAATGACTACTATGCAGGGGAAAATGTCTGTTAGTCAGTGGCAGTAGTTCAAAAGAGGTTTACTTTTTCACTGAAAAAGCCACAAAACGTTATTAAGATAAGCAGCTGTTTGGGGCTATAAATGCCTTAACCTTCTCCAACTTGACATCTGTGTAGAAAAATCTGTGGAAATTTGTGCATTTACAGTCTTTTATCTGTTGAAAAAGTTTTAAAAGATAAAAAAAAAATGCAAGACCCTGTAGCAGGGTTGCTCATAGAAAATGTCATCCTCCACCCTCCAGCTCTACCAGTCAAATCATAGAGGCTCTTCAGCCCCTGGAATGTCTCTAATGAGAAAGGCAGACAGGCAGGGCATTGCCTAAAGAATTTTTCACACAATCCCCTCTCCCACCCAACTATTGCACTCCACAGTAAAAACTAAACACACTGCTGGGTGGGTTCGAACCACCAACCTTTAGATTAATAGTAGAGTATAAACCTTTGCACTACTGATAACCTCCACCTCAAGAGCAGGAAATTACTCCTCCTCTGTGTGCCTAGGTGGGGTCAGATGCTCACAGATGTGCTTGCACAGCCCTCCTAAACCTGCTCTGTGGTCCTGTCCCTCAGACATAACTGCCAAAAAGTAGAAAAAAAAAAAAAAAACTTTTTTTTTCCACTTTTTTTACCTAGCACCCTGTCCACTCCCCTGCAACCTACCACTTCCTCCTGTTCCAAATAACTTCTTTTGAAAATTTTGAAACCTGTATAAAAATTCAAAGACTGATACAATTAATAGCTGTATAGGGTCTCTATGAGTTGGAATCAACTTGAAGGCAATGGATTTGGTTTTTTGGGGTTTAACCTTCACTAAAATTCACGAACTGTGAACATCTCTCTTTCTTATATATAATCAATAGTAAAAGGTTCTTTGATTGTGTTGGAGCACTGCCTGTGGCTAACTCAGCTCTTGGCGACCCAACACTTCGCTTAGCTCTTGTCAGAGCCCTGGCTTCAGGTGGCTGGACCCTGTGCCTTATACCTGCTATCACAGTCTGTCTTTGGCCTAATGACCCAGAACCACCACACCACTGTCTACTACCAGATTCTGAGCATCACTGCTGTCTAAAATCTCTCACTGCCCAACAAACACCTAAACATTTCCAAGAGTACAGCAATTTGATATAATAAATACCACGTACTTTTAAGTGTGTGAACTTAGGGACATTAATTAGCCTATCTTGGCCTCAACTCATCATCTGCTCAACGGGGATACTAATAGCACCCACTTCGCTGACTTACACTAATGATTAAATCAAGAGTTTCTGGGACATTGTCAGCACTCAATAAATGTTAGCTATTATTGTCATCTTTATTCAAATATTTTCTTTGACAATAATTGATATTCCAATTAGCTGACCCATCTTTCCTTATCCCTGATGCTTCATCCTAACCCATCACGGCACGGAGGCCCTCTGTGATCTGGTGCTCTCCTTCATTTCAAACCTCACCTCCCATCCATCTCTCCACGAACCTGATTCCAAACACGCAGAAGACTTACCATCCCAGAAATGCATCGACTTTCACATTAAAATATATATATATTCTTGGGATAAATGCTCAACTGCTTTCTATCCTCACTATTCAGAACAAAACACTACTTCCTCACGGTTCATACAGGACTTTCTTGTCCTCCTCTACTAAAACACATACTTCATTCAAGCTCACAAATGGTTGTTTATATGTTAGTATGCTACGCCTGGAGCCTTGGTGGCACAGCAGTTAAGAGCTTAGCTGCTAACCAAAAGGTAGGCAGTTCGAATCCACCAGCCACTCCTTGGAAACCCTATCGGGTTTCTGTCCTACAGAGTCACTGTGAGCTGGAATTGACTCGAAGGCAACAAGTCTGGTTTGATCTGGAAGCTGCACTTTGGTGTCCTACTTCTCTGGTAGCTAGTTTCCACCTTATTGTTTTCTTTATGACCCAGACTGACCCTTCAATCCCTTCCAGGCTGTAGTGCTTAATCATCGGTGAGCATCAAAATTCTTTGGGGAACTGTTTCCAAAATCCACATATCTCTCCTTCTGATACAAATCATACACTTGACTGTGAAATATTTAATATAGATTTCTAGACTTCAGTCCTTAAACGCATTCTGCTTAGTAATGTGACTTGCAATCAGACCTTAAAAAGAAAAAGTAAGATCCTTCAGTATATTCCTCATCTTGGTGAACCATTTCACATCATCAAATACATAAGCAAGGGAAGAGGGAGGTGACACATAAGCTTTTATTTTTTATTTTTTTGCACAAGTAATTAAAACATAGTTGTGACTCACCATGTGGTTTTTCTCCTTGCTACAGTTCTCCTTGTAATTGTCAGAGAGAAGGATTAAGTGAGGGCCTTCATTCTTCATTCTTTTGGTATTAAAATTCGGTAAGCTTGAAGCAATAATGGGAAGAACTTAACAGACCTAATAAGGTACTGTGAAAAGTGGAAGTATACGAATTATTTTTTAATCGAAACTCAAACGTTGGCACACTACAAAGGATGTGGACTTAAGTTTATAAGTACATTTTAAAATACAGCCCTGTTTTTAAATGAGAGGGAAAAAGACAAAAGGGAAACATAAGAGTCATAGAATACATGTAAACATACACCTATACATATATGTATACGCATATACCTATACATACATTTACACACATACACCTATACATACATGTACACGCATATACCTATACATACATGTACACACATATGTGTATTCATAACTGTCATGAAGCTAAGTGCAAAGGGCAACAGTTCATACGTATTTGACCCATCGGATAGATTATGATAGACAGTAAGCCAGATTCTGGGTTATAATGATGAATTTAATATTTAAAAAACCCAAGCCTTTTAAACATTTTATAAATCCCTGACATGTCATTAGTTACAAGTTATCAAGGCTTTAGGAAGAGATTTTATACTCTGAAGCAACTGAATAGTCTAAAGAAAAATTCATATGAGAAAATTAAAGTAGGTTCATAATTATGGTATTAGTTAACTTTATTAGATTGAGTATAAAAAGAAATTAAGTTATTGCATTTCTCTATGAATCATACTGACACATATGGTGAAAATATACCTTTTATTCCTTCATTATATTAGCAAAAGATGTTTTTCTTTCTGATATATACTGAGTTTTTGGTTCAACGCTTTTTAGTGTAAGTCTATCTTCATGTTAAATGCTTACGTTATAAAGAAACTATATATATACATATATATACAAAGCTCACTGTAACAGTCACCACATTTACATAATTATTTATTTTTTTAATGAAAGATCTGTTAATTGGTTGCTTTTTTTTTTTTTGGTTGCAGGAATGCTAAAGAAAAAAAAGGAGTTGATTATTTTTACAATAAAAAAGAAGGCCCTTAGTGCAGAAAAGATACTGCTTTCCAAGAAAGAAAAACCGGCAAAGTCACGGCACTAACTCCAAGCCAGGGTTGAGAGAGGAGAGCAGGAGTCCAAACAATCAGGCTGACCCCTATGCTCTCCTGTCACCAGGTACAAAGTAGAAGAAGGAATGGAACTCTTCTACATACCCTAAGGAAATATGAAGGGAAATGAAAAGCCCTAAGCCGAGATAAGCCTCTAATCTTGATGAAAGTTTTGAAGGGCTGGCACAGATGGTGAGGTGGCGGCGGGGGACACGGATTTGTTGAAGAACTTTAACTACATTTTTCCGGTTATGATTAATGAAAGACTCTGCATAAGGTTCTTCCCTCTTCCTGGGCTCCCTGTCTTCTTCCCTCCTTTACCCTTAAGCTCAAAAACAAGCAGATGGTGGAAAGAAGCACGACAAAATCTGAAGAGGGGGCTCAGTTCCATTTTCCCCACCTCAGGTCCTTGAACTAAACACACACACACACACCCGGTCATGAATGTGGAATAATGATGAGACAAAACTAGAATACTTGTTGAGCTAAACTGCAGTTTGAAACATAAGCCAAAATCTCAAAAATTACTTCTTTAGCAGCTGATAATCATCACACATGAAAATTTCCAGAAACAAATCAATAGGGAGAGGAACTGACGATATTTACATCTGTAAAAGACAGAATAGGGAAGAGGAAACTGTTCCTTGGTCTTACCAGACTACTATCTTGGGTACTATGCCTGTGAAGACCTGTGACATATGAATAATTAACCCGAACAACCTAAGTAACTGATCACCACTGTCCTCCTAAAAGTTTACGGTTTAACTGAAACACATGCTTTTTGTAAAGTCAGTGTTCAATGAAATTCTACTTTGTTAGTCATACTAATTTCTCCACATTAAATTACCTATGAATTTTCAATTTATCTAGTGGAACTCATTCAGTCTGTGACTTCTAAGACTTTGCATGTCTTGGCTGAGCAAATGAACAAAAATGGAATAAAATGGGGCATAGGTGGAAAACATATAATTCAAAACATACCTGGTAGTCTAAGAAACTAAAAACACCTGCCCACATAATTCCGGGTTTTACAGTGATATATTTATCTCAGTAGGAAAATGAGAAGCAAAAATGAAAGTGTCTCAATCCAAAAAATTATTTTAATAATTAGAGAACTTAACAGAGCCTGCTTTATAGGGAGGAGCCCTGGTGGCACAGTTAAGCACTCAGCTCTTAACCGAAAGGTTGATGGCTCAAACCCACTCAGCAACTCCTTGAGAGAAAGATCTGGAGATCTGCTTCCACCAACATTGCAGTCTAGAACCCTATGGGGCAGCTCTATCCTGTCATATGAAGTCATTATGAGTTGGGATCGACTTTATAGCACCCAACAGTTTACAGGGTAAAAAACCCAGTGACCCAGCACCGTCGAGTCGATTGGTTTACAGGGTAGGCACACCAAACACATGAAGTCTGAGAATAAGGACAATTTCTCACATAATCATGCCCTCGTTCCCCCTCAAAAATTATGTTCAGATAGACACAATAAAACAATGACAAGATGAAGAACAAAATCCAAATTTTGTTCTAATACTTTCTGAAGTCCCTAAGTCTCCAAAGAAAAAAGAATTAAAAGTTCTTCGTAGTACATACGTTTATACCAGAGAAAGAACAACGGGCCTTTTTTATTGAAAAGCTCAGTATCTTTATACTGATATATTTCAGAGGGGTTCTTAAAAGGACAATAAACAGATTATGCCATTCACAAAATCTAAGTGAATGCCTAATAAGATAGAACGACATTTACAGGAAATAACAGTGGCAATAAATCTATGGCATTATTATTTATAGTTATGTTTGTGATGAATACAGCATAACAAGGCAACAAGCCAGTATTTAAGGGCCAAGAGATTTATCAAACCTTAAACATATCAGTCTACACAGGCCTGGAGTCTGTAATCATTATCGCAGTTTAATCTGTCTTTGCAAAACAAAATTAAAAAATAGACTGTGTGTCTCTGTGATTAATCATTAGTATTTAAAGCCAATCTGAACTAAAAAAAGGTCCAAAAAAGCAGCACCAAGAACATGGCACTAGGAGACAATGGAATTTGTTTAGAATACCACGTTCTGAAAGTGTCATGCAACCTTCTGTTAAATATTTAGTTCATTCCATCTTGTCATTCTGATTTGTACTCTGGAAGCCCTTAGAAGCTACAGGATTATTTCGTTACAACCACAGCCTATGTTGTTGAGCAGAATCTCAGATCAGTTGGAGAGTTCTTCCCTGTTAACCCCGAAGAATAATGGCATCTGAAAATTCCAGTAAGAGTTACTGATTCTTAAGCCTCAACTTTCTGCACAAAGAACACTATCTGGTACAACACGTTGACTTATAAAAGGGATCCGTGCACAATTTGTGCGTTGTGGCCATACATGGAAGGCACATATACTAGAGCTCAGATTACACTGTACTCTGAATGAAAGCTGCCATGCTGTGGAATTGTCAAAATAGAGCAAAAACTGGCAGAAATCCCCTTAGCATTTGATGTTCATCTTAGGAATACTGCTAGGTACATAAAAGTAGCCAGGAAGAACACATGTCTTTAAGAAAATGAAAGAAAAAGCGAGGGCAAGAAAGAGAGAGAACAAGAACTAACTTGCCTAAATAAGCAAGCCTGCCTCTGCCCCCCACAAGTTGCTTTAACTCTGATGACCAGGACTTACTTGCAAATGCACATAGTTTTCTCTGACCTTGGCAGTATCAGAGAATTTATACAGCTAGCCATTCTTGCACAATCTCTCAAAACGAACTGCACAAATATTCTATCCTTCAATGCCAGGCAGGCCAAGTTACTCCTGTCCACCTATTTTCCGTCTCGTAAATTAATTTACCCTCTTAGGTTCTGGCATGAAAGTAAACTTCTTTTTCTTTCTTTCTTTTTGACTTTAGGATTTTTCTTTCTTCTATTTTTTTAATGAAGTTGAAGAAGAGCTGAATTATGTGAAAACTCATTTTCTTACAAAGCACTAAATGTGAAGGATTTCAAGAAACAGCTTTACCAGATTTATTATCATGATAAGTTAAGTTCTCCATATATCTGGAATCCCTGGTGGTGTAGTGGTTAAGTGCTGTGGCTGCTAACCAAAAGATCAGCAGTTTGAATCCACCAGGTGCTCCTTAGAAACTCTGTAGGGCAGTTCTACTCTGTCCTATAGGGTCGCTGTGAGTTGGAATCGACTCAACAGCAGTGGGTTTTTACTCATGTTATCTATTGACAACCCACAACCAAAGAATTATACCAAAATGAAAGGATCAAAATCAACAATTAGCTTAAAGATAAGTTCAAGATAACCACAGTTTTATCTATTAAATACAGTGAAACCTGTGAGAGCCAGAACTCGATGGGACTGCCTTGTTTTTATGGGTCTTGAAAGTTTTCTGCCTTTGACAGGGTTCAGTCTTACTACTTTTCTATCACTCCCTATTAGTGGAAAATATTTGAGTTTTCCTTCTCTGACAGGATTTCACCTCATACAGGTTCTGACTTTTGCAGATTTTACCGTACTCTTCAGTACATAAACAATTTAAACAATATTCCTCATTAATTCTAATTAGAATGCCCAGAAGTCATATTTAACACTTTCTGCCTGTTAATAAATTAAAATTAAAATGTCTATTTCCTAAGCAAAAGCCTCCAGGAACTGAAAAACAGTTCCTAAGGGGGTCTAATATAAAACCAGGGACTGAATGTATACCTAACTTTACCCAGGCTCCACAATATGGATGATTCAAGGGCCCACATCAGCCTCAGCCAAACCTCAACATGCTGCAGCTGATTCAGACTGGAGTATACTTTCAAGTTTTTGTTTTTTTTTAAAAAGACTTTTCAGACTCAAAAAGTTTGTGTTCCTCTGCCTTTTGTGAGAGGAAGAAAAAGATAAAACATTCTTCCAATTCTACTTCTCTATTTCTCATTACCAAAAACAGTCATGGAGTATGCTGAAATGGTAACACACACAGGAAATCTAAGCAACTTTTGATGAAAGACATAGGAGAATGATGCTGGTATTTTGTAAAACCATGATGTCGGGGGAAAACTTACAGAGCTTAAACAGCCTCACTTTCCTATAAGGAAGGAAGTTAAAAGAAGAAGACTAACTTTGTATGCATCATCCTAAAAACACTGGTAGAAATCCTTCTACATGTCTTCCTTAGCCCAAAGAGTTAAACACTTACTGATTTTCTTTTTTCCATTGCCTGTTGTTACAAGGGGGTGTAGTATAATAAATAAAAGCAAGAATTAGCTACCTGAATTCAAATTCCGACTCCAATTGTAAAGTGACTATGTAATGTACATCTCGAGATGCCTTGATTTTCTCATTTGTAAAATGGAGATGATACAGATGGAACATATAGTAAACACTCAATAAATGTTAACTATTATTACGTGGTCTGTCACTGTCTATTTCTGACTCAGGTTTTAAATAAGGTTCCAAACAGGCAGTAATACTTATACATAATAATGGTACTCTTAAAGAGTACTGGGTCCACCACACCTCTGTCAGTTTGTCATACTGTAGTGGCTTGCACATTGCTATGATCCTGGCAATTATGCAACTGGTATTTCAAACATTAGCACAGTCACCAATGGTCGACGGTTTTCAGCAGAGCTTCCAGACTAAGACAGTCTAAGAAGAAAGGCCTGGAGATTTTTCTCTGAAAATTAGCGAATGAAAACCCTATGGATCACAACGGATCACAACAGGATCTTGTCCAATACAGTGCTGAAAGGTGAGCCCCCCAGGATGGAAGGGACTCAAAATACATAGTGGCCACAACAATGGACTCGGGCATACTGATGAGCATGAAGATGGCACAGAGCTGAACGATGTTTCATATTGTTGTACATGGGGTGGCCATGAGTTGGAGCTGACTGGACAGCAACTGACACCAACAGCATGTACCACGAACTCTTCTAAGTAATTTATAAACTGTAACTCATATAATTCTTACCACTAACGTTTGAGGCTGGCATTATTTTCTAGATGAAAATGCCGAGGTACAGAGAGATTAAGTTACTTCCCGAAGGTCACAACTAAAAAGTGGTGGAGCCAGGATTCAGACTCGGGTAGCCTGGCTTCACATTCCATGCCCTTAACCACCATCCTTGTGCTTTTTGAAGAAAGCAATTTTAAATAAATCTCATAATATCATAGTTTACATAAAAGAGAACTTTCTACATAAGTTCAGTATATCGTGAACATGTATATAGGTTACATTTTATCTGCAACCTAAAAAGATGAGACAAAAAAAAAAGATTAAACCACAATTAACTTTTCCTGGAACTAATATTTTAGGAAATTGCAGAAAGAAACAAGTTCTGTCTTTGAAATTTTCCATGTATAAGGTGACCTAGGCCATCACTTCACAATAACCGTATATCAAGTAGAACCAAAAGCAGCCTCATTTCCACAGCCCATGAGAAATCTCACTCATATCTGCCACACAGGTAACAACCCCTGTGGACAGTGGCCACAATACGGCACTGATCAGTTTTCAGGCCCTATCACAAAACTCTAATATGGAACCAGATGTCCTGCCTGGGGGGGATGGGAGACTGTAACTCCATGAGGGAAGTCATCTTCCAAGCCCCATCTTTGGAAATATCACTGACTTCAATTAGGCTGGTGATGCTAAGGGCTAGAAGACCTGTTAACTGGTGGATAGTAAACCGGTTAATGAAATAAAACTTTTGTCTATCACTATAAAACTTTTTTCATGACTAGTGTTATCATGCTTCAGGGCCTAAAAGCAGAAACATAGATTTAAGAAGTTTTTCCTTAAGATTAATGTTTGTTCTTTAAGAATAACTTTAGTTAGATGGTTGAAAATATTCAACTAAAAGTTTGGAAAAAATAAAACCACAGGTAAATAAATGCCTTTTACCCTTTTCCTTTATAGCCTTTTCTCATGCTCATGTTCCAAAATATTGCAATATATTTCAACATATTATATTCAAGAAAATGTAATAAATAGTTAGGATATAATTTTCATCAAATGGCCATGGACCTAATTATTATGACAAATGGGATATTTACCACAGAGAGTGATAGAATACTCCCATAAGATCTTTCAGATTCTAAATTGTGCTAAAACCAAAAAAAACTCATTGCCGTTGAGTTGATTCTGATTCACATCAACCCTATGGAACAGAACAGAACTGCCCTAAAGGGCTTCCAAGGAGTGGTTGGTGGATTCGAACTGTGGACCTTTTGGTTAGCAGCCGAGCTCTTAACCTCTACGCCACCAGGGCTCCCTTGTTACAACCCCATAAACTTGCTGATTTTTCATTTATACACATGTAGCAAACAAAAACCAAAAACCAAACCCATCGCCGTCAAGTCAATTCCAACTCAGGGCAACCCGACAAGACAGAGTAGTACTGCCCAAAGAGTTTCCAAGGCTGTAAATCTTTACAGAAGCAAACTGCGACATCTTTCTCCTGTGAAGTGGCTGGTGGGTTCAAACCCATGAACTTTTGGTTAGCAGTCAAGCACTTTAACCACTGTGCCACCAGGGATCATTGTGGCAAACAATATTCCTTAAATCCAGCCTCAGAAAACTGTAGCTTAGTTATCAGGGAAATGGAAATTTGTACCACAATGAGGTACCACTAACACTCGCATCAGAAGAACTGAAATGAAAAAGATTGACAACATCAAGTGTTAGCAAGAATGTGAAGCAACTGAAACTATCATATACTGCCTGTGGGAGCACAAACTGGAACAATCACTTTAGAAGACTATTTGGCAGTATTACTTAAGTTGAACATATACTTACCATATGATCCAACATTCCACTTCATGCATTCAACAGAAATGCATATATATGTGTACGAAAGATACATGCAAGAATGTGTATAGTAGCATTGGTCTCAATAACCCAAACTGGAAACCACCCAAAGTCTATCAACAATAGAGAGGATAAATCAACCGTGCAAATTCATACAAGAGAATGCTATACAGCAAAGGAAACGAACCAACTACTGAAACATACAAGATGAATATAACGACCATAAGGTTGAGTAGAAGATTCCAGACACGAAATGACTCCACTTGTATAAATCTTCAAAAACAGGCGAAAGTAATCTAGGGTATCAGAATAAAGGATAATGGTTACCTTTAGTGAGAAAGGACGGGACAGTGATTGAAGAAGGTCAAAATGGGGGTCTTTGGGGTACCCCATTACCTATTTCTTGACCTAGAGTGTGTGGCAACACAGGTACATTTACTTTGTGAAAACTCATCAGACTGAACACTTAAAATTTGTACAATTTTTGGCACACATGTTGCATATCAACAAGAAAGTTTATTTTCAAAGTTAAAAAACAATTATGCCTACTTTAAAGCCTAATTGTATATGACTCTGACAGACTCCCATTTGTTAAAACAATAAACATTCTTAATTCCTTTCATGTACATTTTCACATTTTCAACTTCTAAAACTTTTAAATCTCAACATTATGAAAGCTACCTAAAAGTACCCAGTGTTTTTCAGTTTTCTGTTGTTGTTGTTGTTGAGAATATGCACAGCAAACCATACACAAATTTCAACAGTTTCTACGTGTACAATTTAGTGACACTGATTGCATTTCTAGTTGTGCAACCATTCTCACCCTCCTTTTCTGAGCTGTTCTCTCCATTAACATGAACTTACTGCCCCCTAAGGTTTCTATCGAATCTTTCCAGTTGCTGTTGTCAATCTGATCTCATATCACATAGTTCTTAAAAGAGCATAATGCTCAAGGCTGACCGTTTTTACTAGTTAAGCTAAACTATTCAGTTTTAAGATGACTTCAGGAGGACATTTTTGGTTTAAAGTTTAAAGATCATCTTAGGCAATAGTTTCAGGGGTTCATCCACCCTCTGTGGCTCCAGAAAGTCTAGAGTCAATAAGAATATGAAATTCTGTTCTGTATTTCCCCCTTTTGATCAGAATCCCTCTATAAAATCTTCGATCAAAATGTTCATCTAATTCTTCTGGTCTCATGGCAAAGGAGGCAGCTGTTCAGGGAGGCAATCAGCTGCACATTCCATACCCTCCTCCTATTCCTGACTCTCTTTCTTCCTCTGTTGCTCCAGATGAATAGAGACCAACTGCTGTGCCTTGGATGGTCTCTTGCAAGCTTCTAAGACCCCAGACACTACGAAACAAACTAGGAGGTAGAACAGAAGCACTGAACACATTATCAGACCATTTAATTGGGATGTCCTATGAAACCATGACCCTAAACCTCCAAACCAATGAATCAAATTCCATGAAGTGTTTGGTTGTACATACGCAGTCTCAGTAGCTACTCTTTTTTTTTTTTTTTATTGTTGTAAATATATCTATCACACGACTTTTGCCAATTTAACTTTTTACTGCTGTACAACTTATTGACATCAACTATTATACAATAATCAGCTGTGCAACCTTACCCTTAATCAATGTGATTTGTCCATCACTGTTAACCTCCTTTTTCCCCCTCCCATTCACCCCTGGTAGCCACTAATAAGCTCTGGTCTCTGTACATTTGCCTTTTCTTGTCTTTTTATATAAGTGAGGTCATAGAATATTTGTCCTTTTGTGATTGGCTTCTTTTGCTCAGCATAATGTCTTCAAGCTCCATCCATACTGTAGCATGTATCCAAACAGTTTTTAAAGTTCTTATAGAAACATACTGTTCATAAGAATATAATCTTAAGGTTTTCAAAGTTACATGTCATCTTGTGTTGCTTTATGGCACCTACTATGCATACCAAGAGCTTGTATTTTTTTTTTTCTGTATCATGTCCCACAATGTTCAGCCCTGATATGATGACTCAGAGTTGTGGATTCTAGTTCCCCAGGTTCGATCTTGTCTCAGAGGCAGGATAAGCATGGATGCTTAAAATGGAAAACGCCTTGGGTAACTTTCCTTTAACTGACTCAGCTAAGCTAAGTAACTATTTCTCAAGGCCCTTCATCCATACTGAGGCCCATGACGCCTGCATTTTGCCCATGGTAACATCAGGCCAGCGCACACATCTTCAGTTCCTCAAACAACCTTCCGCACTCCTTCTGACGTTAGAACATGGCTCTAAGGCTGGGTGTCACTTGGCTTTATCTTCTTTTTTTCCTCTCTAGATGTTTCTTGGCCAAAAAGCTCCACTCTTTCTTAACTAGTGTTCTTTTTTCTAACTTCCCACCACGAAAACAATTCTCAGTTGGCATATGACCAGAACTAAAATTTTTACTAGTCACCTCAGAGGGACACCATTTGTGGACTCAAATGTTGCATACGGGGAACTGAGGGTGGAGAGGGATCATCGTTTGTCTGTGTAAGGAAAGACTAAGCAAGCGGCAACCAGCTAATAACAAAATCTCAGTGATGCAACAGGGGAACGAACAAGTTTAAGCCCAAATGCTGCTACTGTGGGGGAGAAAGAGGGAAGGGAGGCTCTGAGAGAGTGCCACAAAGAGCAAACAGAGCTAAGGAGAGCCAACAGAAAGCAAGGCATACTGTCCCTGACAAAAATAAAGCCCAAAATGTTATAAAGGATTTATAGAAGACCCTCCTTCCACAGAAACAGGGGCAAAGTGGGACCTGAGGCCATGGTGAAATGCACAGGAAGCAACAGGGAAAAATGGCATCCGAAAGACATGCAGCAGCTTTTCCAGTTGACAACCAGCATTTTGGGGAGCGAGCTGTCACTGAGAAGAGATTATGATAACGTTGGCCAGATACTGGTCGTAGTTCATTCAGCTAAGAACAGGTTCTGCCCTGTACTCTCCTCCCAATTTTGCCTCTCCACTGAGAGGTGTTCGATGAAGATACATGTTCACCTGAACCTGGGAAGACTTTAGTGCTGACATAGAACCCTCAGCAGTCTGGTTGCCTGTGTTCTTCCTCTGTTAATTTGAGTCCTTTCTGTTACATATAGAAGAATGTTTATATGTTAGGGAGCAAGACACTGACTGTTTAGTCTAGGAGATAGTTCCAGACTGCAGGGCAGGAGTATGTCACACATTACTGAAATGAGGCTACATCTCCAAAGGCAGCAATAGTTTAAATCATGTCTCAGAGACATCGCATGTTCTCGTCCACCTTAGCAGCCTCGACCATTTCAAAACCAAGAACAATTTTTTTTTCTTTTTCCATCCAAGCCCAAAGTGGGAAACAGAAGAAAACTCAAGCTAGAGGAAACCTAGAGAAACACTATTATCTGAACTTCATAGTTGGCAATATAGACACTTCCCCGCCCCCTCATCCAAATAAAAGCCTGTGAACATTTCTTCAGGAGTTCACTTATTCTATTATAAAGAAATCTTTGTAATGGACTTCACACTTGCCTTTCCCCAAACTGCCAAGAGCGTCATTATTCAGAGTCTCACTTCGTTAAAATATCTTAGTTATGGCATTGAATGGCACAATTTTCACCTGAACAAAAAGTAAATATAATAATAACAATATGTAAACCTAAAGCTTGAGGGTGAAAAATCAACTTAACAACAACAAAAAAAAAAACTAAATTGATTTTAATACGCATCTCAAAGCCGTCAACTTAAGAGCCACTTTACCTGCCGAACGAAGCTATTTGAGGTAGTGTCAGATGAAGTGCTGCCATCAGAGCCTTTAAATCTGTTTTTCCTTCTAGCTCCTTTTCCATACGACTACAAAAAAGACAAAAACAAAGACAAATGAGATTACTATTAGATTCTTTCACAGGCTCTAGGCTTAGTTTGATAACATGCCAAAAACCAAAATAAGGACCAAACTGCCATCATAAGGGCATCCTTAAAAAAAAACAAAGTTATTATTGGGATCACAAAATTTTATCTCAAACCAGAGAGTATATAGAGAGAAGAAGTTTCCAGACAAAGAACTGATGAATTAAAACAACTTATGGTATTCGTAAATATGTTAGCAGTCACAAGGCAAAAGCCACTAAAGATCAAGCATTTCAAAATACGCATTTAAGAACAGAAAGTTAAAGGCCAGGTGAGTTGTTTTACTAATAAGAGTAGGGTAAACACAAGCATCGACAAATGAACTTGTTTTTTCTATTATATGCACAGTTTACAAAAAAAGCACTGAGAATAAACTACGCATCAATCTGTGTTTAAGTCCAGGCACAAATAAAGTTACTGCAAATATTAAACATTAAAATAAAGCTGAGCTTTAGAGATAAATATGCCTAGGTTTGAATCCTGCCTATAGCAAGCCATAAGCAAATTTCTTAACCTCTCCAAGCAGCAGCCTTCTTATCTTTAAAGTTGGGATATTAGCACCTGACAGGGTTGTTGGAAGTATTATATGAAATATATAACAGGAACAAGGTTGGACAGGAGGGGATAAATTGGTCTAAAGTGTACAATATGCTTAGAATTATTAAGAGTCACAGAGATTTTCTTACATTATCAGAATTTATAGAATTTATTTTTTTTAAACAAGCACATTCGGGTTTTGAAAATGCTACTTTGTTATGTTTTACATATTCACATGGTTTTCATTAAAATGGAAATATCTTATAAACCATAATATACATAGCATTTGGACAAGTTAAAATCTATTACAAACATTTGTGTCATGAGTAATTTAGAGGAATTTGCAATCAGTGAGAGAATGATACAATCTTAAAGCAAAAAAAAAAAAAAAATTCTTAAATAAGTTTGTTCTTCTCCAAGGATCTAGGGGATTTATACAATGCAAATGTGTTTCCATGGTATTTAATTAAATTTCAACTTCATAAAAGGAAAGACCATCTAGGCTTGGCTTTCATAATGTACAAGGTTCTCCTCACTTAGCAGCTTATTCTTCTTACTTATGTAAACATTACTCAGTAAACTGCTGAAAAATAACATTCTTTCAACATCTTTCTTTCTTGTCCAATTATGTAAAGGTTTGGACAGAAGTGTCTTCCAAGGCTTAAGAAATTGAAAATAAAGTATGAAAATTTTCTTCAGGTATAAAAAGTTTACATTGTTCCATATGAAAAAATATCATTACCTTGAAAGCAGCTTTGAGACCTATCGTGTTCCTTGCTGGGGTGGGGGGTGGGGGGAACAAACCTATGTTAAATGCTTTATTTATCTTCATGAGAAAAATATATTATCTCTGAGAACAAAGACAAGACACCTCATTACTGGATGACCCGTTAATGGGTCATTCCAGTACCATTTTGAAATGAGTGAAGAAGAGTGTCTTTGAAACTCTATTACTGTAATTGGTTTCAGCTTTTTTAAAAGTGTATTTTACCATTCAGCTGCTTTGGTGTGTAAGCTTTTTCATGGCTGCTCACCACTGCACACATGGGCACTGTGAGAGCCACACAACGTTTAAAACGTTCATTCCCAGGTGAAGCCATAGTCCTCGGTAGGAAGTTAAAACCCACTGGAGTAGAGTGGATTCTGACTTAAAGCAAACCTATGTATGGTATAGTAGAACTGCGCTCCCTCCATTGGATTTTCAATGCCAGCTAAAAGGCTGGCGGTTCTAACCTACCTAGCAAGGCCATGGAAGAAAGGTCTGGCAATCTGCTTCCATAAAAAAAAAATAAAAACCAAAAAACTAAACCCACTGTCATCGAGTCAATTCAATTCCAACTCACAGAGACTCTAAAGGACAGAGTAGAACTGCCCCATTTGGTTTCCAAGGCTGAAATCTTTAGGGAAGCAGACTGCCATATCTTTCTCCTGATTGAATCATCGCCAACCTTTCGGTTATCAGCCTAGCGCTTTAACCACTCTGCCACCAGGGCTCCTCCATAAAGGTCATAGCCAAGAAAAGCCTATGCAACACGAGAAAACACGTGGAGTCGCCACAGTTGGAGTTCACTCAACAGCAACGGATTTGTTTTTTTTGGGGGGGGGACGGGAGGTTGTTTAATCTTACGAAAGTAGATTGTCTTTCTTTCACAGCTTCATGGGATGGATTCAAACAGCCAATTTCTGGGTTAGTGCAAACCATTTGGACCACCCAAGGACCTAGTTAGAGACATTTAAAAGGTCTCATCAACACTTTCAAGTCCTTGGGGACACTGTACATAAACATTTTATTGCAGGTGTACTTAGCAATATCCTATGCAATGATTAGATGATAGAACTATTACAGTTTTCAACTGTACTAGGACATAGTTTGCACACTAAAAATCTATAGCACACTGAATGGCACACAAAGTGGTGGTCGTTTTGAGGAAAATAACTCAAGAAAAACATATTATCCTTCAATCACTTAAATTTGTGAGGGATAGCACACTCATACCCATTGCTGTCTGTTACTTTCGACTCACAGCGACCCTATGCGGGGTGTTTTTTTGAAACTTTAACTTGTTCGTGCTTTAATTGTGTCCTAGCAAATCCCTATTCGTCATGTATCAGATATATTAAAAACCAAACTAAATAGATAGACTTATGTATGCCTCAGAAACCCTGGTGGCATAGTGGTTAAGTGCTACAGCTGCTAACCAAAGGGTCAGCAGTTCAAAACTGCCAGGCGCTCCTTCGAAACTCTATAGGGCAGTTCTACTCTGTCCTATAGGGTCGCTATGAGTCGGAATCAACTCAATGGCACTGGGTTTGGTTTTTTTTTTTTTTTTTTGGTTTATATATGCCTCTATTCTGCTACTTCACTAATTTCAACAATAATTTATCTTCCATAGTCTTCTTTTTTTTTTTTTTTTAGGTATAGACAATGACTAGTTATTTCTTATAATGATATCCTGGACCAAAATAAAAAAAAATTAAGCATCTTTTGGAACGCTAACAGCTCATTTTTATGTACTTTAAAAAATGGCAGTGAAAAGTTATACTGTCATTACAAAATTAAGATTCCTTAAACTAAATGCATATTTAAAATTAAATCCATTTTATGGTACTGATTTGTTATTTTAGTTACTTTACATCTTGGAAAATAAAGACTAGAGTGTTTCATCTGAATGAAAGAAAAACAATGTGAAGCCAAACATCCTCTAAATGAAAAAAGATGGGTAAGATAAAGTATTCAAATGGTAAGGTGACTAAATTTGGAAAAGAAGTATTTGTTACTTCGAAGCAGCTCCTTTAACGATCAATGGTTTTTCTGAGTATTTCTCAACAACACTACCCCTTTTTTCCCAATATACAAAACAGATAACAATCAGAGCTGCCCAGGAAAAGGGAGAGGAGGAAGGGGCTTTGGCTTGGCCCCAGTGCAAAGCTTTACTGTAAGAGTCCCCCTGACACATGCAGAACCCTGGTCTTCCTCAGAACCCAGTCCAAAAAGTCATTAATTCCCATTTATCGCCTATTAGCTATATGAAATAAGGAGCCCTGGCAGCATAATGGTTAAGCACTCAGCTGCTAACCAACAATTGGCTGTTCAAACCCACCCAACTGCAGAGAAAGGTCTAGAGATCTGCTCCTGTAAAGGTTACAGTCAAGAAAACCCTAGGGGGCAGTTCTATTCTGTCACATGGGGTCGCTATAGGTCACTGTCACACAGTGCTCAGGAAAAGGCTAAGGACAAACCTTGCCTTCTGCACAATTTACCTCCTGCCAGACATGGAAAGATCTCTAAGCCAGGCCCAGTTACTTTAAGTGTTGTAATAATTAATTTTATCTCCCCACAATTGTGAAAGTTAAATGCGTGCCATATACCATTTGTAGGGTGTAGAAGCATCCCACAATAACAAAATTGAACATGCCAACACCTCCCTTCAGGGTTAACATACTTTGTTCATCTTTTCTTGAAAAGGCCAAGGCTACACACAATATACAACTCAAAGGAATTGAATAAGACTGTAGGCAAAGAAGTCTTCACATAAAAATCAAAAGTATGAAAAGGTACATAAAACTACAAGACCAGCTAAACCTCAAATCACCTATCAAGTCAGATACCACATTACCAATTTTAAAACACACCCAGAAATTGATTGGCATATTTTTAAAATTCTCCCATACCCAATCAAGGAAAAGAAATGAAAATAGTAAAAATACCATTTAAGAGGAAAGAGATGGTGGTTAGGTTTTAGCAAAAGAATCAAGTACAGGACCCCGTGACAACTGTTTGGAGACCACAAAAGCCTAACTTGAAATACAGACATAAGAACATTTCTGGAAACCAGTGTTGATTTGGTCAAGAGCCACGGGAAAACGGCTGCTGCTCTTTTTAGATAAAGCTCCTTGCTACGGCAATTCAGGATGTTGCCATTACCAGGCTGTATTACTACAACATGCTTAAATAGCATCTGGCAAACTCAGCTGGGGTGGAACCAGCTGGGATCTGTTGCTAGGAGCAAAACAAACAGGCCCTCTGGTTGCTGTCTGTTCATTTTCAGGTATGACTGGAGGGGCCAGTTACAATCTCTTTGAGGCCTAAATTGCTGAGATACTGCCCTTGTTCCTCATGCATTTCCTCTTCTGTCCTCATCCTATTCTCAATCCCTTGCACCTGCTTCCCATCTACCCAGCCTTCATACGCCATCCATTCAACGCCTCCCCGTGAACTGCTAGTGCTGTAATTCACAGCATTGCTGCCCAACAGCGAGAAGACGCAAGCCACACACAGGGAATCTTCATTTTCTATAGCCATATTATAAAGGTAAAAAGCAATGGATGAAACTAATTGTAACTACATATTTTATTGAACTATACATGTTACCACTTAAACATGTAATAATATAAAAATTATTAATGAGATGTTCTATATTCTTTCTTTCATACTCAATTTCTATGAATATTTTATATTCATAGTCCGTCTCGATTCGGACTAGCCACATTTCAAGTATTCAACAGCCACATGTGGCTAGTGCTACTGTATTGGACAGTGATGATTTAGAGTTTTAGGTAGAGACTCCTACTTTTGTATCTTTTCTTTGGAGGTAGACTGAGTCCGAGGTTGCACCGAAACTGTTCAATAAAACCAAAAAACCAAACCCACTGCCGTCGAGTCGATTCTGACTCATAGTGACCCTGTTCAATAACCAAAAAAAACAAACCCACTGCCATCAAGTCGATTCCAACTCATAGCGACCCTGTAGGACAGAGTAGAACCGCCCCATAAAGTTTCCAAGGAGCGCCTGGCGGATTTGAACTGCCGACCTCTTGGGTAGCAGCTGTAGCACTTAACCACCACACCACCTGTTCAATAGGTTACCTAAAAAAGCAATGCAATTTGCTCAAACCAGAAGTTTCCTGAATTTGCAGTTAGATTGCTCTGTACTTCTCACATAAGAATTGTATTTCATGCCCTTTTTGACAGAGTGCTGGGGGGCTAGGCGGGAATGTATAGGGTGCCCCATCCCTAGGCGGGAGTATCCATGCAAAAAAGGAAAATGGGTAGAGTATGTGACTCTACATGTTTAGCTTTAATCATACAAAACTTGCAACATAATCCGGAGATGAAAGAGAAAAGATTCTTAAAATCCATGATTGCTTAGAAGTTCCATTTGTAAACGAAAATTTCATTTCCCAGTGGAATTACTATCACTTAGGGCCACAAAAAAGGTGGCTGCTCCTGAGGCAGCCTCCTTTTTTTCAAGCGGTTTCACTGCTGGTCTGTCTTGACCAAACAGAGATGAATTAGATGGCTTTGCCAAGTTTCACACAGCCCCATGATGCTCTGATTTATTAGCTATAAAATAAACAAGGCAATGTTTCCCTCAAATAACGAATGTGATATAAACACAATTCAAGTAAAATTGCTTTCATTTTTGGAAGGTAGAGAAAGCAAAGAAATGGATGCTGATACGGCTGAATGTTTACACTTATCTCTTTATAAAATCCAGCCTTACTTTTCTCCTCCTCCCTTACCTATGCAATTCCTTTCCAGTCCCTGTGAATTGAGTCTCTGCAATGTCTCATGCATACAGCCCTCTTACCTATTATTAGTTTAGGCCTTATTATCTCTCTTGCCTACCCAAACTGTTATAGTGATCTTCCCTCTGGCAGCTCCAGCGCTAGATTCCAAAGGCTCTGAGCCACCTTACAGGGCATCACCAGGCAAATCCTCTGAATTAGCCGTTATGTGGTTCCAATGTGGAACACCTTCCATGGTTCTCTTTTGTCAAGAACACTGCTGTTGTCAGTCGCTTTGAGTCTATTCCAACTCATAGCTACCCCATGTGCACAGTGTAGAACTGCTCCGTAGGGTTTTCAAGGCTGTGCCCTTTCAGAAGCAGATCGCCAGACCTGTTTTCCGAGGTACCTAGGCTGAGTTCTGAACCACCAACCTTTTGGCTAGTAGTCTACAGCTTAACCATCTAAGCCACCCAGTGACTCCTACTAAGAATACCAGAGGCTCTAAAGCCTCCAAGATGTGGCCTCAAATTATCTTGTCAGCCTAAGTGTGCCCAATCCGTATCTTTCTCTTTGTGTGCTACAAAACTTCCAACTGCTGTGACACTGCTTCATGTATGGCCCCTCAGTACCTCTAAGAATCTCTCCAGAAATCTGAACCTTTCTCTAAATCTCTTCTCAAATGTCACCTCTTCCATGAAGTCCTAACAAACTACTCCAAATAGAATATGCATGATCCCTGGAAACCATGTAACATTCTGCACTTCTCTTATAACCTCATGTCATACAAGCATTCCATATTTTTCATATTTGCAGCTACTGGAGCATAAGTTCTTTGAAGGCAGGAATTACGTCTTCTCACGTCTGAATCCATTCACATTGCCGCTGTACAATTCATATGTGCTGACTTACATTTAATTATATAAATCACTAGGTATCTCCTATCTGAACACAGTCATACCTATTATATCTTCCCTAACTTTGACCGCCATGAATTCAGAAACTCTACTTTTACATCAAGAATAAAAACTTTACAAATCTCTTAAGGAAGATTTAAAAAAAAAAAAAAAAAAAGGTCGGGGAGAGAGTCTAAAAGACCTTTCCCCCTGTCGTCAACATTCAAGACCTTCATCTCGGAATAACCAAGGTTTCCAAGCACATGTTCCATTCTCATTTAACCTGGCAAGCATCTAGATAAAATCAGAGGTCTAGAACAAATGTGAAATATTTTGGTAAGAATTCAGATCCTCTGGCAGAGCTAGATATGGAAATGGAGGTGGTTAGTTAAATGTCCCCACTCTGATGGTGACGCTAAACAGCCCAAGGCAAACTAAAATCTAGCTGTTTTACCTCTAAGAAAGAAATAGATTTCTGAGTATACAAGCCTTGGTTTCTACATTCTTCCTCCATCCCAAATCAAGGTGGATTATATGTTTTAAGTTCGCATGTTGATTTTCCAGTGGTAAAAGGATTTTTGACAAAGCTTGGCTATTATGCCACCGAAACTACCAGAATTACGGTATCAAAATATTTAGAGAAGTTAATTTCCATCACCTATCAAAAACAAACAAAACAAACACATGTAATTTTATTTCATTTTCTCACCCCTGTGCCAATTACTACAGTAAGTGATATTGTAACATGCTCACTCTCTGGCCGTCTTAACACAGGTTTTACAATCCGGCACATGTAGGTTTGAAATCAACAAACCAATAACGTTGAGAAGAGACATTTCTCCAAAAAGATGATTGTAATGTAACCCTAACTTGTTCACATCACTGGCCATTCAGCCCACAGCTTGGAGTCTTTAGTCATTTCCCTGCTAGGATAAAAGTTGAGGAGTTGATTACGCTGAGACCTTAAGGTGTCTGTAATCCAAACTGTACCTGCCAAAGCCTTACGTAAAAGCCACCTTATCATTGCCCAACGCCTACAACTGACATCTCGTTTCACAAAGACCAGCAAGCCTGAATTTCTTCCAGAAACCGTGAATTCTCACCAGAAAGGAAGGCGCCCTGGACCCTGAAATGGCTAACATTTCAGGAATAAATACAAATCAAAAAACTTTCTCCTCCCCAACTTGCACTTGTTTTAAGGAAAAAGAACGAGGGGTCCAGGCAAACCCTGGCAAGTGCCCTGAGGGTCCAGGAGCGCTGAGGAGAGCTGTCACAGCGGCGTATCTATAGCCCCAGGTGCGGGGGAGGCTGTTCCAGACAGAGGGGCAGAGCGCCCCCACCCACCTACCCCCACCCACTTCTACCCCTTCATCCCCCTTACACACACACCAAAAAAAAAAAAAAAATGGAACCCCCACCCCAAGCCCCAGAGCCTATCCAAAAAGGTCCGCGTTGGAGAAAGAGATGCAGGAAGCGGACCCCCTCACGCCCATCCCGGACTCACGATCTTGAGCAGGTCCAGTCCACTCGCCTGGTTCATGTCTCTCCATGTGCCTCTCCCGGGAAGGGGCGAGGAGAGCTGCCGAGGAGCAGCCCCGTAGAAGCCTCTGAAGACCGGGAGGTCTTCCCCGCCCCTTCCCACTTGCTTCGCAGAAGCAGCGAAAAATGGAAGCCGGAGAAGAGCGAAGGAAAAACGAAAAAGGGCAGGGTCACCGGCGCCAGGAGAGAAGGTGGCAAATGGTGAGGAAAGAAGGTGGCGGCGGAGGAGACCCAGGCAGGAGAGAGCTGCAAGACTAGAGATCTTAGAAGAGCAGGCGCTGGGAGAGATGGAGGTCAGCACCCGCGCGTCTCACAAAGAAAGGAGAAAGCGCCGCGCTCTCGCTACCTGTGCCGCGGCTCCGAGCGCCCCCGCGGGAGCTGCGTTATCCAGCAGTTCCATCTGTATCTCCTGCGCCACCGCCGCCGCCGCTGTGGGAGGCGACTTGGACATGTCGCTTTGGACCATTGGCGAAAAGTCGGATCGAAGAAAGCTGCCAGCCCCTCTCCGAGGCTCTCCTCCTCCTTCTCTCTCCCCAGCCCCCCCTTCCCCCCGCTCGGGGTGCAGCCTCAGGCTCGGCCCAGCCGCGCAGCGCAGCGCTGCGCAGCGCCCCGCAGCGCCGCGGTGCTCCGCTCTGCGCTCCCTCGCTCTCAGAGCGCGGGACAGGGCTGTGCCATTTTGAAAAGCGAGAGCCTGGGGACCCGAGAGGCGGTGACTCGAGGACGCGGTTTAGTGGCTAGTCAGGGGGGTCTCCGTCCGCTTGGCAGCGGTGGCCGGGAGCCTGGCTAGCTCCGTAGCGGGCAGAGTGAGCGCGGAGCGGCGGCGGCAGAGCCCGGCGGCAGAAACGGGAGCTGCCGGCGCCGGGGAGGTCCTCGCCAAGAGAGGAGGGAGCAGGGGGAGCGTGAGCCCAGGGGGAGGCGCGTCGGAAAACCAGAGTGACAAGGCAACCGAAACGCCGCGGAAAAGTTCGTCTCAAGAGGCGCGGGCTGCATGGGCTCCTACCCAGCCGCTGCGCGTCGCCGTGGCACACGCGTTGGAAAGTTGTTCAAAGCCACGAAAGCGCAGCCTTGCGCCGGGGAGGTTCTTTCTCAGGCTGCACTGCTGAACTCCCATTTCTCCAACATCACCTCTACCAAACTCTCTGAGCTTCCGGGCGAGAACTAGCCGCTAACTTCCGAAGGGGGCCAGGGTAGAGTGATTGGAGAAGCTCCGCTCGTGAATTGAATGTTTTAAATCTATGAAGGCCTACCATAGCACCGGAAAGCAAGTGCCGACAAAGAATGTCCCAGCAGCAGTCGTAGGCACTTGATTATGTTAATAACGAGGAGCCAGAAAAGGAATGGGAAAGATGAACTAAAGATTGGGATCCTGCTGGAATCTGGAGCCGACCTCTTGAACTCGGTCCAAACTGAACATTTCCAAATCCGACCTCGCATTTTTCCTTTAAGACTGCTGTTTATCTCATCTTTGCCCTGGTGCCAAACAGCACTATATTGCTCGCAGAGCTGGACTTTTCTATAGGGTTGAGAAGTCTGAATATCACATTTTGGACAAAATAAGCATTCCCTTAAGGGAACATTAAAATTAGGACCAGGAGCTTTTGATGAGGGGTAGTGGCTATAAAGAATGTCTCATTTAGAACATTCCACTCAGATACTCTTAAGAAACATATTTTTATATTACAGAGTGCATCTCAATTCAAAAAGTTCTACTAGTGGAAATCTCTGTACAAGTTTCCCAGGTTTTAGGTTTGTTTTATAAAAACACACACAAAAAAATTTTTTATACATGTATACTGACATACACATGCAGAAATTTAATACAGTAGGCTTCAACTGCCTTTCGTACTTTACCGTGATATATTAAATTATTAGAGGATACAACATGTGATCTCAAAGATAATTACAGATATTTTAAATGTATGGTCACCATACACTGATTTGACCAGGCTTTAAGGAATAGTCTTGGTACGGTTAGAGATTTAGGCACATCCAAAGTACCATTGATTTTCCTAAGTTTAATTGAAATTGCCATTTTTATTTAAATCTTACTGAATGTTAAACAGAAGCATTGAAGTCTTTGTAATAAAAACAAAGTGCCATTTTGAAAAGTCACAGACTGCAGAACTGGGAGACCTTGGCTTGGGTTGCGGGTGGGTGGTAGACCAGCAAATAGGAGGGGTGGGCTCCCTCGTTTAGCAGTCATGGCTGAGTGCCTCCCCAGCACCCTGGCAATGATTTATTTTTTAAAAAATTCATTTCTAATAATAATAAGCATGTGTGTATGTATGAAAATGGAAAAGAAATTATATTTGAAGGTTTAGAATTACAGTCTATTTTAGCTCCATGATCTGTTCACAGAATACGATTTTGGGCGTATTCTTTTAATTAAATTGTTGAGGTTTCACTATAGTGTGTTTACATCTGAGAGATAGCATTAAATCTAGTTCTAGACTAGACTGTAAACTCTGTATGGGTAAGAATCACATTTATTCACCTGGGCACACTCAGGAGTTCTTTCAATATCCATTCAATAAAGTGTGAAGCCAGCTTCTATTTGTGTGCCACTGGACTAGCACAGACAACCAAAACCAGGTCAAGGCCCTCTTGGAGCCTACAGTCTAGTTAGTAAACACTTACAAGCCAATCAACACACAATTGTGGAATGAAGGAATTAATTAATGAATGACGAATTCTAACACAGTTAAAAAACACCAGTCCTTGCTCTGACAGGGACCACAGTAGAGGGTCCCAGACAGAGCTGGAGAAAGTGTAGAACAAAATTCTAACTCACAAAAAAAAGACCAGACTTACTGGCCTGACAGAGACTGGAGCAACCCTGAGAGTTTTGGCCCCTGACACCCTTTTAGCACAGTAATGAAGTCACTCTGGAGGTTCACCTTTTAGCCAAAGATTAGACAGGCCCACAGGGCAAAAGGAGACTGGAGGGGCACACCAACCTAGGGGCAAGGACTAGAAGGTAGGAAGGGATAGGAAAGCTGGTAATAGGCAACCCAAGGTCAAGAAGGGAGAGTACTGACATGTCATGGGGTTGTTAACCAATGTCATAAAACAATGTATGTACTAACCTTTTAATGAGAAGTTAGTTTGTTCTGTAAACCTTCGTCTAAAGTACAGTAAAAAAAAAAAAAAAAAGTCATAATGAAACAGTGTTTTCTTATGACATCTGTCTGATTTCTTAAAAAAAATTTTTTTTTTTTTTTTTTTTTTAGAGCATACTTAATTATTTGTTGTAAAAATGGCATGACAGGAGCATCTCACCTCTTCTAACTTCACATGAAAAAAAAAAAACATGAGGGAAGGAGAATCAAGGTCAACAGACCAAAACTGATTCTTATGAGGCAGAGGTCAGATATGCCTCCTTGCTCTGCCATCTTTACCAGTTCTGACACCAACTGTCCCTCCCATGACGCTCTCTACTCTGCTGGGCTCAACAATTCACTGCAATGGGCCACACAGAACTCTCAGGCAATACTCACGATTATGGGATTTATTAGGGAAGTAATAGGTTACAACTCAGGTTCACGAATGCTCAGGATACAGTACTTACTTCCATCAGGACAGGTTCTTCTCAGCTGTGCCGGAGGCAGGCTGTCTGGCCTCTGCCCTGCTCGGGCAAGTGTTTCGAAGCTCTTTTAGCTCTGCCAATAAGTGCAGCAGCTCCCCACTCCACCACTAAGCCTGAGCCTGAAAAGCGCTCAGCTCTAGCTCCACGGGTTGGCAAACCTAGCTCCGCCAAGTGCCCAGAGGCACTCTACACTCCCAGCAAGCCTCCTGCCAGAAGGTTCTCAGCCGCCAGTCTCCTGCCTCTGCTGCTGCTCTCTGCCACCACTCTCAACAGCTTCAGTTTTACATCTCTCTCTTGGTCTTCTGGTTCCAAGAGCTTCTCAGCCCAGGGATCTTGGGCCCAAAGGATGTGTTCCCCTCCTGGGTCTTCTTTCTTGGTGGTGAGACCCTCTCCTCCCACCTCTGGGATGGCTCCTTTTAAACCTAGTGGGATGGCAAAACTGACCAATCCCCTCGTTAGGGCTCTGTATACCTTATTTGCATAGTTCCACTCAATCACTGTGTGTGAGTCACAAAGACAATGGCTAGAAGGACCATATAAACTAATTCATTATACCGTGTTTGTACATTCACTTTCAATTATGACCATTTGGGAAGTGGTGGACCAGCAAAAGGGGGGCGGGGGGGCTCTGTCTGCTTTGCAGTCATGGCAATTTTATCTTTAATCAGATTTTTTAAGAGACTATAAAATATCAAAACAACTTTGAAAATCATTTGTATTTGTATTGTAGGCAAAGGGCAAGTAAGGTTTGAATTATATGTTATATGAATTATATGCTCCACAGGGTTTTCAAGTATATCATATTCACTTCATACAATTTATGACACTGAACTCTTTGTTTTTATGTTTCTCTGTGCCACTGGGAAAGCGCTCTGGTGGCGCAGTCCTTAACTGCTTGTCTGCTAACCCAAAGGTCTGCTGTCTGAACCTACCAACCACTCCGTGGGAGAAAGGTGTGGCAGTCTGCTTCCATAAAGATTACATCCTTGGAATCGCTATGGGGCAGTTCTACTCTGTCCTACACTGTCACTGTGAGTCAGAATCAAATCAACAGCAACAGGGTGTTTTGTTTTTTGTTTTTTTTTGGTATGCCACTAGAGAGAGTTCCTTATTCATCTTAGTATCCCCAGCACCAAGAATGGTGTCTGGACCTAGTTGTAGCTTGAAAATGTTTGCTGAATAAATGAATGAATGATTGTGTGTCTTCATGTTTCTTAATATATAGCATATAGCTTTATTAGTTTTAACATACAATGGTATTTATCTAGTTATGACTCCCATGAAAGTGTTACATGAATTCTTTCTTTATACCCATGCTAATTTAATTAGCGTGTACGGAACATTAACACCGTACAGTACAGTATACCCATTCAGACTGCGGTCTGTCTTCCAAACAGTTTCAAATAAAAAGTAACAAAATGTTACCTGTAAAAAGGGGAGCAATGTCATTATAAATATAGACGTAGAAGGCCTGAAAAACATATCATTGATGCAGTCTACCATGGTCAGCTTTCTTGTTTTTAACATACCTTGATTTGTGCAGTATTTAAAATCCACAGTTGAAAGTAAAAAATTGATAAGTAAAGCCTAATTCTTTAAATGTTAAAAGTTACACAGATGCAAGACACCCCAGCAATAATGGATGTACAGTCATCAGCGGAGGCATTCAAATGCAGATGACTAATTTGTTCAAGCTGTAAGTATGCTAGCTTCAGCGTGCTCATTAGTTGTAACAGACACGCAAATTCTGAGCATTGCTAATGCTCTGAAATGAGAACAGGGCCTGGTAAGAGACCTTGGCCAAAGAAGCCAGACATTTTAAAGAGGTTTTTGTTTTTGTTTGTTTTGTTTTTTTGTTTTTCCTGTAAGTGGAAGAAACATTGACTACAATTACTTTATCCTTCTTCTCCCTCTTGCAGGAGCAAACCAGTTGCCTCTGAGTGGATTCCAGCTCAGGGCAACGCCATGTGTGCAGAGTAGAACTGCTCCACAGGGTTTTCAAGGCTGTGACCTTTCAGAAACAGATTTCCAGGCCTTTCTTCTGAGGTGTCTCTGGGTGGGTTCAAACCACTAATTTCTGGATAGTTATCAAGTGCTTAACAGTTTGCACTACCCAGGACTACTGTATATTTGCGACTATGTTCAAACCCTCAGTATAAGAGCACTTTAGGACAGATATGCACCATGGGTGACTTCATTTTACTTAGTAAGTCATTTTTTAACCTCACCTATGGTTCTGGATCTCTGTCATTATTAATAGTATTTTCATAAGAATATAATATCTATATTGGCCACTGGCTTGACTTGGTATGATGTACTCCACTAAATTACACATTTACTTTTTATAAACTCGCACTATGAAATGAAGGCCGTAAGTTACAGATTGTTGTTTAAACACATATAAAAAGTCAAGCAGCAGTAACAATACCTGGAATATTTTATCGAGTTTAACAGGGCTGTGTGTGTGTGTGTGTAGTGAAAGGTTAAAACCAAAACGTGCAAGTGTTTAGGGAAAGATTAATTTCACTTCCGGAGGAATGACTTTATAGAAGTAAGATTTCATGAATTTTTAGAACTACGCAAGAGAGAGACGGCTCTAGAATACTCAATATTTTATAGCACTTTTAGATGACAAAGCACATTCATTTATCTGAATTATTTCTTATCCAAGTCCAGTAGTAACTTTTGTTTACTAGGTGCCAGGCTTTGTGCTAAGGATTTACATATGTGACTTCTCATCTGTAAGGTAGATATGATTATCCACTATGTTCAGTAGTAGGGAGCATTGGTGGTGCAGTGGTTAAAATACTCGGCTACTAACCTAAAAGATATGTGGTTTGAACCTACCAGCTGCTCTGAGGGAGAAAGATGTGGCAGTGTGGTTCCATAAAGATTACAGCCTTGGAAACCCTATGGGCAGTTCTGTTCTGTTTTACGGGGTCCTGTGAGTCAGAATTGACTCAACTGCTGGGCTTGGTTTTTTTTATGTTAGGTAAACCGAAAACCAAACCCATTGCTGTCGAGTCAATTCTGACTCATAGCAACCCTACAGGACAGAGTAGAACTGCCCCACAGGGTTTCCAAGGAGAAGCTGGTGGATTCGAACTGCTCACCTTTTGGTTAGCAGCTAAGCTCTTAGCCACTGTGCCACCAGGGCTCCTTTATGTTAGGTAAGTCAAATGGCTGTAACAAATAAACCTTGGATATTTAGTGGGTTAGAGAACAGGAAGTGTATTCCTTTGATACTGGAATATTGGATTTGATGTTGGCATAATGTCTTAGTTATCTAGTGCTGCTATACCAGAAATACCACAAGTGGATGGCTTTAACAAAGAGAAATTTATTCTCTCACAGTTCAGGAGGCTAGAATCTGAATTCAGGGCACCACCTCCAGGTGAAGGCTTTCTCACTCTGTCGGCTCTGGGGGATTCAAACTGCTGATCTTTTGGTTAGCAGACAAGCTCTTAACCATTGAGCCATCAGAGCTCCCATTAACATCATAGAAGTTAGGATTTATAATACACAGGATAATCACATTAGATCACAAAATGGTGGACAACAACGCAATACAGGGAATCACAGCCTAGCCAAGTTGACACACATTCTTGGGGGACACAATTCAATCCATAACAGGTGGGTCATGGTGATATTTAGGAATCCAGGCTTGAGTGACTATCCTGCATGTTCAAAATGTTGGTTCCAATGTCACCATGTTTATTTCCAGCTGGGTCAGTCAGAGGAGGAAAAAGGGCGATATAGCCTGTGTGGTGGTGGATAGTGGAGCACATGAGTTATTATTGTTCAAGCTTGGAAGTGGTATACATCCCTTCCACTTGTATTTTATTAACTAGAACTATGTCACATGGCTAAACCTTCAACGTAGGCTGCAAAACATAGTCTAGTGTGCCTTAGAAAGAAGAAGAGAGTGGATTTTCATGAACAGCTAGCAAAAACTAACTTGACCGAGCCTAAATAGCTGACAGGTGGCAGAGGCAGGATTTAACTATGTCTTTTAAACCCCAAACCCAAGACTCATTTCCAGTGAACCGCAGTACCTCTCTGGTATCGTTCCAAGTGTTCTATCACACAGGTTAAGTCTAGGTTTTATGGATGGAGAAACATATTTACATATTTCTCTTGTTTGCATATTGTGATGACTACAGCAATATATTTACTACGAGTACAGCTGATTTTACAAATAGCTATCAAAAGCAGAAATGTCATTAATTGACACCATTGTGCTATAATCCAGTAATCCAGAACAATAGAGATAATAGTATTGAATAAGATAGTACTCCTATACTCACAGAACATAGAGTAAAGCAGGCAAAACACAGATAAAATATGAATGGGAGTGTAAAATACTATGGGAGAAAATAAAAAAGATCAGAAAAAAATGTTTCAAGCAAAAGGAACAGAATGTAGAAAGATGGAAGGCAAAGAAATTTAGTACAGCTTGAAAGTAAAGCTGGAAGTTGAAGGGGCAGGCAGACAATTGACAAAGAAAAATATCTAACTTACTCTACCTCTTGCTCTCCTAGGGCCCCAATCTATCATCTGATGTGAATGTCATATTTATAAGCAAGGCCTTTGGCCTCCCATGCTTTCCCTTTCCAAACCATCTTAATTTTTTTTTTAATGGGAGATACATACACACATACACACACACCATAAGACTATAGACTAATGAGACCTCCTTTATCAAGAAACACATCTGAATTTACATATTGACACCTTCGTGTTTCCCAGCCTCCCTTGCAGCTATGTGACTACATAGCATAGAGTGTAAGCAAAAGTGTGATGAAGAACTTCTGGGAAGTGTCTGTAAAAAGGAGAGGTCGTGGTTTTATTGCTCCCCTTCTTCCTTCATACCGACCAGACTGTGAGTGTATAGATTAATCCACATGTGGACATTTTAGAAATAAAGCCCCGTAGAAGTCACAAGCTGAAGTTGAAAGAGGGTAAAGAAGAAAACCTGGGTCATGGATGGTACCGTGAAACCACCATACCGGTTTGGGATCACCAACTTCCAGACAACTTTTAAGTGAGGCAGAAATAAGCAACACGTGGCTTAAGGTTTTGATCTTTTAGGTTTCTTGTTTTTGACAAACCTGACCACACTTAACCATTCCTAAGGATCATTTCACTACTCAAAACATTGGCTTTTTCTTTTAAAGGAAGCTTCCTCAAGGAGTCTCTGGGTGGCACAAATGGTTACGCACTGAACTACTAAATGAAATGTTGGCAGTTCGAACCCACCAGAGGTGCCTGGGGAGAAAGACCTGCTATCTGCTTCTAAAATGACAGCAACTGGTAAGGTATAATTTAACTTACCTTGAAAAAAAAAAAAATTTTGGTTTTTTTTTTTTGGCCTATACATCAGGAAGAACGCTGGCCTCATAAAACTGAATAGGAATTTCTCTTCTTCTAGCCTCTGGAGGGATTTGAATAGAATTGATAAAATTCATCAGTGGATCTGGAGTTCTCTTTTGGGAGACTTTTTAATTATTAATTCAGTTTTTTAATAGATACAGTGATATTCAGCTTATCTGTTTGTTCTTCAGCCTTGATATTTTGGGTTTTTCAAACAAGAGTTTAGGGAGACTATATTGCACCTTTCTTGCCTTTCAACTATAGGGTTGCCATCAGTTGGAATGGACTTGATGGCAATGGGTTATGGTTACGGTTATAATATTGCAAAAATAGGATTTCTTGTCATATTCAGGAACAGCCTAATACACACTGTAGGGATCAACAAGCAGGTGGAGTTATGGAACAAAAAATGGTCCCTCCTGAACTTAAGCACCACAGAATTCTCTTTGTGTTATGATTTTTCAGTGCAATTTTCAAGAAGTTTTGTATAGTGTATCTAGCCAGCTGGGCTGAGTAATAGCACTTCGTTTCCTGTTTAGTTAACTACTCTCAGAAAATATATTCTATTTTTGAAATCTTACATTAACGGTGACAGCATTGGATTATTTATATCAATATGCGGAATATATATATCCAAGTATTCTAGTAGCAGTAGGCACCTTTTATCAGAAGCTTAATCTATACTAAACACTATACTAAACACTATACTAAACATTTTATATAGATTATTTCAATTAATCAACATAACTGAAATGTAAGTATTCTGTAATTCTGAGATGTAACTATTATTGTTCCCATTTGATGGAAAAGGAAGCTTAGGATCAGAGAAGTTAACTAACCTCATAAGGTCACACAGGTAGTAACTGGCTAAATCTTCTGGATTACACAGTTGCATCTTCGAAGTTCTTGCTTATGACTGGCAGTTACTCGCATCTCATTGTTTCACGCTTGGTCAGTCTGCCCTCTATTTGAAATGACATACCAATATCTTCCGTTGGCTGTTGCTACTGTTGTTGGCCTTGACTCATGGTGAACCCATGCGCAATGGGATTGGACTGTTGTGATGCATAGAGTTTTCATTGGCTGATTTTCAGAAGTAGATTGCCAGGCCTTTCTTCCTAGTCCATCTTAATCTGGAATCTCTACTGAAACCTGGTCAGTATCATAGCAACACACAAACCTCCAGTGACACACAGGTAGTGGCTGTGAATGAGGCACACTGGCCCAGAATCAGTCTCAGGTCTACTTCATGGAAGCTGATGATGCTACCACTGAGCCATTTAACTCTGTCCCAGGAAGCTTACCCTAACCACCCACTTATTCTATTGCGCTTACCAGACTTTATGGCAGCCACAACTTGTCTGTCTTCTGCACTAGACTGGCAGGACAGGGAACCTCTTTTATTAATCTTCATATTCCTGGCTACCTCCTGCAGCACTCATTAAATATTCATTAAATTAATGTAAACTTATGTAAACATAGCTCTTTAGATGCAATTAAAAGAGAACATTTCACATTGATCAACCACTCTCAATAACCTGTTACCATACTATAAATGAAGTCAATATTTGATTTTAATCCTTTGCCTGCTTTTTTGCATAAAATATATGGTTTAATCTTTAGGGCATTGTGCTATAAACAGGGGTGTGAAAAGGATTACTTGGTAAATATGATGTTCAAAATCTGATATTCCCCAAAAACGGGGGAAAGAATTTTGTTTCGCCTTAGGATATGGTGATATAAAGATTCAAAAGCACCAAGATAAACTCATATTTTTATCCCAAACACAGATGCCTGTTTGTTAACTTCTCTTTCACCACCCCTGCAAAAAAAAAACATTGCCGTCGAGTCCATTCTGACTCCTAGCGACCCTGTAGGATGGAATAGAACCGCCCCATAGATTTTCCAAGGATTGCAGGTGTAATCGACCTGCTGGCCTTTCAGTTAGCAACCAGTTTTTAACTGCTTCACCACCAGGGTTCCCTGCTCCCTCTCCTCACTCCTTGATTACTTCGCCTCCCCACCTAGACATAAACAAAACATCTCAGAAGACAAACCTATCTTTGTTTTCTCTTTTAGGTCCAGAAACAGGTATTCTCTGGGTCTCTGGATTTCGTAAACCGTTTTTTCATTGCTAGTTAGTCACATTACCAAATTGAGGAAAATCTTCTAAGTAAGTTCCCTCAGCAGTGGTTGACCAGAAGAGTTTCAGGTGTGCCTACCTTGTGTGGGGAGTTATTTCTCAGCTCAGCAGGTCCATTGCTCTGGGGCAAAAGGAAGCATCCTAGAACTGTGCTGTATGATTGAGGAGCCACTAGCTGCATATGGGAAACCTTGGTGGTGTCGTTGAGAGCTACAGCTGCGAACCAAAATGTCAGCAGTTCGAATCTACCAGGCACTCTTTGACTCTACAGCAATGGGTTTTAATGGCCTTCTTATTTTTTTTTTTTTTCAGTTGCATACGCCTATGGGACACCTGAAATGTGGCCAGTGCCACCTTTAAAATTTTTTAAACCAAAGCAACATACGGGAAAAAAGACTGTCGAATAAATCATTAATAATTTTTAAAATTATGTATTTGGAATGTATTGTGCTAAATAAATTTTATATTATTCAAGCTAATTAAAATTATTTCATCATTAAAATTAATTTCACCTGCTTTCTTTTACCTTTTTAGTGTGGCTACTAAAAAATTTAAAATTGCTTATGTAATTACATGTGTGGCTTGCATCATGCTTTGGGCATTGCTGCTCTAAAGGTTTGCAGATTGTGTGCTTCGAGTCCTTAAGAAGGGCTGACATTCTTGAACTAAAAATTATAGTTTATTGTGACTTTTCACTACTTTTTTATTGTGATGAACCAGTTAGTGTGCACATCCAGTGTCTTAAGTATGAAGAAAGTACTGCAAAAACTCTAAGGGTGGTGACCATGTAATTTTTGTGGGTGAGAAGAGATCATATTTATTATCTGAGAAAAAGATATATAGTTATTATTGGACCAAAATTCAATACCTAGGAAATTACCTAAAGTCTTTGTTTCTCTCACCATTCTCTAGTTTTAAGCAATTTGAGCTACTGACAAATTAATAATGTAAAACTTGAAGAAGCACAACTCATCAAAACTAAATTGTATTAGTTCAAGGAATCCACAAATATGGGTATTAAAAATAAATATCTTTACATTTCTATGGAATTCATGATCTGAATTTTAATAATGCCTCAATTGTTGATTATTCACCCATCTGATTTTATAAAAATTTGGATTCTAAATTGACTGGATTTTCCCTTAATGACATCTTCCACAAATAAAACAATTTCAAAATGATAAAACTTCATGATATGTTTTCAATCCCTTTATAAACCTCCGTTTCAAACTATTGAAAAAATACCAGTTCTCACATTGCTCCCAGGAGGTAATTGAGTCTTTCCTTCATTATACAAACAAAAGGAGTCCACTGAGGCACCAAGACCTCAAATGAGTTGTGCACAGGGAAAGTACAGAACTTTGTATTCTCAATCTTATAGTACTGCAATCTCCTTAGATGATGAAATAATTAGAAAATTATATCCATGAGAAACAGTGATAGGCATGTGGCTATTCGGAAATGACCCGTGAGGGTGATCTTTAACTATCCAAAGGATCTTATGTGGAGTGCATGGCAGTCATTCTCTCTTAAAACATAGAGAAAGGTTCATCTTTAGCCTCAAAGCTCTATGGTATCCTTTCATAGAAGAATTGCATTTTTTAAATTTAGTATTAGAAAGAAAAACTAAAACATGGAACAAATATTAAACAAAAACGTTATCTGAATGACTTCAGGGTACACAGGGTTTTCTTTTAACAGGCAAACTAATGTTTAATAACTGCTTACTCTGTGCCTGGTAGTTTGTTTTACAAACATCATCTCATGCCATTCTTCCCACACACTGGAGGAGGGTGCTGTTATCTCCATCTCAGAGTCGAGGACACTGAGCCTCAGAAGCTTAAATCACACAGGATCAGAGCTAGATATGAGCTTTCAATTCCATGCTTAGCCAATACACATTATCTCCAAATATTTAGTTAGTAACAGATAAAACTCATACATTTAAGCAAAATATTAATTTTGACTTCATTGGACCGGAATAAATATGAGTGCAAATGATGAAAAGAACTTACTTTTCTAACTCAGCCTCAATCTTATTACAGATGTGTCTCTAGCTTTTGTTATGATTCTTTCATTGTGTCTATTTTTAACTGTTCCCAGCATTTCAGGGGCAGGCAGATACACAGTGAAACGCCACTCAAGCTGCCAGAGTAACTAACAGTCTTAGTTCTTCTGTTAAGTTTCTACTTTTAGGTCTTGTACTTTTAGTGCCTTTAGCTGATAAGTCCTCACTTAGTTAGCCTCGGGCTTTTGTCTTTGTGAAAGAACATGGGAGCAAATACTTACGTTTTCTAAATTTCTAAGTCGTATTTAGAACAAAAATTTTCCAGTCCTTCCTACAGTATTTAGTAACATATTTCTGAATCTCCCTTTTTTTATTCTAGGTTACCAAATAATCTGGTATTTTAATTATTCTCAAAGTTATAGCTGTTTCAAGGTCAACCTGTAATAATATTGCTCTACTCATCCACATCCTGAAGTCCTTTCTAAGCCACTGTCTTTATCATTTAAATCTCAGTTTATAATCTGGGTATCCTACTAGGGGTATGGAACTCATAGGATTGAGCTGTATAACAAGGTGGAAAAAAGTTTAAAAACTGCTTTTCTAGCAAATACCTCACATAATCTTAATATTTGAAGACAACTTCCTTTATATAGCTTGAATATTCTGAACAATTCTTTTTCTTCTTCAATATCGCCTATGTTGTAGCATAATGCTTATATTATCATACTGGTATCGTTTTCTGTTAAAAGTACCTAAAATAATCAACATAAATAAATGCATATAATTAATAAATGAGCATTCATTAAGAATTTTGATGTTACTATGGAGGGGCAAATTATGCTAACCATTTAAAACCAAGACACATGATTTTAGAACTGGGAATTGCTAAATTATTAGCTAAGTTTGTGGTGTTTTGCTTTCATTCATCTTGCCAAATAAGACCATATTTCAGCTAAATCTAGTCATTGTCTTTTTTTCTTGGTCACAGAGAAATTTTATACAAATGAAATTTCTAAGATTCAAGTTTCCCAAATAGCTGAGGTGTAGAATATTCCTATTAAGTCAGGAAAGAGTACTTGGCTATTATAGAAGCTTTGGCTTACTGAATATAACATTCGATGCATCATTCTTACAACTATCACGGATTTAAAACAGATGCAAAGTTAACATTTCAAAGGATACTTTGGGGGAAAAAGGAATTTGGGTTTATTGGCACCGCCGTCAACTGGAGCACTGGTCTGATTTTCCTCTCAGCCCTGACGCTAACCAGCTGTGATGCCATAGTAAGGCTCTTACCTTCTCATACAATAGGGGTGTGGTTAAGATGATTTAAGACCTACTTCAGATTCCAGGTTAAAAATTAAATTAAGAACATAACCTAACCTGTTGCTGTAGAACTGATACCTACTCATGCCAATCCTATAGGCCAGAGTAGAACTGCCCTACAGGGTTTCCAAGGAGTAAATGGTGGATTCCAGCTGCTGACATTTTGGCTAGCAGCCATAGGTCTTAATCACTGTACCACAAGGGCTCCAATTTAATATAAAGAAATTATTTACGATCAATTAAACCAAAAAACAAACAAACCCATTGCTGTCTAGTCGATTCCAACTCATAGCAACCCTATAAGACAGAGTAGAACTGCCCCACAGAGTTTTCAAGGAGTGGCTGGTGGATTCGAACTGCCAGCCTTTTGCTTATCAGCTGTAGCACTTAACCACTATGCCACCAGGTTTCCTGTGATCGATCAGCAAAAGTAAAAAAAAAAGTTAAGGTTCAATTATCCGTTAGACCAGTGGGTAACAATGGCAAGATAATTTTTCATGCATTTCTTTAATATATATTAAAATAAAGGATGAAATTTTGAAAATAAAAAAGCCATTGTCAAAACCCTCTATTAAACAGAATTCTCGGGTAATCTGATATTTTTGTTCATTGAATTTAGAGGAAAATGGAGGAGACTTATTGAAAAAAATTTCAAAACATTTTAGTTCAGCCAAATATTTAGTGACTTTTAAGCCCCAGGAACTATAGGTAATTTGATGTATTTTTGTAATTTTAAATAAATGCCCTGAATTGATTCTTCCACATCCCCAGAGTTTTCTTCCTTTTCCTAAAAAACTTTGGAAAATGTATCCAGTTAGTTGAGGATTCTAGATACTAGGGGTTTAAAAGGAGTAAGTCCAAGTCACAAAACATGACGGGCAGTTTCCCATGAGAGCCTAAATAGTGTCCCTAAAAGAATAGTGCCAAAAGAGTTCAGAAGATTTACAAACCAGTTCTAGATATAAACACTAATGATCTATGCTACTCAGCCTCCATTTGCATCATTTTCAAAGAAGGGAGTTACAATACACTTTTATTGCTTTTCAGTGTTAAACTCAGCTCCACAATTCTATGATTTTACAAAGAGAAGCTGAAAGCAAGTGAAGTACTCTTTCACAGTTACTAAATGTTCCCTTCTTATTCTTGTTTGGAGATGTCCTCTTCAAAGGAAACACGGAGTCCCTGAAAAAGGATTACAGATCATCCAATATCTTTATGCTGTTTTCCAGGTAAAGTAGCAGAAGGACTCTAAAGCTTGCTATGTGATGTTCAATGAGATTCACATGCTGATATGTTTGGGAATATGAGAGAAAGTTTTCTTTGGCCTAGTCTTCTTTTACTGCAGATTGTAATGAAAAAACTCTTCAGCACATTTAGAAATATTTTATGCTCTTCTAATAAGAAATCCAGATGTCAGAATTACTAGCTCTCTGCTTTGCAGGCTTAAAGGAAGTGTCTTAACCATACTTAAAGAGGCAGCTAAAAAGGCTTAATAATTTGGGTCCTAAAATAGTACTTTCTACCAATATGGTACATTAAATCCAAGTGTTTCAAAGAACTTTCCAAATTAATGAAGCCTTAACAGTATTCTGGCAAATAGGTTTCAGACTGCATACTGAGAACTTTGGAGGAGGGATATACTGTCGTCACATAAGCCATAGACATAAACCAGGCACAAAATACCATATGGCAATAATAACATAGAAAATGCCTTTCTTCCATACTGAAAGATCTCAAAGGATTTCATAAATGTAAAAGAATAAGCTTAAGCACAGGCCTCTCTAGAGAGAACAGAAGTGTGTCTTTAATCACATGCGTTAACACCAGATAACGGTTTAGGGACAGGATATGTTCACTACTGCAAACTGCAGTAATGGAATCCTTAACAACAGTGAGGTAAGGACAGGCTTGGGTTGTTAAAAGATAATAGCTTAAGAGATAGTAACTATTATAATAATAACTACTATAATTAAGAGATAATAGCTTTTAAAAAGAAAACAGGTAGGCAGATCAAACCCTAAGCAACAGAAATATATTTCTATGAAATGTGTGCATAATTCCAATTTTTTAAATCATGTCTTAGATCTTTAGTAGATACCAGGAACTGTGTATTTCACAGATTAATTAATCAATCTTCTCAATATTTCTGTGAAGTGGGTCCCATTATTATCCCCACTTTATAAAAAATGAAATGGATGCTTAGCAAGGTGAAAAACTTGACCAAGCCTAAACAGCTAATTAGTGACAAACCTTGATAAGATATATGGGTCAAGATATATACACACACACATATGCATACATATTGATTGGAATATAATCATTTATGCTGTTGGTATGAGAGATCTTAGAATCATCTAATTATAAAATGGATAAACAAACAGTAATTCAAAATTGTGAAATTATGCCACTATCTAGAAGTGTGATTGGATTTTAATTTACAAAGCAAAGGTAATATTTTAAGAAAGAAATAAAGGATGAGGAAAAGGAGGGATCAAGTCAACTATATAGCTTCGTTATGAAATAACCCTGGCTCTAAACAGCCCAAGTAGTACAAGACCTTACATCTGAATGAAACTGTACAATTTCCAAAATGCTTTAATGCTTATGAGTACTGGCTATATAGTATCACAGTGGCCTGGATTTGAGTACCCATTACTACCATCCTGTTCTGTGTGGCCTTGAAAAAGTCCTTGAGCCTTTCTGAAGATCACGTTTCTTGTTTGTAAATTAGAAAACATAATCTCTACTTCTTAGAATTGTGAAGATTAAATGTAATGATGAGTATAAAGAGTTTAACGAATGGCAACTTGTTGCCAATTGAGTCCGTTATGACTCATTATGACCCCATGTGTGTCAGAGTAGAAGTGCTCTACAGGTTTCAATGGCTGATTTCTGAGAAGTAGATCACCAGGTCTTTCTTCCAAAATGCCTCTTGTTGGACATTTCAGTTAGCAGCCAAGCATGTTAATCATTTGCACCACTCAAGGACTCTTAACCGATGGTAAACTGTCCATAAATATTGACCATTCTCCTCTCTCATGTTCCCATTGGCAGAGGGAGAATGAGCAATATTCTCCAAAGTTTCTTTGACTCACACTCATACGTGGCAGCAGTAAAGAGATCACAACAGTAAGTGTGAAAGAAATTCAGCCTAAGAGTTTATATTAATAGTAATTCTAAACTTACTTGTTTGAAGCTCTTTTCTGGAAGTATAACTATAGCTATGAATTCTTTAAATACTGGGTCCTTTATCTAGTGACTCTGATGCCTATTTGCTGGTCACTTACAGAGTAAGGGCTCTGCTTCTTCCTTCATGCCAAGTCCTGAGTTGTGGTTATCCAAATGAGACACAAACACACACACATATATCATCATCATCATCATCATCCTGGAGGATGAGAGAAGGAAAAAAGACATTCACATAAAATAGAGGACTGGTAATCTAACATTTTTTCCTCCACACAGCAATAGCACAAAGGCAGCCATCAAGTAGTTCCTAATCGATAACATTCATTTTAATTAAAATATTATCACAGGAGCTCTAGATTCAGATCATAAAATATCACATTTATGTCTTCTTGCTGATAAGCTGTCTAGGCATGGACTAAACCAAAATCATTGCAGTCAAGTTGATTCCAACTCTCAGCGACCCTACAGGAGGGAGTAGAAGTGCCCCATAGAGATTCCAAGGAGTGGCTGGTGGATTTGAACTGCCAACCTTTTGGTTAGCAGCTGTAGCATATACGCCACTGGGGTTTCCAGGCACAGACTAGTAATGTAAATTTACCTACAAAAATGGAGAACGCCAAGAGACCAAAGAAAGAGATGGGCAACTCCAGAGTGGCAGCAAAAGAATTTATTAGGGAGACTTACAGATGAGGCAAGTCCTGGGCAGCCACAGAAAGAAAGCAGATCTCTGTACTCTGCAGTGGGAGGGCAAGGGTTTTATAGTGATGGTAGACAATAGTGGCTATAAGCCAGGGGCTTACATAAGAATGCCTCAGCAAAAATTTCCCTTTCTTGAACAAATTTAACACTGATAAAAAAAAAAAAAATTTTATCAGTGCAATCAAGACAAAATAATACAAAAAACCTAAATATAACTAAAACAAAATCTTGTCCTTTCTCCACAATAGAAATACTATTCTCTTAATTGCCTCAGCTTGAACCCTCACTGTTATCTTTCTTCTCCTTTGTCTCTCCAGCCAATCAAGTAGGAAATTATATTAATTCTTTCTTTGCAAATATCTTTCAGAGAAATTCTATTTTTCCCTTCTCACTATAACCATCCTAGTCAACAACACCAAATCTGGTTTTCTTGCTGTCTGGAAACCTCTGCAGGCTGGTAGTCTGGAGGTTTCTGTCTCTCCATCCACATCTAAACACTGCCAACAGGTTCATTTAAAAAATAAAATGAAACACTGCTTGTGCCCTGTCTCTCTGGTTTTTAGAAAACTCTTAAGTCCTCCCTTGGAGAACCTGGGTGATGCAAATGGTTAAAACATTCAGCTGCTAATCAAAAGGCTGGAGGTTTGAGTCCATTCAGAGGCAGCTTGGGAGACAGGTCTGGTTATCTACTGCCAAAAAATCAGCCATTGAAAACTCTGTTGATGAAAGTTCTAATCTGACACACATGGGGTAGCCATGAGTAGGAATGGACTCCACAGGCAGCTACTTTGGCTCAATAGGACCTTATGCTGCCCTGAGTGTCTGCTGCTGCTTCAAGGGGAGCGAGGCCCTTTGCTGCTGACGTTGGTATTTTTCCCCAAATTCTCTTGTGCTCCCTAACCTTGGAACCTTTACTCCCCCACTTCCCTGCCTCTCTGCTTATTAGTTTTTGGCCTCATGTCTGCTACGTAGTAGTCCCACAGTATATATTGGTTTATGAATGAATAATTAATCCATCAAGTCCTCTGAATAGAAAGAACAAAAGTCTTTGAAGTTTTCCTCAACTTACAACAGCTAACTTCTCACATAGTCACCACATGTTCATATGTCCATACTTTAACTTAACAAGTGTGCAATTTTTTGGCAATGATATGATGACTGAAAAACGTTTGGGTGTTAATTTTTTTTTTTTTTTTTTTTGCCTTGATAAATCATGTTCTATTTCTTCGGGATTTTTTTAAGTGGATAGCTTGTAAAAGTAGATGCATAGAGTTTAAACATGTGTTATTAATGAAGTACTTTAGAAGTGTCTATCATTATTAATTAATCTCTGTTCTAGTAAAAACGAAACAAACAAATGAACCAAAACTCTGGCAAAAAAGAACAGATACATCCTTATAAAAGACAATCAAATGGGTTTCAAAGAGTTAAGAAATGTGTCTGTTACCACCATGGCATGTTTGATTCATGATTCAAAGTTCATAAAACAGATGGTTTCCACTTGTACAGCACATAAAACTTTGGGTTTGCAAGGGAAATTTTTAAAGATTACTTAATCCTGGATGGGCCTATTTTGGATGTCTTCCATTAATTTCAAAACAAACCTGTTTTGAAATTTGTTTTATTACTTCAGGTAAATTATCCATCTCTTGACTTATGCCTTGCTGTGTAATTTAGTAAAAATTATCTCAAGACTACTTTTTTTTTACATGATAATTTTCATACTTAGTCTCAAATTATTTCATTTTTTATTTTTAAAATCTCAGAAAAAATTAAAACTAAGAATTAAAAATGTATATGAAGAATTTTCCCTACTCTGTCCCCACCAAAGGCAAAAAGGATAGTTTTCAAGCAGCACATCGGAATATATCAGTGTTATAAAAGGCGTAGTCACTGTTGTTTCTTTGTTATTAATTAATGTCATAATAAATTTTAATCTCAAAAAAGGCTGTTTAAAGTGAGTCCATTAATCTGAGTTTTTGAAAAGCCTTTTACAGGTAATTCTGTACTACACACTTTGACAAACTTACGTTAACTTTTTGTGCTATTAGCATAATTTAACACAAACAATTATTATGAGTAACCAATCTTTTTTTTCTTTCTTTTCAGTTTTGCAAATTTTTTTTTTCCTTCAAGGCTTTATATATGTCATTCTGTTGCCTTCTTGCCTGCATGGGTTCTGCTGAGTAATCCGAGCTTAGTCTTACTTGTTCTCCTTCATAGATGACTTTTTGTTTATCCCTAGCCACTCTTAACATTCTCCTTTATCTTTGGTTTTATCAAGTTTGATTATATGTCTTGGTGACTTTCTTTTAATGTACCTTGTGCGGGGTTTGATGAGCTTCTTGGGTAGATATCTTCTCATCTTTCACAATATCTGGGAAGTTTTCTGCCAACAAATCTTCAACAGTTCTCTCTGTATTTTCTATTATAACCCTGTTTTGGTACTTAAGTCAGTCATAAGTTATTCTTCTTGATAAAGTCCCATATAATTCTTAGGGCTTCTTCATTTTTTAAAAAATTCTTTTATCTGATTTTTCCTCAAATAAATTGGTGTCAAGTGCTTTATCTTCAGTCTCACTAATTCTGACTTCCATTGCTGCAATTCTGCTACTATGACTTTCTACTGAGTTGTCTAATTCTAAAATTTTATTGTTAATCTTCTGTATTTCTGTTGGCTGTCTCTCTATGGATTCTTGCAGCCTGTTAAATTTGTTATTATGCTCTTATATAACCTTCTTAAGTTCCTCTGTTGCTTTGTGTGTTCCTTGACTTGGTCTGCATTTTTTTCTGATCTCCTTCCCGATTTCATGAAGAACTCTGTATATTAATCTTTTGAATTCTACCTCCAGTAATTCCAAGATGTTCTCTTCCTCTGGAAAGTTTGTCAGTTCTTTGTTTTTGTCTCTTGCTGAAGCCATCATTGTCTGCCTTTTTATGTGATTTGATATTGACCGTTGTCTCCGAACCATCAATAAGTTATTATATTTATTTATTTTATGTTTGCTTACTGTGTCTTAGCTTCTTCTTTTGTTTTGATATGCCCAAATAGGCTGATCACATGAGCTAGCTTGGTTATTGGTGTCTTTGAAGCCCTAACTTCCTGTCACCAAGTGGTTAGAGCTGTTACTAGGTATATGAGCCCAGGAGTTCACTTACTTTTGTGTGGATTCAGCTCAGGTGTCCAGCTCACCAGTCACTGAGTGCATGCTGTAGCCTCTCACCTACAGTCCTAGATGGGCAGAGCCACGTAGGGGTGATTGGAGTAGGCCCAGTATCTGGCTGTAGTAGGGGGTTATGTGCTGAGCAAGGTATGGGGCTGACAGCTGCCCCTGAGTGCCTGGGTAGAAGGCATGTCCCTGTTCCCTAGAGCACGTAGGTAGGTAGGTTTTGCAGCTGGATTTGGGCACCCGGTGCTGTTGGCTATAAGGACTGAGAGATACCACTTAGTCTTGGAGCCCTGTCATGGGTGGCTAAGTGGAGTGGGTGGAGCCATCAGTCCTCAGGTCCCTGATGTGGGTAGGTGAGGACCATGCTTAATGGGCAGGGCAGTGTCAAATGTCTCAAACCTACCACTCCCTGTTAGCTGTTGTAGTTGAAAATAACCTTCAGGTATATATCCTGTTGTACTGTGCTAATGAGGGGTTACGATGTTGAAATAGGCTTACACTGGTCTAGGCTGGGGTGAAGGCATTCAAAGTCCAGAGACCCCTTATGCCTATGCCTAGGTGAAGGGGCTGTGCCTGCCCTGAGTTCCCAGTTTAGAGGAGCTGGCAGATTATTTTTTCCTTTTTGTTAATTTGTACCCTCTCCAAAGCCAGGAGAATGGCTCGGGGTGTGCAATGGGTCCCACTTCTGACTCAGGGGGCACAGCAATCACTGAAGCCAGACTGGGACCAGAGCAGAGTGGGGAGGGTGCAGGTAAATGGGAGAGAGGTACTCCCCAGAGCAGGGAAGGTTTTTTTTGATCCTGTAAGGTAGGTTAGATGTTTGCACTTACCTTGTGCAGATTCAGCACTGCTTCTCCCTGATTTTGGAGGCTTGAGCAGACTCTTTGCTGCTCAGTTTCTCCTGGTGTGGAAAACGGATCCCAAGTCCTACTGCTTGCCTCAGCCTGCATGTGCCAGCCAATTCAGCCTTCAGGGTGACGGCCAGGTCAGGCTTGGCAAATCTTCACTGCTTCTGAACAGTCTCTCCCTCCCCTGCTGCTCAGTCCAACTCCTCAACTTTGTCTTTGATATTCAGGGCTCCTAGATTGCCATATATAACCGATTCACTTGGTTTTTTTGGGTCTTTGTTGTTAGACCACAAAAAGCATCTGACTACTCCGCCATCTTGGCCCTACCCAGCTAACATGTATTGGCTGGTCATGTTCCAACCACCCAAACAAAATAGAGCTCAGGTATGGGACTCGTCATTTGAATTTGGATTGGTAACAGTTGGGTATCTTGATTCACCAAATAAAGTACATATTTATATGGGGCACATATTTTACAGGTTTTACTATGTTTACTTGGGAAAAGGATGGTTTGATTTATTTGTTCAAGCCAATTTTCAGTTAAGGAATTGTTACAAATAGGCAACTATTGTAATCTTAGTCAATTCCACATTTGAATACAAAAAGGGCTTCTGTCCTTGGAGGTATGCTGTTAAATTTCCTGTAAAAGCTGCTTTCCAAAATCTGGGAGGAGCATTATGTGAAATTGAATACTCATTTTTACAGTCTGAAGGGTTCCAGATCACTTTAGAAAAATTCTTAATTCTAATCTGGGTTAGATTGAAACACAGAATCTGAGGTTGAGCTAATAACTAGGTGGAGGGGAGGGAATGTCACAGTCTTACACATATGGCATGCCTAAAGATGATATTAAAGTTGATGATAGCAGGCAGTTGGGGGAGGGGAAGCAGGGGAGGGGGGGAGGTACAAAACTGTAATTTCATATGGGAGGAACTAATGGATTTGAATTCATAAGGCCAGATTTCAGAATCTGATGACAGATTCAACAGTCAGACAAGTTACTAGCACTAGCAGCTGAATGGGCTATCCTAACAAAGGCAATTTCCAAGCCATGTACTAATGGTGGTTATGGGGAAGAGCCCTGGTGGTGCAATGATTAAGAACTACAGCTGCTAACCAAGAAGTCGGTAGTTTGAATCCACCAGCTGCTCCTTAGAAACACTATGGGGCAGTTCTACTCTGTCCTATAGGGTTGCTATGAGTCGGAATCGACTTGATGGCAATGGGTTTTTTGGGTTTTGTTGTTGTGGTTGTTTTTATGGGGAAGAGTAAGAAAATACTTAAGAAAACCTCTATAATATACTAAAGCAACGGTCGTAAGAATTATGATTCCAAAATAAATTCCTCCCTCAAAGGCATATATACTGTTTCTATATACTACAGTTGCTATTATGATTATTCAAATAACAAGGATTAACTTAATGTTATCTAATAATTCTAGCATAAAAACAATCAGCTAAAATTACCAATCTATGAATCCTAATTTATAGAATAAGGCAACTTTAAATGCTATCAATATTAGGCAGGGGCAACTAAGGAAAATTTCCTGATAAGGCAACCTAAATGCAATCCCATAAGGATCACCCATGCCAGTAGGAATAGAAACCCAAGGACTTCAACAACTTGCATATGAATGGAAAAAAAGGAGTGGATGTAAATCAGAAAGTAACAGGTGGAAAATCACAAATCTATAAATCTCAGCTGATAAAACATGCCATTTCTAAAACTGTACATATCAAACAAAGAGCAACTACTTCAAAGGTTCCCTTATAAAATATTCTACCATAGGAGTAGACCTATTTGGTGAAGAGCAAATAAGATAAACAGAAAAGCAAAGATTATACAGTCCAAAAATCTCAGCTGCCAGCATGCAGTCTTGTGTGATCTTGGGCAGAGCTGTCTGCTTCTGTTGCAGTCATTTGCTTCTGGCCACCAAGGCAGGTGAATTGAAGTTTGGATATCTTAGTTGGCTGGTTAGTCTAAACAGGAGCCATAGTCTTCTTTAATTGGGAGAGGCATATCCAGGTCTTAACTCCCTGTAATTTAGTGGCACAAGGACTAGTAAGGAGAACTTCATGTGGTCCTTTTTAATGAGGCTCCAGGGAATCTTTTGGCTGATGCCTTTTCTAATATAGATGGTCCCCTGGAATAATATCAGGCAGATTTTGGGATTTTGATTTTCAGTCATCAAGGGTTTCTTTTACCTGTGAAAACATTCTTTAGAGTATTGAATTAAATACTGACAATATTTAACAATATTAGGGTTGGTATAAGCAAAATAACGGAGTGCCATTTGGTTTTGAAGAACAACTTTCCTTATCATAATCATTTCAGCCTTCATTTTATTGGAGTCTGTAGGTGGAATCATTTAAAATATTCTAAATATACTTAGAACTTTAACATGTGTCACAATATCTTTTAATCTACAGAATATTCTGTAACTACTGATTCTTATATCAAAAGAGGGAAAGGAAAATAAATATGGTTTCCTATAACTAGAAATTTGAACATTGAATATCAGCAATATTTTCATAAAAACCTCCAGTAATTCTTCCAGTTTACTCAGTCTTATGTAGTTAATTTTGGTTTCATACTACAGTAGTACCCCCTTATCCACAGGGAATATGTTTCTAGACCCCCGTGGATGCCTCAAACAGCAAATAGTACCAAACCCTATTTATACTATGTTTTGACCCATACATACATACCTATGATAAAGTTTAATTTATATATTACGCATAGTAAGAGATTAACAAGAATAGTAATAAAATAGAGCAATTATAGCAATAGACTGTAATAAAAGTTATGTAAGTGTGGTCCCCACGCAGGATAGAGCAGAAAGGTGTGAGATTTCATCACGCTACTCATTTAATGTTTTGGGACCACAGTTGACCATGGGTAACCAAAACCTCAGAAAGCAGGGAAGGTGGGGGCTACTGTATTCTAGATCAGCAGTAACTTGAAAAACCCTGTCAGTTTTTAAATAAGAGTTCTGAAAATCTTTATTTAGTCCAATTGTATCCATATTTAAAATATTATAGTCCTATATAGTCCATTCTTGTTGCATTTTCAGTGAATCTGCCAGGTGAAATTTATCTGTGAATGACAGACTTAAAATGGGTATGGTTAACTTATAATAATAATTCTTAAAAGTTAAAAGACCTGATGGGAATTAACAAAAAGGTAATGCAAAATTAAATAAAGTCAAATAAAAACTTTAGACAAAAATATTTCCAATCATAGTGATTAACCTTATTTACAAAGGGCTTTTTATATAACACATAGTAATTGTCATGGATTGAATTGTGTCCCCCAAAAAAGCATCAATTTGATTAGGCCATGATTGCCAGTATTGTGTGGTTGTCCGCGATTTTATGATTTTCCTATGTGTTATAAATCATAATCTCTGTCTGTGGTTAAAGAGGATTAGGGTGAGATGTAACACTCCTGCTACGGTCACATCCCTGATCCAGTGTAAAGGGAGTTTCCCTGGGATGTGGCCTGTGCCAACCTTTTATCTTACAAGAGATAAAAGGAAAGGAAGCAAGCAGAGAGTGGGGACCTCATACCACCAAGAAAGCAGCGCTGAGAGCAGAGTGTGTCCTTTGGACCTGGGGTCTCTACGTAGAGAAGCGCCTAGTCCAGGGGAAGACTGATGAGAAGGCTGACAGAGAGAAAAAGCCTTCTCCCAGAGCTGATGCCCTGTATTTGGACTTCTAGCTTACTAGACTGTGAGAAAATAACTTTTCCTTGGTTAAAGCCATCCATTTGTATTTCTGTTACAGCAACAGTAGATAACCAAGACAATAGTCTTGAGACAGAGTACCATATAGTTAGGATATATCAAGAACATATTGAAGTTAAACATTTGAATGGTAATAAAAACTTTATGGGTGATATGAATTTCCTAGTTAAAACCATTGGCTTTGATGATGCTAGATTTAAAGGAAACAAAGTTGCAGCCAAGTTAGCCATTGAAATAATAAATTATGACACAATATCATGTGCTTGTTAAGTATCAAGAATATAAATTTTTAACTTAAAGAAAATTTGGCATTTCTCTTGATTTGACAACACATTTCATATAATTCAAATCATATTAATAAATTCTTTTTGCTTTTTTATAAAACAGAAACAATTGCTTTGCAGCTTTCCATGAAGCCTCAAAGTTGTCAGGAGTTTGTTACACATTACCGAGAAACAATATGTTAAATTATTTAAGGCAAAATTTGTAAAGGTAAACACCTTAGTTTTTTCCAAAAATATGCAGCTTTGTTTTGACTTAGGAATTTTATTCTAATGAGAAGCCAAACTCTTGTTGTTAAGACAGATTACACAAGAAATAGATTAACTCTTTAACCCAGTAATCAAAGAAAATTTTGTTATTTTAACAGCAAGGATTTCAATTCTTTTATATGTTTTTGATATTAAAAGTTCTAAAAATTCTTATGAATTAACCCATCAACTTTTACTTACAATAAATAAGAACTTTGATTATATCAAACAAAAGTCTTTAATAAGCTTTTCAAATTTCTTTGTTACATATTTTGTTAGGACAAAATTACTAATTTTTGTCTTTAACAAAATATATTTGATACAGTCAATTCAGCATAAGTTACTTAGAAAGATTTTTGAAACTGTTTTAGGTTGATTAAAAAATAAAAAACTCTACCAGAGCGAATCCACTTTTATTAATTCTTGGGAATATTAAGACTATTTAATTTATATAAGCACTTATCATTAAGATAATTACAGTAAATTATTTGAAGAAATGTTATAATCTAATATAATAATACCAGCCAGAGGTAGGCTATTATCATATTTTCATACCTTTATCTTCTGCATGTTTTATAGGACCCTTTAGAGAAACAATTTATCCTTTTTTAGCACTTTTTAAAAATATATCGATTTATGTTAAAGTTTTTCAAAGTAGCTATTAGAAGCCTATGCACCCTAAGAAATTTCTCTAAGACATAAAAGTCTGCCTCATGAGGGGGAAGAAAAAAAGACACACAAAAACTTAAACATAAAATGAGAAAAAAATTACATAAATTTACTGTCCTGAGGGGCTAGCTCAGAAACCAGGCTTATATAATACCATACAAGACAAACATATGGGGCATTCTTTTTGAACCTGATTTGTTTTGCCAGCTAGAGAGCTATTCCCTTTAAAAATATTAGTCTTTCTAATTGGAAAGCACGTAAAAGTGACTACTAATTTTAACAATTGAGTATATACATAGAGAAGGAATTTACTAAGTCATAGTAAATGCTCAGCTTTAGTAGACACTGTCAAAAAGTTTTATAATGTTGTACCTCTTTCATTCTCAACAACAGTGAGAGTTCTATTTCACATCCTTTCTAACATTTGGTATGGTTAGCCTTTTTAATTTTTGTCATTCTAAACAGTGTGCCATCAAGAACTGTAAAGAGCCTGAGATTTTACCCTAATCTTAAACTAACAAGTTAGCTTGCCCCAATTTCAGGGATCCTGATAGAAGACTCAAGACTCCTGGATCAGAGATGAAGGATAGTTTATTACTTCACAGCAATAGCATAATCAGCCATAGCATCACAGTAACTTTGTGATGTCTCTCCAAGCCTTAATTTCAACAGAAGAACATAATGAAGACCATGACACTTGTACACATTATGGGTTGCATTACAGGAGCAGAATCTTGAGTTTAGGGAACCCAAATCTTTTACAGTGTGCAGTAAGCATGCCAGCCCTTTGTTTCAGAGGGAGACAATATCCTATCTTCTGAGACAATTTACTGTACAAATATCTTTCAAAGAATAATTCAGAACAAAAGGCAGCCTAGCAGAACAGGCAGAGCTTCTGCTTGCAAGACACAAAAGCACAAGAGACCTGTGGAGAATTATCTTTCAGTGGTAATGGTAGTGTATTACAATTTCAATTTGTATTTTACTGATAACTATTTAAGATGAGCACTTTTTCATATTTATTGATCATTTGTATATTCTTTTTTTTAAGTACATGTTTGAGTCATTTGCCAAAAGTTTGATTTTTTTCTCATTTATTTCTAGAAATTCTTTATATATTCTAGATATTAGTGCTTTGTTTGACCTAAATTTTGCAAATATTGTCTCTCACTCTGTGGCTTGCCTTTTCTTTCCCTTAACATGTCATTTGATAAATGACAATAATATAGAAGTTTATAATTGCAGCACTGGTCCCAGAACATACAAATAAAACAATGAAAACAAGTAGCCCAGAACAGACTATATTTATATGATCATCTGATTTTTTGATAAAGTACAGTGGGGGAAAATATGGTCTTTTAAATAACTGGTTTCAGTCAATTGGATATGCATGAAAAAATAAATGTAGGAAAAAAATAGCCTTGATCCCTACCTCATATCACATACATAAATCAATTCCAGAAAAACTATAGATATAAATATGAAAGGTAAAACAAAACATTTTTAGAAGAAAAATAGGAGAATATCTTCACCATCTGGGGATAGGCAAAGATTTATTTAAAAGGACCCAATACAACTACATTAAAGTTAAAATCGAGTCTCATATAATCATAGACTTTAAAGAAAATGCATTCCTACTGATACATTTTTTCTATATCTTTCCCTCTAGGCCCCTTTCTAACACCACACCAAACATAAGTTCTGAAAGAATAAAGAATGTGTAAGAAGCAATTTGTAGCCTCATAATGTAATCCTAATAGTCTAGAACTAGGGCATTATAATGGTGGAGATGTTATCAATATACCTTGCTAATGGGAGAGAAAACCTAGATAGTTTTTATTATGGATTGAATTGTGTCTCCCAAAAATATGGTTGTAAATCCTAACCCCTATATCTGTGGAAGTAATCCCACTTGGGAACAGGGTTTTCGTTGTTATGTTAATACATAATGACATCAGCGCAGAGTGTGTTTTAAAGGAATCACTGTTGAGGTATAAAAGAGCAGATTAGGTAGAGAAGAAAGCACACACAGGGGAAAGACCAACAGTATCTGAGGACAATGGAGGCAGACCAGTCCACAAGCCCAGAAACTTCAAGGGTGGCCAGCAGCAGAAGCTGAGATACAGAGTTTTCCCCAGAGCTGCTGCCCTGAATTTGGACTTGTAGCCTCCTGAACTGTGGAAAAAAAAAAAAAATTTTTTTTTTAAACACACCCACTTGTGGTATTTCTGTTATAGCAGCACAAAGAAACTAAGACAGGTTTTCATTAGTGAATTCAGTATTTTTTTCTGTTGCCACGTGATCAGACAAATAAATATACTAATGTGCCTACCTCTTGTTAATTTAGTTGATATGCACATCACATGTTTTAATCTGGCTTTTTGTTGTTTAAAAAAAAAAAAGACTCACATGAGTTAAATGGTGTTTATTTTAAGGATATTAACCACTATGAGAAATTAAGCCCATTTAGTGATTAGCAGGCTTGGGTTTTCTGAGAACCTAATAAAGCTTAAGCTTCAGGGCCCATGGCTGGCTTGGATCTTAACCAAGAATCTAGAGATTCTCTAGAGATTTTATATTTGTAATTGTGTGTCTTTTTTCTCATAAGATCCTTAGAATTATGTAAATTTCAGGCCCTATATACCTTAATCTGGTGCTGGTGGGCAGTTGATCTTTTCATGTCTAGTCAGCAAGGTGTCTTCTTTGTATGTTCATAGTCCTCTCTCTATCAGTTGGTTGTCTATGAGTACCCATAATTTCTGCTTCCTCATGAACTCAGTGCCCACGACCCATGATGGTTTCTCTGGCTCCTTTTGTTTTCATAACTTCTTCAAATTCCACTTGTTAGTAACCATCTACTATGCTCAATAGTTTCCAGTTCAAATACCAGAGTGGGACAGGGATTGGTCCAGCCTATCCTTTTGTACCAGCCCATATAATAAATCACTGATCACCCTGTGGAAGAATTGCCATTGTAAGGTGTCCAGTCCTGAACAGCTATCAGGACTATCCCGTGGGATGCAACACCACACCCTATACTTACTCCTTCAACAGGGGCTCTAATTGCCGTCTCTAATACCCACATAGGGTGTCAACAGTTAAGTCAATAAAGAGCATCAGTTTTTGGATGAAAGTTCAGAGGCTGAAATATGGAACATGAAAGCCTCATTGCATGAATTTAGATAACTTTTAAGTGTGTAAGAGAAAGTTCCAGATCCACAGAAGTTAGGCATCGGTTACCCAAAACAGGTCCTGCTTGGTGCAGCTTCTTATCAGGGAAAACACACCTAGAGAGGAGGGAAGAAGAGCGTTTATTGCAAGCGTGCAGGCAAGGAGCAAGCAGGTGTATACCTCAAATAAAGTTCCCCGAACAAAGGGAGGCAGGACCTTTTATACAGTCTTCCACAAAGAAGTACATACAAAAATTATGGACTACATAGGTTACCATCGCGGGCACAGTAAAACAAATTGCATTTTTTTCCCTCAGCATGTAGGCTAGTAAACTGGGTTTGACTGGCTCTAGCCATACGCAGGGTGCTTTGAGGACAATGGAGAGGAAGGGGCAGCTTCTGCTTGGTTTGAGCAGCTGCTAATTGAGCCACACCCAGCGCTATCACTTAAGGTTTTGTTTGATAATGGCTAAGCAGCTCCTGGCTGCATTGTCTGGCATCAGCTTGTGTTCTCTGAGCTGATTGTTGGTCTCAGAGGCCCTGGCTTAGGGACGCCTTAAAATAGTCCCAAAGCAGCTCTACTGAAGAATTCTTTGCTAACCATGTACTCTTGACACGGAAGGCCCAGGGGAATCATGACTGTCAGGGAGCAGCCAGGTTTACAATGTGAGTCATTCATTACTGAGCCCAGACTCATCAAAAATCAAGCATATTTATAGCAAGTAAGACATACCCAATTATTAATAGTTTTAAGGTAGTTCAGCTATTGTCTGATTTGATTCATTGATATAGAGTCTTAGAAAAAAATGATAATAAGGATACATAGTATAAAATGTTAGGAAGGGAAATTCAGAGTGCCTTTCTGTACTGAGTCAGTTCTCACCAATGTTTAGAACAGACTATCTAGACATGGAGAGGAAAGAGAACCAATTTAGCAACACAGAGTACATTGAAGTTTTATAAGGAAAATAGAGTTTGTCCCACAGAGGAAATCAGTCCCTGTGTGTGTGGGTGGAGAGACAGTTGGGAACATAGGAAACGAGCCAAAGACAGGAAAGCACTGCAGCATCAGAGAAGGGGGGAGGAAAAGTGGGGAGGAAGATAGTTCCTCTCCATTAGCAATGAAGCTGCAGGAGACTGAGGACTTGAGGTTGATTCATGACTAAGTTGTCCTGAAAACTGTCTATCTACATGTCAGGCAGGGACAGGTTACACAGGATTTCTCTCATTGTTTGTGGCTTTCATTTGTCAGATAATTGAATAATAAAATTCCATGAAGTTTCATGGGTAACTTTCTCTCTTTCTGCTCCTGTCCTCCATCTCTCTCTCCTTTCTACCCTCTCTCCCCTTCCACTGTCTCTTTGCCTATCCTTATGAAATGCTGGATGAACCAATGATGTAGTATATTATACAACAGAGAATATAATGAAACCTATTGCCGTTGAGTCAATTCCAACTCATAGCGACCCTACAGAACAGAGTAGAACTGCCCCATATGGTTTCCAAGGAGCAGCTGTTGTATCTGAACTGCCGACCTTTTGGTTAGTGGTCGTTGCTCTTAACCACTGTGCCACCAGGGCTCCATAGACAGTATACCAAAAACCAAACCCTTTGCCATGGAGTTGATTCCAATTCATATTGACCCTATAAGACAGAGTAGTACTGCCCCATGAGGTTTCCACGGAGAGGCTGGTGGATTCAAACTGCGGACCTGTCGGTTAGCAACCATAGCTCTGAACCACTGCACCAACATGGTACCAAAAAAAAAAAAAAAAAAAACCGTTGTGGTCGAGCCCATTCTGACTCATAGCAACCCTAAAGGACAGAGTAGAACTGCCCCATAGAGTTTCCAAGGAGCACCTGGTGGATTCGAACTGCCGACCTCTTGGTTAGCAGCCGTAGTTCTTAACCACTACATCACCAGGGTTTCCCATCAGGGTACAGTATAGTATAAATAGATTAAAATGGGGGGGGGGATGTAAGAGAATGTGCATTCTTTTCTTCTATTCATTAATGAAACAATAAATACACATTTATTGAACACTGATCATGCAGAAGGCATTGTATTAGTTCAGGAAAACAAAGAAAAACGATTCTGTTAATATAGGTGAACTAATAAAGCCACTGCCTCTGCTTATGCATTAGATCCTATATCCTCTCACCTTCTCAAAGTCATTGGTTCAGGAATTTTTTCATTTCTCTCTTACTTTTATTATTCTTCCCCCAGCTGTTTTTGGATCATTCCCATCAACACACAAGGAAACAAACCAACCAGCAAAAGTCTCTCAACCCACTTTCATCCAACTCCAGTTTCCAACTGATTTCTCTGATCCACTTAGCAAAATTCCTCAAAGGGTTGTTTACACTCATAGCCTCCAATTCCTCTATTCCCGTACTCTCTTAAGGCCACTTCAATCAGGTTTTTACTCCTACCACTCTACAGAAATTGTGTCTCATCTTCATCTTTCTTGATGGATGATCAGCTTTTGATACAGTTAAATCACTTCACTTGGCCCCCAGGACACTACACTCTTCAGTTTCCTCACATCTTACTGATCGCTTCTCAGTCTCCTCTGCTGATTCCTTCTTGTGTCCTGACCAGTTAATGGGGGAGGATGTCAGGGCAAAGTCCTTGGTCCTCTTCTCTTCTCCATTTGCTCTCAGTCTCATGGTGATCTCCTCTAGTTCACATGGTTTTAAATATCATCTACATCTGATAATCCTCATATTTTCATCTCTAGTTCAGTTCAGCCTTCTTTCCCATACCCCAGTTTAAATACTCAACTGCCTAGTTGATACATCTGCTTGGATGTTGAAGAAACATCCCTAACTCACAATGTCCAAAACTGAACTACTGGTAGTCCGTTCAAATTTGCTTCATCCAAATCCTTCCCTATATCAGCTGATAAAAAGTCTATCCTTTTAGTTACTCAGGTCGAAACCCTAAGATTTTGTCTCCTTCTCAATTTCCTGCTGAGTGAACCCTCAACATACATCCAGAATCTTATCATTTTTTACCATTTGAAATTCTAGTAGGTGATGCTGACAATGGCTGTTTCTTACCTGGATTTCTATAATAACCCCCTACTAGATTTCCCTGTTTCTTATCCTAGGATCCCTAATGTCAATTTTCAACACAGGAGCCTGATGGGTCCTTTTGAAATTTAAGTCATATCTGGGTTTTCTGGGTTTTTCATGTCAATACTATGCTTAATACTCTGCAATGACTTCTCCTGTCACATTGGTAACCTCTCCAACATCCTCTCCTGCAAATCCCTACCCCCGCCCACTCACCCTGCTCCCTCCACACCAAACTCCTTGCCATTCTTCCAAAATGCCAGGTGAGCTCCCGCCTTGGGGCTTTACACTGACTGTTTCATCTTCCAGGAATGATCTTCCCCTAGGTATCTCCAAGAGTAACTCTTCCACCTCTTTCAATTTTTTGCTCAACTTTCACCTTCTCAATGAGCCTACCTTAGCCACCAATCTAAAATTGCCACCTTCACTTCCAGCACTCTAGATCTCCCTACACGCTTCCATTTTTTGACTTATGAGCTTCTTATGTTAAGGGATCCGAGAGGCTGAATCACCTACTTAATCAGTTCTCTGTCAAACTATCAGGCCACGATCCAGTCACCTCCCTTGCTAAGTCACTCACTTACTAAAAGTTGTTTTTCGTTTTTTCTGGAAAACCCCGGCCAAAACCAGCTCAAACCAGCCCAAAGCTGTTAAGCATGGGCAGAACTGATGGAAGTAACCGACAAAGTGATCCAGGGGAAGCCCCAGCTGCTGCGCATGCCCAGTGAGGGAAATCCAGCGGAACTGTCAAACCACGCCCCCAAGCAGATGCTCTGGGTTTCACGGAACTCTAGTTCTCAATCACTTCTGTTGCGCTTGCGTAGTAAAATAAAATTGCCAGTACCTTTAATTCGAGGGGAGTGAAGCATTTCCAATCAGCAACAACACACCCCTTAGCCACCCTTATATGAATATGTATAACTCCCCCAAATCAAGAAACCTATAAAATGTAAACGTTTTTTTCAAATCGAGGAACTCAATCTGAGGTCCATACCTCTAATTTCCCGCTTGCTAGCCTGCAAGATACTCTTTCTCTCAAAAACAGCGTCTGAGAGTTTGGCTTTTTTCATGCTGTGCACAGGCCCATTGGTCCGGTTTCACTTACATATGCTTGCATAGAATGCTTATTTACTGCCCGTGTTCCGTGACCAGAGTCTAAGTTTCTTGAAGGGCAGGGATTTTCATCTTTTTTACTCGCTGATGATTTCCAAGCATTTGAACATAGCCTGGCACATAGTAGAAGCCCAATAATCATTTACTGAAGTTATGGATTCCTATCCTTGAGGAACTTACATTTTAGTGGGAGTGGCAAGCATAATAGGGTGCTTGAAGCACTTTGAGAATAAAGGGAGCCTTTAACTGTTGGGAGTAAAGGATTGGTGAGAGCTTCACGGAAAAACCAAAAATGACTTTGAACTAAACCCTAAGGAATGAATAAAAAGGTCAGGCAAAAAACCTGGAGTGGAAGCCTATGGAAGGCGTAGGGTGTTCAAAAAAGCACAAAGGTATGAAGTTATAAAGTATATCGTGTTAGCGGGGCCAAAAAATTAAACATAAAAATTTATAGCCTATGTCATCTTTATTTACTATCCTCATCTCCAGCAACTCTGCCTTCTATCTTCTTTTTCATTTGTTTTTCTGCTTAGATACTAGCTTCTTTTGTGTTGACTGGTTATAATTGTAATTCCTGAATTGAAGAAGTGCTGAAAGGCCAAAATTCACTGCATGAGATAAGACGAGGAAAGCACTCAGAAGGAAAGATCCAGAAGGGTGAATGAGGCTGAGGGTGATGATAGAGAGAGAGAGCCCAAAAGAGGAAAATGGAGACTCTGGGAGATTTCTAGCAGCTGTCATAAAGCTGGAAGTTTTAGAGACGAACTATTTTTCTGAGTGATGCAAAGTGACTTCTTTCTCCTCCAGAAAATTTCAGTAAATAATAACATTGATGTCAATGTTTCTTAGAATCAATTTGTTTACTTTCAATGAAACACTGATCTGAGACTGACCTCAAGGTAACTCAATATACTTGTGTTGCATTGGAGTTCAACAAAGGGTGGTTGTAGGTAAAGTACAGATTACATGGGAAGGACAGAGAGTTGGGAAGAGACTAGAAAGATAGCCAGGAGTAAAGAGCTTTGTATGCTATGCTAATAGTTGTGAATTATATGTTACAGACAATGGGGAGTCATTTCCATTTTAAAGAAAGGGAGTTAATGAGCAGATGCTGGGTAAATCTGGTGAGAAGTACAAGATTAATTGGTTAGAGATAGGCTGGTGGAGAGAATTAGGAGATTCTCCAACAGGAAAGGAGAAAGATGGTGAAGATTCTAAACTAGGGAAGGAGAGATGGATAAGAGAAGCTATGCAAATGTTTCTTCAAAAAGAGTCCATCTCGTCAGTACCAAATTACTACCACTAAGAACTTCTACAATGAGATGAGAAATTAATTTAGAAGTGGAGTTGGTAGGTAAACTGACTTAGGAAATCAGATTCAGAATGAGATTATTAAGATAGAGATTTTGCGTAGGTAACCATGCTGCTAACCAAGAAGAGGAGCTCAAGAGGAGCAAGTTCGCAGCTGAGAGAGGGGTTAAAATTATGTGTTCAAAACATGATGAACATAATCAATGTCACTGAATTGTTGTTAGGTGCAGTCAGTTCCGACTCATAGCGACCCTATGTACAACAGAATGAAACACTGCCCGGTTCTGCACCATCCCCACAATCACTGTTATGCTTGAGCCTATTCTTGAAGCCACTGTGTCAATCCATCTTACTGAGGGTCTTCCTCTTTTTCGCTGACTCTCTACTTTACTAAGGATAATGTCCTTCTCCAGGGACTGGTCCTTCCTGATAACATATCCAAAGTATGTAAGATAAAGTCTCACCATCCTTGCTTCTTAAGGAGCATTCTGGCTGTACTTCTTCCAACACAAATTTATTCATTCTTTTGGCAGTCTGTGGTATATTCAACATTCTTCACCAACACCATAACTCAAAGGTGTTAATTCTTCTTCAGTCTTTCTTATTCATTGCCCAGCTTTCACATGCATATAAGGCGATTGAAAACACCATGGCTTGGGTCAGGCGCACCTCAGTCCTCAAAGTGACATCTTTGCTTTTCAACACTTTAAAGAAGTTTCTGGCAGCAGATTTGCTCAGTGCAACGCGTCTTTTGATTTCTTGACTGTTGCTTCCATGCGTCTTGATTAGAGATGCAAGTAAAATGAAATCCTTAAAAACTTCAATCTTTTCTCCATTTATCGTGATGTTGCTTATTGGACCAGTTGTGAGGATTTTTGTTTTCTGTATGTTGCGGTGTAATCCATACTGAAGAATTTGATCATCAGTTAAGTGCTTCAAGTCCTCTTCACTTGTAGCAAGCAAGGTTCTGTCATCTACATAACACAGATTGTTAATGAGTGTTCCTCCAAACCTGATGCCACATTCTTTGTATAGTCCAGTTTCTCGGATTATTTGCTCAGCATCCAGATTAAGCATGGTGAAAGGATACAACCGTGACACACACCTTTTCTGACTTTAAACCACGCAGTATTACCTCATTCTGTTCGAATGACTGCCTGTTGGTCTACGTGCAGGTTCTGCTTGAGAACAATTAAGTGTTTTGGAATTCCCATTCTTTGTAATGTTATTCATAATTTGATATGAACCACAGAGTCAAATTCTTTTGCATAGTCAATAAAACACTGGCATTCTCTGCTTTCAGCCAGGGTCCATCTGACATCAGCAATGATATCTCTTGTTCCATGTCCTCTTCTGAATCTGGCTTGAATTTCTAGCAATTCCCTGTCGATGTACTGCTGCAGCCACTTTTGAATGACCTTCTGCAAAATTTTACTTTCGTGTGATTTTAACGATATTGTTCGATAGTTTCCACATTCTGTTGGATCACCTTCCTTTGGTCTAGGCATAAATATGAATCTTTCCAGGCGGTTGGCCAGGTAGCTGTCTTCCAAATTTCCTGGCATAGACAAGTGAGCATTTCAGTGTTGCATCCATTTATTGAAACATCTCAATTGGTATTTTGTCACTTCCTGGGACCTTGGTTTTCACTGATGTCTTTGGTGCAGCTTGCACTTCTTTCTTTAATACAATCGGTTCTAGATCATACACTAACTACTGAAATGATTGAACATCGACCAATTCTTTTTGGTACAGTAGCTCTGTGTATTCCTTCCATCTTCTTTTGATACTTCCTGTGTTGTTTGGTATTTTGCCCATAGAATCTTTCACTATTGTAACTTGAGGCTTGAATTTTTTCTTCAGTTCTTTCAGCTCGAGAAATGCCGAGCATGTTCTTCCCTTTTGGTTTTCTAATTCCAAGTCTTTGCCCATGTCATTATAATACTTTATTCTGCTCAAGTTACCCTTTGAAATCTTTTCAGTTCTTTTACTTCATCATTGCTTCTGTTCCCTTTAGCTATTCTACGTTCAAAAGCCAGTTTCAGAGTCTCTTCTGACATTCATTTTGGTCTTTTCTTTCTTTCCTGTCTTTTTAATGACCTCTTCCTTTCTTCATGTATGATGTCCTTGATGTCATTTCACAATCCGTCTGATCTTCGGTCATCAGTGTTCAATAAGTCAAATCTGTTCTTGTAAATCTTTTGAATTAGAATTTTTTTAAATAAATATATTGTTGTGTGCTGTTGAGTTGATTCCAACTCATAGCGCCTCATTATGACAGAGTAAAACTGCCCCATAGGATTTCCTATCCCATAATCTTTACAGGAGCAGTTTGAGAAGTCTTTCTCCCATGGAGCTGCTGGTGGGTTTGAACCCTGACCTTTTGATTAGTAGCCAAATGCTTAACCATTTCACCACCAGGGTGCATGCGCCTGCACACACACACACACACACATGCTCTCTCTCACTCTCTCCCACTCTTTTTCTCCCTCTCTCCCTCTGTCCCTCCCTCTCACTCCCTTCTCTCTCTCTCTGTATATATATATTTACCACAATAAAAAAAAAAAAATGTGTTCTGATTTAGAAACACTGAATTTGAGAAACCTTGTTGTTGGTACTGTCAAGTTGATTTTTGCCTCACAGAGATTCCATGTGATAGAGCGGAACTGCTGTAGTTTTTACAGGAGTAGATTGCCAGGTCCTTCACTTGTGAAGCTGCTGGTTGGGTTTGAACCACCAACCTTTTGGTTAGCACTAAGGTACCTCTAATGGGTACGTCTAAGAGAAAGATGCCTGATGAGCCATTGGGATACAACCTAAATAAAGCTCAGGAGAGCTGGAAATAGAGATTTTGGTGCCATCACCAGACGTGTGAAAGATGAAACCACGGGCGTGGATGTGATCATCTAGGGGGAATGTGGAAGAGGAAAAAGAGATCTAAGGACAAACCAAAGAGACATGGGCAGAGAAAGCAAAGCCCGTGAGAACAATGGAAAGAGCAGCATAAAAACTAAAAGGATACCCAGAAGTAGTTGTGTCACAGAAGTTAAAGAGAAGTTTCAAGATTGTTTCTCTCCCTCTCTCTCTCTTTCACACACACACACACACACACTCTCTCAGACATACACACACACATACACACTCCCCTCCTTTTGTGGTGAAATGAGATCCAGAGTCCAAGGACTAGAAGTGCAAAACAGAAAACTCCCTGTTTTTGCCTACTCACCTTATACCTTCTTAATGTTTTAACCTATCGCACAGTGCCAGGAAATAATAGTAGCAACAAAAATTAACCTTTGTTGAAGGTCAGGTACTGCACTAAGGTTTCACATAAATTTTCTCATCCAAAACTTATAACAACCCTACGTTGTCGTTGTTAGTTGCCATTGAGTCATTTCCCACTCAGAGCGACCATGTGTGTGCAGAGTAGAACTGCTCCACAGGGTTTTTAAGGCTGTGACCTTTCAGAAGTAGATTGCCAGGCCTGTCTTCCATAGTGCCTCTGGGTGGGTTTGAACCTCCAACCTTTTGATTGGCAGTTGAGAACTTAACCTTTGCACCACCCAGGGACCTAACAACCCTGTATGGGTTTTCATTTCCTATTTAAATATGTAAAAACTGAGGCTGAAAAACTTAATGTCTGTCTTAGTTATCTAGTGCTGCTATAACAGAAATACCACAAGTGGATGGCTTTAACAAACAGAAGTTTATTCTCTCACAATCTAGTAGGCTAGAAGTCCAAATTCAGGATGCCAGCTCCAGGGGAAGTCTTTTTCTCTCTGTGGGCTCTGGAGGAAGGTTGTGATCATCAATCTTCCCCAGGTCTAAAAGCTTCTCAGCGCAGGAATCCGGGCTCCAAAAGTCCCATTCTGCTCCTGGCACTACTTTCTTGGTAGTATGAGCTCCCCCGTCTCTCTGCTAGCTTCTTTCTTTTATATCTCAAAAGAGATTGGCTCAAGATACAACCTAATCTTGTAGATTGAGTCCTGCCTCATTAACACAACTGCCTGTAACCCTGCCTCATGAATATCACAGAGGCATGATTTACAGCACATAGCAAAATCACATCTGATGATAAAATGGTGGACAATCATGCAATACTGGGAATTATGGCTTAGCCAAGTTGACACACATTTTTAGGGGGCACAATTCAATCCATAACAATGCCCCAAGGTCAAAGACCTAGCAAATGGCAAAACTGGTTTTTACATCTAAACAGTCCATCTGCCTTTGTCCCTGCTGTACATTCAGCCTCCATCGGCTACTACATTCCATTTTGAGTATTCACTTGGATGGGAAAGATTAAAAATCTCACTTAATATATTTTTTGTAAGAAAGGTAGATCTAAAAGAAAAATTTGCAATCCACAGCGATAGAAGAAGGCAATGTTGATGATTGAGAATGAACCCGACACTAATAAAAGAGATTAAAAAGCAAGAGAGGAATACCAAAGGGCTCATAGGAATATAAATAATCTCAAGTGTTGGAGAAGGTTTATTTATTTTATTAGAGAAATAGAGATGAAAAGTTTTGCAAAACACTAAAAAAAAAAAAAAAAAAGTTGGGCTTCATTCCTATCCTGTAGATAATTTCTGCCACACTGCTTCCTCTCTTTCGCTTGTCGAACTCTTAGGTCAGATAAATGTTTAGTCATTTTGGCTTTATCAGAGACTGGCAAAGTACCTGCACTTAGGCCTTCACTGAATGTCCAAAAAAGGCTGTCATTTCCCGTCTTATGCAGCCTATTTCTGATAGCAGAATCTTCAGATACATTCTTTACGGTCCCTGTGCTCCAAGTCTGTTTCTAGAAGGACATTTTTCAGTTTAAATAAAGTAAGAGCAATTTAACTTCATCTGTTTTTAAAGATTCTCAGGTTATTTTTTTCAGCATCAAAACAACACCTTGTTTATAAATATTTTACCTTTCAAGGCTAAATTGAGTTGTGAAGTTATGAGTGTCCTTAAATACACTAACTGTATTCCTGAAAATCAAATCTTAATGGGGTAAAATTAACAGAGGGAAGGGCAGTACAGTGGCATCACTAAGGTTGGTGTCTCCCAGTGAGGTAACTCATAGGATCACCCCCATGGACCTCCTCCCATACCAGACCATACAGATTTCTTAGTAATGTTTTTTGCACTCATGTTACTTGTAAATCATAATTCTTATATCACTGGATGTAATGGCAAGAGCAATGACATAAACAACTGGCAAAATTAAAATTACACCTTTAAATTACAATATCATATGCATGGCCTAAATGTATTTACATTTGCATAGTTTCATGTGGTTAAGGAGAAAATTTGGTAAGAAAATAATAGAATTAGAAGTAAAAACATCTAAGAACTAAATCAAAATTATGTTCACTGTAATGTTAAAATTTACCATTACATGAGACACATTAATGGATTAGGTTTACATAATCAATAACAACCCAAATACTGTAGACATAGTAGACAAATGCATAAGGAAATATATCCATAAATGAAATAATACCATAAAAATAAAGAGGAACAAGGACACAAGCATTTCAGCACTTAGTGAACATCTTGAATAAATCAGAACTTTCCTTTCCTGGCCTTCAAAGCTTTGAACTTGTGAGTGGCTTCATTAAAATCAATGCCTTTCACCAGCTCACTTTTTAATGTGTCACTATTTTTTATACCATAATTCAAACTTAAACCCTGAAAATTTCATTAAAGTCTGGTGTGTATATATATATATATAATATGAATACTAACAACAAAATCATTTTGTAAAATCCACAATGAAGTACAACATTATTAGTAATTGAGTGGAAGCCTTTTTTGATTTTTTTCCTCTAATCACTACTTCCTTCTCAAAAATGTTGTTGATATAGATTCACAAATACTAATTAGCACAATACCAAAACCAAAAACCAAACCCAGTGCCGTTGAGTCGATTCCGACTCATAGCGACCCTATAGGACAGAGTAGAACTGCCCCGTAAAGTTTCCAAGGAGCACCTCGCGGATTTGAACTGCTGACCCTTTGGTTAGCAGCTGTAGCACTTAACCACTGCGCCACCAGGGTTTCCAATTACCACAATACTATAGCTAAAACACCAGAAAATTTGACAGAATCAGCAACTATAAGAACACTGGCACAACGAAAATAACAGCTTGTTCTTGTAGTGCATGCAAATGAAACCACTGATTCGAAGTGTCATTGTAATTGGGTAATAATGACAGCTTTGACTGGAACACATTATACCTGTTGCCATCAAGTTGATTTCCACTCAGAAGGTTCAAAAAGTAAATTAGCATAGTTTTAACCTTGTAGGTATATTGATACCAGGTTTTCAAAATGGCTCAAACCAGTTCAGCCCTGGCCAATGAAGCGAAACAGGGATAGACCTGACATTTCACAATTTGGCAGATTCGACAGGGTACCCGGAATAGAAAAAATTATGAGTTGAAGCCCTGGAATGGGAGACTCAGAAGAGGCATGGTGAGATCTTTCAGGAGCCTGATGCATGAAACTGGATTATTGGCAGGACTGTAAGAGAGTGATACACGTTCAAAGTGACGAGGTCAGTGATCATCTTTGAGCGGGATACCGCCATCTTTGAGCTGGGTGCCACCATGTTTGAGCAGGGCAGTGCTGCTTCAGGCTGTGCCCAAGATCCGAGGGCAAGTGATTTGGTCGCTATGCATTGCGTATGATGCCCTTGTTCTCTAATAGGGAGATTAAGTTTCTAGAAGGCTTTGACCCGTAATTTTTCCCCTTCCGGCTACCTTTCTGGTTCACCATAACTTTGAAAATTTGGGTCTGTAAGGGCTGAGGACCATGGCCTCGGGGGACATCTGGGTCATTTGGCATAATATAGTCCATAAAGAAAATGTTCTATACCCTACTTTGATGAGTAGGCATCTGGGGTCTTAAAAGCTTGCCAGTGGCCATCTAAAATACACCTGTTGGTCCCATCACATTTGGAGCAAAGGAGAATGAAGAAAATCAAAGATACAAGGAAAATATTAGTCCAAAGAACTAATGGACTATATGAACAACAGCTTCCACCAGCATGCCCAGAACTAGATGGTGCCCACCTACCAACACTGACTGCTCTGACAGGGATCACAGTAGAGTGTTCTGGACAGAGTGGGAGAAAAATGTAGAACAAAATTCAAATTCACAAAAAAAGATCAGGCTTATTGGTCTAACAGACTGGAGGAACCACAGAGATTATGGCCCTCAGACACCCTGCTAACTCAGAACTGAAGCCATTCCCGAAGTCCACTTTTCAGCCAAAGATTAGACAGGCCTATAAAATAAACAATAACACATGTGAGGCATCAAATACAGGAGACCAAATGGGCAACACCTGCCCGGTAGCAAGGACAAAAAGGCAGGAAGGGACAGAAAACCTGGAGGAATGGACACAGGGAACCCAGGGTATAAAGGGAAAGGGGAATGCTGACACATTGTGGGACTTGTGACCAATGTTGCAAAAAAATTTGTGTACACATTTTTTAATGAGAAAATAATTCATGGTGTAAACTTTCACCTAAAACACAATTAAAAAAAAAAAAAGATTGGGTCTGTTCCAGTGATGCTTCCTTGAACAAGACTGAATTGGGCAGAATCAGCTTGAAGCCCTGATTGATACACGTGAGCTGGGCTTACAGAAAAAATTTTTTTGTTCTTATAACTAACTATAAAGATATTTCTTATAAAAAAATAACATATTTCTACTGAAACATTGCACAAAATTTTGTAGACAGTCATTTCGGTGTCACCCCCTCTGACAGTGTTCCTGGTGCAGCCTGCACCTCCTCCCCGCCCACAGCACCACCTTAATGATGCCACTGGGTCGTAGTTACAAAATCTTCTCATTTCCGTATTTCAAGATGTCTAAAACAGCTCTACGTTTTATGGTATAGAAAATATGGTAAAATTTCAAATTCCTCTTAAATACAAGCCCATATAAGGAATACATTTATGTAGTTTCACTGGTTTTTAAATCCCTGGCTCTCTTAATGTCTACCCTTTTCACTGTTTGCTTTCTTATTAAATCACAATAGGTTTTAAAAAAACACAAAATGAAGATGCCAGTCATATACCAATGTACTCTATTACTCTAATATGACTGTGAAAGCAGACAAAAAAGGGGCTGAGTGACATTCTGTCCTAAGCATTGTAGGTGGGCCATAGAGTGGGGACACATTTGCTGGAAGTCAGGATACAGGACTTCAGCTCTGGGTTTGTTCAATAACTGGTTGCGACATGTTGGGCAAGTGACAGCTCTTGGTTACAGAGTACAGTAATATATTTACTCATTTTTTCATTCAACTATCAACAAACAGTTTATCACCTAAATTTTTTTTTATGTGCTAATTATAGGGGCAGTGGTGGTTCAGTGGTAGAATTCTTGCCTTCCATGAGGGAGACCTGGGTTTGATTCCCAGCCAAGCACCTCAGGTGCAGCCACCACCCATTATTCAGTGGAGACCTATATGTTCCTACAATGCTGAACAGGTTTCAGCAGAGCTTCCAGACTAAGACAGACTAGGAAGAAAGGGCTGGTGATCAACTTCTGGAAACCTGCCAATGAAAACCTTATGAATCACAGCAGTTGGATCCACAGCTGATCACGGGGATGGCACAGGACCAGGAAGAGTTTGTTCTGTGGTACATGGAGTTGCCATCATCAGGCAGCTAAGAACAACATGTGCTAATCACTTTACTAGAAGTCAGCAGTAAGTTTTGGTAAGTTGTTGATGCATCTATCTATTCTCAAGCCTGACATTTCCTTCACAGGACAAGTCTTGTTTCTCAGTCTCAGCCTGTCCTAATACCCAAGCTTTATTTCTGAGACATAGTGAAAGTAATCTTAATATTTCTGCATATGTATATTTCTCTAGTGGTAAAAATAAATGATAAAAATGAATAGTAATAACTAAATTATCATAAGGATATTTTTCCAAAGTTCTCTCTTACCTCCAACTAAAAAAAAAAAATTATTTGGTATAGGAAGTGAAACAATAAACAGGCATCAAAAGGAACACAACAGAAAATTCCAGAACTCAGAACTATTTAAGAGTTTTGAGAAAGCAAATTAATACCTTCTCTTTCTCATTAATTTGGAAGTTACTGAGTTCTTTGCTTAAGAAAAATCCAGAACCAGACAAAAAGTTGCAATGTGATATTTTTATGAAAAGATATCTTGCCAAGTATGTGCTAAAACAAACAGAAACCAAACAAACCCCCCAAAATCAGAGCAAGTTAGGTAGGTGTGTTTTACCAAAATATAAGAGAAAAATAGGTTAGACTAAGCAATGATTAATGCAAGTTAATGACTATTGAGAAAAGATTCCTAAGTACTCTTATTCCTCTAGTCTTGCTTTAAATTGTCATTTTGGATACTGTAAGAGATTTGAAGAATTGCTTATAGTTTTTTTTTTTTTAATTATTGTACTTTAGATGAAGATTTACAGAACAAACTAGCTTCTCATTAAACATGTAGTGCGCATATTGTTTTGTGATGTTGGTTACCAATCGCACGGCATGTCACCACTCTCCCATCTCGACCTTGGGTTCCCTATTACCAGCTTTCCTTTTCCCTTCTGCCCTTCTAATCCTTGCCCCTGGGCTGGTGTGCCCCTTTAGTCTCATTTGTTTTATGGGCCTGCCTAATCTTTGGCTGAAGGGTGAACCTCAGGATTGTCTTCATTACTGAACTAAAAGGGTGTCCAGGGGGCTATACTCTCAGATCTTCTCCAGTCTCTGTCAGGTCAGTAAGCCTGGTCTTTTTTTGTGAGTTAGAATTTTGTTCTACATATATCTCCAGCTCTGTCCAGGACCCTCTCTTGTGATTCTTGTCAGAGCAGTCAGTGATGGTAGCCGGCCCCATCTAATTGTGCTGGACTCAGTCTGGTGGAGGCTGAGGTACTTGTGGTCCATTAGTCCATTGGACTAATCTTTCCTTGTGTTTTTGGTTTTTTTCTTTCTCCCTTGCTCCCCAACAGTCACATATCTTAGATGGCCGATCACAAGCTTTCAAGGCTCCAGGTGCTACTGACCAAAGTAGAATGTAAAAAATTTTCTTTATAAACTATATTTTGCTAATTGAGCTAGATATTCCCCAAGACCATGGTCCCCGCAGCCCTCGGCCCAGTAATTTGGTCTCTCAGGGAGTTTGGATGTGTCTGTGGAGCTTCCATGACCTTGTGCTTATAGTCTCTTAATTGAAGTTTTTTTTTTAATTGAGTTCTATTATCATAGAACAAGCCCAGTTGAGTGGAAAACTATGGAAGTTCTTTGTCTCAATTAACCAATGTCTTTGGACCATGATTCCATTGAATAGCAATTACCCTAACTTGAGAAAAGTAAAATAATCAGGAGAGAACATTAATCTAGGATTCTGATCTTGCAGTCCAACAAACCAGCAAAATATGGTTAAAGATGAAGACTTCTCTCAGTCATAGTCTCACATCTTTGCTTACTTACTTTCTCAGTCTCAACCTTCACTCTAACTTTATACCACCTGAATTCCTAGATTTACCTCTAAGATTTTTAGATTAAGTTATGGGTACTTCAGATGTAATAAAAAAACAGACCAAACCCAGTGCCGTCGGGTCGATTCTGACTCATAGCGACCCTATAGGACAGAGTAGAACAGCCCCACAGAGTTTCCAAGGAGCGCCTGGATTATTTTCCTTACTTTTTTAAGCTTTAGCCAGCCAAATTATATTGTTTAAATGGCTTGTGTAAGCAAGTAATATTGATCAGAAGATGGAAAATACCAAACCAAATATATTAGAACTTTGAATTGCTCTTCCAGACACATCTTAATAGTTTAGATTGTATCTATAACTGTGAAGGAGCCCTGGTGGTTCGAACAGTTAAGCGCTTGGCTGCTAACTAAAAGGTTGGCAGTTCGAGCCCATTCAGCTCCTCCACAGGAGAAACACCTGGTGATTCGCTTCCATAAAGATTACAGTCAAGAAAACCCCATGGGGACAGTTCTGCTCTGTCACATGGGGTCACTATGAGTAGAAATGGACTCGATGGCACCCAACAACAACTATAACTGTGGACTGAAAAATTTGGTCTAAACAGCCACCACATTTTATCTGCATGTTGTAATTGCTGGGGGCAGGCGTCCTTAAGCGTTGATCTCCCAGACAAACAGTAGAACTGGTCTATGCCTAAAGGAAATCCCAAATCTATGATAAAAAATATTTATGGCAAGTGCATTGAGACGAAGATATGGTGTTTATCTTACACCCACAAAGTACGTAGGATCTACAGCCACAATTAGGAAGACCACTAGCTGTGTCCTTACCCAAATGTGGGCATTTTCACCCCATAACGTTTTTTTTTAACGGTTTACCTAACCAAGTCTTCTGCTGGACTGAAAAGGTCTTCAGAGCAGGGAGTAAAGTTCGTTGCTGTATCCTCAGTGTCTCTACTGCCTGGCAAAAAGTAAGTGCTCCATAAATGTTTAATAGATGACATTTTTCTGAAAGACTTGTGGATTATACTGGAAGAGCTGTAATCGATGGTCAAATCCACAGAATTTTGAGGTTTCCCTTCCTAACATCTTCATCTAAGTTTTTCATTTTCTGTATTAGCAAGCACAGGCCAGGCCAGCAGAGGGCAGTACAACAGATTATGGAAGGCGCCTGTGGAGGCCTTGCACATAAAATACACTGGTATAGCAGAGTTTTGGGGGTGAGACTTTAGGTTGCTATCATTTCCTTGGTACTGAATATATAGTATTCATTCATTTTTCTAAAGTTTTGACACATTGCACCAGTGTGTGTTCACATGTCCAGTAGGATGTTCAGAAAAGAAATAGTCCCCAGTTTCTGGCTGAGTGCCAATTCAAGGGGAGGAAGTCACTTTTCCAAAGTGATTTGGGTCCTACAAGGCCGTGGAAAGCACATACAAATGGCCATCACAAATTAACATATTGTGAGTGTAGCTTTTACGCAGAAGGTATTAGTGTGGTTTTTTTAAAATTCATTTCCCAGGTTCAAAGGAGAGATTCCATGCTCATGAAAACAGGTCCCAAAATAGATGAAGTTACTTCAAACAATCCTGAAAGATTTAGTGTGTTTTCAGTGAGGGGAACAACAAAGGACATTTCTTTTCCCCTGCCACGAATACCAGAAAGCTTTAACATTATTTTTGGGAACAGGGAAGAAAATGCAAATCATGGCTATAGTTCATCCTCAGAACACTACATGGGATTTTGTTTTCTAGAACATGTGGAAGTATTTTGATTGTCCTTGTTGGAACAAAGTACCAAAGGTCATTCTGTAAGTAACTTTGTGCCTGAGAGTATTATTAATTTATAATAACTTCTAATGATAATTTTTTTTCTTTTTTACCACCTTATTTTAATAATTACGGATTTTTATTTTTTAATAATCTGTTGTGTTAGAGACAATGTCCCTTTTAGTGCAGTCCTTACCTTCCTCAACTGAATAAATATTTATTTATTATCTACGTTGTGCTATGCAGTCAGCTGGCCTTGTTTGTCTCTCCCCTCAAGGAGCTCTGTCTAGTTTCTGAACATCTACAATGAATGTACAGAAAATAAAAATATAGCTGATAAAGTCCATTGTCATATTCCTCCTCCCTCAATGTTTACTGTCCCTTGTACTTTTTTTAAAGATTAATTTTAACAACACTTATTAATTCCTTGTTAAGGGACCAGCACTGAGAAGTACACAGAAGGAACTTATGACTTGTCAGCCTTGGGGAAACTATACAAACTTGGGGGCTAAGAATTAGGAGATTTGGAGTCTAAAGCTGCATCAGTCCAATACTGAGAGTATATCTAGGCCAAGACTGAAGGGATTAGGCCACCTGATCAGGAAGAACTCAGCATCTAGTTTCAGACTGAAATTGAGAAGGGTAATGACTTGGGAAAAGAGGATAAAGTAATCTACCTCCCATAACCACTATAATGAACTTACTTTAAAGGTTGAGAATGCCATGTACCAAAAATTCAATCAGATTTCCAGAGCTCATCAATAAAACAAAGGAGATTTTGGTCTATTAAAAACTAAATAGAGTAGAAATGAAGGTAATCCGGCTTTAGAGTTTTGTTTTTTAAACCAACACAGATTTTAAGAGGTTGATATTCTACCTTTTTGCTAAATGTAGAGAATTTGATAGCCTGAGTTCAAGCTAGTGAAATAGAAAAGTTGGCGAAGTGAATGCATTTTACAGAACAGCTGATGTCCCCCAAACCAACTACGCTCTCAAAGCCACTCATGTCCCCAAATCAGTTATGCCACCGAAATCAGTTTGCCTAAAACAAAACTTGGGCTTGACACCTAAGAAAGAGACTGCGTAGGTGTGTGTGTGTGTGTGTGTGTGTGTGTGTGTGTGTGCAAATACATGTGTGTAGTATGTGTGCATGTGGGAATGAATGTGTGTATGTTGGAGCAAAGAAGGTATAGGAAGATTTTTCTTTGTTCAATCAGCAGTTCTCTCAAGAATGATGAAGACACAAAGAATTATTAGTATTTACACATTCTCTGCTTGTTACTGAAATGGTCACAGTTTTGTCCCAATTCTCAGTGCTCTCTTTATGGTCTTCTAAACTGTAAGAAACATAAATTATCCATGTTTTGAGAAGTTCTAGCTTTCTAAACTCTTATTAAATGTCAAAGTACTTGAGCAGACATCATGTATCTGCTAACAATTTTGAATCTTGAGAAATTTCCTTAATTGAAGGAAGGAAGTCTAGGCAGTGAGAAGATGAGTTTGGGAATTATACAGACCTGGATCTTAATCCCGGCTCTATTGTTTACTGACTGTGTATGCTTCAAGCCTACTAGACTATGAGAGAATGCACTGTTTGTTGAAGCCATCCACTTGTTATACTTCTGTTATAGCAGCACTAAATAACTAAGGCAGAAAGTTTGTTAACCTCTCTGAGCCTCAGTTCCTCTCCTGTAAAATGAGTTTATAATAGTACCTACCTCACAGCATTTGTTACAAGAAAGAATTGAGATATTGTATGCTACATATTTAGTATAGGAACAGACAGTAATCTGTAATGATGACAATGGTCTTGTTTGCAAAATAAAATGTACACAAAATAACAATTAGACAACATAACAATATGCCACAGTATATGGTTTTCCTCAGTATTTCCTTAACTTCAGAAGTCACCGACCATATTCTCAACTTTATTGTCATTTATTTAATATTTTCAATTGATAAATAAATTTAGCTTTGTCGTAAACAATAAGACTTGTGAAATCACAGATTTAATGTGCTAATTATGTTTTTCTAGTAAATATCTACATAAAACTAAAGCTTTTAAAAATGTTTGTATGTCACTTAAAACTATCTCATGTATTCCCAGGAGTATACACATCACATTTTGGGAATAACTTGCTGCCACTGAGTCAGTTCTGACTCATAGCAACCCTGTAGGACAGAGTACAACTGCCCCGTAGAGTTTCCAAGGATCGCCTGGTGGATTCGAACTGCTAACCTTTTGGTTAGCAGCTAGGCTCTTAAGCACAACGCTACCAGGGTTTCCATTTGGGAATGAAGGAATGACAAATAAGTGAGCATACATAAAAAACAAAAAACAAACAAAAAAAGATAAACATAAACTGAGGAAGGCTTTAAGTGTGAGGTAGATTTGAGCAGGGGCTTGACAGGGGAATAAAATTGGAAGACTCACATAAGAAACAATTTTTACATGAATGAATTAATCAATATCTCACCAGGTCAATTATACCTTTTTGCGTCAGTGGGGCGGGATAATAGAGCGCCAATTCTTGCTGACATTCTTGCCTTGATCTGTGGTCCCATAACTGATCCAAAGGGGACTAACACGTAAAGAAAGTGGACAAACATTTTACTCTGTCCTTTTATGTCAAATCATTGAAAAAACAAAATCCACTAATTATTGGTATAAATACCACTTTCTGATTGTGTGTACTGTGTAAGTTACTTTCCCTCTCTAATTCATTATATCCTCATCTGTAAGATGGGAATAACACTTGCTTCACCATCATTGTGAGGATTAAATGAGATAATGTTAGTAAAGTGTTCTTCAATGTGCTGTCACATTCTCAATAAATAGTTATCATAACTCATCACATTAGTACTTGTAAAGTTTAACAAATAAGTACTAAGAAAAATACAACAGGACCTCCAGGTATGACAAAAGAAATACTCCTGTTGATCATATATAGGTCCTCAGGGATGAAAGTATGAAAGCTCAGTCATCCCTGAAAGAAGAACAGAGGGTTAATCTTCCCGATTCTGATGCATCAATGAAATGAGACCCCTATTTCTACTCTCTTCTCTAAAGGACGCTGGGCCCTTTCAAATGGAAATCTTGCTTACAGAATAACTGGGTATGCGATTAAATATATTTATATTTGCTTTGCATCTACTTCCTATAGCAGAAAACCCATTCATCAATTCATTCATGGGTAGAGCAAGATGTAGTTGGCTCCCCACAACTTCTAAGAAGTTGATAAACCTGTAAGAAACTTGAGTTACTCACATGAGCTCAGGTGACAGTTTCTACTGTGCATAATTTCCAGCTCTATGTCCATTTGTTAAAAAAAAACAGCAGACGTATTTGGAATTCACTTGGGTGTTCTGGATTTTCACAAAATACCATAAACATGAAAATTTACTTAAGGAGAACTAAGAGAGTAAGATCTTAAAATCTGAGAAAATCTACATGTGCATATTGAGTTTACAGGAAAAAGAGTATTTACCAACATGTTTCTTAAAACAAACAAAAAAATTTCTTAGTATTTCCAGAGCTTATCTCACTGGAACTCAAAATATTTTATGGAAAACAAAACAAAACAAAAACTTCTCAATATTCCTGCCAAACAGGTATGAACACAATACTTCCACTTCCATTTTGCAGAGAAGACAAGGTTCAGATTAGTTACGTGATTTTCTGCAATGTTCACCTCCCTCCACAGTTTAATAGTTTGAGAAATATGTTGCCTATAGCAATTGAAATCTGTGTTGGAAGATGTACAGCCAGAATGCTCCTTAACAAGGATGGCGAGATTACGTCTCACATACTTTGGACATATTATCAGGAGGAATCAGTCCCTGGAGAAGGACATCATGCTTGCTAAAGTAGAGGGTCAGTGAAAACGAGGAAGACCCTCAACGAGATGGATTGACACATTGACTGCAACAATGGGCTCAAGCATAACAATGATTGTGAGGATGGCACAGGACTGGGCAGGGTTTCATTCTGTTGTACATAGAGTCGCTGTGAGTCAGTCTGACTTGACAGCACCTAACAACAGCAACAACAAATAGCAACTGTTTGGAGGCCTGGTGGTGCAGTGGTTAAGAACTCAGCTGCTAACCAAAAGGTTGGCAGATTGAATCTACCAGCCACTCCTTGGAAACCCTATGGAGCAGTTCAACTCTGTCCTATAGGGTCGCTATGAGTCCGAATCGACTTGATGGCAACAGTCTTATAGCAACTGTTTAAATCTCAGTGATTTAAAATATTCACCAGCAGAGACTGAACAGAGAGCTATCGCCTCTTAATATAAAATCAGAGCAACTTTTGTGGTCCTTCCTATAATACACAACAGCAGCCAATCTCTTCTCAGTCTCCTACACTCACTGTGTTTGTGAAAGACCTATTCTCAGGGAAACCTTACTTAGCCCTCCTTTTTAGTTTTTCTTCTTTTAAAAGCAATGCCATTCAATATACCCTGTGACCACAAATCACTTACTTTTTTAACAGATGAATGACTAGTGTGTAAAATCAAATAATATTAATATATCACAGTGTTTAAAATATTGCATTAAAATTTACACCTTCCATATCGGGGTATTTCATGTTTTTAGGAAGCATGATACATATTCTGCAAGGTGGGAAGTGCTTGCTGCTTGGTGCAAAGTCTATCCCATGGAGTCCAGTCACTGGCGTCTGGTACAGAACACTTCCTGGAGAACAGGCTGGAGCAGTGTTAGTACTGGTCTGTCAGCAATCCATGTCGGATGCTTTCTTAACCGCCACGGGTAGATCCTACACCCGTTACCTATGTGTACCCTGGAATGTGTGACTTGGCTTGTGTTTGTGGACATAGAAGGCTATTGATCCAGAACCTCTAGGTAGAAATGGTGCCTCAGTCATACCTTGCTTGGCTTCTGTCTCTAGCATTTAACGTGTAATCGAACACGGAACAGTTCCTGTCCCGTGAAACAAGCCACAATTTAATCTAATCGGTTCATTTAGGTCATGTAAGTATAATCAAAACAAGGTATAGAAATAATATTCCATTCTTAATTCAGGCTAATAGATAGTATATGCCTTCTATAAATTGCTTTATCCTTTTGAGTGACTCACTTTATTCCTGCTCAAGAGTCTGATAAAGGAAATTGTTAGTATCATTTTGTGGAGTTCAGGATTTTTTAGTAAAGTGAACCATCCTCCTTGGTGATAGACTCAGAGTGATGTTACTAAGAATGTGGAAGTGAGGAAAGTCACCCTCCAAGTGTTTACCTGTGAGATTAACTAAGAGCAGAGATACGCAAACCCCCTTTAAGAATCTGATTAATTCTCTAGCATGGCAACCACACTGAATATAATAATGTACCTAAAGAAAAGAAAATCTCTCATTTTGAAGCGTTGGGGAAGAGAAGTTAGCTAGCTATTGTTATTGTTGTTAAGCACCGCCGAGTCAGTTTTTGACTCATAGGGAACCCATGTGACAGAGTAGAACTGCCCCATTGGGTTTTCTAGGAAAGCAGATCACCAGGTTTTTCTCCGTGGAGCTGCTGGGTGGGTTTGAACAGCCAACCTTTTGATTAGCAATCAAGTGCTTAACCTTTGCACTCCTGTAGCTAGCTGTAGGGACACAGGAAATGGACGGTCAAGGCTGGCAGCGCTTATATAAATGACCTGGTCATAGAATCCACCAGAGCATGAGGCATTGAATCTGTAAACCCAACACCCAACTGTGCCTGCTCAGACTTACGCTCACCAGTGATCTTCAGAAAATTTTTACAGGAACTGAAACATTGCCTAAGCCGATGTGACTATTGAATCTTTTTGGCAGTTATTTTTCTCTTGTTGTAAATCAATAATTGTCTTCTAATTTTATACATCGATCACTTACGAATTTTTTTTTTTTATTGTGCCTTGGATGAAGGTTTACAGAGCAAATTAATTTTACACTAAACAATTAAAATACATATTGTTTTGTGACATTGGTTGCCAACCCCATGACATGTCAACACTCCCCCTGTCTCCACCGTGGGTTCCCCCATTACCAATTTTCCTGTCCCGTCGTGCCTTCTCATCCTTGACGCTGAGCTGGTGTGCCCATTGAGGGCCTGCCTAATCTTTGGCTGAAGGGTGAACCTCAGGAGTAGCTTTGTTACTGAGCTAAAAGTGTGTTGGGGGGCCATACTCTCGGGGATTCTCCAGTTTCTGTCAGACCAGTAACTCTGGTCGATTTTTGTGAGTTAGAATTTTGTTCTACATTTATCCCCAGTTCTGTCCAGGACCTTCTCTTGTAATCCCTGTCAGAGCAGTCGGTGGTAGTAGCCGGGCACCATCCAGTTGTGCTGGACTCAGTTTGGTGGAGGCTGTGGTAGTTGTGGTCCCTTAGTCCTTTGGATTAACCTTTCTCTTGTGTCTTTGGTTTTCTTCATTCTCTCTTGCTCCATACTGGGTGAGATAAGTGGACTATCTTAAATGGCTGCTCGCAAGCTTTTAAGACCCCAGATGCAGCTTACCAAAGCAGGACGTAGAACATTTTGTTTACAAACTATGTTATGCCAATTAAGCTAGATGTTCCCCAAGACCATGGTCCCCACAGCCCTTAGCCTAGTAATTCCCTCCCTCAGGGAGTTTGGATGTGTCTCTGAAGCTTTCATGACCTTGACTTGGTCAAGTTGTGTTGGCTTCTCCAGTGTTGTGTACTTCACCAAAGTTACCACTTATCTATTGTCCATTTAGTATTTTTGTTCCCCAGCCCTCCCTTCCCTTGTAGCCATCAAAGTTTCTTTTTGTGTGTAAACCTTTTCATGAGTTTTTATAGTAGTGGTCTCATACAATATTTGTCCTTTTGTGATTGACTTATTTCACTCAGCATCGTGCCTTCCTGATTCACCCATGTTGTGAGATGTTTTACAGGCTCATCACTGCTCTTTATCATTGCATAGTATTCCATTGAGTGTATGTATTGTTTATCTATTCATTTGTTGATGTGCTTCTAGGTTGTTTCCATCTTTTTGCTATTGTGAACAATGCTGCAGTGAACATGGGTGTGCATATGTCTATTCGTGTGACAGCTATTTCTCTAGGGTATATTCCTAGGAGTGGGATTGCTGGATCCTATGGTATTTCTATTTCTAGCATTTTAAGGAAGCACCATATCATTTTCCAAAATGGTTGTACCATTTTGCATTCCCACCAGCAGTGCATAAGGGTTCCATTTCCCTGCAGCCTCTCCAACATTCGTTATTTTCTGGTTTTTTTTTTTTTTGATTCATGCCAGTAAGGTCGGGGTGAGATGGTATCTCATTGTAGTCCTGATCTGTGTTTCTGTTATGGCTAGTGATTGTGAGCATTTCCTCATGTATTTGTTAGCCATCTGAATGTCTTCTTTGGTGAAGTGCTTGTTCATGTCTTTTGCCCATTTTTTAATTGAATTATTTGTTTTTGTTGTAGAGATGTTAGATTTTCCTGTAGATTTTAGAGGCTAGACCTTCATCAGGTTTGTCATAGCTGAATATTTTTTCCCAGTCTATATGTTCTCTTTTTACTCTTTTGGTGAAGTCTTTTTTTTTTTTTTTTTAATTTTTATTGAGCTTTAAGTGAAAGTTTACAAATCAAGTCAGCCTCTCATACAAAAACTTATACACACCTTGTTATATACTCCTAATTGCTCTCCCCCTAATGAGACAGCGCACTCTTTCCCTCAACTCTCTGTTTTCGTGTCCATTCGGCCAGCTTCTGACTCCCTCTGCCCTCTCATCTCTTCTCCAGACAGAAGAGGCCAAAATAGTCTCATGTGTCTACTTGATCCAAGGAGCTCATTCTTCACCAGTATCATTTTCTATCCCATTGTCCAGTCCAATCCCTGTCTGAAGAGTTGGCTTTGGGAATGGTTCCTGTCTTGGGCTAACAGAAGGTCTGGAGATCATAACCTCTGGGGTCTTTCTAGTCTCAGTCAGACCATTAAGTCTGGTCTCTTAATGAAAATTTGAGGTCTGCATCCCACTGCTCTTCTGCTCTCTCAGGGGTTTTCTGTTGTGTTCGTCATGTATTTGTTAGCCATCTGAATGTCTTCTTTGGTGAAGTGCTTGTTCATATCTTCTGCTCATTTTTTAGTTGAATTATTTGTCTTTTTGTTGTAGAGGTGTTGGATTTCCTGTAGATTTTAGAGACTAGACTTCTGTCAGGTTTGTCATAGCTGAATATTTTTTCCCAGTCTGTAGGTTCTCTTCTGGTCCCGGGCTGATACAATCTCTGGTTTATGTGGTCCTTTCTGTCTCTTGGGCTCGTAATTACCTTGTGTCTTTGGTGTTCTTCATTTTCCTTTGCTTCTTTTTTTTCCAGGTGGGTTAAGACTCATTGATGCATCTTAGATGGCTGCTTGCTGGAGTTTAAGACCCCAAAAGCCACTCTCCAAAGTGGGATGCAGAATGTTTTCCTAATAGATTTTATTTTACCAATTGACGTAGATGTCCCCTGTAACCATGGTCCCCAGACCCCATCCCCTGGTATGCTGGCCTTCGAAGTGTTTACTTTATTCAGGAAACTCCTTTGCTTTTAGTTTAGTCCAGTTATGCTGACCTCGCCTGTATCGTGTCGTCCTTCCCTTCACACAAAATAATTCCTATCCACAATCTAATCAGTGAAAACCCCTCTCTGTCCCTCCCCCCTTTTGTAACCATGAAAGAATACTTTCTTCTCCGTTTACCCTATTTCTCCAGTTATATAATAGTGGTCTTATACAATATTTGTCCTTTTGCAACTGACTAATTTCTCTCAGCATAATGCCTTCCAGATCCCTCCATGTTATGAAGTATTTCACAGATTCATCGTTGTTCTTTATTGATGCATAGCATTCCATTCTGTGCATATACCATAATTTATTTATCCATTCATCCATTGATGGGCACCTTGGATGCTTCCATCTTTTTGCTACTGTAAACAGTGCTGCAAAGAACATGAGTGTGCATATATCTGTTCATGTAAAGGCTCTTATTCTCTAGAATATATTCCAAGGAGTGGGATTGCTGGATTGTATGGTAATTCTATTTCTAGTTTTTTAAGGATGTGCCAAATCAATGTTCAAAGTGGTTGTACCATTTTACATTCCCACCAGCAGTGTAAAAGTGTTCCAGTCTCTCCACAACCTCTCCAAAATTTATTTTTGTGTTTTTTGGATTAATGCCAGCCTTGCTGGAGTGAGATGGAATCTCATTGTAGTTTTGATTTGCAGCTCTCTAATGGCTAATGATCACGAGCATTTCTTCATGTATCTGTTAGCTACCTGAATGTCTTGTTTAGTGAAGTGCCTGCTCTTATCCTTTGCCCCCTTTTTAATTGGGTTATTTGTCCTTTTGCAGTTGAGTTTCCAGTATCATGTAGATTTTATAGATCAGATGTTGGTCGGAAATGTCATAGCTATAAACTTTTTCCCTGTCTGTAGGTAATCTTTTTACTCTTTTGATGAAGTTTTTGGATAAGCATAGATATTTGATTTTTAGGACCTCCCAGTTATCTAGTTTCTCTTTAGCATTGTTAACAATGTTTTGTACACTGTTTATGTCATGTATTAGGGCTCCTAGCATTGTCCCTATTTTTGCTTCCATGGTCTTTATCGTTTTAGATTTTATATTTAGGTCTTTGATCCATTTTGAGTTTGTTTTTGTGCATGGTGTGAGGTATGGGTCCTGTTTCATTTTTTTGCACATGGATATCCAGTTATGTCAGCGCCATTTGTTAAAAAGACTGTCTTTTCCCCATTTAACTGACTTTGGGCCTTTGTCAAATATCAGCTGCTCATATGTAATGGATTTATGCGTGGCTTCTCAATTCTGTCCCACAGTCTATGTATGTGTTGTTGTACTAGTACCAGGCTGTTTTGACTACTGTGGCTGTATAATAGGTTCTAAAATCAGGTAGAGTGAGGCCTACTGCTTTGTTTTTCTTTTTCAGTAATGCTTTACTTACCCGGGGTCTCTTGCCCTTCCATATGAAGTTGGTGATTTGTTTCTCCATCTCATTAAAAAATGTCTTTGGAATTTGGATTGGAATTGCATTGTATCTATAGATGGCTTTTGGTAGAATAGACATTTTTACAATGTTAAGGCTTCCTATCCATGAGCAAGGTATGTTTTTCCACTTATGTAGGTCTCTTTTGGTTTCTTGCACTACTGTCTTGTAGTTTTCTTTATATAAGTCTTTTACATCTTTGGTAAGATTTATTCCTAAGTATTTTAGCTTCTTCGGGGCTACTGTAAGTGGTATTGATTTGGTGATTTCCTCCTTGATGTTCTTTTTGTCGGTATAGAGGAATCCAACTGATTTTTGCATGTTTATCTTGTATCCCGATACTCTGCTAAGCTCTTCCATTAGTTTCAGTAGTTTTTTGAGGATTCTTTAGGGTTTTCTGTGTATAAGATCATGTCATCTGCAAATAGAGATACTTTTACTTCTTCCTTACCAATCTGGATGCCCTTTATTTCTTTATCTAGCCTAATTGCTCTGGGTCGGACCTCCAGCACAATGTTGAATAAGAGTGGTGATAAAGGGCATCCTTGTTTGGTTCCCAATCTCAAGGGGAATGCTTTCAGGCTCTCTCCATTTAGGATGATGTTGGCTTTTGGATTTGTATAAATGCCCTTTATTATGTTGAGGAATTTTCCTTCTATTCCTAGTTTGCTGAGAGTTTTTATCATGAATGGGTGTTGAACTTTGTCAAGTGCCTTTTCTGCATCAGTTGATAAAATCATGTGATTCTCGTCTTTTGTTTTATTTATGTGATGGATTACATAAACTGTTTTTCTAATGTTGAACCATCCCGCATACCTGGTATGAATCCCACTTGGTCATGGTGAATTGGGTTTTTTTGATATGTTGTTAAATTCTATTGGCTAACATTTTGTTGAGAATTTTTGCATCTAAGTTCACGAGGGATATAGGTCTGTAATTTTCTTTTTTTGTGGTGTCTTTACCTGGTTTTGGTATCAGAGATATGCTGGCTTCTTAGAATGAGTATGGGAGTATTTCTTCCTTTTCTATGCTCAAAATACCTTTAGTAGTAGTGATGTTAACTCTTCTCTGAATGTTTCGTAGAACTCTGCAGTGAAGCCGTCCAAGCCAAGGCTTCTTTTAGTTGGGAGTTTTTTGATTACCTTTTTAAACTCTTCTTTTGTTATCAGTCTACTTAGTGGTTCTACCTCTGTTTGTGTTAGTTTAGGTAGGTACTGTTTCTAGGAATTCATCCATTTCTTCTGGGTTTTCAAATTTGTTAGAGTACAATTTTTCATAATAATCTGATATGACTCTTAATTTCGATTGGGTCTGTTGTAATATTGCCCATCTCATTTCTTATTCAGGTTATTTGCTTCCTCTCCTCTTTTTCTTTTGCAGTTTGGCCAATGGTTTCTCAATTTTGTTAATTTTTTCAAAGAACCAGCTTTTCGTCTTGTTAGCCCTTTCAACTGTTTTTCTTTATTTTTTTATTTCATTTAATTCTGTTCTAATTTTTATTATTTGCTTTCTTCTGGTGCCTGAGGGTTTCTTTTGTTACTCTCTATTTGTTCAAGTTGTAGGGATAATTCTTTGATTTTGGCCCTTTCTTCTTTTTGTATGTGTGCGTTTATTGATATAAATTGACCTCTCAGCACTGCTTCTGCTGTGCCTCAAAGGTTTTGATAGGAGTGTTTTCATTCTCATTGAATTCTTTGAATTTCTTTATTTCACCCTTAACGTCTTCTACAATCCAGTCTTTTTTGAGCAGGGCATTGTTCAGTTTCCAAGTGTTTGATTTCTTTTCCCTGCTTATTCTGTTGTTGATTTCTACTTTTATGACCTTATGGTCAGAGAAGATGCTTTGTAATATTTCAATGTTTTGGATTCTGCTAAGGCTTGCTTTATGACCTAATATGTGGTCTATTCTAGAGAATGTTCCATGTGTGTTAGAAAAAAAAGTATATTTGGCTGCTGTTGGATGGAGTGTTCTGTATATGTCTATGACATCAAGTTCGTTGATTGTGGCATTTAGATCTTCCGCATCTTTATTGAGCTTCTTTCTGAATGTCCTGTCTTTCCCCTGGTGTGTTGAAGTCTCCTACTATAATTGTGGAGCTGTCTATCTCACTTTCCAATGGTATTAGTTTGTTTTATGTACCTTGAAGCCCTGTCACTGGGTGCATGAATATTTAATATGGTTATATCCTCCTGGTATATTATCCCTTTAATCATTATATAGTGTCCTTCTTGTCCTTTGTGGTGGATATAACTTTAAAATCTATTTTGTTAGAAATTAATACTGCCAGTCCTGCTCTTTTTTGATTGTAGTTTGCTTTATATGTTTTTTTCTGTGCTTTGAGTTTTAGTTTGTTTGTTCTCTAAGTCTAAGGTGTGTCTTTCATAGGCAGCATATAGAAGGATCATGTTTTTTTAATCCATTCTGCCACTTTCTGTCTCTTTATTGGTGCATTTAGTCCATTTACATTCAGTGTAACTATAGATAGGTAAGGGTTTAGTACTGTCATTTTGATGTCTTTTTGTGTGTTCTTGACAGTTTTTTTTTCCCCGCTTAATTTTTTGTGCTGAGTAGTTTATCTTTACATATTGCCTTTTCCTCTAATTCATTGTTGATTTTGTATCTGCTGAGTCTCTATTTTTTTCTTGTATCTTATTTTGATGAATGGGGTAGTTAGTCTCCTTTGTGGTTATTTTAATATTTACCCCTATTTTTCTAAGTTTAAACCTAACTTTCATTTCTTTATATTGCCTTGCCTTTCTCTCCTTATGAAAAATCTGACTACATTTTTTAGTCCCTCTTTATTGTTTTAATGTTGTCTTACATAATAACATCAGCATTTCCCTGTTGTGAGCATTTTTTTTATCTTGATTTATTTTTGTGATTTCCCTGTTTGGGTTGACATCTGATTGCTCTGTCCAGTGTTCTAGTCTTAGATTGATACCTGATATTATTGATCTTCTAACCAAAGAACTCCCTTTAATATTTCTGATAGTTTTGGTTTGGTTTTTACAAATTCCCTCAACTTGTGTTTATCTGGAAATGTCCTAATTTCACCTTCATATTTGAGAGACAGTTTTTTGTTTTTTTTTTTTTTTTGGTGGCTATATGATTCTTCGCTAGCAATTTTTTTCCTTCAATTTTTATATAAGTCATCCCATGGCCTTCTTGACTGCATGGTTTCTGCCGAGCAGTCAGAGCTTATTCTTATTGGCTCTCCTTTGTAGGTGACTTTTCATTTATCCCTAAAAAAATTTATCCCTAGGTGCTCTAAAATTCTCTCTTTATCTTTGGTTTTGGCAAGTTTGACTATAATATGTCTTGGTGGCTTTCTCTTAGAATCTACCTTAAGTGAAGTTGGATGAGCAACTTGGATAGATATCTACTCATCTTTCACGATATCAGGGAAGTTTTCTGCCAACAAATCTTCAGCAATTCTCTCTGTATTTTCTGTTGTCCTTCCCTGTTCTGGTACTCCAATCACTTGTAGGTTATTTCTCTTGATGGAGTCCCACATGGTTCTTAAGTTTTCTTCATTTTTTAAAATTCTTTAACTGATTTTTCTTTGAATATATTGGTGCCAAGTCCTTTATCTTCAAGCTCACCAATTCTGCCTTCTACTTGCTCAATTCTACTCCTCTAACTTTCTATTGAGTTGTCTAATTCTGTAATTTTATTGTTAATCTTATGAATTTCTGATTGCTGTCTATGGATTTTTCCCGCCTATTAAATTTTTCATTATGTTCTTGAATAGCCGTTCTAATTTCTTCAACTACTTTATCTGTGTGTTCATTGGCTTGTTCTGTGTATTGCTTGATCTCCTTCCTAATTTCTTTCCTTATGTCTTAAAGAGTTCTGTATATTAATCTTTTGAATTCTGTATCCAGTAATTCCAGGAAGGCACCTTCATCCAGAAGATCCATTGATTCTTTGTTTTGAGAGCTTGTTGAGGTGATCACGGTCTGTTTCTTTATGTGACTTGATATTGACTGTTGTCTCTGAGCCATCTATAAGTTATTGTATTAGTTTATTTTATGCTTGCTTACTGTATCCTAGCTTATTGCGTTGTTTTGTTTTGATATGCCTAAATGGGTTGCTTGAGCTAGCTAGCTTGATTATTTTCACCTTTGAAGCTCTGATGTCCTGTCACCAGATGGCTAGAGCTGTTATCAGGCATGCTAGCCTAGGAGTCCATTCACTTTTCTTGTATGAATTCAGCTCAGGTGTCCAGGTAGTCGATCATTAAGTGAGTGGTACAGGCACTGTCCTACAATCTTAGAGGGCCAGGGGTGATTGGTGTAGGTACCGGTATCTGGTTGCAGCAGGGGGTCACACTCTGAACAAGGCAGAGGGCTGAGAACCATTCCTCGAGTGTCTTTAAGGAAAGCGTGTCCATGTTTTCTAGAGCATACAGGTGGGTGGGTTTTGCACATTGACCATGGGCACCCAGTGCTTTTGGTTGTAAGGACTGGGAGGTACCAGTTATCCTTGGACCTCTGTCGCAGGTGGCTGGGTGGCCTGAGTGGAGCCACCAGTCCTTAGGCCCCTGATGTGAGTAGGTGAGAATCGTGTTTAATAGGCAAAGTGGTGTCAAATTTCAAACACCCACCTCTTCACCACACATGTGAAACAGCTGTAGTCTGCCAACAAGGGTGTATTCTCCTGAAATAGGCCCACACAGGTCCATGCAGCGGAGAAAGGTATTAAAAGTCCACGGACCTTTTACGCCTAGACAGAAGCCATTTCTCCCTGAGCTCCCCCGGTTAGTGGAGCTGGCAAATTATCTTTTCCCCCAACTGTGAATTTATTCCTGCTCCAAGGCAGGGAGGATGGCTCTGGGTGCCCAACAGTGCCTATCTCAGGCCCAGGGAAATCAACAGCCTCTGAAGCCGACTTGGGGGTAGGGAGGTGCAGTAAAATATATGCAAGTACTTAGCTTTTGCAGAGAGAGCCGTTCTTCTCTGGTTCTGGAGGTGTAAGTAGGCCGTCTGGCTGGCTGCTTCTCCATGAGGAAACAGAGACCGAATGCTACTACCAGCCTGCCAAAGACAGTCTTGGGAGTGGTGCCTGGGGGATCCTGGCAATTCAGTTCCAGTAACTTCTCTCACCTTCTGAACCATCTCTCCCTCCCCCTGCCACTCAGCCTGTTTTCTAACTTTGCCTTTGATGTTCAGGGCTCCTAGCTTGTCATAAATATAGTTGTTTCACTTGTTTTTTCGGATCTTTGTTGTAAGAGGGGTTGCAGGAAGCATCTGGCTGTTCTGTCATCTTGGCCTCACCTCTGGTGAAGTCTTTTGATGAGCATAAGTGTTTAATTATTAGAAGATCCAAGTTATCTAGCTTATCTTCTGGTGTTTGTGTATCGTTAGTCATGGTTTGTATCCATTTTGTTTATGCAGTGTATTAGGGCCTCTAGCATTGACCCTATTTTTTCTTCTATGATCATTATAGTTTTTGGTTTTATATTTAGGTCTCCAATCCATTTGGAATTAGTTTTTATGTATGGCCCTTATGAATTTTTTAAGTGCAAGTCAGCATTGGCATCTGATCAACTTTGAGTCACTGATGAGAATTGACCTGTGACTAAAAGGCCAAGTCAGAACCAGACCCAAGTTAGTTGGTGAATTTACCAAGAAGAATGTCCCTCAAGGGACACTGCCTGGGCCACCTCCCAAGTCACACTCACTTCACGTCTTCTAAATTCACTTTTTTTCTTGCATAGTGGATTCTTATGATGAATCATCTCCTTCCAAGCTTTTAATTTGTTTATTTCTCAATCTAACATATTAATTTTTTTAGTTATTTAGGAGAAAACAGGAATAAAATACCAATTAAAAAAAAATTCTTTTACTTAATAAAATAGAATTAAGGAAGTAACATGGTGGATGTTTCTTTATCATGTTTTGATCCTTATAAGTTTAAATGAAATAAATTAAAAGCAGTTCTGACATGCTTAGGAGCCAGGCTACTTCCAACACTTATTAGCTGTGTGACCTTGGGCAACTCAATTAACTTTTCTGAGTTTCAGTTTCCTGTCTGCAAAATGCAAATGATATTTCACACTCAGGTTGCTATAGAGATTAAGTTATCAAAGGCTTGTATAGGCTTAACCTAGCCTCTTGTATATTCTAGTAAGATCTCACCACATGGTAGATAATGCCAGTTTTAAAAGTTGGTGTTGTTCCTCCTGAGGCTTTGTTCTGGTGATGGAGCAGCAACATACCCTATGCCTGGCAAAAGAGAGCTTGAGGCCATGAACAGGTTTTTATCAGCTCAGTAACCCCAGGTGTCTTTCCTCATCTGACCCTGCTGCTACTGGCCATTGGCATGTTCTTCACCACCTTGTTCTTCATTTACAAGGTAACCTCCACCAAGTACACTTAGGATTTATAAAGTGCTCCTCATGTCCTAGGTGGCCTTGCTCTTTATGGGCTTTGGGGTCCTTTTCCTGCTGCCCTGTGACAGCATCTATGTATTAGCCCCCAAGAGTAACAACCAGGCCACTCCACTGAATCCCTGCTTTTGTAAATTGTTTCTTTACAATAGCTGGAAGTGTCTCACTTGCTGCTCACAATAAAAGTGGATGTGTGACTCTTCTTCCCCTAAAAAATGTTGGTGCCGAAATAGTTTTGTAAAAATTATGTGCATAAACATAGTGCTGTGGGAATAGTCTGAGAAACAACCTCTCTGTTCAACAAACAGGGTTTGTCACAACTCCAGTCTGCTTGGTCTCTTCTTATCCTTCCACAGAAGACAGGCAGAACATTCTAGCAAGGAGTGTTGACATGAAGGATGAATGGAATTGAAACACGGAGTGCTCCTGACCATGCCTTAAGACCCTTTTAAAGTGCAACCTTCTCACTGGCATTCTGGAAACTCTTTTCCTAGCCTTGGCTTTGAGATGCCACTCTCTGAAATAACAATCCATTTGCAGCTGGTACTATGATGAGAAAAAGAATGTTACCAAAGCCGTGGCAGTACGCTATGTTAGTCAAAACTACAGGAAAATAATCAGGGACAAAAAACTCTGAGCTGAGTCATCGTTGCCAGTTAGGAGGAGCCATTATTTCTAGCTAAAGGCAATTTTGTGGGTAGGAGTCAATCTGATGACTAGTTGAGGGGGTGACAGAGTCTTGAGGCTGAGTCTGCCTGCCATGAACATTTAGAATGTACTGATAATGAACAGTGAGTGCGAAAGTCAGCACTTGCCTCCCTCATTGTTTGAGATTCTCTCACATAGATGCTCAAAGGTTAGAATTAAGTCATCCTAGAACCCTTGCCAAGGAGTCAATCAATCTTAGGAGTTGAATTGTTTCCCAAAAATAATATGTTGAAGTCCTAACCCCCGTACCTGTTAATATGACCTTATTTGGAAATAGGGCCATTGCAGATATAGTTAGCTAAGAAGAGGTCATCAGGTTGGGCCCTGATTTCTTTTATGACTGGTGTTCTAACAGGAAGAGAAGAGACAGACATAGGTGGAAGACAGCCATACAGAGACAGAGGCAGAGATTGCAGTTATGTTGCCACAAGCCAAGGAACGCCAAGGACTGCCCTTATCTCCAGAAGGTAGGAGAGAGACATGGAACATATTCTCCCTCAGAGCCCTCAGAAGGAATCAACATGGCTGACTCCCTGATTTCAGACTTCGAGCTTCCAAAAGTGAGAGAATAGATTTCTGTGACTTTAAGTTACTCAGTTGTGGCATTTTGCATACCAGTCCTAGGAAACAAACACAGTCAGTAAACAATGGTGAGCAGACTATTGATTAATCAGGATGCTTTGTTGCTGCAATAGGGCCAAAGGTTAGAAAAGAGGTAACCAAGTCCATTGTCACTGAGAACTACATATCTATTCCTGGATAGATGTAAGTCTAATTACAGAAAGACAGGAAACCCAAGCTCCAAATCTTTTCTCTTTTTTAGGTCCCTAAAAATATATTGTTTGAAATCACCAACTTCATACGGAAGGGAAAGAAGCCCCAGATAAGCAAAGCATTACTGAAAAAGAAGAAGAAAGTGGGAGGCCTTGATCTACCGGATTTCAGAACCTATTATACAGCCACAGTAGTCAAAACAGCCTGGTATTGGTACAACAACAGGCACATAGACCAGTGGAACAGAATTGAGAACCCAGATATAAACCCATCCACATATGAGCAGCTGATATTTGACAAAGGCCCAGTGTCAGTTACTTGGGGAAAAGATAGTCTTTTTAACAAATGGTGCTGGCATAACTGGATATCCATTTGCAAAAAAATGAAACAGGACCCATACCTCACACCATGCACAAAAACTAACTCCAAGTGGATCAAAGACCTAAACATAAAGACTAAAACAATAAAGATCATGGAAGAAAAAATATGGACAATGTTAGGAGCCCTAATACAAGCTATAAACAGAATACAAAACATTACTAAAAATGACGAAGAGAAGCCAGATAACTGGGAGCTCCTAAAAACCAAACACCTATGCTCATCTAAAGACTTCACCAAAAGGGTAAAAGACCACCTACAGATTGGGAAAAAATTTTCAGCTGTGACATCTCCGACCAGCACCTGATCTCTAAAATCTATATGATTCTGTTAAAACTCAACCACAAAAAGACAAACAACCCAATCAAGAAGTGGGCAAAGGATATGAACACGCACTCCTCTAAAAAGGATATTCAGGCAGCTAACAGATACATGAGAAAATGCTCTCAATCATTAGCCATTAGAGAAATGGAAATTAAAACTACGATGAGATTCCATCTCACTCCAACAAAAAAACAAGGCTGGCGTTAGTCCAAAAAACACAAAATAATAAATGTTGGAGAGGCTGCAGAGAGATTGGAACTTTTATACACTGCTGGTGGGAATGTAAAACGGTACAACCACTTTGGAAATCTATCCGGCATTTCCTTAAAAAGTTAGAAATAGAACCACCATACAACCCAGAAATTCCACTCCTTGGAATATATCCTAGAGAAATAAGAGCCTTTACACGAACAGATATATGCACACCCATGTTTATTGCAGCTCTGTTTACAATAGCAAAAAGCTGGAAGCAACCAAGGTGTCCATCGACCGATGAATGGATAAATAAATTATGGTATATTCACACAATGGAATACTATTCATCGGTAAAGAACAGTGATGAATCTGTGAAACATTTCATAACATGGAGAAACCTGGAAGGCATTATGCTGAGTGAAATTAGTCAGTTGCATAAGGACAAATATTGTATAAGACCACTATTATAAGATCTTGAGAAATAGTTTAAACTGAGAAGAACACAAGTTTTTGTGGTTATGGGAGGGGGGAGGGAGGGTGGAAGAGGGTTATTTATTGATTAGATAGTAGATAAGAACTACTTTAGGTGAAGGGAAGGACAATACTTAATACAGGGAAGGTCAGCTCAACTGGACTGGACCAAAAGCAAAGAAGTTTCCTGCATAAACTGAATGCTTCGAAGGTCAGCGGAGCAAGGGCGGGAGTTTGGGGACTATGGCTTCAGGGGACATCTAAGTCAATTGGCAAAATAAAATCAAAACTGCATCCGACTTTGAAGTGTGGCTTCTGGGGTCTTAAATGCTAACAAGCGGCCATCTAAGATGCATCAATTGGTCTCAACCCACCCGGATCAAAGGAGAATGAAGAACACCAAGGTCACAAGATAATTATGAGCCCAAGAGACAGAAAGGGTCACATGAACTGAGACCAGAAGAACTAGATGGTGCCCGGCCACAACCAATGACCGCCCTGACAGGGAGCTCAACAGAGAACCCCTGAGGGAGCAGGAGAACAGTGGGATGCAGACCCCAAATTCTTATAAAAATACCAGACTTAATGGTCTGACTGAGACTAGAGGAATCCCGGCGGTCATGGTCCCCAAACCTTGTGTTGGCCCAGGACAGGAACCATTCCCGAAGACAACTCATCAGACATGGAATGGACTGGACAATGGGTTGGAGAGAGATGCTGATGAAGAGTGAGCTACTTGTATCAGGTGGACACTTGAGACTGTGTTGGCAACTTCTGTCTGGAGGGGAGATGGGAGGGTAGAGAGGGTTAGAAACTGGCAAAATGGTCACGAAAGGAGAGACTGGAAGGAGGAAGCAGGCTGACTCATTAGGGGGAGAGTAAATGTGAGTATGTAGTAAGGTGTATATAAGTTTATATGTGAGAGACTGACTTGATTTGTAAACTTTCACTTAAAGCACAATAAAAATCATTTAAAAAATATTGTTTGAAGATCTCATCTCTCCTTTTTCTAAAATTCATTTGTGGAATCTCAGATCTAGTTTGTTTTCTTGAGCTGGATAGATAGGACAACAGAACTAACAGTTACTGAACATGTACAATATGTCAAGTTCTGTGTATTATCTTATTTCTCAATAAAGCTTCAAGGTTAGCATAATCTTCTCAGCATTTTACATATGAGAAATCTCTAGCGAAGTTAAGAAATTTACTACAGTTTCAACAGCCAGTAAGTTGTTCATGGTGCTAGGTGAACAGGCAGGTCTGTTTTACTTCACACTTCTATTACTTTTACTTTGTCACATGCGCACCTCTGATTTTGGTATTTGTGGCTGAGATCCTTCTAGTAAGGGCTCCATAAAGTTGCCCCTCTGGTAAAGTCAATTTGAACTGGTAATTTCAGTGAAGACTAAGTGTGACAGAAAGGGTTGCAGGAACAAAAGGAGATAATACTGCAGACTCCAATCAAGAACTAAGGTTTTCATCTGCAAAGCAATGAATACATTAACCCCCACTTCTCTAGTACAGACTCACTGGAGGGATTCAGGATCCTTGGATAACAGAGAGACCTTCTTCCTCCTTTCCACAGTTGTTACTTCAATCCACACATTGTTTTATTTGTGGGAAGAGGCATCTTTTCCCCTTTTGACATAGGACAGATATTGCTATTCTATTCCAAAAAGATCCTCATCACACTGGGCAAGGAAAGGATTCTCAGTTAATCTGACATTGTTGGACTATGCCTGAGAGCAGTTAGTAGTCCTTCCATCAATCTATGGAGGGAGTTATTCTGAGAAGAAAATTCCCTTAAAAATATCTGTGTTATTGATGTCATTAAGTTGTATACCTGCAAAAAATTGAACTGACAAATGTGTGATATACATTTTTACAAAAAAAAAAAAGAGAGAGAGAGAGAGAAGCTGCTGAGGCTGCTTATGTATAACCAAATACCTCATGGGATTTGGTTTCTTGGTTTGGAGGTTTAGGGTCATTGTTTCAAAGGACATCCCAGTTAATTGGCTTAATATTGTGTTTAGTGCTTCTGTTCTGTGTCCTAGCTCCTTGTGCAGTGCCTGCGGTCTTAAAAGCTAGCAAGCGGCCGTCCAAGGTACAACAATTGGTCTCAATTTGCCTGGAGCAACAGAGGAAGAAGGAGAGTCAGGAATAAGAGGAAGAAATGGAATGTGTGATTGTCTCCATGAACAATTGCTTCCTTTGCCATGAGACCAGAAGAACAAGATGGTATCCGGCTACCATTACTAAATATTTTGATCAAAGATCCTATACGTGAATCTTGGTCAAAGGGGTAAAAATATGGAACACAATTTCAAATTCTTATGGAATCCAGACTTTCTAGAGCCATTGGGGATGGATGAATCCCCAAAACTATTGTCCTGAGATAATCTTTAAATCTTAAACCAAAAATATCCCCTGAAGTCTTCTTTAAACCAAAAAATAGTTTAGCTTAATTAGTAAAGAATATCTGCCTTGAACATTGTGCTCTTTTAAGAACTAACTGTACAGAATCAAACTGACAACAGCAACTCAAAAGCTTAAACAGGAAACCTAGGGGGCAGTGAGTTTATATTAACAGGGGCAGAACAATTTGGAAAAGGAAGATGAGAATGGTTGTACAATTTAAAGAACATAATCAATGTCACCAAATTGTACACGTAGAAATGGTTGAATTGGTGTATGTACTGCCATGTATATTTTCAATGACAAAATAAAATTATTAAAAATATATGTGTATGCCTAGAGACAGAGAGAGAGAGAAAGAGAGACAGAGAAAGGGAGATATTCATGGTTTTACTTCTAAAAACTTAATTTAATTTTCAAATTCTAGTGGAAATTAAAACGTAAAGACTGAGTGATACAATCAGATTTAGGTGTCCTTGCCTATGATTTCGTGAAACTTGTAAATGTCTTCAATCTGACAATTATCAAACTGTTTTAATTATATACCTTTGTTACTTGTTAGTATCCAGATATTCTACCTTTCTGGGATTGCACTTTCTCCAAATATTAAAAAAAAATGCCTTAAGACACCCCTCCCCCTGTGAAAACTCTAACACATTCTTCAGGATTTCTGTGGAACCTCTGGATGGAGAAAGATTATTTTCCTGGTCCTCTCTTCCTTTGAATTCTAACTCCTGGTATACTTTCAGTCCCTGCTTATTTTCCTTTCTCCGTTCACAGTCTGTAAAGCTTGTCTCAAAGCATAGCTCCCATATTTCCTCATATGTTCTTCCTCCTCTGCCGTCTCCTTCATTAAAGGAAAAAAAAAAATTTTAAAGATTAAATGATGATGCTGTACAAATATAAAATGAACACATGACAAATATTTTATTTATTAATTAATAAAGGAGCCATTAAGATGTTACCACTGATTCAAAGAAGAAATTTTAAAACTAATACATGTAGAGGCGAATAGGGATGCTGAAAAAAATTTATAGATAGATACATAACAGACAGACACGTGGGGATCCAGCATCACAGCAACACACAAGCACCCACACAGTACGACAAACTGACAGACACGTGGGGACATGTGCTGAAGATCATTCAAAAATGGCTGCAGCAGTATATTGACAGGGAACTGCCAGAAATTCAGGCTGGTTTCAGAAGAGGACGTGGAACTAGGGATATCATTGCTGATGTCAGATGGATCCTAGTTGAAAGCAGAGAATACCAGAAGGATGTTTACCTCTGTTTTATTGACTATGCAAAGGCGTTCGACTGTGTGGATCATAACAAACTATGGATAACACTGCGAAGAATGGGAATTCTAGAACACTTCATTGTGCTCATGAGGAACCTTTACATGGATCAAGAGGCAGTTGTTTGGACAGAACAAGGGGATACTGATTGGTTTAAAGTCAGGAAAGGTGTGAGTCAGGGTTGTATTCTTTCACCATACCTATTTAGTCTGTATGCTGAACAAATAATCAGAGAAGCTGGACTATATGAAGAAGAACGGGGCATCAGGACTGGAGGAAGACTCATTAACAACCTGCATTATGCAGATGACACAACCTTGCTTGCTGAAAGTGAAGAGGACTTGAAGTGCTTATTAGTGAAGATCAAAGACCACAGCCTTCAGTATGGATTGCACCTCAACATCAAGAAAACAAAAATCCTCACAACTGGACCAATGAGCAACATCATGATAAATGGAGAAAAGATGAAGTTGTCAAGGATTTCATGTTACTTGGATCCACAATCAACAGCCATGGAAGCAGCAGTCAAGAAATCAAAAGACGCATTACATTGGGCAAATCTGCTGCAAAGGATGTCTTCAAAGTGTTGAAGAGCAAAGATGTCACCCTGAAGACTAAGGTGCGCCTGACCCAAGCCGTGGTATTTTCAATGGCATCATATGCATGTGAAAGCTGGACAATGAATAAGGAAGACCGAAGAAGAGTTGACACCTTTGAATTGTGGTGTTGGCAAAGAATATTGAATATACCACAGACTGCCAAAAGAACAAACAAATCTGTCTTAGAAGAAGTGCAGCCAGAATGCTCCTTAGAGGCAAGGATGGCGAGACTGTGTCTTACATACTTTGGACATGTCAGGAGGGTTGAGTCTCTGGAGAAGGACATCATGCTTGGCAGAGTACAGGGTCAGTGGAAAAGAGGAAGACCCTCAACAAGGTGGATTGACACAGTGGCTGCAATAATGAGCTCAGGCATGGCAACGATTGTAAGGATGGCGCAGGACCAGGCAGTGTTTCGCTCTGTTGTGCATAGGGTCGCTATGAGTCCGAACCGACTCGATGGCACCTAGCAACACCAAATCAACAGACACAAAACTAGTCAATAATCCACACGGCAGTAAATTACTGCATTTCCACACAGTTTGCATTTTTATGAGCAAGCTGCCAACATTCTACATTATGCAATTGTAAAATTGCTCAATGGGTGTGGAGTGAAATTACCTTACAGAAAGGCAAATTGGCATTTTCGTCCTGGTTTCTGAGCACCACTCAGTCTGACCTTTACCAGGATTGGCTGGGGGCCCTGCCGAAATCTTACCTTTACCCAGATTGGCTCTGGGACCTCATCCAGTAGTTGACCTTTACCCGGATTGGCGGGCCGCCCAGTGACTGATAAAAACCCTAGAACACAGAGGCTCAGACACAGCCTCTTGAGCCTTGGGAGCCATGACAGAGTGTGAAAGTGTCCCTGCATTGAGAATCTTCCAGACTGGGTAAACCTGCAATGGCAATGGCGACTGAGGCAGTGGCTGCAAAGGTATCAGAAGAGGCGGAGACAAGGAGTGGACCCAGACGGTGGCAGCAGAGTGTAAAATCCAAACCTCAGCCGAGAGCTTAGACGAGCGACCAACAGCTGAGACTGTCAAGTGATGTCATTGAGTTTTCTGTTTGATAGTTTCCTAATGGGCACGAATAAACATTGGTTTTTGGCAAGGATAAGCAGGTCCCCTTTGAGATGTCAGTGGGTCTCCTTGAGATGCTGAGGTCCCTGCTAGGGCCCCTACAGAACCTTTCCCTGTGTATATCTTTATTTCTATTTATACCTTTGTTTACATGCTTATCTGTCATTACAGCTGATTTCACAGATACGGTGTTTCTGTGAGTTTTCTGTGACTATTGCAATGAATTATCAAACCCAATAAAGAAAGAGTGATGTGCGGGGAATGGCTAGTATTAGAAGTGGTGGAGAAGTTGGAGAATGGGGGTATTCTGCCTCAGAGGAACCAGCTTTGTGCTGATTCTTGTAGACAAGCCAGGTTATTTCACTTGGTGTCCAAGAAAGTCCACATATTTCACACAAAGGCCACGAAAGAGAACGCTGAGAAGAGTGCACTGGACAGGACACCCAGTAATCTTTTTTGACCATAAAGTCTTTCATAATTTTTCTTGATACCTTTTCCTCCTTCATTCTCCAAAAACAATAGCAACATGGAAAAGGAGATAACTTGAAATTGAATTTTGGACATCATCTTATGTCCTGCCGCTCAGTCATCGATAACGAAGAGACTTTTTCATTGGCCATCTTTCTCCTCAGAGAACCTGTGCTGTTTTGTGAGGTCCTCACGAGCCTGTGCATTTCACTCTATTCAGACATTTCCCCACTTTTTTTTGCCAGGAGGTCAAGCTCTCTCCCTTTCTTATCCAGGCTAGCTCTGAAATTTATTCATTGAAGCTAAAAGTCCTGTAGGTGTTTTTCCACACAAAGAGCATATTTCTACCGAAGTAGTATTCTGCTATCACTCTAGGGCAGTCTGTTCCAAACTATGGCAGCATCTAGAATAAGAGCATATTTCCTCTGCTTACACAAACATTTAAGCTTTTTGAGAATATTCTTGGAATTCACAACACTTAGCACACAGTGATACTTCAATAAAATTCTTTTTACAGCTTTGATAAACAAGTTCGTAAGCATGCACATTGAATCAGAAGCCTCCTTTCCTAATACTCTACCCCTTAGCATTCAACACCAAGATCTGTCTCATAACTCCCTTTCTAAAGTGTGTGCAGGGTGCGTTCTCTTTATGGAGGGAAATTTAACGTGGAAAAAGACACCTTCTACTCCCATCCCAAGTACTCTTTCAACAGACCATCTTCTTCACTTAGCCTGGTGAGAATTAGATATGAAATCTGGAAGATTTGAAATAATGACAGTTGGAAAGCTAGAAAAAAATTGAAACATAACGTTTCTTGTACTTTAAATCAGAGCTATTTGATGCCTTTCCAGAACATAATAAACACTCAACCTTCTTACTGAGGAAGTTAAGGTTTCTATTTTTGTAAAGAAAAATAAAACTCACTAATGAAAAGATTAATTTATTTACAAGATAATTTACAGTAATTATAGAGCCATGCTTGATAAAAAAAAAAAAAAAGGAGGGCCAAATCAAGGTACGGTAAAAAGAAGGTCCACTGGGAAGCGGGGAGTGTATTTGCTCCTATGTTATGTAAGTGTGCTCTGCCTTTTTTTCTTTTTTTAATGTTGGAAACTCAAATATCTACAGAGAGTAGGCAGAAAAAGTGAAGTAAGGCTGCTGGAAATGTATTTGTATAGATCGTGTAAGTAGTGAAGATGATGGCATTGCCTCCTGAAAAGTCTGTGGCTATTTGGCAATCTATGGTCTATGACCTTTTTTTTAAATTTCTAAAAGCAAGTATGTCACTTAATGACTAAGATTTGCTGGACTCAGGCAATGATCTTTTCAATCACCTCATACGCATGTCAAGGATGGACAATGAAAAAGGAAGACAGAAGAAGAACTGATGCATTTGAATTGTGGTATTGGTGAAGAATATTGAATATGCCATGGATTTCCAGAAGGATGAACAAACAGTCTTAAAAGAAACACAACTGGAATGTAGGCCTGTATGGCTAAACCATATATATTCTTTATATTTTCTGGTATATCATGCTGTTGCTAGTAGATCGGTCAAAATGGATATAATCTTAAAAGTGCTCAAGAATTCAGAAAACATTATGCAACAAGATATTTGTTGTTGTTAGGTGCCGTTGAGTGAGTTCTGACTCATAGCAACCTATGTACAACGGAACGAAACAGTGCCCGGTCCCGTACCATCTTCACAATCATTGCTATGTTTGAACGCATTGTTGCAGCCACTGTGTTAAGCCATCTTATTGAGGGTCTTGCTCTTTTTTGCTGACCCTCTACTTTACGAAGCGTGATGTCTTTCTCCAGGGACTGGATCATTAAAGCACAAAATTTTAGGAAGAAGAGAAAACAAGAATAACAATTGATAAAACTAATTTCCAATTTATTTTCCTTTCAAATGTTTCAATTACCTGACCTCATTCTCCATTCCCATTGTCATCACCCTAGTCCAAGCTCTAATCACTATATAAAAGTTGCTATAGCAACTTTTCCCTGGGCTCCATGACTCAGCTCAGGTCAACCCTTCATGCCACCCAACCCACAAATGACACACATTACCCACCTCAGATTGCTAGATGACGCACCATAAAGCATCATTTAAATTCTCAGTTGTTTTCTTGTCTTCTTGTTTGACTCCTCATCTTACAATATTCAAGTTTTACCTGCTCCAGATAAGCCTATCCCTCCTGAAGACCTCTCTCCTTTGAATTCCTGCAGTACTTAGATCTTCCCTATATTAGTTCAATTTCCCTAGTTAGATAATAATATCTTTGAAGGGACTGAATCTCAAGATATAGCATATAGTGTGGTCTCTACAGTATCCAGCAGAGTGCTAAGTTCACTACATGATGATGGACTCATTGATTGGAGTAAAAATATTAACAGAGGCTTAAAGTTTTTGAAAGAAGCTCTGGTGCAGCAAAGGTCAAGAGCTCAGCTGTTAACCAAAACGTTGGAAATTCAGACTCACCCAGTAGACCTGGTGATCTGCTCCCATGAAGATTTGTTGTTGTTAGGTGCCATTGAATCAATTTCAACTCACAGCGGCCCTGTGTACAAGAGAATGAAACACTGCCCTGTCCTGTGCCATCCTCACAATTGTTGCTATGCTTGAGCCCATTATTGCAGCTGCTGTGTTAAGCCGTCTCTTTGAGGGTCTTCTCTTTTTCACTGACCCGCTACCAAGCATGATGTCCTTCTTCAGGGACTGATTCCTCCCAATAACATGTCCAAAGTATGTGAGGTGAAGCCTCTCCATCCTCGCTTCTAAACAGCATTCTGGCTGTCCTTCTTCCAAGACAGATTTGTTCGTTCTTTTGGCAGTCCCTGGTATATTCAATATTCTTCACCAACACCATAATTCAAAGGCATCAACTCTTCTTTTGTCTTCCTTATTCATTTTCCAGCTTTCACATGCATATGAGGCAATTGAAAATACCATGGCTTGGATCAGGCACACCTTAGTCCTCCAAGTGACATCTTTGCTTTTTAACACGTTGAAGAGGTCGTTTGCAGCAGATTTGCCCAATGCAATGCATCTTTTGATTTCTTGAGTGCTACTTCCATGGGTGTTGATTGTGAATCCAAGTAAAATGAAATCTTTGACAACTTCAATCTTTTCTCCACTTATCATGATGTTGCTTATTAGTCGAGTTGTGAAGATTTTTGTTTTCTTCATGTTGAGGTATAATCCAAACTGAAGGCTTTGCTCTTAATCAGTAAGTGCTTCAAGTCCTCTTCACTTTCAGCAAGCAAGGTTGTGTCATCTACATAACACAGGTTGTTAATAAGTCTTCCTCCAATCCTGATACCACATTCTTTTTTATATAGTCCAGCTTCTTGGATTATTTGCTCAGCATACAAATTGAATAAGTATGGCTATGGTGAAAGGATGCAACCCTGATGCAAACCTTTCCTGATTTTAAACCATGCAGTATTCCCTTGTTCTGTTTGAAAGACTATCTCATGGTCTATGTACAGGTTCTTCATGAGCACTATTAAGTGCTCTGGAATTCCAATTCTTTGCACTGTTATCCATAATTTGTTATGATTCACACAGTTGAATGCCATTACATAATTAGTAAATCACAGGGAAACATCTTTCTTTTATTCTCTGCTTTTAGTCAAGATCCATCTGACATCAGCAATGATATCCTTTATTTCACGTCCTCTTCTGAATCTGGCTTAAATTTCTGGCGTTCCCTGTTGGTGTACGGCTACAACCACTTTTGAATGATCTTCAGCAAAATTTTACTGTTGTGTGATATTAACGATATTGTTCAATAATTTCCGCATTCTGTTGGATCACTTTTCTTTGGAATGGACACAAATAATTGATTTCTTCCAGTCGGTTGGCCAGGTAGCTGTCTTCCAAATTTCTTGTCATAGATGAGTGAGTGCTTCCAAAGTTGAATGAGTTTATAGAAATATCTCAAATTATATTCTGTCACGTCCTGGAGCCTTGTTTTTCACCAATGCCTTCAGTGCAGCTTGGATTTCTTGATCTTCTTCAATAAAGGTTACAGCCTAGAAAACCCTATGGTGCAGTGATACTCTGTCACATGGGGTCGCTATTAGTCGAAAGTCTACTTGACGGCACCTAACAACAACAACGCTTTTGAAAAGTGAAGAAATGCCTTATATGTGACATAAATGGGAAGAATCAGAAATAGAAATGGAGAGACCAATATTGGTTAAATTGTACAACATATGAAAATGATTTTTTAATCACTGTTCCAACTCTCAAGTTTGTTAGTATAAAACATTTCAGTAAATTCCCCTTTAGAATATTGTTTTTCCAAATACTTAGTTGAAGGCTCCTTAGACGTCATACTCTACCAGCCCCACTGTCCTCCTCACAGTTCCCTCCACCAAGACACGAGCAGGCCCCACAGTGTAACTCTGGCAGATCCGCATCCTCCATGCATGTACAGACATCAGGCCTAAAACTTACAAGGTGCTCTCCAGGTTGTACCAATTCATGAAGCCTTAGTAATGCCATCTTTCTTGGATGATCATGGACCCAAGTGGGTCACAATACAGTAAATAATGGGTGATAAGTGAAGTGGCCAGACTCGACCTTGCTGTTGCTGTCTCCACAAGGAGACTCATTCACACTGGCAGGTGGGACATTAAGCAGGACTCAGGCACCTGCTGGATGGAGGTCCACACCAGGTTGCCTGGGCTGTAGTCCGTTTGCAGGCACTCAAACAATTGATGCTGCCGGTTCAAACAGGCATGGTAATAAAATAGCAGATGAGAATGCAAGGCACAAACCTGCCCAGGCTCAGGAAACTGGTAAAGGTAAGTTCACTTTCCGGGGATTATGGGGGAGCCTTATCTAGGGCCTTGAAACTTAAAGATATATTGGACTAGCCCCTAATGTGTATTTCCGTCTATATTTGACAGGGGCAGTCTATGAAATTATACTCGCCTTATCCCAATTTTATTTATTTAGGAACTCTCAAAAATTTCCTGTCATAAAATACCGTGTAGTTGCTCACAACCCATCCAGTTTCCTGTTTCTTGTGTGACTTAAATGGACTTTGACTCAAACTATGTCGTGTTCCGCATTCTCTTTCTCCTCGAGCCATAACCAGTTTTCCTACCGGCCCACAGAGTTATTGGATAGTTTCTCCAAAAGTAATTTCAGTTATCTAAACTTTCCAAACACATAGCTTTTCCAACGTTGTTTCAAATAACCTTAAGAATTTCCTGTCATGGACCCGAAAAGATTGAACAGATTCAATTCTAAAAAAATCAAATCCTTAACATTTATTGATTAATTCACTCAACAAACATTTACTGAGCACTTACAATGTGCCAGGAACTGTGATAGGTTCTGGAAAAACCACAAGACATAGTAATTTCCCTCAAGGAGATTACACAATACCTATTGGAGGACAAAGTTTTCAGATGTCTCATGTTCTTTCATCTTTATTGATACACAAAGACTCACTCTTATTCTCTCTCATGTAACCTCGATGCTGCTCATAGATTTAAAACCAAATACTGAATGATAATAGATTATTACTGTATAATGTTCATCTTTAAAGGAAGGTTGCAAGTTAGGAGGATCTCGTAAGATATCAAGTTAAGTTTGAATGAAGACATTTTAGTTTGTCCCCACACAACTGGATGCATTTTAAAACCAGTAATACAGTCTGAAATCTGCATATGCCCCAAGTCAGAATCCTATCATTTGGGGTAACTTACATTCTGGGAGTTTATATACAACTGCTTCTTTCTACATAAAACCTTCTAACTACTCTGTAATTTCTAAAGTTATTATATTTCATCAAGCCCATCCCCAAAATACAGTCTGGGAAAAGCTGATGATTAAAGGCAATAGATATGGATAATAGGTACAGGGAGACCAGCACATCCTGAAATATTTCAGGATCAGGCCACTTGGTAAAAGCACCCCTAGTCTTTTCTAAAATGACTATGGCCTTTTATCCACCGGTATTCGGAATCTGTTCAAAAAGGGAGCTTTGAACTTTTGTGTTGGGCATACTTCCCAGTTGTTCCACATATCATCCTCTGGCCATTGACCAACAAATGACAGCTCAAGGATGAGATGGGGCTTTTGTTTGTTTGAAGTACTCTCTGTATTCTGGCTTCATGTGCTGGGATTTCCGCCATGCTTCAAGTCAAGTCCTTTTTTCAGCCAATCTGAGATCTTTCTTCTGAAACACTTTTGGCCCATGAGCCAGAGTTCAGGTTCCAATTCTGCCACTTTACCTTCCTTAAGAGTTACCGAAAGTTCCAGAGAAAGTAACAGCTGGGTTTCCACATTAAATTAAGTGCCTGTGATAAGTTGTCCTGCCTTGTGGTTAAGCATTTCCTTTAGGAACAGAACATATCCTTAAGGCCATGATAATCAAACTTTACACTTCGAAACTAATGAGCAGTCTCAGTCAGAAAAAATGCAGGACTGGGGCCCCACTCAAACACTACAGTATTGACTTTACGAAACTTATTACACTTGAAAGAATATACATGTGAAATGTGAAACAGAATAACAGTATTTGGGGCATGTTTCTGTTAAAATTTAAGTATAGCAACACCTTACATTTTACGGCACTTTTCAAAGCAACTCCTCACACATCACGGTTTGTTCAAATCTCGAAAGTAAGGCATTCACTTGCTGTGATATTTTGTGATGTCATCAGACTGTATCCCAAAGGAAGCCCCAGGTCCCAGCAAGATTCTTCCAAGTCGAAAACAGCTTTCCTATACAATCGACCAGTTAAGTATTTGTTTGAATTAATAAGCTCACCTTTTAAGCAGCAAACAGCCTGTGAGAGGAGTAAACATAACATAAACATAACTTTTTACCTTATGTGTCCAGAGATTTAATACATTCAGCAAATTCAGTTGTTCTGAGGAAAAGGAGGCTGTGATGGGAGGGTGGGGACACAGCACGTTCTGATCATGAGGTCCCGGGAGGGGGCAGACCCAGTGAGCTTTGATTGCTCAGAGGGAAGCATCAGCAGACCGCATGGGTTGCCTCACAAGTGGCTTCCTAAGAGTGGGGGAAAGGAAGGCCTGACTGCCTTGAAATTTCTGTAGGTCCCTGGTGGCTGCCATCTCCTGCCTTAACACTACAGGGTATCCTCTCTGATTTTTATCTATAACTAGAGAAGTTATTCTTTTAAGTTTTGGGACTGACATAGAGCTTCTTAAAGTTTACTGAGAAAGTAACAAAGCTGGAGTGAAGGAGGGTGAGGGAGTGAGCTACGTGGCTCTCTGGGGGAAGAACTTTTCAGGCAAAGGGAACAAGGGCAGAGGCCCTGGAGGGAGAAAGTCTGGCATGTTCTGGAGAACAGGAAGAATAGAGATATTGGGTTAGAGAAGGAAGGTGGGGTCTTATAGGGCCCTGAAGGCAATTGTCAGGGTTGGGTTTCTATTCTGCTTGAGATGAGAAGCATTGGAGGGTTTTGAGGAGAGGAGAGCCATGATCCAAGGTAGATTTTAAAAGGTCCTGGCTGCTGTGTTGGCAATAGTCCTAGTTTAAGAGCTGCTATTTGTGAGGAATTATTTTTGTCTATAAAATCCAAAATCATCTTACTGTACCTGTGGAAGATTTATTCTTTAGCCACACCAAAAATATATTTTTTGAAAGCTCTCAAAATTAAGTACAAATCATGTTATATGTTTTATTTGTATATATTTATACTTATAGCAGTTGTCTAAATAGAGCTGGGAAAATTAAACACCTATCACTTATAAATAAAACCTGGTTTTTTTTTCACTGCACAAACATGGAAAATAAACTTGCCTCAGTTTCCTCATCTATCCAATGAAGCATTTGAACCAGTGCATTCATTCACTGATTTCTATTAACTGTTTATTAATAAATACTTCTATTAAGAGCCAGAAATTACGCTGGGGAAACAACAGATATGTTTATCTTCAAGGAGTTCGTATTTTACCAACGAGAGACTGTGAAGAGTCCAAAGCAGAGGATGGGGTTTTTGTTTAGCTTGTGTGAGTGGAACTGAATATTTTTCAATTATGACGGAAAGGAGCTATCTGAGAGGAAGAAAATCCATAGACTGAGCTCTCTGTGAAAGAGGGAAGATGGTACCCAGATCACAAGGAGAAAGGACCAGGTCTTCTTTTGATAAAAGGTTTAATGAAGACACGTGACGATCATAGGTTTTGGGGTTGGAAAGTGAGAGAATGTCATTGAAAGGCTTTGATGATTTTCCTTCTCAAGTAGGAGGTGAAGTCATCTGCTGAGAGTGAGGAGGACACTGTGGAGTGGAAGGATTGAGAAAAGCAGTGAAGTTTTGAAATAGCCACTGCGGAACCCAACCATAAAACCCACTGCTGTAGAATCAGTTCCAACTCATAGTGACCCTATAGCTGCTGAGGAGAACTGGAGAATGAGATCATGGGTATTACCTTCTTACTAATCTGTGCTTTTTGTGATTTTTTTCCCCAGAGGGTAGAAGGAGTGGAAAATACAAATACTTCAGTTGTTTCACAGTTGGGGAATAGCTGCAAAAGTATGATGCAGAGACAATGGAAGACAAGGATGGAGGAAATTGGTAAAGAGTAGTTGGAGTAAAGAAGCATTTGCCTTTGGCTGAATGAGTGGTAAGAGATGACATGAGGAGTCCTCATGAGTATTAAGTCAGGAGTAGAAGTGGCGGGGTTAATGGTAATGACAGGTGTGGTTAAATGAGTTACTTTATGCGGCCTTTTGCCTTGGTTTTTTTGAAAAACAGCTTGAGAGATTTTTCTCCTAGTCTTGAGGAGTTACCTTTGCCCTAGTTTTGTACCCCAGAGGGTTTGTTACCTTTGTCTAGATTGACTGACATTTCCTGGGTAAGCTGTAAACAACCCATGGTTTGGTACTTTTTGTCTGGCCCTGGGCTGCAGCCCTCCCTGTGATTAGTCTATTTTATGAACTTTGCATGGATTGGTCATATACTTATGCAAATGAAGTGACAATAGCCTACTATGCAAATGAATTTTCTTTGGCTTACTGAGAAGGGATTGGTCAGTTCACAGCCCTGGTGGGAGGGCCATGCCTTGAGATTTACGAGGAGTTTGCCGTCAACCCCACAGAGGTTGACATATAGAAAGAGAAGGCAGACAGAAAAAGTAGTAAGCAGCAGAAAGGAGAGAGGCAAGAAAAGAGAAGAAGAAGAGCAGGCAAAGAACCTCCTCCATGGGCTGTAACATTGAAAACAGTGAGAGGCCTGGAAGAGGCCTTGTGGCAAAATTGGTGGTGACGGCAGAAACCCGCTGCTAGGAATGCAGCTAAGGGAGCTGAACAAAACTGCTACACTGGCTATGAGCTGGATCAGTTAGCAGTGGGGAAGCTGAACCCAGAGAGGCATGTCCTGAGGGGGTTGAGAGGAGGCCTGTACTGAAGCAGCTAAGAGAAACCTGTCCTGAGGGCCTAGAATGAGGTCTGTCCTAAGGGGGCTGAGAAGACTGTCCTCAAGTGACTGAGAAGATACCTGTCCTCAGGCAGCTGAAAAAAGGCCTGTCCTGAGGGGGCCAAGAGGATGCTTGTTTTGAGATGGTTGAGGGGAAGCCTGTCCTGAGGGGGCTGAAAGGAATCTGTCCTCTTGGGGCTGAGAGAAGCCTGTCTTCAGGAGGTTGAGAAGTGGCTAAGAGCGAGCAAGCATGGCAGAGAGAAGGGCCTACTTGCTTGCATGGCGCAGAGGAGCTGAGAGAGCTGTCCTGCACTGAAGAAGGGAGGGATTTGCTCTCTACTTCAGGGTAGCCAACTAGACTTTACCTATATGCTTCCTTATCCTGATCCTGATTCTGAGTTGTAGCCTGTTGATCCTGATCCCAAGTTGTACCCTGTTACTTCCTTAATACACCACTTAACTGTAAGTATGGTCTGTGGGTTCTGTGTAGCCATCGCAATGAATTATCCAACCTAGCAGGGAAGTAGGGACTGTCATTGGGAGGAGAGCTGGTACCAGAACTGGTAAAAAGTTTGGAGAATGGAGGTATGGCTGACCTCCACCTCATAGGGATCAGTCTTGGGCTGATGTTGATTCACCTTATCCCCCCTGAAGTTAGACAGCTTCTGATGCTACTACTACTTGCATTTTGCAACAGATGTAGCAGAAATAACTGAGTGAGAGATTTGGTCAGAGATCACAATCTTTGGATTTATGATTATTAAAAAGGAGCCAGCTTGGGTAATATATTATCTAAGATACAGTGATGAGAGTGGAAAGTGAGAGAATTAGGAGTTTATTGGTATTCAAGTAATCCCAGAGTTGAGAAGTTTGGGTGTAGGCCCAGTTGCTTACATCGTTATTAAAGACAGTTGGGGTTCTGGTAGAGTGTAGGGTGACAGGATCATGTCTCAAGGTTCCTTAAAGGTCTAACATCAATCACATTGTTGGATTTTAAAGGTAACAATTAGGCAAATAATGACTTTTAGTGAATTCAGTGTGTAATAACTATATAACAATGGATTAAGAGATCCTTTAATTTACTAAAGCAACTCAATGTTCATGTCTATCCAAACTTTGTTGTGTCATAGTGAAAAAGGGATGTATTTTGATTCAGAAGTTGACCTGACTTGTCATTTACCTTCTGTGCGGTTTAACTTCTCCAAGACTCTTTTCTTATTTCTAAAGTATTCATAGTAATATTGAGCTCATATGATCGTTGAGATTGTTGAATACTATGACATATGTGAAATATATACCTAAATGACCTGCCCAATACCACTTTTCTGGGGCCTGTCCTTCCCTGGATCCATATGGGAGCTAAAAACATTAATAAAACAAGCCCCTGCCCCTGGTCACAACTGATAAGTTCCAGTGTGGGCACCTGGCCCTGGTGAAGCCAACATTCCATCCCCCAGCATCTTGTACTTGAACCAGAATGATTTGGGTCAGTCTCTCTCCCATGACTGAAATACTGGGGTATAAAGTACAAAAGGTGTTAGCTTTTTGAGAGAAATAAAGCTGATCTGCAGATATGAGCCAGTAATTTCCCTCTTTTTCTGAATGGCAGGGTTGGATTTCTAAAAGGTTCTTATCAAAAACAATATGTGATTGTTAATAGCAGAGTCCCTGAAACGTTTCATAGGCTTTGTAACTGCTCATATTTTTTTAAGGTGTCATTACATAGGATAGGAATTGGGTGTCAAAAGTAATCTACATGCCTTAGATATTTTGGACTGTGTGTGTGTGTGTGTGTGTGTGTGTGTGTGTAATAGGGGAGGACGATTAGAAAGGCAGGCAGAACAGAGAGGGATGAATACGAGAAATAACAAATGATAATAGTCCAGCTATACAAGTCTATCAAATCATCAAAAGAACCAGAAAATACTTCCTGTCTTCATCTTCTACTTCAAGCCAAAATTTGAAGTGCTCCTGGGAAGAAGGAAGCAAAACATGAAATATCTTAAAACCAGAAGGAAGTGAGAGAAGAATCATGGTGATCTGGAGCTGAAACATAGCTACAAGGAGCCGGAAAACGGAGGAGGGTGACTATTCTGCTGGAGAGTGTACCTTACAATGCAAAATACTTAGTCACCAGACTCTGAGAACAGCTAATGAGAGTGGGAGGAAGTGCTGAAGAACAGCAGTGGGGAAATATTTAATAAAGCTCTGCAGTCCCAAAGCATTAGTTGCAATGCTCTTGACAAACTCCCGGCCTTATGGAAACTTTAGAAACTAAAGAACCAATGAAGGGGAGAAAGCAAATAGATGCATGCTGTATTTTGAGGTGCAAATCCAACTAACACCCACCTGACTGAGGTTGCTAATGTTGGAGACTACTCAAAAGGAATCACCTACCATGTGGCATGATTATATTCAATCCTTATTAAAATCTGTAATGGGTTGCCCAGTTTCAAAAGTGATCATTTCATGTCTAAATGCCCTTTTTCAAAAAACTTGCTCCAGTATTTCATTCTGTAACCACAAATTTAAGAAAACTGCACTTTTTTTTTTTTTTAACTAACTCTATAGGGTGCTGTCCCTGGGTAGTGCGAATGGTTAAGGAGTTGGGTTGTTAACTGAAAGGTTGGAGGTTTGAGTCCACCCAGAAGTACCTCAAAAGAAAGGCCTGGGGATTTATTTCTGAAAAGTCTGCAGCCGTCGAAAACCCTATGGAACACAGTTCTACTCTGACACACATGGGTTGCCATGAGTTGGAATGGGCTAGATGGCACCTGGTTTTTTTTTTTCTAGGGGAACTAGCAAACACAAAAAGAAATGTGGGTGCTGAAATTGCCCATCAACATTAGGCTATAAGCACCTAGATTATTCAACCCTTACATTAGTTTCGGAAACCCTGGTGGCGTGGTGGTTAAGACCTACGGCTGCTAACCAAAAGGTTTGGCAGTTCAAATCCACCAGGCGCTCCTTGGAAACTCTATGGGGCAGTTCTACTCTGTACTATAGGGCCACTATGAATTGGAAACAACTCGATGGCAATGGGTTTCATTTTTTTTTTTAATGTTAATTTCATACCTTATCATCAAAATGCAAGATTTAAAAAATGCTCATACAGAAATTCACAGATCCCTGAGAAGATGTCTCAAAATCCCTCAGGGCCTGTGAACCCCAGTTTATGGGGAGGTCATTTGTCATTTTTGAGCCAGAGAGTCCTCATGGTCCGATTATTTCCTGTTGTCACTAACCAAAATATTGTCGGTTTGAGTCCACTCAGAGATGCCTCAGAAGAAAGGCCTGGCACTCTACCTCTGAAAAATTAGCTACTGAAAACATTGTAGAGCACAGCTCTACTGTGCCACATACAGGGTCGCCATGAGTCGGAATCAACTTGACGGAAACTGGACTGGAATCAGAACTAAGTCATACGACCATAAGTTACTTTGTACAACCAATTAAACAAAAGTCTGTAAAAGAGATATTTCGTCCCATTTTAAGTGGCACTTGTAATTAGAAGACTTGGGTCCTCTTCTGAACTCTGCTAGCCATAGGACCTTGAGCCAGTCATTCTCTGTGTCTCCATCTCCTTGTCCATAAAATAGTGGTGGAAAGTCTAGAGCGGGTAGACTAGATGCTCACAGAGAATCACAGACAAAAGACTCAGGAAAAAAAAAAGGTAAAGGATAAAAATTAATCCTGGAAATCCTTTCGTAGATTGTACAAGCTAAAATGAATGGGGCCTTTAAAAGAAAAAACGATGAAGTCAGGGAAGAGATTTTGAAAAGTAATTTCAAATAATTGCTACATTCTCTGCCAACAGGAGTGAGCAGCTTGGCTTTCAAAATAAATGGCCATTTATAGCTGTCATCACCTGACAGATCCACCTGCACAACCACCCCAATTGTATTAGGGTTGTTGCCATTTTGCCCACACAGTGCAGTCTGCACAAAGACACAGAAAAAAGGGGTGGGGGGGAGGGGAACACAGAAAGAATTTTCATACAAAAGAACCTTTCTTCTGGCATTAGCAGAAGTTGAGTCACACAGATCGTGATTAAAGATCAACAAATTTATATTATGGTCACCCTGAGGTTTGATTTTTCTACTGGCACGAAGTATTCTAAAAAAGAATGGAAAATTACTCCTGTTTGCTTCAAACAGCCGTGCTGATTGCCTCGAAATGTGTGGCATTTTGGTGTTGCTCAGGGCAACTGATTTAATGTACACAGATCCTGCCTTTGATGGATATCTTAAGAAAAGTAAAGTTTATTTATAAGAGGGTTGGGCTTGGAATATAATAGGTATGCAGAAAGATATCAAGCAGTTAGGAAAATAACACTAGATTTTAGGTATGTTCAGCTCGTAAAGAAAGGGCTGTTACGTAAGTCTGAGTTCTTGTGAGAGTTTGCAAGCAAGTTAGTGGATAACTTCTAAGAAAAAGATTGAGCGGAGGCATAGAAATAATCAAAGAAATCCAACTGAGGCGTTTTCACACAGAGAACACATGTCACTACATAAAATCAAATTGAAACACTTTATCAAAGGGCTCCCAGACTGAAGTACACCAGACACACGTATCTGGGATACATTAGTTGAAATAGAGGAGCCCTGGTGGGGCAGTGGGTAAGAGCTCGACTGCTAACCAAAAAGACTGGCAATTCGAATCCCCTAGCAGCTCTTTGGAACCCTTTGGGGCAGTTCTACTCTGTCCTATACGGTCGCCATGAGTCAGAGTCGACTGGACAGCAATGGGTTTGGTTATTTATTTATTTATTTTTTGAGTCTAATAGACAGTCTGAAGTAGACTTTGGGAGACTTCACTGAGTCCTCCAAAACCTCAAATTTTATATTTTTTTTACAGTGATCTATTACTAGATATGGGTATAATTACTAGCATTTTGTTGGTTTACTTTCCTTTTGAAGAAAATAAGCAACTGCTACAACTTTCAAAGATATACATGTTCCACCAAAGTAATGTCTCAAATTGAATTGTTTATTGAGCACACCACTGCTTCCGGCAAATACTAATTTACCAGCTAAGTCTGCTGTTTGACAGTACTTATTACTGAGTCTGAGACTGACTCCGATTTCAAATTGCAGTCAGAGCTTGTCAGAAGCCATGGAAAATAACTGCAACATTCATAATTTCAGGGTTGTATTATATATCTTCTCAGACAGAATAGACAATTCACCCAGTTGTGTTCTTTTTGTATCATGTGCATGCTTATATTGCCGAATCTATGACTGCCCTCCACTTCCTTGGCTTCCCGTACCTGTCTACTACCACTAGCTTGAAAGACTCTGATGGCAGAGAACGTGCTTCATCCCTTTCTGGATAGTTTAGCTCCTGGCCAGATGCCTATCACAAAGGAAGCACTCAATAAATGTGCAGTGAATAAGTGCTTTCTTTGATTTTTGTTAATCTTTACACTTCAAGACCTAATAAAGTTTTGGAGCGTCCATCACATTTATTGTTATGTCTTTCTATACCTATCAAAGAAATCTTTGTCTCACCTGCATTCATGTTATTTCTTGTCCCTTCTTTCCTCTCTTAACATGTGAAAGTATGGCATAAAAGGAACAAACTTCTACATTGACTACATCGGACTCTTTAAAAAAAAATTCCTGCTTGTTAATATGTTAACTCAGGAAAGAAACTCAAAGGGTTTCCACTTCTTTGTTGTTGTTGTTAGTCGCCGTGGAGTCAGCCCGGTCCTACATCATCTTCATGAATGTTGTTTGGTATGTTTGAGTCCATTATTGATGCAATTGTGTCAATCTATCTCATTGAGCATTTCCTCATTTTTGCTGACTCTCTACTTTACCGAACATGATATCCTTTTCTAGCAATTGGTCTTTCTTGATGATGTGCCCAAAGTAAGCAAGCTGAAGTCTCACTTCTGGTTGAATTTCTTCTAAGATTGACTTCTTAGCCCCACACACAAACCGAATCTGAACCTGTTGCCATCGAGTTGATTGCAACTCACAGTAACCCTATAGGACAGAGTAGAAATGTCCTACAGGGTTTCCAAGGAGCAGCTGGTGGGTTTGAACTGCAGGCCTTTTGGTTAGCAGCTGAGCTATTAACCACTGCACCACCAGGGCTCCAGCCTTTATTATTTCCTCCATTTTCCACAGTCAAGAACTGCAAAGCACGTTTTCACTCATATATTACCTTTGTCTGAGTCTGTCAATTTTTACTAACTTGAAGACTATTTGGTTATATATTTGGTAAAGCAATTTTCTTCTTTCCAAAGCCTACCCCAAACTCTCATTTTTGTTTAGGTGTAGAGGGGATCGGTATCTCAAAAATCCCCTCTCACTTTGCCCTGCTAAAATATAATTTTGCAAAAAGTTGAAAACACGACTCCTCTTCTTCATCATCCACCTGACAAGGATCACCAAATCGACGGTAAAACTAAATCTCTAACTGTTACAGCAACCAGTGGGGAATAAGCACTATAACATGCTTTATGAACTCAGAGGTGAAACTATGTCTAGGTGGGGTGATCTGTAAAGGCTGCAGACAACGTTGGATAAGACTTCGAACTTGCCAAGGTGTCAGAGAAAGGTATTCCAGGAGGAGGGAGCAGCATGGCAAAAGTGAGGAGGTAGGTAGGTGCAAAGTGCAGGACTTAAGGAGTTGTCCTGATAGACCAGAGCACACAGTTCAAATAGGCTATATAGGAAATCTCAAACTAGAAAGGAAAGGGCTTGGAAAGAGACTGTAACATCATTTGAAAATCACTTAAGAATTTGGAACTTCCTCCTATAAGTTACAGGAAATTATTGAAGACTTTACCCTGCGGGTGACATGATCAGATTTTTATTTTAAAAAGTCATCCTGAAGACAGTGTGAAAAATGTGTTGGAAGGCAGTGGGACTTACATTCAGGATATTGGTTGGAAATCTGTTCAGATCATCAATGTTAGAGGTAGTAAGAGTCTGTGTTAGAACCATGGTAGCCAATAAGATGGGGTTACATGCACTTGGAATTGCTCTTGCAGGTGCGTGTAACCCCATCTTATTGGCTACCATGGTTCTAAGGCAGACTCTTATAGGCTCAATTTTTTATAAATATAGATGGTAACGTGTGTGTGTATATGTGTGTCTGTATATGTGTATATACGATAACACACATTTTTCAAATGTTTTTTAGGCAGAATGGTAATTAAGGGGCAAATTTAGACATGGCAACTCTGGCTCTGACCATAAAGAAGTAAAAGGAAGAATTACTTTAGGTTCTAAATCTAGCTCTGTGAGTCTCACTATGATTTTACGAGCAGGTCTTTGATGGTTTTACAGGGTCAACCCTGGCAAAATTGCGAAATAATCTTTTTTTTTTAAAAAGTATTCAGTATTTCTTTTCTCTATTTACCTTGCAAAACTAAGACCTTTATTTGTTGATAACTTATTATATATTTGGCACTTCACTAGGATCTTTAAATATTGTGTTAGTTTTCCATTACTGCTGTGACAAATTACCGCCAATACAGTGACTCAAGACAACATGAATTTATTATCTTACAGTTCTACAGGTTAGAAGTTCGACATGGGCCTTAAAAGGCTAAAAACAAGGTGTCAACAGGGCTTCATTCCCTTCTGGAGGATCTAGGGGAGAATATGTTTCCTTGCCTTTTCCAGCTTCTAGAAGTTATCTACTCATTGCCTCGTGGCCCACTTCCTCCATCTTCAAAGCCAACCATGGAGGTAGAGTTCCTCTCACATCACATCGAATCACTCTGACCTTTTCTTCTGCCTCCTTCTTCCATTTTAAAAGGCCCTTCTGATTACATTGGGCCCACCCAGGTAGATCAGTATAATGTCCCTATTTTAAGGTCAGTTCATTAGCAAACTTAATTCCTTTTTTCCATTTCCCCACCTCCTTAATCTTAATCACATATACAAAGTCCCTTTCAACATGTCATTGTTGGGTGCTGTGCAGTCAATTTCTACTCACATGACCCCCATGTTACAGAGAGGAACTGCCCCATAGGGTTTTCTAGGCTGTATTCTTTACTAGAGCAGATCACTGGGTCTTTCTCCTGCAGGGCCACTGGGTGGGTTTGTATTACCAACCTTTTTGTTAGCCCTGAGTGCTTAACCACTGCACTACCAGAGCTCCTTTTTAACGAGCAAGGTAACATATTCACAGGTTCCTGGGATTAGGACGTGAACATCATTCAGGGTCATTATTCTGCCTGCCATAAATACCTCATTTAATCCTTATCACGTTATTACTATTATTTCCATTTTGCAGAGCCGCACAACACTATTATTATTCTAGTTTAGAGATATTGAACCTGATACTCAGGGAAGTTTAATGCAATCACCCATAGCTCTCACAGGTAGCCCAGTGGCAAAGCGTGGATTTGAACTTTTGTCTATCCAGTGCTTAATCTCTTAGCTACTGAACTGTGCTAATTCTTAAAAGATGTCACTTTCCTCTGCCTACCCCTTTCATCCCTCAGAGTATTATTCTTTCTGTCTTTCGCCAAACAAACATTATACCAGAAAAAGACAGGAAACGTTAAAATTTTAAAGTCTTGTGGCTTAACCGGTGCCCTTCCAACAGGTATTTGCCTTTGCCAAGTGTAATAACATTGAAGGAAAGGAATAAAACTCAAGCTGGAGAACTTGAAGGATAAACCAGCAAATACAGGAGGAGGATTTTGAACTTAAAGAGCCCTGGCAGTATAGTCGTGAAGCACGGCGGGGCTGTTAGCTGAGAAGGTTGGCAGTTCGAACCCACGAGCCGCTCTGTGGGAAAAAGATGAGGCAGTCTGCTTCTGTAAAGATTACAGTCTTGGGAACCCTATGGGACAGTTCTACTCTGTCCTACAGGGTTGCTATGAGTGGTAATAGATTAGATGGCCAAGGGCTTGGGTTTTTTTGGTTTGTTTGCTTTGCTTTGAGCCTGAGGAGCTCTCAGCACTTCCTGTCTACTTTGCTTGCTTTAGGGGGTAGACTGGAACCCAGGCAAACGCTTTTGAGAACAGGGTGTGACAAGATTTTGAGACTGTTGTTATCTCAGAACAAGGTCAGCTGACACTTAGCTGCACTTCTTGTCCTGAAGCCATCCATTTACAATATCAAAAGACAAACTGGCCACAGATATTTAAAATTAGCTTCGATTTAATAAACCGTTAAGCCTATTTTTTAAGAAAGAAAGAAAAGCTAAAGGGTTGCTATAGGGGTGTCAGGCTTCTTTCAGTGGAAGCCCATTTTTTATAAGATACAATCTTGCCTTAAGCTAAAAATGAATTATTCTAGTACCTACTTACTCATTTCCTTGCCTTGGCTTTCCTCATCAGATGAAAGTGCATTAGAAACTCGCTGGGGTCTTCAGGGCAGAGTTCAGTTTCCTGATTCCAACACTGGCTATGCAGGTGTGTTTACGTTGTAAAAGTTTATTGATCTATACACTTAAGTTCTCTGTGCTTTTCTGCTGTGTGTTATATAAATAAAATGAAAAAACAAGAGTGACTCAAAACAAACCTTATTGCAGAGAGTGGGCACAAGTAAGCCATTCTGATAAAGGCATTAGGACTGCTGGGTGTGAGAGGACATTTTATCCTGAAGTTAATGAAGCTTATTAAGCTCCTGTGAGTGCTGGGAGCTACTGAGTACTCTGGGTGGGGAAGAGAAGGCAGGTTGTGCTCAGAAATTGCCTAAAGAGATCTCGGAAGAAAGAGAACTGAATCTCTAAGAATCCAATCATTTGCTGTGATTTCTTAATCTAAAGAAAGATTCATTTTTCTATTTTAAAAAGTAAACAAAAACAAATGAACCAACCACCTGCCCTGGTGGCCTTTGCTGTGTTATGCCCAGAAGAAACCCTGCACAGACAATGAGAGGCCATTACTTAATCCATGCAAGGCAAGAAAAAAGAGTCCTTTGGTGAATTGTTGCTGTATCAGTTGCCAATCAGTGGAGTTTCAAAAGGTCCTGGGTTCTTTGTGAATTTTCAGGTCCTTTGGACATTCATTCAACAAATCATTATCCAATACCTACTCTGGGCTGGCAGTTCTGGATTCTAGTCACTAGGAACTAAGGCAAAATAAATAGACAAAACCCCTACCCTCATGGGACTTCCTTTCTAGAATGTGGGTGGAAGGGACAGACAAAAAAGAAGTATGATATACAATATATATATAGAAGGATAGAGTCCTATGGAGAAACATAAACCAAGGAAAGAGGAAAAGAAAGGCCACGGTGGAGGTAGCAGAGACAAGGTGTGAATTTTCAGTAAGGTAAACAGAAAAAGCTGCAATGAGAAGATGACGTAGAAAATGTAGAACCCTGTGGTTGTCTGATTCAAGGTGATGCAGTTGCAAAGGCCCAGAGGTGAGAGCCTTGAGGCGCCAGTGCGGCTAGAGCAGATTGATTGGAGGTGAATGGTGGGAAAAGAGTTTAGAGAGTGGGGCAGTCTTGGTAGGTGGCCTAAGCCACAGTGAGGAGCTTGCTTGTACTCTAAGTAAGATGAGGAGGACTTGATCAGAGGAGTGGTATAATCTGAGCTAGACTCTAGCAGGATCACTCTGGTGCTGTGTTGAGGAGAGACAATTGAAGGGTAGGTGTGATGATAAGGAGAAGAATTAGGAAGCTGTACAACATCCAGATAAAAGATGATAGCATGGTTGGAGGCAACAGTGGATGAAAGGAAGAAAACGTCAGATTCTGTTTATATTTTGAAGGTGGAGCCAATAGAACTTACTGCCAGTTTGGAGGTAAGGTAAGAGAAAGAGGAGTCAAGGATGACTCCAAATCTCTTGAACTGAGCGATGGTAAAATAGTTGCCATTAACTGACATGTGAAAGACTTCAAAAGGATCAGATTATGGTGGCCTTATCACAATTTGTTTTTGGATATGGTAAATTTGAGGTTTCTATAGGAAACCCTGGTGGCATAGTGGTTAAGTGCTACAGCTGCTAACCAAAAGGTCAGCAGTTTGAATCCACCAGGAGCTCCTTGAAAACTCTATGGGGCAGTTCTGCTCTGTCCTATAGGGTCGCTATGAGTTGGAATCGACTTGGCGGCAGTGGGTTTGGTTTGGTTTATAGACTATCAAAGAGGAGATGTTGAACAGACAGTTGAAAATGAAAGGCTGAACTTTGAGGGAGAGGGCCACACCAGAGGTACATATAAAGGAGCTGTCAGGTTTTTAAAACTGAGGTCCATGTTCTTGGATATTAACATTACAAAAAAAATTATCTCCCGATCGATCTTTAAAAATTAAATGCAACTGCATTTGAAATTTTTGAGAAGCTCATCAAAATTATTCCAAAATTTACAAGAAAGAATGAAGTAAACAAAATAATCTTGAAAAGAAAAAAGTTGGAGGACTCACACATTACAATTTAGAACATATTACAAAACTATAGTAATCAAGACTGTAAGGCACTGGAGTAGGGATAACAACAACAACAACAAAAAACCCATTGCCGTTAAGTCAATTCTGACTCATAGGGACCCTACAGGACAGAGTAGGGTTTCCAAGGCTGTAAATCTTTACAGGAGCAGACTGCCACATCTTCCTCTTGCAGAGCGGCTCATGGGTTTGAACCAGCAATGTTTCAGCCAGCAGCCAAGGGCTTTAACCACTTGCCCCCAGAGCTCCTTGGTATAGGGATAGACATACAGATAATGGAATAAAATTAAGTGTCCAGAAATAAATCCGTACATTTCTGATCAGTTGATTTTTGACAAGGATGCCAAGACAATTCAATAGAGATACAGAAGTCTTTTCAACAAATAGTACTGGGACAATTTGATAGCTACATACAAAAGAATGAAATTGGACACATACCTCACATATACCAAAATGGTATATACACTAAAGAATAGAAAACACATGTTCACACAAAAACTTGTACACAAATTTCATAGCAGCACTATTTATGATAGCAGAAAAGAGGGCACAAACCAAATGCCCATCAACAGATAAATAGATGAACAAAATGTGCTATGTCCATACAACACAATACTATTCCTAAAAAGGAATAAAGTACAGATATCTGCTACAACACGGATAAACCCTGAAAACATGCTAACTGAAAGAAACCAGAAACCAAAACCAGACCCATTGCCATCGAGTTGATTCTGACTCATGAAAGACCACATATTGTATGATTCCATATAAGCGAAATGTTCAGAATAGGCAAATCCACAGAGACAGAAAGTAGATTAGTAGTTGGCAGGATCTGAGGGAAGGGAGAAGTCAGAGGGTGACTGCTAACGGGTACCACGTGCTTTTTGTGGTGATAACAAGGTTCTGATTAGATAGCAGTGATGGTTGCTAATATACTAAAAACCACTGCATAAAAAAAAAAAACCACTGCATAGTACACTGAATTTTATGGTATGTGAACTATAGCTGCATTTTTTAAAGAGAGTGAAGATTTTGAGAAAAGGATAAGTAATTCTTAACAGATTACTTCTCATGGAAACATGTCCTGTCAATTCTTGCTGTTGTTGTTAGGTGTCCATTGAGTTGGCTGTGACTCAGCCAGAGTCAACAGAACAAAGCACTGCGCTGTCCTGTTTCATCCTCAAAATCATTGCTGTCTTTGAGCCCATTGCTGCAGCCATTGTGTCAATCCATCTCTTTGAGGGTCTTCCTGTATTTGACTGACCCTCTCCTTTACCAAGCATGATGTCTTTCTCCAGGGACTGGTCTCTCCTGATAACATGTCCAAAGTATGTGAGACGAAGTGTCTCCATTCTCACTTCCAAAGAGCACTCTGGCTGTACTTCCAAGACAGATTTGTAAGTTCTCCTGGCAGTCCATAGTGTGTTCAATATTCTTCACCAACAACATAATTCAAAGGCAGCTCTTCTCCAGTCATATTTTGAGTGCCTTCCAACTTCTGGCACTATTATCAGACAATGTTCCGCTGCTATTCATGAGGTTTTTACCGGCCAGTTTTTTCAGAAGCAGATCGCCAGGCCCTCCTTCCTAGTCTGTCTTAGCCTGGAAGCCCCACTGAAACATGTCCATCATGGGTGACCATGCTGTATTTGAAATACCGGTGGCATAACCTTTAGCATCACAGCAACATGCAAGCCACCACAGTACCACAAACTGAAAGATGCATGGTGGGCCTTAAGAATAGCTAACTATTTCTGCAAATATGATTTGCCTGAGCCTATTTCTCATTATAACCACAGAGAATATAATTTTTTTCTTGAGTCAGAGCTCACCTACCCTACACGTGCCTTAGCTTGCCAGTAAGTTATCTAAAACCTATTCTCTCCTGAGACTCTTAGGTCATAAAAACTATGCCTTTGCATTGCCAATAGTCTAAATTCCTAGTTCAGAATCAAGCCATTTCCTCTAGTTGTCCTGTGAGTCCTGAATCCACACTTGGCTCTTCTCTGTGTTCCTTCCTAGAGACTAGAACCTCCCTCTAAATCAGTTTGAGCAAGATGTCTGGTCCTGTCGATAGGTTCCCCATGGTGGTTGCCCACTGGGCCTTCAGAACATCAGCCATCTGGATCCCTACCTTCTTTTCTTCCGACCTTGAGACCCTTGTAATTTTAGCTGGGATCCCTTGCCACCTCTTGACTTAGATCATGGTGGGAGTCTGCTGAGTTCTGATATACCCCGAATTTTGCTGGTGAAATGAAGTCTATCTGGCACCTGAGAGCATTCTCCAGGACCCTAACCTAGGTGGTCCACCTATTTTTTTTCAGGTCCTGGCCACCCCTATCTGCCTTTCCTCCTCATTTGAAGAGTAAATCACAATACCCAATACGGTAGGCTGAAAAATTGCCTCCCAAGTATGTCTACTTCCTAACCCCGAACGTGTGAATGGCACCCTGTTTAGCAAAAGGAACTTTGCAGATGCAATTTATTTAAGGATATTTAGATGGGGAGATTATCCTGAATTATCCAATAGGCTCAACATGATCACAATGGTCCTGATAAGAGGGACAAAGGAAGAATCAGAGGGAGAAGAGAGGGCAACGTGATGATGGAAGTAGAGACTGGAGTGACGCGTTTTGAAGATGGAGGAAAGGGTCACAAGCCAAGGAATACAGGTGGCCACTAGAAGATGAAAAGAAAAAGGAAATGAAGTCTCCCCTCAGAGCCTCCTAATGTTAAAGTGACACCTTAACTTTAGCCCTGTGAAACAGATTTTGGACTTCTGACCTCCAGAACAATAAGAGAATAAATTTGCGTTGTTTTAAGCCACTAACTCTGATAATTTGTTACAGCAGCAACAGGAAACTAACACACCCAATAATCACTCTTACAATATTTTACCAACACCTAGTCATAAAACCCAATGGTCTTTTTCTTCTCCCCTTCCTTCTTCTCCTCTTGGGAGGCTGCCAGATATGGCAGTGAAAAGAACATGGATTTTTAGGGAAAAACACCCAGACCTGGTTCTAATTAGTGTTTCCATGCGAGAATTCCTTCCTGGCATTCCTCAGAAAATTTATGTTTTTCCAAATCCTGACAAAAATAAGTCCATAAACTGGGAAAACAGAAAAAGTATTATGATTCTCTAGCAAGAATTAAAGCTTAACAATAAACATAGGAGAGAAATAGATATGATCTAATCAGTCAGTCTTGCTGTTGTCTGGTTATAAGTGTATTTGTGGCCCTGTCTACTGTGAACAGTGAGTCATTCTTGCAAATAAAATAAGTATTAATAAGTTTATACACATGGTATGCTTTATTTAAATCCTATCAGTGGCCTTCCAAGAAATAATAAGTTTTGGAAGCAAATAAGTCCTTAAATTGGCAATTTCTACACAGGATTCTGAATGTAAACCTTTCTAGGAGATCTGAATGTTACATTATTCCAACTTTTTTTTATCCAATAAGGCTCGCTGGCATTTTCCAGTGTTTGAATATTTACTGCACTTCTTAAATACTACTAAACTTCATATCTCTTATTTATTAAGCAAAAATTTTTAGATACCCATAATGATGAGTAAAGTGTATGGAAATTGTTGAAAATATTTTAAGAATACTTACGAGTTTCTGAGAAATCTTGTGAATGCTATATCTTGTTCCCGAATGCCGAAAATTACTGTCTATAAGGAATTTGGAAACACTAGTTCAAATCCCTGCCCTATCATTTTGCTAGTTGTATGATCTTGGGAAAAAATGACTATTTTCAAGCTTAAATGCCCTCATCAATCAAAAGGGGACAAAAAACCCACATAGGTTTTTTGCAACAACTAAAAAAGTTTATATATAAGAAGTGGCTGTGAGAGAATACGTATTTAAAACCACAATTCAATAGCCTCATCAATTCAAAAACGCAACTTGGAACCTGTTTATCATTCTCGCTGTAGGACAGAGTCATAAGTCCCACGGGTCTTAGCCTGGTTTTCAGAGGGAAAGCAGACCCTGAGACAAGGGTTTGCTCAAAGATATTTATTTTGGGAAGTGATCCCAGGGAACAGGAGGAGAACATTGTGGAAAGTGAAACAGAGAATGAAGTTCAGCCAACTCCAAAGTACATCCTGGGCTCAATCCTGCTGGAACACTCCTAGGAGCTGTGTAGAATGCTCCTGAAAGTTGTCTCCCCGAGAGACAGGTAGGCTTTATCACCTGGTCTCCTCCGCAGTTCAGGCAGGGTTGCCCTATGGGGTAACATGCTGACGTGTCCGGCTGTGCAAGAGTGAGGGTCAGCTACGATGGGTCTGCCTCAACCCAGGCTGCAGCATCAGAGAAGTACCAGGCCAGAAAGTGAAAAAGACACCAACACAACTGGAGCAAATGCAATCGGGTGACATCTGGAGTAAAAGTGACCCAAGAGGACTCAGAGAGGGGTGCAAGAGATGCCCGGCGCCTGAAGAACCGTAATCTCGCCTACACAGCAAAGCTCTTGTCAGGGAAGTCTGATCATATTTCACTCAGAAATCTCTGGTAACTTCACACTATCTATTGAATGAAGTTTAAAATTATTGTCTTAGTTTCCTAGGACTGCCTCAACCAAATATCATAAAGTGGGTGCCTTACAAAAATAGAAATATACTGTGTCACAGTTGTGGAGTGTGGAAGTCAAAATCAGGGCATCAGCCATGCTGATTCTTTTGAGGGCTCTGAGGGAGAAACTGTTCCATGCTTGTTTCCTAGCTTCTGGTGATGCCAGCAATCTTTGTTGTCCTTGGCCTGTAGATACATCTTTACCTGGCATCTTCCTCCTGTGTTTACCTGTGTCTGTTTTTCTCTTTTATGAAATGCCATTCAGGTGGGTTAGAACACCCCCCACTTATGTATTACTTCATGTGAACTTAACTGATAACATCTTCAAAGATCGTATTTCCAAACAAGGTCACACTCACAGGTACAGGGGTTAGGTCTTCAACATATCTTTTTTGGAGAGCATAGTTCAATCCGTGACATTATTTTTTTTTTTCTGTTTATTTTATTATTTTTTTATTGTGGTTTAGGTGAAGGCTTACAGAGCAAATTAGTTTCTAATTAAACAATTAATATACACGTTGTTTTGTAACATTGTTTGCCAATCACACAACATGTCAACACTCTTCCCTTCTCCACCTTAGGTTCCACGTTTCCATTCATCCAACTCTCCTGTCCCCTCCTGCCTTCTTGTCCTTGCTCCTGGGCTGCTGTGCCTATTCAGTCTCATATACATGGTTGAACTACATGTGTTACTGTTTGTTTCACAGGCCTATCTAATCTTGGGCTGAAGGGTAAACCTCAGGAGTGACTTCATTACTGAGTTAAAAGAGTGTCTGAGGGCCACACTCTCAGAGTTTTCCAGTCTCTGTCAGACCAGCAAGTCTGGTCTTTTTTTGTGAGTTTGAATTTTGTTCTACATTTTTCTCCAGCTCTGTCCAGGACCCTATATTTGTGATCCCTGTCAGAGCAGTCAGTGGTGGTAGCTGGGCATCATCTATAATTTGCTGGACTCATCTGGTGGAGGTTGTGGTACTTGTGGTCTATTATTCCTTTGGACTAATCCTTCCCTTGTGTCTTTGGTTTTCATCCTTCTTCCTTGTTCCAGATGGGGTGGGACCAGGAGAATATTTTAGATGGCCACTCACAAACTTTTAAGACCCCAGATGCTACTCACCAAAGTAGGATATAGAACATTTTCTTCATAAACTATGTTACGCCAATTGAACTAGATGTCCCCCAAGACCATGGTCCCCAGCCCTCAGCCCAGTAATTCAGTCCCTCAGGGAGTTTGGATGTGTCTATGAAGTTTCTGGAAACCTTGGTGACTTAAGATCTATGGCTGCTAACCAAAAGGTTGGCAGTTTGAATACACCAGGCACTCCTTGGTAATCGTATGCGGCAATTCTATTCTGTCCTAAAGGGTCACCACTAGTCGGAATTGACTAGAGGGCAATGGGTTTGCTTGTTTTTTTTTTTTTTTTTGAAGCTTCTATGACTTTGCCTTGGTCAAGTTGTGCTGACTTCTTCAGTGTTGTGTACTGTCTTACCCCTCTCCAGAGTTACCACTCATCTATTATCTAGTTAGTGCTCTTCCCTTCCCACCCCTCCCCTTAGTCATAACCGTCAAAGATTTTTTTCTGTGTGTAAACCTTTTCATGAGTATTTATAATAGTGGTCTCATACAGTATTCATCCTTTTACGACTGACTTATTTCACTCAGGACAATGCCCTTTGGATTCATCCATGTTATATTTCATAGATTCATCATTGTTCTTTATTGTTTCGTAGTATTCCATTGTATATATGTACCATAATTTGTTTATCCGTTCATCTGTTGATAGGCACTTAGGTTGTTTCCATCTTTTTGCTATTGTGAATAATACTGGGATGACCATGGATGGGTGTGCATATGTCTATTTGTGTGACAGCTCTTATTTCTCTAGGATATATTCCTAGGAGTGGGATTGCTGAATCATGTGGCGTTTCTATTTCTAGCTTTGTAAGGAAGCGCCATATTGTTTTCCAAAATAGTTGTACCCTTTTGCATCCCCACCATCAGTGCATAAGAGTTTTACTCTCCCTGCAGCCTATCCAACATTTATTATTTTCTGTTTTTTTGATTAGTGCCAATAACGTCAGGGTGAGATGGTATCTCAATACAGTTTTGATTTATTTTTCTCTAATGCCTAGTAATTGTGAGCATTTCCTCATTTGTCAGTTAGCCATTTGAATGTCTTCTTTGGTGAAGTGTCTGTTCATACACCTTGCCTAGTTTTTAATTGGATTATTTGTCTATAGATTTTAGAGATCAGACCTTTGTCAGATTTGTCATAGCCAATTTTTTTTCCCCAGTCTGTAGGTTCTTACTCTTTTGATATAGTTGCTTGATGAGCTTAAGTGTTTATTTTTTAGAAGATCCTAGTTATCTAGCTTATCTTCTGGTTTTCGTGTATTGTTAGTTATGGTTTGTATCCTATTTATGCTAGGTATTAGAGTCTCTAGAATTGACTGTAATTTTTCTTCTATGATGTTTATGGTTCTGGGTTTTATATTTAGGTCTTTGGTTCATTTTGAATTAATTTTTGTGTCTGTTGTGAGGTATGGGTCCTGTTTCATTTTTTTGCAGGTGGACATCCAGTTTTGCCAGCACCATTTGTTAAAAAGACTGTCTTCCCCATTTAATAGACTTTGGGCTGTTGGCAAAGATCAGATGACTGTAGGTGGATGGATTTTCATCTGGGTTCTTGATTCTGTTCCATCGGTCAATTTGTACCAATACCAGGCTGCTTTGACTACTGTAGCTGTATAGTACCTTCTGAGGTCTGGTAGTGTGAGGCCTCCTACTTTTTCTTCTTCAATAGTGCTTTACTTATCTAGGGCCTCTTTCCTTTCCATATAAAGTTAATGATTAGTTTTTCCATCTCCTTAAAGAATGCCCTTGGTGTTTGGATCAGGATTCCATTCTATTTGTAGATTGCTTTGGTAGAATTGATATTTTCACAACATTGAGTCTACCTATCCATGAGCATGGTATATTTTTCCATTTTTGTAGGTGTTGTTTGGTTTCTTGCAGTAGTGTTTTGTAGTTTTCTTTGTATAAGTCTTTCACATCCCTGGTTAGATTTATTTTAAGTATTTTATCTTTTTAGGGGCTATTATAAATTGTATTGCTTTCCTGGTATCTTTTTTGTAATTCTCTTTATTGGTGTATAGGCATCCAACTGATATTTCTAGGTTTATCTTGTATCCTGCCACTCTGCTGAATAGTTCTATTAATTCCAGTAGTTTTCTCATGCAGTCTTTTGGGATTTGTATGTATAGTGTCACATTATCCACAAATAGGGACAGTTTTACTTCTTCATTATCAACTTGGATGTCTTTTATTCTTGTTCTTGCTTTCTTGCTCTATTGCTGCAGACTTCCAGGATGATGTTAAATAGGAGTGGTGGTAAAGGGCATCCTTGTCTTGTTCCTGTTCTCAAGGGGAATGTTTCCAGCCGTTTTCCATTAAGAATGATGTGGGCTGTTGGTTTTGTTTAGATACCCTTTATTATATTGAGGAATTTCCTTTCTGTACCTATTTTATTGAGAGTTTTTTTTTTTTTTTTTTTAATCAGGAATGGGTGTTGGACTTTGTTGAATGCCTTTTCCATGTCTATTGAGATGATCATGTGATGCTTTTCTTTTATTTATGTGGTGGATTATGTTGACTGATTTTCTAATGTTGAACCATCCTTGCGTACCTGGTATGAATTTCACTTGGTCATGGTGTATTATTTTTTAGATATGTTGCTGAATTCTAGTGGTTGGAATTTTTTTTTTTTTGAGAATTTTTGCATCTATATTCACGAGAGATATTGGTCTGTCTGCAATATTCTTTTTTTGTGGTGTCTTTGCCTGGTTATGAAGGTTATGCTGGCTTCATAGAATGAATTTGAAAGTATTCCTTACTTGTGTATGTTCTGAAATAGTTTGGGTAGTACTGGTGTAAACTCTTCTCTGAATGTTTGATAGAATTCTCTAGTGAAGCCATCTGGGCCAAGGCTTTTATTTATAGGGAGTTTTTTTTTTTTTTTAATCTCTTCTCTTGTTACGGGTCTGTTCAGATTTTCAGCTTCAGTATGTGTTAGTTTGGGTGTTATTGTTGTTATTATCAGGTGCCGTCCAGTTGGTTTTGACTCATAGTGACCCTATGTGCCACAGAACAAAACACTGCCTGGTCCTGCACCATCCTTACAATTGTTATTATGCTTGAGCCCATTGTTGCAGTCTCTATGTCAATCCATCTTATTGAGGATCTTCCTCTTTTCCACTGATGCTGTACTTTATCAAGCGTGATGTCCTTCTCCAGGGACTGATCCCTCCTGACAACATGTCCAAAGTATGTTAGACACAGTCTTGCCATCCTTGCTTCTAAGGAGCATTCCTGTTGTATTTCTTCCAAGACCGATTTGTTCATTCTTTTGGCAGCCCATGATGTATTCAATATTCTTTGCCAACACCACAATTCAAAGGCGTCAGTTTTTCTTTGGTCTTCCTTATTCATTGTCCAGCTTTCACATGCATATGATGTGATTGAAAACACCATGGCTTGGTTGAAGCGCACCTTAGTCTTCAAGGTGACATCTTTGCCTTTTAACACTTTAAAGAGGTGCTTTGCTGCAAATTTGCCCAATGCAATACATCTTTTGATTTCTTGACTGCTGCTTCCATGGGCATTGATTGTGAATCCAAGAAAAATGAAATCCTTGACAACTTCAATCCTTTCTCCATTTATCATGATGTGGTGTATTGGTCCAGTTGTGAGGATTTTTGTTTTCTTTATGTTGAGATGTAATCCATACTGAAGGCTGCGGTCTTTGATCTTCATCGATAAGTGCTTCAAGTCCTCTTCACTTTCAGCAAGGAAGGTTATGTTATCTGCATAATGCAGGTTGTTAATGAGTCTTCCTCCTGTTGCCCCATTCTTCTTCATATAGTCCAGCTTCTTTGATTATTTGTTCAGCATACAGGTTGAATAGGTATGGTGAAAGGATACAACCCTGACACATAACTTTCCTGAATTTAAACCACTCAGTATCCCCTTGTTCCATCTGAACAACTGCCTCTTGGTCTATGTACAGGTTCCTCACGAGCACAAGTGTTCTGGAATTCCCATTCTTCACAATGTTAGCCATAATTTGTTATGATCCACATAGTAGAATGCCTTTGCATAGTCAATAAAACACAGGTAAACATCCTTCTGGTATTCTCTGCTTTCAGCCAGGATCCATCTGACATCAGCAATGATGTCCCTGGTTCCACATCCTCTTCTGAAACCAGCCTGAATTTCTGGCAGTTCCCCGTCAATATACTGCCGCAGTCACTTTTGTATGATCTTCAGCAAAATTTTACTTGTGTGTGATATTAATGATATTGTTCAATAATTTCCACATTCGGTTGGATCACTTTTCTTGGGAATAAGCATAAATATGGATCTCTTCCAGTCAGTTGGCCAGGTAGCTGTCTTCCAGATTTCTTGGCATAGGTGAGTGAGCACTTCCAGTACTGTATCTGTTTGTTGAAACATCTCAATTGACATTCTGTCAATTCCTGGAATCTTGTTTTTTGCCAATGTCTTCAGTGCAGCTTGGACTTCTTCCTTCAGTACCATCGGTTCCTTATCATATGCTACCTCTTGAAATGGTTAGTGTCGACTAATTCTTTTTGGTATAATGACTCGATGTATTCCTTCCATTTTCTTTTGATGCCTCCTGTGTCATTTAATATTTTCCCCATAGAATTCTTCCCTATTTCAACTCAAGCCTTGCATTTTCTCTTCAGTTCTTTCAGCTTGAAAAACGCTTTGCATATTCTTCCCTTTTGGTTTTCTATCTCCAGCTCTTTGTACACATCATTATAATACTTTACTTTGTCTTCTTGAGCCACCCTTTGAAATATTCTGTTCAGTTTTTTACTTCATCATTTCTTCCTTTTGTTTTAGCTGCTTGAAGTTCGAGAGCAAGCTTCAGGATCTCCTCTGACATCCATCTTGGGCTTTTATTGCAGTTTGTTTTACCATGGGGGTTTGCATGTTGCTGTGATGCTGGAAGATATGCCACCAGTATTCAGATACCAGCAGAGTCACCCATGGAGGACAGGTAAGTTTGGGTAGGTAGTGTGTTTCCAGAAATTTGTACATTTCCTCTAGGTTTTCAAGTTTGTTGGAGTATAGTTTTTCCTAGTACACCATTATGATTCTTTTGTATTTCAGTTGAGTTTGTTGTAATGCCCCCCGCCCCATTTCATTTCTTATTTGGATTATTTGTGTCCTCTCCTGTTTTTCTTTTGTCAGTTTGGCAAATGGTTTGTTGATTTTGTTGATCCTTTCAAAACACCAACTTTTCGTTTTGTTGTTTCTTTCTATTGTTTTTCTATTCTCTATTTCATTTATTTCTGCTCTGATCTTTATTATTTTCTTTCTTCCGGTGGGTGTGGGCTTCTTTTGCTGTTCTCTTCCTATTTGTTTGAGTTGTGTAGCTAATGTTTTGATTTTGTCCCTTTCTCCATTTTTGATGTGTGCATCTATTACTACAAATTGACCTCTGAGTACTGCATTTTCTCTGTCCCGAAGGTTTTGGTACGATGTGTTTTCATTCTCATTTGATTCTAGGAATTTTTTAATTTCATCTTTCATTTCTTCTGTTACCCAGTGGTTTTTAAGCAAGGTGTTATTCAGTTTCCATGTATTTGATGTTTTTTCTTGCTCTTCCTATTATTAATTTCTACTTTTATGGCTTTGTGATCAGAGAAAACACTGTAATATCGCAACGTTTTGGATTTTGTTGAGGGTTGCTTTGTACCTTAGATGTAGTCTATTCTGGAAAACATTCCATGTGCGTTGGAAAAGAATGTGTACTTTGCTGCTATTAGGTGGAGTGTTATGTATATGTTTATGAAGTCGTGTTGGTTGATTGTGGCCTTTAGATCTTCTGTATCTTTGTTGACTTTCTTTCTAGGTGTTCTGTCCTTACCAAAACTGGTGTGGTAAAGTCTCCTACTGTTATTGTGGAACTGTCCATTTCTCTTTTCGGTGATGTTAGAGTTTGTTTTATGTAGTTTGGAACTCTGTCATTGGGTGTGTAGATGTTTATTATGGTTATGTCTTCATGGTGGATTGTCCCTTTAATCATTATGTAATACCCTTATTTGTCTTTTATGGTGAATTTTCTTTTAAAATTTATTTTACCAAAGATTAGCATTGCCACTCCTGCTCTTTTTTTGTTTCTGTTTGCTTGATATATTTTTTCCATCCTTTGATTTTTAATATATGTATGTATTTTTTTTCTAAATTGTGTCTCTTGTAGACTGTATATTGATGGGTCTTTTTTTTTCCCCGTTGTTTCTCTGTATGCATGCATTTAAGCCATTTATGTTCAGCGTGATTATTGGTAGGTGTGAATTTATTGCTTTCATTTTGTAGTACTTTTTTTTTTGTGGTGCTGACATTTTCTTTGTTCCTCTTACTCTCTTTTGCTGAATTCCTTTTCTTTGTGGATTTTTTTTTTCAATTCTTTTGTATTAGATTTTGTGTTTACTGAGATGTCATGTTTTTCTTCTTTATTCAGATGAGTAAATTTTTAAACTTTCTTTGTTGTTATCTTGAAATTTACCCCTACCTTCCTAAATTTGAACCTGTCATTTATTGCTTGATATTGCCTTGACCTCCCCCCCCCATTTGAAAGTTCTATACTTCACTGTTTATTCCCTCTTTTATTGTTGTGACATTGTTGTCATTTACAGATTGACCTGTTGTAAGTTTTTTTAGTTTTTTTTTTATTCATAAGAGTTCAATAACTAGCTTAGTATCTGGCTGATGTTGTCTTGCATCCTAGATTCAGGCTGTTACCTGATATTATTGGCTCTCTGAGGGACTACCTTTAATAATTCTTGTAAGTTTGGTTGGTTTTTACATTTTCTTTAATTTCTATTTATCTGGAAGTGTCTTAATTTGGCCATCATATTTGAGCCAGAGTTTTGCAGGGTATATTATTCTTGGTGGGCAGTTTTTTTTCTTTCAAGGTTTTATATATGTCATCCCACTGCTCTCTTGTCTGCATGGTTTCTGTTGTGTAATCAGAGCTTAGTCTTACGGTTTCCCTCTGTATGTAACTTTTTGTTTTTCTCGAGCTGCTCTCAGCACTTTTTCTTTGTCTTTAGTTTTAGCAACATGATTATATGTCTTGATGATTTCCTTTTGGGGTCTATCCTATATGAGGTTCATTAAGCTTCTTGAATTGTCCACTTTTCCTCTTTCATGATATTAGGGAAGTTTTCTGTCAACAATTCTTCAATGATCCTCTCTGTGTTTTCCATTTTCTCCCCCTATTCTGGAACTCCGATCACACGCAAATTTTTGCTTTTGATTATATCCCACATCATTCTCAGGGTTTCTTCATTTTCTTTATTCTTTTCTCTGCTTTTTCCTCAAAGTGTTATGCAAGGATTTGTCTTTGATTTCACTGATCCTGTCTTCCATTGCTTCAAATTTGCTCCTAAATCCTTCTATGTCACTGTTTCTGAAATCTTATTATCTTTTGGATTTCTAATTGCTGTTATTTTATGATTTCCAGTTGCTTGTTTATTTTCACATTTTGTTCCTGTATTTTTTAAAATTCTTTTATTGTTTTGTTTGTGTTTTCCCTGATTTTGTCTGTATTTTCCCTGATTTTGTCTATTTCTTCCTTATTTTTCTCTCCATTTTCCTTCGTCTCTTGGAGAGTCTCTAATATTATAATTTTTAATTCCCTGTCAGGAATTCCAGAGCCTTTTTTTCTCCTGGATGGTCACCTGGTGTTTTATTTTGGATGCTATCTGGAGCCATTCTTTGTTTTTTAAATATATTTTGATATTTTATGCTGTCTTCAGGACATTCAGGAATTATTTTCTTCATTTATCGATTGTAGATTTGTTTGCTTTGTCCTGCTTTTTAATTTTATTTGGTTATGTCTGGGCATGTCCGCTGAGCCTTCTTTGTTGTTTGCTCTTCTGTGGGCATGATATGTCTCACCACCTTTTCTAGGTGGGAAGAGCTGGTCACTCAGCTGTGGTGCAGCAAGGCAGGTCCAGCAGGCGGAAGGGCAGAGATGGGTTGTTTATGGCACATACTGGAGCCAACAGGGCAGGGCTTGGGGTGGTATAAGGGAGGTCTAGTCGTCCGCACCTGTGCTGCTTGGTGGTGTGGTGCTCAGCACGCAGCACAGTTAGCCAGGCGGGAAGCGAGGTTGTGTATGTGTGGAGCTAAGTGGGTGTAGACAAGAAGAGAGAAAAACAGGAGGCAAAAAAACAAACAAATAAAAATGATGCTGAGGGAGCCTACCACTGCAATGGTGCAGAGTTAGGGAAGCCATGTTTCAGTGGCTTTCTAGCTGGGTGGTGTGGCACAGCCCACCAAAAAGGGGCAGAGATGTCACACACGGCTATGTGAGCAGGAGAAAGGAAAGGAAGGAACGGAGAGGTAGATAAGAAACTGAAAGAAAGAAAAAAGAAAAAATAAATAAAGGCATACATGGCCAGGTTATCAGGAGAAAGGAAAGGAAGGAAAGTATAGCTAGACAAGAAACTGAGAAAAAAGAAAAAAAAAAAAAGGCCCCAATGGAGCCCACTGGCATGGCAGCAGAGACCGTGGAAGCCATGTGCTGGCAGTTCCCCAGCTGAGCAGTGTGGCACAGCCTGTCAAAAAGTGGTGGAGATGGCACATGCAGCCAGGTGGTCAGCAGAAAGGAAAGGAAGGAAGGTAGAGAGAGACAAGAAACCAAGATCAAAATAATAATAATGATGATGATGATGCTCCAAGGGAGCTTACCAGCATGGTGGTGCAGACCTGGGAAGCCATGTGCTGTTGCTTCCCAGTGGAGTGGTGTGGCACAGCCTGTCAAAAATTGATGGAGATGGCACACATGGTCGGATGGTTGGGAGTAAGGAAAGGAAGGATAGTAAAGAAAGACAAACCATGGAAAAAAAAAAAAAAGAAAGAAGAAAAAGAAAAAAAAATGCCCCAAGAGAGTCCACCAGCTTGGCAATGCAGACCGGGAAACAGTGTGCCGGTGGCTCCCCAGCCAAGTGATGTGTCACACCCTGTCAAAAAGTGGCAAGGATGGCACACACAGCCAGGTGGTCAGAGAAAGAAAAGGAAGGAACATAGACAAGAAACTGAGAATGAAAAAGAGAAGTCCCAAGGGAGCCCACCGGCATGGTGGCACAGGCGGGTGAAGCCGTGTCTATGGTTCCCCAGGCTAGCAGTGTGGCACAGTCCATCAAAAAGCTGTGGAGATGGCATGAGAGAGACAAGAAATTGAGAAAAAAAAAAAAAAAAAAGTCCCGAGGATACCCACTGGCATGGTGTTTTGGACTGAGGTAGCCATGTGGCAGAGGTTTCCTAGGTAAGCAGTGTGGCACAGCAACAGAGATGGCATCTGGAGAAAGGAAAGGAAGTTAGAGGGGCCAAGAAACCAAAAAAAGAAAAATGTCTTGAGGGGACCCACCAGTGTGGTGGTATGGACTGGGGAAGTGTCTCCTCAGCAGAGCTGCGTGGCTTGCCATCAAGGAGGAGTGGAGATGGCACACAGCACCAAATAGGTGGGAAAATGGAAAGGAAGGTGAGAGAGAGAAGAAACAAAAATAAGCCAAAAAAGAACAGTAAAAAAAAATGGCATTGAAGGAACCAGCTGGTGGGGGTGGAGCAAATCCAAGCAGTTGGCGTCTCTCTGGCCGAGCAAGTACAGCCTGCCAGAAAGTGAAAGAGGAGGAGGCTGTGCAGAAGGAAGGATGGGGGGTGGGAAGGTGTGTTTCCCTGGTTACTGGGTGCTCTGTCTCATGCTGGGAGCTCTGTGACGTTGCCTTTCCTTACTCTCTGCCCACCGTTCATTGTGGCTGAGGGGTCCAAGGTAGCATATCTGTGCCATGTTAGCTGCTAGGGAACCTCCACTCCATAGCTCTCCTCTTTCTCTGTTCTCTGTCAGTTTCTTTTTCCATTTGGTGCTTGGTTAAGTTCTCTATCCCTTCATTTGGTGCTTAGAGTTCAAGATTGATGATTTATCTGTTTTACTTAGTTTTTTCGGTCTTTGCTGTAGAGGGACGGCGTGGTGCTTTTTTCTATAGCATCATGTTGCTATTCCCTTAGTTTGTTTATCTGCAAATGTCCTGATTTCACCGCCATATTTGAGTGAGAACTATGAAGGATATATTATTCTTGGTTGGCAATTTTTTTTTTTTCTTTAAAGGTTTTATATACCCATACGTCATCCCATTTCCTTCTTGCCTGCATGGTTTCTGCTGAGTAATCAGAGCTTAGTATTATTGTTTCCCCTTTGTATGTGACTTTTTGCTTCTCTGGAGCTGCTGTCAGAAGTCTTTCTTTGTTTTTGGCTTGTGTCATTATGATATGTCTTGGTAACTTTTTTTTAGGGGGGTCTATCCCATACGGGGTTTGCTGAGATCCTTGGATGGTCAGGTTTTCATCTTTCATGATATTATGGAAGTTTTCTGTCAGCAAATCTTCAATGACCCTCTGTGTTTTCCATTTTCTTCTCATATTCTGGAACTCTAATCACTTGCAAATTTTGGCTCTTGATTGTATCCCATGTAGCTCTTAGGTTTTCTTGCATACTTTTCTCTGATTTTTCCTCAAAGTGGTATTCAAGGATTTGTCTTCAAATTCACTGATCCCATTTTCCATTGTTTCAAATTTGCTTCTAAATCCTTCTATTGCATTGTCCATTTCTGAAATCTTGTTATTTATATTTTGGATTTCTAACAGCTGTTTTTGTATGATTTCTAATTGTTTATGTACTTTGACATTTTTCTGGTATTATTTTCCTGAGTTCTTCCATTTCTTTGTGTTTTCCCTGATTTTGTCTGTATTTTCCAAGATTTTGTCTATTTTTTTCTTTAGTTTTATCAGTCTTTTCCTTCATATATTTCCTAAAACCTTGGTAAGCCCAGAATGTCAGACTGTTGAATTTCCAATGAGGTAGATCCAATGCCTTTCCTTCTACTGAAAGGTCATCTGATGTTTTATTTTGGTTGCTTACTGGAGCCATCCTGCCCTTTCTTTAAAAAAATATGTTTTGCTATTTTCTGTTGTCTGTAAGATATTCAGGAATTATTTTCTTTGTTTATTGATTTTAGGTTTGTTTGTTTCATTGTGCTTTTTTATTTTATTTGGTTATGTCTGAACAGGCGGGCTGTGCATGTTTTGTTGCTTTCTCATATGTGAGCACAATAGTTCTCACCACCTTGTGCAGGGGTACATGGCTGGTCACTCAGCTATGGTGCTGCAGGGCAGATTCTGCAGCAGGGGAGGGATGGGGATGGATCATTTGTGGCATGAACTGGGGCCAGCGGGGTGGGGCTGGGGGGGCAGTGCTGGGCAGAGCTTGGGGGTCTGGAGGTCCTTGCAAATGCCGCTTGGGGCGTGGCACTCAGCATGTGATGCAGAGAGTCAGGAGGGAAGGGAGAGTATGTGATGTGCGGAGTGGGTGCTCTGTCTTCCGTTGGAAGTACCGTGAAGTTGCCTTCCCATACTCCCTGTCTGGGGCTGCTGGTGGCTGCATTCCAAGATAGCAAATTCATGCCATGTTTGCTAGCAGGGGACCTCCACTCTTCATTCTCTGTTCTCTGTCAGTTTCTTCTTCCATTCAGTGCTCTATCTACTTCTTTACCCCTTCATTTGATGCTTGGGGTCCCAGGATTGACACTTGCATCTGTTTTACTTAGTTTTTCAGTCTTTGCTGCAGAGGGACAGCTTGGTGCTTCTGTCTATTTAGTGCCATGTTAGCTTCCCTATGACATTATGAACTGAGATCTCCGAAGCCTCCATAGTTTTACCTCAACTTATCTTTTCAGCATTATCTTCAATGTATATCTCCTATATGTTCCAGCCCCACTACTCAGCATTTCCCAAACATGTTACAATAACCTGCCTTCATACCTTTGCTTAGACCATTTTAACCATTTAGAAGTCACCTCTATCTTTTGAAATTCTATTCACTCTTAATAGAACAGGTCAAATCCCTTCTCTACCAAAAAACCTTTCCTGAATACTCTCTGTCAGGGATGAATCAGGGTATAGTCAGCCAGGCAGGTGTTCTGGAGCTGGGACAGAGAATAAGAGAGAACTTCGTGTCCATTTCCACACACTGTGTAAAGTCAGGGAGCTGAGATGCCATGTTCTGAAGAAGAACAAGGGCAGACATGGGAAAATGGCTTAAAACTGGATTTGGAATCCAAGAGGGTGAGTGGAGAGCAGGAATGAAAGCACAACATTAAACAAACTGGAGAAACCAGAAGATATAATAAGTAAGGAATAACAGGCCAAAGAATAGGGCTCATACTGGGTGGGCCAGTGCATTTAAAGGACTTGACCCAGAGCTGAGTCTTCCACCTGGAAGTTGCCTCTCCCTCCTCTGGATCCCCAATGCAATCCCTACTTCTCATACGTCTTTCAGCAAACCTTACATCATGACATAGCTATTGGCATACTTGCTTTATGTCCCCTGACCAATGGTAAATTCCTTGAAAACTAGGATCATGCTTTTTTGACACTCTTTGCAGTAAAAGGAGCCCTGGTGGCACAGTGGTTAAGAGCTTGGTTGCTAACCAAAAGGTCAGCAGTTTGAATCTACCAGCCACTTCTTGGAAACCCTATGGGGCAGTTTTACTCTGTCTCATAGGATCACTATGTGTTGGAATTGACTCAGTGGCAAGAGATATACAGTAAAAGGCACAAGTGCCTTTACAAAATGGAAGTTCAATACAGATTTGTTGAATTCGTCTAACATTACAAAGTGACATAATTTTGGCAAAACAAAACATAGAGTTATATTCATAATCTCTGCACAAGTTTCAATTAGTCATACAGAAAACATCATAAATCGTATTTGCCTGGGATATTTAGGAGATGACAAGGAAAGAAACTAATAATTTAAGTACCACCTATATGTCAAACTCTGTGCCCTGTGTGTTCACATATATCATTTCATTTAATCCTTGTGATTATTCTGTTTTGCAGCTGAGGAAACTATGCCTTAGGCAGATTGTCCAAAGTTACAGTGTTAGACAGTGGCTATCTGTCCCCAGAGCCTCTGATCTTATTATACTCCAAAGTGACCTGAAGTATATACACTGGGGATTATTTGTCAGCCTGGCCGAGTGTACTCAACAAAAATCTGTAGTACTTAGGGAGTTAGGAATTTCAAAGGACAGATCTATTTGTATGAAGATGTTCGTTGTAGCACTATTTATGTCAGCAAAAACTGGGAGGAAATCTAATACTCTAATACTGATGGGCTATTTTACAAATATTAAAATGATGATTATAGAGTAAATTTTTTTTTTTTAATTTCATGATCAAATGTCAATTAAAACAGGCATTGAACTAAATGTCTTCCAACTTTGTAAAAATCATGTAACTGAACTATCTCTGAAACAGAAAAAACAAAATATCAATGTTTATAATATTAGGATAATGTGATTATAAAAAACCAAAAACACCCGATGCTATTGAGTCAATTCTGACTCACAGTGACCCTGTGGAACAGAGCAGGCCTGCCCCATAAGGTTTCCAAGGAGTGACAGGTGGATCTGAAATGCCGATCTTTTGGTTAGCAGCTGAGCTCTTAATCACTGTGCCACCAGGGTGAATAAAAAAGTATAGGTGAATAAAAAAGACATTGAATAAGTGTCTTCAAAGTTTGTAAAAATCATGTAGCTGAGCTAACTCTGAAACAGAAAAAAAAAAAAGATTAACGTTTGTAATATTAGTTCAATGTGATTATAGGTGATTTTGTGAAATACATTTTCCAAACATTCTGCAATTTTGTTGTTTTTCTGGTGCAATGGGATGTAAAAAAGAGGTCAAAGGCAATCGTCTTCATCAATAGTAAAATGTCTTGTGTGGTTTTGTTTTATTTATGAGCCAAGCAGCAACAAGAACATCCAATGCAAGGCCTTTGAGCTTCATTTTTCAAAGCTCTGCTTCCTTTGCTTTGAGGACCTATTGCTGATGCTGCAGCTCACTCCAGCCTAACACCATTTTAACAGGCATAAGAAGCAGAATCATAAAAGGGGTTTAATATTATACAGCCACAGTAGTCAAAACAGCCTGGTACTGGTACAACAACAGGCACATAGACCAATGGAACAGAATTGAGAACCCAGATATAAACCCATCCACATATGAGCAGCTGATATTTGACAAAGGCCCAGTGTCAGTTAACTGGGGGAAAGATAGTCTTTTTAACAAGTGGTGTTGGCGTAACTGGATATCCATTTGCCAAAAAATGAAACAGGACCCATACCTCACACCATGCACAAAAACTAACTCCAAATGGATCAAAGGCCTAAAAATAAAGACTAAAACGATAAAGATCATGGAAGAAAAAATAGGGACAACGTTAGGAGCCCTAATACAAGGCATAAACAGAACACAAAACATTACTAAAAATGATGAAGAGAAACCAAATAAAAATCAAACACCTATGCTCATTTAAAGACTTCACCAAAAGAATAAAAGGACCACCTACAGACTGAGAAAAAATTTTCAGCTATGACATCTCTGACCAGCACCTAATCTCTAAAATCTATATGATTCTGTTAAAGCTCAACCACAAAAAGACAAACAACCCAATTAAAAATTGGGCAAAGGATATGAACATGCACTTCACTAAAGAAGACATTCAGGTGGCTGACAGATACATGAGGAAATGCTCTTGATCATTAGCCATTAAAAAAAACCAGTGCTGTCCATTAGAGAAATGCAAATTAAAACTACGATGAGGTTCCATCTCACTCCAACAAGGCTGGCATTAATCCAAAAAACACAAAATAATAAATGTTGGAGAGGCTGTGGAGAGATTGGAACACTTCTACACTGCTGGTGGGAATGTAAAATGGTACAACCACTTTGGAAATTGATCTGGTGTTTCCTTAAAAAGCTAGAAATAGAACTACCATATGATCCAGCAATCCCACTCCTTGGAATATATCCTAGAGAAATAAGAGCCTTTACACGAACAGATAAATGCATAAAAGGGGTTTAAAGTTAAAAGGCATCTTGGTGAGTAGCAAGCTCAAACCCCTTATTTTACAGATGAGGACCCTGAGGTCCAGAGACCCCCCAAGGGAAACAGGAGCCTGGAGTTAATGACAGCTGAGGCCACAGATAATTGCTTCTGATGTTGGTAAAACATCTAAGCCCTCCCAGGCTTGTGCAAAGGTGCTGTGAGGCTCTCCGACCTTATCTACTTCCACTGCTTTAGACTCAAGCTACCTGTCCCAGCTCTAGCAAATCGTGGTTACATCACTATCTCTAGTACAGTCCTTGCTTTTTTTTTTTTTTTAATGAAAAGATAAAAGAGAAAATGAAGGCAGAACAGAGAAAAATAAGCTACAGAACCTTACATGTGAAAGGTTCTATAGAGACCCCAACCAAAATATAAAAAAACCCAGCCTGTAGCCGTTGGGTTGATTCCGACTCATAGCAACCCTGTAGAACAGAGTAGAACTGCCCCTTAGGGTTCCCAAGGAGAGCTGGTGGATTCAAACTGCCGACATTATGGTTAGCAGCTGAGCTCTTAATCACTGCACCACCAGGGCTTCACAGACCCTGGAGGGGGAAAAAGACAGGAAATGTCTTAGTTGACTGACCTGTAACATAGGGTATGGCTGGGAATGTGGTGAGACTCCAGCTAGAGTCTCTTCAACTTCAGCTGGAGTCTCTTTGACTCCGGCTGGAATCTCTTCTCTTGGTGATCCAAAATGAGGTGGGAAATGGAGAGGAGAGGAAGGGAAATAACAAACAGAATTTTCTACTGTGGCTTCTCTGTACTTCTTCCAATTACTACTAGTTGCCAACCAGCCGACTCCAAGTCATGGTAACCCCATGTGTGTCAGAGTAGAACTGCGCTCCATGGGGTTTTCAATGACTGATTTTTCAGAAGCAGAACTCCAAGTTTTTCTTCTGAGTCACCTCTGGGTGGATTAGAATCTCCAGCTTTTCATTAAGCAGCAAGCACTTTAACTATTTGCACCACCCAGGGACTGTACCACTCCTGATATCCTCTTTGCATACCTAATCAACCAGTAGGCTCTCTGATTACCAGATTGATCCCTGCACACTATTCTCATCTATAGCACCCACCTACAGAGAGAAAGCCGGCCTAGAAGAATGAAAGGACTTGCTCAATACCATTCTAAGAGATTATAAATGACTCGGAGCCAGAACCCTGGGCTGTATGTTCCTCTTGCTTCCAGGTGGTTTGCCAGCTCTGTTCCCCAAAGTCTCAGGTGTTTCCTAGGGGTGCCGTTCACAGGTGCTCCAAGCCTCCGGACACCCTCCTTTAACCGGAAAAGTCTCTTGAGTTGGGGCTTCCTTGTCAGTTTTTGTGTGAGGCAAGGGATCCATGGCTGGAAGACTTGGAAGCCATGTTCTCATACTATGCTCCCCCAGGAGTCCTAAGTATTCCCTGTCTTAACCAAGGTGTAGTTTTGCTTCATCAAATGAAGCTTCTTTTTGCTTTTGTTTTTCTCATAAGGAGACATGCCAAAAGAACATATAGGAAACCTCACCCACTCATACCTATAAGCATCCTTATCTAACATTCCACCCACAGAATGGACTCAGAGAACCCCCTCCCCTGCTCTCAGTCCTACATTATGAGGCAGAAGGAAGGGGCACACCAGACTTCTGAAAGCTGAGAAGCATGAGACAAGATAGTATCCTCAGTCATACTTGAAGTGCAGTAGTTAAGCTTGTAGAAGAAGAAGGATGCCTGAAGGAAGCACGTTACCTCTTTCTTGGCTTTCCCTTCACATTCAGAATTCTTTGGAAGGCCCCGGTTAGGGGTGGGGTAGAAAGGAGTGTGTGCGTGTGTGTGTGTGTGTGTGTGAGTGTGTGGGGGGGTGGGGGGTGTTGGTTGATGTTAAGAAAGCAAAGGAGCCAAGGCCCCAGGTCAGCACCTTTGAGGTAAGGGTGCCCCCCGTGAGGTGAGGGTGCCCCCTTGGCTGGTTGACTTTCCTGTCAGCTTTTCTTCACAACAGACTCATTGCAGCAGAAGACTCCCAGCCAGCATATCTGTCACCATAAAACACTAACACGAGGCAGAGCCTACTGCAGCATTGAACTTATCTGAAAGGCATTATGTGATCAAGGGAGACTTGGCAACCTTCGTTTGCTCTGCTCGGCAGAAAAAGCTGAAGTGCTGATTTTCACTTCTCTAGCTCGTTTCAACTCAGCTAAACGAAGGAATAGCAAACACAGTGTCAGTGTGATGACTGAAAGGACACAAACCAGAGCCAGGCTTGCTAAGTTAAGTACATTCAAAGGGGAAATATTTATATTTTACATTTTAAATAGTCCCTGAGGGATGTGCAATATGTTTTTCATCTCACTTGTGTTTAAGAACTTATCATACTTGAAAAGCAAAGCAGGCCCCTCATGTTGTTGTATATTCAAATGATAGTGATTTTCTTATTGTACAGATCAAAATAACAGACTTGGAATACAGATGAGGCTTTCTGTGCAAAAACACGAAATATAGAAGAAAATGTAAACAACTGTATGAAGCACAAACATGCATTTCGTCACACCTCCTGGCTCGTGGAAGGCAGGGAGCTAAAAGGTTACGTCCCTGCACTTCTCCTGAACAATTACGTAACTCGAATGCACATTTTCAGAAATGGGTTTCGTAGGACACTGGGGAAATGATATACAGATTTGTGCAAAAGGGGAATTAGGACCATGCTGGGAACCACACAGAAGGGGTAAGAAGCAGGAATATTTCTGATTTGGGCTAACCTGTAGCATACAGTGTGGGGGTTATTGTAAAATGTAAATCTCTGGAGAGAGAATAGAGGGTTTTAAAAGCCGTATGTGGTCTTAAAGAAGAAAGAGACCTGTCGTGGTTGAGTTGGTCTCTGTGGAAAGAGAAGACCACCCAAGCAGGTGAAGAAAGAAAACTGGGTATTAGGTGACTGGAAGACATAATTCTTTAAGGAAATAAGGGAAAGAGATAACTTACAGGACAACTGAGCAGGTGAGTCACACTCCTCATTTCCTTCACGGGGCACAACCTTCTATTCTGTAGGAAATATCAGGACAGCTTGATGGGGCATTTAAGTGTGAGGGACGCAGGAGTCAGCCTACCAGGGTTTGAGTCCTGCCCTCACTTCTTTCTAGCCACATGACTAGCCATGTGACTTTGGCCACAAGTGACTCCGTTTTTCCATCTGATAGGTGGGGGAAATAATAGTATTTATCTTTTTTTATCTTAATAAACACTATACAGCATTTACTATGTGCCAGAAAATAGTCTAAGTCTTTACAAATATTTACTCATTTATCCTCATAATGACACTGTGAAGTATGTAGTGATGGTTGTTGTGAAGATTAAATGAGATAGTACAAATACTACTTATAAGATGGTACCTAAAATATAGACAGTACTTGACAAATGTTACTATTGCTTTTGAATGAACTCAATTTAGACTTTACGCTCTGTCACATGGGCTTGCTATGAGTCAGAATCAACTCAATGGCACCTAATCAAACATTTTCTGGTAACCAGGCTGATAAAAATATATTAGCAGAAGCAACAATACAATGAGAGCTATCATATACTGACTTTATTATAAGTCAACCTTTCCTACAAAACTAGGCTAATAGTATTTAACCAACTTGTGACACTGTTGGGATAATAACAAAAAGTTTTTTTTTTTAAATGATCTACCCCCCCCAAAAAAATAATTAATTAATGTTTATATAATTTTGAGTAAATACTTTAAATATCTTATTTTGATCCCATCCAAAAGATTAGGCTGACATTTCATTAGATCAGTCTCTTCTTTTAACTCAACAGGTTTCAAATATATCAAAAAAAGGCCCAAACCCAGTGCTGTCGAGTCGATTCTGACTCATGGCGACCCTATAGAGGAAGATATATTTATACACACATATATGTGTGTGTGTGTATACCAAAAACCAAACCAAACCCATTGCCGTCAAGTCATTCCAACTCATAGCAACCCTATAGGTATGTGTGTATGTATATGTAGTCCCTGACTTTTGATGTACTCACGTTACGACAAGCTGCACTTACCACTGTCATTTCCCCCATCTCACCCTGAGTAACATGTACTACGTACAATGTTGCAGCACATAATTTGCTGATGTTATCATTCTCATGTCAACCCCCAAAGATAAATAAAGATCAGATTTATAAAGACACTGATAATAAAAGGCGATAATGAAAACAAACAAACAAAAGTGAGGTATTTAACTTACCTTAGAACTGACTTATGATGGACTTGTAGGATTGGAACCCTGTCTTAAGTTGGGGACTATCTATAAATTGTAGGCCAGGAAAAGAACTTGAAGGATAATCTTAATCTTCTGTTCCCTAAAAGGCCTGCATTAAAACAATCCTAAAAAGACAATTATATATCCTTTCTTTAAAAACCTCTAGGAAGTAGTTCTTTGTAATTTAAGGATTTACAGAACTCTACCAGAGATCAACCCCCACGTCTGTCAGTTTGTTGTACTGTGGGGGCTTGTGTGTTGCTGTGACGCTGGAAGCTATGCCACCGGTATTCAAATGCCAGCAGGGTCACCCATGGGGGACAAGTTTCAGCTGAGCTTCCAGACTAAGACAGGCTAGGAATAAGGACCCGGCAGTCTAATTCTGAAAAGATTTAGCCACTGAAAACCTTATGAATAGCAGCAGAACGTTGTTTGATTTAGTGCCGGAAAATGAGCCCCTCAGGTTGGAAGACACTCAAAAGGCAACTGAGGAAAAGCTGCCTCCTCAAAGTAGAGGTGACTTTAATGATGTGGATGGAGTAAAGCTTTCAGGACCTTCATTTGCTGATGTGGCACAACTCAAAATGAGAAGAAACAGCTGCGAGCATCCGCTAATAATTGGAATATGGAATGTACGAAGTAGTAAAAAATAAGAATCTAGGGAAATTGAAAGTCATCAAAAATGAAATGGAATCCATAAACATTGATATCCTAGGCATTAGTGAGCTGAAATGGACTGGTACTGGCCATTTTAAATTGGACAATCATATGGTCTACTATCCCGGGGACGACAACTTCAAGAGGAATGGTATTGCTTTCATTGTCAAAAAGAACATTTCGAGATCTATCTTGAAGTACAACACTGTCAGTGACAGGACAATATCCAATCGCCTACAAAGAAGACAAGTTAATATGACTATTATTCAAATCTACACACCAACCACTAAGGCCAAAGACAAAGAAATTGAAGATATTGATCAACTTCTGCAGTCTGAAATTGGTCAAACATGTGATTAGGATGCACTGATAATTACTGGAGATTAGAATGCAAAAGTTGGAAACAAGGAGAAAGGATAGTAGTTGGAAAATATGGCCTTGGTGATAGAAACAATGCTGGAGATTGCATGATTGAATTTTGCAAGACTGGTGACTTCTTCATTGCAAATACCTTTTTTCGCCAACATAAAAGGTGACTATACACATGGACCTCACCAGATGGAACACACAGGAACCAAATCGATTACATCTGTGGGAAGAGATGGTGGAAAAGCTCAATATCATCAATCATAACAAGGCCAACTGCAGAACAGAGCATCAATTGCTCATATACAAGTTCAAGCTGAAACTGAAGAAAATTAGAACAAGTAGATGACAGCCAAAGTTTGATCTTGAGTATATTCCACCTGAATTTAAAGGCCATCTCAAGAACAGAGTTGATATGCTGAACACTAACGACTGAAGACCAGACACGTTGTGGAATGACATCAAGGACATCATACATGAAGAGAGCAAGAGGTCATTAAAAAGACAGGAAAGAAAGAAAAGACAAAAATGGATGTCAGAAGAGACTCTGAAACTTGCTCTTGAAAGTCGAGTAGCTAAAGCGAAAGGAAGAAATGATGAAGTAAAAGAACTGGACAAAAGATTTCAAATGGCAGCTCGAGAAGACAAAGAAAAGTTTTATAATGACATGTGTAAAGACCTGGAGATGGAAAACCAAAAAGGAAGAACACGCTCAGAATTTCTCAAAGCTGAAAGAACTGAAGAAAAAATTCAAGGCCCGAGTTGCAATATTGAAAGGTTCCACAGGGAAAATATTAAACTTGTCAGGAAGCATCAAAAGAAGATGGAAGGAATACAGAGTCACTCTGCCAAAAAGAACTGGTCAATATTCAACCATTTCAGGTGGTACCATATGAGCAGGAACCAATGTTACTGAAGGAAGAAGTCCAAGCTGCACAGAAGGCATTGGTGAAAAACAAGGCTCCAGGAATTGACGGAATACCAATTGAGATGTTTCAACAAATTGATGCAGTACTGGAAGTACTCACTTGTCTATGCCAAGAAATATGGAAGACAGTCACCTGGCCAACTGACTGGAAGATCCATATTTGTGCCTATTCTCAAGAAAGGTGATCCCACCGAATGCGGAAATTATCAGACAATATCATTAATATCACACGCAAGTAAAATTTTGCTGAAGATCATTCAAAAACAGCTGCAGCAGTATATTGACAGGAAATTGCCAGAAATTCAGGCCAAATTCAGAAGAGGATGTGGAACCTGGGATATCATTGCTGATGTCAGGTGGATCCTGGCTGAAAGCAGAGAATACCAGAAAGATGTTTACCTGTGTTTTACTGACTATGCGAAGGCATCCCACTGTATGATCATAACAAATTATGGCTAACATTGTGAAGAATGGGAATTCCAGAACACTTAAACGTGCTCGTGAGGAACCTGTACATAGATCAAGAGGCAGTCATTTGAACAGAACAAGGGGATACTGCGTGGTTAAAGTCAGGGAAGGTGTGTGTCAGGTTGTATCCTTTCACCATACCTATTCAATCTGTATGCTGAGCAAATAATCTGAGAAGCCGGACTATATGAGGAAGACCGGGCAACAGGATTGGAGGAAGACTCAATACCAACCTTGGATGCAGGATGACACAACCTTGCTTGTTGAAAGTGAAGAGGACCTGAAGCACTTACTGATGAAGATCAAAGACCGCAGCCTTCAGTATGCATTACAACTCAACATAAAGGAAACAAAATCCTCACAGCTGGACCGATAAGCAACACCCTGATAAATGGGGAAAAAATTGAAGTTGTCAAGGATTTCATTTTGCTTGGATCCACAATGAACATTCATGGAAGCAACAATCAAGAAATCAAAAGACGCATTGCATTGGGCAAGTCTGCTGCAAAAGACCTCTTTAAAATGTTGAGAACCAAAGATGCCACCTTGAAGACTAAAGTGCGCCTGACCCAAGCCATGGGGTTTTCAATCACCTCCTATGCATGTGAAAGCTGGATGATGAATAAGGAAGACCGAAGAGGAATTGACACCTTTGAATTCTGGTGTTAAAGAAGAATATCTAATATACCATGGACTGCCTAAAGAACGAACAAATCTGTCTTGGAAGAAGCACAACCAGAATGCTCCTTAGAAGCAAAGATGGTGAGACTGGGTCTTACATACTTTGGACATGTTGTCAGGAAGGATCAGTTCCTGGAGAAGGACATTATGCTTGGTAAAGTAGGGGGTCAGCGAAAAAGAGGAAGATCCTCAATGAAATGGCTTGGCACAGTGGCTGCATCAATGGGCTTAAGTGTAACAATGATTGTAAAGATGGAGCAGAACCAGGCAATGTTTTGTTCTCTTGTACATAGTATTGCTGTGAGTCAGAACCAATTCAATGACACCTAACAACGACAACAACGACCAGAGATCATATTAGCGTTTGTCACTTTGATTAAAACAGAAATAGCTTTTTAAAACAATACCATACTTCTAGGCACATCTCAGCTATTCAGATACGATCTATGAATCTATAAAATAACCTGATAATTAGTTTGAAGCAAATAATGACAGTTTCTACCATCTCCTTCATTTATTCCTTTCATTGTCATTTAGGCGAATTAGATCTGCTTCATATTTGCAAAGACAAAGCAATTCAGAGCATCTTGGAAATCTTTATTTTCAGATAGATTTGAAAGTAATATAAATTCTTGCTGAAATAACTCATATTGATCGAATAGCTTTAATAATAATTGTCAAAGCATTTTGACTGATTTATTCAGTCATTCATCAAATATTTTTTGACCGCCTTCTATGGGCCAAGTAAAGATGATGATTCTGGAAATACTGAGATGAAGATAATTTACTATCTGTCCTCAAGAAGATTGCAGTCTGGTGGGAAAGAGGGCCACCTAACCAATGATATAATACAGAGCAATAAGTGCCCTGATATAGGTTCTATAGGGGCATAGAAGATGGTGATGTTGTTTTTCGGGGTTTGGTGATTCCTGTGAGAGTTAAGGAAGAATTTCCAGAGGAAGTCAGACCTGAGGCAGCCCAGAGGGGATCACTACAGCAAATACACAGAGGTGAGAAACAGCAAGTGTGCAAGGAAAATAAACAAGCCATCTGATTTGGTTAGATTATAGCATACAAGAAAGAATGGGATAGAAATGAGACAGAAAAAGTAGAAAAGGAACAAATTATGGAGAGTCTCACATTCCATGTTAAGTAACTTGGACTTTTTTTTTTTTTTTTAAGGCAATAGGATATAACAAATATTCTGAATAGGCGAGTTGTGATGGTTAATTTTATGTGTCAACTTGGCTCAGCTACAGTTCCCAGTTGTATGATTAATATTTACAATGAGTTGACTGACTTTAAAGACGATTACCCGTGATAGCATGGGGTGGAGGGGGGGCACTTGTTACATCAACTGAAGGTCTTAAGAACAGAAACTGAGGTTTCTTAAGGGAGAATTCTGCCTCAAGGCTGTAACAAAGATATTCTGCTGGAGTTTACAGCCTCCTGGCCTATGGATTTAGGACTCCAGGCTGCCGGAGTTCTCAGTCTGCTGCCTGACCTACAGATTTTGGACTTGGCAGTCGCCAAAATCACACAGACCAATTCCTTAAAATAAATTTCTCTCTCTCCCTATCCTATTGGTTCCATTTCTCTAGAAAGTCCTAATATTCGAGTGATATTATCCGATTTGTTTTTTAGGTAGTTCATTTCAATAAATTTTTTCTTAGCATCTTCTGGGCAATACTGTAGATACTAAGATTATAAAAATGAGTAAGAGAATTTTACTGTGAAAGAGCTAAAAGTCTAGTGGAAAAGATAGCCAAAAAAAGAGTTAACTTCAAAACTTTTATTAAGTGCTATGATAGTGACCTGGATGTTTGGGCAAAGAGCAGCCAGATATAGTTGGCAAACCCAAATCAGCTCCAAAAATAGATGGGAATGTGCCTCCCTTCCTGAATTGTATGTAGTGCAAAGTTTGAGTCTTTGCAACATAAATATATTGCCATCCTCTACTCCTTCCAGCAAAATGCCTTTACAAAGGCATCAGCTCCCCTGATTTGGTGGGTGCCTTGGAAGTCATCTAGTTCAACCTCTCTTTAACAACAGCCCTTCCCGCCTGGGGTTCCATCTCAATCTAGGCAGTTTGTCCCACGGTTTGGAAGCAGATTTGTTAAAAGGTCATTCTTGCATAGTGTTTCAGAGTCTCTTCTTTTGGATATACTTTTCAGTTCCCTCAAACATTGTCTCGGCAATGTGGTGTAATGGAAAAGATCTGGAGCCAAGAAATCAGTGTCTCTGCCATTTACTAGCTGTGTGATCCTGGGTAAGTTAATTAAACATTCTGACTCAAGTCCCTGATCTGTCAAATAGGTTGATCCAAACCAGTTGCCATCGAGTCAACTCCAACTCATGGAAACTCATATGTGTCAAAGTAAAACTGTTCTACATAGGGTTTTCAATGGCTTATTTTCAAAAGCAGATCATGAGACCTTTCTGAAGCACCACTGAGTGGACTTGAACATCCAACCTTTCAGTTAGCAGCCAAGCACATTAACTCAGAGACTTTTATGGCTTAAATAACAGGAGAAATAATATATGTAGTGTACTTACCAAGTGCCTTGTGTATTGAAGTTCAATAAATGATAGCTATTATGATAACTGAACTGACTTGATGGCAATGGGTTTAATATTGTTATTAAGGCATATCCTCTAGAAATGCCCCTGCTTCTTTAAAAATATATATGTATATATCACTTCTATAAACTGTCTCTAAATGTTTCTCCCAGTATTGAACTCAGAACCCAGGATATGGTCTAGCCAACAGAGAATGCTTTAGAATTATTGTCTCTATTGATCAGAATGATACTTAGGCAATTCCTAACATCCGCTCTGTCCTGTGGGCTCACTATGAGTTGGAACTGACTCAACAGCAATGAGTTTTTACTCCATTTTAGCATGTCTCTTTTTTGTGACAGCTGATCTGGGTGAGTTAGTAGCCACAAAAGCCTCCCTCTCCTCCAAGCTGGCCTGACAACCACGTATTTCCCCCGGCACTTTTTTTAGGGTGATTCATTTAAAACTCCAAATGACTGATACGCAGGTGAGTTTCTAAACTACAGCCCATTCTGAGGTTAAGAACATTCCTACTATTAATTCAGCCCGAGTTTGTGTAAAGTTTTCAATAGATGCATCACATTGTTTAATCATCTTGAGCTTGTGACCAATACAATAAACAAACTGCAAAATGTTACACGTGGAAGAAATCTTAAGTGATCACTCAAGTCTCCATTACCGGTAAAGAAACTGAGTCTCAGAATTGTTGTCAGCTCAGCCATGTCTCTCCATCCGTATATTCACGTAACAGACTTTTAAGTGCAAATGTAATAACTCACTCCTATCATTTTAAAATTTCAGGTTGCTGATATTGCCCCAATGTTTCAGTTTTCTTACGTAATTAAAAAAAAAAAAACTTCTATTCATTTCTTATTTCCAAAGTTATATATAATGTAGCTATGGCAGAAAAATTAGTAAATATAGGCTTTTTTAAAGAACAACAACAAAAACAAATGTAATTTTTAATGCCCTAACACTCTCCTTTAGAAAAGAACCATGATCTACACCTCAGTGTAGAGTCTTCCAGAGATTATTCTATATGTATACATGTGTAAGATGTAAAATATGTACTGTATAGTCACAAAACCAGACTTATAAGCTCATTGGTAAATCGCTATTTTTACTCAATGAGTCATGAACATCTTTTCTTATTAATAAATATTTGAAATATTTATTTATAGCACTGCCCTTTATCCTTCCAAGAAGCCCTTGTAAGGATCCCTCAGAGACTTCTGTAGGCAGGGAAGGGGGAGGCCGAGACAGCAGGGCTCTGTTCCCTTTCCTTGGTTTCCACCAGGGCAGTTCCGGTGATATATGCTGAGTTTCCACATAAGTGTTCCTTTAATAAAAAAGTTCAATTGCTTAAAAAATAAAAACAACTACTGAACTAGAGCATCTTTCTTATTTTAAAATTAAAAAAAAAAAAACTTTTTAGCAACCAAAAAAGAAACAGATATGATTCTAACAAAATATATGCAAGTCATTATGCAGCACCATTCTTGCTGGCTGCTTCCAGGCTTGCTTAACCTTCCCATCCAACATCTAAGTTGTTTCCAGCTTATTGTCATATTTTGGAGCCCTTCACTGGGTTTTTTATTCTATTAGACAGACAAAGTTGTATGTCTTCCTGCTTTGTGTCATCCACAAATTTCCTAATCATGTTTTCTTTGTCTTCATCCAGTTTGTGGATGAGAATGCTGCGCTGATCAAACCCAAAGAGGGAAACAAAACAGCTATTGCTGTCAAGTTGATTCTGACTTATGGCGACCTGTAGGGTTTTCAAGGAGCAGCTGTGGATTTGAACTGCTGACCTTTTTGCTTAGCAGGCAAATGCTTAACCACTGTGCCACCAGGGACCCCCGAAGAGGGAAGGATCATTAATAACTCTTCTGGTTTGAAGTCAGTCCTTAACCTGGGCTTTTTGAATACAATTCTTCAAACATTTGTGCTGAGTGCTGATGAAGGCCACAGGGGCTTTAATGGTTGGGAATTTTCTTCCATGGTGTCTATATTAGTTTCCTTGGGCTACTGTAACAAATAACCACAACCTGGGTGACTTAATACAACAGAAATTTGTTCTCTCACAGTTCTGGAAGCCAGAAGTCTGAAATCAAGGTGTCAATAGGGCCATGTTCCCTCTGAAGGCTCTGGGGAAGAACCCTTCCTTGCTTCCTCCAGCTTCTACTGGTTGCCAGCAACCCTTGGCATTCCGTGGTTTGTGGATGCATCACTCCAATCTCTGCCTCCATTTTTACATGGACCCTCTGTGTGTGTCTCTGAGTCCAAATTTTCCTCTTCTTACGTGGACACTAGTCCTATTGGATTTAGAGCCCACCTTATTTCAATTTGACCTTAAGAACCCTGTTTCCAAATAAGGTTACATTCTCAATTTCCAGAGGGACATGAATTTTTGGCAGGACACTATTCAACTGAATACAGTGACTTCTACAAGAATAGCAGACACCTACCCTAAGCTGTGTGCTGTTTGATATGCTGTGGTGATCACAAACATCACTTCCATCAGGGAGAGAGTCCTTAAACAGAATAACAGTGTTATTGCTCAGGAGATCTAAAGAGATCTTGTCATCTGATCTCCTCATTTCTCAGACTAGGAAATTGAGGCCTGAAGACTCACACACAGTGATGGATCAGGGCCTAGATCCTCTGAGCGCTTTCTTTACCCTTCCACACATTCAACAATTAGAAAACCAAGGAGGCAGGGCCAACACTTGCTGCATAGACAGTTGATCCTCACAGGGAGAAATGAATATGAACTAGAATAGCAAAAGCAGCCTCAGAGAGATTGAAACTTGATTGAGACCTTCTACATGAGAAGGTTGGATTGGGAAAGACGAGGAAAGATTGTAAAGATGGTAAAGATTGCTGGACTAGAAGTTGGAGATCTGGTGTACAGTCCTAGGTCAACACCTTTTCAGAGATGTGAGCATAGGTCATCACCAAACCTTGGTTCCTTTCTGTACAGCTAGTGTGCGGTAGGGATTAAGATTGCAGACTGTGGATTCAGCTTGTTTTACCTCTGTAATCTTGGGCAAGTTAGCTGACCCCTCCGAGCCTCAAATTCTTTGTCTATAAAATGGGAATGAAAACAGTATTACACTTGCCTTCTCGGTACCTAAGAGATTAAATGGCTTAATATATATAAAGCACTTTGTACAATACCTGGCATATAGTAAGTGCTATAAAGTGTTTGCTATTACATCATTATTAGAAAATTTAGGAGTTGAATTAAATCTCTGAAATTAGTTCCAGCTCCAGTGCTATGTGACGTTGTGTGCTGAGTCATGGGTACTCAGTACAGCCTGATATTTAAGGGGAAAACACAGAGACCATGAGACACACCTAATTCACAAACCAGGGGTCCCAGATAGTTTCCAAGGCTTTGAGTCAAGCCAAGGATGTGGATAGGAATCAGAAGGAGCCCACCATGGGTGACCTGCTGGTATTTAAAATACTGGTGCCGTAGCCTCAAGCATCAGCAACATACAAGCCACCGTACAAGTTAGTCACATATATAAGTATGACAAAAAGACAGATGAATGGTGGATTGGCTTCTTAGACTCCCTAAATTTTCACTGGGGTCTTAAGAGGTATGGATGAAGCTTGGCAACTTGGGTTTTATCCCCCCACATTGAGGGGTGCTAGACAGGGCATGTCCAATCCCCACTAAGACAGAGCATCATTTGTCCACAGTGCCCTCCCTCACTGGGAGGAAAGGCTGTGTGTGCTGCCTGCTGGGACATCCTCAAAGGGGCATTGCCTTGTTTAAATAGGCCAGGCCTCCAGCGAGCAAACTCTTTTTCTACCTTGACAGCACTGCATTCTTCACAGGGCTGGTTTTGTTCCCTCATCAGGTGCACTGGTGACGGGGGGAATAAGTTTTGACTTTTCCTGAGTTGAAATCAAGTTGTGACAATAACCATGGCCTCAGACAGGTTCTCTGACATGTTGCATTATTCATATGCACATCCCTGGAAGCAGGACTGGAGTGGAAAATAAGTTTGCACTTTTTATGGGAGATAAAGAATAAGAAACTAACTGGTCTGACAGAGAATGGAGAAACCCTGAGAGTATGACCCCCAGACACCCTTTAACTCAGTATTGAAGTCACTCCTGAGGTTCACCCTTCAGCCAAAGATTAGACAGGCCTATAAAACAAACAATAACATGCGTAGTTCAACCATGTATATGAGACTAAATGGGCACATCAGCCCAGGGGCAAGGATGAGAAGGCAGGAGGGGACAGGAAAGCTGGACGAATGGAAATGGGAACTCAAGGTCAAGAAAGGGAGAGTGTTGATGCTTACCAGGGTTGGCAACCAATGTCACAAAACAATATGCATATTAATTATTTAATGAGAAATTAATTTGTTCTGTAAATCTTCACCTAAAGCACAACAGCAAAAAAAAAAAAAAAAAGAAAGAATAGGAGACTGTGGTGCACACTGAGTGTGGGCATCGTTACCTGTGGATAAAGCCTTCCTAGGGAGAATGGGTAGAGTGGGGCAAACCAGAAGGGCCCTGTCTTTTGGTTCTGGAGATGAGTCAAGGTGAAAAGAACATTAAAAACAATTTGAAAGACTGGTGGGAACTGGTTTGGAAGCTTCTATAAAGGATCACAGATACATATAGACTTACGTCCGTTGGTACACCCTGAGAGATAACCTGTCAAATTATGATGAAAGAAGGGTATACTAGTGATGATGATGATGATGATGATGATGGTTTGGTATTTATTGAATCATTAGTATGTTCCAGGAACCATGCTAAGTATTGCATGAGCATTATCCCATTTTGACCTCAACACAACTCTGTGAGGTGGGTTCTATTTTTAGCCCCATTTTACAGAGGAGGAAATAGATGTTCAAAGAAGTTACAAGGCTTCTCAGTGGCATACCTGGAATTTGAGCCAGATTTCAATTTAGAGCCTGAATTCCTAATCACCACTCTGGAATCTCAACCTGATTAGCCCAGTCTGTTCTAATAGCAACCTCATGACTGAGCCCTCCCCTTTCAACTTTGAAGAGGACAAACCAGTTGCCTTCGAGTCGATTCTGAATCACGGTGACCCCAAGTGTGTCAGAATAGAACTGTGCTCCACAGGGTTTTCAATGGCTGATTGTTTGGAACACCAAGCCTTTCTTCCCGGGAGCCTCTGGATAGACTCAAACCTCCAACCTTTCCATTAGCAGATTACGTTAACCATTTGCACCACCCAGGGACTCCTTGAAGAGGAAGTTGCAAATACACAGCACACAGAGAGGTGTGTCTCATAGGGAGAGGCACAGTCTCAACTCTGAAGTCTAGGTTCTGGGAGGAGTGATAGGGAGTAGCAGTCATAACTTATGGGTACCTTCAAATAAAGCTGATCCTGTGGAACCATCTTCCCAGGCCCTGTACTCAGCATCACAGAAAGATGGTGCCAATTCCCTTTTCCCTAAAGATAGCTCTGTCAGTGGATGATGGATGTTTCAAATGTTTCAAATCAGATTCCTGTACAATTTGCTCTTTGATTTTTCCCCAGGAGTATTTCTAGTTCAGTGACTCAAAGAAAAATCCATCACCAAGTAGAAATACAGTAGAATCCTAAATTTAGGCCTAGTAAACAGACATACTGTAACATTATTGAGAAATCTGGTTTCAAGGAAAACACCATTTACCAGAAGGTTCAGTGAGTAACACATAACTTAAACAACTTAGAAGGGACAATGATGTTGAGCCATCCCATATTTACGGTCTGTCCATATTTAGAATGAAAATAGTTGTCATAATATTTTTATAATTACTACTCGATTTTGAAGTAAAGAAAAATTCTAATCATTCTAAGATTGCTTGTGGCTGGAGGTCCATCTCAGGCTATAGGTGTGCTGCCTAGAAACTGATGTGGGTTAGAAAAGAGCCAATGTTGATCGTAGACCAGGGGAGGAATGATGGGCCTAGAAAAGTGCCCTCTAAAGCCACTCCACCTCACTAGCCTTGGGAAGACTCCTGCAGATGACTCCTGAATGACCAGGTCTCTGCTTACAGGCAGGGAACACTGGACAAAGACTTGGAAAATACTCGCTGAGGATGTTGCTCTAAGTCTTCCAACCTTAGGCTGGCTCCCCTCAAGCCCTTCTGCATCCTACTCCCAAAAACAAACAAACAAAAAAACCCAAACCAGTTGTCATCAAGTCAATTCTGACTTACGCGATCCCATGTGTGTCAGGGTATAACTGTGCTCCATACAGTTTTCAATGGCTGGTCTTTTGGAACTGGGTCACCAGGCCTTTCTTCCAAGGCACCTCTGGGTGGACTAGAACCTCCAACCTTTTGTTTAGCAGCCAAGCACTTAATGTTTTGCACCAACCAGGGACACCCAACCTCACCATAGGGCCAAATTAAATTCACTCTAACTTGAAGGTTATGGTACAGCTCACACCAAAAAAATTGATTTAGTCAGCCCCAAAATTCTCCAAACTTGAACTTGGAACAAAGTCATCCATCAGAGCTTTTCTAATTAAATTGGCTTAAATTAAGGCTTAATGTCAAAATCAGAACCTGGACATAGAAACCCAAACACAGATGGTGCCAAGTTCTTCTTGCATGTGATCTCCACACTGTGTTTACCTTCACAAAGGGGTTTTTTGTTCAGCTATAAATTATTCTCTAACAAAATAAGGGCAAAGCTCTGAGTGTCAGATCTGTTTATCCTTCAAGGTGAACATGAATTAAAGTACTATCTGCTGGCTCCTCATCCAGTAATTCCTGGAACTGATCCTATGCTCCAAGGCAAGAGGGCAAAGAGAAGGGATTTCAACCTAGGAAACCATGTCTAGAAAGCGCCAACATTCCTGAGGTTTGCAGAAGTGTTAACCAACTTGGTCAAAAGCACTCAGCCTTCCAGCAACAGAGCTGTGTGCCTACTCTCTTTTGAAGCCACGTGTGCCTGATCCTACAGTGTAAGTGGTGCTCATGCTGGTGGCTCCACCAGCGGGCACAGCAGCAGCACCTGGAACTCGTTAGAGATCAAAGTCTCTGGCCCCACCCCAGAACCGCAGAATCAGAAACTCCAGGAAAGGCACCCAGCGATCTGTGTTTTAACATGTCCTCCAGTTGATTCTGACATGCACCAACGACTGCATTACACTGAGATGTCCCCTTAAATCAAGCTCTGAAGACAACTGAAGAATAAACCACCTAATTTTGAAATTAAAAAAAAAAAAAGTGACTGAGAAAGATTGTTATTGAGTGGGGCATGACAAAGAGTACCTACCTCTCGTGGGTCGGGGGTAGAAGAGATGTATTTCAATTAATACAGGGAGTCATTTTGCCGGTAAAATGGGCTCCCCCTCTTCCAAGATCTATCATTAAAAAAATAAGAAAAGTACTAAGAAAATGGCTAAAGCCTGGGTTACTTCCTATTTTTTAATAATTCTGCTAGTTTATCAGTAATTTTGCTTATTCACTTCATGAACTTACCCGTGGAAATACAGCTGAGAGCTCTGTGTTTCCTCAGAGGTATTATAACATAGATTTCACTTGTCAGTAAGATTATTCCCATAAATATATTCTGCTAGATCTGTAAGAGTTTGGGCACTAATCTACTGCCTGACTCAAGTTTTGTTATTTTTCCAAATTTTGAACTTCATCTTTGGTTTCCAGCCCTCTTTGCCTGGAACAGATTCCCTTTGGTGACTGTATAGAAGAATGCTGACGTATTTACCCTTTAGGCTTTCCAAGATTGCTTTCTGAGCACTTAGGAGGCAGTGGGGAATGTTTTCAGGTGAACTCCACTACATCAGCTGTGGGAGGGATGATTCAGAGACTGACAGTCGGCAATGGAAGATGACATGAACTGTTACATTATAACTAGACTTTATTGCATTTGTTTGTAATTTAGTTTGCTTATGGCTTATAATCTCACAGAAAAAGATATATATATATATATATTATTGCATCAAAGCATTTACAGCTGATTTTATTCTTTTAAGTATCTGTCCACTTCAAACACTACAAATATTCTTTATTAGGGAAGCAATATGTTTTTGAAAGCTTACTAGAATTAGTTCAGTGTTTACTAATTACTGGAAGCAGTATGAGTTTCATCACAATGATGGAAACCAAAAAGTCTCAATTAAGGACAACCTGATCTTTATGTGTTTATCAAAACAAAATTGCATTATAAAATTAATACATTAATGGATTAAAATACACACACATTAAGATAAAATATACTTAACTTACAAACCACTGTATAGTACAATGAAACAGGGTGAGACCATACAAGTTTATTATAGAAGAATTTTGAGAATCCAAGCCCTAGTGGCACAGTGCTTAAGAGCTACAATTGGTAACCAAAGCTCAGCTGTTCGAATACACCAGCCACTCCTTGGAAACCCTAGGGGACAATTCTGCTCTGTCCTATAGGGTCGCTATGAGTCAAAATCGACTCAATGGCAATAAGTTTAACGGTTTTCATATTTTAATATTATCTTCATATATAGCCAACAGTAAGAGAAAAAGCCAGCCTAGGATCAATCCAAGGTTCTGCAGGAGAAACATCAACCAGGGTCGCCGCGCTTGAACATGAGTCATTTCAGGAAGCTAAAAAAAGAACGATAAACCAGAGTAAGATCCAGATATATTCACTGCTGGGAAAAAGTTTGGTGGGAAAACATGAGATACTCCGTTATTTGGAACTTAGTAACCTTTAAAATTCCAAAAACAGTTACAAAATCCTTACTACCTACTCTTAGCATAATTTTAAAATATAAGAAAAATTAAGCCATTTGATTGTACTTTTCAAATAGGAAAAAAGTTATAAGGAGCCAAGCGTTGCTGGAAGCCTTTAAAAGACTTTATTCATTAACTGAAAGTAAACCCACAGTCCTTTTGTTTTCAGCAAGTGTTTAAATGTGAGATTGATATATACATAGAAAGTACTATATTTGACTGTTCGGTTAGGTTTATGAAGCTTTTTAACGTATGGGTTGCTACAAAGCATTTGTTTTATTTTTCTTTTCAAAGAGATGGCCAAGGTCTCCCTGACCTTTGTAGCAGTAAAAGCATGATCTCCTACGGCTATTTTTTATCCCCAGAGAGATAAGTGGGATGTTTGTGAAATGCCATACCACCATTTAGAGGGAAATGCTCACTCAAGAACCTGTGTGAAGTACCCCAAGGTGCTTCTATCTCACATAATTTCAAATCCCTCACCCTGAGTACATCCCCTCCAGGATATAGTCATTTTTATTGGACCACAGGCTCTAGATCAACACAGATAAGAGAACTAGCTCTGCTAATTCAAAAAAATTATCCCAGAGTTTCTCAATGTCAACATTAATGACATTTGGGTGAGATAATTCTTTTGTTGTGGGAGGCGTGCCTATAGGATTTTTATTAGCATCTCTGGCCTTTATTCACTGGATGCTAATAGCACCCCAAATCTATCCTGCCGCCCTCCCCCAGTCGTGATACTAAAAAAGTCTCCAAACATTGCCAAAGGCCCTTGGGAGCAGAGAGGACAAAATCATCTCCAACTGAGAACCATTGGATAATCTTATCCAGTAAGAAATGTTCAAACATATAAAATATGCAAGGACTTTAGAGTTATGGACTCCCTGGATGGTATAAAAAGTTAACAAGCTCTCTGCTAACTGAAAAGGTGGGGTTCAAGTCCACCCAGAGGTACCTCAGAAGAATAGGCCTGGCTATCTCCTGAAAAATTAGCTATTGAAAACCCTATGGAGCACAGTTCTACTCTGTCATATATGGGGTCGCTGTGAGTCAGAATCGACTCGACGGCAACTGGTAAAAGTGGTAATTAGATTTATGGCAACAGAAAACAGGTTGACATACTTTTAAATGCCTTAGAGGACCATACTGAATGTGCCATTTTGGTGTGCTGGACATGGATATATCCTCTTTCAATGAGCTAAATTCATGGAATGAACATTCGGATTACTGTGACCTGCCATCCACCCACCCATCCGTCCATCCAACATCTTAGCATGGAGTAGTGGGCAAAGTAGGATCCAGAGCTGCTATCATGAATGGATGGCCTTAAACACTTTTGGTGTTTTCGTCATGTTCAAATATGAGGTTCATTATACTACTTTAGAGAAATATTGTATGATTCATTAGTTATTAAAATGTAAAAATCCCAATTTAAAAATCCATAGAATGTGGATAAAACAACCATATGTTCCAAATCTTGTAGTAAAATGACTTAGCAAAAGGAAATGGAAACAATTAAAATAAATGTTTAAATTCAATGCAATTGTAGCAAGTTGCTCGTATAGTTACCAATGGGTTTATGACAAACTTTCCCTATTTTCTTCTACTTAGTACATGAACCTTTACTATTTTGGAAGCTCTTATAAACACATGTATTCAATTTTATCATGTGTTAGACACTACAAGCAAACAACAGAACTATAAGCTTAGGCTAGCAAGAAAAATAATAGATTAAACAATTGTTTTTAAAAATTGTGGCATTTTGGGACTTCGGTAGGACTGAAACTGCTTGAGATATTATAATAATCCCCAAGACACTAATTCTAGCTCTGTGTTTTTCCATCTAAAACTTTTGGCTATTAACTCTCTCAAACCCTGGTGGCATAGTGGTTATGTGCTATGGCTGCTAACCAAAAGGTCAGCAGTTCAAACCTGCCTGGTGCTCCTTGGAAACTCTATGGGGAAGTTCTACTCTGTCCTGTAGGCTCGCTATGAGTTAGAATCGACTCAACGGCAACTGGTTTTTGGTTTAGTCAGGGACCAGATTTTCCTCAACAAGAGACTCTGAGTAGAAGTTTTAGGCAAAGAAGAAAAGTAGAAAATGAGCTTTCTAAAATGTAAGTTCATTAAAATATTGATTATTTGAAAACTTATCAAGTTCCATCTGCTGAACCAGAACCATTTTCACCACTACTTTTATGTTTTGTCTGAAATATTTTTCTCCACAAGAATCCATGCAAAATCATCATGAGGGTTAAATAAATAATCCATATTTTTAAAATCTTTGCTAAGAAAAGTTTTTCTAGAAACCACGTCTACGGATTTATCAAAGCTGAACGACAGCCAGGTAGCACTGCTAACAGTAGAGATAAGACAAACTGTTAATCCAGCCACATCTTGTAAATGAGCACTGATTATCTTGTTTGAAAAACAAGGAGATGAAGAACTAAACAATGTTTTGTTCCAATAGTTGGAAATAAGGTTAGTCAAAGTTTGAGCCTTTAAGTGACCAGAGATTGTATAATTGTATTTCCAGATACAGTCTGAGATACAGCCTACTGAGGCAAAAGGAAACCAGTTGCATTTGTTATCTGGCCTGAGAATAAACTATTGAAAATTACTCACAAACTACTGAAAATCAGAGTATTGGACACTCTGAAGCATGTATCTTGTTAATCCCTCAAGAGCGTACCATCAATTGCAAGCTCTCTGAGAACAAATAACGTCCCTTTCCCACACACGCAAATTTTTTTATAACTTAGAATGCTGCCATGCTCACCGTGGATTTTGGATTAATGTCATTATGGTACTGGATATATAGGTCCTTAGGTGATGTAAACAGTTTACGCTCGACTGCTAACCTAAAGGTTGGTGGTTCAAATCCACCCAGCAGTACCTCAGAAGAAAAGGCCTGACAATCTGCTTCCATAATGATTACAGCCAAGAAAACCCTATAGAGCAGTTCTACTCTGTAACACATGGGGTTGCCATGAGCTGGAATTGACTCAACAGCAACAACAACAGTTAACAGAGACCTACATATGAAGACCAGATATCTATCTAAAATTTATCCTTGTCTATTATGACCAATACATTTCTACCTAATTAGAAAAAAACAGAAAATCCCAGTGGGAAAAAAAAAATGTCCAATATGGCATAAAATAGTCTCTGCATACAAATATATGATGAAAATACATAATACAATATGTGGATATTATACTGCCTTTGTCATAAAAGATATCAATCACATCACTGGTTCTATGTTTTTAAGACATACAATATGCACTTGAAAAAAAATCTATAAAAAGCCTATAGAAATGGTCAATGAAAAAAAAAGTATAATTAAGGAGGTGCTCATCCTGATATGGAAGCTTTAATCTTGATTTGGGTGGCCTATCTGAACTTTCCACGTCTACATAAAAATTGGTTTGGTAAGAAAACCTAGCTAAGCTAGTTTTTGAGGTAATACTTGGCTCTTTTTAGCATGATTATAGATGAACATATGAACCATAATATCTCTTGGATACATACCAAAACACCAGAGAGTACCACACAAAATCTTTCCAAAAGGTACAAGTGTGATATAAAATACCAAAGTACAAACCACAACTGATTACAGCATTCCACCTCCTCTGACTCTTCTCATGTTTTTCACCTCCTCAGAGTCAGCAAATTTTGAAAGAAAATAAAGGTCCATATGAGTTAATTTTCAAGGGTACATATTTTTCAGGTATTATTATTTTTATGTTTTAAAAATTCCAAATGAGAACTTAAGTACCACCAGTTCCCCCTGGATTTCAAGAAAGAAAAGTCCCTTTTTTCCTCTAAACCAAAAATCAAAACCAAACCTGGTGCCATTGAATCAATTCCGACTCAAAGTGACCCTATAGGACAGAGCAGAACTGCCCCATAGAGTTTCCAAGGGCTGTATATCTTTTCGGAAGCAGACTGCCATATCTTTCTCCCGTGGAGCAGCTTGGTGGGTTCAAACAGCCGATCTTTGGGTTCGCAGCCGAACACTTAAGTACAGTGCAACCAGGGCTCCTTCTGTTTCTTCTAAAAAAAATTCTGTTATTGAACAATTTTACTGATCTTGATTTATATACTAAAACTAGAGGGGTTGAAATGCTGGATAGAGTATGTTGACACTGAAGTAATGAGACAGGAAAAAGAGAAGAAATGTTAGCAAAGAGCCTTGCCCAGAGAGAGTGTTAAGAGAAATGTTCTTAAGATTTCAGTCAAAAAAATGGGAAATGTTGGAATAGGTAAATCACTTCCTTTCTTACCTCCACTCTTAGCAAATTCTTCAACTAAAGCCGGTGATGGCTAAGACACAATAGTCAAGGAGTTCTAATTTTAACAAAGAAAAAAAAAGTCTTTACCTAAAATGCAGTCCTTAAGCCTACAGTTACTACATTCTTTTTTTCAACTTTGAATCAAGGCACAGGTAAGAAATTCCCTAAGGTGCACCAGAGTCCATCCAATACTGACAGTGACTTGTCTACAGATTGTGGCCCCTGCAAGGTCTGTTACCTAATTGAGACGTAGTTACCATGGTCAACTGCTAATTAGGATTTCTGAACATTTTAGAAAGTGATATTAGGTAAGTGTGTTACACTTGAATCGCTGCCCATATTGGCATTCCTAGTCAAGCTGAAGCTTTAAAATGAATGCTCATAGAGAATGTTAAGAGGACACACCAGGAAAGAAAGTGACAGATACCAGCGATGCCACTGTTGTTGTTGTCGTTGTTGTTGTTATTAGGTGCCGTCGAGTCGGTTCCGACTCATAGCGACCCTATGCACAACAGAACGAAATACTGCCCGGTCTTGTGCCATCCTTACAATCGTTGTTATGCTTGAGCTCATTGTTGCAGCCACTGTGTTAAATCACCTCTTTGAAGGTCTTCCTCTTTTCCGCTGACCCTGTACTCTGCCAAGGATGCCACTGTACTATGTGATAATTAGACGCTAGGATCGTCACGGAGAAGGGTGATCGATAAAATATGCTCTAGAACAAAGATTTTGTCCCTCCTTGGTGTATATCTAAGCTACCTAAGCTTCGAACTCTTTTGCCAAGCAAAGTCTTCTTTGTCCACTTCTATCTGAACTTGGCTTCTTATTAATGTCATTAAAGATCTGTTAGTGAATAGCTCAACATTTACCTTTAGTTTATTGTTCATAAGGAGTCCCTGGATGGTGCAAACGGCTAATGTATTCAGCTGCTAACCAAAAGGTTGGAGGTTCAAGTCCACCCAGAAGTGCCTGCTGATCTCCTTGTGAAAAATCAGCCACTGAAAACACTATGGAACACAGTTCTACTCTGACACACATGGGGTTGCCATGAGAGTGTCAACGGCAACTGTTTTTTTTTTTTTTTTTAATGCTCATAGATATACATACTAAAAAAGATCAGCTTCCAATACTTCTACAATAGTCTAAACATATCAAAGCTCTTTCATTATTAAAAATTGTTTTTGTTGCTGTTAGGTGCCGTCAAGTAGGTTCTGACTCATAGCGACCCTATGCACAACAGAACGAAACACTGCCTGCTCCTGCGCCATCCTTACAATCATTGTTATGCTTGAGCTCATTGTTTCAGTCACTGTGTCAATCCACCTCGTCGAAGGTCTTCCTCTTTTCCGCTGACCCTATACTCTGCCAAGCATGATGTCCTTCTCCAGGGACTGATCCCTCCTGACAACTTGTCCAAAGTATGTAAGACGCAGTCTCGCCATCCTTCCTTCTAAGGAGCATTCTGGTTGTACTTCTTCCAAGACAGATCTGTTTGTTCTTTTGGCAGTCCATGGTATATTCAATATTCTTCGCCAACACCACAATTCAAAGGCATCAATTCTTCTTCGGTCTTCTTTATTCATTGTCCAGCTTTCACACGCATATGATGCAACTGAAAGTACCATGGCTTGGGTCAGGTGCACCTTGGTCTTCAAGGTGACATCTTTGCTCTTCAACACTTCAAAGAGGTCCTTAGAAGCAGATTTCCCCAATGCAATGCGTCTTTTGATTTCTTAACTGCTGCTTCCATGGACATTGATTGCGGATCCAAGTAAAATGAAATCCTTGACAACTTCAATCTTTTCTCCGTTAATCATGATGTTGCTCACTGTGTCTAGTTGTGAGGGTTTTTGTTTTCTTTATGTTGAGGTGCAATCCATACTGAAGGCTGTGGTCTTTGATCTTCATTAGTAAGTGCTTCAAGTCCTCTTCACTTTCGGCAAGCAAGGTTGTGTCATCTGCATAATGCAGGTTGTTAATGAATCTTCCTCCAATCCTGATGCCCTGTTCTTCTTCATATAGCCCAGCTTCTCAGATTATTTGCTCACCATACATATTGAATAGGTATGGTGAAAGAATACAACCCTGACACACACCTTTCCTGACTTTACCAATCAATATCCCCTTGTTCTGTCCGAACAACTGCCTCTTGATCTATGTAAAGTTTCCTCATGAGTACATTTAAGTGTTCTGGAATTTTGGCAATGTTATCCATAACTTGTTATGATCCACACAGTCGAATGCCTTTGCATAGTCAATAAAACACAGGTAAAGGTAAACATCCTTCTGGTATTCTCTGCTTTCAGCCAGGATCCATCTGACATCAGCAATGATATCCCAGGTTCCACATCCTCTTCTGAAACCAGCCTGAATTTCTGGCAGTTTCCTGTCAATGTATTGCTGCAGCTGTTTTTGAATGATCTTCAGTAAAATTTTGCTTGCGTGTGGATATTAAGGATATTGTTCTACAATTTCCACATTCGGTTGGATCACCTTTCTTGGGAATAGGCATAAATATGGATGTCTTCCAGTCAGTTGGCCAGGAAGCTGTCTTCCATATTTCTTGGCATAGACGACTGAGCACCTCCAGTGCTGCATCTGTTCATTGAAACATCTCAGTTGATATTCTATCAATTCCTGGAGCCTTGTTTTTCGCCAATGCCTTCAGAGCAGCTTGGACTTCTTCTTTCAGTACCATCGGCTCCTGATCATATGCCACCTCTTGAAATGGTTGAACATCAACTAATTCTTTTTGGTACAGTGATTTTGTGTGTTCCTTCCATCTTCTTTTGATCCTTCCTGCGTCGTTTAATATTTTTCCCATGGAATCCTTCACTAGTGCAACTCGAAGCTTGAATTTTTTCATCAGTTCTTTCAGCTTGAGAAACGCTGAGCATGTTCTTCCCTTTTGGTTTTCCATTTCCAGCTCTTGGCACGTGTCATTATAATACTTTACTTTGTCTTCTCGAGCCACTCTCTGAAATCTTCTGTTCAGTTCTTTTACTTCATCAATTCTTCCTTTTGCTTTAGCTGCTTGATGTTCAAGAGCAAGTTTCAGAGTCTCCTCTGACATCCAACTTAGTCTTTTCTTCCTTTCCTGTCTTTTCAATGACCTCTTGCTTTCTTAATGGATGATGTCCTTGATGTCATTCCATAACTCATCTGGTCTTTGGGCACTAGTGTTCAATGCGTCAAATCTATTCTTCAGATGGTCTCTAAATTCAGGTGGGATATACCCAAGGTCATATTTTGGCTCTCCTGGACTTGCTCTGATTTTCTTCAGTTTCAGCTTGAACTTGCTTATGAGCAACTAATGGTCTGTTCCACAGTCAGCCCCTGGCCTTGTTCTGACTGATGATATTGAGCGTTTCCATTGTGTCTTTCCACAGATGTAGTCAATTTGATTTCTGTGTGTTCCATCTGGTGAGGTCCATGTGTATAGTCACCGTTTATGTTGGTGAAAGAAAGTATTTGCAATGAAGAAGTCATTGGTCTTGCAAAATTCTATCATTTGATCTCTGGCATTATTTCTACCACCAAGGCCATAGTTTCCAACTACTGATCCTTCTTCTTTGTTTCCAACTTTCTCATTCCAATCACCAGTAATTATCAGTGCATCTTGATTGCATGTTTGGTCAATTTCAGACTGCAGCAGCTGATAAAAATCTTCTATTCCTTCATCTTTGGCCCTAGTGGTTGGTGTGTAAATTTGAATAACAGTCGTATTAACTGGTCTTCCTTGTAGGCATATGGATATTATCCTATCATTGTACTTCAGGATAGATCTTGAAACATTCTTTTTGACGATGAATGCAACACCATTCCTCTTCAAGTTGTCATTCCCAGCATAGTAGACTACATGATTGTCTGATTCAAAATGGCCAATACCAGTCCATTTCAGCTCACTAATGCCTAGGATATCGATGTTCATGCATTCCATTTCATTTTTGATGATTTCCAATTTTCCTAGATTTTATACTTCGTACATTCCAGGTTCCGATTATTAATGGATGTTTGCAGCTGTTTCTTCTCATTTGGAGTCATGCCACATCACAAATGAAGGTCCCAAAAGCTTTACTCCATCCACGTCATTAAGGTCGACTTTTTTTTGTTTTTTCTACTTTGAGGAGGCAGCTCCTCCCCAGTCATCTTTTGCGTGTCTTCCAACCTGGGGGCTCATCTTCCAGCACTACATCAGACAATGTTCCGCTGCTATTCATAAGGTTTTCACTGGCTAAATCTTTTCAGAATTAGACTGCCGGGTCCTTCTTCCTAGTCTGTCTTAGCCTGGAAGCTCAGCAGAAACCTGTCCTCTATGGGTGACCCTGCTGGTATCTGAATACTGGTGGCATAGCTTCCAGCATCACTGCAACATGCAAGCCCCCACAGTACGACCAACTGACATGTGGGGGTTATTAAAAATAAGTAATTCAAATAAAGAAATTCAATATTCGACTATTGAAGACATTTGGTGATGTTCCTTATGAAGGCCAAATTGAAATTCAAATATTTTTCTCTCTCAGGAATGCTTAATTTTTGCCATCATCAATTTTTAAGGAAAGCGACTTACTTTTCCCTTCATAAATCTCACCTGACAACTGATTTTATGTCCTCTGTCTTTCAGAAGAGACTTCAAACCCACCATGCACACTGAGGTAGGATTTGAAGCATTTGGATTTGATAAGCGGAACCAATCTCATTCCTATGAAATAACGATGAGGAAGAAAACTCTAGAACTTATTTGGGAGGACTTCCTAATTATGCTTAATCTATCTAGGGGGGCACATTCTAACTCTGTCCCACTTGCAAATGCCTTAATTTTGTCCTTGCAGAGGGTATGCATCTAAGAATAAAATGGAAACTTGTTGGTGCAAGTCACCATTTGGCTTGCAAATCTGCAACCAACTGTTTGCATGTGCAAACTACAGACTTTAAAACTTGAATAAAGTAATCTGACTCTTAGGGTAAATTAAAGAAACACTCTCATCTTTGCAAGAGCTGCAGGGCTGCCTGGAAAAGAGTCATTATGGTTATGGGCCCATCTATATTTCTTCTGTTCCACCCACACATTCCTATTACTCCAAAAAGAAAAAAAAGAAAAAAAAGAAAAACTAAGGCATATTCTGAGTGACTGGAGTGTTTGCTGTTTAAGACCAACAACCAGACTGTGCCATTTGGAAGTCTTCTATTTATACCCAGGACAGGAGGAGTCAGTCCAAATGTTTTCCATAGTCTTGTACCTCTTATACCACCAATATACCTAGATGACTCTTTTCAGATGTTGATCACTTCTATGAAAAGCCACTGAAATATCTCCTTATTGTCACACATGGAGAAAAAAATGAAAGTTAATCTTTTGAATATCCCCTTATACACATATTTAGAGAAATGTTAACAAAGCATTCAACTAATTTTTATATTGACTCTTTGAAGGGTCACGTAATGATTATTCATTAATGACACGTTACCTTAAAAAAATGATTGAAAAGAGATATGTAGGAGTCTTTCAGTTAAATAAATCAATTTAATATGGTTCTTAATGACACCTAAAAGTTTATTTCTGTTTATAAAACCTGAACACTCAACCTGTATAACCCATTATCCACGCACTGTCTCCAAGAAAATTTGCTGAACAAGTCATCTATGAGACCACAATATGTTGAAAAAATTGGTAAATTAGGAAGACTGGCCTTGATGAATCCTAAAACAGACTGAGTGGCTTTTATGTGTGTTTCTTTCTACCCATGCACTGGTTGTTTTAGAGCTCCACCACAAAAGACATCACCCTTGCTCTCTTGGCGACCGTTTCCCAAACACATGGGCATGAGGCTACTCACTCAGAATAATCTTCCTGCTTTTCTTCTAGATAGTTGAGAACATGGAACTTTACATATGCTGTGTCTTCATAGCAGTGCCTATCTTCGGCACTCAGTAAATGAGCTGAATTGAATTTGTAAACAGCCTATGTTAGCCCTAATGAGTAAACCAGCTGCATTTGGTATTCACTGTGGCAAACTTTATGAAGCTTCTCTAGTGAATGAAAAATCACACATGGATGGTGCCAAGCAAAGCCTTCTCTATCTACTTCCATCTGTCCCACAGCCCAAGTTAAGAATTTAAAAAGACATCATTCCTTCTCATTTTGAGAGCCAATGAAGACTTCTTTGATTTGCTCATTCTCATCGATGCATATTTTTCTATTCATGCAATATAGAATCAGTGAATAGAAAAACCCATACTGAGGGAGCTAAGCCCATTGCAGTCGAGTCTATTCCAACACACAGCGACCCTGTAGGACAGAGTAGAACCACCCCGTAGCTTTCCAAGGCTGTAATCTTTGTGGAAGCAGACTGCCATATCTTTCTCCTGCGGTGTGGCTGGTGGATTCAAACCACCAAACTTCCAGTTGGCAGCTGAGCATTTTAATTGGTGTGACACCAGGGCCCTTGAGGAAGCTAAATCCCTGCTGATTTTTATTTCTAGTGAGATTAAAGAACAAAAGGGTTTATGTGATTGTTGGTGGAATCCTTTTGACTTGTTTGACTTGTTAGTGTGCCTTTAATTAGTTTACACATTTTTATTCACCATGGCACTTTTATTATATAGGTCCTTGGGTGGTGCAAATGGTTTTCATGTGACTAGTAACCTAAAGGTTGGCAGTTCGAACCCACCCAGTGGCACCACAGAAGAAAGGCCTGGTAATCTGTTCCTATAAAGACTATAACCAAGAAAATCCTATGGAGAAGTTCTACTTTGTAATACACAGGGTTGTCATGAGTCAGAATCAGTTTGATGGCAATGGGTTTGGGTTTTTTTTTTGTTTGTTTGTTTTTAATGGCACTAGATTTAAAAATATTTCATATAGAACTTGTCCTTCTGTTAAAAAAAAATCTGTTAAGCAGTACCTATTCTTTTTTACTCCTAAAATTTTAAAACATAATCCAAGTTTTCACAAGCTTTAGCTCTTTAGCATATTGTTACATTACATTAAGCATTTAGGTTCAATCTAAGAAACTTTGCAATAATAAGAGACGTCATTTAGGCCTGGTAGGGTTCCTTGTCATCCCTTTCTATCAAGAAACTTGAGGTTCTCGGTTATGTTTAGATCTTGAAGTTCCAGAGCATAAAGTCAGCCCTTACATCCTCAGGGTTCATCGTCGTTGTTAGCTGCCATGAAGTCGATTCCAACTCATGGCGACCTGTGTGTTACAGAGGAGAACCACCTCAAAGGATTTTCTTGGCTGTGGTCTTCACAGAAGCAGATCACAAGGTCTTTCTCCCATGGAGCCTCTGGGTGGGTTTGAACCACCAATCTTTTGGTTAGCAGCCTATCACAAACAATTTGTACCATCAGGGTTCCATTAGTAACCATAGAATAACCAATTTCTGGAGGGTAGAAACTTTTTTTGTTACTGTTGTCTTTGCAGTGTTGACTACTTCTCAGAAATTTTTTGTGATTACTTGCTGTAAACACCGTGGAGGGAAATGTAGTCTTCTTTCCTTTTTGGAACCTGACTGTACCTGTGACTGGACCAGCTGCCTGTCCATAGAGATGAAGTAATAGCCACTGAAAAATCCCAGGAGGGCCTGCTGGATTTCTCTTTCCACCATTTTCTGGAGAATGAAAATTTGCTCTGAAATATTTGCTCAAAAACATCATATCACTTCTTGCTTTTAACAGTCTCCCAAGAGTTTAAATCAACAAATTTAGGTGCAGACTACAACATAATCGATCCTGTGTTTATTATTTATGCTTTTCCCTTTTTTTATTGAATTCCTTTTCTTGGCTATCCTTTTTGACATCAACGAAAAGGGGTGTGTTAGAGTGTGTTCTATTTTAGAATCATATTTGATTATTAGTGTATGTAGACTCAAAAATACTCTGAAATAGGGAGATTTGTTCCAATTGACCCAGGTTTTGGCTTGTTCGTTTGATCTGTTTTTAATTTTATTGTGGTTGTATATGTGTGTGTGTATATATACATATATACATACGAAAAATTTTGCCATTTTAACCACTTCTAGGTATACAATTCAGTGACATTAATTACATTCACCATGTTGTACAATCATCACCATTATCTATTTCCAGAAGTTTTCTACTACCCCGAACTGCAACTCCGTATCTTTTCCACAATAACTCCCAACCCCTTCCAGCCCCAAGACAGGTCATCTTTTGGGTCTAGATTTTTTTCAGTTAGTAGCTATGTTCATAAAACAACTTAATGCAGCACTTCTAATTTTCCTTTTCAACCACAGCTCTTGGTGCATCTGTGATGGCCAAACTGGAGGCTTCACTCAAGGCTATTTTTAGAAATTCAGCATTGGAAATGTTATTTCCTGAATATTCAAATACAGGATATTATAAGCCTATAACTTCCCAGTGGTATTTTCCCAAGGCAATTTATGAAACAGTTTGCAGCAGAAGATAAATGAAAGTGTCTGTTTTGTAAACCATGAGTCATAAACTGTGGCACTGATGTCACTATGATGGTCGTTGTTACTCAAAACCAGGAGAGACAAAAATGTTACCTGCTTTGAAGCTTCATTTAACAATTCACTTGTCCATTTCTTCCTTCAGGGAAAGGACTGAGTTAGACAAACAATATAGCTTTTATAGCTCAGCAAAGAAAGCTGTCAGCCAGCTTTTGTATTTTAAGAAATGGATGACTTTGAAAGATATGTTTGTATGCAGAGGGCGAAGCTTGGGAGAGGAACTAGAAGAGAGATGTGAGGAGCAGAAATGAACCGAACAGTTCTGGTGGGTTTTCTTTTTAAATTACAGAGAGAGTTCAGCAGTCATCAAAGCAGAATCTTAATCATGTTCTCAGTAGAGAATTTCTAAGTGTAAGCTTTGACTGATTTTTAGAGAAAGAGAATAGGAATCTTTCAAATTCTTATAAGAATGATTCATACTTCTTGCTTTTGTGAAGAAACAATTGTGAATATTAAATTACATTAATTTTTGCTGCCTGAAATGGTTTGCAAAAGCGTACCTTTTTTCTTTTCAGCAAAGGAACATTATTTAAAATGATGCTGGTTGCCCTCATTGTTTTCAAGTACACCATTTGTTGAAAAAAACACATACATCGAGGTTAATTTTTGTGTCTTTTTCAAAGAAAATATCCCCTTCCTGTGGGTGGGTATTAGTTAAGGGCATTACACTCAGATATTGTCAAAGTTTGAAGAAGGGATAACTTGCTCGTTTTTTGAATGGAGAAAGGACCCATTTACAAGAGCCAAGTTGGTAATTGCAGACTATTGACTAAATAGTACTGAATTTATCTAGATTTCTTTAGAAAGAAAGACTCAGTAGATCGAAATATAAAGAAAGAATTGTTGGGAAATAGAAAGGGGATCAATCTTCTAAAAGCATAAGATTCTATTTTAATGTAATTTTGTAATCATATGATTCATACAGGAAAAGCCTGGCTACAAAGGTGGCTCTTTCATGAGCTAATTTGTTATACCCTTTTTTCACTGTCTTGAAGCTGTTACATTTACTGGGCTAAAATAATTGTAGGGAAGCCAAAGGATGCTTTTAACTTGGACTATTCATAATGCTGTTTATTGACTGGGCTTAATACTCACGTTCTTGTTGAAGTTGCTGTCAGGTCGGCTTCAACTCATAGAAACCTTTTGTATAACAGAACAAAAACATTGCCTGGTCCTGTGCCATCTTTATGATTGTTGTGTCCACTGTTGGGTATATTAAGTCTATTGTGTCAGTTTCCCTCGTTTTCATTGGCCCTTTAGTGTACTAAACATGATGTCTGTTATGGGTTAAATCGCGTGCCCCCAAAATGCGTTGTAATTCCTAACCCCATACATGAAAATGATACATGATACAGGATACATGATACAATCCCATCGGGGAGTAAGTTTTTCTTTATTATGTTAATGAGGCCATATCAGTATAGGATGTGTCTTAAGCCAATCACTTTTGAGATATAAAAGGAGCAGATTGGGCACAGAGGTGGGCACAAATGGGGAAAGATTGATTCCAGTGGAGATCACCAAGGTACAGAGGAAGAGAAGCTGAAAGAGAAGGATTCCCCAACCCACCCCACCCCACAGGGTGGACACAGAGAGACTTCCCCTAGAGCTGGTGCCCTGAATTCAGATTTCTAGCCTCCTAAACCGTGAGAAAACAGGTTTGTTTGTTAAAGCCACCCACTTGTGATAGTTTTGTTACAGCAGCACTAAGAAACTAATCATTTTCTAGCCATAGGTCTTTCCTGATGACATGTCCAAAGTAAGTGAGCTGAAGTCTCACTATTCTCAAATCTAAAGAGTATTCTGGCTGTATTTCTTCTAAGACTGATTTGTTCGTTCTTCTAGTAGTCCATGGTACATTACATATCTTCTCCAACACCTTAGTTTAAACATATCAATTCTTCCGTCTTCTTTTTTCATTACCCAACTTTTGTATGTATTTAATATTAATATTCAAGTCTTATTTTTTGCATTTGGAAATGTTTTCAAGGCAGTGGATCTTAAGTTCAAATACTCTTTCCCCTGCATTTCATATAAGGAAACTTATCTGGAAATTGGGAAATGCTCCAGGCAAAAGCCTGGCCCTTGACATTTGCCAGAAGCGAATGGATATGCAAATGGCTCTAAGTGACTGCTTCTTTCTTGCTGTACAAACGAGATCAGGGCTAAAGGCACATCACTAATAATCTTTAAGACGAAAAGAAGCTTTAAAAGAGCATCCAAAAAAGTACGTGTACGGGGGGAACTGAGGGGACTACGTGGTAAGGGAGATTGTGGCAGGGGCAAGTGTTGGAAACAAGGTATATTCTCAACTCATTTGCCTTGGACATCATGGAGGGGGCACCTGAGCTTTGTTTTGTTTGGGCGTGCATTGGTGAGGCACTTCCTTCTCCACTGCCTGTCTCCCTAATTTACAACTCATCTGCCAGCAACTTGGGTTCTATTAATGTCCTGGGCAATTGTCCAGTTCCCCCAATTCTGAGGACATCTCCAGTTACATCCGTAGTGTAGCCCCTTGAGGTTTCCATGAGTTTGTTGCTATGGAAATAGTTTCACAAGATCTAAAACCTTAGGAAAAATGCCTAAAGGTTTGAAACATTGTTTCAGATCCAAAATAAATCTTCCTTTGGCACAACCTTTTTTTTTTTTTTTGATTAATTGATTCATTTTTAAATAGTATGTCATATTAAGGAGCCCTAGCAGTGCAGCGGTTAAAGCGCTCAGCTGCAAACTGAAAGGTCAGCGGTTTGAACCCACCAGCTGCTCTGCAGGAGAAAGATATGGCAGTCTGTTTCCATAAAGGTTTACAGCCTTGGAAACCCTGTGGGGCAGTTCTACCTGAGTTAGAATTGACTCAACAGCAGTGTTTTTTTTTTTTCTTCTTTTGGTTTATTATGTTAGTTAGAAATAAAGTCTCTTTTATCCAAACTGCTCTGAAAAAAAATTTGGGGGGGGGCGTATCTTTTCCTTCTATTTGAGGAATTTTATAAATGTTAGAGAAGGTAAATATGAGAAATTCTGAAGACTTCCAGTTCTGATAATTTTCTCAGAAGAAACTTTAGGCTCTCAGACAAAATGAGATGCTCCTACGTAACTGCCTCCATTCCCAACCACATCTAAACCAAGGTTAGTTACAAAGAGAATGTATTAGTTTTCTATCACTGCTATTAGCAAATTACCACAAACTTGGTGGCTTAAAACCACAGAAATTTTTTATCTTACAGTTCTATAGGTCAAAAGTCTGATATACGTCCCACTGGACTAAAATCAAGGTGTTGGCAAGGCTGCTTTCTTTCTGCAGCTTCTAGGGGAGAATCTGTTTCCAGGCCTTTTCCACCTTCAAGAAGCAGCCCATATTCCTTGGCTCTTGGACCCATTCCTCTATCTTCAATGTCCAAACCAAACCTGTTGCTGTGGAGTTGATTCCAACTCATAGCAACCCTATAGAACAGAGTAGAACTGGCTTATAGAGCTTCCAAGGCTGTAAATCTTTATGGAGACAGACTGCCACATCTTTCTCCTGTGGAGCAGCTGATGGGTCAGAACCGCTGATCTTTCAGTTAGCAGCCTAGAGCTTAACCACTGTATTACCTGGGCTGCTTTCTTTGATGTCAGCAACCTAGAATCTCTAATCTTTTTTCTGTCATTATCATCTCTTTCTCTGACCATAAAAAAAAAAAATTTTTTTTTTTTTGACCATAGCTGGGAAAAATTCTCCACTTTTAAGGTCTCATGTAGTTAAATTGGGCCCACTCAGATAATCCAAGCTTATCTCCCCACCACAAGGTCCTTTAACCTTAATCATATCTGCAATGTCCCTTCTGAAATGTAAGGTAACATATCCATAATTCACCTGACTAGGACATGGACATCTTTGGGTATGGGAGTGATATATCTATAGGGAACATATTTCATGAAATCTTTGTAGCCAATATGAGACTATGAGGAGGACAGAAAACCAATAGATCCAGTTATAAATAAGATTTAGAGGAAGCGGATAAACAGGGTAAAGGAATACTAATCCATTAATCAAAGAGGTTGCTGATTCTTTCAGACACTTCTCCTGTGTAAATCTGAACATTCTATCTAGGCTCCATCACTTACTTTCCACAGGAAGGTGGAAAGTAAAAGGATAGAAAAAGATGTTACACGAAAAACTACGAGCAGTAGAGTAGATGTGACTATATTAACATCAGGCAAAGGAGACTTCAAGAAGTTTAATCAAAGGCAAAGAGGAATCTTTCAGCATGACAGAAGTATCAATTCATCAGAAGATACGGCGATTCTAAACGTGCATCCATGTAATAACAGAACTTCAAACATAGGAAGCAAACTTGAGAGAACTAAAGGAAGAAATAGGCCAGTCCACAAGTACAGGTTGCTATTTTAACACCATGTCCTAAATAATTAACAGAATATGTAGAGAAAAAAAAACAACCAGTCAGAAATTTGAAGATATAAACAACAGTATCAACCAACGTGACTTGACTGACATTTATAGGACCTCACACCCAACGACTGCTGTATTCATGCATTTTCCAAATGCACGTGGGCCATTCACCAAGACAGATCATATGCTGAGCCATAAAACAAGTCTCAAAACATTTCAAAAGACTAAAATAATGCAGAGCATATTCTTTGATCAAAAAGCAATCAAGTCAAAATAAGCAACTAAAAGATACCAAGAAAAACTTGAAATATTTAGAAATTAAGCAACACACTTCTATGTAGTCCATGTATCAAAGAAAAAAAATTATGTGGGGAATTAAAAAACATTTCAAAATGATTTATATTTAAAACACAACATAATAAAACATATGGGGTTCAGCCAAAGCAGTACTTAGAGGGAAATTTATAGATTTAGATATTTCTATTAGACAATAAAGGAGACCCGGTAGCCTTAAGTGGCAAGATGTGACAGTCTGCTTCCATAAAGATTTATAGCCTTGGAAGCTCTAAGGGGCAGTTCTACTCTGTCCTATAGGGTCACTATGTGTCAGAATGGACTCAACAGCAACAGGTAATAGAAAAGAAACAGGGGTCCTTGGATGGTGCAAATGGTTAGGCTCTTAGCTACTAACTGAAAGACTGGCAATTCAAATCCACTCAGAGGTACCTCAGAAGAAAGGCCCGGCGATCTACTCCCAAAGTTGAACATCACCTTGGGGGCTTTATCACACAAGATGTTCTGAGGAAGCTTATGAAATATGCCTTATAAAATCACAGCCATTGAAAACCATTTATGGAGCACAGTTCTACTCTGACATACATGAGTTAGAATTGACTCAATAACTGGATTTGTATTTTACTAGAAAAGAAACAGGGTTTAAAATCACTGATATAACCAGAGCTTCAAGCCAGTTCATTCCAGTTCAAACCCCTACTGTGAAATTGCATTTCCACCTGAGATATACTGAATCAGAATCTACATTTTAACAAGATCCCCAGGTAATACACTGAATCAGAATCTACACCTGGGGATCTTGTTAAAATGTAGATTCTGATTCAGTATATCTCAGGTGGAAATGCAAATTTTCAGCAGAGGGTATAACCAGACAAACTAGTTCTAGACCTGATATAACATTCCACCTTATTAAAAAAAAGGAAACCTGTTGCCATCGAGTTGATTTCCTACTGAAAGCAACCCTATAGGACAGAGTAGAACCGCCCAATAAGGTTTCCGAGGAGTGGCTGGTGGATTCGAACTGCCGACCTTTTGGTTAGCAGCCATACCTCATAGCCACCATGCCAACAGGGCTCCATTCCACCGTACTGAGCAAGAAAATTAAATGGAAAGTAAGCAGAAGGAAGGAAATAAAGATAACAGGAAAAAAAGTACAGAAAATTAAAAAAAGCAATGATACAGAATCATTACCAGTTTTTTATTTCTGGAACTTGTCCTTCCTATTCCTGCAAACTAGAGATCCGTGTCCTTGGAGGGAGAATGTTTTTGCCAGAGAGTATAATAAGCTCCACTGAACTTGAAGCTATGACTACCACCTGGTCATTTTGGCCTCCTCATGTTTTGTGGATCAGGTGATAAAGGAAATTAACTAACTAGCAGGAACAATTGTCCTCATATAATCAATTGTCACTGATTGCATAAGGAACCAGGGTTGCGGATGCACAATGGAGAAGGAAGGAGCACATCTAGAATGTAGGGGATTCCCTGGGGCATCAATTGGTGCTTCCATGCCTGGTGACAACGGTGAATAGGCAACTACAGAAAACATGGCCTGACAAGGACAAAGCAACTAATACTCAGGCCCGTCAGTGAAGATCTGGGTTGCGCCACCGGAAATGAAATCTTAGGTCAATAAAGTGAGGGTGAGAAGAATGGAGACTGGGTGCTAGAAGACAGAAATGATAAATATCAAATATGCCTTCAAGACCAGCAGCGTTACGGAGCTTGTTGCACTAACTCCTTTGTATTAAGCCCTTCTTGTAGGATTTTTGGCTGGCTACCATTTTTTTTTTTTTTTTTTTACCATCATGAACCGGCTTTGGAATAGATGACACTTAAATGTATTTGAGACTTGTGTGCTCTTTCAGACTCCTTAGGTCATGCAAACAGTTAACCTGTTCAGCTGCTAACTAAAGGTTAGAGGTTGAGTCCACCCAGAGATGCCTTGGAAGGAAGTCCTGTCTATCTACTTCTAAAAAGTCAGACGTTGAGAACCTTGTGGAGCACAGTTCTGCTTGGACACGCATAGGGTCTCCATGAGTCAGAGCATAAATGACAGCACCTGGAACCGGTGGCGTGCTGTTACAAAATCTCTTATCCTCTAACCCCAGACATTGCTGCAGAAACCAGTTGCAAGAGGATTTGGATTAGTTTTTGAAGAGCCTTGCTTCAGGCCCACACTGCATTTTTCTCCCTGAAAAACCGGCATGGGTCCCCCGTGGGAACTTATCCGGCACTCAAGCATGCATAACGTGGAAGCATGGAGAGATAATGCTGTGGAAGCAGCTTTGAGCAATGGCGACAGCACCCGTGGAGCAATCCCCTTTCATTCCCCAGGTGAACAATTCTGAGATACATTTCATAAGCCTCCTAAGAACGCCCTGTGTGATGAAGCCCCCATAGTGACAGTCAACTTACTAAAAATGCATTGTTATATTGACTTTCTCCTAAATAAATTCCCTGCACACAAGCCTTTGTCTCAGCCTCTGCTTTGGGGAAAACCCAGTCTAGGACACTGATCTTTATAACAGAGAATTCATTTCCTCTGGCCACCCAGAGCTGCATTCATTCTTAACTTCCTTTAGAAAACGATTCAATGCAACTGGGAGTTCATGTGCTTGGATAAAGCAATGCCACTTTGGAGAATTTATGCTGGCAGTTTCCCAAGAGAAGGCTTTCTCTTGTTGGCCTCATTGCTAGTGGCTCCATTTTTTGCCCCTAGTTCTTTTTCTTTTAGGAGTTTGAAATAACACACCCAATTTCTTTGAAACAAACAAAGCAAATATCTACTAGCTTTTTCACATTAACTCAGCTCAGAAGGTGCCTGGTAAATCTCCAGAATTTACTAGTATGGAACCAGTAGATTAAAGTTTTCCCCTTTACCCTTGAGTTGCTGTCATTTATTTTCTTTGCTATTTTACAGAGTCCTGAAACCTTGTTTTCTTCCGTTTAAATGACAAAAGACTGTTTTCTTTGGCATAGTCTCAGGGTACAGCAACAGTTAAACTTGCTGCGTGCGAAGTGAAAGAGGCGTGTTTGTTTAGAAGAAGTTATTCAGAAGGCCGTGAGAGCAGGCGACCTGGATTAAAGGAAGTAGCCCCAGGAAATTCAGAGTATTTTCTTCCCTGTCTTTTTGCCAGGATGCTGGTTTTTCCTTGGCCAATAGTAATTTGCAATAAGGTCAAGATTTATGCTAGTTGGAATCTCATATGATATCAGCCACATTGCTTTCACACAAGACCAAGAGAAGAAACATTGATGGGAAAATGAAGTATTAGCCTAGGGTTCTATATGACAAATGGTTCTTGATAATCTTCCCAGATTACTTTTGGGAAAATAGACCCTGAAGAAAACAAAAATGATTGACTACATACGTACACACCCATCATACTTGAAGAGAGATCCAGACTATGGCAAAAACAGAATACACTTCAAAAGAATACAGAAACTTCACCCAATTGACCCATAAGGAAGAATGAAATTAGAAAGTCAAAATCAGGAGGCTCAAGAGTGAATTCAAGGACTGATATGTAGACATTTTAAACTAATGGGAGCTCACATCCTTAAATGATTAGTGACTGTGTGCTTTGGAAGTCAGGGAAAGCTAGAAATCCAGATTTCTCAAACTGGAAAGGTCACAGGACTCTGTCACCCTGACCATGGATTGGGAAATGGGGTTCAGGAAAGGGGGGTAGTGTTTGCCCCCTTTGGAGCTATCTTTACTATTAAAAGTAGGAATTTTTCTGAGTATCATAAATAGTCTGTAAGAACATTTGTAAAAGTGGAAGTACCTTTGGTGTTTATGTCATCTACTAGAATCTCAGGAGAATTTAGGAAAAAAAAACAAGGAAGTCAGAAGACTGGACACTGGGATTTAAAAAGATGTGGCCTTTCCTTTGAGAATACCCTGACGAAGTCTACTTCATGAGTGCGCTGTTACTCTGTTTGTTTAAGCATTGGTGCCTGTTTCTCAGATTTTTTTCCTTAGGAAACTTTTGATTTATTTCCAGGACAATAGGTGGATTCTGCTACAGCATTAGTCAATCCCAATGGGCCTATTCTACATATTAATTAAGTTTGCTTATTTTATTTCACCTGCTTCATGATAAATGTAATTACATATTTTACTTCCATTCAGATTGGTTTTCTATAAATTTTCAGTGCTAGATATTTCTTTTGTTGGTTCGTGTCATTTTTATTTGTCTTATTCCAACAAGAATCATCGTTATGTCATTCACTTTGCAACATTTAAATTATGAACAAGTCCAACAAAGGATGTCCTTAACAAATACTGGTTTATCTTGTAGAGATCAGAACTTCAAGAGGCAAAAAAGTTTGGAATTTCCCAGATTTGATTTCTTCATAAGATTACAGAGACTGAAAAGTGATGACTGAGTTATTATCAGTTATTTCTTTAAGAGATATACATCATATTGTGCTGGAAGTCCTTGCCAGAACAATTAGGCCAGATAAAGAAATAAAGGGCATCCAGGTTGGCAAGGAAGAAGTAAAAGTATCTCTATTTGCAGATGACATGATCTTATACACAGAAAACCATAAGGAATCCTCCAGAAAACTACTGCAACTAATAGAAGAGTTCAGCAGAGTATCAGGATACAAAATAAACATACAAAAAACACTTGGATTCCTCTACACCAACAAAAAGAACATCGAAAAGGAAATCATCAAATCAATGCCATTTACAGTAGCCACCAAGAAGATAAAATACTTAGGAATAAATCTTACCAGAGATGTAAAAGACTTATAAAAAGAAAACTACATTACACTTCTGCAAGAAACCAAAAGAGACTTACATAAGTGGAAGAACATACCTTGCTCATGGACAGGAAGAATTAACATTATAAAAATGTCTATTCTACCAAAAGCAACTCTATACATTTAATGCAATTCCGATCCAAATCCCAACGACATTCTTTAATGAGATGGAGAAACAAATCAACTTCATATGGAAGGGAAAGAGGTCCCGGATAAACAAGGTATTACTGAAAAAGAAGAACAAAGTGGGAGGCCTTACTTTACCTGATTTTAGAACCTATTATACTGCCACGGTAGTCAAAACAGCCTGGTACTGGTACAACAACAGATACATGGACCAATGGAACAGAATTGAGAATCCAGACATAAATCCATCCACATATGAGCAGTTGATATTTGACAAAGGCCCCAAAACAGTGAAATGGGAAAAAGACAGTCTTTTAAACAAATGGTGCTGGCATAACTGGATATCCATCTGCAAAAAAATGAAACAAGACCCATACCTCATTCCATGCACAGAAACGAGCTCAAAATGGATCAAAGACCTAAATATACAATTTAAAACAATAAAGATCAGGGAAGAAAAAATAGGGACAACATTAGGAGCCCTAATACATGGCATAAACAGTATGCAAAACATTATTAAGAATGCAGAAGAAAAACTAGATAACTCGGAGCTCCTAAAAATCAAACACCTATGCTCATCCAAAGACTTCACCAAAAGAGTAAAAAGACTACCTACAGACTGGGAAAAAGTTTTTAGCTGTGACATTTCCTATCTGTTCTCTAAAATATACATGATACTGCAAAAACTCAACTACAAAAAGACAAATAACCCTATTAAAAAATGGGCAAAAGATATGAATAGACACTTCACTAAAGAAGACATTCAGGTAGCTAACAGATACATGAGGAAATGTTCACGATCATTAGCCATTAGAGAAATGCAGATCAAAACTACAATGAGATTTCATCTCACTCCAACAAGGCTGGCATTAGTCCAAAAAACACAAAATAATAAATGTTGGAGAGGCTGTGGAGAGACCGGAACACTTCTACACTGCTGGTGGGAATGTTAAATGGTACAACCACTTTGGAAATTGATTTGGCACTTCTTTAAAAACCTAGAAATAGAACTACCATACAATCCAGCAATCCCACTCCTCAGAATATATCCTAGAGAAATAAGAGCCTTTACATGAACAGATATATGCACACCCATGTTTACTGCAGCACTATTTACAATAGCAAAAACATGGAAGCAACCAAGGTACCCATCAACGGATGAATGGATAAATAAATTATGGTATATTCACACAATGGACTAGTATGCATCGATAAAGAACAGTGAGGAATCTGTGAAACATTTCCTAACATGGAGGAACCTGGAAGGCATTATGCTGAGTGAAATTAGTCAGTTGCAAAAAGACAAATATTGTATAAGACCACTATTATAAGAACTTGAGAAATAGTTTAAACTGAGAAGAAAACATTCTTTTGTGGTTACAAGGGGGGGGAGGGGGGAGGGGCATTCGCTAATTAGTTGGTAATAGGAACTACTTTAGGTGAAGGGAAAGACAACACACAATACAGGGGAGGTCAGCACAACTGGACTAAACCAAAAGCAAAGAAGTTTCCTGAATAAGTTGAATGCTTCGAAGGCCAGCGTAGCAGGGGCAGGGGTTTGGGGACCATGATTTCAGGGGACATCTAAGTCAATTGGCATAATAAAATCTATTAAGAAAACATTCTGCATGCCACTTGAAGAGTGGTGTCTGGGGTCTTAAATGCTAGCAGGCAGCCATCTAAGATGCATCAATTGGTCTCAACCCACCTGGATCAAAGGAGAACGAAGAACACCAAGGACACAAGGTAATTACTAGCCCAAGAGACAGAAAGGGCCACGTGAACCAGAGGCTACATCATCCTGAGACCAGAAGAACTAGATGGTGCCCGGCTACAACTGATGACTGCCCTGACAGAGAACACAACAGAGAACCCCTGAGGGAGCAGGGGAGCAGTGGGATGCAGACCCCAAATTCTCATAAAAAGACCAGATTTAATGGTCTGAGTGAGACTGGAAGGACCCTGGTGGTCATGGCCCCCAGACCTTCTGTTGGCCCAGGACAGGAACCATTCCTGAAGCCAACTCTTCAGACATGGATTGGCCTGGACAATGGGTTGGAAAGGGATGCTGGTGTGGAGTGAGCTTATTGGGTCAGGTGGACACTTGAGACTATGTTGGCATCTCCTGCCTGGAGGGGAGATGAGAGGGTGGAGGGGGTTAGAAGCTGGCAAAATGGACATGAAAAGAGAGAGTGGAGGGAGAGAGCGGGCTGTCTCATTAGGGGGAGAGTAATTGGGAGTATGCAGCAAGGTGTATGTAAGTTTTTATGTGAGAGACTGACTTGATTTGTAAACTTTTACTTAAAGCACAATAAAAATTATATATAAAAAAAGAGAGATATAAGTTGTAGTTTTGGAGACCCAATACTATAATAATCTTCTCTTTCATATCTCACGCATGATGGCCCTTTGGCAATAAAATTTAAGGATGAAATCATTACTCTTTAGAATACAGTTGGTTAATTAAGTCAGACAATGATTGAATTCAATGACAAATTCAGTCATACTGTTTTGCATTGTATAAACCACATAGCTGGCTGTTTAACAGGACATTTCTTTTCCTTTTTTTTTTTTTTTTAGTATAGTTATATATAGGTGAAAGACTGAACAGAATGAGCTATTGATCACTTTTTGACAATTCTAAAGGTCTCATTCATTCCACTTAAATTCACTGAAAAAAAAGTTGGTATTTTCTGTGTCTAAAATTATGTTCTCTCTACCTACAACTTTCCCTCTTAGATTTCACACAGGATTTCCTTAGTCTTTTTATATTATGGCCTATATTCTTCTTCTCTTCTCCCCTATCTATCCTTCTATTTTACTGTTTTTTCTCTGCTTTACATTTTCAGTGTTTAGAAAAATAAAAACCCATAAAGCTTACCATCTCCACCAAGGATAAATATAAGAACATCCCAGCAGTAACCGTTAAGATCCAGTTTTGAACACATGGATCAGTTGATACTGAAAGGCCAATGTAGAGTCCTATGAAGGCAGTTAGAGCACTCATAAAATTCACGAGAATGGCAATCTTAACAGAAAGTCCAGAGCTCAAGAGCACAGCAAAGTCACCTGAAGTTTAAGGGAAAAAAAATGTATAATTAACATTTAACTGGTGATGCCAATGGTAAAGTAATGTGCTATTTAGATTAGCTCAAATTTCAGAAACTGGAACCAATTTTATAAGTAAAGTTGAATAACTGGTTAACAAAGTACTTTCCTATATTTCTCTAGGGTTCATAGCCAACTCATTATACTGTGAAACCAAAAAAACAAACAAAAAAACCCAAACCCACTGCTATCGAGTCGATTCTGACTCACAGCAACCCTATAGGCCAGAGTAGAACTGCCACATAGAGTTTCCAAGGAGCGGCTGGTGAACCTGAACTGCCAACCTTTTGGTTAGCAGCTGTATTTCTTAACCACTATGCCACCAGGGTTTCCATTATACTATTAGGAAGTTACATTTCAAATGTTCTGTTTCTTATGCGTCCCTGGGTGGGAGAAACATTTAACACTCTCAGCTGCTAACCAAAATGTTGGAGGCTCAAATCTGCCCAAACGTACTTCAGAAGAAAGACCTGGTGACCTACTACTGAAGAATCAGCCACTGAAAATTCTGTGGAGCACCGTTCAGCTCTGACACACCTACAGGGTTGTCATGGGTAGGAACCGACTGGATGGCAACTGGTTTTCCGTTTCTTATGCTGCTCCTAAAGTTAGCATACACACAGAAACCTATGGCACACTCTAATTCCTGATGTCTGTGACATCTCCTGGAAATGTCTGGAAATTTGCCTGGTGAAATCATGAGGCAGTAAACATTATATGGGCTTATAATCTGCTGATGCAGGTACTACTATGGGGAGAAAACACACACATACACACACTTGACACAAAATTTTAAAATCATTGCAGAAGTTGGTTAGAAAAAAAAATATTCCCTTTAGAAAATGATTTTACTGCCTTGATGTGTATAGGAAAATTATTATCCTCTTCACATCTTTCTTCCAAAAGAAGAACGACCTATTAATAAATTATAAAGCCTCTTTTTCTTAAAGCTTTGAGGACTGAGAAGAGGCCGAAAATCAACAGAGATAGGTGGGGACTCCACTTCCTAGTTCCACAGCATAATTGGTCCTATGAACAGGTCTTAAACATCCTCTTTCCTGGCCTACCACAGACTGTCACACTACATGTGGTGATCCACTGAGAATCAGGTGTTACGTGATTATTGTAGTAGCTAAAAGCAGGAGCACAGGAATATGGCAGCCACACCAGGCACATTTTAATGGGCTCAAGAAGGACCTTAGATAAACTACTCCACAAAGGATGGGTCAACGATGAGGGAGAGAAAGGACTTTGGGCCATGGGCATTGAATGGGATGGGTGCAGGTGTGGCCCAGGGGCGCTGTAGGCCTGAAAGTAGAAGTAGAAAGAGTGACTCTAAAATTCCACTCCCTACTGCTTATGTGTACCTGGGCCAGCCTGTACTTATTCTGGATCTGTTTCAGAAATGTCTGTTCTAGCCCTTCTTGATTCCTGGGAATTAGGGTTTGAATTACAGGGCTATTAAGATTATCCAGAAGAAGAGTCGTATGTGCATCTGCTACCATACGCCTGTCATTTCAATTTTATGCTTGGTTTTAAACACTTGGCATAAATCAGGTTGATGAAATGCATGGTTTGGTTTTAATTTAAATGCTATTTTATCTCATTGTTCTGTTTGCTAACATAAAGGGTAAAATTCCCCTCTTAATGTTTTTCCCATATTTAATATGCAGGTTTTAAAGGCCTTGTCAAACTTCTTTAAAAGAGGGTTTCTCTGAATGGCTTTCTCCATATAGAATGCTCTGAAACCCCAAAAAAGTCACTTCTGGCCCTGGGAAATACTGTCTCATCGAATTTTACCCTGAGGTACAGGAATTTTTTTCCTCTTCCTTTTATGGTTTAAACAAACCATGAATGGCAAGTATTCATCTTTCAATCATATGTTTGAAAAAGAAGCCTATTAACTATAGCTAGAAAGATATCATGACTTTCTCAACAAGTGGAAACCAATTCTACTGTCATACTTACCCATTTCATGTGGAATTTCATGACACAAGATAGCAATTGTTGTGGTTATTCCCGACTCAGATGAAGATGAGAAGGCTGCTCCTATCACTAGGCCATCTGCAAAATTGTGCAGGCTATCCCCAACCAGTATCATTATTGCTAACAAGCTCATGGTGTTGCCTAAAGAACCAAATGAAGGTGTGAGAAGCATTAACAGGGCACTACAAATTTCATGGAATCCTTCAAACACAACCATCGTTCCCATCCACTACTGACAATCTTAAACTATATCTCATTAAATAACCTTGCTTTGTTTCAGTGTTCAAAACAAGTCACCTCGAGATGCAAATACGGTAACCAAAATGCTTGGATGGAGGATCACTGGTTTTCTATCTGATCTAATAATGAAATAAGTTATGCATGGCCACTCATTATTTTATCACGTCATCCAGATATGCCAAAAGAAGAAAATGAAAATAATATTGTTATAAACTCCCCAAATACCACTTTTGTGCCTTTTGTACCACTTTTTTGTGTCTTTTGTAAAGAATTATAAAATAAATTAAGAACCTCCACATGGCATGTCATTAAAATGGAGTCTAACTTCCAAAACTGTTCCCTCTGCATCAGATTGTCCCCAGTGTCATATGGCTGCAGTGCACTTTCTGGGTTGTGTGATCATTGTGTTTCCTTCAATCGTTGGTGCTAATGAACCTCCCTAAGTGCCTCATTTATTCCCCAACCGTGACTGCAACAGGCAGTACCACTACCAAACTCTTCTGACCCCAAAGTTAGTTTTGAAACAACTGTTTAATGTTCTTGCCTTTTTGAAAAATAACTTTCAGTACTAGACCAGCTAGATGTTGAACAAAATAAAGAAAAGCTTATGTTTTTGTGGAATTCTATCACATAAGATATATTATCTAATTTGGAGAGAGCCAATGAAATATTTAGATCATAATGGGCTTAATTAAGATTTGATTTTTTGATGGTTCAACAATTAGAAAATCAATCAATGTAATACACTATGTCAATAGAACAAAGGAAAAGAACCACATGATCATCTCTGTGCATGCAGAAAAAGCATTTGATTAAATCCAAAATACTTTCTTGATAAAACCCTAAAGAAGACTGGAATAGAAGGGAATTTCCTCAATATGATTCAGGGCATATATGAAAAGCCAACAGCCAACTTAATGGAGAAAGACTAGGGGCCTTCTCCTTGAAATCAGGAACAAGACAGGGTTCCTGCTCTCATCACTTCCATTCAATATTGTAGTAGAAGTTCTAGCCAGAACAAAAAGACAAGAAAAAGAAATAAAAGCTATCCAGATTAGAAAACAAACAAACAAACAAACATGTTGCTGTCAAGTCAATTCCAACTCATAGCGACCCTATAGGACAGAGTAGAACAGCCCCATAGGGTTTCCAAAGAGCACCTGGTGGATTGGAACTGCTGGCCTTTTTGTTAGCAGCCAAACTCTTAACCACTACACTACCATGGTTTCCAGATTGGAAAAGAAGTAAAATTATCTCTATTCACAAATGATATCATCCTATATATAGAAAACCCCAAAGAGTCCACAAGAAAGCTTCTAGAGCTAATAGAGAAATTCAGCAAAGTTACAGGGTACAAGATCAACAACAACAACAAAAATCAGTTGGGTTTCTATACACCAGCAATAAGAAATCTGAAGGGGAAATTAGGAAAACAATTTTATTTACAATAGCATCTAAGAGAATAAAATACCTAGGAATAAATATAACCAGGGATGTGAAGGCCTTATACAATGAAAACAATAAAACACTCCAGAAAAGAAAAAAGAAGACTTAAATAAATTGAAATAACTTCCACGTTCATGGATTGGAAGACTTAATATTGTTAATGTGTCAATACTACCCAAAGCAATCTATAGATCCAATGTAATCCTGATCAAAATTCTAACAGCCTTCTCTACAGAAATAGAAAAACCAATCCTCTACTTTATATGAAATGGCAAGAGGCCCCGAATAGCCAAAACAATGTTGGTATAACAATAGACACATATACCAAACCAAAAAAACCAAACCCACTGCTGTCGAGTCGATTCCAACTCATAGCGACCCTATAGGGCAGAGTAGAACTGCCCCATAGAGTTTACAAGGACCGCCTGGTGGATTTGAACTGCCGACCTCTTGGTTAGCAGCTGTAGCACTTAACCACTATACCACCAGAGTTTCTGACACATACACCAGTGCTATAGAATTGAGAATCCAAAAACAAACCAACACATCTGTGGTCAATTGATTTTTGACAAGGGATCTAAATCCATTTGATCAAGAAAGAAGAGTCTCTTCAATAAATGGTGCTGGAAGAATTGAATTTCCATGTGCAGAAAAATGAAACAGGACCTAGGCCTCACATCATACACAAAAACAAATTCAAAATGGATTAAGGATCTAAATGTGCAAATTAAAACTATAAAATTCTTAGAAGACCAAGTAGGAGAAATACTATCAGGCCTAGCTTTCAAAAATGGATTATCTAATGTAGTAACAAAAGCACAAACAGCAAAGAACAAAATAAATAAATGTGACGTCCTAAAAATGAAAAAAACTCTGTTCATCAAAAGATTTTACCAAAAAAGTGAAAAGAAAAAGCTACCAACTGGGAGAATATCTTCAGAAACCATCTATCCAACAAGAGTCTAATAACCAAAATACATATAAAACTTCGACAACTTAACAACAAAAGACAAATGACACAGTCATAAAGCGAGCAAAGGACTTGTAGACATTTCACCAAAAAGGACATTCAAATGGCGAACAAACACATGAAAAGATGCTCAGCATCATTAGCTATCAGAGAGATGCAAATCAAAACTAAAATGAGACAGCGTTTCACTCCTGTTAGGATAGCTTAGAAAAAAAAAACAAAACAGAAAATAACGTGTTGACAAGGATGTGGGGAAATTGAAACCCTTGCTGGTGGGAATGCAAAATGTACAGTAGTTGTGGAAAAAGAGTGGGACGGTTCCTAAAAAACTAAAAATAGAACTACCATATAACCCAGCAATTCCACTCCTAAGTATATACCCAAAAGACTTTAAAAGGGGCTCGAAGAGAGACTTGTACACCAGAGTTCATTGCGGTTGTTTAGCGGAAACAATCTAAATGCCCATCAACAGATGAATGGATGAACAAAATGTGGTGCAAACATACAATGGAATACCACTCAGCCAGTAGGAGAAATGAAGTCTTGATACGAGCTACAGTGTGGATGGAGCTGGAAGATATCATGCTGAGTGAAACAAGCCAATCACAAAAGTACGAATATTGTATGACCTCTTTTTTCACTTATATTAAAAAAAAAAAAAAAAGGCAAATATATAGAGATCAAAGTTGATTAGTGGTTACCAGGGTAGGAGAGAGGGGGAAAGGGGAGGATTAAGGGTGATGGAGATTAAGGGTGGGGTTGCACAGCTAATTATTGTAATTGCTGTCAACAAGTTGTACACCTATAAAAAGTTGAATTGGTGAAAGTTATGTGATAGATACATTTACAATAATGGAAAAAAAAAAAAAAGAGCGGCTGCTGAGGCTACTTGCATGGGATTTGTTTCCTTGGTTTGGAGGTTTAGGGTCATGGTTTCATAGGACATCCCAGTTAATTCGCCTAGTAACGTGTTTAGTGCTTCTGTTTCACCTCTTAGTTCATTGCATAATGCCTGGGGCCTTAAAAGCTTGTAAGCGACCATCCAAGGCACAATTGGTCTCTATTCATTTGGAGCAACAGAGGAAGAAAGAGAGTGAGGAACAGGAGGAAGATATAGAATGTGTGGTGAATTGCCTTCATGAACAACTGCCTACTTTGCCATGAGATCAGAAGAACCGGAGGGTCCCTGGCTATCGTTACTGAACATTCTGATCAAAGATTCCATAGAAGAATCCTAATCAAAAAGGAGAAAATGTAGAACAGAATTTCAAATTCTCATGGACTCTAGACTTTCTAGAGCCATGGAGGGTGGATGAACTTCTGAAACTATTGTTTTGAGATAACCTTTAAACCTTAAACCAAAAGCAATAATCCTAAAACCTAGCAATAATTTAGACAATAAAAAAGGTCTGACTTGAGCATTATGCTCTTTTAAGAACTATTTGTATGGGATCAAATTGACAACAGTAATTTGAAAGACTAGATAAGAAACTTAGGGGGTAGTGAGGGAGGAACAACTAAGAAAATGTGGGTAACAATGGTTGCACAAGTCGAAGAATGTAATCAGGGTCACTAAATTGTACATGTAGAAATGGTTGAATTTGTGTATGTTTTCCTGTGTATATTCTCAACAACAAAATAAATAAAATTTAGGGAAAAAAAAGTTCTAATTTTTTTAATTAGCAGAATTTCTGTTTTAAAAAACCTAAAATTACATGTTAATATAAACCAACTGTGGAGTTGAATGACCAATAAATGTAAAAAGTGTTTTGAGTACATTTATTTTGATAGTAAACTGCCCTAGTATACAATTTGATAAGAACAGTAATTAACATACATTACTATATCCGAAAACTTCATCAAATATTCAGTTGAGTGTATTCTATGTGACAGGTGTAACTAGGGATGGTCATTACGGTTAGAATTGAACATTAATTATTGTACACTCAATAAAAAATGGGAAAAGGTTACCTTCTGGTTTCTAACTGCTACAAGGTCTAAGACTTTGGGGGACTGTATGATAATATTATCTGCTATTTTATTTTGGGAGTATGATTTGACACATTTCATAACCCACACTGTAAAACAAGTAACTCCAGTAGAGACCAGGTATCATTCAGACTATAAACCAGGAGATAGCTTATTGCCTGAGTTACAAAGGTGTCCAATGCATTTTTTTTCTAAAAACCATGCTTATTTAGAAATAACATTGTAGGAATGACTTATGTCTTTCCAGTGGTTTACTGATTCATTTTATTCTTCGTGAAAAATGAGCAGATTCCAGGCAATAGTCACAAAAGCACAGAGTAAAGATTGAATTATTGAATTCAGAGAGCTCTTATTGGCCTTGCCTGGGAGCACTCAGAATCTAATAATTCTACCAGTATTTCCTGCCAATTTTCAGAAATAAATGTTGTTCTTCGTGAAAGGTAAATAAAAATTTTAAATAATACACTTGCCAATATTGAAGCATGCAAATAAAATTGGAATTTCCGTAAGTCAACACGTAGTTTTGATATTAATAGCCTATATTCAAGTGAAGGATTTTTACCCAACATATATTCTGCTGGGAAACAGTGTGGCCTATTTTCTTTGTCTATTATTTTATTATCTCTAATTATGGGTTCCATTTGTCAGATCATGGATATGTAATAAGCCACAAGCAAATAATGCATATTTGCATGTCAGCCACAAGGAACACACTGTACATAATGTTTAAGATCATTTAAGTGTTATTCAGTGGAAGAGAATGACGAGTATTCATTGGTAATTTAATATGCTCATTACAAAATTATCTATAATATTTTACCTTGTGTACCTGGCAGTCATATTGAGTGTCATGCTGTTAAACTATCAGATGTTTGCCATGGTGAAACATGGGCTGGAACTTGTATCATTTTGCTTTTTTTGTTTATTTAAATCAGACTGTGGACAGAATTCTCAGAGCCTGTCTTTTGAAACACAAGTTCAGTTCCACCAATGAGGTAATATGAAACAAGTAATCAAATATTTGAAGCTAATTCAATATGTCCCAGGCAAAAGGGCAGTTGAGTAATCTAATTTGGACTTCTTCTCTATTCATGCTGTATGCCAAGCTTGATATCTGAAGTGGAAAGATATCAGACCCACAGGATATTTGAATAAGGCAAACATCACTCCCTGATCTAGCATCCAGTCCCTGCTTCGAATTTGACTTGGCATATCCTTCCTTCCCCTTCCTTTCTTTCAAAGACAAAAACAAAAAAGTCTACTGCAGACCTACTATGTGCCAGGCATTCTAAAATTACTCCAAAACGTAAAAATTTAGAAGAAAATGTATTATTAATAACATCCTGAATGCAGAATTGGACTGAATACATAATTACAAAATTTGTGTTGAATAAATAAATTACATGAGTTAATATATCTAACACATTTAGAATAGTGATGGTTATAAAAGTGTTTGTCCTTCTCAGTATCTATATACCCAACTACAATGCAAACTAGGATAAAATCAGTGTTATTTTACTCTTCAATATATAGACATGTGCTGAAACATTTCTGGAACAAATGAAAAAAAATTTAACAGGATGCATGAATAAATGATCACAAAGAAATAGTTGGTGCATTAGCACTTCTTTGGTCCCCCAATGCTGTAGGTTACTAGCTACGTGATCCTGGGCAGTTAGCTAACCTGTTTAATAACTGGTTTATTCATTTGTATAATTTGGGTGATAATTAGCCTTACTTCATGAATTTTCTAGGAGAATTCAAGGAGATAATCCACGTCAAGTGCTTTGCATTGTGCCTGGCATAGAATAAGTATTCCATAAATGGTGGCGATTTTTATTATTGGGTAACTAACTTATTATGGTAGAATGGTAGTCGCTAATCATGACTGCTTAACATGAAAACGTTGAGAAGTTTGTTACAAAAGAGAAAAAAAATGGGGAGAAGACTCAGGAGCAACTGATGAAAACCAAAACAGACCAAAAAAAATTCTCAAAGAACTATCTAGAAACACGAACAAAGAAAAATAAAGGTATAGTTTTAAAAAACAAACTAGTAAATTGAATTCTGAAAGAAGGAAAATTCCAGAAAGGAAAAATTTGATTGAAAATTACTATAAACAACCGAGTTCTTGAATAAGATGTAAATAATGAAATATCACTGATTTAAACTCCACTGTCTTCAATGACAGTGTCATAAATGAGACAAACATTGTGAGGAATTTTCAGCAGACTGTGATAGAAAATGAAAAACCAGTGACTGCCTCCATACTTCATAAAGAAGCAAAAGCTCAATCATCATGTCAGCCTCATTTAAAAGAAGCCTGAATAACCACATATGTATTTCTACGAATCGAAAGTTTCAGAGCATCAGTTTTAAACAACTGGGAAAAACATCATTTCTCCTTTTTAGGTTTGCTTGTATTTATTTTTTATAAATGGAATGCTAATGGAACCTCGGATGATTTTCTTGTACGCATGATATTATGCGTTTGTCAAAACCAGTAAGACTGTGCAACACAAAAAGTGAGCCCCAATGTGAGCTATAGACTTCCGTTAATAATAATGGATCAATATTTATCTATCATTTGTAACAATCAGACCACACCAATCCAAGATGTTAATAACAGAAACTGAGTGCAGGAGATAGAGAGGGTATATGGGAACTCTGTACTTTCTGCACAATTCTTCTATCAACCTAAAACATCCCCCCACCCCCAAATAAAGTTTATCTTAAAAAAAGGAAAACATTTTTAAAGAATATAGTTGATATCAATCAGTAGTATATTTAAAAAATTGATAGAAAGTCTTTATTAACAATTTTATTGTGAAGTTTTAATGAAATACAAGCCTAATATAAAATCTATATGGTTTTGACATATTTATTTTAACATTGGCTTGACTTTTTTCTACGGCACTTTCTACTGTGAAAGTTTAGCTTAAAAAAAAAAAAAAAAAAACTACTCACATTTCCGGTTGAAGGCTGTCTTACGGCGTATAGGAATTTCAGCTGCCTGTGAATCTTCTGGGCTTTTCTATTTCAAATTAAGAGATAACTGATGAAAAATAAGCATTAATCATTTTGTTGAAAAATAAAAAACACTTAAAGAGTTGTGCTGGATTTTAAAAGGCATATTAGTACTCTAAACGTGTATTACCCATTGCCACTGAGTCAATTTTGACAAACAGTGACCCTATAGAACAGAGTAGGACTGCCCCATAAAGTTTCCAAGGCTGTAATATTTACGGATAGGAGCCCTGGTAGCAGAATGGTTAAGTGCTTGGCTGCTAACTGAAAGGTCGGTGGTTCAAATCTACCAGCAGCTCTGCAGGAGAAAAGACCTGGTGCTCTGCTCCCGTTAAGATTACAGCCTAGGAAACACTAGGAGACAGTTCTACTCTATCCTATAGGGTCACTGTGAATTGGAATGGACTCTACAGCACATAAGAACAACAATCTTTACAGAAACAGACTGCCACCTTGTTCTCCCTCAGAGTGGCTGGTGGGTTCAAATCGCCCACCTTTCAGTTAGCAGCCAAGCACTTAACCACTGCACCACCAGGCCACCTTACTTGTATGTTAGAACTTTTAAATTCAGAGAGAAACCTAGAAGGTAGGGCTGAAAGTCTGGGAGGAGAGCATGTTTTTTATACTACCTACATTTAGATGAAAATAACACTCTCATGTAGTTCAGAATCTTCCATAGAGAACAAGACAGTCCCCTGCTTCAGACTCTTAAATTATGAAAGCCTTTATGAAACTCAAAAGCAGCAAGGAAAAAACCATTCTTGACCTAATTTGACACCACTTCTGTGTGGTGGATCATAGATCTGGGATTTGTTTTCTGACCTTAGCAGATGGTGTATTCTGGATGGAGAAGAAACACACACAGCACCTCATTCCACTCATAGTAGCATAAATAGTCTGTTTTGTTGCTTTGCCAATCAGTAACAGAATGTTGCCAATTAAGAAACAAACATAATAGTTAAAAAATTTTTTTTCATCCTCTCATATGCCAGAGAAGTGTTTGAGACTGGCTCCTATATTATGAGTTAAGGTCATGTGGTTTTATTTCAGAGACTGACTCATAGTTCAATTCCAGGGATGTCATTATCCCTCTCCTTGCCTCAGATTCTTATTCTATTATGTTAAAATAGTACTTTTCACCTGCCTATTGAACATGTCCTTTTAAAAGAGTATTCACACAATTCTATCACAAAATTGTAAAAACTTTGAGACAAATTTATTGTGAGACATAATCACCTCTTTTTACCTAAAAGAGAGAAAATAAAGTTAAAGTTCACATGTTTTAATAACAGCAATTATTCAAAAGATATAATGAAAGGCTATTTTTGGAAAAGGATGGTTGTGAAGTTGAGGGAACACTAAATTAGGGCTTGGAGGAGACAGGGTTAGTAGAGCAGGTAGGCAGGCCTCTTGCTTGAAATGGTTGGATCTAGAAACAAAGAGTTCATGACAAAGAGGAAGGCCCTCAATGAGATGGATTGACACAGTGGCTGCAAGAACGAGCTCAAACATAGCAATGATTGTGAGGATGGCACAGGACTGGGCAGTGTTTCATTCTGTTGTACATAAGGTCACTATGAGTCGGAACCAATTATATTTAACAATAACTGAACAGAAACAAAGAAAAACAATGTGATGCCTTTACATTCCAAATTATAATCAAAAGCCGCTATAGTTTCATTAAAAGACAGAAGTTCCAATATTTACTCCAGAAGTTGCTTTTTTATTTTTTCCAAAAAAAGCTATATATTTTCACAGTAAGGCAAACATCCAAGACAAGTTGATCATTGGAAAGAATTATGAGTTCCCCTCCTTCAATCTCTACTGTCCTGAAAAAAACAGGAAATTGAATCCATCAAGCAATTCTAAAATTTCACATCATATAGGTTGAAAAATTTCACCTTTAGTCTGAACTTGCAGCTTAAATATCAAAATGAATAGTGAATATACCAGAGAGCTAAAAACCAAAAAAACTTATTGTCATGGAATTGAATTCCAACTCCTAGCGATCCTACAGGACAGAGTAAACTGCCCCATAGGGTTTCCAAGGCTGTAAATCTGTATGGAAGCAGATTGCCACATCTTTCTCCCACTGAGCAGCTGGTGGGTTCCAACACCAACCTTTGGGTTTGCAGCCAAGTGCTTAACAACTGTGCCACCAGGGCTCATTAGCAAGCTAGAGTGTTAAAATAGTTCAAAGCTCATTCCATTAGCTTCAGAGATTCTTTCATCTGTATCTTGGGAACTGCAGACCCTTCATTCAAACTGAAGTCAGAATTAAAGTGATTTTAAAACTAATTCCAGCGTGAAGTTATTGTCTTATGTACCACATTTAAAATAATTAAACAACAAATACAATAAGGCTTTTAAAGCATTTTTTAAAAGGAGTGTTTCTGGCTCACATTTCTGAGTTAGCTCTGGATCTGAAATCTACCACAAGACTTCTATTTTGCTATGCTAACATCCAAGGAATGGCTTATTTATCAATACTTAGACTTTAGGAGGAGTCCTGGTGGTGCAATGGTTAAGCATTTGGCTGGTAACCAAAAGGTCAAAATTTGGAAGCCACCAGCCGCTCCTTGGAAACCCTATGAGACAGTTATACTCTGTCCTAAAGGGTCACTATGACTCGTTGGCAATGGGTTTCAGATGTAGGAATCTATCCTTGAACTGTAAACCCTCTACCCCAAGGCCAGGGTTACAGGAGGCAAGTTTTCTAACAAAATTATATTTGACTTTCATTTTTTTTTTCACTTTACTTTTTTTTTTAGTTACCTTAAGAATTAAAATATCATTGTGAACCTGGTTGGAGGTTGTGTATTGAGAATTAATATGGGAAATTCTGTGGAAAATTTAATACAGCAGAAGACACTTGCTATGAAAGATTTCATTGGTCAGAATAAGTCCCCCCTGCATTCTGAAATGAACACCCCACCTCTAGACGCAGCCACCTAGCCACAGCTAAGGATCACTCAATAGAAAATCTAAAGGTCAACTGGTTTGTGAAAATCATAAAGAAAATGATTAAGGAAATGTATAGTCTGTCAATCTGATCTACACGTGTTTCGAGTTGGTGCAGATAGCAGTGATTTGAATCTAGGGAAAATACGTTTTACTTTTTAAAACAGCTTTCAGGTGCTTTTAAAACAGCTTTCAGGTGTGTGACACAGCTTTCCAAACAGTAGCTATCACAATCAAGAGTAGGCAAATAAGGAGCGAATTCTCTGTATCTACTCTACTGTTGTTCATCTGTTTATTAAGGAATAAAGGAAAGAAGAAAATCAAATCAGTAGAATGCTTCAGATCAGTAACCTACCAACTGGATGGTTGACGTAGATTGGCCCCCGCCTGACTGGTCACTCAACTCAGAGTCCAGTGCAAAATGGTGGGAGTGTCCCACATGGCCATTAACCAGAGACGCGTCCTGCTGGGTGAGAATGGTCTACAATTAGTGCTGAAGCCAGAACCCCACAATTTTAGCCTTTGTTGATTCTGTGAATCTGTTTTGCATTTGCTCCCAGTCCAAAATAAGGGAGGCACAAAAAGAGTACTCGGAAAATCTCACTGTGGTTAAGAGCTCGGTTGCTAACCAAAGGCTGGCAGTTCAAATGCATCAGTCACTCCTTGGAAACCCTACGGGGCAGTTCTACTCTGTACTCTAGGGTCGCTATGGTTCGGCGTCGACTCCACGGCAACAGGTTTGGTTGTTTGTTTTTTTTTAACGTCTTATCTTGCAGAAGGCCAGGACTGCTCTGACAGATCATGAATGTTCAGAAAGATTAAGAATTCAACTTCAAAGAATGTCTAGCTATATTTAAAAAGAGGCCTAATGGATGGTAGTACTCTGTATCGTCTTCAAGACAATAAAAATTATATTTACTGAAAAAACTATATTTACTACAAAATTATAATTTGCATTCTTCCTCATGGAGTTACAAAAATAACAACTGAAATTGTGTTTCACATTATAACTACAAAAATAATATCTCCAAAAATTAAAAGCACTGTATCTAATAAAACGTAACCATTCTTTTTATTTTGCATGTATCACGAATCTTGAAATTACGTTCTTAAATACTCATTTTTAGTATCCTAAAAGCCACAAGAATAACCTGAATAAATTCTACCTTTTTGAGTGTTCTGAATTACTTTCACCATTTCATCCTGGTTACATATTTAATATTTATGTATAGGCAGATGTGTTGGCTTTCTTTTCCCCAGCCCATGAATGATAATTTGCTATGTATAGATGGGGATCTCTGTCGTTTAGGCATATTGAGATTAGAACTCTTTTGTGGATATTAAGTTTCTAAATCTTAAGGGTAAATGCTATAATAGAAGCCAATATACCTAATTTCCAGGTTTTCTATAGATCTTAGCTTGTGCCTTAGGCCAAAGAACAACCCTACTTTGTTCAAACACAAACGTTTATAAGATTTTACTACAAAAGGCTTCAAAAATACAGAAAAATGGAAGGAATTTTAACATGAATACTCATATACCTACTTCCTAGATGCTACCATAACATTTTACTTATTTGATCACTTATCTATTATGCTTTTATCTGTCCATCGATCTTACTTTTTGATGTATAAGATAGAATCTGCAGTAAATTTAGGAATAATGATAAAAAACCAATAATGATATTTTAAAGGGCTATTTTTAACCTTTGCCATAGGCACAGGCACTCTATATCTGGGCTTCCAGTTGTCATATGAACAGATAAAGAGCTAGGGAATAAGTAGAAATCCATGCAGCACTACAGGGCTGCAGGACTCCAGGATTTTGGAAAGAATATTCACTTTATTTTAATCTCCTGGAATTAACCTATTTTTCTTATACAATACTGTGCAAGAGCAAAGAAAAATGATCCATAATAAACTACAGTGTTGATTAACACAGCTATCTTTAAAATACGAGTTTATGCCTAAATATATTGTGCTTTTCACTTTTCATGATCTACTTAGTTGTTGTTGTTAGGTATTATCAAGTTGGTTCCGACTCATAGTGACCCTATGCACAACAGAACGAAACACTGCCCGGTCCTGCGCCATCCTTACAATAGTTGTTATGCTTGAGGTCATTGTTGCAGCCACTGTGTCAATCCACCTCATTGAGGGTCTTCATCTTTTCCGCTGACCCTCTACTCTGCCAAGCATGATGTCCTTTTCCAGGTACTGATCCCTCCTGACAACATGTCCAAAGTATGTAAGATGCAGTTTCGCCATCCTTACCTCTAAGGAGCATTCTGGCTGCACTTCGAAGACAGATTTGTTTGTTCTTTTGGCAGTCCGTGGTATATTCGATATTCTTCACCAACACAACAATTTGAAGGCGTCAATTCTTCTTCGGTCTTCCTTATTCGCTGTCCAGCTTTCACATGCATATGATGCAATTGAAAATACCACGGCTTGGGTCAGGCGCACCTTAGTCTTCAAGGTGACATCTTTGCTCTTCAACACTTTGAAGAGATCCTTTACCGCAGATTTGCCCAATGCAGTGCGTCTTTTGATTTCTTGACTGCTGCTTCCATGGCTGTTGATTGTGGATCCAAGTAAAATGAAATTCTTGACAATTTCGATCTTTTCTCCGTTTATCATGATGTTGCTTATTGGTCCAGTTGTGAGGGTTTTTGTTTTCTTTATGTTGAGATGCAATCCATACTGAAGGCTGTGGTCTTTGATCTTCATTAATAAGTGCTTCAAGTCCTCTTTACTTTCAGCAAGAAAGGTTCTGTCATCTGCATAACGCAGGTTGTTAATGAGTCTTCCTCCAATCCTGATGCCCTGTTCTTCATATAGTCCAGCATCTCGTATTATTTGCTCAGCATACAGATTGAATAGGTGTAGTGAAAAAATACAACCCTGATACTCACCTTTCCTGATTTTAAACCAATCAGTACCCCCTTGCTCTGTCCAAACAACTGTCTCTTTATCTATGTAAAGATTCCTCATGAGCACAATTAAGTGTTCTGGAATTCCCATTCTTTGCAGTGTTATCCATAGTTTGTTATGATCCACACAGTCGAATGCCTTTGCATAGTCAATAAAACACAGATAAACATCCTTCTGGTATTCTCTGCTTTCAGCCAGGATCCATCTGACATCAGCAATGATATTCCTGGTTCCACGTCCTCTTCTTGAACGGGCCTTAATTTCTGGCAGTTCCCTGTCGATATACTGCGGCAGCCAGTTTTGAATGATCTTCAGCAAAATTTTGCATGTGGTATTAATGATATTGTTCTACAGTTTCCACATTTGGTTGGATCACCTTTCTGGGGAATAGGCATAAATACGGATCTCTTCCAGTCAGTTGGCCAGGAAGCTGTCTTCCATATTTCTTGGCATAGATGAGTGAGCACCTCCAGTGCTGCATCTGTTTGTTGAAACATCTCAATTGATATTCCACCAATTCCTTGTTTTTCACCAATGCCTTCAGAGCAGCTTGGACTTCTTCCTTCAGTACCTGATCATATGCCACCTCTTGAAATGGTTGAATGTCGACTAATTCTTTTTGGTATAATGACTCTGTATTCCTGCCATCTTCTTTTGATGCTTCCTGCATCTTTTAATATTTTCCCCATGGAATCCTTCACTATTGCAACTCGAGGTTTGAATTTTTTCTTCAGTTCTTTCAGTTTGAGAAACACCGAGCGTGTTCTTCTCTTTTGGTTTTCCATCTCCAGCCCTTTGCACATGTCATTATAATACTTTTTCTTCTCGAGCCAGCCTTTGAAATCTTCTGTTCAGTTCTTTTACTTCATCAATTCTTCCTTTTGCTTTAGTTGCTCGAAGCTCAAGAGCAAGTTTCAGAGTCTCCTCTGACATCCATCTTGGTCTTTTTTTTTCTTTCCTGTCTTTTCAGTGACCTCTTGCTTTCTTCATATCTGATGTCCTTGATGTCGTTCCACAACTCATCTGGTCTTTGGTCACTAGTGTTCAGTGCATCAAATCTATTTGTGAGATGGTCTCTAAATTCAGGTAGGATATACTCAAGGTTACATTTTGGCTCTCGTGGACTTGCTCTGATTTTCTTCAGTTTCAGCTTGAACTTACATATGAGCAATTGATGGTCTGTTCCACAGTCGGAACTTACAGATGTATCAAATATAGCACAGTGAAAGAAATTACTCAAGCTGAAAAAAGACCTGCCGAAAATCCTACCTATTCCTGAACTTCTCATTTTTATCATTTTAAATGCTCCTACGATTGAAAGTGAAATGTAATTTTGTGAATTTTCAGGTTTTTTTTCTTTGTCTGGTTGTTTGTTTTGTTAGTAAAGACATCCAAAACACTGAGTATTGGCCAGCTCATTGGCCAGGACATGCAATAGTCTCCTGCTTGTGAGCCATTTGGAGGCCAAAAGGCAGGTGGTAACAATTATATTAACTGGCCAGCAACAGATGGTAATTTACAAAAAAAATAAAGGAGCCAAATTTTTGGTGAACCTGCCAGTTAGGTTGATCTGAGCATTCTAGGAAAAGGAGATCTATCCCTTACTCAGACTACTTCATGAAAATGTCAATTACTTTTAAAGAAATACTTTTCAAATAAAAGATTATTACAAAATCCTAAAGCAACAGAGAAACAAAATCTAAATATACCTTGGCATTTGGTGATACAAGAAGAATAAAACATTTTTCTATTAAGAAAAAGCCATGGATGCCTCCAATTAGTCCCAACAGTTTCCAGATATGACCCTTGCTTTCATGGAAATGTCCAAATCCTGAGGCTTCTTGCTTATGTAAACCAAGAATCTAAAAATAAAATAAAAAGCAACAGCAAAAAAACAAATATTAGAGTATTGTGGAATATATTCAACTTTTGTGCTGGGGACGTCCATGACTACTCTTGAAACCATTCCAAGTCTAGTTTGCTTCTGAGTGTGTGAATACTTCCATGATATGGTTTAATTAGAGTCAAACAAAATGTGTGCAGTAGGAAATAAAGAAAAGCTTTGAACAGCTTGGACTAATGAATAAAATGAAGCCTAAGCTTTACTTCAGCAAGTGACCTAGATTCTCATACACTCTCGTTCCTTTAGCCGAATCCCTCTCCACCCAGGAATTCAATCCACATCTGATTGCACAAAGCAATGCTTTACATAAAATCAACGTATTTTATACCTTGAACAATAAGGATATATTTCATCAGGGTTAATTCTCCCCACACCCCATTGCAAGTAAAGCAAACTTTAATAAATATTGAGATAAGTAAGAAATCACCTGGAAGACTTTCCGCATTGGATGCATAGTAAATGCATTAAAAAAAAAAAAAATCCCATTGCCGCTGAGCCAATTCCGACCCATAGCGACCCTACAGGACAGAGTAGAATTGCCCCCATAGAGTTTCCAAGGAGCACCTGGCGGACTCGAACTGCCAACTTTTCAGTTAGCAGCCCGTAGCACTTAGCCACTTCGCCACCATGGTTTCCAGTATAGACATTGAGAACATAATATATTATTACCAATATTGTCAGCCCTCTGGGATACAAAAGGATACAAGGTATGCACTAGGAATCTTCATTCAGTTGACTCATTCCACTAGTTGACCTCACGATTTCTTGAGAGCTAGTAAATCATATGTAACACGTTGCCTCCCCAGGAGAAGGCAGTTTGTGAAATAGCTCGGTGGTTGGCAGATTTGGAATGCTACTGACCAATAAATTAAAAAAAAAGAAATTATATGCGTATATAAGTCAGAACCTACTCGACGGCACTGGGTTATATTGTACATATATATGTTATACATATACATATGTAGGTATTTATGTGTGTCTATTTTTTATGTATATGTATACACAGAGCCCTGGTGGCACAGTGGTTAAGAGTTCAGCCGCTAACCGAAAAGTCAGCAGTTCAAATCTACCAGGAGCAACTTGGAAGCCCTATGGGGCAATTTAACTCTGTCCTATAGGGTCGCTATGAGTTAGAATTGACTTGATGGCAACTGGTTTGGTTTTTGTTATATGTATACACATATGTACATGCAAGTATATATGTGGGTGTACTTATTTGTGTATGGCTATATGGATATGGATATGAGGCCCTGGTGCCGCAGTGGTTAAGTGTTTGGCTGCTAACCAAATGACTGGAAGTTCCAATACACTAGCCGATCCTTGGAAACCCTATGGGGCAGATCTACTCTGTCCTATATTGTCGCCACGAGTGGGAATTGACTCCATCACGTTTTGTTTTGTTTTTTTGGTATATGGATATAACTAAAAACCAATATATGTTAGCCAACTTTTTCTTCTGATGGGACATCAAATGAAATCCACCTAATTTTGTGATTACTATTATAAAAAAAAAAAAATTTTTTTTTTTTTTATTATTACTATGAGTCGGAATTGACTCACGGCAATGGGTTTGGTTTGTTTTTTAATTACACAGAATAGAGGATATTGTAATATCAGAAAATAAAACAAAATTTTAAAAAATAAGCAGAAGACTTAAAATCTGAGAATGAAATATAGACCTTTAAAAAAATATAAGTTGAATAAATTCAGGTAAGGAACAAAAGTCATTACAGTGGCAGTTTTCTCATTTCCGTGCAGACCTTTGAAAACTTGCCATGGACCACATTTGGGAACCACTAATTGACCAAGCTCACCACCAGGCTTGTCCCCTACAATGCTGCTTCTTTCTTCGTCTTTCTGTTATCGTTTTTCCTTATCTCTTTTCTCAAGTACAAAGACAGACTTCTAGATCCCAGGAAGCCCAGCTAGTCTAGGCTCACCTCTGGAACATATTTGTGCAATGCCTGCTGATAGCCCCAAGCAGTGCAGTCCCCCATTAGGGAAGACTCAGGCAGCTTTGAGATCCTTTTGCCGTTTCCCAGGAACCTGGGCATGTACAGCTCTGTAGCCATGGTGGTGACCTAGAAAGTGCCTCTGCCACTGCCGCAAGCCAATAAGCCCTGAAACATTTCCAGAAAATTAGATTACGAGGGAAATTAAAACTAATAAATGATTTGTTTTAGTTCTCCAGTGCTCACTTTGTGATTTCAGAATATTTGATCATTATTGAGCCTCTAAGCAGTAAGAGTGACCCTGGAGGAAGTTGCCAGAGGCTTGTGGAAAATTTTAACATCTCAGGCTTTGTGAGAGGGGAGGTCATTTGTCCATTGTCATTATTCATAGTTAGAGATTTCACGGAGAAAAGATAAGCTCATCTGAAGACCCTTCTGCCAGGACTCTACACCTCAGGCCTTAATCTTTTCATTTCTGACAAATAAAGAACCTCAGAAAACTTCAGCAAAGGGCTGCCTTCTGTTTTTCTTACGGGAAATCTAAACACTATTAGGCAGGAAAGAGATGTCCATTCAGGTGGTTCAAGTGAAGAGACTTTAATAACTCGACTGTTACAGAGGTGTGGGCAGGGTCAAGGGTACACCCAAGGGGTACTGAGGCTAGCAAGCCCAGGAAGCCATTAGCACCCACAGGCTGAAAGGGCAAAGGGAGGGAATAATGTGATTGGAGCCCAGTGAGAGCTGAAGCTGGGGAGGACAGGCCGCCCATGGGAGCATCAGGGATGGAGAGAACGAGCTACTCCTAGAGGCAGGTGCCAAAGATAGGAGGGATGGGGAGGAAATACCCCTACCTCTGTCTCCTCTTATCCTGGGTTTTCTGTTGTGCTGCCTGTGGGTCGAATCAAAACAATGACCCAAGAGGGGGAGTGTTGATATGTTGTGGGGTTGACAACCAATGTCACAAAATATGTGCATTAATTGTTTAATGAGAAACTAATTCGCTTTGTAAACCTTCATCCAAAGTACAATAGAAATAAATACATACATAGAGCAGTTTAAAAAACAAACAAACAATCCAGCCTGTAAGGGTGATGCAGCTCCTGGGAGATGCAGCCCTTGCAGGCCAATCTTCTAGGGCAAAGAGAGTACAGAGAAGGGCCCAGAGTAGACCTGATGAGGGTGGGGGGCAGGTGGAGAATAACCAACACAATGTCTCGTAACCCAACGGTTTTAATTTATCGATAGTTAATATGTTGTTGTTAGCTGCCATTGAGTTGGCACCTCGACTCGTGATGACCCCTTGCACAAGGGAACAAAACACCGCCCACTTCTCCACCAGCCCCATGATCAGTTGCAGACTGGATCATTGTGATCCATAGAGTTTTCATTGGCTGGTTTTCAGCAAGTAGATCACCAGGCCTTTCTTCCATGTCCAACTTAGTCTGGCATCTCCGCCAAAACCTGTTCAGCATCATCGCAACATGCAAACCTCCAGTGACAGAGGGGTGGTAGCTGCACATGAGGTGCATTGATTGGGAATCAAACCTGGGTCTCCCAAATGGAAGGGGAAAATATTACCACTGAACCACCATTGCCCTCCATATAATTAGTATATGCTTCCTGAATTTTTCTTAGTATGGCTCTATATCTGTTCATCTTTTTATTTTTATTTCAAAAATAAGAATAACATGTGGTGGACCTAACATCTGGTCATCTCTTTTCTCCTCCGAGTGCAGAGAGAATTTGGGGAAATAACACTTTCAAGGAAAACACCAGTCACTGTGTTTATTCATCAATGTTGCTATAGAAATATGCATAAATACCTCCCGTGGCTAATGTAAGGAGAAATCAGAAACACTGCATTTGAAATGGAAAACAGCAGGTTACCTGAGGGATAAGGTGGAGCAGAGCATCCCCAGAAAGTGTCCCAACAGCCAAGCCCACAAACAGCTGTAAAATAAGCCTGTAGTTCTCCTCACAGCTGCTGAAAAGGATCAACGTTGTCCCAAGCATGGAGCCCAGCGTGATGAGTGTCACAGCCACTGTGCTGTAGCCATATTCTAAGTCAATGGGAGATTACAAAACCTGTTAGTGCTTGTCATCCTTCACTAATGACTCAACTAGTGAAGCTGTCAGGGGAAGAAGCCGCCTTACTGGAACAGCTAACACCAGTTGCCATGGAGTCGGTTCTGACTCATGGTGACCCCATATGTGCAGAGTAGAACCACACTCCCTCTGACCTTTCAAAAGCAGATCTCCAGGCCTTTCCATTTGCCCCACCCAGGGACTCATAACAGCTAATAAAGTTATGGAATTATTTTTTAAGTTTTACATTGGGTAATATATTTTGTTTTAGTTTTTAAGAAAAAGAATGAACAGGTCTTCACCAAATGACCCTATGTTGCTTTTACGTCACCCTGACTTACTAAGACTCACTGTGGCAAGCAAAGACATAGCTCAAAAGATCCCCAGGTTACTCCCCCACCCCCAAAGAAATAAAATTTCTCTCACATTACACTACAAAATCCACTGACAGACACATTGGTCATGATTTCCATCTAATCACATTTAAACATTTTGAAGGCAAGAAGGCCCTGTTTCAGAGGGGGCATAAAGTATGGGCTTGTGCCAAACCTAGGTCTGTGTGCAAAATGATGCATATTTTGGAAAAAGTTTCTCCTTAAAATTCTTAAAGTTATTCGTAATGTTGAAAGTGTTCATGATTCTCAGGGTCTAAAATGAGCAATTGTATTGCTGAAAATTCATCAGAGAATGTGTAATAGTTGATAATAAAAATTTGGAGTGCCTACATTTTGGATCATTGCAATAATTTTTTTTATAACTCTAAAAACTTATACCATGTTTGTACGCTTCCTGGGTTTCTTTTTTAAAATATCTCAAAAGTATAATTTAAAAAGGTTATTCAAAACTGTACATGAGGAGAGGAGAAGGAAAGAAGGAGAGGAAAAGAAAGATTAAAAAAAAGATGGGGAGAACTAATGGCTTCTAGAATCAAGTATAAACGATATGGGGGCATTCACACCATGTTCTCCTTTGGTTACACTTATCAGAGCAAATACCAGTTTCCACTTATTTAAAAATCATTAGTGAAGCTGTCAGAGGAAGAAGTCTTACTGTAACAGCTGATACCAGCTGTCATGGAGTCGATTCTGACTCACGGGTACTCCATGTGCGCAGAGCAGAACTGCTCCGCTGGGTTCTCAAGGGGCTGACCTTCTGGAAGCAAATCAACAAGCCTTTCTTCCGAGGAGCCTCTGGGTGGATTTGAACCACCAACTTTTTGGTCAGGAGTATAAATGATATGGGGATAAAAGGGATATTCACATCATCATTTTCTTTTAGTTGCATGTATCAGAGCAAGTACTTGGTTTTCCACTTATTTAAAAATCACTAACAAGTCATGGAAAAATGGTTTGCTTAGTGAGGAAAGATAATTACAAAATTAAACTATCATTTCCTTTAGTGACTACAGATGAATAATAAGTTAAATCAAGCAATTCATTTACCATAATACCATAATACTGAAAGCCCATTGTAGTTTTTAAGAAACTATCATTTAAAGTTTGTTCTTACAGAAAATGTTCCATTCTCACTACTGTACTTTTCTGGAAGGTTCACCCTTTGCATTAGACACTACCTGATAACACGGTAACAGGCTTGCAATTTTGAGAGTCCCTCTGTTGAATTGTAATTTTTTAAATTATACAAAGTGTAATATTAAAATAGACTTGGTACTGAGCTCAAGGAGGCAAAAAACTGTCAAACTTGGATTCCTCACCCCCTACTCCCATCCCTTCACTACTACGGAACCTCTCTATAAAATGGCTTACAATGGGCATATGCTTGCATAGAGATTTATTTTGTTCTAATTTAATAAAATTCCTATGTTATCAAAACATCTATACAGGTCTTCAACCAAGTTTCAGACCCCTCTCCTCCCAGGATAGACTCTAAGTGGGAATATCCTTCTCATCTAATAAACAAAGATACTTGACATGAGCACCTCCATGTTGAACAAAGTTCAAAGTTGTCGTGTTTTTATGGGTATATACAAAAGACCATAAAATGTCAAGAATTCACAAGGAAAATTTAGGATCTAAGATTTCCCAGGCAAAAGGCAAAGCTTCAAGTTCTTCAATTCTTTTTCTACTCCTCTCTGCTTTGTTGTGGGCAGCTACAGTGTGATTTTGGAGGAGGATGGAAGTTGCATAATTTTAGAGATCACGAAATCTTTTTTGAGTCTTCTGTGAGTCAGGTTTAGCCTGCTCTCATGTGGGAAGGACATCCCAAAATCCATAAAACCTCTTACTTTTGTGGCCATGTATGTGTGTTGTCGTGTGCCATCGAGTCGACTCTGACTCACACCAACACTGTAGGACAGAGTAGAACTGCCCTATACGGTTTCCTAGGCTGTATCTTTATGGAAGCAGATCACCAAGTCTCTCTCCCTTAGAGCCACTGGTTGTGTTTGAACCGCCAACCTCTGTCTGGGTTAATAGCCAAGTGCTTAACCTTTGCACCACCAGGGCTCCTGTTGTGGCCATAGGACTCTGCTAATTTACTTCCAGTCCATACATAGGTGCCATAGTGTCTTGATGGGAGTCAGGCATCTTGAAGGCAGGTTCTATGTAAATCATTTTCCATCCTTAAAATAGAACCTGACCAACATATTAAATTCGTAGCTGCTCCTGAGATGCTACTTAGAATACGTCTGAAACTTGATTTTTGCATGACTAAAACAGGAAAGGCTGTTTTTTTTTAAAACAGCCTTTCCTGGAATCGCAATTGAAGGTGGTGCTTATGGGTTGAGTTCCAGCATGCTGCATGAGATTTTCTTAATAGTGCCTCCCTGGGTACTCTTTAATGTAACCTCCTACAATTCTGTAATTTCAAAAGGCCTTCCTTTAATGACATAATGAAACATTTTAAATTGAGAACAGTAATGATTTCCTAGGTTCTTTAGTGAGTGTGAGTTTTCTGAGTTTTTCTCAGGAAGACTACTCTCTAGAAGGGTCTAGAAATAAATTATGAAGGGAGTAAAATTTTTCAAGGATCTTTAGTTCAAAAACTTTTTTTCCAAGTGCCGCCTAAGTGCCAGGCAGTGGGCTCGGTGATGGGAATATAGACATGCCCTTGGAAGCTCAGAGGCGCCACAGCCCTGTCTTCCTCGTCCACTTTGTGTGCCTCGCTGACCACCAGCTGCTGAATTATTTAGCTGCTCTCTTTTAATAAAGCTTTTTTTTCCCTTAATGAATGTGAAGACTTAAATATTTAGACCTGTTATGTTTTTGTTTGCAAAAATCTTCAAGTGAATCGCTTGATGCTGCAGGATCTACCGTAAGTTAGAGATGAGTCTCTGAACAACTCAGCAACTGGAGAATGTTGCAAACTACCTCAAAGAGAAAGCAAAGCAACTCTGAAAAAAAAAAAAATACAAGACCTCAGATCAATGATAGTACTTTAAGAGTAGCATGTATCAACTGTCAGCATTTTTAATGTGCATCTTAGATGTTCTTAAGTCATAATTTTGTTGTTGCTGTCTTTTAAATATACAGTATTTAAATTTTTTAGAACAGATTTTTGTACACATTATCCCACTTGAAGCTCACAAGTATCCTGTGATTTCTTAGGGTAGAGCTCATCCACTGCCATGTCTCAATGGGACACAGACGAGCTGCCCATATGGATTCCTTCACTTCTTGGGACTGCCAGCTGGGCCTGGGAGGCTGGTACCTTGCTCACTGGATTGGTCACCTCCATCCCAGAGCAGCCTTTTTGGGTTACCCCATTGTGTCTTTCTATGTGTTTCATGATGTGTGAAAGAATGCGAAGCCCTGTAGGCTATTACTGTGTAGAAAAAAGAGATACACTCAGGGAAATAAAGAGATTGCTTAAGATCACAGAGTTGGCTAGTGATCAAAGACAAAGCTCAACCTGGGTTTCTGATTCTACTGTTAATGTTCTTTCTCTTATGCCATGTCATTTCTCAATTATGGGCTTTTAAGTTGGTCCACGATTGAGGCAGATATAGGGAACTAAATCAACATAAGTAAATCATATATAAAATATTAATTGAAAAGGAAGTATAGCATAAAAGTTAAAAAACAAGGCTCTGAGGCTAGTCTGCCTGGGTTTGAATCCCCAACTCCATCACTTACCATATAGACATTCTCATGCAAGTCACATCACCTCTCTGTATCTCAATTTTCTCATGTGCAAAACAGGTATGAGAATAATATCTTGCTCATAGCAGTTGTTGTGAGGAGTAAATGAGCTGATAAACATAAAATGCTTAGAACGGTGTCTGCTATATAGTAAGTATCCTGTGTTCACTGTTATTATGACACACATCCTATATTTGGCACTTAGTGTTCCGAGAGAATTAATATAGTATTGAACCTCACCTTGAGGAAACAAAACTTACTCTCCAGAGTGGTGGGTGGCGGCTTTGCTTGTGGGTCCTTGGGCAGCTGACAAGAGCAGCTGAGAAGTTGCTGGAGGATCGCTGGACTCATTTGCTTAAAGACCTCCTTAGAAATGGGCAAACGGCTGTTCTGTGAAAATATCTCCACCAGCTGCCTAGCAGTGAAGCAAGTCTGTACAGGAAAACATACCTTGTTACCAACCTCCGCACTGAACCGAACTCACCATCCATTGCCGTTATTGAGAACTAAATGGAATGGCAAAAATGGGCGAAATGGCAAAAATGAAGCTATTATGTATGTTTTCCTGTAAACTTCCACCCATAAATAATTTACAAATTTTATTCTCTGATCAGAAGTGGGCTATATCTCACCTTATGATGAGTATTATTTAGTATAAGTTTTGCATACTTTTTCTTTTCCTGAAAAGACACACTGTGATTTAAAACATGTTCAATAGTGTTGTGACCAGCAGTCTAAGACTCCATGCTTGTATTTTTTTCAATGGTGATAGCTTTGTATCTACAAAGCTAAGACTTCATATGATAATTAGGAGCTTTGTGGTAATGAGGTCACTGTCTTTAGAATTGTGATGCTAATACTGTGTTGATGGTAGCAGTGGTGGCTGTTGAGTTGATTCTGACTCATGTAGACCCCAGATGTGCAGAGTAGACATGCTCCATAGGGTTTGAAGTCCATGACCTTTCAGGAGCAGCTTGCCAGGGCCGTCTTCCAAGGAGCCTCTGGGTGGGTTTGAACAGCCAACCTTTCAGTTAGTAGTCAAGCACTTAACTGTTTGCCACACCCAGCAACATGTATTTTCAAAAGCAATAAAGGTAAACGTAGTGTTTTAAAAAGAGAATGTTGTGTCCACTCAGTGGTGTGCAAAAAGTAAAGGATATGACTACCTCCATCGATTGACACCCCTTCTCCACAAAAATGGTTAAAATCATCATTTCCTACTAATTTTGCTGTTTGTACCTACATTTTTCATATTGTGTAGGCATATTTATAAGAGATGAGAACTGTAAACAATAAATGCAAGAGGTCTCTAAAAATTGCCACAAGTCATTTGCCCATCTCAGGAGTACTGAGGGCTGACCTTGTATGTAGAAAAAAGTACATTAAGTTTTAATATGTTAACGAGAATGGTATATAGCTTCAAGAGCACAGATGGATGCCGTCTATTGAAATAAAATCCCAGTGCAATGTCTTTGTGATCTGTGGTCATAATCAGTATTTTTTAAAATCAGTAATTTAAGCGGCTTATCTGATTTACAGTGATGGAGAACAGGCATTTCTAACAGAGACACACTACTCATCAGAGAATCATGGTGACATGGGTCTTTTGGCATGATTCTATGGATAATAAAGATTCTTAAGCAGGAATTGTTTGGTTGCATGGAACAGAATCCATTCAAACCAGTAAAAATCAAGAGGACATTGTATTGGAAGGGACTAGGGTATTTTATAGAACCCAGGGCGATAGGCTGAGTAACGGCCCCCAAAGATAACTAGGTCATAGGCCCTGAAACTTGTGACTGTTACTTTACATGGCCAAAACCAAACCTGTTGCCGTTGAGTTGATTCCAACTCATACCGACTCTATAGGACAGAGCAGAACTCCTCCATAGGATTTCCAAGGCTGAAATCACTACAGAAGCATGAGCCACTGACCTTTCATTTAGCAGCCAAGGCTCCTTCCTCACACAGCAATAAGGGATTTTATACATGTGATTAAGGATCTTGAGAAAGGAGAAGTTATCCTGATTATCCATATGTAATGGGCCCTAAGTATAATCAAATTGTCCTTATAGGTAGCTAGAGGGAGATTTGACTACAGAAGAGAAAAGGCAATGTGACAATAGAAGCAGAGAGTGGAGCGATGTGGCCACAAGTCAAAGAATGCCAGCAGCCACCAGAAGAGAAGAGGCAAGGAATGGATTCTTTCCTGGAGCATCCAGAAGGAACCAGCCCTGCCCACACTTTGATTTTAGCCCCATAAGACTCATTTTAGACTTCTAGCCTCTGGAACCGTTATTATAAGCCATTGACTTTGTGGTAATTTGTTACAGCAGCAATAGGAAACAAATACACTCACAGATTAAAAGGATAGCCACACCTCACGAGGAACTGCTATTGAAATCTACAAAGTCAGAGCCAAAGATGCTCTGGGGCATTTTCTCCCTTCTATTTCTCTCTGCATATATCTATTTCCCCTCACAGCCTGGTCTTTTCTTTTTAGTAAATGAATGGCCACATAAGCCTCAATTCTAAAATCTTGTCTCAGTCCAAGATTCCAGAATGGGTTGAGCCTGCGACAAAGCCACTAGCTGGCGCTCCTTGAGTCAGGTTTTCATCTTATTCAATCAGTTTTGCCCACAGATGTGAACAAACATGGCTGGTATTGTCACCCCTCTGGGTGAGGAAGGCTTTTCTCAGAAAGGCATTGGGAAAGAACTCCAAAAGCTTTCTACTACAAATAGCAACCGCAAAAAGATAAACATGTGATTTTTTTCCCCTGTAACAAAATAATTTGTGCCAAAGACCACATTACCTTTTGCATTAATTGTCACTAAAGAAACATAAATACATCATTTAAAAGTACTGGCAAAAGTAAAGGAAGACTAGCAACAAATTTTTGATGATTAATCCTTTCTAATAAATATTCTTATTGGGAAATGCTTGACCGCGAAGTCAGAGTGGAGAGATAAACATGCACAGAATGTCATGCCTCTTTACCCAATTTGTTGTCAAGAAACAGAATAATTTCTAGCCTTAAGGTACCTTCTTGTAGGGTAAGGTTATTCTATTATAAGCTGCTGTGTCCCTGACCTTTACTTGCTGATCCTGTACTATTTTGGTCACTGCTGTTTTTCATTTCTTCTGAAATCACTAATCCAAACGTCCTTAAAGGTGGTTCATTATATTCTACAAAACTTTGAATGCAAACCTTTTTGGTGAAGAAGAAATTAGAAGGAAATTTTAAATTAGCCAGCCAATAATCCTTATCTTTAAAATCTCTTTATTGCTTTACATGAAACTTCAAAATGTGCATCCACGTTGTGCTGATGTAGCCAGGAGGTATGGAAGCTTTACAAGTGTATATTCTAAAGAGGTGGCTCTCAAATTTTAGTGTCCTTCAGAATCACTTGGAGGGTGGGTAAAACACAGCGTGCTGGGCTCCATATCCTGAGTTTCTGACGCAGTAGGTCTGGGGTGGGATCTGAGAATTTCATTTCCAACAAGTTCCCAGGGGATGCTGCTGCTGCTGGCCACAGACCATACATTGAGAACTCCTGTTCCAAATAATATGGACAGGGTCCTCAGATCTGCCTCCCATCTCTAGGGGCCAATCAAGAGCCACAAGGAAAGTGGCATCTTGGGACAGAGAAGAAGAATCATGGAAGAGGTGATTTGGTTTATTTTGGCCAGGTAGCACAGAAAATGATCATTACGACTTGTAGAAAATGCATGCCTTACGCAGGTAATCCCTGAGCTTTATGAAGTAACCTCCACTCTTTCTGCAGATAGGGTCAGTCAGTATTAGGCAAATGTGTTCCACTCCTGAGAACTGGCCCTGAGGAGGCACTTAAGGGGACTTCACAAACAAGGATTAACATGGGAAGGGGAGTCATTATTGTCACTTTCATTTGAACACAGTAAGCATTGGGTTTGAAAGAATCAATCCTCAAAGATATCCTTTATACATGGCAGAAATAACAAATTCACTTTTCTAAAATACATATTAACAAAAATATGTGATACTGCCCAACCGTGATATTCATAACGTGGAAACAACGTTCAGTGTTGTTCGGAATACGTAAGAAATTACTCTTTTTAAGATCTAGATTATGCTTTATGGGAGTATTGCTCATCTAAGATACAAGTAACAAAAATAATTTTAATTTATTTAAATCAACATTTTCCAAACAATGCCACAGTAGTCAGGAGTTCAGAATCTGCTATCCGGCAACCCACATATATATTCCCAGCTTCCGTGAATTAGGTGATTACTTATCAGCTCTATGCCTCCATGTCCTCATTTGTAAGGTAGAATAATAAACCCCAACCTCATAGAGTTGCTCTAATAATTAAACGAGGTAATACAGGTGAAGAGCACGGTGTTTGACATGTAGTGAGTACTCAGTAGGTGTAAACCATGTCGTGCAGTGTTAATTTCTGAGGATTTTAATTGACTAGGGCAGGGAAGGTTTCTATGGTCAAAGTTTGAGAAATGCTGGGTTCAATAAGACTAAAGAAGTTTATTCACTAAAAGGCCTCCTCAGAGACTTTAATATGCTACAACGTAATGTAAATCCCCAGTATTTCCCAAACTCATTGGACCATTCCATCCCTTTTCAAGAAGAAGTGAATGTACTGTAGAACACAACTTTAAGATATATGGATACGGCTATGTCTATAGGTACACAGATCAGATTTTCTCAAAAACCTCCCCAATGCTACTTACTCTACAAATATTTCTCTGTTGCGGACAGCCCAAAGTAATCTCTTCCTAATCTAATTTAAATTTGCAGTGTTCATTCATCAGAGTGAGTATTTATGTAATGACCCTGTAAACTCTACAAGGGTTACACCTCTTTTTGCTACACACTGTATCCTTAATGCTCGGGGGTACAACATGGTGGCTTACACATAATAAATACTCAATATATGTTTATGGAATTAATTATTCATCCATTCAACATGGACTTAGAGAAAAGAGCAATGTATATCATTCTCCTAAATATCTTGGCCTTGTGTTTATGTCTAGAGAGATTACTCATAAAAGAAGAAAACCATGACCACATTATAGAAATAGTTTTACATTTAAGGGAACACACATTTTCCTTTAAATTTTATACAACTCATAAAACTTTCACAACTTGTCTTTGTCTAATAGTAGCAAATGATGGTGTAAGAGGATTAATAATAATACCTGATCCCAGGAAAATGGACCAACTTCTGACTCTTTGTCCACGGATACAGATAAGTTAGGGTAGCCCCGATCCAGGGTTGGTATGTTGTTTTGTTTTCTCTGAAGCTGGTAGATTTTATCCCTTTTGTAACAGGTACTTTTGGTCCAGAGAGTGTTGAGGAGTTGGTCTAGTTCTAGAAATTTCACACAAAATCTGGTGTCACATAGAATAAAGACAGGTCAATTGCAGAATAGTCACAATTTCACAAGGCCACAGCATAGATATTTTACAAAGTAAATTTGATTCTAATAAAAAGTCAAGGTTTTATCCCGAGTAAATAAGTAACTGTGAAAGAAAAAGAACATTTGCTTAGGGTATTCATTGTAGAGCTATTTATAACAGCAAAAGACTAGTAGCAATCCAAATTTCAATCATAGCTGAATAAATTATGGTACTTTCCTACACTGATGTACTATGAAGCTGCTAAAAGAATTAAGAAAAAATCTCCATATACATTATGGAATAATATTCTGGATTATTATTTTTAATCTTCCCCACTAAGAAGAATCGGGATCATTGGAGAAATGTCTGATGAAAGGTCTGGGGCAGGAAATATGCAAGATAAGTCTGGAGTTTGTTTACCAATTGTCTGCCATATGACTTTCTAGTAAAATTCTTCTTTGTGTTCAGTTAAAAAATAAATAAGTAAAAAAACAAAACCAAACCCATTGCTGTCAAGGTGATTTCAACTCAGTGTTGAATATATTGTACTGGAAAGCAAGGAAAATATAAAATATTTTAAGAGTTTATTCAAAAGGACTTGGGAGCCAACTTAAAAATGGTCAAAGGTGGAACAATCTGAACATCAGTGAAGATAATACTGACAGTAGACTGAGCTATATGAAATAACAATGATATGAAAAAGCTCACTGGTCTCCTTTGAAGGAGCAAGGGAATTATATTATTTTGAAAACTGGTAAAAAAAAAAAAAAAAAGAATCCATAATGTATCCTCATTTTCCTTTAAGAAGCTCAATAAAATGAAATACTGATGAGGGAAAGTTTTTCCGTTATAGAATTACTACACTAATAATGAAGAAGAAATGAGGGAATTAAAATATCACAATTTTGTTAAGCCCTAAATAACTAACCAATCTAGGCCACAATCATCAATAGCTTATAACATCTTAAAAAGAGAGAGATAATCAGATATTATATGCCTTGTGATGGAAGGTACCCAGCTATAACACCGAATCACCAAATAAATAAACCAACCTATAACTAAAACAACCAAAATACATGAAATACAGGGCACAGAAAAACATATTAAATGCCTAGGAATGCAATCAGCAAAACTGAGACAGGACATACAACTCCCCCTTTTTATTTCCAACAAAAATTTTTGAAGAAAAGAGAGAAAGGGGTCATGGTATCTATAAAAGAAACTCAAGAGGGAGACCAATTCTTTGTATTTTATGGATGTTTATTTGGATCACGATTCAATAAAAAATGAAAAAAAGAATTTCTTTTAAATCAGGAAAAATGTGAACATTGACTGAATTTTTGAAGATCTTAAGGAAAGCATTATTAAGTTTTTTTAGTTGTGATAATGGTAATGCATTTTATTTTTTAATCTTTCTCTTTTAGGAATTCATACAAAAATATTTATAGATTGATTATTTGCTTTATAATAAGCAAGAGGTGCAAGAGGGTGGAAATAAATATGAAACAAGGTTATCCAATCACTGGTAATTATTGAAATTACACGTTGTGTACGTGGGGATTATACTATTGTCTCTACTTTTGTTTACATTCAAGAATTTCCATAACATAAACATTTTTCAAGAAGCCCTTGCATCAGTATTCTTTTTTCTTCCTACCTGAAAATACAGTGACGGTCTCAGAAGGAGCCGTTACAGGAGATGCCTTGTGGCTTCTGGAATAAGCACCTAGTTGTATGGAGATGGAGTTCTGAGTTGTCAAATGCTAAAGTGGCTGATTTTTGCCCCAGTGGGTAACACTGAACATCTCTCAGGAGTAATAATACGGGTTTTTAAACCAGGGTCCATGACGCTCTGTATACAGACAACTTGCCTTGATCAGATAGCACATCTTGCCTCTAATGCCCTCTGCACATCTCTTCATATTTCTTAGGGTAATCGAGCTTTCAGGTGGCAAACATTCTTACAATATTTAAAAAGTGAAATCAGATGCAAGCCTTCAGTTGAAAATGAAGCTGTACCGCTAACGCCCAGTCACTTAAGGACTAAATTTCCCAACTCCTGTTTCCCACATGGAAATGACTGTCAACATAACATGTCTTTCCCTTGTTTATTTTCTAGTTAAGACAGCTAGGTGACATGACACAATTGCATTTCAACAGAAAAACATAAGTGAATTGTAGTAAAACATATCCATCATTCAATTTGTTGTATAAACAAGTCCACAGAAGGTTCAGCCAAAATATAATGACTCTGAGCTCCCAATCCCTTCTTACAGAGTTGGAAGACTTCTGCCAGTTCGTAAGGGCCTGCTGGCCTCTTGGTAAATTCAGAGGCCTAGAAAAAAAAACCCTTCGCTGTCCAGTCAGTTGCGACTCATAGCAACCCTGTAGGACAGAATAGAACTGGCCCCTAGGGTTTCCAAGGCTGCAATCTTTAGGGAAGCAGACTCCCGTGTCTTTCTCCTGAAGAGCAGCTGGTGACTTGAACTGCCAACCTTTCAGTTAGCAGCCGAGCACTTAACCCACTGGACCATCAGGGCTCCTTCAGAGGCCTAGACCTTGTCCATCTCTCCCTCTGTGTGTGGCTTCCCATGAGAAAGTACTGTCAGCAGCAGCACCAGCTGTTATGCAATGCTCTAGGACCCATTGGTGCACAAAGCCGGGCATTTTGATGCAGATAAAAAAATAATTCATTTCACTTTCTATGGTCTTATGAGGTACAAAGAAATATGCATAACAAACATCCTGATTTTACAACTGACATTCATTTTCTCTTGGAGCCCAAAAGTTTGGCAGTGGTCACGAACGTGGCAAGAGTGGATATTTTCACATTACTTTTATTTAAAATTAAATGACTTGCCTCTATGGTTATAAGCAAACTGCTACCAAACCTCCTGTACCATTTGGAATACTGTTCCATCTTTCTGTACACATTGCTACCTGGCCCAGTGCTATGTATCATGTAGGGAAGTGTTTAATCAGTACTCATGGTAGATCATAAAAATCACCCCACTTGGCTCTACAGCCACAATTTCACAGTCATTGCCGAATAGGTGGGGTCCATGATTTTGTCTCATCACCACACAGATATCATAGCATGTTTGCCTTGAAAATGCCACCTCAGCTCTCTCGCTGTTGCTGATAGCTGTCACAGAGTCGGCCCCCAACTCATGGCAGCCCTGTGCACAATGGAACAAAATGCTGCCTGGTAGTAGTCTGTAGAAAATGTTGGCACAATTTTAACTTTTTAGTGGCTTGTGATATTATGGAAACCCTGGTGGCATAGTGGTTAAGTGCTAGGGCTGTAAACCAAGAGGTCGGCAGTTCGAATCCACCAGGCGCTCCTTGGAAACTCTACGGAGCAGTTCTACTTTGTCCTATAGGGTCGCTATGAGTCGGAATCGACTCGATGGCAGTGGGTTTGGTTTTTTGGTTTGTGATATTATATATTATATGTACATATATCTTTATAATATTTCTGTGTTTGGTAGTATAAATATTCTGGGCCAGTTTTAATATTTCAAATGCCTTTGGATACTCTGAAGCCCTGGTGATGCAGAGGTTAAGAGCTAGGCTGCTAACCAAAAGGTCAGCAGTTCGAATCACCCAGCTGCTCCTTGGAAACCCTGTGGGACAGTTCTACTCTGTCCTGTAGGGTCGCTATGAGTCGGAATGAACTCGATGGCAGTGGGTTTGGTTTTTGGTTTGGCTGGATACTTTTGCAATAAAGACAACATGTTCTGCAATAGAATTTCTTACTTGCTTGCTATTTTGACACTAAGATAATCCATAACTGAACACAATTTCCATTTTTAAATGTTACAGAAAAATGAAAGAAAAATAAATTCGTGAATTGTGGTTCTATTTATGCCTCTTTAGGCAAGACCGATTATTTATCGTATGGATGGTAACACCAGCAAATACTTGCTTCATCTGGTCTCTTACTATTAATTAAAATCAAGTTTTCCAAAAACATGTATTTTAATCTAAAAGTATAGCAAATATAAGTCAGGTTTGATTTTGGTCACAGAAATTAAAAGCTCCAATCAAGGAAGAACCTTGTGTTTTCTACTAATTTATTTAACGACACAAGTAGTAACAGAGCCACAATTCATCGCTTCACTTATTATTTGTCCCTAACTGTGAATTTTAGTGATAAATACACTTGAACAACTTAGAAAACATATTTTGACACATCACATATTCAAAACAGTGAATTGATAGTGTCAGCTTTAAAATAGTTTTGTGTTTAAAATTTCTGGCTTTCAGGATTTGATGGTAGAGATTTTGAAATTTGTAAGGACAAATTTTATTCACAAAAAAAGAAAAAAACTTGCTCTAGTTTTGTGACCTTGAGTACTTTTGAAATAAAACCAAGAAAGCAGTTTACTGCCTCACAAAAAAAAAAAAAAAAAAGACTGCCTGGTCCTACGCCATCCTCATGACTGATTGCAGATCACACTGTTGTGATCCATAGGGTTTTTACTGGCTGATTTTCAGAAGCAGACCACCAGACTTTTCTTCCTAGTCTGTCTTAGTCTGGGAATTCCATTGAGACCTGTTAAGCATCAGAGCAACACACAAGCCTCTGCTGACAGAAGGGTAGTGGCCGCACACGAGGTGCACTGACCTAGCATAATAAATATGAAGGGCTGGAAGAAGGCAAGAGTTGGAGCAGATGGAGTGAGTGGGTGCGTAGTGCAAGTTGACGGTTTATTGGCCATGTAAAAGGAGTTCCACCTTTATCCTAAAATTGAGCCCGGGACTCCCGCATGGAAATCAAGAATTCTACCACTAAGTCACCAATGCCTCTGCTTCTTACTACATGCCAAGAAAAAATCATGTTTAAGACACACCTGAGCATACCTGACACGCGCCAGCCTTGGCTTTTGGCACAGTTTACATACTAGGTGTGACATGGAAGTAAAATTCATGACAAATATTCTTACCCGATAGATGGAGGGTATTTGTGCTATTCAAGGAACTGAAAATATATTCTGTAAAATAGTCTGAGGAAGGCACATTTACTTGTCCCAGACAAACATTTTGGAGGGACAAAGCAACGATTGTCGCAGCCAATGGAGGAAGTGTATTTTCATCAGCACCTTTGCTGCTTAGTATTCCAGATTTTTCCTGCAGCATTTTGGTTTCCATACACTGAAATCCAGATGCAAAGTGGGGGAAAAAAAAGTTAGCCTCTAAAATCATTTTGATTAAAACATCTCTAGGATTTCCCCCCAAAGACAAAGAACAGTTCTTCATCTTAAAGAAGATTGAACTGTTGGTAGTAATATGGCTGTCATCATTCTTTAGTCTCAAGTGTAAATCTATTTGGAAAATAATTATTTCTTTTATCTGCCATGTGTTGAACTTTCTAGCCCCCACTCCACTGGTCCTTGTTTATCCAATCTTTCTCAGTATCCCCTTAAAGGTGTGTTTTCTTCGAGAAGACCACCTATTCTTACTTTTGACATCCTTTCCCTTGGTGAATTGTTTCGCTCCAGCTTTCACTATAGCAGACTTTGACTTTATACTGGCTCTGCTCCCTTGTAGCATCACAGAGTAACTCCACTTGAATAGTTGGTTGCCTTTCATCTCAAGTTCCATGTGTGCTAATTGCAAACCAAAGCTAAATGCACTAGTATCTGTGTTCTTTGATCTCCCACCTTTTTTATACATGTATGTCAACTTTCCTCTATTAAATTACGAGCACCTGAAAGGCTGCTACCCTTCCATTAGTATTCCCATTCATTTATTTAAACATTTGTTGATTGCCAGGCAGTATGCTAAGCCAATTACATATACAGTCTCATTTAATCTCTCAAAGCTCTATGAGATTTACACTCTTCTCCCATTTTACAGATCACCTTGCCAAGGAAGGGCAGAGTCCAGATTTGCACTCAGATCTAACTCTACAGCTTAGCTCTTAAATGCTCTTCCTCTTGTATGTGGAAGTAAATTGAAACACACTATGGTGATGGCATTTTCATATCATCAAAGTGAGTTCCATAGCATAGAGTTTGGGATAGGTAGCTAAGGCTTTAATACCTACCACCTAGTAGCTGGGTGACCTTGGGCAAAATGTTTAACCTTTATATTCATCATCTGTTAAAGGGGACAATACCACCCACCTCAAAGGTTATTAAGATTAGATAAGGTGTGTAAAACACTTAATACAGTACCGGGCACATAGGACACTGTCAGTAAATCTTAGCTACTATCATATTGCTCCCAGTGTCTAGTAGTGTGCCTGATAGGCTGGAGAAGGAGGCGAGATCAAAGACAGCTTATCTTTAATGCTATGAGAGAAATTTCCTGTGAAGCCTCTGAATAAGCCACAAAAAACTATAAACGAAATACTCTAATTGGTATGCTATAGAAGTATTACTCTGGCAGAAAAGTAAATGGATTGACAGGAGTATAATTTAAGGCCAAGGAGTCTGGTTAAGAAGTTATTGATGTATTCCAAGATATTTCTTGACCTAAGAATTTGGCACCAGAGGTGGAGAGAAGTGGATGCATTTGAGGAATATTAAGCACATGTAGATTGAATAAAGGACTTGGTGGAAAATGTGAAGGGATGCAAAGAGTTAAAAATGACCCAGGTATCTGGAATGGACACCTGGATAGTGGAAATGCCATCCATCTTTCCCAAAAAATGTTTACTGAACACCTAGTATATGCCTGGAGCCCTGGTGGCGTAGTGGTTATGAGTTCAGCTGCTAACCAAAAAGTCAGCAGTTTGAATCCACCAGCCACTCCTTGGAAACCCTATGGGGCAATTCTACTCTGTCCCATAGGGTTGCTGGGAGTGGGAATCAACTCAACAGCAACGGGTTTAACATGTATCCAGGACTTTCCTAGGAAGTGGAGATATAATGGTGATCAAAAACAAAAGCATTTCCTGTTCTGGAGCTTGTAGTTCAGTGTTGCTAATAGAACAATAGTGGAACCAAAGATAAGATGACAACTTTAGCAATGGCTTTGAATAAGAGGTACTTGGTACCATGGGGGCAAAAAATAGACACCTATTCTACCAAGTCAGGCAAATGAGGGACAGCTTCCTTGAGACTGTGACGCACAGACAGATCTGAAGGTAGGTGAGAAAGGAATATTCCAGACAGAGGGAACAGTGTGTGCAAAAAGTTTCTGTGGCAGAGGGAGTGTGACAACTATGAAGGGCTGGAAGAAGACAGTAGTTGGAGCAGATGGAGTGAGTGAGAGCATAGTGCAAATTGAAGGTCTATTGGCCATGTAAAGGACTTCCACCTTTATCCTAAAATCAACGGGAAGCCAAAGGAGGCTTTCAAGCAAGGGACGGAAATGGAGGTTATACAACTAGATTTATATTTTGACAAATTCACATTGGCTACATGGTGGAGAGCAAATAGTCTGGAAAGAAGCCCTAACTGGTCACTAGCAGTGCAATTTAAAGGTTTTGAAGTAGCCCAAGTAGAAGATAGCGCAGTGGTTAAGCTCTCGGTTGCTAAATGAAAGGTTGACAGTTTGAACTCATCAGCTGCTCTGTGGGAGAAAGATGTGGCAGTCTGCATCTGTAAAGATTACAGCCTTAGGAACTCTATGGGGCAGTTCTACTCTGTCTTATAGGGTTGCTATGAGGTTGGTGAACTGATGTAAAAGATGGTGGTGATAATAATGGAGAAAACATAATAGGTTAGGAAATCTTTAGGAGGTAATAATAATAGGACTTGCATATGGATTGGATATGGAGGGGGGATTAGGAGCCAAAGTGACCTCTAAATTTCTAGTTGGACTAATGCCATTTGCTAACATATGGAACAAGATAAGAGATGGTGCCGGGTTAATTTATGACCTTAACTATGGATATGCAAAGTGTGAGGTGGCTTTGCAACTCTTAAAAATGATATCATACAGAGGTGGAGCCAAGATGGTGGAATAGACAGATGCTTCCGTCGAGCCCTCTTTACAACAAAGACCCGAAAAAACAAGCGAAACGAGTATATTTATGACAAACTGGGAGCCCTGAGCATCAAAGGCAAGCTTAGACAACAAACTGAGGGGCAGGGGAAGGAAGAGACCGTTCAGAAGCGGAGAGGAGTTACTGGACCTGAATCGCGGGGAGCCCCCAGGCACCACTCCTGGAGCCGCAGCGTCAGGCTGGTACTAGCCTTCAGCCGCAGTTTCCTCAGGGAGAAGCAGCCACACAGCCCACTCACACCTCCGGAACCTGAGGAGAAGGGCGCTCTCGGCAAAAGCTAAGTATTTTTGTATATTTTACGGTGCTCCCCCGCCTCCACCCCCCAGCAGCTGAATCCCTAGGCCTGAGATAGACTCTGGTGAGCACCTGGAGCCGTCCTCCCAGCCTTGGGGAAGGAAAAAATTTGCAACTGGGGGAAAAGATAATTTGCTAGCTTCATTAACTGGGGGAGCTCAGGACAGAAGTGGCTCCTGTCCAGGCATAAACTGTCTGTGGACCTTGAGCACCTTTCCCTTCTGTGTGTACCTGTGTGGGCCTATTTTGGGAGAATAGGCCCTTGTTGGCAAACTCCAACCATTTCAGCAGTGCAGTGGAGAGGTGGATGTTTGATGTTTGACATTGCTTTGCCTATTAAACAAGGTCCTCACCTATCCACAACATGGACCTAAGAACTGGTAGCTCCACTCAGGTCACCCAGCCACCCGCGACAGGGGTCCAGGGATAACTGGTACCTCCCAGTCCTTACAACAAAAACTTTGGGTGCCCATGGTCCCTCTGCAGAGCCCACCCACCAGCATGCTCTAGGGAACAGAAGATATGTTTTCCTCAGAGACACTTGAGGGTCGGTTCTCAGCCCCCTGCCTTGTTCACAGCGTGACCCCCTGCTGCAATCAGATACGGGTATATACGCCAATCACCTCTGCCCCTCTAAGGCTGTAGGACAGAGCCTGTACCACACACTTGATATCAGCTACCTGGAAACTTGAGTTGAATTCATACAAGAAAACTGACTGGACGCCTAGGCTGATATACTTGCCAACAGCTCTAGCCTGCTGGGGACAGGACACCGGAGCTCCAAAGGTGAAAATAATCAAGCTAGCTCACTCAAGCAACACATAGGGGTATACCAAAACAAAACAAAGCAAGCAGCTGCGACACAGTAAGCAAGCATAAACTAATACAATAACTTATAGATGGCTCGGAGACAACAGTCAATATCAAGTCACACAAAGAAACAGGCTGTGATCACCTCAACAGACCCTCAAAACAAAGAATCCAGGGATTTTTTAGATGAAAGTACATTCCTGGAATTACCAGATGCAGACTATAAAAGTTTAATATACAGAACCCTACAAGACATCAGGAAGGAAATGAGGCAATACGCAGAGCAAGCCAAGGAACACACAGATAAAGCAACTGAAGAAATCAGAAAGAGTATTTGGGAATATAATGAAAAGTTTAATAAGTTGGAAAAATCCATAGACAGGCACTAATCAGAAATTCAGAAGAATAAAAAAAAAATTACAGAATGAGATAACTCAATAGAAAGGCAGAAGAGCAGAAATGAGCAAGTAGAAGCTAGAATTTCTGAACTTGAAGATAAATCACTTGGCACTAATATATTTGAAGAAAAATCAGATAAAAGAATTTTAAAAAATGAAGAAATCTTAAGAATCATGTGGGACTCTATCAAGACAAATAACCTATGAGTGATTGGAGTACCAGAACAGGGAGGGATAACAGAAAATACAGAGAAAATTGCTGAGGATTTGTTGGCAGAAAACTTCCCTGATATTGTGAAAGATGAGAAGATATCTATCCAAGATGCTCATCGAACTCCACATAAGGTAGATCTTAAAAGAAAGTCACCAAGACATATTTTAATCAAGCTTGCCAAAACCAAAGATAAAGAGACAATTATAAGAGCAGCAAGGGATAAAAGAAAAGTCACCTACAAGGGAGAGCCAATAAGAATGAGCTTGGACTACTCGGCAGAAACCATGGAGGCAAGAAGGCAATGGGATGACATATTTAAAAAATTGAAGGAAAAAATTGCCTGCCAAGAGTCATATATCCATCAAAACTGTCTCTTAAATATGAAGGTGAAATCAAGACATTTCCAGATAAACACAAGTTGAGGGAATTTGTAAAAACCAAACCAAAACTACAAGAAATGCTAAAGGAAGTTTTTTGGTTAGAAAATTAATAATATCAGGTATCGACCCAAGACTAGAACACTGGGCAGAGCAACCAGAAGTCAACCCAGACAGGGGGAAAAAAAAAAAAAGCAAAGCAAGATTAAAAAAAAAAAAAAAGCCCAACACAGGGTAACGGCGATGTTGTTATATAAAAGAAGACAACATTAAAATAATAAAGATGGACTAAGAAATGTACTCATACACCTTCCATATGGAGAAGAAGATATGGCAATACAAAGAAATAAAAGTTAGTTATAAATTTAGAAAAATAGGGGTAAATAATAAGGTAACCACAAAGGAGACAAACTATCCTACTCATCAAAATAAAATACAAGGGAAAAATAGAGACTCAGCAGAAACAAAAGCAACAACAACAAATATGAGGAAAGGACAATATACAAAGAAAATCTACTCAGCACATAAAATCAAGTGGGAAAAAGAAGCTGTCAACACATAAAAAAAGACATCAAAATGATAGCACTAAATTCATACCTATCCATAATTACCCTGAATGTAAATGGACTAAATGCACCAATAAAGAGACAGAGAGTGGCAGAATGGATTAAAAAACAAGATCCGTCTATATGCTGCCTACAAGAGAAACACCTTAGACTTAGAGATACAAACAAACTAAAACTCGAAGGATGGAAAAAAAATATATCAAGCAAACAACAATCAAAAAAGAGCAGAAGTGGCAATATTAATTTCTGACAAAATAGACTTTAAAGTTAAATCCACCAGAAAGGATAAGGAAGTACACTATGTAGTGATTAAACGGACAATACACCAAGGAGATATAACCATATTAAATATTTATGCACCCAATGACAGGGCTGCAAGATACATAAAACAAACTCTATCAGCATTGAAAAGTGAGATAGACAGCTCCACAATTATAGTAGGAGACTTCAACACACCACTTTCGGTGAAGGACAGGACATCCAGAAAGAAGCTCAATAAAGACACGGAAGATCTAAATGCCACAATCAACCAACTTGACCTCCTAGACATATACCGAACACTCCACCCAACAGCAACCAACTATACCTTCTTTTCTAGTGCACATGGAACATTCTCTAGAATAGACCACATATTACGTCATAAAGCAAACCTTAGCAGAATCCAAAACATTGAAATATTACAAAGCATCTTCTCTGACCATAAGGCCATAAAAGTGGAAATCAATAACAGGAAAAGAAATCGAACACTTGGAAACTGAACAATACCCTGCTGAAAAAAGACTGGGTTATAGAAGACATTAAGGATGGAATAAAGAAATTCATAGAATCCAATGAGAATGAAAACACTTCCTATCAGGACTTTTGGGACACAGCAAAAGCAGTGCTCAGAGGCTAATTTATATCAATAAATGTACATATCCAAAAAGAAGAAAGGGCCAAAATCAAAGAACTATTCCTACAACTTGAACAAATAGAAAGAGAGCAACAAAAGAAACCCAAAGGCACCAGAAGAAAACAAATAATAGAAATTAGAGCTGAACTAAATGAAATAGAAAACAGAAAAACAATTTAAAGAATTAACAAGACCAAAAGCTGTTTTTTTGAAAAACTCGACAAATTTGATAAACCATTGGCCAAACTGACAAAAGAAAAACAGGAGTGGAAGGAAATAACCCAAATAAGAAATGAGATAGGTGATATTACCACAGACCCAACTGAAATTAAAAGAATCGTATCAGATTACTATGAAAAACTATACTCAAACAAATTTGAAAACCTAGAAGAAATGGATGAATTCCTAGAAAAACACTACCTACGTAAACTAACACAAACAGAGGTAGAACAACTAAATAGACCCAAAACAAAAGAGATTGAAAAGGTAATCAAAAAACTCCCAACAAAAAAAAAGCCCTGGTCCAGACGGCTTCACTGCAGAGTTCTACCAAACTTTCAGAGAAGAGTTAACACCACTACTACTAAAGGTATTTCAGAGCATAGAAAAGGATGGAATACTACCAAACTCATTCTATGAAGCCACCATATCCCTGATACCAAAACCAGGTAAAGACACCACAAGAAAAGAAAATTATAGACCTATATCCCTCATGAATGCAGACGCAAAAATCCTCAACAAAATTCTAGCCAATAGAATTCAACAACATATCAAAAAAATAATTCACCATGACCAATTGGAATTCATACCAGGTTTTTTTTTTTTTTTATGCAGGGATGGTTCAACATTAGAAAAACAATTAATGTAATCTACCATATAAATAAAACAAAAGACAACAATCACATGATTTTATCAATTGATGCAGAAAAGGCATTTGACAAACTTCAACACTCATTCATGATAAAAACTCTCAGCAAAATAGGAATAGAAGGAAAATTTCTCAACATAATAAAGGGCATTTATACAAAGCCAACAGCCAACATCACCCTAAATGGAGACAGCCTGAAAACATTCCCAATGAGATCAGGAACCAGACAAGGATGCCCTTTTCCACCACTCTTATTCAACATTGTGCTGGAAGTCCTAGTCAGAGCAATTAGGCTAGATAAAGAAATAAAGGGCATCCAGATTGGCAAGGAAGAAGTAAAAGTATCTCTATCTGCAGATGACATGATCTTATACACAGAAAACCATAAGGAATCCTCCAGAAAACTACTGAAACTAATAGAAGAGTTCAGCAGAGTATCGAGTTACAAGATAAACATACAAAAATCATTTGGATTCCTCTATACCAACAAAAAGAACATCAGAGAGGAAATCACTAAATCAATGCTATTTACAGTAGCCCCCAAGAAGATAAAATACTTAGGAATAAATCTTACCAGAGATGTAAAAGACTTATACAAAGAAAACTATGGTACACTTCTGCAAGAAACCAAAAGAGTCTTACGAAAGTGGAAGAACATACCTTGCTCATGGATAGGAAGACTTAACATTATAAAAATGTCTATTCTACCAAAAGCGATCTATACATTTAATGCAATTCTGATCCAAAACCCAATGACATTCTTTAATGAGATGGAGAAAAAAATCACCAATTTCATATGGAAGGGAAAGAGGCCCCAGATAAATAAGGCATTACTGGAAAAGAAGAATAAAGTGGGAGGCCTTACTTTACCTGATTTTAGAACCTATTATGTGGCCACAGTAGCCACAATAGTCAAAACAGCCTGGTACTGGTACAACAACAGATACATGGACCAAGGGAACACAATTGAGAATCCAGACATAAATCCATCCACATATGAGCAGTTGATATTTGACAAAGGCCCCAAAACAGTTAAATGGGGAAAAGACAGTCTTCTTAACAAATGGTGCTGGCATAACTGGATATCCATCTGCAAAAAAATGAAACAAGACCCATTCCATGCACAAAAATGAGCTCAAAATGGATCAAAGACCTAAATATACAATCTAAAACAATAAAGATCAGGGAAGAAAAAATAGGGACAACATTAGGAGCCCTAATACATGGCATAAATAGTATAGAAAACATTATAAAGAACATAGAAGAAAAACTAGATAACTGGGAGCTCCTAAAAATCAAACACTTATGCTCATCCAAAGACTTCACCAAAAGAGTAAAAAGACTACCTACAGACTGGGAAAAAGTTTTTAGCTATGATATTTCTGGTCAGCACCTGATCTCTAAAATCTACATGATACTTTAAAAACTCAACTGCAAAAAGACAAATAGCCTAATTAAAAAATGGGCAAAAGATATGAATAGACTCTTCACTAAAGAAGACATTCAGGTAGCTAACAGATACATGAGGAAATGTTCATGATTATTAGCCATTAGAGAAATGCAGATCAAAACTAAAACGAGATTTCATCTCACTCCAACAAGGCTGGCATTAATCCAAAAAACACAAAATAATATATGTTGGAGAGGCTGTGGAGAGACTGGAACACTTCTACACTGCTGGTGGGAATGTCAAATGGTACAACCACTTTGGAAATCGATTTGGCGCTTTCTTAAAAAGCTCAAAATAGAACTACCATACGATCCAGCAATCCCACTCCTTGGAATATATCCTAGAGAAAGAAGAGCCTTTACACGAACAGATACATGCACACCCATGTTTACTGCAGCACTATTTACAATAGCAAAAAGATGGAAGCAACCAAGGTGCCCATCAACGGATGAATGGATAAATAAATTATGGTATATTCATACAATGGAATACTTCGCATCGATAAAGAACAGTGATGAATCTGTGAAACATTTCATAACATGGAGGAACCTGGAAGGCATTATGCTGAGTGAAATTAGTCAGAGGCAAAAGGACAAATATTATATAAGACCACTATTATAAGATCTTGAGAAATAGTATAAACTGAGAAGAACACATACTTTTGCGGTTACGAGGCGGGGAGGGAGGGAGGGTGGCAGAGGGTTATTTACTGATTAGTTAGTAGATAAGAACTACTTTAGGTGAAGGGAAGGACAATACTTAATACAGGGAAGTTCAGCTCAACTGGACTGGACCAAAAGCAAAGAAGTTTCCGGGATAAACGGAATGCTTCAAAGGTCAGCAGAGTAAGGGCAGGGGGTTTGGGGACTATGGCTTAAGGGGACTTCTAACTCAATTGGCAAAATAATTCTATTATGAAAACATTCTGCATCCCACTTTGAAATGTGGTGTCTGGGGTCTTAAATGCTAACAAGCAGCCATCTAAGATGCATCAATTGGTCTCAACCCACCTGGATCAAAGGAGAATGAAGAACACCAAGGTCACACGATAACTATGAGCCCAAGAGACAGAAAGGGCCACATGAACCAGAGACTTACATCATCCTGAGACCAGAAGAACTAGATGGTGCCCGGCCACAACCGATGACTGCCCTGACAGGGAGCACAACGGAGAACCCCTGAGGGAGCAGGAGATCAGTGGGATGCAGACCCTAAATTCTCAAAAAAAGACCAGACTTAATGGTCTGACTGAGACTAGAGGAATCCCAGTGGTCATGGTCCCCAAACCTTCTGTTGGCCCAGGATAGGAGCCATTCCCGAAGACAACTCATCAGACACGGAAGGGACTGGACAATGGGTTGGAGAGAGATGTTGATGAAGAGTGAGCTACTTGTATCAGGTGGACACTTGAGACTGTGTTGGCATCTCCTGTCTGGAGGGGAGATGGGAGGGTAGAGAGGGTTAGAAACTGGCAAAATTGTCACGAAAGGAGAGACTGGAAGGGCTGACTCATTAGGGGGAGAGTAAGTGGGAGTATGGAGTAAGGTGTATATAAGCTTATATGTGACAGACTGACTTGATTTGTAAACGTTCACTTAAAGCTCAATAAAAATTATTAAAAAAAAAAAAAAAACCCTTGCTGTCGAGTCGATCCCGACTCATAGCGACCCTATAGTTTCCAAGGAGCGCCTAGCGCATTTGAGCTGCCAACCTTTTGGTTAACAGCCATAGCACTTAACCACTGTGTCACCAGGGTTTCCACAAGCCTCTTAGAAATGTGTTTTTTATGAAAGTTGTAAAAGAGTAGCAGCCTTAAAGTAGCATTGAGGATAAAGGACAATTTCTACCACGTTTTCCATCCCTGAAGTCCTTAGTATATGGTCAAGAATGCCCATCCTCCTTACAAGAGCCTAGTAGGGTTTATTTACCATGGAAACAGCAAATAAAGAACTGAGAGGGGAGGAAGCATTACCAGATTGAGTCAGGAAGATAGAGCACAGAGTAATTTGTAGCCAACTGACTGAAAGAGATCCATATTTGTGCCCATTCCAAAGAAAGGTGATCCAACAGAATGCAGAAATTCTCGAACAATGTCACATGCAAGTAAAATTTTGCTGAAGATAATTCAAAAGTGGTTGTAGCTGTACATTGACAGGGAATTGGCAGAAGTTCAAGCCAGATTCAGAAGAAGATGTGGAATGAGGGATATCATTGCTGATACCAGATGAATCTCGGCTGAAAGCAGAAAATATTGAAAAGACATTTACCAGTGTTTTATCAGCTATGCAAAGGTATTCAACTGTGTGGAATTGTGCCCATGAGGAACCTGTACATAGATCAAGAGGCAGTCGTTTGAACAGAACAAGGGAATATTGTGTGGTTTAAAATCAGAAAGTGTGTGTGTGAGGGTTGTATCCATTCACCATACTTATTCAATCTGTATGCTGAAGCAATAATCTGAGAAGCTGGACTACATGAAGAACGCAGGATCAGGATTGGACGAAGACTCATTAATAAGCTGTGATATGCAGATGATACAACCTTGCTGGCAGGAAGTGAAGAGGACTTGAAGCACTTACTGATGAAAATCAAAGACTACAGCCTTCAGTATGAATTGCACCTCAACATAAAACAAAAATCCTCACAATTGCACCAATAAGCCACATCATAATAAATGGAAAAAAGATTGAAGTTGTAAATGATTTCTCTTTACTTGGATCCACAATCAACGCCCATGGAAGCAGCAGTCGAGGAATCAAACAACGTATTGCACTGGGCAAAGGTGCTGCAAAACACCTCTTTAAAGTGTTAAAAAGCAAATATGTCACTTTAAGAACTAAGGTGTGCCTGACCCAAGCCATGGTATTTTTAAATGCCTCATATGCATGCAAAAGCTGGACAATGAATAAGGAAGACTGAAAAAGAATTGATGACTTTGAATTGTGGTGTTGGTGAAGAATTTTGAATATACCATTGATTGCCTTGGTGAAGAATTTTGAATATACCATTGATTGCCAAAAGAACAAACAAATCTGTCTTGGAAGAAGTACAACCAGAATGCTCTTTAGAAGCAAGGATGGCGAGACTACATCTCACATACTTGGGATGTGTTATCAGGAGGGGTCAGTCCCTGGAGAAGGACACTATGCTTGGCAAAGTAGAGGGTCAGCCAAAAAAAAAAAAGAAGACCTTTAATGAGACGGCTTGACAAAATGGCTTCAACAACGGGCTCAAACAAATCAATGATTATGAGAATGGCACAGGACCGGACAGTATTTCATTCTGTCGTATGTAGGGTTGCTATGAGTTGGAACTGACTGGTCAGCACCTAACAACAGCAAAAGTTTGGAGGAAAGAGAATGATAGAATGGAGGGGTATTTACATACTGGGCAATTAAGGAAAATGGCTGCATTAGGATATTATGGTGGAAAGTTGTTCTCTCCTGGAGTTGATTGAAGACCACCTGGCATGGCCCTTAGTGGCTTGGCCTCTGGAGGCTGAGTCCTGTGCAGGTCAAAACCTAGAAATGGTACTAGTGATAGGCCTGGATATCAGTATCTTAGGTGGCTTTACACCCTCTCGTTGGAAATAGCAGCAGCCTGGAGTGAGGTCCAACAGGCCACCTTCAGAAGCCTGGATTGATTGACTTCCTAGGGTAACCCTAGCCTAGGTGAATGTGCTAAAGGCCCCTTGGCAGAAACTAGAGATAGTAGTGTCCTCCAGTAGATGATTGTACTAATGCCTAGCAAAGGGCTATGACTCTGCAGGAGTTAAATTCTTGTTAAATGAATAGATGGATAAAGGAGTTTTACACAATAATATTGGATTATTTTATTCTGTTCTGGGAATGTTTTATCTCACACTCAGAAGCCCAGGTATTTGCAGTATGTGTTGGATAACCAGAAAGCTGGGTTGACGATATACACACCGTCAGCTTTTAAGTGCTGTGATTCCATTCCTGTCTGTAGCAAAAGGCAGCAACAGGTAAAAAAAAAAAAAAAAAACAGTGGGTGCTGTGAGAGATGAGAAGACTTCTTGCACACAGGCAGCATGAATCAAAGGTCACAAAAGGGATATGGTCTGTGCTGATTGTCGTGAATAATGCTTTCTTCAAGCGCTGCCTTCTGCCAGTAGGGTTCAGTCCTTGGAGCCTGGTCAAAAAACCTTGAGTCACAGTGACTTCAGTGCTGAAGGGGACTCAGCAGAGGGTTGCCCTGTCACCTGGCCTGTACACCCACCCACCACCTAGCTTCTGGCCCAAACTCATCTGACAATTGTTGTTGTTGTTAGGTGCCACTGAACCAATTTTCAACTCATAGCCACCCCATGCGACAGAGTAGAACGTCCCCATAGGGTTTCTAGGCTGTAATCTTTATAGGAGAAGATCTCCAGGTCTTTCTTCTGTGGGGCTGCTGGGTGGGTTCGAACCTCTAACTTTTCCGTTAACAGCTGAGTGCTTAACTTTTGCACCACCAGGGCTCCTTATCTGGCAATTAGCAGTGAGTGAAACAAAAACAAAACCAGTTGCCACCATGTTGATTCTGACGCATGGCAACGCCACATACGTCACAGTAGAATGGCACTCCACAAGGTTTTCAATGGCTGTGACCTTTCAGAAGTAGATCACCAGGTCTTTCTTCTGAGGTGCCTCTTGATGGATTCGAACCACCAACTTTTCAGTTAGTAGTCAAGTACTTAACTGTTTGCATCACCTGGGGACTCCTAGTAGTAAAATATTACATTTCCACTGTGAGACTCAGAAGTTTAAATGATGTCACTTAACATCCCATAACTGAAAACCACAAACACTTACCTTTCTCAGAAGTCTTTTAATGTATTAGGAATAAATAAGTGACTAAAAGGAGGCTATGAGTCTGTATCAGAGAAGCAGAGCCAGTTAACAATTCTGCCATTCTTACCTGGCTCCTGGAAGTGTTAAAGTACTGCCTGGTGAAAGCCAAGATATCTTCGGTTTCGTTCTTTGAAAGGAAGTGGGAGTCTTCATCCTGCCTGAGGCTGAGGAGGCTGTGTAGGTAGAACGTATACTCCGTGTTACTCATGCTGAGCTTTGAAGAGCAGATCTCTTCCTGGTGGACAATGTAATAGAGGAGGAGAAGGGAAATCCTCTGGAACACTTCCTCTCTGAACTGATCTTCAAAGTCTGCTCCAGCTATCAGTAACAGAGCATCTGGTTCAAAGCACTGCTCGAAAAAAAAACAAAAAACAAAAAACAAAGTTTTACAAAGAGTCCCAGAACACTAACGACCCCTGAGTCTCCACTGCCTATTACTTTATAAGTAGTGAGGAAAAGGTAGGCAGGCTCAAAAGCCAGATTCAACTAAGACAGCTGTACTCGGACTTGTACATAATGATGGTGTCCTTCTAGGGAACCCTTTTTCACTAAGAGTAGTCCCTCTGTCTCTAGCTACAGTGGCCAGAAGTTATCCATTTGCCACCATGAGTAAAACCAGTGACCCTTTGACACTTAAAGCGATGCCCCATGGCACTTACCATCAAGTCCAGACTCCTTACATTTTCCCACAGTTTTCTCCATGGCCTAGCTCCTACTACTCTCACTAAAATTCTACCTCTAGGATTTTCTGTCTTCCACCAAGCTCTTCCCCCCATCTTTCAGGTCTCCTTGTTCCTCTCATTTCTCGGGGCTCAGTTTAAAGCACCACCTTCTCAGGAAAGCCTTCCGGAATACCCTGTCCAGAGCAGAAAGCATAGTGAGCACTGTACAGTAGCAATATAATACAACCCACACCTGGGAGCCACACGTGTCATTATTAATCTTCTAGTAGGCCCTTTGGAGACTCTGGATGGTGCAAACTGCTAACATGCTCAGCTGCTAACTGCAAAGTTGGAGCTTCGAGTCCACCCAGAAGTGCCTCAGAAGAAAGGCCTCGTGATCTACTTCCAAAAAATCAACCACTGAAAAGCTTTTGGAGCACAGTTCTGTTCTGACACACACAGGGTCACTACCTTTGAGTCAAACTCATCTCAAGAGTACCTGGTTAGTAGCTACATTTAAAAAAAATAATAAGAAACTGGTGAAATTAATTTAAATAACCTTTTTATCTAATCTTGTATATACAAGATATGACCATTTCAACACATAAGCAAAATTTAAAAATCATCAGTGAGATAGATGTCTTATATTCCCTTTTGTTGCACTAAGTCTTCCAATTCTGGTGTGTATTTTACACTTTCCAGCATATCTCAGTTTGGACTAGCCACATACCAAGTGCTCAACAGCCACATGGAGTGAGGGGCTACCATGTTGGACAGTGCGGTATCTTTTTATTTTCTTCAGAGCACTAATATCCTAAAATTACTTTGTTTATTGACTTCCTCTATTCCGTGTGAGAACACGGACCCCACTAGGTTAATGTCTCATCTGCTTTGTGCAAGGTTCTGTCCCCAGCACCTAGCACAATGCTGGGCACTTAAGAGGTGTGAGAGTTGAATAAATGAATGAATGATTGAATGAATGAAAGCCACTTCCCCGTCTTCTATGCCACATAAGAGAATTAATAAGACAATGTTTCTGCATACATATTTGCTTCACCAAAACCAAAGGTAGGTCTCTGGTTCTTCTAATCTGAGAAGATTACATGGCAGAAGAAAGTATTTGCGGTAACGTGGTGAGACAGTGAGAAAAAGATGGGCACAGGGTCGTGGACGGGAACCCCTCTCAGCAAGGCAGAAGCTGCCTTCCTTCATAGACAGTTGGGCGATCTCAGGAATTCTCAAAAGATCAAAGCAGCAGCTATTCTGCAGCCACACCACCTCAGAGCGTAGGCATGGCTGTCTTGAGCCCCAAGAGATTTGTTCCATGGTGAAGACAACTTACTACAATCTCCCTCTGTCTGTCCTTCTCTGAGGTGGAAGTTTCTGGAGCTCTAACTCCATGTCTGCTGTGCAGCCCACTGAGTAACAGCTGGTACATACCGTCTGAGTCAGGAAGAAACAAATGTCATCCATATCCAAAGCAAAGCATTAATCACGTTCTTCCCAGAGCCAGGCAGACTCCACACCCTCCCCACTCAACTGCAGCGGGGAGGGGGGAGGTGAACTCAGAAAACAGACACAGGTTTCACAGTGCCGGCTCTTAATGCGGAGGTTTAGCTCCACCACCCAAATCTCAGCAGCCCTTCTCTGTTCCCTAAGTAACCCATGAGAAAAGTCCACGGCTTGGCAGCCATTGGCAGGGCTGACACCAAGACCTAAGGAAGTGAATCAGTTGAAAACAAAAATGTCATAAATTCATTCTTTGTAGGAAATGACCTCCTGAAACCAAACTATTGGTAGTACCAGCTACCCTTTACTGACAGTCCTGTGCCCAGCATCTGCTAAACACCTTATCTATTCAGGCTTTTCTCACTGTATGAATCTAATTGGTTGTAGAAAACATAAAGGATAATAAAATTTTTTGATAGAAGGAACCTTATATCACGACTTTAGGTGGGAAAAATAAAATGTCCCCAGCTTATATAATAATCTAGCAAATATGTCTGCATAATAGAAAGCATTTAGAATGGCAATTACCTAGTTATTTCATGCATAATGTGTTAATTAATTGGTACATCTGTGTGTAGTATGCTGTAAGGATTCTGCGCAGGATAAACATGCATTATGTTTTTCTTCAAGGAGCCCTGATGACACCGTGGTTAAGTGCTCGAGGGCTAACTGAAAGGTCGGTGGTTTGAACCCAGCAGCTGCTCCATGGAAAACAGATGTGACAGTCTGCTTCCATAAAGATTTACAGCCTTGGAAACCCTATAGAGCAGATCAACTCTGTCCTATAGGGTCTCTATGAGTCAGAATTGATTCAGTGGCGATGGGTTTGAGTTTTTTTTTTTTTTTAATGTTTTTCTTCTAAGATGGACCCATCTATATACTTGATGTTCAGCACCTTCAACCAGTAATTTTCTCTGCCTCATATTTGATAGGAAAAGGGGTCAGTAAGGAGGATTGAGGTTTTCAAAGACTCTTATGTCAATCAGAATGAGAACATAATACAATCAAAGTGTTGAATAAGTTCATATGGAGATATTTTTAAGCATTTCTCAAGTTGCTTAATGGGGCTGGGTAACTAAGAAGAAGGATATCAACAACGCAAGGAGTAGAATGCTTAAGAGGCCACCAGACCATGCACATGTGACTGGGGCTCAGCTGACCAGCACACAGCACTGGACTTGACCATGCCCCATCCCACCTGAGGTTCCTGAGTCTCCTGCCAATTCCCAGCTCTTCCCCAATGTTTTTGCTGTGCACCTTTCTAGCACTGGGATAGAGGGATGTGGCATAGGACAGCAGAGAATTGGGTAAGAAGCGGGTATTCATTCCAGAGTTGGTTTGTAAAAACATACAATGTGGAAGGCAAAAATGGTACCTGACTCTACAAAGTTTAAGGTAGTTACAGAAGCATCTTATTTTGTCTGGATAGAGATTTCCATCATTTTGAATAAGCAGTTCTTTGCTTAACCCTTGCTTTAGTTTTTGAGGCCTCCTAGACTGAAGCTTAACTGTGAATTAAATGACTAGGGGCTGAAAACTTTGTACTATTTTATGAGATTTGTGCCTTAGAGAAGTTACCTTAATAAAGAGGACTTCGGCTTCCAGAGCTATCCTAAGGAAATGTTCACTCCTACACTGGGCATACACAGCCATTTGCCGTGGAGCAGACTCTGACTCATGGTGACCACATGTGTGTCAGCACAGAACTGGGCTCCGTGAGGTTTTCAAAGGCTGATTTTTCATATCCGGACTCCCAGGTCTTTCTTCTGTGGCACTTCTGGGTAGACTCAAACCTCCAACCTTTCTGTTAGCAGCCAAGCGTATTAACCATTTGCAATACTCAGGGGGAAACAGGATTAAAAACACTATGGGGGTTGGTGGGGTGGGCTGAAATTTTAAGTTAATCACCACTAGATTTGCTTTTGTTTTTAAAGTCTTTAGCAGGGACTCAATTATATTTGAGAGACAGTGTTCAGAAAAAGTTTGCAATGAGTCCCCCCCTCCCCACAAATAGGCATCAAGTTCCATCCAGACAGCTGACTGTTTGGTAAAGTGACTCTTTGTTAAAGAAGAATAGACTCATTCAGGAATAATCCATTGATTTTCCTTTTAATCAAGTCAGGTGGGGGCATAAGGTTTAAAGGAAAAAACCATGGATTTCTGAGAATTAGTTTTAAATATTTCATAAGGAAATAAACTTGGGGGGGGAACCTGAATAAAATATGAGGACAAGTCCTACCAAGTTAAATGAAATATCCAGATACCAACACCAGTTGCCATTAATTCCAACACCTAGCAACGCCATGTGTGTCAGAGTAGAACTGTGCTCCATAGGGTTTTCAGTGGCTGGTTTTTCAGAAGTAGATCCTCGTAAGAAAGGCCTGGTGATCTGCTTCTGAAAAATCAGCCATTGAAAACCCTGCAGAACACAGCTCTACCTTGATACACGTGCAGCTTCCATGAGTCAGAGTTAATTTGGGGGCAACTGCTTTGGTTTTTTTGACAGGTGCTTCTGAGGAGGGCGGTTCACAGTGCCCTGCAGACCCTGCTCCATTGTCCCTGGAAAAGGAAGGATCAGACATTACTGTGAGGTAGAGGGAACCAAGAGTCCCTGGACTCCCATGCCATATGTGTATGGCCATGTGATCTTCGCCTAATTCTCTGTGAGGAGGAACTCACTACCTCAGACTTATGATGAGGTAGCTGAGGTTGAGCATGTTCTAACAGTCGGTAGGTGCCAGAACAGGGATTTAGGCCCATTGCTAACCGACCTTTTCGCTTCACCATGTCAGGAACCTAGGTAGGGCCATGATTCCCATCTTTGCTGAAGCAGAATTCGTTCTCTTAGGGTTACTTGATCCTTTATTAAGTTCATTGAAACTCCCTTCTAACATTTCTCTTTTAAAAAAAACAAAATAAAATAAAAAAGAAGCCATGATCAGGAAGAACTATCCACTTTCAAAGGCACAGTGGTCTGTCTCAGTATGATTTAGATTGATTTTTAAAATTTCTGGTTTTACCCAGACCCAAAATAAAATTGGGAACATTTATTCCCTCCCACAAATTCAAGACACCACCTCCTCCTTTTTTCAGACATTCAGGGGTATGGAAACACCCCTGTTGCCCTCTTTTTACCACAGGATTTCTGCGTGAGCCCTGCCTCTCAAGCACAAAGTCGCTAAAAAACCAAAAAAGACTGAACAACAAGCTGAAGCCTTGCGGTGTTTGTGAAATCATTAGAACACAGTTTCCCCCGGCTGTTCTTAAGTGACACGGAGACATTTGTGGGTTCCTCACTGATGGGTGAAGCTCTCGGTGAACTGAAGTCCTCAGAGCATGTGAGGCCAAGATTCGGCCTTTGTTTCATCTCAGTCTCTTTCACAGAAAAAAAAAAAAAAGAAAGAAATAGTAGCAGCAAGAGGATGAAACCATTAAAGGCAGCGTTTCACTTTCTGGGAATGAAATCAATTCAAATTGAAGACAATTTGGCCAAACTAACAGAAAACAGTAAGTGCAAGACAGATACCCCCCCTAAAAAAATGAAGAACGATTTGGCATGTTTACATTCCCCCTAACAAAACTAGTATTCGACCAGCCTTAATAAGGCCCTTCAAGTTGTTAGCGGAGAACATTCCCCTGAAGCAAATTCTTAGAGACCATGAATAAGATATGACTCCTAGTTACTTCCAGTGAGAAGTCATTTTTTTCTTAGGTTGCTCTCTATATAAAATATTGTCATCACAGAGGAGTTACCTACTGTAACACATGTTTTCTCTAAGAACCACCGGGAATTTTAATAATTATTATATTACTTATTGTTTCTACAGAATAGAGAGAAATTCTCTCCATGAGCAAGACCCTTCTGTCGTAAAATTTAAAAAAATGAAAAAAAAAAAAAAACCACTTGGCCAGTAAATATTTTCCCTAGAACTACGCATGAGGGAGAAAGTCTGCCAAAATTTATTTTGGGGTAGTTACTTGCTTCTGTTTCATTTATTTATTCATTCATTCACTTATTTATTCACGGGTTTATTCTGAAAAAAATCTAGTGGGTCAAAAAAGGGAGGATGAAGAGCGTTTTCGGTTTGCAGCTATTTTAAGACATGGCCGCTGGGCGCTTACCTCCTGTGCCGCTGTTCCTTGTAATCCCACCTTCCTTCTGCCATACCACCCACCTGCCCTCATGGTAACCTTCTCAGTCCCATCTGTTCTTACATTAAAATGGCCTGGCAAAAAAAAAAACTGTTGCCATAGATTCTGACTCACAGCGACCCTATAGGACAGAGTAGAAAAGCCCCATAGGGTTTCCGAAGAGCTGCTGGTGGATTTGAACGGCCAACCTTTGGTGTAGCAGCCATAGCTCACTGTAGCTCTTAACCACTGCACCACCAGGTTCCCAAATGGCCCGGAGAGCTTTGAAAAAATCCCTCCTTAAGCAAGTGACATCTCGATCTCTGGAGGACAAGCCCAGCAGGGGTGTTTTGTGAGCCCTGCCCAGGTGATTCTGATGTGCAGCCAGGACTGAGATTCACAGCATAGGCCAGGAAGAGGCTGTGAGTCAGGACTCACGCACTGCAGCTCCAATTTTAGGTCCACCTCTATCATTTCCTTCCCCCAGCCCCAGATTCTTCATTTTTAAGATGATTATCTAATTCATTAACTCCCCACCACACAAGATACTAGCAAAAATCAATATCCAGCAGAAAGTACTTAAAATTCAACTTCAGACAATTATCAGAATAATATTAACACAAAATAATACAGGAAAACCTGCAAAAACTGGAACAAGTCTAAGGCAGAAACCTGACAGAGAGGGAAAACTCAAATATTTTCCACTAAAATGAGCAATAGAAAAGTGGTAAGACTTCACCCTGTCAAAGGCGGAAAACTTTTGAGACCTGGGAAAACAAGGCAGTCCCAGCAAGTTCTGGCTCTCAACGGTTTCACTGCATTAGCAAAATATTACTATTATGCTACAGAAAACAAATGGCATCTATTTGTGCAATCCTGTGAAAGTTCACTGCAGGCAAAAGAAAAGGATTAGTAAATCAGAAAGAAGACTAAAAGTTCACATTTGCAAATAAGTATCTCTAAACATGTCGCTATGAGTCGGAATCGACTCGACGGCACTGGGTTTTTGCAAACATGCAGAAGGGCTATGGAATGGCTTACTTAAACATTTCCTTTTTAATGATGAAATGTTCTGTCTTTACCTGTTATCCACAGAATGCTGAATGACTGGTTATATCCCAGATATGGGAGTTATTTTACCACAATGCATTGCCTGCCTGGACATTGAAAGATCTAAATGACTATACAATCCATTAACCTCTTTCAAACGTGCCCTGCTAATTGATCCTAGTTCTACTGCACTGACCAGATTGCAATCTTCTTGCATTCCATTTGTCCTCCGTGGGCACCCAGTTTCCTGCAACAGTCTTTTCATGAGGCTTTTTGACTGGTTCAGAGGTGGGTGGTCACCAGCGGAGAGAATTCGAAGTACATCTGTCAGATGGCCTGGACTCCAGGTGCTGTTGTTGTCCTGGGTTGAAGGGTTTTCTGGCTGAGTTTCTACCATAAGGCTGAGTAGAAGCAACAATGGCATCCAAAATATTGAAAACTTTGTCCAGAAACACATTTCTGTTCTTCCTTTTACTTGAGTCTGTCTTGGATGGAGAAGAAGAGGGGAATGCTGTTCACAGTGTAAACTTGCAACAGGAGAAATTTCTGTGGTGAAGGGGAAAAATAAAGGCCTCAATTATTTCGCCTGCAACATGTTTGAAAGGATTCATTAATTGGGTGGCTAAGCTGATTTGTAATGACAAGCTGTTTCTAAACAACAGGGGGTCTGTAGGTATTTCATAACCCTAAACACCAGGAAAACTACCATGGCTGTAGACATTCAAACTGTAGCAGGTTAGCTAAGAAGCTTATTTTATTGTCTTTCTGTGAACTACACATGCAGTTGTTGTTATGTGCTGTTGAGTCAATTCCAATTCATAGGACCCTATATGACAAGGTAGAACTGCTCCATAGGGTTTCATAGCCTGTAATCTTTATAGGAGCAGATTGCCAGGTCTTTTCTCCAGAGGAGCGGCTCTGGATTCAAACCACAGACCTTTCAGTTAGCAGCTGAGCACTTAACCATTGAGCCACTGGGGCTCCTTGAACTAAGCATAGAGTCAGAAAATTAGGAAGAATACATTTCTCAGTTTATCCTGCACATGGTACAAGTTCTAAGACTCAACAGAGGAAACACTTGCATTTTATCTCATAGTAAAGTAGAATTGCAAGTGATCTGTGCTCCTAATCACTGAAGTAAGGGAAAATAATGTTTACTGAATTACCAACATAATGTTGAATTATAAGGCTTTAGACAAAGTAGTGTACTGGAGGAAAATACCCACTTTCAGGCATTCACTTCTGAGCTCACTGATAATTTTGTTGGTTTATTAAGAATCAAGATTCTGGAGTACAAAATGTCTTAGGAAAACAAGAGAATTTCAGGACCTCACCAGTCACGATGAGACCAATCACTCACCGGTCACTGATGGGGGGGTGCAGATTTTAGGTTAATCAACGTTCTGGAAAAAAATTAATCTCTCCAGCCAATCGCTTAAGACACACAAAATGTTAACAGCATCTCACGTCAGATCCTGGCCGAGAGATGAGCTGATAATGACTGTGGGGTAGTCACAAAGACGAGGGATTACTTTTACTGTTTAAAAAAGAGTTTAAGATTCTTACGCTAGCGTTTAAAAACGGCGGAGGATGATACAAACATTTCTAAACCCAGTGCTTACCTTCAGAAGATAGATAAATGGTTATTTATCTGGAGCTCTGCGGCCTTTTAAATCTTGGAGAGTAATTCGTGGTTACAAAGTCCTTCGTTTTTAAAATTCCTTGATGGTGCACTGGGAACTCGAGGGGATTATTCAGCCTGGAGAAGTTTCCAGTTGCTATGGAGAGAGCGGCTCTGAAGGTAACAATGAAGGTGGACAAAAGTGAGAACACTTTCTGTCTGGCAGATTTTCAGGATAATTAAATAAATGTGGCTAATGAATCAGACTCTTTGTATCAATATTTACCAATTTACTTAGAATCATCTGCAGTCACTTGCCTTTTAAGGGATGGAATCTAGGTCAAAGGATCTCACCTTGCAGAAATGGAAAGACTGCAAAATCAAGATTTCTTTCTCTCCAGTTGATTCTTTGATAACTGTTTTATCCAGACTTAAACCAAGCATTTGCTGAAAAGATGTGCTCTTTAGAAACTTATTTATTTGACAAGGTACAGAAGTTTAAAAAATTAAGGCACTTATAAATGGATTTTTCAGACAAAAAGAGGACAATAAAACCTGGGAAAGCTGGAACCTGTGTAAGGCGGAAACCTGTCAGAGAAGGAATAAAACATTTTCCACTAAAAGGAGCTATTAAAAAAAAGCGGTAAGACTGCACCCTGTCAAAGGTGGTGAACCTTCAAGACCCAGAAAAACAAAGCAGTCCCATTGAGTTCCAGCTCTCACAATTTTCACCGTATTTGTTGAAGGAATAGTTTTTACCTCGGAAATAAGTGGAGCAGGTAGGGAATAGTAAGTAGCATTTATGTATTGTGATCCTCAGAATCTAGGGTGGAAGTTATTGTATCTAACCCGTCAGGCTCTGCAACACACAGGCTCTCAATAAATTACTGGTCAATAATTGGTAAATTTTACAGGAGGTAAAAGTTGTTAAAAACCCAAGCTTTCAAAATGGACAGAGCACATGCAAATAGTACATAGTTCATGGACACAGGAAGTGAATCAGAAGAATGTGCTGGCTGGATAGACACTTCTAAGTTCACAGGGGGCAGTGGGCTGCAGGTGGTGAGGCAGAGAAAAGTAGAAGAGAAATCAATCGGCATAATTAGTCTCATCAATCAGTAATTGGATATGGTAATCGACACCAACAGGAGGGGTAATCCTGAGAGAATGCTAGTAAGACTGATAGAAATAGAGAAAGCAGAATTCCCATAAGACACCCAGCTTCTCTTTAATAACCCATCATGGAGCACTTGCGGATTTATCTCAACTGTCAAGGGAAGAACTTGGCCTGTTCCCCAAGCTCTGGGGTGAGATTAACTGGAGTTAGAGTCCAGAATCATCAGTCAAACAGTGGAGTGAGGAGTTGGACTAAAGTCAAAACCTCCAAGCTGAGAATTCAGTGGAAGCAGAGAAGCGAGAAGAGAATGGGCTCAGGACCAGAGAGGGACTGGACATAACCACAGGGGGACTGAACATGACAAGAGGGGGGAATGGACATGACCAGAGGGAGAATGGACAGGACAAGAGGAGGGCTGGACACAACCACAGGGGGCCTGGACATGACCAGAGGGGGACTGGACATGACCAGAGGGGGACTGGGCATGACCAGAGGGGAAATGGGCAGGACTAGAGGGGGACTGGGCAGGGCCAGAGGGGGACTGGACATGACCTGAGGGAGACTGGACATGACCAGAGTGGGAATGGGCAGGACCAGAGTGGGGCTGGACAGGGCCAGAGGGGGATTGGATAGGACCAGAGCAGGCCTGGATGTGACCAGAGTGGGACTAGACATGACCAGAGGGGATTGGACAGGATCAGAGTGGGACTGGACAGGGTCAGAGAGGGACTGGACACGACCAGAGAGGGACTGGACATGACCAGAGAGGGAATGGGCAGGACCAGAGGGGGACTGGGCAGGGTCAGAGGGGGACTGGGCAGGGTCAGAGGGGGACTGGATCACAGCACCCTACAGGCTCCTGGTCTGCTCCTGTCCTTATGACAGGGACCCTGTGAACATCATTTTTAGGCTCAGCCTTATCCCAGTCTCAGGACTTGTGGGTATGTTACTAAGGAAAAGCAGTCCAACACGTGTAGTGATTAAGCAAACTATATGGTCCTGCTGTAACCGGATACCTCTAAATTCCTGTGCTTTGCCTTGTTCCTAGAATTAAGCTCTCATTTCGTCACCCAATTCCAATTAGCATATCACTAAATCTGTCTCACTCCCAAGTCCCACAGTATATCCTGCTTAGTTGCTTCGGCACTGGATCCTGATTTGCTCTGATCAGTCCTCCCAGGGACAGTGGTCCTGCTGGGACTTTGCCACCTTCTGTATTTCCCTACGTCAGCGATCAGCCTGAAAGTCCCATAGTGCCTGGCCTGAGAGTTCCTGAAGCTAGAGATTCCCTCGTAATAGGGCCCCAACGTGTTAACTCCTGCAAGAATTCTCTAACACCAGCTGCCAGTCTCAACTGGTCCCAGTACCTCTATTCTAGCTACAAGCCACTTGACTCCAAAGTACATAAACTTCCTCTCATGGTTGTGTGCCAGCACCTGCTCCATTTGGCCTCAAGCTTGCTCCACCTTTGTAGTTGTACTACAGTCCAGCCACCAACCATGTTCCCGTTCCCATCACGTGGTGAGACAAGACTGAGGAGGGGCAGGGGAAGCCCTGGATTTAGGCTTCCAGGCAGACAAAGCAGTGCAGGGCTGGCAGACAGGTCACAAGAAAGAAAGGGGAGCAATCAGAGACTGAAACACTTGGCTGAACATGGAGGTGTCACTCTTCACCTGACTCTGGGTTGTAGCTTAAACCCCTCACACCAAACCTGCCTGCTTCCCCAATAAATCTGAAACAAATTTTTCTTAAGCATGTTTATATTTTCAATTTAAACCAACTTCTTCGGGTAATGAGTTTCATATGTTAACCCACTGTGTAACAAAGGAGCTAATTTACTTCTGATTTCTATTTACAAGGCATTTAGCCCACATTTGGGATCAGTCTCGTCTGATGCAATATTTCCTAACATGCAGGAGCTAATTTGTGCTATCCCAGGAAGACCTAGTTGTTGAAGGTGCTGGTGTTCTAACCAATCAGTCCTTTTTTTTAAATCCAGTTACAATTCTTTGCCTTCTGGTGTGTCCTGAGCTTCAAACTTCTTTCTCAGGTCAATATAATGTGTTTATGTATGTACCCTGCCTTGACCCAGAGGCCCACCAGGATTCATAAAATACAGCAAGATGACAGCAATTTAAGAAGAGACCCAAAACAAGGATATAGACATCTTGTGGGTAGAGTTCAGGGCTGCCATGGGCAGTTGTGCAGGTTGGGCATTATACAACCCTAGCAATCAACGTTAACTTTTGTAATCATCATAGATTTACACATTTATTACAATAATTTCTCAGCAGATATCTTGAAGAAAGGCACTTTTCTTATTCACAGACATGCATGGTTTGGGCAGGTGGCAGGGCTGCAGGGGCTCATCCTCCTCAGCACCCTGCCTTCCCCTTGTGGGGCCATCTTGGATGTTTAGCACATTCCCCTCTTTCTTGCACTTAAGAGATCAGGTATCAAGGTGGAAATTATGCGAGCAAAAATGATATGCAACATTCCGAAAGTCTGTGTTTGTCACAAAACTCTTCTTCCAGGGAGGTAGAGAAAATGGAACTTCTTAAAGCATCTTTCTTCATGTCTTTTCTACTCTTTTTTTTTTTACCTTTACTTGTTCAAATCCTGTGGGAGTTAGCTAGAAATATTAAAAATGAAAGGATATATTGAATGCTTAATATTTATTCAGAATACTGAGTACCAGGCTAAAACATGGGGAATTTTTTTCCTTTTTAGTTTAGCTTCTTATTTTATTTGGTACTAAAACTAAGAACTATCATATTTTTACACAAATAGTGTGCACCTTCTATGTTTGTTTGCCAACTGCACCCTTCCCTCCCCCTTCCCCCCACAACTATTAAGCACCACTATGCCAATTTTTTTTACATGTTGCTATAAAAGAAAATTAGCATAGTGTGCTTACGCAAGTACCTTGAGGGGAGGGGGAGGTTGGCAAACAAACGTAGAATGCTTATGTTATTTTGTGTAAAAATATGATAGTCTTTCATAATTTGAGGTTAAGAAATATTAGATTTATGTAACTGTCAACCTTTATGTTTTACTTCACAATTCAGAAACATTGGATTTCCCAGAATATTTTTAGAAAAATAACAGGATCTGTATTTAATACTTTCTCCTGCTTTAAAAATTAAGACTTCAGTACCAGTGGATGGGTGTATCAAAATGATGTGACTTGTGCTAAGATTTCTACCTTTTGAAATTCCTCGAAGTTTAATGACAATTTTTTTTTTAGCTTTAAAGCCAAATGTTGCCAAGAAGGAATTATTCAATATTTTTATGTTGACTAAGCTATTACCATTCACAAGCATTCTACAAAATAAGTTGTTCACTCCTTATTCCCTCTGAGCCTGAGATTTTTGTCTCAGTATGAAAAGGGATCTTTCCAGTATTTGTGCAGTTACTAGGTACATTGTATAACAAGAAAATTCGTGTTTAAAATTTTATCTATAATACTATATAAAGTATTCTTAGTGATTGTCCACTGGTATTAAGACTATAGATGATTTTTTTCATCTATTTTCTATATTTTCCAAATTTTCTATAATAAATATGTATAATTTTACAGCAGGAAAAAAATCATATTAAAAAGAAGACCACTTTAAGTCAGTGGGTTTTCTTTTCTTTTTTAAGCAACAAGGCTCTTCTTAGGAAAAAATTCTTAGAGGGAAACCTAATACACACCTGAGGAGAATGATAATTGTGTTTGGGGTAAATTTTTTTTTTTTTTTTAATTGCTTGTGGAACCCCACCATAAGGTGGGGCAAAGGTACCTGGAAAACCTCTCATCAGTGATGCACTTCTGTAACTGCTGACAACCCTCTTGTCCAGATCCCTGTGGTCCAGTAGTTGCTGCTTCCATGCTCCATGTGGGACTCAAACTTTGTGGAGGCTGGGAACCTCCTTGTCTATTTTAGGCACTCTTTTCCATCCCTCCCCTCAGAGCTCTTGTCAAGTTTAGGACACTGCTTCGGTGGAGTGGTCTAGACCCTGGTTCTCACTGGACCCAACTCCCTGACTCTTCCCTCAGTGCGAGGGCCGCTTCCCTTCTTTCTCTCACTTCTCTCAAAGGTGCTCTCTTTTCTCCACTTGCCCTCAGGGACCCCGGCATAATCTCTTTGATGAAAGTGAGCTCTTATAAAAACAAAACCAAATCAAATCCATTGCCATAGAGTCGATTCTGACTCATAAAGCCCTGGAGGTTCAGTTAAGCAGACTACTACGTCTTTCTTCCACCAGCAGCTGGTGGTTCAGGCCCACCAGCCGCTGGTGGAAGAAAGACGTAGTAGTCTGCTTTTGTAAATATTACTGCTTTGGAACCCCTATGGGGCAGTTCTGCTTTGTCCTGTAGGGTCCGTATGAGTTGGAATCAACTCAATGGCAATGTTTTTTGTTTTAAAGTCAGGAGCCTTTGATACCAAACGTTCTGCCTTCTCTGTGCAAAAAAAAAAAAAAAAACCTACAGCAACAGAGCACTAAAATGCTAGCTTCTTGTGTGAAGTAGGCTAAGAAATATAGGGTTTTTTGGGGTGAATAATCCTAGAATAATTGTTAGGAATGTTAGTGAAAGCTTTCCTAGCAATTTACTGAGAAATGATTCCTTAGTATCTTAGTCATCTAGTGCTGCTGTAACAGAAATACCACAAATGGGCAGCTTTAACAAAGGACAAGGTTTATTCAATCAGTTTAGGAGGCTAGAAGTCTGAATTCAGGGCGTCAGCTCCAGAGGAAGGCTTTCTCTCTCAGTCAGCTCTGGAGGAAGTTCCTTGTCATCAATCTTTCCTTGGACTAGGAGCTTCTCAGAGCAGGAACCCCAGGTCCAAAGACGTGCTCAACTCTGGGCACTGCTTTCTTCGTGGCATGAGGCTCCTCACTCTCTGCTTACTTCTCTTTCCTTTTATCTCTTGTAAGATAAAACATGGTACAGGCCACATATTGGATCAGGAATGTGACCTGAGCAAGGGTGTTACATCCCACCCTAGTCCTCCTTAACATAATTTAAACTTGCCTCACTAACCACAGGCAGAGATTAGAATTTACAAAGCTTAGGAAAATTACATCAATGATGAAATGGAGGGCAGCCACCTGATACTGGGAATCATGGCCCAACCAAGTTGACACATATTTTGGGGGGGCACAATTCAATCCATGACACTTAGCAATATGTTTTCCAGAAACAATTTCCAGAAAACCTTTAATTCCACAAATAACAATTAGGTTCTGCAAGCACATGTGTAGAACTTGCTATGTATAAGTTACTGGTACAGCTTGTGTGAAATACAAAAATGCATAGTATCAAGGCCTCCTCGTTCATAAACTTGGTCTAGTGGGAGTCCCTGGTAAATCTCCAAACAGCTCTATTGCAAGGTGGTCCAGGATGTGTTCTGTGAGCATTGAGGAGGAATTGTTAAACTCCAACTAAGCAGAGAGGGAAAACCAGTTGCCATTGAGTGGATTCCGATTCATGGCAACTCCATGTGTATCAGAGTAGAACTGCACTCCATAGGGTTTTCAATGGCTGATTTTTAAAAAGTAGATACCCAGGCCTTTCTTCTGAGGAACTTTGGGGGGACTTGAACCACCAACCTTTTGAATAGCAGTCAAGTATGTTAACCGTTTGTGCCACAGAAGGACTCCAAGCAGAGGGGGTATTACTTCATTTTTACTGGACTGGATCCAATGAGAAAAATAACTCCACACTAGAGTTTCCTTTTAAATTAAACTTTGGAGAATTGAGAGGAAAATAAAAAGGGAGTGCTAACAAGGAGTTTTTTAAGACTGCCTTTTCGCTTTTGCACCTTCTCCCTACGCATTCCCCAGACCACTCCCCGTCTCTGGTGTAAAAATTCCACCCGCTCCCCCAGCCCCAACACTCACAGAACACAGAACACATCCTGGACCACCTTGTAATAGAGCTGTCTGGAGATATGCCAGGGACTCCCACCAGACCAAGTTCATGGGTGAGCAGGGCCTTGATATTTTGTATCTTTGTATTTCACACATGCTATACCAATCACTTGTACAAAGAAGGTCATAAACATCTGACTCATTCCATCATATTTCAGCTTATATATCACTTTCTTAAGCCCTCCCCAGCCCCCGATATGTACCTTCATGGTTTTGCCTGTAATTTTCTCCCATAGCACATGTTTCGGTAACAATGAACAGTTATTTGTGTATTTGTTTTAAACTCTGTCTCCTCTGCAGGACAACAACATCTATAGGGGGAGGGACTGTGTTTTTCTGTTCACTTCTGTATCCCCAGTTTTCACAGTGCCTGGCATACAGTGGGTGCTCCATAAATATTTGATGAATGAATAAATTAAAGATGGTATGAATAAGCCAGAGGAGGGGACGTGGATTCGAATTGGGTGATCCCTGGATGGATAAAAGGGGAATTAATGTGGTCAGGGGGCGTGAGGCTGTGGGAAGAGAGGCCTAGCTTAAGAAAAAAATGATTCATCCACAGAAAAAGAAAAAACCAGAGCCACGATGACAAAGTGCTGGACGGAGAAAACGGTAACATGGGAAGGCGGGGCCTCCTCTCTTGTTCTACTCACCCTCCTCCTTTTCTAAAGAGGCACTGAAGTAAGGACTCCAACAAGTTTACTTGCTGAACTGAGCCCCTTTTGCAAAGAATCATTGCCTCTCAGTATTCCTACTATGAAGAAACTCAGGCCAGATCCTCCTGGAACTGAGTTTCTGTAAGAAACCCAACCAGGGTTTCATAACTGCTTATAAAGAGCCTTACAGTATGAGAGTGGAGGTAGTTAGCCCTGTGTACCACACAGCTATACATGTTGTCACCCAGACAATCCAGGATGTGAATGGCGCCCTCTGGCAATGTGCAATACAACTACCCTATGTACCTCATTTTGGGATTGCCAAGCCAAGGTGATGTTATTGTAACCCAGCTTCCCATCTGTCTTAGTTACCTAGTGCTGCCCTAACAAAGAATGCCACAAGTGGGTGGCTTTAAAAAATAGTAATTTATCATCTCACAGTTTTAGATGCTTGGAGTCAGAATTCAGTGTGTCAGCAGGGCTAAGTGCGCTCTCTCTTTGGGTTCTAGGAAAAAATCCTTGTCTCTTTCAGCTTCTGAAGCCCCAGACATTCCTTGGCTGCTTGTAGATGTGTCTGCATATGAGGTCTGTTTTGCTCCAGCCATGTATGTATTTATTCTGCTGTTTTTGTAAGACATACTCAGGAGGGATTAGATTTGGGACCCACCCTACTCAGGTATGACCTCATTCACATAACAAAAGAAAATCTTCATTTCCAAACAGGATCATATTTACAGGTACTGGGGTTAGGACTTCAACATAACTTTTTTTGGGAAACAATTCAATCCATAGCACTTCTGGAAAATGCATTTCCCTTTGGGGCTTCATAGCATTCCCCATTTGAATTCTTCAGGCTTTGGAGTCTGAGAGGGTGTATAAAAGATTAAAGCCAATCTAGGGGAATGCGGATGTGCAGTGTGATTTGGGATGGCATCAGAAACCAGAGATGGGATGCCCTCAAGTAGAAGTAAAACAAACTGGTTCTCTTCTATCAGTTCCTAGGATGATACTGTTCTGATTTCTTAAGGGCCCTTTGAACAGAACAGACCCTGGAGAGTTGTACTGAGCAGCGATCTCTTCACTGACATATGTTAGTTCACAAAACTGAAGTTCTATCCAGAATCCATGTGCAGTGATCAGGAATTGGCTCTAAGGAGTACGTCATAAAGAGCCTAGGAGTTAAGAGAAAGATTTTCAGGCAGATGTAATTTAAATTTCTGGCTCTGCCATTTATGAGATACATGACCTTGGTCAGTTTACTAAACCCTTCTGAGCTTCAGAGTTCTCATCTCTGAAATGTGAGGATTACATGAGGTAGACCCCTTGAAGAGCAGTGCGTGGAAAATGCCAAAGAAATATTATTATTACTATTATCAAAGCCAGGGTTTTGTTAGATTCGTTTCCCCTTTGAGTTGGTCAAATTCCACAGATCATTTGTGATTGGCCAATCCTGCACTCCTTTGTATCAATACCTCGTTTCAGGCTATGAATATGTAACAAGACTTCTAGTTAAATGCTGTAAGTGTTTATCTCAGAGCTCTCCTCCAAACCCCAGTATAATGAAAGTAGGAAACTTCTTTTCTTTTTTTTTGAAGAAGCATAACCCATCAAATAAAGAGGATAGGTGGGACAATAGCAGTAAAAATAAGCAAATTTCAGAAGCTGGAAATGGATGAGTGGATATTAGCTTGGCATACTAAATTGGGAATTGACATGCATGTAGTGAAAGAAACAAGGGAAACAAGCCTTGTATCACAGTACAACAGGGGGCTCAGGCATAGAGGCATCTGGTACCTTTGAAGGCATGAGCAAGGTGTGAGTCTGAAAGCGGGACTGGTTGGAGGCAGCGGTGTGCTGATAAAGCTGTAACAATTTGCTGCTGGGTGGAGAGTGCTGGTTTGTACCCTAACTGAATTCAGTGGTGTGAACACTCCCTCGAGGACAGATTTCAAGCTATCAACAGGAGGACACGGAGCCCACCCTTGGAAAGAGCTGGGGTGAGCCAGCTCCAGCACACCACTAGTTGAACATTGTCACCAGGAGTTGTTAGACCCCAGTCCCTTCTCTCAACCCACAGGAATGAGTAAATACTCTCCCCTCACTCAGGCACAAAGCTGGAAGTTTACTTTCTGCAGAGGTTGAGTCAGAGGAACTCTGGACTTAAGAGTTATGTTACCCTTGTAACCTAACCTGGTGTTTGTTGGGGGCATGGGGGACAATGAAGGCCAAGTTGGCTTTGAATATTATAGTAAAAATCAGATGTCTGTATCAGATAAGTTTATTCTAATTCATTAGTGGATGGAGACCTTGGAGCACTTCATTTGGTCTAATGAAGTGCAGGCTTCTCTAAGAGGGACCCCAGGGACCGTTGAGAAAGGCGAGGGCAACCATACCCCTTGGCACATGAAGTTAAATCCTGAACTCACACTGGCATCTTGGTTTCTGTGAGCATTGTGGTGGGACTTCTCAGTTGTGTCTTGGATAGGAGAACTTTTATAACACTCAACATTTTCTCTTTCAATTTTTATTTCACCAAAGTTGTCCTGTTTATTGAAGTACCAACTCAGGAAACTTTTGCCCATTTCATCCTGTAATACTAGGGTTTTCAGAAACATAGGTAACAACAGAGGATTTTATTTTATTTTGTTAGGTTTTACAAGAACACTTACTCTACAATTAATTTCTAAAATTGCTTTTTGGATACTAAGTGACTACAGGGTAGGCAGACTACTGAATATATCAGGACTAGAAGCAGGAAGGAGCATGATTTTGAGGTTTCTGAAGGTCAATAAAAGCTCTTCAAAGAGACCTAAAAATGTAACATTTCATAAATTATTTTCTGCCTAGACCATAAATCTGGTTGTGCGGTCACAGGCCAATCATCGTATGTACTCTCGGTCCTAGTTACAGAGTATTTGGGTGCAAGTGTCAAGCAGTCACTTAAAATAAATCATGCAGAAGAACTAAGGGTGATTTCTTGAAAGAATCCAGAACTCCCATGCACTCGAAGGAAGAGTCGAACACCCAGGTCTTGAGGAAAGTGGAACCCAGGTGATATCAGAGGCTTCCTCAGCAGGAACCCACAGACTGGCACTTTAGTGCTGTACCACTGAAGTACCTGGCCTCCCAGGTCCCTCTCTTAGCTCGAATTCCCTAAATGAGATGTCGAGTTGTAGCTGGCCAGTCACTGGGGGCTATAATAGAGAACTAGTTAGGTATGCAGAATCTGGACATAGGCCTGGGTTAAAAGTTCAACTCTACCACTTACTGGCTGGATGAAGTTGGGCAGAATATGAAGTCCCAGCTTCTCATTTATAAAACAGTACCTATTTCATACGTTGGAGTCCCTGGGTGATACAAATGTTTAATATACTGGGCTGCTAACAGAAAGTTTGGCAGTTCAAGTCCACCCAGAGGCACCTCCAAAGAAAGGCCTGGCAACCTACATCTGAAACATTGGCCGTTGAAAGCCTGTGGAGCACAGTTCTACCCTGACACACAGGGGTTACCACGAATTGGAATCGGCTTGACAGCAACTGGTGGTCGTGGATTTCATGAGCTCTTGTAAAAATTCCATGAGATAAACCATGTGCAGTATCTGGCATAGTTGCTTTCACATATTATTTTATATAGAGAGAGATTTTTTTTTTTTTAAAGCCTCTAGTCTAGTCAGCAGGCACTCTCATAGTTTTCTCTCCTAGACTGATGTTCTCTGCAGACCGGGTCAGGGGAGGAGGTCGGCAACTTGGTCCCTGCACAATCCATCAGCTTCTGGCTGTGTTGAGCTAACATAAAACAAGCAGCACAGGACTGCACAGAAATAAGCAGCAATGACAAATGGAATTTCCTCTCCTAGATTATCTCCAGGGTTTAGAGTCAACTTTAGACAAGGCCGTGTGCACATACCTTACCTAGAGAGGGAGAACCTGGCTGCAGGAGATGATTTGTAATCATTCGTAAGTTTTATCTTCAAGACATCGGGATCTTTGATTCAAGAAAAAAAAAAAAAAAGCCTGAACATTGCTGAAGTCCAATTTCCCTGCAGTGAGTTACCCCACAGGGTAGAAATCCACTGAAAAATCCAGCATCACTCAGGAAGCATCATTGGCTCGGGAAGTTTAGAAGGAAACAGAAGTAAAAATCAATGGATGTTATGCAACTATGTGATCATATGCACATATATTCATATATATCATAAAGCACATACGGGGCACAGTTATAGATGCTTTCTAGACATAACCAAACACCTTTCGGGATTTCTGGGTTTGAAGGATTAGGACCATAGTCTCGTGGGACATCACCATCAATTGGCATAATATAGTTCACAGATTGTTTTCTACATCCTAGTTTGGTAAGTAGTGTCCGGGATCTTAAAAGCTTGCAAGTGGCCATCTAAGATCCAACTGTTTATCTCTACTCATCCAGAGCAAAAGAGAAAGAAGGAAACCAGAGACTCAAAGAAGAGCTTAGTCTACAGGACAAATTGTCTACACAAACCATGGCCTCATTTACCCTGAGACCAAAAGAACTAGATGGTAGCCAGCTGTCACTACCAACTATTCTAATCAGGACCATAATAGATGGATCCTGATAGAATGGGGGAAAAATGTAGAACAGAACCTCAAATTCCTTAAAAAAAAAAAAAAATTAGACCTACTGGACTGGTTGAGACTGGAAGACTCCCCAAGACTACTGCCCTGAGATACTCTTCAAACCTTGAACCGAAACTAACCCCTGAGGTCTCCTTGTAGCTAAATAATAAATAGCTCCAAAAATAATGAATACCACCCGTAAGGACTGTGTTCCTTTAGAAAATTACCTATGTGAGACCAAAAGGTCAACAATTAATTTAAAACAAAGATGAAAATGTAAGGCGGTAGGGAAACTAGATTAACAGAAATGGAACAACCAGAGTGGAAACAATGAGGATGTTCACACATTGTGAAGAATGTAACCAATGCCACTGAACAACTTGTCTAGAAATTATTGAATAGGAACCTGAACTGCTGTGTAACCTTCACTGAAAACACAATAAGTATGATTATTTAAAAAATCAATGGATTCAAAGAAGCTTGACTGGGTAGAGGTGAAGGTACCCACTAATTTCCTTACCCTTTCCTGCAGCAACTCTGTTCACTGCCCTCGTTCCACGTTTGACTGTCCAGGAATGCCAGAACCTCTCTCTTTCTTCCTGCCGGTGCTGTTTACACACACACACACACACACACGCACACACACGGAAGACAATTATTTAAAGCAGCATTTCTCAACCATAGGCTGCACCTTGGAACCACCTATGCACCTTATGGACTGGGGCAGGGCCTTTTTGGAAGCTCCCCAAGTGGTTTTACAGAAAATGATTCTAGAGAAGGTCTTTCATTTCTTCACCTGTGTTTGGGCCCCACATCCTCTCTCTATCTAAGGGAGTCTAGGCTCTCCTGATTACAGCCTCTCATCCCTGATTGCAAAGCCTACCCTGATACTTAAGCTTCCCCTCTCTACTAGCTCCTTATCTACACTCAGCTATACTAAAATCTCCCTCTCCAGAGACTTTTGCCTAATCTCCCTTTTCCTTCAACAAACTTCTTGAAACTGCTTTTGCCAAGATCACTAATTACATTTATAATGCTGAATCCATTAGACAGTTTTCAATTCTTATCTCACAAATGCATCAGGCAGCACTTGGCAAAGCCCACCTCTTCCCCCACTGGGGGAGTGGTGGTTCAGTGGTAGAATTCTCATCTTCCATGCAGGAGGCCCAGGGTCTATTCCTGGCCAATGAACCTCACGCACAGTCACCACCTGTCTATCAGTGGAGGCTTGTCTATTAATGTTGAACAGGTTGCAGGGGAGCTTCCAGACTAAGGCAAGCTAGGAAGAAAGACCTAATGATCTACTTCCGAAAATCAGCCAAGGAAAACCCTGTGAATGGCAATGGTCAGATCCCAACAGATCATGGGAATGGCATAGGACTGAGTAGCATTTTGTTCTGCTGCACATGGGGTCCCCCTGAGTCAGGACCAACTAGTCGGCAGTGAGCAACAACTCTACCACCTTCCCCTCAACCCCTTCTGGAAGTGCTCCCCTTCCTTGGCTTTCAGGACACTCTGGTAGTTTTCATCCTCCCTCTCTGACCTCTTCTCCTAAGTTTCCTTGTAAGCTTGTTTCCTGCCCCCCCAAAATCTAGTACTCCTTTGGATTCTGTCTGAAGCCTTCTTTATATTATTTTAAATTCTTCCATTGATTCAGTGGAGGCAACAAACACTATGGAGTGCCACCATGTGCCAGAAATTTTTGTACAAAAAAAAACCAAACTTGTTGCCATCAAGTCAATTGCAACTCATAGTGAGCCTACAAGACAGAGTAGAACTGCCTCATAGGGTTTCCAAGGAGCAGCTGGTGGATTCGAACTGCTGACCTTTTGTTTACCAGCCATAGCACTTAACCACTTTGGTACTTATGAAGAAAACAAGATGTGGTTCCTGCCTCCATGGAGCTTATGGTATACTAGGGAAGGGGAAAACAAACAAACAACTAAAGGAAATATTAAGAAATTGCAAGGAGTGTTGTGATGGGAACAAGCTGTGGCTGAGCTGAAGAACAACAGGATAGAAGCTATCTTATGTCAAGGAGGCCACTCTAAAGTGAAGGACCAAAAAGTGCTAGCTCTTGAGGAGTGGGGAGAGCATTCCCGGTAGAGACTATCAGCATGTTGCAAAAGCCTTAAGGTAAGTGAGCCTGACACATTTGAAATACTAACGGAAGCCCAGTGTGGTTGGAGCATACATAGTAAGGGAGAGCAGGCCAGGGCAGATCACAGGTCCTAGAATTACATTGGGTGTTCTTCTAAATTACACTGGAAGCTACAGAAAGGTATTGAGTTGGAGAATGACATTATACCACCCACATTTTAGGAAAATCACTCTTGCTACAATGTGCATTGTAATTGGAAGGATATGAAAGTTGAAGCAGGGAGACCAAGTAGGAGGCTATTGTTATATTTTAGGCAAGAGATAATGGTGGCTGGACTACGGAGTGATGGTAGAGAGAGGAAGACATGGACAAGTCCATGAGCTATTTGGAGAGTAGAATTGAAAAGACTTGGTGACAAACATGGGGAGTGAGGGAAAGAGATGAAGCAAGGGTGGTTCCAAGGTTTCTAGATTGAGTGGGGGTTGCCATTTACTGAAATGGAGAAGATCAGTGTGGGAAAGGCATGGGGGGGGGGAGCCAGTGTTCTATTTTGTTAAATATGATATGTCTATGAAACATTCAACTAGTACTGTCAAATGAGCAAGTTAGGAGTTCCAAATAGATGTCACGGATAAAGATATAATTCTGAGGTTCATCAGCATATAAATGGCATTTATTCATTCATTTTTCCAGGATCTTATTTTTCTTTTAACTAAATGACTATTTACAAAACAAAACCTATTATTCATTATTCATTTCATAGAAATTCTAATTAGAATGTATTATAAATATATCAAAAGGAAGAAAAAAATTAGACCTAGAAGATGTCTGTCTTTAAATCTTACCAAGTTGAAGAATGACCCAATAAAACAAGTCCACAAAAGAACTTGGGATCGCCTATGACCTACACTGGCAATCCTGGTCAACAGTATACCTTTTTTTTTTTTTTTAAGGGAATCTTCAGTAGTAATGAAAATAATTTTATTACAAGTAGGTCTATTAAGCATCTGACATTTCTCTTAAATTGTAACAAAATAATTAATAAAACAACATTTGAAATAAAAAAAAACAACAACAACATTTGATTTAGACTTACAAGCAAACCAAAAAAAGAAGAAATGTCTCCCAAACTTCCAAGCACACTTAATACGGAGGTAGACCTTTGAGTAAATGTCCTTCAAATTACTCTTCATAATCTATCTACATAAAAAAAAAAAAAAAATTAATTAAGTATTCTGTTGGGTGTAGTCTTGCAGATTTTAAAGATGAATTGTGGCCTGGAAAATGCAGAGAACCACCAAGGTTAAAGCTATATATCAAATACCAGTCAGAAGTTCTGTGGCAAAGAGCTGGTATTGCCTAATGGACCTGTGTTGTGTTGCACTGCTAATAGCATTTTCAGCATCTCTGTAAGCTCTGCCAAGATAGCACTGGGAGCGGCTTCAACCCTAGATTTTTCTGTCATCAATAGTCTACGTACTATCTCAATCTCCTTGTTAAAAGCTATAAGGTTTGGTAGTGTCCAACATTGGGTATAGCCTCAGTTCAGTGGCCCAGTAGGTGTTATGTTGATGTTGACTCCACTATTCATGCCTTGGTGGTGGTCATTGATGTCTTAGATAGGAGTCCTTAGAGGTGATGATGTTGATCATCTCTGTGGTTCTAGTTTTGGCCTTAAATCTCAACCAAATGAACATGTTCTGCTTTCTCTGTTAACTACAGAATGACCTGCTGGAATCCCTGAGATAATACTTTTTGCAGATCTGTCAAATGTTTGGAGACTTGTGGTGAGTTGTGACATTAGATACTGTATGTTCAGAAGAATGGACAGTGTGTACTTAACCACTTGCACTTGGCTAAGCCACAGCAACAGCTTTTGAGCTTGTAGCTTATGTTGTTGTCTGTTTCTGTTTTGGCTCTTTGCAACGTTTTACTACTCGATGCTTCTATATCAGATAGAGTGGAAACTGAAATTCCATTTTTGAAGAGAATGAAGTCAGAATTGCAAATGCATGAATTACAGAGATCGGTGATTGCCCAGGTGTTGTACCTACTACAGACACTGAAATACCATATTTTTTCACTTTTTCAGTCTTTTTTGTGAGTTCCTTAGGGTTGATACCTCTGGTTAGCGGATAATTGGAGCTGTTGGAGGAAGAATTACTGTGGTCCTTTCACCCAGAACATACTATCATTTTTCTTAGTTTTTTTTTTTTCTTTCAGCTCTTGTCTCAGCCTATGTGATTTGTTGGCAGGAGTGCCCTCTTAGCTAAATCATTCTATTTCTTATGAGGGAGTGAGTATTTTGTAAGCTGTTCTTTGATATCCTGAGGCTTGGCACTGTGGAATACGCTTGGTTGAAGACTGTCCAAAAGAACACAGTGGCTTGGATACTCCAAGGATCAGCTTTGGGAAAGGTTACCTGATACTGCCTGGCCTCCTCAAGCTTGTTTTCACTGCTCTTCTCTGCTCACATGGGAACCCCATAGTATTGGGGCTTTGCTGCCTTTTAAGGAAGAAATCTGGCTTCTAGACAAGAAAAGGGAAGAAAGCAAAACAAGCACAAACACTATACACATCTTGAGGGGGAGCTCAGAGGAAATTTGTGGTTCTAGAAGTTCCAGTTGGCTGAGACTCCTCCAAGATTGTGCCAGATTCTTTTTGCTTGGCAGTGAAATCCGAGTCAGCTGCTCAGGCTAAAGTTCCAAACTAGGTTGGCTTCCTTCTTTATTCTCTGCAAATTTGGCCAGGGCATCTACACTGGATGAGGTGTGCCCTGCTTTGTTTTGCATATAACACAGATGTTTGAGACCAGGACCAGGTGCATTTAACCAAGCTGCCGTCCACGTGGGGCAAGGGCTTACAGCAGAGGTACAGAACTGGTGGGGTTGATAGGCTGCCCCTTACTATTTGAGGATACGGGAACAGACTCATCTACAAAAGTGATTCTTGCATAATCTATCTCTAGTTACAGCCTACTGACACACAGCAGCAAGAGCCCAGAGAGAAGCCTAGATATGGCCAAATAAAATTAGGACTTTTTATTATGAGACCCAAGATCAATAACACAAAAAACACAGAGTCTGTAGACCTTCTTAGCTCAGAACTTCTTTGAGGGGATTAAAATCTTGTCAGGTGAACAAACCTTCATATTTAGAGAGGTGGATTCTAGAGACTGTGAATCCCACACCCTCGTTTCTTCTCCACTGGAAACTCCTAATCCCACCTCCTCTGTTCCCACCATTTCAAGGGCCAAGGCTTCTGAATTTGAATTTAACCCCTATGGTAATACATGGGAGTCAGCAAAACACATATACAGTTGATGGAACTATATGGCATTCCATTTGTTTACATACCACTGTCCCTGGCGTATGATAGGTACTTAATCCACTTTCTTGTTACTGTTATGTTGTTGTTGTTAGCTGCTGTGGTGTTGATTCTTACTCGCCACAACCTTATGTCCAATAGAATGAACCATTGCCCATTCTTGCGTCATCCTCACAATCACTAGCATGTTCAAGTCCATATCTGTGGCTATTGTGCCAATCCATGTCATCAAGAATCTCCCTCACCCCTCTGGCCCTCTACTTCCCCAAACATAGTGTTCTTCTCCAAAAATTGATCCCTCTTGATGATGTATCCAAAGCAAGCAAATTGAACATTTTTCTGTAGTGATCCATAAAATTTTCATTGGCTAATTTTCAGAAGTAGATTGCCATACCTTTCTTTCTAGTCTGTCTTTGTCTTGAAGTTCTGCTGAAATCTGTCTACCATGGGTGACCCTGCATGTTATGGATTGAATTGTGTCCCCCCAAAAATATGTGTCAACTTGGCTGGGCAATGATTTCCCAGTATTTTGTGATTGTCCACCATTTTGCCATCTGATGTGATTTTCCTATGTTTTGTAAATCCTGCCTCTGTGGTTAATGAGGCAGGATTAGAGGCAGTTATGTTAATGATTCAGGACTCAACCTACAAGATTAGGTTGTGTCTTAAGTCAATCTCTTTTGAGATATCAAAGAGAGAAGTGAGCAGAGATACATGGGGATCTCATACCACCAAGAAACAAGAGCCAGGAGAATACCATGTCCTTCAGACCTGGGGTTCCTGAGCTGAGAAGCTCCTCACCCAAGGAAGATTGATGTCAAGGACCTTCCCCCAGAGCCAACAGAGAGAGGAAGATTTCCCCTGGAGCTGGTACCCTGAATTCAGACTTCTAGCCTCCTAGACTGTGAGAAAATGAATTTCTCTTTGTTAAAGCCATCCACTTGTGGTATTTCTGTTATAGCAGAACTAGATAACTAGGACACTGTTGGTATTTGAAATCCCCATGGCCTAGCTTCTAGCATCATAACAACACACAGCCACCACAGTATGACAAACTGATAGACAAGTGATGAGATACCTTTTTAGCCAAGTATAACTCTGATTTTCAGAAAATTGAGGGAGACTACCAGATGGAATCCCCTTTGAAGTGTTTATTGCAATTTTTCTCAAAGGTGATGAAGTCTCTTCTATTTCTTCTGTCCACTCGATCCTCAGGAGAATAAAACTAGTTATAGCGTTATGACGGTCATGACCATCAGAAGTTTTCAATTTACTTCCTTTGAGAAGATGAGCAAACCCTGACTTGAGAAGATGGGTATTTTTATGAGATGGGAGTCTCCATAGGAAAAAACAATTTTTTCCTATAGGTTTATATCCTAAGATTGAATGGGAGAGACAAATACACATATTCATTAATGGTGACAGTTAAGGGGATGCAGGAACAGTATAGAATTAGGAAAGCAGAAAGTAGTTTGGGAGCCCTGGTGGCACAGTGATTAAAAGCTCAGCTGCTAACCAAAATGTTGGCAGTTTGAATCTGCCAGCCACTCTTTGGAAACCTTATGAGGCAGTCCTATACGGTCACTATGAGTCGGAATCAACTCAGTGACAATGGGTTTTATGAGGTAGTTCAGGAAAAGAAATACAGAAGTGAATATTAGCACCTATTGGTTAATTAACAAAAAGAATGGAGAAGCTGCTGCTTTAGTTAACTCCCATGCTACTTAGCTACAGGAGCCTGGGTGGAGCAAGATTTTGCTATTGGCTGCTAACTTAAAGGTTGGCAGTTCAAGCCCACACAATGGCTACTAAGCCCACTCAGTGGGTCCATGGAAGAAAAGCCTGGCAAACTGCTTCTGTATCTATGTATTATAGCAACAAAACCCAATGGAGCAGCTCTACTCTTTACTTCAGGGGTCACCGTAAGTCAGATGTATGGCAACATGTTTGGTGGAGGGGTTTTGTTTATTTAGCTTTACTTGGTTATTTACCACTGCTTTTACCTCATGAAACCCTGGTGGCACAGCGGTTAAGAGCTCAGGCTGCTAACCAAAAGGCTGGCAGTTCAAATCCACCAGCTGCTCTTTGGAAAGTCTACAGGGCTGTTCTACTCTGTTCTAAAATGTCACTATGAGTCGGAACTGACTCAACAGCAAGGGGTTTGGTTTGGTAGTTTTTCTTTTTTACCTCATAGATTATGTGAGTTTTCTAACAGCTTTGGAAAAGTGCTATTTCAATGCGAACTGATTCCAAAAGACAGTGCTCATCAAAGGCCTGGCCTGAGGGCCAAAGCATCAGAATCTCTCAGGACACTTGTTGAAATGTGGATTCCAGGACTCTGACCCAGACCTACTTAATCAGAATCATAAGTGTGGGACCAAAGAATCTGCATTTTGAACAAGCTCTCCATGCTATTCTTAATGCCCATCGAAATTTGAGAACCCCTGCCAAAACCCCGAATCTGAATTGTGTGGGGCAAGTACGAAGAGTCTTGAACTTTCTTGTCCTTAAAGAAAAGAATAATAAATCAATGGAAAAGAGAGCATGGTGGCTTTGCAGGGCTCTTTAACTCTAGAGAACTGTGTGTGCATGAACTGTAATTAGACCCACAAGGAGAGAGCTGTGCTAGGAGGGATTTTCTCTCATCCCACAGAGCTAGTTGAATGAGATCAATCATCTTTGCCAAAACCTAATCACACAGAGCTGCCATGAATAATGTTAATATTTTAAAACCACCACAGTGCAGCCTGAACCTCCAGCCCGTTCAAGGAGCCTTTTCAATGTCAGTGTCACCTTTTGTTTAATGGAGCTGCCTGTCAGGGACAATTCCAAATGAGAAACATGATTTACTTTAAAGGAACTGTAATACCAAAATATGTGTTCCTGGTATGCTGAGCAGAGACAGTATCCTAATACATTCGTATAATAACATCCATTTTATTATTGTTGTTAGTTGTCATCAAGTTGATTCCAACTTGTGGCGACCCCGTGTGTTTAGGCTTTACCAAAAATAACACCTGAAGGGAAATTTTTCTGCTCGATATTTGGAGACAATATGAACTCCCTAAAAAAAAAAAAAAGTCCCTTGGAATGGTGCAAATGGGTAACGTGCTCAGCTGCTAACTGAAAGGTTGGCAGTTTGATTCCACCCAGAGGTACCTTGGTAGAAAGGTCTAGTGATCTATTTCTGAAAAAGCAGTCATTGAAAATTCTATGGAGCACAGTTCTACTCTGACACACGTGAAGTCACCATGAGTCAAAATCAACTCCACGGCAGCTGGTTAAGTAAGATGAGGAGTAAAAAAAGCAAATCATATTGTGACAATTTTTGGTCATGTCCTCCCCTTGAATGGTAAAAAATGACTGTATCATGTGCAGCCATTCTACCAGTGCTCTCTGTAATTTTGAATGATCCTATCATGTCCATGTTCTCATGAATATGAGCACCTACGTGGCTCCAAAGTCGAATGTCGGAGCATAAAGAGTCGTTACAAATGAGCTTGTCTTTTAACTAGGCCAGGTCACACATTCAACTTCAATTATGCGTGTTTTGGTCTCACAGCAAATTCTGAGGAATAATTAATACCTACAAGCCAATGATAGTTAACATTATATCTTCATTACGCAGTTCATAGAATCTCTTGTAAAGTTTTTATTTTGTTTTGTTCTGTTAATTAAGCCAACTCCCAGAAATTCGAATTGGTTTAGGGTGAGGCCCAGGTGATCCCAATGTGCAACCAGCATTGAGAACACTAATTTATAGCCAATGAAATAGGTTTTCCATCAGATATTAGCAGAGAATAATTTCTCAGTGACATAAAAAAACCAAACCTGTTGCCGTCGAGTCGATTCCGACTCATAGCGACCCTATAATCAGTAATATAAAATGCTTTATATTCCTAATAATATAAAGGTTTCTGAATTAAGATAGGGTTTTCTACCTCCAATTTTGTTATGGAGAAAAGCCCATCATTCTGAGCATTCCCTGATGATGTAACGTAAGGCAGTCTCTGGGGTTCTCTGAGCCTAATCCCTCACCAGTCTACTAGAGTACCTCAACGGCCCCAGACTCGAGCACCTGAGTATAAAGGAGTGCTATTTCTTTAGACCTCTTTAAATTAGGCAAGGTCATGCATGCAGCTTCAATTATGTGTTTTGAGGCAAAGAAGTGGTGATACATGTTGTCTCCTTGATTAGGTCACACAGGCAGAGCCTGACACCACGTCGGGGTGAATGAAGATCAAGCAGAGGGCGGGCCTCTGTCAGCATTTGGGTGCATGATCCCTAGACTCTAGTCCCTGCCCACTTATCCACCTCGCTTTGCTCCCTGTATGCAACCAACTCTTTCTCATCTCAGGGACTTTGCCGAAGCTTTTCCTCTGTTTGGAGTCCATTCCTGCCTTCTCTCCCCATCTCTCCTAGATACTTTCCACTCATTCTTTAATACAGTTCAGTTTTCTGCTCAGATGGCATCTCTCTTAGAAGCTATTCCTGACATTCAGAATGGTTGTATAAGGAAGCTAATGAAGCTTAAGTTTTAAGGGTCTTCATTTGCACGGGTCTCTTCCAAGGCCTTGTGAGGGGCCCTAGCAATGTTTCACGTGGCCATAATTTTTTAAGAAAATTTGTAGAAAGAAGGTATTCTAACTATAATTGTTTGAGGCTCTCTACTCTGATTTCTCCTCCATTACATGTCATGTATTAGAGTGACCACGAACATTTTTGGGATCAGAGTAAATGGATATTGAGTTTGGAATACATTTAGTTTGGCTTTAGTAGAATAATATAATAACACAGTTGTCACTGTAGGAATGGTGAATCAGTAAGTGTTCAGCCAAAGAAACAGAACCGGTAGGAGATATTAGCAGACAGATGGATGGATAGATGGGTGGGTGGGCAGAAGGGCGGGCGGGTGGGTGGATGGACGGATGGATAGAGAGATAAAGAGAGATTACAAGGAATAGGCTTATGCAATTGTGGCAGGCTGGCTAGGCAAGTTCGAAGTCCATAGAGCAGGCCTTCACGTAGAGAAGATCAAGAGCAGACTGGAACCTCACAGGCCAAACATCTTGTTCACAAGCAGAAGTCTTCTTCTCTCCCCAAGGAAACCCCAGGCCCAATTTTAAGATCTTTCAACTGATTAAGCCAGGCCTACCCAGGCTAAGGAAACCCTGGTGGCGTAGTGGTTAAGTGCTACAGCTGCTAACCAAAGGGTCGGCAGTTCGAATCCTCCAGGGGCCCCTTGGAAACTCTGTGGGGCAGTTCTACTCTGTCCTACAGGGTCACTTGCTATGAGTTGGTATCGACTCGACGGCACTGGGACCCAGGATAATTTCTCTTCTGATTAATTCAGGCCCAGTCAGGATAATTTCCCTAATTTAAAATCAACTGATTTTTAGGTGCTGTCCAGTCAATTTTGATTTATATCGACCCCATGTGACAGAGTAGAACTGCCCCATAGGGTTTTCCAGGGTGATCTTTATGGGAGCAAATTGCTAGGTCTTTCTCCTGTGGAGCTGCTGGGTCAGTTGTAAGCACCAAACTTTCAGTTAGCAGCAAGGCATTTAACCATTTCGCCAGCCGGGCTCCTTGTCAACTGATTACCCAAAACCCAACTGATGCCATCGAGTTGATTTTGAAACATAGCAACCCAACAGGACAGAGTAGAACTGCCTATAGGGTTTCCAAGGATCAGCTGGTGGATTCGAACTGCCAACCTTTTTGGATAGCAGCCAAGCTTTTAACCACTGTGCCATCAGGGCTCTTGTCAACTCATTGCACCACTTATATTAGTGTTTCACTGGAAAACTGAGGGCTGCAGTTCAGCCTAATGAAGTTGACAGATGACAAAGCTGCATCACAGATGGCTTCTAGTAATATGCTTATCATCCACTGTGTCAAAGCATCCAATCTTGACTTGAAGGTTGAGGAATAAAGCTTATACAGAAATATGAGTATATCCCAATAACATGTTGTAGAGTCGGAAGAAAGGTTTTCAAACAAAGATTTTAAAAATTTCTTGGTCAACACGCTAGAGCAAGGACTGAATTATCTTTCTCTTCCCTCTATAAATAGCATTACAAAACCACCGCCATAGAAGGAGCAATCAAAAAGAAAGCATTACACAAGTGTGTCGGGAAGTTAATTACTAAAAGGAATTGATAATTTTCCTCAGCTGTTGATTTTTTTTAAGTTGCCAGCTTCCTAAAATTGTTATTTTGCATTAATTTCTTTTCTCCTTCTGAATATTTACTTTTGCACCTAAATTTTTGTATTTTTTAAGAAGACCCTCAAAATTGCAATCCTCAGGCCCCATAAAGCTTAGTTTTGTCCTTGCTGACAACAAAATCCCCATCTCTCATTGCTCTGTGAATACCCTGAGCATAGTTCTACCAGCGAATCCACCGTATTGTTGTACAATGATCTGTCCGTATGCCTGCCCCTTCCACTAGACAGGGTTCCTTCTGGAAAGGCACTTCTTCTTACGCATCCTTGAACCTCCAGGGACTAGCTGGCACATGTATTAAATACTCAAGAAATCCTCGATGAATGAATGGATGAGTATACAAACAAATGCATGAGTGAATACTAAAAAATGGATGAACAAAGTGTCTGCCACTGTCTGCAGATGCCACCTTTACTGTCAGTGTTCAAGTTACAGAAAATCACACCGAGTTCAACTGAGGAAAAAACACCCTTAAGACTCTCCCAGCCCCTGAATCTTGATGAAAACCTAAAGCAATAAGCCAGTGAAGAGGACACTTGAACATTCAATCCCCAGAGGGATTTTGCAGTTAAAAAACAAATTACAACAGAAATCAAAAACAAATGAATAAAGCAAAATAAAAACTGCTCTTCTCCATCCTATACTTTCCCCACCCCAATCCTTGATATTTTAGTATTTTTTTTTTTTTTGGATAGGTGTGTAAATGTATATGATTTATCGACTCGATTATGTGTTTTTGAGTGCATAGTGTTAGGGAGTGAAACACAGTATTCACATACCACTGAACACTGAATATTTCATGAAATGATAAGACATTGATGTCCAAGATACGTGTTGTTTGGAGTCCAAAATATTTTCTGTGAAAATGCAGCTCTGAATTATAATGAGAAAGATTAGTGTAAAGAATTTGTAAACCATGTTCACTCACATAATTCTCTTCATTACACATTTAAAATTCTCTCTTATAGTTTGAAGAAAATATCCATATATTAGGAAAGAGGTTTCCTTAGTGTAATTCCCCACATACTGTTTTAACTCTGCAGCTATTGTTTCCACTGGGGCCTCTTCAAATGGAATATGCTTTATCTTATCAAGAAAATGAAAAGCAATTTTGTTTTCTATTGTCCGAGGTATGGGAGGAAGTTATTTGCGCTGAGCAACCTTTCCCACAATTGGCCACCTCTAACATCCGATTCTTTTCTACCTGTCTCCTAGCTTAAGCTGGGGATACTGGAAATGCAATTCCCACCCCCTTCCCTCACCCAATATGCTGCTGCTTAATCTTTTTTTGAATTACAGACTTTCTTGAAAATCTAGCGATTTGCTTCCTAGAAAAAGTGCACAAACACAAAGAGATTCAAGATTCTGCATGCAATTTTTAGGCCTTCGCTGACTCCTTAATGCCATCCAAGGAGTTCTGTCCAGGGACCCCAGGTAAAGACCCCCTACCCACAGCAGTCCCTTGAGAACATCAAAGGATGAGGTGATACCTGTGTGGGGATGTGAAACAATATATGACACTTTATCTAAGGCAAAATTTTCAAGCTGAAAGGAATCGCTAAAGGTGGAAATTTACAATTCAGCCAAAAGTTCGGCAGTTCAAATCCACCAGGTGCTCCTTGGAAACCCTATGGGGTAGTTTTACTCTGTCCTATAGGGCCGCTATGAGTTGGAATCAACTCAATGGCAATGGTTTGGTTTGGTAAGTCCCAGTTGTTACTGTTGTGCTTTTGACTGTTTAATTCCGAGTTGGGTCAATGTTTTAGGGGAAGGTGTGGGGGAAATTGTGCAAGTTAGTATGGTTAAAAAAAAAACTCATTTTACACACTGTGTTTTAGCAGTGTTTCTTTTCCAAAGAGATGAAAGTTTTAATTTAAAGAATTTCTCCACTAATATATTCTTTTTTTATTTTAAGGATAAAGTGTAAAGTAAATGGATAAATAAATCTCATTTCAAAGCAAATTGACACAAAGATCACCAAAATGCAAATCTATTAAAAATAGACCTTGTCTTTGATGTTTATTTCACATTATCTAAATACATCCAGTTATGCAAATGTACATTTTTATTTCACATCTTTGCATTCCTGATATACACACATCAGGGCCAAGAACACATTCAGAATATACAGGCTGCAAAACCCTGTTTGGGGAAAACAAGATTCTCAGCTGCCTTATTTCTTTCTGCGCATGAACAAAAACAATTGTAACTAATTGGAGTGAAAATCAAGACTAGGAACAGAGAAAGTGACAAATCTTTTATGCTACCAGAGGTTATTTGTACTTAATTTTAAAAATGGTCTTCTAATGGCTGAATTATGTTTCAAAAGGCAACATATCTTTGGAAGTTTGTTAAAGCATTTCAGGAACCTTAGTCAGCTGCTTTGGGACTCTTAGAATCTGCTTCAAGTTAATACTGATAACGCTTAAATGTTAGCACTGTTGTGCTACACATCAGCCTAAGATATTTTAACAAGTTGTGGTCAATATTATTATCCCTCTTTTGTGAAAAGATCTTACCAGACTAGAAAACGTGCAATTATTTCTTCAAGAAGGCAAAGAAAAAAAGACAGCGTGCGTGCGATACAGTACTAGTTTTAAAGGAAACAATCACATCGAATTAAAGACTTTAACATTTTAGTTACAATCTTTTAAAATTCAAATATATCTAAATTACATTATGATACTAAATGGCTGCACGTTCATTCTGTTCAATGTTGTCCATGAGATCTTTTGTATCATTAGTTCCTGGACTTGATCTACTGTTAAAATAGAGGGTGTTTTCAAAGGTGCTTTCCTGAGGTAGTTGCACACGTCTTTTCTTATAAAAGAAATATGCAGCGAGGCCAGTGCCAGTTAGAATCAGGAGGATCACAATGACAACTATCCCTGCCACACTGGAAGATGGTTTGGAAGGGTCCATCTTCCTTGAGTCGGCTATTGAAAAGAAAAACAAAAAACATTAGAAAAAGATGAAGGGCAACAGGAAGTAAAATAGCACAGAGAACAGTGCAAATTTACTCTTTCAAAAATTAAATTTCATGAATATTCTTTAGAGTGACGTTTGTCAAATAAAAATCTGGGACATAAAAATAAGAATCTATATGAGAGAGAGCATTTAAAATGCTAAGACTATTATTCAGTTGCAAGAATACGTCATCTTTCTGGTTAATCGAGAACCAGAGTTTCGATCTAGTTAATCAGTGTTTTAGAAATATGTATCTTGTTCGAAATACTTTAAGGCTGCTTACAAACACCCACTTTATAAGATAAAGACAACAATAATAGAAAACAAGTTAAAAATTAGGGAAAAGAGAAAATAAGAGTAGTGGAAATTTGAATTCATAAGTGTAACTAGTAAACAAATAGCACCCATTAGGCTAATAAGAAGTCAATCCCTACTCACAGCGACCCTACAGGACAGAGTAGAACTGCACCAGAGGGTTTCCAAGGAGTAGCTGGTGGATTTGAACTGCCGACTTTTTGGTTAGCAGCTGAGCTCTTAACCAATAGCACCCATAAGGCTAATAAGAGGATTGCAGGTAAGCAATTATTTCGCTTGGAGTTTTTTTCAGCAGCCAACAAAAAATAGTGAAATATGATCAGTTACCTAATTCAAGTAGTATATAAAATTGATTCAAAAAAAAAAAAAAAAAAACCCCACAAGGATTCCTGAGTGAAATTTATTCTATGGGCTCTCATACAAAGCCCCTTTGTAACAGACTAAACAATGAGTCCAGTAGTATCTTATGGTAAAAACTCTAGGCTGACTCCTAGGCCTATTCTTCTAGTGCATCAAAGTGGGTGGATGACATGAGTCTAGCGTAACTAAAGCAATTCCACTGAGAGTGATGGAGGGGGGTTGGGTAGGAAGAGATTATTATGGTTCTGAAAACAAACTGTATTAATGTATTACAGATATGGAATTTGAAATTTAGTAATGGTCTTACCTTTTGTTGTCATCAATGTACGAGTGGGCTCAGCATCAACAACTGTTTGTAAAAAAAAAAAAAGAAAGAAATTAAACATTTACAAAAACCCATAATAACTGCATGTAGATAGTGGCTATTATTTGGTTTACAGATACGTAGAATTTGCCATGTTTGGTTTACAGTAACATGATATATATGTATGCAATATATGTATATGTAGATATATATATAAATTTTACAGCTGTAGGAATACACTGGAAGATCTGAAGATGAGATCCTCTGAATGGCATTTCTGCAACTGATGCCCTTAAAATCTACCCATAAGTAAGATATCCTAGGCTAGGAGTTTTGAAATTGGCCTAGTGAAGTCTAAGACATTACAGGGTACTGGAACGAAAAGTGACATAGACTTCAACATTACACCAGAGGGTATGGTATCTTAAAACAGAGTTGAAAAAGGCTAAAGACCTGCACAATTTAAAATAATAAAATCTACTTGGGGGGAGGGGTATTTTATCTAATTCTTTTTTGTTAATCTATTAATAAATTTGTCTCTTTGAAAGAACATTATATGAGATGGAATGGCATAAAAAGATTATTAAGGTCCAGATAGTGAAACATGGCGGGCATTTAACACAACTAATTCCCCCAATCCTTTTCCTTGCGTGGTCTGCCACTCAGTCTCAAAGCCATCGTACATGATTTATTCTGTCATAAATTCTGCTTGCTCTCCAGAACCCTGGCCTCTTCTGGTTTCAGCTGGGTGATTGCCTCACTCCTTTTTCTCTCTTGCAGTGAGGCTTTGTCAACTGTTTCTCCCAACTGCTTGCAACTCTGCAAATCCACATGCACGGATATCGCATTATAAATGTATTGACAAGCCAGAATAATTATGTCAGCTTAGCAGGCAGACAGTGTTGCTTTCTCACTCTGGGCTGCAGACAGCGGCTGATCACTATGGCAGAATGGATTTTCACTTATAAAGGGAGAGAGCTGGTAATTACATTATAATCCTACACTTGACATCTTACTATTTGGAAGAAATAGTGGCCTGTAAACATATGTATCATATGACAAACTTCTTACTTACTTTTTGGTCTTTTACAAATATATCCTTTGTAGGAAGAACAGTGAACGTTATTCCAAAACCCAGAAGATGCAAGTAAAGTTACACAGTCATTGCGTTCACCAGAGGGGTCTCCTGCATTCCAGTTGACAAAGGAGACTGGATTCTTGTTTATCCAGAGCCACATTCCTGATTATCAAATAAAACCAACAAAGGAAAGTTAAAAATAACCCACCTTAATTTGGAAATGCATAGTGGAGATAGTTGGGTAACACGATGAACGTAATTAATGTCACTTAATTGTACATGTAAAAAATGTTGAAAAGGAAAATGTTTTGTTTTATATATATATATTTTGCAACAAAATAATTTTTTAAATAATGCATCTTAAAGTAAATTGAACTTACACAAAATTTCTAAGCATATTATTTTATACTATAATTAATAGTTTACAACCCAAGTTTTAACCTGCAAGACTATAATGGCTAATTATTATATGAAAAGAAATTGAGAAGATGCTTTTGTATAGCTTTAGTTGAAAATTTTTTTTCTAACACAAATATTTATACTTATCCTTCCTAGCTTCTTTTTTTTTTTTTTTCGGCATAAGATAAAAAATATTTGTATATATGTTCTTAAACTAACTTAGGTACAGGAGATATTCATTTAATTAGCACCTTTGAGAATAGCTTAATATGTGAGGCACTAAAATTTTCAGTTCTTATCTGTTAAATAAAAACATGAGTTTGAGTTTTCAAGTTTTTCACAAGTTAATCATTATTTAAAGTAAGAGTTTCTGGAACTGAAACCTTGCTTTACATACAACATTTTGAATATCTGTGATTAAGTAATGGCTCTGCAGAAATTACCTTCAACATTTCTAAACAATCCTATCCAAAAATTGGTTTTACTTTTAAGTGGCTCAACACGGTATGACAGAAAACTGGATTCAGCAGCGCTTTCAATGGAAACCAAAGAGGAACCTGCAAAGTATAAAAGCACAAATTTGATGGAAGTATGTGTAAGTAGCCAAAAATGTTTTTATGACAGTATTGATATTAGGAGTAATAAAAATCAGCATCACATTTCCGCTTAAAGGAAACAATTTCAAAGAGTGGACATTTGCCTTGTCAGAAATTTCAGCTTCTATTCTGAAATGTGTTTTTTAAGTATCATTTGAGTACAAGACACTGAACTAATTGCTAGAAAAAAAAAAAGATATGTAAATATGAGTAAGACATGGATTGTATCTGAAGAAACACATAGCTCTATGGCTACTAATAAGCGAAGAGTACAAAAGAGAGTACTAAGTTGGAAGCACAAAAAGAAAACAAGTGCAATATGCTATGGAGGTATTAAACAGAGAAAAGATTTATTTTAGGTAGAGCAACCAAAAGAGAGCATGGAAGAAGTAGAACTTAAGACATTAAAAAGCAGAAAGGATAGAAAATAATCCCAGGAAGAGGCGGTAATAAGGAGAAAAACAAAGAGGAGGGAAGCATAGAGCTTCTTTGGGAACAGGGATGGCTCTGCTGGCAGGAATGCAGCAGAATCTGGTCAATGGGCAAAAGAAGACATAGGCTAGGCCTCACTGCAGAGGGCAGGGGATTGATATTTAGAGTTTTGTAGAAATAAAAACACAGTGTTTTTAATCAATAGAGTAATAAAATGCATTTTTTGGAGTATTAATCAGTTCAAAATAAGAAAAAAGAAGAAACTGGAAAACTGGTTAGGAGATTATGGTATCAACAACCCAGATTAGATTAAGACTGATTCAGTGTCAGCATTGAATTTTATAGTAAAACCCTATACACCTTTTTAATAATACCAAAATCCCAGTGCCGTCGAGTCGATTCCGACTCATAGCGACCCTATAGGACAGAGTAGAACTGCCCCGTAGAGTTTCCAAGGAGAGCCTGGCGGAGTCGAACTGCTGACCTTTGGGTTAGCAGCGGTAGCACTTAACATTTTAAGCACTTCATGCCAAGCATCTTGATTTGGGCTTTGTAATTAGGATCTCATTAAATTTTTACAACAGTTCCATGAAACAGATACTATTGCTACCCCATTTTATAGATAAGAAAACTGAAGCACAGAGGATAAGTAATTTTCTAAGTACAGAGCAGATCTATAACATGACACAGTTATTCTGACACTCGAGGCTTTTCACTTAACCATATGCCCTGCATCCCACATTACTGGTCCCTGGATCATCCCCTTGATGATTTTTTTTATTGTACTACTTCCTATTTCATTATTAAATATATTTCACAGACAATAACCATTTCAAAATATTTTGATGAATGAGGATTATTCACTTTATTTACAGTAAAATACAGCCACCTAAAATTGAAAATGAAGTTTCCACATGTTCATGGAAAAATTTAAAGGGGGTCCTTTAGGCTGAAATGAAAAGACACTAGACAGTAACTTGAATCCACCTGAAGAAATAAAGAGCACAAGTCGAGGTAACTATACAGGTAAACTAATGGACAGTATTAATGTATTTTTTGTTTGTAACTCTTTTCTTTATCTTATCTGATTTTAAGACAACGGCATTAAGCAATAATTATAAACACGTGCTGATGGGCATACAATGTACAAAGATGTAATTTGAATGACAGTAACAGCACAAAGGAGGGGAGAAGGAATGGAGGTACCCGGGAGCAGTTTTGTACACTACTGAAACGAAATTTGTATTAATCTGAGTGAGAGTGTTACAAATTAAGATGTTACTGATGGAGCAGGAGAGCAGTGGGATGCAAACCTCAAATTCTCATAAAAAGACAAGACTTAATGGTCTGACTGAGACTAGAAGGACCCCGGAGGTCACGGTCCCCAGACTCCCTGTTAGTCCAAGCCTGGAACCATTCCCAAAGCCAACTCTTCAGACAGGGATTGGACTGGACTATGGGATAGAAAATGATACTGGTGAGAAATGAGCTTCTTGGCTCAAGTAGACACATGAGACTATGTGGGCATCTCCTGCCTGGAGGGGAGATGAGAAGGCAGAGAGGGTCAGAAGCTGGCCGAATGGACATTAAAATAGAGAGTGGAGGGAATGAAAATGCTATCTCATTAGGGGGAGAGCAACTAGGAGTATGTAGCAAGGTGTGTGTAAATTTTTGTATGAGAGACTGACTTGATTTGTAAAATTTCACTTAAAGCACAATAAATAAATAAATAAAGATGTTACTTGTAGTTCCCGAGGCAGCTACTAAGAAAATAAATAAATATGTACAGCCACGCACCACATAATGTCCATTTGGGCAACTTCGGACTGCATATATGTTGCGGTCCCATAAGGTTATAAAGCACCAGGAGGAGGAGGAGATGCGGCCCACCCCACACAGCAGTGAGGGAAGGAGAAAGGTTTGCAGTCATGCCTTGATTAATGTCCACAATATGCTCTGGGAAATAGGATATTATATGATTTGGACTTCGTGCAAAAACCATATTATATATATGCACTTGCCTCCTACTGGGCCCTTCCATCTCAGCTCACTGCTTACTTAGGTGCCCCTTCCCTGCACAGCCTTGCCCCCTCTTTCCTTTCTCTTTCCCTTGCTCCTGCAGGGGGCAGGGCCACAGGCTCCATCTCCTCCTGGCGCTGTATGACCTTATGGGACCACTGATGTATATGCGGTTCGATGTCGCCTGAATGGACGTTATGTGGCACATGACTGTACGGTGTTCATACAACATCCAAATCACACAACATCTTATTTCACAGAACATATCATGGACATTAAGCTACTGTATATAGAAAAGGAAATGACAAGGGAATAAAAATGGTACACTAGAAAATATTTAACAAAAAAGAAGGCATTAACAAAGGAATAAAGGGACATATAGAAAACACATGGCAAAATGGCAGACATAAATCCTACCTCATCTGTAATTACATTAAATGTACTGTATTTTAAAACAAGTAACACATGCCCTCTACATTTGTTTGCCAGCCAGGCACCCTCACAAGCACCTACAGGCCAATCCTCTTCCACATGTTGCTGTAAAAAAAATTTGCATAGCTTGCTTATGAAGCTACCTGATGGGGGACGGGTGTGGCTGGCAAACAAATGCAGAAGTTACACATTATCTGCATAAAAATACAGTAAATGAATTAACCACTCCAACCAAAAGGCAGAGATTGGAAGAATGGATTAAAGAAAACATGACCCAACTATATACTGTTTACAAAAAAAAAAAAAAAAAAAAACACTTTTAGATTCAAAGACATAAATAGATAGAAAGTAAAAGAATAGAAAAAGATATACCATGCAAGCAGTACCTAAAAAAGGGCTGGAGTGGTTATACTAATACTAGACAAAATAGACTTTTAGACAAAAATTGTTACCGGTGACAAATAGAGACATTTCGTAACAATAAAAGTTTTAATGCATCAAGAGAATATAACAATTATAAACATACATGCACCTAACAACAGAGCCCCAAAATACACAAAGAAAAACCTGACAAAGCAAACATCATCTAACTCAGAACTGAAAATCAAAACTCAAGGTTGCCTTTTCAATGAACCTGAAGGAAATGGGGATACAATTCTTGAACACCACTGTTGATTGAGGAACCTTGAGTTGCGGCATAATCAAAATATGGTAAAAATAATTCAGTAAAACATTCAGTGTGATTTAACTAAGTGGATGTTTAAATGCACCCAGAAAAATTAACTTTATTTGACCTTTTTTGATTTCATGTGAGAAAATTCACATATGTTGTATCTATTTGAGTTTCATTTTGTCTTTCTTTACACATATGATAACCAGAACTAAATATTTTTTATTAATGGTAAAACAAAATGGCCTGGGCACTTGTAAAAACCTGAGCTTATCAGTGATTGGAGGTGAGTACAACACTAAATAATGGAATAAGAATTTGGAGCATTAGGGCAGAAAGGAAGAAAGACTTTCTCAGCAAATTATTACTTTCTACTTCAACTCTCTGAAATTTTGAGGTTATACTACTAAAAAAAAAAAAAGAAGCTACAAATTTAGACATTAGATGTTGGGGGCCTTATGTTAAGCATCTTACAAAGTAAACAAAAAATGAAAAAGGTATTTTTACATTTCGTATGTTTTTAATTATGGTGCTATTGGTTTCTTAAAACTGAGGAATAGATGACTGAAATTTTCTCATGATAAATGTGGCACTTACCCATGCGAAGACATTCTAAAGAAGCATGGCCCCAGTTCTTTGTATATGAGGACTCAATATAGTAGCAATGGCCATGGAAAGGAATCCACGCTGTGTGATCTGACTCTGGGCATCTGCCAGGCAGTTGTGGAGGTTCAGTGGCAGGGGTGTCTATTAATAAAAATCATTAAAATTAGAGCAAAAACAAAAATTTCTATATCAGATAGAATAATATCTTAGCAGATAAGGGAAACTTTATCACCTATCATTATGAAAGAAAAACTTCTAGTGGTCATTATTTAGATTCACCATTTTTATTATTGTGTTTTCTTTTACTTTATCCTTTTTTTTTTTTTTTTTCATTTTAAATATAGTCAGTAAAATGTACCATGACATGGTGGTAATCAATCACACTCATAATCAAGAATGTAGATCTACAGGCACCTCCAAAGATATTAACAAGTCAAAAAAAAAAAAGGCCACCCAAAAATAATTTTCAAAGGGGTTCCCTCTTTAAGCCTTTTGTTTCCCTTTCTGAGATCCTAGCCCCTGTAAGCCCTTCTTGGCTATTAAAGACATCTGTGATGTAGTTAAATGATATCACTAGAATTCTGGGTCTTAATCCACAATATAACTGATTTTAATTGGATCTATATGCATTCTGATAAAATTATTTTGATATAGTACACTGTAGAGAATCAAAAATAAGTATAATTTCCTGGGGAATCTGGCATCATTGATTCAGAGGGCAATCTCAAAAATAAACATTCAAAGGCTAATAAAGATAAACTCTATTGTTGAAGAGAGTTTTCTGTTTCCATTATTTTGACCTGTGTATATTGGTTTATCACTAAGTCAGTCTTTTTTAGGTGAAGGAATATGTTTTATACTATCTTAGGTATCTGAGACACGTAATAGTTTAATAATATCAATACTGGTATATAGTGACTTATTCGGAAAATTTCAAAACCCTGATTGTTTTATGTATTCAATTACCATTTGATCTTTTACAGAGAGAATAGAAACTTTCATTGCAATAAGCTGTCTTCCAGTAGCCATCAGTATCCAAATAAACGCAGGCTGATTTCAGCTTGGGTTCATCAGCAGCCCAATTGGTGTACCTCACTCTCCATTTATCAGTCCAAACATATTCATTATTGGTCTGCAAGGACAAAAACAACCATTAACATGGAGCCATGCTTCAAGCAGAAAATACCAAAAGAACAAACAAGGAGAAAAAAGGACATTTAAGATAGTGATCTGACATAGACTTTTAAACTTCAGGGAATATAAAAGAACGTTGTAAGTCATTTCTATCCGTTTTTCTCAAATTCAGTAAATGCAGCCTTTTTTTGAAAGGACTATTTCTTGGAGATCCCCAGGAATATGTCTTTGGAAGCCAATTTGAAAACCACTGAAATAAAAAACTGCCATCTTATTCTACAAAATTCTTCTACATTTGCAGGTTTTCAGTGCAAGAAAAAAAAAGTGCAAGAGAGAGGTTTTATCTTCCTAACAAATAAAATATTTCTTATATTATTATTGAAATTAAAATAAAAATTAAGTAATTTTCAATGAATTTGTGGAACCCTGAGATAAACAATAACCTAATCTGAAACAGTGTCAGTGATAAATGACTTAGCTAAATTCACACAGATAGGTAGTGGAAGAGCTTAGGTTTCTTGCCTTCTAGGCAAGTGGTCTTTCAACTACACAAATCACAATGTCATTTAAAAAAAAAAAACCTGGTTGTTTTATTCAATTTGCCAACTTAACTTTTTATTAAATTTAGTTGAACATATTTATGATCACATACAGTCTAATCGATAACATCAAAAATACTATTTACCAATAAATAATATTCTTTTAACAGTATAGATTTTACAGGTAAAGCTTTAGAACAGATAGATAATGCATACTATCAATCAGAGATATGGACTTTTTTTTTTTAATTCAAACTATTGTTTCTTCCTTAACTGCATCATTTAACTTACCAAACCAATTACCAAAGATTCAATGGCAAATGCAAAATGTGTTATTCCAAGTTAGAATTTATAGTATTCTACCATGTATACTCAAATAGTCCTTGAGTAATCATTAGTTCCATCAATATAAGGAAGATAATAGTACTGTTTTACTTATAAATATAAATATTGATATAATGGAAAATTATTTAATCTTTCTAAAAATAAGTAAAATCCTATTTTAATCCCATAAGAGAATTACGACCACACCTGTCAGAAGAAAATGACTAAATTATCAAGCAAATTAATTACTTGCTAGCTTTTTGAAGGCATAGATCAGGTTTTGTTCATCTTAGTACCATTCACAACTTACACATAACAAGTGTTCAACAAAATAAACACAAAGAGGACCATTTTCAACCACAATTTGTCAACATGTCAAGTTGCACATGTTTCTGGCGTCTTACCAAGTTACTATTCAGGGCGATCCACACAGGTGAGTTCAGTTTTTCCATTTGTATCCACACAAATGCATTGCTGTAGGGATCTAGAATGCTTCCAATATGGGAATTATGAAGTGTGCAATACTTCTCGGCTTCATACCATGAAAGCTTTAAGTCAATGAGGGAATAGCTGCTTTCACCAAAATTAATAAAACCATCTGATGGAACTGTTGTTGGAGAAACAGGTAAGGAAGGATCTGAAATAAAAAAAATTATTTTCATTAGCATTTTCAATAAACATTAATGAAGCCCAATTAGCAGGTGAGTACTGTATTTCATACCTTCTAAAAATAATCAGAATAGCACAAATCTAAACTACCAAGTGTTAAGAATATTTTCATGAACTAATTTGCACCATAAAGCAAAGTTTATTTATAATCAGCATGCCTAACTAAATTCGATAATTTCCAAACTGTATTATAAATATCAAGGTAAATAAATCAAGTTTCCAAACTGAAAACCAAAAAAGGCTTGCCAATCCAATGGTGATCGGGTATCTGGATGAAAGAAGTGCCACAGTAGTAAACGTAGAAAAATCTTTCTCCCCTTCTACCCATTTGTTCCAATTCATGCAGGAGTTTGCATCCATTTTTATCTATTCAACTCCACTTGTGAGTAATGCTCCTACAGAACGCTGGTTCATTTACCCTTTGTTTCGTGATCAAGCTCTACTCTTACTGATAATTTTCTATGTCTTTCACCTAAGCCCCACATATCTCATCCAAACTGACCCATAGGCTGAAGCCCCTAGAAGCCACAGTCACTGTTTTTGTTGTTTGTTTTTATCTTTCCTCCACTATCTCTTAGCATGAATTTCTAATCAATGCTTTAGGCCCACCCTTACTCTAAACCACTTACTATCAAGACCCTAAAAAAAAGACCTTGCTTCTGCATGCCTTAACTGATGCCTTAGGAAAGGGCTCAGCAAACAACAGCCTGAGGGTCAAATTTGGCCTTCTGTGTGTTTTTGTAGCCCAGGAGCCAAGAACAGCTTTTAAATGGTTTGAAAAAAAATCAAAGAAGAACAAAGTTATGGATTGAATTGTGTCCCTCGAAAACGTGTGCTGTAATTCCTAACCTCTACATCTGTAGTGGAAACCTTGGTGGCGTACTGGTTAAGTGCTACGGCCTGTAACCAAGAGGTCAGCAGTTGGAATCTGCCAGGTGCTCCTTGGAAACTCTATCAGGCAATTCTACTCTGTCCTATAGGGTCGCTATGAGTCAGGATCGACTCCACGGCAGTGGGTTTTATACCTGTAGTTGGAAACCCTGGTGGCGTAATGGTTAAGAACTACAGCTGCTAACCAAAAGGTCGGCAGTTCGATCCACCAGGCACTCCTTGGAAACCCTATGGGGGCAGTTCTACTCTGTCCTATATGGTCCCTATGAGTCAGAATCAACTCGATGGCAATGGGTAATGGTAATGGGTATACCTGTGGCTGGAGCCCTGGTGGCACAGTGGTTAAGAATTTCAGGGAGCTATGGCTGCTAGCCAAAAGGTTGACAGTTCAAATCCACCAGCTGCTCCTTGGAGACTCTATGATAGTCAGAATTGACTCCATAGCAATGGGTATGCCTGTGGTTACAGTCCCATTTGGGAATGGGTTGTCTTTGTTATGTGAATGAGACAGGATTAGTGTAGGGTGTGTCTTGAGTCAATCTCATTTGAGATATAAAAGAGATTAAGCAAGCAAGCCAGGAAGCAGAGAAGGGGAAAGAGAGATGCCAAGAAGAGACAAAGACATTTCTCCAGAGCTGACAGAGAGAGAAAGCCTTCCCCTAGAGCCTGCACTCTGAATTCGGACTTCTAGCCTCCTAAACTGTGAGAAAATAAATCTCTGTTTGTTAAAGCCATTCACTTGTGGCATTTCCGTTACAGCAGCACTAGATAACTAAGATGACTTTTTGTACCAGAAGAATGGGGTGTTGCTCTAACAGATACCTAAAACGTGGAAGTGGTTTTGGAATTGGAGAACGGGTAGAGGCTGGAGGAGTTTTAAGATGCCTAGATTACCTTGAAGAGACTGTTGGAAGAATTATGTATGTCAAAAGCTATTCTGGTGAGGGCTCAGAAGGAAGTGAGGAGAGCATAGAGAAAGTCTCGATCATCTCAGAGAATATATATGGTGCCAGCAACATAATGTTGCTAGAAATGTGGATGTTTTAAAAGAAAATGAACACGTGACAGACAATGCAAGAAGGGTGATGCTTTTTATGCTGTGGCAAAGAACTTGTCTGGGTTATGTTCAGATGTTTGGTAGAAAGTAGAACTTGTAAGTAAGTGATGAACCTGGATGTCTGGCTGATGAGATTTCCAAGCAAGATCTTAAAGGGACCTCGTAGTTTCTCCTTGCCACTTATAGTAAAATGAGAGAAGAAAGAAATGGGCTTAAAAATGAACCATACAAAATGAAAACAGAACTTAGAAATTTGGAAAATTCTGTTGTACAAACTAAGGGCACGTGACCTAGAATGTTCACCAAGGACATGGCTACACAATCTTTTGCTGAAGAGGTTAAGCCTGTAATTGATAGATCTAACCAACTACAATAGTAGAAAACACATCAGCTTAGACTGAAGGGGACAGAGAAAGAATGAACCAAAGGAATGCTGTCTGCCTCCTGGAATTCTACAGGCAAGAAACAGGCCAAAAAAGGTACATATTTTGTCCTCCAAGAAAAGAAAAAGACCACCCCTGGAGCAGCTTGGAGATCAGCAGAACTGTTGGAAGGAGCATGGGAAGTACGGTCTTCTCCGTTTCAAAGGGCGTAGTTATAGTCTCTTGGATCTCAAAGTGTGGGACCACAGCCTCCTAGGTTTCAGAGTCAGATTTTCACCAAGTTGGTTCCAGAGTGTAGAGCTGCCACTAATGTGTGCCAGGGAATGGGGTCACCACCCAAAGCTGTGGGTGTGGGGCTGCCATGCTCAAGGGGCAGAAGAACAAGCCTGCTGGGGACAAAGGGGTGGGGTCACCACTCAGATGGACTAGGAGAATGAGGTCTCCCAAAGCTGAGGGAGTACAGTTGCTGTCCCAGTGGGCATGGAAGGTGGAGCTGAAGACCAGGGCTGAGATGCCTCCACCCAGAAACCAGAGGGCATGGCCAAAAGCTAGCATCTGGAGGGCAGGGCCATTGCCTACATGGTTTCAGAGAACAGAGGACTATTTTCAAGACTTGAGAGCTAATGTAATCTGTTCTGTTGGGTTTAGGGCTTGCTTAGTTCCCGTTATCTCTTCTTTCTGTTCAAATTTTCCCATTTGTAATGGAAATGTATACCTTTGTCTGTTCCGCCATTGTGTTTGGAAAGCGATAACTTGTATTCTAGATTTCACAGGTTCACAGACAAAGAGGAATTTTGCCCCAGAGTTACACCTAAAGTCTCACCCATATTTGATTTAGATGATTCAGAAGATGAAATTTTGGACTTGGAGTTCATTTACAACTTTTGGGATGATGTGATGGAGTGAAGATAAATTTGTTAAAGCCATCCACTTGTGGTATTTCTGTTATAGTGGCACTAGATAACTAAAACAAATATTTCATGACATGTAAAAATTACATGAAATTCAAATTTCAGTGTCTATAAATAAAGTTTTATTGGAACACATCTAAGCTCATTCATTTCTATATTATCTATGGCTACTTTCATGCTACCACTGTAGAGCTGGGTTGCATTACAGAGACTCTATGGCCCACGAAGCTTAAAATACAGTCGGCCCTCCATACCCACAGATTCCACATCCAGGGATTCAACCAACCATGGCACGAAAATATTCAGGAAAAAAAAAAAGTTCCAAAAAGCAAAACCTGAATTTGCCATGTGCCGAGAACTACACTGAATCCACAGGCATGCAGTGATGTGTAGCATACGCTGCTGTAGCCTCCCGCGATTTCACAGATCCTCAGTCTCTCTACAGCACTGGTTGTTTGAGCATTGTCAGCCTCCTGTCTTGTCTTTATTCCCTAAACAATACGGTATAACAACTATTTACACATTTACATCATATTATATAAGTAATCTAGAGATGATTTAAAGTGTACAGGAGGATGTGTGTAGGTACTATGCAAATACTACACATTTTATATAAATGACTTGAGCATCTGAGGGTTTTGGCATCCCTGGGGGCGGGTGCTTGGAACCAGTTGCACAGGGATACCGAGGTACAACTATATTTACAATCTGGCTCTTCACGAAGTTTGCTAACTCTTGCCATAGAGTTCTACATACTGTTGCCTACCAGTTTTGTCTTGGCCAATTCTTCGACCTTTTCTATTTTTTGCTCACTTTTATCCACCTTCTTCCTTGTTCTGTCACTACACGAAGGCCAAATTTTCATTTTGAATATGTCTGGTAAGGCAGCAAATTCATTTCAGCAAAAAAAAAAAAAAAAAGCAGCCTCCCTTTTTTCTGCTGCTGCTGCCATCTTGTGTTAGTATAAAATCATTAAGCCAAGTAACCCAGGCCTTTATGGAACTGAGCAATCTTATGGCTTCCTAGCTTGGAGAGATGACCCGAGTTTGTCTCAGTACCATTAAAAAAATCTCTGGGTCACTAAAAGTGGCAAATGAAGTTAGAGGTAAAGCTAAAAAATTATTTTCATACATTTGCATATTGTAGATATTTCATATTAGTGGGAATGTATAGAGACTGAAGTTTATTAGTAATTGGCAGGAATTAGAGGGAGGAGGAAAGAGGGAGTCATTGCTTAGAGGGCACTGGGCTTCTGTTAATGGAGGTGGAAAAATCTGGAAACAGTGGTGATGATCGCATAACATTGTCACTGAACTGCACATGTAAAAAATGTTGAAATGGCAAATGTTTGTTTTATATATATAAACCAAAAAACCAAACTTGTTGCCGTCGAGTCGATTCCAACCCATAGTGTCCCTATAGGACAGAGTAGAGCTGCTCCATAGAGTTTCCAAGGAGCGCCAGGTGGATTCGAACTGCAGGCCTTTTGGTTAGCAGCCATAGCTCTTAACCACTACACCACCCGGGTTTCCATATACATACTTACCACAATAAAATAAAATTATTTTTATGGAAAGCTAGGAAACAATTACAATCTGTCCAGTTTGCTTGTTATAAGAATATTCATAGAAAATTATAAGGAAAAAAACTAAAATACTAAGAAGTTATTTCTAGGTGGTTAAATTGTGGGTAAATTTTTCTCTACTTTGTGTTTTTCTGTATTTTCTAAATTTTCAATAAAGAATATGCTAGAAGTTTTTTGAAATAGTGCTTTTTTCTGATTTTAAAAATTACATACATATATAATTATGTTTATAAAAGCATATGTATGTGTGTACATATATATATCATATACATCATTCATAAATATGTTTTTATAAACATACTTTTACTTGGATCTACAATCAACACCTATGGAAACAGCAGTCAAGAAATCACACGACTTCTTGGATTGAGTAAATCTGCCAAAGGCCTCCTTAAAGTGCTAAAAAGCAAAGTTGTCACTTTGAGGGCTGAGGCGCACCTGATCCAAGCCATGGTATTTTCTATCGCCTCATATGCATGCAAAAGCTGGACAATGAATAAGGAAGATTGAAGGAGAACTGATGCCTTTGAATTATGGTGCTGGCAAAGAATACTGAATATACCATGGACTGCCAGAAGAACGAACAAATCTGTCTTAGAAGAAATACAGCCAGAATGCTCTTTAGAAGCAAGGATGGCGAGACTTCGTCTCATATACTTTGGACATGTTATCAAAAGGGACCAGTCCCTAGGGAAAGGCATCATGCTTGGTAGAGGGTCAGAAGGGGAAGACTCTCAATGAGATGGACAGACACAGTGGCTACAACAACAGGCTCAGTCATAACAAGGATTGTGAGGATGGTGCAGGACCAGGCAGTGTTTTGTTCTGTCGTACATAGGGTTGCTGTGAGTTGGAACTGACTGGATGGCACCTAACAACAGCAACATATATACAAAAAAAAAAATATATATATATAAACCAAACCCGTTGCCATCGAGTCGATTCTGACTCATAGTGACCCTACAGAACAGAGTGGAACTGCCCCATAGGGTTTCCAAGGAGTGCCTGGTAGATTTGATCAGGTGACCTTTTGGTTAGCAGCCATAGCTCTTAACCACTATACCACCAGAGTTTCCTATACACACATGTAAAGGTTTTGAAAAATTCTGAAAAATACGATAAAGAAACTAAAATCATCCTAATCCCATTATCCCAAGATAGACACTCTTCCTATTTTGATGTATCTCCATTGAGTCTTTTTTATTCTTGTTTATTTAAAGGGTGAGTAATAATGAGTTTTACATAATTGATAGTCTATGAAATTTCAGTCTGGCTTTTTTCACTTTAGCTTTGTAAGCCTTTCCTTAAATCACTAAAAGTCTTCAAAATATTTTTTATTGGTGACAAAATATTCTATCACTTATGTTTATAGGAAAAAGAAAACTTCTTTGTTTATAGTAAGAAAAAAAACCTTCTATTTTAGGTAAGCTTGTGAATCATCATTCACCCCTGGAAGGAACTTCCCACCTTCTCCTGAAGAACAAAGGCACAGACTGAAGGCTTTTGGCATTACTTTAAGTCCTGGTGGCAGGGAGCAATAGCATAAAGAGAAGTGTGACATGGTCTGGACTGACTTTGGGGATAATAAAGAGTTAGAATTTCTGACATACTTGTCAATCATCAGGAAATATCTTAAGTGATTTTCAGCCATTGTCACGAGTTGGCATTTGTTCCCTGAGTCCCAGAAGGTATGTTAGATATGGAAGAACTATCCAAACCAAATCTGTTGCCGTCGAATTGATTCCATCTCATAGCGACCCTGTGGAACAAGTCCCTTCTAATTCAAGCTTACCCTCTCAGAGCTATACTCAGGATGATAACAACCTCCCTACCTTCAGTCTTTGTCCCTAGTCTGTCTTTTAATGTCTGACCCTCTTGGCTAGGCATCTTTACTTTAGTTTCCCTGGAAACTGAAACGTGTACAACCGTAATCTTGATTCTCAGGAAATATCCATATGCTCTGGTTTATTTTCATTTGACTATAATCAGGCTTCCTAAATGGAACTCATACCAGATATATTTCTTAAGACAGAATACAGAACAATTAATGAGGCATACATGATGCTTTGTGCCAATGGTTCTCAAATTATGTGAGCTGAACTGAGGCTTTCCTACTATGACAATAAAAAAAGGTAGAGGCAGGCAAACATCCCAATATTCTAACAAAATTAGAAAAAAGTTTCAACTTTGAGTTTAATCTGCACAAAACTTTCTGGTAATGGATAAGGGACATATCCTCAAAGAAGTTACAAAAAATACGACTCTTTTGATCTGTCACATGCATACTCAGATTTAAATGAGACTCAAACAAACCCACTGCTGTGCAAGGGGATGGACCATATTTTTTTTTTAACGCATGAAAAGACCCAGCGCTCACAGGCGACAAAACTACGGTGGAACTTACTAGGTAATGTGTGGCATATATAGCCTCGCTTACTGTCACAGGTATCATCCATCCATTTTCCTGCATCCTGTGACTTGCCTCCAATAATAACAACACAGTCAGCCTGGGTATTTATGGAGAAAGGAAAAGAAAACAAGTATGAATCAGCAATTATTTAAATCAATTCATTAGATTTTTTTAAATCCCTCATTATCCACAAGCTCCAGATTTTAAGATCTTCCAAATTCATTTTCAGTATGTTAAACCCATCATTACATTTCATGCAACTACATCCACTTTCCAAGGAATCCCTCGTATCTGAGCTTTTGTATCTGAATTTAAAAATCAAATAGATTTGGGTACATTTTGGAGATAGGCCTGAGATCCCTTGCAATCAGAAATGTTATTAATCACTATCAAAACTTAGCAACCAAATGGATTAGGAGAACGCAATATCCTCTCTATACAAATTCTCACTATTCAAACCCAGAAATAGAGTTAAAGGGCAATAAGCACAATCTATATTTTTCATTACTAACTTAATTTATAGAAGTATTATTATTAGTTCACAGTTAATTCCTAGTATGGCTTAAAAGCTTTACCCTTCAAATCTTAGCGGGGGGGGGGGCTGGGAAAAAATTCTATTTTTCAGTTGTGAGCATGTTTGCAATTTCAAGCTTCCTTAGTATAGTCTATATCATATGTTGAATTCTTTTAACCTACCAGCTATGACAATCATACATTATACTTACACTGTTTTAAGTACTACATCTTAAACTCACATCTATCCTATGAGGTAGGTATTATAATTATGCTCATTTTACAGATGGGAGAACTGAAGCAGGGGGATATTAAATAACTTGCCCCAAAGCTGCATAGCTAATGAGAGTTAGGATTCAAATCGCAGGCACTCAGGCTCTGAGCCTACACTTTAGCCACTGTGTTATGCTGCTTCTCACTGAATGAGAGATGCGAAGTGTGCTGGGGCAGAAATGCTCCTAGAAAGGTTTTCTGGTTGATAAAGAGCCACAGAGGACGGTAAGGTTGGATGCTGTCTTGAATGGAGGTGATGCCTGGAACTTGTGTATCTGTCATGCAGTAATGAAGAAAGCTAGGCCAGCATGCCAAGAATGCAGGGCAGAAAAATGGAAAGAACCTGGGTCCTTGCTAAAGTTGAGCCACATATCATATTTTATCAATTTTAAGACCCACATTTCTCATATACTGACATTTCTAAAATAAAAGATACACATCATAATCAATGACATGTCAGTTTGATTGGGAGGGCTTTTTTATATTACATAAAAAATAACGGTAACTTTTTCCATCACTGGCATCTTAGACTCAGAGAATGATGCTAATTAACCTCTCTGACTCTGGATTTTTTGTCACGTGAGATAATATACTTACCTTACTGTTTAAACTGACTAAGCTGTCATTTCCTTGTACATACAGCTGAGAGTGCCAGGCCAGATACACACCTAGCCTTCCATAGAACTGAGCCTCTGCTACCAGTGCCTAGCCACGTGGGCAATTCGGGGCATGGACATAGTGCCCAACTTCTGGAAATTTCCTATAGGTACAAGGCCACAAATTACCCCAATAGCTACACCTGGCCCAACTCAACAGGAGTTTGGCTTTTGATCAGTTAAGTTTCACCTCTGTCTTCCTTCCATTTCCACCTTCTTTTTGAAATTTGATATGCATAAAAAGCATGCTTAGAATGGGCTCTGTCTCTCTGTCTCTCTCTCTGTCATACACATGCATACAACACACATACACACTCCCTCATACCCAATCAGACATTCATTCTGGGGGGGTCCATTTACTCCATCTTCCTGCACACTGACACATTTCTGATCTTTTTGTCTCATTCATATGCACTTAATCTGCAAGGTCACACTCCTTTTCTTAGGGTGCTAAAACCTGTGCTTTATGCATGGCAGAATGCCAGTTTGCTTTGTTTCCATAGGTGAAGCTATTATTCTATCAAAAACCAAACTTACTGCCATCGAGTCAATTCCGACTCATAGAGACCTCATAGGTTTTCCAAGGCTGTAAATCTCTACGGAAGAAGACTGCCACATCTTTCTCCCAAGGAACCACTGGTGGTTTCCAATTGCCGACCTTTTGGTTAGCAGTCCATCACTTTAACCACTGCACCACTAAAGCCAAGGGTCCACCACTTGTTTTTGTAAATAAAGTTTAATTGGAGCACAGCCATGCTCTTCTGTCTGCATATTGCCTCTGGCTTTCTCACTACAATAGCTGAGTAGTTGCAACAGAGACTTTATGGCCCACAAACCAAAACCACTTGCTGGTCAGTCGATTCCAACTCATGGTGACCCCATGGGTGCCAGAGTAGAACTGTGCTCCTGAGGGTTTTCAATGGCTGATTTTTTGGAAATAGATCACCAGGCCTTTCTCCTGAGGCTCTTCTGTGTAGACTCGACCCTTCACTCTTTGGTTAGCAGCTGAGCACATTAGTCATTTCCATCACCAAGGACTCCAAACCTATGTTTCATTAGCTGGTCCTTTACAGAAAGTTTGCCAACCTCTGAAATCCATCTCAACCCAAAGGCAGGGTTTTTCACTTTTGCCTCTTTGCAATTTTTTTTAATCTTTTGTTTTCTTCAAGTACTGTCTAAATCAAGTGCATTACGTTTCTCCTGAAATTGCCCTTCTTTCCATTCAAACCCTCAAATCTGATCCATCCGGTCCACCCTCATAGGTATCTGGTCCCGAGGGAGAAGAGGTAGCAGAAATATTTTAAGACACAGCTAGCAATCTAGTTTGAAATGTGACCTGTCTTTCATTTTGAGGAAGAGAATGGGGCCTGTGGAGAGGTCATTAGGATAGCCAGAAATAAAAATAGCCAACTTCGTAAAGTCATCCTACTCTTCCATGGCTGGAGTTCCAATGTTTCATTGTATCTATTTTTATGGTTACCGTCTATATATGGTGAACAACACCAGTTTTCCACTTTTTTCTTCTATCACGTTTTCTTTTAAAATAAATTTATAACAAAAAAAAAAAGAGAGGAGTAGATTTTTTCCCTAAGTGTTAAGTCAACAACAGTACATAATGTTATTGTTGTGTGCTGTCGAGTCAATTCCGACTCAAAGTGACCCTGTAAGCACAGAGTTGAATTGCTCCATAGGCTTTACGAGGTTGTAATCTTTAGGGGAGCAGATTGTCCGGTCTGTTCTCCCATGGAATTGCAGGTGGGTTCAAACTGTTGACGTTCCCTGTGGAGCAGCCAAGCAATTAACCACTGTGCCACCAGGGCTTTTTACAATACAAAAAAGTAATAAACAAATACAACAAAAAATAGAGAGACTGAACCTTGAGAAGCACAGATTTACCTCTGAGCCACAACTCTGTAAGGCCTGTACTACAACTACATCTGTCTTCTCAACCTCCCTGCCTCCAGCCTCCTTACCCCCGAGCCCCAACTATCAGGCATCCCCTGTTCTACATTTCAAAGACTCTCCACTCATCCCTATCTTCCTTCTTCACTTTCCTTATCTTCCATTATCTTGCTCAGAGTTTCTGCTCTGCTCAAGAAAACCTGTACAGAGTGAGTTTGTTGCCACCACTAAACACGGACAAAAGGTTCTCTTCCCATTCTCATTATCAAACTGTATTTAGCCCTTCCCTGTTTTCAAGTTGTGAAATTTTAACAAAAAGATATGTGTACTTTGATTCTATTTCAATAGAAAATTATATGTTCACATGCAGCAAGAAAAAGTCCAGAAGTAAATTCAACAAAAAGTCAATATGTGTGTGTGTGTGTGTGTGTATGTGTGTTTTGAGGGTGAAAATACAGATTTTGTTTGTTTTATTTCCATTTCTCTGCATGCTCTAAAAACAGAAAACTTGTGCAATAATGTTTTTTATTTGTTTTACATTAAATCTTCCTAAGCATACTCTTCTTCACTCTTTTAATTTCTTCAATGAGCTTTCATCTCTCATTATATAATGAGGAGGCAAGGAATTCCTCCACAGAAAATCATTTACCCATTACCCGAATGTATCCACCCTGTGCATAGCTACCAAATTAATTATCATTAAAATGTCATTTTGGTCTTTTTCAGTTCAAACCTTTTTTCACTGCCTATCTGAGAAAGTCTAAACTCCTCCACTGAACATCTAAATCTCTAAATCCTGCTTTCCATCTTTCAAAGCTTACTTCTACTTCTTTTCTGCGTAAAACCCCTGTTACTTCCAAAACCATTTACTCCTGCCCAAACATACTTTGTTCTTTTTCTGGAAGACTTTGCTCACCTTGTCCACTCAACATGGCCTCCCTTATCCCCTTTCCAAGCTCTCCTGGTCATTACATTTAAGTATCTTGAGAAAGACCCATTGGTGATTCTTTTTCATACACTTTCCCTCCACCAAGGCATGCAAACACAGTGCTTTGTACAAATGAATGGCTCCGTAGTCATATTGGCTGATGTAATCACTTCATCCCACAGTGAGCTTCTTCCTCTTAGCTACTAGAGTGTTTGTAGCTGATCCTGTCGTTATTTACTTTTTTAATTTCCTTACTATCTTTATAACTTTAATATATAAGACTAGTGCTCTAGCTTAAGTGTAAACTCCTTTAAGATAAGAACAAAATCTTATGTTTCTACATGTTTTTCTCAATGCCTAGCATGGTGTTTGACATTGATTGGTTGACTGTTCAATATGTAAGGATAAAAGAAGTAATATTCTCTCTCTGAACTTAATGTACAAAGGCCCTTAGCAGAGTGTCTGGCATACAGTAAGCACTCTATAAATATTAGCTCAATAGCGATGATGACAATGATGATATCCTAAAAGTAGTAGTAACTCCTAGACCTACACAACAAATACTGCAATAGCTTCAAGAGTTTAGAGGTAGCTGATGCAAAGAAAGCTGATAACTCTAGATTCAAGCGTATGTTCAGACAAGATAGTCCCAGAATGGTGTTAGGGTTCGCTACCCCTAAAACACACTCCCCCATCCCCACATACACACCCAAGCCAAAGAATTCTTAACTGAATTTTTATCCCTTCCCTCAAGGGTGGCTCAGTCTGAAACAGTTACAATCCATAAGAATGAATCAGATCAAGGACTCCTCTGGTAGACTTTTCGTAGACGATTAATCACTAATGTGATGACTTTGAGCAAGCCGGTTGTTAGAGAGGTGACCTGAAACCGATACTTACATCTTCATAAGACAGACTGCTTCTTCTTCCTCCAGGGTAACCTTTCCCCCAGTTTGTATAATAAACTCCCCGCTGATCTGTCCAGAGGAACGTGTGCTCTGAGTTGACATCATTCAGCCCGATCCAGGCATTAAAACTGGAGCCCGTCATCTGATAGGTAAGAAATGCTGGAAGAAAGTTTCACAAAATAATTTTAAACTTTGGGAGAAAAGACTCAAAATGTGGAAAGTATGCAAAATACATTAATTTCAAAATAGTGAAAATGTGATTAATGTCTTTTTTATTATTTGAAAGCACCTACCATGAAAACAAACACGTTCTAAACTTTAAATAGTGTTAGGACTTCAGCTTTGGACTTTAAAAAATTCCTCACAATAAAATTCTAAGTTTTTTTTTTTTTTTTTTAAGTTAATCTAGGTCACTGCATATAGTTGTACAAGTTGTGCCCTACCTAAGGGCACTGGATCAAGGGGGCCAAAGGAAGCTGAAATCCACCCCTTACTCCTCTCTCCATTTTATACACCTTGATCTGCATTGTGTTTGGCTACTATCCACAGGAAGAGGTGCTTTTTTCTAATTCAAAAACATCATATGGGCTACCAGTTGTCCTGGATTTATAAATAGGAGGCTTTGGTTATAATAACTAGTGGGGAGAGAACTCTTAACCCAGAAAAGTCCTGTAAATAGAAACAATCTGTCAAAACCATAAGTATTAGGTTGTCAAGTTATCAGTACCTCGAACTGACAAACTGAAAGAGCTACCAAACTGGGATTCCTTCTAGGGCGGCCATCTCCCAGGGGCCGGTGCTATGCACAGAGTGCGCTTGGGCCAGGGCGCATCCTGACACGTAAGTGCTCACATCACCGGGTGAGAAGATCTAGAGAAATTCAGAGAATATAGTACAAATATGGCCTCTTATTTATCAATTCAGTGACAGAGAAGATGGTGTCAAATACCCAGAAGCTGTAAAAGGTTTAAATGTATACAGCCCCATTCCCTCTCCTTTAGCCCTTTCCCACCACCCGTCTTTCAGTGCAGGCCTATATGCTGCTACGGTGCTGATCAGGTTTCAGTGGACCTTCCAGACTAAGACAGATTAGAAAGAAAGGCTTGGTGATCTACTTCCAAAAATCAGCCAATGAAAACCCTATGAGGCACAATGGTCCGATCCACAACCAATCATGGGGATGGCACAGGACCGCGCAGCATTTGCTTTCATTGTGCCTGGGGTCGCCATGAGTTGGGGCCGACTAGAAGGCAGCTAACAACAACACACATCCCACAGCAACTGCCTTCTGCCAGGAGCAGTGGGCTCCTACGTGGATGGCACCTACTGTGTGGAACAGCAGTTTGCAAACACTTGAACTTAACCGGGAAACCCTGGTGGTACAATAGTTAAGAGCTACATCTGCTAACCAAAAGTTCAGCAGTTCAAATCCACCAGGTGCTCCTTGGAAACTCTGTGGGGCAGTTCTACTCTGTCCTATAGGGCCGCTATAAGTCAGAATCAACTCAACAGCAATGGGTTTGGAAACTTAACCATGTCTCCTGAGTGTAAATAGGAAATGAAATTACTAAGCACTAAAAAAAAAAAAGCACTAGGGGTTGCTAATAGAAAATTCAAAATAGGTAAAAGCCCACAGAGATATGATGATCTGTTTCTTCATGAACAAGCAACTCCACAGAAAAGCCAAAGTAAAAAAAAAAAAAAATTCTTCCAACAATTTTCAGAGAGAGATGAGCACAGACATTTATTTTTGTCTTGTTTCCTAAAAAAGAACATAACTTTTGCCTGATCCCCAACCTGAAAAGAAATGTGGAAAATCTTTACCCACCAATATTTCAGCACTGGTTTTTCTTCTGCCAACAACCAGAATAAGAAATCAACGACGTGTTCCTGTTTTGCCAGGAATAATGTTATTTTACCTGAAAATTGTTTCCTTCTGCACATCTCTATTACCAGGGTTCTAATTTTGTTATGCCAGGAATCAGCACTTTGTGGTTGAAAGAGGAAATCAATTATTGTGTTTCTTTGCTGGGTAGCTAAGCCCAAAATGTGGTAGGCCAGTTAGAGAAATGTGAACATTGCATTCATACAATTTTTATTGTGATCTATGGTTTGACCCTTTTTTTTCCATGTCTGGCAAGTTCCTGAACTTGTCAGAGGTTCGCAGAAAAAGATTGGCTGATTTATTGTACACTGTGTTCTAAGGATTACATGGCAGCCTTTATAGAGCAAAAATCAAGTGGGAAATAGCTGTACAGGATTCTAGTATTTTTCTTTCTTCTTAAAATTTTTGAGATGTATCATTTTTTTCCAGTAAATGATTTTGGAAGTCAAAAAACCTCAGAGCCAAAAGGAAACATAAAGCTTATCCAGTCCACATCTTCCTTCTACAACATGCTCATAAATTCATAAATACAGCAAACATGTCCTGGGCATTTTTTATGCTATATACCAGCCAATATATGTGACCTCATAGTGTCCCTTTGAGTACCTTCAGGCTTGAGCATTTTCACAGCCTTTTAGAAAATTCACCTTCCTCACAAAACAGTCATCCAGTCAGTTCTACTTGTTAGAACTACCTCCTCAATTTGAGCCTGAATTTCCCTGTAACTTCCACTCATTGTTTCTAAATCTTCCTTCTGGGGTCACACAGGATAGTCCTTCAGGGTCTACAGCCTCTCTTTCAGGGCCATGTAACCTAAGAGCCTTTCCAACATTACTCATGTGCTATGGCGTCCATATTCCTCATCAGTTTAATCACTGTCATCTGAATCAGCTTCAGTTGATCAATATTGCTCTTACATGAACAAGTCACAAACTGAACCTAATACATTCTTCAAGTGTGGTTAGTGCCATCCAAAAGTAAGTGCCTTATCTTTGACAGCAGTATAGTAACAACTTTTACACTCTATTTGCTCTATGGATAGTTGAATTTTCTCCGATTTTTCACTTCTTCATAACTCTGGCTTATTCTTATGCTTTATGAAAAACTATTCTCCATTTTTTCAAAGTTCATATTTAAAATATCAGTTTTATTGCATTATAAGTTATGTCACCAAGTGATTAGAAGTGTAGTAGATGGAAAAATGCAATTTTTATTTTATTCCTAGAATGAGTCTACCTCTTTGGCTATTTGAGAACCAAGCTGATTTGGTAGGAACAGGATGGAATTTAAGCTGGACAGACTTGGGTTTGATTGCCAGCTCTACTGCTCCATGCATGACCCAAGCCCCTCTGAACCCCATTTCCTCATTCATAAAATGGGAGTAATAATATCTGGTTCATTGGGTTGTCATACAATGAAAAAGGACTTCATATGGAAAATGCCCAACATAGCACCTACAACTGAATAGGATAGCTCTCAATAAATATTTGATTTTTCGATACCTACTTTTTACTCTGGGAAACTAAAAAATCATTTACTATCAGCACTACTCTTACCATTTTATGGAGAAAATTACATATTTAAATGTGTCATCAATTATAAAATGGCCTGCGTACCCTGCTCTTTTTCATTGCGTATGGATACCAGGTTTCCTCCAAATCCTATGCAAGCCTTCCGTGCTTCTTGCCAATTTTTTCTTTCTTCTTCAACAAATCCAAAGATTTTGAAACACTGTAATGCAAGAAAAAAATTTAAAAATCATTAGGGTTAACTAATGATAATAGAGTTTACAAAAATTTAAATAATTTGTAAAGATTATAGCTAAAGATAAAATTCCTCACAACCAAATAGAGTTTGTTAGTTTTTGAGGTAAGCAAAAGCTAGCAGCTGAAAGATTTGCGTTGTCAGTCTCCATACCAATTGACGCCAAACCTACAACTAACTCTCCTAAAAAAAAAAAAATCCTAGTACCTTGTTATTGTAAGATTTCCAGCCTTGCTCACAACCGCCTTTGACTGGGGGTGTGGTAGGAAGAACCGTGGCATTGATGCTGCTGTTATGCCGCTGGCAAATGAAGGCATGTGGATAACCACAATTAATGTCATTCCAAAACCCTGGAGAAGAAAAGAATTGTTACGTTAGATTTACATGTTTAAGATTAGAGACATTTACTCAATTAAAAAATACATATTTATATTTTATAAGGATTCTCAAAAATTCTTTAGACTACAATCAAACTTTTCCATAACTGACTAGAAGAATTCATGTAATATCCCTTTGCTCCTTGTCATAAACTAAAAGTAGTAAACTTAATAGAGAGCTTTCTATGAAGCAAGCAAATACTTACTGTTTCAGATACATTATCTAACGCCTGAACTTTATATTTAGCAAATATCTGCTTAGTGTTTTAGGTGTATTATCTCATTTAATTTTTTCAACAACAAATCAAATAAGTTCTATTATGACTTCCATTTTACAGACAAGGAGCTGGAGAGAGAAATTGAAAGAGGTCGACAAACATTCTGCATATTTTCCTCAAATCAGAACATGAAAACAATGTTTCAAAAAGTGAAAAGACTGACTACATCACGACTTAGAGTAAATGTTAAGCCTCCCCTTCTCTTTACAATTTGAGAAAGTTATACTGCTGACATTAGAATTCTCCTTTATTCTGTCCTTTTCTTGCTGGATAAAAGTACACAACTTGCTCATTTTAACCTAGGGCTGTAGGAAATGACACATCACACCACAAGGCAAATTCAAAAAGATGTTTATGTTGTCTACCTGAATTTGAATACATGGCTACACAGTTTTCATCATCATTTGCAAAATTGGGTTCACCTGTGGCCCAAGCCACATAATCCACTTTGCTTCCATCTACCCAACTGGAAAGGAAAATAGACAGTTTGCATCAGTCCAATTGTTACAATAATTGGCTACAGTCCAGTGAGGGGAACAGGCAAGTTAATCAAGATGAAGGGAGTACAGGGTGCTAAGAGAACAGAAGACCTAGGGATACTTGCAGGAACACCACCCCCCCCCCCACCCCCGCCCCCAGTTCCTCAGTTCGTGGTGCTTCCCTTCTCATTGTGCTCTTTTGCAGCAACCTTGATGCCTTGGCTGGTCTGGCTTCTTTTCCCTCTCAGGAAAAAACTACCTTTGTTCCTAAAGTGGGAGAAGCAATAGGGAATCCCAGTTCTACTTTGGAAGTGGGCCAGAAGCAAAAGTCCTTCCATCATATTCCTCTGACATGAATCTCACAAAACAACACTCTGCCTAGAGACGCAGAGAACCTAGAATTTCTCATGAGACCATTCACTGATTTTCATGTTTACTCTGGATTCACCTCAGTCATGTGCACCAATGCTTATTTTCTTAAGTTCTAGAAATTCAGAGACTGTACCAGCTGAAAAGGACCTGGAGATCATCTAATTTGGCCCTCTCATTTTTCAGATGAGAAAATGGGTGCTTGCCTAAGGAGGATCAACCATTTCTGTTCCTTAAAAATAATAAGCTTGAGTTTAGGTCTTTATAGCTCAAAAATGGGAATGATAACCTGTTACCATCAAGTCAATTCTGACTCATAGAGACTCTATAGGACAGAGTAGCACTGTCCCATAGGGTTTCCAAGGAGCGATTGGTAGATTCTAACTGCCGGCTTTTTGATTAGCAGCTGAGCTCTTAACCACTGTACTACCAGGGCTCCTAGCAATAACAGTCACATGAAACATATGTGGCTAAAACATCTGTCCATGAGCCAGGAATACGTATCTGCTCTTCAAACTCAGGAGAACATATGTATTAATGAACAAGGAAAGAAACAAAAAAGTACTGATTTCCTCCCTCCCAAAGCCTTCCCTGGGCCCTGTATCTAATAGAAAATAGTCGAGTCAGTCCTTTGAAGGGAAAGCATTTTGTGCAGTTGAAAGAGGACTTCAAAGTAGTGCTGCCAGAGCAGCACGTAGGGCAACACAAGAGAATTATTTGGTTCTGTGTATCAAAGTCCCTATAAATGAGTCATAATTTTTTAAATAAATTCAGTATTCTTATCTGTCCAATCCATCTTCTTATGCATAATTTACTGACAGATGAGGAGGTCCTAAAACACAGACAGGTGAGGTTTTACAAGATGAAATCGAATTTTGAGTTCTTTATTTGAGAATTATAATGTTCAAATGTTTACTGGGATTATTTTAAATTATTTTTATTTTTTTAAATGCTTCACATATTCAGAACCACATAGGATTATTTTAAACCTATTTAGCCAAACAGAAGCCTCAAAATATTTATCAGATCACTGTTCTAATCAAAGTTGTTTTATCTTTATTTACTTACATGAACTTTTTATCCAAGCTGATCAATAAGCCAATAAAATAGGCTGACTGGGCATCATTTCTGTTTACCTAAAACATAAAAGGTTGCATATAATTCAACTTGTGTTTGCATAGTATGCAAATTCTTAAGCAAAATCCACACATTAGTTAGACAGGTCTAAGGAGGGTTTCAAGAAGCCCTGATGGCACAGTAGTTGAACATTCAGCTGCTAAATGAAAGGTCCCTGGATTGAACCCACAGGAGAACAGGCCTGGCCATCTGCTCTCATAAAGATTTCAGCCCAGGAAGCCCTATGGGCCTGTTCTATTCTCTTATATAGGGTTGCTATGAGTCAGAACAGACTCGAAAGCACCTAACAACAGTAACAAAACAGTTTTTTTCCTATGAAAAAATAATTTAGAACATACAACTTAATTCCTGCATAAATCCCTCCTTGTATTGTTGTGTTAGGTGAGTAGATTCCAACTCCTAGTGACTCTGTGTACAGCAGAATGAAAACACTTTTTCAGTCCTATGCCATCCTCATAATCGTTGTTATGCTTGAGCCCGTTGTTGCAGCCACTGTGTCAACCCATCTCTTTGAGGTTCTTCCTCTTTCTCCCTGACATACATATATATGATTTAATAACATTCATCAAACTTAGAGCAAATGCCTTAAGTCATTCCCTATAATTTCAAATGTCTATAGTAATTAGATTATTGAAGATTTTCTCACGACAAAGTAGCCATTTGGGATTACTCATCTAAGGAAACGCGCTCTCTCTCTCTTTCTCTCTCTCTCACACACACACATATACGTTGATGTGCAATATTATGAAATAGCTCAAGGATTTCAAAGCAAGATATACTCACAAAAAAGAAGATAAGACTATACTCTAATCCCTTTGACTTTTGTAATCAAAGGAACTTTCGTTCTTTCAGTGTTGCTCAAGTTATGTTTTGCTGCTCTCTCTCTTACCTCCTGGCAAATGGTGAGGATGCCATGAACATTTTGAAAGTGAAAAGATATCAAGCCAATCACTCTTGGAAAAAATAAATTATACCTTCACTGTTAGCTGACAATTTTGGTACAACCAAGAAGCAATTTGGTCCAACGAAGACAGGCTTTTTATTAATAATTAAGTGCCAAAGCTCAGACTAAATTCTGTTTTGGGGTTCTGGGATTTTGCACTAAACATTCCTGCAATATGGTGATTTGCTTCTGTTTCCACTCCTTTGCACCCCACCACTTCCAGCATTCACATCTTTACCTCTGACCTTAGAAGGTTCAAATTCAGCACATAATTTGAAATTGTGCATGGGGTATCAAACCCAGACCTTATCTTTGCTTATCACATGTCAATGTTCCATTCTTAAATGAATCTGCTCTTACATATTTCCACAGAAACTTCTTTTCACTTTCGCTTTGAATAGAAACAAGGTCACCAAAGTTCCTCTTGCAAAATTCTCGTGCATTGTCCATGGTTTCCTTCTCTTTGCTGAAATAATACTGGTATTCTTTGTAAATAACCCACCCATCCTCAGTGACTGGTGGATCTGAAAAATAAAATGAAGAAAAGTGACACATTTTACTTATAAGAATTCAAGTATCTGGTATGTAGGATACACAAAATGAAAAGGACACAGTAGCTATGTCAGAGGTAACTGTAACTCTAAAAAAAAAAAAGTGAGAACCCAGAAAAAGCCAAATGTCCATGCCATATATACTGAATAACCTAAGGCCAAATACCCACTTTTCACTAACCCTGTAAAAACTGCTGCTGTCTGTTGCCATATATCATTACTGGGTATAAGAATCCCCAGCGTTACTTTCGTCAGTTGGATAGCACAGCTGAAAGGATTTATATACATGCACCCATGGTGTTCTAGGTCAAAGAGTAAAATGAGGAGAAAATGGATTTTAGCCCAATATAAGAAAGAACTTTCTAACAGCTAGACTAAGATGCTTCAGGGTAGAATGGAAGTGCCAGGGAATTCAAGTACCGGGGGGCTCCTAAGTCTGCTTCCAACCCACTGGATTCTATGGTGCTGGGGTAAGGAAGAAGAAACCTCATAATCGTGTATCCCTGAGCTACTATATTAGCATGCCTTATGTTTGCACATTTGAGCATCTCTCTGGAGAAGAGGGCCTGAACTTTCACGAGATTCTCCAAGCTATTAAGACTTACTGCTCTGTACCTTCCTAGGACAAGTAACTTTTCATTGAGAAAGGAAAATAAGGAAAAAACGACCATAAATATGGAGATTAGAAAATAAAGAAACACCTACTGTCCTGGGGAGCGGGTGTTGGCTCAGGTTTTGGTGTTTGTCCTATAAAACAAAAGAAAATTAAATATAAAGTGTGCTTGAACTACTCTTTTTTGGTCACAACAAGTAGAAAAAGAAAAGAACATTAGTTTTGGAATCAGGAAGCCTGGTTTCAAATTGCTAGCCCTTATATTGTCAACGACAAAAAAGGAGTTAATAGTAGGTGTACATATGTGAAGTAAAATATGTGTGACTGATACTTGCAGGTACATATAAAAAAAAATTTTTTTTTTTTTTTTTTTTTTTTTTACATATACACACCTATTATTAACTCCTTTTTGTAGCTGACAATATTAGGGCTAACAATGTGAACCTAATAGATATTAATGGAGCCCTGGTGGCATAGTGGTTAAGAGCTCAGCTGCTAACCTAAAGGTCAGCCGTTAAAATCCGCCAGCCGTTCCTTGGAAGTCCTATGGGGCAGTTCTACTCTGTCCTACAGGGTCACTATGAGCTGGAATCGAGTCAACTCAACAGATGGTTTTGGTAGTAGTATAATTACTAAAAATGTAAAAAATATATTAGTCATTGATAACTCGGAGACCTTTAAAAAACTGGCCACGTTTTACTCCTCTGTTCTGAGGAAAGCCCTTTGAAAGCACTACTCTAGGCAGGAATAAGGAAAATAAGCTGATAGACAGCAGATCAATCCAGCGTCTCCAGCAGCAGAGTTGAGATCGTTGCCAAGACTGCCCAACACAAGATGGCAGTGCAGTTCCATTGATTTGTTTACAGAGAAGGAAGTTGATGTATACCTTGGTTCAAGGGTTGTTAGATGATTGGTTTACTTTCTTACTTTATTATCTGTCTGTCTGTCTGTCTGTCTATCTATCTATGGCTTAAAAATGGTGCTTGTTTTTTTGTGTTGAACATTTACCCTGAGAAATCAATATTTAGACTATTTGGATTTAGGGAAACTTTCACTTGTTTAGTGATTAATGAGACAGGAAAAAAAAATTTAATTCCATTTTCATTGCTCTGTTTACAAAGTAGTACACACCCTCCTGCCCCATTCCTCGCTCTAGAACCTGAGCCAGAATCGTAGCTCATGGGAATTGTTCAGGAGGACGTGACTCTCCCGGATTCCCGGGTGGCCTTTTGATCTTCTGTTCCTTTGGAACATGTATCTGCACTAAGAGACTTCATTCTTATCTGGTGAAATGATGGCCCCTGACAGTTTCCTTATTTTCTGATTTTCTGTTTGGTTTCACTAATAAAGGGAAGATATCGGGGAGCCAGGAGTTTAGTTCTCCAACCCAAGGTAAAGGAGAAGAAAGATTATCATACCTTTTTTTATCTGACAAATCCAGTTGTTAAGATGCTCACAGTTAATATCATTCCAGAACATGCCAGGGTCACCTTTCAACTCACCACAAAATTCAACATTTTGATAATTATTAGGTTCTCCATAAGCCCAATGTTCATATGAAACCTATATTAGAAACATTAAATCGTAATCATTTTCCATTTATGTCAGGCCAATGCCATTTTTTTTTTAATGCCAATCATCTCTCCAAACAGGATAGGAAAGATATGTTTGCACTTTTACCCATTTACTCTTTTTCACAGTAGCTGTGATTTGAAATCAAGGTTTACAAACATGAGTGGGAAAGAACTAGATTTGGTTACATGGAAACTTTTGAAGTTGAACAGAGTATTCTGCTGATTACTGTAGCATTTACTTTACTCTCATTAAGTAGAATGGATTAAGGACCACGAAAGTAGGAATTATATGTAGGAAAAACCTGGCAAAAAAGCTCCACTCCTCAGTATTGGGAGTTCCTAAATTTACAACCCATTCTTAAGGGATAACATTTCAATGTGTTGTTGCAAGCTTTCTCTTTTCAGGTGTCTAGGATAAGAAAACGCAAATAATTCTGCTTACAAAAGAAAAAGACCTGTGAAATATTGCTAACTAGGCTATCACACTTCACCAAAATGGACAGTGGAAATAAATGGAGGCCCTGAATTTAGGTCCTCTATGGGTTTTTTGTTTTTTTTTTATGGAATATTCAGGTAGCCCTGGTAGTTCAGTGGCTAAACAGATCTGCTGCTAACCAAAACGTTTGTACTTCAAACCCACCAGCCACTCTGAGGGAAAAAGATATGGCAGTCTGCTTCTGTAAAGATTACAACCTTGGAAACCTTACAGGGCAGTTCTACTCTGCCCTATAGGGTCACTGTGAGTCAAAATAGACTCAACGGCAATGGGTCTGTAGAGTTTTCGGTGTTGCGATCACAGCTCATGCAGTTTTAAACCCCAAAACCAAACCAAACCCATCACTCTCAAGTCGATTCCAACTCATAGCAACTCTACAGGACAGAGGAGAACAGCCCCATAGAGTTTCCAAGGACTGCCTGGGGGATTCGAACTGCTGACCTTTTGGTTAGCAGCCATAATGCTCAACCACTATACCACCAGGGTTTTAGGCTGAGCATTTGATCTGCTTTCCAGAGACCTAAATATAAAATCCAAATATCAATGGAGCCATCAAATACACCATCCTACCCAAGTGCCTTGAAAAGTTGCAGGGGGTTGTAAGAGGAGGCAGAACTGAAATTACATCTAATGGCTTTCCGCCACAACTAGAGCTGCTAAACATCGCCAGCCGGCGCCAGAGCCTCTCACTTCTCCATTTCACAGAATGGAGAAGTCTGACAAAGCCCAATGGTTATTAATGGAATATTAAAATTATGTCCTGGTCCACTACCCATGAAATGCTATAAAATGCTCAATTTTTAAGAATTTTAGCTACCCGCACACGCATTTTGCATCATAGAATGAGGATACTATATTATATAAACATGAGTTTTCATTCTAATTCCTTTTTTCCATCCAGTCAACCATGCTGAAAAGCTATGCGTGAGATGATTAGGAGAACTAAACTGGGGCGGGGGTGGAACCATGATCAAAAAATAGCTTTTATTTTTAGAAATAGAAAAAATGTCTCTAGCTATCAAAAGGAACAGTCTTACTAAAAATTTGGATTACATTAAACGGTAACTTCAAAATAAATACAGGCTAAATTTAGAAGAACATCTATTACATCAAATTACTCACAGGAGAGCCATCACTCCAAGTAAAGCCCTCTGACGGACTTCCGTATGTCAATCCCAACCAAAACAGTTCGTGGTAGCTTGAACTACTCCTACATTATATAAGACATAAGGAAAACATATGCATGATACAAGTTTGGTAACCTATGAGGACTAAACAGATTTGGAAGTTATGGCTAAACCATGAATTAGTTGGTACACAAGATAAGAGATTTAAATGACTAAATAGAAGCGCCGTACCGTAGATGTGTGTACTGGGAGAGCCCATAGATAACCTGAAAGTGGGCAACTGTTGAAGAATAAATAATTGTAAAGCATTGAAAGACAGTCATTCGTTCACTCATTTAACAAATACATATTGCGTGTCTTGTACTTTTACAGAGCAATTCATTGCTGCATTTATGCCTATGAAATTAAGGATGTAGAAGTGAAACTAGATCAGAGTCCATGAATTAAGGATATGATGCAGATACTCACGTTAGCATTATAAGCAAACAATTTTAGAAACATAAGAATACTCTCAACATCATTTGCACCAAGTCAGTAAAAGAAAGAAATATTACAAAGAAAAGACTCTTACGTTATTAACCGCCATATGGCTTGTTGTTCCTCTTTATTATTGATACTAGCTAGATCTCCACCCAGAGCTCTGCAGAAATCTCGAGATTCGAACCATGTTTTCTTGTCATGTTTTCCTTTCGTAAAAAGCTAAAAAAAAAAATATGATTTCAAGAGTCATTTTGCACTTTATAATTTATCAAATCAAGAGAAGTAGTTATTTACTTTTGATGAGATTTCATTTACAGAAAAACCAGAAATTGCAATGGACCAAGGTAATGCAATCCTTTTAGTTTAAAATCAATTCGTGAGTACATATGTGAGTAACAAAACTTGGAGGGTGATCTTGTTGAGAAAATCTTAGACAAAAATTACTTAGCAGAGGAGAAAATAGAGTAAAATCTTAAAAGTTTTAGACATATGGATTAGGCTCACTGTAGAAGACAGGATTAATTTGGTTAAGTGTAAAAGTTGGCATCAAAATAGAAAAAAGGAAGGACACTTCTAATACAGAGAAATTAAATATGGGTGAGGAAAAATTAAAGGAAAAGAATCTCTCCAACATAGTTTGTTATCGTGTTTAACTTAAGCAGTGAGTAACCTGGCAGTCTTTCAACACTTTGTTGGTAGCCAGTTGCCTTCAAGTCAATTCCAACTCATGGCAACCCCATGTGTGTCAGAGAAGAGCTGTGCTCCATAGGGTTTTAAATGGCTGATTTTTCAGAGGTAAATCCCTAGGCTTTTCTTTTCAGGCACCTCTGGGCGGACTCTAACCCCCAACCTTTCAGTTAACAGCTAAGTGAGTCAATGGTTTGCACCACCCAGGGACTCTGCTTTGTTGATAGTGTCCTACAAAGCTGTCTTGTGTTTTTTTTCTCTCGTTCTTGTTGTTAGGTGCTGTTGAGTAGGTTCCGACTCACAGCGACCCTATATACAACAGAACGAAACACTGCCCAGTCCTGCACCATTCTCACAATCATCATTATGCTTAAGCCCATTGTTGCAGCCACTATGTCAATTCATCTCATTGAGGGTCTTCCTCTTTTTCACTGACTCTCTACTTTATCAACCATGATGTCCTTCTCCAGGGATGATCCCTCCTGATAACATGCCCAAAGTGTCACCATCCTTGCTTCTAAGGAGCATTCTGGCTATACTTTTTCCCAGACAGATTTGTTCTTTCTTTTGGCAGTCCATGGTATATTCAATATTCTTCTTCAACACCACAATTCAAAGGCGTCAATTCTTCTTCAGTCTTCCTTTTTCATCCAGCTTTCACATGCGTATAAGGCCATTGAAAATATCATGGCTTGGATCAGGTGCACCTTAGTCTTCAAGGCGACATCTTGGTTACTCAACACTTTAAAGAGGTCTTTTGCAGCAGATTTGCCCAATGCAATGTGTCTTTTGATTTCTCGACTGCTGCTTCCATGGCTGTTGATTGTGGATCCAAGTAAAACGAAATCCTTAACAACTTCAATCTTTTCTCCATTTATCATGATGCGGCTTATTGGTCCAGTTGTGAGGATTTTTGTTTTCTTTATGTTGAGGTGTAATCCACACTGAAGGCTGTGGTCTTTGATCTTCATCAGTAAGTGCTTCAAGCTCTCTTCACTTTCAGCAGGCAAGGTTGTGCCATCTGTATAACACAAGTTGTTAATGAATCTTCCTCCAATCCTGATGCCCCATTCTTCTTCCTATAATCCACCTTCTTGGATTATGTGCTCAGCATACAGATTGAATATGTATGGTGAAAGAATACAACGCTGATGCACACCTTTCCTGACTTTAAACCACGCAGTATCCCCTTGTTCTGTTTGAACAACTGGCTCTTGATCTATGTACAGATTCCTCATAAGCAGGTTTAAGTGTTCTGGAATTCCCATTCTTCACCATGTTATCCATAATTTGTTACGATTCACACAGTCAAATGCCTTTGCATAGTCAATAAATCACAGGTAAACATATTTCTGGCATGTTCTGCTTTCAGCGAGGATCCATCTCACATCAGCAAAGATATCTCTGGTTCCACATCCTCTTCTGAATATGGCTTGAATTTCTGGCAGTTCCCTGTCAATATACTGCTATAGCTGCTTTTGAATGATCTTCAGCAAAATTTTACTTGTGTGTGATATTAATGATACTGTTTGATAATTTCTGTATTCAGTGGGATCATCTTTCTTGGAAATAGGCAAAAATATGAATCTCTTCTAGTTGGTTGGCCAGGTAGGTGTCTTCCAAATTTCTTGACATAGACAAGTGAACTCTTCCAGGGCTGCACCCATTTGTTGAAACATCTCCATTGGTGTTCCATCAATTCCTGAAAAGCCTCATTTTTCGCTCAATGCCTTCAGTGCAGCTTGGACTTCTTCCTTCAGTATCTTCAGTTCCTGATCATATGCTACCTCCTGAAATGGTTAAAGTTCGACAAATTCTTTTTGGTATAGTAAATCTATGTATTCCTTCCACCTTCTTTTGATGTTTCCTGCATCATTTAACATTTTCCCTTTATCTTTTGTCTTCATCAGTAAGTGCTTCAAATCCTTTTTGCTTTCAGCAAGCAAAACTGTGTCATCTAATATCAAAGGTTGTTAATGAGTCTTTCTCTGATCCTGATGCCTAGTTCTTCTTCTTCATATAGTCTAGCTTCTTGGATTTTTTGCTTAGCATAATCCCATTGTCACAGCCTGGTGGAAAAGAGGATTTGCTTCCTGGTGGACTATGACTGCTGAGCTGTCATCAAGCAAACTGAAGCAGCCTTTACCCCAATTCTCACTTGAGCTGTGTGGACAAAGGTGCCCTGAGCACCTTTCCACATCACTGACTTCCAAGACTCTGGAGAACACCTCGACTTGTTAGACTCTGGGTATTGCATTTTATTTTGTTAAATAAAATTTGCTATCATCTGAATTTTGTTAATAATTCCCACACCCTGATTATTTACAAAAATGGCCTATGTATGTTCAAGCAAACTCAAAAGCACCCCCCAAACCAAACCCATTGCTGTTGAGTCAGTTCCAACTCATAGCGACCCTACACGACAGAGTAGAACTACCTCATAGGGTTTTCAAGGAGCAGCTGGTAGATTTGAACTGTCAACTTTTGGTTAGCAGCTAAACTCTTAACCACTGTGCCACCAGGGCTCCCAAAAGCACCCCAAGCACCTCTAAAACTACATAATTTCTTGTGAAGCACATGCTTTGATTTGTTGAATATCTCCCTGGATATTGTCTTCTTAGAACCCTTGGTTTACTTCCTATCTTTGGAGAACTCTACTGCTTCTCTCAAACACCTCCAACAAATCTCCACAGCCTACCACCCTCAGACTAATGGCTGTGTATTAGATGAACCTGACCTTCGTGTAACTCAACCATTTCCAGAGGTAACAATAAAATGCCTGATTTGCTTTTTGTCTGTCTTTTTTTTTTTTTTTTGTCATTTCAACATTTTTTACATGTACTATTCAATGACATTAGTTACATTCACCATGTTGTGCAACCATAACTACTAGCTGTTTCCAAATTTTTCCATCCTCCTTAAAAGAAGCTCAGTATCCCCTGGGCAGTTCCCCTTTTCCCTTCCCTGCCTCCAGTTCCTGGTAACCACTAATAAATGTCGGTCTCTATGCACTTGTCTATCCTAGATATTTCATATATGTGGAAATGGGATCATAAAATATTCGTCCCTTTGTGACTGACTTATTTCACTCAACATAATGTTTCCAAGGTTCAGTCATGTCATAGCATATATCAGGACTTCATTTCTCTTTATGGAAGAGATTTGCTTTTTGTTAGTCCTCAATCCATTTACAAAAATCTGTCCTGTATTAGCCCAATACGTCCCATTCTATGTAAATTAAGCTTTACCTTTGACTGACCTTTCTGCATTCAACAGCTCATGGATTTCTTATTGTTACTAGTAGGAGTGACCAACCCAACAAGCAGCCATATCCTCTTGAGCTAAAGAAGACAGAACAACCTCATTCTGACACAAGTTGGTAATCAAGTTCTTCATCAGCCTTGCCTCGCTGTCTTACAAGGCATGCCATAGCCGTATGTCATTCAAAGGGCTTAAAGAAAAGGAAGTCCAGAGAACAGGGCTATTAAAGAATAATATCATTAAGGAGAAAATGAGCACATTTCTGTCTTTGGCTAAGTCTAACCTTCTCTAGAAAAAGATATAGCTTATAAGAGAGAAAAAAGACCCAAATGCTTAATTCATTGGGTATTTTGTTTGTTTTTGTTTCTATTTTTGGTTTTGCTTGTTTCTTTGTTTTGTTTCTATTTTTGATTGTCTGGTTGGTTGATTGGTGAACTTGATTGCATACAGAGAAAGTGGGTGGTCCAACCTACGTATGTACAAAATGATAGTAGAATATCTACTTGTCATTTGAAAGGCACTGAAAGGCCTTGTGCCCTTATCTATCAATGCTTTAATCTCCCACCATTCTGATAATTGAGGGTTAAATCAGAAAAAATGGAGCATTATCTCTTGAATGCCTAGGTTGTATTATTGGGGATTAGCTTATCAATTAAGTTGGCTAAAAACTTGGGCTCTGACAGCAGGGCAAACATGAGATGCAAAGGATAGCATAACAGGGAACAGAACTTTTCACCCAGATGAGAAGAAGTATGAGCTCAGGCTAGGACAAAAAAGCCTAGGGGAAAGGAGAGAAGCAGAGAGGGGTTGATAAAGGCAGAGCACGTGAGGAAAGCCTTCTGGTAGTTCTTGTTCTGGTTGTGCTCCTTGGCCTAAATGCAATGGTTCTCAGTCTTGAATGATCATAAGCATCCATCCAAGCAAAGAGTTCTTTAAAAATTATTGATGCCCAGGCTCGAATCCGCCAGGCGCTCCTTGGAAACTCTATGGGGCAGTTCTACTCTGTCCTATAGGGTTGCTATGAGTCGGAATCGACTCAACGGCACTGAGGTTTTTTTGGCGGGGGCTCCTCCAGACAGATAAAATCAGGATTTCTAGGGGCCTAGCCTGGACACTGTTTTTGCTGTCATTTTTAAATTCCTTAGGTGATTCTTTAGACTATAGTACATTCCAAATTCTTCCTTAGCTTAACAATTGATCCTTACCTTGAAACACAAGCTTGATTTACTGGTGGTGCCCCAATCTTCTGGACATTTGGGTTCAGGAGTGGTGGTAGGCTCTGGTGGTCGAGTTGCTCCTTCTGCCCAGTGTTTGCACACAAATTTTGCCTTCTCATCACATTTCAAAACATCCCATAGTCCCCCTGCAATCCCTGTTCTCATGGCCACACACCCTGCCTTTCGTCCTGCACAGAAAGCACAAGGTGGAATTCATTAAACTGGTGCTTGCTGAAGGCCTACCATGCTCACAGAAGACATTTCCCAACTGAGTCAAATTTTGTGGTGAAATCTACATGAAGAAAAAATGTAGAGGAGAGAGCCTGCCACATTTGGCAATTGGCTAGAGTTACTTTGAACTATTACTTACCATTCATTTCTGTGCCCTGTATCTCCAACTTAATTATGATCTCAAATTAGAGGGTCAGGATAACATTTTGTATTTCTGACACCTGGAAGGATGCCCCAGTATAGGCCCTTAATGATGAAATTATTTTAGTATGATAAAATTTACCATAATGGCAAAAATAGCAATTTAATGGTTCTTTCTTCTTCTTTTTTTTTTTTTATTTCTTAGGATCTTTTTCTTTCCTAGGGTCCAAGTAGGTCTCCCTGGACAGTGTGGTGAAGCTAGACTTCAAAGTTAAACACACGTGAATCAGAGAATCATTCTGATTTTGTTTCATCTTAAAATGCAAATATTCTTAGCTACCTGACAGAGCTGTGGTAAATGCCACACTTGATACTCTTAATACAAAATGAAGACACTAAGCTTAATAGCTGTCATTCTGTTTTACAGTCATGTTTATATCCATGTAACAATTCACTGAGATGGAGTTTTGCCCATACCAGAGTTCCTTGCTGCTAATAGAAGGTAGCTTTTTATTATTATTATTTTAAAGGACATTAAGAGTTCAGAAGTAATTCTCAAAGTTCTGTGGAGGGAGGCCTTTTCCAAAATATCATCTGAGGTCCCTGATTCCTTTCTCTAATTCCTGTAATAATCTTCTTCCATTATCAGTACTGAAGCAAATTTTGATAACTGAAGTGGATGATGACTGGGGCTGCACCATCTGTCATCCCACAGATGGCCAGAATCCTGTCAGCTGACGTACTGTCCATTCCTCCTAACGTTGTGCACTCAGTCAAAGAGGTCAGCCTCTCTTAAGAGGAAACCACCACCCTTCAATCGAGGGTATAAAATAAGTATGGCTGCAACTGAGTTGTGGCTCCAGACTGATTTGTTTTTATTCCCTGAGGACATTTCAGGATGAATCTCTCAGAATCCTACTGCTGAATGAGCAACACTGGCAAAGCTAAGGAGTTTTGCTTAAAAGGTAAGAATTACCTTTGCTATTTTACCTTACTGTTTTTCCAAAAAGTTCAATAATTAAATAAGAATCACACTATCTTAATTACTGATCTAGTTTCCTTATTGATAGCATAGAATATAAATTAAAAGAACTGCTGAAGATTAGGGTTTATTAGGCCAAATATTCAATCCATAGATGTACTATCCTTTTTCTAGCTTTTTACCCATATACAATACAACATTTGCTATAAACCATGTTGAATTTTCCTGGATGTTTTCTTCCGTACTACATAATGTCATACACTGCCAATACCAGTGGATAAAGAAAGCAAAGTATCTTTCAGATTCTTTTTCAGAAATTACTTACAACCTCTTACCAGGGAAGGCAAATCAAAATTTATAGGGAGGCTAAGTGAGATAGCATAGACTTGGGAGTTACACAAATTATGGGCTAAATCCATGTTCAGGTGCCTTCTACCAAAAACCAAACCAAATCCATTGCCATCGAGTTGATTCCAACTCATAGCGACCCTTTAGTATAGAGAGAACTGCCCCAAAGAGTTTCCAAGGAGCGCCTGGTGGATTCAAACTGCTGACCTCTGTGGTTAGCAGCCATAGCTCTTAACCTCTATGCCACCAGAGGCTTTCTAGTCAAAGAGTTCCAGTTTCCTTATCTTGAAAATGAAGGTACTTAAACTTCCTTGCAAATTTCTTAAAGGGATTAAATAAAACCCAAGGCATTTAAAAAAAAAAAGTTGCCATCAAGTCAATTCTGACTCACACCGATCCCATAGGACAAAGTAGAGCTGGCCCATAGGGTTTCCAAGGCTGTAGTCTTTACAGAAGCAGACTACCACATCTTTCTCCCGAGGAGCAGCTAGTGGTTCAAACCATCAACCTTTCAGTTCCAGTCAAGCACTTAACCATTGTACCACCAGGACTGAACATATTGGTACATGGAAGGTATTAGAAGAATGAGCTCTGCATAAATACTATCCCTTGCTCCACAACTCAAGCACACTAGTGTTTCTATTCATAGTTACACTGAAAAGTTTTATATCCCTTTAATATAACATAGCTTTAAGTTTTCAGAAATAAGTGCTTCAAATGGAACATTTGTGACCATCTAGAATTTCCTAAATACTTTTGAAATATAGCAGAGCTAGATAATCTGGCAATTTCCTCTTCCTTTTTTCTTAGGACACCACAAACTAACTGGAAAATTAAGAAGAAAGAAAACAACATGAGAAAGAAATATAAAATATTACTTCAAGTGCAATTAATTTACACAGTCTATTTGGAAAGGCACCAGAAGGAACCACAGGCTTGCCCAACAGACTTGTAGGTTGAATGAAGCCCTCAGACCAAAGCATTGCACATACCAGGCATATCTGCATTCCAGTGGGTGAACTGAACCCCTTCCTCAATGGTCCATTGAAAGGTTCCTTTGCTTTGTATATCTGAAAGTCCAGTCCAAAAATATCTTTCCGGCCTCAATCCAACGAAACTCGTCAGAAAGGCTTGTTCATATCTTGAAAAAGAAAAAAAATTAAATAAACATACAACTAAAATTTAGAAAATTTTATATAAATTTCTCCTAATTACCAACATGAAAAATGTCTCCATTCTATTTTTGTGCTATAATTTAGTTGGTAATTCAAACATTTGGTATTATGTTTTTACATGATTTAAATTACATAACTTTAATTAAGGACACATGAGTCTAAAGAAGGAAAATACCATATAGCTGAGTGAATAAAATCATTCATATATATTCAATACATTACTCTCTGTTCCTCACCTGCCTCTCTGCCCTTCCCCAAACACATTACTTTTTTCAATAAAAGAGAATTTTAAAAACACGAAGGCCAAAACTATAGCATTTTTAAATACTTTGCTTACGAAAGCAGTCCACTTTTCAAATAGGCCCAATGCTCTACTCAATTCTTGATTAACTAAGTTGAGGAGGGTAACATTATCGAGGAAAGCACAAATGGAAACACCTGCATGAATCTTCGCCTCAATGTCTTGCTTACATCAAGAGATATCGAAAAGCAGAGATTCAAGCTCTAGAAAGTACTGGGAAGCAGAATCACAAATTCCAACACCTTTCTCTCTCTCTTTTTGGGTTTTCCTCTACCTATTTGGCCAAATCTGGTAAAAATATGATTTGGTTGGCAAAGGAACCAAAGTTTGTCTTGAATGACAAACATAAACAACGTTTCCAGGAACAAAAGTAACCCTAAATGACTCCAAAGAGGGCCAAAAGGGAAATGCAGAAAAAGCTGACAATAACAGGACATTTGTTTGACTGCAGTCAGAACAATTTCATTCTCTAAAGAGAACGAACCAAAAAAATTTAGACCTTGTAAACTCAAATTTTCTTAGATGGCTAAAAACCAGCTTTCTCAACAGCTTGTGAGCTGCTGAATATTAAATCATAGAAAACACATAGAGAAAAGCAAACCTACAGTGAAATCTCTGTACATAGTGCTCCAATAGACCATAAAATCAATTTCAATGCAGATCAGAGCATGCTCCCAGAGTTCTTAAAGATGAGCAGTTTACCTCCTTGCTGTAGAATAAAAGTATCTGTGTTCTGATTTTCAGATGCTAGCTATTATTATCGCAGTGCTCATTTTTGTACATGAAAGAATATTGGTTGACGACAAGGTCTTTTATAGAGGTTATACAAATGCTATGACACCTTTCATGTTTATCAAAGGATTTTTAATATGAGTATGTCCCCCAAATTTTTATTGGGTCCAACTTGAAAAGTCAATGAATATAGTTTATTGTGTTAAAACTCAATGGTTTATTACCTCTTCATTGCAAATGAAATCACCCCTTATTAAGTTGCTTCTGTGCCTCATCCAGTGCTTTGCCAAGAGCAGGTGAAGAATAGACAAGCACTAAACTCGTAAAAAGGAGCCCTGGTTGCACTATGGTTAAGCGCTTGACTGCTAACTGAAAGGTCAGCAGTTCAAACTCTCCAGCCCCTCTGTGGGAGAAAAGACCTGGTGATCTATACCCATAAAAATTACAACCTAGAAAACCTTATGGGGCAGTTCTACTCTGTCTTATAAGAACACCATCAGTCAGAATCAACTTGACGGCACCCACCATCAACAACAAACTCTTAATGGATGGGACTCTAGAGGTCAAAATAATAACCTCACCATCTCATCAGCATTCACTTAAGCGATTTCAGTGACTGGAATCACGTATGCCATTTTCTCAGAAGCTAATTTGAGGCAGTTGCTTTAGTTTAAAGTGCTCCTCTTCTGAGATGAAACCTTACTCATTCTTGATGGTCCTAATGCCTTCCTGAGGCTCTACTCAGAACAAGTCAGGCACCCCGAGGAGAAACGATGGGATTACATATCACCATTAAGTCTGTCTTTACATTCTTCTAGTCAAAAAGGCAGCAGCTCTTTCAACCATTCATCCTGTGATAAGATGTTTGAATATTTCACAGACCTAACCACTCTCCCCAGCCTCAAAGTCCTTTCTGAAGTGTGACCCCAATACAGAGCACCATGTTCCAGTCTTCAGTTGGCACAAAGTATCTTATTTTTAGAGAACTGAATTAGAAATGGAAATTTATCAATTATATATTTATATAATTTATCAATTATGTATTTGCTCATTTCACTGGTTAGAGCACTAGCTCACACAAAGCTTCTCATTAGTTTTTAGAATCTCAAATCTTTTCACATGAAGAGCTATTAATCCGGACTTCTTGCATACTGGATTTATATAAAGGATTCATTTTTGAAACAGAAGTTTACCTGTGTACCTATTATATTTTGCCTTGTTAGTTTTGTTTTATTATTTTGGTTCTTTTAAGACTTTTTGAGATTTGAGTCTGTTATCCAGTATAGATTTGTGTCTTCTGGACTTTTACTATGAAGGTCTCTCATGTTTTCATTCAAGCTGTTGATTTTTAAAAATGTGTTGAACAAATATAGAACCTGCAGAATCTTCTGAGATGGCCTCCACCCAGTGTGGCATGGATGCCCTAATCCCGTGGTTCCCAAATCTGACTGATGATAACCATGATGTAGGAAGGCTTAAAACATGGATTTCTGGGCTTCTCAGCCACATGAAGTGGAATCTCTGGAGGCGGTCCCTGGAATCTGCAATTCTGAAAGATCTACACATCTGTACCTCAGCCGGATGGAGAAGCCACTGTCCTCTCTTAGTGGCCCTGGTTGAGAACTTGTTCTTCAATCTATGATTTCAGCCTAATTTGACCCACATTTTTGTATTCAAAAAGATATTACAGGAGTATTCAATAAATGATCAGTTCTATAAAGCACTCAGTGTCCATGTGATTTCTTGGTCTCTCAGCCTAGTAAATGTAGCAAAGCAAAGCAATCCAAAGAACAGAAGAATGGAAAGAAAGAATAAATGAAAGAATGAATGAATCATTCAGAAAATCTCTCTGCCCTTTTTATTGTTGGAGCAGGTGGTAAAGATAGGGCTTTGGGCTGACAAATTTTGCTCACATTCCTGCCTTAAAATTTTTGGCATATACTAGATCAGAAAAAAGTTATATCTTTTAACTACATTTACTAAATTATTAGCAGAGTAACTTCTGAATATTCATTAGTAGTACTACAAGTAGCATAATATTTCATAATGCTTACAATAAAAAATTCAAATAAGGATATTATTTTTCATGTTTTTACTTACATATATTCAATACCAGATGACCAGAAGATACTTAGAAATTTAGGGCATGTTCATATTACGTGTTTCTGAATTTTTTAAAAAATATATTTTATATATTTTAAAATAAAATTAAAGCAGCTACATACCTGTCTTCAACAGTTGTTAGATAAGCCTTCTCATTTCCACAGGTTTGGTTTGCTTCTGTAAATGTTGAAAGTGTGTGTCCAATCAAATAGCAGAAAAATCCATGTCTTTTCCAGCCCTATTAATTTTATCAAGCAATAAAAAATGAGCTGGCTGCATGAGTTATAACATAACGTTATTTTAGTAATTCCCCTAAATGACCACAATACAGTGAAATTAAAATCAACAATGCCCCCAAATATTTAGAAACCAAAAAAAAAAAAACTAACAAAACCAGACCACTACACCACCATCACACACATCCCCTAAAGCCCAGCACACACATTATTTCTAAATACTTAAATGAAAACACTATATAACATAATTCAGTGGCTCATTATTCCTGCCTCATGGTTTCAATTCCAACCTTTATTTTTTATACATTTTTAAATATATTAATTTTAATGTCTTATCCATTAATTCTACCTTCTGAAGATCCTGGTGGTATATTTTATAACTGTGAATTTCAAACTTATTTGTTGGACTCCTAGTCAGCCTGGATTAAGGGGACTTCCTTACAAAGAGGATTTACTGTATTTTTAAGAAAATAGTGTGCATATTCTACATTTTTTTTTTTTTTTGCCCTTTTCCCATGAGGTATAAGCATACTATGCTGATTTTTTTTTTTTCTTTTTTTTACAGCAACATGTACATTGCACGTGTTAGGCATCTTTGAGTACTGGCAACTCAGGGCCACTTTATGTTCATTTCTTGGCTCAGGGTTTTCCACGCAGGTAGCAAAAAATTTAATCCCAGATCTGTTTGAGAACAAGCCTGTGGTTTTAAATTTGCAAAAGGCCCCTACTCCACTGACTGCTTTGACCCAAACAAAATTTTTGGCTCATTAGCTTCTTTTGCTGATGAGTTGTTTTTTTTTTTCCTAGTCTCCTCTGATCTTTGTGGGGATCACTGCCTAGAGCAGATGTTTTTAAAGTGGCCAAAGTTTTTAATCTTTCTGAGCTTCAGATTTCTCTTCTGTCTCATTAGGAATATTATATACTGCAAGATCACTGAGAGCATAACTACATTTGGTAATCAATGAACAGTTATCATTATTTTGTTTTTATTACTATCATTATAATTTAGAGACCATCTCAAGAATAGATTTGACACTTTGAACACTAATGACCAAAGACCAGAGGAGTTGTGAAATGACATCAAGGATGCCATACATGAAGAATGCAAGGGTTCATTTAAAAGATAGGAAAGAAAGAAAAGGTCAAAATGGGAGTCAGAAAAGATTCTGAAGCTTGCTCTTGAACATCAAGTAGCTAAAGTGAAAGGAAAAAATGATGAAGTAAAAGAGTTGAACAGAAGATTTCAAAGGGCAGCTCGAAAAGACATGTCATTGTAATAACATGTGCAAAGACCTAGAGAAGGAAAACCAAAAGGGAAGAACATGCTCTGCATTTCTCAAACTGAAAGAACTGAAAAAAAAAAAAAAAATTGAAGCCTCGAGTTGTAATATTGAGGAATTCTATGGGGAAAATATTAAACGACATAGGAAGCATCAAAAGAAGATGGAAGGAATACACAGAGGAATACACAATACCAAAAAGAATTGGTTGATGTTCAACCATTTCAATATGATCGAGAACCCAGACTGAAGGAAGGAGTTCAAGCTGCACTGAAGGCATTGGTGAAAAACAAGTCTCCAGGAATTGACAGAACACCAACTGAGATGTTTCAACAAATGGATGCAGAGCTGGAAATATTCATTTGTCTACGCCAAGAAATTTGGAAGACAGCTACCTGACCAACCAACTGGAGGAGATCCATGTTTGTGACTATTCCCAAGAAGGGTAATCTCACTGAATGTAGAAATTATCGAACAATATCGTTAATATCACACAAAAGTAAAATTTTGCTGAAGATTATTCAAAAGCGGCTGCAGCAGTACATCAACAAGGAACTGTCAGAAATTCAGGCCAGATTCAGAAGAGGATGTGGAACCAGGGATACCACTGCTGATGTCAGATGGATCCTGGCTGAAAGCAGAGAATACCAGAAGGATGTTTACCTATGTTTTATTGACTATGCTAAGGCATTCAACTGTGTGGATCATAACAAATTATGGATAACATTGTGAAGAATGGGAATTCCAGAACAGTCAATCGCACTCATGAAGAACCTGTACATAGATCAAGAGGCAGTCGTTTGAATAGAACAAGCGGATAGTGTGTGGTTTAAAGTCAGGAAAGGTGTTTGTCAGGATCGTATGCTTTCACCATACCTATTCAATCTGTATGCTGAGCAAATAATCCAAGAAGCTGGACTACATGAAGAAGAACAGGACATCAAGATTGGAGGAAGGCTCATTAACAACCTGTGTTATACAGAAGACACAACCTTGCTTGCTGAAAGTGAAGAGAACTTGAAGCAATTACTGATGAAGATCAAAGACCACAGCCTTCACTGTGGATTACACCTCAACTTAAAGAAAACAAAATCCTCACAACTGGACCAATAAGCAACACCATGATAAACAGGGAAAAGATTGAAGTTGTCAAGGATTTCATTTTACTTGGATCCACAATCAACAATGCAAGCAGCAGTCAAGAAATCAAAAGACACATTGCATTGAGCAAATTTGCTACAAAAGACCTCTTCAAAGTGTTGAAAAACAAAGATGTCACCTTGAAGACTTCGATGAGCCTGACTCAAGCCATGATGTTTTCAATCGCCTCCTATGTATGTGAAAGCTGGACGATGAATAAGGAAGACCAAAGAAGAATTGATGCCCGTGAATTGTGGTGTTGGAGAAGAATATTGAATATACCATGGACTGCCAAAAGAATGAACAAATCTGTCTTGGAAGAAGTACATCCTGAATGCTCCTTAGAAGCAAGGATGGGGAGAACTACGTCTCACGTACTTTGGACGTGTTGTCAGTAGTGATCAGTCCCTGGAGAATGACATCATGCTTGTTAAAGTAGAGAGTCAGTGAAAAAGAGGAAGACTGTCAATGAGATGGATTGACACAGTGGCTGCAACAATGCACTTTAGCACAACAATGACTGGTGCAGGACCGGGCAGCATTTTATTCTGTCGTACATAGGGTCACTATGAGTTGGAGTCAACTCTGTGGCTCCTAACATCAACAACAATGATTAAATCTGGTTATTATTAGAGATTGCAAATAGGTACAATTAATAGAAAAAATAAAATATGTAACTTGAATTGACTATAAATAATAACAATGTGAGGATTATTTGTTATTTATAGAAATCTGTAATAATATACAAAAAGGCATATGATTAGGCAAAGGACACATAAATGTATTAGTAATGAGACAAAGTGTAGTGGCATGGGATACAGAGGACCTGGGTTCTAGCCTTCCTGCTGTGCGACTCTGAAAAAACCATATAGCTTTCTGGCAGAAATTTCCAGAATGCAAAAATTAGGATGAGGATTTTGATAATTGTAAAATCCTTTGTATATCAAACATTCTATGATTTTTTGCATCTGTTCCATTTTTCTTTAGGGTTTACTTGTACCTTACTAAATTATATTTTCATGAATTCTTCAACCTTGACGTATTTGCTATAAGATTATTTGATCACAACATAATGGTCTTGGAAAGAAAATTAGTTGCTGCTTTGTTTTTATCCAACAGAAGTGAGAAAGGAAAAAAGAGGAAGACGAGCAACCAGCAAACAGGAAAATAATAACTATAAATCCTGTATTTTTGTAGCTTTTTAATGCTTTTAAAAATTATTTCACAGTGATCATTTACTTTATCCTCAAGGAAATATAAGACCTGCAGGGATGTGTTATTAACTCTGTTCTACAGGTGAAGTTGAAGCATGATAAGCTTAAAAAAAAAAAACTTATGTGACTTTATTCCATTTAACTGAGTTATTGTTGACACCAGTTAGAGTCTAAGTCTACTGTCTCCCTTTGCAGGGATTTACTGAAAAGAACTTCCACCAAAAGTAGGCTCAGCAGAAATAGTATTAGTCAGAAAAGATGACTAAGAGTAGTTTGCTATCAGCAATTTAAGATTATCTACTGGAAATGTTCTTGACAATCCGTGGCATCTTAGACTACCAATTCCTTGATAACACCATCTTCTATGACCTGCCTTAGTCTCCCTACCTTCACCAGGCTCCATTGTGTGTGTTGTTCTATTCCTGTTCTTTCTCCTCCCAATTCCTACAACATTCTGAAATATTGACCATGAGTAATCCCATATTAACTGTAGAGAATAATGAAGAATTTTGGAGAACAGTGATGCTGAACACTAACAAATAATAAGCCATTCATCTTTCTAACAGTTGAAACATCTGGCTATTGATAACATTAAGAAAGCACTTTTTCTTTCAGACATAATGAAATAAAGTTACGTCTATCAAATAATATTTGCTGATCTCAAACCATTGTGTACATTCTGTACTCACTTTCCGGCAGCCTGTTTCTACTTCCACTATTGCTGGAACTTGAGTTTGTGCTTTCATTTTGCAGATGTAGTCAAGAGGCTGCTCACAGGCCCGGTCTGCCCAGTGTCCATCCTGTGGAAAGGAAAGAAAAAAAATGAAGGATTCTCAGTGGCTTGACTTTGATACTATCTTCTTGTGTTTCAGATAAGGAAAACTAAGATTCAAGGTTATTAACAGAAAATGGCACCTACAAAAGTTTAGGTTCTCCATATAAACAGCAAATTTGACTTTGGCTGCAAAGACGTAAAGAGAAATTGCAATGCCCGTATGTTTTTATATATTGGGTGATCAAGCCACTATTTAGAAGAATCTAAAGACAGACTGTGAGGCACTGGTGATTCAGAGGTAGAATTCTTGGCCAAATTTCAATTCTTAGCCAATACGCCTCAAGCACAGCCACCACCCATCTGTCAATGGAGGCTAGAATGTTGCTGTGATGCTGAACAGGTTTCAACAGAGCTTCTGGACCAAAGTGAACTCGGAAGAAAGGCCTGGAAATCTACTTCCAAAAATTAGCCAGTGGCAACCCTGTGGTTCACAACTTGATCCACACTTAGAGCAAGGCAGTCGAGTGTTTCATTCAGCTGTGCATGGGGTCGCCATGTGTCAGTGGCTGGTATGAATCAGGGCCAACTTTAGGGCAGCTAACAACAAAACAGAGGTAGGCTGAAAATGCTTGTCAACCCTTAAATGATGGCACTAAAAGATCTGCATGCAATCTCCTAGCAATCTCGACAGTCAGTTCTGTCTTCTAGTTGACCAAATACACATAAGCCATACAGAAAAAAACTCCCTCACCCAAGACACCAAATCTGAAAACACACCTAAAGCCACAGTCACCTTTCCTCCCTTCTTATGACAACTGCTGAGTTATCCTCTTGGATCTAGGGCTAAACCAATCCACCTTGCTTCAGATTTGATCCCCTTCCACTTCCTTATAGGTTTAATATTGACAACAACCTCTTCTCTCCTTCCCTTAACTGCTAGCCTTCTTAGAAAAAAACTTTGCTTTGTCTGTCTCTAGTTCCTCATCTCTCACTTGTCTCAACCTACTGCAATCTGGTACTCAATCCTGTAGCCAGAGTCATTGTTAGGGATTGAATTGTAGATATGCTGAAGTCCTAACCCTCCTACCTGCAAATGTGACCTTATTTTGAAATAAGGTCTTTAAAGATGTTATCAGTTAACATGAAGTCACACCTCAGTAGGGTGGGTCCTAATTCAGTCTGTGGACTGTCCTTATAGAAGAAGAGAACAGACACAGGGGAAAAAGCCCATGTGAAAATGCATCTACAAGTCAAGGAATGCCAAGAAACACGGGCTAGGAGAAGCTGAAAGATACAAGGAAGGATCGTCCCCTAGAGTAGACAGAGAAAGCATGGTCCCGTTCATGCCCTAAATTTGGACTTCTGGACTCCAGAACTGTGAAAGAAGAAATTTCTTTTCTAAAAGCTTACCAAATTTGTAGTAATTTGTTACAGCAGCACTAGGAAACTAATACAGTAATATTTATAAGTTGAAAATTTGGTTTTTGTCACTCCCAGGCTGATATACTTTTCTCTAACCTCAATGCTAGTGTTCCTACCCATCCTTCTACTTCTAACTCTACATTTTCAGCCATATTGTTCTTTTAGTCCTTACAAGCATGCTGCTCTCTGGTTTCCTCTGCCTGGGACACTCTTATGCCTACTCTTTGGATAATTAACTCCTACCCTTTTCTTAAGCTTTCAATTAGAAACACTAAAAACAACCACAATGAAAAAATGATAGCTAACAATAACTTTGGGCCAGGCACTGTGCACTTTGTATACATTAACCCATTCCATCCTCATACCCACCATATGAGGCAGGTAAAATTATTATCCCCACTTTAGAAATAAGGAAATAAGTAACATAATGAAATCCAGCCTCTTAGCTACCATGTTCACCACTTATTAACAAAAGATAATTTTATCCTATCCTTTAGTGTTTAAGGTCATATGTAACACATAGAAGCAATCCTTGACATTTAGAGACCTCCATTAAACCTGAAAAAATAAATATAGTTCTCTAAATACAGATTTGAGGCAGTAGAACGCAGAATGGATCTAATTAGGTCTGCATCTACTCAGAGCAACCAGTTGAAAGTAGAACCAAAGCTCTGATTTGATCAATCAATATTATATATTTTTTATAGTTCTATATATAGGATCCAGTATAGGAATAGTATAAGAATCAGCTCTTGGTTCATCTTATCCTTGAACAAAAAATTTCTGTCTGTTGCCTTTGTGCACCACTGAAAATTTTTCTTTATTAGACAACTGAGAGAGACTTAAGAGACTGAATCTGAATTTTGGTGCAACTTTTGTCCATGTCAATTTATCTAGAATAGAAACAATCTAAACAACCATATGTAATAAGAAAAAAAAAACCGGTTAGAGTTTTGCTTGCAGGTCATATGTAACACATAGAAGCAATCCTTGACATTTTGAGACCTCCATTCAGCCTGAAAAAATAAATCTAGTTCTCCAAATACAGATTCAAAGCAGTAGAACCCAGGACAGGTTCTTGCTAAATATCTTGGCTTTTGTTAAATATCAGTAATTGAAGTTTCCTTACCTTGCCTTTCATCACAACACAATCTTCCTGCCTGTTGTTTTCATGGCTTGGTTCTCCATGCAGCCATTTGGTAAATGTTACAGGTGTCCCGTCACTCCATTCAAAGTACATTTGAATCTTGATATCATTCAAACCAATCCACAACTCATCATTTGACTCTAAACAGAAAGAAAAACACAAAAGTAATTTACACAAAGGCTGTTTTCCAAAGGTCAGAAGGATGTCAGGAAAAGAAAACTTCTGCTTTATCAACATTTGCTCCATCTCCTTTGATATTATAACTATTTTATAGATTACCCTCTCGAGTGCTAATCTGAACAACATGCTGTATTCTGAAACTGAGGTAGGTTGATCATTACCTCTATCTTGTGGAGCTACTTTTTCGTTACAAATAATTTACCAGGCTTCTCTAGAAAATAACACGCCAACTGCACTCATCGTTGTAAATACGATGGCCTATTAGTGTGCAAATCTATTTGACTGCTCCTAAGTCTTATGAATGTTTTAAAATAATAAAAATTGAAATCCACTTTTATTTTATTGGCTATGTATGCCAGTTGTACATGGAGTCACCATGAGTCACAACACATACAATGGCAACTTATAACAACAACAGTGTTCTTATTAAGAACATCCTAACACTCATGTTCACTGCAGCATTATTCAAAATAGCAAAAAGATGGAAATAACCTAAGTGCCCATCCACAGTTGAATGGATAAACAAACTATGGTACATACACAAAATGGAATACTATAAAGAACAATGATGAATCCACAAAACAACTCACACATGGATGAATCTGGAGGGCATTATACTGAGTGAAATAAGTCCATCAGAGAAGAACAAATACTGTATGAGATCACTATTATAAAAAATTCAAGTAAAGGTTTACACACAGAAAAAGAAAATCTTTTACGGTTACAAGAGATGGGATGGATAGCAAGTAGAAATCACTAACTAGATAGCAGGCAAGAGTTAACTTTGGTGAAGGGAAAGACAACACACAATATAGGAGAAGTCAGCACAACTTGATCAAGGAAGTCATAGGCACCTCCCAGACACATCCAAACACCTTGAGGGACTGAGTTACTGGGGCTGAGGGCTAGGGACTATGGTATTGGGGGATATCTAGGTTGATTGGCATAACACAGTTCATAAAGAAGATGTTCTACATCCTACTCTGGTGAGTAGCATCTGGGGTCTTGAAAGCTTACAAGTAGCCATCTAAAATACATCTACTGGTCCCATCATATTCAGAACAAAGAAGAATGAAGAAAATCATGGAAACAAGGAAAATATTAGTCCAAAGGACTAATGGACCACATAAACCACAGCCTCCACTAGCCTAAGCCCAGAAGAACTAGATGGTGTCTGGCAACCACCACTGACAGCTCTGACAGAGACCCTCTGACAATAGAGGGTCCCAGACAGGGCAGAAGAAAAATGTAGAACAAAATTCAAATTCACACACACAAAAAAGACCAGACTTACTGGTCTGACAGAGACTGGAGGACCCCCCAAGACTATGGACCCTGGACACCCTGCTAACTCAGAACTGAAGCCACTCCCAAAGTCCACCTTTCAGCCAAAGATTAGGCAGGCCTATAAAACAAACAATAACACAAGTGAGAAGCATGCTTCTTAGTTCAGTCAAACATATGGGACCAAATGGGCAACATCTCTCCAAAAACAAAGATGAAAAGGCAGGAACGGACAGAAAACTAGATAAACAGACATGAGAGTCTGGGGTGGAAATGGGGAGAATGCTGACACATTGCAGGATTGTAGCCAATGTCACCAAATAATTTGTGTATAAATTTTTGAATGAGAAACTAATTTGCACTGTAAATTTCACCTAAAGCACAATATTTTAATAAATTATAGCATTTTAAGTTTAAAGAAAAAGAACATTCTAGGTTCTTCTGTTAAAGCTCAGTCACTCTATTAGAAAGGAAAATGATCTATAAAATAAAAATTTAAACTGAGGAGTTGGGCTGCTCTGATATTTGGTACTTATTTACCAGTCTATAAATAAGTCTAGTCATTTTCACCATGAAATGCCATAAAATAACATTAAAACCCAAATAACTCATAAAAGTTACAACAAAAACAATGAGATATAAACAGGAAACGTTATCATTTTGTTTTGAAATTCTCTGCAGAACATTACTGGTTTTATAAATAGTTATAACTGAAAGAGGTCTATATAGAAAAACTAAAATGAGATTTCGTGGCTAAACACATGAACATTTCCCAACCTAAAAACTAGAGAGTATACAATTCTATATCTATTCAATTTGCTGTACTGGGAATTCTATCACGAATGCTTGTTTTATGTTCTTTATATGGTAAAATAGATGTACTTGCCAACCAATAACCCACATGAACCACAGCCACATCTATCCTGAGACCAGAACTGAGATGGTGCCCAGCTACCACTACTGACCATTGTGAACAGCGACACAATAGAAGGTCTTGGATAGAATGGTAGAACAATGTAGAAAAAATACCCCAAATTCCAAAAAAAAGGCCAGACTTACTGGACCAATAGAAACTGGGGGAAACCCTGAGAGTACTCCCCTAAGATACCCTTTGAACTTGGAACTAAAGCTACTCTTGGAGGTCACCTTTCATCCAAATAACAGATTGGCTTATAAAACAAACCATATCACCTGTGAGCACCGTGCTCCCCTAAATCATCAATTATGAGAACAAATGGTCAATATTTACCCTAAAGCAAAGATGAGAAGGTAAGGAGGGGCAGGGAAGCTAGATTAATGGAAACAGAACAGGCTGGAAATAGTGAGAATGCTGACACACTGTAAAAATTTAACCAGTGTCAGGGAACAAGTTGTACAAAAATTGTTAAATGGGAACCTAAATTGCTGCATAAACTTTCACCTAAAACACAATAAAATATTATTAAAAAAAAAAACAAGTATTTGCAAAAGGATAGTAAAGATGTTGTTGTAGTAGAAAATGAGAAAAATACCACACTACATAGGAATCTCCCTAAGTAGTTGAGTCTCTTCCTCCTAAAAGTTGTCACTAAGCTTTGCTATTGAGGAAGTCCCAGGTGGGCCTGGTGCCAGCCCCAGCAGATGTTTCCAGCACCACGAAGCATGAATGGCACGGCCAGCACAAGGCCTCCCCTTTTCCTTTCACTAGTTCGGCAGATTGTGATCTCTTGAGCAACACATAGAGGTTTCACAACGACCTCTTGTACCACTCAAGGATTTTGTTTTAAGAGCAATGAACAGCTGAACATCTAAGTCCCTCAGTTATAATTAAGTATTAAGAGGTTCTGATAAATGTTTTTTCTTACAAAATTATTCTTCCCCTCTAGGTTTTGTAATTCCTAAGCATAATCTGGATCCTATAAAATATATACAATATGTGAGTATAAGGTTGCTAGACTGAGTTTTATAAATCAGTCAAAACTTAGGTGGAGACCAGTTGTCATCAAGTCGATTCTGACTCATAGCTACCTGGTGTGTGTCAGGATAGAACTGTGCTCCATAGGGCTCTCAATGGCTGGTCTTGCAGAAGTAGATTACTGAAACTTCCTTCCAAGGTGCCCCTGGGTGGACTTGAGCCTCTAACCTTTAGGTTAGCAGCTGAACATGTTAACAGTTTGTACCACCCAGGGCTCCATTTGTGTGGAAAGGTCAAAATTTATTCAATTTAAGTATATTTCCATGATGAATATAAAACAAACCATGGCAATGAGCTAAAACAGGTTTTCTAGGCTTTTAATTATAAGTAAGATTTTTAATTTTACAACTTTTCTTTACCTTTATAAATATTATTTTATTATTTTAAGTAAATAAATCCTTATCAAGAATGTAAAATTTAGAAAGTTTCCCTACTGGAATTTTACTAATGCTCAAGCTAAATTTAAAAACAACCTTTGTCATTCAACTTCCCAAAATAATTATAGCAAAAACAACACGGGGCCCTTCTACTACCATACCACATCAAGGAAAGGAGACAGCATCTTCACTAACCTGATTTATTTGCAAACTTCATTAGCTATCTACAAGTGTCATGATAACCTTAAGTGACTGTTATTCAGATATGTCAGTTTTGATTACATTGTTATCTTTTAGTGGGAAATGTTCAGGGTAGGTAAACATAGAGTAATCCAGAAATTGTTTATAAGCTGCTGCAGGCTACTGAACTCCATGAAGTAAGCAGAGGAGGAAGGGTGCTGGGAGTAGTCATGTTTTGGGATCTTTGAAATCTTTCTCTGCTTTTACCATTTTTTCTCATCTATTAGTTAATTGGCTTTTCCTCTCCCACTGCCCCCCCAACCCTCACTGCTATCAGTTTTCGGGTGATGTGTGTCAGGAAGCAGTCTCCCCATCACCCTCCACCACCACCACCATCCATTTCCTCTTGTTTGGCTTGGTGGAAATGAAGAACAGCTGCAGCTATTCAGCGTCCTCATCAATGGAAGTTGAAAATGATCATCATTTAATCAGCAAGTACTGCTGGATGCCTATTATCATTATGTTGTTCCTCAGCCTCTTTTTCAGGAAAAATGCTCCCAGCTCATTGTAACCTTTTTTTTTTTTTAATGGAGCCAATTTTTAAAAATTTTATAATATAATATTTTAGTTAGCCTACTTTCTATGTATTTCTTAAATTATATATCTAAAATCAAGAAATACACATTTTTAAAAGGTTTAGGTTAACACCTAACCACTCCAGTAAAAAACCCAACAAAACACTGTTGACAAGTTTAAGGTAGACTGTGTTGAGTTCAAGTTATATCTAGAAAAGTAAACAACATAAAACACTATTCATAATTGAGTATATATTTAAAAAATAAATTGAATTTTCCTTCCCTAATAAGAATTCTTTAAATTATTATATAATTTACACATTTTAGGCATTATTAACATTCGCTATTAAATTTATAAAATCATGCAATTTGACATTTATTATTAGATTTTCCAGAAATGGGTGGAGACTGGGGAGGGCTGGAGTAAAGCATGTTACCCATGTAAGGTTTCTTACCATATCCCAGCTGGGAGAAAATAAAGTCAAATTCCTCGATGCTGTGGATACTTGCCAGATCACCACCTTCCTTCCTACATGCAGTCAAAGCATTTCTTTGGATTTTCTTCTCGCCTCTGTAAATCTTGTAACAGTGACCTGCATATGGCCACCACTGACTGGGACAGCTGGTGGGCACATCACGTTCTAAAAAAAAAGTTTGAAACCATTCAACACAGAAGATTTTTTATAATCGTAACAATGTTTTCAATCATACTATATATGGAACAGTTCATAGCTATAGGCAAATAAAGGTAATAATTATATCCCATGTTTTGGCCTGTATAGTCACAAAAAGACTGGATAGACTCTATTTTGTTTGCTTTTAGACTGAAAAGTAAATGAACCCTGTCTTTTGCTTTATAATAAAGCTAAATGGGAAATCTCTCTTTATTTTTAATTGTACTTACAACAAGGTCACATTAAGGTATGATGGACTAATTTTATCTGCAACTTTTCTTCAGCAAACTTGTACTTGTTGTTATATGCTGTTGAGTCAATTTCTACTCATATCAACCAAAGGGACAAAGTAGAACTACCCCATAGGGTTTTCCAGGCTGTAATCTTCATGAAAGAACATCAGGTCTTTCTCCCATGGTACCTCTGGGTGGGTTTGAACTACCAACCTTTCAGTTAGCAGCTCAGCATTTAACCATTGTGCTACCAGGGCTCCTTTAAAAATGATGGAAGTGCACCAGTTCTAACATAATACATTACCTAAAAGATATTAATTTACCTTTATTCTAAAGACATCAGGGAACCATTCTTCAATGGAGAGGCAATACTCAGAAGGCAAGCATGAAAAAGATTAGTGTTAAAGCAGGGAGTAGAATGCGTGGAGGACAAGGTGGCCACCAAGAGCCCCCTGCCACCTTAGCAGCATGAGCTGTGTTCCTGAATCGACCCCCTACTGTTTACTTGGTTCCAAAAGATGCCATGTAATATTGTGGCCAGGACAGGGTTTTGATTCAGAAAACTTTCAAGCAAAATTTTAAATTATATGATCTTGGGCAAGACATATCATAGGAACTAGAAGTATCAAATACATAAATTTTTAAAAATAATATTAATACTAATACTAAACTACCCATTGCCACTGTGTTCTTCTGAACCAGAAAACAATGGAGGCAATGTGTTTGGAAATTACAAACACCACATGATTATTATTTAATTAAACAAGTAATAGTTGTCAACATCCTAATTTTTGCTACCAATAGTTCTAGTCAAATTTCATAATCTTGATTATACATCACAAAATTTTTTGGTCATAGTAATAAGCTGGGGAAAGTAAAGGTCAAGATGCTTGAAGACAGAGACTTACTTTATTCATCCTTGTAAGCCCTAGAAGCTGGTATAGGGCCTGGCACATGGGAGGTGTAATGAATGGTGGTGGAGAAAAAGAACTGAAGTAATACTTTTTGTACAGTAACTTATTACTACTGTTGTACAGATACTATTCAAACAGCAATTTAGCAACATACCTGCTTAGAGGGAGACTCTATTACCAAATGAATGTCAATTTATATAGAAATATAGATACAGGTACAGGTATAGATACAGCGATTTGGGTGAAAGTTTACAGAGAAAATTAGTTTCTCTTTAAAAATTAATACACAAATTGTCTGGGCTCAGTCTGGTGGATATTGTGGTAGTTGTGGTCCATTAGTCCTTTGGACTAATCTTTGCCTGTGTCTTTGGTTTTCTTCATTCTCCTTTGCTCCAGCCAGGATGGGACCAGTAGATGTATCTTAGATGACTGTTCACAGGCTTTTAAGATCCCAGCGCTACTCACCACAGTTGGATGTAGAACATTTTCTTTATAAACTATGTTAGGCCAATTGAGCTGGATGTCCCCCGTGACCATGGTCCGCAGCCCTCAGCCCAGAAACTCGGTTGCTGAAGGAATTTGGATATGTCTGTGAAGCTTCTGTGACTTTGCCTTGGTCAAGTTGTGTTCGATTCCCTAGTATTGTGTACTGTCAATTTATATCTTAAGTTTCACTAGATGGTGCTCAGCTACCGCCAATGACCTCCCTGACAGGGAACACAACACAGAGTCCAGGATGGAGCAGGAGAAAAGTGCGGAGCAGAACTCAAATTCAAGTAAAAAGACCAGACTTAATGGCCTGACAGAGACCGGGGGAACCCCCGAAACTATGACCCCCCCAGACGCTCTATTAACTGAAACCATTCCCGAAGCCCACTCTTCTGACAAAGATTAGACTGGTCTATAAAACATAAAGTAATACTCGTGAAGAGTATGCTTCTTAGTTCATTCAGATCCATGAGACCAAATGGGTGGCGCCTGTCTGGAGGCAGGATGAGAAGGCAGGAAGGGACAGGAACGGGCGGATTGGACGCAGGGAACCTGGGGTGGAAAGGGGGAGTGTGCTGGCATATTGTGGGGATTTGCAACTAACGTCACCAAACAATATGTGTATAAATTTTTGTATGTGAAATTAACTTGAACTGTAAACTTCTACCTAAAGCACAATTTAAAAAAAATGAAATAAAATTATATTTTAAGTTTGATATAAAATGTTCTGAAATATGCTGCCTTAATACATACTCATTACATGCTTTAAAAAATGTCTTTAATGAATTAATCCCTTTTTTTCCTTTAAAGGCAGAGATTCCCTTAAGCCCAGAATTCTGTGCACAGTAGCTATCCATGTAAATAGTCAGTCATGATGACCAGCGTATTATTGTAATAGGAAAAATGTATATTTTTGAAAACTCTTTACCCACAATCCAATTTAGATTCTGTACATTTCCAGTGGTTATAGAAATAAAGATTTTAGCGTAGCTCTGGAGCCCTCTGGTGGGATATTTTAATTTCGCTGCCTAGTAAAATGAAAAAATGAAGCCTGTAAGGGCTTCAAGACCCACACAGACGAACTTTAAAAATATCTTAAAACATGAAAATAACCAACCCAAGTAAAATGAAGGGGAGTTCCCTGCAGCAGCCACAAAAGATTGCTTACTCCCTAGAGCAGCGTTGTCCAATAGAAATATCATATAAACCACAGACATGATTTTAAATTTTTTTAGTACCATATTAAGCAAACATACAAAGAAACAGGTGAAATGAATTTTAATAATATATTTATATACCCCATATATCAAAAATATGATCAAGAAAAATAACGAGACATTTTACATTCTTTTTATTATACCAATTCTTGGAAATCCAGTGCGTGTTTTATACTTACAGCACATCTCAGCTCAAACGGGCCACACTGCATAGGCTCAGCAGCCATATATGGTTAGTGGCTACGGAACCAGACGGTGCAGCTCTAGGGACCCAGGAATTATAGACAAACACGGTAGTTTTGCAGCAGTATACAAGGCTGAATTCTTGCCTGAAGTCATCACTAATCATCTGTGCTACATAATTTGCTCCTAGCTACGCTTTCCAAGCTCTGGCATATTTGAGCTCATAGATAAGATTAAATGTTTAATCCAGGCAGTATAGAGATATTCAAAAACCAAGGTCAAGTGAATGTTAGCAAGTGCAACGAGGTGAGGCATGGTAGAGAAATAAGAGCAATTTTATTGAGTGTTCGAGAATATGAGCAGAATTACACAGGAGTATATTAATATTTTCATTTTACAGGTGAGACATCTAAAACGGGTAGGCTAAGCAAGTAGATCAAGTTACAGAGTTCTGCCTCCTGTACCTGCAGAACTCTAAAATAACCATTCTCCTCCTCCCAAAAGGAACAATTCCAGACCTTCTGAAGGACAATTGTATGGGCTTTGCCAAGAAGGAGGGCTGATGCTGTGGTGTCCCTATGGGTAGATCCCTATGGGAGGAATACCAGTTGCCATTGAGTTGACTCCAACCCATGGCAGCCGCATGTCTGTCAGAGTAGAACTGTGCTCCATAGAGTTTTCAATGGCTGATTTTTCAGAAGTAGATCACCAGGTCTTTCTTTCCAAGAGCTTCTAGGTGGACTTGAACCTCCAACCTTTGGGTTAGCAGTTGAGTATGGTAACCATTTGTGCCACCAAGGGACTCCAATGGAAGGAATAGAGCAGGTGAAATACAAAAAAAGATTGAGATCTTCCTGAGAAAAGCTACAAGCCATAGTAGGGATCCCCTAAAGTGTCACCAGTCCCAGTTACAGGGACCCTCATCTATGTTCATTAGAGAGCTTGGCCTTGTCTGTATCTATTAAAATTCTATTAAAATTTTTAACATACCTGCCCTTGGAAACTCTATGGGGCAGTTCTACTCTGTCCTATAGGTTTGCTATGAGTCGGAATCAACTCAAAGGCACTGGGTTACCCTCTGATCCAGCAACTCCATCTCTAGGAATTATCACATGCATGAAATGAAAAGTATATAAAGTTATCTATCACAGAATTGTTTGCAATAATAAAAGACTGAAAGTAAGCAAAAAGTCCATCAATAGGGGACTGGTCAAAAAAATATATTGTCTCTCCATGCAATGGCTACTGTGCAGTCATAAAAATGAATGTACACTGCTGGAGGTCACCTATCAGCCAAAAAACAGAGTGGCTCATAAAGTAAATAATACAGCACTGAGTACCGTGCTCCTCTAAACAATAATCTTAATGAGACCTAACAGTCAACATTTACCCTAGACCAAAGATGAGAAGGTAAATGAGGATAAGGAAGCTAGATTAATGGAAACAGAACAACCAGAATGGAAATAATGAGAATGCTGACACATTGTGAAAAGTGTAACCAATGTCACTGAAAAATGTATATAGAAATTGTTAAATGAGACCCTAAATTGCTATGGAAATTTTCTCCAAAATCACACAAAAAAATTTTTTAAATGAATGCAGAAACAGTTTATGGACGATAGGAAATGATATCCCAAACTGTGGTTAAGTGAAAAAAAAGAGGGTAAAATTTATGTGTATAGTATGCTGCCATTTGAATAAAACAGACAAAAACAATTATAAACCTATTTGTTCATACATGCATAGAATAACTCTGTAACAATGCACACCTAGAAACAAATATTCTCCAGGGAGGGAAACTGGGCAGTTAGAGATAAGAGATGGTAGGAAAACATTATTATTTATCATTTTGTCTCGTTTGATTTTTTAGCCATGTCAACTATATTTTTAAATATGTAGTAAAAAATGTCACAGAAAAAAAGAGTCAGATTTCCCAAGGGGGGAGAAAATTAAAGAATTAGGTATCCCTCCAAAAAAAAAAAAAAGTCATGGTAAACAAAATGTAATTTGTTTGTTTTTAGTCAATTTGAAGAAAGGATGTATTCTTGCCTTAGTAGTCTAATTCTTCTATTAAAGTTATAATAGAGAGCATAGAGCATAATTGGATTTTTTTCCTGTAGTCTAGCCTAGATACAAAATTCAGTTCCTACCCTTTGGATATTCCTGTGAAGACTTCAGTGTAAGATGCTAACTAGCATTGGGACTCAGACCCTTAAATTATGAGGATGTTAAAAAAAAAAAAAAATTTTTTTAATAAAAATATTCCTTTTGGATATTAATTTCCTCACTTGGACTCTAGTTTTGTCATTTGTGCAAGTTTTATGTATTCTCTGAATATCTGTTTCCTCATCTGTAATGTGTGAACAATAATACCTACAGCGTAAGTGATAAAAAAAAAAAAAAATTTTTTTTTATATCAAAGGCCTGACACCATGCCTGAACACCACAGCACACTCAAGAAATGTTAGCGACCAGTAGTAGTAACCAATGAAAAGAAAGTTCATAAGAGTGTCATTATGTTTACCCCATAAATTATCAACCAAACCTGTGGAGTCATTTCATGAAGTTATGAGTAAGTTATAATTTCGTATATCTTTAAATTCTAACGTTTTACACACTTCAGATCAAATAGATCACTTACCTGAGGGAATAACAAAAGGATTCAGAGTAGTGTTGCCCTTTTTACAAATATAGCCTAGTTTCTGAACACATTCCAGATTTTCCCATTTAGCATTTTTCCCGGGATTTAGTGACACACAGCTTTTTCCAGGTTCAGTTGATGGGCTTCCTTTGAGGAAAAGGAAACATTAAATGGGATTATTACAGACATTACAAGTAGAAGGCCCTACAGCCTCATGTCTTGGTCTCTAGGATTTAATTACTCCCATTCTGTCTCTGGCTACAGGTTCACAAAAAAAAAAAAAAAAATTAATGCAGAGCAAAAGACAAGATGTCTATTTTTTTTTTTTTAACTTGTTCTTGGATCATCCCAATGTCTAAAAGCTGATTATATGAGTATAATTTTTTAAATAACTTTTTTCACAATATCCATTAATAAAACTCGACCTTAAAACTTGAACGATCTTCACAATGGATTATATTATGTATCATAAAGAGGCACCAAACAAACAAAAAAATGCATGATGTTATAAACCAGCCGTGTTAGACCTTATAAATAACTACTCAAAATTTAAGTATCAGGCTAAAGAAATCTCTAAGCATGGGAAAACTTCTACCATTAGAGAAGACTGGAAAGAAAAACAAAGGAAAGAGACACCGGAAGCAGCAACATACCATACTAAATGACGATAACTGCTCCCAGAACTAAGACCTCATTCTCAATGTTTGCAGTTCAGCCTACTGAAGACTATTTCTGATGGCTAAGCCCTCATCCCATTTCTTACTGGAAGCTGATTATCTTTGCTAAAGTAGTGGATTGATACCCATGTTTCTCTCTCTTTTCACAACTCTGATGATGTTGTTGGGTGCTGCCAAGTCAATTCCAACTCATAGTGACTGCATGTGGTAGAACAGAACTGCCCCCATAGAGTTCTCTTAAAACACCCAGTGCCATCAAGTCGATTCCAACTCATAGCGACCCTATAGGACAGAGTAGAACTGCCCCATAGAGTTTCCAAGGAGCACCTGGCAGATTCCAACTGCCAACCTCTTGGTTAACAGCCATTGCACTTAACCACTACGCCACCAGGGTTTCCAGAGTCTTAGCTGTAATCTTTATGGGAGCAGATCACAAGGTCTTTCTCCCACAGAGCTGCTGGGTAGATTCCAATCACCAACCTTTCAGTTTGCCGCTGAGCACTTAATTGTTGCATCACCAGGGTGCCTTACTCTGATGCTATGTGACTTCAAAACCAGTGCTCTAAAAACTAGCTCCATCTCACACCTGCAGACAGGGTGAGTGAGTCACATTCTGTCAGTGACTCTGCCTTGTGACTTTTGACATGAATATAATCTGAGCTTGAACTTCACATTCCCTTCCTGATCTGGTCTGTAAGGTTTTTAATCAGAAATTTTTAAAGATTATTTGAATAACACACAAAGAAAAATAATTGTTAGTGATAAGTGTAAAGATGCTTTTAAAATATGTTGACCAACACATTTTGGCCTTGTGACCAAACAGCTAACAGGTTAACTGATCTTACAGACAGGAGGCAGTACTAGAAAGAAACTTTCAAGAAACAGTAACACATTTTATAGCTATTACTTATTAATATATTCATTAGTAAGTCATCTTATATATTTATTTAATTACCAATACAAAACCACTGCCAAAACCGTAATATATCAGTTGGCGGTCTTTGTAAATGCTTGCCACAAAAAAAAAAAAAAAAAAACCCCGGTGTCGTCGAGTCAATTCCGACTCATAGCGACCCTATTAGGGCGGAGTAAAACTGCCCCATAGAGTTTCCAAGGAGCGCCTGGCGGATTTGAACTGCCGACCTCGTGGGTGGCATCCGTAGCACTTAACCACTATGCCACCAGGACATCATTTATATAAAATATCCTCACTTCAAATGGGAACGCATTTTAATAGGTGTATTACAGTTAAGTACTCAGTTGAATGCTTGACTGAATAATTCATGCAATAACAATTTCTAATATTCTACAAGGTTTCTCATATTGGTTTGAAGAAATTCTCATACTATTTCAGAGGACGATTTAATTTTGCACCTGCTTCTCAGGAACTTGGTTTAATAAGGAAGGGTGTTTCTTTTCCTTTCTCATTAACATTCCAATTTCATTCCTCACTCTTACATAAGGTAACCCCCAAATTTTCTCACTGAACTCTTAGAATAACCGAAAAAATCCAGTGCCGTCGATTTTTTTTTTGACGGCACTGGTTTTTTTGGGTTATTCTAACAAATGGTTAAATATCATAATCATCACCTTCAAATTAACTGATTTTCCTAATGGTTTGCAATTCTTTAATAAGACAGAAGAATAAAATCGGACCCCTAATTGACAACTATTGTTGTCTAGGAATCTGACTGAACCCAGCTGGTATTCTTCAATGTAATTTGATTGAGTGCCGCCTTGTGCATTCACAGCAAAAAAACAAATCAAATCCTCAGCTATAAAAAGGACATCATATATTCCCTAGCAATAATGTTTACTTGCCCCGTTCCAGAGGAAAACAGAAATACTAGTATTCCAAGACTCTAGTGGCAGCCATGTACCCATCGTGCATAAAAGGAATACATTGAAAGTGGAATTTCATAGAAAATCTAACCCATTTAAACCAAAATGGACCCCATTAAAATTCTCTCCCACATTTTCGCATCTGTTTTGAATATTATATCCTCAGATCTTCTTTAATAGCATATATTAATATATATAGAAAATGGAGATTTTTCTAAGCCAAATGCAAAAATCATTCCGTGGTTTTAAAAAAGAAGCCTGACCATATGAAAGAACACCATATTAGTATTGCCCACAGCAGAGCTGGCAGGTAAATATGTGACCCATGTGCTCCTTGTCTCCCTTCCCACACCCATAGCAGGCATCACTGATGGTTTGTTTCACTCTTTCCTGATAAGGCAAGATTGGAGGTGGGGGATGTCTTGAAATTATACTCACTAGAGTGCCTCAATTTTTTTTTTTAGAGTGCCTCAAAGAGCTCCTAATACGACGAACAAGTTTGTCATCATCGGCCTTTTGTTTCCTCTGATTGTCTTATGAAAGACTTACATTTATTACTTTAGTCTTCTTTTGTGTTATGCTTGTTGTGTGTTATGACAATTTAGAGTAATTAGTTCAGAGCAGTTTCTGTCCTCCAAAAAAGTGGGCAGATTTCAAAGCAAGGTGAGAAATAGATGGCATTTGATGAAGTCCCCCAATTCTCCTCTTTTGAGGTCTATATATGAGATCATAAAAGCCTCGAGGACAGCCAACTGAACTACTTTTGCATGAATTCGACCACAGAAAGGCTTAACCCTACCTGGTAGCCAGTTCAAATATCGGAATGGACTGCCCTCACTCCACTGCCAGCCACTGTTGAAACTCAGACTATTAAGTCCAATCCAGAGTCCTGAAGTCAAGGAACTGGTTAATCCTATATAAAGACAAAAAGGCAAAAACTGACATTCTGAAAAGACAGTGAAATCAAATCCAGAATTAAGTACTTGAGACAAAATGTATTTCATAGAAATAACAATAATTATGCCTAACCTTTCTCCTTGGATTGTCCTAAAAATCTAAGTACAATTATTACCTCCATTGAACAGATAAAGAAACTGAGGCTGAGAGTGCATACGTAAGCTAGTTAGATTCTTGCTGAGGTTCCAACCCAGACTGACTGACTTCAAATCCCATGATCTTGACCACTACTGTATACTTTGTCAAGGATAGTATGAGTGTGTTTCTCATTTGGAGAAGATTTATGTTTAAGTATCGCCAAATAATGACCTTTTTACTTCCTTTTAGAGCAAAAATAAGATATATTTTTTATATAAGTCAAAGTTTTCTATCATAGAAAAGTTTAATAAACAATTCAGTCTATCATTTGGTAAGTTATTACTGCAACCTCATATTTTGGACCTAATTCTAAGAATTTTATTTTACGATATATTAAAAGTTAAGTTTCCTTATTAAAATGATGATTAAATTCCAGACATTAAATGTTTCTACTAACACAAACAACCCTTTATTTGGGCAGCTAATAAATCACCATTACAATGCTTCAAACTCCGTGCCAGGCCTGATGTGGAAGTTAAAAAAACAGAGTCCGTGTGGCCCTCAGCCCACCCATGCCACTCCAATACGTCATTACCTGTATCTTTTTAGGGAGGCTTGGCGGCGCAGTGCTAAAAGCTCAGCTGCTAACCGAAAGGTCAGCAGTTTGAATCCAGCAGCCCCTCTTTGGAAGCCCTATGGGACAGTTCTACTCTGTCCTACAGGGTCACTATGAGTCGGAAGTCACTTGACAGCAACAGGTTTTTATGTCTTTTTTAAAAACCATAGACAAGCATTCTCTGTTCTCTGCACACTCTTCTAGTTGATCAAAGAGAGCTAATTAAAAAAAAATTTCCTTTGGCCTTAATAAGATACACACCTATACATGCTGGTAAATATAGACTAATTTACATTTACTGTATATTATATCTTCAGTTAAATCTCTTAAATGCTAAGAATTACCACTTACTAAGCGTGAACTACATTCCCAGCACTGTGTTTGCTCATTTAATCCTCACAAACTATGAATCAAATACTGTTATCATCATTTTATAAATGTGGAACCCGAGACTGAGAGTTTAAAAGACTTGTACACTTTATAAATGGCAGACATGAAGTCTGAACCTAGGCTGAATGACAATGCAGCTAGACTCTATTGTTCTGATGTAACTACAGTTCTGAGGAGCTATCTCAGAGTCACTAAAATTTACCTCCAATTTTTCATCACCTTGCAAATACACACACACAAATTATGTATATACGTTATATATTCATGTCACAAACGCAAAAGAATAGAGGTAGAGTGACTCAATGCCAAAAAATCACACCTAACATTTATTAATCACCCCAATTCCATATGAGCACTGATCACTTCCTTAGGGGTCATGTAACCCGAATGTTGCGCTCAGTTTTTTCAGCATTTAGCAGACACGGCTCTTACAAAGAGAGAACCCACTTGAAGACATTGATTAGGCTGATATCGGTTAGGTAGACTGATGCTTGGTAAACTAAATGGAATTCAATACTGGAGTTATTTTCTGGAAAAGACAACTTCTTGTGTGATTTTTTAAAAATAAAGATAAAATATAAATGAGATGAAATTAAATACTGGCACGTAAAAATCAATGAAAATTAATTCAAACTCACTTATTTTCATCAAGTGTTCTAGAAAAAAAAAATTTTAAGAATGGGCAGAAATTTCACACAGGCAGTATGCTTTGTATATCTTGGGAGGTCCAACTCCTTCATTTTACAGATGGACAAACTGAACACCAAAACCCAAACCAAACTGTTGCAGTTGAGTCAATTCCAACTCATTGCAACGCTATAGGAGAGAGTATAACTGCCCCACAAGATTTCGAGACTGAAATCATTATGGAAGCAGACTGCCTGCAAAGTGACCAGTAGATTTGAACCACCAACTCTTTGGTTAGTAGGTGAGCACTTTAACCTTTGCACAATTGGGGCTCCTTATATTGATGGAGGAAACCCTGGTGGTGTAGTGGTTAAAGGCTACAGCTGCTAACTAAAAGGTTGGCAGTTTGAATCCACCAGGCACTCCTTGGAAGGAAACCCTATGGGGCAGTTCTACTCTGTCTTATGGGGTCGCTATAAGTCAGAATCAACTCAATAGCAATGGGTTTTGGGTTTTGGTTTATACTGAGGGAAGGGGGTTGGTGGTGGTGGTTAATAATTTATCCAGAGTCAAGCAGAGGATTAGTGGATCAGGATTGAAACTCAGGTTCAATTAACTGTTCCAATGGATTCAGTAGACATTTAACTTAAATTTGCCTCTGATTTACTATTATAATACCCTTTCTAGGTAATTTTAAATGATGGAACACCATGAACTAGGCTGATATCTTTGATAAATATCATTGCTCCCTAAACATTAGCCTCTTCACTGCCCTGTGCCAGAATACACTCCTGCCATCTGCTGCTGAAGCCTCGGTATCTGGTTCTCCAAGGTTGGAATTAAAATAGACATACAGTAGAAATATTCATTATAAAGGTATGTCCAGGACATGACATTATCAAAAAGGGAAATCTTTATATTTGTTTTGTTTCAAATCTCTGGGATGAGCATCATCAAATATGACTGCACTGCATTCTTTAAAAAGAGACAACACTGTTTTCCAAGAAAGTGATAAAAAATGATGATCTCATACTAAATCAGTTTTATAGTTGCTCATCTCATCAATGATTTCCTTCTGTTTTATTAATTATCTATATATGGTTAATTTGAGTACTATATTAGCCTTTATGTTCTCTTAGGATACATTAAAGAAACTAAAAATTACTGTCCCGTCTTACATAAATAGAAAACTTACAAGGTGTCAAGAGGAGTCACCTGTTTACCAGCCTCTGCCTGAGAAATGTCACTCTGGATCAGTGTCAGTTTGACTTAATACGTCATGTTAATGATCATTACCTTAAATCCTATGGATATTTTACAAATTTTTTTCATTAATTCTTTAAAGTTATACTAACTTGAATACTAAATATGTCTATACTTCCAGAGTGGTATACTAGAGGAAATGTTGACAGAGGCATTTCTAAAATGTTATACATAGCTACTCCCAAAATTAATTACTCTGGTATTTTTTTAATGTTATCTGTTAAAAAAAAAAAAAAGTGTATTTAGTTTTCCAAACCACAACTCACTGATTGTACGAAGAACTGAAATAGACTTTGTCTGCTATTGTTTAATTAAATTACTATTTGCTATGATGAGAAAAGATAGTAGCTTTTTAAGGGAATTATCTGTTCTTTGATATTACTCATCTGTTCTAGGTACTTCCAGGCCTCTTTTGAGGAATCAAAGCAATTAATAGACATGAAGTACTTAAAATGGGGCTTAACACATAGTATGTACTCAATAAGTGTAAGCTATTACTACTACTGGAGTCACTGGGTGGTGTAAACGGTTAATGCATTTGGCTGCTAAACAAAAGGTTGGAGGTTCGAGTCCACCCAGAGGTACCTCATAAGAAAGGCCTGGTCATCTACTTTTGAAAAATCAGCCATTGGAAATCCTGCGGAGCATAGTTCTATTCTGATGCTCACGGGATTGCTATGAGTCAGAATCAACTCAACAGCAACTGGTTATTGCCATTACTATTATTACCATTATTATTGTGATTAATAACTCTATATTGCATTAGGGTTTCCAAAAGATGCCCTTTGGGAACAAAACTCTAACCTCATGTTAAACATAACTTCAGGCAGATGAGCACTGTTCACAAACTTTTTCTCTCAAGAGCTTTTGTCATTTTATAAAGGGGCAGACCAAGTTTTCAGGGTTGTAATACAAAGCATCAATTCCACATGCTAATTTAGTTTTTAATTTTTCTACATGTAATATCCAAAACAGTTATATATTTATTTTTGAACTTGGTAATAATAGAAGATGTATTAATGTCCAATATTACATGGGTCTTTTTATTTTCCTTTCTACATTGAGGTCTAATTTTTTTTCCAGCCAACACCAAAGAAAACTAGCAAAAACAATCACGGTAACAAGCCAGTTTCACTTCCTACATCTTATTTCAGTTCTGTAAAACCCAATCCTGTATGTATGTAGTGACGAATCTGATTCAGGAATTGAGGATTAAATAGAGTATCCGAACATTTTCATGGTAAATAAAGTATTCCAACGTTTTTCATGGTATCCGAACATTTTTCAAGTGAAGATGATGAAATGCCAGAGGGTGATATAAGAATAGGTTGCTGGGCAGAAACATTTAGCCCTGCAGATAATATGAAATCAGATTGCCAGTTAAGAGTAAATGTACTGGAGCAAGGAGATCTTGATATCTTAAATTTTAGTTAGCACTCTTGAAACCCTGGTGGCATAGTGATTTAGAGCTATGGCTGCTAACCAAAAGGTCGGTGGTTCATATTCACCAGGCACTCCTTGGAAATTCTATGGGGCAGTTCTACTCTGTCCTATAGGGTCTCTATGAGTCGGAATTGACTCGACGGCATTAGTGCCCAGTTAGTACTCTGGGAACCCCGGAGGGTGCAAATGATTAATGTGCTCAGCTAATAACCAAAAGGTTAGAGGTAGTAGCCCACCCAAAGGCACCTTGGAAGAGAGGCCTGGCTGTCCACTTCCAAAACGATGGAGTAAATTTCTACTCTGATAAACATGGGGTCACCATGAGTCAGAATGACTCCATGGTAACTGGCAACTGTAATGAGTGCTCTGGGGACCACCAGATCACAGCTTGTTTTCAGTGAGACCCAGCATGGTGCCATGGATAGTTCTTGTTGTTCTTAGTTGCCATTGAGTTGATAGTGACTCATGGCAACCCCGTGTGCGCAAAGCAGAACTGCTTCATAGGGTTTTCAAGGATGTGGCCTTTCCGATGCACATGGCCAGGCCTGTCTTCCCAGGCACCTCTGGGTGAGTTTGAACCACTAGCCTTTCAGCTAGTAGTCAAGCATTCAACCAACTGCACCACCCAGGGACTGTGACATAGAAAGACAGGACTGAATTCTAATCCAGCTATTTTCTGAACATGAGGCTTTAGGCAAGTTTCCTAACTTCTCCCTTCTGTTATCTCATCTATAAAGGCGAGGATGATAATATTTATGTGCAAGGTTGTGAGCTTTCAGAATAAAGCCCAATGTCTGGCACACAACAGCTATTCAATAAAATGGCAGTTAATTAGATTTCCGAATCAAAACTGGCTTATACATTTTTTAAAAAATGATAGTTACTCCTCAAAATCCTCACATAAAGGAAATCTTATTTTAAAACTATGATTATTTGTGGAGACTTTTTTTCTTCTTCATTTTAGGGGTCTGTGGCCCCATATATAGAGTGGTTCACACTCCCCTGACTTTAACATTATTTTTTATATTCTTCCTCAATGTATCCAAAAAAAAAAAAAACCCAATGTCTACCTTCCCTTCAAAAAACACAAAATCCTTTAAAAAAAAAATCCCAGTCAAATAGTTTTTTTCTCCCAATGTTGATATTTTAGACTCAAGGAAAAGCAGTAAGCACTACAAATCTCATTAGTCAGTCTTATCCAGAGTCCAGTTAAATTTTGCTGACTAAAATCCTGGAGGTTTGGATAAGATTCAAAGAAGTATGGAGGTTTACTGGGCATCTGAATCCCTAGGGGCTTGTTTGCTCTCCTGAGGGACACAATAATAGCACTTGCTGATTAGGAAAGCATTTCCTGCCACCAGAGCCTGATAGCGGAGGGAGCCCGGACCAGGAAGTGAGTATACAGATGGGTGAGGCTGCTGGCCCGCCGCAGCTGGTGAAGAAAGTAAAAAGTAACCTGGTCTCTGTCCCTTAGCGTCCAGAAAGCCCAAAACAAGAAAAAATCGGAAGAGGTAAGATAATACAACCTGCCCAAACCAAAAAACCAAACCCACTGCGGTGGAGTGGATTCCCACTCATAGTGACGCTATAGGACAGAGTAGAACTGCCCCATAGAGTTTCCAAGGAGCGCCTGATGGATTTGAACTGTTAACCTCTTGGTTAGCAGCCCTAGCAGTTAACCACTATGCCACTAGGGTTTCCTAACACAACCCACAGATTCCTTAAAAAAAAAAAAAAGAGTCAACTGAAACCATTTCGACTCTTGTATGTTTTTCTCTTACCCAAGCAAGGGTGTACAAAAAACATCAGGATTGCCTTGACTAATCTTCGCTATTCCTATCATCATCTATGGGGTTATTTTTTGTTTGTTTGTTTCCCTGCTGGCTTCTCTTTCCTGTTATTTTACACATGGTTGTAAATATTGCAAACAGTTAAGGCACTGGCTGCTAACCGAAATGTTGGAGGTTCAAGTTCACCCAGAGGTACTTCAGAAAAAAGGCCTGGCAATATACTTCCAAAAAATCAGCCATTGACGGCCCTGTGGAGCGCAGTTCTACTCTGACATGCACGAGGTCACCATGAGTCAGAGTCAATTGCACAGCAAGTGGTAACTGGTAAATACTGATCTCTCTGGTTCTTTGTCCCAGTATTACAAAGGCTCCATAGAAGACACAAAAGGGGATAGTTCAGCAGACTGAAAGGTAATCCCCTTTCTGAGGCTATGTGTGCCTTTCCCTTTCTCAATCTCCTTAATAATAATTTAGGGGCAATGTGTGTCGGTTGATGAAACATATCATCTGAAAACAGTTGGGAAAAGTGCTAGAGAATGAGGCAGGGCTGGGGGCATGCTCTGTTCCTCCTATTCTAGCCCAGACCCCAGGACCTTACCCACAGTTATGGCCAGCACGACTTGTTCACACACACTATCTCCTTTAACACATGAAGGCCCCGAGGCATAGTAATCCCCAAGATCATCATCCTCTTCCTAGAGCTGGGACCCAGACTGGCTCCAGAGTCCATATTTGTAACTCCTACCCTCTGCTCCTGGAGTCAATCAGGAGGAATTTGTAGACATGGCTGGTACAGTAGATACTAAAACAGTGTTTTGCCAAGTGTGTTCCCCAACTACCTGCCTCAGAATCACCTGGGAAGTTGTTAAAAATGCAGATGGCTGGGCCTCACCTCACACTTACTGATCTAGAATCTCTGATGATTGGGTTCGGCATCTACACGGTTAAGGAAGTTCCCGGGAGACTGTTAAGGAATTTCATGTTTAAGAGGTATGCACTTACTGTGTTCTTGCCATTAACTGTCCAGCCGTGTAAAGATTAGGCTGAATTACTAAGTAATTGTCTTTATTTTGCTGCATCATCATTTGCCAGTCAGCAAACATTTATTGAGATGCTGTTTCTTGGAAGGTTCTCTGCTAATCTCCTTGGGCGGGGCATAAATATTCACATGACAGTCCTTGTTTTCAGCCGTTTCTCCCTCTAACCCATTCTCCGCACAGCCTTTAGTTTGCTTGCTTCCTGGTGCTTATTTCTCAATTGTTTTATTCATTTATTTGATTACTTGTTTATGTCTGTTTTCCCCATTTGAGCTTAAGCTCCATGTGGGCAGAACCAATCTGCCCTGGTGACACTGTTTCCATGGGACCTCGCATAAGCCTCCCACACATGTAGCAGGCGTTTTGTTGAATGAATGAATGGATCCATGAATGAACAAAAAAATAACAAATGAATGCATTTATCCCCTTCTGGGAGAATAGCACATATACATCACTAACTACAATAAAAGTGATGAGCAAATAAGAAATCAAGATGGAAACAGAGAAGACGACTTCATGGAGAAGATCACATTTCAACTGCATAAAATTTGAGGTATTCCAAAAAACAGAAATTCAGGTAGAAAAAATGGCATGAGAAAAGGTGTGGAGGTGAAAAAGTATGAGACACAGATAAGAAACACAGATGTTTCTTTTATCAACACTGCAAAACGCAGGAAGGGGAACAGTAGTAGGTAGACAAATAATAGCCTTTGAATGTCAGACAATTATGTGATGGAAAATAAGAAGCCACTAGATCATGGTAGTCATAGGACCAGAGACATATTAATCTAGTAGCAGTATCAGGGTGAATTGGAGGGAAGGGATTCTGGAGGCAGGAAATTGCCAATGCATTTTCTTTCAGACCCGTTTCTGGTCCTAATCTCTCTGTTTCCCCAAGTGTGGATTTTAGAAGCTAAAACAGATACTGTCTTCCCATGCAAACATTAGCCCGTTTAATCTTAACATTCCTATAAGACCAGATGTTTAAAAAAAGAAACATTGTGGAAAGACTATCAATAAGATCTAAAAACTAGTAGAGTCTGGGAATTACAGAGACAGGAGGCAAAGAAGAATCAGAGTTTCAAAGCAGCTATTGACTCGTCCCTGCTTGTGGTGGCAGAATTTCATTTTATCACGTTCAGCTATATGATGCTGATGGAAGACCTTTAGCTTCAGGTCAGACCTGGATAGTGAATATTGACCAGTATGGTACCACTACCCTGTGTCCAAGAGCAACATCACTTATCGATTGTGCCATCTTTTACTCTGAGCCCAGATTAATCCTCAGAATCCTTCTCAGCACAGGGCTCTAGAGATTGTCACAACCCATAGAACAAAGTTGGCTCATGAGATGAAACCCATTTGCCAAGTGTCATTTCCAGGTTGCAGATTCATCATACCATCGACACCATCTGCTATGGCCTGCCTCTGTCATGATGTCTGTATCTACTGTGCTGCCCACTTTTAAGTTAAACTACATAAAGATAAAATAACCGTGATTTCATTTACAACTTTGTTTCCTTTTCACATCATTACCTGTCAGGTATGTTTGCTCATGTATCTCCGTGATGCTCAACAGTTCAGCGCTCTGTTGTTGGCAGCTCTTCCTCGCCTGATGCCAAGTTAAAGCCGATTTGGAGTTTATCTGATAGTAAATGCTAGTCAATGGATCTTTATTCCATAAGCTCTCACTGCCCTCAACTGCAAGAGAAGTCAAATGGAAATCTGCTGCATAGAAAAAACTTTTAGTGAACAATCTTTTTTCAAACAATCCTAGCAGCATCATTGCCTGAAGCATTATAATTTTTTAAACTTATTTTTAAAGTGCCTAGGAGATTTTGTTCACTCCTGAAATGAAGAGGGGGAGTTTTCAAAGGACCAATGACATGCAATCCCTTTCATGTCCCTAAAGAAAGAAAAGGAGGCATCATCTCCCTGTCTTTCCATTGGGGCATCTGGGATCAGATGAGTTGGCAAGTGAGGAAATACACTAAGAATAGAACTACCAGCCCAGCGTCTAGCAAAAATAAAAGGGAGAAAAGAAAATGAATATATTTCTTCTCTCAGAAATTAATATGTTTCCTGAACATCCTAGTTTGGTCTTTTTAGAACCACAAGGCATTAGAGGGGAGGGGCGTCGAGGTGTATCTGCACCCCCCTCTGCCGCTCACCCTTGTTTGGCCACGGTTAAATTATGAACTTTTAGAGCCTCGTTTTCTCATATGTAGGGTATATTCAATATATATAAAACTCCTGGCACATAGTGGATGCCAATTGTTAGTTTTCCTTCCCTCAGAGTAGAAAATATTTATTTTCACTTATTTTTCCTTCACTATTTTATGACTCCCAATATACTCCCTAAACTTGGATGCACTCTATGAAAGGCCAATACTATAGATTTAAAAAAAACACACTCATTGCCAGCAAGCTGATTGCGACTCATAGAGACCCTACAGGACAGAGTAGAACTACCCCGTAGGGTTTCCAAGGAGCAGCTGGTGGATTCAAGCTGTCAACCTTTTGCTCAGCAGCCAAGTGCTTAAGCACTGCACCACCAGGACCGCCATGCTATAGACAGATATTTATTTACAGCTTTTACGTATAAGATCTTTGGGAAATTAATAAACAACTGAAATATTTGCATATACTTAAATGCTGCGGAGCTTTCTTTTTTGTCTTTTTAATAATATAAAATTCTACTTACAAGTCACGAGGAGTCATAATTTTTTCATTTGCTTTGTAAGGAAGATAGAAAGGATTATGTAACTTCTCAAATTTCTTGAGACATATTCAACTTGCTAAGAAATTAGGGAGTTTCCTGTAGGCACATAGCCTACACTGTCCTGATTCTTAACTCTGTACCTAACTGGGCTTTGCATCTGATGAAGAAGTGATTATAGAGCTTTGTTATCCACACACCACACCCTGTGTTATGAAATTGGTGGTCCCATGGCACATGGAAGAAGAAAATTATACCAAAATTTCATTCAGGCAAGAACACAGAAATTTCTATGGCGCTTTAACTATAAAATCATTGCATATTTATATAAAAAAGAAATTTTAATTAGTGAGGTTAAACTGGAGCCCTGGTGGCACAGTGGTTAAGAGCTCGGCTGCTAACCAGAAAAGGTTGGCAGTTAGATTCCACCAGCCAACTGCTCTTTGGAAACCCTATGGGACAGTTCTACTCTGTTCTATAGGGTCGCTGTGAGTCGAAATCGACTCCACGGCAGCGGATTTGGGTTTGGAACGTTGAACTAAATTGTAACGATCTAAAGCCTTACTTATTTAGTATCCAAATAGATTTTTTCCCTATAAAAGTGAGATCATGAAATCATTCAGATGAGACCGATCCAGGGTTTATTTGAAGATCAAGAAGTTTTTTGCATGCTAATAAGGAAGTCTTAAAATTTGTATGTTTTTGTTTATAATATGCTGGAAAACGTGGGCTATCAAAAAGGGAGGAATGTTTTCTTATCCAGGGATGGAGGAAAGCAATATAAATGACCAAAGAAGGAAATACAGTGTGACTTTTCATTAAAGAAAAAGTATTCTGCATCTTAAATCAAGAAATTAAAAAGTATTTCTCAATGAGTGTATAGGTATGCTGGCTATTCAACATCTTTCCAAAGAGTTCAAATTTCCACAGTAAGCCAGCCCAACTGATGTTGAAAGCTAAAGTTGCAAACTATGGAGAACTGAGAGAAAGGGTCTTTTCCTTTTCCTGCTCTCGTGATATTTGAAAATAAATGTCTAAATAGAAGGAAAACATTACAAAAAACAATGCAAAAGACAATGAAGAACGTATATTATATGTCACTAATTCAATTACTGGTACCTCATCTTCCTGTACTGAGCCTGCTAATTGAAGAGTAATATAAAATAAAATGTTCTTTTGAAAGGAACACAAAGCAAGGAAAATGAAATAGATTGGAAAATTGCAAAGCTCTCTTAAAAAGGCATGAATTTATAAAATATGTCTAAAACTTTAACGCATATTGAAATCAAACAATTTTTTACTTTCTATAGTTATCTTTTACATTTAACACAAAAAGTATATAATTTGGTTTTGAAGACATAGAGGTGACAAAACTAAAACAATATTCCAGTGAAAATACTAAAGAGACTCCTCCAACACACATCATCCAAGGTTGTGAGTTTTCTTTGTGATTAACGACTTGACATTTATCTCCCACTTTTCATTCATTAAATCATACAGTCATCCAACAATGGTTTTGTCAACACCACTTAAAAGCAGGATGCCAGAGATGGACCCATGAAATCCCATCCTTAAAAAACTCCACAACAAACAGATTTTGAAAATTCTAGTCCTCCAAAAAGAACAAAGCAGAAAGCTATTCTTTAAACACTAGAAGACAATATTTATCTTAGGAAAAAAAAAAACAATTTTTTTTCAGACAAAAAGACTTCTAATATAGAGATCAGACATTTATAAACCTTCAAAGGGAATCACTCCTCTAAAAGTTGATATAAATGAGGTAAATAAATACATTTACCTCACCCAAGAATGGGAGAGCAGTGCCAATATGAATGAGAAGCCATCGAGTTTTTGCGGATATTCACCCAGAATGGAGAAATCACCCACAAGACAGAGCAATAATAACCTGGGCTGAGAAATCAAATTTACTTTTAGTGGGGTGATTAACCAAAATCCAAGCCAAACCTCTTGCCGTGGAGTCGATTCTAATTCATGGCGAACCGATGTGTTACAGAGTAGAGCTGTGTTCCACAGGGTTTTCAAGGCTGTTACCTTTTGGAGAAAGATGTGGCAATCTGCTTCTTTAAAGATTATAGCCTAGAAAACTCTATGGAGCAGTTCTACTCTGTCACATGAGGTTGTTACAAGTCACAATCAACATGGCGGCATCCAACAACAACAACTTTGCAGCAGATCACCAGGGCTATTGAAGGCGCCTCTGGGTGGGTTCAAAAGTGGGGATGATTAGGGATTATACATTCAAAGAGATAAACAGGGACAATATTTGGAATTCCGTCTTTAACATGACAAACTGAAGCGTACTTATAAATTATACTGTCTTATAATTAACGCTTTGGATAACGTGACTATGTGTGATTTGTGATCCCGAAAGTTTAGTTGTAATTACTGCTATTGCAACTCAGGTGACTGCGCAGCTGCCCCAGGCTGCATCCGATGGCTTCACCCTGCCCAGCCCCTTTGAAGCGCAGCAGCGTAGAAAGAGTTCTAGGTGATGCCAGAAAGCAGAAGCTGCTCTGTTTTACAAAATCTGAAGGGGCAGGTGAGAGGTCAGGGGTATGAAATTTAGGGGGAAGAAAAGGAAAAGGGAAGTCGGCAGCAGGAGGAGGATGTGGGCTGATGGGGAAAGTAAACCAAAGAAGAACCCTAGCTCTGACTCCCAACTCTGATGCCCACCTCCACGCCATCCAAAATCTGCTGGGCTGTTGCTTTCTAGATTGTTAAATGTGGAAGAAACGCCAAGAAATCCTCCATTCTGGCCTCTTCCCACCAATATAATGCAATATCTCTTATTTTGCACTATTGCAATGATCTTGCATTTTTTTATTAAAAAAAAAAACCTTCAAGCATATAAATAATCCATTTCCATGGATTCAAAACTGTGTAAATTAAGAAGAGTATCATTACTCTCATTTTTATGATGAGGAGCCATTTTCATTACGTTAACACAAAATTCAGGAGCCCTCTCGTCTCTCTGGAAACCCTGGTGGCACAGGGGTTAAGAGTTCAGCTGCTAACCAAAAGGTCGGCAGGCACTCCTTGGAAACCCTATGGGGCAGTTCTACTCTGTCCTATAGAGTCACTATGAGTCAGAATTGTATGAGTCAGAATTGACTCGATGGCAATGGGTTTGTTTTTTTTTTTTTCCTCATCTCTCTCCCCATTGATCCACACATTCGTGGCATCATTTGTATTCTACTGTTGATCTATAGTTTAACAAATCATTTGGGGATGGGAAATGGCATGCCTACCTCTGGAAATAAGTATATGTTGCACCTTCTACAATATAATTAGAAAATAACTGACAATAAAAGTGGGGATTGGAGAGAAGAAGAATTTGGTGAAAATAAAGGGGTCCTTTGATGCGACAATGTTGGGATAACGGGGATGCAGTCTAGTCTTGTTAACACTATTTAAATACACACAAAACACTTACGGCTGAGAGCCAGAAGATCACATTCTAGAGGAAAATGCTGTAGATAACTGCAAGTAATTATAAAGATATCGCCATGTTAAATGTGCCAGCCTTTTCTTGTTAGTAAATAGTTACTTACATTTCAGTGGACAAAATCCAAATAGTTTGTCTGTATCATAATCTGTGGTGGTTCCACACCAGAGCCATCCATCTGATCGCCCAACACTTGTGCAATCTGCATACCACTTGTTTTCAAACTTGAAAGGAAATGCACAAGTTGCTCCATTTGCATTGCCCAGAAGTGTAAACATGGCTGAAGAAACATAATGACTTGCATTTAGAATGTGAACCCATGCTCCTGAACATTGACTTTGCAATAAGAAGCGCACTGAAACAATTGATCTTTCTCTTCTGATCACACTGGATGTCCTCACACACAGGGATTTCTGTCCCCTCTCCCCTTTCTTTTCCTTCTTATTGCTCTGTCTTTTCCTCTCTCCCTCTGCTCAGCCTTTTGCTGAGTACACACAGAAGTCTGTACTTAATTCTAGTACCACTTCATTTCTGCTTTCAGATTTTCCTCTTTCCTCTCAAGAGGAAATAGTGGTCAGCTATAATGAAACTAGTTTTAATTTCTGCATTTCCTTCAAAACAGAGAATAGGCCATTCTTCCTCTTGGTTAGAATCACAGAATTATCGAATCTCTAGATTGAAAATAATCTTAAAGCTGTGCAGCCCAAACACACGTTGAAGATTTAAATCCCTTTCCTATGACTTCGTGCCAAGCCAGCCTTCACTGAGTCCCTCAACAATGACTACCAGGAATGGAGGAATTTTGGCATAACTCTATAATCCCATTAAGAAGAGAAACACTCGAAGACATTTGATACCATCTATAACCAATATCTACCTTTTTAAAACTGTATTCAAACAGATCAAAATGAGACGGTCTGGGTTCAACTAGAAAGGAAAATTGAAACAAATATAGGATTATTGTTGATTATGGTTTGACTTAAACCAACGGATTAGAGAAGCCCATGTATCCATTGACAATGGAACAACTCCCCTAGCTAAATTCTCCAGTATGCTATAGGTCTCTATCTTTGTAGGGTTCCCCCACTCTAGGAGATAATAACCCTCTACGTTCAAGTATGTGGTCTCTTGCTACCAGTGATAGACAGATTTTGTCCTAGGTAGGAATTCCCTTTTCTTAATTAAGTTTCATAGATTCTATGACTTGAAAAAGTTTCAAGAGATATTTAGTCACGTAAGTAGTGCACAGCACCTAACATACATTAACAGCACAATAAACATTAGTTCCTTATTCCCTTTGCTTTCCCTTTACTCAGCTTAGCTATCTATCCCTCTTTAAAAGCTGGGTTTATTTTTAAACTCAAAATTACACTGTCAATTTTTGTCAGCTAGCTGTTAAGAAATTTTAAATGCTATTCTATATTTAGTTCCACTGAGTTACAGGGTTGACTCTTCCAAATCCTATTTTGTATAGGGAACCAGCTTAATTTGGAAGTCATTGTGCACTCTCAATTACTGGGAGACTTGTTCCTTCATATGAAGAAAACCCACTCAGACCACCTCAAGGATAGTTCCACGGGTTATTGAGGCAGCCAAGAAATTTTATTTCCAATCGGAAATAGCCTTTTCAGAACTAACTCAGTTTATTTAACAATTATTGAACCACACTATACACCTGGTGCCAATGAAGGTGGAAAAAACCTGAGCTCCCCCTGACCCCCAACCACCTCACTGTAGTCAACTTACTCTTTTTCTTGTGGTCCTAACTTCTAGGCAACACTTAGAGCCTTCCATGTCTAAAATTATGGTTCTCTTTCTCTAATATAATCTCTGGCCTCAACCAGTTTTCTTCCCCAAGTTTTCTTGAGCGAGAAGATTCTCTAATATTCACCCTTTGATTTGTCTTTAGCTCTGATGGGTTTGTTCCAATTAATGGATTCCAAGACCACTCTAAGGGGCTAGACCCCCTGGCAGGAATATCTTACGTATCGGGAGATAATTGGAGAACAGCTAAAGTGTTGTCAGTGGACCATCTGCACCAGGATCACCCAGGTCTTCATAAAAATAGTTTAGTAACTGGATATGCTAATGCAGTATATGGGTGGGAGGGGGAACTTGGGATATTCATATTCAACAAGATTTCTAGGTGATTCTTATGCATGCTAAAGTTTGAGAACCACTATCCTATGTATATTCTTTTCAAAGCAAACAGAAGAACAAAAGTGGGATGGGATACAGTACTGTATTTTAAAATAAAAGATGGTGCCCCATGCCTTAGCACTAATCTTTGTCATATCAAATTCCTCACTTAGAACTATTGCCCCACCTGTGGAATTTGATATAGTCAAGTTTGCTTCACCCTGTCCTGCCCTATAATTTTCTATCAAATTGGTCCTTGAAGGCTGTGTTACTTAGGTTGTCCATCATATGACTTCTAAGCCTACATTATATTCAATAAATGCCAGAGATGAATTCTCTCTGAACCCCCCTTTTTACCTTACTTCAACTCCGACTCTCCTTTTCTCCTTATAGGGAAGGAAACTGGAAAGCTGACAAATTATCTCCTTACGAAGCACTGAACTCATACGCTCTGTCTTAGCTGTGATAAACTAGGTTAGCTAATCTGAGCAGTGCCGGTAACATAGTAATTGTGCAAACAGATAATCTCTTGTCCTAAAAGGCAATGTCTTCTCTGACCTTGAGGTTGTTCTAGATAATACTTCACAATAACCAAGTATCCAATCTCCCATGTGGTTACAAAATCATCCCACTCAAGAGATTCAACCTTTGTTAAGAGGCTTCAAGTTCTTTTCTCTTTTGTTGTACAGCCAACAGAGAATGAAATTTGGCCAAGAAAATTGGGTCAAGAGAAGGCTAAATACCCTGGTTTTATTTAAACTTCAAGGATCCAAGGAACCAACTGCATATTAAATGATTTTCTTATTGTGGTAAGTATATATCTAAAACAGAGCATTTACCATTTCAATATTTTTTTACATGTCCAGTTCAGTGACATTAATTACATTCATGGTGCTGTGCAGTTGATTGGGGGCGGGGGGGGGGCAATGGTGCTACAGTTTTCTAAGACAACTAACTAAATATGCCACATTTTAATTTATAAGCTAATTCCCCAGTCTTTTTAATCTTCTGATTATTATAGTTTCTAAATAAGGTGACAAAATAAATCAGTAACATTTAGAAACTCAAATTGTCGAGGAACTTGCCAAGATTTCATTTCAGGCAATCTGAATTTGTAAAGAATGTTGTTATCATTTCTCTCGGGATAACTTAAACCAAAGGAAAAGAAATGTTTGACTAAATTTATTTGTCACTTACAACCTTATCATGTCAAAGGGCAGACTTTGGGTCAAAGACTACAGTGAAAATTGCTTTCTAAAACTCATAACCCATGATTTAAAAAAAAAAAAGAAAATTTATGTAAAGTGAAAAGAAATAACTTGCCATTGATTCTAAATAGCTCAGGTATCATTCAGGACTTTTTACCATATTTATTCACCATAGTGTTCTCATAGAATACAAAAGAGTTCTTGACACAAAGAAGGTGGCCAATTAATATTTCTAGAACAAACTAAACAAGAACATATTTACTTTCTTGAACTAGAGTCTAAGAAAATGAGAAAAATTCAACACAAAGGTAAAAAACCCAAGCTTCTTACCTTCATAACTTCTAGAGCATAAATCATCTGTGGTTCCATAGATCTTCCATCTGCTCCATAAACCCGATCCCTTGTACAGCATAATATTCTTTTCTTGTCTATTGCCATAGTTAAAAAACAAATCTTCTCCCTTGATCCCAAAAAGTGTATCATTTTTGCACTCCCATTTCTGAAATTCATTCTTTGAGTCACAGGCATATAGAGTGATAGCAACCCAATCGGTTTTGGATGGGACCCCCAAGCATAATTTAAATGCAACACTCATAACCTGGGAATCAGACACCCATCGGAATTTCTGTGATTCATTGTCTGGGTTGCAAGCTGCAGTTTGAACTGCACTGGGACTCAATGCTTCCACACAACGCTTGTGATCTTCATTATATATTAAAAATTGCCTTGTGTCTGTTTAAAAAAAAGAAGAAAGAAAGCATGCTTAAGTGGTTACACGTGACAAGGACAATTTTATGTCTTAAGTTCCCAACCTTTCCATTTCTCTAAAAACTTATGATCGCAGGAGAAGAGGTGAAGCAGGCTCTGCCTGGGCCAGCTCAGTCCCTTTTTGGAATCCTTCATGCTGGAGAGAGGAACTGATTGAGGGTGCCTGCCTTGGGGAGGATGTGTGGCTATTGGCAATTGGCTGGAAATCTTCCAGATGCCCGAGGTAATTATGATGAAACCTGGCGGCACAGTGGTTAAGCGTTTGGCTGCTAACCAAAAGTTTGGCAGTTCAAATCCACTGACCGCTCCTTGGAAACCCTATGGGGCAGTTCTACTCTGTCCTATAGGGGTCACGACGAGTCAGAATCAACTGGAAGGCAACGGGGTTTGGTTTTTTGTTTTTATTTTTTTGGATTGAGAAGGCCTGTCATAAAATATGTACCTGAATTATAGTGAAGTAAATGTAAAAGGTAGATAGCAGAGAAAGAAATAACCTCAATATGAGAAAAGAAAACTTAGGCAATATGAATACGATAAGGTAAAAATCAAATGCATGTAGATCCCGGAAGGAAATTTGAAATCTGACTCATCCCTATGCTCTTTCGAGATATGTGAAATCTATATATAATGAGCAACAGAGTTTTTTGTTTGTTTTTTTGCAATTTAAAAAATAATTTTATTTTAGATAATTTTGTCTTCATTATATGTTCTGCAAATTTTTGAACTAAGTGCTTTCTGGGTAGCCCAGGTCTGAGTAACTAGACATTATTTAAAGTTCTTTGTTTGTTTTGTTTTGTCTTCTAACAATAGGTGACTTAGAGATGTAGCATCTAGAGATAAATTAGTATCTGTTACATAATTTTAACTTTCATTTCATTGCCATATTCAGTCTAACATTTTTATAACAAAAAGATACAAAAATGTACTTAAAAGTTTAATAATTTGTAAAGTCTGCAATCGGTGAAATAAATGTAAGTCTTTAGATCATTTGAGTTAAAATTTCAAGAATAACTTTAAAAATAACAAACTGATACTTTTGATTTGGGACTGGTGATATTAGAAAATGTGTGTAGCTTTTGCTTCTATAGTACAGAGCAGTTAGCTAGCAAAGTCTGGCTTCCTGCTGCAAAAAAAAAAAAAAGGCTAGTAAAGGTTTTTTTTTTTTAAAAAAAAATAAAAATTGAGTTCATGTAAAGGTTTTTCTTTTTTTATTTTATTTTTTAAGAATAGACAAAGGAACTGACTCTGATATCTTTTAATTTTGTGACATAAATATAGATTAGACACTTCTTATCCTAAATTTCTTTTAGTTCTGTGGTTCTTTCAAAATGAGCTGGTAGTATTGCAGATCTTTTTAGGGTCTGAATAAATGACCTTGCTATTTTTAATCAAATCACCCCAGTGCAATGTAACAAGGTACAAACAGGATCACTAGTAGAGACCTTCACCATTTAAAAAAGACCTTTCATAAACCACATTCTATTTATTGTTCTCGACATTCCTGTGAGGTTAGCTCTGCTTGCACTCTGCAATCAGTTTTAGGACTATCACTTCAGGGCTTATAATGAATCTTTGCTTCAGAGGATATTTTCTCCTAACGTGCTCTTGTTTCTGCTCTTGTCCCACACTTGTTATAAATCTGCTTTTATGCTGCCTGGCACCTACCTGCATTCCTAATTCTGGGCTACACGGACCCTCTCCTGGGTTCCTCAGCTGAGTTACTCATATGTGCTGGTTTGTTTTCTGGGAGATGGACCTCAATAATACCTGGGTCCAGAATACCTGCTTTTGCTGGCTTCTCTGGAGTTGAATATACAATACATAACTGTATTATCTGTCAGCCAAATATATAATACATAACTGAATCCTCTCCTGTCTAGCTGAACTTCTGCCCAGTTGGTCTCATTTTGTTGCTGCCATGTTCTCATGTGGCAAAATGAGTCACTTTCTGTACTGATGATAAAAATTACAAATTTTAATAATATGGTACATAGCTCATAATAAAACACTGGAAATAGGAAAACAAAGGCAACTTTTAAAAACAGTTACTGTGATAATCTACCACACATAAATGTAAATTTAGGACCTTCTAGATCTGGGTAGTTCAAAAAGGTAATGAACTCTGAATATTTACACATATAAAACCAAAATAGTCCAGATACATATATGGAAACTCAACTATACTGACCTTTACATTTAAAGGAATTTACTTTTGCTATTTTGCCAACTGTTTTCACATCTAGACTTAACCTTCACTTTTTAGATAGCTTTGCTCAATAACATCTCATCATTAATAACACATATGTCTTCTACCTCAGACTTCAGCCATTTTGATTTTGGTTTTATTGTTAATTTAGTGACTTCAGAGACCCCATGTGTAACCGAGCAGAACAGCTCCACAGGATTTTCTTGGCTGTAATCTTTACAAAAGCAGATTGCTAGGCTTGTTTTTTTACATGGCGCCACTGTGTGGGTTCAAACCGCCAACATTTTGGTTACCAGCTAAGTGCAAGCCGTTTGCACCACCCACGGACCTTAAACTTCAGCATTTTGATTGTATTGGCCAGGCTACCAAATTCAATCAAGTAATCAATTGGTGACCAGCTATTTAAAATAAGATGCTTGAAAGTCTTCATACATTAACAGTGTTGCTCCTTCAGAGCTTTTTATCCTTATGGACTTTTATTCTATGAGCTTCATTTTCATCTGTGGTTCCATCTTAATTATATTCTAAATATACCGGTGCTTAACAAGTAAACACGGTCCCTGGGTGACACAAACGGTTTGTGTTTGACTACTAACCTAAAAGCCTGGCGGTTTGAACTGACCTAGAGGCATCATGGAAGAAAAGCCTGGCAATCTGCTTCTGTAAAGATTACGGCCAAGAAAACCCTATGGAGCAGTTCTACTCTGTAATAGATTGGGTTACCATGAGTCAGAATTGACGTGATGGCAATGGGTTTTGGTAATAAGTAAAAATCCAATCTTTTCTCTCTCATTAATGGCATCACCACCCAGACAGACCCATGAAGCCCCAAATCCTAGGAATCATCCTGGATTTGAAGCTTTTGCTCACTTTCCAGTAAACCCATTACCATCGAGTTGATTCCAACTTATAGTGACCCTATAGGACAAGGTAGAACTGTCCCAGAGGGTTTCCAGGGCTGAAATCTTTATGGACACAGGCTGCCACATCTTTCTTTCTCCAGTGGAGTGGCTGGTGGGTTCAAACTGCCAGTCTTTCAGTTAGCAGCCGAGTGCTTAACCACTGTGCCACCAGGGCTCCTTTTCCAGGACAATAGCCCTTCCAGGACAATAGTAGGATCTATTGGCTCCAGCCAAGATATACCTTAACTCACCCATGTCTCTTCATGTCCACTGCAACCACCATAGGCCAAAACACATTGGTCTTGATTTAGAACAGCTGCAGTCACCCCCGACCAGCCTCCCTGACCCTCTACAACCCATTCTTCCCAGAAAGACCAAACCCATCTTTGAAAAATATAAATTAAAGCATGCCATTCCCCTACTTAAAGCCCTTCAAGAGTGTACCATTGCACACAGGGAAAAAAAAAAAAAAAAAAACTGGCTTCCAAATCACACTTCACTAGACAGGGCAGGATCCAGCTCCAGCTACCCCCACCCTTGTCTCCTACCACAATCACGTGGCCTTTCAGTTCCTCAGCCACTCCAAGCTCATCCACTTTAGCAACTTCGTACTTTGAGTTCCCTCTTCTTTGGAAGTTCATTTGAGTCACAGCTCAGGTGTCAACTCCTCAGGGAGTTCACCATCTATTTTTACTCTTTTATTCTCTATATAATATTCATAACCATCTTAAAATATATCCTTTTATATTTGTTTTCTTATGTTTTGCCTCTCTCCCTCTACTGGAATGTAAAATCCGTGAGAAAAGGGACTTTATCTTTCTCATTCACTAAGGAGCCCCTGGGTGCCTATGTGCTCGGCTACTGACCAAAAGGTTAGAGGTTGGAATCCACCCAGAGGCATCTCAGAAGAAAGGCCTGGCAATCTACTTCTGAAAGATCCTAACCATTGAAAATCCTAGGGAGCACAGTTCTATTCTGACACACGTGGAATCGCCATGAGTTGGAATTGACTCGACAGCAACGGCTTTTTTTGTTGTTGGTTTTTTTATTGTATTCTCTCTTTTTGGAGCCTAATAAGCTCTCAACACGTATTAATTGAATGAATGGAAGAATATTTACTAAGTCTGAAGCATAGTGACTAGTGACCAAGGTAAACTATCTTACTTAATGATTAATGGTTAAGAATTGATTGAATATTAGTTTTTCCCTTAAAAGCTTATTTTTACTGAAGAGCAATTTATAAATGTTTGGACTTACGAAAGGAGTGCTTGGAAATGAAAACTTTTTATTTCAATATATACTTATCTCTTCTTGTTTCCTTTATTTGTCTTTTGGCTTCTAACACATTAGGAAGTGGCATAAGTCTGATATTACCTTTGGCGGACAATGTGAGGAAATGTAAAATTATTGCTCAGTGGTGGTACATTCAGACATTACGCTTCTCCCCGAGTTGTCAACAGGTAGTTTTGCTTTCACGGTGGTCCGCGTGAAATGTCCCTGATCTACAATGTCAGGCTTCTTCCTCTGAAAGTGTATTCCAAGACCTTGACCAAAAGGCAGCTGGTGGCATTTCTGCCACTATTAACTACAACAGGTTTATACATTTGTAAATATCCCATCTTTTGTCTGTAGAGATTATGTTATTGTAATAAAAATATCACAAAACCAAGCGAGGACAATTGGATAGCTACATTCATTTGTCTGCAACCTCATTTATGAGATCTAATATATGAGTTTTTTTTTCTTCCTTTAAATACCTACACATCGGAAATTTATTTATAAAATCGGAAGATCATCCATCTTAACTTTATTTTGCCAATTTTACATGTATTTTTCAACAAATATTTGGCAAGCACCTACTCTGTGCCAGGCACTGTTATTCAGTGATAATGTGAAGACAAACCAGAGAGACCAGCTCTCTGCCCACTCTGAGCATATGCGCTGCTATGTTAATTCAAGGGCAGCAATGTCAAGGATCAGGAGTCCCTGGTGGTGCAAATGGTTAACCCTGTCTGCTACTGACAGAAAGCCTGGCAGGTTGAGTCCACCTAGAGCCACCTTGGTGATCTACTTCTGAAAAATCAGCCATCAAAACCCTATGGAGCACAACCTATTCTAACATACATGGGTTGCCATGAATCTGAATGGACTCAATGACAATTGGTTTGGTTTTAGTTAATGTCAAGGGTCAAAATACAGTTAGGGAAGAAGCAATAAGTTTCAACCCAGTATCTCAGATTAAAAATAACTGAAGATTAACTATTCAATAAGGAACCCTGATGGTGCAATGGTTAAGCGCTGGCTGCTAACCAAAAGGTTGGCTGTTTGAACGCAACCAGCGGCTTTGCAGGAGAAAGACCTGGTGATCTTCTTCCATAAAGATTATGGTCAAGAAAACCATATGGGGCAGTTCTACTTTGTCACATGAGATCACTACGAGTCAGAATTGATTCAACATTCAACAGCACCCAACAACTATCGCATAGCATTGGTGTGAATTTTCTTTTAAGCGTGTTTTAACATTTTTTAATTAGTTATTTTATAACATTGAGCAACTAATTAAATTCCCAAAACTACTAAAAAAGAATATTAGGTTATTAACAATGATCATTGAGAAATGTAAATATTATATACTATATTTTAATATACATTTTTAGACTTTCCCCACTATCAATAAGTAAAATGCCGACATTAAAACATAGAAGAAAATAAAAACTTCTGGAAGACAGCAAAGCTCAGTAAAAGGAAGATAAGTGAGTATTCTGTAGCAGATAGTGTCGGAACCCCACTTTTAACTCTTTGGCCTTTGCAATATCAGTACATGCCAGGCCTATTTCCAGATGTCAGAACTTGCCCTGGGGGCTTTTTTCTGGCTATCACAGCCCACTATGCCCACACACTGTGCAAATTAGAAGGGCCCAAGAATTAACACACCTAGGAACAGCCTTCCACCAGTGACTGATGGGAACTGATAATTAAAGATGTTGCACATTGGGTGGGATGACCCTGGGGCACATAGTACATATTATCCCTAGGGCTTCCCAGGAGGATTGAGTTCCAGTTGCCCACAGTGACCCCTTGCTTGTTAACATGCCCTTTTTTGATTCCTTCTCTTCCTGTCTCACTTCCCCAATCCCCTACCAGTGTTTCCTGGAACCACTTCCGACAAATACTGCTTGAACCCAAATCTTTGTCATAGGCCTGCTTCTTGGACAACTCAAACTAAGACAAAGATATGTCTAATAGCCTCAGTAAACAGATGTAAGGTCTACATGTTTTCCCCCAAAGAACTGAAATTAACTAAGAAAATGAAAAATCATAGCAATAGGGTTAACAATATTGAACAGAAGAATAAAAGAAAAACTTTATTTTGAACTTTAATGATTCATTCATTCATCAAATAGCTAGAGAAACTACTAGTTTAAATCACTGCATTTGGCTATTTGGGGAGCTACAAACATGAGTCCAATAAGGAGAAAATAGAGGCCATAAGTAAGATGCTCTGGCAACATCCTGCCTCCCTCCTACACACTCAAAACCCAGCCCTGGTCTTTCACTCCCATCTCAGCAGAAGAGGACTCCCTTTTGCAGCTGATATCTTCATGCCTGCCTGAGACCCATCCCTTCCTGCTGCATCAGAGACCTCTCTCAACTAGCTGCCCTCTCTTCCCACTACCGAATCTTTAACAGCATAATGCCAGCCTCTTCCCCAACTTTGGAACAAAACCTGGGGGTAGGAAGTTGATACTATACTCCTCTTTCTTCTTCTACATATAACCATGCTAACAAATTACTTCATCTTGGTGTCTTGTGTTAACCTGATCACCAGAGCTCTAGCATTAGGTTAACAGGTAACCAGACTCCACTGCTCACTCGCTGTATGAACTTGGTAACGTTTCTTAACTACTCTGTGTTTCCATCTCCACATCTGTAAAATCAAAGGAGAAAAACAGGACCTGCTCATTGTTGTGAGAACTAAATGTAATCTTCTAAATAAAGCACTTCTTCTATTTCTTCATCTTTGGCCCTAGTGGTTGGTGCGTAAATTTGAATAATAGTCATATTAACTGGTCTTCCTTGTAGGCGTATGGATATTATCCTATCACTGACAGCATTGTACTTCTGGATAGATCTTGAAAAGTTCTTTTTGACGATGAATGCAACACTATTCCTCTTCGAGTTGTCATTCCCAGCATAGTAGACTATATGATTGTCTTATTCAAAATGGCCAATACCAGTCCATTTCAGCTCACTAATGCCTAGGATATCGATGTTTATGTGTTCCATTTCATTTTTGACGATTTCCAATTTTCCTAGATTCACAGTTCGTACATTCCAGGTTCTGATTATTTTTATCAGCTGCTACAGTCTGAAATTGACCAAACCTGCAATCAAGATGCATTGATAATTACTGGCGATTGGAATGCGAAAGTTGGAAACAAAGAAGAAGGATCAGTAGTTGGAAAATATGGCCTTGGTGATAGAAACAATGCCGGAGATTAAATGATAGAATTTTGCAAGACTGATGACTTCTTCATTGCAAATACCTTCTTTCACCAACATAAATGGCAACTTTTTTTTTTTTTTAATACACGTGGACCTCGCCAGATGGAACACACAGAAATCAAATTGACTACACCTGTGGAAAGAGATGGTGGAAAAGCTCAGTATCATCAGTCAGAACAAGGCCAGTGGCCAACTGTGGAACAGATCATCAATTGCTCATATGCAAGTTCAAGCTGAAACTGAAGAAAATCAAAGCGAGTCCACAAGAGCCAAAACATGACCTTGAGTATATCCCATCTGAATTTAGAGGCCATCTCAAGAATAGATTTGATGCACTGAACACTAGTGACTGAAGACCAGACGAGTTGTGGAATAACAACAAGGACATCATCCATGAAGAAAGCAAGAGGTCACTGAAAAGACAGGAAAGAAAGAAAAGACCAAGATGGATGTCAGAGGAGACTCTGAAACTTGCTCTTGAGCGTCGAGCAGCTAAAGCAAAAGGAAGAATTGATGAAGTAAAAGAGCTGAACAGAAGATTTCAAAGGGCATCTTGAGAAGACAAAGTAAAGTATTAAAATGACATGTGCAAAGAGCTGGAGATGGAAAACCAAAAGGGAAGAACATGCTCAGCATCTCTCAAGCTAAAAGTGTGAAGGAAAAATTCAAGCTTCAAGTTGCAACACTGAAGGATTCTACAGGGGAAATATTAAACAACACAGGAAGCATCAAAAGAAGATGGAAGGAATACACAGAGTCATTATACCAAAAAGAATTAGTCGACGTTCAACCATTTCAAGAGGTGGCATATGATCAGAAACCGATGGTACTGAAGGAAGAAGTCCAAGCTGCTCTGAAGGCATTGGGGAAAAATAAGGCTCCAGGAATTGGTGGAATATCAATTGAGATGTTTCAACAAACAGATGCAGCACTGGAGGTGCTCACTCTTCTATGCCAAGAAATATGGAAGATAGCTTCCTGGCCAACTGACTGGAAGAGATCCATATTTATGCCTATTCCCAAGAAAGGTGATCCAACCAAATGTGGAAATTATAGAACAATATCATTAATATCACACGCAAGCAAAATTTTGCTGAAGATCATTCAAAAATGGCTGCAGTAGTATATTGACACGGAACTGCCAGAAATTAAGGCCAGTTTCAGAAGAGGACGTGGAACCAGGGATATCATTGCTGATGTCAGATGGATCCTGGCTGAAAGCAGAGAATACCAGAAGGATGTTTACCTGTGTTTTATTGATTACGCAAAGGCCTTCGACTGTGTGGATCATAACAAACTATGGATAACACTGAGAAGAATGGGAATTCCAGAACACTTAATTGTGCTCAGGAGGAACCTTTACATAGATCAAGAGGCAGTTGTTCATACAGAACAACTGGATACTGGTTGGTTTAAAGTCAGAAAAGGTGTGAGTCAGGGTTGTATTCTTTCACCATACCTATTTAATCCGTATGCTGAACAAATAATCTGAGAAGCTGGACTATATGAAGAATGGGGCATGAGGATTGGAGGAAGGCTCATTAGCAACCTGCATTATGCAGATGACACAACCTTGCTTGCTGAAAGTGAAGTGGATCTGAAGCACTTATAGTTGAAGATCAAAGACCACAGCCTTCAGTATGGATTACACCTCAACATAAAGAAAAAAAAAATCTTCACAACTGGACCAATGAGCAGCATCATGATAAATGGAGAAAAGACTGAAGTTGTCAAGGATTTCATTTGACTTGGATCCACAATCAACACCCATGGAAGCAGCAGTCAAGAAATCAAAAGACGCATTGCACTGGGCAAATCTGCTGCAAAGGACCTCTTCAAAGTGTTGAAGAGCAAAGATGTCACCCTGAAGACTAAGGTGTGCCTGACCCAAGCCATGGTATTTTCAATCACATCACATGCATGTGAAAGCTGGACAATGAATAAGGAGGACCGAAGAAGAGTTGACACCTTTGAACTGTGGTGTTGATGAAGAATATTGAATATACCATGGACTGGGGCCAAAAGAACGAACAAATCTGTCTTGGAAGAAGTGCGGCCAGAATGCTCCTTAGAGGCAAGGATGGCGAGACTGTGTCTTACATACTTTGGACATGTTGTCAGGAGGGATGAGTCCATGGAGAAGGACATAATGCTTGGCAGAGTACAGGGTTAGCAGAAAAGAGGAAGACCCTCAAAAAGGTGGATTGACACGGTGGCTGCAACAATGAGCTCAAGCATAACAACGACTGTAAGGATGGCGCAGAACCGGGCAGTGTTTCGTTCTGTTGTGCATAGGGTCGCTATGAGTTGGAACCGACTCGACGGCACCTAACAACAACGACAAAATAAAGTACCTAGAATAATTCCTGAGACACAGAAATTGCTTGACACATGTTAGTTATTACTATCATTAACTTGGGAGCATCAGCCTGAAGATGGTATGAAATGGTTCAAAACAGAATGAAATTAGACAGCATGGAGAGCTGTGGCCGCAACCCAGAGAAAGGGCCAGAGGGCCAGAGAAAATAGAAACCCCAGAATTTTCAACCTCAGGAGGCAAAGTAGTGAGGTGGAGAGAGATGTGTTCTTTGGGGGCAGCAGATTTGTTATCAAATCCTGGTTCCACCATTTACTAGCTGTCTTTCCTTAACCTAATCATTCTGGCTTCAATTTTCTGTATGTTAAAATGGGCATAATAACGGTATCTGATAGAGTTGCTGTGAAGTTCTAAATGAGGTAATGAATGTAAACCAAAAACCTGTTGCAGTTGAGTCAATTCTGACTCATAGAGATCCTATAGGACAGAGTAGAACTGCCCCACAGGGTTTCCAAGGAGTGGCTGGTGGATTTGAACTGCCGACCTTTTGGTTAACAGCCCAGCTCTTAACCACTGTGCCACCAGGGCTCCAATTTATGTAAAGCACCTAGCATTTCATTTTGCATATAGACCCCTTTGGTAAATGTTAATTTGCCTCACGGTCAGAAGACCTTGGAGTCAAGCATTAGCTCTGGTCCTCACTGGCTAGCTGACTTCTGCAAACCACTTAATTCTTCTGACCCTCAGTTTTCTCAAATAGTAGAAGGAACATAGTAACCCCTGCCCATCCAACTCATGGGGTTGTTGTGAGAGTCTAATATGATTAAGGATCTGAAAGCACTCTGTGACCTTAGCTTGGCCTAAAATTGGGAAGTATTTGCCTTAGAATGAGTTTTTTCTTTCTCTTTCAGCTTATTTTTGAAAAAGCACTTGCCTCTTCACCTCCTTCCACTCCACTTCTGTTTCCTCTAATTTCTCCTGGCCTTCTCTGTAGATCAGCCTAACCACATTATCTTTGTCATTCAACAGGGACTTACAGTAGCCAAGAACAAGACGATACTGCTGTTCTTATTTTGATGCCAGATTTACACCCTCTCTGCTAAGCAGATACACCCTGTTTCCAAAGCTACTTTCCTTTTGTGCACCTCCTCTTCAGGTGGCTTCCTTTTGTACAACTCTTCATGTGGCCTCTGAGATCTCCCCATTTTCCTGCAGCCTTTCAAGATTCCACTCAGAGAGTAGGTCACAGGATGTGAGACTTGAAGGACACCTGTGATCTCCGGTCTCTTTTTGAAGACAATCATTTTTTTCTTCAACTGGGGATGGCATTTTTGACTCTTTAAAGCTCACAGTTTAACCAATGCTGACTCTTCCTACCCAGAAATTAGTTCCAATACCCCCAGAAAGCATTGAAATGCCATGCAACCAAGCAATGGTCTTCTTACCTCTATCTGCAATGGTTTGTGTCATGGATTGAATTATGTCCCCCGCAAAATGTGTATTATCAACTTGGTTAGGCCATGATTTCCAATATTCTGTGGTTGTCCTCCATTTTGTGATTGTAATTTTATGTTAAAGAGGGTTAGGGTCGGATTGTAACACCCTTACCTGGTCACATCTCTGATCCAACATAAAGGGAGTTTCCCTGGGGTGTGGCCTGCACCACCCTTTATCTCTCAAGAGATAAAAGGAAAGGGGAGCAAGCAGAGAGTTTGGGACCTCATACCACCAAGAATGCAGCATTGGGAGCAGAAAGAGTCCTTTGGACCCGGGGTCCCTGTGCATGAGAAGCTCCTCGATCATGGGAAGATTGAGGTCAAGGACCTTCCTCCAGAGGCGACAGAAAAAGAAAGCTTCCCCTGGAGCTGAAGCCGTGGATTTGGACTTGTAGCCTACCTTACTCTGAGAAAAAAAAAACTTCTCTTTCTTAAAGCCATCCACTTGAGGATTTCTGTTATAACAGCACTAGATGACTATGACAGTCTGCACACACAAACTTCCACCTCTAGGTTGTAGAAAAATCAGATGCAGTTTGGAAGAACAACAAGAAAAACAGCCAAATACAAAAACAATTAAAAAAGAAAGATGACAAAAACTTGGTTTCCCTAAATAACTTCAGAAACCAAAAAAAAAAAAAACCAAACCCACTGCCATCGAGTCGATTCCAACCCTAACTTCAGAAAGCACATCTTAAATCTGGTGTCTTTTTTTTTTTTTCTCTAAAACAAGTCATATGCATAAAGGAAGAAATAAACTAGAAAAAAGAAAAGTGGAAATATTATGAGGAAATTTTATGAGAATTAAAACTAAAAAAGAAATAGCAGCAGTAGATTTCTTTTGAGTATTAAGTCAATCATTTGATCAACAAAAAAGCATTGCTTCCATTTAATAGAATTCTCCACTGGGAGTTAGGAGTCTTGAGTATTAAACAGGTTGCACCACTGATTGTGAGACTGTGGAAAAATCACCTAACCGGGCATGACCTCAGTTTCCCTACTTATATAACAAGAAGTTTGGATGCAGCAGACTACTGAGCTAGAGAATTTCCTTTTTTTTTTTTTTTTTCCTCTCTCTTGTTGGGAATGAAAGTTCCAGAACACTACTTAGACTTGCTAAAGCCATCACTCACCCCTCCCTACCTGAGAGACATAGAAGGGTAGATGCAGCGGGAGGGGGCTATTGTCTAAGAAAAGGGATTGAATCAGGCTCCTTGTGCTTTGAGGGTTAAAAGGAAAAGCTGCAGGCCGCTGAAGAAATGCCTTCTCAGTGAAGAAGATGGACTGTCTCTGGGGTACCACCTTGACCCAGAGCTCCTGGGACATCCCTGGGGGTGGCTTTGAATGGGACTGAAAAAACTGGTCTCCAAGAGCAGCGATGTAGGAGCTGAGGCAGAGGACACACTTGGCCTCCCTCAAAGACACGCAGGAATCAGAATCATGTGGCAAATGGGAAACATTTTTGTAGACAGGAGTGTGGGTGGTATATTCTAGGCAGAAGAAATGGAATCAGTAAATATGGACTCAAGAAAAGTGTACAAAACATTAAAAGAACAAGAACAATTTTACAAAAATGGTGGATTCTGATGGGGGAGTTGTCGTGAGTCTATTTCAACTCATAGTGATCCCGTGTGACAAAGTAGGGTTTTCTAGACCATAATCTTTATGGGAACAGATTGCAAGGCCTTTCTCCTGCAGTAGTAGTAGGAGATAAAGTTGGAAAGATAAGGTGGAAGCCAGACTAAGAGTTTGAAGGTCGAATGTTGGGTTAGACAACTCCACTCAGTAGCAGTGAGCAACCTTAAAGGTTTGCAGACTTGGGTTCTGATATTGCCACAGACGAAATGATGCATTTCAGTTAAATAACAGAAAAAGCATGTGAACGCATTATAAAGCACCAGAAATTGTGTTACGTAGGAAAATCTCATTAGTTACTAATATAAAACAAAATACCTTCCAAAAAACAGAATGCCTGTACTGCAGTTGTGGCTGGAGTCATTACTTCAGCAACCTCAGTGGCATCATGATTGTCTCCCAGGATCCGTTCTGCTCTTACCCATATGGATAGGAGCAGACGCTTAGACTTGATCTAAAGATTAGAAGGCAGGCTCCGTTGGTCTGATGCTACGTCTTGGAAAAAAACTGAAGCTATTTTAGACCAGGCCCTTTACGTAGACTTCCCAATCCTCACGAAAACCATTCAAATATGTCTTTCAGAGATGTTAATTACTTGCTCAAAGTCACACAGTTAGTAACTTATCCACTTACATTAGGGATTTGCATCTAAGTCTGACACCCCTCAAAGCAAGAAGCCTTCCTGTGTTTTGATTATTAATGTATCCTAAATGCCTATGGAAATGCCGATCACATCATAGATGCTCAGTAAATACACTTTGGGGAAAAAGGAATGAGTAAACAAATGGGACACTGGCTCCTTCTCTTGCATCCCAGCAATTTCTAGAAATGGGTTTCTTAGAACTACAGCAAGGTAAGCCCCCTTCCCACTCTTCCTTCCTCCAGGCATTTCCAGGGTCTCAGTTCACACACACACAAAAAAAGTCTTTCTATTGCACAAAATTCCTGACTCTGGAAAGTAACAACTAGAGGAAAAAAAAACTAAAGTGCTCTCTAAGGTCATACTTCTACTGAAATTCATTTATACTTAAGTGTATAGCAGTCATCAAAAAGCTTTAAAAATTGATGTTAGATGATTTCTGAAAGCAGAAGGAGCCTAAACTCCAGAAGAGAGTGGCTCCAGAAAGGGGAGTGGATAATGCTGAAGAAATGTGCAGACTTCACCATTTGGCTAAGGGCCCTTCAACCTGCAGGAACTGTTGGCAGTTGGGAGGGGTGTGTGCTCTGCCCTGGGAGCTGAGCACAGACACCACTCTGCAAGACCACTGTCACAGTGCAAGCTCTGCTATGCACGATTTATATGCATATTATAATAAGGTAATAAGGAATAATAAAGTCAATCTCAATTAAGTTCCTAAAAGCTTTGTTGAGATATTATTTATTCAAGGAGCATTTATTGAGCACTTCTCTGCTTTTTCAAAGGAGCCCTGGTGGTGCAATGGTTAAGTGCTCAGCTGCTAACTGAAGGGTTGGTGGTTTGAACCCACCAGTGGCTATATAGGAGAAAAGACCTGGTGATCTATTACTATAAAGATTACAGCCTAGGAAACCCTATGGGGAAGTTTCACTCTGTAGGGTCACTAGAAGTCAGAGTCAACTCCATGACAAGCAACAGTAACAACTTTTTTGCACCTTTGCACACCCAAATCAAAACACAGCTAAATATCACATTCTCGGTTCAAGTTTCTCTAACTCTCACACTGCACCCTCAAAGCACCATCTACACATCTGTAACATAGCACTTAGAATTTCAGGCACAAGGACACCCAGATGGAGTACACGCTTCTGAGCAATAGTCTTCAGAAAATGCTTCAATGTATGTCACTTTGAGAATAGGCAACAAAAGACAGCCAACTCAGCACTGTCCATTGGGACTTTAGAGGAAACACTTTCAGAAGGCTAATAACATACATTTTATATCACAGAACTTCAGTTCAATCTAAACTATTAGTTATTAAAAAGAAGTGTATCAATTAAAACTATAAGTCAAATACAGAATTTAAGTTTAAAGATCAAAGAGTTTGCCCTATTAGTAAACATCAATTAAAAATATATATATATTTAGGATTGGCAAACCAGTTATTAAAAAAAAAAAAATTAGATGAGCTTTTCTCTAAAATGACTGCTATAGTTCTGCCCATTACTCTCTGTGAGTTTTGACAAGTTGTAACAGCCATTTTGATGACCAGTTTTCATATCTGTAAAATGAGACCAACCATGCCTACATCAGAGAGTGCTATGAGAACTCAGTGAGCCTCTGTGTGCAACGTGTTTAGTCCATAATTCTATTCCGGTGGTATAGATGAGTGATCCTCCAACAGAAGGTAAGGAAGACATTCACCTGGGGGAGGGAGCACAAGTCAGAATTATCTGGGGGGCTTTAGATTCCAATTTGTGCCCCTTCCCCACAGTGAGAATTGCTGCCATTGTGAGCCACTGTGACAGCTGTGGGTACAAAGTCCCTCAGGTGAGCTGAAGCAGAAACCAGGCGTGGCTGTTACTGCAGGCGCACACCCTAATCTTCACTACATGCATCCTGTGGTCAAGGGTAAAGCTGCTTAGAATTCCACTGACTTATTCTACTTCCAGAGTTCCTGGGCAGGGCAGTTACCACGCTTAGGGGCTTACCAAAATATTGGAGAGACAAGTACACCAAGAGTTACCTCGGAAGAGAGGCCTGGTGATCTACGTCTGAAAAATCACCCACTGAACATCCCATGGAGCACAGTTCTACCCTGGTGCACTTGGTGTTGCCATGAGTCTGAGCCAAGCCCATGCAACTAGTTATTCTACTTTCATTACTATCTCCTGATTCATTATCTCTCTCCCCTTTTCAATGCAACACACATTTATAGAGCACCTGCTTTAGGCACAGTAATGGGGCCTTGAGGTCTAAGCCTCTGATCCAGTTAGTTGTGCCCAACACTTGCAGATTAACCAAAAATCGCTCTTAACACTCAAAAATCTAAACTACCTGTATGTTTCAAGGCATAAATGTTAACACTGACTTCAAATATAAACCTCAGGCAAACTGTTAAATGGAGTTCCAAAATCATTGAAAGAGGCTGGTATTTTTCTCCCACTAAAGTCGGTTTTGTGAAAAATGACTATATTGAAGAATTACTATCTAGTGTAAGATATGTGCTTCAAATGGAATCAAAGTTTTCAAAAGAGATCATTAGAATCATTATTATGATGATTACATGTGAGGGATTTTTTTCCTTAGTGTTTAGATGAGGAAACTGAAAGAGGAAGGTTATCAGGATTGTATAACTTGACATATCAGTGTCAGACCACAATTGGATGTTCCCAGGTCATAACTATCCAACAGGGGTGACCAAAGTCACATTTTCTTGGCCTGTGTTACAGCGAGAAATCTCGTGGACCGTGCAGAGCTGAAAGTTGCAGAGCGAAATCCCAGGCCTACTGCTAACTGCTATGCAGTGACCCTCAAGATTATTTTGTGTTGCCTCATCTATAAAACGACGGGGTCAAGCAAAAGTATGTCATTTCCAAGTTGTCTCATGGTTTAATATCCCAGGAATCTATGAATTACAACAAGATTTCTTTCCTACCCCCAGGAATTCCTTTAATTTTCATTCTGAATAGGTTTTTTCTTGCCACCTGGCCCCCTGTTTTAGCCACATCCTCTCAGCCCAGAGAGAAAGGTTGGGTGTTGCCCTATGGCCCGCTGTGCCGGAGCCGGCTAACACCAACTAACCAGTTGCTATCAAGTGGATTTGGACTCATGGTAACCCCACGTTCATCAGAGTAGAACTGTGCTCCATAGGGTTTTCAGTGCCTGATTCTTTGGAAGAAGATCCGAAGTACCTCTGGGTGGGCTCAAACCATCAACCTTTTGGTTAGCAGCTGACCATTAACCACGTGAGCCACTCTGGGACTCTGGCATCGACTAGTGAGAGCCTATTGTTAGTATCTCTTTCCAGTTGGACCTCCAGTGAACTTAGGTCAGTAGCTTGAAATCAGCCACGATGGAAGTATTTACACCATGGAAATTAGCAAACGCAACAAATGAAATCAGTGCTGTTGTTTCCTTTTTTTATTTCTGAGAACTATTTTTTAAACATTTACCCACACACCACTTCCTGTGAGCCAAACCCTGCCATTTCCAAGGCAAACTTCTGTGCTGAGGTCCTTCTCAAAAACCACCCTGTGTCTGACCAACTCTCACTGTAACCCAGCTACAAGCACATCGAAATGAGGCCTAAATATTGGCGATGAATGCAATTTTCTCTGTTAGAAGGATAGGAAGGCAAGAAGAAGAAACCCCATCTGTAAAGCTTAGGCCTCAAAGAACAAATGACCTGTCCATCGTCATCAGCCTAAAGATGCCCGTGGAGCTAATGATGTGGGATGCATTGGAGAGACGGAAGAAAGGGTTCTGCTATAAAACACAAAAAACACTAAGAAGCAGGGAGATCATTCTATGGATTTTCTTAATCAGTAGGAAGCTGGGGGAAGAAGGTTCCTCAGGATTCGTACAGGAGCTGCTGGGTGGGTTCTGTCTACTTAATACTAAAAAAAACTACTTAGTGCTTATTATGATCTGTTTTTCTGCTGTTAAATCCTCTCTCCTGGTACGTTCCTAGTGGTAGTGATTCAGTTATCTGTCCTCCCAGTTTAAGCTACTGCTAACCAAGCAGGTGTTCTACTTTTATCCAGACACCTCTGTTGATGCTTAGGTCCAGGAAAAAGTAAAATAAGAATTAGAGAACCCAAATGGAAAAAAATAAAAAAGAAAATCTAGAAGAGGATCCTTTGCCCATTTTTTGGTTTGTTTTTTATGCTCAGAATAAATAGGTCTTCAGCACCTCTCACCTTCTCCAAGTATTTGTCCCTAGGAAGCCATTAGTCAGAGTAAGACATCCTGCTGTCTCTAGGAGGGAAAAAAGCCTAAGCAAATTAAGAAACATTTTTTTGCTCTAAAGCATTACAAGCCAGTTTACAGAAATTAGGGGCTCTATCTGTAGCCCCTGTGGTCCAGATCTACGGCAAGCCACACTTCACATGTGGCTATTATGCACATGAAATAAGGCTAGTCTGAGTTGAGATGCACTCTTCATATGTATTACATATTGTATTTTGAAGACCTAATTAAAAAATAACAAATGTAAAAATATCCCAAAGATTCTTATGTTGATCAGATGTTAAAATGATGACACTTTGGATATATTGAGTGAAATAAAATATATTAATAAAATCCATTTCGCCTGTTGCTCTTCACTTTTTATTTATTTGCTTTTTATTGTGCCTATTGAAAACTTTGAAATGAAATGCTATGGCTCACCTTTGTGCCCCCATCTTGTGTTTCTATTACACAGTCCAAGTCTCATAAATAGCACTCGAATCGTTCATCCAGCTTCTGCTGAATACCTTCCATGACAGGGACCTGACTACTCCTAAGCAGCCTATTTATTTTAAACAGCACAAACCTTAGGAATTTTAATTGGTCTTAGTTTTAACCTTTGGAACCACAAAGAATATATTATTCCTCTTGCACATGACAGACTTCCAAGGTGAAGACAGTGATAATGCCTAACCCCACCCTTCCGGCCAAGTCTTCTCTCTTCTGGGTTAAGCAACTCCTCCTCTAGCACCAGTTATTAATTGAGAGATATGCCTTGTAGCCAGCACTAAGGTAAAATATCACCTTGGGCCCCAGGTATCTTTTCTCATTGTGTTTCTTGGGAAATGTCTCCTTTAAGTGCTTAATCTACTGCTTTCACTGGAGTCATCACTAATGCAGAAAGAAAACAAAGTCACTGCTCTTCATAGCTAACACTTATCAAGTACTCGCTCTGGGCCATATTCTGTTTTAAACTTTTCACATATTGTAACTCACTGAATCATCACAACGACTGATGGAACAGGTAATATCATGATCCCAATTTTATAAACAAGGAAACTAAAACACAAAGAAATTAAATAACTTGCCCAAGATCACACAGCTAGTATGTGTCAGAAATAGGGAGCAAACCATATTGTTTTTTCTTGTATTTTTATAGTCACTGCTACTACTTAGTGGAACCCTGGTGGCAGAATGGGTAAAAGCTCGAATGCTATGAATCCACCAGCCGCTCCTTTGAAACCCTATGGAGAAGTTTTACTCTGTCTTATAGGGTCGCTGTTGGAATTGACTTGAGAGGAATGGGTACCACTACTTTGTACTTAGCAATTTTGTTGTTGTTGTTAGGTGTAGTCGAATCAATTTCAACTCATAGCAGCCCCATGTAACAGAGTAGAACTGCCCCATAGGATTTTCTAGGCTGTAATCTTTATGGATCCATTGCCATAGAGTTGATTCCGACTCATAGCAAGCCTATAGGACAGAGCAGAACTCCCCTATAGTGTTTCCAAGGAGCAGTTGGTGGATTTGAACTGCCAAACTTTTGGTTAGCAGCTGAGCTCTTAACCACTGTGCCACCAGGGTTGAAGATAGCCAGACCTTTTTCTCATGGAGCTGCTGAGTGGGTCCTGTCAAAATCTTTCAATCAGCAGCCAAGCACCTAACTTTTTTTGTCACCAAGACACCTTCTACTTAACACTACTTAACGCTTATTATGATTTGGCTTTTTCTGCAGTCAAATCCTCTCTCCTGGTACATTCCTGGTGGTAGTGATTCAGTTATCTGCCCTCCCAGCCCTCTCCCTGCCACTACCACAATGCATAGAGCAGTGCCATCAACCTAAACTGTACTCAGTAAATGTTGATTTGATAGAAATGAAAAACCAGGAAGCAAAAACTCAAGGTGAAAATCCCTCTTACATAATTTCAAAAGAACTGGGAGTGAAAATTCTTACAGGCACTCTCATTCTGAAGTTTAAGCAGGCAGAGTCTGTAGAAATAGAAAAAGACTCAATAAGGTCTTTGAAAATTTGAAAAGCTCTGAATCTGTCCCTAATGAGGAAACCACCAGCCTCCAGAAAAAGACAGGACTAAATCTGCTTCTGCTATAGTCTGAGTAATTTAGAACGCAGTTAAGGATAAACTTGCTAGCAATGAAAAGGATGAATGATTAAAATGGCTCACAGAAAAAAAGACGTGAATTAAAAAAAAAAAAGTTGTGAATATCACATGGAATCCCCTTTTGAGCGATGCTCTGTGATCTCATCCTTAGACCTAGAATGCTGCCCTTTTTTCGGCCAAAAACACTGGGAAGAGATTTGTTGGGGGGGTAGGTAGAAATATTGTGACTTGAAAACCAGAATGAGCCAACCACAGAGCAGAAAACTCTCCCAGGATAAAGATGGCAAGGGCAATGGGATGAAAGATGTCAGGAAGAGGAGGCAGAGTTTGTGGGGTTCAGGGCCGGGCAGCACCTCTGCCCTGACCAGCAGCCACCCTCCTCCAGCCCTGCGGCTTCCATGCCTGGCAGCCAGGCAGAAAGAGCAGGTTTTGCCACAGAGCTTGTGGTACCAGGAGTTTTGCTTTCCTCCTCACCACAGGTGTTGAAAGGAACCCATTACATCTGACCCAGAAGGGGAAGGTTTGCCATAGGCACCAGGCACCGTAGGCACCAGGCACAACTCAGAAGGCCTCCACCTCAGAACAGACTTACCCAACAGCTGAACAGCCACCTGAACGAGAGACAGGAAAACCAGCAGCACGGGCAGCCTCAGGGCCAAGAGTTTATCTTTTTCTTCCATTGATGGAAAAGAGGGGGTTAAAAGAACAAAAACAAAAACAATGAGGGCATCAGACGACCCCCTCCACCAGGTCCCTTCTCAGAGCCGTCCTGCTGAAAAGAAGTGTGGAAGAAGCGCTGACTTTTAAAGGGCTCCTGAATTTAGGGGAAACCTTCAATAAGGAGATATCCTGTCACATGAGGGTGTTTGGAAAAACAGGAATTCAAAGTTACAACTTTGCTTTGTAAGCTAACTTCTGAGAAGAGCAGAAACAGAGGAAGGAGAGAAAAGGACACATGTAGGATAAGGGTGAGGACAAGGGGGAGGAGAGGGCCACAGTGAGAACTGAGGAGGGAGGGCTGGCCTGCTGGCAAGGGAAGAAGTGAAACAGCCTTGGGGCTCCATGCTTTCTCGGATGGAGCTGGGTGGAGGGCAGGCTGGAGGCTACTACCTGGGCCACAAAACTGACGTCCCCCTGGGAAGCAGACCAGTTGGGGATCCCTCGGTCAGATAACCCTCACTCTAAAGTGACAGAAATGAGAGGGCATTTTAATGGAAGGAGGAAACATTTACTTAGTGGTTGAAAGTGTTCCCCTCATTCTCCACAGTCAGTGCTTAGAGTATTTTTCTTTTTCTTGTGCTTTAGGTGAAAGTTTACAGCTCAAGTTAATTCCTCATTCAAAAATGTATACACACATTGTTTTGTGACATTGGTTACAATCCCCACAATGTGACAGCACGCTCCCCCTTTCCACCCTGGGTGCCCTGCGTCCATTAGTCCAGTTCCTCCCTTCTCGTCTTGCTTTTGGGTGGAGTTGTCCATTTGGTCTCGTACGTTTTATTGAACTAAGAAGCACGTTCCTCACATGTGTTATTTTTCGTTTTATAGGCCTGCCTAATCTTTGTCTGAAAAGCAGGCTTTGGGAATGGTTTCAGTTCTAAGTTAGCAGAGTGTCAGGGGGAACCTAGTCTCAGCGGTTCCTCCAGTCTCTGTCAGACCAGTAAGTCTGGTCTTTTTTCATGAATTTGAATTTTGTTCTACATTTTTCCCCAGTTCTGTCTGGAACTCTCTTTTGTGATCCCTGTTAGAGCAGTCAGTGAGAGTGTTTCTTTTTTCTTGGAGAGTGTTAAAAGAAACGGTTCACAGAGAGCTTTGTATCTCTTGTTAGAGGAAAACGGAAAGAAAGAAAGAGAGGTTAAACCTGAGGGAGATCTCCTCTGTCATTGGACTGGCAAGCGGAAAAATCTTGATGAGAGCCAGAGGAAACAGACACAGAGGATTTTCAATAAAGCCTCACTGCCCAGCTCCACCTACAGTCATCCTTTTCAAGTTTAGAATGGTCTTCTTGCTCAAATGAGAAAATCCGATTTTTTGGTCAAAAGATGTGTATTAATTTCATGACAAGTGGAATTCTTTCTTTAAAAAGAAAATCAAAACTGCAAACAGCTCTTTCATAAACACAGTAATAACCCCCAAACATCTATTATGTTATGTTTTGAAACGAAAATTGAATTAAGAACAATTTGAAGCAGATACTAATAATCAACCAACTAGCAAAGTATGCGAGATGTTAGTAAATCAAAAAGCAGTTGCCAGAAGCACATTTTTGGAAATTTTATATTAATATTTTATCTTCAAAGAGAAAGTTCCAAGAGTCACCATATTTATGACAAAATTATAAATTTTATTTCCTAATAAGATATGTGCAATAGTTCTCTTAGTGATTTTTTTAACATTATAAATTTAAGAATATTCTTGCAGTAGAAAAAAAAGATAGCGAAGATATAGAAGAAAGGACAAATGTTTCTTTTTCACTAAGCCACTGCTTGACTGACCAAAAAAAAAAAACCTAGTTGGTGACAAAATAGAACTAATTAAACAAAAACATTCCTTTCTGAGACATTGTGTTGCTGATTTACCACGAAAACAAAATATTTTAAATGAGTCATTCTGGGCTTTTAAATGTAAAATAATTTTAATTTTGTAAAGTTCCAAAAGTTCTCATTTGGATTTATATTAAATTCAGAAACAAAAAGCAAAATTTAATGGAATTATCTCTGCTTCCCATTCAGGGTTGTTTTATTGCACAAATGTGTGATAAAGCCGATCAGTGGTACAGTCTCTGGCTTTGATATAAAGTGAAGCCCACTGCCCCACAAATGGATTGACCACAAGACCTTGACTTTATTGAAACAAAGATTTATTAGGTTAGTACAGGTAATCAAGGCAAAAAATGAAAATCCAACTCTTGCCACCCACTTTACATCCTTTTACTAAGTTTTGGTTCTTCTTTTTGGTTAGTTATTGATGATGGTGGTTGTTTTTAACAGGTCCTGCCTTCAAACTTAAGGAATATTTCTATGAAATAAAAGAAATCGTCATTTTGTTTTTTGACAAAATTGGATTACTGAATGGTCTCATTTCCTCCTAGGCTTTCTCTTTCCCAACCCTTACCCATCACACCCACTCAGCTTTGCATGAGGTGAACTTACTGTCTCTCTGCTTCACCCTGCAATAGTTCCAAGAAAATTGACTCAATAATTCTTTGGAAACCTGTTTGAAGATTTTGCACAGGTATTGTTTTTAAGTAAACCTAATTTTTTTTTTTTAATTGTGCTTTAGGTGAAAGTTGACAGCTCAAGATAATTTCTCGTACAAAAATTTATACACGTACTGTTATGTGACATTAGTTGCAATTCCTAAAATGTGATAGCACGCTCCCCCTTTTCACCCCTGGTTTCTTGTGTCCATTCAACCAATTCCTGTCGCTTCCTACCTTCTCATTCTGCCTCCAGACAGGAGCCATCCATTTGGTCTCCTGCATCTGAAGTACCCTCCATGAGTATTACTTTTTGTTTTATAGTCCAGTCTAATCTTTGTCTGAAGAATGGGCTTCATGTATGTTTTATAGTCCAGTCTAATCTTTGTCTGAAGAATGGGCTTCATGTATGTTTTAGTTCTGGGTTAACAGCGCATCTGGGGGCCATAGTTTCAGGAGTTCTTCCAGTCTCTGCCAGACCATTAAGTCTGGTCTTTTTACATGAATTTGAGTTCTGCTCTTCACTTTTCTCTCGGTCTGTCTGAGACTCTCTGTTATGTTCCCTGTCAGGGCAGTCATTGGTGATAGCCAGGCACTATCTAGTTCTTCTGATCTCAGGCTGATGGAGTCCCTGGTTTATGCGGCCCTTTAGTCTCTTGGGTTAATATTTTCCTTGTATCTTTTGTGTTCTTCATTCTCCTTTGCTCCAAGTGGGTTGGGACTAATTGAGGCATCTTAGATGGCCACTTGCAACCTTTTAAAACCCCAGACACCACTCACCAAAGTGGTATACAGAACATTTTCTTAATAAATTTTGTTATGCCAGTTGACCTAGATGTTGCCCAAAAGTATGGTCCCCAGACCCCAGCCTCAGTTACTCTGTCCCTCAAAGTATTTGGGTGTGTTCAGTAAATGTCTTAGCTTTTGCTTTGGTCCACTTGTGCTGACTTCCTCTGTATTGTGTGTTGTCCTTCGCTTCACCTAAGATGATTCTTGTCTATCTAGTTAGTGAATTCCTCTCTCCCTCTCTCCCCACCCTTGTAACCATCAAAGAATGCTTTCTTCTGAGCTTAACATTTTCTTGAGTTCCTATAATAGTGCTCTCATACAATATTTGTCCTTTTGTAACTGACTGATTTCAGTCAGCATGATGCCTTCCAGATTCATCCATGTTGTGAGATATTTTGCAAATTAATCATTGTCCTTTATCATTTCATTGTGTGTATGTACCATATTTTTTTTATCCATTCATCTGTTGATAGGCACTTAGGATGTTTCCATCTTTTTGCTATTGTGAATAGTGCTGCAATGAACATGGGTGTGCATATATCTATTCATGTGATGGCTCTTATTTCTCTAGGATATATTCCAAGGAGATTGCTGGATCATATGGAACTTCTAGCTTTTTAAGGAAGTACCAAATGTTTTCCAAAGTGGTTGTACCATTTTATATTCTGACCAGCAGTGTATGTGTTCTAGTCTCTCCACAACCTCTCTAACATTTATTATTTTGTGTTTTTTGGATTAGTGCCAGCCTTGTTCGATTGAGATGGTATCTCATTGTAGTTTTGATTTGTAATTCTCTAATGGCTAATGATTGCGAGAATTTCCTCATGTGTCTGTTAGCCATCTGAATATCTTCTTTGATGAAGTGTCTGTTCATATCCTTTGTCCATTTTTTAATTGGGCTAATGATCTTTTTGCTGTTGAGGTGTTCCATTATTTTGTAGGTTTTAAAAACTAGACCCTTGTTGGATATGTCCTAGTCAAAAATTTTTTCCCAGTCCATAGGTTGTCTGTTTACTCTTTTAGTAAAGTCTTTCGATGAGCGTAAGTGTTTGATATTTAGGAGCTCCCAGTTATCTAGTTTCTCATCTGGTGTTTGTCCATTGTCAGTAATGGTTTGTGTATTATTTGTGCCATTTATTAGGGCTCCTAGCATTGTCCCTAATGTTTCTTCCATGGTCTTTATGGTTTTAGATTTTATATTTAGGTCTTTGATCCATTTTGAATTAGTTTTTCTACATGGTATGAGGTATGGGTCTTGTTTCATATTTTTGCAGATGAATATCTGGTTATGCCAGCACCATTTGTTAAAGAGACTGTCTTTTCCCCATTTAATGGACTTTGGGCCTTAGTCAAATATCAGCTGCTCATAGGTGGATGAATTTATGTCTGGGTTCTCAATTCTGTTCCATTGGTCTACGTATCTGTTATTACACCAGTAGCAGGCTGTTTTGCCTACTGTGGCGGTATAATAGGTTCTAAAATCAGGTAGTGTGAGGCCTCCCGCTTTGTTCTTCTTCTTCAGTAATGTTTTACTTATCAGAGGACTCTTCCCTCTTCATATGAAGTTGGTAATTTGTTTCTCCATCTCATTTAAAAATGCCGTTGGAATGTGGATCAGGATTGCATTGTATCAGTAGGTTGCTTCAGGTAGAATTGACATTTTCACAATGTTGAGCCTTCCTATCCATGAACATGGTATGTTTTTCCACTTACGTAGGTATCTTTTGGTTTCTTGTACTACTGTCTTGTAGTTTTCTTTGTATAGGTTTTTTACATCTCTGGTTAGGTTTGTTACTAAGTACTTTATCTTCTTGTGAGCTATTGTAAATGGTATTGATTTGGTGATTTCGTTTTCAAAGTTCTCTTTGTTGGTGTAGAGGAGTCCGATTGATTTTTTATTCTTTTTTTTTAATTGTACTTTAGATGAAGGTTTACAAAACAAACTAGTTTCTCACCAAAAAGTACACATATTTATCTATGACATTGGTTAACAACCCCAGAGTATGTCAACACTCTTCCTTCTCAACCCTGGGTTTCCTATTACCAGCTTTCCTGTTTCCTCCTGCATTCCAGTTCCTGCCCCAGAGGTGCACCCTTTAGTCTTGTTTTGTTCCATGGGTCTGTTCAATCTTTGGCTGAAGGGTGAACCTCAGGAGTGACCTCATTACTGAGCTGACAGTGTGTTTGGGGGCCATACTCCCAGGGTTTCTCCAGTCTCTGTCAGGCCAGCAAGTATGGTCTTTCTTTTTGAGGTAGAGTTTTGTTCTACATCTTTCTCCAACTCTGTTCGGTACCCTCTGTTATAATCCCTGTCAGAGCAGTCAGTGGTGATACCCAGGCACCACCTAGTTGTACTGGCCTCAGTCTGGTGGAGGCCATGGTAGATGTGGTCTGTTAGTCCTTTGTACTAATCTTTCCCTTGTATCTTTAGTTTTCTTCATTCTTCCTTGCTCCTAAAGGGGTGAGACCAGTGGAGTATACTAGATGGCTGCTTACAGGCTTTTAAGACCCCAGACACTACTCACCAAAGTAGAATGTAGAACATTTTCTTTATGAGCTATGTTATGCCAATTGAGCTAGATGTTCCCGGAGACCATGGTCCCCACAGCCCTCAGCCCAGCAATTTGGTTCCTCAGGGAGTTGGATGTGTCTATGGACCTACCATGACCTTGCCTTGTACAGGTTGTGCTGACTTTCCCAGTATTGTGTACTGTCTTACCCTTCACCAAAGCTTCCATGTATCTATTGTCTATTAAGTGTTCTTCCATCCCTTCCCATCCCCTCCCTTGTAGCCATCAAAGATTGTTTCTTTTTGTATGTAAACTGTTTCATGAGTTTTTACGGTAGTGGCCTCATATAATATTCATCCTTTTGTGATTGACTTATTTCACTCAGTACAATGCCCTCCAGATTTATCCACGTTAGGAGATGCTTCACAGATCATCATTGCTCTTTACTGTTGCATAATACTCCATTGCGTATACGTACCAGTTTGTTTATCCATTCATCTGTTGAAGGGTATCTAGGTTGTTTCCATCTTTTTGCTATTGTGAACAATGCTGCAAAGAACATGGGTGTGCATGTGCCTATTTGTGCAACGGCTCTTATTTCTTTAGGACATATTCCTAGGAGTGGGATTACTGGATCATATGGTATTTCTATTTCTAGCTTTCTAAGGAAGTGCCATATCTAAGGGAATGTAATGTGATTGTATCATTTTGCACTCCCAGCAGCAGTGCATAAGAGTTCCGATCTCCCTACAGCCTCTTCAGCATTTATTATTTCCTGTTTTTTTTTTATTTGTGCCAGTAATGCCGGGGTGAGATGGTATCTCATTGTGGTTTTGATTTGCAGTTCTCTAATGGCTAGTGATCGGGAGCATTTCCTCGCTATCTATTGGTGCTTGAAGGTCTTCTTTGGTGAAGTGTCTGTTCATTTCCTTTGCTCATTTTTTCATTAGACTACTTCTCTTTTTTTGTTGTAGAGTTGTTGGATTTTCTTGTAGATTTTAGAGATTAGACCTTTATCTGATTTGTAGTAACCAAAAATTTTTTCCCAGTCTCTAGGCTCTCTTTATACTCTTGTGGTGAAGTCTTTTGATGAGCATAAGTGTTTGATTTTTAGAAGATTCTCCTGGAGCTTGTGTGTTGTTCATTGTGGTTTGTATCCTGTTAATGCTGTGTAGGGCCTCTAGTGTTGATCCTATTTTTTCTTCTATAAACTTCATAGTGTTTGGCTTTATATTTAGATCTTTGACCCATTTTGATTTATTTTTTGTATATGATATGAGGTACGGGTCCTGTTTTATTTTTTTGCAGATGGACATCCAGTTTTGCCAGCACCATTTGTTAAAAAGGCTGTTTTGTCCCCATTTGATGGACTTTGGGCCTTTGTCAAAGATCAGGTGACTACAGGTGGATGGATTTACATCTGGGTTCTCACTTCTGTTCCATTGGTCAATGTATCTGTCCTTGGATCAGTACCAGGCTGGTGTGACTACAGTAGCTACACACTATGTTCTGGGGTCAGGTAGTGTGAGTGCTCCTGTTTATTCTTCTTCAATAGTGCTTTACTATGCAGAGATTCTTCCCTTTCCATGTAAAGTTAATAATAAGTTTTCCATCTCTTTAAAGAATGTTCTTGGTATTTGGATTGGGATTCCATTTTTTTTTTTTTTTTGTAAATTGTTTTGGGTAGAATTGTCCTTTTCATAATGTTGAGTCTGTGTTCATGAGAGATACTGGTCTGTAATTTTGTGTGTGTGTGTTGACTTTCCTGGTTTTGGTATCAGGGTTATGCTGGCTTCATAGAATTAATTCATAAGTATCACTTCCATTTCTATGTTCTGAAATAGTTTGAGTAGTACTGGTGTAAGCTTTTCTCTGAATGTTTGGTAGAATTCTCCAGTGAAGCCACCTGGGCCAGGGCTTTTTTTGGTTTGGAGTTTTTTTTATTATTATTATTACCTTTTCAATCTTCTCTCTTGTTGTGGGTGTGTTCAGAATTTCAACATCATTTTTTGTTAGTTTGGGTAGGTAATATGTTTCTAGGAATTTGTCCATTTCCTCCAGGTTTTTAAATTTGTTGGAGTATAGTCTTTCATAATACTGTGTTATGATACTTCTTATTTCAGTTGGGCCTGTTGTAATGTCCCCCATTTCATTTCTTATTTGGGTTGTTTGCACTCTCTCCTGTTTTTCTTTTGTCAGTTTGGCCAGTAGTTTGTCGATTTTGTTGATCCTTTTGAAGAACCAACTTTTGGTTTTGTTAATTCTTGACATTGTTTTTCTATTCTCTATTTCATTTATTTCTACTCTGATCTTTATTATTACCTTTCTTCTGGTATCTGTGGGCTTCTTTTGCTGTTCTCTTTCTGTTTGTTCAAGTTGTGTAGCTACTGTTTTGATTTTGTCCCTTTCTTCTTTTTTGATGTGTGCATCTATTGCTATCAATTGAGCTCTGAGCAAGGCCTTTGCTATGTCCCAAAGGTTTTGGTATGATGTGTTTTCATTCTCATTTGATTCTAGGAATGTTTTTATTCCATATCTGATTTCTTCTGTTACCCAGTGGTTTTTAAGCAGGGTATTTTTCAATTTCCATGTAACTGATTTTTTTTTTTTCCTTACTCTTCCTGTTGTTAATTTCTACCTTGATGGCATTGTGGTCAGAGAAGATAGTTGGTATTATCTCAATGTTTTGGATTTTATTGAGGGGTGCTCTGTGGCCTCAGATGTGATCTATTCTGGAGAACATTCCATGTGTGTTGGAAAACAATGTGTACTTTGTAGCCATTGGGTAGAGTGTTATATATATGTCAATGAAGTCAAGTTGGCTGACTGTGGACTTTAGAGCTTCTGTATCTTTGTTGAGTTTCTTTCTAGATGTTCTGTCCTTTACAGACAGCGGCGTGTTGAAGTCTCCTACTGTTATTGTGGAACTATTAATTTCTCTTTTCAGTGCTGTTAGAGTTTGTTTTATGTATTTTGGAGACCCATTATTGGGTGCAATGATGTTTATTATGGTTAAGTCTTCATGAGGGATCATCCCCTTAATCATTATTCAGTACCCTTCTTTGTCTTTTATGGTGGGTTTTGTTTTAAAGTCTATTTCATCTGAGATTAGTATTACCACTCTTGCTCTTTTTTGATAGTTGTTTCCTTGATTTTTTTTCCATTCATTGATTTTTAATAAATTTACATCTTTCTTTCTAAGGTATGTCTTTGTGGAGAGCATATTGATGGATCCTACTTTGTTATCCATTCTGTCACTCCATGTCTCTTTTTTGGGTGCATTTAGGCCATATACATTCAGTGCAGTTATCGATAGGCGTGAGTTTATTGCGGTCTTTTTGCAGTGCTTTTTTTTTGTGTGGTGCTAACATTTTCTTTGTTCCTCTTACTCTCCTGGGCTGAATTCCTTTTGTTTGTGGATTTCTTTTGTTTTTGTAGATTTTGTTTTTATTGAGACTTTGTTTTTCTCCTTTATTTTGATGAGTAGGTTTGTTAACTTTCTTTGTGGTTACCTTGAAATTTACCCTTATCTTCCTAGGTTTGAACCAGCCTATTATTACTTGATATTGCCTTGCCTTCCTCTTCATTAGAAAGTTCTATACCTACGCTATTCATTCCCTATTTTATTGTTCTGACATTGTTATCATTTACAGATTAACTTCTCTGGTTCCCTGTTGCAATTCTTTTGGTTTTGGATAGTCCTTGAGAGTTCATTTTCTACATTGGTATCTGGCTGGTACAATCTTGCGATCCTAGTTCAGCCCGTGGTCTGATATTGTTTGTTCTCAAACTGAAGGACTCCCTTTAATAATTCTTGTAAGGTTTGTTTGGTTTTTACATATTCCCTTAATTCCTTTTTATCTGGAAGTGTCGTAATTTCACCATTATATTTGAATGGAAGTTTTGCAGGATACATGATTCTTGGTTGACAATTTTTTTCTTTCACAGTTTTATATATGTTATTCCATTGCCTTCTTGCCTGTACGGTTTCTGCTGAATAATCAGAGTTTAGTCTTATTGTTTCTCCTCTGTATGTGACTTTTTGTTTTTCTTGAGCTGCTCTCAGGATTTTTTGTCTTTGGTTTTAGTGAGTGTGAATATGATATGCCTTGGTGTTTTTTGAGGGGGGGGTCTATCCTATATAGGGTTCGTTGAGCTTCTTGGATGGTCAGCTTTTCATCATTCATGGTAATAGATAAGTTTTCTGTCAGCACTTCTTCAATGATCCTCTCTGTGCTTTTTGTTTTCTCTCCCTGTCCTGGAACTCTGATCATTCATAGATTTTTGCTTTTAATTTTATCCCACATAATTCTCAGGGTTTCTTCATTTTTCTTTGTTCTTTTTTCTGATTTTTCCTCAGAGTCGTTATCCAAGTATTTGTCTTCAATTTCACTGATCCTGTCTTCCATCATTTCAAACCTGCTACTCAGCCCTTCTATGACACTATCCATTTCTGAAATCTTGTTGTTTATCTTTTGGATCTCTAATTGCTGTTTTGTATGATTTCTAGTTGTGAATTTATTTTGGAATTTTGTTCATGTATTATTTTCCAGAATTATTCCATTTTTTTGTCTGTATTTTCCATGAATTTGTCTTCCTTTTCCAAAAATTTGTCCTTTTTTGTCATTTTTGTCTGCTTTTTGCTTCAACTCTTGGATAGCTCTGAATATTAAAGATTTGAATTCCCTGTCAGGCAGTTTTAGTGCCTTTTCTTCTACTGGAAAGTCATCTGGTGTTTTATTTTGGATGCCTACCAGAACCATCCTGTCCTTTTGTGTGTGTGTGTATGTTTTGATGTTGTCTGCTGTCTTTGGGACATTCAGTAGTTATTTTCTTCCTTTATTGATTGTAGATTTGTTTGTTTCATCCTGCTTTTTTGTTTTATTTGGTTATGTCTGAGCAGCCAGGCTGTGTGTTCTTTATTGTTTGCTCATTTGTAGTCATGATACTTTTCACCTCTTTGTCCAGTTGGCGGGGCCAGTCACTCAGCTATGGGGTGGCAGGGAGGTCTAGCTGAAGGGGAGGGGCTGGGATGGGTTGTTTTTGTCATGTACTAGGGCCAACAGGTCAGGCCAGGAATCAGTGCTGGGCAGGTCCCAGGAGGCCATGCCTGTGCTGCTTGGGGGTTTTCAGGACACAGTGCATGTAGGCAGGAAAGAAGGGGGAGGTTGTGATTTGTGCAGCTAATGTGGGTATGGGAAAAAGGAGAGAGAGGAGAGAGAAACAAGAGCCAAAAACAAACAAACAAAATTAAAGAGTGCTAAGGGCTTGCCACTGCAGTGGAGAGAAAAACCAAGAAATGGAGAAAAGCAAACGGGATTAAAAAAAGAAAAATGGAAAAAGAAAAAAATATGTAAAAATTTGGAAAAGAAAGAAAAAAAAAAAAAAGAAAAGCCCCCAGGGCTCCCTCTGGTGCAGCCATGAAGACTGAGGGAGTGGCTCCCAGGCTGTGCAGTATAGCCTGGATAGAAGGGGTATAGATGTCACACAGCACCAGTTATTCCGGAGGCAGGAAAATAAGGTAAGAGAAATGAAGAAAGACAGAAAGGGAAAAAGAAAAAAAGAAATGCCCCAGGGATCCCACCTACGCACCTGCGCAGATTGGGGGAGGGGGTCCTAAGCTGTGCAAAGTAGCCCAGCTAGAAGGGACGCCCAAGCTGCAAAAAGAAAAAGAAAACAAGACAGAACAGGGTTAAAAAAAAAAAAAAAAAAAAAAAGCCCCAGGGATCCCACCAGCGTGGTGTCGCTGGCCAGAGAAGTGGTTCCCTAGTAGAATGGGGCTTCACAGACTTTAAAGAAGAAGCAAAGAAAGCACATGGAATCAGGTATTCGAGAGACAGGAGCAGGAGATGGTGGGAGGCATTGAAGAACCCAAAAGAAATGGAAAGAAGCAACGCCAGCTTCAGGAGCCAGCCAGTGTGGGCAGGGCAAATTCAAGTGGCACGGGGCCAAAGCAGTTACCTCCATGCCAAGAGACTGTGGCTGGTCGGAAGCAGAGGAGGCCGAAGAGGGGAGAGGAACAAGGACGGGGGTTAGGAAAGCATATATCGCTGGTTACCGAGTGCTCTGTCTCCTGCTAGGAACTTTGTGAAGCTGCTTTCCCATACTCCCTCTCCACCGATCTCTGATGTGGGTGGGGCGAATCCAAGCAGCACAGACTCTGCACTTCCCAGCTGGCCAATCCACAGCAGCTAGCCCAGAAGCTCAGAGGTAGAGCAGCAGGAAGAGGATAGGGGGTGGGAAAGGGTGTATGACTGGTTACTGGGTGCTCTGTCTCCTGCTTGGTGCTCCATGAAACTACTTTCTTATGCCCCCTGACCACTGATCCCCCACAGAAGTCCAAGAAGGCGAATCCATGCTGTGTTAACTGATAAGAGCCCTCCGCAGGTATCTCTCCTTGCTGTCTGTCATCTGTCGGTTTCTTATACCATTCAGTGTTCCACTGAGTTTTTTAATCTCTTCATTTGACACTTCAGATTCCAGGAATGACATTTGTCTCTGTTTTACTTAATTTTTCCCGTCTTTGCTGAGGAAGGACAGTGTGGTGCTTCTGTCTATGGTGTCATGTTGGCCTGAAGTCTCCAACTGATTTTTGTATGTTTACTTTGTACCCTGATGCTTTGCTGAAATCTTCTATTAGTTCCAGTAGTTTTATTGTGGATTTTGGGGGGCTTTCTGTGCAGAAGATCATATCATCTGTGAACAGGAATACTGTTACTTCTTCCTTACCAATTTAGATGCCCTTCATTTCTTTTTCTTACCTTATTGCTCTGCCTAGCACCTCCAGCACAATGTTGAATAAGAGTGGTGATAGAGGGCATCCTTGTCTGGTTCCCATTCACAAGAGGAATGATTTCATTCTCTCTCCATTTAGAATAATGTTGGCTGTTGGCTTTGTGTAAATGTCTTTTATTATGTTGAGTAATTTCACTTCTGTTCTTATTTTCCTGAGAGCTTTTATCATGAATGGGTGTTGAACTTTGCCAAATGCTTCTTCTGCATCAGCTGATAAGATCATGTGGTTCTTGTTTTATTTATGTGTGGATTACATTGATTGTTTTTCTAATGTTGAACCATACCTGCATACCTGGTGTGAATCCCACTTGGTCATGATTTTTTTTTTTTTTTTTGATATGTTGTTGAATTCTATTGGCCAGAATTTTGTTGAGGATTTTTGTGTCTATGTTCATGGGGATATTGGTCTGTAATTTTCTTTTTTTGTGGTGTCTTTACCTGGCTTTGGTATCAGGGTTATGCTGACTTCATAGAATGAGTTTGGGAGTATTTCTTCCTTTTCTGTGCTCTGAAATCCCTTACTAGTACTGGTGTTAACTCTTGTCTGAAAGTTTGGTGGAATTCTCCAGTGAAGCCCTTAGGGCTGGGGCTTTTTTTTATAGGAGTTGTTTTTTTTTTTTTTTACCTGTTCAAGCTCTTTTATTGTTACAAGTTTATTTAGTTTTCCTACCTCAGTTTGTGTTTGTTTAGGAAGGTAGTGTGTTTCAAGAAATTTGTTCATTTCTTCTAGGTTTTCAATTTTTTTGGAGTACAATTTTTCATAGTATGCTGTTATGATCCTTTCCGTTTCAGCTGGGTCTGTTATGATATTACCCATCTCATTTCTTATTTGGGTTATTTTCTTCCTCTTTTGTCAGTTTGGCCAATGGTTTATTGATTTTATTGATCTTTTCAAAGAGCAAGATTTTGGTTTATTGACCCAATTGTTTTTCTATTCTCTATTTCATTTATTTCTGCTCTAATCTTTATTATTTCCTTTCTTCTGGAGCCCGAAGCTTTTTTTGCTGCTCTCTTTCTATTTCTTCGAGTTGTAGGGTTAATGTTTTGATTTTGGCCCTTTCTTCTTTTTGGATGTGTGCGTTTATTGCTATAAATTGACCTCTGAGCACTGCGTTTGCTGTGTCCCAAAGGTTTCAGTAGAATGTTTTCATTCGTATTTGGTTCTATGAATTTCTTTATTCTGTCCTTGATTTCTTCTATAACCCAGTAGTTTTTGAGCAAGGTGTTCAGTTTCCATGTATTGATTTTTTTCCTTGCTGCCTCTGTTATCGATTTCTACTTTTATAGCTCTATGGTCAGAAAAGATGCTCTGAATATTTCAATGTATTGGATGCTGTTAAGGCTTGCTTTGTGGCCTAATATGTGGTCTATTCTGGAGAAGGTTCTGTGTGTGCTGGAAAAGAATGTATACTTGGCTGCTGTTCAGTGGAGTGTTCTGTGTAGGTCTGAGGTCAAGTCGATTGATTGCGGCATTTAGATCTTCTGTGTCTTTATTGAGTTTTTTTCTAGATGTTCTGTCTTTCACTGAAAGTGGTGTGTTGAAGTCGCCTACTATTATTGTCGAGCTTTCTGTTTCTCTTTTGAATGCTGTTAGAGTTTATTTTATGTATTTTTGAGCCCTGTCATCAGATGCATATATATTTATTATGGTTGTGTCCTCCTGGTGTATAATCATTACATAGTGTCCTTCCCTATCTTTGGTGGTGGATTTTGCTTTAAAGTCTGTTTTGCCAGAGATTAATATGGCCACTCCTGCTCTTTTTTGATTGTTGTTAGCTTGACATATTTTTCCATTCTTTGAGTTTTAGTTTGTCTTTAAGTCTAAAATGTGTCTCTCATGGGCAGCATATAGACAGATCGTGATTATTAATCCATTCCGCCACTCTCTGTCTCTTTATTTGTGCATTTAGTCCATTTACATTGAATGAAATTATTGATAGGTGTGAGCTTAGCACTGTCATTTTAATGTATTTTTTTGTTGTGTTGACAGTTTCTTTTTTCAACTTAATTTTCTGTACTGAGTTATTTTTCTTTTTGTATTTTCTTTTCATCCTTTTCATTACTGTTGATTTTGTGTTTGCTGAGTCTTTATGTTTTTCTTCTTTTTCATTTTGATGGGTAGATTCCATTGTGGTTACCTTAACTCTCACCTCTGTTTTTCTAAGTTTAGACCAATCTTTTATTTCCTGATATCACCTTAACTTCCTCTCCATGTGAAAGTTTTGTGACTACACTATTTAGTTCCTCTTTTTTGTTTTAATGCTGTCGTCATTTACGTATTGACATCTCTGTTTGCCTATTTTCAGCCTTTTAGCTTTGACTTATTTTTCCTACTTCCCTATCAGGGTTGATATCTGGTTGTCCTGTTCTGTGTTCTAGCCTTGGGTTGTTGTCTGATATTTTTAGTTCTCTAGCAGAAGTTCTCCCTTTAATATTTCTTGTAATTTTGTTTTGGGTTTTACAAATTTCCTTAACTTCTGTTTATCTAGAAGTGTCCTAATTTTGCCATCATATTTGAGAGACAGTTTTGTTGGATATATAATTCTTGGCTGGCAATTTTTTTTTCCTTTAAGGTTTTATTTATGTAATCTCATTGCCTTCTTGCCTGCATGGTTTCTGCTGAGTAGTCAAATTTTAATCTTATTGACTCTTCTTTTTAGGTGACTTTTCATTTATCCCTAGCCACTCTTAAGATTCTTTATCTTTGGTTTTGGCAAGTTTGATTATAGTATGTCTTGGTGACTTCCTTTTGGGATCTACACTGCGTGGGGTTCAATAAGCTTCTTGGATAGATATCTTCTCATCTTTCGCAATATCAGGGAAGTTTTCTGCCAACAAATCTTAACAACTCCCTCTGTATTTTCTGTTGTTCCCTGTTCTAGTACTCCAATCTCTAGTAGATTTTTCCTCTTGATAGTGACCCACATAATTCTTAAAGTTTCTTCATTTTTTTTTTAATTCTTTCATCTGATTTTCCCTCAGATAAATTGGTATCAAGGGGTTTGTCTTCAGTCTCACTAATTCTGAATTCCCTTGCCTCAATTCTGCTCCTATGACCTTCTATTGAGTTGTCTAATTCTAAAATTTCATTGTTAATCTTTTGCTGTCTCTATATGGTTTCCAGAGGTCTGTTAAATTTGTGTTGATCTCTTATTGTATTGTTTTCCTGAATTCTTCTATTGCTTGGTCTGTGTGTTCCTTGGCTTGGTCTGAGTTTTGTCTAATCTCCTTCCTGATCTCTTGAAGAGCTTTGTATATTAATCTTTGGAATTCTAACTCTGATAATTCCAAGATCTTCTCTTCCTCAGGAAGGTTTCCTGCTTTATTGTTTTGGTTGCTTGCTTCTTTATGTGATTTGATATCAACTGTTGTCTCCAAGCCATCAAGAAGTTATTATATTATTTGTTGTATATTTTCTTACTGTGTCCTAGCTTTTTGTTTTGTTTTGATATGACCAATTAGGCTGGGCATGTGAGCTACTTTGGTTATTGGTGTTGTTGAAACTGTCACGTCCTGTCACCAGGTGGTTAGAGCTGCTACTAAGTGTGTGAGCCCAGGAGTCTTTTCACTTTTCTTGTGAGGATTCAGCTCAGCTGTCCAGGTCATTGGTTACCAAGTGTGTGGTGCAGACTCTCACCCAGACTTCTAGACAGGCAGGGCTGTGTAGGGGTGTTTGAAACAGGCACAGGTATCTGGCTGCAGCATGGGGCTATGAGCTGAGCAAGGCCAGGAGCTGACAGGTGCCCCAGAGTGCCTGGGTGGAAGGCATGTCCCTGACCCCTAGAGCATGTAAGTGGGTAGGTTTTGCAGCTGGACTTTGCGTACCCAATGCTATTGGCTGTAAGGACTAGGAGGCACTGGTTATTCTTGGACCTCTGTCATGGGTGGCTAGGTGGAAAGGGTGAAACCGCCAGCCCTCCGGCCCCTGATGTGGCTGGGTGAGGACCTTGCTTAATGGGCAGGTTGGTGTCAAATGTCACAAATCTGCAACTCTGCCTTGGCTGCTGCAGTTGAAAATGAGCTTCACGTATATACTGTGTTGTTCTATGTTAATGAGGGCCTACACTGTTGAATTGGCCCACACAGGTCTAGGCAGGGGTGAAGGGCATTAGTAGTCCATGGACCCCTCATGCCAGTGGCTAGGCAAAGGAGCGGTGCATGCCCTAAGTTCCCAGCTTAGGGGCATGATGATTTTTTAAAGCTTCAAGACTGATTCGAGCGTGGATACTCCTGAATTCCTGCTTGGCATTGAGGAGGGCCTGTGATGCAGAATTGGTCCACACAGGTCTAAGCAGGGGTGAAGGGCATTACAAGTCTGTGGACCGCTTATGCCAGTGCCTAGGCAAAGGGCAGTGCCTTCTCTGAATTCCTGGCTTAGGGGATGTGGTGATTTTTTTTGAAGCTGTGAGAGTGGTTTGGGTGCAGGTAGTCCTGAGTTCCTGATTTAGAGGGCTTAGAGTTTTTTTGTTTTTTTGTTTTTTTTTCCTAAAGCTGCAAGACTTGTTTGGGTATGGCAATTGTTGAATACCACTGGACTGGTGTCAGATCTGAGGGGGCAGGGTGTGAGGCGAAAGCAGTACTTTTCCACTGCAAAAGTCCCATAGAGAGAGAGGTTATTTTGATCCCTCGTGGTAGGTTAGATGCTTCCCCTTAACTTTTGCAGATACAGTGCCACTTCCCCCGGCTCCAGAGGCTTATGCAGACTCTCCACTGCCCAGTCTCTCCTAATGTGGTGAAACGTGTCCCGAGTGCTACTGCTAGCCTGAGTCCACATGCACCAGCTGACCCAACCCACAGGGTGCCAGCTACCTCACGATTACCATTTCTTCATGACTTCTGAACTGTCTCTCCCTTCTCCTGCCACTCAGTCCAACTCCTCAACTTTGTCTTTGATGATCAGGGCTCCTAGATCACCATATATGATTGATTCACTTGTTTTTTTCTGATCGTTGTATAAGAGGAAGCATCTGACTATTCCGCCATCTTGGCCTCGCCCTGAGTAAACCTGTTTTAATGGGTAATTTGCTCAAATGGAATCAAGATCATTTCTAGTCAGCCAGGGGAGAAAAAAGAAGATATAATAATGCAGCAGAATAAAAATATAAAAGATGAAAGCAATATGACAAGCAATAACTCTTTTTGAGATATAAAAGGTAATGGGCAAATCATTAAAATATTATATCGCCTACTACATATCCTGCCATTATTGACATATATAATTTCATATAACAGAAAAGTAAACTCTTCACTAAGACACGAAAGCTGTATGTGCCCTATTATCAATAACCATCTGTCTTCCTTACTTTGGACACATCATCAAGAAAGATCAATCTCTAGAAAAAAGCATCACATTTAGTAGAGGGTCTGCAAAAACTAGGGAAACCCTCTATGAGATGGATTGACAAAGTAGCTGCAACAATGAACTCAAACATGCCAACAATTATGAAGATGGCGCAGGGAACGGCAACATTTCGTTCTGTCATACCTAGGGTTGTCAGGAGTCGGAGCCGACTCCACAGCAACCAACAACAATCATCAGAAGCTATGAGAATTACAACTTAAATTTACTAAAACTTTTAATCACACGGTATAGAACTATCACTGTTTCATTCATGTATTTTGCTTCAGTGATATTAAAAACCATAGATTTAAACTTTGTAAGTATGGGTATATGCTTAAAATAAAATACTAAATTAATTCAGAAACTGAATAATTTTCCTCCTATATGTAATCTTTTGTACATGCCTTCGTTTGTTGTATAAAGTGATATAAAATATCAAGCACATTCATATCCAAATATTAGTAACAAAATGCATCCTAACCTCAAATAACTAATGCTTCTTAGTCTAGCTGAGCACAGTTCACTCCAAAAATTCCAATAAAAAGATAAATGTTAAATATTTTCATATTTAGGAATATTACAACTTAATCACTTCATTATAGGTTTTTCTTAATAAAAAGTTACCATGGCATAATTGAAAGAAATTATTTGTATTATGTTTTTTTAAGTTACCATAATTACTGTAAGTACCTGTAGGGTTGGCAGGTGAAGATAAAGATACAGTGTTAAACAAGATATCTGTAGGCCTTCCTTTAAGGACCTTATAGATGAATAGGGAACTCAGAAAAGTAAAAATCAAATGACACACTGCATTGGGCAAATGTGCTGCAAAAGATGTCTTTAAAGCATTAAAAAACAAAGACTAAGGTGACCTGATCCAAGCCATGGTGTTTTCATATGCTTGTGAAAGGTGGCCAATGAATAAGGAAGGCCAAAGAAGAATTAATGCCTTTGAATTGTGGCATTGGCAAAGAATACTGACTATGCCATGGACTGCCAAAAGAACGAACAAACCTGTCTTGGAAGAAATACAGCCAGAATTCCCCTTAGAAGCAAGGATGGAGAGCTACATCACACGTACTTTGGACATATTATCAAGAGGGATCAGTCCCTGGAGAAGGACATCATGCTTGGTAAAGTACAGGGTCACAGTGGCTACAACAATGGGCTCAAGCATAACAATGATTGTTAGGATGGCACATGACTGGGCAACGTTTCACTCTGTTGTACACAGGGTTGCTATGAGTCAGAACAACAGAAAAGTAAACACAAGACGAACATCTTAGTAAAGTGCTATAATTTGGATTCTATGAGAAATCATAGGAAGGACACTCAAATGTCCAATGAATGAATGCTCACATCACCTTTAATCTGTATATTGTACTGTGTACTCACTTTTAAACATAATACTCTGTGATGAAGAATTATAAGTCTGAGGCAACCCTGAGATTTTTAGGAATCATTTTTTGCTAATATGTGGTGTGATGCTTAATGTTATGTGTCAAGTTGACTAGACCATGATTTTCGGTACTATGTAATTATCCTCCATTTTTGATCTGATATACAGGGAGTTTCCTTAGGGGTATGGCCTACATCCAATATGTATGTATGTTTTGGCAAAGTCCACTAGCTCTTGATCCTGCATCTGACTCGTCATCCTCTGACTTCTGGTTCTTGAGGTTTAAGGCACCAGTCTCCTGCCTGTATATCTGATCTATGGATTTGGGGCTTGCCAGGCTACACAACTGCATAGACCATTTCTTCAAATAAATCCACTGTATGTATTTGTATATTGTCTTAGTTCTCTAGTGATGCTATATCAGAAATACCACAAGCAGAGGGCTTTAACAAACAGAAATTTATTCTGTTACAGTCCAGGAGGCTAGAAGTCCAATCTCAGGGTGCCAGCTCCAGGGAAGGCTTTTCTCTCTCTCCACTCAGGGGGAAGGTCCTTGTCATCACTCCAACCCTGGTCTAAGAGCTTCTCAGCCCAGGGACCCCAGGTCTAAAGGATGTGCTCACTCCCTGTTCTTCATTCTTGGTGGCATGAGGTACCCCTCCTCTCTACTTGATTCTCTCTTTTATATCTCAAAAGAGATTGACTCAAGATAAAACCTAATCTTCTAGATTTGAGTACTGCTTCATTAGCATAACTGCTTCTAATGCTGCCTCATTAGCATCATAGAGGTGGGATTTACAACACATAGGAAAATTACATCAGATGTCAAAATGGAAGACAATCACACAATACTGGGAATCATGGTCTGGTTAATTGATGCACATTTTGGAGGGACACAATTCAATCCTTAGCATATATATGCACTTCACTGGTTTTGCTCCTCTCAAGAACCCAGCCTAAGGCATTTGGTACGAAGAGTGGTACTAGAGGAACAGATTCTTAAGGATGAGTTTTCTGAATTGGTTCTCAAATCTAGCTAGACCTGAATACACTGATTACTCTAATTTCAGTAGGAAGGAAGACACTGCTAATCCATGGCATGAGGTGGGAGTAGAAATATATAAAATATCACCACCATCGGATCAAATATTTGTGAGAAACAAGGTTCTTGGTGACTGTGTATTTAATGCCTTTCAATATTCCTGTCAAACTGAGATGTATAGGGAGGCTGGTTGGTGGGTCCTGCTTTCTCTAGACAAAGTGGTGAAAAAAGAGATGAGCTCAGGGCTTCAGAGCCACAGCTCAAGTGCCACAAAAAAAGATCTGAAAGTTGCTGCGTGTGCCCAGAAAGATTTATTTCTTGTAGTAACAGTGCTGATATTGTCAAAAACAAAACCCAGCGTCTTATCATGAGAGTGGCTGAATTACAATGCCAGCTCAATTCCCAACCTCAAGTGCTGTCTGAAGGTAAAGTGAGGGAATTGATTGGGAAGAAATGGAAGCCTGAAACTTGGGATAGCGACATATGGGCAGATAATCAAGAAGCTGGGGACAGTGGGCGCCTAAATTCCATTGAATCACTCCTGCCAACAATACCATCACACTTACTCCTATCTGAAGAGATCACTCCATCTTTGTCTGCTAAGCCACCCTCCACAATAAAAGCATTAGGCCTTCTGCCCCCACTGATGCAATTAACCCAGCTGTGTCCAAAGAGCCTTTGTCAGAGATACTGCCTTACAAGACATTGCCAAGTGTCCCCAGGACCCACCCATTTTTGTTTCTATACCTATAACTAGACCGTCATGGATTGAATTATGTCCCCCCAAAATGTGTGTATCAACTTGGTTAGGCCATGTTTCCCAGTATTGAGTGGTTGTCCTCCATTTTGTGATTGTAATTTTATGTTAAAAGGATTGGGGGGGAATGTAACACCACCCTTACTCAGGTCACCTCCTTGGTCCAATGTAAAGGAGTTTCCCTGGGGTGTGGCCTGTACCACCTTTTACCTCTTAAGAGATAAAAGGAAAGGGAAGCAAGCAGAGAGTTGGGGATTTCATATCACCAAAAATGGGGTCCCTGTGCCTGAGAAGCTCTTTGACCAAGGGAAGATTGATGACAAGTCATCTTCCCCCAGAGCCAACAGAGAAAGCCTTCCTCTGGAGCTGACACCCTAAATTTGGACCTATAACCTACTAGACTATGAGAGAATAAATTTCTCTTTGTTAAAGCCATCCATTTGTGGTATTTCTGTTATTACAGTACTAGATGACTAAGACATAGACTTAAGTCCCAGGGAGCCCAAGAGATGAAGTACAAAGTGTGATCCATGAGGAGGTACATTACACTACAAAAGAACTGCTTGATTTTTCTAATATGTACAAACATAAACTTGAAGAATATGTGCGGGAATGGCTTTTAAGTGTGTGGGATGATGATGCAATGAACTTAAAGTTGCATCAGCCTGACCTTATTGATATGGGCCAATAAGTACAGATTTTCATTCAGTATTTCAGCTAAAGAGGTTAGAAAAGGATCTAACTATTTATTTGGCTGGATCAATGAAGCATGGATTAAGCGGTGGCCTACAGTAAATCCAGTTGAAATGCCAGACCTGCATTGGTATATTACAAAAGAAGGCATCCAAAGGCTTAGGGAAATTGGCATGTTAGAGTGAATTTATCCGGTTGGACCCACAAACCCACCCACGCCCAGAAGACACACCTTTCACCAAAATGGTGAGGAACAAATTTGTGAAGGGAGGCTCAGTCTCCTTGAAGACTGCTGTGATTGCTATTTTATGTGTCAGATTTGACAGTGGGAACTGTCCTAACTGAATTAAGACACCTAACTACAGTGGGGCTGATTAGACCCCATGGTAGTAAGGACCAAGTGACACCACTCAATCTACAAAGACAAAGTGGGCATGTTTACCGTAATGGACAGCAGAGTCAAAGCAGTAATTAGAATGGTCTAACTCATATGGATTTATGACATTGGCTAATTATTCGTGGTGTCCCTAGGAGTGAAACAGATGAAAAATCTACTAAATATTTACTTGATCTGTACAAGTGGAAGAATCTAGGTCAAGTGAACTGCAGTCTGCCTCAAATCACCAGGATAGAGAGCCATAGCTCCTCAATCAACTTGCAGACTTGAGCCAATTTATAGACCCACAATCCCTTGAATGGAGAGGAGGCCATATTCACTTGAGGAAGGACCTCACTGCACTTCCAAAATGTATGTTTCTCCCAGCCTTCCCCAAAGGAATCTATGGCCTTTTATGAGAGTGACTGTTCATTGGCAGAAAAGGAAATAATCAGATTTTTCAGGGATTACTGGATACTGACTCTGAACTGACACTAATTCCAGGATACCCAAAACACAACCATGGCCCACCTGTCAGAGTGGGGACATATGGAGGTCAGGTTATTAATGGAGTCTTAGCTCAGGGTTCATCTCACGATGGGTTCAGTGGATCCCCGGACCCACCCTGTAGTGATTTCCTCAGTTCCAGGATGCATAACTGGAATAGACATATTCAGCAACTGGTAGAACCTCCATGTTGGATATCTGCAAGTGGAATCAAGGCTATCATGGTAGGAAAAGCCAAGTGGAAACCAACAGAACTCCTCCTACCTAGGAAAATGGTAAACCAAAAGCAATATCATGTACCTTGAGGAATTGCAGAGATTACTGCCACCATCAAGGATTTGAAGGATACAGGAGTGGTGGTTCCCACCACGTCCTCATTCAACTCACCTATATGACCTGTGCAAAAATCAGATGGATCTTGGAGAACGAAAGTGGATTATTGTAAATTTAACCAGGTGGTGACTCCCATTACAGGTGCTGTTCTGGAGGTGGTTTCATTACTTGAACAAATTAATATATCTCCTGGTATCTGGTATGCAGTTATTTATCTAGCTAGTGACTTTTTCTCCATACCTGTTTCAAAGGACCAGCAGAAGCAGTTTGCCTTCTGCTGGCAGGGCCAGCAATATACCTTCACTATACTGCCTCAGAGGTATATCAACTCTCCAGCCTTATGTCTCTAATTTAGTCTACAAGGACCTTGACCACCTTTTCCTTCCACAAAACATCACACTGGTCCATTACATCAATGATATTATGCTGATTAAACCTAGTAAAGAAGATGTGTCAATAATTCTGGACTTATTTGTAACACATTTGCATGCTAGAGGGTGGGAAAATTGACCCAACAAAAATTCAGGTGCCTTCTACCTCACTGAAATTTCTAGGGGTCCAGTGGTGTGGGGCATGTCGAGATATTCCTTCTAAAGTGAAGGATAAGTTGTTTCATTTCCTACAACTAAAAAGGAGGTACAATGCCTGGTGGGCCTCTTTGGATTTTAGAGGCAACATTTTCCTCATTCGAATGTGCTACTCTGGCCTATTTATCGAGTAACTCAAAAAGCTGCTAATTTTGAGTGAGGCCCAGAACAAGAAAAGGCTCTGCAACAAGTTCAGGCTGCCGTGCAAGCCACTCTACCACTTAGGCCATAGGATCCAGCTGATCCAATGGTGCTTGAAGTGTCAATGGCAGGCAGAGATGCTGTTTGGAGTCTTTGGCAGGAAACTATTGGTGAATCACAGTGCAGAGCCTTAGGATTTTGGAACAAACTCCTGTCATCCTCTGCAGATAACTACTCTTCTTTTGAGAAACAGCATTTGGCTTGTTAATGGATCTTAGTAGAGATGAACGCCAAGTCACCATTCTACCTGAACTGCCCGTTATGATTTGGGTGTTTTCTGGTCCACAGAGTCATAAATTTGGATTGTACACCATCATTAAATGAAAGTTATATCTACAAGATTGGGCCAGAGCAGGACTGAAGGCACAAGTAAGTAGCATGAGGAAGTGGCCCATGCCCATGTTCTCCACTCCTGTCACATGACCTTCTCTTTCCCAATCTTCACATATGGTGGCCTCACGAGGAGTTCCTTATGATCAGTTGACTGAGGAAGAGAATCTATGTGCCAGGATTACAGATGGTTCTGTGTGGCATGAAGGCATCACTCAAGAGTGAACAACAGCAGCACTGCTGCACTTTTCTGGGACCTCCCTGAAGGACAATGGTGAAGGGAAATTCTCCCAATGGGCAGAACTTTTGAACAGTGCACCTGCTTGTTCACTTTGATAAGAAGGAGAAATTGCCATATGTGCAACTGTGTGCTGATTCATGGGCTGTGGCCAATCATTTGGCAAGATGGTCAGGGACTTGGAAGGGATGTGATTGGAAAACTGGTGACAAGGAGGTATGGGGAACATGTATGTGGATAAACTTCTCTTAATGGGCCAAAAAAGTGAAAATATTGCGTCTCATGTGAACACTTACCAAAGGGTAACCTCAGTAGAAGAGTATTTTAAAAATCAAGTGGATAAAAATAATAAGTGGATAGGATGACATATTCTGTGAAAACGAGTCATCCCCTTTCCCTAGCCGCTCCTATCATTGTCCAATGGGTTCATGAATAAAATGGCCATGGTGGCAGGGATGGAGGTTATGTATGGGTTCAGCAACGTGGACTTCCAGTCATCCAGGTGAATTTGGGTACAGCCACTGCTGAGTGCCCAATCTGCCAGCAGCAGAGACCAACACTGAGTCCTTGGTATGGCAAAATTCCTGAAAGCGATCAGCCAATGACCTGTAGCAGGTGGGATTGCTTCCATTATGGAAAGGGTGGAAAGGGCGACATTTTGTTATTATTGGGATAGAAACTTACTCTGAATATGAATTTGCCTTCCCTGTCTGCAATGCTTCTGCCAAAACTATCATCCATGGACTTACAGAATGCCTTATCCACCAACATGGTATCACACACAGCATTACCTCGGATGAAGAGACTCACTTTACAGTAAGTGAAGTATGGCAATAGGCCTATGCTCATGGAATTCACTGGTCTTACCGTGTTCCCCATCTTCCCGAAACAGCTGACTTGATAAAATGGTGAAATGGCTTTCTAAAGACACAACTACTGAGGAGGCGGAGCCAACATGGCACTATAGACAGAAGCACCACACCATCCATCCACAGCAAAGACCTGAAAAACTAAGTAAAACAGAGACAAACATCAATCCAGAAACCCTAAGCATCAAACGAAGAGACAAAGAACTCAACCAAACATCGAATGGAATAAGAAACTGACAGAGAAGAGAGAGCTAGGAGAGATACTTGCAGAAGCCCCCTATCAGTTAATGAAGCATGGTTTTGCCATCTTGGACTCCTGTCAGAGATTGGTGGACAGGGTGTATGTGAAAGAACCCTCACGGAGCTCCCAGCAGGAGAGAGAGCACCCAGTAACCAGTGATATATGATTTCCCACCCCCATCCTTCTCCCTGCTTGACCGCTGCTGCTTCACAGCTGGCTGCAGTTGCTCAGCTGGCCTGGAAGTGCGGGGTCCATGCCACTTGGATCTGCCCCCCCCCCCACATTGGACCAGTGGACGTGGAGTACAGGAAAGCAGCTTCATGGGGCTCCCAGCAGGAGACAGAGCACCTGGTAACCAGCAATATAAGCTTTCCAACCCCCCACCCTTTTTCACTCCAGCTCAGCCCCCTCTGCTTCCAGCCTGCCACAATCTTTTGGCCAGAAGGCACTGGCTTCAGCACTGTGCCACTTGAATTCACTCCGCCCACAGTGGCCGGCTCCCTCAGTGCTATATGTTTGTTGCTGATGTTGCTTTTTTCTGCTTCTTTTGGTTTCTTCTGTGTGCCCCTCACCACCTCCCTCTGCCCTCTTTTCTCTGGAATACCTGGCTCCATCTGCCATTTTTGCTTCTTCTTGAACAGCTGCAAAGTGCCACTTGATTGGGGAACTGCTTCCCCAGCCTGCGTCACCATGTTGGTGGTATCCCAAGGCTTTTTTTTTTCTTTCTGGTTTTGTTTTGTTCTGTTCTGTTTCGTTTTCTTTGTTTGCTTTTCTTTTCATGGCTTGGGAGCCCCTTCTAGCCAGGCTGTACTGTGCAGCTTGGGAACCACCTCCTCAGTCTGTGCAGTCGTGTCAGTGGGATCCTTGGTGACATTTCTTTTTTCTCTTTTCTTTCCTTTTTCTCTTTCTTCATTTCTCAGTTTCTTGTCTCTCTATACTTACCTTTTTTTCCTGTCTCCTGAACTCCTGGCATTGTGTGACATCTCTATGCCTTCTAGTCAGGCTGTACTGCACAGCCTTGGAGCACCTTCCCTAATCTTCACAGCCACACTGGTGGGATCCCTGGGGGCTTTTCTTTTCTTCTAATCGTTATTTATTTATTCTCTTTTTATTTTTTATTTCCTTTTTGTTTTTCTCCATTTCTGGGTTTCTCATCTCTCCACTCCAATGGCAAGCTCCCTCAGCACTCCTTTTTTTTTGCAGAGGGGGCTGCTCTTTCTCCTCTTTCCCATACCCATCTTAGCTCCACACATCACAACCTCTGCCCTCCTTCCTGCCTTACCTACACCATGCACTGAACATCACACCCCCAAGCAGCACAGACACAGCCTACTGGAACTTTCTCTGCACTGATTCCAGGCCCGCCCTGTCAGCCCTATTACTTGCCACAAACAACCCATCCCAGCCCCTCCCTTTCAGCTGGACATGCCCTGCTGCACCACAGCTGAGCAGGTGGTCCAGCCCACTGGACAAGGAGGTGAAAAGCGTTGTGCCCACAGATGAGCAAACAACGAAGAATGCACAGACTGCCTGCTTGGACTTAACCAAATAAAACAAAAAACAGGAGGAAACAAAAAAAAACTGCAATCAATAAATGAAGAAAATAATTACTGAATGTCCCAAAGACAGTAGACAATATCAAAACATTAAAAAAAAAAAAGGACAGGATGGTTCTAGTAGGTGTCCAAAATAAAACACCAGATGACTTTCCAGTAGAAGAAAAGGCACATGCACCACCTGATAGGGAATTCAAATCGCTAATATGCAGATCTATCCAAGAGTTGAAGCAAAAAGCAGACAAAAATGAGGAAAAAATAGACAAATTCATGGAAAACACAAACAAAAAAAATGGAAGAATTCAGGATAATGATACAGGAACAAAATGCCAAAATACGTACACAACTAGAAATCATACAAAAACAACAATTAGAAATCCAAAAGATAAACAACAAGATTTCAGAAATGGACACTGTCATAGAAGGGCTGAGGAGCAGGTTTGAAATGATGGAAGACAGAATCAGTGAAATTGAAAACAAATACTTGGATACACTTCTGTTTGAGAAAAAATCAGAAAAAAGAACAAAGAAAGATGAAGAAACCTTGAGAATTATGTGGGATACAACCAAAAGCAAAAATCTGTGAGTGATTAGAGTTCTATAAACAGGAGAGAAAACAGAAAACACAGAGAGGACCACTGAAGAACTGCTGACAGAAAAATTCCTTAATATCATGAAAGATGAATAGCTGACTACCCAAGAAGCTCATATAGGATATACCCCCAAAGCGAAATCACCAAGGCATATTATACTGACACTTGCTAAAACCAAAGACAAAGAAAGAACCCTGAGAGCAGTGGGAGAAAAATGAAAAGTCACAAACAGAGGAGAAACAATAAGACTAAGTTCTGATTATTTGGCAGAAACCATGCAGGCAAGAAGGCCATGGGATGACATACATAAAAATCTTGAAAGAAAGGAATTGCCAACGAATAATAATATATCCTGCAAAATTCTCATTGAAATATGATGGTGAAATTAGGACATTTCCAGATAAACAGAAATTAAGAGACTATGTAAAAACCAAACTAAACTTACAAGAATTATTAAAGGGAGTCCTTTGGTCTGAGAACAAACAACACCAGACCATGAATCTAGGATGCAAGATAGTACAGCCAGATATGAACCTAGGAAATGAACTCTCAAGTACTATCCAAAACCAAAAGAATTTTAACAGGGAACTAGAGAAGTTAATCTGTAAATGACAACAACATCAGAATAATAAAAGAGGGAATGAATAGTGTAGGTATAGAACTTTCTAATGAAGAGGAAGGCGAGACGATACCAAGTAATCATAGACTGGTTCAAACCTAGGAAGATAAGGATAAATTTCAAGGTAACCACAAAGGAGTTAACAAATCCACTCATCGAAATAAGGAAGAAAAACATAAAGTCTCAGTAAAAACAAAATCTACAAAAACAAAAGAAATGAAAAAAAACCCCACAAACAAAAGGTATTCAGCACAGGAGAGTAAGAGGAACAAAGAAAACATCAGCACCACACACACAAAAAAAAACTACAAAATGACAGCAATAAACTCACACCTATCAATAATTACACCGAATGTAAATGGCCTTAAAGCACACATAAAGAGACAGAGAGTGACAGAATGGGTTTAAAAAAACAGGATCCATAAATGTCTACAAGAGACACACCTTAGAAACAAAGATGTATGTTTATTAAAAAGCAAAGGATGGAAAAAAATATATCAAGCAAACAGCTACCATAAAAGAGCAGGAGTGGCAATACTAATCTCACATAAAAGAGACTTTAAAACAAAATCCACCATAAAAGACAAAGAAGGGTACTGAATAATGATTAAGGGGATGATCTATCATGAAGACATAACCATAATAAACATCCATGCACCCAATGATAGGGCTCCAAAATACATAAAACAAACTAACAGCACTGAAAAGAGAAACTGATAGTTCCACAGTAATAGCAGGAGACTTTGACACACCACTCTTGGTAAAGGACAGAACATCAAGAAAGAAACTCAGCAAAGATACAGAAGAGCTAAAGTCCACAATCAGCCAACTTGACCTCATAGACATATATAGAACACTCCACCCAACAGCTCCAAAGTACACATTATTTTCCAACACACATGGAATGTTCTCCAGAATAGACCACATCTTAGACCACAGAACAACCCTCAATAAAATCCAAAACAATAAGGTAATACAAAGTATCTTCTCTGACCACAATGCCCTCAAGGTAGAAATTAACAGCAGGGAGAGTAAGGAAAAAAAAAAAGAAATCAATTACATGGGAACTGAATAACATTCTGCTTAAATACCACTGGGTAATAGAAAAAAATCAGATATGGAATAAAAAGATTCCTAGAATCAAATGAGAACGAAAACACATTGTACCAAAACCTTTGGGACACAGCAAAGGCAGTCCTCAGAGGTCAATTTACAGCAATAGATGGACAAAATCAAAACATTAGCTATACAACTCAAACAAACAGGAAGAGAATCGCAAAAAAAAAAAGCCCACAGCTACCAGAAGAAAGGAAATAATAAAGATTAGAGCAGAAATAAATGAAATAGAGAATAGAAAAACAACAGAAAGACTCAACAAAACCAAAAGTTGGTTCTTTGAAAGGATCAACAAAATCAACAAACCACTAGCCAAACTGAAAAGAGAAAAATGGGAGAGGAAGCAAATAACCCAAATAAGAAATGAAATGGGGGACATTGCAACAGACCCAACTGAATAAAAAGCATCATAACAGAGTATTATGAAAAACTATACTCTGTTACGTTGAGTGAAATAAGTCAATCACCAAAGGACAAATATTGTATGAGACCACTACTGTAAATACTCATGAAAATGTTTACATACAAAATGAAACAGTCTTTGCTGGTTACCAGGGAGGGGAGGGGTGGGGATGGAAAAACACTTAATAGACAATAAAAAAAAATAGGCAAGTGGAAAGTGTGGTGAAGGGTAAGACAGTACACAATACTGGGGAACCCAGTACTACCTGTACAAGGCAAGGTCATGGTAGCTCCATAGACATATCCAAACTTTCTGAGGGACCAAATTGCTGGGCTGAGGGCTGTGGGGACCATGATCTCTGGGAATATCTAGCTCAACTGGCATAACATAGTTTATGAAGAATATGTTCTACAGACTACTTTGGTGAAAAAATGTTGAACAAAATTCTAACTCAAAAAGAAATACCAGACTTGCTGGCCTGACAGAGACTGGAGAAACCCTGAAAGTATGGTCCCTGGCACAATTTTAGCTCAGTAATGAGGTCACTCCTGAGGTTCACCCTTCAGCCAAAGACTGAACAGGCCCATGGAACAAAACAAGACTAAAGGAGCACACCAGCCCTGGGGCAGGGACTGGAAGGGAGGAGGGAACAGGAAAGCTGGTAATAGGGAACCCAGGATTGAAAAGGGAGAGTGTTGGCATGTCATGGAGTTGTTAACCAATGTCATATGACAATGTGTGCTGTTTGATGAGAAACTCGTCTGTTCTGTAAACCTTTGTCTAAAGTACAAAAAAAAAAAATCTATACTCCAACAAATTTGAAAACCTAGAGGAAATGGACAAATTTCTAGAAACACACTACCTACCCAAACTAACACAAAATGGTGTTGGAAAATCTGAACAGACCCATAGCAAGAGAAGAGATTGAAAAGGTAATTAAAAAAAAAAAAAAAATGTCCAACAAAAAAAGTCCCTGGCCCAGATGGCTTCACTGGAGAATTCTACCAAACATTCAGGGAAGAGCTTACACCAGTACTACTCAAACTATTTCAGAACATAGAAAAGGAAGCAATACTTCTGAATTCATTCTATGAAGCCAGCATAACCCTGATACCAAAACCAGGCAAAGACACACAAAAAGAAAATTACAGACCAATACCTCTCATGCATACAGATGCAAAAATTCTCAACAAAATTCTAGCCAGTAGAATTCAGCATCATATCACAAAAATAATACACCACAACCAGGCGGGATTCATACCAGGTATGCAGTGATGGGTCAAAACAGCCTGGTACTGGTGCAATGTCAGATACATTGACCAGTGGAACAGAATTGTGAAACCAGGTGTAAATCCATCTAGCTATAGTCACCTGATCTTCGACAATGGCCCAAAGTCCATCAAATGGGGAAAAGACAGTCTTTTTAACAAATGGTGCTGGCAAAACTCAACGTCCATCTGCAAAATAATGAAACAGGATCCATATCTCACACCATGTACAAAAACTAATTCAAAATGAATCAAGACCTAAATATAAAGCCAAAAACTATAAAGTTCATAGAAAAAAAAGAGGATCAATGCTAGAGGCCCTAACACATGGCACTAACAGGATAAAAACATAACCAACAACACACAAACACCAGAAGATAGATAACTGGAATATTCTAAAAATTAAATACTTATGCTCATCAAAAGATCTCACCAAAAGAATAAAAAGAGAACCTACAGACTGGGAAAAAAAAAAAAATTGGCCACTACAAATCAGACAAAGGTCTAATTTCTAAACTCTGCAGGAAAATCCAACACCTCTACAACAAAAAAGACCAATAATCCAATTGAAAAATGGGCAAAGGAAATGAATAGACCCTTCACCAAAGACATCCAAGCGACCAACAGACACATGAGGAAATGCTTGCGATCACTAGCCATCAGAGAACTGCAAATCAAAACCACAATGAGATACCATCTCACCCAGGCACTATTGGTACAAATAAAAAAAAAACAGGAAATAACAAATGTGGAAGAAGCTGCTGGGAGATCGGAACTCTTATGCACTGCTGGTGGGAATGTAAAACAATACAATCATTTTGGAAAATGCTATGGTGCTTCCTTAGAAGGCTAGAAATAGAAATACCATAGGATCCAGTAATCCCACTTCTAGGAATATATCCTAGAGAAATAAGAGTCGTCACATGAATAGACATATGCACATCCATGTTCACTGCAGCATTGTTCACAACAGCAAAAGATGGAAACAACCTAAATGCCCATCAACAGATGAATGGATAAGCAAACAATGGTACATACACACAATGGAGTATTACACAATGATAAAGAAAAATGATGAATCTACGAACCATCTCATAACATGGATGAATCTGGAGGGCACTATGCTGAGTGAAATTAGTCAATTACAAAAGGACATATATTATATGAGACCACTACTGTAAAAACTCATGAAAAGGTTTACACACAAAAAGAAACACAATCTTTGATGGTTATGGGGGGGGAGGGGGGATGGAAAAACACTAAATAGACAATAGATAAGTGGTAACTTTGGTGAAGGGTAAGACAGTACGCAAGACTAGGGGAGCCAGGACAACTTGCACAAGGCAAGGTCATGGTCATCAAGATCAACTGACATAACATAGTTTATAAGGAAAATGGTCTACCTCCTACTTTGGTGAGTAGCGTCTGGGGTCTTAAAAGGCTGTGAGCGGGCATCAAAGATACTCCACTGGTCTCACCCCATCGGGAGCAAGGGAGAATGAAGAAAACTGAAGATACAAGGGAAAGATTAGTACAAAGGACTAATAGACCACAACTACCATGGCCTCCACCAGACTGAGTCTGGTACGACCAGATGGTGCCCAGCTACCACCACTGACTGCTCTGACATGGATCACAATAGAGAGTCCCGGACAGGGCTGGAGAAGAATGTGCAACAAAATTCTAACTCACAAAAAAAGACCAGACTTACTGGCCTGATAGAGACTGAAGAAACCCTGAGAGTATGGCCCCCAGACACCCTTTTAGCTCAGTAATGAAATCACTCCTGAGGTTTACCCTTCATCCAAAGATTAGACAGGCCCATAAAACAAAACGAGGCTAAAGGGGCACAACAGCCCAGGTGCAAGGATTAGAAGTCAGGAGGGGCCAGGAAAGCTGGTAATAGGGAATCCAAGGTTGAGGAGGGGGAGTGTTGACATGCCATGGGGTTGTTAACCAATGTCATAAAACAATATGTGTACTGTTTAATGAGAAACTCGTTTGTTCTGTAAACCTATATCTAAATTACAATAAAAAAAAATCCCCTGCAGGGCTGGGGCGGGGAGCTGGGAGCAGGGAGATACAACTACAACACCAGCAAGTGGTAATACTTTGCAGGTTGGGGCAATGTTCTCCAGCAGGCTGCATAGGCTCTAAACCAGCATCCAATATATGGTGCTGTTTCTCCCAAAAGCAGGATTTACCAGTCCAGCAATGAAGGGGTGGAAATGGGAGTGGGACCATTCACTATTACCTCTAGTGACCCACTTGCAAAATTTTTGCTTCCTGTCCCTGTGACCCTATGCTCTGAGGGTCTAGAGGTCTGAGATCCAAAAGAAGAAATGCTCCTACCTGGAAACACAATACTGATGCCATTGAACTGGAAATTAAGAATGCCACCAGCCCCAAAGGGTTTCCAAGGAGTAGCTGGTGGACTCAAACTGCCAACTTTTTGGTTAGCAGCCAAGGTCTTAACCACTATGCCACCAGAGCTCCAAATGGAAAACTACAGTAACAGCAACCTAATTCTGGCATGACTACTAATGCCCTCAACCCTTTAGGAATGAAGGTTTGGGTCACTCCACCAGGCAAAGGACCATGAGCAGCTGAAATGTTTGCTGAGGGCAAAGGGAGTATGGAATGGGTGGTAGAAGAAGGTAGTTCTCTATACCAGCTACAACCATGTGACCAGTTGCAGAAACAAGGACTGTAATTGTTATGAGTATTTCTTCTTTGTTTTGTTATACATGTATGTGTGTGTGTGTATATATATATATATTTGTTTTCTTCCTTCTGTTATCCCATTACTTATTATAAAATATAAGATGTAAACAGGGCCAGTGCATTTTCTCTTGTACGCATATTAGTTGTATCACGTTAGGTGCAAGTATGACTTCATAATTGTCTTTATTTATTTAGAGATTATACATGGTTTAAGGAGATGTGTACAGGTGCCAAGCTGACAGTGTGGACTGCGATAGTTAATGTTGTGTGTCAACTTGGCTAGGCCATGCTTCCCAGGAGTATGTAATTATCTTCCATTTTGTGATCTGATGTAAAAGGAGTTTTTGGGTGGTGTGGGCTGCATCCAATATATGTGCACACTCTGACAAAGCTCACTTGCTCTTGATCCTGCATCCAACTCATCATTCTCTGACCTCTGCTTCTTGGGACATGAGCCAGCAGTCTGCTGGGGCCTGCAGATTTTGGGATTCACCAGGTCTCATAATCTCACAATCCCATGAGCCAGCCACCTTCCACCTGACCTGCCCATTTTGGATTTGTCAGCCCCTGCAACCACATAAGTCAGGAAAAGCCTCCAGCCTGATGCCAGTCCCACACATTTGGTACTTACTAGCTTCCGGAACTGTATGAGCCACTCACTTGAAATAAATCCTTCTTTCTCTATTTTTATATATAGGCTTCACTGGTTTTGTTCCTCAAGAGAATCCAGCCTAAGATGTGTGGTTTAAATTATTCTCAAGGGGTGAACAGGGACACAGAAAAGAATGAAACAAGAAAAAACAATGCATTTAGCTCCTTGTTTCTCTGGAACTTGGTGTAATTAAAATACTTAGCATTTATCAAGTTATTATTGTTTGCCAGACAAGTGCTGAGAACATTCCTATCTCATTTAATCCTCTCAACCCTATTAAAGTAGGTACTAGAAGTACTGGGGAGATGAAAATATTTAATGTGCATGACTACTAACAGAATGGTTAGAGGTTTGAGTCTACCAGAGGTGCCTTGGAAGAAAGGCCTGGAAATATACTTCTGAAAAAATCGGCCATTTAAAACCTTCGGAGCACAGCTGTACTCTAAAACACATGGGATCACCATCAGTTGGAACTGACTCGATGGTAACTGGGTTTTTGTCTTTATTATTATTATTACTGTACTCATCTTTTAGATATGGAAACTGGGGCTCACGGTGGTCAAAGAACTTGCCCCAAATCATAAAGCTGTGGGTAGACCTTATCTTAAAACATAAGGAAAAGTTAGGTGGGGGGATTGGTGAAGAGTGGGAGTGGCAGAGACTAGGGGCCCTGGTGGTGCAGTGGTTAAGCCCTCAGCTGCTAACCAAGTGGTCAGCAGTTCAAACCCGCCAGCCACTCCATGGGAGAAAGGTATGGCAATCTGCTTCTGTAAAGATTGCAGCCCGTGGGGCAGCTCTATTCTTTCCAATAGGGTCACCATGAATCAGAATTGAATTGACTGCAACGAGTTTTGGGGGCGGCAGAGAAGGGCAGGTATCCATTCTTAAGCATGTGTTAACACAGATCCATGAAGAGCCCAGCTACGTAAGTCATTACCGTGCACACATAAGCCTCGCGGAAATCTTTCTAGCATCTGAAAATTTATACCAAATGAATAAGCTCTACTATAAATGCCACAGTTAAGGTAAATGATATAATTATGTATCTAATTATTTTATAGTATCAAGCGATCCATGATATATTATCACGTAAGATACAGATGTATTTGGTATTATACTTGTAAATTGAACTTCAAATTTTAAATAGGGCTTGTACTTGATTATTTTTATAATGGTATCAAACTTCACAAAATATATATATATATATATGTATATATTCTTTTACTTTAAAGCCTACAACTTCAGTGTGTGGCTTTCTATTATAAAATGTATCTAGGTGTTATTGATGTACTCTGACTTCATTATACTGAACAACATTCATGCTAGTACTGCAATACTAACTAAACAATTAAGCCTTAAACTGATTTACATACCTGTTCAACTGAATTGGTCTTATGCTGAAATCAATCCAGTAAATAAAAGTCACTTGCTACAGTGGAATAAAGAAGATGTTTGAAGGACACCCTAAAACTGTAATTAAAAAAAATTTTTTTAATTATAACCTGAAAGTTATTCAATAACTTCAGGTACATTTTCTAAAAATTGATTTTTAACTAATACATTTAGTGGCCTTCATATAAACAATTAAAATCTCCTTCGTGGACCAACAGTGAAAAAACACGTTCTCATGTTTTAAATATCTTTACTGAAGACTGTTTTCAGAAAAAGTGAAGTATACCTAACTAACTAAAGTTAACTAGTAACATTTTCTAGAGAGCCAGGGAAGCCAATTTGTAAGAATATAACTTTGTTTAATTTAATACCATTTGTATACATAAAAACTGATAGACTAGTTATTTAAAAAGTGTCTTCTCTTTACAATCTACTCTTAATTTCTTTATATAATACTGGGAAAACGTATGCCCCAGGTAAAATTATTTACAAATTTGCCCAAACAGGTTTTACTCTATTTTATTTTCATTTTAGAATTATGAGGTTTCGAAGGTAGAGAAACCTCTGTATTTGGTTAAGAAATTAAAGTAAATATAAGAGAGAGTCACTAACACATTTTTACAGAGACCCAGTACTGGCGTGATAGTCCCCAGGACAATGATTAAACTAAATCTAACAAAAATAAAGGGCAAATCCTGAAGCAGGATGCCCAGGGAATTCAGAAGAGGGTTTTGGGGTGTGAATATAATTCGAAGCAGAGAAATAAAACTAAATATGTAGACTGGATATACCCAGCCAGACTTGTACACAGCGGAGTGACCAGCCACTCGCACCATTTCAATGGTGTCAAACCACAGGAGAAAGCCCCACAAGACTATGTCTGCCCGAATGTCTTGCCGGGACATTATCCTCAGAATTCCTGAGTGGAAGGACGGCTCCACGGGTCCCGCTAACACCGGAGCCAGGCTCCATGCTGCGGCTTCTCTACGGCGGGACATCTCAGCTCTGCTGGCTGCCTGGGAAGGTGCACGGTTTTCTTCTTTTTGCCTCGCTTTTTCAGTCACAGTTGTTATTTGTTGCAAAGTGGTCGTATGAATGTGGCTGTCTTCACTACCTGCAATAAATTCGTGTTAAAAATAACATTGTAAGTATTCTTTCATTTGAGGCCTGTTTTATACATAAAACTTTAAGGCAACAATCTATAGCATACTGAAAAAATACAAACATGCAGAAGACTCTGTCTTTGTATTTTTCGGATATGGATCCTAAATCATTTTTACCAGGTTGTAGTAATAACCATTATAGGTTACTGATCAGGACACTTTCACATATTATCTCATTAAATCCTTAGAACAAAGTTGAGAGACAGCAATTACTGTCTGCAATGGGTGTAGTGTAATAATAAAAAGTGTAATAGTCCCCCCAAAATTCCATTGTCCACCCAGAACCTCAGAATCCGACCTTACTTGGAAATAGCGTCTTGGCAGTAATTAAGCTAAGTGTCAGGGTGAAATCATACTAGACTAGGGTAAGCCCTACATGACAGTGTCCTTATAAGACACAGAAAAGGCACACAGCGACACAGAGAAGAAAGTGGTGTAAAGATGGAAGCAGAGACTGGAGATGAAGTGTCTACAAGTTAAAGAGCACTGAGGATTGCCAACAACAACCAGAAGCTAGGAGAGAAGCATGGGATGGTTTCTCCCTCAGAGCCTCCAGAAGGAACCAACTCTGCCAACACCTTGATTTCAGACTCTGGCCTCCAGAACTGTGAGATAATAAGTTCTATTATTCTGAGTCGCTCAGTTTGTGGTAAATTGCTATGGTCACCCTAGGAAACTAATACACAATCTCATTTTACAAATATAGAAACTGAGGCCCAAGAAGTTAAATGACTTGCCCATGTTCAAATACACAGTAATGGGCAGAGCTGGAATTCACAGAGAGATTTAACTCCAACTGACAAACTCTTAACTTATGGCTGCTATTTTACCTGTCTAGAGGCAACATATCATGTGCTAATTATAAAACATAGAAATATTATAAAAGTAAAGATTGTGATGGCTAAATAAATCTACAAGTTAACCCAGTCCAACCTCATAATTTTATACGTGAAGGAACAGAGACCCACAGGGATGACAAGAACCCAAGTCTCCAGACTTGTTAGGTGCTAAAATTAAAGAATCTATTTGACTGTTGGAGTCACAGTGAAAAATGACACTCTGAATCCAAGATTTTTAAGCTGTTTTTTTCCAAAAGGGTTTCTGAACTGACCAGTACAATTGGTTAGACGGAGAGCATCACTTGTTGCCACGAGACAGTGCCTGGCCACCATAACGGTCACCTGAATGAGAAGGCATTTGACCCATCACTCTCATGCTGGCTGTGCGTGTGTACATGTGTGTATGCATGCACATCGGCACGTACATGTGGGTGTTGAGGTTGGGGGACTATGAAGGAACCATCAACCTCATGACCTACCAATCGTGTACATGGTATTGTTTTCATACATAAAAATAGCACATTATTTTTCAAGCATTTCTCCACGTGAACCCTTTGGTTTTTGCACCATATTTGTTGGTAAGAATTTATCAGGCCTTGACAAAGTTTACTCAGCCAACCTGCTGAACTTTCATATTACCTGATAAGATAAAACTTAAAGGGAGTCATTAGAATGAATAGTTCTAAAGGTTAAAGAAACAAAGTGAAAAAAAAATGTGTTAAATTGTATTGCACTAAAAGTGAAAACATTTTAAAACTAAAAAGTTACTATGATTAAAAAAAAATTGATGACTAAAAAATGCTTTTTTACTATAAACAGTTGTTTTTTTGTAAAAAAAAACAGTATATCTTATCTTTTTTATGCAATTAACTTTAAAAATTTTAAGCATGAATAGAGTATTACTGATTTCTGGTATGAATCATTCCTAAGTAAATGCCAGGACCCATGACCCTTAATTCCCGAGAGCAACATCAGAGGTCACAGTAGCATGGGTGGGTATCATTTGAACAGATAATATTCAAGGAAGAGAGAAATTCTGTACTAATTGACATTATTTTAGTATTCACAGAATCATCTCTTTTTAAACTCCGGTGTTCACTGGCATCAATTGCATATCTCATTTTCCTAAAAACAGTCAATACAGAAAATATATTTCGAGAGTACATCATGTCCTAGAGAACTCTTCTTCTTGGTAGATAAAGCTGTGTGAATGAAGATCCAAATTCCCCTGTCAACATTGAGAACACAGTGCTTAATTTTGGCTTTTGAGGAGGATTGCAAATTCAGCATTGTTTCAAAGTCAGGAAGAAGCAGGCTAAGAAGAAACACATTAACATTTTTCAAATAGTCACTGAAAGTCTTAAAAGCTGAGACTCTAAGAGCTGTTTGTAAGGACAGTGAATTCTTAGCTAGAGTTTGTTTTTGGTGGGATTCTAAAGCCCCCATTCATATGTATTTGGTGAAATTAGAGCTGAGAGCTTCCTATCTTTCCACAGCGCCTTAAGGACTAGATTTGGGGGCACAGGGACTCTGCTATCCTCTTCCCAGTGAGAAGCACTAGAACTTGTGCCTGAAAAGCTCGGTTGGCCTCTCTGGGAGGGTAGGGAAGAGCTGAGGAAACCAGAAATCTTTTGGTGGTTAGAGTGGACCAGCAAACGTCTTCCTGAGAAATGTAAACTTTCACGTATTTGTTACTGTTCCTGTTGGCTCCATGATTAGTTTCTCCTCCAAATTATTATTTTTTTAATTTTCACTTACAACTGTTCTCATTCTTTTTCTTGTTGTTATCATTCTATTTGTGGTAAAACAATATTTATTTGTACAAAGTCTGTGAAAGATACAAGCATAAAGAGAGCTCTGTGCTCACTTCCTTAGAGGTTCATATTGACCTGTAAAAAGTAAAAATAGCCAGCCATTTGCACAGTCCCTGCATCTGACGCCAGTTGACAAAACAACCTTTTGTCTTTACTGTGCAAACCAAATAACTATGAAAATGTCATGTCGATAACAAGTATATGTTTATTTTACTCTAGCATTATTTGCATCAATTTATTTCTGTCTCTAGCTGGTTCCCGTTAAGTTTTAGAGTTAGAACGCGGCGAATCGTAGTGAAGAATTCGCTACACTGAATAGGCATTCCTCTTGCAAAGAGAATTGGAAAGTGATACAAGATATTTAAATAAAAAGAGAGAGTAGCAGAGAAACAGACACAGAAATCACCAGGAAAGGTAACCTAACAACAAACCAAAAAGGAAGCCGATACTAAAAATGCACTATTTAGCCTCCCAGCTGCCTGTTATAAGCAGAAATTAGAGTGGCGTACCATGCTGGGCACTGGGGATAGCGTAGCAAATAGTGTGGACACAGCCCTTGCTTTTATGACTCTTAGAATCTACTGGGGGCACAAACATTAGGCAAATAATCATACCAATAAATATAGAATGATAAATTGTGGCAAGGCCTTCAAAAGAAAGTAGGTGATGTGATGAGAAACCATCATGGGGGATCAGAATCAGACTGGGAAGTCGAGGTAGGCTCATCTGAGAAGTGACATTCAAACTGAGACCTGACGACAATAGGTAGGGATTAATTAGGCACATGTACTGTCATTATGAGTCTGAGCCAACTTGACAGCAACTAACAAGAGTGGAGACAGGGAGTTCCTGTACTGCCAGCACCTAGCGGAGTGCCTGGTATGGAATAAAGCCTCCATAAAGACTTGCTTAATAAAAGATGGGAGGCGTTCCTCTTCTGGAGAGCATCTGCACCAGGGAGCAATAAGCATCCTGAGGAAAAACCTGAACCAAGGCTAGTAGGCGAAAGCATGCAAGCTTGGCCCAACATCAATCTCCTGGAGTCAAAAAGAAGGAATTTTGAGTCCTGCAAAGGGTCTATCACTCCAATTGCCCACTGGCCTCAGTCTTAGAGCCCTTTACACAAGCCCACAAGGACTGATTTCACTAACAAGCCTGGAAGACACTCAGAGCACCTGGCAGTGCAGCCTGGGGACCTACATGTCTCATCGGTAAGAGAAGATGCAACGTGGCGTTGGGCCCAGCAGAGCATGCCAGCACGTCATGGCACCTGCATAGCCCAGCAGGGCTGGGGTAGACATACATGGGAGAGAGATGGCACCAATAGCAGCATGACATCAAGGCCTTTTACAGGGCCTCCAAGGCACCAGCAGCACCAAGGGCCACGCTCAAGGGAAGGAAAGGGCAGATTTGTGATATCAAGAAGATATATTTGTGAACACATAACAAAGCACTCCCTCCTGTTCAGAAATAGGAGTCTGGGAGTGCTACAATAGCAGGTGGCAGCAAAGCCTGAGAAAAATAGTTTACAACCCATCAACAGCAAAAACAACCAAAAAACGTTGACGTGACTGACTCACGTCAACTGCATGTGTGTCAGAGTAAAATTGTGCTCCAAAGGGTTTTCGGTGGCTGATTTTTTGGAGGTAGATCATCAGGTCTTTCTTCCAAGGCACCTCTGGGCGAACTTGAACCTCCAACCTTTCAGTTAGCAGCCAAGTGCTTTAACTGCACCACCCCAGGACTCCCTTACGATACATAAGACCCCACTATTAATGGACACAGAGTGTAAATAAGAAGCAACAAAGAATGTCTGCACAATGTATACGCTAGCAGCTCAGCAACCTATGTCACCCTCTTGAACCCAAGACAAGCAAATTTACATATTAGAAATCTAGGACCTATGCCTTTAATTTCAAACTGGAGCCAAAAGCTTTCATTAGTTAATAATGATATAGAGAAATGAGCTTGGTCTTATAAAACAATGCATGCTTAGTTTCTCTTACCCTATCAGTCTCCCTGAAATAAGCATCTCAAAAATATCTTGCCACGGTCAAGTATTTCATTTTACACAATACAATTATTCATATACTTTTCCCACTTAGGAAAACATTGACAATTTAACACCAAATTGTTAAAATCATATAAAGTTATCCTAATCAATGGGAGCCCTCTCTCAAGATTTGGATAGCACCTGATGTTCTATGTCTGTTGGCCACGGGGCTCACTCCAATATAGTTTTTGGCCTGATCTTCGCTGACCTAATCCTGACAGCTGGTACTTCACTAGAAGGTATAAATCAGAAATTCTAACCTTCTCTCACTTCAGTCTGGTAAATGGTTACTTATTTCTTGAGAAGCAGAAAAAAAAAAAAAAAAAAATCCTGGAACGTGTGTTCCTGAAACTTCCTTCTTTTAAATAGCAAAGAGAGGCTGTGAAAGGAAATGCCCGCCTCCTTGGCATGGTCTCGAACCCAGGGTTCCTCATACATACTCCTTCAACATATTGCAAAACACTCTATGGAAACCCAGCTCCACACGGAGTCCTTAAAAAACTTTTCCTTAAAAAGAAAAGAGGAACCCAAAATGCCATTTGTTTAATTCAAAGAAAAGCAACATCCCTTTACTCTTTTTGGCTAAGGTGTGATGAGTTCGTTTTCAAGGAATCTGGAAAGCTGGCTACTTGATGAACTTGGATTGGATCTCTCAGTTTTTCAGTTGCTATTTGTCAGTGCTTCTAAAAGCTTCTCTCATCAGGGGTTCTCAGTCAGGGTGGGCATCAGAATTACTTGTGGAGCATTTAAGAAGTACAGATGCCAGGATGTACTCCCTATATGGTGATCAGGAGGACCAGCTCATGCATATGCATTTTGAAGACTCCCCTGGTGGGTCTGGTGAGTGCCCACCGTTAAGAGCCCCTGTATGTATGTTAACCAGTGGCTCCTGATTCACTGGACATAGTTTTACCAGTTTCTGGTTGCAGTCAAGTCAACTCTGACTCATGGCGACCCCACCTGTACTCCATTGGGTTTTCAAGGATGATATTTTGGAAGTAGCTTGCCAGGCCTTTCTTCAGAGGCACCTCCAGATGGACTCAAATCTCCATCCTTTCTGTTAGCAGTCAAACGCGTTAGCTATTCGCACCGCCCAGGGACTCCAGACGTAGTTTAAAAGTTCAATAAAAATTAAAATTGCCATTTATTTAAGAAATTATGTTTTAGTAATTCAATAACAAGAAGAAATAACTCAAAAAGTAACAATTCCTTTTCCTCCCTATATTCTTGATCTGTGAACTCCCAAGCCCAGCTCAGTTCTACAGTTCTATTTTTTCTACAGTCAATGCTCAAATTTTTGAGTATCACTAACAAAATATTGTGGAGACAGGTCCCAGGACAAATTCATGGTTCCCACAATTTGCTGTACCCTCAACATGGCTCCGGCATTCAGCTTCTTGTTCCTGGCCCACAGCAGTTATCCAAACCTTCCTTCTGTTAAAGATTCGTTCCCTTCCCTTCACCCCTTGTCCTCAACACATAACTTTGTTTCCTGTTTCCCAGAGAAATTGGGGCATTATCAGCTATGAACTAACTGGGCATTCATTCTACTCAACTGCCCCGTCACATTTCACAAATGTGAATCATCTGGGGAGCTTTCAGAATTACTGATGCCTGGGCCCCATGCCCAAAGATGATGCTTTAATTATATGGGATGCAGTCTGGGTCTCAAAAATTTTAAATGCCCCTTACAAAAAAGCCAAACCTATTGCCGTGGAGTCGATTCTGACTCACAGCGACCCTCTAGGATGGAGTCCAGCTACCATCACAGAGTTTCCAAGGAGCACCTAGTGGATTCAAACTGCCGGCCTCTTGGTTAGCAGCCGTAGCACTTAACCACAACGCCACCAGGATTTCCAAATGCCCCTTAAAAGGTGACCCTAATGTGCAGCCAAGGGTGGGAACCGTTGCTCTATATTGGGGATAATAAATCAAATCATTCAATGAGCTTTTCTTTTTAGAAAATCTGCTGTTGTTGTTGGGTGCCCTGGAGTCAATCCAACTCAGAGTCACCCCATGACACAAAGTAGAAATGTCCCATAGGGTTTCCTGTAATCTTTACAGGAGCAGGTGGACAGATCTTTCTCCCACAGAGTCACTGGCTGGTTCAAACCCACTGACCTTTAGGTTAGCAGCCAAGCACTTAACTGATGGACCATCTGGGCTCTTTTTTAAAAAACCTACACATGCCCAAGTCCCATCCCTTGATTTTGACTCAGTTCATGGGGGCTGGCTGCGCTTGGCACTGATATTTTTAAGACATTCTATTAAGATCCATTATTTAGAATGAAAATGCCAGAAGAAATGGCTAGAAAGACAATCCAGACAAGGATCTAAAAGCTTTGCCAGATCAAGTAAATAAATATGCTTATTATCCTGTCTAATTTATGGGTTACATATATATTCATGAATTTGTTCCCTACAGAGAATCCAACTTCTTTCTTTGATTAGACTTTTAATGTAAAAAGTTTTGAGAAAAAAATGGCAAATACATCACTTTGGAGTGAAACAAGACTTTTAAGCATAACACTAAAGACAGAATTCATAAAGTGAATATTCATTGGTTGGACTATATTGAAAACACCATAATAAAATTAAAAGACAAATGACAACTCTGAAAATATGTGCTACCCTCATGACAGACCAAAGTTTAATGTCCTTAATATTTTCGGAACTCATGAATCAGTAGTATTATAAAAAAAAAAAAAAAAAAGTGGACATACCAACAAAAAAATAGGTCAAGGACCCAAATACATGATTCAAAAGAAAAGAAAAACTAAATAGCCAATGAACCTATGGGAAAATGTTCAATGCAACTAGCTAGGGCTTTAAAAACCAAATTATAAAGCAATAAGATACTACTTTTGTCTTCGAGATTGGCCAAGATAAAAAGGAATAAATTATCTTATGTTACAAGGTTGAGGATAAACAGGTGTTTTCTTACATTGCTGTTTGGAGGGTAAATTAGGGCATTCTTTAGAGAGAGAGAAATTTTACTACACATATCAAAAACTTTAAAGCGTTGCATACACTTTGAGCCAAAAAATCCATATCTAGGCATTTAACCTAAGAAAATAAACATCTGTGTTGCTGAGGTCCCTGCAGCACTTGGCTCAAGTGTCTGGGTATTAAAGAGATTACACAGAAGGAATTGGACTAGGGCCATTGCGAGCAGATTTATTTGAAAACCTTACCCTGCCAGCGTCACACCTGGCGCCTCTTACTGCTGGGACAGTGAAACCACCTCCTCTGCAGAGCTCTGATGTTTTCCACTCATATAGCCTGTTGATCTCACCTTTAGCAAGCCCTCTCTGACTATGCAGATATCCCTAATGGAGCCACTCTTGCCACGCCGTTTATACAATCCTCCTATGACCCCTTCTGTGTTTCTCCGCATGTGTAAAAAAAAACAACTGTGTAGCCAGTCCATAATAGTCCCTTTCTTCCGGCAGCCTTGTTGCCAAGGAGTCTGGGCATGCGCAGATGCTCCCAGTCTCCTGAGGCCACTCACTGCGGTCATCATCCTGATATCATTTGGCTCTTGTCCAGCGGCAGTTAACTCTCTCTGTCCCCAGATTCTGCTCCGCCAGTCACCTCGCAGTGGTTTTCTAACTCCCACACATACCACAAGGTCCTTTTCAACACAGACCACTTGCCCCATACGTGTATGCATGTGCACAAATCATAGCTTAGCTCTTCATCTCCCCCACCCAACTCACCTTACCCATATCCCAGCTCTTTCCTTCTCAGATCATTCTGAACAAGAGGCATAACAGCGGTGTTTGTAATTGTTAAAAACTAGGGGAAAGAATCTAGTTGTCCAACAACACGGGTTAGCTAAATAAATCGTGGTTTATTAATGCAATGGAATATTACTCAACCAATGAAAATGACACAGTAGAAGAATATGTAATAACAAGAATGATATCTACCATATATTGTTAAGAAAAGGTTGCAAAATAGGTTTTCTTAACCAAAAAATGTACATCAAGTTTCCATCAGTCATAAGTTTCTAGTTTATGGGATTATGGATGATGTCCATTTTCTTCTTTTTTTTTTTTTTCTTTTTTTGCTGCTTATCTCTATTTCTCTATTTTATAACCTTTTTAAATGAATATGTATTATTTTAGAAAAACAGAATATTAGAAATAAAACAATTCAAAATGGAATGCTAAAGAAGTTACGTGTGTGTGTGTGTGTGCGTGTGTGTGTGTGTGTTGAACCTCAAACCTGTGTGTTTTCCACCAGGATGGACCTGATGGAAACTCCAAAGCTGTACTCACCCAGAGCAGCAGCAATCACAAGATCTTGGATGGGGAGCTTGCTTTGCCTCTGGGTGGCACAATGTCATGATTCCCAAGGTACCAGGGGCTGAAGATGTACAGAGTTGGCCACCGAGTTAAAGTGCTGATCTCGAAATGGGTATAGCCTATGACTCTAAACGAGGTCCTAGATGAATGGTTTTCATGCATTTAGCAGCAGAATCATTTTTCCTTTTTTTTTAAATGAAATCTTACATAAAGTATCAAAACATAAAAAAAAAAAAAAACTGTCTTGATCTGGTTGAAGTAAGAACCGTGTCACGCAGAGATCCCAATTCAAGGTTTTCACAGTAGCTCTTGAAGCAGCTTCATAGACTTTCAAAATGACAATTTGAAAAGCAAACAGTAGTTGATTTCAAGAAGGCAACTTCCACTCCAGCAACAGGTTTGTTGGTTTGGGGTATGAAATCCGACTGAAGTTATTTTTGCTTCCCAGACATAACCATTCACTGCGTGTACTCCTGAGTTCCTCGAGGCCCAAGTTTCCCTCTGTCTAGAAAGCCTTCTTCACTTTGTTTGCCCACAAACTCCAACGAATCCCAGATATTCTCTTTAGTCTGTTCTAACCTCCAACACCTTAGAGAAAAATAGGTCTTCCCTCATCTGTGGCCCCATAGTACTTTAACTATTATACTCCCTTACACAGCTTTGCAATATGAAGTCTGAGCTGGGCTACAAATGCTGCTCAAATTCATCCTGCAGATAGAATTGAAAACGCTTGCTTTAACCATGGGCTCCCTCATGTGTTTATTTGCATCCACTAGCTTATAAGGGGGTTAAGGACTCTAGGTGGAGGGACAATGAGGGGCAATCTAATGGTGACCATGATTGGGGTTCAGACCTATGTAAGGAGAAACCATAAGACCTTCATGGAAAGAAGCTACCTCAGAGGAAGAAGGAGCCTGGGCTGCCAGACTCAGCCACAAGATCTAAGGAAATGGTGGTTCCCAGTGGAGTAGAATGACCATCACTTGAAATCACTGAAGCCAATATCCCAGAGGCAAGTAACAGCAGTACTAACAGTGTTTAGAGGAAAGGGTCTAGCAGGAGTGATGGAAAAATAGCATGCCAACTTGGTGCATGAGAATGGCAACTGAGAGTAAAGTAGGAGCAAAAGGAGATTCAAAGATCTAGACCAAGAAAAGAGAACATCGAGACCTACCCTGGCCCTGGTTTCAACATAAAAGAGGGAATAGGATGGGAGAGGAAGAGGAAGATGGAGGTCCAGTTACTAAGCAGTTAGCTGAGCTAGCAAAATTCAGATGGAAATGTTAAAGTGCTCACACTACTGACCAGTAAGAGCTGGGGACATTCAGTTTATACATTGTATTCTTGTTATTTGTTCACATGACAGGGAGTTTGACATTATTAAGTTCCGTGTACATCTATGAGATTGCCATGCCCTATGTATTTACCAGAAAAATATTCCCACGCGAGACTCAGTATACGTGAACCGCCACACATAGAAGTTGTGACATGGTAATCACTTGATGCTGAGGGATTTCTGTTTATAAGAGGAAGTTAGCAGAAAATATTACTTTATAAGCATATTTGACATATATGAAGAACTTTTTTTAAAAAATTTAGAAAAAAGAAAAGCTGCACAAGGAACAAAGCTTTGTTGCTTGGAATTAAGATGGTTAAGATGGAAGAAGAGTGTCCGCAAATCCAAGCATTGGGGATTACCTTAGTTTCATCTAGTAATAGATCAAAACTGCTATAGCCAGACAGAAATGTATGCATTTTGAACTATCTAGATACAGTACAGAACAGAATATATTCACTTTTTCCACATTTTCTAAAGGGAGTCAAAGTATCCTAAAACTTGTTCATCACCTCACTCCTTCTCCACCTCTTTGATTCTGAAGTACCAAGTGTAGTAAAACCATATACTTGCCCAGGTTCAGATTTATGTATTATAATTTATATATCTTATATTTATGCATTAATTTAAGTTCCAGGGAATAAATGAGAATGCCTCATGAATGCAATATTGATCTAATCTATTTTGTGTATGCATGCTAACATGGGTATAGGAGATTATTTGAATTAAAAGTTTGTGTAAAAATTATATGCATATATTAACGTTTACACAGGTATGCTGAGTGAACGCTATGTTTCTAAAGTGTGGTTTTATTAAACAGTGGGGCCAGTAAACCGAACATTAAACCCTCCAAAGTTCAGACAAACAGCTGAGGAAGGAGGCTGTCATGGATTGAGTTATGTCCCCCCAGAATGTGTATCAGTTGGTTTGGGCCATGATTCCCGGAATTGTCCGCTTGTCCTATGTGTTGTAAATCCTGCCTCTATGATGTCAGTGAGGGAGAATGAGTGGCAGCTGCGTTAGTGAGGCAGGACTTAACCTACAGGATGGATTGTGTCTTCAGGCAATCTCTTGAGATATAAACGATAGAAGCAAGCAGAGAGACAGCCAAGAAAGCAGTGCCCGGAGCAGGGCGGGTCCTTTGGACCTGGGTCCCTGTGCCTGAGAAGCTCCTCTACCAGGGGAAGCTTGATGAGAAGGCCGACAGAGAGAAAAAGCCTTCCCCTGGAGCTGACACCTCGAATTTGACCTTTTAGCCTACCTTACTCTGAGAAAATAAACTTCTCTTCGTTAAAGCCATCCACTTGTGGTATTTCTATTATAGCAGCACTAGATGGCTAAAACAGAGGCTTTTCAACTAAGAAGAAGCAGTTGTACAAAATGTTCAGGAGTCTTTTTCCCAAGACTGACTTCTTCCTTGGGTTCCTCTCCAATTCTCACTGCCATCATCTTTTCTGGATACAGGGAAAGCCCCCTTTAAAAATCCAACTCCTCGTTTACAAAAATAAAATGCCATTAACTTATTCCCAAAAACATGCATGTGCATTTTTTAAAAAGAACTTTGACTAAAATCTTGGACAGAAAAGATCACATTAACATGGAAAATAGTCATTAAAAATAGTCCACTTCCAAATAGGGTTGTATCCTTAAGGAGCCTAGAGAAGTAGCAAAGGGTGTGGAGACTCCCAAATCTCCTCAGCTTAAGATAAATTCACTTGGCTCTGGAGGGCAGATATAATTTAGGAGTGCCTTTTGCTCAACAGCCGGCCCATGCTGCCATCTTATCTCCCTTGTCACCTGTACTCTTCAAACAGAAGTCTATCATCTCCCACCCCAGGACAAAGTGCAAAAATGTGAAGCACAAAGTCTCAGGTTTCCTGGTGCCCTTTATTTCAGTTTTGCTTTTCAATCTGAGGAGCAAGGGCGACTAGCAGGTTGGTGATAGATGCCCCGTAAGTGATTGACTGGCTGCTTCCTTCCTGGCTGTAGTAGTCATCCCTGCCAGCTCTGACGCATTCACCTATGACTCACTCAATTTACTCCATCCATCCGGTCAGAAAGTGAGTTTACAAAATTTAACTCAACAGTTGCCGTCCAGGCAATCAAACTCAAGGTGACTCCATGTGCATCAGTGCTCCATAAGAGTTTCCCATGGCTGATTTTTTTGCTGATAGATCACCAGGACTTACTCCTGAGGTGTCTCTGGGTGGCCTTGAACTTCTACCTTTTCCATTAGCATCCAAGCACTTACCTGTTTACGCCACCCAAGGACTCCTTCCAAAATCTACCCATTTCAGATTCACGATAAGACAAAATCTCAGCCATATAATAGAGTGTACAAATATGGTGAAATTAAACACAGATACTATTATATACAATTAAATGGAACTTGAGGGAATTTATGACTGAACAAACAAAATATTCAGTTAACAAAATACTGGTTTTTTAGGCCAGCCTGTATTTAGTTTTGATTGGTCGCTTTGGAGGAATCTGGTATTTCATTATTTTATTAGTGTGATCTTTGACATTTTTACAATCCAGTATTAAAACTTCACAATGCTGTATAAAATAAATGCAGTAATCATATTAATTTCCACGTCAAAGTCATCCAAACTAAACTATTTATTCATCTAAACTTACAGTTTTAAGAGCACTCTTAGAAAAATGTAAATACATAATTATTTACTCAGATGATTTACTTACTAAACATTATAATTTTTGGTACTTAATATTTGGCAACTTTATCAATATATCAAAATATAAATAAGAATAACTAGCTATCAAAATTGCTTTTTCAATAATCATATTTAGATATCTTCATTTGCAACGATCTATCAGTAATACTTGCTAAGAAAAGGCGTCATTAAACATAAAGGGGTGGCAGAAAGGTGAAAGAAATAGGAAACTTTTTAAAAAATTATATTTAGAACAATACTTACTCTTTTGACTCCCTTTGAGAGGATAGATCCTGAGTTTTTCAATAATATCAACCACGATTAAGCAAGTCAGAACCAGAGACACTGGCAGGTCTGGTAAAGCTGATACATCAGTGGAACCATTAATGTTCTTTTGAACCTGTGTTTAGAAAACCATTTAGAAGCATTAAATTATTGTGCTTTCTTGGTTCAAAATTCTTTTCATAGTGTGAAAGCAGCACTAAATTGAATATAAATACATTTACTAAAAACACTAGAAGCTTGGTTTTCAGCTTGTCCATTTTAAACCCCACAAGGTCTAGAACCATGTGATGAAGGATTCACATTAATGAAAGGGAATTCAGTTGAAGGTAGAGCTTGGTAAATGCGTGTAAAAATGTAACAGTAGGTGCCCAGCAATGGTGGAATGTGTTCCTCTTGCAGGGCACAGGCTTTGAGAGTCCGGTCTCAAAAAGCTAAGGGGACAGAAATTAAAGTTTAGGATCTTCCAAGGAGGGAGAGCCCGGGCAAACCCAGCAAGTTTTGGGTACTTCCTTCATCTCACTACAATAAATAAATAAATAAAAAGAACTACGGCAAGCATCATATTAATGGCGAAATGTTGAAAGTTTTTCCCTGAGATCAAGGTGAGGACAAAGATGCTGCTGTGACCACTTCTATTCAGCATTGTACTTGAGGTCCTAGGCAGTTATATTAAGACAAGAGAAAGAAATCCATAGCATTATTATTGGGGGAAAATATATCATTATTCATAGACTATATGATTGTATAAGAAATCACCCTCCCAAAATTTGATAAATTATTTCTACATACAAACAGCAAAGAGTTAAAAAATGAGACTTTAAAATATGATTTGAATTTTTTTTTAATTCTATGTAACCCCAATCAAAATCCCAATATTTTGTGTGGAAAATGATGAAGTGATTCTGAAATTTATATGGAAATACAAAGAGACAAGGTACTGTAAAAGAAAAAAACAAGATGGGAGGATTTACTCTTCTGGATTTAAAGAGTATTACAAAGCTACAAGAATTAAGACAACATGGTTATTGGTACAGGGATTAAAAACTAGGCAATGGGATGGGGCAGAACAGAAAGCCCAGAAGCAGACTATGTATACGCACAGTTGCCTCATAAGAAAGATAGAACTGTAAAGAAATGGGGAAAGTCATTTTAATTAATGGTACTGGGCCCATTGAATATTATTCAGAAAAACTACAACTTGACTCCCTGCTGTACCACATATTGTCATTGTTAGGTGCTGTCGAGTTGGTTCTGATTCATAGCGTCCATATGTACAACAAAACGAAACACTGCCAGGTCCCGTGCCACCCTCACAACCTTTGCTATGCTTGAGCCCATCATTGCAGCCACTGTGTCAATCCATCTCATTGAGGGCCTTCTTTTTCGCTGACCCTCTATTTTACCAATCATGAGATCCTTCCCCAGGGACTGGCCCCTCCTGATAACATATCCAAAGTACAGGAAACGAAGTCTTGCCATCCTAGCTTCCAAGGAGCATTCTGGCTGTATTTCTTCCAAGACAGATTTGTTTGTTCTGGCAGTCCACGGTATATTCAATACTTTTCACCAACACCATAATTCAAAAGCAGCAATTCATCTTCAGTCTTCCTTATTCATTGTGCAGCTTTCACATACATATGAGGCAATTGAAAATACTACATGCGCAAAAGCCAATTCCAGATGGATTATGAATTTAACTGAGAACGGTGAAATAATACAGCCCCAAAATATACTATAAGGGAATATCTTCAGGACCTCAAGGTAGGAAAATAATTCTTAAACAAGGTATAAGAAGCAGTATCCATCAAGGAAAGAAATTGATAAATTGGACTATTTTAAAATTAAGAATTTTTACTCATCAAAAGATACTATTATATTAATACCTAAAGCACATAAACAAATTTTTTTTTTTAAAGTACAAAGGGAAGTCACAGAGTGGTAGAAGATATTTGTAATACGTATAATCAACACAGGGTTTGTCTGAATACATAAATAATTCTTCCAAATCAATAGGAAAAAGATAAGCAAGAAAATAAAAAATGAGCAAGAAGACTTGAACATGCATTTAATAAAACATGACCAACAACGTATGAAAAGATGCTCAACCTCATTAATTACTAGAGAAACGCAACTTAAAAATTACAATGACACACAAGAACATACCCACCAGAATGGGTAAAATAAAACAATTCGCAACACAAGTGCTGGTGAGAACACGGAGCAACAGCAATGCTCATGCTCTTCTATTGGACGTCTAAATTTCTACAATCACTGTGGAGAACTGTTTGGCATTATCCGTTACAATCGAACATTTGAATATCCTACGACCCATCAGTTCAACACAAGGATATTTAGCAGCTGAAAGGCATGCACGTGGACACCAGAGACATATTCAAGGATGTTCACAGCGTCATTATTTGTGATAGCTAAAATGAATAAATCGTGATAAAATCGTAAAATAAAATACGGCAATGAAACCGAATGAGCCACATAGAGTTACGCACAAAAACATGACTCTCACAACCATACTTTTGAATAAAAGAAGCCAGACACAAATATATACATACATTTATGTATGTAAGTAATAAACATACGTGTGTATATGTATATAAAATGTTTGATTGCCGTCATAAAACGTTCAAACACTGACAAACGAATCTGCAGTGTTAGAAGTTAAGACACGTTACCTCTGGGGAGGAAGAAAACGTAATCATTGCAAGGAACATGGGGCTGGCTTCTAGGTAGCTGGTGATGTTCTGTGTCTTGACTTGAGTCATGTTTACACAGAGATTTGCTTTGTAATATTCCATTGATATTGTACATTTGTGTTTTGCGCATTTTCCATTTGTGGTTACACTACATTGAAACGTAAAATAAGAAAAAAGGAAATGAAAGTACGTAACAGTGAGGGAGACATGGAAAAAAATGAAAAAGGGCTATTGAACTATAAATATGCCTCATGTTATGATAGTGGTGTTCCTTGAAATGGTGTAAACTGATTTTTGCTTTGATTTTTTTAAACACGTTGGGTACCTCTCAACTACTTTACAAGGATTTTGGGGTGAGGAGAATGAAAAATCTAAATTAAAAACTCATCTGTTGCAATTTGTTTAATGCATGTATATCTACATGGTCTTCTGAGATTGTTCTGTAATTTGTCCTAACAGAGCATCTAGGGCATGTACTAACAATGATGTCACTGCTAAGGACACTTGTCTTATAACACTCATCATATTACTTTAACTGCCTGTTTATTTTTCTCCCCGAGTCAGTAAATTAAATTACTGATGGCGAGAGACTTTGTCATATTTCCTAAGTGCTGTATCCCCAGTACCTAACAGTGCCTAAAAACCCTGGTGGTGTAGTAGTTAAGTGCTATGGCTGCTAATCAAAAGGTCAGCAGTTCGAATCCGCCAGGTGCTCCTTGGAAACCCTATTGGGCAGTTCTACTCTGTCCTATAGGGTCACTATGAGTCGGAATTGACTCGATGGTAATGGGTTTTAACAGTGCCTGGCATGTAATAGGAAACCCTGGTGGCGTAGTGGTTAAGTGCTACAGCTGCTAACCAAGAGGTTGGCAGTTTGAATCCACCAGGTGCTCCTTGGAAACTCTATGGGGCAGTTCTACTCTGTCCTATAAGGTTGCCATGAGTCAGAATCGACTCGACAGCAGGGGGTTTGGTTTGGTTTGGTGGCATGTAAACTGCACTGAATGAATAGTCGCTCAAAATATAAATGAAGTATGACAGAGTACTTGAAGTCGTACACTTTGGAGAAATGAAAATTATATCTGACACAGCACCTTGGAAATTATTAAGCTGAGTGAGACAGTCTTCTTTGACCCTTTTGGCTAATGAAGTTCTCACAGCCTGAAAGTTCCACCTATAACATCACTGCCCTGTAAACATCCATCATTCAGAATCCATCATCCATATTCAGTCGAAACATAAACTCGAAGTTATTTTTCTTTTTATCAAACTTTAGATGAAGGTTTATAGAACAAACTAGTCTCTCATTAAATAGTACACATATTGTTGTATGACATTGGTTAACAACACCAAGACATGTCAACGCTCTCCCTTCTCAACCCTGGGTTTCCTATTACTAGCTTTCCTGTCCCCTCCTGCCTTTAAGTCCCTGCCCCAGGGCTGGTGTGCCCCTTTAGTCTTGTTTTGTTCCATGGGCCTGTTCAATCTTTGGCTGAGGGGTGAACCTCAGGAGTGACCTCATTACTGAGCTGAAAGGGTGTCCAGGGGTCATACTTTCAGGATTTCTCCAGTCTCTGTCAGGCCAACAAGTCTGGTCTTTCTTTTTAAATTAGAATTTTGTTCTACGTTTTTCTCCAGCTCTGTCCAGGACCCTCTATTGTGATCCATGTCAGAGAGCAGTCAGTGGTGGTAGCCAGGCACCATCTAGTTGTACTCGACTCAGTCTGGTGAAGGCTGTGGAAGATGTGGTCCATTAGTCCTTTGGAGTAATCTTTACCTTGTGTCTGTAGTTTTCTTCATTCTTCCTTGCTCCCGAAGGGATGAGACCAGTGGAGTATCCTAGATGGCTGCTCACAGGATTTTAATACCCCAGACCCTACTCACCAAAGTAGAATGTAAAACATTTTCTTTATAAGCCATGTTGTGCTAATTGAGCTAGATATTCCCCAAGACTATGGTCCCCACAGCCCTCAGCCCAGCAATTCGGTCCCTCAGGGAGTTTGTATGTGTTATAGAGCTACCATTACCTTGCCTTGTACAAGTTGTGCTGGATTCCCCAGTATTGTGTACTGTCTTACCCTTCACAGAAGTTACCAGTTACCTATTGTCTATTAAGTGTTTTTCCATCCCCACCATTCTCCTTCCTCATAACCATCACAGATTGTTTCTTTTTGTGTGTGAACCTTTTCATGAGTTTTTACAGTAGTGGTCTCATACAATATTTGTCCTTTTGTGATTGACTTATTTCACTCAGCATAATGCCTTCAGATTCATCCATGTCATGAGATGCTTCACAGATTCATCATTCTTCTTTATCATGCATAATACTCCACTGCGTGTATGTACTGCACTTTGTTTATCCATTCATCTGTTGATGGGCATCTAAGTTGTTTCCATCTTTTTGCTATTGTGAACAATGCTGCAATGAACATGGGTGTGCATATATCTATTCGTGTGATGACTCTTATTTCTCTAGGATATATTCCTAGGAGTGGGATTCCTGGATCATATGGTATTTCTATTTCTAGCTTTCTAAGGAAGCACCACATCATTTTTCAAAATAGTTGTATCATTTTGCATTCCCACCAGCAGTGCGTAAGAGTTCGGATCTCCCCACAGCCTCTCCATCATTTGTTTTCTGTTCTATTGATTCGTGCCAATAATGCGAGGCTGAGATGGTATCTCATTGTGGTTTTATTTTGCATTTCTCTGATGGCTAGAAATCCTGAGCATTTCCTCATGTGTCTGTTGGCCACTTGAATGTCTTCCTTGATAAAGTGTCTGTTCATTTCCTTTGCCCACTTTTAATTGGACTATTTGTCTTTTTGTTGTAGAGGTGTTGGATTTTCTAGATTTTAGAGATTAGACCTTTGTCTGATTGGTAATAGCTAAATTTTTTTTACCAGTCTATACGTTCTCTTTTTACTCTTTTGGTGAAGTCTTTTGATGAGCATTTAAAGTGTTTAATTTTTAGAAGTTTCTGATTATCTAGCTTATTCTCTTGAGCTTGTGTGTTGTTGGTTGTGCTTAGTATTTTGTTAACGCTGTATACTAGGGCATCCAGCGTTGATCCAATTTTTTCTTGTATGAAATTCATAGTTTTTGGCTTTATGTTTAGGTCTTTCATCCATTTTGAGTTAGTTTTTGTATATGGTGTGAGGTATGGGTCTGTTTCATTTTTTTGCAGCTGGACATCCAGTTTTGCCAGCACCATTTGTTAAAAAGACTGTCTTTTCCCTATTTGATGGACTTTGGGCCCTTGTTGAAGATCAAGTGAACATAGGTGGATGGATTTACATCTGGGTTCTTAATTCTGTTCCACTGGTCAATGTGTCTGTCATTGTACCAGTACCAGGCTGTTTTGACTACTATAGCTGTATAGGAGGCTCTGAGGTCAGGTAGTGTGAGTCCTCTACTTTACTGTCCTTCTTCAATAGTGTTTCACTTGTGCAGGCCTTCTTCCCTTTCCATATAAAGTTAATAATAAGGTTTTCCATCTCTTTAAAGAATGTTGTTGGTATTTGGGTTGGGATTGCATTGTATTTGTAAATCACTTTGTGTGGAATTGTCATTTTCACAATGTTGAGTCTACCTATCCATGAGCATGGTATGTTTTTCCATTTATGTTGATCACTTTTGGTTTTTTGCAGTAGTGCTTGGTAGTTTTCTTTGTATAGGTCCTTTACAACCCTGGTTAGGCTTATTCCCAAGTATTTTCCTTTTGGGGGAGGGGCTATTATAAGTGGTATTGTTTTCCTGATTTCATTTTCATCGTTCTCTTTATTGGTGCATAGGAATCCAACTGATTTTTGTATGTTTATCTTGTATCCTACTTCTCTGCTGAAACTTTCTACTAGTTCCAGTAGTTTTCTTGTGCAGTCTTTTGTGTTTTCTATGTATAGTATCATATCGTCCACAAATAGGCACTGTTTAACTTCTTCATTAGTAATTTGGATGCCCTTTATTTCTGTTTCTTGCTTTATTGCTCTAGCTAGGACTTCCAACACAATGTTAAATAGGAGTGGTGATAAAGGGCATCCTTGTCTTGTTCCTGTTCTCAAGGGGAATGTTTTCAGCCTCTCTCCATTAAGAATGATGTTGGCCATTGGTTTTGCATAGATGCCCTTCTATACCTATTTTACTGAGCATTTTTATCAGAAATGTGTGTTGGACTTTGTTGAATGCCTTTTCTGTGTTGATTGAGATGATCATATGATTCTTTTCTTCTCTGTTATTCATGTGGTGGATTACTTCGATTGATTTTCTCATGTTGAACCATGCTCGCACACCTGGTATGAATCCCATTTGGTTGTGGCATATTATTATTATTATTATTATTATTATTATTATTTTGATATGATGTTGAATTCTATTGGTTAGAATTTTGTTGAGAATTTTTGCATCTCTATTCATGAAAGACATTGATCTTTAAAATTTTGTTTTTGTGTGTGTCTTTGCCTGGTTTTCTTATGAGGGTTACGCTGGCTTTATAGAATTAATTCAGAAGTGTCACTTCTTTTTCTATGTTCTGAAATAGTTTGAGAAGTACTGGTCTAAGCTCTTTTCTGAATGTTTGGTAGAATTCTCCAGTGAAGCCACCTGGGCCAGGGCTTTTTTTGTTGGACATGTTTTTTCTTTTATTACCTTTTCAATCTCTTCTCTTGTTATGAGTCTGTTCAGATTTCCAACATCATTTTGTGTTAGTTTGGGTAGGTAGTGTATTTTTAGAAATTTGTCCGTTTCCTCTAGGCTTTCAAATTTGTTGGAGTATAGTCTTTCACAATACTGTGTTATGATACTTTTTATTTCAGTTGGGTCTCTTGTAATGTCCCCAATTTCATTTCTTATTTGGGTTATTTGAGTTCTCTCCTGTCTTTCTTTTGTCAGTTTGGCCAGTGGTTTGTCGATTTTGTTGATCCTTTCAAAGAACCAACTTTTGGTTTTTTTTTATTCTTTCTATTATTTTTCTATTCTCTACTTAGTTTATTTCTGCTCTGATCTTTATTATTTCCTGTCTTCTGGTGGCTGTGGGCTTCTTTTGCTATTCTCTTTCTACTTGTTCAAGTTATGTAGCTAAAGTCTTGATTTTGCCCCTTCCTTCTTTTTTGAGGTGTGCATCTTTGCTATAAATTGACCTCTGAGGACTGCCTTTGCTGTGTCCAAAAAGTTTTGGTATGATGTGTTTTCATTCTTGTTTGAGTCTAGGAATTTTTTATTCTGTCTTTGATTTCTTCTATTACTTAGTGGTTTTCAAGCAGAGTGTCATTCAGTTTCCATGAAATTGATTTTTTTTTACTTGCTCTTCTTGTTAATTTCATCTTTGATGGCGTTGTGGTCAGAGAAGATACTTTCTGTTATCTCAACGTTTTGGATTTTGTTGAGGGGTGCTCTGTGGCCTAAGATGTGGTATATTCTGGAGAATGTTCCGTGTGCATCAGAAAAGAATGTGTACTTTGCAGCTGTTGGGTGGAGTGTTCTATATATGTCTATGAGGCCAATTTGGCTGATTGCAGCCTTTAGCTCTTCTATATCTTTGTTGAGTTTCTTTCTTGATGTTCTGTCCTTTACTGAGAGTGGTGTGTTGAAGTTTCCTACCATTATTGTGGAACTATCAATTTCTCTTTTCAGTGCTGTTAGAGTTAAGTTATTTTGGAGCCCTGTCATTGGGTGCATAGATGTTTATGACCGTTAAGTCTTTGTGATGGATCATCCCTTTCATCATTATATAATGACCTTCTTTGTCTTTTATGGTGGATTTTGTTTTAAAGTCTGTTTTATCTGCCATTAGGATTGCCACTCCTGCTCTTTTTTGCAGTTATTTGCTTGATATATTTTTCTCCACCCTTTTATTTCTAATAAATTTACATCTTGGTTTCTAAGGTGTGCCTCTTGCAGGCAGCATATGGATGGATCCTGTTTTTTTGGTTTTTTTTTTTTTAATCCATTCTCTCACTTTCTATCTCTTTATGGTGCTTTTAGGCCATTTACATTCAGTGTAATTATTGATAGGTGTGAGTTTATTGCTGTCATTTTGTAGTGCTTTTTTTTTTTTTGTGTGCTGCTAACATTGTCTTTGTTCCTCTTGCTCTCCCATGCTAAGTTCCTTTTCTTTGTGGAATTCTTTTGTTTTTGTAGATTTTGTTTTTATTGAGACTTTATGTTTTTCTTCTTTATTTTGATGAGTAGGTTTGTTAACTTTCTTTGTGGTTACCTTGAAATTTACCCTTATCTTCCTAGGTTTGAACCAGTCTATTATTACTTGGTATTGCCTTGCCTTCCTCTCCATTAGAGAGTTCTATACCTATACCGTTTATTCCCTCTTTTATTGTTCTGACATTGTTGTTTACAGATTAACCTCTCTGGTTCCCTTTTGCAATTCTTTTGGTTTTGGATAGCCCTTGAGAGTTCATTTCCTATGTTGGTATCTGGCTGGTAGAATCTTGCATCTTAGATTCAGGCGGTGGTCTGATATTGTTTGTTCTCAGACTGGAGGACTCTCTTTAATAATTCTTGTAAGGTTTGTTTGGTTTTTACATATTCCCTTAATTCCTGTTTATCTGGAAATGTCCTAATTTCACTATCATATTTGAATGAAAGTTTTACAGGACATATTATTCTTGGTTGGCAATTTTTTTTCTTTCAAGGTTTTATGTATGTCATCCCATTGCCTTCTTTCCTGCATGGTGTCTGCTGAATAATCAGAGCTTAGTCCTATTGTTTCTCCTCTGTATGTGACTTTTTGTTTTTCTCAAGCTACTGTCAGGATTTTTTCTTTGTCTTTGGTTTTAATGAGTTTGATTATTATTTGCCTTGGTCTTTTTCTTTTGGGGTCTATCCTATATGGGATTCGTTGAGCTTTTTGGATGGTCAGCTTTCATCATTCGTGATATTGCAGAAGTTTTCTGTCAGCAGTTCTTCAATGACCCTCTCTATGTTTTCTGTTTTCTCTCCCTGCTCTGGAACTCTGATCACCCACAAATTTTTGCTTTTGATTTTATCCTACATAATTCTCAGGGTTTCTTCATTATTCATTGTTCTTTCTTCTGATTTTTCCTCAAACAGAGTTGTATCCAGGTATTTGTCTTCAATTTAGCTGATTCTGTCTTCCATCATTTCAAACCTGCTCCTCAGCCCTTCTATGACACTATCCATTTCTGAAATCTTGTTTATCTTTTGGATTTCTAATTGTTGTTTTTGCATGACTTCTAGTTGTGAATTTATTTTGGTATTTTGTTCATGTATTATTTTCCTGATTTCTTCCATGTTTTTGTCTGTATTTTCCATAAATTTGTCTATTTTTTCCTCATTTTTGTCTGCTTTTTGCATCAATTCTTGGATTGCTGTGAATATTAGAGATCTGAATTCCCTATCAGGTAGTTCTAGTGCTTTTTCTTCTACTGGAAAGTCATCTGGTGTTCTACTTTGGACAACTACTGGAACCATCCTGTCTTTTTTTTTTTTTTTAAATGTGTTTTGATATTGTCTGCTGTCTTTGGGATATTCAGTAGTTATTTCTTCATTGTTTGATTGCAGATTTGTTTGTTTCATCCTGCTTTTTTCTTTTATTTGGTTATGTCTGAGCAGGCAAGCTGTGTGTTCTTTGTTTGCTCATCTGTAGTCATGATACTTTTCACCTCCTTGTCCAATGGGTAGAGCCAGTCTATGGTGCAGCTATGGTGCAGCAGGGCAGGTCTAGCTGAAAGGGAGGAGCTAGGATGGGTTGTTTGTGGCACTTACTAGGACTGACAAGGCAGGCCAGGAATCAATGCTGGGCGAGTTCTTGTAGGCTGTGCATGTGCTGCTCAGAGGTGTGATGTTCAGAACACAGTGCAGGTAGGCAGGAAAGAGAGGGGAGGTTGTAATATGTGGAGCTAATAGGGATATGGGAAAGAGGAGAGAGAGGAGAGCCAAAAACCAACAACAACAACAAAAAAAAAAAAACAGGAAAAAAAGAGTGTTTAGAGATGAGAAACTGAGTAATGAGAAAAGAAAAAGGGAAAAAGAAAAAAATAATAATAATTAGATAAAAATTTGGAAAAGAAAAGCCCCCAGGACTCCCACCAGTGAGGCCATGAAGACTGGGCAAGTAGCTCCCAGGCTGCCAGTATAGCCTGGCTAGAGGGGTTATAGATGTCATACACCACCAGTTATTCAGGAGACAGGAAAATAAGGTAAATGTAGAGAGATGAGAAATGAAGGAAGACAGAAAGGGAAAAAGAGAGAGAAAAGAAAGAAAAAAAGAAATGCCCTGAAGGATCACACCTACAGGGCTGTGCAGATTGGGGGAGTGGCTCTTAAGCCGTGCAGTGCAGCCCAGCTAGGAGGGGCTCCCAAGCTGCAAAAAGAAAAAGAAAACAAACGAAACAAAATACAACAAAGCAAAGCAAAACAAGCAAAAACAAAACAAAACAAAAAAACTGCAGGGATCCCACCAGCATGGTGTCGCAGGCCAGGGGAATTGTTCCCCAGTCAAGTGGGGCTTCACAGCCTTTCAAGAAGCAAGATGGCACTTGGAGCCAGGCATTTGAGAGAAGGGAGGGAGAGGTGGTGGAAGGCACAGAAGAAACCAAAGGCAACAAAAAGAAGCAACACCAGCTCAGGGGGCTGACCAGTGTAGGCAGGGTGAATTCAAGCGGCTTGAGGCCAAAGCAGTTGCCTCATGGCCAAGAGACTGGCTGGTGGGAAGCACAGGAGGCTGAAAGGGGAAGGGGAAGAAGGGTGGGGTTTAGGAAAGTGTATACTGCTCATTACTGGGTGCTCTGTCTCCTGCTGGGAACTTTGTGAAGCTGCTTTCCCATACTCCCTGTCTCCTGATCTCTGAAGTGGGTGGGGTGAATCCAAGCAGCACAGAGACTGCACTTCCCAGACAGCCGAGGCACCACAGCCAGCCAGGAATCTCAGAGGTAGAGCAGCGGGGAGAGGATGGGGGGTAGGAAGGTGTGTATTGCTGGTTACCAGGTGCTCTGTCCCCTGCTGGGAGCTCCATGAAGCTGCTTTCCCACGCTCCCTGTCTACCGATCCCTGATAGGAGTCCAAGATGGTGGATCCACGCTTCATTAGTTGATAGGGGCCCTCTGTCAGTTTCTTATTCCATTCAGTGTTTGGGTGAGTTCTTTATCTCTTCACTTGACACTTCAGGTTCCAGGAATTACATTTATCTCTGTTTTACTTAGTTTTTCGGGTCTTTGCTCTGGAGGGACAGCGTGGTGCTTCTGTCTATGGTGCCATGTTGGCCGGAAGTCCTCAAATTTATTTTCAAATAAATATCACATGCAAATTATTTGTTAATAGATATAATATCAAAGGTCTTAGCATATGAGTGGTTGTTTCCTAGGACCTTGTTGTTTTCCATTTAGAACTGAAGACAATCATGAAAAACCAAAGGTTGGTAGAAGATACAAATGTGTATCTAAATTCCTTACTCTTTTTTTAAATCATTTTGAAATAATATTCCTATCTCACACTCACAGACATAAAAGGAATTTTTTTTTATTAACTGCTAACCTTTCTTCTGTAATCACGGAGGTAACAATGGTCTTAATACTTCAAAGATATATATATATATACACACACTAAAATTTGGAATAAGGCTGGGTAAAATTAACTTTAATAAACTTGTTGGGCACATCACTGTATGAAATCCCAAAAATGGGAAATTTTGAAATATCAAAATCCAGTAGCAAAGGAAGTCAAAATTCCATACCTCAGTCACTGCTATAGAAAAGCTGAAGCAGGGAAGCGTGGTGAGTACTACACACATCATCATAACAGGTCTCCTGCCAAAGGAGAAAAAATAAGCAAAAGCAATAATGTACAAGATCAACAGTTCCTATTACATTTTGCTAATTCATCTATGGTTTTTCTAAGAAGCTACTGCTTCCCTATTTCCATTTCCCAATATGTGAGTATTGCAAAAAGGAACGTACACATACACCAGAACTCTTTTCTAGAACAAAGGGGTGAGGGATTTCCAAATAATTAGCAAACAATAAACCAAACCAAACCCATTCCTTTCAGTCAATTCCAACTCATAGAGACCCTGTAGGACAGAGTAGAACTGCCCCATAAAGTTTCCAAGGCTGTAAGTCTTTACGGAAACAGACTGCCACATCTTTCTCCACGGAGCAGCTGGTGGATTTGAACCACTGACCTTTTGGTTAGCAGCCATGTGCCTTAGTTACTGTGCCACCAGGGCTCTTCTAGCAAACCATAGAGACTACTAAAAACATCACAGTACAAGTCAAATGACATCCAATATTTCCATATTTCATTAATTAGAATCCTGGACAAGAGCTCAGGCTCTGGTGACCAAGTGAAAAACAGAAAATCTTTCTCAAGTTATATTGTACCCATGTTTTTAACTTGTTTTTCTTTTTTTTGACTACATACAGAGATGATAACTATTAGATACTTAAAGATCATTCAAAGTAAAAACAATTCAATATAATTTTTTACTTGAACCAAAAAAAAAAAATCACACACATAAAAATCACATAATTTTTCAAACATGTTTTTGCATCATTCCTTAACTTTGCATGATCAACTCACCAAGTACTTATTAAGAATATATTATAATCCTATGACAGAAAATTACAATGTATATTCGGCATCATTAATTTATGGAAGACAGAATATATGCAAAGATTTTCTTTAACAAAATATTTACCTCCTCTTTCTTTTATGACAATAGCCCTGTTTAAGTAAGCTAGTTAAATACATACATATGTTAGTTACATTTCTATGATAATGTACAGAAAGTGTTCAATTCTTTCAAATTATCAAGGATTTCTCCTTGATCCTGTCAATCTTCTCCCTACATCAGCCCCATCTTAGATGTTCTAGATTTTCACATAAATAACGTGGACTTTCTACATTTGTTTGCCAACCGTGCCCCCCACTCCAGGTATTTTTGTAAGCACGCTATAAAAATACCAAACACAAAAAATAAACCAAACCCACTGCAGTCAAGTTGATTCCGACTCATAGCGACTCTGTAGGGCAGAGTAGAACTACCCCGTAGAGTTTCCAAGGAGCGCCTGACAGGTTTGAACTGCTGAGCTCTTGGTTAACAGCCGTAGCACTTAACCACTACGCCACTACTACACCACCAGGGTTTCCTATAAAAATACAGTACACATAAATTAGCAGGCAGTATTGTTCCTGTCCCATAGCCAGAGTTGGCACTGCCTGAGTAAAATTAGTTATGAAGGAATTTTAAATTAGTAACTTTGCCTATTTGTCTATGCCCAGATCCAAGCTCCTGCAGTGCTCGGTCCCAGCAGGACTGGCTAGAGCATTCAAGGGAGTCCCTTGGTGGTACAAAATGTTACCAGGCTCAGCTGCTACCCAGAGACACCTCAGAAGAAAGGCCTGGCAACCTACTTCTGAAAAATCAAACATTGAAAATCCTATAGAGGACAGTTTTACTCTGACACACATGGGGTCATCATGGAATGGGCTCCATGGCAACTGGAGTTTTTTTTTTTTTTTTTTAAGAGCATTCCTGAAGTTCTTCTCAGCCTTACCACTAAAAGATGAGAGTGCTCCTGAGATTATTCCTGAGCCATCCTTACAATTATTGTTATGCTTGAGCTCGTTGTTGCAGCCACTGTGTCAATCTACCTCATTGAGATTCCCTGTCTTTTCCCCTGACTGTGTACTCTGCCAAGCATGATGTCCTTCTCCAGGGACTGATCCCACCTGACAACACGTCCAAAGTATGTAAGACGCAGTCTCACCATCCTTGCTTCTAAGGAGCATCCTGGTTGTACTTCTTCCAAGAGATTTGTTCGTTCTTTTGGCAGTCCATGGTATTTTCAACACCACAATTCAAAGGCATCAATTCTTCTTCAGTCCTCCTTATTCATTGTCCAGGTTTCACATGCATATGATGCGATTGAAAATACCATGGCTTGGGTCAGGTGCACCTTAGTCTTCAAGGTGACATCTTTGCTCTTCAACACTTTAAAGAGGTCCTTTGCAACAGATTTGCCCAATGCAATGTGTCTTTTGATTTCTTGACTGCTGCTTCCATGGTTGTTGATTGTGGATCCAAGTAAAATGAAATCCTTGACAACTTCAGTCTTTTCTCCGTTTATTATGATGTTGCTCATTGGTCCAGTTGTGAGGATTTTTGTTTTCTTGATGTTGAGGTGCAATCCATACTGAAGGCTGTGGTCTTTGATCTTCATTAGTAAGTGCTTCAAGTCCTCTTCACTTTCAGCAAGCAAGGTGGTGTCATCTGCATAATGCAGGTTGTTAATGAGTCTTCCTCCAATCCTGATGCTGTGTTCTTCTTCATATAGTCCAGCTTCTCAGATTATTTGCTCAGCATACAGATTGAATAGGTATTGTGAAAGGATACAACCCTGACTCACACCTTTCCTGACTTTAAACCAATCAGTATCCCCTTGTTCTGTACAAACAATCTATGTAAAGATCTATGTAAAGGTTCTTCATGAGCACAATTAAGTGCTCTGGAATTCCCATTCTTAGCAATGTTATCCATAATTTGTTATGACCCACACAGTCGATTGCCTTTGCATAGTCAATAAAACATAGGTAAACATCCTTCTGGTATTCTCTGCTTTCAGCCAGGATCCATCTGACATCAGAAATGATATCCCTGGTTCCACGTCCTCTTCTGAAACCAGCCTGAATTTCTGGCAGTTCCCTGTCGATATACTGCTGCAGCCATTTTTGAAAGATCTTCAGCAAAATTTTGTTTGTGTGTGATATTAATGATATTGTTCTATAATTTCCACATTCAGTTGGATCACCTTTCTTGGGAATAGGCATAAATATGGATCTCTTCCAGTCAGTTGGCCAGGAAGCTGTCTTCCATATTTCTTGGCATAGACGAGTGAGCACCTCCAGTGCTGCATCTCTTTGTTGAAACATCTCAGTTGATATTCCATCAATTCCTGGAGCCTTGTTTTTCGCCAATGCCTTCAGAGCAGCTTGAACTTCTTCCTTCAGTACCATCGGTTCCTGATCATATGTTACCTCTTGAAATGGTTGAACATCAACTAATTCTTTTTGGTATAATGACTCTGTGTATTCCTTCCATCTTCTTTTGATGCTTCCTGTATCATTTAATATTTTCCCCATAGAATGCTTCACTATTGCAACTTGAGGTTTGTATTTTTTCTTTAATTCTTTCAGCTTGGGAAATGCTGAGCGTGTTCTTCCCTTTTGGTTTTCCATCTCCAGCTCTTTGCACTTGTCATTATAATACTTTGTCTTCTCAAGATGCCCTTTGAAATCTTCTGTTCGGTTCTTTTACTTCATCAATTCTTCCTTTTGCTTTAGCTGCTCGACGCTCAAGAGCAAGTTTCAAAGTCTCCCCTGACATCCATCTTGGTCTTTTCTTTCTTTTCTGTCTTTTCAGTGACCTCTTGCTTTCTTCATGGATGATGTCCTTGATGTCATTCCACAGTGCGTCTGGTCTGTGGTCACTAGTGTTCAATGCATCAAATCTATTCTTGAGATGGTCTCTAAACTCAGGTGGGATATACTCAAGGTCATATTTTGGCTCCCGTGGACTCGTTCTGATTTTCTTCAGTTTCAGCTTGAACTTGCATATGAGCAATTGATGGTCTGTTCCACAGTCGGCCCCTGGCCTTGTTTGGACTGATGATATTGAGCTTTTCCACCGTCTCTTTCCACAGATGTAGTCAATTTGATTTCTCTGTGTTCCATCTGGCGAGGTCTATGTGTATAAGTCACTGTTTATGTTGGTGAAAGAAGGTATTTGCAATGAAGAAGTCGTTGGTCTTGCAAAATTCTATCATTCGATCTCCGGCATTGTTTCGATCACCAAGGCCATATTTTCCAACTACTGATCCTTCTTCTTTGTTTCCAACTTTCTCATTCCAATTGCCAGTAATTATCAGTGCATCTTGATTGCATGTTTGATCAATTTCAGACTGCAGCAGCTGATAAAAATCTTCTATTTCTTCATCTTTGGCCCTAGTTGTTGGTGCATAAATTTGAATAATAGTCGTATTAACTGGTCTTCCTTGTATACGTATGAATATTATCCTATCACAGACAGCATTGTACTTCAAGATAGATCTTGAAATGTTCTTTTTGACGATGAATGCAACACCATTCCTCTTCAAGTTGTCATTCCCAGTATAGTAGACTATATGATTGTCTGATTCAAAATGGCCAATACCGGTCCATTTCAGCTCACTAATGCCTAGGATATTGATGTTTATGCATTCCATTTCACTTTTTGACAATTTCCACTTTTCCTAGATTCATACTTCGTACATTCCAGGCTCCGACCTTTAATGGATGTTTGCAGCTGTTTTTCTCATTTTGTGTTGTGCCACATCAGTGAATGAAGGTCCTGAAAGCTTTACTCCATCCACATCATTAAGGTCAACTCTATTTTGAGGAGGCAGCTCTTCCCTGGTCATCTTTTGAGTGTCTTCCAACCTGGGGGGCTCATCTTCCAGCACTATATCAGACACCGTTCCACTGCTATTCGTAAGGTTTTCACTGGCTAACGCTTTTCAGAAGAAGACTGCTCGGTCCTTCTTCCTAGTCTGTCTTCGTCTGGAAGCTCAGCTGAAACCTGTCCTCCATGGAAGACCCTGCTGGTATCTGAATACCCGGGGCATAGCTTCCAGTGTCACAGCAACGTGCAAGCCCCCACAGTACTATAAACTGACAGACATGTGTGTGGGAATCATTAGTAAATGAGTATTAATCCAAGTATAAAGAGCCCTGCTGGTGCAGCAGTTAAGTGCTGGGCTGCTAACCCAAAGATGGCAGTTCAAAGCCACCAGTTTCTCTGCAGAAGAAAGATGTGGCAGTCTGCTTCCGTAAAGATTTACAGCCTTGGAAACCCTGTGGGGCTATTTCTACCTTCTCCTATAGAGTCACTATGGGTTGGGACACCTAGACAGCAACACATAACCCAAGACTGAGTTTTAATAAACTGGAAATAATGTTAATCTCCATTTGAAAATTCTTGACTTACTGCTAGGATATGCTTATAATTTTATTAAGGAGAAATAGAATTTATGTTAGAAATATCACAAAAACTTCTTCGAAGATCTACTCAGGCTGAAACTAATGCAAAGATGCAACTGTAGTACAAATTGGCTAACAGGGCTTGTAGTTATGGTGAAATTTCAAGGGAGAGAAGACTGAGCTAGGGGACTCTAAAGACAACTCTGTGCACATCTGAAGTGAACTGGCAGTGAGGACGCCCCAGGAGTGGGGCTCAAGAAGAAATACCTGAGTTCAGCCACGGGAGGGCTAAAGATTCCTATTTGTGAAACAAGAATATCTGGCCCTAAGATTTCTCACAGAGGAAGCATGGTGGGTGGGAAGAGTCAGACAACAACTTGGAAAGCCGCTCTGCTCAGAAACTGATACTCTTTTATGTAACTCATTAAGTCAAAATCTCACTGCCTATCTTTCAAGGCTCCCATCAATCTGGCCTCAACTCTCCAACACACAACAGTAACACTTTCACTCTATGCTGTGACTTGCTCGTGCTGTTAAGGGCTATCAAGCTGGTTCCGACTCATATCAACCCTGTGTACAACAGAATGAAACACTGCCTGGTCCTGTGCCATCCTCACAATCATTGTTAATGGTGTAGCTCATTATTGCAGCCACTGTGTCAATCTATCTCGTTGAGGGTTTTCCTTTTTCACTAAGTCTCTGCTTTACCAACCACAATGTCCTTCTCCAGGGACTGATCCCTCCTGATACTATGTCTAAAGTACGTGAGACGAAGTCTCTCCATTCTTGCTTCTAAGGAGCACTCTGGCTGTGTGTACTTGTTCCAAGGCTGAATGCCGTTCTTTCACTTATTCATCTAAACTGTTGTTAAAGTTATGTACTACACTCTGTTCTGATATAAGCATACGTAAGTTACATTCTTTGGCCTTAAGGCACTGGCTACAGGAAAACATTTCACATACATTACTCAAACCTCACAACAACCTTCTGAGGAAGGTATCATCTCTGTTTTACAGATGAAGAAATCGGTGTTGAAAGTTAAATGAATCTGCCCAATGCCCCACAACTAGGACATGAAAGATGAATTCTAATCCAGATCTTTCTGACTCCAAAACTCACACTCAAGCACTTTACGATACTGCCAGCCTATTTCTCTAAGCAAGCTGGCTTCCTCCCATCCCTTAAAGAATTCATGCTTATTCCTACATCAGCCTATTACTAATACTCTTTATCTTTCTAGAATGTCTTCCCCCTCCCACCTTTCCAAGCTCAGCTCAAATCTAGCTTCGCTTGTGAAACTTGCTCTGCAAGGGAAGACGGGCTACTCCAAAGCACAGTGATCTCTTAAAAAACCTGAATCCATAATGACACGTATTGAATACCTGCTGAGTGCGAGGCACTGGAGTGAGCTTGTGGGGTGGGGTAGTGGCAGGATAGTGTCTTAGTTATCTAGAGCTGCTATAACAGAAATACCATAAGTGGATGGCTTTAACAAACAGAAGTTTATTCTTTCACAGTTTAGGAGGCTAGAAGTCTGAATTTAGGGTGCCAGCTCTAGGGAAAGGCTTTCTTTCTGTGTCAGCTCTGGGGAAATGTCCTTGTCTCCTTTCAACATCTGTGGGCCTGGCATTCCTTGGAGATCTCCATGTGTCTTGGTATCAGTTTTCACCTAGATCTAGGAGGTTCTCAGCAGAGTGGTCCCAGTTCAAAGGATGCACTCCTCTCCCAGCTCCACTTTCTTGGTGGTAGGAAGTCCTCCCTATCTCTCTGCTTGCTTCTCTCTTCTTTTATCTCTTGTAAGATATAATATGATGCAGATCACACCCCAGTGAAACTCCCATTACATCAGATCAGGGCTGTGACCTGAGTAAGAGTGTTACATCCCACCCTAATCCTCTTTAACATAATCTAACCTTGCCTCTTTAACCACAGGCAGAGATTAGGATTTACAACATATAGGACAGTTACATCAGATCACAAAACGGAGGATACCCACACAATACTGGGAATCGTGGCCTAGCCAAGTTGACACATATTTTGGGGGACACAATTCAGTCCATGACATGTAGGTAGGGTGACTCAAAAAGGATACTCCCCCTACTGTCAGTATGAACAATTTTGATGATTCCATTCTCTGGAATAGTAAAGGACTTGGAATGGGTCACATAATATTTAGTGACATCTTGTATATTGCTTTTGTACTAATTTCTAATGTTCTCATGTGTAGTAGTGTGTTTCCACAGTAGATTACAAGCTCCCTAAGGAAAGATGCAATGCCTTATGTATTTTTAGGTAGCCTGTGAATAACACTGGCTGTAATGACAAATCTGTATATTGAGGTCATTTGGAAAAGTAGATAGATAGAGATCAGAGAGTGGACGGTCTTGAATGCCAGCTGAGTCCTAGGATATGATGACTAGTACACCTGATTTCAGCATGTGGACAATGTCTGTTGAGTAGCCAATAGCTAGCTACTCAATAAATGTTTAATGCAAGAGGCACTGGGCAAATGGGAACTGGGAATAAATTCAGATAAGTAGGGTCATAGCTATTTGAGAACACACTAATGGATCCCTGTTAACATGGAGGATTTCTAGTAAAACTGCCCCATTTAACACATTTACTAGTGACTCCAGGGGAGATGAGGATGATATGCTCTCACCTCATTTGCAGATAACACAAAATCAAGAGGGATAGCTAACATTTTGAATGACAGAATCAGAATTCAACAAATTTCAATTGATTGGAAAGTGGTTAAATCTAGCATAACAATACTTAGCAGGAATAAGAGTGAATTACTGAATTCAGATTTAAAAACATAGTTTGAGTACTCATTCATTCACCCATTCACCTAAACTGTTGTTAAATAGATATACTATACTATATTGTAAGGCTATAAAGACACTTAAGGCACAATCTTTGACTTTAAGGTACTCAGAGGCTTTTGGGAGTTGCCTAAGTTCAGGAGGAGGAAATTCTGCATTGGAGAGCAAGTTTTTCCAGGAATTTTAGTCAATTGCACCCTAAGTTATGAAACTACAGGACGTTGTTGTTATTGAAGTCTTGAGCTGCATTAGTGAGATCATATCCAGACATTTACAAGCCAGGAAGCCTCCCAAGGAAACTTGCAAAAGAGTAAAAGTTCTGGAAACCATGAGAAAAGAAGAACTGATGGAACTCTGGATACTGTAGAAGATTTAGCAGACCAATTTGAGAAGTAGGTGAGATGGCAGAGTGAGGTGCCCCCCTTCAAATAGCTGAAAAGCTTTACTGTACATACAGTGAGCTCAGAAGAGAAGTCACCCTGAAGACACAGTTTTGGGAGTCATCATCATACCAGTGGCAGGTGTTACATTATGAGAGCAGATAAGAGTACTCAAAAAGCAATGAAAAGGGAAAACCCGGAGGCATTGGGCAGACCTCCTGGTCATGGTCAAATTCACTGGCATATAAAGGGTGGGAAGAGGAAGTAAAGTCTAATAAGAAGACTTGGAAGGAAGTTACATGGTGGCAGATTTTATTTCAACATAAGGAAATAAGAAAGATTGTTCTAGTAATTAGAGATCCAAAAAGTAGTGAATTCCCTGTAAGATCAGAGGTAGACTATCTGCATTGTGAGAAATATTCATAAGATGAACTCTAAGATTCCTCCCAGCTTTTTAAAATTTTGTATTATAATGTCATAACTTATTTCTTCAAGCAAGGAGACGAGTAGATTTTTAAGGGGTAGAATGGATGTGCAGAAACTTTTTTCAAGATTATTCTTTACACAAGGACTGGGAGGGAGTCAGGGGGAGAGAAGCAGGAGAAGGCAAGGACACCAGTTCATAAGGGTTGCCACAGTCCCTGCAGTAGTTAGAGAATGTTCTTCCTGTTTCCCCAAACTACAACAAAAAAAAGACAAATGATCTGACACTGGATGTGAATATACGGAAATTATTGGAACCAGGCCAGACACTCAACTGTATGGTGCCCCTGGAAATAAGGGCCTAATTGGGATAAGAAAACAAGAAGCTGATGCAAGAGATATGAAAAAGGAAGAATGAATGGAATCTGATGACACTGCACACAGCAGGGAGAGAAAAGCAAAAGTAAGTATACTCTTGCTGATTTACTGGATATGATTGGGCAAGGAAGAACGAGCCCGCAGTCAAGTGTGGCAAAGATGTCGATACTGAGTTATATAAGCAGATGGCAGACCCACTGAGAAAAACGGGAGTGTTCTGGGAAGAATCGTTAAGCACCAGTGTTTAGTTAACAGTAAGTAACTTAGTGACGACCTCCACAGAGGTGCTAAGAAGAGCAAGCTCTATTTCCTTCAGGTTAGCCAGTCTGTCCTGCAGTGCACAGATGTTCCTAGTGCTCTGTGCTTCATTGGGTGTGCTGCTCTGGAATAGTAAGGCAGTCAAAGGACCAGTCTCTGGAGACAGATGCCGTGGGTCCAGTCATGGATTCAATGCTCACTGGCTGTATGATCTTTTAACTTCTCTGTGCTCCAGTTTCTTCATTGATAAAATGGAGGGTATAATTATTATTATCTATGAATTTTAGAGAATGTTTTGGGTTGAATCATGCTCCCCCAAAAAGATACCTTCTAGTGCTAACCCCTGGTACCCGGGAATGTGACCTTATTTGGAAATCGAGTCTTTGCAGACACGATTAGTTAACATGAGGTCACACTGTACTAGGATGGGCCCTAGTTCAATATGACTTATGTCCTCATAAGAAGAGGAAAAGAAATACAGATATACACAGCTAGAACAGAGACAGAGACTGGCGTGGTGCATCTACATACAAGTCGAGGATTGCCAGGCTAAGAGAAAGGCATGGAGCAGATTCTTCCCTATGGTCTTCAGAGAATAACGCCCAGTCAATACCTTGATTTCTGATTTCTAGCCCCCAGAACTGTGAGAGAATAAGTTTCTGTTCTTATAAACCAGCCAGTTTGTGGTATTTTCTTACAGCAATCCTACGAAAAGAATATGGGAAATTTATTAAAATAATGCATGCACTGTGTTTCTAATTGTGCTTGGTATGTAGTAATTGTTCAATAAATATTTGCTATTTTTTTACTAATACTATTACTGCTACTATGATTATTACCACCAACATTACTTAAAACAGATTAACAGCAAAACCTTATTGACTATAATAAGAACTTAAGCAAAGCAAAATGTAGCCTGAAATATTGGGCCTTTCAAATATTACACTGCCCAGGATTCCTGACATGTTATAGTCTAATATATTTGTACTCTGAAGGACTCAAGAGGATTCTAGAAATATAGCCCTGGGCCCCAAGATAGTCTGGAAACCCCACAAATCCTCTAGGATTCCCCTTCTCCAAGCTACCCTCTTCATGGCTAGCCTTGTTGCTCAGTGGTCTCACACATTCACTGATGCCACAGGAGAGGATTTCTCTTATTCACTGGAATATACAGTTCTGTGTGAATGCACATAGATGTCTTCATTCTTCCTGGACTATTATAAATTATGAGAGGCATCCTTAAAAAAGGGACAATAATTCTAAAAAATAAAGAAGTATTTAACAAGACTAAAGAGCACAAGACTGAAGTCAGACTCTACCATTGACTTAGCGTATGTCTTAAGCTTTCTGAAATTGTTTCCCCCATTATATGATGAGAATTACATAAGTTAGTCAACCTCACAACACTGGCATGCATGTCAAGTGAGAAAATGAAACAAAAACACTGTATAAAATGAAAATACCTTATAATAAGATATCATCACGTTGGCCCTCATTATTCTCAAGGGATAAAAAGAGATCTTCAAAAATCTCTAGGTTCGAGGTGGGGCCAAGATGGCTGACTAGGTAGAAGCTACCTCGGATCTCTCTTGCAACAAAGACTTGCAAAAATAAGTGAATCGACCACATACATGACAATCTACGAACCTGACCATCAAACACAGATCTAAAGAGTTGACCTGAGTGACAGAGACTGAGAACGAACAACCACGGGGAAGCAACGACTGTTTTCAGAGCCTGGAGCCAGCATCCCAGTCAGGAAACCTTGGCGCCAGGCTTTGGGCTGGGCGCAAGGGAGCTGAGCACGGCATCCTGATATGGCGCAAACATGGGACGCAGCCCTAGCCCCCAGAAGTGACCTTGGGGGAAGCCCAGCCAGTGCACGCAGACAGCACAGCGACGTGGCTGACAGGAGAAGAAGTCACCGGGAGGCAGCGACTGGTTTTGGAGCCTGGAGTGCAGCGTCCCAGCTGGGGAACCTTGGCGCTGGGCTTTGGATTGGGAGCGGAAGAACTGACCACGGCTTCTGAGACAGCACAAGCACGGGACGCGGGCCTGACCCTCGGGGGCAATCTCTAGCCAGCCAGCACACACAGTCCATACACCCCTTGGGAATCTCAGATAAAACAGTCATCCCAAGCAAGATAAGTAACTTTGTCTATATTCTGGGGTGCTACTCTCTCCTATTTATCTAAACCCTCCCCTCCCCTTCCCAGGCGGCTTCATTAACATTGGAATTTCCTGAGCCAGAGAGTGAAGTGCTCTGTGGTTTTTCTTTCTTTTTTGGTCTTTTCCTAACCCATTCTCCTGGCCTGAGAGAAGCAGCTACAAAAAACCCAGGGACCAAAAATCCTTCCCTAATTGGACTAAAAACACAGAACCAGCTCCAGCCAAACATATGTGATCCACTGTCTTGGGCTTTCATCCCTACAGGGAACAAGGTGGCTATTATAATGCAAAGGCAATTCTGATAGGGCTCTGACTGTAATTGTTTTAGCGGATTACTGGAAAGACAAGTTTCCCAGGTGTGATATCTCTGCCTATTCAGCAGAGCCCTCACTGACCCACAACAGGGAACTGAGGGCTGAAGCTCCCCCCAGACCACCTAGCCTCCTGCCTTAGGAGTCTAAGGAGGGTGACACCTACCAATCTGTGGAGGTACTTGCATTGGGGGCCTAAGGTACAGCTGCAGAGCCCACCCACCAAAGTGCTTTAGGAATAGAGACACACCTACCTCACTGGCACTTGGGGGAAGCCTGTCAGCATCCTGCCCCCCTGGAGTGTGAACCCCTGCTGCTACTAGAATCTGGTGCACACAACTATCACCACTACCTCTTTAGGTGGATAGGTGACAGTCTGCACCACACACTTGATGACCCAAAATCAGATTCTACTCAAGAATAGTGAATGGACTCTTAGGCTTATAAATCTGGTAACAGCTCAAACCAGCTGGTAATAGGACATAAGTGATTCAAGGGCTACAACAATCAAGACAGCGCAATCTAGTAGCCCATCTACGTATATTGAAAGAAAACAAAACAAGATAAGACTCAGTGAGCAAATATAGAATAAATCACTACAATATCTTAAAGATGGCTCGGAGACAGCAGTCGATATCAAACCACATAAAGAAGCAGACCATAATTGCTTCTACAATTCCCCAAACTAAAGAATCAAAATCTTTCCCAAATGAAGATACAATCCTGGAATTGCCAGATGCAGAATATAAAAAACTAATTTACAGAATGCTTCAAGACATCAGGGATGACCTCAGAAATGAAATAAGGCAATCTGCAAAAAAGCCAAGGAACACACTGACAAAGCAATTGAAGAACTCAAAAAAGATTATTCAAGAACATAGTGGAAAAATTAATAAGCTGCAAGAATCCACAGAGAGACAGCATTCAGAAATCCAAAAGATTAACAGTAAAATTACAGAATTAGACAACTCAATAGGAAGTCAGAGGAGCAGACTCGAGCACTTGGAATATAGGGTGGGGGATCTGGAGGACAAGGGAATTAATACAAATATAAAAAAAAAATTTTTTATATTGATATTAATTCCCTTAAATTTTTTTTTATATAGCTCAAAAAAAATCAGATAAAAGAATTTTAAAAAAATGAAGAAACCCTAAGAATCATGTGGGACTCTATCAAGAAGAATAACTTGTGTGTGATTGGAGTCCCAGAACAGGGAGGGATAACAGAAAACACAGAGAGAATAGTTGAAGATCTTTTGGCAGAAAACTTCCCTGATATCATGAAAGACAAAAGGGTATCTATCCAAGATGCTCATCAAACCCCATATAAGATTGATCCAAAAAGAAAATCACCAAGACATATTATCATCAAACTTGCCAAAACCAAAGATAAAGAGAAAATTTTAAAAGCAGCCAGGGATAAAAGAAAGGTCTCCTACAAAGGAGAATCAATAAGAATAAGTTCAGACTACTCAGCAGAAACCATGCAGTCAAGAAGGCAATGGGATGACATACATAGGGCACTGAAGGAGAAAAACTGTCAGCCGAGGATCATATATCCAGCAAAACTCTCTCTCAAATATGAAGGCGAAATTAAAACATTTACAGATAAACATAAGCTTGGAGAATTTGCAAAAACCAAACCAAAGCTACAAGAAACACTAAAGGAAATTGTCTGGTCAGAAAACCAATAATATCAGATACCAGCACAACACAAGGTCACAGAACAGAACATCCTGATATCAACTCAAATACGGAAATCACAAAAACAAATTAAGGTTAATTTTAAAAAGAAAAAAATGCTCAAAACAGGGAATCATTGAAGTCAATATGTAAAAGATCACAATAATCAAAAAGAGGGACTAAATACAGGAGGCATAGAACTGCCATATGGAGAGGGAAACAAGGCGATATAGGACAATACAAGTTAGGTTTTTACTTAGAAAAATAGGGGTAAATATTAAGGTAACCACAAAGAGGTATAACAACTCCATAACTGAAAATAAAAACCAAGAAAAACATAATGACTCAGCAAATATAAAGTCAAATACTATGAAAATGAGGAACACACAATTTACAAAGAAAAACGTCTCAGCAACAAAAAAGTGGAAAAATGAAATTGTCAACAACACACACAAAAAGGCATCAAAATGACAGCACTAAACACATAAAAAATACATATATACTTATCTATAATTACGCTAAATGTAAATGGACTAAATGCACCAATAAAAAGACAGAGAGTCTCAGACTGGAGAAAGAAACACGACCCATGTATATGCTGCCTACAAGAGACACACCTTAGACTTAGAGACACAAACAAACTAAAACTCAAAGGATGGAAAAAAATATATCAAGCAAACAACAAGCAAAAAAAGGGCAGGAGTAGCAATATTAATTTCTGACAAAGTACACTTTAAAGTTAAATCCACCACAAAGGATAAAGAAGGACACTACATAATGATTAAAGGGATAATAGACCAGGAAGATATAACCATATTAAATATTTATGCACCCAGTGACAGGGCTGCAAGATACATAAAACAAACTTTAACAGAACTGAAAAGTGAGATAGACACCTCCACAATTATAGTAGGAAACTTCAACACCCCACTTTCGGAGAAGGACAGGACTTCCAGTAAGAAGCTCAATAGAGACACGGAAGACCTAATTGCTACATCAACCACAAGACCTCATAGACTTATACAGAACACTCCACTCAACAGCTGCAAAATATACTTTTTTTTCTAGCGCAAGTGGAACATTCTCTAGAATAGACCACATATTAGGTCATAAAACAAATCTTTGTAGAATCCAAAACATCGAAATATTACAAAACATCTTCTCAGACCAAAAGGCCATAAAAGTGGAAATCAATAACAGAAAAATTAAGGAAAATAAATCAAATACTTGGAAAATGAACAATACCCTGCTCAAAAAAGACTGGGTTATAGAAGACATTAAAGAGGTAATAAAGAAATTCATAGAATGTAACGAGAATGAAAACACTTCCTATCAAAACCTCTGGGACACAGCAAAAGCAGTGCTCAGAGGCCAATTTATATTGATAAATGCACACATACATAAAGAAGAAAGAGCCAAAATCAGAGATCTGTCCCTACAACTTGAACAAATAGAAAGTGAGCAACAAAAGAATCCATCAGGCACCAGAAGAAAACAAATAATAAAAATTAGAGCTGAACTAAATGAATTAGAGAACAGAAAAACAATTGAAAGAATTAACAAAGCCAAAAGCTGGTTCTTTGAAAAAATTAACAAAATAGATAAACCACTGGCTAGACTGACTAAAGAAATACAGGAAAGGAAACAAATAACCCGAATAAGAAACGAGAAGGACCACATCACAACAGACCCAGCTGAAATTAAAAGAATCATATCAGATTATTACGAAAAACTGTACTCTAACAAATTTGCAAACCTAGAAGAAATAGATGAATTCCTAGAAAAACACTACCTACCTAAGCTAACACAATCAGAAGTAGAACAATTAATAGACCCATAACGAAAAAAGAGATTGAAAAGGTAATCAAAAAACTCCCAACAAAAAAAAAGCCCTGGCCTGGACGGCTTTACTGCAGAGTTCTACCAAACTTTCAGAGAAGAGTTAACACCACTACTACTAAAGGTATTTCAAAGCATAGGAAATGACAGAATACAACCTAACTCATTCTATGAAGCCACCATATCCCTGATACCAAAACCAGGTAAAGATACGACAAAAAAGAAAATTTTAGACCTATATCCCTCATGAACATAGATGCAAAAATCCTCAACAAAATTCTAGCCAATAGAATTCAACGACATAGCAAAAAAATAATCCACCACAACCAAGTGGGATTTATACCAAGTATGCAAGGCTGGTTTAATATTAGAAAAACCATTAATGCAATCCACCACATAAATAAAACAAAAGACAAAAACCACATGATCTTATCAATTGATGCAGAAAAGGCATTTGACAAAGTCCAACACCTATTTATGATAAAAACTCTTACCAAAATAGGAATTGAAGGAAAATTCCTCAACATAATAAAGGGCATCTATACAAAGCCAACAGCCAACATCACTCTAAATGGAGAGAGCCTGAAAGCATTTCCCTTGAGAACGGGAACCAGACAAGGATGCCCTTTATCACTGCTCTTATTCAACACTGTGCTAGAGGTCCTAGCCAGAGCAATTAGGCTAGACAAAGAAATAAAGGGCATCCGGATTGGCAAGGAAGGAGTAAAATTATCTCTATTTGCAGATGACATGATCGTATGCACAGAAAACATTAAGGAATCCTCCAGAAAACTCCTGAAACTAATAGAAGAGTTTGGCAGAGTCTCAGGTTATAAGATAAACATACAAAAATCACTTGGATTCCTCTACATCAACAAAAAGAACATCGAAGAGGAAATCACCAAATCAATACCATTCACAGTAGCCCCCAAGAAGATAAAATACTTAGGAATAAACCTTACCAAAGATGTAAAAGAACTACACAAAGAAAACTACAAAGTACTAGTGCAAGAAACTAAAAAGGACCTACATAAGTGGAAAAACATACCTTGCTCATGGATAGGAAGACTTAACATAGTAAAAATGTCTATTCTACCAAAAGCCATCTACACATACAATGCACTTCCGATCCAAATTCCAATGTCATTTTTTAAGGTGATAGAGAAACAAATCACCAACTTCATATGGAAGGGAAAGAAGCCCCAGATAAGTAAAGCATTACTGAAAAAGAAGAAGAAAGTGGGAGGCCTCACTCTACCTGATTTTAGAACATATAATACAGCCACAGTAGTCAAAACAGCCTGGTACTGGTACAACAACAGGCACATAGACCAATGGAACAGAATTGAGAACCCAGATATAAATCCATCCACATATGAGCAGCTGATATTTGACAAAGGCCCAGTGTCAGTTAATTGGGGAAAAGATAGCCTTTTTAACAAATGGTGCTGGCATAACTGGATATCCATTTGCAAAAAAATGAAACAGGACCCATACCTCACACCATGCACAAAAACTAACTCCAAGTGGATCAAAGACCTAAACATAAAGACTAAAACGATAAAGATCATGGAAGAAAAAAATAGGGACAACGTTAGGAGCCCTAATAGAAGGCAAAAACAGAATACAAAACATTACCAAAAATGACAAAAAGAATACAAATAATTGGGAGCTCCTAAAAATCAAACACCTATGCTCATCTAAAGACTTCACCAAAAGAGTAAAAAGACCACCTACAGATTGGGAAAAAATTTTCAGCTATGACATCTCCGACCAGCACCTGATCTCTAAAATCTATATGATTCTGTTAAAACTCAACCATAAAAAGACAAACAACCCAATCAAAAAGTGGGCAAAGGATATGAACACGCACTTCACTAAAGAAGATATCCAGGCAGCTAACAGATATATGAGAAAATGCTCTCGATCATTAGCCATTAGAGAAATGCAAATTAAAACTATGATGAAATTCCATCTCACTCCAACAAGGCTGGCATTAATCCAAAAAACACAAAATAATAAATGTTGGAGAGGCTGCGGAGAGATTGGAACTCTTATACACTGCTGGTGGGAGTGTAAAATGGTACAACCACTTTGGAAATCTATCTGGCGTTTTCTTAAAAAGTTAGAACTACCATACAACTCAGAAATCCCACTCCTTGGAATACACCCTGGAGAAATAAGAGCCTTTACACGAACAGATGTATGCACACCCATGTTTATTGTAGCACTGTTTACAATAGCAAAAACCTGGAAGCAATCAAGGTGTCCATCAACGGATGAATGGGCAAATAAATTATAGTATATTCACACAATGAAATACTACGCATAGATAAAGAACAGTGACTAATCTGTGAAACATTTCATAACATGGAGGAACCTGGAAGGCATTATGCTGAGTGAAATTAGTCAGAGGCAAAAGGACGAATATTGTATAAGACCTCTATTATAAGATCTTGAGAAATAGTATAAACTGAGAAGAACACACAGTTTTGTGGTTACGGGGGGGGGAGGGAGGGAGGGTGGGAGAGGGTTATTTACTGATTAGTTAGTAGATAAGAACTACTTTAGGTGAAGGGAAGGACAATACTCAGTACACAGAAGGTCAGCTCAACTGGACTGGACCAAAAGCAAAGAAGTTTCCAGGATAAACTGAATGCTTCAAAGGTCAGCGGAGCAAGGGCAGGGGTTTGGGGACTGTGGCTTAAGGGGACTTCTAAGTCAATTGGCAAAATAATTCTATTATGAAAACATTCTGCATCCCACTTTGAAATGTGGCGTCTGGGGTCTTAAATGCTAACAAGCAGCCATCTAAGATGCATCAATTGGTCTCAGCCCACCTGGATCAAAGGAGAATGAAGAACACCAAGGTCACACGATAACTATGAGCCCAAGAGACAGAAAGGGCCACATGAACCAGAGACTTACATCATCCTGAGGGCAGAAGAACTAGATGGTGCCCGGCCACAACCAATGACTGCCCTGACAGGGAGCACAACACAGAACCCCTGAGGGAGCAGGAGAACAGTGGGATGCAGACCCCAAATTCTCATAAAAAGACCAGACTTAATGGTCTGGCTGAGACTAGAGGAATCCCCGTGGTCATGGTCCCCAAACCTTCTGTTGGCCCAGGACAGGAACCATTCCCAAAGACAACTCATCAGACATGGAAGGGACTGGACAATGGGTTGGAGAGAGATGCTGACAAAGAGTGAGCTACTTGTATCAGGTGGACACTTGAGACTGTGTTGGCATCTCCTGTCTGGAGGGGAGATAGGATGGTAAAGAGGGTTAGAAACTGGCAAAATCGTCACGAAAGGAGAGACTGGAAGGAGGGAGCGGGCTGACTCATTAGCGGGAGAGTAAGTGGGAGTATGGAGTAAAGTGTATATAAGCTTATATGTGACAGACTGACTTGATTTGTAAACTTCCACTTAAAGCACAATAAAAATTATTTGAAAAAAAATCTCTAGATTCCAGGAATATCCCTTAAAGCATATAATTTCTTCAGTTTTACTATCTGTTTCTATCACTTCTCAGAATGACTCTGAGGATTAAACATAGTCATATTTTAAATAGAAATAGTAAATTCAGCTTAAGAGAATAACACAAATGTTTATTGTTTACTGTATGTCACCACCACCTGACTGTCAGTTGGTCATACTGTGATGGCATGTGTGTTGCTGTGTTGCTGGAAGCTAGGCCAACAGTATTTCAAATACTAGCAGGGTCAGCCATGGCAGAGAGGTACAGAGGAGCTTCCAGACTGTGATGGTTAAATCATGCGTTAACTTAGTTGGGCCATGATCTTCAACAGTTTGGCAGTTATGTGATGTTGTAGATTGGTAGTTATATAATGATGTAGTTTGGCAGTTAGGTAATGATGTATTTTTCCTCCATTTTGTGATATAAAGTAATCATTTCCATGATGTGATCAGCCAGTCAGTTGTAAGGGGAGTTCCCTCAGGGGTGAGCAATATCCGATATATATGGACGCTCTGGCAAAGCTCTGGCTTTTGCTCACTTTCGATCCTGTTTCTGGCTCATCATAATCTGACCTTCAGATCTTGGAACTTCAACCTGCTGCCTGTCATAGTGCCTGCCAATCTTGGGATTTGAAGGCATCTACAGCCCAGCGGCTTTCTGTCTTATCTGCAGACCTTGGATTTGTAAGCCCCTGCAGCTACGTGAGTCAGGAGAAGCCTCAAGCTTGGGACATGTCAGTTTCTACAACCACGTGATCCACAGACTTGGGACGTGCCAGTTTCTACAACCACGTGATCCATTTCCTTGAGATAAATCTCTATATCTATGTCACCTATATCTATATATACATGTCACTGGTTTTTGCTTCTCTAGGGAACCCAGCCTAAGATATTTGGTACTGAGAGTGGTTCTAGAGAAAGAAAATTGTGAGGATGAGTTTTCTAAATTCATTCTCAAGTCTGGTTAGTCTTAAATATGTTGATAACTGCTTTCAGTAGTAAAGAGGCAACTGCTAATCCATGTTGTGAGGTGGCAATAAAAATACGCAAAGTATCACCAACTTTGGATCAAGTACTAGTGAGAGGCAAGGCTCTGAGTGATCATGTGTTTGATACTTTTCTACAGTTTTCTCAGAATGAGAAGTATAAGAAAGCTGGTTGGTCCTACTTTTGCTAGACAAGGTGGTGAAAGAAAGAGAAGAGCTCAGGGCTTCAGAGTCATAGCTCAAGTGCCACAAAAAAGACCTCAAAGCTGCCACTTGTGCCCTGAGAGCAAGCCTTATTTTTTGCAGTAACAGCTGATATTGCTGAAAACCAAACCCAGAACCTTATCATAAGAGTGGATAAATTACAACACCAATTGAATTCTCAACCTTGAATGGTGCCTGAAGTTAAAGTGAGGACATTGATTGGGAAGGAATGGGGTTCTGAAACTTGGGATGGGGACGTATGTGCAGATAATCAGGAAGCTGGGGACAGTGAGCCCCTGAATTCTGTTGAATCACTCCTGCCAACAGAAACAGCCCTCTCACCCCCATCTGAAGAGATTACTCCATCTTTGCTAATCTACCCTATGCAGTAAAACCATTAGCCCTTCCACCCCCATCTGATGAAATTAACCCATCTGTGTCTGAAGAGCCTTTGTCTGGGTCATTGCCTGGGGTATCACCTGAGGCAGATGCCTTATGAGACATTGCTGAATGTTTCCAGAACGTATCCCCATGACCCATTTTGGCTTCTAGACCTATAACTAGCCTTAAGTCCCAGTGAGCCAAAAAGGTAAAGTACAAAGTGTGATGCAAGAGGAGGTATGCTACACTCCAAAGGAAATGCTTGAGTTTTCTAATATGTACAAACAGAAGCCTGGGAAATATGTGCGGCAATGCTATGAAGGGGTGCGATAATGGTGCAAGGAACCTGATGTTACATCGGTTTGAGTGTATTCATATGGGCCCAATAAGCACAGACCCTTCATTCAATGTTTCAGCTCGAGAGGTAGGAAAGGATCTAATCATTTATTTAATTGGTTTCCTGAAGTGTGGATTATGCAGTGGACTACTACCAAATCAAGTTGAAGTTCCAGACCTGCCTTGGTATACTACAGAAGAAGGTATCCAAAGCTTAGGGAAATTGACGTGTTGGAGTAGATTTATCAGGTTAGACCCACAGACCCACCCACAGAGTGCCCGGAGGACACACCTTTCACCACAACAGTGAGGAATAAATTTGTGAAGGGAGGCCTAGCATCTTTGAAGAATTCTGTGATTGCTATTTTATATAAGTCACATTTGACAGGGGGAACTGCCCTAACTGAATGAAGACATCTAACTACAATGGGGCTGACCGGACTCTTTGGTGCTAGGGGCCAAATGGCGGTTCTCAACAGACAAAGTGGACATTGTTACCTAATGGACAGTGGAACCAAAGAAATAATCAGAATAATCTGACTCGTACGGACATTAGAAATTAGTCATGGTGCCCTTAGGAATGAAATAGATGAAAAATCTACTAAACATTTACTTGATCTGTACAAGCAGAAGAATTCTGGGTCAAGTGACTGGCAGTCTAACTGGAATCACCAGAATGGAAGGTCCCAGTGCCTCAGTCAATTCCCAGGCCTGAGCCAGTTTACAGACCACCAACGCCTTGCATGGAGAGAAGGCCGGGTCCCTTGGAAAAGGCCCCACAGCACTGCCACAAATTGGTATTGTTCATCTTTCTCCCAGCCTTCCCAGAAGGGATCTGCTTCTCTTCATGAGAGTGATTGTACAGTGGGGAAAAGGAAACAGCCTTTTGAGGGAACACTGGTGTCTTAGTCATCTACTGCTGCAATAACAATAACACTACAAGTGGATGGCTTTAACGAACAAATGTATTCTCTCACAATTTAGGAGGTTAGACGTCCAAATTCAGGGCACTATCTCTAGGGAGGGGCTTTCTCTGCTGGCTCTAGGGGAAAGTCCTTGTCATCAATCTTGCCCTGGTCCAGGAGCTTCTCAGTTCAGGGACTCAGGACAAAAAGGGCATGCTCCACTCGTGGCTCTTGTTGCTTGGTGGTAATGAGGTCCCTATATCTCTGCTTGTTCTCCCTCCATTTATCTCTTATAAGATAAAAGGTGATGCAGGCCACACCCCAGAGAAACTCCCTTATATCAAATCAGGTCTGTGACCTGAGTAAGAGTGTTGCATCCCATCCTAATCCTCTTTAACATAACCTGATCTTGCCTCATTAACCATAGGCAGAGATTAGGAATTACAACACATAAGAAAATTTCATTAGATCACAAAATGGAGCACAACCACACAATACTGGGAATCATGGCCTAGCCAAGCTGACACATATTTTCAGGGATGCTATTTAATCCATGACAACTGGATACTGGCTTTGAACACTAATTCCAGAAGACCAAAACTGTTACTGTGGCCCACCATTGAGACTGGGGGCATATGGAGTTCAGGTTATTAATGGTGTCTTGCCTCAGTGTCATCTCACACTGGGTCCAGTGGGCCCCTAAACCCACACTGTAGTGATTTCCCCAGATCCAGAATACATAATTGAAATAGAAACACTCAGCAACTGGCAGAACTCCCACACTGGACCCCCAACAAGTGGAGTAAGGGCTATTATGATAGGAAAAACCAAGTAGAAGCTATTAAAACTGCCCCAAAGTAGGAAAATAGTAAATCAGAAGCAAAACCGTATTCCAGGAGGGATATCAGAGATTAGTACCACAATCAAGGACTTGAAGGATGCAGGGATGGTAATCCTCACCACATCCCAATTCAAATCGCCGATTGAAACAGATGGATTGTGAAGAGTGACAGTGGATTATCATAAACTTAACCACATGGTGACTCCAATTGCAGCTGCTGTTCCAGATGTGGTTTCATTGCTTAAGCAAATTAATACATCTTCTGCTACCTAATATGTAGCTGTTCATCTAGACAATGTTTTTTTCTCAGTTCTGGTTCTGAAGGACCACCAGAAGCAGTTTGCCTTCAGCTGTCAACGCCAGAAATACTCCTTCACTTCGCAATACTCCTACCTCAGGAATATATCAACCCTCCAGCCTTATGTCATAATTTAGTCCACAGGGACCTTGATTGCGTTTTCCTCCAAGAAGACATCAGACTGGTTGTGTTAGTCATCTAGTGCTGCTATAACAGAAATACCACAAGCAGATTAACAAAGAGTAATTTATTTTCTCACAGTCTAGGAGGCTAGAAGTCTGAATTCAGGGTGCCTGCTCCAGGGAAAGGCTTTCTCTCTCTATCAGCTCTGGTGAAATGTCCTTTCCTGGTTGAAGATCTTCTCAGCACAGGGATCCCGGGCCCAAAGGATGCACTATTCTCCTGGCTCTTGTTTCTTGGTGGTATGAGGTCCCCATGTCTCTTTGCTTGCTTCTCTTTTATATCTCAAAAGAGATTGGCTAGAGACACAATCCAATCTTGTAGACTGAGCCCTGCTTCATTAACGTAGCTGGCACTAATCCCTTCTTATCAACATCATAGAGACAGGATTTCTAAACATAGGAAAATCATATCAGATGACAAAATGGTGGATAATCACACAAAACTGGGAATCATAAAAAAAAAAAAAAACCCAGTGCCGTCGAGTGGATTCCGACTCATAGCTAACCTATAGGACAGAGTAAAACTGCCCCATAGAGTTTCCAAGGAGCACCTGGTGGATTTGAACTGATGACCCTTTGGTTAGCAGCTGTAGCACTTAACCGCTGCGCCACCAGGTTTCCAACTGGGAATCATAGCCTAGTCAAATTTGACACACATATTTTTGGGGGACAAATTCAATCCATGTCACTGGCCCATTACATTGTTGACATTATGCTGATTGGACCTAGTAAGAAGGGAGTGACAATAGCTCTGGACTTATTGGTAAAACATCTGTGGGCTAAAGGGTAAGAAATTAATCTGACGAAACTTCAGACGCCTTCTGCCTCAGTGAAATTTCTAAGGATCCAGTGGTGTGGGACATGTCGAGGTATTCCTTCTAAAGTGAAGGATAAGTTGTTACATCTGGCCCCTCCCCCAACTAAAAAAGAGGCACAATGCCTGGTGGGCCTCTTTGGGTTTTAAATCAACGTCTCCCTCATTTATCGAGCGACTTGAAAAACTGCTAGTTTTGAGTAGGTCCCAGAACAAGAGGAGGCTCTGCAACAGGTTCAGGCTGCAGTGCAAGCCACCCTGCCACTTGAGCCATATGATCTGGCTGATTCAATGGTGCTTGAAGTGTCAATGACAGATAGTGATACTATATGGAGTTTTTGGCAGGCTCTTATTTGTGAATCACAGTGCAGACCCTTAGGATTATCCTCTACAGGTAAATATTCCCCTTATGAGAAAGTTTTTGGTTTGTAACTGGGCCTTAGTAGAGACTGAACACTTAACCATGGGCCACCAAATCACCATGTGACCTGAGCTGCCCATCATTAACTGGGTGTTTTCTGACCCACAGAGCCATAAAGTCAGACATGCACAGTAGCAATCCATCATTAAATGGAAGTGATACAAATGAGATGGGGCTCAAGCAGGACCTGAAAGCACAAGCAAGTAGCATAAGGAAGTGGCCAAAGTGCCCATGCTTTCCGCTCCTGTCATTTTATCTGCCCTCTCCTAGTCTCTATCTATGGCCTCATTTGGAGTCCCTTATGGTCAGTTGGCTGAGAAAGAAAAAACTCCTGCCTGGTTTACAGATGATTCTGCACAATATGTAGGACCTCCATGAAGGACAGTGGTGAAGGGAAGTCCTCCCAATGGACAGAACATCAAACAGTGCGCCTGGTTGTCCACTTTGCTTGGAGAAGAAATGGCCAGATGTGCGAAACATACTGATTCATGGGCTGTGGTCAGTGGTTTGGCTGGATGTTCAGGGACTTGCAAGGAACATGATTGTAAAATTGGTGACAAGGAGATAAGGGGAAGAGATAGGTGGATAGAGCTCTCTGAATGGGTTAGAGAAGTGAAGATATTTGTGTCTCATGCGAGTGGTCACAAAAAGGTGGTCTTGGCAGAAGAGGATTTTAACAATCAAGTGGATAGGATGACGTATTCTGGGAAACCAGTCATCCTCTTTCCCCAGCCTATCATTACCCAATGGGCTCATGAACAAAAGGGCCATGGTAACAAGGATGGAGGTTATGCACGGGCTCAGCAACACAGACTTCCACTCACCAAGGCTCAATCTGCCAGCAGCAGAGACCAACACTGTGTCCTGTATATAACACAATTCCTTGAGGTCATCAGCCAGCAACCTGGTGGAAGGTTGATTACACTGGACCACTTCCATCATGGAAAAGGCAACATTTTGTTCGTACTGAATAGACACTTACAGAGGATACAAATTTGCCTTTCCTGCATGCAATACTTCTGCCAAAACTATCATCCATGAACTTACAGAATACTTTATCCAACATCATGCTATCCCACACAGTATCACCTCAGATCAAGGGACTCACTTCACAGCAAATGAATTCACTGGTTACCATGTTCACCATCATTCTGAAGCAGATTGAATGATGCAGTAGCTTTCTACATGCCTTGCAGGGTTTGGGCAATGTTCTCCAAGAGGCTGCATATGCTCTAACCCAGCATCCAGTGCATGGCTCTGCTTCTCCCATAGATGGGATTCGTGGGTCTAGGAATCAACATGTGGAAATGGGACTGGCACCACTCATTATTACCCTAGTGACCCACTCACAAAATTTTTGCTTCCTGTCCCCATGGCCCTATGCTCTGAGGGTCTAGAAGTCTTAGCTCCAAAGGAAGGAATGCTCCTACCAGGAAACACAACAATGATTCCATTGAACTGGAAGTTAAGAATGCCACCTGGCCACTTCGGACAGTTCATACCTCTGAATCAACAGGCAAAGAAGGCAGTTACTGTGTTGGCTGGTGTTATGGATTGAACTGTGTCCCAAAAGATATCTGTCCACTTGGCTGGACCATGACTCCCAGTACGGTGTGGTTGTCTTCCGTTTTGTGATCTGATGTGATTATCCTATAAGTTGTGAGTTCTAATCTCTATGTTGTTAATGAGGCAAGGTTAGAAGCATTTATGTTAAATGAGGCAAGACTTAGTCTACAGGATTAGGCTGTATCTTGAGTCAATCTCTTTTGAGATATAAAAAAAAAGAGAGAGAGAATTGAGCATAGAGAACAGAGACATCATACCCCAAAGAAAAACGAGCCAGGAGTGGAGCCCATCCTTTGAACTCAGGGGTCCCTGCACTGAGAAACTCCTAGACCCAAGGGAAGATTGATTTCAAGGACCTTCCCCCAGACCCAATAGAGAGAGAAAGCCTTCCCCGGAGCTGGCACCCTATATTTGGACTCCTAGCTTCCTGAACTGTAGGAGAATAAATGTCTCTTTGTTAAAGCCATCCACTTGTGATATTTCTGTTATAGCACCTCCAGATAACTAAGAAAGCTGGTGTGATTGATCCTGATTATCAAGGGAAGATCAAATTGATATTATATAATGGAGATAAAGAAAAGTATGTCTGGAAAGCAGGAGATCCCTTAGGGCATCTTGTATTACTGCCATGCCTTGTCATTAAAGTCAATGGAAAACTACAGCAACTCAATTCCTACATGACTATTAACAGCCCAGACCCTTCAGGAATGAAGGCTTAGATCACCCCATCAGGCAAAGAACCATAACTAGCTGAGGTGCTTACTGAGGGCAAAGAGAATGCGGAATGGGTGGTGGAAGACGGTAGTTCTAAATACCAGTTATGACAATGTCACCAACTGCAGAAATGAGGACTGTAATTGTTATGAGTATTTCTTCCTTGTTTTGTTAAAGGTGTGTGTGTGTGTTTGCATGTGTGTATACATATATACATATTTTTTGTTTCTTCCCTCCTTTATCTCATTAATTATTTTAAAATATAAGATGTAAATGGAGCTAGTGCATTTCTGTTGTACCCATGTTAGTTGTCTCATGTTAGGTGCAAGTATGACTTTGTAATTGTCTTTATTACAAGTTGTGCATGGTTTAAGGAGATATGTACAGATTCCAAGTTGACAAGGGGTAGACTGTGATGGTTAAGGCTGTGTGTCAACTTGGATCGACCATGATTCTCAGAGGTTTGGCAATTATGTAATGATGTGGTTTGGCAATTATGTAATGATGTAGTTTGGCAGTTATATAATGATGTAATTTGACAGTTACATAATGATGTAGTTATGCCTCATTTTGTGATAGAATGTTATCACCTCCATGTGATTTGATGTGATCATCTAATCAGTTTTAAGGGGAGTTTCCTCAGGGTATGGCCTGCATCCAATATATCTGGGTGTTCTGTCAAAGCTCACTGGCTCTTGCTCATCCCTGATCCTGCATCCAGCTCATCATCATCTGACCTTCAGCTCTTGGGACTTGAGCCAGTGGCCTGTTGTATAGCCTGCTGATCTTGGGATTCATTGGACTCCACAACCTGCGAGCCAGCAGTCTTCCATCTTATCTGCCAACCTTGGATTAATCAGCCCTTGCAGCTATGTGAATCAGGAGAAGTCTCCAGCTTGATGCCTGACCCATGGACTTGGGACTTGCCAGCTTCTACTACCACATGAGCCATTTCCTTGAGAAAAATCTCTCTCTGTCTCTCTCTCTTTCTCTCTCTATCTATATATATGTATGGAAAACCTGGTGGCATAGTGGTTAAGTGCTATGGCTGCTAACCAAAACTTCAGCAGTTCAAATCTACCAGGTACTCCTTGGAAACTCTATAGGGCACTTCTCTGTCCTACAAGGTCACTGTGAGTTGGAATCGACTCGACAGAAATGGTTTTGGTTTTGGTATGTGTGTGTATATATATATATTCTTCACTGGTTTTGTTTCTCTAGAGAACCCAGCCTAAGACATACTAGGAAGAAAGGACTGGTTATCTACTTCCTAAAATTAGCCAATGAAAATCCTATGGATCACAACAGTGTATTGTCTGATACAGTGCTAGAAGATGAGTCCCCAAGTTGGAAGGCACTCAAAATATACGGTGCTTCAACAACAGACTTAAGTATACCAATGATCATGAAGATGGCACAGGACCAAGCAATGTTTCATGAGGTCATCATGAGTCAGAGCCAACTCACCAGCATTTAACAACAACTATATGCCAGGCACTAAGAAAGGAATTTTATATGTGTAATCTTATTCCAGAAACCCCGGTGTTATAGTGGTTAAGTGCTATGGCTGCTAACCAAAAGGTTGGCAGTTCAAATCTGCCAGGCACTCCTTGAAAACCCTGTGGGTCAGTTTTACTCTGTCCTGTAGGGTCGCTATGAGTCAGAATTGACTCGACTGCAATGGGTTAATGGGTTAATCTTATTCAATTTCTCAAAACATTCTAAGGAAACTCTATGTTATCCCCGTTTTGGACATGAGAAAACTAAAGCTCAGAGAGTTTAAATAACACACACTAAAACCCGACCCGGTGTCACTAGGTCTCATAAACCAAACCAAACCCAGTGCCGTTGAGTCAATTCTGACTCATAGCAACTCTATAGTCAACGTCAAAGTTGGAATTTGAACCCAAGTCTGCTCCCTCATAGCTGCAGTGCTGGGGCACACACTTTACTAGCGGGATGACTCACTCTGTCTTGAGGATTGGCCTCATAGGGCTTGTATGCCAACATTAAACCTGTAACTGCTAAGGATCCACAAAATTTCATGAACTATTTAAGTATTCTTTTAAAAATAATTCATACTTTCAATCCATACTACCTACAGTAACAATTATTTTTGCGTCATTTCTCTTAGAGATTGAGAAACTAAAGCCAAGATATTTGACCTACTATATATTACCTTGAAAACCCTGGTGGCATAGTGGTTAAGTGCTACAGCTGCTAGCCAAAAGACTGGCAGTTCAAATTCACCAGGTGCTCCTTGGAAACCCTATGGGGCAGCTCTACTCTGTCCTATAGGGTTGCTATGAGTCAGAATTGACTCAATGGCAATGGGTTTTTTGGTATATATTACCATGGAGCCCTGATGGTGCAGTGGTTAAGAGCTAAGGCTGCTAACCCAAAGGTTGGCAGTTTGAATCCACCAGCTGCTCCTTGGAAACCCTATGGAGCAGTTCTACTCTGTCCTATTGGGTTGCTATGAGTTGGAATCGACTCAACAGAGGTTTTATTAAAATATCCAAACACACATCTTTGGGGAAAATGAATCCTAATTTCTAAATATCTTAATATCTAAAAGATATTTGCATATTTCTTGAAATACATTTGCAGTTCAATGTCAAAAGAAATAAAGGAAAAGGCACATAAGACAGTAGGAATTTCACTGAATCAGACAGATTTGGGTTCACAAGTCCCAGCTCCACTACATACAAGCTTTGTCACTTGACAAAGTTAATTATTTCCTTGAGCTTCAGTTTATTCATCTACATATAAATGAGAAACATTAACACCTTCCTCACTGGGTTGTCATAAGTTTAAATTAATAGTTCAGAATGTGCTAAATCCCTTGGACAGTGCTCAGTTGCTGTTTCTTCCCTTCTATGCCATTAAGAGATGAATTTAATAGAGTTCATGAACAAGGTTATGAGGAAATAGTGCCACAGTTTCACTGAAATTATGGCTAGCCTGTCATCTATAAAAAACTATATAAGTGGTCAGCCACACCCACAAACAGAAACTAAAACCCTAAAGAGTACTTGCCAAAAGAAATCACTGAAAAAAGATGCAACTGTAGTGGCAGCTTAAACACCTCAGCACTGAGGGAATACCTTAAGCAGATGTGTAAAAGATTTGAGAGGACACCAGATGTATAATATGGGCACTGAGGAATAGAAAAGACCACTCTTTCCCTTAATCTCGATTTTCCCCAGGAGATCGGAACTTCCTCTTTCAAAGGGGCAGTTTGGGATAGTAGGAGTACCATTTATGGAGTCAGATAGACCTAGGTCCAAACCCTGGCTCTTCAACTCACAAGTTGACTGGGAAAGTTGCTTAACCTCTCTAATCATCAGTTTCCTCTTGGGAATAATACTGATAAACTCATGAAAATACCTACTCCAAGAGGTATTTTGGTACAGGTAGTTCTTGGCACATAATAAGTGATCAGTAAAGACACTATTATAGCTCAAGAAGAAGAAGAAGGGATATGGGAAGGTTTAGTGTCTGAACGACATCAGAATCTAGGGTCCTAGGGATTTGAGGCAACGTAAAAGCAGACCAGGGAGCTCCTTCTCGGGCTGAGGTGAGCCAGCTTCCCCTTGGTTTATCCTGTGTCATTGGACTTTTCCCCATTCCCTCAAAATTCCCTGCCCAGCCAGGAGCCTTAGACAGTCAAAGCAACACCTGGGGGCTCTGAGGGGCACAGGGCTCAGCCCAGCTCCAAGCCCACTCCTTAGGTAGCCTGGGCTCTATCTAGGTCAGGGTTCCGAAAGACCCTAAGCCCTGCTGATAAAAGCAGGGCCAACAGAAAAAACAGTTTACTTCTGCGAATCCCTCAAGAAATTTGCTCATGGGGAACTGAAAGTCCCCTGGCATGACTCGGGGGCCACAGCTGGTATCAGTACCTAAAGAGCACTTCATGAGTGACACACTTTAGCTCTCCCCTTCCGCTTTCTCCCATCGATGTGTCTCGATATATTGTTTTATCTATGCTTTTTTATATTTCTGCCCTGGCTTACGTCACAATTCCCAGCTCTCTGTTTTTCAAATGTATTCTGTGTTGTTCCACTTTAGCATGAAAGAAAATTTAATGTTTTAAATTTAATGTATTAAATTAATCCCAGATTAGTTAGGATCAGATCTGAACATCTAAAAAGGAAAGTACTAATGTATCAGAGATTGTTCTCAATACCTTTACATGCATAGATGCAGTTATCGGTTGAGCTGTTAGACAAATAAAGTTTAAATCTTGGTTTATATAAAATATTTCTGAATTATTATTGAAGTACTCCTCACCCCCAAGGGTAATAGAATTTATCAACATAGTAAAATATTATTTTTAAAAAATCTGTCTAAGTAAGGGAACCAGTTGCTTAATATCTCAGTCAATTAGTGATCAAACTATGCTTTAGACCTGCAAAGTAATACAAGTGGAAGCATAAAAAAAAATAAACACTACTTTCACAGTTTTATGCAGGAGTTATATTCTATATTATAGTTTTGAGACCATGATTTTTATAAAGTAACTATGATAACGTTATGCAGCTTAGTGTATAGAGGAATTAGGTCCAACATTTACCACTCAAGGTATCATAGACTCTTGCTAACTTGAGTCTTATTAACACTCAGGAAAAATGACGGAAGAGAAAGTAGAGCATACCATAATATCAATACATTTATACAGTGATCATTACTTCCCATTAATCTCACCTTATGTGCATTGGTTCCATGTTAACATCCTTACACATAGTACGTTAAACTATCTTTGACAGCATCGCAGGGACTCCCTGCAAAAGAATTCATTTACTTACCATCCTTTAATTTTTTTTCGAAGATGATGTTTTTTGAATAAGAGCACTTTTATGGGAACCCAAATCAATAGAGTCACTGAAGCCACGTAGGCAATAGAACAGGAAACAATAAGCCAGTAATATGTTTTCTCAGCTATATTCCTTGTCCTTTGATACACAGAGGCAAACTGCTCCACAATCACAAGTGTGGGAATGGAGAAAGCAGCAAACTCCAGAAGCTCGAAAACCACAAGTTTAATTAATCTTCCAGAAGCCATCCCCGGCAAGTACAAGCTGCTGAGGATAAAATGCTCCCCCTTTGATTGTGAGCAACATATGGACACAAAGATAATGAACTAGGATCAAGTTCCTCTTGCTCGAGTCACCAACCAGTGACTTTTTATTCTTTTATTGACCCTCATGTGGTTCAATGATCTTCTAACCTAACAACCACGGTCTCTTAAAGAAACAGAGCAATGTATTTGCACATCCATTATTAGAAGTCAAATGAGCTTGGTAGCATGCTTTCAAGCATTGGTATAAACGAGTACTTTAAGTATAGTGTTTATTGCCAATTTTAGCACAATGAACATTTATGTATACTCAACACCTCTTAAAGAGAACCATTGGAATAATATAATTTTAGAGTTAAAAGGGAATAATAGATGTATCCCAATCCCCTATTTTAATAGCTAAGCAAACTCAGGCAAGGAGAAACCCCCAAAATCTGAGTATTCATCTTGGAAAACTGCCATTCTCTTGTCTTCAAAGTGCTTTCAAAAGGAGTTTGGATTCAGTCTGTCAGCTTCCTAGCCAGAATTCTTCCTGATCCTTAAAATACTCAGTAGTTATTGCACACTTACTGCCATTTAACACAGATTAATGACATTTTTATTTTGCTAGTCAGGAAGGCAACATGGTGATATTAAAAACCTGTTTCTGCATCAATGCATTAAGAGCTCTCTGTATCTAGCCCAAAAGCATATCAAATATTTAAAAGACAACAATTGACTCTGTGAATACCCTTCCTTCAAAAAATATTTTTGAGCACTTTACTAGGTGTTGGGGTATGGAAACGAATGCGTGACAGAAAGTCTCTTTCCACGAAGCTACTCCCCAGTCCAAGGGAGGAAGCAAACCAATGTACGACCAAAAGTAACTAAGGTCAGAGGTGCAGATTAAACGCTATGATAACAGTGGAGAACTTCACCTTTGGACTGTGGGAAGGGAAGGGAAAGATAAGGGCGTTGAGGACAGATGGGGATGTTGGATGTCAAGGACATTTCGGGTAGAAAAAAGAGCATGCCCCAAGGCAAGGAGGCTAGAGTGGTTAACGTGAGCTGAGGGAAGAGGGTCTGGTGTGGTGTAGCAGGAAATAGGGGAAAGTGATGTTAGAGAAGTAGGGTAGGGTAAGAATATATATGTCCATCAAGGAATTGGTATGGGGGGGGGTAGGTGGTGTGGCCTTTCTGTACTGAGGAGTCACATGATCATTTGGAAAAAACAGTGCTGGTGTGGAGGAAGGACAGGACAGGCACTAACCTGGGGGTGAAGAAGTCTACAGGAAGCCACAGAGGAGCCTGAGTAAGACTTCCTGAGACAGCCTCAGCTGAGGAGGAGGGCTGAGGAGGAGGGGGCTGAGTCAACAGACATTGACTCTAATCCCTTCTACAGCGGTGTCACTAGGGAGTCCGGGGGGGGAGGTGTGGGTGACACCGTCGGGGTGATACCAAAATGACTGTGTATAAAATTTTTGTGCAACGCTTCAGCAGAAATTTATTATTTTTTATTAAAATATCCCTGTAACCAAAAAAAAAAAAAAAAAAACCAAACCCAGTGCTGTTGAGTTGATTCCGACTCATAGCAACCCTATAGGACAGAGTAGAACTGCCCCATAGAGTTTAAACGAAAACATTTATCGTAAGCCCAGCTTACATGTATCAATATACCCACAAGGCTAAAACTCTACACTAATTGACTTTTTGAACCCTCTAATGTGCTCCAGCCAGAGGGACCGTTATTGCCCAATTACAACGATGCTTCAAATCACATGGTTTTGTTTGCAAGCACTACAAGCCCATACCGTTGTTTTCGTTGCTGCCTTTTTTTTTTTTTTATAGTCACAGATTTTGTCAAATTTTCCAGCATCTTAACTACAATATTGTGGTAATTAGTATTTACGAACTTTTATCAGTAACTTTTTTGAGAATGAAATGATAATTAAAAGAAAAGAAGAAAAATTTTAGAAACATTCGTTACAAAAAACATTACTAAGGATACTATATGGTCTGGCATGGGAGGAGGTCCATGGAAGGGGGGTGACACCATGAGTTACCACACTGGGTGACACCACCCCTACTGACACCACTGCCCGTCTATCTGTTTTCTCCCTTAGTTGACTTGCCCTGTGCCTGCTGTCACCTATAATTTTCCTCTGGTTCTTAATCTCTTTTCACCTTTATTTTCAAACACCAAGAGTGTTACCATTGGTGCGACGTGACTTGCAGTTCCCTACCACATAAAATACTCTGATAACTAGCTGTGCTTTCTTTGAGAAGAATCCCTGGGTGGTGTAAGTGGTTAATGTGCTTGCTGCTCACCTAAAGGTTGGTGGTTCTAGTCCACTCAAAGGCACCTCAGAAGAAAGACCTGATGATCTACTTCTAAAAAATCTGTCACTGAAAACTCTGTGGAGCACAGTTCTACTCTGACATGCATGGGGCCGCTATGAGTCTGAACTGACTCAGTGGCCACTGGATTAGCTTTCTTTGAGAAAGAATTGTAATTCCTGACCTTTGCCCACAGCGAGCCCAACTCCATGGAAAGAATAATTGTTCAATGAACACTTACTGTATGCAGGTAATAGTTAGAGATATGATACAAATGTACCTGAAAGACCTAAGAACATTTATAGCGTGTGCTGGGCAGGCTAGGGTGGTGAAGGGCTGCCCTGCCTACATGCCTCCATCCCTCCTTCTGCAGCCACATCTTCCTGACAAACAGGAACTGGGCCATCAACCAACCAGCAATCTAACTATGGCCTGGCATAAACTGGGCCAATCAGATTCTCTCCCTTGGGACTTTGAACTAAGAAACATCAAGGGAATTTGATAAGTGGAGCTAATGGGTGCCATGATTTTGAGTCAGGGTTACAGCAAGCCCAAACTGTATGTGATAGAACTACACCTGGCAGGTTGTCTACACTTGGTAAATATCTACTGAATGAACCAATGAACGAATGGAAGCCAGACAGTGAGGGAACACAAAAGTTAGTAGAGAGTGAGGAAGCTGATCCTGAGAGCTTTGTTTTATTATCAAGGATTCCTTACCTAGTTTGGTATCTGGCTGATGCTGTCCTGTGTCCTAGACTCCAGTTGTTGTGTGATGTTTTTTGTTCTCTAACTGAAGGACTCCCTTTAATATTTCCTGTAAGTTTCGTTAATTTTTACAAATTCCTTTAATTTCTATATGTCTGGAAATGTCCTTATTTCACCATCATATTTGAGAGAGAAACCCTGGAAACCCTAGTGGTGTAGTGGTTAAGTGCTACGGCAGCTAACCAAAAGGTCGGCAGTTCAAATCCACCAGGTACTCCTTGGAAACTCTATGGGGCAGTTCTACTCTGACATATAGGGTCACTATGAGTCAGAATCAACTCAACAGCAATGAGTTTTGGTTATTTGAGAGAGAGTTTTGCAGGATCTATTATTCTTGGTGGGCAGGTTTTGTTGTTTTTTCTTTCAAGGCTTTACATATGTCATCTCCTTGTCTTCTTGCCTGTATAGTTTCTACTGAGTAATAATAGCTTAGTCTTATTGGTTCCTTTTTTCAAGTGACTTTTCATTTTTTTCAAGCTGTTCTCAGTAATCCTTCTTTGTCTTTGGTTTTGGCAAGTGTGATTTTATATATATATATATATATATATATATATATATATATATATATATATACACACATACACACGGGTTTTATCCCTTTGCTGCCGAGTCGATTCTGACTCATAGTGACCCTATAGGACAGAGTAGGACTGCCCCCATAGGGCTTCTAAGGAGCAGCTGGTGGATTCAACCTGCAGACATTTTAGTTAGCAGTCAAGCTCTTAACTTCATATAGTTGTTGTTGCTGTTAGGTGCCATCGAGTCAGCTGTGATTCATGGCAACCCTATGTACAACAGAACAAAACACTTCCCAGTCCTGTGCCATCCTCACAATCATTATTATGCTTGAGCCCATTGTTGCAGCCACTGTGTCAATTCATCTTGTTGAGGGGCTTCTTTTTTGCTGACCCCCTACTTTACCAAGCATGACGACCTTAGATATATATTTTGTTTTCAAACTCACTGATTCTGTCTTCCATTGTTTCAAATTTCCTCCTAAATCCTTCTATTAGTTATCCATTTCTGAAATTTTATTGTTTATTTTTTGAATTTCTAGTTGCTGTTTTTGTATGATTTCTAATTATTTTGAATTTTTGTTCTTGTACATTTTCTTGGATTCTGCTATTGCTTTTTCTGTTTTTTTCCTTGATTTTAGCTGTGCTTTCATTGATTTTGTCTGTGCTTTCTATGATTTTGTCTATTTTTTCCTTGGTTTTGCCTGTTTTCCTTGATCTCTTTCCTAATATCTTGGAGAACCCTAAATATTAGTCTTTCAAATTTCCTATCAGGTAGTTCCACTGCCTTTTCATCTATTAGATCATCTGATTCTTTATTTTGGTCACTTGCTGGAGCTATCTTGTCCTCCTTTTTTATACCTTTTGATATTGTCTGCTGTCTCCGAGACATTAAGCTATCATTATTTATTGATTTTATGTTCATTTCATCCTGCTTCCTTATTTTGTTCTGATATGTCACGGCAAGTGTGCCACATGTGCTGTGCTGCTTGATTGTCTGTGGATACATTATCTGTCAACACTTTGTCTGGGTGGGCAGGGCAGCAGAAGGCAGGGCAAGGCTGCTTCGATATACACTGGTTTGGTGAGGTGGCTGAGGGCGGACTGGGTAGGCACTGTCTGTGTCCTCTTGATGTTGGGCCAGCAGTATGGGAGCATTCACAGCCCCTCACAAGATAGATGGATGTGTTGGACAGGGGGTGGTATAGGCTCGCTTCCCACTGTTGAGCACCTGGTCAAGTGGTGGGGGGGGGCAGGGCAAGTCCCGTGCAGTGGCAGGCCTGAGCACCATGGATGCTCTACCAGCAGCAGCATGTCAAGGCCTGGAAGGAAGGGGGGGTGGCCTATGGGGCTAGGTGTTGAGCAGAAAGAAAAGGAAAAAAAAGTAGCCAGAATGTGGGGGAGGGGTGGACCTGGGGGCCAGCAGAAAGGGGGTGAGGTGGCATACGGGGATAGGTGGGAGGTAGAAAGAAAAAAAAATGCAGCATGGTGGGAGCAAGCAGGTAAGGATGAGGCAAACCCAGGGCAGGGCTGGCCAGTGTGCCAGTGGTACTTTGTCTGTGGTGGCATGATGGGGACTGGGAAGAAGTTGAGGGAGGTGGCATATGGGGCAAGGTAGGAGGGAGAAAGAAAACAAAAAAGAAATGGGGGCATGGTGGGGGCCGCAGGTGGGCATGGGGTATATCTGGGGCAGTGGCAGATCTGTGTGCTGGTGGCTGTCTACCTGTGGTGGCACAGCAGAGTCTGGCAAGAAGGTGGGAGAAGTGGCCTACAGGGACAGGTGGGAGGGAGACAGTAAAAGAAGAAAGAAAAATAAACATAAATTTTAAAAACTGGCTGCATGGTGGGGGCCACTAAGTGGAAGCAGGCAGGACCCAAGGGCCTGTGGGAAGGGAGGGGTGGTGACATATGGGCTAAGTGGGAGAGAGAAAGAAAAGTAAGAAGAGAATGCAAAATAAATAAATAAATAAAAATGGTGGTGCAGTAGGAGTCAGCAGGTGGGGGTGGGGTGGACCAGGGGGCCAGTGGCTTTCTACCTGCAGTGGCATGACATGGCCCAGTGGGAGGAGGTAGAGGTGGCATATTGGATAGGTGGGAAGGAGAAAGAAAAGGAAGAAAGGGAAAAGAAAAAATAATAATAATGGCATGGTGGGAGCCAGCAAGTAGGGGCAGGATGGACCTGGGGTGGCAGCAGGCCAGTGGCTCTCTAGCAAATGTGACACAGGGTGGCCTGGAAGGAATAGGTAGAGGTGGGGTATGGGGCTAGGTGGGTGGAAGAGGAAAAAAATGGCCTAGTGGGAACCGGCAGTTGGGGGCAGAGTGGACCTGGCCAGGCAGTGGGCTGGTGGCTCTCCAGCCAAGGTAGTGTGGCCTGGCCTGGTGGGAAGCAGTGGAGGTGGCATATGGGATAGAAGGTTGAGGGGTGGGAAAGCATGTTTCTCTGGTTATCGTGTGCTCTGTCTCCTGTTGAGAGCTCTGTGAAGTTGCCTTCCTATACTCCCTGTCCAGGGTTGTTGCTGGCTGTGCTCCAAGATGGTAATGCTGTGCTGTGTTATTAGGCAGGGAACCTCCACACCATACATCTCCTCATTCTCTGTTTTCCTTCAGTTTCTTACTCCGTTTGGTGTTTAATTTAGTTCTTTAGCCCTTCATTTGATGCTTATGGTTTCAGGATTGACACTTGTATCTGTTTAACTTAGTTTTAAAGATTTTTGCTACAGGGGGACAATATGATGTGTTTGTCTAGGGTGCCATATTGGCTCTACCTCCTATATTTTAAATCTTTCCTTAATCAATTTGTTTTTCCTCACTTCTAAGAAGCAAAATAAACAAATTTCATTTCAACTTATCCTTTTAATGCTAGTGCTGAAAAGCAGTGAAATAACCAAGAGGCAAGCAAAAGACAGGGGAAAGCACTGAATAACTAACTGTTCCCTGGCTGACATTTTGTGTTGAATTTGATTGCCTTCTCCTGTTCTCATAGAGAGTGCAGAAAAGCATCACCTTCATCCTTCAGCATCCAGTTTAATTGTTTTCTCCTTCTGTGAATCTTTTCCTTATTCTCCCTCTCCGAGCAGAATGGAGCATTTCCTCCTTTGTTTCAAAACACCTTTTGAATGGCACTGTAGGCATAAGGGAAACCCTGGTGGCATAGTGGTTAAGTGCTACAGCCACTAACCAAAAGGTTAGCAGTTCAAATCCACCAGGCACTCCTTGTAAACTCTATGTAGCAGTTCTATTCTGTCCTATAGGGCCTCTGTGAGTTGGAATCTACTCAAGAGCAACGGGCTTGATTTTTGTTTTTTTTTTTTTAATAGACAGAAGCACCATGCCATTCCTCTGCAGCAAAGACCCGAAAAACTAAACAAAACAGATACAAATGTCAATCCTGGAACCCTAAGTACCAAATGGAATAAAGAACTCAATCAAGCACCAAATGGAATAAGAAACTGACAGAGAACAAGGAGAGCTACAGAGCAGAGATTCCATACCAGCTAGCATGGCCAGATTCATCATCTTGGGCTGTAGCCACCGAAGAATTCAGACATGGAGTACCAGAAGGCAACTTCACAGAGCTCCCAACAGGAGACAGAGCACCCAGTAACCAGGGATACACACTTTCCCACCCCACATCTGTCTTCCCTATACAAGACCTCTGCCACTTGCCAGCAGGCTACAGTCACTCAGCCAGAGAGATACCAGCTCACTGCCACGCAGATTTGCCATCTTGGGCTACAGGCACCAAAGAACTTTGGACAGGAAGTAAGGAAAAGCAACTTCACAAAGCTCCCAGCAGGAGACAGGGCACCCAGCCCTTCATTGCCTCTGCCCCTTCACGTCGGCCCATGCTGTGCCACTAGGCTAGAGAGACATCAGCTTGTTGCCACCCTTGTTCCACCCTACTGCCAACAGCTGGCATACCCACCACCATATTTTTGTTGCTGTCATTGTTTTTTGTTTGTTTGATTTTTAGTTTCTTCTCTTTTCCCTCTTTCCTTTCCTGCTCTTCCCCTACCCCCCCCCCGCCCCCCACCTAGCCCCGTATTATACCCATGCTGCTTCTCAACAGGCCGAGCCACACACTCGGCTAAAAACCCACCATCAAAGGCCTCACCGATTCTACCCCACCCCCACCCACTGAATCCTACGGCACCGACACTTTATTTACTTTTATTATTCTTCATTTTTTTCCATTTGTTTCTCTCTTTTCTTTCTCTTCTTTTACCTATCCACTTAACTCAGCACATTACATCCTCTTCTTTCCCTTCTGCTTATCCGCACTGTGTGCCAAGTGCCATGCCCCCAAATGGTAACAATGCTGTCCCCTGGGCCCTGCCCTACGCTTCCTCTTGCCCTGCCCTGTCATGCCCAGTGTGTACTGCAAACTACCCATCCCCATCCCTTCACCCATGCTGTACCATAGCTGACTGACCAGCCCTACCACTGAACAAGGTGGTGAGAAGAATCATGCGCACAAGCAAGCAAGCAACAAAACACACCAAGCCCACCTGCCCAGACATAACCAAATGAAACCAAAAAGCAGGACAAAACAATGAAATCTAAATCAATACACAAAGAAAATAATTACTGAATGCTCAAAATATATTTTTTTAAAAAAGAAGGATGACTCCAGAAACCAACCAAAATAAAAAACCAGATGACCTTCTGCTAGAAGAGACACAGGAACTACCTGATAGGGAATTCAGAACTCTAATATTCAGGATTCCCCAACAGATGAAGGAAAAATGCAAACGAAGATAAGGAAAAAATAGAAAAAATCATAGAAAAGACAGACAAAATCATGGAAAAGACAGACAAAACAATAGAAGAAATGAGAAAAATAATACGGGAAAAAAAATGCCGAAATAGATAAACACCTAGAAATCATAGAAAAACAGCAATTAGAAATCCAAAAGATAAACAACAAGATTTCAGAAATAATGCAATAAAAGGTTTTAGGAACAAATCTAAAACAATGGAAGACAGGATCAGCAAAATTGAAGACGAATCCTTGGATACCACTTTGAGGAAAAATCAGAGAAAAGAACAAAGAAAAAATGAAGAAACCCTGAGAATGATGTGGAATAAATTCAAAAGCAAAAATTTGTGGGTGATCAAAGTCCTAGAAAAGAGGGAGAAAACAAAACACAGAGAGTATCATTGAAGATTTGCTGATAGAAAAGTACCCTAATATCATGAAACATGAAAAGCTGACTCCAAGAGGCTCAATGAACTCCATACAGGATAGACCCAAAATAAAATCACCAAGGCATATCATAATCACACTCACTAAAAACAAAGACAAACAAAGAATCCTGAGAGCAGCTGGAGGAAAAATGAAAAGTCCCATGTTAGTTGTTGTTACCCCCATGTGTCTGTCAGTTTGTCGTACTGTGGGAGCTTGTGTATTGCTGTGATGCTGGAAGCTATGCCACCGGTATTCAGATACCAGCAGGGTCAAAAGTCACATACAAAGGGGAGAAAATAAGACTAAGCTGTGATTACTCAGCAGAAACCATGCAAGCAAGAAGACAATGGTATGATATATATAAAATTTTGAAAGAAAAAAAAAATGCCAACCAAGAATAATATATCCTGTCTCACTCAAATATGGTGACAAAATTAGGACATTTCCAGGCAAACAGAAATTAAGGGAATGTGTAAAAACTAAACCAAACTTACGAGATTATTAAAGGGAGTCCTTTGGTTAAGGAAATAACAACATCAGACAATAAACTGAATCTACACATAAGACAGCATCAGCCAGATACCAACCTAGAAAATGAACTCTCAAGGATAAAACAAAACTAAAAAAATTTACAATAGGGAAACAGAGACAACAATCTGCAAAGAACAACATCACAAAAATATAAGAGGGAATAATGGGTGTAGATATAGAACTTTCAAATGGAAAGGAAGTCAAAGCATTATCAAGTAATAAAAGACTGGTTTAAACTTAGGAAGACAGGAGTAAATTACAAGGTTCCCACAAAGAAAGTTAACAAACGTACTTATCAAAATAAAGAACAAAAACATAAAGTCTCAATAAACACAAAATCGACAAAAATGAAAGATACAAAAACAGAAGGAATTCAGCACCAGAGGAAGAGAAACAAAGAAAACATCAGCACCACTAAAATAAAACACTATAAAATCACAGCAATAAACATGCCTATCAATCAATAGTCACACTGAACATAAATGGCCCCATAAAGAGAAAGTAAGTGGCAGAATGGATAAAAAACCAGAACCTATCATTATGCTGTCTACGAGAGACATACTTAGAAACAAAGACATTACTTTATTAAAAATCAAAGAATGGGAAATAAATATATATCAAACGAGCTGCTACTAAAAAAAAGTAGGTGTGGCAACACTACTCTCAGATAAAATAGACTTAAAAAAAATTAGAGAAAAAGAAGGGTATTATGTAATGATTAAAGGGAAAATCCAATGAAGAAATAACCATAATAAATATCTATGCATCTAATGACAGGGGTCCAAAATACATAGAGCAAACTAACGGCACTGAAAAGAGAAATTGATTGTTCTACAATAATAGTAGGAGACTTCAACACACCACCCTCAGAAAAGGACAGAACACCTAGAAAGAAATTCAACAAAGATACAGAAGATCTAAATGCCACAATCAACCAAACTGACCTCATAGACATATATAGAACACTCCATCCAACACCTGCAAAGCATACCACATTCTTGTCCAATGCACATGGAGTATTCTCCAGAATAGACCACATCTTAGGCCACAAAGCAGCTCTCAACCAAATCCAAACCATTGAGATAATACAAAGTATCCTCCGATCCCAATGCCATTAAAGCAGAAATTAACAACAGGAAGAACGAGGAAAAAAAATCCAATACGTGGAAACTGAATAACTACTTAAAAGCCACTATGTAGAAGAAATCAAAGAAGGAATCAAAAAATTCCTAGAATCAAATGAGAATGAAAACACATCATATCAAAACCTTTGGGACACAGGAAAGGCAGTCCTCAGAGGTCAATTTATAGCAATCAGTGTGCATATCAAAAAAGAAGAAAGGAACAAAATCAAAACAGTAGCTACACAATTTGAACAAATAGAAAAAGAACAGCAAAAGAAGCTCACAGCCACCAGAAGAAAGGAAATAATAAATATCAGAGCAGAAATAAATGAAATGGAGAATAGAAAAACAATAGAAAGAATCAACAAAACCAAAAGTTGGTCCTTTGAAAGGATTAACAAAATTGACAAACTGTTGGCCAAATTGACAAAAGAAAAACAGTAAAGGACACAAATAACTCAAATAAGAAATGAAATGGGGAACTTTACAACAGACCCAACCGAAATAAAAAGGATCATTACAGAGTACTATGAAAACCTATACTCCAAAAAATATGAAAACCTAGAGGAAATGGACAAATTTATAGAAACACATTACCCACCCAAACTAACACGAAATGAAGTTGAAAATCTGAACAGACCCATGACAAGATAAGAGACTGAAAAGGTAATAACTAAAACTTCCAACAAGAAAGAAAACCATAGCCCAGATGGCTTCACTGGAGAATTCTACAAAACATTCAGAGAAGAGCTTACACCAGTACTACTCAAACTATTTCAGAAAATAAAAATGGAAGGGTTACTTCTGAATTCATTCTATGAAGCCAGCATAACCCTGATACCGAAACCAGGCAAAGATACCACAAAATTACTGACCAATATCTGTCATGAATACAGACAGAAAAATTCTCAACAAAATTCTAGCCAATACAATTCAGCATCATATCAGAAAAATAATACACTATGACAAAGTGGGATTCATACCAGGTATGCAAGGATGGTTAAACATGAGAAAATCAATCAACATAATCCACCACATAAATAAAAGAATCACATGATCATCTCAATTGATATAGAAAAGTTGTTCAACAAAGTCCAACACCTATTCCTCATAAAAACTCTCAATAAAATAGGTATACAAGGGAAATTCCTCAACATAATAAAGGGCATCTATACCAAACCAACAGCCAACATCATTCTTAATGGAGAGAGGCTGAAATCATTCCCCTTGAGAACAGGAACAAGGATGCCCTTTATCACCACACATATTTAACATTGTGCTGGAAGTCCTAGCTAGAGCAATAAAGCAAAAAAAAAAAAAAAAGGACAACAAATAGGTAATGAAGAAGGAAAACTGTCCCTATTTGCGGATGGTATGATACTATACATAGAAAATCCAAAAGAATCTATGAGAAAACTACTGGAACTAACAGAAAAATTCAGCAGAGTGGCAAGACACAAGAAAAACATACAAAAATCAGTTGGATTCCTATACTCTAATAAAGAGAATGACAAAAAAGAAATCAAGAAAACAATACCATTTATAAAAAGCCCCTAAAAAAATTAAGCACTTAGGAATAAATCTAACCAGAGATGTAAAAGACCTATACAAAGAAAACTACAAAACACTACTGTAAGAAACGAAGAGACCTACACAAATGAAAAAACACACCTATGCTCATGAATAGGCAGACTCATTCTGAAAATGCAATCTACAAATACAATGCAATCCTGATTCAAATAGAAACAACATTCTTTAAAGAGATGGAAAAACTAATCATTAAGTTTATATGGAATGGAAAGAGGCACCAGATAAGTAAAATACTATTGAAGAAGAATAAAGTAGGAGAACTTGCACGACCTGACCCCAGAACGTACTATACAGCTACGGTAGTCAAAACAGCCTGGAATTGGTACAATAACAGACAGGGTGACCAATGGAATAGAATTGAGAACCTGGATGTAAATCCATCTACCTATAGTCATCTGATCTTTGACAAAGACCCAAAGTCCATCAAGTAGGGAAAAGACAATCTTTTTAAAAAACGGTGCTGGTGAAACTGTATATCCATCTGCAAAACAATGAAAGAGGACCCATACTTCACACCATACACAAAAACTAATACAAAATGGATCAAAGACCTAAATACAAAAACAAAGAGGCAGACCCAAGATGGTAGAATAGACAGATGCAGCCGGCAAGCCCTCATTACAACAAAGATCAAAAAAAAACAAGTGAAACGAGTATATTTGTGACAAGCTAGGGGCCCTGAACATAAAAGGCAAGCTTAGAAAACAAACTGAGGGGCAGGCGAAGGAAGAGACGGTTTAGAAGGAGAGAGGAGTTACCAGACCTGAATCACGGGGAGCTCTCAGGCGTCATTCCCAGAAGCGGCAGCAGCAGGCTGGTACTAGCATTTGGCCAGTTTCCTCAAGAAGAAGCTGCCAGCCACACAGCCTACTCACACCTCCAGAACCAGAGAAGGACGACGCTCTCGGCAAAAGCTAAGTACTTGCGTATATTTTATAGCATCCCCCCCAAGCCAGCTTCAGCGGCTGACTTCCCTGGGCCTGATAGGCCCTGTTGAGCACCTAGAGCCACCCTCCTGGCCTTGGAAAAGGAATAAATATGCAACTGCGGGGGAAAGATACTTTGCCAGCTCCAAAAACTGGGAGAGCTCAGGGTAGAAGCAGCACCTATCCAGGCATAAACAGTCTGTGGACTTTGAGTACCTTTTCCCTCTGCATGGACCTGTGTGGGCCTGTTTCAGGAGAATAGCCCCTTGTTGGCAGACTCCAACGATTTCAGCTGTGAAGTGGAGAGGTGGGTGTTTGATGTTTGACACTGCTTTGCCTATCAAACAGGATCATCTCCTGCCCACATCAGGGGCCTAAGGACTGGTAGCTCCACTCAGGTCACCCAGCTACCTGTGACAGGGGTCCAAAGATAACTGGTACCTCCCAGTCCTTACAACCAAAAACATTGGCTGCCCATGGTCCATCTGGAGAACCCACCCACCTGCAGGAACAGGGACACATTTTCCTCAGAGACATGTGGGGGATGATTCTCAGCTCCCTGCCTTGTTCAGAGTGTGACCCCCTGCTACAACCAGATACCGGTACCTACACTAATCACCCCTGCCCCTCTAAGACTGTAGGACAGAGCATGTACCACACACTTGATGATCAGCTACCTGGACACCTGAGCTGAATTCATACAAGAACAGTGAATGGGCTCCTAGACAGATATACCTGATAACAGCTCTAGCCACCTGGTGACAGGACATCAGAGCTCCAAAGGCAAAAATAATCAAGCTAGCTCACTCAGGCAACCCATCTGGGCATATCAAAACAAAACAAAGCAAGAATCTATGACATGGTAAGCAAACGTAAAATAAACTAATACAAAAACCTATAGATGGCTCGGAGACAACAGTTGGTATCAAGTCACATAAAGAAACAGACCATGATCACCTCAATAAGCTCTCAAAACAAAGAATCAAGGGATCTTCTAGATGAAAGTGCATTCCTAGAATTACCAGAGGCAGGATGCAAAAGATGAACATACAGAACCCTTCAAGACATCAGGAAGAAAATGTGGCAATATACAGAACAAGCCAAGGAACACACAAATAAAGCAATTGAAAAAAAGATTATTCAGGAACATATTGAAAAATTTAATAAGCTGGAAAAATCCATAGACAGCAATCAGAAATTCAGAAGATGAACATTAAAATTACAGAAGTAGACAACCAAATAGAAAGTCAGAGAAGCAGAATTGAGCAAGTGGAAGGCAGAATTTCTGAACTTGAAGATAAAGCACGTGGCACTAACATATTTGATGAAAAATCAGATTAAAAAATTAAAAAAAAAAATGAAGAAACCTGAAGAATCATGTGGCACTCTTCAAGAGAAATAACCTGTGAGTGATTGGAGTACCAGAACAGGGAGGGATAACAGAAAATACAGAGAGAATTGCTGAAGACTTGTTGGCAGAAAACTTCCCTGATATTGTGAAATATGAGAAGATATCTATCCAAGATGCTCAACGAACTTCACATAAGGTAGATCTTAAAAGAAAGTCACCAAGACATATTATAATCCAACTTGCCAAAACCAAAGATAAAGAGAGAATTTTAAGAGCAGAGAGGGATAAATGAAAAGTCACCTACAAGGGAGAGTCAATAAGAATAAGCTCGGACTACTCAGCAGCAACCATGCAGGCAAGAAGGCAATGAGATGACTTATATAAAAAACTGAAGGAAAAAAATTGCCAGCCAAGAAACATACATCCAGGAAAACTGTCTCTCAAATATGAAGGTGAAATTAGGACATTTCCAGATAAACAGAAGTTTAGGGAATTTGTAAAAACCAAACCCAAACTACAAGAAATACTAAAGGGAGTTCTTTGGTTAGAAAATCAATAATATCAGTTATCAACCCAAGACTAGAATGCTGGGCAAAGCAAGCACAAGTTAACCCAGACAGGGAAATCGCAAAAATAAATCAAGATTAAAAAAAAAAATGCCCAAAACAGGGAAAAAGCGATGTTACTACGTAAAAGAAGACAACATTAAAACAATTAAGAGGGACTAAGGAATGTAGTCACAGATCTTCCATATGGAGAGGAAGATAAGAAGATACAAAGAAATAAAAGTTAGGTTTAAATTTAGAAAATTGGGGTTAAATAATAAGGTAACCACAAAGGAGACAAACTATCCTACACATCAGAATAAAATACAAGAAAAAAATAGACTCAGGAGAAGCAACGTCAACAACAATGAATATGAGGAAAGGACATTATATAAAGGTAATCTACTCAGCACATAAAATTAAGTGGTAAAAAGAAACTGTTAACAACACACAAAAAAAGACATCAAAATGATAGCACTAATTTCATACTTATCTGTAATTACGCTGAATGTTAATGGGCTAAATGCACCAATAAAGAGACAGAGAGTGGCAGAATGGATTAAAAAACACGATCCACCTATATGCTGCCTAGAAGAGACACACCTTAGACTTAGAGACACAAACAAAAACTCAAATGATGGAGAAAAAAATATATCAAGCAAATAACAATCAAAAAAGAGCAGGAGTGGTAATATTAATTTCTGACAAAACAGACTTTAAAGTTAAATCCATCAGAAAGGATAAGAAAGAATGAAAAGGACAATAATAAATCTTCCTATGCGTGAGCAAGGTGTGTTTTTCCTCTTATGTAGGTCTCTTTTGGTTTCTTGCAGAAGTGTTTTGTAGTTTTTTTTGTATAAGTCTTTTACATCTCTGGTAGGATTTATTCCTAAATATTTTATTGTCTTGGGGTCTACTGTAAATGGTATTGATTTGGTGATTTCCTCTTTGATGTTCTTTTTTTGGTGTAGAGGAATTCAACTGATTTTTGTATGTTTATCTTGTATCCCGATACTCTGCTGAACTCTTCTATTAGTTTCAGTAGTTTTCTTGAGGGTTCCTTAAGGTTTTCTGTGTGTAAGATCATGTCATCTGCAAATAGAAAAAATACTTTTATTTCTTCTTTGCCAAACTGGATGCCCTTTATTTCCTTATCTAGACTAATTGCTCTGGCTAGGACCTCCAGCACAATGTTGAATAAGAGCGGTGATAAAGGGCATCCTAAGTCTGGTCTTCTGAGAATTTGGGGTCTGCATCCCACTGGTCTCCTGCTCCCTCAGGGGTCTCTGTTGTGTTCCCTGTCAGGGTTGTAGCTGGGCACCATCTAGCTCTTCTGGTCTCAGGCTGATGTAGTTTCTGGCTGATGTTGCCCTTTCTGTCTCTTGGGCTCATAATCACCTTATGTCCTTGCTGTTTTTCATTCTCCTTTGCTCCAGGTGAGTTGAGACCAATTGATGCATCTTAGATGGCTGCTAGCTAGTGTTTAACACCCAGATGCCACTCTTCAAAGTGAGATGCAGAATATTTTGTTAATAGATTTTACTATGCCAATTGACTTAGATGTCCCCTGAAACCATGGTCCCCAGACCCCTCCCCCTACTATGCTGGCCTTCGAAGCATTCAGTTTATTCAGGAAACTGCTTTGCTTTTGGTTAAGTCCAATTGTGCTAACCTTCCCTGTATTTTGTGCTGTCTTTCCCTTCACCTAAAGTAGTTCTTATCTACTATCTAATTAGTGAGTACCCCCTCCCACCCTCCCTCCCTCCCCCCTCTCATAACCACAAAAAATCTTTTCTTCTCAGTTTAAACTATTTCTCAAGTTCTTATAAGAGTGGTCTTATACAATATTTGTCCTTTTGCAACTCTAATTCCACTCAGCATAATGCCTTCCAGGTTCCTCCATGTTATGAAATGTTTCACAGATTCCTCACTGTTCTTTACTGATGCGTAGTATTCCATTGTGTGAATATACCATAATTTATTTATCCATTCCTCTGTTGATGGGCACCTTGGTTGCTTCCATCTTTTTGCTATTGTAAACAGTGCTGGGATGAACATGGGTGTGCATATATCTGTTTGTGTAAAGGCTCTTATTTCTCTGGAATATATTCCAAGGAGTGGGATTGCTGGATCATATGGTAGTTCTATTTCTAACTTTTTAAGGAAGCGCTAGATAGATCTCCAAAGTGGTTGTACCATTTGACATTCCCGCAGCAGTGTAGAAGTGTTCCGGTCTCTCCACAGCCTCTCCAACATTTATTATTTTGTGTTTTTTGGATTAATGCCAGCCTCATTGGAGTGAGATGAAATCTCATTGTAGTTTTGATTTGCATTTCTCTAATGGCCAATGATCGTGAACATTTCCTCATATTTCTGTTAGCTACCTCAATGTCTTCTTTAGTGAAGTGTCTATTCATAACTTTTGCCCATTTTTTAATTGGGTTATTTGTCTTTTTGCAGTTGAGTTTTTGCAGTATCATGTAGATTTTAGAGATCAGGCGCTGATCAGAAATGTCATAGCTAAAAACTTTTTCCCAGTCTGTACGCAGTCTTTTTACTCTTTCGGTGAAGTCTTTGGATGAGCATAGGTGTTTGATTTTTAGGAGCTCCGAGTTATCTAGTTTTTCTTCTATGTTGTTTATAATGTTTTGTATACTGTTTATGCCATGTATTAGGGCTCCTAACGTTGTCCCTATTTTTTCTTCCATGATCTTTATCGTTTTAGATTTTATATTTAGGTCTTTGATTCATTTTCAGTTAGTTTTTGTGCATGGAGTGAGGTATGGGTCTTGTTTCATTTTTTTTGCAGATGAATATCCAGTTATGCCAGCACCATTTGTTAAAAAGACTGTCTTTTCCTCATTTAACTGTTTTGGGGCCTTTGTCAAATATCAGCTGCTCATATGTGGATGGATTTATGTCTGGATTCTCGATTCTGTTCCATTGGTCTTATGCATCTGTTGTTGTACCAGTACCAGGCTGTTTTGACTACTGTGGTGGTATAATAGGTTCTAAAATCAGGTAGAGTAAGGCCTGCCACTTTGTTGTTGTTCTTCTTCAGTAATGCCTTATTTATCCGGGGCCTCTTTCCCGTCCATATGAAATTGGTGATTTGTTTCTCCATCTCATTAAAGAATGTCCTTGGGATTTGAATCGGAATTGCATTAAATGTACAGATTGCTTTTGGTAGGATAGACATTTTTATAATAAGTCTTCCTATCCATGAGCAAGGTATGTTCTTCCACTTTTGTAAGTCTCTTTTGGTTTCTTGAAGAAGTGTACTGTAATTTTCTTTGTATAAGTCTTTTACATCTCTGGTAAGATTTATTCGTAAGTATTTTATCGTCTTGGGGGCTACAGTAAATGCAGTTGATTTGGTGATTTCCTCCTCGATGTTCTTTTTGTTGGTGTAGAGGAACCCAACTGATTTTTGTATGTTTATCTTGTATCCCGATACTCTGCTGAACTCTTCTATTAGTTTCAGTAGTTTTCTGGTCTATGTATCTGTTCCTTAGGGTTTTCTGTGTATGAGATCATGTCATCTGCAAATAGAGATACTTTTACTTCTTCCTTGCCAATCTGGATGCCTTTTATTTCTTTATCTAGCCTAATTGCTCTGACTAGGACTTCCAGCACAATGTTGAATAAGAGTGGTGATAAAGGGCATCCTTGTCTGGTTCCTGATCTCAGTGGGAATGTTTTCAGGCTGTCTCCATTTAGGGTGATGTTGGCTGTTGGCTTTGTATAAATGCCCTTTATTATGTTGAGAAATTTTCCTTCTATTCCTATTTTGCTGAGAGTTTTTATCATGAATGAGTGTTGAACTTTGTCAAATGCCTTTTCTGCATCAATTAATAAAAATCACGTGATTCTTGTCTTTTGTTTTATTTATGTGATGGATTACATTAATTGTTTTTCTAATGTTCCAACATCATTTTTTAATGAGATGGAGAAACAAATCACCAACTTCATATGGAAGGAAAAGAAGCCCCGGATAAGTAAAGCATTACTGAAAAAGAAGAACAAAGTGAGAGGCCTTACTCTACCTGACTTTAGAACCTATTATACTGCCACAGTAGTCAAAACAGCCTGTTACTGGTACAACAACAGATACATAGACCAATGGAACAGAGTTGGGAATCCAGACATAAATCCATCCACATATGAGCCGTTGATATTTGACAAAGGCCCCAAAGCAGTTAAGTGGGGAAAAGACAGTCTTTTTAACAAATGGTGCTGGCATAACTGGATATCCATCAGCAAAGCAATGAAGCAAGACCCATACCTCACTCCATCCACAAAAACGAGCTCGAAATGGATCAAAGACCTAAATATAAAATCTAAAATAATAAAGATCATGGAAGAAAAAATAGGGACAACGTTAGGAGCCCTAATACCTGGCATAAACAGTATACAAAACATTACTAACAGTGCAGAAGAAAAACTAGTTAGCTGGGAGCTCCTAAAAATCAGACACCTATGCTTATCCAAAGACTTCACCAAAAGAGAAAAAGATTACCTACAGACTGGGGAAAACTTTTTAACTATGACATTTCCCATCAGTGCCTGATCTCTAAAATCTACATGATACTGCAAAAACTCAACTACAAAAAGGCAAATAACCCAATTAAATAATCGGCAAAGAATATGAACGGACACTTCACTAAAGAAGACATTCAGGTAGCTAACGGATACATGAGGAAATGCTCATGATCATTAGCCATTAGAGAAATGCAAATCAAAACTACAATGAGATTCCATCTCACTCCAACAAGGCTGGCATTAATCCAAAAAACACAAAATAATAAATGTGGGAGAGGCTCTGGAGAGATTGGAATACTTCTACACTGCTGGTGGGAATGTCTACCGATACAACCACTTTCAAAATCCATTTGGCGCTTCCTTAAAAAGCTAGAAACAGAACTACCATATGATCCAGCAATCCTACTCCTTGGAATACATCCTAGAGAAATAAGAACCTTTACATGAACAGATATATGCACACCCATGTTCATTGCAGCACTGTTTACAATAGCAAAAAGATGGAAGCAACCAAGGTGCCCATCAACAGAGGAATGGATAAATAAATTATGGTATATTCACACAATGGAATACTACGCATCGATAAAGAGTAGTGATGAATGAGTGAAACATTTCATAACATGGAGGAACCTGGAAGGCATTATGCTGAGTGAAATTAGTCAATTGCAAAAGGACAAATATTTTATAAGACCACTTGAGAAATAGTTAAAACTGCGAAGAAAATACTCTTTGATGGTTATGAGAATGGTGAGGGAGGGGAGGGTGGAAGAGGGGTATTCACTAATTAGATAGTAGATAAGAACTACTTTAGGTGTTGGGAAAGACAACACACAATACAGGCAAGGTCAGCACAACTGGACTAAATGAAAAGCAAAGCAGTTTCCTGAATAAACTGAATGCTTCGGAGGCCAGAGCAGCAGGGGCAGGGGTTTGGGGACCAAGGTTTCAGGGGACATCAAAGTCAATTGGCATAATAAAATCTATTAAGAAAACATTCTGCATCCCACTTTGGAGAGTGGCGTCTGGGGTCTTAAACGCTAGCAAGCGGCCATCTAAGATGCATCAATTGGTCTCAACTCACCTGGAGCAAAGGAGAATGAAAAACAGCAAGGATATAAGGTGATTATGAGCCCAAGAGACAGAAAGGGCCACATCAGCCAGAAACTACATCAGCCTGAGACCAGAAGAGCTAGATGGTGCCCAGCTACAACCGATGACTGCCCTGACAGGGAACACAACAGAGACCCCTGAGGGAGCAGGAGACCAGTGGGATGCAGACCCCAAATTCTCGTAAAAAGACCAGACTTAACGGTCTGACTGAGATTAGAGGGACTCTGGTGGTCATGGCCCCCAGACCTTCTGTTGGCCCAGGACAGGAACCATTCCCGAAGCCAACTCTTCAGACATGGGTTGGACTGGACAATGGGTTGCAGAGGGATGCTGGTGAGGAGTCAGCTTCTTGGATCAGGTGGACACTTGAGACTATGTTGGCAACTCCTGCCTGGAGGGGGATGAGAAGGTAGAGGTGGTCAGAAGCTGTTGAAATGGACATGAAGATAGAGAGTGGAGGGAAGAAGCAGGCTGTCTCCTTAGGGGGAGAGCAATTTGGAGTATGTAGCAAGGTGTATATAAGTTTTTGTGTGAGTGGCTGACTTGATTTTTAAACTTTCGCTTAAAGCACAATAAAAACTAAAAAAAAGTAAATATAAAACCAAAAAGTATAAAGATCATAGAAGAAAAAATAGGATCAATGCTAGAGCTCCTAATACACGGCATTAACAAGATACACACCATAATTAACAATACACAAACACCAGAAGATAAGCTAGATAACTGGAATCTTCTAAAAATTAAACACTTAAGCTCATCAAAAGGCTTCACCATAAGAGTAAAAAGAGAATGTACAGACTGGGAAAAAAATCTTGGCTGTGGCAAATCGGACAAAGGCCTAATTTTTAAAATCTACAGGAAAATCCAACAGGTCTACAGCAAAAAGACAAATAATCCAATTAAAAAATGGGCAAAGGATATGAACAGACACTTTACCAAAGAAGGCATTCAAATGGCTAACAGATGCATGAGGAAATGCTCGCGATCACTAGCCATTAGAGAAAGGCAAATTAAAACCACAATAGATACCATCTCACCCTGACATTACTGGCTCAAATCAAAAAAACATAAAACAAATGTTAGAGAGGCTTCAGGGAGATTGGAACTCTTATGCACTGCTGGTGGGAATGCAAAATGGCACAGCCATTTTGGAAAATGATACGGCACTTCCTTAGAAAGCTGGAAATAGAAATGCCATATGATCCAGCAATTCCACTCCTAGGAATATATCCTAGAGAAATAAGAGCCATCACACGAGTAGACATATGCACCCTCGTGTTCATTGCAGCATTGCTCACAGTTGCAAAAAATGGAAAAAACCTAGGTGCCCATCAACAGATGAATAAACTGTGATACATACACAGAATGGAATACTATGCAACGATAAAGCACAGTGATGAATCAGCGTCTCACAACATGGATGAATCTGGAAGGCATTATGCTGAGTGAAATAGGTCAATCACAAAAGGAAAAATATTGTATGAGACCATTACTATAAAAGCTTGTCAAAAAGTTTAGACACACAAAAAAGGAACAATCTTTGATGGTTATGCGGCAGGGAGTAGTGGGAGGGAGAAACACTAAATAGACAATAGATAGATGGTAACTTCGGTGGAGGGTAAGACAGTACATAATACTGCAGTAGCCAGCACAGCTTGTCCAAGGCAAGGTCATAGAAGCTCCATAGACATATCCAAACTCCCTGAGGGACCTAATTGCTAGGCTGAGGGCTCTGGGGACCTTGGTCTCTGGGAACATCTAGCTCAATTGGCATAACAGTTTATAAAGAAAATGTTCTACGTTTGCTTTGGCAAGTAGCATCTGGGGTCTTAAAAGCTTGTGAGAGGCCATCTAAGATACTCCACTAGTCTTACCCCTGCAGGAGCAAGGGAGAATGAAGAAAACCAAAGACACAGGGGAAAGATTATTAGTCCAAAGGACTAATGAACGGCAACTAGCACGGCCCCCACCTAACTGAGTCCAGTACAACTAGATGGTACCAGCTACCATCACCAACTGCTCTGACAGGGATCAAAATAGAGGGTCCCAGACAGAGCTGGAGAAAAATGTAGAACAGAATACTAAATCACACACACAAAAGACCAGGCTTACTGGTCTGACAGACTAGAGTATGGCCCCCAGAAACCCTTATAGCTCAGTAATGAAGTCACTCCTGAGGTTCACCCTTGAGCCAAAGTTAAGAGAGAAAAGGAAAACAAAAACAACAACAAAAAAAACACCTTTTGAGGTAACACAGTATACAATACAAGGGAAGCCAGCAGAGCCTGTACATGGCAATGTCACAGAAGCTCCATAGACACATCCAAACTCCCTGAGGGACTAAATTGCTGGGCTGAGGGCTGTGGGAACCATGGTCTCAGGGAACATCTACCTCAATTGGCATAACATATTTTATAAAGAAAATGTTCTACATTCTACTTTGGTGAGTAGCATCAGGGATTAAAATCCTGTGAGCAGCCATCTAAGATATTCCACTGGTCTCACCCCTTAGAGAGCAAGGAATAATGAAGAAAACTAAAGATACAAGAGAAAGATTAGTCCAGAGGACTAATGGACCACATCTACCACGGCCTCCACCAGACCGAGTCTGGTACAACTAGATGGTCTCTGACTACCACCACCGACTGCTCTGACAAGGATCACAGTAGAGGGTCCTGGACAGAGCTGGAAAAAAAGGTAGAACAAAATTCTAACTCATAAAAAAAAGCCAGACTTACTGGTCTGACGGAGACTGGAGAAACCCCAGGAGTATGTCCCCTGAGTACCCTTTTAGCTCAGTAATGAAATTACTCCCAGGGTTCACCCTTCAGCCAAAGATGAGACAGTCCCATAAAACAAAACAAGACTAAAGGGGCACAGCAGCCCAGGGGCAAGGACAAGATGGCAGGAAGGGACAGAAAAGCTGGTAATAGGGAACCCAGGGTTGAGAAGGGAGAGTGTTGACATGTCATGGGGTTGTTAACCACTGTCAGAAAACAGTAAGTGCACTGTTTAATGAGAAATTAGTTTGTTCTGTAAAACTTCATCTAAAGTACAATAAAAATAAACATTTTTTTTTAAAAAAGGCCTTTAGAACTCCTCTAGTGTAGCACTTATTTCCCTATAATATTTGTTTACACACTGGTTCCCTACAAAACCATAAGCTCCTTTGAAGACAAGAACCATCTTTGTATCATTATTTCTCAGCACAGGGCCTAGCACATAACTAGTAACCAGTTGCCTGAACTTGTCTCCAATTCATGGCGACCCCACGTGTGTCAGTGTAGAATCCTGCTCCATTGAGTTTTCAGTGGTTGATTTTTCAGAAGTAGATTGCCAGGACTTTCTTCTGTGGTGCCTCTAAGTGGACTCAAACCTCCAACCTTTTGGTTGACTCTCAAGTGCCTTAACCGTTTACACAACCAGGCCCTTAATAAATATGGTGGGATGAATGAATAAATGAAAGGTAAGTAGAAATGATGCTAGGGAATGTGCTAGGTTTTGACAATGGTTAACTCATCTTTTATTCCAAGGGAATGTTACCTCGCATATTGACATTTCAGGAGGAGAACTCACGTATTATCTGTTCCAGTACGATCCATTCACACAATATACAACACTTTGATTTCCCTGCTTGGACACCTTACACCTGAGGGCTTGGTCCCAGTTATAGCTTCCAGGTCCCCTTTCTCCATAATCATCCTTAGGGTCCCAAGATAAGAGAGAAGAGCCAAGTCCCCATGGATTGCCGAATTTATTAATGTCATGATGCATACATATTAGGAAGAGACTATGACCCTATCTAAACATTCACAAAGATTTATACCTTTCCCAATCTGTATACCCCCAACAACCTACATTCCATAATAAATTAGAACCATTAACAAAGGAGGCAAGAGAGACTTGTCTGGTATTGGTCTGGCCTGAGGCATAAACCAAAAATACCAAACCCACTGCCACTGAGTCGATTCAGACTCATAGCGACCCTATAGGACAGAGTAGAACTGCCCGATAGTTTCCAAGGAGTACCAGGCGGATTCAAACTACCAACCTCTTAAAAAGCAGCCATAGCACTTAACCACTACACTACCCGGGTTTCCAAACTGCATAACTTTCAATTATTTCAGAGTCCTCAGCCCCTGGAAAATGTCATTTACCTGAATTTAACATAACAGATTGGGAGGTAGGGAAGGTTCCTTCTTGAGTTGTAAGGCAACTTACAAGCTGGGTAAAGAAGAGGAAAGCCATTATTATGCATTAACATTACACTACCAGGAGAAAATAATGTAGAACCCTGACTTGGAGAAATGACAAAGGGAGATGAAACCAAAAACTAAACCTGTTGCCAAAACAAATCCACTTGATTCCAACTCATAGCTGCCCTGTAGAAGCAACTACCCTTCAAGCTAAGACCAGTTTATTCCAATCCCATCCCTTGTAAACCTGCTGAAGAGTCCTCGGTGCAGCTGCACTCTTGGTAGCTGGAAGGATAGGGAGAGAGACATATGTCAAACCACTCAAAGTCTTTCCTTGGATCAGCCCAGCACTGATTCTAAAACCCCTGCTTCTTAATCTGCTCTTTAATGCTTGTTTAACAACTTCCTGGTAGGAAACAGATTGGGTTTTCTGAAGCTGGATCTGTGGTGGAAAGGCTGACTCTTGTGGTTAGAACTCACTTCCATGTAGGACTGTCGATGCAGTGTTTTTTTATTTTAGTAAGCAGAAGATACCATTCTGTCCAGGGAACACCTGTTCTCCACACTTCCAACTGTCATTTCCTTCCTGCAGGCAGAAAGTCAAAAAATTAAAGTCTCTTGCATTATTAGGAAAATCATTTGTATCTCAAGGTTTATTATTGTTTTTAGTGTGGGGTCCGTGAAACAAAATGCACAGACTGCCAGGAACGTTCTGGCATACCCAGGGTTTGTTTCCTGGGACCTTATCCTGCTGATGTACAAAAAGGCAGGCCTGGTGGCAGTGCAACTGCCCTCAGGATCAAGCTGGGTGGACAAAGCGCCCAGGGAAGAGGTTGGGACCTAATTTATTCATTATTGACAATTTCCACAGAGTTTCCAGAGCCTGTAAGCAGGTCTCACCAAATAAATCACTTCAAGTGAATTCAGGAAGATTACATTACCCTCAGATATACACCCTCTTTTGCCAGTGTTATGCGGTGATAGTCCAGATTGTGCTAAATTTATATTTTCATAGGAAAAAGTATACATTTCATCTCCCTGGCTATAAAAGAAGCAGCTTTGTAAGAGCAAAAACTATATAGTAATTCGGTTTTATAACTATTTTATTATGTGGTATTTACCTAGCGACTCTTGAACAAAATGTATAGAATTTCCCTACATTTTAAAAATAATTACGTTCTCTTGAAATATGTTTTTCTGTTATAATTGTCCAGATCTAAAATAAAGAAAGAGAATTAAGACTTCTTATTCCACTATACAGACATCACACAAACACATGTAGTTTTGTGTAACTAGGAGCTAGGAATTAGAAAAAAAAAAAAAAAAGAGAGAAGAGGAAGTTACGTCATTCTTTACAACAATTTTCAAATTTTGTTTTTCAAAGGACAACAACCTGAGTTAGCCTTTGGGATTCCAAAGTAACAAATTTGAGCAAAAAAAAAAAAAAAAAAAAGCGAAGAAATAGTTAAATGCAGACACACCCCTAGTCAATTAGTGTAAATTGTATAAATTCATCCCAAAGTTCACAAAGATCATGTAGCCTAAATTTCCCAAATCTTCACTGTTGAGAACTTGATGATTAAGTTTACAGCTCTCTAATCTTTCCTTACTCAAGTTAAAATAATTTGAAAACGATGTTATTAGTCCTGTCCATACCATCACAAAATAAAACTAAAATGGCGATTATCCCGGCGATCTGGTCTAAATAGATAAAATTCCCAAGTGGGTTGCCCATATGTAGTGCTCCTTAACTCCACTAGGTGGTGGAGGTTTTGTTTTGTTTTAAATTATAATTTTTAAAAAGCTATCGTGGTAAAAATATAGGGGAAAAAATGCCACTTTAATCATTTTTAAATGTCCTTAAATCACAATTTTCTAATTGATAGTCTAAAAAATATTGTTGGTTTAGTGTCTTATGACCTAAATCCTCCTTTGTATTCTGTAAATTTGGTCTATTTAGTTTGACATTTACTGAGGTGAGTGTTTCTTACCACCTCCTTTACCACTCCTGCCCCTAGCGGCTTCCCATCTCTGCAGTCAAGAAACTAGTCTAATTGGAGAAATAGCTTCCTCTTTCAAAGATCCCAATACAAAATAATATTCAGTTTGCTCCAAAACACTGCAATGGCTGAAGCCTATGTCTAACTTCCCAATTGGAAGATCTCTCTTCTTATAGCACTTAATACATTATATAATTCTATCATGTGCTATAGTTTTTGAATGAACAGTTTTGATTTTCCTTGTTTATGCACTCTTTAAAGGTAGTGACAGGATAGATATAGCCATGTTGGGGGATCCTCAAGACCACCCCTAGTTTGGATGATCCACTAGAAGAACTCACAGGACTCAGCATATAGTCAAGGCTACAAAATTCCAGACTCCCAGAAGGAAAGCAGATGTTCAGCATAAACGATGTCATTTTTACAAATAGTTTAGGCCAATGAGATAGTTTTATCCATTCCAGGAACAGTGGGAACCCTCCCAAGTTCTCAGACACCAGCTAAGGGCAAACCTTGTAAGTAGACCTGTCAAAGGATAGTGGTCAGGTCTGCTGCGTTAACTCTGTTGTGTCTGCTTGCTCAGCATCATATCCCACAGCAAGGGCTCAAACATCTGCTGAATGATTTATTACAGTGAAAGTATGCAAAGCAAAACCAGCGAAGAGAAAAGGCACATGGGGTGAAATCCAGGGAAGACCAGGTACAAGCTTCCAGAGTCCTCTTCCAGTGGAGTCGCACAGAACGTGCTTAATTCTTCTAGTAATGAATTAAATGTTGTCAACCAGGGAAGCTCATTAACCACCCAGTATCCAGGGTTTTATTGTGGACTGATCACATAGGCATACTCAGCCTGGCACATACCAAAATTCCAGACTCCCAGAAGGAAAGCAGATGTTCAGCATAAACGATGTCATTTTTACAAATAGTTTAGGCCAATGAGATAGTTTTATCCATTCCAGGAACAGTGGGAACCCTCCCAAGTTCTCAGACACCAGCTAAGGGCAAACCTTGTAAGTAGACCTGTCAAAGGATAGTGGTCAGGTCTGCTGCGTTAACTCTGTTGTGTCTGCTTGCTCAGCATCATATCCCACAGCAAGGGCTCAAACATCTGCTGAATTCCATTTTCAACTTTATGCTATTGCTAAAATGAGACAACAGGGATTAAGAGAAATTAAAATGTCCTACCTGCGAAGAATTACAGTTACATATAAAAACTGGCGAATGCATATTTTTAAAAACTATGTATCTTGCCACTTAATATAGACTTTTATTTTTATTTCCTATATTATTTAAGCTTTGCTAACCAATTTCATGTAAAGAGCTAGCTAATCATCATAATAAATATTCAAGGAAACTAAGTTTGATGGTTGGATTGACACCAAGGAAATAGTGGCCCAGATAGGATCTGCATTTTTAACTGCTATTTATGTGTTTATTTATGTATTTAAATTTCAAATCTGACCTAAGGCCTCTATGAGTTGCAAACTACTCTATGGCAGTGAGTTTGGTTTTTTGTTTCTTTATTTGTTTAAGGTATTTAAATTAATCTATATGATCCTTTGTCTGTAAATGACAATTATATTTTAAATTTATATCACAGGGTCAGTATCAGACTGTTCATAAATTGATTCAGACTAGTAACAAATGTATCAGTCTCAATAGTTAAAGAATTTTGAGTGACTGGACAACTTTAATTGATGGTAGGATCCAGACCTGCTGATGCTGAAGAATGTCTTAGCAAAAGTCTAACATAAGCTGCTGGGCTTCGCCACTGTGCTGCCAGGGTGACATTTCCTGTGAGACAAAAAAACAAGATGGCCTAAAATCATGCTCTACAAACAAGAGACTGTGTCTTCAAGAAGAGAAGGACGTGACACACATACTTTGACAGGTCACCACAGCATCCTTTACCATCTTTTTCTTTTTTATTCTTAATTGTACTTGAGATGGAGGTTTACAGAGCAAATTAGTTTCTCGTTAAACAATTAATACACATATTGTTTTCTGACATGGGTTGCCAACCCCACAACGTGTCAACACTCTCCCTTTCTTGACCTTAGGTTCCCCATTATCTTGCCTTCTTATCCTTGCCCCTGGGCTGGTGTGCCTAGTTAGTCTCGTTTTGTTTTATGGGCTTGTCTAATCTTTGGCTGAAGGGTGAACCCTAGGAGTGACTTCAGTACTGAGTTAAAAAGGTGTCCGGGAGCCATATTCTTTACCTTCGTTTTTACTGGAAGATGCTGATGACCACAATATATGAAATCTTCCCTAGACTATTTCCTTGATAGACTATATTCTATATTTTGAAGAACTCATATAGATTTTGAAAAAACCCTATAGGTTTCTTTGATTTGATCTTTTTCATGTGTTCAGAAATATAATCTATAAAATCTGTTCATGTTCACCGGTCCTCACTATAATGAGAATAATGAGACAAAAAAGCTCAATGGGGGGAGGGAGGAGGCAAGATTGTGGACAGTCTTGAAAATCCAGGCTGGGGAGTCTTAAATCGATTCTATAGGACAGAGCTCAGAATATAGGCTACATAGATGGGCTCTAAGGGGCTTCTGAAGTGCCTGAAATTATATACAAAACTCTGAATACGGATTTTTTTAATGGGGAGAGGATCCTTAGCCTTCTCCAAATTTTCAAAGGTAAGCGTGACCCCAGAACACTTGCAAAGTCTCAGGCCAAATGTGTAAGGAAACTTAGATTAAAAGTAGCCAATTGCGCAGTGTCAGTGTTTCCCTAACTAGTGTGACCACAAGGATCACTTGAGACACTTTATAAATTACAGATTTCCAGTTTCACCTCGGGTCTGTTAAATCAGAATCTCTAGGCAAATGTCTTGGGAATCTGTATTTACCAAGTATCCTGGTATTGTAGTTTTGGGAATAGAATTCAGCATTCTTAAAATCCATGCCAGGTTAAGCATTTTACAACCCTGTGATTTTTATGCTATGGTTGCTAACCAAAAGTCAGCAGTTAGAATCCACCAAGTGCTTCTTGGAAACTATGGGGCAGTTCTGCTCTGTACTATAGGGTCACTATGAGTCAGAATGGACTCTATGGCAACGGGTTTGGTTTTTGGGTTTATTCCTAAAAATAGGTAAAGGCCTGTAGTATTCTGTTTTCTGAGGGGTGACAGGAAAAATGACACCTCAGGGGCCACCAGTCATTGCTTATATTTGCCTCACGAGGTGGAGATGCTGGGAGATAAAGCTGTAAATTTACTTGTATGTAATTCTCTTCTCCAGGAATTCAAATTGAACTTTTTTTTTTCTTAATAAATTTTGGTCTTGTTACACATGAGAGTCATTGCTTGTATTTCTAATAGGAAATTAGAACATGAAGGTAATAGCCCCCAGTACAGCATATCAGAATATCATCAACAATATTTTTTTTATGTTCTATAACATGCCCATATTTCAGATTCTACAGAGATACGTCAATTGCTGCTCTTTTGATTATTGGGTAAACCCAGAATATTCCACATATTCAGCAAATCAAATTTTTAAAAATCAAGGCTTTACAGATATCATGAAAAAAACAATGTAACGTTAAGTGGTTTTTTTCCCCAAATAACCTCTTTGAAGCCTCAGCAGCACCACCTACTGATAATTTTAGTTCAGTACTTGATGTAAATTCTTAGCTACGTAAACATCAAACAATGAACTGGAAAACACCTAAAATGGGTTTTGCTTTTCATAAAATATGTATAATTATATAATTGCTAGAGAGTATTTTTGCAAGTGGTGAATTAAATTGTGTTAAACGGCAAAGCATGCTTCAAATCCAAGTGTGTTTCTACTGTGCTGGCTGTTCTCCATTTGGCTCCTACCCTCGATACATTCCCCAACATTCTATATTCTGGTTGCGTTCAGCCAATGAGAGAACTGGCAGATCAGTGGGCAGCAGGAGAGGCTGGGGTATTCATTCTCCGTGTCCCCCTTTCCTGCCTGCTAAGCTGGTTACAGTTCAATCCTCTGTCCTTCATCCCCAAGTCAAGCTCTCACTGGACACCGTAACATCTGCTCCATAACACTTGTTCCTTTTGGCCTAGGGGTGGTGACAGTTTCCAAAAATTGCTAATCTCTAGGTGCCTCAACATTCCTTGTTTTTTCCCTTATAGAATATAAAAAAATTAGTCTTCAGTAAATAGTTCTTTCAAGAAAGTCTGTTCAGTTGAGCCCTGTGTGTAATTTTACTTTGTGTCAGGACCCTCATTGACACATAGAGTTCTTGAGACCCAGCATGTATATTATAAAATATAACTGATCACTCAACATTTATTAAGTGAACTCTTTGTAAAACTACTGTTCCAGGTACAATGGCAGACTTCTGATGAAAAAGATTCCATTTCTCTCCTCAAGAAGTTCCTATTAACATACACCAATGGGGTTTGGGTTAATTAAAAATTTATTTTTAAAGAAAAATGATTCAGCATAATTTTTCTAATTTCTATACATTATTTATTAATCCTAAGTATCTAGTAGATGGGCCTTTTAGCCAACCGCGTCTAAATACCAAAACGAACTGTGTCTCAATACCATAACTAGCTATGTCTCCATACCAAAATCAAACCAAACCCATTGCTGTCGAGTCAATTCCAACTCATGGCAACCCTACAGGACAGAGTAGAACTGCCCCATAGGGTTTCCAAGGAGCGGCGGGTACATTCAAACTGCTGATCTCTTGGTTAGCAGCCAAGCTCTTAACCACTACGCCACCAGGGCTAGTCCTCTACAAAAATCTGACCTAGTTTACCACCTCCAGATTAGAAGATTGAGGTTTAAATAAACTATCTTTAAAAAGACAGTTAAAAAAACCTGAAAACAATTATTTCACTTGAAAATGCATTTCTTTGCATTCTGATGAGGTATTCTCACATACAAATGCTAAGCTCGGAGTCCTTCTGTGGGATAGAGACAGAAAAAGAAGAGAGAGAGGTATAAAACTCTCCATTAGTGTGAAGGTCCTGGAGAGAGGGATCTGCCTCATTCTTCCCTGTGACCTCCAGGATTCTCAGGATGTGCCTTACCCACAGTAGAGAGTGAATCAATTATTCACTGACAAGATGGGAGGCAACATAGCATCGTGGTTAAGAGTATAAACTTTAAACTAGCTTTGAACCCTAGCTATGCCACCTAAAAACTGAGTGACATTGGCAAGTCACTCAACTCTCTATGCCTCAGTCTTCTCACCTAACCAAAAACAAGTTGCTGTCGAGTCGATTTCAACTCATGGTGACCCCATGAGTGTCAGAGTAGAACTGCACTCCATAGGGTTTTTAACGGATGTGACCTTTTGACAGCAGATTGCCAGGCCTTTCTTCCAAGACACCTCTGGGTGGACTCGAACTGCCAACCTTTAGGATAGTTGCCGAGCACTTAATAGTTTGCACCACCCTGGCAGCCTCTTCACCTATAATGTGAGGATATTAGTATCATCCCACTTTAAATGAGTTATTCGAAAAGCAATTCAAATGGTACTTGACCCATAGTAAGGACTATATAAGTGCTTGTTGAATAAATAAAATTAAAGCGATTTCTTTTTTACATAGCCTGTAGCTACTGCAGTTGGAAGGGACCTTAAGAGATACATTTATCACATTTTATAGATGATAAAGCTGAAGCTCAGAGACGGTTAGGAGCTGTGACTATCTCAGATAGCCTCACTCCTAGGAAGAGGTGCTCATTGATACAACACCTCTTAGAAATAAATGGAGTCATTTTATCCAACAAAATAAACAAAAACCTTGAAAAACACATGGGTACACAAGTCCATTCTGGAAGTTTTAGTCACAAATGGATTAATTTCTGTTCCACAAGAAACAATATCTTGATTTCATTATTATCATCCAACACAACTCTCAAAAGCTGTGAAGGGTCTGGATTTTACTTTACTTGCAAGCTAACAAGCTAGCCCGCCATAGTTTCATGGATGCTGGTAGAAGACACAGACGTATGGGTCAGAGACAAAGGACAGTCTTACAGCAGTGGCAGTAGCCAGAATATCAGCATTCTCTTGTGCCAGAGCCCTAAGCATGGGGGAGATGAGGAGAGGGCCAGGTGATATCTGCACAAGCAACTGAAGAACAAAAGAGGAACCCTGAGCTTAGGGAGCCCACATCTTTTATAACGGTAAGTAAGCCTACCTGCCCTTTGCTCTGAAGAGAGACACTAACTCTCTTCCAAGACTATAAGCAAACTTGCTCTTTGCTCCACAGGAAGACACTGTATCTTTCAAGGCTGTAAGCAAAGCTGTCCTTTCCTCTGGAGGGAGACATTATATCTTCCAAAGCTGTTTATTATATAAACATCCTTGATAAAATACTCCAGAAAAAGCTTGGTCAGTGCCTCTTCTTACAAAATGTACAGAAACATGAAAAACCCATGAAGAATTGTCTTCCAACAACTTCCACTTCTTGTTTCTACACCATTTTGGTTTATGACAAATTTTCCCATGAGTATGCCATTCTACTGGCTACTCGGATTCATCTGTCTGACAGAGACTAGGACCAATTCCATCTAGTTTCTCATACAGACTTTAACTAAAGCTGCAAGCCACAGGAGTCCAAGCAGTAGGATGAGGCCAACTTGCAGTACTGACTTCAACCATGTCCCAGGGCTCTGGACCCAGACAGTGGAACAAATCCTACAAACCATCAGGGCTTACCTTCAAAATTCAGATGGACCCGAATTTCCTCTCCCTTAAGTAGACGCACACAGGAAGCAAGTAATAATCAAGTTGTTCCGTGAGCATGAAGCCAAAACAAGGGTAGTTAGGCTAATCAGCACCAAAGCCATATGCATCGCCACCTGGGAAACAGCTAATTCAGGAGGCTACACTTAAAAACCACTGGCTGAGATTCATTACCAGTAGATTCCCCTTTTGCTAGACCCCATAGTTCTACATTGCCTCTGCCTCCTTTGCTGAGCCTGTATATTTTCTATTGTTGCACAACAAATTACCACAAACTTACTTAAAACAATACTTATTATCTCACAGTTTCTGGGGGTCAGGAGTCTGGGAACACCTAAGCTGGGCCCTCTTCAAGGCTGTACTCAAGGTGTTGGCTGAGTTCTCATCTAGCAGCTCAACTAGGGAAGGGTTTGCTTCTAAACTTACTCAGGTTGTTGGCAGAATTCATTTATTTGAAGCTATATGACTGAGAGTTGTGACTTCTTGCTGACTGGAGGCTGCGCTGAACTCCTAGAGGAATCTCCATCCTCAGCTTTTGCCGTGTGGGCCTCCCAGTATGGCTACTTACTTCTTCAAAGGTACCGAGTCGCTAGCTAGTATGCAAGCAAGACAGTCTTATATAAAATAACACAATCACAGGAGTGACATCCCATCACTTTTGCCATCTTCTATTGGTTATTTTGAGCCCTGGTGGTGCAGCAAAAGGTCGGCAGTTCGAATCCAACAGCCACTCCTTGGAAACCCTATGGGGCAGCTCTACTCGGTCCTGTAGGGTCGTTATGAGTCAGAATTGATTCGACAGCAGCAGATTTTGGTATTGGTTATTAGCAAGTCACACTCAAAGGGAGAGGATTAAACAAAGTCATAAACGTCATGCAGAAGAGATCATGAGAACCCACTCCCAGGCATGGCAGGTAGGCTCATACTCTGGGCGCCATTTGAGGAAGAGGCTAATGAGCAGTTTCATTAGCATCGCAGTTTCCATCACCAGCTGTGACAGATCATTGAACAATTTAAAACTAATTGCCATGATGTGGCACTCTTTTCCGTAGGTTGGGCCCTGCCCACTCCAGAGTCTTGTCTGCCACACCACACCAGACACATTCTTCAGGATTACAGTGAGGTCCTAGAAGGCTTAGATGAGCACTGTCCAATAGAAATGTAATTTGAGTCGCATATGTAACGGTAAATTTTCTAGTTGTTGCTATTGTTGTTAGGTGCCACTGAGTCAGCTCAGATTCATAGTGACCTTATGTATAACAGAATGAAATATTGCCTGTGTTGCGCCATACTCACAACTATTGCTGTTTGAGCCCATTGTTGCAGCCACTTTTGTCTGTCCAAATTTTCTGGTAGCCACATTAAAAAAATAAAAAGCACACAAACGCACTACAACAATACTACTTCAGGTGATACAATAGTTACAGTGAAATACGGAGCCCTACCAAAACAATAGTTATGTTTAATGGGAAAAATGTTACACTGCTTCAGTCTTTAAAATCGAATAAAATTTAAAATTGAGTTCCACAATCACACTAGCCAGTTTCAAGCGCACTCTGTAGCTCACATGGACAGCACTGCCTTAGCTCCACCTCTCTTTAAAGCAGGAATCAAAGCCTCGAATATCTATAGGGGTCAGGCAAAAACCAGCAATATAGGGAGGATGAAAGTTACAAGAAGTGGCAAACTAGAGACACCATAGCCAGTTTTGGGTTTGCAGGACTCATGTTGTCGGATCATGTTTTTTTTTTTTTTTTCCAAGTGAAGCCAAAAATCTTCATTTTTTTCGTGAATCGCTTAGGCATTAAAAAAAAAAAAAAAAAATCTACCTTAAAAAAATTTCAACTCCATGACAGCCAAATAAAACATTTAGACTGCATCTAACTCAGTCACTAATTTTTAACCTCTGCTTTAAGGTGCCTATTTTTCCACTGTGGCTCATTCTGTATTAATTTTTCAGTATCAATCTCTTGTTTATTTTCAAAGCTTTGGGGAAGTACACCACTGTAGTCCCTAACAGGAGCCCTGGTGACATAGTGGTTAAGAGCTTGGCTGCTAACCAAAAGGTTGGCAATTCAAATCCACCAGCCGCTCCTTGGAAACCCTATGGATGGGGCAGCTTTAGTTCTACTCAGAATAGACTCGACGTCAACAGGTTTGATTTTTTGGTTTTAGTCCTAAGAACTGACATACAGGGATGATCACCTAGGTAAAAAAGGCTTCTCTTAAGCTATTAAGAATTTCTCTTCCCCAGACTTTCCCTTGAAAGTCCACTGTCCCTGCTTCTTAACTTACTAAAGGACAGTAAGAGAGAAGTGGGGAAGGGGAAAATCTCTTTTTGTCATCGGACTCTTTTCCCCCTCTCTTAAGTGTCAAGAAGAGAAAGGGCATGGATTTCTGATTAACTTTATTCTTTTGTACATTCACCATTTTCCCCAACTATGAATGAAATCAGCAAGAAAGGGCAAAGGTGGGAACGAGTTAATCTTGGTGTTAGCTATAGCTGAATTAAGATACAACATGTCCTAAAATCGTTGGAATCGTAAGAAATAAAAATATTGTATTTACTTTGAAACCTTCAGAAAAAGTATTATAATAAAAAGAACTTTTGATAAGGTGCTTGGGGGTGACCAAAAGGACCACCCTCTCTTCCTGCCCATCCCACTACCGACAAGGAATATGCTTCCATAGTAGATGGCTGCTAAACTGCTTTCTCTACCACCTGTCAATTTTTTGTATTGTGGAGACTTACACGTTGCTGTGATGCTGGAAGCTATGCCATCTGCATTTCAAATACCAAGAGGATCACCCATGCATGGTATGGTTTCTGTGGAGCTTCTAGACTAATGAAGACTGGGAAGAAAAGCCTGGAGGTCTACTTCTGAAAATTAGCCAATGAAAACCACATGGATCATGATAGAACATTTTCTGATATAGTGCTGGCAGATGAGCCCTCATGATTGGAAGCCACTCAAAATACACAGTGGCTACAGCAATGGACTGGAGCATACCAAAGATCGTGAAGATGGTGCAGGACTGGGCAACATTTCATTCTCTTGTACATGGAGTCGCCATGAGTCGGAGCCGACTCGAGGATGACAACAAATTGCCTTCTGAGGATGGATTCAATTGCTGCAGTGCTCTGGATTTGCGGGGTGGATATCCAAGCGTAGCCTCTCTGTGAAATAATGGCAGACAAATTTATGGATTATCATGTTGAATGGGCATCAAATTAGCCTGCCCAGGGCTTCAACATGTTTCACTTCAGCCTTGATGCTTCCCAGTGTAGCTGGAAAACCACAAAATACTGCTTTGGAGAGAAAAAGAGAGGAGCTGTGAGGCTATCTTTACTCCTCCAATAGGTCAAGTAAAGAGAAAATGTGATCTGAAACTGCAAGTTACGCAAAAGAGAAGAGAGGTAGATCTATCTCTGGGACTCTCAAAAGAAAAAGGATAGGATGCCAGCAAACCGGCCTAGACTGTGTATTCTAAGGGTTGAAATTAGATAAGCCCCACTGTTTATGGGGGAGATGGAGCATCTCAGAACCCACTTGGGCAGCACTAGAAGATATGCTCCTGGCAATTCAAGTTTGGACTTTGAAATGTGTCCTTCTATCACATACATGTATATAGGTTCAACATACAGTTAACACAATGTGACACTTTGGTTATGCTATGGATTAAACAAAGATTAGATCATAGTTTAGCAGCCTAATCACCAGATTCAGCATTGTCCCTAAAAATGTTTTCCAGTAGTACGTTAGAAATGAGCTGGGGAACACGTGAATTAGGGATGACTTACTTGTATAGAAGGTCCTATAACTTGTGGTATAATAATTCAATTTTGACACTAGAGCTGACTCATTACCCTCTTCCTTTATTGTCCACTTTTAGTAACTTTGTTGATATCAAAATGAACTTGTAAATAACCTAGGTTCATATTTTCTGATTTGTAATGGTAAATACTTAAATAAATGCTTGCCATACCCGGTGTTATAAAACATAAAAAATTCAGAAATCTGTAAACCTTGAAAATCTTCCTTACACTTCATTGGGTGGACCGACTCAGGTCCACGCAATGAAGGACAAATCATTAACAGTTAATAAGCAAAAATTGATGAAAATAGTAATAACATAATGGCTATGTGTCTACCTAACTCGGAAAATGATGCTTTCCCTTTTTCAGGAGGGAGAGGGCAAGATTGTAGAGCACATGATTACTCAAACTGTATTTAAGCAAAACACAGAGTAATTCTTTGAATGTGAATATGTTCACATGTTCAACTGGAATAATTTCTGATCTGGAAAGGGGAAAAATGAGTTTTATGTGCTAGATGTTGTCCATAATTATAATTCGTTTTTTTTAATCATGATTTAAAAGTATAAAGGGTATTTTTCTAAAGTTAGAAATAAATGGTGACTAGACACTCATTCAAAGGTCCCTAGGTGGCACAAATGGTTTGCACTGGACTTACTAACCAAAAGGTTGCTAGTTCAAATCCACCCAGCAGCACTTCAGGAGAAAGGTCTGGTAGTCTGCTTCTGTAAAGACTGTTGTTGTCGTTAGGTGCTATGGAGTCAATTTTGGCTTAGAGACCCCATGTGACAGAATAGAACTGCTCCACGGGGTTTTCTTGACAGTAATTTTTATGGAAGAGGAGCGCAGAAGTGGCTGGGGGGGGGGATCAAACTGCCAACCTTTCAGTTAGCAGCTGAGGGCAAGCCAACCAGGGCTCCTTCCCTAAAAATTACAGCCGAAAAACCCTATGGAGCAGTTCTACTCTGTAACACATGGAATTGCCATGAGTTGGAACACGCAATAGGTTTACACATATATCCTCTCCCTCTAAATGACTTAAACTTGAGTAAGCTATGCTATAACACTTTTTTGTTGTTAGGTGCTGTCGAGTTGGTTTCAGCTCATAGCAACCCCATGAACAGCAGAACGAAACACTGCCCAATCCTCTGCCATTCTCACAACTGTTGTTATGCCTGAGCCCATTGTTGAGGCCACTGTGTCAATCCATCTCATCAAGGGTCTTCCACTTTTTCTGTGACCCTCTACTTTACCAAGCATGACGTCCTTCTCTAGGGACTGATCCCTCCTGATAACATGACCAAAGTATGTGAGACGAAGTCTATCCTTGCTTCTAAGGAGCATTCTGGCTGTACTTCTTCCAAGACAGATTTGTTCATTCCTCTGGCAATCCATGGTATATTCAATATTCTTCACCAACACCATAATTCAAAGGCATCTATTTTCTTCAGTCTTCCTTATTCATTGTTCAGCTTTCGCATGCATACGAGGCAACTGAAAACACCATGGCTTGGGTGAGGCACACCTTAGTCTTCAAGGTAACATCTTTGCTTTTTAACACTTTAAAGAGGTCTCTTGCAGCAGATTTGCCCAATGCAATGAGGTGTTTGATTTCTTGACTGCTGCTTCCATGGGTGTTGATTGTGGATCCAAGTAAAATGAAGTCCTTGACAACTTCAGTATTTTCTCCGTTTATCTTGATATGATTATTGGTTCAGTTGTTTTTGGAAAACATAAATTTGTTCCACGTGATTGATATACTTGAGAACAATATGAGCAAAATGCAGATTTCTAGCTTGCTTATGTTCAATTGCATCCACAAGGAACACTAGGTGAAGTATCAAACCCAGCTGAACTGAGCTGTGTAAGAATACACAAAACGCATATACACCTCAAAAAAATAGCAGCTACCTCAGGTGTGTGTGTGAGAGTCAAACCCTTCCACATCTGGTATTACAACTTTCCTAATTTCAGATAGCCCTCCTTCTATCACTTCGCAATAACACACAAGCTGTAAGGCTTCTGTCATTTATTTCCATATGCAAACTTAAGGTCTTTTTCAAGGTAAAGTGCCATATTTATTGTAGTACTTATGTATTTCTTAACCATTTAACATGTGCCAAACTGTGCTGTTTTTATTAGGTTCCAATATTTAAGTGTGTCATTGATAAAGTTTTTAGTGTTGTGCCCCAGTCTCATTTTACCCATAAACCTTTAGTCTTTAGGTTTTTTTCATTGCATGATTTTGCATAGCTAGTGGTTTTTGGAACATGTTTGTTATAACAGAACCCACTGTATTCTATTACGAGTTCCATTTCATCAAAGTGATAACGAAGTACAATACACAAGTATTAGCCGCTGGCAACCGATGCCAATGTTCTGGTGTTGATTTTAAACGTTTTGTATAGAATTTTGTAGTTCTCAAATGAGAGCTCTTGGAATATCTAGAAACAAATAAGTTAAAAACTGCATTTGATTACTAAGCCATGAATTAATAGATAAAAAGAATATTTAGAAATATAAATTACAAAAGACATTAAACATAGTAATTTAGATCAAGCTAATCAGTTTTAATTTGGCGATGCTTACCTCTTCAGAAACAAGAACTTTCACTTCCAATAATTTTAAAATGTTTACTTTTGGCAAAACTATTAAAACATTGCCTAGACACAACTCCCTTAGCTGTTAAATCTTACTATCTTCTTTAAGTTTTGAAAACATTTTTCCTAGTTTGAATTATAGTATACATAAAACAAACACTTAGCATAAACTGGACATTTATTCAGTTTTACTTTCTCTGATTGAAAATATAAACAGAACCATGTTTCAGTATTTTTCAGCAAATAAAACTGTTTTCGTCTTTCATATATACAAAGCAGCATAGTTAAATATATACAAATGCTGGACAAAGTTAAAATAAAAATGGAATTATGCTCCTATCATGCTAACAACCTTAAGGAAATGATATTCATTCAAATACATGAAAGGCATGCAGGGAAGTAAAAATATTCCTAGGTTTAATGGAGTAAGAAAAGGTATAATAATTCAACTTGCAGCCTAGTGTAATTCTACCCAAGGTACTAGAAGAATTCCCACTTCAAATACATATTTAACTTGAAGAGAATCCATCGGACCATCTGCCTTTCCATGTAAACTAATATTTGGCACCTACATGAATGAAATGAGATTGTCCTGTTTTAACATTAAAATATTTCAGTGAGATATGAGAATCTACCTTGTTTTAAAAAGAAACAAGCATTAACTATATAAACACAAACTTGGTTTTCATTATATTTTTTTTACCTTTTCTTTTTGGTAACACCCAACCAATATTTATTCCTGGAACCATTTTAGAAAAAATCCGCATGAGACCACAAAAAAAAAAAAAAAAAAAAAAAGATCCTAAAAGGCATTGATTATTCTTGCTTACAAAGGAAGAATATAAATAAAATAATTAGTGATAAACAATTGGAAAGGTTTGTCTTACCCTTCTAAAAAAATAGAAATTATAATGAAAGCTTATCTAGACTATTCAGTACTTGAAATAAGTCATAGTTTCTTTATCTGATTCCACTAAATAAAATAATCTAGGGAAAAATTTTTAATGTCAGCCAGGTTTCTAAATCTGTGTTGGAAAAAACGCAGCCAGAATGCTCCTTAGAAGAAAGGATGGCGAGACTATGTCTCTCATACTTTGGCCATGTTTTCAGGAGGCATCAGTCCCTGGAGAAGGACATCATACTTGGTAGAGGGTCAGTGAAAAAGAGGAAGACCCTTGACGACATGGACTGACATGTGGCCACAACAATGGGCTCAAGCACAACAATGATCGTGAGGATGGCGCAGGACTGGGCAGCGTTTCCTTCTGTTGTACACAGGGTTGCTATGAGCGGGAACCAACTTGACGGCACCTAACAACAAGAGGGTATCTAATCTTCTAAAGTGCAAGCAACAAAACTAAAAATCATTTTAGTATTGGAATTTTTTACATAACTATGTAAAACAATGGATACATGTACCACATTTCCCCAAATAATGTGCTCACATGAATAATGCACCCAACGCCTATAATATGCACAGCACGTCTAGGAAAATAATGTGTGAGGGCTTTGTACGGTTGGCAAAAAAAGTGTAATGTGCATGGTATTTGCGTAAAAACATGCTGACACACACAGAAAAAAACCAACTTGTTACTAAACAATAAATAATGCCATTTTTCTTGGCCAATTATTTCTGATGCAAAAAAAAAAAATGCTATTGCTGTGTTTGTACCATATTTGGAATATTAGAAAAGAACTTTCTTAGCTAGCACCAAAGATGGAAACAAATAGTTTCCACAGTATTCTAGCATCTCAGGCAAACTGCCTGCTTACAAACAAAACGGCTAAAGGATGGCCAGTGTAGCACACTCTCTCCATCATCATTTTCAGGTCAGCATGACCAAGGATACAACCTCGTCTACAACAAGAATAAAATGTCATATAGCTTGATGCTCCCTATCTCCTTTAACTGTGCAAATATATGCCCCAGAAGCTATAATTAAAAATTTTTTTTCTTTTCCAAATCAGCACCAACAAAAGTGAAAGTACTATTAATAAATAAAACCACTTCTCAGCTATAGTACAGATGTTCACCATATAACTGAAACAGAAACAATGGCTCCAGAATTTACTAGTGGTAACAAAGTATTCCCAGATTCCACACAGAAAGTGAATTGTTACAAATTATGCTAGAAATCATGTTCCCAAGTTTCAGTACCTATAGTACTCAAGCCCACTGCCACCCCCTTTCCTCTTCTAACCTACCAGACGTGGGTTTCAGTGTCACAGGTATAATTCAGGTTGAACGGCAGGGGTATTTAAGGTAGTCAAGAGGTAGAAGATGTGAAGCAAAGAATTTCTGAAAACTGAAAAGGATCATACAATTACACCAATTCTACAATTTAAAAATAAGTAAAAGAAGATCCAGGGATTCATGTAACTGACACCAAGATCATGTAACTAGCAAGACAGTCTTTTGAGAAAAGATATATCTGGGTTAAAGCTCAGTTCTCTAAACTCCTAAGGCATTAAATTGAAATTTCCACTTAATAGCAGAATAAAAAAAAAACATACCTGCTGCCATCGAGTTGAGTCCAACTCACAGCAACCCTATAAGACAAAGTAGAACTACCCCATACAGCCTCCAAGGAGTGGTTGCTGGAATCAAACTAACCTTTTGGTTAGCAGTCAAGCTCTTAACCACTGTACCACTAGGGCTCCAAGAGCAGAACACAACTCCAATAAACTCAGCTATAACATTTAGTTCCTACTCTTCTCCTCACCTAAAACACCATCAGAATTCAGTTACTTCCTTTACAAGAAATCCATATGGTCATAAACTATGATAGCTTTACAATGAAAATTACTGAAAATATTTATCATGTGCCACCTACCATTTTTAAAAATGAACTTGTTATAATGAAGCCTCTTTGGTATCAAGTGAATTTATCTATATTCTTGGTTACAACTTCTTTAGTCATTTTGAGCAACTCCTTTATAGTGTGGTATCATTACATTTTCAAATCACAGACTAACAAAGATGCTTACATCGAATCCAAAATAGTATATAGGTATATTTTTTTTTCTGTTTTTGACTCTGAATAACCACATCATATGGACTTTTTACATACATTTTCCTATTTAGCATCTTAACAGACCAGTATCATATATAATCAATTTAATTGAAAACATTCTCAACCATTCATACACCTTTCCTCAAAAGTAACAAGATATGTAATGATCCTACAGTTCAGAAATCTCATATATCCTGCCACAGAAACAATGATTACAAATGTTTACTCTTCTTTTTAAAAAGTCATTTACCAACTGAAATAATTTAAGGTTCTAAACTAGCTATTTAATAATCTGAGAATGTATATTATTGTAACCTGCAATTTAGTGACCAGCTTGCAATTCAGTAACCAACTTGATGAAAATGAGTAACAATTAGAAACCCTAATCCATTGCTGGTGGAAATGCAAAATGGTACAGCCCCTGTGGAAAACAGTTTGAAGGTTCTTCAAAATGTTAAACATAGAAGTACCATATGACCCTGTAATCCCAATCCTATGTATATGCCCTTAAGAATTGAAAGCAGGAACACAAACAGAAATTTGTACACCAATGTTCATTGTGGCACTTTTCACAATGGCCAAAAGGGAAAACACCCTAAATGTCCATCATAATAAACAAAATGTGGTACATAACATACAATATTAATCAGCCATAAAAAGAAGTCCTGATACATGCCACAACATAGATGAATCCTGAAAACATTATGCTCAGTGAAACAAGTCAGACACAAAAGGACAAATGTTGTATGATCCAATTTATAGGAAACAGGCAAATGTATACAGACCAAGTTTATTAGTGGTTACCAGGGGTGTAGGGAGGAGGGCACTGAATTTCTGTTAATGGTGGTGGATTATTCTGAAAACAAATAGTGATGACAGTTGGCAACATGATGAGCATAATCAATGTCACTGAATTTATAAAAAATGTTGAACTGGCAAATGATTTGTGATATACATATTTACCACAATAAAACACACACACAAAATAACAATTGGAACTTTTAAAAAGAAAGAACTTTCCCTCCTCTTCAGTGATTTGAACATCTTAATAGGTAATGAGAAGTCTTTTAAAACAAACATGACAAAATTTATGCATTCTAAAACACAGATCTATAATTATTGATAAAATTTCTAAAAATATCTAAAAGTCATCCAGAGTGAATGAGTTAGCTGGGTGAACAAGCTGAATAAAGCTGATTTGGGCTTGAAAGGGGAAAAGGGAAGGAGGGCTACTTATTTTTTTTAAAGGCACAAATTTTCTTCAGTGACTGAGTGCAATCTGAAATGAAGAACAAAAATTACAGAGCTATGCTAGTGTTGATAGCCTTAGTGTATAAAGTCTGCTCTGAAGAGTAACTACGCTATCAGGTTAACCATGCTCATTTATATGTGCAGCTTCTGAAATTTTTAGTTTGACTTAGTTCTTTTAACCATAGATCATATGGTTCTGATTCTAATTATTTAAAGAATAAATAATAAGAGTAACTGGAATGAGCATCAAGTTAAATGAGACTATAAAGACACAATCAGGTATATCTAGGATGTGGAGTCTATGGGACAGCTGGCATAGATCTTTTAAAAGTCAATGTCATGGGGGGAAAAAAGACCAAGGAAACTCTTCCAGATTAATAAAACAATATAAAATATGTGGTGTGTTTCTTGAATGGTTCCTGCATTTAAAAACAAAAGTCTATGAAAGATAGCTTGGGGAACAACTGACAACAATGATATTATAGAATTATACTTAATTTTCTTAAACGTGATAATGGTTTAGGTTACGTAGGAGGATGTTCTTATCCTCACAAGATGCATGATGAAGTACTTCGGAGTATAGTTTACAATGACTGTGACTTACAAATATTCACACAAAAAAGTACCTGCGTGTATACACATATATACACAACTATATACACACATACAAACATACATAAAGAGATAAAACTAATGTGGCAAAACATTAACAATTAGTAAATCCAGGCGAACAGTATTTGAGTGTTCAATCTTTCTGTAAATTAAAAAATTCTCAACATAAGTTTGTGGGGAAAGTGTCACTTAATGGTGTCAGATATTTACTTCAAGGTGCCAATTTAATAAGTTTTGAGATATGTTAAAGACAGAGCTAACCAGTGTAAAGGTGAATCACCAATACGAATAAAGTTAACAATTTCAAGACATCATCTCCACACTATCTGCTTTAAAAATACACACACAAAAAACTAAGACATAAACATTCAGAAGTAAATCAGATGATCCGTAAATTACAATCAGCTTGGTAAAACACACAGTATATTTGGTTTCAAAATCAAATTCAATAAAACAAAACAAAAAAAAAAGACATTACAGTTAGTGTGGTTACTATCTGTAATAACAAATAGCCAAAGATGATGATATGCCAATATTACCTTTTAAGAAATAACGATCTCACAGAAGACCACTAAAGGTTTGAAGAATATATGAAAGAAAATTGCTTATTTACTAAATAATAGCAAAACAAAACAATGTACTTAAATCAAAAAATATTTTAGCACAAATTTTTAAAGATGAATAAGTAACAAAAAGTAAATAATAGCTTACTGCCCTTCCCTGTTTATTCTTAACCTCTAAACGGGTGGTCTCCAAATTGGGTGCACGCATCGCAGGGCATAAACAAAATGATCCACTGAGATACAGAAAAAAAAAATCAGAGTTTCCATTAACGTTTTTTTCTCTCACCCCTTTAAGGGTTCTATTTTTGGTGTGTTTTATAATATATAACATGTATTCGTACAGTAGAACTTGTACAATTCATAAATACACATACATATGCTGAGGCTATATACCAAAAAATCTGTTACTGATCAAGACATCTGATGAAAAAGTTGATGCTACTCTTTTATAAAACAAACGTATTTTTTTAAAAGTCTCCAGGCACCAAAGAGCATTAAAATCAGCCCCTTTAGCTTTTATCTAGTGGCTTATTGACTCTTAAGAATTTCATATATAATACTCATTAGAACTTCTATGAGTCTAAAAGAAGCAGCAAACACACAATGACAGCAGTGGAAAGTGTTATCTGAAGCTAGGGAGTCAGAAAATCAGTGAATTACACTAAGACTACAAGTTATCACCAATAAAATGTTAAACTTTGTTCAGCAGCGAAATAGAAGATTTTAAATAACAAGATTTAAAAATGCTCTGGAATGTCATCAGGAAAAAATTATAAATAGTATAGAAAATAATATATAGGTAATTGTATCATAATACTAAAATAAAAGAGAACTGAATATAAGGCCTTTGAGAAAACATTCCCAGGTAAGATTCTATATATTTTATTCTAAGGGGTTCAAACAGTTAATCTACTAAAAAGGCAAATCAAATAAAAGAAAAAGAAAAATGAGACTAGAGTGAAAATTTTAAACTATATTTTGGTTATTATATATTTAAAAAGTGATATAGACAGAAGTTATAATTATTTGTATAACTAGTAAGTAAACAAAGAAAACAGATGAGGAAAAGAAAATAGTGATTTTAACATATTAAGAACATGAAAAACTGACCAATTATGCCAATGGACCTCATTTTAGAGAATTTATATAATTTTTGTAGTTGCATTTATAGGGCATTAATTTGTCTTATATAACTTGAAGCTTTGAACTAAAGATATTTTCAAGTTGAATGAAACATATGTCATATATGAAAGCTGTATCTATCACAAAACAATTATAATGGTCTATTAAGCATTTAAATACAAAAATTAAGAAGTATAAAATCAAAGTTGCAAAAGTTTTTAATAATAAGAAAACCTCTATGTACATAAGAAGGTCCCTCACTGAGCAGGGGAGACAGATAACAGTGAAGAACGACCACAGAGTTAGAAAAGACTATAAATTCGTATTAAGTACATACTACAAAGACTCCTAGTAGGTTTAAGAAACTGATACAACATACAACTGGCTGTGGAATCTATCCGCTATTTACACTAGGCAGTAACTGGATCAATGTTTTTTCATTTGGATGTCATTGTTTTATAGAAACAAACTTGCAACTTTATAAAGGAAATAAACTGGGAAATAAAATTTGCTTCACAAAAATTCACATTATAGTTAGCTCAATTTATAAATAATTTTATTCCTTCAAATTAGGGACAGCTATATTTTAAAGAAAAGATTTCTTAAAAGTGCAACACATACAGGTTTCAGGAAAAAATAATTTGAACTCCTAAATGGTCCTTTCCTGTTTCCATATTTGCCATGTCATTGGAAAAATTTTATTGGAATCTTTCCACCTGGTATTTTCATTCTTATTAAATGAAAGGCACAAAATAATATAGTATCAGTTTTAAGTATTCATCATCTAAACTTTCAACTGAGTAATGTAATAATAAAAAAAAAATGTAATAGGTAAAGAAAAATGTATATACTTTGTAGTAAGGGTAAATTTTTTTTTTTTTCATTTTATCATACTTTGACTTTTATGGGGCAAAAGATGTACTCAAAAATTTGTAATTGATTTTATAGCATGAAAGATATCAAAATTAAAAAGGAAAATGACTCATCTGACACTGGTAAACCAGAATTTATCAAAAGACAAAGGGAAATACAATACAAATTGGGAAGAAGTCTATCGGTTGAGCTAAAATATTCAAATTGTAAGGAAAAAGACTGCAACGCTTTCCAATCTTTATCAGAAAATAAATTACTAATAATTTAAACAATATGAAGTTTGGATTCAAATTTTAAAATTTCTATTTGAGGGCAATACACCCCAAACTCAGGAATATATAACACTAGAGTAAAACACTTAAATTGAAGATGGTGCTCTACATTTGAACCTACAAAATTAGTCACCATTAAGGAGATTTCTTGCCGAAGATGAAATCATTTGTCAAAAAGCAAACAAGATACCTGTTTACAACAGTCTTAAAAAAAAAAAATCCCCTGTCTTAAGAAACACAAATTAAATTTTTGTTTATGGTAGAAAATTTGTTAATTAATTTAATATAGTACTCTGCTCAATTTTTCAGTCATTTAAATAAGTGTTAAATAACAGTATAACATAACCAAGGAAATTATAAATATTTTAAGAAGAAAGGTTAAAATCTCAGTGGAAAGCATTTTTCATATGGATTAAAGGAAACAAATTAAAATTAAAAATATTTCTGAAGAGGAAGCCAAAAATGATTTCATTAGATCAACTTTAAAAGAGAGAGAGAAGTCCAAACATCCAGTTTGAAGGATCACAATAAATACATAAACTGCTAAGCAAAGTCAGGAATACAGATTACTTCGAAACATCAACTTACACCCACTTTAATGAAGAATTAAAGGATACAATGTGCTAAAAACACACTTAAAAGACTAGCAGTCAGGTAAGACGGATGAACAAAATTTTGTTTATATCCTAAATGATTACAACAGATTTTGAAAATGTAGTGTAATTCATGTTTTGTTTGTTTGCTTTCCCAGTTTAAAAATTTCTTTCCGTTGCCTCGATCTTTGGTGTCATTGCCACCAATAAACACAGTATACAGCTTAGAAATCTAATTACTATGTTCAACTAGGAAAGAGTAAATTGACATTTCCTTAAAAATAAGACGTGATCCTACTTAGTTTATCACATGGTCCCACAATATCCTGAAATAAAACGCCAAAATGTGAAAGTTTAATAAGGAAAGTTACCATTTGCTATATAACCGCACCAAAAACGCAGCTACTGTACGATGGTGTGATGACAGCTAGTAGTACGCAGAGACTGCAGAAAGACATACCATACATATGTTAGCTCACAATTAGTAAAAGGTTCAGTTTAATGTGAAACTAAAACACGGACAACATAATGCCTTCGTGTAAATACGTGACAACTGTCTTCTTTTGCTGTTTAAAAGGAGAGTGTAATTACCTTAAATTCACACAAATTACGAAACACGGTAGTCATTCATGGTTAAAATAAAACAGTAATGCAAATTAATTTAACAGTGTTAAATATATTCACATGATCAACAGTGTGATTCAAAATGGCCACTGATGAAGTTATACATCAATATATGTACACAACATTTGTCACAACAGCTTTTTGTAAGTTTGACTTTTTTCAGCCAGGTAATTTTACGAGACAATATCGGATCAATTCTTTCAAAAGGAATTAAACGTTATAAGTAGTTTCATTCCTCTGGGTGGAAGGTGGGGGTAGGAGAACTCTAAAAAGTCAGTGCAAATTGAACAGAGTTCTACCTTCATGAATATTTAAATTTGTTGACCAGGATAGATTCCTATAAGCTAAGGAGAGACAAATCTTAAGATATTAAAGAATCTCCTAATGTTGTCGGCTGCACTTAGCAGATATTTGCCACAAAGAGGAATCCCAAGTCCTATAGCAGAGCCTTCTGAGAATATGGCTGCTGCGGTGGAGGTGGCTGTTGACTGCCTACTGGTTGAGGCAGAGTTGATGACGTTAAGCTATAGTTTGGCACCTGGGACATATTAGTTCCTGCATTCTGGTACAGAGTGACGTCAGCAGCAACAGCAGCAGCAGGAGGAGGACTATACACTGAAGCCTGGGTGGGATATGTATTTCCTTGGACAGAACTGACCATTGTACTGTGGAGGGAGAAAAACATTGAATTAGATAAGTGGTGAATGATACAGACATTTAGAGACAAACAAGAAAGCTACTGATTACTCATTCATTCAATAAATACTTACTAAATGTCTATAATATCCCCCAAAGTGTTATTTTAGATACTGAGATACCATTAGGAATGAGAAAAAAGTCCAAAAGACAAACAATTTATGTCAAGTAGTAATAACTCCTATGAAGAAAAATAAAGCATGGTAGAGAAGGCCAAGAGTACCTGGGGCAAGGGATTCTAATTTATATAGGGTGGTAGGAAAAGGCCTCTCAGATAACGCAACATTTTAAGCAGAGACCTGAAAAAAGTGAGGGAGTGAGCCATATCAATTATCTAGGAAAAGCACATTTAAGGCAAAGACAGTACAGTAGTAGTCTTTGAGAAGAGAAAATGCTAGGCATCTTCAAGGAACAGCAAGGAGACCATGATGGCTGGAGCAATGTGAGCAAAGCGAAGGGGAGCAGGGTACAAGTGGCAGGATTAACGGGGGCGGGGGGGGACAGGGGACCTTAGAACATACAGTGCCTTATAGGTCATAATAAAGATTCTGGCTTATATTTTGAGTGAGATGGAAAGACATTGGTTGGTTTTAGGCAGAAGAGTAATGTTACCTGATTTAGGTTTTAAAAAGCTCACCCTCAGGACAAAGATAGAAGCAAGGATACCTGACTGTAGGTTATTACAAGAGTTCAGATGAGAGGTGACAGGTGGCTTGAACCATTTTAGTAATGGTGGAAATGGAGGAAAGGGTCGGATTCTAGATATATTTTGAAGGCAGAGCCACCAAAATTTGCTAATGGAAAGAGTAGCCAAAGTTGGAAGTTTTGGGACTGAATAATTGGTAAGATGGCCGAATAAAATATGGAGTCCAGTGGAGAGGTTGGCACTAGAAATACAAATTAGGGTGTCAACAGCATATAAAGGGGTATTCAGAGTCAGTGGGCTGGATGAGATCCCTTGGGAATGAGTGCAAACAGAAAAAAAAGCAGGCCATATACTCAAAATCAGGAAGATTAAAAGGTGCTAGACAAAGGACAGTGAGAAGCAGTGCCAGTGAAATAGAAGGAAAACTATGAGAGAATGGTGACGGCCAAGTGAAGAAAGCATTTCAGAAAGGAGGAACAATCAACTATTGAACGGTATAAGGGGAGGATTAAGAAATGACCAATGGATCTGGCAATACGGAATTCACTGGTATCCCTGACGAGAGCTATTATCACGGACTAGTTGAGATGAAAGCCTGATAATCTCTCTTATTTGCCTGAAAATAGAAACTGAAAGAGGTCTTCCATATATACTCCCACTACATTTATCAATTATCTATACCTATACCCATTCATTCTTCCTGCTACAACTAATCAACCATCGGTGCTCCCATCTAAGGCCCCCTCCACCTGTGCACTGCTCCCATTTACAGAAAAACTTTCAAAGACTTGTCTTTATATACCATCTCTCCTTTCTCTCTTCTCATTCCTAACCTAATATTTGAGTTTTTAATATGTGTCAGACACTAGGTTAGCTATATGAAGAGCAATACTAGGATGCTTTAACACCGAGATTATTTTTTCCACATTTCCAGTAAAAATGTAATAAGCAAGCTACATAAGACAATTGCCCAGAATTTTCAAAGTAATGCCTATGTATTTATTTCTAGACTCTTTTTCCCCAAATGCTAGACTGTTTATAGGCCAACTGCTGATAAACTCGATGCTCTTGTACTTTTGCAAAAATTAAACCAATTAATTATCATAATAGATGAAATTTACCACCACCTTCTACCAACTAATATGACACTTTAACGTTTAAAGGCATCACCCATTATCATTCCATATATGCCACACTGTGAAATATAAAGTTGTACTACAAGAAACCAAATTTCTTGTACATCAGTACGCACCATAATATTGCTATAATATAGTGTTAGAGACTAAGTGCTCAGCTCTAGATCCAGAACACACAGTACCGAATCTTAACTAAGTAGGACTTCAATCTCTGTGCCTCAGTTTCTTCACCTATAAAATGGGGATATTAGTACCTACGTCATAGATAGGACTCCCTAGGTTGTACAAATGGTTAACATGCTCAGCTACCATACGAAAGCTGGAGGAGGTTCCAGTCCACACAAAGGGATCTCAGAAGAAAGGCCTGGTGACTTACTTCTGAAAAATCAGCCATTGAAAACCCTATGGAGCACAGTTCTACTCTGACACACGTGGACTTACCATAAGATATAACTGACTTGATGGCAACTGATGCTGGTACTTCATACGTTATTATCAGGAATAAATGAGTAAATACATGGAAAGCACGTAACACAGTGCCTGGCACATACTAAACACCTCATAAACTTTAGCTATTACTATAGAGTGTTGCTATGAGTCAGAATTGACTCAACGGCAATGGGTTTATTACTGTAATCATCCCACTTTGTTCTATATTCCTTATCTCAATTTACAGTTGCACCATCCACCCAGCTGCGTAAGGCAAAACCCTGCAATTCATCCAATGTCTCTCATATCTCTGCTCTGCACGTCTACCCAGCATGTCCCCCCATATACAATCATTTGCTCATCTCCTAAATAACTCTTTTACCATCACTATCATCGTATACAGAATCCCTTGGTGGTGTAAACATTTAAGTTCTTGACTGGCAACCAGAAGTTTGGTGGCTCGAACCCACCCAGAGGCACCTCAGAAAAAGGCTTGGCAATTTGTTTCCAAAAGGTCACAGCCACAAAGACCCTATGGAGACCAGTTTTACTCTGCAACATATGGGGTCGCCATGAGTTAGATTCTACTCAGTGGCAACTGGTATACTGGTATCATTATATATAGCAGTTAAGACACTCATGATTTCTGGCCTGATGTTCTAATTTCCCTGCTTTTAAGTTAGCACCTATGTCCCAACTATCCTACTGCCATTTAAAGCCCTTTATTTTTTTATGGGCTTTCTTGGAAACCCTGGTGGTGTAGTGGTTAAGTGCTACGGCTGCTAACCAAAGGGTCAGCAGTTCAAATCCACCAGGCGCTCCTTAGAAACTCTATGGGGCAGTTCTACTCTGTCGTATGGGGTTGCTATGAGTCGGAATCGACTCGACGGCACTGGGTTTGGTTTTGGATGGGCTTTCTCATTATTCTTAGGATCAGATCCAAGCTCCTTAACATGATATCTAGGGCCATTGATTACTTGACCCTTGTCAATATCTCAAAGTGTATTTCTCACCCTTCCCACTGCATACTTTAATATTTGAGTAACAGTGTATTGCCTAGCACATACAATGCCATTTCATACCCTCCTGTCTTTGCTCATTCCACAGGTACCATACCATTTCATACTGCCATGTTTTTACTCATAATGGAAAATCTTTCTGACTTTTCCTCTCCAGCTAAACAAATACTGCAATTCTAGCATATTTTATTGGAAACCTTCCCTAAACCCTGAGGCTCCCAAACCACCTTGTATTTGTAATTAATACGTTGTAATAAAGTACGTATCTTTTTCTTTGTTTTCCCCTACTTCCCAGTAAGCTTCTTGAAGCTAAGAAACTCTATCATATTGGTACGTCAAATGTCTAGCATAGCATCTGGTACAGATTAAATGTTCAATAACATTTGTTTAACACATGGGATTACTATGAGTCAAAAACTGACTCAAGGTCACCCAACAACAACTACAGAGGTAAACTGAAATCACAGACAAGTCCACAAGCCTGGACTGCCTTAAAGCACTATCACTGCCACCATAAGCAGGTATAGGAAACCCCATTACTGCCACCTTCCTCAATTATCAATAAGATTGTCCTGGGGTAACAGAAGTCTGGAAAAGCGTTAACCCTAGAACCAAAATTATATATAAAAGGATAAGAAATTGCTTTGTAGATATAAACTGAAGAGTATTAAGAAAAACCTGCCTACCACAACCTAGAAAAATCCTCACTGACCCTGATTTGTAACCAGAAAGCTCAAATCAAATATGCAGTACGTATCTCCAGCAAATATACTTCTAGCCCCAACCCTGCTCATTTGATTTTTCACCCTACATTGGCTTTGCCAGCAATCTCCTTATTTCTTAAAACATATGCACGCACTTCCTTGTATGTATTTATAAATTATATATTTATGGATCTCTTCTTAATTCCCTCAAAGCCTTTGTGCAGCTCACACAAGGAATAAAGAACACATCTCAGTGGCCTAATATAGCACTTGTAATATCCATCCTTAGAACATAAACATTCATCTGACAAACATTACTGAGTTCCTACCAGGTATAAGACACTGTGCTACGTGGTGCAGATATAGGCATACCTTGTTTTATTGCATTTTGCTTTACTGTGCTTCACAGGTATTTCGTTTTTTTACAAACTGAAGGTTTGTGGCAACCCTGCGTCGATCAAGTCTATCAGTACCATTTTTCTAACAGCATATGCTAGCTTCATGTCTCTGTGTCACATTTTGGTAATTCTCACAATATTTCAAACTTTTTTATTACTGTTGTATCTGTTATGGTGATCTATGATCAGTTATCTCTGCTGTTACTATTGTAATTGTTTTGGGGTGCCATGAACCACACCCATATAAAACAGCAGACTTAACTGATGTTATATGTGTTCTGACTGCACCACCGATCAGCTGTTCCCATCTCTCTCCTTCTCCCTTTCCTTGGGCCTCCTTATTCCCTGAGACACAAAAATATTGGAATTAGGCCAGTGAGTAACCCTACAAAGGCCTCTAAGTGTTCAAGTGAAAGAAAGAGTCTCACGTCTCTCACTTTAAATCAAAAGCTAGAAATGATTAAGCTTAGTGAAGATGGCATGTCAAAAGCCGAGACAGGCTGAAAGCTAGGCCTCTTGTGCCAAACAGTTAGCCAAGTTATGAATGCAAAGGAAAATCTCTTGAAGGAAATTAAAAGTGCTACTTCAGTGAACACATGAATGATAAGAAAGCGAAACAGCTTTATTGCTGATATAGAGAAAGTTTTAGTGCTCTGGATAGAAGATCAAACCAGCCAGAACATTCCCTTAAACCAAAGCCTAATCCAGAGCAATACCCTAACTCTCTCCAATTCTGTGAAGGCTGAGGAAGCTGCAGAAGAAAAGTCTGAAGCTAGCAGAGGTTGGTTCATGAGGTTTAAGGAAAGAAGCCGTCTCCATAACATAAAAGTGCAAGACGAAGCAGCAAGTAATGATGTAGAAGTGGCAGCAAGTTATCCAGAAGATCTAGCTAAGATAACTGACGAACGTGGCTATACTAAACAACAGATTTTGAATAAAGACGAAACAGCCTTCTATTGGAAGAAGATGCTATCCAGGACTTTCATAGCTATAAAGAAGTCAATGCCTGGCCACAAAGCTTCAAAGGATAGGCTGACTCCTTCGTTAAGGTCTAACGCACCTGATGACTTTAAGTTGAAGCCAACACTCATTCACCATTCCAAAAATCCTAGGGCCCTTAAGAATTACGCTAAATCTACTCTGCCTGTGCTCTGTAAATGGAACAACAAAGCCTGGATGACAGCACATCTGTTTACAACATCGTTTATTACTGAATATTTTAAGCGCACTGTTGAGAACTACTGCTCAGAAAAAAAGATCCTTTCAAAATATTACCGCTCATTGACAGTGCACCCGGTCACCCAAGAGCTCTGATGGAGATGTACAAGGAGACGAATGTTGTTTTCAAGCCTAGTAACACGACACTCACTCTGCAGCCCATGGATCAAGGAGTAATTTTGACTTTTAAGTCTTAAGATACATCTCATAAGGCTATAACTGCCATAGAGAGTGACTCTTCTGACAAATCAGGGCAAAGTAAACTGAAAACCTTCAGGAAAGGATGCACCACCATTCTAGGTGCCAGTAAGAACATTTGTGATTCATAGAAGGAGGTCAAAATCAACAGGAGTTTGGAAGACGTTGATTTCAACTCTCAGAGATGACTTTGAAGGGTTCAAGACTTTAGTGAAAAAAGTAACTGTAGATGTGGTCAAAACAGCAAGAGAAACAGAATTAGAGGCGGAGCCTGAAGATGTGACTGAATTTCTGCAATCTCAGGACGAGGAGTTGCTTCCTATGGATGAGCAAAGACAGTGATTCCTTGAGATGGAATCTACTCCTGGTGAGGATGCTATGAACATTAAGATGACAAAAAAAGATTGAGAATATTATATAAACTTAGCCGCCAAAGCAGTGGCAGGGTTTGACAGGACTGACTCCAATTCTGATAGACATTCTACTGTGGGTAAAATGCTATCGGACAGCATTGCATGTTACAGAGAAATCTTTCATGAAAGGAAGAGTCAGTCCATGCTACAAACTTCATTGTTGTCTTATTTTAAGGAACTGCCACAGCCACCCCACCCTTCAGCAACCTCCACCCCGATCAGTCAGCAGCCATCAACATTAAAGCAATACCCTTCACCAGCAAAAAGATTACAAATCGCTGAAGGCTCAGATGATGGTCAACATATTTTAGCAATAAAGTATTTTGTTAATTAAGGTATGTACATTGGTTTTTCAAACATAATGCTACTGCACACTTAATAGACTACAGTACAGTGTAAACATAACTTATATGCACTGGGAAACCAAAAACTTCATATAACTCACTTTATCGTGATATTCATTTTATTGCGGTGGTGTGGAACCAAACTTGGAATATATCCAAGGTATGCCTGTATAAAAGTGAAAGAGACTGTTCCACCCCTCAGAATATTACAGGTTAATGGAGGTACAGACAAGTAAAAGGGCAATTAAAAAACAGTGCACAGTATGCAGAAGGAGACACAGGGTTCTAGGACAGCATGCAGCAGAAATGTCAGAGAGATGGGAAGGCAAGAAAGGCTTCTAGCAAAAATGGCAGCTAAGCTAAGAACTAAAGAATAAATAGGAATTAGCCAAAAGGCTAAATATTTCAAGGAAATGCTCTCCAAAAAGCACCTGTTGAAGTAAACATGTGTTTCCTAAGAAGTGACGTTAATAGCTACAGTATCTGCAGTTCTCAGGCACCAAAACACAACGCAGGCCCTGCACCACTGACTGCATGTAGTGACTGCAAGAAGCACAGACAGAGAAACCCCCAGAGTACAGCAACAAGGTGGTACAGCTCTATAGCACGCCACAGTTATCTCATTTTACAATATCAACGTATTATCTCCTTTACAAGGACAATTCCCAAAGGTCCTGAGCTTTAAGAACGGGTTTCAAGTAGGGTTCCAATCTCCTCCCTCTAACAAGATATTTAGAGCAGTATGTGACACAGTAAAATAGAGGACTAGCAGGGAAGGAGATGGCATTTCTGGCTAATGATAAAATATCTAAGGGGTTCCTGGTGAGCAGTGGCTGACTTCTCAGTAATACCTACCTCTATCTACTTTGATTCTAGTTCTAAAACAACCCCTCTTAGTATAGCTGCTCCCTACCTGCTTATTTTCCATATAACAGTATTCATTTTCACCAGATTTCGACTTTAGGGAAAAAAAGCTCCGGGACAGAGAAAGCTACATCTAACATTTCTTCCTCAGCTACATAACACAGTAGGGAGAGTCCATCTTCTTGATGCTACAGTGGGCCTCTCCATTACCCTCCATCTTAAGATCACTACAGGATACTAGATGTGGTAACAGAATAATGCGTAAAAATTCCCAAGCATCTCCAAAGTGTGACTCTTTGACGATTAATAATATAGTAGTGAGAGCACTATAGGAGCACTCCTGGCAACTCCAACACCAATGGAAAAGTTCTGGAAATTGTGCCACCTAGAAACTTCCGTTGCAAGTCAGAGTATCATAACTTCTAGAATACGTTCTGTTGTGTTGTTGTTGTTAGGTGCCATCAAGTCCGTTCTGACTCATAGAAACGCTATGCACAACAGAACAAAACACTGCCCGGTCCTGCGCCATCCTCACAATCATTGTTATGTTTGAGCTCATTGTTGCAGCCACTGTGTCAATCTACCTCGCTGAGGGTCTTCCTCTTTTCCACTGACCCTGTACTCTGCCAAGCATGATGTCCCTCTCCAGGGACTCATCCCTCCTGACAATATGTCCAAAGTGTGTACGACGCAGTCTCGCCATCCTTGCCTCTAAGGAGCATTCTGGCCACACTTCTTCCAAGACAGATTTGTTCGTTCTTTTGGCTGTCCATGGTATATTCAATATTCTTTGCCAACACCACAATTCAATGGCATCAATTCTTCTTCGGTCTTCCTTATTCATCGTCTAGCTTTCACATGCATATGATGCAGTTGAAAATACCATGGCTTGGGTCAGGTGCACCTTAGTCTTCAAGGTGACATCTTTGCTCTTCAACACTTTAAAGAGGTTCTTTGCAGCAGATTTGGCCAATGCAATGCGTCTTTTGATTTCTTGACTGTTGCTTCCATGGCTGTTGATTGTGGATCCAAGTCAAAATGAAATCCTTGACAACTTCAGTCTTTTCTCCGTTTATCATGATGTTGCTCATTGGTCCAGTTGTGAGGATTTTTGTTTTCTTGATGTCGAGCTGCAATCCATACTGAAGGCTGTGGTCTTTGATCTTCATTAGTAAGTGCTTCAAGTCCTCTTCACTTTCAGCAAGCAAGGTTGTGTCACCTGCATAATGCAGGTTGTTAATAAGTCTTCCTCCAATTCTGATGCCCTGTTCTTCTTCATATAGTCCAGCTTCTCAGATTATTTGCTCAGCATACAGATTGAATAGGTATGGTGAAAGGATACAACCCTGACTCACACCTTTCCTGACTTTAAACCAATCAGTATCTTCTTGTTCTGTCTGAACAACTGCCTCTTGATCTATGTAAAGGTTCCTCATGAGCACAGTTAAGTGTTCTGGAATTGCCATTCTCCGCAATGTTACCCATAATTTGTTATGACCCATACAGTCGAATGCCTTTGCATAGTCAATAAAACACAGGTAAACATCCTTCTGGTATTCTCTGCTTTCAGCCAGGATCCATCTGACATCAGCAATGATATCCCTGGTTCCAGGTCCTCTTCCGAAACCAGCCTGAATTTCTGGCAGTTCCCTGTCGATATAATGCTGCAGCCGGTTTTGAACGATCTTCAGCAAAATTTCACTTGTGTGCGATATTTATGATATTGCTCTATAATTTCCACATTCAGTTGGATCACCTTTCTTGGGAATAGGCATAAATATGGATGTCTTCCAGTCAGTTGGCCAGGAAGCTGTCTTCCATATTTCTTGGCACAGACAAGTGAGTACCTCCAGCATTGCATCTGTTTGTTGAAACATCTCAATTGATATTCCATCAATTCCTGAAGCCTTGTCTTTTGCCAGTGCCTTCAGAGCAGCTTGGACTTCTTTCTTCAGTACCATCAGCTCCTGATCATATGCAATCTCTTCAAATGGTTGAACATTGACTAATTCTTTTTGGCATAATGACTCTGTGTATTCTTTCCATCTTCTTTTGATGCTTCCTGCATCATTTAATATTTTCCCCATGGAATCCTTCACTATTGCAACTCAAGGCTTGAATTTTTTTCTTCAGTTCTTTCAGCTTGAGAAACACCAAGTGTGTTCTTCCCTTTTGGTTTTCCATCTCCAGCTCTTTGCACTTGTCATTATAATACTTTACTTCATCTTCTCGAGAGGCCCTTTGAAATCTTCTGTTCAGTTCTTTTACTTCATCAGTTCTTCCTTTTGCTTTAGCTGCTCGATGCTCAAGAGCAAGTTTCAGAGTCTCCTCTGACATCCATCTTGGTCTTTTCTTTCTCTCCTGTCTTTTCAATGACCTCTTGCTTTCTTCATGGATGATGTCCTTGATGTCATTCCACAACTCGTCCAGTCTTCGGTCACTAGTGTTCAATGCATCAAATCTATTCTTCAGATGGTCTCTAAATTCAAATGGAATATACTCAAGGTCATATTTTGGCTCTCATGGACTTGCTCTGGTTTTCTTCAGTTTCGGCTTGAACTTGCACATGAGCAACTGATGGTCTGTTCCACAATCGGCCCCTGGCTGTGTTCTGGCTGATAATATTGAGCTTTTCCATTGTCTCTTTCCACAGATGTAGTCAATCTGATTTCTCTGTGTTCCATCTAGCGGGGTCCATGTGTATAGTCGCAGTTTATGTTGGTAAAAGAAGGTATTTGCAATGAAGAAGTTGTTGGTCTTGCAAAATTCTATCATTTGATCTCCAGCATTGTTTCTATCACCAAGGCCATATTTTCCAACTACTGATCCTTCTTCTTTGTTTCCAACTTTCGCATTCCAATCGCCAGTAATTATCAATGCATCTTGATTGCATGTTCAATCAATTTCAGACTGCAGCAGCTGATAAAAACCTTATGAATAACAGCAGAACATTGATATAGTGCTGGAAGATAAGCCCCCCAGGTTGGAAGGCAGTGAAAAGATGACTGGGGAAGAGCTGCCTCCTCAAAGTAGAGGTGACCTTAATGACGTGGATTGAGTAGAGCTTTCAGGACCTTCATTCGCTGATGTGGCACGACTCAAAATGAGAAGAAACAGCTGCAAACATCCATTAATAATCAGAGCCTGGAACGTACGGAGTATGAATCTAGGAAAATTGGAAATCGTCAAAAATGAAATGGAACGCATAAACATTGATATCCTAGGCATTAGTAAGCTGAAATGGACTGGTATCTGCCCTTTTCAATTGGACAATCATATAGTCTACTAAGCTGGGAATGACAACTTGAAGAGGAATGGTGTTGCATTCATCGTCAAAAAGAACGCTTCAAGATCTATCCTGAAGTACAACATTGTCAGTGATATGATAATATCCATACACCTACAAGGAAGATCAGTTAATACCACTATTATTCAGAATACGTGCTAGTGAACCCTTAAAAACTACCCTTTTTTGCTTCAAGGGGAAGGCTTTAGTTTACTGTCTCTTTGAAATCAGAAAAGGCATTTACATAATTAATAAGCATTTAACAACATGATAAAACCAAAACAAAACCTGTTGTTGTCAAGTCGATTCCGACTCACAGTGACCCTATAGGACAGAATAGAACTGGCCACAGGGTTTCCAAGGCTGTAATCTTTATGGAAGCAGACTGCCACATCTTTCTCCCATGGAGTGGCTGGTGGGCTTGAACCGCCAATCTTTCGGTTAGCAGCTGAGCACTAAACCACTGTGCCACTGGGGCTTAACTACATGATAGAGAATAATCTAAGTAAATGACAAAAAAAAAAAAAACTGAGCCTCTATCATCTCATATTCAGCTACTTGCCTCATGAATCACAGGGACATATAGCTGCTTGCACTTTCTGTTTTCTACTGGTGGACCTTCTTGCAATATAAACTCAATTCCAACATAAGGCAAAAAGGAACTATTTGTCTTTAAAAGACAGCCCAGAAGTATACAGTGCAAAAAATAACAAAAAATTTACATTTTATCCGTTGGATTCCTCTATACCAACAAAGAGAACTTTGAAGAAGTTCAATGCCACTTACAATAGATCCCAAGAAGATAAAATACTTAGGAATAAACCTAACCAGAGACATAAAAGACCTATACAAAGAAAACAACAAGATGCTACTGCAAGAAACCAAAAGAGACCAACATAAGTGGAAAAACATACCTTGCTCGTGGATAGGAAGACTCAACATTGTGAAAACGTCAGTTCTACCCAAAGTAATTTACAGATACAATGCAAACCCAATCCAAATTCCAACATTTTTGAATGACAGGGAGAAACAAATCACCAACTTCATATGGAAAGGCCCTGGATAAGTAAAGCATTACCAAAGAAGTATAAAGTGGGAGGCCTCACATCACCTGGTTTTAGAAACTATTATACTGCCACAATAGTCAAAACAGCCTAGTACTGGTACAACAGCAGATATATAGACCAATGAAACAGAATTGAGAATCCAGACATAAATTCATCCACCCGTGAGCTGATATTTGACAATGGCCCAATATCCATTAAATGGGGAAAAGACAGTCTCTTTAACAAATGGTGCTGGCATAACTGGATATCCATCTGCAAAAAAATGAAACAAGAACCATGCCTCACACCATGCAAAAAAACTAACTCAAGATGGATCAAAGACCTAAACATAAAATCCAAAACAATAAAGATCACGGGAGAAAAAATAGGGACAACGCTAGGAGGCCTAATACACGGCATAAACAAAATACAAAACATTACTAATAACGCACAAACACCAGAAGAGAAATTAGATAACTGGGAGCTCCTAAAAAATGAAACTTATATTCATCATGAGATTTCACCAAAAGAGTAAAAAGACAACCTACAGACTGCAAAAAAATTTTTGGCAATGACATATCCGATCAGAGTCTGATCTCTAAAATCTACAAGATACTGCAACACCTCAACAACAAAAAGACAAATAACCCAATTAAAAAATGGACAAAGGATGTGAACAGCTACTTCACCAAAGAAGACATTCAGGTGGCTAACAGATACATAAAGAAATGCTCACAATCATTAGTCATTAGAGAAATGCACATCGAAAGTATAATGAGATATCATCTCACCCCAACAAAGCTAGCATTAATCCAAAAAATACAAAATAATAAATGTTGGAGAGGTTGTGGAGAGACTGGAACACTTATACATTGCTGGTGGGAACGTAAAATGGTACAACCACTTTGGAAAATGATTTGGTGCTTCCCTCAAAAGTTACAAATAGAAGTACCATACGATCCAGCAATCCCACTCCTTGGAATATATCTGAGAGAAACAAAAGCCCTCACACAAATCAATACATACACACCCATGTTTACTGCAGCACTGTTCACAATAGCAAAAAGATGGAAAAGCCTAGGTGCCCATCAATGGATGAATGGATAAACAAATTATGGTATATTCACACAATGGAATACCACGCAACGATAAAGAACAATGATGAATCCATGAAACATCTGATAACATGGATGAATCTGTAAGGCATTACGCTCAGTGAAATTAGTCAGTCGTAAAAGGACAAACACTGTGTGAGACTACTATTATAAGAACTCAAGAAAAGGTTTAAATACAGAAGAAAACATTCTTTGATGGTTAAGAGGGTGGAAAGGGAGGGAGAGGAGTATTCACTAACTAGATAGCAGACAAGAATTATTTTAGCTGAAGGGAAGGACAACACACAATACAGGGGAAGTCAATACAACTGGGCTAAACCAAAGCTAAGAAGTTTCCTGAATACAACCAAACACTTCCAGGGACAGAGCAGTAGGGGTGGGGGTCCAGGGACAATGGTTTCAGGGAACATCTAGGTCAACTGGCATAACAAAGTTTTTTAAGAAAATGTCCTGCCACCAACTTTGGTGAGTGGCTTCTGGGGTCTTAAAAGCTAGCAAGTGGCCATCTAAGATGCATCAATTGATACCAACCCACCCGGAGCAGAGAAAAATGAAGAACACCAAAAACACAAGGAAAATATGAGCCAAAGAGATAAAAAGGGCCATATAAACCAGAGCCTCCATCAGCCTGAGACCAGAAGAACCAGGGGGTGCCCGGCTACCACCAATGACCACCCTGACAAGGAACATAACAGAGAGTCCCTGATGGAGCAGGAGAAAAGTGGGGTGCAGAACTTAATTCACATAAAAACACCAGACATGGCTCCTGGACTCTTTGTTAACCCAGAACTAAAACCAATCCTGAAGCCTACTCTTCAGACAAAGATTAGACTGTACTATAATTGGGATAAGACATAAAATGATACACATGAAGACTATGCTTCTTAGTTCAAGGAGATACATGAGACTAAATAAGCAGCTTCTGTTTGGAGGGGAGATGAGAGGGCACAAAGGGACAAGAGTTGGTTAAACGGACACGGGAAATCCAGGGTGGAAAGGAGGAGTGTGCTGACATTATAGGGACAGCAACTAGGATAATATAATAATGTGCGTATAAATTTTTGTATGAAAAATTTACTTGAGCTGTAAACTTTCACTTAAAGCACACTTTTAAAAATTTAGATTTTATATCAAATTTGTGGGAAAATTATAAATTACAGTTATCAAATTTAAGTTTCATTACAGTCTTTATCAAATATCATTACAGATTCAAATAAAAGCAAAACCATGAAACCTTATGGTAGGAATATAAAAACAAGAGAGCTGGTTAGTGAGTCAGTGAAACAGAGAAGTGGCTTACTGGCTAGTGCTGAAATACCTCAGGCGTTCCTATAGAATCCACTCATCATCACACATAGGGCTATCTGGCAACAGTGGCATCTACAAGCACTGTTTTTTCTTATCCTATTCTTATAGTTACAGATGATCAGGCAGCACTTTAGAGTTTCAATTAGCAGTAACTCTAAACAATAGTCAGTAATCAAATTACTTAGGATAAGAAGTCTGAGCCTGCTGACTAGGAAGGGCTGGGTTTGCGGGTGATGGAACGGCTCCTTGGCTGAGAGAAGACAGTTGCTCTGGGGGAAGACTGTAGTTCTGGAGATGGCTCATCTGTGCATTCCCTGTAACCAGGTAGGCACCACTTTGCGGAGGCCCTGGATATACCTAGAACAGTTAAGGATAAAACGCATCAGAGAAGAAACAGATTATTTTCTTACAAGCCAATGTTATTAAAATTTTAATTGGCATACCAAATTTTCTTTCTAGAAGCATTCAATTACAAAAAGAACAATTACATCTCTGGAATTTTAGGTTTTTGTTTTTTTTTTTAAATCACTTCTATTGACAGGCATTTAAACATTTGCCAGTGAAGTGGGCTTCTGATAACTTTTTTTCTCAGGTAAATTTAGCCAAACTCATGTTTACTTCCATACAGAAGTGGTAAAGGAAATCCTCTTGAAATTTTGTGCTAATATAGTCTCTACTTTGATGTTGATATTTCAAGTACCTCTCTAAAAGGAATTGTAAAGAATGGTTCCAAAAAAAAAAAAAAAACCCATTGCCATCAAATGGATCCCAACTCATAGTAACTCTGTATGGGACAGAGCAGAATACCCCACAGGGCTTCCAAGGAACGGCTGGTGGATTCAAAGTGCTGACTTTTTGGTTAGCAGCTGAGCTCTTAACCACTGCGCCACTAGGGCTCCAAAGAATGGTTAAGTAGTGTATTTGAATTCATTGTTTTATATCAATAGGCTACGTTTACCTGTGGATACAATTTACATTTCCTTACCTGCAGTTTATCGAACATAAAGCAAATAAACTTTCTAAAGCTGAGGTCAGCAAACTTTTTTTTGTAAAGGGCCAGACAGTAACTATTTTAGGCTTTGTTGGCCATATCTGGCACAACTATCCAACTTTGCTGCTATAGAAAGCAGCCATAGACAATGTGTTTAAAGGATTCCTGTGGCTATGTTCCAAAAATAACTTTATTTATAAAATCAGGAGACAGGCTGGATTTGTCCCTCAGGCCACAGTTTGCCTGCTCCTGTAACCATAAAAAAAAAAAAAAAAAAAAGTATTTTTTTTTTTAAAGAGATTGAATTCTTAAATGCCCAAAACCTTAAACACATACAACATCCTAATTTTCTACAGTATTCATTAGATTCTTTCGCTTCACACGTTTAAAAAACAGAACCCCATTGTCTATGTACTAAGGCTGTTACCATGGGTCAAGAGAGTAACACTATTACCAGGAAACAAGTACAACACTTACTGTAGCACTTCTGTTAAACTCTGTGACACACCATACACCAGAATTCAAAGGTCTTCATTATAAACACATCCAAACCAGAGCTCCTAACTGTACTTTACTGTACCTCTCAAATTAAATACAAAGTTGTTTTGTTTTGCACAAACTGGTAATCAAGATCGTTGAGCAGGTGTTATCCTAGTTCCAGGTGTCTCAAGCCTGGCTGCTCATCTCCAGGGTTCTGGCCTCCATTTTAGAGAAAGAAGCTAATACAGCATGGGTCAATTAAAAAAATATTCTGATAATGTCTGTGGCCACTGTGCATGGATAAAACAGAATGTCTGGCTAATTACGTCCTATAAACTGAAGTTACTGAGTTTGTAGGAAAAGGGCTCTTGCAATAAATGCTTAAGGTGAATAGAGAAAAAAGGCTCCACGTTGCATTACATGCATTCTCACACAGGAGGGGAAAAAAATTCCAGGCTAATGCAGCTCACTAAAAAACCACAGACACTCAGAAGAATTTAGTAATAATTAGAAATTCTACTCAAAGAGACAAAAACTGTACTCTTAAGCAGATAATTAGCTATGACTCTTTTAAAATACACAGATACTTGGGCTTCACCCCTGAAGACTGATTCAATAGGTGAGATTTTGATGTATACCCCTGGACAAAAACAAAAACAAAAAAAACCCAACCATGGATCTACTTAGCTTATCGTGCATTTTATTTGTTGAGTAAAAAATTCTTTTAAACTTTATTTTCATTCTAAATATTACTTTTAGGAAGTTTCACATTTCATAAAAACAAAGTTATGACAAGTAATCTCAAATGTAGAAGGGTACACCGGACTTCCTAAAGGCTTACCTGAGAACCAGAAACACCAGATGACTGCATATAATACTGCTGATTCTGTAACTTTGCATACATGGAATACATTGGGTCTTCGTTCATTAACTTGGTATACAACGAAAGCGCTTCCATCACTTTTACATTAAGTTCTGAGAGTTCTGAATGTTTTCTGAAACATTTATACAGTAATTTTCAACAGTTATTTATATGATACAATGTTCTAAATAATAAGAAATTAAAATACCAAAAATTGTAAAAGTGACAACACCAAACATTATTAAAATACTAACTTTGCGGCAGAGAATACCCTGTATTGTAGCCCCGAGACAACCAAACCTCTTTAAGGTTTAGGCACTGCGCTGGGAAAACTCTAGCTTATTACAATTCACTGTACCTTGAAATATTCAGGCTTCCCTAGTTACTAAGAGACAGGGGCATCTGTGGGCACTAGCACTGGGTTTAGTACTGCCACATTAGCAAAGGTGATTACATTCGCCAAGCCCTGATGAGTCAAAGCACAGACAGGAACAAGCGAACCAATATTAGTTCCCTTGGCTTATCTTTACAAAAAAAAAAAAAAAAAAAAGGCAGATACATCCCATTATGCAGAAAGAACTTCAGGGAAGAAAGTATGCAACATAACTCAGCACACGTTCTGTTACCTATCAATATCTTCCAGCTTTTCATCAATGAGAGGTCCCATCTGGTGACACATTGCTAAGATGACAACAATTGAAGGAATGTAAGAAAACACAGCAAGAGAAAGCAAACCTTCAACAGTCATACAATCTAAGGAATAAAGGTCTTAATTCAGAGTAATAAAAAGTTATATTAATTAATCTCAGTCCACAGGACCTAAGATTGATTTTCTTAATGTTTAAGTCAGTGACAACTTAATCTAAAATACTGATCTCAAAATCTAGAAATACCATTACAGGGCCCTAAAATGTTGAGTAAAATATTTAATTTGGACAAAAAAGTGTAAGAATTCAAATTCCACCAAAGGTTTAAACTGCATATAAAAATGAAATTGGGTCAAGGAAAAGTGAGAAATGTAGTTTATTTTTTTATATTTTTCTCAATTGTATTTAAATATAAAACCACTCTGTAACAGAACACTAGATGTAACCCCTGTTTTCTGATTCCAAGATAAAGGGAAAACAAGGTTTACCTTCTAGATGAAGTAACTCCGGTAAATCTGGTTGATCATCACTGGGATCTGTACTTTGCAACATCTGTAACAACTGGTCCATTTTATCCTACGAAAGTAAAATAGTTAATATAAAAAACAACAAACCCTTATGAAATGAACAGAGAATTTCTGCAATTCATAGTTACGGAGACTCCAATTTTCTTTTTATATATTTAATATCCACGTATTCTCTTTAGTAGGCTTGAAAGCTCTTCCTACTTATTTTTGAAACTGCTAACAGAGATCCTCTAAAATAAGAAAAAATAGAGCCGCATTTACACTTATAACATATGGGTTCTTCAACCTCCTGTGTCATGCTAGTGGATTTCGGTGAACTCTGGAAGCAACTGTACCCTTGCCACACAGACAGGTGTAACAACCCTCTCAAGATGGCAGCACTTATGACTAACAACTCAGCTATTACTTCTCCTCCATCATGGTGAATACAACAGCTGTTTTAGAAGTCATAACTCTGCTACATTACAGCTGTTCTCCTTCTAAGTGGGGCCATTCTACATTTTCTTTCCACCAGTGCCTCAGTTTGTCACAAAGGGAAAAAAAAAGACTCGTGGTTTCTCTTTCTTCGTATGTGAGAAAAAAATAAAGTTTTTTTTTTTTTAAGCTGGAAGGTATTTCAAATCAATGATTCACATCTACTTCAGAGACTCTTCTGTTTAAGGACCAACAGAACTAATGAAACCATCACATCGTATGTATTTATATGTATGTTTCTAAGAATCAAAATATAGATCTAGTATACCAAAGCATACTAGTCGCCCCTCCGCATCAGCAGGTTCTGAATCCACGGATTCAACCAACCGCGAATCAAAAATATTTGGGGGAAAAAAAGAAAGTTCCAAAAATCAAAATTTGAATTTGCCGAGCACCAAGCACTACACTGAATCCACGTGAATGAAATGATGTGTAGGCATCCCCCGCTGTAGCCTCCTGCCATTTCAGATTCTCAGTCTCTTTCCAGCACTTGTTCGAGCATTGTTCATCTAGCATCTTGTCATTATTCCCTAAACAATACAGTACTGTATAGCAACTACTTACATAGTATTTACATTGTGATAGGTATTATAAGTAATCTAGAGATGATTTAAAGTATACAAGAGAATGTGCATAGATTATATGCAAATACTACACCATTTTATATAAGGGACTTAAGCATCTGAGGATTTTGGTAACTGCAGGGGTCCTGGAATCAATCCCCCAAGGATACCGAGGGATGGCTATACTAAATTAATTACACATGGTTACGCTATTGTAATACATAAGTACACAGGGTAAGCAATTTAGACTACCAACTTCTAAGCAAAGCAGTCATTTAAAACCAAACAAAACTGGAGAGATGAATTCATCAAATTTTTAATAAGTATTAAAAAAACATTTCCCAAGTCAAAAGAATTCTGCATTTTGAAATGGATACTATTTTCAATATAAAAGATTCATAGTTTTCATTTTAAGTAGTCTAAAAAAAGGAAGGACACATGTCAGCAAGAATTTGCAACAACAAAAAATATGATAAGAGTGAGAGTCAACTAACACTTGGATAATTTTTGTTTTGTTTGTTTATGAAATACTACGCCCTATTTCAAATTATTTACTGGCAGAGATAGGGTTTCTGGATAGACCACCTGTCTGACTCTACATGCATTTTCTTATGTAATGCAATCGACCAAACACAGCTTTCCCTGACCCAGTTGAACTCCTTGGCTCTTTGCAGTCTCTAGAGTCTGTTGCTCTAGAGTAGTCTTCAAACCTTCTACTCCTGTCTCCTCTAAACGAATGCTATAAACCTAAAGACCACCACCCAAACTTTAAAAATGACCTCACACTTTTCATTAATAGGGTAAAATGTTACAAAGAATATAATTTACAGCACTTGAAATATTAACATTTTAAAATAAACGTCTTTTAAACACACTCTTAAACAATCCAAAGGAATTCAAACACCACAGCAATTTGTACCCACCATTACTATTTAAAAAATACAACGAGCAATCTGTCAGGAATTTCAAATGGTTCATGTTTCTCCTTGGCCTTATCATATTTCCATTCGATTTCCTTTACAGAGTATTATCCTAATGTAATATACTTGAAGGTCTTCTACTGATTATCAAATTTCTTTGTAATAAAAATATGCATAGAAATTGATGATAATGCTCAAAATGTTAGAAAAAAGCACCTGGATGAGTTAATGATGCCTAATGAGTCAAAAAAAAAACAAAACTGAACTTCAAATTTTGAAAAATAACCAGTGTATAGTATCAATTCTATTCCTATTGTTTGTTTTTACAGATAAACGTGTTCAGAAACAGTGTTTTATACAATTAAGTAAATGAGTTTTGTTACAGCAGTATCACTCAATTCTTTGAGTATCTTCTGAGTTTTATGCCAGAAATCACACTGACTTGTCACTAAAAATTACTTTTAAGGATCTACTAGATGAGAACTCATTTTGGTCCTCCTATTTTGTTGATAGCAAAAAATATGAAACCATCCTGAGTTATGCTACCCAATCATTAGAGCCATTACTTTCTTAATACCAACACCAATATTTGAAATTGCCCATGGAAATTTAAATACTCGGTATCAATACACCACAGTAAAGTTCAGGATGTTAAGGAGTAATCCCTTTTTCTGTAAAGAAAGGAAATGACAAGCGATGTCAGGAAGTGAATTTTAGAAAACAGTACTTATAGACTTAAAAAATTTTCTTAAAATGATCTATACTCCAGGTCAGCAAACCTCTTCTGTAAGGGCCATATAGTAAATGTTTTAGGTTTTGAGGTCCATACTGTCTCTGTTGCAACTACTCAAAGCTGCCACTGTGGCGCAAAAGCAGCCATTGACAATATGTAAACAAGCATGGCTGTGTTCCAATAAAATTTTACTTACAAAACAGGCAATGGGCCAAATATGGCCTGCATCATAGCTCATGATCCCTGATTTATACAATGTTAAGACTCAGAAAATTCTGGATGGTTTGCTAGTTCTATAATTTAATGGTGTACTATTAATTCAATACAGGTATTGTTACTTAGAAAAAGCAAACCATTAATGATTATGAGTTAAAAAGACAAACACAAACATGCTTAAAGCTAGAAAAGTTAACTAGTTTTAATCTTTTACTTTTTATATAAATAACAGCAGAAATTTCTGAAAAGTTTAAGTAAATAGAATAAATTAACTTAATCAAAAGTTTGAACTCCCAATAATATAAGTTTAGGTACTACTGTCTAGCTCTAAAAAGTATGATTTGAGTTGTCCCAAGTTGACACTGTATTTTCAGGCATAATCACTGAAAATATATATCATTGTTACGAATGTAGCATTGACATATGAAGATATTTATCATAAAAATTAGCATAAGCTTTTTCCCAAATACTAGAATGTGTTCAATCCAAGAAGGAACCATGAGTTACTTCCAATAAAATTCAGCATATTAGCATTGCTTTTATGAAATGGTTTATGTACAATTAATTTAGTGGCACTTTAAAAAAAAAAAAAATTTTTTTTTTTTTTTTTTTTAGTTTTAGGAACAGGAATTCATTTTATTCTTTCAACAGATAGCGATCTATCACTCCCTGAGTAATGTGCACGCAATCTTAATATCCACTGTTGAGTATATGAGGAAACAGGTACTTTCACATAATATTGATGGGAGTGTGAATTCCCATTTTGGTGAACAAACTGGCAGTATCTATTAAACGGAAGGTGCAAAGTCCCTCTAAGTCAGTGATTCCACTCCTGGGTATCTACTCTAAAGAAACACAAAGATAGATGCTCCAAAAAAGAAAAAAAAAAAAAAAACTGCCACTACAATACTGTTCGTAATAGCAAAAATAAACCCTGGAACCCTGGAAACAGCCTAAGTGTCCGTTGATAAAATAATTATGATACATCCATTCTGTGGAATAGTAAGCAGGATATTACTACAATAATGAGAAAGAATTAAACATGATGGTAAGAAGAATGGGGCTGGAATGGAACTTTCAGGAAGAATCTTTGCTTAGTCTGTAGTGTATGAACTCTTACGACAACAAAAAAATACATGCATTATTCAAATAATCAATTTTTTTTAAGAAGACAAGAAAAACAATTCAATTCAATAGAAAATAACAACTGCTATCACCAAGGAAGTACTTACTTCATCAATAAAGGCTGGTTCCGGCTCTGGCTCTATTGTCTCTATCTGAACATCATCACTAAATTGTACCGTCTTCTTCTCTGTTTTAACTATAAAATATGTAACATTTATAATAAATTTAAAATTTAATTTCAAAACACTGTAAGTTTCAAGAAAGAATCTGACTTTTTCTTATATTCCTACCAAGTTGAGAGACTCAGTTTAGGGAATATTTGGGTTATAGATTTAGGCAATAATAATAGAATATTACTTTATGAAAGTCTGTCAAAATTTCTTAATTTTCTCCTCTAAAGACATTTTTTCATAATAGATAATTCATTAAAAATAAAATTTCTGAAACAAAGATTAATTACCTACCATATATCAGAGTTGAGTTAATTAGTAGACAGACAGCAAAGTTTTGCAACGGCATAAATAAACTCTATAATGTAAAATAAATACTCTTTTAAAATTACCAGCCTCTCAAAGAGAAATCTCATTTGATCAAAAAATCATGCTACTTTTAATGTAATAAGCTAGAAAATTAATTATGTATTTCCTGACATATCACTCATAGACTTTTTCCTGTGAGAACGACATCCAGGCCAGTGGAGAACTTCGCAAGTGCCCTTGGCAGGGATCTGAATTTTCCACTAAAACAGTCTGCATTTTCTAGCTAACTTATACTTTGTGATGAAAAAGTGATTAGAGGATCGACAAACGATTGACCGTCTAGATTGCTCACCATGCCAATCTTTAAATATTATTTAATATAACATTAATTAACAAATATAAATTATTAATGCAGCAATTAACTTTCTCCAAAACAATACTGAAAGGCATATATAGCTTTAAAGGAATGAACTCGCTTTCTGGGTAAAGACTACTTTTCACTCTAATGAGGTCAGTATTCACAAAAATATTAAAAACCAAGATGGAAAGGGAGATGGGAGACAGGAAGAATTAAGGAGGGGAAATAATATTCATTTAACTATTAAATATGCCTGATGAAGTATTATATTTCTCAAAGACACCCAGAACAATCCTATGAGATACGTCCATATCATAGATGAGGTTAACAGTGCCTTATGAAAATTAAAAGCTCTTAAACAAAAACCAAAAAAACCAAACCCGCTGCCGTTGACTCGAGTCCAACTCACAGCGACCCTACAGGACAGAGAAGAACTGCCCCACAGAGTTGCCGAGGAGCGGCTAGCTAATGAACGGCAAAGCCTGGATTTGAATGCCTATCTATCTGGCTCTAGCGGCCCACAATACTGGAATCTGGACTGTGATTTTACTCTGAAAACAAACGTCACATCACTTTAGTATTCTATGCTGCGTGTTTCCTTATAAAATGAAAATATTTTAATTTCCAAAATAAGAAATATATTTGTCCCATTCAAGTCATCATAAAGCAAAAAGCTATATATATACCAAAACAAGCTTCAGCTCATTTCATTTTCTCTGGAGGGAAAAGAGACATCTACAGCAGACATTTTTGCTCTTTATATCTTAAGCCATAACAAAGTACAAAGATGGGATAGCACTGCACTGGCTGCAACCCATAAGAGAACATACGACAGATTTCATACTCTAACAATTGACTGACTATGCACAAGTTTACAGCCCTTTTTCTTATAGGGGCTAATATTACCAACATGTATTCATATATATATATAATATTTTTATATTGATATAAAATATATTTATATTGTATTTTATACTTATAAAATGTATTTATAATTTATATATTGTATTAATCTTGTCTTGCATTTGACAGTTTTTCACAAAAATTTTAAAAATCAACAATCTAAGTTTCCACACGAAAAAAACTAAAAAAAGAGGAAAATAAACCCAAATATATACATATGTGTGTATGCATGTATGTATTGTATAATGCAAAGGACTTTGATAATACTTTACTAGATCTACAAAACAAAACCAGGCTAAGTAGAGCAGGTATTTCTATTTGGCAGGTTAAATGAAGTAGGCCTCTATTTCCCCGTTAAAAAAAAAAAGTTATGGGGCCCATGCTAGCATTTTTCCAATCTTGAGAATTGTAACCCCATTACATAAACCTATGCTCATATTTCTCTTTTAGATGGTTCAGAGTGAAATATATGAGAACCAGAACACTCAAATTATTGTATGACGAAAAAAAGAAGACATGAGATCTTGGACTTCATCTTGAATCAAAGTCCAAGACAACTGCATCCTTTCCGACAACTTATTCAGGACCAAAAAAAGGATAAAGAAACAACACTACCAGTCCAGGTTAAAAATGTGAAACACTGTGTACTTCCACTCAAGCAGGGTTCTACAACATGTTTTTGAGTTCTAACAAGAACTTCATTGAAAGAATGGGTATCAGGAATCTGTCTCTACAAAAGTGATGCAAGACATATTGGCAATAACTAAGAGAAGGTATCATTTTATTACAGATATGTAATCTCCGGTTTGTTAAAGCCTTCTCTTGAAAGAGAAATGCTCTTATGTTTTCACAGAAAATTTCTCTTTACTGTTATATATATCATTCATTCTATAAATATTTATGTGGGATGTATTCTGGGTAAGATTCAGTACTAGATGCTAGATAAAAAAGATAACTAAAACAAAGACCCTTTCCTAAAATTTTTGTAAACTAAAAAAGACCTAAGCATCCTTTGGTTTAAACTTCTGTTGATCACTTCTATCTGCTACTGTAGAAAGACAAAATATTTTGCCAGGTAAGTAAGTAGTTACTAATTTATATGCAAAAACTCTTAAGAATTGTAAGCAATTCAATTGCTTATAAAATCTCTCTAGACTTGAACATATTTCTGTTTTCTTAAACAGAGGGAGATTATGACAAACATTTCTTGATGACTCGAAGTCAATGTCATGACGATTCTTTAGATACAGTATTATATGGATATGCAGTGATCTGTCCAATACTTATAGGCTGCTGAAAGTTACATCTCCTGCAACTATCATGCCTGCCATTTTTCCTCCATGGCCTCTCTAGTTCATTTCTCCCAGCTGGCAAAGATTTAGAAACTAAACAAAAAATGATCTACATGATTAGTTAAATATCAGTTACTATGGCTCCTTGTGAATATCTGACATGCGGGCTTAGGAATGCACTTACGTCGCTTAGAGGCCACTGCTTCCAAGCCTGGAGCTAGACTCTAGAGAAAGGGTCCTAACCACTGAAGACAGAGAATCCTCTGTGAGGTTACATTTCATTTGTCACCTCTTTATCAACTGATGATAAGGAAAATACATAATGTAGGAATTTCATAACACTTTTCAATGGATTTGCAATGGTATCTATATACATCTGATGAAGAAAAAAGTCCATAGTCTATTTAAAGATAATCTTGGTAGACAGATAATTTCTGCTAAATAATCTGTCTAGGGAGCTGCATTTTTAGGACACCTTGGAGACACTGCTCCAGAAAGTTAAGCTTATCCAACTTTCATTAAGAGGAGGGTTATGGATTATCATCCATTGATATACTGAAAAATACTTACTCATTTCTGGTTCGGCAGTGAGATCCGCAGTCACAAAATTAGAGGGAAATAACCCCATGCCTTGGTGGGTTTCACCTTTCCACCAGTTGGGGTCGCTATGATGAATAAAAAAGAATATCTTACTACAATCAAGATTTTTATCTCAATAATCTTTATTCTCTATACTGTTTAACTTACCTTATTACCAGATTATCTCACAATAATCTGATGAAGGAGGTCATGAATGTATCTTTATCACAAATAAGAATTGAGGTCTCAGGGAAGACAAGAAGCTATTAAACACACAGTTCTTCGGTTATTTTTTTGAAGGCTGGTAAACACTCAGAGAATCTAATAAAAAGCTATGAACTCTCTCCCCCAAAAAGGTCCCCACACTCAGCAAGTCCCTCAACAGAACACATACGACAGAAAACACCGTATGTAACAGAAAACGTTTACAAGGAACACACTTTCAGGAGTATACCCATGTTCACCACTGTATCCCTAGTACCTTGTATATGGAAAGTTAGTAAGCACTCAGTAAAAATTTTTGCATAAATAAATGCTCAGTGTTTTGTGAAATTTCTAGCTAACAAGCTCAAACTTTACCCCATTTTCTTCCACTCAAGAAACCTTAAATCTAGTCCAATTTCTTTTCAAAAGCCACATGCAAACTTTAGTACTTCATTACTAGTAACAATTTTCAATAAAGTTAAATATCATAAAACTATAGTAAAAAAAAAAAAACTATATGACCTCTCCTACAATAATCTAAATTTATAATTCCATGTATAACGAATTTGATCCACATGGATACAGTGTCTTCCTATAAGGATTATACATATGAATATGAAACACATAAATATGTTACACATATATATATAAATATGTTATATATATGAATATATAACATATTTATGTGTTTCTTACAAATTCCATAAATACATACACATAGTCTGTGTATTTTCTATAATACTAACTTCTTAACTAATTTAACAACCGGTATTATTCTTAGATGGAACCAAAAATGAAAGGATTAAACTAGGTCTCTGAGACAAAAATCTATTTAATAGGAATGAGAAAATTAAACTACAAAATAAGAATCTAGGCAATATAACACAGTCAAAGCAACCAACTCTCATAAAGAAAATATCTGGGTCAGTTTTCCTTTTTATTATATCTGGTAACTACATTTGACAGGAATAATGTGAAATACAAAATTAGAAGTAATATGTTACATATTTCCATATGAATGTTTAATTTTCATATGAATATTAATTTTAACCTTTACCTGTCATCAAGAACTGTAATAATTTCTCCAGCTTTAAAAGTAAGTTCATTATCTTCAGCAGCTTCAAAGTCATATATAGCACGAACTTTTCGACCTTCATGCTGATGGTTAGTTAAGAGACTGGATGCACTTGGATACAAACTGGAAAGTGTGGCTGGCTGTTGCCTTTGTTCTTTCAGGGACAGCTCAATAGCTGAAAAAATCATAAGTATTAAAAGGCTGAAAATGCTAATATATCCAAGAATCCAAAGAAGTAAAAAAAGAAATCTGAAGATAACTCAAAGAATCCAAAAGTATTTTTTCAATCATCTAGCTGGACACTAGGACATATCCTGACATAATGCACTAACTAAAAATCATATTGTCAATTTTACTCATTCATTCATAATTGAAAGTGAAAAATAAACAAAAATATCGTACAGTATGATGACTCTTTTTACTAAAAGGATAAAATTCCAATTATTCTGTTCTGGGTAATAAAAAGATGTAAACTCTTAGATACATAATTTTTTTTTTTTTAATTCAGCTGTTGATATATTTTCTTCCACCTTTTTAATGTATTCCTCTAGCTTAAGTTCCAAAAATGATAATCAAAATCACCAGGGAAGTCACTGTTCCAAACCTCACTGCTGGCTTACTAATCAAAGGCAGTTCCTGAAAATCTGTATTTTATTGCCCCGAAGGTCATTCTTATGCAGTCTAAGAATTGGAATACGGAAATAAGTGCAGTAAAAACTCACCTAACAAATCACTCAGAACTGATCTCAACTATGTTTGCTCTTTCTGTCTTCACCACCGCTCTTTCAATGCAGGTTCTCACTATGTGTCACCTGGACTCTTGCAATGTAACCTTAATATACTTCATTACCCTGGTTTCAACCCAACCGCAACCCCTTCTTTCCGCCTGTCCCTGCTCTAGGCTGATAAAAGATTTAATGAGAAGGAAATAAAACCATTAGAAAAAAATAAAGGAAAGTCTTTTTTAAGAACTTCGAGTAGGGAAAAATATCTGAAACAAGACACAAAAGCAAAACCCCTAACAGAAAAGCAAAAATTTTAAATACACCAAAAATTTAAAACTTTTCTTTGATAAAACACACTACTATCAAAGTTAAAGTATAAGCCAAAAACCGAGAGAAAGTATCTACAGTGGAATAACAGGTAAAAAAAGTAATATCCAAAATAAAGACTTTCTACATATCATTATTTAAAAAAAAAAAGACTCAGGGAACAAAAAAGGCAATTCACCAAAGAGGAACCCAGAATAGTCAATAAACAAAAAAGTGTTCCACTTCAGCAGTAATAAAGGAAATAAGAATTAAAATAATCAGATGCAATTTCAAACCTGTCATATTCCCAAAAGTTAAACTCTGACAATACCAAGTATTGTCAAAAGATTAAAAAAAAAAAAAGCTTTCATTCATTGCTGATGGAAGAAGAAACCACACAATCCTTTAGCAAAGTTGAAGATGTACCTACCCTATGATCTAACAAATCCACTTTTAGTCACACGTAAAAGAGAAAGTCACATATACGTACACAAGAGAACATATACAAAGATATTCACTGCAGCATTATTTGTTAAGAAATTAGAAACAAGAAACAACTCAAATGTCCACCAGTAGGATAAATAAAAGTATATTTATTAATATACTAGAATATTATACAGTAGTTAAAATAAACCTGATTTATATGTCTCATCATGAACAGATCTTAAACACAAATAAAAAAAAGAAAGTTATAGGATGGCACCTAGAGTATAATATTATTTATGAAAAAAAGAATTTAATGGATGCAAAAAGGTACTTTATATTGTTTATGGATATATTAAAAAAAACCTGCTGCCGTCGAGTTGATTCCAACTCATAGTGACCCTGTAAGACAGAGTAGAACTGCCCCATAGAGTTTCCAAGGAGCACCTGGTGGATTTGAACTACCGACCTTTTGGTTAGCAGCGGTAGAACTTTAACCACTACACCACCAGGGTTTCCGGATGGATATATATGCATAGTAAAAATAGTGCAAAAACCTAGACTGAAAGTATACGTACATATGATAAAGGCTACCTCTGAGGAGGAGAAGAAGAAAATGACACTGAGGAGGGGAACAAAGTAGATCTCAGCTTTGGCTGTAAAGTCCTACTTAATTTTATTTCTAAATGTCTCGGAAAAGAAAAAAACTATTAAATCAGAGGGACCTAGCTTATTCTCACCCTTAGGGACTTAATATACACACCTTTGGCTAAATCTTCTTCTTCCTTTTTGTTAGCCACAGTTTCAGGATCCTTGGCTACCAGAGCTGGGCTTGCTTTCGCTTGTTCTGCAGCCTAACACAAAGAAAGGAACATAAAACGTGAGAGCTGTTCTTCAATTTCCCTACCCCTGCCTGATATGAGGACTTTCAAGACCCTTCTCATCAAGCTACCAGACTTCTAAAGATGAAAGAATTCAAAGCAGAGCAGCCTCCACTTTGAAAGAAGAAGAGGCAGAATTGGGAAGGGACCTGAGAGCAATCTGTTACTTAGCCTAGGCTCACTCTCCCAGCTCTGTACAAAGCTGTTAAACTAAAAGTAGACAGCCTGTAATCTGGAGAAGAAAGCCTAAATAGAGGAGATTTTTTAATTTGTGAAAAATTCTAAAACCAGTAAAGGGGTTGGGAGAGGAAAGGAGATGACTATTGTAAAAACAAATAGCTGAAATTTTTTTTTCAATATCTACCCATAGAGTTTCCAAGAAGTGCCGGGTAGATTTGAACTGCTGACCTTTTGGTTAGCAGCCATAGCACTTAACCAATATGCCACCAGGGTTTCCATCTATTCAACAGTTATATTTTATTCTTTCCAGATCAAAAATCAGGAGGCTATTTTCAGGAACCCAGATTTATATTATACATAACAGTATAAATGTTTATAAAATTATCCTATTTTGTAAACCAAGATACAAGTAGTTTACTTTGACAATATATGAACTAACTAGCCTATCTTAAACATATTTTGTAAATAAGGCAGTATATAAGGAAACAATCAAGGCAAATCAGACTCAAGCTTAGCTTGCCAGCCTCATTTCCAACCATTCTCCCAGTTACCAGAAACTGCTAGCAGCTGCTGACCTGTCTATATCCCTGTATTTCCACACCTCTGACACACATTCGCCTCTACTTATTACGGCCTCCCTACTCTGCTTCCTTCTGTTCTATTCACCTTTTTCCCTGAGGAGCTTCAACTCAGCAGTCAATAAACAGCTATAATTTTCTCTATGAAAAATTCCTAATTGCCTTACCCAACCAACTCCTCTATGTTCTTCTGGCAACACTTTTAAACAAGCTACTATCATATGAGTGATGTAAGAATGCAGGCTTGAAGTCAGGCAGGCATGGGTTCAAACCCCAGATCCAACACTTTCTAGTTGTATGACCTTATATACACTGACCTTGTTGTGCCTCAAGTTCCTCATCTATTAAGTGAGAATAATAGCACCTACCCTTCATAGGAGAAACCCTGGTGGCATAGTGGTGAAATGCTATGGCTGTTAACCAAAAGGTTGGCAGTTCAAATTCACCAGCCGCTCCTTGGAAGCCCTATGAGGCAGTTCTAGTCTGTCCTATAGGTCGCCAGAGTCAGAATCGACTCAAAGGCAATGGGTTTGGGTTTTTTTTTTTTTTTTTGTACACTTCATAGGCAGCTGAGAGGATTAAAATGAACATATGTCACTTCCAAAATGAGATGAGATAGGACACATTCAGGGTTTAAAACAAAATGCAACACTGTCTCATGGGGTTTATAAGTACATATATAATATATATGACAACTACAACAAAAAGGATGTTGGAGTGGGCAGTAAATGGACCTATACAGGTGGAAGGTTTTGACATTCTACATAAGTGATATAATATTAACTCAAAGTAGACTGCAAAAAGCAAACAATATATATGTAATACCCAGAGTAACCAATTAAAAAAATGGAATTCTAAAAAATATTCAAATTACCAAATGCACAGTGCTTAGAACAGTGCCTGGCATAAAGTAATAGACATCAGGTTTCAGTTTCTATTATAATCTGGCTACAGGTCTGTCTCCACAACCAGACTGTATGTTCCTTGAGGGCAGAGGCCACAAGCCTAAACATAACAAGCAATCAATAAACTTTTGCTGAGTGAATGAAAGACAAAATACTCAACATTAGAGTAAAATAAAGTTCTATATTCTTTACTTAGTATACGACATAATGTGAAAATAATGCTGATGAGAAAAAGCTCTTTGAATTCCACTGAATACAACTTTATTGTTGTTAGGCACTGACAAGTCGGTTCTAACTCACAGCAACCCTATGCACAACAGAATGAAACACCGCCCAGTCCTGCACCATCCTCACAGTCGTTGCCATGCTTGAGCCCATCAAGCATCAAAAGAAGATGGAAGGAATATACAGAGTCACTGTACCAAAAAGAACTGGTCAATGTTCAACCGTTTTAGGAGGCAGCATATGATCAAGAACTGATGGTATCAAAGGAAGAAGTTCAAGCTGCACTGAAGGCACTGGCGAAAAACAAGGTTCCAGGAACTGATGGAATATCAGTTGAGATGTTTCAACAAACGGATGCAGCGCTGGAGGTGCTCACTTGTCTATGCCAACAAACTGGGAAGACAGCTACCTGACCAACCGACTGGAAGAGACCCATATTTGTGCTCATTCTAAAGAAAGGTGATCCAACAGAATACAACTTTAATCACTCTCAACCGTGATCCATCACTAGTTCTAATCTTACTTAGTTAGGTAACGTTTTAATCATCATATAGTTCTGAAAATTGAAGGTACACTTGGTCAAAAACACCATTTTTTGTTTTATATATAAAAAAATTTTTTTCACAATTTAATGAATTTCACAATATAGATATGACCTTCTGTGATCTGTAAAAGAATCTCAATCAGCCCAGAAGCATGTACAAAAGCATGCTACATTAAGCCCAGAATTCCTGAACTGCACACATTTTGAAGTTCCTTTCTATCGCCAGGTTCTAAGTGTAGACAGTACTCATTTTACTAAGTAGTCACATCCCGTAGCAGTGCTAGCATTAGTTCTACCTCCTCTGTCAGCAGTTAGTGCTAACAGAATCGCAGAGGCATGAGTTAGTGTTTTCACATTATTTCCTTCCATACTTTCATTTAAAATACATACTTAGAAAAATATTTCTATTTTAAGGTTTTTTTTCGTTAAGCATGTTCTGACAAAAATCTCATCTGATTAAAATGTAGCAATGACTGAGGTAACTACGTGGCTTTAAAATCTAGCAGTTCCGCAGGTGAACCTAGATGATTTATTTTTTCACAAAACACAGAGCTCTTTACACGAATTTTTTCAGGGATGTTTGTCACAAAACACTAAAAAAATTCTACCTCATCAAATTTTACTTTACCTACTACATTTTATACACTTCTTGTAGCTGAAAAATAGCAACCATAATAAAATTAGCTTTTACATATAACACCTAGCTCAAAAGAAGAAAAGTAACTTAATTTTTACTATCCCTCTCCTATGTCTTAAATCTTTTGAACAAGAAAGTAATCTAATTTCTATACCAATCAATAAGTAAATGCTCTTGCCAGTGTTCACTCCACTTCTTGTCCTTAAAGCCTAGTCCGGACAGACACATATCCACTAACCTCTACATCAAACAGAAGGCAGGATGGTGTAGTGGAAAGAACACTGGACTGAGAGTCAGGATGCCTGTGTCCTAGTTCCAGCTCTGTCAACTACTAGCTGTGGCCCTGGGCAAGTCACTTAACCATTCTGGGTCTCAGTTTCCTCATCTGTAAAATGAGGGGATTAGATTAGAGGATCCCTAAAGTTTTTCATACAGCTATCTAAGATTCTCGGTTAACCAAACAAACCTACATAACAAATAATGAATTATTCTTCCTTTTCTTATGAGAGTAATTCCTTTTGAGGACTGAAATGCAATGTTCTTTTGCATGGAAAGTTGTACTCAAGCAAACTTGAATGAACATACAAAACCACCTGGGAATCTTGTTAAAATAGAATGAATCCATAGGTCTGGAGTACCACCTGAGACGCTGCCTCCCTAACAAGTGTCCAGGTGATGCCAAAGATGTTGAGCAATCAACCACACTTTGCGTAACGAAATTCTAGAGTAGGTTCTTAGGGTACAGAAGCTGCACGTGTACACTCTTTGCATGTCTGGAGTGAGTCTACTCTTTGATAAATAAACATTGCTTCTGCTGTCAGGAACTGATAACAAGGTATCTTGTATTCTTCTGCACAAAATCAGTACTTAGTTATACAGATTTTAGAAATTATTCTGAGTAGTAAACTATTAATTATGAATGAATACTTCTCAAAGATAAAATTTATCATTCTAAAACTATTCATGAACCAAATTTTCTCAAGCAAGAAGTAAAATCACCTTTGCTTCCTTCCTTCCTCCACAGATGTGTTTGGGTCTTCCCATCTCTAGAGCACTCACATATATTGGAAATGTCTTGGGAAGAAAGTCTACATATGAAGCGGTCAAAACTCCAAATCTGAGCCCCTCCACAGTTGAGAGTTTTCTGTTAATGGTTTCACACCATTCACTGTATTCTGCCCCTATCCACAGTATGAGGAAAGAAGGTAAACGACCATACACACTGTAGTCCCCCTGGAGTCACTGAGCATTCTAAGGGATGGTTACCCAGAAGAGAAAAGAAATAATACATCCCTTGCTTTTTTTTTTCGATATTATATAAATTGGAGATTGATCCCACTAGGTAAATAACCTTTTTATGGAATATAAATATACTGGAGGAGAGGTAACCCTTTCAGTCAATCATAGCTATTGTGGGAAATAACCAGTCAGGTGCTATTAAAGAAAAAGGTATTTCATGTGTTCCTCTTCCCCTTGATCCTTCTATCTCCTTCCCATTCTTAACACAGGGATTCATTAATTTCCTAGCCAAGAGACCCTCTACACTTATCCTTTAACTTTAAAAGTCTCCTAATTTTTAAGCTGTAATTCTCTGTATATAAAATTAGACCATTAAGAGCATTTCACAAGATTGTTAGTGTTACTTGATATAATAAAGCAATTATTGCCTACATTATTAAAACTGTACACAAAATTTTAAAACTGTAATAACACTAACCTAAAACAAACATTAAACCAATTAGTTTATAAAGAGGGAGAACCAGCAGGAAAGCAGAGGTTGAAACACATTAATTTTCCATTACTGTATTTTCCTGGTCCCTTCAAATGCAAGATTATTATTATCAACAAAAATTCCTCTGAAGGAGTAAAAACTACCTGGGTTTGGAGGAAAAATTCAAATAAACATGAATGTTTTAGAGAAACAAACAGTCACACACACATAATTTTACAAAATACCTGAGAACCAACTGCTGGAAAAGTAACTCCTTGTTCCTTGAGGTTCTTAATCATTGCTGATATTAAACTAAGCTGGGGATCATTCTTAAATTCATCTGTCCATTCAACCATAAGAGCTTTTAATTTTTCACATACTTTAGGATGACCCTGAGGAATAGAAAAAAAATTAATGAACAAGTATCAATTTCCTGTCTAATGACTTGATAACAGGCACTTTAAATATAAAAATGATATAGTGTTATATATCTCTTTTTAAATTGCAAATTACCCCTACTAATAGACTGAACACATACAAATAAGCAAACATAGATGGTTACAATAAATAAACTAAAATTATTTTGACACTGTCATAAGATAATAGCAGATACCACCATACAAGTCTCACTTCATAATTAAAACAGATTAATTTTTTTTTAAGAACATAAAGACATGACTTTTCAGAGTATTATGTACCTAAGCAAGCTTTGTAGATCATGAAGACAAAGAAAAATACTATTTCTAAAAACCTTTTTCGCACCAATTAAAAAATTAACTGGAAAGAGAGAATAAATGGTATTGTTCCTTTATATCTCATTCCTAACTCTTAATGTGCATTAATGGCTGTTTTCCCTAAGCTGCTTCATTATCTGAGGCCTGATGTGTCTGAGGTTCACTGCAAGTTAATCATCCTGGGAACTGCGTTTCTTCAAAATAACATTTCCTCCTTCACGTGTAAAGCCAACATTTTCATTGTAAAACATATGCAAAATAGAGAATTCCTTCCTCCTATATATATTTTCTTGTTTTTAAACATAGTTGTGTACACCACTGTATAATCGCATTTGTGTACTACATCTTTGCTTAAGTTATACAGAAAATGTTATTATCCTCCAATACTTGAACATTTTGCTGGACACTCAGGGTGTTAAAACAATCTTTTTAATTAGTAGAAACTGTGTACGTGTAACCGAATATTCAGTTATCCAAGGAAATTAGGAAGAAATTATTATGTAACCATAACATTTGAAAAGAAGTACCGAATTTTAAGTTCTTGTCACACTTTTCAACTGCTTTTTTCTACTGAACCTTGAAAATACTTATTTCCCCTGAAAAACAGGAGGAGGCATTTTCTCTTTTTCCACTTCAAATTTTTTCTTAAAAAAAAAAGGAAGTCTAAAACAATTACCTTTAGAATGCACAAATTTTTTACTGGGAAAGCTCACATACTATTTACTACCTTAAATTTTAAAATTTTAATTATTTTTCTAAATGCAGTTAACTAGATGGTCTTATGTTGTTGTCAGGTGCCATCAAGTCAGTTCTGACTCATAGCGACCCCGTGTACCATAGACCGCAACACTGCCCGGTCCTGTGCCATCCTCACAATCATTGCAATTCTTGAGCTTATTGTTGCAGTCACTGTGTCAATACATCCTGTTGAGGGCCTTCCTCTTTTTTCAATGACCCTCTCCTTTACCAAGCATGATGTCCTTCTTCAGGGACTGGTTCCTCCTAATAACACATCCAAAGTATGTGAGATGAAGTCTCGCCATCCTGGCTTCTAAGGAGCATTCTGGCTGTACTTCTTCAATACAGATTTGTTCCTTCTTCTGGCAGTCCATGGTATATTCAATATTCTTTGCCAACACCATAATTCAAAGGCATCAATTCTTCGGTCTTCCTTATTTATTGCCAGCTTTCTTTTTTTTTTCCTCATGCATGTTAGGTGATTGAGAACACCATGGCTTGGGTCAGGCGCACCTCAGTCCTCAAAATGACATCTTTGCTTTTTAACACTTTAAAGAGGTCTTTTGCAGTACATGTGCCCAATGCAATACGTCATTTGATTTCTTGACTGCCGTTTCTATGGGCATTGACTATGGCAAGTAAAACGAAATCCTTGACAGCTTCAATCTTTTCTCTCATTTATCATGATGCTGCTTACTGGTCCAGTTGTGAAGATTTTTGTTTTCTTTAAGTTGACATACAATCCATACTGAAGGCTGTGATCTTTGATCTTCATCAGTAAGTGTTTCGAGTCCTCTCTACTTTCAGTAAGCAAGGTTGTGTCATCTGTATATCACAGGTCGTTAACGAGTCTTCCTCCAATCCTGATGGCACGTTCTTCTTCATATAGCTTCTTGGAGTACTTGCTCAGCATACAAATGGAATAAGTATGGTGAAAGGATACAACCCTGACACACACCTTTCCTGATTTTAAACAACACAGTATCCCCTTGTTCTGTTTGAATGACTGCCTCTTGGTCTATGTACAGGTTCCTCCTGAGCACAATTAAGTGTTCTAGAATTCCCATTTTTGCAATGTTATCCATAATTTCTTATGATCCACACAGTTAGATGCCTTTGCTTTCAGCCATGATCTATCTGACCTCAGCAATGTTATCCCTTGTTTCATGTACTTCTCCGAACCCAGCGTGAATTTCTGGCAGTTCCCTGTCGACGTACTGCTACAACTGCTTTTGAATGATCTTCAACAAAATTTTACTCTGTGTGTATTAACTATATTGTTTGATAATTTCCACATTCTGTTGGGATTCTTCAGAATGGGTACAAAGATGGTACAAATATCTACTAGAGAGTGTACTATTAAATTTCTATGATGGTCAAGGCAGCGGCCATGCTCATCTCAAGATAAAAACTAACGGTGACATACATAATTTCTAAAGGATTCTACATTAGGAAAATACCTCTATGACTACTAATGTGCTTATAAAAACTGTACCTAAGATATACTGGTATTAAAGCAGATAGAGAAATACACGTTTTCTTTTTTTAGTGAAAAAAGAGGTGAAATATACTCTAATGTGGCTTGAAAATAAGCAATTCTCAAAGTTATGTGAATTTCTAGTCTCTTCAGCAAAACAGGGAGGAAAAAAGAGTGAAAAATGCCCTAACGTGGCTTGAAAATAAGCAATTCTCAAAGTTATGTGAATTTCTAGTCTCTTCAGCAAAACGGGGAGGAGCCCTGGTAGCACCGTATGCCTGGTGGCACAAATGCTTGACTGCTAACCAAAATGTTTGCAGTTCTAACCTACCAGGTGCTTCATAAGAGAAAGACGTGGCAGTCTGCTTCCCTAAAGATTACAGCCTTGGAAACCCTATGGGGCAGGTCTTCTCTGTCTTATAGGGTGGCTATGAGTAGGAATCAACTTGACAACAGCGGTTTTGGGTCAGCAAAACGGAACACTTACTTACATATTGAATAGCCAGGGCCTAGAAAAGGTAAAAAAAAAAAAAAAAAAGTACAGACTAATCCTTCATGAAGGAGCCTTGGTAAGCATTCAGCTGCTAATCAAAAGGCTAGTCGTTCAAACCTACCAGCCCCATCACAGGAGATAAAGGTTGGCGATCTGCTCCCGTAAAGATTTTAGCCTAGAAAAACCCTATGGAGCAGTTAGTTCTACTCCATTTTACAAGCTCATTATGAGTCAGAACTGACTCAGTGACACGAAGCAACAGCAAGCAGTCTTTCGCGATTTAAAATGTAGACTTTGACAAAATACACGAAGGTAGAAGACTGCCTTAATTCATTCTGGAAATAATGTTCCTTACCTTATTTAATACGTTGCTTACTTCACTAGCAAAATCTCTTGAACACACTTCTAAATGAAAAATTTTGCCACAGTTTGATACACATGCTCCCAGAAGCTAAAAGCATAAAATTAAAAGTTGAGAGTTAATGAAAAATAAAGCTCAATTTCGGCAGATAATTCTGTAGTAAAACTTAAAAGGAAACCACTTACAGTCAAAGCTTGCATAGCAACATGAGGATCTTTATGGTTCACCCTCCTCATAATAGACCGAAGACAGTCTTTAGGTCTAAAAATTGAGAATTAGAACAATCAATTAGTATTACATCTAGCTCTGTTTTGTTTCCTTACCTGTAGTAGGCAACAGACTACATGACAAAAGGGAGAATTATGGCATAGCAGAGAGTGAAATTTTTATCAATGATACATTTTAAAAACTGTATATGAACTAGTTCCTTTAAAATTTTCAACCAGAATTAACAGGCTTATCTAGTATTCATAGATGAGCATTTCATGCTAACGCTGCATGGAAAAAAGTTTTGAAAATAAAATGGTCAGCAAGACTTCCATTCCTAGCCATGACAGAATAAAAGCAACTAGACTTATACTCCTGTTGTAAATAATTAGAAAATTGGAAATATATGTTTAAAACACATAACTGTTTTGGAACATTGGGCCACAGGCAGTACAGAATGATTAGTCCTAGGAAAGAAAACAAATGATGACCTCTGCCCCAAATTCCTGCCTAGAGGCACTTTCTAGAACTCAGCACAGGCTTTCTGCCTAGAGGCAGTTTCCGAATCTCAGTACAGGAAATATGGCTCCAAGAAGGGCACTGAGTTGAGGAGACAGAAATCAAAATTAAAGAGGGCTAAGTTTTTTTAAGGGAGCTAGAATTTGCAGGGCAAAGTAGAGAGGCCTATACAAAAAAGGAGTTCAAGATAAATGCACAAGGGTCACCTTCAGTCTGCTGCTGAATAACCAAAAAAAACCCAAACCCAGTGCCGTCGAGTTGATTCCGACTCATAGCGACCCTCTAGGCCAGAGCAGAACCGCCCCATAGAGTTTCCAAGGAGCACCTGGCGGATTTGAACTGCCAACCCTTTGGTTTGCAGCCGTAGCACTTAACCACTACACCACCAGAGTTTCCGCTGCTGAAAAAGCTACCCAAATATAGGTTAAAAACTTCATGAGACTGGAGTGACTGAGAACTATAAGGAGAAAAGTTCCTAGGGCTCACACTGTTGTCAGAGCTCAGGGCAAAATGGAAAGTCCTTGTTGAATATACAGAGAATCCAGTGGATATATCAAGAGGGTTAGGCCTCAGTAATGGGGTTTAACTATTCCTGGCCTACAGTCTACTCAAATCCACGCTACAACAGTTTAAAAACAAGCCAAGAAAGGACAAGGTTTATCCAAACATAACATTTGCCAGAATAAAGCTCATCAGTTTTAAAAGAAATACAGCAAAACCTGGTACTCAAGAATGTAAAATCAGTATCTATAATATCAAGTATTCAGTCAAAAATTACCAGACATTAGAAGTGGGAAAATATGTAACAGGTGAAAATTCAGTCAACAGAGAATGAATGACAGACGATGAAATCAGTTAAGGATTTTATATAAGTTATTAAAAGTATGTTCAACATCAACCTAACGGAAAAAGAAATGTTAAATAAAAAAGAACTAAATGGAATTTCTAGAGATGAAAAATATATCTAAAATGAATAATCGCTGGATGGTATTAATACCAGATAAGACAAGACCAGTAAATCTGTAAGCATGCTGATACAACCCAAATTGAAGTACAGAGAGAAAAACAAAACTCCAGACTCACTGCCATCAAGTTGATTCCAACTCATAACAACCCTACAGGACAGAGCAGAACTGCCCTATACAGTTTCCTGGTGGATTCAAACTGCTGACCTTTTGGTTAGCAGCCATAGCTCTTAACCACTACCCCAATAGGGTTAAAGACAAAAAAAAAAAAAGACCCACACAGAACCCACCCAGTGAAAAAAGACAAAAAAAAAAAAAAACCCACACAGAGCAACCACTAAAAATATTTTTAAGAGATATAAATAATAAGCCTTTAGTGGAGGTAACAGAATAATAACAAATATGAAGTAGGTCCATAAAAAGACAAAGATAAATAAACCAAAAAACAGAGGAATCAAATAGAAATCAGCTAGCAAGATAGCAGATTTTAATCCAACCATATCAATAATTATATTAAATGTAAAGTGTCTAAACACACCAATTAAAAACTTGAGATTGCTAGACTGGATAAAAAGCAAGACCCAACTACATGCTATCTACAAGAAACCCATTCCAAATACAAAAATATGTTTAGGTTAAAAGTAAAAGAATGGAAAAAAAAGATATATCATGGAAATACTATAAGAAAGCTGAAGTAGCTATACCAATATCAGACTAAATATTCTTTAGAACAAGTAATATTAGCAAGGATAAAGAAGAACATTACATATTAACAAATGGAGTCAATTCTCCAAGGAAACATAACAACCCTAAATGTGTATGAATCTAACAATGGGGCTTCAAAATTCATGAAGCAAAAACAAATGCAACTGAAGTGACATAACACTAATCCATAACCATCACTGGAGATTCACTCCTTTCTCAGAAATTGATAAAATAAGTAGACAGAAAATCAATAAGAATATAAAAAAAACTGAACAACTATGAACCAACTTGACTTAACTGACATTTATAGAATACTCCACCTTACAACAGCAAATAAAAAAAATTTTTTTTTCCAGTGCACATGGAATATTCACCAAGATACACTTTAATTTGGGCCATTAAAAAAATTTTTTTAATGATTTTTTAATGAAAATTACACATGGTAAGTTGCTGAACCATGATAGAATTAGACTATACATGAGTAACAGAAAGATAGCTGAAAAAGCCCCAAATTCTAAAGAACCCCATTTAGTCATAAATTTTTTTTTAAATGTATTATTGGATATAATTTGCTAGAATCTTGTTGAAGATTTTTATATCTACATACGTAACTGGTCCATAGTTTTCTTGTAACATCTTCGGTTTTGGTATATATATTTAGCTAGAGTCATAAAAAGGGTTCCAACAAAAAACCTCCGGGTCCAGATGATTTCACTATTTCACTGGTAAATTCTACCAAACAATTACCATGAGGTTAAATATAGGGCTAAGTTGAGAAAATTTCCTTTTAGTCATAGTTTCATGAAAGTTTTTATTACACTCATTAATTTTTCAATGTTGAATCAGCCTGCATTCCTGGGATAAATCTCACTTGATTTTTGTCAAAGAACCAAATCCTAGTTTCACTGATTTTCGCTACTGTTTTTCTTTTCTCAGTTTCATAGATTTCTGCTCTTTATCATTTCCTTGCTTTCAGTTATTATTCTTGTTTCTTAAGGTGGAAACTTCAATCATTGATTTAAGATTTTTCTTTCTACTATAAGCATTTAATGTTGTAAATTTATCTCCAAGCACTGGTATATAACTGCATCACACAAGTTTTGATATGCTGTATTTTCATTTTCATTCCATTCAAAATACTTTTCAATCACTCTTGTGATTTCTTCCTTGAAGCATGGGTTATAAGTCAAAATTAGAGATAAAGAACAGATTAAACATTGAAAACTACTAGCAAAATGGTAGCTTTAAATCCAGTTATAACAATAATTACATTAAATGTAAATGGTCTAAACATTCCACTTAAAAGTCAGGGACTGTCAGATTGGATTAAAAGAAAAGCAGGACCCAATTATGATGGATAAGATATTTATAAAGAAAAACTTGATTTATAAATAAAAATGCCGAGGGGTTAAAAGTAACAAGAGGAAAAACACATGCACTATATAAACATTTACAAAAAGAAAGTGAGAATGGCATTTGGTAGTATTCAGAACAAGGAATACTAACAGAGATTAAGAGGAATATTACATAATGATGAGCAGGTCATTTTTCCAAGAAAACATAACTGTAACAATGGCTCAGGGGCAGTGTCTGACCTCCCCTAACTTTACAAGGGGGAAGGAGAACAAAGACTAACAGCCCAGAGCTGATTCCTACAAGGTGGGGTCAGACATGCCTCTTCTCTCCACCATCTTTACCTTCTGACAGCAACCATCCCTCACACAGCACTCTCTACTTCTCTGCTGCGTTAAAGAATGCATTGCAATGGCCACAAAGAACTCAAAGACCATACTCACGGGTATGGGGTTTATTTTAAGGGAAGTAATAGTTACAATTCAGGCTCAGGAACACTCAGGATACAGTTCTGTCATCAGGACGACCTCTCCCCAGCTGTGCTCACAGGAAAGCATCTCCTTGGCCCTCTGCCTCTGCTCAAAGGCACTCAGCTTTCTCTTTCCATGGGCCGGAAAGTCCGCCACACCATCTCCTACTGACAGGTCTCTGCTGTCAGGTCTCTCCTGTCACCGCTTCTCACCATCTTCAAGGATACAGCTCGCTTTCTTTCTCCTGATTCCAGGAGCTTCTTAGCACAGGGATCCTGGGTCCAAAGGACATGCTCTCAGCTCCTGTCTGTTATTCCTTGGTGGTGACAGGATCCTCTTCTCTGCTCTAGAATTGGCTCTCTTTTAAGGCAAAACTGACAGATCCCCTTGGTGGGCCACAATTATCTTATCTGCACAGCCCCACCCAGTCACCTGAGTGGGAGTTATAAGACCCTGGCGAGAAAGGCCATACTAAGTAATTCATCACCCTGCAATAACAATTCCAAATGTGTATGCACCTAACAAAGTAACTTCAAAATATATAAGGGAAAACATCAAACTGAAAGGATAAACACGCTCTATTGAAGCTTCAACACACACCTCTCAATATGTGGTATAAGTTATAGTTGTTGCATTAACTTCACTTAGTTTGTCCTACTTTTATGTAAACCACAGTATCATTTTTAAAACCTTAAATTTCAGAAAATGCCATTACTTTTACTTTTGTTTTTACGAATTTTCATAAAGTAAAAACTTTATAATCAGGTCATCTGTATAAAACAAAATCACAAAAGGTGCAATGAAGTCTGTTCCAACTCAGAGAGAGCTACTTTATGTATAACAGAATAAAACATTGCCAGTCGTATGCCATCTTTGCAATCATTGCTATGTCTGAGCCCATTGTTGCAACCACTGTATCAATTCATCCCACTGAAGGTCTCCCTCCTTCTCACTGACCCTCTACTTTACCAACCATGATGTCCTTTTCCAGCAATTGCTCTTTCCTGATGACATATGCAAAGTAATAAAGCCAAAGTCTTGTTATCCTTGCTTCTAAGGAGCATTCTGGTTGTATTTCTTCGAAATTTGATTTGTTCATTCTTCTGGCAGTCCATGGTATAGTCAATATTCTTTGACAACACCAGTTCGAATGTATCAATTATTCTTCTGGCATCCTTTTTCATTATCCACCTTTCGTATGAGGCAATTGAAAAGACCATGCCTTGGGTCAGGCTTAGTCAGCAAAATGACACCTTTGCTTTTTAAAACTTTAAAAACTTGCAGCAGATTTGCCCAATGCGATATATGTAGTTCAACTTCTTGACTGCTGCTTCCACTGACGCAGACTATTGATCCAAGTAGAATGAAATCATTGATAACTTCAATTTCTTTTTCATTCATCATAATGCTGTTTATTGGTCCAGTTGTGAGGATTTTCGCTTTCTTCAATCCCACCGAAGACTGTAGTTTTTAATTTTCATCAGTAAGTGCTTTAAGTCTTCATTTTTGGCAAGCAAGGTTGTGTCATCCACATTATCACAGGTTGTTAATGTTCCTCCAATCCTGAAGCATTCTTTTTCATATATTGTAGCTTCTCAGATTATGTGTTCAGCATACAGACGGAATAAATAAAGTGAACGGGAACAACCCTGCCACACACCTCTTCTAATCCTAAACCATGCAGTATCTCCTTGTTGTTAGAACGAATGCCTCTTGATCCATGTACAGGCTCTGCATGAGCACAACTAAGTGTTTTGGAATTGCCATTCTCCATAACGTTATTCATAATTTGTTATGGTCCACACACACACTGTTCTGTCAGTTTGTCATACTGTGGTGGCTTACATGTTGCTATCATGCTGGAAGCTATGCTATCAGTATTTCAAATACTAGCAGGGTCATCCATGGTAGACAGGTTTCAGCAGATCTTCCAGAATAACACAGACTAGGAAGACAGGCCTAGAGATCCACTTCCAATAATCAGCCAATGAAAATCTTATGGATGATATGGGAATGTATGGTCATCCAAAAATCACTTTTTTATGCATAAATGTGAGTCATGTAGTTCACAAAAAAGAGGGAAAAAAGGAACAGCACTTTTATACAATTTTGGCTTCTAACATCTTTTTCTCAGATCGTAGACCAGACAAAAGACAGACTTCTCAGGAACGTACATAGCTCTCTTTGAATATGTCAGCTCTGATAAACTAAAGCATCAAAATTCTGTTATTCAATCTACCTCAACAGACTATACTGTATGCTTCCAAGAAAATGACACATAGCCTTCAGAGGGTGCTCTTATCTATGTAATCCTCTCTATTCCCATTCCTCTCCCATCATTCTCACCCATTTGCTTTCTATGATGCCATAATTATTATATAAAACAAGCTACCTCATACTTGGAAGTAAGTGAGAATTAAGACGTGAACCCTCCTTAACCTTAAGACACAAACAAGGCCATGTCATTGTGCTTTCTTTTGCAATTAAGCATTTCCCAACTTCACATACAAAATACAGATTTCGTTGAACATGAAACTCAAGGTAAATCTGGAAGAGATAGTTTTTTTAAATAAATTTTATCCGTAGTAACTCTGTTGATCTAGAAATTTTAGAAAATTTTCATTCTTGCTCATTCATCTTATCAAAGGTACTGAGAAAGTGAGATTCCACCACATACAGTGTTATATGTATATATCAGTGCTAAAGGATACCAACCCTTATGATAAATCCAATTCGGTAAGCAATAACAGCAGGGTGAATCACCTTCTCCATACAAATTACAACGGCACTGTGAAAAAATATTCAACAGGCAGTAAATAAAGTCATAACTTTCATTAAGTAATATTTATTAGTTACCTTCTAGGCAATAAGTACTATAAAAGATTTTAGGAATAAAGCAGTGACTGAGAGGATAGTGATCCAGCTTCCTGGAATTTATGGTCTAGCCTGGTACTTTTAAATACAAGTTAAACATGTACCTGGTATAAGTTACAGCTGTTATGTGAACTATACTTGGTTTGTCCAACTTTTACATAAACCACGATGTCATATTTAAAACCATGAGTTTCAGAAAATGCCATTATCTTTGTTTTTATGAACTTTTATAAAGTAAAAATTTTATTATCGGGTCATCTGTATAGAACAAAACCACAAAAGGTCACCATGAAATCAAATCTTCATGACTTCCAAACCAATTAAGATAGCTTATGTGTTAGCTGTTTATATTTACAAATATGTACATACTTGTAGATCTTTCTCACCAAAGAACAATATTTTTCTATGTAAAGAGCCATAAATATTAGTTAAGGGAAATAAAGAAATCCCTACATCACATTTTGCCATTCAAGTTTTCAAGGACTACGTGTCTCAAGTATCAAAAATGGGATTTGCTATTTTATTTATTAGGAATCTATTCTATTTGGGGACCTGGTGGCACCATGGTTAAGCATTTGGCTGCTAACCAAAAGACCAGCAGTATGAATTCAATGGCAGTGGGTTTTGGGGTTGGGTATGAATCCACCAGCTGCTCCTTGGAAACCCTATGGGGCAGTTCTACTCTATCCTATAGCGTCACTATGAGTCAGGATCAACTCGATGGCAATGGGTTTGGTTTGGTTTGGTAGTGTGTTCTAATGATGAATTTCACTGTTTTGCTTTCAAGTTCAGTTCTGATTAAATATTTATAGACTGTGGATTTACCATAAACTTTACCCAAAGAATATGGTCTTTATCCTTGGCTCCTCTTAAACCTTGTAATTTCCCCAGTGACTGGAGTCTTCGTTATCCATGACAGCTCCAGACCACATCTGAGGGTTTGTGTTAATGGTATCTCTAGAGTAGGGGCTGGCTAGCCAGAAAGCCCCATCGGTTCATATCAGCCCAAACTGAGGGGCTGGAGATTTAGTTCAACCACATGGCAATGATTCAATCTGTCATGTCTACATATGAAGACCCCAGTATAAAACTGCTAGACCTGGAAGCTCCATGAGCTTCCTGATTAATGTTAGATATTAATGCACAGGGGGTAGGGGTGGGGGGGGTTGCACCCTTTGAGACATGAAAGTTCCGCTTTGGGATCCCTCCCAGACCTTACCCAATGTGTCTCTTTATTTGTATCCGTTTTCCTAGAATAAAACTGAAATCATAAATGCAGTACTCTCCTGAGTTCTATGAGTCATACTAGCAAATTACTGAACCACAGGGAGTTAATGGGAATCCATGAATTTATAGTTAGCAGGTCAGAAGTATGGAGAGCCTGGGGACTCAAAGCTTATGGCTGGCATCCTAATTGGGTAGAAGGAAACTCCAAATTTGCAGCCCACAGGTAAGAAGTGACTGTATCGTGGGGACTCCTAAGTTTGCAGCCAGCATCTGAAGTCTTGAGCAGACTTGGCAGTCTGGAAGACTGTGCCTTTTAATTTGTGAAATCTGACCTAGCTCTGGCAGTAAGGGTCTCAGGAAGAAGTACAGCATTTACACAGTTGATTTCAGAAAGGCCATTTAGATTAAGAGTTAGCTGGTATGTGTCAAAGACGGCACCCACAAAGAGATACCCATAATAGTTGATGTCAAAACAGAATGAATAGATTCACTCATATACCTAATAGGCCTCTGTGGCAGATTATGTATTGCAAAGATAACCACAACAATAGCTCTCTTCCCACATGCTCTTCCATGTGCCCCTGCCACTTCTCCATCAAATTTAATAACCATCTCCCTGAATCTGGGCTGATCTCAGTGACTCATGTGACTAAGAGAATGTAAAAAAAGTGAAGTGATATTTCAGGCTTTCAAGACTATAGTTCGTATAAAGCCATGTAGAGACCACATGGGCTTCTTGGGGCACCTGCTCTTAGGATGCATACCAGCCATTATTCTGTGAGAAACTAAAGCTACAGGCAGAGGCCACGTGAAAGTGTTCCAGTCGAACACCCCAGCTGAGAGCTCAGCTGACTGCCAGCATCCAATGCCAGCCATGTTGAGCATTCATTCCATGACTCCAACCCCAGCCACTATCTGACTGCCACTTCATGAGAGACTCCATGCAAGAGCTGTCCAGTTATTAACTCATAAACTATATAAGATAATAACTTGCCATTAAAGGCACTAAATTTTAGAATGGTTTGCTACGTAGCAATAGATAACTAGAATAGCTTCTAACAAAGTGTGCTAACAATTGTTAGCTTTGAAGGGTACTAAATTGTATTGTTTAGAATTGTTTGGGTTTTCTTTTCACCTTTATTTAAAAATAAAATGTAATTATAATATGTACAACAAATCAGCTTCATGTTTATGAACACAAATTAGAAAAAGAATCAAGTGTACAAAGTCGTTTCATGAATTTCATCACAGATCACTTTCCTCAAAAGCACTTTGTTCTCTGGCCTCCAACCTCTCCAGCATGCTCCTGTCTCTAGTTCTCTCCCACCCTGCTTTACGCAGTAAAAGCTTACTCATCTTACAAATCACAGCTTAAACACTGCTTCGACTGAGAAGCTTTTTCTGACACAATCACACTGTCCCTCAACTGCTCCCCTACATCAAGCTGAGCTCAGAATCTTTGGTATTACAGCTGCAGACTTAAATATCTAACTAAATGTGTCAGACAATAAGTGTAAAATAGCAGTTTAACACCTACGGAGCACTACTTTGTGGTTGATGCAGACAGTTTGGCCCAAGAATCTGTGCTCTTAACCACCACATGATAAAGCTTCTGCACTAATCACCTCTGTTCAGTTGTGTGTGTGTGTGTGGAACTGTGTATCTCCCTGTCTTGAAGACTCCTAAAAGCAGGGTTCAGGCCTACATTGCTCATCTTTGGCTCCCCATTTCCTATCCATGACCTTTGAAATTTGAGAGAAAGTATTATTTAGCAACTACTGTTGCTCTCTGGTGACTAATGTTAAAACATTTTCATTCTGAATAGTGCCTAAAATAGTGCCTTCAACATGGCAGATGCTTAATAAGTCACTGAGCTAAATATGAAAAACACACTTCTCACTGTTGGACATGAATTACTATTGAGAATAACTGAATAATTTTGATTACAAAGTTCATTATCAACTTCTACATATGTTCCCTGGAGTTTGTTTTCTAACTGGAAAATATACATGCTTTCATAAAATTTACTTCTCAGAAGTATAAGACTGTAACAAGGGGAAAAATACACAATAAGTAGTGCTGGGAGGAGAGAAGGATGGGAGGAAAGAGGCAGATGGCAGTAAACGGCAAGTGTTTTTTTTAAATATACACTAAAATAAAGTCTACCAATGGTTTCATCACCTAATACTGTCGTCCTGCTTAGCTGTCACTGAGTCAATTCCAAATCATGGTAACCCCATGTGTTACAGAGTAGAACTGCTCCACAGGGTTTTCTTGGCTATAATCTTAACAGAAAGGAGCCCTCGGGGCACATTAGTTAAGTGCTCAATTGCTAATGGAAAGGCTGGCATTTCAAACTCACCCAGTTGCTCCACAGGAGAAAGACCTGACAATCTGCTTCCATAAAGATTACAGCCAAGAAAACGCTGCCACACAGGGTCGCTGTGAGTCGAAAATCAACTCGAAGGCACCTAACCACAACAACAACAATCTTAATGAGAGAAGATCCCCTAATACTAAGGGTATTCGATTCTTTCTCTCAAAAAACTTCAAGGCCCCATTTTAGTATTTTTAAACGTTTTGTAAGGCATATCCTCTCGTTTCCTTATCTTGAGATGGGAAAAGAAAAAGATAGGGGCCAAGAATAGGGTCAAGGACAAGGAAAGAAGAATTATCTCTTACCTTCCCTGTTTTCCAATCCAAAAACAACTGTTTCTTTTAACTTATCATTTGATAGATGACCACAGCATAAATCATGCTATTGCAAAAATCATCGAATAGCAATATTTCCTAGGGTTAGTTTTTCAAAGTCAGGGTGTAAGGCAGAAACTGCGGTTAATCAGTTTTCCCTGATTCCCAAGTTATTTGCTGGAGAACATATTAAGCTATCTCTCAAACACGTTCAGTACAGCTGACTTTTCTTCAACTATCAAAGCATAACTGCTACTTTGAGCATCAGTTGAAGAAGTTGGCTTGCACATAGGACTATGTAGTACAAAATATACACACTCTAAGAAAAATTACACTCAGTGTAATTAGGTATTCATAACATAAAAGTAGAAACTGTAAACTGTGAAAACAGCACACATGAGCTCACTAAATGGACTGCCATTTAGTTTTTTTTAAGGGAAAAAATCTTGAGGGACAAAAATATATATATACATTTAAATCCACTAAGTTAAACATGCCTATGATGCAGATCAATTCTACAGTTAGAGGATCAAGGTAAACTAAAACTAGTAATTTTGCCTTCCTGCATTCCCCTTCTAAAGAATAATAAAATTTCAAATTTCTTTGAATGGTCCTGAGTAAATTTCAAAAAATGTCACTGAATTATATATAGACTTCTGTCTACTTATAGGAGGCCCATGGATGGTGCAAGTGGTTTGTGCTTGGCTGCTAACCTAAAGGCTGGCTATTCAAACCCACCCAGCACCACAGGAGAAAGGCCTGTTGATCAGTTTCCATAAAGATTACAGCCAAGAGAACCCTGTGGAGAATTTCTACTCTGCACACAGGGGGTCGCAATGAGTTGGAGCCGACTCGATGCAACCCCATCCGCTTCTAGGTATGCTTTTGTACAGTTATGATACAGACAGCTCAGCATTAGGTTCCAATCAGATAGTGAGATTACCTGAGAGATCTTTCCATTAATGAGAGAATAAAAACAGAAAGCAAGAACATTTAATAATATTGTTGGATAAAAGAGTCAATATTTATGACATCTTATGCTTTATAAAACTTTTTGAAGTCTCTTATTTCAAATATGTCCCATCTTTATATTTCATTTGGAAAGTACTTTAATATCATATAAACTAGGTTTAAGCGTGATAAAAAGGTGTTCAGATACTTAAGTAATGCTAAATTAATAACATTTAGATCAGTTTTTCAAAATGAGAATACCACCTCTTTTTCATCCCCTTCACAGGCATGACAGAATAAAAAGACATTTTCTGAGTGTACTCCAAATATAAAAGAAAAATGGTAAAACAATAATAATTAAAAAATAAAGCACAACTAATAAATACGCTTGCACAATTAACCTCTAATCACCCATGAAGTGGGACAGGAAAAGTAGAAAGACACTAGCAGTAAGTTTCTATATAGGTACACTACTAGGTGTTCAGGGCAGATATAAAGTCTTTGTAGTGTAAGACTGTTCAGCATGTTGTATCTGGGTCCCTGTCTACTCAATGTCACTAGTAACCCTCAGTTAGTGTGACAACAAAAATCATACCTAACCAAGTAATACCACCTGAGTTGAGAACTACTGCTAGACAAAAAAGGTAACGTGATACAGTAGAGAAAGTATATGCAGGATTTGAAGTCTGACAGAGCTCATCTGTAAGATGGGAATTACGTTTCCTTACATTATTGTTGGCTGCTGTTAAGTCAGTCCCCAACTCATGACAAGCCTGTGTGTACAGGAAGAACTACTCCACAGGGTTTTTTTTTGGCTGTAATCTTCAAGTAAGCAGGTCGCCAGGCCTTTCTCCTGAAGTGCCACTAGGTGGGTTTGAACTGTCAACCTTTAGGTTACAGGCCAATCGCAAACTGCTTGCGCCACCCACGGTTCCTTTCCTTAAAGAATCCTAAACATGAATCAGATTTCTCATTTGCAAAATGGGAAAATCAACAGTACCTACAGCTGTTGTGATGATTAAGTAAAAGATGTTTATAAAGCACTTAAACTGGACCTGGTAAATAATAACCAATCAATAAATACTGACTCTTACTCTTAAGATCGAGCAAAATTTCATTCTGTTATACATAAGGTTGTCAGGAGTTGGAGCCAACTTGACGGCAACTAACAATTCTTCTTCAGAGAATAGCCAAATTAATCTAGAGAACAATTATAAAATTTTAATTTGTTATTGTAAATACTGACCTTTCACAATCTATTTTTACATATAACATAAATCAATAAAAACTAAGAGGGAAAAGCTATTTATTACGTGAAGATATGTTAAAGAAAACTACCACTATCATTCTGAATGTTCTGTTGATTTCTAAACAAACAGAGGCTGTTCAGCCCATCATATGACCTAACTGGCTGAGCATTCTTTTGTACTTACTCATACACTGGAACTGCACACTAAAAATCATGTGAATATCTTGAGAAGTCAGAAAAAATTTTCTAGACATATTTTTAAAGTTAAGTCCAGCATATTCAAACACTTCAGGCTTAAAAGAAAAACCTATAATTTATATAAAGCAAATAGGGGTTACATCTACTAGGTTTTCTGTGATTGATACAACAATTAAAAATTATTAAATATTTTGTTAAATTATCAAATAATTATAAAAGTATGTCAAATACTCTACATGCCACTAGTCAAAATTGATGCTAAACTAGAAATGATTACTAAAGTTGTCAACTTAACAATCATCGTAATACTAATGGATATTAAAAGAAATACATTTCTAAGATCCACGGGATATATTTAGGAAAAATTACAAATACAGAAGTACATATAATATGTAACTCCTTTTGTAAGAATGGGGGAAAAGATATATTTGTATTTCAGTAAAGAAACAACGGAAAGACACAAAAGAAGCTAATAAAAGTGGTTTCCTAAAGGTGATGGACGTGGGAAACAGGAATAGCAGACAGACTTTTCAATGTTCACCTTTTTATTTAAATTTTTGAGCCTTGTGAATATATTACCTATCTTTTAAATAAAAATAGAAAGATATATTTTATGTAAACATATGTACTTCTTTAAATAAACAAATACACGTACATATGTACTCGTGGCTTAAAGAACAGGGAAGCAAGGTTTTTTTGCTTGCTTGTTAAGAGGAAAAATTGAGGAGTGTTTTTTAAACACTACTTGGAGCTCTATTTCTGGGCCACAGTTCTGAATGAACAAAATTTCACAATAACAACTTTTTTTTTCCTGCTTAGAATTTGAGATTGTTTTCCAAGCTACCACAAGTCTAAAACTGAAAACTCTTAAAAAAAAAGGGGGGGGGGGGCAAAAAGGATTTTTAAAAAATAATTTTCTTAAGGAAAAATGGTTCAAAATAATACAAAATTTTATTTTTACACTAAATAATTCAATAATATATTAGTGGTTACAAATCATTCTGATTTAAAACACACACACACACACCTTTCTGAAAGTAAAATAGTTTTCTGAACGTTTTCTACACTACCCTTGAATATGTCCTCTTAAACAGATTTCTACACTTTATAAAATTTGAAATTTACAACAAAACAGCATGCTAGCTTTTGAGTAACTTAGACTGTTGGCTAGTACACAAATTACCTTATGAACTGTATGTCAATCCACTACCTTCCTTATACTTCAACCTACCCTATCTAAACTTGTCTTAGGAAAACTTGTCCCCTTTCCCCTCTCACTCCAATTACATGTCTGTGTTCTCCAATGCACATCAGGTATCTAGAATACTTTACTGACAACCTACAACATTGTCCAATACTCTTAACCTGTCATCAGAATCCCATACTATCTAACTAGGTTCCCAGATAACATAAACCAGACCTGTATAAGTTCTCCATATAAACTAATTATAAAATGATTAATTTTCTTAAAAATTTCTCCAACTTTTTAAAAAATTGTTTCAGCTATTCTAGTTCCATTGCCTTTCCATGTAAATTTTTGAATCAGCTTGACTACAGACACTAAAAAATTCTACTGCGATTTTAATAGGAATCATATTAAACTTACAGATCAATTTGGAGAGAACTGACATCTTCATTGTGTTGAGCCTTTTCAACCTGATTATGGTATGCCTCTCCTTTTACTGAGGTCTTCTGATTACTTTTATTAGCATTTTGTAGTTTTCAGCATTCAGATCCCATATTCTAGCTATCATTTTTTTGAAGCTAATATAAATGGCATTTTATTTTTAATTTTGATTCCTAGTACATAGAAATATGATTATTTTCTACAAAAGTTGTTCACTGACATTGGCTACATACTTCTCAATAGGTGAACATTCTCATTATTTCCATTCTGGTTGTTCTGTTTGTAAAGATTTTTTTTTTTAATGACATATTAAAAACTCTACCTTCAGTATCCCACAGTTTACTGCTCCCCTGAAAAGAACCTTAATGATTTTCTATTATTAAGCTGGTCTGAGACTATAACCCAATTCTGTAATGTTTATCCACTAGACACAGTAGACGCAGTGCTTTTGTTGTTGTTGTTAGGTGGCGTCGAGTTGGTTCCAACTCACAGCAACCTTATGTACTACAGAACAAAACAATGCCCAGTCCTGTGCCATGCCTAAAATCGTTGTTATTCTTGAGCCCACGCTGCAGCCACGGTGTCAATCGGAAGTAGACTGCCATTGAGGGTCTTCCTCTTTTCCGCTGACCCTGTACTCTGCCAAGCGAAATGTCCTTCTCCAGGGACTGATCCCTCCTGACAACAGGTCCAAAGTATGTAAGATGCAATCTTGCCATCCTTGCTTCTAAGGAGCATTCTAGTTGTACTTCTCTCAAGACAGATTTGTTCATTCTTTTGGGAGTCTGTGGTATATTCAACATGCTTCGCCAACACCACAATTCAAAGGTGTCAATTCTTCGGTCTTCCTTACTTGTTGCCCAGCTTTCGAATGCATATGATGCGAATGAAAATACCATGGCTTGGCTCAGGTGCACCTTAGTCTTCAAGGTGACATCTTTGCTTTTCAACACTTTAAAGTGGTCCTTTGCAGCAGATTTACCCGATGCAATGCATCTTTTGATTTCTTGACTGCTGCTTCCATGGATGTTAATTGTGGATACAAGTAAAACGAAATCCTTGACAACTTCAATCTTTTCTCCATTTATCATGATGTTGCTTACTGGTCCAGTTGTAAGGATTTTTGTTTTCTTATGTTGAGATGTAATCCATACTGAAGGCTGTGGTCTTTGATCTTCATCAGTGCTTCAAGTCCTCTTCACTTTCAGCAAGTCAGGTTGTGTTATCTGCATAACGCAGGTTGTTAAAAAGTCTTCCTCTAAATCTGATGCCCCATTCTTCTTCATATAGTCCAGCTTTTCAGATTATTTGCTCAGTTTGTCATACTGTGGGAGACTGCATTGCTGTAATTCTGGAAGCTATGCCACCAGTATTCAGATACCAGCAGGGTCACCCGTGGTGGACAAGTTTCAGCTGAGCTTCCAGACTAAGACAGACTAGGCAGAAGGACCTGGCAGTCTACTTCCGAAAAGAATTTGCCAGCGAAAACCTTATTAATTAGACAAAGTGCTTATGGCTCACAATAATGTTAGGGTTCTAAGAAAATGTTTTAATTGCTTTTAAAATAAGAAAAAAATGAACTCTTAGGTTGAAGAAAATGGTTTAATATCTAATATTAATATATATGTCTATATAACAACAGTCATAAAATATTTTATTTTTTATGGAGGAAGGGGCCTGTGAAGACAAAAGTACTTAGGGCACAGAGAAATCAAAATGTGACCTTGATTACCATTTGCTTTATTATATTATCAAGGTACAACAAGAATATAAAAACACAACTCAATATGTATCGCACTTTTTAAAAAGCAATCATACATTTAAGCTAATATTGAAGGCTTTAAATATTTTTTAAAACTTCAATAATAGAATGGTATCTCAGTTAATTAAATTTTTTAAATAATTCTATTAACAGAAGTTGTAAAGAGTAATCCCATTTACACAAACACAGAAATACTTGATAATTAAGTTAATGAGGATTTAAAAGAACTATAGAATAGTAACTGTTAAGGGAGGAAAAAAATAAGTGTAAGGGAAAAGGCAAAAAAGGAAGAAGAGAAGGAGGGAGGAAGGGAAAAAGCACTGATTAAAAGAACAAATAGAGCCACTCCTCACTACTTAATTTAATAAAAATGAAAACGGCACCTAAGTAAATTCATAAATTTAATACAATGTCACATAATATTCCCAAAGGATAACTCAAATTTTAAGAAATATACTGATAGTGGGCATGTTTAATTAAAAATATTTTTAATAATATATTAGTATATGTAAACCTATCGATACTGAATAAAAACAAAAAAAATGACAAATGAAAAAATTTTTAAAGTGACAAATTAATAAATTATTAATATGTGAGGAAACAATAAAATAGGGAAAGAAGTAACTAATAAATGCTTCTGGTATAATTGTGTTAATGTAAAGAAAAACAAATTGATCTCTATACCTTCATTACGCATCATAAGAATTTCAGATGGGTTACAAATTTGTTTTTTAACTAAAAAAAAATAGAACATTCTAATAATTCAAGCAGCCGATCAAGTGATTATAGAAAGTGTCTACAAAATGAAGACTACAAAAGTAAAGATAAAATGAAGACCAGCAGAGTGAAAAGGGGGAGGAGGGATTTTGCAACTGGAATGCTAGATAAAAGCTGTTTGTCTCCAACAAACAGGGATGGATCTAGGTTGATATCCAGTCCTCAAGAGACAAACTGTCACAAAATATGACCTTAATCAAAAGCAGACAGAGTTGCACCCGTTTAACGTTTAACCATGTGCCAGGTACTATTCTAAATATATACACTAATAATTTCACAAAACAATCCCCACCAGGAAGTAGGTACGATTTTTCTTCTTACGCAACAAACTAGCAAACTAAGGCCCAGAGAGGTAAGTAACTTCCCAACGTGACACAGCTAAGTGGTGGTAGAGGATTTGAACCCCAGCAGTCTCACTCCAGAGTCCGTGCTCTCAGTCACTCAGCTATGCGGTTCCTTCCTGTATACAACAAAAATTCATGGTCCTTTCATTCTACAAATCTAAGTTTACTAGATATAAATGACTATATTACAAGACAGAAACATGAATAAGAATGCTTTAGATAAGATTGTTTCGGGGATTCAGAGGACAGTGATATTATTTTCAGTAAAGGGGATAAGAAAATTTTTTGTGGAAAAGGTGATCTCTAAATTGGACCTGGAAGGATACGAAACACAGAGGTAGAAAATGGGAAAGGAAAGCATTCCACACTGAAGGAACACGATGAGCAAAGACATTAAATTAAGATAGGAAAGCACTGGAAAATCAAATACTTGAGTTGAAAAGAATGATATGTAAGAGAGAAGTTCATGAAAAATAAATCATTCAGAGGAGTAGAGAGTTTAGACTTAATCCAGTATGGAAAGTAGGGAAGTAACATGGTTACTTACAGCTGTTAAATGGCAACTGGATATAAGAATTGGAAAGAAATGAGACTGAAATGGAAAGAAATGTCAGAGGTAATTCACTAGCCTAGGCATGGTAAGGTATGTCTCAAGTAAAGCGAGGCCAACAGAAACAGAGAAAAAGGAATGGATATGTGGCACACAGTGGTTTACTAAAATTTCAATTAAATTAGTGAACTAACAGGGTCAGAGAGAACAAGATTTAATATACTAAAATGTAATGACCACAAGGATGAGGCCAATTTAGGAGAATCTTTGGGGGCCTGACAGGGGGTACACACTAGAGGCCAAAAAGGGCTAGCATGAACGGGGGGAGAAAGGCAAACTACTCCTGCCTGATTTGGCACATGATTAAGTATTTAAGGAGACTTTACTACATCAACCTTTTCAGAAATATTATGAAGACAATTCAGTAACAAAATAAATGGGGAGGTAACTCTGAGGTTTTAAGTGCAAATGACAGAATAATCTTGCCACTAACAAATACAGGAAACGCAGGAGAAAAAACAGGTTTAAAACAAGAGACATGAGTTCACGTTTCTAGATGGTGAGATTAAGGTCTATATAGTATGATATCGAGAAACAACGCTGGGTCCACAGGACTAGTGCTTGGGTAAAAAGAATCAGCTCTGAAGATACAGGTGTCACCACATACGATACCTGGAAGTTGTGCGTTTTCAAAAGAAAAAGTGTAGACAACAAAAATGGGCTATGGAAAGTTTAAGGAACATCTATATTTAGGAGGGCAGGAGGAAGTGCCAAAGAAGTATCCATCAAAGGGTTAAGATTACCACTAGAAGAATTAAGTATAATATAGCAGTGCTCCCTAACTCTTTTAACATAACATATTCAAATAAAACAATAATATTCATTTGGCACAATGGGGTGAACAGGACTGCTAACAGCTAGATGTTATAAATCCAGGACTTAGGGAAATTATTAATTCGTATACCAGTTAATCCACTCATGACAATGTACAGAAAGCACTGTAATCTAGGCCAAAAGTTCTGGTCTCTACTTCCCTAATCTGTCTCTCAATCGTCACTGCCGCAGATGTGATGTGAAGGAAAACACTCAATAATCATGAAACTTGGTAATTAAGAAATCACTAATGACTCTAAAAATGAGTGAAGAAAGCCAGATTTCAGGAAGTAAATATGGAAAGTAAATATGGAAAAGGGTGATTAATTAAAGAACCAACATTTTTACCAGTCATGTTACCCTAACTAGTTATAAAAAGTAACCTAAAAGGCATGATTTTTCAAGTCTTTCTAGCAAAAACATTCTCTTTTTAAATTAAATTTCAATTATAATATACTTTACCTTCCTAATCCTTGTTTTCTTCTTGGTTATAAAAAGGAAGAACAAAAATCCTTTTTTTAAACTGCAATACTTACCCAGTGCGAGACTGACCAACTTTATCACAAATATCCAAAATGAGGCCCCAGTCCTCAGCGGTATTCATCTCACTGGTTGCTTTCTCTACAGGTTGTAAAAAGAAATTACAAAAACATTATAAAACAAATCTTCAAAAGGTTTATAATCACTTTCAAATTACCAAACTATAATATACCCAAGTATCAATACTAAATCAGGATGTTGCTGTTATTGTTGCTAGGTGACAGAGTCGGCTTCCATGCACAAGTGAATGAAATGCTGCCCAGGCCTGTGCCATCCCCGTGATCAGCTGTGGGTCACACTGTTACGATCCACAGGGTTTTCACTGGCTGATTTTCGGAAGTAGATATCTCGGCCTTTCTTCCTGGTCCCTCTCAGTGTGAAAGTTCTGCTGAAACCTGTTCAGCATCACAGCAACAAGCAAGCATTCACTGACAGACGGTGGTAGCTATGCATGAGGTGAACTGGCCAGGAAGTGAAGCTGCGTCTCTCACATGGAAGGCAAGAGTTCTATCACTGAAAATAGTTGCCAGCTTATCTGATTATGAGATGTTTAGGCTCACTCTTTAGAAAGGGAGGCTTGCTCTTCTTACCTGTAACAATTATTTTCCCCATTCACAATTCAGTTGGCTTTTACTTATTGTAAAAAATAAATCATTGGTTTTTCTATATTAAAAAAAAAAATGTTTATATACAGGTATACCCTCATGTGCAAATAGAAAGATTAAAATAAGTTTTATTTTTTCCATCTAAAAATCGTTGGCTATACTTGCCAGTAAAGGAACACAGGATAAGCATGCTAAAAACCAAACCCATTGCCATCGAGTCAATCCAGATCTCTATCATCATGTTTTAGATAATTATTTATTTTATTTGAGATGGTTTCTTGTGGGGGTGGGGGGATGAAGGAATGAAAACCAAACTTTGACTGAATATTATCCCTTAAAATTTAGAAAATTAAAAACATCAATAGAGGTATAGCAGACCGAACAAAATTATCTAATTTAGCTCCTACCTTAATTACAATAGGAGCCCTGGTGGCGCAGCAGTTAAGAGCCTTGGCTGCTAATCAAAAGGTAGGCAGTTCGAATCCACCAGCTGTTCCTTGAAAACCCTACTCTGTCCTACAGGATCACTATGAACCAGAATCAACTCAATGGCAATGGGTTTTTGGGTTAATTACAATAAAGGGCTTTTTTTTTTTTTAAGGCAAACACACAAGGACAAGAACATTAGAGGAGATAACAGCAACAGTATCTGGAAAGCTGTGTAACAAGATATGCATATGGTAAGCAACTTAAAAGGCTCAGGAAATGTGAACCATATACTGGCAGTAAGAAAAAAGGCTTAAGAACAAACCCGTTTTATATCTCTGAATTCTCTAAAGGCTCAAGAACTGGTAACAGAAAAAAATTTTTGGAATTGAGGATGAAGAGGAAGGACAGCTTAAAGTTAGGGGATTGGATGAAAGCTGTTTGGGATTTAGGGAGGTCCCTACTTCATCTTCCCTACTCAAGGTCATTAGTAACTATCCCCCACAACCCTCTCGCCCCGAGCAAGAGTGAGAGTTTGTTTTCTAGGAGTCAAGCAAAGTTTCTCTGAACTGGGGAACACCTAGCCACAATTGAGACATGGATACCAAAAATAAAGGAATTATGCAATTACATGGAAACCCAGGTGGCGTAGTGGTTAAGTGCTACAGCTGCTAACCAAAAGGTCGGCAGTTCGAATCTACCAGGTGTTCCTTGGAAACCCTGTGGGGCAGTTGTACTCTGTCCTATAGGGTCACTTTGAGTCGGAATCCACTGGAAGGAAACAACAGCAACAATAAAAAAAAGCAATTATATGAATGTTGAGACCTGCTGTGTAAAAGAGTTAACACAGCAGGCCTATTATCCTTTGAAAGGTCAGGTGGCCCTTGGCTGGTGTCTGGGAACTTGGATTTCAGGAGGGTTCCCACCATTCCCATAACTGGTAAGAGTGGCTCACTGAGCCTAAACTGCTAGTGCTGAACACCAGCTTTCCTCCTGTGAGTCTGGAATTTGAGTACGTGCTAAGCAGACAGTGACTACATGATCTACCCGCAATAAAAATCCCGGGCACTAAGTCTCTAATGAGCTTCCCTAGTTGTCACAACTCACTGCTGGAGGAATTAAGTGTATCCCAAGTGACTTCACTGTGAGAGGGCCCTGGGGAGCCTGTACATAGGTTCCCTCCAACTGTGCCCTTTTTCCTTTGCTAATTATGCTTTGCATCCATTAACTGTAATAAATCACAGCCATGAGTATGACTACATGCTGAGTCCTGTGAGTGCTTCTAGTGAATCATTGAAACTGGGGGTGATCCTGGGGATCCCTGCAACACCTACCCTTCAAGAAGCCAACCTATATTGATCACCCACCATCCCCATTCAGACATTCACCTTCAGGCAAAACTTCTCTGGAAACTCTAAGTCAGTCCAAGAGGAAAGACCGAAAGATGATAAAGATAGTATGTGGGGGGAGGGACAGTGGAGGTTCCACAGGCCCACCCCAAAGCTCAAAGTCAACAAGGCCCAACTTCAAGATCAGAGCTTCCAATCTGCTTTGTATTTCTCCGGTATGAACTACAGGCAGATAACCAAGGATTATTAGCTATCCGAGAAAATCACCTAACATAAGATAAGGGACAATTAAAACAAACATAGGAAGGAAAAAAAAGAAAAAAAAAATTTAGAAGAAAGAGAGCCTATGTAGGAGGAAAAAAAACTTCCAAAAAAACTATCATTAATATCTTCTGAAATGACAGCTGTACAGAAGTGCAGGGTAATCAGTTTTGGCTGGAGTACTGTAACTCAAATTCAAACATCACCAAGATCCTCCTAATATTCTCCTTTTTTTAACCTGAGATGGACTGGGCGAGGGGTGGGGGGGAGGGAGTGATGGTCTATACCAAAATTCTTATCTTTAACGACTGGCGTTATGGATTGTGTCCTCCCAAAAAGATAATGCTGAAGCCCTAACCGCTACACCTGTGACGTGACCCTGTTTGGAAACAGGGTCCTTGAAGATGTTATCAGTTAGGTTAACACGAGGTCATACTGGAGTAGGATGGGTCCTAATCCTATATAACTGGTGTCCTTATAAAACAGGAGAAGACAGAGACAAGAAGACAGGGTGCCAGGCCCTATCAAAAGTAGCTTAAAATGTAAAAGAGAAAAATGAAACCAGCAGGTAAAAGCCTAAATATAAGACAGAAAAAGTGTCACAGAAAAAATACAGAGCCCTAAGCAAGCTGAAAGACAGGTAAAGAGCCTAAGCAAGGCAGAGAAAAGTTTCAGGGAGTATTCTTGATATGTTTGGAAACTAAGACAGAGAGAACAGGAATAACAGTGAACTCCTCTGCTTCTATTTAAGTGAATCAAGTCAAGAGTAAAGTTACAACACAGAAAGAGAAGTATAATAGAGAATGTAGCCTGGCTGAAATCTAGACTACTTTCTAAAAGGTTGGAATAATAGGAGAGAGCCACACTAAAATCTAAAATACCAGGTGAAATGTTTATATTAATCCAAGAAACGTCAGAGAGCCAAGAAAGGGTTTAAAATAAGGGAATAATCTGATCAGAGCCAGACTTTTAGAAAGAATTAATCTATTGCCAACGTGTAAGAATGATTTGAAAGAGGGAAAAGAGAAAAACAATAAGAAACTAATACTACTCAGGAAACTAAATGGGTTGCTTAGAAAGCAAACGTGGAAATGCTGTTCAATTTTTTTCTGGCTGGAGTGTACACCAAAAGTATAACTGAGTCAAACAGTTGTAGAACTGTTCAAGCCTCCATATTATATTGTAATGTCCTTAAAAACAATAACAATTTCTACTTTGGCAGTATTTTCAATATCCATGCTCTCAGCATAAGCACTTAATAAATGCTAAATCTAATCATGCATCTGCAATATGAATCCATAAAAGTTATAGAAACACATAGTCCCATTGCCATTGAGTAGATTTTGACTCATAGTGACCCTATAGGACAGAGTAGAACTGTTTTCTCCCGTGGGGCGGCTGGTGGGTTCAAATCGCCAACTTTTTGGTCAGCAGCTGAGCGCTTAACCCCTGTGCTATCAGGGCTCCTTAGAAACACACAGTAAAACAAAATCAAAACCAAAACCAAACCCAGTGCCATCGAGTCGATTCCTATTCACAGCAACCCTACAGGTCAGAGAAGAACTGCCCCATAGAGTTTCCAAGGAGTGCCTGGTGGATTCAAACTGCTGACCCTTTGGTTAGCAGCCGTAGCATTTAACCACTACACCACCAGGGTTTCCAGAAACACACAGTAAAGACCTTTAAACGTACCTAGTTCAACCAAAGACACAAGCTACCACCAATGACTGCCCTGACAGGGAACAGAACAGAATTCCTGACAGAGCAGGAGAAAAGTGGGGTGCAGAACTCAAATTCTAGTAAAAAGACCAGAGTTCATGGTCTGAGACTAAAGGAACCCCAGAAGACATAGCCCCTGGACTCTTTGTTAACGCAGAACTAAAACCATTCCCGAAGCCAACTCTTCAGACAATGATTAGGCTGGACTGTAACACATAAAACGACACTCATGAAGAGTGTGCTTCTTAGTTCAAGTAGATACACGAGACAAAATGGGCAGCTCCTGTCCAGAGGCAAGATGAGAAGGCAGAAATGGATACGAGCTGGCTGAGTGGACATGGGAAATCCGGGGTGGAAAGGAGGAGTGTGTTGTCATATTATAGGGATAGCAACTAGGGACACATAACAATGTGTGTATAAATGTTTCTTTGAGAAACTAATTGGAACTGTAAACTTTCACCTAAAGCACAATAAAAAAAAAAAAGTATGTAGTTGAATGGTGTTCAAATTTTACTTTGAAATGCAGACATACTTTTCAAAAAAAAAAAAAAAAACATCCTAAGAGAAACTCAGTATGTAAAGCAAATCCAAGCAGAGCTGCTCTGATTGAGGAGTCTGAGAGTCCTGTCCCACAGGCCTTCAACCCCTCTGAGATAAAAAAAAAACATTGAGAGTCATCTTAATCAACGTCCCCTAGTCTAACATTTACTTTATTTTAGAAAAGGAAAGCAAGTTTTTACTTTGATCTGGTAGTGCATTTAATGGACTATGCTCAACTACTAACCTAAGGAAACCCGGGTGGGGTACTGGTTAAGAGCTACAGCTGTTAACCAAAAGGTCAGCAGTTTGAATCCACCAGGAGCTCCTTGGAAACTCTATGGGATAGTTGTACTCTGTCCTATAGGGTCGCTTTGAGTCGGAATCGACTCGACAGCAACAGGTTTGTTTTTTTTTTAATCAAAGGTTGGTGGTTCGAACCCAACCAACGGTGCTGTGGAAGAAAGGCCTGGCAATCTGCTTCCATAAAGGTTACAGCCAAGAAAATCTTATAGAGCAGTTTTACTGTGTAATACATGGGTTGCCATGAGTCAGAATCAACTTGACAGTAACTGGTTTGGTTTGGTTTTACTGACTGGTAACCAAAGAACCTGTTTTTGGAAAAATCACAATGCATTTTTTTAAAGGAACATACTTAAAACCTAAAACCTAACACCTATTTAAAAACTTATTAAAACATAACTATTGAAAACTTAATAGTTAAATAAAAAATGTCTGGCCTGTGTCTGAACTAGTATAAACTGTCTGTTATCATAATTAATATGCTCTTAAAGCTTCTAAATTAACAGCATACCCAGGAGTGTCTTGTACAGATGTTAGCAGCTATAATGCTCTATAAGCACTTACGAACTACCTTCTTTACTTTCCTACACATAAGTCAGATCAGCATCTGATTCAAACTCATATATATCAGAAATGCAACTCATCTCAGAGCTCTAAAATTGTTCACATAATTTACTGATGTTCCCCAAGATCAACAAACGCAATAGCACAGCTCCTTTTGATTATAAAACAAATATTTTTAAAATCAGAAAAACTATTAATAGCAGTTTAACATGGTTTTCTGAAGAGCAAATGAACTCAAAAACAATTATTTTCTAGGCAAAAAATAGGGTTTGTGGGAAAGAGAAAGCCAACAAACAAAATACATAACAAAGCTTCATAATGATCTCATTTTTTTTCTGTTTGCCCCCAATACCTTTTTTTTTTTTTTACTGTACTTTAGATGAAGGTTTACAGAACTAGCTTCTCATTAAACAGTTTGTACACATACTGTTTTATGACATTGATTAACAACCCCATGACATGTCAACACTCTCCCTTCTCGACCCTGGGTTCCCAATTAACTGCTTGGTTGAGTTCTTTATCTCTTCATTTGACACTTAGGGTTCCAGGACTGATATCTGCCTCTGTTTTACTTAATTTTTGGGGTCTTTGCTGTGAAGGGACAGCGTGGTGCTTCTGTTTATAGCGCCATATTGGCTTGGCCTCCCATATTAATCTCATTTTATCCTCAGGCTATCCTCACACTAACTCTCAAAAGGGATTTAGAAATTTGCCCAGCAGTAATCAGCAAATGTGCTGCAAAAGACCTCTTTACAGTATGAAGAAGTAAAATGCCACTTTGAAGACTAAGTTTCTCCTGACCCAAGCCACGGTATTTTCAGTCACCTAATATGCAAACAAAACCTGGACAATGAAAAAAGACTGAAGAAGAACTGATGCATTCAGATAGTGGAACTGGCAAAGAATACTGAATATATCAAGGACTGCCAGAAGAATAAACAAATCTGTCTTGGAGGGAGTACAGGCAGAGTGCTCCTTAGAAGGAAGACGGTGAGATTTCAACTCGTTTACTTTAGACGTGTCATCAGGAGGGGCCCAAGTGCTGGAGAAAGACATCACACTTGGTAAAGTAGGGGGTCAGCAAAAAAAAAAAAAAGAGGGAGACCCTCAATGAGATGGATTGACACAGGGCTGCAACAATGGTCTCAAACACAGTAATGATTGTCAGGATGGCACAGGACCGGGCAATGTTTTGTTCTGTCATACATAACATAGTTCCCTGTGAATTAAAGCAAACACCACTGCACCTAACAACAGCAGCAAATCACACACATAGCCTCATTTGAATTTCAAGAGTCTTCTCCTTGGATTGGAGAATTTTTTCCGATAAGCAGCTACTTTTAGTTTTCTCAAGATTTAGGACTGCCCACGGGAGGTGGGAAAGGCTGACAAGATGACTGCCCATCATGCTCAGGCTGAGGGGGAAAGGACTGGAGATTCAATCAGCTTGGAGATTAACAGTTCCTTAAGAACGACCATTAAGAAAAACAAGTCTTAAAGCCATTATCCTCTTCTTGAGATTACTGGAGACAATTCTTCAGAAAGTCTCATCAAATGTCCCTGTCTCTCCTGGTTTTTGGAAATTGTATCTACAACAAAGAAAAGCAATCTGAAGCTCTGTTAAACAGAAAGAGAAGCAGGTATCAAAGGAACACCATGGAAGCACCTCAAAGAAGAGCACAAAATAGAGATGATAACCTAAAAAGCATTAGAAAGAACAGCTTTCAGGACAGGTGAAATAGGAAGAGAAGAAAGAATAGCACTTCTCAGTAATCCAGCCAATATCAGACCTTAACATACCTATATTCAGAACTTTTTAATTTCTCAGAGTATGTTTTGACAGTAACTCACTATACACCCTAGAATCTGAGTGGTCCCCAAAGGTACCACACCTATTTCTAACTTTATTATAAAAGGAACTAAGATGCTTATGTTGCTTACTATATGCCCAGTTCTATGCTAAGTGATTTACATGCCTCATCTTAAAAAAACACTAATGAGGACTAATGAAGAAAAGGATATGTCAGGCCAGAGAAACCACACCAGTGGTGCAAAACCAATTAAGTGTGAAATATGTCTTCAGGAAAGTGATGGAAGGTGAGACTGGAGAGGTAAAAAGGAGCCAAATGCTAAAAGGGCTTACATGCTACGCTGAGAAGTTCAAATGACGTGAAAGCTGTAGAGATTTGCTGAAATATTTTAATCGGAGGAGTCATAGGATTACATTTATATTTTAGAAATATCACTGTCAGCAGCCTGGAAAATGCCTGGCACAGACTTGAAGCAAGGAAAACAGAGGCTCACTAACAGTTGCAGTAAGAACAGAAAGCATGGGAGGGAGGGATGAGTGGATTCAAGAACTCTCAGGAAAATAAATACAGACTACTGCAATACCAGAGTCCTTGAGGGCATATTCATCATGCCCTCATAGTAACCGAAACACCAAACCCATTGCCATCGAGTCAATTCCAACTCATAGCGACCCTACAGGACAGAGCAGAACTGCCCCAAAGTCACACTGATGGTAAGCAGCAAACCTGGGATTTGAATCCAGCAGTGTGGCTCCAGAGTCTTGAATTCTTAATTAAAAAACCCAGTGTCCTCGAGTCGATTCTGACTCGTAGTGACAGAAAGCTAAATTGCCTCCTAAGACTCCAAGGGAAAAAAGAGTCAAAAGAGAAGTGGCTCTAGAACTGAGCCTCAGGGCAACTGACATTTGGAAGTCACAAAAAAAGAGAAGCAAGAAAGAGACTAATAAGGAGCTAAGCAGAAAATCAAAAAAAGTTTGTTGTCCTGGAAGTCAAGTAAATACTGTATATCAAAAGGAGTGCTAAGACATTAAGAAAGAAACAGACTAGAAATCAACCTTTGGATTTGGCAAAATGGAAGTCACCAGGAGCTGTGAAAAAAAAGCTTGTTGAAATGAGCTATTCTTACAATTCAAAAGTTGAATTACAGCAAGAAATATGATGTTCAAAAAGAGAATCATTTATTCAGTAAGTATTTATTAATAATAAATTAATAATTTGTTATATTAAATGTTAGTAATAAATTAATTATAATTAATAAACTGAATGTTTATTAGTGCCAAGCACTGGCCTAGATGCTGGCGATCTATCAGTGAACAAAAACTAAAAAAACCAAACCCAGTGCCGTCGAGTCGATTCCGACTCATAGCGACTACAGGACAGAGTAGAACTGCCCCATAGAGTTTCCAAGGAGCGCCTGGTGGATTTGAATGGCTGACCCTTTGGTTAGCAGCTGTAGTGCTTAACCACTACGCCACCATGGTTTCCATCAATGAACAATCCTCATGGGGCTTACATTTAGTACTGTGTTTCGGCATTTCTTTCGGGAAAAAGCAGCTGCCAGCATTTTTCTTTACATGAAAAGTCATATAACATAAGTCAGTGGATTTCTGATTCACAGTTTCAGTGTATGAATAAAGCTCAGGATAATTAATTTGGTAGAAGTGCAACTATATACAAATAATTAGTAATTATAACATATGAGTCAGTGGGAGTTACTTTAATATTGAAATATTGGTGGACAAGTGTGAAGGAATTCTGTCAAATAAATTCTACATACAGCATTCTACAGGCTATACTAGTACCAGGTTTAACATAGGCACCTATTTGACTCTGTCCAAGGATCATTTACTGACAGTCTCTTTAGGGTCTTCTCAGACTAACCTACATGGTATGTCAATACATGGATCACGAGAGAATTGATCCAAAGAGCAAACATGACTAACTTGAAAAAGTAAACTTTTCTGGAACAAAACAACATCAAGAAACTTATTGTCTAGCAGGCGCAACTGACATTTTCAATTTAAGGAACATTTATTAAGCACTAATATGTGGCAATCTCTAAAACAGCCAAAGGACATGAGATAAGCTACTGCCGTCTTTAATGCTAAATAATTTGATAAAGACAAAAAGTTGTTACAGGAGTTTGGGAAAAAGTAGAAATTACAGTGGGCTACAGCAGAGGGTCTCAACTGGGAACGATTTTGTTTCCCCAGAGGACATTTAGCAATGTCTGGAGAATTTTTTTTTTTTTTTCATAACTGGGGGGCACTGGCATCTAGTGGGTAGAAGCCAGGAATGCTACTAAACATCTTACATTGCACAGGACAGGCACCCACTACAAGGAATTACCTGGTCCAAAATGTCTATAGTGCTGTGCTGTTGAGAAACCCTAGGATAGAGTAATCAGGAAATGATTCAAGTAAAACAAGTTGGATTTTGAGTTGGTCTTAAAACATGAGGATATGTAGAAAGGTAGAATAATAGAAGCAAAAGCACAAAGACAAGAAGGAGCCTGTGCTTGAACTGGGTGGTGCAGGTAGGGAAAAGATTTGATGTTTAGAAATGTACCTGAATCCAATGGAAATGCACATTCAAAAAGTCAGTAGCTTATATGGAAACCAAACTTACTGGATTCATTGAGACTATAGGAGACCCCTAAAGTTTTTAAACCTTCAACCAAAACTATCACATGAAGCCATCATTACACTAAACAACAATTTAGCTCAATAAATAAAGAAGACTTGTCTTGAGCACTGCACTCTTAAAAAGAATCACCTATATGAGTTCAAAGTGACAACAGTTAATCTAAAGCACAGGCGACAACTTTAAGGAGAATCTAAATTAATGGTGATATAACAACATAGGTAGAGATAGTAAAAATGGTGACACTGTGAAATATGTAACCAATGTCACTGAACTGCACATGTAAAGACTGTGAACAGATGTATGTTACGTATACTGTCATCAAAAAAAAAAAAAAAAAGTAGAACAAACAGGTGATTAGGTAGTTGGTAGCTAGATGATATATGGTTATGAAAACTAGATAAAGGTGCTAGAGACAAATGACACAAGTATTAAGAAGTTGTTTTAGGCATATGCCATAAAGATTAATGTAATGAGGTGTAAAATTGCTTTAGAGCAGCAACCATGTCTTGGTCATCATCGTATCTCTTGTCTCACTGAGCACTGTGTCCCATAAATAGTGTATGCTAAGTGTTTATAAAATTAAATGCAATTTTCCAATTAAATATTTATTATTATTATTTTTGTTAGGTGCCGTCAAGTCTGTTCTGTATCATTAGTGATGACTAAAGTTCCATCCACTGCTGAAATTCAGGATATCTTTTTAAACTAGGACAAAAAAAAAAAGCTATCATTTATTGCCAACTATATAAAGGCCCTATAGTAGGGCCTCTACACATATTATTTCATTTAATCACAGAACAGAACGATGCGTTTTGCCCCACTTCAAAGATGAAAACATCAGGACTCAGAGTTTAAGTAACTTTGGCAGTGTTAAGATTGAACCCTTTTCTAGTCTTAACCCAAACCTCCAAGCTTCAGTTAAATGCTCTAAGTGTTAAAAAAAAAAAAAGTAAACTTCAACACCCACCTTTCATAATTAAAATATGCAAGGATATATAAACTCCATAAAGTTTTACTTATACATCTTTATGTTCTAATTATTAGTCTCCTTAAGGACATGGTATTTGGCACACTTCCACAGTTGTATGCCAAGGTTAATTCCTACATACATTCAAATCATTCCAAAATTCTCTTCCAGGAAACTCAAACTCCCGTAATTATTTCCTTCAGATCAGAATGATTATAAGCAAAAAGTTGGCCCATTTGAATCTGTATGATGAAACCTAATACAAACGATTCAGAAAATGGCGAAAAATCGGCATTTCAAATTCCTTTCCAGATTCAAGGTCCTCTTCCATACTCCTTAAAGTCCAGAGACCTAGCTTAAAAAAGGCACCAAAATGGGTCAGGTCCTCAACACTGTTTCAGCTACTGCCAAGTATTTCATCTTCATCTCCTGCAACGTTTTCGAGATTCTACCCTTAACCAGAAGAAGCTCCCTCCTCCAGATACAGTTACAAAAGAGATTTTTAAATCCTCTAAGGAACCTTTTATTATACTGAATATAACAGGAACTGACATGGACTGGATATACCATGTCTGTCTTAGAAGAAGTACAGCCAGAAAGCTCCCTGGATGCGAGGATGGCGAGACTTGTCTCGCATACTTTGGACAAGTCATCAGGAGGGATCAGTCCCTGGAGGAGGACATCATGCTTGATAAAGTAGAGGGTCAGCGAAAAAGAAGAAGACCCTCAACGAGATGAACTGACAGTGGCTGCAACAATGGGCTCAAGCATAACAACGATTGTGAGGATGGCGCAGGACCCGACAGTGTTTCGTTCTGACGTACACAGGGTCGCTATGAGTCGGAACTGACTCGACTGCACCTAACAACAAGGAACCTTACCTAAAATACTCTGCTAGACCTAGGCGTTTAACACTTGTCCAGGTAAACACTTTGCCACAAGGCTATAATCCCACTCTTGCCGGTTCTTCCGGAAGCACTGTTCCGGCGCCAGATGCTCCACCAGCTGTTCCTCCCAGGCTCTCTACACCAACCCCTTAAGCAATGCTTTCAATACCCACAGTCCTACCTCAAGGCCTATTTCGCAGTCTCTCTGAGTCCCATCCTAAGAGGATGCGCCAAGCCCACAATCTTCTCCAAACTGTTAAGGAAGCAGTCTCTGGACAGGGGAAGACCTCGGCTCTGGCCTGGGACTCCAAAATAAATGCAGAGAGCGGGCAGAGCGGGACTGCAGTCTAGTGGGGGATGGACATGGAGCGGCAAAAGCACTTACCAACATCCTGATCGAAAGGATTGGTGGCAAAGAGAGGCATCTCCACTGCGTGCCGAGGTGTCCACGGGACTCCCCCTCGACACCACGGGAGTCAGGGCGCGAAGCAGGAAGGAAGACTCCTCAGGCAAAGACAGCAGCAGAGGCGGACTCTACAGGGTCGGCGACAGCTCCTCCTCTCACCCACCCCCAGCAACCGCGGCAGCGGCAGCGGCGGCGGCGGCAACAGCGAAGAAGCCGAGAAGGCCCCGCGCGCGGAGCATGCCGGGAATCTGAGTGCCCTCCCTGCTGCCTGCCTGGAACCCGCCCCGCCAAATCAGGCCCGACCAAGCGCCCCCGCCGCCTGACTCCCCTTTTTGATGAGTCACACATAAGAGTGGGAGTAATGCCTGTGTTTTCTGTTTTTCCCTTAGTCGGGATTCTCCGCATGGGCGGGGTCCTCCGGGCGCGCCGAAGCCAACAAGCTCCACCAGGAGTCAGTCAGAGACTGAAGAGAAAGAGAATAGCGTTTGGGTTGAGCGATCACGTTTTCTTCGCTCGCTCTGTCAGTTGTCAAAACCTTACAGCCCCTATGGAAGGGAATGGAAACGCTTTCAGTTTGGGTCATTTTATAAGTAAAAAGGCTATGCATTCCATTCGCTGTCTGAGGTGAGCATTAAAACTTGTTTGGATGAAGTCCTGTGAGCTGAACGGATTGGTTGGAATCCCTAAAGAGAGGAGCGTCGGGACGCCCGACTCCTTAGGAGAAGAGAGGTAACGCTGGCACCTTCCCGAGAGTCGCTAAACGCCCGAGGGACTCTCTGTCGAAAGCACTTCTGGTAGGGCGTTGGCATCTACTGACTCCTAATCGTGCAGTCATTAAGTAGTTGTGGATTTTACAGGAGTCACACTCAAGAATTTCTACAGCGCCCTCCCCCAACCAAAACCACACCAAACCTGTTGCCGTCCAGTCGATTCAACTGAGCAAAAAAGACAACCGAAAAAGAGAACTAGAAACTAATTAGTGATTCCTAGCAATTTAATATGTTTAACAATTTTATCTATAAGTTTACTAAGTAAAAATTGTCTATGTGATGTAGAAATTTTTAGGAGCATGTACTAGAGATTTTCTGTCCCACTTGGAGCAAATTTACTGAGGGTATCTTGCATATAAATTAAAATTATGTAAATTATACCGAAATCATACTTCCGAGTGTGGCATGTTAATTATTTGCAACATGTCAACAAGATTGATATGGTAGTATAAAAACACTGGAGCCCCTGGGTGGTAAAATGGTTAACCCTCTCAGCTGGTAACCAAAAGGTTGGAGGTTTGGGTCCACCAGAGGTGCGTTGGAAGAAAGGTCTGGTGATCTACTTCCAAAAAATCAGTATTCAAAAACCCTATGGAGCACAGTTCTGCTCTGACACACATGGAGTCACCATGGGTCAGAAGTGACTCCACAGCTATTAGTTATATAAGGACTGCTTACAAAATCCATTAAAAATGAATTCTCACTTCTGAAAGTAAAAAATGCAAATAAAGCAGCAGTTAGCTTTTTATAACAGTTAAAGTACTGGTTTTTTTTTTTTACTACTCAAAGATTAAAAAGAATATTACTGTTAAATTCTTAATGGTGTGGGGAATCATATCTGCACATATTGTTGACTGAAGTGTAAATTAATATAATCTTCCTAAAGGAAATATTTGAATTATTCACATTTTTTAAAAAGCTTGTGGTATGTAGCAAGCTTTTTAAAAAATGTGAATAACTTTGGCCCCAGCAATTCCACTTGTTGAAATTTTTCCTAAAGATAGTCTTAAAACCCATCAACAAAGATATTCATAGCAACATTATTTTTAATATCAAAGTGCTCTAATCCACTTAAATGTCCAACGCTAACATTAGACTGGAAACCCTGGTGGTTGAGTGCTAAGGCTGCTAACCATAAAAGTCGGCAGTTTAAATCCATCAGGCGTTCCTTGCAGACTCTAGGGGGCAGTTCTACTCTGTCCTAAAGTGTCACTATGAGTTGGAATCAACTTAAAGGCAACGGGTTTTTTTTAAGATCAGACAAATTGCTTCACCTCTTGAAGCCTCAGTTTCCTTGTATGTAAAAAATGGTGATAATAATAGGATTGTAAGGATCAGATGGAGCCTTGGTGGTGCAGTGGTTAAATGTTTGGCAGCTAACCAAAAGGTTGGCAGTTCCAGTCCACTAGCTGCTCCTTGGAAACTCTGTGGGGCAGTTCTCCTCTGAGTCAGAACTGAATCCACAGCAACAGGTTTGACTTTTTTTTTTGAGCATCAAATGGGTTAAAACAATTAAAACCCTTGTTGAGTGCCATCAAGTGGATTCTGACTCACAGAGACCCTATATGACAAAGTAGAACTGCCCCATAGAGTTTTCTTGAGTAATATTTATGGAAGCAGATCACCAGGTCTTTCTGCTTTAGAGCTGCTGGGTGAGTTTGAACCACCTGCTTCGGTTCACAGCCAAGCACTTAACCCAGGGTCTTAACCATTGTACCACCAGGGCTCCCTCAAAGCCCTTAACCCACTGCCATCAAGTTGATTCCAACTCATAGCAACCCCATAGGGTTTCCAAGGTTGTAAATATCTACAAAAGCAGACTGCCACATCTTTCTCCCACGAAACTGCTGGTGGTTTCAAACCACCGACCTTTTGGTTAGCAGTCGATAGCTTTAACCACCATGCCACCAGGGCTCCTCCTTCAAAGCCCTTACCAAAAAAAAAAAACAAACCCCTTGTCATTGGGTCAACAGAGTCGAACTGCCTCACAGGATTTCCAAGGAGCAGCTGGTAGATTTGAACTGCCGACCTTTTGGTTAGCGGCTGAGCTCTTAACCACGGTGCCACCAGGACATATTTTAAAAAAAAACCTCAAACCCGTTGCCATCGAGTTGATTCCGACTCAGAGCAACCCTATAGGATAGAATAGAACTGCCCCATAGAGTTTCCAAGGAGCGCCTGGTGGATTCAAACTGCCAGCCTTTTGGTTAGCAGCCATAGCTTTTAACCACTACACCACCAAGCATATAACCCGAAAAAAAAAACGTTGCCATCGAGTTGATTCTGACTCCTAGCGACCCTACAGGACAGAGTAGACCTGCCCTATACGGTTTCTAAGGAGCACCTGGTGGATTCAAACTGCCGACCTTTTGGCATGTGTTAAGCACCAAATAAGTGTTAGCTGCTGTCAAGTCAGCCCCTGACTCATGTCAACCCCGTGCACAACAGAATGAAACACTGCTCTGTCCTGAACCATCTCCGTGATAGATTGCACATCAGACTGTTGTGATCCACATGGCTGTGAGAAGTAGAGCGCAAGGCCTTTCCTCCTAGTCCATCTTTGTTGGGAAGCTCCCCTGAAGCCTGTTTAGCATCATAACAACGCACAAGCCTCCAGGACAGAGGTGATGGCTGCTCATCAAGTGCATTGACTGGGAATTGAACCTGAGTTTTCCACATGGAAGAGGGTAGTTCTACCACTGAACCTCTAATGCCTCATGCATAAGGGTAAGGAATCATTATAATTAGTATTGGTATAAATAAATTAGAAGAAGCTCTGGTGGCACAATGGTTAAGCGCTCAGCTGCTAACCAACCAAAAGGTTGATGGGTCCAACCTGCCAGCGGCTCCGTGGAAAAAAAGACCTGGCAATCTGCTCCCATAAAGATTACAGCCTAGGAAACCCTGTGGGGCAGTTCTTTGTCAAATAGAGTTGCTGTGAATCATAATTGACTCAGTGGCACACAACCACATAAATTATAGTAAACTACAGAGCCATTGAAAGTGATAATATAGATCTGTATTTACATTACCTTACTTTTAAAAAACAGGTAACAAAACTGTGTCAAGTTACAAAATACCCCAAATAAAGACTGAAAGGGAATACAGGAAAATATTGACATGGTGAACGGTAAAATTCTGGATGATTATTGTTTTTTATACATTTTGCATTTTTCAAATGTACTAATAATGAACATACATTTAAGCATTAAAAAATGTTAAAAACTAACGATGTACAAAATATAGTCTTAGTACCACCAGTTTCTTACATTCTTGAGGGGACAGTACCAGACCAAAACCTTGATTGTATTTCATTATGACAAGTATAAAATTCTTAACTACTGATATGTACTTTAAGCAGGGCTTTCTCTCTGAAAAATCTGCTCTTGATTACTGAGCTGAGCAAAATCGGGTGACAATTTGTCTATCTCGAGTTCCTGAGCAGTGTCTAGGGCACATTATCATACTTGCCCTGTATCAGAGCCAGATATTTATGAAAATGCATGTAGTCTTGCTTTGTGTTCCAGTAACCAGACTGAATTATTCTGTCACCAGCAACAAGCTAGTGATCAGATTGTTTAAGACTTGATCATCCATATGTGAGCCTTAGAAATAATCAAGGAATAACACATGTTAGTCTTGGTAGCATTATCCATTTATCCTGACCTAGAAGAATGACTTATTTAAAAAAATCCCTCTTTAGCTTTTGGGGATCGTTCTCATTAATATGATGTAAATGATAAACATTTTTAAAATGGAAAATTTATGATATTATTGTTACGTTTAACATAAAAGCCAAATGTCAAAGTGAAATGGATTGTTATGTTGAGATTAAATTTCTCTTATTATTCCTTTAAACCATTGTTGGCAGTTTTTTAAGTACTGCAATTGTATTGAAAAACAGCTATAAAGAATATGTATCAATTTCACATTAAAATGTTTTGGTAATATTATGTGTGTTTAATAAACTCTATGGTTAATTGCAAAATGTTACATCCCTTTATTCTTAGTTTAATTTTGAAAACTCTTCTCCATTAAAAAATAGTAATAATACAAGTACCAATATGCAAATGGACTTACTCCAGGAAAAATCTACAATTTTAAGATTTAGGAGAAGGAAAATCCTAGGGACATTATTAACATTTTAACATTTCCAGCCCAAGTAGGAATGATTAGTAATATTTCCCCAATTTAGCCCTTCCTTTCGAGCCTCATTATCACTACTTTAATTCAGACCCTCATCATGTTTTGGGTGAATTACTACATTCACCTCTTATTCTGCTTTTCTCCCTTCCTACCTGTCTCCAAATTATTCTCCACACTCCTGCTAGACAGATTTTTCTAATACACAAATCTGATTATGACATTCTCCCACATCTTTAGTGCTGCTATAACAGAAACACCACAAGTAGGTGGCTTTTTAGCAAACAGAAGTTTATTTTCTCATAGTTTAGGAGGCTACAAGTCCAAATGGAGGGTGCCGGCTCTGGGGGAAGGTTCTCTCTCTGTTTCAGCTCTGGAGAAAGGTCCTTGGGCCTTCTGAGCATCTGCTCCTGGGCAGTCTTCCTGTGGCTTGGCGTGTCTCTTCCCCATCTCTGCTTTGCTAGCATGTTTCTTTTATATCTCAAAAGAGATTGACTCAAGATACCAAAAAAAACCCAAACCTGTTGCCATCGAGTCATTTCCAACTCATAGTGACTGTCACGGATTGAATCGTGTCCCCCAAAAATATGTCAGCTTGGTTAGGCCGTGATTCCCAGTATTGTGTGGTTGTCCTCCATTTTGTGACTGATGTAATTTTCCTTTGTGTTGTAAAGCCTAATCTCTGCCTGTGGTTAATCAGACAAGATTAGATTATGTTAAAGAAGATTGGGGATTGTAATACCCTTACTAAGCTCACATCCCTGATCAAATGTAAACGAAGTTTCCCTGGGATGTGGCCTGCACCTCCTTTTATCTTACAAGAGATGAAAGGGAAGCAAGCAGAGAATTGGGGACTTTATACCATCAAGAAAACAACGTTGGGAGCAGAGCCTGTCCTTTGGACCTGAAGTTCCTGCACAGAGAAACTCCTAGACCGTGGGAAGATTGATGACAAGGACCTTCCCCTAGAGCCGATGGAAAGGGAAAGCCTTTTACTGTAGCTGACACCCTGATTTGGACGTCTAGCCTACTAGACTATGAGGGAATAAATTTCTCTTTTTTAAAGCCGTACACGTGGTATTTCTATTACAGCAGCACTAGATGACTAAGAACTTTCCTATAGGGTTTCCAAGAAGTGGCTGGTGGATTTGAACTCCCCACCTTTTGGTTAGCAGCTGAACGCTTGCCCACTTCACCACCAGGACTGAAGATACACCCTACACTAATCCTGCCTCATTAACATAAAGACAGCCCATTCCCAAATGGGATTATAACCACAGGCATAAAAAGCAAAAAACCAAACTCATTGCCATCAAGTCAATTCTGGCTGATAGCGACCCTATATGTTTTAGTCATCTAGGGCTGCTATAAGAGAAATACCACAAGTGGATGGATGGCTTTAACAAAGAGAAGTTTATTCTCTCACAGTTTAACAGGCTACAAGTCTGAATTCAGGGCATCAGCTCCAGGGAAAGGCTTGCTTTCTCTGTTGGCTCTGGAGGAAGGTCCTTATTAATCTTCCCATGGTGTAGGAGCTTCTCTGCTCAGGTACCCTGGGTCCAAAGGATACACTCTGCTCCCGGTGCTGCTTTGTTGGTAGCTTGAGGTCTCCCCCTCTGCTTGCTTCCCTTTCCTTTTATCTTTTGTAAGATAAAAAGTGGTGCAGGCCACACCCCAAGGAAACTTCCTTTACGTTGGATCAGGAATGTGACCTGAGCAAGGGTGTTACGTCCCACCTGTCTTGGTCATCTAGTGCTGCTATAACAGAAATACCACAAGTGCGTGGCTTGAACAAAGAGAAGCTTATTCTCTCACACTTCAGTAGGCTAGAAGTCCGAATTTAGGGAGCCGGCTCCAAGGGAATGCTTTCTCTCTCTTTTGGCTCTGGAGGAAGGTCCTTGTCATCAGTCTTCCCTTGGTCTCAGAGCATCTCAGCACAGGAACGTCAGGTCCAAAGGACGTGCTCTGCTCCCGTCACTGTTTTCTTGGTGGTATGAGGTCCCCCTGTCTCTCTGCTCATCTCTCTTTTATATCTCAAAAGAGATTGGCTTAAGACACTAATCTTGTGGATCTCATCGATATAACTGTCACTAATCCATCTCATTACATCATAGTGTTGGGATTTACAACACACAGGGAAATCACATTAGAGGACAAAATGGTAGACAATCATACAATACTGGGAATCATGACCTAGCCAAATTGACATATTTTGGGGGGACACAATTCAATCCATGACACCACCCTAATCCTCTTTAATATAATCTAATCTTGCCTCATTAACCACAGGCAGAGATTAAGATTACAGCACATAGGAAAATTATAAAACAAAATGGAGACAACCACACAATATTGGGAATCATGGCCTAACCAAGTTGACTTATATTTTGGGGGGACACAGTTCAACTCATGACACTATAGATTAGAGTGGAACTGGCTCATAGGGTTTCCAAGGAGTGGCTGGTGAATTTGAACTGCCAATCTTTTTGGTTAGCTGCCAAACTCTAACCACTGCACCACCAGGGCTCCAACCACAGGCATAGAGGTTAGGATTTACAACACATATTTTGGAGGGACATTATTCAATCCATAACACCCGCTAAAAAATTTGTAAATGACTCTTCAGTCAACCCGTCATCCCATAAATATTTATCAACTCCTTATGTGTGCCAGGTACCATTCTAAATGCTGGAAATATCATAGGGATAAAAGTTCTTTGTGATAAAACCTTTTTTGGAGTACAGCCTATGGAGAAGATAGTCATTATATAAATAATTAAAGTTAATTGCATGATTACAAATGTGTGGTGTAGTCTATTGCCTTCAGAATTAAATCCTAAGTCTTCAGTATTACATTCGTAATGAGCTGTCCCTTGAGTACCTCTTAAACCTCATTCTTCTCACTCTTTTCTCATCCTCTAGTCTTTCTGAACTGCCTAATCATCCAAGTGCTCTCATATTTTCTCATAGCTTAAAACATGCAACTCCTTCTGCCTTCCCCGCTCTTCTTCCATTTAGTTCCTACATCTTCTCTAAATCACTCAGATATCACTTCCCAGAAGCCTTTCCTGACTCAGTACCTGGCCAGTAATAGAAACAAACAAACAAAAAAACCCAAACCCAGTGCCGTCGAGTCAATTCCAACTCATAGCGACCCTAAAGGATAAAGTAGAACTGCCCCGTAGAGTTTCCAAGGAGTGCCTGGCGGATTTGAACTGCCGACCCTTTGGTTAGCACTTAACCACTATGCCACCAGGGTTTCCAAAATAAGCACTTAATAAATATTTGTTAGTTAATTTATTGATTGGCCACCTATATTACAACATTTAATGGTATTATGTCTCTTCTAGGTGTCTGATACTACGTAAATACCACCCCAAACTAGTGTCTTAGGTCAACAGTAATCATTTCTTTTGCTTACAAAGTAGGAATTTGGTCAGGGCTCAGCAGGGACAGCTTGTCTCTTTTCAAAGCAGTGTCATCAGGGGTGGCTCAAAGTTTGGTGTGACTCAACACCTGGGGGGGTGCAAACATTTGAAAGATTGCTCACTCCTGTCTGGCAATTGATGCTGACAGTTGGCTGAGTCACTGGGGCTGTCAGCCAGAACATCTACATGTGACTTCCCCAGTGTTGGCTTGGTTTCTCCCAGTTTATTGAATAGATACTAAGCTAAGCATTCCAAGAGGCAGGAAGAGTATACAGCCAGTTTCTTAAAGTGTGGGTAGGGAAATGGGCACAGCATCATTTCAGCCATATTGGACAAACAGTCACAGAATCTTCACTCAAGAGGAGAAGAAATAGACCTCACTTCTTGATGGAAGGAATGTCAAAGAATTTGATGACCATATTTTAAAACTACCACAATATTGTAACTTTTTACTTGTTTGTTCTAGCATTAATCTGTAAGTCATTTACCTCTGTATTTTCAGGCTTTTCACAGGAGGCATTCCATAAATGTTTGTAAAATGTAAAAAAAAAAAAAAAATATTAAAATGTTACGCTTTCATTGTTGGCCAGGAGGAAGTAATAGGATCTAGACTTAACATAAGCAAAAAGAACACTAGACAAAATATATGAAACAATTGATTTCAGAGCCAAGACCATAGGCAGTATAAGACTGTGATCCTAAGGAAAAAGGAAAGTTATTCAACGAGCCTTACAATTGCCTCAGCTGTCTTCCTGGAGTTAGTTTCTGGACTGTGACACAGAAAGAAGATGAACCAAAGGTCTTACCGTATTGAAGATATTTTTAAAAAATCAGTGTTTAGGAAGACCAAGGGACTAGAATCTAAAGGACAGAATAATAGGAGGAAGCTATGTGGTGAAAGAGCACCAGAAATCTCTGCAGGCATCCCTTGGAAACTGAAAATCTCGTCATAGGTATGGTAAAGCTCTACAAGACTAGGAAAAGGATTTTCAGGGAAAGGACTATTATCAGGAAACTAAAATCTGAAATATTCCAAGAGGTTACAAGTCTGGAAATAATTTAAGTTTCCAAAGCCAGAGGAGAGAGACATCATTGAATACTTCAGGAGTTTGATAGATACTGCAAAAGGGTCATGTCTTACTAGCGGGAGTAAACTAGCCCAAAAGAGCAGGCCACTCTAGATCTGCACGACAAAAGTTTAAAGAGTAACCCTTGAAAGAATCAGACTGATCAGCATATAAGTGAAGGGCAGAACAAATGTGGAACTTGTCTTAGTTATCTAGTGCTGCTATAACAGAAATACCACAAGTGGATGGCTTCAACAAACATAAGTTTATTCTTTCACAGTGTAACAGGCTAGAAGTCCAAATTCAGGGCATCAGCTCCAGGGGAAGGCTTTCTGTCTCTGTCAGCTCTGGAGTAAGGCCTGTGTCATCAATCTTCCCCTGGACTAGGAGCTTCTCACCACAAGGAGCATGGGTCCAAAGGACACATTCTTCTTCTGGCACTACTTTCTAGGTGGTATGAGCTCCCCCTATTTCTCTGCTCACGTCTCTCTTGTATATCTCAAAAGAAATTGACTTAAGACACAATCTAATCTTATAGATTGAGTCCTGCCATATTAACATAATTGCCACTAATCCCACCTCATTAACATCATAGAGGTAGGATTTACAACACATAGGAAAATCACATCAGATCACAGAATGGCTGACAATCACACAATACTGGGAATCATGGCCTAGCCAAGTTGACCCATATTTTTGGGGAGCCCAATTCAATCCATGATGGAACTCTAAAAAAGCATACCAAAAAATATAGCACTCAAAACCATGTAAAATTCTACAATGGCCAGCCTATAATAAAAAAATTACTAAACACATTAAGGGGCAAGAAATGTGACCAATAAACAGGAAGACAATTCGTCCAGAGAAACAGACACAGAAATTAAAGAGATGATTAACACAAAAGAATGTGTAAGATGTTATTATGAATATGGTCAATATGATCAAAGATTTACAGAAAGATGAACATAATGAGGTGAGGAGAGAAATAAAAGATATATATATATATAAAGAGCCAAATGGCCCAGCTATCATTACTGAACAGTTTGAGCAAAGATTCTGCAGAAAAATCCTGACCAAAAAGGAGTAAAATATGTAATAAAATTTCAAATTCTCATGGAACCCAGACTTTCTGGAGACATTGAGGCTGGATGACCCTCTGAAACTATTGCCCTGATATAATCTTTAAAACTTAAACCTCAAACCTCAACTATCCCCTGAAATCCTCTTTAAACCAAACAATAGTTTAGCTTCATTAGAAAAGAATGTCTGTATGTGATCAAACTGACAACAGGAACTTGACAGGTTAAATGAAAAACTTCAGGGTCAGTGAGTCATTGTTAATGGTGGTGGTAAAATTTGGAAAGGGATAGTGAGTATGGTTGCACAACCTGAAGAAAGTAATCAACGTCACTGAATCGCATATATAGAAATTATTGAATTGTATTTTTGCTATGTATGGTTTTACCAAAAGAAGAAATAATTTTTTAAAAAAAGCAGTAGAAATTCTAGAGATGAAAAATATACTACCTGAAATGAAAATTTGACTAGATGGCAGAAGAAAACAAAAGTGAAGTTGAAGCTATAACAATGGAAAATCTACAAATTGAAACGTATCAAAGAAAAAGAATGGAAATGTAATAAAGAGAACCTCAGTGGCCTGTAGGAAAATATAACAATGCAACATATGTGTAATTAGATATCCATAAGAAAAAAGAGTAGAAAAATATAATTGAAGACTTAATGGCTAAATTTCCCAAAACTTAATGAAATCTATATATTGACTAATTTGAAAATGTCGGTGAACCCCAACCATGATCAACACAAAGAAAATGACGTCAAGGCACAACATGATCCATTGCTAAAGATCAGCAATAAAGACAAAATCTTAAAAGCAAACAGAAAACAAAAAGACACATTACACACAGGAGAACAAAGATAAAAATTAAAGCAGATTTCTCGTCAGAAACTGCAGTGAAACTGTGTCTTTAAGATAGAACATTATCTTTAACATAGAACAGTATCATTACAGTTCTGAAATAAAAAACTGTCAGCCTAAAATTCTATAGGTCCATGTGTATAGTTGCCGTTTATGTTGGTGAAAGAAGGTATTTGCAATGAAGAAGTCATTGATCTTGCAAAATTCTATCATTTGATCTCTGGCACTGTTTCTATCACCAAGGCCATATTTTCCAACTACTGATCCTTCTTTGTTTCCAACTTTTGCATTCCAGTCGCCAGTGAGTCAATGCATCTTGATGGCATGTTCAATCAATTTCAGACTTCAGCAGCTGATACAAATCTTCTATTTCTTCATCTTTGGCCCTAGTGGTTGGTGTATAAATTTGAATAATAGTCATATTAACTGGTCTTCCTTGCAGGCGTATGGATATTATCCTATCACTGACAGGGTTGTACTTCAGGATGGATCTTGAAACGTTCTTTCTGACGATGAACAAAACACCATTCCTCTTCAAGCTGTCATTCCCAGCATAGTAGACTATATGATTGTCTGATTCAAAATGGCCAATACCAGTCCATTTCAGCTCACTAATGCCTGGGATATTGATGCTTATGTGTTCCATTTCATTTTTGATGATTTCCAGTTTTCCTAGATTCATAATTTGTACATTCCAGGTTCCGACTATTAATGGATGTTTGCAGCTGTTTCTTCTCATTTTGAGTTGTGCCACTTCAGCAAATGAAGGTCCCAAAAGCTTTACTCCAACCACGTCATTAAGATTGACTCTACTTTGAGGAGGCAGCTCTTCCCCAGTCATCTTTTGAGTGCCTTCCAATCTGGGGGGCACATCTTCCAGCACTATATCAGACAATGTTCCACTGCTATTCATAAGGTTTTCACTGGCTTCTTTCACTGACTCAATGGCACCTAACAACAACAACAGCAAAATTCTATACCAGTAAAAATTTTTTAAAAATTAAGAAAAAGTATTTTTCATGCAAACAAAAACACTGAGAGAAGTCATCAGGAGCAGACCTGCATGACATTGGAGAAATGTTATTAAAAAAAAAAAATGCTTCAGGCAAAATGAGTATGGTACCACATGGAAATTTGAATCTACAAAAGGAATGAAGAACAACAGAATAGTCAATGTAAGGGTAAATATAAAAGGCATTTCTTCTCTTTATAAAATTTCTTTAAAAACAAAAAATAATAACAATTGTGGTGTGGATAATATAGGTGGAAGTGAAATATAGGAAAACAAGTGCATAAAGAATTGTATTAGGTACTGTTGAGTTGTTCCAACTCAGGACAACCTTATGTATAAAAGAACATAAAAGGCCTATTCCTGGTCATCCTCACAATCATTACTATGTTTGAGGCCATTGTTGCAGCCACTATGTCAGTCCATCTTACTGAGGGTCTCTCTCTTTTGTGCTGACCCTCTATTTTGCCAACCATGATGTCTTTCTCCAGTGCTTGGTCCCTCCTGATGACATGCCCAAAGCAAGCAAGACAAAGTGTCACCATCCTCACTTCTAAGGAGCACTCTGGCTGTACTTCCTCCAAGTCAGATTTGTTTGTTCTTCTGGCAGTCCGAGGTATATTCAATATTCTTTGCCAACACCACAGTAAGAATGTGTTAATTCTTTAAGTCTTCCTTTTTCATTGTCCAGCTTTTGCATGCATATGAGGTAATTTAAAATACTATAGCTTGTGTCAGGCGCGCCTTAGTCACCAAGTGACATTTTTGCTTTTTAAAAAAAACGTTGACAGAGGTCTTTTGCAGCAGATTTGCCCAAGGCAATACACTGTCATCTGATTTCTTGACTGCTGCTTCCATTGGTGTTAATTGTGGATCCAAGTAAAATGAAATCCTTGACAACTTTAATCTTTTCTCCATTTATCATGATGCTGCTCATTTGTCCAGTTTTGAGGATTTTTGTTTTCTTTACGTTGAGGTGTAATTCATACTGAAGGCTGTAGTCTTTGACCTTCATCAGTAGGTGCTTCAAGTTGTCTTCACTTTTGGCAAGTAATGTTGTGTCATCTGCATGTCTCAGGTTATTAATGAGTCTTCCTCCAATCCTGATGTAGCATTCTTCTTCATATAGCCCAGCTTCTTGTATTATTTGTTCAGCATATAAATTGAATAAGTAAGGTAAAAGAGTACAACCCTGTCGCACACATTTTCCAGTTCCAAACCACACAGTATCCCCTTGTTCTGTTAAAACAGCTGCCTCTTGGTCCATGTACAGATTCCACATGAACACAATTAAGTGTTTTGGAAATCCCATGCTTCATAATGCTATCCATAAATTGTTGTGATCCACTGTCAAATGCCTTCGTATAGTTGATAAAACACAGATAAACATCTTTCTGGTATTCTCTGCTTTTGGCCAAGATCCATCTGACATCAGTAACAATGTCCCCTCATTCCACATTCCCTTCTGAATCTGGCTTGAACTTCTGGCAGGTCCCTGTTGTTGTACAGCTGCACCATTTTTTAATTACCTTCAGCAAACTTTTGCTTGCATGTAATATTAATGATATTGTTCAAAAAATTTCACATTCTATTTGATTGCCTTTCTTTGGAATGGGCACAAATATGGATCTCTTCTAGTCAGTTGACCAGGCAGTTGCCTTCCAAACTCCTTGACAGAGGCGAGTAAAGCACTTCCAGTGTTGCATTTGTTTGTTCAAGCATCTCAATTGGTATTCCATTAAATCCTGGAGCCTTGTTTTTCACCAATGCTTTCGGCACAGCTTGTATGTCTTCCTTCGGTACCAGCAGCTCTTGATCATGTGCTGCTTCTTGAAATGGTTGAACATCAACCAATTCTATTTGATACAGCACAAAGAATGGAAGGAAGAAATATATTATTGGGATAGCTCTTACATTATACATGAAGTGGTACAGTATTATTTGAAAGTAGACTGTGATAAGCTAAAGATGCATACAGTAACCCCTAGAGCAATAACCTCCTCAAAAAAATAAGTTTAAGGATTACAGAGAGTAATACGGTAGTGGAAATAAAATGAAATATTTTTAAAAATTAAATAATTCCCAAAAATGTCAGTAAAAGAGGACAAGAAAAAAGAACAAGTGGGATAAGCAAAAAAACAAATAGTAAGATGATTCATATGCTCTTAAACCAGAGCAGAAGAATAATTACCTTAAATTTGAAAGATCTAAAAACCTTAGCTAAAACATGGATGCTGTCAAACTAGATTTTTAAAATAGGAAGGCCCAACAGTATTAGTTTCATAGGGCTGCCATAACAGATTAGCACAAACTTTGTGGCTTAAAAAAACTGGAATTTCTCTCTAAAGGCCAGAAGTCCAAAATCAAAGTGTTAGCACGGTCATACTCCCTCCAGAGGCTGTAGAGGACGTTCTATTCATTACCTCTTTCAGGTTCTCATGGCTGTTGCATTATTTAGCTTGTTGCTGTATCACTCTAATCTCTGCTTCCATCTTTACATGACTTATTTCTTCTTGTGACTATCAAAACCCCACTGTGTCTCTTATACAGACACTTGTCCTTGGATTTAGGACCCACTAGATAATCCAGGATGATCCAGGATGATCTCTTCATCTCAACATCTTTAACTTAATTACATTTGCAAAGACCCTTTTTCCAAATAAAGTAACATTCACAGATTTCAGGAATTAGGACATAGACATATCTTTGGGAGGGCCACCATTCCGCCCAATGCTCCACTATATTAAACACGTTAAAAAAAAAAAAAAAAAACTCATTTTAAAATTTAAACACAAATAGGTTAAAAGTAAAAAATGGGGCACTTCTGGGAAAATGGCAGCATGAGCAGGTCTAGGATCTTGACCTTTCCATGTGAGCACCACAAAAAATACCAAGTAATCTCAACTCTGTAAAAACTCTGAAAAAGTTGGCAGAGGACTGCAGCAACTAACGACATAATGAAACAAGAAAACAGGAACTTTTAAATGGTAGGAAAACTTCTTTTTCTACTGTCCCCACCTTTTCCCTCCTGGTGTGGCAGTCAAGTGGCTATAGCAGAAGCAAACTATGGCTTCTGTTCACAGAGAGGCCTCAGTCTCTGCTTACGGATTAAATAGGGCTACCTTGCTAATAAACTCTAAATACACCATGATAGACACTGCTGGTGTTTTAAATAGTGTTGGCATATCTTCCAGCAACACACAAGCCACCACAGTACGACTAACTGACAGAGGACTGGTAGAAATATAAGAATAAAAAAAAAAACCCAAACCCAGTGCCGTTGAGTCTATAAGGTATACAGTGCTAACACTAATCAAAATAAAACTAGAGTAACTTTTCCCTCTTTCAACTGTATTAATATCAGGCAAAGTAGATCCCAGAGCAAAGAATGTTATTGAAGATATAGAGAGTCACTTTATAATGAAAGGGTGTTTAAATAATCAAAGGACATAACAATTCTATATGTTTTTGCGTATAATAACGGAACTTCAAATTACATGAAACAAAATCTGATGGAACTGCAAGGAAAAATAGACAACTTCACGGTTATGGTTAGAAATTTCAACTTTCCTTGCCTCAATATTGATAGAAAAAGTAGAAAAGCAGTGGAATACAGAAGATTTGAATAATACTGTCATCCAACTTGACTTACTTGAATTTTATAAAATAGTACATCCAACAAAACCTGAATATACATTCTTTTCAAATGCATATGACATATTTACCAAGACATACCATATTCTGGCCCATAAAACCAGTCTTAAATTTAAAAAGATTCAAGATATACAAAGCATGTTCTCTAATGACAATGAAAATTAAATTAAAAATAAATAACAAAAAGATATTGGAAATTCCCCAAATATTTGGAAATTAAATAACACACTCAAGTAACCCATGCCTCAGAGGAGCAATCAAAATGGAATTTAGAGAATATTTTGAAGGAAATGAAAATACAACATAAGAAAAATTTTGGAAAGCAGTTGAAGCAGTATTTAGAAAGATATTTACAGTATAATATTGTACCTATTTTAGAAAAGAAGAAAAGTCTCAAATCAATGATCTCAGCTTTTACCTAAAGAAATTGAAAAAGAATAGCAAATGAAACCCAAAGTAAGCAGAAGAAAGGAAATAAAGATCAGAGTGGAAATCAATGAAAAACAATAAGGAAAATAAGTAAAATGAAAAGCTAGTGAGACTATAGCCAGACTGACAAGAAAAAAAAAGATACAAACTATCAATTTCAAGAATGAGAAAGTTGACATCAGTACAGTTGTTACAGGTATTAAAAGAATAAGGGAATATTATGACCATCTTTATATCCATGAATATGACAGCTTAGAGGAAATGGCAAATGCCTTCAAAAGCATAAACTGCCAAAGCTCACCCGAGAAATAGTTGACCCAAATAAGTTGTATTTCTATTAAAAAACTTGAATTTCTTAAAAACTTTCAACAAAGTTAACTACAGATCCAGATAGCTTCATTGGGGATTACAACAGAGTGTGAGGAAATTTGGGTGAGGAAGGCTGATAAAGTATTCATTTTTTGATCATAGTGACTGTCAATACTTAACGAACAGCACATTTTAAATACGTAGTTTCTTTTATATCAATTACATCTCCGTAAATCTGTTAAAAATCATCAGAAATTACATCCTTTGCAACTATCTACAGTTATGATGAAAAGTTTTAAGAGGATCACTTTAAAATGTTAGAAGGTACAAAATTATTTCAATAAAGCAAAACATTTGAAAACCAGAGCCTCAGCCCCTATCCCAACAACCAGATTGCCCCATCCTCTGGCCTCTCCTAATAGGTATTCTAGAACAGCTGCTTCCTCAGAATAACAAAAGTTGTTCATATTCATATTGGCAACACGGTTTAACATCTTATTTTGAGTAGTTTAGACCAGCCTGTAAGTCCAGAGTCTATAAAAAGCCTTTTCACAACAATAATAGATTTACAATAAACCTCTCCCCACTTATTGTGCCTCATAACTTCCAGTTTTTCCCCCTTTCTTATTATGAAGCTCATATCTTTACTTTATGACCACTTAATAACTGCCACAGCCTGGGTAACGGACCGGATTAACAACCCTTACCAGCTGGTCTGGGTTTACGGTGATCTTGCTGACTCAGTCTGCAGCTGGTATAGCCTGAAGGCTCTTTGAAAATGAAGACCTCAACAAGGAATCTGCTCCTCCTCCCTATTTACAGTTTAAAGACTGTTCAGAGGCTTTCATGCATATCAAAATGGACCGTGGAACATTTTCAAAATAATGACCCCAGTTTTGAAATCTGTTCAAAGGTTTTTAGCACAATGAAAAATATCTATGTTCACTGTAGGAGATTTCTAAGAAGAAAGCCATTTTCATTCTAAAGTTCCCTGGACTATATCTATGCCTATGCAGAAAATTTTCCAAAAAGGTGCATTTGAAATGCTACTTTACATTTAGTTTAGTCTTACATTATTGATGTTTACAATGGCACTCACACACACACACACACACACACACACACACACATGCTTTGTTTTATTTTCATGATCAGTTTAAAATGGCTCTGCAGGAGTGAAGTTTATAATAATATGCCTGTAGAAGAATTTGACTTCCAAAGTCTTGACTTTCAGCTGTCAACCTAGAACCAAATTTGTATTCTTGAATCTGTTCTAAAAGAGATTCTAGATAAACTCTAGGTAAGGACTTCACTGTGCCTCAGTTTTCACATCAATGAAAAAAAAAGGGTTGGATTAAATGAATTCTAATATATCTTCCAAAACGCAGTGCTTAATTTATCATTTTCTAGATTAATATTTTTGTGTTTGGAGGTTTGCTCACTTTTCGTATTTCATTTATTTTCTTTCATTTTATTTGCCCTTAATTGTGCTGCTATTATTCATTTCTACTGCATTTCACAACCACCAGCTTTCTTTTCCCTCTTATTTGTTTCTATTATGACATCCACAAATACAAAAAACCTGCTAAATTCTTAAATTGTCATTTTCTCTTAAATTAACAACATTATTTCCTATTAGTTATATTATTGTTCTTATTCTGTTGAAATAACTATACCATGCCTAGTTAAGTCCCATCGCAATGTGCTGAAAATGTGAACATTGCAAAGAACTAACTTCACTAATAACTGTCATTGAAATGACACAAGTCACTAACACTACCTGATTGCAAGCCTTGTAATAAAGCTATGAGAATCAAGACAGTATGGTACTGGCAGAAAGATAGACCTCAGTAGGTTTATGGGGCAGAAAATATAGTATGGAAATAAATATGTACATATATGGACAGCTGACTTTTTTTTTTTTGACTAGGGAAAACTAGATGTTTTCATATTTAATATTTTAGTTGTTGTAATGTATATACATATACCAACATTTGCCAATTTTACATTCTCCACGTGTACAGTTTAGTGACATGAATTACATTTATCACTGTTGTACAGCCATCACCAATATCCTATGAACAACTGATTTTTGACCAAGGTACAAAGGCAATAATAGTGTGGGCAAAAAGCCTGCTTTTCAACAAATACTGCTGGAACACTTGGATATCTGTAATCAAAAATATGAATTTCAATCCATACCTCATACCATCTACAAAAATTAACTCGAAAAGGATCACAGTCCTAAATATAACCCTGAAACTATAAAATTTCTAGAAGACATAGGAGAAAACCTTTGCGATCTTGGGTTTGGAAAATATTTCTCATACATGAGACCAAAAGCCTGATTTATCAAAAAATATTGATGAACAGAATATCGAAATGTAAAACTTCTGTTCTTTGAAAGACACCGTCAAAAGAATGAAAAGCCATGTCAAAGGCTGGGAGAAAATATTTGCAAATCATATATCTAATAAAGGACTTATATTTAGAATATACAAAGAACTCTCAAAAAATAAGAAAGCAATCAACCCACTAAAAAATGGACAACAGATTTCAAAGAAATCTAATACTATATCAAAGAAAATATGCAATTGACAAATAAACACACAAAAGGAAGCTTAGCACCATCAGTCATTAGGGAAATGCAAGTTAAAACCACAATGACATAATACAATACACCTATTAGAACATCTAAAATTACAAAGACTGACCACACCAATACCGGCCAGGAAATGGAGCTCTTCAGACACAACTGGTAGGAATGTAATAGGGAATGATCACTTTCGAAAACAGTTTGGGCAGTGTCACGGATTGAATTTCGTTCCCCAGAAATATGTGTCAACTTGGTTAGGCCATGATTCCCAGTGTTATGTGGTTGTCCTCCATTTTGTGATCGTAATTTTACGTTAAAGAGGATTAGAGAGGGATTGTAACAGCACCCTTACCCAGGTCACATCCCTGATCCAATGTAAAGGGAGTTTCCCTGGGGTGTGGCCTACATCACCTTTTATCTCTCAAGAGATAAAAAGGAAAAGGGAAGCGAGCAGAGAGGGGGACCTCTTACCACCAAGGAGCACCGGGAGAAGAGCCCGTCCCTTGGACCCGGAGTTCCTGCGCAGAGAAGTTTCTAGTCCAGGGAAAGATTGAAAAGAAGGACCTTTCTCCAGAGCCGACAGAGAGAGAGAAAGCCTTCTCCTGGAGCTAAGCCCTGAGTTTGAACTTGTAGCCTCCTACAGTGTGAGAAAATAAATTTCTCTTTGTTAAAGCCATCCATTTGTGGTATTTCTGTTATAGCAGCACTAGATGACTAAGACAGGCAGTGTTTTAAACAGTGTAACATACACTAACATGTGACACACTCATTCTGCTACTAAATATTTGCCTTAGGAAAATGAAAGTATATGTTCGTACAAAAACGTTCATGCCAATGTCCAGAGCAATTTTGTAACTGAAAACAATCCATATGTCTATTACCAAGTTAACAGATAAACTGTGGTATACCCAAACAATGGAATAAAAGAGAATGAACTGCTGATACACACCACAGCATGAATGGAACTTGAATTCAGGATCAGTTAAATGAATTATGTGGCCCAAAGCAAAATGAAAATGAGGAACTCCTTGTTCATAAATTATTAAGAATTTCAAAACAATGACAGGAAAACATTAAATGGAGGGTGGGGTCTTTCTAAGCACAAGACACTGTATGATTTAGGTAGCATGCACATGAAGCCGGACCTACTCAAAATAACTATCCTGAATGCAACAAGTCAGACAAAAAAGAGTACAAAATGCATGGTTCCATTTATATAGCATCTTGAAAATGCAAATGAATCTGTAGGGAACAGAAAGCAGATCAATGGTTGCCTGGGAATGAGGTGGGGGTGGAATAATTGGGAGAAAGGGATTGCCAAGGAGCCCGACACAACTTTTTAGGCTGACAACATGTTTACTAGCTTGATTGCAGCAAAGGTTTCACAGGTGATACATAAGTCAAAACTTATTAAATTGTACACTTTAAATATGAGCAGTTTACTGTAAGTCAATTACAGCAGATTAAATTGTTAAAAATTACAAAACATCAGTTGGTCTTCCTGAAGAATCTTTTAAAATATAGTTAATATGTATTTCTTTATGGACAAAACACACACAAGTGTAAGTTAAATAACAACAGAAGTAATATATAATTAAATACCAAAAAGGACAAACCATTTTCAGTACAAACTATCGGGTCTGAGAAAGAATGAGTTTTTTTGGTTTTATGAATTGAAGGGGTCAGGGAAAGCCATTTAAAAGACTTGAGGCCTCAAAGGTGGACTTAAAGAGTAAATAAGATTTATACAGAAAAGGAAGAAAGGAAAGCAGGAGTTTCGATCAGGTAAAAAGAAGAGAGATTTGGATTAAAGCCGATCCAGGTCTGCATACGGACAAAGAACAGATCAGATCAGAGGGTTTTGATGGCATGTGCTAAGATAAAACTGGAGCTCAGGTTATAACGGAGAGCTTTGAACGCAAACTAAGTAATCGGTTTTTATCGTAAAGGCAAGGGCTAATCCTTAGACTGGGAAAATGTTATTTTTCAAGCAGTCAGACAAGGTTATTTTTAAGAGGCCATTCCAAACCTTCTTGGCTCTCAGCCACCTACCCTTGCCCCTCACTCTTTGTTACGCTGTCTGCCTCGACTTCCTTTTCCCTTACTTAAAATATCTTTATTTCCTGTCTGAGAAAGAAGTATCTTTTCTTTTTGAAACCTAATTCCTTCATCTGTCGTCTTAATCCCTTACCCTCTCACGATCAAAGGGATCCTGCTTCATGAAATATCAACTCTCACACAGGCAATATATTTCTTCCTCTCTCCTGATGTCTTAACTTCAGCAAGGAAGTAAACAACAATAAATGAAAACCTTCTTTTGACGCTGTCCTGTCTCAAGATAGCTCCTTATTCATACCTCTCCGTGCTGAAATTGAAGTTCTTCTTACCACCACCTTCTTTTCCAAGACTATTACCAGTGCCAGGGGTGGATTATCCAGTAAGCAAGGTATGCACCGGCTTACTTCTGTTTACTTACTAATTCGTGGTGCACAATTTTACCTGTTTTTCACCACGTCATCCTTCCTTCTTGCTTTTGTACATAATCCAATAAAACCCAATGCCATCGAGTCGATTCCGACTCGTAGCGACCCTATAGGCCAGAGTAGAACTGCCCCACAGAGTTTTTGTACATGGTATATAGTAAATTATTTTGTACATAGCTTTTGTACATAAGTAGAACTGCCCCACAGAGTTTTTGTACATAGTATATAGTAAATTATTTATTTTTTAAAGGGACACAGTTTAACAAATCTGTTGTCATGTTCTCTTTTACTAGGGTACTAAAAATTTTTCCCCAAAATGTTATTATATTCAATTTTGTAAAAAGCATATTCAATATTCTAAAGAAATAATTGCAGGAGAAAGTATTAACTGCAAAATACAAACCCATTCTGCAAAAGTATTTGAATTTATGTTAAACATATCAATAATATTGTGAATTTTATACTTTAAAATATCCATGACATTTTAAAATAACTCCTTTCAGTTATAATTTACATGCAAAAAATGCATCCATTGTATGTGTTCAGTTTGATGAGTTTTGACCACTGTACATACCTGTGCAACCACTTCAATCAACATAGAGAACATTTATATTACGTCAAAAGGATCCCTGTGTCTACTCTTCCCGTGTACACCTGTAGCCACGGCCAACCATTTTTCTGCTTTTTGTAGGATAGGTCCATGGGTGGTACAAATGGTTTGCACTTGTCTACTAACCCAAAGGTTGGCAGTTTGAATCCCTCCAGTGGCACCTTGGAAGAAAGCCCTGACTGTCTACTTCTGTGAAGATTACAGCCAAGAAAACCCTGTGGGACAGTTCTGTTCTGTAACACAGGGAGTTGTCATGAGTCTGAATGGGCTAGATGGCAACAGGTTGGTTCTTTCATTCATTCTTGTTGTTGTTGGTCACTGTAGGTTAGATTTTTCTTTTCTAGAGTTTTATATTGATACAATCATATACTATGTAGTCTTTTGTATCTGGTTTCTTTTGCTCAGCATAAAGTTTATAAGATTCAATAGTGTTGCATGTACAGTAGTTTGTTTTTATTGCTGAATTATATACACTATATGGATACATTACTATTTGTTGGAGTCCCTGGGTGGTACAAACTGTTAATGTGCTTGGCTGCTAACTGAAAAGTTGGAGATTCCAGTCCACCCAGAAGAAAGGCCTGGAATCTACTCAACGGCAACTGGCTACAAGTTACTTATCCATTCATGTATTGATGGACACATGGTTATGTTCAGTTTTTGACCACTATGAACAAAGATGCTATAAATATTTGCATACAAGTCTTTGTGTGGACATAGGTTTTCATATTTCCTGGTTAAATACCTAAAAGTGAGATTCCTGGGTCACATGTTATCACTGTTGTTGTTAGGTGCCAGCGAGTCCATTCCTGCTCATAGCGACCCTATGTACAACGAACGAAACACTGCCTGGTCCTGCACCATCCTCACAATCGTAATTATGTTTGAGGCTATTGTTGCAGCCACTGTGTCACTCCGCCTCGGTGAGGGTCTTCCTCTTTTTCACTGACCCTATACTTTACCAAGCATGATGTCCTTCTCTAGGGACTGATCCCTCCTGATAACATGCCCAAATACGTGAAACAAAGTCTCGCCAACCTTGCTTCTAATGAGCATTCTGGCTGTACTTCTTCCAAGACAGATTTGTTTATTCTTCTGGCAGTCTGTGGTATATTCAATACTCCTTGGCCACACCATAATTCAAATGCGTCAATTTTTCTTTGGTCTTCCTTATTTATTGTTCAGCTTTCACATGCATATGAGACAATTTAACTTTTTAAGAAATTGCCGAATTGCATACCAAAGTAGTATTCTCTATATCCAATGTATGAAAATGCCAGTTGCTCCACATCCTTGCCAACACGTAAACATATTACCAGTTCAGTGTTGTGTAGTGATATCTCATTGTGGGTTCGATCAGCATTTCTCCAGTGATTAATAAGACTGAGCATCTTGCCGTGTGCTATTGGTCATTTCTATATCTCCTTTGTAAATTGTCTATTCAAACCTTGTGCTCATTTAAAAAAATAAGGTTATTTGTCTTTTAATTGAGTTGCAAAGATTCTTTTAACATTCTGGATGCAAGTTCCTTGACAGGTATATCTATTATGAATATTTTCACTTTCTTAATGGTGTCTTTGGAAGAGAAGTTTTACAATTTTTTAAAATAAATTATTTGTAGTCATTGGGAGTATACACAGCAGAACATAAACAGCGATTCAACAGTTTCTACATGTACAATTCAGTGACATTTATTTACATTCCTTAAGTTGTGCAACCATCCTCACCCTCCTTTGCTGAGTTGTTCCTCCCGCATTAACCTAAACTCTGCCCACTAAGTTTCCTATCTAATCTTTCATGTTGCTCTTGCCAATTTGGAAACCCTGGTAGTGTAGTGATTAAGTGCTATGGATGCTGACCAAAAGGTCAGCAGTTCGAACACGCCAGGCACTTCCTGGAAACCCTGTGGGGCAGTTCTACTATGTCTTATAGGGTCGCTATGAGTCAGAATTGACTCGACAGCAGTGTGTTTGGTTTGGTTTTGGTTCTTGCCAATTTGATCCCGTATAGATAGATCTTGAAAGAGCACAATGCTGAAGGCAGGCTTTCTTTACTAGTTAAGCTAAACTATTGCTTGATTTTAAGACTTTAGGGGATATTTTTGGTTTATGGTTTAAAGATTATCTCAGGGCAATAGTTTCAGGAATTTATCCAGCCTCCACAGCTCCCAAAAGACTGGATTCCATGAGAATTTGCAATTCTGTTCTGCATTTTACCCCTTTTGATCAGGATTCTTCTCTAGAATGTTTGATCGAAATGTTCAATAATGGTAGCCAGGCACCATCCAGTTCTGGTCTCATGGCAAAGGAGGCAGTTGTTCATGGAGGCAATAAATTAGCCACAAATTCCATTTCTTCCTCCTCTTCCTGACTGTCCTCTTTCCTCTGTTGCTCCAGGCAAATAGAGATCAATTGCTGTGCTTTGGATAGCCTCCCGCAAGGTTTTAAGACCCCAGGCACTACACAACCAACTAGGAGGTAGAAGAGAAGCACTAAACACATTAATAGACCAATTAACTGGGATATCCCATGAAACCATGACCCTAAATCCCCAAACCATGGAACCAAATCCCATGAGCAACTACTGTTTTTTGTTGTTGTTATTGGAAATATATCTATCACACAACTTTTGCCAACTCGACTTTTGCAGGTATGTAGCTTATTGACCGCAATTACATTAATAATCTGTGCAACCCTACCCTTAATCAATGTGATTTTTCCATCACCATAAACCAAATCTCAGTAATCCATAAGCAATAACCTCCCTTTCCTCCTCCCTCTCACCTTTGGTAACCATTAATAAACTTTGGCCTCTGTACATTTGTCTTTTCTTGTCTTTTTATATAAACGAGGCAATACAATATTTGTTCTTTTGTAATTTACTTCTTTCACTCCACATAATATTTTCAAGCTCCATCCATATTGTAATATGCATGAAGACTTCATTTCTCTACTGGCTGTATTCCATTGTAAGTATGTACCACATTTCATTTATTCATTCATCCATTGATGGGCATTTAGGTTGTTTCCACCGTTTGGCTACAGTGAATAGTGCTGCAATGAACACTGGTGTACAATTATCTGTTTGGGTCCCTGCTTTCAAATCATTTGGGTATATACCTGCAGTGAAACGAGTTCCTTTATGTGGCCCTTTGCTTTGGCTCTTTGGAAAAACAGCCTCACAGATTTTCTTCCCCTAAACCCTGAAGAGTTACTTTTGCCCTAATTTTCTACCCCAGAGGGTTTGTTAGTTTTCTCATGGTTGTTTTGACATTTTCTGGGTACGCTGTAAACAACTCATGGTTTGATACTTTTTGTGTGGCCCTGGGCTACAGCCTGCCCTGTCATTGGTATGCACCTTGCAGGGATTGGTCAATATACTATTCAAATGAAGTGACTATAGACTAAGCAAATGAAGTTACTATATATACACCCTACTATGTAAATTAAGTGTCTGTGGCCTACTGAGAGGGGATTGGTCAGTTCATGGCCCTAGTGGGAAGGCCATGCCTTGAAATTGTTTGCTTATATTGTTCACTTGTATATGCACCCAACCTCATGAACATTAGTAGACAGAGGGAAGAAAGAAGAGAGAACAGAAAAGAAGCAGAGAGAGACGAGGCAAGGAACTTTTCAGAAGAGCTGTAACACAGGTCAAGGGCTATAACACTGAAGATAGCAGGAGGCCTGGAAAAGGCCCTGTGGTAGAACTGGTGGCGACAAGCCCAGAAGGGGCGTTGGAGCAGAGTCAATGGTGATGACAGAAACCTGCTGGTAGGAATGCAGCTAAGAGAGCTGAACAAAACTGCTACACTGGCTATGAGCTGGGTCAGTTAGTAGTGGAGCACAGAGGAGTGATAGCAGGAAAGCTGAAGGCAGAGATGCCTGTCTTCAGGGGGCCAAGAGGAGGCCCGTCATGAGGGGTCTGAGAGGAGGCTGTTTGGAGAAGGCTGAAAGGAGCCTGTCCTGAAGGGCCTGAGAGGACTACCTTCAGGGGCCCGAGAAGGCACCAGTCCTCAGGGTGCTGAAAGGAAGACTGCACAGCCAAGAGGGGGCATGCATGGCAGGGAGAAGGGCCTACTTGCTTTCAAGGTTGAGAGAAGCTAAGAAAGCTGTCCTGCACTGAAGAAGGGAGGAATATGCCTTCCACTTTGGGGGTGACTTCCAGACTTTGTCTGCGCTCATTCTGTCATGTTGATCCTGATCCTGAGTTGTACCCTGTTGCTTCCTTACTAAACCACTTAACAGTAAGTGTGGTCTGTGAGTTCTGAATGGTCATTACAACAGATTATCAAACCCAGGAGAGGAGTAGAGAGTGCCGTGGGAAGGACAGCTGGTGTTAGAACTGGTAAAAAGGTTGGAGAGTGGAGGTATGTCTGACCTCCACCTCACAGGGACCAGCCTTGGGCTGATCTTGATTCTCATTACCCCCACTGAAGTTAGACAGGTTCTGACCCTACTCCCACCATTTTACAATACCTAGGAGTGGAATTGCTGGTCATATGCTAGTTCTATTTTCAGTGTTTTGAGAAACCACCACATTGTTTTCTACAATGGCTGTGTGCCATTTTCATTCCTACCAGCAATGGATAAGGGCTCTAATTTCCTCACATCTTTACCAATGTTTGTTATCTATTTATTTCTTTTTTAATCTTAGCTATTAGGAGTGATGTGGTATCTTATTGTGGTTTTAATTTGCATCTCTCTGATAACTAATTATGTGGAACATCGTTTCATGTGTTTAGTGACCATTTGAATGTCCTCTTTGGTGAAATATCTATTCAAGACCTTTGTCCATTTTATGATTGGATTATTTGTCTTTTTGCGGTTAAGCTATCAAAGTTTTATGTATTTTTCGGTTATTAGATTCTTACTAGATATATGGTTCCTGAAGATATTCTCTGAGTCAGTAGCTAGTCTTTTCACTTTTTTAGTAAAGACTTTTGATGAACACAAGTTTTTAATTTTTATGCGGTCCCATTTATTTTGTCTTTTGGTGTTTATGTTTTTGTGATTATATTTGCGGGGGTAATGCTTTGCCTCTATGCTTCCCATTCAGGCTGCCTAAGTAAAGGCCTTGGTCCCAGAACATTCTCTGATAATGAGGCTGGGAATTGGGTAGCCTTCTTTTTCCCTGTTCCTTCTCCTTATTAGAGAAGCCTTCCCTCTGTTCTGGGCACACAGTAACTTTCTCCATCTCTTGCACATGCATGGGCACCATATGACACCTGGCTAACCCCTCTTGTATATCTGTTCCAGTGGGTGTAGGAATGGGGTCTCTCATGCTGCAGCACAAGAGGGGGAACGTGCCGGATTGTAAGAGCTGGCCTCAAGGGGTGGACTGAGGGGAAACAGGCTTTGCGAGGCCAAACATGAGTGCCTTCATGTGGTCTGCTAGTTCACTACCAGTTGCTGATTCACTCTTATGTAAGTGCCTGGCAAGCAGCCACTATTGTCCACTGCCACTATAAAACCTCTGCCCTCCCACTTTGAGGCATGGAGATCTGCTTTCGTCCTGCAGTCGTCCAGGACTGCCTCGTAGGTAAGTCTCCGTAATAAACTCCTTTGCCACCACACTGAAGTTATCCCCCTCTTTCTTCAATCTCTCAGTGCCCTCCATTTTTGGAGGCAAATTTTGTGTTACTGATCAGTGCCTGGACAATATTAAACTCATTGCTGTTGAGCCAATTCCAACTCATAGTGACTGTATAGGACAGAGTAGAACTGCCCCATAGGGTTTCCAAGAAATGCCTGGTGGATTCCAACTGGCGACCTTTTGGTTAGCAGCCATAGCTCTTAACCACTACGTCACCAGGGTTTCCTGGACAATATTAGATATGGTAATCCATTATTAAAAGCTAGACTTGACAAAGTTTTACATTTTGATGAAGTCCAATTTGTGTTTTATTTTTCTTTTATGGTTAAAGCTTTTTAGTTGCTGTTTTAACTAAGAAATCTTTGCCTCCCCCAAAGCTGTAAAAATTCTGTTTTCTTCTAGAAGTTGTATAATCTTAGCTTTTATGTGTCGGGCTATGATACATTTCAAGTTAATATTTGTGTATAGTGTAAGTGACATGGTTTGAATTGTGTCCCCCAAAATGTGTGTCAACTTGATTACGCTTTGATTCCCAGGAGTATGTGGTTGTCCTCCATTTTGTGATTGTAATTTTATGTTGAAGAGGATTAGAGTGGGATTGTATCACACTTACTAAGGTCACATCCCTGATCCAATGTAAAGGGAGTTTTCCTGGAGTGTGGTCTGTACCACTTTTTATCTTACAAGAGATAAAAGGAGAAGGAGGCAAGTATAGCGTGGGGACCTCATACTGGCAAGAATGAAGCACCGGGAACATAGCGTGTCCTTTGGACCTGGGGTCCTTGTGCAGAGAAGCTCCTAGTCCAGGAGAAGATTGATGACAAAGACCTTCCTCCAGACCCAATAGAGAGAGAAAGCCTTCCTCTGGAGTCAACGCCCTGAATTTGGACTTGTAGCTTACTAGACTGTGAGGAAATAAATTTCTCTTTGTTAAAGCCATCCACTTGTGGTATTTCTGTTATAGCAGCACTAGATAACTAACACAGTAAGGCTGGCAGTTCATTTTTTTCATATGGATATTTCATATGGAGTTGTTACAGCACCATTTATTGAAAAGACTACACTTTCCCCCATTGAATTACCTTGTCATCTTTTTGAAAATCACTTCACCATATATATACATATGGATCTATAACTGGTCTGTATTTTGATTTGTTGATCTACATGTCTATCCTTATGCCTACCACACTGTCTTGAAATTGTAGCTTTATAGTGTGTCTTGAAATCAGGTTTGTGTGTGCTCCAACTTTGTTCTTCCTATGCACTCATGTAAATTTTAAAGTTAGCTTGTCAAATGAAAAAAAGAAAAGAAAAAAAAAACTCTACCTGGATTTTGATTGGGAATTCACTAAATCTATAAATCGATTTGAGGAGAATTAAATTTTAACAGTATTGAGTCTTCCGATACATGAACATGGAATAACGATTTATTTAGGTCTTCTTTAATTTCTCTCAGCATAAATTTATAGTCTTCACTATACAAATTTTACATGTTTTGTTAAATTATCCATATGTATCTTATGTTTTTGGATGCTGATGGTATTGACTTTCTTTTAAAATTGATTTTCAGTTGTTCTTTGCTAGTATGTAGAAAAACTATTGATTTTTGTTACATTGGTGTTGTATCCTGAGACCTTATTAATCACACTATTAGTTCTAGTAGCTCTTTGATGAATTCTTTAGGATTTTCTGTTATATGATGTTTTCTTTTGCAAATATGTACAACTTTCTCTCTTCTTTTCCTATATAAATGCGTTTTTATAGGGGCTTATGTGGAGGAACCCTAGTGGTGCAGTGGTTAAGCTCTTGGCTGCCAACCGAAGGGTCAACAGTCAGAACCCACCAGCCGCTCCTCAAGTGAAAGATGTGGTAGCCTGCTTCTGTAAAAGATTATCACCTTGGAAATGCTACAGGGCAGTTCTACTCTGTCCTAAAGGATCTCTATGAGTTGGAATCGACTCGATGGAAGGTTTTTTTTTTTTTTTTTAATAGCTTTCTTTCTTTTCTTTGGAGTCCCTGGGTGGTGCAAACAATTAATGCGCTCCGCTAGTAACTGAGTGGTGGCAGTTTGACTCCATCCAGAAGTACCTCGGTAGAAAGGCCTGGTGATCTACTTCTAAAAGTCAGTCCTTGAAAACCCGATGGAGTATTTTTCTACTGACACACATGAAGTCGTCATGAGTTGGAGTCGGCTCCACAGCAGCTGGTTATCGTTTTCATCAGGTGGGCAGTGATGGTTTAGTGATTGAATTTCCCCCTTCCACGTGGGAGAACTTGTTGGATTCCAGGTCAATACATCTCATGCGCAGCCACCACTGGTCTGTCAGTGGAGTCTTGTGAGCTACTATGATGCCAAACAGATTTCAGTGGAACTTTCAGACTAAGACGGACTAGGAAGAAAAAGGCATGGCAACCCACTTCCAAAATCCGGCCAGTAGTTCACAATAGTTAGATTCATAACCAATCACAGGGATGGAGCAAGGCCAGGCAGTGTTTTGTTCTGTTGTGCACGGGGTGACTTAAACTGTTTCAGGTCTGTAAGAATTCTATGGATGGTTTCACACAGTAACCCTATGAGTTAGGTTTTTATTATTATTCCCATTTATAGTGCGGAAACAGGCACAGAGAAGCTAAGTTGCCCAACTTCGCATAGCTACTAAGAAGGGTAGAGCCAGGAATTTGGGGTTTGAATTTCAGTAATCTGACTCCAGAGCTTGCCTTCCCAACTGCGATGCGTTAAGGCGAAAGATGAAAAAGGTATTAGGAGAAAGCACGGACATTGGAAGGAAAAGAGGAAAAAGGAAAGAGATACATAGATGGAGAATAGCGGGATACTAGTTTTCCATTTAGAAAGCGTTCTTCTTAGGTATTTGTAGAGTTGCCTATATCTGTTCAAGCTCTTCTTTGGTGTCTTCTCACGCTCTCCTTCCTCCAGCTTCTCTATGGCACACAACACTGAGCTGTATTGAATTCAATGCCTTTAGAACACTGACATGAACCCTTGTGGTGCAATGGTTAATTGCTAGGCTGCTAACCGCAAGGTCATCTAGTCGGAACCCACCAGCTGCTCGGCAGGAAAAAAGACCTGGAGATCTGCCCCCTAAAGACTGCAGCTTCAGAAACAGTTGCGCGGTTGACTCTGTCCTGTAGGGTGGCTATGAGTCGGAATCGACTTGCACACAAAGCAACAGAGCACTCGCTCCGTCCAGTAGAATCCGCAAAAGTGGAACAATTTTATTGTATTCACTTTCTACATGCGCGATCGGCCAGGAAAAATGAAACAGTGACGCGCGCACTTCCTCCCCTGAAGTTCTTCAGAGTGAGTCTTTGGCGGGAAGATCCCGCTAGCTGTCCAGAAACTACCTTAAAAAACGCTGGGCGGAACAGGGCAACGCCAAGTCCAGATGTGTTCAGACTTTCCCCACTAAACGCGCTAGCAAGGCTCACATCGTCAAGGCACAAGGCGTCTGAGGCATATCTGCAGGAAGTGGTTCCCACGGCTACCACGGCGGAGAGATTTCCCACGGGGGTGGGATCCACACTGCCGCGTTAAAATCACCGCAGTGGCTCGCAGGACCCGAGCCCTCCGGACGAAGCCGACCGACCCGGCCCGGGCCCCGGCCCCGCGCGCGCTCCCGAGGGGCAGGGGCGGGGCGGGCCGCGGCCGGGGGCGCCCGCTCCTCCCCCGCGGAGCGGTCGGGCGGGCGGCGCCGAGCCCCCTGCGCGCGGCACATGGGGCGCCTGACGGAGGCGGCGGTAGCCGGCGGCGGCGCTTCAGCTGCGCGCTCGGCCGGGCCCCCTCCCACACCCCTTCCCCTCTCTTCCACCTCCCCCGGCTGCGCGGCCACCATGGCGTCCAGCGAGGAGGACGGCACCAACGGCGGCGCCTCGGAGGCCAGTGAAGAGAGGGAGGCCACGGGCAAGAGGAGGCGCCTCGGCTTCTTGGCCACCGCCTGGCTCATCTTTTACAACATCGCCATGACCGCGGGGTACGTGCACCCCGAAAGTCCGCGACCAGACTCGGGCCCTCCTAGCTCTGCGGACGCAGACACTCGGGACCCGGGGAGTGAGTTCGGCGGCCGGAGCGCCCGGCGAAGGGCGCGAGGCGCGCGGGGCGCGCGGGGCGCGCGCGGGGCCCGGCGGCGGGCGGGTGGGGGCCGGGGGCGCGGGCGGCGGCCGTGGGGGAGGGGCGCGGGCGCCGCCGCGGGGGTGAATGGAGCGGGGCGGGGGGGCCGGCGCAGCTCGCTGAGCATTGCCTAATACGGTGCACGGCGTGGCGCGGCTGCGGCGGGGCGCGGGCCGGAGGTTAAGTATAGACCCGGGCAGGAATGCGGGGCCGACCTGCGGGGGAGGCGGCTACGGCCCGGGCGCCGCTGCCTCCCGCTGCTGTTGAAGAAACGCCGGGGTCCGGCCACGCCGCAGCCCCGAGCCCGGAGCTGTCGAGCCAGTGGCTCAAAGTGCTTCCCGGCCGCCGGCCCCGGGCATTCGTTTCCTGCTGCTGCAGATCTGTGGGCAGAGTTTTCGCAGCTGTCAATTTCGCCACGTTTTTTTTTTTTTTTTAAACGCAAGGGTAGATCCGAAAGCTTCTTACTTGGGACGGTGTTTTAAAAACCCTGTCTTATCAGACCTTGGCACTCGTGTGCAGCATCCTTATTGCCTCATGCCCCATTACTGATACCCTGTACTTTTTATTTCTGGCTTCGAGTGTGACTTACAAGTTAAGGTTACACAATGACTGTCGCTCTTCAAAGAGCTGTCAAAGTGACTTCTATGTCAACCGCTTTTTGAAATGTGTTGGGAAGAAGCTATGCTGTTTCTAAATTGCATTGCCTTTTTTAAAAGTTATTTTCTCATTAGTGCGTGAAATGTTATAAATCTGTACAAGTGTGGGGGAAAGTTTAATATTTTAAACTTTCTCCAGGATTTCTAGGAAAACATGACTTACAAAAATTTAATAAATGATTTGACACAGTATTTGAGTATCTGTGAGTGCTTAGAGTGTAATACCAAGTACAGTTCATGAAAAAAATTGTAATATTGTGGATTTACTGTGTGCCATGCTGGTTAATTTAGATGTGTTATCTCACTTTTAATCCTCTGCAATCCTATGTGAGATACATGATGTTACATTTTACAGATTGGGAAACTGAGGCATAACAAAGTTAAGCAACTTGTTCAAGATCGCACAGCCAGCAAGTGTTAGGACGTGGGTTTCAATCTAGTCTCACTCCGAAGCCAGTACTGTTTTGTGCCTTTCTGTTTTCCTAGATTTTATTACATTGAAAGGAAAGAAAACTAATATATCCAAAGCAACCTGCGAGCGTTTGAGTACTACACATGCCATGTTGCCTTTAGACGCTGTAGGGGCTGGAAGAATTCTCTGTCCTCTGTGATAGACTCATCTAATTTATAGACATTTTTTGAATACCTACTGTGTGTTAACTGTGTGCCATCCCGTGCCTTTCCAGTCTGTTCTCCATTTTGAAGCCCACGTTATCTTTTAAAAAATTAAAATCCACTGTGTAACTCCAGTTTAAAGCCTTGAGTGACTGTGCATCACCTACACTGTAAGAGAATTAGACTGTCATTCAAGGCACTTTGCTTTGATTCTTCTATCTACCTTTTCTTTATTGCCTTTGAAATCTTCTGACTGTTCCCTTAAAGCAGAGCTTGCCCCACTTTTTCAGCTGTTCACTCTTTGTATAATGTCCTTCTTATTCCTTCCGTGACTTCTAACCAAGTGTCTTAGTTATCTAGTGCTGCTGTAACAGAAATACCACAAATGGGTGGCTTTAACAAAGAGAAATTTATTTCTTCACAGTTTAGGAGGCTAGAAGTCTGAATTCAGGGTGCTGGCTAGCTTTCTCTGTTGGCTCTGGAGGAAGGTACTTGTCTCTTTGAGCTTCTGCACCTAGGTGATCTTCACGTGGCTTGACATCTATCTTCTCCCATCTCTGTTTAATCTCTTTGTATCTCAAATAAGGAAGACCAAAGAAGAATTGATGCATTTAAGTTATTATGTTGGTGAAGAATATTGAATATACCATGGACTGTCAAAGAACGAACAAGTCTGTCTTGGAAGACATACAGCCAGAGTGCTCCTTAGAGGTATGGATGGCAAGACTTTGTCTCACATACTTTGGACATGTTATCAGAAGGGACCAATCCCTGGAAAAGTACATCATGATTAGTAAAGTAGAGGGTCAGTGAAAAAGAGGAAGACCCTCAACGAAACAGATTGACACAGTGGCTGCAACAGTGGGCTCAAAGATAGCAGTGCTTGTGAGGATGGCACAGGACTGGACAGTGTTTCGTCCTTATACGTAGGGTTTCCCTGAGCCGCTGTGAGTCAGAACAGACCCCAGGGCACCTGACAACAACAAGATATCTCAAAAGAGATTGACTGAAGAAACACCCTACAATAATCCTGCCTCATTAGCATTACAAAGACAGCCTGTTCCCAAATTTGATTAGAACCACAGGCATAGAGGTCAGGATTTACAACACATATTTTGGGGGGACAGAATTCAATCCATAACACCAAATCAACCGCTTTGAAGTCTTCTAGGTCTCTTACCCTATTCAGAGCAGGGTTAAGTGCACTCTCCTTTGTGTTTTCACACTTTATTCTTTTCGTTTATACCCTCCCCCAGCAAATTATTGCTTATCCTGAACTTGTCCTAAACTTATTTTTTGCTAAATACAGTGCCTGTATTGAGAAGGGACCTTATCTTTTTCATTTCTGTTCTAAGGCAAAACCAAAAAAAAACCAAACCTGTTGCCATCAAGTTGAGTTCAACTCATGGGAACCCTATAGGACAAAGTAGAACTGTCCATAGAGTTTCTAAGGAGCACCTGGTGGATTCGAACTGTCAGCCTTTTGGTTAGCAGCTGTAGTTCTAAGGCAAGAGTAATGAAGATAGAGTAATCCATGTGCCATGAATTGAATTGTGTCCCCCCAAAATATGTGTATCAATTTGGCTAGGCCATGATTCCCAGTGTTGTGTGGTTGTCCTCCATTTTGTGGTTACAATTTTCCTGTGTGTTGTAAATCCTAAACTCTGTGGTTAATGAGGCAAGATTGAATTATGTTCAGAAGGATTAGGGTGGGATTGTAACACCCTTACTAGGGTCACATCCCTGATCCACTGTAAAGGGAGTTTCCCTGGGATGTGGCCTGCACCGCCTTTTATCTTACAAAAGATTAAAGGAAAGAGAAATGAGCAGAGAGTGGGAGACCTCATACCACCAAGAAAGTAGTGCCAGGAGCAGAGCGTGTCCTTTGGACTAGAGGTTCCTGTGCAGAGAAGCTCCTAGACCAAGGGAAGATTGATGACAAGGACCTTCCCCCAGAGCCGGCAGAGAGAGAAAGCCTTCCCCTGGAGCTGGCACCCTCAAGTTGGACTTCTAGCCTCCTAGACTGTGAGAGAATAAATTTCTTTTTGATAAAGCCGTCCACGTGTGGTACTTCTGTTAAAGCAGCACTGGATAACTGAGACACCATGTAACTAACTCTTTGGAGGCTTTCTAGAGAGGTTAAGATTTGAAGAAGAAGTTGGATTTGCACATAGGGTAGAATTTCAAGTGAGATAAATTCTGGAAAATAGCATGAGATGCAGATAAGCCTGGTGTATTCCTCATGACTTATATTGGAGGGTGCTATTGGGGAAGAGTGCTAAATGAGTTTGGAGAAGTGGTGTTGAAATTGGGACAAAAATGTATACATTTAACAGGGTGGGTAGCAGAGGATTAGCTGAGGTTCTTTTTGGTTATTGTTAAATTTAACTTGTTTCTCTTTTACTGGAACTTTGAAGTGTTTATTAGTTTTTTTTATAGTGGTTTTGAAAACAAAATAATATTTAAGAAACATCATAAATGCAAAAAAATTCACCTAGTTCTATAGGCTTCGCACAACTTTTCAAGGAGCCCTGGTGGCGCAGTGCTTAAGCACTTGGCTGCTAGCCGAAGGTATGATCAGCAGTTTGAACCCACCAGTCGCTCCACAGAAGAGAAGACCTGGTGATCTGCTCCTGTAAAGATTTCAGTCTAGGAAACCCTGGGGGGCAGTTCTACTCAGTGCTCTAAGGGTCACTGAGTTGGAATCGACTAGATGCCATACAACAACAGCAGCACAACTTTTCATTTTTCCTTATTATCTTTCACATGGTATCCGACCTCCAGGTTTTTACTCAAACCTCCATTCTCAGTGAGGTTTTCCCTGGTCATGGTCATTCAGATAGCAACCCCCTCAAATACTTCTTATTCCCCTTGCCTGCTTGATTTCTCTCCCTACCACTTATTACCATCTGCACGTACGATCGCTATGACTCGACGGCACCTAACAACAACAGGTGTGCAATATTTTACTAATTTGTCTGGTTTATTGTCTGTTGTTGCCAGTAGAGCATAAAGTCTATGAAACAGTGTTTATTGAATGAATGAAAAAATGCATATTTTGTAGCATTTGAACTCTATGAAACAATGTTTTATTGAATGAATGAAAACAATTTTGGAGCATATATTTATAGTATTCTGCTTTAGTGTGTATTCCATATTCACTTAATGTTCTATTAAGTGTTTCTATATATAGTTCATAATTATAATTTATTATAATAATCTGTGGAGTCCTGGTGGCTCAGTAGTTGAGAGCTGTGGCTGCTAACCAAAAGGTCAGCAGTTCAAATCCTCCAGCTGCTCCTTGGAAACTGTATGGGGCATTTGTACACTGTCCTATAGGGTCACCGTGAGTTGAAATCGACTCAACGGCCCCGAGTTTTTTTTTTTTTTATAATACTTTGTAAAGTTAATGTACAATAAGTGATTAAATCATGCCCCTAATGATATTTTGCTTTTATTTGTTTTGTTAAGTTATTCCCTCATGATAAATTCCCACGGGTAGAGTTATACCTTTAAGGAGGTGAGGATTTTTAAGGCACTTGCTAATAATAGATTCTTGATTAGGAAAGGAAGCATTTCTTTTTCTCTTTGCTTTTCAACAAACACTTTAGAGGATACAAAAGTTAAGTGCATTGTTCTAGGTCAACTGGGACGTAAGAAAGGCCCTGTCCTTGAAGAATTGTAACCTGGGACATTTATATATAAACAAAAATTGCAATTAAAGACAGAATGAAATAAATGCTCAACAGAGGTGTCAGAGGACAGACAGCTAAGGCAGAATCAAAGAAAGCTGTGCAGGGGAGACCATGACATTGAAACTGAACCTACTAAAAGATGAGTAGAATTTAATAGGCATGAATGAGGAAATAGCATGAGTGGGAAATGTGAAATTTCTGCTGTCGAGAAATAACAAATGGACCAGAAATATAGGATGGAAAATGAAGGCAAATGGGTATCCTGAGTATAGCACAGGGCCTTAAATGCATTGCTGACACATTTGAATTTTATTCTGTAAACAGTACAGGGAGCTTTTGATTGAAGGCTGTGCTTCACTCTTTATTAGGTGGGTAACCTCAAACAAGTTACTTAACCTCTCTGACCTTTAGTTTTCTCATCTGTAAAACTGAAACAACTACTTTGCTAGACTACTACAAGGAATAAATGCTGTAATGGATATGAACTGCTCAGCAGGGTGCCTGTCACACCAAACCAAAACCAAATCCATTGCCATTGAGTTGGTTCTGATTCATAGCGATCCTATAGGACAGAGTAGAAGTGCTCCGTAGGGTTTCCAAGGCCATAAACCTTTATGTAAGCAGACGGCCATGTCTTTCTCCTGTGGAGCGCCTGGTGGGTTTGAACCACCAAGCTTTTGGTTAGCAGCCAGGCACTTAACAACTGTGCCATCAGGGCTCCAGTGGATGTTTAAAAATTTTATTTCTTATCCTTTGTAGTTAATTGATAAATGAACTTCTTGCAGAAAGAGAAACTATTCAAGGTATTTCACAGTATACTTAGTTCTACTAAGTGTGGCTTAGTAGAACATGAAACCCAAGTTATACCAGGAAATATGCATTTCCCAAAATGTTAAGTAATAGCCATATATTTTAATGCTAAGAAGTATTCCACTGTATGGATCTGTCACAACTTGCTTATCTCTTTGTTCATCCGCTGATGGACATTTGGGTGTTTCTACTTTTTGTATATTACAAATAAAGCTATGAACATTCACATACAAGTCTTTGTATGGACATACCCTTTATTTTCCTTGGGTAAATACCCAGGAGTAGAATGGCAGGGTCATAGGGTAGTCACATGTTCAATTTCTTAAGAAACTGCCGTACTGTTTTCCAAAGTGGTTGTGTCATTTTACATTCCCAGCAGCAGCACGTGAAAGTTCTCACTGGTGCATATCCTCACCAACACTTGGTAGGTGAGTCTAAGTTCAGGCATTCTAATAGGCATGTTGTGTTATCTCATAGTTTAATTTGGATTTCCCTAATGACTAAAGATAATGTTGAGCTTCCTTTCATATGCTTATTTGCCAATTGTGTATTTTTTTGGTATAGTGTCTGTTCAAACCTTTAGATCATTTTTTATGGGATAGTTCACTCATTATTGAGTTTTGAGAATTCTTTATACAGCCTGGACAGAAGTCCTTTGTCAGATATGTGATTTGCAAATATATTCTCCTAGTCTGTGGCTTGTTTTTTCCCTCTCTTAACAGAGTCTCTCAAAGAGAAGGTCTTAATTTTGATGAAGTCCGATTATCAAGTTTTTTTTTTTTTTCTTAACGGAACAATCAGCTTAACACACTATCAGCATGAGTACCTATATGCAATAACTTGAAACATTGATTTATTGGGCAGTAAATGAAGGTCTAGATTTAGTCTAGGAAGCAGTTTAGACTTGTCAGTAAAGAATATATGAAAGTACAGATTGTATGAAAGCTGAAGACCACCTCTGCTATAAGCCTCCAAACGGTTAAAGAAGGTATAAAGAAGGAATGATAAAATTACAATATTGTTTTTCAATAACTCCATTTCAATAAAAAAAAAAAGAAAAACTGGAGGTTCTATGCAGTGGTAACCAGTGATTTCTAACATCAGGAAAAAGACAGCTAGATATTCTATGCTCCTTATAGAAGTACACAGAGTCCCTGTGTGGTACAAATGGTTAACATGTTCAGCTGCTAACCAAATGGTTAGAAGTTTGAGTCCACCCAGAGGTGCCTTGCAAGAAAGGCCTGGTGATCTGCTTCTGAAAAATCAGCCATTGAAAACCTTATGGAGCACAGTTCTACTCTAACACACATAGAGTCGCCGTGAGTTGGAACCGACTTGACAGCTACAGGTTTGATTTTATAGAAGTACACAGTACAACCTACGAATTAGTTTTGCTAGAAAATCAAACATGAATCTGATCGAGCCCCTAGACCAAAAAAAAAAAAAAAAAAAACCCACTGCTGTCGAGTCAATTCTGACTCATAGCGACCCTATAGGATGGATTAGAACTGCACCATAGGGTTTCCAAGGAGCGCCCGGTGGGCTAGAACTGCTGACCTTTTAGTTAGCAGCTGTAACACTTAATCACTACGCCACCAGGGTTTCCAAGCCCCTGGAACTAACTGCCAATTTACAGGAAAAACAAGGGGGGAAGAGTAGAATAAATGACATGGGTTTCCAACCTGCAAGATCCAGACAGTGGGTAACTCTATAGGACAAATAACCTTCAGGAGGTAGATTACAAGAGAAAAAGAGAGGATGAGGGGGTGAGAGAGAGGAGAAAGCTGTAGATTAAGAGAGTCATAGTAGACATATCAACTAATTACAATGTATGAACCTTATTGCAATCATGATTTTAAAAAGTTATTGGAGGGTGGAAGAAATTTGCACCCTGATTGGATGTTTTGTGATATTAAGAAATTATTATTAATTTTTTTCCATGGCATAGCAGTATTATAGTTATGTTTATAAAAATAATCTTTTTCTTTTGAGATACGTAGTAAAATATTTATGAGTCATGGGATATCTGTGATTAGATTAAAATAATCTGGGAGGGGGCTGAGGAAGGAGGGAAATAGAGGTCTGGATGAAACGGGATTGTCCATAAGACAGTAATTGTTGAAGCTGGGCGATGGGCCTATACATTATACTGTTCTCTGTACCTTTGTATACGTTGGAAATTGTTTATAATTAAAATTTAAAAAGCAATGTTAAATTTCCAAAAAAAAAATACCGGTTTGTGCAAACAGTTAAATACTGGACTGCTAACTGAAAGGTTGGCAGTTTGAGCCCACCCACATGTGCCTTGGAAGAAAAGACCTGGTGATCTGCTTCCGAAAGGTTGCAGTCTTGAAAACCATGAGGAGTGCAGTTCTGCTGTGACACCCATGGGGTCACCATGAATCAGAATTACTCAATGGCTACTGGTTTGATCTTTCTTTTTGGTTTCGAGACAATTAGGAAAAAGAGATTTCACCTTTTATAAGAGTATTCAGGTTTGTAGCCAGAGTGGCGTGAGAGAAAGGCTCCTGGATTTAGTAAATTATGGGATACATCTCTTGTTACAGCACTGAGCTGTTGTCTTCACTTAATAATTTAAGAGTTCCTTGAGGCAAGAACTATATCCTATTTATCTCTAATTCTCCAGAATCTAGCACAGTATCTGGTTTAGCAATAAATGTTGAGCCTGAGAATGAATGAATGAATGAATAAATTAAGCAAGCAACCAAGCAGTCTTCTCTATAGGAACACAGCCTTTTTTTTTTTCTTAAGAGATCTTGTTTTATTGAAGACTACATCTATTTTAATAAATAGCCTTGCCATGTTTTAAAGAAACAACTCTCCAGAAAAGAATTCCTTATTATAGAAATGTTGATTGCTTTTGGAGTTTGTTTTTTTTTTTATTACAATTATAAAACTAAAGGATGAAGGAATGCCAAAGTTAGTTAAATGTAGCCTCTTAGAGAGACTTTGTCACCCTGTGATGGTAGGCTTAGGAAGTCAGCTCTGATTTGTTTAGATTAGCTCCTGCTCATATTTGCAGAAAAACAGATTAGAGGTTAGACTAGATGGTTCCATGGACCTTTCTAACTCGAGTCTTCAATTTCTTTCAAACAGGTGGCATTATTATTGTGGCGTTATCATGATACTAGACTAGTTGGTGCAATACTGCCACCTATGGAGCAGCAGTACAATTTGTTATACTGTTAAAATGTATGAATTGAATCTTTGCATAATGCTGCTTAAAAATGTGGAAAACTTGTCATTTAAATGAACCTTTTGATAAATTCTCTGGTAGGTTAATAATTACTTCTCAAATTTATATTTTATGAAAATCTGATTAGAGTTTGCCTGAAAAAACAATTATCTGTGGAAAATGTGAATTAAAACATCTTATTAAGGAGCCCTTGTGGCACAGTGGTTAAGTGCCCAACTGCTGACCGAAAGGTTGGCGGTTTGAACCCACCATCTGCTCTGCTGGTGGAAGATGCGGCAGTCTGCTTCTGTAAAGATTTACAGCCTTGGAAATGCCATGGGGCAGCTCTACTCTGTCCTACAAGGTTGCTGTGAGTCAGAATTGATTAGCTGGCAATAGGTTTTTGGTTTATTAAGCTTTTTGTTTTCTTGGGCATTGAGGATAAGGAAATGGCATTTTAAACCTGGAAGGTACCTAAAACATTATCCAGATCAGCACTCTCAGATTAGCCCAGGAGTGAATTCAGTGTTGGCTCTCAAATGAGATGAATCATCAGTGAATCCAGTAAAACTGTGATAACTGTGATACGGTGGAAAGAGAGTAGGACTGTGGGTTAGGAGACCTCAGTGGTTCTATTTCTACTGTAAATTTACTCTCATGCTTAAGGTAAGTAACTTAATGTCTGAATGATGATTTTCTCATCCGAAATAGTGTCCTTCAAACTTTTTTGATAGCACACTATCAATAAAAATATTTGAGCGTAAACTCTCCATATCACTTTTAAAATGTATTTATAACTTAAATACATGAATTACTATCATCAGCTAATATCTCAGGGCATAGTATATACTTAGACAGTTCAGCATAGTGATTATGAACATAGACTCTGAGGTCAGTGGAGCCCAGCAATTTTAAGGAGGTAAATACTGGGTGGTGCAAAAAGTTAAACACTGGAGCGCTAACTAAAAGATTGGTGGCTCAAACCCACCCACAGGTGCCTTGGAAGAAAGACCTGGCGATCTGCTATCAAAAGGTTGCAGTCTTGAAAACCCTGAGGGGTGCAGTTCTGCTCTGACACACATGGGGTCACCATGAGTCAGAATCGACTCGATGGCTACTGGTTTGATTTTTCTTTGGTTTTTTGAAGACAACTAGAAAAAAGAGATTCTCCTTTTCTAAGAATATCTAGGGTTGTAGCCCAGGTGGTGTGAAAGAAAGGCTCCTGTAAATTATGGGATCTTTTGTTACAGCACTGTGTTGTTGTTTCTACTTACTAATTGAAGAGTTCCCTGAGGCAGTTGCAACTTGGGTGCTAACCAAATGGTTGGAAATTTGGGTCCATCCAGAGGTGCCTTGGAAGAAAAGCCTGGCGATCTACTTCTGAAAAATCAGCCATTGAAAGCTTTATGGGGCACAGTTCTTCTCTGACATGCATAGTAACCATTTGGAGGCTTGTAGTAGAGATGGTTTTCAACTTTCATACAGCTTGTACTTTCATATGTACTTTACAGATTTGTCTATACTGCCTTCCTAGATTAAATCTAGACTTCCATTTAGCAGCCAATAAATGAATGTTTCAAGTTATTGTGTATAGGCGGTCATGCTGATAAAGAGTTAAGCTAAATGTTCCATAAAAGAAAAAAAAATAACCTAATTATCTGACTTCATCAAAATTAAGACCTCTTTGAGAGACACTGTTAAGAGAAGGAAAAGACAAGCCACAGACTAAGAGAAAATATTTGCAAATCACATATCCAATAAAGGACTTGTGTCTGAATGGTATAAAGGATTCTTGAACTGTTGTTTGTTTCAAATTGTGGAACAGGCTATCAGTTGCTCATATGTAAGCTCAAGTTGAAGCTGAAGAAAATTAAATGAAGTCCATGAAAGCCAAAGTGTAACCTTGAGTATATCCCACCTGAATTTTTCTCCAGAATAGATTTGACGCATTAAACACTAATGACCGAAGACCAGACGAGTTGTGAGGTGACATGAAGGACATCATACATGAAGAAAGCAAATGGTCATTAGAAAGACAGGAAAGAAAGAAAAGACCAAAATAGATGTCAGAAGAGATGCTGAAACTTGCTCTTGAATGTAGAATAGCTAAAGTAAAAGGAAGAAATGAAGTAAAAGAGCTGAACAGAAGATTTCAAAGGGCAGCTCAAGAAAACAAAGTATGATAATGAAAGGTGCAAAGACCTGGAGCTAGAAAATCAAAAGGGATGAACACACTTGACATTTCTCAAGCTGAAAGAACTGAAGAAAAAATTCAAGCCTCAAGTTGCAATATTGAAGGATTCTATGGGCAAAAACACAGGAAGCATCAAAAGAAGATGGAAGGAATACACAGTCACTGTACCAAAAAGAATTGGTAGATGTTCAGCCATTTCTGGAGGTAGCGTATGATGAAGAACTAGTGGTACTGCAGGAAGAAGTCCAAGCTGCAATGAAGGCATTGGGTAAAAACAAGACTCCAGGCATTGACGGAATATCAGTTGAGATCTTTCAACCGATGAATGCAGCGCTGGAAGTGCTCACTCGTTTATCCCAAGAAATTTGGAAGACAGCTACCTGGCTAACCGACTGGAAGAGATCCATATTTTTGCCCATTTCAAAGAGAGGTTACCCAAGGGAATGCAGAAATTATTGAGCAGTGTCATTAATAGCAAATGCGAGTAAAATTTTGCTGAAAGTAATTCAAAAGCAGTTGCAGCAGTACATTGACAAGGAACTACCAGAAATTCAAACTGGATTCAGAAGAGGACGTGGAATGAGAGATAGCATTGCTGTTGTCAGATGGATCTTGGCTGAAAGCAGAGAATACCAGAAAGATGGTTACCTGTGTTTTATTGACTATGCAAAGACAGTTACCTCTGGATCATAACAAATTATGGATAACATTGCAAAACATGGGAATCCCAAAACACTTAATTGCACCCCTGAAGTACTTGTATATAGATCAAGAGTCAGTTGTTTGAACAGAACAAGGGGATACTGTGTGGTTTGAAATCAGGAGATGTGTGTCAGGGTTGTATCTTTTCACCATACTTATTTAGTCTGTATGCTGGGCAAATAATGCAAGAAACTAGACTGTATAAAGAAGAATGCGGCATCAGGGTTGCAGGAAGACTCATTAACAACCTGTGATACACAGATGATACAACCTTACTTGCTAAATGCGAAGAAGACTTGAAGCACTTACTGATGGAGATCAAAGACTACAGCCTTCAATATGGATTACACCTCAGCATAAAAAAAAACAAAAACCCTCACAACTTGAATAAGCAACATTGTGAATAAATGGTGAAAATATTAAGTCATCAAGGATTTAATTTTACTTGGATCCACAATCAACACCCATAGAAGCAGCAGTCAGGAAATCAAATGACATATTGCATTAGGCAAATCTGCTGCAAAAGATCCCTTTAAAGTGTAAAAAAGCAAAGATGTCACTTTGAGGACTAAGGTGCCTGACTCAAACCATGGTATTTTCATTTGCCTCATAGGCACATGAAAGCTGAACAATGAATAAAGAAGACATAAGAATTGATGTCTTTGAATTATGGTGTTGGCAAAGAATATTGACTATATCGTGGACTTCCAGAAGAAAGAACAAGTCTGTCTTCGAAGAAGCACAGTCACAATGCCCCTTAAACTCAAGGATGGTGAGACTTATGTACTTTGGACATGTTACCAGGAGAGACCAGTCCCTGGAGAAAGACATCATGCTTGGTAAGGTAGAGGGTCGGTGAAAAAAGGAAGACCCTGGACGACGAGATGGATTGACACAGCGGCTGCAACAGTGGGCTCAAACATAGCAATGATTGTAAGGATGGCACAGGACTGGGCAGTGTTTCATTCTGTTGTGCATAGGGTTGCTATGAATTGGAACTGATTTGAGGACACCTAACAACAAATATAAGTTTTAATTGTCTTAGTTATCTATTGCTTCTGTAACAGAAGTAACTCAAGTGGGTGGCTTTAACAAACAAATTTGTTTTCTCAGTTTAGGAGGCCAGAAGTCTGAAATCAGGGTGCTGACTCTAGAGGAAGGCTTTCTGTTGGCTCTGGAGGAAGATCCTTGTCTCTTTTCAGACCCTGTTTCTTGGTTCCTTGGAGGTGTCATGTGGTGTGGCATCTGTCTTCCCCCATGTATGCTTGAGATACACTCTACACAAATACTCTCTAATTAACATAACAATAAAACTCTATCCCAAATGGGATTATAGCCACAGGTATAGGGGTTAGAATTTACTGCGCATATTTTGGGGGGACACCATTCCATCCACAACAATGATTCTGTACCTGCATTTGATTATATATTATATACTTGTGTAAAGTATGTATTTATTCATATACACAGTTTTTGACAGCTTTATAAAGGGACCTTTATATAGTTAGTCAGTGTTTTCTGATAATCTCATATTTGGTATCTAAACCTAATTTCTTCAATCTGTTGATTTATTTGCTGAAATGAAAAATATAATGGACATTGTTTTAAATCTATATGTAGTTCTGTAATAGAGTCTACATATCCCCTTGTCATTTCCTCCTGTGAGTTTTTTTTTTTTTTTTAAAGTAATGAGCTGAGAACATAATAAAACATACTGCTCCTATATAAATTATGGCATTTTTTTTCAGGAAGTTCAGAGTTATTCATGTTGATAGAAGTTTACAAAATTCTTTTCTTTTTTTCTAGGTGGTTGGTCCTAGCTATTGCCATGGTACGTTTTTATGTGGAGAAAGGAACACACAGAGGTTTATATAAAAGTGTTCAGAAGACACTTAAATTTTTCCAGACATTTGCCTCTCTTGAGGTAAGTTTTTAATCATACAATTTTCTGTTCTAACATTTATTTGAAATTTTATTTGTTGAGAAGAATCAATCTTATTTCGCTGAATGCATACCACCTGTGGATTTATTTAATACCATTGTTAACAGGGATTGATTTTATGTTTTATGCTATTAACTCGTGATTTTTTTTTTATTTTACTTACAGATAGTCCACTGTTTAATTGGTAAGTTTTGCTTTCATTTTTATTTTTGTTATAAATTGCCTTAAGGGCAATAGGTGACTTGTTTTTCTCTTTAAGGAATTGTACCTACTTCTGTGCTTGTGACTGGGGTCCAAGTGAGTTCAAGAATCTTTATGGTGTGGCTCGTTACTCACAGTATAAAACCAGTAAGTGACATGAACATATTCTCTACTTCAGCCCATAGGAAAGTATTAATAGGAATCTAAAATAATAACATTTGTGTATTTCAGGAAGCAGGACCATTGGAGGAAAAAAGGGTTGGGTTGAAATTTAAGTGTGATTGTACATTGACATAGAAAAAAAAAACCCGTTGCCATCAGGTCGATTCCGACTCATAGTGACCCTGTGGGACAGAGTGGAACTGCCCTGTAGAGTTTCCAGTGAATGTCTGGTGGATTTGAAAAGTTGACTTTTTGGTTAGCAGCCATAGCTCTTAACCACTATGCCACCAGGGTTTACTACGTTGACTTAGTTTTTTAATGGAGTGGCTTCAAAACAAGCAAAATCAAATATTGGCATTTCGTATTCATAATATAGTCTGATGTTTTTCAGTTTTTTAAATTAGTATTCATATTCTGTTGAAGAGTTAACTGAAAATTTCTTTTATGTTGAAGTTATGGATATTCTCTTTGATTATATAATTGAAGTTGTCTGTATAAGCAGTTTATTTTTCATTCTTTAGCATTGAGTGTTGCAACAGACCTAAAAAGTAAATCTAGTTCTGTAGATATGAACAAATAGAAAAGACTGGAAGTTAGGAACATTAAGGAACTTGGGGATAAATAAATATTATTTATTGAGGCATAACCGAAGACAGACCTGAATCTAATTAATGGCTTATCCCTTTCTGACGAGACAAACACCATGCTGACTATGTCAAGTTTTTGAGCTTATTAAACCCATGACAGAAACATTTCCCAGACCAAGTTTCCTGACCTTCTTGACAGTCTTTGTAGCCTCCTTTCTACTTGAGGACAGATATCTGGCTTGTTTTCCACTCCTCAGATGCCTTTCTTGTCTCTCCTCTGCTCAGGGACTGATACTTAACCTCTTTTGCATTTCCTGGTAGACTCACTGGCCTCCAGTCTATGTGGGGACAGATTGCTGACCTTCTGCCCTTTTACTACTCTACACTTTAGCCCTCTGTACTATATCTTTCACTCAACTTACTTGATTTACCTGTTTCTAGCCAGTGGTTGCCATACAGATAGCAACATAAACATGTCACACAGAAATCCCAACTTTTTATTAAGTTTCTCAGTAGTTAGAAGCAGGAGTACAACATTAACAGAATAAAGGAGAAATTATTACATAGAGTGAATGAATATAATAGCTGGACTCAGACCACACTAAGTCTGAAGACTGGGGAGGAATAAAGACAAAGATGAGATGGCTGACGTTAACTAGAGAGCAGAAGTTAAAGAGAAGCTAGAGGTTGGCTCATGAAGATGGCACAGGACTGGGCAACATTTTCGTTCAGTTATACATAAGGTCACCATGAATTGGAGCCAATTTGATGGCAACTGACAACAACAAAAACATGAGAGTGGCTAGTACCAAAGAGGAAAAGGATCTACTTGCTCTTTTTTTCCTGCAGTGGATCTCTGCATAATATTACTATTTATTTTTCTTTAACAATAGCCTCCTGTTGGTACTTGTCCACTACTCTTTAATTAATTCAACCAATGTTTATTGAATGCATTCTATATACCTAATTTTCTGGGTTTACAAAAATCAATCCCAGCTGCCAAGTGTACTGGCTGTGGGGCAGGGGGTTAGTCATGTAAATGTTGAGTCATTCAACAGATTTTAATTGTGCACCTGTTCTATGCCAGCTAGACTGCTGGGGATATGGCGACTAACAGTACAAATGGTTCTCGCCAGTGGAGCCTATAGTAGGGGAGAGATGTTAAACAAGTGGTTATACAAATCGTTATTTAATTCTATTCGTGTTAAGTGCTTTAAAACCAGAGTCCAGTATGCAATGCAGTATGATATACTTGGGAGTTAGCCTGATGAGGGAAGTGAAGGAAGGCTTCCCTGAGGAAGCATATATAAGTTGAGTGCTGATGGAAGTACAAGGATTAGCCAGGCAAATTTTAATACAAATTGGCAAATTATGTGGTTATCAACAAAGCACTGTGACAGCAAAAGAAGGTGAGCAAATAACTCTGCTCAAGGTGGGAGGGGGAGTTTGAGAAGAGTTTTCTAGAGGACACAGTGTTCTAGCTGGATCTTAAAAGATAAGAAAGGATTTTCTAGAGGAGTAATAAGGTAGTAGCATTGTAATTAGGGAGAATCATGTATAAAGATGCAGAAGTTCAGAACATATTCTGGAAATAATACAAAGCTTAGTGTCACCAGAGAAAGAAGTGTAGGGGATTTGCGTGATTGTAGATGGAGTTAGAGAGATTTCTGAGCTTGGCCTTTAAAGAACTTTGAAAATCACGCTCCAGTGTTAGGATTTTATCCTTCCAGTCTCTTAAGCAATGGGAAACCGATGAAGCTTTTAAATCATAGGACTAGCTGATGCCAGTTTGGTTTTTGTTTGTTTGGTACTTTGTTTTATTTTGAAGAGAAAACTGCCATCCATGAAGAAAACAAAGAATGGAGAGACTATATAAGAGACTGTTACAGTAGTCTGGATGAGCGATGGTATGGCTCTACATTAAAATAATGGTAGTAGGGCCGAAGAGGAATGGCAAAATTCAAGAGTTAATTCTGTAGTAAAACGGGTATCATTTAATGACTAATAGGAAGTAGGAGGGCCAGATTGTTCCTGTTCTGTTTTCAGTGGTTGATATTATCCTGAGATGATTGTTACTGACTGGAGTAAAGGGTGAGGGAGAGGAGCAAGTGAATATTTGACCATTCCTATACACAGGACATATTTAAGTTGCGTGTTTGTAATCACTTATAAGATGGTGAAAGCATTTATGTTTTCTGTATTGCATTAAATTTGTCTAACTTAACATATCCCATTATAATAAAAGACGTAATAAGTAAAATATCTTCACCGAAAAGTAAGTTCAAATTTGAACGACACTGTGGATTTCTTTGTAATCCTGCAGATCCAGAATGAGGAGAGTGTGGTGCTTTTTCTGGTCGCGTGGACTGTGACAGAGATCACTCGCTATTCCTTCTACACATTCAATCTTCTCAACCACTTGCCATACTTCATTAAATGGGCCAGGTGGCGATGTCTTGCAGTTTAGTTTCTCACAGTCCTGTGCATGCTAATTTATGTGTGCTGAGCCAACACCAGAGTTAAAACTTGTGTTTTAGCCCTATGATGCCAGAATGCTGTTGTTTTAGATACTAGTAGTGTCTTGCATCCTAAAAGCTTAATTTAATGACCAGAGATGAATCATATTAATATATCTCTTGAGTGAAATCAGTGCAAGGCAAATTACATTACTTGTCCTTAAATAAAGGAGTCCTGGTGGCACAGTGGTTAAAACAGTCAGCTGCTAACCAAAAGGTTGGCAGTTCCAACCCACCAGATATGGCAGTCTGCTTCTGTAAAGATTTACAGCTTTGGAAAACCCTATAGGGTCACTATGAGTCGGAATTGACTCTATGGCAATGAGTTTGGCTTTTTTTTCCCCCGGACCTTAAATAACTTTCTTCGAAAGCATAATATGCACTTTTGAAATCATATTAAATAATTGCCAAAAATAGGGCATTTTTATCACATTAATTTAAATTATTTTGATATTAAATCCAGCATTCACAGTTTTTAGTGTCTTAGGTACATAATGGAGCCCTGATGGTGCAGTGGTTCAGCTGCTAACCAAAAGGTTGGCAGTTTGAATCCATCAACTGCTCCTTGGAAACTCTATGGGGCAGTTCTACTCTGTGCTATAGGGCTGCTATGAGTTGGAATCAACTCGATGGCACTGGGTTTGGTTTTCTTTATATATATATATATATAAAATTTTTCTCTTTAAGTAGCAGAGACAGACATTTCTTTAAAGTCACATTTACTTGAAATTGTATTTTGAATGTAGACCAAATTTCTATTAAGAATTCTAAACATATCTATTCTAAAGCAACATTTTTTTTAAAGAAAAGATGCCCCCCCTTTTTTTTTAACAGTTTAAACTCTTTAAGCAACTGACATTTTACAAAGTAATAAAATAAGATTGCTTTTTTGAGAAGAAATCACAGCCAGTATAGATTTTTCATTCCATTTTCTATATTGTACTTATAGCGGTGGTAACAATAAAAACAAAAACAAATGGAGTGTTTCTATTTTGTACCTGAGATGCGGTATGAATAAAACAGTCTATCCTCTTGAAACAGAGGAGACAGATGATGAGAAGCGCAGGGAGTCAGGTTAAAAGGTGTATATCTCGTGTATGTAGAATAGAAGGGTTTGAAAATTTTTCATTCTTGAAATTGCTTTTTTAAAACTATAGATGTATTAATGTTTCCCTTGTACAAAGTTCATACAATACAGAAGTATATAGGATAAACGTGGGCAGTTTCTGTTTCTACTCTACCCAACCCAACCCTTTCCCCGGAAGGAAACACAGCTTGGAGTTTATCCATCCATTTATCCATACTAACAAAAATGCCAAAACCCAGAAGTGAATTTTTTAAACATAAATAAATGCTATTATTTGTTTATATCTTAGAGTTTTATTGTTCTGTCAGAACAGGTACATGTAGATCTTTAATTCTTTTTAACACTAAAGCTACACAATATTCCACAGTGTGACTCAACCAGTTCTTTTGTTAGAATTTAGATTATTTCCACTTTTCTAATATAAATAATGCTTTGAGATAATATAAAGAATGTTGTATCTATACTTCATTTATTTTTAAAAACTCTGATATTTATGTTAATACATTCTTGAGGATAGTCCTTAGCTAGTTGGACTTGTTTTAAATCCCCCATGGAGTAAAAGCCTGACATTTTTTCTTAAGCGATTACTCCTTTTTTTTATTACTCATGTATTATACATGTTCAGATATAGTAAATGAGGATATATAAATAAATAAAAGAGGAAAAAGCTTTAAAATTACTTATAATCCCACTATATAAGGATAATCTCTGTTAATTACATATGTATTCTTTCAAACTTTTTTTATATTCTCTAGCGCCATTTTAGACATTTGTGGCTTACCATTTTGCATGTAAATGCTATAAAATTGTAATTCGAGCTTAAACATACTGTCTGTCATGAGAACGCTGTGCTACCTTTTATATATGGTTGGATTTATCTTTATTCTACATGAAAATTTATTTACTTTCAGTGATTGGGCCTTTTAAAAGGTTGGTGGTTTGGAATGTTGCTGGACTGTAATCCCTGAGTGCATATCAGTACTGTTTTGCATGACCACAGTCTTCTGGGCTTCTAGAACCTTTAAAAATACTAACCATGATGCAGTCTTTTTTCATCTGTTGTATTTGCAGATTTGTTTGAAGAAGATAACAGAGTGCATGTTGTACATTCCTTTTAGGCCATGCACGTTGATCTTCACAGCCTTATCCATAGGCGTTCCGGAATGCATTTGCACGTCTTGAATTATTGGAAAAGTTCAAAACCCTGCCACTGCATGTTTGAATTCATTGTTTAGAAAATGTTTGTCAGTTGCCTTAATGTTAAACAAGGTACTATAAAATTTTTCAACTTTGAAATGCATGTGTTAGCATGATACAGTGTCGGTCATAATCATGAATAATGGTTTCAAGTCAAAAATCTTGAAGCTCTTGATTGTCTAAATATGTATGCCAACCCCATTGAATTACCTAAAATAATATTTATGTTCAAATGTTGAAGCTACTATTCTCAAATAAAAATTCACTTTAGGAGTGGCTTCTTATTTATAAATTGTTGTGGCCTACTGTAGTGGTTTGAATAGACTTGATTCTATTTATATACTAGAAGTGTTCTTGGAAAACTTGTACACAAAACAGGTAATTGTGTAATGAGTTATGTTTTCATATTGATTTCCATTTTAATTTCAGAAATGCATTCCCCCCAAAGTTTAAATGACAATTAGAAATTTTCAAGGAAGCATTATGTCTTTACCTAATCGTGGCCTGTGGGCAGTTAAATTTCCCACACCACCCTCAGAACAGCTTAGATACAGTTTACGAAACGCAACTTTTAAAAAAGTGCCTGTAAATTCAAACAAATTATATACTTTATTACCATTTTATTAAAAATTTTCACTGATCTTATAGCTTTAAACTAGTTTATTGTAGATGTGTTAAATTGGCTTTTCCCTATATTAAACACCCCGCCCAGCCCTTTCCCCCTATTAAACAACTATACCACCAAAAAAAAATTTGAGAGCCACGTAAAGTAAAAACAAAACAAATTTAAAGAAAATTAATTTGGATATTTTATTTGAGAAGGGAATATAAAGTGTTCAGTTATGTGATTTTAAAAATTGAGATAGGAAATGATTGATTTAAATTATACAAAAAAAAAAAAAAAACTACAGAAGGCTAGTAAGAAACCAGGGGTACATCCGAGGAAGGAGGAGGGGGGTGGGCAGGTGACGTAAAGGGATCAGTCTTCTTTCTTTGCCAGTTAATCTATTTTGGCAAATGACCCTGCTCTCTGCTCTCCAGTCTCTTATTCTAGTATATTCTTGCCATATAGGAATAAGGTGATTTCTGAATTGTCTCCAGGTTCTTACAATACTAATTCGACTTTTCCTCACAATTATTTCTCAATGCCAACGAAATGATAAAATATAAATAAATTTTATTCATTTTTACCTTAATTTTCTGTGGTATCTAGTATATAGTAACTGACTTGCTGAAAATGACTTTCTTAGGTCCTTTAGGCTTTTCCTGTTAGAGATCAGTAGAGGTGTGGGGTGTTCCCCTAACTGCAGGCATAAAGGATGGCTGGCATACTCTGTTAGAATGCTTGCCACAAGGCAGATAAACAGGTGCACTTTCGAATTTTAATGAGACTTCTCAGCTATATTCCTTTAATGTGGGAATTCAACAGATTACTTATCTTACTCGTTTTCTAATGAAAGAAGTTTCAGATGCACTCAGTAGTTACTGATGCTTTAGGTAGTATTATAGGTTTTCTGTAATAGTTAAGTCAGTGTCTTTTAATTAGTAACCACAAAAAGATTTTAAACGCCTGTTAAGAACTACTTTGATAATTTCAAGGTTTAGATATACAATTGGGATCATAATTGGCCTTTAAGCACATCATTTGGCCAATAAATGACTAGCAGGAGAAAAACAAAATCAGTATGATTCCATGCGTTGAAGAAGTTATCTTTATGATACAAATAAATAAATAGATAAATACTGCATATACATTTCTTAAATGGAAGTAGTTCAGTCCTGTTAAGTAAGTTGGCTTCTTATTTTACTAAGATCGTGTCATTTAAAATTGAAACTACTGTGAGAGAAAAAAGGTGATACTAAGGAAATGATTAAAATAGAAAAATTAATTTTTTTTTTGTGAGGTTATTGTCAATCTGTACAGAAAGGGGATTTTAAAATTTGATATACTATAGTAGCAAAAGAACCATGATATAAAATCCCACAATTATTCTAGAAAAATAATTCTGTAAGGTTTTTCTTTCCCCAGATATAATTTTTTTATCATCTTATATCCTGTTGGAGTTGCTGGTGAACTTCTTACAATATATGCTGCATTACCGTATGTGAAGAAGTCAGGAATGTTTTCAATAAGACTTCCAAACAAATACAATGTCTCTTTTGACTACTATTATTTTCTTCTAATAACCATGGTCTCATATATACCATGTAAGTATACTTATTATTACCTTCATTTAACATACTAAATTTTGGGGGGAGATAGCATAATAAACTGGTTTCATAAATAAGGAAAAATAATTAGAAATAACTGCTTATAAATACAACCTTCTGTTTAGTCCACGTTTATTTGTAATTTGAAATAATTGAAAGAGGAGTTTGTCAGAAGACTTTTAAGGAAAAAGGACAAGTTGATACACAAATGACTACTTTCTCAAAATCCCTTAAAAGTAAACTCAGTATGATTTATCTTATTTTTAAAATATAATTTTATTTATTTTTTTGTTGTTGAGAATATACACAGCAAAACATACAGTAGTTCATCAGTTTCTATGTGTACCGTTTAGTGACATTGATTACATTCTTCAAGTTGTGTAACCATTCTCACTCTCCTTCTCTGAGTTGTTCCTTCCCCATTAACATAAATTCACTACCCCTAAGCTCCCTCTGTAATCTTTCTAGTTGCTTGTGTCAATTTGATCTCATACAGATAGTTCTTAAAAGAGCATAATGCTCATTGCAGACCATTTTCACTAGTTACACTAAGCTATTGATAGGTTCTAAGAAGACTTCAGAGGATATTTTTGGTTTACAGTTTAAAGATTATCTGAACGCAGTAGTTTCAGGATTCATCCAACTGTCATGGCTCTAGGAAATCTGGATTCCATGAGAATTTTAAATTCAGTTCTGCGTTTTCCCTGTTTTGATCAGGATTCTTCTATGGAATATTTGATCAGAATGTTCAGTAATGGTAGCTGGCCACCATCCAGCAGTCCTTCTGGTCTCATGGCAAAGGAGACAGTTGTTAATGGAGGCAATTAGCCACACATTGTGCATCCTCCTCCTATGCCTGACTCTCTTTCTTCCTCTATTGTATGATTTTTTTTTTTAAGCATGCATGAGTGAACTATATGCAAGCATTTAGAATTATGTATCTGAGTATAAACATGTATTCAAGAAAATTTTATACCATTCCTTTCTATTTATTAAGCATACACTTGGAAAAACCATCTAGGAGTGCTTTTTAATCTTATTTGTGTTTATAAACGAGAATAATAAAGCTGCTTTTCTTAAAATAGTTTGAATAATTCAGTCTTTTCACTAATTTCTCATCACCTTAAATCCTTGGTAGTTGCCGTGAAGTTGATTCCAGCTCATGGTGACCTCATGTGTAGAACTGCTCCATGAAGTTACCTTGGCTGTAATCCTAAATGGGAGCAGACCAGCAGACTTTTATTTTGTGATACCACTGTGAGGATTTGAACTGCCAACCTTCAGGTCAGCAGTTGAGCACAAACCATTTGTGCCACCGGTGGAAACTTTATAGTAGCAGGACGTTGGGGCCCTGGCGGCACAATGCTTAAGCAGGTTGGCTGAGCTCCGCTGCTAACTGAAAGGTTGGCAGTTTGAACCCACCCAGCAGTTCTGTGCGAGAAGGACCTGATGATCTGTTCCCCTAAAGATTATAGCCTATTTCTACTCTACCACATGGGGTTGCAGTGAGTTGGCATCAGCTCAGCGGCACCCAACAGTAACAGCAGGAGATGTGAGGAAAAAGCAAGGCTATCACTTACCTTTCTCAATAAAATTAGAGACTTTGATGTCATTGGGTTGCAAGGAAGCGAGAAAAGCTTATAGACTCTGAAATCTACACTGACACATCTGTATTTTTACCTAAAGAGGAAAAGCATAAAAATTGGCCAGTGCCTTGAGGTCTCCAACTTTTAAGCTCTTCTAAAATTAAAATTGACTTAGATAGTGTTTTTCTCCCTCATCTTCAACTGTTACAGCCTGATTCTGTCGTCACATTTTCTACCAGAGCCAGATGGAGATTGAATAGGGCTAAGGAATGGTATATATAGAATATTTGTTGACACCACTCGCTTTTCCCAACATTTAGGTAATCTAGTTAACATGGCTTGAGCACAACCCGAGCCTGCATCAGTATCTGTCATTTCACAGTTCTAAGTTGAAGCATTGGGCTCTCCTCTTCCTCACGACCACTGAAGCATCTCCCCAGGTACCCAGAGACTGAAGGATGGTGGCTCACAGCTCCAAACCAGTAAATTTTGTCTGTCTTTTCAGGTCTCTTGGGAAACTTTTAACCTGTTACCAGTTGCCATGGAGTCAGTTCCAACTCCCGGTGACCTGATATGTGTCAGAGTAGGACTGTGCTCCCTAGGGTTTTCACTGGCTGATTTTTCAGAAGTAGATCACCGGGGCTTTCTCCTGAGGTGCCTCTGAGTAGACTCGAACCACACCCCAGCCTTTGTGTGAGCAGCAGAGTGCATTTACTCTTTGCACCACCTGGCATATGGCAATAGCTGACTGTGGTGACAGTTACTTGAGAGTCCCTCTTGCAGAGTACCAGTGAACCAGGATGATGCTTTTCCACTCTGGGTTGATATGAGTATATAACAACTAATTTTATTTTCCTTTGCTTATTAAATGCATTCACATAAATCTTCTCATTGAGTACTACAAAATAGTGATATTACTATTATCTCCCATTTACCAATAAGGACATTAAAAATCAGAGAAGTCAAGGAAATTGTGAAAAAGGTACCCAGCTAATAAGTGACAAGGCCTCCTACTAAGCTCAGAATTTTATAGAAGTATTTGCAGTAATTGGTCAGTTAGCTTTAAGTATACATGACTTGAACACTTTTAGGCTCATAAGTGTAATATGATGATTGCATTATAAAATGGGTAGTGTCTAAATTTAAAAATGAAAATCTGTTATGCATTTTTGCTATGTTTGAGCTAAGTTTTAAGAATAAATTGTTACCCAAAGTTGCCTAAGCAAGATATTGAAAGCTTGTCTTGTAATTAGGTTCATTATTTTGGTTATTCTGTTTATCATTTTCAGAGGTCTTTTTACATTTATATTGTTTATAACTGATGTTACTCAACCAACATTTATTGTTGTGCTCGTACCCTGACTTAAAGCAGTGGCTCAAAATAATTCTTCAGATTTGACTGGGCAAATAACCGTTTGCCCAGCTGACCTCATGCATATACGTTATATGTTTGCATAAAACAGACTACCCTTAGACCCAGCCAAGAGGAGCTGCTTCTCTGTGCCATGTTTTAGGAGGTCCTGTTCTGGCTTTCCACGGGTCATCCGCCTACACAGGCTCCCCTTCCCTTGTAGAGCACATTCTGGGTATCTTGGACCATGAATTCCATGAATGTGGTATGTGGGCCTCTATTTGTACTCTAACGGTGAGCTCTATAATGTTACGAATGGCAGTAAGTTAGGGGTGGAGAGTTAACTGTATAATGTACATACTCTCAGACTTTGCCACCTTTAACATGTGTTAGTTTCAAGTATGAATAACTTAAACCAACAGCTTATTTTTCTGTTTTCTTTTTTTCAATTAAGTGTTTCCACAACTCTATTTTCATATGTTACGTCAAAGAAGAAAGGTGCTTCACGGAGAGGTGATTGTGGAAAAGGATGATTAACTGATCCTACAAATGAGGTGATTTTTCCAGAATAACCAGGATTACTTGAGTCCAAGTTTTAATAACAAGAATAAACAACTTCATGAAATATCATGGATTGTATGATTTCTTAAAATATAACTTGAAACACATGGTTTTTGCCGGTATTTGTCTTCACATTGTGCCCAATCCATTTTCTACAAGAACTATGCAGGTATTACCAACTCCTGAGTAGGAGTCAAGCATGAAGAAAATAATTGGGCCTATTACCTTAAAAAAAAAAAAAAAATTTTTGTTAATTTTACTAAATATTTTGGCAATGTATGCTCAAAACTTTTTAAATCAATATTTAGAAATTTGTTTAATGATTTAACATTATGGTATTTATGTGATATTTACAAATGAAAGTAAATACAGAATTATAATAACTTGTTAATAATGTATCGGTATTTCTTGAACCCAGGATCAATTTTTTAAAAGTTATGCAGCAGCATTTATGATTAATAAGAATTGTGGAAGCATAGACATAATTTGCTATGGTAAGACGTTCGATACAAAGTGGCAGCGTAAAAATATTCAAATAGATGTCACAATTGGAAGGTTTTCTTTGAAAATATGTCTAGTCTGTTGAAATTATTTCTACCACTAAGTAAATTTATTTTTGTTTGAATTAACCACTCAAGGACCATCTTTCTGACTTTAAGTACTTTAAGGGGTTAGAAAGAGTGTAGGTATATACTTGTCCCCATTTGTTAAAAAATACCATGGCATCAGACCATGTTGTACTCAGAGCCCTGGTTGAGAAAGGCTGCTGTGTACTATGGAGTTGTCTTGTGAAAGTCAAGCTTATAACAACCCCTTTGTACTTGTTAGGTAACTAACAGTTTCAGGGTGTGAACTGAAAAAGACATTTTATTCTGAATTCCATTATATAGCAAAAAGTCTTATAATAAAGCTCCTGTCTACATGTTTAATAATAAAAAAAAAATACACTGCAGATTCTTTAATACTGCTTTAATTCATAAGTAGGTCGTTTAAAACTGTACCCCTTTATTAAGGCATGCTGATTGACTCAGTTAAGAGAGAATATTAAATACATGATTAAAAGAAAATGAACCTTCTGCCTACTGGAGATATGTGGGTGTAATTTTGGCTTTAAGTGTTCTATATTGTTCACAATCAACATGTAATACTGTATTTTTCAAAATCACTTGTTTTGTGTTACCACCTCCTTTTCAAATTTTTTTTCATGTAGGTTTGTAGTTCAGAATGTTTTTGCAAACTGTTTTAATAACTTAATTTTTCAAAGGTGCTGTTTCTTTTATTATATTATGTTTTAATATTTCCTCTGTAGCCGAATGTTTTAATGAGCAAGATGTATTAGGTTACTAATTCTCAAAATACTGTTCGTTCTGCTCTTACTCTCTTTGGTCAGCTTTTCATTCTGAATTTTTATATGGCAGAAATGCTTAGCAAGTTATTTTGATAGCTTAGTATAAGAAGTTTACTTATTTATCTTATTGGAAGTCTTGTGAAAAATATTTTAAATCCTATTCCTGAAATTTGAAATAATTTAATTTCGACTCTGTTCAAGAAGCTGTAATACCCTTGTTGTTTTTTTTTTCTTCCCCTTAAGATGTAGAATATCTTGAAGTAGGAATTGTAATTTAATAAAGATGAAAAAGCATCAACCTACTCAATGACCTATATTAATATACTGAACGTCTAAACTTTAGATTTAGTTTATCTTCTGTATCTTTTACATTCAAGCAGTTCAAAACTGTCATTTGTGTAGAAAACAAAGTGCTAAAAGGTAGTTTGATTTTTAAAAGAGAATGTATTTGAAATTCCTTTGCCCTTGCTCTGTGTGACCCCATCTTTGGATTTGATCCTACGTCACCATAACTTCCTTTTTAAAAGGCCAGCCAGGGCTTGAATCAACTAAAGCTTGAATTGATGCTCATTTTGTAGAAAGTCCCTCAATTTGAGTTTGTTTGATGTTTCCTTGCAGTAAGATTTAATTTATCCATTTTTTTTGGCAGGAATGTTTGTTAACTTTGGTGTTTTAGGGTTTTTTTGATTTAATATTTTGGTTGCAGGGTAGCATGTAGGTATTTTAATAATAGAAGTCCTTTTGATCTAATTCGTAGGAGTCTGCCTTTGAAATAAAACATTTTATTTCAAAGTTTTTTTTTTTAACCAAATTAATATGCCTGTGTTCTGATACGTGAAGATTGGTGTCTTTATAAGTGCTTAAAAAGTACTAAATCTTTATATTCATGTAATTTCCAGGCATATTGTTAACTCAATCTTTATATTGACTTTATGCCCCTAGATTATGCTCTCTCAAACTCAATGGTGAATTAATATACTTTGGTTTTGTTCAAAATTTCTTTACAGCATTCTGTTCTACATTTTGTACTCTTACCATATTCAGCCTTACTAACATTATGAATAATACAATATTGAGATTGTTTCACTTATGAAAAATGCCTTATTATTTATTTCTTGATTTATGAAAGTACCTTACCCCTAAATTTTTAAATGCAATTTGGACAATTAAAAATTATTCTTAAGCTCTCTTAACACTTGTGGTTTTCCTTGGAGGATCATGACCACAGAAGCATGTTTCTCAGACCACAGTTTTTCTGAGTCGTCTGAGGACCCTAGAGCCCTTACCTTTAGTGATTTCGCAACAGTTGCTGTGGGGTAGAGAAATTGGCATTTTTAGCAAGATGCTAAGCAGTTCTGATGCGGGCAATTGAATTGTTCCACCCGCCTTGGAAAAGTACTGTAACAGGGAAATAGCCATAGGGGATGGCAGGAAGAAGACGTGCCACAAATGCCCTATCAGTGTACTTGATATAACTGAAAAAAAAAAAAACAGTCGTACACCAGCCCTTTAATTTCGAATCAGAATGAAGATGTAGTTCCAAGTTTATAAAATGAAAAACTTGATGTTCGCATACTATGGAGTAGTAAGACATTTTGTATGTTCGTTTTTTTTTTTATATCTTAAAAAAAAACAAAAAAACTGATTCAGTTTATTTGTCCATTCGTTTGAGTGATGTGGAGCATGAAAGTGGTAACGAGTAAAATCCAAAGCAGTAGTCAGGTTTTTTTGTTGTTGTATGGAATTTAATAGCTTGAAATAAATGGACAGTTAGAAACTCTGTTAAAGGGTTTTTGTTGAGTGGCATTTTCATTGTTCATTTTTTTTTTTTTTTATAAATAAACCAAAAAAGGGGAATATGCTCAAGATTGTAGAAAAGGTATATAATCTTGTTTCTGAGAAATATGCATGACAGAAAGTAATTATAATTTGCCTGAATGATTTTAACTTAATCAAAGTTGACTAAAATAGGTTTGTGTTTTATGTTCAGAAGCTGGTTTCTATTGAATTAAACTTGAACTGAACTTTTAGAACAGAAATTAATCTTCAGAACTGAGGACGTGGAGAGGTTAATCTATACTAAGTGTACTCAAGAAGGAAAAATGACTTTTTAAATAGTGTTCGGCTGGCAGAACGTAGATTTTTGAGAGTCAAATAATTTTTTCAAAGTTACCATTTATTTTATTTGCATGTATGTACATTTGGTATGAAATCCAGTATCACTTTTTTAATTTCCAGTCCAAAATCAACATATATGTGGTATCCTATAACAGACTGAATTTGTAGCGTTAGAGGTGTATTACATCTTTTTAATGATAATGAAAGTAAAAATTTTAGAATAGGGTTTTTTTTTTTTTTTTTGCGGAAGAGTTGTTACTGACTGTATTAAGTAGTGTGAATCAACGTGACAGGTAGCACAAATTAGGAATGAGCATAGCTAGTAAAAAGGTTTTTGAAAATTATTTTATGAAAATATTAGTTAATTTCCAGATTGTTCATGTTCATAGTTATAGGGCATTTTTGGCCCCGGAAAATTCGTAATTACTTGTTGTGATTATGGAGTTGTTATCTGCTTTCTGTAAAAATGTATCTGGGTTGGGTTTGAAAAAGTATTTTAAACATATTTGATGTGAATTTACTTTCGATGCATTATACCTTGTGAACACACCGAGTTTCTTTGCTTTGAAATATGTTTTTAGTTGGGTGAACATTAAAAGAAGAAAAATCATTGCCACACTTATTTGGAAGTTTTGTGTGACATGAGTCCAGTGTATTAGTATCAATTCTAGTCATACAGTGCATGAGACAGATTAATTTATAGTTATGAGTATTTATTTCAGGGTAAAGAATACATGGATTTATTTCTCAGCAAATATTAACAAAATAAAAAGAATACATGGATTTATTTCTCAGCAAATATTAACAAAATAAAAAAATTATAAACAATATGTTATTAGTGTTACTAAATTCTGATGACAGGTATTAAATTTTTCTCTTCTTGGCCACATTTCGTGCTAGAACGGTGGCTTGTGTAACGGGTAAGAACTGGAGTTTGGGAGTGAGGCCCAAGCTGGACTTGAATCCTAGCTCTTGGGGAGAAGTATTTAACTTTCTTAAGCCTCAGAGTCCTCATCTGTAAAATGAGGAGCAAATGAGATAACATCTGTAAATACGTAGCGCAGAGTTTGGCATTGTTGTACTCTTCTGAATCTGGCTTGAATTTTTGGCAGTTCCCTGTCAATGTACTGCTGCAGCTGCTTTTGAATGATCTTCAACAAAATTTTACTTGCCTATGATGTTAATGATGTTGTTCCATAATCTCTGTGTTCGGTTGGATCACCTTTTTGGAGATAGGCATAAATATGGATCTCTTCCAGTCAGTTGACCAGGTAGCTGTCTTCCAAATTTCTTGGCATAAATGCGTGAGCACTTCTAGCACTGTATCCATTTATTGAAACTTCTCAATTGGTATTCCGTCAGTTCCTGGAGGCTTGTTTTTCATCAAAGTCTTCAGTGCAGCTTGGGCTTCTTCCTTCAGTATCATGGGTTCCTGATCATATGCTACTTCCCGAAATGGTTGAACATTGACCAATTCTTTTTGGTATAGTGACTTTTTTGTATTCCTTCCATCTTTTTATGCTTCCTGCGTCATACATAATTTGCCCCGTAGAATCCTTCAGTATTGAAACTCCAGGCTTGAATTTTTTCTTCAGTTCTTTCAGCTTGAGAAATGTTGAGCATGTTCTTCACTTCTGGTTTTCTATCTCCAGGTCTTTGCACATGTCATTATATTTTACTTTGTCTTCTCGAGCAGCACTTTGACATCTTCTGTTTAGCTGTTTTACTTCATCATTTTTTCCTTTTACTTTAGCTACTTGACATTCAAGAGCAAGTTTCAAAGTCTCTTCTGACATCTGTTTTGGTCTTTTCTTTCTTTCCTGTCTTTTTAATGACTTCTTGCTTCATGTATGATGTCCTTGATTTTGTCCCATAACTCGTCTGGTCTTTGGTCATTAATGTTCAGTGAGTCAGATCTATTCTTAAGATGGTCTCTGAATTCAGGTGGGATGTACTCAAGGTTGTATTTTGGCTCTCATGAATTTGTTCTAATTTTCTTCAGCTTCAGCTTGAACTTGCAGAGGAGCAATTGATGATCTTTTCTGCAGTCAGTCCCTGGCCTTATTCTGATGGATGATATTGAGCTTTTCCATCATCTTTTTCCACACATATAGCCGATTTGATTCCTGTGTACTCCGTCTGGTGGGCTCATGTATAAAAAAAAATAGTCGCCGTTTATGTTGATGAAAAAAGATATTCTCAATGAAGTCATTGGTCTTGCAGAACTCTGTCATGCGATCTCTGGTGTCATTTCTATCAGTGCCGTATTCTCCAACTACCGATCCTTCTTTGTTTTGAGCTTTTGCATTCTAATCACCAGTAGTTACCAATGCATCCTGATTGTACATTCGATGAAGTTCAGACTGCAGAAGTTGGTAAAAATCTTCAATTTCTTCATCTTTGGCCTTAGTGGTTGGTGCATGAGTTTGAATGATAGCCGTATTAACTGGTCTTCCTTGCTGTTGTTGTTAGGTGCCATTGAGTCAGTTCTAACTCATAGCGACCCTGTAGGACAGAGTAGAACTGCCTCATAGGGTTTCCAAGGAGCGGCTAGGTGTATGGACATTATCTTGTCACTGACAGTGTTGTACTTCAGGATAGATCTTGAAAAGATCTTTTTGTCAGTGAATGCAATACCATTTCTCTTCAAGTTGTCATTCCTGGCATAACAGACCATATGATTGTCCAATTCAGAATGGCCAGTGCCAGTCCGTTTCAGCTCACTAATGCCTAGGATATCTATGTTTATGTGTTTCATTTCAATTTTAATGATTTCTAATTTTCCTAGATTCATACTTCATACATTCCATGTTCCAATTATTAATGGATGTTTGCAGTTGTTTCTTCTCGTTTGGAGTCGTGCCGCATCAGCAAATGAACGTCCTAAAAGCTTGACTCCATCCATGTCTTTAAGATTGACTCTACTTTGAGGAGGCAACTTTTCCGCAGTCATATTTTGAGTGCCTTACAACCTGAGAGGCTCACCTTCTGGCACTATATCAGATAATGTTCCATTGCTATTCGTAAGGTTTTCACTGACTTATTCTTTTCAGAAGTAGACTGCTGATTCCTTCTTCTTAGTCTCTCTCAGTATGGAAGCTCAGCTGAAACCTGTCCGCCATGGGTGACCCTGCTTATATTTGAATACTGGTGGCATACCTTCCAGCATCACAGCAACATGCAAACCCCCACAGTACAACAAACTGACAGACACCTGGGCGACTTGTTTCTTGGGTGGAATTTAATATCACTTATGAGAGCTGTCCTGGTAAATTTTCTTTCCTTCTATTTTTTCAACTTTTATTGGTTTGAAAGATTATCTGTTCTCCTTATCTTGAATTAGAAGTCTGCAGTTTCATTTAGTTGTAGAACAGTGGAGAGGAGCTACCTATAAATTAGACTCCTGTTAGGCTATCTGAGGTATCCCGATGGTCATGTTTTTTTGACAGTATTTCAAATAAGGGAGAAACTGTGGTGAGATATTTTCCAGCCAGCCTGCTCCCCCTACCCCACACAGTGCTCACAGGCAAGGGGGAGTACTGGGACTTTAATCCACTGATAGAGTCACAGGGACAAGGGCAGTGTGACCACTGTCTTTACAACAGGAGATCCTTTTAGAGAATATCCATTCTGTTGTATTAGTGTGTTGTTAATAATTTGTACATATGGTACTAATCTGGAAGACTATAAATATTTTATGTCTTTTTCAAATGAGCTCCTTAATCAGAATATGATGAAATAATTTTGTTCAGAAATGCATCATTAATCTGCCATTGTTAGCAATAAGATGATTTTCCAAAAAGATTAAACTCATATTAACTCCACATTATCAAAAAGGAAAAATTAGATGTAAATCCTTCTCATCCTAAATGTTATGTAGAATATAGATTTATAAATTATCATTTTTCATCTTTTCAGTGGGCCAAAAACTCTTATAACTAAATTGATTAGAATTGACTGAAGGAAATGTTCCAGCTATAGTGCTTTCAGATGAGTTAAATTCACTAGTTTCAGTGGGAATGTTGCAGCTTCTATGGGCTGTTCAGAGAGGACAAAATTCAAGCCATACAAAAAGACAGCAAAATATAAGTTCGCTGCCATTTCTTCCACTTGTACCAATACTTAGGGCATTGGTGACAGTTTGGTTTCTTTTCAGACCATTATAAAACACATATCCATTCTTTGTTTTCCTTTATACACACACACACGTTTGTTAAATAAATGGTAATCATCTGTGCATCTGTCTCACAAAACTTGGAGATCCATTTGTGTGATGTGTATGCGTGTTATTTCATACTATATATTTCCCTATTGATGGACGTTTTTGTTTGCAATTTATGATTAATTATAAATACACCAAAGTAACCATGAATAATGATGATAATAAAAGTAATACCAGTAGATAACACTTACTGAAAGTTATGTACAAGGCCACATACGAATTTACTATCTTATTTTAAAATAATCACCAAATGAGGTACACATTATTATAATAAACGTTATACCAACAAGGAATTAGTCTCAGAGAAGTTCAATGACAGATCCAAGTACATTATACCTTTGTGCAAATGTATACATGTAAGGGAGATTACTGTAGGTAAAAATTTTAAATTAAAGGGTACACACATTTTAAAGTCTTATAAATATTGCTAGATTGTGCTCTATCTAGCTATCAATTTAATCCCAACAACCTGTGAAGAGTCATATTCTGACACAAAACCAAAAAAACCAAACCTGTTGCCATTAGTCGATTCCAACTCATAGTGCCTGTATAGGACAGTAGTAGAACTGCCCCATAGGGTTTCCAAGGAGTGGCTGGCTGGTGGATTCAGACCTTTTGGGTAGCAGCCATAGCTTCTTAACCACTGCGCCACCAGGGCTACATTCTGACACTGAATAGTGTAAACCTCAATTTTTTTTTTCCCAATTTGTATTTACCTGATAATTAAAACTGAACATAAGCTCATATGTTTATTGGTTTTTTTTTTTTTTGGTTGTATGAATTGCACTTTATATTGTTTTCCCACTTTTCTATTGGATTCTTACTCTTTTTTTTAATTAATTTGTAAGTGCATATATCTGTTATATATATGTAAATAGTTTTCATCTGGTGCTTGTGTTTAACTTCATTTATGATGACTTTTGTCGTATATTAAAAAATCTAAGAAAAAAACACACACACACACAGTTGCCATCAAGTTGATTCCAACTCTTGGCAACCCCATCTGTGTCATAGTAGAACTGTGCTTCATAGAGTTTTCAATGGCTGATATTTTGGAAGTAGATTGCCAGGCCTTTCTTCCAAGGCTCCTCTGGGTGGACTCAAACTGCCAACCTTTCTGTTAGCAGCAAGTGCATTAACTGTTTCCACCACCCAGGTAGTCTTAAAATTTTATATACTAAAACCTTTCAAGTCTTTTCCTTGATTTTGTCTTGCTGAAGAAAACCTATCCACCTCAAAATTTTAAGTATACATTTTTTATTTTTACAGCTTGTGAAACTATTTTCATTTGTAATTTTGAGTGTCTGTGGTGTATGCTGGGGATCTAATTTTATTTCTACCTGTATGGACCTCAAATTATTCTAAGAATTCATTGAATAGACCTTCCTTTCTCCCATCAAAATGAAGTATTGCCTACAGTATATATCAGGGACACTGCTGGATTCAAGGGTAAAATTCTTGTACTTATCACATGTATAATGATTTGTGTGCTTCAATTTCCATTCTTTCCTCTGTTTTTGTCTCCATGGCTCTTGAAACATAAACACAAATCTACTTTTCCCTATCAAATTGAAATATTTTCTTGATGAAGAAGAAATAGGTTTTAAAAACCCATTTGTGATCCACTTCTTATCTTTTCTTGCAAGGGCCATCCTCATTTATAAATGGCATATTTCACTGTTTATGAATTCAGAAGAGAAGAAGAGCCATCTGCCTTCTAAAATTTTTTACCCTCATTGTAGGCTGTCTAGAAATCTGTTAGTGGGACATACAACATTTTAATCTAGAAGTAGCAATATATTTTTTTTAAGGAATATGGTTTTAAACTTTAACTTCATACATATAAAAATCCTCTAGGTAAATTGTTGTCCTGGTGATCTACTACTATAACAGAATTACCATAAGTGCATGGCTTTAACAAAGAGAAATTTATTCTCACAGTCTAGGAGGCTAGAAGTCCAAATACAGGGTGCCAACTCCAGAGAGAGGCTTTCTCTGTCTTGCCATCAATCATCCTCTGGTCTAGGAGCTTCTCAGTGCAGGGACCCTGGGTCCAAAGGATGCACACTCCTGGCTCTACTTTCTTGGTGGTAGGAGGTCTACTCGTCTCTGCTTGCTTCTGTCTTTTATATCTCAAAAGAGGTTGGCTTTAGACACAACCTAATCTTTTGGATAGAGTCCTGCCTAATTAACGTAACTGCTTCTAAATGTGCCTCTTTAACGTAGAAGTAGGATTTACAACACATAGGAAAATCACATCAGATGACAAAATGGTGGACAACCACACAGTATTGGGAATCATGGCCTGGGCAAGCTGACATATTTTTGGGGGACACAATTCAATCCATAACAGTGGTTAACGGGAAAAACAAGAGGACAGAATAGTGTGTCTAAGATGGCCATTTTATTTTTAAATGAAGGGAAGGAAGAATAATAATAGGTACATATACAGAAAGACACCTAAGAAAATAAGAATAGTGTTTACTGACTGGGGGTTGTTCAGATAGAACTGGACAGATGTGGGGAAAAAAGCTGGAGGGAAATTTTTCTCACTGATGATAACCTTTTGAACTATAGTTTTTGAATGGTGTTGAAGTATTAACTTTTTTTTTTTTTTTAAGGAGTGGGCCATTTTTTGTTAAATGAAGATGGCCATTTTTTTTTTTTTAAATGAAGGGGAGGAAGAAAAATAATACGTGCATATAGAGAAAGACACCTAAGAAAATAAGAATAGCGTTTACTGACTGGGGGTTGTTCAGATAGAACTGGACAAATGAGGGAAAAAAGCTGGAGGGAGATTTCTCTTACTGATGATAAACTTTTGAACTATAGTTTATGAACAGTGTTGAAGCGTTATGTATTAACTTTTTTTTTTTTTTTTAAAGGAGTGGGCCATAATCAACTGCAGCAGGGAGTTCAGTAAGGCAGAGACTGGAAGGTGTCTGTCATGTTTGCTAACAAATTATAAACTTTGCCAGAAGAGATTCTTTGGCGTGTTAATGACAGAAGCAACACTGCATGCCGTGCACTGAAATATGAGTGAGAAGTAGTGTTGTTATTCTGTATAATACTATGAGAAGTCGTACTGCTGAGTTAAGGGTGCCCTTCCTCCCAAAACTTAATGACTTAAAACAACAGTCATGTTACACTTCCTCACCAGCCTGTTACTTGGCTGAGCCGTGCAGTTCTTTGGCTCCAAGTGATGTCAGCTGAGGCTGCAGTCACCTAGGGACTCACTGGGGCTGGAACATCCAAGATGACTCATACATGTGGCTGGCTTCTGATGCTGGGTGGCATCTGGAGCTCAGCTGGGCCATCAACTGCAGTATCTATACATGGCCTTTCTGTATGGCTTGGGCTTCTCCATAATGGTTGGGTTTTGAGAGGGTATGCTCCATGAGGAAAGAAGGGCAACATGTCTTCATACAAGTTGGACCTAGAACTGGCCCAGTGTCACTTACACCACAGTTTCTCAATTAGGCAGACCCAGGGCCAACCTGGAGTCAAGGGAGGGGAAGTAAGGTCACCTCCTGATGTGGAGAGTTGTGAATAATGTGTAACCGTCTTTAATCAGCCACAGGAAGTAAGAAAGCCTTTGCCAGAAATTATAACTAAAATATCCACTGCAACATATATGCGATGTATGTGGTGGTACAGTGGTTAAGCACTCAGCTGCTAACTGAAAGATCAACCCTTCAAAGCCACCAGCTGCTTTGTGGGAGAAAGATGTGGCAGTTTGCTTCCGTAAGATTACAGCTTGGAAACCCTGTGGGGCAGTTCTACTCTGTCCTATAGGGTCACTATGAGTTGGAATCAACTCAATGACATTTTTTTTTTTTTTTGGTTACATATGTGTGTATATATGTGTACATGTATATGTGTGTGCGTATATATATACACACACATATATACACAATTTGTGTATATGATGTAAAACCAGAAAACTAAACCCGTTGCCATCGAGTCGATTCCAACTCATAACGACTCCATAGGACAGAGCAGAACTGCCCCCTGAGATTTCCAAGGAAAGGCTGGTGCGTTCAAACTGCCCACCTTTGGTTAGCTGCTGAGTTCTTAACCACGAAGCCACCAGGACTCCATATATGATATATATATATGAAATAAATAAATATATGTATGAGAAAATTACAAAATTCCTTGAAGAAAGATAAGACCATTCTTCAAAGAAATTCAGATTTCTTCTACCCCTGGATCAAGGAGGAGCATCAGAAACAGGGCACTTAGTCTAAAATATTTTGGTAGTTTGAGAAATTATGTTTGATGAGTTTTGCTTTTGTGTTTTAGTGATTTATGCCCTCTGCTTGTCTTGAGGAAAACTACAGTAACTACAGGAGATAGTCACAGGCAATCTGCTACTGCATTTATTTCAGGGTTGTGGATAATATTGTAGTCCACATCATCTATACGAAGATCAGTAAAGAAAATTCTTTAAAATCTTAGTGCTAGGAAATCGTTATTTCTTGTGAGGAATTGTTATGGTGGTTTCTTATAGTCAATGCAAAACTTGCAACATTTTATGTAAAGAAAATCAGAAAAATGTATAGGTCAAATTTAATAAACTGTAGGATATGACCTGCATAAATGTACATGCTATTTCTTTGTGATGATTTTCTATGGTAGGTATATTTTCCCTGAGGTTAATTGTTATCTCTTTGTACTTTTCCAGTTTGATATATGACCCTTATGAATCTACCGAAATCTTTTATAAATTAAAATGAAAAATGAATGAATGAATGAACGAACAACAAGATAAGCATTGTTATCACCGATTGGGATAAAACATCTTAATTTACATTCTAAAGCAAGAGTTTGTTTGACAAAGGGCACAGACTGGGAAGAAAATGAATCCCTAAGCCTCAGAAGAAGCTTCAGAGAGGCTAGAAAGGGAATGCTCGAGGCTCAAAAGATATTTCACTTCTCAAAAACTTTTGCTTGTAGCTGCTTTGCCCTGTGAATTGGGAATAAAAGGGAATTCTGTTAATCCAATAACTTGCTTTTACAAAGATCCTGCAGCAGACATCATAGTGAAGGGAGACATACAGAATGTTTTCCCGAGTTCAATAACAAATTACAAATCCACTATTTAACATTTTCAATTCACCTTTGTTTTGGAGGTCCTTGCCAGTGAAATAAGGGAGGGGGCTGTGTAAGAGGGGAGGAGAGCATAAAAATGAGGCAGAAAGAACTCGTTCACGATGGCGTCATGTATGTAGAAAAAGGAAATACAGGAAAATCTACAAATAAACTGAATTTAACAGTAAACAAATGAATTTGTCAAGTTCACTGAATACAAAGTCAACACAGAGCCAATTGTATTTTTATGAAGTCAGTTGTGTTTTCTGTATACTAGCAACAAACCAAAAATGAACTGGTCAAAGTGCCATTTACAATAGCATTGAAAAATCACTCACATAGGAATAAAGTTAGAGATGGACAAAACCTCTACACAGAAACTGCAGAATACTGAAATTAAAGAAGATCTAAATAGAATGGAAATACTTAACATGCTCATAGGTTGGCCAACTCAATATTGTTAAGGTGATAATTCTCCCCAAATTGATCAATAGATTCAATGCAAATCCAATTAAGATCCTAGCAGGAATTTTTGTAGAAGTCGTCAGGTGGGTTCTAAAATTTATATGGACGTGCAAAGGGACAAGATTAGCGATGAATGATAATCTCGAAGAAAATAAGGATTTACACTACCAGATGTCAAGACTTATTTAAGCTTCAGTATTTAAGAGTGTTTTTAATATAGTACAAGGATAGGCAAATAGAAACTGGAACAGAATGTTGTTGTTAGGTGCCATTGAATCAGTTGTGACTTACAGAGACACTGTACAACAGAACAAAACACTGACCAGTGTGTGCCATCCTCACAATTGCTGCTCCATCCTCACAAATTGTTGCTGTGCCATCCTCACAATCATTGCTATGCTTGAGCCCATCGTTGCAGCCACTGTGTCAGTCTATTTCCTTGAGAGCCTTTCTGTCTTGCGCTGCCCTACTTTGCCAAGCATGATGTCCTTCTCCAGGGACTGGTTCCTGATAACATGTCCAAAGTACATGAGACGAAGCATTCTGACTACACCTTCCGAAACAGATTTGTTTGTTCTTCCGGCAGTCTGTGGTATATTCAATATTCTTTGCCAACATAATTCAAATGCACTAATTCTTCTTTGGTCTTCATTATTCATTGACCAGATTTCTCACACGTGTGAAAATACCATGGCATGGGTCAGGCGCACCTCAGTCCTCAAAGTGACATCTTTGCTTTTTAACACTTGGAACAGAATGTTGTTGTTAGGTGCCATCGAGTCAGTTCAGACTCATAGCGACCCTATGCACAACAGAACGAAACACTGCCCGGTCCTGCACCATCCTTACAATCGTTGTTGTGCTTGAGCTCATTGTTGCAGCCACTGTGTCAATCCACCCTGTTGAGGGTCTCCCTCTTTTCCACTGACCCTGTACTTTGCCAAGCATGATGTCCTTCTCCAGGGACTGATCTCTCCTGACAACATGTCCAAAGTATGTAAGACACAGTCTCGCCATCCTTGCCTCTAAGGAGCATTCTGGCTGCACTTCTTCCAAGACAGATTTGCTCGTTCTTTTGGCAGTCCATGGTATATTCAATATTCTTTGCCAACACCACAATTCAAAGGCGTCAACTCTTCTTCGGTCTTCCTTAGTCATTGTCCAGCTTTCACATGCATATGATGCAATTGAAAATACCATGGCTTGGGTCTGGTGCACGTTAGCCTTCAAGGTGACATTTTTGCTCCTCAACACGTTAAAGAGGTCCTTTGCAGCAGATTTGGCCGATGCAATGCATCTTGATTTCTTGACTGCTGCTTCCATGGCTGTTGATTGTGGATCCAAGTAAAATGAAATCCTTAACAACTTCAATCTTTTCTCTGTTTATCATGATGTTGCTCGTTGGTCCAGTTGTGAGGATTTTTGTTTTCTTAATGTTGAGGTGTAATCCATACTGAAGGCTGTGGTCTTTGATCTTCATCAGTAAGTGCTTCAAGTCCTCTTCACTTTCAGGAAGCAAAGTTGTGTCATCTGCATAGCGCAGGTTGTTAATAAGTCTTCCTCCAATCCTGATGCCCTGTTCTTCATATAGTCCAGCTTCTTGTATTATTTGTTCAGCATACAGATTAAGTAGGTATGGTCAAAGAATACAACCCTGACGCACACCTTTCCTGACTTTAAACCAATCAGTATCCCCTTGTTCTGTCCAAACAACTGCCTCTTGATCCATGTAAAGGTTCCTCATGAGCACAATTAAGTGCTCTGGAATTCCCATTCTTCTCAGTGTTATCCATAGTTTGTTATGATCCACACAGTCAAATGCATTTGCATAGCCAATAAAACACAGGTAAACATCCTTCTGGTATTCTCTGCTTTCAGCCAGGATCCATCTGACATCAGAAATGATATCCCTGGTTCCACGTCTTCTTCTGAAACCAGCCTGAATTTCTGGCAGTTCCCTGTTGATATACTGCTGCAGCCATTTTTGAATGATCTTCAGCAAAATTTTGCTTGCGTGTGATATTAATGATATTGTTCTATAATTTCCACATTGGTGGATCACCTTTCTTGGGAATAGGCATAAATATGGATCTCTTCTAGTCAGTTGGCCAGGAAGCTGTCTTCCATATTTCTTGGCATAGATGAGTGAGTACCTCCAGTGCTGCATCTGTTTGTTGAAACATCTCAATTGATATTCCACCAATTCCTGGAGCCTTGTTTTTCACCAATGCCTTCAGAGCAGCTTGGACTTCTTTCTTCAGTACCATCAGTTCCTGATCATATGCCACCTCTCGAAATGGTTGAATATAGACTAATTCTTTTTGGTATAATGACTGTGTATTCCTTCCATCTTCTTTTGATGTTTCCTGCGTCATTTAATATTTTCCCCATGGAATCCTTCACTATTGCAACTCGAGGCTTGAATTTTTTTTTCAGTTCTTTCAGCTTGAAAAACGCTGAGCGTGTTCTTCCCTTTTGGTTTTCCATCTCCAGCTCTTTGCACGTGTCATTATAATACTTTGTCTTCTCGAGAGGACCTTTGAAATCTTCTGTTCAGTTCTTTTACTTCATCAGTTCTTCCTTTTGCTTTAGCTGCTTGACGCTCAAGAGCAAGTTTGAGTCTCCTCTGACATCCGTCTTGGTCTTTTCTTTCTTTCCTATCTTTTCAGTGACCTCTTGCTTTCTTCATGGATGATGTCCTTGATGTCATTCCACAATGCGTCTGGTCTGTGGTCACTAGTGTTCAATGCGTCAAATCTATCCTTGAGATGGTCTCTAAACTCAGGTGGGATATACTCAAGGTCATATTTTGGCTCTCGTGGACTTACTCTGATTTACTTCAGTTTCAGCGCGAACTTGCATATGAACAATTGATAGTCTTTTCCACGGTCGGCCCCTGGCCTTGTTCTGACTGATGATATTGAGCTTTTCCATTGTCTCTTTCCACAGATGTAGTCAATTTGATTTCTGTGTGTTTCATCTGGCGAGGTCCACGTGTATAGTCGCCATTTATGTTGGTGAAAGAAGTTATTTGCAGTGAAGAAGTCGTTGGTCTTGCAAAAGTCTATCATTGATCTCCGGCATTGTTTCTATCACCAAGGCCGTATTTTCCAACTACTGATCCTTCTTCTTTGTTCCCAACTTTTGCATTCCAATCGCCAGTAATTATCAATGCATCTTGATTGCATGTTCGATCAATTTCAGACTGCAGCAGCTGATATAAATCTTCTATTTCTTCATCTTTGGCCCGAGTGGTTGGTGCATAAATTTGAATAATAGTCGTATTAACTGGTCTTCCTTGTAGGCGTATGGATAGTATCCTATCACTGACAGCGTTGTACTTCAGGATAGATCTTGAAACATTATTTTTGACCATGAACACAACACTATTCCTCTTCAAGTTGTCATTCCCAGGATAGTAGACTATATGATTGTCTGATTCAAAATGGCCAATACCAGTCCATTTCAGCTCACTAATGCCTAGGATATCGATGTTTATGTGTTCCATTTCATTTTTGATGATTTCCAATTTTCCTAGATTCATACTTGGTAAATTCCAGGTTCTGATTATTAACAGATGTTTGCAGCTGTTTCTTCTCATTTTGAGTCATGCCACATCAGCAAATGAAGGTCCCGAAAGCTTTACTCCAACCACGTCATTAAGGTCGACTCTAATTTGAGGAGGCAACTCTTCCCCAGTCATCTTTTGAGTGCCTTCCAACCTGGGGGGCTCATCTTCCAGCACTATATCAGACAATGTTCTACTGCTATTCCTAAGGTTTTCACTGGGTAATGCTTTTTAGAAGTAGACTGCCGGGTCCTTCTTCCTAGTCGGTCTTAGTCTGGAAGTTCAGCTGAAACCTGTCTTCCATGGGTGACCCTGCTGGTATCTGAATACCAGTGGCATAGCTTCCAGCATCACAGCAACACACAAGCCCCCACAGTATGACAAACTGACAGAATAGAGACTAGAAATAGACCCACGTGTGTAAGATGGTGTCTTAGGCTGTGTTGTCTAGAGAGGCAAAACTAATGAAGTATACACACACACACACACACATAGAGAAATTTATCTCAAGGAATCTGCTCACAGAGTTGTGGAGGCTGGCAAGTCCCAAATCTGTGGGTCAGGCATCAGGCTGGAGGCTTCTCCTGACTCATGTGGTTGCAGGGGCAGGGGCAGACAAACTGAAAATCAGCAGGTCAAATGGCAGGCTGATGACTCACAGGGCTGCAGAAGGTGGCAAATTGCAAAATCAGTAGGCTTCTGGCTGGAGGTCAGATGATGACAAGCTGGATGCAGAATTGAGAACAAGCAAAAGTTTTGCTGGAGCATCTGTATATATATTGGATGCAGGCCACACCACCAAGGAAACTGTCTTACATCAGATCACAAAACGGAGGATGATTACATCAGATCACAAAATGGAGGATAATACTGAGAATCATGGGCTAGACAAGTTGACACATAACATTAACCATTACAGATGGTCTTTTCAATAATAGTGCTGGACCAGTTAGATATCTGGAAAAAAATGGACAGTGTTACCTACCTCACACCATACACAAAACATAAGGTGAGTCAAAGACAAATTTGAAAGTAATATCAAGCTTTTAGAAGAAAACAGGAGAACTTCATGACCTTGGGGTCAGGAAAGATTGCTTAAACAGAACAAGATTGCTGGAAGGGTAAATTGGTACAACTAGTTTAAAAAATGGGAAATAACTTATATATATATACACACCCACCCCAAGACCCAGCAATTCCATTCCTAGATACACACCTAAGAGAAATGGGGCATATATCCACTGAAAGATATGTAAAAGAATGTTCATAATAGTATTGTTCATTATAGCCCCACACTCAAATGTTAATTGTCAGTAGAACAGATAAATAAATTTAATAAAAAAAAAAATTTAATAGAGTTCTATAAATCAGTAAAGGAGCTCTGGTGGTCCAATGGTTAAGTGCTAGGCTGCTAACTGAAAGGTGATGGTTCGAACCCACCCAGGAGCTCTTCATGAGAAAGACCTGGCAATCTGCTTCTGCAAAGATTACAGCCTAGACAACCCTATGTGGCAGTTCTACTCTGTCACATGGGGTCATTATGAGTTGAAAATTGACTCAGCAGCACACAACAACAACATGACTGAATAAATAAGAATAAGCTACTACAATATGCAACACCAAAGAATATCATAGACACATGTTGAGTGAAAGAAGGCAATGGAAAAGAGAACATACTACATGATTCCATTTAAATGAAGATCAAAAATAAGCAAATCTAACCTATGATGATTGAAATCAGAATACAGGTAACATTTTGGTGGGGGCTCGTTGACTTAGGAAACATAAAGTACAGAAATCTGGATCCAGACACAGGTTATGTGCATGTATTAGTTTTCTACTTTTGTGTATCAAATTATAACAAGTTCAGCAGCTTAAAATAGCACCTATTTATTATCTCAAGGAGCCCTGGTGGTGCAACGGTTAAGCACTTGGCTGCTAACTGAAAGGTAGGCAGTTCGAGTCCACCAGTCACTCCACAGGAGAAAAGACTTATCGATCTCCTGTAAAGATTACAGCCTAGAAAACCGTGTGGAGCAGCACTACTCTGTCATATAGGGTTGCTATAAATTGGAATTGACTTGATGGCACACAACAACAAAAATTTATTATCTCACCCTTCTATAGGTCAGAAATCCCAGTGGACTTGGCTGGGTTTTTTCTTAGGGTCTCACAAGGGCAAAATCAAGGTGTCAGCTGAGCTAGGCTATTACCTGGAGGATCTGAGGAAGAATTCACTTTCAAACACATTCAGGTTGTTGGCCGACTCCAGTTCCTTGTTGTTGTAGGACTGAGGCCCCCGTTTTCTTGCTGTCAGCTAGGGGCTGCCCTCAGCTTCTCAATGTTCCTTCTCACGTGGCCGCCTCCACCTTCAAAGGAGCAATGTGCACCAAGTCCTCACACTGAATCTCTCTGAGTTCCTCTGCTGCTGCATCTCTGACTTCCTCTTTTGCCTTCAGCTGGAAGAAAACTTGAAGGGCTCATGTGACTACACTAGGTCCTTCTGGGTGATCCAGTATAATCTCCCCTTCTTAAGATCAACTAAATGATATCTGCAAAGTTCCTTTTTCCAAGTAATGTAATATGTTCACAGGCATGACGCCAGGGGGTAAAGGTCATGGAAGCCAAAATTTGGCCTACGACAATAGGTATATCGGAAACCCTGGTGGCATAGTGGTTAAGTGCTAACCAAAGGGTCAGCAGTTTGAATCCGCCAGGCACTCCTTGGAAACTCTATGGGGCGGTTCTACTCTCTCCTATAGGGTCGCTATGAGTCGGAATCAACTTGATGGCACTGGGTTTTTGGGTTTTGTAATAGGTATATCTGTATGTAACAACCCACTTAAGATATGCACACCTTATTATATGTATGTTCTATCTCAATAAAAATGAAAATTAGTAGAGGGCTATTCTAGTGAAATAGAACTGATTCACCTACCACCCAATTGCCATCGAGTCAATGCCGACTCATGGTGACTCCATTTGTGTCAAAGTAGAACTCTACTGCATAGGGTTTTCAGTGGCTAATTTTTCAGAAGTAAACTGCCCTTCTTCTGAAGCACTTCTGAGTGGACTCAGACCTCCAACAATTTGGCGTGCAGCAATTGTGTTAACTGCACCACCCCAAGGACTTCTTAGAACTGACTAGGGATCAGGTAATGCTTAATGAGGGATGGGGTATTTTCAGGGCTGAATCATGGCATGTGAGAGCACTAAGCATTGATAATCTGTGGTGCCCCCTCCTCTGCTTCCTCACACCTTTGAACGGGATACGTGAGCTATATATATATACATGTTTGCGTGTGTGTGTGTGTCTTAGCTATCCATGATGTAACTTCTTTTCAAACACAACACAATATTAGTGATTGAGTGCAAAAGTGGTGTATGCCATATTAGCAGAATGAGATGAAGTGGATTTTAAAAATTTTCGTGGATGTGAGGTGCTTGGATTTTTACTGTATACCACATTTTCTACAAAAAGAATATTCCACATATTCTACAACAAAGAAAAAGAATCAGTGAACTTAGTTGTTTCAACAATCAATGTAAAATTGTGTTGACCTCCCACAGCAAAAAATTGACTTTCACCAATTTTGCCTTAAACGGCTCATACTTCAGTTTTGGTGCTTGTTTCATAATAAATGCTGTAATCATAAATGAACAAATGAAAAGATGTCGTAAAAGAAAATTTAATGATCAGAAAAATAATACAACAAATTACTATATTTTTAGCTAGATCTTTCATCTCTAACATGTCATAATTAAAAATATTTCTTTCAATTCTTTGCTCTTACAAGTTCTTCAACGATTTTGTAACAGTTAAGCTGCTGAACAATATCTACTTCCATACATAATGTGGGTAATGAATCGAGTCTTTCTTGAACCATTGTGGTCATTAAAGTTAGGAATATGCATATAGCAATTTCAACACTGGGAAATACACACTGCATTTTATCTTCTATTATGGAGTCATACATAACTACATGAGTAAAACTGGCCTTCCTTGAATCTGTAAACTTAGTTCTCATGTAAGAATGAAATTGTTACACTTCTTCATAAAACTTTGCGTTTAAGTCATCAGGATAAGGCTGCACTAATTTCTTGGATGTCTTCGTACATTCTTCATTGAGTATATCCACATTGTTTAAGAAGGAAAATCTATCTGAAAGAACTTCATACACTTCTGCCCTTTTTTTCATGCAAGCTTCAAGTGTGTCAATGACGGTGTAGTATGTGGTTACGCAAAATTGATCTCTGGCAATCATTACTTCTGGAGCACTTCCAACATTTACTTGTTTCTTTCTAATGCTTCTGAGACAGTGAGTTGTTTCATACTCAGTATTTGGTAGTATTTTTTTTGTTGCTGTTGTATTTTCAGAATCTTTTCTTAAAGTATGTAAATACCCTGTTAATGACTGGTAAGAGATCTTTGTGTGTCTTTAAATTTATTTCTGAATCTTGAAAAGCTTGACTTGTCCAATGAAAATGCTGCAATATATTATTCCACGCAACCAACATAAATGCATACTCTTATGTTTGCATTTTATTGTTGATGTTTTCTACTTCTTTTTTTGATATCTCCTTTTTATGTTTGTTCTTCAGCAATATTTTCTAAGACATCTAGAATCTGAGTGTATTATTCCAGGATTGCACTCATTGCTACAGCTTGCACTTCCCAACATGTATTAGAAAGATGTTTTAATACTGAATCATTGCCTAAATATGTTTTAAGAACTGCCCATCAGTGAGTAGAGGTGGCAAAAAATGTGTAGAGTAACTGAACTGTAGAAAAAAAAATTAACTGCTTCTGCACAGTAATGTACTAAACTATGTCCTACAAGATTAAGTGAATGAGTAGCAAATGGTATGAAAATAGCATATTCATTACATTCCATAATTTTCTGTTGCATGCCTTTACAATGCCCTGACGTAATTGCAGCATTGCCATAGGACTGGCCTCTGCACTTAGAAAAATCAATTTTTCAAACTTCACAAAAATAATGAAGTATTTGATTTGCAATTTCTTCACCAGTATGACTTTTTAAGCTAGTAAATGTGATAAATCACTGGACAGGTTTTTCATCTGTTGGAGATACATATATCTTAAAACAATACTTAGCTTATCTGTGTGAGAAAGATCAGGAGTGGAATATACAGACAAACTGAAATATATAGCTATACTTATTTCTCTGAAAATAGTTGATTCAACTTTATCACGTTTGATTTTTCACACATTGTTTTAGACATATATGATGGGTTGCCCTTCCCTTTTTACCATATTTTGAGATGTGGCCTGTTGAAAATAGATCAAACTGAGTAACAAGTTCAAAAAACTCAAAAAATTTATTTCCATTTTGTGGGAACCCAAATATTTTATTTCTTCCTTGAAAAGATAGTCCACACTCAGCGATTGTTAAAATGACAGCAACAACACACTGTAAAATGGCTTTCCAATACTGTTGTTCTTCTTTTATTTGTGTTTCCAGTTTATGAGTTAAGCCAAAACCATGTCTTTGTTTTAAATATGACAACATACAATATCTGTGAATTGAACTGTTTTCATGTTTATCAATCATATTTGAGTTTTGGCAATTGCTAAATCCATCCGTAGTAAATCAAAAATTAAATGATTTAGGACTGAATAGTTTGCAAACAAAACAATATACTGAGCTGGCTGATGGAGAATACAGTAGCCACGCCCTCTTATAATTTTCACCCTTTATTTTACACCCTAGAAATAAGTTCTGGATGTAGAACTTTTTTTTTATCATTCAGGTATTTTCTACATGAATTTTTGCATGATCCACTGTGATGTTGACAATCACTTGGCCCTCTTTCAGTCCAGTAATTTACATCATTGGAAGATTAAATATTCCACAAAGGAGGATCTGTATTTCCGTAATTTATGGGGTCTGCAGATGTGACAATTTCAGATTCTAAGCTAGTTTCACTTTCTACACCATTATCAATTTTTTTACTACAGCAGGGAATGGATGCAGAATTTGGAACCAATTCTGTTATATTCATATTGCTATCAGTGATTCCAGCACTAGTGGTACTAGTACAATGATTGGCACCTATTAAACTCATTCAACAGGAGAAGTCTCTTCTGATTCATTAGGTTTTAAAAAGGAAGTTGATTTTGGAATTGTGTTTAAGGATTCACAAATTCTTTTTATCTTCCGTGAGCTTTGTTTTTTGCGGTCCACTTAGTTGTTGCTGTTTCATTTACCTGGATATAGAATTATGTCACTTTTTAAATTTGGTTCTACTGTAGCAAATAAATATGAATAATTGAAAATAAATAAAATTTATAAAAACAAGTAAAATTTATAAAATAACATTTATATTTGAATCTAGATGTTATCACAAAAATTTATATTTGATAATTAGTAAATAAAAAAATTGATTTGGAACATGTAATTTTGTTCTTCAGGTTTGAGAAAGTCAAAAGAAATAGTACTTACAAGGCAGTCAGAAAGAATTTCATTCTTTTGTCGTATGATGTTTGTTGGCAGGCCCTTCACAGATCTCCACAAGTGTTTTTATCCTGAAATAAAACTTACAAGCTTAGGCACTTACCATCCTTTAACGCTGCGTCTTCACAGTTCATTGGACTACTGCTAATACCTCATGGGGGCGAGAGCCATTGAAGAGAGCATGATAGAAATACAAGGGTATACTCAACCTGAAGATGCATTTTTGCTACAGCTTTGTGCGGGATCAAATACGTCATGTGATTATAATGCCACTGGCGCATTCTTATGTGGTCGATGACAGAGAACTGAATATGAGATTATACCTGATTGGTCTGAAATGAAAAGAGATATATAATTGTTATCATACACAAAATTTCTAAAAAGGTATCAATTTCATTTAGTGCCCTGCCAGTTCCCTTCCACTGTGGCTCTTGCTGTTCCTTGTGTCCTGTCTGCTTGGTATATATGGATCTTTGCTTTGGACAACTGGCACCACTGTTTTGTTGATGCCCTAAGCAGATACTTACCTTACTTATTGGGTAATCTGTCCCTGGGTATTTTTGAGCTGGGATTAAAAGGACAGTTAAGATAGGGACATGTAATCATGGACAGAAAGGCAATCTTGGCAAAAAGAACAGAATAGAAAAGTCATAGGTGGGAAAGTACACAACGTGTACAGGGGGAGTGGGAAGTTTAGCTGAACCCAAAGAAAGAGTGCAGGAAAAATTAAGGATGAGTACATGGATTTACATCAGATTAGCAGGTACTTTACATTAGTCATGGATTGGAGTCCATCAGCCGGAGGCCGGGGAGTGTGAGAAGACTGTTACAGCAGTTGAAGCAGCAGATAAAGTGGGGCTGAAACCTCTTGTGGTGTCAGGAATAAATGAGACGTGATAGCTTTAATAAAGACTTCCGAAATAGAAATTTAAGTGACTTTACAAAATGAAAGGCAGCATTATGGTTTGTAATAGAGACTTCTAATTGTCTCCCAAATCTGTTCTCTACTTTTATAGTAATCAAAGCCCTTGAGTTTTAACTTGGCCTTAGTATACAGATGTATTTTAGTCTCCTGCATAACCAAGTCCTAGCCAAAGGAATGTGAGTGGAAGCGGCATGTACGACTGCCAGGAAGCATGTTTGTACAGCAATGTGGTTGTGCGGATGGTGATGCGTCTTGGAAGAGGAGAACAACTCCCTAGGAACAGGGGAGCGATGGGAGGGAGGGAGCCTGGGTCTCTAACCACTGTGGAGCAGCCTCAGGGCTGCTGAACACAGCTGTGCAGTTATACTACATTAGCACAGTGGGCACCGTTCCCATAGACTGCCATGTGGACAGTACCCCCAGAACTGTGCGGTGCACAACCTGCACAACCACACATAGCGGGCCAGAGCCACCCGAGTGGGAAGGGTAGCCTGGGGGACTCTATTTTGGGAGCTTGCACCTGGACTGTTTGAACCACTGTTATTTTGGATCTCTGTTACAGCATCCAAATTTATATTACATGTAATACAAGATTTGAAGTCAGGGATAGTGACTTGGGTTTTAGTGGTACTTCAGCAGAGAAAGGGAAGTCAAAAGGAGCAGCAGTCCAGGCAAAAGATGCACTTCAGCATTTATCTAGTGACTGCTACGTACAAAGCTCTATGGTGAGAGCTGTCAGGAAAATAAAGTAAGGACAGTCCCTGCCCTCAAGGAACTTAAAATCTAATGAGGAAAAACACATTTATACCAACAATTTTAGGAAATACAACCCTCAAGGGATTTATAATCTGGTGAGGAAAAATATATTTATACCAATAATTTTAACACACAGGAGTGAAATGAACTCGAGGCAAGTATCTAGTAAGAAAGAAGACATTTAAACCAATAACAATAATAAAAGCGGCGAAGTGGGTGCTGGTGGCTCTCCTGGTATGAAGCAGACTATTAGGAGCTTGCCTCAAGTTTCCAAACGACAGCCTTCATCAGCTTTCCCTTAAGATATCCCTAAGTTATGAGTACAGGACTTATTTTTTTTATTGCTGTGCCCTTAGACAGCTGACTTTCCGCAGCACATAAGCAGCTTGCCCGGTGTGTTTTTAAAAAAAAAAAATTAGCAAAAAGAAAAATCGATGTTTTTTTATTTGCACAAGAAAATGAAAACATAGTTGGCCCCAGAGGAACAAAACATCTAATTTATTTTGCAATGTTTTCTAAGTATTATTCCAGAAGCCTTATATTTATGGGCAGTTTCTGAATATGACCTTTAAAATACCCATATTGTTTTGTTCTAAAGAGACTATTATAATAATAACCGACAGAAGAAAATGCAGTTAAAAATAATGCATATGAACTGTTTATGTGTGAGGGCCAACCAAAAATTCTGCAAATATTTTCTCAATATTAAGACCATTCTCAATGGGACAGCAATTTACTATTAAAACCCACGATGGATATTTATTGAAGACCTATTATGTGTAGTAGTCTGCTGAGCACTGTGGAGGTATGGTTAATAAAACAAATTCTACATTCTCAAGTAGGTTACTGTCTAAAAGGAGATATAGAACCTATACTTAAATAGCTATCGTTGTTGTTATTAGTTGCTGTTGAGTCAGCTCCAACTTATGGTGACACCATGTACAACAGAAGGAGATGTTTCCTGGTCCTGCACCATCTTCAGGATCATTGGTATGCTCAAGTCCATTGTTGCAGCCACTGTGTATTTTGAGTGCCTTCTAACCTATGGGTTCATCTTCCAGCACTATATTGGACAATATTCTGTTGTGATCCATAGGATTTTCATTGGCTACTTTTCTGAAGTAGATTGCCAGGTCTTTCTTCCTAGTCTGACTTAGTCTGGAAGTGCCACTGAAACCTGTCTACTATGGGTGACCCTGCTGGTATTTGAAATACCAGTGGCATAGCTTCCAGCATCATAGCAACACATAAGCCATTACAGTACGACAAACTGACAAACAGGTGATGGAAATAATTGATACAGAGTGCTAATTAGAGGCCAAAGAGGTGTGGGTATGTGAGAGAAAAAGAGATTAACTCATATGGGATGAAGTTTGGAAGACTTCATGACAATGATGAACCTCAAAGCATTGGCAACATTTCAACATGCACAGTAAGAAATGAGTTTAAGGTTGGGACAGGTTTGGGAACAGCAGTGCAAACCAACTAAAGTAGAGGTAAGACTCATTGCCATCGAGTTGGTTCCAACTCATAGCAACCCTATTGGACAGAGTAAAACTGCACCATGAGGTTTCCAAGGCTGTAAATCCTTACAAAAGCAGACCACCTCTACTTTCTTCCTTGGAGTGCTGGTAAGTTAGAATCACAGGCCTTTTGATTAGAAGCCAAGTGCTTAACCACTGTACCACCAGGGCTCCAAAGTAGAAGCAAGGAGCATGTAAGATAGAAAAAGCTGGGCCATGTAACAAGATGAAAAACTAGAAAAGTAGATTCAACTCACAGTGTGTGGATCCGTATCACACTCAGAGACATCATCTTTATTCGGCAGGCAGACAAAAGCCATTGAAGACTTTTGAACATGGTGGTGACAATCCCATCTGTGCTTTCTTCAGTATAGGGGAGGCTGGAGGAGCTGGAGACCAATTAGGAGGCGGTGGCTGTGTTATTCCAAGAGAGGTGTTCCGAGAGCCTAAACGGAGGGAACATGAGTGAAAAGGTAAAGGCCAATGAGACATTTTTGAGAAAGAAGCTAAGGGTTTGCAGTAATGGAAAAGAAAAAGGTGCACACTAAGACAATCCTTAGAATTTTTAAGTATATGAATTATAAATATGACCTTATCATCTAATAGAAAAAGAAAATAAAGAAGGCATTGTCTATATTTCCCCCAAAGATCTACAATAATGGAATCCCAAGCATCAGTATTTGGCAAATCTATTCTACTATGCCTTTGACTTTTCAGTCATCATTGATTTCTCATTTTCTCTCATTTCACACCTCCTCTGCTAATATCATCCTGGGCCTAGCCACCATTTTCTTTTGCTTGTATTATTGCCATATTCTCCTAACTAGTTTCCCCAATTCATCTCTGGCCTTTGTATAGACTTCTTACCACAGCAGTCAGAGTTAATTTTTAAAATGAAAGTTAATGGTTACCAGTTGCCATTGAGTTGATTCCAACTCATGGCAACCCCACATATGTCAGAGTAAAACTAGGCTCCGTAGGGTTTTTAATGGCTCATTTCTTCAGAAGTAGATCAGTAGGCTTTTCTTCTGAGGTACCTCTGGGTAGACTAGAACCTCCAAACCTCTGGTTGGTAGCCAAGTGCCTAATTGTTTGTACCACCTGGGATTCCTAAAATGAAAGAAAAATTATTTCATTCCTCTTCTAAAAACTTTACAGTAATCCCCCACTTCACTCTGATTAAACGCCAAAGTTCTAACTATGGCCTACCAATCTCTACATGATCCGCTGCTTCTCCCCAATCACTACAATCGTCTTCTACCTTATTTTCCTTTGTTGCTTTGGTGCAGCTACACTTGATGCCTTGCTGTTGTGGAAATGCCAAATATGTCCCTACCTCAGGGCCATTGCACTTGCTGTTCCCTCTGCCTGGAATGCTCTTCCGTTTATAGAATGTTGCTCAAAATGTCACTTTATCAGGATGGCCTTCCCTGACTACCCTATTATGAGTCAACAACCATCTTCCTCCCACCTGCATTCTATATCCATCTTACCCCACTTTAACTTTCTTCATAATATTTAACAAAATACATACCTGTAGAGTTTGTATCTTTCCCTATATAGAACATAAACTCAGTGAAGGCAGGCATTTTGGTCTGTTTTTATTTTTTCTTTCATTGCTGCATCCCCAGTATTTAGAACAACTTAGTGCATTGTAGATATTGAAATATTTATGAAATGAATAAATGAATTATATTCACAGAAAATTGAAGTCCATAAGTGTGTACTAAATGTGCCCATTCTTAATCCTTGCTTGTAACATATAAGCATCTAATGTGTAAAGAGAAGCAACTCATTATGAATTTCTGAAACTGGCCAAAAAAGCCAAATATTAACAAATCTTATCTTTGCAAATTACTAAATTTAATAACTATGTGACTTCATCCTAACAAAAAGTGAAAACTTTGAGGTATGGGTGTTGGGTTAACAAGTGATTTCAGAATCATTTTTCCAAATAGGTCTAAACCATAGATTTCATTCAATCAACCATGCAGCGTATTTACTGCATAATTCTTTGTATGCCAACACTGGGCTCTCGGTTGCAAAGATAAAAGGTTCCTGCCCTCAAGGGACCTACAGTCTATTTAAAAAAAAAAAAAAAAAGACAAGTAAATTTGCAATTAACAATCTGTGTGGCAAGTGCTTTGTTAGTATATCTGTGAGAGCACAAAGGAGGGGCCACTGACTCAGGAGTGACTCCAGAGAGGAGGGCAGGTGTGAGGGCTGAGTCCTGAAGGACTGTGTAGACTTCACTTTAGTGGGAAAGGGGGAGGGGCAGGATGTGCTGGGCAGAGGCACGGCGGACTGAGCCAAGGCCTACAGTTCTGAACAGGGCTTCAAACCAGTGTGTTCCTATTCAGACCACTGCTGAGAATTTGCATTTCCACCCCAGACATACTGAATCAGGATCTACATTTTAACAAGATCCCCAGATGATTCATATGAATAATAAATTTTGAGACCCACTGCTCTACCAGGAATTGGTTCCTAACCAGCAGCATTAGCAACACTTGGGAACTTGTTAGAAATGCAAATTCTCAGCAGGGGTTCAAAAGGGAACGAACCTGTTCAAAGCCCTGCATTTGAAAGAGTTTGATGTAGGAAACCAAGAAATTCTGTGTGGCTGGCAGACAAGCTGTCTTCTGAGAAACGATAGAAGGTGAGGATAGAGATATAAGCAGTAGTAAGAAAGACCATGTGTATCGTGAAAGAAGAAGTCGACCACTTAATTTTCTGGAGCCAGTTTTCTTATTTAGTTGATTTAAATCTCTCAGACTACAGATGAGTGTGTGTGTCTTGGTTCGCCTGTGACAAGAAGGGGGAGACGTGAGGAAGGACAAAGAGAGGTGGTTAGACATTGTGGGGGGACTGGGGTCCAAACAGTGAGCTAGTAAATTGTTTGGGGTTCACATGATAATCATTCTAGTACATTTCTTTCATGACTTTATGGATTACAAGTTACTTCTGAATAGTCAGACTTGTTAGGGCAAACTTTGGACTTGATTATTAATTTCTGGTTTAGCACGGTTACAGAATGAGTCATTAATGGCAGTGAACTGAATTCAAGTCTCATTTTTTACCCTAATACTAATTAAGCAAACTATCAAGGACATGTAAAAGTGCTCTCAGGAAGGTAGCAAGCTGGTATTTAAGAAAATAATTTTGTTTTTCAGGAAAACATGGAATAAATGACTTTTTGAATAAACACTGCAATAATAGTGTGCAGAATTTGTATTTCCTTATGCTAAAGGACAAAAAGAATTACTTCCAGTGCAAGGAAATTTATAGTTCAGTTCTGAGAATACATTGAAAGGTAGAATTATAGCTGCCTGAGGTTTATTTGCATATATAATAAAGGGAATTCAGAAGAAAAACAGTGTAGACTTGATTCTAATGGATTGAATTGTGTCCCCCCAAAATATGTGTCAACTTGGTTAGACCACATGTGGTTGTCTTCCATTTTGTGATTTTCTTACGTGTTACAAATCATAATCTCTGCCTGTGGTTAAAGAGCATAAGGGTGGGGTGTAAAACCCTTGCTCAGGCCTCATCCCTCATCCAATGTAAAAGGATTTTCCCTGGGGTATGGCCTGCACCACCTTTTATCTCTCAAGGGATAAAAAGAAAGGGAAGCAAGCAGAGAATTGGGCACTTCATACCACCAAGAAAGCAGCACCGGGAGCAGAGCACACGCTTTGGACCTGGGGTCCCTGAGCCTGAGAAGCTCCTGGATCAGGGAATGATTGAGGACAAGGACCTTCCTCCAGAGCCAACAGAGAGGGAAAGTCTCCCCCTGGAGCTGAAGCCCTGAATTTGGACTTGTAACCTACTAGACTGTGAGAAAGTAAATTTCTCTTTGTTAAAGCCATCCACTTGTGGTATTTCTGTTATGGCAGCACTAGATGACTAAGATACTTGATATACCCAATGTTATGATCATTTTTAAGAATCTCCAGATTTCTTGATGATATAAAATATGCCTTAAGCACAGTTATTGGAAGTGTTTGGAATCTGGACAGAATCCAGAATCTAGTGCAGTTCAGGGAAAAATAGTTCTTCCATGTGATGAATATGCAGAGGCATTATACAAACAAACCTTCATCTATTTATTATAGTTCACTGTCTGGTCATGCCTCCTGCCAAAGCTTTTCTGGGAAGCCGTTAAGGAGAAAATGATTTGCTGGCCTTGCTTCTGACTTGACTTCGTTCCTCTCTGTGGGGGATCACTTTACATTTCCTTAATTGCTGGGGCAGCTTGTATGGTTGGCAGTTGTTTGAACTGAGAAATGGATTTTAATGAACTGCAGTTTCTCGGGCTCGGCTGGAATTTAAGTAGTCAGAGACTAAATTAACAGCTGTGGTCAAAGCTAAGATGACAGTTGTGTCACAGAAAAGAAAAGGTAAGGGTTTATTCTGTGCTACTATATCAGGATCATGCTCTCAAAATAATGAGTTTTGCAACTTCACACTTTTGAGTTATGTCGCCGTCTTTTTTTTTTTCCTTAAGGTACCAAAAGACTCCTCCCAGATTGTTCTATAAACCTCAGATGTCAAGACAGGGAGAGTAACCTGGCTGAAAGTCATTCATTATTAATGAAATAGTAATTTATATTCATCCTGTGGTTACAGTAGTTTTTTTTTTTTTTCTCTTCATAGTGGCCAAATGCAAGAGGTTATAAACCTTATAACTTTTTAACAGCTAAGGATACAGACACACATAAAGGTTAAGTCATACGGACGAACGGAATAAAATATTGTAATTACATGCCTTAACCTCTATCTTGCCAAGCGGGGCAGCTTCTGCTACTGCTGTATGCTTCACAAGCATTTCTTCAGGCATTTTGAAAGCACACTTTATGAAACTTTATGTAAATTAAGATTATTAGTATTAACTGTGTTTTGTTCATTCCTAGTTCATTACTTCCTAGGGAATTGAACTCACCCAATACTTGCCTGGAAAACTGGTAATGGTGCGCTTTAAGTATATTCCTACTCGTTCATCACTTTGATGAATGGGTTTAGATTAATATACTACGTGGTTTAGCCTGTTTTACAACCATGTAGTAATTTTGCAACTGAAAAGGGAAATATTGTGATGTAAGTTTAAAACGTATCACCTTTCCAAAGGCTTTAATGAAACAAAATGAAAGAAAAATTTAGTGAGAAATATGACATCATGAAAATGTCTAAGCTCTTTTCTTTTTTCCCAGATTTTTAAAAATTTATTGTGCTTTAAGTGAAAGTTTAAAGTTTACAAATCAAGTCAGTCTCTCATACAAAAACTTACATACACCTTGTTATGTACTCCTAGCTGCTCTTCCCCGAATAAGACATCACATTCCTCCTCTCCCCCCTGTACTCCCCATGTCCGTTCAACCAGTTCCTGTCCCCCTCTGGCTTCTCATCTCACCTCCCGACAGGAGCTGCCCACATAGTCTCATGTGTCTACCTGAGTCAAGAAGCTCACTCCTCACCAGCAAAATTACTGTCTTACAGTCCAGTCCAATCCCTGTCTGAAGAGTTGGCTTTGGGAATGGTTCCAGTCTTGGGCCAACGGAAGATCTGGGGACCATGACCTCTGGGGTGCCTCTAATCTCAGTCAAACCATTAAACCATTAAGTCTAGTCTTTTTAGGAGAATTTGAGGTCTGCATTCCACTGTTCTTCTGCTCCATCAGGGACTCCCTGTTTTGTTCCCTGTCAGGGCAGTCATCAGTTGTAACAGGGCACCATCTAGTTCTTCTAGGAAAACATGGGTTTTCAGGCTGATGGTTTCAGGCTGATGATCAGTCTCTGGTTTATGTGGCCTTTTCTGTTTCTTGGGCTCATATTTACCTTGTGTCTTTGGTGTTCTTCATTCTCCTTTGCTCCAGTTGGGTTGAGACCAATTGATGCATCTTAGATAGCAGCTTGCTAGCGTTTAAGACTCCAGACACCACTCACCAAAGTGGGATGCAGAATGTTCTCTTATTACGTTTTGTTATGCCGATTGATCTAGGTGTCCCCTGAAACCATGGTCCCCAGACCTCTGTCCCTGCTACTCTGGCCTTCAAAGTGTTTGGTTGTATTCAGGAAACTTCTTTGCTTTTGGTTTAGCCCAGTTGTGCTGACCTCTCCTGTATTGTGTGTTGTCTTTCCCTTCACCCAAAATAGTTCTTGTCTACTATCTAACCCTCTCCCTCCCTCCCCACCCTCATAACCATCAAAGAATATTTTCTTCTGTGTTTAAACTATTTCTTGAGTTCTTATAATAACGGTCTCATGCAATATTTGTCCTTTTGCAAGTGACTAATTTCACTCAGCATAATGCCTTCCATGTTCCTCCATGTTATGACATGTTTCACAGATTGATCATTGTTCTTAATCATTGTGTAGTATGGTGAATATACCATAATTTATTTATCCATTCATCCATTGACGGGTACCTTGGTTGCTTCCATCTTTTTGCTATTGTAAACAGTGCAGCAATGAACGTGAGTGTGCATATATCTGTTCGTGTAAAGGCTCTTATTTCTCTAGGATATATTCCAAGGAATGAGATTGCTGGATCATATGGTAGTTCTATTTCTAGCTTTTTAGAGAAGTGTCAAATCAATTTCCAAAGTGGTTGTACCATTTTACATTCCCACCAGCAGTGTGTAAGTGTTCCAATCTCTCTACAACCTCTCCAACATTTATTATTTTGTGGTTTTTGGATGAATGCCAGCCTTGTTGGAGTGAGATGGAATCTCATTGTAGTTTTGATTTGCATTTCTCTAATGGCTAATGATCGTGTAAGCTCTTTTCTTGTAGTGACAATTTGCATCTTATTCCAATGATACAATATAAAGACATATAGTTATAAATATATTTTGCATCTAGGAGAACAAACCTGTCCCAATTTGCCTGGGAATTTCCCAGTTTTAGCACTGAAAGTCCCTTTTCTGGGGAAATCTCTTAGTCTCAGGCAAATTAGGATAGTCGGTCACCCTAACTGTAGATGAAAATTCTATAGGTAGTATAGGATTCAGGAGTGGCTTGATTCAGGACCCAGTGTCATCTGGCTGCTACCTCTTTGGTCAGATTCAGGGTAGACTGCATTCTTAGGCTTTACAAAGTGGCCACCAGCAATTTCAGGAACTTTATTTTTAGTCAAAAGAAGTGAAGCTTATCTTTATTTTCCCATCCCGCCAAAAGCAGTGGAAGTGAAAAATCTTCTCTCTTCCAAAACCACTCAGGCATCACCAGACTTTGGGGGTTTATGGTCTATGTCCACTCTTGAGCTAGACTAAAACCCACTGCTCTCGAGTTGATTCTGACTCATACTGACCCCATAGGGTTTCCAAGGCTGTAAACCTTTACGGAAGCAGACTGCCACATCTTTCTCTCATGGAACCACTGGTGGTTTTGAATGGCCGACCTTTTGGTTAGCAGCTAAACTCTTTAAGCACTGTGCCACCAGGCATCCTTTGAGCAAGACTAGTGGGTGAAATAACCCAATTGGTTATGCCAATCAGAGTCTATTTCTGGAGCTGAAGATGGAGTTGTGGTTGCCGTTGAGTGGGTTCTGGCTCATAGCAACTGCATGCACAACAGAATGAAATGCTGCCCGTTCCTATGCCTCCCTAACAATTGTTGCTGTGCTTGAGCCCATTGCTGCAGCCACCGTGTCAATCCATCTCGTTGAGAGTCTTCCTCTTTTTTGCTGACCCTCTATTTTACCAAGCATGATGTCCTTCTTGGAAACCCTGGTGGCATAGTGGTTAAGTGCTATGGCTATGGTCAGCAGTTCGAATCCACCAGGTGCTCTTTGGAAACTCTATGGGGCACTTCTACTCTGTCCTATGGGTCACTATGAGTCAGAATCGACTCGATGGCAGTGGGTAGTGGGATGTCCATTTCCAGGGATTGATCCCTCCTGATAACATGTCCAAAGTATGTGAGACATAGTCTCACCATCCTTGCTTCTAAGGAGCATTCTGGTTGTACTTCTTCCAAGACAGATTTGTTCATTCTTTTGGCAGTCCATGGTATATTCAGTATTCTTCGCCAACACCGCCATTCAAAGGCATCAATTCTTCTTTGGTCTTCCTTGTTCATTATCCAGCTTTTTGCATGCAAAAGAAGATGGAGTTAGCACCATTCAGACTGTATGCTGTGCAATCCAATTTCCTAAAAAATGAGATGTCATCAACAAGAAAGGAGATAATATTGACAAATAGCAATATTCAAGTCTATTTCTTTCCTAACAATCAAGAACAAGCGTAGGGCACGTTTGCCTCTGGGTGGGGTATAGTCAGTAGCAGCAGCATCATGTCTCTTGATGCAAAAGTTAGTAAAAAAGCAGAAAAATTATAAAAATATTGCTTATAAAAACCATACAGAGCTGATCAAACAAAGAGGACTAGATCAGCGGTGCTCAAACTTTAACATGTATCGCAGTCATCTGGAGGGCTTGTTAAAACAGACTGCTGGGCCCTACTCAGCAAAGTTTCTGATTCTGGAGTTGTTTTAGTCATCTAGTGTTGCTATAACAGAAATACCACAAGTGAATGGCTTTAACGAAGAGAAATTTTTTCTCTAACAGTCTAGGAAGCTAGAAGTCCGAATTCAGGGTGCCAACTCCAGGGGAAGCCTTTCTCTTTCTGTCTGCTCTGGGGGAAGGTTTTGTCATCAATTTTCCCCTGGTCTAGGAGCTTCTCAGAACAGGGATCCCAGGTTCAAAGGATGTGCTCCACACCTGGGTCTGCATTCTTGGTGGTAGGAGGCCCCCCCGTCTCTCTGCTTGCTTCTCTCTTTTATACCTCAAAAGAGATTGACTCCAGCTACAACCTCATCCTGTAGATTGAGTCCTGTCTCATTAACATAACTGTCTCTAATTTTGCTTCATAGGATTTACAACACATATGAAAATCACATCAGATCACAAAATGGTGGACGATCACACAATACTGGGAATCATGGCCTAGTTAACTTGATACGCATTTTGGGGGGACACAATTCAATCCATAACAGGAGGTATGGGTTGGGGCTAGGGAATTTTTATTCCTAACTAGTTCCCAGATGATGCCGTTGCTGCTGATCGGGGGACCACAGTGGACTAGATGAATTAAAGCTCCAATGAGGGAGGAGCCCTTCCTAGTAAGTAGAGATCACCAGCCGTTTTCCTCATTAGCCACATTTACTGAGCCTGACCATGGTCTTAAGTGGAAGTATTTACTCTGGCTTTGTCTATAATCCTATGGTAAAGTCAACAAGTCAAGTTGAGGAGCAGTGAAAATAACAAAGGAAGACATAAATTATAGAACAACTCTCTTCAACCAGTTGAAAAGCTTTCATTTATTTATTTTTCCTTTTTAAAAAATTGTGCTTTAAGTGGAAGTTTACAGTTCAAGTTAGCTTCTCATACAAAAATTTATACACACATTGTTATGTGACCCTAGTTGCCCTCCCTATAATGTGATAACACACTCCTCCTTTCTACCCTGTATTTCCTGTGTCCATTCAACCAGCTCCTGAACCTTTCTGCCTTCTCATCTCGCCTCTGGACAGAAGCTGCCTACATAGTCTTATGTGTCTACTTGAGCTAAGAAGCACTGTCTTCACAAGTATCATTTTATGTCTTATAGTCCAGTCTAATCTTTGTCTGAAGAGTTGGCTTCAGGAATGGTTTTAGTTTTGGGCTAACAGAGAGCCTGGGGGCCATGTCTTCTGGGGTCCCTCCAGTCTCAGTCAGACTATTAAGTCTGGTCTTTCTACTGGAATTTGAGTTCTGCACCCCACTTTTCTCCTGCTCCACCAGGGCCTCTCTGTTGTGTTCCCTGTAAGGGCAGTCATTGGTGGTAGCCAAGTACCATCTAGTGCTTCTGGTCTCAGGCTGATGCAGTCTCTAGTTTATGTGGCCCTTTCTGTCTCTTGGGCTCATATTTTCCTTGTGTCTTTGGTGTTCTTCATTCTCCTTTGCTCCAGGTGAGCTGGGATCAACTGATGCATCTTAGATGGCTGCTTGTTAGCTTTTAAGACCCCAGATGCCACTCACCAAAGCGGGATGCAGAACTTTTTCTTAAGAAACTTTGTTATGGCAATTGACCTAGACGTTGCCTGAAACCATGGTCCCCAGACCCCCTACCCTGCTACTCTGTCCCTTGAAGTGTTTGGTTGTATTCAGGAAAAACTTCTTAGCTTTTGGTTTAGTCCAGTTACGCTGACTTCCCCTGTATTGTGTGTTGTCCTTCCCTTCACCTAAGGTAATTCTTGTGTACTATCTACTTATTGGGAAACCATAGTGACATAGTGGTTAAGTGCTACGGCTGCTAACCAAGAGGTCGGCAGTTCGAATCCGCCAGTCCCTCCTTGGAAACTCTGTCGGGCAGTTCTACTCTCTCCTACAGGGTTGCTATGAGTCAGAATCGACTTGACAGCAGTGGGTTTGGTTTATCTAGTTATTGAATACCCCTCTCCCTCCCTCCCCACCCTTGTAACCATCAAAGAATGTTTTCTTCTGTCTTTAAACCTTTTCTTGGGTTCTTATAATAGTGGTCTTGTACAGTATTTGTCCTTTTGTGACTAATTTCACTCAGCATAATGCCTTTCAGATTCATCCATATTATGAGATATTTTGAGGATTCACTGTTGTTCTTTATCTGTGCCTAGTATTCCATCATGTGAATATATCATAATTTGTTTACCCATTCATTCGTTGATAGGCACCTAGGTTGTTTCCATCTTTTTGCTATCGTGAACAGTGCTGCAATGAACATGGGTGAGTATACATCTATTTGTGTGAGGGCTCTTATTTCTCTAGGACATATTTGAAGGAATGGGATTGCTGAATCATATGGTAGTTCAATTTTAGCTTTTAAGGAAGTGCCAAATTGATTTCCAAAGTGGTCGTACCATTTTTTTTACCCACCAGGAGTGTATAAGTGTTCCAGTCTCTCTACAACCTCTCCAACATTTATTATATTGTGTTTTCTGGATTAATCTTGGGGTAAAAAAAAAAAAAAAAACTTATTATTTTTTTTAAGATGGTATCTCATTATAGTTTTGATTTGCATTTCTATAATGGCTAATGATTGTGAGCATTTGCTCATGTATCTGCTGGCCACCTGAAAGTCTTTTTTGGTGAAATGCCTGTTCATATCCTTTGCCCATTTTTTAATTAGCTTATTTGTCCTTTTGTTGTTGGGGTTTTGCAGTATCTTATAGATTTTAGAGATTAGATGCTGATCGGATTTGTCATAGCCAAATTTTTTTTTGCAGTCTGTAGGTTGTCTTTTTACTCTTTTGGTGAAGCCTTTTGATGAGCGTGTTTGATTTTTAGGAGCTCCCAATTATCTAGTTTCTCTTCTGGTGTTTGTGCATTGTTAGTAATGTTTTGTATTCTGTCTTTGCCATGTATTAGGGCTCCTAGCATTGTCCCTATTTTTTCTTCCATAATCTTTATCATTTTAGATTTTATATTTAGGTATTTGATCCATTTTGAGTTAGTTTTTGTGCATGGTGTGAGGCACGGTTCTTGTTTCATTTTTTTGCAGATGGATATTCAGTTATGCCAGCACCATTTGTTAAAGACTTTGGACGTTTATCAAATATCAGCAACTCATAGGTGGATGAATTTATGTCTGGGTTCTCAATTCTGTTCCATTGGTCTATGCATCTGTTTTTGTACCAGTACCAGGCTGTTTTGACTACTGTGGCCGTATAATAAGTTCTCAAATCAGGTAGCGTGAGGCCTCCCACTTTGTTCTTCTTCAGTGATGCTTTACTTATCCAGGGCCCCTTCCCTTTCCACATGAAGTTGGTGACTTGTTTCCCCATGTCATTAAAAAATGCCATTGGAATTTGGATCAGGATTGCATTGTATCTGTAGATCGCTTTGGGTAGAAGAGACATTTTCACAATGTTGAGTGTTCCTATCCATAAACAAGGTATATTGTTCCACTTATATTGGTCTCTTTTGGTTTCTTGCAGTAATGTCTTGTAGTTTTCTTTGTACAGATCTTTTTTGTCTCTCGTTAGATTTATTCCAAAGTGTTTTATCTTCTTCGGGGCTATTGTAAATGGTATTGATTTGGTGATTTCTTCTTTGGAGTCTTTGTTGGTATAGAGGAATCCAACTGATTTTTGTATGTTTATCTTGTATCCGGATACTTTACTGAAATCTTCTATTAGTTCCCGTAGTTTTCTTGTGAATTCTTTAGGGTTTTCTGTGTATAAGATCATTTCATCTGTAAGTAGAGATACTTCTACTTATTCTTTACCAATCTGGATGTCCTTAATTTCTTTTTCTAGCCTAATTGCTCTGGCTAGAACCTCCAGCACAATGTTGAATAAGAGTGGTGATAAAGGGCATCATTTATCAAGGGAAATGCTTCAGGCTCTCTCCATTTAGGATGAAGTCAGATGTTGGGAAAAGCTTTTATTTGGAAAAAAGAAGATTTGCCTTATTTTACTTGATTCTTGAATGAAGTTTGAAGACCAATAGGAAGAGTTACAAGGAGAAAAATTTCTTTGTAATTTTCTTGACTCTTGAAGATTGTTTCACAGCCACAAATTTCACTCATCCTAATATTCATGTCCCTGTGCAATGTGACTTTGCCATTCTTCCTTTCAGAAGTGGAGTCTATTTCTTGACCCTCTTGTGTGTGGACTGGCCTTGTGCCTTGCTTTGACCAAAAGAGTATGACAGAAGTGATATTGTATTCACCCCAACATCCTTTTAACTCAGTACTGAAGTCACTCTTGAGGTTCACTCTTCAGCCAAAGATTAGACAGGCCCATAAAGCAAACAATAATACATGTACCTAAACCATGTACATGAGACTAAATGGGCACAGCAGCCCAGAGGCAAGGATGAGAGGGCAGGAGGGTATAGAAAAGCTGGACAAATGGAAATGGGGAACCCAAGGTCAAGAAAGGGGGAGTGTTTACATGTTATGGGGTTGGCACCCAATGTCACAAAACAATATGTGTATTAATTATTTAATGATAAACTCATTTGCTCTGTAAACCTTCATCTAAAGCACATACACACACACAAAAGGAAGTGAATTGTTTGAGTTCTGGAGTCTAGGCCTGAAGAAGCTCTGGTATTTTTGCCTTTATTCTTTTGAACATTGTCCTGGATCATACAATGAAGCCAGTCTAGTGTAGAGGAGGATGAGAGGTCAGGTAGTAGAGAACCAAAGTGCTTGAGCCAACAGCCAGTATCAACAGCCAGTCATGTGAGTGAGGCCATCTTGGACCAGCTAGCACAGACAATCCTCCTGTTGAAAGCAGCTGCATAATTGAACCCAGGCAAAACTAGCAAAGGAACCACCTAGCCAATCTATGGAAAAAATATATTTATATTATATTCAGATCTAAGTTTGTGTGTTGTTTGTTACTCAGCATCAGATAAAGGAGACAGTGAACTTTCTGTTAGTTAGAGCTGCCCCAAAATGTTGCGGACCACCCTGTGAGGTAATGAGTTCATCATTAATGAAAGTATTCAAGTGGAGATCATTAGGGAGGTATATTGTAGAGAAGGCTTAAATATAAGAAGAGGGACAAGACCAGATGTTCTTAAAGATTTCTTCTGTTCATGAGATAATAATTTTAGGAACTCAAGTATTTAATAATCATCTTATGTGTGCTTGTCATTGCACACTAAATGCATAGAAGATTTTCCTTGTGGATCCAAAACCTGTTGCCATCGAGTCGATTCTGACTCATAGCAACCGTATAGAACAGAGTAGAACTGCCCCGTAGAGTTTCCAAGAAGCACCTGGTGTATTTGAACTGCAGACATTTTTGTTAGCAGCCATAGCACTTAACCAGTACGCCACCAGGATTTCCTCCTTGTGGATAATTTCTATTAAATGAGGGAATAAAATGTACATACATGAAAAAACAAACCAAGAGGAATCAATTTATATACTGGGGGAGGGGAGGGAGGGAGCTATAGAAAATAATTAAATGTTGTTCTTAGAAGTGAGGGTGAGAAGTGGAACTTGGAGATCTTCTGGTCCAGCTTCCCTCTAATACAGACAGGGCTTCTCTCCATGTCTAGCCTCTGCACGAACACTTCAGGTGAAAATGCCATCCATTTGGGGACAATCTTGTCAGAATGTTCTTCCATCCTCACTATTGACACAAAATTTTCATCCCGATAACTTTAACACTCATACTCCTTGTTTGCTTTCTGAAATCACAGAGAATAAGTCTAATACTTGTACATGACATCCCTTCCAATATATGAAGACAGTTACTGTCTTAGAAACCTAGTACTGCTGTAATAGAAATACCGCAAGTAGATGGCTTTAACAAACGGAAGTTTATTCTCTCATAGTCTAGGAGGTAGAAGCCCAAATTCAGGGCACTGGCTCCCAGAAAATGCATTCTCTCCTTGTTGGGACTGGGGGAAGGTCCTTATTATCAATCTTCCCCTGGTCTAGGAGCTTCTCAGTGCAAGGACCCTGGGTCCAAAGGATGCACTCTGCTCCAGGTGCTTCTTTCTTGGTGGCATGAGGTCCCTATCTCGCTACTGGCTTCTCTGTCCTTTTATCTCTTGTAAGATAAAAGATGATCTAGGCCACACCCCAGGAAAACTCCCCTTACCTCAGATCAGGGATGTGGCCTTAGTAAGGGTGTTACATTCCACCCTAATCCTCTATGACGTACCTAATCTTGCCTCATTAACCTCAGATAGAGATTAGAATTTACAACACATGGGAAAAATTAAATCAAATCACAAAAAGGAGGACAACCACACAATACTAGGAATCATGGCCTAGCCAAGTTGACACACATTTTGGGGGACACAATTCAATCTATGACAGTTACCTATAAAAAAAAAAGTTAAAGATAACCATTTTCTTTTCTTCAAATATGATTTTGAGATACTTCTGCATTTAGTTTGTACTTCCTTAAAACCATAAATTAAAAAAAAAAAAATCTTTACAATCATTGCCCATATCATGGCCTCTATATCTCTATAAAAAAAAAAAAATTTTTTTTTTTTTTTTTATATCTCTATTACCAAATTACTTGTTTGCATTCACCTTTTTAGTAGCCATGTATAACTGGCTGGATTAGAAATTCTCAACTAGTTGATGTCTAAACATGAGATGATTTGATTTTTCTAGTAATTGCTACCAACTGTGCTGAATGAAACTCTGGCTTGCTTTGAGTATCCGGTTCACTACCATTAACGGCATCTTATTTTGATTTCATAATTTTCAGTCCTTTTTGGTTATGGCAACACTCTTTTTTAGTACACCTCTTTTGACTTTAAAACTCTAATCTAGTATTCTATTCCAAAATTTTCCTTTCTCCAGTACTGGGTGGACTCAGGTCCTAGCAGTTATGGAAGAGATGGGGAGTGACTTGTTAATATATCAGTGCAGAGAGGAGAGAGTGAGGAGTAGAACACATTTCCTAGTGCGACTGCCAATCCAGAACTGTCTGTCCCCTTTTGCCATTCCCTTATATGAACAACCCTACATTGGTGAGATTTCCGGTTCCTCTCTGTCAGTCATAACCACTGATCTAAATAATTACCTATAGGCTCACCTCGGGTATATGGAGCCTCTCCTGGCTCCTCTAGTCATTGGCCACCTCTTCTAAGATTTACATGTATTTTTGTGCAGGCTGAAGTTCAGCCTAAATTGACGGAAGTTTTTACAGCTGGTGACATCAGTCTTAATTCCTCTGGTGCACATTCTTTGACCTTAAATGAAATAGTTCCCAGCAAGCATGCAATCCCCATTTGCATCATCTATTCCTCATAGCCTCAGATCTATACCTTTTGGGAAGCTGACTTGGGGTGGAGGTATTGGTGGTAGTATGGTATTGGGGATGGCATACCCATGTGGCTCAGTAAATGAGATTTCAGTTTCTCCTCTTTGGCCATGTAACTACATATTTAACTTAACTCTTTTGGGGGCTTGCTTTCTTGGATCTGGAGGGTGAGAACTACATTCTACCAAAATAAACCCTCTTCTTTTTCTCTCCCATTTGCCATCGACAAACTCTCCTTATTAAAGGCCATCAGCATATCTGCAGGCAAGGCCAGACATCTCACGCTTTCTTTGAGTCCCACTTGGGATAATTTAATTATGTCATTCTCCACTGAAATGTCTGCAATATTTACAACCAAGGAGGGCAAGAGTAGTCAGTAATTCACTATTTTGTTACATATACCATACTGCCTATTTGTAGTGAGCTCGCAGCCAATTAATACCCTGTATTCTGACCCAAGTGTGTGAAATGGACAAGCATTTAGAGAGCAACAAGCTGATTATGGGTTGAAAAGGTAAGTAAACGTTTCATTTGGTTTTGTCCTGGAAAAAAGTATAGAATTCCAGTGGAATTAACTTCCAGATTGAAATTGTACGAGTTTTTTTTAAGTGTGGATATAGGAGTAAATCATGTGAGTTGAAGAGTGAGAGGATAAAGGGAAGGCAGGAGTTTTAAACAGGGTATCAGCTAATCTGTAGGAAAAGATTTAGGCCTCAAAGCAGTGACAGACAATTTTGACTAACCTAAACAGAAACAAAAACAAAAAAACTGGCTTCCATCAAGTTGATTCCAAATCATAGAGACCCAACAGGGCAGAGTAGAACTGCCCCATAGGGTTTTAAAGACTGTAAATCTTTATGGAAGCAGACTGCCACATCTTCTTTCTGAGGGGAGGCTGGTGGGTTCAAACCACTAAACTTTTGCTTAGCAGCCCTAACACAAACCAAGAAAAAAACAAACCAAACCCATTGCCATCAAGTGGATTCCAACTCATAGTGACTCTATAGGACAGAGTAGAGCTGCCCTGTAGACTTTCCAAGGAGCACCTGGCAGATTTCAACTGCCGACCTTTCGGTTACCAGCCGTAGCTCTGAACCACTATGCCACCAGGGATTCTAGCCCTAACATAAAAAAAAAAGGTCTTTATTCCGGAGTCTTGGATCCAGGCTGAAGAATTTAGACTTGAGTGTTGAAAGTTTTTGCAAGGACGAATTACATTAAAGTGGCCTTTGAGTAAGTCGATATGATGATCAGGCAGAGGATAGCCAGGAGAGAAGTGAGGTTTTGTACCTTGCAGCTGTGTTAAGCATTGGCGGTTCAGTGGTAGAATTCTCATCTTCCATGTGTGACTGAGATCTGGTTTCTATTCCCAGTTAATGCATCTCAAGTGCAGCCCCCACCTGTCTGTCAGTGGAAACGTGTGTTTTGCTATGACGCTGAATAGGTTTCAGTAGAGCTTCCAGACTAAGACAGACTAGGAAGAAAGACCTGGCTATCTACTTCCCAAAATCAGCCAGTGAAAACCTTATAGATCAAAATGGCCCAGAACCCAATTGATTATGGGGATGGCATGAGAATGGGCAGTGTTTCTTTCTGTTGTGCGTGAGGTAACCATGAGTCAGAACTGACAGGATAGCAGTTAACGACAATGATAATGAGGGTGTGAGTCATGGTAGAAAGAAAGGGATACATCTGAAAGACACTGAGAAAGAAAAATAACATTTTTAAAAAATTCAAAAAATTGAAACCTTCACTAGGGTGTCATTTGGCCCATTCCTCTGTATTTTACAAAAAAGAACGGAAACAGTAGCAGTAGTCTGACTCCGAAAGGCCTTTCTTCTAAGTTACCTTTTTAGAAGCTGTGCAGTAGTTTATTCAAAATTGCACACAGAAAATTTTTTGAAATTTTCCATTTAGATACCTCACTCTTCCCCAAGTGGAGCCTGGGTGGTACAAGTGGGTTGAGATGGGCTGCTAACCTAAAGGTTGGTGGTTCAGACTCACCCAGGGCTCTGCAGAAGGCAGGCCTGGTGATCTGCTTCTATAAAATTATATTGTTCTTGGTTGCCGTCAAATTGATTCCGATTTATGACAACCCCGTGTGTGCAGAGTAGAACTGCGCTCTGTCAGAATTTTAAGGCTGACAACGATTTTAAGATCCGTTCCAATCTCAGAGATGTTAAACTGTGAAAGGTGCATCTTAGAATTGATGATATATGCTTTTGCAGAACACCTGAAAACCACTGGTGAACAACATAATCATGTGCACCTCAACTCCATTAATACTTCAGTGTATTTCCTTTAAGTCTTGAAAACATTTTTATTTCTAAAGCTGCAATCACACTGAAGGTACAGTTTTGTACCAGTTTTTTTTTCACTTAACATGAGCATTATTTTATATTACTATTAATGCTGATAAATATCTAATAGATACTCAATGTTCCATTATGTGGATGGGCAGTAATCCACTTAATTTTCTCATTGATAACTTAGCAAATGAAATTTACAAGCCACAGTTGGATTCCCTGATCATTTTATATAAATGAGAGTCAAGTACACAAAAATAACAATGGAACCAACTATATGGGCTTTCAGGTTTTTTTTTCTTTTTTTTTTTTTAAGTCTTTAAAATTCTTAATAATAATTGAGAAATTTAACCTAAACTATACACAATAATTTTACAACACAAAGAAGACTCTTACCTGGCATTATCAAATAATACTGATAATTTGGTCCATGATCACCAAAGAATGCACATAATCCTCATTTCACAGTAAGAATGTGTTTACTATGAAATTTTTTTTTTCAAAATGCCTCCTAAAAGTGTTGAAAGAGGACCTTAAATGCTAACAGTTTAAGAGTGAAGAAAATCCTAAAGAAGGAAAAAGCATTAAAGGCAGAATCAAGGGCTCAGGTCAGGCTATCGTCTCATAGGAAAAGCTAGTAAAGGAAATAATTGACATGATTTGATAGAATGCCAATAGCTTTCTGAGGCTATAAAAAAGAGGCTATAGCAAAGAATAATGGGTAAAGCCAAAAAGAAAAAAAAAAAAAGGAAAAGGAACAACCAGTGCTATATAAAAGGAGTGATAATCAAAGAGACTAAAGTCAGTTCTATTCCAGGGCAATTATTTTGGTTGATGTTCCCTTTAATATAAACTTCTGGGTTATTAAAATTCAGAGACGGCCTAGACAGGGATTATCGCTTGCACAATTACGGATTAGGGCTCCTGAAAAGATTTACATGTTTGAAAAGCACAGCAGCGAGTACTGACAGCAGGAAAGAAAAAAGCAGCGCTTAACAGATAAGGCAGGAAGTTCACCCTTCAGTTGTTCCGAATTTTGACAGAAGCAAACCTGTGGGGGCTACCTGGAGCTACAAGACGGAGGATTAGCCTCGATTTCCTGAGGAGGAGACAAGAGATGAGAGCGGTAATTAAAGGAGCGTTTTTGTTTTTTCTTTTTTTGGTTTGCCATAAATGTAAAGAAATGAAAACTGCCGCGGGGGATAAAAAGGACAAGTGTTTGATAGAGAGGCTTTCCATTATGCACTCATTGTCAAGGCAATATTTGTGTGTGACAGCCACATGTTAAATACTTTTAGAATGGTAGCATTGAACTTTATTTAAACAAGGAAGAAAGATGTGGAGAGAAAAACACAAATGTGGAAGGAATAATATCCAGACGAAGTTTGCTGGCATGGTAATAACCTTGAAGAGCATATACAGTGTGCTTGGTTTAAAAACTGAATGACATACCCACAGAATGGGAAAGATATTTGCAAATCATGAATCTGATAAGAGAGTTATATCCAGAATATATAAAGAACCCTTACAACTCAACAATAAAGAACGAGTGAACCGATTTAAAAGTAGGCAAAGGATTTAAATAGACCTTTCTCCAAAGAAGATATACAGATGGCCAGTAAGCACAGGAATAGAGGCTTAAGATCATTCGTCACTAGGGAAATGTAAATCAAAACCCCAATGAGATACTACTTCACAGCAAGTTGGCTATATATACATACATGTATATATACATACATATATGACAATAATAAGTGTTGGTAAGAATGTAGAGAAATTGGGACCCTTATAAATTGCTGGTGGGCTTGCAGCAAGCAACTTGGGTAAACAATTAGCAGTTCCTGAAAATCTTAAACAGTTACCATAAGATCCAGCATTTCTACTTCTAAGCACATACCCAAAAGAAATGAAAACACATGTTCACACAAAAACTTATACACAAATGTTCATAGCAGCATTACTCATAATAGGAAAAAAGTGGAAATAACCCAAATGTTCATTAACTGATGAATGGATTAAAAAAATGTGGTATATCCGTACAAGGGAATATTATTTTACTGTAAAAAGGAATGAAGTACTGGTACATATACAACATAGATAAACCTTGAAACATTATCCTAAGTGAAGTAAGGCAGACACAAAATGAAAAATATTGTATGAGTCCCTTTAGAAAGCAGATTACTGGTTGCCAGAGGTGGGGAGAAGGAATGGAGAGTGACTGCTAATGGGTATAGGGTTTCTTTGGGGGATGATGAAAAGGTTCTAAAATTAGATAGTGTTGATGCTTGCACAACTCTGTGAATGTACTAAAAACTATGATTTGTGCACTTTGAAAGCGTGACTTTTATGCTATATGAATTATACCCCAATAAAGCTATTAGAAAGATTAATGACAATTAAATTTAGGCTCTCCACACAGAATTTCTAAAGAAATCATGTAGAGTTAGATTTCTAGATTCGTTTATGGAATCTTCTTCTTCTAATATGGCCAGTTTAACACTACCTTTGTTCAGTTAACTGATCAAGAAGGCAAAATTGTTCTTCCATCTGACCAAACCAACCTTGGCTTTTCTTTCATTCATGTATTTCCAATTCTATTACAAATTAGGAAGGAAGTGGAACTTTTCATTTAGTTACTTGTTGAGTTAAAGGAAACATATTCACTATTTTTAAATTTTTAATGACTGTTTTTGCTCTGTGTATTTTGATAAATGTCAAATCTTTTTTTTTTTTACAATATAATATTAAAGAAAATGACTGGCTGGAGGTGGAAAGATGAGGAAGAAAATTGTCTATAATCTTGCTGTTTTAACAGACCTTTTTCCACATTTGACCTTGATTTTCTAGTCCATGTTTACTCTTTCATATGCCACATAATTTCAATTGTGTGTTTGCTTCAATTAATATTGTATCTGGAATGCTTTTCCTTGTGTCAGCCTATGTTTCATTATCATTGTGGTGGAAAGAATAAGGGCCTCCTAAAGATGTCCACAGCCAAATCCCCAGAACCTGTGAACATGTTGCCTTACATGGCAAAAGGGACTTCACAGACATGATTAAATTAAGAGTCTTGAGATGGGGGGGATTACCTGGGGTTATCCATGTAGCCTGATGTAATGACAAAGATCTTCATAAAAGAAGGATAAAACTCAGCCATTGAAAACCCTGTGGAACACAGTTCTACTCTGACACAAATGGGATCACCGTGAGTTGGAGTCAACTTGACAGCAACTGGTTTACAGGTTTTGTAAGATAAAGAGGGAGGTAAGAGAGTCAGAGAAGGTGTGAGAAATGAAGCAGAAGTTGGAGTGATGTGGGACCAAGAGCTAAGAAATATGGATAGCCTCTAAAAGCTGGAAAAGACAAGGAAGCTCCAGCAGGAACAAAGTTCTCCTGACCTGTTTTGGATTTTTGACCTCCAGAACTGTGAGATAATAAATTTGAGTGGTTTTAAACCAACAAGTTTGTAGTAATTTGTTTCAGTAAGAATAGGAAACTAATATAATCATCACTTTAAATAATTGCCTAATGTCATAATGGACCATAATTTTCCAAACATTTCCTTGTATGTAAAGAGCAAACATTCTGAAACATTATTTGAGTCCATACAGTCAGGTCTGCTTTGGTGGTTCAGGCCACGGCTGCAGGGTGTAACCAGCTTCCATGATGTAGCCATCACGGTAATCTGGCAGGTGGCCACCATCACTACCATCCCATTCTCCTTTCCACAGAAGGCTCAACATTGAACAGTACTACATAGCACTTGGCAGTGTGAACTCATGAAAACTCCTCACTGCTGTCTTAGGTATTTCTCACTCAGGTAAGTGTGGCTGGATAATCGTGAGTTTTGAGTACACAGGCCATATTTTCTGAGCCAAAAATTGTGGAACAAATTATTTGAAATCTGAACTTTTGGGAAATCTGGAGCCTCAAGAGCTTAAAGTCACCTTAGTTTTTAGATAATAAGCTGCACAGCTCCTTGTTTTTGCCTTCTTGATTAATTATCATCAAATGATGCTACACAATTTCTTGTTGAAGCACTGGAAGTTTCCATTTTGAAGTTAGCCTGAGCTCTAGCAGATGGGAGCATAGCAGCTGTTGCAATGGATGGCCACAAAGAGAGACTTGTAAACAAAAGCAGAGAAGAGTGATTAACTTCACAACCGTAGAAAGCCCAAAGCTTACTAGCATTCAGATTTTACTGGGAAAACAAAAATCACGGTACTAATGTTTCATTAAATTCATTAAACTCATGAGCAGATAGACTCAGGCTACATGAGCTATAAACTGTGGAGGCAGAGGACACATTGTCCAATTAAACTTCTTTCTTCTGACACATATGTGGTGATGTGGACTATTGGTAGCATGATGCTTAGTAATTAGGGCAAATGGCAATTTGTTCACACGAATGACTGTAATTAGTAGTATATGCGCTAAGAGCCATTTTTAAACACTTTTTTTCCTCTTTTCATTTTCTGACTCCTTCAGTATTTGTAATCAGAATCACCATTTCTTCCCATTCCGTGTGCTCTTTTCTATGCAAATCATCATACAGACCCACTCTGAAAAGCAAAGGTCCTGAGCCCCACCTCCCCCCACCCCAGCATCTGCCCTGCACACCCCTCCCCCAAGGGCTGAACTTCTTTGTACGTGATCTTTGGGTTCTGTCCTCTCCCCAGGGTGCTCCCCATTCGCTACGCCTGCACCCGCCGAATGTTCTGGGCATTGAAGCTTCCTGCCAAGGGGCTTGGATTGACTCTCCATTTGCCCAGGTGTATGGAAGTATCAGCGGACACTGGGGCTAAAGACAGCAGAGGGCACAGTACACATTTTCTCTGAAGTTCAGTAGCACGCCAAGGGTGGGACAGTGGGAACATTCAACCCTGGCTGCAAGCAATGAGAGGGTGCACTGTCTGTAGAGAAGTTCAAAACAATAATAAAAGAGACTAAAAGTTGGTCAGCTTTTTATTTTCCCCATGGAACGACAGTGCTAAACAATGTCATTGATAAAATATTCCTCCTGTAAAAAATCTTTTGTTGGTTTAGGTTCTAAACAATTGCTGTGGTTTACTGTTGAATTTTCATGATGTATATACGTATATACAGTGAAAGCTGACTGCCTTGTTTTCCTGGGTCTCACAAGTTTTCCGCCTTTGACAGGGTGCTTATCAGCCGCTCTCTGTTAAGAATACTATCGTGTTTTATTTTTGAGTTTTCTTTCTCTGACAGGTTTCTGCCTCACAGATTCCAGCTTTGCAGGTTTTATTGTATGTATTGTAGAAAGCCTAAAGTTTACTAGCATTCAGATTATTTTACTGGGAAAACAAAAATCATGGGACTAATATTCCATTAAATTCATTAAACTTATTAGCAGATAGGCTAGGTTAGGCTACACGAACTACTGTGTGTGTGTGTATGTGTGAGATAAGCATATTTTAATTTTGTATTCTTCAATACACATGGAATCTATATAGAAGTTAATATGGAGAACCCTCAGTTATATAATCACCCCAGATACATGTGGACTCAGCTACACATATTTGTTTTGAGAATAAGTTTGTAATGGTTCAGCATTGTTGGAGCTCACTTTGGGGAGTTTACGTCCCCAATTCCCATTGTACTACATATTCCTGTGTCTAAACAGTGGACTAAAAATAATTATAGCCCAGTGATAGTAAAAACAAGCAAAAATTGAATGTGTCATTCTGTGTGAACAGTTGGATATTTAATTTTGTTTAAAACTTCTTGGCTGCAAGCACGTTTGAAAGCTGCTAGAACTATCCCAAAGAATCAAATCCATGGACAGTATTGCAATTCTGGAATTGATCGTGAAAAGGATTTTAAAAATCTCTGCCAAGCTTATCTTGTGTATACCGATTCCTGAGTGTGTACCTGTCACTGTATGTGAAACACAACTTTTCAAAATTAAAAGTAATAATGTATTCTTTGATCATCTGCAAGCATATATAGAAGGACAAACCTGCTATATTGTCTACTGCATGAATATGCAGAAAGGATCAGTTTTGATAGTCATTTGAACTCTGAAAGGGAAACTGTAATGTTAGGGTTCATTCTTGCGATTGAACAGTTTGTGTACACGTCTTCCCATTTTTATTCAAAATAAAAGCATAACATAAACCCTGGTTAAAAGTATTAGTTCATTACTTATTTCCTTTTTAGTATTTATATGTACTTTAATTTTAATTAAAAATATTTCTAACATGATTTTATATGTAGGAAGTTAAATAAGAGAAAATTTCCACTGTGCTCTTTTCTGGCTATTTGTTTTCATCACCTGGCTCTTAGTGAAAATAATATTGCCATACCAAACCTGTTGCTGTTGAGTCGATTCCAACTCATAGTGACCCTATAGGACAGAGTAGAAGTTCCCCATGGGGTTTCCAAGGAACAGCTGGTGGATTCGAGCTGCAGACCTTTTGGTTAGCAGCTGAGTTTTTACTACTGCACCATCATTCTGGGTGTCAAATGCACTAGGGATGCTACTACTAAAAGAACCAATGTCTGAGAGTCTAGAGACAAAGTGGTGAGAGGAAGAACAACAAGTGTTAGAGGAAACAGAAGATGGTGAGAGAATGTCATTCTATTATTCCCAGAGCCCCCATTTATTAGTGGTTACCAGGAGTGGGTGAAAGAGAGAAAGGGGGAGTCTTTGCTTAGGGGGGAACTGAGTTTCCATAATGGTGGTGGAATAATTTGGAAACCAATAGTGGTGAAGGCTGCACAACATGATGAACATAACAATGTCGTGTAAAAAATGTTGAATTGGCAAATGTTTTGTTATATGTATTTTTACTACAATAAAACAATAAAAAATGATTTCATATATTTACCCACTTACTTCCTTTTTCTGGTGCTCTTCTTTCCTTGTAGGCTTATTATCTAGGATCATTTACCTTCATCTTGAAAACTTTCTTTAGTATTTCTTAGAGCATAGGTGATGAATTCTCTCAGATTTTGTTTGTCCGAAAATGTCTTTATTTTGCCAGGAGTCTTGAAGAATATTTTTACTAAGTATAGAAATCTAGGTTGACAAGCTTTTTTTTTTTCTTTTAGCACTTTAAAGAGGTCATTCCATTGTCTTCTAGCTTTCATTGTTTCTGAATAGAAATTGTTTTCACAAACAAAATTTGGCATTTTTCTCTGGCTGCTTTCAAGGTTTTCTCTCAATGCTTGGTTTTCTCTCTGTTATGGTTTTCAGCAGTTTGACTATGATATGTCTAGGTAAATTTTTCTTTTTTGAACGATTTGGGGTTCAATGAGATTCTGGGATCTGTAGGTTAATGTCATCCTTCACTTTTGAAAACTTCTCTGCCTTTCTTTTTTTTTATTGCTTCTGCATCGTATTTTTCTCTCTACTCCTCTGGAGCACCAGTTACATATATGTTAGGCTATTTGATATTATTCCATAGGTCTCAGATGCTTTGCTCTGTTTTTTAATTTTTTTTTCCATTGTACTTCAGATTGGATAACTTTATTGACCTGTGTTCAAGAACATTTATTCTTTCTTTTGCTGTATCAAGTTTGCTGTTAAGCCTTGTCAAGGATTTTTTTTTTTTTTTTCAGATATTGTGTTTTTAGTTCTAGAATTTCCATTTGATTGTTTTTAAAGAGAATGTTGTTTTAAAACATAGGTACTAAAAGCTTGTTCTCTGCTTTCCAGCCCCATCCCCAGCATCCCTGTAGTGCTGTACTCAGCATCACTGTTTAGATGTTTTCTCAGTGAGACATTTCTCAAGCCCCTCTACCACTGACAGTCCCTGTGCCCCCCAATGCTTTATATATCTTTATTTTCTATTTATTTGTTTATTGTCAGCTTTCCCTGCTAGAAATAAGTTCCATGGAGGCAGAACTTTTTTTGTTTGTTTGTTTATTACTGATGCCCAACATTTAGAATAATTTCTGTTCCATAAAACATGCTCAATAATTATTTGTGGAATGCATGAATGAAGAGAAGGAGTTCAAGAGGAGCCCTATAGCACTCCAATGTTAATACCAAACGTGAAGAGAAACAAAAAATGAAACACAGATTAAGTGACAAGTGAGAAAGAAAACCAGGAGTGTGTGAGGTCCTGAGAGCCAAAGAAAGAAAGTTTTTGAAGAAGGATGAAGTAATGAACCACTTAAGGTGAAGACTAGGAAGGAAACACTGGATTTAGCAACATGGGTCATTGATGATCTTGATGAGGGCAGTTCTGATAGAGCGGTTGGGAAGAAAGTCTAATTGGAATGAGTTCCAAGGAGAATGGGAAGTGGGAAATGAGAGACAGTGAATACAGAAAATGTTTTTTCAAAGAGTAAATTTTGAAAATTATGACCTAGATGGAAGACAATATGAACAGGAACTTAGGGACAGATACCTGTTTTATCAGTCTTTTCCAATGAAAGTAATTGACTCACTGATGGTATTCAACAGTGATAAAACTACAGTTTATTAAGACATGATGTGCTAAGTTTTTACATATGCAACCCAAATTTCCTCAGGACTCGGAACACAAATTAAGTCACATGAAAGACATTATTTCACTAATTTGTGCCCCTAAACTTCATTACAAAGTCTAGCCCCTTGCATGCCCTCCCAGCAAGTTCTGGGATCCTGCGCTGGCATCTTTCCTGTGGGGGAACCACTTTACTAGTCCCACTAATGCTTCCCTAGTTTATTATTTCTCTTCTCTTTCTGGTTCCAACGGTTCCCAAATCTCTGCTATTTAACCCACATGGAACACATGGTATTCTGTTAAGAAATTAAATAGTTTTTGTACTGTAACTTCATTATCAGATATCACATACTGTGATATAATAAAATGTTAATTCCTTGGGATTTCACTAACTAAATTTCAATACACTAATTAATGGAGAGGCATTGCAGTTGGGGATGTGTTCTGATACTGAAATATTTTTTCTTTAAGAAAAAATGCTCTTGGAGTGTTCTCTTAGTTTTATCCTCTGTCACTTTATTTACATGAGTTTGTTGAAAACAGCATATTCATTCATTTTTTTCTAACAAATATTTACTGGGGGAGCTTACTGTGTGTAGACAGTCAGTGTAAGCATAAGAGATACTCCAATTACAGGCATGGAGTTTACAGGCAAATTGTGAAAGTAGATTTTAAACAGATAATTGCATAAGTAACTTTTTTAAAAAATAACATTTTATTGTGTTTTTGGTGAAGGTTTACACAGCAGCTTAGGCTCCCAATTTCCACACAAGTTGTTCAGTGACATTGGTTGCATTCTTCATAATGTGTGAACGTTCTCATTATTTCTCTTCTGGTTGTTCCGTTTCCATTATTCTAGTTTCCCTGTCTTGCATTCTCATCTTTGTTTTAAAGTAATTGTTAACTGGTCTCATATAGGTGATTTTTGAAAGGAGTATAGTACTTACAGGTGATATTCATTATTTTTTGAGCCAATTTGTTATTTAGGTACAAGGTGACCTCAGGGGTTAGTTTCGGTTCAATGTTTGAAGAATACCTCAGGGCAATACATAAGTAACTTTTGAAAAATGCATGTGGTCAGAGAGAAAAATTCAGAATATGATATAGAAGAAGTCCTCTCTTCTAATAATGAGGGCTTGAGAAGTCACAGAAATTAGAATTAGAGTTAGCTACATTTTGGGTGAGAATAAAATTATTTCAGGCTGAAGAAACTCAATGTACAAAGCTTCTGAGGAAAGAAAGAACTTAGAGCATTTGAACTAAAAGAAGTCCAGGGTAGTTTATTGCCAAGTGCACAGACCCAGCTGTGCCCTAGTTAAGGATCTGAGACTTTTTCCTACCGTAAGTGGGAAGCCTTTAAAGGATTTTAGGCAAGTGCAGCTGTGGTCAGATGTGTTATTTGAAAAGATAAACCTGAATGCTCTGTAGAAAATGGAATAGGAAAGAGTGGGAGTAGAGTGAGGGGAAGAGAGGCTCATGGCTTAAAGAAGAGTGATGTTGGTGATGGGTGGCAGCAGGAAACTTTATGAAATATTTTAGATTCTGAATTGACAGACTTGGATGTCAATGGGGGAAGAAGGAGGAATCAAAAATTACTGCCAGCTTTCTAGGATAACTGCATGAATGATGTTGCCTTTTACTGGGAGAGGGCACACTAGGGGGATAGCAAGCTTGAAGGGGAGATTTTAAGTTCAGTCTGGGCTAAGTATGTTAGTGAGACATCCAAGTGGAGTGATATCAAGTAGACAATTTAGAGTGAGGAGAGAAAGTCTGGGCTATTGGTGTATTTTGTTAGGTGCCGTGGAATCTATTTCTGTTTATAGTGACACCATGTGACAGAGCAGAATGGCCCCACAGGGTTTTCTAGGTTGTGATCTTTACAGAAGCAGACTGCCACATCTTTCTCCCATTGATCAGCTGTGGGTTGAACCGACAACTTTTCAGTTTGCAGCCAAGGGCTTAACCACTGTGCCATCTGGGCTCCTTACTGCTGTTATAGATGCTTTATCTGTGAGCCAATCTGGGTGGACTAATTTTCCCAAATGAAAAGCGCAGTTTCTAGACCTCCACCTACTTCTTTGCCCAGCTGATTTTATGGTGACTGCATTCTTCAAATGGACTTTGGAAGAGAGGAAGTGGCAGTAAAAAGGGAGGGGGTGCAACGAAGGTGAGCAAAGACTGGTAGCACTTGGAGCATCTCAGAAGCACAAGTGTGTAGAACAGTAGCAGTGCCCAGCTTTCTCCACAGAATATGGGAACTAGGACACAAGACTGAGGGAGGAATAAAAAGTCTTTCCTTATTCTATTCAATTGGTCAGGTTAATTTTTTTTTACTATTCCGTTGGATGTATATTAAGTTGAAATTCTCCCAGTACTAGTTTTTGGTGGGTATTTTTTTTTTTTTGGAAACCCTCGTGGTGTAGTGGTTAAGTGCTACAGCTGCTAATCAATGGATCAGCAGTTCGAATCCGCTAGGCACTCCTTGGAAACCCTATGGGGCAGTTCTACTTTGTCCTATAGGGTCTCTATGAGTTGGAATCAACTTGACTGCACTGGGTTTGGTTTTTTTTCTTTTGTTACATGACATACATATTTAAATGGCAATTCAGAAAGCTAGATCAGAAGTTACTAGGCAGACAAATATTGTATGAGACCACTATGATAAAGTAGCAACAAAAGGTTTACACACAGGGAAAAAAAATCCTTTAATGGTTACCAAGGATGCGAGAGGGAGGGAGGGAAAATTACCAAATAGATAGTAGACACATGTCAATATTGGTAAAGGGAAAGGAGATACATAATATGGGTGAAGTCAGCACAACCAGACCAAGGCAAGAGAGGATACCGAGAGGAATGTAGGAATAAAGGACAACAACAGTAACTACTATAACATAGGCAATTCTGCAACAACAGTATTAACAAATAATAATTTATGAATGATTACATAGATAGATATGCCAAGAGGTGCTGGAGGGTATAAGGGAGCACACCCATGAGTAGATATAGATTTGGTGGTGGAAATTTCTACCCACATAACTAAGAGGCGCTTCTCATGTATTAATATAGACAATAGAGCACACACGTGGCACAGTCAGGAAAACCTTTTAGACATAACTGAACACCTCAAGGGATGAAGTCCCCAGGCTTGAAGGCAAAGGACCATAGACTCAGGGGACCTCTATATCAGTTGGAACAACATAGCTCTTAAAGACATTGTTATACATCTTACATTGGTGAGTAGAGTTTGGGGTCTTAAAAGCTTGCGAGCGACCATCTAAGATACGACTATTGGTCTCTTCCAGTCCAGAGCAAAGGAGAGTGAAACAAACGAAAAAACTCAAAGGAGTAATTAGTCCAAAGGACTAATGGACAACATGAGCCACAGCCTACACAACTAGAAGAACTAGATGGTGCCCAGCTACTACTACCAACCACTCTGACTGGGATTACAATAGGGGTCCAGGACAGAATGGTAGAAAAATGTATAACAAAAGATCGAATTCACAAAACAGACCAGACTTACTGGCCTGACAAAGAGTGGAGGAACCTCAGAGACTATAGCCTAAGATGCCCTTCTGACCTGGAACTGAAGCCATTCCCAGAGACCACCTTCCAGCCAAACAATAGGCAGACCCATAAAATAAACAATAACACCCAGAGGAACATACTTCTTAGAATAATCAAAAGAGCAATATTTGTCCAAAAACAAAGGTGAAAAGGCAGAAAAGGGTAGAAAATAAGGAGGAAAGAAAACAGGGAACCCAGGGTGGAAATGGGGAGAGTGCTGACACATTGCGAGGAATGAAGCCAAGGCCATAAACACTTTATGTGCAAACTATCAAATGGCAATCTAATTGGCTCTGAAAACTTTCACCTAAGGTACAGTAAAATAAATAAATAAGTAAATAAAGTTTATCTGAAATTAAAAAATGTTACCAGGCACACAGTTGTCGAATTTCTCACTTTCTAATTTCTTTTGAATTAGTATTTAACTGATTCTGTATAATTGTATCAGGAATATCTTGTCTATGCCATTTTCCTTTAAATCTAACCAGAAATACACAAAAAATGATAATATTTTAAAAATAACTTCCCTAAATCTTTAAAGGCAGAAAATTGAAGGTGATCCTAAGAACTCCATAAATCCTTCAGTTTGTTTAATTAATACTTACAATTTTTATTTCATTGTGGTAAAATATAAATAACGTAAAATTTGCCATTTAAAGTATTTTTAAGTGTACAATTCAGTGGTATTAATCACACTTACAGTGTTATACAGCCATTACCACTGTCTATTTTTAAAACTTCTTCATCACTCCAAGCAGAAACTCTATCAGTTAAACAATAGTTCCACCTCCTTTTCTCCTCCCAGGTGATGTCTAATGTATTATCTGTCTCTGTGAATTTGTCTATAATAGATCAGTCTTTAATGTGAATGAGACTCTTTGTTTTATCCCATTGAATAACTTAGAATTCATAATAAAAGTATAATAGTAATATAATGGACTATTATGTTTCCTTCACTTTAGGGAATTGATATTTTAAAAGAAAATGTCTTGGTATTTTTAGAGCAGGTAGAGAACTATATCCTTATCCAAGGTTTTCTATTTTTTTATTTAGGCATCTCTTCTTTAAAAATTTTTCTTTTTTCTTTCTTTCCTGCATATTTTCTTTCCTGAGTACTCAATGTAGCTTTCAGTCTAATTCATAATTAGTTACTATCTCACACAGTTGGTTGGGAGATTGCAAAAGATAAGGCTGAAATGAGTTGCCAGGGTTTCTTTAGTGAAAACACAGCAGACTCTCATACTTTATTCATTTCCCTTGTTTCCCAGGGCTTCTTGTCTTATGAAATCTTGGAAAAATATATTTTCATTATAGTATGTAAAATATTTGAGGGCTTCAAAAGAATATAAGCACCATTTTGATCAAACGTCAAGTTAATTCTTAAATGCTAAGATAAGTCCATCTACAGTTTTCGTTTGTGCTGGTAAAATCCCCTTCCTTCCTCCCTCCCTCCCTTCCTCCCTCCCTTGACCCTCTCTCCCTTCCTTTCACCCTCCCTCCCTCCTTCCCTTCCTTCCTTCCCTCCTTCTTACTAAGCACAAGGTGCAAAGCCTTTTGTTCAAATAAGTAGACAGTGCAGAGATGATTACAGCGTGATGTCTGCCCTTAGCAGACATAATCCTACTGCGGGAGGACAGGTATGCATGTAGGTAACGCAGGGGGGTGAACAAAGAGATGGAGTCAGCTGAATGTGCGCTAAATACCGGAGAAGCCAAGCCTGCATTACAAAGTGCAAAACTGGGTTTGTTGTATGGCCTTGGCAGGGCTGGGGGTAGGAGAACTGGCCAGATGGAAGGGGCTCTTTGAAATCACCTTAATGACTATAGACTAAGTGATTTGCTGACAAAATCCTCAATTTGGTACTAAAAATGAGGATTTTTATGATTGGAAAATTATACGAGTAAAATTAGAAGCCATTAAAAGCAACATTTAGATCCAAATGGCTTTACTTAACCAAAGGCCAAAAGCCTTTGTGGATCCCAGTGGCTGATGTGAATTGCACTTAGAGGTGAATCAGAAGCCAGGACAGACTGGGGCTCAGTTGTTCCATGCACCAAGCCAACTCCTCTAGGTGCACAAGCTGCTGCACTCTGAACCTCCTGACACTTTGAGCTGTTTTTCAGGGTACTTGAGAGTGACAGAATTTTATCTTAGCAACAGTTCACTCACTGGTATTATGGATTCACACTAAAAAATGTTATATGGTCAAATAAGCTTGGGAGCCACTGAGTAAAACAAAATTAAACAAGATTTTCTAAGGAAAGAGAGAAAGAAAAAAAACATTTGCTGTTGAGTCAATTCTGACCGTGGTGACCCCATGTGTTTCAGAATAGAACTGTGTTGTGTAGGATTTCAATTGCCGCGACTTTTCAGAAGTAGATCTCTGGGCCTTTCTTTCAAGGCACCTCCAGATGGATTTGAACCACCAACCTTTCAGATAGTAGCTGGGTGCTTAGCTTTTTGTGTAATTTGTTAACCTACAAGAATATTTCCCAAGTTTATATGCCAAGTGAATTCTTTTTCTTAGAGGATCTTCCAAGGCTTGTGTTCTGCAAAATACACTTCAGAAACAGTTTATTAAACTTATTCTTTAAGTGGTGGCTGTAGCTAGGGTCACTATATAATTTATTATCCAAAGTGGGACTCTTAGCGAGTGTATGGGAGCTATTAATAATTATACTTGACACCAAGAATAAACTTCAACTGTCTTGGGCAATCCAGGATGTGTATTTCTGTTAGTTACAGCTAATAATGGATGTTGCAATAGCAATTATTATCCTCTGGTTATCAATCTAAAAGCAATAGGATATAAGTAGCTTGAATTAATTCAAGTCCTCTAAGAAGCAAGTTCTCAGTTGAGTTTAGATACACAGGAGATTTATTGGGTAAACTACCTATGAAGAATAAAGGAGAAGGGAGCAGAAGGAGGCAGGAAGAGCTTCAGATTGTGATGCGGGTCTGATACCTATGAAAGGAGAGAAGGAAGGAAGAAAGGAAGGCAGATTGGGTAGGAAGAGCCTGAAATTGCAGCACAGTTCTGAAAAAGACTTGACCAGGCTGATGGATATCTTCAAGCAAAGGTTGCCTGTTGGACAGGCATCAGGCAGGGTTGAGTCAGCTCTAGCCCCTCCACTGTGGGAATGATGCAGGGGAAGCTTGGCCTTGGCCGTGGTTGAATCCAAGGGGGTGGCAGGTAGAAGATCCCTGCAGCAAGTTCTCTTGAAGGAACTCTGAGAGTTGCAGCTCTGTGGCCACCACGCAGATAATTAACTTACCAAAAATAATAATACTCTTTGCTGAATTACCATAATAATGATTTCAATCTTATTGTCTGGCTGTGGAAATTGAGCCTTAGTTTAGGTCCTGACAGCCGAGTAAAAGAAAAGGCAGAAATGACTTCATAATTGGGAAATCCCTTAGCTATTAAAAGACTACTAGCCCAAGTGAGTGTTCACTGGAAGAGCTGTCAGTTTACCCCAGAAGATGCAGTTTACCAGGAAAAATTCATCAATGCCTACATGCAGAGGATGCCATTCCAGACTTGTGTGCAGTTCTGCTTCCAATTAAATTACATTAGAATAGATGGGCTGTTTTGTGATGGCAGCAGCAATGTCCAAGCTCCTTGGCTCTGGTTCTCGTATTTTTAGGCAAATAACATGTGTCTTCTGCATTTGTTTGCTGGCTGCTCCCTCCACCCATGAGGCATCCTCACTAGCGCTGCTATGCCAATCCTTCTCCACATGCTGCTGAAAAAAAAATTAACAGAGAGCACCTAAGAAAATACCCTGGAGGGGGTAGGGAGCAGCTGGCAAACAAACACAAAAGGCATGTGTTAATTTGTGTAAAAATACAGTACGTGGATGGCTTCTGTTCTTGGTAAATTCCAGATGAGAGAGGAGAAACAAAATTTTTACCAGTTTTAAGGTAGATTCACAAATTTACATGGTGCTGACTTGGCTGTTGAATGATGGCTCTTGGAGATTTCAGTGTGCTCTCTGCTGTAACATATATGTACCATCAGAACTGATGACTTGCCAGGTAGATCGCTCTGTTCCCTTTCATGACTGGGCCTTGGTGGAGGTGGATTGTGATTCATCAGAGCAAAAAGTAGCATTTATCTATAACTGTATCCCAAAGCCAAGTAATCGACTGTGATTATGCCTCTTAATGAAAAGGATCCATGGTACACTGAATTCTAAATGGTGACTAATTCAAGAAAAAAAAAAAAAATTCAAGAAGCTAGTGTTTTATTCTGAAATGTATTATCTGGCTCTCCCACCCCCACGTATCATCCTAATGATGAAGGAAACTATGTTGTTATTGTTGTTAAGGTGCCGTCGAGTCAGTTCCAACTCATAGCGACCCTGTGCACAACAGAACAAGACACTGCCCAGTCCTGCGCCATCCTTACAATCGTTATGCTTGAGCTCATTGTTGCAGCCACTGTGTCAATCCACCTTGTTGACATCTGCCAAGCATGATGTCCTTCTCCAGGGACTCATCCCTCCTGACAACATGTCCAAAGTATGTAAGACACAGTCTCACCATCCTTGCTTCTAAGGAGCATTCTGGCTGTACTTCTAAGACAGATTTGTTCGTTCTTTTGGCAGTCCGTGGTATATTCAATATTCTTCACCAGCACCACAACTCAAAGGCGTCAACTCTTCTTCGGTCTTCCTTATTCATTGCCCAGCTTTCACGTGCATATGATGTGATTGAAAATACCATGGCTTGGGTCAGGAGTACCTTAGTCTTCAGGGTGACTTCTTTGCTCTTCCACACTTTGAAACTATATATGATAATATTGATAATAGTGTAGCACTAGATTCCCTGGGTGGTGTGCATAGTTAACGTGCTTGGCTACTAACCAAAAGGCTGGAGATTCGAGTCCACCCAGAGCTGCCACAGAAGAAAGCCCTGGTGATCTACTTCTGAAAATTCAGCCCTATGGAGCACAGTTCTACTCTGACACACATGGGGTCGCCGTGAGTCAGAGCTGACTTGACAGCGACTGGTTGGCTGGTTGGTTGGTTAGTGGTAGTAGGAACGATTATAGTCAGAGGACTCTTATTGAGTACTTATTATATGCCAGGCATTGTCCTAAGCACGTTACATGTGCTAACACTTTTAAACCACACTTAAAGGCCCTATGAAGTGAGGTAAAATTTTTCTCATTTTACACATGGGAAAACTGAAGCACAAAGAGGTTGTGCAGCTTGCTCAAGGTCTACAGCTAGGAAGTGGCGGAGCTGGGATACAGACTCAGGCAGTCTGGCTCCAGAGTCTACGCTTGCTACTACAGCACTCTATTGCCTCTGTGAAGTTACTGCAGCAACAGATGAAATCACTCCTATAACTTTTCAATGATATCTGCCCTGCGCAGCTACCAGTCTCCTCTGCTCAGGTTGGGCTCTTCCTTCCACACCCTGCTGGGCCACTGTGTCGTCCCTCAGTCTTCTGCAGAGGCCCAGTACAGGGGCAGCAGTGCTGTACACCTGCCCTGTGTTGATCCAGGACTTCGCTTGTAGGGTACAGTGGGCTGGTTCCAGCACAACCTTTGGATGAAGCTGGAAACCCTTCCTGCCTCTGCTAGCCTGGGTGGGCTTTGGACACAATTGAGCAGGTTAGTGCAAATGAAAGAACTACAGTCATAAGAGCCCTCAAAGTACCATCAAAAAGTACCATGAAAACTGAGGGATCCTCTTCTTTTTAAAAAACATTATAGCCTAACTGATCAAAAGGGGGAAAATGTAGAACAGAATTTCAAATTCTAATGGACTCTGGACTTTCTGGAGTCATGGAAGCTGGATGAACCCCTGAAACTATTGCCCTGAGATAACTTTTAAACCTTGAACCAAAAATATCACCTAAAGTCTAAAAACCAAACAATAGTTATCTTAACTGGTAAAAAATATCTGCCTTGAGCATTATGCTATTATAAGAACTATCTATAGGGGATCAAATTGACAACAGTAACTCAAAAGATTAGATAGGAACCTCAGGGGGCAGTGATTTTATGTTAATGAGGGAGGAATAACTCAGAAAAGGAGGGTGAGAGTGGTTGCACAATATGAAGAACGTAATCAATGTCACTAAATTGTACATGTAGAACCTGTTGAATTGGTGTATGTTTTACTGTGTGTATTCTCAACAACAACAAAATAAGTAAAATCTAGAAGAAAAAAATATATATATTTTGCCAACACCATAATTCAAATGCATCAGTTCTTCTTCAGTCTCCCTTATTCATTGTCCAGTTTTCATATGCATATGAGGCAATTGAAAATACCACGGCTTGGGTCAGGAGCACCTTAGTCCTCAAAGTGAAAAAAAAAAAAAATGTGTGGCCTGAGCATGGACCTGGATCATCAGTGGAATCATTAAAACAGTGCACAGTGGCACACGGCCTTCAACACACTACCTGGCAGCTAGAAAAACATTGGCAATGAAAATAGGGACTGACCGGATTTATAGTTTTCTTTCCACCTGATATTTGGAAACACGACTGGCCACTTTAGATTGAATAAGCTTCCAGAATTCTTGGACAATCTGGACAAGAGCATGTTTGAATAGTTAAAAGTTAAAAAGGTATGATATTATCTGTGTCCTGAGGTGGCAAGGTAGTCATGCCAGTAAAAAATGTTCTTCAGGTAAATATCATATTAATTTTAATTCTGAGTATATGAAGATGTGGACGTGGTACTAGGGCTAGAGAATAAAGAAGGAAACCAATCCAGTATTTAAAACATACTTGAGGTTTGTTTTAAAATGTGTTCAACTGTTTTAAAATACTGTAAGCAGTTTTCTAGTCCTCTGCAGTGGGGTCGATAATCTGAAACTAATTCAAATTTTCCCCTACAACTTCCAGAGACACATGCAGAAATATAAACTATATAGATGATTTCTGAGGTGACCGTGAGTCGCATCAGAAGTGCAACAATCAAGGGAGACAGACCGAAATAACCCACAGTGGCCCATCTGATGGACTGTCAGTCTGCACAAGTTGAAGCTTGCTTTCCAAAGGTGCATGCTTTTTTTTTTTTTGGTCTTCGTTTTAATGCTTGTGATCAGAGCTTTATATTTTTTATCTGTCTGTAAGTTGGAAGCATCCTTCATGGGGCTGATACATCTACTTTGGCGAGCCCATGACGTTGACTTCTGTGCACTTCCTCCTAGCCGGCTGTGCGCTGTTGCTACGCCAAAGTTAAGAGGATGGCATCGTCATGTTGTAGAAAGGACCAAGCAAGAGACCGAGATTCTAGTCTTCTCTCCATCATCTAGTGGTCATACGATCTGAGAAAGTTACTTAATCTCCCTGGATAAAAAAATGTCTTAGTTACTCAAGGTAGTAACTAGACTGGATAGTCCCTGGTTGTTGGTAGCTACCAGGTAGTAACTAGACTGGATAGTCCCTGGTTGTTGGTAGCTACCATTGAGTCAGCTCTGACTCATGATGACCCTATATACAACAGAATGAAATGTTACCCAGCCCTGTGCCATCTTTGTGATCAAGTCCATTGGTGGGAGTCCACCTAGGGAGCTCAGCTTCCAGCACTATATTGGACAACATTCTGTTGTGATCAATAGAGTTTTCATTGACTAATTTTCTGAAGTCAATTGCCAGGCCTTTCTTCCTAGTCTGTCTTAGTCTTAAAGCTCTGCTGAAATCTGTCCAACATGGATGACCCTGCTGGTATTTGAAATACCAGTGGCACAACTTCCAGCATCATAGCAGCATGCAAACCACCACAGTATGACAACCTGACAGATGGGTGGTAGAGATAACCTTTTAGGGTCCTCCTTCCAAAAAAGCTACATACTTCCATACAGCTATTAAAATTTTGTGCTATGTCTCCGGGCAGGATGATGGTCTTCTTAATTCTCTGTTGCTTTTGAGTATTATACAATGAGCATTTCTTGCTAATTAAAATTATTTAATAAAGAATTTGCTCTATTACTGCTTCTGTTTTCCCAGTTAAAGAATGGAAGAATTACTGAAATGTTCTCATTATAAATTTAAGGATTTTTGCTGACATAATTCTGGTCTCTATGTATGATTTTTCAAATGTAGTGGAAGAGTGATCTTAGCCTAAATCTTTAGCAGCATTGTTAACTCAATGCTCTAGAAAAGAAAGAGAAAATCTCTGGCCTTTGTAAAGGCCATCAAAATTCTCCTTTTAGATCAACACTGTGGGGATAAGCTTCAGAGTCACACATTCCTTGCTGGTTGTGGGATTGCAGGCCAGTGTCTTGGTATCTCTCTGTCATCATCTCTAAAATAAGGATTGTTGTTGGATTAAAAATGGCTGCAATGCCTTGTAAATAGCATCGCTCTATGAAGGGCAGATATTGACTAGCATTTCATAAATGAATCGCTCTAATGCGTCGAAAATTTTCCCTTTATTATTTCTTACTTTGCTTAAAAAGACTTTTATTGTTTTCCATATTAAAATCTCCTACTATAGATAGCCAAACATAGGTCGTTATTTCAGATGTGATAATTTTTCAGGTGTCTTAAACCTCAATATAACAATGTGATGTATTTGTTATGTTTTGATTCTTTAGAATAAGGTATTCTGATTAGAATAGTCATACTCTAGAAACATTCAGAATAAAAGATAAAGAATTAAAAACAAAGTAGCCATTACTTTGTAGATCCTCGTCTAATTATAGTAGGCGTTTGAATCTCTTCTCTATAGTAGCATTTCTACCTAATGAATTCAGTCATTAGTGCACAAAACTAGAAAGAAAAGTAAAATTATGGAAACCTTTGAAGAATTATTAGAAGTTAAACATGTGCTTTTGACAGCTCAAGTGGAAAAATCTGAAAATCATGAACAATTTAACAGGCTAATGTTTAAAATCTATATTTTAATAAACATCAAGTACATAAACAAGTTGGGTTATCAAGAAGCTAATCTAGATGCAAAAATTGGGAGGCAGAAATACCAATCTAGATTGTTTTGCTTCATTTTATACAGAATATTTTACTAAAGCTGCTCAATACATAATTTCTCTCATATCACTTTGAAGACTTTTGTCATGAAAATAGCAATTCAATTGTCTCGTGTTGAAATAGCAGGCTTCTCGGTTATTATATTTTTCTTATTTTTTGAATAAAATTTATGTCCTTATGAGACAGTTTTTATCACTATAAATTTCTGGGAAATGCTGATGCATTAGTTACTTACTTTACTTCCTACAGAATGGTGTGGAATGCAAAAGTGAGAAGATATCGTTTTCTAACTGCAAAGCTTCTGATACATTGTTGTTGTTATTGTTGGTTGGTGTCTAGTTGATTTCGACTCAAGGCAACCCCCTGCGTTATAGAGTAGAACTGCTCCATCGGGTTTTGTCGATTGTAATCTTAACAGAAAGGAGTCCTGGTGGTGCAGTGAGCAAGCAATTGGCTGCTAACTGAAAGGTTGGTGGTTCAAACCCACCAGCTGCTCTGAGGGCAAAAGATGTGGCAGTCTGCTCCCAGAAAGATTTATAGCCTTGAAAGCTAAATAGGACAGTTCTACCCTGTCCTACAGGCTCGCTATGAGTTGGACTTGATTCAACAGCAAGAGGTAAACTTAATAGAAGTAGATTGCCAGGTCTTTTCTTCTGCAGTACCACTGGGTGGGTTCAAACCCCGAACCTTTAGATTAGCAGCAGAGCACAAACCATGTACGTGACCTAGGAACCTTTCTGATGCATTAAACTTAGAGTTATCTTTTCTGTCAGGGAATTCCCTTTGAGTTTTGATAAGGTTGCTGCTTGTCTAGCTACTGACTTGGCACAGATCACTACCTATGAGTCTGTGGGTTTCAGAGGAAGCCAAAATCAAGGCATCTGTTCCTTTGCCTTACTCCAGCAAGTAAATCATTTTTCTACAATGTATTGGGAAGCATATTTCACTCCTTTTTCCAGCAGTCCTAAAAAACCATCAGTATAATATATTCATTCCAATTCTCGGATCATTATGAGGTGTGTGTTTTGCACCATTTCCTGGAGAGTCCCAGTCACCAGCTCTGGTAATTGGCTTAATAACTTTGTCTTCAATTCAATTCTCTGTACCACTGTTTTCCTTCACCTATGTATGTCCTTTCCACCTCCCAATAAACTGCTTTTGCTCAAATCTTTGGCTCAGGGTCTTCTTTTGGGGAAACCTAAACTAACACATCCTGTAACTGCTTGTATTTTATTCCTTTTTTTTCCTCCCAGGCTGGCATGAGAGACCTTGGGAGGCAATTGTTTCTGTGTTGTATCACTTGGCTTTCTGAGATTCTACCACATGTCCCAGATTTACAAACGTCCAGGAAAACCCTTTCAGCTCTATCCCAGTTTGTCTGCCCTTGCTTCATTCTGTTAGAACTTGCACCACTTGTCTTGTTGCTTGGATTATTACATATTTACTGCTCACCTTCCAGGGTATGCAGAAGTTGTCCACACATCTGGCGTACTCACCATCCAAGCCACTTAAGTCGTCAAAATATCTCTTCATTGTCATTGAAAACAGAGAATCTTTTTCAGTTATATATTATTCAAAACTTAGTGTCTTAAAACAACAGCTACTTATTATTTCTCAAGATTCTGTCAGTTCTCTGGGTTCAGTTGGGCTGTTCTTCCACATAACTTAGTGTTGGCTGCAGTCACTCATGTGGCTACATTCAGCTGGGAGCACTACTGGGGCTAGAACATTCAAGATGGCTTCTTTCACACCCCTCATGCCTCAGCTGGGTGGTTGGAATGGCTGGGAAATAACTTTTTCCATGTGGTCTCTCATCATATTACAGTCTAGCTTCTTTACATGGTGGCTGGCTTCCAAGAAAGTGAAAGTGGAATCTACGAGGATTTTTATGGTTGCAGCTCAGAAGTCCCAGTGAAATGAAGTCCCATTACTTCCATTGCTTTCTCTTGGTCAAAGGAAGTCATTGGATCACTAGCCCAGATTCAAGAGGGGAAGGAAATAGATTCTACCTCTTGTTGGAAGGAGTGGCATGGAGGTACAAGGATGTGGGGAATTGTTGGTGGCCATCTTTGGAAATGGTCTACCACAGCACCTAATTATTTTTGCTAGTGGTCAACATCTTTTTTTTTTTCTCCTCTCCCAATTATTTTGCCCCCTTGACTGGAGATTTTCTTCCGAAGTCCATTGAGTCTTCAATCTATCAATGCCAATCCTCTCTGTATAGTATGCTCTTTTATAGTCTTATTGCACCCAGCATAGCAGAACTACTGGGCATAGCAGCAGAGTTGTCTCATATATAACAACACTGCTAGTACCAACACCCTTTGTAACTATTTCAATAGTGCATTTTGTACTTAAAAGTCTCATTAATTATTTAAAATGAAAAAAATTGTAAATATCTCAAAGTAATATCTGTCTGCCACATCTATATGATTACCTGGAAAAACTGCTGAAGCTGTTCAAGTTATCATGTCATAACTTGGGGCTCTTCTTGTCATTTATAAGAGGCATATATAACAGGAATTTGCAGTTGGCTACTTGCAAAATTAGTCTCCTTTTCCTGGAATTTTAGTGGGCAAGAAATTTAAGACATGTACAGTTTTGTTTCTGGAGCTGCCACTTGAAACAGCTTGTTGGCCCCGTCCTTGGGGAGACCTGTCAAGCATTTCTGTCTCATTACCTCCCAGAGTTTCTCCCAATGGAAAAGGACTATAGACCTTCACAGCTTACCTTTCTTCCCTACCCCCTCTTCTCCTCAGAGAGGACTGCTTGAATTAAAAAAAAACAGCACGAGATCAGTCTTCTGGTGAAAAATATTTCTTTCTCTCTTATTACCCTCCCCCTTTTTTTTTTTTTTGTTCTATTAAAAATTTTTCCCTAGAGCCAAGAAAACTTTTGAACAGTGTTTTAGAGATAAATTAAAAAGGCACATTTTCTGTATCTTTCGTATTAACTGAAGTGAAATTATTTACTGTTTGCCCTTTTCTCTGCAGGGAGATCATTATTCAGATGACTGAAAGCTATGCCCTCTCACCTCATCTAACAGATATTTTGAAACCTCTTTCTGCTTCCCTAAACTCAAGTTAAAGGAGTAAAGTAATTTGCATATTTAAAGTGTCTTGTTATAACTATAAAATAGAACCGTCTAAGGAACTGAAAAGGTTTTTATCCTCACGTTACTATCATTTCCTTCAGCTTGGATAAACATGACTTGCTTAACCAGAACAACTCTAGTGTTAGCCCGGGAATGGGCGGGAAAACGTTCTGTGGAGGCAGAGCAGGGCATGCAGAGGGGACAGCATCAGCACAGCAGCAGGCAAGCTGTTGGGTGGGGGTCTGGCTAAGTACTGTTGTTAGTTGCTTTGGAATCAATTCTGACTCACGGCGACCCCAGGAGGGCAGAGAACTGTTTCAAAGGGTTTTCAGCACTGTGACCCTTTGGAAGCAGATCTCTAGGCATGTCTTCTGAGGCATCTTTGAGTAGGTTCAAACGGAAAATCTTTCAGCTAGTAATCAAGTACTTAACTGTGCCACCCAGGAACCTAGCAAAGTATTAGGGTGCTTCCAAAGAGAAGCATGACTTGGTGAGAGGGAACACTGGTACAAGAGATTTTTGGAGCTGTAATTGCAGACCCTCGGAGTTAGGAAGTCTTTTGTAGCTAGCAAGACTTCCAGCCGCTACATAGAGGGTTAAGGAAAAACAAAACAAAATGAAACAAAAATCTGTTGCCGTTGAGTAGATTCCAACTCATAGAGACCCTATAGGACAGAGCACAACTGAGGGGGTTAACAGGCAGACTAAAATTATCCAAGTAGTTGATTAGCAGTGGCAAAGCCGGACCTTAGTCCAAGAAGTACTAGATTCTAGGCACATTTTCCAATTGGAAATGAGGTAAAGGCCGCTTATCAGATATGGGACATAGTCACCAAAATGTGATGTCACTGGTAAGCTAGGGTTTTTAAAATTCCTTCTAAGTAGTGTGTCCACAACTGTTACTTGACCTCACCCATGGGAGGATAAGGGCCCCAAAGGTTAGGAACTATGCAAGACCCACTGGTCACTTTGCACTGTCTCTTGCACCAACTGTGATGAAGTATGTGAGAAGTTAGGGACTGTTTTAATCCAATGTGATTCTATGATTTGAAGTATTTCTTAATTCCTGTCTCATAGCAGCTTATTCTCTGGAAAAATTGTTAAATTCTTTAGGTACAGAAATTTTTTCTAGTGTAGGACTTCACACAACGAAATGCAGTAAGTTTTAGTAGTGGAGTAGCTGGTGACAGTGATGAGCACAGATTGTGGAGAAGGTTTGAGGGTCTGAAAGACCAGATTGGGGAGGAGGAAACCCCACTAACTTCAGAGTGACAGCTCAGACAGATGTGGACCACTGTGATATCCACATCCCACTTTGTTAGCCAAGATCGCTTATTGTCCAAATTAACTTTCATTCACTGGATTTAAACATTTATAATTTTGTTACCCTAGGCTTAGCTAAAAAGGCAGGAGTTAAATAAACTGTGCAATCTGAATTGATTTCTCCCCAAGACAAATTTTAGGATGTGATAGACTGTAACAGGAAGAATTCAGCTCCTTCTATCCTTCTCAGGTTAGTGATAAATAGTGAAGAATGAGAATTCTAAAACACTTCATTGTGCTCACATGGAACCTGTACATAGATTAAGAGGCAGTTGTTCAAATAGAACAGTGGGATATTGCCTGGTTTAAAATTAGGAAAGGTGTGTGTCAGCGTTGTATTCTTTCAACATGCTTATTCAACCCATATGCTGAGCGAATAATCTGAGACGCTGGACTATATGAAGAAGAGCGCAACATGGCATCAGGATTGGAGAAAGATTCATCAGCAAACTGGGACATACAGATAACACAACCCTCCTTGTTGAAAGTGAAGAGGACTTCAAGCACTCACTGAGGAAACTCACGGACTAGAGCCTTCAGTATGGATTACACCTTAGCATAAAGAAAACAAAGCAACATCATGATAAATGGAGAAAATATTGAAGCTGTAAAGGATTTCATTCTACTTGGATTCACAACGCTAACAGAAGCAGCAGTGAAGAAATCAAATGATGTATTTTATTGGGCAAATCTGAGGCAAAAGACCTCTTTAAAGTGTTAGAAAGCAAAGATGTCACTTTGAGGACTAAGGTGTGCCTGACCCAAGCCGTGGTACTTTCTGTTGCCTCATATGGGTACAGAAGCTGGACTGTGAACAAGAAATACAGAAGAATAATTGATGCATTTCAATTATGGTGTTGGTGAAGAATATTGAATATACCATGGGCTTCCAGAAGAACGAACAAGTCTGTCTTGGAAGAAGTACAGCCAGAATGCACCTTAGAAGCGAAGATGGTGAGACTTCGTTTCAAATATTTTGGATATATTGTCAGGAGGGATCAGCCTCTGGAGAAGGACATCATGCTTGGTAAGGTATGGAGGGTCAGCAAAAGAGAGGAAGGCCCTTAACAAGATGGATTGACACAATGGCTGCAACAATGTGCTCAAACATAGCAACGATTGTGAAGATGGTGCAGGACAGGGCAATATTTTGTTCTGTTGTACCTGGGGTCACTATGAGTCAGAACCAACTCCTCGGCACCTAACAACAGCAACAACAACAGGTTAGTGATATATCTTTTCAGGAAAATTAAGTCGTGATTTCTCTGCAATCCCTTCATTTCTGTTCTCAATCTGTAATCACTCCAACTCAACAAGTATGTATAGGCATCTCTTGTGTACCCTAGCACCATACTAAATATTTAGAGCAAAGCCAAGTAAGGAAAAGAGTTAGGGCTTGATGGGTTCCATTCATTGAGTGTTTATTTTGCCAAACACCATGCTTTATAAACATGTCTCATTTAATCTTCACAATAATCCTTTGAGGTATTGGTCTAGCTGCTATTGCTGTATAACAAATTACAACAAAATTAACAGCTTAAACCACCAATTTTATTATTCTTTCAGATTCTTCGGGTCAAGAATTTAGATAGGGCACAAAAGAAATGACTTATGTATGATTCAAAAAGTCTAAGATTTCAGTTGCGACAACTTGAGAGCCGCAGGCTATAATCACCTGCTTACTCACATCTCTGTTGGTTGATGCTAGCTGTTGGCTAGAACCTCAGCTGGACTAGGTCCTACTGGGGAGCCTACACTTGGGCTCTCAATGTAATCTTGGCTTCCTCATAGTATATGGTCTCAGGGCAGTCAGACTTCCAAAATTGAGTGTCCTAGCTGAAAAGGAGGAAACTCCACTGACTTCTATGAATGGCTTTGGTTTTCATGCAGCATCAACTCCATTGCATTCTATTGGGTACAAGAGAATTGCAAGACTGCCCTGTAATCACAGAGAGGGTACATAGACCCTATGTCTTGAAGGGAGAGTGCCAAAGAATTTGCAGATAAATTTTAAAATAGCCAGTCTATATTCCTGCAAAATCCACTTTTGTCTCCTTTTATAAGGACATCAGGCTTAGGCTTAATGTTCAGGATCTCATCATTAAAATCAAGCTCACGCTCAAATCATTCCCAGAGGTCACCTTTCAGCCAAATGACATAAAAAAAAAAAAAAATACCACCTGTGAGTACAGTGCTCCTCAAAATAATCATCTAGGTGAAACCAAATGGTTAACATTTACCCTAGACCAAAGATGAGAAGGAAAGGGGGGACAGGGAAACTAGATTAATGGAAACAAAACAACCTAAATGGAAATAATGAGATGCTGATATATTGTGAAGAATGTAACCTAATTTCTTAGGTTCTTAGGTGTAAACTTTCACCCCAAACACAATAAAATGTTTACAAAAAATCAAGTTCATGTTTGCATAAGTCTCCTCAGTATAATAACTCAGGTACAGGTCTTCAAGAAATAAATTATCTGCCTCCCACACGCCCAACATACCATGCACTGAATAGTGGTACAGGCATAGGATAACAACTACTTACACTCTGGTTCAAAAAGTTAGAGAATTGTAGGCACGCAAGAGTCAATGACCCATAGCAATTCTGAAATCCAGTTGAGCACATGTTGCCAGGTCCTTGATAAGAACTCAGTGCTGCCACTTAAGAGTTGTTCTCTGTGGTTCTCAACTCTGCCTGCTGAGCTCTTGATCCACTCTCTGAGTCATCTTTCTTTTTTTATAATAACTGGCTTATGTTTGCAACCAAGTAACCTTCTCATCCTGCTTCCTACCCACAGTAGTTGGAGATCCAAAGACCTCCCTTTATTTTGCACTGTCCCTGTCCCTCTTCTTTCAAACCTGCATGTTCCCATCAGTACAATTCCCTTAAAATTTTGTGGATTTTCTCTGAGTCTTATTGGAGTTCACTTCATTAGATAAAAGCCACAACCACAGATCTCTTTAAGACAGATTTTTCTTTATTTTGGAGTCCCTTTTTTTTTTTAAGAGGTTGCTCAGTGACAATAACCTTACAATTACTGGAAACCCTTTAAGAGGGAGGGTCTATGAGATATGACTTTTAGATCCTTAGAGGTCATTTTGTATATCTGAAAAGTTCTATGAGACTTTAACTTAGAACTTCCTGGGGTCTTAGCAAATGATATTACAGCTCCACCTTAGATTTGATCTTTGCCCTAGGACCATTGTTTATCTGGAAATTGTTTGCCATTTGGAGAGGCCAGGAGTAAGACACAGTTTTACTTATGAGCCCTGCAACTTCTGGCTCTATTAAAGTTCCTTAACATTCTGCTTGCAAACTAAACGCTTCATTTTTTTAGCTAATCTTTCTTCTCCTGCATTTATCATAGGCAGCACCGAGAAGCCAGGTGGCTCGTCTGGTGTTCTATAGGGAAATCTGCTTAGCTAGATTGTCGAATTCCATAGGTATATTTCCTATTTTTCACATTACCACATGGGATGGTGTGGTCAGACTTTCCACTATTATGTAATAAGAGTATGCTTTCCTCTAGCTTCTTATAACATTCGTCTTGTTTTTTCTTTTATCCCTCACCAGCAGTCTCCTTGAGCCTTGCAGGTTTTCACTAACAGTATCCTCATGGTCCATTCAACTGCTGCAAGTCACCAACGTCAAAGCCAATGCCTCACATTTTAGGTTGTTTGATGTAGTAGCACTCCACTACAAGGTATTAAATTTCTGTTCTAGTTATTTTTGCCCCATAGCAAATTATCCCAAAATTTAACAGCTTAAAATAACCATTTTGTTACATTCATAAAATCTCTATTCATATATTTAGGAATTTGGACAGGGCACAGATGAAACATCTTATTCTATAATATTTAGGTCCTCAACTGTTCAGGGGTGACTTATCAGTTGGGGGCTGGAATCATCTGAAATGTCTTCACTCGTACTTCTGGCCACTGGTGTTGGCTATTGGCTGGGATTTCAGCTGGAGCTTTCTGCTGCAACATCTAACACATTGTCTCTCCATGTGACCTGGACTTCCTTACAACATGGCTACCTCAGAATAGTCAGACTTCTTAAATAATAGTCAAGGATCCAAAAGTGAACAAGACAGAAGCTGCATAACTTTTTTTGACCTAGTCTTAGAAATTACCTAGCATCATATTTCCTGAATTCTATTGGTTACATGCAAGTTACAGATGTTTCAAGGGGGAGGTCTCAAGGAGGAGGGTATATAGATTCTACCTCTTGATGGAAGAGTTGTAGAAGTATTTATAGATGTATTTTAAAATGTCAGTGAGTACTATTATCTTATTTTACAAATGAGTTTAAAAAGGTGGCTGAAGAAAGACTGAAACCCAATTCAGTTGATTCCAAAGCTTACCTTCTTAATCATTAAGGTATAATGCTTCCAAATATGCTAGAGTATAAACATTAACCACAAAGAAGGGACATCACTTGGGGTTAAAAAAAAGATGTAGTTCTTGAGCTGAACTTGGGAAGAAGTGGTGGAACAAGAATTTTTGTTGTTAATACAAAAGGAGAAAACCAGTTTGGTTTGTTGTTATACAATAAAATGTTCATAAAGGTAATGATTAACAAATTGAGTTTCTTAAGTCATCTGGGAAGTATGTTAAGTCAGAAAGAAAGGCAACAAGAGTTAGTTTCTGTACAGTTTGGAAAGAAAGGAGGGGAGAAAAGGTTTCAAGTTGGGGATGGAACAGCAGAGCATGTTCAGAAACACACAGTACAAATTTGCTTGAAAGAAGAATACATTGGAAGTGGGCAGGGAGATAAGGCTGGACAGGTAAGAAGGTGCTGTGTTGTGAAGAACTTTGAATACCATGCTCAGGGTCTTGGATTTTATTCTGTAGATAATGTCATCTAAGGTATTTGAGCAGGAACATAATATGATCTAATCTGTATTTAAGAGGGATAATTAATTTCAAGATGATAGATGGATTAGAGTGTGGTTAGATTGGAGACAATTAACCAGAGAATAAATATTAGGTATGATGTGATTTTGCCTAAGAGATATTTTTCTAAAGAGAAATTAATCTTTTGTCCTTGCTCTACCCTCCTTAAAAGAAAACGACTCTGACTCTCTGAAATGCATTTCATAACTGAAGTAATTATTTATATATTTATGCCTTTATCTATTCTGTAAGGATTTGAATATCATTCGAAAGCAATATATAATACAAGGGAAATAAAGGGAAGTTGAAGAACAGAGAAAATGCAGGCTAAGATTCAGGCTAAGACAATCTGGAATATATTATGGAGCAATGCAAGGCATAAGGCCCTTTGAGTTTACTAACTTGGGCTACAAGTTTTTGAGCATCCAGGAAGCTGAAACAAAAAAGGAAAACACAAACTGCTACAAAATGTATATCATCTATGAGACAAAAACCACATTGTTTCCTAAAGAAAAATAGGGCAGTTGGCAGTCACATGAATTTGAAGGCAGTTATCACATATAGTGAAATTAGTCATTTGATTCTGTTTTAGTGATACAACGAACACATTTGTGTAGATTTTGATAACCTGAGAAAGTGGAGACAGCACCGTGCCTTCAAACAGCCTGAGGACAACGAGGCAAGTGAGATATAAAAACAGGAACTAGATTGGTCTGTCATGGTTGGTCCTTGTCAAGTACAGTGAGTAGTCTAGATAGACCGAGAGGGGCTTTGCTCTCATTCTGTACCCCACAGAAAAACTGATTATATAGACTATATGTATCATCAACTTTTAAACATTTTAATGTGTATTTAATGTAAGTTTATGTTTTTTCTTGTTTTCTAGTGTCTTTTGGCATTCCTTGGTATTCCTTGATGTCTGTCTTCCTCCTGTGTCTATTCCGTCTTCTTATAATTCAGAAGTGATTAGGTTTAGGATGCACCCTACATTAACTATGACCTCATCAACATGATGAAAAAAAACCTCTACCTTCAAACAGGACCCCATCTACATACAAGGGCCAGGAGCTCAACACATATTTTGGGGGGACACAATTTAATCCATAACCATAGGTCTTCTATGATGTGTGTATTTAATTTGTAATGGCTAAGAAAGAAAAGGACATGCTGGTTTAGTTAACTGACTTGTAGCGTGGAACCCTATTGATGATGCTACCCAGCTGGTAAATTTAGCTTCGTAGTAAAAATCATTCCAAGGAATATGGAAAAAGTCGGAAACTCACAAAACCTAGTGTTGTGCTAATATTTCTATTCTGTGAATCTTTGCCAGTATGATTTTTTTTTAAAAATTAGGATTCATTCCTTGCTTCTCTCTTTATCATTTTTTTTTTAAATAAACACCTTGTTTCTGAAACATAGTTATTCAAAGCAAATGATCGTGGATAATTTTCAGGGAAACACGCTTAAACCAAGACCTTTGACAACCCTGTACTGAACAGTAATGACTCCTCAGCATGCAGCACACTGGGTCTCATGATAGACAGATTTCTCCATCATAAAAACAACCCAAGTCATCAGCGTACAACCACCAACATCATTCACACTCTCTTTTTGTAGCAAGAACAATTCAATGCCTAAATTTATGGCTTGTGTTAAAAGCTTAGGAATCTGAGATCCACAATTTGCAGTAGATGGTATCACTGTTAATATCGTCCCTCGAAGGCTTCAGAGGAATGCTTTGAGAGTTTATTATGCATGTTTTCCCTCTGAGCATCATCCTCCTGGTATATAGAGGTAGGAGAATTCAATTCTACTTTTCCTGGGTTCCTACCTACCATGTGCAGGAGCCATGGTAAGCACTGCAAGGAGGTAAGATAACAAAGGCTTAGTTCAGGAAGTCTATAGTCTAAGGGCCATGATAAGCACACAGACAGCCACAATCCAAATGTATTAATTTCTTTGGGCTGCTGTAACAAAATGCCACAGGTAGGTGGCTTATAAGAATAGAAACTTATTGTCTCACAGTTCTGGAGGGTATAAGTTCAAATACAGGGTGTTGGCAGGGCCATGTTCTCTCCAAAGGCTCTAGGGGAAGGTCCTTTATTGCCTCTCTTGGCATTCATTGGCTTGAAGCTGCAGAATAACTCCATCATGTGGCAATCATCCCCCTGACTGGTTCTCTGTGCCTCTTTTCCTCTTTTATAAGCTCATCACTATGATTAAATTAGGGCCCACTCTAATCTAGTATGACCTCGTGTTAACTGATAACATCTTCAGAGACCGTTTTTTCCAAACAAGATTGTGTTTACAGGTGCTGGGGGTTAGGACTTCAACAGATCTTTTTGGGGGATACCCTTCAATCCATAATACCGAGGGTGGTACAAAGGAATATAATGGGCGTGGGTTGGTGAGATCCCCTCTGACTGAGTTGGGGAGAATGAGGACAAGCGTTGCAGAAGTGGGATGCATGTTTGATAGATGGAAACAGAAGAGACAACCTCAGGAAAATTATGAGACATTGTGAATTGGCATGTTGTATTTTGCATTTGGCATATCTTATTTTACATTTGAAGATAATAAAATCCCATTTCTTTTCATCATTTGAAGTGAAGAAATAAATGTTATTTACTACTCTTTTCACTTGGCCTACTTGCTGGATGAATTCCAGGTGACATTACCCTTTGCAAATCTTGCCCACACTGCCCTTTAGCCAAGACTGCAGGGTGCTGGGAGTGGGTGGGCCTATCACTCAGATGGCTGTGCTTCCTCCGACTGGAGCTTTGCAGGGTGAGGGGGGAACCTCACCAATTGGTCTTGTCTAAAACTTCTGCTTTGAATGAAAGAATACCTCCCCAATCCTAACAAAATGGGAATAACCCACTGAATTTTTCCCAGTCCTCATCTCTAGAAACTACCCACTTATCCATACACGTAAAATGGATATTTAACACCAAAGAAAAATTTTTAGCTATACTAAATTTTTAAAAATAATTTTTTTGTTGTTGTTGAGAATATACAGAGCAAAAGCATATACCAATTCAAGCTTCCACATGTATAATTCAGTGACATTGATTACATTCTTCGAGTTGTGCAACCATCCTCACCCCCCATTTCTGAGTTGTTCCTCCCTTGTTAGCATCCACTCACTGCCCACTGAAGTTTCTATCTAATCTTTCAAGTTAGCTATACTAAAAACTTAACACGCCCCCCCCCCCAAATTTTAGATGCATAGCAGAAGAAATAGTTTCTTAATAGGATTAATGGAAACCAATAAATTAAAGGTTCCCTTCAAGTTGCTGTCCAGAAGCAGTTGTTTCTCCTCCTGGATTAACTAAGACCTTTGCTTGGAAGAAAATAAAGTTGGAACTATTTTACTCACACGTCTAGCTACCCAGAAGCTAGGGAGAGGGACTTCCGTTTAATCAGTTTTGACTAGTAGAGGTCAGCGCTAAACTGGGGAGACTTGCAATGTACTCCTCAGCGCCAACCTTCTTTCTTTCCTGCACTCTCATATGTATACTGTCATGGTAGTTTTTAATTTTTTTCCAAATTATCTGCAATTCAAGTGACAGATTAAACTAAGAATGACCTTACTTCTACTGAATTTTCAGGAGAAGTTGTGCTCACAGTCCACGATGGTGTGACTTTTTTATTTGAGGTATGTCATTTCAACTGAGGCAATTTCTAGTGGACGCTTTACTGCTTTCTTGAGAAATAGCTAGTACAGCAAGCCTTAGCTCACAGATCCCAGTAATGGAAGAATGACACAAGAGACTGCAGCGCGCATAAAAATGATTCAAAACACTTACTGGTCTTCGTTCTAACAGGCCATTGACAGACAGGACCTTCATAAACTTTAACACTTCAGAAAGAAAGCTTAGCATGAGAGGAACAGCTTCTGTATAAGATCGGTCTGTTGGAATAATAGAAAAAGCCCAAAGGAAAACCTGAATCCTGGAGCTCTGAAATAAACAAACCTGTACAAGTGCCTAGGCTGTGTTCAGGTTCCTTACTTGCTCAAAGGGAAACTAAGAGAGTCAGGACAGTACTTGTGATGGGAAGGAAGTCAGGGAGTCAGGCGGTCAGCTCCTGCCATTTATTTCCTCTGCTACCTCTTTTTGTTCCACTATTCTCATTTGTAAAACAGGCATAGTAAATTCTGTCATAAAACTCTCATAGGGCTTCTGTTGGAATAAAATAATACATGTGGGAGCTTCTTTGAGAAAGGTAAAGTATAAACTGTTAATAACTACTACTGTTTATATATGGAGTCCCTGGTGGTACACATGGTTAAGTGCTTGGCTACCAACGAAGATCAGAGGTTCGAGCCCACTCAGAGGTACCACAGAAGAAAAGCCTGGCAATCTACTTCCAAACAATCAGCCATCGAAAACTACAGAGCATTGTCTTACTCTGACACACATGTGGTTAAAATGAGTCGATTTGAAGGCAATTGGTTTGCTTTTGGCTTATCATTTATATAGAGAATAATACTTCAAATACACATATACAGACACAGACTTTAAATATGTTATCTTATTTAAGCCCCACAACAACAATGTACAATTCAGTGACACTGATTACATTCTTTGAGTTTTGCTACCATTCTCACCCTTCTTTTCTGAGTTGTTCCTCCTCCAGCAACGTACAAGATACCTCAATGTAGGTATACTCACTATTCGGCAGATAATGAGAATTTGCATATGATCATGGAGATAATAAATTATAAAGCCAGGATTCTCTAATTCAACAATTGCTACGTGCTTACATAAGGGATCTAACAGGTCATCTTATTCAATCCTCCCATTTTGCACGTGTGCCTCTCTATTTTCTTATCTTCCTCCATTCTGAACTATGCTTGTCTTTGTGTATCGTTTTCTTTTCTCGGAGCCTTTGAATTTAACTTTGCACAAGAGATTCCAGCCCGCCACTGCACACCCGGCTAATTCGTAATCATCTTTTCCAGTCTCATCTCAAATACTGCTGTGGGGATGTGACATTGCCTTCACTGCTGTATTGTTAGCTTTAGAACAAAGCATGTCGTTTAGTAGGTGTGTAAATATTATTCAATAGAGTTGAATGAGGGAAGCAGACCCAGAGATATAAAGTGACTGGGCCAATACCACATGACAGAGCGAATCTTCTTAGATCCAAATTCGCTGTTCTTTCTACTCTACCACTGGGTGTTAAGTTTATTTCCTGTTTGAAAATAATGGATTTTGAAACTGAATACTTTAATCATAACCCATTAATTAAAATAAAACCTCAGTGATTCTCTAAATTAGTCATGCACTGTAAAAATAGAATGATATGTTATTTTGACTAAGAAGAAAATCAGCTGAGAGGAACATTGAGATAGCTAAAACAAGATATAGGACCCTTTAATGACACGAGGATGAGAAGCTAGAAGCAATATGCAGATATTAGAGAAAAGGCTCAGGGCTACTTCATATTAATTTTTTTTTGTAGCATATGGAATACTTGGTGTCAACACAATTTGAAGAATAAAAAAAAAACTTCCTCCTAAGTAACTATGCAAAGTCGAATTTCAGCTTCTTGCTGGCAGGGTGCAGTCATGTTAAAAAATAAATGGAAAGATGGGAAAACGCAAGAATGAAAATTATTATGTAAATAGAGGTTTTAACAAATTATGGTTAGGTGAACTTTGTAACGCAGAGGCAGAATTGTAATTTCAAAATGAAAAAAGATACATTTTCATCTATTAAGTAACGAGATAATTTCCAAAGGGATGTCACTATGGCAGAGCATTGATAGATGGTGTTATTCATGTCAGTGGGATAATCCATTTTCTCTTTGCCTGTTTAGTATAAAGCAATCAGTATGCCACCTAGTGTTTATTAAAATTCATTGACAGATGATATACAACAGCATCAAGGGGAATGTGTCACATTTATAGTATGATTTATTCCTTCAGCTTTGAGCTCATTTTCAAATGACTTGGTAACCTGGGAAGTTAATCTAACATGCTCATTGTAGATGGACTGGTCGAGAGAAAGTTAGAAAGAAAAAATGTCCATGCGTGTTTTTCAAACTTTTTATTATGAAAAATGTCCAATGTAGACAAAAGTAGACAGAATAATATAATAACCTCCCTTGTAGTCATTGCTCAATTATCAAATTTAAAAAGAAAATCAAGACTGTTAACAGAGCTTTTATAAAGCACAATAATAATCCCCGAACATTAATTTTTAGAGGTAAAAATTGAACTAAGAACAGTTGGGAGCAGATATTAATAATCAAATAGCCAGTCCAATCTTGGTCCATCTATATTCTCCTACTTTAATGGATTATTTTGAAACAAAGTTCATTTTTTTTTTTTTTATTCTAAGGAAATAATTTAATAGCAGCACAAAACTATTAGCACAAAACGAAACACTTTGATTTGGGCAACCAAATGGTAGAAATAACTTAAATGTCCATTAAGAAAATAATTTATTATGAAAACATTAAAATACTGATAATGAAGATTGTGATAACACAGAAGATGGCTATGATGCTAAATTTTACAAAAGGAACATAAAATTTACACTCCAACCCAACATCTAGAAAAATATGTGCACATAAGTCTAAGGTAAAAAACAAAACAAAACATAAGTCTAAGGTGATACACAAAAAAATAATTCCATTAAAAAAAATTCCATTAGACTGGTGAAATTATGGTTGATTTTCTGTTTGAATATTTTAAAAAAGGTTTTAAAATAATTCATTTCATTTTGTTTTTGTTGAGAATATACACCGCAAAACATACACCAATTCAAGTTTCTGCCTGTACAATTCAGCGCTACTGATTACATTCTTTGAGTTGTGCAACCAAGAGACAAAGCTCATGTTTTTATTGAAACAAATCTCGTATTCTTTCTGCAAAAAGTATCTTAGTATGCATCTCTAAAACAGGACTCTCTAAACTATACCCATAACGCTGTTAATAGACCTAAAAACATTAACAGTAATTTCTTAGTGTTATCAGCTATTTGATTCATGATCAAATTTGCCTGATTATGTTATAATTTTTTTACACTTGGCTTGTTTGAACTAGGATCCAAATAAATCTATATGTTGCAATTTATCAATATTATCTCTTGTCTTTTTTAATCTATAGATCCCTCCTCTCTCCAACTGTCTTTCTTTTTTCATTTTAACTTATTTCTTGAAAGAACTAGGATACTTGTCCTGTCTAGTGCCCCATGTTCTGAAATTTTCTGGTTGCGTCCCTGTAGCATGGCTTAAAGGAGCCCTGGCAACACAACAGTTAAGCGCTTGGCTGCTAACCAAAAGATTGGTGGTTCAAACTCACTAGCTGCTCTGCGGGAGAAAGGACCTGTCTATCTGCTCCCATAAAGATTATAGCTTAGAAAAACCTGTGGGGGCAGTTCTACTGTGTCACATGGGGTTGGCATGAGTCAGAATCCACTGGACTGTAAAGACCTAAAAGAACAGCGGCATGGTTTGACATGTTTTTCTTTCTTACATTTTCTCTAAACTGGGTAGTGAGATCTAAAGGCTTGATAAGATTCAAGTTCAATTTTCTGATGGTAATAAATACTTCATAAGCAGTGTTGTGTTTCCATCAGGAGGTACATAGTGTCTGGCTGGCTCTCAGTGAGATTCAAACCAAAAAAATAAAAAACCACACCCATTGCCGTCGAGTCCATTCCGACTTACAGAGACCCTATAGGACAGAGTAGAACTGCCCCACAGAGTTTCCAGGGACTGCCTGGTGGATTCAAACTGCCGACCTCTTGGGTAGCAGCAGTAGCATTTAACCATTATGGCCACCATAAGAGACCTACTGCTAATCAAAAGGTCTGGAGGTTCAAATCCACCAGCTGCTTAGTGGAAACTCTATGGGGCAGTTCTACTTTGTTCTATAGAGTGGTGAAGAGTTGGAATTGACTCCACCACAATGCTTTTTTTTATTTGTTCAACTCTAGATCCATTATTTCATGAAGGTTTGCCAGAACAGTGATATTCTATCACCTTTTCTTCATTTATTAGCTGGAATACTTTCCAATTTTTCCTTCATCAATTATTGTACTAGGGTACTGGGGTACTGTCCAAACAGGAAAAGCAAGATAAATACTTGATTCTGTGTTTTTACCTTATCAGTTTTTCAGATAATGAGTTGGTTTCTAGCATCCACCAAATATGTCCACAGACTTTTTTTTTTTAAGAATCATATTGACTAAGGGAGTTAAACATATTTAATGTGTTTTAAACCATTGCAGTTAACATTTCTTTGATGCTCAAATTGTCCCATCTTTGGCTAGTTGGAGATGCTTCAGTTTGGCTCTTAAGTTCTTTTGATATGAGGTTTCACTCTTTTTTTTTTTTTTTTGCTTTAACAAAAAGAAATTTATTTTCTCACAATCTAGTAGGCTCGAAGTCCAGATTCAGGGTGTCAGCTCCAGGTGAAGTCTTTCTCTCTCTGTCAGCTCTGGAGGAAGGTCCTTCTCATCAATATTCACCTGGACTAGGAGCTTCTCCATGCAGGAACCCCAGGACATGCTCTGCTCCTGGTGCTTCTTTCTTGGTGGTGTGAGGTCTCCAACTCTCTGCTTGCTTCCCTTCCCTTTTATCTCTTGTAAGATAAAAGGTGGTTCAGGGCACACCCCAGGGAAACTCCCTTTACATCGGATCAGGGATGTGACCTGAGCAAAGGTGTTACATCCCAACCTAATCCTCTTTAATCACAGGAAGACATTATGATTTATAACACATAGGAAAAACATAAAATGGAGGACAATCACACAATACTGGGAATCATGGCCTAAGTTGACACATATTTTGGGAGGACACAATTCAGTTGGTGACATTCCACTCTTTTGCCCCCCAAAATTCATGTTCTGGCCACATGAAAAACATATTCACCCCATCATATCATAGTAAAAGTCTTAAATCAACTCCAAGCCCCAAATTCAAAAATTCTTCTCCATCTATGAAATCTAGAATACAAGTATCTGCTTCCAAAGTACAATTGTGGAAGACACACAAGCGAGACATTTTCATTACAAATTGGAGAGAAAGAAGGCATAACAGACACCAAGCAAGTCAGCAGAACACATTACATTAAGCCCTCAAGGCTGCGAAGATAATCCTCTGTTCTCTGAGACGATTTACAAAACAGCCTTGCCCTCCAGACTCTAGGTATTGGCTACGCTCTCTGGATTCTGGGTGGACCCCCCCGCCCCCACCCCCTTGGGCTTCAGGTCTGCCTTCCAGGCCCACTGGAAAGGCAACTCTGCTCCCTCAGCTTTAGGTGCACCATTCTCCTAGTCCATCTGAGTGGCAACTTCACCCTTAGAAATACCAGCGGCCATGGCTCCACCTGTTGAAACCCCAGAGGTCGTGGCCATACCTTCTGAGACTAAGGCAGCTCAGCTTCCTGTGTTTCTTGAGTCTTCAGCTTTGGCTTTCTGGTTCCTTAGCCTTTTAGCCCTTGGGCCTCATGCCAGCATCTGCCCTGCAGGGGCAAGTGTTCCAAAGCTCAGTAGCCCCATCAGTAAGTGCCTGGAGGCACTCCACTCTGCCAGGAAGCCTCCTGCACACAGGCACTCAACTCTCTTGCTCCGTAGGTCTGCTCCAGTGCTGTCTTGCACTAGTCTCCAGGTTCTGCTGGTGCTGGTTTGCTGCTGCTGCTGGTCCTCTGCTGCTGTTTCTCACCATCTGTGCCTTCTGTGTTAACAGTTCACTTCCTTCTGAGTCTTCTATCCATTCACGGTTTCAAACCCGCTTCCACATTTTAGGTATCTGTTAGAGCAGAACCCCATTCTCTCGGTACCAAATTCTGTCTTAGTCATCTAGTGCTGCTATAACAAATACCACAAGTGGATGGCTTTAACAAAGAGAAACTTATTTTCTCATAGCCTAGAAGGTTAGAAGTCCAAATTCAGGGCATCAGCTTCGAGGGAAGGCTTTCTTTCTCTGTCAGCTCTGGAGCAAGGTCCTTCTTGTCAATATTCCTCTGGACTAGGAGCTTCTCTGCGCAGAAATCCTGGGTCCAAAGGATGCGCTCTGCTCCCATGCTTCTTTCTTGGTGGTATGAGGCTGCCTCACTTTTATTTTGGCATCACAAGATATTTTAGGCTCATCTTATACATTTCTTGCCCTAGACCTGGAATCAACCATTTATCCACGAAACCCTGGTATCTCTTAGTGCAAAATAGCATCTATAGACTACGATCTGGACACTAAGGACTGTCATTGCTACGTTGGTTATTGTTGTTAAGCCCTTATAATGAACAGACTATCACATATATGTATTTTTAAATTATATCATTCTCAGTTCATATTTACATTTCCAATTAAAGTTTTAGGATTCTAGAGTTTTAATTCTTTGGTTTTATCTTTCGTTCTCATGCTGAAAATCTTGGTTCCAAACAACATTTGCAGATTTACTTATTTGATTTCTCCTCTATAATATACAATTACAGAATCAGAATACTGACATTATTACTAAGAATTTGATTACTAAAAACAGTTTCAGATTTTTTCGTTTTTTTACGGTACATACCACCAGGGATGTGTTGTCATGTTACCATATCTTAAAGTTACTTGAAATAATTCCCCTTTTTGTGCCTACGCCACCAAATTGATAACAGCTTCATCCATTTTATTTTGCTTTGATTTATATGGATTTAAAAAAAAATTTTTTGTGTTGTAATTATTTATAGTTTTCCTGTATCGTTTAACAACTATATTCTGTTATCTCCTTTATGTCCATCACTTAATGTTAGTTATGCCTGTAAATATATATTCAATGCCCAACACTAATCCTTATATCAATTAATTCCTCTTCACTTACTTGGTTGTCTGAAGTTGTTTTCTAGTAGATTTCTCAGGAAGGGCATCTGAGAATAAATTCCCTGAGTTTTTTCATATTCATAGCAGTTTGCATATGGCTTTAAACTTGAAGGTCTGTTTGTCTGAATACAAAATCCTTGTTCACATTTTCTTGCCTCTTGTGAGATAAATACGTTACTCCATTGTCCTGTGGCATAAAACGTTGCTATTAAAAAGTCTAACGTGAGCCTTATTTTATTTCCTTAATGGGTGACTTCATCTTTTGGTTTGGATGTCTAAAAGGTTTGTGTATTTGTTTTTCTCCTTTTTTTAATGTCTAAAATATGTCTCATTTTGGCTTTCTTCTTTGAGAATTATTATATGGATGCTGATACGTAAGCTATAAACTATTACTTCCTCTTCAATCTTTTTTTTTACTTGTTTAAAATTTTGCTTCTATTTTTAAATTTTGCTCCTATCAAAGAACTTATTTTTTCTTATGGTATTTGTGCTGTTTCTAGTTTTTACTCTTCAGTTTTGAAACTCATTTCATTTACTGCTAATTATTTTTTTAAATTCCGTCAGCTCGCCTTTTAAAATTCTGTCAGCTCACTTTTCAAACTTTTTCTTTTCTCCAGTCGTCTCATTTTGTAATTCCGACTTGTAACATTTCCCCATAGCTGCTATTAGTTTTCTCAACTTAGCTCATTAGGAAATAACTAGGTTAAGATTTTGATTGTTTCAGGGTCTTGTGTTTATGACTTGTTTTCATTGGTTAAAGGAACAGTGTTCTCTGTCCATTAAGTTTTTTTCTTTTTTCTTAAAATAACAGTGTATGTGGTTCAGGTTGCTCATGTTTAGGTGAGATGGTTTTCCTGTCCTCTTAGAAGGGGAGGGGACTCAGAATATCGATCTGAGCTTCACTGTTCTAGCACTCCACTTTCTAATGTTATTGGGTTGTGTTCAGATCTGTGTCCTTCCCCTTTTTGAGAAATTTCCCTCATAACTCTTCCACCTTGATCCAATCCTTCTCTTTCTTTTGCCTTTAGTGTTCCCGTTCTGCTCCATTTACATCCAAAGCCTACAGTTACTCCTGGGTGTGGGGATTTGTCCTGCAGTTTCTTCTTTATGGCAGTTGTGTTAAGTATTGGGGCGCATACACATTATTAACTGCTGTATCTTGATTGTGAATTTTAGCTTTTGGAATTATAAAGGTGTCTTTATCTTTTTAAATGTGTTTTGATCTGAGAGATCTGAGAGGCTGCAGGGATCTGGAGCCCGCAAAGCCCTGTCCCAGCTGTGGCTGCTCTAGCCACATTGGCCTGATGAGCTTTTTATGCTGAGTGGACTATTCTCTTTGGAAGTGGGTCCAGACCAAACCAGTTGCCTTCATGTTGGCTCTGAATCATGTTGACTCCATGTGTGTCAGATTAGAACTATGCTCCATAGGGTTTTCAGTGGCTGATTTTGTGTAAGTAACTCACTAGGCCTTTCTTCTAAGGCACCTCTGGGCTGACTCGAACCTCTAACCTTTCAGTTAGCAGCTGGGCACATTAACCATTTGGACCACCCAGAGACTCCTTGGCAGTTGATACCTGCAGGCAGTTCTATTTCCGGGTTCTCCAGTTCTCAGGCCTTTTGTTGAAAATCCCCTGCCTTTCTTCTGCTTCCTCCTGTGCAGCTTGCCATACACATCTTACTGCTGTCAGTGGTTGGACCCCTCCGGCTCGTGGGAATACCTTGTCTTTTTGTTCTCGATGTTGCTCATGGGCTTCTTGTTTTGCTATCCCAATTGTTCCATCTGCTTTGTGAGAAGATTTGGAGAGATTGAAAAACTGTGCCCTTGCTGCTGCTCTTCTCTCTCTGCCGATGGGGAATTCTGGAGTAATAGTGGTGTTGTAGATATTTTTGACATGTAGAAACCAAGGTGAAATTTTATTTGTTTTTCTTTATAATGACATTGTCCTTTTGTCCCCTTTAAACGTATCAGATAATAAATATGATACTGCTTGAAAATACAATGAACATCTTTGAACAGGACTTTGGAAAATATCAAAGACCTCAAGAGAGAAGGGCTTTTCATCTATGTTTATACATTATGGAATAAATCATTCCAATCCCCTTCAAAATAAATACTGAGCATTATGACCTTTTTCCTATGATAAGCCTCTCAGAGATTCAAGCTTACAGATAGTATGAACAATAAGCCAAGAGACATAAACTAGATGAATTAAAAGGACATGAACTTGCACATTTTCAAGATCTGCCTATTACTATCCTGTTACTGTATAACTTAAGACTGCCAAAATCTTATATCGCTTATTTTACATTCAAAATGATTAACCACACCTTATAATTCCTTATCACATGATATAAAAATCAAGCTTTTTTTTTTTTTTTTTTGGTTTAAAAAGGATCTGGTTCTTTTCAGACAGTAAACAAGTACAATATGCAGCATGCAAAGTCATTTCAGTTAGCAACACTTTCCAGAAACCGTAGTTGCAAAGTGTTATAAAATATTTGCTTTTGTTCTAGAAAAAGCACACAGTATCTTTTTCATTGGGCCATCAACTCTCGAATACTATCTGTAAATGAAGGGATGGAATGATGTTGTATTTGCAATCACTGTGTCCCAAATGGAATTCACTATCTTCTCTACCACTAGGTGACAGAGCCCGGCAAACCGGTCACCAAATCTGCTTCCCTTCCTCACCAGCACATAACTGGATCACTTTATCCTGCCTATCTTGCAGTTAAGTATAGCCTTCTGACTAAATTCAGGCCAATAGAATGTGGGTGAAAATGATATATGGGAGTCCTAGGCCTAGCCTGAAGGAGTCCTGGTGGCACAGTGGTTAAGCACTCTGCTGCTAACCAGAAGGTCAGCAGTTAGAACCCACCAGCTGCTCTGCAGGAGAAAAATGTGGCAGTCTATTTCTGCAAAAATTTACAACCTTGGAAACCCTACAGGCAGTTCTATTCTGTCCTGTAGGGTCACTAAGAGTCAGAATCGACTCAACAGCAGTGGGATTTTTAGGCCTAGCTCATATAAACATCCCATACTCTCCTCCAATTCCTCACTTTTCTCATATCTTCTAGTCATGTGTCATTGCCCAGGGAGACTTTAGATACGGAAATCATATATTGCACGTGACAGTTTCCATTAGTCTAACTATATAAGGAGCCCTGGTAGTGCAGTGGTTAAGAGCTACAGTGAACTATAGCTACTAACCAAAAGTTCGGCAGTTTGAATCCACCAGGTGCCCTTGGAAACTCTATGGGGCAGTTTTACTCTGTCCTTACGGGTCGCAATAAGTGAGAATTGACTTGAAGGCAATGGGTTTGGTTTTTTTGGGGGGGTAAGTGAGACATAATTGTCTATTGTATACGTAGCTAAAACCCCAAACCAAACACTTTGCTGTTTAGTTGGATTCTGAGTCATGGAGACCTCCTGTGTTACAGAGTAGGACTGCTCCATAGGGTTTTCCTGGCTATAATCTTTACAGAAGCAGACCTCCAGGTGTTTCTTCAGCAGTGCTGCTGGTGGGTTCAAACCGCTAACCTTTAGGTTAGTACTTCAGTGCAAAATATTTGCACCACCTGAGGACCTTAAAAGTGGTACCTTAATTAGCATGACCAATCTCTAGGAAACAGCCCCATGAACCCACTCAGTTGCCAAAGCCAAAACCTATGCATCATGTTCGATTCCTCCCTCTACCTCACTACTCATTGAAATGAATCATTAAATCCTTTTCATTGCATTTATAAATTTCTCTGGAATCTTTCTACTCCTCTCCATCTCCATTTCAGTAGTGCTGGCCACCATTTCTCTTGCCTGGACCATTGCAAATACCCACTTTCTCCCTTCTCCGGTCCTAACTCCAAATTTTGATTTTTCCAAGTACAAATCTTGTATTTCACTTCTCTACTTAAAATTCTTTAAAGTCTTATCATTGCTCTGTGGGAAAAGTCCAGGATCCTTAATGTAACTTTCAAAGTTCTCTACTCTCTACCCCTTGCTTATCTTAGTCTCACATTTACTGAACCTCTTCACTGCCTGTATAGAAACAAGCATTCTTGCTTTTAGGCCATTCTACACACATGGGGTTGCCATGAAATGGAATCGACTTGATGGCAACTGGGTTTTACATGCTATTCTTTCTTCCTGGAACACTCATCTCCTCTCTTCTTCCTCATTAATTCAGGCAATTCCTATGTATCTTTTAGGTGTGAGTTGAAGTATCCTTTCTGCAGAGAGGACTTCCCTGACCCTTTGCCCAGGCTAATTGCTCTTGCAATAGATTCCCAATGTTCCTTGTACTTTCCCCAGAACACTCAGCACACTTGATGGTTTTACATATGTTTCTCCCACTGGATAGTAAGCTTCAGGAGGGCAGGGACTGACTGTCTCGCTTACTGTTCAATTCCTAGGACTGAACCCAGTGCCTGACACATAGTAGGTAATTAATAAATACGTGTTACAATTTTTGGGCTTCAGTGTTCTTGTTGTTAGTTGCTGTTGGGTTGGCAACCTTATGCACAACAGAACGGTGGCCTCTGCCATCTTCATGATGGTTTGTATGCTTGAGTCCACTGTTGCAGCTATCGTGCCAATCCATCTCACTGAGGGTTTTCCTTCTTTTCATGGAATGCAGTAAGATCCACTTATATGATAACACAAATATCTCTGGTCCAGGGCTGGGAAAAGGGTAGTCTAGGGCCTCACTCATCTCTGGTGCAAACTGAATAGGGCCCTCCAAAAACTCAGTAATCAAGATGAAAAATATTTTAATGCGTTATGTTAAAAAAACAAAATTAATGCAAAAAACCCATAATAAACAAAATACCGTACTCACTGAGGCCTGTAACTCCAGGGTGCCATTCTCCTTTCAATATATTACCACCGCCACGCTAGTATCCAAAGAGGGGTGATCAAGAGAGCTGCACGTCCTTTCACTGCTGAGACCTAAATTCCCTAGGCGTCCACTAACATAAGACTAATGTACGCAGTGCGCTTTTACTGAAGGTTTAGAATAATGAAAGAGAAGAGCATAGAACACATAAAAACTGAAAACTGAATAACAGATGTCATTGTTCTAAAGTTCCTTGGCCTTGCCTGCCCAGGGAATTTCTCACTGGCTGCCTTTCTCTGCATGACCCTGCCTACACCATCTTGCTCAAGACCCCTCTCTCTCAAGACACCTTACTTTCTATCCCCCTTCTCCCCATGAAGGGAAATGTACTAGTATCTCCTAAGGTGTCACCAGAAGAAGGAGAGTTTCTGTTCCAGATACTTATTTATGCAAAGCAATTGAGCACTTTTAAAGCAAATTTCATAGTGGTAAAAAATATATATATAAAAACATTTGGCATTTTAACCTTTTTTAAGCGTACAATTACATTCCCCATGTTGTGCATGGTGATATAAAAGAGAGATATAAAAGAGAAATGAGCAGAAAGATGGGGGAACCTCATACTACCAAGAAAGTAGTACCAGGAGCAGAGCATGTCCTTTGGAACTGGGGTCCTTGTACTGAGAAGTTCCTGGGCCAGGGGAAGATTGGTGACAAGGACCTTCCTTCAGAGCCAACAGAGAGACAGACTTCTCCTGGAACTGGTACCCCAGATTTGGACTTCTAGCCTGCTAGACTGTGAGAGAATTAACTTATGTTTGTGACAGCCATTCACTGGTGGTATTTCTGTTATAGCAGCACTAGATGACCAAGATTCCACAGTAAGGGGAAACATCATCTTTGTAAGATCTCTGAGGGAGAAAGGCTAGGTCTTATTGTGATTTTATTGAGAATATGAAATTTGGTTTCAGGTGCTGCTTTCAAAGGAGGGACTTGGTTAGGATTGTGTAAGGATCAGAAAAGGAGCCCTGGTGGCACAGTGGTCAAGAGCTTAGCTGCTAACTGAAAGGTCGGTTGTTCGAACCCACCAGGCACTCTGAGGGAGAAAGATGTGTACTCTGCTTCCATAGAGATTACAGCCTTGGAAACCCTAGGAGGCAGTTCTACTCTGTCCTACAGGGTCACTGTAGGACACTGGAATCCACTTGATGGCACACAACAACAACAAGGATCAGGATACAACAGTTTAGCACTGATGGAAACAGCAAAGCAAGAATTTTGAGGCAAGAGGTTCAAAGAGTCTTAAGGCATAATCCAACTGCTGATGCTTCCTATTGAAGCCTTGATAGGTCTTTTAGGAAGTCCCTGTAAAGAACAGTTGAGTCATTTGCCCTGGTAAAACTCCAAAGGCAGTGGGGTAGTAAAGGCTTGTTAATTAATGACTTCTAAGTGCAAGGGCTGATTGTCTTGCTTACTATTCAATACACAGTAAACCAGGGCTCAAAAATCTTCCTGTGGTTCCCATCACACATAATATGGATAAATATTGGGATTTTTTTTTTAAATTTGGGTTTGGAAACAGCATGAAATGTCATGACTAGAAGTGACGGCCAGTTTCAAATTTGTTTTTTCTATTCTGTTCTGAAAGTTCAGGGATGTTTTGACGTCCATTCTTTTTGTCACCTAGCCCCACAGTCTACAATAGGGCAAGGATTTTGTTTCTGACCCACCCTAAATCTGCACAAATAGATTATATGTAAATACAATTCTACTTGTCTCAACTGACTATAGTTCATTCAAGTAGGGAGCGACTCAAGGCCAGGATATTGCTCTTTGCAACTTTGTAATTAGGCACTAGATCACTAGACCTTTATTCTTCAGTTTTTTCCCTTTCTTAACATGGGCTTCAATTCTGCACACTGCTTCTTGTAGATACAGTTCTTTTATGATAAGGAACCCTGGTGGTGCAGTAGTTATGCACTCTGCTGCTAACCTAAAGGCCTGTGGTTCCAACCGACCAGCTGCTCCAATGAAAAAGATGTGGCAGTCCGGTTCCATAAAGATTTACAGCCTTGGAAACCCTATGGGACAGTTCTACTCCATCCTACAGGTTTGTTATGAGTCAGCATCGAAATAACAGCATTGGGTTTATTTGGGGGGGATTCTTTTATGATGGTAACATTGGTGAGGATGAGGGAGAGGAGGAAAGATGGTAGAGGCTTGTTTGGCAAGCTCTCCGAAGCACTTTTTAAAGCGCTCTGACCAATTTGGAGAAGTGGCTCATAATTCATGAGTTGCAGACTGGGCCATTCATCCTCTTTGATGCATTTCAGTTACAGCGAAGTTGTCAGGCCAAGGAAGTTATAAATCTTTCTCCATGCTAACATTCACATTTAATTAATACTAATGGGCAAAGTGATCTCTAGAGGTAGATGATGAGATAGAAGCAGATAATAAAAGTAGTGAGTGCTATCTCTGGCTCAATCCGGTGTGATTGCTAACAGTCTTATTGTCTGTTGTCATTTTCCCATAATTTGCTCTTTAGAATGGCTCTACAGTAGTTCGGGTTTGTGATTTTCTAATGCCTATTTTAAAAGACTAAGGAGCCCTGGTGGTGCAGTGGTTAAGCACTTTGCTGCTAACCAAAAGGCCTGCGGTTCCAACCCGCCAGCTGCTCTGCAGGAGAAAGATGCGGCAGTCTGCTTCCGTAAAGGCTTACAGCCTTGGAAACCCTATGAGGCAGTTCTGTCCTGTCCTATAGGGTCACTACGAGTTGCAATCAATTCGACTGGCAACAGGTTTGGTTTTACTCATTATTTTAAAAGACTAGACACCTCTACTTTTTCTTTGGAAAAGACTGAAGAACAAACTCAGATTTTCTCACGCTAGATTTTAGAATGTTTACTCCCATTCCTGACATCCATCAGTTTTGTCATGGTCCAGGCAGTTTTCTTTGGGGCACTGGGCTATGACAATGCCCACAGGCTGTGGTTTTAAACGGTCCTCGGGCTCAAGCAAAGTCACGTTGACTCAGCAGCACTAAGCTACACAGGCAATGATGGTCCTTGGACTATTTCACCCCACACTCTTTTACGCGTGAAAAGGCAGCCTAAACGATGACCTTCCCTAACGTCCCTAAGGCAAACCCCTGTTTACATAACAAACAACTCTTTTATATTTTAGGAAAAAACAGAGTGTACCCAGGATGTTCTTATTCCAGCTGGGTCCACTGTGCCATGTGCCTCTGAGACGCCCTACCTGGTGCTGGGAAAGAAAGCTTTATTTAACCCATCATTACACGTGTGCTGTTCACTTCAGAACCAGCAAGGGTGGTGCCCAGTTAGGTGGCCCTCAAGGAAATGCCAAATATTACTCTTTCTCAGGACATACCTTTCCTGGAGCTGACCTCATATATGGTTTGAGTAACTTGGAGCCAGGAGACCTGGTGGTGCAGTGGTTAAGTGCTCAGCTGCTAAGTGAAAGGTCAGCAGTTCAAACCTAACAGCTGTTTCAAAGGAGAAATGCATGGAGCACCCATAAAGATTTGCATTCTTCAGACCAAATGGGGCAGTTCTACTCTGCTTCATAGGGTCACTATGACTCGGAATTGACTTCACGGTGAGGGTGTTTTTTTGGGGGGGAGGAGAGAGGGGAAGTTAACTTGTAGCCACCTACAGGATGTGAACAGAGTGGCTCAGCAAGGTCCCATCTGGCTTAGTTTATCTTCCTCTTCAGCCACTAGTGAAGGTATACTCCCTTCCTTCCAGGCCTAAAAATCTCACAAGTAATATGCCAATATCTCCATAAGGCCACTTAAAAAGTTCTTGTATCTGATTTTAGTTTCCCGTCAGGATGGTGAGCTAAGACACGTTTCTGGATTTCCCTCCCCAAATCAACTTTAGAGGAACTAGAAGTGAGAAGGAAGCACGAATCTGAGAAACTAACACCAAAATGGAGTCCCTGGGTGGTGTTAATGGTTAATGTGCTAGACTGCCAGCCAAAAGGTTGGAGGTTTGAGTCCACCTAGAGATGCCTTGGAAGAAAGGCCTGGTGATCTACTTCCAAAAATCAGCCTTTGAAAACCGTACGGGGCATAGTTCTGTTCTGACACACATGGGGTCACCATGAGTTGGAATTAACTCGACAGCAACTGAAAGAAGACTGAAGAGCATAAAAATGGTATGAACCACTTGAGGAGAATAAAAAGCGTGGTGAACTCCTGTGTGTGAGGGTGCAGGGTGGGGTTGAGGGGCGGATTGGAGGGGAGGGGTGTAGCCTGAGGAGGAGGGCACTGGAGCTGCAGTGAGAGGACAGATTGGAGAAAAGCTTTTAAGTTCTGCTCTTGTTTCTTCCTTACATTGCCTCTGATCAATTGTCACTGGATCCTTCACTGTAGAGACCAGCTGATACAGCTTAGGGCTCTGGTTGCAGGGCATTCTGGGTAGTATCAGGGCAGAGGAAAAGACTTACAGGACTGAGAAGTTTATAAAAATAGGTGAAGAATAAGCAGTCATATTCTGGCACTGTCTTCTTCACTTCTGCCCCTCCAAACCCTCAAGACCAGTAGATCATAATTGAGGGAGATTTTCAACCCCTGTTCTTTTGAATTTAAAGACAAATCCTTGATCAGAACAAGCGCTTTATAAACTACCAAATATTATGTATATATTAAAAAAACAAACAACAAACTCATAGGTAGGTGTTGTGATAAAACTTAAGACCATCAAAGAGAATTCTAAAAATTTTGAGACTGAAAGAACGGATTACCTATAAAGGAACAAGAATTAAATCTTTCAACAGCAACACTGGATACAAGAAGACAATAGAGTACTATTTTTTAAACACTGAAGAGAAACAAACTCAAATCAAGATTTTGATATCCAGATATGTTGGCATTTAAACATGAGGGTATAAATAAAATTTAAGTACTTCCTCCAAGAGTGTGGTTTTAAAAATGTAACAGTATTATATATATAAAATATCTTATATAAATTACCTAAAATAATATAAAATTATTTAATAATAATATTATAAAGAAATATTACATAATCCTGGAAATAAAAATAGAAAATCATAAAAGAAATTACAAAATACTTATAACTCAATAACAGGGCAACTCTACATATCAAAATTTGTAGGTACCACTAAATCTGTACTCAGAGGGGAGTCTATAGTTTTAAGTACAGCTTATTAAAAAAAAAAAAATAGAAAACAAAAAATATTCTTAAAAACGAGCTAAACTTTCAATTGAAATATAAGTATGAAGAGTAATGGAACAAACTCAAAGAAAGAAGGAATAAGGTAATAATAAACATAAGTGCAGAAATAGAACAAATATAGAACAGTAATACAAACAACAAATAAGCTTACAGAAGAAGCAAAAATCCGGCTCTATGAAAAGAATAATAAGTTAAGCAGACCTCTGGTAAGATCGACTGGGAAAAACAAGAGATGCAATAACAAAACAAAATCAAAATAATGGATGACAAAAGGGAAACAGCTTTTGACATTAAAAAAAAATAGCAAAATAGCATTAAGGAATTCATGTAACAAAAGGTCTACTTACAAGGAGTATTATGCCAATAAAGTCGAAAACCTAGGTGACTGAATAAACTATCGAAATGATATAAAAGAACAAAATCGGCTCCAGAAAAAATACAGAATCTAACTAGACTCGTAAAAATTTACATCATTAAAATGTTAAATGATAGTCAAATACTTCCCCTTCCCCAAATTTTCAGGCCCAGGTGATTCTGAAGGTGAGTTTTGCCAGATATTCAAGAACCATTTAATCCTATCCTACACAAGTTGTGTTTCGTTCTGTTGTACACAGGGTCGCCATGAAATGACTCGACGGCACCTAACATACAAGTTGTTTAAAAAAAAAAAAGTAAAAAGGGCAAAACCTGCTCATCTTTTTAATACCGACAAATAAAATATGGGCTAATTTTACTTTAAACACAGAGCCAAAATTCTAAATAATATATTGGCCACGAAATTCCGCAGCACACTAAATATAAATATGCTACGTCCAAATTTCTCTCAGGAATGTATAAGAGTGGTGTACAACATAGAACATTCTATCAATGTAATAAATCACGTTAATAAATTAATAGAGTAAAAGACATAATTATTTCAGTAGACGCTAAAAAAGTATGTGATAAAGTTCAAGAAGTTTTCTGTTTTCAAAACTAAGAATGAAGAGGAACTCCTTTAACCTGTAGGAGTCCTTGGGTGGTGCAAATTGTTCAGATACTTGGCTGCTAACTGAAAGATTGGAGGTTCAAGTATACCCAGAGGTGTCTTAGAAGAAAGGCCTGGAGATCTCCTTCCAAAAATCAGCCATTGAAAACCCTGCAGAACACATTCTACTCTGATACACATGGGGTCGCCACGAGTCAGAGTCAACTTGACAGCAACTAGTTTGGCTTGCTTTTTTTGTTCCTTGACTTGTAAAGTTTATAGTGTTAGTTAAGATGTTGGTTTTGCTGCTATAGTAGAAATTCATTAATGGCTTAAACAAAGTAGAATTTTATTTTTTACCAGTTTAACAGTTTGTGCTAGGATCCATCAGCAGCTTAGAACTAATATGGTTTCTATCACGTTGGTACATCATCCTTGAGGTTTGGGCCTCTTGTATATGACCCATAATGGCTTCTCTAGCTATCACCATTATATTCTCATTACAGCCACCAAAATGAGGATGCTCTTCCTTTTCTAACGTTACAAGCAAAAAATGCACACATGACTTCTCCTCATATACCACTGACCAGAAGTGGGTCACCAGGCCATACTCAGCTTCAAGAGAGGCTAGGAAAGGTAGTCTTCATTTTGGATAGACATAGTCTAGCTAAAAGTTCAGAGATTCCATTAACTAAAAGGAAACCTGAGTGAAAAAAGAGATTTTTTTTTTGCCACCATTATATACCCCAAATCAAAAATATTTCCTTTAAGATAGGGAACAAGACAAGAATGTCTTTTAGCATCACTAATTTTTAATATAGTTCTAGTGAGTGCTCTAAGAAAAGAGAAAGAAATGGTGTGTAATGAATACCTGAAAAACTGAAAACCAAACCTCTTGCTGTGGAGTTTGTTCTGACTCATAGCAACCCTACAGGACAGAGTAGAACTGCCCCCTGGGGTTTCCAAAGAGTGGCTGGTGGATTTGAACTGCCAACCTTTTGATTAGCAGCCAAGCTCTTATCCACTGCACCACCAGGGCTCTAATGAATATCTAGTGAAGAAAAAATAAAACTGTCATTATTGTAGATGATATAGTTTACCCAGAAAAACCCAACAGAATCAGCATACAAACTACTAGAATAATTAAGGAAGTTTAGCAAGGTTCGGGATACACAATCAACTTATAAAAATCCGTTATTTCTTATACCTATATTAAGTTCTAGAAAATAAAAAATAAAATGTGATTCATAAGAGCAAAAATTAAAGGCGTTTAGGAATTAACAAAGAATATATAAAACCTTTTTGAGACTAATTTTAAGCTTAACAAAAGACAGAAAAAACCTAAAAAAACTTTTGATGTCTCTGGATGAATGTTAATATTATAAAGATGTCAATTCTCCCAGAATTTATATATTAAGGAAGTCTCGATCAAATTTTTAGTTGAATTTTCCATAAAATTTATGTGAAAGAATAAAAGTCCATCAGTGGGAAATTCAGGCTTTTAAAAAGAAAAGAACAGAGAGGTTCTTGCCATACCGGATACTAAGACATTAAACTACCAAATAAGCTTATCATTACAGAACCCTGTCCAGTGCATTTTAGATTGTGCTCACAGTGCAGAAAGGACATCCTTGAAACTCAGTTTGCAAAAGAGGGACCTGGTGACTGGTAAAGATAGAAGGTTTTTGTAGCAGACCCCCAAATGTGCCATCCACGTAGGGCTTTTTCCTCTTGCCTTTCTGCTTGCTTAAATTTTACAATTAGTATTTAATTCTCAAGAATTACGTACCTGTAGCCATTTGTTGACACTAATACAGATGCTTATGGAAAACAGCTGATCTTTGGGGAAGGGGCGCTACCAACATTTTATATATATATGTATACACATATACATACACTATATATAAAACAAAACAAAAAAAAAACAGTGCTATCGAGTCGTTTCTGACACATAGCGACCCTATGCAAGCCCCATAGGGTTTCCGAGGAGTGCCTGGAGGACTTGAACTGCCGACCATTTGGTTAGCACTATATATTTTTTTTTTTTATATATATAATTTGCTTTACAGGTAAAATTTTTAGGGTTTACAGAGAATATGTGATTAGTAGTGAGAGGCACACAGAATGCTTATAAAAAAATGCATTGTCTTTACATATAAATTTCTTTATAGTTTAAACGTACCTCTTGAGATGGCACATTCCTAAGATTGAGGAAGGGGTCATGAGATTCCCCTAAACTTGCATACCCAGTTTTTTGGATATTGAAATAAAAAAGTATCATGACAAGAAAAAAGAAAAGTAATAAAACAGGGTGATATTGGCATAAGAACAAAGAGACTAACGGAATAGAATAGACAACCCGGAGACTTAATATATGATAAAGAAAGTACTAGAAATTAATGTGAAAGTGTGAATGTTAGTCAATCATTTTGGGAAAACTGACTGTCCACATAAAAAAAAAAATAAAAGTGATCACTATTTAATACCACATGAATAGGTCGACTCCAGTTGGATTAAAAACCTAAATGTAAAAGTGTGCATTTGAATTTAATAACAGATAATGTTTTTTTTTTTTTAATGTAGGAGAATATTTTTTTGACATAGGGCTAGGAAATGACTTCTTAAATTTCATGAGCATATAACATAAAGCAAAAACTAAGACTATCCAGTTGATGAAGGATGCCAGGAACAAAGTTAAAAGTGACAGATTTGGAGAAATTGTTTGATAGTGCCTAAAACTGATAAGGGACTTAAACCCTAGGGCACAAAAGGAACTGGGAATTTCCTTTTGTAGGAAGGTAGAAACCCCAACATAAAAATGGGCAAAGGAATGAACAGCCAATTTACAGAGGGGAAAACCACAAAGGCTGACAATCGTCAAAGAGTTGCTCAAATTCATTATTCATCAGAAATGTAAGTTCACATTTCAATGGAATATTACTTTGCACACAATAGCCTGGCAAAAATGACAGGGATGTGGGGTTATAGTCACCCTCATGCATACTTGGTGGGTGTATAGGCTGGTGTAGCCATCCTGGAGAGAAGTCTGTCGTTGTTGTTAGGTGCCATCCAGTTGGTTCTGACTCACAATGACCTTGTATACAACAGAACAAAACATTGCACTGTCCTGTGCCATCTTCACAATCGTTGTTATGTTTGAGCCCATTGTTGCAGCCACTCTGTGTCAATCCATTTCAATGAGGGCCTTCCTCTTTTTTGCTAACTCTTTACTTTACCAAGCATGCTGTCCTTTTCCAGGGACCAGTCCTTTCTGATAACACGTTCAAAGTACATGAGACGAAGTCTTGCCTTCCTTTCTTCTAAGAAGCATTCTGGCTGTACTTCTTCTAAGACAGATTTGTTCGATCATCTGGCACTCCATGGCATATTCAATATTCTTCGCCAACACCACAATTCAAAGGCATCAGTTCTTCTTCAGTCTTCCTTATTCATTGTCCAGATTTTGCCTATGTACGAGGCAACTGAAAATATCATGACTTAACTGAAAATATCATGACTTGGGTCAGGCACACCTTAGTCTTCAAAATGACATCTTTGCTTTTCAGCAGTTTAAAGAAGTCTCTTGCAGGAGATTTGCCCAGTGCAATTTGTCACTTGGTTTCTTGACTGCTGCATCCATGGGTGTTGATTGTGGATCCAACCGAAGTGAAATTCTTGACAACTTCAATCTTTTTTCCATTTATAACAATGTTGCTTATTGGTCCATTTTTTTTTTTTATGCTGAGGTGCAATCCATGCTGAAGGCTGTAGTCACTGATCTTCATCAATAAGTGCTTCAAGTCCTCTTCTCTTTCGGCAAACAAGGTTGTGTCATTTGCATATCACAAGTTCTTAATGAGTCTTCCTCCAACCCTGATGGTGCATTCTTTCTCATATAGTCCAGCTTCTCAGATTATTTGCTCAGCAACTAGATTGAACGAGCATGGTGAAAGGATACAATCCTGATGCATACCTTTCCTGACTTTAAACCATGCAGGAACCCCTTTTTTGTTTGAACGACTGCCTCTTGGTCTATTACAAGGCCTGCATGAGAACAATTCAGTGTTCTGAAATTCCAATTCTTTGAAATGTCATCTGCAATTTGTTATGATCCACACAGTTGAATGCCTTTGCATAGTTAATAAAACACAGGTAAATATCTTTCTGGTATTCTCTGCTTTCAGCCAAGATCCATCTGACATCAGCAATGATGTCCCTCATTCAATGTCCTCTTTTGAATTCGGCTTGAACTTCTGGCAGTTAGTTCCCTGTTGATGTACTGCTGCAACCACTTTTGAATGATCTTCAGCAATATTTTACTTGTATGTCGCTATGAGTCAGAATAGACTCGATGGCAGTGGGTTTGGTTTTTTTTTTTTTTTTTTGGTTTATGTGATATTAATGATATTGTTTGATAATTTCCACATTCTCTTGGATCACCTTTCTTTGGAATGAGCACAAACATAGATCTCTTCCAGTCGGGGGGCCAGGAAACTGCCTTCCGAATTTCTTGACATAGACGAGTGAGCACCTCCAGAGCTGCATCCATTTGTCGAAACTTCTCAGTTGGTATACCATCAGTTCCTGAAGCCTTGTTTTTTGCCAATGCCTTCAGTGCAGCTTGGACTTCTTCCTTCAGTACCACTGGTTTGTGATCATATGCTATGTCCTAGAATGGTGGAACATCAACCAATTCTTTTTGGTATAGTGATTCTGTGTATTCCTTTCATCTTCTTTTTGTTTTTAGCTTTTACTTTTTTGTTTCTTCTTTTTTTTATTTTTATTGTGCTTTAAGTGGAAGTTTACAAATCAGGACAGTATTCCCATATTCTTTTGATGTTTCCTGCATCCTTCAATATTTTCCCCATAGAAACCTTCACTACTGCAACTCAAGTCTTGAATTTTTTTCTTCAGTTCTTCTAGCTTGAGAAATGCTGAGCGTGTTCTTCCTTTTTGGTTTCTAACTCCAGGTCTTTGCACACTTCATTACAATACTTTGTCTTCTCCAGCCGCCTTTTGAAATCTTCTGTTCAGTTCTTTTGCTTCAGTATACCAAAAAACCCAAATCCACTGCCGTCGAGTCGATTCCGACTCATAGCGACGTTATAGGACAGAGTAGAAGTCGCTCACAGAGTTTCCAAGGAGTGCCTGGCAGATTTGAACTGCCGACCTTTTAGTTAGCAGCCATAGCACTTAACCACTAAGCCACCAGGGTTTCCTTATAGGATCCAAAATTTCACTTCCTTGATAGTTCCCAAAGGGATTCTCACATAGGCCTATAATAGAATAGGTACATGGGTAGTCATCATAGCATTGTTTGTGCGAGTGGGAGGCAATCTGGACATTTATCCCTGAGACAGTGGTTAGGTAAATAATATTCTGTGTGTGAAAGACAGGGTAGCTGCCAGAAGCAATGCATTGAATGTGCACAAAGCAATGTGTAAAAATTTGGAAGACATAGGGCTGAGTAAAGTAAGAAAGAACATCTACAACTCAATATCATTTATGACAAAGAATTTTAAATGGACACAAAACAAAAACAAATTTTTTATAGGAATGAACACAGATAAAAGAATATTCATCAGAGATATTAAAATGGTTGGGGAAGGGCCTGGAGGAATGAGAATGGGAATAGGAAAAAAGGGAATACGTAGGTGAAAGGAGAGAGTAGGCCTGCACAGACTATTGCTGAAAGGAATACTTTTCTATTCTCTCATGAAAACAACAGAATGATTTGTCCATCAAGTGATCCTGGTCCTGAAGGAAAAAGGCACAGAATATTTTAGTTAGGTTGGGTGAGAGACAGGTGAGGGCATTGATCTGATACCTGGTGTTGGGAGAAGAAACGCCTCAAGGGAAATCTGCTACTGATAAGAGTTCCAACGTGGAGAGAGCTGGAAGCCAGAGAGAAGACTACCTTCTTTCTAGCTCTGGCTGCTTTTCCATAGTGAACGCACATGATCTTAAGATTAAAACAACAACGACAACAAACAAGACCAAGTACAAACCTTGTGGGGGCAATTTTCCCTTATTAAAATTGAAAATCTGACTTCTGAGAAAAAGAAGCTTAAAGTAGAGTGCATGAAGGGAACACTCAGTCTCACTTCACTGGGGAGTTCTTAACTCCACAATTAATCTGCTGCACCTACACTAATTTCCCCAGGTGTAATTTGTCTCCATGAGAGGCCAACCTTTAAAACCTCACACTGCATCAAATACAGCAGAAAGCGGGAAACTGAAGGGAAAAAAATATATAATTTTTAAAATCATCTGTGAAATAGTATTAGATGGTACAGTATTGGCATAATGTTATATTTGCGTCTTCAGATTTCTCATAAATGCTTTAAATATTTATACTTCAAAAACACTAAAGAGTCTTTTTAAATCCTAAAATGCTAGGTTTCTGGAAAGTTCTAATTTATTTCTTCCTGAGTTGTGTTTTTTTTTTTTTTTTCTGATTTTGCTGGGAAAAAATTTCAACCTCAACATCACTTACAAATAAATGAAACAAAATAGCATAACAAAAATTGCTTGGAATATGGCTGCAATAAGAAGGTCAGTTGAAGAACATAATGGCTATGCCTGATAGCATCTTATGTACAGATTTAAAGATACCAAATAAATATTATTTCATTTATAACCATAATGTAGCTAGGGTAAACACTTCATCTTAAATTCAGAAAAAGACATATATCTTAAGGGAAAATTTCAAGGTAAGGTTTGGTATTTGAGGCAGATTCTGAAAAACGGGTAGACTTTAGGTGGAGAAAAGTCATTTAAGGCAGAGGGAACAATTTGAACAAAAGTTCAGAAATGAAGAAAGTAAAGACATCTATCAGAAAATGGTAAGCGGTCCCATTTGTTAGATTATAGGATTGGTTATAACAAGAAACACTAATATAATACATACTATGTCCTTAGCACAGTTCTAAGTATCTAACACTTAGACAATTAATTGTTAATACACACAATTAACTCAGAGATTAAGTGATTTATTCATTTAATCTTTTCAGAACCCTATGAGGAAGGTGCTGTTTTTCTTTCCATTTTTCAGGTGAAAAACTGAGGCATAGAGTAACTTACCTAACATCACAGGAGTGTAGTTTAGGTGTTGATCATGAAGTCTGGTCTTAATTGAGAGGCAATTGAGAGATATTGAAGATTAGATTTTGGAACATCGGTATAGCATGACCTATGTAAGACAAATTTAAGGAAAAATATTTTGGTAATGACATGTTTGATAGATCAGCATAGGGAGTAAGTGAAGTAAAGGGACCAGTTATGATGCTATAACAAACAAGGGAAGGTGGTGACAGGGGGAGTGTATTGAAGAGGTGGGAAGGGAGTAGGAGAAATGAAAGAGATTTGGGACATCTATCCTGAGCAGCTTGATTGATGGTGGACTGACAGTGTTATTAAATGAAATAGGGAGACCTTGAGGAAAAATTGGTTTAGGAAGGAGGAGCAGACAAATTCAACAGAGAGGACAAAGCTGGAGGTCAAATTGAGAAGTCATCCAAAGAAAGAGCATGAGGATATATTCCCTACACTCATAGCAGATAGGAAAGGACAAAGGACTGAAACTTAGGGGCAAAATGCCTACATTTTTCAATGGCTTTTGACCTTTCTTCCACCTCCAAACACCTGAGACATATAATAAATCAGTAACAGATTCTTTAATTGATTCTAATGTGACTCAATTATGTTTCAGAATAAGGTCGCATAACCAGTGCCCATGTGAAGGATGCTCTCAGACGTTGATGATGAACCCTCTTGTTTCTGTGTAAAAATGAAAATCTTTATCTGCCTTCTACAACTGGTGCCTACGGCGTGAGTGGGTGCAGATTCAACAGAAAGTTCACTTCTTATTGTTGTGGATCTTCATCAACAAGCCATTATTTTATATTCCTCATTTTCTGGCCTAACAGAATGCTGCTGGCATTCATTCCACCACTTCTAAAATAGAGCTGGTCTCTTTTCTCCAGTAAGTAATTACATCCTAGTCTGAATTGCCAGCAGCCTCAGAAGAAAATTTTTTGCTCTATGTGTTTGCCTCTCTAATGTGCTACACACATTTTCAAATTTCAAGAAGTTGCTTACATATTTTAAAATCTCAAGATAGTATGAAATTTATAACATACTTGTTTTGGAAGTCCACTCCACTCTTAACCCGTGTTTTACATATTCATTCTACAAACGTTCGATGGTCATCTACTTAAGTGGATGCATCAAAAGAAGATGGAAGGAATACCCACAGTCGCTGTACCAAAAAGAATTGGTTGACGCTTATCATGGATTGAATTGTGTCACCCCAAAAATATGTCAACTTGTGTAGGCCATGATTCCCAGTATTGTGTTGTTGTCCTCCATTTTGTGACTGTAATATTATGTTAAGAGGGTTAGGGTGGGATTGTAACACCACCATTACTCAGGTCACCTCCCTGATCCAGTGTAAGGGGAGTTTCCTTGGGGTATGGCCTGTACCACGTTTTATCTCTTAAGACATAAAAGGAAAGGGAAGATACAGAGAGTTGGAGACCTCATAGCACCAAGAAAGCAATGCTGGGAGTAGACCGTGTCCTTTGGACCTGGGGTCCCTGTATCTGAGGAGCTCCTCAACCATGGGAAGATTGAGAACAAGGACTTTCCTCCAGAGCCAACAAAGACAGAAAGCCTTCCCCTGGAGATGACACCCTGAATTTGGTCTTATAACCTACTAGGCTATGAAAGAATAAATTTCTCTTTGTTAAAGCCATCCACTTGTGGTATTTCTGTTACAGCAGTACTAGATGACTAAGACAATGCTCAACCATTTCAGGAGGTAGCTTATGATCAAGAACCAGTGGTATTGAAGGAAGCAGTCCAAGCAGCACTGAAGGCACTGGTGAAAAACAAGGCTCCAGGAATTCACAGAATACCAATTGAGATGCTTCCACAAACGGATACAATGCTGGAAACACCCACTCATCTGTGCCAAGAAATTTGGAAGACAGCTATCTGGCCAACCGTCTGGAAGAGATTCATATTTGTGCACTTGTGCACATTCCAAAGAAAGATGATCCAAGAGAATGTGAAAATTATCAAACAATATCATTAATATCACATGCAAGTAAAATTTTGCTGAAGATAATTAAAAACTGGTTGCAGCAGTACATCGACAGAGATCTGCCAGAAATTCAAGTCAGATTCAAAAGAGGATATGGAGCAAGGGATATCATTGCTGATGTCAGATGAATCTTGACTGAAAGCAGAGAATATAAGAAAGACGTTTACCTGTTTTATTGACTATGCAAAGGCATTCAACTGTGTGGATTTAAACAAATTATGGACAATAGTGAGAAGAATGGGAATTATACAACACTTAATTGTGCTCATGTAGTACCTATACATAGACCAGGAGGTGGTTGATCGAACAGAACAAGGGGATACTGCAGGGTTTAAAATCAGGTGCGCATCAGGGTTGTATCCTTTCAATATACTTATTCAATCTGTATGCTGAGCAAAAAATCAGAGAAGCTGGACTATATGAAGAAGAACAGGGCATCAGGATTGGAGGAAGGCTCATTAACAGCTTACGATATGCAGATGACATAACCTTGCTTGTTGAAAGTGAAGAGGACTTGAAGCACTTGCTGATGAAGATCAAAGACCACAGCCTTCAGTATGGGTTATAACACAGAGGAAACAAAAATCCTCACAACTGGACCAATAAGCAACATCATGATAAATGGAGAAAGGATTGAAGTTATCAAGGATTTCATTTTATTTGGATCCACAATCACAGGCCATGGAAGTAGCAGTCAAGAAATCAAATGATGTATTGCATTGGGCAAATCTGCTGCAAAAGACCTGTATAAGATTTTCAAAAGCAAAAGTGTCACTTTGAGGACTAAAGTGCACCTGACCCAAGCCATGGTATTTTCAATCACGTTATATGGATGCAAAAGCTGAACAATGAATAAAGAAGGCAGAAGAATTGACGCCTTTGAATTACGGTTTTGGCAAAGAATATTGAATATACCGTGGACTTCCAGAAGAACAAACAAATCTGTCTTGGAAGAAGTAAGCCAGAATGTTCCTTAGAAGAAAGTATGGTGAGACTTCGTCTCATATACTTTGGATACATTGTCAGGAGGGACAAGTCCCTGGAGAAGGACATCGTGCTTGGTAAAGCAGGGGGCCAGCAAAAAAGAGGAAGACACTCCATGAAATGAATTGACACAGTAGCTGCAACAATGGGCTCAAACATAGCAAGGATTGTGAGGATGGTGCAGAACCCGGCAGTGTTTCATTCTGTTGTACACAGGGTCACTATGAGTCAGAAATGACTCAGCGGTACCTAACAATGACACTTAAGTAAGGGCGTTGTTCTAAGTGCTGAGGATAGAGTGATAACCAAGACACACAACATCCTTGTCCTCAAGGAGTTCTGATGTATAAACAGAAAAACTATGAGTTTTCATGTATTCCTTTAAATGAAAAGTACTATTAAAAAGAAAATAAGAAAAATAGGAATACTAAAAAAATTTTAAACATCTATATATGTAAAAACCCATGAAAAGCAGTTGTTGTAGGGTAGATACTGTCTCACGGTGACCCCATGTGTTTTAGAGTAGAACTGTGCTCCACAGAATTTTCAATGACTGATCTTTCAGAAGTAGATCACCAGACCTTTCTTCTGAGGTGCCACTGGCTGGACTTGAACCTTTGAACCACAAAAAATCAGATTAATTTGTCATTCCTGAAAAAAAAAAGATGTGTAAGGGAGGTATCTGTTACTTATGGGGCTCAAAATAAGACATGTTATGCCAAGATCTGTATTGAAACATTATCAATTCTGAAAATGTACTTTATTAAAAATTAACTGATGAGAAAAAGATAGGAGGAATCTTCCTTCCATTGGAAAGGAAAATTAAGTGCTGTGTTTTTTCGTGGTGGAGGAATGTTTCTCACCTATGTTAGATGACACTCATCTGTTCAGCTCTGCTTAAATTTGATGACTGACTATAAAAAGGTGTGTTCTTAAAATGGCAACTCATTCTTAGACTGTAATTTTAGATTTGGCAATCTCTTGTATTAAATTTTAATTCTCTAACTCTCCTTACTTTTAACTGAATCTCTAAACATCTGGAGGCACTGACCTATTCTTACATCTCTATCCCTGTATCACTGACAAATGCCTGTCATTTGTACCTACTTCAAGAGAATCTTTTAATTTTTAAGGAGTTCTAACTGAAAATATGAACCCAGAATTTAAACCATGTCTTGGAACAAATTTAAAATAATTAGAACAAAATCCATAATTCCAAGTGAAATGTATCAGTTGCAGCAACAACGTGCAGTTGTTCTCAGTAACCAGAATGGAAAAATATCTTCTTTCAACTCTGTGGACACATGGGGTAATATTTGATGGACACCCACGGAGACAGTAGAGATTCCTGGGTCCAGAGCTGCTAATAACTTGCTTTGGGACTATGGAAAAATGATTTCACTTCCCACTGGCTGGGTTTTCACAGCTGGAATAGAAATGGTAATTAGGCTGTTGTTTGACTAAGGCAGGAAAGAAGATTCTGGCTTTGCTTGCCTTACTCCAATAATCCAAACACAAAACATGATATTGTTTTGAATGATCTGAATAACTTCTTCAAACTTTTATTTTATTTGCTAGTTGGAAACCTGATTGAAGCAGGCAGTGGTGTCAGAGCAAAGCTGTTAGAATGAAGCAAAAATGGCTGTGGAGGATCCTGTGAGAGGATCAAATTTCATTAGTCATGTAAGTCTCTCAGAGAAACCATCAAGAGAATGTCTTGGCACTTTAATTTTAATTATAATATAAATGTTTATAATTAATTAGATATCCATAAGAAGTTAAATATCATTGAAAAGTCTTAATAGAATTAATACCAAACCAAAAACCAAACCAGTTGTCACCGAGTCAATTCCAATTCATAGCGACCCTTTAGGACAGAGTAAAAATGTTTTCTAGGCTGTGATCTTTACAGAAGCAGGCTGCCACATCTTTCTCCCAGAGCGCTGGGAGTTTGAGCCACTGAATTTTTGGTTAGCAGTTGAGTGCTGTAACCACTGTACCACCAGGGCTCCTTAATAGAGTTAACATACAAAGTAATAAAACAGGTTCCAAACATTGGTTCAGTCAAATATATGAGGTGCATTGTCTATGCACATGAAACATAGTAGTATCCTTCCTCTAACCTAGATATTCAATCCATTAGAATTAGGTGCCTTTGAACACAGGTGGAAAATGGGAATCATTCAAATATGTAAAACGTAATTAAAAGAACATTTTCCAAGGGAAAATTAATTACGATGGGTAAACATATGGCTATCTCATAACTTAAAATTGAAATTGCCATTTACACATTCTGTAGACTCTAAGAGAATATGAATTCCAGTTTAGAACATAAATGAGTTGGAAAAGGGCAATAATCAATGTGTGTGCTATAGAGCCTTGCTAAATAATTCAGTGACTGCAACAGTATAAGAAAATGTTCTCTTAATGACTAATCAGAGGTGAAACACTAGGGAGGGGTCTCCTTATCAATAGTCCTTCTGAGGCAATACCATTTACATGTTCATATATAATAGAATGGAAAAAGACTATGTCGAAAAGATAATGAGTCTGAAATGAAGTGTTTTATTTGTCAAGGATTTTCTCAATTATCAGAACAGTTCTGACTTAAATAAGAATTCAAGGAGTGTTCATGTGACGCTAGATCGAAAATGTCTCCAAACCTTAATTTCTCATCTCCTACTCTAGTAGGGTACAGAAGAATGGATATTTAATTTGTATGCTATTTTCTAATCCTAATACTATTTGTTAATTCCCAAATGGCTACCTTTGATTTTCCATATGGACTTCCAATTTTCCATGTTTAGCTTTGAAACAACTAATTCTCAAATGTGAATGTTTGATTTTACTGAATCGTGCTTTTCTTGGATCTCTGGATTACTTCTTAAAAAAAATTTGCTAATGATCCAAGAAACTTATTCTACCTGTGGGAAGACATGGTGAAATGTACTGGACTTTGAATAATTTATAGTATCTTTTTAGAAAAAAATAAATAAATAAATATTTTATGTATTTTATGGTAAATAAAACATGTATTTAGAAGAACAATATAAATACTTGATAGGATGCTGGGCAACTCTTTGGAATACCCTTTTGCAGCAGATAGTATATATTTAGATCCATAATATATTTTGTGCATTTGCTTCTAAGGAACAGCTAAGCCAAGGCAGTTTTGTAAGTCACAGTAGCTTCCATATTATACTAGTTATTCTAGGTCAATAGGTTTTCTTTTCAAAGAATGTTGCTTTCCACATCACGTTCAGTTCTTCCTTCCCTCTTTTGGCAATGGAAAAACAAATAGGTGGAAGGACATGCTGTCGGCTTAGAGACTGGGTTGGTAAACCAGCTCATGGAAGTTCAGTGTCGCAAATAATGGATAGACCATGAGCAGGTAAAGGTTAATGAGTTAGAGACTCTGCCACAAATAGCTGTTTCCTAAAGTGTGAAAAAGGAGCCCTGGTGGCGCAGTAGTTAAAATGCTCAACCACAAACCAAAAGTCGGTGATTCAAACCAACCAGTTGTTCTGAGGGAGAAAGATGTGGTAGTCTGCTCCCGTAAAGATCATAGCCTTGGAAACCCTACAGGGCAGCTCTACTCTGTCCTATAGGATCACTATGAGTCGAAATTGACTCAATGGCAATGGGTTAATGTGTAAAAATGAGAGGTTCTTCTAGAAGTACTCGAAATTTTCTTCCAGTTTTCAGAATTCTTAGCTCAGATTGGATGACCCTTACCTTACGTTTTAATGTTCAGAAATGTGAAGAGTTAAAGCCATTTGTTCAATGTTTAATTTTTGTAGCTATTAAAAATAAACAAACTTATTCGAACAAATTTGAAAACCTAGAGGAAATGGACAAATTTCTAGAAACACACTACTTACCTAAACTAACACAAACTGAGGTAGAAAAACTAAATAAACCTATAACAATAGAAGAGATTGAAGAGGTAATAAAAAAAGCTCCCAACAAAAAAAGCCCTGGCCTTGACGGCTTCACTGCAGAGTTCTACAAAACTTTCAGAGAAGAGTTAATGCCACTACTACTAAAGGTATTTCAGAGCATAGAAAAGGATGGAATACACCCAAACTCATTCTATGAAGTCAGTATAACCCTGATACCAAAACCAGGTAAAGACACCACAAAAAAATAAAATTACAGACCATATCCCTCATGAACTTAGATGCAAAAATCCTCAACAAAATTCTAGCCAATAGAATTCAACAACACATCAAAAAAATAATTCACCACAACCAAGTGGGATTCATAGCAGGTGTGCAGGGATGGTTCGACATCAGAAAAACAATTAACGTAAAACAAAAGACAAGAGCCACGTGATCTTATCAACTGATGCAGAAAAGGCATTTGACAAAGTCTAGCATCCATTCATGGTAAAAACTCTCAACAAAACAGGAATAAAAGGGAATTCCTCAACATAATAAAGGGCATTTATACAAAACCAAAAGCCAACATCATCCTAAATGGAGAGAGTCTGAAAGCAGTCTCCTTGAAAACGGGAATCAGACAAGGATGCTCTTTATCATCACTCTTACTCAACATTGTGCTGGAGGTCCTAGCCAGAGCAATAAGTCATGAAAAAGAAATAAAGGGCATCCAGATTGGTAAGGAAGAAGTAAAAGTATCCCCTTTCACAGACGATATGATCTTATACACAGAAAACCCCCAAGAATCTACAAGAAAACTACTGAAACTAATAGAAGAGTTCAGCAGAGTATCAGGATACAAGATAAACATACAAAAATCAGCTGGATTCCTCTACATGAACTAAGAGAACTTCAAAGAGGAAATCACCAAATCAATACCATTTACAATAGCCCCCAAGAAGACAAAGTGCTTAGGAATAAACCTGACCAGAAATGTAAAAGACCTATAAAAAGAAAACTATAAGACACTACTGCAAGAAACCAAAAGAGATTTACATAAGTGGGAAAACATACCATGCTCATGAATAGGAAGACTCAACATTGTGAAAATGCCAATTCTACACAAAGTGATCTACAGATACAATGCAATCCCTGTCCAAATTCCAAATTTTTAAATGAGATGGAGAAAGAAATCACCAACTTCATACAGAAAAGGAAGAGGCCATGGATAAGTAAAGCATTACTGAAGAAGAAGAACAAAGTGGGAGGCCTCATACTACCTGATTTTAGAACCTATTTTACTGCTAAGATAGTCAAAACAGCCTGGTACTTGTACAACAGACACATAGACCAATGGAACAGAATTGAGAATTCAGACGTAAATTCATCCACCTATGAGAAGCCGATATTTGACAAAGGCCCCAAATCCCTTAAATAGGGAAAAGGTAGTCTCTTCAACAAATGGTGCTGGCACAGCTGGATATTCACCTGCAAAAAAAAAATGAAACAAGATCCATACCTCACACCATGTAGAAAAACTAACTCAAAATGAATCAAAGACCTAAATATAAAATCTAAAACAATAAAGATCATGGACAAAAAAAAAAAAAAAAAAAATAGAGACAATGCTGGGAGCCCTAATACATGGCATAAAAAGAATACAAACCATAACTAACAATATGCAAATACCAGAGGAGAAATTAGATAACTGGGAGCTCCTAAAATTCACTTATGCTCATCAAAAAACTTTACCAAAAGTATAAAAGAGAACCTACAGACTGGTAAATAAATATCTGATAAATAAAATATCTGATAAGGGTCTAACCTCTAAAGATACAAGGTACTGGGTACTGCAACACCTCAACAACAAAAAGACAAATAAACCAATTAAAAAGTGGACAAAGGATAAGAACAGACACTTCACCAAAGAAGACATTCAGGTGGCTACCAGATACTTGAGGAAATGCTCATGATCATTAGCCATTAGAGAAATGCAAATCAAAACTATAATGAGATACCATCTCAAGCCAACAAAGCTGGCCCTAACCCAAAAAACAAAATAATAAATGTTGGAGAGGTTGTGGAGAGACTGGAACACCTATGCACTGCTGGTGGGAATGTAAAATGGTACAACCACTTTGGAAATCAATTTCGTGCTTCTTTAAAAAGCTAGAAATAGAACTACCATATGACCCAGCAATCCAACTCCTTGAAATATATCCTAGAGAAATAACAGCCATCACACAAATAGATATATGCACACCCACGTTCATTGCAGCACTGTTGACAACAGCAAAATGATGGAAACAACCTAGGTGCCCGTCAATGGATAAATGGATGAACAAATTATGGTATATACACACCTTGAAATACTACACAATGATAAAGAACAATGATGGATCCATGAAACATCTCACAACATGGATGAATCTGGAGGGCATTATGCTGAGTGAAATTAGTTGCAAAAGGACAAATATTGTATGAGATTTCTGTTATAAGAACTCAAGAAAAGCTTTAAAGACTGAAGAAAACATTCTTTGATGGTTATGAGGGTGGGGAGGGAGGGAGAGGAGAATTCACTAACCAGATAGTAGACAAGAATCATCTTAGGCGAAAGGAAGACAACACACGATACCGGAGAAGTCAGCACAGCTGAACTAAACCCAAAACTAAGAAGTTTCCTGAACACACCCAGACAATTTGAGGGACACAGTAGCTGAGGCTGGTGTCTGGGGACCATGGTTTTGGGGAATATCTAGGTCAACCGGCATAACAAAATTTATTAAGAAAATGTTCTTCATCCCACTTTGGTGAGTGGCATCTGGGGTCCCAAAAGCTTGCAAGCAGCCATCTAAGATGCATTAATTGGTCCCACTTGGAACAAAAGAAAATGAAAAATATCAAAGGCACAAGGAATATATTATCTCAAGAGACAAAAAGACTGCATAAATGAGAGACTCCATCAGTCCGAGACCAGAAAAACTAGATGGTGCCCGGCTACCACCAACGACCGCCCTGACAGGGAACACAACAGGGAATCCCTGCTAGAGAGGGAGAAGAGTGTGGAGCAGAACTCAAATTCAAGTAAGAAGACCAGACTTAAAGGTCTGACTGAAATTGGAAGAATCCCTGAAGCCATGGTCGCGGACGCTCTGTTAACCCAGAAAAACCATTCCTGAAGCCCATTCTTCAGACGAAGATTGGACTGGACTGTAAAATATAAATAATACTTGTGAAGAGTGTGCTTCTTAGTTCAAGCAGATACACAAGACCAAAAGGCGGGCTCCTATCCGGAGGCAGAATGAAAAGGCAGGAAAGGGACAGGAGCTGGTTGATGAGGAGCTGGTCGAATGAACACAGGAAATCCGGGGTGGAAGGAGGGTGTGTGCTGTCATGTTATAGAGATTGCAGCTAATGTCACATAATAATGTGTGTATAAATTTTCGTATGAGAAATTAACTTGAGCTGCAAACTTTCACCTAAAGCACAATTAAAAAAAAAAAAACTATCACGGATTGAGATATAAACTTAAGCACCTTCATACTTCATAACTTTTCTTGACTGAAGATTTAGTGGTACCGCAGTCTCAAGTAGAGAGGATATAGATTCAAGTTGTCTGATTTCCATTTACCTTTATCTATGCACGATTTAATCTGCTGCAAAGACCTCCTTAAAATCCCATTGCTGTTGAGTCGATTCCGAGTTATGGTGACCCTAAAGGATGGAGTAGAGCTGCCCCATAGGGTTTCCAAGGAGTACCTGGTGAATTCAAACTGCCGACCTTTTGGGTAGCAGCCATAGCTCTTAACTACTGCGCCACCAGGGTTAAGATCTCTTTAAATTGTTGTAAAGCAAAGATGTCACTTTCAGAGCTAAGGTGCACCTGCCCTAAGCCATTTCAGTTGCCTTCATATGCACGGAGAAGCTGGACAATGAATAAGGAAGACCATAGAAGAATTGATATCTTTGAAGGACGGTGTTGGCGAAGAATATTGACTATACCGTGGATTGCCAGAAGAACAAATAAATCTGTCCTGAAAGAAGCACAACCAGAATACTCCTTAGAAGGGAGGATGGCAGACTTAGTCTCATGTACTTTGGTTGTGTTATCATGATGGTTCAGTTCCTGGAGAAGGACATCCCACTTGTTAAAGTACAGGGTCAGTGAAAAAGAGGAAGACCCTCTACGAGATGGATCAATGCAGTGGCTGCAACAATGGGCTCAAATACAGCAATGACTGTGAGGATGGTGCAGGGCTGGGCAGTGTTTTGCTCTGTTGTACATAGGGTAGTCCTATGAGTTGGAACCAACTGGACAGCACCTAACAAGAATAACAACATGCAGGATTTAAACACACACACACACTCATGCTAAAGTGTACAAGTGGACTACTGCTCTCCTGTGGGGTTTACATTAAATGATTCCTAGCTTTACTACTGGGGAAAAAACTGAAGTTGTCAATGATTTCGCTCTGCTTGGATCAGCAATCAATGTCCATGGAAACATCAGTCAAATCTGCAGCAAAAGACTTCTTTAAAGTTTTGAAAAGCAAAGATTTCACATTGATGATTAAGGTGTGCCTAATCCAAACTATAGTCCTTTCAATTGTCTCCTATGTGTGCAAAAGCTGGACAATGAAAACAGCAGACAGAAGAAGAGCTGGTCTGTTCAAACTCTGGTGTTGGCAAAGAATACCGAGTATACTGTGGACTGCAAGAAGAAGGAACAGATCAGTCTTAGAAAAAATACAACGAGAATGCTCCTTAGAAACAAGGACGGTGAGACTTCAGCTTGCTTACTTTGGACATGTCATCAGATAAGACCAATCGCTAGGAAAGGATATCATGTTTGGTAAACTGGAGGATCAACGAAAGCAAGGGAAACCCTCAGTGAGATGGTTTGACACAGTAGCCACAACGATGGACTCAAACATGCCAACTATCATGAAGACAGCACAGGACAGGGCATTATTTCATTCTGTTATACATAATGTCTCCGTTAGTCGGACTCGAGGGAGCAACTACCAGCAGTTTCCTATAGAGGCTTTAGTGGTCCGGTGGTAGCAGTGTCCCCTTCCATGAGAGAGACTTGGGTTCAATTCTTAGCCAACGCACCTCATGCGCAGCCACCACCTGTTGGTCGGTGGAGGCAGTGCTGTCACTAGAGTTGGTGTCACACAGTGCAGTAACTCATGGTGTCACCACCCCCATGGAGCTCCTCCTGTACCAGACCATACAGATGCCTTACTAATCTTTTTTGTACTAACGTTACCTGTAAATCGTAATTCCCGTATATCATTGAGTGTAATGGCAATTGTAGTGACATAAACAACTAGCAAAATGAAAATTACACCTTTAAATTACAATAGCATATGTACAGCCTACATGTAGTTACGTTTACATCATTTCATGTGGTTAAAGTGAAAATTCGGTAAGAAAACAATAGAATTAGAAGTAAAAACGTTTATGAACTACATACATCCAAATTTTGTTCACTTTAACATTAAACTTTACCATTGCATGAGATACATTAATGGATTAGGTTTTTATAATCCATAATGGCTCAAATAATGTAGAGGTTGTAGACAAATGCATAGGGAAGCATATTCATAAATGAAATAATACCATAAAAATAAACAGGAACAAATACACAAGCATTTCAGCAATTAGTGAACATCTGGGTTAAAACAGAGCTTCCTTTCCTGGCCTTCAAAGCTGTGAACTTGTGAATCACTTCATGGAAATCAATGCCTTTTATCAACTCACTTTCAACTGATAATATTGAAAGACGGGAAAGCCTTGATTGTCCCATGGTAGATTGCAAATAATTCTTTATAAGTTTCAGCTTTGAAAGTCTCCTCTCACATGAAGCCACAGACACACAGATCATCAGAAATCGTTTCAGGCTTAGTGAAGGGTTGCGAGAGATTCTACCAAGTCCCATTCAGCTATGAATGTCAACACGTCTAATGTTGCCTAATCTTAGGCTTCTTCCAGATCAATCTCTACTGCTTCCAAGTACCTTCTCAGCCTTGGCATTTCTATTAAAAGTTCACTCTTGGGTTGTTGTTGTTATTGTTGTTAGGTGCCGTCAAGTTGGTTCTGACTCATAGCGACCCTGTGCACAACAGAACGAAACGATTGCAAGGATGGTCTTGCTCCATCCTTGCAATCGTTATGCTTGAGCTTATTGTTGCAGCCACTGTGGCAATCCACCTCGTTGAGGGTCTTCCTCTTTTCTGCTGACCCTGTATTATGTGACACTCTTTTCCAGGGACTGATCCCTCCTGACTGATTACTCTTGGGTACCGCATCATAAAAAGTCATCACTTTCAGAGTGGATACTTTTCAATCTTTTTCAGTGGGAGATATGCGACTCTTTGCTTGAACAGCCTCAAACATGGCTACTAATTCCTTGATGGCTTTTGATCTGATCTGGAGTTCAAAATGAAAGCGACCAATGCACTCAAGTTTCTTCTTGCAGGGGGAGTCCAACGTCGCTTGCCCGCTCCCCATCCCCTGCCATCCTCTCCTTGAACCTAGCTCTTCCCTCTACTGCAATTCCGTATTTGCCTGACTTTAAAAGCACCTGTTCAGCTGCGTGCTCCACTGTGTGACTGCACTCCTCGAGCAGAAAGTCTTAGCACTTCTAGCTTTATCACCGCCTTGTCAAGAGTTAAGCCCTTAGTCTGCAGGTACTGATGTGTAAGATTAATTTCCTGAGTACATCACACCAGAAACACAGGTAGCACAGAAAAGTGAAATCACAGACAGCAGGCAAAGGATCTCGTGCTGCTCCTCTTGTGTCCACATCTTCACGTGACACCAGAAACTTATCGAACTTTTCTTTAACTGGCTTAACTGCAGCATGATGGGCACACGGTGTGTTGATAGGCTTCTCGCTGACATTCCAGTAGGTCAATTCGCATGCCCCATTGATGGGTGGAAGCAGCAAAGAAAGAAAACATTGTTTCAAGAGTTCCAAAAAATGTCACACATGGTACATTTTCAGCAAAACTGTGCTGACTGCACAAGTTAAGTGAATGGTCCACATATGCATTAAAAATACCTGTCTTGTTCTTTCCCTTAAGAATGGATTGATTCCTCTGTGGATTTCAGCCTACTGGCAACATTATCATGAACTTGAACGTGGCACATCATTATGTCAAGCCCATCACTTTCCAGTTTTTCAAGAAGGTCAGAACTGAGGGCAACAGCTTTTTTTCCCCTTTAAAGGGAAAAATCCTAGAAAGACTTCTTTCACTTCAACTTTCCTATTGTGGATTTTTACATATCTGATCACTTTGGACATCTGGTGAGTATGTGATATGTCAGGTGTAGTGTTGAACATAACCCCAATGTACTTCCCAGACTTTCAGTCCATGACAAGATTCTCTTGCACATGATTTTCCAGGGCACTTATAAGCCCATCCTGAGTTTTTGGTGCAAGATAAGAGACTGATAACTTTAAGTTTACGTGTGCTCTGCTTCAATGGCTTTAGGTGCTCTCTCAGCACCGGATTGTATTTTGAGGGCGTCTCAACCATCTTAAGAAAATTCCTTTTATTCATTGAAGATTCATCTTCCTGTGGCCACGGAATGCCAGATTCTGTTTGGCAAGAAACAATGTGCTAGCAAAGCAATCTGTGCAAGACGACCCTCCATCTTTTCTTCTCCATTTCCATTAAAGCAACAGTTTCGGTGTCAATATTTTTGTGCAGCCTCAGTCCTGCTGCCAATGTTTTCCACTTTTCAAGGCAACGTCAGTGCTCTCTGGATGTCTCATGGTTATGTACTTTCAGGCTCAGTTTCCAACACTTCTGAAACCCAGTCACAAATGTGGGTGTCGTATCTGTATCACTAATGGCAAACAGTTGGCAACAGAAACAGTAGAAACTCTCGCTGATGAGTGAGTAAACCATCCTTGACCGCAGAATTTTCTCACCATTTGGCATCACCTTGTAAAACTGCTCTTTAGAAAGCTGGTGCGCGACTCCCTTTGCTTTTGCATTTTGCCTTGCTGTAACACTGGAAGGCCCATCTTCCCCTTTTGATGATTTCGACCCGAAAATGATCGGAACTGTTATCTCCCAGAAAGAAACATCACATAAAATTTGCAAATCTTTCTCCTTAACCTCACTCATCTCATTTACAGTATCCTGGCTAGAGTTACTTTCAGTACTCTCTAATGCTTCAAATTCTGCCATTTTCACTTTTTGCTCTCCTGCAGAATGTATGCTGGCATCAGGAGAGTCAGCTTTATCAACTGGAGACTGACAAGCAGCACCTTTTGCTGAACCCTGGCCATTGTCTGGTCTTTTGACGTATTGAAACATGGATCCAGCAAGTGTTTCGAGTGATTTAATCCTTGCCTCTTTTGCTTTCCTTTGCTGGAATCCACTTGGCCTCTTTGATTTACATACTCCATGTGTCACGGTAGACTATCCCTGCACAATAAAAAAAAAAAAGATAAGTTGACAATATTTGAAAAAAATAAGAAAATGTAAATCTATTGGATATGTTAGTTCTATCAAATGTAAATTTTAATGGGTCACTATTTTTTAAACCATAATTCAAACTTAAGCCCTGGAAATTTCATCAAAATCAGGTATGTACATGGGAGAAAATGATTTTTTAAAGACAATTTTAAAAAGACTAAAATTAAAAAAACTGAATTTCAGATTTAAGTTATATTCTAAACATGTATCAAGAAACATAGCATTTCCCCTACTTCATGTTTTAAACTGTCATTTTCTCTATTTAGTCATTAAAAAATTATAAAATCAATAATTGTTATGTCAGTTTATTATCAATTTAAATCATAGCATAATATGTGATAAATACAGTTGTAAATTTCTTAAATGTAGCATTTCTTAGATTACCTGAACAGTAATAACAAATTATTTTGTGAAATCTTTCTACATTGAATTACAACATTGTTAGTTATGTTATTAGTAACCAAGCAGAAGTCTTTTAAAATTTTTCTCCTTTTCCTTTAATTACTACTTCATTCTCAAAAAAGTTATTGGTATAGGTTCCCAAATACTAATTACCACAATATTGTAGCTAAAACACCAGAAAATGTGACACAATCAGCAACTATAGAAACACTGGTAGCAAGGAAAAAGACAGCGTGTTCTTGTAGCGCATTCTTGTAGCACTTGCAGACGAAATCACATGATTCAAAGTGTCATTGTAATTGGATAATAATGACAGCTCCGACTGGAGCACATTAGAAGTTTCAAAAAATAAACTAGCATAGAGTTTTAGTCTTGTAATTATATTGATACTTGTAAGATGGGTTTATGAAAAATGTTTTTGATGTTATAACTAACTACAGGGATATTTTTATGAAAAATTATAAATTTCTGCTGAAACACTGCACAAAAATTTTATAGACAGCCATTTTGGCATCAACCCCTCTGACAGTGTCCCCAAGTGTGGTCTGCATCCCCTGCATCCCCTTAGTAACACCGCTGAGCAGAGGTTTGCATGTTGCTATAATGCTGAACAGGCTTCAGTGGAGTTTCCAGACTAAGATGAACTTGGCAGAAAGGCCTGGAAAACTGTGGAGCACAATGGTCTGATCCTCAAAGCATCATGGGAATGGCACAGGACTGAGCAGTGTTTTATTCCGTTGTGCTAGGAGTCCTCACGAGTCCAAGGGCTGACTCCACAGCAGCTAACACAGCAGCAGCTTTCAGATGCTACTCCAGACCAGTCCCGTGTGCCTCCTTACAAAGGGGAAGGGAAACAGGATTTATTAAATACTTACTATATATTCTTTGCAACAACTTTGTGTGATAGGTATTTTTATGTAATTAATTAATTGATTAGAATAGTCAAAATGTGTACCTACTATTTAATTCAAAAAGTACAAAGGAATATACAGTGAAAAGCAAGCCCCCTTCCACTCAAACATTTCTTCTTTGATGGGCAACCATTGTTACCAGTTCATAATACTTTCAGGGATACTTGATGAATACTCCTCTTTTTCTAAGACAAGACAGATGGCACCATGCTATGCACGGTGCTCTGCACCTTGATTTTTGTTCACTTAATATCAAGATTGATATTTTATCCCAATTTCCAATGAGGAAATTGAGGCTCAGACTGGCTGACTTAGCCACTGGTGGGACTGAGATTTCAAATCTCTATGGGATGGATTGACACAGTGGCTACAACAATAGGTTCAATCATAGCAACAATTGTGAAGAGGGCACAGCACTGGGCAATATTTCATTCTGTTATGCATGAGGTCACTATGAGTCGGAGTCAGCTCAACCACACCTAACAAGAACAACACGACTTTAAAACTCAGGTTTATTTTACCTCCCTTTGTTGCCACCTAAAGACTGGGGTGATTTTTCATTTATACACAGTAGTGACTGCCACCAAGCTTAAGTGGACTTGCAAAGCACCTAAAGTCTGTCCCTTCCTCTCCCTTCATACATTCTATTCCCACCTTCTTGAATCCTCTCCCCAACCTTAAGCTTCTAGTACCTACATACAGCTCAAACACACCACTTTAGCTCAGTCCTTATAATAGAACTTGTTCATTTCAGAAATGCCTGGTGCCCCCAAATTCTCTCTCCTTTCTACTCTTCACTAAAAATCAGTTTCTTTTTTTCCTTCCTCTTTAAATATTTTTATTGTGCATTAGGAGAAAGCTTGGGCAGCAAATTAATTTCTCATTTGATAGTTTGTACACAAAGTGTTTCATAACATTGGTTCCATTTCCCACAATGTGCCTGCCCTTCCCTCATCTCCATCCTAGGTTCCTCATTTCCTTTCATCCTGGATTATTACCTCTTCCTGCCTTCTCATCTTTGCTTTTGGGGAAGTGTTTAGATCTCGTTTAATAGGTTGTTCTAAGGAATGCATTGCTCTTGGGTGTTGTTTATTTTATGGGCTTGTCTATGATTTGGCTGATGGGTGGTTTCTGCTAATGGTTTCACTTTAGGCTCAGAAGGGTGTCTTAGGTCCATAGTCTCTGGGGTTCCTCCGGTCTCTGTTAGACCCGTAAGTCTGGTCTTTTTTGTGAACTTGGTTTTTTGTTCTGCAATTTTTCTCCTGCTTTGTCTTAGATCCTCTGTTGTGATCCCAGTCAGAGTGGTCGGTAGTGGTAGCCAGGCACCATCTAGCTCTTCTGGTCTTGGGGTCGTATAGGTTGTGGTTCATGTGGTTCACTAGTCCTTTGAACTAATTGCTCTTTGGGGTCTTTAGTGTTCTTAATTTTCTTTTTCTCCAAATGGTAAGAGGCTGATAGTTGTATATTAGATGGTTGCTCACAAGCTTTTAAGACCCCAGATGGTACTCACCAAAGTAGGATGCAAAACTTTGTCTTGATTATGTTGTGCCAATTGATGTAGATGTCCCCAAACCTGTGGTCCTTCACCTTCAAACCTAGGAACTTCATCCCAGGAGGCGTTTGGTTATGTCTAAGAAGTTGCCTGACTGTGGCACTTGTGTGCTCTATTGTCTATATTGATATATAAGCAACACTTACAGCTACGTCTATAGAGATATCCATCACCAGACCTCTATCTACAGATGGGTGTGTTCCCTGATGTCCTCCCACACCTCTTATCATATCTATGTATCCATATAGCTATGTATCCACTCATAAATCAGTGTTTGTTAACACTATTGTTGTAAGACTGTCTATGCTGTAGTAATTACTGTTATTGCCCTCTGTTCTTGTATTCCTTTCAGTGTCCTTCCGTGCCTTGGTCATGTTTTGCTAACGTCCTCCATATTGTGTATTATTGCCTTTCCCTTCACCAAAATTAACATGTCTTCTATTTCATAATTCTCCTCCCTCATCCCTGGGAACCATCAAAGCAGAGTTTTTTTTTTCTAAATAATTTAGATATTTGGCAATCTATCTGGGGAAAGTATACCACATGAGGGCAAGGGAGGACTATCCAAGAACTCTCTCCTCCCGCCACACAGGCAGACACACAGTCTGGACTAGATGATCGCAACTCCTTATGCGTGGTGCAAGCGGTTAACACATTCAGCTGCTAACTGAAAATATGGATGTTTGAGTCCACCCAGCATTGCCTTGGAAAAAGGCCTGGAGATCTACTTCTGAAAAATCAGCCATTGGAAACCCCGTGGAGCACAGTTCTAGTCTGATACACATGAAGTTGCCATGCGCAGTCTGAATCAACTCGAGGACAACTGGTATTTTATCAGTCTTAGTAGAAAGATGAGCTCATGGCCTAGACTGGACCCTTCCTTAAGATTTTTTGAACTGAAGTTGATCTAAAAAAGGTCTCTTTGTGAACCTGTAAGGACAAATGTGTGGACACACACCCTACGGCTGTGTCCTCTGCTAGGTGAAGAGAGCCTTTTGCAAAAGGAGAGAATGAAGCTCACATGCTAAGTGTTCAAAAAGGGCTTTCCAAGGGGATTTGAACATACGCACATGGTTCTGTACCTTGCTTTTTCATTGATATTGAGACTGGTATTTTACCCCCATTTTAAAATGAGGAAAATGAAGTTCAGAGAGGTAAAGGTGACTTAGAGATTGGTGAGATCTCTCTAGACAGATGGAGAACAAATAAAAATTAGCCAAGAGCTGGTGGGATGGTGGTGGTGGATAGATGGGGCATACAGGGGAGGATTTTAGCAAAGAGACTATAACATGTGCAAAAGTCCAGAAGCAAGAGGGAACACGCCATGGTAGCAGAACTGCAAGAAGGTCAGTGTGGCTGGAGTATAAGATGATAAAAGGAGCCTGGAGAGGTGGGGGGTGCTTGAGTTCCATAGCAATGCTAAGGACTGTGGGTGTTAACATAAGGGCATGTGATGTGGTAGGAGTGGTTTTAGAAGAAGGAGGGGGTGGGAGTTTCATGAGGTGCCATCTGTGCTCTCGGTTACAAATCCATTGCCATTGAGTCAATTCTGACTCATAGCAACCCTATAGGACACAGTAGAAACGCCCGATACGGTTTCCAAGGAGCAGCTGGTGGATTCAGACTGCCGACCTTTCGGTTAGCAGCCGAATACTTAACCACAGTGCCACCAGGGCACTGAGCATGAGTAATTGACATGGACAGAGGTAGAATTTAGTGGAAGGATATCTATTAGCTAATTCTGGAAATATCAGGAGGGCTAGAGAACAGGGCTTGGAAAATGGACATGTACCAAGGAAGGCCAGACAATAAAAACAATCCTGCCAGGGCTTCACACCTGATGCTGCTCCATGGACACTGGACACCACCAGTGCACAGAACTCTCATGGATGCCACCGTCACCACGCTGGGAAATTTCCCAACTGTCCCTGAAGTTTGGAACCAATCCCCTTATATTCAAAGTTTTGGAGGTGAGTGTCTGGTTGGCCAAGCCTGGATCACAGACCTATAGACTTAGCTGCCAGAAGGTCTGCCTCCTACAGGGTTCAATAGTGGGAGTGTGCCCTGCTCCCACCAAAACTCACATAATGTGGAATTTTTCCCACCATATAGACAAAAGAGGACAGTGCGGTTAGAATACAGAGCAGCCAGAAAAAAAGGCAAACATCTGCTGCTTGTGATCAGGTTTGCATTCCAGAGTGATCACTCTTTCTGCTGTTTGGACGATGGAGGGGATCTTGTGATGGGGTGAGGGTCCAACTGCCTGCAGTGAAATCAACTAAGAGGCTGTTTCAGTAACCTAGGTAAGTGAGAGGTTGGTGGCCTGGACCGTGGAAATGACAGGTGGCAGTGTAGGTGGAGAGAAATGAATGCACTCTGATGTTCATGATGCATAGCTGAAATGGTTTATTGATCATTTAACGTGTGATGGTTGTTGTTGTTAGGTGCCATCCAGTCCATTCTGATTCACAGTGACCCCAAGTGACAGAAGAGAACTGCCCCACAGGGTTTTCTAGGCTGTAATCTTTACAGAAGCAGATAGTCAGGTCTTTCGGTTAGTAGCTCAACACTTAACTGTTGGGCCATCAGGACTCCTTTGAATGCGTGGAGAGTAGCGTAAAGAAACAGCCAAGTCTCTAGCTTGGGCAGCTTGTTGGCTAGTGTGCTTCTCACTTAGAGAACACGGGAGGGAATGGAATCCCTACTAGGTAAGTTTACCTCTGCTTTGCAGCTGAAGAAACTCAGGGAGGTTAACTATCTTGCTCACAGTCATATATCCAGTCAGCAGCAGAGCCAGATATACACCAGATTCGTCTGAATAAAACAAACTTCGTGCTCTTTCTCTTACAAGATGTCGTCTCTGAGTATCAGAATTGGAAGACCATGGCATTATCTATTACAACTTTGGTTCTAAATTTGTACATGTCATTTTTGCCAAAGAAATACTTCCAATTGAGACTTAAAATGGAAAGAAATACATTGTCATAGGAAAAGAACTTGCTGGAACTTGTCAGTCTATGGCCAATACATTTTTCTAGTCTTTCATTATACTTTGTACTGATTAGTGGCTAAAGTTCCCCCTTATACTTACTCTTGTATCGTTACTGTTACTGTGCTCAGGATTTCTAAAGACTACTGAATTTTTCTGAGAAAAAGAAATGGATTGTTTAGCTAGGAAAAAAAAAATCTGTTTCATATTATAGTCTAGAATTTCCATGCCTTCATTTATTTAACAAATCTTTATGCTGTACCTAGTGCCCTAAACACTGAGAATACAACAATAGGACAAAAAAAGTTATTCGCCTTCATGAAACCTCTCTTGTAGTTGGGAGGGACTGACAATAAATAAATAAATATATATTTGGTGATGATAAGTGTAATGGAAAACATAAAGCAAGGTAAGGAAATAAGAAGCAGTGGGCATCTAGGGTGGGGGTATTTTCTATTTTATTAAAACAGCATTTGAATAAACTAAAGGAAATGAGAAGGAGCCCTGCTGGCGCAACGGTTACGTCCTCAACTGCTCAGCAAAATGCCGGTGGTTGGAAAGCACCCAGAGGCTCCACAAGAGAAAAGAGCTGATGTACCGCTCCCGTAAAGATTACAGCCAAGGAAACCCTATGAGGCAGTTCTACTCTGTTACATGGGGCTGCTAAAAGTCAGAGTCTACTTGATGGCACACAACGGCAAAGGAAATGAGGGAGTAAGCCCTGAATATATCTGAAGCAAGAGCTTTAGAGGCAGAAGAAAGAGAATTGCAAGGCCAAAGGCACTGTGGCATAATCGTTTTTAATCTCACGGTTCATGAATGCATCATGCATTCCCTTTTTCACAGCAGGAGGAGAGGGCTAGAAGGAGGCAGGAAGAAAATTATGAGGATTTTGTATGATTCCAAAATATTTCTAAATATTTTCCCTCTATTTTAAAACATAAGATCATGTTCTAGAATTATGTCTGGGAGAAACGTGCTTTTAAGGATTCTGAATTGCCAGTGAAAAGAAAAGGTGCATCACTTAGGTCAACAGAGCTAGAAACGTTCTGCTGAGAGAAATCTGCATGCTTGTAAGCGGGAACCTAAGTGGTCACAAAAATGAGTAGTGATGAATATCATTCATGTTAATTGCTACTGACTGTAAAATCAGACTTATTTTCTAATTTTCCCTTCTCTTTATTTTTAGAGGCAGCTGTAAAATCAATCCTAATTTCGAATGCTAAATATAGGAATGGAACAATTGGGAACTTGCAATTCTGCTGGCTTTTGAACAACGAATAAAAAGCATTGAATATTTTGCATGGTTTCATTTGGTTTTAAAGCTTTGATAATATTTACAAACTTGGTTTTAGCACATTGAGTAGTTAGATGTCCTGTTAAGAACCTGTGTGGAACCTTGGATATACTTCACAGAACAAACATTTGTGGAGACACTTGTCTCATCCCTGATTTGAAAGAAATTGCTTTCATTAAGCAATCAAACAAGCAAGAGGCTGTCTTTTGGTCTGAGATGTTAACTTTTTAACATTTTCTTAGAAGCTGCTTGTCTTAGTCATCTAGTGCTATTGTAGCAGAAATGCCACAAATGGGTGACTTTAACAAATTTATTTGCTCACAGGTTAGGAGGCTAGAAGTCTGAATTTAGGGTGCTGGCTCTAGAGGAAGGCTTTCTCTTTCTATTGGCTCTTGGGGAAGATCCTTGTCTCCATTCAGCTTCTGTTTCTTTGTTCCTTGGAGACCTCATGTGGCATTGCATTGATCTTCCCCAGGCTGTGTTTTTTTTTAATTTTTTTTTTGTTGCTTGCTTAATCTGCTCTTTTATATCTCAAAATAAATTGATTTAAGACACACCCTACAATAATACTGCCTTGTTAACATAACAAAGACAACCCTATTCCCAAACGGGATTATAAAACCAAAAAAAACCTGTTGTCATTGATTCTGACTTATAGCGACCCTATAGGACAGAGTAGAACTGCCCCACAGTGTTTCCAAGGCTGTAATCTTTATGGAAGCACATTGTAACATCAGAACAGCTGGTGGGTTTGAACTGCCGACTTTTCAGTTAGTGGCTGAGGACTTTAACCACTGCACCATCAGGACTCCTAAAAAAATATGAATTGTAAATCCTACTATGTTATTGTTGCTGTTAGGTTTCCTAGAGTTGGTGCTGGCTCATAGCGACCTTATGCACCAGAGAACGAACACTGCCCAATCCTGCGCCATCCTTAAAATTGTTGTTATGCTTGAGCCCATTGTTGCAGTCACTGTGTCAATTCATTTCGCTGAGGGTCTTCCTCTTTTCTGCTGACCCTGTACGTTACCAAGCATGATGTCCTACTCCAGAGACTGATCCCTTCTGACATCATGTCCAAAGTATGTAAGACGCAGTCTTGCCATTCTTGCTTCTGAGGAGCATTCTGTCTGTACTTCTTCCCAAGAAAGATTTGTTCGTTCTTTTGGCAGTCCATGGTATATTCAATATTCTTTGCCAACACCACAATTCAAAGGCATCAATGCTTCTTCAGTCTTCCTCATTCATTGGCTAGCTTTCACATGCATATGAGGTGATAGAAAATACCATGGCTTGGGTCAGGTACACCTTAGTCTTCCAGGTGACATCTTTGCTTTTCAACACTTTAAAGAGGTCTTTTGCAGCAGATTTACCCAATAAAATGCATTGTTTGATTTCTTGACTGCTGTTTCCATGGCTGTTGATTGTGGATCCAAGTAAAATGAAATCCTTGACAACTTCAATCTTTTCTCCATTTATCATGATCTTGCTCATTGGTCCAGTTGTGAGGATTTTTGTTTTCTTGATGTTGAGGTGTAATCCATACTGAAGGCTGTGGTCTTTGATCTTCATGAGTAAGTGTTCAAGTCCTATTCACTTTCAGCAAGCAAGGTTGTGTCATCTGCATAATGCAGGTTGTTAATGAGTCTTCCTCCAATTTTGATGCCCTGTTCTTCTCCATATAGTCCATCTTCTTGAATTTCTGGCTCAGCATTATAGACTGAAGAAGTATGGCAAAGGGATACAACCCTGATGCACACCTTTCCTGACTTTAAACCACACACTATCCCCTTGTTCTGTTCAAATGATTACCTCATTACCTATGTACAGGTTCCTTATGAGCACAATTAAGTGCTCTGGAATTTCCATTCTTTGCAATGTTATTCATAATTTGTTAAGATCCACAGAGTCAAATGCCTTTGCATAGTCAATAAAACACAGGTAAACATCTTTCTGGTATTCTCTGCTTTCAGCCAGGATCCATGTGACATCAGCAATGATATCCCTGGTTCCATGTCCTCCCCTGAATCTGGCTTGAATTTCTGGTAGTTCCCTGTCAATGTATTGCTGCAGCTGCTATTGAATGATCTTCAGCAAAATTTTACTTTTATGCGATATTAACGATATCATTTGATAATTTCTGCATTCAGTTGTATCACCTTTCTTTGGAATGGCCACAAATATAGGTCTCTTCAAGTCAGTTGGCCAGGTAGCTACATCCGTTTGTTGAAACATCTCAATTGGTATTCCATCAATTCCTGGAGATATGTTTTTCACTGCACTGCCTTCAGTGCAGGTTGGACGTCCTCCTTCAGTACCCTTGGTTCCTGATCACATGCTACCTTCTGAAATGGTTGAATGTCGACCAATTCTTTTGGTGTAGTGACTCTGTGTATTCCTTCCATCTTCTTTTGATGCTTCCTGTGTCGTTTAATATTTTTCCCATAGAATTCTTAAATATTGCAACTCTATGCTTGAATTTTTTCTTCAGTGCTTTCAGCTTGAGAAATGCTGAGCGTGTTCTTCCCCTTTGGTTTTCTAACTCCAGGTCTTTGCACATTTCATTATAATACTTTGTCTTCTGGAGCTGCCCTTTGAAATCTTCTGTATAGCTTTTTACTTCATCATTTCTTCCCTTAGCTTTAGCTACTTGATTGATGTTCAAGAGCAAGTTTCAGAGTCTCTTCTGACATCCATTTTGGTCTTTTTTTTTTTTTTTTTCCTGCCTCTTTAATAACCTCTTGCTTTCTTCATGTATGATATCCTTGATATTGTTACACAACTCGCCTGGTTTTGGTTACTAGTATTCAACGTGTCAAATCTATTTGTGAGATGGTCTCTGAATTCAGGTGGGATATACTCAAGTTCATACTTGTCTCTTGTGGACTTGTTCTAATTTTCTTCAGCTTCAACTTGAAGTTGCATATGAGCAATTTTTAATATTTTCCCTAGTCGGCCCCTGGCCTTGTGACTGATGATACTTAGCTTTATCATTGTCTTTACAGATGTAGTCGATTTGATTCCATCTGGACCTCCATGTGGTGAGGTCCACATGTATAGTCGCTGTTTATGTTGTTGAAAAAAGTATTTGCAATAAAGTTGTTGGTCTTGCAAAATTCTCTCATGTGATCTATGGCACATCGTTTCTGTCACCAAGGACATATTTTTCAACTACTGATCCTTCTTCTTTGTTTCCAAATTTTGCTTTCCAGTGACCAGTAATTATCAATGCGTGTTAATTGCATGTTTGATCAATTTCAGATTGCAGAAGTTGGTAAAAATCCTCAATTTCTTCATCTCTGGCCTTAGTGGTAGGTATGTAAATTTGAGTAATAGTCTTATTAACTGGTCTTCCTTGTAGACAAATGGTTATTATCCTGTCACTGACAGCATTGTATTTCAGGATAGATCTTGAAATGTTCTTTTTGACAATGAATGCAACACCATTCCTTTTCAATTTGTCATTCCCGGCCTAGTAGCCTATATGATTGTCTGATTCAAAATGGCCAATACCAGTCCATTTCATCTCACTAATGCCTAGGATATCAAAGTTTATGCGTTCCATTTCATTTTTTATGATTTCCAATTTTCCTAGATTCGTACTTTGTACATTCCACATTTGGATTATTAATGGATGTTTGTAGTTGTTTCTTCTCATTTTGAGTCATGCCACATCAGCTAATGAAAAAAAAAAAATAGTAGTCCAGAAAACTTGACTCCATCCACGTCATTAAGGTCATCTCTACTTTGAGGAGGCAGCTCTCCTCTAGGTGTCTTTTGAGTGCCTTCCAACCTGGGGGGCTCATCTTCTGGCACTCTATCAGACAACGTTCCACTGCTATTCATCAAGTTTTTACTGGCTAATTCTTTTAAGAAGTAGACTGCCAGTTCCTTCTTCCTAGTCTGTCTCAGTCTGGAAGCTCAGCTGAATCCTGTCTACCATGGGTGACCCTGCTGGTATTTGAATTCTAGTGACATAGCTTCCAACATCACAATACCATGCAAGCCACCACAGTCTGACAAACTGACAGGTGCATGGGACCAAAAGTTTTTGCTATAATAAAATGGTTATTGTTTTAAACAACTAAGTGTTGGGGTGGTTTGCTATGCAGCAGCAGATAGCGGGAAATATGGTTCTTCTCAATCTATTCTACAGATCTTTTAGCCTTTCTTTCATATTTTCTTTTTGTGAGTAATTTTGTTTTGTATTCCAAGTAACCAATTTTCTCTTTAGCTATGTATATAATTTTGTCACCTGACCCATCCATTCATTGTCTTTATATCAATGACTATATGTATTTTTTTTATTTCTGATAGTTCTATTAGTTCTGCAGAAAAATCTTTAATCATAATTCTTTCCTTAATGTGTTGTTTCACTCTTCCACGTTCTTAGTAATGTTAAACTTATTTATTTTTTAGTGAGCAGTTTTTATTTAGTTATCTAATTTTGGGAGCTATCTTTCCATTTGTTGAACCAATTGAGATGTGTTAATGGTGGATTCCTTAAGTATTTTATGATTTTTGATTGTAAGCTTGTTTTTAGTGAGATTCCTTTCTTTCTTTTGAAATTTCATGAAGCCAGAAGAGCTATCACTTTTCTACAATGCACCCCAGGGCATCAGGTACTAATTTTTATGTTAACTTCTCAGCTCAAGTGTCTCAAGACAACTTGGGTGGTTTAAAATTGACCCTCAAGCACAAACAAGGCAAAAATCTTAGAGTAAAATTCTTTCACCCAGAGTTTAGGCAAAGACAGTCAGTATTGTGTAAGTGTTAATCTTTGTTTTTATATTTTGCACATTTTTAACAATAAAACTTTATGCAAGAATTTAAATTCTAAGTCTCTGTTTCACTGTGACCCTAGTCCTCCTCTTTCCTTCCCTTAAAAGATGCTAAAACCAAACCTTTAGTTTACTAGGATGATAGCATGCCCTAGGTTAGGTTCTGTGTCAGTTCACTCTCTTACTCTTCTTCATTTCCTTCCTCAGTTCTGGTACCTGGGTCTTTCTGTTTGTTTCTTGAGAGCTCATTTATGAATTAACTTTTTTTGTTATATTTTTACATAATTTCTAAGTGTTTATAACAGATCCATATATTGCTTGAACTGGTATTCTTTCCAATTCTTTTTTTTATTAACTTTTATTGAGCTTCAAGTGAACGTTTACAAATCAAGTCAGTCTGTCACATATAAGTTTATATACATCTTACTCTGTACTCCCACTTGCTCTCCCCCTAATGAGTCAGCCCTTCCAGTCTCTCCTTTCGTCACAATTTTGCTAGCTTCCAACTCTCTCTATCCTCCCATCCCCCCTCCAGACAGGAGATGCCAACACAGTCTCAAGTGTCCACCTGATATAATTAGCTCACTCTTCATCAGCATCTCTCTCCTACCCACTGTCCAGTCCCTTTCATGTCTGATGAGTTGTCTTCAGGGATGGTTCCTGTCCTGGGCCAACAGAAGGTTTGGGGACCATGACCGCCGGGATTCCTCTAGTCTCAGTCAGACCATTAAGTATGGTCTTTTTATGAGAATTTGGGGTCTGCATCTCACTGTTCTCCTGCTCCCTCAGGGGTTCTCTGTTGTGCTGCCTGTCAGGGCAGTCATTGATTGTGGCCGGGCACCAACTAGTTCTTCTGGTCTCAGGATGATGTAGGTCTCTGGTTCATGTGGCCCTTTCTGTCTCTTGGGCTCTTAGTTGTTGTGTGACCTTGGTGTTCTTCATTCTCCTTTGCTCCAGGTGGGTTGAGACCAATTGATGCATCTTAGATGGCTGCTTGTTAGCATTTAAGACCCCAGACGCCACATTTCAAAGTGGGATGCAGAATGTTCTCATAATAGAATTATTTTGCCAATTGACTTAGAAGTCCCCTTAAACAATGGTCCCCAAACCCCCGCCCTTGCTCCGCTGACCTTTGAAGCATTCATTTTATCCCGGAACCTTCTTTGCTTTTGGTCCAGTCCAATTGAGCTGACCTTCCATGTATTGAGTATTGGCCTTCCCTTCACCTAAAGCAGTTCTTATCTACTAATTCATCAGTAAAAAACCCTCTCCCTCCCTCCCTCCCTCCCTCCCCCCCTCGTAACCACAAAAGTATGCGTTCTTCTCAGTTTATACTATTTCTCAAGATCTTATAATAGTGGTCTTATACAATATTTGTCCTTTTGCCTCTGACTAATTTCACTCAGCATAATGCCTTCCAGGTTCCTCCATGTTATGAAATGTTTCAGAGATTCGTCACTGTTCTTTATCGATGCGTAGTATTCCATTGTGTGAATATACCACAATTTATTTACCCATTCATCCGTTGATGGACACCTTGGCTGCTTCCAGCTTTTTGCTATTGTAAACAGAGCTGCAATAAACATGGGTGTGCATATATCTGTTTGTGTGAAGGCTCTTGTTTCTCTAGGGTATATTCCGAGGAGTGGGATTTCTGGGTTGTATGGTAGCTCTATTTCTAACTGTTTAAGATAATGCCAGATAGATTTCCAAAGTGGTTGTACCATTTTACATTCCCACCAGCAGTGTTTAAGAGTTTCAATCTCTCCGCAGCCTCTCCAACATTTATTATTTTGTGTTTTTTGGATTAATGCCAGCCTTGTTGGCGTGAGATGGAATCTCATCGTGGTTTTAATTTCATTTCTCTAATGGCTAATGATCGAGAGCATTTTCTCATGTATCTGTTGGCTGCCTGAATATCTTCTTTAGTGAAGTGTGTGTTCATATCCTTTGCCCACTTCTTGATTGGGTTGTTTGTCTTTTTGTGGTTGAGTTTTGACAGAATCATGTAGATTTTAGAGATCAGGCACTGGTCGGAGATGTCACAGCTGAAAATTCTTTCCCAGTCCATAGGTGGTCTTTTTACTCTTTTGGTGAAGTCTTTAGATGAGCATAGGTGTTTGATTTTTAGGAGCTCCCAGTTATCTGGTTTCCCTTCGTCATTTTTGGTAATGTTTTGTATTCTGTTTATGCCTTGTATTAGGGCTCCTAAGGTTGTCCCTATTTTTTCTTCCATGATCTTTATCGTTTTAGTCTTTATGTTTAGGTCTTTGATCCACTTGGAGTTAGTTTTTGTGCTTGGTGTGAGGTATGGGTCCTCTTTCATTTTTTTGCAAATGGATAGCCAGTTATGCCACCACCATTTGTTAACAAGACTATCTTTTCCCCAATTAACTGACACTGGTCCTTTGTCAAATATCAGCTGCTCATATGTAGATGGATTTATATCTGGGTTCTCAATTCTGTTCCACTGGTCTATGTGCCTGTTGTACCAATACCAGGCTGTTTTGACTATTGTGGCTGTATAATAGGTTCTGAAATCAGGTAGAGTGAGGCCTCCCACTTTCTTCTTCTTTTTCAGTAATGCTTTGCTTATCCGAGGCTTCTTTCCCTTCCATATGAAGTTGGTGATTTGTTTCTCTATCACCTTAAAAAATAACATTAGAATTTGGATCGGAAGTGCGTTGTATGTATAGATGGCTTTTGGTAGAATAGACATTTTTACTATGTTAAGTCTTCCTATCCATGAGCAAGGTATGTTTTTCCACTTAAGTAGGTCCTTTTGAATTTCTTGTAGTAGAGCTTTGTAGTTTTCTTTGTATAGGTCTTTTACATCCTTGGTAAGACTTATTCCTAAGTATTTTATCTTCTTGGGGGCTACTGTGAATGGTATTGATTTGGTTATTTCCTCTTCGATGTTCTTTTTGTTGATGTAGAAGAATCCAAGTGATTTTTGTATGTTTATCTTATAACCTGAGACTCTGCCAAACTCTTCTATTAATTTCAGTAGTTTTCTGGAGGATTCCTTAGGGTTTTCTGTGTATAAGATCATGTCATCTGCAAATAGAGATAATTTTACTTCCTCCTTGCCAATCCGGATGCCTTTTATTTCTTTGTCTAGCCTAATTGCTCTGGCTAGGACTTCTAGCACAGTGTTGAATAAGAGCAGTGATAAAGGGCATCCTTGTCTGGTTCCCGTTCTCAAGGGAAATGCTTTCAGGTTCTCTCCATTTAGAGTGATATTGGCTGTTGGCTTTGCATAGATGCCCTTTATTATGTTGAGGAATTTTCCTTCAATTCCTATTTTGGTAAGAGTTTTTATCATGAATGGGTGTTGGACTTTGTCAAATGCCTTTTCTGCATCAATTGATAAGATCATGTGGTTTTTGTCTTTTGTTTTATTTATGTGGTGGATTACATTAATGGTTTTTCTAATATTAAACCAGCCTTGCATACCTGGTATAAATCCCACTTGGTCGTGGTGGATTAATTTTTTGATATGTTGTTGAATTTTATTGGCTAGAATTTTGTTGAGGATTTTTGCATCTATGTTCATGAGGGATATAGGTCTGTAATTTTTTTTTTTTGTAATGTCTTTACCTGGTTTTGGTATCAGGGAGATGGTGGCTTCATAGAATGAGTTGGGTAGTATTCTGTCATTTTCTATGCTTTGAAATACCTTTAGTAGTAGTGGTGTTAACTCTTCTCTGAAAGTTTGGTAGAACTCTGCAGTGAAGCCGTCTGGGCCAGGGCTTTTTTTGGGGGGAGTTTTTTGATTACCATTTCAATCTCTTTTTTTTGTTATGGGTCTATTTAGTTGTTCTACTTCTGAATGTGTTAGTTTAGGTATGTAGTGTTTTTCCAGGAATTCATCCATTTCTTCTAGGTTTGCAAATTTGTTAGAGTACAATTATTTGTAATAATCTGATATGATTCTTTTAATTTCAGTTGGGTCTCTTGTGATGTGGCCCATCTCGTTTCTTATTCGGGTTATTTGTTTCCTTTCCTGTATTTCTTTAGTCAGTCTAGCCAATGGTTTATCTATTTTGTAAATTTTTTCAAAGAACCAGCTTTTGGCTTTGTTAATTCTTTCAATTGTTTTTCTGTTCTCTAATTCATTTAGTTCAGCTCTAATTTTTATTATTTGTTTTCTTCTGGTGCCTGATGGGTTCTTTTGTTGCTCACTTTCTATTTGTTCAAGTTGTCAGGACAGTTCTCTGATTTTGGCTCTTTCTTCTTTTTGTATGTGTGCATTTATCGATATAAATTGGCCTCTGAGCACTGCTTTTGCTGTGTCCCAGAGGTTTTGATAGGAAGTATTTTCATTCTCGTTACATTCTATGAATTTCTTTATTCCCTCCTTGATGTCTTCTATAACCCAGTCTTTTTTTCAGGAGGGTATTGTTCAGTTTCCAAGTATTTGATTTCTTTTCCCTAGTTTTTCTGTTATTGATTTCTAGTTTTATTGCCTTGTGGTCTGAGAAGATGCTTTGTAATAGTTTGATGTTTTGGATTCTGCAAAGGTTTGTTTTATGACCTAATATGTGGTCTATTCTAGAGAATGTTCCATGTGCGCTAGAAAAAAAAGTATATTTTGCAGCAGTTGGGTGGAGAGTTCTGTGTAAGTCAATGAGGTCAAGTTGGTTGATTGTTGTAATTAGGTCTTCCGTGTCTCTGTTGAGCTTCTTACTGGATGTCCTGTCCTTCTCCGAAAGTGGTGTGTTGAAGTCTCCTACTATAATTGTGGAGGTATCTATCTCACTTTTCAGTTCTGTTAAAATTTGATTTATGTATCTTGCAGCCCTGTCATTGGGTGCATATATATTTAATATGGTTATGTCTTCCTAATCAATTGTCCCTTTTATCATTATGTAGTGTCCTTTGTCCTTCTTTATCCTTTGTGGTGGATTTAAGTCTAAAGTCTATTTTGTCAGAAATTAATATTGCTACTCCTCTTCTTTTTTGCTTATTGTTTGCTTGATATATTTTTTTCCATCCTTTGAGTTTTAGTTTGTTTGTGTCTCTAAGTCTAAGGTGTGTCTCTTGTAGGCAGCATATAGACAGATCGTGTTTCTTTATCCAGTCCGAGATTCTCTGTCTCTTTATTGGTGCATTTAGTCCATTTACATTCAGCGTAATTATAGATAAATAAGTGCTTAGTGTTGTCATTTTGATGCCTTTTTATGTGTGTTGTTGACAATTTCATTTTTCCACTTATTTTTTTGTGCTGAGACGTTTTTCTTAGTAAATTGTGAGATCCTTATTTTCGTAGTGTTTGACTTTATGTTTGTTGAGTCGTTACGTTTTTCTTGGCTTTTATCTTGAGTTATGGAGTTGTTATACCTCTTTGTGGTTACCTTATTATTTACCCCTATTTTTCTAAGTAAAAACCTAACTTGTATTGTTCTATATCACCTTTTATCACTCTCCATATGGTAGTTATATGCCACCTGTATTTAGTACCTCTTTTTGATTATTGTGATCTTTTACATATTGACTTCAATGATTCCCTGTTATGAGCTTTTTTTTTTTTAATTAATCTTAATTTGTTTTTGTGATTTCCGTATTTGAGTTGGTATCAGGATGTTCCGTTTTGTGACCTTGTGTTGTGCTGGTATCTGATGTTACTGGTTTTCTGACCAAACAATATCCTTTAGTATTTCTTGTAGCTTTGGTTTGGTTTTTGCAAATTCTCTAAACTTGTGGTTATCTCTAAATATCTTAATTTCGCCTTCATATTTGAGAGAGAGTTTTGCTGGATATATGATCCTTGGCCGGCAGTTTTTCTCCTTCTGTGCTCTGTATATGTCATCCCATTGCCTTCTTGCCTGCATAGTTTCTGCTGAGTAGTCTGAACTTATTCTTATTAATTCTCCCTTGAAGGTAACCTTTCTTTTCTCCCTGGCTGCTTTTAAAATTCTCTCTTTATCTTTGGTTTTGGCAATTTTGCCGATAATATGTCTTGGTATTTTTCTTTTTGGATCAGTCTTAAATGGGGTTTGATGAGCATCTTGGATAGATATGCTTTCGTCTTTCATGATGTCAGGGAAGTTTTCTGTCAGGAGTTCTTCAAGTATTTTCTCTGTGTTTTCTGTCCTCCCTCCCTGTTCTGGGACTCCAATCACACGCAAGTTATCCTTCTTGATAGAGTCCCACATGATTCTTAGGGTTTCATCATTTTTTTAAATTCTTTTATCTGATTTTTTTTCAGCTATGTTGGTGTTAATTCCCTGGTCCTCCAGATGTCCCAGTCTGCATTCTAATTGCTCGAGTCTGCTCCTCTGACTTCCTATTGTGTTGTTTAATTCTGTAATTTTATTGTTAATCTTTTGGATTTCTACATGCTGTCTCTCTATGGATTCTTGTAACTTATTAATTTTTCCACTATGTTCTTGAATAATCTTTTTGAGTTCTTCAACTGTTTTATCAGTGTGTTCCTTGGCTTTTTCTTCAGTTTGCCTTATTTCGTTTGTGATGTCTTGAAGCATTCTGTAAATTAGTTTTTTATATTCTGTATCTGTTAATTCCAGGATTGTATCTTCATTTGGGAAAGATTTTGATTCTTTTGTTTGGGGGGTTGTAGAAGCTGTCATGGTCTGCTTCTTTATGTGGTTTGATATCGACTGCTGTCTCCGAGCCATCACTAAGATATATAAAAAAAAAAAAAGTAGTGGTTTATTCTATAATTGCTCACTGAGTCTTATCTTGTTTTGTTTTCTTTCAATATACGTGAATGGGCTACTAGATTGTGCTGTCTTGTTTGTTGTAGCCCTTGACTTACTTATGACCTATTACCCACTGGTTTGGGCTGTTGCCAGATACATATGCCTGAGTCTATTCACTATTCTTGAGTAGAAACTGATTTGGGGTCATCAAGTGTGTGCTGCACCCTAACACCTATCCACCTCGAGAAGTAGTGGTGATAGTTGTGTGTACCAGATTCTATTAGCAGCTGGGGTTCACCCTCCAGGGGGGCAGGATGCTGACAGACGTCCCCCAAGTGTCAGTGAGGTAGGTGTGTCTCTATTCCTATAGCACCTTGGTGGGAGGGCACTGCAGCTGTACCTTAGGCCCCCAATGCAAGTACCTCTACTGATTGGTAGGTGTCACCCTCCTTAGACCCCTAAGGCAAGAGGCTAGGTGGTCTGGGGGGAGCTTCAGCCCTCAGTTCCTTGTTGTGGGTCAGTTAGGGCTCTATTGAATAAGCAGAGATATCAGACCTGGGAAACTTGCTCTTCCAGAAAATCCACTAAAAAAAAATGCAGTCAGATCCCTATCAGAACTGCCTTTGGATTATAACCACCACGTTGTTCCCTGTAAGGATGAAAGTCCAGGATTTGGATCATATATGCTTGGCTGTAGCTGGTTCTGTGTTTTTAGTCCAATTAAGGATGGATTTTTGGTCCCTGGGTTTTTTGTGGTTCCTTCTCTCAGGCCGGAAGAATGGGTTAGGAAAAGACCAAAAAAAAAAAGAGGGGGGGGAAGCAAAGCCGCCACGGAGCCGGAGCCATTTTCCCTCTGGCTCAGGAAATTCCAACGTTAATGAAGCAGCCTGGGAAGGGTGGGGGAGGGTTCCGAGAAATAGGAGAGTAGCACCTTGGAATATAACCAGAGTTGCTTGTCTTGCTTGGAATGATTATTTTATCTGAGATTCCCCAGAGGCGTGTCGCCTATGTGTGCTGGCTGTGTGAAGATTGCCCCCGAGGGTCTGGCCTGCTGAAGCCGCGGTCAGATCCTCCGCTGCCAATCCAAAGCCCAGCGTCAAGGTTCCCCTGCTGGGACGCTGCACTCCCGGCTCCAAAATCAGTCGTTGTCTCCCGGGGACTTCTCCCACCAGCGGCATCGCCACTCCACCTGCACAGACCGGCTGGGCCCCCTCCCGGGGTTAGTTCAGGGGAGTAGGGCTGCTCCCCGTGCTTGCGCCATGACAGCGCCCAGTCAAATGCCCGGCGCCAAGGTTCCCCGGCTGGGACGCTGCATTCCCGGCTCCAAAACCAGTCACTGCCTCCCGGGGACTTCTCCCACCAGCTGCGTTGCCACTCTGCCTGCACGGACCGGCTGGGCCCCCTCCTGGGGTCAGTTCAGGGGAGTAGGGCTGCGCCACTTGTTTACGCCGTCACAAGATTTTTGAGTTCGGCTCCCCTGGGCCCACACCTAAGCCCGGCGCCAAGGTTACCTGACTGAGACGCTGGCTCCAGGCTCCGAAAACAGTTGCTGCTTCCCCGTATTTGTTCGTTCTCCGTCTCTAAATCTGCGTTTGTTGTTCAGGGTTCGTAGATCATTATGTATGTGATCGATTCACTTGTTTTTCCGAGTCTTTGTTGCAAGAGGGATCCGAGGTAGCATCTACCTAGTCCGCCATCTTGGCCCCCTCCCCTCTTTCCATATTTTGCTGAAGAGTCTGAGTTTTATTCCTTTTTCTCTCTTCTTCTTTGGAAAAGATCATTACTTTTTTTGACAAACAAGCCTAAAGTGATTTAATTGTATTTTTTAATTTACCCTGAAAGATGAGAAAGGTAATGTATTTTTACTACTGCCTTCATGCTTCTTCTCATCTTATCTCCTCCACTATTTAGCATGTACAGAGACTTTCCTTATTTATTACTTCAAGTTGCAATTTATGTAGTTACTTTAAAAAAATTTTTTTTTAAAGAAAACCTAAAATATTATACTGTGGAATTATATTATTTAGATTTAATTCTATTTTTAAAATTATTTATTTCTCAGCTGAGATCTTATGGTCAAGGCTTCTTGTCATGGATTGAATTATGTCCCCCCAAAAAAGTGTGTACCAACATGGTTAGGCCATGTCTCCCAGTATTGTGTGGTTGTCCTCCATTTTGTGGTCATAATTTTATGTTGAGAGGATTAGGGTGGGATTGTACCACCACCCTTACTCAGGTCACCTCCCTGATCCAAGGTAAAGGGAGTTACCCCGGGGTGTGGCCTGCACCACCTTCTATCTCTCAAGAAATAAAAGGAGAGGGAAGCAAGCAGAGAGTTGGGGACCTCATACCACCAAGAAAGCAGCACCAGAAGCAGAGCACTTCCTTTAGACACAGGGTCTCTGTGCCTGAGAAGCTCCTCGACCATGGGAAGATTGAGGACAAGGACCTCCCTCCAGAGCCGACAGAGAGAGAGCCTTCCCCTGGAACCGACACCATGAATTTGGACTTGTAACCTACTAGACTGTGAGAAAATAAATTGCTCTTTGTTAAAGCCATCCACTTGTGGTATCTCTGTTAGCAGCACTAGATGACTAAGACAGAATATGGTGCTGAGAGGGTGCGGTGCTGCTCTAACAGAAGTGCTTTGAAACTGTTAATGGATAGAGTTGTGACAACGGCAGAGGACCAGCGCAGCAGAGGACCTGCAGTGGCAGAGAAGAGGCAACAGCAGAGAACCAACAGTAGCAGAACCAGGAGACCATCGCAAGACGGTGCTGGAGCCAGCCCATGGAGCGACAGAGCTGAGTGCCTGTGAGCAGGAGGCTTCCTGGTGGAGTGCGGTGTCTCCGGGCACTTACTGGTGGAGCTACAGAACTTTGGAACACTTGCCCAGCAGGGAAGATGCAGGAATGAGGCCTGAAGAGCTGAGAAGCCAAGAAACGTGAAGCAGAAGCTGAAGAGACAAGGAACAAAAGAACCTGAGCTGCCTCAGTCTCGAAAGATATGGCCATATCCTCAGGGGTTCTGAAGGGTGGAACCATGGCCTCTGGTGTTTCTAAGGGTGGAGCTGCCACTCAGATGGTTGAGGAGAATGGTGCGCCTAAAGCCGAGGAAGAAGAGTTGCTGTCCCTGTGGGCCTGAAGCCCAGGGCTGGGGGTGGGGGGGTGGGGGGGTGGGGGGTGGGGGGTGGGGGGGTGGGGGGTGGGGGGGCGGGACGTGAGGGGGCGGGTGGTGGGGGTGTGAGTCGGCTCCACTCAGAATCTGGAGAGTGGCCCATACCTAGAGGCTGGAGGGCAGGGTTATTGTGTAAACAGTCCCAGAGAGCAAAGGATTATTTTCAAAGCTGTGAGGGCTAAGGTAAGGTGTCCTCCTGACTTGCTTGGTGCCTGCTATCTCCTCTTTCCCTCCAGTTTCTCCTATTTGTAATGGAAATGTCTAGCTTGTGCCTGTTCTGCCATCGTACCTTTGGAAGCAGATAACTTGTATTCTAGATTTCACAGATGAAGAGGGATTTTGGACTTGGAGTTAAGACTTTTGTTATGATACGATGGGATGAATATGTTTTGCATGTTGCAAGGATGTGATTTTTTGGGGGCCAAAGGGTGGAATGTCATGGATTGAATTATGTCCCCCCAAAAATGTGTGTATCAACTTGGTTAGGCCATGAGTCCCAGTATTGTGTGGTTTTCCTCCATTTTGTGGTTGTAACTTCATGTTGAGAGGACTAGGGTGGGATTGTAACACCAGCCTTACTCAGGTCACCTCCTTGATCCAAGGTAAAGGGAGTTTGCCTGGGATGTGGCTTGCACCACCTTTTATCTTTCAAGAGATAAAAGGAAAGGGAAGCAAGCAGATTTGGGGACCTTATACCACCAAGAAAGCAGCACCAGGAGCAGAGCACGTCCTTTGGACAGAGGATCCCTGTGCCTGAGAAGCTCCTTGACTAGGGGAAGATTGAGGACAAGGACCTTCCTCCAGAGCCCACAGAGAGAGAAAACCTTCCCCTGGAGCTGATGCCCTGAATTTGGACTTGTAACCTACTACACTGTGAGAAAATTAATTTCTCTTTGTTAAAGCCATCCACTTGTGGTATTTCTGTTATGGTAACACTAGATGACTAAGACACTTCTTCATTGTGTTTTTTTTTTTTTTTTTTGGTGAAGGTTTACACAGGAGTTTAGGTTCTCATTCCACAATTTCTACACAAGTTGTTCAGTGACATTGGTTACATTTTTCACGATGTGAGAATATTCTTATTATTTCTATTCTGGTTGTTCTGTTTCCATAAATCTAGTTTCCCTGCCCCCTTACATTCTCATTTTTGTTTTAATTGTTGATCATTTGGTCTCATGTAAGAATTTAAGGCTCTGTTCCACATTTTTCTCTCATTTATCATCCATTGTGATTTTTGATTCATCTTTTATGGCTAGGTCATGGCTCAAGTTAATTTTTTTAAGGATACTAATGTGTTATATATTCTGAGTTCCTGAATATTTGAAAATTTCGTACGTAAAAATATTTTCTCTTGCATATGAGAACTATCTTGGCTAGGTATAGAATTTTTGGTTTACTTTTTTTTTCCTTAAAAACTCTGTAAATATTTTTGTCTCTTTTTGGCCTAATATTGCTGAGGTGAAGTTGGAAGCAAGATTGATTTTTACCTGATTCTTCTGTCTGAATGCTTTAAAATTCTTTGTCTTTGAATAATATTTACAAAAGGGTAAGTCAAGTAGTTGTTCTCACACTTTCCTGGAACACCATGCCTTCACATAATGAGTTCATACAAAACATCTGCAGATTCACATATTTCTTTAAGAACATTTTTTTCTAGTAAATTCTTTTAATATTTCATTTTTCTGCTCTCTTTTTAGAGATCACCTAATATGGGTATGATGTCTATCTAATGATATCTTGGATACATATAATTTTCTTTCCAATCAATGTATTTTCCTCACCCCTTTCTTTTGTATTTTCTATGATTTTTATAAGTTTGATCTTTATGGCACTGATCCAGATTTTTGTCATTTAAGTTCTGCTCCATAGGCTTCTAAAATAGTTGTAAGTTCTGATTATATATGTATGTATGTATGTATGTATGTATGTATTTATGTATGGAAACCCTGGTGGCGTAGTGGTTAAGCGCTATGGCTGCTAACCAAAGGGTTGGCAGTTTGAATCCACCAGGCGCTCCTTAGAAACTCTACTGGGTAGTTCTATTCTGTCCTTTAGGGTCGCTGTGAGTCGGAATCGACTCGACAGCACTGGGCTTGGTTTTATATATATATATATATATATATATATGTATATATTTTAATATATATACGTTATATATGTAATATTGAGCTAATAACAGTAAATATGCAGGAGAAAGATATGGCAATCTGCTCCTGTAAAGATACAGCCTATAGGGCAGTTCTACTCTGTCCTGTAGGGCTGCCATGAGTGGGAATCAACTTGACAGCAACAAGTATAACAATAAATATATATATTGTTATGTGCTGTCAAGTCGATTCTGACTCATTGGAACCCTAATGGACAGAGTAGAACTGCCCCATAGAGTTTCGCAGGCTGTAATCTTTATGGTAGCAGATTGCCAGGTCTTTTCTCTCATGGAGCCTCTGGGTAGGCTTGAATCAGTGACCTTTTGGTTAGCAGCTGAGCACTTAACCATTGAGTCATATCTATTTACTGTTATCAGCTCAGGTGTGGTCACTTTCTATCGCCTTGCTATTTTTTCCTTCAGTTCTTATTTCTCTTTGGGTTTTCTTTCCACAGTATTTATATAATTAATTTCTTGGGGAGCATGAAGCGGTTGTTACTTAAATTTTCTGCTGTTTTCGGGGTCAAGTCTTGCTCCAACATATATTCTTCACCTGTCTTTTTACTGGTTATATTCCATCCCTCTTATCTTATATTTTGCAGAACTTTCGCATAATTTTTTTCTGCTTATTTATCTTTGAAAGAAGTTGTCTCTTCATTTCTGCTACTTGCCAGGAGTATTGTGGATGGAGAATCTTTGGCAGTACTTTCTGTAAATCTGCACACGTGCTGAAACTTAGCTTTGTACCAAGGGTTTGGTATTGGATGTTTTTTGTTTTGTTATTTATCTGCTTATCGTTTGGGTTGTATGGAATGAGGGGGTGGAGAAGACAAGTCGAGGTGAGAAAATGTGGCAGGTTTGGGCACGTTACCTCTCACGTTCATCCCCCACTCTCTAATCTGTTGAAACACCTGGGATCTGCCTGGTCCTGCAGACTCTGAAATTAAGAAGGATATCCTGAGAGGCCAGTTCAGAATAAAAACCAGTGGCTCAAGGGTCTTTTGTTAATTGTGTAGGTAGTCAGGAGCTCATTTTTCTTTGGCAAATTGACTAGCCAGTAGCTGCAACATTCTGTGTAGTGTCTCTCCTCGAGATTAACGTTATCTGTACGTCATCATTGTTCTGGTTAGAAAATTGTATTCACTGAAAAGAGAAACAAGTACCCATTTTTAATGCTGCAGTCCTGGCCATTCACACTAATCATTATTATTTCTGTTGTGGTCTGCCACTGCTCAGCCTTTGCTCCTCCAAATTGAGTATTAGTAGGACACTTTACAACTTGTTCACCTTTTTCTACAAATCTAAGCTTAGAAACAGGGGAGCTATGTCTTGAGCTTGGTGTTCTTTTTCGATTTTGGTCCACCTTTTTGGGAATTTCTGAAATGGGATTTTAATCATTTTCTAGTTTCAGGATAGATAGTTTTCATTTTGGTCCTTTATAATCTTGTAAGTGGATTACAGGAACAGGCGTTTTAGAAGTATGAATATCTTATAAGCAAAAAACTTATGAATAATAGCCCTTAATTCTTTTGTTCCATAATTTTTATTACCCTAAAAATTGGATTTCATGTACTTGCAGGAAATATATGCGTATAACCAAAAAACGAACCCCATTGCCATCGAGTTGATTCTGACTCATAGCGACTCTATAGGACAAAGTAGAACTGCCCCATAGGATTTCCAAGGCCATAAACTTTATGTCGACTTGACAGCAACAGGTTTGGTTTTAGGTAATCTTTATGGAAGCAGACTGATACATCTGTCACCTGTCACCTGTGGAGCAGCCATGTCTGTCACCTGTGGAACAACCGACCTTTTGGTTAGCAGCTGAGCTCTTTAACCACCGTATCAACAGGGCTGCTTATATGTACATGCTACATGTATGTCAACCTAGGTATTCTATCTTCTTAAAGGTAAAATTATACATAGAATTGCTTTAATTTCTTATATTTAATTGCTAGTGAACAAAAAGCTATAATAAAACATACTTGACAAGATGCCCGCATACAAGGTTGTTGGTTTCTTGATGTTGTTTCTACTTTTATTTATACTCTATGATTTATTGAAAGTATGCAGCCTTGGTTATGCTATTCTTATGAATTTCCTCCCCCAAGGAGTAGTTTAATATTATGAATGTGCTATTGTCCCATAGCCCTCACAAATCTCTAATATTACTAAAACCAATCGAGCAGCCTGGAAACATCAGAAGACATCTTTTCTAGAAAGGGAAGTAAAAATATCATTGAAATGAAGAGAAAGTTTTTTTTTGGTACATCAATTTTTTCTGTGGTTCTCATAGCTTTCTTTCCCTTTACTGAGGTCTCCCACTTGTGTATGCTAGTGGAAACAGCTGACACTTGATATTTGGGATTCACCTTCTCGAATCCCAAATTCTTACACATAGAAATGTTATTCAATCACATTTTTGTGGCAAGTCATTTGTTTCCTGTACATAATCTTAGGCCCAAAATTATAAACCTCAGCTTTGTTGGAGATTGTCAATTACTTGGTCATTTTTTACATTATCAAAACCTCCCAATATTCTTTAAAAAGGATTTTATGAATGTTATGGCATTCACCATGATGAATAAAGAAGAACAAAATGAAATAAGAGGCAAATACTGGGTGAGTCTACTACCTCACTCAACAGCTGGGTGGCAGCTTCTCACATCTGTCTCAAGTGTATGTTTTGATCCTGAGTCTCAGCAATGTCTCAAATTACTAAATGGCACAGAACTTTGGGACTGCTGGTCAAACCTGCAAATGTCATCAAATGCTAAGGGTCCGCACAGCTTTTCAACGTTGGTTCTACGGCTGATAATACTTAAGGACATGTGTTTTCGTCAGGTTGTTTTATCTCTCCAGGATAAGCAAGATGCTTCAAAATATTTTACCAGCCAAAGTCTTAAACTATAAAGCTTGTGGTAAAGTTCCCTACAGTCAAATTTTAACACTTGGTTCAGAATTCCCACTGCAAATTTTCACTTGGTTTTCCAATTAAAATGGGCTTTTGTGAGTCCCCTGCTGATAGCCATTGGATTGATAAAAAGTGACTTCATTTGCAGCAAGGGTGTTTAGGGAGCCCAGTGCAAGGCTGCCTCTTCTGCTGTTGCCTTGAGCCCAGCTGTGCTGAAATATCAAACTTTAGTAAATTAGGTGAAGTTGCAGCTTCCTGGTTGGTACAATAATGCCCTTTTCTTTTTCTGCAAGCCATCTTCAGGATGAGGTGTCTGCGCTATTCTTCTGCTCAAGGAGAAATAAAATTCAAAATATCTTCCAAATGCAGGCTACTTTTCCATTTTACAAATAATTGTACTATATCCTACTTATCTAACAGAATGCTTAAACTTTCAAATATGTAGAATTGGATTACTAAATTATTGTAGCCCTATTTTTTTATCTGAATAGAAAAACCCGTTGCCATCGAGTCAGTTCCAACTCATAGCGACCCCACAGGACAGAGTAGAACTGTCCAAGAGGGTTTCTAAGGCTGTAATCTTTACAGACTGCCACATCTTCCTCCCACAGAGTGGCTGGTGGGTTTGAATTGCCAACCTTGTGGTTAGCAGCTAAGTGCTTAACCACTGCACCACCAGGTCTCCACCTGAATACAGCTGCTTACCCGAGTATGGGATAATAAAGTAATGCTATATACTAACCTGAATATAGCATAACTTTATCATAACATACTTAGAAAAACAGCTGAATCTGTAAAAGTAGCCTTTTGCTTTCTTAAACAGCAATCACGAGCTATGGAAGGAAATAAGATTTTCAGTTACATTTATTTTCAATATCTTGTATCTAGTTCTTAGCTGTTTTATTCATTGACCCAATATTCATTCATCAACTACTATGTTCAAAGTTCTGGTTTGTTTTTGTCCAAATGTTTTTAGTTAGAGTAATGCAGAATTAGCCAGAAAACTAAACAGCCTTGTATTTCATTCTTTTCTTCTTGATACATGTAGCTAACTCACTGGGGACAAGTCTACAAGTACCAAAGCCAAAAAAATTAATTGCCATCGAGTCCACTCCAACCCATGGCGACCCCACGTGTGTCAGAGTAGAGCTGTGCTCCACAGAGTTTTCAACAGCTGATTTTTTTGGAAGTAGATCACCAGACCTTTCTTCTGAGGTATCTGTATGTGAACTCCAACCTCCAACACTTTCAGTTAGCAGCTGAGCTGGGTAAAAGTTTGTACCACCCAAGGCCTCTTATACAGTATATTGTGTGCCTACTTGGAAACCCTGGTGGCATAGTGGTTAAGAGCCATGGCTGCTAACCAAAAGGTAGGCCGTTCAAATCCACCAGGCACTCCTTGGGAACCCTATGGGGCAGTTCTACTCTGTCCTATAGGTTCACTATGAGTTGGAATTGACTCGATGGCAATGGGTTTGGTTTTTCGGGTGGCCTACTTGTTCCCCAAACAACTTACTTTGGCTTCTTTCAAGTTAAGACCTTATGCCTCTAGGAGACTCCCTTTAATATAAAAGTATTTTTGTTATCTGGGAAAGTTGACTCATCAAAGCCTTTTCGAAGTCTAAGCCTTTTCAAAGTGCTGTTAGGTATTTCCAAGCTTGTGCTCAGCTGCTAACCATAAAGGTGGGCAGTTAAAATCCACCAGCTGCTCCCCGGTAACCCTTTGGGGCAGTTTTATTCTGTCCAATTTTTTTTTATAGGGTCACTATGAGTCGGGACCAACTTGATGGCACCTAACAACAACAAAACGGTGGAGTCCAAGTATTGCTTTTGGGAAAATTTCAAACAGAGTAGAGTGAGCTAATAAACTACCACATGCCCGTTATAGGGTCTGTTTTATTGGTATTTTGCAAGGGTCCAGAGTCAGAGAAGTTCACAAGGCTGCACGGTGGGGGGCTTGGGCAGCTTGTGGGCCAAGTGTGGACTGAGTAGCTCAGGATGGAAAGAGGAGAGGCTTGGGGAGCCAAACTATCTCACACTGTCATAGGATCACTTTTCTGCCATAATGACATACTAACCAGTGATCTAGACCAGCGGTATACTTGGATTCCAATTCATGGTAACCTCATGTGTTTCAGAGTAGAACTGTGCTCCACTGGGTTTTCATGGTTATGACCTTTTGAAAGCAGATCACCAGGTCTTTATTCCGAGGGCGCCTCTGGGTAGGTTTGAGTTGCCAGCACAACGCAGGAACTCGCTGTAAAAGGCCGGATAGTAAATATTTTAGGCTTTGTGGGCTTAAGGTTCCTATCACCGCTAGTCAACTCTGCCCTAGTAGCCGGAAGAGCAACCACGGATAATGCAAAGGAATGGACATTGCTGTGTTCCAATAAAACTACTGACAAAAATAGGCAGGTCTGGGCTGGATTTGGCCTGTGGGCTGTAGTTTGCCTAAATTTTCTGGCTCCTGGAAGTTAATTCGCTCTTCCTTTAAACTTGAGTTTAATTAAGTACAGGGAGGTTTTTGCTTCCATTTGGTACCATGATGCAGTCAACCAACTAAAAGTTCTTAGCGGCCCCATGCGTGGGAAGATCCAGCAGAATGATCACACAGTTTTAAAAGTTTCTGACGTGCGTCCTTTCTTCTCCTCCGCCCCTCCAAGCCCTGGGTGTCAACCACTGGGACGCAGAGTTATGTTTTGGTCCGAAGCATGGGCTTCTGAGAGGAGCACCCCGGCACTAAGGAGAAGGTGAGGACGCGGAAAAGTTGGAGGCCAATCAGCACGGAATTGGGCTTCCGCGCCCCAACCTTCAGGTGACCCCGCGTGGCGGCGGCGGCGGCGGCAGCAGCAGCAGCAGCGGCGGCGACCAGAGCCCGCAGCAGCTCGAAGCGCCTCCGGGAGCAGAGGCAGCGAGCTCGGCGAATCGTCATCTGCAATCCGAGCGCCGAGACAGGCAGTCCAGAGCTGTGTGGGAGAAGAGAGAGCGAGGAGCCGGCGTCTTCTCTTTCCCCCAAAGACTGTGCAAGCTAGGGAGGGGCGCCCCGCGTGTGCGGGCCTGCGCCGCGCGCTGTTGTCGCCCCTCGCCGCTGCCTTTGAACACTGGGGGTGTGCGTGGCTGTGTACGCGGTGGCGGCGGCGGCGGCGCGAGGAGCGAGTTGGGGCCGCCAAGGCTGTGGCTCGCCGCGGCGGCAGTGGCGGCGGCGCCTGTGGCTCAGGATGCGGCCGGGGGGCGCGCTGCTCGCCCTGCTCGCCAGCCTGCTGTTGCTACTGCTGCGCCTTCTCTGGTGCTCGGCCGACTCACCCGCCGGCTCCAGGTAACCCGCTGGACCTCACTCGGGCCGACCCGCACGGACAGTCCTTCCCCGCCAGCCCGGGCGCCCCACGGAGCGCGCTGGAAGCCCCAGCCGCGTCGGTCGACCGACTTAGGCGCGCAGACTTTTTGGCCGCTTCGAGGAAAAGCCGACGGGCAGCGGCGGGTTGAGAGTGGAATGTTCAGGAGACAGGGCTGGAGGTTAGAAAGGTGGGCAGGGAGGTAGCAGAAAGGCGAAGCTTGAACAGAGTGGGCACCATATGAGGCCGAGAGGCGACGGTCAGTGTTTCGAGGGCGCCAGTTGGGTCGCGCTGGGCAAGGAAGCTGCGAAGCGGGGACCTGCCGTCGGTTTCCCCATCAGTATTCCTGGCTCTCCATTCCAGTCCCTGTTCTGCCTTTTTTTCCTCGCCCTAATCTTCAAACAACGTGATTTGGGACCTGCCTGGGGAGCAAGGGCGCGCGGAGGATGCGCTGGGCAGGCTTCGAGCCAGATGCCGAACCTGCCAGCGAACTGCCCCCGGCGAGGTTTAACAACTTAGTTTTCTTCCTGGCTGTTTAGGCTTTTGTTGGAGGAAAGCAGGGAGGCCACCCACGGCACCCCCGCAGCGCTGAGGATGCTCAGGAGCCCTGCGACCCCGGTGGCGCGCACCACGAACAGGTACCGCCGGCCCGGAGCGGCGCGCGGGCGCGCGGGGGCTCCCGGGTGGTGGGCGCGGGGAGAGGCGACTCGCTTAGAGTTGTCTGGGTGAGACTAAACGAGTGAATGAGTGTGATTGTGTGCGTGTGTGCGCGCGTGCGTGTGTAACTCTTCACACTCCCGCAACCTGCCTTTTAAAAGCCAGTTCCTCGATGGGGATGTTCTTCGAACCAAGGGAACTACCAGAGCAGCTGCACTTAAAAAAAAAAAAAATTGTGCCGAGCTTCCCTTTTGATAATGGTGTGTTGAAAATCCCTGAGAGAAGCAGCCAGCCTGTCTTTTCTGAGGGATTTTATTGGTTTGCTTTTCTGTCTTTTGTGCTTTATACTGCACCAGTGTTAAGATTCAAGTTTAGGACAACGGAATTCTGTGCATGACGATGAGAATGTTTTTGGCCTTAGTGAGCGGAGACTTAAATTTTTTTTTATCATTCAAAAAAATATTATCCACCTGCAATAATCATTTGGCTTTTATCTTTTTTTATCTTATTGTAAAAGTAATACATGCGTGATGATGAAAGTAAGACAATAATATATTAAAAGAAAATATTCACTCAGAGCCTCATCACTGAGAGTGTTAAGGTTTTGGTTAATGTTCTTTCAGTAGTTTTTTCCTCTACACATGTGTTTTAAAAATACAGTTAAGATTATACTTTATATATATTTTGAGTTTTTCACCAAAAAATCATACATAGTATATGTCATTAACATTTTCCCAAATCAGTGCTTTTAATTGTTGCAAAATTCATCATGTAAAGTGCCATAATGTATTTAACTGCTTCCTTTTCAGGCATTTGGATGGTTTTCTGTTTTTGTTTTGTTTGCTATCAATAATTCTATTAAAATGTACATCCTTGTATGTAAACCTTTATCTTTATTTCAAATTAAATTTTAGAATGGACTGATAGAAGTTGGATTATTAGGTCAAGAACATGTACATTTTAGGTTCTAAATGCATATTGCCAGTTGCTTCCTAGAAGGGTTGCCTCAGTTTACATTTTCACCAGCAGAAGGTTCTGTTTTGTCCCTCTCCATTGCTATTATTATTGCAATCTTATGTACTGTCTTTTCCCCTCTATTTCTCTTTCTCGAATCTCCTTTCCTCTGTGTTTCCTTCTGTATATTCTTAATCTTCTGATTGCATGACTCAGGGCTCCTGTGTGGCTCTGCATGGTGATAGTAAGGGCCTGGGAGTGCCTGGAAGACAGAAACAACACTGCCTGCCAGGATCCCACCTCCCTCCCATCAACTGCCAACTGAAAGGTGGGCAGTTTCAACCCACCAGCCGCTCTGGGGGAGAAAAGACCTGGCGATCTGCTCCTCTGTTCTATAGGGTCGCCATGAGTTGCAACCGACTCGATGGCACACAACAGTAACAACAAGAATCCTGGAGTAAAAAAGGCTTTTGAGAAAAATATTGGCCTGTAGTTTTATTTTATGCAGTTTTGGATTTTATAGGTAGCCCAGCCTTAGCAGTGAACTGGGAAGCATTCCGTCTGTTTCTGAGTCCTGGGACTATTATACTTACTAGGGTTGCCCCTTAGGGAAAGTTTGAAAGAATGCACTAATTAAATTATCTGGTTTTAGGCCTATTTTGAGGTAATTCTTTGATGAATTTTTCTGTTTCTCTGGCACGCTGCTTCTCTATTTGGCACACTTCTTGAGATAATAAGACAATTCAGTTTTTTGGGGGGGGAATGTGGTCCATTTTATTAAGATTTTTTATTTACTACCACTCTGCTGTTTTTTGAAACTTCTTTGTCTTTTGGTCTATCGGATAGCCCCTTTTTCATTTATGATTTTAATTATTTGTGTCACAGGACTACACATTTTAATCCACCATACTATTTGGATGTGTAGAGGAATTTATAATTTCTTAATTTTTCTGCAACTAGTCTGATCTTCCTGCATGAGCCCCACACTCCATGCGATGATGCTAACAGTGATAATGATAAGAAATACCTATTGAATTCCTCTGATGGACCAGGCACTGATCGAAGCACCTTGTATTTAATAACTCATTCAATCCCCAAAAAATACTAAGAGATATAACTATTATTGTCCTTACTTTATAAATGAGGAAACTGAAGCACAGAGAGATAAAGTAAATTGCCCAAAGTCACAGAGTTAACAAATTGTGAAGCTAGGAGTCAAGCAAAGGCCATGTGTATCTAGATTCTCACAGTCTTTTTTTTTTCAGTTGTACTTTAGATGAAGGTTTACAGAACAAACTAGTCTCTTATTAAACAGTTAGTACACATGTTTTATGACATCAGTTAACAACCCCACGACATGTCGTCACTCTCCCTTCCCGAATTTGGGTTCACTATCACCAGCTTTCCCGTCCCCTCCTGCCTTCTAGTCCTTGCGCCTGGGCTGGTGTGCCCCTTTAGTCTCCTTTTGTTTTATGAACCTGTCTAATCTTTCACCTGGGTTGGTTCAATCTTTGACCGAAGGGTGAACATCGGGAGTGACTTCATTACTGAGCTAAAAGAGTGTCCGGGGGCCATACTCTCGGGGTTTCTCCAGTCCCTGTCAGGCCAGTAAGTCTGTTTTTTTTTGTGAGTTAGAATTTTGTTCTACATTTTTCTCCAGCTTTGTCTGGGACCCTCTATTGTGATCCCTGTCAGAGCAGTCAGTGGTGGTAGCCGGCCACCATCTAGCTGTACAGGACTCAGTCTGGTGGAGGCCATGGTAGATGTGGTCCGTTAGTTCTTTGGACTAATCTTTCCCTTGTATCTTTAGTTTTCTCCATTCTTGTTTGCTCCTGAAGGGATGAGACCAGTGGAGTATCTTAGATGGCTACTCACAGGCTTTAAGACCCCAGACGCTACTCATCAAAGTAGAATGTAGAACATGTAGAACATTTTCTTTATAAACTATGTTATGCCAGTTGAGCTAGATACTCCCTGAGACATGGTCCCCACAGCCCTCAGCCTGGTAATTCAGTCCCTCAGGGAGTTTGGATCTGTCTATGGAGTTTCCATGACCTTGTCCTGTACAAGTTGTGCTGGCTTCCCCAGTATTGTGTACTATCTTACCCTTCACCAGATTTACCACTTAAAAATTGTCTCTTTAGTGTTTTTCCATCCCCACCCCTTCCCTCCCTCGTAACCATCAAATATTGTTTCTTTTTGTGTAAACCTTTTCATGAGTATTTACAATAGTGGTCTCATACAATATTTGTCCTTTAGTGATTGACTTATTTCACTCAGCATAATGCCCTCCAGAGTCATGCATGTTGTGAGATGCTTCGCAGATTCATCGTTGTTCTTTATTGTTGTGTAATAGTCCACTGTGTGTATGTACCACCGTTTGTCTATCCATTCATCTGTTGATGGGCATCTAGGTTTCCATCTTTTTGCTATCGTGAACAATGCTGCAGTGAACATGGGTATGCATATATCTATTTGTGTGACAACTCTTATTTCTCTAGGTTATAGTCCTAGGAGTGGGATTGCTGGATCATATGGTATTTCTATTTCTATCTTTCTAAGGAAGCACCATATTGTTTCCCAAAACGGTTGTATCATTTTGCATTCTCAGGAGCAGTGAATAAGAGTTCCAGTCTCCCCATAGCCTCTCTAACATTTGTTATTTTATTTTTTTGATTCGTGCCAGTAATGCTGGGATGAGTTGGTATCTCATTGTGGTTTCATTTGCATTTCTCTAATGGCTAGTGATCACGAGCATTTCCTCATGTGTCTGATGGCCACTTCAGTGTCTTCTTTGATGAAGTGTCTGTTCGTTTCCTTTACTCATTTTTTTAATTGGATTATTTGTCTTTTTTTTAGTAGAGGTGTTGGATTTTCCTGTAGATTTTAGAGATTAGACCTTTGTCAGATTTGTAATAGCCAATTTTTTTTCCTACATGTAGGTTCTGCTTTTACTGTTTAGGTAAAATCTTTTGATGAGAGTAAATGTTTAATTTTTAGAAGATCCCGGTTATCTAGCTTATCTTCCAGAGTTTGTGTGTTGTTGATTATGGTTTGTATCCTGTTAATGGCGTGTATAAGGACCTCTAGCATTCACCCAATTTTTTTTCTGTGATTTTTATAGTTTTTGGTTTTATAATTAGGTCCTTAATCACTTTTGAATTAGTTTTGTGTATAGTGTGAGGTATGGGTCCTGTTTAATTTTTTTTGCAGATGGACATCCACTTTTGCCAGCACCATTTGTTAACAAGAACTTTTCCCCATTTGATGGACTTTGGGCACTTGTCAAAGATCATGTGACCATGGGTGGACGGGTTTACACCTGGGCTCTCAATTCTGTTCCATCAGTAAATATATCTGTCCCTGTACCATTACCAGGCTATTTTGACTACTGTAGCTATATAATAGATTCTGAAGTCAGGTAGTGTGAGTCCTCCTACTTTATTCTTCTTCAGTAGTGCCTTATCTGGGGCTTCTTCCCTTTTCATATAAAATTAATGATTAGTTTTTTCATCTCTCTAAAGAACGTTCTTGGTATTTGGATTGGGATTGCATTGTATTTGTGAATTGCTTTGGGTAGAATTGTCGTTTTCACAGTTCTAGAGCATGGTATGTTTTTTCATTTATGTAGATCTCTTTTGGTTTCTTGCAGTAGTGTTTTGTAGTTTTCTTAGTACAGGTCTTTTACATCCCTGGTTACACTTATTCCTAAGTATTTTATTTTTTTAGGGGCTATCATAGATGGTACTGTTTTCCTGATTTCCTTTTCATCGTTCTCTTTATTGGTATATAGGAATCCAACTGATTTTTGTATGTTTATCTTGTATCCTGCTTCTCTGCTAAATCTTTCTGTTAGTTCCAGTGGTTTTCTCATGGAGTCTTTTGGGTTTTCTGTATATAATATCATATCATCTGCAAATATGGACAGTTTAACTTCTTCGTTACTGATTTGGATGCCCTTTATTTCTTTTTCTTGCCTTATTGCTCTAGCTAGAACTTCCAGCTCAGTGTTAAATAGGAGTGGTGATAAAGGGCATCCTTGTCTTGTTCCTGTTCTTAAGGGGAATGTTTTCATCCACTTTCTATTAAGAATGATATTGGCTGTTGGTTTTTCATAGATGCCCTTTATTATGTTGAGAAATTCCCCTTGTATACGTATTTTATGGAGAGTTTTTATCAGGAGTGGGTGTTGGACTTTGTTGAATGCCTTTTTTTGCATCAATCGAGATGATCATGTGATTCTTTTCTTTCCTTTTATTTATGTGGTGGATTACATTGATTGATTTTCTCATGTTGAACCATCCTTGCATACTTGGTAAGCAGATTCCCACATTCTTAATCTCTCTACTGTGCTGTCTTTTATAGGTAGGGCTGTGGGTGTGGGTCCAAAATATTTAATCTAGGTTAAAGCTTTGTCATATGTGACAATTTAATTGACTCTCTAATACTTACTCTTTCTGAGAACAAAGGTTCATTCTCAGATTGCTCCCACCATCTCTTGCTTCTCACCGTAAGATGAAATCCAGGCGTCTGGGAGACAGGGGCTTAGATGATGTGGTGGTAGAGTTAAGAGTTGAGGTTCATTGCCATGGTATCTTTTTACTCTTCTAATCTCTAGGATGATGTTGTCCCTTTTGATAACCAACTATGAAATCTACAGTTTGTAGTTAGCTTTTTCCCCTTGGGCATTGCTCCTACTGGGGCTCCCTGTCTATCTTGGCCTTCCCTGAGTGCCCACTGATGCTGTAGACCTCTAGGGGATCTGGTGGAGTTTGTCTTTGGGTCCTACCCGGGGCTGTCACTCTGTAGCATTTGCTACAGTGTTAGCCACTTTTAGTGAGCTAGCCCCACAGACAGACTCCCAGGTATTTCTAGACCTCATGTAAGCATACAAGAATCTAAGTTGCTTCAGGAAAGCCAAATGTCAGGATCTCGCTCTACTTGCCCCATCAAGTAAATGTGACCCTGTTGTTTTTGTAAGTTACTGTCACGTTGACTCTGACTCTTGGCAACCCCATGTGTTCAGAGTGTAACTGCTCCATAGGGTTTTCAAAGCTATGACCTTTTGGAAGCAGATTACCAGGCCTGTATTCTGAGGCACTTCTTGAGTTTGAAGTGCCAGCCTTTTGGTTAGCAGTTGAGTGCTTAACTGTTTGCGTTGCCCAGGGGCTCCACTCTGAGTTAATTTCCACGTGAGGGACTGCCCAAGATTTATTTCCAGAGGCCTAATTGGGACAGAGGTAATGCTGGTGGCGTAGTGGTTAAGAGCTACGGCTTCTAACCAAAAGGTCAGCAGTTTGAATCCACCAGACACTCCTTGGAAACCCTATGGGGCATTTCTACTCTGTCCTGTGGGGTCACTATGAGTTGGAATTGACTTAACGGCAACAGGTTTTTTTTTTTGTTGTTGTTGTTTAATTGGGAGAGAAGGACTCCTGGTGGTGAATGGTTAAGAGCTTGGTGGCTAACCAAAAAGATTGAAGGTTCGAACCCACCAGCGGCTCTGCAGGAGAAAAGGCATGGACATCTGTTTCCGCAAAGACTACAGCCTAGAAAATCCAGTGGGGCTGTTCTACTCTGTCCTATAGGGTCACTATGAGTCAGGATACACTGGAAAGCAAACAACGAAAACAGAGTTGGAAGAGGGGACAAAGGCCCCTCGGCCGTTGTTACCCTCACCTCTCTCTCTTCAGGCCATAGCTTTCCACTTCCTTTTTCTCTCTTCTTCCCACCCCAGGCTGGAAATTGTCTTTCCCTTGCCTCATATTTTCTTTTTTCCTGCCTCAAACCTCCAGGCCTGATTTAAACCTAAGCCTTGATTGTAAATTGTGGGTCCTGAGAGGGAAGGAAATTAGGAAGACCCAAGGAGTTGTGCCTTCAGATAAGGTGGCTAATATGCTAAAGAGAGAGTGAAAGGAAATTGCAAAATCTTTTCTCCGGACTGTAGCTAAACCTGTTTTGCTAGTCTAAAGCTTAATATTACCGTATCATCCCTCTGCATTCTTTAAGCAAAAAATCTTAATCTCTCCATCATTCCACAATAGATGCCTCAAAATGACTAAGTAAAGATTCTGTACTGAGAAAGATAAAAGAGAAAAATATACTAATTATTTTCAGACGATGGTACTATTACATGGATTCTTTCTCTTTGTAATAAGGTTGTCGAAGTTGGTTTGTTTTTCAAATAACCACCTCTTGTATTTATTTGGAAACCCTGGTGGTGTAGTGGTTAAGTGCTATGGCTGTTAACCAAGAGGCCAGCAGTTCGAATCCTCCAGGCACTCCTTGGAAACTCTTATCAGGCAGTTCTATTCTGTCCTATAGGGTTGCTATGAGTCGGAAACTACTCGACAGCAGTGGGTTAGGTTTTCTTTGGGGGGGGGGGATATATTTTATATTTATTTATCCATTCTGATATATTTCCATGTTTTATTTCCTTTATGTTACTTTTATTTTTTTTAATTTTATTCTTTTTTTCAACTTAATTCTCTGAAGTGAATGCTTGCTGTATTTATTTTACTTTTCCCTTTTTCTTTATAATAAAAATATTTAATGCTATGAATTTTCCTTCGACTGCAGCTTTGGACCCATTCCTTAAGTCAGGATACACAGTGCTCTAGTTTTTAAAAATATGTTGTAAATGTTAAAATTATAATTAAAAAAATTGCATTATCATCATGGTTATTTAGGAGAGGACTTGTAAATTTCCAAGTAGTTGGAATATTTTTCTTAAATATTAATTTAATATTTTTTCTTAGATAATTTTAATTTTGATTTGAGTGTAAAAGATATTTAGTAAAACCCTGCCATAATCTGGTGAGTTCACAAATACTTAATAATTAGAAACATACCAAAACCAAACCCATTGCCATTGAGTTGATTCCAACTTAGAGCAACCCTATAGGACGGAGTAGAACTGCCACATAGGGTTTCTGGGGAGCAGCTGGTGGATTCAAACTGCAGACCTTTTGGCTTTTGGCTCTTAACCACTTTGCCACCAAGGCTCCAAAACACAGGATTGAATTATTGTGAGGCAAGTCAAATGACCAGAGCAGCCTGTGTAGCTAACTGGCCTGGAGTTCCAGGGTCCACCAACAGGAACTATTAAGGCCCTGGTTGCAGTTTGGCATCTTTTGGTGGCAATTGGTCACTCAGCGTAAATATCCATGATGATCATTTAGGATCCTGTGGCTGGTTAGGACTTCCTGAAGAGCTGCAGCAATTCTGTGAATGTCCTGGTTAGTTGATGCCAGTGTTTTTGGCTCACGTAGGATGACTAGGCATTGCGTTTACCAGAGATGTGAGGATCCACATCCCTATTTCTTTGTTTTCCTGGAGAGGTTTGCTTGCCGTTTCCCTTAATGGCCTTTCCTCTCCCTGTTACCTTTCTTAGCTGCAGAAGAACTTTGACTTGTTCCTGTTACTAGAACTGGGGCTAGGTGAAGGGCAGATGTCAAAGGCCAATTGTGTTATATCCCAATTCATATTGTTGTAGGGAGTGTTGTTACAGTTTTTACTGTATTGTTTTAGATGAACACGAGGAAAGGAAAATCACCTGTTATTTCAACACCTAAAAAATGGCTACTATTAATATTTTGGTATCTTTTCAGCATCTTTTATATGCATTGTTGTTTTTAGCTGCCATCAAGTCAACTCTGACACATGGTGACCTTACGTATAACAGAGCCAGCTAAAAACAATGCTTGGTCCTGTGCCATCTCCATGAACTTTGATATATTTGAGCTCATTGTTGAGGCTATTTGTGTAAGTGTATGTCATTGAGTTTTTTTGCTCTTATATACTGACCCTCTACCAAACATGATGTCCTTCTCTTTTAGTCTTCCCTGATGGTGTGTCCAAATTAAGCAAGATGAAGTTTGGCCATCCTTGATTCTGAAGAACATATAGTAATTTTGTTATGCATATTTTGGTATGTGTTAGAGTAAAAATGGCATGGGGACGGTGCCTGACTGCCTCTGACTTCACGAAGGGTAAGGAGAATCAAGATAAACAGCCCAAGGCTGATTCCTGTTAGGCAGAGGTCAGACATGCCTCCTTTCTCTGGCATCTTTATCAATTCTGACAGCAGTTGTCCCTCCCACAGCACTCTCTACTCTGCTGAGTTTGATAATTCATTGCAGTGGCTACGCAGAACTCACAGACAGTACTCATGATTATGGAGTTTATTACAGGGTCACTATGAACCAGAATTGACTGGACTGCAATGGGTTTTTAATGAGTAGGGAAGTAACAGGTTACAATTCAGGCTCAGGAATGCTCAGGATACAATTCTTCCATCAGGACAGCTTCTTCTCAGCCCTGCTCAAAAACACGCCCTCTGGCGCTTGGTCTGGTCTGTACCCTGGTTGGGCAAGTGTTACAAAGCTCTTTTAGCTCTGCTGGTAAGTGCCCAGAGGCGCCCTACTCTGCCAGCAAGCCTCCTGCCCAAAGACTCAGCTTTCTCAATCTGTGGGCCGGGAAGTCCACCATGCCATCTCTTGCTGTCTCCTGATGTCGTTTCTCTGCTACCGCTTCTCCACCTCTCTCTGTGACCCCTCAGCTTCTGTCTTCTGGTTCCAGGAGCTTCTCAGCACAGGGATTCTGGGACCAAAGGATGCATTCTCCACTCCTGGCTGTTCTTTCTTGGTGATGGTGGGATCCTCTCTCTGCTCTGGAATTGGCTCTATTTTAAGGCAAAACTGACCAATCCCCTTGGTGGGCCACAATTGCTTTATTTGCACAGTTCCAGCCAAGTGATTCTTTGGGAATTATAAGACCGTGGTGAGAAAGGCCAAACAAAATCCATCTATCCTACCGCAATTAGTAACCATTTTTTAACAACATCTGAGCTTTACTCTGTGCAGTTAGTATTCCGCTGCAACATAATAAGGCATTTGAATGTATGGATGTATCATAACTTGCTTATTCATTCCTTTTGTACACTTGGGTTATTTTTTATTTTGATTTATACTCTAATACGGATAACCTTGGAATCTTGAAGACATTCCTGATTATTCAGACAAATTCCTAGAAGTGGAGAGGCTGGCTCAAAGAATATAAAGTGTTTTAAAATGTTGCTATGTCATGCTCAACAGTTCATCACAGCAGTTGTTCCATTTTATACTCCTGTTAGCAGTATGTGAGAATGACTGTTAAACACTTGCCAGCACTGTGTATTAGAATTTTTTTCATCTTTTCTAATTTCATCCTCCAGAGATATTTTATTGATTTCTTAATTTGTATTTATCTGTTTACCATTGTATTTAATTTTTGATCCATTTATTGACTATATATTTTTTCCCTCCTAAATTGGCTTATCATATATCCTTGTCTAATTTTCTGTCAAGATAATCTCTTTTTTTATTGATTTACGGGAGGCTTATATATATATATTTTTTATATATATATCAAAAAAGGTATAAAATTTTATTTACTATGTTTAAATTGATTTTCTGGTTTATTTAACATTTAATTTTATTTGTGGTTATTTAATGTGCATTATTTTTTGTTTTTTTAATCTTCCTATAGACATATCAGAACCCTGGTGGTGCAGTGGTTAAGAGCTTGGCTGCTAATCAAAAGGTCAGCAGTTCAAATCCAGCAGCTGCTCTTTGGAAACCCTGTGGGGCAGTTTTACTCTGTCCTCTAGGGTCGCTATGAGTCAGAACCGACTTGATGGCCATGGGTATAGTCATATTACTCACGTCTACTTTTACCAGATATGCTTACTGTCCTGAGATAAGCATACATTCTGCATCTTCTAACATTTAGATCTTTAGTTCCTCTACAATTTCTTTTGGCTTATGGCCAAAGGGGCTGGCTTTTTATTAAATGATTATTCTATTGTATATGTTCTTCCTTGAGAATTACTTTTTAATTTGAATTAAGTTATGGCTTATAAATCTAGAAATACTTTTAGATTCTCTTTTCAGGGCTTGATATTTGTCCTTTTAAGTGATCCCTTCCCCATTTCTTTAGTTCTTTGTTTTTACTCACTTCTCCATCAGTTGACATAAGGATTGTGATATTTTTATCCTCAGAGTATGAATGATAGTCTTTCTGAACCTTCACATATTTGAGGAAACTGCTCTTATTTTCATACATGGGAGCTGAAGTACTGGATCACAATGCCATCTTTTTTTATTTTTCCCCCTTAAAGCTTTTGTAGACCTTCTTGCTCTAGTTTTTTACTTTTAGGGCTCTGAAAGAGAAACAAAGTCTATTTTATTGTTGTTTCTTCAAAAGTAACCTGTTTTATTATTTGTTTTACTGGATTCTCACAGTATTTCTTCCTTACATTTAAAACTTTCCTTTTTATTTAAAACTTTAAAATTCACAATGCTGTGTGTATGCAGTGGCCTCATTTGATTGGTTTTGCCTGGGAAATAGTAACCTTTTTCAGGTTCCAGCTATCTCTAAATTCAGAAAAAAAAAATTGCAATGTATCTTTGATTATTTAATGGTTGTATTTTGTAAGAAGGGTCTTCATTTTTCTGTCTTCCATAGCTATCATTCTTCCTCTTGTCCACTTGTTTGTCTCCTATGTAAACAACTTTACTTCTCTTTCAGATTTCAATGTTTTATTTGTCCTTTTCTGGATAGAAAAAATTTATCCTCCATATTATGGAATTATTTTTCAGTAGTGTCAATTCTCTTTATTTTCCTGTCCGAAACAGTAAATCTATTACCTTTTTATTCTTCATAAGTTCTTATTTCAAGCTTGCACCTTTTCATATCAGTTTATTAGCATCTAAGTCATCTTTTAAATCTCATCTTCCATTTCTTATTTCATGTTGTCTTGTATTTCCTTGAGACATAAACACTTTTTAAAGATTCAGAAATCTTATTAGTATATACTAAGACATATATAATATCTTACATTATTCTTATACTATATAATGATTATTATGATTATAATATTATTATATTATTCTCACAGTGAATATTTTCAAAAGTTTGATTTTTCTTTGCATCTTGAGGATAATATTCTCCTCCTGTGTAATAGAGCCTCTTCATAGATTTTATGATCTTTTTTTTAATTAAAAATTTTTTTTTTTTAATTGGGGCAGGCTCTGTATTTCTGAGATAAAGAAAAGTATGCAGTGGGAGGAGGATCAAAGCCTCTCTAGTTTTTGTTTTTCCTCCCTGAATCTGCTGTGTTTTGAAAGTTGAAAATTTGCATCAGTTGCCGGTAACTTCTCCAGTTCCATCTGCACTCATGTTAATAGTAATTTTTCCCGTAACCTGACCAGTTTCTGAAGCCGTTGATCTGTTGCCATCAAGATGTGCTGTTGTTATGTTGTGTAGACTTGGGTGCTTTCCTCAGAATGTAAATAGTCTGGAAGAGAGAGACTCAGGTACTGTTTATTCTTCACGCTCTTACACAAAAAGTTGTAATAATATTTTATTTGACATTTTGTGTTGTGTATGTTCACACTGGGATCATAACTGCAAGCTTCAGAAAACTCAAGACAAGTGTGAAGTTGAACTTGTAAAAATGATCATATATCTAAATATTAGAACTCTGGAGTAGCTGGATTTTCGCCCTCCTGCCCCTTTCTTCTCCATCCCTTGAATACCAAACCAAACCAAATCCATTGCCGTCAAGTCAATTCTGGCTCCTAGCAACCTTATAGGGCAGACTAGAACTACCCCATAGGGTTTCCAAGGAGTGGCTGGTGGATTCGAACTGCCAACCTTTTGGTTAGCAGCTCTTAACCACTGCGGCACCCCATAAATAGATGATGGTTATTGAAACTTACTTTGGAGAATGATGCAAGCTTTTCACTTTTGTAACTTTGCTGCTTTGCTTTTAAGTAATTAAACCCTTTGTGTCCTGATTTTTAAGATCCAGAACACTTTAAAGCTGCCTTGAATGTGGTTTCTGAAATAACTTGAAATGAGGCTTTAAATCTTATTTTCTGCTTTCCAAGTCTATATCCCTTAGTGGTACAAATGGTTAAGTTCTTGACTACTAGCTGAAAGGTCAGTGGTTTGAGACCACCCAAAGGTCCCTCAGAAGACAGGCCTGGAGATCTGCTTCTGAAAGGTCACAGCCTTGAAAACCCTGTGGATCAGTTCTGCTCTGCACACATGGGGTGGCGATGAGTTGGTACCAACCTGACAGCAACTAACAACAACAACAATTCTGTATTAGGGAATTCCTAGGTGGCTTAAATGGTTAAATGCTCAGCTGCTAACCAAAAGGTTTACAGTTTGAGCCCACCCAGATGCACCTCGAAAGAAAGGCCTGGTGATCTGCTTACGAAAACCCTAAGAGTATAGTTCTACTTTGACACACATGGGATCACAATGAGTGTAAATCCACTTAATGGCAACTAGTTTAAAATTATACCTTAATTGTAGCCCATCTGTTTTAAGGCATATAGGGATTTCTCCTTTATTTCTGCTCTAGTGTTGCTTGTCGTTCTCTTTGCTTTCCCTGTTGGAAAATGGATTTCGCTGTTGCTTCCCAGGCTGGTATTTTCAGTCTCTTCGTTCCGTAGCTCCCACGTCACGTCTTTGATTGCTTCTAGCCTAGTGAAAGCTGTAGAGCGAAGTTGTCTGGATGAGCTGGCCCACCGAGGGGGCTTCAAAGCCCTGGCTTCTCTTAGTGCATTGTCATGTGGACAGGAAAGTCAATGTGAGCTTGAAGGACACAAAGAAATGTCCTGCCATTTCCTTTGCTTTGTAGGGTAGGTGGAGAGGAGGGTAGGAGTTCATGAAGAAACAGTGTCTGGATGGCCTGCCTCTTGTTTTGAAATTGCTGGAGGTGGGATTTTATTTTCTGTTACTCATAAATTCCAGTACGTACTTGACAATGCCTCTCTTAACTCTAAGAGGGTGCTTTGTTTCTTTTTGTGACTTGAGAGGCAACGCTGAGAGACAATGTGTGTCAGAGTGAAGGTGGTTACATCTCAGCATAAATCAAGGTTGCTTTAGTGTTGTCTGGCCTCATATATTAGTCACTGTACCTTTAGTAGAAATTTTCCTTGGGCAAACAGGCATTAGGATGAATTTGAAAGGGGAAAAAAAAGTCTGACTGCCTGGTGGAAGGGATGAAGGAAATCTTCTGGGGTTGAAGAGAAGTGCAAACATTTTCGGAGATTTAGGTGCTAACAGGGGAAATAACGAGGCAAGAGGCTGGGGCATGGCAGAAGGGCCATGAGGAAGAAAGGGAATAAGCCTCTCTTCTGCCTGTTGCAGTGATTCTTTTTAGAGTCAGTGCCTTCAGCTGCTCTGTAGTTTAAGGGCACAAAGGTTCTACACCCTCTCATGTGAGGGCAGAAAGAGAAGCTCTGTAAAGAGCCACTGATGCTTTGGGTAAACTTCAGAAAAATGCTCGTTACCTCATGTCTTGTTTTATAGCTTCTTTTGTCGTTAAGGAAATGGCTATTGCTGTAGTATATGTATCTGTGCACACTCAGGGCATTAGCTTATCCAGGGTAGTTAAGTTCACCTCGTCTGTACTTTTGGATTAAAAAATCTGTAGGGAGGATATTCCTTGTTCTGTTTCACTGAGTACTAAGAATGATTTGTACTCCTGTAGATATTCAGTCAGTCTTTCTTGGGAACATTACTCTCCACAGGCATAATTATTTCTAAAGACAGTTTTATAGGGCATGACCTGTGCTTTTGAAATTATTGCAAAAAACATTTTGGTTATCTTGTTATCTGTATTGTAAAACAAACTGGACTTCTCCAACATATAGTTTTTAAACTGTTGCATTCTAAGAAATTGAGGTTGGAAAGAGGCCGTTAATTATGGGAATTATTATAGACTCTCATTTGTTGCTGGAACCAAGTAACCTCAGTTGGAATGCAAATGATACCATTACATACCATCTTTAGAAAATATATTCAATATTTTGCATATTCTTTTTGAGAGTATATCCCATTTTTTCCTGAATCTGTGAGATATAATGTGTGATTCCCAAATTTTGTGTTTGGTATATATCTTTTGATGCTATAATGTATATTTTATATCTGGTACTTTGCTGTTTCAGGGGGACACCCATATCCTACATGTTTGCTTCTCAACATAGCTTTATTATTTACATGTTAAGTTTGTAGGTATATTTTGTATTTTTGATTTGAGAATTTATCCAACACCTTATATTCATTTTGTGAATACTAAAGTAGTCTTGTTATTTATGTCTGGGGGATGTTTTTCATCCAGTAGGTTTTGTGAGGTCTGTGCCTGTCCGTCTCTTTCACACTATATACTCACTAGAACATGGAACCCCAACATGCTGGAATTTCAGTCCAGACTTTTTTTTTTTAAATAATATTTTATTGTGTTTTGGCGATGGTGTACACAGCAGTCTAGGTTCCCATTCAACAGTTTCTATACAAATTGTTCTGACCTTGGTTACATTCTTCATAATGTGTGAACATTCTCATTTCTCTTCTGGTTGTCCCATTTCCATTAATCTAGTTTCCCTGTCCCCTTACATTCTCATCTTTGTTTGAAAGTAATTGTTGACCGTTTGGTCTCATATAGGTGATTTTTGTAAAGTAGCACAGTACTTACCGGTGATATTCATTATTTTTTGAGCAGATCTGTACTTAACTACAAAGTGACCTCAGGGGTTAGATTTGGTTCAAGGTTTGAAAAGTATCTTAGGACAATAGTCTCAGGGGTCCCCCAGTTTCAACCAGACCAGTAGGGTTTTTTTTTTTTTTAGGAATTTGAGGTTCTGTTCCACATTTTTATCCCATTCTATTAGGGTCATAGGAGCCCTGGTGATGCAGTGGTTAAGTGTTTGGTTGCTCAAACCTACCAGCCATCCATTAGAGAAAGATATGACAGTCTACTTTCTTAAAAATTTACAGCCTTAGAAACTTGACGCAGCAGTTCTACTCTGTTCTATAGGTTTTCTAAGATTTGGAATTGACTTAATGGCAGTGGATTTGGTTGGGCTTTGGTTCTATGTGGGTCCATCTCTTGTGGTCCTGATTAGAATGGTTGGTAATGATCGGTAGTAGCAGTTGGTCGCCTTCTAGCTCTTGCTGGTCTCAGGGTGGATGAGGCCGTGGCTTGTGTAGACTATTTGTGTGTAGACTAGGTTCTTCTTTGAGTCTTTGTTTTCCTTCTTTCTCTCTTTCTCCATGGAAGTAGAGACCAACAGTTATATCTTAGATGGCTGCTTGCAAGTTTAAGACCCCAGACACTACTTACAAACTGGGATGTAGAACATAAATTTATGAACTATATTATGCCAATTGACTGAGATGTTCCATGAGCTTGCCCAGGCTTTTGGAGGTACACTTTACCAAGTTGCATTGCAGGATACAGATAGTGAATTTTACATGGTAAAGTACCAATGATAACAAAATCATTGTTTTGTGTTTGGGTGTGAGTATATAAAAGAAAACTTGATAATTGGAGAAGGATGAATGAAACCTGGAGAGTTGAAAACATATCTATAATCATTTCTTAAAGGAGGTTCAAACGTATATTACCAAAAATTGGATAAGCAGGCATTAAGTCTCATGATATTTGTACATGCAAATTGCTTTATAAAAGATTTAGAGATTAGTGATCACATACCTCAGCATTCCATGTTAGAACCCTTGCTTCTGTGGGCTTTTGAGCACTCCTTGAAAAGCTACAGAGCAGTGAAAACTTTTTATAAAAGTGTAACTCTTGATAAGTAATGATAAAAGCACCCCAAATGCAAAAATTCATTGTTACCCAACTCTTCTGCCGGCAAATCCTTTTAGACAAAGACAGTATGTTCTATGCAAGGAGTCCCCATGTGAGAAATTTTATTAGTGTACTGACTGTTCAACTGTGGGATATGCAAACTCTAAGCCAGTTTTTTGGAAAAAGTTATAAAAACCCAAAAACTTTGTATTTTACAGAATTGTGAACATGTTAAGATTTTCTCCATTTTCCTTAAGAGTTTTTTGTGTGTGTGTGAGAATAAAACATGTATTACATTAAAAAAGATTTTTTTTAAATATCATATTTTCTCTGAAAAATCAGACTAGAGCTGCTGTTTGGGGGATGGTTTCAAATGTGGAACTTTCAGGTAAGTTTTTAATAAAAGTGATTTTATTGAATGTGGAAAATTCTTTAAAATGCAACTGAATTAACAATAATTATAGAGGTGGGACTTCCAGAATGGCACAATGAGGAAGGTCTTTGTAACAAATGGTTGTGGGACAGTGAGATCTCCACATGCAAAATGAGTTTAGACCTTACTTCACACAATGCAAAAAAAAGAAAAAAAATTATCTCAAATGGATCATAGACTTAAGAGCTAAAACTAAAAAAAATTCTAGGAAAAAAACAAAATCTTTGTGATCTTGGTTAGGTAAAGAGTTTTTAGATGTAACAGCAAAACCATAATCAATAAGAGAAAAATTAAGTCTTATATTATCAAAATTAAAAATTCTAGTGCTTCACCATATACCATTAAGTATATATAAAGACAATTTACAGCCTAGGAGAAAATATTTGCAAATCATATGTCTAATAAAGGAATTGTATCCAGAATATTTAAAGGACACTATCAACTCAATAACGAGAAGATAAGCCACCTAATTTTAAAATGGCCGGAAGATTTGAATAGACATTTAACCAAAAAACGTATATTGATAACTAATACGTACATGAAAGAATGCTCAACATTTACATTAGGCATTAGACATTATCCATTATCTGTTGCCCTCAGGTCGATTCTGACTCATAGGGACTCTATAGAACAGAGTAGAACTGCCCCAGAGGGTTTCCAAGGCATTAGGTATTAGTAAAATGCAAATAAAAACCACAATGGGATACCACTTCACATCCTTTATAATGGCCCCATGACATGGGGAAGGCCCCTTCCAAGGTTAAGTTTGGATGCTGAAGCTCATGAAAATAATCCTTTGGTATGATCAAAGAAAGCTTTGCCACTCATGCAGAGAGCGGAGTCTTGAGATAAGGGAAGGGGGAAGTGATTCTCTACGAGATCTGGGACAGAGAGTAGCAAGTGTTCATATGTGTTTTACAGGTGATTCAGTTACAGGGAGTGTTGAGTCTGTTGAAAATACCTAACCTTAGACCTGTTCTACCGAAGAGTGTGCTGAGTCTCTATATTATAGGTCAAATGATGGCACCAAAACCTCTATTGCCTTCAAAGAGGGATCTCCAGTTAGCTATCCTTTAGAACCTTCATACTGGGGGAAGGCAAGGACGCTTTGGCAGACAGCTTTCTTTCGATGTACAGAATAGCCTGGCTGGGGGGTTAAGACCACATTTGCAGTGCAGACCGTTCTTTTATCCACCTTGATCTAGGCACCAGGATTGAAAGAGATAGCAGAGTGGGGAGTTGTCATTAAGTGAGACGGGGAATTCTATTTGAGTTTTGTAGACCTGTAGATGAGAAGCGTCCACTTTCATACCTTGAAGGGGGAAGAGAGAGACCCTAGTTACATTTTGGTAGTGTGTCATAGACCTAAAGGTTGATCCTTCGGGGGAACTAAGGCGGGGGACAAAAGAGAGACCTGTTTGGGAGACAGTTGTCCATTTTGTAATTTTCAAAGGGCATCTTTGAGTAGGCCATTACTTTATTAGGACTGTTGCCTGTCAACTGCAAAAGGGCACAGAGGAACTTTTTGGTGTTGAAATGTTCTAAAGCTAAATTGTGATGTTGCATAACTTTATAATGTTACTAAAAGTCAATGACTTGAACACTTAAAATTTCTGTGTGCGTGAAATTTTGTGATAAACGTGTTTGTGTCTATGGCTTTGGTATACGTGGGGTGGGTAAGCCTTATGTAAGTGTGTGTGCGTATGTGGGTGGGTTTTAAAAGAAGCTGATCTATGCACTGTGCCCTGCACCATGGACCTTATGTTTCTGATTGGTTGAGGTGTATTTTAGCTGTCGTGCTGCTATAAAAGAAAACCGTGAGTGACTTTAACAACCAGAAATGTATTTTCTCACAGTTAGGAAGCTAGAAGTCCAAATTTAGGGTGACAGCTCTAGGGGAAGGCTTTCTTTTTCTTTTGGCTCTGGGGGAAAGTCCTGGTCTCTTCTGAGCTTCTGCACCTAGGCAATCTTCATGTAGCTTGGCATCTGTCTTCCCCTATCTCTGCTCCTAACCCACAGCCACTGCCATCCAGTCGTTATCTCTGCTCCTAGCTTGCTTTAATCTCTTTTCTGTCTGGAAAGAGACTGAAGACACACCCTGCACTAATCCTGCCTCCTTAACATAACAAAGACAACCCATTACCAAGTGGGATTATAACCACAGGCATAGAGGTTAAGATTTACAACACATATTTTGGGGGGCGCTATGAGTCGGAATCGACTGCAGTGGGTTTGGTTTTGATATTTTGGGGGGACACAATTCAATCCATAACAGAGTGTATTGTGAACACTCTGGAAGGATGGACTGAAAGGGAAGGGGATCGAAGGCAGAGAAACCAGATAGGAGATGATTACAAATGAAATCGAAGAAAGGCCTGAGTTAAAACCCTTGAGCTGGAGTGGAAGAAAAATTTAAGGAGAAACATTAGGAGTTTGAATCCTCAAGTTTTGAAGATGGGGTCATATAACACGGTTTGCCTGTACTTTCAGTGATCTGAATTGACGTGTTATTTTGTAAGGTAAGGAGTCCTGGTGATGCAGTGGTTAAAAGCGCTCAGCGGCTAACTGAAAGATCAGTGATTCAAACCCACTAGCTGCTCTGTGGGAGAAAGATGTGACAGTCTGCTCTGTAAGTGGACAGTTCTACTCTGTCCTATAGTGTTGCTATGAATTGGAATCTACTAGTCAATGGGTTTGGTTTTTGTTACTTGTAAGGTGAGAGGGCAACTTCCATGCAGTGTGAAGAGAATCCCAAGCCTTCAGTTGAGGTAGACTTACCACAGTTTTGGAAATTCAGATTTATTCAAGGTGACTTCTCTTAACCGATGTCTGGAGGGGACTGGCTGAGTGTTAGTGGGTTTAAGTAGCACATTTCTGGAGTGGTCACATCATTTTAACAGTTAGAATTCTGGATGGTGTGTGTGTGCGCCCACTTGTGTGAGATAGCTATTTTAAGCTAAGAGAAATAAAAGTCCTGAAGAGGCCAGAGTGGAGGAAGATGAATCTAGATTCTCTTCTTTCTTCAACCCATCCTAACTGTATAACCCTAGGAAATTTACCTAACTTCACACATACATCCTGTATCTATCTCAAGGTTGTCAGGAGAATTAAATAAGATAATGTATGTGATGCACTCAGAGCCTGGCACAGAATAAACACTCAGTAAACGAGAGTTCCATTTTGTGTCTTAGTAGAAGACTCAAAGCAAGTTCTGACTAATTATTGTCTGTCCATAGTATTTGGAGCCCTGGTGGTGCAGTGGTTAAGCGCTCGGCTGCTAACCAAAAGGCTGCCAGTTCAAACCATCAGCCACTCCTTGGGTACCCTATGGGGCAGTTCTTCTCTGTCCTGTGGGGTCGCTATGAGTTGGAATCGGCTTGATGGCGCCAAGTTTGATTTCGGTTTTTATAGTGTTCCAAATTATCAATGGTATGTTCTGTAACAAGAATTAAACTTTATATTAATTTAGAAACTTTTAAGTCTAGCGCATACTTGAGTTACATATTTTGAGACATAAGCCACAAGTACCAGTTGCCATAGACTTGGCTGCAATTTATGATGACCTCGTATGTATCAGAGTAGAATTCTGCTCCGTAGGGTTTTCAATGTCTAATTTTTTTCAAAGTAGATCACCAGGCCTTTCTTCTGAGGTGCCTCTGGGTGGCCTTGAATATCCAATCGTTTGGTTAGCAGTGAGTACATTAACTCTTTGCATCACTTAGGGACTGCACATAAGCCAGTAGTATGCCCAGATATTAAGTCAATGTTTAGTTTTTGCTGAATAGTGCATTAACTAATTAAAAAGCCAAAAGTACTATTAAATAATTTATTCTAGGAGAAAAATATGGCTTAAGCTAGTGTCTGGCACCTAGTAAGTGCTGTTTCTCTAAGTGTCGCCTATTAGTCATACAAGATGAAAAATGAAAAAAATCAGTTCTGTGCAACAATCTTCCCCACCCCTAGGGCAATAACTTTCAACCTCTTTAGCTATTTTTTCTGATATTTACCTCCATTTTTCTAAATAATGTGTTTCTAATTTTTTCTTGATTTTCTAAATTTAAAGACTTATATGTTGAAATCTATCACAGAAATAGACTTAACCCTCTTATTATCTATCCCCTTACCAAAAGACACACAAACATTTCTCTTCCCCCACTTTCTTCTTATAGTTTTACCAATTTTTTAAGTCTACATTCAGTTCCCTTTGTGAGTTTGTAAATATAGTTCACAGCTGAGCCATGTACTGACCTATGATTATATTTTGTTCCCTTGCTTTTTCTATGGTAAATTGGCTAATTTTTGTGACCTTGTGCATGACCCATGAGCACTAGAAAAGAATGTATATCCTGCTGTGGTTGGATGGAGTGTCCTATGTATGTCTGTTAGGTCTTCAAGTCCTCTGTTTTGTTATTAATCTTCTGTCTAGATGTTCTATCTATTATTGAAAGTGGTATATTGAAGTCTCTATTATTGTAGAAGTGTCTTTTACTTTTTTCAGTACTGTCAATTTGCAACTTATATTTGGGGCTTTGTTGTTGTGGTTGTTGTTAGATGCATGTATGTTTATAGTTGTTACATGTTCTTGATGAATTGACCCTTTTATCATTACATAATATCCTTCTTTGTCTCTTGCAATGAATTTTTTACTTCAAGTCTATTTTGTCTGGTATTAATATAGCCAGCACAGCTCTCTTTTGGTTACTATTTGCATGGCATATGTATATTTTTCCATCCTTTCATTTTCAATCTATTACAGTCTTTGGAGCTACACTAAGTCTCTTGTAGACAGTATATAGTTGGATCATGTTTCCTTATCCATTCTGTCATTCTCTGCCTTTTGATTGGAGAGTTTAGACCATTTGCACTTAAAGTAATTACTAATAATGAAGAATTTCTGCTTATTTGCTGTTTGTTTTCTGTTCGTCTTATACATTTTTGTCCTTTATTTCCTCTGGTCCTGCCAACTTTTGTATTTATTTTTTGTGGTGAATCATTTAGATTCCCTTCTCATTTCTTATATGTATATATTTTTAGATATTTCCTTTGTGGTTACCATGGGTATGACATTTAATATCCTAAATTTATAACAACCTAGTTTATATTAATACAGCTTAACTTCAATAACATACAAAAACTCTGCTCCTATATCACTTTTTGTCATGGATTGAATCATGTCCCCTCAAATATGTGTCAACTTGGTTAGGCCATCATTCCCAGTATTGTGAGATTGTCCACCATTTTGTCACTTGATATGATTTCCCTGTGTGTTGTAAATCCTATCACTATGATGTAATGAGATGGATTAGTGGCAGTTATATTGATGAGATCTACAAGATTAGATAGTGTCTTGAGCCAATTTCTTTTGTGATATAAAAGAGAGAAGTGAACTGAGAGACAGGGGGACCTCATACCACCAAGAAAGCAGCACTGGGAGCAGAGTGCGTCCTTTGGACCTGAGGTTCCTGCACAGAGAAGCTCCTAGACCAATGGAAGACTGATGACAAGGACATTCCTTCAGAGCTAACAGAGAGAGAAAAAGCCTTCCGCTGGAGCCGGCACCCTGAATTTGGGCTTCTAGCCTACTGGACCATGAGAGGATAAACCCCTCTTCATTAAAGCTATACACTTGTAGTATTTCTGTTATAGCAGCACTAGATGACCAAGACACTTTTCCTCTTACATCCTTTATGTAGTTGTTTTAACAAATCATATATTTGTACATTGTGTGCCCAGTAATATAAATTTATAACTTTTAATGCATTTTTCTTTTAAATTATGTAGAGATGACAAGTAAAGTTACAAACCAAAAATATAAAACTGGCCCTTTTATTTGCCCACAAAATTACCTTTACTGGAGATCTTTTTTTTTTTTTTTCTTCATCCAGTTTTGAGTTACTGTTTAATATCCTTCTATTTCAATCCAAACGACTCCCTTCAGCATTTCTTGTAGAGCATGTCTCATAAGGAACTCCCTCAGCTTTTGCTTATCTGGGAATGTCTTAATTTCACCCTCATTTTTTGAAGGCCAGTTTTGGTGGACATAGAATTCGTGGTTAACACTTCTTTCAGAACTTTAAATATGTCATCCCACTACCTTCTGGCCTCCATGGTTTCTGAGGAGAGACCAATATTTTATCTTATTGAGGATCTCTTGTATGTGACATTTGTTTGTCTTTTGCTGCTTTCAAGAGTGTCTCTTTGTCTTTAGTTTTAGAGAGTTTGATTATATGTCTAAGTGTGGATCTCTTTAGGTTTATCCTACTTGGAGTTTGTTGAGCTTTTTGGGTGTATAAATTTGTGTCTTTTGTCATACATGGGAATATTGTGGCCATTGTTTCTTCAAATATTCTTTCTGCCCTTTTCTGTGTCTCTCTTCTCCTTCTGAGACTCCCATAATGCATATGTTGGTCCCTTGATGGTGTGCCACAAGTCCTTAGGCTCTGTTCATTTTTATTTTTTTCATTTTCCTCCTCAGACTTGACTATTTCGATTTTTCTATCTTGAAATTCACTGATTCTTCTTTTAGTTCAGATCTGCTGTTGAGCCCCTTCCATGAATTTTTCATTTCGGTTATTATACTTTTCAGTTCCAGTATTTCTGTTTGGTTCCTTTTTATAATTTTATCCTTTTATTGATTTTATTTTCTTGATTTCCTTGAGTTCTTTGTCCATGTTTTTCTTTAGCTCTTTGAGCATATTTAATACTGTTGTTTTAAAGTCTTTATTTAGTAACTCCGTTATCTGAGCTTTCATAGTATTGTTTCTGATACTTTATTTTGCTATTCTGAATGGGCCATCCTTTCTGTTTCTTTGTATGCCACGTGATTTTTTTTGTTGAAAGTGGGACATTGGAATATAATGTGGTGACTTTGGAAATCAGATTCCCTTTCTCAGAGTTTGCTTTTCTAATTTTTTTTATAATCATTAGTGACTTCCCCTGACTGTTTTTGCAAAGACTGCCTTTCTGGATATGTGTGGAAGTTGAAGTCTCTGTTCCTTAGCTTCCGTTAAGATAGTTTTTTGACACAGATTTCCTTGAATGCTGGGGAAAAAAACAATAATTAAACAAACAAACAACAAAAAAACCTTTACTAGCCTTTACAAATTGACTCTGTGCTGGGATCCTCCATCAGCACTTAGCCAGGTTTGCACTGAAACTAGGGATCAGCTAGAGGGGAAGGTGTAGAGTCTTCTCAAATAATTTCTAAGATGTGTCTTGCCCTGAGCATGTGTGTGGCTTTCTCAGTCTCCCCATATACACAGTGGTTTCGAAAGCCTTAATTTCCAAGAGAAATTTTCTCCCTGGCTTCTCCATTCAGCCTTTGGGTGCCTGTTGTATGCTTTAATGTAATTATTTAGCCATAGGTAGCTGTAGGTGGTTATAGACTTGAGTTGCTGCCCACTGCCCCTCAACTCTGCATGAGCTTCGAGACAGGCCAATCCAAGATGAGTAGCTTGCTTCATTCCTTCAGGCAGTCCCCAGACAGGTTATAACACACCCACACCCACCCCCCGCCACACACAGAATAATTTGCAAATAAAATCTTCTCTGCTCTATGTGGAGCCAGAGATCAGACCCCTTGTCTGTGAGTACAGGTTGCTGCTGATGTATTAAGATGGCCATGCTGAGACAGGGAGGAGGTGGGATGCACGCAAGCAGAAAATCAAAGCTTTCCTAATGTTTAAAGTTTGCCTTTTTCTTGATTTAGCATTCAGTTAGTTTTTGTAAACCTTTGGCTCATTTTCAGATTTCTGACAAAGTTTGTTCTGCCAGCTTCTGCTTGTTTTGTGTGTGTAATGTGTGTGTTTGCGGGATGATGGTAGCATGGAGCTACTCACGTCATCCTCCTCTGAATTTCAACTGCTAAATTTTTGTTTGCTTAGTTTTATGACTACCTCACAAAATTTTATCTCATGTTCTCCAAAAGAAGTGTAAAATCCTACTCGGTACAATCAAACAACCAGATAATCTATTAGTTCAATTTCTTTTTTCTAGAAAACACCTCTTGGGAATTTCTGCTGTTTTCCTGGTTACACTATCAGTCTGCTGCCTACTAGAATTTCCTTTCAGCATCGTTCTGGGATTTCTTCTTACCCGTAAAGTGGGGCATCTGTTTCCTGAATATCAAACTCTATTTTTTTTTTTTTTGGTATTCTCATTCTGGTGGACATATCCTCCAATAGATTCCTCAGAAAGAATTCATAGAAGATAAACTTGAGACTTTGAATGTTCAAAAATATCTTTTAGTCTACCTCCCTATTTCATGAACAAAAAAAAAACCCCGTTATCGTTGAGTCAATTCTGACTCACATTGACCCCATAGAACAGAGTAGAACTGCCCCATAGAGTTTCCAAGGAGTGCCTGCTGGACTTCAACTGCCAACCTTTTGGTTAGCAGCCATAGCACTAAACCTCCACACCACCAGAGTTTCTAGCACCTGGTTTTTTACTTCATGAAAGATAATCTAAATTTAGAAATTTAAGTTGGAATTCATTTTCACCCAGATTTTTAAAAGTATTGCCCAGCTTCCAGTGTTGTTGAGAAATATGGTCCCATTATGATTGCTGATTCATTTGATGATTCATTCATTCATTCAACAAATAGCTATACAACTATTTCTTCACCTACTATGCATCAGCCTCTTCTCTAGGTTATGGGGATACAGGACAAAACACATAAAAGTTTCTGACTTGACAAAGCTTATATTTTTCTGATCTTTTGAATATGACTTTTTTTTTTGGTCAGCGGGTACCCCACTATCCTAACTGGGAAAATCAGTCTGATTGTCAGTATTCTGAGAGCCCAATGAGGAAAGGGGTTAGGGACCTACTGTTTAGTATATACACAGTCCTTCACCTATTTTCTCTGTTATCCTTCCCTGTCATGGATGTCTTCAAGTTTGTAGTCTCTCTCTTTCAGTTTCTCCAGAGACTAAAATGTCTTGTCCCCTGCTGGTGTGGAGAAGGGATAGCTTACCAGCTGTAAGAGATGAGGAGAGAACCTAGGGGTCCTGCTGCTTCATGTACAGATTTTCAACTGACTGGTTTGCAGTGATGCCTCCAATCCTGCTTTCTTAGGTTCCTGGTGCTTCTAATCGCTGTGCCTTTTTGGGGGTCTTCTGGTTCTAATCAGCATGTTTCTTACTAGTATTCCCTTCTCTAGATATTGAGGTTTGCACTGCCTCTGCTTTAAATCAATTACAACTCATACATCCACTTTTCATCTTCCAAATATTTGTTTAAATCATCGATTTGCCATTGTCTCTCTTTTTCTCTTTGCCCTATGGATTTGTATCCTTGATCTTTTTTTTTTTAAATAATTTTAGTGGGAATTTAGGAGGAAACAGAGATGCATACACACATTGATTCTACTATGGTTAATCAGAAATTGTGCCATATTTTCCCAAAATTTTAACCTAAATGAATATGCACTTTTTATGTGAACATATATGCAGTTTTAATTTCGAAAGGAATTTTTGGGCTGCTTCAAGTTTTTTTATAACTATACTATTTTACATATCAAACAGAAAATTACCTGGAAAGTAGATATTTGAAAGTATCTCAAAACATCAGCCTTCACTTCATCATTATAGTTTTCTAGATGAAGATAAGGCATATATTTTTCAATCTGTGGCTTACTTTGAGGGCGCTAGTGGTTCACTGGAAAAATTCTCACTTTCTGTGAGGTAGATATGCGTTAAGTTCCCTGGCAATGCATCTCAAACATAGCTACCATCTGAAAGTGGAGACTTGCATGTTGCTGTGATGCTGAACAGGTTTCAGTGGAGCTTCCAGACAGACTAGGAAGAAAGGCCTGGAAACCTACTTCTGAAAACTCTATGGATCACAATAGTCCCTTTTTGTCATGCATGGGTCTGCAGCTAACAATAACAACAACAAAGCTTAAAGAGAACCTCCAAAATACAGAGAAACATGGGTTATATTACAATTTATGGTGAAGGCTGATCTCTTTTCTTTTATTGCCTTATAACTAAAGTCACACTGATGTTATATTAGCCTCTAAGATTAAAATGACTCTTACTATGTTGGATGATATAGTACTACTAGTCTGTTTTATTGTCACAGAAAATGTCAAAGAGGATATTGGATGCCGTGGCCAAAACTGTTTTCTTATTTTCATAAGTGTGATTTGAAACAACGATGGTGCCCACAAAGTCAAACTGGGACTTTGTAGTCAAAAATAAAAATAAAACCAAACAAAGAAACAGAGTAAACCATTCTCTTCTCCCAGGGTTTCCTGCCTGTGAAGCCAGTCAGGGCAGTGGTGTCACTAGGGAGGTGCAAGGCGTACAGAATACATCCCCTGACATTGTCAGAGGGGACCACACCAAAATGACCTTAAGGTCCACGACGGCAGCAGTGTTGGTGGGCGGATAGGTACCATCATGGGAAGCGCCTCCAAGGCAGTGGCATTACTACATCACCCCCCCTCCACATACTCATCACCTGCCAGTCACTAGGGTTGGTGTCACACAGTGTAGTAACTTGTCACCACCATCACCACCACCACTACACACACCCCTGTCACTTGCCAGTCAGGGTGCGGGCTGCCTGGCCACAGCTCCTGGCACTGGGTGGAGAGGAGGGTCTCTGCATTGGCCGATTAGAGAGGGGCTTCGCCAGGCTGTGGGAAGCCACGGAAGGTGGGGCTGGGAGAGGTGGGGTTGTGCAGCCTTGGTGCTCAGCCCTGTGTGGGGCCGAGCCACTTAGCCCACGCCGGGGGTTGGGGGGTGGTTGTTTGCTGGCTCTCCCTGCCTACCCTGGTCAGAAGGATGACAAGAGTGACACCTTGGGTTACAGTACTGGGTGACACTAACCTGTGTGATGCAACTGAATCAGGGCTTGCCCTGTGGGCTAGGGCAGGGATGACTATCACAGAGAATCTCGGGGGAGCGAATCCATGTGCCCCCCACCTCCAGGCTGTGAGTCAGTGGGTGGAGCTCAGCAATCTGTGTATCTAGCAAGTGCATCTGGTAATTCTGATCAGACGATCTTTGAGTGTGCATTGAGAACCACTGGCTCACAGCGACGCCATGTGACAGAGTATAACTGCGTCATAGGGTTTTCTTGGCAGTAACCCTTACAGGAGCAGATCATTGGGTCTTTCTCCTGTGCAACCTCTGGATAGGTTCAAACAGCCAGCCTTTTGCTTAGCAGTTGAGTGCTTAACCGTTTGCACCAAAACCAACTGAAACCTGTTGCCATCAAGTCAATTCCAACTCTTAGCGACCCTACAGGACAAAGTAGAACCACTCCACAGGGTTTCCAAGAAGCAGCTGCTGGATTTGAACTGTGGACCTTTTGGTTAGCAGTTGAGCTCTTTACTACTGTGCCATCAGGGCTCCCAGTTTTCACCACCGGGGCTTAAACAGTACTATTTAGTAATAGATTTTCATGTAGTTCAAATATTTCCAGCCAAGGGTTTGAACATCCCAATGTAGTATGACTGGGTGTCCCCATATAGTCAACTTCCTTGAACAAAATAATTTCTTGGCTTTTTTTTTTTTTTTTTTACCTCTTTAATGTACAAAGTGATATTAAATTTGTACCTTTTAGAAAGTTAGCCCTTTTAAAATGCTGATTATAAAAATATTACATGCTTATTGTGGTAAACTTAGAAAGTACCAAAAATTGTAAAAAAAAAAAAATAAAAAATCCCCTATTATTGCACCATTGAAAGACAGCCTGTTACTTTTAGATGAAGGTTTACAGAACAAACTAGTTTCTCATTAAACAGTCACTACACACATTGTTCTATGACACTGGTTAACAACCTCATGACATTTCAACACTCTTCCTGTTCAACCTTGGGTTCCCTATTACCAGCTTTCCTGTTCCCTCCTGCCTCCTAGTCCTTGCCCCAGGGCTGGTGTGCCCCTTTAGTCTTGTTTTGTTTTATAGGACTGTCTAATCTTTGGCTGAAGGGTGAACCTCAGGAGTGACTTCATTACTGAGCTGAAAGAGTGTTCAAGGGCCATACTCTCAGGGTTTCTCCAGTCTCTGTCAGGCCAGCAAGTCTGGTGTTTCTTTTTGAGTCAGGATTTTGTTCTACAGTTTTCTCCAGCTCTGTCGAGGACCCTCTATTTTGATCCTTGTCAGAGGAGTCAATGGTGATAGCCAGGTACCATCTAGTTGTACTGGACTCAGTCTGGTGAAAGCCGTGGTAGATGTGGTCCATTAGTCCTTTGGACTCATCTTTCCCGTCTATCTTTAGTTTTCTTCATTCTTCCTTGCTCCCAGAGGGATGAGACCAGTGGAGTATCCTAAATGGCCACTCACAGACAACCTGTTACTTTTATCATATGGATATATTTTCTTCTGGAATATATGTATGTGTGTACTTAATATGGGTACAATTACACACACACATATACATATATATACACAATTTTGTATTTTCTTTTTTGCATTTAATATCATTAGGAATATAAAAATTCTTTATAAGTATGTTTTAAATGACTACACTTCTTTTGCAGGGGACTTCCATAATTTGCAGGGGACTTCTCATCTTCTTTTCTATTTCTGTTTTTCACTATTACAATATTGACCTCTACCTTACCCCTCCACTTCTGTGACATTTATCAACCTTTGACGTACTATATAGCTTATTGGTTGATTGCATTGACTGTTATCTTATAAAATATAAGCTCCAAAAGAGCAGAGATTTTTCGGTATTGTGTCTCTCCAACTCCACCCTGACTGCTCTATCCTCAGTGCCTGGACAGCATCTAGAACATGGTAAATATTCAATAAGTGTTTGTTGAATGAATGAATAAACACTGCAGTGGACATATTTGTGTCCATACCTTTTTCACCTTGCAGATTTTTTTCCACTAAGACTGATTATAGAAATATAATCACTACCAGCAGATATTAACAACTTTAAAGCTTTTAATACATATTGACATATTGTGTTCTAGAAAGATACCAATTTAGAAGCCCACTGCAAGTATGTAAGAATACCTGTTTCATCATACATTTTTCCTGCATTAATTATTATTTTTTTTTGTTAATTTGATGAGTAAAATGATACATTTGTTTTAATTTAAATTTCTTCTATTATTAATAAGTTGAACATTAAAGCTGTGTCTTAGCACTCGATGGCACTGGGTTTCTCGTTTTAGCACTTCTAAGGAACCCTGGTGGTGTAGTGGTTAAGCAGTTGGTTATAAACCAAAAGGTCAGGGGTTCAAACCCACCAGCAGCTCCGCAGGAGAAAGTTGTGGCAGTCTGCTTCTGTGAAGATTTATAGATTGGAAACCCTATGGGGCAGTTCTACTCTGTCCTGTAGGGTCGCTTTGAGTAGGAATCAACTCAGCAGTGACAGGTTAGCGCTTCAACCTTACGAATGAGTTAATGGTGCCCTGTGATGTTTTTTGCTATCTGTGTTCAATAACTATTAAAGCAAGGGTGTGTGTGCGTGCGTGTGTGTTTAACAACTTGATGTAAAAATGTATCATTATCCTGTCAAGGAAAGGTTGAGGACAGGCTATTTGTTACCAGATGTAAAATGTTCATTAGTTACCTGAGTCATACAAAGAAGCCAGAAAAGTTGGGATGTGACCTGTCCCCTGTCTCATTCATCTTTTTCCTTGGACATTAAGCAGACTCTAAATATGACACCAATCTGGTGTCTATTCTTTGAAAAGCTGAAAAGTGCATCTTAATCATTGTCTGTGAGCTCATAATATGAAACCGTATTAGTTGGCTGTATTCTTTCCCGCTCACTTGTTTTTAGCGTAAAGGCCTACATTGACTCTAATAACAAACCTTAAATGTATGCAGTGTTTTAAAATTTACGTTCCTATGCATCATGTCATAGCAGCTCAACCAAAAAAAAAGACCAAACCCACTGCTGTTGAGTTGATTCCGACTCATGGCGACCCTATAGGACAGAGTAGAACTGCCCCATAGAGTTTCCAGGGAACTCCTGGTTGATTTGAACTGCCGGCTTTTTGGTTAGCAGCCATGGCTCTTAACCAGTACACCACCAGGGCAGCTCAGTGGGGTAGAAAAGGCATATATCTTCTGGTGGCCTGGACTGCTGTAATTTCTCCCATAACTGATGCTCCTCTAGAGTCCCTTCTCAAAACAGCGAGCCAGGTGGTCCTTTATATGTAAACCACATCATGTTACTTTTCTTTAGTGACTTCCTATCTCACTCACAGCAGCAGCCGAAGTCCTCTCAGTGGCCTATGAGTCATAGTAAAGTCTGGCCCCCGTTGTCTCTCTGACTTCATCCTTTTCAGCTCTCCCCGTGCTGCAGCCACTTGGAGCTTCTTGCTATTTCTAGAACACACTATGCTCTGGGTGCTTTTTCTCTGACTGTGTCCTCTGCCTGTACCACTGCTCCCAACCCTCACCCCCAGGTAGCCACCCAACCTGTTTTCTTACCTCATCCAGGTCTTTTGTCAAGTTATCCACTAGTGGGCTTCCCTCTTCACCTTACTGACAATTGCAGTTCCTACCTCCTAAACTTACTCTCTGGTTTCCCTTTCCCTGCCTTATTTTTCTCTATACCACTTGCACCATATGACAGAATGAATGTTTTACTTTAATTGTCTCCTCCTACTAAAAAGTAAGTTCCACCTGGGGAGGAAATTTTGCTCGTTTCATTTACAGCTGTGCCAGGAATAATACCTGGCACATAAATAGTATGTAATAAACAAACAAACAAAAAACCCCAAACCCATTGCCATTGAGTTAATTCCGACTTATAGCGACTCTATAGGATGGAGTAGAACTGCCTCATAGGGTTTCCAAGGAGTGGATTTGAACTGCTGACCTTTTGGGTTAGTAGCTGAGCTCTTAACCACTGCGCCATCAGGGCTCCAAGTACATAATAGAAATGGAATAAATACTTGATGAATAAATTCCTCTTTTACAAATGAAGAAAACAAGGCAGAGAGAATTTAAGTGATTTGTCTAACATGACACAGGTAGTAGGTGTAAGACTTGGGACATGAACCCAGGACTGCTATCGCCAAGGCCGTATTTGTGATGGAAAGGGTCTCAGCACTGGCTTTGTGAATTTCTCTTGCTTTTGCATCAGGCTCTGCATTGTTTTTCTTCTAGTTTATGCTTCCTTCGCTGTAGCCAGGGCAGCCTACATTTTTCAAAAATCCAAATAAATTTAAATTACAATTGCCCCCTTTTAAAAACTAAACTTTTATTGTTCACTAACATGACCACTTTCAAATCAGCATATCATTATTCTGGTCACACCTTGAAGTGATGTGCTAAAAATATCTTGAAAGCAGCACTGTGAAGAAAATCCTTTTATATAAAGGGTACAAACATGACTTAAAACACATGCTCCGACTTTTTTCCCTTTATCCTCCATCTCAGGATGGAATCTACCAGACTTTCAGGGCGAGGACCACAATGCTTTCCCCTAGTATATCTGTCATTCTGTTCAAGTGACGATCTTAGCTGCAGGGACCCAGGAGACCATGTGGTCCAGTGATGTAAAGGGCCTCAGGCTTCCTCAGAGGAAGGTGAAAGGGTGAGGGGGACCAGGTGGCACTGTGGGTTCCCTGCTGTGCTTCAGTCAGAGAAGACTCTCTTACATCCTTTTGACACATTAGGGATTTATATTAAATCTTAAAAAAAATGGGTTCCACAGCAAAAGAGTTCGAGAACCATAGTATTTTATAGCTGAAGGTATTTATTCAACAAGTTTCTCTAACATGCAGTGTCCAGTGTTCCCTTCACTTGCCCATGGTTTTATACCCTGTAGCAGAGTTTTTAAAAATGTGGGAACCGCAGGCCTAATTATCACTTGGAGTGCTTATTAAAAAAGAACATTCCTGGACCCTACTTCAGACCTATGGGGGATCAGAATCCTTGGAGCTAGGTCCCAGGAATCTGCATTTTTAAACAAGCCATGTTGTGCATCATCTGCCTGGGTAGGTCCCGGTACCTTCTTCTAGCATATGCACCACTCTGCGGCACTCACGTGCTTCTCCCTTGTTATCGGATCCTTAGGACCCTGCCTGCTCCTCACTGTCCACTACTAGGCCTTCCTTCTCCTTCTCCTCCTTCCCTCCTCTCCTCCTTCCTTCTCTCCTTCAGTAATCTTCTATTACTGGGGGCACACACCTACTTTTGTAGGTATGACGCATGCAACTTTAGCCAGGCAAGATTCTGGGTCTTTCTGTAGTTTTTGTCCAGGAGCCAAGGATTTCTGCTTAAATCATTTTGGCCGTAATTGTCACATGCTGAGCCTGGCTGCAGGGAAGTCTGGAAATGGAATGGTTTCTTGATCTAGCCTGTATAATCGAGGAGGCAAAGGAAAGGGGGCTTGTGTATGGCTTTGAGGATGGTGATCCATTGTTTGCCACAAGGGGGAACCCCCAATCCCAGGGAGCAGCTAAGAGTTTGGCTGCTAACCAAAAGGTCGGCAGTTCAAACCTACCAGGTGCTCCTTGGAAACCCTACAGGGGCAGTTTTACTCTGTCCTGTAGAGTTGCTATGAGTTGGAATCGGCTCAATGGCAATGGGTTTTTTTTTTTTTTTTTGGTTTATTATATAAAAATACAAATGCTTGGAAGAGGAGATGTACTACAGAGCAAAGTAAAAGGTGCTAAGTGGAGCCCCACATCATAAAATGTGAGGTACAGATAAAAGTAGAAAAAGTGCAGAGGAGTATGTGGGGATATTGGTAGTCGGTTAGTGATGACTGCTATATTCCTGAAGAGAAAATTGACAGTATAAATGTGCAAGTATAAATCATAAATTGTAAGGGTAATAGATATACTCTGAAATATGAAGTATGGATGTGAAGAGACATATCTTCAAATACAGATAGACACCAATGGCATTTTGCCTCTGTGCTTACTGAATGAGATGCTGATATAATCATGAACCCCTAAACCAAACAGAAGGTGCTGAGGATGGCTATGCAGCTAGGTCCACAAAAACCATGTAGTGTGTTTATGCTCAACTCCAATTCACTGCTCAAGTTATCACAGACTGGCTTCTGCCCCTGCCCTTCTCCTGAGACTCTTTTTGTTGAGATAATCAGCAACACATGCGAAAAACACTCTTTAATCCCTATATTCTTGCTTCCTCTGACTTGATCACTCTTTTCCCTTGATGTTAGCTCTTGGCAGTCCTTCTGCTTCTTCGGCCTGGCCTTCGTTGTTGTCTTCTGGCCCCCTTTCCAGCGATTCACGTGCATCCTACTCTCTTGCCTCTACGCCCCTCGCGCATGCCGTTCCTTCTGCCCAGCCTCCTCCTTGTCTACCTGGCTGACTCCTCAGCTCTTCTCTAGAGATCTGGCTCAGCTGCCTCTTCCCTTGGGAAGTCCTCACAACTACCTTTCTTCCCTCTTTCTGGCTCTCTCCCTCTGTGTTTCTCTGCCATGAGTTATCATCACACTATAGCAAATTGACTGTTTATAGGCCCGTCTCCTGGGGGCACTATGAGCTCTGTGAGAACAGTAACTGTCCATCATTTTTGTATCTCCAGCGTTTACTGAGTATCATCACAGAAAGAGATATTTGCTAAATGAATGAATGGAGGAATAAAAATATTGGGATTTTTAATGCAATGCAACTACCAAACGAACCCAATCTTTAAAACAAATATTGAGGACAGGATATGTGTGTGTGTGTGTGTGTGTGTGTGTGTGTGCGGGGTGCAGGCAGGAATGATGTTAACTCACCCTCAGCAGCAGTGGGAGAGGCCTGAGGTAGGCATGTTACATGTATTGTTGCTTTGTTCTCACAGCCAAACCAAAAACCAAACTTGTTGCCATTGAGTTGATTCCGACTCGTAGTGATCCTATGGGACAGAGGAGAACTGCCCCAGGGGGTTTCCAAAACTGAAATCTTTGTGGAAGCAGACTGCTAACATCTTTCTCTCGAGGAGCGGCTGGTGGATTCAAACCAGCCACCTTTTGATTAACAGCTGAGCACTTCACCATTGTGCCACTACTACTACGTGTGTTACAGTATTTGACGAAGTGGACACAGAGAGAAATTTAGTCACTGAGCTAGTAAGCGAGGAAAACATTTAGCGAAAATTACTAAAAGTTAATAGGGCTTAACATGAAGTCAAAACAATGCCTTGAAACACCCTGACAGTAAACAGAATGATCTTGTTTCTTTTCATACAAGGAGAAAGGCTATTTCACAGGCACAGAGAACACCCTTCTCACTGATTCCCTCTCTCCTTGTTTAGACTTACCTTCTTGAAGGTGTCTGACTTTGTGTCCACAGGGCAGGCGGCAGGAAGATGCAGGTGTACTCATACAGCCTCGCCCTCTCCTTCGGGGCAAAATTGTGAAATACAAAGTTCAAAGCCCTCCTTCTGCTTCTGGGGCCACCTGTCATCTCTAGGCATCACTGTTTCCCACCAGCTTCCCAGGTTCTGTTTTGAATTGTGTTTTGTACCCCATGTTCTCCACTATTAAAGTATGCCTTTCTCTGTATCAAAACTGCATGGTTCTGTGCTAAGCCATCGATCACCTGGTGAGTAGTGGTATTGTGCTGTCAGCTACTGTCAAGTTGGCCCCTGAATTGTGACCACGCCATGCACAACCAAATTGGATGGTTGTGATCTGTGGGGTTTGCATTAGCTGATTTTTTTGATGTAGATCACCAGGCCTTTCTTCCTAGTCTATCTTAGTCTGGCAGCTCCACTGAAACCTGTTCAGCATAATAGCAACACAGAAGCCTCCACTGTGGAATGGGTGGTGGCTGCATTTGAGGTGCATTGGCTGGGAATTAAACCCAGGTCTCATACATGAAAGATGATAATCCTAACACTGAACTACAACAGACCCCACTTGGCGAACAGTATTGTGTGTTAATTCCCGCTGAGGTGTTTCTGCAGGGTTCTAGCTGAATATCGGGGCTACTTGCCAGCTGTATTACAGGTCACCAGGAGTGTCTGTGCCTCATTGGGAAAGAATGACTCTGTAATTGCAGAATTTCAAATGAGTTGGGTGGATCTATTTGGGCACATAGGCCATTTCAAGGACCTTTTAAATCTGATCAGACGGGAAGCTGCATATTCTGAAAGTACTCTTGTACGATGCGCATTGTGTGTCACACAATGGGAAACCAGCAAATACTTGAAACATGAAAAAGAAGTGACTGAGACTGGCCCTTTGCAGTAAATGGTGTGAGAGCTAGAGCATGCCCTTGGCTAGAATCCTGAGGTCAAATTCTTACAGGATTCGTTCAGAGATTGGGGAGGAAAGATATCCTTCCTTCTGCCTCGCATCTGTGTGGTCTAGGCTGGCACACTTCAGTGAGACTAAGGAGATCTCAGAGTTTTCCTCTTCTTTCTTTCCCAAGGAATAATTGAGCTACCGATAGTTTCTTGAGTACTTGAGCTCAAAGAGGAAAAAGGATAAAGCTCAAGTCAGGGTTGTCCTCTTTTCATGAGCAAGTGGATCCCCACGTAATCAAGATGTCAGGCTATTTCCAAAGGCACAAAAAACTCTTGTGCTGCCCCTCCAGGAAAAAAGGACTGAAGTGCAGGGTAACCCATTAAAAAAAAAAACAAAAAAACCCATTATCAACAGGTAAACACCCAGTTGTTGTCCAGGAAAGGATAACCAGGCTCCTGTTCTCAATATGGTCTCCTCTGGCAGTCTCTTATCATGCAGAAGAATGTCCATGTACACCAGGACCTTGGGTAAAGTCATGTTCAGTTGCTGTCCTTAAGTACTTGTGTTTACTCAGAGTATCTCCTTGACCTTAATGTATATAAAGGAAATATCGCTGCCTCCTCTAATTGTAATATAGCAAAGACAGAGCTGCTTATTTTCTTCTATTACTTCACCTCATGCTTTGGTAGTCCATCCCATTGTTGAAGAGGCCTACGCTGACATCATTTTTACTCAACACTGGCCTCCCGAGCTCCAGGTTTGAGGACCTTTGGTTGCATAGCCTTGGCTTAGAGCAAAGTATGGTCCCTGAACCAGCAACATCAGTTTCACCAAGGAACTCTTAGAAATACAAATTCTTGGGCATCACCCCAGACCTACTTAATGATAGACTCTAAAGTTGGAGCCCAGAAATCTGAGTTGTAACAAGCCTTCCAGGTGATTTTAAGTCTGAACGCCATCAGCCTAGAGTAACTCATTCCCAAATTCCAGAAGTTAGAGAAGTGAAATGGCACTATACTATATCAGACCATGGAATTCAACATTTTCCTCCTTTTAAGACCCTCTTTTCATGCGTGGAACCTTATCTGTATAAGAAGAGGGAGTCTTTCTGTGTCTGAATTAGTGAATCATGTGGAAAAAATTGGAAATGAACAGAATTGTGACGTAATGGACACCACTCTTTCACACTGTAGCAACTGAGCTCTGCCCGTATGCTTCGGGCCTTACAGCTGTAGTGCTCGTAGACCACTTCCACCTGTCTGCATCTGTGTCTTTTTGCCTGAAGGCTGTCTCGGGCTGCCTGAGCCACTTTGCCCACTTATGGCATGGCTCAAGTGTCAGGGAATAAATGTCCCTGGGAGCAGCCCTCAGTCAATGACTGACAGGAGTTGGCTTATAAAACCCCCAACTGTGTTACCACTTGGATAGGGTGTCTCTGAGGCAGGCAAGTTCTACTCTGGCTTCCAGAATTCTCCAGTGGGTATTAGCTCCAGTTCCTCTGTTAGGTTAGCTGCTGGAGTAACTTGCCTGATAACGCACATTTTATTGTCTGCCTTCCCTTCTGTACCTCACTTCCCACTCCCCTCCTTGTCTTTCCTGAGATCACCTCCCAAACATACTACTTGAATCCTCCTCTCATGGTCTACTTCTGGAATAGCCTGAACTGAGAAATACCTATGTACCGTGCAACCTGTGAGAGTTGGAACTCGACAGGACCGCCTTTTTTTTCCCCCGGGTCTCGCCAGTTTTCCACCTTTGTTAGGGTGCAGCCTTACCACTTTTCTATCGCTCATTTTAGTGGAAAATATTTGAATTTTTCTTCTCTGACAGGTTTCCACCCTATACAGGTTCCAGGTTTCTTAGGTTTTACTGAATATATGCAAGCATGTCCTTCTCTCAGAGACGTTTATATGCCGATGGGTAGTTTTTGTAATTTTTGAAAGTTATTTTGTTTTATAAAACATTCCTCGGTGACTACTCTAGTTTGAGACTCACATAACTAGTGGCAAGATGAGGTAATTCTTTGGATCACCTCTTATTATAACACCAGTGAGATTGTATATTATTTCTTTCTAAAATGAAAAAGAAAACAATTTAATGTTTGATGGATACGAGCTGCAAGTGAAAAATGGAGATGTTGAAAAACTATGAATAAATGGAGTGAGAGAGAATTTCATGTTAGACCTCTTGAATTGTCCTGTATAATGAAATCTCTTTTTTCTTCTTCTGTAATTGACAATAGCGGCAACCTCTTAAGAAGAATACATTAATAGATGACAGGCTTAATACACACACGTACATTTCGGGGTGCACTCAGGATTGAAATACGGTGTCAATTACAATGGCAATCAGGCAAAGGCAGAAGGTGGAAATAATGATGCAATAGAAGCTGTTAAGGGTGAGACATCAGTGTAGAGTGAAGTGGGATGATGGAGAGATATTGCTGCAAAGCAGGAAGTTGGGAAGTGTGAACATGGCCACAGCTACTACCTACCTGTTGCCGTTGAGTTGATTCTGACTCATGAAGACCCCATGTGTGCAGGGTAGAACCACTCAATAGGGTGTTCTTGGCTGTAATCTTTACAGAAGCAGATCCTTCCATGGTGCCATTGGGTGAGTTCGAATCACCAGCCTTTAGGTCAGTTGCTGTGCGCTGCTGGGTTGATTCCGACTCACGGTGACCCTGTATGACAGAGTAGAACTACCTCATAGGGTTTCCTAGGGTGTAATCTTTATGGCAGCTGATCGCCAGGTCTTTTCTTCCATAGAGCCCCTGGTGGGTTAGAACCACCAACATTTTGGTTAGCAGCTAAGCACTTAACCATTGTGCCATCAGGGCTCCTTTTTAAGTAGTCGCTGAGCACAAGCCATTTACTCCACTCAGGAACCTTGAGCATAACTAGAGCTGGTCAAAAGAGTTCAGTGGAAATTTGTTATATCTGTGTGTTTGATATTGCATAATTTTGTAATAACTGGCACATGGTAGGGACTCAGTTAATACCTGTGAGTTTGCCTCACTTGTCTATAAATGACCTAGTAGGGTATGCAATGTATTGTTCTGAACATGATTTCTGACAAAGATTTCCAGAGATTCCCTGTAAGATTATTGGTTATGTATTTCAGGGCCCATCGTGGGTGCCTGAATGCACTGGAATAAGTGATCTATTTTGGTGTGCATAATACAAAGGAGTGGGAGGAACGAGTCCCTTTCCTGCAAATGTCACATTGCTCTAGGGATGCTGTGTGCTATTGTATTCTCATCAGAGAGGGGGCGTAAGAGAACATAAGAGTGACTGGAGAGCAATGCAGGTAACAATCCAAAAGACACTAGAAGATGAAGAAAAGGGTTACTGTGTCAAGGATATTATTTGTTCATGTAAAAAGGATTTTTGGGTCTTTGCCTCATGGAGCTTACGATCTAGTTGGGGGAGGAAGACAATAATCAAAGAGTCACAGGAATGTTAAGTAATGTGGAGGGGAAAAAAAAAAAAAAAGATGCTATAAAAACATGTAACCAGGGGACAAACTCTGGGGGATTTGAGAAGGTTTCCCTGAGGAAAGTATTAAAAATATTAGGCTCTGGAAAAGAGGAACGAGCGGTTGTAAACATAGTAAATTGCACAAGCTTCCGCTGATTTGTTTTATATGGTTGAAATTGGTGGGATGGCAGCTGCTTGTGGTGCAGTTTCAATATTTCTGTCTAATTACTTGCTAATTTGGCTGTATAATGTATCAGCAGATATTTTTGGTTATTGTGTGCTCCCTGAGTGTCTCCTTGGCTCCGATACTGCCGAATGAATGGCAGCAATATTCTATTAAAAATTGGGGCTGTGAACATTTATTTTCTGTTGTGTTGAAAAGGAGTTTCATCCTTTTCCAGCCTGCTCTATTCAAAGGGAAATTACCACTGTCCATCATCTTGTCTAGTATATATTGTGAAACATTGTCTGTGTTTTCTGTCCTTCCCCTCTCTATCTCTTAGCATGCTTAATATCGTTTGGTATTTCTTGTTTAACTTTTGAAAATTTTAGCAAAACTTACTTGACTTTAAATGGCATTGAATCAATCGATTGACTCAATGAAGTCCAGGCATTTTCAGATAATTTTTAAGTACCATTGACTGCAAAGACATAGACACAGCGCCATCACTAAAGCAGAAGAAGATAAATTATTGCCTCTAAGAGTCAGTAAAATAATTTCTTCACAGTTCATTTCACTAAGTGTTTAGAATGTGTATTACCTGATTAATCGATGTGTCGTGAACCATAACAACGTCGATGCGTTCACTGTCCAGCACAGGGAGGGCAGTAAGAAAAGAGCAGAATTATTTAAGGCTCTGTTTCCTATGGAATAGAACATTATCAGCTGTTAATGATTAAAGTAGCTGCTGGGTACCATTTGGTAAAGAGAACATCGGTATTGTGGCAAGGCAGAAAGGGGTATATAAAATTTGCCCAGATTCACAGTAATTTCTCCTGACTGACTACATTCTTTCTCATAAAACAACTCTAAATTGTATGTGGGGGGCTGCTTTAGGGAAATGGAGTCCCTGGGTGGCGCTCTGCTACTAACTGAAAGGTTGATGGTCTGAACCCTCCCAGAGGCATCTCGGAAGAAGGTCTGGCTATCTGCTCCCGTAAAAATTACAGACAAGAAAACCATATGGAGCTCAGTTCTACCCTGTAGCATATGCGGTTTCCATGAATCAACTAGACAGCAACAAGTTTTTTTTTTTTTTTTTGGCTTTAGGGAAAATGCTAACTTAGAGCTTAAATTCAATATTTTAGGGATAAAAAGTTGTATTTCACAAAAGTTTTGGAAGACAGGCAGTCCCGATGTTAGGAACCTCCAATTTAAGCACAATCCGTAGTTACGAATCAACCCCGTCAATCGTATCAGGAAAAATCTGACTTGGTCTGCAGGCCGGGGCTCCCACTACGGGCGGCACTTTTGTGTGCACAGGTGCTGCAGCAGGTCCCTGGGCAGCCGCTGGCCGCCGTGGGCAGGCCTCTGCGACAAGGTGCGCCCAGCCGCGGCCGGCAGCAGTAGCCAGGGCAGAGCCCAGGCGCACCTGCCTCCCTTGGGAGCTTGGAAAGGGCGGGTCCCACCATCTGTCTGCCCCGAGCACCGCCGCTCCGCTCTGCATGGCGGGCCTACAGGTGGTGGCGGCTGGCGGGGGCCACACTCTACCTGTTCTCCCAGTCCAACCTGTCAGTACGCCGTCCTGGGCACGCGCCAGGCCTCCACGGCACCCGTGGTGCCCCCTTACCCAGCTCCGCCCGATTGTATCCCGCCCAGCCCTCAGTGCTGTGCGGCCCAGGGCAATCACAGCACCTCTCTGGGCTTCTGTTTCCCCTACCTTACACATGCGGGTTTTCACTACTCCAGCACTTCTTAACCTTTTGGTGACTAGAAGGTCAGGGGGAGGTGTCTTAGATTCCTGATGTCTATGGTTAAGCGCTCTGGGTGCTAACCCTTAGTTCCACTCCTTGTAAACTCTGTGGGGCAGTTCTGCTCTCTATAGTCTCTATGAGTTGGAATCAACTCCAAGGCAATGGTTTCTTGGGGTCTGTGGAGAATTTTGGACTTGGCTTTCCCTAAGCATCTTCTTCCCAACCTCTGGGACCCAGGCTCGCTCTTAGCACATCCTGAGCAGCACTTTCTCCCTTGTGCCCCGGGGCAGGGCCTCATAGTTGGTGCGTGGGGCTGACGGGTCTGGTGAGGAGATGATGGGGCAGTGATCCGTCTGGCTCCAGCACCATCCTGTCCAGGCTGCCGGTCCTCCTTACCTCTGCTGAGAAGGGTTCAAAACCCAGTAGAAATGTGGCCCACTGGTGCAGCTTAAATTTTTTAGTTCAAAGTCTACAATAAAGTATCTAATTGATAGCAAAGATTTTAAAGAACCCAAATCTTCTGAATATTTTGGGTAACATTTGCCCTGTAGGTTCTCTTCAGCTGTGGAGAAGGTACGTACAATGGTTCTTAATAACAAATGGGTTCTACTTTGCAACACACGTCAAAACATTACTATTATTACTGTATTATTATGTTAAAGATGTTTTAGTGTATCTGGAAGTATTTAACGTTTTTCAGGCAAAGAAAGATACACCAGATACTATATACTAAGACAACCATTTGACTAACTGACATTGGATATGAACTGCACCTAACTGTTGCAATTTAAAGACAAAGACAGATTTAGAGCTGGAACTTATTCGTAATCCGGGGACTACCTGTAGTTGACTCTTTGAACTATAAGGTTTTCCCTAAAGTTTTTTGTTTGTTTTGTGTTTTGGGTGCTAAGTTTCTCCTGTTGCAGCATGATTTGGGACTGTTTCTTTGGGCTTAAAGGATTGTTGTTTTCTTGATTAAAAGTAAAATGAGGGACCTAATATCATTGTTAAGTGTTCTTAATTTATATAAATAGATTTAAGATTAAAATGATCTGTTTGTATGCAACAATAAATTCTATAATATACTAAACCAAACCAAAACCAAACCCAGTGCCGTCGAGTCGATTCCAACTCATAGCAACCCTATAGGACAGAGTAGAACTGCCCCATAGAGTTTCCAAGGAGCGCTTGGCGGATTCGAACTGCCGACCTTTTGGTTAGCAGCTGTAGCACTTAACCACTACGCCACCACGGTTTCCTATATAACATTTATAATAGCCTAGTCAATGATAAACTCTGAGAAGGAGTGCATAAATGAGCATTTGCAAAGCCTTTATATTTTCCCATTTGCTTCCTTTGTACTTTGGGTACTATATACCTGTGGAAGATGTTTGTCTCCAAAAGGAAGTAAAATTTAGTTTGAGGCTTGTTCCAACTTTGCAGGCATCTTTTTAATTCTTGGATCTCTCTCAGACAGGGCTAGTTAATTGAACGATTTATATACATGATTTTTTTTTTCATACTCATTGGAAGCACAATCGAATTAAACTATACACTACCCAATTTCTATTGCATTATGAATTGTTGTAAGTGGAGTTCATTAGGAAGTGCTACCATGAACAATACCTGCCTGCAAGGGAGTGAGGAAGACAGCGCTGGGCTCTGGGAGAAGTTGTACTGATAAGCAGTTGCAACAGAGCACTCGGCCACTTCCACAAGGAGCTCTGAAGCAGGGATGGCCCTTCAGAGTTGTCCTCACTTGAGGGAAGGGGCTGACTGATCCGTATCAGTCATTGAGTGGGAACTGACCCCCAGGGAGTGTGACCTCAGAAGAGGCATCTATTTCCACTGAGAACAATTTCTGGGGAAAGACCCAGCGGGGGCCATCAGCAGACAACATTGCAGCAGCGGGAAGAATGAATGCCTCAGTCCTAAAGGAGGATCTGGGCAGCTTACCACAGTATCCTCTACTGTGTTCTAACTAGGTTCAGAGTACTTGACTATTTCAGCACCTAAATTGGCCCCAGGAGGTATTCCTCAGTATGTACTCCTGGGATGACTCTCAGAGAGATTTTTGTGGGGATGATCACAGCAATACAAGTCTTCGTGTGACTTTCCTCATGACTGAAAAGTGCACTATCTCTTTTATAAAGCATTTTGGAGTCCTCAGTCTTTGAGATTATATGTTTTTTTTTTTTAAAAAACCGACTATATCATAGCTATCATTTTAAAACTTTATTTTTTTTTTAACATTTTACTGTGTTTTAGGTGAAAATTTACAAAGCGTATTAGTTTTCCATTAAAAAAAAAAACAATACACAAATTGTTTTCAGACTTTGGTTGCATTCCATGCAGTGTGTCTGCACTCCCCCCCCACCCCCCAGGTTCTCCATTTCCATTGCTCTGGTTTTCCTGTCAGTGGCTTCCTTTGGCTTAGTCAAGTTGTGCTGACTTCCCCTATGTTGTGTATTGCCTTTCCCTTCACCAAAGTTAACACGTGTCTACTATGGAGTTAGCAGTTTTGCCTCCCCACCCTTCCCCTCCCTGGTAACCCTCAAAGATTGTTTCTTTCTGTGTGTGTCATGGATTGAATTGTGTCCCCCACAAAATGTGTGTATCAACTTGGTTAGGCCATGATTCCCAGTATTGTGTGGTTGTCCTCCATTTTGTGATTGTAATTTTATGTTAAGAGGATTAGGGTGGGATCGTACCACCACCCTTTCTCAGGTCACCTCCCTGATCCATGTAAAGGGAGTTTCCCTTGGGTGTGGTCTGCACATCTTTTATCTCTCAAGAGATAAAAGGAAAGGGAGGCAAACAGAGAGTTGGGAACTTTTTACCACCAAAAAAGCAGCACTGGGAGCAGAAAGAGTCCTTTGAACCTAAGGGTCCTGTGCTGAGATGCTCCCAGACCAAGGGAGGACTGATCATAAGGACCTTCCTCCAGAGCTGACAGAGGGAGAAAGCCTTCTTCTGGAGTTGATACCCTGAATTTGGACTTGTAGCCTACTAGACAGTGAGAGAATAAATTTCTCTTTGTTAAAGCCGTTCACTTGTGGTATTTCTGTTATAGCAGCAGTAGATGACTAAGACAGCGTGTTAACCTTTTCTTGAGTTTTTATAATAGTGGTCTCATTCAATATTTGTCCTTTTGTGATTAACTTATTTCACTCAGCATAATGCCTCAAAGTTCATTCATGTTGTGAGATGTTTCGGGGATTCATCATTGTTTTTTATTGTTGCATGGTACTCCATTGTGTGTATATACCATAATTCATTTATCCATTCATCTGTTGATGGGCACTTAGGTTGTTTCCATCTTTTTTGCTGTTGTGGATAATGCTGCAGTGAATATGGATGTGCATATGTCTATTCGTGTACCTAGGAGTGGGTTTTGCTGGAGCACATGGTAGTTCTATTTCTAGCTTTTTGAAGAAGTGCCATATCCATTTTCCATAGTGGTTGTACCATTTCACATTCTCACCAGCAATGTATGACAGTTCCAGTCTCCCCACAACCTGGCCAGCATTTATTGTTTTTTTGATCAATGCCATCTTGCAGGGGTGAGATGTTATCTCATCGTGGTTTTGATTTGCATCTCTCTGATGGCTAATGATCACAAGCATCTTTTCATGTATTTATTGACAGCCTGAATATCCTCTTTGGTGGAGTGTCTGTTCATGTCCTTTGCTCATTTTATGATTGGGTTGTTTGTCTTTTTCTTGGTGAGTTGTTGGAGTTTACTATGTATTTTAGAGATTAGCCCTTTATCAGATATGAGGTTACCAAAGATATTTTTCCTAAGTCCGTAGGTTCCCTTTTTACTCTCTTGATGAAGTCTTTTGATGAGCATAAGTTTTTAATTTTTAAGAGGTTCAAGTCATCTAGTTTATCTTCTGGAGTTTGTGCATCTTTAGTTATGCTTGATATTCTGTTTATGTCATAAATTGGGGCCCCTAGGGTTGTCCCTATGGTTTCTTTCATGATCTTTGTAGTAAAACCTTATTCTTAAATGCTTGGAAAATATTTGCAACATGCCTATTTAAGACCTGCCAGATGGAAAAACTCTTTAAAAATTAAATCTGGCAATATAAATGCAAATGCAAAAGAAAAAGGAAATAACTTAGAGATTAGCATGACTGCATGATCTCAGATTCAGAAAGAGTATGTAGAAAAATAAAAGATGCATAACTAGGATGTACTTAGAAAAGAGTGGCACGAGGTTGTAAGAAGATTGTGAAAAAGGCTAACGCACACAATAACCTCTGATAGTTTTTGTTGGCCGTGCTTTAAGCAAAAATAAGAAAGGGATATGCTCATTGCTTGGGGCAGATTGGATATTGTTCACTGACAGCGGGGAAATTAGAACTTCTCCAGTCCTCTTTTGTTTTCCAATTTCCCTTTCAAGTGCAATGCTATTCAATAGGAAACATTTAGCTCAGTAGAGAGAGAGTGGGAATCCAAGACACAAGAAAAGCTACTCAGAGATTACCTTGTCACGTTAAACAAATTCATTTCTCTAGATGTAGACAAATTATCTAGCAGGTAGTAAATGTTCTTTACAGGTATAATTTGATATCCACTACTGGAATCTCTAAGGAATCACAAAGGGAGGTGATAGACAATGAAAAATGGAACAAATCTTATTCTGATACATAAAGGATAAAGATATATTCTAGAAAGAAATGCCTACATAAAAAAAGAAGAAAGATCTCAAATTAACAGCCTAACTCTACAGCTCCAGGAACTAGAAAGAGAAGAGCAAACTAAGTTTAAACCTACCGGAAGAAAGGAAATAACAAAGATCAGGGCAGAAATAAATAAAATAAAAAACAGAAAAGCAATAGAAGTTGGTTTTTGGAAAAGGTCAATAAAATTGACAGACCTTTAGCTAGACTGACAAAGAAGGGAAAAGATGCAAATAACCAAAATAACAAATGAAAGAGGGGACATTACAACTGACCCAGTAGAAATAGAGACTTATGACAGGATATTTTGAACAGCTGCATGGCAAGAAACTGGATAACCTAGATGCAATGGACAAATTCTTAGAAGCATACAACCTAGCAAAACTGACTCAAAAGGAAATAGAAAGTCTCAACAGACACAGGACAAGTGAAGACATTAAATCCGTAATCAAAAGCCTCCCAATAAAAAAGTCTCAGACTAGATGGCTTCACTGGGGAATTCTACCAAACATTTAGAGAAGATTTGACACCAATACTATTTAAACTCTTCCAAAAGATAGAGAAGGAAGGAATAATCCCTAATTCATTCTATAAAGCAAACACAACCCTGATACCCAAACCAGACAAAGACACCACAAAAAAAGAAAACTACAGGCCAATATCTCTTATGAATATAGATGCAAAAATCCTCAACAAAATACTAATGAACAGAATACAACAGCGTGTTAAAGGAGTCATACACCATGACCAAGTGGGATTCACTCCAGAAATGCAGGACTGGTTCAACATTAGAAAATCAGTCAATGTAACAAACCACATCTATAGCACAAAAGAAAAGAACCACATGGTCATCTCTGTGGATGCAGAAAAAGCATTTGATAAAATCCAATATGCTTTCTTGATGAAAACCCTAAAGAAGATTGGGATAGAAGGGAAATTCCTCAATATGATTTAGGGCATATGTGAAAAGCCAGCAGCCAATATTATACTTAATGGAGAAAGACTGAGAGCTTTCCCTGTAAAATTGGGAACAAGGCAAGGGTGCCCTCTCTCACCACTTCTATTCAATATTATGTTAGAAGTCCAAGCCAGAGCAATAAGACAAGAAAAAGAAAGAAAAGATATCTAGATTGGAAAAGAAGTAAAATTATCTCTATTTGCAGGTGATATGATCCTATATATAGAAAATCTCAAAGAGCCCACAAGAAAATTTTTAGAGCTAATAGAGGAATTTAGCAAAGTTGCAGGGTACAGGGTCAACAAACAAGAATCAGTTGGGTTCCTATACACCAGTAATGATAAATCTAAAAGGGAAATTAGGAAAACAATTCTATTTACATCAGCATCTAAGAGAATAAAATAACCTGGGAATAAATCTAACCAGGGATGTGAAGGACTTACATAATGAAAACTATAAAACACCACTGAAAGATATTAAAGAGGACTTAAATAAATGGAAAGCTATTCCATTTTCATTGATTAGAAGACCTAATATTGTTAAGACGTCGGGAATACAAAAAGCAATCAATAGTTTCAATGCGATCCCAAACAAAATTCCAATAGCGTTCTTTACAGAAATAGAAAAACCAATCCCCAACTTTTTATGGAAAGGCAAGAGGCCCTGAGTAGCTCAAACAATGCTGAAAGAGAAGAGCAAAGTAGAAGGATTCACACTTCCTGATTCTAAAACAGCCCGGTACTGGTGTAATAATAGACACATAGACCAATGAAATAGAATCGAGAGTCCAAAATAAACCCACACATCTGTGGTTAACTAATTTTTGACAAGGGTACTAAGTCCATTTGATGGGGGAAAAAGAGTCTCTTCAATAAATGGTGCTGTGAAAGATTATCTTCCACATGCAGAAAATGGAAAAAGATCCTAGCCTCATACCACACACAAAAAGAAATTCAAAATGAATTAAGGACCTAAATCTGCAAACTAAAACCATAAAATTCTTAGAAGAATAAGCAGGGGCAATGGTGTTAGGCCTAGCTTTCAATAATGGAGTATTTTTTTTTTTAACATAGTAACAAAAGTGCAAACAACAAAAGACAAAAAAGACATTTCATCAGAAAGGGCATTAAAATGGCCACCAAACACATGAAAAGATGCTCAGTGTCTGTCTTAGTTATCTAGAGCTGCTATAACATAAATATCACAAGTGGATGGCTTTACAGGCAGAATTTATTCTCTCAGAGTTTAGGAGGCTAGAAGTCCAAATTCAGGGTGCCAGCTCCAGGGGAAGGCTTTCTCTCTCTGTTGGCTCAGAGGAAGGTCCTTGTTATCAATCTTCCTGTGGTCTAGGAGCTTCTCAGCGCAGTGACTCTGAGTCCAAAAGACATGCTCCACTCCTGGCTCTTCTTGCCTCATGGTAATGAGGTCCCCATCTCTCTGCTTGCTTCTCTTTCCTTTTATTTCTTGTAATATAAAAGGTGATGCAAGTCACACCCCACGGAAACTCCCCTTATATCGGATCAGGGCTGTGCCTGAGTAAGGGTGTTGCATCCCAATCTAATTCTCTTTAATATAACCTAATCTTGCCTCAGTAACAACTGGCAGGGATTAGAATTTACAATACGTAGGAAAATTACATCACCTCACAAAATGGAGGACAACCACTTAATACTGGGAATTATGGCCTAGCCAAGTTGACACATATTTTGGGGGGACACGGTTCAATCCGTAACAGAATCATTAGCCATCAGAGAGGTGCAAATCAAAACCACAATGAGATACCATTACACTTCCACTAAAAAAATAATAATAATAATAAAAGAAAAACAGAAAATAACAAATGTTGGCAAGGATGTGAGGAATTTGGAACCCTTATTCTGCTGGTGGGAATGTAAAATGGTACAGCTATTGTGGAAAACAGTGTGGTGGTTCCTCAAAATACTAAAAGTGGGACTACCATAAAAAAACCTGTTGCTGTCGAGTTGATTTCGACTCATAGCGAATCCAGCAATTTCGCTCCTAGGTATATACCCAAAAGACTTGAAAGCAGAGACTGGAAAAGAGACTTGTATACCAGTGTTCATTACAGCACTATTCACAGTAGCCCAGTGGTAGAAACAACCTAAATGCCCACCAGCAGACGAATGGAATAAACAAAATGTGGTGCATACGTACAATGGAATACTACTCAGTCAGTAGGAGAAAAGAAGTCTTGATAATACTACATTTATGACTGGTGCTCGAAGACATGCTGAGTGAAAAAAGTCAATCTTGAAAGGACAAATATTGTATGACATCACTTACGTAAAAAGACAAGAAAAGACAAATGTACAGTGACAGAAATTTATTAGTGGTTACCAGGGGCAGGCAGAAGGGACGGGGACAAGAGGGGTTAATGGTGATGGAAATATCTCATTGATTAAGGGTAGGGTTGCACAACCAATTATTGTATAATAATTGCTGTCAATAAGTTGTACACGTGTAAAAAGTTGAGTTGGCAAAAGTTGTGTGATAGATATATTTACAACAACAACAAAAAAAAAAGAGTAGCTGCTGAGACTGCTATGTACGCCCAATTACCTCATGGGATCTGGCTCCTTGGTTTGGAGATTTAGGGTCATGGTTTCATGAGACATCCTAGTTAATTGGCCTATATTTAGTGCTTCAGTTCTACCTCCTAGTTTGTTGCATAGTGCCTGGGGTCTTGAAAGCTTACAAGCAGCCAGCCTTTATCCAAGGTACAACAAGCTCTCTATTCACCTGTAACTGCAGAGGAAGAAGGAGAGTCAGGAATAGGAGGAGGATATGGAATTTGTGGCTAATTGCCTCCATGAACAGCTACCTCCTTTGCCATGAGACCAGAAGAACTGGATGATCCCGGCTACCATTACTGAACATTTTGCTCAAAGATTCCATAAAATAATTCTGATCAAAAATGGGAAAGTGCATCAGAGAATTTCAAATTCTCATGGACCCCAGACTTTCTGGAACCGTGGAAGGTGGATGAACCCCTGAAATTATTGCCCTGAGATAATCTTTAAGCCTTGAACCCAAGTATCCCATGAATTCTTCTTAATTAAATCCAAACAATAGTTTAACTAGTAAAAAAGGTCTGCCCTGAGCATTATGCTGTTTTAAGAACTGTCTATATGGGATCAAATTGACAACAGCAACTGGAAGGATTGGATGAGAATCTTAGAGGCCAGTGAGTTTATGTTAATGAGGGAGGAATAACTCAGGAAAGGGGAATGAGAATGGTTGCACCACTTGAAGGATGTAATCAATGTCACTGAATTGTACATGTAGAAACTGTTGAATTGGTATATGTTTTGCTGTGTATATTCTCAACGACAAAATAAAATTTAAAGAAAAAATTATAAAAATCTAAAAAAAGAAAAAAAGAAGATATATTCTGGAAACAAATTGGTGAGCCTGACTTCAATTACAAAAAACAAGTTGAAGGGAAAATGGTAACAACAGGAGGTGGCATTTTTATTCCTTTCATGCCTGACGGTACATATAATGACCATGAATTTTTCAGCCTCTGGGGTTTATTGTGAAGCTTCTCTGCCACAGTCAGTACATGCTGCCACAAGGCAGGGGGAGCTTTTATGACTGTTTGAAACCCAAGAAACGGGCGTACGGTGCAAATTACTGTTTTACAGGGTATTGTATGAGGTGTCTGATTTTTTTGGTAAGAAAAATAGAAATTTTGAAAATTTTTATTTGTTACACATATGTGCCAGTAGACCCTGATGGGAATGCTGAGGTATAATTAGTAATGCTTCCTATTAAAAAAAAATTTTTTTTTTAATTTATTTCCTATTTACCACTAAACACTTAGGGCAGGCTTATGGGAGGGGGCAAAAAAAAAAATTGAAAAATTTAGACACACTTAATGATCCAGCATGCTTCCATTAATGAAAACACATGGCATCAACAAAAAATTCAAAGCAGAAAATAATTGGGTCACCAAAGGGTTAACAGAAACAAAACAAAACCAGCTGCAGTTGAGTTGAATTGATTCTGACCCCATGTGTGTCACGGTAGAACTCTGTTACACAGGGTTTTCAGTGGCCGATTTTTCAGAAGTAGATCACCAGGCTTTTCTTTTGAGTTGCCTCTGGGTAAACTCGAACCCCCAGCCTTTTGATTAGGAGCCATTCTCACTGCCATTTGCACTACCTAGGGACATTAGAAACAAACATGGGGTCAAACTAAGACCATTTCTTGTTTTGGAGAAAAGCAGGTGGTACGGTAACATGAACAAGGGCCCTGTAGGCAGAAGCTCTGGGTTGGAATCCTCATTTTGCCACTTATTAACTCAGTGTCTGTGTTCATGTCACATAACCTCCCAGAACGTCAGTTTCCTCATATGTGTCTGATTCTGCTGAAATCACAGACCCGTGGGATTCAGTCCCAGACTGGTATTTAAGGACACACAGTTCAACAGGGAAGAAAGAAAGAAAAAAGGATTACATTCTTACTCTCCTTTCTCAAAGGGTATGAAAAGGGACCCAATTCAAAATCCTCAGCTATGCTGTTCATATTCCATTTAGTCTCCTCAGTTCCTTTCACCAACACCCTGCAGAGACTCAAATTTGAGTTCCGAAAGAACACCTTCACTAACACCTAGGCAATATGGATTTCCCTTCCTAGGGTTCCTCCCCACCTGTCACCCACTTCTCCATTCTTTATTGTTTTTGACTGATCACCTATTTCTCCACTTCTTTCCCCTCCTAAGCCTTTCAGGTTATATCTTCCTCTATTAATTCTCTGCCAACTCTTAGACTTTGATGTATAAAGAGCCAAGGAACAGCCTGGATGAGAGGGCTCTCTTTAGGATATAGATGGGATTGGAACTACAGAGAGTGGGGGCAAGAAATTAGGGGCTTCTTTTGGCAGTCTAGAAAATAGGGAGGGTTTGTGATCGATTTTATCTTTCTATATTTACTGGATGCTAAATACGTGCTTCGTCTGGAGATACAGCAGGGAGCATGACAGACAAAAGCCCTGCTCTCTGGAAGTTCATTGTGATAAAGGCCATTAAAGAAATCAAAAGTAAAGGCCGGGACTGTGGAAGTGGGGTAGGGAGCAGCTTTAGATGGGGGGGGCAGTTGTCATAAAGTTGATTCTGACTAATGGGAACCCTATGTCTGCAGAGTAGAATTGACTTTATAGGGATTTCAAGGATGTGACCTTTCAGAAGTAGATAGCCAGGCCTTACTTCTGAGGCACCTCAGGGTGGGTTTGAAGCATCAATCTTGGGGTTAGTAGTTGAGTGTTTAACTATTTGCATCATTCAGGGTTAGATGGGGAGCAGGAAAAGTCACGTTGAAGGAGAGAGGTTTGAGTTAAGACCTGAAGGACCAGAAAAAGTGTTCTGAAAAAGACAGACCAAAAAAACTAAACCCTTTGCTATCAAGTTGATTCTGACTCATAGCGACCCTGTAGGACAGAGTAAAACTGCCCCATAGGGTTTCCAAGGAGCGCCTGGTGGATCTGAACTGCCGATCTTTTGGTTAGCAGCTATAGAACTTAACCACTATGCCACCAGGCTTTCCATTCAAGGCAGAGGGAAGAGCAAAACTGACTCAGAGTTTGGCATGCTTGAGACACACTGGAGCATCGAGAGAAGGAGTAGGATAGTAAGAAAGATCTGGCGAAAGTAATGTTGTAGGACCATGCTAAACCTTGGTGATGATTTTGGATTTTACTTTAATAGTAGGTGAAACCACTGAGGGGTTTTAAGCAAGGGAATACCAAAATATAGTTTAGGTTTCTAAAAGATTACTCTCATAGCTGCATAGACAATGAATGGCAGAGGGGCAGAAGTGGAAGCAAAAAGACTAGTTAGAAGGCTATCGCTGTAGTACAGACATGAAACAATGGCCCTTGGACTGAGGTGATAGAAGGAGAGATATAGAAATAGATAAATTTGAGGCAGAGTTGCCAAAAGACTGAATGTAGGCGATAAGAGAAAGAAATGTATGGTGATAGGTTTTGACTTGAACAGTTCATTGCCATTCACTAAGATAGGAAAGACTTGAAGAGGGAGAAGGCAGTCAAGGGTTATGTTTTGGATATGCTACATTTGACAAGCCTATTAGACATCCAAGTGGAAATGTCAGATAGGCATTTGTACTATATAAATGAGTCTGGAGCTCAAGGGAGAGGTCAGAGCTGCACGTATAAATTTCAGTATCTGTCTTAGTTATCTAGTGCTGCTGTAACAGAAATACCACAAGTGGGTGACTTTAACATGCAGAAATCTGTTTTCTCACATTTTAGGAGGCTGTAAATCCGAATTTAGGGTGCCAGCTCTAGCGGAAGGCTTTCTTTCTCTGTCAGCTCTGGAGGAAGGTCATTGTCTCTTTGAGCTTGTGTTCCTGGGTGATCTTCATGTGGCTTGGCATCTCTCTTCCGCCATCTCTACTTCTCTCATGCTTGTTTAATCTCTTTTATATCTCAAAAGAGATTGACTCAAGACACACACCCTACGCTAATCCTGTTTAATTAACATAGCAAAGACAACCCATTCCCAAATGAGATTATAAGCACAGGCATAGAGGTTAGGATTTACAACGCCTATTTTGGGGGACACATTTTAATCTATAGCAGTGTCATCATCAGGGAGATTGTATTCAGATGTAGGGAACAGGATCAGGCAATTTTGTAATAGAAATGGCTGGAGAAGAGAGGAGGATCCAAGAGCAGGTCTCAGGCATTCCAACATATACAGGTTTGGAAGAGGAGTAGAAGCCAGCCAAGGAGAGGAAAAAGGAGCAGCCAGTGAAAAGAAGGAGCACCAGGAGAGTCACGGATCCAATGTGAGGGAAGTTTCCAGGGAGAAGAGAGTAGTCATCTGGGTCACATGCCACTGAAAGATTGAGCAAGATGGGAAAAGTGTCCATTGAACTTGGAACATGTAGGACCTTGATGAGCTCGAGATGAATGGTTTTGGTGGAAGATGAGGCATAAGCCACGTGTGAGTGGTTTGATGAGTGAATAAATAGTTTTGGAAGTTGTAACACTTAAGGTTTTGTGTCAAATTGGCTGGCCCATGATTCTCAGTGATTTGGAAGTTATGTAATAATGTAGTTTGGCAGTTATGTAATGATGTAGTCATCCTCCATGATGTGATCTAATATGATCAGCCAATCACTTGTAAGGGGAGCTTCTTCAGGGGTGTGGCCTGCATCCAAAATACACACATGTCTTAGTTATCTGGTGCTGCTATAACAGAAATACCACAAGTAGATGGCTTTAAAAAAGAGAACTTTATTTTCTCGCAGTCCAGTAGGCTAGAAGTCTGAATTCAGGGCACTGGCTCCAGGGGAAGCCTTACTTTCTCTGTCAGCTCTGGAGGAAGGTCCTTGTGTTCAGTTTTCCCTTGGTCTGGGAGCATCTTAGCGCAGGAACCTCAGGTCTAAAGGATGCACTCTGATCCTAGCGCTGCTTTCTTGGTGGTATGAGGTCCCCCCTCCCTGCTTGCTTTCCTTTTCTTTTATCTCTTGAGAGATAAAAAGTGGTGCAGGCCACACCACAGGGGAGCTCCCTTTGCATTGGATCAGGGATGTGACCTGGGTAAGGGTGTTACAATCCCATCCTAATCCCTTTAACATAAAGTTACAATCACAAAATGGAGGATAACCACACAATACTGGACAATACTGGGAATCATGGCCTAACCAAGCTGACACATATTTTTGGGGGACACAATTCAATCCATGACTCTCTCTCTCTGTCTATATATATATGTTCTGGCAAAATTCACTGGCTTGCTGTGGATCCTGCATCAACTCATCAACATCTGATCTCTGGTTCCTGGGACTTGAGCCAGCTGCCTGCTGTATTGCCTGCCTATCTTGGTTTGTCAGTCACTGCAGTCCATGAGCCAGCAGCCTGCTGTCTGGCCTGCTGATTGTGGGTTCATCAGCCTTTGCAGCTATGTGAGTCAGGAAAAGCTTCCAGGCAGATGCCTGACCCACAGACTTGGGACTTGCCAGCCTCTACAACTGCGTGAGCCATTTCCTTGAGATAAACCTCTCTCTGTCTCTGTCTATATACATTTTGCTTCTCTAGAGAACCCAGCATAAGATAGAAGTGGAGGCAGTGATTTTAGATAATATTTTAGGGAATTTTTGTTTTAAAAGTTGTGTGATGGAGAGGGATTGTGGGGCCAAAGGAAGAGCCTGTTTTTATGATAGTGAGACTGATCCAGGAGTGAGGGAGAGTCTGGATATTAACAGAAAAGAGGAGATGAATCAGGCCTGGTGTTCTTAAGAAGGGGAGGAGGGCTGGGATTCAGAGCATGTTGGGGCTGTTGGCTTTGATGGAAGCAGGGGCATTTCTTCCTTGATAACATGTGGTAGGAAACCATGATGGCCTAGTGGTTAAGTGCTACAGCTTGTAACCAAAGTGTTGGCAGTTCAAATCCACCAGGCACTCCTCGGAAACTGTGGGGCAGTTCTACTCTGTCCTATAGGGTAGATAAAAAGAAGGGGCCCAGAAGCAGAAAGATTCTTAGATACAGTGGAAGGCATAAGAAGTATTGTCCTCTGCTGGGTTCTGTTTTCTCAGCAGAGACTGAGATAGGGATATTAGCCGACAGTATGTGTATGGAATATGGGAGGTTTGAGGAGAAAAGATAAGAAATGAAATAATGGCTTTTGAAAAGAGGGGAGTGAAATACATTAGGAAAAGAGAGTAGTGTTTCCAGGTATCATTAAATGCCCATTTGAAGTATGTAGTCCTGAAAATTAAAGTGAAATCATCCAGCAGAGCTATGGGATTTTTCTCCAGCAATATTTGCCTGGTTGGGGATAGGCCCAGGTAGCAGAGAGTAGGGTTCCTTCAGGACATTCATGGTTCAGTGGTAGAATTCTTGCCTTCTATGTGGGAAACCTGGGTTTGATTCCCGGCCAATGCACCTCACGCATAGCCACCACCCACCTGTTAATGGAGGCCTGAGTATTGGTATGCTGTTGAACAGGATTCAGTGGAACTTCCCAACTAAGACAGATTAGGCAGAAAGACCTGATGATCTACTTGTGAAACTCAGCCAGTGAAAAGGCTATGGATCACAACAGCCCAGTCCACAACTGATCATGGGGCTGGTGCATCCCACTGTTCTCCTGCTCCCAGGGATTCTCTGTTGTGTTCCCTGTGAGGGCAGTGATGGGTGGTAGCCAGGCAACATCTAGCTCTTCTGGTCTCAGGCTGATGGAGTCTCTGGTTTATGTAGCCGTTCCTGTCTCTTGGGCTCATCTTTACCATAAGTCTTTGGAACCATTCCTGAAGCCAGCACTATAGACAGGGATTGGACTGGACTGTAAGATAGACAATGATACTGGCAATGAGTAAGCTTCTTGGCTTAAGTTGACATTTAAGTCTATATGGGCAACTCCTTTGCTCCAGGTAGGTTGAGACGAATTGATGCATCTTAGACAGCCTCTTGCTAGTGTTTAAGACCCCAGATCCCTCTCACCAAAGTGGGATGCAGAATGTTTTCTTTGTACATTTTGTTATGCCAGTTGACTTAGATGTCCCCTGAAAACAAGGTCCCCAGACCCCTACCCCTGCTTCCCCGGCCTTTGCTTCGAAGGTTGTATTCAGGAAACTTCTTTCCTTTTGGTTTAGTCCAGTTGTACTGACAACCCCTGTGTTGTGTGTTGCCCTTCCCTTCACCTAAAATAATTCTTGTCTACTATCTAGTTAGTGAATACCCCCTCCCTCCCTCCCCACTCTCATAACCATCAAAGAATATTTTTTTCTGTGTTTAAACTTTATCTGGAGTTCTTATAATAGTGGTCTCATGCAATATTTGTCCTTTTGCAACTAATTTCACTCAGCATGTCTTCTAGATTCCTCCATGTTATGAAATGTTTCACAGATTCATCCTTGTTCTTAATCGTTGCATAGTATTCCATTGCATGGATATACTGTAATTTATTTATCCATTCATCTGTTGATGGGCATCTTGGTTGCTTCCATCTTTTTGCTGTTCTCAACAGTGCTGCAATGAACACGGGTGTGCATGTATATGTTTGTGTGAAGATTCTTCTTTCTTTAGGGTATATTCCAAGGAGTGAATTGCTGGGTCATATGGGAGTTCTATTTCTAGCTTTTTAAGGAAGTGCCGAATCAATTTTCAAAGTGGTTGTACCGTTTTACATTCCACAACTTCTCCAACATTTATTATTTTGTGTTTTTTGGGTTAATGCCAGCCTTGTTGGGGTGAGATAGAATCTCACTGTAGTTTTGATTTGATTTCTCTAATGGCTAGTGATTGTGAACATTTCCTCATGTATCTGTTAGCAGCCTGAATGTCTTCTTTGGTAAAGTTCATACCCTTTGCCCATTTTTTACTTGGGTTACTTGTTTTTTTGTTGTTGAGTTTTTACAGTATCACGTAGATTTTAGAGATCAGATGCTGATCGGAAATGTCATAGCTAAAAACTTTTTCCCGGTCTGTAGGTAATGTTTTTACTCTTTTGATGCAATCTTTGGATGAGCATAGGTGTTTGACTTTTAGGAGCTCCCAGTTACCCAGTTTCTTTTCTGGTGTTTGTAATTGTTAGTGATGTTTTGTATACTGTTTATTCCATGTATTAGGGCTCCTAGTATTGTCCCTATTTTTTTCTTCCATGATCTTTATCATTTTAGATTTTATATTTAGGTCTTTGATCCATTTTGAGTTAGTTTTTGTGCCTGGTGTGAGGTATGGGTCTTGTTTCAATTTTTTGCAGGTGGATATCCTGTAAAAAAAAAAGTTTTTTTTTTTTTTTTTTTTATCCTGTTATGCCAGCACCATTTGTTAAAGAGATGTCTTTTCCCCGTTTAACTGACTTCAGGCTTTTGTCAAATTTCAGCTGCTCATAGGTGGATGGATTTATGTCTGGATTCTCAGTTCTGTTCCATTGGTCTCTGTGTCTGTTGTTGGACCGATACCAGGCTGTTTTGACTACTGTGGCGGTATAATAAGTTCTAAAATCAGGTAGAGTGAGGCCTCCCATTTTGTTCTTCTTTTTCAGTAATGCTTTACTTATCTGGGGCCTCTTTCCCTTCCATATGAAGTTGGTGATTTGTTTCTCCATCTCATTAAAATATGTCCTGGGTATTTGGATCACGATAACATTGTATCTATAGATCCCTTGGGGTAGAATAGGCCAGGGCATTTTTTGTTGGGAGTTTTTAAATTACCTTTTCAGTCTCTTCTTTTGTTATAGTTTATTTAGTTGTTACACCTCTGTTTGTGTTAGTTTCGGTAGGTAGTGTGTTTCTAGAAATTTGTTCATTTCCTCTGGGTTTTCAAATTTGTTAGAGTACAATTTTTCATAGTATTCTGTTACGATTCTTTTAATTTCAGTTGGGTCTGTTGTGATATTGCCCATTTGGGTTATTTGCTTCTGTTTTTCTTTTGACAGTCTGGCCAGTGGTTTATGGATTTTGTTAATCTTTTCAAAGAACCAGCTGTTGGTCTTGTTAACTCTTTCCAATTGTTTTTCTGTTCTGTGTTTCATTTAATTCTGCTCTCGTTTTTATTATTTGCTTTCTTCTTGTGCCTGAGGGTTTCTTCTGTTGCTCTCTATTTGTTCTAGTTGTAGGGACAAGTCTTTGATTTTGGCCCTTTCTTCTTTTTGGATGTGTGCAATTATTGCTATAAATTGACTTCTGAGGACACTTTAGCTGTTTCCCAAAGGGTCTGATAGGAAGTGTTTTCATTCTCATTTGATTCTATGAATTTCTTTAATCCATCCTTAATGTCCTGTATAATCCAGTCATTTTTGAGCAAAATGTTGTTCAGTTTCCATGTGTTTGATTTCTTGTCCTGTTTTTTCTGTTATTGAGTTCTAGTTTTATGGCTTTATGGTCAGAGAAGATGGTTGGTAATATTTCAATGTTTTGGATTCTGTTAAGGCTTGCATTATGGCCTAATATATGGTCTATTCTAGAGAATGTTCCATGTGCATTGGAAAAGAAAGAATACTTGTGTGCTGTTGGGTAGGGTGTTCTGTATATGTCTATGAGGTCAAGTTGGTTGACTGTGGCATTTAGCTCTTCCGTGTCTTTATTGAGCTTCTTTCTGGATTTTCTGTCCTTCCCTGAAAGTGGTGTGTTGAAGTCTCCAACTGTTATTGTGGAGCTGTCTATCACGCTTGTCAATGCTGTTAGAGTTAGTTTTATGTATCTTGAAGCCCTGTCATTGGGTGCATAAGTATTTAATATGGTAATATCCTCCTGGTATATTGTCCCTTTAGTCATTGTATAGTGTCCTTCCTTCTACTTTGTGGTAGATTTAACTTTGAAGTCTGTTTTGTCAGAAATTAGTATTGCCACTCCTGCCCTTTTTTATTGTTGTTTACTCGATATATTTTCTTCCATCCTTTGAGTTTTAGTTTGTTTGTGTCTTTAAGTCTAAGGTGTGTGTCTGTTGTAGGCAGTGTATAGATGGATCATGTTTTTTTTACTCATTCTGCAACTCTCTGTCTCTTTATTGGTGTGTTTAGTCTGTTTACATCCAGCGTGATTATGGATAGGTATGAGTTTAGTGCTGTCATTTTGATGTCTTTTTTGTGGATTGTTGACAGTTCCTTTTTTCCCTTTAATTTTTTGTGCTGAGTAGTTTTTCTTTGTAAATTGTGTGTTCCCCTTTTTCATTGTTGTTGATTTTGTTGTTGCTGAGTCTTTGTTTTTCTTGTATTTTATTTTGATGTGTAGGATTGTTAGTCTCCTTTGTGGTTTCCTTATTATTTACCCTTATTCTTCTAAGTTTAAACCTAAGTTTTATCTCCCTATATCGCCTTGATTTCCTGTCCATATGAAAGATCTGTGACTACTTTATTTAATCCCTCTTTACTGATTTTACATAATGAGTGTAAATTTTACATTATGTAAAATTACTGTCTTTTACATAATGACATCACTGTTTCCCTGTTTTGAGCATTTTTTTTAATCTTCAATTGCTTTTGTGATTTCCCTGTCTGGGTTAATATCCAGTTGCTTTGTCCTGTATTCTAGTGTTGGGTTGATATCTGCTATTATTGATTTTCTAACCAGAGAATTCCCTTTAGTATTTCTTGTAGTTTTGGTTTGGTTTTCGCAAATTCCCTAAACTTCTGCTTATCTGGAAATGTCCGAATTTCACTTTCATATTTGAGAGACAGTTTTGCTGGATATATGATTCTTGGCTGGCATTTTTTTTCCTTGAATGCTTTATATATGTCATCCCATTGCGTTTTTGCCTGCGTGGTTTCTGCTGAGTAGTCTGAGCTTATTCTTATTTACTCTCCTTTGTAGGTGACTTTTCATTTCTCCCTGACACTGTTAAAATTTTCTCTTTACCTTTGGTTTTGGCAAGTTTGGATATAACGTGTCTTGGTGACTTTCTTTTGGGATCTACCTTGTATGGGGTTTGATGAGCATCTTGGATAGATATCTTCTCATCTTTCACAGTATCAGGGAAGTTTTCTGCCAACAAATCTTCAACAATTCTTTCTGTGTTTTCTGTTTTGCCTCCCTTTTCTGGTACTCCAATCACTCATAGGTTATTTCTCTTGATAGAGTCCCACATGATTGTTAGGATTTCTTTACATTTTTAAAATTCTTTTATCTGGTTTTTCATCAAATTTATTGTCACCAAGTTTTTTATCTTCAATATCGCTATTCTGACTTCCACTCCCTCAGTTCTGCTCTGCTGACTTTCTACTGAGTTGTCTCATTCTGAAATTTTATGGCTCATCTTCTGAATTTCTGATTTTTTTTTTGTCTCTCCATGGATTCTTGCAACCTATTAAAGTTTTCAATATGTTCTTGAATAACCTTCTTAATTTCCTTGACTTCTTTATCTGTGTGCTCCTGGGCTTGTTCTGAGTTTTGCCTGATCTCCTTCCTGATATCTTGAAGAGTTCTGTATATTAATCTTTTGTATTCTACATCTGGTAATTCCAGGAATACATCTTCATCTGGAAGATTTCTTGATTCTTTGTTTTGGGAATTTGTTGAAGCAATCATGGTCTGCTTCTTTATGTGATTTGATATTAACTGTTGTCTCCGAGCCATCTATAACTTATTGTATTAATGTATTTTATATTTGCTCACTGTGCCCCAGGTTCTTGTTTTATTCTGTTTTCATACACCCAAATAGGCTACTAGAGTGAGCTAACTTGATTATTGGAGCTTTTGAAGCACTAATGTCCTCTCACCATATGGCTAGAGCTGTTACCAGGTATATGAGCCTAGAAGCCCATTCTTTATTCTTTTATAGATTCAGCTCAGGTGTCCAGGTAGTTGGTTGCCTAGTGTGTGGTACAGGCTCTCACCTGTGATCTTAGAGAAGCAGTGGTGATTGGTGTATGACAGGTTTCTGGTTATAGCAGGGGTCACACTCTGGGGATGGCAAGGGGCTGACAACCTTCCCCTGAGCACCTGTGAGAAAGATGTGTCTCTGTTCACTAGAGCACACTCTTGGGTGGGCTCTGCAGCCATAACCTGGGCACCCAGTCCTTTGAACTGTAAGAACCAGGAGGCAGTACTTATCCTTGAACTCCTGTTGTGGGTGGCTAGGTGGCCTGTGTGTAGCTACCAGTCCTCAGACCCCTGCTGTAGATAGGTGAGGATGCTGTTTAATAGGCAGAGTGATATCAAATGTCAAAAACCCACCTCTCCACTGCACAGCTGAAACAGTTACAGTTAGACCTCAAGAATATTCACCCTTGCAATATAACAGCCAGATCCTTTCTGCCGTACCGGGGCCACCTGGGTACAGGCAGGGGTGAAAGACATTCAAAGTCTGTGGACCACTTGTGCCTGGACAGAAGCCACTTCTGCTGTAAGTTTCCAGATTAGGGGTGTCGGCAGATTATATTTCCCCCTGTTTGTTAATTTGTTCCTTCTTCAAGGCTGAGAGAATGGCTCAGGGAGCACAGCAGAACCTGTCTCAGGCCCAGGAAAATCAACTTCCACTGAAGCTGGCTGGGGCAGAGGGGGGAGGGATCAGATAGATGGGAGAGAGTTCTTTCAGAAGGAGGAGCTATTAGATCCATATTGTAAATTAGACAAAATCACCTATCTTGTGCTGAGAGCACTGTTCTATCTCAGATTCCAGAGGTGTGCATAGATTCTGTTCACTGGTTTGGCCCTGCCACAGTCACACCTGGGGATCGGGGCTATGCCACCTTGCATGCCTTCCTTTGCTGAAGCACCCATGTCCTGAATGCCACCACCAGCCCCACCGCAGTAGCTCCAGGGGATCAGGCCTGCACCACTTTTCTTGCCTTCTTTAGCTGCATCCCAAATGCTACCACCAGCCCTGCCACAGTCACACCTGGGAATCAGGGCTGAGTCACTCCCACAGAGTCAGGTCTGGCAACTCCTTGCTGGTTTTTCACCATTTCTCCCTCCCCCATCACTCAATCCAATTTCTTAGCTTTGCCTTTGATGTTCAGGGTTCCTAGCTTGTCATATATATAATCGATTCACTTGTTTTTTTGGGTCTTTGTTGTAAGAGGGACCACTGAAAGTGTCTGTCTACTCTGTCATCTTGGCCCTGCCCCTTGTCTTTGGTTTTCTTCATTCTTCTTTGCTCTAGGTGGGATGGGACCAACAGATTATCTTAGATAGCCTCTCAAAAGCTTTTAAAACCCTAGATGCTACTCACCCGAGTGGGATGTAGAACATTTTCTTTATAAACTATGTTATGCCAGTTGACCTAGTTGTCCCCTGAAACTATGGTCCTCAGTCTGCAGTACAGGCTACTCTGTCCCTCAAAGTGTTTGTCCGGGAAACTTCTTTGCTTTTGCTGTGGTCAGTTGTGGTGACTTCCCCTGGGTTGTATGTTGTCCTTCCCTTCATTGAAGTTGACCCTTGTCTAGTATCTAGTTAGCAATTTCCCTACCTCTTCCCTCCCCACCCTTGTAACTATCAAAGAATGCTTTTTCTTACTGTGTTTAAACCTTTTAGTTTTAACTAAAAGTTCTTATAATAATGGCCTCATATAATGTTTGTCCTTTTGTGATTAACTTATTTCACTCAGCATAATGCCCTCCGATTCATCCATGTTGTGAGATGTTTCGGGGATTCATCATTGTTCTTTATCATTGCATAGTATTCTGTTGTGTGTATGTACCATAATTTATTTATCCATTCATCTGTTCATGGACATTTGGGTTATTTCCATCTTTTTGCTATTGTGATTAATGCTGCAATGAACATGGGTGTGCCTATGTCTATTCATGTGACAGCTCTTATTTCATATGCTGGATCAGATGGTATTTCTATTTCTAGCTTTTCAAGAAAGTGCCATATCGTTTTCCAAAGTGGTTGTACCATTTTACATTTCCAGCACCAGTGCATAAGAGTTCCAGTCTCTCCACAACTTCTCCAACAGTTGTTATTTTGTGCTTTTTTGGATTAGTGCTGTCCTTACTGGGGTGAGATGGTATCTCACTATAGTTTTGATTGCATTTTTTCTAATGGCTAATGATCATGAGCATTCCTCATGTGTCTGTTAGCTGCCTGAATGTCTTCATTCAGTGGCTGTTCATATCCTTTGCCTGCTTTTTTAATTGGATTATTTGTCTTTTTGTTGTTGCGGTGCTGCAGTATCTTGTTAAGGTGCTGCAGTATCTTGTGGACTTTAGAGATTAGATACTTATCAGATATATTGTAGCCAAATATTTTTTCCCAGTCTATCAATTCTCTTTTTACTCTTTTGATGAAGTCTTTTGATGAGCATAAGTGTTTGATTTTTAGGAGCTCCTAGTTATCTAGTTTCTTTTCTGGTGTTTATGCATTGTTAGGGCTTTTAGCATTGTCTCTATTTTTTCTTCCATGATCTTTATCATTTTAGATTTTATATTTAGATCTTCGATCCATTTTGAGTTAGTTTTTGTGTATGGTGTGAGGTATGAGTCCTGTTTCTTTTTTTTTACAGATGAGCATCCAGCTTTGCCAGCACCGTTTGTTAAAGAGACTGTCATTTCCTCATTTAATGGACTTTGAGCCTTTGTCAAATGTCAGCTGCTTGTAGGTAGATGGATTTACGTCTGGGTCCTCAATTCTGTTCCATTGGTCTATGTGTCCGTTGTTGTACAAGCACCAGGCAGTTTCGACTACTGTAGCAGTGTAATAGTTTCTAAAATCAGGCAGTATGAGGCCTCCCACATTGTTCTTTTCTTCAGTAATGCTTTACTTATCCAGGACCTCTTCGCTTTCCATATAATGGTGGTGATTTGTTTCTCAATCTCATTAAAAAAATGTCTAAGGCTATAATCTTTACGGAAGCGCATAGCTGCATCTTTCTCCCCTGGAGCCACTGGTGGGTAGTAGATAAAATGTATCTTGATTTTCTTAATGCATTCTACCCTAGCTATCATACTCATGAACAAAATAATACCATGTTAATGATAACATACTAACTAGATTTATGACTGATTGAATAATTGCATCAAAACTGTTGGTTGTGCTTATTTTCATTCTATGCCAGCTCTGTGGCCAACTCCTCTGGCAAAATGGTCAGCACTTCCATGTCAGTTAACTCCTAAGGAGAAGTTCCAGATAGGGACACTGTGTAACTGAGCCATTTGATGTTTTTCAGATGCCAGCAATAACTAGATGGGAAAAAATTTCAAACAACCATAATGTTGATTTCAGAAATCTTAAGCAAAAAGTTACAGAAACTCTGAAGAAATATATATAGTCTGTACTTTATATGTCCAGAATGGCTCAGGCAGAATGAGAATGTGATAAAACTTGTAAATTCTAAATTACATTCATTTGTGTCTAATAAAGACATTTAAGAAGTTGAGAAAATATTATTGCAAAAGGAATGGAGCATTACCCCCTCCCCAAAAGAAAACACAGGAAGTAGTTGAACTAGATGGAAGCATTGTCTAAGGAAAAGCAGAACTGCAACAGAAATAATTATTTTGAATAATATATTTCTTGAATTAAAAAAATGCAGTAAATTTTGGTAGAGCTGAAAAGAAGATGTCTTTGATAACAAAATGCTAGCACTGTTTGTACATTTATCTCAAATTCTCCTTGATTTTCTTATATTAGTATGTGCTTACATTGATTTGGATCCTGTGGGGTTTACATTACTTTTACCTAATTTGGTTTTCTCCTTGGTTCTTGAGAGAGAATTCTAAACCCTTGGTGATGCAGTGGTTAAGAGCTCTGCTACTAACCAAAAGGTCAGCAGTTTGAACCCACCAGCTGCTCCCTGGAAACCTGATGGGGCAGTTCTACTCTGTCCTATGGGGTTGCCGTGAGTTAGAATCGACTCAATGGCAGCGGTTTGCTTTTTTTGGTTTTGTTATCTGTAGGCCTCCAGATCTTACCTGAAAGTTTATACTAATGTGATCATTCAGATGAGGGTTGGTCAGGCCAAAACAATCACCTCGTGATATCAGCTGACTTCAGGGAAGGCAGGCTGATTCAGTCAATCATGACTACATATTGAGGCCCCAATAAAGGCTGTGAACAGCAAAGCTCCCTGGGCTTACTGGTTGATGATAGATGCATGTAAGAAAGTAGATTTTCTCTTTTTGGAACATGGAGGCTCCATATTGGGAACTCCGCCAGACATTTCCCTATGTGTCTCTTCCTTATACTGGTGCTCAGTTGTATCCTTTTTTCTGTAATAAAACTGTAATCATAACTGTAATCACGCACAGCCACCACCCATTGGTCAATGGGAGCTTAAATGTCATGATTCAGAATCTTTCTGGATTCTAGCAAATTATTGAATCCAAGAGAGTAGTGGGAGCCAGCAGGTCAAAAGTGAGAGGGACTGGAGACTCCTGAATTCGTAGCTGGTATCCTGAGCAGGTAGAGGGAACACTAAATTTGTAGTGAGCAGGTCAGAAGTGTTTGTGCCCATTCCAAAGAAAGGTGATCCAACAGAATGCAAAAATTATAGAACAATATTATTAATATCACACACAAGTAAAATTTTGCTGAAGATCTTTCAAAAGTGGTTGCAGTAGTACATCGACAGGGAGCTGTCAGGAATTAAAGCCAGATTAAGAAGAGGACATGGAATGAGCAATGTTATCATTGCTGATGTCAGATGGATCTTGGCTGAAATTAGAGAATACCAGAAAGATGTTTACCCTTGTTTTATTGACTATGCTAAGGCATTGGACTGTGTGAATCATAACAAATTATAGATAACATTGCAGAAAATGGGAATTCCAGAACACTTAATTGTGCTCATGAGGAATCTGTACATGGATCAAGAGACAGTTGTTCAGACAGTACAAGGGGATACTGCCTGGTTAAGGTCAGGAAAAGTGTGTGTCAGGGTTGTATCCTTTCACCATATTTATTCAATCCATATGCTGAGCAGATAATTTGAGAAGCTGGACTTATGAAGAAGAACGTACATCAGGATTGGAAGAAGACTCACTAACTACCTACAATATACAGATGACACAACCTTGCTTTCTGAAAGTGAAGAGGACTTGAGTACTTACTGATGAAAATCAAAGACTACAGCCATCAGTATGGATTACACCTCAATATAAAGAAAGCAAAAATCCTCACAACTGGAACAATAAGGAACATCACGATAAAAGGAGAGAAGATTGAAGTTGTCAAGGATTTCATTTTACTTCAATCCATAGTCAATGCCCATGGAAGTAATAGTCCAGAAATCTAAGGATGCATTGCACTGGGCAAATCTGCTGCGAAAGACCTATTTAAAGCTTTCAAAAGTGAAGACATCACTTTGAGGACCAAGGTGCAGCTACTAAAGCCATGGCAGTTTCAATTGCCTCATATGCATGCGAAAGCTAAACAATGAATAAGGAAGACCGAAGAAGAAATGACACCTTTGAATTTTGGTGTTGGTGAAGAATACTGACTATACCATGGACTGCCAGAAGAGCAAACACATCTGTTTTGGAAGAAATGTAGCCAGAATGTTCCTTATGGCTAGGCTTTATCTCATATCCTTTGGATGTGTTATCAAGAGAGACCTGTCCCTGGAGAAGGACATCATGCTTGGTAAAGTAGAGGGCCAGTGAAGAAAGAGGATGACCCTCAATGAGATGGATTGACACAGTGGCTGCAACAGTGGGCTAAAGCATAACGATTGTGAAGATGGCACAGGACCAGGCAGTGTTTTGTTCTGTTGCACATAAAGTTGCTGTGAGTCAGAACTGACTCAACAGCACCTAAAAAGAACAACAGGTCAGAAATGAGGATGTTGTAGGGATACCCAAGCTTGAGACTGGTTCTTGTACCCACTTGGCAGTCTGAAGGACTCTGTTCTTTAACTTGTGAGGTCTGACCTTGTTCTGGGTGATTGGGGTCAGGGACAGAAGTGCTGCATGTGCGGCTTGTGTCAGAACAGAAGGGGAGCAGAAATAATAAGTTGATTTAAATTAATCAATATATATTTGGTAACAGGAAAAGTATGATTTGACATTTCACTCTGTTGGTGTCGGAAGAGTGGGATTTGATTTTTTTTTTATGTAGGGCCCACTCTTATAAAAGCCTCATAGATAATGTTCCTAGAGGTCTGTATATCAGGAAAACACAGGTTCAGAGCAAAGGAGGACACCCTGATGCCAACATTTTGATGTAACAGTGGCCACTTCTCCCTAGGCTTAAGTTAAGTGTTCACTTTCTGAGGACCACAAATTCATCCTCATGTGCAGGGGTGAGGATGAAATTGTTAAGTATCACCAAATTCTCCATGCCTACAGCTGGACACTTCATTTGGGGATGACTGCTCATACAGTATGGTTTGAGGAGCCCCTCTCTGTTCAAAATTTGAGTCCGAATTCAGAGTTGGAATCCTCACCATAGGGCCTGTTGTTGTTGTTGTTAGGTGCCGTCGAGTTGGTTCCGACCCATAGTGACCCTATGCACAACAGAACGAAACACTGCCCAGTCCTGAGCCATCCTTATAATCGTTGTTATGCTTGAGGTCATTGTTGCAACCACTGTGTCAATCCACCTCGTTGAGGGTCTTCCACTTTTCCACTGACCCTGTACTCTGCCAAGCATGATGTCCTTCTCCAGGGACTGATCCCTCATGACAACATGTCCAAAGTATATAAGACGCAGTCTCGCCATCCTTGCTTCTAAGGAGCGTTGTGGTTGTACTTCTTCCAAGACAGATTTGTTTGTTCCTTCGGCAGTCCATGGTATATTGAATATTCTTCACCAACACCAGAATTCAAAGGTGTCAATTCTTCAGTCTTCCTTATTGTCCAGCTGTCACATGCATATGATCTGATCGAAAATACCATGGCTTGAGTCAGGTGCACCTTAATCTTCAAGGTGACATCTTTGCTCTTCAACACTTTAAAGAGGTCCTTTGCAGCAGATTTGCCCAATGCAATGCATCTTTTGATTTCTTGACTGCTGCTTCCATGGCTGTTGATTGTGGATCCAAGTAAAATGAAATCCTATAGGGTCGCCATGAGTTGGAATCGACTCGAGGGCACTGGGTTTCTGGGTTCTGGGTTGACAACTTCAGTCTTTTCTCCGTTTATCATGATGTTGGTCATTGGTCCAGTTGTGAGGATTTTTGTTTTCTTGATGTTGAGCTGCAATCCGTACTGAAGGCTGTAGTCTTTGATCTTCATTAGTAAGTGCTTCAAGTCCTCTTCACTTTCAGCAAGCAAGGTTGTGTCATCTGCATAACACAGGTTGTTAATGAGTCTTCCTCCAATCCTGATGCACCATTCTTCTTCATATAGTCCAGCTGCTCAGATTATTTGCTCGGCATACAGATTGTATAGGTATGGTGAAAGAATATAACCCTGATGCACGCCTTTCCTGACATCAAACCACTCAGTATCCCCTTGTTCTGTCCGAACAACCGCCTCTTGATCTATGTAAAGCTTCCTCATGAGCACAGTTAAGTGTTCTGGAATTCCCATAGGGCCCAGATTAGATTAATAATTTCTCTGAGCCCATGTCAAGGGGGACTGGGCTGGCTTGGCAGATTGGTCAGTTGATGGGATAGGTTGAGGTTCTGGGTACCCAGAGATGGGTGGGGAAGGTATTCAGAGTAGCAAGAGCCAAGATGTTGGTGATGTGAAGGTGATCAGAATGATTGCTAGTCATAGCCAAGACTATGTTGAGGTGAAAACCAGAAAATTCAAATCTGTCTATCAGGTGTGGGGCTGGAAGTTAAGAATTGGATAGCCATGGACACAAACAGAGGAGGCTAGAAAAACAGGGACCCAAGCACAGGCTCAGACTGATTGCTGTGTGCCAACCAGACCAGACAACTAGACTCACTTTGGTTCTGCTTTAAAGGCAGCAGAGTTGGAGGTAGATGTAGAAAAAAACCCTCCTTAAAAGTACTTCCAAAATGTAAATATACTCATTGTGAGGTGTGATGCATTAAAAACTCATTAGATGTGTGGCTTATTGCCTCCATGAACAACTGCCTCCTTTGCCATGAGACCAGAACTGGGTGATTCTGGCTACCATTTCTGAACATTTTGATCAAAGATTCTGTAGAAGAATCCTGATCAAAAAAGGGGAAAATGCAAAATTCTCATGGAATCCAGAATTTCTGAAGCCACTGAGTCTGGATGAACCCCCAAAACTCTTGCCCTGAGATAACCTTTAAACCTTAAAACAAAAATATCCCCTAAAGTCTTAAAACCAAACCCTAGTTTAGCTTAACTAGTAAAGAATGTCTGCCTTGAACATGATGCTATTTTAAGAACTACCTATGTGAGATCAAATTGACAACAGCAGCTTGAAAGATAAGATAAGACACTTAGGGGACAGTGAGTTACGTTAAAGAGGGAGGAACAATTCAGAAAAGGAGGGCGAGGATAGTTGCGCAATTTGAAGAATGTGATCGATGTCACTAAACTGTACATGAAGAATCGATGTATGCTCTGCTGTGTGTATTCTCAACAACAACAAATAAATAAAAACTCATTAGAACTCATTACTATGCACGATCATACTAGCATACCTGGACTACTTTTTCAGATGAACAGGAAATGGACTAGGGACTAAAGAGCAAAAAGGAATATCTTTTAGGTGGAAGGTGCTTTAGGTGAGAACCTGAAAGGTTGTAGGGAAAAGAGTCCTGCCCCCAAATGAGGCAGAGAGCATGAGCTTTTTCTGTCAAATTAGGATGGAAGACAGCAAAGTAAAAAGTAAAAATCCTGACCAAAAACTCCATGACAAGACAAAGTAGCTCTGATTAGCTAGCTTCAGATTATTCCAGATTTTAAATGAAATAACAGTAGGGTATTTTACCAGCTGGGAATTGTAAATAAGCAGGTATGAGATTAATAAACTTTAATGTAATCAAGAGTTCAATTTGTTGAGTAGGTTTATGGCTCCTGATTTGCTTGAGATGAGATTTGATTGACTGCACTTCTCAGAATCTAACACCACATTTGAGTAATTTTATTTGATCTTTTCAAGGATTATTACTTTGTGCTGTTTCCTTGTTGAAATTCATCTGTAATTATATTGCTCCATTTTGTGATTGATAAGTCTCTTGGGACACTCTCATAACCCTTCCTAATTACAGTTTACCTAAGCACAGTAAATTTGGTTATCCAATTATCTTACATTTTCATTAAATATTAATGAGAACATTTGGACAATGTCATTTTAAATACAGTAAAATCTCAATTAAGAAGAATGAACAGAGATTGGGTTCTTCTGGTTAATTAAATCTTGTCATTAGCTGGGGGTTAATCAGAAAACCCTTCAGTTTCAATTCTTCCTGTTAATTTTTTTTTTTTTTCTAGAATGTGTTATTTTACTTTTCTGTCTGGTAGGCTCCAGAATTTACTTTTCCCTTGATGAGTTATAATCTTGCAGTACCTCAGGTTCAACTAGCATTTATTCATTAATTCCTTTGTTCAGATTTGTTTCGAGGCTGCTAGGAGTCCTTGGGTGGTACAGTTAATGCACTTGGCTGCTAACTGAAAGTTTAGAGGTTTGAGTCCACCCAGGAGGGCCTCAAAAGAAAGTTCTGACAGTCTACTTCCGAAAAACCAGCCACTGAAAACCCTGTGGGGCACTGTTCTACTCTGACATACGTGGGGTCACCATGAGTCGGAGTTGACTCCGTGGTAACTGGTAAAATGAGGAAGAGATGCAGTCTTAGAAAGAGTCTAAGAGTGAACCAGGGGCAAACTCTGGACATTATGTTTTGAGCAAATTATCATTTTTTCATCATTGCCTTCTTACAAAACATGGATCATAGAAAAAAGAAATCTTGATTGATAGTGAGATTCTGGTGTGCTTCATATTAACTGAATGAAGTAGTTCCCCTCTGTGTATTTTCAAATTTTGAAAGTAATTATTATTCTGTGATAGGGCCTTTTGCCTCATCCCACATTTATAAAATTGCCACAATAAAATGAGACATTCCACTTGCTATTTTTATTTTATTATGACATAACTCTTTTTGCCATTTTATTTCATATTTAAGGTGCCCTCAAATGTTTGGTAGTGATTGCTGAAAGATTTGACTCACTGATCTTCATCTTGATACCACTAACCTGAACTCCAGAAGTAATCCAACACAGCCTTGATAAAATAGATAAACATCCACCAGTTTTGAATGTCAAGTCAGTAAATTAGGATTTTGTTTACTGCTCAGATGTGTTCAGTGACTAGTTTTCATAGCATGTTGGTTTTTATAGTATATACCCTGGTGGCGTAGTGGTTAAGTGCTACAGCTGCTAACCAAAGGGTCAGCAGTTCAAATCCGCCAGGCTCTCCTTGGAAACTCTACGGGACAGTTCTACTCTGTGCTGTAGGGTCGCTATGAGTTGGCATCGACTCGACGGGAGTGGTGGGTTTTTAGTTTCCCTGGGGCCTCCACATTGATTAAGTGTTTTCTCCATGTTGGCATCCAGCCTTGGTACTGGTTTTCAATGGCTTAATTCTTCCTTTTGTGAACAGAAGAGATTGATTGCAATACCCTGTTGAACTTTGTTTATTTTATTTTGTTTAATCTTTTAAAGAAAGCTACATGAAACTCTGTATAGGAGGTTGTTTTTGAACCTAATGCTTTCCCAAAAACGAATATGAAATATGAGCATACAAAAGTCTAGCTACAGACTTTGTTGTTGTTGTTGTTAGGTGCCGTTGAGTCTGTTCTGACTCACAGTGACCCTGTGCACAACAGAACGAAACACTGCCTGGTCCTGTGCCATCCTCACAATCATTGCTATATCTGAGCCCATTATTGCGGCCACTGTGTCAGTCCATCTCATTGCGGGTCTTCCACTCTTTTGCTGACTCGCTACTTTACCAAGCATGATGTCCTTCTCCAGGGACTGGTCCCTCCTGATAACATGTCCAAAATATGTGAGATGAAGTCTCACCATCTTTGCTTCTAAGGAGCATTCTGGCTGTACTTCTCCCGAGACAGATTTATTTGATCTTCCGGCAATCCATAGTATATTTAGTATTCTTATCCCTTGCATATAACCATGGGTTTGGTCAGGCAAGCTTTGGTCCTCAAAGTAACGTCTTTGTTTATTTTAACAAGTTAAAGAGGCCTTTTGCAGCAGATTTGCCCAATATATCATTTTATTTCTTGACTGCTGCTTCCATTCCATGGGTATCGATTATGGATCCAAGTAAAATGAAATCCTTGACAACTTCAGCATTTTTTCTGTTTATCATGATGTTACTTATTGGTCCGGTTGTTGCTTATTGGCCCAGTTGTGAGACTTATGGGTTATTAAAGAGTTTTCAATCTCAGATAGCTAGAATTATTGTTATTATTATATATTTTTTAAATTCATTAAGCCTTAGGCGAAAGTTTACAGCACAAATTAGTTCTTGATTCAAAAATTTATACACAAATTGTTTTGTGATATTGGTTGCAATTCACAATGGGTCAACAGTCTCCCTCTCTCCACCCTGGGTTCCCCATGTCCATTTGTCCAATTTTCCTGCCCTTCTTGCTTTCTTGTCTTTGCTTTTGGGCAGAATTTTCCCATTTGGTCTTGTATACTTGATTCAACTAAGAAGCACGTTCCTCATGTGTGTTATTGTTTTTTCACAAGCTTATCTAATCCTTGGCTAAAAGGTAAACTTCAGGAGTGGCTTCAGTTCTGAGTTAGCAGGGTGTTGGGCAGCCATAGTCTCAGGAGGTTCCTAAAGTAAGCCTGGTCTTTTTTTTTTTTTTAATGAATTTGAATCTGGGTCTACGTTTTTCTCCCATCTCTCTGTGACCCTCTATTGTGATCCATGTCAGAGTGATGTGGTGGGTGGTGGTAGCTGGGCACCATCTAGTTCTTCTGGGCTCAGGCTGGTTGAGGCTGTGGTTCATGCGATCCATTAGTCCTTTGGACTAATATTTTCCTTGCGTGTTTTGTTTTCTTCATTCTCCTTTGTTCTGGATGGGATGGGACCAATAGATGTATCTTAGATGGCTGCTTGCAAGCTTTTAAAACCCCAGATGCTATTCACTGAAGTAGGATGTAGAACATTTTTTAAATGAACTGTGTTATGCCAATTGGCATAGAAGTCCCCCGAGACTACGGTACTGAGCCTTCAGCCCCAGTAACTCGGTTCCTAAAGGCGTTTGGATGTGTCCTGGAAGCTTCTATAACTTAGCCTTGGTCAAGTTGTGCTGACTTCTCCAGTATTGTGTGTTGTCTTACCAAAGTTACCACTTATCTATTTTCTATTTAGTGTTTTTCCATCTCCATCCCTCCCCTTCCTCATAACAATCAAAGATTTTTTCTTTTTGTGTGTAAACCTTTTCATGAGTTTTTACAGTAGTGTTCTTGTACAATATTTGTCCTTTTGTGATCAACTTATTTCACTCAACATTATGCCCTCCATATTCCTCCACATTATGAGTTGCTTCGCAGATTCATCATTGTTCTTTATCGTTGTGTAATCTCCGTTGTGTCTACGTACCATAGTTTGTTTATCCATTCATCTGTTGGTGGACATCTAGGTTGTTCCCATCTTTCTGCTATTGTGAACTGTGCTGCAGTGGACATGGATGTGCATATGTCTATTGGTGTGATGACTTTATTTCTCTAGGATATATTCCTAGGAGTGGGATTGGTGAATCATATAGTATTTCTATTTCTAGCTTTGTGTTGTTTTCCATAGTGGGTGTACCATTTTACATTCCTACCAGCAATGCATAAGTGTTCCAATCTCCTGCAACCTCTCCAACATGTTATTTTCTGTTTTTTTTTTAATTAGTGCCAGTAATGTCGGTGTGAGATGGTATCTAATAATAGTTTTCATTTGCATTTGTCTAATGGCTCATGATCACGAGTACTTCCTCATCTGTCTGTTAGTCACCTGAATGTCTTCTTTGGTGAAATGTCAATTCATATCCTTTGTCCGTTTTGTAATTGGATTATTTGCCTTTTTGTTGTTGAAGTGTTGAAGTATTATATAGATTAGACACTTGTTGGGTATGTCATAGCCCCAATTTTTTTCCCAGTCTGTAGTTTCTTTTTTTTACTCTTTGGTGAAGCCTTTTGATGAGCATAAGTGTTTAATTTTTAGGAGCTCCCAGCTATCTAGCTTTTCTTCTGGTGTTTATGCCTTGTTAACTATGGTCTGTATTGCATTTATGTCATGTATTAGGGCTCCTAGCATTGTCTTTATTTTTTCTTCAATGATATTTTTCATTTTAGACTTATATTTAGGTCTTTCATCCATTTTAAGTTCATTTTTCTCTGTGGCATGAGGTATGGATCCTGTTTCATTTTTTTACAGATGGACATCCAACTTTGCCATCACCATTTGTTAAAAAGACCATCTTTTCTCCATTTAATGGACTTTGGTCCTTTTTCAGAGATCAGCTGACCATAGGTAGATGGATTTACATCTGAGTTCTCTATTTTGTTCCATTGGTCAATTTGTCATTGTGGCTCTATAGTAGGTTTTGAGATCAGGTCGTGTGAGTCTTCCTACTTTATTATTTTTCTTCAAAAATTTTTGGTATTTGTTTTCAATGCTTTGCTTATCTGGGGCCTCTTTCCTTTCCACATAAAGTTGGTGATTAGTTTTTTCATTTCTTTAAAGAATGCTGTTGATAGTTGGATCAGGATTGCATTATAGCTGTGGACTTCTGGGTAGAATTGACATTTTCACAATGTTGAGTCTTGCTATCCATGAGCATAGTATGTTTTTCCATTTGTGTAGGTCTCTTTTGGTTTCTTGTAATAGTGTTTTGTAGTTTTCTCTGTATAGGTCCTTTATGTACCTGGTTAGATTTATTCCTAGTTATTTTATCTTTCTAGGGACAGTTGTTAATGATATTGTTTTCCTGGTTTTCTTTTTTGAAGTTCTCTTTGTTGGTATGGGAATCCAAATGATTTTTGTATTTTGATCTTGTATCTTGTTACTCTGCTGAATCTTTCTAATAGTTCTACTAGTTTTGTTGTGGTATCTTTGGGGTTCTTTATGTATAGTATCATATCATCTGTGAATATGGATAATTTTACTTCTTCCTTGCCCATTTGGATGCCCTTTATTTCTTTTTCTTGCCTTATTGCTCTAGCTAGGACTTCTAGCACAATGTTAAATTGAAGTGGTGGTAATAGGCATTTCTGTCTTATTCCCATTCGCAGGGGGAATGCTTTCAGTCTCTCTCCATTGCGAATGATGTTGGCTGTTGGTTTTGTATGGATACCCTTTATTACGTTGAGTAATTTCCCTTGTATTCCTATTGCATTGAGAGTTTTTATCAGAAATGGGTGTTAGACTTTATCAGATGCCTTTTCTGTGTTGATCGAGATGATCCTGTGATTCTTTTCCTTTGTTCTATTTGTGTGGTGGATAACATTGATTGATTTTCTAATGTTGAACCATCCTTTCATACGTGGTATGAATCCCACTTGTTTATGGTCAGTTATTTTTTTGATATGATTCCAAATTCTGTTGCGTAGGATTTTGTTGAGAATTTTTGCCTCTGTATTCATGAGAGCTATTGGTTTATAATTTTCTTTTTTAATGGTGTTTTTGCCTGGCTTTGGTATCAGGGTTATGCTGGCTTCATAGAATGAATTTGAGAGTATTACTCCCTTTTTGATGACCTTATATAGTTTGAGTAGTACTAGTATGAGCTCTTCTCTGAATGTTTGGCAGAATTCTCTAGTGAAGCTGTCAAGGGTTTTTTTTTTTTAATTACCTCTTCAATCTCTTCACACTATGGGCCTGTTCAGATTTTCCATCTCAAGTTTTCTTAGTTTAGGTAGGTAGTGTGTTTCTGAAAATTTGTCCATTTCCTCTAGGTTTTCAACTTTGTTGGAGTAAAATTTTCATAGTATTCTGTTATGACCCCTTTTGTTTTAGTTGAGTCTGTTTTAATGTCCCCCACCTCATTTCTTGATGTCATTCCACAACTTGCCTGGTCTTCAGTCATTAGTGCTCAACACGTCAAATCTAGTCTCGAGATGATATCTAAATTCAGGTAGGATATACTCAAGGTTGTATTTTGGCTCTCGTGGACTTGCTCTGATTTTCTTCAGTTTCAGTCTGAACTTGCATATGAGCAATTGATGGTCTGTTCCACAGTTGTCCCCTTGCCTTTTTCTGACTGACAATATTGAGCTTTTCTATTGTCTCTTTCCACAGATGTAGTCGATTTGATTCCAGTGTGTTCCATCTGGTGAGGTCCATCTGTATAGTCACTGTTTATGTTGGTGGAAAAAGGTATTTCCAATGACGAAGTCATTGTCAAAGACATTACACATGAAGAAAGCAAGAGGTCATTGAAAAGACGGTAAAGAAAGAAAAGACCAAGATGGATGTCAGGAGAGACTCTGAAACTTGCTCTTGAACATCAAGCATCTAAAGCAAAAGGAAGAAATGATGAAGTAAAAGAACTGAACAGAAGATTTCAAAAGGCACAAGAAGACAAAGTATTATGTGCAAAGAGCTAGAGATAGAAAACCAAAAGAGAAGAACATGCACAGCATTTCTGAAGCTGAAAGAATTGATGAAAAAATTCAAGCCTTGAATTGCAATAGTGAAGGATTCTATGGAGAAAATATTAAACGACGCAGGAAGCATCAAAAGAAGATGGAAGGAATACACAGAGTCACTATAACAAAAAGAATTAGTCTACATTCAACCATTTCAAGAGGTAGCATATGATCAGGAACCGATGGCATTGAAGGAAGAAGTCCAACCTGCACTGAAGGCATTGGTGAAAAACAAGGCTCCAGGAATTGATGGAACATCAATTAAGACATTTCAACAAACGGATGCAGTGCTGGCAGTGCTGACTTGTCTATGCCAAGAAATATGGAAGACAGCTTCCTGGCCAACCAACTGGAAAAGATCCATATTTATGCCTATTCCCAAGAAAGGTGATCCAACCAAATGTGGAAATTATCGAACAATATCATTAATATTAATATCACATGCAAGCAAAATTTTGCTGAAGCTCGTTCAAAAATGGCTGCAGCACTGTATCAACAGGGAACTGCCAGAAATTCAGGATGGTTTCAGAAGAGGATGTGGAACCAGGGATATCATTGCTGGTGTCAGGTGGATCCTGGCTGAAAGCAGGGAATATCAGAAGGATGTTTACTTGTATTTTATTGACTCTAAAAAGGCAATCGACTGTGTGGATCATAACAAATTATGGATAACATTGCGAAGAATGGGAATTCCTGAACACTTAATTGTGCTCATGAGGAACCTGTGCATAGATCAAGATGCAGTTATTCAGATGAACAAGGGGATACTGTTCATCAGTAAAGGTGTGCATCAGGGTTGTATCCTTTCACCATACCTATTCAATCTGTATGCTGAGCAAATAATCGGAGAAGCTGGGCTATACGAAGAAGAATGGGGCCTCAGGATGGGAGGAAAGACTCATTAACAGCCAGGATTATGCAGATGACACAACCTTTCTTACTGAAAGGGAAGAGAACTTGAAGCACTTACTGATGAAGATCAATGACCACAGCCTTCAGTGTGGATTACACCTCAACATAAAACAAAAATCCTCACAATTGCACCAATAAGCCACATCATGATAAACGAAGAAAAGGTTGAAGTTGTCAAGGATTTCATTTTACATGGATCCACAATCAGCAGCCATGGAAGCAGCAGTCAAGAAATCAAAAGACGCATTGCATTGGGTAAATCTGTTGCAAAGGACCTCTTTAAAGTGTTGAAGAGCAAAGACGTGACCTTGAAGATTTAAGGTGCACCTGACCCAAGCCTTGGTGTTTTCGATCACATCATATGCATGCAAAAGCTGGACAATGAATAAGGAAGACTGAAGAAGAATTGATGCCTTTGAATTGTGGTGCTGGCCAAGAATATTGAATATACCTTGGACTGCCGAAGGAATGAACAAATCTGTCTTGGAAGAAGTACAACCACAATGCTCCTTAGAAGAAAAGATGGTGAGACTGTGTCTTACATACTCTGGACATGTTGTCAGGAGGGATCAGTCCCTGGAGAAGGACATCATGCTTGGTAAAGTACAGGGTTAGCAGAAGAGAGGAAGACCCTCAATGAAGTGGATTGAAAGGGTAGCTGCAGCAATCAGCTCAAGCATAACTATTGTAAGGATGGCTTAGGACCCGGCAGTGTTTCATTCTGTTGTGGCTATGAGTCGGAACCAACTCGACGGCACTTAACGATAACAGAAACAATGACATCTTATTTCTTATTTGTGCTATTTGCTTCCTCTTGTTTTTTTCTTTTGTCAGTTTGGCCAGTGACTTGTCATTTTTGTTGATATCTTCAAAGAACCAACTTTTGGTCTTGTTGATTCTTTCTGTTGTTTTTCTGTTCCGTATTTCATTTATTTTTCCTTTAATCTGTATTATTTCTTTTCTTCTGGTGCCTGTGGGTTACTTTTGCTGTTCTTTCTCTATTTGTTTGAGTTGTGGTTCTAAAATTTTTATTTTGGCCCATTCTTTTTTGATGTGCATTTATTACTATAAATTGACCTCTGAGCAGTGCTTTTGCTGTGTCCCAAAGATTTTTGGTATGATGTGATTTCATTCTCATTTGATTCTAGGAATTTATATTCCCTCTTTGATTCCTTCTATTATCCAGTTGTTTTTCAGCAAGGTGTTATTCAGTTTCCATGTATTTGTTTTTGTTTTTTCTTTCTTTCTCTGTTATTGATTCCTACTTTTATGGTATTGTGATCAGAGAGAATGTTTTGTATTGTTTCAATGTTTTGGATTATATTGAGGATTGCTTTGTGTCCTAAAGTGTGGTCTCTTCTGGAGAATGTTCCATGTTCCTTGAGAAGAATGTATATGTTGCTGCTCTTGGATGGAGTGGTCTGTATATGTTTATGAGGTCAAGTTGATTGATTTTGGCTTTTAGATCTCTATCTTTGCTGTGTTTCTCGATGTTCTGTTCATTACCAAAAGTGGTGTGTTGAAGTCTCTTACTATTAATGAGGAACTATTTCACTTCTCAGTGGTATTTGAGTTTGTTTTGGAGCCCTCCCATTGGGTACATAGATACTTATTAAGGTTATGTCTCCTTAGTGGATTGTCCCTTTAATCATTATATAATGTCCTTCCTTATCTTTTATGATTGCTTTTGCCTTAAAGTCTGTTTTATCTGAGATTAGTGTTGCCACTCTACTCTTTTTTGGTTGCTGTTTGCTTGATACATTTTTTTCCATCTTTTGATTTTTAATATAGTTATGCCTTTGTGTCTAAGGTACGTCAATATGTCTAAGGTGTGTCACTTGTAGACAGCATATTGATGGGTTATTTTTAAAAATCCATTCTGCCACTCTCTGTCTCTTTACAGGTGCATTTAATCTATTTATATTCAGTGTGCTACTGATAGATATGAGTTTATTGCTGACATATTATTGTGCTTTTTTTTTTTTTGAGGTGCTGACATTTCACTTGCTCCTTTTACCTTCCCATGCTGTGTTCCTTCTGTTTGTCGATTTTCTTTTTTTTCTTCATTATTATAGATTTTGTGTTTTCTGATGGTGTTTTTCTTTTTTGTTCTGATAAATAAGTTTGTCAACTTTCTTTATGGTTACCTTGAAATTTACCCTTTCTTCCTAAGTTTGAAACAGTCTTTTATTACTTGATACCACCTTGACTTACTCTTCATTTGAAAGTCCTATACCTACTCTATTGTTTTGACATTGTCGTCATTTACAGATTGACATTCCCATTGCCTTATTTTAAGTCTTTTAACTTTGTTTTATTATTCAGAGCTAGGTTGGTATCTGGCTAATGCTGTCCTGTGTCTTAGACTTCAGTTGTTGTCTGATGTTATTGGTTCTCTAACTGAAGGACACCCTTTACTATGTCTTGTAAGTTTGGTTTGGCTTTTACAAATTCTCGTAATTTCTGTTTATCTGGAAATGCCCTAATTTCACTCTCATACTTGAGAGAGAGTTTTGCAGGATATATTATCCTTGGTTGGTAGTCTTTTTGTTTCTTTTTCAAAGATTTTATATGTTTGCCCGTTGCCTTTTTGCTTGCATAGTTTCTTCTGAGTAATCAGAGTTTGGTCTTATTGTTTCCTTGTTGTAAGTGACTTTTTGTTTTTCTTGAACTGCTGTCAGGATTCTTTCTTCGGTTTTGATTTTGTTAAGTGTGATTATGATAAGTCTTAGTCACTTACTTTTAGCATCTATCCTATATAGGATTCGTTGAGCTTGTAGGATGGTTAGCTTTCCATCTTTCATGTTGTATGAGAAGCTTTTTTGCCAGCAAATCTTCAACAATCTTCTCTGTGTTTTTCATTTTCTCCCCTTATTCTGAAACTCTGATCACATGCAAATTTTTATTTTTAATTGAGTCTCACATAATTCTTAAGTTTTCTTCATTTTTTGATTTTTCCTTGATGTGGTCTCCATTGATTTGTCTTCAGTCTCACTGATTCTGCCCTCCATTGTTTCAAATTTGCACCTAACACCCTTTATTGAGTTGTCCATTTCTGAAATTTTGTTGTTTATTTTTGGGATTTCTAGTTACTGTTCTTGTATGGTTGCTACTTGTCTGTTTAATTAGATCTTTTTTTCTTGTATTATTTTCCTGAATTCTTCTATTGCTTTGTCTGTGTTATCCTTGATTTAGGCTGTTTTTGTTGGTTTTGTCTGTATTTTCTTTGATCTCCTTCCCAATCTCTCACTGAACCTTAAATGTTAGTATTTTGAATTCCATATCAGGTACTTTGAGTGCCTTTTTATCTTTTGGAACGTTATCTAATTCTTCATTTTGATCACTTGCATGAGTCATCTTGACCTGTTTTTTTGTACATTTTGATATTGTCTGCATTCTCTGAGACATTAAGGTATTATTTTTGTTTATTTATTGATTGTATGTTCATTTATTTCATCCTGTTTTTTTGTGTTGTTTTGATATGTTAGGGCAGGTGGGCTGGGCATGCTTTACTCCTTGCTTGTCTATGGGCACAGCAGCTCTCAACACCTTATCAGGGTGGGGCAACAGCAGGCAGGGTGAGGCCACTTCACTGTACACTGGTTTGGCAAGGTTGCTGAGGGTAGACTGGGCAGGTGCTGTCTGCCTTCTGAGTTTGGTCCAGTGGTGTGTGAGCATTCTCAGCCCCTAGCTAGGTGGTTGGGTGGGTCAGATGGGGCGTGGTATGGGCTAACCTCTCACTCTTTGGTAGCTGGTCTAGTGGCAGGACTGGAGCTCCAGGGCCAGCTCAGTGCAGTGGCTGGCCTGAGGGCTGGGTCATTCTATCCACAGCAGTACTGCAGGGGCCGATGGGAAGAGGGAATATTTGGTGTACAGGATTAGGTGGGAGAAAGAAAAGTAAGGAAGAAAAAAAGAGAGAAAAAAAATGGTGAGATGAGGTCTGGAGATTGAAGGTAGGGTGGACCCAGGGGCCAGTGGGAAGGAACAGGAAGTGGCTTATGGGGCTAGGTGGGAGGGAGAAAGAAAGAAAAAAAAGAAGAAAGGGGGGAAAAAAGAAAAAAATAACATCAGGGCAGCAGGGTCCAGTGGATGGGGGCAGGGCAGACCTGGGTAGTGGCAGGTCAGTGGCTCTCTAACTGAAGCGGCATGGCAGGAGTCAGCTGGATGGGTGGGGAGGTGGTGTATGAGGCTAGGTAGGAGGGAGAAGAAAAGTTTGAAAGAGAAAAAAATGGTAGCATGGTGGTGGTCATTGGTTGGGGTGTGGTGGACCTGGGGTGATGGCAGGCTGGTGGGTTTTTAGTTGTAGTGGCTCAAAGGGGCTTATGGTAAGAGGGGGAGGTGTTGTACAGGACTAGGGTGAGGGAGAAAGAAAAAAAATGGTAGTGTGGCAGGAGCCAGCAGGATGGAGAGGGAGGTGGCATACAGGGCTAGGTAGGTGAGAGAAAGGAAAGGAAGAAGGCAAAAAAACTAAAAGAAAAAAAAAAACACATGCTAGGAGGGGTGTGGCAGGCCTGGGGGTGGGAGTGGAGCTTGTATTGTGATCCCTGGCAGTGGGAACTGCTGGGTTTGAGATGGGGGAAGAGGGGTGGTTCCTGCTTCTACTCACCAGAATGGTTAGAGATTGGAAACTGCTTTCCTATGTCTCCTGTCTGGTCTCATTGCTGCTGTGTTTCAAGATGGTGATGCTGTGCTGTGTTAGTTGGCAGGGGACCTACACACTGTATCTCTCCTCCTTCTCTGTTCTACTTTAGTTTCTTCTTCCAGTCAGTGTTTGATCTGGCTCTTTATATTTGATACTCTGGTTTCCAGAATTGATGATTGTATTTCATTTGCTTAGTTTTTTGCCTCTTTGCCACAGGGGGATGGCATGGTGAGTCTGCTTAGGGTGCCATGTTGGCCTTGCCTCTCTAAAATTATTTTAAAACTGTAGCTATGCAGCAAATATTAAAATTTTTTGAAATTCTTGTGTGTTATACAGTATACAGCATGCAGAGTTCCTGGGTGGTGCAAACGATTAATGTGCTTATATGTGAACCAAAAAATTGAAGATCTCAGTCCACCCAGGGGTGCCTCAGAAGAAAGTCCTTGTGATTTACTTCCAAATTGAGCCATTAAAAACCCTAGGGAGCACAGTTCTACTTTGACACACATGGGGTTGCTATGAGGTGGAATAGTATGTATCCAGCAGGATCATCTATGGTGGACAGGTTTCAACTGAGCTTCTAGACTAAGACAGACTAGGAAGAAGGACCTGGGAGGCTACTTCTGAAAAAATAAGCCAGTGAAAACCTTATGAATAATAGAGAAACTTTGATATACTGTCGGAAGATGAGCCCCTCAGGTTGGAAGGCACTCAAAATATGGCTGGTGAAGAGCTGCCTCCTCAAAGTAGAGTTCACCTTAATGATGTGAATAGAGTCAAGCTTTTAGGACCTTCATTTACTGATGTGGCGTGACTCAGAATGGAAATAAACAGCTGCAAACATCCATTAATGATAGGAACGTGGAAGGTACAAAGTATGAATGTAGGAAAATTGTAAATCATCAAAAATGAAGTGGAACTCATAAACATTGATATCCTAGGCTTTAGTGAGCTGAAATGACTGCTGTTGGCCATTTTGAATTGGATAATCATTTTGGTTTATGGTATACTATGCCAGGAATGTCAAATCAAGGAGGAATGGCATTGCATTCATAGCCAAAAAGAACGTTTCAAGATCTATCCTAAACTACAGTGCTATCAGTGATAGGATAATATCCATACCCCTACAAGGAAGACCAGTTAATATGAATATTATTCAAATTTAAGCATCATCCACTAATGTCAAAGGTGAAGAATATTGAAGATTTTTACCAACTTTTGCAGTCTGAAATTGATTAAACATGCAATCAAGATGCATCGATGATTGTAATGCAAAAGTTGGAAATGAAGAAGAAGGAACAGTAGTTGGAAAATATGCCCTTGGTGATAGAAACAATGCTAGAGATTGTATGATAGACTTTTGCAAGACCAACAACTTCTTCATTGCAGATACATTTTTCAAGAACAGAAACAGAGACTATACGTGTAGACCTTGCCAGATGGAATACACAGGAATCAAATCGACTGTATCTGTGGAAAGAGACAATGGAAAAGCTCAGTAGCATCAATCAGAACAAGGCCAGGCACTGACTGTGCAACAGACCATCAATTGCTCATATGCAAGTTCAAGTTGAAACTGAAGAAAATTAAATCCATGAGAGCCAAAGTATGACCTTGAGTGTATCTTACCCGAATTTAGAAACCATCTCAAGAACAGATTTGATGCATTGAACATGAATGACTGAAGACCAGATGAGTTGTGGAATAACACCCAAGACATATACATAATGAAAGCAAGAGGTCATTAAAAAGACAGGAAAGAAAGAAAAGACCAAGATGGATGTCAGGAGAGACTCTGAAACTTGCTGTTGAACATAGAGTATCTAAAGCAAAAGGAAGAAATGATGAAGTAAAAGAGCTGAACAGAAGATTTCAAAGGCAGCTTGAGAAGACAAAGTATTATAATGAAGTGTGCAAAGAGTTAGAGTTAGAAAACCAAAAGGGAAGAACACACTCAAAATTTCTTAAGCTGAAAGAATTGAAGAAAAAATTCAAGTCTTGAGTCACAGTATTGAAGAGTTCTATGGGGACAATATTAACGCAGAAAGCATCAAAAGAAGATAGAAGGAATACACAGAATCAGTGTACCAAAAAAGAATTGGTTGATGTTCAGCCGTTTCAGGAGGTAGCATATGATCAAGAACTGATGATACTGAAGGAAGAAGTCCAAGCAGCACTGAAGGCATTGGTGAAAAACAAGACTCCAGGAATTGACCGAATACCGACTGATATATTTCAACAAAAGGGTGCAGCACTGGAAGTGCTCACTTGTCTATGCCAAGAAATTTGGAAGACAATTACCTGGCCAACCGACTGGAAGAGATTCATATTTATGCCCATTCCAATGAAAGGTGACCCAACAGAATTCAGAAATTATTGAACAATATCATTAATATCACACACATGTCAAATTTTGCAGAAGTTCATTCAACTGCCGTTGCAGCAGTACATTGACAGGAAACTGCCAAAAATTCAAGCTAGATTCAGAAGAGGACGTGGAAGGAGGAATATCATTGTTAATGTTTTATGGATCTTGACTGAAAGTAGAGAATAGCAGAAAGATGTTTACCTGTGTTTTATTGATTCGGCAAAGGCATTCAGCTGTGTGGATCATAACAAATTATGGGTAATATTTCAAAGAATTGGAATTCGAGAACACTTAATTGTGCTCGTGAGGAACCTGTAGATAGACCAAGAGGCAGTCGTTCGAAAAGAACAAGAGGATAGTGCGTGGTTAAAAATCAGGAAAGGTGCACCTCAGGGTTGTATCCTTTCACCATACTTATTCAATCTGTATGCTGAGAAAATAATCTGAGAAACTAGATTTTATGAAGAAGGTGACATCAGGATTGGAGGAAGGCTCATTAACGAACTTTGATATGCAGATGACACAACCTTGCTTGGTGAATGTGAAGAGGACTTGAAGCTCTTACTGATGAAGAACAAGGACGACAGCCTTTAGTATGGATTATATCTCAGCATGAAGAAAACAAAAATCCTCACAATTGGACCAATTATGGTAAATAAAGACAAATGGAGAAAGGTTGCAGTTGTAAAGGATTTTGTTTAACTTGGATCCGCAACCAGTGCCCATGGAAGCAGCAGTTGAGAAATCAAATGATGTATTGCATTGGGCAAATCTGTTGCAAAAAGACCTCTTTAAAGTGTTAGAAAGCAAAGATGTCACTTTGAGGACTACGGTGTGCCTAAGCCAAGCCGTGGTGAAAGCTGGACAATGAATAAGGAAGGCTGAAGAATTGATGCCTTTGAATTATGGTGTTGTTGAAGACTATTGAATACACCATGGACTGTCAAAAGAACAAACAAATCTGTGTCGGAAGAAGTACAGCCAGAATGTTCCTTAGAAGCAAGGATGCTGAGACTTTGTCTCACATACTCTGGACACGTTATCAGAAGGGACCAATCTCTGGAGAAGCACATCATGCTTGGTAAAGTGGAGGATCAGTGAAAGAGAGGAAGAACTTCAACAAGATGAATTGGCACAGTGGCTGCAACAATGGGCTCAAGTGTAACACTGATTGTGAGGATGGTGCAGGAGAGGGCAGTGTTTCATTCTGTTGTACATAGTGTCGCTGTGAACTGGAACCTACTCGATGGTCCCAAAAGTCATATATATGTATATACGTATGTGTATAGTACATATGGCTCTTTCGAATGCTAGTACAGTGTTGTCATTGCAAAAAAAGCCAAAACCTATTGTCACTGAGCCAATTTCAACTCATGGTGAACCCATGTGTCAACATTGAATACAGATAAATTTATTTTCTTGTTAGAAGTCTTGTCTCGAAATTCACTTCTACAAATTTTATTGAAGAAATATTTAATTGATAGAGAGTTTTATTTATTTTTGGTTGGGAAGAGATACCTACTGATTGTGGTTACATAGCTAATGTGATTAAACATGGATATGACTACCATTTAAAGACATTTTCAGGACTCCTGACCCTTGGCATTTTCTGAGCAAAGACTGGCATCCTTGACCCTGATCATCCATCTTATTTACACAGTGTCCATTCTCAGGATGAATTTGCTGTGCCAATCCAGTACTGAGTCTGTGTGGAGGCTTCACCCATGGATGGGGGCTCCTATATGCCCTCTGCAGCAGAGCTGCATCCAGGGAGGATGAGCCCTGCATTTCACTCAAGAAAGCAATTATGTTAACTGTTCTCTGTAACGTAAGTCTCCTGTTATATTAGTTCCTTCCGAAAATTAAAATAAAAAAAAAGGCTCACTTATTAGTGACATGGTGACTTAGCTCATTTTTAGTGAATAGTTTTTCAATTGTTTCATTGATTATCCCTTCTGGCTGTAAGACAGCCCCACATTTCTTGTTTGTGAATCTTACTCCAAATCATTATGAAAAAAAACTATCAGGCCAGAAGAACTTGATCCAAGACCTGGTTATTCAAAGTGATCCATTGGCATCATCTGGGAGCTTGTCAGAAATGCAGAATCTTAGGCCCAACCCCAGATCTACTGAATCAGAATATGCGTTTTAATAACTTCTTAGGTGATTCACAGGTACATTGCAGTTTGAGGAGTGCTACTTTGAGAGGCATGTCAAGACAAATAATAATTGCCATTGTAAGGATTATTGTTGTTGTATGCTGTCAAGTTGATTCTGACTCATGGCCACCCTATAGGACAGAGTAGAACTTCCTCATAGGATTTCCAAGGCTGTAATTTTCACAGAAACAGACTGCCACATCTTTCTCCCTCACTGGAAGGATTACTACTGCTAAATACTGCTCATGAAGTGAGCACTCTGTTCCAATCACTATACTGAGCATTTTCATGCATTATCTCTTTCAAGCTTTGCACCAAATCTGAGGAAGTGGCAGTATTTCCCCCATTTTACACACAGGGAAGCTGGAAAGCCTAGAAGGGTTAAACAGCTTGCTTGAGGTTAAACATCTAGTGAGTAATAGAGTAGGGATTTGAACTATTATCAGTTTGCTGCCAAAGTTTATCCTCTAAACTTGCGTATCTGTATGCACCTCAAATGCAGCTACCTGTCAGTGGAAGCTTGCATGCTGCTGTGATACTGAATAGATTTCAGCAGACTAGGAAGAAGGGTCTGGAAATCTACATCTGAAAATCGGGCAGTGAAAACCTTATGGGTCACAGTGGTCTGATCTACAACTGGTCATGGGGATGGTGCAGGACCTGGCAGCATTTCATTCTGTTGTGCATGGGGTCGCCATGAGTCAAGGTCGGGGGGTGGGGGTGACCTGACGGCAGCTAACAACAACATACTATAAAGTTAAGACAGATGGGTTAACTGTGCTGGCAGAATAAAAGAGCTCTTAAAAGATTACCATCTAGAAGTTGGGTAAACAGGAACCATACCCTTTCAACATGAAATAAGGTTGGAACAACCCGTAAATTACTATCTCCTTCTTAGTGTTTTTCTAGTCCCTTCCCCCTTTACAGGCTCTGCATGTGCAGAAGAACAAAGTGTGACCACTGTTTAACCTCCCTTAACCCTCTGAAGATGGTGATGTAGTGCCGAAGATTAGTGCCTTGCGTTATATCCCATAATAAGCAGTGCCAAGGGCTGCCAAGAGGACTTCGTCTTGAATATTAGTGGGTTCCCTCTTGGATTCCAGACGTGTGTGCAACCTAATTAGCATACACCGCCATTCTGAGAAGTACCCACCCCTTGAAAGAAGCCCACTAAATATTTGTTACTCTCTTGGCTCCACCAAATGCATATAAGCCCTACCCCCAGTCTTTTGGAGAGGCTTAGTCCCCCACTGACTCCTTTTGCTTGACTCAAGCAAAATAAAGCTTGCTGAAGGTAAAGTTTGTCTTTCGCATGCATTCTTACTTGGGAAAAGACAAGGACCCTTTGTGTCAGATTGGCAATTGGTAACAAAGTCACCGTACTCTTTATCAATTCAGACACATCTTAAACACTCTCATTCAGTGTGTTAAACAATAATTTTAACAAAATGGTAACATCATGTCTCATACAAATATGACAGTTATACTTCTTAAAGATTTATTTAACTCACTAATAAGGAAACTGGTGAGGTGTTAACACCAGTGCAAATGAGAATTCAAAGAGCAGACACATTTACGGTTGAGGAATACTGAGATGAATGTGTAACTCGAGGCAAAACTTGTTTTTCTACAGCAGTAGGAATAGGAGGGAGTTGTCTCTCCAGTGGTTATCAGCATTTGCATGCCTATAAGCAAGAATGACCAGTATTTTGCATTGCTATCAGTTGTCTACAGTTTATAGAATTATAAAATAACTCCTATAGAATCAGATTCAGATAACCTGGAGGAGGTAGAGTGCTATAGACAATGAATAGCTCTCCATTGAAGGTCAAATATTTCCCTATAAGGGGAGGTGGAATAGCATAGTGCTTCGGAGTATAGATGTATTAATGTCTGCCTTCAAAACTCAATTCCACTTCCAACTGGTACAGCAACTTTGGGTTGTGATTTAATCTTTCAGTGCCTTAGTCCCCTCATCTATAAAATGGACATAATGCTTATGTTTATTCATTGCGAAGAGTAAATTATATGACACGTGTAAAGTGTTTAAAATAGTACCTCATACCTAATAACCATCCAATATATGTTGCTATTATGACCATTTTTTTCTCATCGAAAGCATTTTTTATTCATTGACATATAGTTGTTTCACGTGGGACCCTGATAATTATCATATAATTCTCTCTACGTGCTTTCTGTGTACAAAAATGATCTTCATTCTTAACTAGGAGGGCACATTGGAATTTTAACATAAAAAGATGTGATATTAGTATTAAAAACATATTCATTATATTCAATGTTTTCAAATTCAGAGCACAGAAAGGAAACGTCAAAACAGTCTTGGTTACATAGAGTAAGAAAATCTTGTTGGAGATGGGTTAAAAAGACTTAGAAACACTGCAATGTAGACAAATTCCACTCTGAGTGAACACTTCTAAGCTTGCCTCAAGCGCCCAACAATCTCACATTTATGGAGCAGGGAAATGAGATACAGATGCTCCACTTGTTCTCTTCTGCTTGTTCCCAGTCTGCTCCTATTTTATCTCTACTTTGATAAAGACTCCATTTCTTATTTAGAACCCTACTGTTTCCCATCTTGATTTGAAGATTTAATAAATCTCCATGCCAGACTTGTCCTTTTGGTAACCCTCACTTCACCTTATCCAGGCAGTCAACGTTGTCTACCCTGCAGAACTCACACTTGCGATGGGCCTACCTGTTCCCCTTAGGGCAAGATTTGGAGTGGAGGGGACAGAAATGCAAAAGGGTAAAAGTCTCTTATATCCGCGTTACTATGAATCATCCTTTAACTATAGTGATGGGCAGTGACATTGTTAAAGGTGTAGGGAAACATTTGTGCTTCAGTGAAAAAGTATGACTTGTTTAGATTACATACCTCCAAGTTATCTGATTCTGATTCTGTGGAAGCTGTTTTACAACTCTGTGGGTTGTAGGTAATGTCCCTGAGTGGCACAGATGGTTTGAGCTCAACTACTAATTGAAAGGTTGGAAGTTTGAACCTACCCAGTGGTGCTCCAGAAAAAAGGCCTGGTGATTTGCTTCCATAAAGATTACAGCCAAGAAAACCCTGTGGAGCAGTTCTGTTTTGTAACACGTGGAGTTTCCATGAATTGGAATTGACTCGATGGCAGTGGGTTTGGTTTTGGGTAAGTCAGAGGTAATTGATAGCAATGCACAGTAATTATTGTCTGAAAAGATGCAAATTATGTCTGATATGGTCGATGTTCAATTGTCTTCCCAGCCTCCTGCCTTCAAATCAGTTTTGCCTCCATTTGTACATTCATCTCAATATTCCTGATCTATTAAACATGCCTATTCTTCCTGTTCTCTTTTGAACTGCATATAACATCTGTTGAGGGTCATAATTTTACATTTTGGAAATCTATCTTTCAGCAATAAATGGGGAGAAGGAATGGATTATGGTAACTGATTTAGTAGTAGAGAGCTAGGTAATGAATCTTGGCCAAGGGTAGACAAAGAGAGATAAAAACCAAGTAAGTAGAGATAATTTTCAGAAATTTTTGCAATTAATTGGCTGGAGTATTCATGTATAAGAGTGAAGTTTTATATAGTCATTTGAAAAGCAGTTCCTGCGTTTTAAATTAAATGACATCTACCAAAACAGAGATTCATGGTTTATTGCAATTGATGTAACTACAGAAAATACCCAGCTTTCGCTTCGCAAACTCTACATGTTGATGGTGCGTTTATTAGTGTGACTTCCCCACCAGACTGTTTGCTTCAAAGCAATGGGGACACTGTCTTGTTCACTGCTGTATCTCAAAAAAAGAAAAAAAAAGCAAGTGCTGTGGTGCCAACCCTGATTCATGGCAAGCCTATGTGTGTCAGAGTAAAACCATGCTCCACAGGGCTTTCAGAGGCCAATTTTTAAGAAGTAGATCACCCGGCCTTTCTTCCAAGGTGCCTCTGGGTAGACTTGAACCACCATCCTTTCAGCTAGCTGTTGAATGCTTCGCCATTTGCACCACCCAGGAACATTGCTATATCTCCAGTACCCTCCATTATCTCTGACACATGGCATGTGCTCTATAGATATCTATTAAATGACTGAATGGAGAGGCAGGCCAGATCTGTCCCTCATCTTTGTAGGCACCAAACTTGGTTTCGTCAGTTTCTAAATAAGATTTGTGTTTGAAAAGCAGGTTGTTGTTAACCAAACTCACAAGAAGATGATTTATATACCAGAACGCACTTTCTCCTCACTTACCGACTATCTTGTTATTCAACATATCACATTTACAACAATAGTAAAAAACCGCCTATCTGACTGTTTTGTACATTAACGATGTCTGGCAGTTGATTCTTCTTCCAGTAGTAAAGGTGGCACTGCCAATCCATGTCGTGAGGTGGCAATAGAAATTTGCAAAATATCATCATCAGTAGATTGAATATTGGTAAGAGGTGAGGTTCTGGGTAATCACATGTTTGATATACTTTTTTACAATTTTATCAGAATGAGAAGTATAAGGAAACTGGTTGGTTGGTCCTACTTTCACTAGACAAAGTGGTGAAAGAAAGAGATGAGCTCGGCATCAGAGTCAAAGCTAAAGGAAATAATCAGACTTTTGGGGGATTACTGGATATTGGCTGTCTTAGTTACGTTGCTGTAACAGAAATACCACAAGTGGATGGTTTCAATAAACAGAAGTTTATTCTCTCACAGCCTAGTAGGCTAGAAGTCCAAATTCAGGGTGTCAGCTCCAGGGGAAGGCCTTTCTTCTCTGTCAGCTCTGGAAGAAGGTCCTTGTCATCAGTCTTCCCCTGGACTAGGGGCTTCTCTGCGCAGGAATCCTGGGTCCAAAGGATGCGCTCTCCTGGTGTTGCTTTCTTGGTGGTTTGAGGTCCCCATGTCTCTCTGCTCTCTTCACTCTTTTATATCTCAAAAGAGACTGGCTCAAGACACAATCCAATCCTGTAGATTGAGTCCTGCCTCATTAACCTAACTGCTGACTATTCTACCTCATTAACATCATAGAGGTAGAATTTACAACACATAGGAAAATCACATCAGATGACAAAATGGGGGACAGTCACACAATAGTGGGAATCGTGGCCTAGCCAAATTGATACACATATTTTGGGGGGACAAAATTCAATCCATGACACTGGCTCTGAACTGACACTATTTCCAGGAGACCCTTAACATCAATGCGATCCACTAGTCAGAGTGAGGGCATGTTAAGATCAGGTTATTAATGGAGTCTTAGCTCAAGTTTGTCTCACAGTGGGTCCAGTGGGTCCCTGAACCTATCCTGTAGTGATTTCCCCAGATCCAGAATGCATAATGGAATAGGTATACTCAGCAACTGACAGAACCCCCACACTGGATCCCTGGCAAATGGAGTAAGGGCTATTATGGTAGGAAAAGCCAAGTGGAAAGCCTTAGAATTGCTCTTTCCTAGGAATATAGTAAACCAAAGGCAATACTGCATTCCTGGAGGGATTGCAGAGGCTATGGCCACCGTCAAGGACTTGAAGGATGCAGGTATGGTAAGTTATACCACATCTCCATTTGACTTGCCTGTTTGGGCTGTGCAAAAAAAAAAAAAAAAGATAGATCTTGGAGAATGACAGTGGATTATTGAAAATTTAACTAAGTGATGACTCCAATTGTAGCTGCTGTTTCAGATGTGGTTTCATTGCTTGAGCAAATGAACACATCTCCTGGTACCTGGTATGGAAACCCTGGTGGCATAGTGGTTAAGAGCTGCAGCTGCTAACCAAAAGGTCAGCAGTTCAAATCCACTAGGCACTCTTTGGAAACCCTGTGGGGTGGTTTTACTCTGTCCTGTAGGGTTGCTAGGAGTCAGAGTCGACTTGACGGCAGTAGGTTTTTTGGTACCTGGTATGCAGCTGTTGACCTGGCTAATGCCTTTTTCTCCATACCTGTTTCAAAGGACCACCTGAGGTGATTTGTCTTCCGCTGGCAAGGCCAGCAATACACCTTCACTGTCTTGCCTTGGAGGTATATTAGTTTTTCAGCCTTATGCCATAATTTAATCCACAAGGAACTTGATTGCCTTTCCCTTCCAAAAGACATCACACTGGTCCATTACATTGATGACATTATGTTGATTGTACCTAGTAAGGAAGAAGTGTCAATGACTCTGGACTTATTGATAAAACATATGAGTGCTAGAGGGTGGGAAAATTAATCAGATAAAAATTCAGATGCCTTCTACCTCAGTGAAATTTTTAGGGGTCTAGCGGTATGGGACATGTTGAGATATTCCATCTAAAGTGAAGGATAAGTTATTGCATCTGTCCCTCCCCACAACTAAAAAGTAGGCACAACACCTGGTGGGTCTCTTTGGATTTTGGAGGCAAAATTCTCATTTGGGTGTGCTACTGTGGTCTGGAAACCCTGGCGGCGTAGTGGTTAAGTGCTACAGCTGTTAACCAAGAGGTTGGCAGTTCGAGTCTGCCAGGCACTCCTTGGAAACTCTACGGGGCAGTTCTACTCAGTCCTATAGAGTCGCTATGAGTTGGAATCAACTCAACAGCAATGGGTTTACTGTGGTCTATTGACTTGAAAAAGCTGCTAGTTTTGAGTAGGGCCCAAAACAAGAGAAGGCTTTGCAACAGGTTCAGGCTGCTGTGCAAGGTACTCTGCCACATGGGCCATATGATCTGGCTAATCCAGTGGTTCTTGACGTGTCAGTGGCAGATAGAGATGTTGTTTAGACTCTTTGGAAGGCCTGTATTGGAGAATCACAGTGCATTTTGGAACAAAGCCCTAACATCTTCTGCAGATAACTACTTCCCTTTTGAGAAACAGCTTTTGGCTTATTACTGGGCTTTGGTAGAGACTGAACACTTAACCGTGAGCCACCAAGTCACCAGGCAGCCTGAGCTGCCCATATGGGTGTTGTCTGACCCACAGAACCATAAAGTCAGATGTGCACAGCAGCACTCCATAGTTAAATGGAAGTAGTATATATGAGATTGGGCCCAAGCAGGACCTGAAGGCACAAGCGAGTTGCCTGAGGAAGTGGCCCAAATACCCATGCCCTCCACTCCTGTCACATTACCTTCTACCTCCCAGTCTGTACCTGTGGCTTCATAGGGAGCTCTTTATGATCAGTTGACTGAGGAAGAGAAAACTCGTGCCTGGGTTACAGATGGTTCTGTGTGCTATGCGGGCACCACTCAAAAGTGGACAGTGGCAGCACTATAGCCCCTTTCTGGGATCTCCCCGAAGGACAATTGTAAGAGGAAATCCTCCCATCAGGCAGAACTTTGAGCAGTGCGCCTGGCTGGAAGGAGAAATGACCAGATGTGCAACTGTGTACTGATTCATGGGCTGTGGCCAGTGCTTTGGCTGGATGGTCAGGGACTTGGATGGAACATAATTGGAAAATTGGAGACAAGGAGATGTGGGGAACAGGTATGTGAATAGATCTCTCTGAATGGGCCGAAGAAGTGAAGGTATTTGGGTCTGACATGAATGCTCACCAAAGGGTAACCTAAGCGGAGGAGGATTTTAATAATCAAGTGGCTAGGATGATGTGTTCTGTGAAAATCAGTCATCCTCTTTCTCCAGCTAGTCCTGTCATTGCCCAAAGGTCTCATGAAAAAGTGGCCATGGTGGCAGGGATAGAGGTTATCAATGGGCTCAGCAACATGAACTTCCCCTTGTCAAGGACGACTTGACTGCAGCCACCGCTGAGTGCCAAATCTGCCAGCAGCAGAGACCAACACTGAGTCCCCAGTATGGCACCATTGCTCGAGGTGATCAGCCAAAAACCTGGTGGTAGGGTGATTACCTTAGACCACTTCCATCATGGAAAAGGTAGCATTTTATTCTTACTGGGATAGACACTCTGAATATGAATTTGCCTTTCCTGCACTCTGTGCTTCTGCCAAAACTACCATTTATGGACTTACAGAATACCTTATCCACTGTAAAGTTATCCTACACAGCATTGCCTCAGATCAGGGAATTCACTCCACAGCAAATGAAGTGCAGCAATGGGCCCATGCTCATGGTATTCACTGGTCTTACCATGTTCCACACCATAGAACAATGGAATGGCCTTCTAAAAACCCAGTTATGGCACCAGCTAGGTGGCAGTAGCTTGCAGGGTTGGGGCAGTGTTCTCTAGAAGGCTGTATATACTCTAAACCAGCATCCAATATATGGTGCTGTTTCTCTCATAGCCAGTATTCACTAGTCCAGGAATCAAGGGGTGAAATTCAAAGTGGCACCACTCACTATTACCCCTAGTGACCTATCCCCATGACCCTATGCTCTGCAGGTCTATAGGTCTTCATTCCAAAGGGATGCATGCTCCCACCAGGAGTCCCAACACTGATTCCATTGAACTGGAAGTTAAGAATGCCACCCGGCCATGTTGGGCTCTTCATGCCTCTGGATCAGCAGCAAAGAAGGGTTACTGTATTGGGTGGCGTGACTTATCCTGATTATCAGGGGGAAATAGTATTGATGTTACATAAGTGAGGTAAAGAAGAATGTGTCTGGAATACAGGAGATCCCTTAGGGCATCTCTTAGTACCACCATGCCCTGTGACTAAAGTCGATGGAAGACAACACCAACCCAATTCTGACATGACTACTAATGGCTCAGACTCTTCAGGAATGAGGGTTTGGGTCACCCCACCAGATAAAGAGCCATGACCAGCTGAGGTGTTTTCTGAGGGCAAAGCAAATACGGAATGGGTGGTGGAAGAAGATAGTTCTAAATACCAGTTATGACCACTTGACCATGTACAGAAACAAGGACTGTAATTATGAGTATATCTTCCTTGATGTGTGCATCAAGTATTTCTTTTTTTTTTCTTGTAAAATATAAGATGTAAACAGGGATAGTGCATTTTTGATTGTACATGTGTGCAAGTATGACTTTAGAGATTATGTGTGGTTTAAGGAGATGTGTACAGGTGCCAAGTTGACAAGGTGTGGACTGAGATGTTAAGATTGTGTGTCAAATTGACTGAGCTGTGATTCTCAGTGGTTTGGCAGTTATTTAATGATGTAATCACCCCCATGATGAGATCTGCTATGAGCATTCAGTCAGGTGAAATGGCTTGTGTCCAGTATGTATGAACTTTCTGATAAAGCTTGCTGGTTTTTGCTTGCTCTGGATCCTGCATTCAGCTTGTCATCATCTGGCCTTCAATTCTTCGGATTCTAGCCAATGGCTTGCCATATTGCTTGCCAATCTTGAGATCTGTTGGCCTCTGCAGCCTGTAAGCCAGCAGGCTGCCATCTGAGCTGCTGATCTTGGGTTCATCAGTCCCTGAAGCTACATAAGTCAGCAGGAGCCTGATGCCTGACCCAAGGACTGGAGACTTCTAGCTTCCACGACTTTGTGAGCCATTTCCTTGATATAAATCTCTCTCTTTTTCTCTATGTGTGTATCTATAGGTAGGTAGGTAGACAGATATAGAGATATGTACACATTTTACTGGTTTTGCTTCTTTAGATAACCCAGCCTAAGACAACCACTAAAAGCTGAAAGAGGCAAGGAGTAGATTCTCCTATAGAGGCTACTGAAGGAGTGTGGCATTGATGACCCTTGATTTCAGGCTTCTGGACCCCAGAATTATGAGGGAATAAAATTCTGTTGTTTTAAGCTATTAGGTTTGTGGTAGTTTGTTACAGCAGCCACAGGAAATTAATATAGATGTTTTACTTGTCCAGCATTTACTTGCATTACTTTAAAGTCATGCTCACGAGGTAACATTACCTTTATGGTTTAGATATCCTTGTCAGTGCCACCAAGTACTGATGGCATTATTTTGTAAGGATCCAATCACTTGTTTCCTTTAAAGCATATTCTTTGCATGTCAGACTCAATTTTTATTATTTTGCAGTAACTGTTGTGTTCTCTAAGCTTCTTTCTACTCTATAAAATCTTGCCAGGTGGCCTTGTATAGTGATCACTTTCAATTCAAGAATGACTTCTAAGACCAATTTTTAAAAAGAAAATTGGCCACGTCAAAAATGTGAGCAGACATGCTTGTTTTTCTGTGTCACTCTCCCAATCTTACTAAAGTTTTTTTTTTTTTTTTTCTTGTCACACTGAAGTGAGGAAAATGTGCCCTTTGCCTGAAGGCTTGGTTGTGAATATCAAACAAACAAATCTATAATTAAATAATAAAAGCAACCAGATTCCATAATATAACATTTGTAAGGAATGAAAACAGAGAAATTTGTACCATTTAATGGTTTGCAAACTGTCAGTCCACCATCCATCTGTCACTTTGTCATACTGTGATGGTTTGCATGTTGTTATGATGCTGGAAGTTATGCCACTGGTATTTAAATCACCAGCAGATTTCAGCAGAGCTTTCAGACCAAGACAGACGAGGAAGAAAGGCCTGGTGATATACTTCTGCATATTAACCAGTGAAAACCCTATGGATTACAACAAAATAGCATTCTACACTGGAAGATGAGCTCCTAGGTTGGAGGGCTTTCAAAATACACAGCAGTCACAACAATGGACTTGAGCTTACCAGTGATTATGAAGATGACACAGGACCCGGTGCTGTTTTGTTCCATTGTACATGAGGTTGCCATGAGTTGGAGCTGACTCAACAGCAACTAACAGCAACAACAAACTGTCGGTAAAAGACAAGGATGGACACACGGGCAGGGGACAGACCCTGGATGGCTTTTTATGTCCAGCTAAGGAGTTTGATTATGTCCTGAGGGTGGTGGGAGTCATGGAAGGTTTTAAGTAGAGAAATGACATGATCAAATGTGCATGCTAGAGAAACAACCTTGGAGGGCACTGAGAATGGATAAAAGGGAAAAGAGGTGGATTGAGATTGCTTAGAGAAAACAGGCTGAGAAGACGAGTCCTGAAGACAGAATCCTTGGGAATACCAGCTTTAAAAGTACAGGCAGAACGAGAACCAGGTGGAACACCAACTTTATGAATTGGTCCAAGAAAGAACCTGCAAAAGGACCCTGAATGGCAGTCAGATGTAGATGAACATGGAGAGAGGGCTGTGATGGAAACCCAGTGAGGACCAGTGGTCAGTGGTTCAGATACTACCGGGAGGTAAAGAAAGAGTGCTAAACTAGCCCTTGGATTTGGTGATGTTTTTCCAGAATGGCTTTAGTGGATTTGTAGGTGAAGAAAAGACACATCAGTGGGTTGAAATTTGAGTGAAAGTAAGGCAATAGGTAGAGGAAAATAGCACAGTGACTTGTTTGCTTTTGGTTTTGAGGTGGGAAAGAATGGAGCATCAGAAGGAGACAGTGGTATGGAAAGGATAAAGATTCAGTCAAGAGAAAAGGCACGGGATGGGCCTGGATCTTAGAGGAGAAAGGATGGTAGGGCATGAGCAGGCAGATTATCTTTTTGTAAGAGGAAAGACTTCTTTCTCTGAGATGGAAAGGTAGGATAGTTTGTAGGTAAAGATTAATCCACACTGGCAGCATCGTTTTTCTCTGAAATAAAAAGCTTGATTAAATGTGAAGTTAGGAGGGCAGGGAAGGGGTGAGGACAGTAGGAGAACAGTGAAGGTATAGAATAGCTATTGAGGGAAATGGAAGAGGGAATTGCTGGGGACATGTAATAGAATTGTCAAAATGTATAAATGGTCTAGCTGAATTGGACACCATGAATTTTTCAAGGCACCAGCCCACCCACCTGCGTGATTTTCTCCAGCAGCCCTCAGGAGTCAGGTATAGGAGTGTAATCTGCCAGGGACTGTATCGCTCTATTATTGCAAGTTGGATGTGACAGGATGTCAAGGGAGCAGGGGATTGAGAGTGCCGGAAAGATGTTACAAATACTTCAGATGGGCGGACAAGCAATCTTGCACAGTGACAGGTGAGCAGCAGATTGTGATCTTACAATGGAGCAATTAAAGAGACATTGGCAGAGCAGGTAGAGCCATCTCATCTTGCTGGCCCGGAAGTCTTAAGCCCTGACTTGGTCCACCAGGTCCTACCAGGTGTCCGGTGGGATGTCAACTGCTCTTCCATGACATGTCTGTGGAGGCACTCCCAACTGTATAGTTTTGCTACTTCATATGGGGGCTGATCCTTTTCTCTGGCTCAGCTAATTTTGGTAAGAAGTTTCTCAAAGTGATTTAACCAGAAAATTGAAATAAAATATAGATTAAAAAAACAGAATTCTTTTTTTTTAAATTGCACTAATAACACCTTATTTTATTCCAATTTCAGTACAGTTTATACTTTAAAACAATTTTTTAAAATTGTACTTTAGATAAGGTTTACAGAACAAACTAGTTCCTCATTAAACAGTATACGTATTATTTTATGACATTGATTAACAACCCCACGACATGTCACCACTCTCCCTTCTCGACCCTGGGTTCCCTATTACCAACTCTCCTGTCCCCTCCAGCCTTCTAGCCCTTGACCCTGGGCTGGTGTGCCCCTTTGGTCTTGTTTTGTTTTATGGGCCTGTCTAATCTTTGGTTGAAGGGTGAACCTCTGGAGTGAGTTCATTACTGAGCTAAAAGTGTGTCTGGGGGCCATACTCTTGGGGTTTCTCAGAAAACAGAATTCTTATTTTGAGCTCCGCAAGAGCCTAGCCTGAGGGTTTTTGGCTATTAGAGTTTACCTGGCAGCTCTTTGACCCCAGTTCTTTTCTTCCCCAAGACCCAGCTTCTTAGACCATTAACTTGAGTTAGTTTTAGATGGGTCCTTCTCATTCATATTCTGGAGTTCTACTTGAATAGGAGCTCCCTGGCAGGAGGCTGTGATACACTTCACAGCTGTAGCATCCTTGGCCATCCCAACTTCTCCCTGACATCCTGTCCTTTTAGTCAGCATAGGACATTTCTGCTTGATCCTTATGATCTTTCCTTGGGTTACTAATCAGCTTCTGACTGTGTTACCATAACCTCTGTCCCACCAGCTTGTCTCTGACTCTGAGTCTTTGGAATTCCTATTTTAAATCAGTTTATCTCTGTCCTCTGAGCTATGTCTCCAAGTCAAAGAGTAAGGAGGATTCAATCTAACGTCTTCATGTGCAAGTAGGTGCCAACCTCTCGGGGTCTGACTCTCTCAACTCGGAACTGAGAAGGGTTCTTCTTTTCCTCTTTCCAGAGCTTGTAACTCCTGTGTGGTTCTCCTGATGAGTTAGACCTAAGAGACATCTAATTCTCACAAATTTACACAACAGAGAAGACTGGCTTACTCCAAATGAGCAGTTTAGCCTTCTTCCTGGTAGGGGAGGGAGGGATTCTATCTCCTTCCCCTTCTCTAAGCACTCCTGGTATCTCTTCTTTTAAACATTTGAAGCTTATGAAATTAGTGCATGTGAATATTTTAACACTATCCTAGATAGGTTTTAATGATACTAGATGGAAAGGAAGAAAGATATAAAGGCATATTGAATGAGAAGAGGACAGGAGACACACAAAGGCAAAGAGAACCAAAAGGGCTTCCCTTTCTGCTCCTTTCACAGTTAAGTGACTTCCTATAGATGGGAGACACTTCTGACCCCTCTGGTAACATCAGTTACCAAAGACGTCAGAAGGTTTGAGGAAATAATACAATAATGAGTTTAAGAGAATAAGAACACAACATTTATTTAGTGACTTCTGTATGGCAGGTGTTTTTATTCATATCCCACTTAATCACTGTAATTTTTTATTGGCAAAGATTTTAAGAAAGAAAACTGTAGGCTCAAAAGGCTTAAGTCAGAGATGTGGAGCCGCGTTCAGACTCTGGACATACTGATTGCAGAGACCTCAGTTTTTCCGTGAATTCACTCTGTCATCTCCACTTTTACCCCAGAGACGGTCTTATTGGTGCCTGCTTGTCACAATTTCACAATTCAGTATTGCAAAGCCATCGTAATTCAAAACACTGTGGGCTTGGTAATTCACTTCATTAATGGTGCTGCCTGAAGAAAATATACAGCAAATTAGAAATAAACAAATCCTTGAAAAGTATGATAATACATTCAGAAAGCACCAAAGGTGAAGTATGTAGACAGAATGAGAGAGGCAGGAAGGAACTGGGGCAGGGGAGAAATCATGTCTGGATTAAGAGGGATTTGTGATCCTGTCCGTACTCTGTAAACAGTGTTTTTGGAAAACGTTTCTGAGAAAGATTGAAGAATTAATTATGAATCCGTCTTGTTTATAGCTTTATGTTGCACCTCCCTCTCCCTTACCTCCCTCATCCAATTTATTACCAAGTCCTGACAGTCTTGCCTCTAGAGTATGTCTCATGTGCCTGTTTCCCTTCATTGTGACTGACACGAGTGGGGCACGATCTTCCCACGCACAACTGCACCCAGGTCTTCCCCCTTTCTGGACACACACAGGAGGATTGCTCTTTTCTGCCTCCCACTTTGGGGCCAGGTGGGCATATGCCTATTTCTCCCCAATGGATCATAAGTAGAAGTGACAGTATCACTTTTAAGCTAAAGCATTCAGATGCATGGGGAGACCTTCCAGGATTTTCTTCTTCTGCCATGGCAATTGTGAAAGTAAGTGTTGAGATGACAGTGCCACAAGACTGAAGCAGTCTGGGTCCCTAAACCACAGCTGCCCTAGAAAGCCACCCAGACACACAGTGGACTTTTCACAGGCAAGAAACAAACCTGGGTTTCATAAAGCATCTGAGATCTTAGTGTTTTTTTTTTTTTTTTTTTTAATTACATCATAGCCTCTTCCATCCTGTCAAGTAAAACAAGCTGCCATCATCTCTCTTCTGGAACTCTGCAGCAACCTTACTGTTATGAGTTGAATTGTGTCCCCCCAAAAATATGTGTCAATTTGGTTAGGCCATGATTCCCAGTATTGTGTGGTTGTCCTCCATTTTGTGATTGTAATTTTATGTTGAGAGGATTAGAGTGGGATTGTAACACCACCCTTACTCAGGTCACCTCCCTGATCCAAGGTAAAGGGACTTTCCCTGGGGTATGGCCTGTACCAAGTTTTATCTCTCAAGGGATAAAAAGGAAAGGGAAGCAAGCAGAGAGATGGGGTCCTCATACCACCAAGAAAGCAGCACCAGGAGCAGAGTACTTCCTTTGGACACAGTGGTATGAATTGAGGACATCATACCACCAAGAAAGCAGCACCAGGAGCAGGGCACATCCTTTGGACACAGAAACTCCTCGACCAGGGGAAGATTGAGGACAAGGACCTTCCTCTAGAGCTGACAGAGAGAGAAAGCCCTCCTCTGCAGCCAGTGCCCTGAATTTGGACTTGTAACCTACAAGACAGTGAGAAAATAAATTTCTCTTTTTAAAGCCATCCACTTGTGGTATTTCTGTTATGGCAGTACTAGATGACTAAGACAGGTACTTTCCTACTTCACTGGTATCAGTGTCAGCGTTCTCCAGAGAAACATAACCAATAACACACACACACACACACAAATAAAAAGATTTATTCTGAGGCATTGGCTCATGCAGTTCTGGGGGCTGGCAAACCTGAAATGTGTAGGGGAGGCAACAGACTGGAAGCTCAGGTGGGGTTGATGTAGCAGTTGTAGGTTTGAAGTACACAGCACAGGCTGGCAAGCTGGAAACTCAGACAGAATTTTATGCTGCAGTCTTGAGGCAGAATTTCTGCTCCTCTAGGAAACCTCAGTTTTTGCTCTTAAGCCTTCCAACTGAGTGGATGAGACCACATTATTAAGGGTGATCTCCTTGATTTAAAGTCAACTGATTGTAAATGTTGACCACATCAACAAAATACCTTCACAGAAACACCTCCATCAGTGTTTGATTAAATAACTGAGTACTATGAGTTGGAATCAGTTCAACAGCATTGGGTTTGGTTTGGTTTTGGTAGCCTAGCCAAGTTGACACATAAAACTAACCACCATATCCCCCCTGCTGTCATTTCTCTGCAAAGCAGTCATAATGAACTTTTAAAAACTTCAATCGGATCACATCACTGTCCTGTCCAAAACCTTCCGCTGCCCCCTCTTGTTATTAGGATAGACTCCAAAATTTTTAATTTGGGTTACTAGGCCTCTATGCTGTGGTAAACTCCAAGCACTATTTGGCCCTGAAGCTTTTGCCCCACAGGCCTTCTTTCCATTCCCCAAACATTCCAGACTGCTCCTTGTTCTGGAACTTCTGCACACACTTTCTATTCTGCCTGGAATCCCTCCTCCCCTTCCCAGAGTTCACCTAGCTAACTAGTATCACTCAGTATAAATAGGTCTCCCTGTTACCCTTCCCATTGCACCCACTGATTGTTCTTAATAATGCCTGATCACCATTCATAATCGTACATCACCATCTCCTAGGCATCCTGTGCCTGGCTCCATCCCATAAGAGGTTCTCAATAAATACCTTCAGAATGATTAAATAAATGTGTTAACATGTTGTACCATGTCTTAGTTTCCCATTGCTGCTGTAACAGAGCTACCATAAGTGAGTGGCTTTAAAGAACAGAAACTTATTTTCTCACAATTCCAGAGGCTAAAAGTCCAAGTCAGGGTCTCAGCTGTGTCAGTTCCTTTCTTGTTGGTAGCCCCAGGCATTCCCTCATTCCTTGGCTTATAGACAGTCCTCACATGGCATCTGCCTTGCCCCGTGTGTGTGTCTCTGTGTCAGTTCTTTTTATAACTCAGAAGTGATTAGATTTAGAACCCACCCTACTGGGGTATGATCTATTTAACATAACAAAGAAAACCCTATTTCCAAACAGAATTACATCTAAAGGTACAGGAATTAGGATTCCAATGCATACTTTGGGGGAACACAATTTAATTCATAACATACAGAGATATATAGTAAGTCAGAGTTGTAAGTTGTATGTGTTATTTTTGAAGTGTAAGGAAAAAAAAGATAATTGAACACTAACTGTATAAGCATGATGCCAAGTACTTTGCATTGTTTTACATAATGTGGCATTAACTTTATGAGGTAAGCACTATTATCCTCACTTTAGAGATATGGAAACTGATGGAAAACTGATGCATGGAGCAGTTAAATAACATGCTATGTCCATCACCATCACTTATCTGTCAGCTTGTCGTACTGGGGTGGATTCTGTTTTGCTGTGATGCTGGAAGCTATGCCACCAGTCTTTCAAATACTACCAGGGCCACCCTTGGTGGACAGTTTTAGTGGAGCTTCCAGACTAAGACAGACTACGAAGAGGGACCTAATAATCTACTTAAAAAAAAATCAGCTGGTGAAAACCTTATGAATATGAATGAATAGCAGTGGAACATTGCAGATGTGCTGCAATAGACCCCTTTAAAGTGTTAAAAAGCAAGAAATGTCACTTTGAGGACTAAGGTGCACCTGACCTAAGCCATGGTATTCTCAATTACTTCATATGCATGCGAAAGCTGGACAATGAATAAGGTTAAAACTGAAGAAGAATTGATGCCTTTGAATTATGGTATTGGTGAAGAATATTGAATATAACATGGGCCGCCAGAAGAATGAACAAATCTGTCTTGGAAGAAGTACAGCCAGAATGCTCCTTATAGAAACGAGGATGGCGAGACTTCGTCTCATGTTATCAGGAGGGACCAGTCCCTGCAGAAGGAGATCATACTTGGTAAAGTAGAGGGTCAGTGAAAAAGAGGAAGATCCTCAACAAGATGGATCGACACAGTGACTGCAACAATGGACTCAAATATAGCGATGATTGTGAGGATGGCATAGGACCAGGCAGTGTTTTGTTCTGTTGTTCATGGGGTTGCTATGAATTGGAACTGACTCGACAGCACCTGAGACCACCAACATGTCCACGAGGCTCATTAGGCAGTCAAACTCCATAACCTGTGTTTTAACCATACTTTTTGATCTGGTTTAGTTCCAACTCCAATTTTGCAAGTTTATTTAAAAAAATAGTAACACACCCTTATATCACAGCTATTGTAACAATCAAGTAGCCACCTTGTGCCCTTTATACAGAGACTGTACATACCTGCATGCTTCCTACCAGAGATAACATCTTTTCAAAATCAAGGCTAAGTCCCTGGATGGTACAACCAGTTAACTCGGTTGGCTGCTAACCAAAAGGTTGGAGGTTTGAGCCCACTTAGATGTACCTTGGAAGAAGGTCCTGGTTATCTACTTCTGAAAAATCGGCCATTGAAAACCCTGTGGAGCACAGTTCTACTGTGACACACGTAGGGTCGCCATGAGTCAGAGTTGATTCAACAGCAATTTTAATTATATACACAATGATTAAAATTATTTAATAGCTTGTTCCTTGTAAATGTTGTTGCTAGGTATGGTTGAGTCAGTTTTGGCTCATGATGACCCTGTTTTTAAGTTGCAGAATAGGACTGGACCGTAGGGTTTTCTAGGCTGTAATCTTTACAGGAAATTTACAGGAACGGATCACCAGGTCTCTCTCCCACAGAGCCACTGCGTGGGTCCAGACCACCACCTTTTGGTTTGCAGCTGAGCGTTCAAATGTTGTGCCAACAGAGCTCCTTTCCCTGTAAGTACTAACCTCAAAATATGACAACCTGAAAATATAAAGTCTTGAATATAAATTTCTTTTTTGTTTGACTCTATAGTGTAAGCTTTTTTTTTTTTTTTTTAATTTAGTCCCCTCAGAGGTGAAAATACCAATTTCCTTTGCCATAGAGAAATCCAATAATGGAACGAAAATCAATTTCATTTGGGCACCCTTTATCAATTAAATCTGATTTTTGTTAACAATATTTTATAAGCTCTCCTTTTAAATCAATCTTTTTTATCTTTCACAAAACAGCACGTATCTGAATGAGAAGTCACTCCAACTGATAGAAAAATGCAAAAATCTGCAAGATGGCGTTGAGTCTTTATCTAAGAAAATGAAAGGGTAAGTTCTGCTCTTCATATTTAATTTAATTTAAAAATAACTGTTTTGTATTCGAAATGTTTCATAGCATCTTTGGAATCATTTCGCAAATATGACAGAGTTCATTCACACGCTTGATAGTTGAGCTCTGAGAAGTGTCTGTGGGTGAGGAGGGGGCTGAACAGTGCAGGCCAGAGTCAGACCCTGGCAACTGGACTCAGTTTATCTGTCCCTGGACACACATTTACTGAAAGCATCATGTAGATTTACTGGCTAAGCTTTTATGGGCCATCAAGGCTTTTGAGGATCTGATAAGCATTCTGAACCCTATCCTAGGAAAAATGCATACTTGCACAAAATTTTACTTACAGTTTTGGAAGGTTAACGAATTCCTCTCCAGTCCCAGCTGTGGTATGTCCCCAACTTGCCAACCTCTGCTTATAGAGAGTTTACCACACCATAATCTTCAAACAGGGGAAAAAGCGCTAAACTTCCTCCATGGAAGAGCCACTGGTGGCTTGAGATTCTGATGTGGGAGGCACTGCTTTAATTGTACCTATACCAGAGTCTAATAGCTCTGGTGGAAACCCTGGTGGCATAGTAGTTAAGTACTACGGCTGCTAACCAAAGGGTCGGCAGTTCAAATCCGCCAGGCGCTCCTTGGAAACTCTATGGGGCAGTTCTGCTCTGTCCTATAGGGTCGCTATGAGTGGGAATCGACTCGACGGCACTGAGTTTGGTTTTCTGGTTTTTAACAGCTCTCGTGGTGGTTCAGTGTTAGAATTCTCACCTTCCATACAGAAGACCTGGGTTCGATTCCTGGCCAATGCACTTCATTCACAGCCACCACCCATCTGTCACTGAAGGCTTGCATGTTGCTGTGATGCTAAACAGGTTTTAGTTGATCTTCCTTACTAAGATGGTCTAGGAAGAAAGGTCTGGTGATCTACTTCCAAAAATTAGCTAGTGAAAACCCTACGGGTCACAACAGTTCGATCCACAACCAATCATGGAGATGAGGCAGAACTGGGTCCATTTTGTCCCGTTGTGCATGGGGTCACCACAAGTCAGGTGTATGCGGGAAGGCGGAACCGTGGGGTCATGCCTGCTGGCTCCCTCAAAGGGAGTAACCTGAGTTTCATTTGCTGTATATTGCCTGACAGAGTTTGAAGACTGGCCAGGATAAGAGGTGCAGCTGATTTCCTTATGGCCATCCCTTGCAAGGAAGACTCACTAACCTTCCCTCATCTATATTTTTCTCTTCCTAATTCTCTCTCTCTCTCACACACATACACGTGCACACATGCATACACACCTCTTCCTCTTTTAATTTTAAAAATAATGTTTGTGAGAGGATGGAGTCAAGCAGCTGCCTACAATCCATTCACCCCCTTCACTGGGGGAGCAGGAGGATGACCCCAGGGAAAAAGAAACAAAAGGAGGTAACTGGTCTAATCTCTTGCTCAGTTGGACTAAATAGACTAAGGATATTAGCTCTGAGGAAAAGACCTTATCTATTGAATGTCCCTAGCAGGATGATCCCTGGCTAAGGTATTACTTACAGTAAATGGAACTCAGGATCCATGAGGAAGGTCTCCCTGGAGAATGGTACATAGGTTGTCCAATTCTCTAGGTATAAAAGGGAGATGTTTCATAATTTAAACACTCTCGCTATGCGAGGAACCCCATGGACCTCACGTGAGACCTCACCTATTATTCTGGGCCGGAGGTGTACGTCTGACACAGAAGGAAGGATGGGAGCTACCCTTGATGTTCCCGGCTTCTCTCTGCTTTGTCTGAGCCTCTTGATTACCCGAGTCCTTGAAATTACTAGAATCTCCCTTTTGAGTAAGTCTGATTTCACCATCCAATTTTGTATGTTAGCTCTGTTTATTACAAAAGGATGGCCCTATTAATTTTCTTTTACTGAAATATCAACTGATGGACAGAATAATAGTGTGTTGGAAGTGAAAGGGAATCTGAAAGGGTATCTAGTTTGGTATCCTATGCAGTGTTTAAATTCCCCGATGAGATTCCTGTCAGGGGGTCATGCAGCTTTCTCTATCTATGCAAACTCAGGTATTCGGTATTTCTTTGTCCCTCACTTTCTTAAGTAGCAGCCATAATTGTTAGTTCTTCTTTATTGTGTTTCAAAATCCCTCTCCTTTCACTTCCACTCCTAATCTCTTTTATAAATCCCTTTTATGAAGATAACAATCATATTCCCCTGGCTAAATATTCTAACTGTCCGATCTTTCATATTATGTAAACTGTCAATTTTCCATGTCATTTTAGAAATATTTTGAAAATATTCCACATTTTCAACATGTCTCTTAATATATGGCACTTAGAATGGAACAAAATACTGAAAGTAAAAACTGGCCTACAGAGTAAATTAATTGCTTTCCTCCGGGACATTCACTGGTATAAAATTTGAGAGTCTGTGCTGTCGCAGCTTTGGTGTCCTCATTTGTTAAATCGGGACTGTAACATGTATTAACTCAACAAGCAATGATTGGATGGCTGCTACTGTGTTCTACTATGTTCTGTGCTACTGGCTGTGACTTTAAAGAATGAGGAGAGGCCACCTAGAAAGAGAGTAAGAAGAGCATACTGGGTCTTCTAAGTCACAGCAAGCAGTTTGGATTTTATTCTAAGTGCAGTGAGGAGTCAGTGTAAAGTTTTAACTGGCAGTGTGCCATGATCTGAGACAGGTTCTAAAAGGATCACTCTCATGTCTGTGCAGAGAATGGATTGGAGAGGATGGGAATAGATGGGAAGTGGAGATTTCACTTAGGAGACCACTGTGGTGCCAGGCAAGAGGTGATGGTGTTAGTCATACCATCTTCCGGTCCACCTTGCTCTGATTGTTTGTGTGGACAGTATTAGAAGTTTTGTCAAATGGTTACTGAAATCTGGATGTATGATGTCTGATGCATTGCCATTGTTATTTTTTATATTTTTTACTTTTGGTTCTCTTGGGAGAACATAAGGTTAGCCTCCAGTGACTGGTTTTGGGTGATCCATCACTGGTTCCCAGTGGTTGCTGTTTCATTTTCTGAGAACCTTAGCGACTGTATTTGGCAAGAAACCTTCAAGTCTGTGTTTTATGTTTAGTTTTCAACAATTAGATGTTTTTCTTGTGTTTGTACGCTTTCAGTAGGGCCCTATCTTAGTTCCCTAAGGCTGCCATAATAAAATACTACAAAATGAGTGGCTTTAAAGAACAGAAATTTATTGCCTTACAGTTCTGGAGGCTGGAAGTCAGAATTCAGAGTGTCAGAAAGGCCAGCTCTCTATCAACTGTAGGGGAAGAGCCTTCCTTGACTCTTTGAGCTTCTGCTACCTCCGGATGTTTCTTGGCATTTCTTGGCTTGTAGTTGTATCTTCACAAGGTGTCTTCTTCCTGTGTGTGACTCTGTCTGTACATGTCTTTCTTGCCCTTTATAAGACACCACTCAGAAGGGTTTAGGATTAGGACCTACTATACTCTGATATGACCTCGTTAACTTAACTGATAACAGAAGAAAAACCCTGTTTCCTAACAAGGTCACATTTACAAGTACAGAGGTTAGAATTTCAACATATCATTTGGGGGGACACAATTTAATCCACAGTAGGCCTCCGCTAGATAGGTACTTAAGATCACCAGGCCATCCTTTATCTCTGCCTCTTTCTTTTGGGAAGCTTATGAGAAGAGAATGAAAAAAGCAAAGATTAAACTATAGCGATGCTTTCAGGAAACATAAAGGCTGGTAGACGAAAGTGTTGAAACCAGGGGACAACTCCTGCAAGACTCAGGGGCCCCATCACCAGGATAAACTGACTGAGAAGTTCTATGATGTACCACATTTTCTGCGACCTACAGCAGTGGCCTTAACTTTTTAGGTATGACTCCTCCAAGTCATTTGTAGTATTTGTGTACCTGTCAGAGATTTCAGGCCCTGCATCCACATGCAAGAATTCCCAAAGCTAAACTAGGAAGCCCCTAAGCTTACTAGAGAAATGCATCATGGTGCTGTGTATCCTCTGTTTGCTCCACCTGACCCACTTCCTATCCCTCACTGTAGTTTAGTCTTTGGCTTTGTATGCCCCAGGAGGCTGAGCTACATGGGCTTTATCAACAGGCCCCTTTGTACTTGGCTTCCTTTGGATTTGACCAAGAAAGAGAGGAAAGAGAATGAGTTTGGGGTATTTAATCTCCCAATTCCCCCTAAGTTTGCAGCAATTTAGTTACATCCTATCACCTGAGGCATCACTGACCGAAGGCCCTGGCTTTTCTTAGGTCTCTTTCTCTCTCTCTCCACCTCTCTGTTTCTCTCTCCCTATCCCCGCCTCTCTCTTCTCTCTCCATTCCCTTTAGTGGACCCTCAGCCTAGGGATATTATTGTTGCTGCCAGCTGCTGTTGAGTCAGCCCCGATTCATGAAGAACTCATGCAAAACAGGATCAGAACATTGTGATCCATAGGACTTTCATTGGCTGATTTTTTGGAAGTGGATCTCCAGACCTTTCTTCCTAATCTGTGTTAGTTTGGAAGCTCCATTGAAACCTATTCAGTATTATAGTGACATGTAAACCTTCACTGACAGACAGGTCATGACTGCACATGAGATATATTGGCTGGGAATTGAACTCGCGTCTCCCACATGGAGGGCAAGAATTCTACCACTGAACCACCACTATTCCCCAGCCCAGAGATAAACTGCTATTATCCCCAGTAGTCATCAGTCGAAATCAACTGGACAGCAGTGGGTTTTGGTTTTTTGGTAGTACTGCACTTGAATTTCTCTATGTTCTGCCAGATTTTTGGGAATAGTCCCTTAAACTCTCTTCAAAGGACCCTAGCTCGCTACAGATTGGCTAGAATTAACAGTTTGGAAAATGCTTCTTTTCATACACAATAAATTCCTTGAATTGCAGGACGGACTTAGAGTAGCCCATGAATTAGAGATGGACTGTATATCTGGTTTCATCATGCTGGTGCCGTTGTTTGGTTTGTTATTTGTTGAGTGTGCTGGTGCTGGACTTTTTGTGAAGCTTTTCCTGAGGGTCTCTAAATCCAAACCTCTTGCAGTACCCTTCATATCAGACATTTGGCACAATGATGCAAAAAAAAGTAGAACTTGAAAAAAATCAGTCCTTTCTCTACTGTACCCTGTGAAAACTGGTTGTACTCCTTGCTTGGTGTGTTAGTTCCTGGAGCAGCTGTAACAAAGTACCACAAGCTAGGTGACTTAAAACAACATAAATTTGTTCTCCTACAGTTCTGCAGACTAGAAGTCTGAAATCAAGGTGTCAATAGAACCACACTCTCTATGAAGGCTTTAAGGGAAGAATCCTTCCTTGTCTCTTCCAGCTTCTGGTGGTCCCAGGAGTTCCTTGGTTTGTGGCAGCATAACTCCAACCTCTGCCTCCTTCTTCACATGGCCATCTTCCCTGTGGGTCGGTCTGTGTCTGTGTCACTTCTCTTTTTATAAGGACACAAAACAGATTAGGACCCTGTCATGGATTTAATTGTGCCCCCCCCCAAAAATATGTGTCATCTTAGTTAGTCCATCATTCCCAGTATTGTGTGAATGTCTACTATTTTGTCATCTGATGTTATTTTCCTATGTGTTGTAAAACCTACCTCTCTGATGTTGATGAGGTAGGATTAGCGGCAGTTATGTTAATGAGGCAGGATTCAATCTACAAGATTAGGTTGTGTTTTAAGTAAATCTCTTTTGAGATATAAAAGGGAGAAGTGAGCAGAGAGACAGAGAGACCTCATACCACCAAAAAACAAAAGCCAGGAGAATATCGTGTCCTTTGGACCTGGGGTCCGTGCTCAGAGAAGCTCCTTGACCTGGGAAGATTGATGACAAGGACCTTCCCTGAGAGCCAACAGAGACAGAAAGCCTTCCAAGGGAGCTGGCACTCTGAATTTAGACTTCTAGTCTCCTAGACTGTGAGAGAATAAATTTCTCTTTGTTAAAGCCATCTGCTTGTGGTATTTCTGTTATAGCAGCACTAGATAATTAAGACAGATCCACCCTACTCCAGCATGACTCATGTTAACTAATCACATCTACAAAGACCCTATTTCCAAACAAGGCCACATTCACAGGTACTGGCAGTTAAGACTTCAACACACCTTTTTGGGGGACACAACCCAACCCTTAACACCTGGCATGTGAATCAGTGTGTGAAGCTTGCCTTGACTCTCTTCAGCTCTCACTTTGATATTAATGGTTTTTGCTCCCCAGTGTGACAAAAGTTCTCCACCTAAGGATGATCAATATCTGTACATGGTAGCTAAGGACCGGAGTCAGCAGAGAAAGAAAATCCTTGAATCCTAGAAGTTACTTTTTTTGAGGCAGAGAATTTTCCAACTCTTTTATGTGCGTCAACCAAAGTGGTTAACTGCAGCATGCTAATGAGAATGCCTGTGCATATGCTCTCATGTTTGTGCTCTCATTTTTTTTCTCTGTTGTTTTATATTTCATGCTAAGACCTTTTCTCAGCTATTCTTTAGGAGGATGCCTTTCCATTACGCACACAATTTTCAGCTAGCTCATGTAATTAGCCTGCCCTGGTATTCTGTTCCGGAAAGGTCTAGAGAGAACAGGGATGAATTGCCCATTGTTATGAAAGTGTTATTTTGCACACAGGAGACTAATTTTTTTGGTTGTATTGTCTATTGTAAGGAATTATTAGTTCTGTGGCCAGAGCTTTTAAAGTTACAGTGCATGATAGAGAAAGCTATTCAGTGTATGCTGATAAAAAGTACTTCATTCTCTTAGAAATAATTATTTAGCCTTACTTTTGTCATGGTCTGTTGAAGACTTAGAATTTTCTCTTTCTTCAGCCAGTTTGTCCCTTTCAGATTGCTAACGCAGACTTTAGGAAGACAGACTTATAGAGGGAGGGAAACAGTGCTCTTTTTCTCCACTAGTCTTGATTATTTTTTTAAATCCTTTCAAGACCCAATTATTTTCTGCTTTGAATTTTATGTTGATACTACATGTTTTCATTAATGGAAGCTTGCTCACTCCTTGAGTGTGTCTGAATTTTTGGTAGGTAGTGTGGATTTTTTTTCTTGCCCCTTCCCACAAGCTTACCTTTAGAGTCCAGTGGGACAAACATTGCCCCACTAATTCTTTACACCCCCCAAGTCCACTGGGACATTTGTGTCCCAAACACAAATTTTCAGAATTTCTATTTTTCCTACGAAAAATTCAGACACCTATTACAATATCCTGTAAAAACAGTAATTTGTGGCAGATGCCCGTTTCTTCAGTTTCAAACAGTCACAAAGGCCCCCACCTTTCGGCAGTATGCACTATTAGTGGGAAAGCAGCTTCCTAATAAAACTGAGAGGTGGAAAACATTGGTAGGCAACTGTATATCCCAACGGTCATGAAAAGGTTTTAAATAGAGAAAATTCAAAAATTAAAGTTGGCCATTAGGAGAACAAGTTAGATAGAGCATTACATATTACAATTCTTTGTTTTCTCATTTAGACTGTGAACTCCAGTGAAGGTAGGAACAGTGCCTTGTTCAAAGTTCTATCCCTAGTACTATCACAGGGCTCAGAACACAGTAGTTGCTCAATAAATATTTGTTGAAAAAACAAATGAAAGAACAATTTTTTTTCATGTCTAATTTCTAGGTCTCGATAAAATTATCCATAAATTCATAAATTCAGCTTCTTTTTAAAATCAATTTTTAACTTTTCTAACTCTATTTGGGGTCTGCGGTTTTCTTGTTTTGTTTGTGTTTTTTTTCCCCCCCTACCTCATTCTTTTTTCCTGAATTTTTCTCTGTAGTCCAACCCAATCCTTTCCACCAGGTTATCTTCCACATAAAATATTATACTGTACAAAAAATGCTTTATATAGCCATCTTATCACTGATAGGTTGCTCATTTTTCTGTATGGTAAACTTGTTATTTTAAGTCTTTTTTCTGCTTATAGTTTTATAAAATGACTATATGGGTATCAAGGCTGCTCCTCTTAGTTCTCACTGCTTCAGACAATGAATTGGTTTTTCTGAGATTGGATGCTGACCCAGGATGAACTCATTTCCCTTGCCTTGGATTTTTCTGGCTCTGTTGTTGTGCCTTTTCTTCCTTGTCCTCCTCTCCCATTTTCCCAGAGAATCTCAGATTCCAAGAAAACGTAAGTTCATATTTGTTCAGTTTCCACCATTTGGTCAGTGTGAACAAATTGCTCAAACAAAATCTCCCAAAACTCAGTGTCTTAACACAAAAATTTTATTCTGTCTCATACAGTGTCTAATAGAGATACCCCATCTTGGTCAGGCAACTCTGCTAGGTGGCTCACCTCCAAATATTCAGGGATTCTGTCTCCTTCCATCTTAGACTGGAGTTATCTTCAATAGGTCATAGTAGGTTTGCTGCTGTTGTTGTTAGGTGCCATGGAGTTGGTTCTGACTCATAGTGACCCTGTGTACAATAGAACAAAACATTGCCCAGTCCTGGGCCATCCTCACAATGGTTGTTATGTTTGAGCTCATTGTTGCAGCCACTGTGTCAGTCCATCTTGTTGGGGGTCTTCTTCTTTTTCAATTACCCTCCACCTTACCAAGCATGATGTCGTTTTCCAGAAACTGGTCTCTCCTGATAACCTGTCCAAAGTACATGAGAAGAAGTCTCACCATCCTCACTTCTAAGGAATGTTCTGGCTGTACTTCTTTTAAGGCAGATTTGTTAGTTCTTCTGGCAGTCCATGGTATATTCAGTAATCTTTGCCAACACCATAACTCAAAAGCATCAATTCTTCTTAGGCTTTCTTTGTTCTTTGTCCAGCTTTCACATGCAGATGAAACATGCAGATGAAACAATTGAAAATACTATGGCTTGGGTCAGACATACCTTAGTCCTCAAAGTAACATCTTTGCTTTTAACAATTTAAAGAGGTCTTTTGCTGCAGATTTGTCCAATGCAATAGCTCGTTTCATTTCTTTCTTTCTTTCTTTTTTTAATATTATCTTTTATGCCCTTTACTAGAGTTTTTTAAATTTTTATTTTATTGTGTTTCAGGTGAACGTTTATAGCACAAATTAGTTTCTTGTTCAAAAATTTATACTCAAAGATTGTTTTGTGACATTGATTGCAATCCCCACAATGTATCAGCACTCTCCCTCTTTCCCTGTATACCCTGGGATCCCCATGTCCATTCATCCAGGTTTCTTGTCCCTTCCTGCCTTCTTGGCACTGCCCTTGGGAAGGTATTGCCCATTTGGTCTTATATACTCGATTGAACTAACAAGCACATTCCTCACATGTATTATGTTTGTTTTATAGGCCTGTCTAATCTTTGGCTGAAAGGTGAACTTCGGGAGAGGCTTCAGTTCTGGGTTAAAAGGATGTTTAGGCGCCATAGTCTACGGGGTTTTCCAGTCTTTGTCAGACCAGTAATTCTGGTCTTTTTTTGTGAATTTGAATTTAGTTCTACATTTTTCTCCTGCTCTGTCTGGGACCCTCTGTTGTGATCCCTGTCAGAGTGGTGGATGGTGGTAGATGGACACCATCTAGTTCTTCTGGAATTTGGCTGGTGGAGGCTGTAGTTCATGTGGTCAGTTAGTCCTTTGGACTAATATTTTCCTTATGTCTTTGATTTTCTTCATTCTTTGCTCTGAACTTAATGGGACCAAAAGATGTATTTTAGATGACCATTTGCAAACTTTTAAAACCTCAGACATTACTTGCCAAAGTTGGATGGAGAACATTTTCTTTATGAGCTATGTTATGCCAATTAACCTAGATGTCCCCCGAGACCATGGTTCCCAGCCCTCAGCCCCAGTAACTCAGTCCCTTAAGGTGTTTGGATGGGTCTAGGAAGCTTCTATGACTTTGCCTTGGTCAAGTTGTACTGACTTCTCCTATATTGTGTGTTGTTTTTCTCTTCACCAAAGTTAACACTTGTCTACTATCTAATTAGTGATTTCCCCTCCCCATTCTTCCCCTTCCTTGCAACCATTAAAAATTGTTTTCTTTTGTGTGTAAACCTTTTCTTGGGTTTTTATAATAGTGGTTTCATGCAATATTTGCCCTTTCGGGATAGACTTATTTCACTCAGCATAATGCTCTCCACATTCATCCATGTTGTGAGATGTTTTGCAAATTCATCATCGTTCTTTATTGTTACATAGTATTCCATCATGTGCATGTACCATAATTCCATTCATCTGTTGATGGGTATCATTTGGTTCCTTGACTGCTGCTTCCATGAACATTGATTGTAGATCCAAGTAATATGAAATCCTTGACAGTTTGAATATTTTCTCTGTTTATGGGGATGGTGCTTATTGGTCCAGTTGTGAGACTTTTTGTTTTCTTTATGTTGAGGTATAATCCATACTGAAGCCTATAGTCTTTGATCTTCATCAGTAAGTGCTTCAAGTCCTCTTCCCTTTCAGCAAACAAGGTTGTGTTATCTGACTATTGCAGGTTGTTAATGAGTCTTTCTCCAAGCCAGATGCCATGTTCTTCTTCATATAGTCCAGCTTCTTGGGTTATTTGCTCAGCATACAGATTAAGTGTGGTAAAAGGATGCAACACTATTCCCGATTTTAAACCATGCAGTATCCCCTTGTTCTGTTAGAACAACTGCCTCCTGGTCTATGTATAGATTCCTCACGAGCACAGTTAATTGTTCTGGAATTCCCATTCTTTGCAGTGTTATCCATAATTTGTTATGATCCATGTAGTTGAATGCCTTTGCATAGCCAATAAACTACAGGTAAACATCTTTCTGATATTCTCTGCTTTCAGCCAAGATCCATCTGACATCAACAATGATATCCCTCATTCCATGTCTTCTTTTGAATCTGGCTTGAATTTCTGGCAGTTCCATGTCGATGTACTGCTGCAGCCACTTTTGTATTATCTGCAGCAAAAATTTTACTTGCATGCAACATTAACGATATTGTTTGAAAATTTCCACATTCTGTTGTATCACCTTTCTTTGGAATAGGCACAAACGTGGATCTCTTCCAGTTGGTTGGTCAGGTAGCTCTCTTCCAAATTTCTTGGTATAGAATAGTGAGCACTTCCCGTGTTGCATCTGTTTGTTGAAACATTTCAACTGGTATTCTGTCGGTTCCTGGAGCCTTGTTTTTCACCAGTTCTGGTTGGACTTCTCCCTTCAGTACCATTGGTTCTTGACCATATACTACCTCCTGAAATTTTTGAACATTGATCAACTCCTTTTGGTACAATGACTCTGTGTACTCTTTACGTCTTCTTTTGATGCCCATAGAATCCTTCAATATTGCAACCCAAGGTTTGAATATTTACTTCAATTCTTTCAGCTTGAGAAATGCTGAAGATGTCTTCCCTTTTGGTTTTCTAAGTCCAGGTCTTTGTACATTTATTTATCATGCTTTGTCTTCTTGAGGCGTCCTTTGAAATCTGTTCAGTTCTTTTACTTCATAATTTCTTCTGTTTGAGTTAGCTACTATACATTCAAGAGCAAGTTTCAGAGTCTCTTCTGACATCTGTTTTGATCTTTTCATTCTTTCCTGTCTTTTCAATGACCCTTTGCTTTCTTCATGTGTAAAGTCTTTCATGTCATCCCACAACTTGTCTGGTCTTTGGTCATTAGTGTCAATGCATCAAATCTATTCTTCACATGGTCTCTAAATTCAGGTGGGATATACTCAAGGTTGTACTTTGGCTGTTGTGGACTTGCTTTAATTTTCTTCAGCTTGATTTTGAACTTGCATATGAGCAATTGATGCTGTGTTCTGCAGTCAGCGCCGGCCTTGTTTTGACTGATGATATTGAGCTTTTCCATCATCTCTTTTCATGGATGTAGTCTTTCATTCCTGTTTTACATCCTGTGGGGTTCACGGATATAGTTGCCATCTATGTTGTTAAAAATAGGTATTTGCAATAAATCTGTTGTTAATCTTGCAGAATTCTATCTTGAGAAGTCTCGCATCATTTTAGTCACTGAGGCCATATTTTCCAACTACTGGTCCTTCTTTTTTGTATCTAATGTTTGTATTAAAATCACCAGTAATTTTCAATGCATCTCGATTGCAAAAAAGCCAAACCCGTGGCTGTTGAGTTGATTCTGACTCATGGAGACCGACACGTTACAGCATAGAACTGCTCTGTAGGGTCTTCTTGGCTGTAATCTTTATAGGAGCAGATCACCAAGCCTTTCTTCTGCTGTGATGCTGGGTGGGTTTGAACAGCCAACCTTTAGGTTAGTAGTTGAGCGCAAGCCATTTGCACCACCCAGGGACCTTCCAACTGCCGAAGGGAAAGATAATATGGAGAAAGTATACTGAATACTTAGCCTGAAGCTGATAGACATCACTTTTGCTCACATTCCATTGGCCAGATCTAGCCCACCTTGATGTTTGTTGTCATGTGACTGGTTTTGGCCAATGGAATGTGAGTGGAAATGATGTGTGGTTTGAGTTGGGAATGTAGTGCCTGCTGGAAAGCTGCTTCCAGCACCAACCTTATGCAATGGAAAGAGCACACCAATCAGTTGTGGTCAGCCAGACATCCCAGCCGCCTACATACTAAATAGCTCCTGGTGGCACAGTTAATTCCTTGATTACTAGCCAGAAGGACAGTGGTTCAAACTCACTCAAGGGTGCCTTGGGAGACAGGCCTGGTGATCCACTTCTGAAAGGTCACAGCTTTGAAAGCCCCACGGAGCAGTTCTACTCTGCACAGGGGTCACCATGAGTCAGAATTGACTCAGTGGCATTAACAACAACAATTCTGATCATTCTATTGATGAAGCCCCTAAAGTTAAGCCCCTAAAGTATCCCTTAAAGGTGGAAGAAACATTTTCTTTTTAATAACAACACTCTCATCGAGCATGTGGGGATTGACTTCTTACATCTTTTGAGCAGCTGAGCAGTTTAAGTATTGTCTTTAATGAAATGATAAGTTTAGAGGCCTTCTTCCAGGGAACAGGATATAAACCACTGTCCTATAATTTTCTACAGAATCACTAAGGCAGGAAATAGTCACTTGAGTTCTGATACCTTTTTTTAATATATTTTTTTGGTTAAATTCAAACACTCAGAATTAAGATTGAGAATACCTGCTTGCATAGGCTAGGTGTGGCTTAAACCGTACATTATCTTGTGAATGTTTATATTAGATGAGCTGTTTTTATGCAGCAGTATTTAAAATGAAAACTTCGGAGATGTTATCAGGAGGGACTAGTCCTAGAGAAGAACATCATGCTTGGTAAAGCAGAGGATCAGCAAAAAAGAGGAAGACCTGCAATGAGATGGACTGACACAGTGGCTTCAACAATGGGCTAAAACATAGCAGTGATTTTGAGGATGGCTCAGGAGCTGGCAGAGTTTCATTTTGTTGTACATAGGGTCACTATGAATTGGAATCGACTCAACGGTACATAATGACAACAAGTTTAAAATTACTGAGATCAATAGAATTTTCTAGAAGGTATTTTCTGAATGGGCACCATAAAAATTCTAGTTAGAAGGCATTTGTTTTGCCGGGTGAAAGGCAAAGTGAATTGAAGATTGGCCGTAGATATTCTTCACTATTTATTATCCCGGAGCGCATAACATGACCTCAAATGCTGCTTGAAAAGAGAAGCCATAAATTATGACAGATCAAACTTCAAAAACCAGAATGTGAGCGTATCATTTGACAGCCTGCTAGTAACAAAACAAGTATTCCTAAGTTTCAAGTTTTCTTTTTTGGGTCAAGAAAAACAATTTTCGGTTATATATACAAGATTTTCTTGGCGTAGAATGATATACGATTTGTTTCTATTCAGCTTTAAATCTGTGCCACTTTAATTACTTTTAAAAGTAATAAACACACTTTTGTCTGCCTTCTCACCTCTGACTCTTGCTTTTTCTCTTCAGCTTTTAAGGACCCCAAAATCTAGCACTCCTTCTTTTCATGGTATGGAGGAATAGGTCAGAAAATAAGAAGATAAAACCGAATAGCCATTCATATCAACATGACACATTTTTAATATTTTGGAAATATCTCTTGGCAAACAAAGCAATGGCTGTGTTCGCTGATATAAAATTTGAAGTTGGGGTAGATGAGCTGATGTTGAGGCCAGGATAGAAGTCTTGAAAATCTTTTTTTGCATTTACACCAAACAAAAATTACGTCCAATCTATCTGAAAGTGGTTTAACTCTCATTCTGTACCTCAGAGAGTGTGTAAGTAATAAAAAGTCATAAAATCTAACAGCCTGAAGGAATAGTCTTTTAAATTCTTCTAATCCATATAGTACTTTTGTTGTTGTTTTTATCATAACCTGAAACTTGCTGTCAAGTTGATTTCGACTCATAGTGACCCTAGAGAATAGACTAGAACTGCCTCATAGTGTTTCCAAGGAGCAGATGGTGAATTTGAACTGCTGACCTTTTGGTTAGCAGCTGTAGCTCTTCACCACTGAGCTACCAGGGCTCCTCTTTTTTTCATGAGCATACATTGCTTTAAAAAAAAATTAATTCCATCAGTTTAAAGATGAAAAAATGGTTTTATGACTTGTTCAAAGTTAGGCAACTGGTTAGTGGGAGGGTTGGACATAAAACACTGGTCTCTTGTTGATGTTGGAAGGTATCCAGCACAATCTTACTCTGAATTCCTAATTAAGATTTGTTTAGAGTTGTTCAGTGGCATTTTTACAATGCTGAAGATTGAAATAGTGCATTATTTTATTATAAATGTCAGTGGAAACAAAATCGAGTTTTCCCTCAGAGGAAGATTGAAACACTGGTTTTCTCAAGTTACACTACTGTGTTGATTATGTATTCACATCAAAAAGCTTCCTCATATATCCTCAAATAGCTAGTCGGTTGAAAGAAGCCTTTAATAGGAAGATAATGACAATGAAAATAATTAAATTTATTTAAAGACATTGAGAAATAGTGCAAAGCCAAAAGATTACCTATTCAAACCCACCTGGTGGCACCTCGGAAGAAAGGCCTGGCTTCTAAAAGGTCACAGCCTTGAAAACCGTATTGAGCAGTTCCACTCTGCACACGTGAGGACTCCATGAGTCGGAATCAACTCCATGACAACACCAACAACACAGAGGAAAAGAAAAAAATGAGAAAGTTTGTTAGTTTGTTCAGAATAGTCAAATATAACAGGTAATGTTGTTAAAGTTATGGTTTATTTATTTCTGGTAGCCAAACCTCCAAGATGGTGCCCAATGATCCTCTCTTCCTGGTATTCACACTCTCGTGTAGTTCCCCACCACACTAAGGTGGGCTGACCTGGTAACCAATAGGATATTGCAGAAATAATGGTGTGTGTCTTCTAAGGCTGGGTCATAAAATTCATTGTGAGTTCTGCCTTCTTTCTCTTGGATCACTTGCTCTGGGAGAAGCCAGCTGCCATGTTGTAAGGATATGGAGAGTCTACGTGGCAAGGGACTAAAGCCAACTGCTAACAACCAGCACCAGTTTGTCAGCCATGTGAGCCGTCTTGGTAGTAGAGCCTCCAGCCCCAACCGACTGACATCTTGGCAGCTGCCTAATGAGAGACACTGGTCTGGGACTACCAAACTAAGCAGCTCCTGCATTCCTGACCCTCAGAAACTGTGCAATGATAAATGCTTATTGTTTTAAGCTGCTAAGATAACAAATTCACTACTTAATAACTCAATTATTATATCTTTATCATAATGACAGTTTTTGTTACCATAATTATCAATAGTCATAATAACTGCCATTTTTGTGGGCCTACTATATGCCAGATAATTTAAATATATTATCTATAATCCTCCCAATATTTCTTTGGAGTAGGTTTTATTAATTAATTCCATAGGTGAGAGACCTGTGCTCAGGGGGTTTAAATGACCTGCGACTATCAGACCATTACAAATGGCAGAGCCAGGATTTGGGTGGAATTCTGACTGCTCTCTTTTTATCGCACCATGGTACCGTTCTTGATAAGGGCAAAATTACGTGTCACCAAAATATAAAGAGAAAGGCATTTGATTTTATAATGTAAAGCTACTCAAAAGTGACCCATCAGCAAAATAGTATAAACTTCCCTCACTTTTTATTACGTATTTTACTTAAGTTTCTGTAATGTCAATATAATTAGCTTTATCTTGCATAGCAGTTATCCTAATTTCAGCTAACAGATCCAGTGTGGCTTTTCTTGATAAGATTATGGCCAATAGCTAATTATTGTCATAGTTTCAAACTGACATCTGGAACCTTTGACTTTTTATAATCTGGTTTTAGTCCTATATTAAATTTCAGAGGAGCTCTGGTGGTGCAGTAGTTAAGAGCTACAGCTGCTAACAGAAAGGTCAGCAGTTCGAATCCACCAGGTCCAGCTGCTAACCAAAAGGTCGGCAGTTTGAATCCAGCAGCTGCTTCTTCAAAACCCTATGGGGCAGTTCTACTCTGTTTTGTAGGGTTGCAATGAGCCAGAATTGACACAACAGCAATGGGTTTTGAGTATTTTTTATATTAAATTACAAATTTGATACACAGAGCAACTACTGTGTGCCTGGAACTATGACAGGCGAGGGCTACTTATTGTCAACTTGGAGGTGCACGTCAGACTCACCGGGGGGCTTTTTCTAAGTATACATGGTTGAGAACAGATTGAGAACTCTTGTATAAGGGATGTAGTCATTAAGAAACCACTTTTTAGCAGCTCACAGTGTAGTTAGGGAGTCAAATATTCAAACAAATATTTCCAGTACACTGGCTTCGCATCTTTGCAGCTTTCTCCTTATCTCCCCCTCACTTTGACACCGGGGTGCCCCAGAGCTGAGTCCTTGGGCCTCATTCCCCTTTATTCTCAGTCTTCAGGGATCTCATTTAGTCTCATGAATTTAAATAACATCCACATACTGATGATTCCCAAATTTATATCTCATACCTAAACCTCTTCCCTGAACTCCAGGTTTATATGTACTCTGCCTCGTCGCCACTTCCATGGGGTGTGTATAAGAGATCTCAACCCTGACGTGTCTCACACTGATCCAAGACTTCCCCCTAAACTTTGTACTCAGCACTCTTTCCCACGTCAATTGATGGCAACTCAGTCTTTCCCGTGGCTCAGTACTAAAGCCTTTGAGTTATCCTTGACTCCTCTCTTTTTATCCATCCTGTGATGGTTAACTTTTTGTGTCAATTTGAATAGGCTGTGGTTCCCAGTTGTTTGGCCAAACACTAGTCTAGTTGCTGTTATGAAGTAGTTACATGTGATTAAATCAGTTGGCCTTAAGTAAAGCAGATTACCTTTCAAAATATGGATGGCCCTCACAATCACTTGAGGGCCTTAAGAGCAAAAAGGGAGTTTCCCTAGGGTGTGTTCTGCCTCCAGATTATAAATGGGTATTTTTGGCAGAATTCCTTCTTCACTCTTCTCACTGCCAGACCTATAGATTTTGGGGTGCAAACCTATGGGAGTCTCAAGCCTGTTGCCTGACCTATAGATTTTGGACTTGACAGCTACCCACAAATGTGTAACCAGTTTCTTGAAGTAAGTCTATCTATATCTCTAAACCTCTCTTGAGTATTCTTCTCCCCCCCCTCCTTCTATCTCCTCTCTCCCTCTCTTTCTGTTTCTCTGGAGAACCCTGAGTAAGACATATCGTGAACCTAACCTGTCACTAAATCTTATTGGCCACCTGCAAATCACAACCAGAAGCTGATCATTTCTTACTATCTCCACCATTCCCCCGGTCCAAGCCACCTTCATCACTCTTGTGGATTATGACAAATATCTCTTAATTGATCTCCAGGCTTTTATCTCTGCTCTCTTAGAGACTATTCTCAACAAAGTAGACAGAGGATCCTTTTAAATGTAAACTTATCAGGTCACTTCTTTGCTCTTCCCTTTTCCCACTTCACTCAAAACACAAAGTTCTTACACTGACCTGCAAAACTCCCACAAGAGCTTCTCAGAATTGCACTTGCGTGCCAGTGACCTGGGGGTCTTGTTAAAATGCAGATTGAGATTCCGTAGGTCTGGGGTTGGACCTGAGGTTGTGCATTTCTAACAAGTCATTAGTATGTGAAGTCTATAGTGCTGATCTGAGTCCACACGTTGAATAACAAGACATGTAGCATCAGACTTTTCCTTACCTTCCTGACTTCATCTCCTACCACCTTTAAGAGTAGGTTCATGACTGACTCATGGATGGATTCCAGCTTGGTTCCACCTCCAGCCTTTCACCTGTCATTCACGTTGCCTAGAATACTCTTCTCCTAGCTCCATCCCCAATATGGGCATAGCTAGTTTAATCACCTTCTTCAGGTCTGCTCAGTCATCACCTCTCCCTCAGGACTTCTTGGCCATCCTACTTAAATTGAAATCCTCTTTCATATACTTTCCCTTATTTTTCTTCATAAGACTCAGTACATACAAGATATAGTATGCTTAATCTACTGTTAATTTATGTATTAGCTGGATTATTGTCCATCATCCCCCACTACAATATGAATTTCATGAGAGCCTGGATTTTTGTGTATTTTGTTCACTGTTGTATTTTTGGTCCCAAAATCAAGTGTCTTGTACATAGCAGATGTTTAATAAATATTGGTAAATAAATACATGAAACCAAAGGATATGTGTTGTACATAAATGTTAACTGCAGCCCTATTCACAGTAGACAAAAGGCAGAAATGTATCAAGTGTCCCTCAAAAAATGAATGTTGTTACTGTTAGGTGCCGTCAAGTTGGTTCTGACCCATAGTGACCCTGTCTGTATATAACAGAACAAAACACTGCCAGTTCTGCACCATGCTCACAATCGTTGCTATGTTTGAGCCCAATGTTGCAGCCACTGTGTCAATCCGCCTTTTTGAGGGTCTTCCTCTTTTTCACTGACCTTCTACCTTACCAAGTATGTTGTCCTTCTTTAGGGACTGGTCCCTGATGATAACATGTTCAAAGTATGTGAAACGAAGTCTTGCCATCCTTGCTTCCAAGGAGCACTGTGGCTGTATTCCTTCCAAGAAATACATCCTTCCGTCAGTCCATAGTATATTTGCTCTTCCTTGCCAACACCATAATTCAAAGTCATCAATTCTTTTTAGGTCTTTCTTTGTCATTGTCCAGCTTTCACATGCAAATGAGGTGATTGAAAATATCATGACTTGGGTCAGGCAGAATTTAGTCCTCAAAGTGACATCTTTGCTTTTCAACACTTTAAAGAGGTCCTTTGCAGCAGATTTGCCCAATGCAAAATTTGATTTCTTGATTTATTGACTGCTGCTTTCATGGGCGTTGATTGTGAAACCAAGTAAAATGGAATCCTTGACAACTTCAAACTTTTCTCCATTTATCATGATGTTGCTTACTGGTCCAGTTGTGAGGATTTTTGTTTTCTTTACATTGAGGTGTAATCCATACTGCAGGCTGTGGTCTTTGATCTTCATCAGTAAGTTCTTCAAGTCCTCTTTACTTTCAGCAAGAAACGTTATGTCATCTTCATAATACAGATTGTTAATGAGTCTTCCTCCAATCCTGATACCCCATACGTCTTCATATAGTCCAACTTCTTGGATGATTTGCTTAGCATACAGATTGAATAAATACGGTGAAAAGATAGAACCCTGACCCACACCTTTCCTGATTTTAAACCAAAAAGTATCCCCTTGTTCTGTTCAAATGACTGCCTCTTGATCTAGGTACAGGTTCCTCATGAGTGCAGTTAAGTGTTCTGGAATTCCCATTCTTCTCAGTGTTATTCATAATTTGTTATGATCCACACAGTTGAATGCCTTACTATAGCCAATAAAACACAGGTAAACATCTTTCAAGTATTCTCTGCTTTCAGCCAAGATCCATCTAACATTAGCAATGATATCACTCGTTCCATGTCCTCTTCCGAATCCAGATTGGATTTCTGGTAGTTCCGTATTGATGTACTGGTGCGACTATTTTTGAATGATCTTCAGCAAAATTATACCCATGTGTTATATTAATGATATTGTTCAATATTTTCCCCATTCTGTTGGATCACCTTTCTTTGGAATGGGCACAAACATGAACCCTAGTGACAGTGGTTAAGAGCTCAGCTGCTGACTAAAAGGTGGACAGTTTGAATCCACCACCCACTCTTTGGAAATCCTGTGGGGCAGTTCTACATAAGGTGGCTATGGTAGGAATTGACTCAACAGCAGCAGATCAACGGGTTTTCAGTCGGTTGACCATGTAGCTGCTTCCAAATTTCTTGGCATAGACAAATGAGTATCTCTGGTGCCGCATCTGTTTATTGAAATATCTCAATTAGTATTCTGTCAATTCCTGGACCCTTGTCTTTTGCCAATGCCTTCAGTACAGCTTGGACTTCTCCCTTCAGTACCATTGGTTCTTGATCATATGCTGTCTGCCTCTTGAAATGATTGAACATTGCCAATTCTTTTGGTACTGTGACTCCGTGTCTTCTATCCATCTTCTTTTGATACTTCCTTCATCATTTAATATTTTGCCTATACAAAACCAAAAACCAAACCCAGTGCCGTTGAGTCGATTCTGACTCATAGCGACCCTATATAGAATCCTTCAAAATTGCAACTCGAGGCTTGAATTTTTTCTTCAGTTCTTTCAGCTTGAGAAATGCTGAGTGTGTTCTTCCTTTTTGGTTTTCTAACTTCAGGGCTTTGAATATTTTATTATAATACTTTAGTTTGTCTTCTCAAGCTGCTCTTTGGAATTTTCTGTTCAGCTCTTTTACATCATTATTTCTTCCATTTGATTTAGTTACACTACCTTCAAGAGCAAGTTTCAGAGTCTCTCCTGATACCCATTTTGTTCTTTTCTTTCTTTCCTGTCTTTTTAATGACCTCTCGCTTTCTTCATGTATGATGTCCTTGATGTCATTCCACAGCTCATCTGGTCTTCTGCCTTTAGTGTTCAAAGTCAAATCTATTCTTAAGATTTTTCCAAATTCAGATGGAATATACTCAAGGTCATATTTTGGCTCTTGTGGACTTGTTTTAATTTTCTTCAGCTTCAACTTGAACTTGCCCATGGTGAAGTTGGCCTTGTTCTGACTTACGATATTGATGCTTTCCATTGTCTCTTTCCGCAGATGTAGTTGATTTGATTCCGGTGAAGTCCATGTGTATAGTTGCCATTTAAGTTGCTGAAAAAAGGTATTTGCGATGAATAAGTCATTGGTCTTGCACAAGTCTGTCATGCGATCTCTGGTGTTGTTTCTTTCACCAAGACCATATTTTCCAACTACTGAGCCTTCTTGTTTCTATCTTTTGCATTCCACTTACCAGTAATTATCAGTGCATCTTGATTGTATGTTTATCAATTCAGTCTGCAGAAGTTGGTAAAAAATCTTCAATTTCCACATCATTGGTATTAGTGATTGGTGAGTAAATTTGAATAGTTGTATTTACTAGTTTTCCTTGTAGGCATATGGATATTATCCTATTACTGACACCATTGCACTTCAAGATGGTTCTTAAAATGTTCTTTTTGTTGATTAATGCAACACCATTCCTCTTCAATTTGTCATCCGCAGCATAGTAGACCATATGATTATTTGATTCAAAATGGCCAATACCAGTCCATTTCACCTCATTAGTGCCTAGGATATCAATGTTTATGCATTCCATTTCCTAGATTCATACTTTATACACTCCATGTTCCGATTATTAATGGATGTTTGCAGCTGCTTCTTCTCATTTTGAGCCATGCCACATCAGTAAATGAAGGTCCTAAAAGCTTTATTCCATCTACGTCATTAAGATTGACTCTACTTTGAGGAGGCAGCTCTTCCCCAGTCATATTCTGAGTGCTTTCCAACCTGAGGGGCTCATTTTCCAACATTGTATCAGACAGTGTTCTGCTGCTATTCATAAAGTTTTCACTGGCCTCTTTTTTCAGACATAGAGCACCCGGTCCTTCTTCCTAGTCTCTCTTAGTCTAGAAACTTGCCTGAAACCTGTCCACCATGGGTGATCCTGTTGGTATTTATAATACTGGTTGCATAGCTTCCAGTATCACAGCAACACGCAAGCCATCACAGTACAACAAACTAACATGTGGTGGAACAAATGAAGAGATAAACAAAATGTGTTATATATTTAAAATGGAATATTATTCAGCCATAAAAAGAAAATTTTGATACATGCTACAATGTTATATTGAATGAATAAGTCACACCCAAAAGGAAAAATATTGTATGATTCCACTTATACGAACTATCCTGAATCAGCAAATGCGTAAAGACCAAAGTTTATTCACGCTTACCCAGGATGGGTGCGAGGGGAAATGGGGAAGTCTTGCTTAAGGGGCACTGAGTTTCTGTTAAGAGTGTTAAAGAAAATTTGGAGCCAGTGGCAATGGTTGCACAACATGGTGAATGTAATTAATGCAACTGAATTGTACATGTAAAAATGATTGAGATGGCAATGTTTTGTTATGTATTTTTCACCACGATAATAATGAAGGATAAGTGCTATAGAGATATGTAATTGATACAGGGGTGGTACAAAGGAGACAGAGAAGGAAGGGATAAACTCTGCTTATATGGTTCAGAAAAATTTACAAGACAAAGGGTTTATAGCCATTCATATATGGCTTAGAAATATTACCAGGTGTACTATCCATGCTAGCTTTCTCACTATTGTAACTGACTCTAACAATATAATGCTACTCTTCAAGACATGGAGAAATACTACCTTTGTTGGTTCTCTCAGATTCTTTGCAATATATCTAATCTTGTTTCTAAAAATGGTATAAAATCACTACATCATTATTTTCATCTCTGGATAACTTCTTACCTATGTGGAGATTTCTTTATATAAGCTTGAAAAGTGGGTAATCATTTTTTTCATCTTCAGAAATGTAATAGTGATCATATTGCTAGAGGAAATATGAAAATTTGAAATAGCAGGTTCAATCTTTGTTTATTCGTTCTTTCTGTCCTGGTGATGTGTTGGCATGTTGCAGACGTTTGTGAAGAAGAAGCTTCCAGATACTGAAAATTATGTTTTTTGTTTTGCTCTAAGATACTGCTTGCTTTTTGCATTTTATCAAAGAGTAGTCCAGTTAAGTAAATTTAATTACTGCAAAATAATTCTGGTAAATCAAATCATGAGTAGGTTTCCACTTGTGCTACATATTTTTTACCTTCCAGTTAACTGTTCCCTTTTTTCCTTCTTGGCTTTGTTAGTTCATCTCTCATACCCTCTGGCTTCTGGTTGGGTTAAGCCTACAAGAGTCATTTGCAGGAGGGTGGAAAGTGGGAAGAGAAAAAGTCCAGGATATTTATTCTCTCAGCTAATTCTCTGTGTGCTGGGGTTGAAGATACCTGCATTCTCTACAAAGGCCACAGCTCCTGTCCAATGACCCTCTGCTATAGCTACAACGGCAGCTTTTTCTGGGTTCAGGTAACCTTTAGGCCTTGGGGTGATAACAGCTCTTCTGTTTTACCCCTGCTTCTCTTCCCAGTTTGCTTCACCAATCTGGGTAGCCTGTCCTGAACCACACACCAGTCCTCTGTAAATAGCTAAGCCATTCCTTATTGGTTGGCCAAGATTAGTCTCTGATTGTAATATATCCTAGCACATGTCTTAAACGTGTAATTAATACCAAGATGCCAATAGCTAATTTTCTAGGACTAAGCAAATTTTTCTTTTTCTTCTTCCTCTTTAATCAATATCTGACTTTTTCAAATAGTGCAGTATGGTGCTTTGGAGATTTCACTGGAGCTGCAAAGAAGACCTTTGACATCTTCAAGAGTTAACTCCTGAAGCTACTTTGTAATATTCAGATAACTTGTCTGAGTGGCATTCAAAGGTGTGGAGAGAATAAAAGTTTCAGATCCCTTTCTTCCACACCAATTGACAACACTCACGGTATTCAAATTTGAAGTCACCATCTTGCAGAGTTAAAAACCATGTAAATTGAAATTATTTACCTTTAGTGGGTGAAACTTCAAGCTATTGTATAGCTGAACTCAGTCCCCTGTAACACACTTCTCTTTGTGTAGCTTTCATACTCTCACCAGCGATCCCTTTAAACATATTGCCCAATGGAAATTATTAGCTGTGTTGACTAAAAACTTGGTAGCACTGCATTCAATTGCAGAATTTATTTTCATGTATAGTTGAGCTCTTCATGGGTACAGTGGAAACTAGCTACAAAAGATTTTTTTTGTGTGTGGTAAGCATATATATAATAAAGCATTGGCCATTTCCACATTTTTTTTACATGTACAATTCAGTGACATTATGTTCATCGGGTTACATAACCATCACTGCTCTTTGTTTCCAGATTTTTCCCATCATCCTCATCAGAAGCTCAGTGGCCCCCAAGCAATGACTCCGTCTTTTCCCCTTCCTCCCACCCCTGGTAATACATCTGCCCATTCTGGATGTTTCGTATGTGTGAGATCATGCAATATGTGTAATTTCTGGGCTGACTTATTTCACACAGCATGATGTTTGCAAGTTTCAGCCATGTGGCATTATCAGAATTTTATTTCTCTTTATGGCAGAGTAGTATCCCATTGTACGTATGCATACGAAAGCCTTTTTCATCTACACAGAACCTCACTCAGAAACCTACAGACTTCATATTACTGAGGTGCTTCCCCCCATTTCAGTGGACAAAAGAGGTTGGTTTTTTCTATGTAACTAAGTTATAAAAAATTAAATCTATATCTCAGCTCCTTAAACAGGACTGATAAATTAATATCCCCAAGATAACTTCTAGGTGCCTAAAAGTACCCAATAAATATTTAATGCTTTAATTAGTTAACTGTAAAATTATAGCATTTAAAAGTCCTGTTTATGTATTGAGATAAAGCTTGTCACATGATGTGGGTCTTCATCTCTAAAGAGAAGTTTCTAGAAAAATATTTAAAATTTTAATATGATATTTATTTAGTATGCTATTTACAAATTGTGACTCATTTTGAGTATTAATAATGATTTAATAAATGTTATTTATTCTTTTGAAAATAACCTGGTGCATTATTTAGTGTGATTTACTATATGTCCTGGGACCAGAAAATGTTTCTGATAGAATTAATTTTCAGTTTCATTATGAAAACAGATGAGATGCAGCATGATATATTAGAACGAGAGCCAGACTGTGAATCAAAAGTCCTAGTTTAATTCTTAGTTCTGCCACTTATAGTGCAATATTGGGCAAGCTATTTATCTTCTCAGAACTTTGGTTTGTCATCCATCAAAATGAGGATGATATAATAGGGCTAAGTGCCTCACAAGATTATGGGGTGGGGTCTATACTTTGTAAACTGCAAAACATTTGCAAGTGTAAATTTGCAGAAAATTACGGTGTGATTTAGAAAATTTTACTTATCGGACAGCCTTTGCAGAGACATATACTTATTCAACAAATTGGCCCACACTTGTAGTGCACACGTGGTTCTTCCTTTTCTGAAGATTTTTTTACTCCAGCAGTGCTCCTGTCTTACCATTCTCATGGTTCTGTGGCAGTCTTAATTTTCTAAATAAAGTGGTTAGTAGAGATGGGCAAGCATGTGGAATAAAATTTCTCCTTATTCTCTAAGGTTCCTTTTTATAATATCAGAGGATTAAAAAAATCCAAATAAAAAACCCAAACCCATTGCTGTCAAGTCAAATTCTGACTCATAGCAACCCTCTAGGACAGAGTAGAACTGCCCCATAGGGTTTCTAAGGCTGTAAGTCTTTAGGGAAACAGACTGCTGCATCTTGCTCCTACAATGCAGCTGGTGAGTTTCAACCGCTAAACTTTTGGTTAGCAGGTGAGTGCTTAACCACTGTGCCACCAAGGCTCCAAATACTTTATTTTTATATGGTACATTAAAAAAATGTTTTGAACACAGTAACTTCTGGGAATAAGTAGCTGTCTTCTTATTGTGGAAACCCTGATGGTGTAGTGGTTAAGTGCTATAGCTGCTAACCAAAGGGTTGGCAGTTCGAATCCACCAGGCGCTCCTTGGAAACTCTATGGGGCAGTTCTACTCTGTCCTGTAGGGTTGCTATGAGTCAGAATCGACTTGACAGCAATGGGTTTGGTTTGGGTTTGCTTCTTATTGTAAAATAGCCAGGGGTATTTCTTCTTTCAAACTATGTGGATATGCTATATTGTGTTGTATTGGTTTTAAATGGTAACAGTAAAGTCAAAAGCCTTTATATGCAGCTAACTTACCAGTAAAATTTAGACACATTACAATTGGCATCTTTAAATATTAATTTAAACTGGAGCCAGCTATAATTTATGGGGGGATTCATGTCACTAAAACAAAACATATATTTATAGACTATACATATTTAACAATGCACATTTATTCTAATTGACAGTGAATAGTAATGCTCCAGACTAAGACTGATATAAAATCAAGAATAACTTCAAAATGACATGAACTCTGCTCTTCAAGTAAGCCAAGGTAAAAGTGTAATATACTGAAGAACACTGGCACAAAATCTGGCAGAAATAAAATCACCTTTAATTTCCCATGGTTGTAGTTGCTGTGGAATCTTATAAGATATTTTTGCTTAATCCAGGCTTTGCACCACTCTGGATCAGCCCTGCTTGGAGGGTCAGGTGTGCAACAGTCTCACCTGGCCTTGCTGGCTGGACTCAGTAAAGGCTAAAACTATGGGCATGTCAGAGTTTGTGAGCCAAGCCAACAGGTTGCACAATTGGGGTCTAGAAGGATAGGATCAAGGTGGGAAAAGCGGTGGGGAAAGGTGGTGGGCAGGGAGCCCTAATTTGTCACATTTGCTGATTTCTATGATGTAAATATTCCTACCATCCAATTTTAAAACTCTCGGTGGTTTGAAAATCTGCTCACAATGTTCCTGTAAATTCCTGAAACCAGTCAACTCCCAAATGCCAATATGAGCTGGCTCCAGAACATGAATGGGAGAAAGGATGGAGGAAGAAGGGAGGAGAGAATCCCCACATTCACCCTAGGCCAATAAAGAGGGCTGAGGAAGAAGATTACTCTAGATCTAAGCCATAGGGGCCATGAGATAGGGATTCATCGTATTCTTTGCTTTTAAATGTAGAGATTAGATCTGTACTACCTAGCAACATAACCCCTTTCCTCCATTTTCTGTGTGAAATCTTCAGTAAATTCTACATTGATCTCTATTGAGGGAGCTCAAAGAGGAAGATGGGGGCAGTCAACATATGGGTTATACATGAGAAAAGGGTAAGAATTTAACAAGATGTGCATACACACATGCACAATACTTTTAATGCTAAGAAATTGGGAAATCATCAAGTGAGTTACTGGACTGGCTAAGGTGACTAGGTACTGAGCTCTAATCTGAGAATTCTTGGGCAATACATTAAAGAAAGGCTAGGTCCTAATATAGGGTGATTTTTGATAAGAAAAGTGAGTGGAAGTCAGTACTGGGGTAAATTATAAACTAAAACCAAAACCAAAAAAAAACTAGAAGACAATTCCATAGAATAAGGGAATGCTGCTTTGAATTAATTTACAATAGTTTATGGTCTCATGACATTTCATATTTATTTAAACATTCATTTACTGAGTTAACGAGAGCAGTCAGCACATTCTAGGGATTGTGCTAGGCTAGAAGTGGTCAGCCCTTGAAATCCTGGGGGGCAGAGGGTAGGCTACAAGGTGAAACTAACCTGTAAACACATGATTAAATTCAATATGAGGAAAGCTATTATACAAATAGGAGCCCTGGTTGCACAGTGGTTAAGCACTCAGCTGCCAACCAAAAGATTGGCAGTTCCAACCCATCAGCCACTCCAGGGGAAAGATGTGGCAGTCTATGTCCGTAAAAATTACAACCTGGGAAACCCTCTGTGGCAGCCTGCTCTGTCCTGTAGGGTCGCTAAGAGTCAGAACCACCACTCATCTGTCAGTTTGTCTTCCTGCGGTGGCGCGCATGTTGCTGTGATGCTGGAAGCTATGCCACCAGTAGTTCAGATACCAGCAGGGTCACCCATAATGGACAGGTTTCAGCAGAGCTTCCAGACTAAGACAAACTGGGAAGAAGGACCTGGTGGCCTACTTCTGAAAAAAATTGGTCAGTGAAAACCTTATGAATAACAGCAGAACATTGCCTGCTATAATGCCAGAAGATGAGCCCCTCAGGTTGGAAGGCACTCATAATATGCCTGGGGAAGAGCTCCTTCCTCAAAGTAGAGTTAACCTTAATGATGTAGGTGGAATAAAACTTTTGGGACCTCCATTTGCTGATGTGGCATGGCTCAAAATGAGATGAAACAGCTGCAAACATCCATTAAAAATTCAAACGTGGAACGTACAAAGTTTGAGTACAGGGAAATCAGAAGTTGTCAAAAATGAAATGGAACACTGAAAGATTGATATCCTATGCATTACAGAGCCATTTCAAATAGGATAATCATATGGCCTACTATACTGGGAATGACAAATTGGAGAGGAATGGTATCACATTTATCATCAAAAAGAACATTTTAAGAACTACCCTGAAGAATACCTCTGTCAGAGATAGGATAATGTCCATACATACCTACAAGGAAAACCAGTTAATATGAATTTATGTACTAATGCTGAAGATGAATATGAAGAAATTGAAGATTTTTACCAACTTCTGCAGTCTGATATTGATAATTCAATCAAGATGCATTGATAATTATTGGTGATTAAAATGGTGAAAGTTGGAAACAAAGAATAAGGATCAGTAGTTGGAAAATGTGGCCTTGGTGACAAAAACAACTCTGGATATTGCTTGATAGAATTTTGCAAGACCAAAGACTTATTCATTGCAAATACCTTTTTTTAACAACATAAATGGTGACTATACACATCGATCTTGCCGGATGGCATGCATAGGAATTAGATTGAATACATCTGTGGGAAGAGACAATGGAGAAGCTCAATATCATAAGTCAGAACAAGTCCAGGGTCCAACTGTGGAATTACTCATATGCAAGTTCAAGTTGAAGCTGAAGAAAATTTTAAAAAGTCCATGAAAGCCAAAATATGACCCTGAATATATCCCACCTGAATTTAGAGACTATCTCAAGAATAGATTTAACACACTGAACACTAATGGCCAAAGAGCAGATAAATTGTAGGCTGACATCAAGGACATCGTACATGTAGAAAGCAAAAGGTCATTAAAAAGACAGGAAAGAAAGAAAAGACTAAATGGATGTCAGAAGAGACTCTGAAACTTGCTCTTGATGATCAAGTAGCTAAAGTGAATGGAAGAAATAATGAAGTAAAAGAGCTGAACAGAAAATTTCAAAGGGCAGCTCAAGAAGACAACATGAAGTACTGTAATGAAATATGCAAAGACCTGGAGTTAGAAAACCAAAAGGGAAGAACACACTTGGCATTTCATAAGCGGAAAGAACTGAAGAAAAAATTCAACTTTTGAGTGGCAATATTGAAGGATGCTATGCAAAATATTGAATGACAAAGTGAGCATCAAAAGAAGATGGAAGTATACAATCATGGTACCAAAAAGAACTGGTTGATGTTCAACCATTTCAGGAGGTAGCATATGATCAAGAACCGATGGTACTGAAGGAAGAAGTCCAAGCCACGCTGAAAGCACTGGTGAAAAATGAGGCTCCAGGAATTGACAATATTGATTGAGATGTTTCAACAAATGCATGCAGCCCTGAAGGTACTCACTCATCTTTGCCAAGAAATTTGGAAGACAGCTACATGGCCAACTAACTGGAGGAGACCCGTATTTGTGCCCATTCCAAAGAAAGGTGATCCAACAGAATTAGGAAAGTATTGAGCAATATCATTAATATCACACACAAGTAAAATTTTGCTGAAGATAATTAAAAAACAATTGCAGCAGCACATCAACAGGGAATTGCCAGAAATTCAAGCCATATTCAGAAGAGGACATGAAACCAGGAATGTTATTGCTGATGTCGGATGGATCTTGGCTGAAAGCAGAAATTATCAAAAGATGTTTACCTGTGTTTTATTGACTATGCAAAATCATTCAACTCTGTGGATCATTACAAATTATAGATAAAATTGCGATGAATGGGAATCCCAGAACATTTAATTGTGCTCTTGAGGAACCTGTACACAGACCAAGAAGCAGTCATTGGAACAGAACAAGGGGATACTGCGTGGTTTAAAATCAGGAAAGGTGTGCATCAGGGTTGTATCCTTTAATCATATTTATTTAATCTGTTTGCTGGGCAAATAATCAGAAAAGCTGGACTACATGAAGAAGAATGCGGCATCTGGATTGGGGAAGGAAGACTCATTAAACCTGTGATATGCAGATGACACAACCTTGCTTGCTGAAAGTGAAGAGGACTTGAAGGACTTGCTGATGAAGATAAAAGGCTACTACAGCTTTCAGTATGGATCACACCTCAACATAAAGAAAACAGAAATCCTCACAACTGGACCAATAAGCGACGTCAAGATAAATGGAGAAAACATTGACGTTGTCAAGGATTTCATTGTATTTGGATCCACAGTCAATGCCTGTGGAAGCAGCAGTCAAGAAATCAAAGAAGATATTACATTGGGCAAATCTGTTGCCAAAGACCTCTTTAAAAGTGTGATAAAGCAAAGATGTCACTTTGAGGACTAGGTGTGCCTGACCCGAGCCATGGTATTTTCAGTCACCTTATATGAATGTGAAAGCTGGACAATGAATGAGAAAGACTGTAGAAGAATTGATGCTTTTGAATTATGGTATTGGTGAAGAATATTAACTATATTGTGGACTGCCAGAAGAATGAACAAATCTGACTTAGAAGAAGTACAACCAGAATATTCCTTAGAAGCAAGGAGGCAAGACTTCATCTCATGTACTTTGGACGTGCTATCAGGAGGGACCAGTCCCTGGAGAAGGACATTATGCTTGGTAAGTAGAGCGTCGATGAAATGAATTGACACAGTGGCTGCAACCATGGGCTTATGCACAGCAATAATTGTGAGGATGACATAGGACCTGGCTATGTGTGTTCTGTTGTACATAGGGTCACTATGAATTGAAACTGGCTCAACAGCTCCTAACAAGAACAACAGCATGAATCGGAATTAACTCAACGGCAACAGGAACGAGATTATACAAATATTGGTCAAGGCACTCTGGGAGCATGTAAGAGGTAGCAACCCGTTAGCTATTGAGGAAAACTCTTTAAAAAACATATTAATTTAAATATACTCCAGGTTCATGGTATTTTAAATTTTAGATATTTGATCGTTCACAATGGCTGGTGCATATTGTTTATCTTAGTTATATTACCATGGAAAACACAATTTTTAGCTCAATAATTAACATTTTAAGTTTTTTTGAGGTATAATTGATATACAGTAAGCTATAACTTTAGTGTACAATTTGGAGATTCGTGACATTTGTACACACCATCTCTGGAATCAAGATTTGAACATATCCATCACCCCAAAACTTTTCTCATGCCCTTCTGTAATCTACCCCTCTCTCCTGCCCATCCTCCCACGGCATTTCTTTCTTGCCTAATAATTGACATTAAATACAAATTTAAACCCTGGCACATTTCATTTTCATGTTGACATGGTAATTTTCCACTTACAGTACTTTTCCTGATGTTTTATCTTGATGACTTAAAACATCATGGCAATTTTCTGTGACTTAATTAGATAAAGTATTTGTATTTGGTCTCTCCCTTTCTGCTTTCTCCTTAGTTGAGCTTTGTGAGAAAACTGTTCTTTTGCTACTTTGCCTGATGGACTCTTGTACACATAGTGTTCTGATGGTTATCCTGGTTTCAATATGCTCAAATGATTAAAAGTCATGCTTTGGTGGTAGATAAGACTTCTCCCAACAGGAGAGAATAATCATAATATCATCTCTGTCTTAAAGAGCCAGAATGTGAGAAAGCCTTGGGTGAGCTGCTGCGTTATGTATTTCTTCTTTTTGGGCATGAGACTGTATTGGTCATTATGTCTTCTTAAGCGGTTTCACTGGGTGTCTACCACCATGTGGAGACAGGGAATCTTCTCTCCAGTTAGGAAGTGTCACCATCTAGACAAATCTTTGTTGCCGGAGTATAGATCTCTGTAGATACTTGGTGTAGTAAGTAGGACAAGTCCTAGGCCCATGGAGTGAGCTGAATGTGTTAGGGTTGGAAGCTCGTGTGCAAGTTTAACTATTTTTATCCTTCCTTTGGTTGCCGTGCCTATTTCCCTGTGATTCTCCTTTAATATTATTTAGCAGTCTCTTGAGATTTTTCAGGTTTTCTCAGCTGGGCCAGTGGGAACTGAGGGAAACTATTTTTAATTCATGTTAGCACCATCATGGAAGAGAGAGAAACCCAAGAGGAAGTTAAATTTCAGAACAAAGGAGTTGCCTGGTTGGTCACTTTCATTCCCTGTAAGAGAGACCTCCTTTCAGAGAGAAATTTGCGAAGATCTGCATTTTACTGTGTGTGGGCAGTGGAGTGATATTCCCTGACAAGCCTCTTTACTGACCTCTCCCTTTCCCAACTCCCACCAAAGTATACTCTATTTCATTGTTGCAGAGTCTTGATCTCAAATTTCTGGAAACTAATTGCTAAGATATGGGGGTGGTTCAGTGGAAAACTCTCCCCTTCCATGTGGGAGACCTGGGTTTGATTCCCAGCCAATGCACCTCACGCACAGCCACCACCCGGGGTCATTGGAGGCTTGTGTGTTGCTGTGATGCTGAACAGGTTTTACCGAAGCCTCCAGACTAAGACAGACTAGAAAGAAAGGCCTGGTGATCTACTTCCAAAAAGCAGCCATTGAAAACCCTATGGATCACCGTGGTCTGATTCCCAACCATTCATGAGAATGGTGCAGGACTCTGCAGTGTTTCATTCTGTTGTGCCTGGGGTCGCCATGGGTCAGGGCCGACTCAACAGCAGCTAATGGCAACAACAATTGGTAAGATAGCCCATCGAAGATTTGAGGATTTTCTCACAAAGATATTTTCATTTTAAATGAGAGCCCTTAAAGACTAAAGGATATTCTGTGCCAAAGGAATTATTGTTTAATGATGGAATTTCAGGTAAATGGAAACCAGCTGGGGCCTGGGACCTGCTCAGTGCTTGTTAAATTGCACCACCAATGTGATACTACTTATGTGCTCTAGATGTTTAGACAATATACATCTCTCTCTCTCTTTTTTTCTTATTTTTACGTATTACTTTTCCTTTATTAACTTATTTTTTTTAGTTGCATAAAACAATATTTATAAAATTGTATCATTGAGCCTATCACATTTAGAGTTATAATATACTTGACAATTATCACTGAAAGGAGGGTGAGAGAACGAATCTACAATGAGTAAGAAAATGACACCAAATTGTAATTCCAGTCCATTGGAAGAAATGACGAGAGCTGGAAATGGTAAACAAGAAGGTTAATATAAAAGATCTATAGATACATTTATTTTTTTCTCTGTTTTATTTAAAAGACATGAGATAACATAGAGTTAGGTTAATAACAGATACAGGTGTAATATATATGACATTATACATTTCTCTTACCACAATCTGGTTTTTAAATGTACTGTTCAGAATGAAAATCTAAGATTATTTGGCGGGAAATTTTACCTATACGTCCCAAGGTAACTATCAACTTCGAGTTTGAAAAAATGATAATCCATATACTGGTAGGTAGGTATCCATAAAGTACATGTGTATTTGTCAGTAAATTAAAGGTAAGGTTAAATGGTCCTAAGCTCTGTATTGGGTAGGTGTGTGGTCATGTTTTGTTTATGATATGTGCAAATTACAAATTCTGAAACCAGCACCATAATTCTTTGAAAAGTGTGTGATCCTAGAATTTTGTAGGCTATTTACTTATTTCTACTTCATTTTAGTCAGAAAATGTTAGAGGACTACAATGAATAGGTTATAAAAGTCGCCTCCAAGAGGACTTACATGTTTGCTTAGCCGTATGTGAGATTTTTATTTTCTAATTTCATTGACATTTAACTTTTAGGCCTTCAGAGGATGACTACCTTCAGATTATCACAAATATACAGAGCTGTCCTTGGAAACGACAAGCAGAAGAATATGAGAATTTTAGGTAAAAAATTCATAAATAATATGAGATGAAAATGTTTTGTGTACTTGCTTTGTAGGGAAAATAGTCATTGTATTGTTTAAACAAAAGTAGAAGGGGTTACCTGGCAATCAGGATGATTAATTCTAAGACTCCTGGTATTCCTGTGTATTTGATACTATTAACCTTACCCAATCTCTCCATTCCATTGCCATCTCTGGCATAGAAATTGGTATTATATTAAAAAAGAACCCATTGCCGTCAGGTCACTTCCGACTCAGTGACCGTAGAGGACAGAGTAGAACTGGCCCATAGAGGTTTAAAGGAGCACCTGGTTGATTTGAACTGCCGACCTTTGGGTTAGCAGCTGAACTCTTATCTACTACGCCACCAGGGTTTCCAGTGTTATATTACTGAAATTAATTTAAAAAATTCTAAATTCAAAAGAAATTTTTTTTGGCTAGTTTATGGAGGTTGCCTGGTTTTGGTCCATTGATATTTGGTGTGTGTATATACAAGGAGGCTTGGTGTCACAGTGGTTAAGTGCTCAGCTGCTAATAGGAAGGTTAGTGACTCAATCCAACCCAGTGGCTCCGTGGGAGAAAGATATGGCAATCTCCTTCCGTAAAGATTACAGCCTAGAAAACCCTATGGGGCCGTTCATCTTTGTCACTGAGTGAGAATCAACTTGATGGCATCCAGCAACACCAACATGGATATACATATGTATGAATTATGTAAATAATACATAATAGCATTAGGGAATGTTTGGAAAACAGAGAGAAAAGTAACCATAATTCCATCACTTTAGAACAAAAACTATTCTTGTTTCTACATCTTCTCTTCCAGATCTTCTCACTAGTTTTTTAAAACAGGCATCATTAAGGAGCAGGCATTACTCAAGGTAATAACCTGGAGAGGAGCCTTCAGCCTGACAAAACTAGGCTATTGATTGGTAATTATAGAGCTGTTTGTTGTGCTTGGATGACTTGTAGCCCATCCAACAGAAATATATTTTGTTAAAGTAATATGCTGCGAGGGTGTATGGCTACTTATCTGGTACCTATCCCCGTACCCCACCCCCACACAAGCACATTGTCTGTATGCTTACCTGGTCTAGATTGCTCTGCTTTTATTGCCACATTCTGACTCTGTTCTTTGCTGTGCATCCCACACAAGTTTTATCCTGCATCAGGTTATTTTACTGCTACCCAGAGGTATCTATCTTTACCTGTTTATATTTTCCAAATTCACTTTAAGCATCAAGTCTTATAAAAATCTTATTAAAGAGACCTTCCCAAGACCAAACCTGTTGCCGTTGAGTCAATTCTGACTCATGGTGACTCTATAGGACAGAGTGGAACTGCCTCCATTATTATTTTTTTAATATGATTAATTTTATTAGTTAAACTGACAAACGCTTTTAGAAATTGCTTATGCAATTTTGCACTCCTGCCAGCAATATATGAGCTTTCCAGGTGCTCAATATTTTGCCAGCATTTAATATCTGTCTTTATTTATTTATTTTTTACTACACATATTGTTTTATGACATTGGTTAACAACCCTACCACATGTCAACACTTTCCCTTCTGGAACCTGGGTTCCCTGTTACCATCTTTCCTGTCCCATCCTGCCTTCTAGACTATGCCCCTGGGCTGGTGTGCCCCTTTACTCTTGTTTTATGGGCTTATCTAATCTTTGGCTGAGGCGTGAACCTCGGGAGTGACTTCATTTTTGAGCTAAAAGGGTGTCTAGGGGCCATACTCTCGGGGTTTCTCCAGTCTCTGTCAGGCCAGCAAGCCTGGTCTTTTTTTTTTTTTTTTTTTTGAGAATTAGAGTTTTGTTCTGCATTTTTCCCCAGGTCTGTCCAGGACCGTCTATTGTGATTCCTGTCAGAACAGTCAGTGGTGGTAGCCAGGCACCATCTCATTGTACTGGACTCAGTCTGGTGGATGCCATGGTAGTTGTGGTCCATTAGTTCTTTGGATTAATCTTTGCCTTGTGTCTTTAGTTTTCTTCATTCTCTCTTCCTCCCAGTGGAGTGAGACCAGTGGAGTACCTTCAATGGCCGCTCACAGGCTTTTAAGACCCCAGATACTATTAACCAAAGTAGAATGTAGAACATTTTCTTTATAAACTGTGTTGTGCCAGTTGAGCTAGATGTCCCCCTAAAACACGGTTCCCAGCCCTCAGCCCAGTAATTCAGTCCCTCATGGAGTTTGGATGTGTCTTTGAAGCTCACATGACCTTACCTTGGTCAAGTTGTGCTGACTTCCCCAGTATTATGTGCTGTCTTACCCTTCACCAAAATTATCACTTATCTATTGTCTATTTAGTGTTTTTCCATCTCCACCCCTCCCCTGCCTCATAACCATCAAAGATTGTTTCTTTCTATTTGTAAACCTTTTCATGAGTTTTCATAATAGTGGTCTCATACAATATTTTTCCTTTTGTGATTGATTTATTTCACTCAGCATAATGCCCTCCAGATTCATCCATGTTATGAGATGCTTCACAGATTCATCATTGTTTTTCATTGTTGAATAATACTCCATTGTGTGTATGTACCATAGTTTGCTTATCCATTCATCTGTTGATGGGCATCTAGGTTGTTTCCATCTTTTTGCTATTGTGAATAATGCTGCAGTGAACATGGGTATGCATACGCATGGGTATGACGACTCTTATTCTCTTATTTCGATCTCCCCGTACCCTCTCCAACATTTGTTATTTTCTTTTTGTGCCACTGATGCCATGGTGAGATGGTATCTCACTGTGGCTTTGATTTGCGTTTCTCTAATGGCTAGTGGTTGTTAGTGTTTCCTCATATGTCTGTTAGCCACTTGAATGTCTTCCTTGGTGAAGTGTCTGTTCATTTCCTTTACCTGTTTTTTTTCATTTGTTTTGTTTTTCTAGATTTTGTTTTTACTTGGACTTTATGTTTTCTTCTTTATTTTGATGAATAGGTTTGTTATCTTTTTTTGTGGTTACCTTGAAATTTACCCTTATCTTCCTAGGTTTGAACCGTTAATTATTATTTGGTAGCCCCTTCCCTTCCTCTCCGCTAGAAAGTTCTATACCTACACCATTTATTCAGTCTTTATTGTTCCGATGTTGTTGTCATTTACAGATTGACTTCCGTAGTTCCCTGTTGTAATTCTTTTGGTTTTGGATAGTCCTTGAGAGTTCATTTCCTGGGTTGGTATCTGGTTGGAATGATCTCGTGTCCTAGATTCAGGCTGCAGTCTGTTGTTGTTTGTTCTCAAACCAAAGGACTCCCTTTAATAATTCTTGTAAGTTTGATTTTGTTTTTACATATTCCCTTAATTTCTGTTTATCTGGAAATGTCCTGATTTCACCATCATATTTGAATGAGAGTTTTGCAGGATATATTATTCTTGGTTGGCAATTTTTTTCTCTCAAGGTTTTATGTATGTCATCCCATTACCTTCTTACTTGTGTGTTTTCTGGCGAATAACTGGAGCTTAGTATTATTTGCTTTCCCTCTGTACATGACTTTTCATTTTTCTTGAGCTGCTCTCAGGATTCTTTCTTTGTCTTTTGTTTTAGCGAGTGTGGTTATGATATGCCTTGGTGATTTTCTTTAGAGTTCTATCCTATATGGGATTCATTGAGCTTCTTGGGTGGTCAGCTTTTCACCATTCATGATATAAGTGAAGTTTTCTGTCAGCAATTCTTCAATGATCCTTTCTGTGTTTTCTGATTTCTCTCTCTGTTCTGGAACTCCGATCACTTGCAGATTTTTGGTTTTGAATGTATCCCACATCATTCTCATAGTTTCTTCATTTTTTTTTCCTGATTTTTCCTCACACCAACTGCTATCCAAGTGTTTGTCTTCAATTTCACTGACCCTGTCTTCCATTGTTTCAAACCTGCTTCTCAGCCCTTCTATGACACTGCCCATTTCTGAAATCTTGCTGTTTATCTTTTTAATTTCTAATCGTTGTTTTTGTATGATTTCTAATTGTGAATTTATTTTGATTTTTTTCCTGTATTATTTTCCTGAATTCTTCCATTTTTGATCTGTATTTTTAATGAAATTTTCTGCCTTTTCTATGAATTTGTCTTTTTTCCTCATTTTTGTCTGCTTTTTGTTTCAGCTCTTGGATAACTCTGAATAGTAAAGATTTGAATTCCCTATCAGGTAGTCCTACTGCCTTTTCTTCTACTGGAAAGTCATCTGGTGTTTTATTTTGAATGCCTACTGGAACCATCCTGTCCTATTTTGTATATGTTTTAATATTGTCTGCTGTCTTTGGGACATTCAGTAGTCATATTCTTCATATTGATTGTGGATTTGTTTGTTTCATCCTGCTTTTTTTTATTTGGTTATGTCTGAGCAGACAAGCTACTCATTCTTTGTTGTTTGCTCATCTGTGGGCAAGATACTTTTAACCTTTGTCCAATGGGCTGGGCCAGTTGCTCAGCTATAGTGCAGCAGGGCAGGTCCAGTTGAGGGGGGCTGGGATGGGTTGTTTGTGGCTGGGCCAACAGGGCAGGCTGAGAGTCCATGCTGCAGATCCTGGCAGGCCATACCTGTGCTGCTTTGGAGTGTGATGTTCAGCACACAGTGCAAGTACGTAGGAAGGAGGGTGGGGTTGTGATGTGTGGAGCTAAGACAGGCATGGGAAAGAAAATAGAGAGGAGAGAGAAACAGGAGCCAAAAAATGAACAAACGAAAAAAGAGCGCTAAGGGAGGGAGCTCATTGTTACAATGGAGAGATGAGAAACCAAGAAATGGAGTAAAACAAGAAGGATAAGAGGAAATTAAAATAAAAATTAAAAAAAAAGCCCCCAGGGATCCCACCAGTGCAGGTGCACAGACCAGGGAAGTATGGCCTGGCTACAGGGGGCTCCCGAGCCTCAAAAAGAAAAAGAAAAGGAAACAAAACAAAACAGAATAGAACAAAACAAAATAAATCAAACACAAGCAAAAGAAACAAACCCAACAAAAAAGGGGAAAAAAAGGCCCTGAGGATCCCATCAATGTGGTGGGGGAAGTAGTTCCTCAGTCAAGTGGTGCTTCACAGCCTTTCAAGAAGAAGCAAAGATGTCACATGGAGCTAGGTGTTTGAGAGAAAGGAGGGGGAGGAGGTGAGAGTCAGGGAAGAAATCAAAAGAAGCGGAGAAAAGCAACACTAGCAACAAAGAAATGGCACTGAGAGAGCAGACCAATGTGGGTGGGGTGAATCCAAGTGGCACAGAGCCAAAGCCAATGCCTCCCAGCCAAGAGACTGCATGCCCCCATAATCTTTACAGAAGCAGACTGCCACATCTTTCTCCCACGGAGCAGCTGGTGGGTTCAAACTGCTGACCTTTCAGTTATCAGCTGACTGCTTAACCACTGCACCACCAGGGCTTCCAAAGACACCTTGCTTTCCCCTAAAATACTCTAAGAAATATCTCTGCTTGGTTCTGTTTATTGTGGGATAGCAACTCTTCCCGTTTACAGGATGCTGTAGCTCTGCCTGTCCCTGCTTCAGCCAGTGTACACTGGTGGCCTTGGACCACTGTCTTAGATTCTGCTGCCAGCTCTGCTCAGTTCCCATTGGATGGAAGAGTAACTTTCTGACTGAGTCCGAGCTAAAAGTGAGTATCTTCCTCCTGTTGTGTAGACAGAGACCCTGGGTAGAATGGGTAATGCACTCTGTTGCTAACCGAAAAGTTGAGGGTTGGAGTCCACCCAGAAGTGCCTTGGAAGATAGGTTTGGCAATGTACTCCTAAAAAATCAGCCATTGAAAACCCTGTGGAGCACAGTTCTGCTTTGACACACACAGAGTCTCCATGAGTTGGAATCAACTCAACCTATTAGCATACACATTGATGTCAGGATTACATGTAGCATGTCTTAAGCATCTTTCTTAACCTTGACATTTGAGGGTGAGGGGTGGGAAAGAGGATTTCTGCTTAACTATTTCATTTCCAGAATATTTATGCTACACAGTCCTACTTAAGACTGGATTTGGGAGATCCTGGTGACAGAGAGACCAGATAGACTGTTGCATAGACAGTGGTAGCCTAATGAACACAGGGTCAGTAGGTGGCCTTTATGGATGTGTAGGGCAGGCAAAAAAGAAAGAGGAAGATATTGAGGGATTGAGGATCAATCCAAGATGATTAGCTAGAAAGACTCGATGAGTAGTGACACCGATAATCAAAGCAGGGTACAGGAGCTTCTGCTTCTGGCTATTAAATTGATTCAGATCAAGCCTCTTGAGAGTAATATAAAGAACCAGACAAAGTATACTAAAACCCATCTGAACACACAGGAGATCACCAAGGGAGAGAGAATTTACAGGACCAGGATCAAGAAGAAGAGGGAAGCCAAGGGAGGTGAGACAAGCATCTGGGGCTGCTTTTTTTTCAAAAGGAACCCACCTATTCCAAAAGCAGAAGCATGACTGTGAGGCTGCGCTGAAAAGCTAAGAAGTCACATGGGGCTGGGGCACAATAAAGGGTGGGGTCTACCAAAGAGGAGGTGCCAAGGAAATGGAGGCTTTGGCTCTGGACCCATAAGGGCTACACCCTATGTCTTAGTTTTTAGTGTTGCTATAACAAAAATACCACAAGTGGATGGCTTTAACAAACAGAAATTTATTTTCTCACAGTTTAGGGGGCTAGAAGTCTGAATTCAAGGTGTCAGCTGTAGGAGAAGGCTGTTTCTTCTCTGTCAACTCTGGGGGAAAGTCCTTGTCTCTTTTCAGCTTCTATTCATCAATTCCTTGGTGATGTTCGTGTGGCGTGTACTTCCCCCTCCACATATGCTTCCTTCTCTGTGCCTAATCTGCTCTTTTTATGTCTCAAAGGTGATTGGTTTAAGAGACACCCTACACTGATATGGTCTTATTAACATAACAATGAAAGTTCTATTCCCAAGTGGGATTACATCCAAGGGTATAGGAGTTTAGGATTCACAACAATATTTTGGGGGGACACAATTCAGTCCATGAAAAAGGACCCTAGAAAAGTCCATCAGAATGCCTGAAGCCCAAATTATAATCATTCCATCCACCATGGGATTGAGGAGATCTTCCCTTAGCCCGGATGCCTGATTGAAACAAAAGTAAATCCTCGCTGGACAAAGGTAACTTCATGCAGAGCCTCAGATATCTCTGCAAGTTTTCACACATTATCTCTGTCTCGATTGAAAAATATGCATATTGGTGACTGTCTGCCACTACTGACCACTCTGACAGGAATCACAATAGAGGATCCCAGACAGAGCTGGAAAAAAATGTAGAACAAAATTCAAATTCACAAACAAAACAAAAAACAGACCAGACTTACTGGTCTGATGATGACTGGAGGACCCCTGAGATTATGGCCCCTGGACACCCTGCTAACTCAGAACTGAAGCTACTCCCGAAGTCCACCTTTAGCCAAAGATTAGACAGGCCTATAAAACAGACAATAACATGTGTGAGGAAAGTGCTTCTTAGATCAATCAAGTATACGAGACCAAATGGGCAACACCTGCCCAAAAGCAAAGACTGAAGGCAGGAAGGGACAGGGAAACTGGATGAATGGACACGGGAGAACCCAGGGTGAAAAGGGAAAGGGAGAGAGTGCTGACACATTGCCAGGATTGCAACCAATGTCACAAAAGAATTTGTGTATAAAATTTTTTGAATGAAAAACTAATTTGCACTATAAACTTTCACCTAAAACACAATAAATTTAAAAAGAAACACACATTCAGATACCACTTCATACCCACTAAGATAGTTATTATAAAATTTTTTTAATGGAAAATAAGAAGAAAAATATCTATATATACATATCGATATGATTATTATTGTTGTTTTTAGTTGCTGTGAAGTGGTGACCCCATGTGTTACAGACCCCATGTGTTACAGAGTGGAACTGCTCCAGAGGGTTTTCTTGGCTATAACCTTCACAGAAGCAGATCACCAGGCCTTTGCTGCTGCAGTACCGCTGGGCAGGTTTGAACCACCAACCTACTGGTTAGCAGTGAAGCACAAACCCTTTGCACCACCCAGGAAATTCTAAAATATATATGTTCTCTATTAAATTTTTTTCTTCCTTCCATTCATTCTTTCCTTCCTTCCTTCTTTATTTTTTAAACAAAAATCTCCTCAAATCCAAAGCTGCGTGAGTCACTGCTGCAGATGTTGATGGATAGAAGTGTATAGATTGATTGTATGTAGACAAAACAGCCATCTTTACCTTAGTGCCATCTCAGTATAAAAAGCCTATCAGTAACCATGACAGTTCCCCAACTGCCTGTTCATCTCTTCAGGGCCAATTGAAGTAAACATCTGGGGCCATAACACTTATTGTTTGTTGTCATTCAAAAGAACAGCCATGGTGACATTTATTTACATAAATATTTATTATATTTTAATGTTCTTTTTATGGGCGTATTTGTAAAATGAGTTATATAAACTCTCAACAGAAGTCTGTGCAATTAAATCTTATCAAATAATCCACTTTTCTAAATATTTACTGGCCAAATTTGAGGAGTCTCTGGATTATTTATAACTCTGGCATTATAAAAATGTCCCCTATTATTATGACTGTCAATTAGCTAAATAGATTTCTGTTCCATTTATTCATGTCATTTTATACAAAATTGAAGAAGAGTGAAATGTAAGCCTTAAAGTGGTGGCAGTATTCTTATAGCAGCAATTACAAAAGTTACAATAAATTCTGAAGAATATGAGCAAGTGAATGTATTCTAAATTCATCTGCAGCCTGATTGTTGAAGCTTCCAACAGTTGACACCTGGGGGCTGTTTGAAGATTCTGGGACTGCTGTGGTCACGAGCTCTAAAAGATAGCTCTTTTAAAAGTGATTTTTCCTAAATAAATATGCTACTTGCTAGCAAAGGGGGTGAAATTTATTCATCAACAAGCATCTGCTGAGGGTTTACTACGTCAAAGTACCATAGTTCTCAGGGTCTAGTACTGTGCCCAGCACCAAGTAGAGCCTCAGTAAATATGTATTAAATAAATGGGTACAGAGAAACAAACAAGAGAAATGCAGGGTTTTGTTATTGATCTCGAAAAACTCATCAATTTGAATATTTATGAGTTAGTGTCAAAATGAGTGACTTAGACGAATATTGCCAGATGACTGTGGGATATAATTTCTCAAAATGTTTTGTGGGAAGAGGCATGCTGTACATATCAGGAACCCTAAAGAGATAGTCCTAGCAAGGGAATGACATGATGATTTAGTTTTTAGAGAAAGTACTGTTATTGTTAGCTGCCACAGAGTTGGCACCCAGCTCATGGTGACCTCGTGCGCAGCGGAACAAAATGTTGCCTGGTCCTCTGCCGTCCCCATGATTGGTTGCAGATCAAACCATTGAAATCCATAGAATTTTCATTGGCTGATTTTTGGAAGTAAATCACTAGGCCTTTCTTCCTAGGAAAAGCATACCGTCAGCATAATGCTGAGTGAGTTGAGGTATTAGGAGGGAATGAGTAGGCTGAAGCCAGGCCAGAGCAGTTAGGTTATAGAAGGGTGATTGTAGGATGGTGAGGACCTAAGGTGTCAATGGTAGCTACTAGGATTCAAGGGAAGGACGCTTGACTGTGAGCTCTTTGAGGGCACAGTATATTTTATTTATCTTCTATTCTCTAGTGCTTAGCCCGTAGATGATACCCAATAAATAGCTGTTGTCTGCACAATTGACAAATTGGCAGGAATTGGTTGCTTATTGACTCCCGGTTTTCTAATTGAAGGAGAAGAAAAAGAGTTAAAGACAAATGAGAAATTTTGGGTCTGGTTGATGAATAGTAGTGGTGTTGATAAATAGAAGGATTTTCAAGGGAAACAGATTTCAAGAAGATAAGCCTATTTTGGACAGGCTGTGTTTGAGCTGACATTGGGACAACCAGATGCAGAAGGCCATTGTTTGGTCTAGGATAAATACAAACGCTAAGAAAAAATTGCCTTTCCCCCAAAAGAAAAGCCACGGCACTTTAAATCTGTTTTTGTTGTTGTTGTTTGGTTTTTATGTAAGAAAATATGGCTCTTTAAAACCTATCTTCTCTACAGTCCTTTTTTTCCCACCATGATGGTATTGAGCCCTGGTGGCACAGTGGTTAAAAGCTCAGCTGCCAGGTTTGAATCCAGCAGCCACTCCTCGGGAACCCTATGGGGCAGTTCTGCTCTTCTCTGTAGGGTCACTATGAGTCAGAATCGACTCAGTGGCAGCAGATTTGGTATTTTTTTGTTTGTATATGATAGTGTTTGCCCTCTTTTTCTAGATTGTTAAACTTCTATTCATTGATCATTTAATTGTGGGTCTGAGAACTTGTAGCCTGGAGTTTGAGTCCTAACTTCTCTGGGCCTTTACCTGGAAACACGAGAGTTTTAACTAGAGACATTCTTAATCTGAGGTCCATGTCAGTGGTTCTATAAAAAGCCCCTTAAATTGTATGTGAAATTTTGTTCATGTTTCTGGGAAGAGGGTCCGTCACTTTCAACAGATTCTCAAGGAGTCTGTGACCTCCCCAAAAGGACTTAAGTGTTTCTAAGAGCTCTTCTGGATCTGAGGCTCTGTTTGCTTTGGGATTAAGTTGCTTGTTTCACCTTCCATTTAGGCATGGTTTTCACAAGCTTGTCCCTGGGTGATGCAAACTGTTAATGAACTTGGCTACTAACTGAAAGGTTGGTGATTTAAGTCCACGCAGAGTTGCCTCATAATAAAGGCCTGGTGATTTGCTTCCAACAAATCAGCCATCGGAAACTCTAGGCCATAGTTCTACTCTGACACACATAGGGTCACCATAAGTCAGAATCTACTCGATGGCAATGGGTTTATCACAAGTTGAGGTGGGCACTGGCTCAGATTTATCCCTTTTTGCCATTCAGATATTCCAAGGTTCAGTTATGAGTTGGCATTTTTGTGAGTTCTTAGTTGAACCTAGTTAAAGATTTATGTAAGAGTTGAAGATGTCCAAACTCCTCTTTTTTTCTTTGCATCTAATTTCATTTGCACATAGCTGTGCAAAGCCAAGAATGTTGAGGTATCTGCATTTTGCTTTGAAAATCATTTCTTGATTCTCCTATTACCTTTTTTCCCCAACAAGCCAATGCACATGTAACAACAATAACAACAACAACAACAAAAACTCATTGCCATTGAGTTGATTCCAACTCACAACAACCCTATAGGACAGATTAGAACTGCCCCATGGGGTTTCCAAGGAGCGACTGGTAGATTTGAACTGCCGACCTTTTGGTTAGCAGCCATAGCTCTCCACCAGTGCACCACCAGGGCTCCACTGGGATTTTAGTCTAAGGAATTGTGGCTCTTGACAGTCTCTCCTTCTCTTTTCTAGAAACTAGGGGATAATCATTTGCTTGAGCATGACACAGAAATATTTAGGAATAACACTGGGATGCTTACGTTTATATTAAACATTATAGGAAACACCTCCTACTCCTCCTTCCCCACTTCCTCGGCTTCACCCTTGAAGGCTCCTTTGTGAAGCTCTGGAAACTTCTGGTAAGCAGGTTTTATCCCAGGCAGAAAATCTTTGAACTTCAGTAATTAGTCTTAGATTCCCTAGGTAACTTGCATGGTAATGACTGCATTAACCGTCTTGAATGGTTTTCAAACGTAAAAGAACTGTATTCTTTTGTGTAACCAATTATGGAAAACTCATAGGTACACAAGCAACAGCGCTTCATTTTCATTTTACTTTCACATTTCTTTTCAGAAACCTTCACAATTGTTTTGCTTTTCAGTTTCTTTTGGATCCTCTAACACCATTTGATTTCATAGACTGGGCTAGAATGCAAGGTGACTGAATATGATCAATCACATATTTACTGACAGCTTAGTTTTTTTAGTGGCAGGAAACAGCACATTTATGTAAAAGCACACATTTATTTTAAGACTCATGCAAATGAGATACCTTTCAAATTACCATTACCAGCAAGTATTTTGTCCTTGATTACTTTGTTATGGATAACTATTACATGGAAGCAATTTTATTAAATCTCAAATTATCCCCGTAGGTTTGATTAAATTAAAAGTTTCTAAAAAGTTATTCCTTTGTTTTCCCTCTGTGTTGGATATATATACGTATAAAAAATTCTAATGCTATATCAGTAGCATTAGATTTTTCTAAAATATTTCATTGATATTTCTAAAATAATAATAATGACAAATAACAATAACAGCCAGTGTGTTGCTTTAGTTTTATTTGAACTCCTTGGAAGACCTAGTATTACACAAAATGTACTTACATTTGTTTTTTATGACAAGACATTTATATTACTAAAACAGTGTCATTTAATGGTCTAGCTTTGCAAAAAGATATAAATTCTATAAATAAATATATGGGTAAGTTAATCAATATTTTGTAAGAAATTATAGCTTGGCCAACCAAACTTAATTTAACCAACAAAACTTGCAACTATCTTCTGAAATATTTCTCCAAAAGCAATAGTTACGGTTTGATTTTGGTTAGTATTTTGCAAGTTTACACTTTTTTTTTCTTTCAACCTTCACTTAGTGAACATTATTACATTCTAGGCATTGTGTCCTGTAGCACAGATTTCTTGGGGAGAAGCAAAAGCCACCTCTATTAGGAACTTCATTTGATTATGCAAGACTCCTACTCCCTTACCTGCCAGTGCCTTTCAGTGTTTACTAGGATTCATACAGGATGACTCTGATGATGGCTCTAGGCAATATATATATACATTTTTAATTTAGGAAGATGTGTGTCCTTTATGATAGGTGCCTTGGGTCCGTTCTCACTTTGAAAAAGCTTTTGCTCGTTTCCCCTGCGTCGAGTCCTTTTTTTGCTGTTAATATCCTGTCATATCACCTTCTATTTGTCATGCCATCCCACATGCCTGTGCATTTAGAGAACCAACAAAAGCCATACCATGTCATTACTTCTGCTGGATTTAATAACAGAAACTGGCTCTTGTACATTTAGGGACTGTTTCCCCTCCTTAGTCTTCAGAATATAAACTTTGCCATAAAAAAAAAAAAAAGGCATCAAGCTTACCTGAGATCCACTGATTCTAAGTTTTATTTCAAAATTTATCTCCCAAGTGGTATTCAATATTAATTATATTGATTTTTTGCTCCCATGTCAGATAAGCCTCCTTCTAGACTGCCTTGTCTTTCAAACTCTCTGCTCCTTATCATGTTGCTTGCAGTGTCTTCATTAGTACCTTACATTGCTAATGTAATGTACACTAGTACAATCTCCAAGTATATAGATTTTTCTTCAGTGTTTCAATATTGCTCTTTTTCTTGAGTTTTGTATTTCAAATGACTTCCTTTCTTCTGCTTTGACAATCATATTCCTTTATATTTTATTTTATCTTGGTTTAGTTCTGTGTTCTACTCAAATATATGAGCTGATCATTCGTAAACTTAAAAAAAAAAAATCAGTGCCCACAGTATCTATAACGGGAAAAACTCAGTCATCTGAGCTGCTGACTGAATTTGATCTTTATTAATTCTCTCTCATTAGACAGAAACTTGTGTTGATTTCATATTGAGCATTGGACCTCTTGGACATTTTTACGACTTCCAGGTTATAAAGCAGAATTTTGAGTGAGATGAGGTATAGCGAGGATCAACTTTTAGCGAAATTGCCAAGTATGTGAAGGATTAATTCATTTATTTTATATTTAAAAACACATTGAACATCTTCTCTGTGTAGGTGCCTGGGTTTACTTCCACCTCCCTTTCCTGCCCTTCTATAAATTTTCTCAGCTGCTCTTCTCTGCTGTCTTGCCTTGGGTCCCAGGGATGCCATGTCAGGTATCCATGTTCCCAACTGTTCTCTCCCTCACCCTTCCTTTAAACTGCAGTTACTCTGTGCTAGACCTCGGCTGACATGTGATACATTAATTCATGTTAAAACGTGAGTGATTAATGGACTAGCTCTGGAAGGAAAGGAAGCAAACAAAAGCTTACTGAGCACCTACCACATGCCAGCCATGGTGCTTGGCACTTAAAAAAAAATTACATCCTTTAGTCTGAACAGCAACTCGTGAATTACATGCTATAATCCCCATTTTACTGATGAGCAAACTAAAGCCTAAAGAGGTTAGGCCACCTGTGTTCTACACATCTTCACTTGGATTTCTTACTGGCAGCTCAGACTCAACGTGTAAAAAAAATTGACCTTCCTTTCATGATCCACTCCTCTTCGTTTTGTGTTCCCTTCCCTGACTTGGTCAAAATCTCATGTCTAGCCAATTGTCCAAGCCAGAAACCCAAATTCATCATTAATTCTGCCCATTCTATGCCTGCTTCATTAGTATTTTACCTATCTGTCTTCCCTTCAGCTCTACCAACATTATCCTTCCCCCAGATTACATTGTGGTTTCCTTAGGTCAGCCTCCCTTCAGTGTTGTTTTTCTTCGATACAGTCTGCCCTTTACAACTGAAATAATCATGCTACAACACTTGATCATAAAAAAAAAATCATATGTATGAACTAACCCCAGCACCCTCCCCCACCTCCAAAATCACCTACAACGATGATAACACTGAACTGACCTTTGTTTATCTCTTTCAAACTCTTCTCTTGCCACAACTCCTACTGTGCTCTGTGCTCCAGCCACATTGGATTACTTTGCACTTTCTTCAAGGAGCCATGTTCTTTCTTAGATCTGGTGCTTTGAACTTGTTGATTCTTTTGCCTGCAATGCTTTTCTCCCCCACTTGACCCCTCATCCTCTGACTATCTCCCAGGCTTCTTTTGCTCGTTTGTTACCCTGAAGAGCCTTCCCTAGACCCACAATATGAGTTAAGTATTCCTGGTGGCACAGTGGTTAGGAGCTACAGTGAGCTACAGCTGCTAACCAAAAGGTTGGCAGTTCGAACCCACCAGCCACTCCTATGGGGCAGTTCTACTCTGTCCTATAGGGTCACAATGAGTCAGAATTGACTTGACAGCAACAGGTTAGTTTTTTGTTTTTTGGGTTAACTCATATTGGCATTCCATATCACCCTGTGATGACTCTTTTTTTGTACCATCGTAGCTGCACTGAAATTGTGTACTTAACGTTCATTCCCATGCACCTTAAGAGGAGGGACTACTTCATAGTCATAGACCTAAAATAGTTTCAGTTAGTCAAGTAAAGATTTGTAAGCAGGATGGAGGAAGAAAGGATAGAGAGGAACATATATATACATGAGGCATTTACAGAGTCTCAAAAGGAAGGAAGGATGTGCCATTTTCAGGCATCTGGTGTCATGGTATGTGGTGCCCTATGAATTTGAACTTCATCTTATATGTGATAGTGTAATAATTGAAGGTTAAATATAGCTATCGTGGTTATAAGGAGCCCTGGTGGCACAATGGTTAGGTGCTTGGCTGGTAACTGAGAGGCTGGCAATTAGAACACACCCATTGGTTCCCCAGGAGAAAGACTTGGTGATCTACTTCCGTAAGGATTACAGCCAAGAAAACCCTATGCGCTAGTTCTACTTTGTCACATGCTGTGAGCCAGAATCAACTCAACAGCACCCAACATTAAGAACAACACAGCGTCATGGTTACAGTGATGAAAGATATCTTTGATTCTGGAGGGAATTTCACCATTTTTTTGTTTTCTACATTTAACAGGACACAGAGGCTCAGAGAATTTTCCATGTTGTCGTTGCTTGTAAATGAGGGAACTGGATCTGTAATCTGAGAATTCTGTCTCTTGATCTATTGTCAATGCTGTCATAACTTGCCAACAATTTTCTTTAGCATGCTTCATCTGACAGAATGGGCTAGACGAAGGACCTCCCCTATACTAGGCCAGGTGAAGTGATGAAGGCTTGGGTTAAGGGACCCCATAAAGTGATCCAGAAGAGAGACTGGGATGGGGTGGTGGCAGGTAGCATGTAGCAGTTCCAGGGAACAGGAAAAGTGACAAGATGGTGACAGCTGTTGTAGCCTGATGATTTCCTTGGCTGTCCTGGATGCCATGCCTTCCCTTCTGTGTCTAACTAGTTTCATTAAGAACAATCACTGATATCTGACTTTCTAATTCTAAATGCATAGGCCATTCCACCTTCCTAATTTTGTGAGAGAACCAGGAATTTGAAGATAAAACTGCTACCTTGATTAGTTGTCATGGATTAACCTGAAACGGGGATAACTATCAGCTCCCCATCCCGCTCTTCAGTGTGATGCCAGCTGGATAATTACACAAACTAACAACGGATCCCCTCTGGGTTGCTGGAGAGTCTCACAGTGTTTAGAGCCATCAGTTCAATCTTGTGAATCACCTCTATTTTAACTTAGGCATAGACATGTTGCTATAAAGACCTGGTGTCTGTTTGAACCCTTAATTCTTCTAATTTGTTGAGGCTGAAATGGAATGTTTTAATGACTTTGAAACCCCTATATAAATCAGTAGAATTCTTAGATCACTGTATTCTTAATAACACAAATTACTCCTTCAATTTGAAACACACATTCATTGTGAGCCAATTGATGCTAAAATCACTGTCTTTTAGCATGCCATCTTGTTTTATTTTTCATTTCAATTCTTACACACTTGAAGGCTCTTTTTCCTTGACTACACAGCCAAACGCTGAAAAGAGTTGTCTGTACTCACTCTTTCATATTGTTGTTTTTGTTGTTAGGTGCCATCTAGTTGGTTCCAACTCATAGCGACCCTATGCACAATGGAACGAAACACTGCCCAGTCCTGAGCCATCCTTACGATCCTTGTTATTGTTGAGCTCATTGTTGCAGACACTATGTCAGTTCACCTCGTTGAAGGTCTTTCTGTTTTCCGCTGACCCTGTACTTTGCCAAGCGAGATGTCCTTCTCCAGGGACTGATCCCTCCTGACAAAATGTCCAAAGTATGTAAGGTGCACTCTAGCCATCCTTGCTTCTAAGGAGCATTCTGGTTGCACTTTTTCCAAGACAGATTTGTTTGTTCTTTTGGCAGTCCACGGTATATTCAATATTCTTCGCCATCATCACAATTGAAAGGCATCAATTCTTCAGTCTTCCTTATTCATTGTCCAGCTTTCATATGCATATGATGCAATTGAAAATACCATGGCTTGGGTCAGGCACACCTCACTCTTCAAGGTGTCATCTTTGCTTTTCAACACTTTAAAGAGGTCGTTTGCAGCAGATTTACCCAATGCAACGTGTTGTCTGATTTCTTGACTGCTGCTTCCATGGCTGTTGACTGTGGATCCAAGTAAAATGAAATCCTTGACAACTTCAATCTTTTCTCCGTTTATCATGATGTTGCTCATTGGTCCAGTTGTGAGGATTTTTGTTTTCTTTATGTTGAGGTGCAGTCCATACTGAAGGCTGTGGTCTCTGATCTTCATTAGTAAGTGCTTCAAGTCCTCTTCACTTTCGGCAAGCAAGGTTGTGTCATTTGCATAATGCAGGTTGTTAATGAGTCTTCCTCCAATCCTGATGCCCCATTCTTCTTCATATAGTCCAGCTTCTTGGATTATTTGTTTAGCATACAAATTGAATAGGTATGGTGAAAAGATACAACCCTGACGTACATCTTTAAACCAATCAGTATGCCCTTATTCTGTCCAAAAAAATGCCTCTTGATTTATGTAAAGTTTCCTCATGAGCACAATTAAGTGTTCTGGAATTCCCATTCTTTGCAATGTTATCCATAATTTGTTATGATCCACACAGTCGAATGCCTTTGCATAGTCAATAAAACACAGTTAAACATCCTTCTGGTATTCTCTGCTTTCAGCCAGGATCCATCTGACATCAGAAATGATATCGCTGGTTCTGCATCCTCTTCTGAAACCAGCCTGAATTTCTGGCTGTTCCCTGTCGATATACTGCTGCAGCCATTTTTGAATGATCTTCAGCAAAATTTTGCTTGCGTGTGATATTAATGATATTGTTCTATAATTTCCACATTTGGTTGGATCACCTTTCTTGGGAATAGGCATAAATATGGATCTCTTCCAGTCAGTTGGCCAGGAAGCTGTCTTCCATATTTCTTGGCATAGGCGAGTGAGCACCTCCAGTGCTGCGTCTGTTTGTTGAAACATCTCAATCGATATTCCATCAATCCCTGACGCCTTGTTTTTCACCAATGCCTTAAGACCAACTTGGACTTCTTCCTTCAATACCATCAGTTCCTGATCATATGCTACCTCTTGAAATGGTTGAATATCGAATAATTCTTTTTGGTATAGTGACTCTGTGTATTCCTTGCATCTTCTTTTGATGTTTCCTGCATCGTTTAATATTCTCCCCGTGGAATCCTTCACTATTGCAATTCGAGGCTTGAATTTTTTCTTCAGTTCTTTCAGCTTGAGAAACACCGAGCGTGTTCTTCCCTTTTGGTTTTCCATCTCCAGCTCTTTGCACATGTCATTATAATACTTTACTTCGTCTTCTCGAGAGGCCCTTTGAAATCTTCTGTTTAGTTCTTTTACTTCATCAATTCTTCCTTTTGCTTTAGCTGCTTGATGCTCAAGAGCAAGTTTCAGAGTCTCCTCTGACATCCATCTTGGTCTTTTCTTTCTTTCCTGTTTTTTCAGTGACCTCTTGCTTTCTTCATGGATGATGTCCTTGATGTCATTCCACAACTCGTCTGGTCTTCGGCCACTAGTGTTCAATGTGTCAAATCTATTCTTGAGATGCTCTCTAAATTCAGGTGGGATATACGCAAGGTCATATTTTGGCTCTCGTGGACTTGCTCTGATTTTCTTCAGTTTCAGCTTGAACTTGCATATGAGCAATTGATGGTCTGTTCCACGGTCGGCCCCGGCCTTGTTCTGACTGATGATATTGAGCTTTTCCATCATCTCTTTCCACAGATGTAGTCAATTTGATTTCTGCGTGTTCCATCTGGTGAGGTTTGTGTATGTAGTCTCTGTTTCTGTTGGTGAAAGAAGGTATTTGCAATGAACAAGTCGTTGGTCTCGCAAAATTCCATCAACCTCCAGCATTGTTTCTGTCACCAAGGCCATATTTTCCAACTACCAATCCTTCTTCTTTGTTTCCAACTTTTCCATTCCAATCACCAGTAATTATCAATGCATCCTGATTGCATGTTTGATCAATTTCAGACTGCAGCAGCTGATAAAAATCTATTTCTTCATCTTTGGCCCTAGTGGTTGGTGCATAAATTTGAATAATAGTTGTATTAACTGGTGTTCCTTGTAGGCATATAGATATTATCCTATCACAGTCAGTGTTGTACTTCAGGATGGATCTTGAAATGTTCTTTTTGACAATGAATGCAACACCATTCCTCTTCAAGCTGTCATTCCCAGCATAGTAGACTATATGATTGTCTGATTCAGCATGGCCAATACCAGTCCGTTTCAGCTCACTAATGCCCAGGATATTGATGTTTATGCGTTCTATTTCATTTTTGAAGATTTCCAATTTTTCTGGATTCATACTTCGAACATTCCAGGTTCCAATTATTAATGGATGTTTGCAGCTGTTTCTTCTCATTTTGAGTCATGCCACATCAGCAAATGAAGGTCCTGAAAGCTTACTCCATCCATATCATTAAGGTCAACTCTACTTTGAGGAGGCAGCTCTTTCCTAGTCATCTTTTGAGTGCCTTCCAACCTGGAGGGCTCATCTTCCAGCACTATTATCAGACAGTATTCCACTGCTATTCATAAGGTTTTCACTGGCTAATGCTTTTCAGAAGTAGACTGCCAGGTCCTTCTTCCTAGCCTTAGTCTGGAAGCTCAGCTGAAACCTGTCCTCCATGGGTGACCCTGCTGGTACCTGAATACCGGTGGCATAGCTTCCGGCATCACAGCAACACGCAAGCCCCCACAGTACGACAAACTGACGGACACATGGGGGAACTGACAGACTTTCATATTAAAAAAAAATATATTACCTTCTACTTATTCCTATTCTCAGAGTCCCAGGGTTAAGCAAATTGTTAATCGAAAAGGTTGATGGTTTGAATCTACCTAGAGGTGCCTAGGAAGAAAGGCTTGGCAATTACTTCTGAAAAATTAGGCATTGAAAACATTTTGCTGCACTGTTCTACTCTGACACACACCAGGCTGCTGTGAGTTGACGTTTACTCCACAGCACCTGGTTTGTGTTTTTTATTCCCCCTCTCACTTCAATCTGGTTTCCACCTACATCTCTAGCTGCAGCATTTCACAGTATGGTCAGCAGTGACCCCACATTGCTAAATCCAGGAGATCTCTTCCACCTCATTTTGCTTCAACTCTCACCTCTTGCCAGTATTTTAAAATTATAGGCCATTCCCATTCCTTGACAGCTTCTCATACTTGCTTTCTGTGACACTTCAACACTTCATTTGACCTTGACTGTTCCTTCCTTCTCCTCCCCAAACCCTGTCAGGACCTTAGAAAATCTCTCTCTCTAGACCACGTAAACCTCTGCTGGCACATAACGGGCCCTCCATGAGTGACTCCATGGTTGGGGGAACTCTGTTTGCCTCACTGTTACTGTCACTCTGGTCACTGCGCGCTACGCTTGTATCATTCTCTGTCATTCTCTACTCTACAGCCTGAGGGATTTTAAATGTAAATAGTACTATGGCCTCTAGCCACGACCCATTTTTCCACTCCCACTCTTGCCCCAACCAGTTTAAAACTCTGGGGTGTCTTTTCATCGAACTCAAGGTAAAAATTCAAATCCCACAAGGCCTATGTTGTCTGGCCCCTGCTTCTCTAGTCTCACTGCACCCATACTTCGCCTGGCTCTTTTTGTTCCTGTTATGTTGACCTTTTAAGGACATGGTGGCTCAATGCTTAACCACTCACCTGCTAACTAAAAGATTGGTGGTTTGAACACACCCAGCGACTCCATGGAAGAAAGATCTAGCAATCTGTTCCTGTAAAGATTACAGCCTAGGAAACCCTATGGGCAGTTCTACTCTGTCACATGGGGTCACAATGAGTCAAAATCGGTTCTGTGGCACCTAACAACATGTTGATTTTTTTTTTTTTACTTCATGGAATGTACTGTGTACATGCTATTTCTTCTGCTCTCCCCCATCTTCCCAAGTTAATATATAGGGTCACTATGATTTGGAAAACCTAGTGGCATAGTGGTTAAGGGCTATGACTGCTAACCAAAAGGTTGGCAGTTCAAATCCACCAGGCACTGCTTGGAACTTTGTGGAGCAGTTCTACTCTGTCGTATAGGGTCACTATGAGTCAGAATCGACTCAAGAGCAATGGGCTTTTTTTTTTTTTGGTTAGAAAAACTCCAGGCTTACACTTTGCAATGGGTTGTGAGTTGGAGTTGACTCGATGGCAGTGGATTTTTGGATTTAATCTTGCAGATGCCAAGTTAATTATCCCTTCCTCATGGAAGTCTTCCCTGAACAACCTGGTTGGTCATTGTTATTTTTCTATACTGAAATTCTTCTTTGTTAACACTCATCACAAGTATAAATTTACATTTTGTGTATGTTATACTTTATAGACCCATTTAATCTGTGATATATGTATTTTATGGAATGAAAAATATTTGAGAAATATTTTCATAAGGAGGAACCAAGAATCTTTCTAGATGGTGTGAAAATGGGTCAAGGCTGAGTACAGAGGGATTGGAAAGAATAGTCAGGAATCTGGATTCAGGATCGTGCATCCACTTCAGGCTGGCTCCACGTGGCTTATAGACTTTCCTTGTATGTTATCGCTGGTCTTTTATTTTAAATTAATCTCCCGCATGAGTGCTAAATTCTCCCTGGAACATCTAAAAGGGGTCTTTTTACCCCTGATGGAAGGTATTTGGGCAGTCGGTTGTTGATGACATCATTGTACAATGATGTCATCAACAACCGACTGCCCAAATACCTTCATTGGTAAAATGAAGATAAGCTTGTCACGGTGAGTTAATGAATATTCACTATATATAAGATGCTCAGTACAGAGTCTGTTATATGTTAAAGTCTCAACACATAGTAGCTATTGTTACTTTCAGTTTAATATTTTGCTAGGTTACAATTAATGTTTTACTAAAAATAAACTCTTGGCATCTGAAATAAACAGTGATGCAGCAATAAAGCTGTAACAGTGTTTCAGTTCCAACCCACTGCCTAGGTAGAAGTATAAATGTTTATAAGCCCTATTTTTGCTTTTGTGATACATTTTATATGGGTGATGCCATGCATTTCATAAGGACCAGCGCTTCCTGTTCTATTTGAACTTTCTTTGATCCTTTCATGATGGAAAATAGATCACACAGAGCAGGAAGTATTAAGCTTCTAGGATAAAATCTCCCTATGCATTATTTTCCCAAGAAAAAGACTTAACTTTGTACAAAGAGTCTGTGGCTTTGTCAGTCCCTTTCAAGATGGCTGGTCAAGCCATGTTTGGAAATGTGCTCTCAGGTCTAACCAGGAATGACTCTGAGTTGCCTGAAAATTAATCATCCTGATTATATGCAGAGCAGAAAGTTACATATCCTGTACCCCCCTACCTCAGATAGACTGGGACTAAATAAGGGCTGGTGATCCCAGCAGTAAAAACCAGTTGCTGTCGAGTCAATTCCAACTCATGGCAACCTCACATGTGTCAGAGTAGAACAGTGCTCCATGGGATTTTCAAGGTCTGATTTTTCACAAGTAAATCACCAGCACGTTCTTCTGAGGTGCCTCTGATGGACTCGAACCTCCGGCCTTTCAGTTAGCAGCCAAGTGCCTTAACCATATGCACCACCCTAGGACTCCGTCTGAGCCCTGGGTGGGACAGGGTAATTCTTGTCTGAGATTCTGTTGGGTGAAGCCAGAAGGAAAAGATGAAAAGTCGGGACCTAGAAGGAAACCAGAGGCTAAAAGCATGAAAATATGTGCATAGTTTCCAGAAACCAGGTAAAAATACAAGCTGAGTTTAGGATTGAAGCCAAAGAGCCAAAGATGGTGGATTCCGCTGTGAGCCTAGGAGCTACCCCAGAGCAAGGTCTGAGATGTGAGCTGGCCCTTAGTGGCTTTCTAGAAGCTCCTCCAGCACATTCATGTGTGTGAACCAGGCTTATTAAAGGACCCTGAGTAGGAATGGCCTGGCCACTTGTTCCTCCACCTGTGTGGGACATAGACTCCAAAACACAGCACAGAAGAAACCCACTTGAGACATATATATGTGTTGCTTTTCAGTGAAGCATGCAATTAGTACTTGGTCTGGTAAGTTAAAGTTCATGAAATAATGGAACCTTTTATAAAAGAAAGTGTGCACCTATGCTCATCCAAAGACTTCACCAAAAAAGTAAAAAGACTGGGAAAAGGTTTTCAGCTATGGCATCTCCGACCAGCGCCTGATCTCTAAAATCTACGTGATTCTGCTAAAACTCAACCACAAAAAGACAAATAACCCAATTAAAAAATGGGCAAAGGATATGAACAGGCACATCACTAAAGAAGACATTCAGGTGGCTAACAAATAGATGAGGAAATGGTCTCGATCATTAGCCGTTAGAGAAATGCAGATTAAAACTACGATGAGGTTCCATCTCATTCCAACAAGGCTGGCATTAATCCAAAAAACACAAAATAATAAATGTTGGAGGGGGTATAAAAAAATATATATATATATTTTTTTTTGTGGAGAGATCGGAACACTTATACACTGCTGATGGGAATGTAAAATGGTACAACCACTTTGGAAATCGATTTGGCTCTCCCTTAAAAAACTAGAAAATAGAATTACCATACAATCCAGCAATCCCAGTCCTTGTAATATATCCTAGAGAAATAAGAGCCTTTACACGAACAGATATATGCACACCCATGTTTACTGCAGCACTGTTTAAAATAGCAAAAAGATGGAAGCAACCAAGGTGCCCATCAATGGATGAATGGACAAACTATGATATATTCACACAATGGAATACTACCCATTGATAAAGAACAATGTTGAATCCATGAAGCATTCCATAACATGGGGAAATCTGTAAGACATTATCCTGAGTGAAATCTGTCAATTGCAAAAGGACAAATATTGTATAAGACCACTATTATAAGCACTGGAGAAACAGTTTAAGCAGAGAAGAAAATACTCTTTGATGGTTACGAGAGGGGGGAAGGTGAGAGGGAGAGAGAGGGGTTCTCACTAATTAGATAGTAGATAAGTTTCATTTTAGGTGAAGGGAAAGACGATACACAATAAAGAAGAGGTCAACACAAATGGACTAAACCAAAAACAAAGAAGTTTTCTCAAAAAACTGAACTCTTCAAAGGCCAGCATAGCAGGGGCAGGGGTTTGAGGACCATGGTTTCAGGGGATGTCTAAGTCAATTGGCATAATAAAATTTATTAAGAAAGCATACTGCATCCCACTTTGAAGAGTAGTGTCTGAAGTCTTAAACACTAGCAAGCAGCCATCTAAGATGCACTAATGGGTCTCAACCCACCTGGAACAAGGAAGAATGAAGAATACCAAAGGCACAAAATAATTATGACCCTAAGAGACAAAAAGGACCATATAAACCAGAGACTACATCAGCCTCTAATTAGATAGTAGATAAGTTTCATTTCAGGTGAAGGGAAAGACAATACACAATAAAGGAGGGGTCAACACAAATGGACTAAACCAAAAAGAGAGCTAGATGGTACCCGGCCACAACCGATGACTGCCCTGACAGGGAACTCAACAGAGAAACCCTGAGGGAGCAGGAGAGCAGTGGGATGCAAACCCCAAATTCTCGTAAAAAGACCAGACTTAATGGTCAGACTGGGACTGGAGGAACCCCGGAGGCCATGGACCGCAGACCTTCTGTTACCCCAGGGCAGGAACCATTCCCAAAGCCAACTCTTCAGACAGAGATTGGACTGGAATAGGGGATGGAAAATGAAACTGGTGAAGAACAATCTTCTTGGATCAAGTCAACTCATGAGACTATGTTGGCATCTCCTGTCAGGAGGGGAGATGAGAGGGCAGAGGTGTCCAGAAGCTACCCAAATGTACATGAGGAGAGAGAGGGGAGGGAAGTACTGTGCTATCTCATCAGAGGGAGAGCAATTAGGAGTGTATAGCAAGGTGTATGTAAATTTTTGTAGGAGAGACTGACCTGATTTGTAAACTTTCATTTAAAGCACAATTAAAAAAAAAAAAGTGTGATGTAATCACAAAGTATGTTGAAAAAACTTCCCTTAGGAGATACTTCATAGAGTGGCATGTTGGTGCAATTACACCTAAGATTGATTCAGCACTATAATTATACAGCTATGTTTTCATAGAATTCAGGGTGTTAATTTAGGATCTTAAATTTGTGGCCAATGACTACAAAAAAAAAAAAATGTTTCTTGCTCTTCCTTTTTCCTCCTCTACAAAATATCTAATTAAATAAAAGTACAAACTCTGTGCACAAATGTTTGGTGTACAAGACTACATTCTTTTCACACCTTGAACAATACAGCAGTGACCTAGATTTTTTTTTTTTTTGGTCTGCAAACTAAAATATATTCAAAAATCTTAACATTCATCTTAACAGTTGATTTTGTATTTTTAGAACTTGTTTTTCCCACACTTACGTAATTTGCAATTTACCTTAACTTCACCAATTTTAGAAAGGCAGAGGACAATCCCCAGAGCGCAAGGTTAAATCAGAGCTTTGTGCTCAAAGTAGTAAGAAGCCAGCCAGATGGTTGAATGCTTCACCTATTTTCAAAGACTTCACAACCTAACTTCTGGTCTACTGCCGAAATGTGATTCCATTTCCTCTCCACAAGTCTTAGTATGAATTAAAACTGTAACACGTCACCTCCTTCTGTATTAAAAGGCCACTGCCCTCCTCATCTCTTGTTTAGGTGAGTCCCTGCGAGAGGAGAGGCACCACTTGTCTGCCAGGTTCCCAACTCTGAAACCTGTATATTATGCCTTGATTCCTTCTTCCCATTCATTGCCTATGTCCAGTCAGTCACCAGATATTAGCACTTTCGCCTCCTAAATATGTTTAGAGTCTGTCTACTTTTCTCTGTCCACCATCACTACTCTGATCAGTTGTTGTTGTTCCAGTGAGTTGATTCCAACTCACATCCACCAATGTTTAGGCTACTGTAATCTCTTAATTCTGGTTGTCTGTTGTTGTGTACCAAACCTCTCCAAAACTTGATAGCTTAAAACAATGATTTAATATTCTCTTTTATGGTTCCAGAGTCCCTGGGTGGCGAAAATGGTTAAGCACTTGTCTATTACCCGATAGGTTGGCAGGTGGAATCCACTCACATTTGCCTCAGAAAACAGGCATGGGGATCGGCTTCCAAAAGGTCACAGCTTTGAAAGCCCTGTAGAGCAGTTCTACTCTGAACACACGGGGGCACAATGAGTCGGAGCTGACTTGACTGCAACTAACAACAACGTCTCATGGTTCCAGGAGGTCCTTGGGTGGCTCAAACAGTTTGTTCTCCGTTACTCGCCTAAAGGTTGAGGGTTGGAATCCACCCAGCAGCGCCATGGAAAAAAGACCTGGTGGTCTGCATCTGGAAACCCTGGTGGTGTAGTGGTTAAGTGCTACGGCTGCTAACCAAAGGGTTGGCAGTTTGAATCTGCCAGGCACTCCTTGGAAACTGTATGGGGAAGTTCTACTCTGTCCTGTAGGGTTGCTATGAGTTGGAATTGACTCGATGGCACTGGGTCTGGTTCGGTTTTGGTTGATCTGCATCTATAAGGTTACAGCCAAGGAAATCCTGCACAGTATTACTACCGTCCTATTACGGTGCAGTACTATTCTGCAACACATGGGGTCGCCATGAGGTGGAGTTAACTTGACAGCAACGGGTTTGGTGCGTTTTTTTTTTGTAACTTGACCCTAGGAATGCCAGTAAATTTCCATGAGTCCTTAAACTAGTCCAAGCCACATTTGCCCCTCCCCGCATGCATAGAAGGATCAGCTGTGACGGCTAATTGACTTCAACTGAGGACGCAGCAACAGGTGGAATGAATCAGAAGGAAAATCAGCACCCAGACCCTATTCCCAAGAGAGAGGTCTGATAAGAGCCACATCACCTCCTGTTTCCTGGCTGCCTTCTAGAATTTTCCCCACCCCAGTACACCTGTGAGGCCACCGTCTTGCCACCCCAATCACATATAAGCCCTGCTTTCCCATAGCTGGGGGAGCCAGATCTGAGGCGCTTCCTCCTGGCTCCTTGCTCTGCGCATTGCAATAAAGTTACTTTCCCTTACTCAAAGACCAGTGTCCGGATCACTGGCAAGTCTGAGCACTCAGGACAAGGACCCACCTTCCTGAGTTCAGTAACAACATTGTTCCGAGGGACAACTGGGCTCAGCAGGGCAGCTCTCATTTGGTGGTGTTCATGTGATTGCAGTCCAGGGGTGGCTGGAGCTGGAGTCCTCTGAAAGCTTACCTGGGCTAGACGACCACGATGACTCACATACCTGGCAGTTGATGTTGGTGGTTTGCTAGAAGTTTAGCCAGGGCTATCATTCAGGGTGCCTTGAAAGTAGCCTCTTCAAGTGACTTGAGCTTCTCACAGCATAGTGGCTGGATTCTCTGAGGAAGGAAGTGTCCCAAGAGTGAATGTTCCAAGAAGCAGCCAGCAGCAACACTTCTTATAACCTAGCTTTGGAAGTCCTAGTATGTCACTCCTGCTTCATTCTATTGGTCCAACAAGTCACTAAGGCCAGCCCAGATTTAAAGAGAGGAGCTTTAGATTGTACTTGTTGGCAAGAAGAGCAAAGTGCCTGTATAGGGAGAGAAGAAATTGATGGTGGGCATCTTTGGAGACCATCTACGACACTTGGGTTACTGCCGTACTTTGCTAAATGATCACATCACTTTCAATGCTGGCCTTCTTCATCTGTCCTCCTCACTGAAGCTGGGGTATACATCCTAAAGTCCAAATCTCATTATATCACTCACTACCTTAACTAAGACCCTTCATTGTCTTGCTTATAAATCTCTTTGTGATACTGTTCTGCAGCCTTCCCCACCTGTCCTCTAGCTTCTGAGCCAGGCAGAGTTTCCTTCAGATTTTTGCCTATTTCATGCCCTCTCTCATCTCTCCAGGCTTTCACATCTCCTTTTTCCTCTTTCTCAAACAACCTTCACTCCTCCAACTTCTTCTCTTGCTTCACCTGGCTATCTCCTGATAATATTTTGGTTTTCAGTCTCAGCTTTGCTTCCTCTGGGGAGATGAGCCCCTTCTCAGGAGATTAGAATTAGTAATTTCTGTGCACGCCCGACCACAGGGCTAGCTCATATCTTTGGGTTTGCACAAATGCAGAATCAGACGCAGTTAAACTTCATTTTATTTTGCTTTACTCCAGACCCAGCAAAACAAACACAGAATTAAGGATACAAAGTTGGGTAGTTTTTGCAGCCATTAGGGTGTGAGTAAGGAATCCCAAACCAGAACTCTGTTGCCATAAAAAGAAGTCCCCACTGGGCCAGAGTTTCACCCTTCCAGGTTGTTTTTCTAATGCATAAGTAGGAAGACAGCAGGCCTGGCTACCGCCAAACCCAGCTCCCCGTTGGAGGGTAGGGCTGGCTGTGCAGTACTGTAATTGCTTACTTATGTCTCTCTCACTAGACTACAAGCTCTCCAAGAGGATGCCTTCTGTCTCTTTTCTGTTACAGCCCTAGTACTGAGAACAGGAGTCAGAGCTTGATCTGCTGAATGAATGAATGAATAAACAAATGAATGAATGAAATCTGCAGTTTACCCTGAGCTCTCTTCCATGTCCCTAAACTAGATTCCTGACTCTGCCCTCTTTGTGCTTGCTGTTCACATGTGTTCTCGTTAGTGTTTAAAAAACCAGATGCCATTGAGTCAGTTCTGACTCATTGTGACCGCATCAGTGTAGAACTGTGCTCCACAGGATTTTCAATGGCTGAGTTTTCAGAAGTAGATGACCAGGCCTTTCTTCCAAGGCACCTCTGAGCGGACTCGACCCTCCAGCCTTTCAGTTGGCAACTGATTGTGTTAACCGTTTATACTATCCCCTTAGTGCTTAGTCCGTACCTTTCTTCAGAGCTCTGACTTGGCTCTTACAGCCCTAAGAAATTTCTGTTCCCTGGACAGGAATTTGCAGCCTTAGCCTTGACCAAGGAACCCAGTCCCAACCCTCACAACCTTATCCTGTATCCAGCTGGGCCTCTCCTGTCCCCCTGAAAGAGGCATTTGGACTTTGTAAGATGGCCTTTTATGCATATAGTCATGAAAATTCAGCACAGATTAAAAATACTTAATCGTAATTTCCAAAGTGTCTCAAGATGTAGATATTTTTCCACAAAGGTCAGTTTATTTGCATGTCTTGTGACAGTGGCTGTGTGGACTGTCTCTGTGACATTCTTCCCCCTCCCCTTTGTGTCTCTATTATGGTTTATTTGTGTATATATGAGACACCATTTAAAGTATATAAAAAAAAAAGTATAGGAGGTGATTAAAAGCACACAGACATTAAGACTAGACCGCTTGGGTTCAAATCTCAGCCGTGTCATTTACTAACTGTGTGCGATTAGATCAATAGCTTAGCCTCTCTGTGTCTCAGCTTCTGGATAATAATAGTGCCTTCCTCATAGGCTGTTATGACGATTCAATAAGTTAAAATGTAAGAAGAATACCAGGACATGGTAAGAGCTATGCATGTATTTACTAGTATCACGTGTGTGTGTATATACATGAGCCTCAAACTCTTGTGCTTTTCTTTTTATGTCCCTATCTGGAGCCATCTGTCAGTTTGTCATACTGTAACAGCTTGCATGTTGCCATGATGTTGGAAGCTATGCTACCAGTATTTTAAATACCGGCAAGGTCACCCATGGTTGACAGGTTTCAGCAGAACTTCCAGACTAAGACAGACAGAGAGAAAGACGTGGTGATCTACTTCCAAAAATTAACCACTGAAAACCTTATGGGTCACAACAACATTGTTCACTGTGGTGCTGGAAGATGAGCCCCCTAGGCTGGAAGGCACTACACAACAGCCACGACAGTGGACTCAAACTTGCCAATGATCATGAAGATGACCAAGGGCAGGGCAATATTTTGTTCTGTTGTATATAACGTCGCATTGAGTTGAAGCCAACTTAGCGACAACTAAACAACAGTCTGGGACTCACGTCTCTCTTTCTGGCCCCTTTTCTGTCAAATGTTCTGTCTATAAATCTGTGTGATTCATGTGACCATTTGGATTTCTCTTTGTGTGTTTCATGAGTCTCTATATCCTTGTTGTTTGTGAGTGACTATCTTTTACCTTCTGTCCTTATCTCTTTTGGTTTTCTCAGGGTATTCTTTCTCCATGTTTCACTTTTATGTATCTACCTCTTTCTTCTCTGTTTTATACAATACCCATCAGTTTCTTTTTTTTTCTTCTTGTTTCTCTACAGTTTTAGTTTACTGTCTCTTTAACCTTTTTACCTTTTTCCTGCAGTTATACATAATATAAAACTGAAATTTTACAAATATTTTCTGAGTTCATTAAATAGTTTTCTATAGCTTTTTCAAAAATTTAGAAGCTTGTAATAGAATATTTTCTATTGCCCTCTAGGGAGGGAATCAAATTGTTCTTTGCTTTTATATAGCCTTCAATTAATTTTTTTTTCTGTGGTTCAGTGACCCTTTATAGAAAAACGGTGTCTCCTATTTTGCTGACCTTTCCTTTTTTTTCTTTTTAGACCATATTTAATAAACCTTAATTTGTCTTTGGAGCCCTGTCTTTAAGAGCTCAACTGCTAAATAAAAGGTTGGCAGTTCGAATCCACCAGCCATTCCTTGGAAACTCTATGGGGCAGTTCTACTCTGACCTATAGGGTCACTATGAGTCAGAATCAACTTGCCAGTAATGGGTGTGTTTTTTGTTTGTTTGTTTGAACTTGTCTTTATTGCTTTGCACCAAAGCCTTCTTCAGTTTTCTCCTTCTCATATAGATTGTGCTGCCCCAGGTACAAGACCAGGAAGGGATAGGGTTTCTTTTATTCCTTGTCATATTTCTGGGGCTTAGCACAGTGCCTGGAACATGGGTGCTCTTAATGAATGCTTGTGAAATGAATGAATTCCACTTGGGCAGGATGAGGTTTAGGTGAAGATAAAGAAGAGCATCAAATCTGTAGAAACAGACAAAACAAAACAAAATCCAAATAAGAACAAGCAAAGGCTATTGATTCAAAGATTGCTATAGTAAGGGAGTCAGCTGTCTTTACTTTTGTTAGGCAGAGATCCAAAGGCAGGCAGGAGAGAGGAAAAACTTTACAGCAGGGCTTCGAACTGGTTTGTTCTGGTTCGAACCCCTACTGAGAAGTTTCATTTCCACCCAAGATACACTGAATCAGAATGTACATTTTAACAAGATCCTTGGGTGATTCTTTTGGATAATAAATTTTGAAAACCACTGCTCTACTCGTGGTTCTCAGAATTGATCCCTAACCAGCAGCATTACCATCATCTGAGAACTTGTTGGAAACCCTGGTGGCATAGTGGTTAAGTGCTACAGCTGCTAACCAAGAGGTCGGCAGTTCGAATCCACCAGGCTCTCCTTGAAAGCTCTATGGTGCAGTTCTACTCTGTCCCGTAGGTTTGCTATAAGTCGGAATCAACTCCACGGCAGTGGGTTTCATTTTGGTTTTTTGGAAACTTGTTAGAAATGCAAGTTCTCAGCAGGGATTCAAACCAGAACAAACTGGTTCAAAGCCCTGCTTTATAGTAAACAAAAGGGACAACTTCAGGTGTGCTCAGATGGGAAGCTGTTGGCACAGGGAAGCTAGAGACAGGCTAACTACAAAAACAAGGCATTTTCCGTGGTTGATTAAAAACCCATTGCTGTCGAATTGATTCCAACTCACAGTGATCCCATGTGTGTAGAGTAGAACTATGGTCCATTGGTTAGAGGGGCATATTTGACTTTCTCTGGTTGGTCTTCAGTTGGAAGCAGGGACAAAAATAAAGCAAGCTGTCAGTTATTAACCGAATCCTGGCTATTTTGGGCCTACTTTTTTTTTGTTGTTGTTGCAGGGGTTATTGTTTGGCTTCCTGGACTGCTAGGTGCAGACAGTGGTTTGACATCTGGAATAGATGCTGCAGATAGTGAGTCCACATCCTGTGATAGATACTAAAGATAGTAGTCTGACTTCCGGGGATGGATGCTGCAGTTGGTCAGATTTCTATTTTAGATAGTGTGGCCATTGTACAGTTCTTCATTTAGTCTTTCAGATATTTGAGCCATTTTCTCATTTTCTAGTACTCTTTGCTTACCCCTCATCTCTGTTTCTTTAACCTACTAAATCCATCCCAAATTTCTCCCCCTTCTCCTTCCCACCCTATAACCACTTGCTTAGTCCAAGCCCTTTTTATCTTTAATTAAGTGACTTCTGAGAGTAGGCTAAGGAGCCCTGGTGGTGCAACACTTAAGCCCTCAGCTGTTAATCCAGAGACTGGCGATTCAAACCCACCCAGTAGATCTGTGGGGGAAAGACTAGGCAACCTGCTCCCTTGAAGGTTACATCCTAGGAAACTATATGAGGAACTTCTACTCTGCCACATGGGCTCACTGTGAGTCGAAATCGACTCAATGGCATCTAACAACAACACCAGCAAGAGTAGGCTCCCAGTTATTTTCCAGTGGGCCTTCTCTCTGGTCTCTTTCCATTACAGTTCATCCTCTACTACCAAAATGGTTGTTCCAAAACACATCATTCATTGAGCAAATACCTATTGAGTGCCTCCTATTGCTGGGCACTGTACTAACATCACCTCCAGGAAATCTTCCCCTGACTCTCAGGTTAGTTTAAGGCCATTTACCTGCATTCTCATCATGACTGCTTCTTACTTCAATTAATATTGGAGCCCTGGTGGTGCAGTGATTAAGAGCTATGGCCATTAACCTAAAGGTTGGCATTCAAATCCACTACCCAAAATCCACTAGTTTGTCATACTACGGGAGCTTGCGTGTTGCTGTGATGCCGGAAGCTATGCCACCAGTATTCAGATACCAGCAGGGTCACCAAGGACAGGTTTCAGCTGAGCTTCCAGACTAAGACAGACTAGGAAGAAGGACCCGGCAGTCTACTTCTGAAAAGCATTACCCAGTGAAAGCCTTGTAAATAGCAGCGAAACATTGTCTGATATACTGCTGGAAGATGAGCCTCCCAGGTTGGAAGGCACTCAAAAGATGACTGGGGAAGAGCTGCCTCCTCAAAGTAGTCAACCTTAATGACGCGGATGGAGTAAAGCTTTCGGGACCTTCATTTGCTGATGTGGCATGACTCAAAATGAGAAGAAACAGCTGCAAACATCCCTTAATAAACAGAACCTGGAATGTACGAAGTATGAATCTAGGAAAATTGGAAATCATCAAAAATGAAGTGGAACACATAAACATCGATATCCTAGGCATTAGTGAGCTGAAATGGACTGGTATTGGCCATTTTGAAATGGACAATCATATAATCTACTACACTGGGAATGACAGCTTGAAGAGGAATGGTGTGGCATTCATTGTCAAAAAGAACATTTCAAGATCTATCCTGGAGTACAAAGCAGTCAGTGATAGGATAATATCTATTTGCCTACAAGGAAGACCAGTTAATACGACTATTATTCAAATTTATGCACCAACCACGAGGGCCAAAGATGAAGAAATAGAAGATTTTTATCAGCTGCTACAGTCTGAAATTGACCAAACATGCAATCAAGATGCATTGATAATTACTGGCGATTGGAATGCGAAAGTTAGAAACAAAGAAGAAGGATCAGTAGCTGGAAAATATGGCCTTGGTGATAGAAACAATGCCGGAGATCAAACGATAGAATTTTGCAAGATGAACGACTTCTTCATTGCAAATACCTCCTTTCACCAACAGAAACAGCAACTATACACATAGACCTCACCAGATAGAATACACGGAAATCAAATTGACTACATCTGTGGAAAGACATAGCGGAAAAGCTCAATATTATCACTCAGAACAAGGCCAGGGGCCGACCGTGGAACAGATCATCAATTGCTCATATGCAAGTTCAAGCTGAAACTGAACAAAATCAGAGCAAGCCCACAAGAGCCAAAATATGACCTTGAGCATATCCCAACTGAATTTAGAGACCAAATTAAGAATAGATTTGATGCATTGAACACTAGTGACCGAAGACTAGACGAGTTGTGGAATGACATCAAGGACATCATACATGAAGTAAGCAAGAGGTCATTGAAAAGACAGGAGAGAAAGAAAAGACCAAGATGGATGCCAGAGGAGACTCTGAAACTTGCTCTTGAGCATGGAGCAGCTAAAGCAAAAGGAAGAATTGATGAAGTAAAAGAACTGAACAGAAGATTTCAAAAGGCAGCTCGAAAAGACAAAGTAAAGTATTATTATGACATGTGCAAAGAGCTGGAGATGGAAAACCAAAAGGGAAGGACACGCTCGGTGTTTCTCAAGCTGAAAGCACTGAAGAAAAAATTCAAGCCTTGAGTTAGTTGCAATAGTGAAGGATTCCATGGGGAAAATATTAAACGATGCAGGAAGCATCAAAAGATGGAAGGAATACACAGTCATTATACCAAAAAGAATTAGTCAATGTTCAACCATTTCAAGAGGTGCCATATGATTAGGAACCTATGGTACTGAAAGAAGAAGTCCAAGCTACCCTGAAGGCACTGGTGAAAAACAAAGCTCCAGGAATTGATGGAATATCAATTGAGATGTTTCAACAAATGGATGCAGCGCTGGAGGTGCTCACTCGTCTATGTCAAGAAATATGGAAGACAGCTTCCTGGCCAACTGACTGCAAGAGATCCACATTTATGCCTATTCCCAAGAAAGGCAATCCAACCGAATGTGGAAATTATGGAACAATATCATTAATATCACACACAAGCAAAATTTTGCTGAAGATCATTAAAAAACAGCTGCAGCAATTTTTCGACAGGGAACTGGCAGAAATTCAGACCAGTTTCAGAAGAGGATGTGGAACCAGGGATATCATTTCTGATGTCAGATGGATCCAGGCTGAAAGCAGAGAATATCAGAAGGATGTTTACCTGTGTTTTATTGACTATGCAAAGGCATTCAACTGTGTGGATCATAACAAATTATGGATAACATTGCAAAGAATGGGAATTCCAGAACACTTAATTGTGCTCATGAGGAACCTTTACATAGATCAAGAAGCAGTTGTTCGGACAGAATAAGGGGATACTAATTGGTTTAAAGTCAGGAAAGGTGTGCGTCAGGGTTGTGTTCTTTCACCAAACCTATTCAATATGTATGCTGAGGAAATAATATGAGAAGCTGAACTATATGAAGAAAAAGGGGGTATCAGGATTGGAGGAAGACCATTAACAACCTGCATTATGCAGATGAGACAGTGTTGTTTGCTGAGTGTGAAAAGGACTTGAAGCACTTACTAATGAAGATCAAAGACCACAGCCTTCAGTATGGATTGCACCTCAACCTAAAGAAAATAAAAATCCTCACAACTGGACCAATGAGCAACATCATGATAAATGGAGAAAAGATTGAAGTTGTCAAGGATTTCATTTTACTTGGATCCACAATCAACAGCCATAAAAGCAGCAGTCAAGAAATCAAAATATGCGTTGCATTGGGTAAATCTGCTGCAAAGGACCTCTTTAAAGTGTTGAAGAGCAAAGATGTCACCTCGAAGACTAAGGTGCACCTGACCCAAGCTATGGTATTTTAAATCGCATCATATACATGTGAAAGCTGGACAATGAATAAGGAAGACCAAAGAAGAATTGTCGCCTTTGAATTGTGGTGTTGGGAAAGAATGTTGAATATACCATAGACTGCCAAAGAATGAGCAAATCCATCTTAGAAGGAGTAAAACCAGAATGCTCCTTAGAAGCAAGGATGGCAAGACTGCATCTTACATACTTTGGACATGTTGTCAGGAGGGATCAGCCTCTGGAGAAGGACATCATGCTTGACAAAGTACAGGGTCAGCGGAAAAGAAGAAGACCCTCAACAAGGTGGATTGACACAGTGGCTGCAACAATGAGCTGAAGCATAACAACGATTGTAAGGCTGGCGCATGAACGGGCAATATTTCGTTCTGTTGTACGTAGAGTCGCTATGAGTTGGAACCGACTCAACGGCACCTAACAACAGCAGCCACTCCTTGGAAACCCTATAGGGCAGATCTACTCTGTCCTATTGGGTTGCTATGAGTCAGAATCGACTTGATAGCGATGAGTTCGTTTTTTTTGTTTTGTTTTGTTTGGAGAAACTCCAGGCCTACACTTTGCAAGAAACAAAAGCAAAAGAATTTTATTGAAGGATGAACAATAAGGGCATTTTGCGAAGCGGAGAGATACACGGCACTTGAACAAGAGGCCACAGCATGTGTTCCAGCTTCCAAAGAGATCAGTGAGGTATTTATCAGGCAAAGCAAACAAAGACAAATGGTTTCACATCCAAGGGGGTGCAGGGGAAGGAAGGAAAAATTTACAAGGGGTTGTTAAACTACAAACTTTCCTAACATCAATTTCTAGCCTAACATCAGTCTCTTATTTCCCAATATAAATTGACTAAAACAATATTCCTAAAGTAAGCCATGTAAAAATTCCTAATGTGGGGATTTAGTGATTGATTTTAGGTTGGATCAACCCTAGTTGAAGCCTTGAAATGTAAAAGTGGACAATTTGGCTAGGAGGACGATTAGACCAGTTCTAATCTGAAGTCTTTTGAAATATAAATATGGCCATCTGGCTAGAAGGGAGTGAGTCTGAGCCAAGGAATTGGCAGGATGAATTGCCCAGGAGCAGTTAAGATAGAATGATTATTTACATAAACTAAGGCCCAGATTTCTGCACTTTTTGTGTCACAAACAGTTAAAACTTTTACAAGAGGCCAAATTGTTTTAGTAGAATGGCAGAGATAGGCAACAAAACTAGTTGCAGCTTCATTCAAAATGGAATTTTAATTTAGGTCTGGGATTAACCATTTTATTTATGCCAAGCAGTGCCTGTTTTAAGGTTTGTAATTCATCCCCCCCCCCCTTTTGATAAAGACACCACTAGGTGGCGAAGATCACTTAAGATATCACTCACAATGGAGTTGCCTGTCTTCTACAAGAACTTTGAGACTCTGGGATAGCTGCTGTGTACGAGTCTTTAAGTTCTTAAGCCCTAAATTCTGGTAGCTGGACACCATTTGACTTTTTGTAGCAGGGCGCTGTCCAGTTTCACCCTACCATTGCTTAAGGTCTTGTCTTCACGGTGATTTGGTCTCTGGTCAGGGTAAGTATTGCAAACAAAGCCATAGGAGGGGGACAACTTGGCCATTTTAAAAGGATTTGATCCCATAGCTAAACTTTATTCTCCTCAGCAAATCAGTAGTTTCTTCCAAATATGTAATTCATGACATGGCCATACACCTTCAGGGTTGGCATGACAATGAGGAACACAGTGCATTATACATTAAACAAGCCCTATAATAACAATTAGAATGCTTAGAAGGAGGCAGGGTAGCAGAAAGTATCATATTCCAGAACCAATGCTTTGGGATAACTGGCTTAAAATATCAAAGAAGGAAGGAATGATTATAGAGAAATGGTATGTAACCTGGAAGCTTTTTGGTGTATTTTAGAGATGCCCTGTTCTAATTCTGCAGAGGTATTTATCCATGTACAGCAAGAACTATTGGTTACAGCACAAACTCCTCCTTGCTGAGCTAAAAATGATCTAAGGCAATTCTGTGGTCCAATCTAACTTTTACCAAGGATTTTAGAGATTTTTGTTCAGCTGTCATTCCCTAAGCAACACTATCAACAATTTCAGTCATCGTGGTGGATAGACTGAGAATGGATACTTCTAATTGCACTATCCCAAATCTTGGTATAGTGGTGCATAAAAAGGACCATCCCTATCCTGGGGAATCAGCTATGGGGTTCTTTGAAAGGACAAGTTCTCTCTTCTGTATGAATATAAATTTTAAGTCACTGTTCCATAGCAAGCTGTGATTGTATGGATGAATACTCAAGGAAACTCCTAAGGTCCTAGTGTACATTGACCTATCATATTCCAACCATTTAAGCATGGCAAAGCCCAAATATAAAGTGAGTCCCTGGACTTCTTTTTTTTTTTTAATTTTTATTGTGCTTTAAGAGCAAGTTTAGAAATCAAGTCATTCTTTCATACAAAAATTTATATACACCTTGCTATATACTCCTAATTGCTCTCCCCCATGAGACAGTCCACTACCACTTTCCACTCTCTCTTTTCATGCCCATTCCGTCAGCTTCTAACCAACTCTGCCCTCTCATCTCCCCTCCAGATAGAAGATGCCAACATAGTCTGAAGTGTCTACATGATCCAAGAAGCTCATTCTTCACCAGCATCTTTTTCTATCCCATTGTCCAGTCCAATCCCTGTATGAAGAGTTGGCTTTGGGAATGGCTCATGTCCTAGGCTAACAGAAGGTCTGGGGGCCATGACCAGCGGATTCCTTCTAGTCTCAGTCAGACCATTAAGTCTGATCTTATGAGAATTTGGGGTCTGCATCCCACTGCTCTCCTGCTCCCTCAGGGGTTCTCTGCTGTGTTCCCTGTCAGGGTGGTCATTGGTTGTAGCGGGCACCATCTAGTTCTTCTGATCTCAGGCTGATGTAGTCTCTGGTTTATGTGGCCCTTTCTGTCTCTTGGACTTGTAATTACCTTGTGTCTTTGGTGTTCTTCATTCTCCTTTGGTCCAGGTGGGTTGAGACTAATTGATGCATCTTAGATTGCCACTGGCTAGCATTTCAGACCCCAGATGCCACTCTCCAAAGTGGGATGCAGAATGTTTTCTTAACAGGTTTTATTATGCCAGTTGACTTAGACGTCCCCTGAAACCATGGTCCCCAAACCCGCCCCTGCTCTGCTGGCCTTTAAAGCATTCAGTTTATTGAGGAAACTTCTTTGCTTTTGGTTTAGTCCAGTTGTGCTGACCTCTCCTGTATTGTGTGTTGTCTTTCCCTTCACCTAAAGTATTTCTTGTCTACTATCTAATTAGTGAATACCCCTCTCCGTCCCCCATCTAGTAACCAAAAAGAATATTTTCTTCTCTGTTTAAATTATTTCTCCAGTTCTTATAATACTAGTCTTATACAATATTTCTCCTTTTGCAACTAATTTCACTCAGCATAATGCCTTCCAGATTCCTCAGTGTTAAGAAATATTTAACAATTTATTTATCCATTCATCCGTTGATGGGCACCTTGGTTGCTTCCATCTTTTTACCATTGTAAACAGTGCTGCAGTGAATATGGGTGTGCATATATCTGTTGGTGTAAAGGCTCTTATTTCTCTAGGATATATTCCAAGGACTGGGATTGCTGGATCATATGGTACTTCTATTTCTAGCTTTTTAAGGAAGCACCAAATCGATTTCCAAAGTGGTTGTACCATTTTACATTCCCACCAGCAGTGTTCCAGTGTCTCCACAACCTCTCCAACATTTATTCTTTTGTATTTGATTGATGCCAGCCTTGTTGCAGTGAGATGGAATCTCATTGTAGTTTTGATTGCATTTCTCTAATAGCTAATGGGCAACCCTGTTGGCATAGTGGTTAAGTGCTACAGCTGCTAACCAAAGGGCTGGCAGTTCGAATCCACCAGGCGCTCCTTGGAAACTCTATGGTGCAGTTTTACTCTGTCCTATAGGTTCGCCGAGTCAGAATCGACTCAACGGCATTGGGTTTTTGAATTTTTAATGGCTGATGATCGTGAGCATTTCCTCATGTATCTGTTACCGGAATGTCTTCTTTAGTGAAGTGTCTATTCATATCTTTTTCTCATTTTTAATTGGGTTATTTGTCTTTTTGGAGTTGAATTTTTGCAGTATCATGTAGGTTTTAGAGATCAGGTGCTGACCGGAAATGTCATAGCTAAAAACTTTTTCCCAGTCTGTAGGTAATCTTTTTACTCCTTTGGTGAAGTCCTTGGATGAGCATAGGTGTTTGATTTTTAGGAGCTCCCAGTTATGTAGTTTTTCTTCTGCCTTGTTAGTAATGTTTCATATACTGTTTATGCCATGTATTAGGGCTCCTAACGTTGTCCCTATTTTTTCCTCCATGATCTTTATCATTTTGGATTTTATCTTTAGGTCTTTGATCCATTTTGTACTCATTTTTGTGCATGGTGTGAGGTATGAGTCTTGTTTCATTTTTTTGTGGATAGATATCCAGTTATGCCAGCACCATTTGTCAAAAAGACTGTCTTTTCCCCCATTTAACTGATTTTGAGCCTTTGACAAATATCAACTACTCATATGTGGATCAATTTATGTCTTGATTCTCAATTGTGTTCCATTGGTCTATGTATCTGTTGTTTACCAGGCTGTTTTGACTACTGTGGCAGTATAACAGGTTCCAAAATCAGGTAGATACAGGAACCTCATGAGCACAGTTAAGTGTTCTGAAATTCCCATTCTTTGCAATGTTATCCATAATTTGTTATGATTCACACAGTTGAATGCCTTTGCATAGTCAATAAAACACAGGTAAACATCCTTCTGGTATTCTCTGCTTTCAGCCCGGATCCATCTGACATCAGCAATGATATCCCTGGTTCCACGTCCTCTTCTGAAACTGGTCTGAATTTCTGCCAGTTCCCTGTCGAAAAATTGCTGCAGCTGTTTTTTAATGATCTTCAGCAAAATTTTGCTTGTGTGTGATATTAATGATATTGTTCTATAATTTCCACATTCGGTTGGATTGCCTTTCTTGGGAATAGGCATAAATATGGATCTCTTGCAGTCAGTTGGCCAGGAAGCTGTCTTCTATATTTCTTGACATAGACGAGTGAGCACCTCCAGTGCTGCATCCGTTTGTTGAAATATCTCAATTGATATTCCATCAATTCCTGGAGCCTTGTTTTTCACCAATGCCTTCAGAGCAGCTTGGACTACTTCCTTCAGTACCATTGGTTCCTGATCATATGGCACCTCTTGAAATGGTTGAACATTGACTAATTCCTTTTGGTATAATGACTCTGTGTATTCCTTCCATCTTCTTTTGATGCTTCCTGTGTCGTTTAATATTTTCTCCATAGAATCATTCACTATTGCAACCCAAGGCTTTAATTTTTTCTTCAGTTCTTTCAGCTTGAGAAACACCGAGCGTGTTCTTCTCTTTTGGTTTTCCATCTCCAGCTCTTTGCACATGTCATTATAATACTTTACATAGAACCTGTACATAGATGAAGAGGCAGTTGTTCGGACAGAACAAGGAGATACTGATTGGTTTAAAGTCAAGAAAGGTGTGTATCAGGGTTGTATTCTTTCGCCATACCTATTCAGTCTGTATGCTGAGCAAACAATCCAAGAATCTGGACTATATGAAGAAGAACGGGGCATCAGCATTAGAGGAAGGCTCATTAGCAACCTGTGTTATGGAGATGACACAACCTAGCTTGCTGAAAGTGAAGAGGACTTGAAGCACTTACTAATGAAGATCGAAGACCACAGCCTCCAGTATGGATTACACCTCAACATAAAGAAAACAAAAATTTCACAACTGAACCAACAAGCAACATCATACTAAACGGAGAAAAGATTGAAGTTGTCAAGGATTTCATTTTACTTAGATCCACGACCAACAGCCATGGAAGCAGCAGTCAAGGAATCAAGAGACACGTTGCATTGGGTAAAACTGCTGCAAAGGACCTCTTTAAAGTGTTGAAGAGCAAAGATGTCACCTTGAAGACTAAGGTGCACCTGACCTTAGCCATGGTATTTCAATCACATCATATGCGTGTGAAAACTGGACAATGAATAAGGAAGACTGAAGAAGAATTGACTCCTTTGAACTGTGGTGTTGGTGAAGAATATTGAATATACCACGGACTGCCAAAAGAACAAACAAATCTGTCTTAGAAGAAGTTCAACCACAATGCTCCCTAGAAGCAAGGATGGCGAGAGTGCGTCTTAAATACTTTGGACATGTTGTCAGGAGGGATCAGTCCCTGGAGAAGGACATCATGCTTGGCGGAGTACAGGGTCAGCAGAAAAGAGGAAGACCCTCAATCAGGGGGATTGACACATTGGCTGCAGCAATGAGCTCAAGCATAACAATTGTAAGGATGGCTCAGGACCAAGCAGTGTTTCGTTCTGTTGTACATAGGTTCTCTATGAGTAGGAACCGACTCGATGGCACCTAACAACAGCAACAACAAAATCAGGTAGAGTGAGGCCTTCCACTTTGTTCTTGTCTTCCAGTAATGCTTTACTTATCCAGGGCCTCTTTCCCTCCCGTATTAAGTTGGTGATTTGTTTCTCCATCTCATTAAAAAAAGTCTTTGGAATTTGGACTGGAATTACATTAAATCTATATGATCGTTTTTGGTAGAATAGACATTTGTACAATGTTATGTCTCTCTATCCATGAGCAAGGTATGTTTTTCCACTTATGTAGGTCTCTTTTGGTTTCTTGCAGAAGTGTTTTGTAGGTTTTTCTTCCTATAAGTCTTTTACATCTCTGGTAAGATTTATTCCTAAGTATTTTATCTTCTTGGGGGCTACTGTAAATGGTATTGATTTGGTGATTTTCTCTTCGATATTCTTTTTGTTGGTGTAGAGGAATCCAACTGATTTTTGTGTGTTGTATCCTGATACTCTGCTGAACTCTTCTATTAGTTTCAGTAGTTTTCTTGACGATTCCTTAAGGTTTTCTGTGTATAACATCATTTCATCTGCAAATAGAGATACTTTTACTTCTTCCTTACCAATGTGGATATCCTTTATTTCTTTATCTAGCCTAATTGCTCTGGCTAGGACCTCCAGCACAATGTTAAATAAGAGTAGTGATAAAGGGCATCCTTGTCTGCTTCCAGTCTCAAGGGGAATGCTTTCAGGCTCTCTCTATTTAGGATGATGTTTGCTATTGGCTTTGTATAAATGCCCTTTATTATGCTGAAGAATTTTCCTTCTATTCATGTTTTGCTGAGAATTTTTATCATAAATGGGCATTGAACTTTGTCAAATGCCTTTTCTGCATCAACTGATTAAATCATGTGATTCTTGTCTTTTGTTTTATGTATATGATGGATTACATTAATTATTTTTCTAATGTTGAATCATCCCTGCACACCTGATATGAATCCCACTCGGTCATGGTGAATTATTTTTTGTATATGTTGTTGAATTATACTGGCTAGAATTTTGTTGAGGATTTTTGCATCTGTGTTGAGGAGGGTTATAGGTCTGTAATTTTCTTTTTCAGTGATGTCTTTACCTGGTTTGGGTATCAGGGATATGGTGGCTTCATAGAATGAGTTTGGGAGTATTCCATCCTTTTCTATGCTCTGAAATACCTTTAGTAGTAGTGGGGTTAACTCTTCTCTGAAAGTTTGGTAGAAATCTGCAGTAAAGCCGTCAGGGCCACGGCTTTTTGTTGTTGTTGGGAGTTTTTTGATTACCTTTTCAATCTCTTCTTTTGTTATGGGTCTATTTAGTTGTTCTACCTCTGTTTGTGTTAGTTTAGGTAGGTAGTGTGTTTCTAGGAATTCATCCATTTCTTCTAGGTTTTCAAATGTGTTAGAGTACAATTTTTCATAGTAATCTGATATGATTCTCTTAATTTCAGTTGGGTCTGTTGTAATATCACCCATCCCATTTCTTATTCAGGTTATTTGCTTCCTCTCCTATTTTTCTTTTGTCAGTTTGACCAATGGTGTATCAATTTTGTTGATTTTTTCAAAGAACCAGCTTTTGGTCTTGTTAATTCTTTCACTTGTTTTTCTTATTTTCTATTTCATTTAGTTCTGCTCTAATTATTATTACTTGTTTTCTTCTGGTGCCCAAGGGTTTCTTTTGTTGCTGTCTATTTGTTCAAGTTGTAGAGATAATTCTTTTGTTTTGGCCCTTTCTTTTTGTATGTGTGCATTTATTGATATAAATTGACCTCTGAGCACTGCTTTCACTGTGTCCCAAAGGTTCTGATAGGAAGCATTTTCATTCTTATTGGATTCTATGAATTTCTTCATTCCATCCTTAATGTCTTCGGTAACCCAGAGTTTTTTGAGCAGGGTACTGTTCAGTTTCCATGTGTTTGATTTCTTTTCCCTGCTTTTTCTGTTATTGATTTCTACTTTTAGGGCCTTATGGTCAGAGAAGATGCTTTTTAATATTTCAATATTTTGGATTCTGCTAAGGCTTGCTTTTATGACCTAATATGTGGTCTATTCTAGAGAATGTTCCATGTGCACTAGAAAAGAAAGCATACTTGGCTGCTGTTGGGTGGAGTGTTCTGTACATGTCTATGAGGTCAAGTTGGTTGATTGTGGCATTTAGATCTTCCATGTCTTCACTGAGCTTCTTTCTGGATGTCCTGTCCTTCGCTGAAAGTGGTATATTGAAGTCTCCTACTATTGTTGTGGAGCTGTCTATCTAACTTTTCAATGCGGATAGAGTTTGTTTTATGTATCTTGCATCCCTGTCATTGGGTGCATAAATATTTACTATTGTTATATCCTTCTGGTATATTGTCCCTTTAGTCACTATATAGAGTCCTTCCTTATCCTTTGTGGTGGATTTAACTTTAAAGTCTATTTTGTCAGAAATTAATATTGCCACTGCTGCTCTTTTTTGATTGTTGTTTGCTTGATATATTTTTTTGCATCCTTTGAGTTTTAGTTTGTTTGTGTCTCTAAGTCTGAGGTGTGTCTCCTGTAGGCAGCATATAGATGGATCGTGTTTTTCAATCCATTCTGCCACTCTCTGTTTCTTTATTGGTGCATTTAGTCCATTTACATTCAGGGTAATTATGGATAGGTATGAATTTAGTGCTATCATTTTGATGTCTTTTTTAGTATGTTGTTGACAGTTTCTTTTTCCCACTTAATTTTTTGTGCTGAGTAGATTATCTTTATATATTGTCTTTTCCTTATATCTGTTGATTTTGTTTCTGCTGAGTCTCTATTTTTACCTTGTATTTTATTTTATTATTATAGGATATTTTGTCTCCTATATGGTTTCCTTATTTTTTGCCCCTGTTTTTCTAAACTTAAAGCCAAATTTTATTTCTTTGTATCACCTTGTCTTTCTCTCCACATGGAAGATCTATGACTACATTTCTTTGTCCCTCTTTATTGTTTTAATGTTGTCTTCTTTTACATAATAACATCGCTGTTACCCTGTTCTGAGCGTTTTTTTATCTTGATTTATATTTGTGATTTCCCTGTCTGGGTTGATATCTGATTGCTCTGCCCAGTGTTCTAGTCTTGGGTTGATACCTGATATTATTGATTTTCTAACAAAAGAAGTACCTTTAGTATTTCTTGTAGTTTTGGTTAGATTTTTACAAAGTCCCTAAACTCCTGTTTATCTGGAAATGTCCTAATTTCACCTTCATATTTGAGAGACAGTTTTGCTGGATATATGATTCTTGGCTGGTAAATTTTTTTCCTTCAATTTTTTATATAAGTCATCCCATTGCCTTCTTGCCTGCATAGTTTCTGCTGACTAGTCCAAGCTTATTCTTATTGACACTCCTTTGTATGTAACTTTTTGTTTATCCCTAGCTGCTCTTAAAATTCTCTCTTTATCTTTGGTTTTGGCCAAGTTTGATCATAATACGTCTTGGTGACTTTCTTTTAAGATCTACCTTATGTGGAGTTCGGTGAGCGTCTTGGATAGATATCTTCTCATCTTTTATGATATCAGTGAAGGTTTCTGTCAACAAATCTTCAGGAATTCTCTCTGTATTTTCTGTTATCCCTCCCTATTGTGGTACTCCAATCACTCGTAGATTATTTCTCTTGATAGAGTCCCACATGATTCTTAAGGTTTCTTCATTTTTTTTAATTCTTTTATCTGATTTTTCTTCAAATATATTGGTGCCAAATGCTTTATCTTCAGGTTCACAAATCCTGCCTTCCACTTGCTCAATACTGCTCCTCTGACTTTCTATTGAGTTGTCTACTTCTCTGATTTTATTGTTAATCTTCTGAATTTCTGATTTCTGTCTGTCCATGGATTTTTCCAGCTTATTAAATTTTTCATTATGTTCCTGAGTAACCTTTTTAATTTCTTCAACTGCTTTATCTGTGTGTTCCTTGGCTTGTTCTGCATATTGCCTGATTTCCTTCCCGATGTGTTAAAGGGTTCTGTATATTAATCTTTTGTATTCTGCTTCCAGTAATTCCAGGAATGCACTTTCATCTAGAAGATCCCTTGCTTCTTTGTTTTGAGAGTTTGTTGAGACGATCGTGGTCTGTTTCCTTATGTGACTTATAATTGACTTTTGTCTCCAAGCCATCTATAAGTAATTGTATTACTTTATTTTATGTTTGTTTACTGTATCATAGCTTCTTGCTTTGTTTTGTTTTGATATGCCCAAATGGTCTGCTTGAGTGAGCTGGCTTGATTATTTTCACCTTTGGAGCTCTGACGTCCTGCCCCAGATGGCTAGAGCTGTTATCAGGTATATCAGTCTAGGAGTCCATTCGCTTTTCTTGTGTGAATTCAGCTCAGATGTCCAGGTAGGTAATCATCAAGTGTGTGGTACAGGCTCTGTCCTACAGTCTTAGAGGGGCAGGGGTATCTGGTTTCAGCAGGAGGTCACGCTCTGAACAAGGCAGAGGGCTGAGAATCATCCCCCACGTGTCTCTGAGGAAAGCATGTCCCTCTTCCCTAGAGCGTACCAGTGGGTGGGTTTTGCAGACAGACCATGGGCACCCAGTGTTTTTGGTTGCAAGGAATCAGAGGTACCAGTTATCCTTGGATCCCTGTCATGGGTGGTTGGATGCCCTGAGTGGAGCCCCCAGTCCTAAGGCCACTGACGTGGGTAGGTGAGGACCCTGTTTAACAGGCAAAGTGGTGTGAAACATCAAACACCCACCTCTCCACCGCACAGCTGAAACAGTTGTAGCCTGCCAACAAGGGCCTATTCTCCTGAAATAGGCCCACACAGGCCCATGCAGAGGGGAAAGGTACTCAAAGTCCACGGACCGTTTATGCTTGGACAGGAGTCACTTCTGTCCTGAGGTCCCCCGGTTAGTGGAGCTGGCAAATTATCTTTTCCCCCAGTTGTGAATTTATTCCTTCTCAAGGGCCTGGAGGATGGCTCTAGGTGCTCAAGAGGGCCTATCTCAGGCCCAGGGAAATCAACAGCCACTGAAGCCGGCTTGGGGCTGGGGGACACGGTAAAATATATGCAAGTACTTAGCTTTTGCTGAGAGCACCATTCTTCTCTGGTTCCGGAGGTGTGAGTAGGCTGTGTGGCTGGCTGCTTCTCCCTGAGGAAACTTCGGCCAAACGTTAGTACCAGCCTGCCACAGCCACTCCCGGGAATGGTGCCTGAGGGCTCCCCGCAATTCAGGTCCAGTAACTCCTCTCTGCTTCTGAACTGTCTCTTCTCTACCCCTCCCACCCCCAGTTCATTTTCTAACCTTGCCTTTGATGTTCAGGGCTCCTAGCTTGTCATAAATGTACTTGTTTTAATCGTTTTTTCAGGTCTTTGTTGTAAGAGGGCTCGCTGAAAGCATCTGTCTATTCCACCATGTTGGCCCTGCCTCCCCTGGACTTATTTCTTAAATAAGCTGAACTTCCACATAAAAAGACATATTTAGATGGGATACTTAGTGTACCTGCCTGTGTTTAAATGTCAGGAAATGGAATGGACTGATTGGCTCTCTCAAGCCAGCCTGCAGTTAATGAATCATCACAAATGGATAATTCTTCAAACTCTAGGGAATCCCACAGTTGAGCAGGAACTAGGACATATGGATTATTTCTAAGACAAGTGTCTACCACGCAGTTATAACATTGAGCGTCATTAATAAAAAGGTCACAAGGTGCAGAAAAAGTAATACCTTCTGACCAGGTGTGAGTAGGGTTGAAATAGGAAGCTGCTGTATAAAAGGATCGTTCTGGGAGTAACCATAATTTAACACAATCCTTTTAAAAAGTTTTTTAAAATCAATAGTAAAATTGTTGTCATTATTAGGTGCCCTAGAGTCTGTTGTGACTCATAATGACCCTGTGTTACAACAGAACAAAACACTACCTGGTCCTGTGCCATCCTCATGATCATTGTTATGTTTGCACACATTGTTGCAGCCACTGTGTCAATCCATCTCATTGAGAGTCTTCCTCTTTTTTGTAGACCCTCCACTTTACCAAGCATGATCTCCTTCTCCAGAGACTGATCCCTCCTGATAACATGTCCAATGTATGTGAGATGAAGTCTTGCCATCCTTGTTTCTAAGAAACATTCTGGCTATACTACTTCTCAAGACATATTTGTTTGCTTTTTTGGCAGTCCATGGTATAGTTAGTATTGTTTTCCAAGACCATAATTCAAAGGTATCATTTTTACTGTGGTCTTCCTTATTCATTGCCCAGCTTTCGCATGCATATCAGGCAGTTGAAAACACCACGGTTTGGGTCAGGCACACCTTAGTCCTTAAAGTGACAGCTTTACATTTTTAACACATTAAAGAGTTCTTTTACAGCAGATTTGCCCAGTGCAATGCATCATTTGATTTCTCGACTGCTGCATCTGTGGGTGTTGATTGTGGATCCAAGTAAAATGAAATCCTTGACATCTTCAGTCTTTTCTCTGTTTATCGTGACTTGCTTATTGGTCCAGTTGTAAGGATTTTTGTTTTCCTTATGTCGAGGCATAATCCATATTGAAGGCAGTAGTCTTTGATCTTCATCAGTAAAATTAGTTGTGAATTTATAATCTAAAACTGGCACAGTGACAGGATCAGTGTGGTGCTGTGTGGATTGTGGGGCAGAGTGATAAAAAATATATATATTCTGTTAAATTGCTGGCACTGGAACTGGTGGAGCTGACTTGATGAAAGCATTTTCTTTCCAGACATCAGTGGTGGTTTTAAAAGAGGAAGCTTATTCTGAACTTAATAATGGAGAAAATGTTGACTAAGTAATATAATAAAGATAAATTAATGAGTATAAAACACATTCTTTTTTTCTAGTAATTCACTAAGAGAGAAACCCAAGTAGGTAAAGTAAAACTGTTTCAAAAAGTTATAAGCATTAAACTATTTCAAGTACTGTTATAAAGAATAAAAAGTTTTAATTTCTGGGTTTAGAGTTAGAGATATCCAATGATTACATAAACTACCAAAAATAAATAATTCTACAGGTGAGCAAAAATAGTCAAGACTACTAAAATACCAACAGTGAAGAACCAGAGTTTATAGATCCCAGCAGTTTGCATGTGATCTCACTCAGTGATTTTGGAGTCAACAGCTTTGCTTTGAAGTTGCTTGCTTTTGGTTCCTGGAGCACTGCTTCAGTCTGAATTTCAAATCTCTGTCTGGCTGACAGGTCCAAATAGGCACTGTAGCTTTCTTTAACTGTGACAAATAAATCCAAGGATTGTTAATTCCTTCCACTTTAACTACACAAGGGTTGGTTAAAATGACTAGATAAGACCTCTTCCTGTGGGGTTCCAAGGAGTCTTTTAGTTAGTACCTTTTCCAAAAAACATAATTTCCTGGGATAATATTAATCAAGGGAGGAGAATCATGTTTCTGCACCTTAAATGCACCTTTCACTTGTGAAAGAATTTCTTATAGCACTGCATCAAATATTTTAATAATTCAGGTTGTACCAAGTTAGGGTCAGTAGAGGCAACGTAAAGAAGGATCATAGGTCATCCAATGGTAACTATTTTGTAAGGAGTAAGTTTATGAGATGCAGAAGGAGTGATTCTCAAATTTAAAAGGACTAAAGGGAGAACTTTAGTCCAAGACAAACCTAGGGACTCAGAAAGCTTAGTAAGTTGAGTTTTTATTATACCATTCTTTCTACCAGCCCAAAGGACTGCGGATGCTAAGGGCAATGTAATCTCTGATATGTAGGGAAAACTTGGCATAATTCCTGAATAACTTGTCCAGTAAAATGAGTTCCCCAATCATTGCAAAGAATTTTGGGTGCTCCACAAGTCAGTATTATGTTTTCAAGGACCTTCTTTGCTACAGAAGCAGCAGTGGCCCATTAGGAAGGAAAAGCCTCCACCCAATGCAAAAACCTATAAATCATTACTAAAATATCTTTATAATCACTCGAAGGTGGAAACTGGATGAAATGTAATTGCCTTTTGAGCATACATCCAGGAGACAAAGGGTATTGTCCAGGGAAAATTTTTTGTTTTTTCTTTTCACATTAGACCATAAATATTTTTACATGTGGCTACTTTAAAATATATATATTTTATTGTGTTCTAGGTGAAAGTTTACAGAGCAGATTAGCTTACCGTTCAGTGAATTGTACACAAAGTATTCTGTGACACTGGTTGCGATCCCCACACTAAGCTAACGCTCACCACATTTCTACCATAGATTCCCTGTTTCTTTTTTTTCTGGTTTTCCTATACTTTCCTGCCTTCTCATCTTTACTTTTGGACAAACGTTGTCCCTGTTGGTCTCGTATAATTGTTTGTTCTATGAAGCACGTTCTTTTTAGATGTTATTGTTTATTTTATAGGCCTGTCTGTTGCTTGGCTGGAAGGTAGTTTCCAGGAATGGCTGCATCTCCAAGTCAGAGGGATGTCATAGGACAAGAGTCTCAGGGATCCCTCCAGTCTCTATCAGACTAGTAAGTCTGATTTTTTTTTCTACATTTTTCTCACACTCTGCCCAGGATCCCATATTGTGATCCTCATCAGAGTGGTTGGTAGTGGTAGCTGGGCACTGTCTAGTTCTCCTGGTCTTGGGGTCATGTAGACTGTGGTACATGTGGCCCGTTACTCCTTTGGACTAATTGATCCCTTAAGTCTTTGGTTTTCTTCACTCTCTTGTACTCCAGACTAGAAGAGACCATTAGTTGTACAGGGGAAGTTTTAAGATGTTTCCCAGCATTGTAACAAGGGCAGATAGAGCAGTGGTAACTCACATGATCAGCTGCCTCAGAAAATTTTCCCCACCAGTATTTCCTCAAAACTTCAATCATTTCCTCTCTCTGTAGGTGAGTTTTCTCACATGAAATTCTCACCACAGGGACATGTAAAAGTTTAGAAAGAACAATTTTGGCATTAGGTTATAATCATAGCTTAGCGTCAGGGTCTTGGTAACAGCTGGACTTTTTCCATGTTTCGATTTCATTTGATTGAACCAATTGATGGTGTTTTAAAAGCTTCTGTTTTGTGGGTGCAAGTGTACCAGTCATTCCATGAGAATGGGTCTCTGTAGATTCTTCCAAAGGACCCTCTGCAAACTCTTTGGCTAATACTGAGACAGCAATAATTTGGGAAGCAGCTTGTTTAGCAGCTCTATTCAGCAAGATTATTACCTCTAATCTGTTCAGTTTGGGGCACTCCCTTTGGCTGCTGTGCTTGTATTTTAATTACAGCAATTTTAGAAGGGAACAGTGAGGCATCTAATAGGTCTGCTACTAAAGCCATGTTTTTAATAGTGTTACCAGCAGAGGTTAAAAAGACTCTTTGTTTCAGTAATATTCCATAGTCATTAATAACTCCAAATGCGTATTTCTAATCTGTAAAAGATACTTATGGATTTTCCTTTATTGAGCTTACAGGCTCTGCTAAGAGCAATAAGTTAGCTTGTTGAGCTGAGGTGGTCTTAGGGAGAGGCTGGCTTTCAAGAGCTTCCGTAGAGGTTGTAACAATGTAACCAGCCTGATAATGAGAGCTAGGAATTGGTTTCAAATAAGAGCCACCTACAAATAACATCTCATCAGGATTTGTCAAAGGACTTTCCTTTAAATCATTCCAAGGAGTCAGAAGCTACTCAGTTAAGTCTAAACAGTGGTAGAAAGGACAGTTATCTTTGTCAACTGTAGGGAGAAGGGTAACCTGGTTTACAGTAGCTACCATATGTAATCTAATATTAGAGGCCACCGGAAGAATCACCTCATAAGAAGTGTCACCTCATAAGAGTCTGCTGGCAAATAAATGTTGAGTTAAAGCAGAATTTAGTAATGCAGATACAACATGCAGTACATATATATTTAGGAGGTTTCCTAAAACTATATAATCAGTGGATTCTACTAATTTTGCTGTAGCAGCTACTGTTCTAAGACAAGGTGGATACGGTTTAGCCACAGAATCCAGCTGCAGGCTATAACTCATAGGCCTGTTTTGTCCCCCGGGTTTCTGTGTAAGAACACCTAATGCATTACCAGAAACTTCATGCACAAAAACTGAGAAGTCCAAATGATAGGGATCCTAAAGTAGGGGTGTTGATCAAAACTTCTTTTAATTTAATCTTCCGGGGTAAGATAAAATGGATCAGGCTCAGAGGGTTTCAGATATTTATATAAAGGCTGAGCCGTGAGAGAAAAATTTGAATCCAGGTTTGACAATAACTGCAAAGCCCTAGAAAACCTCTTAATTGTTTCTTTCTTTTAGGCAGAGGAAAAGCTTCAATAGCTACTTTCCTCTTTGGGTCATAGAAATGCTTTCTCCAGAAATTAAGTGACCTAAATATTTGACAGAAGGCTGAGCTAATTATAATTTTTCTTTAGAAGCTTTATGTCCACCAACAGTCAAATGTTTTAGCAAGGCTACGCAGTCCTTCAGAGAAGTCTGCCAAGAGGTGGAACACAGTAGCAAATCGTCTATGTTGTAACAAGGTAGGTTCATTTGGAAATTGCCAAGGTTGCAAATCCACATGCAAAATTTGTTAAAAATAACTTGGGAGCTTCTGTAAAATCCTGGCCCATGACATTCCAGGTAAATTGTTGATTTTCCCAAGTAAAAGCAAATAGATATAGACTTTTGGGTTCCACAGGAATGCTGAAAAATGTCCTACAAAAGCCTGTAACAGTAAAGCATACTGTGTCAGGGGGAACCTTGGAAAGTAACAGATATGAATTAGGGACAACAGGGTACCTGGTAATAACGATGAGGTTTATTGCACATAAGTGCTGAACAAACCACCACCCTCGGCCATGAGGTTTTATAACTGAAGGATAGGAGTGTTACAAGGACTAGTGCAGGGATGATTAAGCCTTAAGAAAGAAAATCCTGTATTATAGGGGTTTTTCCTTTGGTTGCTTCTTTTTTAAGTGAGGGATAGCTATTCCTCGCTATTACTGGGGAATCTTGGGCAAAGGCTTAGAGGTGTCCACTTAAATCTTAATAGGTTCAGCAGACAGGACAGGACCAACATCTGTAGAAGTCAAAGCTCACGAGGTTTCAGAAATAACCTCAGGAGGAGAAAGAACCTGAATATACAGAATTCAAAAGGGACACAATAAGGGCTTGATATGACAAAGGGCCTCTTTCTTTTTAATGTTAACTATCCCTAAATTCTGAGTATCAGGTAAGATTAATAATATTTCTCCCTTTTCATTAAATTATAAATGACAATTCCACTTAGATAAAATATCTCTTCCTATTAAATTAACAGGGGTGTTAGGACTGATTAAAAAGGATGTAAATCCACTATTGGGCCTAAGGATATTGGCACAGGTTGGGAATAAAATAATGTTTTCTCCTTATTTGTAACTCCCACTATAACTGACATCATTTTACTCCTGCGCAGGGGCTTTTGTGAACACACTGATTCAGCATAACTCCTGAATCAATTAAAAATGTGCAAGGTTCTCCCTTAATATACATAGTTATTTCTTCTTGAGGTTTCTTCTTGAGAAGTCCCCATTCTGTCCTTGGAGTCCCTTCACTCTGAAAAAGGGAATGGAGGAGCAGCTGGGATGCAAACCTTCTGTTTATTCTTTAACTTAAGGTATTCATTTTTCCAGTGGCCAAGTTTTTGACGATAAAGAGGCCGGTTTTAGGTTCATTTGAGGGTTTAAAACTCCTTTTTGTGGTAGGTCCTTGAAGCCGGTGTAATTGAACAGCCATTAATTTATTTAATTTGTTAGTTTGAACAGTCTGCTTTTTTTTCGGAAGTTTGGGCAAGCTCATGAGCTAACGTAATTTCTCAATAGAAGCATTCCTCCAGTCTTAATGATGTTTCTTAACTGAGGCTGAAATTTCAGATTTGAGGCCAGAAATAAATGTTCAGTAAAGGTCCCCTTAGTCCCTTCATCTGAAGGGTTCAACCCAGAATGCTCTGAAAACTTCTGGAATAATCGGGGTTCATAAACACTTTCATCTCTATCTTGTACACATGATTGAACTTCTTTCAATCTATTTTTGTGGGAAAAGCCTTAAGGATTACATGGCGTAAATCATTGACCTTAGTTCGGGCTTCTGTGAGAAGAGTTTTGCCATTTTGGGTGTATTCAGAGCTAAATCATCTTGGGAATCTTTCCACTTGGTATATGTTCTAAGCACAGTTTGGCTTCCTCAGGACCAACTAACATATGGACTAATGGATACAAATCAGCCAGTCAAGGGTGATAATCATTGAAAACGACCTTGAATTCTCTAGCAAATCACTGTCTTAGTTATCTAGTGCTGCTATAACAGAAATGCCACAAGTGGATGGCTTCTAGCCACTGTTATTTTAATTATGCAGTTTCAGATTTAATTATGCATTACATTTTTGGTAGACAGTACACCATGCTGATTCATACTGAGTCCACTTAAAATCTGTAAATCTGTTCACTTCTTAAATGGCCACTCACCAGGTCTAGGTATATTGTGGTTTTGGTGAAGGAAAATAAATTTGACTCTTTTAGAAATGGTTAGGATGATAAATAAGTCCCTTCAATTCCTACAGGCTACACACACATGCCCACACACAAACACACAGACTCACACAAAGTTTAGCACAGTCACTGGGGCATGGCTATGCATGGAGGTTGCTGGGGGGCTTCTACATGAAGTGACATGTAGGGTGCTGCAAAGGTCCTTTGTGCCCATAGCACTCCCTGAGGTTTTATTTTTTTTAAAGAGGCACTTTGAATTATCAACTCAAGGATTCTAGAAAAATCTGTCAGGTAGTAAGATATAGGTGTTCAGGCTAGAACATTTTACTCATCTTAATCTCCCCCAAATAAATCCCTTGTAGGGAGTAGTGCACATCATGGGACTTTGTACGCCATGGACTGGGAGCCTAGGCTTTAGAGTAAGGAATACTGGGTTTGAATCCAGGCTTTGCTACTTACCACCTTACAATTCATCCTCCTAAACTTTTTGTTTTCTTCCCTACTAGACATAAACACCAAAACTTCAGAGCGATGCTTATTTTATTCAGCACTGGGTAGACAGCACCACAGCACCAGTACTCGGTATTAAATAAAAATGAATGAATTCATTGATGCTAAATAAATATGAATTAATTAATATGTGTGCAGTGTTATTAATTACTTTTGTGTGTGGCCTTTCTAGCCATGGCCTTGTGACTCCCACCCAGGTGTTTGAGTGGGGCTGTGCAAATAAGAAAATTGTGGTCCAATGAGGGGATTGGTCAGTTTTAAAAGGCAATTCCAGAGCAGAGAGGAGAGCCCACCACCACCAAAGAAGGAGAGACCTGCATCAGAGATCCACAGCAGAGACCGAAAGCAGAGACCCATAGGAAACAGTGCAGTGGGCTTCCCAGCCCATGGGGCAGGAAAACCGAGTGTCTTTGGGCAGAGACTGAGGGCCAGGAAGAAGTCAATGCCTGACCCGTGAATTTGGCACTTGCCAGCCTCCACAACAGCGTGAGCCACTTCTTTTATATGGTTCATGAGTTCTGTGAGATGTTGCAGCCAACTAGGGAACCCAAGAACAGGAGGGAGAGTACTGAGGCGAGAGGGAGTCGTTGATGTTAGAGATGATGGAGTGGTACGGGAGCTTGGAAAAGTTAGACATTTGGGACATCTTTAACCTCTGCCTCACAGGAACCAGCTTTGTGCTGATCCTTATAAAAGAAATTATTTGTTTAATGTGATATGTGACCTTGGACAAACTACTTCACTTTTTTGAGCCTGAATCATCCTCGTCTGTAAAATGAGAGTGTTAATTGTACCTATTTTGTAGGGTTATTGTGGGACTTAAATGAGATAATATGTGTAAAATACTTAGCACATATTGAGAACTCAATGTTATTGTGATTGGTCGAAAAATGAATTATACCATGTAAGGTGGGAACATTGTTGTTGTTAGGTGCTGTCGAGTTGATTTCAACTCATAGCGACCCCATGTGACACAGTAGAACTGCCCCATAGGGTTTTCTAGGCGATAATCTTTACAGAAGAAAGATCAGAGCTACTGGGTGGGTTGGAACTGCCCACCTTTCAGTTAGCAGGTGAGAGCTTAACCAGTGCGCCACGAGGGCTCACAGGTGGGAAGATAGGAAAGGCAAAAAGAAAGGGTTATGAACAGGAGGGAAGCAGGAGGTTTATTAGTTGGCTTAGAAATATTGTGGTTTTTGGTGATGGAGATGAAATTGGACTGTTTCAGAAGTGGGGTTTGGATGGTAAATGTGTTTCTTGGATTTGTGCAGGTGCTGACATTTTAAAACTCCTTTTTCTAGTACCTTCATTAGAATCTTCAAGAATGGATCCCAGAAAGGTAGCTCTTTCCTAACACTTAGAAAGAGCTTGCAGCCTCTGCCTCTCCCTAACTGGCCCATGTCTCATCAAAGAGTCTTGGAGAGTTTAATAAGCAGAAGAGATGACTCTGAGTGATGGGTCGGGCATTTAGGTCATTAGTATTCAGGGGGTCCTGTAGTAGCCTGTGCACTGCAAGCCTTAAGAAGTCATTAACATTTCATGGACATCCAGGAAGGGTTCCATTTAAAACTGAAGAAGAATTCTGACTTGAGTTTTGAATTAAAAAACCAAAAAGCAAAAACAAAGGAAATACTGAGCTCCTACAGTGCAAAGGAAAAAGGAACTTCCACAATATTAACTAAAATTTCTTTCTCGAAAGTACACTTATTAAGCCATTTGTGATGCGGAATTGATTTTCCGCATTTTCAGATTTCACCTTTATAGATCAAAGCTAAAAGTATTAAGCCAGATTCTTCCAGGACCAACCTATTGCTTGAAAGTTAAGCACTGTTGAAAGCATATTAACGCTGCAGAATTCTGGAACTCAGGACAGCATGGAGAGTTCCACTTCTTTCCTGGGGTTGCGGAAGATCAGTTCCTGTCGAGTCAACTCCAACTCATGGTGACCTCGCGTGTGCCAAAGTGAAACTGTGCTTCTTAGGGTTCACAGTGGTGAATTTTTTAGAAGCAGATGGTCAGGCTTTCCTTCCAAGGTGCCACTGGGTGAACTTGAACCTCCAACCTTTCGGTTAACAGCCAAGTGAATTAACCATTTGCACCATCCAGGGACTCCTTGGGGCTGGGGAAGAGCCTGAGTTGTGTAGAGCAGATTGGTAAAGGTGTGAAACAGCAAGGCTTAGACTGTAATCAGCCTAAGGGTTGCTTCTCATTTTAGTGCTGTGCACGTTGACTGAACCATCTGATAGCCCTGGTCCCATGGGGGATCCTGTCCATCCTCCATGTAAAGCCAGAATCTCGAAAGTCTCATACATTGTTTGAATCACCATGATCAAATTGTACGGTAGCCTTTGAGTTGGGTCTGGGCAAGTTTTCAGCAAGCTGCTACCAACATTGCTTTGTAAAAAACTGTATTGTGATGGTGGCAAAAGAAAACATCTCAGACTTAAATTAGGGAATTACCCCATTACAGCATATTGTAGTCTAAATAAACTGAAGAGAATGGAATGTCAAAAGACATGGACTTGAGTCATTTATAAACTTTATGCCTTGGTCTAATAACCAAAAAGTTGGCAATTTGAACCCACCTAGAGGCACCTCAGAAGAAAGGCCTGGCAGTCTGCTTCCAAAAGGTCCCAGCCTTGAAAACCCTATGGAGCACAGTTCTACTCTGCACACATGCAGTCAACGTGCATCAGAATCTACTCGACAGCAACTGAATTTTTTGGTTGGTGCCTTGGTCATGTCCCTTAACCTTTCTCAACCCCAGTTTTCTCCTCTCTAAAATAGGAATATTTTCTACCACCATCTCTGATTGTGCTAATCAGATGAGATGGTGTGTGTGAAAATGCCCTGCAGAGTGTAGACTGCTTTGCAAGTGTAAGGTTTACTGTGTGCTGATCGGGTTGGGAATCTTTACTATTGCAAAATGTGAAACGGCACATTATGGACAATTTAGGTGTCACAGTAACAACATATTTTCTAGTTAATACCAACAGTGTCCTTCATTACTTAATATCTCTTGCTTTTCTTATACATGTAGGGAATTGTTAGCATGACCGTTTATTATGAACATGCCCCGTTAACTCTAGAGTCACCGAGAATCAGAAATGATTCCTGTTCTTAGCGGTGTTGGGCAGTGGAGCCACAGAGATAAAAACTGAGTTTTTTTGTGTGTGTTATAGGCTTCATGCTAACACTGGCTGTTACATGTGTCTCCACAACATGGGTGAGCTGGGAAGTAACAAAGAGCACAAATTTATAATTCTCCCATTGAATATACAGGCTTAAAACATCCTGTTAGCCTGTGACTAAAAGCAGGTGACAGAAATGGCATTTTGGATAATTATTTTACCTGGGAGATTATTATTTGTATTTAACTTTGGTGTTTTACAATGATCTCTTAAAGAGTACGAAAACAAACAAATGAACAAAACCAAACCCGTTGCTGTAGTGTTGAACTGCCCCATAGGGTTTCCAAGGCTGGTAGATTTGAACTACCAAGCCTTTGGTTAGCAGCTGAGCTGTTAACCACTGTACCATCAGGGCTCCGAATTTACCAAAAAATGTAAACAGAATAAGGATTTACATGCTGAAGTTTTTAGGGTAACCTGATATCTGCAGTTTACTTTGAATTCAAACAACAAGAGCAAAATGGATTGATGAATAGATACACAATAAATATGTTGTTGTTGTCAGGTGCCCTCGAGTCAGTTCCGACTCATAGCAGCCCTATGTACAACAGAATGAAACACTGCCTGGTCCTATAAAAAAAAAATAAAAAAATATATTTTTACCATCCTTAAAATCGTAATTGTGTTTGAGACCATTGCTGAAGCCACTGTGTCAGTCCATCTCATTGTGGGTCTTTCTCTTTTTTGTTGACCCTCTACTTTACCAAGCTTGATGCCCTTCAGGGACTGGCCCTTCCTGATAACGCATTCAAAGTATGTGAGGCAAAGTCTCTCCATCCTTGCTTCTAAGGAGCATTCTGGCTGTACTTCTTCTTGAGACAGATTTGTTCATTCTTCTGGCAGTGCATGGTAGAGTCAATATTCTTTGGCAACATTATAATTCAAAGACATTGATTTTTCTCTGGTCTTCCTTACTCATTGCCAGCTTTCACACGCATATGAGGCTATTGAAAACACCATGGTTTGAGTCCATGCACCTTAGTCCTTAAAGTGACATCTTTGCTCTTTAACACTTTAAAGACACCTTTTGCAGCAGATATGCCCAATGCAATGGGTCTTTTGATTTCTTGACTACTGCTTCCAGGGGCATTGATTGTATATCTAAGTAAAATGAAATCTTTTACAACTTCAATGTTTTTTTCTGTTTATCGTGATGTTGCTTATTGGTCCAGTTGTTAGGATTTTTGTTTTCTTTATGTTGAGATGCAATCCATACTGAAGGCTGTGGTCTTTGATCTTCATAACTAAGTGCTTCAAATCTTCTCTTTCAGCAAGCAACGCTGTGTCATCTGTTTAATGCAGGTTTTTTATGAGTCTTCCTCCAATCCTGATGCCACGTCCTTCATATAGTCCATCTTCTCAGATTATTTTCTCAGCGTACAGACTGTATAAGTATGGTTACAACCATGATACACACTTTTGCCTTTCTTGACTTTAAACCATGCAGTATTCCCTTGTTCTGTTCAAATGATGCCTCTGTCTGTGTACAGGTACCTCATGAGCACAATTAAATGTTCTGGAATTCCCATTTTTTGCAATGTTATCCATAATTTGTTATGATCCACACAGACGAATATCTATGCATTGTCAGTAAAACACAGGTAAACATCTTTCTCGTATTCTCTGCTTTCAGCCAGGATCCATCTAACATCAGCAAAGATATCCCTTGTTCCATGTCTTCTAAATCCATCTTGAATTCCTGGCAGTTCCCTGTTGATGTACTGCTCTAACCACTTTCGAGTGACCTTCAACAAAACGTTACTTGCATGTGATATGAATGATATTGTTTGAAAATTTCTGAATTCTCTTGGATCACCTTTCTTTGGAATGGGCACAAATATGGGTCTCTTCAGTCATTTGGCCAGGTAACTGTTGTCCAGATTTCTTGGCATAGGGGAATGAGCACTTCCATCACTGCATCTGGTTCTTGAAACATCTCAACTGGTATTCCATCAATTCCTGGAGCTTTGTTTTTTGCAAATGCATTCAGTGGACCCTGGACTTCTTCCTTCAGTACCATCAGTTCTTTTTTTTAATTTTTATTGTGCTTTAAGTGAAAGTTTACAAATCAAGTCAGTCTCTCATACGAAAATTTATATAAACCCAAGGTTTATATAAATTTTCGTATGAGAGACTGACTTGATTTGTAAACTTTCACTTAAAAAAAAAAAAGTTTTTTTTGTTTTTTATATACTCCTGGTTGCTCTCTGCCTAATGAGAAAGCACACTCCTTCTCTCCACGCTGTATTTTCATATCCATTCAGCCAGTTTCTGTCCCCCTGCCTTCTCATCTCTCCTCCGGACAGGAGCTGCCAACATAGTGTGATGTGTCTACTTGAGCCAAAAAGCTCACTCCTCACCAGTATCATTTTCTATCTTATACTCCAGTAATCCCTGTCCGAAGAGTTGGCTTTGGGAATGGTTCCATTCTTAGGCTAACAGAAGGTCTGGGGACCATGACCTCCAGGGACCTTCTAGTCTCAGTCAGATCATTAAGTCTGGTCTTTTTATGAGAATTTGAGGTCTACATCCCACTGCTCTCCTGCTCCATCAGGGATTTTCTGTTGTGTTCCCTGTCAGGGCAGTCATTGATTGTAGCCAGGCACCATCTAGTTCCTCTGGTCTCAGGCTGATGTAGTCTCTGATTTTTGTGGCTCTTTCTGTCCCCTGGGCTGATGATTACCTTTTGTCTTTGATTTTCTTCATTCTTCTTTGCTCCAGGTAGGTTGAGACCAATTGATGCATCTTCGATGGCCGCTTGCTAGTGTTTAAGACCCCAGACACCGCTCACCAAAGTGGGATGCAGAATGCATTCTTAATAGATTTTATTATGCCATTTGACCTAGATGTCCCCGGAAACCATGGTCCCCAAACCCCCACCCCTGCTACTCTGGGCCTCTGAAGCATTGGGTTTATTCAGGAAACTTCTTTGCCTTTGGTTTAGTCCACTTGTGCTGATCTCTCCTGTATTGTGTGTTGTCTTTCCCTTCACCTAAAATAGTTCTTATCTACTATCCAATTAGTAAATGCCCCTCTCCCACTCTCCCTCCCTGCTCTCATAACCATCAAAGAATATTTTCTTCTCTGTTTAAACTATTTCTTGAGTTCTTATAATAGTTGTCTCATACAATATTTGTCCTTTTGCAGCATAGTGCCTTCCAGATTCCTCCATGTCATGAAATGTTTCCCGGATTCATCATTGTTCTTGATCAATGCATAGTATTCCATTGTGTGAATGTACCATAATTTATTTATCCATTCATCTGTTGATGGGTACCTTGGTTGATTGCATCTTTTTGCTATTGTAAACAGTGCTGCAGTAAACATGGGTGTGCATGTATCTGTTCATGTAATGGCTCTTATTTCTCCAGGATTATATTCCAAGGAGTGGGATTGCTGGATCGTGTAGTAGTTCTCTTTCTAGCTTTTTAAGGAAGTGCCAAATCCATTTCCAAGTGATTCTACCATTTTACATTCCCACCAGCAGTGTATAAGTGTTCCAGTCTCTCCACAACCTCTCCAACATTTATTATTTTGTGTTTTTTGGATTTTTTTGTTGGTGTGAGATGGAATCTCATTGTAGTTTTGATTTGCATTTCTCTAATGATCGTGAACATTTCTTCACGTATCTGTTAGTTACCTGAATGTCTTCTTTAATGGGTTTTTTTTAATTGGGTTATTTGCCTTTTTGTCGTTGAGTTTTTGAAGTATCGTATAGATTTTAGAGATGAGATGCTGATCAGAAATGTCATAGCTAAAAACTTCTTCCCAGTTTGTAGGTAATCTTTTTACTCTTTTGGTGAAGTCTTTGGATGAGCATAGGTGTTTGACTTTTAGGAGCTCCCAGTTATATAGTTTCTCCTCTGGTGTTTGTACATTGTTAGTGATGTTTTGTATACTGTTTATGCCATGTGTTAGGGCTCCTAGCATTGTCCCTATTTTTTCTTCCATCGTCTTTATCGTTTTAGATTTTATATTTAGGTCTTTGATCCATTTTGAGTTAGTCTTTATGCATGGTGTGAAGTATGGGTCTTGTTTCATTTTTTTTTTTTTGCAGATGTATATGCAGTTATGCCAGCACAATTTGTTAAAGAGACTGCCTTTTTCACCATTTAACTGACTTTGGACCTTTGTCAAATATCAGCTGCTCATAGAAAAAAAAAAAAATTTTTTTTTTTTCATATGTGGATGGATTTATGTCTGGATTCTCAATTCTGTTCCATTGGTCTATGTATCTGTTGTTTACCAGTACCAGGCTGTTTTGACTACTGTGAAGGTATAATAGGTTCTAAAATCAGGTAGAGTGAGGCCTCCCACTTTGTTGTCGTTTTTCAGTAATGCTTTACTTATCCGGGACCTCTTTCCCTCCCATATGAAGTTGGTGATTTGTTTTTCCATCTCGGTAAAAAATGTCACTGTAATTTGGATTGGAATTGCATTGTATCTGTAGATCATTTTTGGTAGAATAGACATTTTTATAATGTTGAGTCTTCCAATCCATGAGTAAAGTATGTTTTTCCACTTATATAGGCCTCTTTTGGTTTCATTCAGTAGTGTCTTGTAGTTTTCTTTGTTTAGGTCTTCCACATCTCTGGTTAGATTTATTCTAAGTATTTTATCTTCTTGGGGGCTACTCTAAATGGTGTTGCTTTAGTGATTTCCTCTTTGATGTTCTCTTTGTTGGTATAGAGGAATCCAACTGATTTTTCTATGTTTATCTTGTATGCTGATACTCTGCTGAACTCTTCTATTGGTTTCAGTAGTTTTCTTGGGGATTCTTTAGCATTTTCTGTGTATAAGATCATGTCATCTGCAAATAAACTTTTACTTCTTCCTTACCAATCTGCATGCCCTTTATTTCTTTATCAGCCTAATTGCTCTGGCTACGACCTCCAGCACAATGTTGAATAAGAGTGGTGTTAAAGGGCATCCTTGTCTGGTTCCCATTCTCAAGGGGAATGCTTTCAGACTCTCTCGATTTCTGATGAAACATGTTGGCTGCTGGCTTTGTATAAATGCCCTTTATTAAGTACCATCTGTCCTTGATTATATGTTTCCTCCTGAAATGGTTGAATGTCAACCAGTTCTTTTTGGTACAGTGGCTCTGTGTTTTCCTTCCATCTTCTTTTGATGCTTCCTGCATTGTTTAATATTTTCTTCATAGAATCTTTCAATAATGCAACTTGAGGCTTGAATTTTTTCTTTGTTTCTTCCATCTTGAGAAATGTTGAGCATGTTCTTCCCTTTTGGTTTTCTATCACCAGGTCTTTGCACATTTCTTTATAATACTTTACTTTGTCTTCTTGAGCCACCCTTTGAAATCTGCTGTTTAGCTCTTTTACTGCATCATTTCTTCCTTTCACTTTCACTACTCTACATTCAGGAGCAAGTTTCAGAGTCTCTTCTCACATTCATTTTCCTCTTTTCTTTCTTTCCTGTCTTTTTAATGCCTCTTGCATTCTTCATTTATGATGTCCTTGATGTCCTTCCACATCTTGTCTGGTCTTCAGTCTTTACTGTTCAGTGCATCAAATCTGTTCTTGAGATGTTCTCTAAATTCAGGTAAGATATGCCCAACGTTGTACTGCAGTTCTTGTGGAATTGTTCTAATTTTCCTCAACTTCAACTTGAACTTGCTTATGAGCAATTGATGGTCTGTTCCTCAGTCAGCCCCTGGGCTTGTTCACACTGATGACATTGAGCTTTTCCATGATCTCTTTCCACAGATGCAGTCGATTTGATTCCTGTATGTTCCATCTGGCGAGGTCCATGTGTATAATGACCATTTATGTTGTTGAAAAAAGGTATTTGCAATGAAGAAGTCATTGATCTTGCAAAATTCTGTCATGTGATCTCCGGCGGCATTTTTATCATGGAGGCCATATTTTACAAGTATCTATCCTTCTTCGTTTCCAGCTTTCACATTCCAATCACCAGTTTTATCCTTCTTCATTTCCAGCTTTCACATTCCAATCACCAGTAATTATCAATGCATCTTGATTGCACATTTGGTCAATTTCAGACTGCAAAAATTGGTAAAAATCTTCAATTTCTTCATCTTTGGCCTTAGTGGTTGGTGAATAAATTTGAATAATAGTTGTATTAACTGATCTTCCTTGTAGGTATATGGATATTATCTTATTACTGACAGCGTTGTACTTTAGGATAGATCTTGAAGTATTCTTTTTGACAATGAACGCAATGCCATTCCTGTTCAATTTGTCATTTCCGGCATAGTAGACCATATGCTTGTCTGATTCAAAATGGCCAATACCAGTCCATTTCAGCTCACTAATGCCTAGGGTATTGATGTTTATGCATTCCATTTCATTTTTGATGACTTCCAATTTTCCTAGATTCATACTTCATACATTCCACATTCCGATTATTAATGGATGTTTGCAGCTGTCTCTTCTCATCTTGAGCCATGCCACATCAGCAAGTGAAAGTCCCAGAAGCTTGACTCCATGCACATCATTAAGGTTGACTCTACTTTAAGAAGGCAGCCCTTCCCCAGTCATATTTTGAGTGCCATCCAACCTGAGGGGCTCATCTTCTGGCATTATATCAGGGAATGTTCTGCTGCTATTCTTAAGGTTTTCACTGGCCAATTTTTTCAGAAGTTGACTGCCAGGTCCTTCTTCCTACTCAATCTTAGTCTGGAAGCTCAGCTGAGACCTGTCCACCAAGGGTGACCCTGCTGGTATTTGAAATACTGGTGACAAAGCTTCCAGTATCATAGCAACACGCAAGCCACCACAGTGGACAAACTGACAGACAGGTACAATAAATATGGTATACAATAAATATATAGACAATGTTGCGAATATAGTAAAAATTTAATTGTAGAATCCAGCTAGTGGTTATTCAGGTGCTCATTGTACATATCTTTCAACTTTTCTCTTTGAAAATTTTTATAATAAAACACTAAAAAATGTAATTTCAGAAAGTCTTCGAATATAAGAAAGTACAGAGTGCTCTGGTTAATGTTTTTGATGATCCAGCATTCTTTTAAGTTTTGAATATCCTTTAAAAAATTAAGTTCCTTGTCAAAGGCATATGAGAATTTATTATGTAGCCTTTTCTCAAAATGCTGGGAAAAAAGAGACATTTAAAATTATAAACTCATAAAGATTCCGGAATTTACAATAATGTTACAGGAATTGCCATCAAATTAAATTTATAATTAATAATTACTTAATATCATTTTGACTACTTTCATTTTTCATTTCTGCTTTTGTTAATCTCTGAACTATATTTTAGAAATTTTAGTTCTGAAATACAAAAAGAAGCAATAAGCAAGTGATGAAGTTCAATTAAGAAGAATGTACTATTTTAATGAAATAAGACATAACAAAAATTATTGAAAATCTCGACTTTGGGGTACAATACCAACTTTTCATATCCTGAAAATACTTGAAATTCAGGAAGAGTAGAATATAATTCAAAATGAGCATAACAAATTGCAGCATTATAGTTTTCAGAAGGACAGAATTGGGTAGGAACACGTACAATATATACCCTTCAGGACCCAAAGCTAATAAATGTATGGATGTGGAAAGATCAGCTATGAATCTGAGGTATTAGCACTGATCACAGTCAGCAAGGCCTTCCTCTGTTTGCTAAATATTCTAAATATTCCCTTTTACTATCATTGGATCCAGGTTTGATAACATCTTTTTAAGTAAAATAGAGCAATAAGTAAAAATTTAAAGAGGAACAAAATAATGGAAACCCATCCTCTAAGGAAAATCTGAGAGAAGAGGAAGTTCTCTAAACTCTTCAAGATGAAAAGAGTGAAGTGTTGCTTGATTACCATTCTCAATTACATGGAGTGTTTTTACAAGGAGATTCTACGAAAATCTAATGGGGAAACAGAGTTAAGAAATATTTTGGTTGTGCAAATGGAAGAATCTATTGACTTCAAGGTTGATTAAACCCTGGAATAATTGTCAAGAGAGACTCTGGAATCTATGATCCTAGAGAATTATGTAAATAAAATAATTCCTAAGTGATTACACATTCACTTGCCAGATGGATCTCTGGAAGGACCTTCCTGGGTCTACATTCTAATTATAATGTTTTGCTCCTCAGTAATAGTTTTGAATACAATTTGGTACTAAATTACATTTTTCTGGACTATCTATAAGGAATGGCAACTTTAAATTTTCTTCACTAAAAAACTCAGTGAACTAAATGATTCTCCTTTCCAGTGGACTTTTCTCATCATTAATGATTGAATGACTGTGTATTGCTTTGGTGATTATAGTACTATTCTTAATTTAGTTTCTGTGTTTAGTAATATAAAATAATTATAGTATATTTAATGTTAAAGACAGTATCACTAGAAGGAAGCTTTTATATTGAAAACTGTTATTAATAAGTATCTTTACATACGCAAAATGGCCTTTACCTAAGTATAAGTGTATTTAACATTCTTTGCCATTTTCTTCTGCCAAGTCACCATTCTACCATCAAGGGCTAGTTAGAATTGAATGAGATAAAAGTGTCACCTTTGTGAATGATTTATCTTCCTTCTGAAAGTCAATGGGGCAGATTCCCGTTTTGCATGATCCATCGTCTTCTCTATTTTTAGTTTCTTAGTCTTGTTCCTTGACTCCTGTTTATTCTTATCCTTTGCAGGGCAGAGCTTGCCTCCTGTTGTGATGCTGTTCAGAACTTTGTCGTTTCTCAAAATAACACTCCAGTTGGGACTAACATGACTTATGAGGTAGAAAGCAAAAAAAGAATCCCGATTGGAGAGACCATCTTTAATATGCTCCCAATAGTGAGTAAAGATTTGGTATGGGTGATTTGTGTCACCATTCCTGGTAACGTCTCTCTCACTATAGGTTATAATTCATAATGGAATAATTAACTGATTAAAATGCCACACTCCATTATGGTATATAAAACGTGTATTGTGGGCCATTTTGAAATAGTAATTTGGAATGCAGTGGGTCTCTGCAGAGAATGGCATTTATAACTCATACAAAATGCTCTCCCAGTCCTCGAGTCCTCCTGACTCATCCTTGAGTGAGATGAGGCACTTGGGCTTTCTGTGTAGTAATTGCTGGACTTGTGAAGATGACAATTTTTTACCTGAAATAAGATTCTTACTGTTGTGTATTTTGGTTACTAAGTCAATTCCTTCATGAAGAACTATAAGGTTTATTTTATTTGGCTCATCTTTGGAAAGTAATGTGTAAGAATTTGTGGTGAATGAATGTAGCCTTCTTAAGACAAGAATTTTTGTTTGCTATGTTGACTGATACATCCCAAGCTTCTGAATATTCCTGGGTACATATTTATATATGTATTCAATACATAGTGGTTCAATAAACAAATGAGTGAATGATACAGTATAATATCATTTGAAACAGTAAGGAGAAATGTGTCCATTAATATAATCCAAATTTGGAGGAAAATTCTCTTCATAAAGACCATCCTATTTTTATTGCTTAACACATTTTCTCATGCCTCTTTTCATGACTTGATTAAAAAATGTTTGATCAAGACGATAAGGTCAAAAAGAAGTTGATCAAAAAGGAATGAGATAAATGATGAAGTGTTTGAAAAGGAATAATTTAATCCCAACCTTTGACTTTTCAAGTCCTGGTAACATGGGAGCATCAGAGGTTTGTTTTGTAGGCTTTTAGGTCTAAATTTTAGAATTTTTAGGGCATCTTAATGATTTTCCCTTCCTTTTAGGTTAGCTTTAGCCAGTGATTATTCCCTACCTTACTAGTAATATCAAAAGGTTTAAACCTTAAACATTTATCATTGGGGGATTAGTTGGAACAACAAAAATTAATATTTAATTCCATTTTGTACAAAAAATAAAAATACACACAAATAAAAAGCCTATATAATTGGCTTACAAGAAACTAGAAAAACACATGGAAAAATATCCCCAACCAGATCACAATTAATGCCTTTGATTAAGTGGTATCTTAGTTATCTAGTGCTGCTATAACAGAAATACCACAAGTGGATGGCTTTAACAAACAAAAATTTATTCTCTCACAGTTTAGGAGGCTAGAAGTTTGAATTCAGGGCTGCAGCTCCAGAGGAAGGCTTTCTCTGTCGATTCTGGGGAAAAGTCCTTGTCATCAATTTTTCCCTGGTTTAGGAGCTTCTCAGCGCAGGGACCCCCAGTCCAGGGACGTGCTCTGCTCCTGGCTCTTCTTTCTTGATGGTAATGAGGTCCCTCTCCTCTCTGCTTGCTTCTCTCTTATATCTCAAAAGAGATTGACTGGAGATACAACCTAATTCTATAGCTGTATCCTGCCTCATTAACACAGCTGCTTCTAATCCTGCCTAATTAACATCATAGGGGTTAGGATTTACAACACATAATTACATCAGATCACAAAATGGAGGAAAACCACACAATACTGGGAATCATAGCCTAGCCAGTTTGACACACATTTTGGGAGCACACAATTCAGTCCATAACAGGTGGTATGAGTTAACTTCCTCCAGAAATTTTGCCAAGTTACTTGAAGAGAAAAACAACAAAAGTGGTTTCCAACCAGAGTGAGCATGAGCAGGCAGGTGAGTTGTGTAAATTTGCATTTTTCTTAGAAGGTTTGTTTCATTTTGGGGAAGGTTGAGGTTTAAGATTTATTGAAACTCCTACTGCATATGAGATTCCAAAGCATATGGATGTCTTCCCCCAGTTGACCAAGAAATCAGAGAAAATGTTCATCATTTTGAGTGCTTAATTTGAGAGCTGTTTCCCTCAGTAATCTTTTCTATTGTACCATGAGGAGCATATTTGAATTTTTGCATTCTACATTTACCCTATCTATAAAATTCAGAATTTATTGTGGTATCAGTTAGTAAACACTGTCTGAAGACACCTTTAGCTAGAAGTTCAGTGACATGCAATAGCTTCAGGGACCTGGGAACCATTCATTGAAGAGCTAGGCATTACACTAGGTATGCAGATATAAAGTGAAATAAGGCATTTAATTAAGTCAACATTTTATTCTTTGATTAGTGAGAAGCTGTACAATGTTAAGAGCATGTACTCTGGAGGACTTCCTAGGTGGTGCAAACAGTTAAGCGCTCAACTGCTAGCCAAAAGGTTGGTGGTTTGAACCCACTTAGGGGTGCCACAGGAGACAGGCCTGGTAATCTGCTTCTGAAAGGTCACAGCCTTGAAAATCCTATGGAGCAATTCTACTCTGTACACGTGGGGTCACGATGAGTTGGAATTGACTTGATGGCAACTAACGACAACTTCAAAGCAGACTGCCTGAGTTCAAATCCCAACTCTGCCACTTTCTAGCTGTTACTTAAACTTGTGTTTCAAATTCTCATCTGTAAAATGCTCATAAGGTTGCTGAGTAGATTAAATGTGTTAAAGTTACGCACTTGGAACCCTGGGTCTTTCATAATAAGCACTATAAACCAAAACCCATTGCTGTCAAGTCAGTCCCGATTCACAGTGACCCTATAGAAGAGAATAGAACTGCCCCATAGGATTTCCAAGACTGTAACCTTTACAGCCGGAGCCCTGATGGTGCAGTGGTTAAAGCATTCAGCTGCTGACTGAAAGACTGGTGATTCAAACCCACAGGCCGCTCCTCAAGAAACAGATGTGGAAGTCTACTTCAGTAAAGATTTATACCCTTGGAAACCCTGTGGGGCAATCTACTCTGTCCTGTAGGGTCACTGTGAGCTGGGGTCAACTCGATGACAATGGGCTTAGGTTTGGTAATATTTATAAAAGCAGACTGTCACATTCTTCTCCCTTGACACAGCTGGTGGGTTCGAACTGCCAGTCTTTCAGTTAGTAACTGAGTACTGAAATAGTTCTCTTTGCTTGTTTAGCATCTCCCGAATCCAGCCTCAGGAGCAGATAGCAACCATAGTGGTTCAGGGGTCTGTTGGCCCTCTAGGCTGTGACGTGGTAAAGCTGTTCAGAGCTACATCAGTCCTGGGCTGTTGCCAGTGGTGCTGGTGAACTGGTTTTGGGGAGGGGGTGTCCTAATTTGTAGCATTTGCCAATTCAGTGGTATAAGTACTTCTACCGTGGCCAATTTCAGGTTAGATAGATAGTTGCTGTCAAGTCGACTCTGGGTCACGGTGACCTTGTGTACAACAGAATGAAACATTGCCCAGTCTTGCATCATCCTCATAATCTCCAGCATGTTTGAGTCCATCCTTGTAGCTATTGTGCCAATCCGTCTCACAGAGAGTCTCCTTCACCTTTGCTGGCCCTCCGCTTCACCTCCTCTAGCAGTTGGTCCCTCCTGATGATGAGTCAAAAGCAACTGAGTCAGCCAGTGTTCTGTGGTGATCCACCAGGTTTTCATTGGCTAATTTTTGGAAGTAGATCACCAGGCCTTTCTTCCTAGTCTGTCTTAGTCTGGAAGCTCCACTGAAACTTGTCCACCATGGGTGACCCTGCTGGTATCTGAAGTACCAGCGACATAGCTTACAGCATCATAGCAACACGCAGACGACCATAGTACAACAAACTGACATGCAGGTGGTGGGATTTCAGGTTGCCAATGGTTCAAAAACCAGCTCACAAAATTCCTAAATGTTTATCAACTCTCCCTTGCAAGCTGGTACAAGCAGTCTCCAGCCTACCACAGGATTGAGGCTGGGTAGGCCATTGGACCAGCAAGTACTTCTTGAAAAGTCACTGCATACATTGTGCTATGCTAGGTCTAGAGTGAAAGACAAGGGGAAATTAAAAGTAATAAGCATGCCCTTTGCCTTTGAGAACTTACAGTCTAATTCAAGGGAAAAAATAGGTGAATCATGACATTATCACTGTGAAGTGTGAGCTGGCACCCTTGTTGCAGGACACAGCCATATTACTTCAGGGAACGTGATCAACAAAGGAAAAGTCATTGCTTAAGTGAAAAGTATGTTTCAGGTTGGGGGGGACTTGGTGAAAGTGGAAAGCCTTTTCGGTTAGACAAGTTGGGTCCTAGGATGAAATAAAGAAGATTTAGACCTTGGAAATTAATTTGAAAGATGTCAGCACGGAGTTGTTAGGCCTCCCTGAAGCACCCTGGCAGGTCATTTGAGAAGGTGGCCGGCATAAGTTTAATAGCATTACTGAGCTTGAAGGTCTGACTATTTAAGAAGCACGGAAAACTTTTGCTAAGTTAACTATTAATTTTATGTCTAGGAATAGAGGATTCAATGCTACTTTCTAATTGCTTTATCTTTCTTTTTTTTTTTGAAAGCTTTCCTGTTTGTTAGAAAGGCACAACCTGGGGCTTTATTTTCTCATTTTATTTACTTCATTATATGATATAGAACTATTATACTTTATGTAAATATATATTATATTTGGTGTTATTATAGGCAATCCCCAGATTACAAACAAGTATGTCTTTAAGTTGAATTTGCATGTAAGTTAGAACAGTTAGGTATGGTTCGTATCTAACGTCAGTTAGTCAAATGTTTATCAAGTATTAGTATATCTTTAACATAATACAGTAATAATAACAATAATGTTTTGATATGTGCCAAAAAGTAGCGCCCATTTGTTATTATGAATCATTGTATGTACCTCAAATTTTTAATATAATAGTAACTATGGGTTGTACGTAAGTTGGACGTTTGTAACCCAGGGACTGCCTGCACTTTATATTTTATATTGTATAATGTTTATTCTTCTCAAGAGAAATGGAACTTAGTTTTACAGGATAGCTTTTTATTAGTCACACTAAGTTCATCAGAAGGCTATGCTGCCGCCAACCCTGCTTCTTCTTCTTTTCCTTGACCTTACCAAAACCAAACCTGTTGCCAACAATTCCTTCCTGACTCCTAGCGACCCTGTAGGACAGAGTGGAACTGCCCCATAGGGTTTCCAAGGCTGTAATCTTTACAGAAGCAATCTGCCACTTCTTTCTGCCACGGAGCGGCTGGTGAGTTCAAACCACCAATCTTTCAGTTAGCAGCTGAGCAGTTTAACCATTGCACCACCAGGGATCCTTTTCTTGACCTTAGTGTGTGTTCAAGTTAAGCTACCAGAATTAAGCTGATGATGTTTATTGTTCTAAAAGTAAAAATATTTAATGACTGTTTTTCACTTTCTCCTGATAGTCCCAGCCTTTTGTGGAGTACCCTTATAATCAGTGTGCAGTGGTTGGAAATGGAGGAATTCTGAATAAGTCTCTCTGTGGAGCTGAAATAGATAAATCTGACTTCGTTTTTAGGTAAGACCTGAACAACCTGAAACAAAAAATCAGTTGTCTGTTTTAAAGGGGCGTTGCCATAGGAACCTGTATGCTACAAGCCATTTGCAATCAGCTGCTAACCTAAAAGTTGGTGGTTTGAACCCGTCCAGCTGCTCCACAGAAGCAAGACCTAGCAATCTGCCTCCATAAAGATTACAGCCACAAAAACCCTATGGAGTTCTTTGTAGCACATGGGGTTGCATGAGTCAGAATCAACTTGATGGGAAAGGGTTTGTTTTGATTTGTTTTTTAATAAAGATACCCAACGGAAATTTTGATCTTTGAGCTGTGTGGCTCAATTCTACAAATTATCCAGATAGACCTTTCCTCAAGTGTTACATAGATTATGAGCTCCTCAGAATGTTTGGGAAGACGAATGTGTGCTATGGTCAAACACTTTGAGGAAACTCTGGGTGATATCATGATTAGAGGGTTCTGTACTGTAGAGCTTGGCCGACCCTTCAATATGCCAAAGGGTACCATGGCTCCCTGAGAGGAATTCTGTTCAGCAGCGTTTTCCAGGTTCACCTGACCTCGCAAATCTTTTTTTTTCTTTTTTTAAAAGAGCCTTTCAAGAAGTTTTGTTCTCAGATAATACTTGGGAAACATGCTGGTCTAGACATTACGCAGCCATGTAAGGTCATTGTATATTTAGTTACATGGCTTTAAATTAAGGAGGTTTTCTGCAGCTTCTAAAGTCTGTTTTTTTTTAATGTTTTTATCTCAGTACCAGCTAGCTTGAAAAAATAGAAATAAACATGGATCTACGTGTGCCTCGTGCTAATAAGCCATGCTACAAAGCACCTCCACTTTCAGAGTGTGATGGAAAGATGATTCATTCCTCTAAGGATGAATTTCAATTGAAATACACGTTTTTAAAGAATAAATAGTAATCTGTTTCCCCCTGTTTCCGAAGCAATGATTTCATACATCAGAGGAGATCCTTTGATCCCTTTCGATTTAATACTGTCATTTTTAACAAATGAAAAAGAAATATGACTTTCAATAAATAGCTCCCCCCTCATGTTAGTCTCATTTTAAGTATGTATGCCGAAGGTAATGACAGAACAACAATAGACCTGGCAGTCTAACAGTTATTGAATGTGTTCTTCATGATTAATGTAAAAATGGCCAGTACTTGAATGATTTAGTCATTTTGTCAAAGTACTCAATTTGAAAAAGCCATAACGAAGATAAATAATAATTCTTTCAAAAGACTTTTTATAGACTTAAAGTTCCCAAAACATCTGTGTTGGGTATAATGCCTAAACATTCATTTTGCTTTATAGCAAATACAGGAAATAAAAGTTCAGATTTAAAAACTAATAATCATCTAGGCAGCTATTTAATTTATAACTCTAAAATAAATGCCTGTTTTTAGATTGTTCATTGGCTGATGCCAGACATTTTTCAGAATATAGAGTTCCTTTTGAAGTTAGCCATTCAAACTGAAAGGCAAAATAAGGGCTGGTTGTGGTTAATGCCATTAAAAAAAAAAATTTTTTTTTTTTTTTAAGCCTATACTGATTTTGGCTATGCCTGTTGATAGTGTATAAAACAATCTGGAAGCTACTTACTGTTTTTGTTTTGTTTTGCTTTTTCATTTTAAAAGTTTGGGAGCTATGAATTAAATGTGAGTGGCTTTACTATTTAAAAAAAAAAAAATTGCCATCGAGTTGATCCAGACTTATGGTGACCCAGTGTGTGCCAGAGTGGAACTGTGCTCCATAGAGTTTTCAATGGCTAATTTTTTGGAAGTAGATTACCAGGACTAGTTTCTTCCAAGGCACTTCAGGGTGGACTTGAACCTCCAACCTTTCAGTTAGCAGCAGAGACATTAACCGTTGGCACCATGCTGGGACTCCAGCTTTACTATACTGTTATGTACATACAGTACTTTCCCTAACACGTCCCTGTAATGCTACATTGACAATAACTCCGGATTCTTCAAAAGAATATGTCTCTGTTCTGGAAAGTAGATTTGTTACAGGCAGCCCACCAAGCAGATCATTTTGTGACCTTGTATCTACGATTAGTATTTATTTTTCCCAAGGCGCTATATTTAATTTTTGTCTGATGAATCTTTAAAAACAATGAGGGAAGTACATGTTTCCTTTACTCATCGGTCTTATAAAGCATGGAATAGAATATTTCAGGCTCAGCCATATTGCAGAACATGTCAACTTTCAATGGCTTTCCTTAAGGAGGCCCTCAGAGATGCTCGATTTTTGTGCATAGATTTAAAGAAATGGTCTACTTGAAATGCCGTAAACGATACTTAGAAGTCATAACCAACTTTTCCTTTTTTGTAATGGGAATAAAATTACTCAAAATTACAATGCTGATTTTGTTTTCCAATTTAAAAACAAATTAGCACTCAAAGGAAGATGAGAACATCAATATGAAAACATTGGCAGAAGAACGTTAGGGCTTTATTTATTAACAGCATAATTTGGTGGAAAAAATATCCTTATGGGAATTAGGAGATTTTGATCTTTTTTTAATATAGTCTTTCCTTCTGGCATGCTGTGTAACCTTCGTCACTACAGGGTTTTTTTGTTGTTTTTTTTTCAATCTCTAAATTGGTGATGTTACCTCTGTGGGAATATAATCAATATAAATACAACCCTTTTAATAAAAGGATTATGAACTCTTCAAAAGCTAGGCAGCTGTAATTGTCATTTCTGATTTTGATACTTATAAAAACATTTATCAAATTCGTTTACCTTATGCAGTGTTGAAGTATCAACTAAGAGTTTAGTACTTACTAGTTCTAAATTTAAATCAGATGGATTCTGAGGGTTTCTTAATAGCAATGATTCTCTCCAATAAGGACAATGATCATATGTGTATGGGTGTGAACTTTATCTTTTAACAAGTTGTAATTTGAAAATATTTCCGCTTCCAAATTTCAGGTGTAACCTTCCCCCAACAACAGGAAATATTAGTAAAGATGTTGGCAGTAAAACAAATCTTGTGACTGTGAACCCCAGTATCATAACAGGAAAGTAAGTTATCTCCAAGTTACATAACTATTCAAGAACATTTTTTCAGTGTTTAACATGTTTCCTAAGGAGCCCTGGTGGCGCCGTGGTTAAGTGCTTGGCTGCTAACTAAGAAGTTGGAAGTTCATTCCACCCAGCCACTCCTTGGGAGAAAGACCTGGCAATCTGGTCCTGTAAGGATTCCTGCCAAGAAAACCCTATGAGGCAGTTCTACTCTGTCAAGTGGAGCTGCTATGAGTGGGAAACAACTCCACAGCTTGTAACAACAACAGCAACATGTTTCTAAGCTTGAGCACTAACCTGTGAGGCTGAGTGCAGTACAGTTGGAATGGCCTTTCGGGAAAATAGATAAAGAGCGTGTTTTCAACTTTTGGCATTCTACCGAGACTGTGGTCTATAACAGGTATGAACCTGTGGTACTTCTATTGTCATAGCTAAATGTTGCCAATAAAATGAGAACTTACCTCTTCATATTTTTTTATAATAGGGGAGTTACTTTTTTCAATTTTCCTTCAGCGTTTTAACATTGCTCTTTTATCTTTTTAGCATTTTCTTGAAAAATCTTAGTCAACGTAAAGCTTCAGGGAGTAAGCCCTAGGAAAATCAGACAAAATATACTTTTCCTTTTGGATAGCTTATTAATAAAAAATAATTTGTGCTTTATTTTCTAATATAACAGCTACTATTACATATGTAGTACAATGTAACCACTAAGAAAGTTGGTTGGTTAATAAAAATCCCATACATAATTTTACTCCATTGATTTCACCCAAAATGACTAATAATTTTTATGAATAGAATATGCCCCTCCAAATAACTCTAGTGTCTCTTGAAAGGAGATAAAATATTATACCAGCCTCCCCAAGGCTTACTTTTTAAACACACACAATCATGCTCACAAGTATATTTACTAAGGTATAATTTAAATTCTACATATAGAGATATCACAATGCATGGAGGAAATTTAAGTTTCTACATACATTTGGGAAGCCCTGGTGGCGGAGTGGTTAAGTGCTACAGCTGCTAACCAAAGGGCCATCAGTTCAAATCCACCAGGCACTCCTTGGAAACTCTATGGGGCAGTTCTACTGTGTCCTATGGGTCGCTATGAGTCAGAGTCAACTCGATGGCACTGGGTTTGGTTTTTTTGTTATATACATTTGCATATAGATAGTTTAGGTTTTCTGTAGGAAACTTTTATTTTACAATAATATATACAAAAGATGTACAAATCACAAGTGTACAGCTCTATTAATTTTTAAATATGTATATGTATTTTTTAAGAGTGCTATGCTTGCTTGAAAAGGAGCCCTCGTGGTACAGTAGTTAAGAGCTTGGCTGCTAACCAAAAGGTGGGCAGTTCAAATACACCAGCCACTCTTTGGAAACCCTATGGGACTGTTCTACTCTATCCTATAGGGTCACTATGAGTCGGAATCCATTCGACAGCAGTGGGTTTGGTTTTTTGGTTTTATGTTTGAGAAAATATTTCATGATTATAAGTTTGAGACAGTGTTTTAACATCAAAAAGCAACCTTAGAAAAAATTACTGAATTGGAAGATAAAATAATACCAGAAATGCCTGTCCAAATAGCCTGGTACAAATCAAAAGCCCAGGTATACTAAGAAAGAGACAAAGGCCTAGCTCATGATATTTACACACTGCTTACTTAAATGAGTTTTCTCTGAATCCATCGTTTGTCTCTTTTACATACAGTAATATAAGTGGTTCAGTTTTTTGACCAGTGGTAAATTCAGCCTCATATTACTAAAACTGCTACTTTGATTATTATTACTGTTATAATTGTTATTTCTAATTTGGCAGATATGGAAACTTAAAGAAAAAGAAAGAATTTCTGGAGGATATTGCGGCCTATGGCGATGCGTTCCTTCTTCTGCCAGCGTTTTCCTACAGGGCCAACACCGGTGCCTCTTTTAAAGTGTACTACGCACTGAAAGAGTCTAAAGCAAGACAGAAGGTTATATTTTTCCATCCCGAGTACCTGAAACATCTTGCCCTTTTCTGGAGAACTAAAGGCGTGACAGCGTACCGCTTGTCCACAGGCCTGATGATCACCAGCGTTGCAGTTGCACTGTGTGAAAATGTGAAGCTGTATGGGTTTTGGCCCTTCTCTAAAACTGTGGAAGACACACCTGTCAGCCATCACTACTACGACAACAAGCTACCTAAACAAGGTTTCCACGAGATGCCCAAAGAATATGGCCAAATTCTCCAACTTCATATGAAAGGAATCCTCAAATTACAATTTAGTGAATGTGAAACAGCCTAAACAAAGTGTCTTAAAATTGGGATTAGTTTGAATATAACACAAAGATGATTAACAATGTTTCCCAGAACTCAAGGAGGTGGTTGTAGAGCCTAATAGGAAGAACCTGGAATCTTGGTTTGATCAACTAAGTTTGCAACCTAAGCAAGTCATCTAATTGTTCTGATCTTCAGTTTCCTTTCCTGCAAAATGAGGACCGTGATCTTTAACTCATATAACTAGAATATGATCATCTATGAAAACTCCTATGAATAGTCCCTTACTAATGTGTGTAACGACCATTTCCGCCCTCGCCAGCTTGATAATGAAAGGCATACTGTCTTACAGACCCTTTCTAAAGGGAACAGCTGAGTTGCCAATATTCTCTGGGTTTCTTTCTCTGGTAGGCCTGTCTGTTATCATCGATAGCCTTCCTATCTTTCCTTCTTCCTTAAAAAGTGCATACAAGAAAGTTATGTATTTGAACAACAACAACAAAAAAAAAACCTTGATTATGCAGGAATGAAATTCTTCATATGGCAACATACTTATTTCTGATTATGTTCACTTATGCGGTTAACTGCAATGATGTACTTTTTTAATTTAGACTGTCTCTTTGCCACCTTAATACACAGTTTTTGTCACTCTATAGTTTTCTATTAACCTACTGTCTTGCTATTAAACTTTATCCTCTCTCACTGACAGAATCTACTTCAAGGACATGTACAGTCTTTCTTACCTGCTGCCTTGTCAATGGATCACTCATTCCATTTATTTTTTTAAAAAAATGTTATTGAACACCACTCCATGCCAGACCCAAAACCAGGCCCTGTGAATGCCATATAATGAGGACTAATCCCTAAGTCTAGCAGGAGGAAAAGGAGGTGTGTATCATAAACTATGACATTAATGATAGTGCTATTATTACAGAAATTATGAATAACATGCTATGAGGGACAGAAACCAAAAAAAAAAAAAAACAAAACCCATTGCTATCAAGTCAATTCTGACTCATAGTGACCCTACAGGACAGAGTAGAACTGCCCCATAGAGTTTCCAAGCAGTGCCTGGTGGATTCGAACTGCCAACTTTTTGGTTAGCATCCATAGCACTTAACCACTATGTCACCAGGGTTTCCATGAGGGACAGAGGCAGGAATAATTAAATCTATTTTAGTGGGGGAAGGGGCACTTCAGAGAAGAGGAGATTTCTGCATCTACTGAATAAATGATTTGACTTAAATAAGTAATTATGTGTATACTTACCTGCTCATCATTGTATTGTCCCTAGATGAGTGGAAATAGGAGTGGAGCAGACTGGGCCAGCATGCCAAAATAATTACAAATACCATTTTCTAATTCTTCCATAAGCCAGGTTACTGTGGTTTAGTAAACATCCACTTGTAAGAATACTATGGTGTAAATTGTTTACTTTCATAAAATACAACTTTGCTTTGATTGTAGATGACATTAGTGGTGTTACTTTTAGTTCACATTTTAGTTTGTTCTTTTATAGCAAATGAAACCTATTAGCTCCATAAACTGATCAAAAGTTATATATAGATATTTACCAAATGGAAAATTGCCTTTAGCTGCACAAAGTCTATTTTACTTATTGTCTTTTTTGCGTGTGTGTGATGGTGAATAAGTAGCTATTTTTCATTGCTCCTAATGAATTAAATTCATTTTAAATAATCAGTCAACAGTGTTGGTAATGTCTCAGTCATCTGCCTAGCAATGCTTATTAAAACTAGATCAGAACTCTCTAGTGATTTATAGTTACTAAAATGTTTTCCTTAAAATGTTTAATGGCAAGTCGAAGCTTAAACTTTTCTTTTTTATGATACTGGAAAAAATACGATCAATGAATAAAAGCAAAGAATATAATGACATAAATCATGTAATATTCAATCTGGAAACTTTATATGTTATTTTAATAAAAAGTGCATATGATTAGAACATTCAGAGCTTACTTAGGTTTTTTCCATATAGCATCTGTAGTTATTTTAGCTTCAGGAATTTTCTCTGGAATATTAACACAGAATTGTCAGTGTCACAGATACTGATTCCAGAAACATTCAAAATGTTATGAAATCAAGGAGCAATGTCCTAATGATGGCCAAGTTCCAGTAAAAGTTTAGTAGAAAAAAATGTTTTAAGTTGTGGAGAAATTTGTACACCTTTCCCCACAAGCACATCCGAGTCTGTTTCTTGCCTAATATTTGTGCTGTCATCCTAAGAGCATGTTTGAAATTTGACAACAGTCCTAGCTAGATTCACATGAGCCAAAAGTCTTTGGTCAAAAGGAACATGTACTTATTTTTTTTTTTTTTTTACATCTTTCTCAGGTTGACCTGTAGTTGTTGTGATTTCACAACAACTGGGGGTTATCTGCTATTATTTAAAACTCTCCGACATTCTCTAGTGCACTCAGTTGCATTGGGGAGAAATGAAGGGAATAGGGGAGAGGGGGCACACGTGCCTCATCTACATCACATCCTAACATTTCCTCCCTGGTAAACCAGGACCGTGTAGATGTTCCACTGAGATGTGCCAATAACCTCCTTTTTTCCTAAAACAGACATTTTAAGAAAATTTCTACAATGTACTAGAACACAGGTTTTGATAATACAACATATCAGCCCTTTAAATTGTAAAACATAAATCACAGTTCTTTTCGTTCTGGGATAGTGAATTATCATGTTTTTCACCAAGATTAAAACAAAAAGAAAAGCTAGGAGTACTATTTTGTAGATTTGTAGATTAACCACTACCAAGTCTGACACTGTCAATAAGCCTCTGGGTGTAAAGAGCATTCCTTAAGTGTTTTTAGATGGATTGAATTTGATCTTCTGCTCTTAGTTCAAGTACATTCGCCAGCACTGAAGGTGGAACAGCCTGAGGACTGGTGCTAGACAGCAGTAGACCTTTAGTTAGGACTCTAGCTCATAATACCACGTGCTATCAACTTCTAAGGGAAATACTGGCTTGCTTAAGTGTATTTTAAACTTGTTCAGCATCACTGGGCAATGTAATGGAATAACAGATTCTAAAATAATTTCCAGCCACATCCAAGGGTAAGGCAAATGTTTATTTAGGCTGATAGTCCACACTGCTATCTGGTCCTTGTAAAGAACTCCATGAATAATTGCATAGAGTTAATTTTTACATAATAGTCCTTGAAGTCTCTGACGATTTCCTCACCCAACAAAAGGCAAAGACAAATAGATCATGACTTTCATGAAGGAAGATTTCTCTCTGCGTGTAAACTCCAACCCAGAAAATATGTGCGCTAATCCACCTAACCAATGACATTTTTTTCTAGGACTTTCTACGTATAGAATTCTGAATCAAGTCAGAAGTCGAGTTTCTTTTTGGCTACATTTTTTCTTAGAAAAATTAATTTATCAGGTAAGTAATATATCATGATGAAAAATTTTACTAGTTAAATACTATATCATTTATTTCAGGAATTTTAGGAAGTTTTAGAAAAAGCTGGAAAATGTTGTGGACAACAAGTTCGCTGAGATCCTAAATAGCTGGTACGTAACTACAGACGGGAAACCCTGGTGGCATAGTGATTAAGAGCTATGGCTGCAAACCTAAATGTTGGCAGTTCAAATCTACCAGGTGCTCCTTGGAAACTCTATGGGGCAGTTTCTATGAGTCGGAATTGTCCTATAGGGTTTCTATGAGTCGGAATTGACTCGATGGCAACAGGTCTGGTTTTTCTTTTTTTGGAAGTAGAGATATGAGGCAGTATATAATATAATTAAGACATTCAGGATGTTGTATTTATGTAACATGGAAACACATTGTTATGCCACTAAACACTGAAATAATTACAGGAATTCGCATCCATCTCTGTGGCATTTGACCTAATAAGCCTATCTCTTTATATGTGATCAAAAAATCCATTTCAAGTTGCTCAGTGTGTTTAAGGTTTCCTATTTCTATATGGCTTCAGAAGGCTGACTCCACAGAGAGCAGTGTTAACACTGCACTCCTGAGAGTGGGTGGGCAGGGGTAGTTCTCTTGCTCCTTCTTCTTTCCAGGCATCACTCTACTTTATATGGATAATGTGACTGGTATGTAATGAAGAGGCACCACTTACATAATGAAGAAAGGTTAAACTCTTTACAATATTGGAACACAGACTCATGCCATTAAAAGAGAAAAACAAATCCCTATATTACATCATGTACAAAGTTGGACTCCAGATAGATTAAAGGTGGATTAAAGGGTAAAATGATTAATAGAAAAAAAATGTCGAATATGTCTGAGATGTAAGTGGAGGACTATACTTCTTAAACATGTCCCCAAAATAAGTTTTTAAAGCTTAGGTTAAAAAACAATGGTTATAACTATATCAAAATGAAGGATTTCTATTAAGTGAACAACACCTTAAAGTTAATAGCCTGGTGACAGATTCAATAATGTTTATCAGCGCAGAAAACTGATGAGATGTTTCAAGCAACTGCAAATTAACAAGTAAAGGACAGGAAATCCAGTATAAAAATAAGCAAATGATAAGAATAGCATATACATGGGAAATGTGTGGTTAGTAAAAATAGAGGAGTGGTGCTCAAATGTTCCAGTAATTGGGGAAATGCAAATTAAAACAAGATCCATCATACTGGCAAAAATTAGATTAATTCCAAGTGTTAAGGATGGGAGAATCGTCATCCAATGTGGGGGGGATTGTAACTGATTCAGCCACTTTGGAAAGCAATCTGGAGGTGCTTATTTAGTGAAATTGATTCACCGTCTGCTCTATGGCCCAGCAATCCTACTTTTGGATCTATGTTCCAGAGAACTTCTTCCCCAAGTCCATCAGCATGTTATTGTTTGTGGTAGCAGGATGTTAGATACACAGGCTTCCATCTCAAAGAGAGTTGATAAGTTAACTGTTTTGGATACATAGTATGGAACACAATATAGCAGTTAGAAACAACTTACTAGATGTCTTAAAAAAAAAAATCGAATACTGTATTGTCAGCTGGGACTCATGATGACCCCATGTGAGAGTAGAACTGCGATCCAGAGTTTTAATGGCTGATTTTTTGGCAACCGATTGCCAGGCCTTTCATCAGAGGTGGCTTTGGGTGGACTTGAACCTCCAAACTCTCAGTTATCAGCTGAGCATGCTGTTTGCACCACCCAGGTATACTAAAAAAAGATGTTTAAAAAAAAAAAAACCTTGCTGTCCAGTCAAACTGCCTCATAGGGTTTCCAAGGAGAGGCTGGTGGATTTAAACTGCGGACCTCTCGGTTTGCAGCCTAAGCTCTTAACCACTGCCACCAGGGCTCCTCTAGATGTATAACCAAAAAGAAAAAAAACAGACCCAAATCTGTGACGTCCAGTTAATTCTGACTCATAGTAACCATCTAGGACAGAGTAAACTGCCCCATAGGGCTTCCAAGGATTGGCTGTTGGATTCAAACTGGTGATCTTTTGGTTAGCAGCCAAGCTGTTTAACCGTATCACCACCACCAGGCTCCGCTAGAGGTATAAAAAAAAAAGAAAAAAATTTTTTTTTTTTTTTATAGAAAGCCTTAAAATAGAACATTTGTCGTTGTGTGCCATCAGCCATTCCGACTTGTAGCAACACTACAGGGGTGGATTAAAGAGTAAACACAGGATGGATGCACTGGCTTGTACTAAGCAAGGTATGCTCGGGCTTAATTGAATTTACTTGCTAATCAGTGGTGAGCAATTTCACATGGGTTTCACCACATGTTTGACATAGTGGGGGATAGATGAAATTGTAACTGCAGATTGGTGGGAAGGCATGATGAGGCCTGTGCATACCTTGCTTATTAGGTAATCCAGCCCTTTGACCCTATATGACAGAGTAGAACTGCCCCATAGGGTTTTCTAGGCTGTAATCTTTATGGAAACAGATCGTGAGATCTTTTTTCCCCACAGAGCCAGTGGGGCTGTTAAAACTGCTGAACTTTCAGTTGGTTATCAGCTGAGCACTTAACCGTTGCACCACTAGGGTACCTTACAAAATAGAATATAAAGGGAATAAAATGAGAACTATAGCACAATGCCATTTATTTACATTAAAAGATATACATATATTTGCATACTCAAGAATATCCATCATAGAAACGGGTGTCCATGGAGATAAGGGTAATGGGATAAAGGAGAAAAACGAATAAATAATACAAGAAAGGGACCCTGCAGAGACAGCATGACTGACTATGCCTTGAACTAAGAGCCTTATTAACAATCTGAAACAAAAAAATATAGTAATGACAAAAGGACTCACCAATGTGTTAGTTTGAAAAGGATAAAAGTTCTAAAATTACATCAAGAAGGATTTTCTGGGGGTTTTTTTCCCAAGAGGAAAAAGAAAGACATCTTTTGGTAGAAAAATAGTCATGCTAAAAAAAAAAAAATGTACTTCTAAGGGGGCATGTTTTACAGCAGGGGGGAGACAGAGTACAAATATATAGGAGAAGAAAACATACGAGTAGAAATGAGCATTTTTACTCTGTCAAGTACTATGCTATATACTTTATATATGTTATCACATTTAAAACAACAAGCCTTTAACACAAATATTTTTATCATCTGTCAGGGATTGAATTACGTCCCCAAAATATCTGTCAACTTGGCTAGGTCATGATTCCCTTGTGCGATTATACAATTGTCTACCATTCTATCTTTTGATGTGATTTCCCTCTGTCAATTCTATCACTACGATGTAATAAGATGGATTCGTGGCATTCATATCCATGAGTCTACAAGATTAGATGGTGTCCTAAGCCAGTCTCTTATGAAATATAAAAGAGAGAAGTGAGCAGAGAGACATGGGGAACTTGTACCACCAAGAAAGCTGCGCCGGGAGCAGAGTGCATCCTTTGGACCGGAGTTTCCTGCCCTGGAAGGGAAGATTGATGACAAGGACCTTCCTCCAGAGCTGACAGAGAGAGAAAGCCTTCCCCTGTAGCTTGCGCCCTGAAATCGGACTTCCAGCTTATTGGACTGTGAGAGAATAAACTTTTCGTTGTTAAAGCCATCCACTTGTGGTATTTCCGTTACAGCAGGACTAGATGACTAAGACATCACTGCATAAAATATTCATACTACCACATAACAAATAAATATAGAAAGAGGGACTTAAATAGGTAACTTGTGTAAGGTTACGCTGTAAGAGCAGAACTAGGATTCTAATTCACATCTGTTTGACTTTAAAACCAATATTATTTTCATTATATAATTATAAAGTAAAAAAGAAAAATCAATGTCAGATAGAATTGACATACAGTAAAATTAATGTATTTAAAGTGTACAATTTGAAAAGTATTGGCATGTGTGTACCCATGAAACTATCACCATAATCAAGATAATGTGCATATCCATTACTCCAAAATGTGCTCCTTTTGAATTCCTCCCTCCTGCTCCTCCCTCCCTATCCAACCCTGGTTCCAGCCAGTCACTGATCTACCTTCCTGTCACTACAGACTAGTTTGCATTTTCCAAGAATTTTAGATTAATGGAATAATACTATATATATTCTTTTTGTCTTCTTTCACTCAACATAATAATGTTAAGATTAAAACTCTTACGTATTAATAATTCATTACTTTATTTGTTGAGCAGAATTCTATTATATGGATGTACTACAACTTGTTACTCCGTTTACCTGTTGATAGAAATTTTAGTTGTTTTTGGTTGTTGGCTATTACAAATAAAGCTATCATGAATATTTGTGTACAAGTCTTTGTGTGGATACGAATTTTATTTCTTTGGGTAGGTATCTAGGATTAGAAAGGCAGGGTCATATAATAGGTAAAACCCCAGACCAGTGCCAGCGAGTCGATTCCAACTCATAGTGACCCTATCGGACAGAGTAGAACTGCCCCATAGAGTTCCCAAGGAGCACCTGGCGAATTCGAACTGCCAGCCCTTTGGTTAGCAGCCGTAGCACTTAACCACTACGCTACCAGGGTTTCCATATAATAGGTACATGTCTAATTTTTTAAATGCCATACTGTTTTCCAAAGTGGTTGTAACATTTCATGTTCCTATCAGGAGTGTATGCCAGTTGCAGTGGCCTTGTTCTTGTTCTTTGGTGTGGCCAGTCTTTTTCATTTTAGACATTCTTTCAGGCTTGTAATTGTATCTTGTTGTGATTTTAATTTGTGTTTCCCTAATTATCTTTTTAAGTGTTTAATTTGCCATTCATTTTTCATCCTTCGTGAAGTATCTGTTGAAATATTTTGCCCATTTTTAGTTGGGTCATTTGTCTTATTATTATTGATTATTGAGTTATAAGAAATCTTAATATGTCCTAGATACAAGTCTTTTGTTGGATATGTGCTTTGCAACTATTTTCTCTCAGTCTGTACTTAGCCTTTACATTTTCTTAACACAGTTTTTTGAGCAGCAAGCTTTAAATTTTATTAAAGTCTAATTTATTAATTTTTTAAAAAATTTTGTTAATTTGTGCTTTTTATGTCACCTTTAAGAAACCTTTGCCAAACCAAAGGTTACTAAGATTTTTTTCCTGTTTTAAAAAGTTGAGTTTGGCTCTTATATTTGCGCCTATGAGCCATTTGAGTTAATTTTTTTGTTGTTGTTTATGGTGTGAGATAAGAGTCAAAGTTTATATTTTGCATGCATCGATCTAATTGTTCTGGTACCATTTATTGAAAATATTTCCCCCATTGAATTGCTCAGGCACCTATTGTGATGGTTAAGATTGTGTGTCTACTTGGCTGGGCCATGATTCAGTGTTTCAGCAGTGGTATAATGTTGTGATCATTTTCCTGTTGAAATTTGATTTGTGATCACCCCCAAGATGGAATCTGCTGAGTAGTACTGGCAGGGGTGGGGCATGTGGTGGCTCACCACCCCCTCAGCCTTCATCTCTCCACCTTCTGCCACCTACTTCCTTCCTGCTCGCCTTGCCAAGGTTGTTGGCTTGTTCTGAATCAAGCAGCTGTCCCTTGTCTGACCTCCGGTTCTTGGGACTTGAGCTAGCAGCTTACCCATCCATCTTGGGATTCGCTGATCTTCACAGCCTGCGAGCAACAGTTCTGCTCCCCGACCTACTGATCTAGGGTTCGCCAGCCCCTGCAGCCAGGTGAATCGGAAGAAACCTTGTGGTCTTACCTGCCGACCTTGGGGATTCCTCAACCTTCACAGCCTGTGAGCTGGAGCCCTGCTCTCTGACCTGCTGATCTTGGCTTCACTAGCTTCTGTAGCTCCATGGTTTGGGAAAGACCTCTATCCTGATCCAAGGACTTGGGATGTTCCAACCTCTACAATCAGGTGAGGTCTTTCCTTGATATAAATCTTTCTCTGTATGTATTTATGTGCTTTACTGGTTTTGCTTCTCTAGAAAACCCAGCCTGAGACATTTGGTACCAAGAGTGGGGTGGTGCTCTAACAGATTGAATGTGGAAGCAGTTTTGAAACTGTGAATGGATAGAGGAGAGGCAACTGCAGAGAAGCGGCAGCAGCACAGAACCTGCAGCGGCAGAGAAACCACAGCAGCAGAGAATGGGCAGCAGCAGAACCAGAGGAACAGGGCCAGACAGTGCTGAAGCCAAACCAAGGAGCGAGAGAGCTGAGTGCCTGTGCACAGGAGGCTGCCTGGCAGAGTGCGGTGCCTCCAGGCACTTATGCATGGAGCTACAGAGCTTTGGAACACTTGCCCCAGCAGGGCAGATGGGGGTACAAGGCCCAAGAAACCAAGAGGCCAAGAAACCAGGAAGCACAAACTGAAGAGACAAGGAATACAAGAAGCTGAGATGCCTCGGTCTCAAAAAGGTATGGCCATGATCTCAGGTGTTTCAAAGGGTGGACCTATAGCCTCTGGTGTTTCTAAGGGTGGAGTTGCCACTCAGATGGACTAGAAGAATGGTGCACCTAAAGCCAAGGGAGCAGAGTTGCCATCCCAGTGGACCTGGAAGGTGGAGCTGAAGGCCAGGGCTGAGGGGCCTCTACTCAGAATCCAGAGAGCGTGACCAATACCTAGAGTCTGGAGGGCAAGGCCATTGTGTAAATTGTCTCAGAGAACAGAGGATTATTTTCAAAGTTTGAAGGCTAATGTAATGTGTTCTGCTGAATTACTTGGTGCCTGTTATCCCTTCTTTTCCTCTGGTTTCTCCCATTTGTAATGGAAATGTCTAGTTTGTGCCTGTTCTGCCATTTTACCTTTGGAAGCAATAACTTGTATTCTAGATTTCACAAATGAAGAGGAATTTTTGCATTTTGAGCTTGGAGTTAAAACTTTTGCTATGATATGATGGGGTGAATATGTTTTGCATGTTGCAAGGATGTGATTTTTTGGGGGCCAAAGAGTGGAATATCATGGATTGAATTATGTCCCCCTGAAAATGTATCAATTTGATTCACTGTATTGTGTGATTTTCCTATATGTTGTAAATCCTACCTCTATGATGTTAATGAGGGAGGATGAGTGGCAGTTGTGTTAGTGAGGCAGGAGTCAAGCTATAGATTGGATTGTGTTTTGAGGCAATCTCTTGAGATATAAAAGAAGGCAGGGAGCAGAGAGACAGGGGGACCTCATAACACCGAGAAAGCAGTGCTGGAAGCAGAGCGCTTCCTTTGGATCTGGGGTCCCTGCATTTGAGAAGCTCCTTGACCGGGGAAAGTTTGAGGACAAGGACCTTCCTCCAGAGTCAACAGAGAGAGAAACTTTTCCCCTGGGGCTGACACCCTGCATTTGGACTTTTAGCCTACTTACTGTGAGAAAATAAATTTCTCTTTGTTAAAGCTATGCACTTGTGGTATTTCTATTACAGCAGCACTAGATGACTAAGACACCTATATTGAAAATCAATTGACTATATAGATTTGAGTTTATTTGTGAACTATTCTATTCCATTGATTTATTTATCTTTTTGTATGCCAATACCATACCATATCAGTTACTGTGGCTTTATAATAAGTCTTGAAATAAGGTAGCGTGAGTGCTCTAATTTTATTCTTTTTTCAAAGTTCCTTTTTTTTTTTTTTGGCTATTCAGGAAGAGTGTGTGTAAAATTGGTATTATTTCTTCCTTACACATTTGGTAACATTCACCGTTAAAAGCATCTAGGCTTAAGAGTTTTCTTTGAGTGAAGACTTATAATAAAATCAATTTATTTAACAGATATGGGGCCACTCAAATTATTTCTTTTTGAGTGATATTTGGTAATTTGTGTCTTTCAAAGAATTTGTCCATTTCATCTAAGCTGTTCAATTTAGTGACGTAAAGTTGTTCATGATATTTCCTTATCCTTTCAATATCTGTAGAATCTGTAATGATGTCCCTACTCTCATTTCTCATACTGGTAATTTGTGTCCTCTCTTTTTTTCCTCCTCTCTCTGGCTAGAGATTTATCAATTTTATTGATTTTCTCAAAGAAACAGCTTTAGGTCTCTTCGATTCTGCCCTGGTCTTTGTTATTTCCTTTCTCCTCCCTTCTTTGGGTTTCATCTCCTCTTCTTTTTTTAGTTGATTAAGGTCATTGATTTGAAGCCTCTTTGTTTTTAACCTGGGAACTTAGTGCTAAATTTTTTTGTCTAAAAACTCTCCACAAATTTTAATATGTAATATTTTTATTTATATTCAGTTAAGAATACTTTCTAATTGCCTTTTAATTTCTTCCTCGGGTCATGAGTTATTTAGAAGTCTGTTATTTAGTTTCTGAATTTTTTTCAGGTATCTTATTGTAGTTTATTTTAAATTTATTTCAGTGTGGCAGAGAACATGTTTTGCATGGCCTGAATTCCTTTAAACTTTATTGAGATGTTTTATGGTCAGAATATGATCTTTCTCTGTAAATATTTGAAGTGCATTTGCAAAGAATATATATTTGGCTGTTGTTGAGTGGAATGTTCTATTAATGTCAATTGAGCCCTGATGGTGCAGTGGTTAAAGATCTTGGCTGCTGACTTAGGCTGGGTTTTATACAGAAGCAAAACCAGGAAAGCGTATAAATATATATAGAGAGAGAGAGATTTAAAACAAGGAAATGGCTCATGCAATTGTAGAGGCTGGAATGGCCCAAGACCATGGGTCAAGAGAGATTCATATTGCCACAGGGGCTGGAGAACTCAAGATTGACAGGTCAGAGAGCAGTGTTCTTGCTCACAGGCTGTGAAGATTGATGAACCACAATATTGGCAGGCAAGACCGCAGGTAAGCTACTAGCTCAAGTCCCAAGAATAGGAGGTCAGACCAACAGAAGCCAGCTACAGGATCCAGCTCGAGCAAAAATCCCCTGAGCCTTGCCAGAACATCCACTTATATTCAGATGCAGGCCACATGCCCAAGGAAATTCACTGATTGGCTACTCAGAGCAGATCCCATCATGGGGGTGATCACATATCAAATATCAAAAGGGGAGGGATCACAACATTATACGACTGCCAAAGCACTGAGTATCATGGCCCAGCCAAGCTGACACACAATCTTAACCATCACAGTCCACCCCTTGTCAACTTGGTACCTATACACATCTCCCTAAACCATACATATTCTCTGAATAAAGACAATTATAAAGTCATAGTTGTACCTAACATGATACAGCAAACACACATACAACCGAATGCACTAGCCCTATTTACATATTGTATTTTATAAGTGAGGAAAACAAAAATATATGATACACACATACAAAGCAAAAATAATCATAACAATTACAATCCTGCTTCTGCAACTGATCAAGTGGATGTAACCAGTGTATAGAACTACCTTCTTCCACCACCCATTCTGTATTCCCTTTACCCTCAGCAAGCACCTCAGCTGGTCGTGGATCTTCGTCTGGTGGGGTGACCCAAACCTTCATTCCTGAAGGGTCTGAGCCATTAGTAGTCATGTCGGAATTGGGTTGCCATAGTTTTCCATTGACTTTAATCACAGGGCATTGTGGTACTAAAAGATGCCCTAAGGGTTCTCCTGCATTCCAGACATACTCGTCTTTGCCTCCATTACGTAATATCAATTCCATTTCCTCTTGGTAATCAGGATTAATCATACCAGCCAGTATGGTAACTCCCTTCTTTGCCTGTTGACCTAGAGGATAAAGAAGCCCCAAGTGGCCAGGTAGCATTCTTAGCTTCCAGTTCAATGGAATCAGTGATGTGCCTCCAGATGAGAGTATATCTCCCTTTTGGAATTAAGACTTCTAGATCTGCAGAACATAAGGTCATGGGAATAGGAAGCAAAAATCTTGCAAGTAGGTCACTACGGGTAATACTGAGTGGTGCCACTCCCATTTCTACACCTTGATTCCTGGACCCATGAATCCTGGCTGTGGAAGAAACAGCACCATGTATTGTTTGCTGCTTTAGAGCATATTCAGCCTCCTGAAGAACACTTCCCCAGCCCTCAAAGGTATTGCCACATAGCTGGCACCATAATTGTGTCTTCAGAAGGCCATTCCACCATTATATCAAGCCAGCTGCTTCGGGATGATGGGGAACATGGAAAGACCCGTGAATTCTGTGATCATTGGCCCATTGCTACACTTCATTTGCTATGAAGTGAATCCTTTGATCCAGATGATGCTGTGTGGGATACTGTGACGGTGGATAGGGCATTCTATAAGTCCAAGGATGATAGTTTTTGTAGCAGCATTGTGTACAGGGAAGGCAAATCCATATCCAGTGTGTCTACTCCAGTAAGAACAAAACTCTGCCCTTTCCGTGATGGAAGTGGTCCAATGTAATCAACATGCCACCAGCTTGCTGGCTGATCACCTCAAGGAATGGAGCCATATCTGGGATTGCTGGCAGATTGGGCACTCAACAGTGACTGTAGCCAAGCCAGCCTTGGTGAGTGGAAGTGCATGTTGCTGATCCCATGCACAACCTCTATCTCTGCCACCATGGCCACTTCATTCATGAGCCCATTGAGCAATGATGGGAGTAGCTGGGGAAAAAGGATGACTGATTTCCACAGAATGAGTTATCCTATCCACTTGGTTGTTAAAATTCTCCTCTGCTCAGGTCACCATTTGGTGAGCATTCACATGGGACACAAATATCTTCACTTCTTTGGCCCACTCAGAGAGGTCTATCCACATACCTATTCCCCATAAATCCTTGTCTCCAATTTTCCAATCATGTTCCTTTCAAGTCCCTGACCATCTAGCCAAATCATTGACCACAGCCCATGAATCTGTATATAATCACACATCTGGTCATTTCCTCTTCTAAGCAAAGTGAACAACCAGGTACACTGCTCGAAGTTTTGCCTGTTGGGAGGATTCCCCTTTACACTGTCCTTCAGGAGGTCCCAGAAAGGGGCTGCAGCACTGCTGTGTCCACTTCTGAGTGTTGCATACATATTGTGCAGAACCATCTGTAAACCAGGCATGAGTTTTCTCTTCTTCAGTCAACTGATCATAAGGAACTCCCCATGAGACCTTAAGTGCAGACTGGGAGATGGAATGTAATGTGACAGGACTGAAAAGCATGGGTATTTGGGCAACTTGTGCCTTCAGGTCCTGCTTGGGCCTAATCTTATATATGCCACTTCCATTGAATGATGGAGTACTGCCATACACATCCAGCTTTATTACTCTAGGAGTCAGACAACACCCAGTTCATGATGGGCAGCTCAGGCTGCATGGTGAATTGGTGGCCCATGGTTAAGTGTTCAGTTTCTACTAAGGTCTAGTAACAAACCAAAAGCTGTTTCTCAAAAGGAAGATAGTGAGGGAGCCAAGATGGCGGACTAGGCAGACGCTACCTCGGATCCCTCTTACAACAAAGACACGGAAAAACAAGTGAATCGATCACATACATAACAATCTACGAACCCTGAACAACAAACACAGATTTAGAGACGGAGAACGAACTAATACGGGAAAGCAGCGATTGTTTCCAGAGCCTGGAGCCAGCGTACCAGTCAGGTACGGCACAAGCACAGAGAGCTGCTCCACCCCCCTGAACTAACCCCGGGAGGGGAACCAGCCGGTTCCGCGGGCGGCGTGGGACGCAGCCGGTAGGAGAAGTCCCCAGGAGACAGTGACTGGTCTTGGAGCAGGAAGAGCAGCGTCCCAGCCAGGGAACCATCCCGCCGGGATTTGGACTGAACACAGGTACGGCATAAACACGGAGAGCTGCTCCACCCCCCTGAACTAACCCCGGGAAGGGGCCCAGCCAGGTCGCGCGGGCGGCGTGGGACGCAGCCGATAGGAGAAGTCCCCGGGAGGCAGCGACTGGTATTGGAGCGGGGAGAACAGCGTCCCAGCCGGGACACTCGGTCACGGCACAAGCACGGGGAGCTGCTCCACTCATCTGAACTAACCCCAGGAGGAGGCCCAACTGGTTCGTGGAGCAGCACGGCCACGCGGCTGGAGGGACGAGAAGTCCCCGGTAGGCAGCAACTGATTTTGGAGTCGAGAGTACACCGCCCCGGTAGGGGAGCCTTGACACTGGGCGTGGGGCTGGAAGCAGAGGATCTGACAGTGACTCCAGCGGGCCAGACCCCCTGGGGGCAACCTCCACACAGCCAGCACACATAGGCGACGCACCCCGCGGGAATCTCAGATATAATAGTCATTCCAAGCAAGACAAGCAACTCTGGCTATATTCTGAGGTGCTACTCTCCTATCTCTCTGTTCCCTTCCCCACCCTCCCCAGGCGGCTTCATTAACATCCGAATAGCCTGAGCCAGAGGGAGAACTCTGATAGGGATCTGACTGCATTTTTTTTTAGCAGATTTTCTGGAAAAACTAGTTTCCCAGTGATGGCTCGGAGACAACAATCCATATCAAACCACTTAAAGAAGCAGACCATGACAGCTTCTCCAACCCCCCAAACAAAAGAATCAAAATCTTTCCCAAATGAAGATACAATCCTGGAATTATCAGATACAGAATATAAAAAACTAATTTACAGAATGCTTAAAGATATCACAAATGAAATTAGGATAACTGCAGAAAAAGCCAAGGAACACACTGATAAAACAGTTGAAGAACTCAAAAAGATTATTCAAGAACATAGTGGAAAAATTAATAAGTTGCAAGAATCCATAGAGAGACAACATGTAGAAATCCAAAAGATTAACAATAAAATTACAGAATTAGACAACGCAATAGGAAGTCAGAGGAGCAGACTCGAGCAATTAGAACGCAGACTGGGACATCTGGAGGACCAGGGAATCGACACCAACATAGCTGAAAAAAAATCAGATAAAAGAAGTAAAAAAAATGAAGAAACCCTAAGAATTATGTGGGACTCTATCAAGAAGGATAACCTACGGGTGATTGGAGTCCCAGAACAGGGAGGGGGGACAGAAAACACAGAGAAAATAGTTGAAGAACTCCTGACAGAAAACTTCCCTGACATCATGAAAGACGAAAGGATATCTATCCAAGATGCTCATCGAACCCCATTTAAGATTGATCCAAAAAGATAAACACCAAGACATATTATCATCAAACTCACCAAAACCAAAGATAAACAGAAAATTTTAAAAGCAGCCAGGGAGAAAAGAAAGGTTTCCTTCAAGGGAGAATCAATAAGAATAAGTTCAGACTACTCAGCAGAAACCATGCAGGCAAGAAGAAAACGGGACGACATATACAGAACACTGAAGGAGAAAAACTGCCAGCCAAGGATCATATATCCAGCAAAACTCTCTCTGAAATATGAAGGCGAAATTAAGATATTTACAGATAAACACAAGTTTAGAGAATTTGCAAAAACCAAACCAAAGCTACAAGAAATACTAAAGGATATTGTTTGGTCAGAGAACCAATAATATCAGATATCAGCACAACACAAGGTCACAAAACAGAATGTCCTGATATCAACTCAAATAGGGAAATCACAAAAACAAACAAATTAAGATTAATTAAAAAAAAAATACACATAACAGGGAATCATGGAAGTCAATAGGTAAAAGATCACAATAATCAAAAAGAGGGACTAAATACAGGAGGCATTGAACTGCCATATGGAGAGTGATACAAGCCGATATAGAACAATACAAGTTAGGTTTTTACTTAGAAAAATAGGGGTAAATAATAAGGTAACCACAAAAAGGTATAACAACTCTATAACTCAAGATAAAAGCCAAGAAAAACGTAACGACTCAACTAACATAAAGTCAAACACTATGAAAATGAGGATCTCACAATTTACTAAGAAAAACGCCTCAGCACAAAAAAGTATGTGGAAAAATGAAATTGTCAACAACACACATAAAAAGGCATCAAAATGACAGCACTAAAAACTTATTTATCTATAATTACGCTGAATGTAAATGGACTAAATGCACCAATAAAGAGACAGAGAGTCACAGACTGGATAAAGAAACACGATCCATCTATATGCTGCCTACAAGAGACACACCTTAGACTTAGAGACACAAACAAACTAAAACTCAAAGGATGGAAAAAAGTATATCAAGCAAACAATAAGCAAAAAAGAAGAGGGGTAGCAATATTAATTTCTGACAAAATAGACTTTAGACTTAAATCCACCACAAAGGATAAAGAAGGACACTATATAATGATAAAAGGGACAATTGATCAGGAAGACATAACCATATTAAATATTTATGCACCCAATGACAGGGCTGCAAGATACATAAATCAAATTTTAACAGAATTGAAAAGTGAGATAGATTCCTCCACAATTATAGTAGGAGACTTCAACACACCACTTTCGGAGAAGGACAGGACATGCAGTAAGAAGCTCAATAGAGACACGGAAGATCTAATTACAACAATCAACCAACTTGACCTCATTGACTTATACAGAACTCTTCACCCAACTGCTGCAAAATATACTTTTTTTTCTAGCGCACATGGAACATTCTCTAGAATAGACCACATATTAGGTCATAAAACAAACCTTTGCAGAGTCCAAAACATCGAAATATTACAAAGCATCTTCTCAGACCACAAGGCAATAAAACTAGAGATCAATAACAGAAAAACTAGGGAAAAGAAATCAAATACTTGGAAAATGAACAATACCCTCCTGAAAAAAGACTGGGTTATAGAAGACATCAAGGAGGGAATAAGGAAACTCATAGAAAGCAACGAGAATGAAAATACTTCCTATCAAAACCTCTGGGACACAGCAAAAGCAGTGCTCAGAGGCCAATTTATATCGATAAATGCACACATACAAAAAGAAGAAAGAGCCAAAATCAGAGAACTGTCCCTTCAACCTGAACAAATAGAAACTGAGCAACAAAAGAATCCATCAGGCACCAGAAGAAAACAAATAATAAAAACTAGAGCTGAACTAAATGAATTAGAGAACAGAAAAACAATGGAAAGAATTAACAAAGCCAAAAGCTGGTTCTTTGAAAAAATTAACAAAATTGATACACCATTGGCTAGACTGACTAAGGAAATACAGGAAAGGAAACAAATAACCCGAATAAGAAATGAGAAGGACCACATAACAACAGAACCAAATGAAATTAAAAGAATCATTTCAGATTATTATGAAAAATTGTACTCTAACAAATTTGAAAACCTAGAAGAAATGGATGAATTCCTGGAAAAACACTACCTACCTAAACTAACACATTCAGAAGTAGAACAACTAAATAGACCCATAACAAAAAAAGAGATTGAAACGGTAATCAAAAAACTCCCAACAAAAAAAAACCCTGGCCCGGACGGCTTCACTGCAGAGTTCTACCAAACTTTCAGAGAAGAGTTAACACCACTACTTCTGAAGGTATTCCAAAGCATAGAAAATGACGGAATACTACCCAACTCATTCTATGAAGCCACCATCTCCCTGATACCAAAACCAGGTAAAAACATTACAAAAAAAGAAAATTATAGACCTATATCCCTCATGAACATTGATGCAAAAATCCTCAACAAAATTCTAGCCAATAGAATCCAACAACACATCAAAAAAATAATTCACCCTGATCAAGTGGGATTTATACCAGGTATGCAAGGCTGGTTTAATATCAGAAAAACCATTAATGTAATCCATCACATAAATAAAACAAAAGACAAAAACCACATGATCTTATCAATTGATGCAGAAAAGGCATTTGACAAAGTCCAACACCCATTCATGATAAAAACTCTTACCAAAATAGGAATTGAAGGAAAATTCCTCAACATAATAAAGGGCATCTATGCAAAGCCAACCGCCAATATCACTCTAAATGGAGAGAACCTGAAAGCATTTCCCTTGAGAACGGGAACCAGACAAGGATGCCCTTTATCACCACTCTTATTCAACATCGTGCTGGAAGTCCTAGCCAGGGCAATTAGGCTAGACAAACAAATAAAAGGTATCCGGATTGGCAAGGAAGAAGTAAAGTTATCACTATTTGCAGATGACATGATTATATACACAGAAAACCCTAAGGAATCCTCCAGAAAACTACTGAAACTAATAGAAGAGTTTGGCAGAGTCTCAGGTTACAAAATAAACATACAAAAATCACTTGGATTCCTCTACATTAACAAAAAGAACACCGAAGAGGAAATAACCAAATCAATACCATTCACAGTAGCCCCCAAGAAGATAAGATACTTAGGAATAAATCTTACCAAGGATGTAAAAGACCTGTACAAAGAAAACTACAAAGCTCTACTACAAGAAATTCAAAAGGACATACTTAAGTGGAAAAACATACCTTCCTCATGGATAGGAAGACTTAACATAGTAAAAATGTCTATTCTACCAAAAGCCATCTATACATTTAATGCACTTCCGATCCAAATTCCAATGTCATATTTTAAGGGGATAGAGAAACAAATCACCAATTTCATATGGAAGGGAAAGAAACCCTGGATAAGCAAAGCACTACTGAAAAAGAAGAAGAAAGTGGGAGGCCTCACTTTACCTGACTTCAGAACCTATTATACAGCCACAGTAGTCAAAACAGCCTGGTACTGGTACAACAACAGACACATAGACCAGTGGAACAGAATTGAGAAACCAGACATAGATCCATCCACGTATGAGCAGCTGATATTTGACAAAGGCCCAGTGTCAGTTAATTGGGGAAAAGATAGTCTTTTTAACAAATGGTGCTGGCATAACTGGATATCCATTTGCAAAAAAATGAAACAGGACCCATACCTCACACCATGCACAAAAACTAACTCCAAGTGGATCAAAGACCTAAACATAAAGACTAAAACGATAAAGATCATGGAAGAAAAAATTGGGACAACCCTAGGAGCCCTAATACAAGGCATAAACAGAATACAAAACATTACCAAAAATGATGAAGAGAAACCCGATAACTGGGAGCTTCTAAAAATCAAACACCTATGCTCATCTAAAGACTTCTCCAAAAGAGTAAAAAGACCACCTACAGATTGGGAAAGAATTTTCAGCTATGACATCTCCGACCAGTGCCTGATCTCTAAAATCTACATGATTCTGTCAAAACTCAACCACAAAAAGACAAACAACCCAATCAAGAAGTGGGCAAAGGATATGAACACACATTTCACTAAAGAAGATATTCAGGCAGCCAACAGATACATGAGAAAATGCTCACGATCATTAGCCATTAGAGAAATGCAAATTAAAACTACGATGAGATTCCATCTCACACCAGCAAGACTGGCATTAATCCAAAAAACACAAAATAATAAATGTTGGAGAGGCTGCGGAGAGATTGGAACTCTCATACACTGCTGGTGGGAATGTCAAATGGTACAACCACTTTGGAAATCTATCTGGCGTTATCTTAAACAGTTAGAAATAGAACTACCATACAACCCAGAAATCCCACTCCTGGGAGTATACCCTAGAGATATAAGAGCCTTCACACAAACAGATACCTGCACACCCATGTTTATTACAGCTCTGTTTACAATAGCAAAAAGTTGGAAGCAACCAAGGTGTCCATCAACGGATGAATGGGTAAATAAATTGTGGTGTATTCACACAATGGAATACTACGCATCGATAAAGAACCGTGACGAATCTGTGAAACATTTCATAACATGGAGGAACCTGGAAGGCATTATGCTGAGCGAAATGAGTCAGAGGCAAAAGGACAAATATTGTATAAGACCACTATTATAAGATCTTGAGAAATAGTAAACCTGAGAAGAACACATACTTTTGTGGTTACGAGGGGGGGAGGGAGGGAGGGTGGGAGAGGGTTTTTTATTGATTAGTCAGTAGATAAGAACTGCTTTAGGTGAAGGGAAAGACAATACTCAATACATGGAAGGTCAGCTCAATTGGACTGGACCAAAAGCAAAGAAGTTTCCGGGATAAAATGAATGCTACAAAGGTCAGCGGAGCAAGGGCGGGGGTCTGGGGAACATGGTTTGCCGGGACTTCTAAGTCAATTGGCAAAATAATTCTATTATGAAATCATTCTGCGTCCCACTTTGAAATGTGGCGTCTGGGGTCTTAAATGCTAACAAGCGGCCATCTAAGATGCATCAATTGGTCTCAACCCACCTGGAGCAAAGGAAAATGAAGAACACCAAGGCCACGCGACAACTAAGAGCCCAAGAGACAGAAAGGGCCACATGAACCAGAGACCTACATCATCCTGAGACCAGAAGAACTAGTTGGTGCCCGGCCACAATCGATGACTGCCCTGACAGGGAGCACAGCAGAGGACCCCTGAGGGAGCAGGAGATCAGTGGGATACAGACCCCAAATTCTCATAAAAAGACCAAACTTAATGGTCTGACTGAGACTAGAGGAATCCCGGCGGCCATGGTCCCCAGACCTTCTGTTGGCACAGGACAGGAACTATCCCCTAAGACAACTCATCAGACATGAAAGGGACTGGTCAGCAGGTGGGAGAGAGACGCTGATGAAGAGTGAGCTAATGATATCAGGTGGACACTTGAGATTGTGTTGGCAACTCTTGTCTGTAGGGGGGATGGGAGGATAGAGAGAGAGGGAAGCCGGCAAAATTGTCAAGAAAGGAGAGACTGAAAGCGCTGACTCAAGAGGGGGAGAGCAAGTGGGAGTAGGGAGTGAGATGTATGTAAACTTATATGTGACAGACTGATTGGATTTGTAAACGTTCACTTGAAGCTTAATAAAAGTTATTAAAAAAAAAAAAAAAAAGGAAGATAGTTATCTACAAAGGATGACAGGGCTTTGCTCCAAAATCCTAAGGACCTGCACTGTGATTCACCAATAGGGGCCTGTCAAAGACTCCAAACAGCATCTGTATCTGCAACGGAAACTACAAGTACCATTGGATCAGCCAGATCATATAGCCCAAGTGGCAGAGCAGCTTGCATGGCAGCATAAACCTAGTGCAGAGCCTTCTCTTGTTCTGGGCCTCACTTGAAACTAGCAGCTTTTTCAGTCATTTGATAAATAGACCGGAGTAGCATGCCCAAATGAGGAATATATTGCCTCCAAAATCAAAAAGAGGCCCACCACGCCTCCTTTTTAGTTGTGGGAGGAGCCAGATGCAATAACTTATCCTTCACTTTAGAAGGAATATCTCAACATGCCCCATACCATACCACTGGACCCCTAAAAATTTCCCTGAGGTGGAAGGTCCCTGAATTTTTGTGAGATTAATTTCCCACCCTCTAGCACCCAAATGTTTTACCAAGAAGGCCAGAGTCATTGATACTTCTTCCTTACTAGGTCCAATCAGCATAATGTCATCAATGTAATGGAGCAGCGTGACGTCTTGTGGAAAGGAAAGGTGATCAAGATCCTTCTAGACTAAATTATGACACAAGGCTGAAGAGTTGATGTAGCCGTCATGTAGGAAACAAGGTGTATTGCTGGCCTTGCCAGCTAGAGACAAACTGCTTGTGATGGTCCTTTGAAACAGGTATGAAGTAAAGGCATTAGCCAGATCAATAGCTGCATAACAGGTACCAGGAGATGTATTAATTTCCTCAAGCAATGAAATTACATCTGGAACAGCAGCTGCAATTGGAGTCATTACCTGGTTAAGTTTTCGATATTCCATTGTCATTCTCCAAGATCCATTTGTTTTTTTGCACAGGCCAGATAGATAAATTGAATGCGGATGTGGTGGGAATCACCACCCCTGCATCCTTCAAGTCCTTGATGATAGCAGTAATCTCTGTGATCCCTTCAGGAATGCTATATTGCCTTTGGTTTACTATTTTTCTAGGTAGGGGCAGTTCTAGTGGCTTCCATTTGGCTTTTCCTACCATAATAGCCATTACTCCATTTGCCAGGGATCCAATGTGGGGGTTCTGCCAGTTGCTGAGTATATCTATTGCAATTATGCTTTCTGGATCTGGGGAAATCACTACGGGGTGGGTTCAGGGACCCACTGGACCTACTGGGAGACGGACATGAACTAAGACTCAATTAATAACCTGACCTCCATATGCCCCCATTCTGACTGGTGGGCACAGTGATAATTTGGGTCTTCTGGAATTAATGTCAGTTCAGAGCCAGTACCCAGCAATTCCCAAAAAGGCTGATTATTTCCTTTTCGTCAATGAACAGTCACTCTCATGAAAGTCCATAGATCCCTTTGGGGAGGGCTGGGAGGAATGTTAAAAACATTAGTTTTTGACAGTGTATTGGAGCCCTTCCTCAAAGGGACCCGGCCTCCCCTTCAATCAAGGGGTTCTGGGTCTTAAACTTGCTCAAGTCGAGAATCAATTGATGGGCTGTGACTCTCTATTTTGGCAATTTGAGTTAGACTACTGTTCACTTGACCTAGAATTCTTCAGTTTGTACAGTTTTAGTAAATATTTTTTAGTAGATTTCTTATCTATTTCACTCCTAAGACACCTCGAATAAGTAGTCAATGCCGTAAGTCTATGCATGTCAGACTATTCTGATTACTGCTCTGACTCTGCTGTCCATTACGGTAACCACAATCACCCCTTGTCTTTACTGACTGAGTGCAACCACTTGGCCCCTACCACCACAGGGTCCAATCAGCCACATAGTAGTTAGATATCTTAACTCACTTAGGGCTGTTCCCACTGTCAAATCCAACTTACATAAAATAGTTATCACAGCAGTCTTCAAGGATGCTGGGGCTCCTTTCACAAATTTATTCCTCACCGTTGTGGTAAAAGGTGTGTCCTCTGGCCACTTCAAGTGTGGGCCTGTGGGTCTAACCTGATAAATCCACTCTAGCATGCCAATTTCCCTAAGCCTTTGGATACCTTCTTCCAAGGCAGGTCTGGTACTTCAACTTGATTTGGTTAGTGTAGGACGCTGCTTATAATCCATGCTTCAGCAACCCAAACAAATAAACTATTAGATCCTCTCCTAACTTCTCGAGCTGAAACATTGAATGAAGAATCTGTGCTTAGTGGACCCATATCAATCAATTCAGACTGATCCACCTTTATGTTCCTTGCACCATTATTACACCCCCTTAATAGCCACTGCCGCAAATATTCCCTAGGTTTCTGTTTGTACATATTAGAAAAGCCAAGCAGTTCTTATGGATTGTAGTGTACCTCCTCCTGGGTCACGCTTTGTACTTTACCTTTTGAGACTCGCTGAGGCTTAAGTCTAGTTATAGGTCTAGAAGCCAAAATCAGTGGGGGAATGTTTTGAGAATATTCAGCATTGTCTTGTAAAGCATCTGCCTCTGGCAAGCCCCCAGGCAATGACTCAGATAAAGGCACTTAAGATGCAGCTGGTTTAATCTCATTAGATGGGAGTGGAGGGGCTCATGGTTTTACCGGGCAGCGTGGTTTAGTAGAGAAACATGGAGTAGCTTCTTCAGATGGGAGTGAGAGAGCTGGTTCTGTTGGCAGGAGTGATTCAACTGAATTTAGGGGCTCAGTGTCTCCAACTTCCTGATTAACTGCCCATATGTCCCCATCCCTAGTTTCAGGATCCCATTTCTTCCCAATCAATGCCCTCATTTAACTTCAGACACCTCTTGCAGTTGGCAGTTGAATTGGCATTATAATTCAACTACTCTTACAATAAGACTTTGGGTTTGGTTTTTGGCAATATCAACTTTGTTACTAAAAGAAATAAGGCTTTCTTTCAAGGCACAGGTAGAAGCTTTGAGGTTGTTTATGTGACATTCGAGCTTTGACTCCGAAGCCCTGAGTACATCTGTTTCTTTCATCAGTTTGTCTAGTGAAAGTCCAACCAACCAACCAGCTTGCTTTTACTTCTCATTATGACAAAATTGTAGAAAGGTATCACACATGTAATCATCCAGAGCCTCACCTTTCACCAATACCTGATCTGTTAGTTATGACATTTTGCATATTTGTATTGCCCCCTCACATCATGGATTAGCAGTGCCCTCTTTACTACTGGAAGCAGAGTCAACAACAACTGTGAGTCTAACCAGATTTGAGAACCAATTTAGAAAACTTATCCCTACAATTATTTTAAATCTAGAACCACTCTCAGTACTAAATGTCATAGGCTGGGTTCTCTAGAGAAGCAAAACCAGTAGTGTGTGTGTATATGTATATGTATATGTATATGTATATGTATATGTATATGTATATGTATATGTATATGTATATGTATATGTATATGTATATGTATGTGTATGTGTATGTGTATGTGTATAAAAAAAATTGTATATGTATATATACATACATATATTTTTAATCAAGAAAATGGCCCATGTGGTTGTAGAGGCTGGAACATCCCAAGCCCATGGATCAGGATAAAGCTTCTCCTGATTCACCTAGCCACAGGGGCTGGTGAACCCAAGATCGGCAGGTCAGAGAGCAGTGTTCTTGCACCCAGGCTGCAAAGGTCAATGAATTTCAAGATCAGCAGGCATGACTGCAGGTAAACTGCTAGCTCAAGTCCCAAGAACTGGAGTTCAGATGAACATGAGCCAGCTGCAGGATCCAGCACAAGCAAAAATCCCCCGATCCTTGCTAGAACATCTGCTTATGTTCAGACACAGGCTACACACCCAAGGAATCTCCCTTTCAGCTGATTGGCTATTCACAGCAGATCCCATCATGGAAGTGATCACATATCAGATCTCAACAGGGAAGAAATCACAATATTATACAACTGCCAAAACACTGAGAATCATGGCCCAGCCAAGTTGACACACAATCTTAACTACCACAGCTGCTAACCAAAAGGTCAGCAGTTCAAACCCATCAGGCACTCCTTGGAAACTCTATGAGGGAATTCTCTTCTGTCCTTTAGGGTCTATATGAGTTAAAATCTACTCATCAGCAAGGGGTTTTGTTTTGTTTGTATGAGGTTAGTTGATATTGTTGTTCAAATCTTCTGTGTCTTTCCTCATTTCATGTGCAGTTCTATCAGTTACTGAGACAAATGTGTAAAATCTTTGATCATAACTGTGGATTTTTCTATTATTCTTGCAATTCTATCAGTTTTTACTTCATGGATTTTGAAACTCTTTCATAAAGTGCATGAATTTTTAGGATTATTACCTCCTCTTGATAAATGACCCCATTTCTTATTATGAAATGGTACTCTTTAGCTCTAGTAACGTTCTTTTCTTTGGAAATTACTCTGTCTGATTTATATGCACTCTATTTTTTAATTAGTGTTAGCATGGAACACCTTTTCCATTCTTTCATCTTTAACTTATTTGTTTCTTTATATTTAAAGTGGTTTTCTTATAGGCGGCACATACCTAGGTCTTCCCTATTTATCCAATATGACAATCTCTGCCTTTTACTTGGATGTTTAGATCATTTACATTTAATGTCATATGTTTTACTTCTACATATATTATAAATTTCACAATACATTGCAATTATTTTTTCTTTAAACAGTGAATTTTTAAAAAAGCTTTAAATTAGAAAATCCTTTTTGTTTACCCACATACTTATAATTTCCAGTGCTATTCATTTTTTGTGTAGATCTAGATTTCCATTGGGTATTATTTTTGATATGTCTGAAGGACTTCAACATTTCTTGTAGTGCAGGTCTGCTAATGATATTTTTTTAATTTAAATAATTTTTACTGTGCTTTAAGTGAAAGTTTACAAATCAGTTAGTCTCTCACATATAAACTTAGATACACCTTACTACATACGCCCACTTACTCTCCCCCTAATGAGTCAGCCCACTCCCTCCTTCCAGTCTCTCCTTTCATGACCTTTTTGCCAATTTCTAACCCCCTCTACCTTACCTTCTCCCCTCCAGACAAGAGATGCCAACATGGTCTCAAGTGTCCCCCTGATGTAAGTAGCTCACTCCTCATCAGCAACTCTCTCCAACCCATTGTCCAGTCCAATCCATGTCTGAAGAGTTGGCTTCAGGAATGGTTCCTGTCCTCAGCCAACAGAAGGTTTGGGGACCATGACCGGCGGGACTCTTCTAGTCTTAGACCATTAAGTCTGGTCTTTTTATGAGAATTTGGGGTCTGCAGCCCATTGTTCTCCTGCTCCCTCAGGGGTTCTTTGTTGTGCTCCCTGTCAGGGCAGTCATTGGTTGTGGCCAGGCACCATTCAGTTCTTCTGGTTTCAGGATGATGTAGTCTCTAGTTCATGTGGCCCCTTCTGACTCTTGGGCTCATAATTATCTTGTGAACTTTGTGTTCTCTTCATTTTCCTTTGATCCAGGTGGGTTAAGACCAATTGATGAATCTTAGATGGCAACTTGTTAGTGTTTAAGACCCCAGACGCCACACTTCAAAGTGGGATGCAGAATGTTTTCATAATAGAATTTATTTTGCCGATGGACTTAGATGTCCCCTGAAGCCATAGTCCCCAAACCCCCACCCTTACTCCGCTGACCTTCGAAGCATTCAGTTTATTCAGGAAACTTCTTTGCCTTTGGTCCAGTCCAGTTGTGCTGACCTCTCCTGTATTGAGTGTTATCCTTCCCTTCACCTAAAGCAGTTCTTATCTACTATCTAATCAGTAAATAACCCTTTCTCAACCTCCCTCCCTCCCTCCTCTAGTAACCACAAAAGAATGTGTTCTTTTCAGTTTAAACTGTTTCTCAAGGTCTTATACTAGTGGTCTTATACAATATTTGTCCTTTTGAATCTGACTAATTTCACTCAGCATAATGCCTTCCAGGTTCCTCCATGTTATGAAATGTTTCACAGATTCATCATTGTTCTTTATCGATGCATAGTATTCCATTGTGTGAATATACCATAATTTATTTAAAATTCATCTGTTGATGGACACCTTGGTTGCTTCCAGCTTTTTGCTATTGTAAACAGTACTGCAATAAGCATAGGTATGCATATATCTGTTCGTGTAAAGGCTCTTATTTCTCTAGGGTATATTCTGAGGAGTGGGATTTCTGGGTCGTATGGTACTTCTATTTCTAGCTTTTTAAGGAAACACCAAATCAATTTCCAAAGTGGTTGTACCATTTCACATTCCCACCAGCAGTGTATAAGAGTTCCAATCTCTCCATAGCCTCTCCAACATTTATTATTTTGTGTTTTTTGGATAAATGGCAGCCTTCTTGGAGTGAGATGGAATCTCATCGTAGTTTTAATTTGCATTTCTCTAATGGCTAATGATCGAGAGCATTTCCTCATGTATCTGTTAGCTGCCTGAATATCTTCTTTAGTGAAGTGCGTGTTCATATCCTTTGCCCAATTTTTAATTGGGTTGTTTGTCTTTTTCTGGTTGACTTTTAACAAAATTATATAGATTTTGGAGATCAGGTGCTGGTCGGAGATGTCATAGCAGAAAATTTTTTCCCAGTCTGTAGGTGGTCTTTTTACTCTTTTGGTGAAGTCTTTAGATGAGCATAGGCGTTTGATTTTTAGGAGCTCCCAGTTGTCTGTATTCTCTTTGTCATTTTTGGTAATGTTTTGTATTCTGTTTATGCCTTGTATTAGGGCTCCTAGGGTTGTCCCAATTTTTTTTTCCATGATCTTTATCGTTTTAGTCTTTATGTTTAGGTCCTTGATCCATTTGAAGTTAGTTTTTGTGCATGGTGTGAGGTATGTGTCCTGTTTCATTTTTTTGCAGATGGATATCCAGTTATGCCAGCACCATTTGTTAAAAAAACTATCTTTTCCCCCAATTAACTGACACTGGGCCTCTGTCAAATATCAGCTGCTCCTATGTGGATGGATTTATATCTGGGTTCTCAATTCTGTTCCATTGGTCTATGTGCCTGTTGTTGTACCAGTATCAGGGTGTTTTGACTACGGTGGCTGTAAAATATGTTCTAAAATCAGGTAGAGTGAGGCCTCCCACTTTCTTCTTCTTTTTCAGTAATGCTTTACTTATCCAGGGCTTCTTTCCCTTCCATGTGAAGTTGGTGATTTGTTTCTCCATCACATTAAAAAATGTCATTGGAATTTGGATGGGAAGTGTATTGTATATAGATGGCTTTTGGTAGAACAGACATTTTTACTATGTTAAGTCTTCCTATCCATGAGCAAGGTATGTTTTTCCACTTATGTAGGTCCCTTTTAGTTTCTTGCAGTAGTACTTTGTAGTTTTCTTTGTATAGGTCTTTTACATCTTTGGTAAGATTTATTCCTAAGTATTTTATTCTCTTGGGGGCTACTGTGAATGGTATTGATTTGGTGATTTCCTCTTCAATGTTCTTTTTGTTGATGTAGAGGAATCCAAGTGATTTTTGTATGTTAATCTTGTAACCTGAAACTCTTCCGAACTCTCCTATTAGTTTCAGTAGTTTTCTTGAGGATACCTTAGGATTATCTGTGTATAAGATCATGTCATCTGCAAATAGAGATAATTTTACTTCATCCTTGCCAATCCGGATGCCCTTTATTTGTTTGTCTAGCCTAATTTTCTGGCTAGGACCTCTAGCACAATGTTGAATAAGAGAGGTGATAAAAGGCATCCTTGTCTGCTTCCCGTTCTCAAGGGAAATGCTTTCAGACTCTCTCCATTTAAGATGATGTTGGCTGTTGGCTTTGTATAAATGCCTTTTATTTTGTTGAGGAATTTTCCTTCAATTCCTATTTTGCTGAGAGTTTTTATCATGAATGGGTGTTGGACTATGTCAAATACCTTTTCTGCATCAATTGATAAGATCATCTGGCTTTTGTCTTTTGTTTTATTCATATGGTGGATTACATTAATGGTTTTTCTAATATTGAACCAACCTTGCATATGTGGTATAAACTCCGCTTGGTCGTGGTAGATTAATTTTTGATATGTTGTTGAATTCTATTGGCTAGAATTTTGTTGAGGATTTTTGCATCCATGTTCATGAGGGATATAGGTCTGTAATTTTCTTTTTTTGTGGTGTCTTTAGCTGGTTTTGGTATCAGGGATATGGTGGCTTCATAGAATGAGTTAGGTAGTATTCCATCCTTTTCTATGCTTTGAAATACCTTTAGTAGTAGTGGTGTTAACTCCTCTCTGAAATTTTGGTAGGACTCTTCAGTGAAGCTGTCAGGGCCAAGGCTTTTTTTTGTTGGGAGTTTTTTGATTACCTTTTCAATCTCTTTTTTTGTTATGGGTCTGTTTAGTTGTTCTACTTCTGATTATGTTAGTTTAGGTAGGTAGTGTTTTTCTAGGAATCCATCCATTTCTTCTAGGTTTGCAAATTTGTTAGAGTACAATTTTTTGTAGTAATCTGATATGATTCTTTTAATTTCAGTTGGGTCTGTTGTGATATGGCCCATCTCGTTTCTTATTTGGATTATTTGTTTCCTTTCCTGTATTTCTTTAGTCAGTCTGGCCAATGGTTTATCAATTTTGTTATTTTTTTCAAAGAACCAGCATTTGGCTTTGTTAATTCTCTCAATTGTTTTTCTCTTCTCTAATTCATTTAATTCTGCTCTACTTTTTATTATTTGTTTTCTTCTGGTGCCTGACGGATTCTTTTGTTGCTCACTTTCTATTTGTTTAAGTTGTAGGGACAGTTCTCTGATTTTGGCTGTGTCTTTCTTATGTATGTGTGCATTTATCGATATAAATTGACCTCAGAGCACTGCTTTTGCTGTGTCCCAGAGGTTTTGATAGGAAGTGTTTTCATTCTTGTTGCATTCTATGAATTTCTTTATTCCCTCCTTAATGTCTTCTATAACCCAGTCTTTTTTGAGGAGTGTATTGTTCAGTTTCCAAGTATTCGATTTCTTTTCCCTGATTTTTCTGTTATTGATTTCTACTTTTATGGCCTTATGGTCTGAGAAGATGCTTTGTAATATCTCAATGTTTTGGATTCTGCAAAGGTTTGTTTTATGACCTAATATGTGATCTATTCTAGAGAATGTTCCATGTGCACTAGAAAAAAAAGTATACTTTGCAGGTGTTGGATGGAGTGTTCTGTATAAGTCTATGAGGTTAAGTTCATTGATTGTAGCAATTAGGTCTTCCATGTCTCTATTGAGCTCCTTAATGGAAGTCCTATCCTTCTCCGAAAGTGGTGTGTTGAAATCTCCTACTATAATTGTGGAGGTTTCTATCTCACTTTTTAATTCTGTTTAAGTTTGTTTTACGTATCTTGCAGCCCTGTCATTGTGTGAATAAATATTTAATATGATTATATCTTCCTGATCAATTGTCCCTTTAATCTTTATGTAGTGTCCTTTATCCTTTGTGGTGGATTTAACTTTAAAGTCTATTTTGTCAGAAATTAATATTGCCACTCCTGCTCTTTTTTGATTGTTGTTTGCTTGATATATTTTTTTCCATCCTTTGAGTTTTAGTTTGTTTGTGCCTCTAAGTCTGAGGTGTGTCTCTTGTAGGCAGCATATAGATTGTGTTTCTTTATCCAGTCTGAGACTCTCTGTCTCTTTATTGGTGCATTTAGTCCATTTACATTCAGCGTAATTATAGATAAGTATGAGTTTAGTGCTGTCATTTTGATGCCTTTTTGTGTGTGTTCTTGACAATTTCACTTTTCCACTTACTTTTTTGTGCTGAGACATTTTTCTTTATAAATTGTGTGTTCCTCATTTTCATAGCAGTTAAATTTATTTTTGCCAAGTCATTATGTTTTTCTTGGTATTTATTTTGAAGTATGGAATTGTTATACCTCTTTGTGATTACCTTAAAAACCTAACTTGTATTGTCCTATATCACCTTGTTTTCCTCTCCATATGGAAGATCTATGCCTCCTGTATTTAGTCCCTCTTTTTTGATCATTGTAATCTTTTACATAATGACTTCAATGATTCCCTGTTTTGAGCATTTTTTTCTTTTTTAGATTAATCTTATTTTGTTTTTGTGATTTCCCTATTTGAGTTGATATCAGGATGTTCTGTTCTGTGACCTTGTGTTGTGTTGGTATCTGATATTATTAATTTTCTGACCAAAGTATTTCCTTTAGTAATTCTTCCAGCTTTGGTTTGGCTTTTGCAAATTCTCTAAGCTTGTGTTTCTCTGTAAATGTTTTAATTTCACCTTCATATTTGAGAGAGAGTTTTGCTGGATATATGATCCTTGGCTGTCAGTTTTTCTCCTTCAGTGCTCTATATACGTCATCCCATTGCCTTCTTGCCTGCATGGTTTCTGCTGAATAGTCTGAACTTATTCTTCTGGTGCCTGTGGGTTTCTTTTGTTGCTCTCTATTTCTTCAAGTTGTAGGGATAGTTCTTTGATTTTGGCCCTTTATTCTTTTTGGATGTGTGCATTTATTAATATAAACTGGCCTCTGAGCACCGCTTTTGCTGTGTCCCAAAGGTTCTGATAGGAAGTGTTTTCATTCTCATTGGATTCTATGAATTTCTTTATTCTATCCTTAATGTCTTCTATAATCCAGTCTTTTTTGAGCAGGGTATTGTTCAGTTTCCAAGTGTTTGATTTCTTTTCCCTGTTTTTCCTGTTATTGATTTCTGCTGTTATGGGCTTATGGTCAGAGAAGATGCTTTGTAATATTTCGATATTTTGGATTCTGCTAAGCCTTGCTTTATGGCCTAATATGTGATCTATTCTAGAGAATGTTCCATGTGCACTAGAAAAGAAGGTATAGTTGGTTGCTGTTGGGTGGAGTGTTTTGTATATGTCTACGAGGTCGAGTTGGTTGATTGTGGCATTTAGATCTTCTGTATCTTTATTGAGCTTCTTTCTGGACATCCTGTCCTTCACCGAAAGTAGTGTGTTGAAGTCTCCTACTATTTTTGTGGATCTGTCTATCTCACTTTTCAATGCTGATAGAGTTTGTTTTATGTATCTTGCAGCCCTGTCATTGGGTGTGTAAATATTTAATATGGTTATATCTTCTTGGTGTATTGTCTCTTTACTCATTATATAGTGTCCTTCTTTATCCTTTCTGATGGATTTAACTTTAAAGTCTATTTTGTCAGAAATTAATATTGCCACTCCTGCTCTTTTTTGATTGTTGTTAGCTTGATATATTTTTTTCCGTCCTTTGAGTTTTAGTTTGTTTGTGTCTCTAAGTCTAAAGTGTGTCTCTTGTGAGCAGCATATAGACGGATCTTGTTTTTTAATCCATTCTGCCACTCTCTGTCTCTTTATTGGTGCATTTAGTCTGTTTACATTTGGGGTAATTATGGATAGGTATGAATTTAGTGCTATCATTTTGATGTCTTTTTTTATGTGTTGACAGCTTCTTTTTCCCACTTGATTTTATGTACTGAGTAGATTTTTTCTTTATATATTGTCCTTTCTTCATATTTGTCGTTGTTGCTTGTGTTTCTGCTGTGTCTGTATTTTTCCCTTGTATTTTAATTTGATGAGTAGAATAGTTTGTCTGCTTTGTGGTTACCTTATTATTTACCCCTATTTTTCTAAATTTATAACTTTTATTTCTTTGTATTGCTGTATCTTCCTTTCCATATGGAAGGTATATGATTATATTTCTTAGTCTGTCTTTATTATTTTAATGTTGTCTTCTTTTATATAATAACATTGCCGTTACCCTGTGTTGGGCTTTTTTTTTTTTTAATCTTGCTTTGTTTTTTTTTTATTTCCCTGTCTGGGTTGACTTCTGGTTGCTCTGCCCAGTGTTCTAGTCTTGGGTCGATACCTGATATTATTGATTTTCTAACCAAAGAACTCTCTTTAGTATTTCCTGTAGTTTTGGTTTGGTTTTTACAAATTCTCTCAACTTGTGTTTATCTGGAAATGTCTTAATTTCACCTGCGTATTTAAGAGACAGTTTTGATGGCTATATGATTCTCGGCAGGCAATTTTTTTCCTTCAATTTTTAAAATATGTCATCCCATTGCCTTCTTGCCTCCATGGTTTCTGCCGAGTAGTCCGAGCTTATTCTTATTGGCTCTCCCTTGTAGGTGACTTTTCTTTTATCCCTCACTGCTCTTATAATTGTCTCTTTATCTTTGGTTTTGGCAAGCTTGATTATAATATGTCTTGGCGACTTTCTTTTAAGATCTACCTTATGTGGAGATCGATGAGCATCTTGGATAGATATCTTCTCAACTTTCACAATATCAGGGAAGTTTTCTGCTAACAAATCCTCAACAATTTTCTCTGTATTTTCTGTTATCTCTCCCTGTTCTGGTACTCCAATCACTCGTAGGTTATTTCTCTTGATAGAGTCCTACATAATTCTTAAGGTTTCTTCATGTTTTTAATTCTTTTATCTGATTTTTTTTCAAATATATTAGTGCCAAGTGATTTATCTTCAAGTTCAGAAATTCTAGCTTCTACTTGCTCAATTCTGCTTCTCTGACTTTCTATTGAGTTACCTAATTTTGTAATTTTTTTGTTAATCTGAATTTCTGTGTATGGATTTTTCCAGCTTATTGAGCTTTTCATTATGTTCCCGAATAATCTTTCTGATTTCTTCAATTGCTTTATCTGTGTGTTCCTTGGCTTGTTCTGCGTATTGTCTCATTTCCTTCTTGATGTCTTGAAGGGTTCTGTATATTAAACTTTTGTATTCTGCATCTGGTAATTCCAGGAATGCACTTTCATCTAAAAGATCCCTGCATTCTTTGTTTTGAGAGCCTGTTGAGGTGATTATGGCCTGTTTCTTTATGTGACTTGGTATTGACTGTTGTCTCCGAGCCATCTATGTTATTGTACTAGTTTATGCTTGCTTACTGTGTCATAGTTCCTTGCTTTGTTTTGTTTTGGTATACCCCTATGTGTTGCTTGAGTGAGCTAGCTTGTTTATTTTCACCTTTGGAGCTCTGGTGTCCTGTCCCCAGCTGGCTAGAGCTGTTATCAGGTATATCAGTCTAGGAGTCCATTCAGTTTTCTCATATGAGTTCAGCTCAGGTTTCCAGATAGTTGATATCAAGTGTGTGGTACAGGCTCTGTCCTACAGTCTTAGAGGGGCAGGGGTGATTGGCGTATATACCCGTATCTGATTGCAGCAGGGGGTCACGCTCTGAGCAAGGCAGGGGGCTGAGAACTGACCCCCAAGTGTCTCTGAGGAAATCGTGTCTCTGTTCCCTAGAGCATGCTGCTGGGTGGGCTCTGCAGAGGGACCATGGGCACCCAAAGTTTTTGTTGTAAGGACTGGAAGGTATCAGTTATCCCTGGGCCCCTGTCACAGGTGGCTGGGTGACCCAAGTGGAGCCACCAGTCCTTAGGTCCCTATCCTGGGTAGGTGAGGACCTTGTTTAATAGGCAAAGCAATGTCAAATATCAAACACCCACCTCTCCACCGCAGCGCTGAAATGGGTGGAGTTTCCCAGCAAGGGCCTATTCTCCCAAAATAGGCCCACACAGGTACATGCAGAAGGGAAAGGTGCTCAAGGTCTACGGACGGTTTATGCCTGGACAGGAGCCACTTCTGTCCTGAGCTCCCCCAGTTAATGGAACTAGCAAATTATCTTTTCCCCCCAGTTGCGATTTTTTCCTTCCCCAAGGCCGGGAGAATGGCTCCAGGTGCTCACCAGGGTCTATCTCAGGCCCAGGGATTCAGCCGCTGAAGCTGGGTTGGGGGTGGGGGAGGCACGGTAAAATATACGCATGTACTTAGCTTTTGCCGAGAGTGCCCTTCTCCTCAGGTACCGGAGGTGTGAGTGGGCTGTGTGGCTGGCTGCTTCTCCCTGAGGAAACTGCGGCCAAACGCTAGTACCAGTCCTCCACTGCCGCCGCTCTGGGAATGGTGCCTGAGGGCTCCCCACTATTCAGGTCTGGTAACTCCTCTCCGCTTCTGAATGGTCTCTTTCTTCCCCTGCCCCTCAGTTCGTTGTCTAAGCTTGCCTTTAATCCTCAGGGCTCCCAGCTTGTCACAGATATACTCATTTCATTTGTTTTTTCGGGTCTTTGTTGTAAAGAGGGCTCAACGGAAGCATCTGTCTATTCTGCCTTCTTGTCTCCGCCTCCTGAACTTATTCTTATTGATTCTCCTTTGTAGGTGGCTTTTTGTTTATCCCTGGCTGCTTTTAAAATTTTCTCTTTATCTTCGGTTTTGGCAAGTTTGATGATAATATGCCTTGGTGATTTTCTTTTTGGATCAATCTTGTATGGGATTCGATGAGCATCTTGGATAGATATCCTTTCGCCTTTCACAATGCCAGGGAAGTTTTCTGCCAACAGATCTTCAACTATTCTGTCTGTATTTTCTGTTATCCCTCCTTGTTCTGGAACTCCAGTCACACACAAGTTATTCTTCTTGATAGAGTCCCACATGATTTTTAGGGTTTCTTCATTTTTTTTAATTCTTTTATCTGATTTTTCTCCAACTTTATTGGTGTCAGTTGCCTTATCCTCCACCTCCCCAACTCTGTATTCCAATTCCTCTATTCTGCTCCTCTGACTTCCTAGTGAGTTGTCTGATGCTGTAATTTTACTGTTAATCTTTTGGATTTCTGATTGCTGTCTCTTTATGTATTCTTGCAGCTTATTAATTTTCCACTATGTTCTTGAATAATCTTTTTGATTTCTTCAACTGCTTTATCAGTGTGTTCCTTGGCTTTTTCTGTAGATTGCCTTATTTCATTCCTGAGGTCATCCCTGATGTCTTGAAGCATTCTGCATATTAGTTTTTTTATATTCTGCATCTGGCAATTCCAGGGTTGTTTCTTCATTTGGGAAAGATTTTGATTCTTTAATTTGGGGATTTGTAGAAGCAATCATGGTCTGCTTCTTTATGTGATTTGATATTGACTGCTGTCTCCGAGCCATCTATAAAATATTGTAGTGATTTATTTTATATTTGCTCACTGAGTCTTATCTTCCCATTTTGTTTGTTTCAATATACCCAGTTGGGCTACTAGATTGCGCTGTCTTGATTGTTGTAGCCTTTGAATCACTTATGTCCTATTACCATCTGGTTTGAGCTGTTACCAGATATATAAGCCTAAGAGTCCATTCACTATTCTTGAATAGAATCAGCTTAGTGTTCTGATTTTGGGTCACCAAGTGTAGACTGTCACCTATTAACTTAGAGGAGTAGTGGTGATAGTTGTGTGCACCAGATTCTAGTAGTGGCAGGGGGTCACACTCCAAGGAGGGCAGGATGCTGACAGCCTTCCCCCATGTGGCAGTGAGGTAGGTGTGTCTCCATTCCTAGAGCACTTTGGTGGATGGGCTCTGCAGCTCTACCTTAGGCATCCAATGCTTGTACCTCTAAAGATTTGTAGGCATCACTATCCTCAGAACCCTTTAGCAGGTGGCTAGGTTTGGGTGGAGCTTCAGCCCTCATTTCCCCCTGTGGATCAGTAAGGCCTCTGTTTAATAGGTAGAGACGTATCAGATCTCAAAAACTCGTCTCTCCACTGCTCCGCTAAAACAATTACAGTCAGATCTCTATCAGAATTGCCTTTGCATTATAATAGCCACCTTGTTCCCTGTAGGGATGAAAGCCAAAGACTGTGGATCTCGTATGCTTGGCTGGATCTGGTTCTGTATTTTTATTCCAGTTTAGGAAAGTCAGGGAAGGATTTTCCACCCTGGATTGTTAATTGCTGCTTCTCTCAGGCCAGGAGAACTGGTTAGGAAAAAAAAAAAAACTGCAGAGCACTTCACTCCCTGGCCCAGGAAATTCCAATGTTAATGAAGCCACCTGGGGCAGGGAGGGGAGGGATCAGATAGCTAAAAAAAAAAAAAAAAAAAAAAAGATCAGATAGCTAGGAGAGAGTAACTCGGCAATACAGTCAAAGTTACTTATCTTGCTTAGTGATAACTGTTTTATCTGGGATTCCAGAGGGGTGTGTAGCCTGTGTGCGCTGACTGGGTAGAGACTGCTCCCGAGGGTCAGGCCTGAGTCCCTTGCTTGTGCTGTCTCAGGAAGCCGTGATCAGCTCCTCCACTCCTAGTCCAAAGCCCAGCACCAAGGTTTTCTGGCTGGGGTGCTGCACTCCAGGCTCCAAAACCAGTCGCTGCTTCCTGCTGATTTCTCCTCCTGTCAGCCACATCATTGTGCAGCCTGCATGCCCTGGCTGGGTTTCCCCCGAGGCTACTTCAGGGGGCTAGGGCTGCATCCCGTGCTTGTGTCATCTCAGGAAGCCATGCTCAGTTCCTCTGCACATAGTCCAAAGCCCAGCACCAAGGTTTTCTGATGGGGACGCTGGCTCCGGGCTGCAAAAACAGTTGCTGCTTCCCCATGGTTGCTCATTCTCTTGTCAGCTGTGTCAGTGTGCAGCCTGCTTGTGCTGGCTGAGTCTCTACTGAGGTTACTCCAGGGGGTTAGGGGTTAGGGCTGTGTCCCATGCTTGCCCCATCTCAGTAAGCCGCAATCAGCCCCACCACTCTGGCACCAGGGAATCACGAGGGCTCAAGGCTGTGGCACGGGATACCAGTTCAAGAGCGATCACTGCTTCAGGGCTCGGCTTTTCACTCCCCTGTCATTCAGGTCAACTCTTTAGTTCTGTGTTTGATGGTCAGGGTTTGTCGATTGTCATTATGTGATCGATTCACTTGTTCTTCGGAATCTTTGTTGCAAGAGGGATATGCGGTAGCTCCTACCTTTTTTTTTCTCCCTAGTCAACAATCTTGGCCCCGCCTCTAATGATATATTTTTTAAGCTTTTGTATGTTTATAAGTGTTTAGTTCACCCTTTGATATTTTTCCTGGGTGTGAAATTCTAGTTTGACACTGTTTTCTTTCAGCCCTTTGAAAAATGTTGTTCCATTGTCTTCTTGCTTGTATTGTTTCTAGTGCAAAGTTTGCTGTTACTCTTATCTTTGTTCCTCTCTATACAATGTATCTTTTTTCCCCTGGTTTAAGATTTTTCTCTTTAGCTCAGGTTTTAAGTATTTTTATTTTTATGTATTTTGCTGTAATTTCTTCATATTTCTCTTAGTGGAAGTTCTTTGAGTTTCTTGAGGCTGTGGGCTTATAGCTTTAATCAAATTTTGACAGTTACTTTTAAATTGTTTTTTCTGTTCCACCTCCTTTCCAGGGACTCTAATTACACATATATTAAGCCCCTTGCATTTGTTCCACAGCTCATTCATTCTTTGCTCATTTTTTGGTCTATTTTTTTGTGTGTGTGTGTTTCACTTGGATTGTTTCTATTGCTATGTCTTTAATATAGCTAATATTTTCTTCTGCAATGTCTAATTTGCTGTTAATTCCTTCCAGTATGTTTTTCATCTAAAACATTTTAGGTTTTATTTGTGTATTTTTATATGTTCCATGTCTCTTTTTAACATGTTCATTGTTTCTCTTCTTTCTTGAACATATGGAATATAGTTATAACTCCTTTAATGTCCTTCCTACTAATTCTAGTATTTGTTTCTACCGATTGGTTTTTTTTCTCTTCACTAGAAGTCATATTTTTCTGCTTGTTTTCATGTCTGGAAAGTTTTTATTAGATGCTAAACATCATGAATTTCATACTGTTTGGTGCTGGATATTTTGGCATTCCAATAAATACATTGAACTTCTTTCTGAGGAGCAATTAAGTTGCTTGTAAATAGAGTGATCATTCTGAGGCATGTTTTTAATCTTCGTTAGATGGAACCAGAAGAATTTAGTCTAGAGATAGTTTTTTTCTTACTTCTGAGGCAATACTCTTAATACTTAATGTCCCATGAATTACAAGGTTTTTCTTTCTGGCTAATGGGAACATGAATTATTCCTGATCTTTTTGGGAATTTTTTTTTTCCTGCTTCTCTTGGGCAATTCTTCCCCCAGATTCAGTTAGTTTTCTCACACATACTTGCTGATCAGTATTCAGCTGAAGACTAGAAGGACATCTTCTGCAGAGATTTTTCTCTGTGACACTCTCTTCACTCTGCATCTACCTTGGTTTCCCCAGGCTGCTGGCTCTGTCACCTCTATTCAGGGACACTACTGGGGTATGCCTGGTTTTGCCTCCCTGACAAAGATGTGACACCTCTCAAGGTAGTAAACTGGGGCAATTGTAAAGCTTTCCACATTTATTTCCCCTTTCTTGGAAATTATTGCCCTGAACTGCCCAATGTCTGAAAATCATCATTTCACATATTTTGCCTGGGTTTTTTAGTTGTTTTAGGAAGGATATTAAATCCAACCCCTGTTAGTCTGTCTCATAAGAAGCAAAAATACCCATATGATTTTAGATTTATAGCATTTGCCATCCATTTTTTCTCAAGGTTGTTGAAAATATCTTCTAGGATTTAACTTTACCCATCTGAAAATTAAGCCTGTATTTTTGAGTCTTACTTTTACTTTAGGCCACCAGAAGTCAGTGGAACATATGAGGCTAATTTTATAAAAATACAACTTAAAAATTTTATGAAGTGCTCACTACAAACCTGGCACTATGCAAGCACTTGGCATACATTATCTGATCTTATTTAAACCTAAGTCTATAAGCTAGCTTTTATTATCTCTATTTTACATATGAGAATACTGAAGCTAAGAGAGGCTAATAAACCTTTCAGTGTCAGACCCAAGTTTCAAATTCATGTTTTATTCCTCACAAATTACTATTTTATTCTCTATTTAAAGAGATTGTTGCTGATGTTGTTTTGTTTTGAAAAATAACATGATCCAAAATTCTAGAGGACATATTTTACCTTCATTATATTTGGTTTTTAATTTTTAAATTGCTTTATCCTTCTTGATAAGTTCCAAATTTTAACTTTTCTAAATTAAGGAATTATCACTCAAACTTAGAGATATAAATAGATTTTTATATATCCTACTATATTCATTTTAAAGTTTAATTAACCTTTGGCAATATCCAAAATGTTGTATTCTCCCGAATTCTTTTAGTTGTGGATTTATTTTGGCACTTTGTTTCTGTATTATTTTCCTGAATTCTTCCATCTTTTTGGTCTGTATTTTCCATGAATTTGTCTGCCTTTTCCATAAATTCATCTTTTTTCCCCGATTTTCGTCCATCTTTTGCTTCAACTCTTGGGTAGCTCTGAATATTAGAGGTTTGAACTCCTTGTCAAATAGTTCTAGTGCCTTTTCTTCTACTGCAAAGTCATCTGGTGTTTTATTTTGGATGCCTACTGGAACCATCTTCTCCTGTTTGTTTTTTTTTTTTTTTAAATATGTTTTGATATTGCCTGCTGTCTTTGGGACATTCAGTTGTTATATTCTTCATTCCCTGATTATAGATTTGTTTGTTTTCTTCTTCTTTTTTTTTTGGTTATGCCTGAGCAGGCAGGCTGTGCCTTCTTTGTTGTTTGTTCATCTGTAGTTGCAATACTTTCACCTCCTTGGCTAATGGGTGGGACCAGACACTTAGCTTTGGTGCAGCAGGGTAGGTCCAACTGAAGGGGAGGGGCTGGGTTGGGTTGTTTGTTGCATGTACTAGGGCCGACAGGGTGGACCAGGAATCAGTGCTTGGCAGATTCGGGTAGGCTGTGCCTGTGCTTCTTGGAGGTGTGATGTTCAGTGCATAGTGCAGGTAGGCAGGAAAGAGGGGGGAGTTTGTGATGTATGGAGCTAGAAAGAGGAGAGAGAAACAGGAGCCAAGAACAAACAAAGGAAAACACACACACACACACCAAAAGAAAGAGTGCAAAGGGAGCTTGCCATTGGAGTGGAGAGATGAGAACCCGAGAAATGGAGAGAAGGAAAAAGGGGGGAAAAAAAGAAAAGGGAAAAAAGAAAAAAAAAAAAACCTAGATAAAAGCTTGGAAAAGGTAAAAAAAGAAAAGCCCCCAGGGGTCCCACCAGTGGGACCACGAAGATTGAAGAAGTCTCCAGATCGTGCTGTATAGCCTGGCTAGAGGGAGCATAAATGTCACACAGCACCAGGTATTCCAAAGACTGGAAAAGAAGGTAAGTACAGACAGATAAGAACTGAGAAGTGAAGAAAGACAGAAAAGGAAAAAGAGAGAAGGAAAAAAGAAAAAGAAAGAAAGAAAGAAATGCCCCCAGGGATCCACCTACATGGCTGCACAGATTTGGGGAGTGGTTCTTAGGCTGTGCAGTGTAGCCAAGCTAGAAGAGGCCATCAATTGCAAAAAGAGAAAGAAAACAAACAGAACAAAACAAAACAAACAAATAAAAAAGCCCCAGGGATCCCACCGGTGTGGTGTTGGGGGCCAGGGGAGTGGACCCCCTCTCAAGCGGGGCTTCACAGCCTATCAAGAAGCAAAGATGGCATGTGGAACCAGGTGTTCAAGAGAAGGGAGGGGGAGGTGGTGGGAGGCATGGAAGAAACCAAAAGAGATGGAAAGAAGTTACACCAGCTCAGGGATCCGCCCAGTGGGGACGGGGTGAATCCAAGAGGCCCGGGGTGGAAGCAGATGCCTCCTGGCCAAGAGATTGTGGCTGGGGGGAAGCAGAGGAGGCCAAAGGGGGAGGGGAAAAGGGTGGGAGTTACTGGGTGCTCTGTCTCCTGCTGGGAACTTTGTGAAACTGCTTTGCTGTACTCCCTGTCTGCCCATCAGCTATGTGAGTGGGGCAAATCCAAGCTGCATGGATGCTGAACTTCCCAACTGGGCCGCCACAGCCAACTAGGAAGCTCAGAGATAGAGCAGCAGGATGAGGATGGGGGGGTGGGAAAGTGCGTATCACTGTTTACCAGGTGCTCTGTTTCCTGTTGGGAGCTCCGTGAAGCTGCTTTCCCATGCTCCCTGTCAGCCAATCTCTGACAGGAGTCCAAGATGGCAAATCTGTGCTGCGTTACTGATAAGGAACCTTGGCAAGTATCTCTCTTTGCTCTCAGCCCTCTGTCAGTTTCTTGTTTGGCCAAGTTCTTTATCTCTTTGTTTGGCAATTCAGGTTCCAAGAATGACATTTGTCTCTGTTTCCCTTAGCTTTTTGGGTTTTTGCTGTGGAGGGAGGGTGTGGTGTTTCTGTCTATCGTGCCACGTTGGCTAGAAGTCCTCTCCTGAATTCTTTTAAAAGTGAATGTTTAATGTAGAAAATATTTTTTTTTTCTGGGCCTTGTTCTATTTTATTTGCTTTAAGGTTTTACTGTGCCATCCAATAAAATACCACCATGTTATTATTCAAGGAGCCCTGGTGGTGCGATGGTTAAGTGCTCAATTGTTAACCAAAAGGTTGATGGTTTGAACCCATCAGCCACTGATCAGGAGAAAAGAACTGGTGATCTGCTATTATTAAGACTACAGGCTAGGGAACCCTATGGGCAGTTCTAGTCCATCCTATAGGGCCACTATGAGTTGGAATTGACTCAATGGTGCACAATAACAACATATTATTATTTTATTCTTTGTCTTTTGAGGACCTTGAAGAGATTTAAAATTCTTACCTGAGCTATTACAATGTGTTTTTTGGATGCTAATACCAACAGTTTCATCTGATATGAAAATGCAGCTGATCAAAAATCAAGACTGTTAAAGATTTGCCAGAGTTAACTGTTAGCAAAGCTAACAGACACCAGTGTGCCAGACAACCAACACCCCAAGTCTAGTATCATTTATTAAACACTTGCATATATGATCATGAATTCTTTAAAGATTGCAATGTACCTATCAATCTGATTTTTGCAGATTAAAACAGACTCTAGAAGATTAGATTGTCTTTAGCTGTAAATATAAAAAATCCCCATCAAACTGGCTTACACTATTTGGAATTCTTGGCCCACAGATGTAAAAGTCCTTAGACAGGGCTGCTTTAGTCCTTTAGTCCTGGCTTCATTTTTCTGTCTTAGCCTGGCTTTCTTCTATGTGTTGACTTCATCCTAAAATGGACTGCTGAACAAATACCTGCCCATACCCAGAGAGAAAAAGAGGGTGACTTTTGGATACTGTCCCAAAAAAGGAAGAAAAATTTTTCCCAAAGTCCCCTTAAACCTTTTCTTGATTTTCATGGGTATAATCGGTCACAAGCCCATTCCTGAAGCAATCATTAGCAAAGGGAATATGAAGTTAACTTTTACAATCAGTCATATCCCTGGGATATTTGGGCTTTAAGGAGGACAAGTATGTACCTGAACAAATTCATGGTTCTGTTGGGGAGGACGGAGGAAGGAATAAATGTGGAGTGGACACTTAACCGTATTTGCTACAAATAATTTTCTCTGTGTAACTCAGCTACTAAGTGATTGAACTAAAGCTTGAGCCCAAAATTTCTGCCTCCAAATTCCATGGTGTTTTCCTCAAGCCCTGAAGCTTCTTAGTATACCACCGTGATGATCACTGAGAAGATATGCTATAAGTGACATTTAAATTTTTTTCCATAAGATTAGTTACTAGACATTAAATGCATTCACTCCAGAAGCAATTTTCATATGAAAGATACCTTTTAAATTTTTCTTTTGGGGAATCATCATTCCTCTATATTAAATCAAAACGTAGTATGCAGAATTCTGTACTTTTATTTGCTTTTCTTATAAGACAATGCATTGATTAATTTTCAACAAATACGTGAAATGAAATATTTGCTCTTGTGTAAAGTCTCAGAAATAGCTCCTAAGGCTTTTTACCTTACAGTACACTTTCTGAACCTACTGGTCTTGGGTAAACATAGTGATGTTTTAACAAGGTCATCTAAAGAACCTAATACTGATGGTTCCCTAAGTGGTAACTCTGTCATTTGGTATCTCTAGCCAATATGCTGTTCTAAGGATCATACAATCCCCTATATATTAGCAACACCATAAATAGAAGTTCTAATTTCAGGGGAAATGTTGGTCTCCTAGTAATAAACTTCTCTGAACAGAACCCTTCCACCATTTTGCATGACGAAGGCAATTGCTTATTGAAAACTTATTCTTAACAGAGTAATCATATTTCCTGGTTTGCCTGAACCATCATAATTTACTTCCTTCAATTCTCAGAATTGTCCAGTTTGAATGATAATGTATGTGGACACCCATATGCTTTGAAATTGAAATTTCTTGAACAGGTTGCAGTGGGACTGTACCCTATGACTTAGTCAAAAGTTTAAGGTTTTAAAATTCTCAATCAGAAATATATTATTCCCACCACTCTCGGATTCAAGAGAGAAATGGTACCTGGTTGCACTGGAGTATAAAATTCAGAAGAATTGCCTGGATTTTGAATGTTTTTTGTATCCACAGTGAATGGATTTTGATTTCTGAATGTGCAGTTCCCTAGAAAAGGAAGGTAATCAGAAGGGTCAGTGTCAGTACTCCCCAGGTCCATTCCGACACCAATTTCCTTTTGGAGCTGGGAATATAATCTCCTTCCTCTGATTATATAGGCTAAGAAATGTGGATAGTGGTGCCTGCCCCAAGGAATATCTTCTTAGATGAATATTTCAGTGTCTTAAAGGCAGAAGCAATCTATCCTTTTAACTATTTTCAGCTTGTCAAAATATTTCTAGGTAGAATTAAAGGTGAATATTGAAGTTGCTAGAGTAATTATAGCTCTCATGAGGATCAAGAAATAATCCACTGTGTGAAAATAGCACTGATCTTAATTATAAAACTGGTATCAGCCTGATCAAGGAAGTGTTGATGCTTGTTTGCTTTGTTGATAAAATATTTCTCCTACGACCATGACACAGTGATAACAGTAAATGGCTTCATTGTCTATAAATGTCAAAACCAATTATTAACATTTTGATTGCATCTAGGAGAACTTAAGGAAATATGTTCTTTGCTTCTTGTTTCTTTTTTCTTCTCTGATTTTGAGAAACTGCTAAAATTTCCAGTTTTTAAATAAACTTTAATGACTGATAAGTTTCCCAACCATTCAGTTTCACTTAATAATTATCTTTAGATATGTATAGTTGTTTTATGATTAAACAGATCAACAATAGTCTGCCTTATACTGTTTGCATTTATAAAAATTGAATATCAGTGAGCAAGGTGACCACTTAATAAAGATAGCATATTTTATTATCTGAGTAGGTGTTGTGTAAGGACGCAGCTACTAGTAGTTGATGAAAACCAAAATGCATAAACAAGTTAGTTGAAAATAACTATTTTAAGATTTGTAACAAATTTGGTGAGTAGCACCTGGGCTCTTAAAAGTTTGCATGTGGCCATCTGAGACACTCCACTGGTCTCACCCCATCTGGAGCAAGAGAAAATAAAGAAAACCAAAGACACAAGGAAAAGACTAGTCCAAAGGACTAGTGGACCACAACTACCACAGCCTCCACCAGACTGAGTTCAGCACAATTAGATGGTGCCCGGCTACCACCATCCATTGCTCTGACAGGGATCACAATACAGGGTCCTGGACAGAGCTGGAGAAAAATGTAGAATAAAATTCTAACTCACAAAGAAAAAGAAAGATCAGGCTTACTGGTCTGACAGGGACTGGAGAAACCCTAAGAGTATGGCCCCCTGACTCCTTTTTAACTCAGTACTGAAATCACACCTGAGGTTCACACTTCAGCCAAAGATTAGACAGGCCCATAAAACAAAATGAGACTAAATGAGTACAGCATTCCAGGGGCAAGAATGAGAATGCAGAAAGGGATAGGAAAGCTGGTAAGGGGGAACCCAAGGTCTATAATGGGAGAATATTGACATGTCATGTGGTTGGCAACCAATGGCACAAAATAATATATGTACTAATTGTTTAATGAGAAACTAATTTGCTCTGTAAACCTTCATCTAAAATACATTAAAAAAGAGAAAAAAAAAAGATATGTACTAAACTATTACTAATGTTTATTGAGTTATTGATTATTTCATTCCAAGCTTTGAGGTTGTCACCAGTGTTAATCTCATATTACAGATGACAAAACTGAAGTTTAAAAATGGTAACTTGAACTAAATTACACAGTTGATAAGTGGAAGACTGGAGAAAGTGGATTTTTTTTTTAACTTTTTATTTCAAACTTATAGAAAATTTGAAAGACTAGTATAATAAAAAAGCCTATATACCCCTTCATTGGAATCACCAGTTGTTAACTTGGCCACGTTTGCTCTATTTCTCTCTCTCCTTCGTGTGCATATCTACATATTTGGGGGGAAAGTGAATCACCTGAGGATAAATTACAGACATAGTGATCCTTTACCCTAAATCAACATGCACTTCGTAAGAACAAGGTCATTCTCTTACGTAACCACAACACAATTGATAATGAAGTTCAGGAAGCAAACTTGCCTCTTAATCAATATGCTAGATGGTCTCCCCAGTTTAGATGAAGAACAAGAGCATTATTAACTATATAACCATTGAGTCAGGGCATTTGTTTTTCCTGAGAATAATTTCTCTAGTGTTTTTTGCTGTATTTTGGCATATATGTAGTCAACCAGCAAGTGCTATTTTGAGTTGACAGTAAATGCAGCCTGAAAACAGTTCACAAAATTTTCATTATTGTAACTCATTTTGAGCCAGTTTTCTTACAGCCTATATGGCCTCTGGATGCAAATTAGCAAGTTGAGTAAGACATGAGAGTCATCAGATTTCCTCTGCCACAGTATCATTCAGGAAATTTATTGCAGTGAATCAAAGAAAACAGAACCCTTGGGTCTTCAGAAGGCTCTGACTTCTTCTGTAAGCCTTGCGAAAACAGGAAGGTAGATGATTTTTGTCCCAGCCTTCCTGAAGGTTATTACTGAAGACTGGACATTTTTGTGGCTCCCCCATTTTCACTCTCCTTCTGGCAGCTGGTGAATCCTGCTTTAAACACTTCCTTGAACAACCTCCCTTAGGCATGTGTTCTAAAGGTGTTTTCCTTCCTTCTGTATAACCCATGTTGGAACCAAAGAATCCTGATGTTTATGACTTCATAAAACTTCCTGGGTTGACCATACATGTTTTTGTGTTTCGTGAGTTCTCAACATTGACGCCGTTGCAAGGCAAGATACAAAAACAAGCAAATCTCCACATTATTCCATTACAACTGACAAGTTTGACTTTTAACTCAATTCCTCAGTAGACATAGAGTAAAAGTGCATGTTAATATCAGGCACTTCAAGGTATGACCTGTCAATCTCTAAGATGTAGGGGACCACAAAGCACCTTTGCTTAATAATGAACAGTATGAAATGGCACTTCTGATACTACACAAAACATCTGTCTTTCCTCAGAAACTTCACATATGGCAGATTCCTGAGGAGACAATACTCTGATTCTAATTTTATTTTTCACATATCTACAGTCTCAAAGCTTAAAGCTGCCATATTCTGTAAGTTTCCAATGTCCCAACTATGTATCAGATCCACTGAATTTATGAGCGTGACGGCCTCTTCCTATTGGCAACTCTGCCTGCTTAGTAACCTTCTGGGTTTCCGCAGAAGTCTCAGGGGCACGGACTCTTACAGGTCTGCTGTCACGTCTGTAAAGAAGTTGTTGACTTTATTCCAAAATAATCAACAAACCGGTGGAGAGCATTTTGTCCAAGATAAAAAAAAACCCAAGAAACCAAAGAAGACATTTTATAAGTAGGGTAGCACTTGGAATAATGTAGATACAAATACTTATTTCTTCAAGTTACCTTAAAAATTTTGGAAATAGGCAGCTCTAAATTGTAAATCATGGCTACCCAATAAGACAGAGTTGAATTGCTCCGTAGGGTTTTCTGGGCTGCAATCTTTATGGGAGCAGATAGCCAGGTGTTTTCTCCATCGTTTAGTTAGAAGTCAAGTTGAAAAGAAATGAAATAAACTGTTAGTTGACAGACAAAGGCAGTTTTCTAAAAATAATTTCCTTATCATGAAACCCCAGGAGTTGAACTATGTAAGATTATTTGGTAAAAAAAAAAAAAAACAAAAAAACAATATCACATAAGTCATATTGAGTCAAATTTAGCAGTAAAAAACAATTTGTTCTTTGATTGTGTTTCTATTGTTCATTTCCTCAGGCTTGAAAATAAGTTAGCATATTTAATGTTGAAGAAAAGAATATTATTTACAATTTGTTCTTAGTTGCTGTCAAGTCGATTTCATTGCACCCTGGTGATGCAACGGTTAAGCGTTCAGCTACTAACCGAAAGATAAAATGCTCTCCACCGGTTTGTTGATTATTTTGGAATAAAGTCAACAACTTCTTTACAGACGTGACAGCAGACCTGTAAGAGTCCGTGCCCCTGAGACCTCTGCGGAAACCCAGACGGTTACTAAGCAGGCAGAGTTGCCAATAGGAAGAGGCCGTCACGCTCATAAATTCAGTGGATCTGATACATAGTTGGGACATTGGAAACTTACAGAATATGGCAGCTTTAAGCTTTGAGACTGTAGATATGTGAAAAATAAAATTAGAATCAGAGTATTGTCTCCTCAGGAATCTGCCATATGTGAAGTTTCTGAGGAAAGACAGATGTTTTGTGTAGTATCAGAAGTGCCATTTCATACTGTTCATTATTAAGCAAAGGTGCTTTGTGGTCCCCTACATCTTAGAGATTGACAGGTCATACCTTGAAGTGCCTGATATTAACATGCACTTTTACTCTATGTCTACTGAGGAATTGAGTTAAAAGTCAAACTTGTCAGTTGTAATGGAATAATGTGGAGATTTGCTTGTTTTTGTATCTTGCCTTGCAACGGCGTCAATGTTGAGAACTCACAAAACACAAAAACATGTGTGGCTCATAGTGATCCTATAGAACAGAGTAGAACAGCCCCATAGGGTTTCCAAGGCTGTATTCTTTATAGGGGAATCCTGGTGGCACAGTGGTTAAGTGTTCAGCTGCTAACTGAAAGATCAACAAGTGGAAACCACCAGCTGCTCCTTGCAAGAAAGATGTGGCAGTCTGCTTCCATAAAGATTATTGTTGTTGTTGTTGTTAGGTGCTGTCAAGCTGGTTCCAACTCACAGTGACCCTATGTACAGCACAGCAAGATACTGCCCACTCCTACACCATCCTCACAATCATTGTTATGCTTGCAACCACTGTGTCAAATTCATTTCATTGATTGTCTCCCTCTCTTTCACTGACCCTCTACTTTACCAAGCATGATGTCCTTCTCCAGGGACCAGTTCCTCCTAATAACCTGTCCATAGTTGGTGAGACCAAGTCTCACCATTCTCACTTCCAAGGAGCATTCTCGCTGTACTTCTTCCAAGATGGATTTGTTCATTCTTCTGGCAGTCCATGGTATATTCAATATTCTTCACCAACAGCATGATTCAAAGGTGTCAATTCTTCTTTGATTTTCTGTATTCATTGTCCAGTTTTCACATGCATATGGGGCAATTGAATATATCATGGCTTGGGTCAGGTGCACCTTAGTCCTCAAAGTGATAGCTTTGTTTTTCAACATTTTAAAGAGATCTTTTGCAGCAGATCTGCCCAACGCAATGCGTTGTTTGATATTTTGACTGCTGCTTCCATGAGTGTTGATTGTGGATCCAAGTAAAATGAAACCCTTGACAACTTCAATCTTTTCTCCATTTATCATGGTGTTGCTTATTGGTCCAGTTGTGAGGATTTTTGTTTTCTTTATGTTATCCATCCTGAAGGCTGTGCTCTTTGATCTTCATCAGTAAGTGCTTAAAGTTCTCATCACTTTCAGCAAGCGTTACAGCCTTGGAAACCATACGGGGCCGTTCTACTTGTCCTGTACAGTCCCTATGAGCTAGAATCGACTCAGCGGCAACAACAACACCAATCTTTCCAGGAGCAGACTGCCACATCTTTCTCACAGACTGCCACATCTTTCTCACAGACTGCCACATCTTTCTCACAGACTGCCACATCTTTCTCACAGACTGCCACATCTTTCTCACAGACTGCCACATCTTTCTCACAGACTGCCACATCTTTCTCACAGACTGCCACATCTTTCCCCCACGGAGCAGCTGGAGAGTTTGAACTCCCTACATTTCAAGTAGCAGCCAAGCACTTAACCACTGTACCACCAGGGCTCCTTCCCTGGAAAGGAGACAACCCAAAATCTCATCCAACTGCTAGATATAACTTAAAGGCCAGAGTCTTTGGGTAATGAACAATCTCTTCCAATAGGTCCAGATGTGGCTCCTTGTCATTTTGGTATGTATGAATTAAAGTGTGAGTTATTTGTACCACCAACTCCCTTCCACTCCAGGACAGGAGAAATATAATAAAATCTTCCATATGAAAAAGGAAACAATGATAGATGCAGAGTAGTCAGTGTTGAAAGCATTGGTGAAATCCCGTGGTCTGGCGGAGTGGGTTGCTCTTCCTAGCAAGGCATGGAGTTCTGTTAGTCCTAGATGCTCCGTGTTGGAGAATTCCCTTGTTCATTATTCTCCATGACTCCTATCTCAGCCTTCTGGGAGGTTTTTCCTTGTCTAATTTCCTTCCACAGTAATATATATAAAGTGGGTGTTGAGGAATAGGCCCTCTTTGGTATATGTGTAAGGATCCCTGGTGGCACGGTGGTTAAAGTGATCGACTACTAACTGAGAGGTCAGAAGTTTGAAACCACCAGCAACTCCCAGGAGAAAGACGTTGCAGTCTACTTCCATAGAGATTTTTAGTCTTGGAAACCCTATGGGGTCATTATGTGTCAGAATCAACTCAAAGGCAGTGGGTTTGGGTTTTGGTTTGGTACATGTATAGCTTTTATCATCTACTTCCTACTTGTGTAAATTTGGGAGACTTGGGATTGTTTTAAGGAGTGAACAAAGACTTTTTTTTAAGTTGGAGTTTATGATTTCTTTGGTGAGGTGATTCCTCAAAAAACTTAAGCCTGTGATGTATTGCTTCCAGTCTGTTCATTAAGCTAGTAACCAAATTCAAGTTCTTCCCTAGATAAAATCATCAAGACTGATTAATTTTTTTGCATCCTTCCTTGCCTATTATTGTTGATTACTTCAAGGCCACCCAAAGCAGATACAGTAGGCTAGAAGGCTGGAAAAGCTTGTTATGTAAAAATCAAACATTTAACAAAATAGTCACCTGCAACAGCTGGAAAGCAGACCAAGTGCCTAATGAGACTCTACTTCTAAGGCAGAAATTTGGAAAACAGAACATAAGGAGTGGGAGTTAGTTTTATCAACTACATTTAGCAAAGTATTAGAAGAAAGAGATGTGCTCAGACAAGAATTGGCTGGTTTGAGACACAGATGGGAGGGAAGAGACTGAGACCATGTACCTGATGACTCGCAACGTGGGAAAGCCTCTGCTCTGGACCCTATGTAATATGTGATAAGACCGGAAAAGGACACAATTTCTAAGCTTGTCACTGGCCAAATAGTGCTACTTTAAAGTGTTAAATGCCTATGCTAACTATTTAGTTTTAATTGAAACTTTTAGCATTCATACATTTAAATTTTAATTCCCAGATTATTTACTGATTGTGGTAAATAGAATAAGCACATAATAAAATCTAATGTAATTCTCATTAGATGATATTCAACTGCACTTATTCTAATTGTAATCTGAGTTCCGTAAGTGATGAAAATGCATTATCTTTACACACAAAACACATACACGCTCATACCACATATACATTCACATAAAACCACACACATATATACCCAAATAAGAGCCTTGGGTCCCATCAGCAATGCCACCAAGAAAGATCACTGCAAATAATCTGTGTTTCTCAGAAAGTACATTAGCCTCAATTATAACTGTTGTATTTTCTATCAGTACATTGTTTTTTTCTGTAAACTGAATATTTGTTTTGTTTTTAAATAATTTTTGTTGTGCTTTAAGTGAAAGTTTACAAGTCAAGTCAGTCTGTCACATATAAGCTTACATACACCTACTCCATACTCCCATTTACTCTCCCCTGAATGAATCAGCCTGCTCACTTCTTCCAGTCTCTCCTTTCATGACTGTTTTGCCAGTTTCTAACCCTCTCTACCCTCCCATCTCGCCTACAGACAGGAGACGCCAACACAGTCTCAAGTGTCCACCTGATACAAGTAGCTCACTCTTCATCAGCATCTCTTTCCAACCCATTGTCCAGTCCCTTCCATGTCTGATGAGTTGTCTTTGGGAATGGTTCCTGTCCTGGGCCAACAGAAGGTTTGGGGACCATGAATGCCGGGATTCTTCTAGTCTCAGTAAGACCATTAAGTCTGGTCTTTTTATGAGAATTTGGGGTCTGCATCCCACTGTTCTCCTGCTCTTTCAGGGGTTTTCTGTTATGCTCCCTGTCAGGGCAGTCATCGGTTGTCCCGGGCACCATCTAGTTCTTCTGGCCTCAGGATGATGTAAGTCTCTGGTTCATGTGGCCCTTTCTGTCCCTTGGGTTCATAGTTATCTTGTGACCTTGGTGTTCTTCATTCTCCTTTGATCCAGGTGGGTTGAGACCAATTGATGCATCTTAGATGGCCGCTTGTTAGCATTTAAGACCCCAGACTCCACACTTCAAAGTGGGATGCAGAATGTTTTCATAATAGAATTATTTTGCCAATTGACTTAGAGGTCCCCTTAAGCCATAGTCCCCAAACCCCCACCCTTCCTCAGCTGACCTTCAAAGCATTCAGTTTATCCCGGAAACTTCTTTGCTTTTGGTCCAGTCCAGTTGAGCTGATCTTCCCTGTATTGACTATTGTCCTTCCCTTCACCTAAAGTAGTTCTTATCTACTAACTAATCGGTAAATAACCCTCTCCCACCCTCCCTCCCTCCCCGCCTCGTAACCACAAAAGAATGTGTTCTTCTCAGTTTATACTATTTCTCAAGATCTTATAATAGTGGTCTTATACAATATTTGTCCTTTTGCATCTGACTAAATACACTCAGCATAATGCCTTCCAGGTTCCTCCATGTTATGAAATGTTCCACAGATTCGTCACTGTTCTTTATCGATGCGTAGTATTCCATTGTGTGAATATACCACAATTTATTTAACCATTCATCTGTTGATGGACACCTTGGCTGCTTCCAGCTTTTTGCTATTGTAAACAGTGCTGCGATAAACATGGGTGTGCATATATCTGTTCGTGTAAAGGCTCTTATTTCTCTAGGGTATATTCCGAAGATTGGGATTTCTGGGTTGTATGGTAGTTCTATTCCTAACTTTTTAAGAAAACGCCAGATGGATTTCCAAAGTGGTTGTACCATTTGACATTCCCACCAGCAGTGTATGAGAGTTCCAATCTCTCCACAGCCTCTCCAACATTTATTATTTTGTGTTTTTTGGGTTAATGCCAGCCTTTTTGGAATGAGATGGAATCTCATCGTAGTTTTAATTTGCATTTCTCTAATGGCTAATGATCGAGAGCATTTTCTCATGTATCTGTTAGCTTCCTGAATATCTTCTTTAGTGAAGTGTGTATTCATATCCTTTGCCCACTTCTCGATTGGGTTGTTTGTCTTTTTGTGGTTGAGTTTTAACAAAATCATATAGATTTTAGAGATCAGGCACTGGTCGGAGATGTCATAGTTGAAAATTTTTTCCCAATCTGTAGGTGGTCTTTTTACTCTTTTGGCGAAGTCTTTAGATGAGCATAGGTGTTTGATTTTTAGGAGCTCCCAGTTATCTGGTTTCTCTTCGTCATTTTTGGTAATGTTTTGTGTTCTGTTTATGCCTCGTATTAGGGCTCCTAACGTTGCCCCTATTTTTTCTTCCATGATCTCTATCATTTTAGTCTTTACGTTTAGGTCTTTGATCCACTTGGAGTTAGTTTTTGTGCATGGTGTGAGGTATGGGTCCTGTTTCATTTTTTTGCAAATGGATATCCAGTTATGCCAGCACCATTTGTTAAAAAGACTATCTTTTCCCCAATTAACTGACACTGGGCCTTTGTCAAATATCAGCTGCTCATATATGGATGGATTTATGTCTGCGTTCTCAATTCTGTTCTGTTAGTCTATGTGTCTGTTGTTGTACCAGTACCAGGCTGTTTTGACTACGGTGGCTGTATAATATGTTCTAAAATCAGGTAGAGTGAGACCTCCCACTTTCTTCTTCTTTTTCAGTAATGCTTTACTTATCCAGGGCTTCTTTCCCTTCCATATGAAGTCGTTGATTTGTTTCTCCATCACATTAAAAAATGCCATTGGAATTTGGATCGGAAGTGTATTGTATGTATAGATGGCTTTTGGTAGAATAGACATTTTTACTATGTTAAGTCTTCCTATCCATGAGCAAGGTATGTTTTTCCACTTGTGTAGGTCCTTTTTAGTTTCTTGCACTAGTACTTTGTAGTTTTCTTTGTATAGGTGTTTTACATCTTTGTAAGATTTATTCCTAAGTATTTTACCTTCTTGGGGGCTACTGTGAATGGTATTGATTTGGTGATTTCCTCTTCAATGTTCTTTTTGTTGATGTAGAGGAATCCAAGTGATTTTTGTATGTTTATCTTGTAACCTGAGACTCTGCCAAACTCTTCTATTAGTTTCAGTAGTTTTCTGGGGGATTTCTTAGGGTTATCTGTGTATAAGATCATGTCATCTGCAAATAGAGGTAATTTTACTTCATCCTTGCCAATCCGGATGCCCTTTATTTCTTTGTCTAGCCTAATTGCTCTGGCTAGGACCTCTAGCACAATGTTGAATAAGAGCGGTGATAAAGGGCATCCTTGTCTGCTTCCCGTTCTCAAGGGAAATGCTTTCAGGCTCTCTCCATTTAGGACGATGTTGGCTGTTGGCTTTGTATAAAAATGCCCTTTGTTATTTTGAGGAATTTTCCTTCAGTTCCTATTTTGCTGAGAGTTTTTATCATGAATGCGTGTTGGATTTTGTCAAATGCCTTTTCTGCTCGATTGATAAGATCATGTGGTTTTTGTCTTTTGTTTTATTTATATGGTGGATTACATTAATGGTTTTTCTAGTATTAAACCAGCCTTGCATACCTGGTATAAATCCCACTTGGTCGTCGTGGATTATTTTTTTGATATGTTGTTGAATTCTATTGGCTAGAATTTTGTTGAGGATTTTTGCATCTATGTTCATGAGGGGTATAGGTCTGTAATTTTCTTTTTTTGTAATGTCTTTACCTGGTTTTGGTATCAGGGATATGGTGGCTTCATAGAATGAGTTAGGTAGTATTCCATCATTTTCCATGCTTTGAAATACCTTTAGTAGTAGTGGTGTTAACTCCTTTCTGAAAGTTTGGTAGAACTCTGCAGTAAAGCCGTCCAGGACAGGGCTTTTTTTGTTGGGAGTTTTTTGATTACCTTTTCAATCTCTTTTTTTGTTATGGGTCTATTTAGTCCTTCAACTTCTGATTGCTTTAGTTTAGGTAGGTAATGTTTTTCTAGGAATTCACCCATTTCTTCTAGGTTTGCAAATTTGTTAGAGTACAATTTTTCATAATAATCTGATATGATTCTTTTAATCTCAGTTGGGTCTGTTGTGATATGACCCATCTCATTTCTTATATGGGTTATTTGTTTCCTTTCCTGTATTTCTTTAGTCAGTCTGGCCAATGGTTTATCAATTTTGTTATTTTTTTCAAAGAACCAGCTTTTGGCTTTGTTAATTCTTTCAATTGTTTTTCTGTTCTCTAATTCATTTAGTTCAGCTCTAATTTTTATTATTTGTTTTCTTCTGATGCCTTATGGATTCTTTTGTTGCTCGCTTTCTATCTGTTCAAGTTGAAGGGACAGTTCTCTGATTTTGGCTCTGTCTTCCTTATGTATGTGTGCATTTAATGATATAAATTGACCTGTGAGCACTGCTTTTGCTGTGTCCCAGAGGTTTTGATAGAAGTATTTTCATTCTCGTTGCATTCTATGAATTTCTTTATTCCCTCCTTAATGTCTTCTATAACCCAGTCTTTTTTGAGCAGGGTATTGTTCATTTTCCAAGTGTTTGATTTCTTCTCCCTGATTTTTCTTTTATTAATTTCCACTTTTATGGCCTTGTGGTCTGAGAAGATGCTTTGTAATATTTTGATGTTGTGGATTCTGCAAAGTTTTGTTTTATGACCTAATATGTGGTCATTCTAGAGAATGTTCCATGTGCACTAGAAAAAAAAGTATACTTTGCAGCAGTTGGGTGGAGTGTTCTGTATAAGTCAATGAGGTCAAGTTGGTTGATTGTAGCAATTAGGTTTTCTGTGTCTCTATTGAGCTTCTTATTGGAAGTCCTGTCCTTCTCTGAAAATGGTGTGTTGAAGTCTCCTACTATAATTGTGGAGGTGTCTATCTCACTTTTCAGTTCTGTTAAAGTTTGTTTTATGTATCTTGCAGCCCTGCCATTGGGTGCATATATATTTAATATGGTTATATCTTCCTGGTCAATTGTCCTTTTAATCATTATGTAGTGTCCTTCTTTATTCTTTGTGGTGGATTTAACCTTAAAGTCTATTTTGTCAGAAATTGATATTGCTACTCCTCTTTTTTGCTTGATATATTTTTTTCCATCCTTTGAGTTTTAGTTTGTTTGTGTCTCTAAGTCTGAGGTGTGTCTCTTGTAGGCAGCATATAGACAGATCATGTCTCTTTATCCAGTCTGAGATTCTCTGTCTCTTTATTGGTGCATTTAGTCCATTTACATTCAGCGTAATTATAGATAAGTATGTGTTTTTTTTTTTATGTGTTTAGTGCTGTCATTTTGATGCCTTTTTGTGTGTATTGTTGACAACTTCATTTTTCCACTTACTTTTTGTGCTGAGACATTTTTCTTTGTAAATTGTGTGTCCCTCATTTTCATACTAGTGCAATTTATGTTTGCTGAGTCATTATGTTTTTCTTGGTTTTTGAGTTATGGAATTGTTGTACCTCTTTGTGGTTACCTTAATATTTACCCCTATTTTTCTAAGTAAAAACCTAACTTGTATTGTCGTATATCACCTTGTTTTCCTCTCCATATGGCAGTTTTATACCCCCTGTATTTAGTCCCTCTTTCTGATTATTGTGATCTTTCACATATTGACTTCAATGATTCTCTGTTCTGAGGATTTTTTTCTTTTTAAAATTAATCTTAATTTGTTTTTGTGATTTCCCTATTTGAGTTGATATCAGGATGTTCTGTTCTGTGAGCTTGTGTTGTGTTCGTATCTGATATTATTGATTTTCTGACCAAACTATTTCCTTTAGTATTTCTTGTAGCTTTGGTTTGGTTTTTGCAAATTCTCTAAGCTTGTGTTTCTCTGTAAATGTTTTAATTTCGCCTTCATATTTGAGAGAGAGTTTTGCTGGATATATGATCCTTGGCTGGCAGTTTTTCTCCTTCAGTGCTCTATATATGTCATCCCATTGCCTTCTTGACTGCATGGTTTCTGCTGAGTAGTCTGAACTTATTGATTCTCCTTTGTAGGAGAGCTTTCTTTTACCCCTGGCTGCTTTTAAAATTTTCTCTTTATCTTTGGTTTTGGCAAGTTTGATGAGAATATGTCTTGGTGATTTTCTTTTTGGATCAATGTTATATGGGGTTCGATGAGCATCTTGTATAGATATACTTTCATCTTTCATGATGTCTGGGAAGTTTTCTGTCAACAGATCTTCAAAGATTCTCTCTGTATTTTCTGTTATCCCTCCCTGTTCTGGAACTCCAATCACATGCAAGTTATTCTTCTTGATAGAGTCCCACATGATTCTTAGGGTTTCTTCATTTTTTTTTAATTCTTTTATCTGATTTTTTTCAGCTATTTTGGTATTAATTCCCTTATCCTCCATGTCCCCCACTCTGCATTCCAATTGCTCGATTCTGCTCCTCTGACTTCCTTTTGAGTTGTTAATTCTGTAATTTTACTGTTAGTCTTTTGGATTTCTGAATGCTATCTCTCTATGGATTCTTGCAGCTTATTAATTTTTCCACTATATTCTTGAATAATCTTTTTGATTTCTTCAACTGCTTTATCAGTGTGTTCCTTGGCTTTTTCTGTAGATTGCCTTATTTCATTTATGAGGTCTTCCCTGATGTCTTGAAGCATTCTGTAAATTAGTTTTTTATATTCTGCATCAGGCAATTCCAGGATTGTATCCTCATTTGGGGAAAGATTTTGATTCTTTAATTTGGGGAGTTGTAGAAGCAATCGTGGTCTGCTTCTTTATGTGGTTTCATATTGACTGCTGTCTCTGAGCCATCTATAAGATATTGTAATGATTTACTTTATATTTGCTCACTGAGTCTTATCTTGTTTTGTTTTCTTTCAATATATGTAGATGGGCTACTAGATTGCACTGTCTTGATTGTTGTAGCCCTTGAATCACCTATGTCCTATTACCAGCTGGTTTGGACTGTTACCAGATATATAAGCCTAAGCTGCCATTCACTATTCTTGAGTAGAATCTGATTTTGGGTCACCAAGTGTGTGGTGCAGACTGTCACCTATCCACCTAGAGGAGTAGTGGTGATAGTTGTGTGCACCAGATTCTAGTAGCAGCAGGGGTCACACTCCGGGGGGGCAAGATGCTGACAGGGTTCCCCCAAGTGCCAGTGAGGTGTGCGTCTCTATTCCTAAAGCACTTTGATCAGTGGGCTCTGCAGCTGTACCTTAGGCCCCCAATGCATGTACCTCTACAGATTGGTAGGTGTCACCATCCTCAGACCCCTAAGGCAGGAGGTTAGGTGGTCTGCGGGGAGCTTCAGCCCTCAGTTCCCCATTGTGGGTCAGTGAGGGCTCTGTTTAATAGGTAGAGATATCAGACCTGGCAAACTTATCTTTCCAGTAATCTGCTAAAACAATTACAGTCAGATCCCTATCAGAATTGCCTTTGCATTATAATAGCCACCTTGTTCCCTGTAGGGATGAAAGCTCAAGACTGTGGATCACATATGCTTGGCTGGAGCTGGTTCTGTATTTTTAGTCCAATTTCGGGAATTCAGGGAAGGGTTTTTAGTCCCTGGGTTTTTTGTAGCTGCTTCTTTCAGGCCAGGAGAATGGGTTAGGAAAAGACCAAAACAAACAAACAAACAACCAAAAACTGTAGAGCACTTCACTCTCTGGCTCCAGAAATTCCAATGTTAATGAAGCCGCCTGGGAAGGAGAGGGGAGGGATCAGATAGATAGGAGAGAGTAGGAGAGAGTAGCACCCCGGAATATAGACAAAGTTACTTATCTTACTTGGTGATGACTGTTTTATCTGAGATTCCCTTGGGGTGTGCAGCCTGTGTGCGTTGGCTGGGTTGAGATTGTCCCTGAGGGTCAGGCCTGCGTCCTGTGCCTGTGCTGTCTCAGAAGCCGTGGTCAGTTCCTCCGCTCCCAGTCCAAAGCCCAGTGCCAAGGTTCCCCAGCTGGGACACTGCACTCCAGGCTCCAAAATCAGTCACTGCTTCCCAGTGACTTCTCCTCCTGTCAGCCGCGTTGCTGCGCTTCCTGCGTGCACTGGCTGGGCTTCCCCCGAGGTCACTTCTAGGGGCTAGGGCTGTGTCCCGTGTTTGCGCCATCTCAGGATGCCATGGTCAGCTCTCCTGTACCCAGTCCAAAGCCCGGTGCCAAGGTTTTCTGACTGGGACGCTGACTCCAGACTCCCAAAACATTGGTTGCTTCCCTGTGGTTGCTCGTTCTCAGTCTCTGTCACTCAGATCAACTCTTTAGATCTGTGTTTGATGGTCAGGTTTGTAGATTGTCAGGTATGTGATCGATTCAGTTGTTTTTCCAAGTCTTTGTTGCAAGAGGGATCCGAAGTAGCTTCTACTTAGTCAGCCATCTTGGCCCCACCTCCCAGACTGCTAAACGGTATGTATTTTAAGGCTGTAATATTTGTCTTTATTAAAAGTGTTTTTCTGTTTTATTCTTAGGGAAAATGACATAATAACAATAGTCACCATTTATTGAATGCAAATTGAGCTAGCATTTTGCACATATTATTACATCAGTTAAATTTCACCATTTCCCTCATATATTGGTAATATTATCTCTGTGGTAGGCATGGTTATTTTGATTTCTATTAAGATGAAATTTACTTTAAACTATCTTAAACAAAAAAGGGAATTTATTTAAATTGTATGTGCTGGTTCATTCAAAAGCAATTTGAATTCTTGTGTGAGTTAAGCCAAGAAATGGAATACCATCAGACACGAACACACTTTTTCAGTCATGTTCTCTCTTTCTGGAACTGCGTCGACTTTGTCCTTCCAATGTGAAATAGTCATTTCTCCCTCATAGTAGTGTGGGTTAGCTATGGCTTAGTTGGATCCAGCTAGTTTTAGACAGGTGCAGCTGGACTTGGCTGGACTAGGTTCAGATGTATCCGTTTGTCTTTTTATTCCATAACTTTGATACCTAGAGCAGCCATTATCTATGTTTTCTCTTGTGCAGGGATGAGACTCAAGAACTGCAGAAACATATGATCCATTCTAAAGTTCCCGGTCCTAACAGGCCCACCATCATTTCTAAACTCATGCCCTTCCTTGGTGGAACCACATTGACTTTTATTTCTACATCTGGCTCCTGGTTTCTTAGATGTCTGATTTTCTCTGCTTCTCATTGCACATGCCACTCCACCATTCTCCAGTGCCAGCCACAAGCAGAGAATCCATGGCAGCAGCTTTATTTGAATTACAACCTCCCAGGAGTGGAAATCTGGTGGTCCTGGTTTGGGCCGAGTGTTCACTTAAGTCTACAGTCACACAGAAACAAACATGGCTGACAAAGCCCTGGCCATATGTCTGAGGAGACACGCAGCCACCTCTGGTTTTCTGGTCTGATCGAAATGAGCTTTCAGAAGTGGGGTGCACTCAGAGATAGCACATTATCATGGCTAAGTAGACTCCCCAAAAGATATGAAGTCCGGTCATCATTTTAAAAATAAGGAAACAGACTTTAAGAAGTTAAACAATTCAGTCAAGGCTGCTAATAAGAGAAGCCAGCAGGATTTCAACTTAGCTCTGTCTGAATCAATGTCCTATTGTTACACTTTGCTACTCAGCTTACTGTAGAATATTAATCAGCAGTTCTGGATCCATCTGAATTCAAGTTTGTATAAATCCTAAATAAATAGGTAGCCCATTATTGTCCTAATCTAAAACTAGTTTAGAGGTTTTAGATACATTTTCAATTAACTCATCCAACACAAATACACATTAAGGAAATAAGATTTAAAAGCCTTAATATTCATGTATTTTCCCATGATATTCAGCAGATTTTCCATAAATTAAATGTAAAAAAAAAAAGTTTGATCCATTGAAAGTCAGAAATGTGAGAGTCACTGAAGAAATAATATGGTTCCTTATGAGACGACACTTTCAGTTCTCAAGGCTGACAGCTGGCTGTGATTTGAGGCACGTAATTCTCCTTTACACCCAAAACCAAGGCACACGCTCTGAAGTAGCCAGTTTCTAAGTTATGATTTTTCTGTTCTGCAAGGAAAAGTGAAGGTGAATGAATGGTGAAATGTTTGCTGTCATCAGGAAACCAAGATTTTATGATTCTGGCAAAACAACAAGTAATAAGACGAATATGGGGTGAAAGGTGCTGTTCAAAAATGGTTACACTTTTAATTTTACCAGAAAGAGAGAAGTGATTCTGCTCTGTGGTGCTTGAACTTGTCTAAAATGAAACAGGCTGTCAAGTTAAATCAGCACGAATTCATATATAGAATGGCTTTTTGATGTGGATTTACTATCCTGTAGGGCCCTCTAGGGACTGAACAGCAATCTCCAAAGCTCATTTCAATCAGACCAGAAAACCAGAGATGAAATGATAATATTTTAGGCCATGCAGGTCTGCAGCTCAATCTTGCTGTCAAGAGATTTTCTTCAATGTTATTTGACTTCATTCACTAGGTGCAAAACAAATATTTGAGGAATAAAGGAAGGGAGTCAGAGTCATATTTTCTTAAAGGATTATTATTTTTTAGCTGAGAGTGGCTATCTGGGGACATGTGTTTCATAATCACCACAATCTCGTAATAACTTGCACTGTGGCTAAATCAGATTTGCCCTTCTACTGAAATGAAGGATTAGCGGAATTGCAGGTGCTGGAATAGCAATTTGATATAAGCTTCTATTCCTGCAGTTTGAAAGAGGTGAGAGTAGTTGGCACTCTGTGGAACATAAAGGCATCCAGGTGAATTGCATAAGGCTAACAGCCATGCCAAAGTGTATCTGTTCTAATAGATGATTTTTCCTCTTTGTACACAGACTGCTACTAACAAGCTATACTCTACATAGTCAAAAAAATAGGCACTGCTACTTCTTAGATCCAAAACACTGGACTCAGAGAGAATTAAACCAAGCTCTCCAGGTTGCTAAATGGTGACTTGGGATAGTAGGAATTTGTAGCTTCTGACTTTCAAAGGTTTCTGAGGATACTCTAGGTTACTTAGGGATCAATACTCTTTTGTTTCATGAGAAAATGAAATTCTCACTTTCTAGGTACAGGAACGTGGGGCCTTTGGTGGTGCAAATGGTTAAGCACCTGGTTATTAACCAAAAACTGGCAGTTTGAACCCACGCAGAGGTGCCTTAGAAGAAAGTCCTTGTGATCTGCTTCTGAAAGATCATAGCCATGAAAGGCCGAAGGAGCACAGTTCTACTCTGCAACACGTGTGGTTGCCATGAGTCAAAATCAGCTGGATGGTCAGGGGTAGGGGCAATTTTACACCCTTAAAAAGAGGTACAGTAGAGGAGGTTCTTCACTGCACCTGCCGTGCCCAGGATTCTGCGCATGAGACCTCCAGTGTTCATAAATTTCAGCTCATGTGATCTTTATTGTAAACAACTTAAAAATTCCAGTCTGGATTTCTTTTATAAAGTGGGTTTTCTGTGCCATAAATGATTTGGTGGGAACTCAAAAATATTTATTGATTCATAATGTCATAATGTGATGTGAGTCACTGGGGAAAATGAAAGAGTAAGTGTCTTTTCAAGTAACACTCAACAAAAAGTTAGTTCTCATTATGATGCTGCTGTCATTCTGAAATACATTAATTCAAAGCAAATATTTCTTACTTTTTCTTTCTTTCATATATATATATACGTATGTACTTTGAATGTATGTAAGTCACCTTTCATGTTCTTAACTGATTCTTTTACTGGCAAAACAATAATAATAGTGCTGCAGGTAGCCATTTGAACACTGTGAGTAATATTGACAAATACAGGTAGTCCCTGACTTATGACGTATTGGAATTAAGGAAAATCGCACTATTGCTTCTTGGCCTTTTGGCTAAGATCAAGTGTAGTATCTGTTCTTATCAGTTTAATATCTGATAAGTCCGCTATCTGAGGACAATATATTAAACAGATTTTCGGAGCTGGGAGATGGAATAGGAGCTTGCTCCGTCCACTTCTCTCATCGACTTGGTATTGCACTACCTCCAGGAAGGGTGCATGCCTCCAGGGATAACAAAAAGAAAAAAAAAAAAATCACACTTATGACTGTCCTTTTTTTCTATAGGGTCACTATAAGTCAGAATTGACTCGACAGCTATGGGTTTTTGTTTTTTTTTTTTTTTTTGGTATATCTTATGGTTAGGAATATGTCCTACATATAATGTTGTAGCACGTAATTTGCTGATGTTATCATTCTCAGACGTTCACTTGCAGATGATTTATTTTTTTATTTACTTTTCAAAACACTGCCATATAACAGGCTATGGCCTGGTCTACAACGGAGTAGATGTTGGTGTTGGGAGTCATAACTGATAGAAAGTTGGGCAATGTTCAACTCTAATAACGTGCAATTGAACTATGTGCACGCCTGACAACCTTTACAACTCCAACTTCATCATTATGACACCGACGCCGACTTCATAGTAGACCAGGCCTGTAATTTATACCACATGAAGCATCAGTTGTTAGTTTGAAGCCAAGTTGTTCAAGTTGCTCTAACTGCAACACCTGCACTGCTTATACACCCAACAATATGTCTAGCAATAGAAGTCATGCCACTGGAAGTTCTAATCCAAGAAAGAAGGTGAGGAAGGCTCTAGACACGGACTTAAAGGTGAAGATCATTAAGACCTATGATAATGGAAAGAAAGCCAGTGAAACAGCACATGAGGAAGGTCTCTCTCGTTCAACCATTTTGACAATCATTAAGGACAAGAATAGGATTTTGGAGGCTGTTAAAGGAGTGATTGGCATAAAATTGACAGTTTTAACAAAGACAAGGCAAGGGCCAATCCACGAGATGGAGAAGCTGTTGATGATTTTGGATGGAATACCAAACCCAGAAGAAGATTTCCATGAGACTATCGATGATTCAAACAAAAGCACACAACCTTTTTGAAAACCTGAAGGATCAGCAAGGGCTGTTTTCATCACTTCAGACTTGGCTTATATAACGTGTATGAAAGCAAAAAAAAAAAGAAAAGCTACTGCATGGTTTAAAATCAGGAAAGGTATACGTCAGGGTTGTATCCTTTCACCATATCTATTCAATCTGTTTGCTGAGCAAATAATCCCAGAAGCTGGACTATATGAAGAAGAACGGGGCATCAGGATTGAAGGAAGACTCATTAACAACCTGCGTTATGCAGATGACGCAACCTTGCTTGCTGAAAGTGAAGAGGACTTGAAACACTGATGAAGATGAAAGACCACAGCCTTCAGTATGGATTACACGTCAACATGAAGAAAACACAAATTCTCACAACTGGACCAATGAGCAACATCATGATAAGTTGGGAAAAGATTGAAGTTGTCAAGGATTTCATTTTACTTGGATCCACAATCAACACCCATGGAAGCAGCAGTCAAGAAATCAAAAGATGCATTGCATTGCATTGGGCAAATAAGCTGCGAAAAACCTCTTTAAAGTGTCGAAAAGCAAAAATGTCATCTTGAAGACTAAGGTGCACTTGATCTAAGCCATGGTGTTTTCAGTCACCTCATATGTATGCAAAAGCTGAACAGTGAATAAGGAAGACTGAAGAAGAATTGTGATGTTGTCAAAGAATACGGAATGAACTATGGACTACCAAAAGGAGGAACAAACCTGTCTTGCAAAAAGTACAACCAGAATGCTCTTTAGAAGTAAGGATGACAAGACTGCACGTCTTACATACTTTGGACATGTTGTCAGGAAGGATCAGTCCCTGGGGGACCTCATACTTTGTAAAGTAGAGGGTCTGCGAAAAAGACGAAGATGCTCAATGAAATGGATTGACACAGTGGCTGCAACAAGGGGCTCAAGCATAACAATGATTGTGAGCATGGACCAGGACTGGGCAGTGTTTCATTCTGTGGTACATAGGGTCACTAGGAGTCAGAACTGACTCGATGGCACCTAACGACAACAACATACACGTAACTGGAAAAGCAGGAAGCACCAATGTTGAAGCTGCTGAAAAAATCATGGATGAGCTAGACAAGATGGAAGCGGAAGGAGAGAAGTTGTCAAAAAATTTTACAGTGGAAGAATTAGTTGAAGTTTTTTTTAAAACTAAATCAGGGACTTCAGTTGCTTGAAAACATGGACCCAAACACTGATCACTTCATTAAAGTTGATAGGCAGATTCAGGAAGTGGTGAGATGTTACCACAAAATATATAAAGAAAAAAAGAAAAGAACCATACAGACAACTCTCACTAATTTTCTGATTGGAAATGCCATCCCCATTTCCAGGGATAATCCAGATGATCCAGAACCTTCCACTAGTGGAGTTATTACCACAGCTCACCAAATGCCAATGTCATCCAACTCTTCTTCATCGTTGGAGTAAATTTTTATAATTTTCTTATTTTTTATGTATGTACGTATTAAAATGTATCTGTAAGCTTATATGTATTTTTTCCAACCCCCAAAGACAAAGAAAGATAGGATTTGTAAAGATACTGATAATAAAAAGCAATAATAATGAAAACTAAAAAAAAAAAATGAGGTGTTCCACTTATGTCTGAACCTACTTCCAACGGAGTCGTCGGAACAGAACCACATAGTAAGTTGGGCACTACCTATGTTGTAAAAAATAATTATGACTTCATACCCCTTTAAGTCTTTCCATGAGACCTTCATGGTGGCAACTCTCAATCAGCAATTAAAAGAGCAACATTTATATTTTGATTTAAAAAGAAAAAATAATTATACACTCTGATAACACTGCCCCAATAATACAAAAATGGATTGTTGAGATGGGAGATCATTTGTCCTGGTGTGGGCGGCAGCTGTCTGTTTTTACATATTTGTGTTATACACATGCCATGTAAGTATAAGAAAGAAATTGAACTTGGTTTATTCGCGCTAGAAATATTGAATGTCTTCTGTAGTCTGTGGCGTCTATGTGATTTGAACCTATGTAACTTGAGCCCTTAACAGGTGTGCAGTAAAGTTTTGATCAGTGTATAAAATTAATTTTTGTTATCACTGAATTTGCTTACTCAGAACGGAGGAAGAGATATTATAAATACATTCACGCATAATGTTTGTCAGATGGAATGTTGAGCCGAGTGGATTGGGAACTGTGGCTTAGAGCAAGTACACACTACCGCAGATAATTGTCCTAGCTCTACTTCTTGCAACTGTCAAAGCAGGGAAAGTATTTATGAAGCATGTGAAAACTGCTTAATTCCTGAGTAAATAAGAGACTGCTTTCAGGACAGTGAACTGTTCTACTCAAAACTTGCTGAAGGCAACCAACTGAATAATTCCAGTTGCTGAGGGGACTCTTGACTTCACGCCATGAGGCATTACATATTATAGAAATGATTATTACTATAGAAATAAATTACTGACAATGTGTTAATGTTATGAATCTGTAGACCTCTATAAGTATGTCATAGTTTTGCATATTTCCAAGAATAAATTATGCTCAAGAACCTGACAATCTAGTTAGGGAAGTAAGATATATAATAATTCTAATAAAGATGGGAAATAGACATGCCACACAAGGAATAAAGTGAGACAATCCCTGTGTGCCAACAGATCTGCCTTTAGGAGAGGAGAATTGTTCGCTGACAGGCTTCAGCTGCTGCATCCTCTGGATGCTCTGCGGCCATCTGACCAAGGACACGCCCTCCCTGGGCTGTTCGCAGCCAATGTCTGACCGTGGGGATGGGGCCTAGAGCTGAATCGTCCTTGCCCACTCTTGGGATTCCCCACAGGTGGTCTTTGCCTCTGGTGAGATTTTCTCAGAGCTGCATTAGAATCTGAGGCTCTTCCTACCAGTCTTCTTCCTTTCCTCCCCTTTTCACAGCTACCAGACTCACATGATGGTCTGAATGAAGGCTCTGCCTACCTATTCTCGCTCCTGCTTCTTTTTCTCTTCCACAGGTGATCCCTCCAATTAATCTCTTGCATTTCTACTTCTTCCTTGACACCTCTTTCCTGGAGGGCCTGAACTAACACTTGAAGCTAAAGTACTTTGAGGATGCAGAAAAGAGGTCAGATAGTTCCATCCATTTGTAGGATTTAGAAAAGACTAAAAAGCCTACAGGGTCGCTATGAGTCAAAATTGACTCGATGGCAGTGGGTTTGGGTTTTTGGTTTTTTAAAACAGACTACAGCCTTCAGTATGGGTTACACCTCAACATAAAGAAAACAAAAATTCTCACAACTGGGCCATTAAGCAATATCGTGGTAAATAGAGAAAAGATTGAAGTTGTCAGGATTTCATATTACTTGGATCCACAATCAATACCCATGGAAGTAGAAGTCAAGAAATTAAACAATGCATTGTGCTCGGTAAATGTGCTGCAAAAAGTCCTCTTTAAAGTGTTAAAAAGCAAAGATGTCGTCCTTGAGGACTAAAGTGCGCCTGACCCAAGTCATGGTGTTTTCAATCACCTTATATGCATGTGAAAGCTGGATGATGAATAAAGAAGACCGAAGAATAATTGACACCTTTGAATTGTAGCATTGGTGAAGAATATTGAATATGCCACGAACTGCCAAAAGAACAAACATATCAGTCTTGGAAGAAGTACAGCCAGAATGCTCCTTAGAAGTGAGGACGGCAAGATTTCATCTCACATACTTTGGATGGTATCAGGAGGGATCAGTCCCTGAAGAGTGACATCACGCTTGGTAAAGAAGAGGGTCAATGAAAAAGAAGACTCTCAATGAGTTGGACTGACATAGTGGTTGCAACAATGGGCTCAAGCATGAAAACGATCATGAGGATGACGCAGGGTGGGCAGTGTTTCACTATGAGTCTGAACTGCTAACAGCAACACACAGATAGGGAACTTTTGAGCTGAACTTCTCTGTGAGGTAGATATGAAAAAAAAAAGATACAGACTTGGCACATTTATGAAGAAGTATGAACTGGTTTATATAATGAATGCTGGAGGTGGAGCTACCATGGCTCTATAGACGGAAGCTCCGTGCCATCCCTTCACAGCAAAGACCCAAAAAACTAAGTTATACAGAAAAAAAAAACATCAATTCTGGAACCCTAAGCATCAAGTGAAGAGATAAAGAACTCAGCCAAGCACCAAATGGAATAAGAAACTGACAGAGAACAGAGAACGAGGAAAGATATGAGCAGAGGTTCCCTATCAGCTATGCAGCATGGATTCCCCATCTTGGACTCCTGTTGGAGGTCAGCAGACAGGGAGTACGGGAAAGCAGCTTCATGGAGCTCCCAGCAGGAGACAGAGCACCCGGTAACCATCGATATACGGTTTCTCACCTCCCACTCGTCTTTCCCCTCCTCAGCCTTCCCAGCTTCCTAGCTGGATTTGGTCTCTCAGCCAGCCAGGAAGTGCAGGATTTATGCCACTTGGATCTGCCCCATGCATATCGGAGATCACTGGACAGGGAGTACAGAAAAGCAGCTTCATGGAGCTCCCAGCAGGAGACAGAGCACCAGGTAACCAGCAATATACTTTTTCCCACCCTCCATCCTTCTCCCCCCGCTCATCCTACACAGCTTCTTATCTGGCTGCAGTCACTTGGCCAGCCAGGGAGTGCAGGGTCTGTGCTGCTTGGATTTGGCCTATCCACATCAGAGATCAGGGACAGGGAGTATGGGAAAGCAGCTTCATAGAGCTCCAGCAGGAAACGGAACACCCAGTAACCAGCAATGCATGCTTTCCCACCCCCATCCTTCTCCTCTCTGCTGCTTGTCCTCCACCACTTCCTAGCTGGCTACAGTTGCTCAGCAGGCCGGGAAGTGCATGGTCCAAACTGGCTGGATTCGGCTCACCCACATTGGAGATTGGGGACAGGGAGTACGGGAAAGCAGCTGAATGGAGCTCCCCACAGGAGGCATAGCACCTGATAACCAGTGATATACGCTTTCACAACTCCCACCTTTCTTCTCCCCTGCTGGGCCTCCACTGCTTCCCACTAGCTGCAGTCTCTTGGCCAGGAGGCACTGGATTCAGCCCGCGCTGCTTGGATTCACCCCGCCCACACTGGCCAGCTCCATCAGTGCCATTTAATTATTTCTGGTGTTGTTTTTTCCCACTTTTGGTTTTGTCCATGCCTCTCACCAATTCCCCCTCCTTTCTCTTGAACACCTGGTTTCATGTGCCAGCTTTCCTTCTTCCTGAAGGGCTGTGAAGCACTGCTAACTTGGGAAACTGCCTTCCCGGTCAGCGCTGCCATGCTGGTAGAATCCCTGGTGCATTTGTTTTGCTTCTTTGTTCCTCTTTTTCTTTTTGAGGCTTGGGAGCCCCTTCTAGCCAAGCTGTACTACCTGGCTTGGGAGCTACTTCCCAGGTCTGCAAAGCTGCACAGGTGGGATCCCTGAGCATTTCCTTTTTTTGTTTGTTTTCTTTTTCTTTCCACAGCTTGGGAACCTCTTCTAGCCAGGCTGTACTGCATGGCCTGGGAGCCACTTCCCCAGTCTTTGCAACCACACCAGTGGGATTCCTGGAGAATTTTCTTTTCTTCTTTTTTTTAATTTTTTTTAATTTTATATTTTTAATTATTTTTCTCTTTTTTTCATTTTTGTTTTTCTCCATTTCTCAGTTTCTCATCTCTCCACTCCAATGACAAGCTCTCTTGCACTTTTTTTGTTTGCTTGTTTCTTTTTTGTTGTTGTTCTTTGTTTGTTTTTGGCCCCTGTTTCTCTCTCCTCTCTCTCTTCTTTCCCACACCCATCTTAGCTTCACACATCACAACTTCTCCCCTCCTTCCTGCCTACCTGAATTGTGCACTGAATATTACACCCCTGGGCAGCACAGGCATGGCCTACCGGAACCTGCCCTACACTGATTCCTCACCTGCCCTGTCGACCCTAATATGTGCCACAAACAACCCATCCCAGACCCTTCTCTTTAGCTGGACCTTCCCTGTTGCACCGTACCTGAGCAACTGGCTTGGCCCATTGGACAAGGAGGTGAAAATATCATGCCCACAGTTGAGCAAACAACAAAGAACACACAGCGCGCCTGCTTAGACATAACAAAATAAAACAAAAAAGCAAGAGGAAACAAACAAATCTACAATTGATAAAAGAATAAAATAACTTCTGATCCTGAAGACAGTAGACAATATCAAAACATATTTTTAAAAAACAGGACAGGATGGTTACAGTAGGCATCCAAAATAAAACACCAGATATCTTTCCAGTATAAGAAAGACACTGCAACTACCAGATAAGAAAAGACACTGCAACTACCAGACAGGGAATTCAAATTTCTAATATTCAGAGCTACCCAAGATTTGATGCAAAAGATAGACAAAAATGAAGAAAAAATAGACAAATTTATGGGAAAGACAAATTCATGGAAAATATAGACAAAAAAAATGGAACAATTCAGGAAAATAATACAGGAACAAAATGCCAAAATAAATTTGCAACTAGAAATCATACAAAAACAACAATTAGAAATTCAAAAGATAAACAACAAGATTTCAAAAATGGACAGTGTTATAGAAGGGCTGAAGAACAGGTTTGAAACAATGGAAGACAGGATCAGTGAACTTGAAGACAAATAATTGGATACAACTCTGTTTGAGGAAAAATCATAAAAACAATGAAGAAAACTGAAGAAACCCTGATAATTATGTGGCATACAATCAAAAGCAAAAATTTGGGAGTGATAGCAGTTCCAGAACAGGGGGGAAAATGGAAAACAAAGAGAGGATCATTGAAGAACTGCTGACAGAAAACTTCCCTAATATAATGAAAGATGAAACACTGACCATCCAAGAAGCTCAAGGAAGCCCCATATAGGATAGGCCCCAAAAGAAAATCACTAAGGCATAGCATAAGCACACTTGCTAAAACCAAAAACAAAGAAGAATCTTGAGAGCAGCTCAAGAAAAATGAAAAGTCACATACAGAAGAGAAACAATAAGACTAAACTCTGATTATTTGGCAGAAACCATGCAGGCAAGAAGGCAATGGGATGACATAAAAAAAACCTTGAAAGAAAAAATTGCCAACCAAGAATAATATATCCTGCAAAACTCTTATTTGAATAATGCTGAAGTTAAGACATTCCCAGATAAACAGAAATTAAGAGAATATGTAAAAACCAAACCAAGCTTACAAGAATTATTAAAGGGAGTCCTTTGGTTTGACAACAAACAACATCAGACTACAGCCTGAATTTAGAATGCAAGATTGTACTAGCCAGATACCAATCTAGGAAATGAACTCTCAAGGACTATCCAAAACCAAAAGAATTAAAACAGGGAACAAGAGCTGTTAGTTTGTAAATGACAACAACATCAGAACAATAAAAGAGGAAATAAATGGTGTAGGTATAGAACTTTCTAATGGAGAGGAAGGCAAGGTGATACCAAGTAACAATTGACTGGTTCAAACCTGGGGAGATAAGGGTAAATTTCAAGGTAACCACAAAGAAAGATAACAAACCTACTCATCAAAATAAAGAAGAAAAACAAAGTCTCAGTAAAAACAAAAGAAATGAAAAGATAACCCACAAAAAAGAGGAATTCAGCACAGGAGTGTAAGAGGAACAAAGAAGATATCAGCACCACAACAAACAGCACTACAAACTGACAGCAACACATTCACACCTATCAGTAATTACACTGGATGTAAATGGCCTAAATGGATCCATAAACAGACAGAGAGTGACAGAACAGATAAAAAAATGGGATCCATCAATACGCTGTCTACAAGAGACACACCTTAGAAACGAAGACATAAATTTATTAAAATTCAAAGGATGGAAAAAAAACATATCAAGCAAACAGCTATCAAAAAAAGCAAGAGTGGCAATACTAATCTCACATAAAATAGACTTAAAAAAAAATCCACCATAAAAGACCAAGAAGAGCACTATGTAGTAATTAAAGGGATGATTCATCATGAAGACATAACCATAATAAACATCTATGCACCCAGTGAGAGGGCTCCAAAATGTATAAAACAAACTCTAACAGTACTGAAAAGAGAAATTGGCAGTTCCACAATAATAGTAAAAGACTTCAACACACCACTCTCCATAAAGGACAGAACATCGAGAAAGAAACTCAACAAGGATACAGAAGAGCTAAAGGGCACAATCAGCCAACTTAACCTCATAGACATATATAGAACACTCCACCCAATAGCTGAAAAGTACACATTCTTTTCCAATGCACATGGAATGTTCTCCAGAATAGACCACATCTTAGGCCAGAGAGTAACCCTCAACAAAATCCAAAATATTGAGATAGTACAAGACATCTTCTCTGACCACAACACCATCAAAGTAGAAATTAACAACAGGAAGAGCAAGGAAAAAAAAAAAAAATCAGTTACGAAACTGAATAACACCCTGCTTAAAAACCACTGGCTAATAGAAGAAATCAGAGATGGAATGAAAAAATTCCTAGAATCAAATGAGAATAAAAACACATCATACCAAAACCTTTGGGACACAGCAAAACCAGTCCACAGAGGTCAATTTATAGCAATAAATGCACACATCAAAAAAAAAGAAAGAGACAAAATCAAAGCATTAGCTACACTACTCGAACAAATAGGAAGAGAACAACAAAAAAGCCCACAGCCACCAGAAGAAAGGAAATAATAAAGATCAGAGCTGAAATAAATGAAATAGAGAACAGAAAAACAATAGAAAGAATCAACAAAACCTAAAGTTGGTTGAGAGGATCAATAAAATCAACAAACCACTGGCCAAATTGACAAAATGAAAACAGGCGAGGACACAAATAACCCAAATAAGAAATGAAATAGGAGATATTAAAACAGATTCGGCTGAAACAAAAAGGATCAAAAGAGTATTATGAAAAACTATACTGCAACAAGTTTGATAACCTAGAGGAAATGGATAAATTTCTAGAAACACACTACCTACGCAAACTAACAAAAATGATATTGAAAATCTGAACAGACCCATGACAAGAGGAGATTGAAAAGGTTAAAAAAAAAAAAAAAAAAACCTGGCCCAGATGGCTTCACTGGAGAATTCTACCAACATTCAGAGAAGAGCTCACACCAGTACTACTCAAACTATTTCAGAGCATAGAAAAGGAAGCAACACTTCTGAATTCAATCTATGAAGCCAGCATAACCCTGATACCAAAACCAGGCACAGATACCACACAGAAAAAAAAAAAGAAAGAAAATTACAGACCAATATCTCTCATGAATACAGGTGCAAAAATTCTCAACAAAATTCTAGCCAACAGAATTCAACATCGTATCAAAGAAAATACCACCACTAAGTAGAATTCGTAACAGGTATGCAAGGATGGTTCAACATTAGAAAATCAATTAACATAATCCACCACATAAATAAAAGGAAAAAAAAGAATCACATGATCATGTCGATCAATGCTGAAAAGGCATTAAAAAAAAGTCCAACACCCATTCCTGATAAAAAACTCTCAATAAAATAGGTATACAAGGGAAATTTCTCAACATAATAAAGGGCATCTATCTGTAACCAACAGCCAACATCATGCTTAGTGGAGGGAGAACAGGAACAAGACAAGGATGCCCTTTATCATCACTACTATTTAACACTGTGCTGGGAGTTCTAGCTAGAGCAATAAGGCAAAAAAAAAAAAAAAAGAAAGAAAGAAAGAAATAAGGGGCATCCAAATTAATAATGAAAAAGTTAAACTGTCCCGATTTGCGGATGATACGATACTATACATGGAAAACCCAAAAGACTCCACGAGAAAACTACTGGAACTAATTAGAAAGATTCAGCAGTGAAGCAGAATGCAAGATGAACATACAAAAATTAGTTGGATACCTGCACACCAATAAAGAGAACAATGAAAAGGAAATCATGAAAATAATACCATTTATAATAGCCCCTAAAAAAATAAAATAGGAAGAAATCTAACCAGGTATGTAAAAGGCCTGTTCAAAAAAACAAAACACTACTTTTACTGCAAGAAACCAAAAGATATCTACATAAATGGAAAAATATACCACGATCATAGACAGGTAGGCTCAACATTGTGAAAATTACAGTTCTATCCTAAGCGATTTACAGATACAATGGAATCCCAATCCAAATACCAACAACATTCTTTAAAGCGATGGAAAAACTAATCATTAAACTTTATATAGAAAGGGAAGAAGCCCTGGATAAGTAAAGCACTATTGAAGAAGAATAAAGTAGGAAGGCTCACACTACCTGACCTCATAACCTACTATACAACTGTGATAGTCAAAACACCCTGGTACTGGTACAATGACAGGTACATTGACGAATAGAACAGAATTGAGAACCAAATGTAAATCCAACCACCTACAATCACCTGATTTTCAACCAGGGCCCAAAATGCATCATATGGGGAAAAGGCAGTCTTTTTAACAAACAGTGCTGACAAAACTGGATGTCCATCTGTAAAAAAATGAAACAGGACCCATACATCATACCATACAGAAAAACTAATTCAAAATGGATCAAAGACCTAGATATAAAGCCAAAAGCTATAAAGTTCATAGAAGAAAAAATACGATCAATGCTAGAAGCCCTAATACACGGCATTAACAGGATACAAACAATAACCAACAACAAACAAACTCCAGAAGATAAGCTAGATAACTGGAATTTTCTAAAAATTAAGAACTTATCCTCAGCAAAAGACTTTGCCAAAAGAGTAAAAGAGAACCTACAGACAGGAAAAAAATTTGGCTCTTAAAAATCAGACAAAGGTCTAATCTCTAAAATTTACAGGAAAAACCAACATCTCTTTAACAAAAAGACAATCCAATTTAAAAACGGGCAAAGGAAAAGAACAGACACTTCCCCCTAAAAAAGGAGATATTAAAGCGGATAACAGACACATAAGAAAATGCTCGCGATCACTAGGCATTACAGAAATGCAAACCAAAACCTCAACCAGATACAAATCAAAAAAACAGGAAATAACAAACATTGGAGAGGCTGCAGGGAGATTGGAACTCTTAAGCAGTGCTAATGGGAATGCAAAATGATACAAGAATTTTGGAAAAAGTTATGGCACTTCCTTAGAAAGCTAGAAGTAGAAATACCACATGATCCAGCAATCTCACTCCTAGGAGTATATCCTAGAGAAATAAGAGTCTTCACAGGAATAGATATATGCACACCCACGTTCATTGCAGCATTGTTCACAATAGCAAAAAGATGGAAACAACTTAGACGCCCATCAACAGATGAATGGATAAACAGTGTGCAGTACATATACACAGTGGAGTATTATGCATGATAAAGAACAATGGTGAATCTGTGAAGCCTCTCAAAACATGGATGAATCTGGAAGGCATTATGCTCAGTGAAATAAGTCAATCATAAAATGACAAATATTGTATGAGACCACTACTGTAAAAACTCATGAAAAGGCTTGCACACAAAAATAAACAATCTCTGATGGTTATGTGGGAGGGGAGAAGTGGGGATGGAAAAACACTAAATAAAATAGACAATAGTTAAGTGGTAACTTTGGTGAAGGATAAGACAGTACACAATACTGGGGAAGCCAGCACAACTTGTAAGAGGCAAGGTCGTGGAAGCTCCATAGATATATCCAAACTCCCTGAGGGACTGAATTGCTGGGCTGAGGCTGTGGGGACTATGGTCTAGGGGAACATCTAGCTCAATTGGCATAACATAGTTTATAAAGAAAATGTTCTACATTCTACTTTGGTGAGCAGCGTCTAGGGTCTTAAAAGCCTGTGAACGACCATCTAAGATACTCCACTGGTCTCACCTCTTCAGGAGCAAGGAAGAATGAAGAGAACTAAACATACGAGGGCAAGATTAGTCCAAAGGACTAATGGACCACATCTATGATGCCCTTGACCGGACTGAGTCCAATACAACTAGATAGTGCCCGGCTACCACCACTGACTGCTCTGACAGAGATCACTATAGAGAGTCCTGGACAGAGTGGAGGAAAATGGAGAACAAAATCCTCTAACTCCCAAAAAAAAAGGACCAGACTTACTGGCCTAACAGAAACTGGAGAAACCCCAAGAGTATGGCCCCCGGACACCCTTTTAGCTCAGTAATGAAGTCACTCCCGAGGTTTATCCTTCAGCCAAAGATTAGACAGGCCCATAAAACAAAGTGAGACTGAAGGGGACAACAGCCCAGGGGCAAGGACTAGAAGACAGGAGGGTATAGAAAGCTGAGAATAGGGAACCCAAGTTGGAGAAGGGAGAGTGTTGACATGTGGAGATGTTAACCAATGTCATAAAACAATGCGTACTCTTTAATGAGAAACTAGTTTGTTGTGTAAACCTTCATCTAAAGAACAATAAAAAAAATAATGAATGCTAATACCATTTATTAAGGCTAACATAGTGATACTCCATTTATTTCAACACTGATTATAGCAAAATTTATCATGGAATTTCATGAGGTCTCTTTCCCACCAGGTATTCTAGCAGATAGTTTGCATTAACTTCTTCTCCCCTCCTCTCCCTACTCTGTTGAGGAAGAAACTACAAAGTGGTGAAGTGTCATAAATCACTAGGGGCAGTGAAGTGACAAAGTGAATAAAAAATGTTCCACTAATGATCTCAGCCTGTGAAATGCTGAACTGCCAGGCTGGGATTTATGTCTTTGAAAAGAGAAACCATTAGTCCATCACTTCTATGTTAATTTTCCTAAAATACTTACTTGCTTGCTCAAAAAACTTGAATGACTTTCCCTTGCCTAGAGATCTAGGGAATACTAGACTCTCAAAGTGCTCTTCTCTCAAAAAAAAAAAAAAAAGCAGGGATGGCACTTCCACTTTTAAATAAGATCGAGAAACATTTTGTACCGTATCCTCTGCTGGGGGACTCACAGCGCATATTAGCACATGCAAGGCGCGCTTAAAGTTCCAAAGTAAAGGGAGTCATTCAGTTTCATTTATTGCAGTTTCCCAAACTTATTTGATCATAGAGTTCTTAACACAGTGAAGCCCAATAAATATCTCACAGACTTAGGTTTCTCTGAGAAATTCCAGCTTAAAGAACATAGAATTTACTGTATATCCTTATATAATATGCACACACATACACACACACGGCTTTTTATTCCATAAAAAAGTTTTATTATTTCATCCTAATAATAACACATATTTATTAAGAGTTAATATTCAAAAATGTAAGAAGAGTAAGTAAAAATCATCACCTGATATCCATCACCGTGTCTGTAGTTCAAATCCACCAGGTGCTCCTTGGAAACTCTATGGGGCAGTTCTACTCTGTCCTATAGGGTCACTATGAGTCAAAATCAATTTGACAGCAGCAGGTGGTTATCCCCATTTAATTTAGAGGCTTTCCTTCTATGCGTCTCTTTATGCCCACACACATGTAGAATGATACATAACAATTATACACACTACTTCATCATGCACGCCTCTCTCTCTTCTCCCACCCCAACACTGGCATTGCTCCCACCTTCTCCTCAACACCTGCTGGGTAACTAGTGTAGCAAGCTGCTGTAAATCCTTCTGTTTTTTTCTCCATGATCTTGTAATCTTACATAAACATACTCACAGATGTCATGTTTTTAAAACACCTTTTATTAAAATGTAATCATAGCATATATGCTTCTCCATATCTCAGTTTTTTCACCTAACAGTACACTGAGAAAGTCTTTTTAAGTTATTAGACTAGAACTAACTTAATTTTTAATGGTTGCACAATTGTACATACTATACCTAAATAAATAAATAAATAAAACCCATTGCCATTGAGTCAGTTTTGACTCATAGCAACCCTACATGGCTGAGTAGAACTGCCCTATAGGGTTTTGAATAAGCGGCTGGTAAATTTGAACTGCAGACCTCCAAGCTCTTAACCACCAAGCCACCAGGGCTTGGTACATGGTATGGAGGCATCAATATTTCTTTAGCCATTTTCCTGTTGATGAGTATTTACTTTTTTTTCCCTTACCCTTTACAATATACATAAAACATTTTTGAACATATATTCCTATGAACTAGTGCATTTATTTCAATGGGGTTCATTCCCAGGATTGGAATTGCTAAGACAAATATATATATATATAAAACCAAACCCACTGCCGTTGAGTTGATTCCGACTCATAGCAACCCTGATGCACACCTTTCTTGATTTCAAACCACACAGTATCCCCTTTCTCTGTTCCAACAACTGCCCCTTGATCTAAGTACAGGTTCCACATGAGCGCAGTTAAGTATTCTGGAATACCAATTCTTCAAAATGTTATCCATAATTTGTTATGATCCACAAAGTCCAATACATTTGCATAGTCAATAAAACACAGGTAAACATCTTTTTGGCATTCTCTGCTTTCAGCTAAGATCCACCAGGCATCAGCAGTGGGAGTCCTCATTTCACATCCTCTTCTGAATCTGGCTTGAATTTCCAGCAGTTCCCCGTCAATGTACTGCTGTAGCCGCTTTTGAACGATATTCGGCAAAATTTTACTTGCCTGTTCTATTAATGATATTTTTTGATAATTTCTGCAATCTGTTGGATCACCTTTCTTTGGAATGGGCACAAACATGAATCTCTTTCAGTTGGCTGGCCAGGTAGCTGTCTTCCAAATTTCTTGGCCTAGGCCAGTGAGCTCCCCCAGTGCTGCCTCCGTTTGTTGGACTATCTCAACTGGTATTCTGTCAATTCTTGGAGACTTGTTTTTCAGCAATGTCTTCACTGCGGTTTGGACTTTTTCTTTCAATACCATCAATCTTTGATCATATGCTACCTCCTGAAATGGTTGGATGTAGACCAAATCTTTTTGGTACAGTGGCTCTGTGTATTCCTTCTATCTGCTTTTGATGCTTCCTGTGTCTTTCAGTATTTTAACAGTTGTAGGAGATAGTATTAGTGTCCTGCCTTATCTCCTTGCTCTTACCTTTTCAATGACAGCCAGCTGAACTTCTAGCTGCCAATACCAGCATTTCTTTGCCAGAGGGCTTTCTCTAGCTTCTAGAACCCATTCTTCCCACACATGTGGCCAGCCAAAATCCTGGGTTGTTAGTATTCATTGGGAGCAATCCTCAACAATGATGGATGGGAACTCTCTCATTCCTTGAGTGGGATAACACCGAAGCACAGGTCTACAGTATTTCTCAGAGTTCCCCAGCACCAATAAGCTCCAGCCACTAGCAATGGTAATTTGCTCAATAAAGTATCTTTTATTAGCTCCTTAATTTCCTGTTTTACTTCTCCAAATCCCTATTGGTGTTTCTTGGAGCCACCTCCCAAATGAAACATTTGCACTTGAATTCTTGTCTCAGAGTCTTGATCCTTGAAACAGAGTCTGTTTCTTGGGAAATCCAGCCTAGAACAATAGTCATTTGCATTGCTTTTGTAGGAATTATCTTCTGATATATTTTCTTGATGGAGGTTTGATCCATGGATGGATGACTTGTCATACAGGAGCTAAGGCCATTGAAAACATGAAAAGACACATTCGCTGCTAGAGATGCCACCTAAGACATCCTCCTGATGTCCAGACTTCCACCATAACCTACCAGTGAATGGTACCCAGCCAGAAGTCATTTGTCAAAGGAGATGGGAAAACACAGCCTGCAGGCGTGAGTCCCCTGCTAATAGAGCAGAGTAGCAGAAAGACAAGGAGTGAATCTGAAAAAAAATAGACCTGGAATTGGCATGTGGCCCAGATGTATTTCTTCTAAATGGCTAGTCAGTTAGACCAGCACCATTTATTAAATAAACCACCTCTTAATTCCCCAGTAAATCAAACTATTACCTTTATCTCCTATGAAACTCCCAATTATCCCCACATAATGGAATATATATCTGCAAAATTTGCCTTATTTCACTAATTAACCAGATATTTTAAAGTCATGGTAATAAATATGGTATGTTTTTTACATTTAATTACATATTTGTCTAATTATATATAAAAAACATACCATATTTATTACCATAACTTTAAAATATCTGGTAAGTCAAGTTTCCTCACAATTCTTGTTTTTCACAAGTTTCTTGGCTGGTCTCACTTGTTCTTTCATACAAACTTTAGACCATTCTGTCTAAATTCAAGACAGAAAAAATTGAAATTCAAATGAAATTGCACTTACAAATTGATGTCTTAAAAGTAATACGTTTACGTCTTCACTTAGTATATCTCTCAGTTTATTCAGTTTTAGCCTTTTGTCTTTCAATAAAATCTTACAGTTTTTATTTTATGGTAAGTTCTTTATTGGAATGAATTTATTTGAAGTGTCTTCAGTGTTTGTTGTGATTGTGAATGTGAATGGAGGTTTTCCCTATCTCAATTTCTAGCTGGTTACTACAATATAAAATAGAGGCACTTAATACCATACAGAGGTTGTTTTTGTTTTTTTGTATATCTTTCTTATAATCTAGATACCTTATCTGTTATGGACTGAATTGTGTTCCTCAAAAATATATGTTGTAAACCCTAAAGTCCTACACTGGTGGTTATAATCCCATTTGGGAATGGGTTTTCTTTGTTATGTTAATGAGGCAGTATTAGTTTAAAGTATGTCTTAAATCAACCTCTTTTGAGATATGAAAGAGTAAACCAAGCAAGCAAACAAAGAAACAGAGTTGGGTGGAAGACAGATGCCAGGCCTCATGAAGATCACGAAGGAATCAAGAAGCAGAAGGTGAAAAGAGACAAGGACCTTCCCCCAGAGTTGACAGAGAGAGAAAGCCTTCTCCTAGAGCTGGTGCCCTGAATTTGGACTTGTAGCCTCCTAAACTGTGAGAAAATAAATTTCTGTTCATTAAAGCCACTCACTTGTGGTATTCCTGTTATAGCAGCCCTAGATAATGAAGACAGAATTCAACTGCATGTTAATACCAAGAGAATTTTGGCTTTTCTAGGTATATAATCTTATCAACAAAAAATTTTTTCCTCTTCTTTTCAAATACATTAACAAAATTTTCTGGTCTTATTATATTTACCAGACCTCCCAAAATAGCACTGCATGTTAATGGCAATAATAGGTATTCTGGTCTTGTTCCTGATTTAATGAAAATGACTTTAGTGCTATACCCTTTTAAAATATATTTGATTTTTTTTTGTAAATAAAATTTATCTTATTTATGTAGTTCCATTATATTTCTACATTATTTAGAGTTTTATTAGATTTAATTAATTTTCTCAACTGACTTTTCAGCGTCTTTGTCATGATATGTTACGAGGAGACATTTAGAATACTTCCATTTAATCTGATCCCAATATCTCAGCTCCTAGGTTTCTCTTTTTGTTTGTTAATATAAGGAACTATGTTAACATATTTCATAATTTTTAAACATTCTTGGTTCTAGGAATTGTCTATTGACATATTTTCTTGATAAAAGTTTGATCCATGACATGGATTTTATTTCCTAACAGAATGTTTTATATTTATATTTATGTGAGATTGGTCTATTGTTTTTTTCCATTTATACTGCCTTTATACAGTTCTTTTTTAAATAAATGTTATGACAGCTTCAAAGAACGAATTTCCAAGCTTTTAATCTTTTCTTATGCTGTGTTGTTATCGTTAGGTGCCGTTGAGTCGATTCCGATTCATAGTGACCCTATATGACAGAAGAGAACTGCCCCATAGGGTTTCCTGGCTATAATCTTTACACGAGCAGATCGCCAAGTTTTTTCTCTCGAGGAGCAGCTGGTGTGTTCCAACCACTGATCTTTTGGTTATCAGCTGAGTGCTTTAACCATTGCACCACCAGGGCTGCTCCTTGTTTTGGCATGTTGTGTTGTTGTTAGGAGCCGGAAAGTCGATTCGACTCATAGGGATCCTATGTACTACAGAATGGGCCTCTGCCCTGTCCTGCACCATGCTCGTAATCATTGTTATGCTTGAGCCCACTGTTGCAGCCTCTGGGTCAGTGCATCTCATTGAAGGTCTTCGCTTTTTTCGCTGACCTTGTACTTTACCAAGCATGATGTCCTTCTTCAAGGATTGAGCCCTCCTTTTGAATGGTTTAAATATCACCAAAATTAAGCTTTTTACTGTTAGAACTCAGCTGTGAAAATATCTAGTACTACCATTTTCTTTTTTTTTTTTTTAATGTTAATTGCCATCAAGTTGATTCGGATTCATGGCGACCTAGTGTATGCAGAGTAGAACTGCTCCATATAGTTTTCAAGGCTGTGACCATTCAGAAGGAAGGAGATCACCAGGTCTCTGTCCTGAGGTAACCTCTGAGTGGGTTTGAACTGCCAATCCTTCAGCTAGTAGTCAAGCACTTAACTGTTTGTGCCACCCTATGACCTTTAATCATCTTTCCAGTCTCTTCTACGGTAATTTACTTATTCAAGATTTTTTCTTCTTCTGGGATCCATTTTGGCAGTTTATATTTTTCTCAAGAACTGTACATTTTCTCTATATTTTTAACTTTATTGTTATGAATTCCATCTAGAATTATCTTAAAATTATTTTGGTATCTTCTTTATCTGTTGTTGTGTCTACTTTCTCATTCCTAATCTTGTATATTTTTGTTGTCTTTATTTCTTAATCAAGCTCATAAGAGTGTGTCTATTTACTGATTTTTTGAAAGAGCTGGCTTGGGATATATTTAATTTATAATTACATTTTCTTTTCATTTCTTTGACATCTTAATTCTTCTTTCTGCTATTTTTGGTTCTTTTTCGAATTTTTTAAAGCAAGCATTAAATGCCTTTAGTTTAGTATTACTTCTTTAATCATTAAGCCATTCCAGGTTATAATTTTTCACTGAGTACAGTTTTCACTATGTCCCATAGGTCTTAGAATGAAGTAGTCTTCTTCTCATTATTGTATCTATAGTTCGTGATTTCATTTTTTATGTTCTCTTCTACCCAAGATTTATTTAGAAGCAGAACCCCTATTTTCTGAGTAATGAAGGCATCTTTTTATTTTTGTGTAATTTTATTGGATTATGATATGATCAGAGAATGTGGTCTTTAAAGTTTCAGGTTTTGAAAATGTGTGAGCTATTTTATTCTTTTTGTGAATAAGTACACTTATAATCAAACGTCATTTCTTTACTATCATATGGAAAGGAGATACTATTCCTTCACACTTCAGATACTCTATTTCTCTACTGCTTTCCCCTTGTCCACCAGAAAGAGGAGATATTCAGAATACTTTTACTTAAATCCCTCCTACTATCTCAACTCCTAGGTTTCACTGAATTTACAGATTAAGTGCTCAATTACCGTATTTTTACACAAATAATGCAAGCCTTCTAAGTTTGTTTGCCAACCTGACCTCCCCCTCCAAAGTACTTTCTTAAGCACATTATGCTAATTGTAATAGCGCGCTTACAAAAAATATCTTTGGGGGGAGGGCACGATTGGCAAACAAACGTAGGTGTGTATTATTTGCTTAAAAATAAGATGCTAGCTGAAAGGTTGGCAGTTCAAATGCACCCAGAGGTGCCTCAGTAGACAGGCCTGATCTGCTTCTGAAAGGTCATGGCCTTGAAAACTTTATGGGGCAGTTCTACTCTGCACACACGGGGTCGCCATGAGTAGGAATCAACTCCACAGCAAGTAACAACAACAACAACAGGACAAGACTATTATTAGTGTCTTATTTACAAAGCATGGAAGAAAGAAACTTTATGCTGCATATGGACCAGATCTGTCAGAGGCAGCTTGAATGCCTTCTACAGCTGTTGGGAGGAAAACTGGTAAAAATGCTCTCTTAAAAACTGGAGATGGTGAACAGTGTGCCACTAGGCCAGAGAGTTTACATTCTAGTAATTTATCCTAAGGCTGATGAGTTAATCCACAGCTGAAGTGAGCAAAATCAATTTCCTGTAACAAGTGTTTTTAAGCTGTGTGGTTAAACCAGTGTTCTCACAAACCTGGTTGTCAAATACTTGTTTTTTTCTTCTAAATATTGGTAGATTTAAGGACAGCATGTCTGACTGAATCAGTATATATATAGTTCAGTCTCAAAAAACATCACTTCATCTAACTAGTTTCCAGCCCAGTTTCTGTTTGTTTGTTTAGAATGTGGAAACCCTGGGGGCGTAGTGGTTAAGTGCTACAGCTGCTAACCAAGAGGTCGGCAGTTCAAATCTACCAGGCGCTCCTTGGAAACTCTATGGGGCAGTTCTACTCTGTCCTATAGGGTCACTAGGAGTCAGAATCCACTTGACAGCAATGGGTTTTGGTTTAGAGTGTTCTGGTGGTTAAGTGCTCGGCTGCTGAAAAGGCAGAGGTCCAAATCCAGCTTCTGGTAAAGATTACAGCCTTGGAAACCCTATGGGGTCAGTTCTACTCTGCCCTATAGGGTTTCTATAAATTGTTTTTTTTTTTTTTTCGGTAGTGGTCACCAAGATGTAAATATTCTTCATCCTTCTTTTCTGTATCTTGCCAAAGACAATATTGGCATAACCCTCATGGACTTATGTCATCAAGATTCATGTCCTCTCAGGGCTTCTCATCAAATAAAATTGGAAATTAGATTTCTATGACTAAAGTCAGCCACATAAATTAAGCCTCTGATTTCAAGTCTTTATATTCTACCATTATTCACTTAGATTTAACAATATGTAAATTTCAAGGTTCGTTACTGACCATCATTTTCTCTTTTCATCTTTATCTTGTGGTCTCTGTTCTGAATACTTTGTTCTTTGGTTAGAAGTATTTTCTTGGATATTCTTCTTAGATGAGGTTCGTAGGTATTTTCAGAATCCCTGCATATTCGTAATTCTTTCTTTTCTTTGCTGGATAAATGATATCTTAGATGAATATAAGTTTCTTAGATTGCAGGGATTATTTTCCCCAGTAGTCTGTGGATGTTATTCCATCATCTTCCATGTTCATTCTGCAGATAAACATGTGTGCAAATTGCTATCTTTTCTGCCTGGAACCTTGTAAAATTCAATTCAGGGATTTTGACAAAATTAGCGTAGCGTTGCCTCCAGAACTCTCTCAATTGTTGAATCCTAAGCTCAGTTGATGTGGTAGGCAAAATAATGGCCCCTCAAAGATATCCATGTCCTACATTATATGGCAAGGGGGAATAAAAATTGCAGATGAAATTAATCCTGCTAATCAACTGACCTTGAGGTGGGGAAAGTATTCTGAATTATCTGGGTAGAACTAATGTCATCACAAGGGTTCTTAGAAGTGAAGGGAAGTGTCAGAGTCAGAGACATACTTGAAAATGCTACTATGCTGGCTTTGAAGATGGAGAAAGGGGCCACAACTCAAGAAATGCAGGGGGCCTCTGTTGTTGTTGGGCGTCATCAAGTCGATTTTGACTCATACCGACTGAATTTGACAAAGTAGGACTGTCCCCTAGAGTTTTCTAGGCTGTAATCTTTACAGGAGCAGATCATGAGGTTTTTCTTCCATGGAGCTGCTGGGTGGGCTCAAACTGCCAACGTTTTGGTTAGCAGCCAAGCACCTAAGCATTGTGTCACAAGGGCTCCCTCAGGAGGCCTCTAGGATCTAGAAAAAACAAGGAAACAGATTTTCCCCCAGAACCTCGGGAAGGAACGCAGCCCTGACAACACTTTGATTTTAGCCCACTTTTTTTTTATGAGTACTTTTTTAAAATAATTTTTATTGTGCTTTAAGTGAAAGTTTACGAATCAAGTCAGTCTGTCACACATAAGCTTATATACACCTTACTCCATACTCCCACTTACTCTCCCCCTAATGAGTCAGCCTGCTCCCTCCTTCCAGTCTCTCCTTTTGTGATGGTTTTGCCAGTTTCTAACCCTCTCTACCCTCCCATCTCCCCTCCAGACAGGAGATGCCAACACAGTCTCCAGTGTCCACCCGATACAAATAGCTGTTAGCTGCCTGAATATCTTCTTTAGTGAAGTGTGTGTTCATATCCTTTGCCCAATTTTTGATTGCGTTGTTTGCCTTTTTGTGGTTGAGTTTTAACAGAATCATATAGATTTTAGAGATCAGGTGCTGGGCGGAGATGTCATAGCTGAAAATTTTTTCCCAATCTGTAAGTGGTCTTTTTACTCCTTTGCTGAAGTCTTTCGATGAGCATAGGTGTTTGATTTTTAGGAGCTCCCAGTTATCTGGTTTCTCTTCGTCATTTTTGGTAATGTTTTGTATTCTGTTTATGCCTTGTATTAGGGCTCCTAACGTCCCTATTTTTTCTTCCATGATCTTTATCGTTTTCGTCTTTATGTTTAGGTCTTTGATCCACTTGCAGTTAGTTTTTGTGCATGGTGTGAGGTATGGGTCCTGTTTCATTTTTTTGCAAATGGATATCCAGTTATGCCAGCACCATTTGTTAAAAAGACTATCTTTTCCCCAATTAAGTGACACTGGGCCTTTGTCAAATATCAGCTGCTCATATGTGGATGGATTTATATCTGGGTTCTGAATTCTGTTCCATTGTTCTATGTGCCTGTTGTACCAGTACCAGGCTGTTTTGACTACAGTAGCTGTATAATATGTTCTAAAATCAGGTAGAGTGAGGCCTCCCACTTTCTTCTTCTTTTTCAGTAATGCTTTACTTATCTGGGGCTTCTTTCCCTTCCATATGAAGTTGGTGATTTGTTTCTCCATCACATTAAAAAATGTCGTTGGAATTTGGATCTGAAGTGCATTGTATGTATAGATGGCTTTGGTAGAATAGACGTTTTTACTATGTTAAGTCTTCCTATCCATGAGCAAGGTATGTTTTTCCACTTACGTAGGTCCTTTTTAGTTTCTTACACTAGTACTTTGTAGTTTTCTTTGTATAGGTCTTTTACATCTTTGGTAAGTTTATTCCTAAGTATTTTATCTTCTTGGGGGCTACTGTGAATGGTATTGATTTGGTGATTTCCTCTTCGGTGTTCTTTTTGTCGATGTAGAGGAGTCCAAGTGATTTTTGTATGTTTATCTTGTAACCTGAAACTCTTCCAAACTCTCCTATTAGTTTCAGTAGTTTTCTTGAGGATACCTTAGGGTTTTTTGTGTATAAGATCATGTCATCTGCAAATAGAGATAATTTTACTTCTTCCTTGCCAATCCTTTATTTCTTTGTCTAGCCTAATTGCTCTGGCTAGGACCTCTAGCACAATGTTGAATAAGAGCAGTGATAAAGGGCATCCTTGTCTGCTTCCCGTTCTCAAGGGAAATGCTTTCAGGCTCTCTCCATTTAGGATGATGTTGGCTGTTGGCTTTGTATAAAGAAAAAAATTTTTTTTCTTTGTACAGATGCCCTTTATTATGTTGAGGAATTTTCCTTCAATTTGTATTTTGCTGAGAGTGTTTATCATGAATGGGTGTTGAACTTTGTCAAATGCCTTTTCTGCACCGATTGATAAGATCATGTGGTTATTGTCTTTTGTTTTATTTATATGGTGGATCACATTAATGGTTCTTTTAATATTAAACCAGCCTTGCATACCTGGTATAAGTCCCACTTGGTCGTGGTAGATTATTTTTTTGATATGTTGTTGAATTCTATTGGCTAGAATTTTGTTGAGGATTTTTGCATCTACGTTCATGAGGGATATAGGTCTATAATTTTCTTTTTTTGTGATGTCTTTACCTGGTTTTGGTATCAGGGAGATGGTGGCTTCATAGAATGAGTTGGGTAGTATTCCGTCATTTTCTATGCTTTGAAGTACCTTTAGTAGTAGTAGTGGTGTTAACTCCTTTCTGAAAGTTTGGTAGAACTCTGCAGTGAAGCCGTCCAGGACAGGGCTTTTTTCTGTTGGGAGTTTTTTGATTACCTTTTCAATCTCTTTTTTTGTTATGGGTCTATTTAGTTGTTCTACTTCTGATTGTGTTAGTTTAGGTAGGTAGTGTTTTTCTAGGAATTCATCCATTTCTTCTAGGTTTGCAAATTTGTTAGAGTGCAATTTTTTGTAATAATCTGATATGATTCTTTTAATTTCAGTTGGGTCTGTTGTGATGTGGCCCTTCTCGTTTCTTATTCGGGTTATTTGTTTCCTTTCCTGTATTTCTTTAGTCAGTCTAGCCAATGGTTTATCAATTTTGTTAATTTTTTCAAAGAACCAGCTTTTGGCTTTGTTAATTCTTTCATATGTTTTTTTGTTCTCTACTTCATTTAGTTCAGCTCTAATTTTTTTTATTTGTTTTCTTCTGGTGCCTGATGGATTCTTTTGTCGCTCACTTTCTATTTGTTCAAGTTGTAGGGACATTTCTCTGATGTTGGCTCTTTCTTCTTTACGTATGTGTGCATTTATCCATATAAATTGACCTCTGAGCACTGCTTTTGCTGTGTCCCAGAGGTTTTGATAGGAAGTATTTTCATTCTCTTTGCATTCTATGAATTTCTTTATTTCCTCCTTAATGCCTTCTATAAGCCAGTCTTTTTTGAGCAGGGTACTGTTCACTTTCCAAGTATTTGATTTCTTTTCCCTAATTTTTCTGTTATTGATTTCCGCTTTTATGGCCTTGTGGTCTGAGAAGATGCTTTGTAATATTTCGATATTTTGGATTCTGCAAAGGTTTGTTTTATGACCTAATATGTGGTCTATTCTAGAGAATGTTCCATGTGCGCTAGGAAAAAAAGTATACTTTGCAGCTGTTGGGGGGAGTGTTCTGTATAAGTCAATGAGGTCAAGTTGGTTGATTGTAGCAATTAGGTCTTCTGTGTCTCTATTGAGCTTCTTACTGGATGTCCTGTCCTTCTCCGAAAGTGGTGTGTAGACGTCTCCTACTATAAAATTGGAGGTGTCTATCTCACTTTTCAGTTCTGTTAAAGTTTGTTTTATGTTTATCTTGCAGCCCTGTCATTGGGTGCATAAATATTTAATATGGTTATATCTTCCTGGTCAATTGTCCCTTTAATCATTATGTAGTTTCCTTCTTTATTCTTTGTGGTGGATTTAACTTTAAAGTCTATTTTGTCAGAAATTAATATTGCTACTCCTGCTCTTTTTTGCTTGTTGTTTGCTTGGTATATTTTTTCCATCCTTTTAATTTTAGTTTGCTTGTGTCTCTAAGTGTGTCTCTTTTAGGCAGCATGTAGACAGATCATGTTTCTTTATCCAGTCTGAGATTCTCTGTCTCTTTATTGGTGCATTTAGTCCATTTATATTCAGCGTAATTATAGGTAAGTATGTGTTTAGTGCTGTCATTTTGCTGCCTTTTTGTGTGTGGTGTTGACAATTTCATTTTTCCACTTACTTTTTATGCTGAGATGTTTTTCTTTGTAAATTGTGTGTTCCTCATTTTCATACTAGTTGAATTTATGTTTGCTGAGTTGTTATGTTTTTCTTGGTTTTTATTTTGAGTTATGGAATTGTTATACCTCTTTGTGGTTACCTTAATATTTACCCCTATTTTTCTAAGTAAATCCTAACTTGTATTGTCCTATATCGCCTTGTTTTCCTCTCCATATGGCAGTTCTATGCCTCCTGTATTTAGTCCCTCTTTTTGATTATTGTGATCTTTTACATAATGACTTCAATGATTGCCTGTTTTGAGCACTTTTTTCTTTTTAAAATTAATCTTAATTTGTTTTTGTGATTTCCTTATTTGAGTTGATATCAGGATGTTCTGTTCTGTGAGCTTGTGTTGTGCTGGTATCTGATATTATTAATTTTCTGACCAAACTATTTCCTTTAATATTTCTTGTAGCTTTGGTTTGGTTTTTGCAAATTCTCTAAGCTTGTGTTTATCTGTAAATGTTTTAATTTCACCTTCATATTTGAGAGAGAGTTTTGCTGGATATATGATCCTTGGCTGGCAGTTTTTCTCCTTCAGTGCTCCGTATATGTCATCCCATTGCCTTCTTGACTGCATGGTTTCTGCTGAGTAGTCTGAACTTATTCTTATTGATTCTCCTTTGTAGGAGACCTTTCTTTTATCCCTTGCTGCTTTTAAAATTTTCTCTTTATCTTTGGTTTTGGCAAGTTTGATGATAATATGTCTTGGTGATTGTCTTTTTGGATCAATCTTATATGGGGTTCGATGAGCATCTTGGATAGATATACTTTCGTCTTTCATGACGTCTGGGCAGTTTTCTGCCAACAGATCTTCAACTATTCTCTCTGTATTTTCTGTTATCCCTCCCTGTTCTGGAACTCCAATTACATGCAAGTTATTCTTCTTGATAGAGTCCCACATGATTCTTAGGGTTTCTTCATTTTTTTTTAATTCTTTTATCTGATTTTTTTCAGCTATATTGGTATCAATTCCTTTGTCCTCCAAGTTCCCCACTCTGCATTCCAAGTGCTCATTTCTGCTCCTCTGACTTCCTATTGAGTTGTCTAATTCTGTAACTTTACTGTTAATCTTTTGGATTTCTGAATGCTATCTCTCTATGGATTCTTGCAGCTTATTAATTTTTCCACTATGTTCTTGAATAATCTTTTTGATTTCTTCAACTGCTTTATTAGTGTGTTCCTTGGCTTTTTCTGTAGATTGCCTTATTTCATTTATGAGGTCTTCCCTGATGTCTTGAAGCATTCAGTAAATTAGTTTTTTATATTCTGCATCTGGCAATTCCAGGATTGTACCTTCATTTGGAAAGATTTTGATTCTTTAATTTGGGGAGTTGTGGAAGCAGTCACGGTCTGCTTCTTTATGTGGTTTGTTATATACTGCTGTCTCCGAGCCATCTATAATATATTGTAATGATTTATTTTATATTTGCTCACTGAGTCTTATCTTGTTTTGTTTTCTTTCAATATACATAGATGGGCTACTAGATTGTGCTGTCTTCATTGTTGTAGCCCTTGAATCGTTTATGTCCTATTACCACCTGGTTTGGGCTCTTACCAGACATATAAGCCTAAGAGTCCATTCAATATTTTTGAGTAGAATCTGACTTTGGGTCATCAAGTGTGTGGTGCAGATTGTCACCTATCCAACTAGAGGAGTAGTGGTGATAGTTGTGTGTACCAGATTCTAGTGGCAGCAGGGGGTCACACTCTGGGGGGGCAGGATGTTGACAGGTTTCCCCCAAGTGCCAGTGAGGTAGGCGTGTCTCTATTCCTAAAGCACTTTGGTGGTTGGGCTCTGCAGCTGTACCTTATGCACCCAATGCATGTACCTCTACAGATTGGTAGGTGTCACCATCCTCAGACCCCTAAAGCAGGAGGCTAGGTGGTCTGGGGGGAGCTTCAGCCCTCAGTTCCCCATTGTGGATCAGTGAGGGCTCTGTTTAATAGGTAGAGATATCAGACCTGGCAAACTTGTCTTTCCAGTAATCTGCTAAAACAATTACAGTCAGATCCCTATCAGAATTGCCTTTGCATTATAATAGCCACCTTGTTCCCTGTAGGGATGAAAGCCCAAGACTGTGGATCTCATATGCTTGGCTGGAGCTGGTTCTGTATTTTTAGTCCAATTTCGGGAATTCAGGGAAGGATTTTTGGTCCCTGGATTTTTTGTAGCTGCTTCTTTCAGGCCAGGTGGGTTAGGAAAAGACCAAAAAAAAAGAAAAAAAGCCCGCAGAGCACTTCACTCTCTGGCTCAGGAAATTCCAATGTTAATGAAGCTGCCTGGGAAGGGGAGGGGAGGGATCAGATAGATAGGAGAGAGTAGCACCCCGGAATATAGACAAAGTTACTTATATTGCTTGGTGATGACGTTTTGTCTGAGATTCCCGAGGGGTGTGTATCCTGTGTGTGTTGGCTGGGTCGAGATTGCCCCCGAGGGTCAGGCCTGCGTCCTGTGCTTGTGCTGTCTCAGAAGCCGTGGCTAGTTCCTCTGTTCCCAGTCCAAAGCCCAGCACCAAGATTCCCCTGCTGGGATGCCACACTCCAGGCTCCAAAGCCAGTCGCTACCTCCTGGTGACTTCTCCTCCTGTCAGCCATGTTGGTGTGCTGCCTGCGTGCACTGGCTGGGCTTCCCCCAAGGTCACTTCTGGGGGCTAGGGCTGCGTCCCGTGTTTGCGCTGTCTCAGGATGCTGTGCTCAGCTCCCCTGTGCCCAGTGCAAAGCCCAGCACCAAGGTTTTCTGCCTGGGACACTGGCTCCAGGCTCCGAAAACAGTCATTGCTTCCCAGTGGTTGCTCGTTCTCAGTCTCTGTCACTCAGGTCAACACTTTAGATCTGTGTTTGATGGTCAGGGTTTGTAGATTGTCATGTATGTGATCGATTCACTTCTTTTTCCAAGTCTTTGTTGCAAGAGGGATCCGAGGTAGCTTCTACCTAGTCAACCATCTTGGCCCCGCCTCCTTTAGCCCACTTTTGACACCAACTGTAAAAGTGGCATGTCAGTGGCATTTGATCTCCTCTAACTTCTAACTTCACAAGGGGGCGAGAATCACCATCAGCATCAACCCAAAGCTGATTCCTATGAGGCACAGGTCAGACATTCCTCCTCCCTTCAAACTTTTTACCAGTTCTGATACCAGCCATCCCTCCCACAGCACTCTTTAGTTCTCTGCTGGGCTCTATAATTCTTTGCAATGGCCACACAGAACTCACAGACAGTAGTCATGATTATGGGGTTTATTAGGGAAGTAAAAGGTTATAATTCAGGAATGACTCAGAACACAGTTCTTCAATCAGGATAGCCTCTTCTCAGCCCTGTGAGGTAATAAATTCATGTTGTTCTAAGCCACTAACTTTGTGATAGTTTCTTACAGCAGCAATAGACGACAAATACAGTTGATTTGGTATCCAAAGGGAAAATAATCCTGCCTAAGCTTCCTCGCGTTGGCCTGGTTACAGACTTTGTGTGTAAAGTCCTCCAAGTCTGCTAATGGCTAGCAGGTGTGAGGCCATGGAGAAATAGCTGGAAATGGGAGTTCAGCAGGGAGGGCTGCTGGAAAGCATTCAAGGTGCCATCTTGCTAGAATCCTTATCAACTTACCTTTCGACTTTGTCTCCTGTTTTTTCCCAGTACGATACCTTATGCCTGAACTTCATTTCTGTAATGAAACTGGGCTACTTACTATTCTTTTGTGTCATTTGTTTGAATTTTAGTGTTCTATTATGTTACAAATGTAGAGGTTACAGTACAAAAGCTGAGAAAGGACAAGACCTGAAAAAAAAAAAGCCATTGTCAGGTGTTCCTTTTGTTGTCTGGGAGGTAAAAAACTAGTAGAACTATAGGTCAGAGAGATGTTGATATTCCCTGAACTGTATAGGCTAAGAGGGCCTTGGTTGCTGGATGCTGAGTCGATTCAAGAGGTCCTTGATCTGAGGTAAACAAGCAAATTGGGGGGAATAATTAACATCACCTACAGGATTTTTAGCCAAGGTTAGACTAAAGAAAAAGAACTGGCTGCATGGGGATAAAGCCAAGTCTGAGACTCCCAGGAGGGGAATTAAAAAGCAACAGATCAAATTAAGTAGTCTGGTATACCATTTAAAATTTGAAATTCGCTTGCTAATTAGAAGCTGTGCTGTATTTGGCAATAATTACTGCTGACTGGAAAATTTGTAAATGCAGTAGTACTCTTTTTAATGAAGGCAGTGCAGTCTCATACACACTTCTCTATAAAAAAAAGTGTATATTCCCATGATCAGACATAAAATAGAAGTATATGTCAGGACATCAGGCAGAAAGAAAATGGCAGTGTAGGACATATAAGTAAAATAGCACCAAATGTTTGGGAAATGATAAAATATGCATTTGGGAGTTTTGTTTTTTTTTTTTTTTGGAGAGTGGAGAAAGGCATGGTGCATTGCATAAAAGGAGAGAAGGCTACCAGAGATGGGCTAAGACTAGAAGAACTGGAGAGGGTCCTGGTTGAATGAGAGAAGGGAGCAAGAGCTGGTTAGAGCAAGGTCAGCAAAGCCTGTTTGTTGTTGTAGATAAAGGTTCCTGGAACACAGCCATGCTCATTCGTTTATGTATTGTCTATGGCTGTTTTCACGCTACAGCAGAGTTGAATAGTTGCAACTAATGCAACATGGCCCACAAAGCCAAAAGTATTTACTATCTTGCTCTCTACAGAAAAAATTTGCTGACCCCTGGATGAGAGTAGTGGCTTTCAATAGAACGAGTATTGAGATTAGCTGTGAGGTACATTATGAATAAGTTGTATCTAACAATAGTTAAATTACCCAAGTTTGCAACTGATTCACTTTTTAAAAAATAAAATAGAAGGCATTCAGGGTTATGCCCCTGAACAGCTGTGGGAAAGAAAGTTACAGTCACCAAGCAGAACTGTGCGTTTCCTGGGTAACCCTGAGAGGAGGTGCATCTACCATGAATATTTGTTGAAAAAACAAAGTTGAAAACTGCTTATTTAAAGAGGCCTGCATTAGGAGTTTGGAGAATGTTTTTATGTTTTTAAGGTGTCGGTGGTGAAGAAACCCAGGCTTTCCCCTTTAGCAACACAACTTGGATTAAGCTTCTAGCAGCCCCACCATGTCTCTGTCAGGTCTGATGGAGGGGACATTCTGAGATTGCCTGTTTGACTCCCCTTTCCCCAAGTGTCGCTCAAAAGTTCAACATCGGATTTTCCTTTACACCAGTTGAAAAGAGCTAATATGATTACAGGAGTCCTCTGTATCCCAAAATTGTTCTCCCCTTATTTGTTGGAAGCATGTTGTTGTTGGGTGCTACTGAGTTGATTTTCAACTCAGAGCAACTCCATGTTATAAAGTAGAACTGCCCCGTAGGGTTTCCTAGGCTGTAATTTTCACCGAAGCAGATCACCAGGTCTTTCTCCCACAGAGCCATTGGGGAGGTTTAAACCCCCAGCCTTTCAGTTAGCAGCTGAGTGCTTGACCATTGTGTGCCTCCAGGGCTCCTTGTTGGAAGCACAGGAAGAAAGATCTAAAGAAGATGGAGTGTCTGGCTGAGTAAACACTTTAGAGTGAATTGCTTTTGTTGGAGTCTCTACTTGATTTAAGTCAGATCCTTCCTAGCTTTGGTGGTGAGGAGAGAGTGAAAAGAATAGCTTACTGGGTACTTGAAAATAGAACATCATTGAGTTTTTCCAGGGCAGAAGTAGGAAGGTGCTGAAAGAATAGGTGGGGTCCGAGGAGAGAAATTTTGAAGACATAATAATTTCATGAAGTACTGGATTATTTATTTTCAACTGGACCAAGGGGAAAAAAAAAAAGTCAAGAAGCTTTAGGTCAACATATGTCATTCAGTTACAAAGCAGGACCCTCTGTTCTATACGATTTCAAAAGATACTTCAGTTTATCTTAACTATTTGGGTCTTTTTTGTTTGTTTGTTGTCATATATGTAAATTCTGAGCCTCTTGAAGGCTAGGGTTCTATCCTATCTCACATTATATGCATCTATTTAATGCCTAACAAAATCTTTCACATGGCACTCAGTGAATTAGTTCATTACAATTAATTACAGGAGCCTCAAAAATGATCATTTAACCAGGATCACTAATGCTTGCTAGAAGTTAATATGGAGCAGTAATTTCATTCTTGGCTAGTACTTCATTTGCAAGACCTGTAATATTTTGGGGTACCTACCTCCATTTTTTGGTACCTCCATTTTAGAAATGTTTTAATTGATTGCCTTCATCGTCTAAGCTCCCAGAGGGCAAGATATTTGTCTTGGCACACAGTATAGACTATGTATTTTTCATATTTTACTTGCATGGATTTTTTTTTTCCTTGTGATCTTGTTGCTCTAGCTTTAACACTTGAGTCAAATATTTTGATTTTTTTACTATCTTTCTGCATCCGTGGAGAATTCTTCATTGGATATTAATGTACATATCAAATTTTAGATGCTAATGAATCAAGAATGGAGAAGTAGGTTTTATATATATTTGATTTCTCAATAAAGCTTTCATTTACTTCCCTCGCTTCCTTATATTGCATCTTATTTTCATTCATTTTGTTTTATCAATTCAAAGATATCATTTTCAGTGGTTGTTTCCACAGGGGAGCCCATGAGGTTTGGATAGTTTTTGCCTATGAAAGGAAAAGGAAGCAATGACAATTACAACGTACTGTAATACACACAGCAAGGATCTGGTGTAGAGAGACAGTAAGTAACGTATCTGATGGTGTTTATATAAGTTTGGGAGTGGATCTAAAAATAAGCTTCCTCAAGCTTCCAAGGAGTCTTCACTATACCCCTATTTTTTCTCTATTTAGCAAGAAATAAATATATATGAGCAGAATCCACAATGAGGAGAGTATTTTAAGAGTATTGTGATTCTGTCTGTTTGGCAAGAGAGAAATAGTGCAAACTTTCATGCTTTTAAAACTCCTTTTGAAAGGATTTAAAGTAAGTGCAAGATGTAAGTGTGCTTCATAACTTTGATCCACTACAATTCAGAGATCTCTTAGGGTTCTTTGGGAGGAATAATGTGCACTGTTGTGAAGGCTGCAGAAGCAAAATTCTTTCACAGTCAGATGTAGTGTTAGTTTACCACCAAATCTGAGATACCTGTCAACCTGAGATTTTTATATTTCCCATTCAAGAGACCTGGAAGGAGGAACAAGAATCAAAGAAAAGATGGAGACAAATATGGGATGATTGTGTCTTATACTTAGACCAATAAGTGGGTAAGTCCTCCAATTTGAAAATAACCGCAACTAAGACTAAAATAATTTTACCATTAAATTGAAGACCTTAGGATGAATTGTAAAGAGCAAAATAAAAATTCTCATCTCCGCTAATAAAATAGTTGTAAAGTGCTTATGTTTCTAAGTAAAAGATTACATTGTTATTTTACTTTGGTTTTTTTTTTTTTTTTAATCTGTTTGATGATCTCCAATTAAGTTCCTTTTGGGGTATCAAAATGAAGTAGGCTTTCTCCACCTGCAAAATGAAGAGTTAGAAGGGTTCATAAAGATCATCTCACTCAAACTTTCCAATGTATTTCATATAAACTTTACATTAAGAAAAACAAATAAATAAATAAACCAAAATGGAGATCAAGGTTAAGAAAGCAGTTAGAAGGCTTGGAGAAGAGGCAGGAAATAGCTGTTTTGATTGAGCCTGTCTCTTTCCGAATAATGCTGTAATTTTGATTTAATCTTCTGGCAATGCGGTTTATTAGGCAGTACGCTTTAGGGCTTTTCTCAAAATATTAGGTATTTTTATGGAGTGCTTGATGTGCTAACTATAGATTATATCATAGTAACATGACTTTTATTTCTCAGTTTAAAATTGAACTCCTTTATTCTTGAAGGAAAAAAAAAATTCATCATATTGATCCTTTTTTAATCCATGCCAGAATCCCTGTATCATCATAGTAATACATGCTGACTTCATTCTTAATATGAATAGTGTTTTGATATAAAATGCCTTTTAATTATTCAGCTAGTACAGCAGTGCTCCATTTTGATTGGAAATGAGGCTGGGCCGCTTTGCCATGTGTATTTGATAGGAAATAATTGCCCTTCCTGCACATCACCTCAGCTAACTGGGTTTTTATCTTATTTCTCGATGTGTCCCGTACCACAATCACATAGAACTTGGAAGGGACATAAAAGTTTGCCCGTGCTGCAAACATCCTTGATTGTTTAAATCCCTATTCCTCATTAATTTTCTTCTGTGAGTTTTCTGGATTATAAATCAGAGTCAATGCCTCCATTCTTTCCAATTTATTAGTTGTCAATAATAATGAGACACTTACAGATGAGTGGAACTTTGTCATTTTCAGAGTGATTTTCCATATACCATTGCCTCATATAGGATATATTTTGCAGAGGGGGCAGCTGCAGCTCAGAGACCCCCAGGTAGACACCACAGCCGATGGGTGGCAGAGCTGCGGTCACAGTTAGTACTTCCACCCTCAAGACTCGTAGGGCTGGCTCTTTCCACATGTTGAGTTTTTAAGATATCCAGTACAAAATACCAGCAAAGATCATTTATGATGATTGTTATATAGATGTTGGGCCAAAGCTTCAATTTTTTTTTAAAACCATTGCCTACAAAGGAGCACTGGTAGATCATAAAACCGAGTACTATTTAATCTTTCAATGCACTCCAGGAACTAGGATTCTTCATAACAGAGACACTTCCGAAGATCCTAAAATCTTTAAACCCCAGAAAAGCTGTCCTGAGGAGCGTCAGTGAGTCACCCAAGAGATTCGTTTAATGTAGAAGGATAATGACACAATTTGATGACGTTTAAACTATCACATTAGTGAGCCAGGTGCTGAACTAATTAAACCTCCAGCGTGTTAGTCGTCTGATTTCGACTTTCCTGCTTTGAGTGTCTGCATTTCTCTTAATGTGATGATGGACCTGCTGGATTCTTTTGTGCTCAGCTGTCCCTGTCTCCTGCCACCAAACTTCCTCTTTTCTTGAGGGTTATGAGACAGATACACTATCTATCTTGAAGTATACATTTCTTAAAAAGATGTATTGCCATTGTCAAGTTCCCAGCTCTACACCGTTGTTTTTCACATACTCCCAGTTGCACTCGCGTTGATTCTGACTCATGGTGATCCCATGTGTGTCAGAGTAGAACTGTGCTCCACAGAGTTTTCAATCGTTGATTTTTCAGAAACAGATAACCAGGGCTTTCTTCTGAGGGACCTTTGGGTGGACTCAAACCTCTATCCTTTAGCTTGGCAATTGTACGTTAGCCATTTGTACCACCCAGGGATTCCTCTTCATATGTGGGATATATAATAAATGTTGGCTGACTGAGTAGTGATTAACCTAAGACTTCCCAGCTCCTTGTGGTGAGCACCAATTTAAGAAAAGTTGTAAACATTAAGATAGAGGGAGTTAACAGCTCTGAAATCAACTCTGCAATTTATATAAGTGAGGTCAAGACAAGTCAGTTCAGATTGCTTCCTCCTCCGAAAAGAATTATTTGTTTGCCTGTCCATGAGTGTTCTTATCACAAAGCACATATCCACTAGAGATGACTCTTTGATGTTTTTAACCTGTGAAAGCGCATCTCACAGAATTAATGCCTTAACATTTATTTCTATGAAATATCAGCTCCAACTTTGGCTACATCCCAGCCTCTGCAAAGCAAAACAAAAGTAAAAATGAAGAAGGTAGTTGAGGCAAGAGTATTCCTTGAATAATCCATGTGATAAATCATCATGGAAAAACCATACTAAACTTCTTTGAGGCCTGAAATTCTGGTTGACCTCTAGACAATTAGATACTTATATTCATTTGAGGCCTAATTGAAAGCACAAAGAATTGGAGAAGAAATTAGATGAGGAACTGTTTGCAAGTTTTCCAGACATAGAAAACTTTTTTTTTTTATCTTATTATTCTTTCCGAAAATCTGGAGAGAAATTTTTCTTCAAAATGATCATTCTTTTCAGAGAAAATCCATTTTCAGGAACCATAACAGAAGATACTCAAGTCCTTGGAATCCAAAGATGGACTTGTTTTTTTAACCCTCAGATTCTAATAATAGAATGACTCTGCCTGTTAAGTAAAAGAAGAGGGGAAGGGAATCTTCATCTATTAAGCCCTCGCTTGAGGCTGGTCCTGTGCTAGATGCTTGTACATGCAGTTACCTGTAAAGTAAAGAAAGGAGGCTGAGTGGCACCAATGGTTTGCTATTGGCTGCTAAACTAAGAGTTGGTAATTTGAACCCACCCAGCAGCCCCGCAGAGGAAAAGACTTTGTGATCCGCTTCCATAAAGACTGTTGTTGTTTTTTGTTGTTGTGTGCTATTGAGCTGATCCTGACTCATAGTGACCCTATAGGACAAAGGGATAGAGTAGAACTGCCCCATAGGGTTTCCAAGGAGTGGCTGGTGGATTTGAACTGCCAGCCTTTTGATTTGCAGCCTGAGCTCTTAACCACTGTGCCACCAGGGCTCCTTCATAAAGATTACAGCTAAGGAAACCCTATGGAGCAGTTCTACTGTGTACCACATAGGATAACCATGAGTTGGGGCCCACTGTACAGCAGCTAACAAAAACAACAGCATAAAGTGAAGAAGGAGGCTTGAAGGGGAAGAGCAAGGAAAGATGACTTTGAATGACCAGAATACAAAATGCCTGGTTGAGTTTACAACTTGACTCTATTGCAAGGTATAGGATATAATCTTAAACTAGAGAACAATCTTCCGTATCCTTTACGTCCCTAAAATACGATTTCTATTCAGTCAACTAGTGATCATTAAAATGACTCATCAAGGAAGCCACAGAACATTTTTAAAAGGTGGAGTTGTTTTTCTTCTCTTTTTTCCAGGCAATAAACACTTGACATTTAGGAAACAAAATTCTAAATTTACAAAGCACATAGCAGTTTTCAACTATGCTTTGCAAGGTGCCAATCACATACATAAATATGTCTTACCAAACAGACTTCCGTTATTAGTGCAGCAGTCATTTCTAGAAAGGGTGATTACTGACTGATTCACAGAAAATAAAAATGACATTCAAATTAAAGATTTTAAAAGAAAGATAACGCCTTTTTAACTCCTCACCCTGGCTTTCTTAGTGCCTCATGTACCTTGTACAATAAGAACTACATCTGAAGCGTGTTTACTCGACTCATCACAAGAATGTGGGCAGCAGCTTTAGCAAAGAAAGAGCAAACAAACTGCTAAACTCTGAATCAGTTAGTTAGGGTGTTAGCGACAAGCAACAGAATACCACTCTGGTTTTCTTAACCATAAAGGGAGTTTACTAGATTGCTATGGGAAGTTGGAGGACCAAGCTTAGAAAACAATCAAGAAACACAAGCATAGGAGAGCCAGACAGGAAGAACTATGTGCGAAGTCACACCAGAGTCTAGTCTACAAATCATCAACAACAGGCCTTGAATAGGCCCTTTGGCCATCTCTCTATTTTCCTAACACTCACTGAAGATAAGCATTGCAAGGCAAGTGCCCCTGTTCCCAGACAGCTTGTGGTGGAGAGAGGGAAGGTCTGGCCACTTAGAATTCTGGAGAAAGATTTCTACACTATGCAGATTTCCTAAGAGGAAGAATAGTGGTATCTGGTTTTCTAGTGCTGCTGTCACACAAATATCACAAGTGAGTGGTTTAAATAGCCAAAATTTTATTTTCTCACAGTTCTGGAGGCTTAAAGTTCAAATCAGGGTTTTGGCTGTGTCCAATCCTTCCTGGTCAGTAGCTCTGGGCACTCCTTGGCTCCTGGGCTTGCAGACAACTTTCACATAGCTTCTGTCTTCCCCAGTTTGTGCTCGCTTCTCTAATGCCTAATCCACTCTTTATATAACTCAGAAGTGATTAGGTTTACGATCCACCCTACACAGATATGGCCTCACTAACATGACAAAGAAAACTCTGTTCTCAAACATTACATCCACAGGTGTAGAGGTTAGGATTCCAACACATATTTTGGGGGACCACAATCAAATCTATAACAAGAGGGTAGGTGTGGATGTTAGACAACTGCCTGAATGGCATGTTCTCAACATTCAAAGACAAAGTTATTTAAAAGGGAGAATATAAAATGTTCTTACATTTCACATTTCCTCTCTTCTCTTCCTATAGTAATGACCACCACTCTTAGGAATAATTTAAAGAAGGAGAAAAAACTTAGGTACTATCTAGCTCAAAGTCTTCATCTTGCAGATAAAGTAAGGTTCTAAGAGGTTGTGACTTGCTTAACGTCACCACTAGAAAGTAGCAGCGCCACAACTTGAACCCATGTCTTCCAAGTCCACAAACCGTGTCTTTCTCAGTCTGTCATGCTGATCAGGGCACAATCATCCAATGTTAGGTTGCAGTTTTAATGGTGAAAAATGGAGTATTTTCACTAGCTCACTTAAATTTTATTTCCTGCTCTACAAAGTTCTATTATTTTTGTGAGAGTGGGGAGACTTGAGTTACAGCCCTGCTTTCTTTTTACCAACTCCACGGTCTTAAACAAGTTATTTAACCTCTCTGACCACACTTCCTATCTTATGACATTATTTTACAAAATAATTGTGATGATAGATAAGAAATCATTATACAAACTTTAAGAAATTCTACAAATGTAAAAATACAACTAAAAAAACTTAATTTACACACTTACTGTGTGACCGATAGCTAGGTCATAATTCCTGTCTCCGTTTTATAGTTTGCTAGACTAAGGATATTAATTGATTTGCCCAAAAAGCCATGTATCTAGATAGAGAAGTTAGGAGAATGAGGAGTTCCAGAATCCAGGTCTTCTGATTCAGAATACAATGTTGTTCCCATTGATAAAAAATAGCAACTAATTTTGAGGGCTTATTATGCATCAGGAGTTCGACTAACATTTCTAATTTTCACTATACCCCTGCAAGTTATGTCTTTTTTGTGCAGATGGACCCTGAGGCCCAGAAAAATGATATAACTTTACCCAAAGTCATCCAGCTGATGGTAGAACTGGGATTTAAATACACATCCTGCTTCCTCCAAAACCTCATTCTATTATGTCCCACTGCCTGACCTAACCACACTCTTCCCCAAAGCTATGCTGTATTTAAAAACAAAGGAAATGACAGCTGTGCTATTTTGTCATAAAAATAACAATATAAATAATAATGAAAACTTTAAGATGAGGACAGAAGAATGTCCATTGGACCTGGCAGCATGGAAATCATTGGTGACCAAAAGTATGTTCTGAGCTCATAAAAGCCATTTCCATGGCATGATGGAACTGTATAAGGCAGATTAGAATGGGTTCAGAGCAAATGGGAAGTAAGGAGTTGGAGACAGCATTTGTACTCTATGGATGATGTAAAGTTGATTTTGAAGTGAGTATGAAAGTCTATGTGCTTGATTAAAAACTGTATTGATAAAGATGGTGGAGTAAACAAACCATCGTTCTGACCCTCCCACATAAATACAACAACAAATGCAACAAGGAAACAGTGCTTGGCTTTGAGGGACTCTGAATCAGAGAGCAGAGGAAAGCTGCAGGGAACTACAGACATGCAAGAATCAACAAATCAACAACGAGTCACATATGATAAGAAAATCACTTCTCCCACTATCCCTGCCCCTCCCCCAGCCATACAGGCTCCAGAAAAAGAGTCTCCTTCCCTAACCACCATAGCACCTCCCTGTACAAAGAGACAGAACCCCAAGCTTCTGCCTTAAAATCAACAAGGCAGACCTCCCCAGGAATTGGTTTGAAGTGTGCCAGCACCTCCCCCCACCCAGTCACTGTCAGTGGCAAATGGCTACAGAAGGCCCACGCATTGAAGTCTGCTCTCATAGTCAACACTCTTCCTGCCTCCCTGCACACCCCATAGATCAGGCCTCTGAAACTAACAGGGCACACCTCCTAGGGAGCCAGTTCTGGTCTGTCTACTCCCCCTTTCAGTCAGTGCTGAGGACTGCTGACTGAGGCTGCTGTGTACTAAGAAGCAAGCATCTTTAGTGGAGGCTACACCCATAGCCAACATACTACAGGAAGGGATCTGATAGCAACAATGCAGACCTCCCTGGGGATCTGTTCGGAGCATGACAGCCCTTCCCTTACCTGGACACTGTGATTTGTAAGCCTACTATAAATTGCTACAGAAGGGCTCTGCAGTGGAGTCTGCTCCTATAGTCAGCATTCTACCTGCCTCCCTGTGCACCCCATAGCTCAGGCCTCTGAAACCAGCAAGATAGACCTCCCTGAGGATCATTTTGGGTCTGTCTGATTCCCCCTCCAGTCAGTGCTGAGGATTGCTGATTGAGGCTTCTGTATGCTAGGAAGTAGGCATCTTGAGTGGAGGTAATACTCACAGCCAACAACTACAGGGTGGGTTCTGATAGCAAGAAGGCAGACCACACTGGGGGTCCATTCAGAGTGCGACTATCTCTCCCCCAACCACTAGTTGTCAGTTGCTAGACTGATACAAACTCCTACGGAAGGTTCCTTAAAGTGGGGACAGGAGGTGGGTCACCTAAGTTGAGACTACTCCCCCAACCACCACAGGACCACTGGGGCTCCTACACCAACATGGCAGATCTCTCAAAGGTCCTTCTGGGGAGTGCCAGCCCTTCATTCTTCTGAAATGGAGAAAAGTCTGCCTGTGCTTTCCCTGAATGCCAGCTCAGATATAAGCAGCCCCCACAGAGCAGGGAAGGAAACCCCAGGCAAAACTGGAGGACAACACCCAGCCCCTAAGGGGGCTTTCTGGGTGTGGGTTTTCTGACTAAAAACATGATTGCAGAAACAGAACAGGGAAGGGAGTAATAACGAGAGAGTGAACTGCACTCCCCAGTGGACAGATTGATTAGTACCTGATATCTTGCCTGAGTAGTGGTGTCTGCTGGTGGACAGACTGACCACAGCATGTTCTCTCATGTGTTTGGGAAAGACTGAAAGTTTAAAATGAGATCTAGAACTTTTGAATCCCAATTAAACTTGAGAAGGAGGAGGAGCTATCATAGAGAAGGAGTGGAAATGGTAAGCAAAGGCTGAAGGCTCTGCCACCTGAGCGTTTCTTGCAGAAATTAGTGCAGGCAAAACTACCAAATACTGGGGAAAAGTGAGAAAGTTAACACTCTTGAAAATTCCAATGTCCCAATAAAATATCACAAGACACACAAAGAACAGAGAAACTATGGCCAATCCAGAGGAACATGACAAAGGGCATGGGAATGCATGTGGAAATGACTAAACAATGAAAAAAAGGAAGAATATAACAACAACATTAAATGTAATTAAAGAACTAAGGGAAAACATAGATAAAGAGCTAAAAGAAATAAGGAAAGCAAAGCAAGAACAAAATGAAGATCTAAGAAAAGGGATATTGCAACTGAAAGGAAAAATAACTGAAATGAGAAACACGATAGAAGGAATTACCGACAGATTTAATCAGGCAAGAGGAAGAATCAGCAAATTACAGGATAAGATGTTTAAAATTACAGGTGCCGAAGAGCAACAAGAACAGAGGCTCAAGAAGACTGAGTACAGTTTAATGGAATTATGAGACAACAACAAGAGACCTAATGTGTGCATCATGGGAATTCCAGAAGGAGATAAGAAAGAGAGAAAGGGACAGAAAAAACATTTGAAGAACTAATGACAGAAAATTTCCCCAATTTAATGAAAGACATAAATCTACAAATTTAGGAATCTCAAAGAACCCCAAGCAGGATAAACTCAAAGAGATCTACAACAAGACACAACATAGTTAAAAAACCCATTGCCATCAAGTAGATTCAACTCATAGAGAACCTGTAGGACAGAGTGGAACTGCACATAGGGCTTCCAAGGAGCACCTGGTGGATTTGAACTGTCCACCTTTTGGTTAACAGCCTAACTCTTAACCACTGTGCCACCAGGGTAGGCTCTCAAAAATTAAAGATAAAGACAGAATCCTGAAAAGAGTGAGAGAGAAGCAAGCAGACATATACAAAGGATCCCCAATAAGATTGAATGCCAATTTTTCCTCAGAAACATTGGAGGCCAGGAGGCAATGGAATGATATATTTAAAGTTCTGAAAGAAAAAACTGTCAACCAAGAATACTATACCCAGCTAAACTATGCTTCAAGAATGAAGGTGAAATTAAAACATTCCCAGTCAAACAGAAGCTGAAAGAGCTCACATCCACCAGACCAATCCTACAAAAATTACTAAAGGGAGTTCTGTAGATAGAAGGGAAAAGACTCTAGAAAGTAGTTCAAAGCTGTACATAAAGAGAAAGATCCCTAATAAAGGGAATACATGGACAAGTATAAGGGCTAGTAATAGAGTATTCATGCTTGATAATTCTAAATGTTTTGTCCTTCATGTTTTTTTAATAACAAATATTTAAAAAGCAAGGATGAAATTATGTCACAGGGCACATGAAATATAAAGACGTAACTAGTGATAACAAAAAAAGGGGAGATAGGAACGGTATAGATATAGAATTTCTTGCATGTTTCTGAAGTTTGTATCATCTTACCCTAGAATGTTATGAATACAACTTCTTAAGTGTAATATTTGTGGATAACAACTTGGAAAATATATTTTTAAAAAGTACAAAGAAGGAAAGGAGAAGGGAACCAAAAAGGCTTACTAGAATAAACCAACAAAACACAAAAGCAAGCAGCACTAAAGGACAAAGACAAAGAAGGCTTAAGACACACAAAAAACAAATAAGAAAAGGGCAGAAGTAAATCACTTCTTACCAGTAATTACAGTGAATGTAAATGGACTAAATGCTCCAATCAAAAGACAGAGAGTGACAGAATGGATAAAAATACATGATCCAACTATGTGCTGTTTACAAGAGACACACCTTAAACTCAAGGACACAAACACGTTGAAAGTGAAAGGATGGAAAAAAAAATATTCCATGAAAATAATAACCAAAAGAGAGATTGGGTGGCAATTGTAACATCAGACAAAATAGACTTTAAGACAAAATCTGTCAGAAGAGATAAAGACGGATATTATATAGTGATAAAAGGCTCAATTAATCAAGAAGATTTAACAATCATTAATATATATACACCCAATATTGGGCTGCCTAAATATATAAAGCAAACACTGATGGAATTAAAGGGAGAAATAGATAGTACTACAATAAAAGCTGGAGACTTCAATACACAACTTTCAAGACTGGACAGAACACCTTCTAGGAAACAGAGGAACTGAATGACACTATAAACCAGCTAGACTGAACAGACATACATAGAACTTTCCACCCAAAAACAGTACAATGTACATTCCACTCCAGTGCACATGCATCATTCTCCAGGAGAGACCACATTTTAGGTCACGAAGCAAATCTTGACAAGTTTTAAAAGACTGAAATCATACAAAATATTGTCTCTGACCACAATGGAGTGAAGTTAGAAATCAGTAACAGAAAAAAAAACCCTGGAAAATACACAAACGAATGGAAATTAAACAGTGCACTATTGAACTACCAATGGGTCAAGGAATAAATAAAAACAGAAATCACGAATTTCTTAAAGTCAAATGAAAATGAAAGTACAACATACCAAAATTTATGGGATGCAGCAAAGGCAGTACTCAGAGAATAACAAAGTAGGAAGACTCACATTTCTGATTTTAAAGCATACTATACAGCTACAGTAATCAAAACAGCTTGGTACTGATATAGCCATAGACATATAGACCAGTGGAATAGAATTGAGAGTCCAGAAATAAACCCACACATCTACGGTCAGCTGATTTTTGACAAAGGTCCATTCGATGGGACACAAAGCGTCTCTTCAGTAAATGGTGCTGGGAAAATAGGATTTCTACATGCAGAAAAATGAAACAGGATTCATGCTTCACACCATACATGAAAACAAAATCAAAATGGATTAAGGATTTAAATGTGCAAACTAAAACTGAAAGATTCTTAGAAGAACCATAAGATTCTTAGAACCTATCAGGTCTAGCTTTCAACAATGTATTATCTAATACAAACAGCGCAAGACAAAATAAATGAATGCGACCTTGTAAAATTAAAAACTTTTGTTAATCAAAAGGCTTTCTCAAAAAAATGAAAAATCAAGCTACTGACTGGGAGATATCTTCAGAAACCATATGAATCTAGTAACCAAAATATGTGTAAAACTTTGACAGCGTAACAAAAAAAAAAGACAAATAACACAATCATAAAATGGGCAAAGGACTTGAGTGGACATTCCACCGAAGAGGACATTAAGACGGCCACCCAACACATGCAACGACGCTCAGTGTCATAAGTCATCAGAGAGATGCAAATCAAAACCACAGTGAGACTCCATTTCACTCCCACTGGGATAGCTAAGATTAAAAAAAAGAAGAAAATAACAAATGTTGGCAAGGATGTAAGGAAACTGGAAACCTTATCCACTGTGGGTGGGAATGTGAAATGATACAGCCGTTGTGGAAAACAGTGTGGTGGTTCCCCCAAAAACTAAAAATAATACTACCATATGACCCAGCAATTCCACTCCTAGGTATATATCCAAAAGACTTGAAAGCAGAGACTGAAAAAGAGACTGGTACACCAATGATCATTGCAGCACTATTCACAACAGCCAAAAGATGGAAACAACCTAAATGTCCATCAACAGATGAACGGATAAACAAAATGTGGTACATGCATACAATGGAATACTACTCAGCCAGTGGACAAAATGAAGGCTTGGTACATGCTAACGTATGGATGGAGCTTGAAGACATTATGCTGAGTGAAATAAGCCAATCACAAAAGGGCGAATATTTTATGACTTCGCTTATGTAAAAAGACAAGAAAAGGCAAATGTATAGAGAATAAAGTTTATCAGTGGTTACCAGGGGCAGGAGGAAGGGGGAGACAGAGGGTTAACAGTGACGAAAAACTGCATTGATTAAGAGTAGAACTGCACAGCTAATTATTGTACTTGCTGTCAAAAAGTCGAAAAGTTATACACCTATAAAAAGTTGTACACCTATAAAAAGTTGAATTGGCAAAAGTTGTGTGATAGATATATTTACAAGGACAAAAAAAAAAAGAGTAGCTGCTGAGGCTGCTTATGTACAAACAAGTACCTCATGGAATTTTGTTCCTTGGTTTGAAGGTTTAAGGTCACAGTTTCATGAGACATCCCAATTAATTGGCCTAAGAATGTGTTTAGTGCTATTCTGCTTCCTAGTTCGCTGCGTAGTACCTGGGGGGCTTAAAAGCCTGCAAGTGGCCAAACAAGGCATTACAGTTGATCTCTATCCACCTAAAGCAACAGAGGAAGGAGAGTCAGGAATAGGAGGAGGATATGGAATGTGTGGCTAAGTGCCTCCATGAACAACTGCCTCCTTTGCCATGAGACCAGAAGAATTGGATGTTGCCCAGCTACCATACCTGAATATTTTTTTATCAAAGATTTCATAGAAGAATCCGGACAAAAGTGGTAAAATGCAGAACATAATGTCAAGTTCTCACAGACTCTAGACTCTCTGAAGCCATAGAGCGTAGATGAACCCCTGAAACCATTGCCCTAAGATAATCTTTATACCTTAAACCAAAAATATACCCTAAAGTCATCTCAAAACCGAACAACAGTTTAGCTTAACTAGTAAAAAAAAGGTTGACCTTGAGCATTATGCTCTTTTAAGAACTATATATGACATCGAATTGACAAAAGCAACTGTAAAGATTAGATAAGAACCTTAGGAGGCAGTGAGTTTATGTTAATGAGGGAGGAACAATTCAGAAAAGGGGGGTGAGAATGTAATCGATGTAACTAAACTGTACTGTTGAATTGTTGTATGTTTTGCTGTGTATATTCTCAACAGTGGAGCCCTGGTAGTGCAGTGGTTAAGAGCTCAGCTGCTAACCGAAAGGTCAGCAGTTTGAATTCACCAGCAGCTCCTTGGAAGCCCTATGGGGCAGTTCTACTCTGCCCTATAGAGTCACTATGAAAATCGGAATCAATTCAACGGCAATGGATTTTTTGGTATTCTCAACAACAAAATAAAGAAAATTTAGAAAAAAACTATCAAGAGCTTCAAAAAATTGTTTTCATGGAACAGTATGTGTACTAGAGTCTTGTCTGTATGACCTCATTTAACTCTCCAAACATACTTTGAGAAATCTGGGGCTTAGAAAAGTGAAGTAACTTGCCCAAGATCTCGCAGATGGTGAGTTACAAAACCAGGATGCAAACTCACGTGTGAATCCAAGGGCCATGATTTTAATTGCTCACCATTGCCAGATTCTGCAGTAATGCTAAAGTTGAAGCAGAACAAATTAACTGCTGGATTTTAATTCACCAAACCCCCCTTATGAGGGAAGTTTTGATTCTGGACCAAAAATACATTGTCTCAGTCGTGGTAAGTAGAATCCATAAATCGGAAATAGGTGAGAATTAAATTTTCGATTTTCTACAGCAGGCAAATTCATCTGTCCCTTCAACCATGTATTGAAACAACCAGAAATTTTCAGAAATATTTACCCTCACTTAAAAAATTCGGTCCAGGAGGAAGACCACTGATGGGGCCATGCCAACAGTCCTGGCCACTAGAGGGCACTGGACCCAGTAAATCCTTGCTGCTCAGTGTCCTCCTGGACCAGTAACGTCAGCATCACCATCACCTGGGAGCTTGTTAGAAGCATATTTTCTCAGGTCCCATTCTAGATCCACCGAATCAGAACCTTCATTTTAACATTTCTGGTGATCCATGGGCAAATTGAGGTTTGAGAAAAACACTAAGCTAAATCACAGCTTGATCAGTCAAAAAGCAAATGCTTCCAGAAATTTTCTATCCTTTAATAGCAATCCCATTATTGAGTTTTTGACATGAGAAAGGCCTTTTGTGTTAATTGTCTCTAATTCTAGGAACAGGCATGCAGGGCAAGAATTATTAATCCTATTTTTCAGCTGAGAACACTAAATTCAGAGAGATTAAATAATCTACTAGAAATTAAAACAACAACAGTCGCTGTTGAGTCAACCCTACTCATGGCGACCCCACGTGTCAGAATAGAACTGTGCTCCACAGGGTTTTCAATGGCTGATTTTTTCAGAAGCAGATCTCCAGGCCTTTCTTCCGAGGTGCCTCTGGGTGGACTCCAACCTCCAAATTTTCAGTTAGCAACCAAGCATGTTAACCACTTGCACCATCCAGAGATTCCCACTAGAAATTACAAAGCTTGTAAATGGAGGTTTCTAGATTTGAACACAGTTCTACCTCTCTACCATGCAATAAATGGCTTCCCACTGGTCTAGCTGCTTTTTGAAGCACGGTTTTTGAAGAAGTGTGTTCTTAGGTAACAAGTAGTTATAAAAAAAAAGTTTGATTCAGTTTACTCTTCCCTTGACTCACTGTGCTATGAGTCGGGATCAACTTGACGGCACTGGGTTTGGTTTTGGTTTTTGGTATATATGTATGTATGTGTATCTCCAAACCTAACCCATTGACTTTTTGTTGATTCCACTCATGGCAACCCTATAGGACAGAGTAGAACTGCCCCATAGTGTTTCCAAGGAGTGGCTGGTGGATTTGAACTGACAACTTTCTGATTAGCAGCCAAGCTCTTAACCACTACGCCACCAGGACTTCAATGATAAAGGAATAAAGTAAATAATAGAAAAATTTAGAAATAATCCTAAGGATCAAAATAGATTAATTTTTTGTACTTAAAATAGGTCTTGAAGTCTATGGTGAGTTGTATCTATTGGATTTTTTTTTTTTATGGATTAGCGTTTTTATTGTTTTTCCCTAAGTATGGGGCACTGAATATACCACAATCATTACTCTTTAATCAACTTAATGATTGAATGTCCACAGTATCTTCCATGGAGTAGTTTGTAGGGTATAGTGTTTGATGACCCACCCTGGACTTTGGCCAAATGCCCGTTCTGATGCTGGTAGCAAGCGGAACATTTTCTTTCCTTTTTTTTTTTTGCTGACTACGCATTTTAATGAATTAAATCCAACACATTTTAAACAGTTTGAACATCACATAGGTTTAACTAGAGGCATCTAGATCTTTCCCAACAATGCCTAATGCAATGACACTTGAAATTTCATAATCAAAAGAATTTGGCTCAGTGAAAACGAGTTGAAAGCCCAATGCCACACAAAGAGTAACATTGAGCCTCTCTACCTTCATCTCTCTTTTTTTTTTTTTTGGATGTTGTTCTTTCACATTAAAAAATATATATATTTTTTATTTTATTTTATTTTGGGTGAAAGTTTACAGAGCAAATCAGTTTCCCGTTCAATAAATTGTACACAACGCGTTCCATGGCATTGGTTGCAATCGTCACACTGTGTCAACACTCCCCATTTCCACCCTGGGTTCCCCGTTTCCTTTCGTCTGGTTTTCCTACCCCTCCCTGCTTTCTCAGCTTTGCTTTTGGACAAGCATTGCCTTTTTGGTCTTGTATAATTGTTCCACGGAGTACTTTTTTTTTTCTTCTGGTGTTATTGTTTATAGGTCTATTGGATTTTAATCCCTCTGATTCCATGCTGATAAATGTGGCCCTTGAAAAATACTGTTATTTGCTTGACACACCAGTAGGTGTCACTATTTCTCTGTGTACCACAATGGCCTCTAACGATTTTGCCCTACCATTCTTTGTCATTCGATCAGGTGGGTGAAGAATTGGTAAGTAGTTCCTTCTACATTTTCACTTGGTTGGAGCATCTTCTGAGCCACAGATCTTCAAGGGCGTCACTGACCAAAAAGCAATGCAATTTTCTCTTTGTCTCTCTGCTTCTTTCTTTCCTTCCTTCCCACCTTCCCTCCCTCCATTCCTCTCTTTCCCTTATATCCCTATCTAGACTTATACTCTTTACGGGAAAGACTCAGAATTTTCTTCCATGAAGATCTTTCTTTGCAGATGTTGAGAAAGACAGATTTCATCTGACCGTCTGGTTATTCCATCAAGCTGACTTGCCTTATTTATCCAACTCCCAGGCATGAAGCAACCACCACCAAGCTGAAAGCCAGTCCAAAAATAATTGCTGTCTTAAGAAAAGGAGCCGGAAATCAGCAGGACAGACAGCTCTTTTTGAGTACTTTTGTTGGAGCCAGCTTGAGTAAGACCATAGCCTTCTACCAAGGCTTTATTTATTTCTCAAATTATATTTTATGTGCAGATATTTTCTGGGCCCTGTTTTCGAGCTTTATTAAATGTGTAAGAAGGCTGAATAATTTATTAGGTTAACTGAAGACTAGAATTTAAGTTGACATGCATTTGCTTTTAGAAGCTGGTGTTTGATTTGTGTGGCTTTTCTATGCTCCTGCCAGCAGTGGGTGTGCTAATAACAATTAGATTCTTCTCGGCTGAGTGCTTTTTCTTATTTGCTTCCAGAATTATTCTGCCTTTTCATTCTTTCTTTCTTTCTTTTTAAATCTTTGCTTTAGATTAACCACATAAAATCATTTGACAGGCGTCTTCAGAGACTAACTTCCCTGACAACTGAGGTTATTAGTAGCTTTTTGGTGAGGGGAAAATTCGAGAGGGATTAAATAAGAGAAACACTTTCCGAGTCATTAAATGCTAGACAGGTTAAAATACCAGAAAAATACACTGTAGTGTTCAGTTTGGCACTGGGTAATGACTTAATGGTTCTCTAGATTTCTGATATTCTGTGTGGAACATTTAAGCCCTTCTGAGGCCTGATTAGCAAACAGTCTTCCTTTCCTTTGCAAAAGAGAATGTAATCAGTTGTTAGTTGGGAAATTTAGAAGTGCTTTAGGGTAATTCACAATGTCTGTTTTATAATTTAGCAATTATGTAGATTAATGGTGAGAGTCATTATGTTCAACAAGTTTGGAATTTGAGTTAGTTTAGTGTTTCTCAGAATCTCATCTATTTACAACCAATATTTTTGTTGTTGTTGTTAGTATACTATACTGGAGCTCCTGGATGGTGCAAACGGTTAACACACGCTGCTAACAGAAAGGTTGGCAGTTCAAGTCTACCCAGAGGCACCTTGGAAAAAAGGCCTGACTGCCTACTTCTGAAAAATGAGTCATTCCAAACCTTATGGAGGACAGTTCTACTCTGACACATATGGGGTTGCCATTAGTTGGAATTGACTTACTGGCAACTGGTCTTTTTTTTTTTTTAATAATTTTTATTGTGCTTTAAGTGAAAGTTTACAAATCAAGTCAGTCTGTAACACATAAGCTTATATACACCTTACTCCATACTCCCACTTTCTCTCCCCCTAATGAGTCAGCTGACTCCCTCCTTTCGGTCTCTCCTTTCGTGACAATTTTGCCAGTTTCTAACCCTCTCTACCCTCCCATCTCCCCTACAGACAGGAGATGCCAACACAGTCTCAAGTATCCACCTGATACAAGTAGCTCACTCTTCATCAGCATCTCTCTCCACCCCATTGTCCAGTCGCTTCCATGTCTGATGAGTTGTCTTCGGGAATGGTTCCTCTCCTGGGCCAACAGAAGGTTTGGGGACCATGACCTCCGGGATTCCTCTAGTCTCGGTCAGACCATTAAGTCTGGTCTTTTTATGAGAATTTGGGGTCTGCATCCCACTGTTCTCCTGCTCCCTCAGGGGTTCTCTGTTGTGTTCCCTGCCAGAGCAGTCATCGGTTGTGGCCGGGCACCATCTAGTTCTTCTGGTCTCAGGATGAGGTAAGTCTCTGGCTCATGTGACCCTTTCTGTCTCTTGGGCTCGTAGTTATCATGTGACCTTGGTGTTCTTCATTCTATTTTGATCCAGGTGGGTTGAGACCAATTGATGCATTTTAGATGGCCGCGTGTTAGCATTTAAGACCCCAGATGCCACATTTCAAAGTGGGATGCAGAATGTTTTCATAATAGAATTATTTTGCCAATTGACTTGGAAGTCCCCTTAAGCCATAGTCCCCAAACCCCGCCCTTGCTCCGCTGACCTTTGAATCATTCAGTGTATCCCGGAAACTTCTTTGCTTTTGGTCCAGTCCAGTTGAGCTGAACTTCCGTGTATTGAGTATTGTCCTTCCCTTCACCTAAAGTAGTTCTTATCTACTAACTAATAAGTAAATAACCCTCTCCCACCCTCCCTCCATCTCCCCCACCGTAACCACAAAAGTATGTGTTCTTCTCAGTTTATACTATTTCTCAAGATTTTATAATAGTGGTCTTATACAATATTTGTCCTTTTGCCTCTGACAAATTTCACTCAGCATAATGACTTCCAGGTTCCTCCATGTTATGAAATGTTTCACAGATTCCTCACTGTTCTTTATGGTAGTATTCCATTGTGTGAATATACCATGATTTATATAACCATTCATCCATTGATGGACACCTTGGTTGCTTCCAGCTTTTTGCTATTGTAAACAAAGCTGCAATAAACATGGGTGTGCATGTATCTGTTCGTGTAAAGGCTCTTATTTCTCTAGGGTATATTCCAAGGAGTGGAATTTCTGGGTTGTATGGTAGTTCTATTTCTAACTGTTTAAGAAAACGCCAGATAGATTTCCAAAGTGGTTGTACCATTTTACATTCCCACCAGCAGTGTATAAGAGTTCCAATCTCTCCGCAGCCTCTCCAACATTTATTATTTTGTGTTTTTTGGATTAATGCCAGCCTTGTTGGAGTGAGATGGAATCTCATCGTAGTTTTAATTTGCATTTCTCTAATGGCTAATGATCGAGAGCATTTTCTCATGTATCTGTTAGCTGCCTGAATATCTTCTTTAGTGAAGTGTGTGTTCATATCCTTTGCCCACTTCTTGATTGGGTTGTTTGTCTTTTTGTGGTTGAGTTTTGACAGAATCATATAGATTTTAGAGATCAGGCACTGGTCGGAGCTGTCATAGCTGAAAATTCTTTCCCAGTCTGTAGGTGGTCTTTTTACTCTTTTGGTGAAGTCTTTAGATGAGCATAGGTGTTTGATTTTTAGGAGCTCCCAGTTATCTGGTTTCTCTTCGTCATTTTTGGTAATGTTTTGTATTCTGTTTATGCCTTGTATTAGGGCTCCTAGGGTTGTCCCTATTTTTTCTTCCATGATCTTTATCATTTTAGTCTTTGTGTTTAGGTCTTTGATCCACTTGCAGTTAGTTTTTCTGCTTGGTGTGAGGTATGGGTCCTGTTTCATTTTTTTGCAAATGGATATCCAGTTATGCCAGCACCATTTGTTAAAAAGACTATCTTTTCCCCAATTAACTGACACTGGGCCTTTGTCAAATATCAGCTGCTCATATGTGGATGGATTTATATCTGGGTTCTGAATTCTGTTCCATTGGTCTATGTGCCTGTTGTTGTACCAGTACCAGGCTGTTTTGACTACTGTGGCTGTATAATAGGTTCTAAAATCAGGTAGAGTGAGACCTCCCACTTTCTTCTTCTTTTTCAGTAATGCTTTACTTATCCGAGGCTTCTTTCCCTTCCATATGAAGTTGGTGATTTGTTTCTTCATCACATTAAAAAATGTCATTGGAATTTGGATCGGAAGTGTATTGTATGTATAGATGGCTTTTGGTAGAATAGACATTTTTACTATGTTAAGCCTTCCTATCCATGAGCAAGGTATGTTTTTCCACTTATGTAGGTCCTTTTAGTTTCTTGCACTAGTACTTTGTAGTTTTCTTTGTATAGGTCTTTTACATCCTTGGTAAGATTTATTCCTAAGTATTTTATCTTCTTGGGGGCTACTGTGAATGCTATTGATTTGGTGATTTCCTCTTTGATGTTCTTTTTGTTGATGTAGAGGAATCCAAGTGATTTTTGTATGTTTATCTTATAACCTGAGACTCTGCCAAACTCTTCTATAAGTTTCAGTAGTTTTCTGGAGGATTCCTTAGGGTTTTCTGTGTATAAGATCATGTCGTCTTCAAATAGAGATAATTTTACTTCGTCCTTGCCAATCCGGATGCCCTTTATTTCTTTGTCTAGCCTAATTGCCCTGGCTAGGACTTCTAGCACAATGTTCAATAAGAGCGGTGATAAAGGGCATCCTTGTCTGCTTCCCGTTCTCAAGGGAAATGCTTTCAGGCTCTCTCCATTTAGAGTGATGTTGGCTGTTGGCTTTGTATAAGTAAAATACTTTTTTTTAATATATATATAGATGCCCTTTATTATGTTGAGGAATTTTCCTTCAATTCCTACTTTGCTGAGAGTTTTTACAATGAATGGGTGTTGGACTTTGTCAAATGCCTTTTCTGCATCAATTGATGAGATTATGTGGTTTTTGTCTTTTGTTTTATTTATATGTTGGATAACATTAATGGTTTTTCTAATGTTAAACCAGCCTTGCATACCTGGTATAAATCCCACTTGGTCGTGGTGGATTATTTTTTTGATATGCTGTTGAATTCTATTGGCTAGCATTTTGTTGAGGATTTTTGCATCTATGTCCATGAGGGACATAGGTCTGTAATTTTTTTTGTGTGTGCTGTCTTTACCTGGTTTTGGTATCAGGGATATGGTGGCTTCATAGAATGAGTTTGGAAGTATTCCGCCATTTTCTATGCTTTGAAATACCTTTAGTAGTAGTGGTGTTAACTCTTCTCTGAAAGTTTGGTAGAACTCTGCAGTAAAGCCGTCCGGGCCAGGGCTTTTCTTTGTTGGGAGTTTTCTGATTACTGCTTCAATCTCGTTTTTTGTTACGGGTCTATTTAGTCGTTCTACTTCTGATTGTGTTAGTTTAGGTAGGTAATCTTTTTCTAGGAATTCATCCATTTCTTCTAGGTTTGCAAATTTGTTAGAGTACAATTTTTTGTAATAATCTGATATGATTCTTTTAATTTCAGTTGGGTCTCTTGTGATGTGGCCCATCTCGTTTCTTATTTGCGTTATTTGTTTCCTTTCCTGTAATCCTTTAGGCAGTCTGGCCAATGGTTTATCAATTTTGTTAATTTTTTCAAAGAACCAGCTTTTGGCTTTATTAATTCTTTCAATTGTTTTTCCGTTCTCTAGTTCATTTATTTCAGCTCTAATTTTTTTAATTTGTTTTCTTCTGGTGCCTGACGGATTCTTTTGTTGCTCACTTTCTATTTTTTCAAATTGTAGGGACAGTTCTCTGATTTTGGCTCTTTCTTCTTTTTGTATGTGTACATTTATCGATATAAATTGACCTCTGAGCACTGCTTTTGCTGTGTCCCAGAGGTTTTGATAGGAAGTGTTTTCATTCTCTTTGCATTCTATGAATTTCTTTATTCCCTCCTTAATGTCTTCTATAACCCAGTCTTTTTTGAGCAGGGTACTGTTCACTTGCCAAGTATTTGATTTCTTTTCCCTGATTTTTCTGTTATTGATTTCCACTTTTATGGCCTTGTGGTCTGAGAAGATGCTTTGTAATATTTCGATATTTTGGATTCTGCAAAGGTTTGTTTTATGACCTAATATGTGGTCTATTCTAGAGAATGTTCCATGTGTGCTAGAAAAAAAAGTATACTTTGCAGCAGTTGGGTGGAGTGTTCTGTATAAGTCAATGAGGTCAAGTTGGTTGATTGTAAAAATTAGATCTTCCGTGTCTCTGTTGAGCTTCTTACTGGATGTCCTGTCCTTCTCCGAAAGTGGTGTGTTGAAGTCTCCTACTATAATTGTGGAGGTGTCTATCTCACTTTTCAGTTCTGTTAAAGTTTGTTTTATGTATCTTGCAGCCCTGTCATTGGGTGCATAGATATTTAATATGGTTATATCTTCCTGGTCAATTGTCCCTTTAATCATTATGTAGTGTCCTTGTTTATCCTTTGTGGTGGATTTAACTTTAAAGTCTATTTTGTCAGAAATTAATATTGTTACTCCTCTTCTTTTTTGCTTGTTGTTTGCTTGATATATTTTTTTCCATCCTTTGAGTTTTAGTTTGTTTGTGTCTCTAAGTCTAAGGTGTGTCTCTTGTAGGCAGCATATTGACGGATCGTGTTTCTTTATCCAGTCTGAGACTCTCTTCCTCTTTTTTGGTGCATTTAGTCCATTTACATTCAGCGTAATTATAGATAAGTATGTGTTTAGTGCTGTCATTTTGATGCCTTTTTATATGTGTTGTTGACAATTTCATTTTTCCACTTACTTTTTTGTGCTGAGACATTTTTCTTTGTAAATTGTGTATTCCTCATTTTCATAATATTTGACTTTATGTTTGCTGAGTAGTTATGTTTTTCTTGGTTTTTATTTTGAGTTATGGAGTTGTTATACCTCTTTGTGGTTACCTTAATATTTACTCCTATTTTTTCTATGTAAAAACCTAATTTGTATTGTCCTTTATCGCCTTGTTTCTCTCTCCATATGGCACTTCTATGCCACCTTTATTTAGTCCCTCTTTTTGATTATTGTGATCTTTTACGTATTGACTTCAATGATTCCCTGTTTTGAGCGTTTTTTTTTTTTTCTTTTTAAAATTAATCTTAATTTGTTTTTGTGATTTCCCTATTTGAGTTGATATCAGAATGTGCTGTTCTGTGACATTTGTGTTGTGCTGGTGTCTGATATTATTGGTTTTCTGACCAAACAATTTCCTTTAGTATTTCTTGTAGCTTTGGTTTGGTTTTTGCAAATTCTCTAAGCTTGTGTTTCTCTGTAAATGTTTTAATTTCTCCTTCATATTTCAGAGAGAGTTTTGCTGGATATATGATCCTTGGCTGGCAGTTTTTCCCCTTCAGTGCCCTATATATGTCATCCCATTGCCTTCTTGACTGCATGGTTTCTGCTGAGTAGTCTGAACTTATTCTTATTGATTCTCCTTTGTAGGAGACCTTTCTTTTATCCCTGGCTGCTTTTAAAATTTTCTCTTTAGCTTTTGTTTTGCCAAGTTTGATGATAATACGTCTTGGTGATTTTCTTTTTGGATCAATCTTATATGGGGTTCGATGAACATCTTGGATAGATATACTTTTGTCTTTCATGATGTCAGGGAAGTTTTCTGCCAACAGATCTTCAGCTATTCTCTCTGTATTTTCTGTTTTCCCTCCCTGTTTTGGGACTCCAATCACATGCAAGTTATTCTTCTTGATAGAGTCCCACATGATTCTTAGGGTTTCTTCATTTTTTTTTTAATTCTTTTATCTGATTTTTCTCACCTATATTGATGTTAATTCCCTGGTCCTCCAGATCCCCCACCCTGCATTCCAATTGCTCGATTCTGCTCCTCTGACTTCCTAGTGAGTTGTCTAATTCTGTAATTTTACTGTTAATCTTTTGGATTTCTGAATGCTGTCTCTCTATGGATTCTTGCAGCTTATTAATTTTTCCACTATGTTCTTGAATAATCTTTTTGATTTCTTCAACTGCTTTATCAGTGTGTTCCTTGGCTTTTTCTGTAGAATGCCTTATTTCATTTCTGAGGTCATCCCTGATGTCTTGAAGCATTCTGTAAATTAGTTTTTTATATCCTGCATCTGGCAATTCCAAGATTGTATCTTCATTTGGGAAAGATTTTGATTCTTTAGTTTGGGGAGTTGTGGAAGCCATCATGATCTGCTTCTTTATGTGGTTTGATATCGACTGCTGTCTCCGAGCCATCTTTAAGATATTGTAGTGATTTATTCTATATTTGCTCACTGAGTCTTATCTTGTTTTGTTTTCTTTCAATATACATACATGGGCTACTAGATTGTGCTGTCTTGATTGTTGTAGCCCTTGAATCACTTATGTACTATTACCAGCTGGTTTAGGCTGTTACCAGATATGTAAGCCTAAGAGTCCATTCACTATTCTTGAGTAGAATCTGATTTTGGGTCATCAAGTGTGTGGTGCAGACTGTCACCTATCCACCTAAAGAGGTAGTGGTGATAGTTGTGTGCACCAGATTCTAGTAGCAGCAGGGGGCCACACTCCAGGGGGGCAGGATGCTGACAGGCTTCCCCTAAGTGCCAGTGAGGTAAGTGTGTCTCTATTCCTAAAGCACTTTGGTGGTTGGGCTCTGCAGCTGTACCTTAGGCCCCCAATGCAAGTACCTCCACAGATTGGTAGGTGTCACCCTCCTTAGACCTAAGGCAGGAGGCTAGGTGGTCTGGGGGGAGCTTCAGCCCTCAGTTCCCTGATGTAGTTCAGTGAGGGCTCTGTTGAATATGCAGAGATATCAGACCTGGCAAACTTGTCTTTCCAGTAATCAGCTAAAACAATTACAGTCAGATCCCTATCAGAATTGCCTTTGCATTATAATAGCCACCTTGTTCCCTGTAGGGATGAAAGCCCAAGACTGTGGATCACATATGTTTGGCTGGAGCTGGTTCTGTGTTTTTAGTCCAATTAGGGAAGGATTTTTGGTCCCTGGGTTTTTTGTAGCTGCTCCTCTCAGGCCAGGAGAATAGGTTAGGAAAAGACCAAAAAGAAAGAAAGAAAGAGAGAGAAAGAAAGAAAAACCACAGTGTACTTCACTCACTGGCTCAGGAAATTCCAATGTTAATGAAGCTGCCTGGGAAGGGGAGGGGAGGGTTCGGATAAATTGGAGAGAGTAGCACCCCAGAATATAGACAAAGTTACTTATCTTGCTTGGAATGACTGTTTTATCTGAGATTCCCGAGGGGCATGTTGACTGTGTGCGCTGGCTGGGTAGAGATTGCCCCCGAGAGTCAGGCCCACGTCCTGGCTTGTGCTGTATCAGAAGCCGTGGTCATTTCCTCTGCTCCCAGTCCAAAGCCCAGTGCCAAGGTTCCCCGGCTGGGACGCTGCACTCCAGGCTCCAAAACCAGTTGCTGCCTTCCGGTGACTTCTCTTCCTGTCAGCCGCGTCACTGCGCTGCCTGTGTGCACTGGCTGGGCTTCCCCTGAGGTCACTTCTGGGGGCTAGGGCTGCGTCCCCTGTTTGCGCCGTCTCAGGATGACATGCTCAGCTCCCCTACGTCCAGTCCAAAGCCCGGCACCAAGGTTTCTTGACTTGGACACTAGCTCCAGTTTCCGAAAACAGTCATTGCTTCCCCGCGGTTGTTCGTTCTCAGTCTCTGTCACTCAGGTCAACCCTTTAGATCTGGGTTTGATGGTCAGGGTTCGTAGATTGTCATGTATGTGATTGATTCACTTCTTTTTCCGAGTCTTTGTTGCAAGAGGGATCCGAGGTAGCTTCTACCTAGTCAGCCATCTTGGCCCCCTGGTCTTTTTTTTTAAAAAAAAAACTATAGTTGTTACGAATATACACTTTGGAATTGTATTCAAATCTCATCTTCATCATTGACTAACTGAATGACCTTGTGAATATTAGTTAACTTCTGTAAACCTCACTTTTCTCATCTGCAAAATGGGGATTATATTATAATGTTTGACTTATAGGATCATTGTGAAATATTCAAGACGAAATTAAGAAAACATTCCTAATATGTTTGGGGAATTCAATAAATATACTTTAAGCACATACTGTGTGCAGTATAAGGAGCCCAGGTGGTGCAGTGGTTAAAGTAATTGCTGACTGGATAGTTCAAAACCGGCAGCAGCTCCACAGAAGAAAGATGTGGCTGTCTGCTTCTGTAGAGATTTACAGCCTTGGGAGCCCTACAGGATCGATATGAGTTGGAATCGACTCAACGGCAGTGGGTTTGGGTTTGGGTGTGTTAGTATATGCTGAATACTGAAGATACAGCAGTGAACAAGACAAAGGAGGTCCTGTACTCATGTAATTTATGTTCTGCAGAAGATAGAAAATTACCAAGGAAACAAACAAATACATAATAATGTTATAGATAGTAATAAATGCGTTGAAGACAAATAAGGTAGATCAGGGAAAAGAAAGTGAAGAAGTCGAGAAAGGACTCCTTGAGGAAGTGACATTAAATAAAAAATGGTAATTTCAAAAATTTAGCTGAACTCCCGTGTAGCCAAAGAGAGGCCTTCAAGAGATGGGCGGATGTGTTAAGGACTTCTCTCCTCACACACAAATAGAGGCAGGCACAACCTAAAAAACAAGAGAACAAAAAAGGAACAAACATTGCTCTGTCTATATACAAACTTTTCTTTTCACTGGAAAATCAGAGCAATCTGCATATTATGCTACATTTAAGGAAATGTTTTTCTTGTGGTGACTCCAAGCTCCCTTCAAGAGAACGTGGTATGGGTCATAGCTGATTCTCAAGCTCCACCACTTTGGATCCATCCCTGCATTCATTCTGAGCCCATGCTACTACTAAGCTGTTCCCATGCAATGATTGAAAATGGTGTGTGTACTAGAATAGGGTCATTCCTGCCTGATGCAAGAATCCTCTAACGGGCAACTTTTGCTTGGACTCCCCATTGCTTTGGCCAAGACTTTTCTTAGAGCAGCCTAGTGATCTGATACTCTTTCTAACCATCCCCTCTTCCCTTCTCTCCATTCTCATGTGTCAGACCTGCATTGTGGTCTCAAGATTCTCCCTGCCTATTTCTCCTTCCTCTTTTATCCTTCACAAGCATTTTTCCCCAATACATATTTTGCTCATCTAATCTTGTCTTGGTGTCTGCTTTATGAAAGACCTGAAATGACACAGATAGACCTGGAGTGGTCATAAAAAACAGGTGATTTGATGAGGTTTGCAGGTCTGGGATGATGTAGAAGAGGCAGGCACAGAGCAGGGCTTACTAACAGGCAGGAGGCTGAGGTCATATGGTGTCGCTTAGCCACCAGAAGCCAGGGAGGCTCAATTATCATAATGATTGGCAAGGTCAGAAGGGCAGCTAAACGGGCTTGACCCACAGGATGTTGTGGAGATAATTAACAGAACATTGGTTTCTTTGGGAAAGATAGTCAGCTAACTAGGTGCTTCTTAACTTCTACAAGTAAGAAAAAAAAAAAGTAAGAGAAAGCAAAAATGGAAGAGCAGAAGGCTGATGGCAATCAGCCAATAAAAACATTTTGATCTCTTGCTCAGTTCTAGACTTGAGCCAATTTTCACATTCAGAACCCATTGACTGAAGAGGTGGCTGGATCCCTAGGAGAAAGAACCTTGCAGCACTTCAGCAATGATTCCTGTAATGATTCTGAAGCCCATCCTCCTAAAGGACCTGTAACCATTTACTTACATTGGGGAAAGGACCATACCCAAATCTTTTGAGGACATTTGAACACAGGGTCTGAACTGACATTAGCATCTGGACACTCAAAGCATTATCATGGTCTCCCAGGTAGAATGGGGGATCATTTGGGCCAAGTAACAAATAGAGTCCTGGATAAAGTCCAGTTCACACTGGATCTACTGTTTCTACAGAATCGCCCACTGGTTATTTTCCAAGTCCTAGAGTATATAATTGGGATTGACACACTTGATAGTTAGAGTCCTCACATTGGATTCTTGGCCTGTGAGGCAAGAGCTATCATAGAGGGGAAGGCCAAGTAGAAGCCTCTGAAACTGGATTCCCCCAACCCCAGTCAAGATAGTAAGATATCACATCCTAGGGGATCGCAAGATAAGTAATACCATCCAAAGCCAAAAGAATATATAGATAGTGGTCTTTTTCATATCTTTCTTTTATTCACCCATCTGAACCTTGCAGAAACTGGATAGATCCAGGAAAATGACTGTAGACTGCTACATGCTCAACCAAACACTAGTCCTAATTTCAGCTGCGATGTTGGATGTGGCATTGTTGCTAAATCAGATTAATAATGCCTTAGGTAAATCGTAAGGAGCCATTGGCTTGGAAAATATGTGGGTTTCTTTTCTTTTTTTTTTTCTCTATTCCTATCAGTAAATAATGGGCTCAAGCATAATATCAATTGTGAGGATGACGCAGGACAGGGCAGTGTTTCGTTCTGTTGTGCGTAGGGTTGCTATAAGTCAAAACCAACTTGATGGCACCTAACAACAACAGCAATCAGTAAATAGAAATTAGAAGTAGTTTGAGCCTATATGGAATGGACAGGGAAATTCATTTACAATTTTGCTCCAGGCTTCTGTTAACTCTCTTACCTTCAGTCATAATGTCAGGCAAATAGATCTAGAAAGTCTGGACATGCCATAACATCATATCAATCTACTACATCAATGCCACCATGCTGACTGAGCAGGACAAGCAAGAGGTGGCTAGTAAATTGGAGGACTTGGTAAGGAACAGGCACTCCTAAGGGTGGGAGATGATCCCCATGAAGAGCCAGTGACATGCCACATCCGGAAGTATTTAGGGGTCTAGTAGTCAGGAGTAGGCATGGATATCCCCTCCAAAATGAATAACAATTTGCTGCACCTTGCATTCATTTCCACAAACAGAGCACAATACCTGGTTTACCTCCTTGGCTTTAAAGGCAAGATATTTTATACAAGAATACTGCTCTGTCCCATACACCAGGTTAACACAGAAGCCGCCCATCTTGAGTGGAGCCCAGAGCAGTAACGGGTTCTGAAGCAGATTCAGGCTGTAATGTAAGCAGCCTTGGTGCTTGGGCTATAAAATTCAACTGCCTCTATGGTGTTGGAGGTGTCAATGGTGAGAAAAGATCCAGTGTGGAGTCTATGGCAAGCCCTAGTGGGACAAATACCCTTGGTTCTGAAGGAAGGTCGTATCATCTATAGCAGAGTTACATGTCTCTTGAGGAACAGCTCCCATTAAAGGGCCCTAGTAAAAATGGACATGGTACAAATAAAATCAAGCTTGAGTAGGACCAGCAACTAGGTAATCTGCATGAGCATGTAGTCCAGACACCCATGTCACCTTCCATGGTTGCACCAGTACCAGTTCCTCAGCTCACACCTGGGGCTATAAGGGGGCAGGACCTCATACAACCAACTGAAGGAGGAAAAAAATGAGCTTGGCTTAAGAGGAATTGGCCTGGTTCATGAGTATAAGCTAAAAATGCCTGGCAGTTTCCCTAAAGCCACATTCAGGGGAGTCCTTGAAAGGCAGCGAGAAGGGAAAAATATTCCCAAGAAGCAGAGATTCAATGGTGCACCTGGTAAAGAAGGAGAAGTAGCCCAATGTGAGAGTACATAGAGATTCCTGGACTGAGGCTGATGGTCTGGCTGACTAGAAAGAAAAAGACTGTAATACTGGAGACAAGGATTGATGAGGTAGAAGCATGTGGATGGACATATGGAAGTGGAAATAAAGTGTGAAGATTTCTATAGTAAGTGTTAATGCCCACCAAAAAGCATCTCTTCGCAGAAGAGATACTCAACAACCAAGCAGACAAAATAACTTGGTCAATGACATTAGCTCCCTTCATTATCAAGCTCCCTGGAACCAGCTCAATGGACATGTGACTAGAATGTGGCCACGATGTCAGAATTGGAGGCTATACATGGGCCCAACAGCGTGGACATCCATTTCCCAAGGGCAACCTAGCTAACTTTGATTAGTGAGTTCAGGAAGTCTGCCCACCCCTGGACCATGTGATAGCTTTGAAGGTCCTCTGATTTAAAAGGTATACCTGAGGACCCAAAATTCGCTATCTCTTGTTGTCTCCCCGCTGGGAAGCTGGTTGGATGGTATACTTCATATTCTGTAGTTTTGGGCTGAAGACAGTAGCCCATCCTTGGCAGCGCATGTTTAGAACATATTTTTAAAACACAAAGAAGATAGTATTTGAAATTCAAATTTGTGTCATTCAAATCATATAAACTCAAGCTTCATTTAAGAGACTTATTAAAAAGAAGGTTCACTAACCAAATCGTTTGAACACAGACTTGCTTTGTAGTTTTTCTGATCAACCTTTTTAGGCAGTTGTTTCCATCACAAAGTCTCACTTTTGTTGTTGACTTTAGCTAAAACCATAAAATCCCATCAATGCGCTATCGTCAAGAGAACCTTATGGCAAAGCCAAGAAATGTTACTACTCCATGGTAGTAAAAGCCAGTAGGTTTGCATACATCAAATTCCTTAATAGAACAGACTGGAACTGCATGGAGGACGTTCTGTTTCAGCCTTGTTTTGTCAGTTTGAAGCAAAAGAACTCAAACTGTAATTCATCAGCTTGAAAGGTGACTACTCGGAACAGCCAGAATGATTTGCTGAAGCACATGGCAATTGGGACAAAAATTGCCTGTTTCTGTCAAATCCCACAGGGAGAAACATTTTGAAATCCGTCCTGCCTGGAGCTGATTGCACTGTTTCATAAGACAGTTCATCCTATCTCCCACCTGGGGACTGCTTCAACCCATCCATTGTTTTGTTTTGTTTTGTTTCTCACAGTAAACCAATTTATTATCAGTGAATCACAGAGGGGGAGAGAATTTGTCTGGAGGTGGTGAGGAGGACATTCTATTTATCTGACTATACCTGTAACCATACACATCCTAGATTACAGAATGGCAGTTTATATTATTCATATTTAATAGGAATTGAAAGAAGGGCTTTGTTGCAGTGGGGTGAAATAGGCATTGAATGGTAACAGAGAAGCTTTTCAGTTTGTCAAGCATAATGCAGGCTTCCTAGAATTAACTTTAGATTATATATTTGTAGAAAATATTTTATTCATAGGCAGTGAACAATTAGGTATGGAATTTGTATATTGTCAAAGAAATCTTTGGCAACCTGTAAAGGGACATTAAAACTATCTAGTCACTCCTCAAGGAGGCACACATTCCTTCAAGTTCAGGAAGAAAGTGGCCAGAAAGACTATAACCCAGCACCATCAAGTCAATTCTGACTCATAGCGACCCTATAGGACAGAGGAGAACTGCCCCACAGAGTTTCCAAGGAGCGCCTGGCAGATTTGAACTGCCGACTATATTGGGTCCATATTACAGACAGCCTTCAGAAAAGCTTTGGGTGAGCAATGGTGGCATCTCCTCTTTAAGGGTCCTCCTCAAAATGATTTCCCAGTTAATGCATGTTAGAACAATGCTCACTCTGTCATAAATCAAATTTCCATATCCGTGGGTTTTTTGGGGGAGTAGTCTATTATGTTCCCTTGAAGGAGCCCTGGTGGTGCAATAGTTACACACCCAGCTGCTAACCAAAAGGTCTGCGGTTCAAACCCACCTAGCAGCTCCACGAGAGAAAGACCTGGTGATTTGCTTCCATAAAGATTGCAGCCTAAAAAACCCTATGAGGCAGTTCTACTCTGTCACATGGGGTCCTTACGAGTTGCAATCTACTCAATAACACCTAACAACAACAAAAATATTATGTTCCCTTGGTGTCTACCTCCGCACCAATACTACACTATTATGTTTTATTATAAGGAGCCCTGGTGGTGAAACAGTTAAGCTCTGGGCTGTTAACCTAAAGGTTGGTGATTTGAACCCACCCAGTGGCTCTGTAGGAGAAAGGTCTGGAGACCTGCTCCTGAATGACAACAACATATTTTATCACAGCTCGATCTGGTAGGACATGTCTTCCTACCTTGATCTTCTATTTCAGGAGTCTCTTATCTTTTGAGGAGGCTCTTTACTTTTCCTTATACATAGTTTACCTGTAGATTCTTTTGGTATTTTCAAATAAATAATAATATCATTTGCAAATAATGACAGTTTTATCTCTTCCTTTCTATTACTTTGTTTTAAATTATTTATTTTATTCAATATTAGATAGGAGTAGGAATAGTGGATATTGAAGTTGTCAAGGATTTCACTTTACTTGGATCCACAATCAAAACCCACAAAAGCAACAGTCAGTAAATCAAACACATTGCGTTGGGGAAATCTGTTGCAAAAGACCTCTTTGAAATGTTAAAAAACAAAGATGTCGCCTTGAAACCTAAGGTGCGCCTGACCCAAGCCATGATGTTTTCGGTCATCTCATATGCATGCGAAAGCTGGACGATGAATAAGGAAGACCAAAGAATTTGAATTGTGATGCTGGCAAAGAATATTGAATATACCAAGGACTGCCAAAAGAATAAACAAATCTGTCTTGGAGGAAGTACAAACAGAATGCTCCTTAGAAGCAAGGATGGCGAGACTGCGTCTTATATACTTTGGACATGTTGTCAGGAGGGATCATTCCCTGGAGAAGGACATTATGCTTGGTAAGGTGAAGGGTCAGTGAGAAAGAAGAAGACCCTCAACGAGATGGATTGACATAGTGGCTTTAATAATGGGCTCAGACATAGCAACGATTGTGAGGATGGCGCAAGACGGGTTAGTATTTTTGTTGTACGTAGGGTTGCTGTAAATCAGAACAAATGTGACAGCACTTAGCAACAGCAACAACATGTTTCATAATGGTGATAAATAAATGAAATACACCCTCCTTCGTAAAAACAACTATAGTAGTGCAGTGCACTGAATTGCTTCATATGGCCCTGCTAGCCATAGCCTTTCTGACTCACACAGGATGATTGAGTGGGATTATGTAAATAAGGTATATGGAACCCTGACAAAGGGAATGTTCAGTTTTGCCACCCTGCTAGGCTTAAAATTAGCCATCCCAGAGACACAGACGGGAGGAGAGGGTCTCACCATCAACAAGAGAACAGAGCCAGGAGAGGAGCACGTCCTTTGGATCCAGGACCCCTGCGCTGATAAGCTTCTGGAACCAGGAGTCTGAGAGAGCTGTAACACCGAAGATAGCAAGAAGCTGCAGCAGACAAAAGGCAGCAGCAGATGCAGGAGACTGGCAGAAGATGGTGTGCTGGGCTTCCCAGCCCACAGGGCGAGAAAGCTGAGTGTCTTCAGTAAGAAGGCTTGCTGGCAGAGTAAGGTGCCTCTGGGCACTTGGTGGAGCTAGATTTACTGATCCACCGAGCTAGAGCTGAGCGCTTTTGAGCTGAGGCTTACTGGCTGAGTGGGGTGCACCTGGACACTTTTCAGCAGAGCTAAAAGAGCTTTATAACTCTTGCCAGAGCAGGGCAGAGGCCAAGGGGCCAAGGGCCACTAAGAGACCTGCCTGCGGGCTGTACTGATCAAAGAACTGTATCCTAAGCATTCCTAAATCTGAATTGTAACCTGTTACATCTCTAATAAACCCCATAATCATGAGCATTGTCTGTGAGTTCTGTGTGGCCATTGCAACAAAGGATCAACCCAGCGGAGAAGTAGGGAGTGCTGTGGGAGGGACAGATGCTGTCAAAATTGGTTAAAAAAAAGGGGGGTGCTGGCGAGAAGAGGTATGTCTGACCTCTACATTATAGGAATAAGACTTGGGCTGTTGATCTTGACTTGTGAAGTTAAAGGAGGTCAGCCTCCTCTGCCACAACATTTTACAAATTGCTATGATAACACACATTCACATACACACACACATACACCTGTTTGAATGCATTTGAGAGCAACCAGTACAGTCAGGAATTGAGAACTACAATCCTTGAGAGAATGGAAGTATTCAAGGTAAAATCCATACTTACCTGACTTTTCACATGAGAATAATTTCCAAATGAATAAGAAACCTCAGACATAAAATGGTAGTTTTACTAGGCTAAGCGGACAGAAATTCATTCAATTTTTGGCCAACTCCTAAGTAACATTGCAGGGTAAAACTCCAACAAACCCAGCACACACCAGCAGCAGCAAAACTAAAGAACTAGCAGAGATTTTGTTGTTGTGTTGTTGTCTGTTGAGTCGATTCCAAATCATAGTGACCCTATAGAACTGAGTAGGACTGCCCCATAGGGTTTCCTAGGCTGTAATCTTTACAGGAGCTGATCACCAAGTCTCTTCTCCTACAAAGCTGTCTGAGCTGCCCACCTTTGGGTTAGCAGTTGAGTGTTTAACTATTCCTCCTGCAGAGATTTTAGCACCTGAAAAATGCTGGAAAAACAGAGGTTAAAGTTCAAGTTTGCCACTCTGTTGTTGATTCTGACTCATAGCAGCCCCATATGGTTTCCAAGACTGTAACTTTCTATGGAAGCAGACTGCCACATCTTTCTCCCGCAGAGCCGCTGCTGGTTTCAATCCACCAAACTCTCGGCTAGCAGTCGATCGCTTTAACCACTGCACCACCAGTGATATATATACATAGATAGACATATACACACACACACATGCATATACAAAGACAAATATGTATACATATATCATATGTGTATATTCATATGAATATACATATAAATATTTTAAGGAATTTAAACATTTTCCTATGTAATTATACATTTTTCTAAAAGATCATTGTTTTAAATAGTTATATGGTAATACATCATATCATGATATCAGTCTCTACTGTTATATTCCACACTCTGACTATTCTCATTTTAAATTCATGACCATGAACTGCAAGTGCGTCTTTAATGTTGCCTGGCATTCATAGATCATTTCCTTGGTCCATTTTCTGTTTTAGATAAATGTTTCACATCTTCTCTTTCTTCAAATCATACCACCTCCTCCTACAACCAGATCACCTTATACCTAGTCGCTGTGTTTCCTACTTTCCTGACAATATTGAAACAATTTGTGTTGGGAATTGTTCTGTCTTTTTATATTCTCTAGAAAAATTTGTGTAAAATTAGCATTATATATTCCTTGGGTCATCAATTCTTCTAAAAATTTAAGGTTGGTTTAATGTTCAAAAATCAATCAATGTAATTCATAATATTAATAGAATAAAGGAGAAAACTATGGTAATATTAATAGATGCTCTAATGATCAATTATCATGGGACAATTAATTAGTACTTAAATGCAGTTTGGTAAATATACATCTTTCAAAATTATGGTAAATTGAGATAAAAATAATAACAAGGTTTCTGGGAGTCAAAGAGAAACTATCCACATGTTCTAAACAACAGTATTCATTTTTACTTGGGAGTTGGGTGACTTGTTCAGGGTTACACACCAGTTAGTGGAACAGCATAGATAAGAAACTTCACCTATTCACTCCAAGTTCAGGATTATTTCCCTTTGCCCTTGGTTTGCTGAATATTTAGCACAGAATTAGTTTTTCTCCCGCACTTTTTGTTGTTGTTGTTGTTAGGTTCCATCGAGTTGGTTCCGACTCGTCGTGATCCTATGCACATCAGAACGAAATGCTGCCCGGACCTCCTCCATCTTCACAATTGTTGCTATGCTTGAGCCCATCATTGCAGCCACTGTATCAATCCATCTTGTTAAGGGTCTTCCTCTTTTTTGCCGACCCTGTACTTTACCAAGCATGATGTCCTTCTCCAGGGATTGATCCCACCTGACAACATGTCCAAAGTATGTGAGACCCAGTCTTGCCATCCGTGCTTCCAAGGAGCATACTGGTTGTGCTTCTTCCAAAACAGATTTGTTTGTTCTTTTGGCAGTCCATGGTATACTGAATATTCTTTGCCAACACCACAATTCAAAGGCATCAATTTTTCTTTCGTCTTTCTTATTCATTGTCCAGCTTTCACGTGCAAATGAGGCAACTAAAAACATCACGGCTTGGGTTCTGGCACACCTTAGTCCTCAAGGTGACATCTTCACTTTTTAACACTTTAAGGAGATCTCTTGCAGCCAATTTGCCCAATGTAATGTATCTTTTGATTTCTTGACTGCTGCTTTTGTGGGTCTTGATTGTGGATCCAAGTAAAATGAAATCCTTGACAACCTCAATCTTTTCTCCATTTATCATGGTGTTGCTTATTGGTTCAGTTGTGAGGATTTTTGTTTTTTTTTTTTTATGTTGAAGTATAGTCCATACTGAAGGCTGTGGTCTTTGATCTTCGTCAGTAAGTGCTTCAAGTCCTCTTCATTTTCAGCAAGCAAAGTTGTGTCATCTGCATAACGCAAGTTGTTAATGAGTCTTCCTCCAATCCTGATGCCCCATTCTTCTTCATACAGTCCAGCTTTTCCAATTACTTGCCCAGCACTCAGATTGAATAGGTATGGTGAAAGGATACAACCCTGAGGCACACCTTTCCTGACTTTAAATAATGCAATATCCCCTTGTTCTGTTCGAATGACTGCTTCTTGATCCTTGTACAGATTCCTCATGAGCACAATTAAGTGTTCAGGAATTCCCATTCTTTGCAATATTATCCATAATTTTGTTATGATCCACATAGTCCAATGCCTTAGTATAGTCAATAAAATGCAGGTAAACATCCTTCTGGTGTTCTCTGCTTTCAGCCAGGATCCCTCTGACATCAGCAATGATATCCCTGGTTCACGTCCTCTTCTAAATCCGGCTTGAGTTTCTGGCAGTTTCCTGTCGACATACTGCTGCAGTCACTTTTGAATGATCTTCAGCAAAATTTTGCTTGCATATGTTATTAATGATATTATTCGCTAATTTCCACATTCAGTTGGATCACCTTTCTTGGGAATGGACATAAATATAGATCTCTCCCAGTCGGTTGGTCAGGTAGCTGTCTTCCAAATTTCTTGGCATATACAAGTGAGCACTTCCAGGCTGCATCTGTTTGTTGAAACATCTCAGTTGGTATTCCGTCAATTCCTGGAGCCTTGTTTTTTGGCCAATGCCTTCAGTGAGAACTTGGACTTCTTCCTTCAGTACCATTAGTTCCTGATCATATGTTACCTTGTGAAATGGTTGAATGTTGACCAATTCTTTTTGGTATAGTGACTCTGTGTATTCCTTCCATCTTCTTTTGGTACTTCCTGCATCGTTTAATATTTTCCTCATAGAATCCTTCAGTATTGCAACTCGAGGCTTGATTTTTTTCTTCAGTTCTTTCAGCTTGAGAAATGCCGAGTGTGTTCTTCCCTTTTGGTTTTCTATCTCCAGGTCTTTGTACATGTCATCAAAATACTCTGTTTTCTGGAGCTGCCCTTTGAAATCTTCCCTGCACTTTTAATCATACCAAAATAAGGGATCAGAATAAAGCCACCCCATCTGCATTACCAGAGCAGAGAACAAAAATGCAAAGAGCAGAAATCATGCAGCTTCAGGGACAAATGGAGTCCCTCTGTAGTGCACATTGTTAACATGCTAGGCTGCTAACCAAAAGGCTGGAGGTTTGAGTACCCAAGGGCACCTTTTAAAAAAGTCCTGGTGATCTACTTCAAAAAAATCAGTCATTGAAAACCCTATGGAGCACAGTTTTACTCTGACACACATGGAGTCACCATGAGTCAGAAATAACTCCTTGGCAACTGGTTGATCAAGGCCACACAGGATATATGTCTGATTCAGCCCATTAGAATATAAGCTTTGTGAAGATAGGGACTACTGTCTAATTTCGTCTCGGATCCTAAGTGCCTAGAACAACACCTGATATGTTATGGGACTTCAGTAAACATTCGTAGAATAAGTCATTGTAAAAGCTATTCAGTAAATTAAGATCTATAGGTATATTTGTGTATGTATATTCTTGCACATAATTTAAAGCTGAAAGAAATGACTCTATATCTTGATTGTAGTGGTGATTACCTTACTGTATGCAGTAGTCAAGATGCAAAGAAGTTTAAACTAAAAAGAATGAAATTTACTGTATATATATTTTAAAAGTACAAAATAGTTTTTAAAGTGTTGTGAAATAACAAAAGTAAAAAAAACAAAATATTGACAGGAAGCTCATATGCCAACTGTTAAACCCTCTTTATATTATGGAGAGATAGAAATCCATATTGAGTTATGAGCAGCGTCAGGACTAAAATCCACAGTCTGAACTCCAAGGACAGAACTTCTTCCTCCTCCGTGTTGGCTCAGGCAGAGAAGAATTGAACTGAGCTGAACTGAGCCATAATGACTGCTTTGCAACATTTATTAAAAAAAATACATCCAGCACTGCGGTGCGATGGAACTCTTTTGTGTAGCCTTTCTAGCCATGGTCTTGTAACTCACACCCAAGTGATTGCGTGGAACTGTGTGATAGGGTAATTGTGGCACACCAAAGGAATTGGTCAGTTTTGCCATCCTTCTGGGTTTGAAATGAGCCAACCCAGAGGCAAGAGAGAGAGAGGATCACACACCACCAATGAAGAACATCCAAGAGCCAGCCTGTCCTTTGGACCCAGGATCCCTGCACTGAGAAGCTCCTGGACCCAGGAGACAGAGAGAGCTGTAACACTGAAACCAGAGAGAAGCGGCAGCAGAGACCTGGCAGCAGGAGATGGCATGGTGGGCTTCCCAGTCCATGGAACAAGAAAGCTGAGTTCCTTCGGGCAGAGGCTGAGGGCCAGGGAGAGGTATGCCTGTGAACATTACTGGGAGGAGGCTGTCCTGATGGAAGAACTGTATCCTGAACCTGAATTATAACCTATTATTCCCTAATCAATCCCATAATTGTGAGTATTGTCTGTGAGTTCTGTGTGGCCATTGCAATAAATTATCCAGCCCAGCAGAGAAGTAGAGAGTACTGTGGGAGGGGCGGCTGGTGTCAGAATTGGTAAGATGGCAGAGAGGGGAGGCAAGTCGGAACTCCACCTCATAGGAATCAGCCTTGGGCTGGTGATCTTGATTCTCCTTCCTTTTGTGAAGTTAGAAGAGGTCAGACGTGGCACTCATGCTGTTTTTACAGACAAACTGTACACAGCACTCCCTGTTCGTCCCTACTAGATTGACAGACTGTAAGAGAGGGAGCAAACTTTGTGGCTGTACAGCCAGCACCTTGCACAGAGCCTGATGTATAGAAAACTTAAACTTCCTAAGAGAGTATAGCTTTACGCTAGTCTTGGAACAAGGAAACTCTTCACCTGGGGACCATCTGTTACATTATTTTGATTCTTCCTGGACCCTTGATAGCTGTTAGCTCACATCCTACTCATTCCCATTGTGTTGAGTCAATTGTGACTCAGAGCAACCCTATAGCACTTCCTACAGTGCCATTTAAAAAAGTACTTGCCTTAAATGATAGTTAAGTGATAGGAAGTCTTCACATGGTTTATCTTCAATTGCTCTCACCCTAGAAAAAAGAGAGGATTAAAAAAAGGCAAAGTTATACAGTCACAGATGGCCACAAATCTTTAAGCAGTGTATTATCCTTCAGTGGCTTTGCAAACTTATGGAAACCTCTGAAAATCTCTATCACAGATCTATTGCAAAGACAGACGAGTAGGGTTCTCCAAACATTTAACTGGGGCCCATTATCAAGCTGATGTCCAGTAGTTGGAGAGGCTGCCTTCTTGATGTCAATGTCTGCCTTATCCTTGCTTCCTTCAGGAAGCCAGTGAGAGGTTCATAGAATAGGAGTAGAAGCTGCATTTTATGGGTTTTTTTGTTTGTTTGTTTTGTTTTATCCCTAGTCCCTCCTGCCCCCTCATGGCTATACACCCACACACCACACTTATTCCCTTAGTCTCATAGCTCCCTAGGAGGAGATTTAGTTTTCCTAGCACCTTTGTGGGAGTCTCTGGGTGGTTCAAACAGCTAATGCACTCCCTTGCTAGCCAAGTGTTGGCAGTTTGAGCCTACCCTTGGAAGGAGGTCCTGGTGATCTACTTTCAGAAAATCAGCCATTGAAACCCCTATGGGGCATAGTTCTCTTTGACACACGTGGGGTTACCATGAGTCAAAGTTGACTAGATGGCACTGATAAAGTGCCTTTGGGAAAGGCTAGTCATGGGAAGGTGGAGTGCCTCATTTTAGGCGCAGTGTAACTAAATCGGAAACCTGGTGGTGTAGTGGTTAAGATTTCAGCCGCTAACCAAAAGGTTGGCAGTTCGAATCCACCAGGTGCTTCCTGGAAACTCTATGAGGCAGTTCTGCTCTGTCCTTGCCTCGGCAGCAGAGGGTTTGGTTTGGTTTCGGTGTATAACTAAATCAGATGTTTGCTTCATTCACCAGCAGCCGCTTCTATCAGTCTCCACTGTGAGAGAATTCAGCAGGACTTTATTTCACATTATTTCCATGAGTTTCATAGTCCCCTTGGTAACTTTTTTCAGGCTTTTGCTTTATGTCATCATTTCCTTCTCCCCACCCCCTACTTTATACCTCCTTTCTGATTTAATGTTACACATAAAAGAATTGAGCATTAATCTTTGCTTCACCACAGGTGGTGAGAGCATAGTTCTTTTCATTAGTCTTTCAAAGTGAAAGATAAAGGAAAAGCTAACAGTATAATTAATGATAAAAATTAAAAAGACTTAAATAGATTGAATACCTATGAGGTGGGCCCCTGCGAGGCTTTTCATTAAACACTAATTTCTGACAGTCACAGAGAAGGGAGGTCAGCTCATCTTTTCTGCTTCTGGGAGGTGATTTTAGAAAGAGCTGTAAAGAATTTTGAAGGGTGGGGACCCATTAATTTTCAATGTGTATGGGCAGAGCTCCAGAGAGGGTCTAAGGAACCTCTTATCCTCCTGGTTCCTTTCTGCCTGTGGGGTGGGGAGGGGGCGGGGGGGAGCAACAAAGCGCAGCTGGGTTTTGTTTGTTTGTTATTTATTGATTTTTAGATAGCAAAGGGCCAAATACTTGAAGAACACCAACACGTGGGGTAGTGCCTTCCCTGGGCGATCCTCATAAACCAAAGGTGGCAGAGAAATGAAGAAGAATATCTTAGTTTCCTAGGGCTGATATAACAAAAATACCACAAGTGGGTGGGTAAAGGACAGAAAGCAAGAACAAAACCAAAAACAGTATCAAATAGAAACAGTTTCACCAGTGGTCAAAGAATGAGTGTTTACTCTGGTAATCTGATTACACCATTTCACATGTCAGTAGTTCTAATACTGAGAGTGGGAGAGGGGCAGGCAAACTGAAGGAATCTCAGCTTGAGTACTCTTTCCTATAAGATCATGCTAAGGGTAGGATGGCCTAGTAGTACGTAGGCTTGGCACTTGTCACAGTAAAAATACAAAACACTGGAGTCCTTGGGTGGTGTAAATAGTTGACACACATGGCTGCTAACTAAAAAGTTGGAGGTTTGAGTCCATGCTAAGGTACCTTAAAAGAAAGGCCTGGTGACATACTTATGAAAAATCAGCTATTGAAACCTCTATGGAGCTACAGTTCAACTCTTACCTACATGGGGTCACCATGAAGCCAGACTTGAAAACAACTGGTTTAGGATGGCCATATGTAATCTACTGTCCAAACTGGGACACATGTAAGCCTAAAATATGGCACTGTTAATAATTGTGCCGTACAAGAGAGTTTAGTGTTGACATTTTGTAAGCATTAAGAAGAGACGATCTAGGTTCAGGGACAGTGTCTTTGACCTAGAGGCAAAGGTTTGGTTTAGGTCACCAGGTTGTTCACTAAGTGTATCCCCTTGGTAAGTAACTGACCTCCCCAAACTCCTGATACCTCATCTATAAATAACATTCTAGTCACTTTGTACAACATTGTTAAGATCAAATTAAATATAAAACCAAAAAACCAAACCCACTGCCATCAAATCACTTCCAACTCATAGCCACCCTATAGGACAGAGTAGAACTGCCCCATATTGTTTCCAAGGAGCGCCTGGTGGATTTGAACTGCTGACTTTTTGGTTAGTAGCTGTGGCTCTTAACCACTATGCCACCAGGTTTACCAAATGAACTTGGAACTATGGTGTACTATGCCAGATTATTTCGGTTGTTAGAGATGGTATTGGACAAAGTGTAAAAGAAATAGTAAGAATACGGGTAATTCTTTTAAATCATTTATCAAGTAAAAACAAAAATTGAACTAGACATCTGTTTTGTGCTCCTGCTTCTTTATGCAGTTGGTGATCTTAAGATAATCCCAGACCAATGTGTTAAAAATAATTTTAGACAGAAGAAATGAAGGTTAATTAGCAACTTTGTGTATTTTACCATTTGATTCAATCATGTATTCACTCTTTGCACAGTATGTGTTGTGGCAGACACCCTTCCAGGGGTTAGAGATTCCGTAGTCAGATGGAGGTCGATACTCTACTATGGCTTTCGTTCTATTGAGATCAACAAAAATCAACAAGCGCTACGGATTGAATTGTGTCCCCCCAAAATATGCCTATGGTTATAATCCCACTTGGGAATGGGCTGTCTTTGTTATGTTAATGAGGCAGGATTAGTACAGGGTGTGTTTTGAGTCAACCTCTTACAAGATATAAAAGGAGCAAATTAAGCAAGCAGAGATGTGGGAAGATAGACGCCAAACCACATGGAGATCTCCAAGAACGAGGAAACAGAAGCTGAAGAGACAAAAACCTTTCCCAAAGCCAGCAGAGAAAGAAAGCCTTCCCCTAGAGCTGGCACTCTGAATTCAGACTTCTATCCTCCTCCTGAACTGTGAGAAAATAAATTTCTACTTGTTACCATTACGTATTTGTGGTATTTCTCTTATAGCAGCACTAGATAACTAATACATTGTGGTATTTCTCTTATAGCAGCAGCACTAGATACCTAAAATACAATTTGGTACTGAGAAGTGGGAGTGCTGCTCTAACAGATACCTAAATTGTGCAAGTGGTTTTGGAGTTGGGTAATGGGTAGAAGCTGGAAGAGTTTTAAGGTGCTTAACAGCAAAAGTGGAAACCCTGGTGGCATAGTGGTTAAGTGCTACAGCTGCTGACCAAAAGGCCAACAGTTCGAATCTGCCAGGCACTCCTTGGAAACTCTGTGGGGCAGTTCTATTCTGTCCTATAGGGTCGCTATGAGTCGGAATCAACTCCACGGCAGCAGGTTAATAGTAAAAGCCCGCATATCTGTCTGTCATACTATGTCTTGTGTGTTGCTATGATGTGGGGAAATATTGAATGACAGAAGAAACATCAAAAGAAGATGGAAGGAATACACAGAGCCACTGTACCAAAAAGAATTTGTGGACGTTGAACCATTTCAGGAGATAGCATATGATCAAGAACCGATGGTACTGAAGGAAGAAGTCCAAGCTGCACTGAAGCAAATAGCAAAAAACAAGTCCCCAGGAATTGACAGAATGCCAGTTAAGATGTTTCAACAAACGGATAGAGCCCTGGAAGTGCTCACTAGTCTGTGTCAAGAAATTTGGAAGACAGCTTCCTCGCCAACTGACTAGAAGAGATTCATATTTGTGTCCATTCCAAAGAAAGGTGATCCAACAGAATAAGGAAATTATTGCAAATATCATTAATATCACACGTAAGTAAAATTTTGCTGAGGATCATTCAAAAGTGGCTGCAGTAGTACATCAGTAGGCAACTTCCAGAAATGCAAGCTGGATTCAGAAGAGGATGTGGAATGAGGGATGTCATTGCTGATGTCAGAAGACTGAAAGCAGAGACTATCAGAAAGACGTTTACCTGTGTTTTATTGACTATGTAAAGGCATTTGACTGTGTGGATCATGACAAATTATGGATAACATTACAAAGAATAGGAATTACAGACACTTAATTGTGTTCTTGAGCAACCTGTACACAGACCAAGAGGCAGTCATTTAAACAAAACAAGGAGATACTGTGTGGTTTAAAGTCAGGAAAGGTGTGCATCATGGTTGTATCCTTTCACCATACTTATTCTATCTGTATGCTGAGCAAATGATCAGAGAGGCTGAACTATATGAAAAAGAACACAGCATTGGGATTGGAAGGCGACTCATTAGCAACCTGCCGTAAGCAGATGATATAACCTTGCTTGGTGAAAGTGAAGGGGGCTTGAAGTAGTTACTGATGAAGATCAAAGAGTATAGCCTTCAGTATGGATTGCACCTCAACATAAAGAAAACAAAAATCCTCACAACTGGACCAATAAACATCATAATGATAAACAGAGAAAAGATTGAAGCTGTCAATGATTTCATGTTACTTGGCTCCACAATCAACACCCATGGAAGCAGCAGTTAAGAAATCAAATGTTGTATTGCATTAGGCAAATCTGCTGCAAAAGACCTCTTTAAAGTGTTGAGAAGCAAGGGTGTCATTTTGAGGACTAAGTGTCACTTTGTGTTACTTTTGTCACTTTGACATAAGCCACAGTATTTTCAATCACCTCATATGCATGTGAAAGCTGCACAATGAATAAGGAAGACCAAGAGAGAATTGATGCTTTTGAATTACGGTGTTGGTGAAGAATATCTTATATACCATGGACTGCCAGAAGAACAAAAAAATCTGTCTTGGAAGAAGTACAACCAGAATGTTCCTTAGAAGCGTGGATGGAAGGACTTCATCTCATGTACTTTGGACATGTTTTCAGAAGAGGACCAGTCCCTGGAGAAGGACACCATGCTTGGTAAAGTAGAGGGTCAGCGAAAAAGAGGAAGTCCCTCAACAAGATGGACTGATGCAGTGGCTGCAACAATGGGCTCAAGTATAACGATTGTGCAGATGGTGCATAACAGGGCAGAGTTTCATTCTGTTGTACATAGAGTCACTGTGAGTCAAAAACTGACTCGATGGCACCTAATAACAACGATAGTAAAAAGCCTAGATTGCCTTGAAGAGGCTGCTGGTAGAATTAGGGATGTCAAAAGTAATTCTGGTGTGTCTCAGAGGAAGTGAGGAGACCCAGAGAGAAAGCCTCTATTGTGTTCGAGAATACATATGGCACCAGTAACATAACGTTGCTAGAAATGTGCATGTTAAATGTGCTTCCGTTGAGACTTTAAAAGAAAATAATGAACATGAGATTGGACAATGGCGGAATGGTGATGCTTTTATGCTATGGCAAAGAACTTGTTTGAATTGTTTGGCGGAAGGTAAAACTTGTAAGTGGTGGACTTGGATATTTGGCTGAGGAGATTTATAAGCAAAATCTTTGAGGGTCTGTGTGGTTTATCCTTGATGCTTATAGTAAAATATGAGAGGAAAGAGATGGACTCAAAAATGAACTGTGCAAAAAAAAAAAAAAAACCTTAAAGATTTATAAAATTCTGTTGTACAAACTAAAGACACAAGTTCAAGAATTTTCACCAAGGATGTGGGTACACAGTGTTTTGTTAAAGAGACTAATCCTGTGACTGATGGATCTAACCAACTGCCACAGCAGATAACCCAACAGCTTAGACCAAAGGGGACTAAAGGAGATGAAAGGAAAGAAAACTGCCCGCCTCTTTGAATTCTACAGGCAAGAAAGAGGCCAAAGGAGCTACATCTGTTGTCCTCCAAGAAAAGAAGGGAACCATCCCCAGAGCAACTTGGAGATCAGAGAACTGTTGGAAGGAGCACTAGAAGAAGGAAGAAGGGCTGCCTCAGTTTCAAAGGGTGGGGCCATGGCCTCCTATGTTTCAAAGAGACAGATCTTCACCAACTCCATTCTAAATGTGGGGCAGCCATTCACAAGTGCCAAGGAATGGGATTGCCGCACAAAGCTGAGAAGGTGGGGCCGCCATACAGAAGAGGCAGAAAAACAGGGCCCTCCAGGGCTGAGGGAATGAGGTTGCTGCTCAGATGGACTAGGAGAATGGGATCACCCAAACCCGAGGGAGCAGAGTTGCTATCCCAGTGGGCCTGGAAGGCTGAGCTGAAGCCCAGGGCTAGGGCCTCCACCCAGTATCCAGAGAGATTGGCCAACACCCAGAGTCTGGAGGGATTGGCCCTTGTCCAGATGGTCCCAAAGAAGAGAGGATTATTTTCAAGCCTCAAGAGCTAATGTAAAGTGTTCTTCTGGATTTTGGGCTTGCTTCGTGCCTGTTATCCCTTCTTTCCCTCCAATTTCTCTCATTTGTAATGGAAATGTCTACTTTGTGCCTGTCCCACCATTGCACTTTGGAAAAAAATAACTTGCATTCTAGATTTCATGGATTCACAGATGAAGAGAAATTTTGCCCTAGATGGAACACCTAAAATCTCACCCATATTTGATTTAGAAGATTCAGAAGATGAGGTTTTGGACTTGGAGTTGATTTACGACTTTTGGGATGATGTGGTGGGGTGAATGTGTTCTGTGTGTGGCAAGGACATGAATTTTGGGGGACCAAAGGGTGGAATATTATGGATTGAGTTGTGTCACCCCAAAATATATGGTGTAAATCCTAACCTCTGTGCCTGTGATTATAATCCCATTTGGGAATGGATTGTGTTTGTTATGTTAAAAAGGCAGGATTAGTATAGGGTGTGTTTTGAGTCAATCTCTTACAAAATGTAGAAGGAGCAGATTAAGCAAGCAGAGATGGCGGAAGATAGACTCAAAGCCACATAGACATCTCCAAGGAACTGGAAACAGAAACTAGAGAGACAAGGGCCTTCCCCCAGAGCTGACAGAGAGAGAAAGCCTTCCCCTAAAGCTGGAGCTCTGAATTTGGATTTCTAGACTAAACTGTGAGAAAATAAATTTGTCAAAACCATCCACTTGTCGTATTTCTGTTATGGCAGTTCTAGATAACTAAGACAAGAAGTAAACGCATAAACAAGAGAATCCATGATTGGGTGAGTGCTATGAAAAGAATAAGCAGGGCTGTGGTCACCAGACTCTGAGATTATCCTGTCTCCTGATATTCATGCCCTTGTGTGGTTCCCTCCCACATTATACAAGGCTGGACTCACTGACCAATAGGATACCGCAGAAGTGATCATATGGAATGTCCAAGATTAGGTTGTAGAAAACACTGTGGCTTCTGTTGTTGTCACTTCTCATCCTGTCTCTCTGGAGGAGAAGCCAACCACCAAGTCATGAGAACATTCAGATAGCAAACAGCCATGTAACTGATCTTAAAAGCGGACCCTCCATCCCCTTCAGATGACTGCAGCCCCAGGTGTCTGCTTGACTGCAGCCTCACAGGGGCCCTGAGCCAGAACTACCTGCATCCACATTTCTGGCTCACGAAAAATGTGAGACAACAAATGTTTGTTGTTGTAAGATGCTAAATCTGGAGGCATTTTGTTACATAGCAATAAATAACTAATACAAGGATAATGAAATAAACTAGGCAGTAGTTTCAAGGCCCCCCCCAACAAAAAAAAAATAATAGTAATTGTACTGAAAAAGAGGCACCAGCTAAGCCTCTCCCAGGAAAACTAGAACAAAAAGTCACTTCAGGGGCCCATCCTTTCTTTACTCATGTGGTGCCTGCAGTGACAAAAATGAAAAAAATTGTTATTAATGTTACTGAGCATTTCTCACAGTGCTTGCCATGTAGGCAGGGCTTTACGTGAAGTATCCTCTTAAACTCTTAGCAACTCTAGAGAGGTAGATACAAACACATGAAAATTACAGCAAACATCTACCACATTAGCATTATAGGAGGAGAGGAGGTAATGATCATACAGGAAATTGGGTCTTAGTTCCAGGGATTTATTCAAGAGAGTTTCACTCCAGGAAGCATACTAACAATCACTATAACTCCCTTGCCTCTAGGCAATACCTTCCCTACTCTGTTTATCTGACCTGTAGCCATCCTCCTAAAACCTGCTAACATTCCAAGGCCTATAGGAAGTCTTTGTGACTATACCATTTATTCCCATTGCTCCAGGCTTTGAAATCTTATTATATTTAGAGGTAGTATCAAGATTCACATGATTCACACATATTAATCTCATCTCCCCAGAAGAAAAGGTGGGAATTTTTCTTTATTTTGTGCCCAATATCATTCCCCAAAGACAAAGGTCTTGATAGATAGATAGAAATGTTATGTATAGATATATACACAGAAAAACAGGCTCAACACCTTTATTAAACCTTGGTGAGCTTTTTGCATTTCTCTGCATCTTGCTAATGAAACATGCAGCCTCTGCACATTAAGGGGTCATTACTCTATGCTTTAATTGTCATGGTGGAGTGTGTACTTGAAAACACTTTGAAGTCAAAGTTTCTAATTTTAGGAAGTCTGTTAGTATTAAAACTATACATGGATATGGACCTAGGTAACTTTATTTTCTGAAAAGACCTATCATTAGGTTATTTTATAGCATTTATTTATACAGAAAATAATTAAAAGAAGTGAGGTCTATCTACAATGACCAAATTAATAACTATACCACAAGCATAAATAAATTGAATTTATGAAGTTAATCTAAGCTTGATTTTAGTGACAAATTAACCAATAGGAAAAAAACGGTTTAGCTAAAATACATATTCTCAAATAATTTAGAGAATTGTCTAATATTATCAGAAGGAGCCCTGGTGGCACAGTGGCTAAAGTGCTCTGCTGCTAAATGAAAGGTCAGTGGTTTAAACCCATCAACCACTCTGAGGGACAAAGATGTGGTAGTCCACCATTAAGATTAAAAAATCCAAACCAGGAGGGGGGCCAAGATGATGGAGTAGTCAGATGCTTCCAGTGGTTCCTCTTACAACAAAGACCTGAAAAAACAAATGAATCAATTATATATATGACAAGCTAGGAGCCCTGAACATCAAAGGCAAAGTTAAGAAATTGGACTGAGTGGCAGGGAGAGGGAGAAAATGGTTCAGAAGCAGCGAGGAGTTGCCAGACCTGACTTGGCGGGAACTGGTGCCCTCAGCCCCGATCCCCTGGCATGACTGCAGTGGGGCTGCCAGTAACACTCAGGATGCAATTTCCTTGCCCACAGAGAGCCAGGGGCATAGAGTCTACTCACGCCTCCAGGATTAGCAAAGAGCAGTGAGTGCTCTTGGCATAAGATAATTTCTTGCGTCTTTACTGCGCGGATCGAATACCTCCCCTCTTGAAAGAACTCTCTCCCATTTATCTGATCCCTCCTCTTTCTGTCCCAGGCCCCAAGCCAGCTTCAGTGACAGTTGATTTCCCTAGGCCTGAACTAGGTCCTACTGTGCACCCTGAGCCATTCTCCTAGCCTTGAAGAAGGAACAAATTAACAAACAGGGAAAAAATATGACCTACTGACTCCCCTAAGCTGGGAACTTAGGGCAGAAGAGGCTCCTGTCCAGGCACAAGCGGTCCATGGACTCTAAATGCCTTTCACCCCTGCATGGGCCCATGTGCCCCCATTTCAGCAGCTAAGCCCTTGTTGTTACAGTGCAAGAGTATATGTTCCTGAGGTCTGACTTTAACCATTTCAGCTGTGCAGTGGTGAGGTGGGTTTTTGATGTTTGACATTGCTCTGCCCATTAAGCAGGGTCTTCACCTACCCACATCAGGAGCCTGAGGACTGGAGGCTCCACCCACACCACCTAGCCACCCATGACAGGGGTGCAAAGATAAGTGGTGCCTCTGAGTCCTTACGGTTAAAAGTATTGGGTGCCTATGGTATGGCTGCAGAGTCCACCCACCTGTGCTCCCTAGAGGACAGCAACACACCTTCCCACAGACACTCAAGGGATGGTTGTTAGCCCCTTGCCTTGCTCAGAGTGTGACTCCCTGCTACAACCAGAAACCTGTGCATACGCCAATCACCGTTGCTCCTTTAAGACTGTAGGTGAGAGCCTGTACCACACAGTAGGTGACTGACTACCTGGACACCTGAGCTGAATCCATACAAAAATGTGAATGGACTCCTAGGCTCATATAACTGGTAACAGCTCTAGCCATCTGGCGGCAGGACATTAGACCTTAAAAGGCTCCAATAATGGAGCTAGCTCACTCAAGCAGCCAATTTAGGTATATCAAAACAAAACAAAGCAAAAAGCTAGGACACGGTAAGCAAACATAAAATAAATTAGTACACTGATTTGTAGATGGCTCGGAGACAACAGTCCGTATCAAATCACATAAAAAAACAGACCATGATTGCTTCAACAAGCTCTCAAAACAAAGAATCAAGGAATCTTCCAGATGAAGAGGTATTCCTGGAATTACCAGAGGTAGAATGCAAAAGATTAATAGACTGAACTCTTCAAGATATCGGGAAGGAGATCAGGCGAAATGCAGAACAAGCCAAGGAACACAGATAAAGCACTGGAGGGAATTAAGAAGGTTATTAAAAAGCATGAAGAAAAACTTAATAGGGTGCAAGAATCCTTAGAGAGACAGCAATCCGAAATTCAGAATGTTCATGATAAAATTTCAGAATTAGACAACTCAAGGAGCAGGATTGAGGAAATGGAAATCAGAATTAGTGAGAATGAAGACAAAACACTTGGCACCAGTAATTCGAAGAAAAATCAGGTAAAAGAATTAAAAAAAAAAAAGAAGAAACCCTAAGAATCATGTGGGACTCTATCAAGAGAAATAGCCTGCAGGCGATTGGAGTACTAGAACAGGGAAGGAAAACAGAAAATACAGACAGAATTGTTGAAGATTTGTTGGCAGAAAACTTCCCCGATATTGTGAAAGACAAGAAGATATTTATCCAAGATGCTCATTGAACCCCAAACAAGTTAGATCCCAAAAGAAAGTCACCAAGACATATTATAATCAAACTTTCCAAAACCAAAGATAAAGAGAGAATTTTAAGAGTGGCTGGGGAGAAAAAAAAGTCACCTACAAAGGAGAGTCAATAAGAATAAGCTCAGACTAGTCAGCAGAAACCAAGCAGGCAAGAAGGCAATGAGATGACATATATAAAGTCTAGAAGGAAAAAAAATTGTCAGCCAGGAATCATATATCCAGCAAAACTGTCTCTCACATATGAAGGTGAAACTAGGACACTTCCAGATACACAGAAGTTTAGGGAATTTGCAAAAACAAAAGGAAATGCAAAACCCAGAAATACTGAACGGAGTCCTCTGGTTAGAAATCAGTAAGATCAGGTAACAATCCAAGACTAGAACACAGGACAGAGAAACTGGATATCAGCCCAGGTAAGGAAATCACAAAAAATAAATCAAGATAAAAGAACACTCGAAACAGGGAAACCCAGATGACATTATATAAAAGATGACAACATTAAACCAATAAAGAGGGACTGAAAAATGTAGTCATAGATCTATCATACTGAGAGAAAGTCAAGGTGATATAGGAAGATTAAAGTTTGGTTTAAACTTAGAAAAACAGGGGTAAATAATAAGGTAGCCACAAAGGAGACTAACAATCCTACACATCAAACTAAAATACACGAAAAACATAAAGACTCAGCAAAAACAAAATCAACAACAATGAAAAAGAGGAACACACAATTTACAAAAAATAACTACTCAGCACAAAAAATTAAGTGGAAAAAAGAAACTGTCAACAGTACACACACACAAAAAAAAAGACATCAAAGTGACAGTACTAAACTCATACCTATCCATAATTACCCTGAATGTAAATGGAATAAATGCACCAATAAAGAGACAGAGAGGGGCAGAATGGATTAAAAAAATACAAATCATCTATATTCTGTCAACAAGAGACACACCTTAGACTTAAAGACATAAACAAACTAAAACTCAAAGGAAATATATCAAGCAAACAACAATCCAAAAAGAACAGGAGTGGCAATACTAATTTCCAACAAAATAGACATTAAAGTTAAATTCACCACAAGGGACACTATATAATGATTAAAGGAAAAACATACCAGGAGGATTTTACCACAATAAATATTTACACACCCAACAACAGGGCTTCAAGATACACAAAACAAACTCTAACAGCATTGAAAAGAGAGATAGATGGCTCCACAATAATTGTAGGAGACTTCAACACATCACTTTCAGTGAAGGACGGGACATCCAGAGAGAAGCTCAATAAAGACATGGAAGATCTAAATGCCACAGTCAACCAACATGGCCTCATAGACATATAAAGAATACTCTACCTAACAGCAGACAAGTATACTTTCTTTTCCAACGCACATGGAACATTCTCTAGAATAGACCACGTATTAGGTCATAAAGTAACCTTTAACAGAACCCAAAACATTGAAATATTACAAAGCATCTTCTCTGACCGTAAACCCATAAAAGTAGAAATCAATAACAGAAAAAGCAGGGAAAAGAAATCAAACACATGGAAACAGAACAACACCTTGCTCAAAAATGACTGGGTTATAGGAGAAATTAAGGATGGAATAAAGAAATTCATAGAATCAAATGAGAATGAAAACGCTTCCTATCAGAACCTTTGGGACAAAGCGAAAGCAGTCCTCAAAGGTCAATTTATATCAATAAAGGCACACACCCAATAAGAAGAAAGGGCCAAAATCAAAGAATTATCCCTACAACTTGAACAAATAGAAAGAGAGCAACAGAAGAAACCCTCAGGCACCAGAAGAAAGCAAATAATAAATATTAGAGCAGAACTAAATGAAATAGAGAATAGAAAAACAATTGAAAGAATTAACAACACCAAGCTGGTTCTTTAAAAACATTAACAAAATCAATAAACCATTGGCCAGACTGACAAAAGAAAAACAGGAGGGGAAGCAAATAACCCAAATAAGAAATGAGATGGGTGATATCACAACAGGCCCAACTGAAATTCAAAGAATCCTATCAGATGACTAAAAGAATTGCACTCTAACGAATTTGAAAACCTAGAGGAAATGGAAAAATTTCTAGTAACACACTTCCTACCTAAACTAAAGCAAACAGAGGTAGAACAACTAAATGAACCCATAACAAGAGATTGAAAAGGTAATTTTGAAAACTCCCAACAACAAAAAAGCCCTGGCCCAGACGGCGTCACTGCAGAGCTCTCCCAAACTTTCAGAGAAGAGTTAACACCACTTCTACTAAAGGTATTTCAGAGCATAGAAAAGGATGGAATACTCCCAAACTCATTCTATGAAGTCAGCATATCCCTGATAGCAAAACCAGGTAAAGACAGCACAAAAAAAGAAAATTCCATACCTGTATACCTCATGAACTTAGATGCAAAAATCCTCAACAAAATTCTAGCCAAGAGAATTCAACAACATATCAAAAAAATAATTCACCATGACCAAGTGGGATTCATACTAGGTATGCAGGGATAGTTCAACATTAGAAAAACAATCAATGCAATCCACCATATAAATAAAACAAAAGAGAACAACCACATAATCTTATCAATAGATGCAGAAAGAGCATTTGACAAAGTCCAACACCCATTCACGATAAAAACTCTCAGCAAAACAGGAATAGAAGGAAAATTGCTCAACATAATAAAGAGCATTTGTAGAAAGCCAACAGCCAACATCATCCTAAATGGAGAAAGTGTGAAAGCATTCCCCTTGAGAATGGGAACCAGACTAGGATGCCCTTTATCACCACTTTTATTTAACATTGTGCTGGAGGTCCTAGCCAGAGCAATTAGGCTAGACAAAGAAATAAAGGGCATCCAGATTGGCAAAGAAGAAGTAAAGGTATCTCTATTTGCAGGTGACATGATCTTATACACAGAAAACCCTAAAGAATCCTCAAGGAAGCTACTGAAACAAATAGAAGAGTTCAGCAGAGTATCAGGATACAAGGGAAACATATAAAAATCAGCTGGATTCCTGTACACCAACAAAGAGAAAGTTGAAGAGGAAATCACCAAATCAATACAATTTACAGTAGCCCCCAAGAAGATAAAATACTCAGGAGTAAATCTTACCAGAGATGTAAAAGACTTATACAAAGAAAACTACAAAACACTTCTGCAAGAAACCAAAAGAGACCTACATAAGTGGAAAAACACCTTGCTTATGAATAGGAAGAGTCAACATTGTATAAATGTCAATTCTACCCCAAGCGATCTATAGATACAATGTAATCCCGATCCAAATACCAATGACATTTTTTAATGAGACAGAGAAACAAATCACCAACTTCATGTGGAAGGGAAAGAGGCCTCGGATAAAAGAAGAACAAAGTGGGAGGCCTCACACTATCTGATTTTAGAACCTATTATACCACCACAGTAGTCAAAACAGCCTGGTACTGTACAACAACAGATACAGAGACCAACGGCACAGAATTGAGAATCCAGACGTAAAACCATCCAGATATGAACAACTGACATTTGACAAAGGCCCAAAGTCTGTTAACTGAGGAAGAGACAGTCTCTTTAAGAAATGGTGCGGGCTTAACTGGATATCCATCTGCAAAAAAATGAAACAAGAGCCATACCTCACATCATGCACAAAATTAACTCTAAATGTATCAGGCTCCTAAATATAAAATCTAAAATGATAAAGATCATGGAAGAAAAAATAGGGACAATGGTAGGAGCCCTAATACATGGCATAAACCATTACCAAATATTACTAACAATGCACAAACACCAGAAGAGAAACTAGATCACTGGGAGCTCCTAAAAATCAAACACCTGTGTTCATCCAAAGACTTCACCAAAAGAATAAAAAGATTACCTACAGGCTGGGAAAGAGTTTTTGGCTACGACGATTCAGATCAGCATCTGATCTCTGAAATTTACGTGATACTGCAAAAACTCAACAACAGAAAACCCAATTAAAAAATGGGCAAAGGATATGAACACGCACTTCACTGAAGAAGACATTCAGGCAGCTAACAGATACATGAGGAAATACGATCATTAGCCATTAGAGAAATGCAAATCAAAACTGAGATACCTTCTCACCCTAACAGGGCTGGCATTAATCCAAAAAACACAAAATAATAAATGTTGGAGAGGTTGTGGAGAGACTGGAACACTTATACACTGCGGCAGGAATATAAAATTGTACAAACCAAAACCAAACCCACTGCTGTCGAGTCGATTCCTACTCATAGCAACCCTATAGAACAGTGTAGAACTGCTCCATAGAGTTTCCAAGGAGCCCCTGGCAGATTCGAACTGCTGACCTCTTGGTTAGCAGCCGTAGCACTTAACCACTATGCCACTTTGGAAGTCGATTTGGTTCTTCCTTAAAAAGCTAGAAATAGAACTACCATATGATCCAGTAATTCCACTCCTTAGAATTAAGAGTCTTCACATGAACAGATATATATATGCACACCCATGTTCATTGCAGCAGTGTTTACAACAGCAAAAAGATAGAAGCAGCCAAGGTGCCCATCAATGAATGAATGGATAAATTATGATACATTCATATGATGGAATACTACGCAACAATGAAGAACGATGATGAATCCATGAAACGTCTCATAACATGGAGGAATCTGGAAGGCATTATACTGAGTGAAATTAGTCAGTTACAAAAGGACAAACATTGTACGAGACCATTATTATAAGAACTCAAGAAAAAGTTTAAACACAGAAGAAAATATTCTTTGACGGTTATGAGGGTGAGAAGGGAGGGAGAGGTATTCGCCAATTAGTACACAAGAACTATTTTAGGTGAAGGGAAAGGCAACACAATACAGGAGAGGTCAGCACAACTGGACTAAACCAAAAGCAGTTTCCCGAATACAACTGAATGCTTTGAAGGCCAGGGTAGCAGAGATGGGAGTTTCAGGACCATGGTTTCAGGGGATTTCTAGGTCAATTGGCATAAGAAAACGTTCTGCATCCCCCTTTGGTGAGTGGCATCTAGGGTCTTAAATGCTAACGAGCAGCCATCTTACATGCATCAATTGGTCTCAACCCACCTGGAGTAATGGAAAATGAAGAACACCAAGGACATAAGGTAAAGATGAGCCCAGGAGACAGAAAGGGCCACATAAACCACAGACTACATCAGCCTGAGACCGGAAGAACTAGATAGTGCCCAGCTACCACCAATGACTGCCCTGACAGGGAACGTAACAGAGAAAACCTGAGGGAGCAGAAGAGTGGGATGCAGACCTCAAATTCTTGTACAAAGACCATACTTAATGGTCTGAGACTAGAGGGACCCCGGAGGTCATCGTCCCTGGACTTTTTGTTAGTCCAAGACTGGAACCAGTCCTGAAGCCAACTCTTCAGACAGGGATTGGACTGGACTATAAAGACAGAAAATAATACTGGTGAGGAGTAAGCTCTTGGCTCAAGTAGACTCGTGAAGACTATGTGGGCAACTCCTGTCTGGAGGCAAGATAAGAAGGTAGAAGGGGACAGGAGCTGGTTGAACAGACACGGGGAATACAGGGTGGAGAGCAGAAGTGTGATGTTTCATTAGGGGGAGGGCAGCTAAGAGTACATAGCAAGGCATGTATAAGTTTTCATATGAGAGGCTGACTTGATTTGTAAACTTTCATTTAAAGCACAATAAATAAGAATAAAAGAAAGAAAAAAAAAATAACACACTGTCGTCGAGTTGATTCTGCTCACAGCAACCCTACAGAAATTCCGTGGGGCAGTTCTACTCCTGTCCTATAAGGTCACTATGAGTTGGAATCAACTCCATGGCAACGGGTTTGGTTTTGGTTTTTTAGTACTATGAAACAAATGACACAGCGAAAGAGTTTTTCCAAAGATTTATTGAAGCAGAAACAAGTTGGTCAGATACTTGCTGGAAAAAAGCAGTTTTAATGGTATTCAAAATACTTTTAAAAAAGTATTCTAGCACAAGACTTCTTCGTAAACTAGATTACGTTGTAAACTTTTTTTCTAACTCTTTTAGGAATGTTGGTTTTTAAGAACTAGAGCTTAGTCCTATTCCAAATCTATCTTGCGCTCCTGAAAAACTGCAGAAAGGCACTTGAAAGCTGTTTCTTTAAGATATGGATTTCGTTTTTATTCTTGCTGGTAATATATCGCTACACTGAGTGTGCGCAATTTTCACTCAAGGTCATCATGATGCTGAGAAGTTTCGTTGATAACCTGTTGAAACAATAAAACTCAAATCAAATATAACACTATATGCTGAAGATTAAATTATCCCATAAAGCCTGAAAAGAAATCCTACTAAATATATATCGTTTATTGTGAAAGTTGGAAGGTTATATTAGTTCTGTATGGCAAGGTTTACAGCTTGAAGGGACAGATACATGTGCAAGGTGCTCCTCACCTATAGGCAAACTAAGTATTCAACGGAATGTTACGACTCCTAAAAAAATACTTAAAAAAAACTCTGCTTCTGAATGATGTTTTAAAAATCAGATGCAACAGTTTAAAAGCAGTTAAGACATGAAAATGTGTAGCAACATGGGCTAAATTTATGGACAAGTAAAGATTCAATAAAGATTAAAAATAAATCTCAACCATTGCTTTACTACAGTAGAGCGGTAACAAAAAATCAATTGACATATAACCAATCCTTGTACTACAGAGAAGGGCATAGGAATGTTTAGGTGACTGTCAGAAGGGGAAAGCCATGTGTCCAGGATTAAGACATTCCTGACACTGAAGCAGTCTAATGAAGCTATTCTGGGATGTAACTTAAGGAACCTTTAATCCCATTGTAAACTAAGCACCACAGCAAAAGCCCTCATTCTGGACTTCAGGAAGACTGCCATCTCGGAGCCAAATAACTAGTTGGCTACATGCAGTGTCGCTGGGGGCGGCGAGGGGGAGCACCCATTGCTATCAAGTTGATTAAGGCTCATAGCAACCCTATAGGACAGAGTAGAACCGCCCCATAGGGTTTCCAAGGAGCAGCTTGGTGGGTTCGAACTGCCAGCCTTTTGGTTGGCAGCCAAGCTCTTAACCATTGCATCACCAGGGCCCCACTGCTGGAAGAAGAGGTGTGGTATTTTTTGAGCAGGCATGAGTGATACTGAAAGCTCCCAAATTAGCTAATTATATCTGAGATACAGAAATATTGATTTAAATGGATATTAATTCCCATCCAAGATTATTCCACTTTTTATTTAAAAGATACCAACCTGTCCATCTCTAGTTTCAACTGTCTTAATCAGGAGTGTCCTTTTTGAGTGGGTGTCAACCAGAGGGAGTGAATCCAGATTGGTTTCTACATAAAGAAACAGGACAAAAATGAGTAAAAATAAAATGTGAATAAAACAAGTAACTCTTTTATTCAAAGAATCATGATCTTTTGCAATTTTTAAAGTGCTTCTTTAAAGTGCTGCAAAATAATTCTAAAAATACTTCCAAAGAATTCTGAAGACTATGACTTATTTGAAAGTCAAGAGCCTGGTAGCATTAGGACGAGACACAGTGCTTCCGTGTGTGCACCATCAGGAAGAATTCAATGGAGTTTAAATTTCAGTTGAAACACAGAGTGTAAGACAGTGCCTGGGTTTGGAAATTAGAGGTTTAAAAAAATCTAGAGAGTTTTAATAGAATTTGTCCTTGTGTTTTTCAGATATCATACAGAACAAGTCTTTCTCATAAACGAAATGCCGACAAGCTGCTGTAATTTTTCATAAGGGAAAATACATGCTTACCCCGCAGATTCAGGGAAGAAAAGTTTGGAAGAGGCAGAGAAATCCTACAAAAGATGAAGGAAAACAGTAAAATTTTTGAAAATAACTTGAACCAGGACAAATGTTTGTGTTGTTTGTTTTAATCAAATAAGAAAATTTACTTGAGTAATTGTTAAGTTAGAGATTTGCATTTACTCATTGACTGGACTCATTAGCATTTAAAAGATTTGACTCCAAGCATTTTCTCCTCAGGGGTATGTACTGCAAGAGGGTGGGCTTTGACAGGCAGCTCTGGGTTCAGATCCCAGCTCCACTACTGATTGACTCTGACTAGAGCAAATTACTTGCTCTAAGTAACTACTTAGAAAGAGTGGACACTGTCTTGTTGTCGTTAGTTGCCATGGAGTCGGTTCCAACTCACAGCAACCCTATCTACATACAGCAGAACAAAACGCTGCCCGGTCCTGCACCACCCTTCACAACGGTTGCTGTTTGAACCCAATGTTGCAGGAAAGTATCTACTTTGCATAAATATTCTAAGGATTAAATGAGACAATGCATGTTATCTGTGAATTAATACCTACCATCTGCTAGGTATTATAGAGGGTAACACAATACCTAGCAAATGGTACGTATTAATTCACACATAACCAAAACCAGTTGTCACTGATTTGATTCCAACTCATGGCAACCTCATATGTGTCAGAGTAGAACTGTGCTCCACAGGGTTTTCAGTGGCTGGTTTTTCAGAAGTAGACTCCCAGGCCTTTTTTCTAAGGCACCTATGGATGGGCTTGAACCTCTAACCTTTCAGTTAGCAGCCAAGCACATTAACTGTTTGGTAACAGCCAGGGACTCCAGATGTGCAAACTGGTATTTTATACCTGCTCTCCTCGCCTTCCAGCAGCTTCCTGTAGGTGGCAATCTCAATGTCAAGGGCCATCTTAACATTCAGCAGGTCTTGATATTCACGAAGGTGACGAGCCATCTCTTCCTTCATGTTCTGAATCTCATCCTGCAGACGGCCAATAGTGTCTTGGTAGTTAGCAGCTTCAACAGCAAAGTTCTCCTCCATTTCACGCATCTGGCGCTCCAGAGATTCATTCTGCAAGAAGCGAGAAAGGCTTCCAATGTTATCCCAGGGAAAACCCGGCTATTCCCAGAATTCTTTACAGTCCATTTGTATAATTTTCAATAGGGGCAAGTGATAAGTACTCTACTTCTGGGTAGAGCATACAGGTACCTAGTCCTTTCCTTTTACAAGCAATAAAATATTTCAGCTAAAACCTGTGGATTTCAATCTACAGCTTTTTGAATCTATCCTGATGACTCATCTTCTTTGGATGAAAACATAAAATTTTCTTCACTTGAAGCTTTGTTCAGATATTACCATTGGCTTTGTCAATTGAGTGGGTCCAAGTTGGTTAATTTTTCTCTGGTACTGCAGTGTAGTACTTACAGTTCCTTTAAGAGCATCCACTTCGCAGGTGAGGGACTGGACCTGTCTCCGGTACTCGTTAGCCTCCTGCTTCGCCTGGCGCAGGGCATCATTGTTCCGGTTCGCAGCCTCAGAAAGATCAGCAAACTGTCAGGAAGAAATGAGAACGTAGAATGAAGTTCAGGATACGTGACCAAGAGTCAAATATTTTGAGTCTCAGGAAAATAAACCGTAATTCTGATTTTTTATGTCTGAATACTTGGAGTTCTATCATTTGTGACCTAGTGGATGTTAAATGACTTGTACAGAAATTCTCAAAGATTCTTTTGGAAGCGTCCAACTTTCCTGGAAAAATCAGAAAGCTTAAGACGATAAATAAACAAATAAGGCATGATACAAACCAAAGTTTATACTTTAAGTACAAATCGCAATGTCTTACAGAATCTGTCTAAATTTCTGTTTTAAAATGTCAGTGGAATGCTGACATTGAAATTCTGAAGCAGGATCTATCATCACATTGCCCCATCAGAAAAGGGTGGAGGCCGAGGGTATGTGTTGGGGTTGACTTTGAAGAAAGGTGAAAGAAGTTTAGTGGAAAGGTAGTTTGCTATTCTGAACGAGGCAGTATGGGAGGGGAGGCTATAGCAACAAGGCAAAATCTGACCAAGAAGTTAGTCAGCTTTTTGACTGGAGCTAAATGATATTTAGGAATCTAAGACAGGTACGGTATTTTTGGAACAAAAGCCTTTCTTTGGTTCTAGCCATACTGACTTGCTTCATACCTTAGACTTGTACCATTCTTCAGCCTCCTGAAGATTTTTGGCAGCCACACTTTCATACTGCTGACGCACGTCACGCAGGGCGGCCGTGAGGTCAGGCTTAGAGACGTCCACATCAATTTGGACGTGCTGTTCTTGAATCTGGGCCTGCAGCTCCTGGATTTCCTGAAGAAAGAACAGACGCAGGTCAGCCTTGCCAAGGATGGGAGCAGCTTCACCTGCATTCATCACTAAAAGTTATTCCACTTACCTCATCGTGCAGTTTCTTCAAAAAGGCAATCTCTTCTTGCAAGGATTCCACTTTACGTTCAAGGTCAAGACGCGCCAAAGAAGCATTGTCGACATCCTATTTTAAAAAGGGTAAAGATAGGATATAGAGAAAGCTAAAGTCTATAGCTTACATCACATATCCATTCATTTTTAATTAGTCATATTTACCTAGGTCATTCCCTATAGAAATGGTTTTGATAAATTCTATGACCCTTGCATGAGTTTGTAAATGCTCTAGTGTTATACTATGCTTTCTTCTCTGTTAATAAATTTGTATTGTGACCTGGTCTGTTGTACTCAAGGTTGGCTAATAGACAATTTCAAAATAAATACATGTCATCAGGGTAAACTGCGCTCAATTATCCGGGAATTTAGATTTTACCAGTAATACTTTAAATTTTTGCTAATTAAAAAAATCGAGGCAACAACATTTTTTAAGATATGTGTCTGTGTTTAACGTCATAGAATAGCACGACAGGAGTTGCCAGGTGACAAACCCTCATGCATATGTGAATACATGTGGAACAGGAACTCCTGCTTCTTAAATTTCAGTGTATACCTAAGCTGTCTTTTTTTCTACTCAAATCTTCTGAAAATTATCCTTTGGAACCATCTATTCATTTGGCTCCACGTTACAAAGCTGGATATATATCAAGTAGCAATCTCATAGCGAAGTTCAGGGTACGCACCTGCAAAGATACAGCTCAAGCAAGTAAGGAAAATGCCTGGAACTCTGAACTGTATTCGCTTTGCTTTCTCTGGTGGATTTTTGTCCTGAAACTCCCTTGACTCATCCTATAACGGTGTGCCCATCCTCTTTACTCGCCCCGGTCAAGTCAGTTACTCAGCTTTTTTCAGAATGACTGGTGAAAACACTTGTATATAATGAAACCATGTGAAGAATTCTTGCTGATCTTGCTCTCCTCGGTCTCCAATGTTTGCAAACCGCTACATTCTAAATCAAAGTGCACACTCTTGAAACTAAGATTTTATTTCTCCCAAGGGATTCCATGAGGATTTTATATACCTTAACTTGTAGGCAGTTATATTTGGAATACAACTTATAGCCTTATTGTCTTAAAATACTGAGACACTTGTATCACTTTCATGGAAAAGTGAATGAAGAATGGGTGACAGCAAAAAGATCCAACTTGGAAACAATTTCATTTTAGCTTGCTGTTAATCTCGAAAACAGATATAAACGATATTTTACTAACCTCTACAAAATGCTCTATGTGACACTCCACTGAAGAGAATGTGAGAAATTTTACTTATTCCCTAAAGAGGGGAACTTTTATATTAATATTACTTTATATTAACTCAGTACTCTGCAGACATTACAGGTATGGTCATAAATGCTCAATGACTACAATGAATACCACACATTGCTGTGCACTGAAATTAATTTGGCAAATGTATTTCAGTTTCAAAATATCATCCTAGGCTATTGATCTTAGAGTGCTTGTACAGCCAATTCCAGTAAGTGTTCAGGAGAATAAACTGTGCTGGGAAATCGTCTTGGTTTTAATTTTAAGTTAAAATTCCTTCCACTATAACATTGGAGAAAAAAAAATCCTTTACTTAAAATTGTATTCATCAGCCTTAGGTTTCTTCTTTATTTTTGTGGGCAGTGCTAGAGAATATAAGAAGCCAATAACGGCCTTTCAAAATCTGATGTATGACTGTAGCTTTAAAAACTTTTCACATCACATACTTCACAAGCTGGGCCAGGTATTAGATAACGGAGATCACGATGTTAGCAAATACTTGTGTCCAATTAGAACTGCGCTTACATCATTACATATTCAATAAGAATGTAGCCTGTTGCAAAGCTTCTCTGGGAACACAAAGACTCCTATTATTTCCGTCCAAAGCCACCACATTTGCAGAATGTCTGTATCTACATTCCATAGTGAATCCCATAGAAACCATTAATAGCCTTCAGCCAAGAGGACAGATGGCTTCTTTTCACCCTTATTAGATCACAAAATAGTTGTGCATAGCGATACTTCCACCTAACTTTACCGCCACAATAGAACTGGCAAAGAAAGGAAACTTGTTGGCTTCATGCCAGTCAAACTAAGTTTCTCATCTTCCGACACCTTTTACTTTTTAAACTACAGGGCATAAATTGCGCTTTTTGTGGCCTTGTAAAAGTTGGCCAACTTTAGCAAGCCACAATCTAAATCAAACTGTAACTGTTCAAAATCACAATGTCAGTGCGTTCCAAAAAAAAAAAGAAAGAAAGAAATGTCTTTATTTCCTTGAAAAAAATCTTGAAACAAAGTAAAAAGTTAAAGACTTTATTTATGTCCTAAAGAAAGGGTAAAGCCCTCAAAGGTTTTTAGCTGGAAAAGCTCCAATTTGTGGTCTTTCTACCACTAGGGGGCTGTATGCACAGACGTGAACTTCTGCACTCTTTGGACTTAAGTTCTAAGTAACTTTTAGAATCGCCAGTGGGTTGGTTGGGTGGTTCCGCTGCCGACGAAGGGGAAGGAAGTCTACAAACCTGTCTGAAAGATTGCAGGGTGCTCTCGGCTTCCTCTCTCTGCAGCATCTCCTCCTGCAACCTGAAACAGTTGCATATTAACCAAGGGGAACTGGGAAACCGCCAGGGGAGGGCGGCCGCACCCAACCACCACGTCGCTGCGCCACGAGGCAACAGCCGCCTCTGCCGGCAGCCAGCGACTGCAGCCCTTGTAGAACTGCAGCCCTCGGCAAGTTTTAGCGGGACCTTGGCCGCAGCATGAAAAAGCAATCACAGTCGCCACTAGGACCTGCAAAGCAAACGCCACCACTCCCGCCCCAGAGGAGACGGCCATCCTTTGTCTCGCGTTCTCCACAGCTATCCTCTCCTCCCTCCTTCCGGCCCCATTACTGGCAGCCCGCCAGGAGGGGCCAAAAACTTTCTTAAAAGTTTGGACGAACCACTCTCATCTTTATCAAGTGCCTTTAATTTCAAAGTGGGTTTTTTTTTTTTTTTTAGTTTTATGAAATCCGTTGCCTGAAACGGAGCGTTCTTGGGCAATGAGTGCGTGCAAAGGGGAAATGCTAGCTGCAAGGTCTGAGTTTAGGAATCCCGCGCCGCCACCGCCCCAAGGGCGTGGCAGCCCCTCGGAGGGCGTCGTTCCCCTCCCCCTTCTTCCCGCGGCCCTGCCGGACGTCGTCCCCCAACCCCCGTAAGTGGCCCGGGCTCCTCCTTACTTCTCCCGGAGACGCGTGATGTCCTCGGCCAGGTTGTCGCGCTCCACCTCCACGCGGGCCTTGTCGTTGGTGAGCTGATCCACCTGCCGACGCAGCTCCCGCATCTCCTCCTCGTACAGGTCTCCCAGGCGCGACTTACCCTGGCCTTTGAGCTGCTCGAGCTCGGCTAGCAGGATCTTGTTCTGCTGCTCCAGGAAACGCACCTTGTCGATGTAGTTGGCGAATCGGTCATTGAGCTCCTGCAGCTCCACCTTCTCGTTGGTACGGGTGTTCTTGAACTCAGTGTTGATGGCGTCGGCCAGCGAGAAGTCCACCGAGTCCTGCAGCAGTCGCACGCCGGGCACGCTGCTCCGCAGGCGCACAGCCGAGGAGCGCGTGGCGAACACGCCGCCCGGGGACGAGGTATAGAGGCTGCGACTGGTGCTGGGCCGCAGCGCGCTGCCCAGGCTGTAGGTGCGGGTGGACGTGGTCACGAAGCTCCGGTTGGAGCTGGGCCGGCTTGCGGTGCCGGGGCCGCCGAACATCCGGCGGTAGGAGGATGAGGACATGGACCTGGTGGACATGGCTGCGGAGGGTGGCGGTGGGCTGGGCGGCTGCAGCTGTGCGGACTGGCTCCGGGAGGAGAGGCGAGCAAGGGCGCGGTGGGTGTGCGGTGGGAGCACTCCTGCGTCTCTGGCGCGGGGACCCGGGAGCGAGAGTGGCAGAGGACGGGACCCTGCCAAGGGCGCTGTTTTTATAACCCGGCTAGGAAAGAGGGTCCCCTCCCACTGCCATCCAAGCCGCGAAGCGCGCCAGCCAATGGGGACCTGGCGAGAAGAGGGGGGAGTGGGCGGGGGTTTGGGGCGGGGGCGCCCTCAAGCCTTTCTCCTCCCGGCTCCTGGCAGCACCGGACTGGGCACGGTCCCGTTACTTGCTAAGTTTGGCTAGGACTTTGGGGGCTTTCCTCGTAATTGCCGGAGGTCTGCTCACCCCTGGGTGCCGAAAAAGGCGGGGGTCGCGCGGTGGTTGGGGAAGGCGCCCCGGGCTGGATAAGAAGGGTCCTGGGGACCACGCCAAAGGAACGTGGGAGGAGGCGCACTGGTGGGAGGGGTGCGCGGCGGGCGCTGGGACACAGGGCTGCGCAGACTGGGAGCCGGTGGGGGGAGAGACCCTCGGCTAAAGGAGCAGGAAGAGGGGGAGTAAAGGATCGAGCATATCCAGAGGCGGCGAGAAAGAAACAAAGAGCGCCTGAAATTGGAGCGTGGGGTGGGGTCGCGCGCAGCGGAGAACGCAGGACTTGGACCTGTGGAGCCTCGCGCGCTGCCCGCTTCGAAAGGGGGGACAATTAGGACCCTCGTCTTTTTTCTTCGTCTTGTCTTGAGGGTACTGTGCAGGGACTTAACGGACTCCGTCCGGCTTCGGACGGCCGGGGCTGAGGCGGTGGCCGAGAGAAGCCCAGGGAAGAGGGGCGGGGTCTGTGAGTCACTGAGGGTGACTCACTGCGCCCTGCTGGCCGGTAGAGGTTTAGGGGGCCTAGCAGTTCGAGGGAAACCGTTAGACGAGGTTGACTTAAGTCTCCGCGGGCCCCACGCTCAGTGTTTTGTTCTAAATCTTACCCCACTTAGAGCTCGGCGGTCGCTTTGATGTGTACGGTCCAGCCGTGGGGGAGCCAAGAGCACCCTTTATTTTTAAGAAGTCGCCAAATCGTGATTTTGTTCCAATGTGCGCACTTTTTAGAAGGAACTTTCCGCAGACCTTGGAGAGTCGCCAACTGCGGGTCTCCGGGCAGTTGGTGATAGCTTTACTTAAAAAGTTCCCTCCCACCCTTCACTCCAGCCTCCTCTCGCTCTTCCCCCTCCCCCTATGAAACCACACCCGACTTTTAAAATGATCTGCAGGTTCTGGGTAAAAGAGGAAATTCGGCGTACATAGTTTCAGAATCAAATTGAGAGATCACTGCTTTTTTCTGCTGTAGTAGAAGTCATTAACGGTATAATCTGAGCCAATTACAGAAGTAATTAGGTGTTGCTTTAAACCCCCAATTTGATTAATGAGATCAAATGAAAGGCAGTCATGTAACTCAAATGACAGAATGTTTGAGGAAAATAGATTTATGTGTTAATTTTAGGACAGAGCTGCGCAGTGCAGAATTCTGAGGACTTGTCCGAGAAATGTCACCAATTCTTGTGGTCTGTTGTCAAGAAGAGGATTTGTGCCTTTGGTCTTGGAGTGAGAGAGATAAAGCTGTGGTCCATGACATGGAGAGATTCCATCACCTTAAGCTTTCTAGGTAAATAACTCAACTCAAGGGGCTATTGTTTCAATATTAGTGAAACACAGAATAGTTACCACCCAAAGGAGATAAAGGGAGGAAAGGGGAACCAGTCTTCTTGTGATTAAGTAGCAATTTAAAAAATCGACATTTTCTTGAGTACTTATGATACTTAGGGAGTACTGAAAAGATTAATTTCAGAACCACTGTAAAAATAGAAACACCTTGGGGAAAAAAGGAAAGTTTTCTCTCTTTGTGTGGGGGGGGGGGGAGTACTGAAGGTTACCTGGCATTTAAGAAGAATGGTTTGGAGCCAAATGAAGGGGTTTATTCTATGCTTCTTCTAGGCAATATTTTGTTTACCTCATTTCAGTTAGCTCTGGCAAATGGCAGTGCCAAGGTCCAGCCGAGGACCCTTTCCTGCACAGCACTCCTACTGTGGCTTTCTTTTATTCCCTCATTCGCTGGGAGGCTGGGGTCACTCCCAAAGAGCATTCCTGGGACTCCATGCCTGGCAGAGGAGCCTGTGCTTCACGTTCCCATCTTGCTCTCTGAGAGCCCTTTATTCAAGCCTCTGCTCAGCAAATGTCGCCATTGTGAGGTTGCCTGGAACCCTTAGGATGAGAAAAGCAATCTCTCTATGGTGGAGGGGGGAGAAAGGGTGGGCCTTACTCCTACATAAAATGCTGATCCCGGGGCAATGTGGTGGCTGGCGCTGTCAAGGGATGCTTGCTGACTGACTCACTACAGAAAATGAGGGCAAAGCTCTCGTGTGGTGTGGCAGTGTGCCCTGTCTGTGCCCACAACTCGTTCCTCAGGGCTGTGGTGACTGCCTCTGGGATGGGCCCTGGTGTTCCTGGTAATCTGAGGGGTGTCCCTTCTCCTTCCACTGCTGTCCCCATTCTGTATTCTCAGGGCTGTGCTAGGCTACTCTCTTGCCACAGCTGGTGTGCTCACTTGCCATATGTGTGTGTGTGTATGTATATTATGTGTGTGTATATACGTATGTGTATATTATTATGAGGACCAGTTGTGGTTCAGTGATTAAACACTCACCTTTCCTGTAGGAGACATGGGTTCATTTCCTGGCCAATGTAACTCATGCACGACCACCACCTACCTGCCACTGGAGGTTTTGAATGTTGCTGTGACGCTGAACAGGTTTCGGTGGTGCTTCCAGACTAAGACAGACTTGGAAAAAAAGCCTGGTGATCTACTTCTGAAAAACTCAGCCAGTGAAAACCCTGGGGATCACAATGGTCTGATCACATTGGCATGAGTCACAATGAATCGGGGGCTGACTGGACAGCAGCTAACAACAACAAATATATATTATATATATATTTTCCATCTTATTAGAAATTTTTCATCATTTGCAGATGAACTATAGAGAGGTGAAGGTTGCAAAAACTTTTTTACTCATTCATGTAGTACACGTGAAACTTTGGAAAGAATTAAATTCATTCTTAGACGAAATATACTGTGCCTAGCACAGTGCCTAAAACAATGAGTGATAGTCATCAATGAGGGAAATACATATCTGAACTAACATCCTCACGTATGGTAACTAATCCTCCTATATTCTACCTCTGTTTTTAGTTACCTTTTGGAAGTAAACAGTATGTAAGCATATTTTTCTCAGTTTTCATATTTATTTTTTGATGGCTATGAAAAGCTACCTCAGAAGTATTTTTAAAGGCTGTGCTATGAAGCTGCTTTATACATTGCATGATGCAAGTTGTGTATAAATGAGGCCCCAGTGGTACAGTGTGTAAGCCAGGCATAAACATTACCCAGTCTAAGTCTAAAGTACTAACAGTGATTTGGGGATTTGCAAGCTGTGGTGATGTCAGCTGAATTGGGTGATTTGCACTGACTGACCAGCCAGCCATGCGAAGAGGAGCTTAGTGTCCTGTGGAAGCTTTAGGGAATCTGGCTCACAGGCCGCCAGGCCACGAGGACAACTTCTAGCAGGATTGTCTGATGAAATGATAGAAGCGAGACGGTGGATGAAATGACATGGTGAAAAATTTGGCAAAACCTAAAAGGCATGGTGATAAAGATAGTAAGTATTATAATAAACCAAAAAACCTATTGCCATTGAGTGGATTCCAACTCATAGCGACCCTATAGGACAGAGTAGAATTGTTCCATAGGGCTTCCAAGGAATCAAACTGCTGACCTTTGGTCAGCAGCCTGAGTTCCCAACCACTACATCACCAGAGCTCCAAATAATATAATAGCTGCTTTAATTTTTGTGCCTACTGAATGACTGTCACTTTGTGCATATATATTTAGTTTAATGCTCTCTCAGCATCCTGCAAGATAGATTTGATCATCCATTTTACAGGTAAGTCTAAGACTCAGGTTAATAACTTACGGTCGTGTAATTAGTAAGGGGGCAAGAAAGGGGAGAAAGGGAACAAACATTTGAACTGAGGCCTTTTTGACTCTAAATGCCTGTATTTTCTCCTGTCCTTAAAGACTAAATTTTCCTTACTCTCAACCAATTCAATTCACAAATACTAATTAGGGGGCTACTGTGTTCCAGAATGATTAATACAGATTTTTCTGGGTAAGAGAAGATTCTTAGCAGAGTTTGGCAGACACTCAGAATATAATGTTTTGTGTCATGCAGATGATGTAGCAATGATCCATAACGGTTGGATAAGAAGGGGGTTTCATTTTCACCTGAGCTCGAAATCTGGACTTTCATCTGTGACTTAAACATTTTCACCTAGATTCCTTTCTACCTGTTCAGAAGTATTAGATCCAAAATTTAACTGAGCTCATCTCACACCCTAAAACCCACCAACCAGAGCAGCTTCCCCTCCCAACTTCCCTATCTATTAAGGGCAACTCAGCAAACCACCAAGATTAGAAACTTTCATCATCTTGCCACTTCCTTATACTATATTGGTCAGATCCAAAGAGTATCATGATATGATACATGTCCCATTGCTTCCTGTATCCACTGTTATGCTGCTGTCACTCACATCCAAGCCATTCCATATTTCATCCCTGCAGTAATGCAATTGGCTCCCCCTCCTCCAGGGTATCACTTCCCTCACCAGTGTGTATCTCTCAGAGCTGGCTCCCCTCCCCTTTTTTTTGAAAATGGCTTTCTCAAGATGCCCTAATGAACCAAAGTGCATCACTCAGTCCATCACTAGAATGTAAGCTCCGTTAGGGTAGGGATTTTTCTCTGTTTTGTCTACCATTCTATCTCCAGTGGTGGTAGAATGCCACTTTCTGTACTTCCCAATTCTTTTACAAGGCTAAGATCTTCCTGGTAGCCCTGAAAAGCTTCTTACTTATCTGAATATTCTATGAAGCATTGCAGGCAGAACAGAAAATTGAAACACTTACCTGTTGAATGGAATATGAGGGACGGCCTAAGAAAAACTTGGCACATTTGTCGAATGTATGAATTAATGATGAGTAGTTCATCAAAGGTGAGAAAGTAGGGAGGGCTAATATTTACTGCAGCTTATTAAATGGAGTCCCTGGGTGGTACAAATGATTAATGTGGTTGGTTGCTAACTGAAAGGTTGATTGTTCAAACCCACCCAGACATGCCTTGAAAGAAAGTCCTGGTGACCTTTCCAAAAGGTCAGAGCCGTGAGAACCCTATGGAGCACAGTTCTACTCTGTGCTTGGGTTGTTTTGAGTTGGAATCAACTCAATGGCATCTAGTGTGGTTTTTTGGTTTATTATGTTTAAGCATTCTCCTAGTCACTTTACATATGTTACTGCATTCAATTTTTACAAGGTATTATGATCCACAACGTTCATTCATTTACTTAATACGTATTTATTGAATATTTATCATGCACGAGGCACTCCTGCTGGACACTGAGCCTGGGGAACAAGACAGGCATAATCCATGCCTTCTTGGAACGTAGAATTTAGTTTGCACGTGAGTGTATGATACAGAGAGACGATACTCAAAGGAACAAACAAGTTGTAATAAAGACTATGAAGGAAACAGAAATTTTGCTGCAGAGGCTCATCAGAGGTTGAGGTTCATTGCGAAACTATGGCTTTTGATAACATCATTCTAAGTATACATACCCATCCTCGTTTTCTGTGGCTCCCCATCATGCACGATGTCAACGAAGCCCTAAGCTCCTCTCTGTTCTAGAAGCGTACCACATTGTTCCCACCTTCAGGGCATTCTTCAGATTCTGTTCAACAGATAGGTGTATTCATTTTCTGTTCTGCCTGCAGTGCTTCATAGGGTATACAGGTAAGTAAGAAACTTTTCAGGCCTACCAGGGAGCTCATAGCCTTTTTTAAAGGACTGGGAAGCACAAAAAGAGCTAAAAGACAAAGCAGAATGTGGGGAGTGAGTGCTGTGATGGAGAAATCAATGCATATTTCATTCATGCCCAAGGGTTAGATAAAGGAATGATCATATCCATTGAGGGAGATAAGAAGATGTATTTAGCAAAGGTGGTACTTGAGGAATGGGTATGATTTTCACAGCTTACGATGGTAGAGAGAAAGGATGTTCTAAGCTGATGAAACAGTATAAGCAAAAAGTGTATAGATGACGGAGCACTGGGAACATTTAGGGAATAGGAAGTATCCCATTTTGACTGGCTTATGGAGTAGTTGTTGGGGAGAAATGAAATGGAAAGCTGATATAGGGCCATGCGTTGGAGAGGTCTAAATGCCAGGGAGAGGATTTTATAATTAACATGGTGGGCAGTAGGAATTCACTGTGATTTTCCACTAGGAGAAAGACATGCTTGTAGCCATGTTTTAGGAAGATCGTTCTGGCATGTTGTGGAAGATGAATCAGGGATACTGAATTGAGGGCTGTTTGCAGCAGATCAGGTGAGTGGCAGTGGGAGCCTGACATTGGAGATAGAGTGATGATGAAGGGGGTTGATTTTTAGACTGTACAGTTAGGGGCAGGACAAGCTAGTCAAATTGAGCATTCCAGGTATAGATAGAAATATGATACTTAGGTGGAAAATCGATTTGAGATAAAAGATGATTAATTCAGATCCCCTTACCTGGAAATATCTTCCCTTCTCCAGTTATAGAAAATAAAGGGTCATGAAGAAGGTTAGATATAAGTGAAATCATGCACCATCACCTTCTACAGTACATCTAATTTCTTCACTTAAAGGAATAGCTAATGTTGATGGTCTTATATTGTTTCTTATAAATGTGTTAATGTGTTAGTCTGGTTTCTGTGTAACATCAAAGACTTCTTCAGTATCCTCTAAAAGTCTTAAAAAGTTCAGAGAAAAAGGAAACTTTAAGATACATTCCTAGAAATGTCTTCAGGTATTTTTTCAGGGGGAAAGAAAAACAGATTACAGTTCCCGGTGAGCTATATATAATTTACAACTTCATTGAGGTCCAATTAATAATCTATGACTAAGGAAAGAGAAGGTAGTAAGTACGTAGGAGGAAAAAAAAAGTTGTTAACTAACACCTGGTGGGAAACCCTAGTCCAAACAACCTCCACTTCATGTTAGACAAAGAAGTGAGGCTAGGTTTTCAGTATTGGCTCTTTAGATACAAAAAAACTAACCCAGTTATATAAAGCAGATCCCATTCTAAAGAGACCTAAGTAACATTGTCACCTTTTTGTTAGTACTGAGTCAGACTCCCACAAGAAAGCAAGCAGGGATTTCCCAGTGGCCTATAAGGTTGTTACCATTTTTTAGGCTAAAGAAGAAAGGTCATTGCTAGAGTGTTTATCAAGTGCACGGTATTCTGGGCATTTATTCTGCTTGTTTGGAGGAGGTCATCTAGTTCCCAAGTGCTGGGAGATTTTTTTTCCTGGGGGTATTTAGGTACTGGATCTCCTAATAATAACTTTGTTTAATAGCAGTGTTTTCTTATAAAGAGTGGTAGAAATTGCAATAAATAATTTCTGATTTGTGTTTGTATTAATATGCGAAGTTAGAAAGGGAATGTCAATTATGTATATAGCCAAATCTTTTCCTAGTATATTTGGGAAAAATAAAAGACCTTCATTCTAATCAAAACAGATTATTAAATCCACGAATTTGAAGATGCTTCAGCTTTGTTACATTGCGTTCATTTAGCCAGTGAAAATGATTTTCTTCAGGACCCTGGATATTAAGTTTGTTTCTGAATGTGTCTGATAAACTCACAGTTTGAAATATATCCCATCAAACTTTGGTGGAAAACAGAGTACTAGAAAAAAATAAACACATAATGCAAAGTAACACTAAATAAAGTTGTGTGGTAAAAGCAAGGAAATATAAAATGGCATAATGGTAAAACTATGCAAGGCAAGAGGATTACGAAAATCTATTAAAATCACAAGAAATAAGTAAAGACAGACCATTCTGAGTTAACCGTAGCAGAATAAAGGGATTGGCAGTTCTTTGTAATTCTACTAAGATTTCTAAAGCACTGAGTAAGATCTTGGATTTCTAATTAGTTAAATACTAGAAATAAGCCCTCTAACATGACTCACGGATATGTGGAATGACCAAAAAAAAAAAAAAATTATGGAACTGGAGCTCAATATACATTAAATGCATATTTCTTCATAACATAAGTTATAAAATATTTTTCTGATGAAATATAATTTATTCATATGTCATCTCAAAAACTTTAGGAGGTTAGATGTGAGAATTCAGTGCAGGATGTTTGCATGGCTAGATCTGGGTTGGTGTTTCTTTCTTTTTTTTTTGGTTTCTTGTATTTTTTTGCTAACTGGATTGGTTTGCACAGTCCTTGGTTAGTGAACTCTCAGCAATGATAACCAAGCACACTTTAATATCATTGCTAGAATTGGAATTTGGCCCAGATAGGAGAGCTAATGGCAATTGGAATGTCATGATGATAATTTACATCTATTGAGTGCCTGTTGTATGCCCAAGTACTTGACATGTGTTAACTTAATGCTTGCAACAGCTCTATTTGACATGTGAAGAAACTGAGGCATGGAAAAGCTAAGTAACTTACCCGTGCTCACTCAGCCAGGAAGTGGCAGATCTGAGATTTGAACCTAGACCTTCTGGCTCTAGGACCCACACTCTAAAACCTCATTGTACAATGGTACCTGACATGACGTGATGTTTTTGTACTACTATTGGTGCCATCCCCAAGTCTCTTTGGCATTCTTTTCATGGTGTCGGTCTATCACTTTGGACTAATTTTTTCCTGTTCTGATTTAGTAACAGGATCCATTTTGAGAATACAGTGTCCTTAATGATTCATCAAGAATTCTGTGGACATTTTTAGGGGTTTTCTGTGGGAGATCTCATTTCTTAATTCTGACTCAATCTACCAGAATGAATTGATAGTTATGGCATATGACTCTTGCGTGCAACTAAAAGAATAAAAATGCTTAACCTCATTTGCTAGTGGAAAAGAAAGAAATGGACCACATTTTTGGGACACTTTGTCTCTGTAAATAAGAGTGACTTCTTCTCCCTGTGCTTACTCTCTAATAATTAGAACATTAAGGAGATTTATTAATGGTTTAGTCCTTCAGGGTGCTAATATTGTGCAACCCAAGCATAATAGAAGAGCTGTGTGAAATGAGGTTCAGTGAGTTACATGGTATCTTAGTCATCTGGTGCTGCTGTAACAGAAACACCACGAGTGGACGCGTTTAACAAAGAGAAATTTATTCTCTCACAGTCTAGTAGGCTACAAGTCCAAATTCAGGGCACTGGCTCCAGGGGTAAGCTTTCTCTTTCTCTGTCGGCTCTGGAGGTAGGTCCTCACTATCAGTTATCCTTTGGTCTGGGAGCATCTTACCGCAGGGACCTCAGGTCCAAAGGATGTGCTCTGCTCCTGCCACTGCTTTCTTGGTGGTATGAGGCCCCCCCGTCTCCCTTCTTGCTTCTCTCTTTTATATCTCAAAGAGATTGGCTTAAGACACTACCTAATCTTGTAAACCTCATCAACGTAATTGCCGCTAATCCGTCTTATTACATCATAGCAATAGGATTTACAACACATAGGGAAATCATGTAAAATTGTAGACAATTGCACAATATTGGGACTCAGCTAAGTTGACAGATTTTGGGGGGACACAATTCAATCCATGACCCGTGGCAAGTAGGATTCTCTAAGCCAACCCAAAGCAACATGACTGAAAACACATATGAACTTACTATCCAGTTTTTAAAATTTTTCGTGCGATACTAATCTCATTGATTAATTATTTCAGTGTTTCCTAAATAATTCGCATCAAGACCAGCTTTAGTTTAAAGCAGAGTATTCTTAAAGTACTTCACATACATACAGGGCAAAGAACAACAGATATCACCATCTCATTGCAGAGATTTAAGGGGAAAATAATGCACACATGTGTTAAAAGCCTGATGAAATCCTAAGTCAGTAGTGGCATTATTACTTAGTGATTCAGATTATTCTGGAGAGAAACAGTGATCCTCCATTCAGTCAATGTTTTTTGAGCTCTGCTGTGTGCCAGGCTCTAGACTAGGTGGGGAGGACACAGAAGTGAACAATGCACCTCCCTTGCACTCAAGTGACTGCCTAATCTACTTCTCTCTTCTCTATTAAATCAGTTTTGTATCTAACTCCAGTGTAATTGGGTTGCCACACTGAGATCTAGTTTAACAGTTCATGATGCCTTGGCTGCTAACTGGAAGATTGATGGTTCAAACTCAACCAGCAGCTTCAAAGGAGAAAGACCTGACGATCTCCTCCCATAAACATTACAGCCTTGAAAGCCCTATGGGGCCCTTCTGCTCTATTACGTGGGGTCACTATGAGTTGGAATCAACTCAGCAGTACCTAAGAACAACAAAAAAAGTCAGGGTGCCTTGGTGAAATAAGCTTTGCTTTTACTCTGAAATCCACTCAGAGGGGAAGTTTACCGCCCTGTTTTCCTTGACAAAATATATCCTAAGTACTAGTTGCTGGGTTACTGCATAAAACACAGGCCCCAAACTGCAGCCAGGAAGAGCAGTTAGCAATTAAGTGAAGGAAATGACTAGTGGGTTTGAAAACCAACACACTGACCATGTACTTCTTTGCATAGTAAGAAATCTTTGTTACTTAGGCAACTTTGGTCACTAAGGAAGTCATTTAGTGACTCATGTTCATACAGTATGACTTGTTTCAAAATCTCTGTATTCAGTGACCTTACCGTTCTGCCTCTGCTTTCCTTTTCTCTGGTCTGAAGCAGGAAAAAAACTGCGTTTGGATGGCATAGGTTTATTACTTGGTAGTGTATAATCCATTGGCTAGCCCATATTCTGAAATGTAATGGACTCCTGGGGATCAAAGTAAAAGGTCAGTAGTTCTGCAATACATCGATATATTAAAGGTAGAACTAAGCTTATTTTCTAAGCAGAAATGTTATTTCTGATAAATTAATGATTCTCAGCAGTTGCTTTTTGTTATTTGATATAACAGTGCTATTTAAAATATGGAAAGCTTGGTGGCGTAGTGGTTAAGAGCTATGGCTGCTAACCAAAAGGTTGGCAGTTGGAAGCCACCAGTCACTCCTTAGAAGCTCTATGGGGCAGTTCTATTCTGTCCTATAGGGTCGCTATGAGTCGGAATCGACTTGATGGCAGTGGCTTTGGTTTTTTGGTTTTTATTTAAAATACTAGTCACATGTTTGGATAATTAAAATAGAATACTGAAGTACTTTATGCCTTAATAAAAAATGCTTTGTTTTTTCACCTGTAGTGATGAAAAATGAAATTAGAACCTCCAGTAGAAGTTGTCTGGGGATGGTAAGTACAAAAATAAAAGAGTACTAAGGAAATTTCTTTATCAGCTTCTCTCTAAATTTTCAGTCTGCCTGCTTGGTATTCCAATAGCAGTTGTTTATTGATGATTGATTTTTTTCCTGTATAAAAAATAATAAAGAATTTGTAGGAAAAGTTATTTAGTTAAAAGTGTTATGGGTTGATAATGTGTTTGGAGAACTATGTGGAAGAATTTACTATTGATAAATAAAACTAGAGGCCAAATATCTGAGCTGGCTTTGAGGTTGGAACCGGAGCACCTGCGCATGGGCTCAAGGTTTTGCTTATAGCCTCAGTGGTACCAGGTGTCAGTGTGGTCAGCCCAGGCAGGGCTCACCTGAATTGCTATTACATCTTTTGTCCTAACTCCAGGACTCACTGCCATGGAGCCGATTCCAACTCACAGCTACCTTGTAGGACAGAGTAGAACTGTCCCCATAGGGTTTCCGAGGTTGTGAATCTTTACGGAAGCAGACTGCCATGTAGTTCTCCCATAGAACAGCTGGTAGGTTCAAACCACTGACCTTTTGGGTCGCCGCTGAGCACTTTAACCACTGTACCACCAGGGCTCCTGTAACTCCAGGAACCATACCATAAATCTCAGTGTTTAGATGCTGTTAACGTTAGGTGTTTCATTTTGCTTTCAATTTAGTCCTTTTCTGTTTTTAATTTTGTGCCTGGAAAAGCTTGAAAAAGACAATTAGTCATGACAACCATCCTATTTTTTTTTTCCTAGAAGCCTTCAATGTGAGGCCAAGGCACTGAGCACCATGAGTCGATCTGTGAGTGTTGGCAGCTGAACTCTTTTCTGTGGGGATACTTTAAGGGAACATGTGGAGGAAGTACTGCTGCAGTGGTTCTCAAAGTAGGGTCCCTCTACTAGAAGCATAAGCATCACCTGGGAACTTGCTATAAATGCGAACATCTGGTCCCCACTTCACATTGACTGAATCAGAAGCTCTGGAGGTGGGGCCCAGTATTCTGTGTTTTAACAAGCCTTCCAGGTGATTCTAAAGAATGCTCAAGTTTGAGAACCACTGTCCTGGTGGGTTGTCAGTATCTGTAGCCATATAGGCTATAAAAGGAAACCCTGGTGGTGTAGTGGTTAAGTGCTACGGCTGCTAACCAAAGGGTCGGCAGTTCGAATCCGCCAGGCGCTCCTTGGAAACTCTATGGGGCAGTTCTACTCTGTCCTATAGGGTCACTATGAGTCGGAATCGACTTGACGGCACTGGGTTTGGTTTTTTTTGGTTTAGACTATGAAAAGTACAGTTGTAAGGGAACGTGGAGGTTGATAAGTCTTTGTTTATGAGAGAATGAAGAATAGAAAGAGAGAAAAGAATGCTTTTACTTTTGTAATTCAAAAAAAGGAAGTTAAGAAGCTGGAAGTTAAAGCAGGACTAATTGCTTACATGAACCTTTGCTTTCTTAGAGAAGGCAATCCAGATGACTAGATTACTGTGAAAAATATTGGCTTGATTCTGAAATTCTAGAATATTTTCCTAGTGAGAAAGGCATGCCTTTCCATATTAGGACATAAATTCAACCTAGATTTCTAAAATCCTGTATTCTTGTATTCCAGTGACTTGGCCAACTGAGGCCTCAGCTCCTACATCTGAAAACCATACGTGTTATTGCTCTTCATGAATTACCTCACTGGTATGATGTGAAGGATACAGTATGTTTAAGAGGATCTGTGAAGCATCAGGATTACTGAGAAATATGAAGCATAAGGGAGAAGAATGATTAAACATTGATGATAAAGACGTGTTTAGAAATTGATACAAAAATGGGTTGATTATTTCAACTTCCTTTTAATATACGCCCCATGTTATGGATTGAATTTTGTCCCCCCAAAAGATACGTTGAAGTCCTAACTCCTATACCTGCGAATGTGTCTGTGAAGATGTGCTCAGATTAGGCTAACATCAGGTCACAGTGGAGTGGGGTGGGCCCTACTCTGATAGGACTGTGTCCTTATGAAAGAGGAGAAGATAGAGACACAGAGGAAGGAAAGATGCCGTGTGAAGCTGCAAGCCAAGGCACACCTGGAACTGCCAGAAGCTAGGAGAGAGACATGGAGCAGATTCACCCTGAAAACCTCAGAAGGAATCACCACGGCCGACACTCTGATCTTAGACTCCGAGCCTCCAGAATTGTGAGACAATAAATTTCTGCTCTTAAAAGCCACCAAGTTTGTGTTATTTCGTTATGGCTGTCCTAGGAAACCTATATACCCGCTTTAGCCCTGGCTTTGTCTTTTTTTTTTTTATTGAAGCCCTGGTAGTGCAGTGGTTAAGAGCTCAGGCTGCTAACCAAAATATCAGCAGTTCAAATCCACCAGCCGCTCCTTGGAAACTCCATGGGCAGTTCTAATCTTTCCTATAGGGTTGCTATGAGTTAGAATCAACTTGATGGCAACCGGTTTGGTTTTTTCTGTCATGTATTAGCTGTTTACTTTTAAACAAATCACATTTTTAGAAAACATTTGATCTTAGTTTCCTCTTTAAAAAAAATACAGTATTAAAGCAGGGCTTCAAACTGGTTTCATACTGGTTTGAACCCTTGCTGAGAATTTGCATTTCTAACAAGTTCCATGCTGAGAATTTGTATTTCTGCCAGTTCCCAGGGAGTTATACATAAGAATCACCTGGCACTCTTGTTGAAATGTAGACTCTGATTCAGTATATCTGGGGGGTGGAAATGCAAATTCTCAGAAGGGAACTTTTTAGAAATGCAAATTCTCAGTAGGAGTTTGAACCGGAATGAACCATTCAAAGCCTTGTATTAAAGATACCTACTCACTTGGGAGAATGAAATTAAAATATGAAAATGAACTTTTTAAAGGTCAAGCATTACAATCTTTGTTGTTATTTAATGTCTGCATTGAGAAAGCTTTGTGATTGTTGACATAATCACATCATCCAGGAGTTTGGAATAAGTGTGTACATCAGCAGATTTTATGATTACAAAAAAATAGCTTTGTTTACTTTACTACTAATGCTCCCTTCAGTGGAATGTTTCAATATTCTCATGAAATGGGGGAGATTCTTATATGTCTTATTAAAGAAAGCAAGTCTGATTTTTTTTTTAATCCTTTGAACTGGGAGACTGCATTTCATTCATTCTTTCATGGCAAGATGGGAAACCCTGGAGCCAGGCTACCTGGCTTAACTGATTGTGCAAACTTGGGTAAGCTTCACGTAAGAATCAACTCAACAGCAATGGATTTATGGGTTTTTAATAATACAGAGTTGCACAAAGATCAAATGAGAAATGTATATAAAACGCATAGTGGAGTGCCTGGCACAGAGTCATGTGGGTTATTAGTAGTAATATTATTATTATTTTATTATTATTATTAAACTATAGCATGAAGAAGGAAGAAAAGGGACCTACTTCTGAAAGTCAAGGGCAGGGGAGATTAAGAAGACAATAAATGGCCTGCTTATTTTATAAATGAAAATTCAAGCAATTCCCTTGACTTCTCTGGTCACTGTTAATAAAATCACTTTCCTGATTGCTTCTAATGAGAAAATTTATACTAGCATTTTATCATGTTCATATCCATGTAATAATCCGAATTCCAATCTATCTTTAAAGTTAAATGTCTTCCCTCCTGTAGCTGATTGTGCTGGAGGCAAGGAGCCCTGGAAAATGGGAGTGTTTGATCTAGACATCCCCAACTTAGATACTCCTCTTCCTCCTTCCTCATCTTGCTAAGGTTTTTGGCCATTCTAGAGTTAGAGTTCATAGAGGAAGAAGAGGTGGGAGAGGTAAGAAGGTTCTTATTTGTTGGTTTTTAGTGTTTATACCTCTGGATTTGGTGTATATTTAAAACTGGCCCTTTTTCTAGTGGGTGCCTCTTTGGGGACTTCTCATTATTGAAGATGTCTCTCCTAAAGCTCCCATGATGTGCAGAAATGCATTTGTCTTCCAGCTTCTGTCTGACTGCTTCCCTAGGCCCTACGAGTCCTTCAGTGGTACACCCCTCGATTCTTTTCTCTATGGCACCTTCTTTCTTGCAGGTGAGCCCTTAAACAGTATAAACCAGGGGGTTCAATAAGCCAGTTGTGGTGGAGTCAACTTTGACTCATGGTGACCCCATGTGTGTCAGAGTAGAATTGTGCTCTATAGGGTTTTCAAAGGTTAATTTTTCAGAAGTAGATTGCTGGGCATTTCTTCCAAGGAGCCTCTGAGTGGCCTTGAACCTCCAGTCTTTCAAATGGAGCAAGTTAACTGTTTGCATCACCCAAGATCTCCAAAGGAGGTAATAACCCATTGCCTCTGAGTCAATTCTGACTCATAGCGACCCTATAGGACAGGGTAGAACTGCTCCATAGGGTTTCCAAGACTGTAATCTTTATGGAAGCAGACTCTGATGGAGTGGCTGATGGGTTTGCACAGCTGACCTTTTGGTTAGCTGCCAAGTGCTGAACCACTGCACCACCAGGGCACGTAAAGAGGTAATATGGATACAATTTTAAACTCTCTGGGTGTCCTTTTTTTAACTTTTATTGAGCTTCAAGTAAACGTTTACAAATCAGGTCAGACTGTAACATATAAGTTTATATACACCTTACTCCATACTCCCATTTGCTCTCCCCCTAATGAGTCAGCCCTTCTAGTCTCTCCTTTCGTGACAATTTTGCCAGCTTCCAACTCTCCCTATCCTCCCATCCCCCCTCCAGACAGGAGATGCCAACACAGTCTCAAGTGTCCAACTGATACAAGTAGCTCACTCTTCATCAACATCTCTCTCCAACCCATTGTCCAGTCCCTTCCATGTCTGATGAGTTGTCTTCCGGAATGGCTCCTGTCCTGGGCCAACAGAAGGTTTGGGGACCATGACCACCGGGATTCCTCTAGTCTCAGTCAGACCATTAAGTCTGGTCTTTTTATGAGAATTTGGGGTCTGCATCCCACTGATCTCCTGCTCCCTCAGGGGTTCTCCGTTGTGCTCCCTGTCAGGGCAGTCATCGGTTGTGGCCGGGCACCATCTAGTTCTTCTGGTCTCAGGATGATGTAAGTCTCTGGTTCATGTGGCCCTTTCTGTCTCTTGGGCTCATAGTTATCGTGTGACCTTGGTGTTCTTCATTCTCCTTTGATCTGGGTGGGTTGAGACCAATTGATGTTTCATAGATAGCCGCTTGTTAGCATTTAAGATGCCTCTGGGTGTCCTTTTGAAGCTCCTTGCCCTAGGATTGAGGTGAGGCACAAACAACCCCCACAGATCTCCCTGGAAGGTCAGTCTACATACACTGACAACTCTCTTCAAAACTTCTCTCCATCTTCAGTAATCCCCAAATCTTTTACACCCTCAAGAAGGGTAAATGGTTCCAGGAGTTATGCAACTATTTCTGGAGCCTTTCCTTTGAAAATTTTGCATTATGCTGTTATATTTTATTTTGAAATATAGTTTCTGTTGTTTGGATGCTTATGTCAAAATTTCTACTTTAATGTTCCTTTAAAGGCAAAAGCGATGAGGGTTATTTGGGGGATACTTTGACTTCACAAACTATCCCTAAAAGAACTACAGAGGAGAGTATGGTTTATTCATGCAAGTATTGTAGGAGCCCTGGTGGCGTGGTGGTTAAGAAATAAGCTGCTAACTGAAAAGTTGGCGGTTGGAATCTGCTGGCTGCCCTGTGGGAGAAAGATGTGGCAGTTTCCAAAACTGTGAAAGAATACATTTCTGTTGTTTTAAGCCACACAATTTGTGGACATTTGTTACATCAGCCCTAAGAAACTAATATAATACAGTATATCAAAATACATTTTAAAAAATGAAACATAAAGAAGAATATATGAGCAAATTTAACTCATATTATGGAGGTACAGGACTTCCCAAACTTAAAAAGCAAAAGGCTAAATCACAAAGGAAAAATACATTTGACTTCCAAAAATTAAAAAAACTTACATGTCATAAAAATATTATAAAACTAATTAAATGGAAGAATTTTTGTAACATACAACAAAATCAAAATTTTGCAAATTCAATATGAAACATATATTGCTCCAGTAGAAAAAAAGGATGACTCTCACAAATAAATTCACAAAAGAAAAAAAATTACAGTTGACCAATAAACATAATAATTCATCTTCAATGTTAAGAAAGAGCAAATAAAAATGACATATCATTTTTTGGCCTGTAAGATTGACAAAGGCTAAAATTGACAGCAGTCATTCTTAGTTAAAAAAAAACAGGTGAGAATTCTCAGTCACAGTTGATGGGAACTGGGGCTCTCTGTGTTTTTTCTGGGAGCGCTGGTGGTCCAGTGGTTAAGCGCTCGGCTGCTAACTAAAGGTCAGTTGTTCAAACCCACTAGCCATGAATGTATCTTTTTATTTTACATATTTTTATGATGTGTTTTATGCCTCAAAATTAGAATTATTATATCTAAAAAAGTTAAAGATAGCAGTAAATATATATATATTCTTTCACATATTTAATGAAATGCAGAACACATAATGATAAGATGATGTTAGGTGAAAAAAATCAAGAGTCTAAAATATATACACAATAAGATGTGATTTTGGTAAAATGTAATTAGGGCAAAGACTAGAGGGAAAAATATAAAAATGTTAGCTGTGGTCACGTCTTGTGGTTTTTTAATTTGATTATTTTATACGTGCCTTTATTTTCCAAGTTGTTTGTAATGGCCATAAACATTTTATTAGTAGTAGAGAGAAAGAATGGTCAGAAGAGAGGCTCTTACAGTTGGATTGGACTTTCAATTCTCTGACATTTCTGACATTAGTCTACTAGGAAACCCTGGTGGCCTAGTGGTTGAGAGCTACAGCTGCTAACCAAAAGGTTGGCAGTTCGAATCCACCAGGTGCTTCTTGGAAACCCTGTGGGGCAGTTCTACTCTGTCCTATAGGGTTGCTATGAGTCAGAACTGACTTGATGACAATGGGTTTGGTTTTTGGTTTAGTCTCGTCTTACTTTTAGTGATAATCAGAATTTTATTTTCCAAATTATAATAATGAAATTGAAACCTTAAGTTTTTGGATTTTAAAACTGAACCCTACAGGGATATGTAAATAATGGTCTGTGTTGCGTTCTTTTTCCATTTTATTCTGGGATTTAGTCCTGAAATGAAAGGAGTAAAGGACGTGCAGATGCCTGACATTCTTTCCTAACCAGAATGATTTTTTTCTTTAAGATATGTATCAACTCCCTTCTTTTGTGTATTATGTGATACCTTCCAGGCTTTATTCTTTTTTTTTAAGCTTGTGCTTTCTTTTAATTTCTCATCTTTTAAAAGTGTGATTCTGTCATCTCTAAATAAACCTGTTAACCTGAAAAATACTGGTTTATGTGATGTTGAGAAAATCACGGGAAGTTTTCTCCTTTTTTATTCTTTGTAAAAAAAAAAAAAAATTGAATATTAAAAAAAAGCTGGCAGGTCTAAAATGATTTTCTAATAACCATTTTAAACATTAAGTTTTTTGAAATTGATAGGTCTGTATTATCATTTGTTATTGATATTATCCTATTAAAAACAAAGCCCGTTGCCATGGGGTCGAATGCAACTCATAGCAACCCTATAGGACAGAGTGGAACTGCCCCATAGGGTTTCCAAGGAGTGGCAGCTGGATTCGAACTGCTGACCTTTTGGCTAGCAGCCTTAGCTCTTAATCCGTATGCCACTACGGTTCCCATTGTCCTATTATTAAAACTTAGAAACCCTCGTGGCGTGGTGTTTAAGAACTGTGACTGCTAACCAAAAGTTTGGCAGTTCAAATCCACCAGGTGCTCCTTGGAAACCTATTCTGTGTACTCTGTCCTATAGGGTCACTATGAGTTGGAATCGACTCAACGGCAACAGGTTTGGTTTGGTTTTGGGTTTATTATCAAAACATAATTTTGCCAACTATTGAATATAGTCTATTTTAGTCACTCGGTATTCTCTGAATGACTAAACATAGTACAAGCCCCTTTGGGATTTGTGTTATATTTTAACTTCGAAGTAATTACCTTAGATGGAAATGAAGCACTCGTGGTCTTGAACTGCAGGAATAAGGTTAACTGTATAAGATAAGGATTAATGCCCTCTGGTGCATTCCAAGTATAAGTAGAAAGTTTGGAGGATATGTCGTGTTTGTATGTATCATGTTCACATAAATGACTTTGAAAGTTGATAACGTACAATTGTTTTTTCTTGTAAAATCAAAATTTTTAATAAATGCAAAGTTTATTTTTTCTTCTGGAGTGAACAGATACTAATGGTAGTATTACTGTTAATTACATTTTGATTCATTTTTATCACTATTGGATCATACGAGAACGATTCTAAGTGATACTACTAGCAAGGGTAAAATTAAAAATCTTTGTATATGATTTTCCCCTAGATTTTAGTTTCAATTGGTACTAACAACTATAGCAATTTAAAAAATTAGAGGCTATTTTAGAGCAGTAAGGGCTTTTATTGTGTGTACGTGGTTTCTGTTTTCTGGTATTGCTTGGTCTGGCTTTGTGCGACTTGGTTGCCTGGGAGCAGTTCTGGGTGCTCAGATGAAAAGGATCAAAGTAATACCAGCTCTAAAACCAAAACCAAACCTGTTGCCGTTGAGTAATTCCAACTCATGGTGACCCTATAGGACAGAGTAGAACTGCCCCATAGAGTTTCCAAGGAGCATCTGGTGGATTTTAGCCGCTGACCTTTTGGTTAGCAGCCATAGCACTTAACCACTACGCCACCGGGGTTTTCAATACCAGCTTTGGACAGCACTAAATGTCAACCTGCACTCTTCTCAACATGGGTCTTCCTTCCCAGCTGAAAAGAAGGACCATAAAAGAAAACAATAAGACATCTTGCTAGATAATATGCAATTTAATCTCTTGGAAATACTCTTTTTGGAAACATACTAGGAAAATAGTTCTATGTAATGCTAGAAAAGAATGAGTTATATCTTATCATGAAGTTGTTCAGAAATTGGAAGGAAACTAGTATTTATTGTTGTAGACATGTTACTGAGAATATATATATGTATAATCTCATAATCTCAATTAATAATTGAATATAGGCATTTGCCTAGTTACCAAATATTACCCCTGTTACGTCCTATAGGGTCACTGAGTTGGAATCGACTCAATGGCAGTGGATTTGTTTTTTTGGTTTGTATATAGATGAGGAAATTGTATTAGAGGCAGGATTCATATTAACCTGTTTGATTCTTAAAGACCATTCGTGAACAGCATTAAGCTGTCTTTGCAAGACAGAATGGTCAAAAAATCTATTATACCCAAAAACCCAGTGCCGTCGAGTCGCTTCCGACTCATAGTGACCCTATAGGACAGAGTAGAACTGCCCTGTAGAGTTTCCAAGGAGCGCCTGGTGGATTTGAACTGCTGACTCTTTGGTTCGCAGCTGTAGCACTTAACCACTACACCACCAGGGTTTCCAAATCTATTATAAGTATTAATAATTAGTTTTGAGACTGTTCCTTTTTGTGAAGCAATGTTAATCTTTTTTTTTCTGGCCTTTATCATATGCATTGTCGTATTGGTTCAGGTTAGCGTCATAGATCTCAAAAGCTTCCTTCATTCCCAGGTTGATGTGTTCTCTTTGTAACCGATTCTGGCTCTAGGGCTGCTTGATGTGGACCCCTGGCTCTTGCCTCACACACAAAAAAATAAGGCTGGGACAACTGAGCCTATTAATATCTCTTGTACCAAGATATGGTATAGCCAGACCTCTAAAGGGAAGCTGTGTTGAAATTCCCATTCTCTTCCTAGCTGTGAGACTAAGGCAAGATCCTAACCTTCTGGATTTCAAAGTCTTCATTTCTAAAACTGGCGAGGTTAGATGAAATCAGTGGTTTTCAAACCATGCCCCATGGGGTCACTTAGAGGTAGCCAGGTGAGTAAATGAAGGTGGGGCAGGTGATCTGGCCACATTTTGGGTTGCCTATAACAGCTTTATGTCTCTCTCTCTCTCTCTCTGTGTGTACATGCATGTGTGTGCATGCATGTTGATTCTAGATGAGATTTTGTTTGAACAAAAGGTTTGAGTAAAGTTTTAAAAATACTGGACTAAATACTTCTTAAAGTTCCTTCTAGCTATAACTTTCCACAAGCTCATGAAAACAATTTTATAGAGACTCCCACCATCTTTACTGAAATAAAACATTTTAGTTAACATTTACTGCAAAACATTTTTAAATTAGAAATTTCAAATATTACCTCAAGAACAAAACCAGTGTTAAATCTGTAACTGAGTACTTTGAAGTGGCAAACTCTAAGGGAAGCTGCGTGGTTTCCATGTTTTTGAATACAAAGCCTGTAACTAAATTTCTGCTAAAAGTCCAATTTTTGTAAAAATGTTTTTTCTACTTCTGGTAAGTGTAAGATAACATCATTCACAATCAAGAGAATATATTTTACAACAGGAAAGTACTATTCCTAAAAGATACCATCATTCCTTAACAGTTACTTGTTGTCCATCTTTTTTTTCTTTTGAAAGTTTTATCAGTGATAGAAAACATTTGCCATTTCCTGTTTCTTTTCATTTGTGACATTCTACAAAGAAGTTGTCTGAATGGTAGAGAAAACCTAAAAACCTGTTGCCATTGAGTTGATTCCAACTCATAGTTGACTCATAGTGATCTATAGGACAGAGCAGACCTGCCCCGTAGGGTTTCCAAGAAGCAACTGGTAGATTTGAACTACTAACCTTTTGGTTAGCAGGCAAATACTTAACCACTGGGCCACCAGGGCTCCAGACAGTAGAGAAAGAGGAGGGATATTTAGCCACAAGGCCTGCTTTCTTGGAGCTTATTTTACTCCATATTTTTGGTGCACTCATTTTAAATCAATGTTTGGTGCACTCATTTTAAATCAATGTTAGTATGCAATAAATAAACAATTACTGTAAACTTCAACACTGTTTATTTATTATGGACTATCCATTAAAAATTTTTTTTTTTTTTTTTAATCCATAAAGGTTATAACTTTATGAGACCTTCACTCTAGAGCAGTGTTGTGATCAATTCAGTGGGTCAGAATCATGCTGCATGAAACACTTGAAGAAACAGAGCATGCGTCACTTAGAGAATGTCATTATGTAGATATTTACTAAACATTTATATAGGGCTAAGTGCTACGGCTGCTAACCAAAGGGTTGGCAGTTTGAATCTGCCAGGCATTCCTTGGAAACTCTATGGGGCAGGTCTACTCTGTCCTTTAGGGTCGCTATGAGTCGGAATCGACTCAACGGCGCTGGGTGGAGGTGCTGGGTTAAGTGCTTTACATAGGTTATCACATTTGACCCTCATAGCAACTGTATGTACTATTTGCACATTTTAGAGGCAGACTTAGGCTCAGAGAGGTTAAGTAACTTTCCAAAAGCCACAGAGCTAGGAAGCATCAGACTTGTGACCCCCTAGCTACACTCTGGCTCTGGAGCCTACAGCCTTACCCAAAATACAATTCATTATTGAAGAGGGAGAGTTTTTCAACCTCAGCCCAGAGGGCAATACTAAAGGTAGAAATGAAAGAAACTGGATTTTAGGTCACTATAAAGTTTAGTTTTAACTATTAAAGCTCTTCAGCACCAGACACATCTCACTCTGTGAAGTTGTGGCCCTGGTTAACGACCTGCAAGCCGAGCCTAATGCTGGTGGATCAGGAATGTGCTAGAAAGCATTCTTGAATAAGTGGGAGCTCATAATTTTTTTTTTTTTTTTTCATAATAGATGAGCTCTCCGGGGCCTTTCCCATTCAAATTTCTTTTGAATTTCCTTTCTTGAAGAAATTTATTATCAATTTATTCCCATATGACTACTATTTTTTTTTTTTAATTTTTTTGTGCACCTCATAAAGCCCATTCTTTTTATGTGTAAAGCCAGTAAGCAATTTAGCCACTACTCAGATTGGTCTGAGCAGGGGCGAGCCTGTGTAGGAATCCTCACCACGTTACGCTGGGGCATAAAGAATGGCCTGGATCATGGAAATTCAAAGACGATTACAGAAAGCATTTGGCAGACTTTAATTTTTTTAGATATTCATGGTCAGTGGCATGACCGGTAGAAGAGGAAGAATCAAATATCATTATATTCCAAATTTAAACAGTGAGTTCTTAAATATTTGGGAGTGTGCTATTATAATCTTAATACACCCCTTCCTAGTTTAATGTGCTCCTTAATTATTTGATATGCGTCATATGTGCCTTTACTTTCCAGGTAATTAACTAGCATTTTGGTGTTTTTTAAAATAAATGTGCATTTCTGCTTTGAAAGAAAATAAATGGAACATATGAAATTCTAAGCTTTGATATTTGTTTGTGTGTTCAAAGAGTGTGTTGAGTTTCTTTGATTAGAATGAAGCACCATTGGCCATCACTGAGGACAGCAATGGGAAACAATGGAATTACAGAGTTTCCTCTCCTATGAGAATGTGTACGATTCTCTTTGGGAAAGAGTAATCAGTATGTATTTTTTTCTTTATCTGCTCATCCTACCCCCTCCTCAACTACTTCCTATTGCCCCTTACCTCCCTTACTCCCCTGCCCCACAACTCATGCCAATGATCGGAAGAGAGTGCATACTCTTAGGGTGCTTCCATGGAGATGGTGATAAATTATGAATATGGAGAGTTTTATTCTTGAATTGATTACTATATATGATAAGCTTTAGAGAGGAAATACTACATAAAGAGAAGATACGGCATGTATGAGGTGAAAACTGGGCTAGAAATAACCTATGTGAGGCTAGAAACAGGTAAGATCTGTATTTCAGAAGAGAGGAAGGATTGATGCATTAACTGAAATGAGCCAGGATCTCAAGCTTGGACTTCTAGAAGGAAGATTGCACTTGAAGTATAGGTCTTAAGAAGGCTAGGATTTTGAGGCAGGATATCCCTGGTGGTACAGTGGTTAAGAGCTTGGCTGCTAACCACAAGACAGTAGTTCGAATCCACCAGCTGGTCTTTGGAAACCCTATGGGGCAATGAGTCATAATGAGTGTGAATCAACTGAATGGCAACAGGTTTGGATTTATTTATTTATTTATTTATGTAAAGAACATAAACAAGGAGCAAAAGCAGGGAAAAAGAGAAGTGAAAGTATGCTCTGGGAATGCTTAGCCATCTAATTTGTACAGGGTTCAAGAAGTGGAGAAATTCAAGTTAAGAAAGAAAAGTTTGGGGCTACGTTATGATGACCCTTAGTTATCATAGTGAAACATTTTTAATCAGCCTGGGTAGAGATGGGGTCATATCTCCTACCTCTCAGAAGGCTGGTCTTTTTCACTAATTCTTCCATGTGTAAGTCCTATTTCTCCCCTGTAGAGTAAGATCGTTAGCCATACTTATTTTGATTTTTGGTATGAACATGGAGCAGATTCTCAATTTATTTTATATTTGCTGTTGACTGCAGGTAAATCACTGAGACAATGTAGCTCCCTTTATAGGTTTTGTTGTGGTTAGGTGCCGTTGAGTCAGTTCTGACCTATAGTGACCCTACATATAACAGAATGAAACACTGCCTGGTCCTGTTTCATCCTTACAACTATTGCTATGTTGGAGCCCATTATTGCTGTTACTGTGTCAATCTGTCCCCTTGAGGGCCTTCCTCTTTTTCACTTACCCTCTACCTTACCACGCATGATTTCCTTTTCAAAGGACTGGTCCCTCCCGATAACATGTCCAAAGTATGTGTACTGATATTTATTTGTGGTACTAATATTATATTATTAATAATTATTACTAATCTAATAAATATTAGAAATAAATATTATATTAGAAAACATTGTTTCATGCATTTTATATATATGATGTTGTTGTTGTTAGGTGCCCTCGAGTCAGTTCCAACTCATAGTGACCCTATGTACAACAAAATGACACACTGCCTGGTCCTGTACTATCCTCACAACCCACTGTTGCAGCCACTGTGTCAATCCATCTCCTTGAGGGTCTTCCTCTTTTTTGCTGACCCTCTACTTTACCATGCATGATGTCCTTCTCTAGGGACTGATCCCTCCTGATAACATGTCCAAAGTACGTGAGTTGTTGTCTCATCATCCTCGCTTCTAAGGAGCATTCTGGCTGTATCTCTTCCAAGACAGGTTTGTTAGTTCCTTTGGTAGTCCACAGTATATATAATATTCTTTGCTAACACCACAATTCAAAGGCATCAATTCTTTGATCTTCCTTATTCATTGTCCAGCTTTCGCATGCATAAGAGGCAATTGAAACATCATGGCGTGGATCAGGCGCAATCAACTTAGTCTTCAAGGTGACATCTTTGCTTTTCAACACTTTAAAGAGGTCTTTTGCAGCCGATATGCCCAATGCAATGTACCTTTTGATTTCTTGACTGCTGCTTTCATAGGTGTTGATTGTAGATCCAAGGAAAATGAAATCCTTGACAACCTCAATCTTTTCTTCGTTTATCCTGATGTTGCTTATTGGTCTAGTTGTGAGGATTTTTGTTTCTTTATGTTGAGGTGTAATCCACATGGAAGGCTGTGGTTTTTGATCTTCATCAGTAAGTGCTTCAAGTCCCCTTCACTTTCAGCAAGCAAGGCAAGGCTGTGTCATCTGCATAATGGAGGTTGTTAATGAGTCTTCCTCCAATCCTGATGCTCCATTCTTCATATAGTCTCGCTTTTTTCCCTGTAGAATCCTTCGGTATTGCAACTCGAGGCTTGAATTTTTTCTTCAGTTCTTTCAGCTCAAGAAATGTCTAGCATTTTCTTCCCTTTTGGCAACATCATATATATATATTAGTGTGTATATGATTTCTATAAATTGAGTTGGTTTAAGAGTGTATTTGCTTAATGCAGATAAAAACTGCCTCCTTTCTGGATATTTCAATTTGAGCAGATAATTAACATGTAGGCAAATGGAGATTCACCTTTTCAAATACTAATTCAGCCACAGACTCATGTAAATGAATTTCCTCTTCTTTCTTCCACTTTTACTATTGAGGAAACCAGGCTCAGTGTAAAGTCACACAAGCAGTTATTGGCAACCGCAGAGCTAAAACTCAGTTCTTTAATACCTTTCTACCGTACAACCTTGTTTTTACCTGAAGTGAGTGACAAATATATATAAATATATATATATATTTTTAAAGGCCAATACACATTTAAATTTATAATTTCATAGAACACTTTGAAATGGATTAGTCAATTCTCTAAACTTTGATACAGTTCCGTAGTTATATTTTTGTTAACAGTATTACTTTAGCAGACATACAGTTTTTACGAATTAACTTGCTATTACAAGTGGTATCCCCAAATTCCTCCTAACAAAAGTAATGGGAATTTTTGTGGCAATAATGGGAACAATACAAGGACACTCTTTACAATGAGAACACCTCCTCTCCTCCTCACGGCCACCTTATCTTAGTTTATAATCTGGCCGCTAACAATTGGGTCACTGGGACCATTTTGGAGAATCAAGGTCTTAGAGCTTTGAGGCCCATAAATAGTTCCACAATATAATAGCAGCATATCCTAAGTTGAAAACGTATTTCTCAATCCTAAATATAATTAACCCCACTAACAATTACTGGTAGCATGTCTAAGGGCTCTGCTGCTTGCGTCTTGTTTCCGTATTGGAAGCTGTGACCTCTAGGTAAAAAGCTGGTCTGATTTATCGCTGTAACTCCATCGAGGCACATTACCACGCACGTGGTAAGCGCTCAAGGCTAGTGGAGGGAACGTGTGAACACTTCCGGCTCCCAATGGACGCAAAGGAACATGCCTGAAAATTAAGTTTTATGGATTCTAGTCAGTGCTCTCACTTTGAGGGGAAGGCAGATTTCACTCCTCTATTGAGTTCCGTATTTCTTTTCCACCCAAGGTCCCTCGAATACACTAAAGAAGAAAGATGGAGCATAAATCAGGCCATGGAGTGTCTGCTATTCATTTGAGAGGCCCAAGCGGCAGAAAAATGACTGTTTCCTGCTCTCTGTCCCTCTCCTGACCTCTCTCAGCGCCCAGGGCCGCACTGCCCTGTGATGATCAGAGCAGAGAACTGCGGGAGATGCGGGAACTGAAAAGCCGCGGAACCAGAAGCGGACAGAGCAGCGCAACGGGGAGGGAGGAAGAGCAAAGGGACCGGCAGGCCTAGCTCCGAGGTGGTGGCGGCGGCGGGAGCGTGGGAATGGAGCCCCTGCGGGTCCTGGAGCTCTACAGCGGCATAGGCGGCATGCACCAGGCTCTGAGAGGTAGGAGGGGACAACGGCGCCTCTAGGGTTTTTTTTGTTCGTTTGTTTTTTGGTTCCTCGGCGGTCGTCAGACCTCGGGCGCCAGGGTGGGGCGGAGCGGGGAGTCGCTGGGGGCGGAGACAGAGCGGGGGCGGGAGGTCTCGGTTGTCCTGGAAACCAGGCCGAGGCCGCGTCCGCGCCAGTGCTTGGCGGCGGCGACCTCCCTCCCGGAGTCCCGAGCCTGGTTGGAAGGGCCGGGGGTTAGTTTGTGAGAACCGGTCCTCCGGGGTGTAGGGTGTAAAGCCCACCGAAAATGCACCGGGATAGTCAGGGGAGGGGCGAGTCCCCTCCTAATTCCAAACCCAAGTTCTAGATGCCCCCCAGTCACCCAGAGGCTGGCAGACGTGGACCCCTGCCCTCGAGGAGGCCCTGGAGGGGAGGGCGGCAGTTGGGCGGGCCTGGGTAAGGGATTTTCAGAGGAATAACTACAGTTCAAGAGGAAGCATAGAGGAAAATCCTAGTTAATTCTGACTCTTGAAAATAAACACCGTGCCTTCTGTTCAGGCACCAGAAGAACTGAGTTTTTAAATTTGATTCTGCCTCTTGGTTGCAGAATGACCTTGTTCCTCAACATTTCTGAACCTGTTTCCTAATTTTAAAAAATAAGAAGTGGTAATTGCAGAGAAAGATTATTACAAAGATTAACGTGTGTCTTGGTTATCTACTGCTGCTATAAGGGAAGTGCTACAGATAAACCAAAAACCAAACTCACTGTGGTGGAGTCCATTCCGACTCTTAGCGACCCTATAAAGTAGAGTAGAACTGCCCCATAGAGTTTCCAAGGAGCAGCTGGTGGATGTGAACCGCCAACCTTTTGGTTAGCAGCCACAGTTCTTAACCACCATGCCAATAGGTGGCTTTAAAGAATAGAAATTTATTTTTTCACACTTTGTTGTTGTTGTTAGGTGTCCTTGAGTCGGTTCGGACTCATAGCCACCCAACAGAAAGAAAACACTACCCGGTCCTGCATCATCCTCACAGTCGTTGTTATGCTTGAGCCCATTGTTGCAGCCACTGTGTCAATCCATCTCATTGGGGGTTTTCCCCTTTCTCACCGAGGCACTACCAAGCATGATGTCCTTCTCCAGGGACTGATCCTGCCTGATAACATGTCCAAAGTATGTGAGATGTAGTCTCAGCATCTTTGCTTCTAAGAAGCATTCTGGCTGTACTTCTTCCAAGATAGATTTGTTTTCACATTTTAGGAGGCTAGAAGTTGGAATATAGGGCACCTGCTTTTAAGGAAAGGCTCTCTGTGCTATGGTAAGGCTCTCCTTGTCTTTTTCAGCTTCTTTTCCTAAATTCCTTGGTGAACTCCAAAAAAAAAAAAAAAGTACCCATTGTGGTGGCGTCCATTTTGACTCTGAACGATCCTATAGGGCAGAGTACAACTGCCCCATAAAGTTTTCAAGGAGTGGCTGGTGGACATTTTAGCAGCCAAATGCTTAACGATTGCACCACCAGGGCCCCTGGTGAACTCCACATGACTTCAGTCTTTTCCCATTTGTGCTTCCTTGTTTCTCTGTACCTTAGTCATCTAGTGCTGCTGTAACAAATACTGTAAGTAGATGGCTTTGACAAACAGAAGTTTATTCTTGCACAGCCTAGTAGACTAGAAGTCCAAATTCAGGGTGCCAGCTCCAGGGGAAGGCTTTCTCTGTCTGCTCTGGGGATGGGTCTTTGTCATTAATCTTCCCCTGTGGAGGACCTTCTCAGCGCGGGGACCCCAGGTCCAAAGGACGTGGTATTCTCCTGGCTCCTGTTTCTTGGTCCCCACATCTCTGTGCTCACTTCTCTCTTTTATATCTCAAAAGAGATTGGCTTAAGACACAACCTAATCTTGTAGATGGAGTCCTGCCTCATTAATATAACTGCCCCTCATCCCATCTCATCAGCATCATAGAGGTAAGATTTACAACACATAGGGAAATCAAATCAGATGACAAAATGGCAGATAATCACACAATTCTGGGAATCATGGCCTAACCAAGTTGACAAAATTTGGGGGGCACACAGTTGAATCCATAACAATGCCTAATCTTTTTTGCCTCAGAAGTAATTGTCTTAAAACACACCCTACACTGAATGGTCTCATTAATGTAACAGAGAAAACACTATTCCCAAATGGAGTAGGGGTTAGGATTTACAAAACATATTTTTTTGGGGACACAGTACGATCCACAGCAGCATGTGGCAAAAACCCGTTTCCTTCAGTCACTTCCAGCTCATGGCAACCTCATGTGTGGTGGTGTGTTGTATTATAACCTATAATACTTTGTTCTATTGAAATCCTCACAAATAACAACAGAACAAAATACTATAGATTATTATTTTTACTTTTCTTTTTATCTACCTCTTCCATTTTGAGGTTTTTAATTTCTTTGGTGCTAAATTGGAACTGAAAAGTTCTTTTTGATGAAAATCATAGAAAAATATTTATTGAGCTTCTGAGCTCCTATTCTGTGCCAAGAACTATGCTAGGCACTGGAGATATAAAGTGACCAATAGATTTTGAATGTGCATGTTTATTTGTTTATTCTTACGTTACTAAGACAACCACAAAATATTTCTGAAACTTCACTAGTTCCTTTTTTAGTACAAAGGGTAACAGGACTAATACTGTAAGGTACAGGCAGCATTTACTGGGTTCAGTCTATTAGTTTTCTGAGCCTATATATTGAATTTTGACTCTAGAATAGGTTAATGATTATTAAATTTTTACTACTTACCAATTATTTGCTGGTTCTCTATGTTCATTTTTCATATTAAAAACAAACAGCAACAAAGTCCAGTACTTTTTGTTCTCCTAGTTAATTTTGTAAGGTTGTAGAACATCACCTTTTTTTCCATATCTTGGAGCCCCTTATTGAACATGATTTTAAAGGTTGCTTAATACTTTATCAGTGGGTAAAGCAATGAACTGCCAATCAAATGGTCAGTGGTTCGAAACCACCAGGGGCTCCAAGACTGACAAAGATGTGTCAGTCTGCTTCCATAAAGATTTACAGCCTTGGAAAACCCTATGGGGTCACTATGAGTCAGAATCGACTCAGTGGTAGTTGTTTTTTTTGTTTTTGTTTTTTAATACTTTATCATAAGCTATGATTTACCTGTTTCCTAAATGCTAAACAATTAGATTGTGTCTCAGTTTTTTGCAAAGATAGATATGCATGAGCATAAATCCTGATCTTCCCCTTAGGAGTGTTTCCTAAAAGTTGAATTAATTCATTCAGCAATAAAAGACCTACTTTATATGTTGGTTACTAAGTCAAAGTTATGAGAATTTTTAAAGGCTTTTTGATAGATGGAGCCCTGGTGGTACAGTGGTTAAGAGCTCAGGCTGCTAATAAAAAAATCTACAGTTCAAATCCAAGCTGTGCCTTGGAAACCCATGTGGCAGTTTTACTCTGTCCTATAGGGTCCTTATGAGTAAGAATCGACTTGATGGCAACAGATTGGGGTTTGGTTTTGATTTTTTGATAGATAATTACAAATTGCATTTCAAATTGTTGTTTTGAGTGCCTACCTCAACTAGACATTCATCAGGATTGTGTATCATCCATTTTTAACCTTTGCTAATTTGATAAAGGAAATTGTATAGTTATAATTTGCTTTTATGAGGGTTAATAAAATACTTAAATATTTTCTCCTATTTTCATTAGCCAATGCAGCCTGAATTTGCACACATTTTTCTATTACCACGACTACTGTCGTGAATGCAAGCTACTACCATCTCTTGCTTAAACTTAGAGTGGCCTGCCAACTGCCCTTCTTGCTTCCATCCTACCTTTCTACTCCCTGCGTTCTCCATACAGCAAGCAGAATGATCTTTTGCAAAGTAAACCAGGTCATGTCAGTTCCCTTCTTCAATGGCTTCCCTTTGAGGTTAGAATCACTGTCCTGTCTTCTTACCAGTCCTGTGAGGTCTGGCTTCTGCCTGCCTCTTCAGCCTCATCTGCCACTCTCCCCCTGTTTCTGTTTTCCAGGCTCAGTGGTCTTCTTCCTTTCTGTTCCCCAAATCCTCCAAGTTCCTTCTACTTTCTGGCCTTTGCAGTTGCTGTTGTCTCCACTTAGATTGCTCTAACCCCAGATTTTCCTACCCAGGTTTCTTTTCATCTTTCATGTCTGCTATAGATAGAATTAGAAACCATGATGCTGTAGTGGTTAAGAGCAACAGCTGCTAACCAAAAGGTTGGCAGTTCCAATCCACCAGGTGCTCCTTAGAAACTCTATGGGGCAGTTCTACTTTGTCCTATAGGGTTGCAACGTGTCAGAATCGAATTGACGGCAATGGGTTTATGGATAGAATTGTGTCCCCCCAAAATATTTGTTGTAAATCCTAACCTTCTTACCTGCGGATATAACCTCACTTGGGATTAGGGTTTTCTTTGTCACGTTAATGGGATTATCAGTGTAGTTGTTGTTGTTAGGTGCCGTGGAGTCGATTCCGACTTATAGCGGCCCTATGCACAACAGAACGAAACACTGCCCAGTCTTGCACCGTCCTTACAATTGTTGTTATGCTTGAGCTCATTGTTGTAGCCGCTGTGTCAGTCCACCTCGTTGAGGGTCTTCCTCTTTTCCACTGACCCTGTACTCTGCCAAGCATGGTGTTCTTCTCCAGGGACTGATCCCTCCTGACAACATGTCCAAAGTATGTAAAATGCAGTCTTGCCATCCTTGCTTCTAAGAGCATTCTGGTTGTACTTCTTCTAAGACAGATTTGTTCATCTTTTTGGGAGTCCATGGTATGTTCAATATTCTTTGCCAACACCGCAATTCAAAGGCATCAACTCTTCTTCGGTCTTCCTTATTCATTGTCCAGCTTTCACATGCATATGATGTGATTGAAAATACCATGGCTTGTGTCAGGTGCACCTTAGTCTTCAAGGTGACATCTTTGCTCTTCAACACTTTAAAGAGGTCCTTTGCAACAGATTTGCCCAATGCAATGCGTCTTTTGATTTCTTGACTGCTGCTTCTGTGGCTGTTGATTGCGGAACCAAGTAAAACGAAATCCTTGACAACTTCAATCTTTTCTCCATTTATCATGATGTTGCGCACTGGTCCAGTTGGGAGGATTTTTGTTTTCTTTATGTTGAGGTGCAATCCATCCTGAAGGCTGTGGTCTTTGATCTTCATTAGTAGGTGCTTCAAGTCCTTTTCATTTTCAGCAAGCAAGGTTGTGTCATCTGCATAATGCAGGCTGTTAATGAGTCTTCCTCCAATCCTGATACCCTGTTCTTCTTCATATAGCCCAGCTTCTCAGATTATTTGCTCAGCACATGCCTGTGGACCTCAGTTTGTCGTACTGTGGGGGCTTGTGTGTTGCTGTGATGCTGGAAGCTATGCCACTGGTATTCAGATACCAGCAGGGTCACCCATGGAGGGCAGGTTTCAGCTGAGCTTCCAGACTAAGACAGACTAGGAAGAAGGACCCGGCAGTCTACTTCTGAAAAGCATTAGCCAGTGAAAACCTTATGAATAGCAGTGGAACATTGTCTGATATAGTGCTGGAAGATGAGCCCCCCAGGTTGGAAGGCACTCAAAAGATGACTGGGGAAGAGCTGCCTCCTCAAAGTAGAGTCGACCTTGATGATGTGGATGGAGTAAAGCTTTTGGGGTCTTCATTTGCTGATGTGGCATGACTCAAAATGAGAAGAAACAGCTGCAAACATCCATTGATAATCAGAACCTGGAATGTACGAAGTATGAATCTAGGAAAATTGGAAATCGTCAGAAATGAAATGGAACGCATAAACATCGATATCCTAGGCATTAGTGAGCTGAAATGGACTGGTGTTGGCCATTTTGAATCAGACAATCATATGGTCTACTATGCTGGGAATGACAACTTGAAGGGGAATGGTGTTGCGTTCATCATCAAAAAGAACATTTGAAGATCTATCCTGAAGTACAGCGCTGTTAGTAATAGGATAATATTTATACGCCTACAAGGAAGACCAGTTAATATGACTATTATCCAGATTTATCAGTGTAGGGCGTATCTTAAACCTAGTCATTTTTGAAGCACAAAATGCAGATTAGGCACAGAAGCAAGCATAGGTGGTGAACAGTAGATGCCACGTGATCTCCAAGGAACACCAAGAAGAACACTAGAGAAGGAAGACGAGGAATTTAGCCCAGAGCAAACCAAAAGAGCCTTCCCCTTGAGCCAATGCCCTGAATTTGGGCTTCTAGGCTCCTAAATTGTGAGGAATTAAATTTCCACTCTTTAAAACCACCTACTTGTGGTATTTCTGTTATAAGAGTACTAGGAAGCTAAGACAATATAATAGTTCATATATGACCTCTTCAGACTCTGGCAGACTCATTGATTCATGCTGCCTCCCCACCTCCCTACTTTCTCATCTTTTGGTATGAGGTCTACATATTAAGGATATTGACTCTTAATCATATTTGATGCAGATTTTTTCTCCCACATTTGTTTGTCTTTTAATGTACATTTTTTTGAGGTACCAGAGTCTTAAATCTTCTGTAATAAAATGCATTGCTCTTTTCCATGTGGTTTTTTTTTTTTTAATAATAATGAAGGGTAGAAACAGTGGCAGCTAAATGCACCATTTGTTAAGGACTTTTTAAAAAAAAAAAAAAAAAAGTTTTTTTTTTTTTCTTTTACATGTCAGGCCCTGTTCTAAGTAAGCTATCGAGAACTAGGATTCTAACCTTAGATCTGTCTATCTGAGCTCCTAACCATGATATGTTGCCATTTTTCTGGTTAAATCCACTAACTTACTTGGATCTATGTCTTAAATAATAGTAAGAGGAAGCATAATGGAAATAATATTGAACTTAAATTTTGACTGATTTCTAGATAAGGTTTGTAACTGTTAATAGTTATAAAAAGTATATTTAATTTCTTTAATAACATCATAGATTTCCTCAAACCCAAAGGGCATATTAGTACCTTGATAGAAATTTTTCATTCTTATTACACTACAACAGTGGGATAGCATATTGTATCTAGAGGTAGAGACCCCTAACAAGATGGATTGGCACAGTGGCTGTAACAATGGGCTCAAACACAGCAAAGATTGTGAGGATGGCACAGAACCAGGCAGTATTTCGTTGTTTTGTACACAGGGTCACTATGACACGGAACCAACTCAGTGGCACCTAACAACAACAATTTCCTGTTTGTATTTCAATTTTGGACAAAGAGACAATCCACTAACTTCTGTAGATACCAGAGAACCAAAGGATAAATATTTTTAAATGAGACCAGTTTTTACCTCGCTTCACTTTAAATCTAGCAACAAGTCATGTAAGGATAACCATGGAAAAATAAGCATATAGAGGAAAATTTTACAGTTTTAGAAACAAATATAAAAGAAAAAGAATTGACCAGTTCAAATTTCAGCTCTTTGGAACTGATGTCCCCAAATATCTTTAGGTGACATCACATCTACATGGAAAAACATTTCATAACAATGTATTTGCCCAATTATTATAAACACCGAATGGTATATTCAGTATTTTTCTCTAACACCATAATTCAGAGGCATCAGTTTTTCTTTGGTGTACCTTATTCATTGTCCAGCTTTAGCATGCATATGAGGCGATTGAAAATATCATGGCTTGGGTTAGGTGCACCTTAGTCCTTAAAATGGCAAATTAGATTCCCATTAAACAATACACGTATTGTTTTGTGACATTGGTTGCCAACCTTGTAACGTGTCAACCACTCCCCTTCTCGACCTTGGGTTCCCCGTTACCACCTTTCCTGTCTCCTCCTGTCTTTTCATCCTTGCATGTGGGCTGGTGTGCCCATTAAGTCTCGTTTTGTTTTATGGGGCTGTCTAGTCTTTGGCTGAAGGGTAAACCTCAGGAATGACTTCAGTACTGAGTTAAAACAATGTACGGGGGGTCATTCTCCCCAGTCTCATTGTTTGATTTCTTGACTGCTGCTTCCATGGACATTGAGTGTGGATTCAAGTAACATGAAATCCTTGACAACTTCAGTCTTTTCTCTGTTTATCATGATGTTGCTTGTTGGTTCAGTTGTGATAATTTTTTTTTCTTTATGTTGATTGGCAATCCATACTGAAGGCTATAGTCTTTGATCTTCATCAATAAGTGCTTCAAGTCCTCTTCACTTTCAGTAAGCAAAGTTCTGTCATCTGCATATTTCAGGTTGTTAATGAGGCCTCCATCAACCCTGATGCCCTGGTCCACCTTCTTGAATTATTTGCTAAAGCATATAGATTGAGTATGGTGAAAAGATACAACCCTGACACACCTTTCTTAATTTAAACCATGCAGTATCCCCTTTTTCTGCCTTTTGGTCTGTGTACAGGTTCTGCGTGGTCACAATTAAGTGTGCTGGAATTTTCATTCTTTGCAATGTTGTCCATAATTTGTTATGATCCACAAAATCAAATGCCTGTACGTAGTCAATAAAACACAGGTAAACATCTTTCAGGTATTCTCTGCTTTTAGCCAAGATCCATCTGACATCAGCAATGATATCTCTTGTTCCACGTCCTCTTCTGAATCCAGCTTGAATTTCTGGCAGTTCCGTGTCGATGTACTGCTGCAACCATTTTTGAATGATCTTCAGCAAAATTTTACTTGCATGTGATATTAATGATATTGTTCAATAGTTTCCACATTCGGTTGGATCACCTTTCTTTGGAATGGGCACAAGCATGGGTCTCCTCCAGTCAATTGGCCAGGTAGCTATCTTCCAAATTTCTTGGCATATAGAAGTGAGCACTTCCAGTACTGCATCTGTTTATTAGAACATCTCAATTAATATTCTATCAATTGCTGGCACCTTGTTTTTCGCCAGTGCCTTCAGTACAGCTTGGAGTTGGGCATCCATTAGTGATTTTTTTGTTCCAACTCAATAGTGTACCTAATAACCTCTTAGTACTCAATGAATGAGGCTTAATGTAAGAAAGGAATGTCAGAGCCATTCAACACATACATGAAGTTCATAGGCTTTGGCGTGTGTCTTAATTATAGGTGAACTTTGGCCCAAAAGGAATCCATAATTCAAAGGATTTGTAGCTAAGCAATTCTAGTTAGAAGTACTTTGAACTTTAACAGATCAAATGAGAGATTTTAAATGTGTAGTTTTGCAACGCTTAAATTTAATCCTAAAAACCCTGAGTTTTAATGATGGTAAAGTACCAGAATAAATACTCTGCTTCTCAGAAGGCCTGTTATTTTTGTATCCTCAAACTATTTTTGTGGTTATTGTTGCTGAGTCAAATTGTTAAAATTATATTCTTGGAATATTTAAACTTAATGGTGCTCTTAGTTGATTTTGACTTAAGCCTGATCTTTTTTCTGTCTTTCCTTTGCTCTTCATCTAATGAGGTTTCTTCCCATTAATTTTGAATTGTTGAATGTTGGTGACCATGATTTGAGGGAAAAGATGGGAACTACGATTTTCCTAAATTGTCTCAGTGGGTTCACATTTCCATATATGGCAAGGACAGTATTCTTAAAACCAGGGCTTTGTGTCTGTGAGGAGATCATGCTTAGCATTTCTTCCATGATTGTAAAATCAAAGGGCTCGTGATCCTACTTTTAAAAATAAAAACAAAACTCAGGTATATACATATATCCTTATAGACATATTTGTCATATATTCTCCAACACAAGGTATTCATTTTCACCAAAAAAATTATGCGTCAAAAAGAGGGTATGGTATGGCCTTATATTTTAATCCTCGTGAAGGATCTTTATTTTAAACAGCAAAGCAACACAAGTACTGCTTAGGTACAGCATATTAGCCTGAAAAAAATTTAACAAATCCCATGAGAGATATTACATATGTAGTTTTACCGTGTTTAGATTTTATCCTAAAAGCCCTGAGTTTTAATGATAATGAAGTACCAGAATAAACACTCTGCTTCTTCAGAAGGCCTGTTACTTTTGGGTGCTTACTGAGGTCATTTGAAGGAACTGGCGATAAATTTAAATGTTTAGAAAGAATCTTTAGGGGGATGACTTTACAATTATTAGTGTTGGATATCATTGCAAACAAGCCTTTTGAAAATTAGCAATACAAGCAATACATTAGGTGGTTATTTTGTGGGGATTACAAATAGCTAATGGATATTTGTGGTTAGCATAAAGTTTCCAGTGATATCATCATGTATGAACTCAAAAAAATGTTAGATTTCCAATAACTTTGAGGGGAAGTTAGTGTGCTTTTGATAACTGTATCAGATGAACTTAAAAAGTGGCTCTATTGATGTTAAAGACCTTGATTTGAAAGATGCATGTGAGAAAGTAGGATAAAATTGTTCCATGAAATTTGAGTGGAAAAAAAAAATCAGTATTTCTAAATAAACATATTAAAATAGTTTATTTTCAATATGTTTGCATAACAGCTTAATTATACGGTAGGAAACCTTTTGGGTATTTCAGCTGCATCTTTAATAACTTGGAAACCCTGGTGGCATAGTGGTTAAGTGCTATGGCTGCTAACTAAGAGGTTGGCAGTTCAAATCCTCCAGGCGCTCCTTGGAAACTCTATGGGGCAGTTCTACTCTGTCCTATATAGTTTGCTATGAGTTGGAATCGACTCGACGGCAGTGGGTTTGGTTTTTTTGGATAATGAAAATGGCCAAACATCTAATTTTGTATGTTCTCATAGGGAAAAAGGAGGATAGATTTATATTCTGGTTGTCTTATATTGACATTAATTGTGTGTGCTCTTTTTATTTTAAATTAATGAAATATTAAAAATATTTATTCATCGAGCATGCAACTATTGAATGGTTTCTGTGTGTCAGTTACTGTGCTGTGTGATAGGGATATAACTGAACAACACAGCCATGCCCTTTTTCGTCTAGAAATCATAGTTTATTGGGAATACTAATATTACACAACGTAGAGGAGAAAATTAACAAGAAAAAAAAAACATGCACAATGCTAAACACTGTTGAGGGTTTAAATTATATCTTTTCAATCTTTATTCTACATGTGTCCGTGGAAATTAAAATAAATTATAGATTTTTTTTTCACTAAAAATACCTTAAATATTTCTCCTGGTCATTAAATTATTTGTAAACTTGGTTTTTAGTAGTTGTGTGGTATTCTGTTTTATGGAATGCCATACTTGATCAAACTAATCATCTATTTTTTGACATTTAGATTGTTTATAATTTTTCACTATTATAAATACAATAACATTATTTATCCTGTATATAAATCTTTTCTCCACACATCTACTTATTGCCTTATGTATTAGGTTCCTGTTGTTGCTGTAACAAATTACCATAAACCTAGTGGCTTAAAACAACACAAATTTATCATTTTACACTTCTGAATGTTATAAATTCTAAAATCAAGGTGACAGGAGGGCTGTATTCCTCCTGAAGACTCTAGGGGAGGATCTATTTCCTTGTCTTTTCCACCTTCTAGAGGCCACCTGCATTCCTTGTCTTGTGGCCCCTTTCTCCATCTTCAAAGCCAGAAGCATAGCATCTTCAGATCTCTGTCTCTGACTGCTCCCTCTGCCACTGCATTTTCTTCTCTGACTTAACCCTTCTTCCTCCCTCTTGTGATGACATTGGGCCCAGTTGGATAATCCAGGAAAATCTCCACATGTCCAGATCCTTAATTAACTCATATCTGCAAAGTCCCCATTGCCACGTAAGGTAATATATTCACAGAGTTCAGGGCTTAGGATGTGGACATTTTGGGGAGTCCGCTATTCAGCCTACTGTATCTTAGGATATGTACCCATATGTAGAATTGATAAGTCCAGGTTCTTAAGGTTTTAGATACAGACTTCCAAATTATTCTCTGAAATACTGAATCATCATTTGATGTTGACATCTGCAGTGAAAATTCCTGTCACACCTAGTCCTTTCCAGCATTTGATATTCTTATTTAAAAAAATCTTTGCTCTTTCGATTACAATAATAGAAAGATTTGATTGAGTGATTACAACATGGCAGACTTCATGGGTTATTAACTCATTTAATCCTCAGAAAAGCCTGTGACATGGGTACTTTTTAAATCCTGTTTTACAAATGACGAGACTGAGGCATAAAGAGGTGAAGAAATTTCCCTAAGTCACGTAGCTGGAAGTGGTAGAGTTAGAATTCAAATACCGGCACAGAGAGAGAGAGCGAGATGAAAAGATGGATAGATACAGGCAGACAAGACAATACAGACAGACAGATATCCATATCCTAAATCTCTCTTCCTCAGGATATGTGAATAGACATACATACCTCCACCCCCACCCCCCACACACCCTTAATCAAAGAGCTCTGTAGGGGTGTGCCTATGGCAGCCTTAAAAAAAAGAAAATAATAATAGCTAATGTTTGTTGAATACTATGGCTTAATGCCTTAATCAAAAAAGATTTGCAGAGAAACACAGCTGGGAGATGTGGAAGAGGAAAATGTTTGAGGAATCAAGCAACTGAAGTGCATTTACCACTGAGGTCTTATGAGTAACACATTTTCTGGCCTAGTATAAAATTGTAAAACTTAGTTCTTCCTTTAGAGGTGCCTAAGGAGCCCTGGTGCTGCAATGGTTAAGCATTCAGCTACCAACTGAAAGGTCAGCAGTTTGAACCCACCACCACTCCACAGGAGAGAAAGATTACAGGCTAGGAAATCGTATGGGACAGTTCTACTCTGTGCTATAGGGTTGCTCTGAGTTGGAATCGAATCAACAGCACATAACAACAACAACATAGCAGAAATTATACCCACAGCATTTTTCAGGATAGGGTTTGAAACTTTATAAAGGCACTAATGATGAGAAGCATAAGTTTTTGAGGAGAGTTAACTATTAATAAAGCAAAGAGGGGCTCAGAATGGTGGGCAAATTTAGAGAAAATATTTTTAGTTTAATCTTGGGGATCTTTATGAATGACAACATAATGGTATTTTTGCAAAAGGTTTTTTAAAAATATAGTTAATTAGATACAAATTACAAATGCTTATGTTGCTTCTCATTTCTTCATCAACTTTTCCATGAAAATGTCAGAGATTTTCCCCTTCTTAATTATTAGTAAATGTCAGCAATGAACATTGTTAGCATTTTATAGTAATGAACTACCCATAAACATTCTCAAAGAAAGTTTATGTAAAACAAATTCTGTCTTTGCTGTTTAAGCCTGTCATTTGGTGGAGCACATGTGTTTGTACTGATCAATTCTTAGCTATTTAAATACATGTATTTTTCCATTAACAGGAAGGCGTTAAATTAGGAAAAATGGAATAAATAGATTTACATCCTTTGTATTTTATAAATATGCCAATAGGTGGTTAACTCATTACAATTTTGCCCATATGCTAGTTACTTGTTGATCTCTAAAAGATTACTGCAATGTCATTTAATTCTTACTGAGTTTTATTTGTTTTAACTGTTGTTGAGTTGGTGGAATATAGTGAGTCACAGCTGTTTACTGGTGTGTGTGTGAGAGAGAGAGAGGGAGAGAGAGGGTATGTGCTCACAGCCCAATCAGCATGTTTTGAGAATGTATCTAAACCTTTCTTGTCTAGCCTTGACAATTACTTTCCTTTTGTTACCTCAGGGTCACAACCAAGAGAAGTAATGAATTCTTTTATTCCAAGATAAAAATAGTTTTTGTTTGTTTCCTTTTTTACTGATTATAGAAGTAGTTCATTCTCATTGTAAAAAAAAAAAAAAAAATCAAATAATCCAAAAAAGTTTAAAGGAAGAAGAATTACTCCCAATTTCACCACTAAGAGATAACCTCTGTTAACGTTTGCTGTGTGTGTGTGTGTGTGTGTTTGTTTTTTTTTTTTTAATATACACGTACACATACACTTTACAAAACTTGGATTGTTACTTAACAGGATAATTTTGTAACTTGCCTTTTTACCCAACAGTATCAATATCATTTCATGTTGGTAAATATAGAGCATTATCATTTTTAGTCAGGCCCTGGTGGCACAGTGGTTACGAGCTCACCTGCCAACCAAAAGGTAGTTTGAATCCACCAGTTGCTCCTTGGAAACCCAATCGGGAAGTTCTACTCTGTTCTGTAGGGTAGCTGTGAGTCAAAATTGACTCCATGGCAATGGGTATCATTTTTAGCGTGTCCTTCGTTATACAAGAGTTCGGCTGCTAATCAAAGGTCAGCAGTTCGAATCTACCAGGTGCTCCTTGGAAACCCTGTGGGGTAGTTCTATTCTGTAGGGTCGCTGTGAGTTGAACTTGACTTAACGGCAATGGATTCGATTTAGTTTTTTTTATTCTCATACGTGTATGTAGTCTTATACTTAAATTTTTACATGTCCACATATTAGTATAATTCCCAGAGATGGAATAGCTAGGTTTAATGATCAGAAGGGTTATATCAATTTATACTACAAACTACATGTTAAACACTGTTGGCCCTAGATAGTGTTCATCTTATTACATCTTTGCCAGTCTGATAGGTAAAACTGATCAGTGTGGATTGCTGTCATTATTGGTGAGGCTTAGCATCCTTTTATATATTTTTGATCATTTAAACTGTTTTTCTTTAATTGCCTATAATTGAAATTTGTATTTTAACTGTTTTTATTTTCAGATCTTGAGATTTGTGAGAATTGATAAGACTGTATGTTTTAGGCTGGGCTCCCTAGAGGAGCAAAACCAGTGAAACGTGTGTTGTGTGTGTGTGTATATACACACACACACAGAGAAATTTATTTCAAAGAAATGGTTCAGGCAGTTGTGGAAGCTGGCAAGTCCCAAATCTGTGGATCAGGCGTCATGCTGGAGGCTTCCTCTGACTCATTGTGGTTGCAGGGGTTGACAGATCCAAAATCAGCAGGTCAGATGGTAGGCTGCTGGCTCACGTCGTAAGACCCAGAGGTCAAAGGATGAAAGCTCAGATGCAGGATTGAGAGTCAGTAACTACATCGTATCTGCTGAGCCACTGAGAATCATAGCTTAGTCCAGTTGACACATAACCTTAATCATCACTGTGTACAACTGAAAACATTATATGCTCTTTAAAAGACATTGGAGATACAGCTTTCTACATATTTGTTGTACAGTGAAACCTGCAAGAGCCAGAAACTATATAAGGTAGAACCTGTCAGAGAAGGAATCTCAAATATTTTCCACTGAAACGAGCAAAAGAAAAGTGGTAAGACTACACCCTGTAAAAGGCGAAAAACTTGGAAGACTCAGAAAAACAAGACAGTCCCATCAAGTTCTGGCTTTCACAGATTTCACTGTATTTAGTATCCATATATAGGAATAGATAGGTGGGAAGCCCTATAATGAAGTCCTTGTTCCCCCAAATTGGGGACTTCTATGCTTTTTACCTCAGTTTAGGACACTTGAAGACTATTTGATCAAAAGAAATGCTTTTATCTTACAGATGTGTAGTGAATTAGTTATAGGTACTTTTTTTTTACTCTTTTACTCAGGCATATGTCATTCATAGGGCTTTTGCATTCATGTTGCTCTGCTTGCCAAGTTGGAATTTGAAATATGTTTCCTCAAAAAAACAAATGTTATTTAAGGGTTGTGTCACTTGCATACCTATTAGAATGGTTATTTGCAAGTAACAAGTGACGGAAACCTTAGCCCAAATTGGTTTACCTAAAAGTTGCAAATACTGACTAATGTACTGTATTTTTATGCAAATAATGTGCACCTTCTACATTCATTTGCTGATTGCACCCTCCCCCACCCAAAGGTATTTTCGTAAGAATACTATTTAATTTTTTTTACAATAACATGTAAAAAAAAATTGGCATAGCGCGTTTATGAAAATACCTTGCCAGGGAGTGGAGGGCACAGTTAACAAACAAATGCAGAAGACGTGCATTATTTGTGTAAAAATACAGTAATGACTGAATCCAAGCGTAGGCATAATTTGGGGTATGGCTTGAAGGGACACAAATCATGTGACCAGGAACCTGTTTTCTTTCTCTATATATCTCAGTTTTGTTCCTTCTGAACTGGGTACATTTTTACATACAAAAAGAGGACAAAAAACTAAACCATTTACTGTCAAGTCAGTTCTGACTTATGTCAACCCCATGTGCCCCAGGGTAGTGCAAATGGTTAAGTGCTTGACTGCTAACTGAAGGGTTGACAGTTCAAACCCACCCAGAGGCACCTCTGTAAAAAAGCCTGGCGATCCATTTCCAAAAGGTCACAACCTTGAAAACCCTCTGGAACAGAGTTCTAGTCTGACACACATGGGGTCATCATGGGTCATTTTTATATATACCCTGCCCTTATTGTATCAGGATGGCTGTAGTAGCTTCTGAACTTATATTCTTCCAGGCTTAAACCCATAAGAAAGAACCAGCAACTCTTCCTAGTTTTCCAAGGAAAAGCCAGGGAGGGGTTCCCTCTTACTATGTCTAATTGATTTATTTTGTATTGTATACCTATCCTTAGGAGTCCTGATGGCACAGTGGTTAAGAGTTACAACTGCTAACCAAAAGGTTGGCAGTTAAAATCCACCAGCTGTTCCTTGGAAACCCTATGGGGTCACTATGAGTTGGAATCTATTGATGACAATGGGTTTTTTACCTACCCTTAACCACTCTGGCAAGTCTTACTGGCTCAGGCATTTGACACATGCTTTTTTTTTTCCTGGAAGCTGTGGGTGGGGGAATTTGAGGCTACCCATGAAGCCTTTGACAGAGAGTGAGTGAGGATTTACCAGAAGCAAAAAAAACAGATGTCCATTACATCTTGTATTATCAGTACCTAGCCCAGTGCCCAGCACATAATAGATGCTCTATAAATGTTTACTAACTGCCTAGCAATAGTACTATTGGTGTTATAGTTAAGATATTTGTAAGATAAATATGGGAACTACATTGTAGTTGTTTCCAAGGTAAAAATTTAATCCAAATATCAAACAATATATTTAAAAATGAGCTTTGAGATAGATATTCATAACATACATACAACCCACTGCCATCGAGTCTATTCTGGCTCATAGAACCCTATGCGACAGAGTAGAACTGCCCCATAGAGTTTCCAGGGAGCGCCTGGTGGATTTTGAACTCCCGACCTCTTGGTTAGCAGCCGTAGCACTTAACCACTACGCCACCAGGGTTTCCTAGGATAAAAAACCCACTGCCGTCAAGTCGATTACGTATAGGCTTATTAAACATGTTGTAAGCTTAAAATTTTTTTTTTTTTTTTTTTTAAGCTTAGCGTGTTCTCAGGAACTGGACTGTTACGAGGATATTCATCAATAATCAGAAGTTGATTTTAGAAATCACAATTCATTCACTCTGATGCATCAAGTTAAAAAAAAACCCAGACCCAGTGCCGTCGAGTCGATTCCGACTCATAGCGACCCTATAGGATAAGTTAAGGGACGTTTATTGAGGATCTGTTATGTGCTGGTTATGACAGTGTCGAGGTGCTGAGAGTATCCAGATGCACGAGACATTGCATGGACTCTGTCAGAGCACTGGTGAGAGAGGCAGCGTATTGGGACATTATAATAGAGTGAACTAAGATTGTGATGAGAACACACAGAACTGGTGCCTGTTCAGACAGATGGGCCCCGGTGCAGGCCTCCTAGAGGAGGTCATACCTAAGCTCAGTGAGTCCTGAGGGACCAGTAAGAATTATCTAGGACAAGAGAGATAGTGTCAGGGGTTGGGCACATTGTAACTATGTGTAAAGGCACTAGGATTGAGAAATTATGCCCTATTGGGGCACTCTAAGTAGTTTGGAGTTATAGGAGGGAAAAGTGTATGTATATGAGTGTGGCAGAGTGAATTGAAAGAGAATGGGGTTGGCCAAGGGACAGTGTTAAGAGAGGAGGCTAGATAGGTATGCAGGTACAGATCACGCTAAGTAGTTTGGACTGTGGTGAACTATCAGAAGGCTTTTAAGTATTGGAATGAGTTGATTAGAACCTAGAAAAAACCCTGGAAACCCCACAAGTGCAAATTTACTGACAGAAGTTCAGAGAAAAGAACATTTGATGCTAATCATATTTTTTAATTGATGTTAAGTGTTATGTATATTGAAATGTGTTGTTTATAAATATATCCATTAAAATGTGTTGTTTATAAATAATCCATAATCTGCCTTCATAAGGTTTCTAAAACATAGACTTTCTATAAAAAACAAAAGCAAACAAAGTTTTATTATTCCTGTAAACAAAATACAGTTTTGAAATAAATGCTTGTTTTAGGTGGGTTCTCTAGAGGAGCAAAATGAGAGAAGCGTGTATATAAATATATGCAGAGAGATTTACTTCAAGGAATGGCTCACACAGTTGTGGGGGCTGGCATGTCTCAAATCTGTGGGTCAGCAGCAGACAAATACTTCTCCTGATTCACGTGGTTTCAGGGGCTGACAAGCCCAAAATCTGCTAGTCAGGCAGCTGGATGGTGGCTCAAGGGGTTGTGGAAGCTGGTGAATCCAAAATCTGCAGGCCAGGGGCTGGCTGTAGGCTTCTCCAAGAGCCAGAAGTCAGATCATGAGACGAGTGCCGGAGAGAGAGAAAGCGAGCTTTGCCAGAACATCCATATATTGGATGCAGGCCATACCCCCAAGGAGAAACGCCCCTTCCAACTGATTGGCTGTTTACATCAGATCACAATATGGAGGATGATTACAGAATGTCTGCCAAGCCACTGAGAATCATGGCCTAGCCAAGTTGACACATAATATTAACATTGACAACTATTATCTCTTTCCAAGTGATTTTATCTTAAAATTTGTCAAAATGTTAAGGAGGCATTTCTTAATTTTAGGACAAATGATTTTAAAGCACCAAACAAAGCCTATTTGTAAAAAGGGTTTAAGAACTAGTAATCATTAAAAGAACTGTTGTATGAATGAAAGTGCCAGAGAAATTGAAGAAATTAAGGTTTTTATGGAGCTGAGTTGGAATCAACTCGACGGCAGTGCGTTTGATTTGGGTTTTTGGAGCCCTGATGGCGTAGTGATTAAGAGCTCAGCTGCTAACCAAGAAGATTAGTAGTTCGAATTCACCAGCTGCTCCTTGGAAACCCTATGAGCAGTTCTACTCTGTCCTATAGGGTCGCTATGAGTCGGAACCAACTCAATGGCACCTAAGAACAATAACAAGGTTTATATGCCCACTGTAATAATCATTATCACTATTTACAGTGTAAAAATTTTAAGTTAGGTACTGTCTGATCTTTGTTTTATTAATTTGAGGACAACACAGATTTGCTGCTTATTTTTGTCATTTGCTTGTTAAATAACATTTTCTAAGAAATCCTCATTTTAAACAGAAAACAACTTCCTTAGTGGTAATTGTTCCTGTCTCCTCTTAGTAATCAATATTTTGATAAATCATCTGAGGAAGTCTTGCTGTGCAAAAATATTTACCAAGAGATTACGGAGGTTAGACGGTATGTAAGGTTGATTATCATTTTGCCAGACTTTCAGCATTTTGCTTTTGAGATTTTTAAGTACAATATATATTGCTTTTAATATTGTGATATTCTTATTAGATCTTTGAAGGTTTTTTTTTTTTCCGCCACATACAAGATTTTGGTAAGTTTTCTAAGTTCTTAAGTATATGTTCTAAAATCAAGGGTCTTTCTCCACAGGCAAACACAGATGTGACTTTTAAAAAAATAAAATAGTATTTGTTTGGTCGAAATTCACTTCATAAGGAAAATTTATGGAAAAAATACCTTTTATGTTAAAGAAGATAATCTTGTACTTCAGGGGAAAACAATTTTTTTTTCTACTTTTAAAGCCTCCCTGACTTTCATAAATATAAGCTTTGTGTATGAACCACTGAAATATCTAGCAAAATGCTTTACACATGATAGTCAATAAATGTTTGTTGAAATTTCATTGATCTGGTCTAAATAGGAAATGTACCTGAAATCCTCTTCTGATTACACCTACACATATGCACACACCCCTTCTAGCCAACTGAGGTATCTGTGTGGATTATGTTCATGAATCCATTAGTATTAGGTTTGAATGTAAATAATAAAAACATCCAAAACAATTGTGAGTTAAAGAAGATAGAAGTTTGTTTCATTATCACATAAGTCTAGATGTGGCAATCCAATACTACTATGGTGACTCCATGTAATCATTCAGGACCTTACCTCCTTCCAGTTCATTGCTTCACGACCCTTATAGCTTTTGTCTTCATGGTTCAACATAGTGATCTGAGCTCCAGCCGTGACATCTGTTTTCCAAACCAAGAGTAGAAAGGCCAGAAAGCACAAAGAAGTATGCACCCTCATCCTTTTTAGGATGCATCCTGAGAGTGATACACTTCTGCCTATATCTCTTTGGTCAGAACTTAGTCATATGGCCACATCTAGTATAGAGGGGTTGGGAAATACAGTCATTTTAGCTGAGTGCATCGCCACAGTGAATAAATTTAATGTTTTTTTTATTGAAGAGAAGGGATAAGGGGAATAAATGTTGGGATATGCAAATAATTTCTGTGGAGATAGTATGACTAGAAATCACATTTTTGAATCATTAGGACATAATGAAGCAAAATTTACTTTAGAAAGACGGGGTACTGAGGGGAGGAGCCAAGATGGTGGCTTAGTCAGATGCACTATATTGTCCCTCTATAGCAAAGACTCGAAAGGCCAAGTGAAACAGATACAAATAACAATCCTGGGACCCTGAACAAGAGAAAAGAAGGATAAAGAATCAAATCGAACATGACAGGAAAGACTGAATGAATGCAGGGAACGAGGAGTAATGCAGGACAGAAGGGCTCTGCTGCTGTCCTGGCCCAGCGTGGCCATCTTAAGACAAAGCTAGCAGTGACTGGCCTTGTCTTAAGCCAGGGGAACACAGGGAGGCAACTCCATGGCATTCCCATAAGAGACAGAGAAACCGTATAGACATACCTGAAGAGAAGCAAGGTGAGTGGATCATGATCTGGATCTAAGGAAGGAAAACACAGAAGGAAGAGTGAGAATTACAGGATCCTGCCATCCACAGAGGAGAGAGGGAGCCAGGGCCTGGAGCCAGATATACTCACAAGCGGTGGTCCCCAACCTCCTGGGTGAGTGGCACGCACAAAGAGATGGATCTGCGGAGTATTGGTTGGAGGTCTCCCACCTAACCCCCCCTTATTTGCACTAGGTTGGGGGCAGATCCCAATTGCTGGCTATAGTGAAAAAGAAATGCTCCGCTGGAGGGGTGCACTCCCACTCCCCCCACCCTCCTGATTGGACTCGGCAGAGGGTCTCATACCTGGCCACCCTTCTGAACTGGAGAGCATATTATGAGCCCATCCCCTCCCCTCCCACCCAGCCCTGTCCACCACTCCTTCCTGACCACCTGACGAGTATAAGTAGGCATGCTCATATGTATGTGTCCACCTATACCCCCCTGGGCATGGTGAGCAGCAGTGACACATGCACGTCTGCCTGCCTGTGCCATGCTGTGCCATGCCTGGCACTTGCCCACCATTCTCTCTCCCCTCCCACTGTCTGGTGAGGGGCAGTGGAGTGCAATTGTGCATATATACACCCACAGCTTGGCCTCCTTCCCCCGGCAAGAGGCAAAGAAGTGCATGTACTCACCTGTAGCCCACACTGCACCCAGCCTGGCCTGGCCTGGACCCTTTTCCACGCTCAGTGAGAGGCACACTCTCCTGCTTGCCACTGCCTAACCACATGCACCTGCCCACTGCTCCCTCCCCTATCCCCTTACCTTACAAGAGGCAGTGGCAGCATGATTGCACATGCTTCCACATGCCGCTCCCTCTCCCCTTCCCCTGCCCAGCAAGAGGTGGTGGTGGTATAACTGCGCGTGTGCCCACCCACCGCTTGTCCCCTACCTGATAAGGGGCGGAGGCTGCATGTGCAGCTGCCCACACCCTACCTGGCCTGGCAAGAGGCAGCAGCATTGTGGCCGTTGTCATGCTGGTCCACCACTCACCCCTCATCCCCAACCTGGTGAGAAGCGATGGCAGCACAACTGTGCGTGTACCCACCTGCAACGTGCCCTCCCATCTGGTGGGAGGCAGTGACTGTGCCCCACTAGCCAGCCACACCTGCCAGCCTACCACTCAGTGAGTGCCAGTTCCTGCTCCTACGCCACTGGACTGACAACAGATGGTGGCCAACACCCGCCCAACCAGCCCTCAGCTGCCCAAGAAGATTAGCAAACACAGACCTGCACTCACACATCCAGTCATTACCCCACCCACCCAGAGATAGGTGCCGAGTGCTGTGGTGCAGCCAGACTAGCAACCAGAGTAACATGCCTGTCCTGCGTGCCTGGATCCATCAAAACAAAACAAAAAATCAGGATGCAGCAAACAAACATACAGTTAATAAATTAATATAATAATGCCTTAATGTCTCAGACGACAGACAATATCAAATCACCTAAAGAAGCAAGACAGGATGTCTCCAGCAAGTGACCAAAATAAAGAATCAGAAAACCTCCCTGAGGAAGAAACAGTAATGGAACTACCTGATAAAGAATTCAAAAGACTTATATATAGGGTCCATCAAGAGATCAAGGAAAGCACAGACAAAATCAATGAAAACACAGACAAAACACTAGAAGGATTCAGGAAAATAATACAAGAACAAAACAACAAAATGAATAGACAATTAGAAATGATATCAGAACAGCAACTAGAAATCCAGAAGATTAACTGTAACATTTCAGAAATAGACAACTTAATAGAAGGACATAGTAGAAGAATAGCATCAATGGAAGATAGAATCAGTGAAATAGAGGACAAATCCCTTAATGCTAATTAGTTTGAGCAACAATCAGAAAAGAGAACAGATGTGGGATACTATCGAGGGGAATAATTTACATGTGATTGAATTTCAAGAACAGGACAGACAATAAGGATAGAGTTTTTGAAGATTTGCTGGCAGAAAATGTCCCTAATATCTTGAAAGGTGAGAAGATTCCCTTCCAAGAAGCACAGTGAACCCCACACAGAATAGATCTCAAAAGAAAATCACCAAGACGTGTATCATAATCAAACTTTCTCAAACCCAAGAGATTCCTGAGAGCAGCTCAGGAAAAACAAAAGACCACCTACAAAGGGAAACCAATAAGACTAAGCCCTGATTTCTTGACAGAAACCATGTAGGCAAGAAGGCAATGGGATGACATATATAAAACCTCAAGGAAAAAAAAATGCCAACCATGAATTATACATCCAGCAAAATTGTCTCTCAAATACAACGGCAAAATAAGTACATCTCCAGATAAACGGAAACTAAGGGAATTTGTAAAAACTGGACCAATTTTATAAGAAATATTAAAGAGATCCTTTGGACAGAGAACTAAAAACATAATACAACAGCCTAAGATTAAGACACCTGACAGCATCAGCCAGGTAACAACCCAGATAAAGAATCCTCAAAAATAAAATAAAGCTACACTGAAAACAGGGAACTGAGACCTCAATCTGTAAATGACAACTTAAAACAAAAAGGGGTGATAAATGATGTAATTATGGAATTTCCGTATAGAGAGGATCAAGGCGATATCAAGAAATAAAAAAAATATTTAAACTTTGGAAACCCTATGGGGCAGTTCTGTTCTGTCCTATAGGGTCTCTATAAGTAGGAATCAACTGTATGGCAATGGTTTTTTTTTTAGGAAGATAAAGGTGAACTTTAGGATAACTACAAAGAAAACTAACAAACCTCATCAAAACAAAAAAGGAAGAAAATCATAGTTTCAGTAAACACAAAATTAACAGCAGCGAATGAAATGAAAAGAAAATCACCAAAAAAAAGAACTCAGCACAGAAAATTATGCGGACTTAAGGAACTGTAAACAACACACGCACACACACACAGAGTATATTAAAATGACAGCAGTGAATTCATACCTAGAATAATCACGCTGAATGTAAATGGTAAAGAGAGGAGGAGTTGCAGAAAGGATAAAAAACATGATCCATCAATGTGCTGTATACAAGAGACACACCTTACACACAAAGATATAAACTAAAAATCAAAGGATGGATAAAAATATATATCAAGAAAACAGTAACCAAAAAAAGAGCAGGAGTGGCAATATTAATCTCAGATAAAATAGGCTTTAAGGCAAAATCTACAATATAAGACAAGGAAGGGCAATCATAAGTAAAGGGTCAACCCACCAAGAGGACATAACCATAATAAAAATATATGCACCCAATGACAGGGCTGCAAAATATGTAAAACAAACTAACAGCATTGGAAAGAGAAATAGATCCATAATAATAGACTTAACACACAACTTTTTGGGGGGAGGGGGATTTTTTTTTTTTTGTGCTTTAAGTGAAAGTTTACAAATCAAGTCAGTCTCTCTTACAAAAACTTATACACACCTTGCTATGTTCGCCTAGCTGCTCTCCCCCTATTAAGATAGCACACTCTTCCTCTCCACCCTGTATTCCCTGTGTCCATCCAACCAGCTCCTGTCCCCCTCTGGCTTCTCATCTTGCCTCCAAATAGGAGCTGCACACGTAGTCTCATGTGTCTACTTGAGCTAAGAAGCTCACTCCTCACCAGTATCATTTTCTGTTTTATAGTCCAGTCCAATTCCTGTCTGAAGAGTTGTCTTCGGGAACAGTTCCAGTCTTGGGCTAATAGAGGGTCTGGAGACCATGACCTCCAGGGTCCCACCAGTCTCATTCAGACCATTAAGTCTGGTCTTTTTATGAGAATTTGAGGTCTGCATCCCACTGTTCTCCTGCTCCATCAGGGATTCATTGTTTTGTTCCCTGTCAGGGCAGTCATCTGTGGTAGCTGGGCACCATCTAGTTCTTCTGGTCTCAGTCTGATGTAGTCTCTGGTTTATGTGGCCCTTTCGGTCTCTTGGGGCCTTTTTTACCTTATGTCTTTGGCGTTCTTCATTCTCCTTTGCTCCAGGTGAGTTGAGACCAATTGGTGGATCTTAGATGGCCGCCTGCTAGCGTTGAATACCCCAGACACCACTCACCATATTGGGATGCAGAACGTTTTTTTAATACATTTTCTTATGCCAGTTAACCTAGATGTCCCCTGCAACCATCGCCCCAGGCCCCCATCCCTGCTACTCTGGCCTTTGAAGTATTTGGTTGTATTCAGGAAAATTCTTTGCTTTTGGTTTAGTCCAGTTGTGCTGACCACTCCTATATCGTGATTAACACACAACTTTTGATGGAATACAGAAAAACTAAAAGAAATTCAACAAAGATGCAGAATACTGAAATAACAGTCAGCCAACTTGACATATTTGACATACATGGAACACTTCACCCAACAGCAGCAAAGTACACATTCTTTTCCAACCCACATGGATCATTCTGTAGAATATACCACATCTTAGGCCATAAAGCAAGCCTCAATAAATACAAAAAAAAAAAAAAATTTTTTTTTTCAGAATAACACAAAGCATGTTCTCTGATCACAACACTATAAAATTAGAAATGAATAACAGGAAGAACAAGGAACAAAGCAAATACTTGGAAACTGAATAATACATTGCTTAAAAAACACTGGGTAACAGAAGAAATCAAAGATGAAATTTAAAAAATTGCTAGAATCAAATGAGAATGAAAACACAACATACCAAAACCTTTGGGACACAGCAAAAGCAATGCTTAGTGGTTAATTTAGAGCAATAAATGGACACATCAAAAAGAAGAAAGGGCCAAAATCAATATCTAAATACTACAACTCGAACAAATAGAAAAAGAGCAGCAAAAGAAACCCACAGCCTCCAAAAGAAAGGAAATAATTAGAGTGGAAATAAATGAATCAGAAAACAGAAAAACAAAAGAATCAACAAGACTAGAAGTTGGTTCTTTGAAAGGATCAGTAAAATCAAGAAGCCATTGGTCAAATTAACAAAAGGAAAGAAGGACAAAATGCAAATAACCCAAATTAAGAAATGAGATGGGTGACATTACAATGAAATAAAAAGGATCATAACAGAACACTATAAAAAAACTGTACTCCAACAAATTTGAAAATCTAAAGGAAATGGACAAATTTCCAGAAACACTCTACCTACCTAAATTAATACAAACTGAAGTAGAAAATCTGAACGAACACAACGAAAGAAGAACTTGAAGAAGTCATAAAAAAAAAAAATCCAACAATAACAAAAGCCCTGGCTCAGACCGCTTCACTGGAGAATTCTACCATGTATTCAGAGGAGAGCTTACACAAATACTACTCAAATTATTCTAGAACATAGAAAAGGAGGGAACACTACTGAATTCATTCTATGAAGCTAGCATACCAAACCCAGGCAAAAAGACACCACTAAAAAAGAAAACTACAGACCAATATCCCTCATGAATGTAGATGCAGAAATTCTCAACAAAATTCTAGCCAATGAAATTCAGCAACATATCAAAAAAAAAAAATAATTACATTATGACCAAGTGAGATTCATTCTCGGTATGGAAGTGTCTTAGTCATCTAGTGCTACCATAACAGAAATACTACAGGTAGGTGGCCGTAACAGAGAGAAATTTATTTCCTCATGGTAAAGTAGGCTGAAAGTCCGAATTCAGGGCATCAGCTCCAGGGAAAGACATTCTTTCTTGGTTGGCCTTCTCATCACTGTTTCCCCAGACTAGGAGCTGCTTCATGCAGAGACCTGGAGTCCAAAGGATGCGCTCTGCTCCCAGTGTGTGGTATGAGGTCCCTAACTCTCTGCTTGGTTCCCTTTCCTTTTATGTCTTGAGAGATAAAAGGTGGTGCAGGCCACACCTCAGGGAAACTCCCTTTACCTTGGATCAGAGAGGTGACCTGAGTAAGGGTGGTGTTACAATCCCACCCTAATCCTCTTTAACATAAAATTACAATCACAAAATGGAGGACAACCACATAATACTGGGAATCATGACCTAAGCAAGTTGACACACATTTTTGGGGGTACACAATTCTATCCATGACAGGAGGGTGGTTCAGCATTAGAAAATCAATCAATGTAATCCACCACATAAATAAAAGGAAAAGAGTCACATGACCACCTCAAATGATACAGAATAGGCATTTGATAAAGTCCAACATCTATTCCTGATAATAATCTCTCAGCAAAATAGGAATGGAAAGAAAATTCCTCAGCATAATTAAGGGAATGGAAAGAAAATTCCTCAGCATAATTAAGGGCATATATACAAAACCAACAACCAGCATTATTCTCATTGGAGAGAAACTGAAAGCATTCCCCTTGAGAACTGGAACCAGACAAGGATGCCCTTTATCATCATTCTTATTTAATATTGTACTGGAAGTGCTAGCTAGAGCAATGAGATGAGAAAGGGAAATTTAAAGGACATCCAAATTGGTAAGAAAGAGGTAAAACTATCCTTATTTACAGATGATATGATCCTATACATAAAAAATTCCAGAGAATCCACAGAAAGCTACTGGAACTATTAGAATTCAGCAAAGTGGCAGGGTAGAAGATCAACATACGAAAATCAACATACAGTAGCAAGGAGGACCCCAAAAAGGAAATCAGGAAAACGCTACCATTTGCATTACCCCCTCTCACCCCGCAAAACAAAATACTTAGGAATAAATCCAACTAGGGGGAAAACGATACCATTTGCATTAGCTCACCCCCACCCCCAAAATAAAATACTGAGGAATAAATCTAACTAGGGGTGTAAAAGAAAAAGTATAAAACACTACTGCAAGAAACCAAAACAGACCTTCATAAATGGAAAAATATACTATGCTCATGGATAGGAAGACTTAACATTGTGAAAATGTCAATACTACCCTAAGTTTTCTGTAGATAGAATGCAACTCTGATGCAAATTCCAACAACATTCTTTAATGAGATGGAAATCTGATCACCAATTTTATATGGAAAGGAAAGAACCTATGGACAAGTAAAGCATTATTGGAAAAGAACGAAAAAGTAGGAGGCCTCACACTTCCCGATTACAGAACCTACTATAAAGCCATGGTAGTCAAAACAGCCTGGTACTGGTACAATGACAAACACATAGACCAACGGACCAGAACTGAAAACCCAGAAGTAAATCCATCCACCTATTGACACCTGATTTTCAACAAAATGTTGAAGTCCATTAAATGGGGAAGAGATAGTCTCTTCAACAAATGGTGCTGGCAAAACTGGATATCCATTTGTAGAAAAATGAAACAGGATCCACTCCTCACACCATTCACAAAAAACAACAACCGCTCTGACAGGGATCACGATAGAGGGTCCCAGACAGAGCAGGAGAAAAATGTAGAACAAAATTCAAATTCTCAAAAGACCAGACTTACTGGTTTGACAGAGACTAAAGGATCCCCCAAGACTATGGCCTCTGGACACCCTGCTAACTCAGAACTGAAGCCATTCCTGAGGTCAACCTTTCCGCCAAAGATTAGAGAGGTCTATAAAGCAATAACACAGGAGGAACATACTTCTTAGTTTAATCAAGTATATGAGACCACATGAGCAACATCTGCCCAAAAGCAAAGATGAGAAGGCAAGAATGGACAGGAAACCTGGATGAGTGGATACGGGGAACCTAGGGTAAAGGGAAAGGGTAAAGGTGCTAACACATTGCAGGGGTTGTAATCAATGTCACAAAACAATTTGTGTGTAAATTTTTGAATGAGAAACTAATCTGTGGTATAAACTTTCACCTAAAACATACACACACAAAAAACTCAAAATGGCTCACATATCTTAATGTAAAACCTAAAACTATAAAGATCATGAAAGAAAACATAGGCACAACACTAGGGGCCCTAACCTATTGCTTAAATAGAATATCAAGCATAACTAAAAATATAGAAACTCTAGAAAATAAACTATATAACTGAGACTTCTTAAACACTTAACCAGTACTAACCCAATGCTGTCGAGTTGATTCTGACTCATAGCGACCCTATAGGACAGAGTAGAACTGCCCCATAGAGTTTCCAAGGAGCACCTTAAACACTTAGACTCATCAAAAGACTTTACCAGGAAAGTAAAAAAGAGATTTGTCAGTGACATGTCTGATAAAGGTTTAATCTCTATATAAAAAACTTCAACACATCAACAACAAAAAGACAAACAGCTTAGTCACAAAATGGATGAAGGACACGAACAGACACTTCACTAAAAAAGACATTCAGGTGGTCAACAAATACATGAAAAGATGCTCGAGATCATTAGCCATCAGAGAGATGCAAATCAAAAGTACAATGAGATACCATCTCACCCCTTTGAGAATGGCACGTATCAAAAAAGCAATCAATGCTGATGAGGTTGCGGGGAGATGGGAACTCTTCATACACTGCTGGTAGGAATGATACAACCACTGTGGAAAATGATCTGGCGCTTCCTTAGTAAGCTAGAAATAGAAATACCATATGACCCAACGATCCCTCTCCTGGGTATATATCCTAGAGAAATAAGAACTGTCACATGAATAGACATATTCACACCCATGTTTACTGTAGTATTATAATAGCAAAAGATGGAAACAACTAGGTGTCCATCAACAGATGAATGGATTAACAAACTATGGTACATACACATAATGGAATACTATGCAATGATAAAGAACAATGATGACTTTGTGAAACATCTCACAACTTGAATGAATCTTGAGGACATTATGCTGAGTGAAATAAGTCAATCATAAAAGGGCAAATATTGTATGAGAACACTATTATAAAAACTCAAGAAAAGGTTTACACACAGAAAGAAATAATCATTGATGGTTACCAGAGAGGGGAGGAGGGCAGAGGGATGATCACTAACTAGGTAGTAAACATGCGTTTACTTTGGTGAGGGAAAGGCAATACAAAATATAGTAGAAGTCAGCACAACTTGACCAAGACAAAGGAAGACACTGAGAGGAACAGAAAAACAAATAAAAAGGCAACCACAGTAAATATTTTAATGTCTACAGCCCTGCAACAGCAATAAAACTGAACAATAATCGACAGGCAGATACATAGCTAGATGTATCCTGAATAGGGGTAGAAGGGGGTATAGGAGTACACCTATGTAAAATGTAGGTTTGGTTGTGGATATTTTTACATGCCTATTTGTGTGTGTAGCATATACATTCATAGGTATAGTAGAGCACCCAAGGGGCATGGTCATAGAAGCTTCCTAGGTACAACCAAACACCTTACAGGACTGAGTTGCTGGGGTTGAGGGGTAGGGACCATGGTCTTGGAGGGCATCTAAGTCAACATAAAGAAAATGTTCTACATCCTACTCTGGTAAGTACCATCTGGGGTCTTAAAAACTTGCAAATGGCCATCTAGTTATAACTATTGGTATCATCTGGAGCAAAGGAGAATGAAGAAAACCAGAGATACAAGGAAGCAATTAGTCCAAAGGACTAATGGTCTACATGACCCACAGCCTCCACCACCCTGAGGCCAGAAGAACTAGATGGTGCTCAGCTACTACCACTGATCACCCTGACCAGGATCATAATAAAGGTCTCAGACAGAGCAGGAGAAAAATCTAGAACAAAATTCAAATTCACAAAAAGATCAGATTTACTGGTCTGACAGACTGGAGGAACCCCTGAGACTAGGGCCCTTAGGTGCCCTTCTGACTTAGAACTGAAGCCATGCCCAAAGTTCACCTTTTGGCCAAATATTAGACAGGTCTATAAAACAATAACACGAAGAATGTGTCCCTTAGAACAATCAAGTATATGAAAACAAATTGGCAACTCCCACCCAAAAGCAAAGATGAGAAGACAGGAAGGAACAGAAAAGTCGGACACGTGGAAATGGGGAACCCAGAGTGGAAAAGGGGAGAATGCTGACACATTGCAAGGGTTGTAATCAATGTCTCAAGACAATTTGTGTATAAATTATTGAATGGGAAACTAATTTGCTGTTCAAACTTTCACCTAAAGCACAATAAAATGTTAAAAAAAAGAAAAAAAGCGCACTCATGAGAAATTGGGGAGTTCTTTGAATTCTGTTACAGGAAGAAAATAGTGTTTTCTATCCACTGGCTGTACTGTTTTTTAAAGTACTTGTTTGTGTTGAGTTTGGCATATAGGTGAATACTGCTTAAACCCATTGCCCTTGAGCCAAGTCTGACACATAGTGATCCTGTAGGGCAGAGTAGAACTGCCCCATAGAGTTTCCAAGAAGCACCTGGCAGATTAGCAGCCTTAGCCCTTAACCACTATGCCACCAGGGTTTCCTTGTCTGGCATAGTATCTTTATTTTCCTTTCCATGTAAAGCTCCCTCCATGTACTCTGGTTCTTACATTAATTTGGCATCTTTCTCTCCTGCACCAGTTCTCCAGCCCTGGCCTCTACTCCTGGTATTTTTGCTGAATCAATTTCTTCTCTTCCTTTCCCCTTTCCTTCCCATCTCTTATATGATAGTAACAGTGTTTCAATTAACTTCTGAAACACAGTGCCAAGGAAGTGATCAGTTTCTAGATCTCAAGCATTCCTGTCCATCTTTGTATTTAGTAAGATGTGATAGTTATATAAAATATGTTGTGATCTGAAGTAAAAAAAACAAAACTTTTTAGGTTGACTGTTGTCTGAACTTTTAAGGAAATGGGTATTTTTTATTTTTTGACATTAAAATTTTTTTGTTTGATTCATAAAGATAATTTTATTAGCAATTTTTGAAACGTAAGAACCTTTAAAAAGAAATAAGAAACATACTTTTCTAATAGTGTTAAAAACATCTGGCAAAGATTTTAAATTCACAACCCTTACAAGTCTTTTTGTGATTAATACTTTCGTTTCGTTCCTGATTATAGTCTGTCACTCTGAATGAAACGAAATAGACATTGGATGTATTCAACTGGTCTTCCATTTCACAACTAGATGTCAGTGTTAACATACCTGATTAGATGTCTCAGGTGTGATTATAATGTGATAATTCAAATAGTTATTCCCTATATGTAATACAGATTAGAAAATAAATGATAAAGAAGGAAAAGAGGAAGTAAAACTCCTTTTGTTACCTGATTTCAAAGTTGGCTGGTTCTATATTTACATTTTTTTAAGTATTGATTTTTTTCCACCTAATTAACTGCAAGATACAAGTGGACAATTAAACTTCTTGACTGACTTGGTTAGGAAAAGCAGGCAGAGTGTGAACTTGTATTTTTCATTACTATCAATCAATCAGATGTTCTTACCTACAACGCTTCCAGAAAGAGTGATCAGAAAAGGAAGGAAAATTATTGCTGTTCAAATGTGGTGTGTATTTGTGTGTTTCTTGCCTACTTTTAATAAGAAATGTTCTTGATAATAGGAATTATGCATGTGTTCTCAGTGACCAATCTTTCACCTCAACTAGAAATCTCTCTTGATACAACTAAATCTGCCCCCTTTTTTTTTTAAGTTCAGTCCTCATGTAAATCAGAGCATGATATCCCTTATCCTTTCCTTGTAGATCTAACCCGAAGCCCTTTAAAATCGTTTATATTGTGTTTCCCTAACTAGGATATCTCAATTTTTTTTACCCATGCTTCCTGTTGGTAAATATTAAAGTCCAGAATAATTACAGAAACATCATGAATAAAAACAAATCAAACCAATAGATCAAAGTACTGAAAACATACCCCTTTCCTCCACCTCCCACTGAAATATCTTGATGGCTCTCCTTTCTCTTTTCTCTCTCACTTTTGAGAATTACTACTCTGGAGTCCATAACTTGTCTTCCTTCCCTGAATCATTTAAGTGATGGGGCTCAGTTTGGCAAAATTCTGTAAATTATTTTCATATTATTACACATTTTCAAAATCTGAAACTTAACGATAAAAGTTTTTGGAGTATATAAATTTAAACTGTACGGTAGGAAATATCAAGACAACTTGTTTTGGGAGATTAAGGTTTTGACAGTTGTTTTCTTTTCAGTGGTTATTTATGTAAGTTAACTTTTCCCTTAGAAACACATCCATACCCCCCAAAAATTTTGTTTTGAAAAGGTAGGTTGAATTGTTATTAAATGCTATCAAGTCAGTTCCGACTTATAGCGACTATATGCACAACAGAACAAAACACTGCTAGGTCCTGCACCGTCCTCTTGATCATTGTTATGCCTAAGCCCATTGTTGCAGCCACTGTGTCAATCCACCTGACTGAGGGTCTTCCTCTTTTTTGCTGACGCTTTCCTTACCAAACATGATGTCCTTCTCCAGGAACTGGTCCTTCCTGATAACACGTCCGAAGTAAGTAAGACGTAGTCTTGCCGTGCTTGCTTCTAGTAAGCATTCTGGTTGTACTTCTTCCAGGACAGATTTGTTTGTTCTTTTGGCAGTCCGTGGTATATTCAATATTCTTTGCCAACACCACAATTCAAAGGTGTCAGTTCTTCTTCAGTTTTCATTGTTCATCATCTAGCTTTTACACGTGTACTAGGCAACTGAAAACACCATGGCTTAGATCAGGTGCACCTTAGTCTTTGAGATGACATCTTTGCTTTTCAACACTTTAAGGAGATTTTTTGCAGTAGATTTCCCCAGTGCAATGTACCTTTTGACTTCTTGAATGCCGCTGCCATGGATGTTGATTGTGGATGCAAGGAAAATGAAATCCTTGACAACTTCAGTCTTTTCTCCATTTATCACGTGTTGCTTTTTGGTCCAGTTGAAGTAATATTAGTAACATCTTAGTATAGCCATTTCTCATCATGGAAATAATATTTTACGTCCTGCAATAGGTGTTAATTTTTTGACAGTCTGAAATATGTGCATCAATAATGCAAACAGTACATTTTGCCTATTAATTTTAAAATCTGTTTAACCTCGAAAAATGAGTTTTGAGTTCCTCTATTCTTATATTGACACATGAAACACACATTTGGCAGTTGCTTCTTGTCAGCTTTTATGTCTTGAAGGCACATAACATAAAATTAATTATTGACTGTGGTATACATTTAGCACATCACTGTATATTTTCAATCTGCCTGACAAAAGGTAAAAGTATATAACCAACTCCAGGCAATCCCAGTTTGCTGCATATATATAGTGGAAATGCAAGCAGAGTACATCAAACTTACTATAGCGTATCTTTTTGTTTAGCAAAACAGTAAAATAATACAATGAAGTTTATTTAATTCTGAGTTCTCATACAATGATTAGTAGTAGCTTCATCCTTGACCTGGATTATAAATTTGTGATTTTGGATAGTGATCCTTATATGCTAATTTTTCTTTTAATGAAATGTGCATAACAAAACACTTGCCAATTAAACCACTAATTTTTTTTCTTTAGAAGTCTTTGACAAAAATAATTTATAACCTTAAATTTATTTTATACTAAGGCAAGCAGCTACTCATTGGATTTAAATTCAGTTGGAGACAGCTTCCTGTGATATTACTAACTGGCCCTCAAAGTTTCCAGTGACGTATATCCAGGGCACAGGGAACCTTACTTTTCAGCAGGTTACTTAGGGAATAAGTGGCGCTAGCCAAGTGTCTTGAGCCTAGTAGGTACTTAGTAAAGATTTAGAGGTAGCCCCCAAATTAAGAAGTATTCGAGTTACTACAAACTGCACTTAAGACCATCTGTTTTTTTGTACATCTTATCATTAATAATATGTACTACATATGGTGTTGCATTGTGTAATTTGCTGATGTTATTCCCATGCCAACCCCCAAAGACAAATAAAGATCAGATTTATAAAGATACTGATTAAAAAAAAAAACAAAAACAGTTGCTGTTGAGTCAATTCCGACTCATAGCAACCCTATAGGACAGAGTAGACTGTCCCATAAGGTTTCCAAGGAGCGACTGGTGGATTTGAACTGCTGACCTTTTGGTTAGTAGCTGAGTGCTTAACCACTGCTGCACCAGGGCTCCAAAGGTGAAGCTAGTCAAGTATGGCTGTGGGTAGGAAAAAATGCTAAACAGTTTAACAATAACTTACAACCCTTAGACAAGTTGTTTCCACGTGGAAACCCCAGGTTTTTACTTAGCATAACTCCTATTGGCCAATAAACGAGATGCTGAGGTAAGAAAACAGGAAAGGCACCTTTATTTTTTTGTAGGAGGAAATGGAGTCAGTTGGAGCTGCTGCTGCCAAGACTGCTCGCCAAGGTTGGGCAGGCAAGTTACTTTTAAAGGGGCTTAGGAGTAAGTTACATCAACAGCATTCTTGAGCATACTACGTAGGTGCAGTAGGGTTTACATCCAACCTCCAAGCAAAAACAGGATTCAAATGCAAAGCTGGGGTGTGGGGTGGTAGAGCCCAGCAAAGGAAACGATTTTTCAGTACAACACTGTAGGGGAGGAAGCCAGGTGAAAAATACAGCACCGTGGGAGCTCTGTGTCACAACTACTGATAGTAAAAGGTAGTAATAGTGAAAACTTAACAAAAAAAAGAAGAGAGAGAGGCATTCAACTTAAGTCAGAACCCACTTATGACGGAGTTGTCGGAACAAAACTCTGTCATAAATCAGGGACTACCTGGGCTTAGAGATATTTGTTCACTCGTTATCTTTCTGGCATTTGTCTTCTAGGTGTGGGGGTAGTGATTGGTGTCTGAATGTGTGTGAGCCTTTCTCCTTGGCCTAATTCCTGTGATTCGGGGTTTGTTTCCAAACCAAAAAAAAAAAACCAAACCCCATTGCCGTAGTCTATTCTGACTCATAGCGACCCTATATGACAGTAGAACTGCCCTATAGGGTTCCCAAGGAGTGGGTGGCTGGTGGATTCAAACTGCCAACCTTTGGGTTAGCAGCCAAGCTCTTAGCCATTGCGCCACCAGGGCTATATGAGCCCTAGCTCCTAATTTTTTTTTCTTTCTGTTTTGATACTTGGAATGAGCTAAGCTAACTTTTAACCAGCAAACAGTTATTAAAGAATTAGCTATTTGGATCTACTATGTGACACTAATAATTTCTCTGATGATTTTCTTAAGAAGTCTCAAATATTTTTATTATTTTTAATTTTTTCAAATACTTTTATTTTTAAAGCACTTAACTTTTTTTCCCCTGATTTGGGACAGGGTAACACAGAATTTGTTTCGTATGTGTTTTGGGGAAGGAGTGCAAGAGTAATTGCAAAATATAGCTGCAGCTAAACTTACATAATTCAAATTTTGACAGCCATTTACAAATAGGGCAAAAAGTCTGAATCTGAAAGCTTTTTAAAAATGATTTTCTTTAGCAATAAAACAGAAGGGCCCATTCTCCTCACATCCTCCCAGCCTGTCAAAAATTTTAATTTTTGGTCTGCGAAGCCTTTAAATTTGGACACCAATTAATTTTTTATCTCACTTAAAAAATGACCTAAACTTTAAATGGGTGAATTTTATGGTATGTGAATTATATTTCAATAAAGCTATTATTAAAAAAAAAAAAAAAAGTTACCTGAAAACATTTTCAGTAGTATTTGCGAACAACTTTGTATTAATCTCAGGAGGTGAGGGCCAGATAGTAGTTTCTTTAGGTAAAGTTTCAAGTCACAGGATTTTTAAGAACGTAGTTCACTTTCCTATTTTTAGTTTAACTTAGGAAAACTTTCTCTTCAACTCTTAAATGTATCTAAATAGATCAAAGGACTGCAAATATAAGAGATAATGACTAAAATAAAATAAATGTTTAAATTTTATTTTTAGCATTCATTGCTGTTGGAGAGATGAATAAGAAGTACATATTCACATATTTCACTTATGCCTAGCTCCTCCTGGCCTGGGCCTCTATTGACAGGCTAGATAATTGAGGAAGTGAGAATATGTACTACAAAATTCTGTTATTTTGGCTTCTCTCTATAATGAATAAACTGATGTTAAGGACTTTATTGTTTTTTTTTTTTAAATACTCTTTATCATTACAGAGAGCTGCATACCTGCACAAGTGGTGGCTGCCGTTGATGTCAACACTGTTGCTAATGAAGTGTACAAGTATAATTTTCCTCATACACTGCTACTGGCCAAGGCAATTGAAGTGAGTAATGATTATTCTTGTTTTAATAAATATATAGAAAGGAAAATGTGATGGAAAAGCCCTGCAAAATACCGGTTTCTGATGTCTTAATTAGAAAACAAGGTCATGTATAAATTAAAAGGTTTAGGGGAGGGGAATTAACATTTTATATTTTATCAGAAGAAAGTATGCTACTTTTCTGCCCCCCCCTTTCACTTCCAGCTTTTGAGAGATAATAGTATATTGCTCTCCAAGAGAAAGAATTAAAATGTAAGAAACGCATAACTTCTAAATGCTTGGCCTTGTAGCGATATTAAATTTTTAGTTCTTTACTTTTAAATAATACTCGTGTGCCTTACAGCACACGGGAAGAACAAGGGAAGCAGTCATTGCCTATTACTTATTGAGTGCTTCTTACTTTAGAAAGTTTGTCAAAATTAAAGACATTATTTCACCCGCGATGAACTCAGCAGAGGTGTTTAACACTGTAAGTAAATTGATAAGTGTAAAAGGTCTAGAAAAAAACAGAAGAGACAAATAAGGCCTCTTCGTAGAAATGAAAATCATGTCAGAAGTAGCTAAAAGTGAAAATGGCAGTACTGACAAAGGGTCGTGAAGGGTGAAGCTTGAGGAAAATAAAATGGAAAAGAATCGTGATCCGAATGTTGCAGAGTGAATGATAGCTCCTGGAGAAAATAGTGTTCTGTGTAATTAGTGCTTCTGAAGAAGGGAACAGCAACAACAGGTATGGAATAAAGAATATTAAAAGATATAGAAAATGAAAATTTTCCTAAAACCTGTAACATCTCATGGAATATAGCATTCATGAGCCTTTCTTGAGAAAATGATTTGGTCACCATCTTAGTTATCTAGTGCTGCTGTAACAGAAATACCACAGGTCAATGGCTTTAACAAAGAGAAATTTATTCTCTCACAGTCTAGTAGGCTAGAAGTCCAAATTCAGGGAATCAGTTCCAGGGGAAGGCTTTCTTTCTCCCTGTTGGCTCTGGAGGAAGGTCCTTGCTATCAGTCTTCCCCTGGTTGAGGAGCTTCTCAGTGCAGAGACCCCAGGTCCAAAAGATGCACTCTTCTCCTGGCGTTACTTTCTTGGTGGTATGAGGTCCCCCTGTCTCTCTGCTCGCTTCTCTCTTTCATATCTCAAAAGAGATTGGCTTAAGACACAACCTAATCTTATAGATTGAGTCCTGCCTCATTAACATACCTCCCTCTAATCCTGCCTCATTAACATCATAGAGGTAGGATTTACAACACATAGAAAAATCACATCAGATGGCAAAATGGTGGGAATCATGGCCTAGCCAAGTTTACACACATTTTGGGGGGATAGAATTCAATCCATTAGCAGCCACTAAATCTATTTAAGCAAGATATGAATCAAAATAGTGAACCCAGGAATGAAGCTATCATTATACGAAAGAAATTAAGGTTAGAAAACAGAGTGTAAATGTTGTAAATCTTAACAATGTAGAAATAATGTTATTGGAGTAGAAAGGGGAAGTAAGGCAAAAATATGTCTATAGAAGATAATTAAGCTATAGATTTTTAAATCGTGATTTAATTATATAAATATAACTAGCAATGACATTAATATCACTAATTTATCTAGGTACAAAATTACTAGTCATTAAAATATAAACTTTTAAAATTTTTTTATTGTTTTAGATTAAAGTTTATAGCACAAAATTAGCTTCTCATTCAAAAATTTATACATAAATTGTTTTGTGACATTGGTTGCAATCCCCGCAATGTGTCAACACTCTCCCCTTTTCCTTTCACAACCTGGGTTCCCAGTATCCATTTGTTCAGGTTTCCTGTTCCTTCCTGCCTTCTCATCTTTGCTTTTGGGCAGGTGTTGCCCATTTGGTCTCCTGTACTTGACTGAACTAAGAAGCATGTTCCTCACCTCTGTTGTTGTTTTATAGGCCTATCTAATCTTTGTCTGAAGAGTGATCTTCAGCAATGATTGTAGTTCTGGGATAACAGAGTGTCCGGGAGCTGTAGTTTCGGGGATTCCTCAAATCTCTGTCAGACTGTTAAATCTGGTCTTTTTACTAGTATTTAAGTTCTGCTCTGTACTTTTCTCCCGCTCCATCTGGGACTCTCTGTTGTATTGTGTGTCAGGGCAGTCATTAGTGGTAGCTGGGCACCATCTAGTTCTTCTGGCCTCAGGCTGGTGGAGTCTCTGGCTTTTGGGAACCTTTAGTCTTTTAGCCTAATATTTTCCTGGTATCTTTGGTGGTCTTCATTCTCCTTTGCTCCAAGTGGGCTGAGAGCAACTGATACATCTTAGGTGGCTGCTCACAAGCTTTTAAGACCCCAGATGCCACTCACCAAAGTGGAATGCATAACCTTTTCTTAATAAATTTTGTTATGCCAGTTGACCTAGATGTCCCCTGAAACTGTGGTCCCCAGGCCCCAGCCCCAGTTACTCTGTCCCTTAAAGTGTTTGGATGTGTTCAGAAAACTTCTTAGCTTTTGGTTTGGTCCAGTTGTGCCGACTTCCCCTTTATTGTGTGTTGTCCTTCCTTTCACCGAAGATGATCCTTGTCTACTATCTAGTTAGTGAATTCCCTTTCCTGGCCCTCCCCACCCTCATAACCATCAAAGAATGCTTTCTTCTGTGTTTAAACCTTTTCTTGAGTTTTTATAATAGTGGTCTCATATAACATTTGTCCTCTGGTGACTGCCTAATTTCAGTCAGCATAATGTTCTCCAAATTCATCCATCTTGTGAGATGTTTCAAGGATTCATCATTGTTCATTATTGTTACATAGCATTCCATTGTGCTTATGTACCATTATTTGTTTATCCATTCGTCTGTTGATAGACACTTAGATTGTTTCCGTCTTTTTGCTATTGTGAACAATGCTGCAGTGAACATGGGTGTGCATATGTCTATTCATGTGACAGTGCTTATTTCTCTAGGATATATTCCAAGGAATGGGACTACTGGAGTGAATGGTATTTCTCTTTCTAGCTTTTAAAGGAAGCACCAAATTGATTTCCAAAGTGGTTGTACATTCCCACCAGCAGTGCGTAAGTGTTCCAGTCTCTTTATAACCTCTCCAACATTTATTCATTTTGTGGTTTTTGGATTGCTGCCAACCTTGTTGGGGTGAGATGGTATCTCATTGCAGTTTCGAGTTGCATTTCTCTAATGGTTAATGATTGTGAGTATTTCCTCATGTGTCTGTTAGCTGCCTGAATGTTTTCTTTTGTGAAGTGTCTTGTTCATATTCTTTGCCCATTTTTTAATTAGATTATTTTTCTGTTGTTGAGGTGTTGCAATATCTTGTAGATTTTAGAGATTGGACCCTTAATGGATATGTCGTAGACAAAAATTTTTTCCTAGTCTGTAGGTTGTCTTTTTACTCTTTTGGTGAAGTCTTTTGATGAACATAGTGTTTGATTTTTAGGCGCTCCCAGGTATCTAGTTTCTCTTCTGGTGTTTGTGCATTGTTAGTTGTGGTTTCTATACTGTTTACGCCATGTATTAGGGCTCCTAGTGTTGCCCCTATTTTTTCTTCCATGATCTTTATCATTTTAGATTTTATATTTAGGTCTTTGATCCATTTTGAGTTAGTTTTTGTATACAGTGTGAGGTATGGGTCTTGTTTCATTTTTTTTTGCGGATGGATATCCAGCTATGCTAGCACCATTTGTTAAAGAGACTGTCTTTTCCCCGTTTAATGGACTTTGGAACTTTGTCAAATATCAGCTGCTCACAGGTGGATGAATTTACACCTGGGTCTCAGTTCTGTTCCATTCGTCTGTTATTGTACAGTACCAGGCTTTTCTGACTACTGTGGCTGTGTAATAGGCTCTAAAATCAGGTGGTGTGAGGCCTCCCACTTTGTTCTTCTTCTTTAGTTATGCTTTACCTATCTAAGGCCTCTTCCCTTTCCATACGAAGTAGGTGATTTCTTTCTCCATCTTGTTAAAAAATGTTGTTGGAATTTGGATTGGGATTGCTTTGTATCTGTAGATTGCTTTGGATAGAACTGACGGTTTCACAATGTTGAGTCTTCTATCCATGAGCAAGGTATGTTTTTCCACTTATTTTTAAGTCTCTTTTTGTTTCTTGCAGTAGTGTCTTGTAGTTTTTTTTGTATAGGTCTTTTATGTCTCTGGTAAGGTTTATTCTTAAGTATCTTCTTGGGGGCTGTTGTAAATGGTATTGATTTGATGATTTCCTTTTCAAAGTTCTCTTTGTTGGTGTAGAGGAATCCAACTGATTTTTGTATTTTTATTTTGTATCCTGATACTCTGCTGAACTCTTCTATTAGTTTCAGCAGTTTTCTTGAAGATTCTTCAGGGTTTTCTGTGTATAAGGTCATGTCATCTGCAAATAGAGGTACTTTTACTTCTTCCTTACCAATTTGGATGCCCTTTATTTCTTTACCTAGCCTAATTGCTATGGCTGGGATGACCAGCACAATGTTGAATAAGAGTGGTGATAAAGGGTATCCTTGTCTGGTTCCCGTTCTCAACGGGAGTGCCTTCAGAATCTCTCCGTTTAAGATGATGTCGGCTGTTGGCGTTGCATAAATGCCCTTTATTATGTTGAAGAATTCCACTTCTATTTCTATTTTACTGAGAGTTTTTATCATGAATTGGTGTTGGACTTTGTCAAATACCTTTTCTGCATCAATTGATAAGATCATGTGATTCTTGTCTTTTGTTTTATTTATGTGATGGATTACATTGATTGTTTTTTCTAATGTTGAACCATCCCTGCATACCTAGTATGAATCTCACTTGGTCATGATGAATTATTTTTTTAATATGCTGTTGAATTCTACTGGCTAGAATTTTGTTCAGGATTTTTATGTCTATGTTCATGAGGGATATTGGTCTGTAATTTTCTTTTTTTGTGGTGTCTTTGCCTGACTTTCTTCTTAGGGTTACGCTGGCTTCTTAGAATGAGTTTGGGAGTATTCCTTCCTTTTTCTATGCTCTGAAATACCTTTGGTAGTAGAGGTGTTAACTCTTCTCTGAAAGTTTGGTAGAATTCTCCAGTGAAGATGTCAGGGCCAGGGCTTTTTATTGTTGTTGTTGGGAGTTTTCTTTTTATTACCACTTCAATCGCTGCTTTTGTTATGGATTTATTTAGTGTTTCTTCCTCTGTTTGTGTTAGTTTAGGTAGATAGTGTGTTTCTAGAAATTTGTCCACTTCCTCTAGGACAATTTTTCTTAGTATTCTGTTATGATCTTTTTTATTTCAGCAGGATCTGTTGTGATATCACACAACTCATTTCTTATTCAGGTTATATACTTCCTCTCCTGTTTTTCTGTGGTCAGTTTGGCCAATGGTTTATCGATTTTATTGATCTTTCAGAAAACCAGCTTTTGGTCTTGGTGACTCTTTCAGTTGTTTTTCTGTTCTCTATTTCATTTATTTCTGGTCTAATCGTTATTACTTCCTTTCTCCCAGTTCCTGAGGACTTCTTTTGCTGTTCTCTTTCTATTTGTTCGAGTTATAGTGTTTATGTTTTGATTTTGGTCCGTTGTTCTTTTTGGTTAGGTGCATTTATTGCTATAAATTGACCTCTGAGCACTGCTTTTGCTGTGTCCCAACGGTTCTGGTAAGGTGTGTTTTCAGTCTCATTTTATTCTCTGAATTTCTTTATTCCATCCTTGATTTCTTCTATAACCCAGTAGTTTTTGAACAAGGTGTTGTTAGGTTTCCATGTATTTGATTTTTTTTTTCCTTGCTGTTTAGGGTTGCTGAGTTGGAGTCAACTCAGTGGCAGTGGGTTTGGTTTTGGTTTTGAGCTGTTCATGTTATTGATTTCTACTTTTATGGCTTTATGGTCAGATAATATGCTTTGTAATATGTCGATGTTTTGGATTCTGTTAAAGCTTCTTTTGTGGCCTAAAATGTGGTCTATTCTGGAGAATGTTCCATGTGCGTTGGAAAAAAAATGTAGACTTGGCTGCTGTTGGGTGGAGCCTTCTGTATATGTCTGTGAGGTCAAGCTGATTGATTGTGGCATTTAGATCTTCTGTGTCTTTATTGAGTTTTTTTTCTAGATGTTCTGTCCTTCACTGAAATTGGTGTGTTGAAGTCTCCTACTATTGTTAGGGAGGTGTTTCTCTTTTCAATGCTGTTAGAGTGTGTTTTATGCATTTAGAGCTATGACATTGGGTGCATGTGTGTTTATCATGGTTATGTCCTCCTGGTGTTTTGACCCTTTAATCATTATATACCATCTTTCCTTATCCTTTATGGTGGATTTTACCTTAAAGTCAATTTTTTTCAGAGATTAATATTGCCATTCCTGCTCTTTTTGCTTGATATATTTTTTCCATCCTTTGAGTTTTAGTTTGCATCTGTGAGTCTAAGATGTGTCTTTTGTAGGCAGCATATTAACAGATCTTTTTTTTTTTTTTAATCCATTCTTCCACTCTGTCTCATTATTAGAGCATTTAGTCCATTTACATTCAGTGTAATTACTGATAGGTATGAGTTTACTGCTGTCATTTTGACTTTCGTTTTTTTTTGTGTGGTGACAATTCTTTGTTCCACTTGATTTTCTGTGCTTTCTTTTCATCTTTTTCATTTTTGTTGACTTGTGTTTGCTGCGTCTTTATGTTTTTCTTTTTTATTTTGATGGGTAGATTTAGTTTCCTTCGTGGTTACACTAAAATTTACCCTTATTTTTGTATCTTTAAACCAATCGTTTATTTCTTGGTATTGTCTTAACTTCCTCTCCATATGGAAGTTCTCTGACTACACTATTTAGTGCCTCTTCTTTGTTTTAATGTTGTCATTGTTTACATGTTGACATCTCTGTTTCCTTATTTTCAGTCTTTTAGCTTTGACTTATTTTTGTGACTTCCTTATCTGGGTTGATGTCTCGTTGTTCTGTCCTATGGTCTAGTCTTGGGTTGTTGCCTGATATTGTTGGTTCTCTAACTGGAGACTCCCTTTAATATTTCTCGTAATTTTGGTTTGGTTTTTAAAAATTCCCTTAACTTTTGTTTATCTGGAAATGACCTAATTTTGCCATCGTATTTGAGAGACAGTTTTGCTGGATATATAATTCTTGCCTGGCCATTTTTTTCTTTCAAGGCTTTATATATGTCATCTCATTGCCTTCTTGCCTGCATGGCTTCTGCTGAGTACTTAGAGCTTAGTCTTATTGATTCTCCTTTGTAGGTGACTTTTTGTTTATTCCAAGGTGTTCTCAAAATTCTATCATTATCTTTGGTGTAGGCAAGTTTGATTATAATATGTCTTGGTGACTTTCTTTTGGAATCTACGCTGTGTGGGGTTTGTTGAACTTCTTGGATAGATATCTTCTTGTCTTTCATGACATTGGGGAAGTTTTGTGCCAGCAAATCTTTAACAATGCTCTCTGTATTTTCAGTTATCCCTCTCTATTCTGGTACTCTAATCATTTGTAGGTTTTTTCTCTTGATAGTATCTCACACAATTCTTAAAGTTTCTTCATTTTTTTAAAGTTCTTTTTTCTAATTTATCCTCAAATAAATTGGTGTCATGGAATTTGTCTTCAATCTCAGTAATTCTGCCTTCCATTGCCTCAATTCTGATCCTATGACCTTCTGTTGAGTTGTCTAATTCTGAAATTTTATTGTTAATCTTTTGGCTTTCCAGTTGCTTTGTCTCTTTGGTTCCAAGCAGGCTGATGAATTTGTCATTCTGTTCTTGTATTGTTTTCCTTAGCTCCTCTGTTGCTTTGTCTGTGTGTTCCTTGTCTTGGTCTGAGTTTTGCCTAATCTCCTTCCTCATCTCTTGAAGAGCTCTGTATATTAATCTTTTGATTTCTAACTCTGGTAATTCCAATACATCTTCCTCCAGGAGGTTTCCTGGTTTATTTTGGTTGCTTGCTGTATCCATCATGACCTGCTTATTTATGTGATTTGATATTAACCACTGTCTCCCAACCATCAATATGTTATTATTATTTATTTATTGCATGTTTGTTTACTGTGTCCTAGCTTTTTGTTTTGTTTTGATATGCCAAAGTAGGCTGGGCATGTGAGCTACTTTGGTTGTTGGCATCTTTGAAGTTCTCACTTCCTGTCACCAGGTGGTAAGGGCAGGTCCTGGGTGTTTAAGCCCCCAAATCTATTAACTTTTCTGGTACGGATTCTGCTCAGATATCTAGGTCGTGGGTCACAGAGTGTGTGGTGCAGACTCTCACCTGCAGTCCTGGATGGGCAGGGCTGCATAGGGCTGTTCAGAGCAGGCACAGGTATTTGGCTATGTGCTGAGGAAGGTAGGAGGCTGATGGCTGCCCCTGTGTCCATGAGTGGAGGGTGTGTCCCTGTCCTCTAGAGCATGTGCGGAGGTGGGTTTTGTAGCTGGTCCTTGGGTACTCAGTGCTGTTGGCTGTAGGGACTGTAAGGCACCAGTTATTCTTGGACCCTTGTTGTGGGTGACTAGGTGCCCCTGATGTGAGTGGGTGAAAACCCTGCTTAATGGGCAGGGTGGTGTCAAATGTCACGAATCTGCAACTCCCTTTGGCTGCTGCTGTTGAAAATAGGCTTCAGGTATATGCCCTGTTGTTCAATGCTAATGAGGGACTGCGGTGTTGAATCAGCCCACATGGGTCTAGACAGGGGTGAAGGGTGCTAGAAGTATATGGACTCCTTATGCCAGTGCTTGGGTAAAGAGGCATCACTGCCTGTCCTGAGTTCCCAGCTTAGGGGGCAGGGCAATTTTTTAAGGCTGCAAGGCTGGTTTGGGTGTGGATAGTCCTGAGTTCCCAGCCTATGGAGCTTGGCATTTTTTTTTTTTAAGTCATGAGACTGGTTTGGGGGCGGATTGCACTTAGATCCGGCTTAGGGGAGGTGGCAGTTGTTGAATACTGCTGAACTGGTATCAGAGTGGAGCGGGGTAGGGGTATGTAAGCAGAAAAAGGCACTTCTCCACTGTAAGAGTCCTGGAGAGGGAGGAGTTATTTTGACCCCTGTGGTGGGTTAGATGCTTGCACTTAGCTTACACAGGTTCGGTGCCTCCCGGATCTGAAGGGTTGTGCAGACTGTGTACCACCCAGCCTCTCCCGAGGTGGTGAAACATGTCCCGAGTGCTACTGCTCGCCTTAGGCCATGTACTCCGGCTGACTCAGCCAGCAGAGTGCCAGCAAGCTTATAACTGGCACTTCTTTTCTTTGATGATCAGGGCTCCTAGATTGTCATATATAATTGAGTCACTTGTTTTTTTGGGTCTTTGTTGTAAGAGGGATGACAGGAAGCATTGGACTGTTCTGCCATCTTGGCCCCCCCCTTTTCAATAGATGTATTTTAGATGGCTACTTGCAAGCTTTTAAGACACCAGACTCTACTCACCAAAGCAGGATGTAGAACATTTTCCTTGTGAACTATGTTATGCCAATTGACCTAGATGTCCCCCAAGACCATGGTCCCCAGCCTTCGGCCCCAGTAACTCGGTCCCTGAAGGTGTTTGGATGTGTCTAGGAAGCTTCTATGGCTTTGCCTTGGTCAAGTTGTACTAACTTCCCCTGTATTGTGTATCATCTTTCCCTGACCCAAAGTTAACACTTGTCTGCTATCTAGTTACTGATTTCATCTCTTCACACCTCCCATCCCTTGTAACCATCGAAGATTGTTTTTTTTCTATGTGTAAATCAGCACAGTGTTAAATAGAAGTGATGATAAAGGGCATCCGTGTCTTGTTCCAGTTTTCAGCCTCTCTCCATTGAGAATGACGTTGGCTGTTGAATGTCCTGAAAGCTTTACTCTATCCACATCATTAATACCTGCTGTACTTTGAGGGGACAGCTCTTCCACAGCCTTATTTTTAGTGCCTTCCAAACTGAGGGGCTCATCTTCCAGCAGTGTATCAGACAATGTTCTGCTGCTGCCCATAAGATTTTCCCTAGCTAATGTTTTCAGAAGTAGAATGCCGGGTCTTCTTCCCAGTCTTTCTTTTAGTCTGGAAGCTCTGCTGAAACCTGTCCACCATAGGTGACCCTGCTGGTATTTAAAATACTAGTGACATAGCTTCCAGCATCACAGCAACATGCAAGCCATTACAGTATGACAAACTGTCAGATGAGTAGTGGTCTGTAAAGATTACAGTCTTACATTAGCACTGTTATTTAATATTGTTTTACATCTGTTAGCTAATACACTCACACAAGAGAAATAGTATGTAATACTAATAAGGATTCAAAATATATATATATTTTGTATATATCCTGGAAAATACAAAGGAGTCAACTAAAAATAGTATGAGAAACAATGAGTGCATTTAATAAGGAGGTTGGTTAGAAAAATATGATAACCAAGACATTACTCTATATAAACAAAAACCTGTTAGAAAATAACTAGCGCTTATAGTAGCAACTCGAATATTCCAAATGCCTAGAGATAAACTTACAAGGAATCTGCATGACCCACATGGGAATAAAAGGAACTTGAAAAATGGAAAGCATACCGTGGTTTTGGATTTAATGACTGAATATTGTCAAAATACCAGTTTTCTGTAGATTAACTATTCAATAAAATGGCAGTAATTTTTTTTTTTTTTTTTTTTAATTTTTTAACCAAGTTTATTCTCAGGTTAAAATGAAGACTAAATGTAAGAATTGTCAGGAAACTTTCTGAGAAAAAAATAAGGTGGGTAGGGGACAGATAGAACTGTTAATCAACATGAATTGATCTAATGCTCTCTGAAACAAAGATATTTTCATGACCATATGATGGAAAAAAGAGTAAATTTCCATTCGCTTTAACGTATTGAATCATCATAGATAACGCTTGTATCTCCATGAATGTTTTCTTGAATCCCAACAAGTATTCATTGATCTAGAATGTTAGGTTAAATAAATTAAGTTGTGAATGGTTCAATGTAGTGATTTTTTTTTTTTTTTTGCATAACTGCTCTATAATTTGGACTGTATTATAAAAAAAATCACTAATTTCAAGAGTCCTTTAACATTGTAAATTTTTAGTGTCTAGCTGTATTTGCATTGGGCAAATCTGCTGCAAAATACCTGTTTAAAGTGTCAAAAAGCAAAGATATCACTTTGAGGACTAAGGTGTGCCTGACTAAAACCATGCTTGGTAAAGAAGAGAGTCAGCAAAAAAAGAGGAAGACCCTCAACAAGATGGACTGACACAGTGGCTGCAACAATGGGCTCAAACATAGCAGTGATTGTGAGGATGGCACAGGACCGGGCAGTGTTTGTTCTGTTGTACACGGGGTCTCTATAAGTGGGAGCCAATTCAGTAGCACCAATCAACAACGACAGCTGTGTTTGTATTTGGAGACGTTGACTCTCTTTACTTTCTTTAGCTTCTAGGCTTAGGGTGCTCCTAGTATAATTAATGTAAAGGATTGTTTTATTTTTACTTTAGTTTTAGGAATTTAGCTGTAATTCATCCACATTCAGTGTGAACCCCCCAGTAAGCTACTTATGATAATGGCCCTTTGCTGACAGACTATTTAGCCCGAGTGTGATAGCCAGCCTGAGTATGATCTGCTCTCTAATTGTACTGTCCTGACCTGTTTTTTCTGGCACACTGGTCAGTGTATGATTTTCAAACTGTTTTTCTTAGAACCAGCTTTGCAGAGGTGCTTCAGGAATTTTTCAAAATTTATTTTAACTTCATTCTACAAATGAATCTTAAACTATTTAAAATCCTGTGACTAAAAAATGACAGGTGTGCACATTCAAACTTAAAACACTAAAGACAACTGATGTGTTGCCAGGATGGCTTATTCTTGACAGAACTCAGAATAAAGCTTTTCCTGCTTTATTCATGTACTTGAACTTCTTAAATAATTAGGAAGGTTTTGACTCTGGCTGGTGACATTGAAAAATTTACAGCTAAGAATTTGTACTAAAAATTCTTATTGGACGTTGACAAAGCCATGACTTCTGTTTCTCTGTATCTTCTGATATATAAAACAGTTACAAGCTAGCACATTTTTCAACTGTTTCACAGTAGAGATTACTTTGATTAATCTAGTCAACGTTCTTTTGACGTTCTTACCACACATTATTAACTATACAACAATATAATACTGTGGATGTTTGAAAATGGACCTTTTTCCATCTTGTGATATATTAACAGATACATATATGAAAGGGATGGAGACTGGTCAGTGCATAACATTTGCTAATTGAAAAATGTTATTAATAAAAAAAAATTTTTTTTTTTGGCACTTAAAAATTTCCTTCATGCTTGCTGAAAAACCATTAATTATAAAAAAAACAATTCTCCACTTTTGACTCCAGAAGGCTGAGCAAGGTTATATTTGAGGCATCAGAGAGGCAAGAAGTGGTGGTGGTGGTTGTTGGTGTGAGCCAGAGTTGATTCTGACTCATAATGACTCCATGTGACAGGAAGAACTGTCCTATAGGGTGTCCTAGGCTGTAATCTTTATGAGCAGAATTGCCAGGTCTTTTCTCCCAAAGAGCCACTGGTGGGTTCAAACCACTGACCTTTCAGTTAGCAGCCAAGCACTTCATGTTATGAGCCATTATAGAATCAAGAAGTGGTTAGGATCCAGAGAACTAGCATTACAGCTCTGCTTTGGTTACCTGTTGGGTCTTTGGGGAAGGCATTTAATTCCTCAAAGCTGTGCTTTACTGACCTACTTCCTTCTCAAGATTGTTCTGAAAAGTTAGCTTAGCTGAAGTCGATTTTAAAAGTTAAGTATTATATTTTATAAGCTGTTGTAATTTCTGAAATAGTTGTTTAACTCTAATTAATATTTTTCCTTCTTCCCCATTCTATCCATGTTTTTATATTCTTTTTTTCCCCCAAATATTCTTTCCCTAGGGCATTACACTGGAAGAGTTTGACAGATTATCTTTCAATATGATTTTAATGAGCCCTCCATGTCAACCATTCACAAGGTATATATAATAAATATTTCTTTGTTGAGAAAGAACATTTTTGAAGGACTTGTTATGAGTCGGAATCGACTCGACGGCACTGGGTAGGATTCATTTAATCAAATCATACCATAGTTTCAGGCATGGATACTTTGATATTCATCAGTACATTTTCATAGTTCTGAAATTTTTTATAAGTAATTCCTTATATTTATAATTCAGCATTAATCATAAAGGAAATAGCAGTTGCCGTTAAATGAAAAAACTAATTAGGTCAATAGTAGATATGTAGTGACTATATGGACTCTCTTTTATACCTACCTAAGGTACGATTTTTATTTCTGGCCCCCTCAAAAAAAAAACCAAAAAACCGTTTTTGGTTTTTTTTGGGGTACGATTTTTATTTCTGGCCCAAATTACCTTAAATTATTTTAATTAATGGATACTCAGGCAAATCTTTCTAACAAAATAAAGCTATTCAAGCTCTAAATTACTGAAATGTAAAATTTAAAAACTAGTCAAGCTTGCATATGTGATTTTTATATTTCTTAAAGTTCGTATGTACATTTAATAATTCTGACTTAGTTAATTGTAATTTTATTTTTTTAATTATATAGTATTTGTGTGTTTCAGAGAATTATGTCTTAGATGAAAATCTTGACTAATTCATCATTTTTAATTATCTCATTATTTTAATAATAATAATTCTCTATATGTCTTACATGAGTATGCTATTTAATTTAACAAGCCTATTTTATGTTGGTAGCCATTACTATTATCATCATTTTATAGGTGAGAAACTAAGGCATAGAAAGTTTGTTAAGTAACTTTCTCAAAACCATACAATTAGAAAATGTCACATCCAGGATTTATCAATCAATTTAAATATTCCTGTTTTAATATGTAATATGATTTTAAGTGGGATAGCGTATGTAATAAATATTGTAATTCAAAAGAAGATTCTTATGCTTAATTTCTATCTAAGTTTTGATTTATATAAACAGCTCTTCAGGAAATTGATTCCAGAATGATTTATCATGCACCTGTATGCCAGGCATTGTTCTTAATGCTATTGTTCTTATCTTTGAGGAGCTCCTAGTCTAATGGAAATGACTGATTAATACATATTTTGTAATGTGATACAAGCTATATAATAAAAGAATACTGAAAGTGCCACGTGAGCACAGAGCAGAAAATGACTTGCTGCATGCTTCCTACAAGTGTCACTGCTTATTTCTGTGGGAGAGAGGAATCCTTTCGGAAATTCCTCACTGAGGTGATATCTGAGCTGGGTTTGAAGGCAGATTAGGAGTTTATGACACAAGGCAAAGGACGGTCCACGTAAAGATGGATCCAAGCATATGTAAGAGTCTGGCTCGTGTAAGTACAATAAATAGGATGTACAGTTTTTACAGAACAGATTGCAGCCCTGGCCTGTGAAGCCTCATCTGTTACTGCAGTGAGCCTCTTGTACCCTCCTTACTACCAGCCATCCCACCCTGTTTTAACCTAACTCTGACTGCTGATAGCAGCAGTAACTTTGACTCTGTAGTCACCATCATTTGGAACTCTGAGAGAAAAGAGACAGAATGAGAAGAACCCCAGATTTCTGAGGGATCTGTTTAAGTCCGGTTTAATCTTCCAGCTAAGCCTTGGATCCGCTTATGGTCTTGGCTCTGTTGTCAGGTCTGAAGAAACTGCCAGGTGATGTCAAATCACTTATTTAATATTATGAAGCTAGTAAGTAGCAAAGGCTTAAACTCTGGTTCCCTGTTTCTGCTTACTCAGACCTAACCCAAGTTTCCCTTTCTGCTTAATTCTTGATCATATTGTGACTCTTACTTGTGGAATCAAATTTCTAGCCTGTTCACATGACCTGTTTTGACCCTAGTTAGTCAAACCAAGTTGCAACTCCTGCTTGTGGAATCAAACGTCCAGCTTAAGTCTCTCCGGTTTACGTTGGACAAGGTTTCCTTAGTCTTAGCTACCGCTTTGATCTGCCACAGCCGTCAGGATGGATTGCACCTCGACATGGAGAAAACAAAGTCCTCACAGCCGGACCAGTGAGCAACATCATGGTGAATGGAGAGAAGATTGAAGTTGTCACGGATTTCGTTTGACTTGGATCCACAATCAACAGCCATGGAAGCAGCAGTCGAGAAATCAAAAGATGCATTGCATTGGGTAAGTCTGCGTTTTTTTTTAAGGACCTCTTTAAAGTGTTGAAGAGCAAAGATGTCACCTTGAAGACCAGGGTGCCCCTGACACAAGCCATGGTATTTTCAATCACCTCATATGCATGTGAAAGCAGGACAGTGAATAAGGAAGACAGAAGAAGAATTGATGCCTTTGAATTGTGGTGTTGGCGAGGAATATTGAATATACCATGGACTGCCAGAAGAACGAACAAATCTGTCTTGGAAAAAGTACAGCCAGAATGCTCCTTAGAAGCAAGGGTGGCAAGACTTCATCTTACATACTTTCGACCATGTTGGCGAGGAATATTGAACATACCATGGACTGCAGAAGAAAGAACAAATCTGTCTTGGAGGAAGTACAGGCAGAATGCTCCCTTAGAAGCAAGGGTGGCAAGACTGCGTCTTACATACTTTGGACATGTTGTCAGGTGGGATCAGTGTCTGGAGAAGGACATCATGCTTGGCCAAGTACAGGGTCAGCGGAAAAGAGGAAGACCCTCCACAAGGTGGATTGACACGGTGGCTGCAACAGTGGGCTCAAGCATAACAATGATTGTAAGGATGGCACAAGACTGGGCAGTGTTTTGTTCTGTTGTGCATAGGGTCGCTATGAGTCAGAACTGACTCCACGGCGCCTAACAACAACAACAATGGTAATTAGTCACCAGTGCCCTCAGCGCCAAGTCACCACCCTACCCAACCAGCTCATTCATCTGAACTCTTATTGTGTCTCACCTGGAGCAGAGCAAAAGGCAGCAGTAATTAATTGTGTGTGTATATGTATCTTTCCTAAATGCAGTAATTTTAAGAGGGTAATTAATTTTATTCTTCATTGACTTCTTTGCTTCACATGTCATTTAGCATATGCTTTGTAAAATAAATTTTAAGTGTTTACTCATTAGTTATGGAAGCTTTTTTTTCTTTATTGTTAAATAATGTATTTGTTTTCTGTAGGAACAAAGATGATCATCTTTTTTTGAGGACCAAATTATTTTAATTCTTTTGATTTTGATTATTTAAAAGTGATTTGATGTCTTTGTATAAGATTCTTGATAAACTTATATGTGCATTCTTTACCCCTTTAGAATCGGCCTGCAGGGTGATAAGGCTGATCCAAGGACGAGTAGCTTCTTATATATTCTAGATATTCTCCCAAGGTAAAAATGTAGTTTCTTGTACAAGCTTACCTTAAATTTAAAACTTTGGATCTGGACAAATGTGATGTTTATCATTTTGTAGAGATTAGCAGCTTATGTACGTTCCATTCAGATACGGTGCATGTTATTTATCTTCCACTGCCGTGACTAATGGAATAACTGCGAATGTCTCATGAGTCCGCCGTTGCCAGCACAGTGAGTGACAGGGAATTCCAAGCCTAATGCTCAAGTTCTGTTGCTTCTGCTCATGTATTATGCGAATGTTGCTAATATTAATGGATGCTGTTGCCCTGGTCTGGAAACTTGTGCTAGCCTAAGAACCTTCATCCTGTGAATGGCAGCCCCTTTTGTAATGTAGAGGCTTTTTGTGAATCCATGTTTTGAGATAAGCTTCAGTGGAAATGAACACATCAAATATTAGCTTTTTTAGGTGTGCAGTGCTTCTGGGAAAAATGACTAAAATATGAACTGTCTTCATCCCTTATGAAATTTCCTTGTAAAAAGAGAGAATTCAGAAGTGTACTTACCTCATGTTTCCCACAAGTAATGATTTTCCTTACTTTTACAGCGTCTCAGTAATGAGATCTTGGAATTCCATTTGTTTTTTGTTTTTTAGATTAAAAAAATTACCGAAGTATATTCTTTTAGAAAATGTCAAAGGTTTTGAAGTGTCTTCAACAAGGTAAAAATGTCTTGTCTGCATCTTAGACTTGGAGTGTTTTATAGTAGGAGCTATTGTGAAATAAAGGTCTTAGAAATAAACATATAAATTCTGACATCTTACAGATTGTATTCCTTAGTACTGATTTTGGCTAATTAATAATGTAAAGTAATACAAAGTTTGGTGCAACTGATTTTCTCCCACTTTGATACGTTTGAATTTTTTCAGAACAAGCTCTAATTTAAGTGAGAATTGTATTTTTCAATTTTAGTGCTTTTATTCGTGCCAAGGAGCCCTGGTGGTACAGTGGTTAAGCTCGGCTGTTAACTGAAAAGTTGGCAGTTCAAATCCACCAGCTGCTCCACAGGAGAAAGATGAGGTAGTCTGCTCCTGTAAAGATTTACAGCCTTGGAAAACCTATGAGCAGTTCTACTCTGTCCTGTAAGGTCAATATGAGTCAGAATAGACTCAACGGCAATGAGTTAATGGGTTATTGGTGCATATTTCTTTAGAAATAGGACTGTTTTCAGTAAGGGTTGGTCTTGTGGAGAGGCATTTTTTGGAATTCAATGGAAGAACCGAGCCCTGCATCAGGGCCCTTTCGCATGGTATCCCAACTGAAGAGAAAGCTTCCATCTACTTTGGCTCGTCTGCTCTCTGTAACAGTGCCCCGATCTGATTTGCTACACTGAAGATATAGTTCCATTTCCCATGGCAGATTTATCATCATTAGGATTAGGGGTTCTAACCCCCATCATTTTTGATAAATGATCTGGCAGCTTTATTGTATTAGAGAATTATCTATAGCTTTATTAAATGCCGGAAACTCTGGTGGCATAGTGGTTAAGTGCTACTACTGCTAACCAAAGGGCCGGCAGTTCGAATCTGCCAGGCACTCTTTGGAAACTCTATGGGGCAGTTCTACTCTGTCGTATAGGGTCGCTATGAGTTGGAATCGACTTGACGGCACTGGGTTTTTTTTGTTGTTGTTGTTATTAAATGCCATTTTCAAGCACTGGAGTTAATAAAGATTTAGGATTTTTTTCTTTCCCCTAAAAAACCTGAGTGAAGGTACAAATTTGCACTTAAAATGAAATTTTAGGTATAGTATTTTATATATAATAACCCTGTTTCAACTATAGGGTGAAAGCTTTTCTTTTTTTGTTTCCATTTTTTTCTCTTTAGAGACATGTTGATACAAACAATAGAAAACTGCGGCTTTCAGCACCAAGAATTTCTGTTATCTCCAAATTCTGTAGGTACCATATATTTAAGGGCTTTTTTTCCCCCAAAGGGTATTTGACTCAATACACAGAATGGATCTATTTTGGATAATATTCTAGGTAAATTCTGAAATTAGTTCAGACATAGGTTACTTTCTAAAGGATGTAGTATGTCTATAGATTCTTTTATACATTTTTAATGAAACTGTTATATAACTTGAAGCTAATAGAGTATGTATTTTTCTTTCTGCATGAAATATGGTTTGATATTTCTAAAATAATGCTTAATAATGCTTCAAAAAGAACCCAAAATCGAAAACAGAATGAGTATATGATAATTTTCTAATTACTTTTTTGTGATATAATATTAAAATGTAAACATTACTTCCATCTCATGAGTATGTATATTTGAAGTAATTAGTTATGCTATTTGGCAGATCTTTGATTTTGCAAGTATCAACATCTGTTTTTTCTTTTGTAATTATTCTTGTTAATTTCTTATCACTTTAGCTGTATTTTACAGTCCTTTACCCTGAAACTATAAGAAAATCCGTATCACAAATAAGATATACAAGCTATGGAAATTGGTAGTATATCTGATCTCTTTTTAAATTTATTTCATATTTATTGCCTTTTAACTTCTGAAAATTATTGAATCCTTTTTTCATATATGTAAAATGAGGTAATAAAAAGCCAAGAATAGCTATACTTGAATTTCATTTTTTATGATTGCTGTATTATCAATGGAGCTCCGGTGCCACAGTGGTGAAGTGCTCAGCTGCTAACTGAAATGTCTACAGTTCAAACCTACAAGCCCCTCTGCAGGAGAACGATGTGACAGCCTGCTTCCATCAAGATTACAGCCTTGGAAACTCTATGGGGCAGTTCTACTTTGTCCTATAGGGTTGCTATGAGTTGGAATCAACTCGATGGCAGTGGGTTTGGTTTTTTGGGTTATATTTTCAATAATGGGTGTAAAAATGTCCATATAACTTCTTACCTGAGAAATAGAAAATGAAAGTGACTAAGACATGGTTCATCAGATTCAATCCTTATTTCATTCAAATAAAGGTACAGAGCAACAGTTAAAAGCATGAAGAATTTTCTACAAAGATTTCTCCCAGAAATCAGTAGCAGAATTTGCTTTGGAAGAAGCTAAATGTATACCTGTACGAGTTTTTTTCCCAAGTGGCTAATAATTGGTACCAAAACCAAAACCAAACCCTTTGCCATCGAGTCTGTTCTGATTCATAGCAACCCTATAGGACTGAGTAGAGCTGCCCCATAGGGTTTCCAGGGAGCAGCTGGTGGATTTGAACTGCTGACGTTTTGAATAGCAGCTGATCCCCTAACCACCGCACCACCAGGGCTCCATGGTAGTTTCAGATCTCCTTGGTTCCTGTACCAACTGACTGCTGTGCTTTCCCCCCAGCTTGGCATTCCAAACTCCAGGCTGCGGTACTTCCTTATCGCAAAGCTTCAGTCAGAGCCATTGCCTTTTCAAGCTCCTGGTCAGGTATTATTGTCATTCATTCATTTCTTGTGAAATACTGCAGTCTGCTAATTTATTTTTAAGAACTACTTTGTATAGGTTTATATGTGTCCTGTAGAGTCCAGTGAGTGAACCATGCCCTAGGTCCATCTTCAAGGCCTTTTTCCTCTGCTCATGCCACTTTTATTGCTTTAAACAAAATGAAACACAGACTTTTCTTTCATCATTAGGAAAAAGAAAAAAGTTTAAAGTGAAAAATACCATTAATGCTGCTGCTTCCTCCTCCCCCCGTAACTCCCCTTCTGAACATCGATGATTTTGCGTTTATCGCTTTTTCCCTAATAGAAGCCAGTGGCTGCTTTTGATAAAATTCAATATGCTATCTTTAAAATGCCTTAAGAGTATTTTAACGTACTGGTTGCAGTTTTTTGAAGTCAATGCTATTTAGCTTTAACTGGTATGGTAATGATTAATACAAGCCAGAATGTAATGCTCAACTCTCATAGATAGGATCCCTAATTCTGCAAACAGTTTTACGTACTTTGTCAAAAAGGGGCATAGACAACAGAGAGGTTCAATAAAACGCTCTGTACCCATCATAGTTAAGAACTCAAAGTCATAGTTAAGAACTCAAAGTCATAGTTAAGAACTCAAATTACTATGACACCAATTTTTGCCCTTTCCCTTAATGGACAGTTCCAAAAACAGTGTATAAAGTGTATTAACAAAGACTTCATCATTAAAAATTCCTGGAACTGTTTTTCTTTTACAAAATGAGACTTTATACGTGATTATGGGTTGTACAGAAACAGGTTTTTCCTAAGGGACTCATGAGTAGAAATAACCTTTCTGCGTGAAAAGTGCTTTTCTTTTTTTGATCACTATTTTTCTTTCAGCCCCTGGAAATTTTCCATTTTAATGAAAGGAGTATGGCAAGCTTTGATCCAGATACATTTTCTGGAAATGCTAATACTGCTTTCTAAACTTCTTTTCCAAATATGATGCGGTTATATTCAACATGCTTTCTATTACTTAGTTAAATGTTTTGATTAACAAATACAGAGAGCAGTCACCCCATGAAATAAATCATTAGTAACCTGATGACACTATAGCCATAGGATGAATAACTTGTACAAAAACAAGCAAACCACAATTTCTATCTTTTTAATGGCCACTGAGATTTTTGCATAATGTTGACTAACCAAAACCAAACCAAGCCGGTTGCCCCTGAGTCAATTCCAACTCATAGGGACCCTATAGGACAGAGTAGAACTGTTCCATAGGGCTTCTTAGGAGTGCCCAGTGGATTCAAACTGCCCACCTTTTGGTTAGCAGCCGAACGCTTAACCACTGTGCCACCAGGGCTCCTAATGTTGACTGGATATTATTAATTTGTCTTTTATTTTTAATAAAGCTTTTGACAGTTTGTATATTTTTACTTAATTCCAGATACTGTTGGAGTTTCCCAAAATTGGATCTGAAAATCCACAAAAACATGCAATAGATGCAGAAAAGAAAACTGAAGAAAAGAAAATTGAACCAAATATTTGCCTTGATGGTAGCACACAATGCTCTGGAAAAGAGACCATACTTTTTAAGCTTGAAACCGCAAAAGAAATAGACAGGAAACATCAACAGAACAGTGATCTCTCTGTTCAGATGCTAAAAGATTTTCTTGAACATGACATTGACATAAATCAGTACTTTTTGTCACCAAAGTTATTGCAGCGATATGCTTTTATTTTAGATATTGTTAAGCCCACTTGCAGAAGATCCACATGCTTTACAAAAGGGTAGGTTTTAAAGAGACTCTGTTCATGATACATCCAAAATAACCAGGTTCTTATAGCTATGTTTTTTTTTAGTTCTTCCGAAAATAACAAGGAGCATTTTATAAAATGTTTCTGCTAGAATGATTTTTTTTCACCCTTAATTGCGTGCTTCGTGTTCCAGTAGAATGCACAAGTGAACATTCTTTCTGGCAGAACATTATGTGCACAACCCACAAAAATGCTCATAAAGGACAGTGCCTTTTGTCTGGTGACCTTCCTAGGAGCTCCATTACCCCTGGTGGAAATACGGTTCTATAGATGGTGAACTGCTAATTGTTTAACACTTTTTTTTTTTTTTTTTGTCGTGGCACATCAGACCTCAAAATTTGTATCTTCTCTCATGATCAATGTATATAAGAAGAAATTAAATTTGAATCTAAAGAAATAAAAATGAATCACCTGGAACACGTTAATTTCTCAATTTAAATTTTATTCAGATTTTTGAATAATATGTTCCCATGGTTCAAAATTCAAAAGGTACAATGGTTCTAAGACTTCCTTCCACTTTCATTCCTCTGCCATATAGTCTCCTTCCTACAGGCAACCAGTGCTATGAGTTTACTGTATAATCTTCCAAAGGTATGATATGTGAGGTTGTATTTAAATATACATGTATATTTTTATTCCCCCTTTAAGTAAACAGTAACATACTTTTATACATTATTACATACCTATTTTTTTTACTGCATAGTATAAATCTGATATTATTTCATATCAGTACATAGAGAACTTTTCTATTCACATGTTGTTGTTGTTATTAGATGCTGTCGAGTCAGTTCCGACTCATAGTGACCCTGTGCACAACAGAAAGAAACACTGCCCAGTCCTGCGCCATCATCACAATTGTTGTTACGCTTGAACCCATTGTTGCTGCCACTGTGTCCATCCATCTCATTGAGGGTTGTCCTCTTTTTCGCTGACTCTTTACTTTACCAAGTGTGATGTCCTTCTCCAGGGACTGATCTCTCCTGACAACATGTCCAAAATATGTGAGATGTAGTCTCGCCATCCTCCCTATGGCTGCTAACCAAAAAGGTCCACAGTTTGAATCCACTAGGAGCTCCTTGGAAACCCTATGGGCCAGTTCTGCTCTGCTGTATAGGGTCGCTATGAGTTGGAATCAACTCGATGACAACAGGTGTTAGGGAAAAAATTATGGTAGTATATTCAACGGCCAGCTTGGCAGTGATCTTAGAGAAAGAAATATTACTAATACCTTGCATTTCTGTAGTGTTTTATACTTTTTGTGAACATATTTTTTATACAGTAGTCTAATTGTGTGAAAAAGACAATAACAACATGCTTCATTACAGTGAGAGACAGACACAGGCTCCGTGGGCTGTGTGTGCCAGAGTGTGCTAAATAAGCTTGTATGTTGCTGAGATGAAATCATGATTTGGGCATTATAAAAAATAGGAGCAATTTATTTTCACCTACATAACATTTGGTTTAATGTGGCAGAGATGGCCAATATTGAATGGCATTTGAATACAAAGTCCTAAGCAGTGCATACTTTCTAGTGGTGAACTTTAAAGAAATGACAGCTAATACAAGGACCTAATTAAACGGTGTTTACACAGCTCAGAATACTGCCGCATTTAGTTGCTGAGAAGTTTAAATAGGAAGATCTTACCTAGTCCTTTACCTACTGCTTTTTAAATTATAAGGCATACTTATGTAATATTATTCAAAATATTTCAGCATGATGTAACTATATCGATTGATTAACTATCTCAAGAAGCGTTTTAAGAAATTTAGCACAACAAATATGTTCTGTGCTCTATAATATTTTGTTAATTTTTCAGTTATGGAAGATTTATAGAAGGGACAGGATCTGTGTTACAAACTGCAGAAGATGTACAGGTACTATGTAAGTTTTAAAAGTAAATTAAAATATTTGAAAATAATATTTCAAATAAAATTATGTTTAGTGCTTTAAGAATGTTGAAATAATTTTATGTGTTCGCCTAAGAATAAATATATGTGTATATATATTCATAGAGATATCTATATCTATATATATGATTCTTCACTACAGAGTAAATCTTGTCGCTGGATATGAGTTTATCTACAAGGAATGTTCTACATTTTAATTTTCCTGTTTTCTTATTCTTACCATCGGCATTTCTCTTTATTCCATAAATAAAAAAAAATTTTTTTTTTATAAATAGCAGATTAAAATTCAGCCTCAGTGTTTAATGTTCTCTAAAATAATACATAAATCTTAATATTTTGACCTTTCTTTGGGGCACATAATATAAAACTGCCTTTTAAGGTTAAAAAAGTCTGTGTTATAGAAGTGTCCTTTTTTAATACTTCAGCTGTAAATCCTTCATGATGTAATGGTTGATTACAAGCCTGATATATGGCAAGTTTTATATAGTTTTAAAGTGAAATTACATTGTCTTCTTCATGCTGTTTGCAGCTCTTACTGTTAACAAACTTTACCCCTGGTAAGATGCTATCCTGAGCAAATTATGTCTGGATTTGAGAAATCGTTTCTTTAAGTATTTAATCTTTTTTAAAAAATCTTTATTTGGTGAAATTTATTATAAACAATAAATGTTATAATGATCTACTTGTTAGCATTATAGAATTGACACCATCTGTCTGTCAAGTTTCCTTTATATCTTTCACTACATTTCTTTTATACCATATTGTCATTTATTGTTTACATTCTTATTTAATTTTTTTGAGAGAGATCAAAAATGAAAAATCCTGAAAAGTATTCTGATCTGTTCAACATCAAGCATTTTTTTCTTTTTTCAGAGTTGGCCAGTTACAAGAGAAATATGTAGTTTATTACACAGAGACATTTTGCCCGGTGGAGTGCATTTTGCTACTATGTGTATATGTCCATCATTTTTAAACTGTCACAATAGGTAATCTTATTTTAAGAAATCTAGTTGCACACTACTTTATCAGTTATCTTGGGTGTTTTCTTACAGATTGAGAGTATCTACAAATCTCTCAGCAATTTGTCGGAAGAAGAAAAGATAACAAAATTGTTAATGCTTAAACTGCGATATTTCACTCCTAAAGAAATAGCAAATCTTCTTGGATTTCCTCCAGAGTTCGGTATGTAGGCTACATACAGACTGTAGTTTTCATTTATTAAAGGTCTCAGAATTTATTAGGGACTCACATGTGTGTTTTATGAACAAACCCTGGGCCAGCTAGATGTTTTACATTTTCCTTTCCTCCTCCTTCTCCTTATAACTGCTTCAGTTAATTCCCTTCACACTCAGTTCTTCTCCCCCTTTATTCCAGCAGTGGTCCAGGTGGGGTGTGGTGGCAGAAGTGGCAAATCAGCAATTCACCTCTCTGCACAGTTTGTTTTTAATAGCATCCCCTTCTCCAGCTTGTTTTCTTGCTTCCAGAGGTCCTATCCTAGCAATACCACACTAGGTCTTGTGAAAGAATGCCTAGGATTGTCTTTTTTATGAAGGATTTTTTTTTTTTTTTTTTTTTTTTTGTGGAAGGTGTATTTGTATTTACTCTTCTCAAAGACACACCCTTACCAAATGTGTGCCATTTTTCTTTCCTACAAGATTTAAGTGGAGAGGGGAGAAGGTGGAGAAGGGCCTAGGAAGGAGCTTTCCTAACAGAAGGAAAGGGTGACTCAGGAGCGTAGATCCTGAATTGAAGAAAAGGTGAGAGGATCTGAAGCAAGGAATCTCAAGAGTAAAAATGAAGTTGTAGAGTGAGCAAGACAAAGCCTTAACCCCATTTACATACAGTCAGGGCAATCCAGGGATTATTGTGTTAAGAAATTTGACACACTGCCTTTGCCTTCTTAGAACAGCCCCAGCCCACACTGTGTGATTCCACTTCAGCGGGCTGGTACGCTCAGCTTGTAAGGAGCCACCAGTTTCTTAGGGCCGGGCATGGGTGTGCTCCCGGTACCCGGCTCATGGAAAGGGGGTAGACCTCCCTAACGCGCTTCTAGGGCTACAGAGGGAGGAAGTGTGTATTTGTTTGCCCTGTAAGTTTGAATGAATTTCCCCCCACAGAAAAGCCAAACTTTGCTAAATCCAGTGCTGCTGTAATATGAATATAGTACCATTCTTGAAGTACTTAATGTGTTAAATAGATCATGTTTTAAGTAATCAGTAATGGATTTACAGATGAGGTTTTAGAGTACAGTACTTTCTGTACACTGGGAACAAGCTGCCAATATAATTTGATTGCTCTCTTGGTAGTAGATTCTCGTGCTGTAGTCAGAGCAACCAGGTTTGTTTAGCACTCCATGCCTTTTTCCTGGTGATCTCATTCAGTCCCAGATATCCTGGGGAGTGTTATTAAGAGAAACACAGACTTTCCTTGTCTATCCCAAAGTGAGTGAGAACATCACAAAACAAAGAGCTGAGATTTCAGCTCAAGAACTGTAATTCCCAGTCTGTTTTCCAATTTTTTAAAAAAAAAAAGTGTTAGGGACTTGAGCAATCAGAGGTATTTTATATAGTACTAAAATGAAAAAAGAGATTGACTGTCTCATAAAAACTTACTGCTTGTTTTTTCAAGTACTAGTCACTTTGATAACACTGAAACTTCTTAAGGAATATAGGACCCCAGAGCCAGGATGTCCAAATTCGAATCCTAGTCAGCTTTAACTTATTTTGCTTCAATTTACTCGTCTGTAAAATGGGGATAATTTTAGCACCTACTTTGACAGTTAAATAAGTTAAAAGAAAATGCTTAGACAATCCTTGACACATAGAAAAAAATTTAAGTGTTAGTTTTTTTTTTTTATTTTTAAACGATAGACATTTATTTGCTTTTATAGCTTTTTTACTATAAATATTTTTCTCATTATTTTTGAATTTCATGTGAGTAAAATAGTTTTCCATAGTTATCTGAAGATATCTATGTATAGTAAATAAAAGTAAACCTTTTAATAGCTTAAATTTATTTTGAAACGTGGTACATTTGTACAGTCAAGCTTGCTTCATGTGCATTTCTGATATTACTGACTCTGGATCCAAAATGGGCGTTGTGTGTCCGCTGGCAATGGTGGATTTGCATTGATCCCTTTTGCAGTTCATCCTGGTTCTCTTTGTGACTGGTGGCATGTGTGTGTGAAATAGTAGGCTTTGGAACAGAGGGACTCTAACCTGCACTTATTTGATGAAAGCTACTATCTTGACCTTGTTAGTTGTGTGTTTCTTAGTATTTATTGTTATTTTTAATACATCTCAGTTTTTAAAAAATCACCTTTTAACTTAAGGAAATTATGTAATTTTTCCTACTCATTAACATAAAATTTTTATAAATCTGACTTATTTGTTTTTAAACCTTCCTTCCCCTCTAATGTAATCTTAATATTTCAAAGATCATCCCTGGAATATACTAAATGCTTTGTTTATAAATACATTTGAACCTCTGGCTACTTTGAACTAAATAATTTTTTAGATAACATTGAGCAATGTGCTTACCTAAGACATATTTTCATTACAACAGCAATAGGTGATCATGTTTATTGCAACTATAGCTTTATTTTCGTAATCACTGTTATTTTATTGCAGCAAATATAATGTTAAGTGTTGATGAAGCAACTTTACCATAACCAGCTCTATCTTCTGGTTCTTACAAGTGTGTGAAACCTTGCTATTCTTAATGTTTTTAAAATTATTTCCTTTATTTTATTAATTTAATTTTTTAAATTTAGTTGCTATGCCAGAGGATACTAAATGAGAATTCTTGACATTGTAACTAGCATTGTAGTGTACAGTCTTATGCATGGCTATTTTTTATGCTGATATTTGAAAGGCTTTGTTTCAGCACGTATAGTATATGTGGGCCAGTTTGTGTTGAGAAAAAGTGTAAGAAATAGAAGCCCAACATGAGAAAGTCAATTTGTGGAAGCAGAGCATAAAATCTATTGTGAGGGACTGTATCCAGAATATATAAAGAACTCTCACAACTTAACAATAAAAAGACAAATGATCCAGTTAAAAAATGGGCAAAGGATTTAAATATACATTTCTCCAAAGAAGAGATACAAATTGCCAAAAGCATATGAATAGATGCTCACATCATCAGTCATTAGGGAAATGCAAATCAAAACCCCAAGCGAGATCCCACTTCACACCCATTAGGATGGCTATTATCAAAAAATTGGAAAATAACAAGTGTTGGTGAAGATGTGGAGAAATTGGAATCCTCAGGCACTTCTGATGGGAATGTAAAATGGCACAGATGGTTTGGAAAATAGTCTGGCAGCTCCTCAAAGGTTCAATATAGAATTACTATATAACCCAGCAGTTCCACTCCTAGGTATATACCCAAGAGAATTGACAACACATATCCACACTAAATCTTATACACAAATGTTTATAATAGCCTTATTCACAATAGCCAAAAAGTAGAAACAACCCAAATGCCCATCAACAATGGAAAAACTAAATGTGGTGCATTTAATGCAGTCAAATATTATTTGGACATAAAAAAGAATGAAGTATTGGTACATGCTACAATGTGAATGAACCTCAAAAACATTATGCTAAGTGAAAGACACCAGACACAAAAAGACCACGAATTTATTGTTGATTTCCATTTATGTGAAATATCCAGAAGAGGTAAATCCATAGAAACAGAAAGCAGTGATTGACAGGAATAGGGGAGAGGAAGGATAGGGGACAAGGGGAAATGGGGAATGACTGCTAATGGGTACAGGATTTTTTTTTTTAAGTGATGAAAGTGATCTGGAATTAGGTAGTGGTTGAGCATAGCCTATGTACTGCCCGAAGAAATACAACCTAAATGCTCCTTAGAAGGGTGGATAGCGAGACTTTGTCTTGCTTATTTTGGGCACATCATCAGGAAAGATCAATTGCTAGAAAAGGACATCATGGTTGGTAAAAGTAGAGGGTCAGCAAAAATGAGGAAAACGCTCAAATGGATTGACAGAGTAACCTTAACAATGGCCTCAAATGTATCAAAGATCATGGAGGTGGCGAAGGACCAGGCCATGTTTTGTTCTGTTGTACTTAAGGTCACTATCTGTCGGAGCAGATTCCACAGCAACTAAAACAACAGCAATGGTTGTAAAAGTTTGTGACTATACTAAAAAACTATGAATTGTACACTTTAAAAAGGTGAATTTTATGGTATGTGAATTATATCTAAAAATATTGGTGTTATAAATAAAAAGAAATGTGAAATAATAGTAACCACTGCTTTTCCTAAAGTGCACTGATATGTGAATAACTATGAGTCCTGTGGATGTGATTTGTATATATGGGTATGCTGAACATACTATAATACTGTGTAACACTAAGTGAAAATATCACATTCTGTAGACAATGTGAAGTTATATAGTATTTTTGGCTCTAAATTCTTGTGTAAATAGCCACTTGTGCTCTTACTAAAGGATGCATCTTTTTATATCTGGAAAGTAATATTACAAATGATTGTAATATAAATTATCGTTTCTCTTTTCTAGGATTTCCTGAGAATGTAACAGTGAAGCAGCGTTATTGCCTACTTGGAAATAGTCTCAATGTGCATATAGTAGCTAAACTAATCAAAATCCTATTTTGAAATAATTCTGAAAGATAGTCACAGTGTGACTATCCAGATAATGATCCTAAAATTCTTTTTTGAATTAGTTTTGACTGAATTATTTTACTCTTTTTTTAATAAGGAGTTTGGAATTTTTCACAAAAATACTATGAATTTGTTTCCTTAATTTTATATTGCTGTACTTTGTCGAATGAAATTTTTTGTTACACTTAGTGGATAATATATTTTCATATGAAATTGTTGAATATATATGTAAAATATTCTTTTTATGGAAACCCTGGTGGTGTAATGGTTAAGAGCTACAGCTGCTAACCAAAACATCGACAGTTTGAATGCACCAGGTGCCCTTTGGAAACCATTTGGGGCAGTTCTACTCTGTCCTATAAGATTGCTATGAGTTGGAATCAACTTGATGGCAACGCATTTGGTTTATTTTTTTTATTATTCTTTTTATAACATGGTGCAGACAGATTTGGAATATTTGAATTTTAATGCTACATGAAGATTTTACAAAATGTCTACAGGCATAGTATAATGAACCTGAGAAATTTTTTTTGAATGCTAATTAAAGAAGTTGTTTTACAAACCCTGTCATTTTACATTTTTATTAAACAATTGCTCCTAATTCTAAGATGATTCTAGTTCTAGATTGTTTTAAATATTGACTGTTTCACTTAATTTCAATCCTTTTTACATTTCTTTATTTTTATCTAAACAAATGCATTTACTATTTTAAACCAAATTATCATCATTCAGCTCACACAACAGCCTAAAGAATATGTTAAAAAAAAAAAAACACAAATGAACAAACAAAAAACAACCTACATTCTTGATTAGCTCTCCATCAGGAGGTGTCAGAAAATTTAGGTGGCTAGACGGCAGTGGGTTTTTTGAGTATCTGATTATCTTCTACCCATCCGAAAGGCAGAGCTCTTGTTCCCACTCCCTGTGTACACACTTCCCTTAGTTTGCTGTGATCAGAGTTTGCCTTTGCTTGCTTTTTCTGCTTATTGTTAGTTGCATTTATTCTCATCACATTCTAAGGAACATAACATGGGACTAAAATTCCATATGGCTCTATTTTATGAATTAACTTTTATAACTTTCTCTGCTATTTGGTAGACTTCTTGAAATTAGGCTTTCTAATCAGATTAGACTAAATCTTGTATCATGCATCCTTTTGGCTTTAATTCCAGTGATAAAAGCAAGTGACAAAGAGTAGAAAATGAGAATAAACGACTAGAAATTATATCACAAAGTTTTAATTCATATTTTTATTCTTAAAAAAGCAATCATTCTTCCTACCTTTTTTAAGAACTCATGGATTAATATGGACATAGGAAAGCTCTAGGCCAACACAGATACATCAAGCACCACACGTCTGCATTTTGTGTATGTCTCTAAAGACAGACCTTATTACAAGTGTCATGAATTTCAGTATACAACAATCAGATCACTCTGGCACACTCATGTAGGTTCTCTTCACTGCTGAAAGGTTACAAATCGAAAGCTTTTGAGTTTTATTATAATAATCTCTATGATTATAGTTATACTATATTACAGTGCCCTATGCCCATGAGGGAAACCCTGGTGGCGTAGCAGTTAATTGCTGCGGCTACTAACCAAAGGGTTGGCAGTTCGAACCCGCCAGGCACTCCTTGGAAACTCTATGGGGGCAGTTCTACTCTGTATGCCCTATGAGCAATGTTCAATGAGTATTGAGTTACAGCGCACCAACCGTAAACACATGAAAGCTCTATGGAGACATTGATTTACAAACTAGAAGACAATACAGCTTTGTGAAATTTTTAAACTGTTGAATATTTGAAAATACTCAAGGGCACATGGTGATTTTTGACCTTAGTTCATAATAGAAAGTATATAGTAGCAAGCATAAAACTCTCACTTTCATGAAGAAATATTTACCAGAGTGCCGTTTAATTAGGATACATATACGTGCATAATTTGTAAAATGTAATTTTATTTGAATGTCTATGTTATTGGTCATTAATATGCATAAACTTTGCCCTGGAAAGTCTGTTTTCTGATATTTGCACTTACAGTCAGTGTATTCAGAATTTTGGAAAATACAGCCTGTCCTTTTAAAGGGAACAATACATATGTAAATCCTTGCCATTTCTAACAGCAAACTGATTTTCTGTTCTCCCTTTTGCACCACTGTTGCTCTTTTTAGATAATTTTAAGGTATTTGTTACTCTGCCTCATGCTTTTAATACGTTCTCAGGACCCCAAAAATTGAATAAAGAAATGATCAAATGAATTAATACGAACATACTGAGTTATATTGGAAAATGATTTTGAAGAGGAGCTGGGTAGTCATTTTAGGAGAAGGAGTCAGAGCCTGATAATCCCTGGTGGCAGAGAGTGAGGCCCAGTGACAGCAGAGAGGGAGTGGGTCAGCTTGTTACTGCAGGAGTCAGTTTGCCCTTTTCAGAAGATCCTGAATATTCTGCCTATTAAGTCAGACTTGCACAGTGGTCACTGCCTTGAAAAGAGAGAAAATATTTCTCTCTTGACTACTGCCAACTGATTTCTGTCACAAGATAAATTCTTTTAAAGAGGCAAAAACAGTGGTTGAAAAATGAGGGACTATCCAGCACTTTAAAGAAAAAAAAAAATTCAGTGTGAACCATTCCTTGATGTGATCCAACTTTTTAAAGACGTAAACTTATTTCATAGAGGGGCTTTTAAGTTGCCCTGACAGAGGAGGTATCACCCCATGTAGGATGTAAGGAAGATGGATGATGTTAGAATCAAGAGCAGCCAAGTCAGCACACTAGTGGTGGGTAGAATTTTTCAGGATTTCATAATCTGTCTTCTACTCCAATCCCAACTTCATTCACATCATAAGTTGTCAAGTTAGAGATTTCTGAAGACAGAGACATGAAACTAAGGCTTAATTCTACCTCTGGCAGCACAGAATAAAGCAACTACTATTTCAGCCAACATCAAGCACATAGTAAAGGGTGCATCCTGCAGGCCAGTTTTTATATCTGCACCCAAACTAAAATAACTCTGGTTGCTCTTTTGTTTTGATCACTTTAAAATTTAGTACCAAAACAGTGCCAAATAAACCAAGATAGCACAATAAAGATCTAGTTTTCAGCCCACATAGACCAAGTGGTTTAAGTGTGTTTTCCTGATTTGGTTATGTTGTGACAAAAGGTAACTTTCCATAATTTGGTCTTCAGTGGAACTGTTAGGCCACCAGCTATAACACTCATTGCCTAATAGCTTTAGACTTTGATATTGAGTAAGTATCTCCTAGTTATCTAATGCTGCTATAACAGAAATACCACACGTGAATGGCTTTAACAAACAAGTTTATTTGCTCATAGTCTAGGAGGGCAGAAGTCCAAATTCTGGGTGCCATCTCCAGAAAAAGGCTTTCTCTCTCTGTCGGCTCTGGGGGAAAATCCTTGTCATCTGTCTTCCCCTGGTCTAGAAGCTTCTCAGCGCAGGGACCCCAGGTCCAAAGGACACACTCCCCTCCTGGTTCTTAATTTTTGGTCACATGAGGATGCCTCCTCTCTGCTATATCTCAATTATCTCTGTTATATCGCAAAAGAAATTGACTCAAGGTACAACCTAATCCTATAGATTGCGTCCTGCCTCGTTAACACAACTGCCTCTAATCCTGCATCACTAACATCATAGAGGTTAGGTTTTACAACACATAGGATAATCGTCAGATCACAAAATGGTGGATAACCACACAATACTGGGAATCGTGGACTAGCTGAGTTGATACACATTTGGGGGCGGGGGGGACACAATTCAATCCATAACATTCCACCCTTTGGCCCTGCCAAAATTCATGTCCTTGCCACATGTAAAACTCTTTCATCCCATCATATCATCCCAAAAGGCTTGTTATCAACTCCATGTCCAAATTCCATCCTGGGGCAAAATTCCCCTTCATCTGTCAAATCTAGAATACAAATTATCTGCTTTCAAAGTGCAATAGTGGAGCAGGCACAAGGTAGTCATTTCCATTACAAATGGGCAAATCGGAGGGAAAGAAAGGATAACAGGCATTAAGCAAGTCAACAAAACACATTACGTTAGCCATCAAGGCTTGAAAATAATCCCTTAGACCATTTAGGCAGTTGCCATGCTCTCCAGACCCTGGATGTTGGCCACACTCTCTGGATTCTGGGTGAAGGCCTCTCAACCCTAGGCTTCAGCTCCATCTACCAGGCCCACTGGAATGACGACTCTGCTCCCTTGCATTTGGGTGGCCCCGTTCTCTTAGCCCATCTGAATTGTGACCCTACTCCCTCAGCCCTGGCATGCCCCATTCTTCTGCCCCTTGGACACAGCAGCCCCACCCCCCTGAGCTTTGGGCAGTGGATCTGGCCACATCCTGCTGGCACTAGTGAAAGGCAGCACCACACTCTGGAACCGAGTTGGCGAACATCTCACTCTTTGAAGCCTAGGAGGCTGTGGCCCCAACCTTTGAAACTGCGGAGGCCATGGCTCCACTCATTGAGACCCCAGAGGTCATGGCACTACCCTTTGAGACTGAGGCAGCTCTGCTTCCTGTGTTCCTTTCCTCTTCAGCATCTGCTTCCTAGTTGCTTGGCCTCTCACCCCATCAGGCCTCTTGGGCCAGCCCAGCATCTGTCCTGCTCGGGTTAGAGTTCCAAAGCTCTTCAACTCTACCAATAAGTGCCTGGAGGCTCCCCACTCCACCAGTAAACCTCAGTTGGAAGGCACTCAGCCCTTTTGCTCCGTAGGTTGGCAAGACTAACTTCACCCATAAGCGCCCAGAGATATCCCATTCACCAGCAAGCCTGTGGTTAGAATTCACAACACATAAAATAATCATATTAAATCACAAAATGGTGGGCAACCATACAATGCTGGGAATCGAGGCTCAGCCAAATTGATACACATTTTTGGGGGACACAATTCAGTTCATCACAGAGGGTTTAATAGTCTCAGAAGTTTTTTTCATAATAGCCTGTGGTTTAACTCAATTATATAATTTTTTTAAATACAGAGGCTATGAACCTCTCTTTACTAGTTAATCTCTTCCTTGCAACTTCTAAACAACAAAGTGTGCTGCATATGACTACTACATCAACTTCTCAACAAGCATCTTTTCTGCTCCATCTCCAATCCAGCCTCTTCTTTCTTTATTCATCACACTCATCAAGATGTCTCCTATGACTGAAAATGTCTTGTATGGGAGTTTCTCCTTGTGTATTTTCTTAAGAGGCAATAAGAATCCTGCACATGTTCTTCATCTTCACTTTACACCAGTCAGCCTGTCTGCACCATTTTCCCTCTCCTGTCATTCCTTCTCTTTGCTATAAAAATGTTATAGCTTCAGTTTTTTTTTTTTTTTTTTTTAAAGCCTCTCTGTTTCTCTCATTAGGACTACTAGGAATGTTTTGCTCTATGATATGCATGCTCTTCAAAATCTTCCACAACAGAGACCCAAAATACGTCATGATTTTTATCTTAATTTGTGAGTTTATTCCTTTTCAAACTTACCTGTTCAAGAAATATGAGCATGTGCAAAGTATTTTTTTGGCTGCTTACTCCCTGACTCTTCAGATATATTTGCTTTATATTTACCATATGTTCTGAGTTTTTATGGGACCACATCCAACGTTTACAAGTCCTTCAGGTATCCCAGAGTTAATTTCTGAAGCTTCTAAAATATTTTTTTTTTCCTACAAATACTAGGCTAGAAAATTTTACAAAAACTAGAAGATAGCAAGTTAGTTTTTCCATAGAACTGTCTTTGTAGTCCTAAAATGTTCTTATTTCTCTGCCTGTACAGAATGTGGCTTCCTTAACTGTTTACTTCGAGTATTCTGTATTTTATTTCATTTGCATCTTTATGTCTTCATATCAGGGCAGGCCAAAATTGCAAGAGCATAAATAGGGAACATGTTTATTTAGCCAAGTTGACTCTATAATTAGATGAAATCACTAAGAGAGTTTAAAGAGAGAGAAAAGCAGATGCTTGGAGCTGAACTCTTAATTTGTTCCTGAGGTTCAATCCTCAGTTCTCTCAACCTCCCTCTCCAAGCCCATTTCCACCCCTCCCCCAAGATCTCACCCCTTTCTACAACTTTCACTCTTTTGCAGCTGACTCCTAGATTACACCAGACTTGATTTGTACCCAAGTCCTATTTTAAAATCTTCATACTGGGACATTTTTACTTGGATAGCTTACTGTCACTTCAAACTTAACATATCCAAAATCAAATTAATCATCCTGCATTCTAAAATCACTTCCACTTATGATTTTAATATTTCTCTTTAAAATATGGCTATTCTCCTAATCACCCAGGTTCAAACTTCATCACTCAAGGTCATCTTCATCCTCCTTCTTACCCTGGATTCCATTTACCAGTTCCTTTTTGTAATAAAGCAGCCTTCTTAAGGAAGGCCTTCCCTTAGCTATGATTTTTTTTTTCTTTTTTTAAGGAAAACTAATAAATAAAAAAATCACCTGGAAATTTCAAAACATACATATTCAAAAGAAGATATGTGTGTTTGGTTAAATATGTGGACACTTAACAGATTTCAACCCTCTGGATTTAATTTAGCATAAATGACATTTTTACTAACAGTTATTTTGCTCACTTAACTAGCTCATTTAACAAATGTGGTTAAATTTCACACATAAAAAAATGACTAAAAACACGAATGGAATGTGAGACTCCTTGTGTAGTAGGTGGGAGTTGAACTTGCTGTTTGACAGCTGATCCTATGAGTGAATGTACAATAAGCTGTATAGTTGTTATGATTTGAATTGGTCATAAATGAAAAATATTCTTTAAAATATTCATGATTTAGAGAATGTAAACTTCCAGAAGGGCAAGGATTTCTAGCTCTTTTTTTTTTTTTTTCCCTTCACAGCTACATTCTCAGTGTCTAAAACAGAATGTGGCAAATAGTAAGCACTCAATAAATTTGCTGAATGAAAGAGTGAATATAGTGACCAAACTGGAATTAATATAGGAGCTACATAGAAGCTGTCACACCATGGAGTTGAAACAGTGTCCTCAAGTCACTCTCTTGATAACTTTATGTGTAACCACCACTTCTTCTATACTCAGCGGAATAGCTAATGTTTTTAAAGCCTGGCACATATGATTTTATACATAATTCTTCTAGGACGGGGTATAAACTTTTAGCTTTTGGGGAAATTGTGCAGATAGAAATAAAACATGCTCTATTCTGACTTTTGGTCTGTGCAAGAAGGCATAGAGTCCTTTTGTCCCACCCTGATAAGTACAATTATAAGCCTAGGAAATAATGCAAATGGCACCAGGAGGAGAGCTCTGAAAGGTGAAAAGAGGAATACGTACTGTTTAGGGACCCCAAGACTGGAGGAACAACATAGTTGCAAGATATCTTACCACCTCCCACCCAACAGAAGAAAGTGACTCATATTTAGCATTTTTTGACCCCACCCAAGCAACAGAAGGAGACCTAGGAAGGCTCATTTCTACCCCAAATGGAACTAGAGTCCTGCTGACATGAAGGGAGTCTGGCACTACCAGCAAGGGGAATTAATTGGGAGCTCTCCTGACAAGTGTCTAGGGAAAGTGCTCTACTTCCCTGTTAAGCCTGGGCTCTCACTTGAGAGACATCAGGCATCCTGTGGAACCAGTGAGGGGATCCCACCATAAGCACCTCATTCTGGAAGCCTCTTTATCTTCTTGGGGCTGAGGTATTCCTCCCCTACCCAGAGAGACACTGGGCCGCTAGGGGCACTAGCAATGGGGCTCCTTCCGCAAAGACATCAGCCCAGGAAGCCTTTTCATCGCCATGGGCCAGAGACTCCATCACCCTCCAGAGGCATCAGGTCATTTAGCCTGGAGAAGCACCTTCTTTTCCCTCAGGTGAAACCAGCAGGGATCATTGCAGGTCCCAAATGGCACCAGATAAACCAAACAGAACAAAATAACACTGCCAGGACTCTGAAAACTAAACCAATGTTGGAACCACAGCCCACAAAAGCAGTCCAGGATCTGTGTGCTAAACTCAAGCACAGTGACTGCCTGCTAAAATAGAAGATTAAGATATGACTCAAACTCTCTAATACAGTAGACATAATGTCCAGGATATAATCTAAAATCACCCCACGTACCAAAAGCCAGGTAACCTATAACTGGAATGAGAAAAGGCAATCAACTGATGCCAACATTTTGATGAATAAGACGGTGGAATTATCTGACAAGAATTTTAAAGCAATCATCATAAAAAGTACTTCATCAAGTAATTACAAATTATCTTGAAACAAAAAATAACAAAGCTCAACAAGGAAATAGAAGTAAAAAAAAAAAACCATTATGGTATGTGAATTTTGTCTTAATTTTAAAAAAGAAAACCCAATGGCAATGATATAACTGAAAAATAACCAAAATAAAAACTCATTGGGACATTGTAGGGGGCGGAGCCAAGATGGCAGACTAGGCAGACGCTACCTCGGATCCCTCTTACAACAAAGACACGGAAAAACAAGTGAATCGATCACATACATAACAATCTATGAACCCTGAACAACAAACACAGATTTAGAGACAGAGAACGAACTAATACGGGGAAGCAGCGATTGTTTCCAGAGCCTGGAGCCAGCGTACCAGTCAGGTACGGCACAAGCACAGAGAGCTGCTCCACCCCCCTGAACTAACCCCGGGAGGGGGACCAGCCGGTTCCACGGGCGGCATGGGACGCAGCCGGTAGGAGAAGTCCCCGGGAGGCAGTCACTGGTCTTGGAGCAGAAAGAGCAGCGTCCGAGCCGGGGAACCGTCCCGCAGGGATGTGGACTGGACGCAGGTACGGCATAAACACGGACAGTTGCTCCACCCCCCTGAACTAACCCCGGGAAGGGGACCAGCAGGGTCGCGCGGGCGGCGTGGGACTCAGCCGGTAGGAGAAGTCCCCGGGAGGCAGCGACTGGTATTGGAGCGGGGAGAACAGCGTCCCAGCCGGGACACTCGGTCACGGCACAAGCACGGGGAGCTGCTCCACTCATCTGAACTAACCCCGGGAGGAGGCCCAACTGGTTCTCGGAGGTGGAACGGCCACGCGGCTGGAGGGACGAGAAGTCCCCGGTAGGCAGCGACTGATTTTGGAGTTGAGAGTGCACCGTCCCAGTAGGGGAGCCTTAACGCTGGGCGTGGGGCTGGAAGCGGAGGATCTGACCGTGACTCCAGCGGGCTAGACCCCCCAGGGGCAAGCTCCACACAGCCAGCACACATAGGCGACGCGCCCACGGGAATCTCAGATATAATAGTCATTCCAAGCAAGACAAGCAACTCTGGCTATATTCTGAGGTGCTACTCTCCTATCTCTCTGTTCCCTCCCCCACCCTCCCCAGGCAGCTTCATTAACATCCGAATAGCCTGAGCCAGAGGGAGAACTCTGATAGGGATCTGACTGCATTTTTTTTTAGTGGATTTTCTGGAAAAACTAGTTTCTCAGTGTTGGCTCGGAGACAACAATCCATATCAAACCACTTAAAGAAGCAGACCATGACAGCTTCTCCAACCCCCCAAACAAAAGAATCAAAATCTTTCCCAAATGAAGATACAGTCTTGGAATTATCAGATACAGAATATAAAAAACTAATTTACAGAATGCTTAATGATATCACAAATGAAATTAGGATAACTGCAGAAAAAGCCAAGGAACACACTGATAAAACTGTTGAAGAACTCAAAAAGATTATTCAAGAACATACTGGAAAAATTAATAAGTTGCAAGAATCCATAGAGAGACAACATGTAGAAATCCAAAAGATTAACAATAAAATAACAGAATTAGACAACACACTAGGAAGTCAGAGGAGCAGACTCGAGCAATTAGAATGCAGACTGGGACATCTGGAGGACCAGGGAATCAACACCAACATAGCTGGAAAAAAATCAGATAAAAGAATTAAAAAAAATGAAGAAACCCTAAGAATTATGTGGGACTCTATCAAGAAGGATAACCTGCGGGTGATTGGAGTCCCAGAACAGGGAGGGGGGACAGAAAACACAGAGAAAATAGTTGAAGAACTCCTGACAGAAAACTTCCCTGATGTCATGAAAGACGAAAGGATATCTATCCAAGATGCTCATCGAACCCCATTTAAGATTGATCCAAAAAGAAAAACACCAAGACATATTATCATCAAACTTGCCAAAACCAAAGATAAACAGAAAATTTTAAAAGCAGCCAGGGAGAAAAGAAAGGTTTCCTTCAAGGGAGAATCAATAAGAATATGTTCTGACTACTCAGCAGAAACCATGCAGGCAAGAAGGGAATGGGACGACATATACAGAACACTGAAGGAGAAAAACTGCCAGCCAAGGATCATATATCCAGCAAAACTCTCTCTGAAATATGAAGGCGAAATTAAGATATTTACAGACAAACACAAGTTTAGAGAATTTGCAAAAACCAAACCAAAGCTACAAGAAATACTAAAGGATATTGTTTGGTCACAGAACCAATAATATCAGATATCAGCACAACACAAGGTCACAAAACAGAACGTCCTGATATCAACTCAAATAGGGAAATCACAAAAACAAACAAATTAAGATTAATTAAAAAAAAATATATACATAACAGGGAATCATGGAAGTCAATAGGTAAAAGATCACAATAATCAAAAAGAGGGACTAAATACAGGAGGCATTGAACTGCCATATGGAGAGTGATACAAGGCGATATAGAACAATACAAGTTAGGTTTTTACTTAGAAAAATAGGGGTAAATAATAAGGTAACCACAAAAAGGTATAACAACTCTATAACTCAAGATAAAAACCAAGAAAGACGTAACGACTCAACTAACATAAAGTCAAGCACTATGAAAATGAGGATCTCACAATTTACTAAGAAAAACGCCTCAGCACAAAAAAGTATGTGGAAAAATGAAATTGTCAACAACACACATAAAAAGGCATCAAAATGACAGCACTAAAAACTTATTTATCTATAATTACGCTGAATGTAAATGGACTAAATGCACCAATAAAGAGACAGAGAGTCACAGACTGGATAAAGAAACACGATCCATCTATATGCTGCCTACAAGAGACAGACCTTAGACTTAGAGACACAAACAAACTAAAACTCAAAGGATGGAAAAAAATATATCAAGCAAACAATAAGCAAAAAAGAAGAGGAGTAGCAATATTAATTTCTGACAAAATAGACTTTAGACTTAAATCCACCACAAAGGATAAAGAAGGACACTATATAATGATAAAAGGGACAATTGATCAGGAAGACATAACCATATTAAATATTTATGCACCCAATGACACGGCTGCAAGATACATAAATCAAATTTTAACAGAACTGAAAAGCGAGATAGATACCTCCACAATTATAGTAGGAGACTTCAACACACCACTTTCGGAGAAGGACAGGACATCCAGTAAGAAGCTCAACAGAGACACGGAAGATCTAATTACAACAATCAACCAACTTGACCTCATTGACTTATACAGAACTCTCCACCCAACTGCTGCAAAATATACTTTTTTTTCTAGCGCACATGGAACATTCTCTAGAATAGACCACATATTAGGTCATAAAACAAACCTTTGCAGAGTCCAAAACATCGAAATATTACAAAGCATCTTCTCAGACCACAAGGCAATGAAGCTAGAAATCAATAACAGAAAAACTAGGGAAAAGAAATCAAATACTTGGAAAATGAACAATACCCTCCTGAAAAAAGACTGGGTTATAGAAGACATCAAGGAGGGAATAAGGAAATTCATAGAAAGCAACGAGAATGAAAATACTTCCTATCAAAACCTCTGGGACAGAGCAAAAGCAGTGCTCAGAGGCCAATTCATATCAATAAATGCACACATACAAAAAGAAGAAAGAGCCAAAATCAGAGAACTGTCCCTACAACTTGAACAAATAGAAACTGAGCAACAAAAGAATCCATCAGGCACCAGAAGAAAACAAATAATAAAAACTAGAGCTGAACTAAATGAATTAGAGAACAGAAAAACAATGGAAAGAATTAACAAAGCCAAAAGCTGGTTCTTTGAAAAAATTAACAAAATTGATAAACCATTGGCTAGACTGACTAAAGAAATACAGGAAAGGAAACAAATAACCCAAATAAGAAACGAGAAGGACCACATCACAACAGAACCAAATGAAATTAAAAGAATCATTTCAGATTATTATGAAAAATGGTACTCTAACAAATTTGAAAACCTAGAAGAAATGGATGAATTCCTGGAAAAACACTACCTACCTAAACTAACACATTCAGAAGTAGAACAACTAAATAGACCCATAACAAAAAAAGAGATTGAAACGGTAATCAAAAAACTCTCAACAAAAAAAAGCCCTGGCCCGGATGGCTTCACTGCAGAGTTCTACCAAACTTTCAGAGAAGAGTTAACACCACTACTACCAAAGGTATTCCAAAGCATAGAAAATGACGGAATACTACCCAACTCATTCTATGAAGCCACCATCTCCCTGATACCAAAACCAGGTAAAGACATTACAAAAAAAAGAAAATTATAGACCTATATCCCTCATGAACACTGATGCAAAAATCCTCAACAAAATTCTAGCCAATAGAATCCAACAACACATCAAAAAAATAATTCACCCTGATCAAGTGGGATTTATACCAGGTATGCAAGGCTGGTTTAATATCAGAAAAACCATTAATGTAATCCATCACATAAATAAAACAAAAGACAAAAACCACATGATCTTATCAATTGATGCAGAAAAGGCATTTGACAAAGTCCAACACCCATTCATGATAAAAACTCTTACCAAAATAGGAATTGAAGGAAAATTCCTCAACATAATAAAGGGCATCTATGCAAAGCCAACAGCCAATATCACTCTAAATGGAGAGAACCTGAAAGCATTTCCCTTGAGAACGGGAACCAGACAAGGATGCCCTTTATCACCGCTCTTACTCAACATCGTGTTGGAAGTCTTAGCCAGAGCAATTAGGCTAGACAAAGAAATAAAAGGTATCTGGATTGGCAAGGAAGAAGTAAAGTTATCACTATTTGCAGATGACATGATTATATACACAGAAAACCCTAAGGAATCCTCCAGAAAACTACTGAAACTAATAGAAGAGTTTGGCAGAGTCTCAGGTTATAAAATAAACATACAAAAATCACTTGGATTCCTCTACATCAACAAAAAGAACATCAAAGAGGAAATAACCAAATCAATACCATTCACAGTAGCCCCCAAGAAGATAAGATACTTAGGAATAAATCTTACCAAAGATGTAAAAGACCTATACAAAGAAAACTACAAAGCTCTACTACAAGAAATTCAAAAGGACATACTTAAGTGGAAAAACATACCTTGCTCATGGATAGGAAGACTTAACATAGTAAAAATGTCTATTCTACCAAAAGCCATCTATACATTTAACGCACTTCCGATCCAAATTCCAATGTCATATTTTAAGGGGATAGAGAAACAAATCACCAATTTCATATGGAAGGGAAAGAAGCCCCGGATAAGCAAAGCACTACTGAAAAAGAAGAAGAAAGTGGGAGGCCTCACCTTACCTGACTTCAGAACCTATCATACAGCCACAGTAGTCAAAACAGCCTGGTATTGGTACAACAACAGGCACATAGACCAATGGAACAGAATTGAGAACCCAGACATAGATCCATCCACGTATGAGCAGCTGATATTTGACAAAGGACCAGTGTCAGTTAACTGGGGAAACGATAGCCTTTTTAACAAATGGTGCTGGCATAACTGGATATCCATTTGCAAAAAAATGAAACAGGACCCATACCTCACACCATGCACAAAAACTAACTCCAAGTGGATCAAAGACGTAAACATAAAGACTAAAACGATAAAGATCATGGAAGAAAAAATTGGGACAACCCTAGGAGCCCTAATACAAGGCATAAACAGAATACAAAACATTACCAAAAATGATGAAGAGAAACCCGATAACTGGGAGCTCCTAAAAATCAAACACCTATGCTCATTTAAAGACTTCTCCAAAAGAGTAAAAAGACCACCTACAGATTGGGAAAGAATTTTCAGCTATGACATCTCCGACCAGCGCCTGATCTCTAAAATCTACATGATTCTGTCAAAACTCAACCACAAAAAGACAAACAACCCAATCAAGAAGTGGGCAAAGGATATGAACACACATTTCACTAAAGAAGATATTCAGGCAGCCAACAGATACATGAGAAAATGCTCTTGATCATTAGCCATTAGAGAAATGCAAATTAAAACTACGATGAGATTCCATCTCACACCAGCAAGGCTGGCATTAATCCAAAAAACACAAAATAATAAATGTTGGAGAGGCTGCGGAGAGATTGGAACTCTCATACACTGCTGGTGGGAATGTAAAATGGTACAACCACTTTGGAAATCTATCTGGCGTTATCTTAAACAGTTAGAAATAGAACTACCATACAACCCAGAAATCCCACTCCTGGGAATATACCCTAGAGATACAAGAGCCTTCATACAAACAGATATATGCACACCCATGTTTATTGCAGCTCTGTTTACAATAGCAAAAAGTTGGAAGCAACCAAGGTGTCCATCAACGGATGAATGGGTAAATAAATTGTGGTATATTCACACAATGGAATACTACCCATTGATAAAGAACAGTGACGAATCTGTGAAACATTTCATAACATGGAGGAACCTGGAAGGCATTATGCTGAGCGAAATTAGTCAGAGGCAAAAGGACAAATATTGTATAAGACCACTATTATAAGATCTTGAGAAATAGTAAACCTGAGAAGAACACATACTTTTGTGGTTACGAGGGGGGGAGGGAGGGAGGGTGGGAGAGGGTTTTTTATTGATTAATCAGTAGATAAGAACTGCTTTAGGTGAAGGGAAAGACAACACTCAATACATGGAAGGTCAGCTCAATTGGACTGGACCAAAAGCAAAGAAGTTTCCGGGATAAAATGAATGCTTCAAAGCTCAGCGGAGCAAGCGCGGGGGTCTGGGGAACATGGTTTGCAGGGACTTGTAAGTCAATTGGCAAAATAATTCTATTATGAAATCATTCTGCATCCCACTTTGAAATGTGGCGTCTGGGGTCTTAAATGCTAACAAGCGGCCATCTAAGATGCATCAATTGGTCTCAACCCACCTGGAGCAAAGGAGAATGAAGAACACCAAGGTCACACAACAACTAAGAGCCCAAGAGACAGAAAGGGCCACATGAACCAGAGACCTACATCATCCTGAGACCAGAAGAACTAGTTGATGCCCGGCCACAATCGATGACTGCCCTGACAGGGAGCACAGCAGAGGTCCCCTGAGGGAGCAGGAGATCAGTGGGATACAGACCCCAAATTCTCATAAAAAGACCAAACTTAATGGTCTGACTGAGACTGGAGGAATCCCGGCGGCCATGCTCCCCAGACCTTCTGTTGGCACAGGACAGGAACCATCCCCGAAGACAACTCATCAGAAATGAAAGGGACTGGTCAGCGGGTGGGAGAGAGACGCTGATGAAGAGTGAGCTAATTATATCAGGTGGACACTTGAGATTGTGTTGGCAACTCTTGTCTGGAGGGGGGATGGGAGGATAGAGAGAGAGGGAAGCAGGCAAAATTGTCAAGAAATGAGAGACTGAAAGGGCTGACTCAAGAGGGGGAGAGCAAGTGGGAGTAGGGAGTGAGATGTATGTAAACTTGTATGTGACAGACTGATTGGATTTGTAAACGTTCACTTGAAGCTTAATAAAAGTTATTAAAAAAAAAAAAACTCATTGGATGGGCTCATTACTATCATGGAAATGACAGAGGTTAGAATCAGTGAACTTCAGTACCAATCAGTAGAATTTACCCAGTCTGAACAAGAGAGAGAAAATACACTGAAAAGAAAATGAATAGAGCCTCAGGGACCTGTTAGACGATAACAAAAGATTCAACATTTATATCACTGGAGTCCCAGAAGTAGAGGAGAAAAAAGAATAAGACTGAAAGAATATTCAAAGAAATAATGACTGAAAACTTACCAAGTTTGACAAAAAACATAAACATAAAGATTCAAGAAGCTGAGTAATCCTACATGGGATAAATTTAAGGATATTCATACCAAGATACATCATAGTTAAACTTCTAGGAAAAAAAAATATATATGTATGTATGTGTGTGTGTCTGTGTGTGTGTATAATTCATGAAAGCAACCAAAGAGAAATGACATATTACTATAGGGGAACATCAATTTGAATGACAGCCGTTGTCTTGTCAGAAACCATGGGAGCCAGAAGAAGTGGCATAGCATTTTTCAAGTCTTGGAAGAACACAACTGTCAACTGTGAGTTCTATAGCCAGCAAAACTATCCTTCAGGAGTGAATGAAGAATAAAGACATTCTCAGATTAAGCAAAACTAAAAGTACTTGGTGCTAGTAAACCTATCCTTAAAGAATAGCAAATGGAAGGTCTTCAAACAAACTGATCAAAGAAGGAAACTTGGAGCATCAGGAAGGAAGAAAGAACTATGAAAAAGCAGTAATATGGGTATGTACAATAAACTATGCTTCTCCTTCTGAATTTTATCAATCATATTTGATCATTGAGACAAAAATTATAACATCATCTGATGCTCAGGCCAATAATATTTTAAAGTGGGGGAGGTAAAGAGACCTAATGAAAGTGAGATTTCCACATTTCACTTAAAGTAGTAAATGTTGATACCAGGAGACAGTAATAAGTCACATACATATATTGTAATACCCAGAGAAACCACTATGAAAACTATACAAAGACAGACACTCAGAAACGCTGTAAATAAATCAAGATCTAACCCTAAAATAATGTTGGAGTAACCTATAGCAAGGCAGGAAAGAGAAACACAGGAATGAGAATTAGAGGAAACAAACAAAAAATAAAAAATTAAATGGCAGACTTAAGCTCTAACATATCAATTATTACCTTAAATGTAATTGATGAAAATACACTAATCAAAAAGCAGAGATTGGAAGAGCAAATAAAAAAAAAAAAGATGCAACTATAAGCTGAAAGCACACTTTAAATTCAAGTATATAGGTAGGTTGAAAGTAAATGGATGGTAAAAACAAAGACTCCCAAGAGGAATCTATCTTAATGGCATAATCCAAAAGGACAATGGTTTATAAGAATGAAGATAGTCAACATAGTAAAACTGGAAGCAAACTAAATACCCTACAATAGGACAGTGTTGAAATAAGTGACTGTGGAACCAACCAGTAAAACATTACACAATGATGCAGACACTTTGAAAAAGAGTTGGACAGTTATCCAAAAAGCTGAGTTACCATAAAAAAAAAACCATAAGACCCAACAATTATACTGTTAGGTATATACTCAAGAGAACTGAAAACACGTCCACAAAAAAGCTTGTACATAAATGTTCATTGCAGCATTATTTATAATAACCAAAAATGAAAACAACTCATGTATGCACCAATTGATGAATGGATAAACAAAAAGTGATATATCCATACAATGGAATATTACTTAGCAATAAAAACGAAGGAAGTACTGATACATGCTACAACACGAATGAGCAGTGAAAACATCATGCTAAGTGAAAGGACCCCTGGTAGTGCAGTGGTTAAGAGCTGGGCTGCTAAACAAAAGGTCGGTAAAAGAAGTCAGCAGACATAAAAACCCGCGTGTTGCGTGATCCAATTTACATGAAATGTCCAGGATAGGCAAACCAATAGGTAGATTAGTGGTTAACAGGTGGAGGAGGGAAATTGGGAGGTACAGAACTTTTGGGGGTGATAAAGTTTTTCTCGAATTAGATGATGATAATGGTTGTAAAACTCTGTGAATATACTAAAAATCATTGACTTACACACTTTAAAAGAATCAGTTTTATGGGATGTGAATTTTTATGTGCAGGCCCTGGATGGTACAAATGGCTAATGCGCTGGGCTGCTAACGAAAAGGCTGGAGGTTTAAGCCCTCCCAGAGGTGCCTCCGAAGAAAGGCCTGGTGATCTACTTCTGGAAAATCAGCCATTTGAAAACCTTACGGAGCACAGTCCTACTCTGACACACGTGGGTTCGCTATGAGTCGGAATGAACTGGATGACAATTATAATTGCAACAATTATTATACAGCCTTTTAAAATTATGGTTAGGGAACCGGGTACCAAAAACCAAACCCAGTGCCGTTGAGTCTATTCCGACTCATAGCGACCCTATAGGACAGAGTAGAACTTCCCCATAGAGTCTCCAAAGAGCACCTGGCGGATTTGAACTGCCGACCCTTTGGTTAGCAGCCGTAGCACTTAACCACTGTGCCACCAGGGGTTCCAGGGAACTAGGTAGTAACGTGGAATTTGGCTTAAGGGAAATAAAACAAGGACGAGAGGGAGAGACAGAATTTTATACTATGATTGTAACTATATAAGTGTATTCATCTGACAACAGATTAGAATAAGAATAATAAAATATAAGTTAGAGTAATTGAATTATACTTTTTCTTGTTCATATTTTTCAAATTGAATGTAATATAGTGATACTACTTTTATAATTTAAAAAATTCTTTCTTTCAAAACAGTCTATTCCAAGCCTACCCTCTACCATAAAATCTGAAAAAAGCTGTAAACTATGACAGTGCTACCTCATTTGCGTTCTGATGCGTCTTCTCAGGTTTCCTCCCAAGGCATTGTTCCTCAGGGACAAAAGCTGTATCTCACCCAACTCCCTATCCTCAAAGTTTCTCTTAGATGCTGACTAACAGTGGGCTCCTAATAATTAAGGGGCCCTGGTGGTGGCACAGTAGTTAAGCACTCAGGTGCTAACTAAAAGGTTGGCAGTTCGAAAATACTAGCCACTCCGCAGGAGAAAGATGTGGCAATCTGATTCTGTAAAGATTTACAGCCTTGGAAAACCCTACCGGGCATCTACTTTGTCCTATAGGGTTGCTATGAGTCGAAATCAGCCTCATGGCAATGGGTTTTTTGGTTTAATAAATAATTGTTACGTTAACCTGACTTGAATATGAGTATGCTGTGTGTTATGGCAGAATCTTTGTAGTCTTTCATGGCTTGGGGAACTGTTTGAATAATCTATCAGTCAATCCAAACAAGAGAAGCACATTAAATGCTACAAGAAAATTATTTAATGCCAGAATTGTGTATAATTAACCTAGGGGATTGTTTGTATCTCTTCTAAACATAGTCTGGGAATTGTTGACAGAGCTTGATTTAGCAGTCCATCTGTAATTAATATAGTCCAAGCCACTCTAAAGAAAACACACAAAGGGGCAAAGGCTTTGGTTTTTATAGATCATAGAATAATGGTTCTGAAAAAGACTGAGAGGTGAGGTCACCTCATCCTTCTTTCTGCCCTTGATGACAACACCTGAAATCTTCCCACGCATCTGTGTGGCACTTCAGATAATGAATCCCCTGGGAATGATGGCCCTTTGTAAGAAGTCGGTCTTGTTAAAACACCCCCTCCCATCAGAAATCACATCACTGAAGCCAAGCCTCCTGTATTTCCCCTCATGAGATACAGATACCTCCGTGTGCTGCTTCTGTTTGTGTCATCCCAATTAAAAGTATAAGAGACAGAATTCTGAGCAGTGCCAAGTATCCCCAAACATTTCTTTCTTTCCCCTACCTCTGCGGTGACACACTCACCTCCTTTGCTCTCTTTCATCAAATAAATATTTGCAACAAAACGCATTCCTTTCCCTTTTCAAAAGGTTCCCAACATAAATCATCTCCATTTCTTTACTATCTGCACCTCTGTAGTCATTCACATTGAATGTTAGTACAATCAGACATTTTCCTTTGATTATGGAAAGAATGGTATCCAAATCTTTCACTCCATTGCCTTGCTCAAGGAATTTTAGGAGTCACCAAGTAGACAACCTATTTTGTCCTTTTTTTAGGTTGACTTGGAAAGGGATATCAGAAGGGTTTGCTTATGGCTCTCACCAAAGGTAACCTCACTTCACTGCTTCACACCGTCAAGGAAATCAAGCTTGGATCAGTCCGGTGAAAGGTCTGAAGTCCCAGCTCCAGGAGCTGTTGAAGATAGAGACAGTTTTGTTGTTTTCTCATTGGCTTTTGGAACCCTTTGGGAACCCTGGTGGCGTATTGGTTAAGAGCTACGGTTGCTAACCAAAAGGTCAGCAGTTCGAATCCACCAGGCATTCCTTGGAAACCTTATGGGGCAGTTCTACTCTGTCCTATAGGGTGGCTCTGAGTAGGGTTTGCCTTGATGGCAAAGAGTTAGGTTTTTTTTTTTTTCCCTAGCAATATAGATATTCTCCTGTATGTGCCATATCCTTAATCAAATCCCTGATAAGAGGTGTCTCAATACATATGATTTCTGAAGCATGTGACATTAGCTTGAGTGTGTGTGTGCAAGTGTTGTGTACATATGCCATTAGCACCTCTGGACACCTCATCTGAGACCTATTCTCCTATTACATTCTCCCTGTGGATATGAATTTTCTGATTATATTCTCTTTATTTATGTAGGGATTTTTAAACTCTTTTTTAAATATCTGAAAGAAGTGGAAAAAACCTCCAAACTCTCAATAATGTGTAGCAATTTACCCTCTCAGGAAAATTTCTGTCGAACTTGAATTATTAAAATGATAATGATAAATTTGTAATTCTTCTTTATTCAACTCAACAATAATGGTAATCATTTTAATAATGAACATAGCTTATGTTCCTTGAGTCAAGACCACACTGCATTCAAGAAGATGAGTTCATCGCAGTTGTGAACTTGATAATTTCCTAACTGGTAATGCATTTCCCATGAAAAGAGCAAATGAATAGTTTTAAAGTTACATCAATTTCCATAATTATTTTATGTAATCCTTCATGGAAAATGAATAGACAACTGGAGCAATATGGTATTGCAAAGAATTTTGGTAGAAAATCATAAAACTGGTATGCATAAGTGTGCCTTTTAAGCAATGCTATGTCTCTGAAGAAGAGAATGAGTTGAGTGCCATAAAGGTTGAGAGAGATAATTCTACTCATGATTGTTTGCATTAGTGATGAAAAACAGATTAATTTTACAGTGTTCTGTTTTAAACTGATATGGAAACAAAAAGAGACCAAAGAAAGCACCAAAGCCAGGTTGAAGCTGTAAAATATAATGGGAATTAGATAAGTGTTGTAAGAATCTTGCTAAGCGTTTTGAGAAGCTTACCAATTCTTCTTCCAAAGGACTTATCGATTTTAGTCCTTTCTCATTGTTTTCATGACTCCCACCCTGACCCAGTCCTCTAGATAAATTTGGTTGGCTTTCCAGAAATATCGCATTAAATATTGTTTCAGTCAAGATATAAGAGCACCTCCCTATTAAATTAAAAGGACTAAATTAAAAAATTCTTCAACCTGCCATTTAAGGCCCTTTGTTAATGCTCCTGCCTTTACCCAACCACTTTTCTGCAAAATGACCCTACTGGACTTGCAGAGCCACTGGAGTCTGCCTATACCAGCTTTAGGACTCCTTTTTTTGGTTTGGCACACGCTGTTTTCCTAATGTTGAGATATATTCTGTCCCATGTTGTCATACCCGTTTTTGTAATACCACTTTCGTACAGCTCTCTAGATTTGTGTATGTGAGTTTATTGCAAACCAAAGGCGGCTATGATTTTATTTCATTGTTGTCTGTGATAAAAGCTTATTAAATTATAAAATAATGGAATTTGGAAAAAAATAAGTAGGATTTAAAAATGAATCTTGATATGTAAAATAGCAACTATAGAGATTATATTAATGCAACATTGTTGTCCTCTCCAAGAATTTGGAGAAGATGGAAAACAAGGAGCTAAATAATTTACCCTGTTAGCAGTAAAATGAACTGCAAACTTTCCTCATCCAGGAAGAAAACTGAAAGATTTTTCTGGAAAAAGTGAATACCCCCAGGGGAAAAATACCTTCAAAATTGACATTTTGGGTTCCTCAATGAATTGCCAGTTTGCCATTCAATCACCGTATGATAAAGCCTATTGGTTAACAAATACCACCCATGCACACAGAGCTCATCATCTGCTCTTTAGTGTCTCATTCTTAAATCTAAAAGAAAAAGGATTAATAAGTGAGGAAAGCCACCTACATGAAATAGAAAGACCTAAACAAGCAAACAAACAGGAGAAAATGAACTTAAAGAAACCAGAGACCATGCAGCAAACAGAAGAAAACTTTAAAAAGCACCTACAACATTTTTAGAATAAAAAGGAGATGTTACAACTATGAAACAAGAATAAGAGTTTTGTTTTTTAGTTTTTATTGTGCTTTAAGTGAAAGTTTAGGAATCAAGTTTGTCTCTCATACAAAAATTTATATACACCTTGCTATATATATATTTTTGTATACTCCTAGTTACTCTCCTTCTAATGAGACAGCACACCCCTTCCCTCCACTCTCTATTTTCATGTCCATTTGGCCAACTTCTGACCCCCTCTGCCCTCTCATCTCCTCTCCAGACAGGAGCTGCCCACATAGCCTCATGTGTCTACTTGATCTAAGAAGCTCACTCTTCTTTCACCTGTATCATTTTCTGCCCTATAGTTCAGTCCAATCCCTGTCTGAGGAGTTGGCTTTGGTAATGGTTCCTGTCTTGGGTTAACAGAAGGTCTGCGGACCATGACCTCCGGGGTCTTTCTAGTCTCAGTCAGACCATTAAGTCTGGTCTTTTAAAGGGAATTTGAGATCTGCATCCCACTACTCTCTTGCTCCCTCAGGGTAAGAAAGAGTTTTTTAAATTAAAAATAAGATAGCAAAAAAATATAAAAAATCAACTGAAACTTGAAAGGTAAATACAACAAATGTCCCAGAAAGTAGAACAAAAAACGATAAAGAGATGGAAAATAGAAAAGAAAATTACAGAAAATTTGTGGTTGTTGTTAGTTGCCCTTGAACTGATTGCAACTCATGATGACCCACGTGGGCAGAGTAGAACTGCTCCATAGAGTTTTCAAGGCTGTGGTATTTCAGAAGCAGATCACCAGGTCTCTCTTCTGAGGTGCCCCTAGGTGGGTTTGAACACCAAACTTTTGGTAAGTAGTCTAGCACTTAACTGTTCGTGTCACCCAGGACTCCTTCTCCCTCTTAAGGGCCCAACTATTTCTTTGGTATATCCTGTTTCCTAAGTATCTCTCTCGTTTGTCTCCTCCTCTTTCTGCCTACTTCCTGAATCAGGGCCTCCCTGGTTGCTTCTCTGTACATAATTACGCTGCATCCTCCTCACTAGCTCTGGGTCTGAGACTTGGTTTCACAGTGATCCTTGTTAAATGCAAACATGACCATGCTAATCTCCTGCCTAAACTATTCCCATAATTCTCTATTATTTCAAAATAAAATATAAGTTCATTAAAGTAGTATTTCAAGGTTCTTCTTGATCTGGCTTTCTGTCAACTTTTAAAATTTCATCTCCCACATACATACAGTACTATAGTCATGCTGAAAATTCAGCTCTTTTCTTACTGGAAAACTTTTGAACATGCCAGTTTCTCTGCCTGAAACCCCAAATTCCACTACTTCACCTGGAGAACTCCTACTCATTTTTTTAAAAACTCAAATGGGAAGCCTATATTGACCTTCCCAGGCAGAGTTAATTCTTTATTTTTTTTGTACTTTAGATGATGGTTTACAGAACAAACTAGTTTCTCATTAAACTGTTAGTACACATGTTGTTTTGTGACATTGGTTAACAACCCCACAACATGTCAACACTTTCCCTTCTTGGCCTTACCAGCTTTCCTGTCCCCTCCTGCCTTCTAGCCCACGCCCCTGGGCTGGTGTGCCCCTTTAGTCTCATTTTGCTTTATGGACGTGTCTAACCTTTTTTTAACCTTTGGCTGAGGGGTGAACCTCGGGAGTGATTTCATTATTGAGCTAAAAGGGTGTCCTGGAGCCATACTCTCAGGGTTTCTCTAGTCTCTGTCACGCCAGTAAGTCTGGCCTTTTTTTGTGTGTGTGTGAGTTAGAGTTCTATTCTACATTTTTCTCCAGCTCTGTCCAGGGCCCTCTATTGTGACCCCTATCAGAGGAGTCAGTGGAGGTAGCTGGGCACCATCTAGTTGTACAGGACTCAGTCTGGTAGAGGCTATGGTAGTTGTGGTCCATTAGTTCTTTGGACTAATCTTTCCCTTGAGTCTTTGGTTTTCTTCACTCTCCCTTGCTCCCGAAGGGGTGAGACCAGTAGAATATCTTATATGGCTGCTCACAGGCTTTTAAGACCCCAGACACTACTCACCAAAGTAGAGTGTAGGCCATTTACTTTATAAACTATGTTATGTCAGTTGAGCTAGATGTTCGCTGAGACCATGGCCCCCACAGCCCTCAGTCAGGCAGAGTTAATTCTGTCCTCTTTTGCCCTCCTGTAATGCTTTGTGTGGCTTTTTTGTGTGTGTGTACTCAGTGTGATGATTACAATGATCTCTTCTTAACCAGAAATTTCCCTCATGTGAAATTCTAGTATACTGGATTTTACCTCAGAGTCCTGGTGGCACAGTGGTTAAGAGCTCAGCGGCTAACCACAAGGTTGGCAGTTTGAATCCACCACACACTCCTTTGAAACTTTGTGAAGCAGTTCTACCTGTCCTATAGGGTCGCCGTGAGTCAAAATCAGCTCGACTGCAGTGGGTTTTTTTTTTTTTTTTTTTTTTTGAGGGGGGTATTTTACTTCCATGCTTTTTGATGATCTCAAGAATTTATTTGTGAATTGAGAGTCATATGTGAATTTTGTGAATTGTGTTGGGGATTATTAAAAAACAGAATGGACTGAATGGCAAAGAAAGAGAAAGGTTGTTCAAAACATATCTTGGGCAAGTTAAAGAAAGGAGAAAGGCAAAAGTAATTCTGGTTCTTTTAACTGCATTCTTGTGGCTTTGTAAGGAGGAAAGGAGGGAAAGAAGGGAGCTGAGGCTTCTGTAAGAAGGGCTGTGCAGCCAGGATGAAGAAAGACAGGGAGGAGAAACCATAAGGTGGAATTGGGAGCAGCAGTTAACAGATTATGAGTTACAGATTACAAATACATTGAGCGTTCATGCGGAGAAACGGACACCACTCTAATTCCATGTGCCATGTGTAATATCTGCAACAAAGCAAAACATACATGCATGCATTTTGTCGAAGATGTGAGAGTAAGGGCTGAGAAGTGGAAATCAAGAGAACAATAGACATCATTACAAGCTTAAAAAACCATTACAAGTTTAAGATGTGAGAGTAAGGGCTGAGAAGCGGAAATCAAGAGTACAATAGACACCATTACAAGCTTAAAAAACCATTACAAGCTTAGGATGTATAAAATCTCATTGATATTATCTGACTTAATAATTGTATTTTAATGAATGTGAACAATGTGTATGAGAGCTTTCTTAGGTAGACTCACACATTTGCGCTACCACCCCCTCAAGGCTGCACAGTCCCCTGAGCAAGCCCTCTCTGTGCAAGGGCTCAGTTCCTAGCATCCCATAAAAAAAACTCCTTTACCCTGTTTTCTTGACTCCACCTCTAGGAAGAAATTGCTCCCTTTTAGTTGGTTGCTCGCCTCTGAAGATTCTTCAGTTTAAATCTAACCTTGCTCCACTTCCCCCTGTGGAGTTGTTCCTTGCTTACTGGCGCCAAATTGCCTGGTTCTCAGACTTCGGTTTATCTTTTCCTCACATCCATAGCTGAAGGTCTGCTATCCATCTCCCTCCTTCAAGTCTCCAAAGCATGTCTCTGTTCTGGAGCCTCTGCCCCTTCTTGTACTAAAGATTTTAAAGTTGAATGTGTTTTTTTTTTTTTTTTTTAACATTTCCTGTTTTAAGGAATCCAAACCCAAGTGGTGAAAGAGGAAGTTGAGGGATTATTACGATTATTCACCCAATTATGGTAGTAACAATTTTATATTTTGTGAACACTTACTATGTGCCAGGGACCAAATATGCAAAACATCTTAAATACCTCCAGTGCTGTTATCATTTGTCTTATAAGCAGGGTCACACGGTCAGGAAAAGACGGAGCCAGGATTTGAACCCAGATAAATGAGTATCAGAGCCCATGCTTTTAACCTCTCAACCAAATGGTTTCCCCTAGAATGAACCCTTGAAGGAAAAAAATCTGCATTTTATTCCCACTTTGTGTATCTATCAGCTTGTAGAGTGGTTAGTACACAAAGGGTTTGTAGTTGTTAGCTGCCTTTATCCCATAAGAGCACATACAGATTATTTGTTGAATGTACTGTGGATTAAGGAGGAGATAAGAGCTTTGAAACATAGGATTTCTGGTTTATAGAATGTTTACCTTGGGGGAAAGAGGGGAGATACCTCCCATTACTCATCCCGTAAGGGTGAAGGTCATGGATCCTAAAACTATTTTACTTTGTTTTTGCTGAAGAAATTCTGAATAAGGCAAATAGAATGAGTAGTGCTGTGAAAACAGCAATTAATTTTTATATTGGTTCCACAGAGTTATCATATGCAGATCTGAGCTGTAGTTGAGTAAGTGAGCTGGATATAATTTCCCTAACTCATCACCAGGGTCAGTGAGAGTTTGCAAGAATATTCCCCACCCCCCTTCCTTTTTTTCCCCCCTCTAACACAAAGCACAGTTAAGAATTCTGTGCCTACATTGGAAGCTAAGAAATTATCTTTACTTTTTTTAAGAATAAATACGGAAGTAAAACAGGAAGATCCTGTTAAACAGGAAGTTCTGAGTGAGATCATAATGAAGACCCTTTTTTTTTTTTTTAATTGCATTAGAAAGATTAGCTGAGTTCTGTGATCTTTAGGGCAATATAATCCCCAAAATAATTATGTTCAGAGCTTAGAGAATTAGAATTGTCCCAGAATGTTAGAAGAGTCTATGTATCTTATTGTATTCTAAAGTTGGCAAATATTCCAGGTTATCAAGCTCTTTTCCCTTCAAGTTCTTAAACTTTTAAACAAACTTAAGTCATTGTGTGATTATTTATATAAAAGCTACTGGACATCTTAGCATTTGATTTAGTATCAACATTGCTACTTTATATCATTCTTCTTATATAACTTATTGTATTTTAAAGTTGGCAAATATTCCAGGTTATCAAGCTCTTTTCTCTTCAAGTTCTTAAACTTTTAAACAAACTTAAATCATTGTGTGATTATTTATGTAAAAGCTACTAGACATCTTTTCTTAGCATTTGATTTAGTATCAACATTGCTACTTTATATCATCCTTCTTATATATGGGAACAATTATAAAAACATAGGAGAGGAAATACTAACTCAACTTTGTTGAGTTATAATTTATATCCATTAAAATTCACCTATTTTAAGTTCACAATTTGATGAGTTTAGACAAATTTATAGTCATGGAACTACTATCAGAATCAAGATATAGAATTTTCCGTCACCCTTAACCATTGCCTCATGCCTCTCTGCGGTCAATCTTCTCCTCCTCTCCTAGCCTCAGACAACCTCGGATCTGTTTTTTATCACTACAGTTTTGACTTTTCTAAATTTTATGTGAAATCATACAATATGAAATCACTCAGTATATAGTCCTTTATATCTGACTTAGTTTATTTCTTGAAAGACACTCTTAAGCAAATGAAGTGGCATGACGCAGACTTGAAGAATATTCTTGTATCCAGAATAAATGAACTCTTACACTAGAAAAGAAAGAAATATAACCCAATTTTTAAAAACTGACAAACGATTTGAACAGTGCCAAAGAAGGTATAAAATAGAAAATGTACATAAAAACATGCCCAACATCATTGATCGTTACAGAAATGTAAATTAAAGCCACAATGAGATACAGGCTCATTAGAATGACTAATAATAAAAAGACTGAAAATACCAAGATTTGCTGTGGATGTGGAGCTAGCGGAACTTTGATACATAACTGGGGGATATTCTTTGGAAAATACTTTGACAGTCCCTAATAAAGTTAAACATGTATTTAACATATGCCCAGCAATACCGTTCCATGGTATTTACCAAAAGAAATAAAAACATATGTCCACACGAAGACCTGTTTACAAATGTAGCGGCTTTATTTATAACAGTCCCAAACTGGAAACAACTCGAATGTTTATCAACTGGTAAATGGATAAACAAACTGGGGAACAGCCATACAATGGAAAACTATTCAGTAATAAAAAGGAATGAACGAATGATGAACACTACAGCATGGATGAGTCACAAAAGCTTTACGCTGAGTGAAAGAACCAGATACAAAAGACTACATGGGAGAAATTTTCAAATGAAATGCACAAAAGATCACATATTGTGTAACTCCATTGATATCAAATATCCAGAATAGGTAAATCCAAAGAGACAGAAAGGAGACTGGCAGTTGTCAGAGGTTGAAAAAAAAATTTTTTTTTTTTTAGGAGTAATGGCTCAATGGATACGAGGTTTTGTTTTGGGGTGATGAAACTGTTTGGGAATAGATAAATGTGGTGGTTGCACAACATTGTCAATGTCCTAAATGCTACTGAATTGGTCACTTTAAAATAGTTAATTTTATGTTATATAAATTTTCCTTAAAAAAAGTCAAATGCGAACAGTGAATATGTATCACAGACAAGGTACTACGCTATGGTACGTGATCATCTTTGTCTTCAAGGAGCCTATATAACTACATGGATATTAACCAGTGTATTGGTAGTGACCTAGAGCTTTTCTTACCCTGGGGCTTTTGTGGAGTTGTTCTTCAAACTCAGTTTTGTTTTTCTCAAGGTGGTCTGTGTGCTCATGTAATGTTTGAGTACATCAACAACTAATTTTACAATCAAGATATTGAACACTTCCATCACCCTTACTGGCTTCTACACTCCCAACAAAGAAACAGTGGGGGACATCAGTGGTCCATGACCTGAAACCATAGAACCCAGCTGGGGAAGAGTAGAACCCAGTGTGGACTGTGATGCAGATTCCGTGTTCAGTCCGTAAGTACTACCAACCCAAACCAAACCCACTGCCTTTGAGTTGATTCTGACTCATAGGGACCCTATAGAATAGAGTAGAACTGCCTGATAGGGCTTCCAAGGCTGTAAATCTTTACAGATGCAGATTGCTATATCTCTTTCCTGTAGAATGGCTGGTGGGTTCAAACCACGAACCTTTTAGTTAGCAGCCTACTGCTTTAACCACTGCGCCACCAGGACTCCTCGTAAGTACTACCAAAAACCAAAACCAAACCCATTGCCGACAAGCTGATTCCAACTCATAGCCACCCTATAGGACAGGGTAGAACTGCTGTATAGGGTTTCTGAGGAGCAGCTGGTGGATTTGAACTGCCGACCTCTTGGTTAGCAGCTAATCACTACTAGGGCTCCTAAGTACTACATGGATGGTGAAAAGTAAAGATTCCTGGAGCCAAGATAGTGAGGGGTTTACAATATCTGTGTGAATGCCTATCTTAACAACTTCCTGGTCATAGCCTAACATCACTTCCTTAAATATGGCTTCACTGACTTAACTCTGTATGTCGCTCTTTACAGTCACTCTATGTCACATCACCACTTATATTTCCCTCAACACTGATCATTATCAAAACTACCCTGTTCATTAATCGTTAAAACTTTTTTTTTTTCTTCCTGTTTACTTGCTCCAGAATTTAAGCTCCTTGAGGGCAGGTATCTTGTGTCTCTTATTCACTGCTATATCCCAATGTCTAGCATAAGGTTGGAGCCCTGGTGGCTAGTGGTTAAGAGTTTGTCTGCTAACCAAAAGGTCAGCAATTCGAATCCACTGGCTGCTCCTTGGAAACCCTAGGGGGCAGTTCTACTCTGTCCTATAGGGTCACTATGAATCAGAATGGACTGGACAGCAACGGGTTTTTTGGTTTTTTTTTTTTTGAACACAAGGTTTGGCACAAAGTAGATGTTATAAATATATTAATTCCATTAACCAAACAAAGTTAAATTCAAATGAATTAGGTAGAAGTGGAGAGTAAAGATGTAGAGACATGAAGTAAAATTTAATACCTAAGAAACAATTTCTTCATCGGTTTTAAGGATTAAATGATATAATCCATATACATTGCTTAACACAATGCCTACCAAGAGCTCAAAACTGTATCAGTGGCTAGTAATAATACGGGGAAAAATTACCTCTTTGTGGCAATAGCATAAAACAGCCTATCTTCTTCCTTGGTTCTACCACTCCGATAAATTCCTTTTCTTTTTGTTAAAAAATTTTTTTTTCCTCAATTCAACCTTTTGCAGCATGCCCTCTAGCCCCCCATTTTTCCAGTTAATGAAGAAGTGTTGGGTGTTAGATCCAAAATTCTAACCCTGAAGTCTTCTTTCTTTTTTCCATGTCTTAAGTCCTAGAAGTTTTAGAAAAGTTTTAATCCTGTTTGAAAAGTGTTACATTTCTCCATAATATCGAATTGCACAGCCTTATTCAAGTGGGAAATTTTAGATGGCACTTCAATGTTTTTCTCAGATTATCCTTCTGAATGTTTGAAACCAATGAGTTTAGAGGCAAAAGTATCCTTTCATTTTTTTTTAAGCCTTTTTTTTAAGCAACCATTTCCCATCCCATTTTCTTAATTTTGGTTTAAATTTATTTTGTCTGCTGGCTCCCCTCAAGATTAAAGAGGTCAAAATGCAGTTAAATTCTGTAAGCTGGCTATGTCTTAAGCAAGTACTGTCTTAGTAGATGATTCTAAAGCAGCTTGTTACCGTTTCAAAGGTCAAACAGATAATGATTAAATCTTGTATCATTTAAAGGTAGATTTTGACCCCATTTTTTTTTTTTTTTTAGTTGAACAGTACTGAAAATCAAAGATCATTTATACACCTCAGAGGAGAAGGGGGAAGTAGTCTTCTGGGACAAATAAGAAAGAAAGGGAAAGCTACTGGGTATATTCCACAGGCCAAGGTACGTTTTCCTGTTTGCTCTCTCCAGTCTTCCTCACTCCACCTGTCGCCTCACTCTGAACTGACAACCTGGGAGGCTGGTGAGGAACATGTCCTCACCTTTTCTTTGGAGTTTGGTTATTTTATTGACATTTGCTGAATTAGATGGTGAAGCTGGAGGATCTGAGCTGCAAAGACAGAAAAGAAACACTGACCTCCAACAGTAAGTAGATGCATGAATCGTTTCTGTGATGAACTAAAAAAAAAAAAAAGTTGTTATCATGTCAACTGTAACTCATAGCAACCCCATAGAACAGAGTAGAGCTACTCCATGGAGTTTCCAAGGTTGAAAATCTTTATGGAAGCAGACTTCCACAACTTTGACCTGTGGAGTGCCTGGCTGGTAGGTTCAAAACGCTGACCTTTTTAGTTAGCAGCCCAGCACTTAACCACTAGGTTTCACAAATAACCAGTTAAGCAAAAGTGTAATTTTTCTTGAGGAAAACAAAAATGTTAAAAAGCAAACAGGGAAAAACATTTAGAGTGATTCATGAAGTCACCTTCTTATACAGAAATTATTCATTCACCATTTTGCAAAGAAGTCAAATATGCAGTTACTAGGAGACAGCTCCAGAAACTGCAGAGAAGGAAATGGCAGAAGAGCTGGGAGAATTTGGTTGAGTTATCCATAACGTGAAGATGTGTAAGGCCTATCACTATTCAGTGAGAAGCTTTGTTCTTTAAATTTAAAAAAATATACATGCTAATTACTGATGTGTTCTCTTGTTTGAATTATACAGGCCTCGAATTGCTACAGAGAGGGGAAATTTGGTATTTCTTACTGTTTCTACCCAAAACATTGAATTTAGAACTGGATCCCTTGGAAAAATTAAATTAAATGATGAAGACCTCAGTGAATGTTTACGTCAGGTAATACACTGGCAATATATTGAAGTCAGTTCATATAGCCATATGTAGTGACATAATCGAATAGGCCTATGTGAAGCTATGAAGCCCTGGTGGTACAATGCTTAAGAGCTTGGCTGCTAAGCTTTTCAAATCCACCAGCTGCTCCTTGGAAACCTGATGGGGTAGCTGTACTCTGTCCTATAGGGTCACTATGAGTTGGAATCCATTTGATGGCAATGGGTATAGGAAGCTGTATCTTGAATCTTACAATGTGGAGGTAAGACTAGTCCTTGTTAAAGGACAATGACATAGAGTTTAAGGTGAGTAGAGGGCCCAATCCTAGTGGAAAGCGTCTCATTGTTCAGGGACAAGTCCTCTAGTCCAGAGAAGATAAAGAGGGTAGTATCAGAACACTTCTGTCAAGGGAAGGCGTAGATGTGACCAGTGTACTTTTGCCCCAGGCAGAATTGGTCAGTTATTCTCCTGCCTTGTTGTTGGCCATTTAGTCGATTCTAACTCATAGTGACCCTATAGGACATACTAGAACTGCCCCATAGGGTTTCCTAGGTTGTAAGCTTTACAGGGGTAGATCACCAGGTCTTTTTTTCCATGGAGCTGCTGGTGAGTTCCAGCCACTGACCTTTTGGTTAACAGCCCTGTGGTTAATCATTGTGCCACCAGGGTTCCCTTAGTGAATGTTTTCAGTACTTTGAAACTTAATATTTACTACATCACCCTAGTATATCAGTTGTAATATTCAAAGTTAGCATTATTTAGAGCTTACTATGGAGCCCTGGTGGCGCCGTGGTTAAAAGCTATAGCTGCTAACCGAAAGGTCGGCAGTTGGGATCCACCAGCCACTCCTTGGAAACCCTACAGGGCAGTTCTGCTGTGTTCTGTACGGTTGCTGTGAGTCAGAATCGACTTGTTGGCAATGGGTTTGGTTTTTTGTTTTGGTTTATGAGCCATACACCATGCTAAGCACTTTGTGTATATTATCTCATTTGACCCTATGAGATGGACTCTTATTATTCCATTTAAAGGAAATCTGCAGCAGTTAAGCGACTTACCCCAGGCCACCCAATAAATGACTGAGCCAAGATTTACAACCCAAACAGTCTGACTCCAAACTAGGCTTCTTAACAACCGCCCTAAACAGTTATTACAGGGAAAAGAAATACATATGGAAAATACATTGATGCATTGTTACTGAAAAAAAGGGTTAAGTTATGTTGAAGTGTATCATGACCATTTTAGTCTGATGTTTATTATATGTGGCATTGCATTGGTTTTTATAATAGACAAGATCTTAGTGTTTAAAATAGAGTAGTACTCAAGTTTTTTTTATTATGGTATTAAACCCCTTTCCTATAAAATATATGATTTTTTCACTAGCATTTTCCTTTTTTAAAAAATTAGATCCAGAGAAACAAAGATGATATTATAGATTTAAAAAGAAATGCAGCTGGTGTGCCTCAAAACATATCTAGTCAAATCCATCAGCTTAATTCCCAGGTAAGTCACACCCACATCATTAGAGGGAATGGCTTCCTCTTATTCCAACTTTGTGAGTAGACTTTTTGCAGGGAAGATACTAGTTTTGTATCCTCTTTGAGGTGACATTATAATTACAGACTTTTTGGCTAAATGATGTAGCTCTAATGGAGAGGGTAAAAGTGGTGATGGGCAGATGGCTGGAAATATTGTGTAAAGACTTGTTATATAAATAGGCCTGAATCAAACCCTAGTTGCACCTTTCTTATCCGTAAAGTGGATGCATTACTGTAATTTACAAAGATTCCCAGAGAAGCAATCAATCCGCTCATCAGTGGGTTGTACTTCTTTCAAAAATAAGCATTTTTTAAAAAAACTTACAACATGAAAGGCAGTAAGAAGGAAGAGAAACCTGGAGAGGAGAAGAGTAGAGAGGGAAAAGGCAATAAAAGAAGGAACAGACAGAAAACAAGTCCCTAGGAGAGGGTTTTTGGAAAATACATCAAGGCTATAATGTCTGAAATGCCTTTGAACTAGCTAATTGGTGCTTTTTCCCCCCCACTGCTAGCTTGTGGATCTTGAGAGAAAATTTCAAAGCTTACAGCAGGTAAGTCTCCTAACCACAAGGTATCTAATGACTTTCACTTAAAATACACTAGAATCATTGATAGAGCTGATTTCCTTATTTTCAGGGTGGATGGGTAATCAATATTAAAGACTTTGATTATTTTTCCCATAATTTAATTCTTATCGCAGCTTGTACTTCCCAGGGTACAGATGAGGAATCTGAGACTCAGAGCAATAAAGTGACTGGCCCTGGGTCTTTTGACCCTGAGCTTGGCAGTCCCTATGCTGCTCCCCTTACAGTGTCACCCTCAGTGTTAAAGTGGGCTTAGGTGTGCTTTACCTGGCCAGCTAGTGACTGTACTCAGTGTGCGGATTGTGGCTTCAAGGCCTAAGTTTTAAAAGGTTATGCATCTTCTCTGTCACTAAACTCAGAGGCCAGGGGCATGTCATAAAAGATTTCAAATTTCCTAAAAACATTTGCTGATGATTAAATCTGAACAATTTCTTAGAGCAAACGTCCATAACTGTATTATATGCTACATAAAAGAGCTCTTCTAATTTTAGGCTTAATACCCCTTTTGTAGGTGGCTAGCCTCTTTAAGTCTTTCATGGAAGTCATGACCTTCCTCCCAGAGAGATGCACAGAATGTCTCCATATTTAAAATTCTGAATGAAAGTCCAGTGAGTCCAGGTTAAGAATCCCTGCTCTAATATTCTTAATATGTTTTGATTATAATTCAGGTGTTGTCTTCTGCTTTTGGTGTTTTACATTTGGCAAACAAGTTCTTGTATTTCTTTTCCTGAGTTTGATAATAAATTGCCCCCTCAGCCTTCAACTTTTTAGGGAATAGTTCAGTGAAAGAAAATGAGCAAAGAATAAAACCTGTGGAGAGAGACACAGAACTAGAGTTTTTAATCTCTAGAAGTGCTTGATTATTCCTACCAAGGGTCAAGAACTGGAGGCTATGGTCAAAATTAGCCCACAGACTCTTTCCCTCCTCCCCAGGAAGAGTTTTTAATTATTTTTGAATGTGAATGCCTTTATGCCACTGGACGGAACAAGTGTTCTCTGTGGTCCACAGTCTCTGCCACTGCCTATTGTCTTCCTCCTGACTGTTTCTGCACAGCAATACAGCAAAAACTTCTAATAAATTTGTGGTTAACTTTCTGATAGTGTTCTTTGATAAACAGAGTTTCTTAATTGTGGTGCTGGACAAAGATAGACAAACAGAATATTGGAACAAAAAGAATCCAGAAGCAGACTTCCACATGTATAGAATCCTTTGCCATTGAGTCGATTCTGACTCATAGCAACCCTATAGGATAGGGTAGAACTGTCCCATAGAGTTTCGAAGGAGTGCCTGGTAGATTCAAACTGCCAGCCTCTTGGTTGGCAGCCATTGCTCTTAACCACTGTGCCACCAGGGTTTCCCCCACATGTACGATCACTTGAATTATGACAAAGAAAGGATGAGTTTTTCAGTAAATGGTGCTCAATCAGTTGGCTGTCCTGTTGCACGTAGTTTTTTTCTGTAAAACAAAAGGAATAGACTAGATTTTCTTTGTGAGTCACTGAATATAAGAAAAAAAACTAATAAATAATGTGTAGATATTTTCATTTTTTAAAGCATAAAATTAGACTATTATGAGATAAAATGAATAGAATAGCTTTCCATTATAATCACTTGTACTCCATAAAGAAGTTTTCTCCCCTCCCAGAGGCATTAAAAGTCTTAAAAGAGTAGAACTGGTAGTGGACATACGGTAAGATTCCCCAGGTTGTGTGAACAAAGGCAGGTCTGTTTGTGACTCTGGTCTGAAAGCAATCAAGTGAGCGTGAGAGTGGAGAGCGTATCTAAACCCCCACATTTCCAACAAAGAGGCCTGGTGTGAAAAGAGTTCAGTCATCTTAACCCATGGGAGGAGAGGTGGCAGTGAAAGACGGTCAGATTTCAAATGCTTATCTGGAGATACCAAAGATAAGAATAATAAATAAGAGACTGGAATTTTCATTTTATTCTCTCTGAATAGCAACATCCATTATCATTCCTGTACCTGAAACTTTTACTCTTGTCCACTAACGTATATTTCTCAGCTGAACAATGTTTTTCTAAAGAGTAGTGTGAGAATCTTCCCCCTGGCCCAAACCATTAAGTGCTCATTAAGTGCTTCACAACTAGCCAAAAAGTTGGTGGTACGAACCCACCCAGAGGTGCCTCTGGAGACAGGCCTGGTGATCTGCTTCCAAAAGGTCACAGCCTTGAAAACCCTATGGAAACCCCCCTATGCACATGGGTTCGCCATGAGTTGGAATAGACTCAGTGGCAATGAAAACAACAATGATAGGAAACCCTTTTTGTTTTCACACAAGAGAGCTGATTTGAAGAATGTAAGTAATTGTTCTAAAGTCTAGAGGAAGGCCCTTGATTTCCTAAGAGTAGAACATAATCCTCTTAGGCATCTGCACCTAAAGGTGCTTTTCACTGCTGCTGACTGCAGGTACGATTATCTCATGACTGTTCCGGTCCTGTCTTTCTTTTAGACAGTTGACAAAAAAGTCTGCAGCAGCAATCCCTGCCAAAATGGTGGAACTTGCCTCAACCTGCACGATTCCTTTTTTTGTATCTGTCCATCACAGTGGAAGGTGAGTCACTTGGTCTTTGGCTGAAAATCGTGATGAGTCAGCAGCTGTGGTTTCCTTAGACTTATTCACACATATTTCATTCTTCATCAGCGGTTTCTAGGATCTTGTGCCCTCCGTAATCAAAATTAATTACACCCTGTATGCCAAAATCAAAACAATGGCAAGTGTGATTGTATAATCCACTGAATACTAAGCCATCTAAAGGAGGGGTTGATTTTACTGGATAACTACATGGAAGGGCATGATATTTTTGTTAGCATTAATTTAAATGGCTCAGCATTAGAAAGTACTAAACAAATCTTGATATAGCTATATTAATTTTCTTGTCCTTCTTTAATAGTGGTGAAAATATTCCCAACATGAACATTTCTTTTTAATTTGTTGAGTATTCCCAGACCCAGCACCAGGGTGAAATGAGGATTAATTTATATAAGGTGTCTCCTCATGTAACTGGTGTGATCTCATGAAAATCTGTTTGGTTCTATTAGGCCAATCTGAGTTCCAGAGGAAGGATAACTGGAGATTAATATTAGTGTTAATATTAATGTATTTGGCTTTACTGAAGACATATTACTGTCCATGCACAAATCCTTAAACTTATCTCACGAATATTGGCCTCCAGATGCTCCTGAGACTCCTGGCAACTGACTTTAGTCTTTATATGCACACAGGGTCCTCTCTGCTCAGATGATGTTAATGAATGTGAGATTTATTCTGGAACGCCCTTGAGCTGCCAGAATGGAGCCACGTGTGAAAATACAGCAGGGAGTTACAAGTAACCTTTCTTTTCTTTTTCTCTTAAAATTCAGGGTTCGTTTTGGAAGGACCAAAACCCTCCAGAGTTAAGAGTATCCATAATTAATGGAAACCCTGGTGGTGCGGCAGTTATGAGCTACTGCTGTTAACCAAAAGGTTGGCAGTTCGAATCCACGAGGTGCTCATTGGAAACCCTGTGGGGCAGTTCTACTCTTTCCTGTAGGGTCGCTATGGTTGGAATCGACTTGATGGCAGAGTTTTTTTCTAATCAGTGAAATTCGGTACCCCATGGAAAATATATGGTTCTTATTTAACATATACATAGTCATTTACTTAAATGAAGAGAACTTCATGAGTCCTCAACTCTCACCCAATGAAAAATTCCTTTCTTTAGTGTCCATGGGGAACTGGAGGAAGGCTGCTCTGGCTGGAATAGAGAGTAAGAAGAGCATGGTGCCAGATGGTACAAGAATTAGTAAGGGTTGGACCATGCAGGGTCTTATAGGTCAAATGGAAGAGCTAGTATTTATCCTAACAGCAACGGGCAGCCATTGAAGAGTTTTAAGTAGAAAACGGACACCCCACCATACCAACATACCGCTGCTGTGCTCATTCAATGTATTAGCAGTCTAGTGTAAGGAGGCCCTGGGTGGCACAGTTAAGTGCTCAACTACTAGCCAAAATGTTGTGGTTTGAACCTACCCAGAAGTGCCTCGGATATGAAGCCCCACTTCTGAAAGATCACAACCTTGAGAACTCTATCAAGCGGTTCTACTCTGCACACGTGGGGTCTCCATGAGTCAGAATTGACTCGATGGCTGCTAACAACCACCACAATGGCAATATCAGTAAGGATATCTTCATCCAAGCTCGATTTAAAAATGTTCACCATGTCAAGGTCAAAGGTTAAAAATTTAAATCTCCTTGCACTTCTTCAATTAGCCACAGAGACCCCTTATCATAATCATCATGCAACTCAGATCTTTCCTTCCCATTTACTTTGCCAAATGACTTGTTCATAGCATTTTCCTGCTGAGTCTCACCTTCTCCAGCAAACCTACCCTGACATCCTAGGTTGAGTTTGACATCAGAATGCCTCTGTGTTTCCATCCTACTCTAGGAACATTGCTCATTAAAACTAAGCTGACTCACAAATTATCTTTTTAATGATCAAGCCTAAAATTTGATGGTAGATCAATGTCGCACTTACTATTGTGTGGTTCCTTAAAATCACTTTAAAAAAAAAGCTGTTAATGTTATCATTTCACATTTTTTGGCTGATCTCTTGTTTCTGTGATTATTAAAAGATTAAGAAATTGATTCTGTTATGGCATGAACAAATCCTTTCAATACTCTGGGATACAATCTCACTAGACTAAAGAGATTCTTTGCTCACTATTGTCTGTCCTGTCTTGTTCTTCAATTCCCTCATAATAATACCCATTCCATTCTTTCCAGCAAAAATGAGTACAGCAATTTTGTTTTTTCCTATCATCCGCTAACACACTATTTTCTCAAAAAGCAGTTACATTCCTTCCTTTATATTTTATGGATCTTTTTATTCTCTTGATCGTTTTTGCTCATTCCAGGTTATAATTTTATATCATTCAATTTCTGGTAGATATGGCCATAAGATTAAACTCTGCAAAACCGAAATTAACTAGCTGTGCCTCAAATGTAGTGTTATGTTATCAAAGAACGTTTAGATTTCAGGACTTTGTTTTTCAGGTAAATGACCCCACCTCCCTTGCCTTTTAAAACATCCAGGCTTGGGCTAGATCCAGAATGCAGGCCTAATCTTTCATTCCTTTGAAAACATTATCTCTTGATTACTGTTTATCAGTATTTATCAACAAGGATTACTACTTGGAGATATCAGTGGCAAACTGTCCTGGCTCCTAGCACTTATATTTTCTGGCCTTCCATGTCTCTGGGAATATCCTGGAAATTAGATCTCATTCTTACTACCCTCCTGGTTTTATCACCAGTCTTTGGGCTTCTTGAGCCTTGGACACAAATGGGCCTTATGGTTTCTTGGAAGCCAGAAGCATGACAAAGATATTTAAGTAGGGTAAGATACATAACCCAAGCCAAAGGTTTTTTTTTTTTTTTTTTTCCCAGCACATTATTTTTTCCCCTACAAAATGGAAAACCAAAAACCAAAAAAAAAAAAAAAAACTCAACCTCAACAATTATTTGCTGCATACCAGTGGAGCTAGATTTTTTGTCCAGATAACAAACCTTTCTCTTTGTTTCCAGTGATTGAAACTATGTTGTGTTTCTAAGATTGGAATTTTAACTGAAGTTATGCTGATATATACATGAGAGAGGGAGAGAAATAGAAAGAGAACAACAATAAAAAAAACAGTTGATGTCAAGTTGATTCTGACACATGGAGGCCCCATGTATGTCAGAGTAGAACTGTACTCCACTGAGTTTTCAGTGGCTGTGACCTTTTGGAAACAGATCACCAGGCCTTTCTTCTGAGGTGCCTAGAGTGGTTTCAAACCACCAAGCATTCAGTTTGTAGCCCAGCACTTAAGCACTTTCAGTTTGTACCACCCAGGAACTCCTGAGAGAGAGAGAGGGAGAGAGAGAGAAAAAAACATTTTGTTTGTTGGAGCTGCCTACATGGCAGATTCAACTTTGTGAGAGCAATGCTGAATTCTCTCCTGTGTTGTGGTTGTATGCTGTCGAGTCCATTCCGACTCATAGTGACCCTATAGCACAGAGTAAAACTTCCCCGTTGGGTTTCCAAGGCTGTAGTCTTTACAGAAGCAGACTGCTACATCTTTCTCCTGTGGGGCAGCTGGTGGGTTTAAATCGCCGTCTTTTCTGTTAGCAGCTGAGTGCTTAACCACTGTGCTACCAGGACTCCCTTCTCTTGTATCCTCCTATAAAAGAAAGCCTTAGGATTTGTGCCTATTCTAGAAATAATTTTGGTTTTCTAGTCTCTATCCTTTATAGAGTAGCTAAAGCAAAAGGAAGAAATGATGAAGTAAAAGAGCTGAAGAGAAGATTTCAAAGGGCAGCTTGAGAAGACAAGGTAAAGTATTATAATGAAATGTGCAAAGACCTGGAGAGAGAAAACTAAAAGCGAAGAACGTGCTCAGCATTCCTTAAGCTGAAAGAACTGAAGAAAAAATTCAAGCCTCGAGTTGCAATATTGAAGGATTCTACTAGGAAAAAATTAAACCACACAGGAAACATCAAAAGAAGATGGAAGGAATACACAGAGACACTGTACCAAAAAGAATTTGTCGATGTTCAACAATTTCAGGAGGAAATGGTAGTGTATGATCAAGAACCGAAGGTACTGAAGGAAGAGGTCCAAGCTACCCTGAAGGCATTGGTGAAAAACGGGGCTCCAGGAATTGATGCAATACCAACTGAGATGTTTCAACAAATGCGTGCAGAACTGGAGGCGCTCACTTGTCTATGCCAAGAAATTTGGAAGACAGCTACCTGGCCAATGAACTGGAAGAGATCCATATTTGTACCCATTCCAAAGAAAAGTGATCCAACAGAATGCATAAATTATCAAACAGTATCGTTAATGTCACACACAAGTAAAATTTTGCTGAAGATCATTCAAATGTGGTTGCAGCAGTACTTCTACAGGGAACTGCCAGAAATTTAAGTCAGATTCACAAGAGGACAAGGAACCAGAGATATCATTGTCAATGTGAGATGGATCATAGCTAAAAGCAGAAAATACCAGTGTTTTATTGACTATGCAAGGGCATTTGACTGTGTGGATCATAACAAATTATGGATAACGTTGAGAAGAACAGGAATTCCAGAACCCTTAATTGTGCTCATAAGGAATCTACATAGAAGAAGAGGCAGTCATTCGAACACAACAAGGGGATACTGCATGGTTTAGAATCAAGAAAGGAATGCATCAGGGTTGTATCCTTTCACGATACTTCTTCAATCTGTATGATGAACAAATAATCCAAGAAGCTGGGTTATATGAACAAGAACGCAGCATCAGGATTGGAGGAAAACTCGTTAACAACCTGTGATATTCAGATGACACAACCTTGCTTGCTGAAAGTGAAGAGGACTTGAAGCAGTGAAGATGAAGATCAGACTACAGCCTTCGGTATGGATTACACCTCAACATAAAGAAAACAAAAATCCCCACAACTGGACCAATAAGCAAGATCATGATAAACGGAGAAAAGATTGAAGTTGTCAAGGATTTCATTTTATTTGGATCCACAATCAACACCTATGGAATCAGAAATCAAGAAATCAGATGACCTATTGCATTGGGCAAATCTGCTACAAAAGACCTCTTTAAATTGTTAAAAAGTGAAGATGTCACTTCAAAGACCAAGGTGCACCTGACCCAAACCATGATATTTGCAGCTGCCTCATATGCATGGGAAAGCTAGACAATGAATAAGGAAGAACAAAGAAAAATTGACGCCTTCGAATTATGGTGTTGGCAAAGAATATCGAATATACCATGGACCGCCAGAAGAATGAACTAAATCAGTCTTGGAAGAAGTACAGCCAGAACGTTCATTAGAAGCAAAGCTGGCATGACTTAGTCTCACATACTTTGGACATGTTATCAGGAGGGACCAGTCCCTGGAGAAGGACATCATGCTTGGTAAAGTAGAGGGTTAGCGGAAAAGAGGGAGACCTTCAATGAGGTGGATTAACACAGTGGCTGCAACAATGGGGTCAAGCATAACAATGCTTGTGAGGATGGCGCAGGACCTGTCAGTGGTTTGTTCTGTTGTACATGTTGCCACAATGAGTCAGAACTGACTTGACTGCACCTAACAACAACAACAATCCTTTATAGACTTGATGGAGGGCATTCAAGAGCAGAACATTTAAATTTAGGTTTCTCACCTTGAAATGGGAATAGTTTATGAAGCCTCATGAATCCCAGTTGATTATCTACGGCTTCAGTTAAATTTTTTTTTTTTTTTCCATTTAGCCTAACTTAAACTCTGGTGGTTAAGTGCTATGGCTGCTGACCAAGAGGTCGGCAGTTCGAATCCGCCAGGCACTCCTTGGAAACTCTATGGGGCAGTTCTACTGTGTCCTATAGGGTCCCTATGAGTCGGAATCGACTCGACGGCAGTGGGTTTGGTTTGGTTTTCAGTAGCCTAATTCAGGCATATGATAGAGGGAGACTTTTTGAAGTGAGGGAAGGAAGTAGAAAACTGTGTTTAAGCATAAGATTAAATTCTTGCTTCATGGAATCTGTGTATAATGAAACAGTGAACATTTAGATACTTTCTTGAGTTCTAATAATAATGTGAGGTCAAATCCTTGTTAATCAGTAACTTCCCTCAGGCTAGAAATGCCTTTGAGAACTTCAACAGATTTTTGCTAAGGGAAAACTTGAGCCACTCTGAAAAATCTGGGCCTGCAGAAATGTGATCATGACGGTCAGAGTTAGCTTTAAATTTGGGACCTCCTTTAACTCTCTAGTCCCATTTACTTAGAGAGACAAGGGAGACAAGAGTCTTTATCTGCTAGGATTAGTAATTCATAATTGTGAAGATCTTTGCAAAGTTAAAGCACTATGCAAATGCTAATTATTTGGAAGACTTCATAAGCTTTCATAAGAAAATTTCTGGTAAAAATTATTTTCCAGAGTAATGAAGGTAGAAAAAAGAGGAATATCATCTGTTTCCACTGATTCTCTCTTGGGGCTCCAGGTATTGCCCCCAACTGCTTCAGACGACTAACAGAATGATAGTTTGCCTCTTTTCAGTCCTGTTATCACCTTTCTGTTTTGAAGACTTAATTTTTTTTTTTAACTTCTATTGAGCTTCAAGTGAATGTTTACAAATCAAGTCAGACTGTCATATAAGCTTATATACACCTTACTCCATACTCCCACTTGCTCTCCCCCTAATGAGTCAGCCCTTCCAGTCTCTCCTTTTGTGACAATTTTGCCAGCTTCCAACTCTCTCTATCCTCCCATCCCCCCTCCAGACAGGAGGTGCCAACACAGTCTCAAGTGTCCACCTGATACAAATAGCTCACTCTTCATCAGCATCTCTCTCCTACCCACTGTCCAGTCCCTTCCATGTCTGATGAGTTGTCTTCGGGAATGGCTCCTGTCCTGGGCCAACAGAAGGTTTGGGGACTATGACCGCCAGGATTCCTCTAGTCTCAGTCAGACCATTAAGTATGGTCTTTTTGTGAGTATTTGGGGTCTGCATCCCACTGATCTCCTGCTCCCTCAGGGGTTCTCTGTTGTACTCCCTGTCAGGGCAGTCATCGGTTGTGGCCAGGCACCATCTAGTTCTTCTGGTCTCAGGAAGAGGTAAGTCTCTGGTTCATGTGGCCCTTTCTGTCTCTTGGGCTCACAGTTACCATGTGACCTTGGTGTTCTTCATTCTCCTTTGATCCAGGTGGGTTGAGACCAAGTGATGCATCTTAGATGGCCGCTTGTTAGCATTTAAGACCCCAGACGCCACATTTCAAAGTGGGATGCAGAATGTTTTCATAATAGTATTATTTTGCCAATTGACTTAGAAGTCCCCTTAAACCATGTTCCCCAAACCCCCGCCCTTGCTCCGCTGACCTTTGAATCATTCAGTTTATCCCGGAAACTTCTTTGCTTTTGGTCCAGTCCAGTTGAGCTGATCTTTCACGTATTGAGTATTGTCCTTCCCTTTACCTAAAGCAGTTCTTATCTACTAACTAATCAGTAAATAACCCTCTCCCACCCTCCCTCCCTCCCCTCCTCGTAACCACAAAAGTATGTGTTCTTCTCAGTTTATACTATTTCTCAAGATCTTATAACAGTGGTCTTATACAATATTTGTCCTTTTTCCTCTAATTTCGCTCAGCATAATGCCTTCCAGGTTCCTCCATGTTATGAAATGTTTCACAGATTCCTCACTGTTCTTTATCGTAGTATTCCATTGTGTGAATATACCATAATTTATTTACCCATTCATCCGTTGATGGACACCTTGGCTGCTTCCAGCTTTTTGCTATACTAAACAGTACTGCAATAAACATGGGTGTGCATATATCTGTTTGTGTGATGGCTCTTGTTTCTCTAGGGTATATTCCGAGGAGTGGGATTTCTGGGTTGTATGGTAGTTCTATTTCTAACTGTTTAAGAAAACGCCAGATAGATTTCCAAAGTGGTTGTACCATTTTACATTCCCACCAGCAGTGTATAAGAGTTCCAATCTCTCCGCAGCCTCTCCAACATTTATTATTTTGTGTTTTTTGGATTAATGCCAGCCTTGTTGGAGTGAGATGGAATCTCATCGTAGTTTTAATTTGCATTTCTCTAATGGCTAATGATTGAGAGCGTTTTCTCATGTATCTGTTGGCTGCCTGAATATCTTCTTTAGTGAAGTGCGTGTTCATATCCTTTGCCCACTTCTTGATTGGGTTGTCTTTTTGTGGTTGAGTTTTGATAGAATCATATAGATTTTAGAGATCAGGCGCTGGTTGGAGATGTCATAGCTGAAAATTCTTTCCTAGTCTGTAGGTGGTCTTTTTACTCTTTTGGTGAAGTCTTTAGATGAGCATAGGTGTTTGATTTTTAGGAGCTCCCAGTTATCTGGTTTCTCTTCGTCATTTTTAGTGATGTTTTGTATTCTGTTTATGGCTTGTATTAGGGCTCCTAATGTTGTCCCTATTTTTTCTTCCATGATCTTTATCGTTTTAGTCTTTATGTTTAGGTCTTTGATCCACTTGGAGTTAGTCTTTCTGCATGGTGTGAGGTATGGGTCCTGTTTCATTTTTTTTGCAAATGGATATCCAGTTATGCCAGCACCATTTGTTAAAAAGACTATCTTTTCCCCGGTTAACTGACACTGGGCCTTTGTCAAATATCAGCTGCTCATATGTGGATGGATCTATGTCTGGGTTCTCAATTCTGTTCCATTGGTCTATGTGCCTGTTGTTGTACCAGTACCAGGCTGTTTTGACTACTGTGGCTGTATAATAGGTTCTGAAATCAGGTAGGGTGAGGCCTCCCACTTTCTTCTTCTTTTTCAGTAATGCTTTGCTTATCCAGGGCTTCTTTCCCTTCCATATGAAGTTGGTGATTTGTTTCTACATCACATTAAAAAATGTCATTGGAATTTGGATCGGAAGTGCGTTAAATGTATAGATGGCTTTTGGTAGAATAGACATTTTTACTATGTTAAGTCTTCCTATCCATGAGCAAGGTATGTTTTTCCACTTAAGTAGGTCCTTTTTAGTTTCTTACACTAGTACTTTGTAGTTTTCTTTGTATAGGTCTTTTACATCTTTGGTAAGATTTATTCCTAAGTATTTTATCTTCTTGGGGGCTACTGTGAATGGTATTGATTTGGTGATTTCCTCTTCGATGTTCTTTTTGTTGATGTAGAGGAATCCAAGTGATTTTTGTATGTTTATCTTATAACCTGAGACTCTGCCAAACTCTTCTATTAGTTTCAGTAGTTTTCTGGAGGATTCCTTAGGGTTTTCTGTGTATAAGATCATGTCATCTGCAAATAGAGATAATTTTACTTCGTCCTTGCCAATCTGGAGGCCCTTTATTTCTTTGTCTAGCCTAATTGCTCTGGCTAGGACCTCTAGCACAATGTTGAATAAGAGCGGTGATAAAGGGCATCCTTGTCTGGTTCCCGTTCTCAAGGGAAATGCTTTCAGGTTCTCTCCATTTAGAGTGATGTTGGCTGTTGGCTTTGTATTGATGCCCTTTATTATGTTGAGGAATTTTCCTTCAATTCCTGTTTTGCTGAGAGTTTTTATCATAAATGGGTGTTGGACTTTGTCAAATGCCTTTTCTGCACCAATTGATAAGATCATGTGGTTTTTGTCTTTGTTTTATTTATATGGTGGATTACATTAATGGTTTTTCTAATATTAAACCAGCCTTGCATAAAAAAAAAAGAAATTTATTTATTTATTTTTTTTATTACCTGGTATAAATCCCACTTGGTCATGGTGGATTATTTTTTTTGATATGTTGTTGAATTCTATTGGCTAGAATTTTGTTGAGGATTTTTGCATCTGTGTTCATGAGAGATATAGGTCTCTAATTTTCTTTTTTTGTGATGTCTTTACCTGGTTTTGGTATCAGGGAAATGGTGGCTTCATAGAATGAGTTAGGTAGTATTCCGTCATTTTCTATGCTTTGAAATACCTTCAGTAGTAGTGGTGTTAACTCCTCTCTGAAAGTTTGGTAGAACTCTGCAGTAAAGCCATCCGGGCCAGGGCTTTTTTCTGTTGGGAGTTTTTTGATTACCTTTTCAATATCTTTTTTTGTTATGGGTCTATTTACTTGTTCTACTTCTGATTGTGTTAGTTTAGGTAGGTAGTGTTTTTCCAGGAATTCATCCATTTCTTCTAGGTTTGCAAATTTGTTAGAGTACAATTTTTCATAATAATCTGATATGATTCTTTTAATTTCAGTTGGGTCTGTTGTGATATGGCCCATCCCGTTTCTTATTCAGGTTATTTGTTTCCTTTCCTGTATTTCTTTAGTGAGTCTGGCCAATGGTTTATCAATTTTGTTAATTTTTTCAAAGAACCAGCTTTTCGCTTTGTTAATTCTTTCCATTGTTTTTCTGTTCTCTAATTTTTTTTTTTTGTAATTCATTTAGTTCAGCTCTAATTTTTATTATTTGTTTTCTTCTAGTGACTGATGGATTCTTTTGTTGCTCACTTTCTATTTGTTCAAGTTGTAGGGACATTTCTCTGATGTTGGCTCTTTCTTCTTTACGTATGTGTGCATTTATCCATATAAATTGACCTCTGAGCACTGCTTTTGCTGTGTCCCAGAGGTTTTGATAGGAAGTATTTTCATTCTCGTTGCATTCTATGAATTTCTTTATTCCCTCCTTAATGTCTTCTATAACCCAGTCTTTTTTCAGGAGGGTATTGTTCAGTTTGCAAGTATTTGATTTCTTTTCCCTAATTTTTCTGTTATTGATTTCTACTTTTATGGCCTTGTGGTCTGAGAAGATGCTTTGTAATATTTCGATGTTTTGGATTCTGCAAAGGTTTGTTTTATGACCTAATATGTGGTCTATTCTAGAGAATGTTCCATGTGCGCTAGAAAAAAAAGTATACTTTGCAGCAGTTGGGTGGAGAGTTCTGTATAAGTCAATGAGGTCAAGTTGGTTGATTGTTGTAATTAGGTCTTCCGTGTCTCTGTTGAGCTTCTTACTGGATGTCCTGTCCTTCTCCGAAAGTGGTGTGTTGAAGTCTCCTACTATAATTGTGGAGGTGTCTATCTCACTTTTCAGTTCTGTTAAAATTTGATTTATGTATCTTGCAGCCCTGTCATTGGGTGCATATATATTTAATATGGTTATATCTTCCTGGTCAATTGTCCCTTTAATCATTATGTAGTGTCCTTCTTTATCCTTTGTGGTGGATTTAACTTTAAAGTCTATTTTGTCAGAAATTAATATTGCTACTCCTCTTCTTTTTTGCTTATTGTTTGCTTGATATATTTTTTTCCATCCTTTGAGTTTTAGTTTGTTTGTGTCTCTAAGTCTAAGGTGTGTCTCTTGTAGGCAGCATATAGATGGATGGTGTTTCTTTATCCAGTCTGAGACTCTCTGTCTCTTTATTGGTGCATCTAGTCCATTTACATTCAGCGTAATTATAGATAAGTATGTGTTTAGTGTTGGAAGATTTAATTCTTATTTTTCCCCTGCTTACTTCAGCTTTAAGACATCCATTGGGATCAGAGCTTGCCATACATGGATGGTGCATGTTGTGTACTTAGGGCTCAGGTCTAAATTTTTTAGAAAAAAAAAATATATATATTTTTGTTTTTCTTTTTAAATATAGTTTTTATTTTGTTTTTCCCTCTCCAGGAACATGATGATTAGTATACATATAGTCCCAGACTTAAGATACATTTGAGATACAGCAAATAACGGTTACGATTGTCCTTTTTTTTTTTTTGCACATCTTATCGTTAGTAATACGTTTCAGCATATAGTTTGCTGATGTTAGCATGCTCAAGTCTTCACTTGCAGATGTTCAATCTTATGATTTAGTGTTCAAAACACTGTCGAATTTATCAGGTACTGATAATAAAAGGCGATAATAACAAAAACTAAAATAAAAAAAAGAGGTATTCTACTTATATCAAAGCCAAATTACAACAGAGTCATTGGAATGGAACCGCGTTGTAAATAGGGAACTAACTGGATTTTATTTATTTCTATTCTTATCTCTGGTGGGTTTTAAAACATGCAGAGCTTAAAGAATGAGGTTAATCTGGTTTTAGCTCAGGAGATAGTTAGGTAACAAACTTTTTACCTCTTCCAGTATGTCAGTTATATTAATACTGAACCCTGCACCACAACACAAGTTAAACTGTGACTACGGAAGTATATTTGATCTCTTCTCAACTGCTAAGTGCACTTGCAGTGTTTTGGAGACTGAAAACCCTGGTTTTGTTTTGCAGGAACCAAATCAGCAATAGGAAGTCACTATGACTTATGCTAAATCAGTAACTAATAATTAAGACAAAAATAGGAGTACCTGATTTTTAAGAGTAAAATATATGACTTCTATTTTCACCTGGTGCAATGTATAATTAATTCTTCTTTTTTTTTTTTAAGGGCGTATCAAGAAGAAACCTTGTGAATATATTTTGCATGCAAAAGTGTTATGTTAAAAAGACACCTAAAAAGGCAAAGCCTTCATTGCAACACTTCCTTTCAGGACATACGAGTGTGAGGTGGAAAAACAGTGCAACACAGACCTATGTTTTAATTCCTCTTCTGCCAATTTTAAATTGTGTGGCTTGGGTAGTGTGAGCCTGTTTTATAAACTGGGACTCATGATATTTATCTTTGAGGATCACTACTAGAAAACCTACCATGTATTTGGCTTTTTTTCACCCAGGGCTTCTTTTTCTCACATTTTTTAAAACGAAAGAAGTATACTTTGTAGCTATTTTGAGAATAGTGTAAGATTAAAGTCACTCATCTCCAAGTGACAATAGCAAGAGAGAAGGGAGGGGGAGAGAAAGAGAGGATTTAACTACTGTAGGTCCTTGATGCAGAACCTCCTCTTAAATCTTAAGTCGTTTTCCAGCCCTGAAGTGATTAGTGATAAAATGAACACAATTTCTTGAGCACTTTCTGCAAGGCATGGCCTTTAGACCTCAATATGAAAATAGTGCTCATTTTGAGTTAACCTGCCTTTGGGAAGGAACTTGTAGCAATGAAGCCACCTGGGTCAAATGCTCAAACAAGTGTATAAAATGCTGTAAAGTTCTACAGTCCCCAAAAGTCTAATTAAATTCTCTGAAAGAATATTTCTTGAAGGGATGGGGGGAGAAGACGAAAGGGAACAGAATGTGAGAGTGAGAGTGTGAAAAGGGAAAGAGAGGAAGCCAAACAGCTACGGGGAGGGGATGAATCATTGAATTTCTCCTCAAGTTTAATAATTTATTGGCATTAATCTATGACATTATCTTAATGAGAAGACACCCTTGGAATGCTCAGAAGTGTAGTTTATTAATAAAACAGTTTTTCCATAGTTTTTTTTTTTTATATGTTAAGCTATATATTGCATGGGGCACACAAAAGAATATTCATTTATCTGAAATGAAATCTAAATGTGTAAGGGAGGGTATGGAATTCTAGAGGGATTTGGGGATTTATCAGTTTAGTCAAGGTCACTTGTGCTTACTGGGGGGTTTGGTTAGATGGACAATGAATGTCATTGCTGATCTCTCTCTTTACCTCCCTGACCTAACTTCAGCACTTTTAAAAGTTCACTTAGTGCACCCTTGGTTAATAGATGTCTGACCTCTGAAAGCAATGTTTGATGACTGGATACCAAGAGAATTTATAGTGATACCCTTGCCCAGATAGTAAATTGGTGCTACTCAAACACTGTATTTGAAGAGATAACACATTTACTCCACTGCATGAAGCAGAACAAAGTGATTTTCTTCCAAGACTCCAGCCAGTAGATCTACTTTGCTGGTTTATATAACTTCACTGATTTGCAATTTGAATTTTGTGTATTGATGCTAAGAAACAGTACAAGTTCTAATATTGTCTTCTCACGTAACCAACAGTTGTAGTTGCTCACCTGACAACTATGGACCCCTGTGTGCATCCAAATACAATGACTGTGAAGAGGGCTCTAAGGAGCGCTGTGTCCATGGCATCTGTGAGGACTTAGTCCGAGAGCAGGCTGGAAAGGTGGGTCCCTTCCCTAAAGGCAACTCCTAGAGGGTGCCAAGGTTAATAATGCTTCATCCTGTGGTGATTGTATAGGTAGCCCCCTAATTATGACGGAGTTCTCTTTTGAAGACTACATTTTAAGTTCTGAGGTAAAAAAGTCAATTCTGAGGTAAGTTGAATACATCATTTTATTTTTTAGTTTTCACTATTACTGGCTTTTGTTATCAGTATCTTTATAAATCTGATCTTTATTTGTCTTTGGGGGTTGGAAACATTACATATAAACTTACAGATAATGATAACATCAGCAAATTACATGTTACAACATTGTATTAGTACATATTACTAGTGATAAGATATACAAAAAAAAAAAAAAAGGACTGTCATAAATACAGTTCGTTGTAACTCTCAAACGTCGTAAGTTTAGAACTGCCTGTATAACAAGCACTACCCTGCGCAGCTACAAAGGTGAAGGAGACACTTTTTGCCCTTCGCAGGACACAGCTGAGGAGAGGAGATAAGAGTTGTACTTAAGCAGAAAAGTAGACCCAGAGGTTAAGGTTTGATTATGTAAAATACCACTTTTATTATTCTTCGTGAATCTGTGAGACGTGCCTCCTCTTGGCCTTGTGAGCTTTAACAGCGATGAGATGTGAAGATAGAGAAGGCCTTGTCTTGTTAATGCAGTTTTAAGGAGTCTGGATTTTTTCTGGTCCCTGAACCCCTGCGAATGCCACAGACACTATAAACCCACTTCCCTCAGTGTTCTCCCTCCCTCTGCACTGGGTTCACAACCTTGACTCCTGACCCTCAGGGTGGCCCAGCCTCTGCAAGCTTGGCCCTGCCTAGGAGCTTCCATTCTTTGAGTTCTATTTTTTTTTTATCCGTATGATGGAAAATGGTTCTTTTCCAATCACAGGGTTGGGAAGGGGAGAGGGAGACTTTGAAAAAACAAACAAAATTGATTTTCCGAAGTCTGTGCCTACATGGGTGTTTTCTTCTCTAAAAACACAGCAGGCTGAGTTGATTGACTTTAATTATATTGACTTAACAGTTCTCGATTGTTGTTGCTTTTTCCCTGGCGTTGCTGGGGCAAATTATAGGTTTCTCTTACTCTGAAATAAAGATGCTGCCCTTTTTGCATGGTCTTGTGTAGATGCTTAAGCCGCTCAATTGGTCTTATGGAAATGAACGTTAGACGATAAACAGTTTGGGTCTTGGTGAGATTTTCAAAGTCCTTTTAGTTTTGCTGCTTTTTGCTCATTTTCTTGATTGTTTTATCCACACTGCTGTCATCCTGCCAGCCCAAGTACAGCTGCATCTGTGATGCTGGATGGGAGTCTCTGCCAAACAGAACCGCCTGCACGTTGGACATAGACGAGTGCAGCCTCTCGCCTGCGCCTTGCTCACCACTTGTGCAGTGTTTCAACACTCTAGGCTCTTTCTATTGTGGGGCCTGTCCATCAGGTATGTGGGCTCATTCATGCCCAGCCAGAGCAGATGTTCTTGGTGCCACGGGCCAGGCCCTCAGCCTCTGCATGCCAGGCAGGCAAGGTGCCAGAACCAATTTCCTTCCACTACCAATGGATGAGGAGCCCTGGTAGTATAGTGGTTAAGAGCTCAGCTGTTAACCAAGAGGTTGGCAGTTCAAATCTACCAGCCACTCCCTGGTAGCCCTGTGGGACAGTTTTACTCTGTCCTATAGGGTTGCTATGAGTCAGAACCAACTCGACGGCACCTAACACCACCACCACCACCAATGGATGATAAGACCATTCTTAGGAGGTATTCAAATCCAGTTTCATGTCCTGTTTCACTTAAGCCTGGAGGTTAAAGAGGTGAGATAACTTGCCCAAGGTCACATAGCTAATAAGTAGCCAGGATTCAATGCTTTCTTACTGCTGTAACAATTAAAAAAAAAAAAGTAGGAGATTTATCAAATCTGTTAGAGTCAAACTTTGGGGTAGGGCTGGCCATTGAGTTTGTGAAGTGAAACATTTCATTGCAATGGCCACCATTGACTAGACTTGAGATCAGAGACATGTCCTCTTGTCCCACTTTTCATAGGAACAGTTGTTTGTAAACCTGGGTAAAGTATTTGACCTTCCGGTGTTTCTGCTAGAGTCCAGGAGTTCTCTCTCACCTGTGTATGTGTGCTAGAATAGTCTGTGGCCTTCTTGTAAATAGCGATAGTCAGCTCCGTCCCATACCTACAGAGGCCGAATCTCCAGGGGAAGCCATGTGCTGAGTCTCTGAAAATATGGACTGTGGACTCAGAGACTGCCTGGGTTTGAGCCCAAACTTCATCCCTTACTATATGAGATTGTCAATCTTCCCCTCAACGCATATCTGTAGAGCACCTACTGTGAGCAAGGTTCTGTGCTGGGTAAGCAATTAATAAGACATGGACCATAGCCTCAGGGAGTTTACAAGGCCTGCCTGCATACCCTGGGTATTCTTAAAAAAATGGAGCACAAAGAGAATATAATAATAGCAGCCATTCTTCTATGAAAATGTCATTAAGGCAATGTGCTAAGCAATTTTATTATAATTCAAGAAATGGCCAGAATGGTAGGAATTATAATTCCCAAAACCCAATGCCATCGAGTCGATTCCGACTGATAGATTCCCATTTTAAATATGAGAACTAGAGGCTTAAAGAGGTTAAATAACTTGCCCAAGGTCATATAGCTTGTAAGTAGCCAGGATTCAAACCCAGGTCTGGCTTACTCTGGAGTCTGAGCTGAACTGCTGAATATGCTATTACTCCATCCTGCCAAGGAAAACCTAGAGAGAAATTGAAAAAGCAATTAAAGACTTTTTTCCCTCCTAGTTCTCAGGGGCAAGTGAAATTTGCAAATAATAATATTCTTGAAGATAATTTGCTAGTCATAACCTTTAAAAACTAAAAATTGGAAAAACAAATTATTTAAATTATAGGATGGGCAATGTGTTCTTAAATTCTTTTTTGTTGGGGAGAAAAAAGAGAAATAAATGAATGCTTGTTTTCCTATTAATCACCTTATTTTCCCCAACTAAGCACCACTTCTTTCTTTTTTTCATCTAAGTAGTATATGCAGCTATAAAATATAAAGAAACTACAAAAAAATATGAAAAAAAAATTCACAGTCTTATCACTCAGAGGACCACCATTAACATTTGGGCGCATTTCCTTCAGTTATTTGTATTTTTCTGTGCATTCATTTCTTCACCAACATGTGATCATTTTCTGATATAGATTCCTAGATGGCAACTCTATTTAGATCAAAGGATATAAATATTTTATAGGCTTTGACACGTTTTAAACATAACCCTGGTGGTATAGTGGTTAAGAGCTAGCTGTTAACCAAAAGGTTGGCAGTTTGAATCCACCAGGCGCTCCTTGGAAACTCTATGGAGCAGTTCTACTCTGTCTTATAGTGTTGCTAAGAGCCGGTTATGAGAGTACCCATTTTCCTACCAAGAACTGGATTCTAAAAATTAAAAAAAAAGTTTTTTGTTTTTTTTTTTTTGCCGGTCTGGTGGGTATTGTTTGTTACCTTTTAATCTATAGTTCGTTGAGTTAAGCAGGTTTTATATGTGTTTGACTTTTGCATTTCTTTGTTTTTTGACTTGTCTATTGGAAACCCTGGTGGTGTGGCGGTTAAGAGCTACATCTGCTAATCTAAGGGTTGGCAGTTCTAATCCACCAGGTGCTCCTTGGAAACCCTATGGAGCAGTTATACCCTGTCCTATAAGGGCACTATGAGTTGGAATTGACTCCACAGCAATGGGTTTGTTTTGGGTTTGTTATAGAGCTAATGTTTCAGATCTTCCTATTTTTCTAGGCTGGCAAGGAGATGGACTCAATTGCCAAGATATCAATGAATGTGAGATAAATAATGGCGGCTGTTCTGCGGTTCCACCTGTTGAATGTGTGAATACACTTGGATCTTACCACTGTCAGAACTGTCCACCAGGTATGACACCGCATTTCCCAATACTTTAAAAGATAAAACATATAATTGAGAAACAGGGTCTTTTGGTCCATTTCAAATACGATTCCTGACTAAGGAGAAAAACTGAAGTTTACTTAAGTCATGGATTTGGGGTACATTAATATAGCTATAGTATAAGTAAGAAATAAAAAACATTTTCAATATTAATAAAAAACAATAACCTTTATAAGTTTTGAAATAATCTATTGAGATAACGTAAAATTTGAAAGCAAAATTTGAAAATTTTTCTCTGTCTGTGATCACTGATCTACTGCTACATTTATTTCCACACATAATTTATTACAACAGTACACTCTTGAGATGTTTTACATATGAAATTTACTAAATAACAGTCATGCCAGTAGGCATACAACACGTTAGTTTCCCTTCTCTTATGGAATGAAGTCATTACTGCTATTCTCTAACCTAAATCTAGTTGCTATCCGAGAAGTTCAGAGAGTTCTTAGGTATAAACTGAAACCCTGTATGTGTTAATAATGTGAAACAACAGTACTTTGGACTTCTCCAGTAATTTAGCTCTAAGAATCTCATAGTCACTGTAATTAAAAAATGTCAAGTTCCTTAGTGTCAGCACTTCTGAAGTCTACCCATAGTTTTATATATCTATTTTCATGAGAAACAAAACAGAATATTAGCTCTGAAATCAAGCTCCTAATTCTTGTTGTTCTTGTTATTCATTAGGGGATTTTAATTGTTTATGACACTTTATATTTACATGTTCTGTTTTGATGAAGAAGATCTCTGATTTATCTGGTTCATGTTACTTGATTCACAGATTGTTTCTCCTCATGTATTGTTGACATTGTTCCTCATTGCCTCTGCTCTTGCTCTCATCAGGGTACCAGGGCAATGGGAGAGTGTGCACACTCATAGACATCTGCTCTGTCGACAATGGAGGCTGCCACACACATGCTTCATGCTCCTGGGTTCTAGGTAATGCCCATCTCTCCTTCTGGTTGTGGATATTTTAGTGTGATCCTCTAGAACAAATTAAAAGTTTTAAAAATACAACCCTCTATCCTCAAAGTTCTTATTTTGATCTTCCAACAAAAAGTTAATCCTTGTTATAAATCTATATATTTAAATTATTTTTTAACGGAAAAGGCTGTGCTCTTTAATGATCTGCTGTAATTGAGGAATTATTCCTCAGAGTGATTAACTTATGACTATATACCAACAATCAGGAAGGAGAAAGGGTCAAGGACATGACACTTCCTTTAAGAACTCTTCCATTTCCACACCATTGGCTAGAACTAAGCCATATGGCCACACCTATCTGCAAGGGAGGCTGGTAAATATAGTCCTTTTTCGAGGAAACCACGAATCCAGCTAAAAATAAGAAGTTGTTGTTAGTTGCCATGGAGTGGATGCCACTGCTAAAAAAGTGAAAAATGAATCTATGGTGACAACTGGCAGTGTCTGCAACATTGTGTTAAAGGGGATTCACCTCCTAGGTTTTTTTTTTTTTTTTTAATATATTGTTAATTTTTCTCCCAAAAATGTTATATCAATTTATATGATCACTAACAGTATATGAAACTATTGCTTTACCTCATCTTTGAAAATAGTGAATACTCTTATTATTTTTCATCTTGACGAACTTTATAGGCAAGAAGTAGTTTTCAATTATACCCATTCCTCACTTATTGACATGGTCATTATCTGAAAATTGGTATTATGCAAAAATGGAGGATGACCACATCAAATCACAAAATATTATGTGGAACACATATGTCCCTCTGGACCTGAGAGGTGGAAAATGTAGGTGGGTGCCATATGTCCCACTGGTCATGAATGTGCATTAATGTGCAAAATAGTTGAATAGATTTTTTTTTTTTTTGCTATTGTCACAAATGCAAAATGCCAGATAATGAAATACTCGGTAAGTGAGTAGTGACCTAAAAACTCATTGCCATCAAGTTGATTCCAACTCTTAGTGACCCTATGGAACAGAGTAGAACTGCCGCATATGGTTTCCAAGGAGTGGCTGGTGGATTCGAACTGCCAACCTTTTAGTTAGCAGCCAAACTCTTAACCACTGGACCACCAGGCCTCCCAGTGAGGAGTAAACCCACCAAACCAAACCCACTGCCGTCGAGTCGATTCCAACTCATAGTGACCCTATAGGACAGAGTGGAACTGCTCCACAGAGTTTCCAAGGAGCATCTGGTGGATTTGAACTGCTGACTTCTTGATTAGCAGCCGTAGCACTTAACCACTACGTCACCAGGGTTTACCAAGGAGTGAGGAGTTGGTGTATTTAATTTGCACTTTTTGATTACTATTGACCAGTGATTAATTCTTTTCACATTTTTACTGACCATTTGTTATTTTCCCATTTGCTAATGTCTTTGCTCATTTTGGGGGGCTTAATCTTTTTCTTACTGATTTGTAAAATTTCATTATGCAACTCATTAACTGTCTTATGTTTTGTTAAGTGCTTTTCCTGGCATTTAGTTTTTCTTTTAATTTTGTGGTGGTCTTTTTGATTCTGAAGTTCAAATTTTTAATACAGTCAAAAAGATCAATTTTTTCTCTTATGGTTTTTCCCTTGAGTATCGTATTTACAAGGCCTTTCCTACTGAATACTTTTAAAAAAAGAGTTGAATGCATTTTCTTCTATACTTTTATAGGTTTTTTTTTTTAAACATTGAAATCTTTGATCTTTTTAGGATCAATTTTTATCTATAGCATCAAGTAGAGATTTAGCTTGATTTCTTTCCTAAAGGGGTGGACCCAATTCAACCTACGGAGTAATGTATTATACCTCTTGCTTTTTCAAAATGCCACCTTTATTTTTTACTGACTTGTCATATATATGAATACGTGTGTGTATGTGTATAAATCTGTGAGTGTGTGCATACTTGCGACTATTTAACTAATCATGAAGTGATCAACAGCAGTGGATACTGGAGACAGACTGCTTGGGTTTCTCTCTTGGCTCCTTCCTCTTTTAGCTGTGTGTCGTTGGTCAAGATATTTAGCCTCTCCATGTTTTAGTTTCTTCATCTGTAAAAAGAGGATGATAAGAGCACCTATTTCATAGGGCTCTTGAAAGGATTACCTGAGACCAGATATGTAATGTATTTGCACAGATACCGTTATAAGAATAACACCTTTTTTATAGAGAAGACAGTCACCTTATAGATGACAAGAAGTAGCACTTTATGTACTTCTGGGTTGATCCTCTTTGTTCCAACCTGTAAGCTTACCCCAGGAGCCTTTAAAAAATTCCAGGCAAAACTGTAGCAGCATTGGAAGGTTATTTACCCTATTTTTTCTCATAAACATTTCTTTAAAGAAGCCATTAATTATAAAGAACAATTTCTAGGAAATCATTTATTAGAAAAAAAAAAAAAAGATACGTGTCTTAGTCATCTAGTGCTGGTGTAACAGAAATGCCACAAATGGATGGCTTTAACAAAGAGAAATTTATTTCCTCACAGTAAAATAGGTTTAAAGTCCAAATTCAGGGTGTCAGCTCCTGGGTAAGGCTTTCTCTCTCTATCAGCTCTGGAGGAAGGTCCTCGTCCTCAATTTTCCACTGGTCGAGGAGCTTCTCAGCGCCGGGACCCTAGGTCCAAAGGATGCGCTCTGCTCCTGGTGCTGAGTGGCATGAGGTCCCCCCTCTCACTGCTTGCTTCTCTCTTTTATATATCAAGAGGCTGCCTCAAGACACAATCCAATCTTATAGATTGAGTCCTGCCGCACTAACACAACCACCACCCATCCTCCTTATTAACATCATAAATGTTACAACAGGATTTACAACATATAGGAAAATCACACAATACTGGGAATCATGTTACAACATATAGGAAAATCAAACAATACCGGGAATCATGGCCCAGTCAAATTTGATACACACATTTTTTGGGGGGACATAATTCAATCCATGACAATACCTGTGTATTTTGTTCTTATTAATCTCTCTGCTTTATTTATTATTATCACTTCACTCTATACTCTAGCAAATAATATAAGCTGAAGTTATGAAAAAGACCTGTATTATCATCTGATTATACTGCATACCTGTCATATTACATGATTTTTTCTACTTGTTTCTTAACTTCAGCAAGGCTTCCTATTCATCTTCAACATTTTTGCTGACAGAAGAATGCACTTAAATTAGTTTTCATATTGATTTCCATGTATTATTTTAATAATCTTACAGTAGTAGGAATATTATACATTTGTTCAGTGATACATGACTTTTGCTATTAAGCACTCTAACAGATTGGGTAAATTTAGTGAGATTTTGTAAAATACAAGGACTAGTATTTTTTATTAAAAAAAAAACTGTAGAGATACCATTTTTACCTTGTATAAATTATACACTTACACTGGGGTTCATAGTTAATACCCATTGCCACTGAGTCAATTCCAACTCATAGAGACCCTATAGGACTGACCAGAACTGCACCATAGGATTTCCAAAAAGCAGCTGGTGGATTCGAACTGCCGACCCTTTTGTTAGCAGCCAAGCTGTTAACCCATGTGTCAAATAGAGTCAAACTTTCAATTTGTTTGACCAAATTCTTTTCCTATCTGATTAGGCTATCATTGTTTTTGCCTTGTAATGTGGTGATGGACAGCCACAAAGGTATGGGAGAAGTGTTGTTGATGCCTCTGATTCATTTCATGATGGTTAGCCTGATTAAAATTAGACAGTATGCAATCTGCATATCCATTTAACTGGGAACATGAAAACTGCCCATGTAAACTATAATTTTTGCAATATGTTGTAGGCACTTTATGCATGAGGGTGCTGCTGGCTCCGCTGCCTCCATTATATTCTAGTTGTGTGTCCTTGGTCAAGACTTGTAATCTCTCTGTGCTTCATTTTCCTCATCTGTAAAAGGAGGATTACAATAATACCTGTTTATAGGGCTCTTGAGCGGGTTCAAAGGAGCCCTGGTGGTGCAGTGGTAAAGTGGTTGGCTGCTAACCTAAAGGTCAGTGTTTCCAACCCTACAGTCACTCCATGAGAGAAAGTTGTGGCAGTTTGTGTCCGTAAACATCTACAGCCTTGGAAACCCAAAGTAGGCAGTTCTACTTTGTCCTACAGGGTTACTATGAGTTGGAATCGACTCAAAGGCAATGGTTTCTTTTGGTGGAGGATTAAATCAGTCAATGTATGTAATGTGCTTGCAACAATATCATCATTAGCAGAAGAATACTCTCTTTTGCTGCTCTCAACCCCTCTGTGGTGAGGATCTCCTCTCTTCCCTTGGGATACCTCACCTTTGTTCACAAGATCATCTGACATATGGACTGACAGCACCAGTGTCGACTGATACATGAAACATTGGAAACATCTAATATCTTTTGTACTTTTAAGATAAAAAAAGGAAAAATAAAGATTCTAACATGTTCTCATCATACCTTATCTTGTCTGCTCCCAGGAGTATGCAGATTTTGGAGATTTTTCTTGTCTTGACAGCAGAACCTGAGTTTAGTTACTTCATCTGGACTGAGGAAGTTTATACTGACACTTCCATTTTTATTTCTGAACAGGTTCCTTGCCTCTCTGTACTTGTCTCCCGGGATATACTGGACATGGTTACGGGCCAAATGGATGTGTACAACTCAGTAATATTTGCCCCAGTCACCCCTGTTTAAATGGACAGTGTGTTGTGAGTCCTTTGTTCTTCCTAAAGAATAGAGTACTTAAGAATAATTTTAGTTTCCATTCCAGGAAATATATTTTCTTATATTATTCATGAATATAAGGTTATGAGTAAGATAAGGAACTCTTGATCACTGTCAGATAAAAGGTAGGTAGTAATTTTAGTTCACAGTAAAAATTAGAGCAAATATTTTTTTTCTCTCAGTAATTTACAAAGTAGTAAACACAGCCTACAGTTTGATTCAAGGAAGCCTGACGTCTTAGAAAATACCATTTAAACGTGTTCGCCCTATGCTAGCGTACCGGAAGACATACCTATTATGGTTCAACACCTGCTTAAAAATATCGCATAGCACCTCTTGTCTTTATTATTTTAGTTGATTCAAGTTTATTGTCTATCCATTTGTGTATGGCATAATGCTTTTTCTTTCCATAGGAAACAGTCTCTGGTTATCTTTGTAAGTGTGATTCAGGCTGGGCTGGTATCAACTGCACAGAAAACATAAATGAGTGTTTGAGCAACCCCTGTTTGAACGGGGGAACTTGTGTTGATGGGGTAAATGCTTTCAGTTGTGAATGCACCAGTGCCTGGACGGGATCTCGCTGTCAGATTCCCCAGCAAGGTAGGTCAGCCTTTTATAGACCACAGATGTTCACAGTTTTAGAGTATTATCCTTTAATGAGTTCTGCAGATTCTTCTCCTAAATCTATTTTCTTGTCCAGTTGCTCCGATTTACGTATTTCAATTGAAGCCAGAAGAACCTTTTCCTCAAAAGAATTAGTATTTGTCATTTTCATTATTTTTTTTTCTGAAAATAAAATATGCTAACGTATTCCCCTTTATAATTTTCTAAGGGAAGGTTTATATAGCAGCCCTTTAATTTCCCTAGAATACTGTACTTAATCGTGTTCCTCTCCTGCTCTAGAATATACAGTGGCTCCCCGTTGCCTGTTAAATGAAGATTGGGCTAATTTTCAATATCGTCTATAACCAAACCTTACCTACCCACCTAACCTTATTTTTTACTAGTTCTCTAAAAACATCCCCCCTCAAGCCAGACATCTGACCCCATGTGCCACCCGAGCGTATTTCTACTGTGTTTATTTATTTGAGACATGTCTCCCCTCTCCAAATTCCTTTCTTCCTTCCCACTCAAATGTATCTATCCCACAGGAGTACATCACTTTCATCTGTCTTCATAAAGCCTTCTCTGACTACTCCACCCCCCACTTTTCCCCTGATTCTGAATCAACACACATTTACTGTTCTTTCACTATGTGTTTAGGACTATGGTAGACCCTGTGGGGAAATATGAAAGTGTAAAATATTGTCTCCACCTCTCATCTGCTTATCTTCCAGTTGAGAAGGCAAGACTAATGCAAAACAGCAGGGAAGATACAAGAAATAAAGATCAGAACTGAATTGTGTGGGGGAAAGTTAAGTAGATAGAAGTGGAGAGAATGAGAGCCAGGGAAAACAGACAGAGTCAGGGGAAGTCATGGAGGAGGGAATGTTGACAGAAAAAGGGGAGAGAGAAGAAGGAATGGTGATGATTTTATCCCCAACATTAACTACTCAGGCTTTTCCAAATATTTCAGCAGCAGGGTTAGAGTTGTCTAGCTTCTTCCTTCTAGGAGTCTCTGAAAAGCACGGTTCATCTTTTTTTCCTCTGCAGTTTGTGGAGGGTCACTGTCAGGAATTAATGGAACCTTCAGCTACAATAGTCCTGATATTGGTTATGTTCATGATGTTAACTGCTTCTGGGTTATCCGAACTGAAGAAGGAAAGGTAAATGTAGTCTCTCCTGTCCAATTGTACATTTCATTTATATATATGAATATGTCATATGTGTAAATATATTATATACAGTAACCCAGAACCCAGTGCCGTCGAGTCGAGGAAACGGGTTATATGCAGTACATACAATATTTCAACTATCACATATTGAGTACTTACCAAGTACCAGGCTTTGGGTTAGACATTTCATACACACTTCTCTGACCTTGTACTAACTCTCTGAAATAAGTTACAGCATCCTTATTTTATAGATGAGATAATGGAAACGTAGAGAAGACAGTAATTTTTTAAAACACAGCTTGCAATTGGAATACTTGGATTTCGTAGTCAAGTTTTTCCAGTTCCAAAGTTCATGCTTTACTTGTGTGGACAAGCTGGTCATCTAAACTGGGTAACAGGCTGCAAGCCAGTAGTTAATTTGTAAAATTATGTTGTTACTGAGTCGGTAGTGTATAAAAATGATCACTCAGTATTATGTCGATTATACTGGTGACTAATATATTAAGGTAGTATACTTGCTGAATGTCTTTTCTGTGCCAGCTAATATGCTAAGTACTACTTCATATACATTATATTACTATAGTTTTAACTCTGGTAAACCTGAAGGATAGGAGTTATTATCCTAGTTTTGCAAAGAGGAAACTGAGCCTAGAGAAGATGAGAAATTTGTCCAGCTTCATGTGGTTTTGTGAGTAGTATGCAGTGACTTAAACCCAGGCCATTCTACTCCAAAGCCTGGGCTCTTAGCTGCTACATGAACAATCTTCAAAATAACATTTGAGCTTACAGTTTTTAGTGTTTTCTTCCCCAACAGTAATTACTCAGACTTTTCTAAATATTTCTCAAAAAAGTCTTGGACTCAGTAGAATAAAGTACCGTATCTGAATAGATAAGGTTTTATCCTGAAATTCTATTAACTTTTTCCAGCTAATTAATATTACAGAGGTCATTGTAAAAGGGTCAGAAAACAATGTTTTTCCCTTGAGAAGGGAGGGTGCTTTGGGGCATGGTGACCCCACAATAGAACAAATTCCAAAATAAATTTCTCGATGGCTATGTTATGTAAAATTCCACTTAATTTCTGTGAATTCTATTTACTGACATTAGGAAACATTTTTCTCTGGAGAAGAAATTCTTATGTTAAAAAATTTTAAATTTTTTACCAGTTTTTAAGAAAATGTATACCATTTTTCTTGATTATTATAATTTTATGTCTTCTTCTTCCCACCATAATATACATAATGTAGGGGAAAATATATACAAATCTGGAAAGTCTAATTCATGGGCACATGTTGGAATTGTTTCAATGGTGAAAATGAAGCAGCGTTGGGTAACAAATTTAAAAATACCCCAGCATAGAATTTCAAAAATACTGTTGTGATTTTAGGTTATAACAAAATTTAATTCAACAACCTTTTATGGGTTGTTTATTTTAAATGAAGTTGTTAGTATATTATCTTTCAATTATATTAATTATGTTACTAAATTTTAACTCTGAGACACATTTTTGTGTTTATTAACTCCTACTTATACGCTCAGTACTTTTCAAAGTATGTGCCTTTTTGGCTAGCACTAATCCAAAAAACACAAAATAATAAATGTTAGTGAGGTTGTGGAGCGACTGGAACAATTATGCACTGCTGGTGAGAATGTAAAATGGTACAAGCACTTTGGAAAATGATTTGGTGCTTCCTTAAAAAGTTAGAAGTACCATACGATCCAGCAATCCCACCCTAGGAATATATCCTAGAGAAGTAAGAGCCATCATATGAATAGACATATGCACACCCATGTTCATTGCAGCATTGTTCACAATAGCAAAAGATGCAAACAACCTACATGCCCATCAACAGACGACTGGATAAACAAACTGTGGTACATACACACAATGGAATACTATGCAACAATAAATAACAAAGATGAATCCACAAAACAACTCACAACATAGATGAATCTGGAGGGCATTATGCTGAGTGGAATTAGTTGCAAAAAGACAACTATTGTATGAGACCATTATTATAAGAACCCAAGAAAAAGTTTAAACACAGAAGGAAGTATTCTTTGATGGTTATGAGGGTGGTGAGGGAGACAAAGGGGAACTCACTAACTAGATAGTAGACAAGGATCAACTTTGGTGAAGGGAAGGAAAACACAATACAGAGAAAGTCAGCGCAACTGGACCAAAGCAAAAGCTAGTAAGTTTCCTAGAGATATTCAAACCCTTTGAGGGACAGAGTAGCTGGAGCTCGGGCCTGGGGACTATAGTTTCAGGGACATCTAGGCCAGTTGGCATAAAAAAGTTTATTTAGAAAATGTTCTGCATCCCACTTTGGTGAGTGGTGTCTGGGGTCTTAAAAGCTTGTGAGCGGCCATTTAAGATGCCTCAATTGGTCTCATCCCACTTGGAGCAAAGGAGAATGAAGAACACCAATGACATATGGAAAATATTAACCCAAGAGACTAAAGGACCACATAAACCAGAGATTCTACCAACCAGAGATTCTACCAACCAGAGACCAGAAGAGCTAGAAGGTGCCCGGCTACCACAACGGCCACCCTGACAGGGAACACAACAGACAGTCGCAGATGGAACGGGAGAAAGTGTGGAGCAGAACGCAAATTCACCTAAAAAGACCAGACTTAAAGGTCATACAGAGTGGAGGAACCCCAAAACTAGGCCCCCAGAATCTTTGTTAACCCAGAACTGAAACTATTTCCAGAGCCCACTCTTCAGACAAAGATTAGACAGAACTATAAAACAAAAAACAATGCACGTGAGGAGTGTGCTTCTTAGTTCAATCAGATGCAGGAGATCAAAGGGCAGCTCCTGTCTGGAGGCAGGATGAAAAGGCAGGAAGGGATAGGAACTGATTGAACGGACACAGGGAACCTGGTGCGGAAATGGGGAATATGCTGTCACATTATGGGGATTGCAACTGTCACAAAACAATATGTGTATAAATTTTTGCATGAGAAAAGCAAACAAACAAAAAAGCAAAGTGTTTACCTTTTTTCTATTCTCAACCTTTGGTATTACTCATTTTGTACAAACAGTTAACACATTTGGCTGCTAAATGAAAGTTTGGAGGTTTAAGTCCATCCAGAGGCCCCTGAGAAAAAAGGCCTGGTGTTGACTTCTGAAAAATCAGCCATTGAAAACTTTATGGAGCACAGTTCTATTATGACACACATGGGTCGCCATAAAGTTGGGATCAACTCAATGGCAATGGTATCCACCCACTGAAAATTTTCAGACTTTACACATGCCACAGACAAAGCCTACATCCCAAGTTATCAGTCTGGGCTGGGCATCAGAATTTTGCTGAGAGGTTAATAGACCCCTATGAAATCAGTATAGCTGAGGATTGGTGATGAGCATCTGTGTGTATGATATTTGCTACAGCGATTCCAGTGATAAAGGTATAAATTATTGCAAATGATAATATTAGCTTAATTAACTTAATTCAAGATAAATTTTTCAAATGTCCAATTCATTCCCTGGATTTGGAAACATTGTCAGCTACACATTTGAAGTGCCTTTGTTTGATGGACTTGACGGTTTAATGAAATTTAGGAAAATCTATTTCATTAATATTAAGATTTTTGATATATTTTGATATCAGCTAAGTTTGGACCTGGCAATTTTGAAGTCATTTATTATGTAGAATTCCCATATGTATTTGTGGATAACTAGAACATTGTAGATATATCTGTTGAAAGTGACTCAATATGAATATTTCCTAAATAATGGAAGACATACTTTAGAATGAATATGCAAATGAAAAATAATACATTGTGGCCTTTATCTTTTTAGGTCTTGCGCATCACTTTCACTTTTTTCCGATTAGAATCAGTGGACAATTGTCCACATGAGTTTCTACAGATTTATGATGGAGAATCCTCTGCAGGGTACCAGCTTGGGAGATTCTGTGGCTCCAGCCCTCCTCATGAGCTCTTCAGCAGTGACAATGCTCTCTATTTTCATTTCTATTCTGAGCATTTAAGAAATGAGAGAGGCTTCACAGTAAGATGGGAAACACAGCAACCAGGTAAAGCAAAGCGAAATATTAAATTTTCTTGACCCATATTAGGTATTTTGGGATTCAATGATACATATTTTTAAATGAAACAAACCTAAAATGCATTGGAATTTCATTTTTGTCCAGAGATAATAAAATTAGGATGAAACGGAAGTGACTCAAAAACATAAGATTTAGTGGGTCCCTTATGACATTGCTGAACTGCATTTAACGCAGGGATATTGTTGAGGACGTTGTCCACTCCTTCACTTTGTTGTGGTTAGTTGCTTTCGAGTTGCTTCTGACTCATGGCAACCCTACGTGTGCGGAGTAGGGTTGCCAAGGCTGTGACCCGAAAACCAGGCCTGTCTTTCCAGGCGCCTCTGGGTGGGTTTAAACAGCCAACTTTTCAACTAGTAATCAAGGGCTTAACTGTTTGTACTACCCAGGATATTCCTTATGTTGATGACTACCTGATAATTTGTAGTTTTTCTGTTGTTATTTTGTTTTTGGTGCTCTATTATTTGTTTCTTTTTTTCTAACATTTAACTGAGAAAATTAAACATAGATAAAAGTAGAGAGAATAGTCTAAAGAACCCCAACTCATCATCAATAGATCTGTGGATATATTTCTGGTATTTCTCATCTTTTCTTTTTGTCTGTTTAATCTATCCTTGTGTTACATCGGCTTAACTATTGAAGCTTTACTTACAGGAAGTCTTGAAATCTAGTAGTATAAGTCCTGTAACCTTTTCTTTTTACATATGCTAGATCCTTTGGATTTCCATATAAATTTTAGAATCAACTTGTCAGTTTTCCACAAAAAATCTGCTGGAATTTTATTGCATTGTATTGAATTGAACTGAAGGGGACAAACCTCTGGACAGGAAAAGTGTCAAAGGATTTGTGAACATTTTTTAAACCATCACACCGTTTATTCCTAGCTTGCCAAGGGTTTTTATTTTAAGTGGGATGTTAAAACATATCAAATACTTCTGGCTCTATTGGAGTGATCATATAGTTTTTCTCCTTTCTTCTGTAAATATGGTGAATTACATTGACTGACCTTGAATGTTACCCTAATTTTGCATTCTTCAAATATTTTCCACTGTCTCATGGCATGTTATTCATTTCCTCTATTGAATATATATTTTAGAATTTTTATATTGAAGATTGTGAGATATTAGTAATTTTCTTTTCTTATGATTTCTCTGTCAGTTGTAGATAACGTTGATCTTTTAAAATGAGTTGGAATGTATTCCTTCTTCTTATATCCTCTGGATAATTTGGGTAATTTTGGTAATATTTCTTCTGTAAGTATTTGAAAGAATTTACCATAACATTGATTGAACCTGGAATTTTCTTCATGAAAAGATTTTAAATTATAAATTTAATTTCTATTCAGATGTGTTTCTTCTTTTACCCATTTCAGTAAGTTTTTTTTTGTTTCAAGAAATTCACTAGAGACCTCAGTCACTTCGTTTTAAACATATTTTAACTATATGAAAGTACTAAAAAGAACTTTCCCGAAGAAGATTTACGTAGTGCTTCACTATTTTTTTTCACTATTTTAATGTATAAAATTATCTGGTTCATTGAAAAAACATAGATGCTGACAGAAGTTCCAGAATTTTTTGAGTTAACATACAGAAACTAATCTCTCTCAAAGAGAAAAAAGTAAATATGCAATCCCACAATGCATCTCTCAGAGTGGCACAAACGGTTAAGTGCTTGGTTACTAACCCAAAGGTTGATGGTTTGGATCCACCCAGAGGTGCCACAGACAAAAGGCCTGGTGATCTGCTTCCTTCTTCATGGCCATGAAAACTCTCGGGATCACAGTTCTACTCCGCAACCATGAGTCAGGCTCTGCTGGGCAGCAGTTGGTATTTATCCCTCAGATAGTTCAGTAAATTATTTTAGATCACATTACCATACAGTGTTTTTTAACTGCAGAGCTCTATGCATGGGTGATTTGTTATGTATCTATCGATATTTCTAGGTTTATGACTTTATAAAACTAGAAAATTGAAAGTTTTACTTAATGAGGGCGTTCAAAACTTGTAGTTATTTAAATGAAACACAGCTTCCGACAGCAAGGGTTATAATTCTACATGAATTTTATCTTGAATAAAAATGTAAAGTCATTTTTTCTTTCTATTTTAGAGTGTGGAGGTATGCTGACTGGTGCTTATGGTTCAATTACGTCTCCGGGATATCCTAGAAACTATCCTTCTGGAAGAGATTGTGTCTGGAGAGTTATAAGCAGTCCTGGCGTCCTGATAACATTTACTTTTGGGACCTTGAGCCTGGAGCACCATGATAATTGCAATAAAGATTATCTTGAAGTAAGGAATTGCATTTTGATAGACATATAATAATCAGAGGACTATGGTTTGGTGATGCCAATGAATGATCACAATTTCTTAGCAAGAGTTAGCTAATCTATATTTAATTTTTTTAGCACTAGTTAACTATCTGTCCAGCCATTGTCTAAATCTTGCTGAGTCCCTATTCTTAATTACGTCTTCTTCTGGATTCCTTTTGTATCTGGAAGCAGACTTTCTTAACTTCCCTGGTTACTTTCTGGAATTGCCGAATTAATGAAATAAACACAAAGTAATGGTCATTTTCTCTATTGCGGGCTCAAATCTTCAGTTGTTTGTGGTACCCTGACACTGTGTTTCACAAGTTGACCATGGCGTTCCATAATGAAAATAATAGCGAATGTGTTGAAATGGGTTGGTAAATGGTAAGTCCTCCGAAACGTATTGATAATTCTTATCAGGAAGAAAGAAATTAGCCTGTATCCCTCCTGCCTATTATTAGTAAATGATTAAAACTTGGAGGACAAAAGGCTGTTGTATTTAAATGTCATCTGCTTATATAACAAAAACCAATCTCACTGCTGTCGAATTGATTCTGACTCATGGTGACCCCATAGGACAGTGGAACTGCCCCATACAGTTTCCAAGGCTGTAAATCTTTAAGGAAGCAGACTACCGCATGTTTCTCCCAGGGAGCTCCTATTGGGTTTGAACAGCTGACCTTTTGGTTAGCAACTGAACACTTTAATCGCTGTCCCACCAGGTCTCCTTCTTATATAGGTGCATCAGAAGTGTTGCTTTCCAATTTGTAGCCTGAAAATATCATTAAGAAGATTGAGTTCTTACATTGTTCCTGTATTCTTTCCTGCCATCACATCACTCTCAGCATCCCTTTCAAGGAGTGCTAAAAACATAATACGCTTTTCAAAGTCCACTACAGAAGAATGGAGTGCTGTGGAATTATTCATAAAGGATGGAAGGATGAGGTGGTCAAACGGGTCTCCACAAGTTAAAGTCATTAGTAATTTAGCAGTTTTAACAGTAGATTTGAAATCTTTGGGAATGACTGGAACATCTACCTTTTCCTAAAAATTCAGCAAAATAATCTTTTCAGTGTTGACATTAAAGTGAATTTTCTTGAAATGAATTTTCCACAAAGTCCATGAAATAAAAATTAGAGGTAGTCATTCATTCCTACATATTAATTCTGGCATACATGTGTAATAAAAACCATCAATCACTCTGACAAGAAAATACAAAGAAACATTGAAATTTATCTCTCAATTTTCAAGCTACAATATTTCAAGGAACTAGTTAAGTGTAAGATTAAATAATGCTCTATAACTTTGCTATCAGTAGAAAAATTAATTTACATAGAAAAAATTAGCTTGGGGTATTGTTTCGTTCATTGACTCCTTGGTGTTCTAAATGGTACAGAATTTGCAATTACAACAGAATTGTAGAAAGGTTAACATGATTATATAATAGATGAAAAGCCAACAATTAAAAAGGATTTCTAGGATCATATCATCAGTATTGTAATCCTTAATTACTATCAAAGTTGCACTTTTTAAATTCATTAAGTGACTTTATGTTGCATCTAGTTTGACTTCAAGGAGCTCTGGTAGTGCAGTGGTTAAGCACTTGGCTGCTAACTGACAGGTCAGTGGTTCTAACCTACCAGCTGCTCTGCAGGAGAAAGATGTGGCAAGTCTGTGTCCATAAAAATTACAGCCTTGGAAATGAAGTTCTACTTTGTCCACTAGGGCCCCTGTGAGTTGGAATCGACCGGATGGCAGTAGAAATCTGACTTTACTTCTTTTTCCACTTCTTACCCTCTTGAATACCTAGATCAAGCTGTGAATTGGTTGATGTTACTGCCATTCCATATTTTGTTGTCTTTGCATATATTTGTTTGGCTTCTTTTAGATTACTAAGGATTTCATAATTTCAAAACAAGCAACTGTGGGGTAAACTAGGAAAGAAAACACGAAGTGAGATTAGAAACAACACCAGAAAAATTCGAAGTATATATCCAGCCTTAGAACTGAAATTCAGAAAGAAGATAAAGCATAAAGGATGATGGGAGAAGGAGACTATCCTTAACTAGACCCCAACCTTATACCAACAGAGGTGTTAGATAAATATATGATAGCAACTCACTTTTAAAGAATGTGTTGTTCCACGGTTAACAAAGACCTGGTTTGTTGAAATCTGGCCACTTTGAGCTTAATGATACATTCTTTTGTTTTAGATTCGAGATGGTCCAATGCCTACTGACCCCGTTCTTGGGAAATTCTGCACCACTCTTTCTGTCCCACCACTCCAGACTACAGGTCCTTTTGCCAGAATTCATTTCCATTCTGACACCCAGGTTAATGATCGGGGGTTCCACATCACCTATTTAACAACACCTTGTAAGTAAAAAAAAAAAAAAAAACCTTGTAAGTAGTAACCTGCTAATTGGGAGTTCGATATGAATTTGAAGGCTAATGGTGTACTTGTAACTGTGTTATATTTTAATATGATGTCAGAGATGGCTTATTTTGTCAGATTAATAACGTGTCTTTATAAATCATATATCCCTCATAGATACATCACAGAATTAATGAAATAGATGTTAAATAATGTCCATCTTCGTTTGACTGTGGTAAAACAGGGTTTTTTCTTTATCTTCCCTGTGTTATTAATGCTATATTATCCCCAATCCTTAAATCATGGGGCCCACATCATGGTAGAGATAGTCATTCACCCACCATTAGGTGGGTAAAAAAAGGCAGCTAAAATTAAATTGCTCACAATGTCAGTTCCCTAGCTATTCTTTATGTTTTGTTGAGAGAGATGTTGTTCATGGCAGAAAGGCAGTCTGTTTGAGATACTTTATGTGTTATGCCTGCATCAAGCCCAGCTGCACAGGGCCTGTGTTCCAGGGTCACATTGTCCCAGCCCCCGTAGTTTCCCTTCCAGTGAAACCCTATCAGCTAGTATGCCTTCAATTTCCACTTTCTAAGAAACAAACGAAACCCACCGTGCTTTTGATTTTAGGGCTGTGGAGGGTTTTGTTTATGACATTCATCATTGTGCACTTGATGAGAACTCACGGGAAAAATATCTCTTCTGTCTCAGTACCAGAAACAGTAACAATGAACATCTTTTCACTGGTCCTCTTTCTCCATTTACTTCAGGCTGACTCTACAGCCAACCTTTTGTAATTTGTGTAACCTTTGTTTTCTGTGCATATCAATTTTCCCCTGACCACAGCTTGCTATTCTGTGTTTATTTTTCCTTTAATCTTATTTATATAGTTTTATTTTATTTTGTTACATATGTTTTATAAACTGCCTCCAATCCTTTGGAATGAAGCAGAGCATAAAAGCATTTAAAAAGCAATTTATGGAAGAGAAAAATAGATTGGAAGTTAGAGCATATATCTCTACATATATTTCTCTAGACGTCACATGTACATCTTACAAACACATGTCAGACTGAATATGTTATGATTAGAGGCATGCAGGGTATATGAGTGTGTGTGTAAATTTTTAAATAATTGGATCCAATGCTGGGAGCCAGAGGAATGGCCATCTGCGTGACCTTTTCTTTCTCTTCCCTGTTCTCCTTAGCGGATCTGCCTTGTGGAGGAATGTACGAAGACCCAGAGGGTGAGCTCCTCTTTCCTGACTTGTCTGGACCTTTGACTCACAGCAGGCAATGTATCTATGTAGTAGAACAACCTCAGGGAGAACAAATACAAATCAACTTCACCCACGTGGAGCTGGGAGGCCAGAGCGGCTGTTCTCCGAGTTACATTGAGGTAACTCTTCCTACTCAGTTACCCAACCCTTAGATGATGCTTACTAACATTTTTACATCCAGTGGAGCAGCTTTCCTCAGATGGTTGCTGGACCAGTAGCATCCAGATCACCTGGGATCTTGATAAAAATGCAAATTCTCTCCCTTATCTCAGACCTCTGGGTGGGCTCAGCAACTATTTTAACAGGCTCTCCAGGTAATTCTGATGTAGGCTAGAGTTTAGAACAACTGTTCTAGAATATGAAAGGATCTGCCTAAAATAGTCACCTACTGATGGTAAAAAAGAGATTCATAAGGGAATAGGCAAAGGACAGAAATGAAAGCTGAGAACAGAAATGCCAAATTACAGGCCTTAAATTAACTAAATTAAACCCAGCCCTAAAAGCTAAAGTGCAAGTAAACGCATAAGACTAATAGGACCAAAGATCCCAGAGGTTATCAGGACAATTCTGCGTGTGAGGGCACCCAGGGAAGTTCAGGGATTTATCTAGCTGGCCCCGCTGGTGGGTGACATCCAGGACAATTCTGCGTGCGAGGGGACCCAGGGAAGTTCAGGGATTTATCTAGCTGGCCCCCCTGGTGGGTGGCAACGAATGTTAAAGCATTAATTCCTGTGTTCGAGTTTAGGTTTTTTTCTTCATTAGTCCGGTTTGCTCTCTTTAACTTTGATTTAAGTATATGTAATGGCTGAAATAAGGAGCCTTGGTGGCACAGTGGTTAAGTGCTCGGCTGCTAACTGAAAGGTCAGCAGTTCAAACCCACCAGCTGCTCTGCGGGGGAAAGACAGTGGCGGTCTGCTTCCATAAAGATTTACAGCCTTGGAAGCTCTACGCCGCAGTTCTATTCTGTCCTACAGGGCTGCTTTAAGTTGGAGCCCACTCCACGGCAACGGGTTTACGGATTTGGAATGGTTGAGATCAAGTATCTGAAACAAAAACAGGCAGATTTTGTTTGTCTGACTTGATATTTCTTTTGCTTAATTATTGGTCAAGCCACAAATTAAAGTGTTTAGCAGGAGAGACAAGACATTTTTTTTGTTGGGCACAATCATTTTATATAAACTCAGGGAGGCATTTACAATTTTGTTCACTCACGTAAATTAGCCGAATTCATTTTTCTAGGAAAAACGGAGGTAACCTTCTGCCCTCTTCTTTTCTTCACACTTAGAGAGGAAATAGAATTTTAGCATAATATCTGGATTTAACTAAGAAGTGCATTTGACAATATATATATTTTTAATCCAAGAATTTTTATCTCAGATGGTAAGGTGAATGTGTATATTTATTCAATTTATGTTTTTCTAAAATCTCTCATAAAGTGCATAGAAGTTTTACACTCTGGAACAATTTTGGAATTTTTGTGTAAATAAAAATTAAATTTCCGACAACTAATGTTTTACTTTGTGAACAGTAAAAATAGCTCACAACTCACCAGCATCAATTTCTGTCTTATAGTCCAGTCCAATCCCTGTCTGAAGAGTCGGCTTCGGGAATGGTTTCAGTCTTGGGCTAACAGAGGGTCTGGGGGCCATGACCTCTGGGGTCTCTCCAGTCTCAGTCAAATCATCAAGTCTGGTCTTTTATGAGAATTTCAGGTCTGCATCCCAATGTTCTTTTGCTCCATCAGGGATTCTCTGTTATGTTCTCTGTCAGGGCAGTCATCGGTGGTAGCTGGGTACCATCTAGTTCTTGTGATCTCAGGCTGAGGGAGTCACTGGTTTATGTGGCCCTTTTGTCTCTTGGGTTCATATTAACCTTGTGTCTTTGGTATTCTTTGTTTGGCTTTCCTCCAGGTGGGCTGAGACCAATTGATGCATCTTAGATGGCCACTTGCTAACATTTAAGACCCCAGACGCCACTGACCAAAGTGGGATACAGAACGTTTTCTTAATACATTTTATTATACCAATTGACCTAGAAGTCCACTGAAACCATGGTCCCCAGACCCCCGTCTCTGGTACTCTGGCCTTCGAAGCGTTTGGTTGTATTCAGGGAACTTCTTAGTTTTTGGTTTAGTCCAGTTGTGTTGACCTCCCCCGTATTGTGTGCTGTCTTTCCCTTTACCTAAAATAGTTCTTGTCTACTATCTAATTAGAGAATACCTCTCTCCCTCCCTCCCCACCCTAGTAACCATCAAAGAATATTTTCTTCTGTGTTTAAACTTTTTCTTGAATTCTTATAGTAGTGGTCTCATACAATATTTGCCCTTTTGCAACTGACTAATTTCACTCAGCATGAACCGGTGCCCTGAATTTGGGCTTCTAGCCTACTGGACTGTGAGAGAATAAACTTCTCTTTTTTAAAGCCAAAAAAAAAAAAAAAAAACTCACAGCTAGAGAGTACTTACTATGTACCAGGTGCTGCTCTAAACACTTTAAACTAGTTTAATAAATTGAATGGTTAACAATTCCTGCTTGGTTACTGCCTATAAAAAAATTTTTTTTTTTTTTTTTGCCTATGGAGTATGGTAATTCACTGAATCCTCACAACAACCATTTTTATTCCCATTTTAATATTAGGAAACAGGCCCAGAGAAAGTAAGTGACTTGGGCATGGTTCTGGAAACCCTGGTGGCATAGTGGTTAAGAGCTACGGCTGTTAACCAAAAGGTCGACAGTTCAAATCCACCAGGTGGTCCTTGGAAACCCTATGGGGCAGTTCTACTCTCTCCTATAGGGTCACTATGAGCCGTAACCAGGAAATCTGAATATCTTTGTCTAAGATCCTTTTTCTGTGGTAGCTCTGAGAGCCATCAAAGCAACTGGAATGATCTCTTTGGCTTTGCAGTACACTCAAACTGAATTTTCATTGATAATGAGCTGTATGAATTTCTCTGAATTGTTCTGAAAAGTTATCAGGAAAAAGAAAAAGAAAAATCATAGAACTGGCATTGAAAGATTTCACTTTATAAAACAGAGTGGCAGAATGTTTTGGAGTCAGAATGGGATTGGAGTGAATTCATCTAAATTCTTATTTTAATTCAGTTACCAGATAGCTGTGCAACTTTGGGCAGTGTTTTCTGGGTTCTTCAGTCCCTATTCCCATAAGGTGCCCTACCTAGTCCCCTAACTTTTGCAAAGATAAAACCAAGGAAATAAATAGTACGAGAAACTTGAAGAATTAAAAACACCATACAACTACAGAGTTTTCCTGGGCCAGATTTTCAGTGCCTGCCTTGAATTTATCAGTTCAGAGACAGCAGCTGAGACTCTTTCATGATTGGCCATTGAGGTCTCTACATTTTGATGTGCAGACATAGACACAAGGCCTTGAGAACATTTCACTCAAGAGTTGTTGACAGAAAAAATAAAAGAACTCTGTTATTCAGAAGAACAGATAACATACAGTGATTTGAGCAAGGTTTTCTATTATATCCTTAATCATCTAAAGGAATACATCCAATTGATTTGTCGAATTTCAGCATCAGCAAGGGCTTCAGAGGTCATCTAACCTAGAGGCTTAATTTTACAAATGAAGAAATTGAGGCACACAAAGATTCTAGTTCTTGTTGGAGTAGGATTTAGATTTACCTACACGGGAATCTAGGTAGACTTGCTGAGTTAGATTAAAGCAATTGTTATGAAATCTCTCTCAGTGGGAAAATTTGCGAACAAAACTTCTTATGTTTTGTTTTTGAGTACTTTGACTTCTCTTAATAGTGATGGTAGAAGAAAGTGATTCAGGCACCAGAGTCAAATGACAATCTTATGACTCAACATCTTGCTCCCCAAAGTGATGGTTTCATTTTTAAAAGTGATACCTAAAAAGTGAAATGTTTAAGCAAAGGAATAAAAAGAAAATGATTGATGGTATTTCAGATACATTGGTAGTTTGGAGGGGAGATGATGTCATCAATTAACTTGAAACCAGACCACCTAAAGTTTTAGAAAGAATAAAGAGCAAAGAAGTAACTCTGGAGAGATGTGGGAGAATGACTGTAGAAGGTTTCTATTGAGTGTGAATAGAGGCACTGTTAAGAATCTTAGATTTTCTCATTATGTGGTTCTAGATGCTTTGTTGCCATGTGAACATATCTTCTAAATGAGGATTAAGATACCTTTCCTTGTGTATCTCTTTCATGCATAGTGTTGTTTTGAAAGACTTACCTTTTGCTCGGTAAGTAAGAGAACTCTTAAGAATTCATTTGAGAATAAAATTCAACCACAAAAGATAACAAATGTGGTGTTGCCCAAATTCAACGTAGCATATCTTTTTTCTTTTAAACCCTTTCAGGACCCAATTATTTCTGCTCTGAATATTTGCAAGAAGCATACATTTATGTATTATTTTTTTGACTTATCTTTCTCTCTCGACTTTAAAATTTCCACTTCTAAAAGCACACATTGCTCATGGGTAATGCAGTGGGAGTGGTAACAGAAGAATGAGTATAGCAAGAATAGATCAACTGTTAGTTCATCTGTTCTTGTTTAAGAGAGCTTTTCAACTGTATAGAAGCATTCAATGAATGTGACAGAAACATCTTTCCAGAATAGAAAGCAGCTCCTCTCATTAATATTTTATAAGTGATTTAAGCCATGAGAACTCTGAGTGAAGGACACATAAGATAGTAATGAAAGTTTAATTTTTAATCCCAGAGGATGCAAGTAATAGGCAGAATAATAATTTCAGAAACTGATACGACATTAAGGCCAGGCCTTGGGTTCGGGTATGGAGGGAAATTAATAGAATTGTTCACCTCAATGAATCTTCTTGGCAAACCCCAAATCGTCTTCCCTCCCATCCCCTGAGACTGGGAGGAAGTGGAGGGAGAACAGCCTTCACTGAAAACAGGATGGCTTCTAGGGGAAGATGTTGTTTCTTGGAAGTGGAAAGTAAACAAAAATAAGTGGCAGAGAAAAGTTGAAAACTATAATAAATAAGATAGAATGAACTCAGTTACATTGAATTTAGTTCCTGAAATCTAGAGAATGTGTTTATTTTTTACATGTATCATTGAATCAGAAATCAATTATATTTTAGGCATCTATGACAATCCCAGTAAATCTACAAAGCAAAAATTATATATGTATCTCTTTATACCATCGTGGAACTAAAAATTATGATATAAATTTTTTAAAAACACCCAATTGCTTGGAACTGTAGAAGCTCTCTCCTAAATATAGGACTAAAAAAGAAGTAAAAAATGAAATAAAAGACTAAGTAGAAAATAACAAACAGAAAGTACTATGTATCAAAACCGGTTAGTTGTGACGAAAGTCTACTTACTCCCAGGTAAAATCCTCAATTTAAAGTTTTAAAAAAAGAAGCAAAAATTTTGAAGGTGGTTGAGTGCAACAAAGCAGGAGCACTGAAGCTCTTTCTTCCTCTGAGCTCTTTTCTTCTGCTTTTCCACCTCCTCCTTCCCTCTCTTGCCCAACTCCCACCACTCCAGCTATCCTACGCAGCACTCCCACATACCTGGCATGTCTTTAGATTAATCCAAATTCACAAAGATCTTCCTTTTGTTATTTTTTAGGCATTGAAGCTATTCAACTACAGCTTTATGATTGGTGGAGGGAGAGCTATATGTTGGTCTGCCTGAGCATGGGTGCTCCCCTCAAGAGGACTTGCCCTTAGAGTCTCGTGGCTGTGATTCACAGAATTAGGTGTAAGGGTATAAACCCAAATGGCAGAGAAAGAGTAGGGCCTCTGACAACTGAAGCTAGAGTGTAGCTGCTGCAAAGCAAACACATTGGAATGGGCAGAATAGTATTGTTTTTCAGTTAAGTACATTTAAAAATTAATTTAAGTTCAAAGAAATGGCTTTTTGTAGTGATGGCAGAAAGAAGGAGAAATGGGGAGATGCTCAATAGTTTGTATTCTTTAGCATACTGGATTTTGGCCGAGATAGAAACGCTCGGTTGGTTTCTTAGCTCTGTTGTTATCAACGCAGTTAATTGTTTGGCCATCCTGGTCCTTTCTAATGAAGTAATAAAATATGTCATTACTCAGGTGAAGTAATTCTATATGTTAGAGTAATGGAAACCAGGAAAAAGTCTGAGATGATAAAACCTTCTAGTTTTGGAGTTGTGAGAGATTATATAGAGCCAATCCTTGCTGTAAGTAAAGGAATTGCATGCTTCCTTTGCAAACCCAGTGGAGCAAGTGTGATCAAGAGGAATTAGCAAGAACAAAACGATATGGAAAAAGCATTAATGAAGAACAGTAGAAACTACTAGACCAAAAAGACAGTATGGCCAGTACTTCTATGATATACATGAAAACAATACTGGGATGGAAGCATGATAAAGGACATTATCTGTGATAATAAAAGCAAAATACACAACATCTGTAAATCTCAGTTTCCTCATCTGTAAATAGTGATAATAATATTACTCTCCTCAAAAGGATTGAGAGATTATTCATTTGTTTATTCATTCTACAGATATTTATCAAACAGCTTAGGTGCAAGGCACAGTCCCGGGGGTAGGTATAAAAATAAATCTTAAACAAATAAATACACAACTGCATAATTTCAAATTGGGATAAGTATTGTGAACAAAAGGAACAGTACTATGAGAGAAAATAATAAGCTACTGACTCTAGATTGAATGGTTGGCGGTAACCTCCCTGAATATGTCACATATGTGGCCTGAAGCTGAAAAGAAGTTATCAATGCAAAGAGCCAAGAGAAAGAGGATTCTCAGTCAAGGAACAACAGGGTCCTAGAGCCTGAATTGAGAAAAAACTTGATGTACTCAAAGAATTGAAAATAGGCCACTGTGGCCTATTTTTTCCCTAGTAGGAGAGGAAAAAAGAAATTAGAGATATGTAGGCAAGAGCTAGATTCTGTGGGACCTTGTAGGCCCGGACTAGAGATTGGATTGTGTTCTAAATGCAAATGAAAATAATTGAAAGCTATAATCTTAGCACAGTGCCTGGCTCACAGTGTTGTCGTTGTTGTTAGGTGCCTTCAAGTTGGCTCCTACTCATAGCGACTCTATGCACAGCAGAACAAAACACTGCCCGGTCCTGCGCCATCCTTACAAGCGTTGTTATGCTTGAGCCCATTGTTGCAGCCACTCTGTCAATCCACCTCTTTGAGGGCCTTCCTCTTTTTCCGCTGACCCTGTACTTTGCCAAGCATGACGTCCTTCTCCAGAGACAGATCCCTCCTGACAACATGCCCAAAGTATGTAAGACGCAGTCTCGCCATCCTTGCCTCTAAGGAGCATTCTGGTTATACTTCTTCCAAGACAGATTTATTTGTTCTTCTGGCAGTCCATGGTATACTCAACATTCTTCACCAACACCACAATTCAAAGGCATCAATTCTTCTTTGGTCTTCCTTATTCATTGTCCAGCTTTCACATGCATATGATGTGATTGAAAATACCATGGCTTGGGTCAGGTGCACCTTAGTCTCCAAGGTGACATCTTTGCTTTTCAACACCTTAAAGAGGTCCTTTGCAACAGATTTACCCAATGCAATGTATCTTTTGATTTCTTGACTGCTGCTTCCATGGCCTGTGATTGTGGATCCAAGTAAAATGAAATCCTTGACAACTTCAATCTTTTCTTCGTTTATCACTATGTTGCTCATTGGTCCGATTGTGAGGATTTTTGTTTTCTTCATGTTGAGGTGCAATCCATACTGAAGGCTGTGGTCTTTGATCTTCATTAGTAAGTGCTTCAAGTTCTCTTCACTTTCAGCAAGCAAGGTTGTGTCATCTGCATAACGCAGGTTGTTAATGAGTCTTCCTCCAATCCTGGTGCCCCGTTCTTCTTCATATAGTCTAGCTTCCTGTATTATTTGCTCAGCATACAGACTGAATAGATGTGGTGAAAGAATACAACCTTGGCGCACACCTTTCCTGACTTTGAACCATGCAGTATCCCCTTGTTCTGTCCGAACAACTGCCTCTTGATCTATGTAAAGGTTCCTCATGAGCACAATTAAGTGTTCTGGAATTCCCATTCTTCGCAATGCCTTTGCATAGTCTATAAAACACAGGTAAACATCCTTCTGGTATTCTCTGCTTTCAGCCAGGATCCATCTGACATCAGCAATGATAACCCTGGTTCCACGTCCTCTTCGGAAACCAGCCTGAATTTCTGGCAGTTCCCTGTCGATATATTGCTGCAGACGTTTTTGAATGATCTTCAGCAAAATTTCTCTTGGGTGTGATATTAATGATATTGCTCTGTAATTTCCACATTTGGTTGGATCACCTTTCTTGGGAATAGGCATAAATATGGATCTCTTCCAGTCAGTTGGCCAGGAAGCTGTCTTCCATATTTCTTGGCATGGACAAGTGAGCACCTCCAGCGCTGCATCTGTTTGTTGAAACATCTCAATTGATATTCCATCAATTCCTGGAGCCTTGTTTTTCACCAATGCCTTCAGAGCAGCTTGGACTTTCTTCTTTCAGTACCATCGGTTCCTGATCATATGCTACTTCTTGAAATGGTTGAATATTGACTAATTCTTTTTGGTATAATGACTCTGTGTATTTTTTCCATCTTCTTTTGATGCTTCCTGTGTCATTTATTATTTTCCCCACAGAACCCTTCACTATTGCAACTCGAGGCTTGAAGTTCTTCTCCAGTTCTTTCAGCTTGAGAAACACCGAGCATGTTCTTCCCTTTTGGTTTTCCATTTCCAGCTCTTTGCACATACCATTATAGTACTTTGTCTTCTCGAGCTGCCCTTTGAAATCTTCTATTCAGTTCTTTTACTTCATCAATTCTTCCTCTTGCTTTAGCTGCTCGACGTTCAAGAGAAAGTTTCAGAGTCTCCTCCGACATTCATCTTGGTCTTTTTTTTTTTCTTTCCTGTCTTTTCAATGACCTCTTGCTTTCCTCATGTATAATTTCCTTGATGTCACTCTACAACTCGTCCGGCCTTTGGTCACCAGTGTTCAATACGTCAAATCTATTCTTGTGATGGTCTCTAAATTCAGGTGGGATACACTCAAGGTCATATTTTGGCTCTCGTGGACTTGCTCTGATTTTCTTCAGTTTCAGCTTGAACTTGCATATGAGCAATTGATGGTCTGTTCCACAGTCGGCCCCTGGCCTTGTTCTGACTGATGATATTGAGCTTTTCCATTGTCTCTTCCCACGGATGTAGTCTATTTGATTTCTGTGTGCTCCATCTGGCGAGGTCCATGTGTATAGTCGCTGTTTCTGTTGGTGAAAGAAGGTATTTGCAATGAAGAAGTCGTGTCTGTCAGTTTGTCATACTGTGGGGGGTTGTGTGTTGCTGTGATGCTGGAAGTTATGCCACCGGTATTTAGATATCAGTAGGGTCACCCATGGAGGACAGGTTTCAGCTGAGCTTCCAGACTAAGACAGACTAGGAAGAAGGACCCGGCAGTCTAATTCTGAAAAGTATTAGCTAGTGAAAACCTTATGATAGCAGTAGCTCACAATGAGTGATCACTAAAAGTTAACATGACTACAATGACGATGATGACCATGACACCAGGGAGAAGAAGAAAGGAAAGAAGAAGGTGAAATATTGGAGTGTGAAGTCAATCATGAAGGAAGACATTTCTTGGTAAAACTAGACAAGTATCCCCGTTTTCAGCAAAGCAGATTAGAAAAGAAATCGGATAAGGAATACATTTAGCCTACTGATAATGGTGTTAGAGGGGCATGTTTCATGAGGCATTAAACACTTTAAAATTTTGACTATGAAATCATCAAACATACTTATGAAGAACCAAGGTTAATAACCAAAGTAAATAATTTTTTAGTCCCTTGTATGTCTCCTCTCACCTTTCATTTGAGGTGGGGCTGTATGTCCTCCTGCTTACACAAATTAACGCAAAGCTAGTCTCCAGGATCAAGTCTGTATTTAGCTAAGGGAGACATGAGTCTGAAGCTCATTTCACATGTTAAACACAACCATATGGTAGAGTTCTGTTTTCACCTTTTGGTTACACTAAATCCAAGTGCCAACATATTTGGTTTGCTTTAAGAGTTAATAATTTTAGAAATTGTTATATAAAAACAAATCTGAATACATAGCAAACATAAAGTCATGAACACACTCATTAAGACATGCCTTTCGTTGGGACCTGATCCATTCCAGATGTGAAAGCTTACTACTTTCTAGGCCCTATATCTCACACTTAAAGTTTCAGATGAACTGTATTTTTCAGCCCAGTTAATTTTAGCTTTCTCTACAGGAAATAGTTCCTCTACAAGAACTATGTGGTTTCTATGAGTTGCTTCTATCCAGGCAATTGTTCAATCTGATGAATGTAAAATAAAATCAGAAGTCATTTGGAATACTCCATAGCCTGAAAATCTGGGTCACAGGTTATATTGTGGGTCTGAGCCTGAAACAGTCAGTGTCCGCTCGGTGAGTAAGGCAATCAATGAGAAACCTGGGCCTGGCCTGCAGAACACTAGAATTTTTAATTAGCCCTTCTTTATTGTCATTTCTTGGCAAATGTAATCTACTATAAAGAATGAATTTGTTGGGACCCCTTTGGAAGTGATCTTGACATGGCCTCGCTTGACTTTCTAAGAAAAATACTTTGTTTACCAGGTAGATTAGTCAGCTTTCTTTAGGTTATACTGCTGTAACAAATAGCCTCCAAATTTTTGTGGCATACAGAAACATACAATTATTTTTTTTTTGCTAATGTTACATGTTGGTTTTGGGTCAGTTGCAGCTCTGCTGCTCTGTTCTCTGTGTCTTCTGCATCCTAGAACCTAGGGCCTTGGTCTTGTGACAGGGGAAAGTAAAAGATCATACACACAATGATTCCTCAAGCTTCTACTTGGAAATGGGTACATCACTTCTGTTCACATTCTTTTGGACAAAGCAAGTCCTATGACCAAACCCACAGTCAGTGAGAAGATGTATTAATTCTTCCTAGGGAGACACTACAAGTCACATGGCAATGAATGTAAGTGTTTCATCCTCTTACAAGGAGGGAAGTGAATAATTAGGAAGAATAATACAGTCTATTAAAGTTCACAAGCAGAAAGGAAGTTTTTTTTTTTTTTTTAATTTTTATTGTGCTTTAAGTGAAAGTTTACAAGTTGGTCTCTCATACACAACATTTATATACACCTTGCTGTATACTCCTAATTGCTCTCACCCTAATGAGACAGCACACTCCTTCCCTCCACTCTCTCTTTTCGTGTCTATCCGGCCAGCTTCTGACCCCCTCTGCCCTCTCATTTCACCTCCAGACAGGAGATGCCAAGATAGTCTCGTGTGTCTACCTGATCCAAGAAGTTCATTCTTCACCAGCCTCGTTTTCTATCCCATTGTCCAATCCAATCCCTGTCTGAAGAGTTGCCTTTGGGAATGGTTCCTGTCTTGGGCTAGCAGAAGGTCTGGGGACCATGATTTCCAGAGTCCTTCCAGTCTCAGTCAGACCATTAAGTCTCGTCTTTTTATGAGAATTTGGGGTCTGCATCCCACTGCTCTCCTGCTCCCTCAGGAGTTCTCTATTGTGTTCCCTGTCAGGGCAGTCATCGGTTGTAGCCGGGCAACATCTAGTTCTTCTGTTCTCAGTTGATGTAGTCCCTGGGTAATGTGGCCCTTTCTGTCTCTTGGGCTCATATTTACCTGTGTCTTTGGCATTCTTCATTCTCCTTTGACCCAGGTAGGTTGAGACCAATAGATGCATCTTAGATGGCCGCTTGCTAGCATTTAAGACCCCAGACGGCACTCTCCTAAGTGGGATGTAGTATGTTTTCTTAATAGATTTTATTATGCCAGTTGACTTAGATGTCCCCTGAAACCATGGTCCCCAAACCCCTGCCCCTGCTATGCTGGCCTTCGAAGCATTCAGTTTATTCAGAAAACTTCTTTCCTTTTGGCTTAGTCCAGTTGTGCTGACCTCTCCTGTATTATGTGTTGTCTTTCCCTTCACCTAGAAGTTTTTTTTTTTTAAGATGAAAATGCACAAGTCCTAGAATATTGAATACAGGGAGTGCTGCAACTGTATTTGAGGGCACTTTAGACCATTTGATGAGTTTTATTTTAATGTCCCTTTCAAAAAGGTGGTGGTTAAGCTATTGTCATATCGGGAATCCAGGGACAGTACAGGCCTTCAGAATTAATGAGGTTTTATTTCAACAGAGAGAGAGAAACACAGCCAAAATCAATTCTACCTTCTAGGTTTAAGGCCCTAGAGCCCTGTAAGTTCCTCTTAAAACATTTGGATTGCAGCTGCCTTTCTCCTTGCGAAAGTCCTTGAATTTCATTAGCTAGGGCCCAAGGGAATGCCCCACTTTAGCTTACTCTGATGCTGTTCGGCTGTTTTTCTTCCTTCTTGTCGTTTTCTAATGGGCAAAATAGAAAAGAGAGACTACAATCTTAGAAGAAGCAAATAGAACTCTGGAGGATTAGAAGAAAAAATAAAGGAGGATTAGAGAGCAGGAAAATATCTTATTCTGTTTTATGCTTTCTGGTTTCCAGGAACTATAGTATGTCTACATTTCTAAAAAAAAAAAAAAAAATTCAACCAGCATACCAAGCCTTAAAATTAATGAATCAACAAGTATTTGTCAAGTACATATTATATGACAGTATGTGAAATTTGTGATACAGATGTTGTAAAAGATCAGAGAAAGGAAGTCATGTGGGTTTGAGTCAGTGGAAAAAGCATGTGATTTTTAATGTCTGTGTTAGACACCATCATGAGGCTATACTTTATTTAATAACTCCCCTTCTATTAGACATTTGGAATATTTTATTTTTCAAAATTTGTTTTTGTTGAGAATATACACAGTAAAACATGCGCCAATTCAACTGTTTCTGCGTGTACAATTGAGTGACATTGAGTTCTGGAACCATTTTCACTCTGCTTTTCTGAATTCTTCCCCTCTCACTGCCCCTTAAGGTTCCTGTCTAATCTTTTGAGTTGTTCCTATCACTTTGCTCCCATACAGATAGTTCTTTTAAAAAAGCATAATGCGCAAGGCAGACATTTTTTACTGGTTAAGCTAGACTATTTTTTGGTTTTAAGAAGACTTCAGGGGATATTTTTGGCTTAAGGTTTGAAGATTATTTCAGGGCAGTAGTTACAGGGGTTCATCCAGCCTCTGTGGCTCCAGAAAGTCTGGAGTCCATGAGAATTTGAAATTCTGTTCTTCATTTTCCCCCTTTTGATCAGGATTCTTCTATAGAATCTTTGATCAAAATGTTCAGTAATGGTAGCCTGGCACCATCTAGTTCTGGTCTCATGGCAGAGGAAGCAGTTGTTCATGGAAGCAATTAGCCACACATTCCATTTCTTCCTCCTGTTTCTCACTCTTCTTACTCTTCTGTTGCTCCAGGAGAATAGAGACCAACTGTTATACCTTGGGTGGTTGCTTGCAAGCTTTTAAGACCCCAATACTATCCAATGAACTAGGAGGTGGAACAGAAACACTAAACATGTTATTAGGCCAATTAACTGATGTCCCACGAAACTATGACCCCAAACCTTCAAGTCGAGGAATCAAATCCCATGAAGTTTTTGGTTGTACATAAGCAGGCTCAGCTGCTATTTTTTTTTTTTTTCATTGTTATGAATGTATTTATCACACAACTTTTGCCATTTCAACTTTTTTTGGTATACAACTTATTGATAGCATTTACAACAATTGACTGTGCAACCCTACCCTTAAAAATCAATGCCATTTTTCCATCACTGTTAACTCCACTCCTATTTTCCCTTCCCTTCCACCCTGGTAACCACTAATAAACTTTGTTCTCTATACATTTCCCATTTCTTCTCTTTTTATATAAGTGAGGTCATACAATATTTGTCCTTTTGTGATTGCCTTATTTCACTCAGCATAATGTCTTACAGCTCCATCCATATTGTAGAATGTATCAAGACTTCTACTGGCTGAGTAGTGTTCCATTTTATGTATGCACCACTTTTTTATTTATTTTTTATCCATTCGTTTGTTGATGGGCTTCTAGGTTGTTTTCACCTTTTGGTTATTGCAAATAGTGCTGCAATGACCATTGGCGTACAAGTCTCTATTTGAGTCTCTGCTTTGAAGTCTTTTGAGTATATCCTAGAAGTGGAATTGCTGGGTTGTATGGTAGTTCTGAGGAGCCCTGGTGGCTCAGTGGTTAAAGACCTTGGCTGCTAACCAAAAGGTTGGTAGTTCGAACCCACCAGCTGATCCATGGGAGAAAGATGTGGCAGTCTGCATCTGTTAAGATTTATAGCCTTGGCAAGGCCATGGAAGTTCCACAGACACATCCAAACTCCGTAAGGGACTAAATTACTGGGTTGAGGGATCTGGGAACCATGGTCTCTGGGAATGTCTAGCTGAACTGGCATAACATAATTTATAAAGAAAATGTTCCACACTCTACTTTGGTGAGTAGTGTCTGGGATCTTAAAAGCTTGTGAGTAGCCATCTAAGATACTCCACTGATCTCACCCCATCTGGAGCAAGAGAGAATGAAGAAAACCAAAGACACAAGGGAAAGATTAGTCTAAAGGACTAATGGACCACAAGTACCACAGCCTCTACCACACTGACTCCGCACAACTAGATGGTGCCCGACTACCACCACCGACTGCTCTGACAGGGATTACAATAGAGGGTCCAGGACAGAGCTGGAGAAAAATGTAGAACAAAATTCTAACTCACAAAACAAAAAAGACTAGGCTTATTGGTCCGACAGAGACTGGAGAAACCGTGAGAATATGGCCCCCGGACACCCTCTTAGCTCAGTAATGAAGCCACTCCTGAGGTTCACCCTTCAGCCAAAGACTAGACAGGCCCATAAAACAAAATGAGACCAAATGGACACATCAGCCCAGGGGCAAGGATGAGAAGGCCAGAGGGGTCAGCAAAGCTGGCAGTGGGGAACCTGAGGTCGAGAAGAGAGTGTTGACATGTCATGGGGTTGGCAACCAATGTCACAAAACAATACGTATATTGTTTAATGAGAAGATAGTTTGTTCTGCAAACCTTCATCTAATGTAAAAAAAAAAAAAAAAAAAAAGATTTCCAGCCTTCAAACCCTATGGGGCAGTTCTACTCTGTCCTGTAGGGGCACTACGAGTCAGAATTGACTGGACGGCAGTGAGTCTTTTTTTTTTTTATGCTAGTTCTATTTTTAGTTTTTTGAGGAACCACCACAATGGCTGTACCATTTTGCATTCCCACCACCAGTGGGTAAGGGGCCAAGTTTCCCCACATCTTCATCAACATTTGTTATTTTATTATTATTTTTTTTAATTTAGCCATTCTAGTGAGAGTAAAAGGGTATCTCATTGTGGTTTTTATTTACATCTCTCTGATTGCTAATGACACTGAGCATCTTTTTATGTGTGTAGTGCCTTTTGAATGTCCTCTTTGGTGAAATGTTTATTCAGGCACTTCACCCATTTTAAGATTAGGTTATTTGTCTTTTTGTTGTTGTCTAAGTTTTACATACATTTTGATTATTAGATTCTTATCAGGTATATGGTTTCTGAAGCTATTCTCCTAGTTGATAGCCTGTCTTTTCACTTTTTTCTTAAAGTTTTTTGATGAACGGAAGTTTTTAATTTTTATGAAGTCCTATTTACTCATTTGTCTTTTGCTGTTCGTGCTTTTGTCATTAGATGGTGCATTGTTAAAAGCTAGGGCCAACAGCATTATCCCTGCATTTTCTCTTCATAATTTTATGGTTTTAGAAGGCACTTTTAGGTCCTTAATCCATTTTGAATTTGTTTTTGTATATAGTGTTTTTGTATATGGATCCTATTTCATTTTTTTCCATGTGGAAATCCAGTTTTCCCAACACCATTTATTGAAGCAACTTTTCTTTCCCCACTGAATAGACTTAGCACCATTTTCAAAAATTAGTTAACCATAGATGTGTGGGCTTATTTCTGAACTCTCGATTTCCTTCCGTTGGTCTATATGTCTCTTGTTATACCAGTACCAGGCTTTTTTTTTTTTTTTTTGGTAGCAAAAAGTAGAATTCTATCATTCTTTCTTTCTTAAAAGTTAGTATCTTAAACTTGTTTTCTTTTTTTTTTAATTGTACTTTAGATGGTTTACAGAACCTAACTTCTCATTAAACAGTTAGTACATATATTGTTTTATGACATTGGTTAACAACCCCATGACATGTCAACACTCTCCCTTCTTGACCTTGGATTCCCTATTACCATCTTTCCTATCCCCTCCTGTCTTCTAGTCCTTGCCTCTACCAGGCTGTTTTAAAATCAGGAAGTGTGAGTCCTTCTACTTTGTTCTTCTCTTTCAACATTGCTTTAGCTGTTTGAGGCCTCTTGCCCTTCCGTATAAAGTTAAGGATTGGTTTTCCATTTCTGTAAAGTAGGCTGTTGGAATTTTGATCAGAACTGCATTGAATATATAGATTGCTTTGGGTAGTATTGACATCTTAGCAATATTAAACCTTCAAATTCATGAACATGGAAGATCTTTCCATTTATTTAAATCTTCTTTAATCTCTTTCAGCAGTGGTTTATAATTTTCATTATTTAAGTCCTTTCAAATATTTTAAATTCTTATTATGGATCATAGTTTGATGTGAATCCTTGTATAACAGTATGTGCCTGCAACTTGAGCAATTTCCTTATGATAGAGTGCTAGAAGTGGAATTAGTCGGTTCAAGAGTAAGAACATTTTGAAAGCTCCTGATACATATTGTCAAATTATCTTCCCTAAATTTATTATTTTACCAGTAATGGGTGACAGTATCTGTGTTATTGTATTTCTCACCAGCTTTGAGTTCCATACTTTTAAAATCTTTGACAATTCGGTGTGCGAAAACTTGTCTTCAACTAGCTCTTAACTGACATGTCTCTTGTTCCTAGTAAGATCTTTTTTCCATTTATTTATTAACATTTACAATTCTTATTTTATGAAATTTTTATGCCTTTTTTCCATATTTCTCTGCTTGTCAGGAGGATATTAATTCCTAGTCTGTTATACCTATTGGTTTTACATTTGATTTTATATATTTAATTTTTTTTTGATTGGATTTATTTTAGCATATTGAGATTGTAACTTGATCTTTTTTTCTAAGCAATTCACTTTTCCCAAAATTATTTTTTGAATAATTCCTCACTTTTCCAATGATTTTAAAAATATATACTTTTATATATATAAAAAAACTTTTATATACTAGAGCTTATTTCAAAGCTCTCTATTACATTTAATTCATATTTCCAGCAATTATTTCTCTAAATCAACAGTTTTAACAATTGTAGCTTTGTAAATAATTTTAATATTTAGTATGGCAAGGTCATTCTTATCATTTCCCCAGATATTTTTTTCCCCTTCAAAACTATTAATGAATTGCATTTAATATCACTCTAAATTTACATTAACATTTAATGTTCACTTTTATAGAATATTTTATTTTTCTGGCCAAGAATACCCTGTCTTAGTTATCTTCTACTGCTCTAATGGAAATACCACAAGTGGATAGCTTTAATGAATAGGGATTTATTCTTTTACAGTTTAGGAGGCTAGAAGTCTGAATTCAGGGCACCAGCTCCCAGAGAATGCTTTCTCTGTTGGCTCTAGGGGAAGGTCCTTGTCATCAATCTTCTTTTGGTCTAGGAGCATCTCAGTGCAGGGACCCCAGATCCAAAGAATGTGCTCACTCCTGGCTCTTCTTTCTTTGTGGTAATGCGGTTCCTCTCCTCTCTCTTTGATTCTCTATTTTATATCTCAAAAGAGATTGATTTGAGATACAACCTAATCCAGTAGATTGAGTCTTGCCTCATTAGCATAACTGCCTTTGATCCTGCCCATTAACATCATAGGATTTACACATAGAATAATCACATCAGATCATAAAATGGTGGACAACCACACAATACTTGGAATCATGGCCTAACCAAATTGATACACATTTTTGAGGGACACAATTTAATCCATAACACATCATTATCTCTCCATTTGTTTAAAACTCCTTTTAGATCTCTTACAAAGATTTAAAATTTTCTTTGAATAGGTACAATATAATTTTCATAAGGGTGCTTTCTAGATGTTTAGTGCCATTTATGTCTATTTTTAATTAAATAATTTCCCCCTCTACAGGTTCTAAGTTATGGCTGATAAATAGAATAGTTATTAAATTTTCACTAAACTTTCTTATTGACCCTGAGAGTCTTCCAATAGTTTATCATGTATTTTCTTCATATACTATTATATTTTCTGAAAATAATAAGATTTTGTTTCCTTCCTTCTAACAGCTGTACATTTTCTGTTTCTTGTTTTATTACTGTATAAAAAAACAAATTTTGTCACTTCTCTGTTTAGCACTCTTCAATAGCCCTTATGATAAAGTGTAAACTTCCCAGCTTGGCTTCTGCATATTCTTTTAATCTCTCATCACTCTGTCTCTCACCCTACCCCCTTCTATTTGGGCTCCTCCTTCCCACCACTGTCCCATGCTGTTCTTTGGCCTGGGATACTTCCCTTGCTCTGCTTGGCCTGGATAATTCCCACTCATTCTTGCAGTCTCAGCTTAGAGGTCATTTCCTCAGAGAAACATCCCATGAGCCCCTGGATGAGTCCAGAACCTTTGTTTAAGCCAGTGGTTCTCTACATTTTAAGATATTTTTATTTCCCCCTTTCATTATTCTAAAATGAAATTCACAGATGATATAACCTAACTAAACACATAATATTGAAACAACATAAAGTTCTTAGTATAAAATCAAGAGATATGAAAGTAAAGTAACAAAGTAGAATAACATTTATTTCCGCACTTAAAAGCCTGAGAAATCTGCACTTGAAGACAAATGAAGTAGTCAGTTGCTTGTGCTTTGTGCCTGCCACAGTACAAATGCGGGCTGACATGGCTATGTAGGTTGACACTCATTTTCTGAAATGGTGAACAGCTTTTGGCTGATTTCCAGAAAAAAAAAAAGTTCCTTTCATTTGCATTCTACTTGTAATCCTGGAAAATTCACTGTGTATTAAAATCGTGCAACAATATTTTATGATTAATATGTAAGATTGATTTATATTTTAGGCTTATTAACAGAACTTTCACCTATATATGAATGTCATACAGGATATAGGAGAACTATTTTTGGGTGTAACTGTCCCTTACATTTTGGCTGTCTAGTGTTCTTGGCCTCCACCCACTAATTGTCAAGAGTGCCCCACCATCATTGTGATTATAATTTAAAAAATGCTCTCATAAATTTCGAAGATGCCTACTTGTGTCAAGTAACAACACAGTATCCCGCATGTTCCTAACCATGATCCTCGTCATGCTTTTTTTTTAAAAAAGCACTTGTTTGTTTTAAGCTCCCTGTGAGTAGTGACTGATAAAAAAAAAAAGATAGCAGTGCTATTACTAGCATTTAGCCCTGGTGACTAGTGGTTAAGAGCTCTTCTGCTAACCAAAAGGTCGAGTCCACCATCGGCTCCATGGAAACCCTAGGGAGCAGTTATACTCTGTCCTATAGAGTCACTATGAGTGGAATTGACTCGACAGCCGTGGATTTGGGTTTTTTGGTTTAAACAAATTATATAACAGAACAATTACCTGTTTTTCTGGGAGTTTTTTGTTTTTTTGGTGGGGGACTAATTGTTTGATAATGCTTTCATTTTTCTCCCTGGCTTATGGTCTATTCAGATCTTCTTTTTCTTCTCTTTGAGATGATTATAGTAATTTGTACTTTTCCTGGAAATATTCAAATATTCAAATGTATTGCCGTAAAGTTGTATATAGAGCTATCATATTAAAAATCCCACAGTATCTGTGTATTCGTACCATTTTTGCCATTTTTAAATTTATGTATTTGTGCTTTTCTTTATTAAACTTTCCAGAGATATGTTTATTTTATATCCCCATTCTTCAGCCCCCTTCAAAAAATATTCTTCAATGTATTTATGAATTCTACCTTTTTTTTTGTATTTTAATAGGTTTTACTTCATTCTTTTTCTAACTTTTAAAATTGACTGCTTAGGTTCGTTTCCTCCCCCGCTCCCTCCCTCCCCCTTTTTCTCCCTTCCTTCTTTCCTTTCCTTCTTGCAGAAATGAAACTAGTTTAGGTTATGACTTCCCTTGATTACAGATTTGGCTGAAACCTGTATATTGTGATGTGTAGTACTTTCATTTTTTTTTTTTCTAAATAGTCTAAATTTGTAAGCTTATTTCCTCTTTGACACTGTGGAAATTATTAGGAGAACTTTTTTTTTAATTCTTATGTTTTTGGATATTTTTGCCTTAAGATTTTGCTATCGATATTTAGTATTACTGCATTTTGGTAAAAAAAAAAAAAAGGAATATAAATCCAAATCACATTGTCACTCATTTTGAATCTATCATTTTCTCATCTACAAATAATGCCACTGTTGTCAAGGTAATTTTGTCGATTAAGAGTATAGTTGTATTTTATTTTCTGTTTAGGTTCTAGATCATGAAATTATACTTGGGAAATTCTGTGCCAATTCAACCATCTCTCACATGAACTCAATTACTAATAGAATCTGGATCAGGTTTAAAATAGATGCTTCCATTGAAAAAGCTGGTTTCAGAGCTGTTTATCAAGTAGGTAAGAAAATTTACGTCTTGCTTTTAAAATACCTAATTTATCTGATTGTAACATTTTACTTTCTTGAAATAATATTGTCATTTTATGACCTCAAGTGGTAAGAAAAACACTCTCATAGAAATGTCATATTACTTGTGATATCGTGGGAGTTGATAACTATAGTTCTGCAATCATTTATCTCCTTAGGCAAAATTAGAATTTGCAATAAAGCAAGGACAAGGATAATTTTCTCTGGGCAAACATTAATGTCATTTTCGTATTTATAGCTTGTGGAGGTGAATTAACTGGAGAAGGAGTCATTCGCTCTCCTTTCTATCCTAATGTGTATCCTGGAGAAAGGATCTGTAGATGGATCATCTACCAACCCCAAAGCCAAGTAGTTCTTCTCAATTTCACTGGCTTTGACACTGGAAGTTCTGCCCATTGTGATACAGATTATATTGAGGTAAGAGAAAATATCTTTGAACAATTGTATTTGGTTGTAAGTTGTTACAAAATATTACATCAGGTTATCTTCAGGTCAGTTACATGATTTGTACAGTAGTAATATCTCTGATGAATATAGATGCAAAAGTCCTCAACAAAATGCTAGCAAACCAAATTCAACAGTTTATAAGAAGAATTATACACCATCTCCAAGTTTATTCCAGGAATGTAAGGTTCGTTTATCATGCAAAAATAAATTAATGTAATATATGATATCAATGGAATAAAGTGCAAAAATCACATTATCTCAATGTATGCAGAAAGAGCATATCACAAAATCCAATGCCTTTTCATGATAAAAACACTCAACAAACTAGAAATAGAAGGGAACTTCCTTAACCTGATGAAAAATCAAAACAAACCTGTTGCCATTGAGTCAATTCCAACTCATAGCAACCCTATAGGACAGAGTAGAACTGCCCCATAGGGTTTCCAAGGACTGGCTGGTGGATTTGAACTGCCCACTTTTTGGTTAGCAGAATTCACAACCACTGTGCCACCAGGGCTCCCACCTGGTGAAGGGCATCTACAAAAACCCACAGCTAACACTGTATTCAAGGATAAAGACTGAATGCAAGACAAGAATGTCCATTCTCACAATTTCTGGTTAACCTTATGCTGGAAGTTCTAGCAAGGGCAATGAGTCAAGGAAAAGAAATAAAATACATCCAGATTGGAAAGAAAGTAAAATTATCTCCATTCGCAGATAACATGATCTTGTTTATAGAAAATCATAAGAATTAACACACACACAGAAATGAAAAAAAACCTATTAAAACTAATAAACGAGTTCAGCAAAGTTGCAGGATACAAGATCAATGTATGAAAATCAGTTGTTTTTCTGTATACTACAATGAATAACTAAAAAATGAAGTCAAGGAAACAATTCCATTTACAATAGCATCAAAAAGAATAAAATGCTAAGAAATAGATTTAACTAAAGAAGTGTAAAACTTGTACTTTTAAAAGTGCAGGCCATCACTGAAGGAAATTAAAGGAGACCTAAATAAATGGAAAGACATCTCCTCTTCATGTTAAGATGGCAGTACTCTCCAAATTGGTATACATATTCAATTCAATCTCTATCAAAATTCTAGGTGTTTTTTTTGGTAGAAATTTGCAAACTGATCCTAAAATTAATATGAATATACAAGAGAACCAGAATAGCCAAAACAATCCTAAAAAAGAAAGATCAAAGTTGGAGGACTCAGTTTCAATATTAACAGCAAGGTTACAGTAATTAAGACAGTATGTTATTGGCATAAGGATATAAATATAGATCAATGGAACAAAATTGAGAGCCCAGAAATAAATCCAAATGTTTATGGTCAATTGAATTTGAAAAGGATGTCTAGATATTTCAATGAGGAAAAATAGTTCTTTCCACAAATGATATGGGAACAACAGATATCAACATTCAAAACATGAAGTTGGATCATTTCCTTGTATACCCAAAATTTAAGTCAAAATGGATCATAGACCTAAATTAAGAGCTAATACTATAAAACTCTTACAAGAAAAGATAGAGGTAAATATTAAAAACCTTATAATAAAAACCCAGTGCTCGATTTCTTGGGTTAGGTAAAACCTTAGATATGACACCAAAAGCACACACAAAAAAAAGAAAGAATATTAGACTTTATTTAAATTAAAAACTTTTGTGCTACAAATGATACCATTAAGAAAGTGAAAAGGAACGCGCAATGGGAGAAAATACTTGAAAATCATGTATTTGATAAGGGGCTTGTATCCACAATACATAAAGAACTCTTACAACTAAATAATAAAAAGTTGATTAATCCAATTTAAAAATGGGCAAATATTTGAATTTCTCTGGATTTGAACTGCTGACCTTTTGGTTAGCAGCCATAGCTGTTAACGACTACACCACCAGGGTTTCCAAAGAATATATACAAATTGCCAATAAGCACATGAAAAGATGTTCAACACCATTAAAAAATAAATAAATAAATAAAACCAGTTGCTACTGAGTTGATCTCAACTCGCGATGACCTCATGTGTGCTAGAGTAGAACTGTGCTCCACAGGATTTTCAATGGCTGTGATCTTTCAGAAATAGATAGCCAGTCCATTTTTCCAAGGTACCCTTACCTCTAGGTGGATCCTAACCACCAACCTTTTGGTTAGTAGCTGAGCATTTAACCATTTGCACCACTCAAGGACTCCTTCAAAATCATTAGCATCAGAAAAATGTAAATCAAAGTATGAGCTTAGGTACATCAATAGTACCAGCAACAAAAGAAAAAATAGAGAAACTAGACTTCTTCAAAATTTAAAACTTCTGCGCCACAAAGGATACTATCAAGAAAGTGAAAAGACAACCCACAGAATGACAGAAATTTTTTTTGCAAATTATGTACCTGATAAAGGCTTTCCAGACTATATGAAGAATTTTTGTAACTCAAAAATAAAAAGACAAATAACCCACTTAAAATAAACAAAGGACAAATGTATTTTTATGCAAATGACACACACCTTCCTATGTGTGTTTGTTTTCCAAACATACTCTTCCCCTGCCCGTAAGGTATTTTTGTAAGCACATTATGCAAAAAAAAAATTTTTTTTACAGCAACATGTAAAAAAAATTGGCATAGTGGTGCTTACAAAAATATCTCCCAGAGGGAGAGTGTGGTTGGCAAACAAACATAGAAGGTACATGTTATTTGTGCAAAAATACAGTAAATAGATATTTCTTCAAAGAATATGTACAAATGGCCAATAAGCACATGAAAAGATGCTTAACACGGATAGTTATCATGGTAATGCAAATCAAAACAACAGTGAGATACCACTTCACAGCCACTAGGATAGCTACAATCAAAAAGTCAGATAATGACAAATGTTGGTGAGGATGTGGAGAAAATGGAACCCTTTACACTACTGGTGGTAATAGAAACTAGTACACCTTTGGAAAGCAGCCAGGCAGCTCCTCAAAAAGTTAACCATAAACTTACCATTTGATCCAGTAACTCCACACGTAGGTATGTGCTCAAGAGACATGAAAATATATGCCCATACAAAAACCTGGACATCATTGTTCACAGCAGCATTATTCAAAATAGCCAAATTGTGGAAATAACCCAAATGTCCATCAACAGATGAATGAAAACAAAGAAAAAAACATTGTATAAACATACAATGAAATATTATTTGGCCATAAAAAGGAATGAAGTATTGATACATATTACAACATGGATGAACCTTGAAAACATTATGATAAATGAAAACAGCTGGTCACAAAAGTCCGCAGGTTATATTATTCCGTTTATATGAAATGCCCAGAATAGGCAAATCTGTAGAGACAAAGGGTTTCTTTTTGAGGTAAAGAAAATGTTCTAAAATTCATTGTAGTGATGGTTGCACAAGTCTGTAAATACACTAAAAACCATTGAATTGTACACTTTAAATGGATGAATTGCATGGTACATAAATTATTGCACAATAAAGCTGTTAAAAAATAAAAATGTAGCTTGAAATGTACAGTAATAATAATAGCAATAATAATCATCAATATGTGTTTATATACCCCTTTCTCAAAAAATTCCAAGTAGAGGCTCTTTGACTATATACTTTGGACTGTATATCATATATTTCATACACTACTTAATTATTTAACTTTTAATGTGTTAAAATTAGCATTCAAATACTATGAAATTTCAATAATTATGCTTTTTTTTATGACTACATTATTCTGTCAATTTTTGTGTTTTCTGGATTTGAGGAATACCTGAAATTTTCTCATTTGCTTTTGCTATCTAATTAAAATATTTCAAAAATAATTATTCCTGATGCAGTTTTCAAAATTAGATATTTAACAAATAAACTTGAATATATCTTTTTTTATTTTTTAGATTGGTAGCAGTTCCATTTTGGGTTCTCCTGAAAATAAAAAGTATTGTGGCACAGATATACCTCCACTTATAACATCTGTATATAATTTTCTATACGTTACATTTGTGAAAAGTTCTTCTACTCAAAATCATGGTTTTATGGCTAGGTTCAGTACTGCAGATTTAGGTAAGAGATTTTCTCTTTCTCCTGGTTTGCCTTTTCGGCTCGTATCAGAATGAGTAGGCATTGACAATGAATTATTACATAAAATCATCACCCCTAAAATTCTTCAAAGTACATTCAAAGGCAAAGAAAATATGTATTTCCTAATCAATGTCTATCTACCACTCGTCTGTCTGTTTGTCATACTGTGGTAGTGTGTGTCATTAGATGCTGGAAGCTATGCCACTGGTATCTCAAACATCAGCAGGGTCACCCCTGGTGGACAGGTTTCCGTGGAACTTCCAGACTAAGATAGACTAGGAAGAACGGCCTGGTGACCTATTTCTAAAAATTAGCCAATGAAACCCTTATGAGTCACAACAAAACATTGCCTGACTTGCTTACTTTGGACAAGTCATTAGGAGAGATCAATCACTGGAGAAGGACATTATGTATGGTAAAGTAGAGGGCCAGTGAGGGCAAGGGAGACCTTCAGTGATATGGATTTGCATAGTAGTCTTAACGATGGACTTGAACATACTGGTAATCGTGAGGATGACATAGGACCAGGCAATGTTTTGTTATGTTGTATACAGGGTCACCCTGAGTTGGAGTCTACTCGATGACAGTTAACAACAACAAAAATGAACATCTTTATCGATAAGTTAATTGGCACTTTACAGTTAATAAAAGAAAAGCTAGGTTATGTTTAGTGGCATTGTTGTGGTTAGGTGTCCTCAAGTCGGTTCCAAATCATAGCGACCCTATATACAACAAAACAAAACACTGCCTGGTCCTGCGCCATTCTCACAATCGTTATGCTTGAGTGCATTGTTGCAGCCACGGTGTCAATCCAACTCGTTGAGGGTCTTCCTCTTTTTTGCTGACTTTCTACCAAGCATGATGTCATTCTCCAGGAAATGATTCCCTTCTGATAACATACCCAAAGTATGTAAGACGTAGTCTCGCCATCCTTGCTTCTAAGGAGCATCCTGGTTGTACTTCTTCCAAGACAGAGTTGTTCGTTCTTTTGGCAGTTGGTGGTATAGTCAGTATTCTTCGCTAACACCACAATTCAAAGGCGTCAATTCTTCTTTGGTCTTCCTTATTCATCGTCCGGCTTTCGCGTGCATTTGAGATGATTGAAAACATCATGGGTTGGGTTGGGCGCACCTGACTCAAGGTGACATTTAAGATGTTGTCTCTGCTTTTCAACACTTTAAAGAGGTCTTTTGCAGCACATTTGCCCAATGCAAAGCGTCTTTTGATTTCTTGACTGCTGCTTCCACGGGTGTTTACTGTGGATCCAAGTAAAATGAAATCCCTGACAACTTCAATCTTTTCTCTGTTTATAATGATGTTGCTTATTGGTCCAGTTGTGAGGATTTTTGTTTTCTTTATGTTGAGGTGAAATCCATACTGAAGGCTGCTCCTTGATCTACATCAGTAAGTGCTTCAAGTCCTCTTCACTTTCAGCAAGCAAGGTTGTGTCATCTGCATATTGAAGGTTAATAATGAGTCTTCCTCCAATCCTGATGCCCCATTCTTCTTCATATAGTCCAGCTTCTCAGATTATTTGTTCAGCATACAGATTGAATAAGTATGGTGACAGGATACAACCCTGACGCACACCTTTCCTGACATTAAACCACATAGTATCTCCTTGTTCTGTTCAAATGACTGTCTCTTGATTGATATAAGGTTCCTTATGCACACAATTAAGTGTTCTGGAATTCCCATTCTTTGCAATGTTATCCATAATTTGTTATGATTCACTCAGCTGAATGCCTCTGCGTAGTCAATAAAACAGAGGTAAACATCCTTCTGGTATTCTCTACTTTCAGCCAGGAATCATTTGACATCAGCAATGATACCCCTGGTTCCACGTCCTCTTCTGAATCTGGCTTGAATTTCTGGCGGTTCCCTGTCGATATACTGCTGCAGCCGATTTTGAAGGATCTTTAGCAAAATTTCATTTGTTTGTGATATTAATGATATTGTTTGATAATTTCCACTTTCTTTTGGATCATCTTTCTTGGAATAGGCATAAATATGGATCTCTTCCAGTCTATTGGCTAGGTAGCTGTCTTCCAAATTTCTTAGCATAGATGAGTGATCACTTCCAGTGTTGCATCCGTTTGTTGAAACACCTCAATTGGTATTCTAACAATTCCTCAAGCCTTGTTTTTTGCTGTTGCCTTCAGTGCAGCTAGGACTTCTTCCTTCAGCACTATCAGTTCCTGATCATATGATGCCTCCTGAAATGGCTGAACATCAAACAATTCATTTTGGTATAATGACTGTGTGTATTCCTTCCGTTTTCTTTTAATACTTCCTGCATCTTTTAATGTTTTCCCCGTAGAATCCTTCAGTATTACAACTCGAGGCTGGAATTTTTTCTTCCGTTCCTTCAGCTTGAGAAATGCCAAGCACGTTCTTTCCTTTTGATTTTTACCTCCAGGTCTTTGCACATGTCATTATAATACTTTGCTTTATCTTCTCAAGCCGCCTTTTGAAACCTTCTGTTCAGCTCTTTACTTCATCATTTCTTCCTTTTGCTTTAGCTACTCGACACTCAAGAGCAAGTTTCAGAGTCTCTTCTGACATCCATTTTGGTCTTTTCTTTCTTTCCTGTCTTTTTAATGACCTCTTGCTTTCTTCATATATGATGTCCTTGATGTCATTCCACAACTCATCTGGTCTTCAGTCATTAATGTTCAACGCAACAAATCTATTCTCAAGATGGTCCCTAAATTCAGGTGGGATATACTCAAGGTTATACTTTGGCTCTTGTGGACTTGTAATTTTCTTCAGTTTCAACTTGAACTTGCATATGAGCAATTGTTCCATAGTTGGCCTCTGGCCTTGTTCTAACTGATGATATTGAGCTTTTCCATTGTCTCTTTTCACAGATGTAGTCTATTTGATTCTTGTGTATTCCGTTGCTGTTTATGTTGGTGAAAAAAGGTATTTGCGATGAAGAAGTCATTGGTCTTGCAAAATTCTGTCAAGCGATCTTCGGTTTCATTTCTATCACCAACGCCATATTTTCCAACTACCAATCCTTCTTCCTTGTCTCCAGCTTTCACGTTCCAATCACCAGTAATTATCAATGCATCTTCTGCGCATGTTTGATCAACTCCAGACTGCAGAAGTTGGTAAAAATCTTCATCTTTGGCCTTAGTGGTTGGTTCATAAATTTGAATAAGAGCCATACTAACTGGTCTTTCTTGTAGGTGTATGGATATTATCCTATCACTGACAGCGTCGTACTTCAGGATAGATCTTGAAATGTTCTTTTTGACGATGAATGCAATGCTATTCCTCTTCAATTTGTCATTTCTGGCAGAGTAGACCATAGGATTGTCTGGATCAAAATGGCCAATACCAGCCCATTTCAACTCATTGATGCCTAGGATGCTGATGTTTATCCATTCCATTTCGTTTTTGATAATTTCCAATTTTCCTAGATTCATATGTCGTACATTCCATGAAGATTACTAATGGATGTTTGCTGCTGTTTCTTCTCATTTTGAGTCTTGCCACATCAGCAAATAAAGGTCTTGAAAGCTTGATTCCGTCCACATCTTTAAGGTCAATTGTGTTTTGTGAAGGCAGTTCTTCACCAGTTGTATTTTGAGTGCCTTCCAACCTGAGGGGCTCATCTTCCGGCACTATATAAGACAGTGTTCTGCTGCTATTCATAAGGTTTTCACTGGCTAATTCTTTTCAGAAGTAGACCTCCAGGCCCTTCTTCATAGTCTGTCTTAGTCTGGAAGCTCTGCTGAAACCTATCTGCCATGGGTGACCCCGGTGGTATTTGAATACCGGTGGCATAGCTTCCAGGATCACGGCAACATGCTAGCCCCCACGGTACAACAAACTGACAAATAAGGAACAAAAATTTTCTTCTTGAATGTTTAAGAGGCTATGATCAGACTATTTTATTCTGAAATCCAAGGAGTTTGTTGGTAACTTGTAACAATTATTATTATTTTATTTCAACAGTATGTGGAAAAATTCTTACAGAGTCAGCAGGAACCATTCAAAGTCCTGGCCATCCAAACATCTATCCCCATGGTATCAATTGTACCTGGCATGTATTAGTCCAACCTGGCCAATTGATTCGTTTGTCGTTCAAAAAATTTCATCTGGAGTTTCATTACAACTGCACAAATGACTATCTGGAAGTTGATGACACTGGCTCTGGGATCTCTCTTGGGAGGTGAGGTTTTTGTGTTGTTGTTTGTTTTAATAACATGAAACCTTCCTGCTTTCTTGCTTCAGTGAAGGATGTTAAAATCCAACCAAGCTGTATTATAAAAACCAGGTGAGATCATTGTGCTTTTCAATGATAATTTCTATTGCTGAAGATAAGCAAGTTGTATCATTACCCCTTTCTTCCTGGCCTTCATTGATTTGTTAAGTTGATATCTAGATCTATCTGTATCTCCATATCCATAAAACCACCATCAAAATCAATATAATGCACATACCCGTTGCCACCAAAACTTTCTTCCTGCCCATTATAATTTCTTCTTTTTGCCTGTCATCTTTATCCAAATAAAGCCATTAATCTACTTTCTATAATTAGAGATTAGTTTGCGTTTTCCAGGATTGTATAAAAATTGAACCATACTATATGTACTCTTTTTTTTGAGTCTGGCTTTTCTTAATCAGCATGATTATTTTGAGATTCGTCTATGTTGTAGGGTGTATCAAGAGTTATTGTTTTTAGGTGCCATGGAGTTGGTTCTGGCTCATAGTGACCTTGTGTACAACAGAATGAAACACTGCCTGGTCCTTCACCATCCTGATAATTGTTGTTATGCTGGAGCCCATTATTGCAGCCATTGTGTCAGTTCATGTTGTTGACAGTCTTCCTCTTTTTTGCTGACCCTCTACTTTACCAAGCATGATGTCCTTCTCCAGGGACTGGTCCCTCCTGCTAACGTCTTGTATATTTATCAGTAGTATTTCATGGTATGGATATTTCACCATTTCTTTATTCACCTGTTGAGGAACATTTACATTATTTTCAGTTTTTAGCTGTTACAGATGAAGCTGTTATGAACATTTCAAATATACTACTTTGTATGAACGTGAGCTTTCATTTCTCTTGGATAAATACCTACGACTAGAATGACTGGGTTATATGGTAGGCTTATGTTTACTTTTTTTCCAAAGTTGTACCATTTTACATTTCCACTAGCAATGCATGAGGGTCCCAATTTCTCCACCGCCTCACCAACACTTATTTTCTGATATTTTGATAATAGCCATTATAGTGGGTGTGAAGTGGTATCTCATTGTGTTTTTGATTTCCATTTTCTAATGACTAATAATATTGAGCATCTTCTCATGTGATTATTGGCCATTTGTATATCTTCTTTGGAGAATTATATACAGGTGGTCCTTGACTTACGACGGGGTTCTGTTCCGACGACTCTGTCGTAAGTTGGTTCTAATGTAAGTCGAATACCTCATTTTTTTTAAAGTTTTCATTATTATTGCCTTTTATTATCAGTATCTTTATAAATCTGACTTTTATTTGTGTTTGGGAGTTGGAAACTGTCTTAGTCATCTAGTCTTGCTACAACTGAAACACCACAAGTGGATGGCTTTAACAAAGATAAATTTATTTCCTCACAGTGAAGTAGGCTAAAAGTCCAAATTCAGGGTATCAGCTTCAGGGGAAGGCTTTCTCTCTCTGTCAGCCTTCTTATCAATCTTCCCCCCAGACTAGGAGCTTCTCTGCACAGGGACCCTGGATCCAAAGGATGCTGTCTGCTCCTGGCACTGCTTTCTTGGTGGTATGAGGTCCCCAACTCTCAGCTTGCTTCCCTTACCTTTTATCTTGTATAAAAGGTGGTGAAGGCCATACCCCAGGGAAACTTCCTTTACATTGGATCAGGGATGTGAACTTAGTAAGGGTGTTACACTCCCACCCTAATCCTCTTTAACATAAAATTACAGTCACAAAATGGAGGACAACCATACAATACTGGGAATCATGGCACAGCCAAATTGACACACATTTTTGGGGGGACATAATTCAATCTGTGACAGAAATATTACATATAAACTTACAGATATATTTTGACATTATATTAGTATATATTACTAACAATAGATGTAAAGGAAAGATTGTAAGTGTGGCTTGTCATATTCAAATATGTCGTAAGTTGGGGACTACCTGTCTTCAAGTTCTTTGCCCATTTTTTTGTTGGGTTGCTTGTCTTTTTGTTGTTGAGTTGTCAGAGCTCTTTATATATTCCGAATATTACACTCTTACAGATAAGTGCTTTCATGTTTTTGACGCTATTGTAAATACTGTTGTTTTTGCAATTTTTATACTGTTGTTCAATGCTAGTGTATAGAGATACAGTTGACTTTTTTCTGTTTTGTTCTTGAATCTGCAATCTCTCTAAACTCACTTATTAGTTTTAATAGCTGTTTTGTAGATTTCTTTGGATTTTCATAGATGCTCATGTTATCTCTGAATTAAGGTAGTTTTATGTGTTCATTTCTAATGTGGATGCCTCCTATTTATTTTTATTGCCTCATTGCCCTGGCTAGAATCGCCATACAAAGTGTAATAGAAGTGGTGAGAATAGACATTTTTGCATTGTTCCTAAACTTAAGAGGGAGATCATTCAGTTTTTCACTATTAAATTTGGTGTAATCTGTAGAATTTTTGTAGATGCCTTTGATCAGGTTGATGAAGTTCACTTTTATTCTTAGATTTTATAAAACATTGATATTGGAGTACGCATCTATTTAGATGATTACAGGTAACCCCCAATTTAGGACATATTCGAATTATGAGGAACCACACTTACTACCGTCTTTTTTTTTTTTGAAACCCTGGTAGTGTAGTGGTTAAGTGCTATGGCTGCTAACCAAAAGGTCGGCAGTTTGAATTCGCCAGACGCTCCTTGGAAACTCTATGGGGCAGTTCTACTCTGTGCTGTAGTGTCACTATGAGTTGGAATCGACTCCACGGCACTGGGTTTTTTGTTTTTTTTTTTATCATATCATTAGTAATATGTACTACACACAATGTTAAAATATGTCTGTAAGTTTATATGTAATAATTTCAACCCACAAATACAAGTAAAGATCAGATTTATAAAGGTATTGATAACAAAAGGCAATAATAGTGAAAACTTAAAAAAAAGAGATATTCAACTTACATCAGAACCGACTTATGACGGAATCATAGGAACAGAATGCCATCGTAAATCGAGGACTACCTGTATATGCTTTTTCTTTTTTAGTCTGTTTATATCCTCAGTTACATTGACTGGTTTTGATGTGTTAAACCAACTTTGGGTTCATGGGATAAGCCCTGCTTGCACATGATGTATTGTCCATACTGTTGGCCTTATATGCTAAAATGTTAAGAGATCTTATGTTCAAGAGGTATATTGGCCTGTAGTTTGCTTTTCTTATATTGTTTTTGTCGGTTTTAGTATTAGAGTGTTAATAGCCTCATAGAATGAGTTGGGAAGTATTCCTTCTTCAGTTTTCTGGAAAAGTTCGTGTAGAATAGATGTTATTTCTTCCCTGTATATTTGATACCATTTGGACCTTTACTTTGGTGAAAAAATTTTTCTCTTCCTTTTTGAATGAGCTTAATTAAGAGTTTGTATCTTTCACAAATTTTGCAAGTTTTGTTTGTCTAATACATTTAAAAATTATTCATAATACCCTCTTATTTTCCCTTTAATATCTGTATAATATGCAGTGATATCACCTTTCTTGTTCCTAATATTGGTAATCTGTGTCTTTTTTTCCTTATCTACCTGACTAGAAGTCTATCAATTTTTTAAAACCTTCTCAAGGAAACACCTTTTTGTTTTATTGATTTTCTAAATTGTTTTTTCTCATTTCTATTTCATTGATTTCTGCTGTGATTTTTATTATTTCTTTTCTGTTATCTACTTTGGAATTTATTTACTCTTTCTAATTTCTTGATGAAAGCTAAGGTCACTGATTTAAGGCCTTTTTTCTTTTCTAATATAGTGCCAAAAGTTTCCCTCTAACTGCTGCTTTTTGCTGTACCACATACATTTTGATATGTAGTGTTTTCATTTTAATTTAGATCAAAGTAGTTTCTATTCCCTTTTGATTGTTTTATCTATTGGTTAATTTAAACAGTATTATGTTCAAAGTAGTTTCTATTCCCTTTTGATTGTTTTATCTTTTGGTTAATTTAAATAGTATTATTTAAGTTTCAAATATTTGAGGATTTTCTTTGAGGATATCTTTCTATAACTGATTTCTAATTTAATTCCATTATGGTCCATTATATGACTTGAATCCCTTCAAATTTATTCAGTTATTTATTGGTCCATAATATGGTATATCTTGGCAAAGATTCTGTGTTCATTTGTAAAGAATGTGTATTCTGATGATCTTGGGTAGAGTGATCTATCAGTGTCAGTTAGGTCAAATTGGTCAACAGTTTTGATCATCTCCTAAATCTTTACTGATTTTTTATCTACTTGTTTTACCAATTATCAAGGGAGGGATGATTAAATCACTGATTACATTGTGGATTTGTCTATTTGCTCTTTGCAGTTCTCTCGGTTTTTGCTTTATGTATTTTGCAGTTATGTTATTAGGTACATAAATGTTTAAGATTGTTATACCATCCTGATGAATTGATACTATTATCATTATGAAATGATTTAAAAATCCCTGTTAATATTCTTTGATCTGCAATCTATTTTGTCTGATATTAATATAGTCACTCCAGCTTTTTTTTTTGAAATAGCATGACATACCTTTTTACATTCATTTGCTTTTTTTTTTTTATTAACTTTTATTAAGCTTCAAGTGAACGTTTACAAATCCAATCAGTCTGTCACATATAAATTTACATACATCTCACTCCCTACTCCCACTTGCTCTCCCCCTCTTGAGTCAGCCCTTTCAGTCTCTCTTTTCGTGACAATTTTGCCGGCTTCTCTCTCTCTCTATCCTCCCATCCCCCCTCCAGACAAGAGTTGCCAACACAATCTCAAGTGTCCACCTGATATAATTAGCTCACTCTTCATCAGCGTCTCTCTCCCACCCGCTGACCAGTCCCTTTCATTTCTGATGAGTTGTCTTCGGGGATGGTTCCTGTCCTGTGTCAACAGAAGGTCTGGGGAGCATGGCCGCCGGGATTCCTCCAGTCTCAGTCAGACCATTAAGTTTGGTCTTTTTATGAGAATTTGGGGTCTGTATCCCACTGATCTCCTGCTCCCTCAGGGGTCCTCTGTTGTGCTACAGTCAGGGCAGTCATCGATTGCGGCCGGGCACCAACTAGTTCTTCTGGTCTCAGGATGATGTAGGTCTCTGGTTCGTGTGGCCCTTTCTGTCTCTTGGGCTCTTAGTTGTCGTGTGGCCTTGGTGTTCTTCATTTTCCTTTGCTCCAAGTGGGTTGAGACCAAATGCTGCATCTTAGATGGCCGCTTGTTAGCATTTAAGACCCCAGACGCCACATTTCAAAGTGGGATGCAGAATGATTTCATAATAGAATTATTTTGCCAATTGACTTAGAAGTCCCTGCAAACCATGTTCCCCAGACCCCCGCACTTGCTCCGCTGACCTTTGAAGCATTCATTTTATCCTGGAACCTTCTTTGCTTTTGGTCCAGTCCAATTGAGCTGACCTTCCATGTATTGAGTGTTGTCTTACCCTTCACCTAAAGCATTTCTTATCTACTGATTAATCAATAAAAAACCCTCTCCCACCCTCCCTCCCTCCCCCCCTCGTAACCACAAAAGTATGTGTTCTTCTCAGGTTTACTATTTCTCAAGATCTTATAATAGTGGTCTTATACAATATTTGTCCTTTTGCCTCTGACTAATTTCGCTCAGCATAATGCCTTCCAGGTTCCTCCAAGTTATGAAATGTTTCACAGATTCGTCACGGTTCTTTATCGATGCGTAGTATTCCATTGTGTGAATATACCACAATTTATCTACCCATTCATCCGTTGATGGACACCTTGGTTGCTTCCAACTTTTTGCTATTGTAAACAGAGCTGCAATAAACATGGGTGTGCATATATCTGTTTGTATGAAGGCTCTTGTATCTCTAGGGTATACTCCCAGGAGTGGGATTTCTGGGTTGTATGGTAGTTCTATTTCTAACTCTTTAAGAAAACGCCAGATAGATTTCCAAAGTGGTTGTACCATTTTACATTCCCACCAGCAGCGTATAAGAGTTCCAATCTCTCCGCAGCCTCTCCAACATTTATTATTTTGTGTTTTTTGGATTAATGCCAGTCTTGCTGGTGTGAGATGGAATCTCATCGTAGTTTTAATTTGCATTTCTCTAATGGCTAATGATCGTGAGCATTTTCTCATGTGTCTGTTGGCTGCCTGAATATCTTCTTTAGTGAAATGTGTGTTCATATCCTTTGCCCACTTTTTGATTGAGTTGTTTGTCTTTTTGTGGTTGAGTTTTGACAGAATCATGTAGATTTTAGAGATCAGGCACTGGTTGGAGATGTCATAGCTGAAAATTCTTTCCCAGTCTGTAGGTGGTCTTTTTACTCTTTTGGTGAAGTCTTTAGATGAGCATAGGTATTTGATTTTTAGGAGCTCCCAGTTATCTGGTTTCTCTTCATCATTTTTGGTAATGTTTTGTATTCTGTTTATGCCCTGTATTAGGGCTCCTAGGGTTGTCCCAATTTTTTCTTCCATGATCTTTATCGTTTTAGTCTTTATGTTTAGGTCTTTAATCCACTTGGAGTTAGTTTTTGTGCATGGTGTAAGGTATGGGTCCTGTTTCATTTTTTTGCAAATGAATATCCAATTATGCCAGCACCATTTGTTAAAAAGGCTTTCTTTTCCCCAATTAATTGACACTGGTCCTTTGTCAAATATCAGCTGCTCATACGTGGATGGATCTATGTCTGGGTTCTCAATTCTATTCCATTGGTCTATGTGCCTGTTGTTGTACCAGTACCAGGCTGTTTTGACTACTGTGGCTGTATAATAGGTTCTGAAATCAGGTAAAGTGAGGCCTCCCACTTTCTTCTTCTTTTTCAGTAGTGCTTTGCTTATCCGGGGCTTCTTTCCCTTCCATATGAAATTGGTGATTTGTTTCTCTATCCCCTTAAAATATGACATTGGAATTTGGATCGGAAGTGCGTTAAATGTATGGATGGCTTTTGGTAGAATAGACATTTTTACTATGTTAAGTCTTCCTATCCATGAGCAAGGTATGTTTTTCCACTTAAGTATGTCCTTTTGAATTTCTTGTAGTAGAGCTTTGTAGTTTTCTTTGTATAGGTCTTTTACATCCTTGGTAAGATTTATTCCTAAGTATCTTATCTTCTTGGGGGCTACTGTGAAAGGGTATTGATTTGGTTATTTCCTCTTCGATGTTCTTTTTGTTGATGTAGAGGAATCCAAGTGATTTTTGTATGTTTATGTTATAACCTGAGACTCTGCCAAACTCTTCTATTAGTTTCAGTAGTTTTCTGGAGGATTCCTTAGGGTTTTCTGTGTATATAATCGTGTCATCTGCTAATAGTGATAACTTTACTTCTTCCTTGCCAATCCGGATACCTTTTATTTCTTTGTCTAGCCTAATTGCCCTGGCTAGGACTTCCAGCACGATGTTGAATAAGAGCAGTGATAAAGGGCATCCTTGTCTGGTTCCCGTTCTCAAGGGAAATGCTTTCAGGTTCTCTCCATTTAGAGTGATATTGGCTGTTGGCTTTGCATAGATGCCCTTTATTATGTTGAGGAATTTTCCTTCAATTCCTATTTTGGTAAGAGTTTTTATCATAAATGGGTGTTGGACTTTGTCAAATGCCTTTTCTGCATCAATTGATAAGATCATGTGGTTTTTGTCCTTTGTTTTATTTATGTGATGGATTACATTAATGGTTTTTCTGATATTAAACCAGCCTTGCATACCTGGTATAAATCCCACTTGATCATGGTGAATTATTTTTTTGATGTGTTGTTGGATTCTATTGGCTAGAATTTTGTTGAGGATTTTTGCATCTATGTTCATGAGGGATATAGGTCTATAATTTTCTTTTTTTGTAATGTCTTTACCTGGTTTTGGTATCAGGGAGATGGTGGCTTCATAGAATGAGTTGGGTAGTATTCCGTCATTTTCTATGCTTTGGAATACCTTTAGTAGTAGTGGTGTTAACTCTTCTCTGAAAGTTTGGTAGAACTCTGCAGTGAAGCTGTCCGGGCCAGGGCTTTTTTTTGTTGGGAGTTTTTTGATTACCATTTCAATCTCTTTTTTTGTTATGGGTCTATTTAGTTGTTCTACTTCTGAATGTGTTAGTTTAGGTAGGTAGTGTTTTTCCAGGAATTCATCCATTTCTTCTAGGTTTTCAAATTTGTTAGAGTACAATTTTTCATAATAATCTGAAATGATTCTTTTCATTTCATTTGGTTCTGTTGTGATGTGGTCCATTCATTTGCTTTTAACTTTTAATGTCTTTCTGTTTAAAGTCGTTTATTGTTGGCAGCGTGTAGTTTGGTTGTGATTTTTTATTCAATCATTCATTATATATTTAATGTGATTATTGATACAAAAAAATTGATATGCATGGTAATAAATATAACATTTTGCTATTTGTTTTTTTATTTATCCCATCTATTCTTCGTTCCTCTTTTCCTGACTTCTTGTGAATTATTTTTATAATTCTTTTTTTTAAATGACTCCACCTCTGACTTATTTGTATAATTCTTTGTCATGTTATTTTATCAAAGGGTTTATAGGACACATATTTAACTTATCACCATCTTCTTTCAAGACATATTATCACACTGTAAGTATAGTATAAGAACCTTACAGCAGTTATACATCCATTTCTCCCCTCCTACCCCTTGTGCATTTCTTTTCGTATACTTTACTTCTATCAAAAAAAATTCTATATGTGTTATAAATTCCACAATACATTGTTATTTTTGCTTTAAACAAATGATTTTTAAAGAGACTTAAATAATAAGGAAAAAGTATTTATATTTACCAGGTAGTTACTATTTTTTGGTGTGGACCCACATTTTAACTTGGTATCAATTTTCTTCTGCTTGAAGGACTTCCATAACACTCCTTGTAGTGCAGGTCTGTTTGTGATGAATTATTTCATTATTTCGTACATTATTTGTATGTTCGAAAGTCTTTATTTTGCCTTCGTTTGTGAAAGATATTTTTGCTGAGTGTAAAACTCTAAGTTGACAGTTGTTGGTTTCCCCAGTACTTTAAAGATGTTACTACAGTGTCTTCCGGTTTGTATTATTTCCTGTGCAAATTTGCTTTTGAATGAGTCTTTTTCTCTCTACATAATGTGTCCTTTTTCCCTCTGGCTTCTTTTAAGATTTTGCTTTTATCACTGTTTTGGAAGCAAGCTTTAGATTTCTTTGGAATCCTGAGTGTCAGGGAATCTTACAGCGTTTTCTCCTGTGGGACCCTCTCTAGGATGCAGCTCATTATGCAGTATAAATATATATATATATATACACAGGCACATATGTATGTATGTATGCATCTATGTTTTTGTTAGGTGTTGTCGAGTCAATTCTGACTCATTGCGACCCTATGTACAACAGAACGAAGCACTGCCCGGTCCTTTGCCAGCCTCACAATTGTTATGCCCATTGTTGCAGCCACTGTGTCAATCCATCTTGTTGAGGGTCTTCTTCTTCTTTGCTAACCCTGTACTTTACCAAACATGATGTCCTCCTCACTGTTTAGGGATAACATGTTCAAAGTATGTGAGAAAAAGTCTTGCCATCCTTGCTTCTAAGAAGCATTCTGGCTGTACTTTTTCTAAGACAGATTTGTTTGTTCTTCTGGCAGTCCATATTATTTCAATATTCTTCTCCAACACCATAATTCAGAGGCACCAATTTTTTTAGCTTTCTTTACTCATTGTCTAGTTTTCACATGCATAGGCGGTGATTGAAAACAATATGGCTTGGGCCAGGTGCACCTTAGTCCTTAAAGCGGCATCTTCAGTTATTAACACTTTAAAAAATTCTCTTGCAGCAGATTTGCCCAGTGTAATATGTTGTCTGAATTCTTGACTGCCTCTTCTGTGGGTGTTGATTGTGGATCCAAATAAAATGAAATCCTTTACAACTTGTATATATAATCATATATGTATATGACTTTCCCGTTTTTCAATTGTTTCAGGCATATTCATTTGTTTCAGGCAGAAGGTTAAATCCTGTTATTATATCTTAGCTGAAAACGGAAGTCTTCTGTTTTTTGATTATTTTCACTTGGTTTTAATTTTCTTTTTTTCTTATTCTTTCCTTTACATTTTTCTTTAACCATTATTGTCTTAAACTTATTTTTTCTGCTAGGGCTGTTCTCCTCCTTCATTTTTTGTTACGATCTTTGTTTCTCATACTTTAAACTTTTACCTTTGTTTTTCTTTGTCTTGTTTTTGTCTCATAACCACTATGAAATTCATCACTTTTTTGGAACGACGTAAAATATAACGATCAATTACAAACTTGGCAGAAATGGGTATATACAGAGACATTTAAAATTAATCCATCTACTTTTATTTTGATCAAGATCTTAAATATTTTTTTAACATGAAATGGCATTCTACACCAAATTTTCTTTCTTTTTCTCATTCAAAAATCAACTCATCCATTTCCTCATATTCCACTCTTTTATCTTGGTTTCTACATTATTGTTATTATTATTTTTACCTATTGCACCATTTGGTCAACTTCATCAAGTGTGCTTTGATTTGAGATTTCTATTTTCTAGTCACTCCTTATAGGTGTTTCTCTAGATAAAAGCTCATATATTACCTTTTAAAACTATAAGTCTACTTTTAGCATTGCTAGAATAGTTTTTCCATTAAAATTTCTTGTTTTTCAGAAAAATCTGGACATGGCTTGGTAATAAATCTTTTACTGCTCCATAGACCTGTACCCTGTTTTTGTCGAGTCGATTCCGACTCATAGCACCAGCTGTTCCAAAATCAATAGCTTCTACCTATATAAGAATTACCATTCCAGGCACTGTTCTAAGCACTTTATATACATTATATTAGCTCATCAAATTCTCAAAACTCTCCTATGAAATAGGTACCATCACCCATTTTAGAGATGGAGAAACTGAACCACAGAGGCTAAGTGACCTGCCCAAAATCATAATGCCTCTAAGTGGTATAGCTGACTATAGAGTCCATGCTCTATGAATTTATGCACCTTGTTTCCCTTTGTTGTGTAAGTTTACTACATTTCTGTTAATAAGTTCATTACCATGCTATATGATAACTTAATATAGCTCATGCTTTCTAATTTTATTAAATTTCTTATACATAACAAGCCACACAGCTAGACCCACATGTAAAACCATTTCAAGGAAGTAATTATGAACAGATGATTTTCGGTAAGCTTGTAAATATTTTCTGCCTGAAATATATTTGTTTTATAAAGTTGATAAAACTTACTGCTGTTGAGTCGATTCCAACTCATAGCTGGCCTATGGAGTGGTAAAAGATTTATTACTTAGCCATGTCTAGATTGTTCTGAAGAACAAAATTTAATCAGAAAAACTATTCTAGCAATGATAAAAGTATACTTATAGTTAAAAAAGGTACTATAAAATTGATATGGGGTATATATTAAAACCCATTATTTTATTTACATGTCCTAATTTTTGGTACATCATTTCAAATGTGCTAAAATTTTTTTAAACCTATGCATTTTTTTTTTTTTTGGAATAGATATTGTGGAAAATCGATCCCACCCTCTCTTACCAGCAGTACCAACTCATTAATGCTGGTATTTGTGGCTGACTCTGACCTGGCTTATGAAGGCTTTGAAATAAACTATGAAGTGATTGATGCATCAAAAGGTAACAAAACAACATTTCAAACTTGGTTTCATTTACTCCATTACAAAACAGTACTAATATTTAAAACATGAGAATACTTGATGCCAAAATTGTTGGCATGCAACGACAGCTATACTTAGAACAACATGTACAGGCTTAAATGCCTTCCTTATTTAAATATAGAGTAATGATTAGGCAATAGCATTGTATTGTGTTAAATTTTCTAGCTTTTATAAACGTACCATGGTTTTGTTCAGGTGTTTCACATCCAGTGACCAAAATTGCTTTCTCAAGAAAGTAGAGTGTGCACATGATTTTCAATTCTTATCTAGTTTTAATGGTCTCATACATTGGGCCTCAAACTACACTGAATATGAGATTAGAATTTGGGGCAAATCGCTTGAACTCTCTGAGCCACTATTTTCTCATCTGTAAAATTAAGGGATTGGATTTGATGGTCTTTGAGACGTCCTCTGATCGACTATGAACACAGTTTTAATTTGCTGCATGAATAAATTAGCTGTATCTTAGCTAATAGACGGTACAGTCAGAACCTCCTGAAAATGCCGTGAAAATCATTGTAACAATATATGCAAAGTGAGACATAAATCTATAACGATGAAAACAACTTTGATAATACTACACTAGTCTATAACATATGATTTAGTACAGCAAGAAACAAGGGCAGGTAAGACGTTAAAGTTAATTTTTAATAAAAAACATTTTTAGGAAGATGAGCTACAAGTAAAATAAAAGTTAGTACTGAAGAAGGAAAGAAAGAAGCTGGACAGAAAAGGAAACTTACAGAGAAAGAAAACAGAAAAGGCAAGTGATAAAAGAGAAGGGGAGAGTGAGGTGGCAAACTGGAAGGACTTCAGCCTGTCTCCCTGTGTGATTATCACTTTTGGCTCTTTTTGGTCCAGACAGGACTGAAATCACCTTCTATTCTCTGGCTTAGGCCTGGCTGGTTACTGTGGTTGTGTCTTTCTTTGGATGAACTTATGTGTCTGACTAAACACAGTCCAACCATCTGTGAATAGCAGCCAGGAAGTCACATGGCACCTACAATTTATCATTCTGTCTGTGTCTGTCACAGCTCTCCCATAGATCAGGACATTAGTGATCTTCTCTCACACATTGCTGAGGGTGATTCCTGCAGGATTGCTCAGGGAAGAGTTGGGCTCAGGAGACTGAAGGAGGGTGAGGTTGAGGACAGAGAGGCCATGAGCCAGCCCTCTAGGGCAGCCTGAGTCAGAATGAGCTGCAGACCTGGAAAGGCCTCTCTTTTCAGTTGCCATTTTATTTTCAATATATTCTGCAGAATAAAAGAGTATCAGGGAAAAACATCAATGGAAACCCAATAATTGGCACTCATTCTATTTTACTGCTCTAACAGAAGCTATTTTCAGAACAAGGATGATCCTGTTTGGTTGTTGGTTTCTAGTTCCTCAACACAACAGGTGTGAGTTTCTCTGCTGAAGTCTTTCCTGTCTTTATCAGATAAAGGTTAAGTTCCCTGATTTGAATGGAGTAACTTATCCATCTGTAGTGCATGCCATGTAGCTATGATATCAGCCCCTAGATATGTGTGTGGGAGCAAAGAAATTGCCTTCTCATCATTACTTTGACTCCCTCCTTCATCATTTTGTTTTTGCCTTCATCCAGATGTGTCTGGGGAAATAGAAATGAAGGAACTGATAAGTAAAATATTAGTAGATAGACACTCTTAAGAATTTCTTAGTAACTGATTATGAGACTAGGTTTGAAATGTTTGCTAATTTAAAATATATAATATTTGAATATTGAGATAATATAAGTTATTAGTTAACCTTACTAATTTAAATATATTAGTGTCTATTGCATGCATGCAAATACGATACTTATAAGAGGGGACTTTAAAAAGTATAAACAAGAACAGAAAAATTTACCTGGTACATTTTCAACTTTAAAATTAAATTAAAGCCTATATAACATGTAGTCCAATGTTTTTCAAACTATAATTCATAGCTCATTAGTGGGTCCTGAAATAAATTTATTAGGTTACTACCTGCATTTGTTAAAAAAGTATAGAATATAATATAAATGAATAGGACAGAAAATATCAGAGTTTATGAAAGTTAGGTGAGTGCTGCTTCATGAAACTTCTCTTTGCAATATCTGTGTGTGTGTGTGTCTGCGTGCAACCCAAGTTGATGTAAATATGTATTTCTTTTTACTGTGTGTCTCAGTCAAGAAAGTTTGAAGACACTGATCTAGTCCAACTGTGTTATTTCATAAATAAGGGAGATTGAAATTCAGAATGGTGAATTTATCTTCCCAAGAACCTGTAGCTAATTGGTTTAAAAGACAAAGTAGGAGGTGGAGCAAGATGAGGAAGTGAGTAGAGGCTCCCATTTACTCCCCCAGCAGCTAACCCACTGAACAACAAATAAAAACAAGTACAGACTAAAATAAAAAAAGCTCTGGACAGCAGTTGAGATGTGGGAGAGCTGGGGTGAGTTCAGAAGTGGGGGAGACGAGGAGTGGGAACGGCACAGAACCCGGGGGAACCTACCTGCTAACATTGGGTGTGCTCGCTCATTGCAACCATTTTGGGATGGGGCTGGGTAACACCCCAAACAGAGAAAACAGAAAAGGAGCTAATCTGGGGAAGCTATAATTTAATTTTCTTTATTGTGCTTTAGGTGAAATTTTATAGAGCAAATTAGTTTCTCATTAAGCAATTAATGCACAAATTGTTTTTTGACATTGGTTGCCAACCCCATGACATATCAACACTCCCCTCTTCTCCACCCCGGGTTGCCTATTTCCATTTGTCCAGTTTTCTTGTCCCTTCCTGCCTTCTCGTCTTTGCTTTTGGGCTGGTATGCCCATTTAGTCTCGTATACGTGATTGAACTATGAGGGATGTTCCTCACATGTGTTATTGTTTGCCTTATAGGCCTGTCTTCATCTTTGGTGAAAGGATGAACCTTGGGAGTGACTTCAGTACTGAGTTAAAAGGGTGTCTGGGGGCCATACTCTTGGTAACCAGGCACCATCTAGTTGCTCTGGGCTCAGCCTGGTGGAGGTTGTGGTACTTGCAGTCCATTAGTCCTTTGGACTAATCTTTCTCTTGTGTCTTTGGTTTCGTTCATTTTCCTTTCCTCCAGCCAGGATGGGACCAGTAGGTGTATCTTGGATGGCTGCCCACAAGCTTTTAAGACCCCAGATGCTACTCGCTACAGTTGGATGTAGAACATTTTTACAAACTATCTTATGCCAATTGAGCTAGATGTGTCCCCCAAGACCATGGTTCCCAGCCCTCAATCTAGTAACTTGTTCCCTCAGGGAGTTTGGATATGTCTGTGAAGCTTCTATGACTTTGCCATGGTCAAATTGGGCTGACTTCCCCAGTGTTGTGTACTGTGTTACCCTTCACCGAAGTTACCGCTTATCTACTATCTAGTTAGTGGTTTTCCCTCCCTACCATTCCCTTCCTTTGTAACCATAAAAGATTGTTTCTTTCTGTGTGTAAACCTGTTCAAGAGTTTTTATAATAGTGGTCTCACATAGTATTTGTCCTTTTGTGACTGCCTTCTTTCACTTAGCATACTGCCCTCCAGATTCATCCCTGTTGTGAGATGTTTCATAGATTCATCATTGTTCTTTATTGTTACATAGTATGCCCTTTATTTATTTTTCCTGACTCATTGCTCTAGCTAGGACTTCCAGCACAGTGTTAAATAGGAGTGATGATAAAGGGAATCCTTCCTTGTCTTGATCCTGTTCTTAGGGGGAATATTTTCAGCCTTTCTTCATTAAGAGTGATGTTGCTGTTGGTTTTGTTCCGATGCCCTTTATTATGTTGAGAAATTTCCCTTCTATGCCTATTTTATTGAGAGTTTTTATCAGGAATGGGTTAGACTTTATCAAATGCCTTTTCAGCATCAATTGAGATGATCATGTGACTCTTTTGTTTTATTTATGTGGTGGATATGTTGATTGATTTTATAATGTTGAACCACCCTTGCACACCTGGTATGAATCCCACTTGGTCATGGTGTATTATTTTTTGATATGATGCTGAATTCTATTGGCTAGAATTTTGCTGAGAATTTTTGCATCTATATTCCTGAGAGATATTGGTCTGTAATTTACTTTTTTTGTGGTATCTTTTCCTGGTTTTGATAGCAGGGTTTTGCTGAGTTCATAGAATGAATTTGGAAGTGTCCCTTCATTTTCTATGTTCTGAAATAGTTTGAGTAGTACTGGTGTGAGGTCTTTTCTGAATGTTTGGTAGAATTTTCCAGTGAGACCATGTGGGCCAGGACTTTTTTGTTGTTGTTGGAAGTTTTTTTTTTTTTTGATTACCTTTTCAATCCCTTCTCTTGTTATGGGTCTGTTCAGATTTTCTACCTCAGTTTGCATTAATTTAAGTAGGTAGTATGTTTCTAGAAATTTGTCTACTACCTCTAGGTTTTGAAATTTTTTGGAGTATAGTTTTTCATAGCATTCTGTTATGGTCTTTTTATTTCATTTGGGTCTATTGTAATGTTACTCATTTCATTTCCTATTTGGCTTATTTGCTTCCTCTCCTCTTTTTCTTTTGTTTGGCCAATGGTTTGTCAATTTTGTTGATTCTTTCAAAGAACAAACTTTTGGTTTTGTTGATTCTTTCTATTCTCTGTTTCATTTATTTCTACTCTGGCCTTTATTCCTCTCTTCTGGTGGTTGTGGGCTTCTTTTGCTGTTCCCTTTCTACTTGTTTGGATTGTAGGGCTAACTTTATTTTATCCCTTTCTTCTTTTTTGATGTGTGCATCTATAGCTATAAAATGACCTCGAAGTACTGCCTTTGCTGTGTCCCAGAGTTTTTGGTGTGATGTGCTTTCATTCTTATTTAATTCTAGAAATTTTTTGATTCTATCTTTGATTTCTTCTATCAGTGGTTTTTAAGCAAGGTATTATTCAGTTTTCATGCATTTATTATTTTTTTCCTTGCTCTTCCCATTATTAATTTCTACTTTTATGGCATTGTGAACAGAGAAGGTGCTTTGTATTATCTCAGTGTTTTGGATTTTGTTGAGGGTTGCTTTGTGGGCTGAGATATGGTCTATTCTGGAGAATGTTTCATATGCATTGGAAAAGAATGTATACTTTACTGCTATTGGATGGAGTGTTCTATATATGCCTATGAGGTCAAGATAGTTGACTGTGGCCTTTAGATCTTCTGTATCTTTGCTGAGCTTCATTCTAGATGTTCTGTCCTTTACTGAGAGTAGTGTGTTGAAGTCTCCTGCTATTATTGTGGAACTATCAATTTCTCTTTTTAGTGCTGTTAGAGTATGTTTTATGTATTTTGGAGCCCTGTCATTGAGTGCATAGGTATTTATTATGGTTATGTTCTCATGGTGGATTACCCCTTTAATCATTATATAATGTTATAGCCTAATTTTTTTTTAAGGCAGTGCAAATTGGCCATGGGAGTTTGTAGGCCATACAATTTGCAGGGGGCAAAGGGAGATCACGGTGCTGCAAGAGTGCCATTGAATCTCACTGAGACCTGAAATGGACACACACTGGGACTAGAAGGAATAGCAAAGGAAACAGATTGAGGGTAATATTTCAGACTGATGGGACACAGAGGAAAACATCCCACTGTGGGACACTGTGGGCAAGTCTGTGCAGGGGCACCCATGAGGGAAAAACATAGACAGCCCCTCACTTTTGCCACAGGAAAGTTGAGCCCTACTGCTTACATCAGCATCAGCAGCCATCTAACTCCCCTCCCACACACACATATTGAATTCCAGAGATCAAGCAACCAGAACTCCTGAATCAATGCTGAAAAAGAGTTTCTAGTCATTCTCACAGAAGATACCAAACCGGCTGTGGCTGGGTTGATTCTGACTTATAGTAATCCTGTGGAGCTGAGAGGAGTGGCCCTATGGAGTTCTCAGGGCTGTGAGTCTTTGAGGAGGTGGGCTGAGGAAACTTTGTCCCACAAAAAACAAGAAATGAAAATCACAAACCAACATTCTTTATGAAAATAGGTGCAAAAATTTTCATCAAAACCCTAGCAAACAAACTTCAGCAACATATCAAAAGAATCATACACCATGATCAAGAGGGATTCATACCAAGATTACAGGGGTGGTTCAATGTTAGAAAACCCTTCAATGTAATCCACCACATAAGTAATACAAAGGGACACAATAACATGATCATATCAATTAATGCAGAGAAGGCATTTAATAAAATTCAACACCCTTTCCCGATAAAAACTCTCAACAAACTAGGAAAAGAAGGAAAAATTTCTCAACATAATTAAGGGTGTAGATGCAAAACCAACAGCCAACATTATACTCCGTGGAGAAAGGCTGAGAGCCTTCCCTTTGAGAATGGGAATGAGACAAGGATGCCCATTATCACCACTCTTACTCAACATTGTATTGGAAGTTTTAGCTAGAGCAAAAAGACAAGAAAGAGAAATAAAAGCTATCCAAATTGGAAAGGAAGAAGTAAAGCTATCTCTATCTGTCAGATGACATGATTCTATACATAGAAGACCTTAACGATTCCACAAGAAAATTAAAGAAGAATTTAGCAATGTTTCAGGGTACAAGATCAACACACAAAAATCAGTTGGCTTCCTCTATGCTAACAAAGACAACTCTGAAAAAGAAATCAAGAAAACAATACCATTTACAATAGCCCCCAAATTGATAAAAATATCTAGGAATTAACCTAACCAGAGACATAAAAGACATAAAATGAAAATTACAAAAGGCTACTACAAGAGACTAAGAGACCTACAAAAAAGGAAAGATATCCTGTACTCACGGATTGGAAGACCTAGCATAGAGAAAATGTCAACTCTACATAAATCAATCTACAGATAAAATGCAATCCCGATACAAATCCCAACGCCATTCTTTACTGAAACGGAAAAACTAATGACCAACTTCATATGGAAACGAAAGAAACTGCGAATAGCCAAAGCAATATTGAAGAAAAAGAAAGCAGGAGGAGGCTTCAAACTCTCTGATATCAAAACATACTATACAGCCACTGTAATCAAAACTGCCTGGTATTGGCTCAAGGATAGACACATAGACCAGTGGAATAGAATTGAGAACTCAGAATTAAACCCAGCCGTCTATGGACAACTGATTTTTGACAAGGGGACAAAGTCCATTCAGTGGGACAGAAACAGTCTCTAATAAACAGTGCAGGCAAAACTGGATAACTGTCTGCAGAAAAATGAAATGGGCCCCATATCTCACACCATACACAAAAACTATCTCAGAATGGATCAAAGACCCAAATGTTAAATCTGAAACATAAAATTCCTGGAAGACAACATAGGAAGAAAACTACGAGACCTAATCTTCTGTAAAAGCAGGGTAACAAACATTACAACAAATGCCTGAATAGAAAAAGAAAAAATAGATAAATGGGACTTATAAAAATTAAAATATTATGCTCATCAAAAGACTTCATTAAAAGAGTAGACAACCTACAAACTGTGAAAAAAATCTTCAGAAACAACTTGTTTGATAAGAATCTAATCTCTAAAATCTATACAAAACCACAACAACTCAACAACAAAAAGACAACGCAATTACAAAATGGGCAAAGGACATGAACAGAATCTTCACCAAAGAGGACATTTAAGCATCAAAGAAAAATAAGAAAATATGCTCATTATCATTACCCATTAACCCAGTGCTGTTGAGTCGATTCCAACTCATAGTGACCCTATTGGACAGAGTAGAACTGCCCCATAGAGTTTCCAAGGAGCACCTGGTGGATTCGAACTGCCGACCCTTTGGTTAGCAGCTGTAGCACTTAACCACAAGAGATGCAAATCAAAACTACAATGATTACCACCTTACCCAGGCGAAAGTGGCACTGATAAAAACAAAACAAAACGAAATACAGATGACAACAAATGTTGACAAGGATGTAGGGAGATTGGAACACTTTTCCATTGCTGGTGGGACTGTAAAATGATACAACCACTGTGGTAAATGGTATGGTGTTTTCTCAAAAAAAACTAGAACTACCCTGTGATCTAGCAATCCTACTCCTAGGCATATACCCTAGAGACTTGAAAATAATGGCACAAACAGTCATATCACACCCATGTTCATCAAAGTGCTATTTACAATAGCAAAAAGATACACACAGCCAAAGTACTCATCAATGGATGAATGAATAAACAAATTGTGATACATACATATGATGGAATACTACAAAACCATGAAGAACGATGATGAGTCCACTAAACATATTATAACATGGATGGACCTGTAGGGCATAATGTTAAATGAAATAAGTCAAGCATATAAGGACAAATATTGTATTATAACAAGACAAAAATAGATACAGACAGACCAATGTTCATTGGTGGTTATCAGTGAGGTAGGAGGAGTATGCTTTAGACTGTAGAGATTACTTATTTTTGGTGATAAGAAAAGTAACACTGAAAGCTGATGTAGTGAGCATAGCACAACCAAATAAAAACGAGTGTTTGATCACATACGGATGGGTATAGGCAAATTGGTATTTGGGTAGGTACAGGTATGAACATAGGTGAGAACAAATAGAAGTACCTAAATACAGATATGTAGGTGCAGGCACACATATTCATTAAAGACACCAATATGGATACTCCTTAGACATAACAAAACACCTTCCAACATTAGTTTTCTGGAGTTGAAGGCTTAGGGACAATTCAGTCAACTGACATAACATAGTTCTCAAAAATCAGGATCCGCACCCTAGTGAAGTGGGTAGCATCTGGGGTCTTAAAAGCTTGCAAGTGGCCATTTAAGACACAACTATAGGTCTCTATTCACCAGGAGCAAAACAGTAAGAAGAATCAAAAACGCAGAGAAGAAACAAGACTACCTGAGCCACAATGTCATCTATCCTGAGACCAGAAGAATTAGATGGTGCCCAACTACTACCACTGACCATTCTGACCAGGGTCCAAATAGTTGGTCCAGATAGATGGGAGAAAAATATGGAGCAGAAATCAAATTCTTATTAAAAAAAAAAAAAAAAGACAAATTGAAACGGTAGAGAACAGTGGACTCCCTGAGTCTGTTGTCCGGAGACGCTCTTTAAGCCTAGAACTGGGTCTGTCACCTGAGATTGCCTTTTTAGAGAAATAGCAGTGGCACACAAAATAAAGGATATTACCCATAAGATCGGTGCCCTACTTAAAAGCTGTCAATATGAGACCAAAATGTCAACAATTACTCAAAAGCAAAGATGAGAGGATAAGAGGGCAGGGAAACTAGAGTACTAGAAAGGGAACAAACTGAAACAAAGAGAATGCTGACACATTGTGTTAAATGTAACTAATGTCACTGAATAATTTGTGTGGAAATTGTCAAATGGGAACCTAACTTGCTGTGTAAAATTTCATCAAAAACTCATTAAAATATTATTAAAAAAAAAAAAAAACGCTAAAACAATTAGGTCCAAACATCTAAGCCATTTCTTTTGCCATGTGCATTAGCTCTTGGAAGTGCTGTAGATGAATTGCACATAGTGTGTGCGATAACATTCAATTCAGTGCTGCAGTGCAGCTCTGGTAGACTTTTCATATTTCTACTAAGAGCAGAGCTTCACAAATGTCCAAGGAAATGCCTGAGAAATATCAGAATCACATTAATACAGGGTTAAATGTGAGTCCTACTGGACTTCCTCATTCTTAACACAGAGATCCAGCCCAGTCCCCAGAGGATACTCAGTGTTGTATTTCATCAGTCATCCTGGAATGAGCCCAGAAGAGGCATCCAGGAGCAAAGAGAAGCCCAGAAATCCTTATTACCAGAAGGGTTGTTGAGACAAGGACCTTCCTCCTCCAGAGCTGACAGAGCGAGAAAGCCTTTCCTTAGAGCCAGCTCTCTGAGTTCAGGCTTCTAGCCTCTGAAAGAGTGAGAAAATAAATGACTATTTGGTAAAGCCATCCACTTGTGGTACTTCTCTTATGGTCCCCCCCCCAAAAAAAACCCCACTGCCATCGAGTCAATTCCAACTCATAGTGACCCTAAAGGAGCGCCTGGTGGATTTGAACTGCTGACCCTTTGGTTAGGAGCCATAGCACTTAACCACTATGCCACCAAGGTTTCCCTTCTGTTATAGCAGCACTAGATAAACAAGACGGAATTTGGTACCAGAAGAGTGGGATGCTGCTCTAACAGATACCCACCACGTGTCTGTCAGTTTGCCATACCGTAGTGGCTTATGTGTTGTGGAGACACTGGAAGCTTTGACACTGGTACTTCAAATACCAGCAGGGTCACCCTTGGTGGACAGGTTTGAGTGGAGCTTCCAGGCTAAGACAGACTAGGAAGAAGGACCTGGCAGTCTACTTCTGGGGAAAAAACTGGCCAGTGAAAACCTCTTGAATAGCAACGGCACAGTGTATGCTATGCTACAGTGCTGTAAGATAAGCCGCTCAGGTTGGATGCAAAATATGACTGGGGAAGAACTGCCTCCTCAAAGTAGAGTCGACCTTAATGATGTGGATGGAGTCAAGCTTTCAGGACCTTCCTGGCTGATATGGCATGACTCAAAATGAGAAGAAACAGCTGCAAATACCCATTAATAGAAGAAATGTAGAACACATGAAGTACAAATCTAGGAAGATTGGAAGTTGTCAAAAATGAATTGGAATGCATAAAGATCGATATCCAAGGCATTAGTGAGCTGAAATGAACTGGTATTGGCCATTTTGAATCAGACAGTCATATGGTCTACTGTGCCAGGAGTGACAAATTGAAGCGGAATGACATCACATTCATCGTCAAAAAGAACATTTCAAGATCTATCCTGAAGTACAATGCTGTCAGTGATAGGATAATATCCATACACATACAAGGAAGACCAGCTAATATGATTATTATTCAAATTTACACACTAACCACTAAGGCCAAAGATGAAAAAATGGAAGATTTTTACCAACTTCTGTGGTCTGAAATTCATCAAACATGCAATCAGGATGCATTGATAATTACTGGCTATTGGAATTTGAAAGTTGAAAACAAAGAAACAGGAACAGCAGTTGGAAAATATGACCTTGGTGATAGAAATGACACCAGAGATCTCATAATAGAATTTTGGAAGACCAACGACTTTTTCATTGCAAATACTTTTTTCAGCAACATAAATGGCAACTATACACGTGGGCCTCACTGGATGGAATGCACAGGAATCAAATCGTCTGCGTCTGTGCAAAGAGACAATGGAAAAGCTCAATATCATCAGTCAGAACAAGGCCAGGGGCCATCTGTGGAACAGACCATCAATTGCTCATATGCAAGTTCAACCTGAAACTGAAGAAAATCAGAGCAAGTCCAAGAGAACCAAAATATGACCTTGAGTATACCCCACCTGAATTTAGAGACCATCTGAAGAACAGATTTGATGCATTGAACACTAGTGACCGAAGACCATACGAGTTGTGGAATAACATCAAGGACATCACACATGAAGAAAGCAAGAGGTCATTAAAAAGACAGGAAAGAAAAGGCCAAAATGTATGTCAGAAGAGACTCTGAAACTTGCTCTTGAGTGTCGAGTAGCTAAAGCAAACAGAAGAAATGATGAAGTAAAACAGCTGAACAGAAGATTTCAAAGGGCAACTCAAGAAGACAAAGTAAAATATTATAGTGAAATGTGCAAAGACCTGGAGATAGAAAACCAAAAGGGCAGAACACACTCAACATCTCTGAAGCTGACAGCACTGAAGAAAAAATTCAAATCTTGAATTGCAATATTGAAGGATTCTATGGGGAAAATATTAAAGCATTGAAAATACTAAAGACGTGGAAAGCATCAAAAGAAGATGAGAGAAATACACACAGTCACTGTATCAACCATTTCAGGAAGTAGCATAGGATCAAAAACCAATGGTACTGAAGGAAGAGGTCCAAGCTGCACTGAAGGCATTGGCGAAAAACAAGGCTCCAGCAACTGATGGAATACCAATTGAGGCATTTCGACAAACCAGTGTAACACTGGAGGTACTCATCCATCTATGTAAAGAAATTTGGAAGACAGCTACCTGGCCAACAGACTGCAAGAGATCCATATTTGTACCCATTCCAAAGAAAGGTGATCCAACAGAATGTGGAAATTATTGAACAATATCATTAATATCGCACACAAGTAAAAATTGGCTAAAGATAAAAGTGACTGTAGTTCATCAACATGGGACTGCCAGAAATTCAAGCTGGATTCAGAAGGGGATGTGGAACAAGGGATATATCATTGCTGATGTCAGATGGATCCTGGCTGAAAGCAGGGAATACCAGAAAGATGTTTACCTGTGTTTTATTGACTATGGAAAGGCATTTGACTGTGTGGATCACAATAAATTATGGATGACATTGCAAAGAGTGGGAATTCCAGAACAATTAATTGTGCTCATAAGGAACCTGTACATAGAAAAAGAAGCAGTCACTCAAACAGAACAAGGGGATACCGCATGGTTCAAAGTGAAGACAGGTGTGCGTCAGAATTGTATCCTTTCACCATACCTATTCAAACTGTATGCTGAACAAATAATCCGAGAAGCTGGACTATATGAAGAACAGGGCATCAGGATTGGAGGAAGACTCATTAACAACCTGTGATATGCAGACGACACAACCTTGCTTGCCGAAAATGAAGAGGACTCAAAGCACTAAAGATGAACATCAAAGACTACAGCCTTCAGTATGGATTACACCTCAACATAAAGAAAACAAAAATCCTCACAACTGGACCAATAAGCGGCATTACGATAAATGGTGGAAAGATTAAAGTTGTCAAGGATTTCATTTTACTGGGATCCACAGTCAATGCCCATGAAAGCAGCAGTCAAGATATGGGCAAATCTGCTGCAAAAGACCTCTTTAAGCTGTTAAAAAGCAAAGATGTCACCTTGAAGACTATGGTGCCCCTGACCTGAGCCATGATGTTTTCAATTGCCTCATTTGCAGGTGGAAGCTGGGCAATGAATATGGAAGTCTGAAGAAGAATTGATGTCTTTGAATTGTGGTGCTGGTGGAAAATATTGAATACACCATGGACTGCCAGAAGAATGAAAAAATCTGTCTTGGAAGAAGTACAACTAGAATGCTCCTTAGAGGCAAGGGTGGTGAGACTTTGTCTCACATACCTTGGACATTGGACATGTTATTGGGAGGGACCAGTCCCTGAAGAAGGACATTAAGCTTGGTAAAGTAGAGGGTCAGTGAAAAAGAGGAAGACCCTCAATGAGATGGATTTACACAGTGGCTGCAACAATGGGCTCGAGCATAACAATGATTGTGAGGGTGGTGCAGGACTGGGCAGTGTTTTTGTTTTGTTGTACACAGGGACACTGTGAGTTGGAATTGACTCAATGGCACCTAGCTCACAACACAAAATGTGGCAGCAGTTTTAGAGCTGGGTAATGGGTACAGTCTGGAAGAGTTTGAAGGTGCTTAATAGTAAAAGCCTAGATTGCTTCATAGGGACTCTTGGTAGAATCATGGGTGTCAAATGCAATCCTGATGAGGACTCAAAAGGAAATGAGGAGAGTTATAGAGAAAGTCTCCATCATTTTAGAGAATACTTACGGTGCCAGCAACAGAGTGTTGCTGGAAGTGTGGACATCAAATGTGCTTCTGGTGAGGCTTTAAAAGAAAATGATGACTATGTGATTGGGCAATGGAGGAAAGGCGATGCTTTTTATGCAGTGGCAAAGTACTTGTTTGAATTATGTTCAATGTTTGTTGGAAGGTAGAACTTGTAAGTGATGAACTTGGATATCTGGCAAACAAGATTTCTAAGGAAGATCTTGAGGGGGCTGCGTGGTTTCTCCTTGCTGCTTATGGTAAAATGCGAGACAAAAGAGAAGGACTTAAAAATGAACGGTACAAAATGAAAACAAAGCTTAAAGATATGGAAAATTCTGTTGTATGATCTAATGACACATGTCCTAGAATGTCCACCACGACTACGCAGTTTTTGTTAAAGAGATTAAGCCTGTGACTGATGGACCTAACAAACTACTACAGCAGAAAATCCATCAGCTTAGACTGAAGGGGACAGGAAAGAATGCTGCCTGCCGCTTGGAATTCTACAGTCAGGAAACAGGCCAAAGGAGCTGTATCTGTTGTCCTCCAAGAGTAGAAAAAGACCAACCCTGGAACAGCTTGGAGATCAGCAGAACTGTTGGAAGGAGCATGGGAAACAGGGCCTTCTCACTCTCAAAGAGTGGGGCCGTAGTTGCCTGAATCTCAAAGGATGGGGTCACAGCCTCCTAGGTTTCAAAAAGTTGAATTTTCTCCAATTCAGTTCTGGAGCATGAGTCTGGTGTTAAAGTGTGCCACAGAGTTGAGACTGCCCCCCAAACCTGACGGGACAGGGCTGCCATGCCCAAGGGGTAGAAGAACTGAGCCTGACGCGGCCAAGGGCTTGGGGTTGACATTTAGATGGACTAGGAGAGTGGGGCCAACTGCCCAATGCCAAGAAAACAGAGTTGCCTTCCCCGTGGATCTGGAAGGTGGAGCTGAAGCCCAGGGCCAAGGGGTCCCACCCAGAATCCAGAGAGTATGGCCCTTGCCTAGAGTCTGGAGGGCAGGGCCCAGATGATCACAGAGAACAGAAGATTATTTTAAAGCCTTAAGAGCTAATGTGAATTGTTCTGCTGGGTTTTGGACTTACTTGGTGCCTGTTATCCCTTCTTTCATTCCAATTTCTCCCATCTGTTATGGAAATGTTTACCTTGTGCCTGTTCCAGCACGATACTTTGGAAACAGATAACTTGTATTCTAGATTTCTCAGGTTCAAAGGTTTCCCAGGATGGAATATGCCTGAAGTCTCACCCATGTTTGATTTAGATGACTCAAAAGATGAGATTTGGGACTTGGAATTAATTTAAGGCATTTGGGATGATGTGATGGAGTGGATGTGTTTTGCATGTGGCAAAGGCATGAATTTTGGGGGGCCAAAGGGTGGAATGTTATGGATTGAATTATATCCTCCCAAAGTATGTGTTGTAGATCCTAACCTCCATGCCTGTGGTTATAATCCCACTTGGGAATGGTTTTTCTTTGTCATATTAATGGGGCAGGATTAGTGTAGGAGGTATCTTGAGTTAATCTGTCTTGAGATATGAAAAGAGGCTGAACAAGGAAGCAGAGAGAGAGATAGGGTAAGATAGATGCCAAGACACATAGAATGCTCCAAGGAGCCAGGAAGCAGAAGCTGAAGAGACAAGGACTTTCCTCTAGATCTGACAGGGAGAGGAAACCTTCCTCTTGAGCCAGCCCTCTGAATTTGGAGTTCTAGCCTCCTAAACTGTGAGAAAGTAAATTTCTGTTTGTTAAAGCCATCCATTTGTTGTATTTCTGTCATAGCAGCACTAGATAACTAAGATAGTTTCTTTAGAAGAAATGAGTTCTATTTCTCTTTTAAAATTTGAATCCTGAAGGGCAGTATGCTTAAACTCTAGTGTTCTTAAGAAACTTGGGATGGGGCTTTCTTGTTACAAATTCTGGTATGAGGGCTACACCCAGAAATTCTGATTAAAATAATTTTAGGGTACATTATCACCAAGCAATTCAAGTGGTTCTAATGAAACTTCATCTTTGTAGCACATCAGAGACTCTGAAAGTTCAGGCCTCACTACATAAATTGCCATAGAATTACAACTGGGGTGTAAAAGTTAATTGGACCATAGCCATTCATGGTAGAAAATACAGTGAAAGGAATACTAGAGGGAAGACCAGAAGCCTTTGGTTCTAGCCCCAGCCCTGATAACTAACTTTGATGCTTTCAGGCAAGCCACGAGCCTCTCCGATTCTTTATATACATCTTAATATTTTATATTTTCTACTAAGAGCTGTTCAGATATTTACCTCCCTAAAATGTGTTTAGTAGGCCTATTAATCTTTTAAATATTTATTTTTTGTAGGTCATTTTTTTCTCTTATTTTTATACTTGTTGGTGTCCCAGCACATCCCAGCTCAGTAGATTATCTTATTTATCTCAGTACATTATCCCAGCTCAGTAAATTATCTAGTTTAATTTATTATACTTCTTAGTCCTTAGAGTGAAAATGCCACACCAAAAATTTAATCTTAATATCCATAGTTCCCTGCTCTTCTTCATTCCCAAATTGACTTTTTTTGCGGAGAGAAACCAGGGATTATTAAAGAGCACAGGATTTTGGAAGGGAGGACTTGGGTTCAAATTTTATCTTAGCCTTGTCTTAACTAGGTGCTTTTTAAGAAAGTAACCTCTGGTAGCTGTAGATTCTTCATCACCCCCTCTCTAAAAAGTGAGAGGGTAATGATAACACCTGATTGTCTCACAGCCTTGGGGAAAATAAAGCAAGACGTTCTATGTGAAAGTTACTTAATCGCTGTAAAGCACCATAATATTCCCAGGTTTGAAAGTATAATTGCTGATATCTAAGCACAATTTTGCAACATCTGCTTTAGTGAGTTAGTTCATATTCGTATTCATTTGGAATGATCATTTGTGAGGGAACAGTAATGACTGTGACCACACAGCAGCAAATTACAGCAAAATGGTAGATTTTGACTACGAAAGCTTTTTCCTTCCTAAGAGAGAACATGAACCTATAATTACATATTCCCCAAAGTCTTCACTTTGAGGAATGTTGAGCCAAATACGTCAATAGAAGCTGACGATGCTTCCTGGGTTGACTATTTATTTGGCCTGTATCTAGAAAACCTGAGGACATATGCATCTATGTACAAAACCAAAAGTTTCTCAAGTTCTTTGAGAAAGCACAGCCTATACACTGACTTAATGTAGTTGATCACATAAGCTATCCCATAAGGCCAGCAGGGAGATGTACTCCTCTAACCACAGTTTCAACTTATCCTACCCCTCTGGCTCAAATCTGATGGGATTGATATCATCATTCTTTGCGGGTTGGAGGATTATCCATGTTTCTGATTTTCCCCTTTGATAATGAGCTGAATGCCATGTTAGAAAAACTTATTTTAAAATGCTTAATGGAGGCAGAGATGTATTGTGACTTTTAGAAAAAATCTAATTTTGTGATTTTTGTAATGGTCCACAGAGGATGCTTTTATATTTCTCTTTACTGTTTTTTTTTTTTTTTTTTTTTTGAGTTGGTTAGAAAGAAAGATATGTGAGTCCTGCCAGCAGTTGTCTTTGACCTTCAGAGATGTGCTTTGCCATTGCTAGTTCAGATGAATATAATGGGTAGAAGAAAAGTACTTTTCTTCTTCATCTCTTTGTAAATGTTCTCAGATCATAATAAAGGGCAAACGCTATTGGATACTAGTTTTCCTTTAGCAATTAAAGGTCAAACGAAAGGCATAGAAACATTTTTATATTTTCATTTTGTATTGATGTACTAGGCATCATGGCAACACATGGATATCCTTTTGTCTAAACATTCAAATTTAATTATTTGTGCTTTGTTGCAAGGCCTAAGAGGAAACCAAAGCCTAGAATTGATATTTCTTGGTATTATTGTTCTAGAAAGAGCCATGTATACTCAAGGGAAGAAAACAAACACTGTACAGATTTCAATGTTAGGTAAGAGGAGTTAGTAACCTTTGAAAAATAGATACATTGTGTTCAGAGAACTATTTTTTGTTTCTATAGCATTAGCCATTTGAATGTCATAAAACTCCAATCAAATGTTAAAGTTAAATATTATGTATAATACTTATTGCAGAGACAACTTCTCTATACATTTTAATTTTATTTATTATTTATTAAATATCTGACTTATTGGATTTTCTCTAGCGAGCTTAACCTGTCTTTGCACAAAACTTCCAAACTTTTAATGTACCATAAATTCTTTTTTTTTTTTTATGTAACATAGATTTTTATTCTGTAATTTAGTAGAATAAAATTCATCCATGGTTTTAACAAATGTTATATGCATTTGATCACCACTCCAATAAAAATATAGAACCCTTCTACCACCCCAGAAAATATCCTAGTGTCCCTTTGGTCAGTCTCCTCCAAATCGTCCATCTCAGCAGCTAAGGATCTGATTGCTCTCATTATAGATTAACTTTGCCTCTTCAAAAGGTAAATATGCATGGCAGCACTGAGTGTGTACCTTGTGTGTCTGGCTTCTTCCATTTATCATAATGCTTTTGAAATTTGTTCATGTCCACATATTTCATCAGCAGTTCTTTTTTATTGCTGAATCACAATTTGATTATCCATTCACCTGTTCTTGGATAGATGGGCCATTTCCAGCTTTTAGCTATTATGAAAAAGCTGCTATGAACGTTGATGTACAAAATTTTTGGTGGACTTATCAGGGCTCTTGGATAAATACCTAGGGGCGGGATTTCTGGGTCATGTGGTAATGATATACTTAACTCTATGAAAAACTGACAAAATTTTTTCCAGTGGTTATACCATTTTATATTTCTACCCTCAGTGCATGAGAAATCTGGTTTCTTCACATCTTTGTCAACATTTGGTATTGTCAGCTTTTGAATTTTAGCCTCTAGGAATTGTGTAGTAGTTTCCTCATGCTCCCATAACAGAAATACCACAAATGAGTTACTTTAAAGACAAGAAAGTTATTTTCTCACAGTTCTGGAGGCTAAAAGTCCAAATCAGGGTTTCGGTCATGTCAATTTCTTCTTGGGTATTGTTGCTTGCAGATGATCCGCGCATGGTGTCTGCCTCCCTCCCCCAACCCCCACTCCTGGGTGTGTGTATCTCTGGGTCTAATCTACCCATTTTATAATGCAGAAGTAATTAGATTTAAAACCTACCCTACTTGTATATAATTTAAATAACATAACAAGGAAAATCCTATTTCCAAACAGGATTACATCCACAGGTATAGGAGTTAGGATTCCGAAGCATGTTTTTGGGAGACAGTTTAATCTCTAACAAACATTGTAGTTCAAATTTGCATTTCCTGATGACTAATAGTGCTAACTACCTTTTCATGAACTTATTGACAATTCATATAACTTCTCTTGTGAGGTGTCCATTAAAAATTTTTGTTCATTTTTATTTGTGTTTGTCATATTATTGAGTAGTGTGTTGCATATTTTGGATACAGGTATGTATGTCCCTTGTCAGATAAATGTGGTGCAAATATTTTCTCCCCTGTAACTAGCCTTTTCTTTTTCCTAACGGTGTCTTTAGAACAGAAGTCTATTTTATATGTTTTATTTTTTTTTATCTATCATGGGTTGTGTTGTTTGTACTTTGTCTAAGAAATCTTTGCCTACTGAAGCTGTGAGGATTTTCCCCATGTGCTAGAAGCTTCACAGTTTGAGGTTTCCTTTTATACATGTGAATCATTTGGAATTAATTTTTCTATATGACACAAGTTATGTATCCAAGTTTATTTTATTTGCCAATGGTATCTAATTGTTCAAGCACCATTTGTTGAAGATTTTCCTTTTTATTTATTTATTTTTCACTGAATTGGCTTTGCACTGCTGTTGAAAGTAAGAGTGCAGCTGCTAACCAAAAGGTTGGCATTTCCAATTCACCAGCTGCTCCTTGAAAGTCCTATGGGGCAGTTCTATTCTGTCCTATAGGGTTGCCATAAGTTGGAATAAACTTGATGACAATGGGTTTGTTTTTTGGATATGTATGGGTCTATTTCTGCAATTGCTGTTCTGTTCCATTGATTTATATGTCTATTGGAGACCCTGGTGGCGTAGGTAAGTGCTATGGCTGCTAACCAAAAGGTCAGCAGTTCGAATCCACCACAAGTTCCTTGGAAACTCTATGGGGCACTTCTATCCTGTCCTATAGGGTCTCTATGAGTCGGAATTGACTCCGTGGCAACAGGTTAATGGGTTAATCTGTATACTAATGGAACATTATGTTACTTAATATTATTTAATTTTATAGTGTCTTTAAATCAGGGAGTATAAATCCACCAATTTTTAAAAATTGTTTTGGCTATCCTAGATTCTTCGTATTTTCACATACATTTTAGAATTAGCATTTCAATTTGTACAAAAAATTACTTATTATTTTTTTAACATCTGAAGGATCTTTAGTGATACTTTCTCTTTCATTCCTGAAATTGGTAATTTGTATAGTCTGTTCTTTTCTTGATAAATTTTGCTAGAATTTTTATCATTTTAATGATCTCTCAAGGAACAAATTTTTGACATTGCTAATTTTCTCTATTGTTTTTCCATTTTATATTTAATGTTTTGTGTTCTTATCTTTTTTTTTTTAATTTCTCTTACTTATTCTTTTAGTCTGTTACTTTTCTATCTCCTTAGGTGGAAATTTACTTAGTTTTTTTTTTTTTTAATAGATAATACATATACCTTTAAGCACAAAGAACAAACAAACAAAAAAACAGCAACAATGAACCTCCTAGAAATTTGATTGAGATTTTATTGATTCTAAAGAGCAATTTGGGGACAAAGGCTATCTTAAATTGAGCTTCCGATCCATTAACATGTTTTATCTCTCCATTTATTAGATTTTCTTTAATTTCTTTCATTACAGCTTTAAAGTTTTCAGTATGGAATTTTTTTTTTTTTTTTTGGTGAATTCGAATTTTGTTTGACATTTTTCTCCTGCTCTGCCTGAACCCTCAACAGTGATCTCTGTCAGAGCTGTTGGTGGTAGTAGCTGGGCACTGTCCAGTTTTTCTGAGCTCAGGCTGGTGGAGGCTGTGGTTCATGTGGTCCATTAGTCCTTTGGACTTACATTTTCCTTGTGTCTTTGGTTTTCTTCAATTTCCTTTGCTCCAAACGTTATGGGATCAATAGATGTATTTTAGATGGCTCTAGAAAACTTCTAAGACCCCAGAACCTTCTCACAAAGGTAGGATGTAAAACTTCTTTTTTTATGAACTATGTTATGCCAATTGAGCTAGATGTCCCCAAGACCATGGTCCCCAACCCTTAGTCCCAGTAACTCAGTTCCTCAAGGTGTTTGGATGTCTAGGAAGCTTCTATGGCTTTGCCTTGGTCAAGTTGTGCTGGCTTTCCCTAGATTGTGTGTTGTCTTTTCTTTCACCAAAGTTCACACTTGTCTATTTAGTTAGTAATTTCCCTCTCCTCATGCCTCCTGACCCTTGTAACCATCAAAGATTGTTTTTTTTCTGTGTGTAAGCCTTTTCTTGGGTTTTTATAATAGTGGCCTCATACAATATTTGTTGTTTTGTGATTGACTTATTTCACTCAGCATAACACCCTCCAGATTTATCCATGTTGTGAGATGTTTCACAGATCTGTTGTTGTTCTTTACTGTTGAGTAATATTCCATTGTGTGTATGTACCATAATTTGTTTATGCATTCTTCTGTTGATGGGCATTTAGGTTGTTTCCATCTTTTTGCTATTGTGAATAATGCAGTGAACGTGGCTGTGTATATGTCTATTCATGTGATGGCTGTTATTTCTCTAGGATATATTCATAGGACTACAATTTTTTTTCTAGCTTTTTAAGGAGGTGCCATATTGTTTTCCATAGTGGTTGTGCCATTTTACATTTCCACCAGCAGTGCATAAGAGTTCCAATCTCCCTACAACTTCTTCAATTTTGTTATTTTCTGTTTTTTTGATTAGTGCCAGTAGTGTTGGGGTGAGACATTATCTCACTGTGGTTTTGATTTGCATTTCTCTAACAGCTAATGATCATGAGCATATCCTCATGTGTCTGTTAGCTTTCTGAATGTCTTCTTTGGTGAAGTGTCTGTTTATATTCGTTGCCCACTTTTTACTTGGATTATTTGTCTTTTTGTTATTGTGGTGTTCGAGTATTCTATAGATTTTACAGATTATATCTTTGTTGGATTTGTTGTAGCCAAAATTTTTTCCAGTCTGTAGGTTCTCTTTTTACTCTTTTGGTGAAGTCTTTTGATTAGCATGTTTAATTTTTAGAAATTCCCAGTTATCTTGTTTATCTTCTAGTGTTTGTGCATTGTTATTGTTCATATTGAACCCCTAGCATTTTCTCTATTTTTTCTTCCATGATCTTTATCATTTTAGGTTTTGTTTAGGTCTTTGATCCATTTTGAGTTAGGTTTTGTGTATGGTGTGAGGTATGGGTCCTGTTTCATTTTTATACAGATGAACATCCACTTTTGCCAGCATCAGTTGTTTAAAAAACCACCTTTTCCCCATTGAATGAACTTTGGTCCTTTGTCAAATATTAGCTGACCATAGGTGGATGGATTTATGTCTGGGTTCTCAATTTTATTCCATTGATCTATGTGTCTGTCATTGTACTAGTACGAGGCTGTTTTGACCACTGTGGCTGTATTGTAGGCTCTGAAATAGGTGTGTGAGGTCCTCTTCTTTGTTCTTTTTCTTCAACAATGCTTTGCTTATCAGGGCCTCTTTCCTTTCCATATAAAGTTGATGATTAGTTTTTCCATCTTGTTAAAGAATGCTATTGCATTTTTTCTGTAGATCTCTTTGGTTATTCGAAAATATTTTTGCTGAATATTCAAACCTTTTTTTTTCTTCCTTGTCGACATTTTAAAGGTGTGTTCCTTTTTCTTATTGCCTCCATTGTTTCTGATTAGAAGCCAGCTATCATGTTTTTTTTTTTAGTCATTTGTGTTATAGTTTACCTGTATGTAATGTCTCCATTTGCCTTAAAAAAAATTAATTTACTTTATTTTTGTTTTTTCAGTAGTTTGACTCTGATGTGCCCAAGTGTGGTTTTCTTTTATTTATTCTGCTTTGCGCTCACTAAACTCCTTGTATCTAAATAGAAGTTTTTCATTATACTTGGGAGAATTTTGATTATAATTTCTTTACTTTTTTTCTGATCCGTTCTCATTCTCTTCTCTTTCTAGGTCTCTAATTACATGTGCGTAATTCCTCCTCACCCCCAGGGATTTCTGAGGCTCTGTTTATTTTTCTGCAGTTTTTTTCCCCCTCTTTCTTTTTCAGATTGAATAATTTATATTTGTCTTCAAATTTATTGATCGTTTTTATCCCCAATTTAATCTTAACCCCTTCACAAACTTTTAATTTCAGTTAATATGCTTTTAAGTTCTAGAATTTCTTTGTGGTGGTTTTTTAATAGTTTCCCTTTTTTCTGCTAAGATTCCCCATTTATTTACTCATTGAGTGTATATATTCTTTTAAGTTATTGAACATATTTCTAAGAGCTGTCTTAATATCCTTCTCTATTGAATCCAAAATCTGGATCATCTTAGAGTCACAATATCACATGTTTTTCTTGACTATTTTCACATTTTTTTTTTTACTATTGAACACTATTTTCTTACTATAATTCATATTTCCCTATTTCTTTACATTAATAGTAATTTTTAATTTTTGTACCAGACATGGTAAATGACATGTTGCAGAGACTGGATTCTCTTATCTTCTCTTAGAGCTTGTTAGAAACTCAATATTTGGCTGGTTAATTCGTACTTGTATAGTTGTTTTTTTTTTTTTTTGGTTAAGGCATATTTGTGAAAACCCCTAGCTGTTTCCTAAGCCCTACTTTCTTGGTGGGTATCAACCTCCAAGTTTTGTCACTCCTGCAGGTCTTACTAAGATTTGGACATATGCTTTGACAGGGAAGGTTTAGAGAAGGCTTGCTCTTGGCCGTGGTTCTCACTTCTAAGGTGTGGCCTTTCTGGTATTTCAGGCGGATGCTTCAGGTATCAATGAAGTATCCCCATTCTGGTTGAGACAGAACTCCAAAGTCTCCCAGTCTTGCTATGACCTCTGATATCTCCATCTAGGAGCAAGTGCTTTCTGGTATGCCTGGTGAAGTCTCACCCCCTGCATGCCCAAACCAGGGTAAGCCAAACACTCAAGGGGAGCCTACATAGACTTTGGTTTTTATGTCTACACACAGCTCCTCTCTAGAGCATTTCCCTGCGGATTCCAGCTGCTTTGGCAACCATAAACTCTGATTTGTGCTTCCTCAGCTCAGCAAGTATTCCATGCACTGCTAGGGCTTTAGCTTTCGGCTGTGGTCAGAATTTTCTGCCTAGACCAAGAAAATCATAGGCCTCACCTCATGAGTTTCTTTTCTGTCAAGGGTCACAATCTTGCCCTTCCTGTTGTCCAAAGTCTTATATATTTGGTGAAGTTTTATATAGTTGTTATGAAAAGAGGAAAGTCGACTTAGTTATTACTGGTAGTAGAAGGCCCAATAGTTTACATTTAAATAAACAGTACAAAATATTAAAGAATCCCAGCCTACCAGGAGACAGAGTGGGGAAAAGAGGGGGGGAGAATGAGGTAAGAAAAAGTAGAGGAGTGAAGATGTTGGGGGGAGAGTAGCCTGAAAGGGAAAAGCTGAGTGAGCAGAAAATGGGAGGACATATGGTCCACCCAGCGCCTCAATTTTCAATACAATTTGTGATGTTATTTAAAAAAAAAAATTTATTAGAACCTGATCTGGGCTAGGTATTAGGCTAAAAAATCCATTGTCTTTGAGTCCATTTCATCCAACTCATAGCCACCTTGTAGGACAGAGTAGAACTTCCACGTAGGGTTTCTAAGGCTGTAAATTTTTACAGAAGCAGACTGCCACATCTTTCTCCTGCAGAGTGGCTGGTGAGTTTGAAACACCAACCTTCCTATTAGCAGCTAAGCATTTTAACCACTACACCACCATGACTCCTAGTAGGGGAAATATACTCACATAAAAACAATTACAAGAAAATGTATTTGGGGCTCAAACTGCAGTTGGCACAAAGTTTTATTTATTTATTTATTAGCACATAGTTTTATTGCATGTTTCATCTAGTAGATGATTTAAAGAATAGCATGGGGAAACGAATAGTTCCAAACTGCTTAAATATACCATGTTTTCAATATATCAAATCAAAAGCAATTGCTAAGCTGAGTAATAAGTTACAAAGAAAGAGTAATTTTGGCTTATACAGAAAAGAAATGTACAGTGTTTTCAAAGCTCTTAACAGTTACCTACTAACACAAATCTCCAATGCTTAACTTAGAATTGGAAGCTGAGTTTCACAGTAGTAAAATTTTTAACCTAATTTACATTTGTTTTTATGTATTACTAAGATGTTGATTTTATGTCACAATGGTGCTTTCCAGTGTTCACAATTTACGGTTTCTGTTTGTATATATGTAGTTCACTAACAAGGGGCAGTTATTACAATTATAAACTATCCTTAGAAAGAGAACAAAACCCCACCTTACACAGAATTCTGAACATGGTATGACTTAAAACATATTAATCAACATTGTCTTTAATATTTTAGCCATTTTCTAAATACCAGCCTGTAAACTTGCCTATTTAATATATGAGAGCTTCAACTTTATTGAGAAATTATGCATTATGGCATAAAGTATTGTTGAGCACAGAAAATTAATTCTGTTTGTTTGGGAAAGTTTTCACGGAGGAAGGGATATTTGCGATGTTTAAATGGCAGCTAAGAGTCTGTTAAAGGATGTGAGTGGGGAAGGGGAGGTTGTTAGGTAAAGCATTTCAGACAAAGTGAAAAATGTGAAGATAATGTGAACACATCAGGGACTGCAGTTTATCATTGTACCAACAAGGGAAAAGAAGCATGATGTGCAAATCAAAATTTCAGTAGGAATTAACAAATTCCCACGAATTGCGCCAGAATAAGCAATTTACATATGGACAAGGAACAGGAGAAGTACTCATCATTACCTCTCAAAAATTTCATTAAATTAGGTCCCTTTATGTGAGAACCTGATTTAATGAAATCTCTTGCAGACTAATTGCTAGCTATATTCGAGAAATATGCAATACAACCGTATTTCACCTCTGGGATTGAAATTGGTAAGCAGTGAACATTATCTCTTTAAGAACAGGTGACATGAGCAGATAGTTTACATGTTTGATTTACTGGCTAAAGCTGTCTGAATGTGGGTGAATGAGTCTGTCAAGTGTGTCAGCTCAGGGAGGCTGGGGCATAGCTTTTGTTTAATGCCCATTTGCTCCATCAGTTTTTACCTTAGTAATAATTGTTGTGGGTCTGAAGTACTTAATATACGCTTTGTTTTTTCTCTCCCTCCCCCTTCCCTCCTTCTTTCTGTCCTTCTCCTTTCCCCTCCCACTCTGCCTTCACCTTGATTGATTGAACCATGTGGAAATATCTTGGCGGACTTTAAAAAAGTATATGCTGTTCATCTTTGGAGTTAAATATCACTGGAGTTAAGTAATGTAAAGTTAAATATCACTGGAGTTAAATAAAGTGAAGCCTTGATTGCCTCCTGGTTGAAAAAGAGTGACTCAAATATTTCATTAATGACCATTACTCTAAAGGCTATAAAAAAAAAAAAAGGCTATACAGAGATATTATAACCCATAATACTTTCTTCGCCAACACCATAATTCAAAGGCATCAATTCTTTTTCAGTCTTCTTTATTCATTGTCCACCTTTTGCATGCATTTGAAATGACTGAAAACGCCATTGCTTAGGTCAGGCACACTTCAGTCCTTAAAGTGATATCTCTGCTTTTTAACACTTTAAAGAGGTGCTTTGCAGCAGACTTGCCCAGTGCAATGTGTCCTTTGATTTCTTGACTGCTGTTTCCATGGGCATTGACTGTGGATGCAAGTGAAACGAAATCCTTGATAACTTCATTCCAGAATGGCTTACTGAAAATCAAGTTTATTTGTACAAATTAATAAAGTATATATTATTGAATACATTATGAATGTAGCATAATACTTTCTATTTTCTCTGTTGTGATGATGTCCATCTGATTTTACAGCATGTTTGCAGGACTATACGATGGAATCCGGAACATTCACTTCTCCAAACTTCCCCAGTAATTATCCTAACAACTGGGAATGCATTTATAGGATCACGGTGGGAACCAGCAAACAGATTGCATTGCATTTCACAAACTTCTCCTTGGAGGAAGCCATTGGTCAATGTGTAGATTTGGTGGAAATCAGGTAACCACCTTTATTTATTTTACCATAATTTTTTTTCATTATCACCTGGAAAGATGAAGGAAAAAATAGAGAAATTAAACTCTGTAAAACTCCCTGCTGTGTACTTTCTTGCAAGAGATAAAATCCAGTGTTTGTTTTGAAGCAATTTTTTCACTGGAAATAATTGAAAGTAAACTGCAGATTTTATTTGGGCTGAGTAAACAGAGGTACTACTATTCTCAAATTAGATGCTTAGTATTGTTGAATACATAACTTCTTTATGTAAAATCAACTCAAATTTTAGGTTGTTTGTTCTCTGTCCATTTAGTTTAGTTATATCACAAAAATCATGACAGGATGGCAATCTTACCTTAAAGCTTTCCCCCAGTTTTTTTGTGTTCAGATAATAAAAGTCTAGGCTTGTAAATGTCAGTGCAGATATTTTTTCTTTCCTTTTTTTGGCATTTTGAAAGAAGGTGTTTAAAAAGTTATGTTTGCAGTAAAAGTAAGTTAACTTAATATGTTGATAACTTCCCAAATCATTGCACCCAGTTAAATTAGGCCAATTATTTTTCTTATTTTGGCATGTAACTGTGCAATCTGTTTCATTTGGTGTTTCAAAAGTCTGGATTTTTTTTTTTTTTTTTTTAAACTATGGTGAAAATATACTCACCAAAACATTTGCCAATACAACAACCAAAAAATCTGGGATCTTATAATATTTTAAAATAAATTTTATCCTATTGTGTAAAGGAAGGTACTAAAATTGTGTATCACAATTACTCCATATCATACTAAACTAGCATAGTTTTCTTATTTTATGGCAAGTGATCATTTTTTTTTTAATCATTGCACTTTAGTGTCAAATCTTTTTTTTTTTTTTTTAATTTGAAAAAAGCTATGGATTATAAACTAGGTTTAAGACTCCAAAAGTTCTTGAGGAAAGAAATTATTTACAAACTTTTGCTAAGTATGTCAAATATGATATATTAAATTTTGAAAAAATCCAAATAGGAAAACATTTGATGGTTTTCTTTATAATTAAGCAACATTTCTGTATACTGTTAATAACTGTGGTTTCTTTATTCTGTTTTCTTTGACACATTTGCTAGAGGTTTTTATTTGAGAGGGTGAAGACCAAGCATATTTTCTTAATTTGCAATTGGTCAGTAAAATGTCATGCCAACATTAAATTATGGTTATTCTTTATCAAGTTTTCAAATATTATTTAAGTAAAAAATTGAAAACTTGAAATTGTGTTTCTTAGAGTATTTTTTAAAACATTTAATTGATACAAATTTATCTATTTATGATCCTAAAATTCAAATTATGTTAACTGTTTGTACAGTATATTATCAGTAACTTAGTAAATTATCATATATATTTTATCACAGAGATGGAGGCTATGAAAATTCACCATCCCTTGGAATATACTGTGGCTCAAATCCTCCTCCAAGAATCATCTCTCACAGTAACAAACTATGGATAAGGTTTAAGAGTGACCTATTTGACTCAAGGTCTGGATTCTCAGCTTACTGGGATGGGTCAGCAACAGGTAATTAGCAAAAAGCTGTCTATTTTTAGAGAATCTGATCTGATTTGGTTTCTTGTTCTCAGGTTGTCATGCTCTGTCCTTTACTTTTCCATTTTTTTTTCCAGTTGGTTTTGCCATCATTGTTTGTTATAAACTTCAACATTGTAAATATTTCCAAACATGTAAGGGAAAAACTCTAGTTCCCTGGTGTGTTTCATCAAGCTGAACATCTTGCTTAGAAAAAGGAAGGTATATTGCTGTGAGTTGGGTGTAGAGGTTAGCTACTCTTTTGTAATGCAGTTTTGTTGTGTATCTTGGTTTACAGGAAAGTCACAGTACCACCAGTTTGATATAGGCAAGAAGATTCAGTTTTACCAGGAAGAAAAAGATACATGTCATTTCATCTCTTTCCTGTATAGGTTGTGGTGGCAATCTCACAACTCCCAGTGGTGTCTTCACGTCTCCCAACTACCCGATGCCATACTACCACAGCTCTGAATGCTACTGGTGGTTGAAATCCAGTCATGGCAGCCCGTTTGAACTGGAATTCGAAAACTTCCACTTGGAGCAGCATCCAAATTGCACTTTAGATTACCTGGCTGTATGTACCATGTTTCCATTGTATTACTGGCCACTCCTATCTCACTCGATGAATATAATGTGTTTATTTTTATTTTTTGAGATTCAGGAAAGGGGAGCATTTAAACAAATCATCTACATTAAAAAAATTTAAACAAAAGGAACAGTCAAGAGAAATTGAAGAAAATGACAGTCTTCTAAGGAAGCGAGTGTTACTGAATCATTCGGCACACTACATATTTAAAATATATTGAATATGGCCTATTGGGACATCTCCCCAAAGGGATTTTAGATTTATCATAATTATTATTTATGTAATTTCTATCTATGCCTTGCAAAATAACCATTAGGAGGACGATTTTGGTAAACTAAAGAAGGTACTTGAAGTCATCAAACTGTGACTTTTTATAGAACTAGCAATTCTCCATTGTCCATTAAAAAAATACGAAACAAAAATGTATTCATGTATCATAAATTATGAACTATAGGATGAAAAAGCAAAAAGGAAACTTGATATTTAATTATGGCCTCAAAATATTTATTAGCTTGGGTTCACACACTTATGCTGTGAAGTCAATTCTAACTCATAACAACCCTGTAGGACAGAGTAGAACTGCCCCGTGGAGTTTCCAAGAAGCAGCTGGTGGATTTGAACTGCCAACTTTTTGGTTAACAACCGAGCTCTTAACCACTGCACCACCAGGGCTCCTTATACTGTGCATACCCATGACTAAATAGCCTGAGTTCATAAACATTTAAATCTACTTTAAAAAATTTACTCGGGCTCTTCTTCTGTTGTTTTTTGCATTTCTGTTCCACTTCTTGTGAATTTGTAGTCTGTGGATGATGCAGAGTTAAAGTGGCCAGCTGCTTACCTAAAGGCTGGTGGCTGGAATCGACCCAGAAATGCCTCAGAAGAAAGCCTTGGTTATCTACTTCTGAAAAGTTAGCCATTGAAAACCCTGTGGAGCACAGTTCTACTCTGACACACATAGGCTCACCATGAGTCAGAGGCGACTTAATGGCAACTGGTGTTTGTTTTATCATATGGATTACAGAGTCCTTAAGATAATGTCTGTAGCCACATTGTCTGGCATTTAAAATGTTTTTTTATTAAAGGTATATGATGGCCCAAGTACCAGCTCTCATCTACGAACGCAGCTTTGTGGGGATCAAAAACCACCTCTCATTCGTTCTAGTGGAGACAGCATGTCTTTAAAAATGAGGACAGATGAAGGACAACAAGGAGGTGGCTTCCTGGCCAGCTATAGACAGAGTAAGTATTGGCTGCTGGGTGCCTTTAGTACCCTCAAACTCTTGATAAAACAAACTAAGTATAACTCACTGGTTTAAGCAATTGAAATTAATCTTAGCTTCTTATTTATGTGAAAATTTTAACTCCGTTTGAGAGAGAAAATCTCATGCATTTAGTTTAATCTCACGTAACTTAAGCATTTGTAAGCTATAGAAACATAGAAGAATATTTAATATGCTGAGATAGTTGCCATTCAGCTAAAGGTTAATATAACAGGTTAATGACTAACAGTTTTTCATTTGTGTCAAATATTGTACTACATCTTCTCTGAATAGACATTATTCCACTGCACACAGCATTCTCCCACACTGATTTTTTATCCCCTAAAAAGTACCTTAATTTTATTAAGAGAAATTATGGTCTTGTGAATTACACATGGAGAATCACTGTGGAAGAATCTGGTCATTGTAGAACCAAAACCCACTGCCGTCGAGTGGATTCCGACTCATAGCAACCCTATAGGACAGAGTAAAACTGCCCCATAGAGTTTCCAAGGAGCACCTGGTGGATTCAAACTGCTGACCTTTTGGTTAGCAGCCGTAGCACTTAACCACTATGCCACCAGGGTCATTGTAGAGACGCCATTTTTAAAGTTGCTTTCCCCATGAGGCAACAGGGTGGAATTAAAGGAGCATTGAACAAAAAGCCGAGCGATCTGGGATTTATCCTCACTCCAACTTGAAGTTATTTTTCTCCTTTATTTTTTTGTTTAAAATGAGGAGGTTGAATTAGATGGTCTCTCAAGCTCACTTTTAAATCTAGAATTAAATACTTTCTGGTTAGTTTTACACTAGAAATTCAAGAAAATAAGGCTTCTTTGAATTTATGTTGTTTAATAAACACTTGTATTTTTGAAAGTACTATTCCTTCTACCATTAAATTTAAAATTTATTCATAATTTTGATTCAATCCCCTAAAAATGGAATTGAAAGTCACAAAATCATATTCTGAATACACAATATTTCTTTGGTTTAATTAAAGGAGTACATGTATTTAATCTTTACTGTGTGTGAATTTTAAGATTCCCATTCATTTACTTGTGAGGTTTAGTCTGAATTCTAGATTGTTTTGAATACTGGGTGTTAATAATATATAGCTTTGTTCTTCAGAAATCCATCATTAGTGCATGACAAGTTTTCCAAAGTTCTGTGAGCCCTGGTGGTGCAGTGATTAAAGTGCTGGGCTGCTAATTGAAAGGTCAGTGGTTTGAACCCACCAGCTGTTCCTTGGGAGAAAGATGTGGCAGTTGGCTTCTATAGAGATTACAGCCTTGGAAACCCTAGGGTGCCATTCTGCTCTGTCCTGTAGGGTCGCTATGAGTCGGTATCAACTCAATGGTAATATTTAGTTTTTTTTTTTTTTAGCAGTTCTTCTGGTTGGTTTCCCTAATTTTGTTATTGCTGTGCTAATTTGTTTCTTGGTTATAATCAGATGCTTATTCAAGGTCCCTTCCTTTTCTTTTTGGTCTAGTGATATTTTTTTCTCTCTCAAAATTTCAGAACAGTAAAGGAGTAAATTAGTGCACATAGGTTCTTAAAAGTAAAATCATAGCTACCCAGTGAGATTTTCTGTAAACTTTGTCACTTGAAATAGGAGATTTGCCGATAATGTTATTTCTGAGTACTGAGAGCAGGCCATACGGTCTCCTGGAGTCTATTTTTCCCCCCTCAAATGTACTCCTTGTCATTGATGCACGTGATACACGCCCGCCCAACAGCTATAACGTCTCACGGGCATCTAAAACAACAAAATTATTCTTTACAAATCCTTTGTGGATGAAACCATGACCTAAAGAGTTTCTAAGAGAAATGGTTTGAGCCTCTCTCCTGTTCTGGTAAAGAAAGATTTTGAGGAGCCACAAATGTATAGTTTTCCAAACAAAGTTTATTAATGGCATGTCAGTCACCTGTGAGAAAGCAGCGATGTAGTAGAAATGTGTCTATGAACCATGGTGTTCAGAGACAACTTTTTCGGTATAATGTTACCTTTCCGTTTTCTCTCGTTGAACATGACAATGACAATGTGAAGAAGACTGGAGCAGAGGCATAGATATGCTTTGCTCACATCATTCAGCTTGGCTCAATTTAGCATTTACTGGGTTTGGTTTCAGTTAGTTCGTTTGTCTTAGTGTGGTTTTGTTGAAAACTCAGCTCAAGAAAATGCTGCTATTGGATTGAAGGCTTTTTCAGAATTTAAGATTTTCACTTCTTCTTTAAGTCCTTTATGCTCCCTCTATTCCTTTGGTACTTCCTGTTGGCTGATGAGAGGAATAACGGAGCCTTTATTGTGAATTTCATGCTGACTTTCGAATGTTCAACTAAACAATGTTGTTATTCATTTTTAGCATTCACATAGTACTTTGCGTTTTTAAACTGTTGAATTTAAAGGTCAGGATTTCTGTCCCTTCCAAATGTTAAGCTTAGAAAACAGAAGCACAGAATGTTTAATACACTTCTGTGAACAAACAAATCAAATTAAACTGTGAGTAGTGCTAAATTATTCTGTTCCAGACCAATTCACAGGAATTTGATGTCTATGTTAACATGGCTATTCTATTTTCATGACACTTTAAAGTTTATTAGTTTACTTATTATTTCACATTTGTCCTAACTGGAAGCCCTTTCACTGCAAAAGATATCGTACTGTATAGACAATGAAACCCATGAGAGCTGGAACTCAGTGGGACTACCTAGTTTTCCCGGGTCTCTCAAGTTTTCCATCTTTGACAGGGCGCAGTCTTACCATTTTTCTGTTGCCCTTTCTAGCGGAGAATATCTGTTTTCCTTCTCTGACAGTTTCCGCATTACACAGGTTCTGGCTTTCACAGCTTTTACTATATGTATATATATGTGTATATGTATATTTGTATGTATATGTATACACACACACACATATATATGTATATATATACATTTTTAAATCTAGGTTTTTCCTTTTTAAAAGGGAAAATCGACATGTATCTTGGAGCAATTATGATAAAAAAAATTTTTTGATATACGTATAAAATTAAGAATCTAATCGTTCTTAACAATTACGGTTTTTTTTTTTTTTTCAGTATGTGAAAATGTGATAATTGTCAACCAAACTTACGGCATCTTGGAGAGTATAGATTATCCAAATCCTTATTATGCCAATCAGCGTTGCAACTGGACCATCCAAGCCACAAAAGGCAACACTGTGAACTACACGTTTTCAGCATTTGAATTAGAAGATCACATAAACTGCTCCACAGACTATTTAGAGGTATGTATTCTGAAGCTAAATAAATCGCTGTGTTTTCAGACTGAGGTAGGCAATCCAAGCTAGAAGTCATTATGTTTTTTAGGATTGAAGCCCTAACCCTGTCCCACACATCTGTATTACACCAACCACCCGTGGTAAATGAACACATATGTTTCATGCCTTTTTCACTGCACCATCTTAATATTAAAGATATTTGATCTGTTAAATTACATACACAAAGAATGACCTGTTTTAGGTTTCAATATAATTTCCAGAGTGATTGGCCTCATATTATTTAATTTAAACGAAAATAGAAAGATAACCTCTATATTTATTCTTTTTTTTTTTTTTTTTTATGTTTGTTCTCTATAAATAAGAGCTCAGAAAATGTTCAGGTGTTTTGAATTTCATTCAGTACCTAATTTGCCTGAGTTAGGGATTGTGATTTTGATTCCAGCTTCATTTTTTTAATTTGTTCATTTTTCTTTTTGTAAAATGGAAGTTTCTATTTGTTATAATAATGGCAACCAGTAACAGTTATTCAACCCTCCATATGCAATATGATGTGATAAAAATTGTTTCAATAAAAAAAAAATTTTTTTTTAAGGCAACCCAAAATGTGAGGTAATCTGCTACTTTCACAATAAGATATTTTCTTAAAGTTTTTTTTTTTTTTTGCAACTTGGGTTGTAATTTTTAGAGCTATAGATTGAAAAGTTAGGCACTCATTCAGCTTTGTGAATCCATGTATGATGTCTTCACTAGAAGTATCTTCTGAAATGACAAGTGCCTTCTCTTATAACATTGAAATATTTTTCCACCTACCCCACTTATCCACAACATAATGACCTACTACATTTGTTTTTAAAGGTGATCAGTGATTTTTAGAAATCTTGTTTATAATGGCTTCAAAATTTCAGCACTTGCAATTTTGAGGCCATACTCCCAAGAAATTCTTTATCCTTGGGAAAATTTCCTGGCCTGCTTTTCACCGACTCTGTCAAGAACTGGTAAAGGAAATAGCATTGGCTGAAGTTGTTTGAGGTTAACATATCTTTTCCAAATAGCACTTTGTTTTTCAAAACAAGGAAAAGAGGCTTTGTGAAGTCCTGAATATAAGAATGATCCCTTGTTTTTGAGGGATTTTTTTTGTTGTTGTTGTTAAAAAATATTGCTTTATATTTAGAAAAGTCTAACATTATAGAAATAGTAAACATAGTGTTTGTCCATTGTTGTTGTTAGGTGCCGTCGAGTTGGTTCCGACTCATAGTGACCCTATGCACAACAGAAAAAAACACTGCCTGGTCCTGAGCCGTCCTTCCAATTGTTGCATGCTTGAGCTCATTGTTGCAGCCACTGTGTCAATCCACCTCATTGAGGCTCTTCCTCTTTTCCGCTGACCCTGTACTCTGCCAAGCACGATTTCCTTCTCCAGGGACTGATCCCTCCTGATAATATGTCCAAAGTACGTAAGACGCAGTCTCGCCATCCTTGCTTCCAAGGAGCATTCTGGTTGTACTTCTTCCAAGACAGATTTGTTTGTTCTTTTGGCAGTCCATGGTATATTCAATGTTCTTCGCCAACACCACAATTCAAAGGCGTCAATTTTTCTTCAGTCTTCCTTATTCAGTGTCCAGCTTTCACATGCATATGATGCGATTGAAAATACCATGGCTTGTGTCAGGCACACCTTAGTCTTCAAGGTGACATCTTTGCTCTTCAACACCTTAAAGAGGTCCTTTGCAGCAGATTTACCCAGTGCAATGTGCCTTTTGATTTCTTGACTGCTACTTCCATGGGTGTTGACTATGGATCCAAGTAAAATGAAATCCTTGACAACTTCAATCTTTTCTGTGTTTGTCATGATGTTGCTCATTGGTCCAGTTGTGAGGATTTTTGTTTTCTTTATGTTGAGGTGTAATCCATACTGAAGGCTGTGATCTTTGATCTTCATTAGTAAGTGCTTCAAGTTCTCTTCACTTTCAGCAAGCAAGGTTGTGTCATCTGCATAATGCAGGTTGTTAATAAGTCTTCCTCCAATCCTGATGCCCCGTTCTTCTTCATATAGTCCAGCTTCTCATATTATTTGCTCAGCACACAGATTGAATAGGTATGGTGAAAGAATACGACTCTGACACACACCTTTCCTGACTTTAAACCAATCAGTATCCCCTTGTTCTGTCCGAACAACTGCCTCTTGATCTATGTAAAGGTTCCTCATGAGCACAATTCAGTATTCTGGAATTCCCATTCTTTGCAGTGTTATCCATAGCTTGTTATGATCTACACAGTCGAATGCCTTTGCATAGTCAATAGAATACAGGCAAACATCCTTCTGGTATTTTCTGCTTTCAGCCAGGATCCATCTGACATCAGCAATGATATCCCTGGTTCCACGTCTTCTTCTGAAAACGGCCTGAATTTCTGGCAGTTCCCTGTCGATATACTGCTGCATCAGTTTCTGAATGATCTTCAGCAAAATTTTGCTTGTGTGTGATATTAATGATATTGTTCACTAATTTCCACTTTTGGTTGGATCACCTTTCTTGGGAATAGGCATAAATATGTCCATTAGGAATTTAAATTTATTAGTATTCAAAGAAAATAAGGCACAACATAAAACAAATTTATAAGCATTAACTAGTCAGTTCTTTAAAACTGTTTTTACTTGATCTTATGTTTTAAAAGAAATTAAGAGAAAAAATATATAGTGTATAGAGTATTTTATATTTACCCCCATATTAACCATTTCCAATGTTCTTCATTTGCTACTCTGGACTTAGGCTACCTTTTAGTCTGAAATAGTTCCTTTATTATTTCTCATAGATCAGGTCTTTGGCAATGGTTTTAAAGTTCACTTTCCTTGATCTGGAGTTCAAATGGTCTTCTCAAGGTTCTTTCATGCTTGTCTTATTCCATATACCTGGGGTATTCATTCGTTTCTTCACATGGTGAGATGTTGTTCATTTTTTAGCAAAATTGGAAAAGTTGTTTTCACAGCCGCTTGTTCACAGCACGAAACAGCAGTTTATCGTGTTATGCTGTGGCCAGTTGTGACTGTGTCCACATGCCCTGCTGGACTGTGGGCCTTTGGGAGCTGTGAATTATCTCCTACTTTTTTTTTTTAATTATATAGCCAGGTACTTGTAATATAGTTAGGACCTTACAAGAGTTCAATAAGTTCAAGTTAAGTTGAATATTATAGCTACATTTTAGCATCAGTCTAATGATAAGTAATTATTGAGAAATAACTGAATTCCAAACTAATCTTTTTGTATAATTCCTATGCATTCACGGCAATTCCACAACTCTGAGCACAAACCAAAATAAGACTCTTGACCTTGTTGAACGTTGCGTGTATAACAATATGCTAGGTACTATACTAGTGATCTGATAAAGTACAATGAAGAAAGCTACAGAGAGGAGAAAGCTTTTGAACTGGACTTTAAAGGAGGCCTTGGCAGAAAAAGTGGGGCGGGAAATGAGATTAAACAACATATTCAGTGACTAAATTCCAATTCTTTGGATTCACTTGAGAATGGAATGATAACCAAAAAGGGCCGTCGGGTAATTTCTGGAGGTCTTTGAAAATTGTAAAAAAGAACGAAACAAAACAAAAACTTGTTTCAACAACTACAGGACAGAATATTAGGAGCCCTCCATAGATGACGTGTCTGTCATGTTATGGGCATATCATTTCTCTTGTGCAACATTGATGGACAAAGCTGTGAAAATACAGAACGAGAACCAGAAGTTCAGTAAAGCCTTCCAAAGAACAGCACAGTTGCCAGAAGGGAGGAGATTTTTTTCCCCATCTCTGTAAGCCAAGGGGCAAGAGCAAAGCAATAGCTACAGTGGCTGGTCTATGATGGAAATTTTAGAAACCCAAATAACCATTTGAGGAGAGTAAAGCAGCAAACACAATCTAGTTTCCATGATTGTAATAACTTCTAGTTGAAGTTTTTTTTTTTTTTAAGTGACTTAGCCAAATCCCAATTGAATGACTGTTCTTACAGCCAGGCCTTAGTTATTTTGAATTAATGAAAATGAAAGTACAATAGGACTTGATTAGGTGCTGGTCAGACATTGTGCCCAACCTTGCTGAGAGGTATGAGTTGGTAAAGGTCCCATTGGGAAGTAAATCTATCCCGTATTATTTTTTCCTATGGGCAAACAAAAGGCATCAAATTTGGAAATAAAATACTCAGGGAAAAAAAAGAGTCATTTGCTTACAGGAATAAAGCAGTATTACCCATACAGTAAGGAGAAATCAATCTTAAAGATTCTTCCATACTTCAAAACTTGATTTAACTTTATTTTTATTTTTAAGTCTCCATAGAAGAGGAGGTTTCTAACAGGTAGTTGAACATAGAAGCTGAAGCAATTGATTTGGCATAAATCAGTTCAAAGATGGTATAGGGAGCCCAGAGAATGTGTTAGGTCACCAGGGAATATGGGTGTGGTGAGAAGTGGACAGAACCCTGGGGAACAGTAGCATTGAAAGGATGGGCAGAAGAAAAGAAGCTCAGAAAGGAGGCTGAGTGAGAGATCCTGAGGTGACATAGAAAACTAGGAGGGTGTTAAGTCATGGCAGCCTAGAAAAAGGAGTGTAATAGAAAGTGGCACCAATCCACATGGTGAGCTGCTCCTCAGATGTCAAGAAGGGTAAGAGTTGAGAAGTGTCCCTTGGAGATCATTTTGACTCTGGGGAGAGCGGTGTTTTTGGAGTGGTGGGAAGGGTAGCCAGATTGCAGTGGGAAGGGGCATGAAGGATGAGTGAATGGAGACTAAAACCTACATGCATTCACTATCCTTGTTCTCTGGGCAAACCATGTAAGCCATGTCCTCTTTTCTCCAGTTCTTTATCCTTCATTTTCCCGGCTGGTCTGCATGTGGCAAACTTTCATGTGACACCCTCCTCTGCATGTTCTCTTGTATGTCAATTGCATTTAAAATGTGGTCTCCAGAATTGGACCCAACACTTCAGCTAACCTGGCTAGTGCCAAGTACGCTGGGACTTTATTATCTGGTTCATATGTTTCTGTCATTGTAGGATTAGATTACATGTGGTTTATTGTTAGCCAAGTTATAATTATGGCCTATGTGAAAGGTTATAATCTCTTTTACATGAATTTCTATGACTTCATAAACCAAAAACCAAACCTGTTGCCCCTGAGTCCATTCTAACCCACAGTGACCCTATGGGACAGGGTAGAACTCCCCCATAGGGTTTCCAAGAAGCAGCTGATGGTTGAACTGCTGACCTTTTGGTTAACAGCAGAGCTCTTAACCACTTCACCACCAAGGTTCCTATGACTTCATAGCCATATCTTATACAGTGAAACCTGTAAGAGCTGAAACACAACCGTACTGCCTTGTTTTTCTGGGTCTTGAAAGTTTTCTGCCATTGACAGCGTGCAGTCTTAACACTTTTCTATTGCTCCTTTTTGTGAAAAATATTTGAGTTTTCCTTCTCTGACTGTAAGGTTTCTGCCTTACACAGGTTCTGGCTTTCACAGGTTTTACTATATAAATTAAAAAACAATCTAAATAGAGATAAGATTTCTAGCAAGTTATATTTGACAGTTTCGCCTAAGAGATCCATCACATGATTTCTCTAAATCCTGATTTGCTGGTTGGCAGAGCATTATATCATTTTTTTTAAAAGAGCTGAAATGCATTTATTAATCCAGTTAACTACAACTGGATTTTTTTTTTAAATAATTTTTATTGTGCTTTAAATGAATGTTTACAAATCAAGTCAGTCTCTCACATATAAACTTATATACACCTTACTACATACTCCCATTTACTCTCCCCCTAATGAGTCAGCCCGCTCCCTCCTTCCAGTCTTTCCTTTCATGACCATTTTGCCAGTTTCTAACCCTCTCTACCCTCCCATCTCCCCCTCTAGACAGGGGATGCCAACACAGTCTCAAGAGTCCACCTGATACAAGTAGCTCACTCCTCATCAGCATCTCTCTCCAACCCATTGTCCAGTCCATTCCATGGCTGATGAATTGTCTTCAGAAATGGTTCCTCTCCTGGGCCAACAGAAGATTTGGGGACCACAACTGCCGGGATTCTTCTAGTCTCAGTCAGACCATTAAGTCTGGTCTTTTTATGAGAATTTGGGGTCTGCATCCCACTTTTCTCCTGCTCCCTCAGGGGTTCTCTGTTATGCTCCCTGTCAGGGCAGTCATCGGTTGTGGCCAGGCACCGTCTAGTTCTTCTGGTCTCAGGATGATGTAAGTCTCTAGGTCATGTGGCCCTTTCTGTCTCTTGGGCTCATAATTATCTTGTGACCTTGGTGTTCTTCATTCTCCTTTGGTCCAGGTGGGCTGAGACCAAGAGCATTATATCATTTGCAAAAAGAATCATTGGCCTACTAAGTGTTCAAAAATAATTGATGAAAATGTCAAGTAGGATGGCACCTATTTCAAATACTCTAAAATGACAGGTTCTTTTTGGTTAAAGTGAACATATTAATGAACATTTTTGGGATAGCACTATTCATATAACTAGGTAATAATACCACTTTCCCTGTACACTCATTTACAGTTTTCTCTCACCCTTAGAGATATCATGAAGGAGTGTTCCATGGAGCCCTCTGATCTACTGCTGTAGTGACACTATCACAAAGAGAAATTAATGTTGTTTTAGCATGACTTCTTCATAGATAAGTAATTGTTGTTGTTGTTGTTAGGTGCTGTCGAGTTGGTTCCAACTCATAGTGACCCTATGCACGACAGAACGAAACACTGCCCGGTCCCGAGCCATCCTTACAATCGTTGTAATGCTTGACCTCATTGTTGCAGCCATTGTGTAATCCACCTCGTTGAGGCTCTTGCTCTTTTCCACTGACTCTGTACTCTGCCAAACACGGTTTCCTTCTCCAGGGACTGATCCCTCCTGATAACATGTCCAAAGTACGTAAGACGCAGTCTCGCCATCCTTACTTCTAAGGAGCATTCTGGTTGTACTTCTTCCAAGACAGATTTGTTTGTTCTTTTGGCAGTCCGTGGTATATTCAATGTTCTTCGCCAACACCACAATTCAAAGGCGTCAATTTTTCTTCAGTCTTCCTTATTCAGTGTCCAGCTTTCACATGCATATGATGCGATTGAAAATACCATGGCTTGGGTCAGGTGCACCTTAGTCTTCAAGGTGACATCTTTGCTCTTCAACACCTTAAAGAGGTCCTTTGCAGCAGGTTTACCCAATGCAATGCGCCTTTTGATTTCTTGACTGCTGCTTCCATGGGTGTTGACTATGGATCCAAGTAAAATGAAATCCTTGACAACTTCAATCTTTTCTGTGTTTATCATGATGTTGCTCATTGGTCCAGTTGTGAGGATTTTTGTTTTCTTTATGTTGAGGTGCAATCCATACTGAAGGCTGTGGTCTTTGATCTTCAAATTAGTAGTCATTTGTTATAATCATGTCTTAGTTTCCTAGTGCTGCCGTAACAAAAAAATACCACAAGCGGGTGGCTTTAAAAAACACAAATTTATTGTCTTGCCACTTCGAAGTCTAGAAATCCAAATAAGGGCATTGGCTCTAGGGGAGGGTCCTTCCTCGTCAGTAGCCTCGGGTGTTCCTTGGCATTCCGTGGCTTGTTCCTCACGTGATCCCTTCCCCCCGTGACTGTGTCTGTGTGTATCTGCTTTTTTCATAAGACTCCATTCAGAAGGGATTACTGGGTAGATTTAGGACCCACCTGCTTCAGTAGGGCCTCATTAACATAACAAAAGAAAACCCTTATTTCCAAACAGGGTCATATTTACAGTTACCCGGGTTAGGACTTTGATGTAACTTTTTGGGGGACACAATTCAATCCATAACAATCTATGGCATCACTTCTTTCTTTGCCATATGCCTATGTTTTTGTTTTTTTTTAGCATTTGATTTAGAATTTAAAAAAAAAAAAAGCAATTACTGTCAATCTTTTTATTCTTTGAGTTTCCAGAATAAATCTTTTCCACATTTTGGAATTGAAACATTTTCTCTTCAGACCTCTGGCCATCCTCCTGTTTTTCATTTTTCTGGTTTGCACTCTTGGTTTTAGGTACTAAAACACAGTCAAACTAAAACACTTAGGAAGGATTAGTGTTTGTGAAAGGACTATTACTCTGTGCAGAGAAAGAAACTCCATGAAACACAAGATAAACTGAAAAGATAGGAGAGGGTCAGGAACTAAGACAATGAGGCTAACTCCCCACTCTTTTAAATCTTTGCTGCTTTCCCTACATATATGCACTCTGTTCAGATCTTTCTCTTCAAAGGGCTTCCTCTGAGTTCTGCAACCTCACAATTTTAGCTTACAATCAGCTAGAATTAGCCTTGGTGACTGTCTTAGTCATCTGGAGCTGCTATAACAGAAATACCACAAGTGGATGGCTTTAACAAAGAGAAGTTAATTTTCTTACAGTAAAGTAGGCTAAAAGTCCAAATTCAGGGTGTCAGCTCCAGGAGAGGGCTTTCTCTCCCTGTCAGCCTTCTCATCAGTCTTCTCCCAGGCTAGGAGCTTCTCAGCGCAGGGACCCCAGGTCTAAAGGATGCACTCTGCTGCTGGCACTGCTTTCTTGGTGGTATGAGGTCCCCAACTCTCTGCTTACTTTCCTTTCCTTTTATCTCTTGAGAGATAAAAGGTGGTGACGGACACACCCCAGGGAAACTCCCTTTATATTGGATCAGGGATGTGACCTGGTAAAAGGTGTTACAATCCGACCCTAATCCTCTTTAACATAATATTACAATCACAAAATGGAGGGCAGCCACAGAATACTGGGGATCATGGCCTAACTAAATTAATACACACGTTTTTGTAGGGATGTAATTCAATCCATGACAGTGATGAATTCCCAGAAGAGGCGTCTCATCTTTTTGAACTCAGCAGCAATGTCTTGGATTTCTAGCCCATCTATGGATGGGCATCCCTCAGGGCAGGGACAATCAGCTTTGGTCAGGAGCAATGAGGTCAAGCCCTGCAGCCAGGGTCGTTCACAGATCATGACTGTGGGCAGAGGCAAACTCTTGAGCAGGGACCTGTGTACAGCTGGTATGCTAAAACGTTTCTTAAACACCTATGAATTCGTCAAGGTTACAAAATTAGTTCTGTAATGACAGTACCATTCAGCACTGCAGGAGTAGTTCCCTTAGGCCTGGCAAAATTCATTTAAAGGAGTCTGCTGTCTTCCACACTGGACTTTAATGTCCTCTTAATAATGTCTCTTCCAGTTTCAAAATCAAATTAGGCATGCGTCTGCCACCACTTTGTCATGCCATATTATCTTCTCCAAGCATTGGTTTGACCCACGTTTTGATCTTTCTTTTCCCCTAATCTTAGCTTTCTGCATGAGTCAGAACTGACCGGATGACGACTAACAACAATCTTATCTTAAAAATACCGACATTTTCACTAACAGTGCTGTTTGCCAAAGTTTAGCTCCTGTGTATGTGTGCACATAAAATGGTCAAAAAGCTCCTGTGTAACCCCATGGGTTTCTTAGATTGATTTCTTCAAAATTTTCCCATTTTTGCCTCAAAGTTTAATCCAGACTTTGTGGCCAGAATTTAGTATTTTAGAATTTTTCATTTTATTGAATTTTCTTTCTTTTTTTTCCATTGTTTTTCTTTTCTTTTTTTCTTTCTTCCTTCTTTCCTTCCTTTCTTTTTTGTCCATGGGCTCATACCTCCTTTTGAATTTCTAGAGTCTGACTCCCCCAAATTTAGGCCCACGACTAGGGTTTCAGTTATCACAGGCTCTAAGGCAAATGGATCACTCTCTCCTATTGTTTTCGTCATTCTCACATCAACAACCACTTCTTTGCTGCCCAGACTTAGCCTGGAGTAGAACTTCTCCTCACTGTTTTCTTAGAGATGAAAACATACAAAGCATTCATCAAATGCTATGCTTCTTTCAGTACATGACACCTAATTGATTTCCCAAAAACTCATTGCCGTCGAGTCGATTCTGACTCATAGTAACCCTACAGGACACAGCAGAACTGCCCCATAGGGTTTCCAAGGAGCAGCTGGTGGATTCGAACTGCCAGCCTTTTTGGTTAGCAGCCAAGCTCTTAAACATTATGCCACCAGGGCTCCAGTTGATTCCCAGGGGGTTGGAATTACCTCCCCATTCTTACTCCATCTGTCTTTCCTGACACACTAGTGTTTATATAGTTCCCTTGTGAAAATACTGCTTTCTCTACTGAGGAAGCAGTTGATGGTCAAGGGTAAAGTCCCGATAACTGGCTACTAAATCTGGCTGCACTCCAGAATCACCTGGGAATCCTAGTAGAATAATATTCTTAGACCTCACCACAGACTTAGTCAGTCAAAACCCTTGGTGATTACAGTAGAATGAGCCCAGAACAAGTCTTTAGTCCAGCGCTTGAAATCACTGTCCATAGCCCACTTCTATCATGATGATGTGTTGTCATAGCCTACTATGTGCTAGGCACTATTATAGACACTTTTTGTTATCGCATAATAATAGTCCTGTAAATGGGTATGCTCATTTAACTGACAAGAGAGCTGGAACTCAAATAAGTAACAACACTTTCCTCAAGATTACACTGTTAGGAAGTGGTGGAGTCTAGGTTCAGGCTCAGATCTGTCTAACCAGAGTGTGGACTCTGGAGTTGGCCTGGGTTCAAAGCATGGCTCATCCTCACTAGTGTGTTCTTGGACAAGGAATTTAACCTCTTGCTGCCCTCAGTTTCCTCATGAGTCAAATGGGGACAATAATTGTACCTATTCATAAAGTTGTTAAATGAGATAATTAGCCCGCCCGGCAAATATTGAGTGCTCAAGAAATACTTGTTATTCCCCCACACTCTTTCTGGTGAGAACGTAACTCTGAATTGGCCATTCAAATTTTTCCTCCAACTTTTCAGGACATTGTCTCTCACCCTCATAACCATCTCCACCTCTTAGATGAATGGCTACTCCTTCCTCATGAGATCTGGCTTCCTGCCCCAGGTAGAGCCTTGGGCCTTTTTTGCAGCTCTGACAGTTCAGAGTTTGTTCTCTTCTTCTTCCAATTTACCTGACTCCATTCATACACCTCTCTCTCTCTGTGTCTCTTTTTTCTTTTTAATGAGGTGGCCTTCTGTCCATTTAATTTTAGTGGAATCAGCATATTTTATTCAGCACACATGCGGACGATGCTGTATATAAAAATAATTATTTCTCAATACAAAACACATGCATGCTGTTGACAATTCAACACATCATTCCAGTTGGCTATGAGTGGCACAAACGGTTAAGCTGTTGGCTACCAACGGAAAGGCTGGTGGTTCTAACCCACCTATAGGTCCCTCAGAAGAAAGACCTCGTGATCTGCTTCCAAAAGGTCACAAATATGAAAACCCTATGGAGTGCATTTCTATTCTGAAACACATGGGGTCACCATGAGTTGGAATCAACTTGATGGCAACTGCTTTTTGGTTTTTATGATCATAGGTACATATTTCTAAACCAAAAAACAGAGACATATGGCTAGAGTGATTGCTGTCAATTTTTAGAATGCTTACCTACAGCAAACTTTTAAAAATTGATGTAGGGTGTGGTCCTTTGTACTAAACCATCTGCCTTTGATACCAACACACTCAGCTTTGCTACCTTCTACCCCAGTCCTGAGCTTTTTTTCCTCCTCCTTTCTTCTTTCATTTTCTTCTGTCCCATTCCCCACCCTTTTCTCTGGACAATTGAGATACTCTTTGCTTGGTCTCCAGCTCCCATCTCCACCATCCACTTAGGCCCCCTCTCTTCCCATTTGGTGTTTACAGGATCTCTTCAACCGTAAGAGAGGCTGTGGTGCAGTGGCACATGAATGGAGGTCAGAGTGAGGAAACTTAGGTTTGAGTCCTAGTTTTGCTGTTAGCAGGCTAAGTGACCTTTAATAAGCGACACAACTTCTCTGGGTATCAATGTGCTCACTCATGAAGTGAACTAAGGTTGCTTGGTTTAATTATTTCTAAGGTCCCTTGCAGCTTTTCAATAATATTGATCTTTCTGTTTCTCCACATATCAGTTGGCCATTTGATTTTCTTCTAGTTTTCCTGGACCATTTTTGTCATTTTTTTCATTGACATTTGGACTGTGGAAAATAGGTATTCCCTCTTATACAGCAGTTGCTCTGTTACAATTATTTATTTATTTTAGTTGTACTTTAGATGAAGGTTTACAGAACAGTTAGTACACATATTGTTTTATGACATTGGTTAACAACCCCATGACATGTCAACACTCACTTCTCAACCCTGGGTTCCCTATTACCAGCTTTTCAGTTCCCTCCTGCCTTCTAGTCCTTGCCCCTGGGCTGCTGTGCCCCTTTAGTCTTGTTTTGTTTTATGAGCCTGTCCAATCTTTGGTTGAAGGGTGAACCTCAGGAGTGACTTCACTACTGAGCTGAAAGGGTGTCTAGGGGGCCATACTGTCAAGGTTTCTCCAGTCTCTCTCACGCCAGCAAGTCTGGTCTTTCTGTTTGAGTAAGAATTTTGCCCTATGTTTTTCTCCAGCTCTGTCTGGGACCCTCTGTTGTGATCCTTGTCAGAGCAGTCAGTGGTGGTAGCTGGGCACCATCTAGTTGTACTGGACTCAATATGGTGGAGGCCGTGGTATATGTGGTCCATCAGTCTTTGGACTAATCTTTCCCCTGTATCTTTAGTTTTCTTCATTCTCCATTCATAAATTTCTTGATAGGACTTTGATTCCTCTCCATTTCCTTATAATCTGTCTAAAGGCAATTCTCTACTACCCTTGTAAAAAACATCACATCCTCTCTAATAAGTGAAGTATAATCAGATTTCTACCTGGGAGGAATGTTAGCTTGAGTTTGCAGCACACATCACTGCTGATCACATGATGACATAACAGATTATACCTAGGTCCCAGGAATACTTTCCTCAGTTTCCAAAAGCCTTGGTTTAAAAATAAACTATAGTCCTCTCCAGGGTCTCATTGGAAATAGTTCCAGACACTTCTTTTTTCTGTTGTTCTTGGAGGATTCGCTAGAATTAAAACTGCTTAAGTCAGCTCTACCTGGTAACTACTGTGGGATGCTAATAATAAACAAAGGTTTATTTATTTCTGTAGTGCTCACACACAAAAGAATATCTTAAGGCACTCAGACTACATAGTAGAATGTACAACCTTTCTCAGTAGTCTTTATACCCGTTCAGTATAGCATAGTGGCTAAGAGTAAAGACTCAATTATTTTCCCAGGAAGAGCCCAGCCTGGGTTTAAACATGGGCTCTACCACTTACTAGTCGGGTGACCTTGGGCAAGTTCTGTAACTTCTATATGCCTCACTTTACTCATTTATAGAATGGGGAAAATCAGAGTACCTCCTTCCTTTTGGGAAGGTTAAATGAGTATGTAAAGAGACAAAATAAAGCCTGTCACATAATAAACACTTAGATGAACGTTGTTGTTAGTTGTTGAGTTGATTCTGACTTATGGTGACCCCATTTGGGTAGAGTAGAACTGTTCCATAGGGTTTTCAAGACTAGTTGTTAATAGTTGCACTGTTTCTAGTGAAGTACCTCAGTTAGGTATAGAGAAATCGACAAATAGAGAACATTCAATTCTTTCTTTAGGCCGAGATATAATTAAATCAAAACCAGTTGCTGTTGAGTCAACTCCGATTGATGGCGACCCATTATATGTCAGAGTGTAACTGTGTTCCTTAGGGTTTTCAACGGCTGATTTTTTCAGAAGTAGAGCTCCAGGTCTTTTGGTCAGCAGCTGAGTGAGTTAATTGTTTGGACCACCCAGGGACTCTGAAATATAATTAGTGGCTCATTCTTCAAGACACTTAATTTTCTTTTTGCTTTCTGTGTGATGCTTGCTTTGTTAATGCATTTTCACACTTCTCACAAAGGATAAATGAGAAACCACCATTTTAGTTCATTTATTTTACTAAAAGCTCCGTTAAGAAATGTGATGAAAAAAATAGTGATTCTGTTGACAAACAGGAGTTTGGGCTACCTTAAAATAATGTTTTTATTATTCTCTATCATTACAGAGATAAAAGAAATTTGTAATATCCTTGAATTTAATGATTCTTTTTTTTTTTAAAATAAAGGAAGCAAGATAAATTCTTGAGTAGTTGATGCTTTTCAAAATGTTAAATTACTTAATTTGTGTAAACCTCAGTTTCCAGAACTCTAAAATGGGAATAATAATCCTACCTTCATTATATGGTTATTAGGAATATTTAAATTAGTTAATATATATTAAAAGCTTGGAATAATATTCAGCACAGAGTAAGTGCTAATAAATATTATCTATTATTATTTTAACATAAACGTAAGTTTATGGACTATTTTTGCTCTCTAAAGCATTTTGCAGTAAATGCCATTTGTGATTAATTTGTAGTGTGTTGAAAGCAGAGCCTCCTTCCCCTGGTACCCCAGCTCTCCTACAAAAGCCTGGAGGATCCTATGTGTGAGTGTAAGAAGTGTGGTAGTTAAAATCTCCTTTGCCAGTTGGAGAAATGCAGAGAAACAGAGGGGGTTTTATGTCTTAAAAAGCATCAATGATTCTAATTGTTGGTGCCTCTTAAACACTTCCAGGGCAGTTGAGTCATGTTTCTCAGAACTGTCTGTAAAAGGAAGTTTGCTTCTAGGATGCCTGGCATTTTGCTTAGAATTCAAAGATAAGCCATTATAATTCTGAGGACAACCACATTTCAAAAACATGCATAAAAGGTGACAACGGTATGGGTACCAGACAATTCTATGTCTTGACACCAGATATGAGTCCTGCACTGTACTAAGCATGATCTGGACTCAAAGAAGTTTAAAATGAGGTGTATCATTTGGTTAATTAAACCAAACACTTTGCAGTGTCATTAAACATAATGAGAGGCATTTTATAAGAAATTTAGGCTCAAAAAGTTGCCTGAGTAAAATGTGATTTTTAATCATAAAAATTAGTAGAAGGGATGTTTATCTTAGTGAGATCAGAATCCCATACTCAAAAAGACACGCTGGTCTTTTCTGAGCAGCCTCCACAATGGAGAATTGGAGAATTCTATACTACTGTGTTAATTAGCTGCAGTGAAGGAGGCAAATGTACCAGCCTTCAGAAGGAACTTTGTATATATCTCCATATTCTGTCAAACATGAAGGACAGAATCAAGATGAGTAATAACCAACCCTACAGATAGTTACAAAACTACCCTTAAAAAAAAAAAAACCCTTAAGCCAATAAAAATCCCCTTAGATACACAAAACTTAAAGTCATTCTATCTACACTCCTGATGCCACATCTTCATTCCCTGGTTGTCCTCACCTGGCTCTGTTCCTCAGACAGTGGCCGCAAATGCATATAAGGTCCCTTCCAGCACTGAAAAAACACCAGTATGAATACAAATGCATGGATCAGAATGCTATATTTTAAAAATCAGTAATCATATTATGGATTTTGATTAATTTTGTTGAATTTCTGCTTTCTAAAACGGGACAGCTTTCCAATTGCAACATTTCAGAATTAAGAAAAAAAAAAAAGACATCTTTACCCTTCAGTTTCTACATTTATGATTTATTTAACAGGCTTTCTCTTCCCACTCTCCCTGAATTGTGAAAGAGCCTGAATGACGGTATTCTGTTTCCTTCTAGCTCAGGAGTCTATGACTTCACTTTGTTCTATGAACCAGATTCCTCCCTGCTCCTGAGTTCATCTGTAGCAGATGGTGAGGCACTTAGGAGGGAGAATAATATAAAAAACGTTTTGTGTTTCACTGTAGTGAGACAGTTGGCAAAGGGGAGGCTATTGTTCATTAAATGTTCATGTATACATGGAAGAGTACTCTTGGCTTTCAAAGCATCTCACTTTCCACTAGGGAAGGAATTAGGCACTTATTGTTCGATCAGTGACCATCAATACTTAGGTTTGGAAGAAGTCTTCAGCCCCTGAAACCTGAAGAAATAGTCTCATTAATAATAAAAACCTGGTTACAATAAGAAGGAAGCATTAGGGACAAACTATAGTTTTAAATTAATGCTGGAACAGATTCCTTTATATGAAAAGACTTTAATGGACTACTTTCCATGTATAATCTTGAGATACATAAAAAAAGATTATGGAGATAGCTAGTATAATATTTTTTGTGGGCCAGCTAGCTTATTTGACAACCTAAAAGTGTATGGACTTCTGAGACTGGAACAATTTTCCAGTGCATATCTACACATTGCCACGTCCATAGGTCCCCAAAGATAATGCTTTAAAAATAAATGTATCTGAGCAAAAAGGAATGCATAGTCATTGCAGAAAATTTGGAAAATATAGAAAATATAGAGGAAACAAAAATAATCTAAAATTCCATCACTTAGAGACATCTACTAATAACATTTGGTGGTATTCATTTTCCTGTCCTCTCCCTAGATATTTATTTTCATATTCAAATGCTATCATCCTGTACATACTATTCTTTAACACTATTTTTCACCTAACCACAGCTTGTGAACATTTCTCCATGCTGTTTATTATAGTGCATCATTTTAAACCTTGCACATGCCATCATCACAATAAAACCCCACCCAGTGCCATCACAATAGATTTCACCAATCCCCATTGTGAAACACTTAGAATCTTTTCACATTTTCACTATTATAAACAATGCTGGAGTGAATTATGAGTCGGAATCGACTCCATGGCAGTAGGTTTGGTTTTTGGTTTTTGGTTTTTGGAGTAAACTTCTTGGTAGTTAAATCTTTGTGCACATCCACGATTAGACAATGATATTTTTAAAAAATTAAATCCAGATCAGCCTCTGTAGCTTCTAAAATGAGTAATACATAGAAAGCAGAAATAAAAACATAAGTGTGCTGCTAAGAAATGACAGCAACCGGCCACAAGATAGAAAGGAGACTAGATGGTCAGTGTTTGAGACAGATTCTAGTTCAGAGTGACACAAAATAACTCCGAATGTGGTCTTTAGTTGGTTTCTTGCTCTCATGCAAGGCCAGCAGCATGAGTAATTGTTTAATTTTAGACGGACATTTCATATTTCCTACCCCACCCTGTTGGCATCTGGCAGTGTGCCTTTCCTGTGCCTTGGGAAGATAGATGTGTGCCTCTGTGAATGGCTGTGTGTCTAATGGATGGAACTTAGCCTCCTGAGGCTGGTGGGGAGCAGAGTTGGGTCTACCATCCTCTGCTTAATAGCTGTCCCTTTCAACGTTTGCCTAATTTACCTTCCATAATTTGATTTTGTATTTATCTCCCTGGGCTTTTCTCATCTACAATGAGAGCCCTTTACCCTGTTATCTGACTCTCCTTTGGTGATTTCCATTGTTGTTATAGGAACATTTGAAAAGCCTTTCAAAGTTAAAGCAAGTTGTTAAAATTCCAAGTTTATCCAGGAGATTCATGTGTAAAGTTCAGCAACAGAATTCTTAATAAGTACTCTAATGAGGCAGCTTCCATAGATCCTGTTACAATTGTTCTTGGGGTGGGGAAAATCTGAGAGATGTTCCAAGAATTTACCAATTCCTGCTCCTTGGGGAGCTCCCTGGCTCCGCAGCTAGAGTACAGGGCTGGGCAGGACAGGAAAAGGGGAAAGGCTGCAACAGAAAATAAAAACACATTTCCTTTTATGGCGTAGAGCCACTTTCTTTGCCCATCATCTCTCCCTTATCCACCTCACCTCATCAGGGCAACCCCAACAGACTCTGGTTTTCTAACATTCTCTGTTATCTCCTGCTATGACCCCACTGTTCTCCCTCCACCCCATACAGACACTGTGCTTATGTTCACCCCAAACGTCATGGTGTGATTTGCTTTGAGCACCCCACACGTCAGCGATGTCTGAGTCTCCACACAGAACCAGGTCGTCATAGCGACCCACTACAAGCAATGGCCACCTACTTCCTCACTTGATTCATTTCTTCCGTGTCTAGCCAGACGTGATTTCTGTGAAGTGTTTTTCGTAAGTCAGCTCAAATTCTCTATAGCCATCATATTTCTTTTCTCAAAGAAGTTTTTGGACTGGGTTCTTTGGAAAAATTGTTGGTTCCCATTGCCTCTATCCAAGAGTTAGAATAACATTTGGAGCCCATCTGTATGCCAGGCCTCATAGTAAACCTATTACGTAGCTTATCTCATTTTTTTACAACAACCTTATGAGATAAGCACCATTCTGATGCCGAGTTTATAGATAAGGAGAGGTTCTGTAACTAAGAGAGGTTAAGTAATTTTCACTTCTAAAATTTGCTTAAAATATAATCTTGTGAATGCAGAACCTGACTTTACCACAGAGAATATATTAGGTCCCCATGAGAAAATTATTTTCCTGCTTCCTGTTAAAAATAATCTGATTTCTCAGCCATTCCATGAACTCACTGAGTATAGTTCTCAGAAATTTGATTACCTGGTTTACATTGATTAGAATTTTTGTTCTCTACAAATAGGAGATTTTCTCCTATACCTGGAATTCTCCCTCCCAAGAGATGAATTCTTTTAATTACATATTAAACTCTAAAAGATAAACTTTCCTTTGGAATTTTTACAAGTTTGTCTTAAGAAATAGACCTTCTTTTCCCCCAGAAGTTTCTCTGTATTTATGATATCGTAAAAAAGAAATCCTTGGTTCGGCAGTTCGAATCCACCAGCTGCTCCCTGGAAGCCCTATGGGACAATTCTTCTCTGTCCTGTAAGGTTGCTATGAGTAGGAATCCACTCTACAGCAACTGGGGCTTGGGGGAGGGTTTACTGTGGGCTGCGGAGCCCTGATGGTGCAGAGGTTAAGAGCTCAGCTGCTAACCAAAATGTCAGTAGTTCAAATCCATCAGCTCCTCCTTGGAAACCCCACAGGGCAGTTCTATTCTGTCCTATAGAGGAGTTATGAGTCAGAATTGACTCAACAGAAACGGGTTTAGTTTTCGATGTTTACATGGACTATTTTTTTAAAAAATTCTGAAAATTAATTCTCTAATATAAAAAAAAAAATCTGAATTTTCTTCCTAGAAAACTTCAAGGAAACAAGAAAAACAATATATAGAATAAGATGCCAATCTAAAATAGAAAGGGCTGAGTTTTAGTTCTTTGTCAGTCATTGTGGTTCTAAAATGGGTTTAGAAAAAAGTCAGTCAATATGCACATCCCATTCTCTTATATATATGAGACAATTTAGATGTTCATTCCTTACAGTTATAAATTTTCAAAATCATAAAATAATTTAGAAAGATGCATTCAAAAAAGCACATTCCTACTATTAGAATTATTGTGATTCTTAAAGTTGATGCTTTCTGAGGGAACAGAGTTAGCTACACATTAGCTGAGTGTAGGATATGTTCTTCAAGAATTTGAGTTCCATGATTCTTAAAATTTCTACAAAACCCTTTATCTTACATAAATTGGACTGTCTGTGTCAGTGATTAATCACAGTTTATATGTCTTCAGTTTTGTATCTTCCACTTTGTATGAGTCCTTAATATTTAGGAGCCCACGAATCATTTCATATTGCAATTGGAGTCTGAAGTCAGTAATGGTTTAATAAGCTATGTACGTGCCAAATTATCAAACCCAAGCAAAGGAAGTACACAGAAATTGGTAAATGTGGCTTAGGCAAGAGATTTCCTTCCTCTTTGAGTGTACAAAGAGTAGTTGAGATGATCCTGGGCGGGGTGGGGCTGGGCCTTTCAACCAAAAAAATCCTAAATGGCCTTCTGTAAGAGAATAATTGAAAATACTCTCCATGGTAGGCTTTATAATACACAGATATCCGCATCTGAAGATACATTTAATGGCCCACTTAGAAATATAAACACTATTTTGGTATTTAAAAAAATATAACTCTGAGCATTGTTATACAAATTAGATCTGCATATTCAAAGTGAAAATCTTAATTACTAGTACTTTCCTTTATATGGACTTAATTCGACTTCAAATATTGTTCATATGGAGTAGAACTTTTGGCCCTCTAAAAGCAGGGGAAATCTTACTTTTAGCGGGACCAAACCAGCGTGCTTGCCCATAGTTGCAATGAGTCACAGCTGGAATGTCCTGTGGTTAACAGTCTGCTCTGAAAACAGGATCAGAAGCAGCGTGAACCAACAGATTTCCATGGTAACCAGTATTTGTGTACTTTGAAAAATGACTGTTCCTTTCTGTGTGGTAAATTTAGGCGGGAATGAATTCTAGAGGTGATGTTAACCATTTGTGTGAATATAAACAAAAAACCTGATTTAATAAAATTGGGAGTGGGGGATTTTTGTTTTCCCATCGAGATATTGTTCTGCATTAATAAATTCATTTATTTTTTTGACATTATATTTAGGCATTTTCGTCAGTGCCTATTTGATGTTTATTTCAATGCATCACCCCCTCCCCTCCAGAAGCAAAAAAAACTAAAAAACCAGTTGTCATTTATCAATGCTCACTCCAAACCCACTCCTTTTGCATCCCCCCTGAATTCCATTCACACTGTTATTTAAGATTGCTTGTGGCTAGGACTCAGGGGCTTTCCTTCGATGAAATAATCTTATCCGGAAAGGAAATGAAATCCTCTCTAAATCATGTGAAAATGTCACATCTCTTAGCCTTGTTAAGCTGGGAGGCAAAAATGCTATATAGTTCATAATCTTGTATAGAATCTAAAATATAATTCCTCAAACATTGTTGCCTAGTATTTTGTAAAATCCATAAAGCCTATATGGATACATATTAAATAATTAAAGCTTTTGTCACTAAACAACAAACCAAAGTTAGGAATGAGCCTTTTTTGGGTGGAAGACAATAGAGCATTTGTTTGTTTATATATCTACGCTTGGGAACAGTATGTTCATTTTTTGTATTAATTAATTTTGAACTGAAGTCCCTGAGTGCTGCAAATGGTTAATGCGCTCAGCTGGTGACCAAAAGGTTGGAGGTTTGAGACCACCCAGAGGTGCCTCAGAAGAAAGTCTTGGCGATCTAGTTCTGAAAAATCAGCCACTGAAAACCCTATGGAGCACAGTTCTACTCTGACACATATGGGGTCACCTAACTTAGAACTGACTCAATGGCAACTCGTTTTCTTCTTCTTTTTTTTAATCTTCAACTGGAATCCCTAAACTAGAATGCTAGAATTAATGAAAACTGTGAACCCGAGGTAAACGTTCTACCAAAACAAAAGACTCATTGCCATGGAGTTGATTCTAACACACAACAACCCTATAGGATAGATTAGAACTGCTCCGTGGGGCTTCCGAAGATGTGAATCTTTACAGAAGCAGACTGCCACAATTTCTCCCACAGAGCCGCTGGTAGGTTCAAACTGCAGACCTTTTGGTTCTCAGCCAAGCTCTTTAACCACTGTGTTACCAGAGCCCAAATGTTCTACAGTGGCCCAGTAATTCAGGAGTCCACAGATTGCAACGCTGAGCTCATCGTCCGCCTCCAATTTCACCCCTGCATTAGCTAATGGGAGAGAGATCTGAGGTGAAGGGAGTCTTAGCTTTTGTTACTGTTTCCTCTTTGTTTTTTGTTTTTGTACTTTCTCTCATTTACTACCTCATGTATTCTGTCAAATATCTAGAATATTAGAAACTTGATAATAAATATACACACTCGAAGCAGCAGTGTTAGAAAAAAAGAAGCTGAACTGATAATCCTGAAAAATAAACTCATCTTTATTCATTTGTTTAAAATGCTTAGGCTTAGTCCTAAAGGGTAAGTGATACAATGGTTTTCTGAGCTTCTTCGTTTAAATCTCTGCTGACCCTCCCCCAAGTCTCACAAGAATGTGTGTCTGATGAACAGCCACTTGTTAGAACTCAGTACACAGGCCTAGACTTAAACATATGGATTTATTGTGAGCGCTGCCCCTGGCTTTCAGAATGACCTTGAACAAGGCTCTCCCTACCCCCTCTTTCAGCAGAATGGCCACAAAGTATCCAGAACCTTCACTGACTAAAAAAGTGTGCTGAAATTTAGGACTGTAGGACCCTACTATCTAACCGCAGAGTTCAAGTAATAAAAAAAAAAAAAAAAATAGTGCAGATTAAATCCTACTAAAATAAATACAGCTGTGGAAAAATCATTGCATTCATTCATTGACAAACGTATTAGAAACCTGCCTTGCTTAATAAAATTTATTTATTTTTATTTTTTTTGCTTAAAGTCCTGTGTTAGACAATGAATGGAATTCAAGAGCTAATCTGTGCTTTGAGGGAACACACAGTCACGTAGGGATACAGACATGCACACCTGTAAACATAACACAAATGTATATAATCACTTCCACAAAAGAAGTGCAAATAAAAAGCTGAGGGGTTTCAAAGGAAAACTAATTCATGCCTGGCTATAGAAATTAGCGAAGGGACTATAGGAATATTTCATAAAATTTGGTTATAAAGTTTTACATGCTCATATGAATAAGTTTCAAACAATATTTTATATCACAGTGTTTCAATAAATAAAAATAATTTGGTCAGTGTGTTAGTTACCTACTGCTACCATAACAGAAATACCAAAAGTGGATGGCTTTAACAAAGAAAAATTTATTTTCTCACAGTCTACCAGGCTAAAAGTCCAAATTCAGGGCCTTGGCTCCAGTGGAAGGCTTTCTCTCTCTGCTGGCTCTCTCTGTCAGCCTGGAGGTCTTTGTTCTCAATTTTTCTCTGGTTGGGGAGCTTCTCAGGCACAGGGACCCCAGGTCCGAAGGACTTGCTGTGTTCCTGGTGGTGCTTTCCTGCTGCTATGAGGTCCCCAACTCTCTGCTTGCTTCCCTTTCCTTTTGTCTCTTGAGAGATAAAAGGTGGTGCAGACCTTATCCCAGGGAAACTCCCTTTACCTTGGATCAGGGAGGTGACCTGAGTAAGGGTGGTGTTGCAATCCCACCCTAATCCTCTCAACATAAAATTACAATCACAAAATGGAGGACAGACACACAATACTGGGAATCATGGCCTAACCAAGTTGATACACACATTTTTGGGGGGACTTAATTCAATCCATCAGAGTCAGCTTGTAATTTTTTAAAGCCATATTCAAAATTTATCCACAAATAAATTCAAGCACACACACATGCACTTTGACATACTCTGCAAGAGAATGATCGAGGAAGTCCGTGAGTCTGTTGTCAGACATTTTCCATTTTATTGTGATGAGTAGCTCATTCCAGGGTAAGAGGAACACTGAGCGGATAAAGAGAAAATATAATGGCACTAGTCATGAGGAGGAAACCCTGTTGGCATAGTGATTAAGTGCTACGGCTGCTAACCAAAGGGTCGTCAGTTCGAATCCACCAGGCGCTCCTTGGAAACTATGGGGCAGTTTGACTCTGTCCTATAAGGTCGCTATGAGTTGGAATCGACTCTACGGCACTGGGTTTGGTTTTTTTTGGTTTAGTCATGAGGAAGCTGATCTTTTTGGATTGTTTTCTTTCCCAGGTGAACAGATAGGGTTGAATGGTTTTTGTCCTGGGATTCTTTTTTGTTTGTTTTTAGTTTGGAGATATGTATCTGATGAAATTATTAAATGGGGCCAAAGAAGGGTACACAACAGGATATATAAATACCCCGATGGAAAATGGGGGTGGGGGGAATTCAGCAGAAAAGCTCCTAAAGAAGAAATATAAATGCCCAATAAGCATGTTAAAAAAAAAAAAAACCTTCAATCACAAAGCAACCAATATATCACAAACTAAGATAACAGTAAAAAAAAAAAAATAGTTTTTCACTATCAAATAAGCACCGATTTTAAAAATAATTGCAGTCGCCATTACCAAAAAAAAAAAAAAAAAAAAGATCCACTAAAAGAAACATCTCTGTAAACTGCTGATGGGAGATTAAATTGGTATAAACATTTTGGTAAGAAATTTAATAATGTGTATCAAAAGCCATAAAAGATTTCACTGTTTTATTCATTCCCCATCTAGGGGGAAAAAAAAAAATCAAACAAATGTTTATGTTGACTAAATTTGGAAATACTTTGAATGACCAGCAATAGAATTGTTAATGTTAACTCAGTGTATCAGTGGCGTTTATGCCACCATTAAAATAATTACTAAACTTTCACTTAAAGCACAATAAAAATTATTTAAAAAAAAAATGATGTTTACACAGACTAGTTACTGACATGCTTAGTGACAAACAGGTAAATAAAAATTGAATATCTAGTCCAAGTTTATACACAGGGACACACACATATACCTGTACATCCACATATATATGTAATACTTGTATATACACATATATAAATGAAAAAATATTGTCAAGAAAAAAAGTCTGGTATTAACAAAATGGTAACAGTGGTTATCTTCAGTGGGATTAACCTTTGTATTTTCCTTTTTGTAGCTAACTAAAATGTCTGTTTTTTAACAGTTAATATGTATTTACAGAAAATTACATTGCTTAGAATTGTAATAGCTGCTATTCGCTGCGCATCTCTTCTGCATCAGGCATTTTGGCTAGGCTCTGTCTGTATGGCTTCACCAATACATGCAGCCTTCCCATAAGGTAGGCATTTTTCCTATCAAGCAAACAGAGGCTTACAGATGTGAAAGAGCCTAGCCCAGACAGACTAATAGGTGAAAGTGGCCCATTCTGCCCACCATCTCCCTATCCTGTGCCTGTATTATCCTTTGGAGAGGACTTGCTAGGTCGACATAAAATAGAACAATTATAGTAAGATTTCCAAATTCATTGGGCTTAGGAATTAGATCCATCCCTAAAACATTATGTGATTATCTATATTTAATGTTAAGGCTCCTGTACTCAACCTACCTCAGCAGATTTAACTCTTCAACCAAGGGACAGCTTTTCCTATATGTGTAGACTTTGCTTTTTCCATCTGACAAACAATGTGATATTTTTTTACATTGGGAAGTTTCTTTCTGGTTTCAGCTCTACGATGGATCGCGACGGATGGGGCGCTACTGTGGAACAGATATTCCCCCTCCAGGGAGTACCACGGGGTCCAAGCTTCGTGTGCTGTTCTACACCGATGGGGTTGGTAACCGTGAGAAAGGGTTTCAGATGCAGTGGTTCATTCACGGTAAGCCCTGCACCCATCTCACTTGTATTTGGCAGTTGCTATCTGATCAACAAATTTTCCCTCTCCAGTTCCATACTTGGAAACAATACAATCAACAAATAATGGAACCAGGGTATAATCTGGTGCTAAGCTTTAGAAAGCTTACTTAGACATTAGTAGAACCTGGAGAATTAAATCCTGTTAGGGTTAAGAGAGAAGCCCTGGTGGCATAGTGTTTAAGAGCTAGGGCTGCTAACCAAAAGGTCGGCAGTTTGAATCCACCAGCTGCTGCTTGGACACTCTATGGGACAGTTCTACTCTGTCCTATAGGGTCATTATGAGTCAGAATTGCCTTCACGGCAATGGATTGGGTTTTTTTCCTTGGTTTTAGGGTTAAGAGAGGAAGTGAAGTCAAAATCAACAGGATTTAAATAACTGGCTAAAAAGATGCAGCTGGGAATTGCCTAAGCAAAATGAGGGAACAGAACAAAGTTTCTAGAGAGAAGACCTGTATCTGGGTGTGGCAAGCAAGTTTGCAAGGTGAGATGGGAGTTTTGCAGGTACAGTGGAATAGAATTGGAATTAAAGATGACATTAAATAAAGAATGACAGAGGTAGAGAAAAAATGAGAGTAAATCAGAGAAAGAGCAGGGGAGGGGAAAGGATTGGGCTGAGAGGAGGAGCAGGAGCAGGGAACGTATTCTGAGAGGAGGAGCAGGAGAAGGGAACGTAAGGTAGTGATGCACTAAGGCAGGATAATGTGTGTTGTACCTGCCAAACAGAGGAGGGGTACCTCAGGGCCCTACAAATTGGTGGTTCAGGAAGAACTTAGAGATAGTAATTCCTCTGAAGGAGAAAAGTCATTTTTAATGAGAGGTCTGAGACTTTTATACTTGACGTCATGTGGGCCAGTCTAGGCAGGTGGCCCCAGAGCAGTGGTTCTCAAAGAGGGTTCCCAAACGGCAGCCTCAACATCACCTGGAGCTTATTGGAAATACAAACACTGGGGTCCCATCCCAGAATCAGAAACTCTAATGGTACAGCCAAAAATGTGTGTTTTAAGTAGTTTCATGTGTAACTCTTTAAAGTTTGAGGCCCACTGTCCTAGAGGAACCCAAACCTGAAAAACGTAGTCCTTGTGGATATCACAACAGTAATTTTCAACCAGGATGTTAGAGCTCACTGGTGAGTTTTGGTCAACTTGAAAAACAAGTGAAGTTGCAATACTGTATTATGGCAAGAATTGTACACAGACATCTAAGCTGTGGCCAGGCTGTCAAAGTCCAGGGGGGAGCCCAAGGTGAGCACATGTGAATGTATGTCATGGATGAAAAACCCTCAAGGGTTGTTAACATTATAGCGAGTTGATTATATGAATCCCAGAGCTATATGTAACTGAATAGCCCTATTATACACTCAGGTATTGGACATTCTGAGGTTAAGTCTATGGCAAATGATGAAAAATACATCTGTTCACAAAGTGATCATGAATTGGGGCCTGAGTGTATTTCTGTTAAAGAGTAAGTATGGGATTTTCGGTCAGTGGTGATCCGCAGAGCTATTTATAACTTGAAATGTAGGTTATGAATCCCCAGAGTAAATGAGCTATGATAATTAACCTTGTGAAAGTTTGGGACTTTCCTGTTCATCAAGTGGATGGTCAATTTATTGATTTGTTAAACGAAGGGATTGAACTGATTCATCTCTACAATACAGTCCATTTCTGTTATTCTGGGATTCTGAAACAACGTGATTCTAAGGAAAAGAGAGACAGTTGTGAGAAGACATAGAAGGGCCAGAAAAATCCTGGGAGATGGCCTAGGTTTTCAAGGGCTAGGAGCGTGCCCCAGATCAGTGTGTTTCAGACTTTAATGTACATATGTATCACTTGGGGATCTTGTTAAGATGCAGATTCTGATTCAGTAGGCCTGGGGTGGAGCCTGGGAATCTGCATTTCTAACAAGCTCCCAGGCAATTCTGCTGCTGCTGCTCTGTGGGCCACACTTTGAGGAATAGGCAAGAGTGGATGTGAAGGCTGGAGACATAAAATGGTAGAAAAGACAGGATCCCTAGAGCTAGGAGAAGCCTTCTAAGGTGCTGAAAGGGCACCCTGTACAAACAGCTTGTTTCAATGATAGCTGGGGCCCCTCTAAGAAAGATGCTTATTGCTTCAGAGACCCAATGGGGAGGAAGCTTTCACATGGGACAGAGAGTGGAAATTTAACCAGGAGACCTGGGGCTCAGGAGGTAGGAGAGTAGTATTAAAAGCTCCCTAAGTAATTCTGCTGTGCAGCTACAATTGAGGTTTTTAGGAACAGTAACTTTGCTGGGTATATCTTTCCCCTCAGTGGGCTGCTGCCCCCAACCTCCAGGTGGTTCTAGCTGTACTAGCCCAAGGCCACCTTAAGAAATTTTTTATTTATGGTCATTATTGGCTACATCCCAATTACTGCATTGCTGCATTCTTGCAACCATTCTATGCCTCCTGCCAACAAGTTACACACAACTAAATCCTCTGATGAAATCTCTGAGTTTTTGTTGGGAAAACTTCTTCCTACCAGTTCCCTTTGGAATCTTTTTCTGGGGGAGTCAAAGACACCCTCTGTCTATTCTCTTTTCCTGTTTACTATTTGAAAACTTTCTCCCAATTGCTGAAAACTTACTAAGTTGGAGCCAGAGTTATGCAACACAATTTTGCCAGCTGGGGCCAAAACTGAAACATTTTTAACTCACTGCTGTCCATTATGTCTAAATTAAAGTGAGAAGAACCTTCTAGAACAGGATCTAGTGATTTAGATCTGTGCAAAATGAATCGACTCTGATAAACTAATAGTTAATCAGTGTTATAACTACATAGGGTTTATACTCTGCATCTGATTGTCAGAGAAGAGGGCACCAACAAAGAAGACAAAGATCAGGAAAAAGGTCTTCCATGAGACTGATTCCCCCCATTCCCCAGTTTTTACCCTTTGGAGATAAACTGTAGACATAAGTCATGAGTTTTTCATTCATTTATTCATTCCACAGATGATAAGCCCACTGTGCTTGGGCTGAGGACACAGTGGCCACTCACATCAGACAGGCTTCCTATTCTCATGGAGCTCCCAGGCTGGTGAGGGCAACAGACATGAGGCAAATAATCACACAAATAAAATAAAAAGTGTGATAAATGCTACAAAGAAGAGATACGTTGTGACATGGGGACCCACAATAGAGTGTTTGACCTAGTCAGGAGGTCAGGGCAGTCTTCTGTGAGAATGGGACATTTGAACTAACAACTAAAAATATTTAGGAGTTGACTAGGCAAATGGAAGAAGAAAGAGGATTCCAGATAGTGCAAAAACCCTGTGGTAGGAGGAAATAGGGTGAGTATGAGTAAACCAGCAAGTCTAGAGCAGGGAGCAATGCTGGAGGTGCCTGGAGAGCTAAGCAGAGTCCAGGCCATATGGGTAATAATACATGGTTAAGGTCTGAGACACAGATAGGGACTGCACCCTGTTTTTTTATTGAAATTTATCATATTGCAAACAAATGAGTGTTGAGTAGGATCTTGAACTTGGCAAGTTGTGGGACTCCAATACTTCAACTATTATGAGAAATTACAATTGTAAAGTGTAATAGTTAATAATGTTCTTGAATGTGTGTGTGGGAAGCGTGTGTGTGGATGTGCACGTGTGTGTGTGTGTGTAGCATCAGGAGAAAAAATATTCAAAAATATTGTCTCTGCAGAGCACCCCTAGAGTTCTTCTCAGAATCAAGTGGAAGGACTCTGGACCTCCAGTCCCCTGGCCCCGGAGCTGCTCTTCCTCACCTGGTCAGAGGAAGTGGCATTAAACTCCTACCCTCATTTCATCAGAACCGAATCACATTTCAGGCCCCCTCTTTCTTCCTATTCTTTTCCAAACTGTGTAATAATAAGAGCAGAAGAATTCTGCTGAGAGTTCACAAAACTACGGTGACATCATTTCCTGAGCATTTCTGCTGAAGAAGAATCCCCACATACTTCATTTGGCAAGCCAATTAGTAAATAAACCCATTTACAAATGTACTTCTTTGTTGACCCCACACATCTTCCACCTGCTTTGAGAAAACAGGTCTACGAAGTGGCTTTATCTGATGGCCCGTGTTTAAAGCGGCACCGTGGTGAAGTGAGATTAAACCACATCGCTGTGCCTTTATGCATACCATCAAAGAGAGTCATACCCTGGAAATAATGAAAAGGTCACAGTTGCCCTGCCTGGCTAATCGGTTGACAGTATTCACCATTGACAGCATAGTCCAGAGGTTGAATTCTGCCTCGCAGGCCTCCGTTGGGTTGTGGAAGGAAACATAGAACTTTCTGCAAGCTGTGTGAATAGCGGCCTCCCAGTCAGCTGCGCTGCACACACCCCTTGTCTCTTCTGGTCTTCCGCTCCCAGAGGCCTTCATTTACTGGGCTATGGAACCCCGCACACAAACAAGGTCAAGGAGCTTTGTGAGTACAACAGTGATATTTGCAAAGGGAGAGAACACTTCAGCTGGGAATGAGCTGGGGAAGGGCTAAGCGACATGTGATCAGGAGGTGATGTCACCCTGTCTTTTCACAAAGGAGAGTGTGGCCTTTTCTTTGGGGAGATAGATGACATCAGCCTCTTGAATGGGGCTGGTTCCATTTTGTCTTCTGTTTAGCCGTTAATGAGATTTCTTAAGCTTTGAGAATCTTTAGAAATCTGCTTGGTGAGAACATTTAAAAACTTTATCAATATCTTTTACAGTTGATTTGGTTTGAAAATTAAGCCAGCACCTTCTTGCCTACCTGTGGACATGTGGCACTGTACCAAAGGCTTTAAAAAAAACGTGCTTTTAGAGCACTGGCAAACAACCCCCAGGAGGTCAGCAATGTTTTTCTAAAACCTTCACTCCAGTCCCCTTTCCCTCAAAAGATCTTTTCAGTAGTCTTTGTTTTTGCTGTTTCAGGGGAATTATTTTCAATTTGTAGTTCTTATTCCTTGTGTGACTCAACGTATGTGTAATGTGGTTTCTGGGAGACTGACCCATCCGAGGGTAAAGGTTTTATCTTTTGTAATTCGGTTACCCATTTCCCTGATATACAAATGCTGGGTATTGCGCTTAGGGTGCGAAGGTGAATGAACTGTTAGACCACTGGGCTCTGTCAGGAGATCTGCTGGGCTACCCTGACAAGAACAGATGGCTTGCAATCGTGAATCACTTTATAGTGATTACACATAACCTCTGTGAGCAGATATTTATTAAGACCAGGTTTTTCATCCAATCATTCATTCAACCAACTAACAAGCATACATTACTCATTGCCAGGTACCGGGCTAACCAGTTGCCATTGAGTTGATTTAGACTCATGGAGACCATGTGTGTGTCAGAGTAGAACTGGGCTCCTTAAGGTTTTCAATGGCTGATTTTTTGTAAGTAAATCACTAGGCCTTTCTTCTGAAGAGTATCTGGGTGGACTTGAACCTCCAACCTTTCAGTTAGCAGCTGAGCCTGTTAACTCTTTATACCATCCCGGTACTGGAATATAGAAAAGAAGAAGGTGACATCCTTGGTTTCAGGGAGTTAGGCATCCAGTAGGTGGGACAGACAAATATGCTGAGTGTTAAAATAGGTACCTAATCCTGTAGAAGCACAGGACAGCATATCTAGGTTAGACTGGGGAAGTTCGAGAGACATTCCCTGGAAGTTCGATACTTGAGCTGAGCTTTGAACAATGAGTTGGAATTAATTTGTTGTACAAATATCTGGGAGAGGAAGGCATTTCTAAGTAGGAGCAAGGAGGTGTAGAGGCATACAAATACTTCAGCTAAAGCCCGCATTCTCAGTGGGGGCAATATCACCCCCAACAGAGTGAGAATTGATTCTTGTGGGGGGGGGGGCGGCTAAAAAAACTTACTGTTTTTACATACAACGCACAGATATACATACTGTACATGAATGGATACTGAGGATATATGTGGTATTAAATTTTCATGGGGGAGAATTTGGAAAAAAAAGGTGTCCAGAAAAGACTCCTTAGGGGGCATGATAATGATCAAAGCACTGAGCTAGAGAGAGTGATAGAGGCTGAGGCAGGACAGGTGGTCAGAAGCCAGTCCATAAGAGACATGGCGAGAATGTGTGTTTTATTCTGCAGTTGATGAAAGGCCACTGATGGATTTTTAAGTAGAAAGTTTAGTGACGTGAACAGATAAACATTTTAGAATAATAACTGTGGTAAGAAGGTAAAGGGATGACTAGGAAGGGAGAGAGCCTGACACTGGGAGAGTAGTTAGGGGGATATTTTAAGAGAACAGGAAGAAAGAGAATGAGCAGAGTCACTTATAGAAGGCAAGATAATGTATTAACCAGGTATTTAGAAAGTATGATAGATTTCATGGCAGAGTAGATATGTGTGTAGGTGAGATAAAAGGGGGTATCACAGATAGCTCCCACATTTCTGCATTAGCTAATTTAGCACATGTTTGGTGCCTAGGCAGGGAATCCTGGAAGAAGACCTGGCTTGGGGAGGAGGATAGAGGATGGTGAGATCCAGTTTGAATACACTGAATTTGAGATGCCTGTGGAATATTCAGGTGATGTGCCCCTTAAGCACTTGCCTATGTAGATTTGAAAATTAGATGAGAGCTTGGGGTAGAGAAAGAGATTCTGGAATGAATTACTTATTGGTATATCTGGTGTTATGAAAATGATGAAATATATGTGTCCCAAGCTGTGCAAGGTATTTGAAGGAATACAAAAGTACAAAATTAGCCTTTGTTTTCAAGGTGTGTATAATCCTGTTAGGAATTGTAGATAAATAACAGAAGTGCTAAACTGTGAGTTTCCTATGGTAAGAATAGTAAGGGTTCAGAGTAGGAGATTGTAAATTGTTGGTGAGTTCTTCATGGACTTGGTGGAATTTTAAAGCCCTTGGAGAAAGAGCAGAACAAGAATTGATAGATGGTGCCTGGCTCAGCATCAGCCAAGAAATAGGTAGAAATTACCATGATAGATAATGAAGACAGTGCAATATAAGGCTACATAGACCAACGGGGGTAAGATTTGTTTATAACTTAATGTGGTAAGGAATAGGAAGTCACTGTTGTTTCTAGAGCAGGGAGTGAGAAATGTCAGAGGAGATTATGGTCAGAGAAGTCAGAGATCATAGTGATGGGAGACACTTGAGGAGACCATGCCGATTTCTGACTACTGAGAACTAGAGCTGGAGATTTACAGTGTCCAGATGGCTGAAGAGCTAGGTTGGTAGAGCTCTAGTGGAGAGGCGGGGCCAACATGGTGGAATAGTCAGATGCTTCCTGTCGTCTGTTTTACAACAAAGACCTCCCAAAACAAGTGAATCGATTATCTCTAACATTCTAGGAGCCCTGATTATCAAAGACAAAGCTGAAGAGTTGGACTGAGTGGCTGGGGAAAGGAGAGACAATTCAAAAGCAGTGAAGAAGTACCAGTTTTGAGGTTGCCAGCACCCTGCTGCCTGGGTCAGTTAGTGCATGCAGGCTGAGGTGAGCAGTAGTGGAGTCTCACCACATAGGGTGAGGCCAAGCAGTGCCAAGTCTGCACAAGCCTCCAGAGCTGGGTGGAAGAGGCCCTGGACCTGCGAAAGTTAAGTGAAAGTGTCTATAGAGAGATTTATATCAAGGAAATGGCTCACGTGGTTGTAGAGGATGGAATGTCCCAAGTCTGTGGCACAGGATATAGATGTCTCCTGGTTCACATAGCCACAGGAGCTGGCAAACCCAAGATCAGCAAGTCAGAGAACAGAGCTCTTGCTCATAGGCTACGAAGATTGATGAATCCCAAGGTCGGCAAAAAAGACTACAGGTAAGCTGCTAGCTGAAATTCCAAGAACCAGAGGTCAGACGAACAGGAGCCAGCTGCAGGGCCCAATGTAAGCAAAAAGCCTCCAAGCCCTACTAGCATGTCCATTTATATTCTATGCAGGCCATACGCCTGAGGAAACTCCCTTTCAATTGTTCGGCTGCTCACAGCAGATCCCATCATGGGGGTGATCACATATCAAATCTCAACAGGGAAGTGAACACATTATACAACTGCCAAGACATTGAGAATCGTGGCCCAACCAAATTGACACACCATCTTAACCATCAAAGGCCACCCCTTGTCAACTTGGCGCCTGTACACAACTCCTTAAACTTTGAATAAACAGAATTATAAAGTCATACTTGCACCTAACATGATACAACGAACACACATACAACTGAAAATGCACTAGCCCTGTTTACATCTTATATTTTACAAGTGAAAACAGCAGAAATATTTGATGCACACATACAAAGCAGAAATACTCATAACAAGTACAGTCCTCATTTCTGCACCTGGTCACAAGGCCACAACTGGTATTTCCACCACCCACTCCGTATCCCCTTTGCTCTCAGCAAGCACCTCAGCAGGTTGTGGTTCTTTACCTGGTGGGGTGACCCAAACCTTCATTCCTGAAGGATTTGGCCAATAGTAGTCATAGCAGAATTGGGTTGCTGTAGTTTTCCATTAACTTTAATCATAGGGTGTGGTAGTAAGAGATGCCCTGAGGGAGCTCCTGCATTCCATACATACTCTCCTTTACCTCCATTATGTAATTTCAATCCTATTTCCTCTTGGATTCGTGGGAATGTGGTGGGAATAACCACCCCTGCGTTCTTCAAGTCCTTGATGATAGCAGTAATCTCTGCAATCCCTCCAGGAGTGCGGTATTGCTTTTGGTTTACTATTTTCCTAGGTAGGGGCAGTTCTAATGGCTTCCACTTGGCTTTCCCTACTTAAGAGCCCTTACTCCGATTGTCAGGGATCCATTGTGGGGTTTTCTGCCAGTTGCTGAGTATATCTATTCCAATTATGCATTCTGGAACTGGGAGAATCACTGCAGGATGGTTTTGGGGACCCACTAGACCTACTGTTGAGACAGACATGAGCTAAGGCTCCATTAATAACCTGACCTCCATATGCCCCTGCTATGACTGGTGGGCCACAGTGACATTTTGGGTCTCCTGGAATTACTACTATCAGTTCAGAGCCAGTATCCAGTAATCCCCCTAAAGTCAGATTATTTCCTTTTCCCCAGTGAACAGTCACTTTCATAAAAGGCCATAGATCCCTTTAGGAAAAGCTGGGAGAAAGATTAACAGTTTAAATTTTTGGCAGTGTATTGGAGTCTTTCCTCAAAGGGACCCCACCTCACCTTCATTCAAGGGGTTGTGGGTCTTTAAATTCTCAAGTCCAGGAATTGATTGAGGCACCGTGACTCTCTATTCTGGTGATTCAAGTTAGACTGCTGTTCACTTGATCTGAAATTCATCTGCTTGTACAGATCAAACATTTACTAGATTTCATATCTATTTTACTCCCAGGGACATCATGACTAAGTAGCCAACACTATAAGTCCATATGAGTCAGACTATTCTGATTACTGGTTTGACTCCACTGTTCATTACTATAACCATGCCTACCTTGTCTTTGTCAATTGATTGCAGCCACTTGGCTTCTACTACCAAGGGGTCCAATAAGCCCCATTGTAGTTAGATGTCTTAATTCAGTTAGGGCATTTCCCACTGTCAAATCTGATTTACATAAAATAGCAATCATAACAGTCTTCAAGGATGCTGGGCCTCCCTTCACAAATTTGTTCCTCACAGTTATGGTGAAAGGTGTGTCCTCTGGGCACTCCATGTGTGGGTCTGTGGGTCTAACCTGATAAAGCCACTCTAGCATGCCAATTTCTAAGCCTTTGAATACCATCTTCTACAGTACACCAAGGCAGGTGTGATACTTCAACTTGATTTAGTGTAGGCCACTGCTTGTAATTCATGCTTCAGCAACCCAACCAAATAAACTATTAGATCCTTTCCTAACTTCTTGAGCTGAAACTTTGAAAAATCTGTGCTTAGTGGACCCATATCAATAAACTCAGACAGATCCATCTTTATGTTCCTTGCACTATTATCCCACACCCTTAATAGCCTTCCCACACATATTCCCCAGGTTTCTGTTTGTACATATTAGGAAAGTCAAGCAGTTCTTTTGGAGTGTAGTGTACCTCCTCCTGGGTCACATTGTGTTATTCACCTTTTGGGGCTCACTGGGACTGAAGTCTAGTTATAGGTCTAGAAGCCAAAATCGGTGGGGAAATATTTTGAGAACAGTCAGGATTGTCTTGTAAAGCATCTGCCTCAGGTGATGTTCCAGGCAGTGACTCAGACAAAGGCACTTTAGATGCAGTACATATAGAGAGGTTTATTTATCTATTTTATTGTACTTCAGTTGAAGGTTTACAGAACAAACTAGCTTTGCATTAAATAGCTAGTACCCATATTGTCTTATGACATTGGTCAACAACCCCATGACATGTCAACACTTTCCCTACTCTACCTTGGGTTCACTTTTACCAACTTAGAAAGAGAGATTTATATCAAGGAAATGGCTCACATGGTTATAGAGGCTGGAATGTCCCAAGTCCATGGGTCAAGATAGAGACTTCTGATTCACATAGCCATGGGGGCTGGCAAACAAAAGATCAGCAGGTCAGAGAACAGGGTTCTTGATCACAGACTGCAAAGATTGAGGAATCTCAAAATCAGTAGGCAAGACTGCAAGTAAGCTGCTAGCTTAAGTCCTAAGAACTGGAGGTCAGATGAACAGGAGCCGGATGCAGGATCCAGTGCAAGCAAAAAACCTCTGAGCCCTGCTAGAATGTCCACTTACATTCGATGAAGGCCACACGTTCAAGGAAACTCCCTTTCAACTCACAGCAGATCCCATCATGGTGGTGATCACATGTCAGATCTCAACAGGGAAGTGATCACAACGTTATATGACTGCCAAAACACAGAATCATGGCCCAGCCAAATTCACACACAATCTTAACCATCACACCTCTTAAGCCAGGAACTCAGGGCAATTCAATATGCACTGCCCCTTTGCCTAGGCACTAACATAACAGGTCTACAGATGTCAAATGCCCTTCACCCCTGCGTAGACTTGTGTGGGCCGATTCAACACCACATGTCCTCGTTAGCATAAAACAACAAAGCATACACCTGAAACCTATTTTCAACTGCCGCAGTCAAGGGGGAGCTGCAAATTTGGGACATTTGACACCGTTCTGCCCATTATACAAGGCACTCATCCACCCACATCAGGGATCTGAGGACTGGCAGTACCACATGCTCCATCTAGCCACCCATGACAGGAGTCTGAGAATAAGTGGTGCCTCCCAGTCTGTCCAGCAAACTGCATCTGGTGCCCAAGGACTGGGTGCAATATCCACCCCACTACATGCTCTAGGGGACAGGGACATGCCCTCCACCCAGGCACCTGGGGGCAGCCATCAGCCACTGCCTTGCTCTGCACACAACAGACATGGAACATTCTCCATAATAGACCACATATTAGGCCACAAAGCAAGCCTTCGCAGAATCCAAAACATTGAAATATTACAAAGCATCTTTTCTGACCATAAAGCCATAAAAGTAGAAATCAATAACAGAAACAGCAAGGAAAAAAAAAAAAATCAAATACATGGAAACTGAACAACACCTTTCTAAAAAACAACTGGGTTATACAAGAAAGCAAGGAAGGAATAAACAAATTCGTAGAATCAAATGAGAATGAAACTCATCTTACCAGAACCTTTGGGACACAGCAAGAGCTGTGTTAATTTATAGCAATAAATGAAGAAGAAAAAGAAGAAAGGGCCAAAATAAAAACATTAACCCTACAACTCAGATACAGAGCAGCAAAAGAAGCCCTCAGGCACCAGAAGGAAGGAAATAATAAAGATTAGAGCAGAAATAAATGAAATAGAGAATAGAAAAACAATCAAAAGAGTTAACAAGACCAAAAGTTTGTTCTTGGAAAAGGTCAATAAAGCCAACAAACCACTGGCCAAACTGACAAAAGAAAAACAGGAGAGGAAGCAAATAATCAGAATAAGAAATGAGATGGGATAAAGATCATGTAAGAAAAAATAGGGACAACTTTAGGAACCCTAATACATGGCATAAACAGTATACAAAATATTACTAACAATGCACAAACACCAGAAGAAAAACTAGATAATAGAGCTCCTAAAAATCAAACACATATGCTCATCCAAAGACTTTACCAAAAGAGTGAAAAGACAACCTACAGACTAAGAAAAAAATTTTGGCTATGACAAATCTGATTAGCATCTAATCTCTAAAATCTACAAGATACTGCAAAACCTTAACGATGAAAAGATAAATAACCCAATTAAAAAATGGGCAAAGGATATGAACAGGCACTTCACCAAAGAAGACATTCAGGTGGCTAACAGATACATGAGAAAATGTTCAAGATCATCAGCCATTAGACAAATGCAAATCAAACCTACAATAGATGCCATCTCACTCCAACAAACCAAAACCAAAAAACCAAACCCACTGCCATGGAGTCAATTCCGACTCATAGTGACCCTAGGGGACAGAGTAGAACTGCCCTATAGGGTTTCCAAGGAGCACCTGGTGGATTTGAACTGCCAACCTCTTGGTTAGCAGCCATAGCTCAAGGCAGGCATTAATCCCCAAAACACAAAATAATAAATTTTGGAGAGGTTGTAGAGAAAGTGTAACACTTATACGCTGCTGGTGGGAATGTAAAATGGTATAGCCACTTTGGAAATCGGTTTGGCGCTTCCTTAAAAAGCTAGAAAAAGAACTACCATACGATCCAGCAATCCCACTCCTTGGAATATATCCTACAGAAATAAGAGCCCTCACACAAATAGATATATGCACACCTATGTTCATTGCAGCACTGTTTACAATACCAAAAAGATGGAAGCAACCAAGATGCCCATCAACAGATGAATGGATGATCAAATTATGGTATATTCCCACAAAGGAATACTATGCAAAGGTAAAGAACAATGATGAGTCTGTGAAACATCTCATAACGTGAAGGAATCTGGAAGGCATTATGCTGAGTCAAATTAGTCAGTTGCAAAAGGTCAAATATTGTATGAGACCACTATTATAAGATTTCAAGAAAAGGCGTAAACACAGAAGAAAACATTCTTTGCTCGTTACAAGGGTGGGGAGGGAGGGAGACGGAAATTCACTAATTAGATGGTAGAATTATTTTAGGTGACGGGAAGGACAACAAACAATACAGGGGAAGTCAGCACAACAGGACTAATCCAAATGCTAAGAAGTTTCCTGAATACAACCAAACACTTCATGGGCAGAGTAGCAGAGACGGGGTCCTGGGGACCATGGTTTCAGGGGACATCTAGGTCAACTGACATAACAAAGTGTATTAAGAAAACATTCTGCACCTCACTTTGGTGATCGGTGTCTGGGGTCTTAAAAGCTAGCAAGTGGCCATCTAAGATGCATCAGTTGGTCTCAACCCACCTGGAGCAAAGGAGAATGAAGAACACCAAAGACGTAAGGAAAGTAAGAGCCCAAGAGACAGAAAGGGCCACATATACCAGAGACTCCATCAGCCTGAGACCAGAAGAACTAGATGGTGCCCAGCTACCACCGATGACTGTCCTGACAGGGAACACAACAGAGAATCCCTGATGGAGCAGGAGAAAAGTGGGATGCAGAACTCAAATTCTAGTAAAAAGACCAGGCCTGATGGTCTGACTAAGACTGGAGGTACCCCAGAGGACATGCCTCCCAGACTCTTGTTAGCCCAAAACTAAAACCGTTCCTGAAGCCAACACTTCAGGTAAAGATTAGACTGGAGTATAAGACATAAAATGATACTGGTAAGAGTGTGCTTCTTAACTCAAGTAGACACATAAGACTATGTGGGGAGCTCCTGTCTGGAGGTGAGGTGAGAAGGCAGAGGGGGACAGGAGCTGGTTGAATGCACACAAGAAATCCAGCGTGGAGAGGAGGAGTGTGCTGTCACATTATAGGGAGAGCAACTAGGGTCACATAACAATCTGTGTATAAGTTTTTGTGTAAGAAACTGACTTGAATTGTAACCTGTCACTTAAATCACAATTAAAAAAAAGAAAAAGAAATGAGATGGGTGATATCACAACAGACCCAAATGAAATAAAAAGGATCATATCAGAATACTATGAAAAATTGTACTCCAACAAATTGGAAAACCTAGAGGAAATGGATGAATTTCTAGAAACACACTACCTACCTAAACTAACAGAAACTGAGGTGGAAAACTAAATAAACCCATAACAAAAGAAGAGATTGGAGAGATAGTTAAAAAAAAAAAAAAACTCCTGACCAAAAAAAAAAAAAAAAAAAGCAGTGGCCCGTATGGCTTCATTAGCGAATTCTAGCAAACTTTCAGAGAAAAGTTAACACCAGTACCACTAAAGATATTTCACAGCATAGAAAAGGAAGGAATACCCCCAAACTCATTCTATGAAGCCAGCATAACCCTGATTCCAAAGCCAGGTAAAGACACCACAAAAAAAAGGCAATTACAGGCCAATATCCCTCATGAATGTAAATGTGAAAATCCTCAGCAAAATTCTAGCCAATGGAATTCAACAGCATATCAAAAAAACTAATTCATCATGACCAAGTGGAATTCATACCAGGTATGCTGTGGTGGTTCAACATTAGAAAATTTATCAATGTAATCCATCACATAAACAAAAAAAAGATAAGGAACACATGATCTTATCAATTGATGCAGAAAAGGCATTTGACAAAGTCCAACACCCATTCCTGATAAAAACTCTCAACAAAATTGGAATGGAAGGGAAATTCCTCAACATAATAAAAGGCATTTATACAAAGCCAAAAGCCAACATCATTCTAGATGGAGAGAGATTGAAAGCATTCCCCCTGAGAACAGGAAACCAAACAATGATGCTGTTTATCACCACTCCTATTCAACATTGTGCTGGCAATAAGGCAAGAAAAAGTAATAAAGCACATCCAAACTGGTAAGGAAGAAGTAAAAGTATCTCTATTTGCAAATGATATGGTCTTATACACAGAAAACCCCAAAGAATCCACAAGAAAACTACTGGGAACTAATAGAAGAGTTTAGCAAAGTAACAGGATCCGAGATAAACATACAAAAATCATTTGGATTCCTCTACACCAACAGAGGGAACTTGGAAGAGAAAATCACCAAATGAATGCCATTTACAATAGCCCCCAAGAAGATAAAATACTTAGAAATAAGTCTAACCAGAGACCTAAGAGACCCATACAAAGAAAACTACAAAACACTACTGCAAGAAATCAAAAGAGACCTTGCTCACGGATAGGAAGACTCAACATTGTGAAAATGTCAGTTCTACCCCAAGTGATCTACAGATACAATGCAATCCTGATCCAAATTCCAAAGGCACTTTTTATCGAGATGGAGAAACAAATCACCAAATTCACGTGGAAGGAAGAGGCCCTGGATAAGTAAAGCATTGCTGAAGAAGAACAAAGTGTGAGGCCTCACACTACCTGATTTTAGAACCTATTATACTGTCAAGGTAGTCAAAACAGCCTGGTACTGGTAAAAAAACAGATACATAGACCAATGGAACAGAATTGAGAGCCCAGATGTAAAGTCATCTACCTATGAGCAGCTGATATTTGACAAAGGCCCCAAGTCCATTAGATGGTGAAAAGACAGTCTCTTTAACAAATGGTGCTGGCATAACTGGATAACCATCTGCAAAAATATGAAACAAGACCCATACCTCTTACTACACACAAAATCTAACTCAAAATGGATCATAGACCTGAATATAAAATCTAAAACGATGAAGATCATGGAAGAAAAAATAGGGACAGCGCTAGGAGCTGTAATATATGGCATGAATAGTGTACAAACCATAACTAACAACACACAGACACCAGAAGAGAAACTAGATAACTGGGAGCTTCTAAAAATCAAAACATGTATGCTTATCAAAGGACTTTGCCAAAAGAATAAAAAGAGAACCTACAGACTGGGAAAAAAATTTTGCCTATGACATATATGATAAGGACCTAATTTCTAAAATCTGTAAGATACGGTGACACCCCAACAACAATAAGACAAATAAACCAACTAAAAATTGGGCAAAGGATATGAAAATCACTTCACCAAAGAAGACATTCAGGCAGCTAACAGATACATGAGGAAATGCTCACAATCATTAGCCATTAGAGAAATGCAAATCAAAACTACTAGATAGCATCTCACCCCAACAAGGCAGATGTTAATCCAAAAAACACAAAATAATAAATATTGGAGAGGTTGTGGAGAGATTGGAACACTTATGCCCTATGGGTGGGAATGTAAAATGCTACAGTCACTTTCGAAAACAATTTGGCGCTCCCTTAAAAAGCTAAAAATAGAGGCGCTTAGGGGATGGGGCCAAGATGGCTGACTAGGTAGAACGCTGACTAGGTAGAAGCTACCTCGGATCCCTCTTGCAACAAAGAGTTGGAAAAATAAGGAACTCGATCACATACATGACCATCAAACACAAATCTAAAGAGTTGACCTGAGTGACAGAGACTGAGAACGAGCAACCACGGGGAAGCAACGACTGTTTTCGGAGCCTAGAGCCAGCGCCCAGTCAGAAAACCTTGGCGCCGGGCTTTGGACTGGGCTCAGGGGAGCCGAGCACGGCATGCTGAGATGGTGCAAACAGGGGACGCAGCCCTAGCCCCCAGAAGTGACCTTGGGGGAAGCCCAGCCAGTGCACGCAGGCACACAGTGACCCGGCTGACAGTAGGAGAAGTCACTGGGAGGCAGTGACTGGTTTTGGAGCCTGGAGTGCAGCGTCCCAGCCAGGTTACCTTGGCACTAGGCTTTGGACTGGGAGCAGAGGAACTGACCATGGCTTCTGAGACAGCACAAGCACAGGATGCAGGCCTGACCCTCAGGGGCAATCTCGACCCAGCCAACGCACACAGGCTACACATCCTTCGGGAATCTCAGACAAAACAGTCATTGCCGAGCAAGATAAGTAACTTTGTCTATATTCCGGGGTGCTACTCTCTCCTATCTATCTGATCCCTCCCCTGCCCTTCCTAGGCAGCTTCATTAACATTGGAGTTTCCTGAGCCAGAGAGTGAAGTGCTCTGTGGATTTTTTTTTTTTTTTTTGGTCTTTTCCTAACCCATTCTCCTGGCCTGAGAGAAGCAGCTACAAAAAACCCAGGGACCAAAAACACCTCCCTGACTTCCCGAAATTGTACTAAAAATACAGAACCAGCTCCAGCCAAGCATATGAGATCCACAGTCTTGGGCTTTCATCCCTACAGGGAACAAGGTGGCTATTATAATGCAAAGGCAATTCTGATAGGGATCTGACTGTAATTGTTTTAGCGGATTACTGGAAAGGCAAGTTCCCCAGGTCTGATATCTCTGCATATTAAACAGAGCCCTCACTGACCCACAACGGGGAACTGAGGGCTGAAGCTCCCCCAGACCACCTAGCCTCCTGCCTTAGGGGTCTGAGGATGGTGACACCTACCAATCTGTAGAGGTACATGCATTGGGTGCCTACGGTACAGCTGCAGAGCACACCGACCAAAGAGCTTCAGGAATAGAGACACACCTACCTCACTGGCACTTGGGAGAAGCCAGTCAGCATCTTGCCCCCCTGGAGTGTGACCCCCTGCTGCTACTAGAATCTGGTGCACACAACTATCACCACTACTCCTCTAGTTGGATAAGTGACAGTCTGCACCACACACTTGGTGACCCCAAATCAGATTCTACTCAAGAGTAGTGAATGGACTCTTAAGCTTATATATCTGGTAACAGGCCAAACCAGCTGGTAATAGGACATAAGTGATTCAAGGGCTGCAACAATCAAGACAGCACAATCTAGTAGCCCATCTACGTATATTGAAAGAAAACAAAACAAGATAAGACTCAGTGAGCAAATATAAAATAAATCATTACAGTATCTTATAGATGGCTCGGAGACAACAGTCGATATCAAACCACATAAAGAAGCAGACGATGATTGCTTCCACAAATCCCCAGATTAAAGAATCAAAATCTTTCCCAAATGAAGATACAATCCTGGAATTGCCAGATGCAGAATATAAAAAACTAATTTACAGAATGCTTCAAGACATCAGGGATGACCTCAGAAATGAAATAAGGCAATCTACAGAAAAAGCCAAGGAACACACTGATAAAGCAGTTGAAGAAATCAAAAAGATTATTCAAGAACATAGAGGAAAAACTAATAAGCTGCAAGAATCCATAGAGACATAGCATTCAGAAATCCAAAAGATTAACAGTAAAATTACAGAATTAGACAACTCAATAGAAAGTTAGAGGAGCAGAATTGAGCAATTGGAATGCAGAGTGTGGAACCTGGAGGATAAGGGAATTGACACCAATATAGCTGAAAAAAAAAAATCAGATAAAAAAATTAAAAAAAATGAAGAAACCCGAAGAATCATGTGGGACTCGATCAAGAAGAATAACTTGCATGTGACTGGAGTTGCAGAACAGTGAGGGATAACAGAAAATGCAGAGAGAATAGTTGAAGATCTGTTGGCAGAAAACTTCCCTGACATCATGAAAGACGAAAGGATATCTATCCAAGATGCTCATCGAACCCCATATAAGATTGATCCAAAAAGAAAATCACAAAGACGTATTATCATCAAACTTGTCAAAACAAAAGATAAAGAGAAAACTTTAAAAGCAGCCAGGGATAAAAGAAAGGTCTCCTACAAAGGAGAATCAATAAGTTCAGACTACTCAGCAGAAACCATGCAGTCAAGAAGGCAATGGGATGACATATATAGAGCATTGAAAGAGAAAAACTGCCAGCCAAGGATCATATATCCAGCAAAACTCTCTCTCAAATATGAAGGCGAAATTAAAACATTTACAGAGAAACACAAGCTTAGAGAATTTGCAAAAACCAAACCAAAGCTATAAGAAACAAAAATACTAAAGAAAATTGTTTGGTCAGAAAATCAATAATATCAGATAGCAGCACAACACAAGGTCACAGAACAGAGCATCCTGATATTAACTCAAATAGGGAAATCACAAAAACGAATTAAGATTAATTTTAAAAACAACAACAAAAAAATGCTCAAAACAGGGAATCATTGAAGTCAATATGTAAAAGATCACAATAATCAAAAAGAGGGACTAAATACAGGAGGCATAGAACTGCCATATGGAGAGGAAAACAAGACGATATAGGACAATACAAGTTAGGTTTTTACTTAGAAAAATAGGGGTAAATATTAGGGTAACCACAAAGAGGTCTAACAATTCCATAACTCAAAATAAACACCAAGAAAAACATAACAACTCAGCAAACATAAATTCAACTAGTATGAAAATGAAGAACACACAATTTACAAAGAAAAACTTCTCAGCACAAAAAAGTAAGTGGAAAAATGAAGTTGTCAACAACACACACAAAAAGGCATCAAAATGACAGCACTAAACACATACTTATCTGTAAGTATGCTGAATGTAAACGGACTAAATGCACCAATAAAGAGACAGAGAGTCTCAGACTGGATAAAGAAACACAATCTGTCTATATGCTGCCCGCGAGAGACACACCTTAGACTTAGAGACACAAACAAACTAAAACTCAAAGGATGGAAAAAAATATATCAAGGAAACAATAAGCAAAAAAGAGCAGGAGTAGCAATATTAATTTCTGACAAAATAGACTTTAAAGTTAAATCCACCACAAAGGATAAAGAAGGACACTACATAATGATTAAAGGGACAATTGATCAGGAAGATATAACCATACTAAATATTTATGCACCCAATGACAGGCTGCAAGATACATAAAACAAACTTTAACAGAACTGAAAAGTGAGATAGACACCTCCACATTTATAGTAGGAGACTTCAACACACCACTTTCGGAGAAGGACAGGACTTCCAGTAAGAAGCTCAATAGAGACACGGAAGACCTAATTGCTACAATCAACCAACTTGACCGCATAGACTTATACAGAACACTCCACCCAACAGCTGCAAGGTAAAAGTTTTTTTCTAGCTCACATGGAACATTCTCTAGAATAGACCACATATTAGGTCATAAAACAAACCTTTGCAGAATCCAAAACATCGAAATATTACAAAGCATCTTCTCAGACCACAAGGCCATAAAAGTGGAAATCAATAACAGAAAAATTAGGGAAAAGAAATCAAATACTTGGAAACTGAACAATACCCTCCTGAAAAAAGACTGGGTTATAGAAGACATTAAGGAGAGAATAAAGAAATTCATAGAATGCAACGAGAATGAAAATACTTCCTGTGAAAACCTCTGGGACATAAAAAAAGCAGTGCTCAAAGGTCAATTTATATCGATAAATGCACACATACAAAAAGAAGAAAGAGCCAAAATCAGAGAAATGTCCCTACAACTTGAACAAATAGAAAGTGAGCAACAAAAGAATCCATCAGTCACCAGAAGAAAACAAATAAAAAAAATTAGAGCTGAACTAAATGAATTAGAGAACAGAAAAACAATTGAAAGAATTAACAAAGCCAAAAGCTGGTTCTTTGAAAAAATTAACAAAATTGATAAACCATTGGCCAGACTGACTAAAGAAATACAGGAAAGGAAACAAATAACCCAAATAAGAAACGAGATGGGCCATATCACAACAGACCCAACCGAAATTAAAAGAATCATATCAGATTATTATGAAAAATTGTATTCTAACAAATTTGCAAACCTAGAAGAAATGGATGAATTTCTAGAAAAAAAATTTTTTTTTTTTTTTACCTAAACTAACACAATCAGAAGTAGAAGAACTAAATAGACCCATAACAAAAAAAGAGATTGAAAAGGTAATCAAAAAACTCCCAACAAAAAAAGCCCTGCCCAGATGGCTTTACTGCAGAGTTCTACCAAACTTTCAGAGAAGAGTTAACACCACTACTACTAAAGGTATTTCAAAGCATAGAAAATGATGGAATACTACCTAACTCATTCTATAAAGCCAGCATATCCCTGATACCAAAACCAGGTAAAGACACCACAAAAAAAGAAAATTACAGACCTATATCCCTCATGAACATAGATGCAAAAATCCTCAACAAAATTCTAGCCAATAGAATTCAACAACATATCAAAAAAATAATCCACCACGACCAAGTGGGATTTATACCAGGTATGCAAGGCTGGTTTAATATTAGAAAAACCATTAATGTAATCCACCATATAAATAAAACAAAAGACAAAAACCACATGACCTTATCAATTGGTGCAGAAAAGGCATTTGACAAAGTCCAACACCCATTCATGATAAACACTCTCAGCAAAATAGGAATTGAAGGAAAATTCCTCAATATAATAAAGGGCATCTTTATACAAAAAAAAAAAAAAAAATTTTTTTTTTATTTATTTTATACAAAGCCAACAGCCAACATCACTCTAAATGGAGAGAGCCTGAAAGCATTTCCCTTGAGAACGGGAACCAGACAAGGATGCCCTTTATCACCGCTCTTATTCAACATTGTACTAGAGGTCCTAGCCAGAGCAATTAGGCTAGACAAAGAAATAAAGGGCTTCCAAAATGGCAAGGAAGAAGTAAAATTATCTCTATTTGCAGATGACATGATCTTATACACAGAAAACCCTAAGGAATCCTCAAGAAAACTACTGAAACTAGTAGAAGAGTTCGGCAGTGTCTCAGGTTATAAGATAAACTTACAAAAATCACTTGGATTCCTCTACATCAACAAAAAGAACATCGAAGAGGAAATCACCAAATCAATACTATTCACAGTAGCCCCCAAGAAGATGAAATACTTAGGAATAAATCTTACCAAGGATGTAAAAGACCTATACAAAGAAAACTACAAAGTACTAGTGCAAGAAACTAAAAAGGACCTACTTAAGTGGAAAAACATACCTTGCTCATGGATAGGAAGACTTAATATAGTAAAAATGTCTATTCTACCAAAAGCCATCTATACATACAATGCACTTCCGATCCAAATTCCAATGACATTTTTTAATGTGATGGAGAAACAAATCACCAACTTCACATGGAAGGGAAAGAAGCCCGGGATAAGTAAAGCATTACTGAAAAAGAAGAAGAAAGTGGGAGGCCTCACTCTACGTGATTTTAGAACACGTTATACAGCCACAGTAGTCAAAACAGCCTGGTATTGGTACAACAACAGGCACATAGACCAATGGAACAGAATTGAGAACACAGACATAAATCCATTCACATATGAGCAGCTGATATTTGACAAGGGCCCAGTGTCAGTTAATTGGGGAAAAGATAGTCTTTTTAACAAATGGTGCTGGCATAACTGGATATCCATTTGCAAAAAAGTGAAACAGGACCCATACCTCACACCATGCACAAAAACTAACTCCAAGTGGATCAAAGACGTAAACATAAAGACTAAAACGATAAAGATCATGGAAGAAAAAATATGGACAACGTTAGGAACCCTAATACAAGGCATAAACAGAATACAAAACATTGCCAAAGATGAAGAAGAGAAACCTAAAAGAAGAGCTCCTAAAAATCAAACACCTATGCTCATCTAAAGACTTCGCCAAAAGAGTAAAAAGACCACCTACAGATTGGGAAAAAATTTTCAGCTAAGACATCTCTGACCAGTGCCTGATCTCTAAAATCTATATGATTTTGTTAAAACTCAACCACAAAAAGACAAACAACCCAATCAAGAAGTGGGCAAAGGATATGAACATGCACTTCACTAAAGAAAATGAGAAAATGCTCTCGATCATTAGCCATTAGAGAAATGCAAATTGAAACTACGATGAGATTCCATCTCACTCCAACAAGGCTGCCATTAACCCAAAAAACACAAAATAAATGTTGGAGAGGCTGCGGAGAGATTGGAACTCTTATACACTGCTGGTGGGAATGTAAAATGGTACAACCACTTTGGAAATCTATCTGGCGTTTTCTTAAAGAGTTAGAAATAGAACTACCATACAACCCAGAAATCCCACTCCTCGGAATATACCCTAGAGAAATAAGAGCCTTCACATACCCATGTTTATTGCAGCTCTGTTTACAATAGCAAAAAGCTGGAAGCAACCAAGGTGTCCATCAACAGATAAATGGTTAAATAAATTGTGGTATATTCACACAATGGAATACTACGCATCCATAAAGAACAGTGACGAACCTGTGAAACGTTTCATAACATGGAGGAACCTAGAAGGCATTATGCTGAGTGAAATTAGTCAGAGGGAAAAGGACAAATATTGTATAAGACCAGTATTATGAGATCTTGAGAAATAGTATAAAATGAGAAGAACACATTCTTTTGTGGTTACGAGGCGGGGAGGGAGGGAGGGTGGGAGAGGGTTATTTACTAATTAGTTAGTAGATAAGAACTACTTTAGGTGAAGGGAAGGACAATACTCAATACACGGAAGGTCAGCTCAACTGGACTGGACGAAAAGCAAAGAAGTTTCTGGGATAAACTGAATGCTTTGAAGGTCAGTGGAGAAAGGGCAGGGGTTTGGGGACTATGGCTTAAGGGGACTTCTAAGTCAATTGGCAAAATAATTCTATTATGAAAACATTTTGCATCCCACTTTGAAGTGTGGCGTCTGGGGTCTTAAATGCTAACAAGCAGCCATCGAAGATGCATCAAATGGTCTCAACCCACCTGGATCAAAGGAGAATGAAGACCGCCAAGGTCACATGATAGCTATGAGGCCAAGAGACAGAAAGGGCCACATGAACCAGAGACTTACATCATCCTGAGACCAGAAGAATTAGATGGTGCCTGGCCACAACCGATGACTGCCCTGACAGGGAGCACGACAGAGAACCCCTGAGGGTGCAGGAGATCAGTGGGATGCAGACCCCAAATTCTCATAAAAAGACCAGACTTAATGGTCTGACTGAGACTAGAAGAATCCCGGCAGTCATGGTCCCCAATCCTTCTGTTGGCCCAGGAGAGGAACCATTCCCAAAGACAACTCATCAGACATGTTAGGGACAGGACAATGGGTTGGAGAGAGATGCTGATGAAGAGTGAGCTACTCGTATCAGGTGGACACTTGAGACTGTGTTGGCGTCTCCTGTCTGGAGGGGAGATGGGAGGGTGGAGAGGGTTAGAAACTGGCAAAACCGTCATGAAAGGAGAGACTGGAAGGAGGGAGCGGGCTGACTCGTTGCGGGGAGAGTAGGTGGGAGTATGGAGTAAGGTGTATATAAGCTTATATGTGACAGACTGACTTGACTTGTAAACTTTCACTTAAAGCACAATAAAAATTATTAAAACAAAAAAAGCTATAAATAGAAATACAATCGAGCAATCTCACTCCTAAGAATATATCCTAGAGAAATTAGAGCTGTCACATGAATAGACATATGCACGCCCATGTTCATTGCAGCATTGTTCACAATAGCAAAGAGACAGAAACAGCCTAGCTGTCCATCAACATACAAATGGATAAGCAAATTATGGTACATAAGCACAATGAAATATTATGCAATGATGAAGAACAATGATGAATCCATGAAACATCTCACAATATGGGTGAATCTGGAGGGCGTTATGCTGAGTGAAATTAGCCAGCCGCAAAAGGACAAATATTGTATGAGACCACTAGCATAAGAACACAAGAAATGGTTTAAACACAGGAAAAAAAAAAAAAGCTTTCTTTGATAGTTACAAGGGTGGGTGGGGGAGAGGAGTAGAATTGACTAACTAGATATTAGACAAGGATCAACTCTGGTGAAGGGAAGGACAACACATAATACAGGGAAGGTCGGCACAACTGGACCAAAGCAAAAGCTAAGAAGTTTCCGATACACCCAAACACTTTGAGGGACAGAGTAGCTGGAGCTGGTGCCTGGTGACCATAGTTTCAGGAGACATCTAGGTCAATTGGCATAACAAAGTTTATTAAGAAAATGTTGTGCATCCCACTTTGGTGAGTGGCATCTGGGGTCTTAAAAGCTTGCAGGCAGCCATCTCAGTTGCATCAGTTGGTTCCATCCCACTTGAAGCAGAGGAGAATGAAGAAAACCAAATATGCAAGGAAAATATTAATCCAAGAGACTAAAGGACCACATAAACCAGAGGCTTCATCAGCCTGAGACCAGAAGAACTAGATGGTGCCCGGCTACCACGAATGATGGCCCTGACAGGGAACACAACAGACAGTCCTGGACGTAGCGGGAGAAAAGCGTGGAGCAGAACTCAAATTCACATTAAAAGACCAAACTTAACGGTCTGCCAGAGTCTACAGGGAACTGAAACCATTTCCCAAAGCCCAATCTTCAGACAAAAATTAGACAGAAGTATAAAACAAAAAATAATACATGTGAGGAGTGTGCTTCCTAGTTCAGTCAGATACACAAGACCAAATGGGCGGCTCCTGTCTGGAGGCAGGATGAGAAGGCAGGAAGGGACAGGAATTAGTTGAATGGACACAGGGAACCCAGAGTGGAAAGGGGAAGCATGCTGTCACATTGTGGGGATTGCAACTAATGTCACAACATAATATATGTATAAATTTTTGTATGAGAAATTGAGCTGAAAAAAGCTCTAATGGATCCTCAACAAAGATACTGAAGGAAGATGTTGTTAAAACCAAAAAAAAAAAATCCACTGCTGTCGAGTCGATTCCAACTCGTAGAGACGATGTTGTTAGCACTGTGATAAATACCGACACAAAAAATTACACCAATTGCCTCATTCCCTTTCTTATTTCAATGACTCTCAATTTCAATAACCAGAGAAGTTATAATTTTAACATGCAGAATCATTACTACTTTGCATGCTTGAAAATGATTTTAGAACCCTTTTTATTTTTGGAAGATTATTCTCTTTCTGTCTTGAGCCTTGCTCCTGCATGATACGGAAATTCACAACAATGTGGAGGTATGAGGCTCACACTAAAAGTGATTTTATGAACTGTGGTCAGCAAAGATTCCAGTGCATGCCTGCAAGGCTGGGGATGCCTGGGCCTGATCTCAGAGTGAGACCTTTCTCTACTGGTGACGGGGTTGGTTTCACAGTGTCACTTCCTGGTAGGCTGTGACAGATGAAATTTCACAGAGAGAGGTGGTAAAGCACCTGTCCCAGTCTGACTCTAAAGCACCCTCATTTATGATCAAGAATGCAACTTTTGTTCAGTAAGTCTCTAAACAACTTCTGGGTAAAGATAAATGAGTAAAAACAGAGCATTCTGTGATTATTTTATAATTATAGTGTGATATAAGATAAATCCCATTCAGTTAGAAATTTAAGCAAAAAACAAGCTTTTAAAAACCATTATTTCAGTTTAAGTTAAAAGTTATTTCCCTAAATAGTAACTAGACTTTCCTTCACGTTTATACATGCTGTATCTTGTCCTGCTTATCATGGCCATTTCAGCTTATTTAGTATTTTGCACTCTTGTCTAGGTGATACTTTTAGGGTTTCTAAACATGAGGCACTGGGCTTTTTTCTGGGTTAAACAAGAGAACTGAAAATGAATGCCATCTTAGTGTAGAATCCAGGGCCAGGTTTCTGCACTCTTGTACTGTATCTGATTTTAGTTTATGGCAAAAATCTCAGTTACATCTCTTTCGCTAAGAAGTTTTTAATGGGCCATGCTTGTTTAGGAAAAGTAGGTTTACAAATTAACTCCTATTTGTAAAATTGAAATAATAATTTGCTAAGAAAATCGTGCAGGTGGTTTCAGAGCTTTTTCAGCTGGGTCTCAGTAATCAGAAGTAGCAGTAGACATATGCACTTCAGAATGAGTGGAAAAGCTGAATCTTGCCATTCTCCTCCTTGACTACAATAGTAAACACACATACACAGAGTTGACCTTCATTTAATGTTGGCTCTTAGTTTTGTAACCAGCAAGGGCTTAGTAAGAGTCTTGCATCCCAATTCCCACGTGACTACTGTTTGAGAAAGTTTGAATTCTATTTCCGCTGCCACTCTGTGGAATAGTTATGAAAGGAAAAAAATAACCCTCAAACAACCATGACCTTCCCAAATCATATATTGCACAATTTGTAACACAGTCCTTGAGATTTGGCCAAAGGAAGGGCTTTCTTGAACCTTCTATTTGTGCTCTGGTTCCCTAGCAACACCATCTCTGATAGATATTGCACATACTTTCCAGGGGATTCCACGCTTTCTTTTGTACAACACGAAAAGAGAAACCACACATTTTATTTTTCGCAGTTTCAAATTTTATAGCAGCCCAAAATGACTAAACCGACACAGAACAAACACGACGTTCAGTGTAAAACATTAAATTTCGTCCTCAGGGTTTTCTGTTTTTTGAGCATTTACATAAATATTGCTATATTTGTCTCTAACATTACGTATCCAAGGACATTTTTTATGTGTATGCCACTGTGTACTCAGAGAAACAGAAGCCAGACAAAACGTCTCTGGCATTGTCTCACAAAGCAAATAATGAATCTCTGGGGTAGGATAGTGACTATATTTTACAAGAGTTTGTAGAATTTTATATTCACTAATAAAGACATTTATATACTTTGTCCCGGATTTTTTTCTCCTTCTAATTATACAGACTACTCATAGGCTAAATAGCATAGGTTTTATCACCTACATGTAATTTTAAATTTATTTTAAGATATTCTTTATGATGAAAAACATATAAAAGAGTGAATGAAAATAGGCGGTAGTTTTACGAAAATAACATGCGCCTTCCACGTTTCTGCTGAGCCCTCTCCCCGCAAGCTGTTTTCCTAAGTGCACTATGCTAACTTTTTACAGCAACGTGCTTATTGAATTGATTTAATTGACATCTCGCTTAAGATTACTGTTGTTGTTGTTTTGATCATTTAAAACAACGACCCTTACCATGTCTTAGGCACTTTAATTAGTGCTTTAAAAATCTTATATCTCCTCCCAATAATTTTCTGAAATTATCATCATTGTCCCCATATTACGGATTAGAAAACTGAGGAAGAAAGCTCAGAGAAATTAAGTAGCCTGTCCAAACTCACAAGTCTAATATGTGATGGCATTGGGACTCAGGGGTGTGGTGTCTAACTCCAAAGCCGGCGTTTTAAATAACTGTGCTGTGCTTCTCCCCAGCAACGTTCACTGCAAGGAAGATTGAAAGATTCTGCAGTGCAACGGTGGTCAGAGCTTAAGTAGGTGATTGCATAATTAAATTTCCATTGAGGATAAGAAATCTTTTTAAAGAAATTTTTGCAGTCTTTCCCAAGGAAATACTGTTCTGGTTCCAGGGGCTCCCCATTGAATTACACAATTCCTTCTTCAGACGCATGCCGCAGTAAAGTGTGTGTGTGTGGCGGGGCGGGGAGGGGGCTCATTTGCTTGGCAAACGGCTAGTTCAAAATAGCTGATGGTATTTATCTTTCAACACAATGTCTGCGTTATTACTCATTTATAAAGCCTGCTTCTTCTGAAGTTGCTACACGTGGCTGATGGAATCATAAGCTTCGAGCTGGGAGGAACTGCTGAGACCATCTAGTCTGTGACCACGACTTAGTTACGCAAGCTAGTTTACGAAGGGGAGGAGTTATATTCAACTGAGGTTAGAATCTTTGGCAGATGAAGGGTGAAGGATAGCTACACCCAGACAGGAGTGGCTTGATTGAGGGTAGAGAGTGAGGGGAGGGGTGGGGCACATTAGGGTTTGGTTAATTTAGGGACAGTTTCAGAGAGCAGCTCCTCTCCTGTAAGCTAAGGACCTAGGCTGACTGCCTGCAGCATTTGCCCTGAGAGGTTCCTGCACTCCAGGATATCATAATCACACATAACAATCTTGTGGCTCAGGTTCGGACAGAGCATGGGGTCAGAGGACACCACCACCATCGGAATGGTGCCGCCCACATTGTCTCTTTGTCCGTGTTGAGTAACCTCCCTGTAGAGGAAAGGTTGCTGGTAGGGGGAAAGGTGAGGCAAGGAATTGGGGAGAGCCAGTGAGGTGGAGCCCTGGAGGGAGGTTCCCTGACCCTTTGCCTGGAAGAGCACTGTGTTCCAAAATAATGAAATTGAAAAAAAAAAGGGGGGGGGTGGTTAGAATGAATGCTTCTAAATAAGGGTATGAGTGTTGAACTTGGAAATCGCATAAAGAGAGTACTTTTCCAAGGTTTTTGCCTGTTTGGGATTTCGTAAAGGAGCTGTTAGTAGTCTTAGGCATGGTTACTTATTTCAGGGGAAATTAGTCCAGTCGCCTTGGTCTCATTTAATTTCCGTGGCAGATACTTGTATACTATTTTGTTAAGAAATTTTCAATAATTCCAAAAATGTCCAAGAGAGAGAGACTGATTTCTCCTGAAGAATTGTTTGCAATGAATTTCTACTGGGAAACCATTTTTAAATTTGGTTAGAATGAGTAGATCAGAAGGAAAATGGGGTATAGTTAATTAAAATGAAAAGATGACAAGGTTGTCTACACTTCTCTGGGTTAAAATGAAAGATTTTATCCACGTACATACAGGAAATTAAAATTTGTATTATGTGAAAACTTTGAAAATATGGTTATATCAGATTCATTTCTCTTTAATCATGTCCTAAGGCAAAACACTTCAATATTGGAATTCAGAACATCTCAGGCAGTCAGATGGCTGTGATAATCTTAATTTTGAAAATTCATTTGGCATCTCGTACAGTAATTTTAAAGTCATTTTACAGGTATGGACAACATTGATTTTGAACTCCTTGTATCTATTTTCCGAGTCATTCCTTCATATGATGTCCTTATTCTTATGCTTTTTTTTTTTTTGGTCCCTGCCATTGAAAACAGATCATGTCAGTCCATATCCGTTGCTGTGTGGAAATCAATCAGGTCAAACAGGGCAAAGTTAGATAAAATGGATTATCACGAACTGTGGGACTGGGATGAAGTCCTTATGGAAGATGAAACTTTCTAAAGCTTACTGAGCCTCCAAAGCTAAAAAAAAGTATGGTTTCACTCCTTAGTTCTTAGGTTCGCTGTGTCCTGATGTGGTGCCTACCCCTGTTTTTGTCTTTGGTTTTCTCAACAGTAGACTGTCTATCTTCTAACCTTATCTCTGACCGACCATCTCCTAAACATTAATATGATAAACATGAAGTAATTAATACAAGATTGAGTAAGGACAGCTTACAAACCCATAAGGCCTTCAGATGTTACTCTTATAGTTGTTGCCATTTGGTACCTGTCTGCAAGTTTGGCCATCTTGATTATTGGGAAAAGAAAAGACCCACGTTTGTTTTTTAGGGCTGATGTATCAAAGTACACAAAATGGGTGGCTTAAGACAACAGAAATGTATTTTCTCTCAGTTCTGGAGACTATAAATCTGAAGGTTTTGGGGGAGGATCCCTCCTTGCTTCTTCCTGGGTTCTGGTGGTTGCTGGTAGTTCTTGGCTTGTGGCAACATAACTCCAATCTCTGCATCCGTCTTCACATGACCATCTTTCTTCTGTGTGCCCGTGTCCAAACTTCTCTCTTCTTGTAAGGCCACCAGTCACTGTGTTTAGGGTCCTCCCTAAGCCAGTATGACCTCATCTTAATCGATTCCATCTGCAAATACCTTAATTCTGAATAAGGTTAGATTCACAGATTCGGGGGAGGGGGGATAAGGAGGGCATGATTTTTTTGCAGGGACATTTTTCCATTCAACAGGGGGATTCTGTAGCTTTTGACAGTTTTCTCCTCTCCTTGAGTCATCATACTCTGTCTTCTTCTTTCGTTTTGTCTTCTTTCTCCTTCCTTTTTCTCAGGGGAATTTCACATTCCCTGGCCTTTATGTTACTTGATTTTGTTTTCTGATTTCATCTCGCAATTATTCCAGCTTCTGTCTCTGGCCTCACAGACTACATGTTGACCCACAGCTTTCTCAGAAAAGTTATCTGCAAATTCTTAAGGTCAGGCCCTTATGAATTCCAGGGACTTCACACTTGACCTTGTTTTCAGAGAAGACGAATAATCTGGTTTTAGTCTTCTCTCTTAGTAGGACAGATACCTATCCTTTGCCTTTCTTCTCTTTCCCAGGAGAGTGGCATACACCTTTAGACTGCTGGAGAGTTAAATGGTAAAATCAAGTCAGGAGATGCTGACCATTTGCAGTCCTGATTACATGCCACAGTCACCTTTGGACCACTCTGGCCATCTTAAAAGAGTTGGTATTTCTCTTTATCCCACACCTCCAATGACCTAAAATTTTCTGTTTAAAATCCCTTTAATTACAATATTGCATATCTCATAGATATGTTGGAAGTGAGACCTGGGCAACAAATATATACTCCAAGAAATATCTCACCTTGCCTAGGTTTGGATCTCCCCCCAAACTCTGAGCTCTTAGTTACCGGTTCATGTCATACATGCCCCACCAACTGAATCCACATCAGTAACTTCTCCTACTGACCCCTGTCCCTCCACATGCTGCGTTTTTACATGACAAAGTGGTATTGGCCTTACCTATGAGACACACTTCAAGGTAGTACAGAAACAAGTGAGTTTTTATTTTTAAATGATACAAAACTCTTGCAATATAAATTTATCATTTTAGTGAAAGATGGGGCATCATCATTTATTCTCTTTAACAATACTTTAGCTTTTTGGCCTCTTTTTAGCATCCACCACTGATTTCTCAGGAGATACCTTCAGAAGTTAGAGGATAAGGGTATAAGGATGTCTTCTTTGGGTCAGTTCTCTATTCCTTTTCTTCCAGCCTTGGTGGGGTTTAAAGCTGAACCCCTTCCTGATACTATCGGTTTATTGAACATAGTTTCAGGAAAATGTCAAATATTAAGAGTTGGCTACATCTGGGCAATCGTAGGGCGATGCAGAATATACTTTTTAAACCTTGTGCTTCTGATTCCTTTTAGCTGTTTCATTGCAGATTTGCCGTTTATTAAAGCCCCTTTATTAGAACAAAACAAAACAAAAAGAAACCCAGGTTGAAGACAGACCATGCATGGGAGATTATTCTGAATTTTTTTGTTCTGAGATTTTATAACTCATAGCTTGTTTTGGACAAAAACAAAACGTGTTATCAAAGTCCTTTTATGAAAACTTTAAAAAATTATCTACACAAGTAGGGAGGCTTAGGAACAGCTTTTAACTCTTCCATGTTGTGACTTCAGTAAGTCAACATGCTTCCTGCTGATAAGGTAAGCACTTCCTTTCAGCTGATGACTGGGAGTTTGGAGGAAAATAAAATCAAATAGATTATCAGTCGCCAGTCCTAAAAGTTTTGTAAAGATTAACTAATTAAAACTGAAAAACATACGATTCTCCTCAGAACATTACTTTATTACAGTTCAGCTGATGTCTAATGATATTCATTAATATATTGGATTTTGTTAGATTTGCCTCAAAGTAAATGAAAAGATTTTTATTTTCCAGATTGCTATGGTGATTTTTTTCCTCAGTAGTTGGACAGAACAGTAATAGGGCAGTATTCAGCAACGCCATTGCAGTGCCTCAGGGCTGAAGTACTCAACCAGGCATGGAGAAGAGAACACAGGACCAGGGGTCAGAGTATCTGGGTTTTGGCAGCAGATCGGCAATTCACTATGTGAGCACGAGCAAGTCCTATAGCCTCTTGAGCCTCACATCGCTTTTCTGGGCCTGATATTATCATTCTTGCCTACCTTCGAGAGTTATTATGAACTTCAAATGTGATAATGTGCTTATTAAAAGCACTTTGAAAACTGTGAACTACCATACAGGTAGTTACTGTGGTTTATCATGCAACTACCATACAAATGGAGCCCTGATGGCAGAGTGGTTAAGAACTATGGCTGCTAACCAAAAGGTCAGCAGTTCAAATCTACCAGCTGCTCCTCTGAAACACTATTGGGGCAGTTTTCCTCTGTCCTAAAGGGTTGCTATGAGTCGAAATTGACTTGAAAGCAACGGGTTACCAAACAAGTAGTTATTTATTTATCACAATAAAGTTATCGTGGCTTAGTGAACAACTCATTTCTTAACTCTTCTCTATTCACGATGGCTCTTTAGCAAGTAATTCCTCTCCTAGCTCCAAGTCTTTCTTTAAACTCATCTCCTATCTGGATAAACTCTTGTTAAAATATAATACACTGCATTTATAGAGTGATTATCGTGTGCAAAACACTTAACTGAACACCTTACTTTGATTATTTCATTTAACCTATACAATGACCCGATGAGTTAAATCTATTACAGATGAGAAAACTGAGGATTAAAGACACTGTGGTAAAGAGTGTCTAAGAAGTAACACAGCTGGTATCAGAACCCATTTTGTCTTATTCCACAACCCATGCTCTACCCAGTGTGCTATACTGTTTCCAAACATTTTGCTGCCATGCAAAATCAAGCAGTTTGGAGATCATGTCTCCTCCATGAAAACCTTCTCTTGCCAATTCGGTGCAAAGAGTCATTATCTCTAACTCTAGTTTTCCTCAATATGGAACTCTCAAAACTCTTCATTCATCACTCCATTGTTCACTCCTCGGTTGGTATTTTCACCATATGATTGTTTTCTTTACGAAGACCTTTAAAATGCTTTTCTAGATCATTGCCATCTGTTGTAGATTGTTACTGTTAGCTGCCATTGAGTCAGCCCCCAACTCATGGCGACCACATGTCACAAAAAGGAACTGCTCCTTAGGGTTTTCTTGGCTGCAATCTTTATGAAAGCAGATTTCAAGGCCATTTCTTCCATGGAGCTGCTGGGGGGTTTGAACTGCCAACCTTTGGGTTAACAACTGATGGCAAACTGCTAGTACTACCCAGGCTCCTCTATTTTAGATTACTGATATTTTATTATTTATTCAACCAGACAGCTAACATGATGATGAAGAGGATATGGCAGTCTAAGTATCATCTTGTACATTATGTTTTTTTTTAGCTATTGGTTGCTAACTGGTCAGTCCCTGAGTGGTACAAAAAGTTTGCACCAGACTACTAACCTAAAGGTTGGCAGTTCGAACCCACACAACAGAGCTGTGGAAGAAAGGCCTGGTGATCTGCTTCTGTAAATATTACGCCAGGAAAATCCTATGGAGTGGTTTTACTCTTTAACGCATAGAGTTGCAATGAGTTAGAAACATCTTGATGACAACGGGTTTGGTTTTTTGGTTGATATAACTTCTCTCATTTCCAGGCTTGCCAAAGTCACACTCAAATGCACAGACATTACTGATAATGACATGGTTTTCTAAATTATTGCATAGCCTCTATCTTAGTTATCTAGTGTGGCTGTAGCAGAAGTACCACAAGTGGGTGGCTTTAACAAACAGAAATTTATTTTCTTATGGTTTAGAAGACCAGAAGTCTGAATTTAGCGTACTGGCTCTAGGGGAAGTCTCTCTTTCTCTGTTTGCTCTGGGGCAAAATTCTTGTTTCAGCTTCTTGGAGATCTCCACATGGCATCTATCTTGTCCCCCTTTATGCTTACTTCTCTGGGTGTCTACTCTGCCCTTTTTATATCTCGAAAGTCATTAGGTTTAAGACACACTCTATGCTGATATGGCATCATTAACATAACAAAGAAAACACTATTCACAGATGGGATTACATCCACAGGGAGAGGGGTAAGATTCCAACACACGTTTTGGGGGAACACAATTCAATCCATAAAAATCAGAGCCTGCCAAACTGTGTTTTTTCCAGCAGTTTTGTTTAAGTTTTACCATTTGCAGGTGTGTCTGTACCTTTATTGCCATTCTAAATGAAATGCAGACACCTGAGATTTTCCAGAAGCCTTACTGTTCCCATCACCAAAATGGGTGGATGAATTTGGAAACAGATTCAATGACTTTTGTTCAGAAGAATCTGTATTTCAGTAACAGATTGCCAAGCTCTAAAGTCCACGCTTCAAGAGAAATTGTTCACTGAACAAAACACTTTTTTTCCCCTTCCTGTCCTAAAATAAATTTAATAGGAAAGGAAATGAGGAAACTTGTAACTGAGTTTATGCAGTTTGTTTGTATCAGACATCAGCAACACTGATAACAACTACACAGGTGAAGCAGCTTACCAAATAAGTGTATTTTTGAAATCCACAACCTTTAAAAAAACAAAATAATACAAAATGCCCTCTATACCACAGGCGGTACAGAAGTAGCAAATCAAATAAAATGAACAACTTTGCTACCTGATAAACCCAAACCCAGTGCTCTCGAGTCGATTCCGACTCACAGTGACCGTGTAAGGACAGAGTAGAACTGCCCCATAGAGTTCCCAAGGGGCGCCTGGTGGATTCGAACTGCTGACCCTTTGGTTAGCAGCCGTAGCACTTAACCACTACACCACCAGGGTTTCCTTGCTAGCTGATATGAACAAGTAATTGTTGATGAGGCAGAACTGAAGTATTCAGCTTCAGATTCATTTCAGCATTTTGAGCATGTTTCTCTTTAGAATTACAGGCAATAAGATGTTTTTATTGTCCTGATATTTCTTTTGGCTGACAATGGGATGTTATGTGTTAATATGGGTTCTAAATTGTATTCCCTCTATTGTGACTCTCTCCTTTTTTTCATAACTAATTAAGTGGACAGCAATCCACAAATATAATTTAAAAACTCACAGTATATATTCCTTTAAAAAAAATCTCTACCTCTTAAAGTGAATTGTATTTCTTGTTTACTTTCATTTATACTTAAAAAAATCTCAACTTTTGCTGTCAGTTCATGATTATTCATTTTTATCTGTAATTACACAATTCCAAAGTCATGTTTTAACATGTTAACCTAATGACAGCTTGAATTTCTTAAGTAAAGAACTATTGCATATTTAAAGTTTTTGGTTAACAGAAATTTTCCTAATTTTCTGGTGAGTGTATTTCCCTTGTCAATGTAAGAAAGCATAAAAAAAAAATAGATATCATCCTTTTCATTTTAAAAAATACATATTTTGACACATTCCCTTTTGCCTAATACAAATTACAGACTGGTCAAAAGTTCTCAAAATCTAGGAGAAAAAAATGACACCAAGGAAATGGTAGCATCACTGGCTAAATGCTGATTAAAAGCTCTCATCTGTGCATTGATTAGAAATTAGTACTAGAGGAGAATTAGGCTAATGCTGTATTTCCCAAACTAAGAGATTTATAAATATTGTTTAGCAACTGAATATGATGACTTATTTTTATTTGTAATTCTCCACCAATTAACAATCAGAATTCACTGATTGTTTTTTCAAAATGGAACTTTTTGAAATTAACCTTTGCAAACTGAAGGAAAAAGCAAAAATAATGTAATGACTCTCATGAGGGCACATGGGTAATAAGACTTTTGTTTTAAAAAGAGAAAACCCATTTATCTAGAGACTTTAAAATGCACCTGGCTTCTACAGCACTACCTATACTATGGCATGTACTCAAGAAATACTTATCAAATGAATGAATTAATGGAATTGGTAAAATATTCTTACTCTTCACAATTTAGAAAAACAAAGATGGAGTTAAATTTCTACCATAATTATAGGAATTCACTTTATTTTTCAGTACTTTGTAGTTTTGACCATAAAACACCACTAAATGGATACATTCTATTTTGCACCCGATGCAAACTTTTAAATCACATTTGTAACCTGTTAATATGTTAAACCTCAGAGACAGTGATGGCACGAAGAAGAAAAAGAAAACCTTAAAGAGTTTTCAAGCTTTAACGGTCTCATTGTGTTTCTCACAATCACACGCGTATTTTTCCCCAATAGTGTATCACTTTTGATTTAAATTGATTTTTAAATTTTAATTTCTCTTGAAAAGATACACATAAGTGCTATTTTTGAGAACAGACCATGACATACCTAAAAATAAAAATGGTGCTTTTTTTTTTTTAAATTACAAATGTTGTTTATTGTAGATTTTAAATCTTGGGAAGAAGTACACACTGTGAGTCTCCAGAGTTGTAAGTGGATAAACAACATCAGTGCTGTAATTTTTCAAAGCATCACTGAGTGCCAAGAATCTGATGTTACCGTTCCAGTTGACAGTGACTAGCTTAAGGGTATTAAAAAAAAAAAAAATATTAGTATCCTGTTATTTGCAAAGGAATTTACAAGGAAACATAAAACAATTGGAAAAGACAATGGAAAAAATGTTACACAGATTTTTAGATAAATAAACTGTGATTTAAAAAATAGAATTAGATTGTCTGATGAACTGAAGCTAAATAAAAATGCAGAGGTGAGATGTCCAAACTTCCATTTCTTTGTTCTATTGTATGTCATATGGCCAACAAAGTTATTTTCTGCAAAAGATTTTTTCATTTGATTATTGATGTAATACAACTGATATCAAGAACCATATAAGCTGAAAATGTCAGCAGCAAATTATGTATGTATATATACATATACACACAAATATATATATACACATATATATATACGCTTATACATATGCCTGAAAACCCTGGTGGCATAGTGGTTAAGAGCTACTGCTGCTAACCAAAAGGTCAGCAGTTCGAATCCACCAGGTGCTCCTTGGAAACCCTAGGGGGCAGTTCTACTCTGTTCTATAGGGTCGCTATGAGTTGGAATCAACTCGACGGCAATGGGTTTGGTTTTGGTTTGGCATATATATATGTAGACTCAAAAACAACTCATAACGACTCTGTAGGACAGAGTAGAACTGCATGCCCCATGGGGTTCCCAAGGAGCAGATGGTGGATTTGAACTGTTGAACTTTTGGTTAGCAGCCTGAACTCTTAACCACTGAGTCACCAGGGTTCCATATATATATCAGGATAACAATGACTTTGCTTACCTATAATGTATTTTAGCGAAAGGTGGTATATCTTAACATGATTTCTGTGGACCACCAAGTTGTACAACCCCAGGGAGTGTTGTTCTGTGGAATGCACTGTGGGCAACGCTCCCCGGGGTTGTACGGTGGTACTGAGAATGTGTACTATCTCTGCTGATTTTGGCTTCAGGAATATTTTCCATGTGTTTTTATAGTCAGAAAAATATTTTCTAATCTTTTATGGCTTTAGGTCTTTTTTTTTTTTTTAACATTCACCACAAACTATAAACAATGTCAGCACAGCTCATTTTAAACCACATTTTCATAGGGCTTTAATTTAACTGAAATAAAAGTAGGAACTTTATAGGACACATGAAAGATATTGTCCTGCGCAACAAACTTAAAGTTTGAAAATGCAGATGTTTTCAAATGGATGCAGGAAAGATGACAGCATTTTGAACCGGAATCAGATTTATTTGGCAAACTAAGATTCTTCTTCGTATTCTCCTCAGCAGCCTTTTCAATTAAGTGAGGATTCTGTAAACGTATGGAGAATTTTTTTTTCCTTTTGGTAACTTAAAAAAAATCATCATCCAGGAGAAATTTGCCTACGGTGATAGTAGATCTCAGATCTAGTACCTTACTTTGTAAGTTATGATAGTTTAATTTCATTGATGTAAAAGTGCACATTTATTTGTAGGGGAGTGAGGAGACGCCATTGTTTTTAAACATGAAAAGCCTTGTGGCAGAGTAAGAGAAGTTGTTTGGAAGAACTGACCAACCAATAAGAATATTCTGAAAAATTAGAAAAGGAAGCCCAGAAATATTAACAGGGGAGATATATATATATATGTATATGGAAACCCTGGTGGTGTAGTGATTAAGGGCTATGGCTGCTAACCAAAAGGTTGGCAGTGGGACTCCACCAGCTGCTCCTTGGGAACCCTGTGGGGCAGTTCTACTCTGTCCAATAAGGCCTTTATGAGTTGGAATCGGCTCGAAGGCAAGAGGTTTGTTTTTTTTTTTGGGGGGGATATATATATGTATTTATATTTATATATATAAAAATCCAAACCCACTGCCGTCGAGTCGATTCTGACTCATAGCGACCCTATAGGACAGAGTAAAACTGCCCCATAAAGTTTCCAAAGAGTGCCTGGCGGATTTGAACTGCCGACCTCTTGTTTAGCAGCCGTAGCACTTAGCCACTACACCACCAGGGTTTCCATATTTATATATACCAAACTAAAAAAAAAAAAACCAAACCCAGTGCTGTCCAGTCGATTCGGACTCATAGCGACCCTATAGGACAGAGTAGAACTGCCCCATAGAGTTTCCACGGAGCGCCTGGTGGATTCTAACTGCTAACTCTTTGGTTAGCAGTCATAGCACTTAACCACTAGCCACCAGGGTTTCCATATATTTATATTTATAAATAGTCATCAAAAATTGTTAGTGGGAAACACGGTAATGTATCTTTTTGTTTGTTTTGTTTTTCATATGCTTTCCTCAAATTTTACTTCTTCCTTAAAGTTTTCTCTCCCTTCTCCATACTGAAATCTCTGTCAGAATTCCTATAAACTGCTTGGGAGCCTGTACAGTAGTTAAGAACTCTGGCATAGTCAGACTGCCTGGGTTCACATCTTAGCTCCACCACTTACAAGATAGGTAACTTTGGAAAGCCATTTGACCTCTGTTTGCACTGATTTTTTCATCTGAGAAATACAGGCAATAATAAGACCTACCTCATGTAGTTACTATGGGTATTAAAATAGGTAATACATGTTGCAACATTCGATTGTTGTAATGACTTGCCTTAATTTCTTTCTAAGGATATAAAGAAATGAAAAATAATCATTAATAAAATATATGCTTCTATATTTTTCCTTGGAGAAAAGATCGAAGTTGTCAAGGATTTCATTTGACTTGGATCCACAATTAACAGCCATGGAAACAGCAGTCAAGAAATCAAGATATTCACTGCACTGGGAAAATCTGCTGCGAAGAACCTTTTCAAAGTGTTGAAGAGCAAAGATGTCACCCTGAAGACTAAGGTGTGCCTGACCCAAGCCATGGTATTTTCAATAGCGTCATATGCATGTGAAAGCTGGACAATGAATAAGGAAGACCGAAGAAGAGTTGATGCCTTCGAATTGTGGTGTTGGCGAAGAATATTGAATATACCATGGACTGCCAAAAGAACGAACAAATGTGTCTTAGAAGTACAACCAGAATGCTCCTTAGAAGCAAGGATGGCGAGACTGTGTCTTACATACTTTGGACATGTTGTCAGGAGGGATGAGTCCCTGGAGAAGGACATCATGCTTGGCAGAGTACAGGGCCAGCGGAAAAGAGGAAGACCCTCAATGAGGTGGATTGACGCAGTGGCTGCAACAATGAGCTCAAGCATAACAACAATTGTAAGGATGGCACAGGACTGGGCAGTGTTTCTTTCTGTTGTGCATAAGTCCGCTATGAGTTGGAACCGACTCAACGGCACCTGACAACAACAACAACAACATATTTTTCCTTTGGGATCAATTTGGTGGAACGTGTATATTTTTACTTTTTTTTTCTTACATATTTGCTGGATTTTTAAAAATTAGATATAAGTTCCCGGGTCAGGATTTATCATTTACTTTCTTAAAAAATAGAATTTATTTTTTAGAGTAGTTTTAAGCTTACAAAAAAATTGCACAGAACATACTAAGAGTTTCCATATACCCCCCCCTTCACCTGCATACTGTTTCTCCTATTATAGCATCTTGCATTAATGTGATACGTTTGTTACAACTGTTAAACCAGTATCAATACATTATTACTAACTAAAGTCCCTAAAACATTAGAGGCCACTCTTTGTGTTGTGAAGTTCTGTGGATTTTGACAAATGCATAATGCCCTGTTGCCACCATTATGGTACTATGGAGAATAGTTTCATTGCTCTAAAAATGTCCCAGGCTCCACCTATTTATTCCTCCCACCCCAACTCCTGGTAACCACTGATCTTTTTACTATTTCTATAGTTTTGCCTTTTCCAAAATGTCATATAGTTGGGATCATATGGCACATAGTATTTTTCAAGCTGGCTTCTGTAACTTAACAATATGCATTTAAGGCTCCTCCCTGACCTTTCGTGACTTTGTAGCTCATTTTGCTGGGTAATACTCCATTCTGTGAATGTACCACCATTTGTTTATTCATTCACCTAATGAAGAACATCTTGGTTACTTCTAGTTTTAGGTAATTTTGAATAAAGCTGCTATAAACAGCTTTTTGTAGGCAGTTCCTTTGTGTGGAGATGAATTTTCAACTTTTGGGTAAATAACTAAGAGCACAGTTGCTGAGTCATATGGTAAACATATGTTTAACTTTGCAAGAAATTGACAAACTGTCTTCCAAAATGATTGTTCCATTATGCATTCCACTAGCAATGAGTTTAAGTTCCTGTTGCTCCACATTCTCATTGGCATTTGATGTTGTCAGGGTTTTGGATTTTAGCCTTTTTAATTGGTGTATAGTGATAGTTCACTGCTGTTGTAATTTTCAGTTCCCATCGACACATGATGTTGAGCATCTTTTCGTATGATTATTTGACATCCCTATATCTTCTTTGGTGAAGTGTCTGTTCAGACCTTTTGCCCATTTTGCAATTAGATAGTTTGTTTTCCTATTATGGAGTTTTAAGAGTTCTTTGTCTATTTTGGTTATAGGTCTTTATCAGATATGTGCTTTTCAAAGATTTTCTTCTATTCTGTAGCTTGCCTTTTCATTCTCTTAACAGTGTCTTTCACAGAGTAGATGTTTTTTTTAATTTTAATGAAGTCTCACTTATCAATATTTTTTCTTTCATGGATTATGCTTTTGGCCAGATCTTTTTTTTGTACAGCCATTAGTACAAAGCTAATGATTTTTGAGCACTTAGAATTCTAGTCATTAATATGAAGGTGATTTAGAAATAATGTATCCCAAACTTGTAGTCCTATATATAAGAAAACTGAAGACCCAGGGATGTGGAGATTAACTCTTCAACACTGCTCACATTATCCAGACTTCTTACTGAAATATAATGAAGAAAATATAAAAATTATAATGACATTTTGAAAGCAATTTATGAGAGACTTGATGAAATGAGAATAACTGAGGATTACTGTACCAAACAATGTAATCGATGCTTTTTGAAAAAAGTTGTAGCCATGATTTATAACTATATAATTATGACTACTAGAATTTTATGATTTTTCTCCTAAATTAACTGTTGGTATTTTCTGTTGCCTTTTTATTAGTTAAATATTTGAATTTTTTTCAGTTGCTGATGCCTACTTTAAATTGACAGAGCCTTGCTCTTTTAACAGGTTGTGGTGGGGAGCTGTCTGGCGACATAGGTTCCTTCAGCAGCCCAGGGTATCCCAACAGGTACCCACCCAACAAGGAGTGTATCTGGTATATTAAGACAGCCCCTGGGACTAGCATTCAGCTCACCATCCATGACTTTGACGTGGAGTATCATGCAAGCTGCAACTATGACTCCCTGGAGGTAAGAATTTAGACTGTTTTTCTTTGGCACATTCTAAGATTTGGGGTAGAATGGGAAATCACTGTGCAAACATTTCTAAATCTTTTCCCGTATCCAACACTGTTCTATTCATACTATTAGATAAAAGCCTTTCATGAATAACATGTTTGCAGGAATATGGGGTTAATGTCTTAATTAGGTAGTGATCCCAGGAAGCAAGAACGAGAGAACTGGGTGAGTGAAAGAGTGAAAGAGCCAATAAAGGGTGCCCCTATGATTAACTGGGGCTCTATCCTGCTGGAACCCTCCAAGAGCCAACACGGACTGCTTCTCAGAATTGTCCCTCTGAAGGACCTGCCACTGAAGCATTGGTCCCCCAACTCCTATTCCTGTTGGTAGAGGATTGCCCCATTCTTCCTTAGAAAAAAATATTTGTGTGGCAGAGTGCAGAGAGTAGGTGGGTGCTTGAGGTGGGACACTGTCAGCAAGCACAAGAACTGCCCACCACACGGGCAGCTGAGATCTGAGGTGGGTTGACCCAGTGTGGGGCACAAAAAACTCTACTCCAGATGGCTATTTTCTTACGTTAAAAAGTGTCAGGCATTTGAGGATAAGGATAGTTTTTCAACACTCCTGCCAAAAATTAAGATAGCCTTTTTGAGAATCTTAGGCCCCAAAGCTTATTATAATCAGCTTATTATTGCAGGAATCTAGTCATTAAACAAACAAACAAACAAACAAACAAACAAAAACCCTTGCCTTCAGGTGGATTCCGACTCATAAGCAACTCTGTAGGACAAAGTAGAATTGCCCCATATGGTTTCCAAGGCTGTAATCTTTACAGAAGCAGATTGTCACATCTTTCTCCTGCGGAGCAGCTGGTGGGTTCAAACTGTCAACCTTTCAGTAAGCAGCCAAGTGCTTTAACCACTGCACCACCAGGGCTCCTATCTAGTCATTAGAGTGGTGCAGATGGTTACGTGCTCGCTGCCAACTGAAAGAATGGCAGTTTGAACCCAACCAACCACTCCACAGGAGAAAAGCCTGGTGATCTGCTCCCATAAAGAACTATGGTGAAATTCTACTCCGTCACATGGGGTTGCCATAAGCTGAAATCGCCTTGACAGCACCCAACAACAATAACAATGTCATTAGGGTATATGTACATAAACTTTGAACTGTCTGCAAAACCTAATGACTTCCAAGTGCACATAAAAATCCTTTTACTTCCGCTATCGGGACTGTTCATAGACTCATAGGGTCCCTATAAGTTGGATTCTTGACTCTAAGGCAGCGGGTTTTTTTTTTTTTTTAGAACATATCATGGCAAGTGTTCTATATCTAGTAGAATTTAAACTCCATGAGGGTTGGGTGTTTGGATGTTTTCTTCTCCTTCTCTCTCTTCTTTTTCTTTTTCTCCTACTTCCTCCTCTTCCCTTCTTCTTCTCCCCATTTTCCTTCTGTTTTTTTAACTGCTATATCCCTAGTCCCAGAGCACTATGCAGTTTACTGGGCAGAGAATAGTAAACACTCACAATATATTTATGGAATGAATGAAAGCAACCAAATCTCTGACTGAACACATCAGAATAACTCACATCCATGGTTATTTAGGAAGGAATTTTTACATCTGTTTTCTGTGTTTGAATGCTAAATAACCCTGTGAGATAAGAGGAGATTTTTGTCCCCATTTTACAGTTGTCAAAACTGAGGCTGAGAAAGATTAATGGGCTTTTCCATGACCACATGGATAGTAAGTGGAAGAGCTAAGAACTGAACCTGCTCACTATTCAACATTTCATATAATCCACCACAAAACCATAGATAAGTGCAATGTGCAGGATAGTGAAATGAGTGGCATATATTTTATGGGTAACTTTAACACTTAAAAACTTTATTAAATCACAAAATAAGTTATTTCTTTAAAAAATGAAGTTCCGCTATCATCCCCTCATGGAGTGAATGCAGTCACTAGGAATTAGTTTTACTAGCTCAGGTCTCTTTAAAGGAGTCGTACAGAGTTGATATCCTTGGGTCAAAACCCATCCCAGTCTGCATGTAAGGACTTTTGCCAAGTCGTCTCAGAGGACCAGCAAGTTTTTTTTAAAACAGGAAAAAACAAGATGTCTCCAGTATTCACACTTACAGTGTGAAGTAGGAATGACACTCACATGTGGACTAGTCAGAGGGCCCCCTTGCAAGCAACGGTTTTTCATGGTTGCATAAAACCACCATAACGCTTACAAAGGGCTGGCAGTAGATTTTCTGCAGCAATGTGCAATGTTCTGAGCCCTTCATTTTCATATTCCAAAGTACGTGTGATTGTTGCCCACTTGGCAAAATGTAAATGGATTCATTGTGCTTTGAGTTGTGTCACACCCATTACGTGAGAAAGCAAAGACTGGGTCTGTTCCCTGAAAGCACCCTTGGGTACAGAGGGACAAAATCAGGGACTCCAGGCAGCAGCATTCAGGGGAGTGTCCTGTGCCTGCACAGAAATGGCTGAGAGGAGAGGCTGCAGCCTGCTCAGGCTTTTATTAGGACAAGTTGACACTGCAGTAGCCTCCCACAAAAGCAGGGCTTGAGAGAATGTTTTGAGCTCCTTAATCAAATGTTTGGGGGAAGGTATTTTTTTTTTTTTTCTTACTTTTTGCTTAGAAGTCTTGCTTCAACTACTTTGACTCCGCAAATGTTCAACTCAGGTGGAAAGCGCTGTGATACATTTGGACTGATAGTGATAAAATGATTTTTTTTTTTTCCATCACTCAGACCTTAGAGGTTGATAATGTGTTAGCAGTGGACTTTGAAATTTGTTACCCTGGGGGATGTGTGGTCTAGAAACATCGCTGACTCTCTTGACTCATTTGTGTTCAGCCTGCACGTTTTTTTTTTTCATATTCTGTTGAGTGCAGCTGAGTAAGACCTTATTGTCACCAGGCATAAGGCTTTACCTGGGTTTCACCAAGTTTAACCAGGAGTTTTTTTCCCCTCAAAAATCAGTGTCCAGAAAATGGCCGGTTGCATAAAGCAACAGTGCTTGGTTACTCATAAGCCTGGAATGCTGACTTGATTGTAACAATAAATGGAGCTAACAGAGCAGAAAGAAATGTTCAAAACAAATTAAAACCATAGGCTTTGAAATGTTCTCTACCCTGAGCAGTCACTAAAATCACATTTTTTTTAATCTCTGATCATCAGTCCAGATCTTTCTCTCCTACACTTTAGTCATATGCTACAGTCGAATGAAACACACCCTGAAATTCTTTCCATCTTTTTAAGAGTCATGTGGAAGCCAAAAGCACCATTCTATTGTTTTTGTCATGGAAACACTCTGGTTGGTTTTGCTTCGGTCTGTGAATGCTCTATAGAGAACAGCCTGAACAGGCATAAAGCAGAAAAGGAAATCCACGCCTTGGTGCAATAAACCGAGACAATTGCTTAGTTCGGGCACTTTGCTCGGTCTGGTCTCTCGGCAATGGTCGTTTATGTGGGCAGCCCAGTAAGAGGGGAAGCAAAGAATGTTAAAAATGGCAGCATTTGTTCTCCAGGAGGTTTCTAGGCCCAGCCAACTCGTACCCATTATGTCTGTGATCTCAAGGGATCCCATGAGCAAGGAAAACAAAGAATATCTTGCCAACGTGTGAGTTTTCATTGTTAGAACTAAACCCTCGCGTGCAATGTTCTCTCCAAATATGTGCTGTTTGTTGGGCTTAGATGATTAGAAGCACAGGCTGTCAGTTTAAGGCTGGGGTGCTGCTCCAGGGCTATCATGGAAATGTGAAAGAACACAAAAGTGAGGAAGGCTCCTTGCCGTCTTCATCTTCTTTCCCCATTTGCATATGTGTACGTGTAGAAGGCCACACAGGGCTCTTCCTAAAGTCCTGTGTTTGATGGGACTTGGGAGGCCACACAAACATCAGCTCCTCCTAATGAAAACCAGCCCCAAGCAGTCAGCCTGCTTCATTCCTTTGCAATTACAGTCCTTGCGCTCAGCCCTCTGTGGAACAGCAGTTTCATTCATTTTGGCCTTTCCCTCATAGCTGGGGGGAATTAATCAGACAAAGAAATCATTATAGATTCAAATCACATACTCCTCACCAAAAGTAGGCTTCTTGTTCTGTTTTGCTCTCCCCAGAGAACACTTGAGTGATTCCCTTATCGGTCAGCTTGACAGAGGACGGGCAAGGGTGAGGGTGCCTGAGGAATGCGGAGAGAGTGACATAGAGGTGGGAAGCGGGCACAGGTTGGAGAGGTGGGAGGGTGCTGGCCCTGTGCACAAACCTCACCTGCAGCTGCTTCTCCTGGTTCTGGCCCGTTATGTGCAAGGGGACAGGTTGTGAAGGATGCAGATAGCAGATAGTCTCTTCTGTAAGTTCAAGTTTGACAAGAGCTCTTCTGTTTATTTCTACCCCTAACTTTTACCACACTCATTCTCTCTCTCTCTCTCATACACACAGACACACACGCACACACACACGCACATATGTACACTATATAAGCAGGGCCCAGGGGAGACTGAGGAACCTGTGTGTGAGGTATCCTGGAGGCCTGGGCTGGGCTGAGCTTGCCTGCAGGATGCTGTATATGAATGAGACCATGGGGACACTTACTAGGAGGAATGTGTCACTGAGGCTATGGACCCCAATCAAGATAGTTGTAATTTGGGGGAGCCATTTTTTTTTTTTTTTTTTAGGAGGCCTGACGCCAAGTGAGATGGATCTAGAGGGAGCCATCCAGATTGTGGGTCACAGTGTGGGGTCATTCCTGAGTAGCAGTTTGGTGATATTGGTCAGGTTCCTGGGAGTGGACATGATGACAGTAGGTATAGGGAGTATCTGTAGGAGTCCCTTCTTGGGGATATTCCAAAACACACTTATAGTTGTTATTTCTACTATCTCTGAAGAAGCTTAAAGACTAATTTTATAAAATATTCAGGCTTCAGAGTAGGTGGAAAATCCTAACAATATAACTGGGAGATGAATAGTCTTCAGTGAAAACTTTTATAAATAAAGTGTCTTTATGTTAACGTTGTTTGTGTATGCTATAAACCAAACCCGTTACTGTCGAAGTCAATTCCGACTTCTAGCAACACTATAGAACAGAGTAGAATTTCCCCATAGGGTTTCCAAGGCTGTAATCTTTACAGAAGCAGACTGCTACATCTTTCCTCCACAGAGTGGCTGGTGGGTTCAAACCACAGACCTTTCGGTTAGCAGTCGAGTGCTTAACCACTGCACCACCAGGGCTCCTCCATATGTGCTATAGAAATTAGAAAATCAGACTTGATACTGTATTTTCTCTACAGTCTCTGCCAAAGAAAGCGGGAAATCCCCTAAAGACAGAAAAAAGAGGAAAGGTTTTGAAACAGTTTACTCAGTTCAGCTCTATAATTCTAAATGATGAAACAAGCAGGCATTTCTTGGATGGTTGACTTATGTGTTCCTAAGACAGAGGAGTGCCCTTAAAAAGTGCAGCTCGAGTTTACAGTTCATTCCCACCTGGTGAAGGTGAGGTTGTAATATCTAATCATAATAGAATCCAAGAGCTGGAGGTAAAAGGGAGCCAGGGGAAGGGTTGTAATTGCTTAAATATATCCCTTAACTTGAGCCCTTTTTTCTATACTCTATCTTAGGTCTATGGAGGTCCCGATTTCCACTCTCCCAGAATAGCCCAGCTGTGTGCCCAAAGATCATCTGAAAACCCTATGCAGGTCTCCAGCACAGGAAATGAGCTAGCAATACGATTTAAGACTGATAGCTCCATAAACGGCAGAGGCTTCAATGTCTCATGGCAAGCGGTCCCTGGAGGTAAGTGAACCAAGAAAAGACCCGAAAGTGCTTAAACTGAGCCCTTGTCACAAGTTCATCAAATGACTGGAGAAAGGTATGATGAAGGCGATGTCTTGACAACTTCGTGACTTCCCAGATGGTAACTACTGCTTTGGCATATAATCTTCCCTTAAAAAAATTATGATAGAGTTTAACTTCTTAAAAGTCAATGCATATGTGAAAACTAGACTATGCAAGTCCAAGGTGAGTATGGACGCACAATGGTTGGCTTGACTTATTTAGTCTCCAAGGGACTTGGGCCTACTCACCAGCCTGAGATTGGTGCATCAGCAAACTGGTAAATTACCCCACGCCTTAGTATAGATGCCTGGATTCTTGGCAAATGCCAGAAAGGAAAACGTTGGATTTGTGAATTCCAAGAAATTACTGTGTGTTATATAGTGACTTTCTGCCCAAGGTTTTAGGCAGTCTATATAAATTTGCTGGTACAGATGCTTATACGACAAGCTATGGCACAAAATATTTTAGTGGGTAACCTATACAACTACTAAAAATAGCCATATTTGTTGACTGTTTACTATAAGCCAGACATTTTTCTATTTTATAAGAATTATTTCATTTAATCCTGCCAAGAAAGTACATTTCATATCCTCATTTTACTAATGATGAAACTTAAATTTAGAGAAGTTAGTGACTTGCTCAAAGTCGTACAGCTAAGCAGAGATGTGAACCCAGGCCATCTGATGGCCCCACTTCTTCTACTGTAAGATAATATAGTATGTTAGATCTCTCCTAAAGTTAGAAATGCATGAATTTAATCAGAAAAAAAAAAATGTAGTGTTTAGATTATCCAGAAATTGTTCTTTATTATTAGAAAATAATACTGAATTTTTTCCATTATTGGTTGATATCTGTCTATCTGTCTGCCTGCATTGCACATGCAGACAGACTGTGCCTCAGACGTCTAGACAGCAATAAAACTGCTAAGAATGAAGATTTCACCCAGTGGTACCAACCACTCCATGGGTGTTACGTTTATCCAGTATTATCGAGCCACACACTGAGACACATACACAGTGTTGGCAAAGAGAAAGCCATTATTATTAATCATGGAAAGCGAATGGTAAACAATAGGAACAGATTACTTATGGTGGAATGGTCCTGTAGTTACTTAATCATTGCACCATCAGAGCTCTCTTAAGATGTTTAGTATAGACTAAATAAACCTGGTGGGTAAGAAAGAAAAAACAAAAAAATTGATCTATGGTAATACGAAATGGTGTAGAGTTTTATATGTCAGAGAGTCCTCTCATTTTTGAATGTTTCTCATTCATAGGTTGTGGTGGAATTTTCAAGACTCCCAGTGGAGAGATTCATTCTCCAAATTACCCAAGTCCTTACAGAAGTAACACTGAGTGTTCCTGGGTCATTCAGGTTGAAAGAAATTACCGTGTTCTCTTGAACTTCACAGACATTGATCTTGAACCTCAGGACTCTTGTATTACGGTAAGTGACAAAAACTTCAAGCTTTGTCTCCAGTCATAGCTGGGTCAAAGCACTGCCATATGGAGCTCATTTAGTGTATGTATTAGTTATGGATCTTTTCAATGTCAAGTAATAGAATACCCAACTATTTGTAACTTAAACCATAAGGACATTTAGGTGGGATCTATCAACAAATCAGGAGGTAGATAATTTTAGGTTTTGTTTAACAACTCAGTTTCTGCTCAATTATCCTTAGTTGTCGGATCTTCATTTTGTATTTGTTATATCATGGTCAAAAAATATCTGTAGATGTTTTAAACATCCTGTCTGAGTTCAAATCTAGAGAAAGGGAGAAAGAATAGTGTCAGCTGCTTCTGTTTTTTTTTCTGTAATCAGAAAGTCAGCATTTTCACAGAAGCCCCCTCCTGCCTTATATATCACTGCCAAGGGAGATTGGAAAGTATCTGGCAGGGTGAAACAGGTTTATCATAGATCAGTTGTTATTCAGCCTCTGTCTCACAGGGTTCTACTTTTGTTGAGGTCAGCATATCTCTGTCTGCTACTTGCTCAAATAGTGTTTGATAGAAAAGAACAGGTTGGGTAATGGTAGTGGAGGAGAAGGTATATGACTATTAGTTGGTCCAAAACAAAAACCAGACCCACTGCCATCAAGTCAATTCTGACTTACAGCGACTTTATAAGACAGGGTAGAATAGCTCCATAGGGTTTACAAGGCCATAATCTTTACAGAAGCAGATTGCCACATCTTTCTCCCATGGAGCAGCTGATGGATTTGAAATGCAAACCTTGTGGGTTAACAGCCAAATATTTAACTACTGTGCCACCAGGGCTCCTTCATTAGTTAGTGAGATGACAAAACGTTTCTGCTACTCCCATCCATTCTTACCTGAAACTAATACTTTGTGCTTCATGTAAGTGAATGATATCTTATTTTGAGGTTTTCTTTTTCTTTTTGATTTACATTGCTTGGTTACCCGATTTTCCAAAAAAGGTTTTCCACCTTTCACATTGTATTTATAAGCATTTTATCCAAATATAAGTTAGATTCTCTTGGTTAATGGATCTTTTTATTTTAATTTCCTGAAAGTATCCTACACGAACTCCAACTGGCTAGTTTCTTTCAAATTTGACTCAAGAAAACTCAAAAGTTTCTACAGTATTCTACTCTAATGGTATGATTTCAAGTATTATTTTACAATATTAGATCATGAGTCACTTAAAATGTCAGTTCATTTATGACTGCATATTAACCTTCTAAATGGGTCTTCAGAGTTTAAGTAGACAAAGTACTATACAAACTGTAAGATTTTCCATAATATTAACTTGGATCAACTCTACTAATGAAGAAAACTAAAAAAATTTGAATGGCTTTTAAAAAATAGAACTCACAAGGTAATGTGGAATTTTGGAGCCAAGAACGGAGAGATGTGAGACTAGCACTGGGGACTACTTTTGTTGTAGGGTTTGCTAATCCAGAAAACAGCACATCTGTGAGTTCTCAGGACAAAGAAGACCCAAGTTTGAGGGTGAGAATTATGGTAAGCTAGCCCATATCCTGGTAAAATGAAAGTAAAACAGCCTTTGGAGATATTGCATTCCAGGTTTGAGTCACTGCCTGTCCCCACAAAATCTCAAGTCTTGGAATCATGAGAGGGGATCCTGTATTGCTAATGCTTCCAGGCATCTGGAATATGGCACAAAAAAAAAAAAAAAGGGCAATTTAAAACCTTCTTTGAAGGGAGATAAAATTATCTTAGACTTCATTTCTACCAATAATCTTTCATATGCAATAGCCAGCACACAATCAAAGATATTTAGGTACAAGATGATTCAATATAACATGAATAACATACATAAACAACACAAAATGGAAACAAACTCACTAATATGACAGATCAGATACTAAAATTACCAGGCACAGGTTGTTAAATAATGATGATTACCAAACTCATGGAGATAAAAGTCAAACTTAAAACATAAAACTTTCAGCAAGGGACTGCCAAATATAAAAAGTGACTTAGCAAATATGAAAAAGAACCAACTAATAATTTTAGAACTGATAAAGACAATAGCCAAATTAAAGACCTCAGTTGAAGCATTTATTAGCAAATTAGACAGATTAGACAGAGCTGAAGAGAGAAATAGTGAACTGGAAAATAGGTCAAAAGAATCTATGCAGAATAAAGCATGGATAACTAAAAAGATGAATAATACACAAGAGGGTAAGATGCATATAGGATTCATAGAAAAGGTAAAACATATATTTATTTGAAGTTCCAGAAAGAAAGGAGAGAGACAAAGTAGAAACAATATTTGAAGACATGAAGAAATTTTCCAAAACTGATGAAAGACGTCAATTTACAGAAACAAGAATCCCAAAAAAGAAAAACAGCCAAGCAGAATAAATAAAAAAGGCATCCTCATCAAAAAGAACTAAGGAAAAAACAGTGTTAAAATCAGTAAAAGGAGTGTGTGGGTAGGTAGGTAACAGATTATCTTTTAAGAAGTGACAGACCGCTAACTTTATAACAGTGACAATTGGAAGCAAAAAGACAATGGAATAATATCTTTAGTATAAAGAAAATAACTACCAACCAGGGACTTATTCTTTCCTAAAATAGCCTTTAAGAATGAAGGTAAAATAAAGCCTTGATGCAGAAGAAAGGCCTTCAAAAGAAGTATGAATGGGCCAGAGACAAATTGCCTATCTCACATTTTTGTCTATAGTGGGCATTTCTGCACCATTTACCCTTTCTCCCAGTTTTTATGATGCCAGGTATAGTTTATTCTCTTATACAAAGTCCAAAATCCGTACAATTCAACATACAATAGGATGTGAGCAAAGCAAAGACTAGGTCAAAAGGTGCAACCAGCATGGCTGTGTTTTTTCCCTGCTGTGATCATGAGGAGGTTTTTCCACCTACATGGGACATAAATACACATGTAAGTTTTCTGTTAATCACTGTTCTATCTCAGCATGCAGCTGGGCTTGGATTAGCAAAATACAGCAGGAGGGAAGAGACAGGAAGGAAGTGAAAACTCAGATATGATATTTCATAGGCAGAGAGGTGGGAAGATAAAGCCAAACATGGATTCTAGCAAATATGGCAGAATACAGCACATTATAGTTCAAACCATTTGTCAGAATCAGAGAATCCTGCGTGAAGTAGTTGGAGTATCCTAGTCAGTGGGCAGATGGGACATTCAGAAGCAATGCCTTTAAGCACTTGAGCGAGACGGTCATATAAAAAGTGAATTACACGAGCAGTGTGAGTCAACGTGGTAGTTAAGTCATGTAGCTCTGTGGTGTGATGGATCTGGGGCTAAGCCTGGACTCTGCCATTTTCCAGCTGTGTTGCTTGGAAGAGAGTTAATCTTTCTGTTTCGGTTTACTCAACTGTGAAATGTGGGTAATAGTAGTACCTGTGTCAAATTTGTTCTTGGGATATTTGAGACGATGTAGATGAGCTGCTTATCATACAGAAAGTTTTCAGTTGATGCTAGCCATAATCATACTGAGGTTAATGGTGAGTGCCATCAAAAAGGTATGTTCAATGTGCAATGGAAGAAAGGGAGGCAGCATGGAACACCAGAAGGAACAACGGGCTCAGGAGCCAGGGTCGTTGTTTCCCATCTTTGGTCCTGGGCCTGAAGTTTTTCAGTAAAACAGAACCTACATACGTATTTTTCTCATAAAGGAACACTTAGTACTTAATGGAAAAAATATTTTACAAAAAGATAAAGAAATGTGAAATAAGGACTGTGCAGGTAAACTTGAGGCAGACCTGTGGCTGTCCTACCCATAAATTGAGATAGAAATCTGCTACGTGTGGTTGCCAAGTGGACCCAATTATGGAGCTGGGAGGTCTTCAGAAGTTTGAAACTAGGCAAGGCAATGCGCTGGCAAGGTTGAAGCTTGGCTCCAAGTTATAATTTGTTGTCAAGGCATTCATGAAGGCAGGCATTGAGGCACTAGCCTTATATCTTCATAGCCAGATGGACACTGGATGTGATATTTACCATAAAGTCTAATATCTGACACAATATTTCTGCAGTTTAAGTTCATACAAAGCCAGTCATTCATTCTGGAGACATTAAAATTAATTTCTTGGTCCTGCTGCTTAGACAGAGCTATTAGCAAAGAGAAAAATATTCATCTGCCAATGATGCTGTCAGATAATGTTTGGTTCAGGAGATTTTTAATACAGCTCAAGTGTACTATTCAATAGCAATGTGAATTGTGCTTGGATAGGACAAACTATAATGCCTTTTTTTTTTGGTGAAAATATGAACAGCAAAACAAACACAAATCCAACAACTTCTACTTGTCATGCTTTAAAAAAAACAAAACAAAACAAAAAACTTCTGTAACAGTTTGGATTGTGAGACATGGAAATATTAATTTTAAGTGACTTGATTAACAATCATAGACACATGGATAATACAATGTTAAGACTGCAAGAGGAGAGATTAGAGATCATTTGAGCTCACCTATTGATTTTAAAAATAAGAACATTGAGGCTCAGAGGAGTCAGAGTCAAAGTTTGGTAGAGATTAAAAGCAGGACCAGCACTGTAACTCAAGACTTCTACTTTCTAAAGTAAGACCAAGTATTTTAGTGGCAAAATCTGAAATGGCAGTGTACACACAGAGAGCCGAATCATAGACTGAAAAGCAACCTGAAGGTAGAGGGAGAAAATAAAGTTAGGGTTACTTTGGAACCATTTTGAATTCTCTGTCAGATGAACCCAGACTTCATTTATGAATGTAAGGAAAAGTATTCAGATTTCAAATATGAAGTGTTCTTGCTTAGAAGTCAGGAGATCTGGGCTCCACTATTCCATTCAGTCTTGGTGCGAACTCTGTGCCTACTACTGTGCTAGGCACCAGTTCTGGACCTGGTACTACCATTTACTCGCTGGGGATCTTAGTTGGCTCATTTATAAAATTGGGTTCCTAGGGAACAAAAGCAGAAAGAGGAAAACTAGGAAAGAGAGATTTAGCTAGGAGTTGTGTTTGTGGGTAGGAAGATGAGAACAAGGTGAAAAAGGAAGAAACAGACACTAAGAGCCAGGTGATGTCAGTAGTGGCTTCCGCCTGGAGGTCACATTCAGAATCACACAGCCACTGAGGTTCTGTTCATGCTCTGGGTACAAGTACACCAGGCTCGGGATAGGAGTCTATCTCCACACTCCAACTGCTATACAAAAGAGAGCTCTTCTTGCAGTGGCCCTAGTCGCCACTGGGCCACATTGTGGGCAGGGTGAACCCACAGGTAACCCTGAGCAATTACTCATGAAACCAAAGACAAAACTCAGCAAGGAGAGGAAACCAAGGGAAATTGAAAGATGGAATAGTTATACACAGCCTCTCTCCCCTTTCGTGTGATCCACAGCAGTAGTCTTTGTACCCCAAAGGCACCAACCTGTTTGATGGATGGATTACTAATAGACTGAGAACTGAATAAACGAATTATTGTTGTTTCTACTGCTGCAGTGACCAGTGTTGCAGTGGAAAATTGTCGGCAACACATTTGGGAATGTGTTGTGCTGAGTTCACTTGCTAGAACTGTGGTTGATATATGATCTCACTCTTTTAAGCTACATGAGAACTTAGATAATATCACAGAAGTTCGTTTTCTAGAATTTCGTGCTGCTATAATGAAAAAATAGAGAAACTGATTTTTTTTTTTTTTTTTTTACTTTCTTGAAATGGTGTTGGCATCACAGTGAGCTAATCAGGAAGCCAACTTGCACACAGACTTCAACTAATTTGGTAATATGCTTGCACTTTCTGCTCAGTCACTTTTAAGCCTCCGGTGTAATTAACCTCAGACTCCCTGAACAACACATTGTGTTTCTTGCAATGAGACCCACCGGCTGGTGATGACTCTGTATGGTCAGCACAAAAATGGCTCTATTATGTTTCTTTTCACGAAGACTGAGTATTAAGGTGACCTCTGACTGACAGTTTAATTGCTTAATTAGAGTCTCTTTTCTGAGCCTTAAATCCACGTAGCTCTGCAAGCTCTTATTGATCTCCGAGAAATGCTGGATGTAGCTCTGTGTGAGAGCGGGGAGAAAGAAGTCAGTTCAGCCGCAAAAACTGGCCCCTGAGACTCCCGACCTCTGATTTCAGCATCCTCTTTGCTCAGCACAATGGAATGTCCGCCCTGTGAGAAATCAGTAAGAAACAGATAAAAGTAAGCAGACCACAGTCCAGATCCAGCCTTTCATTTGGGGGAAATATACACTAGGGCTAACAGAGCCTAGTACAAAGAAAATAACAAATGATAAGTAACCGTTTTCTTCCTGAAGCTTTTTGTGCTGATCTAGGAAATCTGAAGAAAACCAGATTTTCCCAAAGCCCTCAAAGCTGCAGTATCTGCTTTTGTTCATGTTATTTCACAGTAAGGCACAGGGTGGAACGGGGTGGATAAGTAGGGCCATCTCCAAACTTTATTTTATTCTTTTAAGACAAAACCCATGGTGTGTTTCCTTTTAAAACACTGATTATTTCCAAAACAGAGCAAAGAAGAAACAGGAATAATAGAACTATTTGCTTCAAAGAGACAACGGAAACAATTCTTCTTTAAACATTTATACTTCTTAACAAATAAATCCATGACGAAAATCAGTCTCCGCCTGTCTCTTCCTCTCTCCCCCTCTTTCCCTTTCCCCCTCTTTCTTACTTTCACTCCCTCTCTCTCTGTCCCTCCCTTCTCCCCCTCACCCCTTCTTTCTCTTCTCCCTCTTTGCCCCCCTCCTTCTCATCTTTTCCCCCAACCCCACTCCTTCACTCCTCACCACAGAAAATTTAGTTTCCATTTGATACTTAAGGTCTCCTTAAAGTGTTCATTTCATGGCTTGCCTTTTGATAATCAGCCTAGCCATTCAGCATTCCAGTGCCAATACTTTGCACCTCAAAGCAAAGAATGATTGAATCAAGGCCGCAGCTTTCAATCTGTGGACACAGGTTTTGTTTTGTTTAAATTTCAGCTCAGCATCTCCTTAAGTGCTTGTTTGTTGTGAAAATAAGTGAGCTTCTTGGGTTTCAACATTTCCAGTAATCTTTGAGTCACTGCATGCAACAACTGCAAACTATTAGAGATACTCCCATAAAATTTGAAGACTGAGCGGGATAATGTAGAACAAAAGAATACGAGTGACAAAGCCTTGACATCAGATGTGTGGTTGTGAATTTTACTTGGGTTTTAATTTTAGAGGAGTGTGGCTGGAAAATATAACAGACTGAGGAAACTGATGCTTCCTCTCTCCCCACCTCCAAGAAAAGCCGCTATAGTGAGTAATATTTTCATTTCCTTCCTTCCTTATATTTATTGCTTTAACAGCTTGGATAATTTCCTGAGGGAATCCCCTCCCTATCAGTTAATATTTCCTCTATCTTGGAGCAGTTTGCATTCAAAAATGGGAATTCCATTAGTAGCTACACCACCACATATAATTCATGAACAAGATTTCATGGGCTCTCCGTCTTCAAAACTGACTTTATACCATCATGTGAATTATCACTTCTGTGTCATCTTCCACTAAATATCTTACCTCTTTACCACATTTTTCACCCTGATAAGTTTTAAGGCAATCCAAAGCAGGAGATGTGTGTTCTCAGATAGAGTTAGAACTGGATAAAGTGAAAGGACCAGGCTGAAGGGCAAATCAGGCCAGGGGCAAGGTGAAAAGCCATGCTAGACCAGAGATTGGGCTGCAAAGGGCCAGAAAAGGGTGAGAAGTGGATGTGTCTCTGAACTCAGGAATAGAACCAAGTTTAGGCATCAAGGATGTTTATTGGTCCTATCACTGTGGTCGTTGGAACACCTTCTGCTCAGTTAGCCATGCGGAGAATCCTAGGCATGTTCAGTGGAATGGAATGCGTGACAGATGCCAGCCAGTCTGAAATCCATGGAACCCAATATAAGACTTGCCAAAATGCCACTAACAATACTCTATTGTAGGTCTAGATAAGTATGGGAGGCTCCCATTCTATTTCCAGAACTACTGTGATTATCTTTTTAGGAGACCATGGACATCTCCACTTGGTAGAATCTTGGTCTCTCAATATTCTGATTGAATGAATAAAACTTTATTTTGCCTTTTCTCTGGATTAGATGAGAAATGACCAGAATGTCAGAGAGATGAGGTTTGTATACTAACTCTGCACTAGTAGGTGTGTGACGGAGGACAACTTACTTATGTTTTCTGAGCCTCAGTTTTCCCAACCACAGAATGGAGTTGTCAGAATGATTACATTAAAAATGTATTTAAACACTTATCACAGGGTCTGACACAGATAACTGTTCACTGCTAACACTTATCTATTACCACTAATTTATCTATTACCACTGTAACTGCTTCTATCACCATTAATGCAACGTTAAAGGTCTTAAGTTATCTATTTAAAAATTTCAGACCTTAGGTGCACAGAATTGAATCTATACTTCTCAGTTAATTATTATTATCGTTAATTCATGAATAAAAACATGAATAGCCCCATTTTGTTTTGAAATATTTTTTAAAACTCTTAAAATACATATTATAAATACTTTATGCATTCTTCAGTGAATTTTATCACTTAATAAATGCATTGTTTTCATACCTCCCAGAAGATTCATAAATGAGTTATGAAGGAAAAAATTATGGCAGATGAAAATAATAGCATATTCATATATGTTCATAATTTCTTGGCACAAAAACTCCCCTCTGAAGCAAAGGTGCACTATTTCTATACTTTGAGGGTAGTAAAAGAGGCTCTGGGTTTTGCTTTTGAATTAAAATAGCTTCTTCTTACTCCAGTTTATAATAATCTTAGCCCACACATTGCGTTATTTTGTTTTTCTTCCTAAGGTGAAGCTTAGTAAAACGAAAAGAGAGGAGATGCAGTGGAAATATTCCTCACCTTCCACCCCCACCCCGCAGCAGTCTAAGGAACATATTCCAATTTCTAGAAATGAAAATACAAATATTACTGAGGAAGCTAAAATCTGTTTTTCCCCTCAGTCATGTGCTTTGGGCTGTTTAAAATGACGACTGATATTTCAGTAAGATGATCATGAGTCATATAATCATGCCCGGGCCTTGACGGTACATGAGAAGAGGGCTGCGGGCTGAAGTGCTGTTCACTGTGTCAGTATCGGTCCATTGTTTTTTAGTTTTTCAACAAAGCATCAGTGATTGCTTATCTTCAGTGCAGTGTTAAAATGTATTGGGGACACTCAGTTTTTCTCTTGTACTTGATTTTAAGTTTTAGAAAGAGCACCCTGCACATAGTTGTTGGGAGTTGTTTGGCAGATGTTTGGGGACTGAATTGAAGGGGACACAAATTTAAGGCAGGAAAAATTTAAGGCTGCTGTAGTGATCTATAGTCCCTGGGCGGTGCAAATGGTTAACACACTCAACTGTTAACTGAAAGGTTGAAGGTTCAAATCTACCCAGAGGTACCTTGGAACAAAGGCCTGGCGATCTATTTCCAAAAAATCAGCCACCAAAAACCCTATGGGAGAGTAATTGGGGGTATGTGGCAAGGTGTGTATAAGTTGTTATGTGAGAGACTGACTTGATGTGTAAACTTTCCCTTAAAGCACAATAAAAATTATAAAAAAGAAAACCCTATGGAGTGCAGTCCTACTCTGACGTACATGGGGTCGCCATGAGTAGGCATCAACTTTATGGCAACTGGTTTTACTTGTAGTGATCCAGGCAAGACTAGATGAAGTCCCACACCAAGACACCAAGATGAGGCCCTAGGGGTGAAGTAGAAGGGAAGAATCCAAGTGATACATAGGAGGGAGAATTCACAGAATGGATCGATCCATTGGATTTAGGGGATAAGGGAAAGATCTAAAATGGGTTGGGCAATTGGTTACATGCTTTTGGCATTTACGGAGGTGTGATGTAGGAGGAGGAGGATTTAGGGGGTAGGGGAGGGAGATGATGGATTCCATTTTAGATTTGACTTTCAAGGTTTATGGGATGTACAAGAGATAATGCCTGGTATGCAGTTGGATATATGAGACTGGAGCTTAGGAGAGAGGTCTGGGGTACTGTTATGGATATTGGTTAACTAACAAATGTCTTGGAGATCTTAAAACAGAAGCCATATCCAATTAACTTGATACATTCCTTTCAGGCAGCCAGAGGCTAGATTAAATGGCACTAATCGTAGTATAGATACTGCAGCCTTGCTGTTATATGAATAGCCTACTTTCATGTCTCTTATGTGATCATTTACATGTCTGAATAGCTAAACACTTAAAAATATTTAATATACATTAAAAATTTTTACGCAGTCCTCATATTAAATTTGTAAAATACAAAAAGGAGAAGGAAGAAGTTAATGCCATCCATATTATAATATAGAGATAAACTATAAAACTGGTTTATTTCCTATACAAATACACATACATACACACCCAAAACACACATAAACTTACATAGTTAAGATAATAATGTGCCTAATTTTGTATCCTGCTTTTTTCACTTGACAGAATTTGGATGTATTTCTTCTTTAAAATAGTTTTTTTTGGACAATATTTGAACATACTGTAATTTAGCTAACTACTATCTTATATTTGATTATTTAGATTATTGTTTTCTTCTTATTATAATGATGCTGTAAAGGGCATCATTATATGTGAATCTTAGTCTATATTTCCTATCATTTCCTTTATATAGATTCTCTTTTCTTTATTGAAAACTCTATTACAAAGTTTTAAGTATATAGAAAAATATAGGCTATATAATGCATTAAAATATACACTGATAAAAACATCTCAGTATCTACACTTGTCAAATAATAGTTTGCCATATTTGCCTCAAGTTTTCCCCCTCAAAATAAATGAACTGTTAAAGAAACATTTTAGTCCCATGTGTACATTTCGCTGATATTTTTCTCCATCTTCTCTCCCCAGAGGAGACCACTGAGAATTTGGGTTTATGATTCTTATGACTGATTTTACAATCTTTGTTGTAATGAACATTTTTGTATATATTTCTGTATGCAACCAGACAAGACTTTCTCTAGGGTAGACACCTAGAAGTGGAATTGCTGACTTTTAACTTTTCTACATGTTGCCAAATTCCATTAAGGAAAATGTATGTATGAAGATTCCTATAATGAAATAGGAGAAACTTACCTTTGTGTTAATAATTTATAATCTCCATACAGCTTTCACATATATTATCTGTTTTGATCTTTTCAATAACCTGATGAGTCAGGGAGGAGGAATTACCTACCCCATTTTTATGACGAAACGAACACCAAGAAGCTTCTGCAGTGTCTTGCAACGACAAATGCTCTGTGTGGCTCCAGGACTCAAACCTAGGTATTCTGACACCTAAGAGCAATGAGCTTTCCACTGGACCCTAGCTGGTCAGTTGGGAATCTTAAGATGGGCGGGGTATGTAGCCTGTCAGCACAGACTGTGCACCTGAAAGACCAACAATGTGGTCTGAGCTGAGCATGGATGTTGACATCCTTTTTAGCTCTACTTTCTTAATATAATACTGCGTTGTAGAGTGGAGAAGGTGTTATAGGGAAGGATTTTGACAAGAAACACATAGATTGGAAAAAAAAAATCTCTGTTCTTCCTGAACTAGATTGGATACTTTGTCACCCCAAATTCTGTCGGGTACATAAATGGATCTCATAGCTTCTTGAACAATTTGTCATCGCCTTATTTTACAAAGAACTAAAGAAGAAACAAAGAAAGAAAACTAAGGCGTTCCTCATAATGATAACTAGCATTTAGTGAGTGTGTTTAGTGAGTGTTTTATCACATGCCGGAAGTCCCAGTGACATAGTGGTTAACTGCTCTGCTGCTAACCAATGTGGATTCGGCAATTTGAAATCTACCACGTGCTCCTTGGAAACTCTGTGGGGCAGTTCCACTCTGTGTTCTATAGGATCACTATGAGTTGGAATCGACTCGATGGCAACGGGTTTGGTTTTTGGTTCATCACATGCCAGGGACCACATATTACCTCAGTAACTCCTCATTCTGACCTTATGAGAAACTACTATTAAAAGGAAAATGAAGGGGTCTCACTGTCTTCATATACTTGCTTTGCACTCACAACTCAGTCCCTACTCAGTTGCAGCTTTTGTCTCCATCACTCCATGCAAACAACTCTGTCTTAGACCTCCACTGGTTTTTGAGGCCGTAAATTCAATGAATAAATTTTGGTCCTCTCAGTACAGTTTGACACAGTTATCTCTCCAGATAAGGAAAAGGTGACACAAGGAGACGAAATAACTTGTTCAAGGTGCCGCAGCTAATAAGCAGTAGAGTCAGAATTGGAACCCAAGGAGGCAGTCCAAAGTCCATACTCTTAAATATTGAGCTATATGTTGTGGTACATAAATTACATACATCCATGAAAATATTACTTCAAAAAGCTAAGCTTCATAAAATTTCCATCATTAGGGTGAAATGCTAGAATAGATAACACAACCTAATAGAAGTTTGGAATTGGCAGAGTTTTCCAGATGCTACTCTATTGTATCCAAGATTCTCTAGGAACAGTTCTGCCTCCAATTAGACTATGGGGGCCGTGGGCAGTGGAACAGTGGGCCAAGCCAGGATGACTGAGACGATCACCTGCAATAAGTCGCCACCCAGGCTAGCAGGCTGAGAGCTTCAGGTGTTAAGTTTTGTCACCAGACTAGGAGTTCTGAGGTAGACTTAAGTCCTGAAGAAACTGGGCAAACAAGCCAGGAACCCAGTTACTGAACCTGGGGTAAAGTTACAACTCGGTCATATCTGCGGGCCCCGTGATTCAAGACAGGCCTCCAGGAAGGGACTTGATGCTCCCAATTCTGGAGAATAGAGAGCTTCAAGGTCAGACGGTCAGGCAGATCCCTTCATTGAGCAACACAACAAAAAGTTCTTAGCTTCTCCAGGCTTCACACTCCTCCAGTGTAAATGGATTACATCATCTCTAAAGTTCTAATGAGTTCTTGATTCCATAAATTTGTTGAGAATACTTAGGATGCTAACAAACGGCTCCTATGTGCCTAATGTGGGCTACAAAATTTCTGTAATTGTCATTGTGATTTGTAAATACTAGTGTTTGCTTATCTAAAATAGCACAAAGTATTTCTTAAGTAAGATACATATTGTTCATTTATAAAAGTGTATAAAGACTTATGCTAACACTGTTATATATTTAGTTCACATGTAAATGGGGTCACCCTATTCTCTGTCATTCAAATAAAATAGCTAACTCCATCCCATGAATAGTAGAAAACCCATTAACCTCTCCTCCCTTAATATTTTCAGGAATGGTTGGAGTGGGGTGATGAGGACTAAGGGGAGGTGACTTGTGTTTTGCTAGTTACCCCTATTTCCATTTCTTGCCATTGCTAAAATTTCAAGCCCTCTGCAGCTTGCGTTTTGTGGCTGTTCCTTTTTTCACCATCTCTTGTTAAGGCTGTAAAAAATGGCTTGGGGGCAGTGTCTGACCTCTTGCAATGCCATAAGGGGGAAGGAGAACCAAGATCAGCAGCCCAAGGCTAAGTCCTGTGGGGGGTGGGGGGGTCAGACATGCCTCCTCTCTCTGCCATCTTTACCAATTCTTTTTTTTTTTTTTTTTACTTTAGATGAAGTTTTACAGAGCAAATTAGTTTCTCAGTAAACAATACACATATTGTTTTGTGACATTGGTTGCCAACCCCACAACATGTCAACAGTCTCCCCTTCTCGACCTTGGGTTCCCCATGACCAGCTTTTCTGTCCCCTCTTGCCTTCTCATTTTTGCCCCTGAACTGGTGTGCCCATTTAATCTCATTTTGTTTTTTGGGCCTGTCTAATCCTTGGCTGAAGGGTGAACCTCAGGAATGACTTCAGTATTGAGTTATAAAGGTGTCCGGGGCCATACTCTTGGGGTTTCTCCAGTTCCTGTCAGACCAGTAAGTCTGGTCTTTTGTGTGTGTGTGTGTATTAGAATTTTATTCTACATTTTTCTCCAGTTCTGTCCGGGACCCCCTATTGTGATTCCTGTCAGAGCAGTCGGTGGTGGTAGCTGGGTACCATCTAGTTGTGTTGGACTTGGTCTGGTGGAGGGTGTGGTATTTGTGGTCATCTTTACCAGTTCTGACACCAGTCATCCCTCACACAGCCATCTCTACTTCTCTATGGGGTTCGATAATTCATTGCAGTGGCCACACAGAGCTCACAGACCATAATCATGATTATGGGGTTTATTAGGGAAGTAATAGTTACAGTTCAGGCTCAGCAACACTCAGGATACAGTCCTTCTGTCAGGGTAGCCACTTTCCAGCCATGCTTGGAGGCATACCTCCCCCTGGCCCTAGGCCTCTGCCCAAAGGCACTCAGCTTTCTTTCTCTGTGGGCCAGGAGGACCACCACAGCATCTTCTACTGCTGGTTCTCTGCTACTGGGTCTCTCCTGCCACTGCTTCTCACCATCTTTAGGGTTACAGCTCACTCTCTGTCTCCTGGTCCCAGGAGCCTCCCAGTGCAGGGATCCCAGGTTTAAGGGATGCATTCTCTGCTCCTGGCTATTCTTCCTTGGTGGTGGTGAGAGCTTCCTCTCTGCTCTGGAATTGTCTCTCTTTTAAGGCAAAACTGACCAATCCTCTTGATGTGCCACAATTACGCTATCACATAGTCCTGCCCAATCACCTGCGTGGGAGTTACAAGACCACAGCTAGAAAGGCCACGCACAAAAGTAATCACACCGCAAAGACCAACTTGGAATTTAGATTCCTTTTTTCAATCTCTCCAAAACACCATGAACTTGAGGCCCTTTGTGCAGTAATTTTGACTAAATGTTCAGTCACTGGCAGGTGATTACTGTAAAGAACAAGATAACAGTTTAGTTAAAATGCAATATTAGATACCCTTGTTTTTAAAATCCATTGTTCATTCCTGCTTCGCTTCCTCATTTCACACTCCTAGTGTTAGTTATTTATTGCTGAATAACAAATTACTCCAAAACTTAGTGACTTAAGGCAACGTTTATAGTATCTGTGGGACAGAAATCCAGCTACATCTTAACTGAGTCTCCCTAGATCACGCGTATGGCTGTTGGCAGGATTCAGTTCCTTAAGGCTCTTGGCCAGAGGCTTCCCTCAACTCCTTGTCACATGAGCCTCTTCACAGAGCATCTCACCACATGGCAGCTTGTCCATCAGAGCAAGCACTAGAGAGCGTGAGACAGAATGCCAATGAGAGAGAGAGAGAACTAACAAAATGGAAGCCACCATCTTTTCTAACTTAAACATGGAAGTGATGTCCCATCATTTTTGTCATATTTTATTCATTAGGAGCAAGTCATTAGATCCAGCTCACATTCGAGGGGAAGGAGATTACACAGGGCATGAATATCTATCAAGAGTCAGGAACCATAGGAAGCCACATCAGAAGTCACCTACCACTCATCTCCAGTTGAGAAATTTTCACAGACCATGTCTCCCCTCATGCTCCTGCCTCATCCATTTTGCTGGACAACCCCCCTCCTTGAACATCTTTCTGCTTTTTGCTTCCATAGCTTCCTGATTCTCTACCTTCAAAAGTTTTATTCTTTCTTTATACAAGCCGTCAAGCTATCCCTCTGTCTCACTTTAATAGTAAAAAAAACAGGCTAATAATTTCTATTGTGCACTTACTAGTTCCTAAGAAGTACTTTATATCTTTTAACTCATTTAATTCTCATGAACAATATGAGTCATATACTCATATCAATTCCATTTTCAGATGAGGAAGCTTAGGCATAGACAGGGGAGCAGCTTGTCCACAATAACATAAAATAACACCACTCTTATCATGATGATGGAAAGAGACGATGGAAAAGCTCAATATCGTCAGTCAGAACAAGGCCAGGGGCCAACTGTGGAACAGACCATCAATTGCTCATATGCAAGTTCAAGGTGAAACTGAAGAAAATCAGAGCAAGTCCAGGAGAGCCAAAATATGACCTTGAGTATATCCCACCTAAATTTAGAGACCATCTGAAGAACAGATTTGACACATTGAACACTAGGGACTGAAGACTAGACGAGTTGTGGAATGACATCAAGGACATCATCCATGAAGAAAGCAAGAGGTCACTGAAAAGACAGGAAAGAAAGAAAAGACCAAGATGGATGTCAGAGGAGACTCTGAAACTTGCTCTTGAGTGTCGAGCAGCTAAAGCAAAAGGAAGAATTGATGAAATAAAAGAACTGAACAGAAGATTTCAAAGGGCGGCTCGAGAAGACAAAGTATTATAATGACATGTGCAAAGAGTTGGAGATGGAAAACCAAAAGGGAAGAACACACTTGGCATTTCTCAAGCTGAAAGAACTGAAGAAAAAATTCAAGCCTGGAGTTGCAATAGTGAAGGATTCCATGGGGCAAATATTAAACGGCGCAGGAAGCATCAAAAGAAGAGGGAAGGAATACACAGAGTCATTATACTAAAAAGAATTAGTCGATATTCAACCATTTCAAGAGGTGGCATATGATCAGGAACCGACGGTACTGAAAGAAGAAGTCCAAGCTGTTCTGAAGGCATTGGCGAAAAACAAGGCTCCAGGAATTGATGGAATATCAATTGAGATGTTTCAACAAACAGATGCAGCACTGGAGGTGCTTACTCGTCTATGCCAAGAAATATGGAAGACAGCTTCCTGGCCAACTGACTGGAAGAGATCCATATTGAAGCCTATTCCCAAGAAAGGTGATCCAACTGAATGTGGAAATTATAGAACAATATCATTACTATCACACGCAAGGAAAATTTTGCTGAAGATCATTCAGAAATGGCTGCAGCAGTATATCGACAGGGAACTGCCAGAAATTCAGGCTGGTTTCAGAAGAGGATGTGGAACCAGGGATACCATTGCTGATGTCAGATGGATCCTGGCTGAAGGCAGAGAATACCAGAAGGATGTTTAAATTAAAAAAAAAAAATTTTTTTTTCCTTTTTTTTATGTTTACCTATGTTTTATTGACTATGCAAAGGCATTCAACTGTGTGGATCATAACAAACTATGGATAATGCTGTGAAGAATGAGAATTCCAGAACACTTAATTGTGCTCATGATGAACCTTTACATAGATCAAGAGGCAGTTGTTCAGACAGAACAAGGGGATACTGATTGGTTTAAAGTCAGGAAAGGTGTGCTGCAGGGTTGTATTCTTTCACCATACCTATTTAATCTGTATGCTGAACAAATAATACGAGAAGCTGGACTATATGAAAAAGAACAGGGCATCAGGATTGGAGGAAGACTCATTAACAACCTGCATTATGCAGATGACACAACCTTGCTTGCTGAAAGTGAAGACGACTTGAAGCACTTACTAATGAAGATCAAAGATCACAGCCGTCAGTATGGATTACACCTCAACATAAAGAAAACAAAAATCCTCACAAGTGGACCAATGAGCAACATCATGATAAACGGAGAAAAGATTGAAGTTGTCAAGGATTTCATTTGACTTGGATCCACAATCAACAGCCATGGAAGCAGCAGTCAAGAAATCAAAAGACGCATTGCATTGGGCAAGTCTGCTGCAAAGGACCTATTTAAAGTGTTGAAGAGCAAAGATGTCACTCTGAAGACTAAGGGGTGCCTGACCCAAGCCATGGTATTTTCAATCACATCATATGCATTTAAAAGCTGGACAATGAATAAGGAAGACCGAGGAAGAGGTGACGCCTTTGAATTGTGGTGTTGGCGAAGAATACTGAATATACCATGGACTGCCAAAAGAATGAACAAATCTGTCTTGGAAGAAGTGCCGCCAGAATGCTCCTTAGAGGCAAGGATGGTAAGACTGCATCTTGCATACTTTGGACGTGTTGTCAGGAGGGATGAGTCCCTGGATAAGGACATCATGCTTGGCAGAGCACAGGGTCAGCGGAAAAAAGGAAGACCCTCAACGAGGTGAATTGACAGTGGCTGCAACAATGGGCTCAAGCATAACAACTATTGTAAGGATGGCACAGGACCGGGCAGTGTTTTGTTCTGTTGTACACAGGGTCGCTATGAGTTGGAACCGACTCGACGGCACCTAACAACAGCAACATATCATAATCAGCTCTGAAAGCCTATTAAAACATTTTGTTAGATACTTTGTCCATTTGAAAGGAATTTTTCCACTGCTTTTGAGTAATACATACACTTAAATAATACATATTTTTATCACTAAAAGTAGCCTCGGTGGCTCAATGGTTAAAGTGTTCAACTGCTAACGTGAAGGTCAGCTGTTGGAACCCACCAGCTGTTCCTCGGGAGAAAGATGTGGCAGTCTGCTCCCATAAAGGTTACAGCCTTGGAAGTCCTATGGGGCAATTCTATTCTTTTTTATAGGGTTGCTATGAATTGGAATTAACTCCATGGCAATGGGTTTGGTTTTTTTTTTTTCCTTGGGGTGGTGCGTATACCACTAGTTAAGTGATACGGAGCTGTCAAGTCGATTCCGACTCATAGTGACCCCATGGGGTTTCCAAGGCTGTAAATATTTACAGAAGCAGACTGCTACATCTTTCTCCCGCAGAGCCACTGGTGGTTTCGAACTGCTGACCTTTCGGTTAGCAGTTGATTGCTTTAACCAATGAGGCCCCAGGGCTGCACTTGTGGCCTTATGTACACAGAACATAACAGTGCCCGGTCCTGCACTATCCTCACAATCACTGCTATGTTTGAGTCTATTGTTGCAGCCACTGTGTCAATCCATCTCATTGAGAGCCTTCCTTTTTTTTGCTGACCCTTTACTTGACCAAGCATGATGTCCTTCTCCGGGGACTGGTTCCTCCAGATAACATGTCCAAAGTATGTAAGATGAAGTCTTGCCATCGACTTCTTTATTTTCTCAAATTACTAGTTCTTAGGACTCTCTGACCACAGGCCTCTAGAACTACAATTATCATCGTGCTAGTCTCTAACTTGGATGGCTTTCCTTCTCATGTTACTTTATGTTGGAGCTGACATATGTCAATCTTTAAACTCATTGTCATTTACCCAAATTTCCTCAAAATATTGAGACATTGAGTATTAAAATTCATAAATTTCTGGCTTAGTGTTCACTTCTGGCTAGGGCTTAGAGAATCTTCTTGTGTATCACCCTTAGGGTGTGGAGGACCCAGAGAGCATTGTAATACATAATGTGTTCAGAACACTGTTGCCCTTGGGGATGAGTCTGATGTTCCCTGCCCACCTTGCACCTTCTCTTACCCTGCTGGTGAGAAGATGGGGTATCAACCGTGAGAAGGCATCTGGGAGCTGTGCATTTGCCAGTGGTCCAGCACTGTCGGTGGCAGCCTCCTCCATTCTTCCTCTGGGCCCAGAATGTAGGAAGCCTGTCCAGAAAGAGTCCCAGTTGAGCTCCTTCCCACTTCGAAAGGCCTGTTTTCCACTCTTGTGTTTATTATGTACAGAGGACAGATTTTTCTTAACCCTGGGCTTTCTTCAACCCTAGGCCTCTGTTCTTGGAGGCCAAATATTGTCATATTGAGTGGGAAGGGAAAAAAATCAAAAAAACAAATTTCACCTTTCTATGACACCAAATGTGTAAATCAATTCAAAATCAATTCATTAGCAATTCTATTCCCCTCTGTTCTGATACCAGTACTTCTTTCCCTGACCCAAACCACCTGGAGCTAGGTAGACCTCACAGATAGAAGGGCACAGTCCTCCAGACTGCCAAGTCTACCCAAGACCCCAGATACCAGCCATAAGCTTAGGCATCCCCAGGACACCCTCGTTTCTGACCTGTTGATTTCAAGTTCCCACTAGCCCTAAAGGGATCCCAACCATAAAATCAGGAATTCCCAGGGCCCCAGGTCTGCTGATATCATGTAGTGGTCATCCTAGCCTGGGCAGCCCCACCTGAGTCACCTTATTAGCGTAAACCTTCAGGTGAGACCTGGAGGTCACTTAGGTCACTAGGGAAATTCCAAGGGTTGAGAGGTTTATCTCTCCAGAACCAAAGACAAATTCTTTGGGTAAAGTTAATTTTCAACCCCACACGTGTACATTATTCATTTGTACTCCAGACCTTGATTGTCTGTTATGTGCCAGGTTTTGTAACTTTTAAGTCTCCTATTTTTTATGATAAAGTTCATGAGTATTTTGAATGTGTGTGCTGGTATTTGGAAATTTTAGAAAACTATGGATACCTTTTAAGATGACTTATTGATTTTATTGATTTTCCTGTAGAAATTAGGTTGCCTCTTAGTTTTGCCTCCATTTTTAGTGCTCCTGTAGTTGGAACTTCCAGGGATGGTGCCCATGTTTTCACAAATTTATTTTATTAGTGTCATCTAGAAATTAGTTGAGATGTACAATTTTTCTTTTTGTGTATTGCTATTTCCTTTAAATAACAGATCAGAAAATCAATTTCCAGGCCTAGAAAACTCTTGCTAATAGACTTAAGTAAGAATTATATATCTATAAGTTATATTAATGTATGTGTCTATCAATAGTAATGTAATTTGCTATCTCTGCCTTAGGAACTAAATGAAAGTAAGAGAAAATGACTATTGATAATTCTTTTAACTTCAGAATTTTAAATAAATGGGGGTAAAGTTTCTAATATTTTCTTCCTTGCAGTGTTTTGCTTACAGTTAAGCCTATATGGTAATAAATTAAAAAAAATTTTTAATGTGAGAATATTGATTTGATATCACAAATGCTAAGAACACTCTCAAAGACTTGCTTTTCAGCCTACTTAAAAAAAAAGTTTTTTTAGTTATTGTAAAAATATAGATAACACATTTGTCATTTCAACATTTTTCAGTATACAATTCAGTGAGAGCAGTTACATCAATCATGTTATACAACTATCACCAATATGCTTTGCCAAACTCTCCATCCCCATAAAAAAAACTCAATGCTTCCTAAACAATTCCCCCTACTTCCCCTCTCTCCCACCCCCGTAACCACTCTTAAACTCTGATCTGCATGTATTTGCCTATTCTAGGACCTCATGTTAATGAGATCACACAATATTTGTCCTTTTGTGATTGATTTATTTCACGCAGCATAATGTTTTCATGGTTCATTCAGGTTGTGGCATGAATCAAGACTTCTTTTCTCTTTATGGTGGAGTAATATTCCATTTTTTTTTTTATGTATAGACCATCTTTTATTTATCGTTCATCTGTTGATGGACATTTTCGGTTGTTTCCCCGTTTTGGCCATTGTGAATAGCCAAAACTATGCGATGAACATTGGCGTACATGTGTCTGTTTGAGTCACTGTTTTCAAGTTTCTTCACAACCTTTTTTTTTTTTAACTGCCTCCTCAGTAGCCTGAAGTTTTTTGCTTTCATAAAATGACAACTAGGCTCATATATCTTAATAATGCTCATGAGAATTTATTAAGTTATGAGCATTAAAGAGAAGTAACATGCAATAATAGAGAATATGAAGAGAGAAGAAGAAAGTTCCTGACTTAATTCTCACTAGCTGTGTGATTCTGGATAAGTCACTATTTCACAGAGCTCAAGACAATAGTTTATTTGCTAAGCCTCACTTTCTTCATTTAAAAAAAAAAATGGCATGCTGTTGAAGACTAGGTTAGGACATTTTTGATGATGCTTGTAAAACTGTAGCATGCTAATCAAATTTGTAGTATCACTGGTATATAATTTTGACTCAGTGATATTTGGAAGCCTTCCATTTTGGATCCATCCCTTGTGAAACAGTGCCCCAGCTAGATGAAGTTCAGCAGCCAAAACCCACTGCCATCGAGTCAATTCTGACTCGTAGTGACCCTATAGGACAAAGTAGAACTGCCCCATAGAGTTTCCAAGGAGCACCTGGTGGATTTGAACTGCTGACCTCTTGGTTAGCAGCCGTAGCACTTAACCACTACGCCACCAGGGTTTCCAAGTTCAGCAGAGCTCCTGAAATTCTAGGCTCTAAGAGAAGGCCTAGGAAACCTGTAGGCCCTATGCCCTCCACTCCTTGAGATTTGCCTGTTTCCAAGGATCCCCAGGGAAAAGCCTCCTTCAGGTGGCTTGCTAAAGTATCTAGCCTTAACTTTCTAGCTTACCTTTTTTGCCTTGTTTTTCCCTTTTTCCACGAGAGGATTGCAACACCTCAGAGAGAAAAAGATGACTTAGAGAAAATTGATATCTGCTTACTCATTGGACCTCTGAATTTGCAGGCAGTGGTGCACTGGAGCCCTGGTGGCACAGTGGTTAAGAGCTTGGCTGCTAACCAAAAAGGTCACCCGTTTGAATCCACCTGCTGCTTCTTGGAAACCTATGGGGCAGTTCTACACTGTCCTATAGGGTTACTATGAGTCGCAATTGACTCGATGGCAACGGGTTTGGTTTTTGTTTTTGGTTTCTTTTTTTTTTGGCTTGGAACATGCTTGCCTTTGTGAGTCCATGGTCTTGTAAAAAAATCTTCTAAAAGTGTTTTTGTTTTTTGAGAAGAGTCTATAAACTGTTCATGGAATCCATGTTTCACTAGATCTTAAGAAATACTGTTTTAAATAAATAAACAGACAAATGAATTAATCACCTTGAGAGAAGTAAGTAGTCTTGTGCCTTGACCAAAAATTAATTGATATATTCTCCAGACCCTATAACTCCACGTGCTCTAAGAAGCTATTCTTTATTTTTTGATAATAAAGCTAAAATGGTATTATTATAAGAGTATTGAAATGCTGGATACCTATAACCTTAAAACCAAAACCAAACCTGTTGCTGTCGAGTTGATTCCGACTCATAGCGACCCTATAGGACAGAGTAGAATTGCCCCACAGAGTTTCCAAGGAGCTCCTGGTGGATTTGAACTGCCAATCTTTTGGTTAGCAGCCGTAGTTCTTAATCACTACACCACCAGGGTTTCCCCTATAACCTTAAAAAAAAAAACCTTAGGAGAGTATAAAACTAAGTATAAAGAAATGAAGACTTGAGTGACACCAGCAGTAATAATATTTCAGAGTAGATTGCAGTGTAAATTTAGTCAGAGGTTTTGTAATGATGGTTTTTGTGCTGTTTTGACCAGTACTTAAGGTTTTCAAAGTGCTCAAAGGAAGCAGTCATACTAGATTGGAAACTATATTTTGAATCTTTTAAAGAAATGTGACTTTGTTTTTAATGTTTAAATGTTGAATAAAAATCTGTTTAAAGTTTTGTGTATTAAATACATAGGTTTGAAAAACTGAGCATTGACTAAAAGGAAAAAGAAGAGGAGAAGGTGAAAAAAGAAAGAAATACTGTTCAGGAACAATTTATTTTAAATTAATCATTGTAAAAGCCTTATTCCCCTCATTCAAACCAAATCAAATCTGTTGCCGTAGAGTTAATTCCGACTCATGGCGATCCTATAGGACAGAGTAGAACTGCCCCATAGGGTTTCCAAGGAGTGGCTGATGGATTCGAACTGCCAAGCTTTTGGTTAGCAGCTGAACTCTTAACCACTTTGCCATCAGGGGTTCCTCAGTAGTTGGTTATAAACTGACGTTTGATTTATGTGCTTGTATAAATGAAACTGAGAGTGGCTTCGCAATCGTACTTAACATGCTAAAGAAAATGCTGATTATAGTCATCACTAAATATTTAAAGTCATTCTAGAGGAACATCCTTTCACAAAATCCCTGAACTTGCTATTTTTTCCCAAGAATTTCTTACGAAATATAAATGGAAATTTCTTTTCAATGAGACAGCCATAATTTAACTTAATACTTTTAATCTGACTCTGGTGGTTGTTGGGTTGATATATCTATCCTGGCCAGTTGATATCTTGCATTAAGCAAAATGAAAGGGTTTAAAATCAAGCCGTCTCATTCAACATGGCCCATTCCCTTACAGGAATTGTATGACTTGGCCACATCACTTGGCTCTCTGTACATCAGTTATCTTCCTTTTAAAAATAAAGAGTATATTGAAAGAACAAAATGGGACGATAATCTGTGAAGGACTGAACCCAGGTCCTGGTACATAGGAAGCACTTGATGGATGGTAGCTATTACTGTTATTATCGTCAAAAAAAAAGGAAAATCGTTTTTCTTTGGTTTACACACGAAAGCCTTCAAAAATTTATACCAGATACACAGAATTCTAATGAAACGAGCAAGCTCCAATTTCACAAGCCAGCACAGTGATTTAGGGCAGAAGTGATGTGAACTCTATGTTGTTCACACATATGGAGTGCCAGCTAAGTCCCAGCATAGCACTGCATAGACACAGAGCCCAGTGTATTTTTTAAAAAGATAATTTTCTAAATCAGGCGTATTACCACTCATATCATTTGAAAGAATTATGCCATTTCTCTTCTTTCTTGACCATGACCCCTTGAAGAGGAAAAATTCCAGAAAATACTGGGTTTCTGAAAAATGAATGGTTCCACATCATTATTTCTCCTCTATTTACTCATATATTCCTTTTGCATTATGTATTTTCAGCACGTGCTGAAGGTATGGCCTGTGATGTATTTCACTGGGGTCAGGGGAGGAAGCAGGGCTGTAAAAGGGACAGCATTTACAAAGATACTCAGAGGTCTGATAGTGGCAAAGGCAAAGTAACTCCCACTGAAAACCACGTTAGTGCCCTTAGAAATGGCCAAAGAGTCAGTGGCTCCCATGGAACTGTGTGACAAAACAATAAAATAAAGCCAATTTTACTAGATCCAGCAAATGTGTTATTTTCCACTAGCTCACCAAATATGGCAGACAGTCCATGGAAAGGGGTCTTATAGATGTAAACCTGAAGTTCTATGCCACCATTTTACCTGTTGTCTTTCTTTGTAGGCATATGATGGCTTAAACACTGCAACTACCCGCCTTGCCAGTGTATGTGGAAGACAGCAGCTGACTAATCCCATCACCTCTTCAGGAAATGCTCTCTTTGTGAGATTTCAGTCTGGAGCATCCAGTCAGAGCAGGGGATTCCGAGCTCGCTTCAGCCAAGGCAAGTGCCACGTGGGTCTCCCTGAGGCACAAGCCAATTGTTCTTAGTGCCCCTCTTGATGCTCTAATAAAATGAAACTGGTCCTCAGAAATTGGTGACTTACCATAAAAAAATTTACACATAACAAGAAAACTATGACTTGAAATTATTCCAATTTTAACTTTTGGTTTTGTCTAATTTAGACGGTATTTATTACCTTCCTTTGGATAGGTGTGTATCTCAAGCAAGTTTTCAGAATGATTCTGAAAAATACCTTTAATAATAGAGAGAGTACAAAAATTTTTTTTTTCCTGATTTCATTTATCTAACCTTTACCCAAGGTTTTACACTAGAAGGAAATATACCAATATAAAGTATAAGGCTTACTGTTAATGTAGATAGATATTAACCCTTGAGGTAGGTCTTACATAGGTTACATGCCATTCTCTCCTGGCTCAATGCTGCCTGGAAAATGAATCTCAAACCCCTCCACGTGTTATCCAAGGGCCTTGGAACCTGCCTCCAATCTATATTTCCAGCCTCACCTCCAACACCCCATGCCACAGCCAAGTCTGCCTAGATGCAGCTCTGACCCTCTGTGTCGTTGCTCAGGTTGTCCTTTCCCTGGACTACTTTTCTTCACCTTCCAGTTCCTTGTTCAGCCTCTACCTCCTCCATGTGCTCTCCTCTTACGCTCTCCACTTGGCCGTAAACTCTCCCTCTTCTGGATTCCCATAGACCTTTGCAATTCTCTGATAAAGTGCAGTAATCCTTCTGAAGGTTGTTCATTTGAGTATTTATTTTCTTAAAACAATAGGCCACTCATAAAGAGATTATCCTGGTAGCTGCAATTTAGGTGTGGACAGAGTAAGTGAATCAGTGCCAGAGGTTTTTTTGAATTAGTTAGGCAATTCCTAGCCACTTAATCTGTTGCTGTGTGACACTTCCCCATTTCCTGTCATTTAAAAATATTATTCTAAATGTAAAGTATATTCCCATTTTTATCGTTTGTATGCAACTCTCTTGGCATTCATTTCAGAAGCAAGGAAGGTAATTCACGTTTTCATTCATCAAATTATTCACTTCCTAATTGTTCTGTACAGTCAGTAGAAATCAAAAGTAATTGACATGTATGTATGTTTGTGTGTTCTCCAGCCTGCGGATCTGTCCTCCTCACCAATTCTTTTGATACTATTTCCTCTCCATTCTTCCCTGCCAAGTATCCAAGCAGTCAGAACTGCAGCTGGATAATTCAAGCTCAACCTCCATGTAAGTAGCAACAATGAAAAAGAAAAGGTATCTGGACAGCTCATGTCCGTGGGAAAGACAATGTATGACTAATATTCTTATCTCCTCGGTGGGAACAACTGATGGCCTTCCTCTTCTGGAAGTCCCCAATCCTGATGTGCACAAGAATAGCATTTCCTAATCTGAAAAGGAAATAATTTTCAATGTTTTTCCTTAATAAAAAAAAAAAAATGTTTTTTGAGTTTTAAGACCTTGCTAAAGAAAAAAAAACATAATTTTGTTACCGCAGTGTTGGGGGTGTGAGTTTGGGATTAAGCAAAAATAATTGATAAATGATTTTTTGACAAGTGTACTTTGAGTGTAGTAGATAGTTGCTGAATGACTAATTATAACATATGCTGGGGAGTTAATAACTCACAGATTGAGAATGCAATGCCATGGGCCTATTGATCTTCAGTAAAGACAGAAACTAATTATAAAACCTGGTCTTGCCAGCACTGAATGCATTAAAAAAAAAATAAATCCCAGGACAGACCTAGCAGAAGCACGTAATAAGTACTTATTTGCTTTCTTTTTTGGATCATAGCATCTTAACTTCTGACCTGATAACCCTCTGGTAGTGAGGATTACTGTGCACATTTTTAAAGACAGAATATGAGGAGACCCCTAAGGACACAGCAAAATGGTTGCAAAAGGGGTGAGCCTGGGCTATTATGGGTCCTGTTTCAGATGAGCCCTGCCCTCTTCTGAGGTTATCAGGAAGCATTTATGCTTTTTTAGATATAATGTGGAAAGGCATTCGGCTCTTGACTCAGCTCTGTAATTAATGACCTGTGTGATAATAGGCAAGTCATTTAAGCTATTTGGGCTCCATTTTCTAATCTACAAAATGAAGAATTTGGCTTACATATTCTCTGACAATTTTTGTAGTGATGTTAAGAGTTAACAAATTGATAGTATCTTTATTGATATGCGCATGGCTGGCTTGGAGGCTGGTGATGTAATCCTTAGCCAATTGCAGAGTGAAAGCCCAAAGAAAGTTGCCGGCCAGAAATTGAGCCACAGATAAAGAAGCCCCCTGCCTTGAGCAGAGCAGTTTGTGCCTGAGGGTTATTTTCTAATGAGCTGTAAAGCACTTAGATGAAAGATCTGCCGGCTCAAGCTGCAGCAACAGGAAAAGATCCTATTCTGGAGATTAGAGACCCTGGAAGAACAACAAAAGGAAAATGTACCCGGGCACTTGCTGTTGTGCGAGTAATTCAAAGCTTTCTTTATAAATGTCTGTGAACCTCTAGGGCAGTGGCTCTGGCCTTGAAATAAAACTGAGGGTGCTAGGATGTGGGTGCCAGTGAGAAAAGGGTGTCTGGTTTACAAGCACATGAAAAGATTCTGAATTTATGGAAATTATCCTTTCAGATAAAAATGCTTACAAGGGGAATACAACAGCGGGCTATGTAAAAGATTATTTCCCATCATCTTTCCAACCAGATATGCCCCGTGGTCTCTGGAATGAGCCTAGCCAAGAGTGTTCTCTTATTTACCAGTACCAATATTTCAGATTCTACGGGCACTTGAGAAAATATTGAGCCTATCGTACACTTCAAAGGAAAACCCTCTAGCATGGCACTTGTTCCTTTCTCCCTTACCCACTAAATGCTGGTGCAAATCTGCCAAATTCTTTGCTTCCCTGTTGGAGAATCCTCTTATGCAATTATCTGAAGTAAATATTCTCTCTTGTATGTTTTGCGTGCCAGTACTTTATTAAATAATCTCTTTTTTCTTACAGTCAATCATATAACCCTCTCCTTTAGCCACTTTGAGCTTGAAAGCAGCACAGCATGCTCACGTGACTTTTTAGAAATTTTGGATGGCAGCGACTATGATGCGCCTCTCCGAGGTACAGCAGTTTTCACTTCTTTATATCTGTAGCCTTGGCAGTGTTTTATTCCTATACATACATCTTCATGGTCTGCTGTTAAAGGTTAGAATGTTTCCAATAACTACGAAGAACAGTATAAGCCAAGTAAGGATAATTAGAGGGTAAGAAAGTAGGGCTTAATGTGGGATTCAAGAAACTGAACCTGTTTATATTCAAGGAAAATGAATCCTGTGTGTGTATTTTTTAAAAATAAAAAGTTGCAAGTACTTTAGATACTAGTGAAACGTAGCCCATTCCAACATTAGACAGCATTCTGTCAGAAATTTCTTGTTTTGACCAAAGTTCTTACACTCAAATTTAGTATGTTTCTTCTTGGCTTTTCCCTCAGTGTGGGTGGGTGGGGGGGGGGAGGAGTCTGTCATTCTATATGTAAGACGTTCCAGTGTAATTAAAGGTTGCTGCTATTTAGTTTCTGAAATGCATCTCACATGTAGACACCACCTGTCTGGTGGAGGCTCGTGCGTTGCTGTGATGCTGAACAGGTCTGGAGCTTTGTCTGGAGCTTCCAGACAAAGATGAACTAGGAAGAAGGGCTTGGTGATCTACTTCTGAAAATCAGCCAATGAAAACTCCGTAGATCACAACTGTCTGACCCATGACCTGACCAGGCAGCGTTTCATTCTGTTGTGCATGGGGCTGCTATGAGCCAGGGGCTGATTCGATGGCTATTAACAAAAATAGTCTCTGAAATGTCCTCAGGGAAAATAATCTCGATTTAATTAAATTTTCTCTATGAGCTTAATAATTTTTGAGTTTCATATACAGGCTTCTCTTGCTCCACTAGAATACAGACTCCATCAGAGAAGGGACTTTGTTTTGCTCATTGCTTCATTCCCAGTGCCCAGAACAGTGCCTGAGACCATAGTATGCAATAAGTGAATGCTTTATGCTCTATGTTCAACTCTGATCATACTGCCTGAGATCTTTGTCAGTAAGCATTTGATCAGAAACCAAAAAAAAAAAAACCAAACCTGTTGCTGTCAAGTTAATTCTGACTCATAGCAACCCTATAGGACAGAGTAAAACCGCCCTATAGAGTTTCCAAGGAGCACCTGAACTGCTGACCTTTTGGTTAGCAGCCATAGCTCTTAACCAATAAACCACCAGGGTTTCCATTTGACCAGCGATGAAGGTATATTATTTAACAAACAATTATATAGCACTTAGCTCGTGCTGAGTACTATTCTAAGCATGTTATAAATAGTAACTCAGTTAACCCCCAGACCCTTGTGATGTAGGTATTATTATTATCCACATATCCCTTTTTTGAATGGGGAAACTGAGGCACAGAGCACTTAAGTAACTTTCTACAGGTCACATAACTAGTAAATGGCAGAGCTAGGAGTTGAACCTGGGTAGCCTGGCTCCAGAATCCACATATTTTCTCTGCTCTGTTATATTGCCCCTAAGAATCAGCTCATTTATTCATGCAGGTCCTCCCTGTGCTGGAGATTTTAGCTTAAGTTACATTTGGAGCCAGATCATCTAAGCTTTTCCTGTGACCTCCTAATGTTCTTTATCATCTTTGCTATGCTTGTATTTATAGCCTATTTTTAGTTTTCAGGTATTTTGTCAAACACTGACCCTGATTTAAATGGTTCTTCTAATGATGATTTCTTCTGTTTGCTTTGGTCTCTTATAATTAGAGCAAAGACATGCTTACTAGAAATAACGTCCTCTGCCATGTCATCATCATTTCCTTGTTGTTACCTTCACGTAGGCCGTTATTGTGGCATCTCCATGCCGCATCCCATCACTTCTTTCAGCAATGCCCTGACGCTGAGGTTCGTCTCTGACTCTAGAGTGAATTCTGTTGGTTTTCATGCTTCATATGCTGCATCATCATCAGGTAAGAGAGGTTAGCAAATGGCTTTATTAGAGGAACAGCAATATGGCAGAAATCCTTGGTTTATCACTGGGACTCTTATCTTCAAAGTTGGGGGGGTCCATTTCTTGAGATCATCTCTGTGATCTTCCAAATTAGGATGAATATACTTGTAGTTTCTAACAGTGTGAACTATAGGGAGAATTGGTTGGACATCCAGCCTCCTTTTATGCTAAGTCCCAAGATGATACTCTCTTGGACAGCCTGTTCATCTGTGTCTTGGTGTTCTTCTTTATAAAATGATTGTTAAGGCAGCCCCTGACTGACAACGCCAAAGGTGTCTCTTATGGATGAACAACCATGTGGCTGCTCTCCAGTGTCACTGGCCTCACTGCTAGGCCCAGACAGGGCCTGTTGTCACTAATGGCAAGACAGGACAGATGGTGGTACATGGGGAGGGGAGGAAGGCAGATCCACCCAGTACTGGGTTTACTGACCAAGACAGTGCCTGATTACCAGCTGCTGGCTTTCGTGTTAGCATTTAAGTGCCTTAAAACGCCTAGAATATTTGTGTGTGTGTGTGTGTGTGTGTGTGTGTGTGTGTTTCAGTGGTCTCCTGACGGGGAAAAGCTGGAATATTGCCTTCTATTCTAGGTCAGGATTGAAGATAATCCTGATCAGAAGTACTGATTAAAACAAGTCTTTATTACTAAATATTGCAGTTCATAGGGAGAAAGGACCTTTCAAAAGACACTGCAGAGATCCCTTCTGATCAGTCGCTGAGAACTGCTGCTTATCACATAAAGCATGGATTATTAATTTTCTGATGTAATGTGGGAATAGGATATCCTTTGATGCTGATAATAGTTAATCTAGCATTCTTTCTACTTTATCTTATGGTGTCTTGTAGTCAGTCTTGGCTCTGCTGCTTATTGTATTTTCCTTTTCTTCTAGCTTGTGGTGGGACCTTCCACATGGCTGAAGGCACTTTCAACAGCCCTGGCTACCCAGAAGTTTATCCTTCTAATGTGGAATGTGTCTGGAACATAGTCAGTTCCCCTGGCAACCAGCTCCAGCTGTCTTTCATGTAAATCTTTTTTCTTTTATGGTGTATTGTTTCAGAGTCAATGGATCTGCAGGAAGGAAGCACTGTTACTAATGGGATGGACAGCTAATGGCATATGTGTCCAAGGAACTGTTAAAGAGAATACAGTGGGAACGTGGGGAAGTCTGTTTTTCAAATTTCCTGTTTTAGTCATAGTTTGGCTTATAAATAGCATTAAAATTCTCTGGATAGTAGTTCTAGAGTCCTGCTTGTTGTTAGCAGGAGTACATTCTAAGCTCTTGGTGAATTTACTTGTGGAACGTTTGTGTTCAAAGAGAAGTAGCTTTTGTCTTTTCTTGGAATTTAGAGCATTTGGGTTCTAGTAGAGAATCACAGACTTCTTTCTTCCAGCAGAGAGATCCCAGTATCAATTAGGACTTCTTCATCCATATACTCCCCACAATATCTCCACTGCCAGTCCACCTTTCCTTCTACTAGAACCAGAGGAATGATTTTGGAGCTTAGTGGTTGACTGGTAAAACCACTGTCATGCTCCTCATTCATCTGTAAGACTTCTGAATGTTGACCATGGATATGGAATTAGCAATAGGGCTCTTCCACATTCTAAGTGGTCTTAGACTAAATCAATCAGCAATAGTGGTATTTTCCCTAAGTAGATAGTATACAGCATATAGTAAGTGAAATGGGACTTTTTAATCAATCAGTGCAGAGGAATCTATGCCATGCCACACGAGTAAGAGATGCTTAGCAAATATTGAGTGATAAGAACTTGGTATTAAATTATCATCTTTAATTAAAAGTTATTTACAATACTAACTTACATATTAGGCTGTGGTTGGGCTCTCTATATCTACTTGAAAAGGGGTTATAAATAACTAACTTGTTGAGAACAGAGAATTGGTTTGAGGATAACCGATGATACTGAGCAGTTTATTAAAAAAAACTCTTGCTCCTTGTCTTAGGGAGCCCTGGTGGCGCAGAGGTTAAAAGCTGGGCTGCTAACCAAAAGGCTGGCAGTTTAAATCCACCAACTGGTCCTGGAAAACCCTATGGGGCAGTTCTAGTCTGTCCTACAGGGTCTCTAAGTGTTGAAATTGACTCAATGGCAACAGTTTGGTTTTCTGGGTTTTGTCCTCTTAGACATGTTCTTCAGTGCATCAAGAGCTGATTTAAAAAATGAGAAAAAAGTCATGTTTCTGGACTAGTTTCAAACATCTCAAGTTGCTTTCTTTCAGTCCATCAGACATTGTCAATTTAGGGTGCAAGTGGTATTGTATTAAAGACACCTTCCACTAGAAGGGTAATGCAAGTTTTAGCTGTCACTTGGGAAGGGTTTTGTTTCTTTGCTTTTGTGCTTACTAAAAACACAAAGTTCTGTATGGGAATAAAAGTCAATATACTTATTTTTTACCTGATATATAGTTATCCCTTTTTCAACATATATTTATTGAGTCTCTCCTATGTGCTAAGCACACAGTACCATATCATACCGATTGCCATCAAGTTGATTCTGTCTCATGGAGACTTTAAGTGTGTCACTGTAAAACTGTGTTTCATTGGGTTTTCAGTGGCTGATTTTTTGGAAGTAGACAACCAGGTCCTCTGGATGGTCTTGAACCACCAACCTTTTGATGTGCAGCCGAGTATTTTAACTGTGCCACCCAGGGACTCCATTCCAATACTGGATACATTATGTATAAGGATGAATAAACTGTGATCATTGTCTTTATGATAAAATACAAAATTTTCTGTATTGCTCACTGCTCCTCATAATTGACAAGTAGCATGGCTCCTTTTTTTTAGTCTTTTTCCTCTTGGACTCTGCAAGATTCAAACTGTTGTCCACTTTGACCTTAACTGGGTACCAGGAACTGGGCTAGGTAAGAGGAATGTTCAGGATAGACAAGATCCTTGATCTTGATGAATTGTTAACAAATCAGCTCTAATAAGATATTTATTAAAAACAAACAAAAAAAGAGTTTTATCTCATCTCTAAAGAAGAGATAATAATAACAAACAAAATAATTATCACTGTTATGATTAAAGAAGATATCAAATATAAAATGTACAGCACAAGACTAGAGTACATGTTCAATGAAGTTAACTCTCTCACGCTTTGTCATTTTTTGGGTATACTTTGTGGCAGTTTATAGCTAAATACAAATGGACACTGAGCTATCCTTTTAGAATGCAGGATATAACGAGCACAAAAAGCAAGTTTTATCCACTTTATTGTCTAATGGACACTAAATCTAATTTAAAAAAAAAGAGCATCAAAGAGGAAATCACCAAATCAATACCATTTACAGTAGCCCCCAAAAGGAATAAATCTAACTAGAGATATAAAAGACCTATACAAAGAAAACTACAAGACACTACTGCAAGAAACCAAAAGAGACCTACATAAGTAGAAAAACATACCTTGCTCATGGATAGGAAGACTTAACATTGTAAAAATGTCTATTCTACCAAAAGCGATCTGTAGATAAAATGCAGTTCTGATCCAAATTCCAACAGTTTTTAATGAGATGGAGAAACAAATCACCAACTTCTTATGAGTGGGAAAGAGGCCCCAGATAAGTAAAGCATTACCAAAAAAGAAGAACAAAGTGGGAGGCCTCACTCTACCTGATTTTAGAACCTATGATACTGCCACAGTAGTCAAAACAGCCTGGTACTGGTACAACAACAGATACATAGACCAATGGAACAGAATTGAGAATCCAGACATAAATCCAACCACATATGAGCAGCTGATATTTGACAAAGGCCCAAAGTCAGTTAAATGGGGAAAAGACAGTCTGTTTAACAAATGGTTCTGGCATAACTGGATATCCATCTGCAAAAAGATGAAGCAAGACCCATACATCACACCATGCACAAAAATGAACTCAAAATGGATCAAAGACCCAAATATAAAATCTAAAATGATAAAGATCATGGAAGAAAAAACAGGGACAATGCTAGGAGCCCTAATACATGGCATAAACAGTATACAAAACATTACTAACAATTCACAAACACCAGAAGAGAAACTAGATAACTGGGAAGTTCTAAAAATCAGACATCTATGCTCATCCAAAGGCTTCAACAAAGGAGTAAAAAGATTACCTACAGACTGGGAAAAAGTTTTTAGCTATGACATTTCTGATCAGCACCTGATCTCTAAAATCTACATGATACTGCAAAAACTCAACCACAAAAAGACAAATAACCCAGTTAAAAAATGGGCAAAGGATATGAACAGGCACTTCACTAAAGAAGACATTCAAGTAGCTAACAGATACATGAGGAAATGCTCACGATCATTAGCCATTAGAGAAATGCAAATCAAAACTACAGTGAGATTCCATTTCACTCCAACAAGGCTGGCATTAACCCAAAAAACACAAAATAATAAATGTTGGAGAGGTTGTGGAGAGACTGGAACACTTATACACTGCTGGTGGGAATGTAAAATGGTAGAACCACTTTGGAAATCGATTTGGTACTTCCTTAAAAAGCTAGAAATAGAACTACTATATGATCCAGCAATCTCAGCAATCCCACTCCTTGGGATATACCTTAAAGAAATAAGAGCCTTTACAAAAACAGGTATATGCACACCCATGTTCATTGCAGCACTGTTTACAATAGCAAAAAGATGGAAGCAACCAAGGTGCCCATCAACAGATGAATGGATAAATAAATTATGGTATATTCACACAATGGAATACCATGCATCGATAAAGAACAATGATGAATCCATGAAACATTTCATAACATGGAGGAATCTGGAAGGCATTATGCTGAGTGAGACTAGTCAGTTGCAAAAGGACATATACTGTATGAGACCACTGTTATAAGAACTCAAAAAATAGTTTAAACAGAGAAGAAAATATTCTTTGATGGTTTACAAGAGTGGGGAGGGAGGGAAGGAGAGGGGTTTTCACTAGATAGCAGATAAGAACAATTTTAGGTGAAGGGAAAGACAACACACAATACAGGAGAGGTCAGCACAACTGGACTAAACCAAAAGCAAAGAAGTTTTCTGAATAAACTGAATGTTTCAAAGGCCAGCATAGCAGGGGTGGGGGTTTGGGGACCATGGTTTCAGGGGACATCTAAGTCAATTGGCATAATAAAATCTATTAAGAAAACATTCTGCATCCCATTTTGGAGGGTGGTGTCTGGGGTCTTAAATACTAGCAAGCAGCCATTTAAGATGCAACAATTGGTTTCAACCCACCTGGAGCAAAGGAGAATGAAGAACACCAAAGAAAGGTAATTATGAGCCCAAGAGACAGAAAGGGCTGCATAAACCAGAGACTACATCAGCTTGAGACCAGAAGAACTAGATGGTGCCCAGCTACAACTGATGACTGCCCTGTTAGGGAACACAACAGAGAACCCCTGAGGCAGCAGGAGAGCAGTGGGATGCAGACCCCAAATTCTTATAAAAAGACCAGACTTAATGGTCTGACTGAGACTAGAAGGACCCCAGAGGTCATGGCCCACAAACCTTCTGTTAGCTCAAGACAGGAACCATTCCCAAAGACAACTCTGCAGACAGGGATTGGGCTGGACTATGGGATAGAAAATGATACTGGTGAAGAGTGAGCTTCTTGGATCAAGTAGACACATGAGACTATGTGGGCAGCTACTTCTGGAAAGGAGAGGAGAGGGCAGAGGGGCTGAATGGATACGAAAATAGAGAGTAGAGGGAAGGAATGTGCTGTCTCATTAGAGGGAGAGCAACTAGGAGTATATAACAAAGTGTATATAAATTTTTATGAGAGGCTAACTTGATTTGTAAACTTTCACTTAAAGTACAATAAAAATTAAAAAATAAAAAACCTATTGCTGTTGAGTCAATTCTGACTCATGGTGGCCCCATATGTGTCAGCATAGAACTATACTCTATAGGGTTTTCAATTACTTTACAGAGAAGTCTTAATGATTCAGCTATTTCCTCTCTCATCCATAAGAATTTTGATTACTTTGTGTTACTTGAGTTTTAGTTTTAAAAAATAATTTCATAAAAATGTTTCTCTTTATGTAGATGATAGTGAGAAGGTCTTTATAGCAAGGCCTATAAGCTATTTCTGCCTTGGTCTAAACTGAATCCAGATGGGTGTGTGGAAACATTTTCCTGGGCTGTGTGAGAAGTGTAGGAGAAGCATATGAATCACATCAAGTTCTAAAACATGAGGTTTGGATTGTGGGCAGTGTGGTGAAATTGAATAGGGAGAAAAAATGGAGAAGTTACGATTGAATCTGTAACAAAGTTGGAGCCCAGTGGGGGCAAGGGTAGGGGGGACAAAAACTAAAAAGGAGTTTTTTTGTAAAATAGATATTTAAAAGAATTACCAGAAAATGTATTTTATGCTTGCACAATGCCTTTAGAAAATGGTTGGTCTTGGTTCAAGAATCAAAATGAGATAATGAGAAACAGCAATAGTACTATTTTTGTTCCACATCATATTTTAGCTAACGGATCTTAGTCAAAGTATTTGGAAAGATGGCAGATTTGTGTATAAAATGTGCCAGTCTAAAACAAAGACTTTCCATAAACAATAAAGCTAAAAAAAAAAGCTTTATTTGATGCTTATATGTATCGTCGTATCACCATTTCTAATGGAATGTCTTCTTTGCCATTTAACACTGGATTATTCCAGCATGGTACTTAGAACAGAGAAGGCCTGTGCTTAGTAATCTTCTAGACCATTGGTTCTCAAATTTTAATGTACATGTTGATGACCTGGGATCTTGCTGCATTTCACAATCTCATTGAGTTGGGTGATGGAGGCCTGACTCTGCATTTCAAACAAGCTCCCAGGAAGTGCTGAGGCTGCCAGTTCAGGACCACACTTTGGGTAGAAAGGTTTTAAAGATGTTTTAAGTTAATTCATCTGCTGAGGAAAAAATATCTCCCCTTTTCCCTTTCTGCTTTCTGAGAGGCAGAGGAAAGTAAGTTTAGAATATTTCACATTGTAGAAGATATTAAAAATCAGTTGCTGTTGAGTCCATTCATTGTTGATGCTGTTGTGGTTAGGTGCCATTGAGTTGATTCCGACTCATAGTGACCCCATGTGACAGAGTAGAACTGCCCCATAGGATTTTCTTGGCTGTAATTTTTACAGAAGCAGTTGCCAGGTGTTTCTCCTCTGGAGCCACTGTGTGTGCGTTCATACTGCCAACCTTTTGGTTAGCACTCAAGCATGTAACCATGTGTGCCATCATGGAGCCTTTTGTTGAGGATACAGCAGGTAATAAGACTCAGCTGGAACCCTCAGCTGTATCCTGACCGCCCTATCTAAAATAATACCCCTTTATCCTATTTCATTTTTCTTCTTAGTACTTGCCACTGTTGTTAGTTGCCATTGAGTCAAGTCTGACTCTGGCAACCTTATGCGTAACAGAATAGAATGGTGCCCAGTCCTGCTCCATCTGCGTGATCACTGGTATATTTGAGTCCATTGTTGTGGTTGTTGTGTCAACCCATCTCACTGAGGGTTTCCCTTGTTTTCGCTGATCCTCTACTTTACCAAATATAACATTCTTTTCTAGTGATTGGTCTTTCCTGCTGACATGTCCATCCTAAAGAGCATTATGGTTGTATTTCTTCTAAGAATGATTCATTTGTTCTTCTGGCAATCGAAAGTATGTTCAATATTCTTTGCCAATATCACAATTTGCATGCATCCATTCTTCTTCTGTCTTCCCTTTTCATCACCTGACACTGTATCTCTATTTATTTTATTATCTATTTCTCATTATAGAATATAAACTCTCTGAAGGGAGGGACATTGTCTATTTTCATTATGTCCTAGCCCTAATCCCTATAACAGTGTCTGAAAACATTGTAGAGAGTCAACAAAGAGTTGTTGATTAATACTGGCTAAATTATGGTTTTTGAATTTTTGTTTGCTTGATAATATAGAAATCCTATTGATTTTTGTATATTTCTATTTTATCCAACAACTTTTCCGTTCTCTACAAGGACAACTTTTTTCCTCTTTTGTTCACTGATGTATCCTCCGTACTTCAAAAAGAGATAGGCACATTAAGGTACTCAATAAAGGTTTACTAAATGAATGAGCTGTCTCAAATATTGACTTACTAATTTTTTATCTTGTTTATCTTTTATCTAATGCATTGTTCCTAAGAAATACTTGATTACCCCAAGGTTGCAAAGATATTCTTTGATGTCTTTGTCTAGGAGATTTATAGTACTGGCTTTTGTGTTTAGGTCTATGAAATTGAATTAATTTCTGTGTATGGAGTGAGGTAGGGGATGAGGTTCTTTCTCACCACCTCCATTTGGATATCCAGTTATTATAGCACCATTTGTTAAAATGAGTTTTTTTCCCCCATTGAATTGTTTTGGCACCTTGGATGAAAAATCACTTGACCGTACATATGTTGGGTCCTATTCTATTGATCTATTTATCCTTATACCTATAGCACACTATCTTGATTAGCTCCCAGTTTCTTCAAAAGCCAAGTTTTTAAAGCATTTATTTAGTACCTACACATTTCAGACCCTTTATATGATAATCCTATGAGATAAATATTATTGTCTATCATGTCATAGTTGCAGAATATAAGACAAGGTGAATAGGCCACATTATTATAGCTTGAAAGTGGCAAGAAAGGGGATTTGAACACTAGCCTGTATTATTACAAATACTATCATTTTTCTACCTTTCCATTCCAAAGAAAGGTGATCTAACACCATGTGGAAATTATCAAGCAATATCATTAATAACACACACAAGTAAAATTTTGCTGAAGATAATTCAGATAATTCAGTACATTGATAGAGAACTGCCAGAAATTCAAGCTGGATTCAGAAGAGGGCTTGGAACGAGGGATATCATTGCTGATGTCAGATGAATCTTGGTTGATAGCAGAGAATACCAGAAAGATGTTTACCTATATTTCACTGACTATGCAAAGGCATTTGACTGTGTGGATCCTACAAAATGCAGATGATACAACTTTGCTTGCTGAAAGTAAAGAGGACTTGAAGCGCTTATTGATGAAGATCAAAGACTGTACAGCTTTCAGTATGGATTATACCTCAACAAAAAGAAAACAAAAATCCCTAAAGCTGGACCAATAAATAACATCATGATAAACAGAAAATATTGAAGTTGTCAAGGATTTCATGTTACTTGGATCCACAATCTACGCCCATGGAAGCAGCAGGCAAGAAATCAAACAACATATTGCATTGGGAAAATCTGCTGCAAAAAGACCTCTTTAAAGCATTAAAAGGCAAAGATGTCATTTTGAGGACTAAGGTACACTTGACCCAAACCATGGTGTTTTCAATTGCCTCATATGTATGGGAAAGCTAGACAATGAATAAGGAAAACTGAAGAAGATTTGATGCATTTGAATTATGGCGTTGGCAAAGAATATTGACTATGCCATAGACTGCCAAAAGAATGAACAAAACTGTCTTGGAAGAAGTACAGCCAGAATGCTCCTTAGAAGTGAGGATAGCAAGAGTTTGTCTCATGTACTTTGGACATGTTATCAGGAGGGACCAGTCCCCGGAAAAGAACAACATTCTTGGTAAAGTAGAGGATTAGTGAAAAAGAAGAAGACCCTCAACAAGGTGGACTAACACAGTGACTGCAAGAATGGGCTCAAACATAGCAACTATTGTGAGGATGGCACAGGACTGGGCAGTGTTTCATTCTATTGTACATAGAATCACTACGAGTTGGAACTGACTCGATGGTACCTAACAACGGAATTAACTACACATGACTTTGCATGGCATATAAGGCCCATTTTGTCCCATTTGATCCCATAAAATTAGCCCATCATACTGCTCCAGTTACAACTGTTAATGGTTTCTTAGATGTACACAATATTCTAAGGAAACACAACCTCTCATCAGTTTCTAAGTATATTTTTCTGTGTATGTGCCTTTGCTAGCATGAAATCTCAGCCCACCATCTCTTTTCCTTAAATCCATCTAATGTTTACGTTTCTATATCAAGAAATCTCTCCATCAAGCTATCACTGAGTCCCACTATTAGATGTGATATCCTGCTTCTGAATTTTTATACCAATTCTTAGTTCTAGTGGCACTTAACGCTATTTTGCCTTACAATGTTCTGTATATTCTTGCCCAATTTTTCCCATTAGAAAGGAAAATCCTAAAAGCAGCATATTGTCTTTGTATCTCTTGACTAGGAATTTTGAGTGAAAGAAATTTTTTGAGATAGCTAAAGGATAGTTGTGATCAATGTTACGGTTGTTTAAAAAGTGAACAGGTTAACTACCTGCCAGTGATTCAGGATAATTTCAAAATTTATTCTATAAACTTAATTCCTCTAAGCTTTTTTTTTTTTTTTCATCACAGAACTTTCCAGTTGGAAGACTCTCAGGACTGTAGCAGAGATTTTGTGGAGATCCGGGAAGGAAACGCCACGGGTCATTTGGTGGGAAGATACTGTGGCCACGTCCTCCCCCTCAATTATTCGTCCATTGTTGGGCATATTCTGTGGGTCAGATTTGTCTCAGATGGCTCGGGCAGTGACACAGGCTTCCAGGCCACATTTGTTAACAGTAAGTTAGTTCTCTTTTAGTGATAGCCTCCAGGTTGTGTCCGGCAAATGGGAAATAACATTTTTCAGCAATGCACTAAAAAAAAAAAAAAAAAAAAAGCCTGAGCTATTCTTTAAATGTTTCTCCTATATGTCTTGTCTGTGTAGAATTACTTTATTATAAAATACATCATAAAAATTAATTTATATATGAATGGCTTATTAAGAACAAGGGGGAACTTTCACTATGGTTCTAACATTCTTTTTAAGCTCTAGCTTCTACCTCATGTTGAATTAATATTTTTTTAATGATGTTTTGTTATAGAGTCTTCTAGTGTATTGTAATTTAGGTTTCAGTGTTTTTATATCAAATTTGTCCCATTTGATCTCAGATTTAAATACTTTATTCTTCAAATTAAAGACATTTAATATAATTCTTGAATTGATTTACAGGCTCACATATCTTTTTTTTTTATATCTTAATAATAAGGTATTCTTCTAATAGAATAAAATGCTAAATATTTTTATTTCTTATTCAACTTTTCTATAATTAGTTATTCTATAGGTGGTGCTAAACTGTCAGTTTTTCTTATCTTACAGAATTTATAAAAACACTTCACTTGTAAAACAAGGTAAACTAGGGAAATCAAAGTCAGGGAATAGGGCGGCTAACCCTCCCCTTCTCATGTCCCCGTGTCCCCTGGGATTTTGGAACCTGTTTTACTTGGGAGGGCGTTGCCTGTTTACACCATGCAACCATCTGAGGATATAGAATTCCACTCAGAAAATCACCCTACTCCAGGTAACACAGAAGCCAAAAGGGAAGCAGTATTTCTTTTAGTGTTCAATTAAAAGTCCACCCTTTTCAGCGTCCCTTGCCTTTTGTTTCTTTCATTGGATTAAAGAGCTGTTCTAAGTAGGTCTGATCTACTACTCTGTTTTCTCTCCTAGTATTTGGCAATGACAATATTGTGGGAACACATGGGAAAATCGCCTCTCCCTTATGGCCTGGAAATTACCCCCATAATTCCAATTACCAGTGGATAGTAAATGTGAACGCTTCTCAAGTTATCCATGGTAGAATCTTAGAGATGAACATTGAAGCAACATATAACTGCTATTATGACAAATTAAGGGTGAGTTTCCATATGCAATCAATATTTGTAAATTTTGGTGAATTACTGTTGTCAAAAATAAATCCGAGTTAATGTCTATTCAGGTATTCACAAATCATATGGAATGGTTTGGTCTAAATCTTGATTACTCATTCTAGCTTGCATAAACAAATCTAATTCTGATATTATATTTATTATCCTTTATCTTATTTTTTAAGATTTTTTAGCATTATTGTACTTTATCTGTTGGGCTTTGTCTAAGCATGAATATAAATCTTAAAACCACAAACCCATTGCTGTCAAGTCAATTCTGACTCATAGCAACCCTATAGGACAGAGTATAAATGGCCCATAAGGTTTCCAATGCTGTAAATCTTTCCAGAAGCAGATTGCCACATCTTTCTGCAGCAGAGCGGCTGGTGGGTTTGAACTGCCAACCTTTGGTTGGTGGTTAAGTGCTTAACCATTACACCACTAGGGCTCCTTTAAGTATTTATTCAATCTTATCTATTATCCTGTTTATTTTTATGTTAGAGCATTCAAGTTTTGAAATAATTTTAGAATTACGTGTATATAAATATAAAAATCATGGTCATCATAGCCATCCAGACAATTGGCTACTATAGAAATTCTAGAAAGAACTTCAGATCCTTGAAGGCCAGCATTCTATGTTATTTCTCTTTGTGTTCACAGTGCCTTGCATTGAACCAGTGCCTGAGAGATGCTCAATATATGTAGAAATGTTTATTACATAATATGTAAAATTGGGCTTATGTAGCAGATTTATTAGAGAATTTTATAATAATTCTTTCAATAAACCTGTGTCAAATTGTCCAGAAGGAGGTGGAGGAAGGTCAGGAAATACGGTTAGAAAATATCCACCCACATGTACATAAAAAGAAATGTGCACCATGCTATGTATTTGGAAAGTATCACAAAATATGTCTGCAAACTACAGATAGGTAATTTAATATATTAAGCCTATGAAAAAGATTTATTGAGTGCTTGGAATGTGCCAATTCCTGCAAGTTGATTCTTTGTTGTCCTAATCCTGTTTCCGCACTTCTGTGGACACATGAACTCCTTTAGGGTGCCTGCCAATTTTCTCTCATTCAGCCTCTCCTCTTTCATGTTTTTGTTTTCCTTTCTTCTCCATTCCTCCCTTTGAGGCCTCCAAGATACATTCCTGGAGTACTGTGCTGCTCAGCTAACCTGGTTCCTGCTCTTTCACCACAAACTTACTGTAAATCATCGAATAGATTTTATCCCAGACAGCATGTTTATTCATGTAATTCTGTAACAAAGATATAAACATTTTGGAAACACATTAAACTCTTTGCAATCATATTTTATATGTAATGGCACTTTGCAATTTTAAACTGCAACAAGATATTTCCACTTTTATCATTTTTTCTTTTCAATTATGATAAAATTATAATAATGTAAGGCATTCTTTTAGTTTTCTTTTTAAAAAGATACTTGCCTCAATACAGTGCTCTATTGTCTGTGTTTTACATGCAGGTTTTTGATGGGCTTGGCATTCATTCTCGCCAAATTGGCACTTACTGTGGTACCCAGTCTGCATCTTTTAGCTCCTCTAGAAATTCTCTGACGTTTCAGTTTTCTTCTGATTCTTCAATCTCAGGGAAAGGATTTCTTCTGGAGTGGTTTGCAGTGGGTGCTCCTGTTGGACCTTTACCTACCATTGCTACAGGTGTGTTTGGTAATAAACGGCATTCTCTTTCAGGACTGATATGTGTGGACCAAAATTTCATAGTCCTACCACGACAGGACCAAATACACAAATGTGTAAAAAGAATAAGTACTGGCCCAAAGCCCTACCACATATGTTTAAGTGTTCTAAAAGAATACTTCATAAACACTAAGTTTTATAAAAATTACACATTTGTACCTAGGAAGTATGCAGATTTTGCATATTATTTTTAATGTTAATTAGGGCGTTGATATTGACAGTATATTTTACTTGAAATTTCTAGAGAGCACATGAAAAATTTCTGAAAATTTGCTTTGCAAATGCCATGTATACATGTGCACACGCAAGGATGCACACACACACATAACAGCTAAAGATCAACTAATAGACAGAGGTAACCATATTTTTTGTGTATATTTTATTTTAAATGTACCTTCAGAAATGTCTCACTCCCTCATTAGCTGATCGTAAACCTTCATGTTTTACGGTAAAAATGACTTGTTTTTACAATTTTATTTTACTATTTTAAGACATCCTTAATTTTATCAGTAAAAGTAATATTGAGTTAATAGTGTTTTGAGAGACTTTGTGTCTTTTTCTTGAAAAATATTTTTAACAACTTTGAATGCTTTCTATGATTTTATAGTTTATTTAGAGAAAAATTGGCAGCATTTCTCAGAGGGTATTTCAGTCATTGAAGTATTTGATTGGGGCATGATCATAGGATCTCATTAAACTTGGGCTTATTCTAGGGCTAAACCAAACCCATTGCTGTTGATTCAATTCCAACTCATAGTGGCTCTATAGGACAGAGTAGAACTGCCCCATAGGGCTTCCAAGGAGTGGCTGGTGGATTCAAGCTGCCAACCATTGTGGATTCAAACTGGGGACCTTTGGTTAGCAGCTGTAGCTCTTAACCACTGTGCTACCACGGCTCCCAGGACTAAACAGACGTTAAAATATTGGAGTCTATTTGCTTTAACATCTTGTAATTTGTATCAGCAGAGATCACTGATGAAGGGCTCATGGTATTTTTATGTAATGGTCTTTAGTCTGTACTCTAAGATGCTATTTTCACTTCCTCTATAAGGTGCTTCCATGACATTGAATATGAATCTCTTCCTTAAAATAATAATCTATTTATCTAAGAGCAAGGAACCATCAGCAAGATTGCCAAATATAGAGACAACATTTAAATTTTGGTAGATATATCCAGTGCTCTTATAAAGCTGAGTTACACTTTTTTTATATCCACAAATCTTAGAGAAGGAATTACTAACTTATGCAAAACATTATGTCAACAAATATAATTTACTACTCAAAACAATAACAAATTCCCTTCTAAGAAGTATATTCTATAATTGTGTGATTTAAGTAGACAAGTGAATAAGATCACAACTCCAAAGTCTCAGTGACTGGAAAAAAAATAAAAAGGGCTCTTTCTATCCACCCATAGGTCAAATGATTTGGCACCCTGTGATCACCATCATTCCATGACCCAGACTGTTGGAGTTACCACAATCTAGAACATTGCCCATGACCATAAAAAAAAAAAAAAAAAAAAAAAGGAGGAAAAAGAGTCCTGGTATATCTCAGCCTAAAAGCATGCAGCCTAAAAATGACACATATCCTTTCACTTATAATTCATTGACCAAAACTGGTCAGATGGCTTCACGCAACCACAAGAGTATCAGGAAGTGCCATTCTACCATGCCTTTGGAAATGGGAAGAACTGGAATACTTGACAAACAGCACTAATGATCTATAACCAGTTAGTGTGAAAACTGTTATAAATTCACAGTATGAAATAGTTCGTACAGAGGAAAACCTTTACATGTGATAACACTGGATAACATTCAGAACTTCCAGATGAAAACTGCCTTTAGATGTCTTTTCATACTTCTGCCTATGTACTGATGTGATGTAAGGATTAGGACAGAGTCCCATAAAATTTTATATTCACTCCCTGGTGGCCCTAATAAGATCCAAAGAGTCGTAAACTTCAGGAATCACAGAGAAATACCTCTGACAATCCATCTGTCTTAAAAAAAAAAAAAAAAGAGAGAGCATACTGGGAAAAATTTTCAACTTCAACTTTTTGAGAACTCTGGAAATTGACCAAAGGCTTGCAACAATATGAAGAGTGTTTTGTTTTTGTTTTTTTCCAGTAAAAATGGCTGAATCTCAGTAACAGTAATGAGTCTTAGGGTATTTTAACTTGCATTATTTCCATACTCCCTCTCTCCAGCTCCACAGTAGTGTTGCAAAAGCAATGCAACTGCGGGAGCTGTGAAAACTAGCAGTCTGGCAGCCACTGTAGAGAAAGGAACTGATTTAGAACTCCCTGTAATGTCCCATCCCCAAGAAATTGTCATTATTTAACCTGTCTGGCAGCATCCTGGAAGAGCTCCATTCTCTGGGCTTGTCTTTATTTAATTTGACCAGAGCTTGCATTGTGCAAACCACCCTATCCCTAGGATATTTCTCAGAAAAAAATCAGTGCAATTGTTTAACATCACAGTTATGTGAGGAAATACCAGCTGGAGCTTACAAGAGGCTGACCAAAAAACTCAAAAGGAAAAACTGGGGAATGACATGACCATTAAAAAAAAAATCTCATTGCAGTTGAGTCAGTTCCAACTCGTAGTGACCCTATAGGACAGAGTAGAACTTCCCCATAGGGTTTCCACAGAGCGCCTGGTAGATTCCAACTGCTGACTTTTTGGTTAGCAACTATAGCTCTTAACCGTTACGTCACCAGGGTTTCCAAGATGACCACAGGGGCCCTTTAAAAGCTCTGACATATTTCTGGAACTCTAGAAGGCCACAGACATGTGCAGGGTTGTGCACACACCCAAGAAAAACCAGAAAAGGCCCTAATCTCTTACCTCTGGCTGATCTCGAGGCTCTGTGCAATCAAAAGGTAAAGGCTAATGATGGAGCATTGAAGGCATACCCCAACACATACACACCTATACACACACACATAGCCCCTGAGCAAAGGCTAGGAGATTCCAGGCATTTAAGGAGATTTCTGCTTAGTCATTAGTTACTACTATGCTGAGCAGAGACTTCACTTAGTCACACAACAAAGAATACAGTCTTTACAGAATTAGTGCCAAGAGCCACTGAACAAACAAACAGCAATAATAGCAAAACAACAAACCCTGCAGGGGCGGGGATTTGATTTCCAGGTTTGTTGTTGTTGTTGTTATTAGGTGCCATCGAGTCGGTTCTGACTCATAGCCCAACAGAACAAAACACTGGCCGGTCCTGCGCCATCCTTACAATTGTTGTTATGCTTCAGCTCATTGTTGCAGCCACTGCGTCAATCCACCTCGTTGAGGGTCTTCCTCTTTTCCACTGACCCTGTACTCTGCCAAGCATGATGTCCTTCTCCAGGGACTCATCCCTCCTGACAACATGTCCAAAGTATGTAAGACACAGTTTTGCCATCCTTGCCTCTCAGGAGCATTCTGGCTGCACTTCTTCCAAGACAGATTTGTTCGTTCTTTTGGCAGTCCATGGTATATTCAGTATTCTTCGCCAACACCACAATTCAAAGGCGTCAACTCTTCCTCGGTCTTCCTTATTCATTGTCCAGCTTTCAAATGCATATGATGTGATTGAAAATAGCATGGCTTGGGTCAGGCACCCCTTAGTCTTCAGGGTGACATCTTTGCTCTTCAACACTTTGAAGAGGTCCTTTGCAGCAGATTTGCCCAATGCAATGTGTCTTTTGATTTCTCGACTGCTGCTTCCGTGGCTGTTGATTGTGGATCCAAGTCAAATGAAATCCTTGACAATTCAGTCTTTTCTCCATTTATCATGATGTTGCTCACTGGTCCACTTGTGAGGATTTTTTTTTTTCTTTATGTTGAGCTGTAATCCATACTGAAGGCTGTGGTCTTTGATCTTCATTAGTAAGTGCTTCAGGTCCTCTTCACTTTCAGGAAGCGAGGTTGTGTCATCTGCATAACGCAGGTTGTTAATGAGTCTTCCTCCAATCCTGATGCCCCGTTCTTCTTCATATAGTCCAGCTTCTCGTATTATTTATTCAGCATACAGATTAAATAGGTATGGTGAAAGAACACAACCCTGACACACACCTTTCCTGACTTTAAACCAATCAGTATTCCTTTGTTCTGTCTGAACAACTGCCTCTTGATCTATGTAAAGGTTCCTCATGAGCACAATGAAGTGTTCTGGAATTCCCATTCTTCACAGTGTTATCCATAGTTTGTTATGATCTACACAGTTGACTGCCTTTGCATAGTCAATAAAACACATGTAAACATCCTTCTGGTTTTCTCTGCCTTCAGCCAGGATCCATCTGACATCAGCAATGATATCCCTGGTTCCACGTCCTCTTCTGAAACCAGCCTGAATTTTTGGCAGTTCCCTGTTGATACACTGCTGCAGCCATTTTTGAATGATCTTTAGCAAAATTTTCCTTGCGTGTGATATTAATGATATTGTTCTATAATTTCCACATTCAGTTGGATCACCTTTCTTGGGAATAGGCATAAATATGGATCTCTTCCAGTCAGTTGGCCAGGAAGCTGTCTTCCATATTTCTTGACATAGACGAGTGAGCACCTCCAGCGCTGCATCTGTTTGTTGAAACATCTCAACTGATATTCCATGAATTCCTGGAGCCTTGTTTTTCGCCAGTGCCTTCAGAGCAGCTTGGACTTCCTCCTTCAGTACCTTCGGTTCCTGACCATGTGCCACCTCTTGAAATGGTTGAATATCAACTAATTCTTTTTGGTATAATGACTCTGTGTATTCCTTCCCTCTTCTTTTCATGATTCCTGCATCGTTTAATATTTTCCCCATGGAATCCTTCGCTATTGCAACTCCAGGCTTGAATTTTTTCTTCAGTTCTTTCAGCTTGAGAAACGCCAAGTGTGTTCTTCCCTTTTGGTTTTCCATCTCCAACTCTTTGCACATGTCATTATAATACTTTATTTTGTCTTCTCGAGCTGCCCTTTGAAATCTTTTGTTCAGTTGTTTTACTTCATCAGTTCTTCCTTTTGCTTTAGCTGCTCGACACTCAAGAGCAAGTTTCAGAGTCTCCTCTGACATCCATCTTGGTCTTTTCTTTCTTTCCTGTCTTTTCAGTGACCTCTTGCTTTCTTCATGGATGATGTTCTTGATGTCATTCCACAACTCATCTGGTCTTGGGTCACTAATGTTCAATGCATCAAATCTGTTCTTCAGATGGTCTCTAAATTTAGGTGGGATATACTTAAGGTCATATTTTGGCTCTCCTGGACTTGCTCTGATTGTCTTCAGTTTCACCTTGAACTTGCATATGAGCAATTGATGGTCTGTTCCACAGTAGGCCTCTGGCCTTGTTCTGACTGATGATATTGAGCTTTTCCATTGTCTCTTTCCACAGATGTAGTCAATTTGATTTCTGTGTGCTCCATCTGGCGAGGTCCATGTGTATAGTTGCCATTTATGTTGGTGAAAGAAGGTATTTGCAATGAAGAAGTCATTGGTCTTGCAAAATTCTACCATTCGATCTCCAGCATTGTTTCTATCACTAAGGCCATATTTTCCAACTACTGATCCTTCTTCTTTGTTTTCAATTTCTGCATCACAATCACCAGTAATTATCAATGCATCTTGATTGCATGTTTGGTCAATGTCAGACTGCAGCAGCTGATAAAAATCTTCTACTTCTTCATCTTTGGCCCTAGTGGTTGGTGCATAAATTTGAATAATAGTCGTATTAACTGGTCTTCCTTGTAGGCGTATAGATATTATCCTATCACTGACAGCGTTGTACTTCAGGATAGATCTTGAAACGTTCTTTTTCACAACGAATGCAACGCCATTCCTCTTTGAGTTGTCATTCCTAGCATAGTAGACTATATGATTGTCCGATTCAGAATGGCCAATACCAATCTATGTCAGCTCACTAATGCCTAGGATATCAATGTTTATGTGTTCCATTTCATTTTTGACGATTTCCAATTTTCCTGGATTCATACTTTGTAGATTTCAGGTTCTAATTATTAATGGATGTTTGCAGCTGTTTCTTCTCATTTTGAGTCGTGCCACATCAGCAAAGAAGGTACCAAAAGCTTTACTCCATCCACGTCATTAAGGTCGACTCTACTTTGAGGAGGCAGCTCTTCCCCAGTCATCTTTTGAGTGCCTTCCAACCTGGGGGGCTCATCTTCCAGCCCTATATCAGACAATGCTCCACTGCTATTCATAAGGTTTTCACTGGCTAATGCTTTTCAGAAGTAGACTGCCGGGTCCTTCTTCCTAGTCTGTCTTAGTCTGGAAGCTCAGCTGAAACCTGTCCTCCATGGGTGACCCTGCTGGTATCTGAATACCAGTGGCATAGCTTCCAGCATCACAGCAACACACAAGCCCCCACAGTACGACAAACTGACAGACAAGTGGGGGCCAGATGTGTTACATTGTATTATTTAAAATGTCCAGTTTTTAACAAAAAATTATAAAATGCAAACTTGCTGCTCCCCACCCCCCAACAGAAAAATATGGCTCATACACAGGGGAAAAAAAAAACAATAGAAATGGTCCTGGGGGAAGCTTAGATGTTGAACTTACAAGGCAAAGACTTTAAGTTAAATGTTACAAATATATTCAAAGAACTAAAGGAAACCATGTTTGAAGAATTAAAGGAAAGTATGGATATGCTCTCTCATCAAGTGGAGAATACCAATAAAGTGATATAAATTATATTTTTTAAAAACAATTAGAAATTCTTGAATTAAAAGGTGTAATAATTGAAATGAAAATTGAGGGGCTCAATAGCATTTATGAGTGAGTAAAAGAATGAATCACTGAACTTAAACTTCAAAATTTATGAAGCAAAAACTAACAGAATTGAAGGGAGAAACAGCTAATTAAAAAATAATAGTTAAGAGACTTCAAGACCCCACTTTCAATAATAGATAGAACGACTAGGCAGCAGACCAACCAGAAAATAGAACACTATCAGTCAATAAGAAAATAGAACTCACACTGTAAACCAGCTACTCCTAAAAGACATTTTTAGAACACTCCAGCCAACACCAGCAGAATACACATTTTTCTCTAGTGCACATCGAGCTATAAAATATGGAAAGAGATTAATGGACACCTAAATAAATTGAAAGGTATCTTCATGAATTGGAAGACTTAATATTGTTAAGATGGCAGTATTTCTCAGTTGATCTACAAATATAACACAATCTCTCAAAATTCCAGCTTGCTGACCCTAAAATTTATACATAGTTGCAAGGAAGCCAGAATAGCCCAAAAGTTTCTGGAAAAAAAAAAAAAATAGGATTCACACTTCTTATTTCAAAACAACAAAGCTACAGTAATCAAGAGAGTGTGGTACTATCATAAGGTAGATAGATCAATAGAATTGAATTTAAAGTCTAGAAATAGACACTTACATTTATGATCAATTGATTTTTGACAATGGTGCCAAGATAACTGAATGGGGAAAAAATAGCCTTTTCAACAAATGGTGCTAGGCCGAACTGGATACCCCCACAAAAATAAATAAAGTTGGATCCTTTCCACATACCACACACAAGAATTAACTCAAAATGGTTTATAAACTTTAATTTTAGAATAAAACCCTTACAAGAAAACATAGAAGTAACGAAAAATAATAAACAAAAGAAAAACTAAATCGGACTTCATCAAAATTAAAAACTTTTGTTCTTCAAAGGACACCATAAGGAAAATGAAAAGATGACTCACAAAATAGGAGAATATGTTTGTAAATCATATATCTGAAAGGGATTTGTATCCAGAACATCTACAGAATTCTTATAACTCAACAATAGAAAGTCAGATAATCCAGTTTAAAAATGGTCAAAGGATGTGAATAAACGTTTCTTAAAGGAAGGTATGTAAATGATCAATTAGTACATGAAAAGATTCTCAACATCACTTCACACCCACTAGGATGGGTGTAATGAAAAAGACTGCAATAACAAGTGTTGGCATGGATGTGGAGAAATTTCAGCCCTCATACACTGCTGGTGGGAACGTGTAAAGTGGTACAGCTTCTTTGGAAAACAGTCTGGCAGTTTCTCAAAAGGTTAAACACAGAGTTACCATAGGACCTAGAAATCCTACTCCTAATTATATACTCAAGAGAACATATGTCCACACAAACATATGAATGTTCATATTATTAATAGCCAAAAAGATGAACAACTCAAATGTTCGTCAACTGATAAACGGAAAAAATGAATTTGATGCACCCACAAAATGGAATATTATTCACCCTTAAAAGGGCTGAAATACTGTTACATAACAACATGGGTGAACCCAAAAACATTGTTACTGGAAGAAGCCGTCACAAAAGATCACACGTTGTATGAATCCATTTGTATACAATGTCCAGAATAGGCAAACCCATAGAGACAGAACGTAGATTCCTGGTTGCCAGAGGTGGTAGGGAGGTTGTGGGGAGAATGAGGAGTGACTGCTCATTGGATACAGGTTATTTTTGGAGTGATAAAAATGTTCTAGAATTAAATAGCGGTGACGGTTACACAACATTGTGAAATTATTAAAAGCCACAGGATCGTACACTCTAAAAGGGTACACTTTATGAATTATATCTCAATAAAGCTGTTATAAGAAACAAAATAAAACCATAACTGAAGTTAAGAAAAGCTGTAGTGATAATAAGCAAATGTGTCCTTTATAATGTTTCAGCTTACCAAATTGAAATTTTATTCAAAATTACTTAGATATAAATACATGACAAGTAGCTGTGCTAAAAAGATGAAGGTTAACTTTCACAGGAACTGTGAACGATGTCATTCTGCAATAACTCAAGTAGGCAGGGGTGATGGATTTACTTCATGCTTAGCGAATAATAGGCACTCAATAAGAAATGCGTTATGTGGCAAAATCATGGTGAAAAACTAGACGGCAATGTCTTTTTCTTGCACAAAAAAAGTTATGGAAATTACTGTTGTCTGAGTCAGTGGGTTTAATAAAACATTCCTTGGTGTCTTTGAGAAAGTTATTTTAACCACTTGTTTCACTTCAACATAGGGCTATCAGTTTAAAATACAAAATGTCTGATTTCTTTTACAGCAGAGGCATTTCAAAGGTGTTGCTTTTCATTCTACAGGTGCTTGTGGTGGGCTCGTGAGGACAGGAGATACGCCAGTCTTTCTTTTCTCTCCAGGCTGGCCTGGAAGCTACAGTAATTGGGCTGACTGTACGTGGATTATCCAGGCTCCTGATTCAACTGTAGAATTCAACATCCTTTCCCTGGACATTGAATCTCACCAGACATGTGACTTTGATAAACTTGTAATAAGAGACGGTGAGAAACATTACAAAATTAATTAAAAAACAAACAACAAAAAAACTACTGCTTTTCAACCCTGAGCCACGATCTAGTTATATTCAGTCATGATCATACAGGTTTACAGCTTCCATCCATCTTGAAAGGAATTTCACAGATATTGTAGCCAATGAAAGCATTGAATGCCAACATTGGCTTCAATTTCTGCAGAATGTAAGCAAAGTATTAAATTACCTGTAACAAAATAATCCGCATTGTATGTCAGGGATAACACTGTTCCTCAGAGGAAACATTAGCTTTGCCTGAAGTAGGACAGGATAGTCTGAGTTTCCACGTAGTGGAGAGATTGTGGGGCTAAGATGCTCTTGCATCTTAGATCCGAGTGTGAAAAATGTTTATAATTGCAATGTATTCCTTTCTCTCTGTCCACTACATCTTGGGGTAGAATGGGTAGAATTAAGGGGTAATTTTTCCGTCTCTTTTTCTCCATGTACATTTGAGGTGTTGCTGTGCACTGTGTAAAGGCTATGGATGATGGTAATAGGCAACATGTACAGAGCTGTGCTTCACAATTGATGGGCTGGAAGAAAGACAGTAAGGAGACCATACCTTTCACACACGTGTTTCTAAAAGTATGGTCCCTGGACCAACAGCATCAGTACCACCTGGGAACCCATGAGAAATGCAGATTCTCAGCCCCACTCTGACCCATTAAATTGGAAGCTCGGATTTAACCATTCTCCTTGATTTAACAAGCCCTCCAACCAGGGCCTGGATTAGGGTAAGGAGTGGGAGGCAGGGTCATACAAGCATAGGGTCATACCCTGCCTTTATTTAAAATTTTAACTTTTTTTATTTTAAATTAATTAAAAAAATTTAAATGTTACATTGAAATATTAATTATCTCAATTTCTGAGGTTTTTGGCACCTCCTCCCCTCACCCTAGTCCTAGCCCCCAGATGATTCTAATGGTCTCTGAAGTTCGAGAGCCATTCTCTAATTTACAGGTGTTTCAAACTCAAGTACCTACTGAAGCAACAATAACAGAACAGGTGATGTGGTGAAGTGGAGAAGAGAGTGATAAAGGGACAGCTTTTTCTAGGAAGGCATGCTCAGTGTTACGGACCTTACTATTTTCCAAGGGATGCTGGACATCTAAAATGCCCTATAAACTTCCTGGTTATTAAATATTGGCTATTAATTAAAAATGCTTCAGGACATTTGTGGACCAAAAATAGCATGTGTTTGCTTTTGGCAACCTCTTGTCTACAAGGTGGACTCTCTTGATCCCTTGTCTCCAGGGCCTCCACTAAATTCAACAAGAAAAATCAAGTGCAGGAGTCACTTCATTTCCCTTTTGCAGAGGCTGGACTCTAAGAGTCAAATCACTTAGCCAAAAAAGAAATAAAATAAAATAATGAGATGATAAACCATAACTTCTCATTAATGGATTAAATTTTTCCTTGTTTACTCATTCCACAAATAGTCATTGAGTGCCTACTGTGTGCCAGTTGAGGGGTATTTTGTCCATTTTCACAGCATTCATACATTCTTAGAGTTAAATTTTAAGTCCAATTATTCTCTGCCCAACTATATTTTTGCTTCTGGGTAGCAGGGACATATGACATTCTGAAGCAAATATCTAAAGCCAATTGGCCACAAACAATGGTATTTATAGGCCACTTGTACCATTGGCCAGTCATCACAGGCCCTTGGTCCTTGGTACTCAGGTGGCTGTGAACATTTCTGGACCACCCCAGACAGGGACCTGCAGCTTTCCTGGGAGAGTTGAGTCACATTTTGCAGAGTTATCATGGTTCTAGACTGAATCAGTCTTTTCCAGGCCAGGTACCAATAAATTTTGCATATCAAATATCCAACAAGCTGAAGTTTTATGTAACTACATTGAACCTAGAAAGAGTTAAAAAAAAAAAAAAAAAAAGAAAGGAAAGAAAAAAGTGTTTGGAAAATCAATAACCCTTTTATCTAGTCCTAGATCTGAAAGGTACTCTCTTTATGATCTTAGATAACTTACCAGCAAAGTTTAGGGGCATCTGGAGTTAGTTTTCCAGGGCCCAAATCCTTGTTGATTTCTATGCTTCAGGCCCTCGAGTAAGTCACAAATCCCCTTTGTTTCCTTATCTACAAAATGGGGCTAATCATAATGTGAACTTAATAGTGTTATTGTAAAGATAAATTCAGATGTTGCATGGAAAACACTGAAAGTGATATTTGCACAGAGTAAATGCTCAAAAACTGTTAGTTACTAATAGTTTCGGGACCTCACTTTCCACATCTATAAAATAAACTTAGATTAGATAGATAATCAATAACTTTATCTTCTAGCTTTAACCTTTTACAGTTCTTTGACTTGCCCCACTGTTTAAAGATCAAATTTGTTTCCGCTGCAATCTATGTTTGAGATTCTGGAAGGTTCTAGAAGTATCTCAATGTTCAGTGTGGAGACAGGGAGAACCAACCATCTTGTGGTTACTGGGTTATCTACTAATTAATCAGTTAGTTAATGACTAAGTAAGTGATTATTATTATTTTTTTTTAATGTTTGGTCAGACAGGCTAGGGTGAAGTTTAGAAGAGAAGTCAAGATCAATAGGCCCTACCCAGGCTCACTGAGATAAAATATTCACACATGAAATAAATAACATTGCAACATATAATGAACTTTAAAATTTGATAATGAGGAGATAAGTTATACAATTAGAGAGTAAATTAACAAAAACAATATGGAGTGAAATATGTAGCAAAATAGTGTAGTAAAAATAATAAGTACAAAAGGAGTTAGATAAATGGCTCAGTTATCTAGGGCTGCTATAACAGAAATACCACAAATGGGTGGCTTTACTGAACAGAAATTAATTTTCACATAGTTTATGAAGCTAGAAGTCCGAATTAAGGATGCCAGCTATAGGGGAAGGCTTTCTCTCTCCGTCGGCTCTGGAGGAAGCTTATTTCCTTTGAACTTCTGCTCCTGGGTGATCTTCATGTGGCTTGGCATCTCTCCCCATCTCTGCTTACTTGCTTGCTTGTTTACTCTCTTTTATATCTCAAGAGATTGACTCAAAACACACCCTGCACTAATCCTGCCTCATTACCATAATAAAGAAAACCGCTTCCCAAATGGGATTATAACTATAGGCATAGAGATTACAACACATATTTGGGGGGGACAGAATTTAATCCATAACAATAAATTTTATTTATTTTTTATTGTGGTATAATATATCACACACACACACACAAATTACTCTTTGGATAAACTTTTGAACTGTAAAAAATACAAAAGTTTCCAGATGTCATTTTAAGCATCTTGTATTTATAATTATGTCATTCCATTTGTAAAACAGAAATAGAAAATAACTTGCTTTTGCTTTCTAAAAAAAAAAAAAAAACTAAAACTAAAGCAGTTCATAATTAGTGAGTTTAAGTAGTGGTCTATGTTAAAAAGGATTCATTTTGCTGGTTTTGTAAAAGGGCAAATGTCCTCATACTCTATTTCTGCTTTTTATAGGTTTGACATTTGTTAATTCTCTGCCTTAGGGGAAAAAACTTGCCTGCATTTTCCCAGCCAAGGAATCCAAGTCTGCTTTAATCCCTTCTGCTCCATTCTGGTTTGGGCTGGGACAGTTGGTTTGATGGAAACTTAAATCCAAGACAAGTGAAAGGAAAGGTAGCCATGCAGTGACCCAGCAACCGTTTGCTTCTCTCCAAGGAGGGCACGCTTGCTGAAACAGTCTCATGGGGCTTCTTTTCTCCTCCTCCACATGTGTGGGCACATGGGCACGTAGAAATATGTGTGTTCTTTTAACAACAAAACAAATAAAAAACATACAAAGAATAAAAAAAAAGAAAACTCTCTGGAGTTGAAGAAAGCATCATGTAAGAGTTGGATCCCTCTTAGTGAATGAGCTCACAATGTTAATAAATGAGCTGACATTGAGGAAGCATCCTGTTTTTCTCTTTTAGATACTTGACCTTCAGCGGTCAGAGTACTTTCAAGCAGAGGCTGTATTTAACACTCAAAAAAACACTTCGTCCTTGATCACTTCCTAATCCCATGTACTCTGATTTTGAGTTTTAATGCCAGGAAGAACTGCAGCCAGATTTTAGAAAAACTGTGGGAACCGTCCAAGAAGTCTTTATCAAAAAGAGTAAAGAAAAAGGCAGGCGACACCATTACAAGCTGGAGACAGAATGATGTAACCCCTGGGGTTTCCCTCTTTTTGTGAACCACATTATCTCCCAGGAATTGTGATGCTCTGCAAAAATGTGTGAACCTCTCTAGATGGGTTGCAAATGATGGTAGAGTAGATTCTTAAAAAAAAAAAAAAAAAAAGACATTGTATTTTCATGCTGATGTTTCTTTTCTTTGGTCATAGGAGACAGTAACCTGGCCCAGGAACTAGCAGTCCTGTGTGGCAGAGAAATCCCCGGGCCCATCCGGTCTACTGGCGAGTACATGCTGATCCGATTCACCTCCGACTTCAGCGTAACGGGGGCAGGCTTCAATGCGTCCTTTCACAAGAGTAATATTTTCAAACATTATTTTCTCGCTTCTCGTCTTCTCTTCTCTTTCTCGCTCCCTAATGTGGTGCGGTGGTTTAGAGCTTGGCTGCTAACCCAAAGATTGGCAGTTGAAATCCATCAGCTACTCCTTGGAAACTATGGGGCAGTTCTACTCTGTTCTGTAGGGGCGCTATGAGTCGGAATTGACTCGATTGCAAAGGGGTTTGGTTTTTTTTTTTTTTTTTGGTTCTTCTTATCTCTTTCTCCCTCCTGAATGTGCTCTGGTCATTTTTCCATGGCGAGACCCAAGTCATGAACCAGAGGGCACAAGCCTCTGGATGGCTGTGCTATGTCCCGTGCTGAGCCCTGAGTCCAAATCCAAAAAGTCTGGTCAAGTTGTGCAAAAGGGTCTCCTGCCTTCAGGTCTCTTCCCTCCTAAGGAGGTATGTTTTTGTTAGGTACGCTAAAAGATCTGTAAAACATATGTTTCTGCCCCTCTGAGGGCTGGAACTAGAAGACAGATCCACAACACATCAAGGGAATTAAAGCCAGAGTTATCTTCCCTCTAAAGAACAACCAGTAAATATAATATAGAAGAAATCTTCATAAATCTCTTGGTTAAAACCATCCATCTGAGTGTTGGCATGAAGAGTTCCTTGCTCTTGAAATAATGACCTTGGTGAGTCAGAGAATGTGCACAGTGTATGAAATGCTGTAGTGCTGAGTAAGACTGAGATTTTTCAAAACTTGACAAAACGTGAAGCCCAGTAATAAATTCAAGTCCCAAACTGATGAAAGTTAACGAAGTAGTCCATGAAATATCTAAAAACTCTCAGGCGTTTAACCGAAAAACACAATTTTAGAGTAGGTTCTCAATCTAGACATTAAAAATTAATCTAATATTTCCTCCACTGTTACCTATGTGCCTTTTATAAAGTAGGGGACAATCCAGGATAAATTATTCTCCTCACACTCGAGGAAGGCAGTTCATATTGTGGTTTAAGAGAGTGGGCTTTGAATTAAACAGACCTAAATTTGGAAACCCTGGTGGCGTAGTGGTTAAGTGCTACAGCTGCTAACTGAGAGGTCGGCAGTTCGAATCCACCAGGTGCTCCTTGGAAACTCTATGGGGCAGTTCTACTCTGTCCTGTAGGGTCACTCTGAGTCAGAATTGACTCGATGGCAGTGGGTTTGGTTTAGTGAGTTTTAAGATAAATATCACCTCTGTGATTTATCTAGCTGTGTGAGCTCTCTACACACACTTGCCCATGACCTGTTGAGTCCCTGACAACTGGCAAATTAATGCCTTCCCCATCCGCTTTTTTCCCTCAGCTCCCAACCTCTCACTCTCTCATTATGTATATTTGTATGAACATATGTACTTGACAGCTGTTATAAACAAAATCACCACCAGCACCAGTTGTTGTCGGGTTGGCTTGACTCATTGTGACCCCATGTGTGTCAGAGTAGAACTGTGCTCCACAGGGTATGCAGTGGCTGATTTTTTGTAAGTAGATGCCAGGCCTTTCTTCTAAGGTGTCTTTGGATACACTCTTACCTGCAAATATTTTGTTAGCAGCTGAGTGTGTTAACCATTTGCACCACCCCGGGAACTCCATTTTATATATATGTATGCACACACACACACACACACAAATAAAAAAACAAACCCATTGCCGTCAAGCCGATTCTGACTCATAGCGACCCTATAGGACAGGGTAGGTAGGACTTCCCCATAAAGCTTCCAAGGAGTGCCTGGTAGATTCAAATTGCTGACCTTTAGGTTTGCAGCCATAGCTCCTAACCACTATATTACCAGAGTTTCTCTCTCTCTCTCTCTCACACACACACACACACCCACCCCAGACACCTCCATGTCCAAAAGATAAAACGTAACCATGTGAAGAACAAAACTCTTGATTCCACTCTTTCCTACCCCTCCTCCCAAAGCTGTTCATTCTACACTCTTCATAATCTTCTAATCTTAGTAAGTGGAAAGTATGTTCTTCTATTCATTTAAACAAAAAGCAAAAAAAAAAAAAAACAACTTGGTGTCATCCTTAATTTTCTCTTTTTCTCACACTCTGTATCCTAACCATCAACAGTTCTCCATGCTTCTACCCTCACAATATATCTAGAGTCAAACCACTTCTCACCACTTCTACTGACTGCTGCCATCCTAGTCCAGGCATCCACCATCTCTCCTCGGACATAAGCAATCACCTCCTTATTGGACACCCTGCTTCTATTTTTTAATGCCCTTCGCCTTCTAGGCCAAGCATTGCAGACAAAGTGGCCCTTTAGAATTTAAGTCAGATTATGTCATTCTGCTGCTCAAAACCCTCCAATGTCTTCCACTTCTTATGCAGAAGAAAGCCCTTTCTAACAATGTCCTGTTACCTTTGCAAACTTTTACTCAGCCCATCCAGTCTACTTGATGCACCTCTAATACTCCAAGCCTTGGCAGTGTTTTCTGACCTAGATTTGTCTTCTCCCACAAAATCATGTGGCTGGGTCCTTCATTTCATTCAGGCCTTCGTTCAAATGTTTCCCTGACATTAGCGTGGTCTTCCCTAACTTCCCCCAACAATACAGTGCCCTACTCCCCATGCACCACCCCTTGTTCTTCTTTAAAGAACTTATCACCATCTCACATGTTATATATTTGTTTAATGCATGTTTCCTCATCTATAAATTAGTAAGCTTCATGAGAGCAAGGAATTTGTTTTTATTGCTTACCTCGGTACTCCCAGATCTTAACGGATGTTTAGGGCACCCAATAGTGGGTGCACAATAGAAACTTGATATACTAATAATTTCCTACACTTTGTTGTAGTTAGTTTCAAACCACATTTCTATTGCCTATGCTTGGGAAATCCTCAAGAAAAACAATTAAGCATAAATATCTAGTGTTTATGTCATTGGAATTACCTCTCTTTGTCTTTTCTTATGAAGGTTGTGGTGGCTATTTGCATGCAGACAGAGGGGTTATTACATCCCCCATGTATCCTGAAGCCTACCCTCCCAGCCTCAACTGCTCTTGGCATGTTCTGGTTCAGAGTGGTCTGACCATTGCTGTCCATTTTGAACAGCCATTCCAGATTCCAAATGGTGATTCTTCTTGCAACCAGGGGGATTATTTGGTGGTAGGTCTTGTTCGCTACCCTTTCTCATTACTTTCTCTGCAGACTTGATTCAGAAAATGAAATGATAATTTTTTCCTCCTGGGACACAAATCGATAGGACTTTTTCATTTCATCTTTTACAACATGAAGTAATTTATGACATTTTAATTTGCCTTTCCAGCTAAAAAATGGACCTGATATTTATTCTCCACCCTTGGGACCCCATGGAGGAAATGGTCATTTTTGTGGTAGTCACCCCTCGTCTACTATGTTCACCTCGGATAATGAGATGTTTGCTCAGTTTATTTCTGATAATAGCAATGGAGGGCAAGGATTTAAGATCAAGTATGAAGCAAAGAGTTTGGGTGAGTATTTTCACTGAGATTAAAGTCTGTACTTTTCCTACAATTGTTTGGTTTACCTCATTTAAATAGATTTGAGAAAAAAAATTTGTAAAATTTTCTTTTTGAACTAAGAGTAAGAATGTTAATAAAAATAGCTACCTATTATCAAGCACCTACTATATTCTCGATATTTCAATGTCTCATCATGACTACTTTTTAAGGAAAGTATCATTATTCCCATTTTATAGATAAGTAAAATGAGGCTTAAACTTTTCCAAGGCCACATATGCAATGAGTGACCAAAGTGAAATTCTCCATGATTGTGAATTGAGCAGTTCTTAATGATCCCCTGAAATTCCTTAGACCTTCCCATTATAAAATGTATAATTGTAAGCTATTTTCAGTTACAGTAACATTGTAAGAATGCTAATTGCCTTGTTTTATAATCATTTTTATGCTTCCTTTTAGATGAACACGCAACCCTCTGATTTTATTAGTACCCACTTTATTATATATTATTGCAGTGATCTTAATTACCTTTACTTACATCTGATTGTAATTATATTTAATTCTGCTGTAATGATTTAATTCCCGTGACATTTATTTTTGTATAAAGCTTAATTAAGTAAATAAATAAGCATAGCTTAAGGAAAGGAAGTAGTGTCAGTAGAGAGCAATGTAAATAATAAATCTTTGCTTGTCTGCAAAGAAATTAATTAATATGGATTTCAAGATGATTCTATGACCTGAATCCCCAGTTCCTGAATATGTCTAAAATACATTAAAAAAAATTCTGTTGTTGATGTTGAGAATGTATGCAGCAAAACGTATATCAATTGAGCCATTTCGACATGTACAATTCAGTGACATTGATTACATGCTTCGAGTTGTGCAGCCATTCTCACTCTCTTTCTCTGAGTTGTTCCACCCTCATTAACATAAACTCACTGACCCCTAAAATTCTTACCTAATCTTTCGAGTTGCTTTGTTGCTTTAGTCCCGTATAGATAGTTCTTAAAAGAGCACAGTGCTCAAGACAGATTTTTTTTTTAGTAGTTTAACTAAACTATCGCTTTCTTTTAAAAAGATTCAGGTGGATGTTTTTGGTTTAAGTTCAAACTACATTGTAATCTAAGTGAAACCATGTATTTTATTACAAGTATGCAAAATATGAGAATTAAAATGTCAGCATAGTTTCTTCATTTTGGGAAAGGAGAAAAAAGAAAACTCTCTGCCAACTGACACAGAAAGTTGTTTAATAACTTGAATAGGCTCCATGACCATAGGGAATGTACTGTGTTACTTCCTAGTACACACTGCTCTTACATTTGGAAAGAACTTTTCAGAACACAGCTCTGTGAACATTAGCCCCATTACTTACTGGATATAAGTTTCTTCTCCCTTCCTAGCTCCACCCTGAGATTTACTGTTTTTTTTTTCGTTAACAGGCTGGATTCCACTGGGTACTGAGGCATTATCTGTAACAGAGTCTCATGTCCAGCGAGTTGACTTTGCTCCATCCCACATAACTCTACTTTTTAAATCTTTATCCATGATAGACTCAGTCTTGGTTTATATTTTTAAAGCCAACATTTACTGGTAATCCAGGTATATTAAGGATCTATTTCAAAGACTATGAGTCTTCTATTCCTTTGTGGACCCACTATTCATGCAACTATGGTTATGGCGACCATCTTCTCCTCACCTCTCTTAAAGCTTCTGACGGCCCTTAATATTAGACTTAAACAAAGGGCTTTTGATTTCAAAAGCTATTACTTGGCAGCACCAAACAGTATGATCACATCTTGTTTTCTTGTACATTGGGCAGCCATAAGTCTGAGCCAACTCGATGGCAAAGAACAACTTTCTAATTCAACCATTTCCCTTAACTACAGGAAGGCTTCTACTTCCCTATCTCTCTACCATATCTGCTTCTATGCCACTCCCATTTCTCAGCTTTCAACATACGTTTTTGTGAATAACTTTTGGCATTCAACTTGCCTATTTTCCATAACTTCTTTCTCCAGAGATGCTTTTTCAGTATAGTTGACTGAGATTTCTATGTCCCTATGCTAGATGCTTTTTATCCTCACCCTGATTAATTGGTTTATTAATTGTCAAACCATTACAAAGTGCTTCATACTGTGCAAGCTACCAAGTTCTGTCAAGGAGATAATGGCACAGTAGAGGAGACAGAGGAACGAAGAGACAATTAGAACATGGTAGAACAAGTGCTAGACAGAGGAGTTTATCCAGAGCTATTTAAATGTGTAAGAGAAACACCTAGCCCAAAGGATCAGAGAAGTCAGCCAGAGGAGGAAGATGAATAGAGACTTGTCAATCAGTGAAGAAAGGTTATAACAACACGTAAGGTCTCAATGGCATGAGATAGAAGTCAAAAGGAGGTAGATTTAATGGTAGTGAAGCAGGCAGAAATCATAATACTAAGGGTGGTAGATGCCATGATAAGGAGTCAGAATGTTAACCTGAAAGAAAGGGAGAACCATTAAAATATTTTATCAAAAGCATGAGTGACATGATCATTAGAAACATTAATTTGGCTGTAGCATTGAAAACATACTGGAAGGCGCAAGATTAAGGTATGGAGACAAGAAGAAAGTAATTCAGGAACTAATTATTAGGGGGCATAATAATAACTAAGACAGTGGCAGAAGGATGAAGAGAAGAGAACATATTCACAGATGTTATAAATGTGGCATTGAGTGAATTTGGAGGTCAGTTAGATTTGGGAGAGGAGAGAAGGAGCCATGGATGACCGCTATGTTTCTGACTAGGTGGATTCTTTCCTTCCACAAACATTTTTTGAGAACCTGCCTGGTGACAGGCTCTGTACTAGGTGTGGGGATATAGCAGTAAACAAATAAAATCTATGTCCTCAGGGAGCTTGATTTTATTGTCAAAACACAGATAATATACAAATAAAATACATATGTCATATGGTAAAATACGCTTATGAGAAAAAAGTAGGGAAGGTGATAGGGACTGTTAGTATTTGAGGGAGATGATACTGTCGCTCATTCACATATGGAACTCTGGATGTTAAGCAGATGATAAGATTAGTATTGGGTGTGTTCATTTCAAAATACCTGGATTACATCCTTTGGAAAAGTGAGTCTGAATGTCAGAAGAGGAATTCAGGCTGAATCTCTAAATATGGGAACCATTAGCAGACTGGTTGTTGTTTAAGTCATGAAGATGGATGACATTAATCAGAGAAATATTTAGAGCAAGAAGATGAAATGCCACAGAGGTATTCCTGGAAATCTCCAGAAATGTCAGGAAAGAGGCACCCAAAGACCAGAAGGGGAATAATGAAGCGGTAAAAGAAGAACAAGGAGAGCTTGGTGTCCAGGAAGCTAAAAGAAGAAATTGAAAGAAGGAAGATGTGGCCAACCATGATAAGTGCTGTGGGTATAAAATAAATATTATTAAAGTAGAGCTGCCCAATGTAGTTTCCAAGGATTGCCTGGTGGGTTCGAACTGCTGACCTTTTGGTTAACAGCAATAGCTCTTAACTACTACACCACCAGGGTTTCCGAAGAGTTACAGGAAAAGACTAAAAGGGTGTGAGGAATAGAGAGTGACTGTAAATTATATGACCATGTGAAATGTGGAATGTAAAAGGGAAAGAAGGGAGAAAAGGAGAGGAAGAGAGAGAGACAGTAAAAGCAGAGGAAGAGGAGAAGAGTTAAATAGAACATGGTCCCTGAGGAGATAGAGAACGGGAACCTGATCTAGAGATACAGGAAGACAATGTCTGAAAAAAAACAAAAGAGAGTAGAGATGCTGATGAATTTACTAAGGATATGCCGAAACCCGAAACAAACAACGTCCCCCCCCCGCCCCCCGCAAACTTCTTGTCTTGAGTTGATTCTGACTAATAGCAACCCAATAGACAGAGTAGAACTGCCCCACAGGGTTCCCAAGGAGCAGCTCGTGGATTCAAACTGCCCACCTTTTGGTTAGCAGCCATAGAAAAGGGGTAACAAATTGAGGGAGTTCTCATGTGATTTGCTTTCTTTCTGAAGTAGAAGTCAAAGTAGTGTGCTGAGAATCCAGAGGAAATGGGGAGAATACATAAAGCGTTTACGGAGCATAGCAGAGTTTCACATGGCTGTTGTAGTTTATATCAAAAGAAAGGAAGGAATGCCTCACAGTGTCGAGGTTAGAGAACATGTGTTTGTCGTGCCATCAATTTTCATGAATGGGTTGAATGGAGAACAATCACGATATTGGAATTTTGCACAGCAATTCTAAAGGAAAACAAGGGGTAAGGAAGTTGAAGGCAGTCAAGGGAATTTGAATTTAGGATTTCAGAGATGGAGGAGTTCTGGGTAATGACAAAATTCAGAATGTGACCATAAGTGGCTCGGCGAGAGCAGAAATAAATGTCACTAGAGTTTAGCGGATCAAGTATCTGTGAGGCTAAGTTATTGGACAGGTTAATTACACTGGCATTGTGAGTATACAGTTAACTTCTGCATGATTTGTTTGTTGATGTTTCCAATGAATGTTTGTTAATAAAAGGAAAGTATTTCTGTGTAATATTTTGGTCTTTCAGAAGAGAAATATAAAAGCTCCTTTATCTTCTTGCAAAAAAAAAAAAGACTAATAAATTATCTCATGCTGTTCATCTCCTATTCTTCAAATGCACCTATGTCCTGCAGAAACATAATGAACAAATGCCCGCAGAGGTGTGGGAATCTGCTTAGTCTTGTAAACATTTAAAGAGCAAGACTCTGCACCATCCTATTAAACTGAGCAATCAGTAGGATGTTAAAACTGCTAGGATACTTGCATGTTTATCTAAGCACACGTTAATGCTTCAAAGATGTTCTGTATGTACCGTGTGCCATAATCATTTTGTTGGCTTTAAAGAAGAGTGAAGTATCCAGTGAGAAAGAAGTATATTGTTTGGCAAATTAAAGAGTGATACATCTTCTGGTGGCTCCCTCAATAGCAGACTCAGAATTTATTTGCTTAAGAATAAGGACAATTCAAGATGAAAGGAAATTGAGATTGGAAATGGAGATAAATTGACTTAAAAAAAATGATGGCATCAGTGGACTGTGTCCTCCTTTACCAGATTGTAGATTGATTTAACTGTGCTTCCTGACAGCTTGCGGGGGCAATATTTATATCCGTGATGATGATTCTGCTGGATATGTAACCTCCCCCAACCACCCGAATAATTATCCCCAGCACGCTGATTGCGTTTGGATCCTATCTGCTCCTCCTGAAAAGAGCGTACAGCTACAGTTTGAAGACCAATTCTATATTGAAGCAACGCCCAAGTAGGTTACTTCCATTTAATTTTTCTCTTACCCAGAGTTACTATTTTTTAGCTGTCATGTCTCAGAATAATTTATTCCTTCTTTTCTCACCAGTATAGGTATAAAAAGCGCATAGGAAATCTAGGGATGAAGGGAAATGCTTAATGTCTGAAGCCTGAGAACTGTTGCCTGTCAGCCACTTTCCCATCAGCCGAGTAGATTAGGTGCACAGATATTGTCCCCGGTGACCCTCTGTACATCCTGCAGGAGACACTGAGGATGGTTGCTTGAGATTTATAATACCCATTTTTCCTCCCACAGGAAAAGTATAGTGTCTCCGCTAGAAGTGTATTTATTTGCCCAGTCTCATACTAAATGTCATAAATGATAAAATATCTGTTTAGCAAATGGGAATTTGTGTGATTTGACACCAGGGGTCACCAGTGTCAGAAAAAGGACTAAACCAAGTACAGTACAATTTCCCAATCTCTATTTAATAAAAGAGCCCTGGTGGCACAGTGGTTAAGTGCTTGGCTGCTAACCAAAAGGTTGGTGGTTGAAACCCACAGGCCACTCCTGGGGAGAAAAATGTGGCAATCTGCTTCCAGAAAGATTTACAGCCTTGGAAACCCTGTGGGGCAGTTCTACTCTGTCCTATAGGGTTGCTATGAATCAGAACTGATTTGAGAGCAACAAGTTAGGTGTTTTTTTGGTTGTATTTAATAAGAATTCTTAAAGCATTACAAACCATGGGATGGGATATGTCTTACTATGTTGAACACAAAAGGTAATTACACAGACTGACAAAAGCACATGTAGTTTTTCTTTTAACAAAAGTGTGTATACATTTGCATAAATACATGTATGGTACAAAACTTGGATACAGAGCTTTTCCTTACCATTGTGGGCACTGGATATAATAATATCTTTCTGCTCACTGAGTATTATTAGCTAATTGACTTGCTCATAAATATGGTTAAATACATGTTCGATTTTATGGACACCCGGAAAGTTCCAGCTGAGACTCTCCATTAGCCTGGGTGCAGAACTGCCAAGAGTTCATCTATGTCGTATGAAACGTAACAGATCATCATGTGAGACAAAGCACTTGTAGCTTTTTTTTTTTAATTCCTGGGAGGTAAATTGAGGATGACTTTTATATCTGTGAAATTAATACAAGATTATGGAAGGCCAATAAATATCCTTCCGTGTGGCACATGTAAAACCTATCTTTCTTGCGCTACTAAATAAGGAGTTTATTATCATTAGGAAAAATATTATATGGCATTCTAAAGACAAATGCAGCTTAAGCTGACTGTCATAGTATCTTATGCTACAGGAATGATTTAATAATGCCCTGAAAGAAAGTCATTGATGTCTTTATTATCAAAATGTGTCAAACCAATTGGCCTTATACATTAAAAAAAATACATTACACAGACTTTTTTCTCCCTTTAGCTGTACTTCCAATTACCTCGAGTTGCGGGATGGAGCTGATTCGAATGCACCAGTACTTTCCAAATTTTGTGGGACATCTCTGCCCAGCAGTCAGCTGTCCTCAGAAGAAGTCATGTACTTGAGATTCCGGTCTGATAACAGCCCCACTCACGTTGGATTCAAGGCTAAGTATTCCATAGGTAACAGCACTTTTCGTATTCATTAGGAAAGCAGGGTTAGAATGAATGTGTTAAGACATTTTTAAAAACCATACCTTTTTTAAAAAGAAATCTTTCTCTCTGAGGTCTATTTTGACGATAAACCAAAACAAAAAACAAAAAACAAAACCATTACCGTCAAGTCAATTCCGATTGATAGTGACCCTATAGTACAGGGTAGAAGTGCCCAATAGGGTTTCCAAGGAGCACCTGATGGGTTTCAACTGCTAATCTTTTGGTTAGCAGCCATAGCTCGCTGTAGCTCTTAACAACTGAGCTTCCAGTGCTCCTATTTTGATGATAGGAATAGATAACTAAGGAATGTAAGTGTTCAAAACCATAAAGTTGTCTCTTACTTTTAATTTTCACTTTCTTATTTTAAAACACTACTTTTACTAAACTTGAATATTTTGTATTTTTTCCTAACTTGTTTGTGAAAAACATTCAGTTAAATAAAATTTTCGTTTCTTCTTCTCTCCATCAAATATGTATTATATTACTTTATATAATAAAACAGTTTATTTAGTAGTCAAATAATGATATTTAGAGCAGTGACTATAAACTCCTCACCTTTAATAGAATAATAGCTTCACCACCCCCCACCAGAGGTCTCTAGTGCCAGATGAGTCACTGATAAAAAAACAAATGTGTCTTCTCAATGTTTTGACTTCTTTATTTTTAAAACTACCAAAAAACATGCATACTGAAAATTTGCTATAATGTAGTCTACAATGACACAGAATTTCGTATCTGGTTTGGACACTAACCAAATTTATTTATTACAGCAAAAACTAGAAAGCTTAATTGTAATAATATTTAACCTACACTGTAGGTCATTTTATATCCTGAGGCAAATTGCATATAGTTCAGTATAGCTGTTGCATTTGCTGATAAGAAAGAATTGATTCGCAGTTTTCAAGTTACTGCAGTAGAATGATTATTTGGTAGTTAAATTAGAAATGGCAGGGATCATTCCATCTGCTGAACTTAGACTCAGTTTTTAGAATCCTTCTCAACACAGCACACTAGGGAATTGGTTCTTAAAATGAAACCTACCTGTCACTGATAGGTCTCACATAGTGTCCCAAGTGAGTTAATGAGACTTTACAAAATATGCCACTCAATAGTCTTTCAGTCTTCCATTTCCCATCATTGGATTGGGCTTGTGATGTCATTTCTCTTTACATCAATGTTAGGTTTCAAATAATCTGTAATAGAATATTGCTTGTGTGTGTGTGTGTGTGTGTGTGTGTTTTTGTTTTTGCAGCCTTGTGTGGAGGAACAGTGACTGGGCAAAGTGGCATCATTGAAAGCATTGGATATCCAACACTTCCTTATAGAGACAATTTATTCTGTGAGTGGCATCTCCAGGGTCTCTCAGGACACTATTTCACCATCTATTTTGAAGACTTTAACCTTCAGAATTCCTCCAACTGTGAAAAAGACTTTGTGGAGATCTGGGAAAACCATATCTCTGGTCAGTGAAATGTTTGCTCTCTTTTGGAAGTGCTTATTTTCACATGTACTCATGCAGCCCCTGAAATTTCCTAACTTCCAAGAAAGGCAAAGGCATGTCGATTCTGTAGAGAAGTACAGACCAATAAGCTCTGGGTAGCACCAGCTCTTCTTGCCCTTGATTGCTACCCATAAACAATTGGTGGCCGTAGCCCTGGGGGGTCTATATATAGCTTATTCTGGAGACCACATTGTTAAAGCACTGAATTGGGAAGTCATTCTCTTCACACTGGTCCCTCCAGTGCCATATACAATTACAGGTACTCTAGAAGGTAAGGTAAGGAGAGGAAAGGGTAATGTACTCTAGCAATAACATGATGGACATTTGTCACTCTGTTGTCTCAGATTATTTCCTTAGCCAAATGAGCAAGGCTTTGTCATTGTACTTAGATGCCTTTCTCCTAATTGGTTGTAGTTTTGTTACACTTCTTCATGTATATGAAAATGTTTATTTTTATTCATATTGTCTTGCTTTTCTTGACAGAGCTTACCATTTCTTCATGGGAAGGGTCTGTGTTTTATTATTTTCTCCGTAAAGTATAGAACACCTCAAGAGAGGTTAAATTGATCACCCGAACATATACTTACTTAGTGATTTAATTCCCACAGGGCATGTATTGGGCAGATTCTGTGGAAACACCATTCCTGACAGCATTGACACTTCTGGCAATGTTGCTTTGGTCAAGTTTGTCACAGATGGCTCTCTTACTGCCTCAGGATTCAGATTGCGGTTTGAATCTAGCATGGATGGTAAGTTCATTGATTCATGTAAAAAAAAAAAAATTATTTAGTACCTGTATTGGCTAGATACTCTGCTAGGCACCAGTGTTAGAATAGTAGGAAGAAGAACCAAATATGTTTAGTGAAAACACAGACATTAATCAATTGGTCACACCAGTAAATGAGAAATTATTGTCATAAATTGTAATCAAAGAAAAGTAACTAGCACAATGAGAGGTGTCATGAGGGATGAGAGTTTTTTGGCAATACCCATCTTAAGAAAGCCAGTCCATGGGCCCTATAGTTTTTTCAGAATTGTATTTCCAAACACCCTGTCAAATTTAGATGAAATAAATATTTTGCCTCAAAAAATCAGGTGATTATTTTAGCCTCCCCCCACCCCCGGCTATAAAGATTGGTCTTTCATATTTCTTAGGACATGATGATAATTAAAATACTGTCAGTAGCTATCATTCATGGGTGCAAAGATGAATAGAGACAGGAAATAAATACAAATGTTCTCTAAAAAGTCCTCAGGTACACAGAGTAGTAAATAAATAGGAGCAATGATTTTATCTGCAGAATAATAAAAACAGAAAACCAAAACTTTAATTTTGAGAGCGTTCCATATAATAGTTGGGCTCATTTTGATTTGGTTGGAATTTTTCATGATTTTTTTCCCCCTTCAGAGTGTGGTGGGGATCTCCAGGGTCCTACTGGAACATTTACTTCTCCCAACTACCCGAACCCAAATCCTCACAGCAGGATCTGTGAGTGGAAAATTGCTGTGCAGGAAGGAAGGCGGATCACTCTAACTTTTAACAACCTGAGGCTGGAAGCTCATCCGTCCTGCAGCAACGAGCATGTGACAGTAAGAGTTCTGTGCACTTGGGGGAATTATATCCATTGTTTAAGCAGTTTATTGATCCATAAATCATAGTCAGAAAACTAGGTCAGGGATATTTCCATCCATGCAACTGTATCTCAAATTCTACGTCTTTCAGATCGAACAAAATCACAATAAACTGCTAAAATAATTTTGAAAGCAGGTTTAAGAAGTCTATCAATTGTTATTATAAATTCTGAAAGCAAATGATCATTGCATATGCCAAAACTGGGTAGAGGGAGAAAGGCAAAGCCATGGAATAGCACATAACTGAACTGGACCAGAGTCAAGCACAAGCCGCCACTGAAAATTTTAAGCAGGTAGATAGTCCTCTTGCTTAGTTATTGTTCTCTGTCAGGGTTACTGAGGGATTCTTCATGGGAGACGTCGGTTGCTTGCCTTCCATGTTTTCAGACTCAAATAATGTGAGATGTGCCCTTAGTATTCTTGGCTTATCTTAGCTAAATAAAGAAAATGAGGTCTATAATTGTGAAAATATACTGTTAACACACATGAACACACTTTGTCTTTTATCTAATACTAGAAACTATGGAACCTAGTGTGTTTCCTTTTATTTGAGAGCCAGGAAACTTTGGACTAAGCTTGTTTATTTTAAAGGAGCTTTTTTTAATATATATTATTGAATGAATATGTAGACAAGGAGGAAGTAATTAAACAACTAATTATTCCCATTATACCATATTTTGATGCATTTCCTTACTTTTTCTTGACAATGCATAATTTTATGTACACCCTCTCATCACTTATTGATGTGGTTAGTTTCCAAAGACCAGGTTGTCATGGGAAATCAATGTTATACAAAAGTTGAGAATGATCGCATCAGACCACAAAATGGAGGACAACTACATCATTACATAACTGCAAAATTATATCATTACATAACTGCCAAATTATATCATTACATAACTGCCAAGTTATATCATTACAGAACTGCCAAGCCACTGAGAATCATGGCCCAGCCAACTTGACACACAAACCTTAACCATCAAAGCCAGCATTACTCTCGCCTCACACCTCAGCATTTGTTACTGCCAGACATACATTGTTAATGCACAAAATTGTCAGATAGTAGATTTTTTACTACTGTCATAAATTTGAAATGTCAGTTTACAAGACAGTTGGTAAGTGTGGAGGAGGTATAGTTGTAATCATTGGTGTAAATGCATTTGTATACTCATTTTAGTCTACTTTTATGATCCTATATATATATAGTGAATGCTTACTGAACATGCAATATGGAGAGTTCAGAAAATAGAAAAATACTTGAAATTCTATACACTCATTATTAAAATTTTGATGTATAAACAGTTATTTTTTTCCTTTGAAATTGCTTACATAGTTGAGTTTATATTGAATATAATGATTATTAGGAATTTTAGCAGCAGAATATTTACATGCTCTACAGGAAAGATAATATGAAAAGTGCATAGTTTTAGAAGTCAAATAATAAAATAAAATTTATAGCAGCCACAACAAAATCAGAACCCAGTCTTACATACCTTCTCCCCATCCCTGAATTCTAGATGCCAAAGGCATTCACTTTGAACTCTTTTAACACTTTCTTCTGATATTTGTCATTATTTTGAAATAATATTCTTATTTCCTATACATTATTCATCAACATCTTGCTACAGGACATGAGGATTTAACTCTCTTCACAAACTACCCCCTGCGGCACCACAAAAATACATAGGAATGTTCATAGTTCACCATTTTCCCCAACTTCTTCACAAAGTACTTATGCCACAGGCTTTGTTTAAATTGTTATTTAGTGTTTACATTATTGTGATTGTGTAAACATCCTTCGCAACTAAGTCAGTAGTGTACCATGGTAACATTCGCTTTTGTTTTTCCAACAAATAATAATTGTGTCATTTTCACATATTCTTAGTTTTCTATGCATTTATAGCTAATTCTTCCTCACACCTTCCACCCAAAGTGTACAACTTCACCTTATATAATCAAGCACACCTATCAGTTCCATTTATTTTCCTTAGCAATATCCCTCCTTGAGCCTTTGTCCATCTCCTTCAAGCCTGATGCCAGCTGTCATTTTAGGATTTCCCTTCACCATCAAATTTGGAACTCCTTTCATCCCTCTCCTGGACTGGATACTTGGCTTTCTGATACCACTGTCGGTTAATTTACTCTTCTTGGTGAGACTTATGCTCTTGTAGCTCCCTAAGCAAGTGGACATGGGTCAAATTTTTTGAGAATATGTGTACTTGAAATTATGTTATTTTACCCTCATTATTTGTTGGTATTTTGACTGAATACAGAGGTCTGAGGTGAAGACATTATCCCTCTGAATTTTTAAGACATTAATTTCTTAGTTTTCAGTGTTGTTACATAGCCCTGGTTGGGCAGTGGTTAAGACTAAAAAAGGTCAGCAATTCAAATTCACAAGCCACTCCTTGGAAACCCTATGGGACAGTTCTACTCTGTTCTCTAGGGTCACTATGAGTCAGAATTGACTCAATGGCAATGGGTTTAATGTTATTTTCAGCATGATTCCTTATCTTTTGTCTTGAGTATGTTTTACTCTGTCTTTGTTTTACTCTGTAAGATTTAGGATCGTGTTCTTATCACTGGTTCTCTAAAATGTCTCAAGGATGTGTTTTTGTGTTGGTCTATTTTCACCCATTGTCCTGGGTACTCCTTGGTCTGTTCAGTGGGGAATCTCACATCCTTAAGTCTGAGATATTTTCTTGTATTATGTTTTTATAATTTCCTTTCCTATATTCTATTTCTGAAATTCCTTTTGATGGAATATTAGAGGTCCTGTTTTGATCCTCAAATTTTCCTTTTTTTTTTTTCATTTTTAATCTTTGTCTTTCTCCTCTAAAGAAAACTTTTAAATTTTAGCTTATGATTTTTCTCTTATATTTTTAAAAATATTTTATTTTCTTATTCTATAAATATTCTACCCATATAGCATTCCATTCATATTTTATGGGTAGAATATCTTCTTTTGTATCTTTGAATATATTAGTCATAACTTTGAAGTTTCCTGTTGCTTCTTTTGTGGTCAATTTCTTTCATATTTCTGTTATCTATTTATTTTGGTCTCTGCTTTTTCCATTAGACATTTCCCTGAAAGTTCTTGGATAGTCATTTATATCTAAGACTGAAATACTAAAAAGCTGATTGGCAGCTGTCATGGATTGAATCGCGTCCCCCCAAAATGTGTGTCAACTTGGCTAGGTTATGTTTCCCGGTATTGCATGGTAGTCCATCATTTTGTGATCGGATGTGATTTTCCTATGTGTTGTAAATCTGACCTCTGTGATGTTAATGAGGCAGGATTAGAGGCAGTTATCCTAATGGGTCAGGGCTCAATATACAAGATTAGGTTGTGTTTTAAGTCCATCTCTTTTAATATATAAAAGAGAGAATCCATCAGAGAAGGGGGACCTCATACCACCAAGAAATAAAAGCCAGGAGAATAGCATGTCCTTTGAATCTGGGGATCCTGCGCTGAGAAGCTCCTCAATGAGGGGAAGATTGATGACAAGGACCTCCCCCAGAGCTGACAGAGAAAGCTTTCTCTTGGAGCAGGCACCCTGAATTTGGACTTCCAGCCTCCTAGACTGTGAGAGAATAAATTTCTCTTTGTTAAAACCATCCACTAGAGAACTAAGACAGCAGCTTTGTGTGCATGGCTGGGGCTTATCAACCTCTGGGCTTCATGAGTGGCGACCATTTATTTGGGGAACCTGCAAATGTCATATCTAAAGGTCTTTTTTCTTGGAAAAATCAAGAACTGAAGTAAGGAATAAGCTTCAGGGTTAATTTCTTATTCTGAATCTTTAAATTATGTTCACGTTCCTTTTCTCTGAAATCTGTTCATAGATTCCAAGTTAGTTTCCTTTTCACTCTGCTCCGAACAAAGCTATGTGGATTGCTGTTGGTCCATCCTTTACTTGCAAACTTGTAAAAAACAAACAAGAAAAAAATAACTTTTCTAAAATCTTCAGGTGGAACAAGGGCAGCTGTAAGTGCACTGCTTCTAATCTAATCCCTTATCTAGCTGGACTGAGCATAAAATTCCGTCAGGCCTAGCTATCTATCTGACTCATTGCATGAATGAAGAAGACAAAAAACTATACTACTCGGTGTACACTATGACAAAAACTGTGTCTGACTTTTTTTCACTGCTTATAGAATATTTTAGAGCCTGTTCTGAGTCTCATATGCCTGCTTTCTACCCTCTTTTTTTTTTGGGACTTGTAGTTTTGAATACAAAAGAGAGTGGAGGATGAGAGTAGAAATAGCACTCTGATTGTTTCTAAAAGCAGAACTCCATGTGATAAATGAATGACTGCACAATTTTTAGTCCTTGTGATTCTAAGCTGGGGGCAGACATAAGAACAGGGACAAAGGCCATTGATTATGTTTCCAATATTTTCCATTAGTTTTGTAGTTACTGGCAGCACAGTGAAGTGTTTGGCTGCTAACCAAAAGGTTGGCAGTGTGAATCCACCAGCTGCTCCTTGGAAACCCTTTTGAGCAGTTCTACTGTGTCCTATAGGGTCGCTGTGAGTTGGAATCAACTTGAAGGCAATGGGTTTCTTTGGGTTGTAGTTACTAGTAAACCCTTTCAAATCTGGCCATGTGCTCCCCATTCCTATTTTCAGTGTCATTGAAATATTTCTTGTTTTCTGTTTCTTTTTGCGTTGTTTCATGGATTGGAATCAGAGGAATGATTTGAATCCCAATTCTTTTTTTTTATATATACGATTTTTTTTATTGTGCTTTAGATGAAGGTTTATAAAGCAAATTAGTTTCTCATTAAACAATTAATACACATATTGTTTTGTGACATTGGTTGCCAACTCCGCGATGTGTCAACCCTCTCCTCTTCTCTACCTTGGGTTCCCTATTTCCATTAGTACAGCTTTCCTGTCCCCTCCTGCCTTCTAGTCCTTGTTATGCTGGTGTTAGCCCATTTAGTCTCTTATACATGGTTGAACTACATGTGCTATTGTTTGTTTCATAACCCTGTCTAATCTTTGGCTGAAGGGCAAACCTCAAGAGTGACTTCAGTACTAAGTTAAAAGGTTGTCTGAGGGCCATACTCTTGGGGTTTCTCCAGTCTCTATCAGACCAGTAAGCCTGGTCTTTTTTTGTGAGTTTGAATTTTGTTCTACATTTTCTCCAGCTGTCTGGGCCCCCCATTGTCATCCCTGTCAGAGCAGTTGGTGGTGGTGAATCCCAGTTCTATTACTAGCCCTATAACTTGGGGAAGTTGATTATAAAAAGATTATTTAAAAAAATAATCTTCCTGAACTCTAGTGTCTTACTTTGGAAAACAGAAATAGTATTATATGCCCAAGAGGGTTGTGCTGATGGATGAGGTAGTCTGAGTGGGATGATAAACACAGTTTGGCATTTTGTCAGAGCTCAGTACAGGACAGGAAATGCTGTGTCTGGACTGTGTGTTAGGAGATACTTTAAACCAGAAGTCCCCACAGGGTTAAGTTTAATGATCAATCATATAGTAACTAAAAAAAGCTTTTATCTTTTGTTATTTACTCCACTCCCCTTGAGCATAGATCTTTGTGGTGCAGTCTGAGTGATTATCTCCTATTGTGAGAGATTCAAATCCCTTTCAGAAACAGGAATATCAATCAATATTTATTTAGTTACTCCTGGATTTTTTTTAACTGTAAAAAATGAGGTGTGTTAAAAATTCACCTTGGTTTTGTACAGCAGTAGAATAATACCTTGCCAATTATTATAATTATGTGCATAACTAGAGTTGCTGTTTAATATTTTGGAGTTAACAATACTCTAGTCCATTTTGTAAAAATGTAAATTGGTAGGAAAATTGTTTTGAACCCATAAATAATTAGGGAATAACTATTATATTTATAATGAGATTGATTTTTTAAAATTACTTTTCAAGCTATTTTGGAATATTTGAATTATTATGTACTTAAATTATCAGAGACCAGCATTTAAGCCTTCTTTCTAACTATCAAAGGTCGTAATGCATTATTAAGAAAAACTGCCTGTCAGTGAACTTTGTGAAATGAAAATGTAAGCATATTGGAATATCTCCTTTACATTTAGAACACGTTTTCCAGTTGCAAAGAATACAGCAGTTTTTCATTTGTCACTGTGTGGCAGAAGGGTATTACTGCAATACTTTCATTTTAGTGAAATGACCCTGAGGCCACACAATGTGCTCAGAGTAACTTAGTGGCTTGTAGCCCTGGGATAGGAGCCTAGGTTGTTAAGTAATTCATTTTAACTCAGGGTTTCCTTAGAAAGAAGTGGGTCTGGGCTGAGAATATCACCTCCTAGGAAATATTTAGTAAAATGGACTCTGTGTCTAAAGGTTAAACGATTTTTCCAACAGGTATTCAATGGTATCAGAAGTAACTCTCCCCAACTAGAGGAACTGTGTAGTAGTGTGAATGTAAGCGACCAGATAAAATCTTCAGGAAACACAATGAAAGTCGTTTTTTTCACTGATGGGTCCAGACCATATGGAGGTTTCATTGCTTCCTACACATCCAGTGAAGACGCAGGTAAGGGAGGATGCTATAAATATACCTTATTTTAATCCGATGCATTAAAGATGCCCTACAACTACTGCCCGCAGCACCAGAGCTTCCCATTTTCCCTTTAGTGATAAACATTGTACCTGGGGTTTTCTATATAAGACAAATATATATAACCAGATGGAAAACCCAACCCAGACAGGAAAACAAAAATTGGGGTTTCAGAAAGAAAACTGCTACTGTGAATTAAAAACTTAAAAAAAAGTACTATCGGATGAGCTTCCTAGCTCAATTCCATGCAATGTTGCCATTATAGTTGGCTGTTTTTTGTTTTTTTTTTCTGTAGTTCCTGGTGGATTCTTTTGTGCTGAAAGAGACCATTTACCTCTTAGAGAGCACCTTAGTCCCAGAGAGTAACTATTTTAATCAAAGAAAGATTTCACTGTTTCTTAATCATTCATCTATAGGAAATTAATGGGGGAAGGGGTTTCACATTTGGCATAGAGAATTTTTAAATTAAGCTAGATGTGGCTTCTGACTGTAAATACCCCTTTACTTTCTGGATTGGTGGGTGCTATTATCTAATGGTTTTTAAATGTAGGAATAGTGGAACTGAATATATATATTTTTTAAATGAAGTTTCATTTATAAAAGGAGCATTTGTTCTCTTGTTAAAAGGGGCAAATTCGTTGGCACTCCAGTGTTATCATATTCTCTGTTTGATCCAATTAAATTTTTGGGTTGAGTGGAGAATTTCTAATCAGAGGCCATTAAGACCTACAGCCATTATATTGGGTATTTCTCTAAATTAAATACCAATGAATAATAGGCCTAAATTAGGAAATAATGATGCACAGCCAAACCCCACCTGCTTAATCTGCATTGACAGGGGGAATAAAGAAGCCGTTCATTTTTTTTACACCTTTCCTTTGTAAACTCACAGAAACTTCTTCCGTAGTTTACATGCGTGAGTTAGCCTTTTAACCACAACACTGGCTTCATCTAGAGAAACAAATCAAACCAATGACATTGGTGATGTTATTTTAGTTATTGTTCTTGTATTTCTCGTATCTTCTGTTTTCTGTTACAGCAAGAATCTTACTATTTTCTCTGTTGCCTTTTCTTCTTCTTTTTTTTTTTTTTAGTGTGTGGCGGGTCCCTTACAAATTTTGCTGGAGGAAACTTTACTTCTCCTGGCTATAATGGAGTCAGTAACTACTCCAGAAACCTAAACTGTGAATGGAGTCTCAGTAATCCAAATCAGGGAAATTCATCCATTTACATTCATTTTGAGAGTTTTTACCTGGAAAGTCACCAAGACTGTCAATTTGATGTCCTTGAGTTTCGAGTGGGTGAGTTCAATTAAGGAATATTCTTCTTATGCCTGTAGGCCACAAACAATGAAGAAAGTCAAATAGCTTTTGTATAAATACATAAGATCCAAAGAACTTTGTTCAAACAAAGTTGTAATTCTGTGCTGAGATGAGGAAGACATGCTCTGATGAACAGTATGTGAGGTGAATCAGTGTTTACAACTGGATCCTATGTCTCAATTGATTGGTTTCACGGTACGTGAGATTTACCCATGAGAGGTTTCCACTTGCCTCTACCTTCGTAATGAGTTCACGTGGTGCCCTTCAGCTATCTTCTACTACTCAAGACTCCTTTCCCAGGAGACTGGAACTTAGCATAATCAGAAGGTACCAGCAGTTTCCTATACTTATAGGATTCACAAAGAGGCTGTGGAATCCTACTTAGGCCTTAGAAGTCCAAGGAAGTTTTGTAGTGTACCAGATGGAGAAGCACATGGAAATTATGTAGGCAATTTCCCCCAAAGCAGTCAAGTTTTCATGATAGAAAAGAATTGAGATGTACTTGGTAAACCATAATTCTCATAAGAATTTGGAAAAATCTACATTCATAAAAAATGAATCAGTTTTAGTTTTTTTCCCACAGTCAAGGCATCTTGACTGCCTATCAGATAGTCTATCGTATTGCTCCCACCATTACATTAACATGCTCTTTCCCTGTAGATAAATAAGTAAGCATAGGGTGGAAATAATATCATAGATCATCAGTACTGTCAAATGTCTACTGAATTTCATATTATCCCAAATTTTAAAGAAAAGGAGGGTGAAAGCCTCAGAAGCTAAAGTAGCTAGCTGGTGAGAACGTTCTGGGGCAACTACAGAAATCACTTCTTTGAGAACATGGGAGACAGAATTTTCGAGGAGAATTCGTGTAGTCATAGACCAAGCACCTCAGAAGGAGAATTATCTTGGCTTCCCGAAGTAGTCTAGACAAGACTTATGAGGGGAATAGACGTTGTAGTTTGAAAATGTTCTCCATGTGATTCTGATAAACCCTCAGCATGTCCACCTGTTTCAAAACCACTGGCTTATAGAATCAAACAGAGTAGTTATGTACAAATTCCAGTCAGTTAAATGCAGTCTTCTCTTTATCTTCTCAGTCTTAGAGGCACTTCAAATACTTTATTTCATTGATTTGTAAGGTCAGTAATTTTGGTCTGAAAGTATAAACAGAGAACAGACAAATGGGAACTTGTAGGTGTGCTATAAATGTTAATCAAAGTACTGTCAGGAGTAATCTTCATAAAAAGACTCAGCTCCAGCCTGACAGTTCTTGGTCTGCTATTCTTTCCTTTCAGTTGATTAAATACAATGAAGAAATCTTTAAAAATCTAGGTAATTATCACTTTTTTCTTGATGATATATTTTATCACTGTTGGTATAATACCTCTTATGCCCTAAAGGAGGCCCATCTAAAAATTTGTTATTTTTAATAAGTTCTATCACTATTTAGAAGTGCTAAAATAATTACGAAAGCACCAACTGGAACAAAATGACACTTATGTTAGAGAGAAATCTACACCAAAAAAAGTATGAGATTTTTAACCTGTTGAAAGAACTTTTTCTTTTGCAATTGACAAAGATGGAGAGAAACTTTGTGAAATGTCTCCTACTAAATCATGATTTAAATATATGTCGATAAACACTGTAAATTTTTTAACTTTTTTAAACATATGTTATATATAATATATAGCATAATATATATGTTAAAAAACAAAAAAACCTGTTGCCACCAAGTTGATTGCAACTCACAGTGACGCTATAGGACAAAGAAGAACTTGCCCCACAGGTTTTCCAAGGAGCAGCTGAGAGTTCTTAATCACTATGCCACCTGGGCTCCATATTATGTCTTATATAATTTAATACATGTATTTATTTAAGTATTTTAACTATATTAAATGTATTTAATAAATAATAGACAAGTGGTTTCAAAGGCTATTTTAACTATATTAAATGTATTTAATAAATAATAGACAAGTGGTTTCAAAGGCTATATAATAATGGTACTTGGTATGTTATTTTGCTTAGGAAATGCTGATGGACCACTGATATGGAGACTTTGTGGACATTCAAGACCTACAATGCCATTAGTCATACCTCACCCTCAGGTCTGGATACACTTTGTCACCAATCGGCAAGTAGAACATATTGGATTCCATGCAGAGTATTCCTTTACAGGTAAGACTATGGTTAAGCTCTGAAACACTGATGATAAAGTAGTAGATGAAAAACTTCAGTCAAATTTTATGTATATATATATATATATGTTTTTTGTTTTTTTTTTCCATAAAGATCTTACACAGATTTTATTAGGTTTATTTCTAGGTAGCTATTTGTTTTGTTTTGCCAGTGCCAACCAGATTTTCTACTTGATGATTGCCAGCAACTAGGAACCTTTTTATTTTTATATATTAATCTTTCATCCAGAGAACTTGCTGCACTCTTACTAGTCTTAACTTTGTGTCTGTAGATTCTCTTTGCTGTTTCTGTAGACAGTCATCTCTTCTGTTAATGATAGTACTTTTTGTCTTTCAATCCTAATACTTCACTTCTTTCTCTTTTCTGAATTATCTGGCTAAGCCTGCTATCATAATGTTGAACAGAAGTAATGATAGCACCTTGTTTCTGACCTTAATGAGGATGTATGACATTTCATTGTTAATTATATTAATTTCCTTAGGTTTTCAATAAAATACCCCGATCAGATTAAAGAAAGTCTCTTTAATTCTTAGTGTACAAAAAAAAGGTTTTTTAAAATCATAAATGGGTATTCGATTTCATAAAATTATTTTTATGCATCTGTTGAGATGATCTTATTTTTTTCTCTTTTTAATATATTAACGTAGTGAATTATATTAAAAGATTTTTCTCTTGTTAAACCATTCTTGCATTTCCAGAATAAAACTGTCTTTATCATGATATGTGCTTGTACGTTTTATTGGATATTGTTTGCTAATGGTTTATGTTGGATTTACACCTGTGACATTCAGAATCTGTACCTGAAATTTCAACCCAAGATGGGCAGCACTGATTCTTGCTGCTTCCCTAGGCCAGTAGTTTTTCTAATTCCTTTTCATGGGCATAGCAGTCCTTTTCATTTCCCAGCTTTATGTAAAAGTCTTAGTTCCAGCCTTTCATTTTGTCGGGGTGCAAAGCCATGTTCTCCTCCTTCCTGGTCATTAAAATCTCACATGCCAATCCCTAGCATCCATATCTTAGTCCTATATCTTCTTTGACTGCCACACTTTCAGTATGAGATTATCACTGTAAATCTGAGTTCCCTTACTGCTTATGAAAGGAGCCCTGGTGGTGCAGTGGTTAAGTGCTCAGCTGCTAACTGAAAGGTTGGTGGTTCAAACCCACCAGCTGCTCAGTGGGAGAGAGATGTGGCAGTCTGCTGCCATGAAGATTACAGCCTTGGAAATCCTTTGAGCAATTCAATTCTGTCCTATAGCGTCACTATATAAGGTCACTGTGAGTTGCAATCGACTCAGTGACAATGGGTTTGGGTTTTATTGCTTATGAATTTTAGAGATCCCATTTTCTTTCCATTGAATTTGGCTATATATTAACACATGTTTTTGTTATAGTTGTGTCTAAGATTTCTTTATGTTATAACCAAAGGGTTGCTGGGAGGAAGGAGATTGACTGATGTCTACTCATTCAGCCATCTTGGCAGTTATATTTAATTATCAGATCGAAAGAAAAGAGTCAGGCCTCAGGACACAGTATTATTTGTGTTAAACGTCAGACCATACTATGCTTTAGAAATATATCAGTTTTTCAACTTGTATGCTCGTATATAATTTGATAGCTGATTTATGAATTCATGTGCTTAATATCAAACAACAAAATTTCTAATTATTGTATTGATCATATCCTTCAAACTTATATATATTTTTTCAAAGGCCTGGTTCCTTTCAAGAAAGGTAGTGTTATTTACTTTGTCCCTACTGCATTTACTGTCAGCTATAACCCAGTAAAAACCCAGTGCTGTCAAGTGGATTCCGACTCATACTGACCCTATAGGACAGGGTAGAATTGCCCCATAGAGTTTCCAAGGAGGGCCTGGCGGATTCAAACTGCCAACCTCTTGGTTAGCAGTCGTATTACTTAACCACTACGCCACCAGGGTTTCCCTGTCAGCTATAAAAAAAAACAAAACATGTCTAATTCTTCTCCATTTATGGTACAGATTATCTTCCTTCTTCTTTGTATTAAACTTGAGCCTGTCTTCCTTATATAGAAGCAATATGATATTCTTTTTAATCTAATCTTCCGCCCAATTTTTACTTTGCTTTTATACAACTTTATTTATTCATTTATTTTTATCGTAGAGTATGACTGCTTTAAGTACTGCCTACTTTGGCTTTGCAGGTATTTTTCCTTTTACTTTATTTATATGGGTTACAAATCTAATTTTCAGACTGTGGCGGGATACAGATAGGTGAGAGCGGAGCGATTGCAAGCCCCAACTATCCAGCCTCTTATGACAGCTTGACCCACTGTTCTTGGTTGCTGGAAGCCCCACAAGGCCACACTATCACTGTGAGTTCTAATGATGGGGTAAAATGCTTCTGAGGCTATAGAATAACAACATTACGTCCCTTTAAAAAGCAAGCAATTAGAGTAGGCTTTGAACCCGCAATCAGAAAACAATATCCCATCATTTTCTTTGTAAAAATTCCCTCATTAGAATACATGCCTTTGTATCTACAAGCCTACCATTAACGAAGACTGAGCTCTCTCTTTCAAGCGTAGAAGAAGCTATACACAGAAGATAATTCCACGTTCAAGAAAGAGGTGTATTCACGCTCTTAATATGAGTTGTCCTCCTAGCCCAGGGGGATAGAATCAGGCACTCTAATGACTCCTGTTCCTGGAGAAGTACCCCATCTTAAAACTTTCAAGAGAATCTTCAACAAGAAACAGGGGAGGGAAGGAAAGAATTAAATAAGAGACAAAAATAAAAATAGTATATAAAATTTTAAGACACAGATTTGTAAGGATAGCTTCCTCAAGGTAGATAAGCTCAGCTACAACTCAGAGTGCCTCATATTTTTTTCCTCCTCCAGCTTACATTTAGTGACTTTGATATTGAACCCCATTCAACTTGTGCTTGGGACTCAGTCACCGTCAGGAACGGAGGCTCTCCTGGCTCGCCTATAATAGGGCAGTACTGTGGAAGTTCAAACCCGAGGATAATCCAGTCTGGATCCAACCAGCTGGTGGTGATTTTTAACTCAGACCATTCGGTGCAACATGGTGGATTTTATGCTACGTGGATCACACAAACTTTAGGTAAAAAAAAAAAAAAATTTCTTCACTCATCTTTTTCAATGATTTGTTTATTTAATTTTTTAACTAATTCAACAAATATGCATTAAGTACCTACTCTGTGTCAGGCTCAATTCTAAATATTTACATATATCATCTCTTACAGCAACCCTGTAAGGAGGACATGTCAGTACACATTTTCTGCATTTTGCATGGGCAGAAACTGAGGATAAATGGCTTGATAACTTGTCCAGATCACACACCTGATAACTGGTAGAGCCAGGATTTAAGTAAAGTCAGGAGCACCCAGAAATATTGATCTTAACACTTCACCAGGTCACCTCCATAGGCAAAAGAACGTGGCACAACCAAGGAATCACAAATAGTAGAAAATATGTGTGTTAGAATCACAAGTAGTTTAAAATATTTGGACCTTGGAAGCAGAGAGCTGGGAAGTGGGCTGAGGGCAGGCAAGAAAGTTGTCCACATCAGGAAAAGCCTGGGCTTATATGTTATCCCTTGAGCAATGGGGAACCATTGAAGAGTTTAGAGCAGAAAAGTGATAAGGTTTGTGTATTAGAATGAATGCTGTCTATAAAATGTGAATAAGGAATCAAAATATTGTAGACTTGATTAAAAACAGAAGCTTTGTGCATATAAAGTGTAAACTTGTTGAAAATTCTCAGAAAATAGAAGGATATGTATTGGATACTTTGTCCAGGATTTTCGTAAAGCCTTGCCGTACTGCACAGGGTAATTCTTACCATTAGAATCAGATTTATTATAAAAATCTCTGTAGAATAAGTCAGACTTTCCCTCATGGAAACCCTGGCTGCTGTTGAAGTCAGAGGGGATCTTTAGATGAACCGCTGGTTTTCCGAGCATTAAAAATTAAAAGATTTAACAAATGCTCTTTTTTCTTTAACTTCTTTTGTTGTTGTTGTTGTTGTTGTTTGTTTAGCTTTTTTTTTTGAGTTCATGTTTTTCTTTGTCATCTGGTAGATACATATTTTAATATTATAAGCAAATGCAAAATTTTTCTATCCATGTTATTTATTTCCATCCATTAATCAGTTTCAATACAAATGAACCAAATTGCTTAGTGGAAGAATTTTCCCCTCTTCAAAATCATATTCTCTAACTAAGCACATTAGAGTAAAATTACAAATGAGTATAGAGTTGTATTCTCATGTGTCAGTGGTAATGAAATATGGAATTTGGCCTTGCCAGACTATAAATACTATATAACCTCAAGGGAAGTAAAATATTTGCAATTGTTTGAAGACAGAAGTCTGTCCTCTTTACTGTAATATTTCGGGGTTTCAGTTAAGTTCAGTATATGTGTAACAAAACCGTAACAGCTGAAGTTTCCTCTCAGTTTGGGGCACCTTATATTTACCGAGAGTTCTTGGCTGAGCACCTGCCCAGAGACCGATGACTCACATGTCAGGGAAGATACACTCAAATCGCACATTTAGAAATGTTCCTTCTCTAGAAGTCTTAAATTTTAAAAATGGTTATTCTCCTCCTTGCAGATTAATGAGTTTTCCGATAATAATTTTTCAGGCTGTGGTGGAATACTTCACTCAGACAACGGTACAATCAGATCCCCTCACTGGCCTCAGAACTTTCCCGAAAACAGCAGATGTTCGTGGACAGTCATTACTCACGAAAGTAAACACCTGGAGATCAGCTTTGACAACAACTTCCTAATCCCCAGTGGTGACGAACAGTGTCAGAACAGTTTTGTGAAGGTTAGTGCCCTTGTTTATTTAAGTGGAGCTGAACTGGTTTCATGAACATAAACATTTAGACTAGAAATGACTCTACCTCTCAAAGCAAGAAAAGGAAAATTTTGCTGCTTGGATTTCTTGGATAACAAAGTGAGAAAACTCAAATGTTGAGTTAACACCTGAACCTCAACACACGTCCTTGTCAGTATACTGTCGTGACTTTTCATTTGCTAATACACAGGCAAAGTAATTCAGTTATGGAGATTGTTCTCTGACTTTATTAAATTCTCAAGAACGTTACAGTTGTTCCTTCCCGTGGAAACTAGAGAGAAGGGTAGGTCTTTTTTTGTTTGTTTTTGTTTTATTTTCTAATAGATATTCAAGGACAAATGCCCCTTGAGCTATAAGGCACCTTCGAAGGCAAAGTTTAAAGTCTGCAATAAAAACTACAGAAGACAGGTGATGGAGCTAGTGCCAGCTTTTACTTTGGGCCTTAAGAGCCCACAAGCTGAGAAGGCCACAAGAGAGCCACGTAGAAATTGGTGGGCTGGCCAGCAAAGCAGTCTTTCTATAAAGTTATATGGCTCCTATGGCACTGACACATCACTTTCCTTGACTATGACCATGACGAATGAATGATAAATTCATTTCATACTTACGTCTTATATGTGATGTCTGTAAAAGGCTATGCCCTTTAGTGGAAAGAGCATTGACTTTAAAGTCACACTGAATGGACTTCAGTTATCTCTCTCCTACTTACCACCCGCTTTTTCTTGGGCAGGTTAATTAAGCATTTAGGCTTCCAATGGAAACCCTGGTGGCTTAATGGTTAAGTGCTATGGCTGCTCACCAAAGGGTCGGCAGTTCAAATCCGCCAGGCGCTCCTTGGAAACTCTATGGGGCAGTTCTACTCTGTCCTGTAGGGTCACTATGAGTCGGAATCAACTCAACAGCACTGGGTTTGGTTATTTTTTGGTTAGCCTTCCAATTACTCAACTATAAAATGGAGAGAATAATTCCTACTTTAGTAGGGCTTTAAGCATTAGAGTTAATATGATGTAATAACACAAAAAAAAGCACTCAGTACTTGGAGTATAAAACCACCTAATGAGTGGTAGTGGCATTTTTGGTCAGTGATGTTATTATATTTTATATCAACCCTTGAATTATGTTTTATATCTCATCGATTCTTAACTGTTGTTTCAATGAAAATTCCACATCTGTATAAGATCTGTTTCATAAAATGCTTTAGTACACACTCTTACTAATTGCTTTTTATACGAAATAAAAGAACTCCCTTCTTATGGCATAAGTCAACATCAAATCTATAGACTTAACTAAAGCCATGCAAGTCCCCCAGTTGTAAAAATAGAATTTTAAAAATGACTTGATTAGGAGGGGGGCCAAGATGGCGGACTAGGTGGACGCTCCCGCGGATCCCTCTTGCAACAAAGACTCGGAAAAACAAGGGAATCGATCACATACATAACAATCTATGAACTCTGAACAACAAGCACAGACTTAGAGACGGAGGACGAACAAATACGGGCAGACAGCGACTGTTTTCAGAACTAGGAGCCAGCGCACCAGGCAGGTGACCTTCGGAGCTAGATCTGGGGCAGAGCCCAGGGGGGCAGACGGCACAGAAAGGGGGCCCACCCCTTCCCCCCCGAACCCATCCCGGGAGGAAGCCTAGCAGGTTGGCGCGGGCGGCGTAGGGGCGCAGCCGGAGGGAGAAACACCCGGGAGGCAGTGACTGATCTGAGAGGGGGGAGAACAGCGTCCCAGCTGGGGTGCCCTGCTGTCCGCCGGGAGTTAGGCGAGAAGCCGACGGGGCGCGCGCGGGGGGGGGTCAGCTGTGTTTCCCTGGGGTGACCCCAGGGCGGGGCCCACGCGTTCGTGCGGGAGGACGCGCACCCAGTCCGCGCGTGTGGCACGGCACACCAGAGGGAGAAATCCCCGGAGGTGTCTGGTCTCAAAACAGGGAAAGCAGCATCCCAGACGGGGAGCCATTCCGCTGCGATCTGGGCACGCGCGCGCGCGCGGGCGGGGCATGAGCGCGGGGTCCATTTTTATTACCCTGAATTGACCCAGAGGGCGGGAACACCTGGTCGTGCGAGTGACGCCCTCCCAGTTTGCGCGAGAGGTGCGGCACACTGGAAGGAGAAGTCCCCGGGAGGAACTGATTGGTCCCAAAGCGCAGAAAGTAGCATCCCAGACAAAGTGCCGCCCTGCTGGGGCTTGGGCGCGCGCACGAGCGGGCCGTGAGCGCGGAGTCCATTTTTATTGCCCTGAATTGACCCAGGGGGCAGGCCCACCTGGCCGTGCGGAGGAACTGATTGGTCCCAAAGCGCAGAAAGTAGCATCCCAGACAGAGTGCCACCCTGCTGGGGCTTGGGCGCGCGCGGGCGGGGCGTGAGCGCGGAGTCCATTTTTATCGCCCTGAATTGACCCAGGGGGCGGGCCCACCTGGCCGTGCGGAGGAACTGATTGGTCCCGAAGCGCAGAAAGTAGCGTCCCAGACGGGGTTCCGTCCTGCTGGGGCTTGGGCGCGCGCACGAGCGGGGCGTGAGCACGGAGTCCATTTTTATTGCCCTGAATAGACCCTGGGGGCGGGCCCACCCGTTCGTGCGGGAAACGCCCACCCAGTGCCCACGAGCGGTGCCGCGCACCGGAGGAAGTCCCCAGGAGGAAGGGACTGGTTTCCGAGCAAGGAAAGCAGTGTCCTAGCCAGGGACCCGTCCAGCCCGGATTTTGGCAAACGGGGGCGGAGCGTGAACGTGGTGTTCAGCTCTATATTCTGTGGTGCTACACTCCTAGCTCTCAGATCCCTCCCCCACCCTCCCCAGGCGAGCCCATTAACATCCGAATACCCGGAGCCAGAGAGAGAATTCAGATAGGGATCTGACTGCATTTTTTTTTAGCTGACTACTTGGAAAATCTAGTTTCCCAGTGATGGCTCGGAGACAGCAGTCCATATCAAACCACATAAAGAAACAGACCATGACAGCTTCTCCAACCCCCCAAACAAAAGAATCAAAATCTTTCCCAAATGAAGATACAATCCTGGAATTATCAGATACAGAATATAAAAAACTAATTTACAAAATGCTTAAAGATATCACGAATGAAATTAGGATAAATGCAGAAAAAGCCAAGGAACACACTGATAAAACTGTTGAAGAACTCAAAAAGATTATTCAAGAACATAGTGGAAAAATTAACAAGTTGCAAGAATCCATAGAGAGACAGCATGTAGAAATCCAAAAGATTAACAATAAAATTACAGAATTTGACAACGCAATAGAAAGTCAGAGGAGCAGACTCGAGCAATTAGAATGTAGACTGGGACTTCTGGAGGACCAGGGAAACAACACCAACATAGCTGGAAAAAAATCAGATAAAAGAATTAAAAAAAATGAAGAAACCCTAAGAATCATGTGGGACTCTATCAAGAAGGATAACTTGCGAGTGATTGGAGTCCCAGAACAGGGAGGGGGGACAGAAAACACAGAGAAAATAGTTGAAGAACTCCTGACACAAAACTTCCCTGACATCATGAAAGAAGAAAGGATATCTATCCAAGATGCTCATCGAACCCCATTTAAGATTGATCCAAAAAGAAAAACACCAAGACATATCATCATCAAACTTGCCAAAACCAAAGACAAACAGAAAATTTTAAAAGCAGCCAGGGAGAAAAGAAAGGTTTCCTTCAAGGGAGAATCAATAAGAATAAGTTCAGACTACTCAGCAGAAACTATGCAGGCAAGAAGGGAATGGGACGACATATACAGAGCACTAAACGAGAAAAACTGCCAACCAAGGATCATATATCCAGCAAAACTCTCTCTGAAATATGAAGGAGAAATTAAGATATTTACAGATAAACACAAGTTTAGAGAATTTGCAAAAACTAAACCAAGACTGCAAGAAATGCTAAAGGAGATTGTTTGGCCTGATGACCAATAATATCAGGTACCAGCACAATACAAGGTCACAAAACAGAACGTCCTGATATCAACGCAACTCAAACAGAGAAAGCACAAAAACAAACAAATTAAGACTAATTCTAAAAAATAAATAAATAAACAAAATAATACACACAACAGGAAATCATGGAAATCAATAGCTAAACGATCAAAATAATCAAAAAGAGGGACTAAATATAGGAGGCATTGAACTGCCAGATGGAGAGTGATACAAGGCGAAATAGAAGGATACAAGTTAGGGTTTTACTTAGAAAAATAGGGGTAAATAAAAAGGTAACCACAAAAAGGAATATCAATTCCATAACTCAAGAAAAAAGCCAAGAAAAACGTAACGACTCAATAAACACAAAGTTAAACATTATGAAAATGAGGATCTCACAAGCTACTAAGAAAAACGTCTCAGCACAAAAAAGCATGTGGAAAAATGAAATGGCCAACAACACACATAAAAAGGCATCAAAATGACAGCACTAAAAACTTACTTATCTATAATTACGCTGAATGTAAATGGACTAAATGCACCAATAAAGAGACAGAGAGTCACGGACTGGATAAAAAAACACGATCCATCTATATGCTGCCTACAAGAGACACACCTTAGACTTAGAGACACAAACAAACTAAAACTCAAAGGATGGAAAAAAGTATATCAAGCAAACAATAAGCAAAAAAGAAGAGGAGTAGCAATATTAATTTCTGACAAAATAGACTTTAGACTTAAATCCGCCACAAAGGATAAAGAAGGACACTATATAATGATAAAAGGGACAATTGATCAGGAAGACATAACCATATTAAATATTTACGCACCTAATGACAGGGCTGCAAGATACATAAATCAAATTTTAACAGAATTGAAAAGTGAGATAGACACCTCCACATATATAGTAGGAGACTTCAACACACCACTTTCGGAGAAGGACAGGACATCCAGTAAGAAGCTCAATAGAGACACGGAAGACCTACTTACAACAATCAACCAACTTGACCTCATTGACTTATACAGAACCCTCCACCCAACTGCTGCAAAATATACTTTTTTTTCTAGCGCACATGGAACATTCTCTAGAATAGACCACATATTAGGGCATAAAACAAATCTTTGCAGAATCCAAAACATCGAAATATTACAAAGCATCTTCTCAGACCACAAGGCAATGAAGCTAGAAATCAATAACAGAAAAACTAGGGAAAAGAAATCAAATACTTGGAAAATGAACAATACCCTCCTGAAAAAAGACTGGGTTATAGAAGACATCAAGGAGGGAATAAGGAAATTCTTAGAAAACAACGAGAATGAAAATACTTCCTATCAAAACCTCTGGGACACAGCAAAAGCAGTGCTCAGAGGCCAATTTATATCGATAAATGCACACATACAAAAAGAAGAAAGAGACAAAATCAGAGAACTGTCCCGACAACTTGAGCAAATAGAAAGTGAGCAACAAAAGAATCCATCAGGCACCCGAAGAAAACAAATAATAAAAATTAGAGCTGAACTAAATGAATTAGAGAACAGAAAAACAATTGAAAGAATTAACAAAGCCAAAAGCTGGTTCTTTGAAAAAATTAACAAAATTGATAAACCATTGGCTAGACTGACTAAAGAAAAACAGGAAAGGAAACAAATAACCCGAATAAGAAACGAGAAGGACCACATCACAACAGAACCAAATGAAATCAAAAGAATCATATCAGATTACTACATAAAATTGTACTCTAACAAATTTGAAAACCTAGAAGAAATGGATAAATTCTTGGAACAACACTACTTACCTAAACTAACACATACAGAAGTAGAACAACTAAATAGACCCATAACAAAAAAAGAGATTGAAATGGTAATCAAAAAACTCCCAACAAAAAAAAGTCCTGGCCCAGATGGCTTCACTGCAGAGTTCTACCAAACCTTCAGAGAAGACTTAACACCATTACTATTGAAGGTATTTCAAAGTATAGAAAAAGACGGAATACTACCCAACTCATTCTATGAAGCCACCATCTCCCTGATACCAAAACCAGGTAAAGACATTACAAAAAAAGAAAATTTTAGACCTATATCCCTCATGAACATAGATGCAAAAATCCTTAATAAAATTCTAGCCAATAGAATCCAACAACACATCAAAAAAATAATTCACCCTGATCAAGTGGGATTTATACCAGGTATGCAAGGCTGGTTTAATATCAGAAAAACCATTAATGTAATCCATCACATAAATAAAACAAAAGACAAAAACCACATGATCTTATCAATTGATGCAGAAAAGGCATTTGACAAAGTCCAACACCCATTTATGATAAAAACTCTCACCAAAATAGGAATTGAAGGAAAATTCCTCAACATAATAAAGGGCATATATGCAAAGCCAACAGCCAATATCACTCTAAATGGAGAGAACCTGAAAGCATTTCCCTTGAGAACGGGAACCAGACAAGGATGCCCTTTATCACCGCTCTTATTCAACATCGTACTTGAAGTCCTAGCCAGGGCAATTAGGCTAGACAAAGAAATAAAGGGTATTCAGATTGGTAAGGAGGAAGTAAAGCTATCACTATTTGCAGATGACATGATCGTATACATGGAAAACCCTAAGAAATCCTCCAGAAAACTACTGAAACTAATAGAAGAGTTTGGAAGAGTCTCAGGATATAAAATAAACATACAAAAATCACTTGGATTCCTCTACACCAACAAAAAGAACACCGAAGAGGAAATAACCAAATCAATACCATTCACAGTAGCCCCCAAGAAGATAAAATACTTAGGAATAAATCTTACCAAGGAAGTAAAAGACCTATACAAAGAAAACTATAAAACTCTGCTACAAGAAATTCAAAAGGACACGCTTAAATGGAAAAACATACCCTGCTCATGGATAGGAAGACTCAACATAGTAAAAATGTCTGTTCTACCAAAAGCCATTTATACATACAACGCACTTCCAATCCAAATACCAATGTCATACTTTAAGGGAATAGAGAAACAAATCACTAACTTCATATGGAAAGGAAAGAATCCCCGGATAAGCAAAACATTACTGAAAAAGAAGAAGAAAGTGGGAGGCCTCACCCTACCTGATTTCAGAACCTATTATATAGCTACAGTAGTCAAAACAGCCTGGTACTGGTACAACAACAGGCACATAGACCAATGGAACAGAATTGAGAATCCAGATATAAATCCATCCACGTATGAGCAGCTGATATTTGACAAAGGACCAGTGTCAGTCAATTGGGGAAATAATAGTCTTTTTAACAAATGGTGCTGGCATACCTGGATATCCATTTGCAAAAGAATGAAACAGGACCCATACCTCACACCATGCACAAAAACTAACTCCAAGTGGATCAAAGACCTAAACATAAAGACTAAAACGATAAAAATCTTGGAAGAAAAAATAGGATCTACCCTAGGAGCCCTAATACAGGGCATAAACAGAATACAAAACATTACCAAAAATGATGAAGAGAAACCCAATAACTGGGAGCTCCTAAAAATCAAACACCTATGCTCATCTAAAGACTTCACCAAAAGAGTAAAAAGACCACCTACAGACTGGGAAAGAATATTCAGCTATGACATCTCAGACCAGCGCCTGATCTCTAAAATCTACATGATTCTGTCAAAACTCAACCACAAAAAGACAAACAACCCAATCAAGAAGTGGGCAAAGGATATGAACACACATTTCACTAAAGAAGATATTCAGGCAGCCAACAGATACATGAGAAAATGCTCTCGATCATTAGTCATTAGAGAAATGCAAATTAAAACTACGATGAGATTCCATCTGACACCAACTAGACTGGCATTAATTCAAAAATCACAAAATAATAAATGTTGGAGAGGCTGCGGAGAGACTGGAACTCTCATACACTGCTGGTGGGATTGTAAAATGGTACAACCACTGTGGAAATCCATCTGGCGTTATCTTAAACAGTTAGAAATAGAACTACCATACAAACCAGAAATCCCACTCCTCGGAATATACCCTAAAAATACAAGACCCTTCACACAAACAGATATATGCACACCCATGTTTATTGCAGCTCTGTTTACAATAGCAAAAAGCTGGAAGCAACCAAGATGTCCATCAACGGACGAATGGGTAAATAAATTGTGGTATATTCACACAATGGAATACTACGCATCGATAAAGAACAGTGACGAATCTCTGAAACATTTCATAACATGGAGGAATCTGGAAGGCATTATGCTGAGCGAAATGAGTCAGTTGCAAAAGGACAAATATTGTATAAGACCACTATTATAAGATCTTGAGGAATAGAAAAAACGGAAAAGAACACATACTTTTGTGGTTACAAAGGGGGGAGGGAGGGAGGGAGGGAGGGAGAGGGCTTTTTATTGATCAATCTGTAGATGGGAACTGCTTTGGGTGAAGGGAAAGACAACACTCAAAACAAGGAAGGTCAGCCTAATTGGACAGGATTAAAAGTAAAGAGGTTTCCGAGATAAAATGAAAGCTTCAAAGGATAGCGAAGCAGGGGCTGGGGTCTGGGGAACTTGGTTTGAGAGGACTTCTAAATCAATGGGCAAAACAATTCTATTATGAAAACACTCTGCATCCCACTTTGAATTGTGGCACCTGGGGTCCTAAATGCCAACAAGCAGCCATCTAAAATACATTAATTGGTCTCAACCCACCGGGAGCAAAGGCAAAGGAAGAACACCAAGGTCACACGACAACTAAGAACCCAAGAGACAGAAAGGGCCACTTGAACCAGAGACCTACAATATCCTGAGACCAGAAGAACAAGTTGGTGCCCGGCCACAATCGATGTCTGCCCTGTCAGGGAGCACAAGAGACAACTCCTGAGGGAGCAGGAGACCAATGGGATACAGACCCCAAATTCTCATTAAAAGACCACACCTAATGGTATGATTGCGACTAGAGGAATCCCAGAGACAATGCTCCCCAGAACTTCTGATGGCACAGGACAGGAACCAACCCCGAAGACAAATCATCAGGCATGAAAAGGACTGGTCAGTGGGGGGGAGAGAGATACTGATGAAGAGCGAGCTAATTAAATCAGGTGGACACGGGAGAGTGTGTTGGCAACTCTTGACTGGAGGGGGGATGGGAAGATAGAGAGAGATGGAAGAAGGTAAAATTGGCACGAAACGAGAGACTGTAAGGGCTGACTCAATAGGGGGAGAGCAAGTGGGAGAAGGGAGTAAGATGTATGTAAACCTACATGTGACAGACTGATTGGAATGGTAAATGTTCACTTGAAGCTTAATAAAAATTAAAAAAAAAAAAAAAAAAATGACTTGATTAGAGATTTCTGGTCCAGATAAGGTAGCATTAGAGTGTTGGTCTGTACTCGTCCCTGCTAAACACAATTATAAACCCTGAAATTGTGCAAAAGACAACCAAAACTAGACTCTGATAGCAAAAACTTTGCCCTCCACCCAAGACAAATGGTAAGTGCTAAAGCAGCATGTATTGCTTTTGCATCTTCCTCAGTATCTCAAAAGCTCAGCTAGATCGTGTCAACTAGGCAAAGTTCAAAGGAAACAAAATAGTGATTGAAAAAATCACTGCCCAGCTATATAAAAATGGACACAATCTCCTTGGAGGAGTCAAGAATGGGCTATGCTATACAAAAGCAGCTTAAAAAATATTCTTACAGTACACTGAGGATTTTTGTGTTTTGTTTACTATTATGTTTAGTTCTATATACACCCAAGTACCATTATTTTCAAGCCTAAGTGCTTTAAAATATTGACAGGGGAATACTGTAAGCACTAAATCATGTTCATGACTCTACCAGGTGTGGGCAGGAACTGAGGAGGCTGACAAAGCTCTGTTAGCCACAGGCTGTGGGAACGTGGCCCCTGATCCCATCATCACACCGAAAAACACATTCACTGCTGTGTTCCAGGCTCAGGGGGCTCCAGCTCAGGGCTTCTCTGCATCCTTTGTAAGCCGTAAGTAGCACTAAAGCCTGAAAAGTCCTTGAAAGCTCATACCTGCCACAGTCAGCCCTGGGGAGCAGTGGGACAGCTGGACCAGGAATGGCTGGAACCAGGAGCTGAAGAAGAAGAATAGGGTTGCCTAAAGCATGGGCAGGTTACGAAATCCTTACTTCAAATATCAGTGACAATGGAATTAAATTCAATAGTAGGTCAATTGGTAAATGATATAAAAGACATGAGTGCCGCTAAAAACCAGTTGCCATTGGATCTGTTCTAATGGTGACCCCATGTGTGTCAGAGTAGCACTGTGCTCTGTAAGGTTTTCAATCGCTGTTTTTTTTGGAACTAGATCTCTAGGCCTTTCTTCGGAGACACCTCTGGGTAGACCCAGCTTCTGGCCATTTGGTTAGCAACTGAGCACATTAACAATTTGCACCACCCAGGGGGTCCTATGAGTGCCACTAGCCAAAGTCTAAAAATAAGCCTAAAACCCCAAGTGGGGCAGGCATTCAGCAGGAACTCAGGAGGCCAGTGACTAGGAGACACCAGTGTGCCTGGTATGTGGCACATTCACTACCTGCCTTAAAATCACTTGGGGAGCTTTGAAAACACATAGATTATTGGGCTGCATCCCAGACTCAACTGAATTCAGAATTTCCATGTGTGGGGGCTAGTAACTGGCATGTTTTAGCTCTCACACATATGATTCTCATGCTCTGTAAACTTTGGAAGACATTTCCTTTAGGATTTTTTGTTTCTTAAGTCAGTACATGGGTCCACTTCTCTGGGTACTGAACACGAATTAGTTTGGTGGGAAACGTAGTGGTTTTCAAGATGGATAAGCAATGGTGTGTGCTGGTTGATGGAATTAAATCAAGGAGCCACTAATTGTAAATGACTGTTTAGGAAAAAGTTTGATGAGCGGAATTAGGGGTAATAATGCAGTAAACAGATATTTTAGACAAGAATAAAAGAATGAGGGTAGTGTAAAGGAAGCAGTAGAGGACAACCCAGACCTAATCTTAGATTTTCCATTGGTTTGCTTATGGTATGTGTATTTATGTGTTTTTATGTGCAAAAAAAAAAATTTTTTTTCTTTTAATGTGCATTTTAATATCAGTTTAGAAGGATACAGATATTTTCATACTTGATAGATCAGGGAGTGATGTGGTTATATGATAACAAATCTCATTTGAGTGGTAAAAAAATATTTCTCATTATTTCTGAGATGAGGAATTCTCATTAAATGAGAGTTTAATGAGTTGGGATTATGGCAGTAAATTCAACTTTTTTTTTCTATGTAACTGTTATTCTTATGGCCACATTACAAGGGTGTTTAACATGATTTTCTAATAAGAATAACACAGTTTTAAAACATGAAATGTATGAAGTATTGACCAGGTGCTAATCACTTTTCATTAGTTTTTTCTTTATCTACATGAATTATATTGAGCCTTTGCTAATTTATCCTTTCTTGAATATCTTACAATGAAGTGATTTGCAGTAAAATTTCTACTACTTAACCCATAAAACTCTATAGCCTTTCCTAAAGCTATATATGATATTCTCATTTTGCATGTGTATTTTTAAATCAGAGATTCATCCTCTTAGTTATTGCTTCTTCCATTTGAAGTATCTCAAGGAATTATGCTGTAGAGAACTTAGGAAATTTGAGTCTTTCCTTCACTGGTAAAATTGATACTATATGTGAGAACAAATGCTATGATAACACTCTTTTGTTCCCTGTAGGATGTGGAAGTAATTTCACTGATCCTTCAGGTTACATTATTTCTCCAAACTACCCAAAGCATTATGACAACAATATGAATTGCACCTACATCATTGAGGCTGATTCTCACTCCGTGGTCCTCTTGACTTTTGTGACTTTTCATTTGGAAGGTAAGTATGTTCTTTAATATATGAATGAGTAGTCATTAGTCCAGGGCAAGCAGGCAGAGATATCCTAAAATCACCATATAAAGAAAATATTAAAAATATGTTACCAAAAAAACAAACCAAGCCTATTGCTGTGGAGTCAATTCTAACTCATAGTGACCTACCCACACAGTGCCAGTGCCCTCGAGTTGATTCCAACTCCTAGTGACCCTATAGGACGGAATAGAACTGCCCCATTAAGTTTCCAAGGAGCACCTGGCGAATTCAAACCACCAACCCTTTGGTTAGCATCCTTAGCACTTAACCTGTAAACTTTATTAAAAAACCATCCAGTATTGTAAGAACACCTATACTGTTCTATATATTCCATCCAGGAGTATAAAAATAATTCAGCAGCTTTAAGAACACAAACAGCACATAAATGGACCAAAGAAAATAAGTTTAAAGTGTATTACGTGTTAAAAAGTTTTTAAAAATTTATTCATTTTCTTTCACACTCTACGCAATATGTGCACACACCCACATCCACATGCATGTGCATAGTATAAACTAACCAGCAAGAGAAATTGTCTTGCTGAGTCCAAATAGCTGCTCAATAATGTTAAATGAGCAAGTGAATAGTAGTGTTAGATATTTGCTGGCTGGAGGGTGAATGACAATAGATACAACTTGATGTTTAATGGATACTATGACACTTCAAAAAAGGGGCCCTGGTGGCACAGAGGTTAAGTACTCGGCTATTAACCAAAAGGTCAGTAGTTCAAACCCACCACCTACTCCACAGGAGAAAGATGTGGCAGTCTGCTTTCCTAAAAATTACAGCCTTGGAAACCCTGTGGGGCAGTCCTACTCTATCCTGTAGGGTCACTAGGAGTTGGAATTGACTCAACAGCATCAAGTTTGGTTTTAACGGGTATGGCACTTCAGAAGAGAGATCCCTTCAAATATATTAGTTTTTTTTTTTTTAACAAATTCACTTTCTATTTTAAAACTGCAGTTGGTCTGTCAATTTGTCAAGATACTGCTGTATAATCAAAGTTTCTTTCTGTTTGGGTTGGTCTCCTATGGCAGTGAAAAGTTAAACTTAGCAAGATGTTCTACATTATTCAACATCTGGGAAACTTTATGTTTAATAAAAATAAAAATGACATGTCAGTGCTCATATATTGATAAATTACACAAAGCCTCTCTTGTTTTCCCCTTTTTCTATGACCTCACCACCATTTCCTACATCTCTACAGTCGTATTTTCTGGCACATGTGTTTGATAGAGATTGCCAGATATAAATTGATGCATGTCACTGTCAAGCTGGAATAAAAAGTAAAATATAATCTTTTCAGCATTGGCTAGCACAAAATCCCAGTGATATAAAAAGATGTTCATGATATACAAACTCTTGGGGGGGGGGCGGGGAGAGTTTTAAAACACTATGTCTGATGTCATCTAGTTTTCTATTTGAAATAATATACATATGACAAATAGCCGGAATACTATTAAGCAGTGTGTTAAGAGTTATGCCTGGACTGATGATCTTTATTTTCTTCTTTATACCTTTTGTGTTATTTTTATAATCAGGAAGAAAGTTATTTTAGAAGGAGGGAAAAGGAGAACATGCTATGTGGCTAGGGCTTTTCATCGGTATGTGCATTTGTTCTCATTAAATAATAAACGCGAGAATGCCAAGTGTCAACAGAGTTCATATAGACAAAGAAAAAAAAAGAAAGGCTGGTAAATATACTATAAAGCCACAAAAGGCACTGCCAGGCCCAGTGGCATCTGTGTTATTACAGTGGAACTACTCTGACCCCAAACAGTAGCCTCCTGAGCTTAGTTGACTGGGTGGGAGCAAGGGAAAAGCATCCTCTGGACTGCCTGACGTGTGTCGGGCGTGGTGGGAGAGGGCACAGCATTTTAGGGTGGGTCTTCGTCCCAGGTCCGCCACCTCCTAGACAGGTAACTTTGTGCAAGGTGCTTGATCTTTCTTCCTAATAATCGCTTTCCTTTTTTTAAAATTGTTGTTGTCGTTAGCTGCTGCAGAGTCAGCCGCTGACTTATGGTGACCCCATGCACAACTGAACTCAATGCTGCCCTGTCGTGTGCCATCCCCATGATCACTTGTGGACTGGACCATTGTGATCCAGGAGGTTTTCACTGGCTAATTTTCAGAAGTAGATTACCAGGCCTTTCTTCCTAGGCCATCTTAGCCTGGAAGCACCGCTGAAACCTGGAACAGGTTTCAGTATCATAGTGACATGAAAGCCCCCACTGATAGGCACAAGGGTTATGAAAGTGAGATAATGCCTGTAGAAACGTATTTCATGAACTGCAATTCATCATAGTGGCCATTGTTTTTGTTATTTCTGCTGTTACTTTTCAGGATCTCCAGGTGTGCCTGTATACAAGTTGTCTGAGCGCAGATACGTGTTTTTGCCAGATTAAGTGATTTCTACTTCCACTAATGAATTTGCTAACCTTCAACCAATTGAAGAGACTGATCTGTGTGTGTGTTTGTGTGTAACATGGTTCCCTTATGATAATGTCTTGTGACATTTTCAGTGTTATAAGTACTCAGCATTTTCAAACTGCTAAGGGAATAATTTCTGGCTGTATAGTAATTGAATTGTGATGGTTCCCAAATAGGGCAACATTAATCAAATTTATTTTAAAATGAGGCTATCATCACTATTTTATCAATACCAGAATTTCCTGAATGCCATCAACAAGCTAGGGATTTTTTAACTATGTTAAAAATAGCCTTTCTGCAGCCCTTCTAAAGCAAGCCTGGGGGGAGTAATGTGCAGCATAGTGGATAAAACTGAAGAATTGCTCTCAAGGAAGGTCACAGCCTCATTGCAGGACCACTGACCTTTCCAACTGCCATACGTGGTAGGAACTGTTTCGGAGAGAACTCATTCAAATGATTAAGCATTTCTGAGCCCAAATACCAGCAGAGCAACTGTTGGCTTCAGCAGAGACTAGGATTACCAGTCTATTGTTTTGTGAGCTATTAGCACAAAGGGTGGAATTGGCAAGGGAAAGATGGGCTACCCTAGGCTGCATAATACTACAGGGAAACACGTTTGTCCATACGTTGTGCCACTGAACACTGACCACTGGCTAGGAAAGGTTTACTGGAAATTTGGGCAATTATACTGATTATTGAACCATGCACTGTGTTTTCTTTACTAGAAGGTTAAGAAGGTTCAGTGGCCCACTTTCCACTTAAATAAGTTGCTCTAAAAGTGTACTATGTTACCTTATGTTGGCATAAGTTTTTCTAGCCTTCTCATTATTATTACATTTCTAATACTAATCATTCTACAAGATTTTATAGAATATAGAACTACCGGCTTCTCGTCCTTTCTGTATAATCACCATTACAGTATAAAATTCCAATGAAATCCATCAAAAGACAGAGAAGAAATTTCCATTTGAACATTTAAAAGGCAGCTTTTTTCATTTCTGAATTTAACCTCAAGATCTTAACAGTATCTTCAAAAGTTAAAAAATAGAGAGTTAAATTCAAAATGTTCCTTTTGGTCAAAAATAAAACACCAGGAACAATCAAAAAAAAAAAAAAAAGGTGAGAGAGAAACTATTAATGCTGTGCTTATTTTGGAATTAACTAAAAAAAAATTTTTTTTGGAATTAGGTATTATTAAATAAATGGTTACTTCATTTTCCTAAATATTTAATGGGCTGAAAGTACATTTTTTTGCATTCTCATGATTCATGTGGCCAAGTAGACACCCCAAGCTGCTGGAGAAATTATAGATGCAGTTTTTTCACTTAATAGATAAAGAAACCAACTTTATATGGAAAGAAAAGAGGCCCCAATGAGCAAAGCATTATTGAAGAAAAAGAACAAAGTAGGAGAGGAGACCTCACACTACCTTATCTCAGAACCTACTATACAGCCACGGTAATGGAAACAGCCTTGTACTGGTACAAGGACAGACACATAGACCAATGGAATAGAATTGAGAACCCAGGTATAAATCTAATGATTTGGCTGATCTTTGACAAAGGACCAAAGTCCATTAAATGGGGAAAAGATAGTCTTTTTAACAAATGGTGCTAGCAAAACTGTATGTCCCTCTGTAAAAAAAAAAAAAATGAAATAAGACCCATAATTCACATCATACACAAAAATTAACTCAAAATGGATCAAAGACCTAAATACAAAACAAAAATGATAAAGATCACGGAAGAAAAAATAAGGACAATGCTGGGGGGCCCTAACACATTGCTAACCATGCGGAAACACTGGAAGAGAAACTGGATAATTGGGAGCACCTTTTTTTTTTTACACCATCACTAATGCTTATGTTCATCCAAAGACTTCACCGAAAGAGTAAAAACAGACCCTGTAGACTGGGAAAAAAATTGGCTACAACATGTTCAGCAAGGGTCTAAGCTCTAAAATCTAGAGTACTTCAACACCTCGATAACAAAAACACAAATAATCCAATTAGAAAATGAGTGAAGGATATGAACAAACACTTCACTAAAGAAGACACTCAGGCAGCTAACAGTCACATGAGGAACTGCTCACAATCATTAGCCATTTGAGAAATGCAAATCAAAAGTACAATGAGATACCATCTCACCCTCACATTACCAGCACTAATCAAAAAAGAAAAAGAAAATAGCAAACATTGGAGAGGTTACAGGGAGACTGGAACTCTTTTGTGGGAATGTAAAATGATACAGTCACTATGGAAAACAATATAGTGCCTCCTTAAAAAGCTAGAAATAGAAATACCATGCCATCCAGCAATCACACTCTTAGGAATATATCCTAGAGAAATAAGAGCTGTCACACGAATAGACATATGCATACCCATGTTCATTGCAGCATTATTCACAAGAGCAAAAAGATGGAAACAACCTAAGTGCCCATCAACAGATGAATGGATAAACAAATTACGATACATACACACAGTGGAATACTACTCAATGATAAAGACCAATGACAAATCCGAGAAACATCTCACAACACGGATGAATCTGGAGGGCATTATGCTGAGTGAAATAAGTCAATTACGAAAGGACAAATATTGTATGAGACCACTATTCTGGAAACCAAGAAAAGGTTTACACACAGAAAAAGAACATCTTTGATGGTTATGAGGGACAGGAGGGTTGGGGAGGGGAAATCACTAACTAGATAGTAGACAAATGTTAACTCTTGTGCAGGGAAAGACAACACACAATATAGGGGAAGTCAGCACAACTTGACCAAGGCAAAGTCATAGAAGCTTCCTAGATACATCCAAACACCTTGAAGGACCAAGTTCCTGGGGCTGAGGGCTGGGGACCATGGTCTCAGGGGACATCTGTGTCAAGAGGCATAACATAGTTCATAAAGAAAATGTTCTACATTCTACTTTGGTGAGTACTATCTAGGGTCTTAAAAGCTTGCAAGCAGCTCTCTAAGATACATCTATTGGTCCCATCATGTTTAGAGCAAAGGAGATGAAGAAAGCCAAAGACACAAGGAAAATATTCATCTAAAGGACTGATGCATCACATGAACCACAGCTTCCACCAGCCAAAGCCTAGAACTAGATGGTGCCCAGCTACCACCACTGACCACCCTGATAGGAATCACAAGAGAGTCCTAGACAGAGCTGCAGAAAAATGTAGAAAAAAATTCAAATTCCAAAAAAAAAAAAATCAAACTTACTGGTCTGACAGAGAGTGGAGGAACTCCCAGACTGTGGTCCCTAGACACCCTGCTAACTCAGAACGGAAGCCTCTCCTGAAGTCCACATTTCAGCCAAAGATTAGACAGGCCTATAAAACAAACAATAACACATGTGAGGAATGTGCTTCTTAGTTCAATCAAGTATATGAACCAAATGGGCAATACCTGCCCAACAGCAAAGGTGAGAAGGCAGGAAGGTACAGGAAAACTGGGTGAATAGACACAGAGAATCCAGGGTGAAAAGAGAAAGGGGGAGAGTGCTTACACTTTGTAGGGATTGCAACCAATGTCACAAAACAGTTTGTGCATAAATTTTTGAATGAAAAACTAATTTGTCATGTAAACTTTCACCTAAAACTAAAAAAAAAAAAAGATAAGTTACTTAGTAGACGAGGTCACCTAAGAAAAGACAATGCCTTGTATGTCTTCATTTTTCCATCTTTGAAATTGGGTAATAACACTGACTCACCTTGGTGATTTTTTTTTTTCACCTTGGTGATATCGAGGGGCTTAGAAATTCTTAACTAAAAAATCCTACATGTAAGCAAATTCTAAACTTATTTTTTGTCATATCCAGTTGATAATAATTGGGTTCTAGAGATAGATAGATGATAGATTAGATAGATAGAGAGACAGACAGACAGACAGAGAGGTAGATAGATAGATAGCTGCTATTGAACTTGTGGTTCACACGGTCCATTAGTCCTTTAGATGAATATTTTCCTTGTGTCTTTGGCTTTCTTCATTCTCCTTTGCTCCGAACGTAATGGAACCAATAGATGTATCTAAAATAGATGCTCACAAGCTTTTAAGACTCCAGACACTACTCACCAAAATAGAATGTAGCACATTTTCTTCATGGAGACATTACATACATCAGAACGAAACGTCACTCCTTCTTGCATAGCCTCCTTCACTATCACTATTGCTGAGGCTACTGTACCAATCCATCCCACCAAGGGCCTGCCTTGCTCTCATTGGCCCTCTATTTCACAAAACATGATGTCCTCCCCCAGTGGTAGATCCCTCTGATGACTTGTCCAAAGCAAGTGAGTCGGACAATGTTCTGTTGCAACACATAAGGTTTTCATTGGCTAATTTTTGGAAGTAGACTGCCAGGCCTTTCTTCCTAGTAAGTGGTAGTCTGAAGGCTCCAATGAAACTTGTCCATCTTGGGTGACCCTCCTGATATTTGAAATACAGGTAACATAGCTTCTAGGATCATAGCAACAATCAAGCCACCGTGGTATACCAAACTGACAGATGTGTGGGATGAGTGGTGGAGTAGCATGATGTAAATAAAACGAAGAGCACCAGAAGGGAATATAATTTCACTCATTCTCTGAGTTTAGAATTTGCTTAGACATAGGGTTTTTAAGTTAAAACCTCCAAGAGGAACAAGGCTAGAGTTTCAGAGCAGCCAGGTGAGAAGTTCCATCTGTTTGCCTGGATTCTCTTTATCTTAGATTTCCTGGTTTACAGGCTACATGTAATATAAAGCTAAAAGGAAAAAGTAGAGACCATTGAGTTCTGCCTGTTACTTATTTCACATTTCAACCCGTTTAATCTAAGTTAAAAAAAAAAAAAAGCTGAAGTGGCATTAGTCAACTTCTTACCATTTCTTCTCTTTGCTTTTTCAATTGTTTCTAAGGAATTCAAAATTTAGGTACATTTCAAAATGCATAATTTTAGAAAGAATTGGACAATGGTTCTATAGAAAGAGTTCCTATTGATATTTTATTCAAATTGCCAGAGCACTGCAGGAGATAGTTTCCTGTCTATTAGATTCCTTGCTTTCCTGTTACCAGCTGTACTCAAACTTGCTGTGTTGTAAGCCTTTGGCCATCAAACTGGAATTTAGTTCTATATTAAGACAAACTTCTCCTTCCCCCTAAATCATTCTTCCATTGCTACTCAGAGAAAAGTTAGACAGATAACAGATCCCAGTCATTGCTGGCCCCTAATTCAGGTACCTCTCCCTAGAACCCTCTTCCACTTTTACAATATAAAAATAATTCAACCAAAAGGATTTCTCTGTATCTCTTGTCTTCTCTAGCACTCTATGACTCTGAAGAGGAATTGCAGTCTGACTCTAAATTCTACAGGTTTTATTGTTTGTGGAGTTACTGATCCTTGGTTTCTTTTTAGTTCTATCAAAGTTCTTGGAATGATGATGGAATTCAGAATTGGACATTGCACTGTAATAGGACCTGAGAATGATATAATACAAAAAACTATATTTCAATACCTTGCATAGAACCTTACCCATTTAAAACAATAAAAATATTTTACACTTTTTTTGTAATGATGCAAAATAGTCATAAGAACAGATCATGGAAAATCATTTTATAGCTTAGGGATTTCAGCAGTAAACATACATTAAATCATTGACTGATCACAGAATTAAGAATGTCTGTAATCCACTGTCCCATGACATGGGCTCTACCCATACTGGATTACACCTCAACAGAAAGAAAACAAAAATCCTCACAACTGGACTAGTAAGCAGTATTGTGATAAACGGAGAAAACATTGATGTTGTCGAGGATTTCATTTTACTTGGATCTGCAATCAATGCCCATGGAAGCAGCAGTCAAGAAATCAAATGACCATATTGCATTGGGTAAATCTGCTGCAAAAGACCTCTTTAAAGTGTTAAAAAGCAAAGATTTCACTTTGAGGAGTAAAGTGTGCTTGACCCAAGCCGTGTTATTTTCAATCACTGCATATGCATGGAAAGCTGGACAATGAGTAAGGAAGATGGAAGAAGAATTGATGCATTTGAATTATCGCATTGGTGAAGAATATTGAATACATCATGGACAGCCAAAAAAACAAACAAATCTGCCCTGGAAGAAGTGCAGCCAGAATGCTACTTAGAAGCAAAGATGGCAAAACTTTGTCACATACTTTGAATATGTTTCTAGGAGGGGCCAGTCGCTAGAGAAAGACATCATGCTTGGTAAAGTACAGAAAAAAAAAAAACTGGTGTCATCGAAAGTAGAGGGTCAGCAAAAAAGAGGAAGACCCTCAACAAGATGGATTGATACAGTGGCTGCAACAAAGGGCTCAAACATAGCAACGATTGTGAGTATGGTGAAGGACCAGGCAGTGTTTTGTTCTGTTGTACTTAGGGTCACTATGAGTTGGAACTGACTCAGCAGCATTTAATAACAACAACCACAACACTCCTTGAGAAACTGTTTTTAAACTTTGACTAAGTTCTCTCCCTAGGGGATAGTCATTCCTAATTACATTTAAATTATACTCTATTTGAGAGTTTTATGTATATTTTGATTATTTATGAATTGGCTCCTCCATAATTATGGGAAAGTATTTAATATCATTATTTTCTCATGTGTGTGGTCTTATCACCAAGCATCTTCTCATTGAAGGACTGGATTAACATCTTCGGTTGAGGTGATATGTAGAGCTTGAGAACAACACGTGTGTGTGTACAATCACTTGATGCTCAATAACATTCTCATATACCATTTTGTGGCATATCACCTTGCCCACGCTGATATGTTCTTAGACTGTAGGTAATTTTATCAAATTCCGGCATTATATAGGTAGATGTTTGATATCTTATGGGAAAAAAATGGAAGAGCATCCTACCTTAAAGAATTGCCTACTGGTAAAAGATACAGGAATGTTTTAATACATGATGAAACTGGCCAAAAGTCTTAACTTTTACATTTACTGAATCAGGTTGTACCTATGAGCAGATTTGATATTCTATTGCCATGTAGAAAAAAATTATAAATCACCCCACAACTCCACCCATTTCCTCCCAGCACATATTCTTATTGTTGAACACAAGCCTTTTCTTGACAGTTACTAAGTTTTGATTGTGTCTCAAGATACCATTGCTATTTCATGGATGAACTTTCTGTAATTCAGCTATTCTATCTGTTTAATTAATTACTCCATAATAAAGAATACAGAAGTCTTTACCTTATGTTTTATATAACTTTTTCCATAATTTTCTAAGACAACCACCCTTTTAATAGTCTATATCACTAGGCCAACAACTTAAATGCTAGCTCTCTAATAATTAAAGGACGCGTGCCTGGCAGGCCATTGAAACTAATGTGGGAGCAACATATTTATCTAGCATGAGCACTATGTTCTTTCATTCTGTGATTTTCATTTCACAACTTTATACATTGTTGCTGGCCAAAGCTATTTCTATAATGAATGGATATATATACATATATTCAATACTCAAATCCATCTACTCTGCGTTTTTTAAAAATCTCAATAGAGCTTTTTGTGTCTTGAAGACACATGGAGGTTGTAACTTAGGTACATAATTTGGCCATATTCAAACCATGAATCAGAATTTAATCTATTTCTTTTTTCCCCTATTTTTCCCAACATTGTATTGCTTCTAATTGTATAATAAGGGCATTGAAGTTAAGTCTTTCACATTTTTAACTTTTAGGTTTATGCCCAGTTAGAAGCATTATATTCCAGGATTTTCAAAATAAGGGAACTCTTAGAGGTTAATTTAATAAATATATCTTGAATTAACACCTCATCATTTCTTCAAGCTGGATAGAAATTTAGCTAAGGTGGTACGTATGTTCCTAAAGGACTTAAATTTAAACTGTATAGATATTTTCCTATAACAATATCAATTTTCTCTAACATTATACTTACCCCAAAAAGAGGGTGTATTCTTTTATGTACATATATGTAAAAGATGAATAAGTCAAGATTCTTTTGGTTAAAAGTAATAGATTACTTCCAAGTTAGCTTAGGTACAAAGTAAAGTTTACAAGAAGGATGTTAGGTTATCTCAACTCCTTGAAGAAAGGGTTATGGGCTCCCAGGACAAGTGAAACCAGGAACAAGAATGCTTTTAAAACTCTCTTTTCCCCCTCTTTTGGATGCGTTCTGCTCGTTAACTTTATTTTCCTTTACTCTAGCCTGTTTAGTGACTTTCCTGGACTAATTTTGCAAATTACGTATTTTGTGTGTGGTCACTGAAGTCTCTGTTCAGATAGGTTAGTGGTTAGGTCATGATTAAACAGAGATTTACTAGACACCTGGAATCAATCAGTCTCCCAGTCTTTGCCAACGAGCTCTGTGTGCACATTGGGGCCCAACTTCAACACTCAGCCAGGCAGTTACAACTCTGACTTAGCTTTCCATTCCTGCTAGTGCAGAGACTTTCAGTCAGCCAGAGAAAAGTGCACGCAGCCTTCTCAGTCCTTATCTGAACAAGCGCAGAGACCTATGCATTCATGTGGCCTTCCAGAGTCCCAGGAATGTGTCAGAGTTTTTTTTAATCTTCTATGGACATCTCATTCATCAGCTTTTCCTTTCTGAAACTTCTTGGTTAGTCTATTGTTTGCCCCAACTGTTATGTACGTTTCAGGCGGCCTTGATGTTAAAACACTTGCCTGTAAATGTTTCTGACAAACACCCACCGAGGAGAGGCTTTTAGCACTGGGTGGGTTTTGAGTCAGCTCAAATAAAGACAATCCTTTTGGGTGGGGTCGTCTAGGGAACCACCAGACAAGTCAGATAATGACAGTTTGATGGGGGGAGACTTTAAAACGCTACAGCTCCATTCTGTTCCCTCTGATACGGGGGATGTAGACTATTATTTTGCAAGGCTACTGCTGAGATTGTGAGCAGGGGGTGGGCCCGGTGTAAATAAAAATGCCATAAAGCTAACTGTTCTTGTGGAGATCAACTGTTCTTCTTGAATAAACTCTTCCTGGTTTGCTGCAAACCTTTGCTTAATTTTTGGAGTTCTGAAAAAGTTTCTTTTGACCATTTTTGCCAGTTTTTAATTGCTTCTATGGAGGGTCAAATTTTGGAGGTCCTTACCTGCCGTTTTTGCTGACGTCCTCCATATGTTAGAATTTGATATATTCATTAAATACAATGAGTTTTCCTTAAATACAGTGTTTTAGAAGAATGCTTTAACCCTATGAAGACATTCATGATGTGTTACGTTAATAAAAATCAATTACAAAAGATTTTGCTGAGTATGATCCCAGTTATTTGTTAACAGTATATATTAACCTGTAAAGACAACTGGAGAGGTTATAGTAATAAAAGTCTTTTAATTTCTTATTTATTCTGTTTTGTATTTTTCTTATAAAACAAATATATATATATTTGTTTTATAATTGTGAAACAAAACAATGCTTTGTATTTTTAAATCACTAAACCCTTAAGCTAATATTGTTTGTATGAACATTTATAATGGTAGTTAAATAATCATTAAGGAATTTCTAATCATCTCTGCATGATAGGAGCCCCATAACTGTACAAAAACTTCAAGTCAAAGCAGGGTTTCTCAATTTTGTTCCAACTGACATTTGGGGCCAGATGACTTTTGCTGCAGTGGAGGAGGGTGGTCTGGGCACTGCCGGATGTTTAGGAGCGTCTCTCGTCTGCTGATTACATGCCTGCAGCATCCCCAAGTTGTAACAAATAAGACAAAAAAATACACTCAGATGTTGCAAAATGTGTCCTGGGAGACAAAATTACTCCCAGTTTTTAGGCACTGAGTTAAAGAAGCCATTTCATAAAGGAAAAAAAAAATCTGCATTATTTCAAAACGAGATTTATTTACTGTCGAGTTCTACTTGTTTTCTTATACCAGTCATTTCCTAACTAGGGTAAACCTCATTCCATCAGGAAACAAAGGTAAATATTCACTTACTAAAACATCCCTTGATTCTCAGTTTAATTTCTGTATCAAATGCATGAATCTTCATTACATTAGTGGTTTAATGTATGCATCATAAAGTTGTTTCTGATTATAACGTTGGTTGTTCCACGCTTTGTACAGCTCGCTCAGCCATTGCAGGCAGTTGTGCCAATGATGGACTGCATATCATTAGAGGTTACAGCTTATCTTCCTCACCGATTGCTACCCTGTGTGGTGAGGAGACCCTGGCTCCTATCTCCACCTCTGGTCCAATGCTACTTAACTTCTACTCTAATGCACACATCACAGACTTTGGATTCAAGTTTTCATATAGGATAACCTGTGAGTAGCCATAATGATGTAATTTGGCATTTTCTTTTTCTTCCTTATCTATCTACTTATTTATTATTTTTTGATGTGTGTGTAATTCATATAAGGAGATTTATTTGTGATTCATATTATCACCAACTTGAATCTTCAGAAGACTTTAAGAAAAAAAATTTCATTAGGTGACTGATTCAAAAATCTTTAGACAATTTCCCTTAAAAATAAGGGGGGGGGTGTGAACTTTGGCTAGAACTACTGTTTTGAAAATAAGATGGAGAACCAAGGTATTTATTTGGATAATGAGGTGCAAATGAACATCACTGCTATCTTTAGTTGTATGTACATTACGCATGGTATCTTTTTGGCATGGATTATCCAGATACCTGTTTCCCTTCCCCAAGGCACTTTGCTAATGTGAAAATCAATAGAAGAGAATATCTGTATGATTTTCCCTTAGGGAAGGATTTTTCCTTTCTTTTTAATAATGTGCAAAAAGCATAAGACCTAAAGAAAATGAAATGTGTGCAACTACGTTGTAATGTAAAAATTCGATGTATCAAAGTTAAAGTGAAGAGAAAGCCACAAACTGGCTAAAAATCATTGTAGCTACCAAGATCTTTTTATTCTTATAGACAATTTGATCTATGTGTATTTGGTATAATAAGATTGCATTTCCCTATTTTGAATAGGTAGTTGTTTTCTCTCCTTTAATAAACTTTTTTGCTTAGTTTGCTGACAACATTTTTACCACATCATCCCAACTTCAGTGAAATGGGCACCCATATCCTGCAAAATCTTTATTTTGCATCATCTTTACTTGACCAAACCCATTGCTAAAGATAGAATGTTAAAAAGTTTTCTTCCAAACAAATCGCTGTTCCCATCAGCAGAGAAGACTTGAAATGTTCATTTACTCCTGAAGAAAACTTTTGTAATTCATATACATTAGCTGCTATCTGAATCCTGACCCTCAGCATTTGTAAAGTATGAGTATGTATGCTTTTATAGGTTTATTGGCACAAACAATAGGTTTGAGCAAATAACATTTCTTTCCCCAAGTTATTGTATAGAGAAGGATTGCCTTTTTTTTTTTTAACTCTTTTTATGCAATTGCTACTTCGAAGATTTAAACTCTGCTTCACATTCTTCTAACTTTTTATCCCTTATTTTCCTAAAACAATGCATGCAAGTTTCAACATATCTATTACAAGATTCTCATTTAAAGAGTATAGTTTTTATTAAGACTTCACATCTTTACAATGTGCAAATTTGGAGTTATTTAAGCATTGGTAAGCTTTCAGAGACCACATGATTGCATACAAATGACATAGAGCCGTGTCTACGTAAACCTGACATTTAATCCACTACAGATGTGGCCAGGGGTCTGAGCACATGTATACTTATGGGCATATGGAGAATAGCTTTCCCTGCAAAGTGGGCTGAGCGGAGACCACGATAATATAAAGAACCTTAAATGGCAGCCACAATTTGTTTCTGATTTCTAACAGATGTAAATGGATACATCCATAGATGTGGAAATAGTGTCAAAGTATGCCAACCTCACTATAATTTTGAAGTTGTAATATAAAATAAACAAAGCCCTTCCTCACTGCACAGATCGGAGCACTTTGTACGTTAAGGACACATTTTGATCCTCCTTCAATGTAGACCAAGGAATAATGAGGCATTTTAAATTGTTTATAATCTGGCTTTATGATATTTTTATGGCTGTCATTTTCTTGACTAATAGCAGTAACTAAGGGCTCTGAGCTGTTGATTTCTGGAGTCAGGATGGGGAGCGGGCCTGTCTCTCATGCTTGTTGAAGACTAATAATACAAATTTGGACAAGTGTAGCTCTTCCTGGTCTCGCAACTCAATGGAAATACACAGGACCTGAGAATTAACGTATTTGACTCCACAGACGGAACCAAACCTGGAGGTACCAAAATGATTTCCAGGATTTCACTTGATAAAATTCTATCCTTAACAGAGGAGATTTGAATCTCAGAGTTATTTATAAACACAGTGACGGGATGTTTGAGTTGCTTTAAGAAAAATAAGTATTATCTCTCCTGTAGAAAAAAACAATAGTATAGAATATTTCAGAACTATCTTTCTACACGTAATAACTATTTTCTGCATATTCTCTTGTCTTCCATTGCAGCCTGTGGTGGTGTGTTCAACCTCTCCATTGGAATCATCCGGAGTCCCGCCTATTCGTACTCAAACTACCCTAACAATATGTACTGTTTGTATGTCATCACCGTTAGAGATGACAGAGTGATTCAAATCAAGTACGTAGGAAAAATTGACCTGCTTAATAAAAATCTTTTCAGCTCTATTCACAGAAAAGATATTCATTTACCGATAGAGAGCATTGATTCTCCTCAGAGGTCTGTCTATAAGGGAATCCAGAGGAAGGGGAGCAAGGCTTCTGCATAGCAGTAGGAAACTAGGAAACTGGCTTTCTACCCTCTGCAAGCAAATAGCTAAAGGGAAAGAACAGGCACTCCACCAGTTAAAATTTTTGTCATAATGTTCCCTTAGTTGCAATGGTGCTTCATATAATGGTTTGAAATCAAAGTGGGCAGCAAAGGCAAGAGAATGAAGTCTTCAGTTGTTGGGCATTTGTTGTATACAAGGAACTTGAATTAACACTTATTATCTTAATTAATTCTTTAAAAAGTCACGTAAGGTATATATTAATTTCTCGTTTCACCAACGAGAAAACTGAGGCTCAGAGACATCAAAATGAAAGAACACACACACAGCTAAACAAAGAGTTAAAATTTGAATCCGTGTTAGGTTTCCTCCAAAGATCATGTCCTTTCTGTTTCCCTATCTGTCTCTCAAATGATTCCCTTCTAACTACTTAAGAAATTTTTCTTTGTTCTTGTATCAGAACACATTTAAATTGGTTCTGTAAGAGATATCAGACATTCTTGCTAAAATTCTTCTCCTAATCCTACTTACCCCCAATTAAGGGAATGCAACCTCTGGCTCTCAGAGTGGTAAACAAAGCTCAAGACTGCTTTCATCTATGACAACATCTTTCTAATTCTGTTTCAGCGATACGCAGCATGGTATGGAAAACTCTGGAGGTCGAGATAGTTCATGGCACTATAGGATAGAAGCCTGAGGGGCTGGGACCACACCTCCTTCCCCTCCCCAATACATTTATGATCACTTTCTGCCCTAAACATTATAAACTCTCTGCAGTTTACCTCTAAGGGCCTCATACATCAAGTGGGGCCTTAGACTGTGAGACAGGTCTCGGCATGCCTGGTTTGGTTATGCATCGGTAAGTGGTCTTTTGTTTGGACCTTCAAGAAAATTGCAGATCCCACCTGGGCTATTTGTAAGGAAACAGTTCGTCCAAAAAAGCCCTGTAAATTCCAGGGACAAAAGAACAAACAAAAACAGCCAGACGGCTAGAAGGTCTATGAAGGGATCATCGGCCCAGGAATGGGAATATAAGCTCTTGCCATTTGCTGCTGGCACAGGGTTTATTTCTGGCGTGTGTAAGATTATAGTTGCTATATATATACATTGCTATACACACACATATATTTTATATATATGTATATTTATATATATTGCTGTGTAGTTGTGTGCTGTTGAGTTGATTCTGACTCATAGTGACCCCATAGTACAGAGTAGAATTACCCCATAGGGTTTCCAAGGCTGTAATCTTTACAGAAGCAGATCACCAAGTCTTTTCTCCCAGGAAGCCTCTGGTGGATTCAAACCACTGACCTTCCAGTTAGCAGCTGAGTGCCTAACTGTTGTGCCATCAGGGCTCTCCTTTTATTTATTTTTTAATGTATATGTATATATGTGTGTACATACAGCTATTGTTCTGCTTAAAAAAAATTTTTTTTTTAATCTTCTTTTACAAGACCATTAAGTGTTACATGTGGTAAAAAAAAAAAAAAAAATTTATTTTGATCTTCATCATCAGTTTGAAAAAAATCAACCAACAAATATCTGATTGATAAAAATCAACAGATCTTTTTTCTTAAGGTCCTGAAATGGAAGTATGCATTTTAATCATTAGATATTTTGAAAATCATTCCATATTATGTATTAATTATTCCAGCTTGTAAAAAAAAAAAAAAAAAAAACTGAGAAAGCAGAAGAACATACAAAAATGAGGAAAGGGTATAAAGGAATTTATACAACTTTTTGAAAGAAAATACACTGTAATAAACACCACCATAAAATCCAGAAGAAAACATATGTAGAAAACCTTGCTTGTTTGAGAGTTTCTTGAAATGACAAATGACATTTTTCCTTACTTGATATAGTTATAACTTGAATAGCTACTTAAAATGATAAAGCATAAGGCCAAGGTTAAAATGCGATGTTGGACCACATAGGAAAATTCGGGGACATATCTGTCAAGGCAGGTTATAAATGGTAACAAACACCCCCAAGGCACAGTAGTTTAACTCAATATGTTCATTTCTCACTCATGCTATGTGTCCAGTGGGGCCTGGCAAGGAAGCTCTGCTCATGGTGGTCACTCAGAGACCCAGGCTCATGGAAGTTTAATTTCTCCTGGTGCTTCCATGATTATCACTGCAGAGGAAGGGAATGTGGCAAATCAAGTAGTAGTTTTTAAAACTTGTTCCAAAAAGAAATACTTATGACTTTTGCTCACATTTCACTGACCAAAGCACGTCTTATGGTCATGTCAAACCTGAAAGACTGTTCAGAAGTGTAATCCTACCAAGTGCCGGGAAGGCAGAGAGCTGGTGATATGCGGAGAGGTGTCAGTGGCTACCACAAGAACTTATGTGTGAATTTCCTGTTATAGCAATGAAATGCGACTCAAGGCAATTGAGCTGATTCTTCTCTACTATTAGTGTTATATATTATTATCTTTTATGAGAAACAACTTATTTCATATTCCTGGTTTTCAAAATCATAATAACAACCATAACTTTAATTTTTAAAGCATCTACTATATGCCCGATACCACAGTTTTGTTTTTTACTTATTATTTCACTGAATCTTATTATAACCCTCATTTTAAAAACAGGAAAACAGAGATTGAGGGAGAGAAAATTGATCTATGATTATTCTAAAGCCAGGACTTAATCCATTCTGTCATATTAGCTCTCTTCCCATAAATAAAGAGTAATAGTACCACTTTATCTTTCCAAATAACGAGGGAGCAGAGTACACGCCATATTTTTTTAATGAGACTGACAAATAATGTGTTGCTTAAGTGATAAACCTTGATTTCAAATGGACTTAATGTGTCCGAGGCTGCAAACTTCTTGTGGTCTAAGATTATATCTTACTCATCTTTATATCCCTAGCTCCGATCACAGTTTTCTAGGTACACAAAGTTTTTTGACCAGACTTTTGAATTGGTCAATAGTTTATTGTTTTTAATATTCCTTATTAAGTGAAGCTTGGATTTTCTATTTTTAGTCATTGCTTTGTCTCCCACCCCCACCCGAGAACAAAAGGTACAATTTAATAATATCCAAATGGAGAACAGCAGTTTTAACAAGGTGTATTTCACAGGTTCAATGATTTTGATGTGGTTCCCTCCGCCTTCTGCTCCCAAGACTACCTGGCAATTTATGATGGTTCTAACGTCAGTGATCCCCTTCTTGGCAAATTCTGTGGCTCCAACCTTCCGCCAAATGTTAAAAGCAGCAATAACAGTTTGCTCCTGGTGTTCAAGACAGATTCATTTCAAACAGCAAGAGGCTGGAGGGTGTCTTTCCGACAGACATTGGGTAAGAATTTTGGACACATAGTTCTGTTTTTCATGACTGTGACCTACCTTTCTGCTTTCTTTTCTTTTCTTTTCTTACTTGACTACAGCTGCTTTTCATTTAAGCTTAGAGATATATGTCATGTAAAGTCATGGCTTTACAAAGTATGTGTGATATCTTTTGATTAAAAAAAAAAAAAATCATTCAACAAACCTACCCCTCCAGCATACAAAGGCAAATGGTGTCCACATGACCACTTCAAGTGAGCCATATGCCTCATATCACCTGTGAAAGTAGTAGAATCAAAAAAACAAACCCGCTGCCTCAAGTTGATTCTGACTCATGGAGATGCCATATATTATGGGGTAGAACTGCTCCATAGGGTTTTTTGGCTGAAATCTTTATAGAAGCAGATCTCCAGGCCTTTCATTCACAGCTGCTACATGGATTCAAACCATCAACCTTCAGGTTAATAGACGAGCACAGACCATTTGCAATGGAAGTATTAGAAGTTGAGCCTAAAGGCAGGCAAGGGCCAGATCAAGAGATGGCTCCATGCCTGCATTAACTTTATCCTTAAAGTGATAAAGACCATTGGAGAATTTTAAGCAAACCATAGCCAGACTTGCCTTCTAGAAAGGTCTCTGTGGTAGCAGGGTAAAGGAAGGCCCAAGGAACCCCAAGACCCAAAAAGGAGAAAGTTTATTACAGAAACCTGGCTGGGAGGTGTTGAAGGCTTGGACTGACACAGTGGGCATGAAAATAGAGGGAAGGGTAGAAATCTCAAAGATATGCAGGAAATAATACATTGAAAATAGAGTGTTTGGAACTTTATGATACATTACATGAGGACACAAGGTGAGGATGACTTTATGGATCACTTGTTGGATTGGTGCTTTAGGAAGCTAAGGTTTGGAAGGAGGCGTTATATTCAGTTTGGAGAGCCTGTGAGATATCTAAAAGGAGCTATGTTGGAGGCAGTTGGAACTTGAGAAGTAATTTCGGCTGGAGATAATCTGAGAGTCATTAGTAGAGATGGCAGGTAAAGCTAGGCCTGAGGATAAATTGAAAATTGTGCACTGGTTTATTCCAATTGCATGTGAAAAAACAATTATCTGCACAAACTTAACGCCAAACTTTAAATTATCTAACATAAAAGATAGTTACTCGATTCCCTGTTTATTCATACTAGTAGTGCGTAGCCACTAAACAACAACAACAAAAAAAACCCAATGCCGTCTAGTCGATTCCATAGCAACTCTACAGGACAGAATAGAAGTGCTCCATAGAGTTTCCAAGAAGCCCCTGGTGGATTTGATCTGCAAACCTTTTGGTTAGCAGCCATAACACTTAACCACTATGCCACCAGGGTTTCCAGAGTGTAGCCACAGTCTGAGATAATTTGTATTTGACTTTGGAAGATGTTTTGATTCTTCTATTTGAGTATAGATCTGATTACTCTTCTGAAAACTGACAGCTCTTCACACAAACTACCCTATGAAGATTCAGAAAGAACTGGGATGTTTTCTAGCATGCTAAGCCTGACATACTTTTCAAACTCTTTTTTTTCTCTTTATCTCATGCTATGGATAAGCTTCATCTCTCTGTCTGGTACAAAGCAGAACCTACCTTAAACTTCTTTACATTTGGTGTGTTATCTTTTTCATGCATTTCTTGAGGGACACAATTAGACATTTGTGTTTTGAAGGCTTCCCAATAAACCTCAGGCATTGTGACAAATTGTATTAGAAAAATCAGTTTGCTACCTACCTACTTAGCTGTATCAGTAATAACTTGGAAGCAAGTCTCACAGGCAGACAAGAGGGTGTTACCTTAAAAGAATTGGCTAAGTGAAGTAGCATACAAAACACAGAAGGATCTTTTGAAAGAAAAACTAATTTTCCTTTGGAGATTTTTTGCACAAAAGAACTCATAGATTCTTGCCTTTAGCACAGACTCTAGAATTAAATGGCATATGCTTGCATTTGATCTTGCTACCTGCTTTCAAATTGTTTTCCTTCTTCTTAATATATTCTCAGAATCCCTGCATGGTACAAACAGTCAACATGCTTGGCTGCTAACAGAAAGGTTAGTAGTTCGATACTACCCAGAGGTACCTTGGAAGAAAGGCCCAGAAATCTACTTCTGAAAAATCAGCCATGGAAAACCCTGATACACATGGGGCCACCAGGAGTCAGAATCAGCTTGGCCGCAACTGGTTATTTATTTATTTATTTTTAACGTATTTCACATGACCATTCAAAGAGTTGTCTTAAAAGCTCTCCACACTTGTCATCTGCATGAAGCTTCCCAAATTAACCAGTGTTCCTTAGCTCCCTTAAAGTAATTTGTTTTCTGAGCTAGAGAGGAGACATTTTTAGGCTTCTTGTGATTTTTCTGAAATCTCACAGAAGGAAAACCTTGCACTGTCAGAAGCATTGTCCGTGTGTGAGTCATTGAACGCTTACAGTCGATGGCTGTTTTCCTCTGATCACAGAGAAACGTTTAAGCGTAGAGATCAGAGATGGAATCCCATTACTTGCCAGTGTGGCACTACCACAGTTTTTTGTGGTGATGACTTTCATCTCCTCTTCATTTGTATAAATGCCATGGGCCACTTGGAAATACTTAAGAAGTAATTGTTAACTGTAACTTTTAACTGAAAACCTAAGTATTATAATATTTTATCATTTTGATGTTACAGACCTTTCAGTGCCTCACATAAATCTCCTGGTCATTATGTATACCTTTTTTTAATTTTGTTTGGTTTGGTTTTTATCATTTATGGTGAGAGAAGGGGAAACCCTGGTGGGTAGTGGTTAAGAGCTATGGCTGCTAACCAAAGGGTTGGCAGTTTGAATCCACCAGGAGCTCTTTGGAAACTCTATGGGGCAGTTCTACTCAGTCCTACAGGGTCGCTATGAGTCGGAATCGATTTAATGGCACTGGGTTTGGTTTTTGGGTTTGGTATGGTGAGAGAAAGAGGAGGAAACAATAGAAGTAGGTTTAATTCTAGAGTGTGTAGAACCTTTTAGTTAGTGACCTGGATAAAGCACTTTGGCTTGGCTAACAGGGTGTATGGCCTTTCTTCTCCCTCTCATCCTTTAAAACTGCCCTGCCTTCCCTGTCAAGAGAGGGAAAGCAACTTCATGGCAGCTGCTCAGGTTTTCGTGTAAGAGGAAAAGGTTGGACCAAGAGCAAATTTTAGTTTCCAAGACCGTCAGTTTAGTCTGGAAAACACTATCGTCACTGAGTAAATAATTGGAGTGACGTGGAAACCATTTTAGTCTGTGACATTTCAGTATAGTTACATCTTGACCGGGCAGTGCAAATAAGTAAGTACTCAGCTACTAACCATGAAAGTTGGTGGTTCAAACCCACCCAGAGGCACTTCAGAAGACAGGCCTGGAGATCTGCTTCTGAGAGGTCACAGCCTTGAAAACGCCATGGAGCAGTTCTACTCTGCATACACGGGATCTCCATGAGTCTGAATGGGTTCGTCAGTAACTAACAGCAACAACAACATCTTGACTAAACGCTAAATTGATTTTTGCAAATTTATGTATATCTATATTTGGCAATAGGTTACATACATCTGCTTCCATTTTTCAAAAGTTTGTAAAGAGCCAAACTTACATAATTATGTGATTACTAGGTAAACTCCTTTATAAATGGTTATATTTGTGTTGCTAGCAGGTCAGAGTAAATTTTCAGGAAATATCCTTTAGTTTTTTGCTAATTACTAAATATGTAGTGAAATTGGGTCTCCTTTCATGGAACTTCTGCTATTAAGGGGCCAAGTGCAATGGATTTAAGGTAGGAGAAAGCAAAAACAGGCAATTCACAGAAGCTAGTATCTTCCTGTAATGTAAATTTGCTTTTCCCTTTTCCCCCATACAATCCAACACTAAATGAATAATTGATCCTAAGTGACTGATAACCAGCGAAGTGATAATACTGGACTTCAGGGATCTGTGAAACTGAAATTATCTTCAAATCTCTGCACAGTTTTCTGGAGGGAGTGCATAGCTTTTATCAGATTGTTAGTGGTGTATGTGATCGCATAAAGTTTAAAAAGCCGTCGGCTCTGAGGATTTGGTTGAAGTGGGCATGCTCCACAGAGCTGAACTGACGCTTATGCACACGACGCTTATAAAGACCCTTTATTCTATTAACTTCTGCTAGTTCAGACTCTGCCACTCTCTTACCACCAGGGTCAGCTTCAGCCATGACTATGCTTCTGTGTAACTCATCAAACATTCCGCAAGTTGCAAACGTGTTTTTAACCATAAAATCCTCCAGTTCGCCTCACTGGACTGGTCTCATGCCAGAGGGTTAACTCAGTCGGTCTATTCATGAGACACACTCATCACAGTATCACCAGACTTCTAGACGTAGGATTAGATGCGGGATTTAAATAAATGTATTTACTGTGCAGTGCCATCATCCTGTGATTTCTTTCTAAAATAATGTATTTTGTAACACTTTAGCAAATTTTCAGTGTGAAAACCTGAACTTGGCCCAGTTAGGTAGAAGGTTTGTAGGCATATGGATCAGTGAGTTGCCAAGGAGAGAGTGAACAGTGACCCCTGCAGGAGAACGTGTCCTAGAAGGACAAGGCTGCCTCCAGGAGGAGCAGACATTGTTAAGGATAAGGCAATGACAGTGACTACTGGTTCAGTTCCCCTAAGGCTGTAAATACTGGAAGAACGACTCAAAGTTCCCAGGCCTCCACACCCTACATACTAGGATTAGGGTCACTGCCTTTCTCCACCTGGGGTAGATGCCATATGGAGAAAGAGTCAGGTGGCATTAAGGTCAGACTTAGAGACCTTTGCTGTGAGACAAAGACAAAAATACCAAAGTACATGTTTTAACAAGGATAAAGCAAATCATAATGCAACAAAGGTGGAAACATAGCAAAACAGGTAAAGCTGGCGATCAGGAATCAGGTGGGCATCATCCAATTGATTCATTATTTTATTGCCTAGTTATATGGCTTTGAAAAAGTCCTGTAACATTTCTGACCTCAGATTTTATCTACTAAAATAAAAAACCAGAGAGCATTGTGCTGAGTGAAATAAGTCAATCATAAAAGAACAAATACTGTATGAGACCACTATTATAAAAACTCATGAAAAGATTTGCACACAGAAACAATCTTTGGTGCTTACTAGAGAGGGGACTGGTGAGAAGGGAAAAACGCTAACTAGACAATAGATAAGTTGTAACTTTGGTGAAGGGTAAGAGAGTACACAGTACTGGGGAAGTCAGCACAACCTGACCAAGGCAAGGTCATGGAAGCTTCATAGACACAATCGAACTCCCATAGGGAGTGAGTTACTGAGCTGAGGGCTGGGGACTGGGGTCTTGGTGGACATCTAGCTCAACAGGTATAACATTTTGTAAGGAAAATATTCTATATCCTACTTTGGTGAGTGGTGTCTGGGGTTTTAAAAGCTTGTGAGCAGCCATCTAAGATACTCCACTGATGCCATGCCATCTGGAGCAAGGGAGAATGAAGAAAACCAAAGACACAAGGGAAAGATTAGTCCAAAGGACTAATGGAACACAAGACCACAGCCTCCACCAGACTGAGTCCAGCACAACTGAATGGTGCCTGGCTACCACCACTGACTGCTGTGACAGAGATCACAATAGAGAGTCCCGGACAGAGTTGAAGAAAAATGTAGAACAAAATTCAAAGTCACAGAAAAAGACCAGACTTACTGGTCTGACAGAGCCTGGAGAAACCCCAGGAGTATGGCCCCAGAACACCTTTTTAACTCAATACTGAAGCCGCTCCTGAGGTTCACCCTTCAGCCAAAGATTAGACAGGCCCATAAAACAAAATGAGACTAAATGGGCACACCAGCCCGGAGGGCAAGGACTAGAAGGTAGGAGGAGACAGGAAATCCAGTGATTGGGAACCCAAGGTTGAGAAGGGGAGAGTGTTAACACATCATGGCGTTGGCAACCAATGTCACAAAATGATATGTGTATTAATTGTTCAATGAGAAACTAATTTGCTCCGTTAACCTTTCTCTAAAGTATAATTTAAAAAAAATTAAAATTTATTTGAAATACTACCACTGTGTTTTAACAATACAATGAGGATTAAATAGATAATTCCTGTAAAGTATCTTATATGTCAAGGACAAAGATTGTATGTATTAGAAAGTAATATTGAAATCCAGAACTTCTATAAGCTGCATGACCTGCCCCAGCCTATCTCCAAGATGTGGGGTGTGGCAGGGGTCATCACTGTCAATAGGACCTCTTCACAGTGCAATGATTTCTTGTTCTTTCTTACCCAATTTGCACTGAAATCTAACCATCAGACTCTAAAGTATGTGTTATAACTAGAATCTGAAATCAAAAGTTAAATTCTGATTAAATCCTAAGGCCTTACATAGACCTAGCACATAATTGTTACCCCATCAATATTAGCTAAATAAATGAATGAAAGAATCAGTAGATAAATTAAATCTGCTTCATAATTATGTTACATTATAATATAGATAAATATACCATGTGTTATCCATTATATCCAGATTAGCCTCATTCTCAAAATTCAATCCTGGTACACATAATTCAGCTATTACATAGAGTAGTAAACTGGATGACTTTCATCCTCAGAGAATTAGGAATCCTGGACCAGACTCAACATTTGAGGCCACGTGTGCCTGGTCTCTGGATTTTTACCTGTTCCCTTAACATCTGAAAAATGTCCTCAAACATGTTTAAAGAAGACATTTGAGAGTGGTGAGAGGAAGTTGAGGAAGTTGAACAAGGGTTCACTTGTGAGAGGGGACAGGGAAAGAAGGAAAGGGAGACAGAGAAGGCTAGAGAGACTCTGGGGACACAAAGTTGGAAAATACAGTCACAAAAACACATTGGCTTCAGACTAAAGCTGCTAATTATTTTTAAGTTTCACAGTTTTTGTGTTCGAACATTGAGAGGCATTCTAAAAATAAAAGAATGAGCTTGTAAACATTCAATGACGTTAATTGTATGTGTGTGTTCGTCTCTGCACTTCTTAGCAGGCCGATGTTAGCTGCAGATCCAAACGACTTTTAGAAATACAAGTACGATAAGATAGTTGAATTATAATTGAGTAATTTTATAAACCATCGCCCACATAACTCAGTTTAGCAATACTGGGAGTATTACTTGAAAGCAACCAAAAAAATGACGTTTTTCTGTTCTCTTAATGTCATCACTCTGTCTGATGAAGTCTGAGAATGAGACAAGCTGAAACTGTAAACCCATTTGCAAAAAACTAGACTAAGCTTATTTCCGCCCTTTTTAAGCTTTGTAACTTTCACTGGTGATTAGACTTCCCTTGGGAGAGGATGCCAATGGCAAGGTTATCTGCAGTTTATTCTTTGTGGGTTTTATTGTAAAGGGTCTTTTTTTGCTGAGCTGAGAATGTGGGAATGGGATAAAGAAACCAACGAATGCTTAGTTCACCAAGACCTTACAAAAGCAAATAGACAGGAGTTAAATTCCTTATCAGCAAGGAGAAAGGAAAGGTTTTCATTAGAACGTTTTACCCTCAGAGTCTACGCCTCCTAGAATGACCAGATTGCTGACCCTGGTCTTGAAGGGTAGGACTGGCCTTGAGAAAATAAAGCCAGATGGTACTGTGGAGACAAAACTAAGTGATAAAACTGGGTGAGTGGTAAGTTATAAGATAACACTTTGAAAAACATTCAAGTGAAAAAGAAACGGGAAGCAGTTATTTTCCGTAACCTAAGCCACACCAGCCAGTCCTCCCCAAAGTACAATCCAATTTTGTCTCAGATAACTGGACTTTTTGGGTTAAATTATTTATAACCAAAGATTCCCTGTAATAATCATGTCCGTATTCAGATCAGCTTGACTTTAATGCAGTATTCTCAGGAGCGTAAAAGCAAAATAATCTGGTCAGCAATATACATTTTTAAATATTCTTTGATTGCAAATCAACTGTTTAGAAACCTAACATTATTAGAGCTGTAAACCTGTGATCTTCTCATCGTTCTAATACATGAAGAGTTTGTTAATTTTGTTTGGTAGCTTTACAATCTGTTCACTTGCAAGTAAGGATTTGCCACAAAGTCTCAGGGCAGAGTGATAACGTGGCTTGTCATTGAGCATCTACGATGTGCCAGGTGGAGCATACAGTGCTCTGCATAGATTATTTCATTTAATTCTCACAACTTTTTACTACCCTATGAGGCTGGGTTGATCCCAGTTTACAAATGAGAAATAAAAATTTAAGAGATTAAGTAATTTGAGGGCAAAGAGCTTATAAAAGGTGAAGCCAAGCTTTGAATGAAGCATGACTGTCTCCCAAAGTCATGCTTTTCCTAGTAACCCTGTATTGCTTCTTTGGTTATCTATAAAAACACAAAGTGATGAAGAGGGATTCTTGGGAGTTTTCTGAAAGGCAAGTCATTTCTCTCCTTACTATTTGGGGGTAGAGCTACTTCTTTCCACTTTCATCTTCTCATTTGACACTGTTTTCTTTATACCAATCTGTACCTCATCCCTGCATAGTAGTCGCTGTGTTTCCAATCCTCATTCTATTCTGAAAGGAATGATGGATGGGAAGGCAAAGGAAGGGAAGAGAAGGAAGAAAGAGTATATGTATATGAACATATATGGAGTCCTACTGGTGCAGTTTAGAGCTGAGCTGCTAACTGAAAGGTGGGTGGTTCAAACCTACCCAGCAGCTCCACTGGGGAAAAGACCTGCAATCTACTCCCATAAAGATTATGGCCTAGGACACTCTATGGGGCAGTTCTACTCTGTCATATAGGGTCGCTATGAGTTGGAATCGACTCAACAGTATACAACATATATACATACGTATGTATGTATGTGTATATTATTGCACATGCGTATGCAATAGAAATCCATTATATGCTGGTGTTGAGAAACACATGTTGCATCTGTCTTGTAGACATGACAAAGAATTAGCATGGTTATGCAGAGTATAATTACACTGGAATATAATGATTAATAAGTATCTCCAACAAAATATCTCTAGTCCCAAATTATGACCTTCGATTTAGCAAAATTCTCTATTACAGGATTCTAACAAAGTAAAGGAATTTGTATATTTATTTTTATGCTATAACCTCAATTTGGTATTATTATTGTCCCATTCAATTTACAAGTTGGGAAACTAAGTCACAAAGAAAGTAAGTGACTTGCCAAGGCCACCTAGCCAGTCTTGAAAAGAATTGGGAAAGTAATCCCTATCTCCATTACTTAATACTTCCACCAAAATAATAAAGGTTAAAACAACAATAACTCACTGCACAACCTAATACATGAGCAATAACAAGTCAATTTCCATTTGTTTGTTTAAATTATTATTAAAAAGCTATTGAGTTTTTGGTCTGCTTTTATATACTCCGCATCTTTTCAGTTGCAACCTATTTTACATACACTAGATAGCACGTAATTGTTAATCCTACTGTGTCTAAACAGAACATTTTCAAAATGTTTTGTAATTTTTTGTTTTGCAGTTGTCAATGTTGAGTAAATAAAGTCATATTTCTTTTAAATAGTGTTGCTATACAATGATGTATCCTGGATTTTACAAATTAGTAAATTTAATCTCTGCAGAAATCTAATATTCAGAGATTAAGTTTTCTTAAATAACAGACCGAGCATCATTTATCACTGCAAATTTTTAGGTAAAGAAGCATTTTTCCCACTAGAAAACTACCCTCTTAGGCAGTGTTTTAAATCTTCTGGTAACATTTTTATTGCTGTCTGCTATTTCTTTACCATCAAATATGCCATGCCAGTCAACTAAATTAACTCTTAATAACGGGTTAATATATAGAACCGAAAAGATTATATATGTGTGTGTATATATGTATATGTATACACGTGTATGAATGTATATAAAAACCATTGCCGTCGAGTCAATTCCAACTCATAGCAACCCTATAGGACAGACTAGAACTGCCCCATAGAGTTTCCAAGGAGCTCGTGGATTTGAACTGCCAACCTCTAAGCCACCAGGGTTTCCATACATATATATAAATATGTACACATGTATATAAAATATGTATACACATATATACATCTACAAGCATATATACACACACATACACATACATTTATAGACAAATATACATACACATGCATATATACATAATATTTGTTTACAATATAGCAACAACTTTATAAATTAAGAAATATATTTATTTACAAGAATTACCTCAAACAGGCTAGAAAGCAACAATCAATCTAATAAGAACTGCGTGTATTTTCTATTCATACCTTCATTCTTTATTCAACAATATTCACCAGCTACTTACTATGCAGGCCGTGAGCTTTGCTTCAGGGATATAAAATTCAACACAGTCCCCATCCTTGGGAAGAAGCTCACAGTCAACAAGAGGACTCAGCAAATAAGTGTAAATTTAATATGATAAGTGCTTTTTAACAGAATTGTGTACAAAGGGCAGTGAAGGCACAAAGGAAGGGATATGTTAAATCTACGCTATACATCTTGAATTAAATTCAAATTATGTGTTCTGGTAAATTAGTGGCAAAGTTCATTCATGAATTTATGTGTATATGTGAGACAGTGCCGGTTATTGTCGTGAACGCGAATCAGCACGCATGTGCTGCAAGACTTAGAAGTCCTAGAGAAATAGCTATTCCTTAAAGTAGATTAAAGTAACTCAGTTAGTGCTATATACCAGTGCATCCTAACATATTGTTAAAAAAAAAAAACACTGCCATCTAGTCGATTCTGACTCATAGCAACCCTGTAGGACAGGGTAGAACTGCCCCATATGGTTTCCAAGGAGCACCTGGTGGATTCGAACTGCCAACGTTTTGATCAGCAGCTGTAGCTCTTAACCAGTACGCCACCAGGATTTCCAACACATTGTTAACAGACTTAAAAAGAGTCACACTAGAATATATGAAGAAAATACTCTTTTCAGGGTTGCTATTGCATATGTGTGATCACTTAACCTGTTTTAGCATTGATACCAGAAGTCGATCAACTCATTTCAGCCAAAGTTTAATAGACTTTTTTTAGGAATTTGTAGCAAAACATTTTGTTGGTAAAACCCAGGCGTCCAAATCAATAATTTATTCTGAAATAATTTTAGATTCACAGGAAGTTACAAAAAGTATATACAAGGAAGCCCGTGTACTCTTCACTCAGTTCCCCTCAATGATAACATCTTGCACAACTATAGTACAAAATCAAAATGAGGAAATTGATATTCGTATAAAACTTACTCAGATTTCATCAGTTTTACATGCACTCGTGTGTGTGTATATGTGAGTGTATGTGTATAGTTCTATGCCTTTTTATAGTGTAGATTCGTGTAACCTCCACTACAATCAAGATGAAGAACTATTCATTCACCACGAGAGTTCCTCTCACTTCTCCTCTATGGCCACACTTTTCCCCTTCACCTCATTCCTAACCTTGGCAACCATTAATTGGTTGTCCATCTCCATAATTATTTTAATCCCAGAAGGTGTGTATAAATGGAGTTTATCTCTCTTGTTCTTGGCTGTCTTTTACTCAGAATAATTTTCTGGAGATCCATCCAAGTTCTTGTATGTGTTTCTTACTTTTTTGTTGGGAATAGCATTCCATCGTGTGTGTGTACCACTGTTGGTTTAACCATTCACCTGCTGCAGGACATTTGAATTGTCAGTTTTTGGCTATTACAAAGAATGCTGCTATCAACATTTGTGTACAGGATTTTGTGTGGCCCTAGTTTTAATTTCTCTGGGATAAATGCCCAAGAGTGTAATTTCTGGGTCACATGGTAAGTGCATATTTAGTTTTATAAGAAACTGCCAAGCTATTTTCTAGAGTACTTGTACTATTTTACATTCCCTCCAGCCATGGGTAAGTGGTACAGTTTCTCCACAGCCTGGCTAGCATTTGGTGTTATCACTGTCTTTTCATTTTAGCCATTCTGATAGTGTAGTATTATCTCATTGCAGTTTTCATTTGCATTTTCCTAACAGTTAATGATGTTGAACATCTTTTCATGTGCTTATTTACCATCTGTAGATCTTGTTCAATGAAATATGTTTCTATTTTTGGCAATTTTTCTGATTTGATTATTTGGATTTTTTTTCCTGTTAAGTTTTTATAGTTCTTTGTATATTCTTAGTAGTAATCCTTTTTTGAATATGTGGTTGCAAATATTTTCTCTCAGTCTATAGCTTATCATTTTATCCTCTTAACAGGTCCTTCCACAGAGAAAAAGTTTTTCATTTTGATGAAATCTAATTTATCAATTTTTCCATTTATGCATCATACTTTTATTATCTGATCCAAGAACACTTTGTCTGTCCCTAGATCCCAAACATTTTTTGCTGTTTTCTTGTAAAATTTTATGGTTTTACATTTTTCATTTAAGTCTTTAATCCATTTTGAGCTAGTTTTTGTTTAGATCTGAGGTTTAGGTTGAGGTTAATTTTTTTCTTTTCCTAGGAGTACCCAATTGCTCCAGCACCATTTGTCGAAATGACTATTGTTTCTCCATTAACATGCTTTTGCACTTTTGCGAAAATTAGTTGGGAAAATCTGTGTGGGTCTATTTCTGGGTTTTCTATTCTGTTCCATCGATCCATGTGGCTATCCTTCTACCAATATTTCACTGCCTTGGTGACTGTAACTATATAGTAAGACTTAAGAGCAGGTAGAGAGGTGGAGTGATTCTTCCTATTTTATATTTATTTGTCAAGATTGTTTTAGCTATTTGCAGGCTTGTGCCTTTCCATGTAACTTTAGAATACCATATTTTTACACAAGTAGAGTGTGGTTTCTGTACTTGTTTGCTGGCCGCGCCCATCCCTCCACAAGTCACCCACACAAGCGCCGCCATGCCAATCCTCTTCCACACTTTGCTGTAAAAAGAAATTAGCATAGCACTCTTAGGAAAATACCTTGTGGGTTGAGCCGGAGGACAAGGCCCACAAATAAACCTAGAAAGTGCACATTATTTGTGAAAAAATATGGTAAGCTTGTCTAAAACCAAACCAAAACCCGTCGTCCTCAAGTTGATTCCAACTCATAACGACCCTATAGTGACCCTATAGGACAGAGTAGAACTGCCTGATAGGGTTTCCAAGGAGTAGCTGGTAAAATCGAACTGCCAACCTTTTGGTTAGCAACCAAGCTCTTAATCATTGCGGTCTATGTATACAAAAAACCTTGCTGAAATTTTGATAGAATTACATTAAGCCTATACATTAATTTGGGGGAGAATTGGCATACACTATGTTTACTGTGTTCCGATTGATGAACATGATATGTCTCTCAATTTATTTAGATCTTCTTTGAATTCTTTTGATTTGTAATTTTCAACACAGAGATAACTGTATATGTTTCATTACATGTATACCTAAGTGTTTTATTTTCTTTAAGGAGCCCTGGTGGCACACTGGTTAAAGTACTTGACTGCTAACCAAAAAGCTGGCAGTTCAAACCTACCAGCCACTCCACAGGAGAAAGATGTGGCAGTCTGCTTCCATAAAGATTTATAGCCTTGGAAACCCTATGGGCAATCCTACTCTGTTATGAGTTGGAATCAACTCAACGGAAGTGGGTTTTGATTTTGGTTTTTATATTCTTTAGAGGGATTATAAATGGTGTTATGTTTTTAATTTCAATTTCCATATGCTCATTGTTAATACAGAGAAATGTTATTGATTTTTATGTGTTGTTCTTATATCTTGAGACCTTTCTGAACTCAGTTATTAGTTCTAGGAGTTTTAATGTAGATTCCTTGGAATTTTCTACATAGATAATCATGTCATCTTCAGTTTTATTGTGTCCTTACCAGTCTATGTAATTTTTTTTTCTTGCCATTTGCGCTGGTAAGAATTTCCAATATTATGCTGAATAAGATTGGTGAGAGCAAATATCCTTGCCTTATACCTGATCTTAGGAGGAAACCATTTAGTTTTTCTCCATTACGTATGATATTAGCTATATAGTTTTTATAGATACTCTTTATCAAGTTGAGGAAATTCCCTTCTATTCCTGGTTTGCTGAGAGGTATTATTATGTGTTAGATTTTGCAAAATACTTTTTCTGCATCAATTGATATGATCATATAATTTGTCTTAATAAATCTTTTTTGAAATGTCAAAGTTGGTGAGAATAGTTTTCTTGAAATGCCCTGGCACTAACGATGCATACCTAAGATGTTTTCAGTAACACCTAAATGATTCAAAATAAATTTTAAAAAAAGTGATAAAAATTCTCCTTATCCTACGTTCTTTATATACTGTATTGCTCTTGGTCTATTGACTACAGCTACTTCTTTGCTGCTGAAATTACCTTTCTTTTAGTAAATTACCTTTCTTTTAGCATTTTGTTTTATGTTTCTCAAATGTTACCAGACTAAAACACATTCTAAGTTAAATCATTTCTAAAGTGAGTCAAATTGAAGAAAGTTTCTGAAAAAAAATCCATGTCATGAAAACCATTAGTATTTTTCTCTTGTATAACATAAATATTATACCTAAAATGCTACACATGTTTGAGTTTTGTGCTGTTGGTTGCTGTTGCATTGATTCCAACTTATAACGACCCCATGTGACAGCTTAGAACTGCCCCGTAGGGTTTTCTAGGCTCTAATGTTTATGGAAACAGATGGCCAGGTCTTGGTGGGAATAGAATAGTAAATAAAATTTATTTTTAGAGACACAGAACAGGTTCATCTGAAACCTAGTTCAATATTTTAAATGAATTCACTGTTTTTGGAGCAGTTGTATTCTGCAACTTTGAAAATCACAGTGAGGTTTATTCCAAGAAAGGGTTGGGAAGATGTAGCCCTTTGTCCGTGTGTGGTTGAAATGAAGCTATCTTCGTGCACTCGTATTTCCCTCAGGCACCGGCTTTAAATGCATGTATATTCTGCTTCTTGTGCTTCGCTGCTGCTTTCTTCCTTGAGAGCCGAGAGCCACAGATGGCTCACTGAAGTACAGGAAAATGCTGATCTTTATCTGTAAGTATGGCTAGCCGTCCACCATCTGTCCAAGCAAAGTGTTTGTCCAGGGACTGATGGAGAGACTATCCAGAAGACTGCAAGAATGTCAGCCACATGTAACATCAGCCACAAAAATGTCAGTGCTCAAAACAATTTATCTTACTCCACTAAAACCTTCAAGATGCTTTTTCTGAGACAATATAACAGTATTTTTTTTTTTTTACCAGATTTACCCTGGCTTGAGCTTCACTCTAAAGTTTAATAATTGGAGGGGAAACAATTTAGGATTCAGTTCCCGATTTTTAATTAAGTAGATCTGGACCCAGACTTATTGCTTGCTATGGGTTTATATTTTATATATATATGTATTAGCCAAAACCTTTTCTTTCTTTAAAGAAATAGCTCTTTTGTATGAAGTTTTTCCAATTTGGACAAGAAGGTTAGAGTGACATTTGTTCTCGGGCACAGGGAATGTCATTAGAGGGTGGCTGTAAAGATAAAGCTTCTGACACAACCTGACTGGTGAAGTGAGTGCTGATGGATGAGAGGTGTCCGGATGGTAGAAAAATGTGTCCTACCCAGGAAGGTGATGGATTTATAGTGCTGAACACCATTTCAAGGTTAACATGTCTTATTCCAGGGAAAAAAGTTTTAAAATATTAATATTTATCTCATAATCACAGAGTTATCCCTTGTTTCTTCTGTTATATCTGCTGCTGGTGAATTGCAGAAATAGTCATGTGACAATAGCACTGTTTTTTGGCAAAAGGCCCTTCATTTGTTAATATTCATCTTTACATTTTCCCAACAACATATATGCTTACTTTTCTGTTTTGCTATAGGAGGAGCAGAGGCAGTGTGCAACTGCAGTATGTCTAAACACTGAAGTGGGGAAATTAGAGCAATTATACCATTTTCTGCACTGTACAAACACCCTCTCACACATATAACATCATATACTTATTTCAATTATCTGAATGTTTTGGCCAGGATTATCTAATGATAACATCAACTCTCCATTTTCTTTATTCTTTGTGTACATTTTATGAATTAAGCAACGTGCCCTATTACAGTTTTATAAGTCAAACATGGTATTTGTGTGTGTATATTAGTGTGCTATTACCACGATAATGCTGTGTAACAAACCATCTGAAATTCCGTGCCTTATAACTAACGCATTTATTCTCATCAGTTATGATCTGCAGACTGACTGACCTGCCCCTATTCCAGACTGCAGGTTGGCTGGATTCAGGTCTGCTCCACATGAATCCACTTTCTCTGTGGACCAGCAGTTACCTGGAGCATGATCTCTTCATGGAGCCCAGGAGCACAAGTGGCCAAGCCAAATCACACAAGCACATTTAAGACCTCTGCCTACTTCATGACTACTAATATTCCGTTGTCTAAAACAAGTCATAGGAACAAGCCTGAGGTGAAAGGGACAGAAAAATGCACTCAGCCCCTCCTAGTACCCTGCAAAGAATGGGAGGGAAGACAGAGGGACTGAAAAATGAAGAATGGTCTGGTCTACCACTCAGTCTAGAGCAACCCAGGACAAAGATTTAAGAAGTCTCGTTCTTGGGTTCCCTAAGGGAGGCTGTATCTACCTTAGGACTATTATTATTTAAGTGTGTCTAATGGTACTCACTGGAGTCCTGGTGACACAGTGGTTAAGAGCTCAGCTGCTAACCAAAAATTCGGCAGTTCCAATCCACTAGCTGCTCCTTGGAAACCCTATGCGGCAGTTCTACTGTCCTATGGGATCACTATGAGTCAGAATCAACTGACAGCAGCAGGTTTGGTTTGGCTAATGGTACTCACTATGCCCAAGTACAGTTATCATTCTGCCCTTATTAACTTATTAAAAAAAACAAACCTGTTGCCGTCGAGTCAATTCCAGCTCATAGCAACCCTATAGTACAGAGTAGAACTGCCCCATAGGGTTTCCAAGGAGCACCTGGTGGATTCAAACTGCCAGCCTTTTGGTTAGCAACATAGCTCTTAACCGCCAGGGTTTCCTTATATATTTTTATCACTACTTATTTATTAACGGTTACTAATAAATTAATAAGCCCTGGTGGCAGAGTGGTTAAGTGCTAGAGCTGCTAACCAAGAGGTCGACAGTTCAAATCCACCAAGAGCTCCTTGGAAACTCTATCGGGCAGCTCTACTCTGTACTACAGGGTCACTACAGTTGGAATTGACTCAATGGCAGTGGATTTTTTTTTTTATTAAAATATATAAGCCAAAAAACCCAAACCCATTGCCTTCAAGTCGATTCTGACTCATAGTGACCCTATAGAACAGAGTGGAACTGTCCCGTAGGGTTTCCAAGGAGCTACTGGTAGATTCGAACTGCCCACTTTTTGGTTAGCAGCTGTAGCTCTCAACTACTATAGCTTGAATTTTTTTAAATGGTCTTTAATTTTTGAAGTTGGTATATTAATAGAATAACGCTTAGCAACATCATTTTCTTGTGTACAAAGTTTCAGCTCTTCATTGTCCCCTGGTACCTCTAGCCCAGAAGATGGTAATATCCTCTTAACTTCTCTCCTCTCCTCCAGCCTTATTCCCTTACATGTAAAATGCTGCTCTCAGATTAATTTTTAGATCAGACTTAATTAGAAAGTACATTCTGATCCTACAACTCCTGGAGGTGGGGTTCAAATGGATTTCCATAATTCACAGAATAATGGCTAAAGGCCAGATTCTATCATCTGGTATTTGAGACCCTTTGTAGAATAGCCCCACCTTATTTTCCTCATCTTAATTCCCATTATTCTTCTTTGAGTGCCATGTTGTTTTCTCAAACAGCATTACGCTTTCCCAACCATGTAATATAAATTCTTATCAATTTATCTTTGGCCATTAGATTCTTTCAGTCTGGAATTGCTACCACTGATCCCATTTGTGGATCCTCACAAACTGGAGTAATTCCCTCTCCTTGTGAATTTCACATTTCCTGTATCTCTCTTGGCGTTTGTGTCCTGTATTGTGTCATCATCATTATTTATCTATATCTTGCCGCTGCTAATGGACTATCTGATCCATTCATCATTTCCCATTTCAACATTAAAGGTAGTTCCTTGAATATTAGAAAAAATATTGAGTAAACAAATAAATTTATCGATTCATCAATACCCTAAGTAATTGTTCTTCTTGCCTACGGATATCAATAAGTTTAAGTGGTTTCCTGAATTAAGAATCAGTTCACATTGGAATAAAGGCCATGCAAACTCAAACTCTTTAGTCTCCAGGTCTATTTCATTCGAGCAGAATCATTGGCAATATGTGGTACAGCACGGTACGGTACTTACAGTTTGCAATGAGTGGTTTGTTCTAGAGGCTGTTGTTGTTTTTGTTAGGTGCTGTTGAGTCAGGTCTGACTCATAGTGACGCTATGCACAACAGAATGAAACAACTGCCTGGTCCTGCACCATCCTCACAATCATTGCTATGTTTGAACCCATTGTCGAAGCCACCATGTCAATCCATCTCATTGAGGATCTTCCTCTTTCTAACTAACCCACTACCAAGCATGATGTCCTTCGCCAGGGACTGGTCCCTCCTGATAACATGTCCAAAGTATGTGAGATGAAGTCTTGTCATTCTTGCTTCTAAGGAGCATTCTGGCTGTACTTCTCCCAAGACAGATTTGTTTGTTCTTCTGGCAGTCCAAAATTCTTCACCGATGCCGTAATTGAAAGGCATCAGTTCTTCTTTGGTCTTCCTTATTTATTGTCCAGCTTTACATGAATATGAGTATCCTAAATACTCTCTGTGAATATATCAGGGACTGGGCTTTTGAAAGCATTTCAATTCCAGGAATTGTGCAAATATGCTATAGTTTTACCTGATTTAGAACGTACTGATAAGGCAGTCTACTAACTAATGCAGCTACCCTGAAACCACTCTGCACATTTAATACACACTGGATCTGTAGTCAGAGCTGAGGAGGGCTGCCATTGTTTACGCTTCCTGCCAAGGCCCAGATACAAAGTCCTAGTGCCCCCTAATGTTGAAAGCAACCCTTTCATTGTTAGGATAAATACATGGAATAAGACAAGAGATGGAAGGCCAATGCCTGTGAAATTTAACTTCCGAACTAGAAATGACCTTTATTTGTATAGAATTTCATAGACGCTCTCTTTGAACATTGTTTTGAGTACTTAAGTAAACCCTAGTCCCGCTGGAGCTATTTTGGGTTTCATTCACCTTCATTGTTTCTTTCAAAATTGTCAATACGTTTTTCTCCTTTTATGCTCTTCTTGCCTCATTTCTGAGACATCTGCTTAGGGTGTGGACTGGACAAAAACTAAATCCTATGTTCTGAGGCTTTTGTTCCATTTCTTATTCATAATACAGCATTTAAGCATCTTGAGAGCATTTTCTATTTCCCCTTGCAGTTTTATTTTGAAGTATAAAGTTTTTATTTTCAGTCCAGTAGACGTTTTCTTCTAATAAATTTCTCCCACAGTTTGCCCTTCTTTTGGAAAAGAAAAAATCAAATAAAGAATGTGGCTTAATGTGAACTAGATTGCAGTGTTCAGTGCCGCTCCAGTGCTTTCTACCAGACTATTGAAATAAAAGATTTGTTAGAAGCCAGTTTTCTTGGCGTGTTGGGTAAATTCTTCTTACGTTCAGTTTTCAATCTGATGGTGCTCATAAAAGTGGAACATGAAAGTAAGACATGTTCACCTTTTCCACCAGTTTTATTATGCAAAATACTTTATTTTGTATAAAATTGGATTTTTCAAGGATAGAAAAAGCTTTACTAAATCACATCAGCAATTCTAAAAATGCGTCTAGAAACAAATCAGGTTACCCACTTTTCTAAGCAACTGTGTGAGTGAGATTGAGGCAGCTCAAGTGTTGGAGAAGGTCTTGGAGTGGAAATAAGTAATGAAGAAGCCAAAGTAAGTAGAAACACATGCATAAGCCCACTGAAGTTTAGTGGTGGATCTGATAATGTTCATAAAAGTGTAACAAATACAAATTATATGCTTTTTAAAACTCTACACATAAACTTTAAGGTGCATCCTATTTGGTCTGTATAGTGATGTGTCTCTGTTTTAACACAGGGCCTCAGCACGGATGTGGAGGTTATCTGACGGGTTCAAATCGTACCTTTGCCACTCCTGATTCTGATTCAAATGGAAGATATGACAGTAATTTAAACTGTGTATGGTTCATAAGTGCACCTATAAACAAACTAATTAAACTCACCTTCAATACATTTTCTCTGGAGGCAGCAACTACTTTGCGAAGATGCTCTTATGATTATGTAAAGGTAAGGCTATTATATTTCTTAACAGATTCTACTAATCCCAGACTTTAATTTTAGTTGTATTCCAGTTTATACCATACAGGAAGTCCTGAAAATTGTGAGTGCTGCTTGTGTTTAAAATGACCTACTTTTCAATGATGCACTGTATAATGTTATAGATGCTCTATCTTCCTGGTGAATAATCTTTAATATAGATGACTCCAAAATTTTGTATGCCTTCTAACATTAGCTTCAAGTATCCCTGTCCATCTGTCAGTGCCTTGTCAAGAGAGGATTGATGGGAAGAAGGGTCGTGTGGAGAGTGCCTTTGAAAAATCCTAAAAGAAATGACAATATTTGTAATGAAAATAACCACCCATTAGTTTATCTATTTCATAGGTTTATGTATTTACTTATGTTACCTTTCTATATGGACAACATATTAGTTCTGAAATCTCACTGACAGTGTATCAAGAAACTTCTGTATTCACTCAGCATAATGCCCTGGAGTGAACTGAGAAGTTTCTTGATTCACTATCAGTAAGACTTCAGAGCTAAGATATTGTCTATATATAAAGGTAACATGAGAAGTAAATATATAAACTTATGAAATTATGCTGAGGAGTGAAATAAGTCAATTACAAAAGAACAAGTACTGTATGAGGCTACTATTATAAAAACTCATGAAAAGGTTTACATACAGAAAGAAACAATCTTTGATGGCTATGAGGATGGGGGAGGGAAAAACACTAACTACACAATAGTTAAGTGGTAAATTTGTTGAAGAGTAAGATAGGACACAGTACTGGGGAAGCCACCACAACTTGACCAAGGCAAGGTCTTGGGGGTTTCATAAACACATCCAAATTCCTATAGGGATTGAGTTACGGGGCTGAAGGCTAGGGACTATGGCCTTGGGGGACATCTAACTCAATTGGCATAACATAGTTTATAAAGATGTCCTACATCCTACTTCGGTGAGTAGCGTCTGAGGTCTTAAAAGCTTGTGAGCAGCCATCTAAGATATTCCACTGGTCTCACCCCATCTGGAACAAGGGAGAATGAAGAAAACCAAAGACACAAGGAAAAGATTTGTCCAAGGGACTAATGGAACACAAGCACCACAGCCTCCACCACACTGAGTCCAGTACAGCTAGATGGGACCCAGCTATCACCACCAACTGCTCTGATTAGGATCAGAATAGAGGGTCCCAGACAGAGCTGGAGAAAAATGTAGAACAAAATTCTAACTCACACAAAAAAAGACTAGACTTACTGGTCTGACAGAGACTGGAAAAACCCTGAGAGTATGGTCCCCAGACACCCTTTTGTCTCAGTACTGAAGTTACTCCTGAGATTCACCGTTCAGCCAAAGATTAGACAGGCTCATAAAACAAAAGTAGACTAAATGGGCACAGCAGCCCAGGGGCAAGGACTAGAAGGTAGGAGGAGAGAGGAAAGCTGAAGGAATGGAAATGGGGAACCCAAGGTCAAGAACAGGAGAGTGTTGACATGTCATGAGTTTGGCAACCAATGTCACAAAATAATATGTGTATTAATTTTTAATGAAAAACTAATTTGCTCTGTAAACCTTCACCTAAAGCACAATAAAAAATTCTCTATTCATTTTTAAATGACTTTTTTATATTAAATTATTTTATTTATTAGGCAATATAGTTTCAGATAACAAATGTTAAGTAGCATCAATCAATACTTATTCGCTGAGTTGGTACTATACTCTTGGAAGAAAAATAGCAAGTATGGCAAGATCTCTGTTCATGAGGAGGTTAAATCTGGTCGGAAAATTAAGGAATGACATGCAAATCAACAATAAACCTTTCAGAATAGTAAATATTTAAGTGCTAACTAATGCATTAGATATAGGCTTTGAGCAATGTGAAAGTTTAAAAGGAGGAAAGTTAATGATAATCTGGCATGATCAAAAAAGACTCCCTAAAGTGAAGGAGAGCTTATTCAAGTCAAGAGAGAAAGCATTCTACTCAAGGTAAACATGGGAAAAAAAAAAAAGGTATGGAAGTTGGAATGTGCATGTTCTTGGAAGAGTGAAGAGGCTGGCTTTATTGGAGCAGAATATTGCTAAAGAGTAACAAGAGGTAAGATTACCTAAGGGAGAGATACCCAGGTTACAAAGGCTTTTTTTGAGTCAAGCTAATGAATTAGATTTAAACAGTTGGAAATAAGGAGTTATTGAATATTTTCCAGTGTTGATATAATAAGAGCAGTATTTAAGGAAGATTAATCTGGAATCAGCATTCAGGGAGGATTGAAGGGAGGAGGGTCTGGAGTTAGGACTCTAGTGAGAGCTTCCTGTTAGGGAAGAAGATTCTTTTACAAAGGATGGGTGTTCAATACGATTAAATTGTAAATTAAAGGCCAAGAAACATTAAGATAAAGAAAAACTCATTATATTGGCTGGCGACCATTTTAATAAAGTATTGGGACAAAAGCCAGATTAAAGGGAGTTCATGAAAGACTAGTGATGATGATGATTGTCAATTCTGGTTGAATTCTTCTTTTCTAAAATGAGACCAAAATGGCCAGAACAGCAGTAACTGATATTCAAGACTATTCAAGAGCTACCTTGGTTTTGCAGGGAAGTAATAAGCTGCACAGGCAGTTTGGGAATTCAAACCCAATTTTGCCACCAGATACATTTTCAAATCTCCCTCAGGCTTCATCAGTTTGTTAAAATTAAAAAAAAAAAATCACATAATAGTACGTACCTTGCAAGGCTGTTTTTAGGATAATGTGTACTAGAGTGTTTAGTACTGTACCTGACACATAATTTGTAAACAAATTTCCTTCCCCTCTTTTTTCTTTACAGTAATTCCAGATGGGCATGGAGGCTATGGTATTTCCTTTTCTTAAAATTTAAGGAACAATTAATTTATATATAAATTCTTATACGTTTAAATTCCTATAAGATGTTTTGGATATGGTCTTGCTAAGAGAAGCATTGATTAGATTTACTCTCAAGACACATTTCTATGAATGTGATTTGATAATGTCATTAAAACAACTAGTACTTTTCTCAGTTTCCTCAAGGTGTTCAGGACAGAATCAGCAGTATCAAAAACAAAGAGTTGCTTTCCAGCTTCACAACAAAATGTCTTTTTTCCAAAGAAATTCTGTTCAGATATACTCTTGTTTCCCCTCTTGGGAAAATAATTTCTCTCAATTGGCAACTTTTCCAACTTCCACTAAACTGGCAGATTCAAAAACCTGTCCTCAGAATGTGAATTTTGGAGGTATTTTTATTAAAGGGATCCCTGGTGATAAATGGGACATTTGATTCCTTTCAGATTGTTTCTTAGATATTATAATCAAATCACTTTCAGGAAAGCTAAGTTTATTTAATTAAATTCTACAAATAGAAACATGCCAACTCCATTAATGGTTCGTAATTATGTTACTATCATTTTTGAAAGGGCTGACTTGGAGAGTTATTAAGGTAACTACAGTATTTAGTGAACTCCGTGTTTCATGGAGCAGTTGCTGTTGAAATTAATGCCACTTACACCATCCCATAATGAGTTACTTGGCATTATTATGTGCCAGGCATTGTACCCGGCACTGGAGCCATGGAAAGTTAAGGATATGACCCCTCAAGGAGTTGTCAATAAAGTGGAGGAGATTGACATATAAGCACATAAATTATTATGCAGCATGACAAGAGCAATAAATATGAATAACATAGACTAACACAGCAGAAGAGGGCACAATTGACTCCATTTTGGGTTCAAGAAATGCTTCCTAGGGTTTTAAAAAATAAATGGACATTTACTTCCATTTGTAAATGGATTTACTCTCAAGATCCATTTCTGAGTGTGATTTGATAATCTACACAGGAACAAATTTTCCTCCACAAAATGTGGAGGAACATCATAAAAGCTTGCTTCCGGTGAGAGGCAAGGAGTGGCTTCAAGCTATGAGCTCCGAGCTCCTCCGCAACAAAGACTGCTCAGTTCCCTCACACCAGTTCCCCAATCAGCTAAGTCACTCCTGTAGGGAGCAGTGAATGAAGTGGCAGGCAGGGATCAGGAGTATGACCTTCCTCTGCTGGAAATATGGCCCCTTCCTAACATTTTCCAGGTTTTCTCAACTCAGTCAAGCCAAGTGCTCCTTTTAATAACCAATATTTTCTAATGCTTCATTTACCATCTGGAGTGAAACCATCTACAATAAAACCTACCAATATATATAATTTCAAGAAAGTCAATATAATATACTGACATAAAAAGGAAAGTTACATAAAATAGTGTGTACTTCAATATATAAATACGCTGACACCACTGCACTATGTCACATAATAGTCAGACTCTCCCCCTAATATATGGACTCATGCTGGATGTATAAGTTCAGATTTAGAGTAATACGGGTAGATTGTATTCACAATTCAAATGCCAACAGCAGCAAAAACAGCTGTAACATGAATTTCCAAAATGGTGGGGAAAGTCAAAACAAATAGTTCTAAACAAAACAGTCTTCCATCAACTTACATCGTAATTGTTTTCCAGGAAATTCTGTGCATATTAAAGCTGTGCAAACGTATTTTTGTGTTTACAGAATAGATTTAGGTTCTGGAATTAAAAAAAAAAAAAAACCAACGCTTTTTTCACAAATGTCTGGCAAGACATTGAAAAGTCATGTGGGACGTAGAATAAATCTTCACTTTGCAGAACTGCCCCGTGAACCTCAGGATTGGGTTCTGCAATGTGGCTTCTAACCACTAAATGCCAGTTATAACCCCAAGTTATTGTGATGACACAAGAATCACCACAGTTTTGCAAAACACTGTCTAGGCATGGCATCGTCCCCATTGAAACCTCTGCCTTAACCCATTGGGTTTGTGTCTGTGGTCAGCTGTTTGGAGGAGGGGCTGTCCATCTTTGGGAAGGAAATCAACAATCTATCAAGGCGTACGGTTCCTACCTTTATGATGTAATTCCAATATTCATTCATGCAGTCAATCAATAAGTGTTCGTTTGAACACCTACTGTATTCCCATGAGTCAGAATTGACTCGACGGCAACGGGTTTGGTTTCTTATTTTTTTACTATATTCCAGATACTGCTCCAAGCACTGGTGGAAACATTGAGGTGAAAAACAAACAATTAAAAACCACCCACAATAACGTAAAATTTCTTGCACACTCAGAGCTGGTCCTAACCATTGTTTCTTTGAGGCTCTTCCTGGGACCTTTACTGGGGACACATATGAGTTTTTTAAGAGAACGTTCTGAAATAGGTCACAGTTCAGTCCCAAACCTCAAAAATCACTCTCTATTCTCTTTTCCATCTCAGGTTGTACCCAACATGTTGTCCACCACGAGTCCATCAGAGATTCTGCAATAAAAGAATTCATGAAGCTACTCTAATAAAATGCAATATAACGTAGAGATGTCCCAAATAAGAACATAAAATCCCCCCATTATCAAAATCCCAGGGAAACATTAAAAGATAAAGCCCTAAGGAAACTAATATTTAAAATTATTAAGTTAAATTTGAAAAGGCATAAATCCAATAGCAGAATCTATTGCCCTTGTGCATAAAAAGTGAATTGAAATTAAGATCCATACATTTCCTTCCCCTCAGTTTCTTCCACTGTTGGATAAAGTGCAGGATCTTGCAACAGTTGTTATCAGGGGCTGTCTTCCACTAAAATGTTTGTTCAGTTTCTTCAGGGTTTCTAATATGCTTCACTATTAAAGAGTTTCAAAAGTTGAGAAAGCACAATGTTCTTCAGAGCACTGACCCATACCCACAAGACTCAGGTCATACATAATTCAAGCTCCAGGCCTAAACCAGTTACCTCAGGCAGCTACGCTCCCAGAATGCAATACCAAGCTGCAGCTGATTGTGCAGGTGCTCAGGGCACAGTCCTAAGGGCACATTAGTATCATAGTGCGTATATGATCCTTGCTTCATTGGACAGTACACCACCTGCACAATGCTATGAAGCCACCCTGGGAGATACCACTGTAGATACTTAGTATTATCTGAGAATGGGGGAGCAGGTGGACAAAATTTTGGCTTCAACTATGATAGTAGTCCAGGCAGCCCATGTCAATTGTCCAGAGTCTACAGTCTACTTCAACTCATTTAGGAGAAATCTTTTTGGGGCAGTAAAAGAACTCATGAAACGCCAGCTCAGGGTGGGGCATATATGTAATTCCCTTCCGTCTGCCTAGCCCTGGCTTCTCCTCTTGTAATCCTTCCTTCACACCCACCAGTTATCTATTTAAAGCCCAAATCAGATCTTATTATTTCTATAGGTAAAGTCCCAGCTTCCTGGTATACAAGGGACAGTATGGTTCCAATGTATTTTTCCAGTCCCTCTCCCTCACCCAAATCTCCAGGGCCAGAATTGTTGAGACATGCCACGCATTCTCTGCTTTCGTGACCATCCATATCACGTCCGGCGTGGCTGGGATGCTCTTTCCTTTTTGTAGTTCTGGAAGACTTCTATGTACTTTTAAATACCAGTTCAGATGTCTGTGTAAAGTCTTTCCTGACTCCACCATCTGGGTTCCCCTAGTACATTTCACGTGCCTTTATTCTTTTATTGTAGCACTTATTTTTATAGTGTATATAAACAACACACGTGTGTGTGTGTATACATACATGTACATATATATCTGTAACTACTATTACTATTACTATCAGGAGCCCTGGTGGCACAGTGGTTAAGAGCTATGACTGTTAACTGAAAGGTTGTCAGTGGTTTGAATCCACCAGCCACTCTTTTGAAATCCCATAGGGCAGTTCTACCCTGTCCATAGGGTTGCTATGAGTCGGAATCAACTCCACAGCAAAGGGTTTTTGGTATTGACTACTACTATTGCCATCGAGTTGATTCTGACTCATAGCAACCTTATAGGACAGAGTGGAACTGTCCCACAGGGTTTCCAAGGCTGTACATCTTTACAGGAGCAGGCTGCCACATCTGTCTCCCACAGACTGGCCGACCTTTCAGTTAGCAGCCTAGTGCTTAACCACTGCCCCACCAGGGATCCAGGTATATGTTTAATTAATAGACCTCCCTCTCCCACTACTCCATGTACATCATGAGAATATGGAGAGTGCCTTATGCATCCGTGTAGAAATAGGATTTAGCACAGGAACATGACACATAGTATACAGAACAAAATACTTGCTAATATGAAAGTGCTAATAAAGACAGCAATGATTATAATAAAATTCTAACTCGTTTACCAGAAGAAGAAAAAAAACCAAAAATACATGACCTAAAACTTGGCAAATGTATTCTCCTGTAAAATTAGGAGGTTAGATTGGAGAACTTAAGCCTCTTAGGGCTTTAATGTTTCTAGAAACCCACTGCCATCGAGTCAATTCTGACTCATAGTGACCTACAGGGAAGAGTAGAACTGCCCCACAGGGTTGCCAAGGCTGTGATCTTTATGGAAGCACTGCCAAAGCTTTCTCCCGTGGAGCAGCTGGTGGGTCCCAATGCTTTAGGCCAAGTGCTTTAACCACTGGCCCACCAGGGCTCCAACTTTACTAAAGTTATGTTTCAGTAGGGAAGACAGTGCCATCTAGTGGTAAATTATTTTTTCTTTTGAAACTACTGTTTTTAACTTTTTCATGGTGGAGCCCTCGTGGCGTAGTCGTTAAGTGCTATGGAGCCTAAGGTTGGCAGTTCAAGTCCACCAGCCACTCCTTGGATACGTTATGGGGTAGTTCTACTCTGCCTTATAGGGTTGCTATGAGTCGCAATTGACTCAGTGGCAACAGGTTTGGTTTTTTTGTTTGTTTATTTCATATATTCACAGCAGCCCTATGAATATATGAAATAGTTAAAAACAGTAATATAGGGTTTTTTTTATGAGTTGGAATCAACTCGACGGCAGCGGGTTTTGTTTTATGTCATACATTACTAACATTTTAAAGGAGTGTCAGTGGTCAGTCGGCAGTTAGAATCCACCAGGTGCTCTTTGGAAACTCTATGGGACAGTTGTACTCTGTCCTGTGGGGTCGCTATAAGTCGGAATCGACTCAATGGCAATGGGTTATGGGTCAGTGGTCAAGGTTATTCTGAGGCTTCTGACACACCACAGTCCTGTTAATTCAATATTTGGAACTTTACAACTATAGATACTTGTTTCAGAAATACAGTGACGATTCCTCAGCTGGAAAATCTTTGCTTTTTATTGATGTGTTTGAGCAAAATCCAAGCATCAACTATTTCAACATGTGTTCGCCAAAAGCTACTATGTTCTGCCAGCACCCAGCAGTGAATAAGTCAAAGCCTTCCCCACCCGTGGTGCATACATTCTTGTTGGGAGAAACAAAAAACTAAAAAAGGAAATAAGCATAAGCACATAAGATATTTTCCGATTATAGTAAGAAAATGAAATAGGATGATGTTGGCAGAGGACAACACTAGATAGGCTTGGCCTCTGTGAGGCTGAGCTAGGATCCCATGCCAAGAAGGAGTCAGCTGTTCAGAGCAAAGGGTGCTCCAGGTAGCAATAGTAGCAAGGGCAGTGGCCCTTGACCAGGCAGTGTTCTGGGATGAAGAAGTCACAGAAAACAGGTGAGTGGAGGGTGGTCTGAGAGGAGGCAGAGGCCAGACCAGGGAGGGGCTTGCAGACCATGTGTAGAGTTTGGGCTTTATTATCAGTGCAGTGGAGCTTCAGGTAGAGCATGAGGCATAATCTGACATAGGTGTGCAAGCACTCAGGCAGCTGTGTGGAGGATACCGTGGCTACTCTGAGGAAGTAGGTCTATTAGGAAGATGTTATAACGGTAAAAGTGAAGGATGATGGTGGTAGCAATAGGGATGGAGCCATTGGGATAAATTTGGAAGGTAAAGTGGAGTAGATGTGGGAGTTGAAAGGACAGAGAGGGGAATCAAGGATGGCTGAAGTGTTAGGCCTGAGCCATTTACTGAGTTAAAGAAGGCTTGGGGAGAACAAGTTTGGGAGGAATGAGGAGAGGCAGAGAGGAATGAAAGCACTTATTCATTTATTAAATATTTATTAAGGGCCCTGAATGTGCCAACAGCTTTCCAGAAAGCAGAGATGTAGGAGTGAACAGAACAGACCGCAATCTGTGCTTTCATGGAGCTAGTATTCTCATCAGAGAAGACGATAAATACATTAGTAAATTATTATATATGTGGAAGTACATTACATTATATAGAAGGTAATAAGTACTCTGAAGAAAAATAAAGCAGGAAAGGGGAATAGGAAATCTTGGGATAGTTTACGTTGTAAGCAGGGTGGTCAGGGAAGGGCTTACTGAATCAGCCTGAGTAAAGACCTGAAGGAAGTAGGTGAACAAACCATGTGGATATACAGGGGAACAGTGTTCCAGGCAAAGGGAACAGCAGATGCTTCGGCCATAAAGCAGGAGTGCACCTGGTTTGCTCAAGAAGCAGAGTGAATAAGCGGGGAGACAGTAAGAAATTAGGTCATAAAGCTAAGGGCTGGGAGTGCAGAGCAGATTCTCTCGGGCCTTGAATGCTAATGTCGTGGCTTTGGTTTTTATATTGAGTGGGTGGGAAGCAGTTAGGAGGGTCTTTGGTACAGCAGCAACGCAGTCTAACCTACAATTTAACAGGAAGCTCTGGCTGACATATTGACAGCAGACTAGTGGTGGGCAGAGTCAGGAGGCTCCTTAAGAGGCTGCAGTGATAATCCCAGCTAGAGACTATGGCACCTTGGATCAGGTGGTAGCGAGAGAGAAGGGAAAGGTAGTCACATTTGGGTATATTTTTAAAGAGGGAACAATGGACTTGCTGACTCAAATGACCCATTTAAAAAAATCGTATGTTGCTTTCCCAGTGAGAAAAAATAGGCATCATACCAGGTTTTACTAGAAAATCTTATTATAATAAAATCAATTCAATAGCAATTCTGTTCTTAAAACAGCTCTAAGAACCTCAATGTAATGACCCTTAATCATGACCTGTGCTGACTTCACGATTTCATGCAAACTACAAGAACTAATGAGCTGTTTTTCTTTTCAGCTGTATGATGGGGATAGTGAGAATGCCAACTTGGCTGGCACATTTTGTGGTTCCACTGTACCGGCTCCTTTTGTCTCTTCCGGTAACTTCCTCACTGTTCAATTTGTCAGCGACATAATTTTAGAAAGGGAAGGATTTAATGCTACATACACCATCGTGGACAGTAAGTAATTTGAGGCATTTTTATATATTATGAAATACATGTGTATTTATATATTACAAAGAATTCCATGCTCAATGTTAATTACTAAGCTTGGTATTAATTACAGAACTTAATGTCTATTACTAAACTCCATGTTAATTACTCTGCTTTTAATCCATGATCGGGAAACCCTGGTGGCGTAATGGTTAAGTGCTACGGCTGCTAACCAAAAGGTCAGCAGTTCGAATCCACCAGGCACTCCTTGGGAACTCTATGGGACAGTTCTACTCTGTCCTGTAGGGTCGCTATGAGTTGGAATCAACTGAACAACAACAGGTTGATTTTAACCCATGATACAGATTTGGTACAATTCTTCATCAAGAATATATACCTTAAATAACATCCTTTCCTTCATAGAATGATGTAAATATAGCCCCCTTGATCTGGGAGGGTAGGGAAAACAGAGATTTAGATATTGTCTGTGTGATGAAACTTGGGTGAAATGTCTTGTAAGCTCCTTTTTCCTAATCTCCTCAGGGCCTTGTGGGGGAACCTATAATGCAACTTGGGTCCCACAAAGTATCTCATCACCAAATTCCTCAGACCCAGATGTTCCATTTTACACCTGCACTTGGGTCATTGATGCCCCTCCACATCAGCAGAACAAGATAACTGTGTGGGCTTTGCAGCTTCACTCGCGGGACTGCTCGCAGAATTACTTGGAGTTTCAGGACTCACCAGCGGTAATAATGGCAGCATGAATGACATAGTGATCTTTTAACTAGTATTTTGAAAAGCACTTGAAATAATGAGGGCATGATTAAATAAATGTTCAAGTTACTTCCAGCATAATGTGTTCTATAAGCCTCTCCAAGGCCTTCCATATAGACATGTTAAGGACCTTGGACTTGGTCCTGTAGGTCAGCAGCTCTCAAACTTTGGTATATCAAAGAATCACTGGGTGTCTTGTTAAAAGTGCATGTCCCTAAGCCCCACCCTCAGAGATTGCTTCCCCCAAGAATGAGCCATTAATGCATACTTTTGATGAGCACCTCCAGTATTCTGACACCGGTGCTTCATGGGCCATGCTTTGAAAAATCTGTCTGTAGTTAGTGGGATCTGTGTATACAGGAATTAAAGGTCAGTGAAGAACACAGGGAGATCAGTCACGAGGCCATTTGGCCCCAGTCTAGTGGGGTTAGATATATGGAATGCACAATAGAAAGAGAAAAACGGCTGTTTTGAGGTGATGAGTATGAAGTACCCATGTGATGAGATCTTGAGCAGAGAGTTGGACGTGAAAGTGTGAGGTCGACAGAAGACTTGCAGATTTGGACGCCATCATTGCACAGGTAGGCAGTTGAAATAATGAGATTACTGGAAAAATCTATAAAGTGAAGAGTCATGAACTGAGGGTAGATACCTGGTGAACACCAACTTAACTGGATTGTGTCGCTGCAGTCTGGGGAGCAACTAATCCGCCCCAGTTCATCCCAAGAGTGTTGTGTTCAAACCCTGGTGTGTGCAATAATAGAGATTCCAACCTATTACCTTCTGAGGTTTCCAGGTACTCCTCATTATAAGTCCAGGGTTCCCTGAATCACATGTAAGCCTTGGTGGGGAGAGAATAACCCATTCTGGTTGACTTCAATGTGAAAGTCTCAGAAATGGTGGCTGCTGAGTAGATGCCAGGATTGCTTAGTTTTGTCCAAAGCATGAACACTGAGATAAATCCTAGGCTTCTGTGGTGGCCAAGATGCCAGGTCATCATTCCATTGGTAGTAGTTTTCATGACGAAAAGTTCCCCAGTGGTGCCCTTACTGAAGGACTTGGAGACAAGTGGAAGAAAGCCCTTTGTGTTAAAGTTCTTTTAATTTCTCATTGCTTTGTGCTGCTTAGACAGTGGAAATCAGTGGAAGGACACCTAGCTGGGTACAGAATTGCTATTTACAGGGTACACGGAAGCTCTGGAACATAACAACAGCTGAATTGCCCTCAACTAAGACCCAATATTTGTTATGAATGAATAATGTCATTCAACTGAATGAATAAAAGGAATAAAACAGGGTTTCAGCCTGGGTAGGTAGTGAAGGAAGACAAGAAGCTGACTGATGGGCTGAGAGAAACTGGAACCCTCAATGTATCCAAGAGTAGAAAAAGGAGATATAGTTGGAAGATGATGGAAGAATTATGTGATGGAGACATTACAGATGATGACAAGGCCTGTCAGGATAGCTGGTATTGAGGGTGGATAACCACAGAGTAGAGATGAAAGCCCCTGGTATTAAGGAGTGCAAAGTTGGGATGCTTAATGGATCATCTATAAAGATACTGAAACTCCAAAGGTTACGACAGGTATTAGAGGCATAATTGGCCTCAAATGCCCTACCTTTGTACAAATTATTTTTTACAGAAGAATTGACTGGTGTTGGACCATATTTATTCTATTCTGTTGACAGGTGATGAGGGCTGCCTGGGGAAGCAGGGACCTCATTACAGGCACCCACTGCCTTGTGGGATTCACAGTAGTGCCAAAGGCCCTGGTTAGATTTGCTAAGGGGTATCAAGGGCCAGCTTGGGGGAGTAGTGATGGAGTTAGTCTTCTGGAGTCCAGGACTGTGAAAAATGCTCTTGGAGGAGAACTGTAGTGAGCTCGAATGGCCTCGATATGTTCAAAGCAACGGTCAGGCCTTAGTTACGAAGTAGCCTGAGAGAACCAGGGTCTTGGTTTCAGAAGGGTCTAACATCTTCTGCCTCTCAGGGAATGTGGGACATTTGCCAGTTTCAAGTCCAATCTGTGTCTTGTTGCAGAGTCTTCCATATTAAGCCCTTCGAACACTATAACTAGTTTCTATGCTGAATAATTCAGCCACGCTTTTATATGGTAAAACCTGTGAGAGCTGGAACTTGGCATGAAGGCCTTGTTTTTCCGGGTCTCACAAGTTTTCCACCTTTGACAGGGTGCGGCCACCACTTTTCTGTCACACTCATTTTAGTGGAAAATATTTGGCTTTTCCTTCTCTGGCAGGTTAGCTTACATAGGTTCCAGCTTTTGCAGGTTTTACTGTGTATAATTTAATTGATGCTAAGCCCTATTCTCTGCTGAAACTAAAACTACTGTGATTTGGCTTCCACCCCACTTCAGAGTAATAGAAATCCAGGAATCCGGTTCTGTGGCGGAAACATTTCTGCTGTCCCGGCATTTTATTCTTCTGTGCGTACTGCAATCGTCGTGTTCAAAGCTGAAGTTTTTAACAGAAACTCTAGAGTGGGTTTCACCTATCAGATTGCAGGTAAGCCTCCGAGATGCATCTTTTATTCAGAAAAACTGTCTTCATTACAATTATTGCCAGAATTGACTCCTGTGAGGAAATTATGGTTTGTTAAGAATAAAACACACCCATATGAGATAAGACTCTTCCCTAGAACCCAGGCTCAACTTAGTAAATTACAAAGGTTAGTTTCTGAAAAGGCAAAGCAGATATAGTATTAACTGAAGCATCTAGAACGTCGGCGTATTCTTCAAGTCTCATGTAAAAATAGGACACCAGCTATTTGACTAAGCCTAGGAATCACTAGGAATCACTATATATATGTGGGGGGGGGGTATGCACATTTATACCTTTATTGAAATATAATTCGCATATCATATCACAGTTCAGCCAGGTAAAGCGTGACATTCAATAGTTTTTAGTATATTCACGATGTTGGCAATCACTATACTTTAAGAAACGATTTTGTTAAAAACCAAGCATCCCTGAAAGGGTTAGTTGGTTACTGTAATTGAGAAATTTATTTCCAGAGAACACTTTATTTAATGCACATTTTGAGCTTGATTAAAACTGAAGCTGCCTTTGATTAAAACAAGTGGAACTACTTTGTATATTTTTGCTAAAAGTGGTAAAGAACAATGATTTGCCAATTCAGTCAGAACACATAATTCACTAAGGAATTTCAACAGAAATCTTCATGCAAAACTCTATCTTGGAGGTCGAGCCTTCATTAGGCTCTAAATGTCATCCTTCTCCACTTCGATATGATCAGAAAAATGCAGAGAGTGCTAGCACATTCGTCGTCCAAAGAGAGTGTGCCTATTTCATATCTCACGTGGGGGTACTTCATGTTAACCAGCCAGTACACTGTATTTGCTATATGACCATTTACTTCACCTGTAGAGGTCTCGATTGTTTCAAAGGTAAATTAAGAGGCTGAATTCCTTTATTTATAAAATTTGTTCAAATTCTAAAGTTATTCCTGTCCAGTTCAAAGAGCATTAAATATTTGAAGGCATGCATTGATTATGAATATTTTTTTTCTCTCTAAGGTTGCAACAGAGAATATAATAAGGCATTTGGCAATCTGAAGAGCCCTGGCTGGCCAGATAGTTATAACAATGACCTGGATTGCACTATTATTCTCACAGCACCACAGAATCACACTATTTCCCTCTTCTTTCATTCATTTGGAATTGAGGAGTCAAGCGAATGCACACATGATTTCTTGGAGGTAACATGCATTTAAATATCATCTAAATGAATCATTTGAAGATGCTAGACTTTTCATCTTTTATACTAGTTGTATACGGATCTACTTATTCATTTATTCCGTAAATATTTTTACTGGGCACCTTCTAGGTCCAGGCACTGGAAAGGCAATAGGAAGGCTATGCAGGGAGGCTCAGAGTCTAACAGGAAAGACAGTTAAGGAACAGACAATTACAACACAATGTCAAAGATACTAACGCGGTTAGAAGCACCCACACATGGAGATACCACAGGTCAGCGTTGACTCAGTGCCAACTGGTTTGGTTTGGTTTTTTAACTCAGCCTTGGAGACTGAGAAAAAGCTTTTTTTAAGGAGGTAACGTTTGAGTTCAGACGTGAAGGGCCAAAGGGAGGTCCAAGCACAAGGTGTGGATTTTGGAGGTAAATTATGGCACCAACTTTAAGAAATGTGTTTGGTGTGGAGATGCTGGCATAAAATGAAATGAAATTATACTCTTTGCCACTGAGTTGATTCCGACTCATAGTGACCCTACAGGACAGAGTAGAATTGCCCCATAGGGTTTCCAAGCTGTAATCTTTACAGAAGTGGACTGCCACATCTTTCTGCCGCTGAAAGGCTGGTGGGTTAAAATTGCCAACGTTTTGGTTAGCGGCCAAGCATGTAACCACTGTGCCTCCAGGGACCCTTTATACTAGTTGACCTAATTTTCCTGAAGGCTACATTAAATTTGGGGCATCTTTAATACTCTTTAAGGAATGACGTTGCCTTGAACAAGTGTTTTACAGTTGCGGGAGCTATATTCTGACCTTTCCTTCTCAACAACCACTAAAGAAAAAAAAAAAAAAACAGTTGCCATCGAGCTGAGTCTGACTCTTAGCACCCCATGTGTGTCAGAGCAGACCTGTGTTCCATAGGGTTTTCAATGACTGATCTTTTGCATGTAGATCACCAGGCCTTTCTTCTGAGGTACCCCTGGATAGACTTGAACTGCCAGCCTTTCAGTTAACTGTTTGCAACACCCAGGATCTCCTAACCACCACTATAAGTGTCTAAGTTAGACATAGAAGCAACTTTGCAGTGTACCTGCCCTCCATTGGCCCCCTCTCCACACCACACTGAAATAACACACTAGGAAATACGCCTTGTGCAACTGGAGTGAGCAGAACCATGATTCTCAAGTTCTTGCACCTTCTCCAATACTGCCTGAATAAGTCCCTCTATATCCTGTCTCCACCACTCACCTGTTAGTTTGTCATACTGTGGTGGCTTGCATGTTACTGTGATGCTGGAAGCTATGCCACCAGTATTTTGAATACCCGCAGGGTTACCCATGATGAACAGGTTTCAGCTGAGCTTCCAGACTAAGACAGACGAGGACGAAGGGTCTGCTCATCTACTTCTGAAAAAATTGGCCAGTGAAAACCTTAGGAATAGCAGTGGAACGTTGTCTGAAATAGTGCTGGGAAATGAGCTACTCAGGTTGGAAGGCACTCAAAATACAACTGGGTAAGAGCTGCCTCCTCAAAGTAGAGTCCACCTTAATGACGTGGATGAAGCAAAGCTTTCAGGACTTTCATTTGCTGACATGGTATGACTTTAAATGAGAAGAAACAGCTACAAATATCCAATAATAATCGGAGCGTGGAACATAGGCAGTATGAATCTAGGAAAATTGGAAGTCTTCAAAAATGAAATGGAATACATAAAGATCAATATCCTAGGCATTAGTGAACTGAAATGGACTAGTACTGGCCATTTTGAATCGGATAATCCTATGGTCTGCTATGCCAGAAATGATAAAATAAAGAGAAATGATGCTGCATTCATCATCGGGTAATATGACTATTATTCAAATTTAAGCACCAACCACTAATGTCAAAGATGATGAAATTGAAGATTTTTACTAACTTCTGCAGTCTGAAATTGATCAACTATGCAAACAAGATGCATTGATAATTACTGGTGATTGGAGTGGGAAAATTGGGAACAAAAAAGGAGGGTTGGTAGTTGGAAAATATGGCCTTGGTAATAGAAATGACAAGGGAGATTGCATAATAGAATTTTGCAAGACCAATGACTGGTCATTGGAAATAACCTTTTCAACAACATAAATGGCAACTATACACGTGGACCTTGCCAGATGGATAAACACAGGAATCAAATCAACATTACATCTATGGAAAGAGACAATGGAGAAGCTCAATGTCATCATTCAGAACAAGACCAGAGCCCACTTTGGAACAGATCATCCATTGGTCATATGCAAGTTCGAGCTGAAGCTGAAGAAATTTAAAACAAGTCCAAGAGAGCCAAAGTGCAACCTTGAATATATCCCACCGGAATTTGGGGAGCATCTCAAGAATATACTTGATGCCTTGAACACTGATGACTGAAGACCAGATGAGATGTGAGATGACATCAGGACATAGTACATAAAGAAAGCAAAAGGTCCTTAAAAACACAGGAAAGAACGAAAAGATCGAAATGTATGTCAGAAGAGACTCTGAAACTTGCTATTGAATTTAGAGTAGCTAAAGTGAACAAAAGAAATGATGAAATAAAAAAGCTGAATGGAAGATTTCAAAGGGCAGCTCAAGAAGATGAAGTAAAATATTATAAGGAAATGTGCAAAGACCTGGAGATAGAAAACCAAAAGGGAAGAACATGCTTGGCATTTCTCCAACCAAAAGAGCTGAAGAAACGATTCAAGCCTTGAGTTGCAATTTTGAAGGATTCTATTTGGAAACCCTGATGGCATAGTGGTTAAGTGCTACAGCTGCTAACCAAAAGGTCGGCAGTTCAAATGCACCAGGCGCTCCCTGGAAACTCTATGTGGCAGTTCTACTCTGTCCTCTAGGGTTGCTATGAGTCAGAATCGACTCAACAGCAGTGGGTTTTTTTTTTTTTTTTTTTGGTATGGGCAAAATATTGAATGATGCAGGAAGCACCAAAAGCAGATGGAATGAGTACACAGAGTCACTGTACCAAAAAGAACTGGTCAACGTTCAACCATTTCAGGAGGTAGCTATAATCAAGAACTGATGGTATTGAAGGAAGAAGTCCCAGCTTCACTGAAGGCAGTGGTGAAAAACAAGGCCCCGGGAATTGACAGAATACCAATTGAGATGTTTGAGCAATGAACGCAACACTAAAAGTGCTCACTCACCTATGCCCAGAAATTTGAAAGACGGCTACTTGGCTAACCTACTGCAAGAGATCCGTATACATACCTGTCATGGCTTGAATTGTGTCCCCCCAAAAATATGTGTTGACTTGATTAGGCCATGATTCCCAGTATTGTGTGGTTGTTCTCCATTTTGTGATTGATATAATTTTCCTATATGTTGTAAATCCTAATCTCTGCCTGTGGTTTATCAGGCAAGATTGGATTATGTTGAAGAGGATTAGGGTGGGATGTATTGTGCTTTCTCAGGTCACATCCTAAGCGTGGCCTGCACCATCTTTTATCTTACAAGAAGGAAAAGGAAAGGGAAGCAAGACGAGAGTGGAGAGACCTCATACTACCAAGAAAGCAGTGCCAGGAGCAGAGCATGTCCTTTGGACTTGGGGTTTCTATGCAGAGAGGCTCCTAGTCCAGGGGAAGATTGTTGAGAAGGACCTTCCTCCAGAGCTGACGGAGAGAGAAAGCCATACCCTGAGCTGACGCCCTGAATTTAGACTTCTAGCCTACTAAAAAAAAAAAAAAAGCCTACTAGACTGTGATAAAATAGATTTCTCTTTGTTAAAGTCATCAACTTGTGGTATTTCTGTTATAGCAGAACTAGATGACTAAGACAGTATCTGTTTCAAAGAAAGATGATCCAACAGAATGCAGAAATTGTTGAAAAATATCACTAATATCATACTCAATTTTGCTGAAGATAATTCAAAAATGGTTGCAGCAGTACATTGACAGAGACTGCCAGAAATTCAAACCAGAGGACATGGAAGGAGGGATATCATTGCCGATATCAGAAGGATCTTGGCTGAAAGCAGAGAAGACCAGAAAGGTGTTTACCAGTGTTTTATTCGCTATGCAATGGCATTCGACTGTATGGATCATAACAAATTATAGATAACATTGCAAAGAATGAGAATTCCATAACACTTAATTGTGCTCATTCTGAATCTATACATAGGCCAAGAAGCAGTCATTCAAAAAGAACAAGGGGATGCCACATGGCTTAAAATCAGGAAAGGTGTGAGTTATGGTTGTATCCTTTCACCATATTTATTCAATCTGTATGCTGAGCAAATAATCCAAGAAGTTGGACTGTATGAAGAAGAACTCGGCATCAAGTTTGAAGGATGTGTCGTTAACAACCTGCAATATGCAGATGGCAAACCTTGCTTGTAGAAAACAAAGAGGATTTGAAGCACTTACTAATGAAGATAAAAGTCTACAGCCTTCAGTATGGATTACACCACAACATAAAGAAAACAAGAAAATCCTCACAACTGGATCAATAAGTAACATCATGATAAATGGAGAAAAGGTTGAAGTTGTCAAGGATTTCATTTTACTTGGATCCACAGTCAACACCCATGGAAGCAACAGTCAAGAAATCAATGCATTCTAATGGGCAAATCTGCTGCAAAAGACCTCTTCAAAGTGTTAGAAAGCAAAGATGTCAGTTTGAGGACTAAAGTGCACCTGACCCACGCTGTGGTATTTTCAATTGCATCATATGCATGTGAAAGCTGGACAATGAATAAGGAAGACCGAAGAAGAATTGACACCTTTAAATTGTGGTGTTGGTGAAGAATATCAAGTATACCACGGACTGCCAGAAGAAAGAACTAATATGCCTTGGAAGAAGTACAGCTAAATGCTCCTTGAAGGCAGGGATGGCAAGACTTCATCTCATGTATTTGGACATATTATCAGGAGGGTCCGATCCCTGGAGAAGGACATCATGCTTGGTAAAGTAGAGGGTCAGTGAAAAAGAGGAAGACCCTCAATGAAATGGATTGACACAGTAGCTCCAACAGTGCGCTCAAACATAGCAACAATTCTGTGGATGACCAGGACCTGGCAGTGTTTCGTTCTGTTGTACATAGGCTTGCTATGAGTGGGAATCTACTCAATAGCACTAACAATGCAACAACATGTCCTTTCAGGTCTATATCACGTACAGAGTTTGAGTAGGAATATTGCAGTGGTGTTCACAGAAAGATACTATGAATGAGCCCTCAACTGATGTAGACACCATGTATGGAGCTCAGCATTTATATTTTGCCATGAAAACCTCAAAGCTCTCTTGTCTGTGTTCTTTGCAAACTGTGCGGAGAATGTATTCATTCTTAGGACTTGTGTATATAAAGGACATGGAATTTCTCTTGAATATAAATCTAAACCTTTCCTAGTGCTATCTAAAGGGCTTATTTGCTTCACGTTAAAGAGAGTCTTCTAAGGTTCCCAAGAAGCTTGTTTTCTACTCTACACTTGATATGGAATTTTATTGTTCCAGAAAGCTCTCTCCTGTAGAATAAATCTAAGTCCTTTGTTAATGAATATCCTTAGTCTATAGCATAATAAGGGGCATTGGTGGTTCAGTGGTAGAATTCTCAATTTTCACGTGGGAGACCAAGGTTCGATTCCTGGCCAATGCACCTCGTAAATGGCCACCAGCCTTTTGTCAGTGGAGGCTTGCATGTTTCTATGATATTAAACAGGTTTTAGCAGAGCTTCCAGACTAAGATGGACTAGGAAGAAAGGTCTGACAATCTGCTTCTGATTCTGACAATCAGTTAACAAAAACCCTATGGATCACAGTGGTCCTGTTCACCACTGATCATGGGGATGGCACAGGACCAGGCAATGCTTCATTCTATTGTGCATGAGATCGCCATGAGTCGGGTGTTGATGCTACAGGAGCTGACAACTTAATAAATACCCAGAGGAAGATCATGTCTTCTTCATGGGGAATACTTGCTATCATAGGAAACTAGGAGGAGATGCATACAGCAGGGAATAAATGAAGAGACAAATACAGTATGGTTTGTGCCAATCAGTGTATTAAACTCACCTTCGTGCCTCACCCACCTTGGATATCCAAACTTTTATATGAAGTGTAAAGCAGAAACTAGGAGTAGAGTGGGGTATGGAAAAAAGGCAGAACAATCCCGTTAGGTCGATGTCACTGTGCAACTACTCTTCGCTCACCTCCAGCCCGAGGTGACTGTTACTGAGCGAAGTTAACATTTGCCATTTGCCTGCTGGCTGCTGGGAAATAAACCCTAGCCTTTAAGTACTGGAGGATGAGAGCTGCTCCTCATGGCTTTCTTTCCTTATCCTATCAAATGGGTCTGAAACTGTCCAATAAACAAAGAAAGGAAACTACAATTCAGGCTTTTAAAATGTAGCCAAGTCTGTTTTTCAGTGGGAAGACTGTGGACATAGTTTAGTGGCAGCCAAACTAGGAGGCTCCAGGATTCCATTCGTGTTAACTACGGTGGGAACGGAAACTTCTTACTGGGGACTCTGACTGTATTACTACAAGTGAGAGGGCCAAGCTCTAGTTCACATTTGGAATTTGTATTTGTCTTCAGTGCCTTCGCCTCCCCTTTCAGGGTCTTCTAATGGCACCGAGATGCCTACTGCTCTCGATTGTCCCTTGAAGGGAAGGGAAAAGTGAACATGGCAAATCATTAGTACCTCCAGGGTGAATTAATATCCCACTCCTCCTCTCAGAGCATCAGCCTTCTAAGAGGATGCAGAGAAAAAACGACCCCAATCCAAGCACAGAGTGGTAGCAGGCCAAGCCCTCCAGCACTCCTGACTATGGCAGCACTCCCCCACTGGAGAGATTACAGACAACTCGGTCCATGGCAAGTCCTAAACACTTGGAGAATAATCTAAAAGCACCAGAAAGGCATTACTTTCCCATTGGCTGCCACAGAGTCCCTAGGTGGTACAACAGTTAATGCGGTCAGCTGCTAACTGAAAGGTTGGAGGTTCAAATCCACCCAGAAGTGCTGCTGAAGAAAGGCCTGCTGATCTACTTCCAGAAAAATCAGTCGTTGAAAAATCCTATGGAGCACAGTTCTGCTCTAACATACATGGGGTCACCATGAGTCGGAGTCGACTCCATTGCAACCGTTTTTTTTATTGGCCTAAAAGGAATCTCTCCGGATCAACACAGCCCAGCAAGACTGGCCACTGTGCCTCTGAAGAACTCTATGACGTAAAGCAAGCAACACTTAACCACATTTTAAACTGAGAAATTATAAAGAGAATGCGGAAACCTTCAAGATTTTGAATACATGTTTAGATAAATTTATACCTGTTGAGCTGCTTCCAGCTCTACACTGCCTGTATCACAGTTGTTTATTAGGCCTCAGGAGCTCTCTGTAGGGGGAGTGTGAACGCTCAGTAGGAGCTGGGCTGGAGGGCAGAGTGTGGGTGAATTCACAGAACGGTCCTCCACACACACGCATTGACTCATTTCCTGTTTTTGTGTGTGTAATTGAAAAGAAAAAGCTTCTCAGCTTCAGAGTGTGTTTTTAAAATATGTAACAAGTCAGACATTTTATAGTTTTGTTGAATTGTGTCCTTTTCCCATACAAAAATTACTTTTGTACTCAAATTCGCTATACTTTGTACATTGTCTTTTTTTTTTTTATAGCCCCTTTATATAGCAGAGCATTTTTCAATGAGAAAAAAAACCACAGTGCAATGAATAAAGTATAATAGAATTGATTGAAATCAGAATGGGCAAGATTGCCACCCCCACCACCTTTTTAAAATTCACTTTAACCGTATTCTTCAAAACGTCTCCCCAAGAACAAAGGTTATAGGCTCATAGCACCAACTCGTGTATAAAAACATATCCTGGTGTTTTAATTACTGTAAGTTAACAGCTATTTCTGAAACCAAATGCAAATGAATTTGTTCTATGAATTAAACATTTCTGTCCTTTGAAAGTGCAAGTGACTTTCGAGGTAACTTAGAGGACTGCTTTCATTTTTAAGTACATGAAGAGACAAAGCTTTTCCAAAAAAACACAATTGTCATTCAAATCGTGTCTCATCTTGGTGCACGGGAATGATAAATAGAAGAAGGTATAATCTGTTTAAATGTAATAATAAATGGCTCTGATTTTTAAAGGTAAGGAATGGAAGTGATAGCAGTTACCCATTACTTGGCAAGTATTGTGGAGCTCTGTTGCCAAATCCTGTCTTCTCTCAAAACAACGTATTATACCTACGATTTAAGAGTAATAGTGGAATTTCCAGTCATGGATATGAAATCATCTGGACCTCATCACCCTCTGGTAAGATATTTCCACTTTGTAAGGGAAAGTAATGAAGGTGAGAAAAACATAAAATGTTTAATAGAAAAAGGCAGTTAAAGTGGCACTACCTTTTTAGATATTTTTATGCTTGGTCATATTCTGGAAACCCTGGTGGCATAGTGGTTAAGTGCTATGGCTGCTAACCAAAGGGTCAGCAGTTCGAATCCGCCAGGCATTCCTTGGAAACTCTATGGGGCAGTTCTACTCTGTCCTGCAGGGTCGCTATGAGTCAGAATCGACCCGACGGCACTGGGTTTGGTTTTTGTCTTTTTTTTTTTGGTTTTGATCATTTTCTATGTTAAAAAAATTTTCATTAATGAAAGTACAGAGGTTCTTTTTAATTCCATTTTTATTCACAATGTCTATGTATAAAGGAATATATATATATTTGTGTATAAAGCATAAAGATTAGGAAATTCTCTCAAAAATTCCCATTTTTCTTAGACTTTTGACTAGAGAAACACCAAAAATTAGTGTAACAGAATCTATTTATTGTGAGTAAATACAATTCAAATTAAGCAGCGTCACTGGAACATAGTGGGAAGGCGCTCCAAAAAGGAGACAGTGAAAGTGAACTATGTAGGTCATTTTTATGTTAATTTCTTGAGAAACGAAAAACAAACCCATGGCCACTGAGTTGATTCCAACTCATAGCAGTCCTACAGAGCAGAATAGAACTGCCCCATAGGTTTTCCAAGGAGCGCCCGGTGGATTCGAACTGCCAACCTCTTTGTTAACAGCTGATCTCTTAACCATTGTGCATCAAAGCACGGGGCAGGGTTTCAGGGTCTGTCAGATACAGAAACAAAATCACCAAGAACATCCTAAAACACAACCTCTAGTCAGACCCTGGAGTTCCTGCTTCTCGCAGCTGGCTGCACGTAGATGATTTTCCAAAAGAGCCCAATGCCTAAGGCCAAACATCTCCGCTAAGCTGCCTACTAGGCTATTGCTTGACCTAAAGGTGGCTCCAGGGAGCCAGGTCCTTCAAGGTTCCAAAGGACACCTAAGAGTGGATGACCTGGGTGGGTCACCCCAATTCCATGAACCCAGAAATCGGGATTCCAGGAGAATGAAAACAATTTTGTTAGACGTTTAGTTTGATTATCAAGGTGGTTCTCTGAGAATTAAAAAACAGAAGTTTGTCAAGAAGCGCAACTGGGAATATGTTTTGTGTGTACAGAGCAGCTGTCCTCCTTGCAGGCCCTGTCATTTCTTGGTACTCATGGAGGCTAATTGCTTTTTCACGGCATTAAGTACTTTCTGGCATTTTTGATTGGTTGTTTATCAAATAGAAGACCCTGGTGGTGTAGTGTTTAAGAGCTTTGGCTGCTAATCAAAAGGTCAGCAGTTCGGATCCACCAGGCACTCCTTAGAAACTCTATGGGGCAGTTCTACTCTGTTCTACAGGGTATAGGGTCGCTATAAGTCGGAATCGAATCGATGGCAACATGTTTTTTTTTTTTTTTTGGTCTTCCAAATAGCTGAAGGAAATTTAAGCCATGTCGAGAGATTTACCTCTATGAAACTTCCCAAAATATCTAAAAACCTCAGGACATAGAATCTCTTCAAAATAAGAATCATAAAAATGATTTATTTAAATATCCTGAGGGACAAGGAAAGGGTTGTGTCAAGACAATTGTAGATAATGAAATCATGGTACCTAAAGAAAGCTTAGACATCGTCTTCAATGCCCTGATTTTACCATAGGGAAGTTAACACCAAGACTAATGGGTTGTCAAAATGCACAGCTAGATTGTGGGGGAGGCAGGATTAGGACTCTAGGTATCAGACACCCAGCCCAGGTGCTTTTTAATTATGCCACGAACTTTCCGTCTGTGTGCTTAGGGTATCTGGATCTCCACGGATAGCTAATCTAAGTAATGATGGCATTTGTATGCAAATTAACAAATTGCACAGATTAACATCAGTACTTAAAGAGCTTTAAGTATATCAGTCTTGGAACAATCAGTTATAAACCTGGAAAAATCGCTTTTATAATAAAGTGATTACTACCTAAACTTACAATAACATGAAAATTTGCTTTCAATTTTACCTCACCCACGTCATTATCATCAACTCACTGTGCATGGAGAACTCTACACCACCCAAAGCACACGGACAACTTTAATGACTCGCACCTACTGGATGGTGCAGACAGTTAAGTGCTTGACTATTAGCCAAAAGGCTGGTGGTTCAAAGCCACCCAGAGATGCCTCAGAAGAAAGAACTGGCAATCTGCTTCTGAAAACCCTATGGAGTGCAATTCTATTCCGTACACATGGGGTTGCTGTGAGTTGGAGCTGGTAGTTAACAACAACAATAATTACTTTATCAACTTCTTTGCTTTCCCATTTTGTTCGCAATCCACTATTGTCAAAGAATGGTCCTGGAGGAAGTTGTCCCTAAGCCATCATCTGCAGGGAAAAGAATATGGAGTTTTAGGGGGAGGGGCGTAACCTAAAGAAGAATGAACAAGAAAAGGGTTTCTGCCTTTACTGCTCTGGGGGAGAGTCTCAACATATTAAGAAAATGAAAATAGTCCTGTTGCCTTGCACATGCACTAAAACAGACTGGGTGGTTTATACTTCATTGAATCACACTTCCTGCCATTTTTTGCTTGCAGGCTGTGGTGGGACTCTTTATGGTGACAGTGGTTCATTCACCAGCCCTGGCTACCCAGACACTTACCCAAACAACACCCACTGCGAATGGGCCATCACTTCTCCTACTGGGAGACCTGTCACAGTCAGCTTTGACTTTATCAGCATCGATGATCCGGGAGACTGTGTCCAGAACTATCTCATACTCTATGATGGGCCGGATGCTGATTCTCCATCCACTGGACCATATTGTGGAGCAGTGAGTAAAATTATCATTTTCGGATTCCCATGTTGTTATTTTTAAATACTGACAGTAGCTCAGTACAGACATTTAAAGGCAGACACACCCCCAAAGTTCTACGGGGAAAACCTTTAACAAATTCCATAGGCGTCTGATTTTTCTATTTTGGGAGCACTATTGCCATCTAGTGGGCATTGCATTAAATTAATATTAATAGTTTTTAGTTACCAAACTTGAAGTTACTTAACATTCCAGGTTCCAGCCCCCGCCCAAACCTATTGAACCAGATTTTCTAGAGGAGGACCATTTTTAAGCTCTTTAGGTGATTCCAATGCAGCACCCAGGGTTGAACACTCATGTTTCTTTCTGCACGAAAAGAACAGAACTATAGAAAATGTGGACACCTGGTTCCACTTCATCTACTTCTTGCTGAAAATTATGAGGATTCTTTAAAGAAATAAATACACAGGGAAATTAAAGATTGGTATGATGATCAAGTTTATTTTTCTAAGTCTTGTATATCTTCTTTAAACATCAGGAATTAGAATTCTGATGTGACTCAGTACTATAAGCATCTGCCCTTACTGTTTCCATTTTATGTGAAAGTCAGCATGTAAAGGCCTTTCAGGTCTTGGAGATGTGATCGCTGCTTAGAGGAGACCTGTTTCTCATTGTTCTGCCCCTTACTTACTTAGGCTTTGTAATATAACCCAGTAGAGAATTACGTCAGCTGGAAACCCGTAGTGTTGTTTTTTTTTTTAGATCACTTACTATTTACGAAATTTAAATATCTTATTTTCAGAAAATAGACAAAATAAATAACAACAAAATAAAAAACCCTGACAATTCTTCTTCCAAATGCCTTTCTTTGCACATACTTGGATACGCACACGCATTTTATACTATCTTATGTTTTTTTTTTCACTTATATCAAGAAAACCTCACAATGGCTGTAAGAACCTGGGTATACAATATTGAATTGTATGGTATTCTGTTGCATGGGTACAGCGTAATTTATTTACCTAAGCCTCTGTAGTTGGAATTTTAGGTTTCTTCAACTTTTCACTACTACAGACAACACTCCTATAAACTCCCCTGTAGCTTTATGAGGGCAGGGGTTTTTGTCCATTTTGTTCATTGTTTTATATCTCTAGTGTCCAAAAACAGTACCTACAACCTGGTAGTCTCTCGATAAATATTCATCAATGAATGATTAGGAAATCAGAGCAGCCAATCTCCCCCGCCACACACAAACACGCAGTTCAGAGAAAAGGATGTAAAAAGTTTCTAAGAGGAAACTATAGATACGGGGGGTGAAAAGTAATGTACTTTACTCATAGTATCATTTTAGTTGCAAATATAAGTGTGTTTCTGTCAGAAAAAATTAAATGTTCTGTAAGAATTTTAGTAAGAAATTCAGGTTTTTGTTTATAACATTTTTATTGCAGTATAATTTACATACCATACAATTTACCTATTGAAGGTGTAAAATTCACTGGATTTTAGCAAATTCCCAGAGTTTTGTAACCTTTATTGCCGCAGTTGGTTTCGGACCATTTTCATTACTCCACAAAGAAGCCTCCCACCCATTAGCAGTCCTTCCCATTTTCCCTCACAACATATGTGATAAAGTATCTACTTTAATTCTTAGTAAGGTTTTTTTCTAGAAAGTTACTCAGGTTTACCATAAATTCTATAAAGCTTCTTTATGTGGTACTTTTTTTTACTAGACAAACATTTCTAGGAAACTGTTCACATTTGTGAACAACATCATTTGTTACTTTGTTTTCTTCCATTTCAGGACATTGCCATAGCACCATTTGTGGGTTCCTCGCATCAGGTCTTCATAAGATTTCACGCTGTGTACGCAGTGCAGCCATCAGCATTCAGGTTAATGTGGGACAGCTAATTGCAACGCCCTGCATTTTCTCAGCACGTTGGCCCTACTGCAGAGGCCATCAGCCATCATGCTGGACAGAATTCTGCCGCCATTATACTTGTCTACCTGCCTTGTCACTGAGAACAATTCCAACTTTTATATTTTCCACCAAAGCCTGTGTGGAACCAATGTCTATGCATTTCTCGAATGTAAAAATGTAGTTTATTTCATCTGAGCTTGCATATCATTCTTCTAATATTTTGAGCTGAAATACAATATTCTTAAAAAGTTAGAAAAGATTATGACATATTGTAATACAAATCTAAGAAAGTTAATGATAAAATAGAGGTATGATTTGACTGAACATTAAACTAGGAATAATAAACATTATTGAATTGTACACCATTGTGCTGAGTTGTTTTTTAAAATTTTGTCTTTCATCCTGGAGTATGTATAAATTTTCAAGTTGAATTTTTACATTTTGATGAGGTATGTAAATATCTATGAATCGTTTAGAGTGTGAACTCTGGCGCCAAGCTGCCTGAATTTAAATTTCAGCACCACTAGTTAAGTAGCTTACTTAACTGCTTGGTGCCTCAGTTTCCTCATTTGTAAAATGTGATAATATTGGTCCTGGACAGACCAGAAGAAAAATATAGAACAAAATTCTAACTCACAAACAAAGACCGGATTTACTCGCCTGACAGACACTGGAGAAAGCCCGAGAGTATGGCCCCTGCAGATCCTTTTAGCTCAGTAATGAAGTCACTCCTGAGGTTCACCCTTCATATTCATGTTTATATTTAGACTTGCATTCTAATGACCTATTATTGGTGTGTGCCATTGAGTCAATTCTAAGTCGTAGCAACTGTATATGACAGGGTAGAACTGTCCCATAGGGTCTTCTAGGCTATAATCTTTACAGGAGCAAATCACCAGGCCTTTTCTCCCTGGCAGCCACTGGCGGATTTGAACTGCAGACCTTTTGGTCAGCAGCTGAGTGATTAACCTTTGCATCACCAAGGCTCCTTTTTGCCTATGATTTATTAGCCCCACACAAATATTCTTGTACTTCTTATTCAGCATATCTAAAATGAAACTCATTATATCACCTTGTCCTTTCTTTTCCCAAGAAAATCAGCTCCTCTTTGCCAATTTTTTGTAGTTGGAACCACAGTTCTGCAGGCCCTCCTAGCTTTGATATTTTTTTCCCCCCCACATCCCGGTTGTTTGGTTTACGAGTCTTATTTCATCCATTTGTTCCCTCTTTTTCATTCCCACTCTGTCTTAGGATAATTCCTAAGTACTGCTCTTCTAGAGTATTCTAGACTTCTCTTACTATACCCTTCTTCACTTTTCCTTTGTCATTTAGACTACAGTCAGATTTAGCTTTATAAAACATGGCTCTTATTCTGTAAATTTTCTGTTCAAAAGCCTTCAATAGCTCTCTGCTAATATAGAAAAAAAAATCCAAAGTCTTCAACCTTACATGGAAGGCCTTCTACACTATTTCCTTGATGTACCTTCTAGTCTTTTCTTTGAATGTCCTTTCCCATATATCCTAGAGAAAAGCTGCAAAAAACTACTCAATTGTCTTAGAATATTCCCTTTTTCTTTCCTTGCCCTGGACTTTTCCTTACACACTTTTTTATACTAAGGATACTTTTACCTTTACCTTCAAAATCTAATTTATTTGATTACAGTTCTCCTGAAAGCTGCCACCTGCATGTAGCTTCCTAAATCCCATCAGTAAGAATTAATTTATTCCTTTTTAGTACTGTCATAGCAATTTTTATAATCAAATGAAAATATTTGCTAGACTTTATCATGTTTAGTTGCATACATTAAGTCTTCCACCATTAAACTGTGATTTCTTTGAGGAAACGATTCTTGAGTGTCCCCCACACTTGTTATGTACTGAATGGATCCCTTCTTTACTGCTGCGCTGTCACTGTGACCCTGCTGTATTATCCCTACTTCACCAAATGCAGACAGGACGCAGGGGGAGATGGATTAGTCGTCACTGGGAAGACTTCAAAATAGGCCAATGACTATTAGAAGCTAGATGACAGTTCGTGATTACAAAGGGATGGGAAAAAGTTGTGGTTTCTGGAGCTCCATGATAACTGTAGCCATAGACAGGCACCAAGAGGGAAGACCATGACAGTGGATGAGAATACATCAGTACTGAGCAATGGCCTACAGGGTTCCTGAAGTCCTCAGAGAACAATTTGTCCTTAAAATAAATTACTAAATGGGTGTGCTTACCACTGGTACTTAATGCTTTATACTTTTCAAATTTTTTTTGTTTTGTTTTGGCCAAAGCAATGTGTTCCCATATTAATATTTTTCAGAGAAAAATATAACCCTTAATCCCTCATAATGTCATTATTCTCATTTTATTCTTCTCTCTTTGAGAAGACACATACATTATTCACAAAATTTTATATTCCACGTATTGCATTTATTACATTGTGAGCACTTTGCGTATTTTTAGTATTCATAATTGTACATTTAAATGATGTATCAGTTGTTACACTATGTTTTATTTCAACATCTCCCTCCCTACTTATATTTTTATCCATTACACTACTCTAACAGATGAAATTTTTCCATAATTTTTTAAACTTTGTATTTTGAAATAATTATAAAACCACAGGAAGTTGAAAAAGGTAGTATAGAGAGACCCTAGGTACCCTTCACTCAGCTCTCCTAAATTTTCCACAATTTTTTCTGAATTATTTCCTGAGGGTAAATTTCCAGGAAAGGTGAAAGGTATTTTTACACGTGTCCTACATTGCTAAATTGTTTGCCAATAGGATTAGAAAATGTTACACATCCATCAATGATCAAAAATCCTTGCCTCTTTTGGGAAAGTCTTCAGGTGAAAGTCCCAAGTCATCGTAACCAGATCATTCATTTCTGGGAAAATTCCTAAGCATGCTCCAAATTTCGTCAAACCCTCAAGAATAAGTTTTAAATGGTATTTCATCCAGGCTGAGGAGAAATTCTGACAATCTACCTTGTTTGAAAAAGCAAATTCCCGAGAAATAATGTTTTAAGCAGGATCATGTTCCAGGCCTGATACAAAGCTCTGCATATTTCTACCCAGGTTAAACATAGAGCACAGAGCAGTTATCATAGAGAATTATATTCATTATCAAGTATACAGAATAAACAGGACTATAGAATAAAGAATTGCATATGTCAAACCATCTGTGAGTAATGAAAGAACGTTCTAAGTCATAGGGTATGTTGAAATTGTTTATACAAATATGACAAAACTGTGTATATGTATTTACCTTCAAGTATGTAATGTTTCCATAAGCACTACCATTGTCAATACCTAATTTAACAACGCAAAATGTGAAGTTATATATAGTTAATACAGCCTGCTATTTAATAAGAAGTAGAAAGTTCGGTACTCTGTATTTGTCTCCTAGTTTGCCAGAAATGGACCAATAAGGAACATCATGATAAACAGAGAAAATATTGAAGTTGTCAAGGATTTCATTTTACTTGGGTTCACAATCAATACCCATAGAAGCAGCAGACAAGAAATCAAATGACATATTGCTTTGGGCAAATCTGCTGCAAAAGACCTCTTTAAAGTACTGAAAAGCAAAGACATCACTTTGAGGACTAGGGTGAGCCTGACCCAAGCCATGGTATTTTGAGTCACCTCATATGCAAAAAAAAAAAAAAAATTTTTTTTCATATGCATGCAAAAGCTGGACAATGAATAAGGAAGACCAAAGAAAAACTGATATCTTTAAATTAAGGTGTTGGGGAAGAATATTGAACATAACATGGACTGCCAGAAGAACGAACAAAGTTGCCTTGAAAGAAGTACAGCTTGAGTGCTCCCTGGAAGTTCGAATGGTGAAATTTCATCTCATGTACTTTGGACGTGTTATCAGGAGGGACCAGTCCCTGGAGAAGGACATCATGTTTGGTAAAATAGAGGGTCAGCGAAAACGAAGAAGACCCTCAATAAGATGGATTGACACAGTGACCGTGACAATGGGCTTAAACATAGCAATGACTGTGAGGATGGCACAGGACCAGTCAGTGTTTCCTTCTGTTGTACATAGGGTCGCTATGAGTAGGAACTGACTGGATGGCTAATAACTAACAAGGTTGCTAGACACATAACTAAGGGAGGTAGTTGTTAGCTTCCTCTCCCAGAAGAAAACCCAACTTCTTTAATCAAGTTTTCCACTGCCTCTAACTAAGTCAAAAGCGTCACAAAAGAGATTTTCTTTATGTTAAATATGCAAGGTTAAGTCTTATTAAGAACATGAGACCAGGTGAATAAATGAAGCTAGGGAATGTGCTACTTCATCTTACTAATACTCAAATGTCAGAGAAATTATTTCTGCTCAGAGTACAGAGCCACATAAATAAAGTATTCTCACCTTAAAACTCCTGCTACTTTTAACTACGTATTATGGATAGATGTATCAATTTCATGGATGGCACTCTTAGAAAGAAAAGTGAATTCAATGAATAACACGATCAAACCTAAGGGGTCTTGACAAGCTGGAACAATGGACTAAATCTAACAAGGTGAAGTTTGACAGGACTAGATGTAAGATCTTGCTCTTTTATCAAAAATAAGTTACAAGGTACAGAGATGGAGAAAGTTTAACAATAACATACCAAATTATATAGGAATTTTATCTGAAAGCAAGCATAACATGATGTGGCTGTGAAAAAGAGAAGATGATTTGATCTCAGGTTGCAGTACTGGAGTGATGGTACCTACAAGAGTCATTTTCAGTCAGAAAAATATGAATTAGACTAGGCATATAGACACTTCCTTAGGAAGCGTATTAGAATATCCCGGACATGTGTATAGACAGTTAAAGAAAGCATAATCAATATTATTGTATAATTTTTTCAAATGTTAAACATTAAAAAAAATAAAGCTCTACAAAATATTTCAGTCTAGTGATCCAGAAAATATGGTGATTTTTAGAAGGCTGGGGTGGACATCCCAGGAAAATGACACTTTTATATGCAGCAAAAAGGGAAGTGGATTTAACAAGTCTGTGAGTAATTCATCTGGAAATTTTTTTAAATGCAATTACTGTCAGTTTAGTAAGAACTTAGAAATTATACAGCATCGAAAAAATATATTGTTAATGGTGAAAATTTTCTACTTATTCAGACCACAAGTCATCCATGACTACCAATTTAATAAGAAAGTTATTGGAAGAAAAATGATGTAAAAAGTGTTAGATGGTTTATGGAATTTTTTTCAAATTAAATTTGATAACTTGTATTTTCGCGTTACTTGGTAAGTAGTTTTATTATAATTTAGAGAAGAACTTAGGGCTATATTTCATAAAAAATTGTACCGGTAAAAGGGAAAAGGAGAAGAGGATTATAAAGGAGTGAAAACAAATTTGTGGAAGACAGGAAGTGAATGTTGGCAAATGGAACAGGAAGAAAAAAACCACAGTCTCAATTAATTTCAAGAGAGAAATGCACCAGAGCAGGAAATCGCTTTTCCAGATATTGCCTGACTACGAGGTTGGCAGGTGCAATGTGCAATGAGAAGGGAGATCACAAGTAATGGAACTGCATGAATTGGCAACCACAATCCTTCCATCAGTGAAAACAGCCTTGTGATTACCTGTAGGCCAAAAACTCGGTTCTCACTTCCTTAGAAATTCAACAAATAGCTTAGGGAAAATTAATGACCTAGGCTAAATAACTAGAAACAACAAGGGAAGAATGAAAACCCATGTGCTATCTAGAATAATCAACTCATATCTTCATGTTTGGATATGAAAGGACAACTAAGAATCCTCAGATAGGAAGGCTCTCACAGCATGAATGGGAAAGAACCAGGTAAATATACATAAGAATGGGCCTTTGAGGAAACGGTTGATTTAGCTAACAGAAGAGAGGTTTTAAAAACTATTTTCCTCAGAGATACTTGAGAAGAGAGTTGTGCTCATAAAACAAAAGCAGGGTGCAACTAAAGAGAAACAATCTTGGAACAACAAAGCGCTCTTAGAAAGTACTTTTTCTCGATAGTTAATTATTTTAAATTATTTTTAAAAATTTAATAGAAGGATTGGAAGATAATCAAGAAAATTTCTCACAAGCTAAGCAAAAAATTAAGAAATGAAAAAATATGAGGAAAAAAATAGATACAGAAAATTGTCCAGATGCCTACCATCTGAGTAACTCCAGAAAGAGAAAATGGCAAGAAAGAAATTTCAAAGGAATAATAGAAAACAATTTCCCAAAGAGGAAGAGAGCAATGAGCCTTCAACTGGAAAAGACCTAAAAATAAATAAACAAATAAAAGGGGAGGAAGGCCCCCCCCCCAAAAAAAAAACAGTTGCCTGAGTTGACTCTGGCTCGTGGCAACCCTTGTGTGTCAGACTAGAACTGTGTTACATGAGGCTATCAATGACTGATTTTTCAGAAGTAGACTGCCAGGCCTTTTTCCTGAGGTGCCTCTGGGTGGATGCGAACCTCTAACCTTTTGATTAGCAGTGAATGTATTAACCATTTGCACCACTCAGGGACTCCATGAGTGCTAAGTAGTTTAAATAAACAGGTTCCCAACCAGAGTGAAATCATGAAATTTCAGAATAAGGTATATAATAAAAAGATCATAAATATTTCTCAAGGGAAAACAACAGTTTCCTACAAAGACTTGAGAATCAGACCGACAACCTTTCAGAGTCAGTACTGGATACAGAAGACATTGGAGCTATGCCTTCAAGTTTGAAGAGGAACTGATTTTGAACCTAGAATAACATGTGAGACAAATGATCAAAGGTGTGAACAAAATAATAAGCATATTTTCAAACCTGCAAAGGCTCAAACGTTGTGCCTCTTAAACACTCTTTTAGAGAAAGTTACTTGAGTGATAACCCAGCAAAATGTACAGAAGAAATGGCTATTGCCACCTGGGAACCAAGTGAAAAACAAAAACCACAGACAAACTGCTCAGCTGGAGGCATAGAAAGAAGCAGTCGAAGTTAGAGCAGTAAGTACGTAATTAAGCGGGATCCTAAATTCAAGAAGTATCTACTGGATTTCACTCAATGCACAGAATAAACAAGAAGCTGCAACATCTTAGCAATAAGGTGAAGATAACCAAAAGAAGAAAAAGGAAATAAAAGCAATTAGAAACTCCAGTAAAAATAACAATAAAATAACTGTATAAGGAAACCACGATCCAAAACAAAGCAAACTAAAATATGGCATACTTTTAGTGCATTATAAAAAGAGAGAAGTAATTTATTTGACCTGGGTATTTATGAGTCGGAATCGACTCGACGGCACTGGGCTGGGTTGGGTATGTTCTCCTTCAAGTGACACAGAGGTCATACTATTGGACTTAAAGAGAAGAAAGAACACATCATAAAATTTTGGCACACTATCTGACTCTTCAATAAATAGGATTAAAATAGCCAAAATAATGCAAGTGCTTTAATTTATTATTTTTCTATTTTTGAAATTAATGTTTAAAAAAGACATGGACAACTTACATATGTTTACAGAATAGAAAGAAAATATCATAAAAAATATAAAAACTAACAATTTTATCTGAGACAATTTGGTAAAATATGGGGGGAAATAGAGTTGGCGGGGTACTAACGTCTTCAACCTACGTAGTCACGGTTCACGATCAGAAGCTGATGGAACAAGAAACAGAAATTATAAGTATATTGGTTAAAGTTAATAATAATAGTATTTTACTGGGTTATCTAACTATAAAAACTAGATGCGGGAAATACTGAAGTGAAGCAAATTCAAATTTCTGCTTTTAAAAAAGATGATGATTCAATAAATGGAGGTATCTATAGGATACAAAATAATAAATATAGATGAAATTATGAAGTTAGAAAATCACGATTGAACGCCAAAACTCCTGAGTAAAAGCTTGATGAGGAATCGAATATTTACATAAACCCCATGTATCATCCCAGCCATTATTTATTATTTATAAAGAAAAAAGTACTACCTTCATAGTGAAGAAATCTGGCAGACACCATCTTAACCAAGTGATCAAAGCTATCACCACCAGAAATGGGAGAAATTTGTGTCACCTGCCTTTTGACATGATGTAGTGGGAAGCAGGGTCTCTGTGAGTTGGAATCGACTCGGTGGCACTGGTTTTTTTTTGGGTTTTAATGGAAAGAAACACTACTTTGGTGGTATTTCTCCAAAAAGTCATAATCTGAATCTAATCACCAGGAAACATCAGACAAATTCATATTGAAGGTCATTCAACAAAATAGTTGACCTGTCCAAAAACCAAACCCAGTGCTGTCCAGTCGATTCCGGCTCATAGCGACCCTATAGGAAAGAGTAGAACTGCCTCATAGGGTTTCCAAGGAGCACCTGGTGGATTCGCACTGCAGACCTTTTGATTAGCAGCTGTAGCTCTTAAGCACTGTGCCACCAGGGTTTCCGGTTGACCTGTACACTTTAATAACATCTAGTTCATGAAACATAAGACTGAGAAACTGTTCCAGATTAAAGAAGATTTAAACAAGCATGATCCTCTCATTGGGAATATTTTCTAAACCAGAAATTTCTGCTTTCAATTTTAAAGGTACAGCTCCTTCTCCTACCCCACTGGTTGAGAGCATTATTACCCATATCTTTTAAGGCTTTGATACTTGTTACAATGTACAATATGTTAACACATATATCTATCCATCTATCTGGTTCAGAGAAATGCCTGGTATCAACTTTTATTCCATAGTATGAAATTGTCTCTGAGGAGACTGTTTTGGGGGGAGAAGCATAGAATATTACGGGGTAATTGGGACTGGGTTTGAAAATAGGGAGGCAGAGGCCGGCAGTGAGGTCAGAATTCCAAATTTCCTTGCCTTTTTAAGGGGAAGTGGGAGATCCCTGAGAGCCATAATTTCATGTTTCACAGGTGCAAAAAAAGCAACTATGACTTTTTAATGGTTGCGTTTTACTTGTATCTTTTACTTGTATCTGCGGGTGGTAACAATTGCTCAAGACCAAAAGGGTCAGGTGCAAAAACCAGGTGTAGATCGCCACAAGATTTCAAAAAACACCGTTGCAAGCTGGGCGCTGAGGATTCTTGGCTTGGAGTTCTTGCCGTTGTTGTTGTTAGCTGCCCTCTGGTCTGCTGTCGACCTTATGTATAACAGAATGAAATGTTGCCCAGAACTGTGCCATCTTTTTGATCAGTGAACGTTTCTGAGTTGATTCTTGTGGCCACTATCAATTCACCACACGGAGGGTTTCCCTTGTTTTTTGCTGGCCCTCTATTTACCAAACATGATGTCATTTTCTAGCAATTAGTCTTTCTTGATGACCTGTCCAAAGTAAACAAGTCGAAGTTCCACCATCTTCACTTCTAAGGAACATTCTGATTGTATTTCTTCTAAAACTGTTTTGTTCATCTTTTGGCAGTCCACGGTATATTCAAAATTTTTTGCATATAGCTGTAGGCTGGATGTCCTGACAAGGACTATTAAAGGTGCAACCGCAAAGAAGAGACTCGGTAGCAACTTCAGCCGAGTAGGGTTTCATTTACAGAGGCAGGACACTGAGAGGTAATTGACTTCTAGCTTCTCCGGCAGCTACAACTCTCAAGCAATTTCAAACTTTCTCTCTTTTCCCAGAGCACTCTCGGCTTCCACCAGCACACTGAGCCTGCGACAACACTAGTGCGCATGCGCCAACTCCGAACCAATCGGAATCCCAAACCGGAGTGACTCCAAGGGGATGGGCTAACCTCAGGTGGGGCGGAGTCCCAAAGCCGAAAAATGGACTTGATTGGACGGCCTCGGGGGACACATTCCATTAGGGGCGGAGCCCCGCCCTGGAGCCACGTCTCAGAACCTGTTCTCCTAATTTGGGAAGGGTCGGGCGCTGGCGGGGCGTGGAGTGAAGAGCTGCCCCGTGTGCGCTTGCGCCAAGCGCTAGGGACAGGGCGTGTTCCTGGTTCGGGTTTCAAGTTTTGCCCTGAGCGAGCGCATCTTTTGCCACCCGAGTGTGTATCGCGGAAGCCTGTGGTCCCAACCTTCCCATCCTGTTTGGTGCTACCCTTCGCGGTGAGTGTGGTATTGCACTTGGGTTTGCTTCTCTGCTGCGGGACCGGAATGGTGCCGAACCCTTCACATTCCCGTGCCCCACCTGACCCATCCCCCTCCCTGCACCCGGGTCTGCCCTCTGATGCCCACTTTCCAGGCTGGGGAAGACTGAGGGGTGGCTGCCGGAGGGTCTTTCCTTTCTGTCCCCGCACCCTCCTGGCCGTCGCCCACGTGCTTTGTTGTTGTCGTTTGGTACAGACCATGTCTAAGTCTTTGAAAAAGTTGGTGGAGGAGAGCCGGGAGAAGAACCAGCCGGAAGTGGACATGAGTGACCGAGGGATCTCCAACATGCTGGATGTCAACGGCTTGTGTAAGTGCTCGGGCAGGACCTTCCCTTTGGATGAAGCTGGAAGGAGTTATAAACTTTCCGAGTAACTGCTGGTCCTCCAATGAGAGGTTGTAATGGTTTAGATCCCACCCCTTGCTTGTAAATATCATTTCTCGGGCGCTCAGCTCAGAAAGTTTGAAGTCAAAATTTGTTCTGTTCCAACTGGAAAATAAAGCTGAGAATCCAGGGTGAGAATCGTACTGTTGACTGCTGTGCCTCGTCAGTTGTCTATGCTGGTTTGTGGCATTTTGGTGTATTATCCGTCCAATTCGCTTGATAGCCTCTTTATTTTTTAGTCAAATCATTTTTTAAACCATTTTTCTTTTTTTCTAATATAGTTTTCAGTCCTTGAACAAATGTCTGACAAAAGTTATATGATTAATAAGCATTCTTGTACCTGGAGTATTTTAAAATTTCTTGACTCATTATCTTTTTCTGGATCTTTGTTCTCCTAATGACGTAGTTCAGACTTTTGCCATCTGCTCGTGTTATTGTGATGTCTAAATCCCCTTGTAGTTTAGAGACTGTTGCTTCCAGTGTTATTGTCCTATTGTATGTTACTCCCTACCTTTAAACCAGTGATTGCAAATTCATATGCCTCCAGGGGCCAGGTGAGGATGGTCCTGAACTCCATAATAGTATCCCATCTGAAGGGCGCAGCTGCTGTTCCTGCTACTTAGTTCCAAACAGTTGTCTCCACGTGAGGACATTGGCCAGTGTTGCCAGATCTTTTTTGTTTTTCTTAAGAAGCCAAGAGTCCAGATTTTTATATGAAATTTCCTAGTTTTTAAATGTTGGCAACTAATTCCAGTACTTGAAAAACACTTTGTAGGTGAAATAAAACGTATTGAGGCTTTGTGACCCCAGTTTGTACCTTCTCCTCTGAACACATCTTCTGGTTGTCGTCCATCACTGACAGTAATGTTCCAAGTTCCTTGGCATGAAATACAAGACCTTTCTGAATCTGACTGCAGCCCACCTTAAATCCTTATCCTTTCCATGCATTTTACATTCTTTTTTGAACGTATTTCTCTTCCAGAGCCAGAGCACATTCTTTGAGATCTTGGCGCCTTTACAAGTATTATCCCTCTCTGTACTCTTCTTTGCCAAAAATCTTTTTACTTGTCTGTCAAGAGTAAGCTCAGACATCACAATGTATGGGAAGCCTTCTCTGTCTGTATCAAGCCAAGATAGTCATTCCTTCCTCTGTGAAGTTGGGCATGCATTGCTTGTGCATGTATATATATGTATATATACACACATATATGTATGTATATATGCGCAAACTGTGGAATATTCGCATTTATGTTCTTTATAGTAATGCCTGGAAAACAGTAGGTGCTCACAAATGTTTGATGGATGAAGCAAAGATTGATGGATCAGGCTGGCAAGTTTATGAGCCAGACCAGGGTGTGACAACAGAGAAGGGGAGGTATCCAAGAGACCTTTTAGACGGTGGCTTGCTTATTGCACATGCAGACAGCAAAGTCAGGTTTTCTGACTCCATGGCTTGTGTCTAGGGTGGAGATTGGGGTTGGAGCTATTGATTGTTCTTGTTGTTCTTCGGTGCTGTCAAGTTGGATCCAATTCAAAGCAACCCCATGTGACAGAGTAGAACTGCCCCGTAGGGTTTTCTAGGCTGTAATCTTCATGGGAGCAGATCACTGAGCACTTGGAGCTATTGATACTTACTGACAAAAGGAAAGGAGGAGAAAAGTTGTAGACAACTTGCATTTGGTAACTGTGATGAAGATACCTGCTGTGAAACTTAGGTTTTATACTAGGTAGCATCTCAGACTTTTGATATATGTTGGCCTCTCAGTGGTGATAGACTCTTGGTGTCAGCAACAGAACAGATGTCTCTGGTACTGAACTGGCTGTAGAGGATCTAGATGTGCTCCCATGTAGCCCCTGCCCAGATCTACTGCCATCTTGATTATTACTGGGGGCACTGTTGCTATAGAGGAAGAAGAGGATGAGCTGAAAGGAGGCCCAGCACAGCTGTACTCCTGGTTCCAAGGTGTTCTGCCCTTTAGCACCCTTTTTCCCGTAAGGTTGGAGGAAGAAGTTGCTTTTAGCAAAGGAGCTTTAGTCCCCTCAGCTGTTGAAAAGAGACTTTATGTAATATTTGTAAGTAGGGCAAGTGGCATAACTGTTTTGGTTCAGCTTTATTATCTCTTTGAAGCCTTGAGTTTTATTAAAGACAGTAAGATAGCCACTTGCTTCCTGGAAAAAAAAAAAAAAAGTTTCCAGTGTAACATTGGACGATGAAAAGCAAAATCATCCTTGAGTAGCTAAGGAAGAGTCACAAGTGCTTTTTGGAAGGTTTGTTGTTGTCATTGTTAGGTACCATAGAGTCTTTTTCAACTTATAGCAATCTTGTGTGACAGAGTAGAACTGCCCCATAGGGTTTTCTAGGCTGTAATCTTTACAGGAGCAGATCTCAGGGTCTTTCTCCTACGGATCCATTGGGTGGGTTTGGACTTCAACCTTTGTTAGCAGCTGGGTGCTTAACCATTGCTCCACCAGGTCTCTTTCTGAGCGGTTCAGTAGAAGTGAACTTGGAGATTCCACTTCTTCCTGCCTCCATAGTGTAGTCATAAGGAGTGGTACCTCTCCCCCCGACTTGCTGACCTTGGGTCACCTGAGAACCCAGGGGTTCCAGAACACTCTTCAGAAGCTCATTCCTCCACTGAGGCTCATTTAAATAGTGCACGTAATGGTTAGTCTGTAGATGTAAAAGAAAGTCACTACTTACAGCATGAATCTGCCCCTGCAACACCTGGCTATTGGGGCTGATGTATATTGGCAAAGTGATGAAGTATAATGCTTAAAAAAGCCCATTGCCATCGAGTTGATCTTGACTCATAACAACCCTATAGGACACAGTAGAACTGCCCCGCAGGGTTTCTAAGGCTGTAAACCTTTACAGAAGTAGACTGCCACATCTTTCTCCTGTGGAGTGGCTGGTGTGTTCGAACTGCCAACCTTTTGGTTAGCAGCTGAGCACTTAACACTGCTCTGCCAGGACTCCTTCATGAAGTATAAATGTATTAAAATATTTGACATGCTCCCGTTACCTGTAGTATAAGAAGACCCGTACTTCTTCAACTGTAAAATTTTAATGGTAGCCATGAAGTTTGATACATTGTTATGAAGATTGAACACAGGGAACAATTAAAGTGTACAGAGAATGGTTATTTCTTGTGTCTTAAGCTTCCCCTCATCATCCTTCCTTTGTTTACATTCTCTAAAAATAAGCAAGAATTACATTTCGAAGGTAAGCATGAAGGCTTTGAACTTGTTCTAAGCATGCAGAATATCCATCTTTCTGTTGACAGAGTTTCGGGTTGTAAATGTCAGCGTTTTACTTCCTCCGAGACCATAAATTGCCTTCTAAAAATGTTTTCAGTAGTTTTGGTACCAAAAGCTTTCTGATGGGGAAATGTCTTAGGCTCGAGGCAGACATCAGACAGGTTCTACGTTTGTTTTTCATTTTTACAGTTGTACAGTTTTTAACCAGTCCAGTCAGATTCTAGATATAGTCAGATTCTACCGTGAGAGGCAGAAGTATACAGTATTGGCATTGGGTAAACTAGGTTCAAACCCTCTATCTGCTATTTACAAGTAGGTAACCTTGCAGAAACTACTTAACCTTTGAGAGCCTTGAATTCTTCATCAGCAAATGGGAACATTAGTACCGACTTCCTTGGACTGGTTCAGTGTTACTGCAGTAAACATCAAGTGCTTAGTGCTATGTCTGGTATCAAGTGAGTGCACATGAAATGTTAACAATTAATATCCAGGTGGAGGCCAGCAAGTGTCAGATGTAATCAGTTCCAGCATATTTCTGTGGCCTGAACCAAGAGTTTAGTTTGGTCCATTAGACTAGGTCGGGTATTTGTGTCATATATTGATGGGTCCTAGGTAGCCTATTAGAACCTGGAGGGTTTAGCACTTTTGCTTAGGATACTTATAGATTTAGATTGCTGTTTCTTTGAAGTCCAGCCTAATTTTATTCCTTTTCTGTCTTTTTTTCTAAATGCCATTATAATCTGCACACACACTTTCCTTAGAGCTTCCAAGAGTAATGGTACCAATTGTGTTCTTTTTATTAAAGAAGTCACTGCAGAAACTCTCCGGCAAGCAGCAACTGTCTTCATCTGGATGATAAAGCTGCCTTTGAAGGGCCGGTAATCAGCCTTCACTGGGGCAAGGAATCCCTTGGTAGCCAGGCGGAGTTGCTTTCATTTCTTTTATTTAAGTCTTTTGTGACTTTTTAATCTCTTCGAGTTTATTGCCCTCTGGGTGGCCAAGCCTTTATCAGGTTTTTTCCAGGTTAGACTAAAATGTCTTTCAGAGAACTCTTTAGAAAGAAGAATGGCCTCCTACCACAGGAGTGGTCTTTCCAGAGGACCATACACAGTAATCAACAACATAATCACTGACTTATCTGCAAGGGCTATTTCAGGAGCCCTGTTAGGAACATATTTTATCAGTATAGGCTGTCTTTGGGGGAAAGGGAAAAGGGCTGAGAAGATCATATGATTTTAGTGATAACTTTTATTAAAAACCTTTTTTTTTTCCCTCAACCCCGATAAATTCTGTGAATATCTCCAACTTTGTGCTTTTAAACAGGTAGTGTCTTGTTCTGGGAAATTCTTTTTCTGCTTGTCTCTCTAGCTAACTTCCACTTGTCAACTTAATGCTTGTTGAAGGAATAAATGACTTAGCAATCCATGTGACTCCATTCTTGTGTCAGCTCCTCTGGGAAGCTCTCACTATATACTAAGTTTTACCCTATTGTCCCATCCACACTGGCTGAAGTGGCCCTTCTCTGTTCACTCTGCCTTCCTCTATTAGCCCTGACCCTGGAAGAATGAATGCTCAGGAAAAGTATATTGAAGGAAGGAATGTTACTGCATTTGGTTAAAAATTTCATATTTCCTAGGTGATGCACAAATAGTTAAGCACTGGACTACTAACAGAGATGTTGGTGGTTCACACCTACCCAGCACTGCCTCAGGGAAAAGGCCTGGCGATTTGCTTTCAAAAGTCACAGCCTTGAAAACTCCATAGAGCAGTTCTGCTTTGCATACAAAGTCACCATGAGTTGGAATCTACTCCACAGTGACAAACAATAACAACAAAGAATTTTAGGTTAGAAATAGATAAAGAGTAGAAAGGATAGCGCAGAGAAGGAACATGTACTCTGCCTCCCTTCCACATCCCTCTCCCCAGCTTTTCAGAGGGAGATAGTTTATAACCATTGGAAACACAATAGAACTGTCAGACATTCTGTTTTTTACTTTAGGACATAAATTACATCAAGATAGGAAATAAAAACAAAATATGACCCCTTGAGTGTAGCAGAACCAGTAATGATATTTTACTATTTTTAATCATTTGACATTTTGGCTCCGGTGAGTTGTGGCATCTTTTTTGTAAACAGCTTTTTTTTTTTGGTTATTAGCTGTGTGACTTAAACCTCTCTGTGCCTCAGTTTCCTCATCAGTAATGGGGAGATAAGAGTGCCTACCTCATAGAGTCGTTGTGAGTCAGTTTCTCTAAAGTGCCTAGTATGCCACCTGGAACATATTAGTCTTCCAAGGCGTCCTAGTGATTAAGAGCTACGGCTGCTAATCAAAAGGTCAGCAGTTCACATCTACCAGGTGCTCCTTGGAAACTCTATGGGGGCAGTTCTACTCTGTCTTATAGGGTCACTATGAGTCAAAATTGATTCAACGGCAATGGGTTTTTTTTTTTTTTTTAATTGTTTAAAAAATGCAAGCAAAAAAACAAAAAACCCCATTGCTATCTAGTCGATTCCAACTCGTAATGGCTGGTAGATTTGAACTGCCGACCTTTTGGTTAGCAGCCGGGCCCTTAACCACTGCACCACAAGTCTTTATTACTTGGAACTCTCAGTGATGGTACTTCCCCAGTGGCCTTTACCTTCTGGTCTCCCTCTTTCATCATGTCAGCTTATCCACTGCCTCATTCCTTACCTGATTCAGAATTCCTGGGAGAAGGTGGGAGGGTCTGCCCAGTGTGCCAGGGTCAGGAGGGACAGTGGCCTCACACTCCAGAGAGTTCAGACTGTGGACAGTGGGGAAGGGTGAGCAGGGCGCTGCTTTTATTTGTGTTGTGATTGTGACAATATGCATTAAAAACTTGGTAATTTTCCATCTAATAATTAGATTCATTATACATCACTCAGTACCTATTTATTGAATGCATTTTTTAAAATGATAGGACACTATTTAAGCAGAGTCTCTGTAGAAGTTTTCTCCATATTGAACCTTCAGATCATACAGTGATAACTATTTGCTGTCTTAGGAAAACTGTGAGGTATTTATTGCATCTGAAATTACATATTCACCATAAGAACCCATAAGACCTGCTGCTTTGAAAGCTGTTATAAAACAAACCAAACCCACAGTCATCGTGTCAGTTCTAACTCAGAGTGACCCTACAGGACAGAGTAGAACTACTCCATAGGGTTTCCAAGGCTGTAAATCTTTATGGAAGCAGACTGCCACATCTTTCTCCTTCGTTGCGGCTAGTGGCTTCAAACCACTGACCCTTTGACCCTTTACTGCATCACCAGGACTCCTTGAAAGCCGTTATAGCTAGCTCTTAATTGTGATAATCAGTAGTAGAAATTGCACAGATAACTGAAAATCATGCCCTGTATCCTGTTGTCGTAAATGTCCATGAACCTGGTTTTAAGAAAGCCCAATCTAGGTATGTGAACGGCCACTGTTACAAAGCAAAAACTAGTGATTATTTCTTTCTGTCACATAAAATCTCATTGTTTCTTTAAATATCAAGTTTGCTCAATTGTTTTAATTTTTATTTTTTTTTTAGGTAAAAGATAGCTTATAAAAATGTGACTGAGGAATGGTTTATGTAGATCAAGAGCCTGACCAGTAGGGGTCAGTATTGAGCCTCTGCATTTGGCCCCACTAACAAGGAATTGACTCGACGGCAGTGGGTTTTTTTGATCACCCACTGCTGCAAGAGCAGTTGCTTCCTTTCTGTCCCCTCATGCTGCTTTCTTCTATATACTCTTTCATAGTATTTCATTTATGAAGCTCACAGTAAAATAAACCTCACCTGTTATTGTTAATTGCCATCAAGTGGGCTCCAACTCATGGTAATCCCATGTACAATAAACAAAAACATTGCCCATTCCTGTGCCATCTACATGATCATTGATATGCTTGAGTCCATTGTTGCAGCCACTTTGTGAATTTTGAGTATCTTCCAACCAAGGAGTCTCATCTTCAGCACTATATCAGACAATATTCTGTTGCGATCCATAAGGTTTTCATGGGCTAATTTTCAGAAGTAGATCATCAGGCCTTCATTTCTAGTCTTAATCTGGAAATTCTGCTGAAGTCTGTCCACCATGGGTGACCCTGTTGGTATTTGAAATACTAGTAGCGTAGTATCCAGCATCACAGCAACTCGTAAGCCATCACAGCACGACAAACTAACAGAGCGGTGGTGGACCTCCCTAATGGTGTAGTAAATCTGATCCCAAGCCTCGTTACTATGATGTGTTTTGCAGCTGCCTTGGGGCTTCCGTGAATGGGAAGAGGCTGATCAGTCATATGTCTCCAAACAAAAGTTGGGAGTGAAAAGGATTTGCGATGTCAACATGTGTTTACATATTGGGCAGATTTCATCAGTGCGTGATAATTAATAATGTAGAAGAGTACTTTGGATTTGAGGTGTTAGTAAAGCCAAAAAGACCAGTGATAGTATAACGTGATCTGCGGTAGGGGTTCTACATGATACATGCTTGAGCGCGAACGCTGCAGTAATCGCTCCTCGCTCTTGGTATATCACCCTTGGTGCAGATGATAATTGTCATCATTATACAGAAGAGAAAACAGCAGATACCTAGATTCTACAAAGTCCCCAGCATCACACAGTTAGTGGTGGGATTTGAGTTCAAGCTTAGGTCTATTGAATCTGTTGAATCACTAAACCTGGAAGGGGGCAGTCTTGGGGACCCTTACCACATATGTAAGTTAGTTTTTTACAGGTAAAAGTGTTTAAGTCTTCAGCCCATGTCAAAGATAATTATTTAATCATCTCTGTGTGTATATATATATGTACACATACGTATTTTATATATATATGTGTATATGTATATAAGCCTACCCATTGCTGTCGAGTTGATTCCGACTCATAGCAATCTTACAGGACAGAATAGAGCTGCCTCATAAGTTTTCCAAGGTTATAAACCTTTAAGGAAGCAGACTGCCACATCTTTCTTCCATGGAGTGGCTGATAGGTTCGAACTGGTGACCTTTTGGTTAGCAGCCAAGCGCTTAACCACTGCACCACCAGGGCTTCTCATACACACGCACAAATGCATGTGTACATATTTATATATAAAACACCTTTGCTCTACAGTACTGTACTATTTTGTTTCCCATCAGAAGAAACCGTTCGCTCTAAAGTGCCAGTAAGGGCTGGCTCAGATGTTAAGGAGGGGTGGTTTCCAGGGCTACCTGGAACAAGCAAGCCTCACTTAAAGGCATTCAGTTTCTGAATTCCTTAAAACACTGTGCCAGGGAAATAAAATGCATCACTGGACCAGCCTGCCAGCTTGGAAATTTGGGCTTACAGGATTCTTGCAGAGTTTTAACTGTTTAAGAAACCACAAGAAATAACTTAATCTCTGTTGTTGTTGTTGTTGTGTGCTGTTGAGTCAATTCTGACCCTAAATGATAGAGTAGAACTGCCCTCTAGGGTTTCCTAGACTGAAATCTTTATGGGAGCAGACCTCCAGGTCTTTCTCTCATGGAGTGGCTGGTGTGTTTGAACTGCCAGCCTTTTGGTTAGCAGCCAAGCACTTGACCACGGTGCCACCAGGGCTCCTTACTTAAATCTCTATCTGGTCAATATTAAGTGTGAACCCTCTCATATTCTTTATAGTTTTCTGGAAAATTATTATTATTAAGAGGACTTAATGATGAAACGTGAGATCTTTTTAAACTGTATATTAATTCTTTTTTTCTATGAATTAGCCTGAAACATTTACCGTATGGAAGTGTGGTATTAGGGAGGATTTTGTTGGGGAAATCTTGGTTCACATATTCTATAGAATCACCTGAATTACATTAAGTGGTAACTCTAGTTGTAATGTTACTGTACCTCATAAAGATTCTTTTTGTTTAATAGATTTCTGGAGACATCTGTTGATTTTTCCTTTGGGCTCAGAGTAGATTACAACTTTACGGGTAAACTAGGGATAAGGAAAGGCACACATCACTGGACTAGGTAGTTAATTGAAAAGAGTCTTGGCCCTTCAGTTTTGCAGGAGACAGTGCAGACCAGAGAATGGTAACGTGGTTTGCAACCTCCATATATGAAGTATTGTTTTGTAGATGTTCATATGTCTGCAGAAGAGTTAGCATGGCAGGCCAAAACTGCTCTTCCTAGAAACACTGCTTATAAGGTTGACCCTTGGCTGGCATCTGGGAACTTTGAGTTCTGGAGGGTTCTCGCCATGATAAGAATGGTTCACTGTACCTAAACTGTTAGTACAAACAATATGGTTTATGCTGGATATGTGCTTTCCTGCTGGGAGTAGGAAATTTTGGGATGTTCCAGGCAGAGGGTGCCTGTATGACCAGATCCTAATAAAAAACCCTGGGCACTAAGTCCATAGTGAGCTTCCCTGTTGGTGACATTTCACACATGTTGTCACACCTTGTTGCTGGGGGAATTAAGCATGTCCTGTGTGACATGACTGGGAGATGACCCTTGGAAGCTTGCACCTGGTTTTCCCTGGACTTCGCCCCATGCACCTTTTGTCTTTACTCATGTTGCTTTGTATCCTTTCACTGTAGTAAATCATAGGTCTGAGTTCAACTATATGCTGAGTCGCGTGAGCCCTCCTAGTGAATCACTGAACCTAGAGGGGGTCTTGCCACAATGTATAAGTTAGTGTTTTAGAGCTGTAAATGTTCAAGTCTTTAGGCCATGTCAAAAATACCTATTTAACCTATTATCTTTATTTGTATTCTGCAAGTAGTTTATCCTTTGTTGTAGTTGTTGTTGGGTGCTGTTGAGTTGATGTTGACTCATAGTGACCCCATGTGACAGAGTAGAACTGCCCCATAGGGTTTTCTTGGCTGTAATCTTTACAGGAGCAGATTGCCAAGTCGTTTTCCCGCGGAGCTGCTGGGTGGGTTTGAACTGCCAACTTTTCGGTTAGCAACCAGGCACTTAACTGTTGTGCCATGAGGGCTCCTTACCCTTTGTTAGAAGGATAAAAATAATAGGAAATATAAATTAACATATGGATCATGTCATGTATACATAGAGTGTATAATACACACTCACACTGTGTGCCAGGCAGTGTGCTAGGCTCTCTGCATGGATTATTTCTTTAAACTTCACAGTCATATTGTTGTTACCATCATCATCATCATCTAGTTTTCAGCTGAGGAATTCGAGATTTAGAGAGGTTAACTTGTTCAAATTCATACAGCTCATAGGTAGCAGAGCCAGGTTTTGAGCATAGGCAGTCAGACTTCAGAAGCCACGCTCTTAGCCTAGCTGTCTTGCTTTTTTCATTTCGTTAAACCTTTCTGACAGACACATTCTGCCGTTGATGGACATTTAGGTAGATTCCACGATAGGGAGCGGATAGTGCTACTATGAACATTCTAATACGTATCTTTTAGTGAGCATGTGTACAGGTAGTTCCTGACTTATGACTTATGACTTATTCGAGTTATGATGAACCATGCTTACAACTGTGTGTTTTTAGTACATCTTATAGTTGGTAATATGTACTACATACAAGACTGCAGGATGTAATTTGCTAATATCATCATTCTCAGATGTCCCCTCATAGATACTCAAAGACAAAGAGAGGATTTAAAGATAATGATAATAAAAGGTAATAATAATGAAAACTAAACAAAAGAAAAAGATATTTGCCTTACGTCAGTACCAATTTATGATGGAGTCATTGGAGCAGACCCCTGTCGTAACTCAGGGATTACGTGTATGCGTTTCTTTGGTTACATACACAGGGGTAGAATTGCTAGGTCATGGAATATGCTCTTATGTCCTTTTTTAAATGGGAGGCAAAAATCACCAAACTGGGGGAAGTACTTGAAACTTAACTCACAGGTTTAGCACTTTGAATGTATAAGGGGCCTTTGTAGATTGTGCCAAGCAGGCCAAGAAAGGTGTTTGCTAGGTGCTGCCCTCTTCTAGGAAAGCCTGTTCATGCCGCAAGCCCCTCGCTGAGAAGTAGCGCACTTACAGATCAATATAATCTATACCAGTAGCTCTTAAACCTTGCTGCACGTTAGAATCACCTAGCGAACTTTTAGAAATCCCAACCCCCAAGGCCATACCTCATACTAGTTAAATCAGAAGTTCTGAATGTGGAACCAGGCACCAGCATTTTTTTAAAAAATAATCATTTCTTTGCTTTTTAAAATTAATTTTTCACCCAAGCGCACATCCCTAGACACCATATTGCTGTTGTTGTTAGGTGCCGTAGAGTCGGGTCTGACTCATAGCAATCCAGTGCACAACAGAACAAAACACTGCTTGGTCCTGCGCCATCCTCATAATTGTTGCTATGCTTGAGCCCGTTGTTGCAGCCACTGTGTCAGTCCATCTCTTTGAGCATCTTCCTCTGTTTCGCTGACCCTCTATTTTACCAAGCATGATGTCCTTCTCCAGGGACTGATCCCTCCTGATAATATGTCCAAAGTACGTGAAATGTAGTCTTGCCATCCTTGTTTCTAAGGAGCATTCTGGCTGCACTTCTTCCAAGACAGACTTGTTTCTCTTTTGGCAGTCCATGGTGTATTCAGTATTTTTCACCAGCACTACAATTCAAAGGTGTCAATTCTTCTTCCTCTTCAGTATTCACTGTCCAGCTTTCACATGCATATGAGGCAGTTGAAAACACCATGGCTTCAGTCAGGTGCATCTTAGTCCTCAAGGTGACATCTTTGCTTTTCAACACTTTAAAGAGGTCATTTGCAGCAGATTTGCCCAATGCAGTGCACCTTTTGATTTCTTGACTGCTGCTTCCATGGGTGTTGATTGTGGATCGAAGTAGAATGCAATCCTTGACAACTTCAGTCTTTTCTCCGTTTATCTTGATGTTGCTTATTTGTCCAGTTGTGAGGATTTTTGTTTTCTTTATGTTGAGGTGTAATCCATACTGAAGGCTGTGATTTTTGATCTTCATCAGTAAGTGCCTCAGGTCTGCATCACTTTTATCAAGCTAGGTTATGTCATCTGCAAAATGCAGGTTTTTAATGACGCTTCCTCCAATCCCGATGCCCATTCCCAGAAAGATGTTTACCTGTGTTTTATTGACAATGCAAAGGCATTTGACTGTGTGGATCATAACAAATTATGGATAACATTGCAGAGAATGGGAATTCCGGAGCACTTAATTGTGCTCATGAGGAACCTATACATGGATCAAGAGGCAGCTGTTGGAATAGAACAAGGAGATACTGCATGGCTTAAAGTCAGGAAAGGTGTGTGTCAGGGTTGTATCCTTTCCCCATACCTGGACGTAATAGTCTTGCAATCATTGTCCTTGTTTAAGCTTTTGGTTTTGGCCAGTGGGGACATATTCTAGTTGCCCCTTAAATCCATTTGACATTATGTTAGTAGTCTTTGATAGTTTCCTTGCAATCTGGTTGACAAAATACTCTGGATTTGTCTTGTGTGTACCTGCGTGAGATCTCTAACCAGCCATTCCAACTGGCCAAACAACCTTTTTGTTTCTTTTTTTTTTTTCCTAATGAAAGTTATTTCGAGACTGCAATCTGGGCTCTGGGTCAACCATTATTAGTGGGTTGTTCATGGTTTTTAGACTTTTTAATGGACAGTCTAAAAAATAGGTATAGATAGATAAGTAGATAAATAAACTATCACATGCATTCATATCGATAGTTCCAACTCAAGTATAGGACTGCAAGGCTTTTACGTAATCTCTTCTATACTACCTCTGTGCCTCCCTTCTTCCACACTGAGAATCCTGATTGTAAGGGATAAAGGTGATGATAGACTGTCATACAAGTACTTACTTGGTACATTACACCCGCTAGGCACAGAATAACAATACTATCACCACCAGTGTTGTTGAAAACAGTTGTTGTATGCATTTGCTATCCCCATTCTCCCCCCATTTTATTAGTACTTGAACTATATCTATACTCTCAGAGCATATAACCATTCCATGTTATGCTTCCTCCTTTTTAACCCTCTTTAAGTCTTAGTTCTACAGGTACCTATATATTCTATACTCGTTACAAGTCATTTCGTCACTGTCTGTCTAGCTATCTTGATTGCCTGAAGCTCGTACTCTAATAGATACTTCAGGAAGGGCTAAGAAAATAATATTTCCAGAGTTTTTCCACGTTGATAGTAGATAAAAGCCTGTGCCCTTTTTGCTTGAATGTCAGTTTTACTGAATATAAAGATTAAACTGTCTTTTTTCCCTTGAATATTGTAAATGTATTATTCTATTTTCTTTTGCCAATAAAGCATTGTTGTTCAAAAGTCTGATGATAACTGCTGGTGGGAATGTCAAATGGTACAACCACTTTGGAAATCCATTTGGCACTTCCTTAAAAAGCTAGAAATAGAACTACCATACGATCCAGCAATCCCACTGCTTGGAATATATCCTAGAGAAATAAGAGCCTTTACACGAACAGATATGTGCACACCCATGTTTATTGCAGCACTATTTACAATAGCAAAAAGATGGAAGCAACCAAGGTGCCCATCAACGGATGAATGGATAAATAAATTATGGTATATTCACACAATGGAATATTACTCATGGATAAAAAACAGTGAGGAATCTGTGAAACATTTCATAACATGGAGGAATCTGGAAGGCATTATGCTGAGTGAAATTAGTCAGTTGCAAAAGGACAAATATTGCATAAGACCACTATTATAAGAACTTGAGAAATAGTTCAAACTGAGAAGAAAACACTATTTTGTGGTTACTAGATTTTTTTTAGATGGGGGAGGGAGGGAGGGGGCAGAGGGGCACTCACTAATTAGATAGTAGATAAGCACTACTTTAGGTGAAGGGAAAGACAGCATACAATATAGGGGAGGTCAGCACAATTGGACTAAACCAAAAGCAAAGAAGTTTCCTGAATAAACTGAATGCTTCGAAGGCCAGCGTAGCAGGGGTAGGGGTCTGGGGACCATGGTTTCAGGGGACATCTAAGTCAATTTGCGTAATAAAATCTATCAAGAAAACATTCTGCATCCCACTTTGAAGAGTGGCGTCTGGGGTCTTAAACGCTAGCAAGCAGCCATCTAAGATGCATCAATTGGTCTCAACCCACCTGGATCAAAGGAGAATGAAGAACACCAAGGACACAAGGTGATTATGAGCCCAAGAGACAAGGCCACATGAACCAGTGACTACATCATCCTGAGACCAGAAGAACTAGATGGTGCCCGGCTACAACTGATGACTGCCCTGACAGGGACACAACAGAGAACCCCCGAGGGAGCAGGAGAGCAGTGGGATGCAGACACCAAATTCTCATAAGACCAGACTTAATGGTCTGACTGAGACTAGAAGGACCCCGGTGGTCATGGCCCCCAGACCTTCTGTTGCCCCAGGACAGGAACCATTCCTGAAGCCAACTTTTCAGACATGATTGGACTGGACAATGGGTTGGAGAGGGATGCTGGTGAGGAGTGAGCTTCTTGGATCAGGTGGACACTTGAGACTATGTTGGCATCTCCTGCCTGGAGGGGAGATGAGAGGGTAGAGGGGGTTAGAAGCTGGCGAAATGGACACGAAAAGAGAGAGTGGAGGGAGAGAGCGGACTGTCTCATTAACGGGAGGGTAATTGGGAGTGTGTAGCAAGGTGTATATGGGTTTTTGTGTGAGAGACTGACTTGATTTATAAACTTAAAGCACAATAAAAATTATATTAAAAAAAAAGTCTGATGATAATCTGACTTTATTTCCTATATGAACAGTTTTTTTTTTTCCCCTAGATGTTGAAAAGAATGTTTACATTTTCCTTAACAAATTACCATGAACTTGGTGGTTTAAAACAACAGAAATTTATTCTCTCACAGCTCTGGAAACCAGAAAGCTGAAATCAAGGTATTAGAAGGGCTGCATTCCCCCTGCAGGCTTTAAGGAAGAATCATTTCTTGACTCTTCTGCTTCTCGTGACTGGTGGCGTTCCTTGGCTTGTGGCTGCATCTTTCCAGTTTCCGCTGCCATATTTCCATCACCTTCTCCTCTTCTGTCTGTGTCAAATCTCCCTCTGTCACTTTGTAGGGATATTTATCATTAAGGTCCTTGACCTAATCACATCTACAAAGGCCCTTTTTCCAAATAAGGTAACATTTATAGGTTCCAGGGATTAGGACATGGACATATATTAAGGGCTACCACTTAGCAAACTACACCAGTACATTTTTGTCTTGGTATAGATCTTTCTGGTTATTTTCCTAGGTATCCAGTATGCTCTTTCCATTATTTATTTAAAAATTTTTTTTCGAGTTTCAGGACAGTTTTTTGAATTATGTTTTTTAGTATATGTTTTGTTCCCTTGTATTTTCTCCTTCAGGGATTTCTAGGATCTATATGTTGATCCTTTTTGCTTATCCTTAATATTGATCACTTTCTCTCAAATCCTTTATATCTCATCTATTTCTTTTTGCTTTCTAGAAATTGGCAGTTTACTTTTCAGTTTATTGTAATGTATTATCTGTTGTGTTTATTTGTGTGTCTCCTGATTTAGTTTTTATTTCTGGAAATTTTCCTTTTATTTCTAATTCTTCCTTGAGTTCTGTCTTTTCATTTCTGAATTTTTCTAATTCTGATTTATGTTGTTCTATCATGTCTTTGAACTTGTTTTAAAATTGTGGATTACGATCTTGATCTCATTTCTGGAACAGCTTTTTGATGTTCTTTCTTTTTCAATAAGGATGTTATTTTATTTTCTTTTTTCCTCATTATAACTTCATGGGATTTGCTCTTGATAGTTCTGTGTTGCTCATTTTTATATGAAATTAGTTTTCCTAAACTTTCAAAGAGAGATTCTATGGGGAAAATATTAAACAATGCAGGAAGCATCAAGAGAAGATGGAAGGAATACATAGAGTCACTGTACCAAAAAGAATTGGTAAATGTTCAGCAGTTTTAGGAGGTAGCATGTGAATACTGAAGGAAGAAGTCCAAGCTGCACTGAAGGCATTGGTGAAAACTGACACCTTTGAATTACGGTGTTGGTGAAGAAGAATATGGACTATACCATGGTCTGCCAGAACAATGAACAAATCTGTCTTGGAAGAAGTACAGCCAGAATGCTCATTAAAAGCAAGGATGGCAAGGCTTTGTCTCACATACTTTGGACATGTTATCAGGAGGGACCAATCCCTGGAGAAGGACATCATGCTTTGTAAAGCAGAGGGTCAATGAAAAAGAGGAAGACCCTCAACAAGATGGATTGACACAGTGGCTTCAACAGTAGGCTCAAGCATAACAACGATTGTGTGAATGGCGCAGGACCTGGCAGTGTTTCATTCTTTTGTACATAGGGTCGCTTTGAGTCGGAACTGACTCAAAGGCACCAAACAACAACAGACTTTCAGAAGGAGGCATGGTTCCGATTAGCTTCTCTAACTTCCCAGAGCTCTGTTTTTTATTGTTTTCAGATAGTGTTCAAAAGTACAGTGGCTTGCTTTTGGAGATGTCTTGACTGAGTTCCTCTCCCCACTTTATCTGGACCTTCTCTGTCTTTGGTCTCTATTACTGCTGTCTTGCTCAGTTTTTATTCCAGGCCCTGAGCTGGAAGGAAGCTCCAAGTGGTCTATTTCCAGCAGTCACAGGGATTAGACTTGTCCTGCACTTGGAGGGGACAAACCCTTCCGGATTTCAGTTGCTCTTCTCAAATCGGTCGGCTGTGCTTTCTAGTGATTAAAAACAAAACAAAAATAGTTGACAATTGAGTTGGTTCCAGCTTATAATGACACTGTATGTGTCAAGGTAAAACTGTGTTCCACAGGGTTTTCAATGGCTGATTTTTCAGGAGTAGGTCACCAGGCCTTCCGAAGAGCCTCTGGGTGGACTCAAGCCACCAACCTTTGGGTTAGCAGCCTAATGCATCAAATATTTGCACCACCCAGGGACTCTCTGCTTTCTAGTGACTACTGACAGGGTAGTTGGGGAGCCTCTTTTCTCAGAGTTGTGATGCACTTTTTTATTTCTCCCTAATCCCGCAGTAATCATTCCCAGCCGCTGGCTGGTCTAGGCCTCATCCAGGATCTATAACATTGAATGTCAGCCATGCCTTCCAGACTCAGAACACCAGGTCAGTCTTGCCTATAAGGACGTGGGCTCGACATTCTGGTCTCTTAGAAGCCGGATGTGTTCTCAGGAAATCCTCAGAGGCTCCCAGGAGGGAACCTCTGAGGTCTTTGTGGGAATTGGGGATACAGGGATGCATACATACTTGCCCGTTTGTCTTGCCTCACCCTCCTAGCAGACACCCCCACACAGCGGAAACCAGAATGATGAGGGGGAGGGGAAGCTAAATACTGCTAGCCCCACCCCCTACCCAAACATCTTCCACTCCACACCTGCCTTAAACTCCCCATATCAAGATATAGCCCCAAGTAGATACAGTAACTCCTGGAGTGTAGAAAGCAGTGGGGACCCCCTGGGTCCTATGTAAGGTCGCTGGAGGCCCGCTGTCCATGTACCCAGCCAAAGTGGACATTACCTGGGATAGAACCGACTCTGTCTCCCTCCAGCTAGATATAAGAATCTCCCTGAGAGATCAGAGAGAGCCTGGTCAAGCAAGGTCCTGTCCTCAGATTGACACTGTGCGTCATACTTGGTGAGAGGAAGGGTCTCCAGGGTGAGGGGGCAGCATTGGCCTTTCAGCAGCTTCCTGTCTACTGTGCATGGGTTTGAGAAGATAGGAAACTCACTGGAGTCTCCTACAGCTCAAGTACTCAGGCTGCAAAATATCATGTCTGTCTTGTGCCTATTGGTGGTTCCCCTTCCCCACTTATATTTTATGGTTTGTGAGAATACTTCGTCACCTAGTTACGTTGCAAATTGTGACTTGGGATTTTTGATTGCTAACTAGCTGCAGTGTCTATTTTTATGTGGGGACTCAAGACTCATAAAATATGCTGTTATGCTGCCTCCATCTTCCTAGAACTCACGCTTGGTGTGTAATCTAATCTAGCAGACCTAGGAGTTGATTTTCTGCGTCCTTTTCTACTAAAGGCGTCTGGGCCTTCTGATCTGAGTTTTGGAAGCTTGGGCTGTGAAATCTCCCAGCTTGCCTTCCCCCGACCTCCTGTTCTGCCACACAGATGTGGCTGCTATGAGGGTTTCCAAGGCCTTCACAGTAATGAAATGGTGATTATTTAGACTTAATGGAGACCCTGCGTGGTGCAAATACAACGCAGTAGGCTGCTTGACAGGAAACTTTGAGGTTTAAGTCTACCCAGAGGCACCTTGGAAGACAGGCCTGGTGATCTACTTCCAAAAAAATCAGGCATTGAAGACCCTGTGAAGCACAACCCTACTCTCACACACATGGGGTTGCCATGAGTTGGGGTTGACTCTGCGGCGACTGGTTTACTGGTTTTAGAGTCAGTGACTAATCTACATGCACAAGAGACCTAACAACAGTGTGGCTTAAACAATAAAAACATTGTTTCCCTCCCACATCACAGTCTAAGGTGAGTAGTCCAGGTCAGTGGACGTCTGTGGGCATTCAGGGATCTCAGTTCCCTGCTCCCTATTTCTGTATGTCACGTGCGGCACTGTCCTCATCTGCTTGCTCGAGAGCTGCATGGCCAGCACTGGTTAAAGGAACAGAGAGCAGAGCAGTCTACCCACTGCCTTAAAGGTCTTGCTCTGGAAGGGGCACACATCACTTCTACTTAGGTTCTCTTGCTGAGAACCCATCACACCGACTGCAGGGGAGGCTGGACGTGGTTGCCTTAGCTAGGTAACCTGACAGCCTCCCGCAGCCCTATTCTGACAGGAGAAAGGTAGAATAAGTTTTGGTAGACGAGGGGATATGGAGGTAAAATTTCTCATTCCTCTCCCTGTCTGCCATTCTTTCTTTTTCACTTAGAATCTTAGACCTTGTGTAAAAAGAGAGCTACATTGTCATAACACTTCCTATTTGGGCATTCTTCCAGTACGTATAGGGTTGATATAAGAAAAGGTATTATATCAAAGCATGGACTTCACAGTCATAATCCTTATTAATTATCCCAGTCATGCTGTTTATTAGTAATGTGTCTTTAGAAAGTTTCCATAGTGTCTTTACACCTCAGTTTCCCTCATTGGTCAATGGAAAAATTATCCTTCTCAGATAAAGGGTAACATGTATGTAGTATCTGGTGCAGAGTAGGTTTTTAAAAATGATTGTTATGATCAGTAAGAAAGAACTTTTATGTTTCTTAAGAAAGAGACAAAGCTGTTTTGAACATCTCATTATAGGCGCTCTGGCGGGGCAGGGAACTTGGAGAGGAAGAGTATTTTGTGCCTTTGGAGTAAGGAGAGGATTTGAGGGTTTGTGGATACCCTCAGTGGCATATTTGTTTGCTGGAACTGAGTGTGTTGAGGGTAGGGCAGAGGGAAGAGGTAAGAGCAAGATTGTGGGAAAAGACAGCACACAGGAAGGAGCTCTAGGGAGGCCCTATAGCTAGTCAGAGCAAAACATACTCAAGTTTGCTCTAAGGGGCAAATGAGCATGAGTGTCAATCCAGGTGACTTGTATGTGGAGGTCAGGATAAGGAATGACATGTGGGGAGAGATGCTGAAAGCCAAGGGAAGGGATGATGGATGAGTTGCACACAAGACCGAATCACGTCGTAAGTGCAGCTGAGAGCAGGTAGTACAGAGAGAGTCCTCGATACGTAGTGACTGTAGAATGGCTTACATATCTTTCAGCTCAGAAAACCATAGCGCTCTTGTATAGACAGCAAGTCCTCCTGCTTCTAAAGAGGCTTGCCTCCTCTTTACCAGGGAATATTATGGCTCTTGGAGGAGACCTAATGGGTCAGTGATTAAGTACTCGGCTGCTAAACTAAAGGTTGGCAGTGGGAACCCACCCAGCAGCTCTGCGGGCGAAAGACCTGGTGATCTGCTTCCATAAAGATTACAGCCTAGAAATCCCTGTGGGGCAGTTCTACTCTGTCGCATGGGGTCGGTATGAGTCTGAGTTGACTTGACAGCACCTAACAGCAGCAACACAACACTGTGGCTCTTGGGCGAAGGTAAGAAAAGTGGAGGAAGGTTGAGGCGAAGGCAGAGAGCCACTGTTCGAGGAGAGAAGTGAGGAATCAGAAATGAGGAATCAGAGAGAAGGGTCTAACATCAGTCTCTAGGAAGAAAGAGTACCTGTGGCCCACCCAGGTGGCTTATTTATCTGTAGGGATACAATGGGAGTTGAGAATAACTTGTATTGTCTGAAATAGAAAACACACACATTGGGTGCTGCAGCTGGTGGGTTCAAACTAGCGATCTTTTGGCTCGCTGCTGAGCACTTTAAGCACTGTGCCACCAGGGGTCTTTTCCTAACCCCCAGTGCCTGTGAATGTGAATTTATTTGGAAATAGGGTCTTTGCAAATGAGATTGCACTGGATTAGGATAGGCCCTAATCCAATATGAACTGTGTTCTTATAAAAAGAGGAGAAGAGACAGACATAGACAGAAGGAGGAATACCATGTGACGGCAGAGGCAGAGAGTGGAGCTATGCTGCCGTAAGGCAGGAAAGCCTGGCGCTACCAGAAGCCGGAAGAGACAAGGAAGGATCTTTCCCTAGAGCCATTAAAGAGAGCATGACCCTGCTGACACCCTGAATTTGGACTTCTAGCCCTCAGGATGGTGCGAGAATGAATTTCTGTTATTTTAAGGCACTCAGTTTGTGGTACTTTGTTACAGCAGCCCTGGGAAACTAACACAAAATTTTGTCTCTGCTTCTTCTTCTTGTTAGTTGACATTGAGTCGGCTCCAACTCATGTATAAAAGAACAAAACGTTGCTGAGTCCTGGGCCATCTGCATGATCATTGGTATGCTTGATCGTTGATATCATTGCAGTTATCGTGTCAATCCATCTCACTGAGGCTTTCTCTCGTTTTTGTTGGCTCTCTACTTTACCAAACATGATGTCCTTTTGTAGCGATTGGTCTTTCCTAAGGATGTGTCCAAAGTAAGTTAGTCAACATCTTGGCCATCCACATTTCAAAGGAACATCCTGGTTGTATTTCTTCTAAGGCTGATTTGTTCATTCTTTTGGCAGTCCATGGTAATATTCAGTATTCTTTGCCAACACCACAGTTAGGGTATACAGGTAGAATACATTGATTCTTCCTCTGGCTTACTTTTTCATTATCCGACTTTGTCATGCATATGAGGCAATTGAAAATACCATGGCTTGGGTCAGACGCACCACTATCCATCTGTCAATTTGTTGTGCAGTGGTGGCTTGCATGTTGCTATGATACTGGAAGGTAAGCTACTGGTATCTCAAATACCAGCAGGGTCACCCATGGTGGACAGATTTCAGCAGAGCTTACAGACTAAGACACACTAGGAAGAAACGCCTGGAAATCTCTTTCCAGAGATCGTTGTTGTTTTAGGTACTGTCAAGTCAATTATCAACTCCTAGTGACCCTGTGTGACAGAATTGAACTGCCCTGCCCCATAGTATTTTATAAGCTGTAATCTTTAAGGGAACAGATAGCCAGGTCTTTCTCCTGCAGAGCTGCTGGGTGGGTTCGAACCACCAAACTTGTTAAGATTAGCCACTGAAAACCTTACCTCTGCTTACTAGCTTTGAAACCTTGGGCAAGTAACTTAACCTCTCTGTGCCTCATTTTCTCATCTAAAAATAGAGGTGGATAATAAGTGTATTGCCTTACAGGTTATTGTGAAGAATGTGCCAGCCATGTTTTAAGGGCTTAATAAATGTTTGCCGTTGTAATTAACTTACTTTGTTTTAATATTCCTGAGCCTAGTGGGTGTGTATAAGTGCCCAGCACAGCATCGATGTAGCAGGCATTACATAAATATTAATACTTTTCCTCTTATTTATTTCACAGAATCAAATAATTTATTTCAGCCTTTCATTTTAAAGATGAGAAATATGAGCTTCAGAAAGGTCCAGGGATTTCCCCAGGATCACACAGGATTGCAGTCTGGGTCTCACACTGCCAGGAACTAAGTATTCTTTGCTTTGCTTTGAGTTACTTTATGTAACTGTCATCTTTTATTCAAGATACAAAGGAATTTTTCTACTCAGGCTTACACTACTTTTAGTGTAATAGGAATTTCCACTGTCTTAAAAAGAACACTGTCTCCAAGTGTGAATATTGTTTCGCCAGTGGGGGAAGAATAAACTCAAGATTTAGAATCTAGAGGCTTTGGTTCTATTCTCAGTTTCAATTTTGGTGGTCTGTGGAACCTTGGAAAAATAACTTTACCACTTTGGGCAACAGTTTCCTTATCTGTCAAATGAGGAGCTTAAGGTATTTGATTTCTAGGGTTCCTTTTGGCTCTGACGTTCTATAACTATTATTTAAAAGAATACGTATATCTTGTTATACTAGATAAATTAGTCAATATAAACAAGAAAAAAAAAGAAAAAAAGAAGGTAGGTATGTAGGTATAGAATAAAGCTGACCCTGGTCCTTGAAGATTTCGACACATAGCTACTCTATAGAACAGTAGAACTCCCCAGTAGGGTTTCCAAGGCTATAAATCTTCACAGAAGCAAACTGCCACACCTTTCTCTGCAGGGCCGTTGGTGCATTCAAACCGCTGACCATTCGTTTGGTTAGCAGCTGAGCTCTTTAACCACTGTGCTCTCAGGGCCCCTTGTGTTTTGTCATAGTATTTATTTCTCCCATCGTGACTGCAGGTAGATTTGTTGAGGGCAGCAACTCTGACTTTCATGTTCTATCCCTGTAGCACGAGTAAGTACAGTGCCTGATGACTTGGAAAGTAGTTGTTACTCACTATTTGTTAATATCTTCATATTTAAACCTTAGAGGAATGAATGACTGGGTATCTTAGGTGACTTACTATATTTTTCCCTTAAATTTTCTCAGACATCAGAAATACCATTTTTCTTTGTATTTTTTTCCTGAAGGAAAGGGTATAGAGTGATATGTATGGACAGGAATGATGTGAGCTCTACATTTTCAATAACATGGGCCTTGGATATGGAATCTGTGTATTAAATGAGGCTTTGGTGGTTCAGTGTTTGAATTCTCACCTTCCATGAGGGACTCTTGAGTTTGATTTCCAGCCACTGCGCCTCATGTGTAGCCACCATCCATTTGTCAGTGGAGGCTTGTGTTTACAGTGATACTGAGCAAATTTCAGCAGAGTTTCTGGAGACTAGGAAGAAAGGCCTGGCAATCTACTTCTGAAAATTAGCTAATGAAAACCCTATGGATTACAATGGTCTGATCCATAACCTATCAAGAGACTGGTGCAGGACCAGGCAGCGTTTTGTTCCAGTGTGCCTGCGGTTGCCATGAATCAGGCTGACTTGATGGCAGCTAAAAACAACAGCAATGAAATGTCTTGCCCCAGGCCGTGACCAGCTCATGGGAACTCTTCCATTTATGCATACAAAGAGGTATCACATTTGTGAATTGTCACACGATAAAGTACTTTCCTGTTAAATGAAAGGAGGTAGTTACGGTTGATACGCCCTTCATCTGTAAATAGTAGAATTCAGTCAAATAACCAAATCGTTTGAAAACACTAGTAAAGAATTCCTAACCCTTCACAATAATTAGTTATGAAATAAAGAAAAGCTTTCACACCAGGGTGATTTTTTAAGGTTTTAAATTATGAATGAAATTCAAAAGGAATATTTTTATGATTCTGTGTGTGTTGATGAATATGATATTTGTATTATATCTGGGTATCAACCATTTTATTGTCTGTCTTCATTTTAATATATTGTCAGAAGCTGCATATTTAAGGAGATCTGAATCTGTATCCTACTACCAAGGGTGAAATAACTTCCACCATGTGACATGGGCAGGCATTTTAATCACGCATTGTGGAGATAAAAAGCTCAAATCGGTCAGCGCTGTTTGCTGATGCTGACATCTGGCTGGTTCCCACATTTCTTGGGAACTTTGAATCAGGGTTACATAGGGCTATCTCTATTCTAGCCCACCAGGAAGCAAAAACGGAAAAGCCATTTGGACCATCCTATGTTTTTAAGTTTGAATTAAATCTTCTTTTTCGTCTGCAACTTTAGGAGGATTTGAAATAACATGGCTTCCTCCTTGCATTGCCCCAGAATGCACCATTCACAATGTGATCTGTAGACTTGGGCAGAATTTGAGTGATGTCCCCTGGAGTTGTAGAACAAAGTGACTCTATTTGAATATCCAACTGGATTGACCCAGTGATTGCAGCAATGGGTTCCAGCATAGCAATGATTGTGAAGGTGGTGCAGGACTGGGCAGTGTTTCCTTCCATGATACTTTAGGTTGCTGTGAGTTGGAGCCAATTTGATGGCACCTAACAGCAATGAAAGTGATTTTTCTAGGGCATTGGTGGTTCAGTGGCAGAATTCTCACCTCCCATGCAGGAGACCTGGGTTCGATTCCTGGCCAGTGTTTCTCATATACAGCTACCACCCATCTGTCATCGGAGGGTTGCATGTTGCTCTGATGCTGAACAGATTTCAGCAGAGCGTCCAGACTGAGATGAAGTAGGAAGAAAGGCCTGGCGTTGTGCTTTTGAAAATCAGCCAATGAAAACTGTGTGGATCACAGTAGTCTGATCCACAACTGACCATAGGGCTGGCACAGCACCAGGCAGCGTTTTGTTCCATCATGCATGGGGTCGCCATGTGTCGGGGCTGACTTGACAGCAGCTAACAAGTGGCTTTTCTTCCCATCTGTAATATTTGATACCACGAGAGCTGTCAGAATACGGCAGACCATTTGCCTTCTGATAGCAGCAGTGCCTTTCTGATAGCTTGTGTTCATAATGCACACTCTGTGGAACAGACTGGTGGTAACAGTCCAGTTGTTTTGACCGATGTTACAAAATCTTTTAGAACCACAGATGGCCACTGAAATTAAGCTGCCACTTCTAACCCTGTGACAGGATTTCAGAAACTTCAAAGTCCCTTGTCACGTTATGTGTTTTCAAGTCTCACATCCCCTTTGTCTCATCCTGGCCCTGTTTTTTTCTCTGGATATAAATGTCATTCTATTGAGCTAGAACTTTTTACCATCTCTGAAGTGCTACCAAAGGAGTAATTTGCTTCCTAATTTGCCAAATTGAAAACTGGAGACAATTTCCAGTATGCCACATCTTTGTGATATGGTGGGTTATTTTGAAAACAAGCCTGTAATGTCATCTTGTGGAGCTGTGGATTTCATTATGCTTCTTTTATTCTCATGCTGTCTACTTCGTGCTGAAGAAGGGAAAAAAAAAACCTGAACCTGTTTTAAACAATATCTGCTTCCATGTGTTATCTAGAAATGGTGATTTTTTTTTTTTCTGGAAGTTTTTAGTTAGCCCTTTGATTTTTCTTAATTTACTCCATTAAATCCTGGCTCCAGGTCCTGTATCTTCCCTATTTTCCATCTATTTGCTTAGGTTAGCCTGGGTTGGCTTTCCTAACCACCAGTTCCCATATGTCCTTCAAAGCTGGATTCAGTGTGTGGTATAGCCTCTTATTCCGAAGTATTTCTTGACATGCGAAGGTCATTCCACAGTAAGTAGCAGCTCCTTCTGAGCTGTGGCGATTCTGTTAGATGGACTTCTCTTGTGTCCATGATCCCTTTATACCTTGAATTTTTGTTTTTTGGTGCATGTTCTATGCATGCTAAGACTGTGTTGTTTATCTTCCAAACCAGGACATTTTTGGGAACTGAGGCTGTTCAGGCTAACCAGGGTGTATGGACAGCAGTACTTCTGAGAAGATATTGATTCCTCAGAGGTAAAGAGTGTTGACATTATGAGTGTAAGCAGGAAAATCCAGCCAATAAGTACCTGAGTTTGTCCTCGATTTGCCTTTCTTGTGAAATGATCGAACGTACCAGTCTCTTTTGAACACTTTCGTGCTGATTCCCTTCTTGACTAGAGAATCAGCAGTCGGATACCCTATGCACAGCACCAGCAACCTCACTTCACTCCCCTCCCTTCACAAACACCCCAGCCCCTGTGGTTTTGCTTTTCCGATGTTCATTTTGTCCAATAGAACATGCACCCAAGTACTGTTTCTCAAGAGGCTAGAGAGACAATGATAGCTGATGTCCTGTAATGGTTAACTGGATGTTAACACATTTTCTTAGTTCCTTGGTGACTTTTGAAATACATCCTACTTTGAAAATGCCTGGGCAAAGCATAGGTTAATATTACTTTAGAAATTTTAATAACAGTGTGTTCTTACCATTCTGGCATGCCTGTTCTTGGCAGTCTGTGTTAGCAACACCGTCAGAGTATGTTATTAACACAATGGTAACTCCACTGGTGCGTTTAAGGTCGGCAAGGCACGGCGACAGGTCAGTGGGTACGGCCCGCTTCCATTCTCCCCACGAGTGACTGCGCTGCTTTTGTTCTTTTAAATAATCCATTCTATTTTGGCAGACCATTTCTGCCTTCTTTTGAGCAGCACAGCTTCCATAGGAGACACACAATGAACTAGCCATTCGCAAGTGGAAGGGAGTGGTGGGCTGTATAAGTGCGTCTTTTAGTTGAGCTTTGCCTGTCCCAGGCTTTGTGGGTTTCTGGCGCTTGTGTGCAACTTAAGTGCCCTCTCTCCTGGAGTCCTTTGTTGCCCTAAATATTTTCTGAAAGATCTTTTATTAACTTTTTCTTTTTCTTCTTTAACTTCTCTCCCTCTTACCTACTTCCACATGTAACCCTGTAACAATGGTGAGAAAGAAAAATATATTTTAGTGGTGTGAGCAGGGAAGTGACAACTGAATTTCTCTCCTTTATTAGAGAGAGGGAATTTTTCATCTTTGTCATTTTCTCGACTTTTAAGTATTTGTTGCAAGGACAAAGTAAAATGATTGAAAAGAGCCAGTTTTCCCTAATTAAGTCTCTCACTGTAAACTTTACCTTAGAGAAGGCCAGGTTTTTCTTTTTACTAATTAGTCGACTGATGGTAGTTTTTAAAAATTACAGCAGGACACAGGATTATCATTTGTCTTTTGTAATTAGGATCGATTTCTGTGACTTTTAAATGGAGTAGCCTGCCCTTGTGAGAGACTGCCAGCTGTCAGAGTTTGCCCCATCTCTCTTGCTAATGTCGTTCTTGTCAGGTGATGTTGGGTCGACCCCAAACTCGTGGCATTTCTGTACACAACGGAGCAAAACACTGCGCAGTCCTGCACCGTCCCCACGTTCGGTTGTGGACTGAGCGCTTGCAATCCGTAGGTTTTTATTGGCTATTTTTCAGAAGTAGATCGCCAGGCCTTTCTTTTGAAAGTCATAGTCTCAAAGCTCTGCTGACACCTGTTCAGCATCATAGCAACATGCAAGCCTCCATTGACAGGTGATGGCTTCCCATGAGGTGCGTTGCTCGGGAACAGAACCCCACGTTTTCACGTAGGAGGCAAGAATTCCCCCACTGAACCACTAATGTCCCCCTTTCTTGCAAGTAGAACCCCGAATTTTTCACTGGCATGTGATAATCTGAAATACATACTAGATTTTTAGCTTCCCTGGGAGCTCTGGTGGTGCAGCGGTTAAAGCATTCAGCTGCAAACCAAAAGGTCTGCGGCCTTGGAAACCCTATGGGGCAGTTCTCCTCTGTATGGTAGGGTTGCTATAAGTCAGAATCAACTCAGCAGCAGTGGGTTTTGGCTCCGCAGCTAGGCATCACGTTACACATTTTATTAATTCACCGCAAGAGGGAGTGTCGTGTGCAGTTTCTTGGCAGTTTCCTTTAAGAAGACATCTTCTTTATCCTTTCCTCCCTCCTGATGGCAGATGCACACGTGATGGCTGAGCATCTGCAGTCATCTTAGACCATGAGGTGGAAGCGATGTATTGAGGATGGTTGAGCAACAGGGTAGCAGGAGCCTCTGGACTGTATGTGTTTAAGTGAAAGAGAAACTACTGTTTTGTGAAAGTCTTGTTATTTGGGGTTTCCTCTCACTTAAAGCTGAGCATAATCTTAACACATACATCCATGGATCTATTTAATTTTGTTTGTATGTGGGCAGCTCTTGGGGATTTTCTTCTCCCATGTATGTCTATAGACCTCAGAGATAGGGGGATGCTTTATTTGGTGGAAAGAAAGATCTTAACTCTTATAAATAATCAAGTGTGAAATGTCCTGCAGTGTCTAAATCTTAAACATCACATGTGAAGCTACTGTTGGGATTCTTTTTAAAACCACAAAACTGTTGATCTTCTTCCCTTCTGCCTTCTTCTCCCTCCTTCCCTAATAATTCATTCCTAAAGCCATTACATGGGACAGAGGAAGATGTTCAGGCCATGAGAAGGAAGCATGGTGGCCTAGAGTGGCATGCCAGAACCTAAGTGGGGTAAGGCAAGCATCTGTATGAGGTGGATGGTAGCCTGGCATGGGAAGTCAGAGTCCAAGTGGGGCACATGGGTGTCCCTGTGGAAGGTGACTGGGCATGGGATGACAGGAGTTTGAGCAGAGTGACAAGGGTGTCTGTGTAAGAGGAAGGGGTAGAGATGGAGAGAAGAGATTGGTTACTGCAGTGGTTACACAGATTGGTTATTTGACCTTTCAAGATTCTACAGGGTATACTCATATAAGGATTTAATAAGGCAAAGCATATGATGCAGTGGGAGAAAGAAAGCACAGACAAGCCTCAGGCCTGAGACACTTACTGGTGCCATTTCCCAAGTTTCTTTCTTAGTTGTACAGGACACATTTCACCTCCAGATTATGAACCATCAACATATGTGTGAGCAATCTTTGCTTCAGGAAAGCTTGAGCAAAAATTTCCAGCAGTGCCTTTTATGCCCTATCTGGTCATGGAGCCAAGGTACGCCATGTAACCAGGTGTAAGCCATTGTCTCTAAACAATGTAAACAAGTTGGCCCTGGGTGCCATCAGTAGTGTTTTGAACTTTAAACAGACCATTATAAATCTCTAGCTAGCCTACTTGTCGTAGTTTTGACTAAGACTCAGTACCAGACTTCTAGGTGTCCTGGAGATAAGCACAGAGCTGTAAGATAACTATTTAGAGGAGTATTGGTTAAATAAGTAAATAGGGTAAAGATGATAGAAGCCAGGGTTCTCACTGTCAGAGAAGGGAGTTATAAAAAGGGAGAAAACCAGACTTTATCCTGTGATATTGCATTGGAATTGGTGTGAACACATGGCTTTTAATAATATAGTTAAATCAATACAGATGCTTGTGTGTGTCTCTATGTGTGTATGTTTGTATTCTCTAGCTCTGTCCATTGAGAGGGCCTGAGAGTAGTAACGCCCAATAGCAGTGAACACACCTAGTGCCCAGATTTTGGCTTCTAAATACCGTTTCCCACAAAAAAGAACCAGAACTCTTTGGAGAAATGGCTGATTCCAGGGCTGTGCTGGAGAAAGTATAAGATGAGCTTGAATATCTTGTTGTGCCGGAAAGCAGGGAAGTGCTCAAAGAATGATAGGGATATGTCAAAAGGATGTAGAATCCACCTTGGATGGATGGCTCCCACTGTAAACAGAAACAATGACAAATTATAACTCATTAACTAAAATAAGAAACCACGAGGCTATACAAATATAAATAAATCAATGCATGTTTTTCAACAGCAGCACTACTGATATATGGACTGGATAATTCTTTGTTCTAGGGGACTGCCCTATGCACTGTAGGATGTTTAGCACCACCGCTACCCTTTACTGTATTTTTACACAAATAACACACGCCATCTATATTTGTTTGCTAGCTGTGCCCTCCCCCTGAAAGGTATATTCATAAGCACTGCTATGCCAATTTTTTTTTACGTGTTGCTATGAAAAAAAAATTAGCATAGCATGCTTATAAAAATACCTCGGGGGACGGAAGCAGTTGTCAAACAAATGTTGAAGGTATGCATTATTTGCGAAAAAATACGGTACTGGCTAGATGTCACTGCTTTATACCGCTGCTGTCCACTAGAAGTATTATCTGGGCCACATACGAAATTTTAGATTTTCCATTGGCCATAGTTGTTACAATAAAAAACATCTCCACACATTTCCAGAAGTCCCCTGGGGGGCCAGAGTTGCCCTAGTTGAGAACCATGGAATACGTGAATAAGTTCATAGCTTGGTGAGGAATAGGATATTTAGATAACTTCAAAATACACCCCGCCACACACAAAATGCTTATTAATTATGAAGGAGAAATGGATAAATTTAGAGTGGAGAAGTCTGGCAGACTCAGGTGATGAAGCAGAACATCATCAGTGATGGGACCAGGTGAAATCGTGTGCCACCTGATAGGGTGCAGTGAGAAGAACACGGAGTTCTGTGACATCTCCGCCAAAGAGGCGTAACCTGAATGTAATCAAGCATAATCAAAAGACAAATCCACATTTAGGGACATAATACAAAATAATTTGGCCTGCAGTCTTCAAAACTGTTGAGGTCAAAAAAATCAAGAAAAGACAAACTTCTGGATTAAGAAAGGAGACAAAAAAAAAAAAAAAAAAAAAAACAAGACATCTACATGCAACATGTGATTCTGAACTGGATCCTTTTTTATAAAATAAATTATTGGTATATTTGGCAAATCATGAATGGGGTCTGAAGATTAGATGGTAATAATGTACCATGTTGATTTTTTTTTTTTTTAATTTTGATGGCTGTATTGTGGTCATGTAGGAGAAAGTTGGTAGGAGCTACACGCTAAAGTTTATGGGGTGCGAGGTTTTCAACGTAATCTCAAATGGTTTAGGGGGATAAAAAGTCTTTGTTCTGTGTTTTGAACTTTCTGTAACTTTGTTATGGTTTAAAAAAAAACACACACAAAAGTTGTGGTCAAGGAATGATACACACTCATCTTCTAAGCATGCTTAGATCGTTCTTGAGAAAAATGTTTATCTTATTATCCCTTTACAGAAAAACAAAAACTATTGAATTAATAGGATATTCTTATAGAAAGAATATTGGAAAAAAAATTCTACATCTCTCTCTTAACTAATATGTATATCATGCTGAGCACACAGTGAAGTTTTAAAACCCAAAGGGGGAGGAAGGTCACTTTCTTTATTTTTCTTTTATTTTTTGATCTGTGTGTATTTTCTTTGTTTAGAGTTGGAAACACTTATCGTAGCAACTTTAATCTTGTTCAGCAGATTAAATCTCCCTGATAATGTTTGAAATGGGCATGCAATGTATATGTACTTTACAATACCCAGAACCCTGTGCTGTTGAGTCGATTCCGACTCATAGCGACCCTATAGGACAGAGTAGAGCTGCCCCATGCCAACCAAAATATGCCTAAGGGAAACTGGGGAGGGGTTTTACTCTGATCATCCTATATTGTATACAGAAATTTCTGGGTGGATAATGGACATAGACAAAGTAATATACTGCTTACCTTCCGGGATGTTTCTGCCTTGGGGAGGGCTTTTTCAGCACAGATAAGGACGTCCTGCTTTTCTACACTCTTGGCCAGTTCTTCTGACTGTCACGCATTTTTGAGTTGCGTTGCTAAGGTTAGGCCTGCAGACCAGGGAGCCAAGCCAAGCCAACTGGCCTTGGTAATGTTTGATCCCATGACATTAATCTCATTAGCTCTAACTTACTGTGTTCATTGCATTGCTAATTGCATGATTTTTCTTAATTTGCTTAAACATTTAACAGATAGTGTTATGTGAATCCTTGCTTCTATTTTTGTGAGCAGTAACACGCCAGCCCGTGAAAATAATTTAGCAGTTTACTTCGTAGGTGTGGAGATGTAATTTAGGTCCATTTATTGATTGTGTGAATTTTTTTTTTCTCTTGCAGTCTCTTTAGCCCATATCACTCAACTGGTGCTCAGTCACAACAAACTAACAAGTAAGTTAATTTTTTCTGAGTTGTTACACAGTTTTTGACTTTTTAGTAATTTTATGATACTGCTGATTCTGGTGTTTCCTCTAAGGAAGCTAACGACAAATGGTTATTTTTGGAAATGGAAAACTTATTTTTGGTGACAGTGAGATACATGAGCATATTGCCTTCCGTGTTTTGGGCTTTGATTTGCTTTGAGGGATGTTTCCTTTCATGTGTGTAACCCGAAGAGAGAAAACGGCCTTATTCCTCTGGAGGTGGTTCAAGCCAGGGATGGCAAATGCTGTGGTGACAAAAACTGCTGTGCCATTGGGTAGTGTTTCATGAAAAACTTACTTATCAAAAAAATAGTAGAATAAGAATTTTTTGTTTCATTTATATATAAGGAGCCATGCTGATGCAGTGGTTAAGTGCTCGGCTGTTAACCAAAAGGTTGGTGATTTGAACCCACCAGCTGCTCTGCAGGAGAAAGATGTGGCAGCCTGCTTTCATAAAGATTCCAGTAAAACAAAATCCAAACCCATTGCTGTCGAGCTGATTCGAACTCATAGTGACCCTATAGAACAGAGTGGAACTTGCCCATAGGGTTTCCATGGAGCAGCTCATGGATTCCAAGTGCCAGCCTTTTGGTTAGCAGCCGTAGCTCTTAACCACTATGCCACTAACTCCTCCATAATGATTACCCATTAAAAACCCATTGTGATCGAGTTGATTAGGACTCATAGCGACCCTATAAGACAGAGTAGAACTGCTCCATAGAGTTTCCGAGGAGCACCTGGTGGATTTGAGCTGCTGACCTTTATGGCTAGCAGCCGTAGCTCTCAACGGCTATGCCACCAGGGTTTCCCAGTAAAGATCACAGCCTTGGAAACCCTGTGGGTCATTTCTGCCCTGTCCTATAGGATTACTGTGAGTTGGAGTCAACTTGACAGCAAGGGGTTTTTTTTGTAGGTTTGTTTCATCTATATTTTGTCCTCCAAAGGGGACCATTTAACTATTGGATATGCTTTCCTTTCCTGCTCAGAAGGGTGAAAAAAGCTACAAAATTGTATAAATTATATAAATTTGCATCTGCAGTTTTCAAATTTTGGTGTCTGGTTTCCAAGAGAAGGACTCTTGAGGACTGGTAATGTCATGCTATGATTAACATAGTAGAGTTAATATCTGATTTTCAGAAGAATATCTTGCATGAATGATACGGGCCATTTTAATCTTCTCACTGTGGTTTTAAAGATTTTTGTGGCAGGGAGGCACTCTCCCTTCTCGTTTCTAATTGACTGTCACTTCTTTGTGTTGTCATATATCCTGCAGACTTGAATGATTTTCTAATCATGTGGCAAGAATTTGTTAGGGAGCTTTCTGAGTCCAGTGAAATTGAGCAGAATGTCAGGTTGAGGGATTTGTGTGGTGGATTTATGAGCGCACGAGCATCCTGTACAGCTCGGAGCAATGTCACAGAGCTGTTGATTATTGAGAATTAAGAGTGGCAGCTAGAGCCCCTCCTGTGCAGGAATCAGGCAGATTAGTTCGTTTTTTAGCAGAAGTGCATATTGGTGAGGCCGAGGCAAAGGGGCATGATTGTCATGTTTGAGTCGCAGTGGCCACGGGAATTGAAGTGCGGGCTCCAAGTCACATGTGATCATTTCTTAGCAGGTATTAGGCTGCCGGTTTTATTGTTTTTGTAGCAAATGGCTATGCAGCCCATAGAGACCCTAATCTCTGTTCAGAGGGGATTTGCAGCCTGTTTTGAAGGTTGGACTTCATGATCCTTAAATGCCCCCAGATTTTGTGAGCAGAAATTCTTGAAGCTTTCTATGCGGAGTTCATAAAAGTCCTTCTTGATTGCTGAGCTTACCATTGTTTGATCTGCAGCATTATCACGGTGAAACCATTTGCCTGTCAACAGGAAAGCAAAAAAAGCTTGATTTCTATTATATTATTAATTCATCTATCCTTTTAAAAAATCTTTCAAATAGTTGTAGTTTATCATTATTATTATTTACATGTTCACAGAGATGGACATTTCAGGATCAATGCATCAGTTTCTTTCTCCAGGGGTATAACATGAGATTATTTAGAGAGGGATAAACATGGAGTGAAATTGTGAAATTGTGTCTGCTCTTAAAATGGTCAGTCTGAAAGAATCCAAACTTCATGTCTCTCCCCCCCCCCCCCATTTGAGACACCTTTGACCTAATGCAGTAAACTGTAATTAATCGTCTTGGTAACTTCTGTTTCAAGCCGTTGTGAGTAGAGTCAGTGACACTCGATCTGTTCCACTAAGGTCAAATTAGCATCTTTTACTATTTTTCTGGCATTTCAGCGCATGACTTTGCTATGGATTTTCAAGTGTTTATAGTAAATATGTCCATTTGATGGGGATATAAATATGCATTAAATGCAAGTGGCACAGCGTACCCTCCTGTCACTTTTTATTGTAATCAGTGTCTTTCACTTTCCATTGTTTTTAATAGGGACCAGCTGACAATGCCACATTAAAACCACTGGGACTCATAAAGATAAACCCCTCAACCCTGCTTTTGTCTTGCAAAACTATTTGTGTTTTTCACAGGGAGGGCAAGTTCTCAGCAGGGGTTTGAACCAGAATAAACCATTTCAAAGCCCTGGTTTTTCTTTTCTGATGCCAATTACCTTTCCTGTGACATTTCCACTTGTGTACTTACGGAATGAATGACTGGCTTTCTTAAACTGGGATTTTGATTTGGGGACAACCTTAACTGCACTTACTAAAAACCAAAAAAAAAAAAACAAAACCCCACTACCATTGAGTGGATTCCGACTCATAGTGACCCTATAGAACTGAGTAGAACTGCCCCATAGAGTTTCCAAGGAGCACCTGCTGGATTTGAACTGCTGGCCTCTTGGTTAGCAGCTGTAGCGCTTAACCACTACGCCACCAGGGTTTATACTTACTAAAGTTACTAATGTCTGCCCGAGAGAGTAGAACAGCGATGGTACTAAGTTGATCTTCCCCTGCTGGTGGCTTTGACATTTACAGGTCAACTCAACACAGCAGGAGTGTAGCCACAGGCCAGATTGTATGATCCTTAATTTCCCTGAGATTTTGTGAGCAGAAACTTGTGAAGTTTTTCCATGTTATAGTTCATGAGAATATTTCAAAATTGTCAAGCGAATCACTGTTTATCGTCTTCACTATTAACAGTGAGGCTATGGAAATTTAAACGTGTGGTTGGGGCAGTGCCGCTGGGTTGTTGAAGTCAGCGGGAATTGCTTCACCGGAACTTAACTTTCCCAGATACACGTGTCCATGTGGTATTTCAAGGAGATGGACGCAAGAGTGGCAGGTGAATCTTTTTATTCTGCGTTTTTGCTATGATTGGGCAAATGCTACTCTGGGAAGCCAACAGAGGTTCTTCCTGGACCATTGGGAATGGTTTCAGGGTTAAGATGAGGTTTTGCTGCCAGGCAATCCCTTCGTAAACACACTTCCCTCTGCATCTGCTGGCAGCGCTGCACACACCTGGTTGAAGGCTCTCTCTCTCTCTGACTTTCACAACCTTCCCTCTTCTGGGCCCCTACCCCACAGCCAGCCTTTCTTCCCCACACACTGCTATCAGAAGGTGGGTGGATCTTTTCTTCCCCCTGCGTAACCCTGCCAAGAGCCTGTGCTCTCTTCCTGGGGTCCCTTTCTCCCTCTTCCAACTTAGCAGCAGCCCTCTCAACCCATCTTTCCCTCAAGGCTCACCTGACTGCATTGGTCCATTTGAAATCTTTCTTGCCCAGACTCCTATTTAACACCTCCTTGTCCTTCTATGGAAACCCTGGTGGCATAGTGGTTAAGTGCTACTACGGCTGCTAACCAAAGGGTCGGCAGTTTGAATCCGCCAGGTGCTCCTTGGGAACTCTATGGGGCAGTTCTACTCTGTCCTATAGGGTCGCTATGAGTCAGAATCAACTCAGTGGTACTGGGTTTGGTTTTGGTTTGTCCTTCTATGCCTCAGGGTTCTTCTCTCATTCCCAGTAGATTTTCAGCTTCCTTGAGAGCAGGAACCTTTTTTTATTCTTTCTTTGTGCCTGTTGCTGAGCACATAGTGGCTTCCCAGTACTTACCTATATAAACCCAAAGTGGTTGATGAAAGGAAGCAGGTACATGATGAGGAGGGCCAGAGGAGAGCTAGCTGGCCTGAGGTGAGATGGTGCACATAGGGAATAAGATGGTTTCTTCTGAATTAACAGGCATAAGAACTTGAGCGGATGTGGCTACAACAAACTTGTGTTTCTTACTCACGGTGTGTTCATTGCAAATATGCTGGACTCTGAGCTCTTTAAAGAAACAATACCATCTGTCCGTATAAATTTACCATATGAGTTGATGTTGATATCGTTTTTATAGAGTCATAGGAGTCCTTTCATAATTAAGGAATGATGTGCTGTTACAGGTATTACTCAGGTATACCAAGAAATCTGCAGGTAGGGAAAACTGGTTTCATGAGCAAGCTGTGGGTGCTTTTTTCCATGCAGCAACCCTCCTGGGCTCAGCTGAGCTCTCCCTGGGTTTCATTTCTGCCAGAAAGCCTTCTTTTTCTCCTCTAGGTCTCACTGGTTTCTGGATGTGTTCCCCTTCTACTTAGTGTTACATACTTCAGGCCCCAGGTCATTCCCCAGTTTCTGAATGCAGTTATATTTTAAGTTTCTTGAGGTTAGGAACCCTATCCTATGTTTATTGTGTATCTTCCCCAAAACGAAAACCCAAACCCACTGCCATCAAGTCGATTCCAACTCATAGTGGCCCTATAGGACACAGTAGAACTGTTCCATAGAGTTTCCTAGGCTGTAATCTACAGGAACAGATTGCCAGGCCTTTTCTCGAAGAGCAGCTGGTGGATTTGAACCACAGTCCCTTCAGTTAGCAGCCAAGAGCTTAACCACTATGCCAACACGGCTCCTATTGTGTATCCTACCTTCCTCCCATGAGAGTACCAGAAGTGTTTTGAACATGAAATAGGCATGTCTATTGATTAATGGATTGATTGGGGGTTGAGTTATGCTAATTCTGAGCAGTCTGAGATGATTTGCACAAGGGCTCACCCTCAGTGTTACTGTAAGAAGGGAACATAGAAATTATTCCAAAGATTGTCTTCCGGGGTCTAGCTTCCCTCCTCCTCCCACCACCTGCCATTGTGATTACCTTCCTTTAAAGTCAATATTGGCTGAGCCATTTTCAGTGTGTTCCTTAATCTAATCACTTGGTGTATGTTTTGGAGTGTTTGCTTTGTAAATATTTTTTCTGCTTGTTTTCACTCATGAAGTGGAATTATTTTTTTGAGACAACCATTTCAAGACATGTCCACTAGAGGTCACTGTTGATACGTATTTTTTTGTCTGTTTCTGGTACCTAAAGATTAAAAACCAACTTTGTTTTCAGACAAAATATTTTGCAGAATATTTAGGTCTGTACAACAGGATACATTGCTATTGCAATTACATAGGGCTGTTTTACCGCAATTAAGATAGATCATTCTATAAGGACGTATATTGTTTTTCTGCTTTGCTCCTAAAATTAAATTATACATTCAGTTTCACATATCCTTTTCTGGTGTTTATTCAAGTTAAAAACTTTTCTTTTGATATTTGGGAATAATTGTATTGCCTAATACAGTATTTTTATATTGGACATCTATGAGACTTTTTTTCCTGTGAAAGAAAGTTTAACATTTTTGTGTACGTTATCCAGATTTTTATTCAAAACTAACAATGTAAAACTCAGAGAAATGGGCATTTTTTGCCTATTTGCACTGATTCTTGTACAATTCGATGCCACCGTGTAGGGAAGGATACTTTTAGTTATGAAATATTACATCACTGATGAAACAGTTTCTGGGCATTAATTTTTTAACATGAAGCTTTCCTTAATTAAAAAAAAAAATTTATCCTAATAGCAAAACCCGCATACAGATATTGCTAGCAACTTAAATATGATAACAGTGTTTTTCATTTTATGAGTCATACGTGTTTAGGATTAAGCGCTCATCATTTTGGGCAAGAAATACGAAGGATATCTTTTTGCTCAGCACAAACATGTTGACCAGTCAATCCACTGCGTAAACCTTTCATAAGTGTAGGTCTCTGAATGCAATTGTTTAGTTTTATACTTTGAACTTTTAACTGTTGTGTAAAACCTGAGATATTGGTGGTTTTGCCTGCAGTTTCGAGTTTTAACTGTGACTGTATCTTGTCATTTAATATGTTGGAAATGGCCTGGCAGGTAGTAAATCCTCTAAGTTTTATGGCAAAACATGGGTCTGTTTTTAAAGACTATTTCCTATTAGTATAGCTTATGTATGAATTAGAAGTTACAGTGAATAAGAAAGCATTAGCATATTTTCCTTAGTGATATCAGTAATTTCCTTTTCAAAGATAATGTTCTAAATACTTAGAAGTCAACATAATCTTTTCAAAATTTTAGGCAGATATAAAAAAACAAACAAAAAACAATTATATATATATATGGTTAGGCTGTCTAGCTTAAGTGTTATCATCAATGAATTAAATGGCATGTTCGTCATGAAAATGTTGTAGTCTCTAAATATGCAGATGCCATTGTTATGAAGAAAATTATGCAGTTTTTAAAAGTGTAATAAATTGAAACCCATTTCTGAAGACATAATAGATTGTTGGGATGAATAAGAAAAATTAACTGTCCCAACTCATAAGTATGACCTTCACCGTTCCTCCAAGACCTTGCTCTTCCAAAGTCAGTAGTTATTCCCTCTTTCATAGATTATTTGTCATGCTTTGTGCAAAAGTTTTTGTGCATGGCTTGTATGAAATTAAACTATGAAGGAGAATATGCAAAATAAATTGTTCCTGTGTCATGAATTTATCTTGTGACAACATCACAACAACTTGCTGTTTGCATTTTAACAGCATATAAATGTATTTATAATACAGATGCTTTGATCAATAGCTTATTTTTTAAATTAGTGCACATTTATCAGTTTGTTACTGTGCCATCATTTGAAAGATTGAATTTGAAAAAGATACATACATCGTATTTTTGAGTCTGATGGCTATTAATTAGACAATGTCTATCTCATGGTGCCAGTAGTTAGGTTACCGTGAAGAATTGACTGCAGCTGGGCTTGTTGTGATTTTTGGCTTTGGTAAATATGTAAGCATACAAGATCATCATATGGAAGAGGCCAAGAGTCTAAGACTAGTGATTTCAGAAAACCTTGCTCTTGATGGCATCATGCCCTCAGCTGATAACCTGGAGTCCTCCTTTTGTTGCCTGCCCCACCAGGCAAAATGTATCTATTCTAGAATCCTTTCTCTTGGGGTTCTTCGTGGTGCTAAGGGGAAGCTAGCTAAAGTGTAGTGTGTTAACTTCTTCCACAATATGTTTTTAAATGGAATGACTTCAATTGCGAGAATTTCAAAATGGCGGCAGACTCTGGAGAAAATAATTTGGGGGCAGGTGACCTGTCACTTTCCAAGGGGCTGGTCTTGAAAAGAGTTGCTTTTTACTATTTACACTAGAACTTCTGTCAAACAAAATTCTTTTAATAGCAAAATTTGTATACGTTATCTGTCGACTATCCCCCCTAGATAATGTGTAGGGTGGTGTATGTGTGTGCTTGTGTGTCTGTGTGCGTGTGTGTTGAGGGGAGTGGGAGTAGATATTCTCAGAGGTGTGATACCTGGGTATATATATTCTTTCAGAGCAGTTGTTCTTAAATTTTCTTAGGCTGCCGGCTTGTTTTAAGAATAGGATGAAAGCCGTGGCTGTGATCCCTAGACAAACGCACCTAATAGTTATAATCTCAACAGGTTTGTTGTCCTGTTATGCCTATCCATTAATTCCTTAGGGTTCTCAGATTTAGAAACCCTCAAGTAGGGGAACAGAACACCAGTGTATTTGCAGTATGGATAGACTGATGCTGTTTCTTAAAGTAGATGTCCCTGGAAATTTGTATAAAACTTTAAAAGAATGATTTTTAATGCAGTGTGAAACTCATTCTTGATAGCTTTTATAAAATGTTCATAAACACCACCTAATTTATCTGCTTAAATTTAAATTTTGTTAAAAAGAATGTATAATCTTGTAACCCCAAGGTTTGTCTGTTAGATTAATATGACAGAAACCACACTCTATGGGACTGACCGCCAGTTAACAAACTCTTTGACTTTGTTTTCTGCTATTTTCAATCCAAACCATTTTTTTTTTTTTGTCTGAAGTTTTTCTGTTTCTTTAGCTTTTTTCCCCTGCCTGTATATTCTCTGATTTAATCCCCTGATTAGTGTCTTATCTGAAGTGCTGGGCCCTGTTTCCAAAACTTGATCATCCTTCAGAAAGTTTAGATGAAGTCTCATCTTTCTCCATGAAGCCCTCTTCTTTCCCTCCAACTGAAACAGGACTGTGTAGAGAATAAAAGTAAAGGTACCCCACAGCCTACTATATTATAAAGGACAAAACCCCATAAGTGTATAATAACTTCAGTGTGAAAGGGAGGGAAAAAAAAAACCTAATGTTTACTTAATTCCCTACTCTCTGTCGAGGAGCCCTGGTGGCACAACAGTTAAGGTTAAACACTTGACTGCTAACTGAAAGTTTGGGGGTTTGAACCCACCTAGCGGCTCTGTGGGAGAAAGACCTGGCGATCTGCTCCTGTAAAGATTACAGCCTAGAAAACCCTATGGGGCAGCTCTCCTCTGTCATATGGGGTCACCGTGATGAGTCGAAATTGACCTGAAGGCACCTGACAACAACAACTCTGTGTCAAGTGGAAGAAACAGGCTTAAAGTCATTAAGTAACCAGAGCTAGAAGGTGCTGGAGCTTTCTGTATGGCATCTGAGCCTCTGCTCTTGCTATTTCCTATGCTTCCTTTACAGTAATGTATCTGTGCACTTTAAATGTACCAGTAAGGTAAATCTAGGAGCTCTATGTTGTTGTTGTTAAGTGCCGTCGAGTTGGTTCTGACTCATAGCGACCCCACGTACGACAGAACGAAACACTGCCCAGTCCTGCACTATCCTCACAGTTGTTGCTGTGTTTGAGCCAATTGTTGCAGCCACTGTGCCAATCCATTTTGTTGAAGCCTGACTCTTTTTCACTGGCTCTCTACTTTACCCGGCATGATGTTCTTCTCTAGGGACTGGTCCCTCATGATAATGTGTCCGGAGTATGTAAGATTAAGTCATGCCTTCCTCCCTTCTAAGGAGCATTCTGGCTGTACTTCTTCTACGACAGATTTGTTCGTTCTTCTGGCAGTCCATGGTATATTCAATATTCTTCACCAACACCATAATTCAAAGGCTTCTCTTCTTCTTCAGTCTTCCTTATTCTCTTTCTTATTCTCATATGCATGTCCAGCTTTCACATGCATATGAGGCATTTGAAGATATTTTGGTTTGGGTCAGGTGCATCTTAGTCCTCCAAGTGACATCTTTGCTTTTTAACACTTTAAAGAGGTCTTTTGCAGCAGATTTGCCCAATGCAGTGCATCATTTGATTTTTTTGGCTGCTGCTTCCATGGATGTTGATTGTGAATCCAAGTAAAATGAAATTCTTGACAACTTCAATATTTTCTCTGTGTATCATGGTATTGCTCTTTGGTCCAGTTGTGAGGAATTTTGTTTCCTTTATGTTGAGGTGTAATCCATACTGAAGGCTCTAGTCTTTGATCTTCATCAGTAAGCGCTCCAAGTCTACTTTCAGCAAGCAAGATTGTGTCATCTACATATCACAGGTTGTTCACGAGTCTTCCTCTAATCCTGGTGCCAAGTTCTTCATACAGTCCACCTTCTCCGATTATTCGCTCAGCATACAGATTGAGTAAGTGTGGTGAAAGAATACAACCCTGATGCACGCCTTTCCTGATTTGAAACCGTATAATACCGCTTTATTCTGTTCAAATGACTGCCTCTTGTTCTATGTACAGGTTCTGCATGAGCACAGTTAAGTGTTCTGAAATGCCCGTTCTTCACAGTGTTAGCCATAGTTTGTTATGATCCACACAGTGGAATGCCTTTGCATAGTCAATAAAACACAGGTAAACATCTTTCTGGTATTCTCTGCTTTCAGCCAAGAGCCATCTGATGTCATCAGTGATATCCCTCATTCCGTGTCCTCTTCTGAATCTGGCTTAAATTTCTGGCAGTTCGCTGTCAATGTACCGCTACAACTGCTTTTGAATGATCTTCAGCAAAGGTTTACTTGAATGGAATATTAATGATATTGTTCCATAATTTCCTCATTCTGTTGGATCACCTTTCTTTGAAATAGACATAAATGTGGATCTCTTCCAGTTGATTGGTCAGGTAGCTGTCTTCTGAATTTCTTGTCGTAAATGAGTGAGCACCTCCAGCGCTGCATCCGTTTGTTGAAACATCTCAATTGTTATCCTGTCAATTTCTGGAGCCTTGTTTTTCACCAGTGCCCTCAGTGCAGCTCGAACACCTTCCTTCAATACCGTCAGTTCTTGATCATATGCTGCCTCCTGAAATGGTTGAATGTCAACCACTTCTTTTTGGTACAGTGACTGTGTGTATTCCTCCATCTTCTTTTGATGCTTCCTGCATGATTCAATATTTTCCCCATAAAATCATTCAGTATTGCAACTCAAGGCATGCACTTTTTGTTTACTTCTTTCAATTTGAGAAATGCCAAGCTTGTTCTTCCCATTTGGTTTTCCAACTGCATGTCCAGCTCTGTGGAAAAAGCCTTTCCATGGCCTTTAGACACTTGTTCAAATAGACTAGCCAGAAGACCTCCCATGGTTAAAAGGCATAGGTGTTAAATAGTTACAGGCGGGTTATCAAAACTACTTTGAATTTTTCCAGCCCTGGGCGTCTCTGTTTTCTCCTCAGGTACCAGTTCCTCACCATCTTGACATAAGGTGAGGTAGGAAGAGAAGCATCCCAGTGTGGCCACTTGATGAAGTAATTCTTAATTTTAAAGAAGACAGAAACTATTGGCAAAGCATGTTTTGTGTGTATGTGTATGTGAGAATTTGTTTTGTGTATTGTCTCCCTCTTAATGTTAATAATTGAGAATTGGAGATATATCTGCTGTATCTGTATCTACGCCTACATTGATACTTAACCTACACCTCTCTAATCAGCCTAGGTGGCTGTTTTTATAACACTGATCTTTACTTTCTGCATTTTTAAGGTCTTTAAGATTTAAGATTTCTTTGTGTTCTTTTTCTTCTTGCTCTTCTCCGGTGTTTAGAACTTCTTAGCCATTTTTCCTAGAAGCATGTCTGCATTTCCTTGCCCTTCCCTGGATGTCACTTCTCCCCCAGGCCATTGAATGCCATTTCCTCTCCTCTTAGTGCTTCTTCTCTGACCCAGCTTGCAAATTACAGCTATTTGTTGATACATTGCTTTGCTAGCAGAGCAGCACATCGGAACTGGAGTGTAATTTAGAAAGTGTGTTCCTAAAAGAATTCAGGGTTGTAAGTACTCCTGAAGATTGGGTGAACAATTCCTTGGTTTTCTCTGGAAGTTAATACAAGATTCAAACATTACCTAATGTTTGTAGCCTTACAGGAGAAGAAAGCCATGCTTGTCAGCTTTTGAGATTTGTTTGGCTATGCGTACGTACTTTTTATAGCTCAGGGACACATATTTTTGCGTGTTTGGCTTTATGTTACCAAATCTGCCTTACTGCTTGCTTGTAATTTTTTGTATAATTGATTATTCTTATTGCTGCTGAAAGAGTAGGAGCTTTTTTTTTTTTTTTGCAGTGAATTAAGCCAGGGATATTTTTGGTTACTAAAATTACTTAACTGCAGAATCCTAAGGAGGCTTATAATAGGATATGTAAGTATGTATTTCTGGGTGGAGGTGCTGAGTAAATAATTGTTGATTAACTGAAAATAGCATTACCGTTGTCATTTATAAAACTAAGAGTGTTTGGGGGCTGCTGGCCTTTATTGAGGTGGGTACTTAGATATTTAGCTATTTTATTTTTACCTTGAGGAACATGTAGATCCTTTTAAATGAGAATTTGCATCACAGTTTCATAAACTTTATGTTTTTAAATAACCTCTTAACTACTGTAATTCACTGTTTTAATAGTTGCTTTGGGGGAAAGTCCCATAAAATCTGTAAAGCTGGTTTATCAGTTTACTTTTGAACTTCAAATTCTTCTGGTAAGCTGTAATTAGTTCATTATCCACCTTGTGTGTTTTGGCCAGAAAACAAAGATAATTAATCATTACAAGTACAAGTGACCTTTTTTGCATATAAAAATTCTGAAGAGTGTAATTATTTGTATGCTAGACCGAGAGATTCTTCTATACACATAATCATTAAAATGGCATCCAAGACTATGATTCCTAACTTGCTGAAAGAATTGGCATCTATATAATTAGTCTAGACATCAGCCCTGTGGTATGAATAGACTAATGTTTTCTAGCTATTACAGCTAAGGATTAAAACAGATACGCTTTTTCTTTGACCAGGAATGTTCCAAGTCATAATTCATATGTTGTTGTTCGGTGCTGTTTAGTCAATTTTTGACTCATAACGACCCTATGTGATAGAGTAAAATTGCCCCATAGGATTTTCTAGGCTATAATTTCTGTTAATTCGACATTTTTTTTTTTCCCACCTTGCATCATTCAGGCCAAAGGGAGGGCATTATTATCCAATATTGTATTCATCCAGTAGGGCAACAAAGAAATGTTTGCTTTTACCATTTCTTCTTAAGTCGTTATTCCTCCCGCCCCTAACATGTGTATAATGTATTTTCATGTATTCTTATGTTTCTAGTAATGTTTCTGTCGGTGTTAGTTGCTGTCGAGGCAGTTCCGCTTCCTGGCAACTCAGTGTGTGCTGAGAAGTAGTCACAATCAACTCAATGGCAACTGGTTTTTATACACGTGCCCTCACTGGGCACAAATCCTAAATAGGGTGTTTTCAGTTGTTGGTAAACTGGCATCTTGGAGTAATCAAGAAAGCAATACAATGAGCTTAGATTATTTCCTTTTCTGAATAAGCAATGCCCTTTTCTACCCCCTCAATAAAAATTTGCCATGTAAGTCACTACCACTTGTTGGTAAGTATTGTTTATCCTTCTGCCACCCAGAACTCATCCTCATTACAGTCACCCTCAAACTTCTGGGTTGATCTGTCTCATTCCTTGAACATTTTAGTATTTGGCTGACTGACACTCTCCACTACCACTCTTGTTTCAATTTTTGGAAATGTCAGCTTTGTAGATAGTGAAATTACCATGACCTGTCTTCTCCACAGTTGTAGACCTCTACCCAACTTCAGTCACTCATTCTTGGAGTAGTATCCTGGGCCATGTCATTAATGTCTGTGACCCGTGTGTTAAGCACCCTCCTGCCCACTGCCTCTCCTGTCTCTCCTGTTGTTCAGTTTATTTCCTCAGTGCCCTGACTCCAACAGTTCTTTCATTCTTCCCCCCAAAAAACAAAACAAAACAAACCCATTGCCATCGAGTCGATTCTGACTCATAGCGACCCTATAGGACAGAGTAGAACTGCCCCATAGGGTTTCCAAGCAGAGGGTGGTGAATTTGAACTGCCGACGTTTTGGTTAGCAGCTGAGTTCTTAACCACTGCACTACCAGGGCTCCTCTTTCATCCCACTGAGACCTGAATGCCATTCTTCCTATCTGTCTTTTCCTTTCTTCTTGCCCCCTATGTCTTCACTTTCTTCTTTACCAGCTTGGATCCTATGGTCCACCACTCCTTTACTTGTACTCTTAGTTCCCTTGCCCCTCTCTCACTTCCCATTCTTGACTTGCAGACTCTCTACTTTTCACCACCAGGCAGCTGACATGTGGCTAGAGTAAAACATACACCAAAATGACCAATCTCACTGTAAGTCCATGGCCTGGGTGCTACCTGGCCGTCCTGTGACAGTTACCCCCCTAAACAACTATCCCACCCTTTCCTCTCTACTCAACATTTCCTCCTCACCCGAAGACCTTATTTCCTGGCTCCTTGAGAATATACAAGCAGTCAGAGGACTCCCACACCTTCCCACAGTTACATTTCAGCGGAGTGCACCTATACCCATGCACTGCCTTCTGTCCTGTTACTGTGGGAAAACTCCCTGTAAACCTGCTGCCGTCGAGTTGATGCCAACTCATGGTGACCCCACATGATTCAAAGTAGAACTGGACTGTCCATAGGGTTTCGATAGCTATAATTTTACAGAAGTAGATCACCGGGCCTTTCTTCTGCGGTGCCACTGGGTGGACTCAAACTGCCAGCCTTTTGGTTAGCAGTTGAATACCAACCATTTACGCCACCCAGAGACGTAAATAATCTGTACTCTTATCTAAAGTCAACCTTGCCACTTGCATGTTAGATCTCATCCCCTCTGTTCTGGATCTTTCTCATCAGAATAAAGCCATGCTGTAATCTGTCATCTTCCAACAACCTTTCCTTAAATCCACATTCCTATCCAGCCACTCCCTCATTTTTCTGCTCTCCTTCTTAGCAGAATGCCTCAATTGTGTTGCCTATATTCACCACTCCACTTTTTCTTTTCTCATGTTCTCCTCACCACACTCTTGTCAGGCTTCTGTCCCCCATATTTCTACCAACACCGTTCTTATCATGGGCAACAATGACCACTGGATTGCCCTATTCAGTGGTCAATTCTGAACCCTCTTTGATTCAACATTCTTAGCGATGTTTGACACAGTTGATCCCTTCCTATTTCTTGAAACACTTTCTTGGCTCCTAGGACTCCACACAATTAGTTTTCCTTCTGTATCAGTTTCCTCTCTTCTCAGTCTCCCTGGCTGATTTTGCCTCAGCCCCCTGACCTCTAAACCTTAGGGTGCCTCAGGCTCTGGCTTCTGACCTCTTCTATTCCTATCACTATTCACTCAGTGAGCTTATCCAGTCTCATGGCTTTACATACCACATGAATCGATGAGTCTCGGTTTTGCATCTACAGCTTAGTACTTCACACATCACTGCTCTGATTTAGATGTCTGAAAGGCATCTCAGACCCAGTACGTTCAGGAGAGAACCCCTTACAGGCCCACACTGGCCAGTGGCCTCTTCCTGTAGTCTTCCCATCTCAGAAAATGCATCATGGTCCTTCTTGTTGCTCAGGCCCCAAACCCTGGAATCATTCTTCTCTTTCTTATATCTCACATCTTCTTGTTATTGTTGTTAGGTGTCATGGAGTCGGTTTTCGACTCATAGAGACCCCACATGACAGAGTAGAACCTCCCCATAGTGTTTCCTAGGCTGTAATCTTTACGGGAACCAATCTCCAGGTCTTTCTCCTGCGGAGCTGCTGAGTGAATTCGAACCACCAACCTTTCAGTGAGCAGCTGAGCACTTAACCCTTGCACCGTCAGAGCATTTTCCCACATCTCACCAAAACCCAGTGCTGTTGAGTCAGTTCTGGCTCTCAGTGACCTTGTAGGACAGAGTAGAACTACCCATAGGGTTTCCAAGACTGTAAATCTTTACGGAAGCAGACTGCCACATATTTCTCCCATGGAGCAGCTGGTGGGTTCAAGGCGTTGACCTTTGGCTTAGCAGCTGAGTGACCACTGCACTACCAGGGCTCCTTACCACATCTTACTTATCACCAAATTCTGTTTTACTTTCAGAACATACCCAGAATCTGAGCATTTCTAACCAACTCCATCTTTACCACCCCTTTCCAAGCCACCTTATTTCTTGCTTAGATTATTGTAGCCACTTCCTATTCACTTTTCCTGCCTCTGCCCTTGAACCCCCTTGGTCTAACACTGCCTCCCTCCGACACACTCACACACAGTCTGTTTATAACACAGCAGCTAGGGGAATCCTTTAAAACTTAGGTCATATATTACTTCTCTCTTTTCACTCCTGTGGTTTCCTGTCTCCCTAAAAGACAAAGCTAAAAAATCCTTATAGTGGTATGCAAAGGCACACGGAATTTGTCCCACCGTCATTGTTTTTCTGCTCTCCTCTCCTATTTTTTCAGCCTGTTACTGTCACATTAGTCTCCTTGCTAATTGAAATAGGTAGTTGTTATATGCCATTGAGTCGATTCTAACTCACCGCAACCTTATAGGACAGAGTAGAACTGCCCCATATGGTTTCCTAGGCTGTAAACTTTGTAGGAGCAGGTCACCAGGTCTTTTATCCTGCAGTGCGGCTGGTGGCTTCCAACCGCCAAACTTTTGGTTAGCAGCTGAACGCTTTAACCAATGTACCACCAGGACTCATTAATTTAAATGTATATATGTATACAGACACATACACATACCACCCCCCCCCCACACACGTATTTTGCGCTATCATTAAAGCAGCATTCAATTTTGTATTTTGTCTAAAGACACAACACATACACCTCAGGACCTTTACACTCTCTGTTTTCTCTGCCTGGAACATGAGTTCCCTAGATATCCATATGGTTCACTTCCTGCTTCCTTCAGGTCCCTGCTTAAATGTCCCCTTAGTAGAGAGCCTCTTATAACCACCCTATAAAAAATAACATCTTCCCCACTGGTGCTCCCTATTCCTTTTAACGTCCTTTCTTTTCACTTGAACGTTTATCTCTCTCTGACATACATTTACTTGTTTAGCTCTTGTTTGTCTCTCCCCACATGAGAATGCAGGAATTTATATGTTGCACTCATTCGCCGTCGCTCTGGCCTCAGGAGTTCACGAGCACATTGTAAAGCCAGCTGTACTGAGTTGGTTCCAACTACGGCGTCCCCGTGATGTCACGGTAGAGCTGTGCTCGGTAGGATTTCCAGTGGCTGATTTTTTGGTAGTTCACCAGGCCTTTCTTCTCAGGTGCCTCTGAGTAGACTTGTACCACCAACCTTAGCACCCAAGCATGTTAATCACTTGTACCACCCAGGGACTCCTGGCACCTTATAGACACTCAATAAGTGTTTGTGGAATGAATGAATGAGTAAATTCTAGATAGAATTCATCAGTACTTCTCACCTACCTCAGTTCAATGAAACTTTCCTTCTTGCTTTAATTTGAATTTGACCACCTGGCTCTTTGGCATTTACATGTTAATAGTTTCTTATTTACCAGCCCTGTGACAGGAAACCATTCTGAATTTTGATCAGTAGATTCTATGCAATGAAACTAAATACGGGTACTCCCTGACTTAATAGAATTCCATTCCGAAGACTCTATTATAAGTTGGTTCTGACATGAGTTGAATACCTCTTTTTTTTTTTTTTTTTAGTTTTTATTGTTATTGCCTTTTATTATCAGTATCTTTAAAAATTTGATCTTTATTTTTAAGGGTTGGAATCTTACATATAAACTTACAGAAATATTTTAATATGTATACATAAAAAAATACACAAATCATAAAAATTTACTGACAATGAAGAGTTGGATGACATTGGCACTTGGTCAGTTGTAGTAATAACTCCACTTATGGAAAGTTCTGGATCATCTGAATTATATCTGTGAATGAGGATGGCATTTCTAGTCAGAAAATTAGTGAGAGTTGTCTGTATGGTCCTTGTCTTTTTTTTTCCCCATGTATTTCACAGTAACATCTCCCTGCATCCTGAGTCTTCCTATTGATGTTAACAAAGCGATCAGCATTTGGGTCCATGTTTTCAAGCAACTGAAGCCCCTGATTTAGTTTAGAAAACTATGTCTATATGGCAGGGTTTTGAACAGTTAAATCATAAAATGGAGCATCTGTGAATGAAACATCAGAAAATTACACACTGCAGCATTGTATGTAGTACATATTAGTAATGATAAGATACACCAGAAAAACAAAGGAAGGACTTAAGTATAGTTCATTGTTAGTCAGGGACTGCCTGTAGTACAATGCTATTGAACTCTGCTTGCTTGTGTATCTTACATTTTACTTGAGACATATAAGTGTGTTTTGGAGATACAGTGTTTTCATGAGTTGTGACTTAAAACTTTATAACTTTTTCCTGATGGAGCTGGAAATTGTTTTATTCTTGGGGGGAAATGACCCTTGAAAAGCCTCCCATCAGTTGCACAATATAGTGGACAAATGCTGACTCTGAAGCTTGACAGATGCACCTGGACTGTAGCCATGGTTCCATCATGTCCATCATGTGCCCATCTCAGCCTTTCTCAGTGTCAGTTCCACATCTGTAAAATGGGCTGACTGTATAGCTGTTTAAGGATGACAGCCAGCGTGCCAGGGGCTTAGCACAGTCAACATATGGCAGATCCCTGGTAAGTGGTACCGAAGACAAGCACGATGATTTCGTTATTCTTGTTTCCATCATGACTGCAGTTTACTGTGGGAGAACTTCAACTGACTTTTGTATGTTATCATTAAAGTGGCATCCATGACTATGTTTTCTATTTTGCTTTAGGTTATTGAAGCTGGTTACTTTTCACGACTTACATTGTACAATAGTCATACCCCAGCCTTAAGCAGTTGGTTCAAATTAAGTATCTTCTCTAAGACTCCCTCTTGGATGGATTATAGAGATTCTTTTGTTCATCACTGGTTTCCATAAAGGAGGCAATGACCGAACCATTAATTACCTTCTTTTAAGGAGCCATAAGGGCAAGGTCACCTGGCTTTCACTCGGTAGCTCAATGCCGTTCCACAGAGCTATAAACAGCCTTGGTGCTTCAGCAAAAATAGAGTGTAGCTCCAACTACTCGGAAGTTCGGTGGTGGTGGGTAGCATTCACCTCCAGATTTCATGCCACTGTTTACGATGAAAACCTACGTGTGTTCAGAGCTGCTTCTGACTTCCGGGTGCACGTGGGCGTTAACATGGAGGATAGTCTCCTACTACCCTTTTGTATCTGAAGGGGACCTGGCTGCTGATGCGTACCATATGGCTCTAAAGACCAACGCCTAACCCACGGGCCCTCTGTGGGCTGCACATATGTGAGCTCCTTCCTTGTGTTTTGCGTGGTGCCTGCTGCTGGCTCCTAGAGCTTTTGCTCTCTGCAGTTCTGTTTCTTTGCCCCAAGGGGCCACAAGATGCTTTTGCTCAAAAAGCTCCTGAATCTGCTGCACCCAGGCTGGTCTGTCTGTGCTGCTCCTGCCACCTAGCATTCTGCAGTTAGGGCTCAGCATTTTGAAGGCCAGAAGTATAGCAAGTACCATATATTCTTGTAACCACACTTGGTCACGATGAATTTGTTGCTAAGTGACTTAGCTCAGATGGACTAGGGAGTCCAGGCATTCCTGGGTGGCACAAATAGTTAAGCACTTGACTACTAACCAAAAGTTTGGCTGTTCAAACCCACCTAGAGGCACCTCAGAAGAAAGGCCTGGTAATCATTACCAAAAGGTCACAGCCTTGAAAATCCTATGGAGCAGTTCTACACTGCACATGGGGTCACCATGAGTTGGAATTGACTCCATGGCAGTGTCCCCCCGCCCCCCCGCCCCCACTTAGGGTGTCTGGTGCTTTTTTTCCTTTCTATTATTGTCCAAACTACTCCATAGTAATTTTACCAAATATATATATATATATATGTATATATATATATATATATTTTTTTTTTCAATTTGTTCTCTGAAGAGAAGCACAAGGTGACTAGGAATGGTTTGACTGTAGCACTAGGTAGGGAGTTATTGTTAGGCACTATTGAGCTGGTTCCCACTCATAGCAACCCTATATACAACAGAATGAAACATTGCCTGGTCCTGCTCCGTCCTCACAATTGTTGTAATACCTGAGCCCATTGTTGCAACCATTGTGACAGTCCATCTCGTTGAGTGTCTTCCTCTATTTCACTGACAATCTACTTTATTAAGTTTAATGTCCTTCTGCAGAGACTGGTCCCTTCTGATAGCATGTCCAAAGTATATGAGAGGAAGTTTGCCATCCCGCTTCTAAGGAGCATTCTGGCTGTACTTCTTCCAAGACAGATTTGTTCATTCTTCTGGCAGTCCATGGTGTATTCAATATTCTTCGCCAGTACTTTAATTCAAAGGCATCAATTCTTCTTCTGTCTTCTTTATTCATTGTCCAGCTTTTGCACGCATATGTGGCAATTGAAAATACCGTGGCTTGGGTCTGGCACATCTTAGTTGATTGTGGATCCAGGTAAAATAAAATCCTTGACAACTTCAATATTTTCTCTGTTTATCATGAGGATTTTTGTTTTATGTTGAGGTGTAAGCCATACGGAAGGCCGTGGTCTTTGACCTTCATCAATAAGTGCTTCAAATCCCCTTCACTTTCAGCAAGCAAGGTGGTATCATCTGCATCATTAGTGAGTATTCCTCCAATCCTGATGCCCCATTCTCCTTCATATAGTCCAGCTTCTCTGATCATTTGCTCAGCATACAAATTGAATAAGTATGGTGAAAGGAAACAACCCTGATGTACACTTTTCCTGACTTTAAACCATGCAGTATCCCCTTATTCTGTTCGGATGACTGCCTCTTGGTCTACATACAGGTTACGCATGAGCACAATTAAATTTTCTGGTATTCTCATTCTTCCCAATGTTATCTATAATTTCTTATGGTCCCCACAGTTGAATGCCTTTGCATAGTCAATAAAACACAGGTAAACATCTTGCTGGTATTCTCTACTTTCAGCCAAGATCCATTAGACATCAGCAGTGATATCTCTTGTTCCACTTCTGAATCCCGCTTGAACTTCTGGCAGTTCCCTTTTGATGTACTGCTACAACTGCTTTTGAATAATCTTCCCAAAATTTTATTCATGTGTGATATTAATGATATTGTTCAATAATTTATGCATTCTGTTGGATCACCATTCTTTGGAACGGGCACAAATATGAAATTCTTCGAGTCAGTGGGACAGGAAGCTGTCTTCCAAATTTCTTGGCATAGACGAGTGAGCACCTCCAGCACCATATCTGTTTGTTGAAACATCTCGGTTGGTGGTTGGTATTCTGTCAGTTCCTGGAGCCTTGTTTTTTGCCATTCCCTTCATTGCAGCTTGGACTTCTTCCTTCAGTACTATCAGTACTTCTTCCTTGTTGGCATTTGATCATATGCTGCCTCCTGAAATGATTGAACATTGACCAATTCTTTTTGGTAGAGTGACTCTGTGTACAACTTCCATCATCTTTTGATGCTTCCTGCATCGTTCAGTATTTTCCTGTTAGAATCCTTCAATATTGCAACTCTAGCCTTGAATTTTTTCTTCAGTTCTTTCAGCTTGAGAAATGGCTGAGCATGTTCTTCCCTTTTGGTTTTCTGTTTCCAATTCTTTGCACATTTCATTATAATACTTCGTTTTCTCAAACTGCCCTTTGAAATCTTCTGTTCAGCTCTTTTACTTCATAATTTCTTCCATTTGCTCTAGCTACTATACATTAAGAGCAAGTTTCAGAGTCACTTCTGACATCCATATTGGTCTTTTCTTTCTTCCCTGTCTTTTTAATGACTTTTTGCTTTCTTTATATATGATGTCCTTGATGTCATTCCACAACTCATCTGGTCTTTAGTCATTAGTATTCAATGCATCAAATCTGTTCCTGAGATGGTCTCTAAATTCAGGTGGGATGTTCTCAGGGTGGTACTTTGGCTCTGGTGGACTTCTTCTAATTTTCTTCCATTTCAACTTGAACTTGCACATGAGCAGTTGATGGTCTGTTCCACAGTCAGCCCCTGGCCTTGTTCTGACCAATGATATTGAGCTTCTCCATCATCTCTTTCCACAGATGTAGTCAATCTGATTTCTGTGTATGCCATTTATGTTGTTAAAAAAAAGATATTTGCAACAAAGAAGTTGGTCTTGCAAAATTCCGTCATGCTATCTCCAGTGTTGTTTCTATCACCAAGGCCATATTTTCCAACTACCGATCCTTCTTTGTTTCCGATTTTCTCATTCCAGTCACCGTTAATTATCAATCCATCTTGCTTGTATGTTTGATCGATTTCAGACTGCTGAAGTTGGTAAAAATCTTCCGTTTCCTCACCTTTGGCATTAGTGGTTGCTGTGCAGATTTGAATAAAAGTTGTGTTAACCATTCTTCCATATAAAAGCCAAAGCATATGGATATTATCCTATCACTGACAGCATCGCACTTCAGGATAGATCTTGAAATGTTCTTTTTGATGATGATTGTGATGCCATTCTTCTTCAATTTGTCATTCCTGGCACAGTAGACCGTGTGATTGTCCAATTCAGAATGGCCAACACCAGTCCATTTCAGCTCACTAATGCCTATGGTATTGATCTTTATGTGGTCCTTTTCATTTTGGACAACTTAAAATTTTTCTAGATTCATACTTCATATATTCCATGTTCTGATTATTAATAGATGTTTGCAGCTGTTTCTTTTCATTTTGAGTCATACCATATCAGCAAGCGAAGGTCCTGAAAGCTTTACTCCATCCATATTATTAAGGTGGACTCTACTTTGCTGAGGCAGCTCTTCCCCAGTATTTTTAAGTGCCTTCCAACCTGAGGGGCTCATCTTTCAGCACTATATCACAGAGTGTTCTGCTGCTATTCATAAAGCTTTCACTGGCCAGTTTTTTCGGAGGTAGACTGCCAGGTCCTTCTTCTTAGCCTGTCTTAGTCTGGAAGCTCTGCTGAAACTGGTGCACCATGGGTGACACTGCTGGCATTTGAAATATTGACATAGCTTCCAGCGTCACAGCAACATGCAAGACACTGCAGTGTAACAACTTGACAAATGCATGGGAAGTGGGTTATTAGGCACTTAGAATTTTTGTTGTTGTTTTGTTTTTTCACTTTTCATTAATCCTAAGTTGTTAGCTGACCGAGGTGACCAAAACCACTTGCGTGGGTTTCATGGCAACTCATGATGACCCCTTGTGTGTCAGAGTGGAACTGTGCTTCATAGGGTTTTGTTTTGTTTTATTTTTTTGAGTCTTCGGCTGTTTATTTAAATTGTCTAAGTGCTGCACATTACTTTTTTTTTTTTTTTCCTAAATTTTATTTATTTTGTTGTTGGGAATATACACAGCAAAACATACACCAATTCAACACTTTCTACATGTACAATTTAGTGACGTGGATTATATTCTTTGAGTTGTGCAACCATTCTCACCCTACTCTTCTGAGTTGTTCTTCACTCATTAACATAAGTTCACTGCCCCCCAAGGTTCCTATCTAATCTTTTGAGTTGCTGTTGTCAATTTGATCCTATATAGATAGTTCTTAAAAGAGCATTATGCTCAAGGCAGGCCCTTTTTACTCACTTAAGCTAAATAATTGTTCAGTTTTAAGATGACTTCAGGGGATATTTTTGGTTTAAGGTTTAAAGATGATCTCAGGGCAGTAGTTTCAGGGATTCATCCACCCTCCATGGCTCGAGAAACTTTAGAGTCCATGAGAATTTGAAATTCTCTTCTGCATTTTCCCCGTTTTGATCAGTCTTCTTCTATGGAATCTTTGATCAAAATGTTCAGTAATGGTAGTCAGGCACCATCCGATTCTTCTGGTCTCATGGCGAAGGAGGCAGCTGTTCATGGAGGCAATTAACCACACATTCCATATCCTCTTCCTATTCCTGACTCTCCTTCTTCCTCTGTTGCTCCAGGTGAACAGAGATCAACTGTTGTCCCTTGGATGGCCATGTGTAAGCTTTTAAGACACAGGCACCACACAACAAACTAGGAGGCAGAACAGAAGAACTAAACGCGTTATTAGGCAAGTTGACTGGGATGTCCCGTAAAGCCATGACCCTAAGCCTCCAAACCAAAGAACCAAATTGCATGAGTTGTTTGGTTGTACATAAGCAGCCTCAACAGCTACTCTTTTTTTTTTTTTTTTTTTCTGCTTGTTATAAGTTTCACACAACTTTTGCCAGTACAACTTTTTACAGGTGTACAACTTATTGACAGCAATTACAATAATCAGCTGTGCATCCCTACCCTTAATACAATTTTTCCATCAGTGTTAACTCCTCTTTTCTTTCTCCCTCCCACCTCTCTTAACCACTAACAAACTTTGGTCTCTGAACCATCTGAATTTTTTTGTCATTTTATATAAGTATGGTCATACAATATTTGTTCTTTTGTGATTGGCTTACTTTGTTCAATATAATGTCTTCAAGCTCCATCCACACGGTAGCATGTACCAAGATTTCATTTCTCCTACTGGCCAAGTAGTATTCCATTGTATGTATGTACCACATTTTGTTTATCCATTCATCTGTTGATGGAAATTTAGGTTGTTTCTACCTTTTGGCTATTGTGGATAGTGCAACAGTGAACATTGGTATACCAGTCTGTGTTTGATTCTCTGCTTGCAAGTCTTTTGGGTATATACCTAGGAGTGGGATTGCTGGGTCATATGATAGTTCTATTTTTAGTTTTTTGAGGCTCCACCACACTGTTTTCCACAACGGCTGTATCATTTTACATTCCCACCAGCAATGGATAAGGGTTCCAGTTTCCCCACATCCACGCCAACATTTGTTATTTTCTTTTTTTTTTTTATTTTAACCATCCTAGTGGGAGCTCCCTAGGGTTTTCAGAGGTGGTTTTTTTTTTTCCTTTTCTTTTTAAATAGATCAACAGGGCTTTCTTCTTCTGAGGTATCTCTGGGTGGACTCAAACCACCACCTTTTGATTAGCAGCTGAGCACTTTTACCATTTGCATCCAGTGACTACAGTGAGGTAATAGAGGAGTCTTAATTTGGGTAAGTTTGATTATTATAATCTTACCAGCACTGCTGTTCAGAGTAAGGGGCATATGTTTTAGATTTCATGATTCTGATGTCATCAAGGAATTGAAAGTTCTTTGCACCGAAATAGGGTCCCCAGACCAGCAGCTTTAGCATCCCCTGGAAACGTGTTGGAAATTTAAAATTTCAGGTTCCATTCCAGGCCTACCGAATCAGAAACTCTGCACCAAAATCTGTTTTAACGAGCCCTCCAGTATGGTTTTTGGTTGGTTTTCCAGTATTCCTGATATGCTCTGAGGTGTAAGAACCACAGCGATGGAAATGTTCTGTATCTGCACTGTCCAGTACAGCAGCCACTAGACACACGTAGCTAGTGAGCCCTTGAAATGTGGCTAGTGCAACCAAGCAACTGAGTATTTAATTTAATTTTGATTTATATTTAAATAGCCACATGTGACTAGTGGCTACACAGTGACAGCCCAGCCTTAGAGCATACGCTGCTGCCGTTGTGTAGACAGACTTCTTTTTATTGTATTTTAGATGAAGGTTTACAGCACACGCTAATTTCTCATCAAACAGTTAGTACACACATTGTTCCATGACATTGGTTAACAGCCCTGTAACATGTCAACACTCTCTCTTCTCAACCCTGGGTTCCCTATTACCAGCTTTCCTGTTCCCTCCTGCCTTTCAGTCCCTGCACCAGGGGCAGTGCACCCCTTTAGTCTTGTTTTGTTTTATGGGCCTGTTCAGTCTTTGGCTGAAGGGCCAACATCCGGAGTGACCTCATTACTGAGCTGAAAGGGTGTCAGGGGGCCATGCTCTCAGGGTTTCTCCAGTCTCTGTGAGGCCAGCAAGTCTGGTCTTTCTTTTTGAGTTACAATTTTGTTCTATGTTTTTCTCCAGCTCTGTTCGGGACCCTCTATTGTGATCCCTGTAAGGGCAGTCAGTGGTGGTAGCCAGGCACCATCTGGTTGTGCTGGACTCAGTCTGGTGGTGGCCATGATAGATGTGGTCCATTAGTCCTCTGGACTAATTTTTCCCTAGTATCTTTACTTTTCTTCATTCCTCCCTGCTCCTGAAGGGGTGAGACCAGTGGAGTATCCTAGATGGCCGTTCACAGGCTTTTAAGACCCCAGACATTACTCAATGAAGTAGAATGTGGAACATTTTCTTTATAAACTATGTATGTTATGCTAGTTGAGCTAGATGTTACCTGAGACCATGGTCCCCACAGCCTTCAGTCCGGCAGTTCAGTCCCGCAGGGAGTTTGGATGTGACCTACCATGACCTTACCTTGGTCAAGTCGTGCTGGTTTCCCCAGTATTATGTACTGTCTTACCCTTCACCAAAGTTACCACTTATCTATTGTCTATAAAGTGTTTTTCCATCCCTGCCCCTCCCCTCCCTCATAGATAAACTTCTAAAATGCTTTAGAAATATGTTATTGGTTGTGGAATTACTAATTTTTATTATAGAACAAAATCATGCTAGGGCAAAGTTTCAATTTCTATAACAACAGTTTATTTTAAACCTCTTAGGAGGAGGTGGCTGTTGCTAGCTAGTTGGGGGAAGCATATCCTTGAATGTTTCATCATTGAATTTGTGAGTGTTCAACTGTACAGCATCTAGTAGCTTATGCCTGTTGTAAATGTACTGGTGATGATAGATATTAAAGCTGTTACTCAGAAAGCCCTGGTGGCATAAATGGTTAAGTGCCTGGTTGCTAACCGAAAGGTTGGGGGTTCAAACCTACCCAGTGTCTCCGCAGGCAAAAGACCTGGCAGTCTGCTTCTTTAAAGATTATGGCCAAGAAAACCCTCAGGGGCAGTTCTGCTCTGTTATGTGGGATTGCTATGGGTCAAAAATGACTGGACCTGACAACAACAAAGCTGTCACTCAGAATAGAGCCCTGGTTAAAGGTTTTTCTTACCGTTGGCGCGCTGGCCCATTTAGTGTGTCTGCTGAGTGGAGTGTTCTGAGGGGAGGCTCCCTGCCCGAAGGAGCTTTTTGAAGAGATCCTAACGTGGGGGATTCTACCACCTTCTGCCAGTCATAGTGTTGTGGTGGCTTGTGTGTTCATATGATGCTGGAAGCTATGCCACTAGTATTTCAAATACCAGCAGGTCACTCATGGTAGACAGGTTTCAGTGGGGCTTCCAGACTAAGACAGACCAGGAAGAAAGGTCTGGTGATCTACTTCTGAAAATTAGCCCATACAAACCTGTATGGATCACAACAGAACACTGTCGATACAGTGCTGGAAGTGAGCCGCCTAGGTTGGAAGGTACTGGAAATACACAGTGGCTGCAACTGTGGACTTGCGCATACTAACGATTGTGAGGATAGTGTAGGACTGGACAGCGTTTTGTTCTGTTGTACACGGGGTCGTCATGAGTTAGTACTGACTCAGTGGCAACTAACAACAGCGACAACTATGTGGGGTGTTATACCATTGCCCTTCTTTGCCCCGACCTCTGAGCCCCCTCAAACACTTTGGGCTTTTTGTTGTGGAATCAGCTAGAAACTGTGTGGTGGCTGATTGCTGTGTCTCGGCCAGCACAGGATTCGGCCAGCACAGGATAGATGAAACTCGTGAATAACATTCAGCTTCCTAGATTTCAGAGGACTTGAAGAAAAAGAGGGTCATGCTGGGTTTGTTAGTCTGAATTGTCACAATCCCAGTCATCAGGTGTAGTTCCTGGGATTGACATGACCACGTTCTTGTTGTTTTTTCCTAAATACCAGAGGCCTCGAGAGTCCAGCAGTCATCTGATCCTGTGCTAGAGCAGAATGTGGAGCCAGGGAACACTTGAAAGTGCAGAGGGACCTTCCTCCCAAATCTAGCAACTGAAGTGTCTTAATTGAAGCAACTGTCTGTGGCCACACAGGAAAAAAAAAAAAAACACACAGGAAGTGGTGCTTAATTCTTTGTCATATGCAAAGTTCTGCATAACCAAGCTAGCTTCCTAACTGCAGGCTCTGTTTGTTGCGTTATTTAAATCCATACCATTGGCTTTAGTAATTCATCTCAGAATCCTATACTGTTCAAACTGGGCGGAAGAGAACTTATAGTCCGGTCTTCTCATTTTACGCTCCGGGAAATTGAGACTCAGAGGGGTTGTGAGTTGAATAAGGGCCCACAGCGGGTTTAAGCCTGAGTGAGGAGGGGCCTGAGCCAGGCCCAGGAAGACCAGCCCGCAAGCCTCATCCAGCACACGGCTCACCTGTCCCCTCTGTGTACTCAGCTCTTGGCTTGTCTCTCACCTACTTGTGTGCAACTGCAGTAACTGTCAGAAGCTGGATGGAGTGACTAAAAAGGAATGTTTCAAAGGCATACAAAGAAATCTGTTGATGCTCATTGTTTATATTTTAAAATATTTTTTTCTTAGGTTTAAACACAGAAGAAAACATTCTTTGATGGCTTTGAGGGTGGGGAGGAAGGGAAGGAGAGGAGTATTCACTAATTAGTAGACAAGAATTATTTTAGGTGAAGGGAAGGGTAGAGCACATAATACAGGGGAAGTCAGCACAACTGGACTAAACCAAAAGCAATGAAGTTTCCTTATACAGCCAAACACTTCAGGGGACAGAGTAGCAGAGGTGGGGGATCTGGGGACATCTAGGTCAATTGGCATAATAAAGTCTTTTAAGAAAACATTCTATGTCCCACTTTGATGAGTGGCATCTGGGGTCTTAAAGCTAGCAAGTGGCCATCTAAGATGCAACAATTGGTCTCAATCCACCTGGAGTGAAGGAGAATAAAGAACACCAAAGACACAAGGAAAATATGAGCCCAAGAGACAGAAAGAGCCACAAAAACCAGAGACTCCATCCTCCTGAGACCAGAAGAAGTAGATGGTGCCCAGCTACCACCAATGACTGCCCTGACAGGGAACACAATAGCAAATCCCTGATGGAGCAGGAGAAAAGTGGGGTGCAAAACTCAAATTCTACTAAAAAGACCTCATTTAATGGTCTGACTGAGAGTTGAGGAACCCCAAAGGACATGGCCCCGGACTCTTTGTTAGCCCAAAACTAAAACCATTCTCAAAGCCAACTCTTCAGACAAAGATTAGAATGGACTGTAAGACATAAAATGATACTGGTGAGGAGTGTGCTTCTTAGCTCAAGTAGACACATGAGACTATGTGGGCAGCTCCTGTATGAGGGCAAAATGAGAAGGCAGAGGGAGACAGGAGCTGGTTGAATGGACACGGGAAATACAGAGTGGAGAGAGGAAGTGTGCCATCACGTTGTAGGGAGAGCAACTAGGGCTAGATAACAATGTGTATATAAGTTTTTATATGAGAAAATGACTTGAATTGTAAACTTTCACTTTAAGGACAATAAAAGAAAGAAGCTATTAACCAAAAAAATAAATGAAATACTTTTCTTTGCTGCTGTGTATCATAAACCCAGACACCCAGTGCTGTCGAGTCGATTCCAACTCATAGCGACCCTACAGGACAGAGTAGAACCGCCCCACAGAGTTTCCAAGGAGCGCCTGGAGGATTCGAACTGCCGACCTGCTGTGTCACATAGATATCTTAAAAAATTCCATCAGAATATTTTGACTGGTAACATACTGCTGCTGCTGTCCCATGGTGGCTGACACTGTTCATGCCATGTATGTATATGGTTTTGTTATGACTTACATAACTCGTGGTTAAGTGATTATTTTTCATGCACAGTGTTGCTGAGATTAGTTTATCTGTTTTCCAAGCACTGGAACTGTTCCAATTTATTTATTTTTTTTGTTTGTTTTAATTTTTCTTATTGTAGTAAATATATATGTAACAAAACATTTGCCATGTCAACATTCCTCACATGTGCAATTCAGTGACATTGTGTTCCTCATGTTGTACAACCATCACCGTTACCTCTTTCCAAAATTTTTCATCACACTTCACAGAAGCTCAGTGTCACCTAAGCAATTAATCCCCTCCCCACCCCACTGACCTCTAGTAACTACTAATAAACCTTAGGTTTGTATACACCTGCCTATATTCCAAATATTTCATATAAATGGAATCATACAATATTTGTCCTTTGGCGATTGACTTGTTTCACCCTTTCTTTTGTAACTTACTTTCTTTAAATAGCAGTCCTCTCTTGCTTTATCTCAAAGCTATTGAAATGTTAAACGTGCTGAGAGTGTGGTACTATGCATATAATAGGTGTTTTCTAAATATTGGTAGAAAGAATGAATGCTATCCCATCCATACAGGTCCAAATGTTCATTGCTTTTTATTTTTACTGTGGCTAGAGGGGAAAATTGCTGCAGTTTTAGGAGAATATTAGCTGTGTAATTTTTTTTCTCTAGCTTGAATCTTCAACAAAAACTCACATGCACACCAAAAGGCTGGGAGAGGCTTAGTAAATTGAATGTAGGATTATTGTTTGTGTCCACAAAACAAAGCCCTAAATCACATTTAGCATAATTTGTGGCTTTAAATTGGACTGATTTAGCAAGGAGAGTGAAATAATCTCTCATCCTGTCAAAAAGGCGATACCTTCAGACCAGCATTTAATTGCATTGGCAAAGTAACTTTGGGAAGGTGGCAGTAATTCTGGCTGCATTATTCTTGGTTTGTGACTAAATTGAGATCATCATTTTCTCCTGGTTTCACTAATTTTCTTTATTGCTTTTCAAACTAATGGGATGAATGCAGTGCAAGAAAGCCTAGTGGCAGCTGCAGGATGTGCAGGGGGAAAGTGCGAGGCCTTTGGGGCTGGGGTTAGTCATTTGTACACTTGTTGGTCTGGTGAGAGATCAGGTAAGATGACACCCCGTGACTCAGCTGACACAGCCTCACAATTTTCTTTGTGATCATTTGTACAATGTGAATTGCTCAAAAATGTGTTATTGATTGTTGTTGAATGCCGTCAAGTCAATTCCAACTCATAGTGACCCCATATGACAGAGTGAAACTGCCCCATAGGATTTTCTAGGCTGTAATCTTCATGGGAGCAGATTGCCAGGCCTTTCTCCTGCAGAGCCGCTGGGTGGATTCGAGCCATCAACCTTTCAGTTAGCAGCCAGGCGCTTAACCATTGAGCCAGTACGCACCCAAAAATGTGCTTTTGTAGCCAAATTGTTCAGGTTGACCTCATATGCATTCATGGTGCTATTCAAGAGTGCAGTTTCTGGAGGTGATTCCAGCTGCCTCATTTATCCTATTAAAATTCATCCTTTAGTCACCAGTCCCCACAACCAGCCATTTCAGTAACTAATCTAGCTCGTGGTCACCCTCCATCTGGACTCCTGCTCTCATTTTATCTGAGTCCGGAGTTTTCTAGTTCTTCACAGTACCTTCCAACAATAAAAGCATTTCCCTTCCCTCTTACCAAGACTTCCCTCAAAAAGAAACCAGGTCATAGATACATCAGACATTTCATAAAACTGAAAATTATGACTCAGAACTCTAGAGAACAGTCTGCTTGTTCTCTTTGCATTTATTTCCACAGGGGCTTTTAAATTGGAGTTGTTGGAACTGCTGTATGCTTAAATATTTTAGATGCACGTTTGAAATTTCATATACACCTTCGTAGTGGTTTTCTGCAAAGGTGTCTCTGCTTTTGAGGTGAGGCTTGAATAGCGCCGGGTCATCTGAAGAGTCTTGGTATTAGAGTTTACGTGGACCAAAGCTCATCGTCAGTAACAAGTGTTTGTGGAAAAATTGAATCTACGAATGGGATTGAAGAATTGCAATCTACTGAAAGCGTTTTTCCTACCAGTTTAGAGTTAGTACTTTTGAGGTAAAAGATGCCTTTGGCTTTAAATTTGCATTTACAAGTACGTGCTCTAGGGATGAGGAATATCACAGGTCTGGTTGTTAATTTTAACCTTTGATCTGGACGCCAGTATTCATGTCATGCAACTGAGTTGGTTTTTCATATTTCTGTATAATAACAGTGCATTGATCTGTTGCAAATCTGATGTAACCTGTGTGTGTGTATCGATCAAGGTGCATTACTCCAGAGGCCAACATCAGAAACTGGCTAGGTTGAATATTTCATCATTTAAGGCTCAATTTAAGTTATTGTGATTTAGTGGATTGCTGAGAGGACAGCTGTTAAGGACTGAATTGTGTCCCCACCCCCAAATATGTGGTGTATATCCTAACCACTATGCTTGCGGTTATAATTCCATTTGGGAGTGGGTTGTCTTTGTTATGTTAATGAGGCAGGTTTAATATACCCATACCCACCCAGTGCCTTTGAGTAGGTTTAGTATAGGATGTGTTTTAAGACAATCTCTTTTGAGATATAAAAGAGATTAGACAAGCAAGTGAGCTAGCAAAGATGGGGGAAAAGAGATGCCAAGCCACATGAAGATCACCTAAGAGTAGAAGCTCAAAAGAGACAAGGACCTTCTTCCAGAGCTGACAGAGGAGAAAAAGCCCTTCTCTGGAGCTGGCACCCTGAATCTGGACTTCTAGCCCTCTAAACTGTGAGAAAATAAATTTGTTTGTTAAAGCCACCCATTAGTGTATAGCACCACTGGATAACGAAGGTTACAGCTCTTCAGATGTTGGATTATTTAAACAGCTTGACAATGTTTCATCATTCAGAGAGGGGTCTGGGGTTTGCGCTCCTTCTGATGATGATGATGATGCCAGGGAAAGAAAAAGAAAGAAACCAACAGGACTTACTGGACAATATATGACAGTTACAAGTGTATGTGCTTATCATTTTCGCTTATAATTTGTTCATGGCCCCAAATTTCTTGTTTGCCCTTTCTTACTTCCTGTTCTCCCTCCTCATCCCCATCTGGTACAAATATTGCCAATCAATCATCTAATCTTACAAGAAAAAACACTTCCACTTCTACTCGTTGGTGAGTTACTACGTAAGAAAAACCTACAAAGAATTAATGAGACTTATATGTGAATTACATGGTCATATTGGATTTACATCTCTCTTTGATTTGAAAGAAAGAAAAAAAAAAGTGTTGCTGGCATTCCTTGCTGGGAGAGAGGTTTCTGTACTCACGCTCAGCACGTCTGTTTCCCTAGCTGTGCCACCCAACATAGCAGAACTGAAGAACTTGGAAGTGCTCAACTTTTTTAATAACCAGATTGAGGAGCTGCCCACACAGATCAGCAGCCTTCAAAAACTCAAACACCTGAACCTTGGGTGAGTCTTGGTGGAGGGGGATCTAAGGAGAGCCAGAGAGTGAAGCAGGGGAGGTATGAGTGTGGGCAGGGGATGGCCTTTATATCATTGCATGTTGCCGTTGGTTGTCATTGTGTGTTGTCGAGACGATTCCGACTCATAGGAACCGTATAAGACAGGGTAGAACTGTCCCATAGGGTTTCCAAGGAGCTATTGGTGAATTCAAACTGCTGAGTTTTTGGTTAGCAGCCTGAGCTCTTAACCACTTCGTCACCAGGGCTCCAAAAGATTGTCCCAGGAGTGCATAAAAAAAAAAAAAAAAAACAGGAGTGCATAGGAGGTGCTAATTTCTAATTTCTTTTTATGCTTTGGATTTTCAAAAAAGTTTTATTGTTTTAATATGTCCTTTCATTGCCCTGCATGGTACATATTTGTTTGAGAGCTAATTGAGAAGCTAATTGTAGGTGCAATAAGAAAGTTGTTTTTTTTTTTTTTCTTTTTACTGTATTTTGTTTCTATTAAAATTTTATTTCAGTTATGCTGACCAAGAAGAGACTTATTTGCATAGCATTACTGTCTGTAGGGGTGACTGTTGAGACTAGTTGTAATACAGTTAATTTTTTGCCCTGTGTTATGAAGTGCAAATGGTTTACAAAGCACCTTCCTCTTAGGGAAGGGAGGATACATTTTCTAACACCGCTTCGTTAATTCTTGCAATTCTTTTACACAGTAGAGAGGTTATAATCCTAAGTCTTTCTTATACAAAGGTGAAGAGAGGAGTTTTGATTCAGCTGAGGTTGCAGAACCAGGGAGCAGTGAATAATCATCATTCCTTGTATTTGTGTATTGCTTTACAGTGTTCAAAGTCATCGTGCCGATATTTGACCCTCTCCACAATTGTGAGTCGGGAGGGCAGACATTACTGCTTCCATTTTATAGAGAGGAACCCAAGCCCTTTCCGAGAGGTTAAGTGATGTGGTCCTGATGGCCCATCTGGTTACTGGCTGAGCTGAGGAAGGAATCCCACTCTGTGAACTCTTCATCAGACCCCACAGATGCCACCTGGAACTTGACTTTGGCTTTGAATTCCATCTTCCTTATTGTAGCTATTAGATGAAACTGCCCCACTCATGCTTCATCCTTCACGTGAAGTAATACATTCACTAAATTATAGCCATTAAATGCTCTAGTTAAGTTAGTGATTTACATGGAGGGGCAAAAGACGCTGGCCGAGTGTTTATCAATTTAATAGGAGGCAATAATGAAAAGAATATTTCATTCATGGAGTAATTTTTAGTTCATTCGTCCCACAGGGAGTTTGGTTAGTCATCTTATTTTGAGATTCACCCGTATGACACCCTTTTTAAGATCTGTGAGCATTCTTCTTCCTAATGTCTGAGGAAAGTGGGGTCTAAAGGTGGGGGAAACATCGTTTTAGATCAGATGGATTTTTCCCCCTGTAAGTTTGGAGATTATGTACCCATATGGCAGAGCAGAAAAAGAAAGGATCCACACTGATGTCTTTGTTTTGAAGTTTATTACGTCTTAATACTTAATTTATATCTAAGAAAGAAGCTAAAACCACATGTATTTGTTTATTATTTTCTGTTAATTTGTTCATGTATTTATTAAATAAGTTTTTTATGTACATTTATATATGTAAAATATATCTGTATATGTATAGAAATTTATGTATATAAATGTAGCTCATTTAATGAATGTATGAAAAGTTAGCAGAAAATAATATACATATGTTACATCTATATACCCACCCAGTGCCCTCGTCACTATATATACATGTATAACTCCTGTAATATAAATATTAATTATATTAGTTATACATGAATATTTGTAGATGTATAAGTCATTCTGATGGTGTAATGGTTAAGTGCTCGGCTGCTAATAAAAAGGTTGACAGTTCAAAAGCACCCAGGAGCTCTGCGGAAGAAAGGCCTGGCAATCTGCTCACATAAAGATTACAGCCAAGAAAACCCTATGGGGGTAGTTCTACTCTGTCGCACCGGGTTGATGTAACTCAAAATCGACCAGATGGTACGTAACAGCAACAATGATAACATACGTATTTATAGTGCTAGAACAGTATCTGGCACTTATAATAATATATAAGTATTAGCTGTTATTAGTGTCATCGTTGTTTTATTACTTCATTTATTCGATGAAAGAAGTGCCTAGTCTACATCATGGACCTTGCTAGTGCTGGGATTCAAAGCTAAAATACACGGTCCCTGGCCCTAAGGAGCTCCAAGCATGGGGTGGGGAGCTGGGTGGCTGTGAGAGAGCAGAGCAGAGCAGCACAGCTAGGTCACTGATATGGTAGAGGTTGTAGGATGGCATTGGGATCAGAGGGGCGAGGAGCACCTTGGTCTACAAGTGAGATTCTGGAAATCTCCAAGGGGGTGGCACTTGAGCCAAGACTTGATGCATGGAAAGAACATCTCAGGCTTACAAGCAGAGGGCAGGTATTCCAGATTGAGAAATTGACATACTTGAAAGCTATGCCCATAAAAAACTGTTGCCGTCGAATCGATTCTGACTCATAGAGCATGGCATATTCCAGAAATGACAAGTTTCTTGGTGTTGCTGAGTGTAAAGTGTTAGGCAAGGATCAGTCAGAGACTACGCTAGACAGGGAAGCACGACTGTTAGCCATTCATTCAGTTTACTGAGCTCTCCTTATGAACCAGGTACTGTACTAGGTACTGGCCATCCCCTTTTTGGAGCTTACATTATAGTTGAGTAAATAGCCAATAAAGAAATAAGTGTCTATAATGGCAGAAAGTCAAAAGTTCTGATGAAGGGCCCCGTGTGTCAAATAAAGGAGCTCTGATTTTACCCTAGGGGCCGCTGAAGAATTTGGGCAGTGGAGTAATGGTGTGAGGTAAGGTCAGATTTTTGTTAGAAAGTTGTGTGTGGAGGAGAGTTTGGAGGGAGGTCTAGAGCTGGAACGGCCAGTGAGGAGGCCAGATTCTCTTCCAGGAGAACGGGGGCAGGGGCAGTGGAAGCAGAGGCGGGGTTGTGTATGAAAAATATGTAGGAGGTGAAATTGAGAAGACAGTAATGGATGGAAACGGATGATAACCTAGATTGCTCTCTTGGGCAGCTGAAATAGAAATAATGGACAGAGACAGGTTTGGGAAGAAGATAACGAGCTAAGTTTTGTTCCACTGGGTTGGGGTGCCTTAGGACAGAGCTGTAAACTTCTTTTTGGTGACTGTATATTGGGTGTCTCCTTGTCCTCTTTGGAATTGTTTGCATTTCTGGCTCTCGGTGCTTTATTGATTGTGTGACGCTTTCTATATTTAATAAGGTAGCAGCATAGATGCAATTGTCAATGCTTGCACAAGGTTCTTAGTTCTCTGGGAAAGGAATTAAGATGGGTTTCAATATGGTTACACAACTCGGAGAATATAATCCATGTTGCTAAGTGGTACATGTAGAAACTGTTGAATTGGTGTATGTTTTGTTTTGTATAGTCCCAGCAACAACAAAATAAATAAAATTATATATATATAAAAAAGATGGCTTTCAATGAAGGATACTTCTGTACTCAGATGGCATAAAGAATTGTATATGCACAACAGTCTTGGAGGTTACTTTGCCAAGCATAAAATCTATCTTGGGCTTTTTTTTTACCCATCAAGAGGTGGAAAGCCGCTTTCCTCTTTCGTTTTCCCCATTTTCTTTTAGCTGTTTCTTGTGAGGCCTGTTTGGGAGGCGTGAACTGGATAGTGTCTAATATGGAGAAGGATCAATGCCTAGGATTATTTTTAGTGTCACAGTCCCTCCCACCTTTCAATATCTGTCAACTTGTATTAAAGTTTTTCCTTTAATCAGCTTCTGAGTATATTCAAAGGGAACTACATTAAGAAAAATAAAGATCTTGAGGAAAATGATAAATGATAGGAGAGAAAAAATTTCCCTTAGATTTCATTAGAGATAATTCTAAATGTTAGTTGCAGAGCAAAAAAAAAAAAAAAAAGTAATTTTTTTTCTTTCAATTGGGAGGAATAAAAGAAACAAAAGACAGAATTCTGAAAATTACCAAACTTAGTATGTACGTTTTGAGGTATTATCACTGCATTCATAAAGAAGTTTTGAAGTTTTTCTCTAGAAGGATGTTTTGTGATAATTTAAGTTTCTGTGTGAAACAGTGACTAAGCTTTACCTTTGGAGTAAATGACAGCTAAGAAGTTTTCTAATGTTTCATGAACATACAGGTTCTCTAACAAATTATTCTGCTGATTAGAATAGCATAAAGTGGCTATAGAATACTGATACGCTCCTTTGCGATTTCAGCCTGTCATACATGACGCTTAGGCCTGAAGTGCAGAGTTGTTCCAAGTATTGTGTAAACATAGGCTTTGAGTGTGATGTCTTGGATTTTCTTTTTCCCCAACCGCAGCATGAATAGGCTGAACACTTTGCCTCGAGGATTTGGCTCTCTACCAGCTCTTGAGGTCCTTGACTTGACTTACAACAACTTGAATGAAAATTCTCTTCCGGGAAATTTCTTCTACCTTAGTAAGAAACTTTTAATTCTATAAATCTCTTTAAAATGGTACTTTGCATTCTCAAAGTAAAATTTATTTGCCGGGCCCAAACTCTAGGAGAAATTATAGGGCATATATATTTTTCTTTACAGATTCCTTTTGAATATTCCTTCATAGCTCAGCAGTATGTATATTTAATATATAGTTATCTGACACCATTGGGCTGAAGTGGACTTAGTAATATCGTATTAACTTTCTAATAGAGATTATGTACCTAAATGAGACCAAATCTCACATTTAGCTAAGAAACCTGACTTTCTTTTTAAAGACTGTGCCAAAAAAATTGCTTCTTCTCATACTGCTATTAACTTTTTATAGAACATTTGCCCAAAGATATTCCAATCCATTGTTTATAAAAATATCCATTAATAAACCACTAGCCAGGATTCTTGTTTTGCGTCTTAAAAAAAAATACTATTACTGAAGTAGTTTATTTTTCCAGTACATGGCCATTCATTGAGAAATTGTTAGTCATAAATTAACACACTTTATCCTTTCATGTGCACCCAAATTTCTTGCTGAAATTTAATTTTTTTCCTTACATACATTGTCTTTCTAAGACCTTCTTAAGCACGGGACACCAATTCTAAAATGTTTTCATGCCCTGATTATTTCTGGTTAAGGAAATTGTTTTTGTTACATATATTAACATATAATTCTGTCAAATTTAAACTATTATAATATAACTAAACACCTGAAAACAAACTTAAGAGAAAGTATTTCATTATATTTCTCCTTTTTGGTTGATGATAAGAAGATGCTTTAGGGCGTTGCCTTCAGTAGTTTGGGATCTTGTTATCATTGTGTAATGTTGTAAACAAATTCCTGATTACTGAGATTCTGCTTAAGTTATGCTTTGCTCTCTTAACTCCCTGTCATTAACTTAGCCCCTTTTGTTTTTGTTTATTTTTGTCCTTGAGGCTATGAAAACCAGTAATGGCAATTAGTCTGATATGGAAACAATGAGCAGGAATTAAGGCTCCCATCACTGGAAAGCCTTTTTTTTCTTTAATGTATTTTTATTTACTTGAAAGAGCCCTTTTGTTCTAGGTATTGATATAAGTGACACAGTGATTTTCTTTGTTTTACTTTGAATGCAAATGGAGTAATAAATGTGAATCGGAAGTAATAGAGAAAAAAAATAGCTGTCTTTTCTAAAAGTGCATTGAAACTCTGTGCCAAAAACTGCTGGTGCCCACAATTGTTAATTGTGTCAGTCCTCGTGGATATAGCTGTTTTCCTGAACACACCAGCCATACAATAAGCCAGTAAATCTAAGTTTGACCTGCTTGTTATTTTTCCGAGCCCTAGGTATGTCACAGGCTTTTCACCAAGGCAGGGTTATTAATCAAAGCTGACACCCTCGTATTGATCAGACCTCAGATGGTTGGGTTCCATGCCACCTTGTTTATATACTGCTGTTTAATTTGCAGCCACCCTGCGCGCACTCTATCTAAGTGACAACGATTTTGAAATCCTGCCGCCAGATATTGGGAAGCTCACAAAGTTGCAGATAGTAAGTAATTTATCTAAATTCTTAGAAAATCAATTCGCTCTTGCAGTCCTTGTAGGAGTAGAATCAAGCCAATTTGAGGAGTAAGGTTTGTTTTGCAGGAATGAACCAGTACTCCTGGTAGAGTTTCTTGTGTATCTGTGGACACTTTGTAAACAAATTGAAAGGGTTGGGTCTTGGAAGAAGAGAGGGCATGGAAGAGGAAAGGGTCTCTGTTGGGCACCTCTTCATGTGAAAATTGTTTTGACAGCTCCTTGTTTTCTTATATTTAGCTCAGCCTTAGGGATAACGACCTCATCTCACTGCCTAAGGAAATTGGGGAGCTTACTCAGCTTAAGGAGCTCCACATTCAGGGGAACCGCCTGACCGTTCTGCCCCCAGAACTAGGTAAGATTACTGATCAACGATCTTGGTACTGGGTTTAATTAATAATAATTACCCAAATGCAACAATTCTGAACAACCCTCTTCCTTGGCAAATACCCTCCATCAAGACACTCGATTCTGATCATTTCTAGTCCCATTTGTCATTGACCAGTGTTCAGCTGTTACTGGTTTGACCTGTCTGGATGCTGTATTCAGTAGCTACAGCACCCAGTGTCTCAGAAGCTGCTTGCTGATGCGAGATGACCTGCCTCAGCTCCCTGCATGGTGTAGTGAAAAGAGCCTGGGATGAGTAAGTAGGTAGAGTCTGATTTAAGCTTTTTCATTTACTAGCTGGATGATTCTGATTCAGCTCTCTGGATCCTGGGTGTCTACTATAAACTTTATCAAACCATCACTCTTTTTTTTAAATCTCTTAAAAGATTTTACCAAATATTTAAAGTATTTGTTACAAAGCCAAACCAAAACTCATGAATTTGACTATCTCCTAATGCCATCTCCAGTGGGAATCATTACATGGGTTCTAGCTGGGGATTCTTCATAAGCAGCCTCATGATAAACAGAAAAAACATTGAAGTGGTCAAGAATTTCATTCTACTTGCATCCACAATAAACGCCCATGGAAACAGCAACCATGAAATCAAATGACGTATTGCACTGGGCAAATTTGCTGCAAAATACCTCTTGAAAGTGTTAAAAAGCAAAGATGTTACTTTGAGGACTAAGTTGCGCCTGACCCAAGCCATAGTATTTTCTCCTGCCTCATGTGCATGTGAAAGCTGGACAATGAATAAGGAAGACCAAAAAATATTGATACATTTGAATTATGGTGTTAATGAAGAATATTGAAGATACCATGGACTGCCAGCAGAACGAATCTGCCTTGGAAGAAGTACAGCCAGAATGCTCCTTACAAGCAAGGATGGTGAGACTTTGGCTCATGTACTTTGAACATGTTATCAGGTGGGACCAGTCCCTGGAGAAGGACATCATGCTTGGTAAAATGGACTGTCAGTGGAAAAGAGAAAGACCCTCAATGAGCTGGTTTGACACAGTGGTTGCAACAATGGGCTCAAACACAGGAATGCTTGTGAAGATGGTACAGGACCAAGGTAGTGTTTCGTTCTGTTGTAGATACGGTCACTGTGAGTTAGAACTGACTCAGCAGCACCTAACAACAACAACCCTCTTGGCAGAATCCCTGGGTGGTACATAATGGTTAATACAGTTGGCTGCTAAATGAAAGGCTGAAAGTTCGAGCAGCCCAGCTGCACCTTGAAAGAAAGGTCTGGTGATCTATTTCCAAAAGATCAGCCACTGACAAGTCTGTGTAGCGCAGCTCTGCTCTGACACACATGGAATCTCTGTCTGTCAGAACTGACTCCATGGCAATTGGTAACTGGTACCCTGATGGCAGCTGAATTTTAATACTTTTCTGGGCATTCATATGACCCAGTTGGGCTTATGGCCTCCCTTGGAAGTAACTTCCAAACTAATTTTATTCATGAGATTATACTTCCCTTTCAGAAAGGTTTCATTAATCCACTTTTCTTTTCTCATGCAAACTCTGTGTTCTCCAATTCTTTGAACTGCATTCAACTGTATCATTTTTTTAAACTGCAATTACTTGCTCCAAAATACCATAATTTTAAAGAACACGTTTAACCCAGTGTTCTTTGAGGAAGCAGTTGCTCAGGTGACTCTGATGGCTTTAAAGAGACCAGAAGGTAAGGAGCCACAAGAATAAAGGCATTTTAATATTTGTTCACTGCTATATTCCCAGTGCCTACCATATGCTAGGCATGTAGTAGGTGCCCAGGGAGTGTTGACTGAGTGAGTTAATGAAACAAGGACCTCAAATAGCGAAGTGTTAGGCAGGTTATGAGTAGGCAGAGTTCATCTAGAGTTGCGCTGTCTACTGTGGAAGCTGCTAGCCACATGTGGTTCTTTACATTTAAATGAATGAAAATCCAAATAAAGAACTCAGTTCCTCAGTTGTGCAGTGCTCAATAGCCACATGTGGGTAGTGATCACCCCTATGGGAAAGTGCAGCTGTGGACCATTTCTATCAGCACAGAAAGTTCTCCCGAACAACTCTAAAGGAAAAGCATTTGTAAGAGTAACAATGTAAAGTCTCACTCTCCTCCCCACTTCCCCCTGCTTGTCAGAGAAAGATTTCGTACAGTGATTATTAATATAGGTATATGTCAGTATGATTGTTAATCATAGGTGTGCATCAGTAATACCTGGGGAGCTTGTGCAAAATACAAATACCTCCTTCCTCCCCACACTACTGAATCAGAATCTCCATTTGTGAACTTAATTCTTGTGCACTGCATTTTTTACACAAATAACGCATGCCTTCTATCTTTGTTTGCCAACCATGCCTTCCCCCCAGGAGGTATTTTCATAAGCACCACTATACCAATTTTTTTTTTTTTACATGTTGCTGTAGAAAAAATTAGTATAGTGTGATTACAAAAATACCATTCCCGGGGGGGAAAAAAAAATACCATCCCCAGGAGGGGAGGGGAGGCTGGCAAACAAACCTAGAAGGCATGTATTATTTGTATAAAAATGTGGTAATTTAATAAAGCCCATGAGGTGATTATGTTGTGCTTCCTTGGTTGGCGTGATTAGTAAAAAAGGGAAAAAATGTGTTGTTTTTTTTTTTTTAAATTTGTATTTAATTTTCAAGCAATGAGGCAATGTAGGACATTAGATTAAATTGTTATTTTTATCAGATGATCTCTTAGAAAAATACATAATTGAACCTGTGCATACCTGAATATTTACATTTTTAAAAGTCCTACTCATTGCTTTTCTTATTTAGATACTGCACGTAGTTGTATTTGTCTAATGTTTCCACTATGCTGTATCATAACAAATTATATACAGATATATAACTTACCTATACTGATACTATTTCTTGTTTATCTGCAGACACCTGTAAATTTATATATTTATTTATTCAGTAGTAGACTTGAGTGGAAAGCCTGTAAATCACTTTACTTTTGCTAATCATGCCTATGAAAAGCTGAAATTCAACATCTGTCTGGTGGCAGATTTCCCAAATTGCAGGTCAACACTTAGCTGGAAATAATGATAAAACCCTGGGAGGTTCAGTTTCAAATCTAAATTTAAGATAAAGACAAATGTATCATTTATTTTTGAACAGTTTTTTTTTTTTTTTTTAAGTCAGGAATAATGTAATAGTGGTATAGTAACTGTTTTAATAATAATAAAAAAAATAATAGCTAATGTTTATTAAAAAGGAGCCCTGGTGGCACGGTGATTAAGCGCTCAGCTGCTAACCAAAGGGTCAGCGGTTCAAACCCACCAGCTGCTACATGAGAGAAAAGATCTGGCGATCTGCTCCTGTGAAGATTATAGTCTAGGAAACCCTATGGGGCAGTTCTGCTCTGACCTGTAGGGTCACTATGAGTCAGAACTGACTCAGTGGCACACAACAACAACAAATGTTTATTAAGTACTAGTGCACCAAGGTGTTATGATAAGTGCTTGACTTATAATATCTCCTGTAATTGGCATAGTTTTTTTTTTTTTTAATGCTCTTATCCATGTGGGAGTAAGAGGAATCCTAGATATTGGGTTTCCAAGTGTGAACAAAACACAACACCAGCTCACCACCACCCCCCATTTCAAATGGTGGCAGGAGAAGAGATGATCCAATGTAGCCAGTTGCACCGGCTGTTAGTAAGCAGCAGGGCTCGAATGTTGTTGGTCGGTGCTGTCGAGTCGATTCTGACTGACAGCTACCCCGTAGGGTTTCTAGGCTGTAATCTTTACAGAAGCAGGTCGCCAGGTCTTTCTCCCAAGGAGCCACTGCCTGGGTTCCAACCATGACCTTTCAGTTAGCGGCTGAGCACTTAACCATTGTGTCACCAGGGATCCTTAGGACTAGCAATGCAGCCAGGATGGCCTTTGCAACATGAGTTGCTATTCTATTCCATTCCAAGCCATTTGGGTTGTCCCTGTGGTTCTCTCCCCCCAGCCAACATCCAGCCACGATAGGAACGTTTTGTTTGTATGTGTAGACAGTTCCAAAGCTGGTCGTTGGAAGCTGCTTTTGGCTGGCTGGCAAACAGCTAGGTACTGATGCGCCTGAAGCTTATTATACCTGCCCCCCGCACCCCCCCAGCATCCGCTGGCTGCAGATTTGCTTCTGGGTGCATTTGAAGCGTAGATAATCATCTCTCTCCTGCATATTTATTTTTCACATATCGGAATAAGCAAGCTAAATTCTTCTGAGATTTCTTTGAGATTTCCTTTAAAAACAAATTTGGAGTTTATGAACTTGAAGCCTTGTTGGTAAGAGTATTTCGGCCACACAAGGGAATCCAGATGAGTTCTGACTTGTCAGATCTAAGCACGTACAGGAACACAGCAGAAGAAAGGCAGGGATTCGGTTGGAGTTTTAATACCTAATTGTGCTGCTTTCCTTTTACTGTGCATCCCTGAATACATTACTTCAAAATAATACATTATATCTGGTTCCTAAATAGTAAAGCACTTGCTTTCATGTTAGTCAGTATACCTGTACAAACTTAGATATAAGTTGAGTCTGTCTTTCACCCATTCATTTATTTATTTATTCAGAAATTTATGGAGTCCCTACTTTAGACCAGGTCTTGTACCTAAGGAACTTACCTTATTCTTATACAGATACCATGCACTTTGTGTGTTTGTTTGCCAACTGCGCCCTCGCCCAACAAGGTGTTTTCGTAATCGTGCTATGCTAAATTTCTTTCTGCAGCAATGTGTTAGAAAAAAAAAAACTGACATAGCAGCACTTATGAAAATACCTCATGGGGGAGGCCACAGTTGGCAAACAAATGTAGAAGGCGCATGCTATTTGTACGGAAAATATGGTACATTTCCAATAATGTAAAATTAATTTATTCAACTACTCTTTATTGAGCCCCTGCCACATGTTTTCTTTGCTGGGCATACAAAAAGAGTCAGAACATCCCTTTTGAAGATGACATGCTAGTGGGGATGGAGAGATAATAAATCAGTCAGTAGTATGTCCCCATTGCCATAGAGTCAATTCCAACTCCTAGCAACCCTAAGAAGTAGACTGCCACATCTTTCTCCCACAAAGCAACTGGTGGGTTGAACGGCAGAACTTTCAGTTAGCAGCAGAGTGCTTTAACCACTGTACCACCAGGGCTCACAGAAGTATGTTAGATGGTGGTAAATGGTCTGGGGGAAGAAAAGGCCTGGAAAGGAGAATGGGGGGAGGGGTGTCAAAGGATGGGGAGGGCTGTTGCTCTATTATACAGAGTGATCAGAGAAAGCCTCACTCATAATGAAGTGTCACTAAGCAGAGACCTAAAGGAGGGAGGGAGGGTCCTAAGACGGGCTTGTGTGTGGAGGGAAAGCAAGGGCTGTAGTGTGGATGGATCAGAGTGAGGGAGGGGGAGGGAGTTGTGAAAGGTGAGCTTAGATAGGAAGTGGAGACTAGATCACATGGGAACTTGTAGGGACTTTAGTTTTTACTTTGAAAAAGATGCTGCAATAGGCTAAACAGTGGTTCCCCAAAGATGTCAGTGTCCTCATCCCCAGAACCTATGAATAGGTTAACTTAGATGGTAAAGGATCTTGAGATGGAGGAATTTTCCTGGATTACCCAGATGGGCCCAATGTAAGCACAAGGGTCCTTATAAGAGGGATGCAGGAGGCTCAGTGTTAATAGTAGGAGATGTGACCATAGAACCAAGATGTTGGAGTGGTGTGAGAAAGCCGCCACAAGCCAAGGAATAGGGGAAGACTCCAGAAGCTGAACAGACAAGGAAATGGGTTCTCCCATGAAGTCTTTAGAAGAAATATAGGTTCTAGCACCTTGATTTTAGCTCCATAAGACTCAATTTCAGACTTCTGAACTCTGGAACTGTGAGAGAATAAATTTATGTTGTTTTCAGCCACTGCTTTTTGGAATTTGTTACAGCAGCAATGAGAAACTAATACAGATGGGAAGACATTGAAGGGTTTGTACAAAGGCATGACATACGCCGACTTATTTTTCAAAGGTGCTCTTTGGCTGCCGTATTGAGAGTAGCCTGAAGTGGGTAGGAGTCAAGGGTGGAAGCAAAGAGTCCAGTTAAGATACCATTATAATAATACAGGTAAGAGATAATGGTGGTTTTATCCAACATGGTAGTGGTGGAGGTGCAAATGAAGATCAGATTCTAGAACTGTTTCAAAGGTAGAATAGGAGTTGGTGGTAGCTTAGATGAAGGGATGAGAAAATCAAGGTTGACCGTGAGGTTTTAGTACTAAGCAACTAGAAGGATGCAGAACATAGTAGGAAGGGAAAATGGGGGAGGGGAGGAGTCAGTTATGAGTTGAGTTTTGGATATCCAAGTCAAGAATGCAATTAGGTATTAGAATCTGGAGTTCAGAAGAGAGGTCTGGGCTGCAGATATAATTTTGGGGATGGTCCGCATGAATTTAAGGACACAAATTAGATGAGATCCCTTGGATATGACTAGAAGTCAGAAGAATGAACCCTGAAACACTGCAGTTCCTAAACAATGAAGCCATTCAGATCGGGAACATATCTGGGTAGGACTGGCTCCTGACCAAATATCTGTGGCCAGACTAGGAACTGTTGCTCCCCTGGTTGGTCCCAAAATGTCTCCTTGATGCCAGTTCCCGTAGTACAGACCCAGTGTAGTATGCTTTTGCTTCCTAGGAAAAATGGTTTCTCTTAACTGAAGCATATTGAAGCTCCCCCGACATCTGTAGTTAACTCTACTGGTGAAATACACATGATTGAAATCTCGTCTGATCCTGCTCAAATCCCAAAATCTCTTTTTGGACAAAAATTTCAGCCTGCATGCAGTCTCTCCTTCTAAAAAACAACTTGACTAACTGAAATTTCATTTGCTTTTCCTTCCCGTATATATTATTTTTCTGGAAGAATTAATTTTTAGTGAAGTGAATAAAAGGCCTGCATTGGTAGGAGGCCCTGGTGGTGTAGTGGTTAAGTGCTATGGCTGCTAACCAAAAGGTCGGCAGTTCGAATCCGCCAGGCGCTCCTTGGAAACTCTATCGGGCAGTTCTGCTCTGTCCTATAGGGTCGCTATGAGTCGGAATCGACTCGACGGCACTGGGTTTGGTTTTTGGTTATTGGTAGAAGGGGAAGGAAAGGCAGGTATCTTGACCAAACCTCAGAATAGAGAAACAGCCCCAGACTAAGCGGCCTAAAGGTGATTTCAGAGTTGGGATTGTACCTGGTGGCTATGTGATGTATTCTGTCCCACTTTTGCATTTTCTCACTCGCAGCAACTTGACTAACTGAAGGCAGCGTTGTCTTATGAGCTGAACATTACAGTTGTATGTTTCTGCATGGTTCTCTTTCCTAAGTGCACCATAGTTTCATTTTGACAGAATCCTTTCTTGTTTTTTGGCTTCTAACACTCATGGGACCTCTTATCTGGCAATTGTCTTTGGAAAAGGAAATCACATTGGTCAACTAGGTATGCAACAAAGAAAGTGTTTTAGGTTTAGACCTCTATACCAGTCCAAGAGCCTATGGTAGGGGTATATGAAATGCTACATATACCTGAAGTTGAAAGGTGTGTTGGCTTAGCGTCCTACTTTGTGTACTGGTAATCAGTAGCATTTTTTTTTTTCTCACTATAATAAATGAGAACCATATGTATTCTTTCTAGCATACTTTTGAAGGATAGAAACAAATATTAATCCCATTTAGAGAGTAGGTGATGTCATAAATTGAGAATTCCTCCCACCACCCCAAAATTGGATTTTCAAGAATGAATAGAATTAAGGAGGAATGGATAGTCCAATAAAAAAAATCCTTTCTATTACATCTCTTAATCCTTTTCTTTATTGAGAAGCTAAAGAAAAATACTTTCTTTACTGAGACAGACAAAAGGAAACCTAGGGGTCTTTTTTTGGTTGATTAAGTCCCTGATTATAAGTGTCTAGTTCATCTTCTTTTGTGTTATTGTCACTCTGTCGATTGGTTCCTAATTATCTAAAGGTTTAAAACATTTTTAAAATGTAAACAGAAGAATGTTGTTGGTGTATGTAGTGGGGTTGGATTTCGACTCCCAGCAACCCTGAAGAACACAGTGTGAATAACAGAGTGTAGAGGTTAATTATTTCATTCTTAATCACTAGACTTGGATTCCTCACTCAGTACCCCAGTTCCTTGCTCTGTGACTTTGGACAAGTTTTTTTTTTTTTTTTTTACCTTCTATGTCTCTTGTAAAATAAGTGTAATATTAGCCTCCACCTCAGAGAGTTGTTGTGAGGATTAAAAGAATTGTTGTTGTTGTTGTTAGGTGCCATCAAGTCGGCTTACAACCTTATGTATCACAGAACAAAACGTTGCCTGGTCCTGCTCCATCCTCACAATTGTTGTTATGTTTGAGCCCATTATTGTAGCCATTGAGGGTACAATCCATCTCATCGAGGGTCTCCCTCTTTTTCACTGATCCTCTTCTTTACCAAATTATCTACATGAAGAATTTAGCCCAGTGCTGGGAGTAAGTACAACTCTTCAGTTAATGTTAGGTACATGCACATAAGTATGTATGTCTATGTGTATACATGTCTGTGTGTATATACATATGCACACACACACAATCACATGTAGTTGTTGTTAGTTGCTGTCAAGTCAGCTCTGACTCATGGCAACTTTATATATAACAGAATGAAAAATTGCACACATGGTTGATTAGTACTGTTAAACTTTGGCTATTTAGAGGCTTGTGTTCTGAAACATGGGCTCTTCAGAAACAGCCTAAGCACAGAGGTCACCCCAACCCCACCCTTTTGGCAGGGAAGAAGCAGTTAGTCGTTGAGCACCTAGAGAGAAAGAATGAGAGTAGAACTCACCCCACACAGTAACCTGTTTTGTGAAAGCTGAGAAGCATGGGAGCTATCCGCGAGATGCTCCAGGGGAAGAGAGGTGGGCAGAAGAGAGTGAAGATCAGATGGGGTGGCTCTACTCAGTGTAGACAAAGGATCTAGCAAGAATCCTTTCAATCTTGTCATAATAATTTTAATGGAAAACTTTTTTAATTTCACAAATCATTTTGTAAGTCTTTAATCCTTTTCGTGATTTTTATATTGAGCCTGGAGCAGGTCACTTGGTTCTTCAACCTAAAAAGCTCACTTGTTAGCTTTCTGGTTGAGCCATTGGTTGCTGTATTGATTCATTCATTCATTTATTCATCACTTCTTTACTTTTTGATATCCCTTGAGTGACTACTGACTTATCCCAAAGCGTTAAATACTTTGTAATGCTTGCATTAACTAATTAGATTCAGTTCTTCACTCTGTGTTAAGACCTCAAACTTAACTCTTCGCAAGTGACAACTTTGTTTTCTAGTTGCTTAATTTCTGACTGTCTTATTTTTTTTTTTTTTTTATGTTGCCCTTTGTGTGCTCATTTCATTGGAGATATTTTTCTTTTTGCAGAACTCGTGGATAACCACTGTTCTGAAGTGATTGTTTTCATTTTTTAGTATTACGGATGTGTGCATACACTCTAATTCTTTAGACCTTTGTGTATTAGTAATTCATTTCATGTGCAAAATCTGCTATATAAACCTTCTATCTTGTTATAGAGTAAACTATTACAAATCTAGAGAGGGAAGTCTGCTGTTCTGGAGATGGGCAAACGACTTTAACTGTCACGTCAGATCTTTTAACTCTTGTATGTAAAGGGTGCAATGGCAGCAGTTGACTATCTCCAGAATAATCAGACTCCAAGGACATAACAAGCGAGTTAAATTTTTGTTGTTGTTGTTTTGTAAACCTGAAAGTGCTCTAAAACATAAAGTCTGTTATTAAAAGAAAAAAAAAATTGCCTCGGTTGTCCATTCTGGATAATTATTTGTCCTAAGCCAAGATAAGCAGTTGCCATTAAGTCGATTGCAACCCCCTGTGTGTCACAATAGAGCTGTGCTCCATAGGGTTTACAGTGGCTGATTTTTCAGAATCAGATCACCAGGCCTGTCTCTGAGGTGGACTCAAACCTCCAACTTTTCAGTTCTTAGTTGAGGGCTTAACCATTTGCACCACCCAGGGATTCCAAACCAAGATAGCTTTATATTATCTGATTTGGGCGTTTTCTGCCTAAACCATGCTACATGTAAAAGATAAAGATAGATCATTGTCTGTCTTATTTGGTTAAGAAGTAGCACAAGTGAATTTGCCATCTTTTCTACTTCTCTTCTTGGTTTTGTTGACGTGTCTGTCTTGTGAATGAAGTGAAGACGTGGGGCACTATAGTTGAGAGCAAAGTCTGCAGAGCCAGGCTGTCTGACTTAGAATCCTGTCTTCACAAATTGCAAGACGGGTGACCCTGAGTGAGCCACTTGAAGACAAAAAAAAGTTGCTGCCAAGTCAACCCTGACTCATGGCTGTATCACGTTCATCAGAGTAGAACTGTGCTCCATAGAGTTTTCAATGACTGATTTTTTTGGAGTTAGATTGCCAGGCCTTTCTTCTGTGGTGCCTCTGGGAAGACGCAAACTCCCAACCTTTTGGTTAGCAGCCAAGCACATTAACTATTTGCACCACTCAGGGAATCTGAGTGAGTCACTTACTCCTTGTTCACGGCTGGCCATGTCTGGGTAGCAGTTGGCCCTTTTACAGCTGCCATATACTTTTCTAGTTCCCCAGCATCACCCACAGAGCCTCTCTGATTATTTCAGGTTCCTAGTAAAATAAAAATGAAGAAATTACAAAATAGGGTTATACAATGTTTTGTGTATCTTGTTTTTCTTTTAAAATTAATGTTTTCATATACATACAACATTCTGTTATTTATGAGTTAATTCTAGGATTTATAAAATTTAATTTGTGGAATGATGCCAGTGGTATGGTCTGGATAATGGTGCACAAGTTTAAAATTACATGACAGACATAGTCTCCTTTCAAACTCACTCACAGATAAGGTCAGGACTGTCCATTTGAGACTTTCATGAAGGTACTGTTGAGTCCAATCCCCACACCCCCATTCTTGTTTCTTTCACTCTGCCTATTGCGTTCATTTCACTGGCCCCTGTATATACTTGAGGAGTCCCTGGGTGGTGCAAGTGGATAAGCGCTCGACTACTAAGTGAAAGGTTGGCAGTTTGAATCCACCTACAGGAGCCTTGGAAGAAAAGCCTGGCAGTCTACTTCCAAAAAACCAGCCACTGAAAACCCTATGAAGCACAGTTCTACTCCCACACACATGGGGTTGCCCTAAGTTGGAGTTGACTCGACAGCAACTGTTTTTGTTTTTTTTGTATCTGTTTGAAGTTGTACGCCCTGACTTTACCTCTCTGAGCTTAATCTTCTAATGTAAAAAATGTGCACTTCACACAGGATCCAAGTGCCCAGCACATAGAACGCGTTCAACACATTAGCTTCATTATCATTGCTCTTGTTACTCCCCCTGCCATTATTTTTAGTAATAATCTTCTTCTCTGTCTCTCCCCTTTACAGGAAGTGGTGACTAATTCTGACTCTGGGATGCTGCTGCAGGATCCTTCAGAGAGTCACCATGAGGGGATGGGTGTGGTTGAGGAGGCTGGCAAAGGGCTGGTGAAGGACAGGGAGATGTGGATACAGATTGTCTGCGGTCTCCAGGGAGAAGGAGCTGAAAGGCAGGAGGCTCCTGCAGTAGGAGCCAGGAGGTGCTCTAGCACCTGTTTGTATGTTTAAGTTGTCTGTGGGTTAGCTATTTTATTAGCTATTTTGTTTTTATTATTTTTATTTTCCTGGGTTGAGCTAAAGAAACCAAAAAGTCGTAAGAGGAGAAGACTAATATTTATTGAGCATGTAACTCTCCTGTTAGGCATTTTATATGTATCTTCTTGTTTAAATCTCACAACAGCCATGGGTGGTTGGGGGCTTTCACCCCATTTTATGGATGAGGAAGGTGAAGCTCTAAAAGATTTAGTAACCTGCTGAGGTCACGCAAGAAGCTAGATCAAGAGCTGGAACAGAGCTCATGCCATAGTCTGTGATAACTAAACCAGGTTAACAAAGAATAGGACCATTTACAGCTTTTGTTTCATGTGCTGTACAGGACAAGAGAAAATATTAATTAGTGTATATGAAGAAATACCATTTTGTGGAAAAAAGGTCTTTGAATTAGAGATTAGTGATGATACATACCTCAAAAGACGTAATTGCTAGTCTGTGAAATGGTTGCAAATCAAGATAAAGTAGTATGTGGCAGGTGTTTTCTTTATGGAATTATAAATGGTGCCACATATACATGTACAAAAATGAATTTATCAGTTGATCACTAACCTTGATGAAGTTACATTTGAGGTAGATATAATTACATAAATACCTCATTTTTTACATAAAATATCACAGTTTACAAAATAGTTTCATATACTTTATCTCAGTTATGTAATATAGGCAGAGAGAGATCTTAGCCCCTTTTTAAAGGTGGTGAAGCCAAGGTTCATAGGGAGATTGTGACTTGGCCAAAACTATGTTATTGATGAGGTTTATTGTTAACAGAATCAGGTTCTGAGTTCATATCGTTTGACTTCAAAACAAAGTATTCTATATCAAAAAGAATGGATCATTTATTGTTAGATGACAGATTTCAATGTTTCCAATGTACATGCCTTATTCTTTTTTCTTTGGGAAAACAAAAGAAAATGCAGAGAATAGAAAATCTTTACCAGACTTTGAATTTTGACTTATATCGCAAGGCCTTACATTTTATTTCTATGTTTTAATATTCCATTTGCCATACTTCACAAAAATAATATAGTATACTTCTTTATTCCCGTGGCCTTCGTTGATAATCAAAAATTACTCCTGTCAAGTGTCTACATGATATTTTTTAACAAGTTCCATTTTATAGATTCCATTTCAGTGGCCCTTTAGCCCAGAAAAATGTTTTAAAAGTATAAACTTAAAAAATGCTAAGTGAATTATATTTCTACCTGGTGAGTTATTGCCTTAAAGGGGGTGGGAAGTTGCAGCACATAAAACGTTTCCATTCTGTATTATAAATTTCAGGAAGCCCAGTGCCAGATTCAATGTGATTGCACATAGGCATCAATCTGTGTTAGCGCCAGCTGGTAAAGCAAGCCACGGTTTGCAGTGGGCCACCCTTTGATTTAACAGGACACTAAATGAATTCTGGCCCTGGGAGAAATGCTGGCAGTACTGAGATTCCAGATTTAATTTTTTTTATTCCAGAAGCGTGTCTGTAAATGTAGTTCCTGTCACCTGAGTGCATATATATTATCTTACATTTATGTAGCAGCTCCCTTCAAAGCATCTCCTATATATTATTTTATTCTTACATAAAAATAAGGAATGCTGTACTGAGTCAGACCCAAATGGTATGGTAGTATGTATGAAAAGGTAAGAGTTTCTTTTGGGAGACTAAGACTGGGAAAGTGGTAGAATAGTAGATGGTTGTTCTTCATATTATCAAATTGGAAATTTAGGAAATGGACACAAAACTATGCCTTATCGTAACCCATTGTGGACCAACCTTTCTTATTTATGTTTGTTTAAACCTTTAAGAATCATTTACCTTTTGTGAGTAGCACCTGGGGTCTTAAAAGCTTGTGAGTGGATATCTAAGGTACATCTATTAGTCCCATCCCATCTAGAACAAAGGAGAATGAAGAAAACCAAAGACACCAGGAAAATGTTAACCCAAAGGACTAAAGGACCACATGAGCCAGAGCCTCCACCAGTATGAGCCCAGAAGAACTAGATGGTGCCCAGCTACCAGCACAGATCACTCCAATAGGGATCACAACAGAGAGTTTTGGACAGAATGGGAGAAAAATATAGAACAAAATTGAAATTCATGAGAAAAGACCAGACTTAAGGTCTGACAGAGACTGGAGGCACCCCCGAGACAATGGCCCCCGGACACTCTGCTAACTCAGAACTGAAACTACTTCTGAAGCCCACTTTTCAGACAAAGATTAGATGTGTCTAAAAAACAAACAGTAACACACATGAGGAATGTGCTTCTTAGTTCAATCAAATATACGAGACCAAGACCAGAAGGCAGAAAGGGACAGGAAAATTGAACAAATGGACATGGGGAACTTGGGGTAGAAAGGGGAAGCATGCTGTCACATTGTGTGGGTTTCAACCAAAGTCATACAACAATATGTGTGTAAATTTTTGAATGAGAAACTAGCTTGAGCTGTAAGCTTTCACCTAAAGCACACACATACACACACATCATTTACATTTTCAACCAGGAATTAATTCCATAAACTGATATCTACTTCACGAGAGCATCTAACTGTGCAGTTTGTCAAGTTTTAGGAGATGGCCCTGCACTCTAATATTAGTAAACAAGCCTATCCTTACTCTCAATGTTCCTTTAGCAATTTTAATAGGCCTCAGTACTATCTCTGTCACCTTTTGTAATTCCTTTTTTTTTTTTTTTAAAAAAAAAAAAGGCCCTTCTCCTTGAACAGCCCCTATTTGTCTTATATCAGATTCTGACCTCTGACCTGTGTATATAGTGTGTTCCTGTAATCCCATGGGTTTAGGGAACAGTGGTAAATGAAATAAACATAATCCCTGCCCCTGCCCTTCTGGAGAATCATCTTGTAAAAGAAATAAACAGCTAAGCAAATAATTAAAGATTGCAAAATATAAATTGCAACTACTGCCTAAAGCTACTAAAAGCTCCACTCTTAGCACGCTTGTCCAAGCCACCTTCATCTCTCACCTGGCTTGCTCTAAGAGTCTGCTAATTGGCTTCCTGTTTCCTACCTTGCTCCCTCCAATCCATTCTTCACACAGTAGTCAAGGTGACCTTATAAAATCACAAATTGGCTTGTATCACATCTGAGAGTAGAATTCTTTAATGAACTCTCTTGAGCTGTAAGACCCAGGGTGACCTGGCCCTCATGTTCTTCATGCTACTCTTCCCCTCACTCACTCATGGTCCAGTCTCAGTTGCCTCCTCTCAGTCCTTTATGGTCTTTGTCATCTGCTGGGAATTTTCATCTCCTGATAATTGGCAGAGCTAGTGCCTTCAGGTACCAGTTTATATGAAGGGCTCCTTAGTGAGCCCTTACCTGGCAATTTTTTATTCCAGTAGTTCTTTTCACGTTATTTTCTGCCACACCATTTGTTTCTTTCACGCAAAAGCACGTTTAGTCAGCAAATATTTATTCAGCACCAGCAAATATGCCATGCAGTCTTCTAAGTGCCTTGTAAGGTATCAGTTGGGGTTGGGGGAGGGGGGGAAGGGAGAGAGAAAGGGAGCAAGAAAAACCCCTGCCCTCATGGAGGTTTAGGTCTATGCTCAGCTCAGATCGGTTTTTGTGCATGATATGAGACCTTTTTGTTTTTTTCCCCCCCTGTGAAAATAATTGCTGCAGCACTATTTGTAGAAAAGACTTTCCTTTCCTGTGCTGCTGTAACGGAAATACCACAAGTAGATGGCTTTAACAAAGAGAAGTTTATTTTCTCACAGTAAAGCAGGCTAGAAGGCCAAATTCAGGGTGTCAGCTCCAGGGGAAAGCTTTCTGTTTCTGTCAGCCTTCTCATCAATCTTCCCCTGGACTACGAGCTTCCTTGCACAGGGACCCCAGGTCCAGATGACGTGCTCTACCCCTGGCACTGCTTTCTTGGTGGTACGAGGTGCACCTGTCTCTGCTCCCTTCTTTCTTTTGTATCTCAAGAGATTGCCTCAAGACACAATCCACTCTTGTAGATGGAGTCCTGCCTTACTAACACAACTGCTGCCCATCCTCCCTCATAAACATCATTGAGGCAGGATTTACAACATATGGGAAAATCATACAGTACCCACAATACCGGCAATCATGGCCCGGCCCAACTGATAGACACATTTTTGGGGGAACATAATTCAATCCATGACAATGAGTATCTTAACAATACTGAGTCTTGCAACCTGTGAGCATATCTCCGACTCCACGGCACCTAACAACAACAAATTTCTCTTAGCAATGTTGTTTTCATACTAGAGATCTTGTATATCTTTTATTCCTAAATATTTTGTTTTTGATGTTGTCTTAAACGGTATTTTTAAAATTTCATTTTCAGTTGTTACTAGTACATAGAAATACAGTAGAGTTTTGTGAATTGGCTTTGATTTCTATAACTTCATATAGTTCACTTATTAGCTCTAGTAGTCTCCACCCCTACCCCCCAGGGGCAGGGGCATATTTCTCAGAATTTTCTATGCATACAATGATATCATCTCTCTATAAAGACAATTATATATTTTTTCTCTAATATTTATGCCTTCTATTTGTTTTTCTTATCTTACTGCACTGGTTAGGACCACTACTATTTGGAATAAATGTGATGAAAGGGAATGTTCTTTCATTGTCTTGATCTTAGAGGGAACGTGTTTAGCCATTCATCATTAAATGTGATGCTAGCTATAACTTTTTAGTAAATTTTATTCATTTCCTTCAATTCTTAGTTTACTTACGGTTTTTCTGAATGGGTATTAAATATCAAATGCTTTTCATGCATCAATTGAGGTGATCATATGTTTTTTTGTCACCTGGTCGCCAGCCTCCAAGATGGCCCCCTTTAATCCCTGTGTCATCATATTCACACAGTTGTGTAGTCCCCTCCCACATTGTAAGATGAGGTTATAAAAGGAACTGTGGCTTCTGTCTTGGGCGTGCTCTCTCTTTCATTTTCTCTTGGATCACTCACTTAGTGAAACCAGCTGCCATATTGTAACCAGCCCTGTGGAGGGCCCCATGTAGGGAGGAACTGAGCTTTCTGCCTACGGTCACATGAATGAGCTTGGAAGCGAATTTTCCAGTCCCAGCCAAGCTTTCAGAAAACTGCAACACCAGGCTGACGACCACAACCTAAGAGACCCTGATCCAGATCCACCCAGATAAACTGATTACAGATTCCTACCATTAGAAACTGTGTGGCATCATAAACGTTTATTGTGTTAAGTTTCAAAGTTTTAGAGCACTATGTTACACAGCAATAGATAACTATGTTGTTACTATTAGTTGCCGTCAAGTTGCCTCCAACTCAGGGTAACCCCGAATACAACAGAGTGAAACATTGCACAGTCCTGTGCCATCTTTACAACCGTGGGTGTACTTTAGTCCATTGTTGGGGCCACTGTGCATTTTGGGTGCCTTCTAACCTACAGGGATCATTTTCCAGCACTGTATTGGACAGTATTCTGTTGTGATCTATAGGGTTTTCATTAGCTAATTTTTGGAAGTACATCTCCAGGCTGCCTTAGTCTGGAAACACCCTTGAAACATATCAACCGGGGGTGACCCTGCTGGTGTTTGCAATACCAGTGGCATAACTTCCAGCATCATAGCAACATGTAAGCCAGATGAGCGGTATGGATAATATATCTCCTTTATTTGTTAATTTGATGAAGTACATTGGTTAATTTTCCATGTTAAACCAATCTTGCATTTTCATGCAAAACTTTACTTGATCATATTGTATTATCCTTTTTTTTAGTAGCAGTTTTATTGAGACATAATTCACCTATTTAAAATGTGCAATTCAGTGTTTTCTAGTATTTTCACAGAGTTGTGGATTTTATTGCCTTATTTGTAGGCTATTGAGTTTCTTTCTGGCAAGTGATTAATTTATTTGTGAGCCACTTGGTTCTTTTGAAACTTGGTTTTGATCTTAGAGTTGGCCTAGACTAACATTTTCCTGGCTTCCCAATTGCTGTTGAGTCAGTCCCAACTCATAGCAACCTCGTGTGTGTCAGAGTAGAACTGTGTTCCATAGGGTTTTCAATGGCTGATTTTTTAAAAGTAGATTGCGAAGCCCTTATGCCGAGACCCTGGGGGTAGACTCGCCACCACCAGCCTTTTGGTTAGCAATTGAGCCCGTTGTTCCACCCAAGGACTCCACTCCTGGGCTAGATTAGCCCTATTCCTAAGATTTCTGGGATCTCAACCTAATGACCAAGGTGTTCAGTGAGGTCTCTACTCTCTCACTGATCAGAATATGAATGTTTCCCAGCCTTTTGAAAACTCCAGTAATTGTTTAGCTTACGTCTCCCCGGTGATTGTTCTTTCCCTGGTAGTTTTGTCTTGTTTTTCTTCCCAGCTTTAAGGAGTTTTGTCCTGTATGTTGTGTTATTATTTAGCCAAAGACTCATGGGAACACTTACTTGACTTTCTGTGGTTCTGTTTCTGCATAGTTGTTTTTCCTCCATTACCATGCCCCACAGATTCCAGCCAGCCACATCAGTAGCCTAAAACTCTGATCTCTCTCCTTTCACGCAGCAACACCACCATATTGTTTGATCTCTCTCCTTTCACCACTGTCTGAGAATCCTTCTGGGAGAAAACTAGGGTGATTGTGGAGTTCTGCTCAAGGGTGATTATGGAGTTCCACTCATTTATTTACCTTCTTTCAGGGATCACAGGCCTATGCTCAGTGTTCCCCAATGTCTAGAACCAAAAAAGTTATTTTTACTTTCTTTATCCCCTCAACCTTGATTCACTGGCTAGATGGCATAGCAGACATGAAAGTGTTACGATGCGTATCTCCTCCCACGTTACTTACAAATGTTCATTAAGACCATTTCCACATCATTCTTATATTACCACATTTTTAACACCCCCCCGAAAATCTCTTAGTCTTTATTTGTTTTTAAATTATCTCTTAGCCCACTGTTATAGCTAAGAGCAAACGTTTCTTCACATCTCTTTACTTTTTCTTGGTGTGAAGCTTGATGTCCCTTGATACTGTTTCATTGTTCTCACAGTTTTTTATGCCCTCAGTCCTTTTGATTTTGCAATAATAGGTCAAGTTCCCATAAGCTATCATTTTTAATCTTTTCAAAATCACTGGCCACCTTGTGAAAGCTACAGAGCAACTCCCCTCAAAGTGTGTATTTTCACATATAAAGTTTTATTTTTAATTTGGGGGAATTTCAGGATGTACCCAAGTCCATCCGTGGACTCTTCAGTGTAGAATTTCCACTTTGAATATTCCTTCTTTTAACCCTTTATTCTAGATTCTATTAGTGTGACAGGTATGGACATCATTTGGTTACATCTCCCAGGTTTTTCTCTGAGTAACATGAAAATAAAGAAGAGTAATTCAGTCGAGGATATATGAATGGATCGTGCATGAAGTGATAGCTACCAAAAGGAACAAGCAATCCATCATTCATTTGATTGGTTCTCTTTCAAATCTAGTTCATAGGCTATAGTAATAGATGGTTGTATATAAACTTTAAAGAGGCATTGGCTTTTTTTTTTTTCTCCCTTGCATTTAAAAGGTTATGTGCTACAATGTGAGACAAATAAATCATGATTCACTACAACAACAATGTTGCAATCAGTTATATAAATTGCCAGGGAAACACTAAATCTGTCACTTTGTGTGTTCCGACCACTTAGCAATTGGAATAGTCTTGGAAGAGGGCTGACTGGAAGCAAAGGAAACAAATACGGTGGCAGGTGCAATTAGCAAGATCAATGGTTAGTGTTAAAGGTTCATGGTTTGGTCATTCTGTTGATCCAAGGGAAAGCAATTGCTCTCCAAAAGACTCCAGCAGCTCTAATTTGCGTTAAAAGAACGGAGAAAAGTGATTGCCCAACTTTATAACATCTTGAGAATGAGATTTCTTTCTCAGCTTGGCCGTGTTCTGAGGACAGTGACCAAAAGATGGAGCTTTAAGCGTAGTTGTTCTTTGCATTCATACTTTTAATTGATATTCTGGAACTTTCTTTCACCCAGTATGCCTTTTTTTTTCTTTACCTGAGTTGTTTATTTTTCTGTAATTCTAGCTGTTCATCTACTTGTTTAATAACAAAAATCTTACAGTCTATGTTTGTATTTTTCATAACAGTTATTTGAACCAAATTTATCATAGGTTTCTGTTTCTTTGGAGTATCACATTTTTTGCTGTCAGATCATAACCTTAGGATCACTGTGTGAAGTGTAACACTTCAAATGTTGGGTTTTCTGTGTCAATTAGATTTTTATAACTTTGCATTTCGTTGCCTTAAATTGACCAGTTTTTATAAAAGATTTGTGCAAAATTTTTTTTTTTTTCGCAGCATTATGTGTAAAAGTGAACATTTTGAAGCCACCTTAAAGTCTGACGATGTGAGAATGGCTAAATAAGCTATGGTAGATTATGAAATATAAAATGACATCAGAAATGCTTCCAGCAGTACATTGTAAGGTTGAGTTTATAGTGTAATTAAAATTAGAGAGCATTTACGTATGTATAGAGATAAATTAGTCAAGATATTGTTGATTGTCTTTGTATGTTGGAACTCTTTAAGAGATTTTTAATTTCTCTTTCTACTACTTTTTTATTTTCCAAAATTTCTGCGTGTGTTTGTATTAGTTTTATAAACTGTATCAAGTTAGCCTTTGCTGCACAGTAAACTACCCTAAAAGTTAGTGGTTTAAAACAAAATCATTGTCTTTGCTCACCGTTCTATAGGTTGGCACTGTCTCAGCTGGTATGTACCAGGCTCTCTTATCCATCTGGGGTAGGCTGGTGGGTTGATTTGATAGCTGGGTGATCTAGGATGGGCTCACTCGTGCCTGGTGGCTGGCAGGTTGTCAGCCAAGGCACCTCAGTTCTCTTCCACAAGGCTTTCACATCTTCTGGCAAGCTGACTTGTGTCCATTCATGTGATAATCTCTTGAAGGACAGCACAGCAAGAGAGGACAAACCCAGGTACACAAGCCCTTTCCAGGTGTCTGCTTGCTTCACATTTGCTAATGTCCCATGGGCTAAAGCAAGTCACATGATTAAGCACAGAGTCAAGGTGAGAGGAGATTACAAGGGCATGAATACAGGAAGGGGGATGATTGCGGCCATTTTGCAGGCAGTTTTCTGCATAAACAGTAAAATTAATGCATTAAGAAAAGGAAACCCCTAACTCACCTGAAGTCCTGCCGTTACAGTCTCTGAGAATAATAGTGTCTTTATGTTTTGACTGCTTCTACTGTCTCCTCACTTTTTTCTCCTCACTTTTAGTAGAGGTGCAAAGAAATAACTGACATGTAGCTAGGCTTTCCCTGGTCTTCTAGCCTTCATACCCTCAGCCTGAGTGGCTAGGTGCTTGGGCTTATCCTTTTTTTTTCCTCTGTCCCTCTCTCTTTAACTGACACATTCTACAACACACAGAAGTAAATCAATAAAATACAAACCATATAAGTGATAATAGAATTTCAATAGAACAATGCTCATTTTATGAGCCTGACATGGAAGTATATTTGTGTAATTTTTTTCTTTGTATTATTATTATTTATTATTATTCTTTAAATGAAGGTTTACAGAACAAACTAGCTTCTCATTAAACAATTACTACACGTACTGTGTTGGGACATTGGTTACCAACGCCACGACATCTCAACACTTTCCCTTCTCGACCTTGGGTTCCCTATTATAGCTTTCCCGTACCCTCCTGCCTTCTAGTTCTTACCCTTGGGCTGGTATGCCCCTTTTGTCTAATTTTGTTTTAGGGGCCTGTCTAATCTTTGGCTGAAGGGTGAACCTTAGGAGTGACTTCATTACTGAGCTAAAAGGTTCTCCAGGAGCCATACTCTCGGGGTTTCTCCAGTCTCTGTCAGACCAGTAAGTCTGGTCTTTTTTGTGGGTTTGAATTTTGTTCTACATTTTTCTCCAGCTTTGTCTGGGACCCTCTATTGTGATCCCTGTCAAAGCAGTCAGTAGTGGTAGCCAGACACCATCTAGTTATGCTGAACTCAGTCTGGTGGAGGCTGTGGTACTTGTGGTCCATTAGTCCTTTGGACTTATCTTTCCCTTTTGTCTTTGGTTTTCTTCATTCATCCTTGCTCCTGACTGGGTGAGACCAGTGGGGTATCTTATATGGCCACTCAGCAGCTTTTAAGACCCCAGATACTACTCACCAAAGTAGAATGCAGAACATTTTCTTTATAAACCGTGTTATGCCAATCGAGCTAGATGTTCCCAGAGAACCATGGTTCCCACAGCCCTCACCCCCGTAATTCAGTTTCTCAGGGAGTTTGGATATTTCTGTGGGACTTCCGTGACCCTGTCCTGCACAAGTTATGTTGGCTTCCCCAGTATTGTGTACTGTCTTACCCTTCACCAAAGTTACCACTTATCTATTGTCTATTAAGTTTTTTTCCATCCCCACTCCTCCCCTCCCTCCTAATCATCAAAGATTTTTTCTTTTTGTGTGCAAACTTTTTCATGAATTTTTACAGTACTGGTCTCATACAATATTTGATCTTTTGTGATTGACTTATTTCTCTCAGCATAATGCCCTCCAGATTTATCCATGACCTGAGATGCTTTGCATATTCATCACTGCTCTTTAACATTGTGTAGTATTCCATTGTGTGTATGTACCATAGTTTGTTTATCCATTCATCTGTTGATGAGCATCTAGGTTATGTCTTTTTGCTGTTGTGAATGAAGCTGCAGCAAACATGGGTGTGCATATGTCTGTTCATGTGATGGCTTTTATTTCTCTAGGATATATTCCTGGGAGTAGGACTGCTGGATCATACGGTATCTCTATTTCTAGCTTTCTAAGGAAGCACTATATCATTTTTCAAAATGGTTGTACCATTTTGCATTCCCACCAGCAGTGCAAAAGAGTTCCAATCTCCTCACAACCTCTCTGACATTTGTTATTTTCTGTTTTTTTGATTTGTGCCTGTGGTGCTAAGGGGAGATGTATCTCATTTTGGTTTTGATTTGCATTTCTCTAATGTCTAGTCATCTCGAGCATTTCCTCATATGTCTGTTAGCTGCTTGAATGTCTTCTTTGATGAAGTGTCTGTTCATTTCCTTTACCCATTTTTTAAAATAATTTTTATTGTGCTTTAAGTCAAAGTTTACAAATCAAGTCAGTCTCTCACACAAAAACCCATATACACCTTGCCACATATTCCCAGTTACTCTCCCCCTAATGAGACAGGCCACTCTCTCCTACCACTCTCTCTTTTTGTGTCCATTTCGCCAGCTTCCGACCCCCTCCACCCTCTCATCTCCCCTGCAGGCAGGAGGTGCCAACATAGCCTCAAGTGTCCACCTGATCCAAGAAGCTCACCCCTCACCAGCATCCCTCTCTAACCCATTGTCCAGTCCAATCCATGTCTGAAGAGTTGGCTTCAGGAATGGTTCCTGTCCCGGGCCAACAGAAGGTCTGGGGGCCATGACCACTGGGGTCCCTCTAGTCTCAGTCAGACCATTAAGTCTGGTCTTATGAGAATTTGGGGTCTGCATCCCACTGCTCTCCTGCTCCCTCAGGGGTTCTTTGTTGTGTTCCCTGTCAGGGCAGTCATCTGTTGTAGCCGGGCACCATCTAGTTTTTCTGGTCTCAGGATGATATAGCCTCTGGTTCATGTGGCCCCTTCTGTCTCTTGGGCTCATAGTCGCCTTGTGTCCTTGGTGTTCTTCATTCTTCTTTGATCCAGGTGGGTTGAGACCAATCGATGCATCTTAGATGGCTGCTTGCTAGTATTTAAGACCCCAGACGCCACTCTTCAAAGTGGGATGCAGAATGTTTTCTTAATAGATTTTTATTATGCCAATTGACTTAGATGTCCCCTGAAACCATGGTCCCCAGACTCCTGCCCCTGCTACACTGGCCTTTGAAGAATTCAGTTTATTCAGGAAACTGCTTTGCTTTTGGTTTAGTCCAATTGTGCTGACTTCGCCTGTATTGCGTGCTGTCTTTCCCCTCACCTGAAGTAGTTCTTATCTGCTATCTAATTAGTGAATGTCCCTCTCCCACCTTCCCTCCCCCCTCTCGTAACCAAAAAAGAATGTTTTCTTCTCAGTTTAAACTATCTCTCAAGTTCTTATAATAGTGGTCTTATGCAATATTTGTCCTTTTGCAACTGACTAATTACACTCAGCATAAAGCCTTCCAGGTTCCTCCATGTTATGAAATGTTTCACAGATTCGTCACTGTTCTTTACCCATGCGTAGTATTCCATTGTGTGAATGTACCATAATTTATTTATCCATTCATCTGTTGATGGGCACCTTGGTTGCTTCCATCTTTTTGCTATTGTAAACAGTGCTGCAATAAACATGGGTGTGCATATATCTGTTGGTGTAAAGGCTCTTATTTCTCTAGGATATATTCCAAGCAGTGGGATTGCTGGATCGTATGGTAGTTCTATTTCTAGCTTTTTAAGGAAGTGCCAAATGGATTTCCAAAGTGGTTGTACCATTTGACGTTCCCACCAGCAGTGTATAAGTGATCCAATCTCTCCACAGCCTCTCCGACATTTATTATTTTGTGTTTTTTTGGGTTAATGCCGGCCTTGTTGGAGTGAGATGAAATCTCATGGTAGTTTTGATCTGCATTTCTCTAATGGCTAATGATCGTGAACATTTCCTCATGTATCTGTTAGCTACCTGAATGTCTTCTTTAGTGAAGTGTCTATTGATGTCTTTCGCCCATTTTTTAATTGGGTTATTTGTCTTTTTGCAGATGAGGTTTTGCAGTATCATGTAGATTTTAGAGATCAGGCGCTGATCAGAAATGTCATAGCTAAAAACTTTTCCCCAGCCTGTAGGTAGTCTTTTTACTCTTTTGGTGATGTCTTTGGATGAGCATAGGTCCTTGATTTTTAGGAGCTCCCAGTTATCTAGTTTTTCTTCTACATTCTTTATAATGTTTTGTATACTGTTTCTGCCATGTATTAGGGCTGCTAGATGGGAAGGAGAAAGGAAAGGAGAGAGAGACAAAAAACTAGATTTTAAAAAAAGGAGACTGAAAGGCACACGTGGCTACGTGGTTGTGAGAAAGGAATGGAAGGAACATAGAGAGAGACTAGAAACCAAGAAAAAAAAAAAAGATGCCAGGTGGTTGGGAGGAAGGAAAGGAAGGGAGGTGAAGAGAGACAGGATACAGAGAAAAAAAAAAATGCCCCACAGGAGTCCACCGGAAGTGGGTCCCTAGCTGAGCAGCGCTGCACAGCCCGTCCAGAAGGAGTGAAGATGGTACACAGTGCCAGGTGTTCAGGTTAAAGGTAAGGAAGGAAGGTAAAAAGAGAAAAGAAATCAAGAAAAGAAGAGAAAAAAGATGCCCTGAGGAAGCCCACTGGTGTGGTGGCGCGGACCAGGAAAGTGGCTCCCCAGTGGTGGCTTGGCATTGTGCAGTCTTTCTAGAAGGAGCAGTCATGGCACACGATGCCAGCTGTTCAGGAGAAAAGAGGGGAAGAATAGTAAAAAGAGACAACAAATAGAGAAAAGAAAAAAAAAAAAAATCCCCAAAGAAGCCCACTGGCTTAGTGGAAAGGACCAGGGAAGTGGCTCCCAAGCCACTAGGCACTGCACAGCCTGTCTAGAAGGGGCTGAGATGGCACACAGCGCCAGGTATTCAGGAGACAGGAAAAGAAGGAAAGTAGAGAGAGATGAGAAACTGAAAAATGAAGAAAAACAAAAAGAAAAAAAAAATGACCCCAGGGATCCCACTGGCATGGCGGCAGCGATTCCCCTGCTGAGCAGTGCTTCACAGCCTGTCGAGAAGAAGTGGAGATGGCACACGGAGCCAGGTGTTCAATAGATAGGAAGGAAAGGAGGTGAGAGAGAGAGAAGAAATCAAAAGAAGCCAAAAAAAGCAACAAAAAATGGCATTGAAGGAGCTGCCGGTGTGGGCAGGGCAAATCCAAGCAGCACGAAGCCATCCCCTCCCCTGCTGAGTGACTGCGGCCTGCCGGGAAGCAGCGGAAGCTGAGCAGGGGGATGGAGGGTGGGGGGTGGGAAAGCAAGTATTTTGGTTACCGAGTGCTCTGCCCCTGCTGAGAGCTCCATGCAGCTGCCTTCACATACTCCTTTCTGTAGATCTCAGTAATTTTGGAGTCTAGAATGATAAATCCATGCCGTGTTAGCTGATAGGGGACCTCTACTGTGTATGCTTCCTCGCTCTTTGTTCTCTCAGTTTCTTGTTCCAGTCTGTGCTTGGTTAAGTTCTTTATCTTTTCGTTTGATGCTTAGGGTTCCAGGGTTGACGTTTGTCTCTGTTTTACTTAGTTTTTTGGGCCTTTGCTGTGAAGGGACAGTGTGGTACTTCTGTTTATAGCGCCATGTTGCCTCACCTCTCTCTGTTTTTGTAATATGGCTAATAATGTTTTATAGTCTTCTATAAAAATAAAAACATATTTGAGAATTTTCTATGCCGAGAGATTAAAATATTTTATTTTACTCTTTGTGTAGCAAGAGGCAACAACTTTCATAGACATGAATTGTATTTTCAGGCCTTGAAAAGTTTACTAAGTTAAATAAGGTGACGTTGTAAAAGAGCTATTGTAGTTAAGCACATAGACTATTTTTTGCAGTTTCATAATGCTGCTGTAACAAATTACCATAAACTTAGTGGCTTAAAATAGCATAAACTTATTCATTGTAGTTCTGGAAGTCAGAAATTCGAAATCACCTCCTCTGGATAAAGTCAAAGTGTCAGCAGGGCTGGTTCCTTCTGCAGGCTCTCAGAGGAGAATCCATTTCCATGTTTCTTTCAGCTTGTGGCTCCTTCTTCCATCTTCAAAGTGTGTCACTTTAGTCTCTGCTTCCATCCTCACATCGCCTTCTCCTCTGACCCTGACCCGTCCCGCATTCCTGATATAAGGACCATTGTGATTACACATGAGTCCGTGGATGGTGCCAGTGGTGAAGGTGCTTGGCTGCTAACCAAAAGGTTGGAGAATTGAGTCTACCCAGAGGCACCTTGGAGAAAAGATCTGGTGATCTACTTCTAAAAAATCAGTCATTGAAAACCCTGTGGAGCACTGTTCTCTGACATACTTGGAGTCACCATGAGTCACAATTGAGTCAGTGTCAACTGGTCCTGGAGATTACATTGGACCCACCCAGATAATCTTCCCGTCTGAAGATCCTTAACTTAATCATATCTGCGAAGTCCCTATTGCCATGTAAGTTAACATTCGCAGGTTCTGGTGATCGGGGGCCACTATTCAGCCCACCATATATAGTGATGTATTCATGAGCTTCATCGTTCAGTTTCCTTTGTGAAGAAAATGACTTTCCCCCATCTCTTGGTGGGCCCACCTTTCATCCCCCAGATTCGTGTAAGCTGTCAGGTTTTCTTCACAGTAGTGCTTGACTTCTGGGTCCTGATTCACTGGGATTTTTGTCTGGGTTTGATGAAGGGTGTAGGTGTATGTACGAGAGATTTTCATTATTCACAGTGGGGAGAAGTGAAGTTTATATTGCTGGCCTCCCAGATTCTATATATTGATATTATGATTAATAGTTTTTGACACAGAACTATTTTGAAATATGAGTCTTTCATGACGTATTTTGACAGCAGCAATGTCATTCTTTTAGCTGCTCTAACAAGAGTAGCTTACAGGCTCTACTGTCTTTATATTCCATACCCAGGTAATCAAGCAAAGATGTCATGCCCAGAAATATCACTAAATGTTAACGACAAAGTCTCTTTAAAATAATCTTGTTCAGAGGATCTCTTAACTCACAGTTTTGAAACATACATTTTTTTAAAAACAGGGAGCCCGAAGTTATTTTTTTCTTTTTCAGAGATGCCAGATGGATGTTGAATGAAGTCCAGTTTTTAGTTTCTTTGGATAATTTGTTGAATGTGTGGTGGTGGTTTGGATTTGATCAGTATGTCGAGTGTGCTCTTCCTCCTCTGGTTCCCCACAGCTACCCACCCCCTGGCATAAACGTGGTTGCCTTGGTACCTGTTCCTGAAGGATGTCCGCAGTGAAATTTGGTTGTTTAAAATAGCTCAACTTGTCATCTAAAAGTAGAAGTTATTAACAGGGTGCTGTTTGCTAGTGGCGTCTTAGACACTGTTTTAACATTTTTCCTATTTTATCACTTTACGCTTAGTGTTTACTCATTTCACCACTGGAAATTTTAAGGCCTGGTTCATGGTGTGGATCTGGGGAGAAAAATGCCAAAAGTGTTCCTTACAAGGCTCTGGAAATTTGTGCCAAAAAAAAGTGATCCGAGTTGGACACTTTGTACATTTGTGTTGTTGCTGTTAGGTGCCATCAAGTTGTTTTCAACTCATAGCGACCCCATGTGGCAAAGCAGAGCTGCTCCGTAAGGCTTTCTTGGCTGTAGTCTTTATGGGAGCAGATTGCCAGGTCTTTCTCCCACAGAGCCGCTGGGTCGATACGAGCTGCCAACCTTTTGGTTAGCAGCAAAGTACTAAGTGGCTGCGCCATGTGTATTTTTAGAGAAGTGAGATTTGGAATTCCAGTTCCATTATTAGTTTGCCTGATCAGTAGTGCTGAACCACGGGATTTGTGTGTTTGCGTTTGCTGTCCCCAGGGTTGAACAGCCTTCTGCTGTTTCTAAGGAAACTGAATTATAAAATTCCTGCTGGCGTCTTTTTGAACTTTGTTGTTAGTGGCCATTGAGTTGGCTCTGACTCAAGACAACTCTATGTATACCAACGAAATTTTGCCCAATCTTGCACTATCTTCATAATAATTGGTATGCTTTAGTTCATTGTTATGGCTGCTGTGTGTCCTACGTGTCTTCCAACCTAGGACATCATCAGGAAAGATGCTAAAAAAGGACATCACGTTTGGTGGAGAGTCAGTGAAAACAAGGGAAACCCTCAGTGAGACGGACTGACACATTAGCCACAACAATGGACTCAGATTTACCAGTGATCATGGTGATGGCACGATACCTGGCAGCATTTCGTTCTCTTATACATTAGGCTGCCATGGGTTGCCGCTTCCTCGGTGGCAACTAACAGCAGTCCATCTTGGAGGCTCACCTTCCAGCACCATATTGGATGATATTCTATTGTGATCCATAGGGTTTTCATTGGCTAGTTTTCAGAAGCAAATAACCAGGCCTTTCTTCCTAGTTTGTCTTAATCTGGAAGCTCTGCCAACTCTGGTCTCTGGTGACCCTGCTAGTATTTGAAATACCCATGGCATAGCTTCCAGCATCAGGGCAACATGCAAACAACCATAGTACCATGAACTCACAGACGTGGTTTCAGACTTTAATTGGCCTTTAATGTGATTTTGAATTGGTAAAGGGCACGTATTTATCTTAAAAAAGGTAGGGTGGTTGTTTTTTGAATTTGATGTAAAAGTTGATTACAGTGCTTTGGGAGGATTTGTATCCTCTCAAGTTATCTACTACATGTAATTATAAAAAAAGATGCAACCAAGGGGAACATCGTCCCTCTTCCCACCCAGGTGAGCTGACTTAAAGTCTGTAGCTGTCACTGAAGGTGAGAGGGTAACATTGTGTTCCTTTGCTAGTGGGCGTCTCTGCAAAAACCACCAACTGGTAGCTTGTGTTGTGAGAAATGCACATTAATTAGCTATTTGAAACTCTTTCCTCATTAACTCCAGGCAAATTGTTAGAGAAAATCTTCTGGAGTTCAGAGTGTTGGTTTTGATAAAGAAGAAAAAGTTTAGTAGTATGTCATCTTGGTTGTCAAACAGTCGAATCATATTCAGTTCATTATGGAGTAGTGGATCCTGTTTTGTCGTTAAGAAGTTGATCTTTCTTGAACCTAGTAGTCACTTCCTCTAGTGAGCACGGAGAGTTGATAGTGAAGTTTATTTTTAGGTATATTTAAGTTCGTAGATGGAGGCAGGTAGGGGTGGTGAGCACAAGGAAGAGGAGACCGTTTATTTGTACCAATTTATTCAATTTGGAAAAATATTATATTGATATTTGTCTTAGTTATCTAGTGCTGCTATAGCAGAAATACCACAAGTGGTTGGATTTAACACACAGAAATTTATTCTTTCACAGTTTAGGAGGCTATTGTTGTTGTTAGGTTCCATCAAGTTGGTCCTGACTCATAGCAACCCTATATTCAAGAGAACGAAACACTTCAAAGAGGCTAGAAGTCCGAATCCAGGGAGCCAGCTCTAAGGAAAGGCTTTCTATCTGCTCTGGGGGAAGGTCTTTTTTTCCTTTCAACATCTGTGGGCCGGACATTCCTTGGAGATCTTCGTGTATCTTGGGATTAATATTCCCCTGGGTCTAGGAGTTTCTTAGCACAGGGACCCCGGGTCTAAAGGATGTGCTCTGCTCCCGGCTCTTCTTTCTTGATGGTAGTGAGGTCTCTCTGTTCGCTGCTTCCTTCTCTCTCCTTTTATCTGTTGCAAGATAAATGGTGTGACTCAAGCAAGAGTGTGACTTGAGTAAGGGTGTGACATGAGTCACACTCTCTTCTAAGGCTGTGACTCAAGATACACCCTGTACTGATCCTGCCTCATTAATATATAGACATTAGGATTTAAAACATATCACAAAATGGAGGATAATTACATCAGATCACAAAAATGGAGGACAACCACACAATATTGGGAGTCATGGCCTAGCCAAGCTGACACATATTTTGGGGGAACACAATTCAATCCATGACATTATTAATAAAAATAATTTGCTTTTTTTTTTCCCTCAAAAATTAAAGCATTCAAAAAGTTCAAAAATTTTACTCAAAGTCTCACCACCTTGAAATTATGTTATGGTGACCATTGTTCAAGATATCTCACTGACATAGACAGAAGGGTTAGTTGGAAGGAACAATACTGATAAAAATCCCTATTAAAGAGGCATAATATTTTTTACAGTAGTAAATTTTATTTGAATTTGAGAGGAAAATCATATAAAGAAATTAGTGAAGTTTTACTCCGTCTGCCCCAGAAATATTAAAGTATTAATTCCTAAAGATTGCTCTAAAGTGAAAATAAAAATTCTGGACAACACTGAGATGAGATAGATACACACACACATTATACTGGGGGGTTGCTATGAGTCAGAATCGACAGCAGTGGGTTTGGGGTTTTTTTGTACATATGAAAGAACATTATAAAAATACACTTTTTTTTTTTTTTTGGAGCAGTTTTAGGTTCACAGAAAATTACACAGGAAGTGCAGAGAGTACCCATACTGCCCCTCTCCCCCCTGCACATTTTCTCCTGTTATTAACATCTTAGTTTAGTGTGATGTATTTGTTACAATTAATGAACCTATGTTGATACATTATTATTAACTGAAGTCCATAGTTACATTAGGGTTCATTGTTTGTGTTGTATAGTTCTCTGGATAAAACTGTATCTTAAACTACGTTTTTCAAAATAGATTGATAGCTATTTGATTTATTGCTTTTAGTTGACCAGATTTAATAGTCAAGTGCCTCCCTCCCCTGAATAAGGTTCATTTTGTTATATATCTTGAAATCTTGCATTTTTGAGAATGTTTGTTCCTTTCTTGTTTGCTAGATAATTTGTCTAGGTATAAAAATCTTGAGATCATCTTTTTTTTTCTCTTAGAACTTTGTAGACATTGTCTTTTGGCATTAATGTTGTTAAAAGACATCAGAGTACAACTTGATTTTCCTGCTTACTGAGTTATTTCCTTTTTCTTAATATTTAAAAAAAAAATTTTTTTTCATAGGATTATTTATTTTTCTCTCTCCCTTCCCCCACTGTGGAGCCCTGGTGGCACAGTGGTTAAGCATTCGGCTGCTAACCAAAAGGTCAGCAGTTCAGATCTACCAGCCCCTCCTTGGAAACACTATGGAGCAGTTCTACTCTTTTCTGTAGGGTCACTGTGATTTGGAATTGACTTGACAATGGGCTTGGTTTGGTTTAGGTCCCCCACCATAGTTATTAAAACATATACAGAAAAGTGTATATATCATAAGCTTATAACTCAGCAAATTATCAAAATATAAATCCTCAAGTAACAACTATACAAGTCAAAAAATAAAATAACACCAGAATCTCAGAAGTCCTCCTCAAGCCTCATTTCAATCTTTATGCCTTCGTTTCTGCCCAAAGGTTACCACTAATGTTATTATTTAGCTTTGTTGTTTTTGAATATTATATAATTAGAACCATTCCATATGCATTCTGACTTCTTTCACTGGACATTGTTTTGAGATTTATCCACATTGTTGGATATAGCTACGTTTACTTTATTTTCATTGCTACCGTGATGTGAATTATCAATGTATTGGCCTCAGCTCTCATCTGGCCTACGTATTTGCTTGAGCAACATCTCCCTGACTTTTCAGGCATTGCCCACTTTGGGGCTAACAGTAAAATTAGAGGCTGTCATTGTGGTGATGTTTGGCCACTGCATCCTTTTTCTCATTCCTGTCACTTCCCTTCTGTCAGATAGTAAAGGTTCACCCCTTCAAGTCCTCAACTGTTGTATGCTGTGGAAGAGGGTTTTCTGAGGGTATTCACTACTCCCCCTTTTCTTCCAGCTGCCCTTAGTTCTTAGCACTTCAGCCAGCAACTCTTCGATGAAGCACTTAGGACCCTTACAAAATTCTGTATTGTGTTTGAATTCTGAAGAGGTTTATGTTGAAAGAGTTCTGGTGGTGCAATGGTTAGGCATTCGGCTACTAACCGAAAGGTTGATGGTTCAAGCCCACCCAGCAGCTCTGTGGGAGAAAGACCTGGTGATCTGCTCCCATAAAGATTACAGCCTAGAAAACCCCGAGGGGCAGTTCTACTCTGTCATACGGGGTCATTATTAGTTGAAATCAACTCAGCGTCACCTAACTACAACAACATATGTCAGCTACCAATGTTTTTTCTCATTTTGGTCTCAGTTTCTCTGTATTCATCTAATGTTTGTCATAGTTTGTGGTGCGGAGTGGTGACTTTTTACTTGTTTCATTTAAGAAAGTATTTTATTTCATATATTTTATTCTCTCCCAATAGATTTTAAGGGTCTTCTAATTTCATCCTATTTAACTGGATATCTTATAACTTATCTTAGGAATAAGTACTTTTAAAATCTAAATCTGTTAGTGCGAAGATTAACTAATATGGGAAAGTACTGGCTCTCATTCTTTTCCCACTTTTATCACCCCAGTATTGCACTCTCCACCGTTCTGAATTCACCTTTTCTTTTTTTTGCAGGCCTGTCTCTCCACTGTCCTGTTTAGCCCTGACACCTGCCAACCTAGCTGAAGCTTCCCATTTTTCTTTGAGGCCAGTTAACTCAGACAAGTCCTTTAACCAGAGGGGGTAAATTATAGTATGAGGCTAGCTTTATGTTCCTTTATAGGTTTTTAATATCAGGGATGGAGAATTATTGTATGCTGCCTTGGAGTATGAGCCTAATATTATCATTTATCATCACAAAGTATCTGAAAACTGCCATCAGACCGCCAGTTCTTATGCTTCATTGAGCTGTAGTGAGGTGCTTTTTTGTTCTAGTGTGTAATTTGGTGCCAACATGGCAGCCCCCAAAGATACAGCTGTAACTTTTAAAAAGGAAATTTATTTCTTGAAAAAATTAGACATAGTTTAAGGATCTAAAATGACAGCATCATTTTCGAGAACACATTTTATCTAGAGGATGAAAAAGTATTGACTATTATATAATTGAAGAGAAATTTAACCTTTATGTATGTATGTATCCTTTTCTTTCCAATACATCTATACTCCTAGAGCCTGGGCCTGTCTAGATAACCATGGTCACCCATATTTGAAAGTGCCAGTAAGAATAATGAAGTCAGATTGCCATGCGTTCTACTCCTGTAGCTCAAATTCTATCAATTATATAATAAATCATATGATATATATATAAAATACAGTAGTTTGAATTATATAAAAATAGTGGGCTTTTCAGATAGTTTGATTTCCCCTCACCTCTGTCATCCAGAATATTATCTATTTGGCCCTTCTGTAAATGTTACATAGGCCCATTTCTTGAAGACACTTAATTTTAATTTTGAAATTTTTTACTTCTGAGCTCTAACTCTGTATCCCCAACTTAGCTAGTCCTTTCATTTGATGTTCCGGTTTATTCAAGTGATTGGTGGGTATTTCCACTTTGATGTTCCACAGGCAAATAGCATTTAACATGCTTTAAATTGTGCTCATTTGGTGCTTTTTGTGAAGTCTGTATTTAAGTTGCTGACATCCCCATTCATGGATTTATTGTTTTCATTATTTCATAGCATGTACAGATAAAACCTAAGCTCCTTAGTTAGCATGGCTTATGAGGCCTTTAATGATCTAGGCCTTGCCTACATCTGCAGACTCATTTCTCATTCCTTTCTGTTTTCACTGTGCTTTTTGCTTCCTGTGATTTTCCCCTCTGCCTGGAAACTTTATTTACCAAGATCAGGTTGTACATCATCTCCACTGGAAAGTCATTCCTGACCTTGTTCCCACAATCTCCTCTCTGGATCAAGTGTCCGTTGTGTTCTGATTATCTCTCTTTTGGATATCAAAAACTTACATACACCTTGCGACGTACTCTCAGTTGCTCTCCTCCTGATGAGACAGCCTTGCATATCGATTTGAACCATTAGATCATGAGCTCATTAGGAATAGTCTCTTCATCTTTGTGACAAGAGCTGTTTCTGAACAAATATTTATTGAATGAATAAGTACCGTTTAACCAGAACCGTCTATTGAGGGAAGACTTTCTACTGTTCCAGATACTCAACCTTTCAGAAAATGAAGAGGAAGTGGCATATAAGATAACTTCTAAAAACCAATGTGATGTCTGGGATTTTGTGTGTTTGCTCACATGTGTGTACATGAGAGTGAGATGCTATCCTTAGAGTAATTTATTTTCTATATAATGTACTTAATAATATGAAAAACTCTACTACATGAGAAAATGTTTAGCAAGAATTGAAGGGGATTTTTCTGCTTTACCTGAGTCAACTATAAAATTAATAGGACTTTTTTTATTCCCTAAACATTCTTGTCAGGGTTATACATGGTATTATGAACTGTGAGATATTAAAATATTATCTATATTGACACCCATTATCTGTAACGATTTAGTGATTTATACATTTCTATTTCACATTTAATTTCTATTTGATATTTATATTTATAGACGTATTTTGGAAGCATCTATGTGTATTCGTTACCCAGGATATTTAGTATGATAAACTATATGTTTTATATCATAACCGTGGTTATGTACTGCTTTAGAGGTATCAGTCAGTTGCCCTAAGCCCAACACACATCAAAATATGTTTATCATTTTCACTGTCATTCTTTTCTTTAAAAGGGAAGAGAGGGGGAAGGAGGAAAGATAAAAAAAAAAAAAAAATTGGAGGAAGAAAAGAGAATGAGTAAATAGGCAAACCCTGTCTCCTTTAAAAAAAATGTGAAAAACACACATAGAGGGACCAAACCTCATTCCATTTGAGAAGCGTGGTTGTTGCTAGCTCCTGTCTAGTTGGTGCTGAGTCACGGTGACCCCACGCACAACAGAGTGAAATGCGGCCCCGTTCTGTACCATCCCTACAACAGTTTATAGATCAGATATGGATTTTCATTGGCTGATTTTCAGAAGTTGATCACCAGGCCTTTCTTCCTAGTAGGTCTTAGTGGAAGCTCCATTGAAACCTGTTCGGCATCATAGCAATATGTAAACCTCGTGAGGTGCACTGGCCGAGAATTGAACTCATATCTCCTACGTGAAAGGCGAGAACTCTATCACTGAACCACTACTGTGCCCGTTATTTGAGAAGTACTACCCCTACTTTGTGCAAGACACTAAGGAAAGAAAAATAAGACAAAATTCCTGTCCTCAGCAAACTCACAATTTAATAAGAGATGCTGAAATGGAAAGTTTGGCGGTCATGTAGCGGGAGTGTAGACACAGCAGTCTGTGCTACAAGACAGGCTTGGAGAAGGCTTCAGGGAAGGGCCGTAAGAACTGGGCCCTCATGGATCATTTGGTAATAGTTACTGAGTGCCTGCTCTGCCTGGTATATAAGACCATCATGGCCTCTGCCTCCACGTAGCCAACCGTGGAGTTGGAGAAATAGACCACCCCCCCAGAAGAAAAAAGGAAACAAAATAATTACAGAATATATACGTACCGCAAAACGAATAGAGGACAGAGATAATGGTGACCAGATTTCGGTGGAGAGGTCAAGGCAGGCCTCTCTGAATAGGTGACATTTAATGAGTTCTTGTTTGTCAGGGAGAGAGAAGAGAGGGCGTGTGGGCAGGTACAGGAGCAAGGAAGGCTACGGTATGTTTGGGTTATTGCAAGTGAGCCACTGGGTCTGGCAAATATAGTGTCTGATGAAAAATGACTGGAAAGGTGGGTCATGATCATACTGGGAATGACCGTTTATGATATTGTTTTTAAAGTACAATTGTTCAGAAATTTAAGCCATGATTCTGACCACTTAAGGGGCCTAGTCTGTTTATTTTAGATTTTACCATGTAATATTTTAAATTTATAGCATCAGCTTAGGGGTCTTGGTTCTTGATTAGCAATAGGTTATAGGATACCATTTGTTCATATTTGTTAATGTCAAATAGAAAAATAAAACAGGTGTCATTGAGCCAATTCTGACTCATGGCAACCCCATGTATGCCAGAGTAGAACTGTGCTCCATAGGGCTTTCAATGGCTGATTTTTCAGAAGTAGATCTCCAGGCCTTTCTTCTGAGGAGCCTCTAGGTAGACTTGAACTTCCAGACTTTCAGTTACCAGGAAAATGCATTAAACTTTTGCACTACCCAGGGACTCCAATGTCAAATTACTGCCAAACAAAATGGTTTCCCTTGTGAATATCCTATCTAGGTCTTCAGATTGTGAAAATTAAATGAAATGATATATGTGAAGAATGTATAAAATCTCACTGATATATAAATAATTTTACTGCTTAAAGTTATTATTTTGTTAAAAACATTTTTGCCACTAAAAAGATATTAATTCTGTTTCCTTTTTTTGATATCAATTTTTATGATAATGATACGGAATATCAAGATAGGCTAAAATTTGGGAATTGACAGTAGCAAGCTGAGATTTCAGGAATGACAGTGCTGCGTAGAGCAGTCGCAGTCAGAAGGGCTGTTTAAAACTGCCAGTGCCTGAAGCCAAGTCAGGGCTTGGATAGGTTGAGGCTCTTTTTGTCATTAAGTCGAGCCTCTGAAACACCTTCATGTGTTAAAAACCATTTTGTGTATGTTGATTTTTTTTTTCCTTGAGTAGAGTATCATAGTACTTTTTTCTTTTTGTTACTGTGGCAGTATTTCATATTTTTAACCCAAGACAGTTGGCTTTCCAAAAATACTGGAAACAAATTCATGATGTCATCATCCTCATCCGCATCCAAAATTGTAGACCTCAATTTTTGCTCTGTTATTTATAGTTAAATGCTTTTTTTTTTTAATTTTAGGGCTAGTAAGTTGTATAAGTGGGAGCCCTGGTGGCGCAGTGGTGAAAAGCCCAGCTGCTAAACCAAAAAAAAAAAAAAAGATCAACTGTTCAAATCTTCAAATCCACCAGCCGCTCCTTGGAAAGCCTATGGGGCAGCTCTCCTCCATCCTGTAGGGTCACTATGAGTTGGAATTGACTTGAAGGCGATGGATTTGGTTTGGTTTTGGAAGTTGTTTGAGTAGATCCACGGGGAGGGGGGTATGCATTTTGTCTTGAGATATATAGTTACTCTGTTTTCATTTTTTTTGTCTTAATGTTAATTTTTTCTTTTTAATATATTGGTTTATATCTTTGTCCTGTGATTGACACTTCGGATTAATACTACACTATAGACTAATGCAGGTGCATATTTGCCTTTTTCACTTGTACTGAAAATACATATATATATTTCTAAAATTAGAAATCTATAAATTTTTTCTACTTTTTTTTTCCTACACTTTTTTTCTGCTATAGTATGTTGTTTTTGCTTTTATTGGCTTCCCCAGGCCCTGAAATAGTATGTGTATATGTGGGTATGTGTATGTATGTGTGTGTTTACATACATGGCCACATGGAAATATGGCATTCAGCTCTTTGTAGTTTTCTTTTCATTTCACCTTACCTCTGAGAAATTATTGTTAAACCAAAAAACAAGTGAAAATAGCTGTCACCCAAATGGATCATTAATATATCACCTGAAAACATTTGGAATTTTTTTTTTTGCATGAATAATTTTGAATATACTGAAAATTAAATTATGGTTGTTATGGTTTTTCAAGTAGACTTAGCACTTGTGTCACTCAAACTTCTTAATTAGCGCATATTTTATGACATAATAGCCACACCCTTACCCTTTCACAGCCTCAGCAGAGAGTGCAAGTCGGGGCACCGAAGTAATAAAAATATAAGCTCTAGAGTGAGAAGCAAAGCCGAAACAAGCCATTTTTACATATAACTTAAGTTTAGGTTCTGTGTAGTAGATTGATCCCTTACTTAACCTTTAATAAAATTGGATTCAAGGGTATTTATATATAAATAAAAAAATAAAGTTAATTTCATTTCATGCTTCCATGTGAGCCAGTGCCTGGTAATGTCTTACAACGAACATTTAAACTTCAGCATTAGTCCTGTTGGCTGAAAATCGCCATACTTTTTTAACAACTGTTTTTTTGAGGTTAGCAGGTAAAAAGGTAAATTGTTGCCATTTGGGAAGGTTATTAAGGTTATTATTATTATATAATCATATTCAGACTGCTGGAATCAGGTTATCACCTATGAAGTCATCTAAGAAATCACTTTTTTTCCCCATATTTGGAAATTAAAATTTACAAAAATTGGGATATGTTTAAGACTCCCGTCTCCACATCTGCCATCTCCATATACTCCCAACTCACTTATAAAGGCTGTTTAGATGTTATGTGGCTAGATTCCTTCTATAACAACATTACAATTAGTATATTTGATCACCTGGAATCTCAAAGTATGGTTATGGATGTTTGGTGAAAGGGGAGTAGTTATCACAGACAGGCCTCAAATCTGCTTGTCAGATCTAACCAATGCCTTCATATGGTGCTCATATCATGCCACAGGGAGAGATGGGGGTGAAGGGGTGATGGTGTGCACAGAGGCATAGCTCATGCCCACCTTCCGCAAGAAAGCAGCGTTCCCCAAGAAAGCAACATTTTAAAACTATCAGAAACATGTTAGGCCTCTCAGAAGTGCTTATGATCAGCCGTGTACCTTGTGAAACATGAGTCATGGCTATTTCTCTGCACTAGTATAAAAATTTCCATTAAAAAAAAATAGAGATAGATTAGAATATACCATCCCAATATCCAAGAGCTCTAAGCCTTCCACAAAACATTTTGGTCCTGCCACACTCTGGAGGCATTAGTGGATCACTGGTAGCGTTCTCACCTTCCATGTGGAGCCCTGGGCCTAATTTACAGCCAGTATACCTCATGTGCAGTCACATGTCATCGGAGACTTGTGTGTTGTTATGATGCTGAACAGATTTCAGCTGGGCTTTCAGACTTCCTGGAGCCATAGAGGTTGGGTGAACCCCCAAAACTATTGCCCTGAGATAATCTTTAAATCTTAAACCTAAAACCAAAACTATCCCCTGAAGTTGTCTTAAAACCAAACAATAGTTTAGCTTAACTAGTAAAAAATGTCTGCCTTGAGCATTGTACTGTTTTATGAGCTCTCTGTTTGGGATCAAATTGACAACAGCAAGTAGAAAGATCAGACAGGAAACTTAGGGGACAATGAATTTCTGTTAAGGGGGAGGAACAGTTTGGAAAAGGGGGATGAGAATGATTGCACAACTTGATGAATATAATCAGTATCACTGAACTGTACATGTAGAAATTGTTGAATTGGTGTATGTTCCGCTCTCAACAGCAACAAATAAAATGTTTTTTTTTTTTTAATTGCCATATTAATGAAAGTCTGTGTACCTTATACATTACCCTGCCAGGGTGTTTTAATTTAAAAAGAAAATTCCTGGAGGCAGCAAGGCCTTGAACATGAAGATAATGTTTCTACTGATGGAATTCTGGGCCCTGTGAAGAAGTTGAGGGGTGTATTTTTGTGTATACCTCCCCAGTGTTCCGTAAACCATGTTACATTGTTGAGTTTTCCCATGATATCTCAATTTTTTTTTTTTTTTTTTTTTTTTTGCAGTAGGGTGAAAATGCTTAAGTGTCATATATTGGGAAGACCAAGGGCTTTGGAAAAGCCAGAGAAATTGGTCTTTCAATCCCGTCGCTGCCACTAGACCTTGAGTATGGGTCTTAACGTCCCTGAACCTTAGTTGTTCCTTTTTTTAAATGAGATAATAATAATAGCATCCATACAAGATTTTTGTGACTCCTTGGAATAGCATATGCAAAGCTCCTGAAACATCTGGTACATAATACACGCTCAACAAATAATAAAAATGTTCAACAAATAATAGTATAATTATGGTGATGTTAATGACAAGTATGCATTGGTTCATGGTTTTTTTTTTTTTTTAATGTCCTTAATAGAAAAAAAAATAGAGCTAGTAATAAAAACAGTTTCCATCAGGTAGATTCTGACTTACGGCAACCCCATGTGTATAAGAGTAGAACTATGCTCCATATGGTTTTCAATGGCTGATTTTTTGGAAATAGATCGCCAGGCCTTTTTTCCAAGGTGCTTATGTGGACTCAACTCACCAGCCTTTCAATGGCTTGAGCCCACCAGTGGCTCTGTGGGGAGAAAAGAGCTGGTGATTACTCCCATAAAGATTACAGCCTAGAAAACCCTATGAAGAAGTTCTTCTCTGTCATACGGGGTCCCTATGTGTTGGAGTCAACTAGATGGCATACAGCAACAGCAGAGGACCGTCAGAGTTCTTGAGTGCTGCAAACAGTTAACACACTTGGCTGCTAACCAAAAAGTCGGAGATTTGAAACCACACAGAGGTGCCTCGGAAGAAAGGCGAGATCTTTAGAGGGAAATGATGTAAAATGCTGTTTTTCTTCATTGGAAGACTTCTCAAACCGTTTACATCCGCATACATGTAAATCTAGACGTTGCCTTTGTTGGAATCATATGGCAGTTTTTTCCAAACGTTTTTATTTAAATTGTACTCTTCTCCTGACTAGGTCAGGAGACTAACAATTTATTCGAGCATGTATCAAAAGGCAGCACTGCATTGTACATATTAAATGAACACAACGCCCATTTTAAAAACACGTTGCCAGGAAGGCTAAGCAGACAATTGCCAGGATGACAGTAAGGGGCTGGACCCTCCCTGCAGAATGAGGGAAGAGCTGTCATGAGCCACACCAGCCTCCTTTGATTGCACTGACGATGCACAGGAGACTCAGCCTCCAAGCCAGGTTCTCAGCCCAAGTAAGGCTTTAGAGAGCGCCATCTAGAAAGCAGACAGAGAGGGAACTGGCCACCAGTAGGATGATGCCATTTCAAGTAAGATATACTCCCTTGTACTAATTAGTGTGCATCATGTATTTTGAATTTGTTTTTGACAATTTCCTTTTCAGTGTACTTTTCTTAATTAATTAATTGTAAAAATGTTTGTAACAACATAGAATTCTGTAAAGAGACAATTAGTAGTTTACCCCTTTGTTCGGCTTGTCCCAATGCCTGTACCACTTAATTCCACTTCTTTGAGAAAAACAACATTGACAAGGTGATATGCAGCCTTCTTTTTTCTTTTTGTTTTTTATATAAACATGTATTTGTGCACATACGTGGGATTTCTTTTGTATTTTTTTCAAATTCAGATCATGGCAAACAGTGTATCCCCCCTCCCCATTTTTTTTTTTTTTTTTTTAGCTATAGTATAGACCTCTTTCCAGGTCAGTATATACAAATAAATCTGTTTGAATTGTTGTAATAACTGAATGACATTTCACAGTATGGCAGTAGCATACATTATTCTACTTATCCCCTGTTGGTGGGCATTCAGGTTGCTTCCAGTGTTTTATTACTATAAACACTTGCTATTACAATATCAATATAAGTATCATTTTGCAGGCCTTATTATCCTGTAAAGCGTGTTGCCAAAGAAGGGAAAAGTAGGAATCTTCCGTAATTAGATATAATCTATAGTCATGCGCATCTATAACTAGCGACCCGGTCCCTACTATGAGAATTACAGAGACTGAAGAGTAGACTGTGCCTTTAGATGTGAAGCAGCGCTAAACATGGCTTTTATTTTGTGTTGGAGTCATTTGTGGTTATTGTCTATGTGTGGCTTCACTTCCTCTCCCATACTGCCCCACCTAGATCCCTGGCTGAGTCAATCAGTTATCTGTGTTTGGCAAAACTAGGCTGCTAATGATGGACAACCCAATCAGCCATGCTTTGCTAGTTTTACCTTGTTAGACTTATATTTTTATGAGTAAAAGAGCCTGCCTTTTAGAGGCATTAATTTAAAAAGCTCTCTATGGTATTTTGAAAGTATGAACGGAGAGACCGCGGGTTTGATGATATGAGAAATTTGACCAAATCCCCTTGATTGCTTAATATAAGTAACAAATGGTGCTCCTGACCATGTTTCTTATTTTGAGTACTTGGAAAGACTTCCTACCATGTGATTATGGAAACAACCAATTGCCATAAGTGAAAATGAGCATGCTTCTCAATGGGGCCACAGCTGCCTATTGCATTCAATCACATTTCTAAGCAGCAAGGAGAATGATTGTTCTACATGATTTAGTGTTTACAAAATTGCACTTGCATGGGAAAGCTTACTGTACCACAGGCATTGGGAAGCAGCATATGTGGTTCTTTTGCAGGTAATAAAATGGAAAATCCAATTTGCAATTGCAGAATAAGCCTCTGAGTGATATATGATCTTCATAGCAGCTTCGGTCAGAGGGTCACTGCTAATCACGGTGCTGGCTGGCTTCCCCTGTGGCCGATGCCTTCTGACTGAAGAGCGAGCAGTGTGAATCTGTGTCTGGGAGCCAGCCAGCGTGTCTGTAGATGCACCGCTTTCGAGCTTATTAGATCCTCTTTGTCACAGTGCTTTAATCCTGCCGCCTGATCCTTGTTACAACACCACCAGTGCGCCACTCAGCCTTCTAATAAAGAAGATGGGTGAGGACTTCTAACTAGATTCACTGAAGCGTGCAGCAGTTAGGGTGCTTGCAGCCTGACTGACAGTGGGGTGAGATGCTTCCTGCATGTTATTACTTAAAAGAGAACCTCCTTCAGACAGCTGACAGATGAGCTGTGCTGAGGTAATGGTAACTTGTTGCTAGGCCAGTATGAGATGGGTGTCATCTCTTCACACAATATAATGGTCTAGCTTTACTCTAATTATATTAACCCTCTCCTGAAATGGCTGCATTCCAGGCTGGCGCGGACTGAGGTAAGAGATTCAGAGACGAATCACTGGCTGGGAGGATCACAGCTGCGCAGAAGCAGGTATTGTGTAATCTGCCAGTGACATTAACGTGAAAAAAAAAAAAATAAATAAGTACACCCTATTACTCCAGTCCCCGATTATAACTCCGAAGAGTCAGTTCTCCATTTGGCCAGTGTCACCTGTGATAGTTTCTTCCTTTGAGGTTTGCCATGGATATTAAACATAGTTTCCATGGTTCTTTGTTTAAAGGAGAGAACAGCAGCAAACAAGAAACTATTGTTGTTGTTTTTTTTTTGTCCCCCCCGCCCCTGTAAACCTGAATCGTTCTTTCCTATTAGGCTCCCCAGCACCTGTACATTTGATTGAGTAGCATTGTTTTATACTAAAATAATCAAATGGGGTGGGGGGTGGAAGGAATAACCCACCCCACCCCCGCTAGGGTGTGCGGATGGTTTTGAAGAGATGTAAATGAATATGCTCTTGAATAGCTCATGGTTCTTTCTGTTTACCAGACTTTCAGATATCAGTATAAGACTCCTTTTCCCTGAAGGAAATGGGTCTCGTTGTCATCCAGTGTCTCCCACATGCACCAGTTAGCAGAAGTCATTAGCAGTCCTCCGTGCCTCTTCCGTCTGCATTGACAGCATCTAAATGGAGACATCGCTTGGGACTGACAGATCTCTAGGGGTTACAGGCTTCAAATAAAAGAATCCAGAGGTCACAGCTGACCTTTCTTGGCATTATTGCCCTAGGTCTGTCTTCTGCATGTGGCATTTAGGGACCATAGAACTTTAGTACATTATTTTCAGATAATTAGCGTTAAAAAAAGACTGCAAGCTTAGCAAGAGAGTGTTAATAAATTAACAAGAGGCTGTGTACATTCCCCAGTGGGCTTGTAACTTGGTAGTGGTGAAATGTGGGATCTTCTTTCCCATAGGAATACGTACCTTTACCTTAAGTTCAAGGATAGTTCATTAAAACCTGCTTTGTTCATCATGTAGATGGAGTTTTGGATTATTGGTGCAAGCCTTGGACCTTGGCTTATAATGCAACCTAGGAGAAAGAATGAGTCTTTTTCACCTCACTGTTGGGTACACAGTCGTCCCTAGGCAAATTTTGAATAGCTGAGGCTCATTTATGGTGTCCAGACCATGACCCTTTTCTCCTGGTCCACTTCATTTTCACGCTGAATGGTGGTCCTGAAAATACAGTGCTCTGTGCTCCAAACATAGCTACTTTCCTTCCTCTTCTTCCCAAAGGAAAACATTGTATTCCCTTGCTCCCCATCTGAACCAGATGTTAAGAGGAAACCAATCTAAATGAATTAGTTCATATTAATGTGTAAATGATGGGAAGTCTTGAGTACTTATTCAACAGATGAAATTCTACCAATTAAAAATTCTGACTGTTTCTGAGTAGGGGTAAAAACGGCATGGGGGCAGTGTCTGACCTCCTCCAGTGCCACAAGGGGGAAGGAGAACCAAGGTCAGCAGCCCAAGGCTGATTCCTAGAAGGCAGAGGTCAGACACGCCTCCTCTCTCTGCCAACTTTACCAATTCGGACACCAACTGTCTCTCTCACAGCCCTCTCTGCTGGGTTCAATAATTCACTACAGTGGCCACGCAGAACTCCCAGGCCATACTCACAATTTTGGAGTTTATTAGGGAAGTAACAGTAACATTTCAGGCTCAGAAACACTCAGGATATAGTTCTTCATCAGGTTAGCCTCTCCCCACCTGTGTTCGCAGGCACGCCTCTCCCTGGCCCTCAGTCTCTGCCGCCTTCTGCTGCCAGTCTCTCCTTCTTTGGTGGTGGGTTCCTCCTCCGCTCTGGAATTGGTTCTCTTTTAAGGCAAAATTGACCAGTCCCCTTGGATTACTCTATCACAAAGTCCAGCCCAACCACCTGGGTGGGAATTACAAGACCATGGCTAGAAAGGCCACACAAAAGTAATCAATGGTCAGTCACACTTCAATAGGATAAACCAATTTTGGGAGGCAAAGAGAAAAGATATTTTAGGGCAGAGCAGATATTAACAAAGCTATCCCTTTGCTTAGGAATTGCTTCACTTCCTTATACAATTTATGCTTTTCATAGGTTCTGTTTCTTTTTTTTTTTAATCCACTTTGAAATACATATATTTTCCCAACTCTATATGGCTCTATGAGTCTACTCAACTCTATTATCTCTTTTCAACTCCATTCTACACCATTCTACTATTTTTTTCTCATGGTTAATTCCGTGCTGAAGTCAGTGGGTAGGGCCGGGGGCTTGAAAGCAGGAAGATGATAATATGTGAGCATAGATTGTTTATTAGGCTAATGTTTTAAGAAATGTTTGCTTGTCTCCAGAACCTCCACCTCCACATTCTTGGTGAATTTCTACGTCGTGATTACTGTTGCCTGGTGTGTAGGCCCTTCCCTCAATGGCCATGCTTTCTAAGAACCAACATAAACCGGTTGTCCTCCAGTTGATTCCTGCTTGTGGCAACCCCATATATGTCAGAGTCTTCAATGGCTGTGATCTTTCAGCAGTAAATTGCCAGGCCTTTCTTCCAAGGTACCTCTGGGTGAACTTGGCACTTCCACCCTTTTGGTTAGTAGCCTAGTGCATTAACCTTAACACCACCCAGGGATTCTTTCCGAAGAACAATGGGCAACATACACATTTGGGCATAGAAAACATAACACTTCAGAAATACAAACTCGTTTTTAAATGGATGAATTTTTTTTTTTTTTTTCTCAGAAATGTACATTTGATTTTAGAAACGGAAAATTGGGGGAAAGGAAATAATGAGGGAAAGATAATGGAAGAGGCCGTAAAGTACAGCAAACTACATCCTAAGAGGAAGTAAGGATTATAGAGAAATTTAAATACCAGATCGGTTTCATTCTTGGGGTACCAAAAACCCTCTCCTCAAGTAAAGATAAAAATAAAAAGGCATCCTATGTCAACAAAGTCAAACCCAGGTAAGACACCCAGCTAAGCAGAATAACTGCTACCTTTAGATTTTCATTTGCTTTAGGCAGCTTTCTGACTCATGGTTTAGAGACTCAAGCCCATTAATTTCCCAAATGACTTAATATCTGACTAATGATGATATTTAACCATTAATATGAGGAAATTGACAATATTGACAGTCTTGGAGAGAAATGTATCTGCTTATTTTTGTAATTAACACCAACAAATTCTAAAGTAGCTTTGCAAAGACTATGATGAATTAGTCCCTCTTAATATTTAGTAATATTTGTTTTCTTTAAAAAGTATTTTGTGAAATTTAATTGTTTTTATATTGGTCTTTTCTTTCTCCATTTTTCTGAATAGTTACAAGTCCATATAACATAAAGAAGATTGAAAGTATCAATTCTGTTGTTTTAAGAAGAAAGATTGCATCATCTACCTAGAAATTTTCATTTATCTTTCATTGCTGAAACTCAGATCCGCTAGGAGATGGGTTGCTTAATAGTGAACTTGCATCCCAGAGTACAATTTATTATCCTGAATTATTAGTTATAACAAAATTGGTAGTAGAACTTCAGGACAAGCATGTTACTTTGGTTGTCTTGGGAAGAATAATTTCTGGGTGTTTATGTTCAAATAGGTCCCCTGTGTGGCACAAATGGCTAAGCACTCAGCTTTTAACCAAATGGTTGGTGGTTCATTAAACTCACCCAGAGGCACCTCTGAAGAAAGGCCTGGTGATCTTCTTCCAAAAGGTCACAGCCACTGAAAACCCTATGGAGCACAGTTCTGCTCTGAAATGCATGGGTCGCTATGAGTCAGAATCAACTCAACAGCAGCTGGTTTGGTTTATTTTTGTTTGTTTATGTTCAGATAGATTTGAGCTGTGTACCAGGATCCTGAAAATGGACTTCTTAAGTAGGGTTTTGGTTTTTTGTTTTTTTTTAGAGAGAGACCTTCAGTGAGTCTGCTGCCAAATAAAGCCATGTACATCTTTGCTGCTTAACTTCTCTGTTCTTCTCTCTCACCCTTCCATAGGTGAGCGTGTTATAGAAAGTTTGTTCACATACTGTTGTTTTCATTTTTAAGTACACCACACATACATACAAAGTAGACAGAGTGAACTGATCATCACCACAGATGATATCCAGATAGGGTGGTGCCTGCTGGTGGATTTATGCTGCTTTCATTAACTCATCCTTGATTGATCTAGATTGAAATTTAATTTGATTGCCTCGCCAGGCATTGTAGAAAGAATATAAGATTTGAAGTCAGGATCCTTAGGTTCGTATCTCCACGCTGACATTTTTCTGATCTTGGGCATGTGACATAAACTTCCCCAAGTTTCAGTTTCTTCCCCTATAAAGTGATGCTAATGACTGACCTTAGGGGTTGCTGCAGAATTAAATGAAGAATGCTTTCAAAAGGCAATTTGTGAATTGATAAAAGCCTATTGCCAATGAGTCGATTCCCACTCATAGCGACCTATGGGACAGAGTAGAACTGCCTCATAGAGTTTCCAGGGAGCACCTGGTGGATTCAAACTGCTAACCTTTTGATTAGCAGACATACCTCTTAACCACTACGCCACCAGGGTTTCCGTAAACTGAAAAGAGTGGTATACAAATATTAGGTTCTGTCATTACCCTGTTAATGAGGTTCCTTTAGTGCTGATTCTCAGATGTGCTTATGGTACAGGAGTAAAGTAATAATACTTGGACAATATTCTTACCTCTCTTCATTCTTATTTATTTTGGCTCATTAAAAAAATGGGGTTGATCAGATTGGGCAAGCAGTGATATACATTGCCAGGAAGAACTTTCAGGGGGTTCTATTGTTGTTCTATTAATCTTGAACAAGTCTTTATAGTCTCAGTAGCAAATACCTAGAAAAATAAGGCCTATGAACATAGGCAAGAATTTCTTCCAGTTTTTCTTCTCCTATACTCCATTTCCTCTCTTCCTATTTCCTTTTTTTCTTGTTTCCTCCCTTTGTTCTTAATTTCTTACGCCAAGGGACTGTCCTAACATTGTGTACCGGTGGTGACTTGGGGTAAGAGATCCAAGAAAAATGAAATCAAATGGCCCAGGAGGTACTTAGAGTTGTGCTAATAGGGCAGAACATCTTAGACCTGTGTTGGATGAAATGACCTTAACCTTCTTTTTTTCTCTCTCCATCTTTCCAGGAAACTTGGACTTAACTGGTCAGAAGCAGGTATTCAAAGCGGAGAACAATCCCTGGGTTACCCCGATTGCTGACCAGTTCCAGCTTGGCGTGTCCCACGTCTTTGAATACATCCGTTCTGAGACATACAAGTAGTAAGTAGCCTATGATTTTCTAAAATGGTAGGCTGTAGTTTCATAGTATTTGTGTAATGACATGATTTAAAAAAAAAAAAATACCATGTGACATTGTCATGTTAGTGGTAGTTAACTCATAGCATTTTTAAATTTTTTTATTAAAAATGCATATGGTAATTATCCCTTATTCCGAGGTTATTTTAATTGGCATTATAAAATGGAATTTATACCAATTTTGTTTAGAAAAATTTTAAAGTATTAGTTGAATATTCATGGCACTAAGAAAAGTCACTAGACACATTCAGATCAGAGCATATTTTTGTTTTCTTCTTTGAATGCAAAGAATTATAAATGTTATGAATGAAATTGCACCCTAAATAAGCAGTTTATTTATAAAATCGGTAGAGAATACTAGGAAAACATGATTCTATTCTTTGGAAGCTTTTGCTCTAAAGAAATGATAATACCTCTAAGAGGAAAGAAAAGACAGAAAAAAAAGGGGGGAGGGAGGAATCAGTTAACTGAGAGTCACAACATCACAGTACCTCAAGCCCTCCGTCCATGTTAAGGGGAACTGAGGGAAACCATCCCTGTTGTGGCCAGTTGCTGCTGAGTCGATGCCTGACTCACGGCCACCCCATGTGTGCAGAGCAGAGCTGCTCCATAGGGTTTTCAAGGCTGTGATCTTTCAGAAGTAGATCACCATACCCAACTTCTGAGGCATCTCTGGTGGGTTTGAACCACCAACCTTTTGGTTAGTACACCAGTACTTCACCATTTGTGCCACCCAGGGAACCCAAACTATCTCTAAACCTTAGTTACCCCTCCCTCTTTCTTGCTCAGCGTTTCAGGATTGGAAGGCATTCTGCCACCCCGGTCTGCTATACATGAACTTAGGAAGAGTTAAGAATACATTACATATGAAAGTGCACCTAATTTTAATTCCATTTTTCCTGACTAAATTGTGAATTTAGGGGTTTTGTATTACTACCAAATTAGGCAATTCATCACCGTTATATGATACTACAAACTATTTGTAATCATTTGAACATGGTTAAGATTCTGAGTAGATGAGGTTTCTTGGCACTGGTTGATTTAATTGATAAGCTGTTTGAAAGGAAATATATGATACGTTTTAATCGGTAACATATTTGATGCATATGTTCTTACCTCTGTTATTAGCAGCCTGTTTTTAAGGTTCGAAGTAATCCCAGCAATTTGCCTGTTAGCTTATTTTTTGTGTGTTTGGTTTCCTCATGGAAAACTGTATTCTCTTTTATACAGTTAAATCAACACTAAACAGGAGATTTAGGAGAGCCAGTGTCCCCTTTCTGTGGAGCCCTGGTGGCACAGTGGTTAAGAGTTAGACTGCTAACCAAAAGGTCAGCAACTCCAATCTACCAGCTGCTCCTGGAAAACCCTATGGAGCAGTTCTACACTGTCCTGTCGGGTTGCTGTGAGTCTGAATTGACTCCACAGCAGTGGGTTTAGTTTTTTTGGTGGTGAGCCTCTGCTGGGAAAATACACTTGACTGAGCTCCTGGGGGCAGGGACATGTTTGTGAATTCTCCCTTCAGTTTTCCCCTCCTGTCCTCCTTGGGAAGGAGGAGAATGTAGGCTACATTCCTTATTTCAGCTTTTCTTTCCTCTTCCCATTCTTACATAGTAGCTATCAAACACTAGCCAAAAACATGGACTATTAGCGAAATAAGACACTAAATCAAACTTAGTGTTTTTTTTTTTAAGTGTTTTAAATGCCACCATTATGCTTTGCCAGAGTAGTATATGTTGATTTTTTAAAGCTAATGTCCTCTTTTATATGAATACATATGTATTAGTGTATCCTCGTGTAACTAGTACACAACTTATTTCTTTAATTTTTTAAACCAGCACTTCACAGAGGACTTTTAGTATCCTTCCAAACGATCTGAGAAAAATACTATTCTAATTAGCAGGTACTTGGACACTTTTTAGAAGCTGTACATGTGGTGGCCTCCAGAGAGGGCAGTTTAGTCATTAAACTCTTATTAAAAAAAAAAAATAAAAATAAGTTTCTGACTCCCGTACTTTAGTCTTAGATCCCCTATTCTAAAACTTGTAATTCCTGATCTTCAATGATTTGTCTCATTTTATTTAATCTTTAGACTGCCATGAACGTATATCTTAAATCGTTTTGGCACAGAAAAAGTCAGTAAGTTCCCCCCCAAACAATTAACCCATTCTCTAAATGAGAACAGTAGAGAACTTATAAGGGTTTGTTCATTTTCATTCATGTCTGTGGTCGACTTTCACAGTGACCTTCATGTTCTAAGCACATCCTCCAAGGCCTTCTGAGTCTAGAGCTGCAACGGGCAGAGGTGATGGATTATCTGATTCACAGGCCCTAATGGACTTCACAAAGAGACACAGACATAGACGCTTGAAGCAAAACAGCGAATTCAGTGTTTAAAAAGAATTAAAATACTTTGAAATGACTTAACTTGATGAAGACGTGAACTTCTGCTGTTCAGCAGGAGGTGGTATGGGTAGGTGTGTCTGGTAGGATTTTGAGGTATAGTTTTTCAGGAGATCATTCTTTTGAGTACATACTGGGTATTAATCATGTCCTTCTCATCAATTCTTATGTGGAGATTGCTCTTTGTTCATTTATCGTAGTTTCCACAAAGGGAACGTATTGGCTCTTGTCATTGCATTGTCCATTATAAGTTATTTCCTCTGTTAGAGTAGAGTAATTTGCTTGGTTGGGTGGTTGAGGATCAGATACTACAAGTGCTTAAGCTTTAGTGATTTCAGACTGCTGTTGAGTTATACAATCACCCTTTAACTCTTTATTTGATGACTGTTATCTCCTGGTTTGACCTCTTTTATTTCTGTGAAGCAGGATTATGATAGACTAGTCACCACTTGTTAGGTTTCCAGAAGGTAGATTTTTCCCAGGAGGGCCAGTCAAGTTGGAGTCCGGATCCTTGACAAGATTCTTTGTGAAAGGGAGTAACTCACACTTTTCACATTTCCGTCAAGGGAGGTGGATAGAAACTGCAAGCCATTTTAAAAGCTGACAAGTTAACTCTTAACAAAAGAAGAGGTTTGACAAATGTTAGGCTGGAAATGTGTTGGCTTGAAAGAGACATTTGGAAAACAGGCATCCTTGCAAAGGCTGCACGTCGTGGAACATCGCAGTCCTGGAGCCTCATTTCCAGGGTGGCATAACTCAGAGGCTGCTTCCCCTTTGTGCTGTCTTGTGGCTTTCTTCTCTGTGGGGAAAGGCTCTATGCTCGCTTGTTTTTAGTTTAGTTTTTTAATCTGAAATGAAGACTGGCCATATTATTACTCATGTTAGTTAATGAAACTATTTAACAAAGTGATGCTTAGTGCATGGTGGGCAATGATGAGAAAAATACTGGAAATTTGTTTTCACTAGAAATCTACCAATTTAAATTATCTTGTTTGATTTGTAAGGAAGAATACCTTTATCTGCCTGTTACTGTTTCTCAAGTTGTGGGATTAAAACTAAGTAATGTTTTCTTTGTTTCTGCACTGTGTGCAAACCTATTACAGGCTATAATGGACTTAAATGGGCTTTATTAAGCAACTCTTATATCCTCTACTGGTTGCTGATTCAGTGGCCTAAAAAAAACCCTTTGCTATCCAGTCAGTTCCAACTCATAGCAACCCCATGGGGTTTCCAAAGCGCGAGTCGGGGATTCGAACTGCCAACCTTTTGGTTAGCAGCTATTGCTCTTAACCACTGCACCACCAGGGCTCCTTAAATAATTTAAGAGATGTATCTGGGCTACCAAAAGGCTAGAGTATTTCAAATCTAATAGGTGATCTCATTTATTTTAAGACAGCCCTTTGCAGAAGGAAATCATGTCTAATAAAAACTCTATAAAAGATACACAGAACTTAGCAGGTGGTTTTATAAATATCTTCAGAAGGATGGAAGAGAGGGTTAAACTTTCAAGACCTTGCTAGCAGTTAGTGAATTTTGCATGGTGACAATCAATATACAGAACGACAGAGTTTTTTCTTTTTCATTACCATATCTGAATATAGCTCAAGTTAAGTCACAGAAAAACAGTGTTTCTTTATAGTAGCCATGAAAATGAAGAACCAGTTTTTTTCCTAAAGTTTTTGACATAAGATTGTTTTTATTTTTAAAAGCACACTATGTATTCTGTTCCTAGTGATTTATATTTCCTTTATAGACCCTGGTTGCGTAGTGGTTAAGTGCTACAGCTGCTAACCAAAAGGTCAGCAGTTCGAATCTGCCAGGTACTCCTTGGAAACTCTATGGGGCAGTTCTACTCTGCCCTGGAGGGTCACTATGAGTCGGAATCGACTGGACGGCAGCTGGTTTGGTTTGGTTTTTGGTTTATAGATGCTACATATGTATATTTTGGGTCTTTTTTTTTTAATTAGTAAATGTATTGTCACATTTTCTCCATAAGATGAAATGTGATTTAAAGTTTTGGACATCTCTGGACCTATTTGCATGTAAATGTGTTACATTTAACTAATGTTGCTAAGAAATATCAAAGAGAAAAGGGAAACCCATAAAATAGGCAATATTTTGGGTGGTATTGTCAGTGTCATATCTCCTACCTCACATTCAGTTTCAAGTTACATAGCGCTCCTGTATCGCTAGATCGTAAGTATGGCAGGAGCTCAAGAAGGTGGAGAGTGTTTATCCCACTGAATAAGTGTAAGTCAGTACATAATTTCAACTGTTGATCTTTGAATTAGTTGCTTAACTGTTTCTGTATGTGGTCATGAGCTATTTACTACCCTGGTAGATTAACGCCTCCCCTGCTTCAGATACCAGGAGGACCACAGACTACGGGAAGAACACCTGACAGTTTTCTCTCTCTTCCTAGTTTTTTGATAGATCACTTAATTTTACATTTAAAAGTATTTTCCACTTGGAAGAGTTTTTCCTTTTCTGCTTTGTAACTTGTTCACCACTGTTATGCATATAAATGCTACAGATAATTAGTATTTTTCCATTGACACTGTGCATTTTCACAATTTATTTGATAGAAAGTTTTCCCAGGTCTTTGAAGCTTCCCTTTTCTACAATTTTATAGCTCGTGCAAAATGGTTGAGTTTTTTAAATGGAAGGTGCTTTCCATTTGATATTTCCAATGCTGATAGTTACGGTAGGGAACCTCTACCCTCTAAACCTGTAAAGGTCAAAGGTGAACCATCCCAGAGTTTGAAAAACAGTTTCAGGAGGCTAGCTGGTATTCCTGAAGGCATCTAGAAGACCACATTTTATACACATTCTAGAATATTTTCATCTCGTTGTTCCATAGATACAAACCCAGGCTTGGAAAAACCAAAACCCATTGCCAATAAGTTGATTCCAACTCACAGTGACCCTATAGGACAGAGTAGAACCCATAGGGTTTCCAAGGCTGTAATCTTTATGGAAGCAGACTGCTACATCTTTCTCCCGCTGAGCAGCTGGTGGGTTTGAACCCCTGACCTTTTGGTTAGCAGCCCAGTGCATAATCACTGTGCCGCCATGGATCCTTAGACTTGGAAAAGATCTCTTCATAAATCTACATTCATTTTTTCAGTGCTTTCCTTGGCCCTTGAATTTGTGGCCATATCTCAAGCTTGCCTGAGAGCTCCATAGGGGCTTGGTAGTTACCAATTTTGACCAGTGAGAAGGATCTTTGTCAGTCAAAAAAAAATGACTAGTACACTTAATATTTTAGAGTTGTGATAAATATTAGAAAGGTAAAAGGGGCAAAAAAACACAATTGTTATATCAAAAAGGAAAGAGAGATATTTATTCTGAATCTTACACTATAAAAGTTTTTATGACTTTAAAGAGATCAGCCTTTCTCTCTCTCTCTCCATGCCATCCCTACTTGATTGTTGACTAACAAGCTTGCATTCAGCATGTCTTGTATAGATTGTTACAGTATCAATTTAAGGTAAGTATGTTTATTTTCCTTCTGTCAAGTAAGACACGTTACCTATATTCTACATATATACATATATGTAGAATATAGGTAACGTGTCTTACTTGACAGAAGGAAAATAAACAGACTAGACTCAATCCACACTCTAAGATGTGTCAGTTTACTGACACAAGAAAAGATATTTTGAGTTCCATTTTTAGATGATATTCATTCGATGTAATCATATTGAACTACTGAATATTGAGCCACTCAATGAAGTGAAATCAATCAGCCCTAAACATTGATAACCTTTATTAACTCCCAGTAATCTTAAAGTTCAAGGCTTGATGCTCTCTATATGGCTAAGATGAGTTATTGCCTACATTTGCTGTTTTTATTTGAGAGATAAATTTAACAGTGGCGCTTTTATAATCAAACTGTCTGTGATTTCTATTCTCTACACAGTAATATCTTGTTTTATTACCTGCTGGCTTTTTATTTACTGGTCTCTTAATTTGGTTGGACATTGTGGGCTGTTGTTGTTTTTTCCTGTTTGTTTTGTTTTGTTGTTTGTAATTGCTGGCAGTTCAGAGTATTTCACTGTTAGCAGATATTTTGGTTTAGAATGCATATTGTGAAAGAGTTTTTATCAACTTTATTACACAAAAAACTAAAATATGAGTTGTGTTCAGAAACATTTGTTGATGCCTCAAATTAGACACCAAGCATTAAGAAAATAACTTGCCATATTACATTCTATTCTGTTTGTATATTATTTCATACATCTTTTTAATACTCATGTTATAAGAATGTTTATGGTCAAGATAATTTTCTTTCCACTATACCATAATAGTTAATTTTTAAATAGTCTCATTTGGAACATACAAAATTCTAGCACCTTCAAAATGTACATACTTTTTATTCTCTATACTATTACATGGTATTTTTTCAGAGATTAAATAAATTATGGTTGAGGTTTTGGTTATTTTCCATGGCAGGTTCACTGAGCAAGGACTCTGGCTTTCTTTTTTTCTGCCGATATCTTATTTTGTCTTTACTAAAACACCAAAAAACTAGTTGCTGTCGAGTTGATTCCAACTCATGGCAACCCCGTGTGTGCCTGAGTAGAACTGTGCTCCATAGGGTTTTCAGTGTCTGATTTTTTGGAAATAAACCACTAGGACTTTCTTCCAAGGTGCCTCTGGGTGGACTCGAATCTCCATTCTTTCGGTTAGCAGCCAAACATGTTAATCATTTGCAGATGCCCAGAAATAGCGTTCATTTTTTATCAGTTTATTCTACCACTTTTGTTTTCTTCTATAGACTTCCCACAACTTCATAAGTAAGCACATTCTGTTTATTAGTGTTTGTGTTTAAATGGTTTGATAAGCCTTCATCCATCCAGGCACCACTCCCATACCTGTCTTACATGCTTGGCCTTCAGAGCTGCTTTGCTTATTCCTCTAAAACATAGACATTCACCACTGTTTCATTTTTAGGGGCACACAGGATAGGCTCGTGTTCCTGGTAGTGGGGTCGGTGTGTTTATTTTTAATCCTCTTTTAAGAATGGACCATGTGAAAGCATCATCTCTTGGAATCTCCAAGAGTAGATCATTTCTGAGGGTCTAAGCAGAAGCTGGTTGAAGATACCCGGGAAATGAAAGGCACCTAATAAAATCCTCTTTGTTGTACTTGACTAGAGCATTCAAATGGGATTATGGGATTAAGTAGAATGCTAACTGTTGGACTCAACACTCTTTTTTTTCACAAGAATCTTAAAGAGGGAAGATGAAGTGTGGAGGCCTTTGTGCCTCTTGACTGCTTCATGCAGTAGGACCCCTCTAGTAGTCATAGAATCCTTGGGATCTTTGCAGTACTGCATGATCACTACAGGAGTTTTACCCCGTCAAATATGGACTCAGGAATTTCTTGGCCCATTTGGGGGTTCTAGTAGCACAACTGGAGCCCACCTACCTTGTCTCAGGAGATCTCTGGATAAGCGAGCAAGATCAAGACTAGTAAAAGAGGGCACAGAATTCTCTTCTCATGTAATCAAAGCTGGTTTGTTTTCCCAGGGTGGAGACATCAGAGAAGGAGTGCATATTTCATATGAGGCACTATGGTATAAAGACATAGTAAAAAAAAATTTTTTTTTTTAACATACTCTGCCGAAAGCTCTGAGCAAAAAGAAGGGGAAATAAGGAATATTTAACATATTTAATCTTTTGGAGAAAAAAAGCTCTAGATTGATTAATTCCCATTATAAATCTAGATTTTTTTTAAAATCAAAATATATATTTTTTATAAACAGAAAATATATATAACTTATAGCTATATAGATAAAAAATATATATAGATATAGATAGATATATAGATATGGTACATGTATAGGTCTGTTCTCAGAGGCCCTGCTCTTAGAAGTAGCTTCTAATCCCAGTTGTCGGTGGTAATGACCCCATCACACCTAGTCTCAGCTTCTCCATCTTCAAAGCAAGAGGCTCAGACTAGATCATCTCTTTATTCTGAGAACATGTTTATTGTCTATATTCACAATAAAACTGGTTTTTTTTTATTATTTAAAAACAAATTTTTTTGTGTGTGCTTTAGGTGAAAGTTTACAGCTCAAGTTAATTTCTCATACAAAAATTTATACATGTATTATTATGTCACCCCAGTTGCAATCCCTATAATGTGACAGCACACTCCCCTTTTCCTCACTGCTTTTCCCCTGTCCATTCAACCAGCTCCTATCCCTTTCTGCCTTCTCAATCCACCTCCAGACAAGAGCTGCCCATTTAGTCTCATGTATCTACTTGAGCTAAGAAGCACACTCTTCATGAGTATTATTTTATGTTTTATAGTCCAGCCTAATCTTTGTCTGAAGAGCTGGGTTCGGGAATGGTTTTAGTTCTGGGTTAACAGAGAGTCCAGGGGCCATGTCTTCTGCAGTTCCTGTAGTCTCAGTCAGACCATTAAGTCTGGTCTTTTTACGTGAATTTGGGTTCTGCATCCCACTTTTCTCCTGGTCCGTCAGCGACTCTGTGTTGTGTTGCCTGTCAGGGCAGTCGTTGGTAGAAGCCAGGCATCATCTAGTTCTGGTCTCAGGCTGATGGAGGCTCTGGTTTCTGTGGCCCTTTTGTCTCCTGCGCTAAAATTTTCCTTGTGTCTTTGGCGTTCTTCATTCTCATTTGCTCCTGGTGAGTTGGGATGAATTGATGCCTCTTAGATGGCTGCTTGCAAGCTTTTAAGACCCCAGATGCCACTTACCAAAATGGGTTGCAGAACATTCTCTTTAAAAATCTGTTATGCCAATTGACTTAAATGTCCCATGAAACCATGGTCTCCAGACTACCACCCCTGCTACTCTGTCCCTCAAAGTGTTTGGTTGTATTCAGGAAACTTCTTAGTTTTTGGTTTAGTCCAGTTGTGCTGACTTCCCCTGTATTGTGTTTTGTCTTTCCCTTCACCTAAGGTAATCCTTGTCTACTATCTAGTTAGTGAATTCATTATTTTTTAATTTTAGTCTAATTCTTGAATTTGCTCCCTCAAATCTTGATTTACTTTATTGATTTTTTTTAAGGCAATGGAAGACAATGATGACCCTGAATATAAATTGTTACAGGGAAATGAATACAAGATAAAATTACCAGATCAACCTTTTTATTCTATATTTTATGGACTATCTAATATATGTTTGGCAGTAACTTATTCTTACACATGAATTCCTGACACTTTCGATTCTTCAGACTTATTAATCAGTGTAGTCAGCACCAGAGCAATTTTATGAGACTTACCAGTCATCAAAAATTTATTATCAGATAAATCAAAGAAACAACTAGCATCTTAATAGGATAGAGAAAGTGACATGTAAAGGATCATTTGAGGCTGTGCGTTTTGTTGTCTTGTATGTCATATTTACAACCAGTATCATAGAATTTACTCGTAATTTCATGCAAAGAATCAGCAGGGCAATAGCTTCTTAAGTAAAACGTTTTCTCTTTGTTTTTCTCCGGTAACGTATTGTGTTTGGTCTAACTATACAGTTGACAATGTTCAGTATACGGAAGGTAGGCAACATCATTTTCCAGTGTTAAGCTTACAGCATTTATTTTAAAACAGTATCTATATTTTCTTCTGAATTTCATTATGGTTGTCATACACAGTTAAGGATTGTTGAACTCGGTCTTTTCCTTTGGGGTAACATTGCTAAACTTGAGCTCTTTGAGATGGCGTAGGGAATTGTGGTATACAGATTGCCTTTCCTGTGGGCAGGCTCCGTGTGCCTTCTGACTAATGTGAGAAACAGGCTTAAGTCTGCTGTATTCTTGATACTGTTTTAGGCACCATTTTGAAGGTATAGTAAAGCCTTGGGTCTTTATTGTGTGAGGTGAACTACTTGGAGGAGAGCTTTTCCATCGTCCTAACTCTTATCTTAGAAGAAAAGCCTGGTACTCTACTCTGAAAATCAGCCAGTGAAAACCCTATGGATCCCGATGGCCTGATCTGCAGCCTATGGTTTGGATGGAGCAGGACTGGCCAGCATTTCATCCCGGTGTGCACGGGGTCACCATGAGTCAGGCCAACTCCGCGGCAGCTAAGAACAATAACAATTCTGTCCTGCGTGCACCAGTTTCTCACTATTGTCTAGGGCAGAGGAGTGTGGTTATGGGCCAGGCAGGAGCTGAGCTAGCGCTAGAGAGCCTTGACACAGATCCAGTGGGAATGGATCCAAAAAGACAGGGTGGGTTGCTTTCCATCAAATATACAACCTGCTTTCTATTGCAGGCCTTCATCCATGCCGTATTCTCTATATAGAATGTTCTTTCTTTCCATCTTTACCTATTTAATGCTCAATTATTTTTGAAGTCACTGGCTAAATATTGCATCTTCAGAGACATTGTCCCTGAAATTCTCCTACTTCCCTAGGTCCTTTTTTTTTTTTTTAATTGTGCTTTAGATGAAGGTTTACAGAACAAATTAGTTTCTCATTAAACAATACACATTGTTTTGTGGTAAACCCTGGTGGCGTAGTGGTTAAGTGCTACAGCTGCTAACCAAAAGGTCGGCAGTTTGAATCCGCCAGGTGCTCCTTGGAAACTCTATGGGGCAGTTCTACTCTGTCCTGTAGGGTCACTGTGAGTTGGAATCGACTCGATGGCAGTGGTTTTGGTCTTTTTTTTATTGTTTTGTGACATTGGTTGCCAACCGTGCGACATGTTAGCACTCTCTCCTACTTGGCCTTGAGTTTCCCATTTCCATTTGTCCAGGTGTCATGTACCCACCACCTTCCTGTCCTTGCCCCTGGGCTGGTGTGCCCATTTAGTCTCCTATATGTGGTTGGGCTACGTTTATTATTGTTTGTTTTATGGGCCTGTCTAATCTTTGGCTGAAGGGTGAACCTCAGGAGTGACTTCAGTTCTCAGTTACAGTGGTGTTGGGGGCCCATACTCTGAGGGTTTTTCCAGTCTCCGTCAGACCAGTAAGTCTGGTCTTTTTTTGTGAGTTTGAATTTAGTTCTACATTTTTCTTCAGCTCTGTCTGGGACCCTCTGTTGTGATCCCTGTCAGAGCAGTCTGTGATCTAGTTGTGCTGGACTCAGTCTGGTGGACGCTTTGGTACTTGTGGTTCATTAGCCCTTTGGACTAACTTTTCCTTTGTGTCTTTGATTTTCCTCATTCTCCCTTGCTTCAGACACGGTGGGACTAATGAAGTATCTTAGATGGCTGCTCACAGGCTTTTAAGACCCAGATGCTATTCACCAAAGTAAGATGTAGAACATTTCCTTTATAAACTGTTATGCCAATTGAGCTAGATGTCCCCTGAGAACATGGTTCCCAGCCCTCAGCCCAGTAATTCAGTCCCTCATGGAGTTTTGATGTGTCTTTGAAGCTCACATGACCTTACCTTGGTCAAGGTGTGCTGACTTCCCCAGTATTATGTGCTGTCTTACCCTTCACCAAAATTACCACTTATCTATTGTCTATTTAATGCCTTTCCATCTCCACCCCTCCCCTGCCTCATAACCATCAAAGATTGTTTCTATTTGTAAACCTTTTCATGAGTTTTTATAATAGTGGTCTCATACAATATTTTTCCTTTTGTGATTGACTTATTTCACTCAGCATAATGCCCTCCAGATTCATCCATGTTGTGAGAATGCTTCATAGATTCATCATTGTTCTTTTTTGTTGCATAGTATTCCATTGTGTGTATGTACCATAGTTTATCATTCATCTGTTGATGAACACTGACGTTGTTTCTATCTTTTTGCTATTGTGAATAATGTTGCAGTGAGCATGGGTGTGTATATGTCTATTCTTGTGATGGCTCTTACTTTTCTAGGATATATTCCTAGGAGTTGGATTGCTGGGTCATATGATATTTCTATTTCTAGCTTTTTAAGGAAGCGCCATATCGTTTTCCAAAATGGTTGTGCCATTTGTATTCCCACCAGCAGTGTGTAAGAATTCTAACCTCCCCGCAGCTTCTCCAACATTAGTTATTTTCTGTTTTTTTTCATTCATACCAGTAACGTCAGGCTGATATGGTGTCTCATTGCAGTTTTGATTTGCATTTTTCTAATGACTAGTGATAGCGAACATTTCCTCAAGTATTTGTTAGCTGCCTGAATGACTTCTTTGGTGAAGTGTTCATATCCTTTGCCCATTTTTTAATTGGATTACTTGTCTTTTTGTTGCAGAGGAATTAGGTTTTCCTATAGACTTTAGAGATTAGACCTTTGTCAGATTTGTAATAGCCAAAAATTTTTTCCCAGTCTATAGGTTTTCTTTTTACTGTTTTGGTGAAGTCTTTGGATAAGCATAAGTGTTTAATTTTCGGAAGACCCTAGTTATCTAACGTGTCTTCTGGAGTTTGTTGTTAGTTATGATTTGTATCTTGTTTATGCCATGTATTAGGGCCTCTAGCATTGATCCTTTTTTTTTTTTCTTCTATGATCTTTATAGTTTTTGGTTTTATATTTAGGCCTTTGATCCATTTTTAATTAGTTTTTGTGTATGGTGTGAGGTATGGGTCCTGTTTCATTTTTTTATAGATGAACATCCAGTTTTGCCAGCACCATTTGTTAAAAAGACTGTCTTTTCCCCATTTCATGGATTTTGGACCCTTGTCGAGGATCAGGTGACCATACCCAAAAAAACCAAGCCCACTGCCATCAAGTCAATTCTGACTCATAGGTGACCATTGATGGATGGATTTACACCTGGGTTCTCGATTGTGTTCCAGTAGTCAATGCGTCTGTCGTTGTACCAGTACCAGGCTATTCTGACCGCCATAGCTGTATAGTGGGTTCCAAGGTCAGGTAATGGGAGGCATCCTACTTTATCCTTCTTCAGTAGTGCTTTACTTATCTGTGGACTCTCTCCTTTCCATGTAAAGTTAATGATTAGTTTTTCTATCTCGTTAAAGAATGCTGTTGGTATTTGGATTGGGATTGCATTGTATTTGTAGGTTGCTTTGGGTATAACTGATGTTTTTGCAATGTTGAGTCTACCTATCCATGAGCATGGTATATTTTTCCATTTATGTCGGTCTCCTTTGGTTTCTTGCAAAGGTTTTTTGTTGTGTTTCTTGTATAGGTCTTATACATCCCTGGTTAGATTTATTCTTAAGTATTTTATTTCTTTATACATGGTATTGCTTTCCTGATTTCCTTTTTTTAGTTCTCTTTATTGGTGCATAGGAATCCAACTGATTTTTGTATGTTTATCTTGTATCCTGCTATTATGCTGAATCTTTCTGTTAGTTCCAGTAGTTTTCTTGTGGAGTCTTTTGGGTTCTGTGTATATAGTATCATATCGTCCGCAAGGAGGGTTAGTTTTACTTCATCCTTACAAGTTTGGGTGCCCATTATTTCTCTTTCTTATTTTATTGTTCTAGTTAGGACTTCCAGCACAATGTTAAATAGGAGTGGTGATAAAGTGCATCCTTGTCTTGTTCCTGCTCTAAGTCCCTTTTATTGTCTCTCTCCAGAGTCTTTACTTTTCCTTTGTAGCAATTTTAATAATAATAAATAATATTAATAATAAATAATCACAATAGCTGTCAATTATTGAGCTTTTACATTGTGCTAAGTACATTATATGTGCTATTCAGCAATGTATCACTCAGTATTTATTTATGTGATCATTGTTTAGGTTTGTCTTCTCCACTAGACACTAAACTTAGAAAAGAATGCTACCTATATTTTTTGAGTTGGATATATGTTTTGTTTCCCTTAAGAATTTGGAATCTTTTTGAAAGCATGACTCACAATTCCTTCATGACTGTGCTTTGCATGTGGGGTGCACTCTGTCTTATTATCTAAATGAACCTCTTCTCATGCAGAGGCGACTTTGGCAGGTTACCCTGGTTTTTGAAAGATAAAAACATTCTGGCATCCTGAATGGGCCAAGCTATAGTTCTTGGGTTTTGCTGGTGCATTATAAATAATATTTGAGACATTAAAGTGCATTCTCAATTTATAATATTAGGTGAGGTTTATGTCTTCCAAATAGTCTTTCATTATTTTTATAGATCTTTTCACCACACTTCACTCACGTTGTAAATGAAACATTTCCTTGACTTCACAGATGAATTATGCTTGAAAGTGAGCTCTTCCTCCGGATGAACCCACAGGCTTTGTGGTTCATTTTGTGTGCCTTCTCTTTGTCTATCAGGCGGTATGTGGAGTGTGTGATTGTGTTTGTAAATGTGGAATAGTTTTGAGGGATACATAATAAACTAATAAGGGTGGTTATCTAATTTAGGGAAAGAGGCTGGATGGCTAGAAGCAGGTTGGGCAGGAGACAGCCTCACTTTTTACTGTTTGGTATCTACTGAATGTTCTATTTTGTACATTTATTTGCTTTTTGAGAAGCTTGTTAAGCAGTTAACAAAAACAAGTAATCACCAGGGCCCAGGAAGGTAAGAAGAAAGAAACCACCAAGGAATGTGTCTTTATAACTGGCTTTGTCTACTGCAATGTCCATTTCTCTTTCATTTGCCTAGATCGTGTGGAACCTCTTCTTACCAGTCTCTCTTTGATCAGGTACACCAACACTTCAAGGTGATGACCCCTCTTAGAATGCATCCTGGCTCTTGGGAGGGGATAATCTGGCTGAGAGCCTGAGAGAAGGTTTCTCACTAATGCAGTGCCCAGTCCTATTTCTGGCTTAAGTATGGTGAAATATTACATTTTTTATAACACCTCTCAGATAACATCAGGCTTTTCTGTAGCCTTGGAAGAATCTGTAACAACCCATTTTTCCTTCAGAATCCAATGGGAAAAGGTGGCATTGAGTTCCTCTTTAGGAGTATTTCCCACCTAAGATTTTAAGTGATTGAGAGATAGGCTTTTTATAACTGAAAGGTCATAAGGGTTTGAAACAAGGGAGAGTGGATTATTAAATTGATTGTGTATTAAAGGACGGAGGTGAGCTTCAGGTTCTATATATGAGACAAGGATTATTTTGTTTTCTTCTTGATCTTAATTTTTTTTTTTCCACTGTAAGCTAAAATGACGCATATGTTTGTGTGTTTCAGACTGTTTACATGAGATTATGAGCATTTATAATCTGTTCTTGTGCATTCCCAGTAGAAGCTGCGTGAGTGGAGATCTTTTAATAGAATGTGTCTTGCAACTAGCAAATTTATTCTGGTACTAAATTCTAGATAATTCCTAAGAAATGGAAATTTTCTCAGTAAAAGTTTTTGTTTTGAAATACTAAAAACCGTGGAACTGTGTTTTTTGTTTTTGTTAAGATTTCTAAAGACAGCTTTTGCTTTGTTTTTCTAAGTTTAATTAACAAGACAGGGCAATAAGAAAAATACTGGTCAACAAACTGACACAGTCAAAATATTCTTATTAATTTTATACTAGAACATGGTTAGAAAAAGAAATATTGGCAAAAGAGAAAAATGCCCCTTCAAGACCACCGCATGAATGCATTGTATAGACAAGGTGACTTCATTTTTACTGTGGGTCAAATACTAAAAATCTTGAACAGCTTATACTAGCAAAATTCAGGAACATGCATTATAAAGGCAGCTACTCCCCAACTCCCCTCTCCCTCATTTTTCTCCTATTCACATACTGACATCCAGGTATATTAGTGTGTGACCGAAATTGCCTCAGTTACGCCAAAGAGAAGGAACTGACTCACTGGTGGTTACCTCAGACTTCATCTCCAGGACTCTCATGACTCCAAGAGATGGGGGTGTTCACCCTGTCATTCACATGAGAAAACAGAGTCCCAGGTCAAGTGAAATGACTGATGGTTTAACCTACTGATGGATCCAGAAATCAAACCTAGTCTGTCCTACTTAAAAGAACACTCTGTCTCTAGGACTCCTTATTGCTTTTGGGTAGTATCTAGGAAGAAAATTAGGATGTGTTGAGTTTATGCTGACGTCCTCAAAGGGAAGCCAGTATAAGAAGCTTAAGGATACCTACATGAACACTTGACTTTTCTGCTTCTTGTTTCCAACTCAGCCTCCTACAAGGCCACATCTTCATCCTAGGGTTGAGGGAACATGCAGCATTTAGGGGTCCCTGAACAGCATCCTCACTGCCAGCTTTTCAGTCCCTGGAAGCCTGTCTGCTGCAGTCTACTCCAAATCTAACTTAATACCTTCTTATCTGGGTGGTTCTGATGCTACAGGTAAAATTCCATTTTCCCACAGGCACCACCCTCTGGTTCAGTGGGTGAGCATTCATCACTGGAATACAGATTTATATTGTTTTGTAGTTGGACTTCAATCAATTAATGCATATTGAAGGGTATGACCTTTCTCTAGCCTACTTTGTATTATTTATCTCTCTTGGACAACACTGTGGACCCCTGGTCTTTCTCAGTTCATCTTGTACCAATTGACTGAAATCAGACTGGCTAGTAAAGTCCCTTCCAAGCTTTCTCCTTGATCTCTTTTTTTGGGTTTCTGTTTTCTTATTAATTAAGAATTAAGGATTAATTCTCGTAGCCCAACAAGGAATTGGCTTTTCTTCAAGGAACCCTTACTCCTTTAAGTGGAAAACAACATTAGAATCTAAAATCTGAGTCTCAGGAGTACATGGTTTCTAAATAAGCATCGAGGATAGAGGAAGGCGAAACAAGGGCTACCAGTCATTTAAGGGACAGAGCAGAAAAAGTACCTTTTATTCACAGGAGCGTGCGTTCATGTTGATGTTTCCAGTTTACCTCTAGCTTTGTTAAGTTTGCCATGGCCTTACTACATTATCAGAATTTATTAATCCAATCACCCCTTTGCCAGGCTATACATACTAAATCAACCCATGTGCTTCCATGAATAGTGATCCCACATTTAAATGTCTTCCTTTTCCTTTCTCTTTCTGACCCTGGATTCAAGTGTTCTGGAATTGGCTGCTGAGTGTATGAGTTCAGGAAATCTCCTTGTCAATGTCCCCCAGAGCATCACCTATCTGAAAAGAAAAAGAATTATCCACCTCATTCTACGTTTTATACTAATGAAAGCTAAAGTGTGCACCATTCAGTAATATAAAGGCTTAGGTCACCTGGTATCTAGACAGAATCCCATTTAATTAACAGCAATGAAAGAGGAAAACCATACCAATACAACTTTTTGAGCTTTTGTCTCTTACCTCTTCTTTTGGGGGGGCACTAGTATTGTCTTTTACCATAAACATCTTTATGCTTTTATTCCATTTCTAAGTGACCTTTGGCTTATTCCCTCACCTCACTCAAATTTCTGCTCAGATGTCATTTCCTCAAAGTGCTTTCTGTGTCACCCTTTCTAAAATGGACCCCACAGCCCACCACTGACCCCTGCCCCTCACATCATTGTTCCTCTTGCACATGTCTGTCCCTGCCTTAGGGTGGAGGCTCACCAAGGGTAGGGACCTTGTTTTATGTATTGATATATCCCCAGTAGGCTCATAGGGTGCCTGGCACCTAGTAAGCTCTCAAAATAATTGATGAAAGAAAGCTGTTACTCTTCTAGCTGTACTTTGTAGCCTGCCATTTAGACATTTCTGCTGGAGGGAATTTTTAAAAAAAAACTCCAGTTAAACATACATTGCACATTTTTAGTGTTTCCCCCTTTTCTTCTTGTGTCTGAGTTGCTTAGATTTCATGATATTATTAGTGCTGGTTCCATCACCATAAATGTTTCTATGATGTTTCCATGGCTGCAGGCTTCCCTGACCAGCTATTTTCCATCTAATCTAGTAGCTCTTTTTAGCTAGGGTTTGAAAGAAATTCTGCACATAGAATTTTAGAGGGCAATATGAAAGAAGATTCCAGAATCTGTGAGAGGGTGTTAGACCTGGACTCAGCCTGTTAGCCTTTTTGGTTTTTTAATCAGCCAGGCCTCCATCCCCAAACTGGTGCCTGTGTGGTAGGACCTGGGTATTGGCTGCTGAGCACCTCAAGATGCAGGTGTAGCTTTGTCTTTATCATGATGATGTGAAAGAATCTATAAAAAGGTGAATTGGCAGGCTTGGAACTATAGTAATTGCTTAGAAATAAATAACAAAGAAGAGGAGAGCAGAGGCAGCTCCTCCTCCCCGTTCTCAAAATGTGAGATGTTTTGTTAACAAGTGAGAAAAACTATTTAGAGCCTTATCTCTGCACCTGAGAATGTAGCCACGAAAGAGCAGGAGAAAGCCCTCAGTTATCACTGACTCTTAGGGAACCAGAGGGCTCCGAGTCAGCCACGCTGAGAAGGAGTCCTAACCTGCAGTAAGTTGTGCGGGACTACTTATCCCCCTACCACCTGTGTAATTTAAACAGCAGACTGACCTGTCGCACAAGGGAGATGTCCTGTCAGCTGTGAGGAATGATGATGTCCTTAAAGAAATACTTAGTTTGCCTTACACAGGACACTGTCATTACACCACTTCCAAATTTGAAATGAAATTTTCTCAAAGATTGAAATAACTTTGTGTATTTCAAACAAAAATTCTCTTTGTCAGATTTTCACTTTTAGTAGTTTAAGAAAAAAAGATGGCATTTTATATATCTTTCCTATAAATAATGATTATAACCAAAAGGTCAGCAGTTTGAACCCACCAGCAGCTCCGTAGGAGAAAAGACCTGCCGATCTTCTCCTGTAAAGATTTCAGGATAGGAATCGCTCTGGGGCAGTTCTACTCTGTCATATACAGTTGCTATGAGTCGGAATCAACTCAGTAGCACACAACAAAGACGACATAAGTTCTAATTATGTGCATTTCAAAGAAAAATATTGTAGCTGCTCTGTGTACATTTACTGAAATCCCTGCTTTTGAAAAAAAAGTGTGGCTGTTTCTTTTACAAAAGAGACCGTGGAGGTGCACAACAGTTATCAAAACTGCAGCCAGTATCTCTCAGCTTCTGACCTCAGAACCTTACCAGATCTTGGTGGTGGATGACTCTGCCAGTGGAACTTGGGGCTCCCAGAGAAGCATTTCCATGGGACCGAAGGGCTTCTGAATACTCCCCAAACATGTAAATAAATTGTGAAGTATCTGTGGATACTAGGTGGGTGTGAACCCAGCCTCTTAACATCGAGCAGGTGCAGCCTTGGAGAATAACCCAGCCCCAGAAGGCAGGCAGGACTTCACTCCAGAGAACAGACCAGTAGATGTGAGCACTGACTCTGGAAGAAGGCTGCGTGGGTTCAAATCCCATTTTTACTTTTTGCCAGCTTTGTGACATTGAGCCACTTAGGTTTTTGTTTTTTTAATTTGACATATTTATTGAGGAACAACTGAAATACAACGTACTATGCATATTTAATGTGTATAGTTTGATAAGTTTTGACATATGTATACACTTGTAAAACCACCACCATAATCAAAACAGAGAACACGTCTGTCACCTCCTCTTATTGCCCTGTATGATCAACACCCCCCTCTTACCTCTCCTTCCTCTTTTACCCCTGTCCCCAAGCAACCCCTGATCTGCGATCTGACTGTAAGTTAGTTTGCATTTTGTATAGTGTTATTTAAATGTAGACACATAGTGTGTACTCTTTTTTTAATCCGGTTTCTTTTACTCGTCATAATTATTTTGAGATTCATTCATGTTGATCATGTATCAGTAGTTCATTTCTTTTTACTGTTGAGTAGTAATCTATGAAGTGGTTATACCACAATCTGTGTATTCATTCACCTGTTTAAATGTCCTGCTGATGGACATTTGGGTTGTTTCCATTTTGGAGCTTTTACAAATAAAGTTTTTGTGAATTTTGTGTGCAACTCTTTGATTGGATGTTTCCTTTTTTTTGGTACATACCTAGGAATGGAATGGGTGGATCATATGGCAGGTGCATGTTTACCTTCTTAAGTAACTTCCAAACTGTGGTACCCTTTTTCATACCCACCAGCAGCGTCTGAGAATTCTAATTCCTTCGTATCCTCACCAACACTTGGTATGGCCAGTTTTTGTTTGCTTGTGTTTTTATCTTATCATTCTAATAGATTCCGAGTGGTATCTCATTGTGGCCTCAATTCACATTCATCTGATGACTATTAATGTTGAACTTTTGCCATCCCTCTGTCTTCTTCGGTGAAATTTCTGTTCAAATATCCCCATTTTTAAAAAATTGTATCATTTTTTCTTAAGTTTTGAGGTTCTTTGTATATTCTAGATACAAATCCTTTATCAGATGTAAGCTTTGCAAAGTTTTTCTCCCTGTCTGTGGTTTGTCTTTTCATTCTCCAGGCGGTGTCTTTTGAAGAACAAAACTTTTTAATTTTGTTGAAGTCCAATTTATCAATATTTTCTTTTATGAATCATGCCTTTGGTGTTTCCCTGATCCAGCTTCACAAAAAATTCTCCTATGTTTTATTCCAGAAACTACATAATTTTAGGTTTTACAGTTAGGTCTATGATCCATTTTGAATTTAATCTTTGTATTTGGTGCTGAGTTTGGATCAGAGTTCATATTTGGATATTCAGGTGTTTCTACACCATTTATTGAAAAGCGTATCCTTTCTCCCCTGCATTACCTTTGCACCTTTGTTGAAAATTAGTTGTCTGTGTATTTGGGAGACTATTTCTGAACTCTCTGTTCTGTTGATCTCTGTGTCTGTCTTTATACCAGTGCCACACTGTTTTGATTAGTGCAGCTTTATAGTAAGTCTTAAAATCTGGTAGTATTAGTCCTTCACCTTTGTTTTTTCAAAGTTATTTTAGCTATTTTAAGCTTTTTGCATTGCCATACGAATTTTAGAGTCAGCTTGTCAATTTCTACAATAAAACATGTCTACTGGTATTTTTATTGGGCTGGTATTTATTCTTTTGTTGTCAGAGAACATCTTTCAGTGGTTTGGTTACTTTTTTGTATGATTTGAATCCTTTTAAACTTATTAAGACTTGTCTTATGGCCCACGAGATGATCTTTCTAGGTAAATGTTCTCTGTACATTTGAAAAGAATACATATTTTGCTGTCGTCGTGGTGTATTCTGTAAATGTCAGTTAGGTCACATTGGTTGGTTGTGTGGTTGCCTTCTATATCCTCGCTAATTTTCTGTCTACTTGTTCTATCAGTTATTGAGAGGCTGTTTTGAAATCTCAGTCTATAATTGTGGATTTGTCTATTTCTTTTTGCAGTTCTATCAGTTTTTGCTTCATGTACTTGAAGCTCTGTTATTAGATCCCTAAATATATAGAATTATGTTCTCTTAATGAATTGATTTATCACTATGAAGTAAAATTCTTTATTCCTAGTAATATTCTTTTTTCTGAAATCTACTTTTTCACATATTAATATACCCACTCCAGCTTTCTTTTGATTAGCTTTAGCATGGTATATCATTTTCCATTCTTTTTCTTTAACCCTATTTGTGTCTATATATTTAAAGTGATTTAACCAGCATATCGTTCAGTCTTTTTATCTCATCTATTATGGATTGAATTGTGTCCCCTAAAAATATATGTTGAGATCCTAACCCCTATACCTGTGAATATTATCCTGTTTGGAAACAGGGATCTTCTTTGATAGTGTTAATGAGATCATACCACAACAGGGTGTGTCCTAAACCAAATTACATCTGAATTATAGAAAGAGCAGAAGAGATACAGAGACACAGGGGAAGGACAGATGCCATGGAACACCAAGGAATGTCAAAGAACTCCCCAGACTATGACAAGGAAGGACCTCCCGCTAGAAACATCCCCTGAATTTGAACTTCCAGCCTCCTGAACTATGAGAAACTAAATTCTGTTCTTTTAAAGTCTCCCATTTGTGAAATTTTTTTGTTATGACAGCACTAGGCAACTAAAACATCTGACAATCTCTGCCTTTTAACTGGAGTATTTACACCATTTAAATTTGTTGTCATTAGTGATATGGTTAGATTTGAGGCTATCCCCTGGGTTTTTTTTTTTTTTTTCCTGTGCGTCCCTTCTGTCCTTTTCTCTCTCTCTCTTTTTTTTTTTTTTTTTTGGTGCCTTTCAGATTCTATATTTTATGACATCATTTTATCTCCTTTGTTGGCTTATTAATTATAATGTATTCTTTAATTTTAGTATTTTTTTTAGGGTTGTAGTATACAGCTTTAACTCTTCATAGTCTGCCTTCAAGTGATATTGTACCACATCACATGCGGTATAAAAAATAAGAATCTTAAAATAGTATAAAATTCTCATCTCCCACGCTTCGTTATTATTGTCATGCATTTTACTTTTACAAGTATTATGAACTCCACATTGTTAATACTTTTGTTGAAACAAATATTTTTTAAAGATATATAAATAAACAAGAAAAATTATATACATTTAATTATGTACTTACCATTTCTGTTGGTCTTCATTATTTTGTGTACATCTATATTTTTGTCTGGTATAATTTTCCTTCTACCTCAAGAACTTAACTCTAAAGTTCTTGCCATATGGGTCTGTTATTGATGAGTTCTTTTAGCCTTTCTATTTCTGTAAAACTCTTTACTTTTATTTTTGAAAGATATTTTCACTGGATGTAGAATTTTAGGTAAACAATAAACAGTTTCTGTCTTTCAATACTTTAAAGATTTTGCTTCACTGTCTTCTCACTTACGTTATTTCTGAGAAGAAATCTGCTATATCCTTATCTTTGTTCCTCTGTGTGTAGCCCTTCCTCCACCGTGGCTGCTTTTAAGATTGTCTCTTTATCACTAGTTTTATGCAATTTAATTTTAATGTGCTTTAGTATAATTTTCTCCTTGTTTCTTGTATTTGGGGTTTCTTGGACTTCTTGGATCCTTAGGTTTATACTTTTCATCAAAACTGAAAATTTTCTTTTTTTTAATTTTTATTGTGCTTTAAGTGAAAGTTTACAAATCAAGTCAGTTGCTCGCACAAAAACTTATATACACCTTGTTACATACTTCCAGTTGATCTCCCCCAATGAGACAGCTGACTCCCTCTCTCCACTCTCTGTTTTCGTGTCCATTTCACCACCTTCTAACCCCCTCTACCCTCTCATCTCATCAGGGAGGAGATGCCAACATACTCTCAAGTGTCTACCACCTGATCCAAGAGCTCAATCCTCACCAGCATCCCCTCTCCAACTCATTGTCCAGTCCAATCCCTGCCTGAAGAGTTGGCTTTGGGAATGGTTTCTGTCCTGGGCCAATAGAATGTCTGGGGGCCATGACCACTGGGGTCCTTCTAGTCTCAGACCATTAAGTCTGGTCTTTTTACAAGATTTTGGGATCTGCATCCCACTGCTGTCCTTCTCCCTCAGGGATTCTCTGTTGTATTCCCTGTCAGGGCAGTCATCAGTTGTAGCCGGGTACCATCTCGCTCTTCTGGTCTCAAAATGAAAAAGTCTCTGGTTTATATGGCCCTTTCTGTCTCTTGGGCTCATAATTACTTTGTGTCCTTGGTGTTCTTCATTCTCCTTTGATCCAGGAGGGTTGAGACCAATTGATGGATCTTTGATGGCCACTTGCTAGCGTTTAAGACCCCAGATGCTTCTGTCCAAGGTGGGATGCAGAATGTTTTTCTAATAGATTTTATTATGCCAATTGACTTAGATGTCCCCTGAAACCATGGTTTCCAAACCCCTGCCCCTGTTGCACTGGCCTTCGAAGCATTCAGTTTATTCAGGCAACTTCTTTGCTTTTGGTTTGGTCCAATTGTGCTGACCTTGCCTGTATTGTGTGCTGTCTTTCCCCTCACCTAAAGGAGTTCTTATCTACTATCTAATTAGTGAATACCCCTCTCACACCCTCCCTCCATCCCACCTCTCATAACCATCAAAGAATATTTTCTTCTTTGTTTAAACTATTTCTTGAGTTCTTATAATAGTGGTTTTATATATTTGTCCTTTTGCGACTGACTAATTTCACTCAGAATAATGCTTTCCAGATTCCTCCATGTTATGAAATCTTTCACAGATTCCTCACTGTTCTTTATCGATGCGTAGTATTCCACTGTGTGAATATACCATAATTTATTTATCCATTCATCCGTCGATGGGCACCTTGGTTGCTTCCGTCTTTTTGCTATTGTAAACTGTGCTGCACTGAACATGAGTGTGCATATATCTGTTCGTGTAAAGGCTCTTATTTCTCTAGGATATATTCCAAGCAGTGGGGTTGCTGGATCATGTGGTAGTTCTATTTCTAGCTTTTTTCTAGCTTTTTAAGGAAGCACCAAATCGATTTCCAAACTGATTCTACCATTTTACATTCCCATCAGCAGTGTATAAGTGTTCCAGTCTCTCCACAGCCTCTCCAACATTTATTGTTTTGTGTTTTTTGGATTAATGTCAGCCTTGTTGGAGTGAGATGAAATCCCGTTGTAGTTTTGATTTACATTTCTAAAAAAAAAAAAAATTTTTTTTTTTAATGGCTAATGATCGTGAGCATTTCCTCATGTATTTGTTAGCTACCTGAATGTCTTCTTTAGTGAAGTGTCTGTTCATATCTTTTGCCCATTTTTTATTTGGGTTGTCTTTTTGTAGTTGAGTTTTTGCAGCATCATGTAGATTTTAAAGATCAGGTGCTGATCGGAAATGTTATAGTTAAAAACATTTTCCCAATCTGTAGGTAATCTTTTTACTCTTTTGGTGAAGTCTTTGGATGAGCATAGGTGTTTGATTTTTAGGAGCTCCCAGTTATCTAGTTTTTCTTCTGCATTGTTAGTAATGTTTAGTATACTGTTTATGCCGTGCATCAGGGCTCTGAACGTTGTCTGTATGTTTTCTTCCATGATCTTTATCGTTTTGGATTTTATATTTAGGTCTTTGATCCATTTTGAGCTCTTTTTTTGTGCACGGAGCAAGGTATGGGCCTTGTTTCATTTTTTTTCCAGATGGATGTCCAGTTATGCCAGCACCATTTGTTAAAAAGTCTGTCTTTTCCCCATTTAACTGTTTTGGGGCCTTTGTCAAATATCCACTGCTCATATGTGGATGGATTTATGTCTGGGTTCTCAATTCTGTTCCATTGGTCTATGTTTCTGTTGTTGTACCAGTACCAGGCTGTTTTGACTACTGTGGCAGTAAATAGGTTCTAAAATCAGGTAGAGTAAGGCCTCCCACTTTGTTCTTCTTTTTCAGTAATGCCTTACTTATCCGGGGCCTCTTTCCCTTCCGTATGAAGTTGGTGATTTGTTTCTACATCTCATTAAAGAATGTCGTTGTAATTTGTATTGGAATTGCATTAAATGTATAGACATTTTTATAATGTTAAGTCTTCCTATTCATGAGCAAGGCATGGTTTTCCACTGATGTAGGTCTCTTTTGGTTTCTTGCAGAAGTGTATTCTAGTTTTCTTTGTATAAGTCTTTTACATGTCTGGTAAGATTTATTCCTAAGTATTTTATCTTCTTGGGGGCTAATGTAAATGGTATTGATTTGGTTATTTCCTCTTTGATGTTCTTTTTGTTGGTGTAGAGGAATCTAACTGATTTTTGTATGTTTATCTTGTATCTTCATGCTCTGCTGAACTCTTCCATTAGTTTCAGTAGTTTTCTTGAGGATTCCTTAGAGTTTTCTGTGTATAAGATCATGTCGTCTGCAAATAATTTTACTTGTTCCTTGACGATCTGGGTGCCTTTTATTTCTTTATCTAGCCTAATTGCTCTGGCTAGGACCTCCAGCACAATGTTGAATAAGAGCAGTGATAAAGGGCATCCGTGTCTGGTTCCCGATCTCAAGGGGAATGGTTTCAGGCTCTCTCCATTTAGGATGATGTTGGCTGTTGGCTTTGTATAAATGCCCTTTATTATGTTGAGGAATTTTCCTTCTATTCCTATTCTGCTGAGAGTTTTTATAATGAATGGGCATTGAACTTTGTAAATTGCCTTTTCTGCATCAATTGATGAAATCATGTGATTCTTGTCTTTTGTTTTATTTATGTGATGGATTACATTAATTGTTTTTCTAATGATGAACCATCCCTGCATACCTGGTATGAATCCCACTTGGTCATGGTGAATTGGTTGTTGAATTCTGTTGGCTAGAATTTTGTTGAGAATTTGTACGTCTACATTCATGAGGGATATAGGTCTGTAATTTTCTATTTTTGTGATGTCTTTACCTGGTTTTGGTATCAGGGTTATACTGGCTTCATAGAATGTGTTTGGTAGTATTCCGTCCTTTTCTGTGCTCTGAAATACCTTTATTAGTAGTGGTGTTAACTTTGAGAGTTTGATAAAACTCTGCAGTGAAGCCATCTGGGCCAGGGCTTTTTTTCCCTGGAGTTCTTTCATTACCCTTTCAATCTCTTCTTTTGTTATGGGTCTATTTAGTTGTTCCACCTCTGATTGTGTTAGGTAGGTAGTGTGTGTGTAGGAATTCATCCATTTCTTCTAGGTTTTCAAATTTGTTTGAGTACACTTTTTCATAGTACTCTGATATGATGCTTTTAATTTCAGTTGGGTCTGTTGTAATATCACCCATCTCATTTCTTATTCTGGTTATTTGCTTCCTCTCCTGTTTTTCTTTTGTCAGTTTGGCCAGAAGTTTATCAATTTTGTTGATTTTTTTCAAAGAGTCAGCTTTTGGTCTTGTTAATTCTTTCAATTGTTTTTCTGTTTCCTGTTTGATTTAGTTCTGCTCAAATTTTTATTATTTGTTTTCTTCTGGTGTCTGAGGGTTTCTTTTGTTGCTCTCTTTCTATTTGTTCAAGTTGTAGGGATAATTCTTTGATTTTTTGGTCCTTTCTTCTTTTTGTATATGTGCATTTATTGATATAAATTGACCTCTAACCACTGCTTTTGTTGTGTCCCAGAGCTTCTGATAGGAAGTGTTTTCATCCTCATTGGATTCTATGAATTTCTTTATTCCATCCTTAACGTCTTCGATAATCCAGTCTTTTTTGAGCAGGGTATTGTTCAGTTTCCAAGTGTTTGATTTCTTTTCGCTGCTTTTTCTGTTATTGATTTCCACTCTTATGGCCTTATGGTCAGAGAAGATGCTTTGTAATATTTCATTGTTTTGGATTCTGCTAAGGCTTGCTTTATGACCTAATGTATGGTCTATTCTAGAGAATGTTCCATGTGCACTAGAAAAGAAAGTATACTTGGATGCTGTTGGGTAGAGTGTTCTGTATATGTCTATGCAGTCAGGTTGGTTGATTGTGACAATTAGACCTTCCGTGTCTTTATTGAGCTTCTTTCTGGATGTCCTGTCCTTCACCAAAAGTGGTGTGTTGAAGTCTCCTACTATTATTGTGGAACTGTCTATCTCACTTTTCAATGCTGATAGAGCTTGTTTTATATATCTTGCAGCCCTGTCATTGGGTGCATAAATATTTAATATGGATATATCTTCTTGGGGTATTGTCCCTTTAATCATTATGTAGTGTCCTTCCTTATCTTTTATGATGGATTTAACTTTGAAATCTCTTTTCTCAGAAATTAATTTTGCCATTCCTGCTCTTTTTTGATGGTTGTTTGCTTGATATATTTTTTTCCTTCCTTTGAGTTTTATTTTGTTTGTGTCTCTAAGTCTAAGGTGTGTCTCTTGTAGGCAGCATGAAGATGGATCATGTTTTTTAATCCATTCTACCACTCTCTGTCTCTTTATTGGTGCATTTAGTCCATTTACATTCAGGGTAATTATGGATAGGTATGAATTTAGTGGTATCATTTTGATGTCTTTTTTTGTGTGTTGTTGACAGTTTCTTTTTCCTGCTTAATTTTATGTGCTAAGTAGGTTATCTTTATGTATTGTACTTTCCTTGTATTCGTTGTTTGTTGATTTTGTTTCTGCTGAGTCTCTATTTTTTTCTTGTATTTTATTTTGATGAGTAGGATGGTTTGTCTCCTTTATAGTTAACTTATTATTTACCCCTATTTTTCTAAATTTAAACCCAACTTTCATTTCTTTGTATCACCGTATCTTCCTCTTTATATGGAAAATCTATGATTACATTTCTTAGTTCTTTATTATTTTAATGTTGTCTCCTGTTATACAATAACATCGCTGTTTCCGTGTTTTTAGCTTTTTTTTTTTTAAATCTTTGTTTTTTTGATTTCCCTAAGTGGGTTGACTTCTGATTGCTCTGCCCAGTGTTCTGGTCTTGGGTTGATACCTGATACTGATTTGCTAACTAAAGAGGTCCCTTTAGTATTTCTTGTAGTTTTGGTTTGGTTTTTACGAATTCCCTAAATTTCTGTTTCTCTGGAAATGTCCTAATTTCACCTTCATATTTAAGAGACAGTTTTGCTGGATATGTGATTCTTGGTTGTCAGTTTTTTCCTTCAGTTTTTTAAATATGTTATCCCATTGCCTTCTTGCCTGCATGGTTTCTGCCAAGTAGTCCAAGCTTAGTCTTATTGGCTCTCCTTTTTAGGTGACTTTTCATTTATCCCTATTTGCTCTTAAAATTCTCTCTTCATCTTTGGTTTTGTCAAGTTTGATTATAATATGTCTTGGTAACTTTCTTTTAAGATCTACCTTATATGGAGTTCGATGAGCATCTTGGATAGATATCGTCTCATCTTTCACAATATCAGGGAAGTTTTCTGCCAACAAATCTTCAACAATTCCCTCTGCATTTTCTGTTATCCCTCCCTTTTCTGGTACTCCGATCACTTGTAGGTTATTTCTCTTGATGGGGTCCCACATGATTCTTAAGTTTTCTTCATTTTTTTAAATTCTTTTATCTGATTTTTCTTCAAATATGTTAGTGCCAAGTGATTTATCTTCCAGTTCAGAAATTCTGGCTTCTACTTGCTCAATTCTGCTCCTCTGACTTTCTATTGAGTTGTCTACTTCTGCAATTTTATTGTTTATCTGAATTTTTGATTGGATTTTTCGAGCTTGTTAAATTTTTCATTATGTTCCTGAATAATCTTTCTAATTTCTTCAGTTGCTTTATCTGTGTGTTCCTTGGCTTGTTCTGCATATTGCCTCATTTCCTTCTTGATGTCTTGAAGGGTTCTGTATATTAATCTTTTGCATTCTGGCTTTGGTAATTCCAGGAATGTACTTTCATTTAGAAGATCTCTGGATTGTTTGTTTTGAGAGCTTGTTGAGGTGATCGTGGTCTGTTTCTTTATGTGACTTGATATTGACTGTTGTCTCCGAGCCATCTATAAGTTATTGTATTAGTTTATGCTTGCTTACTGTGTTATAGCTTCTTGCTTTGTTTTGTTTTGAAATACCCAAATGGGTTGCTTGAGTGAGCTAGCTTGATTATTTTCGCCTTTGGAGCTCTGACGTCCTGTCCCCAGCTGGCTAGAGCTGTTATCAGGTATATCAGCCTAGGAGGCCATTCACTTTTCTTGTATGAATTCAGCTCAGGTGTCCGGGTAGCTGATCATCAAGTGTGTGATACAGGCTCTGTCCTGCAGTCTTAGAGGGGCAGGGGTGATTGGTGTATGTACCGGTATCTGATTGCAGTAGGGGTCATGCTCAGAACAAGGCAGGGGGCTGAGAACTGACCCCTGAGTGTCTCTGAGGAAAGCACATCCCTGTTCCCTAGAGCGTGCAGGTGGTTGGGTTCTGCAGACAGACCATGGGCACCCAATGTTTTTGGTTGTAAGGACTGGGATAGGGTTACAAGTTCAACATAACTTTCAGGGGACATAATTCAATCTATAACAATATGACCTTTTTACTGACCTTGTTGGCTAATTCTAATATATGTGTCAGTTTCAGCTTTTCTACTAGGTGCCATTTATGTAAAATACAAAACCCAGCAAAAGTATACTGTAATATTTGGGATTTGCGCACAGGTAGTAAAACTATAGATAAAAAGAATTTTATAAAAGTTATAATACTGGTTAACTCTAAAGTAAAGGGAGGGCATTTCTGGGGAAGCTGACCTTGATGTATTACTTGATCTGGGGATGATTATATAACAGTTCATTTTTAAATTTCTCCTTATTAAATGAACTTTTATGTTTTACATACTTTTTGGTAATGGGTTATATTTTCACAGTTTAAAACATGTTTTAAATGACTTGAAAACTGAATAATTTGATTGTACATACCTGGCGGGTTAAACCCCAATGACAAAAAGAGGTACATTAAAAAAAAAAAAAAAAAAAGAATGATAACTGTTTTTATATACTATGTTGTTAGTAATGGGGAGCCCTAGTGACACACTGGTTAAATGCTCAGCTGCTAATCAAAAAGTCAGCGTTCCAAAACCACCAGCCTCTACACAGGAGAAAGATGTGGCAATCTGCTTCCATAAAGATTTACAGTCTTGGAAATCCTGTGGGGCAGCTGTACCCTGTCCTATAATATGTTGTGAGTTGGAATCGACTCGACAGCAATAGGTTTTTTGGGTTGATTGTTACTAATAATGTTTTTATCATTTTGTAATGATTGCATATTTATTATAAAAAATAATTAAGATGATGTTGTTAGGGACCAAGATTTTCAGTAAAAGAGAAAGGTGATACAAATAGAAAAATTGAAGAAATTAATTACATCTTATCATCCTAAATTTGATTTGGAAATATGGTAAGAACTCACGATATATTTTTTTTTCTTTAAAAAAATATTTTTTTGTTCTGTCTGCCAAAGAGGCTTAGGAAAAAATGACCAACACAGTAGCAATGAGCACCCCTAGATCCTGAATTACTTTTTTTAGATACAATTTTGCACTAAAAAATGCTATGGTATCTAGAGAAATGACTAACTTTATACCTCTGCCAGGAGAATGTACAACAGAGCCTAAAACATGTGTCAGCCCAGAAAGGAAGGGAACTGTCTAAGACTGTGGAAAGAATTTGGCATGTCAACTTGAAGAGGCTCCCATTGGCTAAAAAGGGGACAGTTTGAATGTCAGTAAGAATAGTAACTGCAGTACTTTAAAACACTTCAAACATTTTTTTTTTTAATTTATTGAAACAAGTTTTACAAAAAAATTTGAGATGTTTGGGAAATGTGAACACCAGATATTTGATGATGTTAAGCAATTATTAATTTTTTTATGTGTGATAATAGTTTTTTGTTATGTACCTGTCATGGATTGAATTGTGTCCCCCCCCAAAATATGTGTATCCATTTGACTAGGCCATGATTGCCAGTAGTGTGTGATTGTCCACCATTTTCTCATCTGATGTGATTTTTCTGTGTGTTGTAAATCATATCTCTGTGATGGTAATGAAGCAGGATTAACGGCAGTTATGTAAATGAGGCAGGACTCAATCTGTAAGAGTAGATTCTACAAGAGTAGATTAAGCCAATCTCTTTTGCGATATAAAGGAGAGAAGTGAGCAGAAACTTGGGGACCTCATACCACCAAGAAGCTAGTGCCAGGGGAAGAGCACTTCCTTTGCAACCGGCATCCCTGTGCTGAGAAGCTCCTAATCCAAGGGAAGATTGATGATAAGGATCTCCCTCCAGAGCAAACAAAGACAGAAAACCTTCCCCTGGAGCTGATGCCCTGAATTCGGACTTCTAGCCTCCTAAACTGTGAGAGAATACAACTTTCGTTTGTTAAAGCCATCCATTTATGCTATTTCTGTTATAGCAACAGTAGGTAACTAAGATAGTACCTAAATGTTTATGAATGAAATAATAGAATTTCTGGGCTTTGGCTTCAAAGTAATCTAGTTGCGGGGCAGGTAGAAGTAAAAACGAATGAAACAAGGTTGACTGAATAGATGATTTTTGAAGCTGAGTGATGGGTACAAGGGGATGTAAACTATTGACTTCTGTGTATGGGTGAAATTTTCCCAAATAAAGTTAAAAGGTTTTAAAAATAAATATAGCAAGATAAAATAATGAAAGTATGTATAGTGCCTATATCACAGCATTGTTGTGAAGATTAAATGAGATAGGTAGTGTATGTAAAGTCCTTATCACATTACTTGATCTTACAAGAGAAAAGAAAAGTAGCTCAGATTCCACCCCTTAAAATCCCAGTCCCCCCCCCCCCAGAAAAAAGCTGTAAAATATTCTTTAATTTCAGTCTAGTTTGGAACGGAAATTCCCTGCAGAGCTGCCTGTGGTTTTGACAGTGCTGACCAAGGTAACACTGGAAGAAAGGAGAGGAGGCAGGGTAGGGTGTTCGAGGGATGGGTTTGGTTTTGTATACACTGAATTTGAGGTTCTTGGATACTCCTAGGTAGAGAGATACCTAATAGGGAAGAGGCTTTCTGAGCTTAGAATTCAGGAAGCTAAGTTACCTTGGAGGTCAAGCTCACCTTTCTTTCAGTTAAATCTTCACAGGGCCCCTGCTTTGTCTAGCCCCCAGTCTGCAAACTCCTCACTGTGGTGCAGCCTAAGACCCTGCTGCAACGGACTGGTCTAACTGTTCAGCTTTTTGCTTTGGAGAGTTAGAATCTCAATTTATCAACTCATATCTATATGCATGTATTGATACATGTTTTGCAGAATATCCTAGAGATTGAATGCCTACATTTTTAGATTCTACCATGGAATAAAAAGGAGTCATTAACATGAACAAATGGATAGCTGGCACAGTGAACATTGGATGGACCTATTTTTTTCTTTTTTTTAGGCACCAAGCCAAATCTCCTAGACCCTGTGCTCCCCTCAGTAATTTAAAATGTATCAAACTGTGCCTCCTTAGATGGTCTCCAGCACACACAGTGAAAGCCAACATTTACCTGGTCAGCCTTAGTTTAAAAAAAAAAAAGTATTGATTTGTATTACATTGGCCTGAGTTGAAACTGCTTTATCTAGATCTTGGTTTATATAATTTAAAAACTTGGTCTGGGAACCATTTGTGATCAGGCTATACTCTCTGTGGATTCCTCTCAACTGGTCTGTCAGCTAATACTTAATGCATGCCGCTAAATGTAGGACTTTCATCTTGCTCCAACTTTTGATGTATAAGCAAGAGTGAAGAGATTGGGGAAGAGAAACTTCTGTGGATACAGTGTCATTGTTAGGCAGAGTGAGTCTTCCCTTTGATTAGCTGGGAAGAAGACATTGGCCTTCCCTAGGGTGGTTGAAGTAGCCACACACTGAAAGATCAGTAGACTGGACATTCAGAAATTGAAGTTAATGAACAATGGTTAAAAGGCAGTATAGTCTTTTGAAAAAAGAAAAGTACCCTGGACTTTTTAGAGTGAGACAGACCTCCACAATCTGGGTGGCCACTTTATTTTAAGGATGTTATTTAAATGCTCTAAATCTGTTTCCCCTTCTGTAAAATATTAATCACGAAGGGTCATTGAGATAATTAAACAAGATGTGTGTAAATGCCTACTACATAGTAAAGTCTCAGTAAATATTAATTCTATCTACTTAAGGGGCTGTTAACATAATGGCAGTGAAGTTGTTGGGGAGCCATGGGATAAGAGAAAGTCCACTTCAAGAGGGTGACTCAGTTATCTCTCTGAACAACACAAGACAAAACTGGTTCTCTTTCTTTACTACCCTAACTCTAATATCCTTTACCCTATGTCAGAAACTACAACAAGCTCCTCCTGATTTCAGGAAGTGATAAGTATAACATCGTAATTAACGTACTGACCTAGTTTGCACCATGGGAAAAGCTGTTACAACAATCGAATGAATTCTAAGATATAAGGGTGGGAAGGTATTTTAATCTATTTAGTCTGTTAGGCTCTAATATAAGTCTTACTAGAGTAATACAAGCACCTTCATCAACTGTTTTTTCCCTGGTGAAATCTTGCTGGAACTTTATTTTGGATAGGTGTTGACCTCAAAGATTGAGTGTTTTTGAATGTCCAGTGATTGGGGTATGAATGAGTACTTATGAGAAACAAAAATATTTATGAAAAATGTACGTTATTCTTCTAGTTAGTGAATTTCCGTTGAAAGATTCTTGGCATTCAACCTTTATGTCCCTGTTTTGGGCTGGGTTCATAGAGAAGCAAGACCAGTAAAGTGTATAAATATATATACCGCATTGCCATTCAGTTGATTCCAACTGATAGTGACCCTATAGGACAGAGTAAAACTGCTCCATAGGGTTTCTAAGGAGCAGTTGGTGGATTTGAGCTGCCTACCTTTTGGTTAGCAGCTGAGCTCTTAACGACTTCACCACCGGGGCTCCAGATAGATAGAGATTTATATCAAGGAAATGGCTTATGCTGTTGTAGAGGCGAAAACATCTCAAGTCCTTAGGTAAGGCTGGAGGTTTCTCCTGTTTCACATAGCCACAGGGGCTGGCAAACCCAAGATCAGCAGGTCAGACAGCAGAGCTCTGGCTCACAGGCTGCAGAGTCTGACAAATCCAAAGATTCATCAGGCAAGACGGCAGGTAACCTGTTAGCTCAATTCCTGAAAACTAGAGGTCATACAAACCGGTGCCAGCTGCTGGATCCAGAGTGAGCAAAAGCCCATGAGTCTTGCCAGAAAGTCCAACTATATTGGACACAGGCCACACCCCCAGGGAAACTCCCCTTCAACTGATTGGCTACTCACAGCAGATTCCATTCTGGAGGTGACCACATTATATCAAATCTCATCATGGAGGTGATCACTATATGACTGCCAAACTGCATCATAACTGCCAAACCACTGAGAATCATGGCCCAGCCAAGTTGACACACAACCTTAATGATTACACCCCCTGATTATTTTAAATGTATCAGCATGGAGGCATTTTCATAGTAAACCTGTGTGTTCTTGAATGTTTTGAATTTAGAATTCTGTTAAGATAACTCTTGTGTTTAACAACTCTCTTAATTCCTTCTGTAGCTTCCCTAGTTTGAATCCTTTAGAAACAGTAATGGCTGGAGCAAGGGTGCAGTTTCATCTGTTCCCAACATTATGATAACATCAGAGTCATCCTCCCTTGATAACAAGCTCGACGAGGCCTGACTTTTAAAGTTTATACCTTCATATCTCTTGTTTGTGCATAATAATGTGTGAACATTTATTGAATAAGCAATATTACGATGATAGTGCTATACAAGAGGAGTGAAGAAAAGCTCCTCTACCCTACTGAGATCATATAACCTGGCATAAGCAATTTTGTTTTTCTTGTTAATTTTTATGGGAGGTAGGGTCAGAGGCATTTACATGACTTTTATAAAAATCACCTTTATGAAACTAAACTTCTGTCATAATGAGACTTCCTTAACAATTTTGGTTCATAACTAGTGTGCTGTATAGCTCCTTGAGTCCCATCTCCTAAAATGAAAACGGCTTATGCTTGATAACAATTTTGAATGAAGTGCATTATGTTTTCTTTAAATTAGGTTTTTATCAAATTAATTACATGCACTTTTTGTTCGTTTCTTTATGGTCAGTCAACCATGTTTAATTAGAAATCTTGCTTAGAAACTTTTTTTTCTTTGAGTTTAGTTTTTTTTAGAGTTAGTACATGCTTATGTACAAAATTCAGAAGATACAAAATGGATTGCAGTATAAGCTCTGTACGCCTTGTTTCTTTTTCTTGGGGTACACAATTTGCCTTAAGTATTCTGCCAGGAACATTCTATGCGTATATAGTAAGTATATTTTTCCCCTTCTTTATCACACAAAAGCATGCTATTGTGTCTCTCTCAGGTCCTCCTGTTCTTTGTCATTGCATACAGCATTATTCCAGCTATTATACCTTTATGATGTTTCACTGTCTTTAGGACTAGCCGCCCTTTGTTATTCTTCCTTTTCCTGCTTTTGTACTTATTTGTGATTGATTATTCTTGCTTTTTACACAAGTGCTCAAGATATCAGTAAAAGGAAATGATTTGGACTTTATTGTGTATTTTTTGTGTGTCTGTGTCTCAAAAGTGCTAAGTGAAGAAGAGAGGTGAGAAAGTCATAGAATTCAAAATAAACTTAAAGAGTCTTGCAGCAAATAGGATTAATGGCAACATGGAGTTCCATGTGTGAACTCTGGAATCAGACAATTCTAGGTTAAACCAAACCAAACCCAGTGCCGTTGAGTTGATTTGGACTCATAGCGACCCTATAGGACAGAGTAGAACTGCCCCATAGAGTTTCCAAGGAGCGCCTGGCAGATTCAAACTGCCGACCCTTTGGTTAGCAGCCATAGCACTTAACCACCATGTCACCAGGGTTTCCTAATTCTAGGTTACACAGCGTCCGTCTGACTGTGAGCAGTTTATTGATTGTCTCTCAAGTGAAGGTGAGGAGTAGGTAGGACAGAGTTGAGGGCATCATTGAGCCATGGCTAGATTTCAAAAAAAGTCTCTATATTTACTAATACTAATAGCTAACAGGAGCCCTGGTGACACACTGGTTAAGAGCTCGGCTGCTAACCAAAAAGGTCGGCAGTTCAAATCCACCAGCTGCTCCTTGGAAACCCTATGAGGCAGTTCTCCTCTGTCCTGTAGGGTGGCTATGAGTCGGAATCAACTTGACAGCAACGGGCTGTGTACCAGGAACTGTTGTAAGCACTTAACTTACATTATTCTATTGAGGACCATAAGTTCAGTACCCTTATCATTCCTGTTTGACAGTTGGGGGAACCAAGGTATAAAGAGGTAATTGACTTACTGGTGTCCAGAGATGGTGAACAGTAGAGTTTAGATTTGAGCGTAGGCAGCATGACTTCAGAGTTTGTGTTCTTAACCACATTGCCTCATTGAGAATTTGGAACATAGAGGACCTTGCTGACTAAGTCGGCCCCTGTCTACCTGGCATTTGGTGCCAGGCTCTGACATGGGTCATTCTTCTCTGAGATGTTGACTATCAGCAGTGCCAGCCACAGCCGTTGAAGGCTTTCCTGAAGACTATTGAGTGTTCAGCATTGTTTGTTGTGTGATGCATTGCTTCTCAAACTATCTGTAATGAGGGATCTTCATTTAAAAAATTGGAATTTGCAATATATTAACACTTTGGTACAAAATAAAAATAGAATAAAATGCATTGCTTCTCAAACAGTCTATAATGAAGGATCTTCATTAAAAACTTGGATTTTGCAATATATTAATACTTTCATTCAAAATAAAAACAATATTAAAAAAATGAAATAAAAAAAATCAGTGAGTATAAATTCTCACTTCTTAAGGGTGGGTTGTATGTACATAGTAACTTCCTTCCAAAGAATGCAGCATGAAAAGATCAGCCAGGTGGTCTTTATCAGCAATAAGTCATGTTGATAGTATGTATCCTTGAGATGATGTAATAAAAATGGCATTTTACCTCTGTGGTCTTCCTCTCAAAAGCGCTTGTAACCTCAAAAGCCCTTATGAGCCCTTATAATCCCAGTCTAATCATGAGAGAAAAATCAGACAAACCCCAATTGAGGGACATTCTACCAAAAAAAAAAAAAAAAACCTGACCAGGACTCCTCAAAACTGCCAAGGTTGTCAAAAATACAGAAAGTCTCAGAAACTGTCACAGTCAAAAAGAGCCTAAGGAAATATGAGAAGTAAATACAAGGCGGTATCCTGGATGGGATCCTAGAATAGAAAAGAGATGTTAGGTAAAACTAAGGAAATTTGAATAAGCCATAGACTTTAGTTGGTAATTATGTATCAGTATTGATACATCAATTATAACAAATATAGCATACTAATATAAAATGTTAATAATAGGGGAAACTGGGTATGGGGTATAGGGAAACTCCCTGTACTGTCCTCTTTTTTCTTTACATTTAAAACTATCCTAAACAAGAAAGTCTTATTTTTAAAAAAATTTGTTAAAGGACACATAAAATGCAAATCCAATTTTTTTCATTATTAGATTCAACTAATACAACATTTGCACCACCATCAAGTTGATTCTGACTCATAATGACCCTACAGGACAGAGTAGAACTGCCCCATAGAGTTTCTAAGGAGCACTTGGTGGATTCAAACTGCCTACCTTTTGGTTAGCAGCCATAGCTCTTAACCACTACGCCACCAGGGCTTCTCACACATTACTCTGTTAAATGCCTATCCCTGTTTCTAAATTCTCACTCCCAGTTTCTGTACTCATCTCTTTGCACACAAGTAACAGTTTGTGGACCAGCAGTGGTCCATGGACGCCATGTTGAGTATCTAGGTTATCAATATTAAGCTCTATAGCACCAGCACCACACAGTTCTAAAGTTCGCGTAAATGTTTATCTTAAAATGTAGAAATTTTCTAATGCTCTTTCTAATAGAAAGAGACTGAAATTGTGAGGCTGGAACGCCTACAGAAAGCAGTACGCAATAGTGTTGAAGGAAAAGCCTACCCCCTCTCGGTGAGTTGGACATACACAGATAGGCAGTAATGTTTTATTCACAGCTTGTAAGTTAAAACATGTACCAACCACATTTGCACACAACAGGCCTTTTGATAGGACACAACTGCATGGAATCATCTCGATGGTTGATAACCCTGAAAGGGCAATTTGACATCACAGTAGGAGACATGCAGACTGCCATCAAAGATAGCAAATGAGGTCACTGCAGGGCGATTCCTTTTATTTACAGACCTGAGAAGTTAATGAGAGGGAGATCCAAGTAGTGGGAGGAGGAAGGAGGGAAAATAGGTAAGCTTTAAAAATTTACACCTGAGGACCTTCTGGTTACATTTAGACCCAGTGAAAGTAAAACATGGAGTGGGGCGGGGAGGACATGTTCATTAGAAGTTTATATCAAATGTCTTATTTTTAATTGTGTTCAAATTTTAGAAGTATGTAATTATGAAGTTCATGAAAGCATAGAAACAAAATAACAGGAAACAATCACAACTCATGTCTATTGAACACTTCTTAGTTAATCATCATGACAACCTTACGAACTAAGTAGTTTATCCTCATTTTGAAGAAAGAGAAGTTGAGATGCAAGGGAGTGAGGTGACTTTGCAGGATCACAGCAAATATGTGGTAGAGCCAGAATGCAAACCCAGGCAATCTCACTCCAAAGCCCAAGCTGGATTTATTGCACTGTTCTAATTATCTATTATCAGGATACTTGTACCTCTCTTAGAACTTACTGCTTTTGTACTTTAATATTTATTTGTGTGATTATTTGATTTATACATTTTTCTTACTGATACATAGTCCTCCTCGCTTTCAGGAGAGCTGAGATCAGATATCTTTTGATTCACCATTTTTGCTTAGTTCCTAAGTCTGTTCCTAACTCATTAAATACATTTTTTTCACCTGTAAAATAGAATTAATAAAAGTATGTGCCTAACTGTGAGGCAGTGAGGATTACCTGAGATAATGCACAAAGTGTTCGATAGCACTTGTCACTTAATATGTTACTTAATAACTGAAATGGTATAATTATGATAAATAGGCTTAGAAGTAACTGAACATAGACCAAAAGACAGTATCTAAACCCAGGTGTTCAGTGCTCTTAAACTTTATTCCCTACCCTTTATGTACTACTAATGAAAATAGTTCAAGGAGCCCTGCTGGTGCGATGGTTAAGCTCTCATCTGCTAACTGAAAAGTTGGTAGTTCACACCCATCCAGCAGCTCTGTGGGAGACAGACGTGACAATCTGTTCCCATAGAGATTACAGCCTAGAAAACCCAATGGGGCAGTTCCTCTCTGTCACATGGGTCGCTATGAGTCAGAATCAACTTGACAGCACTAACAACAACAATGAACATAGTTAGAAAAGTGAGTCTTAGAAAATGAATTGCTTTCTAGTACTGATTTCGGATTCTTAACGGTATAGGCAACTGAATTTTGTCTTTGATAAGTGTGTATTTCAGCCTTGGAATCAAAACAGATGTAGAAGCTTTATGAACTAGTGGTAGTTAACAAATAACTTTCTGAACTAAAATCACAAGCATGGACCATTCAGAAAGGGTAAAGTATGTATTTTCAAATTGACACATTATTTGGAGGTATATTTTTTATGTCTTTTTCAGTTACAGCAGGAGATGAGAACTTGCTTCTTTAGCCTTTCTTCAGTCTTTTAGATACATTCGTTTACACATGTACCTCGTATCTTCCTGTATATATTTTGTGAAGTGCAGATCTGATTTATTATTTCAAATCATATCCTTGAGCTTAGTCCAGTAGTGTTGTCTCTAGGGCATAGAGATGAATTTGGTAAGTGATCAGCAATGCATGCTGGTATACAGAACCTAGCTATAGAATAAAAATTGAGCTATAAAATTAATCTATAAAATAGTCACAGATAAAATGGTGAAGAGATCAAAATGAATCTTTAAAAAGCAGAAGACAAAATGCAGATATACTAGAATAAAAAATAGCAGTGTTCATGAAAGTGATGATTCATTATTTAATTCCAAGGACAGACACATTATAGTCTAAAAAATATATATTTCAGGTTCACCATTGACTAGCTATTTTATGTGACAGAATACCAGCTTTGCATATTTATTAAAATTATTCATAACTGCATCACTGCCTAGATGAACTGCTGGGTTCTTGTTCCTTGATCTAGTATATTACTTTGTCCATTTTATCATGGCACTGTAATAGAAATTTGTCTAAATTTTAGGATGATCCATGGGATATTTTCAGTATCAGCACCTCCTAAACACATATTTTATCATTTCCATTTTGCCCAATAAGATCTTTTATATAGGTTTAGAAGAAATAGTCTGTCTTGTGGAAAAATTAAAGTTACTTTCTTTAATAAATTATAGACAAAAATCTTCATTCAGTATGAAAAGTTATAATAATAGCATATCACAGAAAGTGTGGGCTAGTGTTTTAGCGTGAACATACAGTAAAGAGATGTTTATCTCCAGTAATATGTCTTTAAACTGATAAAAACTTAGAAAGTAATGTTAATAAAGAAGAATAGATACCACTTTTTACACTAGAATATTAATTATAGTATATTAAAGTTAAAAAAGCCTCAGGTCATCTAGTTTAGCACCCTGTCTTTGCATGGGTGGAAAATGAGCTCTGAAAAGTTAAGTGATTTCCCCAGGAATACCCAGCTAGGATGTCAGCCTCTAACCCAGCTGTTCTGGCCTAAAGTTTAGTGCTCAGTCTGTTTTAAAGTACTGACTTGTCAACAGGAGCTTTTACCTACCATACGTAGTCAGTTTTTAGAAATTAAGAAGTATGGGACATCTTATCCAGTATATGACACTTCCTTGCTGCTACTCTTGGTTTGGGGTTCTGTTGTTACTGTTGTTTTGGTTAGTTGCTGTCAAGTTAGCTTCTACGCATGGTGACCCTATGTACAATATAATGAAACATTGCCCAGTCCTGCACCATCTTCATTATCATTGTTATGTCTGAGTCCATTGTTTCAGCCGTTGTGTTGTGCCTTCCAACGTGGGGGCTCATCTTTCAGTGCTATATTACACAATATCCTGTTGTGATCCATAGGGTTTTCATTGACCAATTTTCCACGTACATCACCAGCCTTTCTTCCCAGTCTGTCTTAGTCTGGAAGCTTTGCTGAAGCCTCTCCACCATGGGTGACCGTGCTGATATTTTAATATTGGTAGCATAGCTTACAGCATCACAGCAACACGCAAGCCACTACAATACAACAAACTTTAACAGACAAGTGGTGAACAAGGTGATTATTAATCCTTTAAAAGTATCTTAACACCTAACAAAATGATTCAGCATCCCAAAGCTGGAGCCGTCATCAGTATGAGCAGCCCTGTGTGAAGCCCTCAGTGGGATGGTAGCTGTAACTGCAGGGAAGAATACAGAAAAGGGAATGTCTACTGAGTCGCCTAGAATTTCCCTGGAGATCTCATAAACTTCTAAAACTAAAATGAACCCTTTCTTCCTTATAAAGTGGAGTAATGTGTTAAAGGCCATGCATTAGATGCTTCTGAGCTGTATATTTTAGCGGGTTCTATAAAATTCTCAATAAAAGAAAGGTCAGTGTTTGCACCATAAACAGTGTTCATGGAGGCATATTTAACCCCAGTCCCTTTGCGATTCCTGGAGTGTATGGTGAGTGAACCGCTCTTCTTTGAAAGTGCCTGTTACCCATCATCTCCCAAAAGAGACCCCACTGCTACCTGGCCACTTTCTTTCTAAGGCACTACCTGCCCCGGGCTCTGGGGCCAGCCTGTAGCCAAAGCGGAATCTGAGAAAGGGGGTGATTTTACCTCATTATCAGCATGGGAGTAGGAGCTTCCCGTTTTATTTGAAGTTAAGGTGAAAAGATTGTCGTCACACCGATTGGTGTGGTGTACAGAGTGGAGTCCTTCTGTATTTTCATTGAGACCGTGTGCAAAACTGAGGCAGACCAATGGTTGACCTTTGCGTCCTGACAGCACAGGTAGTTGTTCTGCTTGGTGACTGGCTCTTTTTGTGACCTTTGTGGTTGTCAGCACAGCCTCCCAGCCTGCACAGCCTCCTGCACTGTATGATGGAGAGGTAACGGCCCCGGGCTTACTCCCCAGAGCAGTTTTGAGGCTTAATTAAAGAATATTTTTAACTCATTATGAAGAGCATTAAGAGGAAATGTTCAAAGGGTCTTGATGCAACTCTTTCAATTTAAGAAAATGGATGCCCAAATAAGCAAATTATAACTTTAAATAGTAATCCATCATTATTTTTGATCCCTTCATCTTTCAAAGATAAAGACTCCCCTCCTCTCTTCTCTTTAAGGCGTGAAAAGGGGCAGCAAAGCTGGAGCAGTCCAATGATCCTTCCTCCTGGCATATGTGAACACGTAGTACCCTTTTTTTGAACAGGGTGATTTTGAATAGGCTGTCGTTTGTATCCTGAATAACAGGGGTTGGTGGTTCAGTGGTAGAGTCTCGCCTCTCACTCAGGGGACCCAGGTTTGATTCCCAGCCAGTGCATCTCCTGCACAGCCACCACCTCTCCGTCAGTGGAGGTTTGTGTGCAGCCCTGATGCTGGAGAAGTTTCAGCGGAGCTTCCAGACTAACGTGGACCAGGAAGAAAGGCCTGGGAATCTACTTCCAAAAATCAGCCAATGAAAACAGCCTACTCAACAAGTGATCATGGGGAAGGTGCAGGACTGAGCAGCATTTCGTCCCATTGTTCCTGGAGTTGCGGTGATTCAGAGGGTAGCTAACGACAGCAACAATGCCCTGAATAAATTTTTCAGAACAATAATAAACATGTCTGCCAGGCTAATCTTGCACATACAGGTCTTGTTGGAAGGTATGTAAAGTTGTACAGGCAAAGTGAAGTGAAAACAACCATGGAACAAGTATAGGCTTTTCTTTACATCATTATTTCTGGATCCCTTTCTTTTTTTATACTGAGCAAACATGCTCTCATTCTCTCAAACTTGGAGTCTTTTTGAAAGACTGCTGAGAGATGCCCCCGAAATTATTGCCATAACAGACTTCTGACGCAGTCATGAATTACAGTCAAATTTAATCTCATCTTTAACTTCACAGCATGGTTAACGTCATCGTGTGCCCAATTTCTTTGACTATTGTGTCTTTTTGGTTTTAAAATGGCAGGAAAAAAAAAAACCAATTTTTTCCTTTAATTAAAATAAGCCTTTATGAATTAGTGTATAGCAGAGAATACCAGAAAGATGTTTACCTGTGTATTATTGACTAATCAAAGGCATTCGACTATTTGGATCATGACAAATTATGAATAACATTGCAAAGGATGGGAATTCCAGAATACTTAATTGTGCTCACAAGGAACCTGTACACAGCCCAAGAGGCAGTCATTCGAACAGAACAAGGGGATACTGCGTGGTTTGAAGTCAGGAAAGGTGTGTGTCAGGGTTGTATCCTTTCACCATACGTAAGCAGTTTGTATGCTGAGCAAATAATCCAAGAGGCTAGACTATTGCAGCATCAGGATTGGAGGAAGATTCATTAACAACATGCGATACGCAGATGATACAATCTTGCTTGCTGAAATTAAAGAGGACTTGAAGCACTTACTAATGAAGATCAGACTGTAGCCTTCAGCGTGGATTATGCCTCAACATAAAACAAAAATCCTCACAACTGGACCGATAAATAACATGATAAACAGAGAAAAGAGTGGTATTGTCAAGGATTTCATTTTATTTGGACCTACAATCAATGCCCATAGAAGCAGCAGCCAAGAAATTAAACGACATATTGCATTAGGCAAATCTGCTGCAAAAGACCTCTTTAAAGTGTTAAAAAAAACAAAAAACAAAGATATCACTTTGGGGACTAAGGTATGCCTGTTCCTGGAGAAGGACATCATGCTTGGTAAGGTCAAGGGTCAGCAAAAAAGAGGAAGACCCTAAACGAGATGAACTGACACAGTGTCTGCAACAGTGGGCTCAAGCATAGCAACAATTGTGAAGATGGCACAGGACCGTGTAGTGTTGCATTCTGTTTTACATAGTGTCACTATGAATCAGAACTGACGTGATGGCACCTAACAGCAACAACAACAAGGTGAGCTATCAGAGAATGTCCTAGCCAATTGAAATTTGGAAAATTCTTTGGTTTAAACACAAATAGAATTTCAGTAGTATTTTCATTTATTGATTCTTCTGATTTTTTTTAAATGCGTTTCAAGGCATCAAAAATATTTTTTAAATGCTGTAACTAACTGTGAAAATTAAAACAAGACTCAAGAGTTAATTTGGGTTAGAATGTATACATGAAGGACAGTCAAAAAGTGCTAGTGTAGCAGATGATGATAGCACCCACTCTGTAAAATTACCAGTTGCTATCTTAGTCACCGCTGACTCATGGTGACCCCATGTGTGTCAGAGTGGAACTATGCTCCATAGGGTTTTCAGTGGCTGATTCTTTTTTCCTAGAAGTGGATCACCAAGCCTTTCCTCCAAGGCACCTCTGGGTGGACTTGACCTTACAGCCTTTTGGTTGGCCACCAAGCATGTTGACCATTTGTAGCACCCAGGGACTCTCATGAAATCACAGTGAGGGTCACGCCAGTGGTGTCAGGGTACGAGGAGGCATTCCTTAGGGGCAGTTGTTGTAGTTGTTGCTGTTTTCCTGCTTATTATGCTATCCCAATTAAACAGAGCTTTCCACTTCCCTAAGTTCTACTGAAACAAAGTGCCAGTGTAACTTTTCTAGTAAAATAAACACAGAGACGTCTTTGTGGAATCAGTAAGAAGCTAAGTTATGTATTTACCAGAAAAGTATACGTTAATTTCCCTTCCAAGAACGTAGTAGTAGTTTATGATGTCCCTTAAACAAATAAATAGTGGTTTACAAAGATTTCTAGTCTTTTGTATGATCAGAAAATCATTCAAAAAAAAAATCACTGATGTGTTTCTCAGAGATTAAAAAGTTCTGCCTGTTGATAACATGGGCACCTGGGGTAAAATGGTCATTGAAAACGCTTTGTCTTAAAATTGTGAAAATAGGAGTGGGAGCAATAAAATATCTCACATCTCTGTCAATCTGATAAATATATTGGGCTATACCAGCTGTATAGATGCATAGAATGGCTTTTGGGCTAAATCTTATTTTTTATAGACAAGCTCTTCCACAGTGTCTCTCGCTCACTTCTGGAGCCCTGATAGTGCAGTGGTTAGGAGCTTGACTGCTAACCAAAAGGTCAGCAATTCAGATCCACCAGCTGCTCCTTGGCAACCCTATGGCGCAGCTCTACTCTGTCCTATAGGGTTGCTAGGAGTAGGAATCGACTCAGTGGCAGTGGGTTTTTTCTTGCTCACTTGCATGGTGAATTAATTTTAACCATCTCTAAAAGGCACTTGGAAGAATGAAAACATGTCTATTTATTGGACATGTAGACAAAAAAAGAATAGATAGAAATGACAGCTTATGAGAATCTGATATTCTGAAAAGCCTTCTCACCATGGAAGACTTAGATGCAGGATAAATCAGAAAAACATACTTTAAAATTTTTTTTAATCATGGTAAAATATATACAACAAAATATTTGTCATTTTAGCCATTTTTAAGTGTATAATTCTCTGCCATTAATTACATTCACCATGTTGGGCAACTGTCATCACTGTCCATCTCCAAATGTTTCTCATCACGCTTAACAGAAATTCAGTAACCCTTAAGGAATACCTCCCTGTTTCCCTCTCTCTGCAGCCCCTGGTAACCACTAATGAACTTTAGCTTCTCTGCATTTGCCTGTTCTAGATATTTTATGTAAGTGGGATCATATAGTATGTTTGTCCTTTTGTGTCTGACTTCTTTCACTCAGCATAATATTTTCCAGGTTCATCCATGTCATAGCATGTATCAGAATTTCATTTCTCTTTATGGCTGAATAATCTTCCATTGTGTGTATGTATGACATTTTGTTTATCCATTCATCTGTTGATGGACGCCTGGGTTGTTTCTACCTTTTGGCTATTGTGAATAAAGAAAAAACCCCAAAACCAGACACATTGCCATTGAGTTGATTCCGACTCCTGGCAACCCTATAGGACAGAGTAGAGCTGCCCCATAGGGTTTCCAAGGAACGGCTGGTGGATTCAAACTACTCACTTTTTGGATAGCAACCGAGCTCTTAACTACTGCGCCACCAAGGCTCCATTGTGAATAAAGAGGACTTTATTTTGAATAAAGGAGGATTTTAAGGACTAGCCCTCTAAAACGTGTATCGTGCTTTTATTTCTATTGTAATTGAAATTGACATACAAAATGAAAAAATAAAACACAAGATACAGTGATTAGAATAAAAGAAAAGGCAGGGACAACTAAAATTCCCTGTGTTTGAGAGGATTTTAAATCATGTCACAAAACCCAATTATCCACTATAAGAATCCCATAGAGAATTAAGTTGTTCTTTGTCATGGACCAATGAGAAAGGGTCACAGAACTTGGTAACCATGGATAAAAAAACTGGAAGCATGACTTCTGGAGCAGTTGAAGAAGGTTGTGGGAGAGAAGTAATAAAGAGAATATCCTGAAATCTCAGTTTATCCAAACAAAAAAGTGTAACCTAGAAGAATAAAATCTAACCTCGCATTGTTCCCTTTCTTTGGGTATAATAGTGATGTTATGGTAACACTAAAAATGAAAAAAAAGAAAAAGTGCTAAAAATCTGACCGAGAAAAACTGTATTGACAATTATTATCTAGTTCTTTAAATAACTTTCCATATCTAGTGAGGCGTATGTCTATATACTCTTATCACCCAACAGCCCGGTTGTTAGAAATTCTTAATAGTTGAATTAAACTAGATAATCACGTCATTTACCTGCCAGGTAAGCTAAAGAAAGTACTAAAAGTTACCATTTTGAGGAGAAATTCCCCAGCACGGGTTGGAATACTTGTCAAATTTTGTGGCAGTAGGCTGGGTCCGAGTCAATATTTCTGCCTGGAAGTCACATAACCTCTGTGAGAGATTAATGTGGTGACTGTTGGACTGTGTTCGCCATCAGCTAAGTATGTGCACCTGTCATTCATATTTTGCTTTCAGCTTGTTAACACTGACAGAAAAATCTCTGCGGAACAAAGAACCAGTTTTCTAAGTGTATAAAACCATATCGTATTTGCATATTTCCAGGATATAAAGCGAAGGGCATTTTTCCTTGAATGTTACTTATTTGTTCGCTACTTCTAGTTGCATGGTACTGAGAAACCCTGGTGGCTTAGTGGTTAAGAGCTGCAGCTGCTAACCCAAAAGGCCGGCAGTTCAAATCCACCAGGCACGTCTTGGAAACCCTATGTGACAGTTCTACTCTGTCCTATGGGGTTGCTGTGAGCCAGAATCGACTCGACCGCAGTGGTTTTTTGTTTTTTGTTTTTTTTTCCAGTGGGAGAAACATTGACAGCAGCTAAACTGCCTCTCACTTGGTTTCTGCTGATTACTAACTTTGCTGATAAAATAGTACAAAAAATAAGGACATGTTTTTAATTGAATGGCATTGTTGCCAAAAGATTTTCTTTGAAAACCTGAGCAAAATTTCCGAGTTTTGTTAAAGCCACTTTTCTTGTTGCATTCCACAATGTGTTTATGGAAGCATGTTGTAAGTAGATTCCTTTAGGTCAGCTAAGTCAATCTGATTTATCTTCATTAAAGTCAAACACATGATTGTGTATACGCTGGCATACATGTGGTTGGTGAAGGATGCGTGATGGAAATGAATTCAGAGGCAACCTCAAAAAAAAATACGTTGATTTTACACGGCTCCGCTTTCCAGCCGCTGCTTAAAACCTTAAAAAAATGGAATCATTTAGCTAGCATCCATTTTATTTTGAACATGAGTTAATAACCCTCTAACCAAAAAACAAGTAGACAAAAACTCAGCCTTGTTTATAATAGTAACAGTTGGAAACAACAGAATGCCCCACAGTAGATGACTGGGTAGTTAAATAGTGAAGTAGCAGTGTGATGGAATGCTCTGTAGCCATTTAAAGTTGTCTTGTACGAGGTTATTTAATGACTTTGGGGAATTTTCATAGCATATGATAAATTTTGAAAGCAAGCTGTGTAACTATTATATCTACATGTATATTTGTATAGGGAAAAAATTTTTCTTAAAAGTGTGGGAAGATATACCTCAAATGCTAATAGTAGTTTTCTCAAGTGGTAGGATTGTGTGTAGTTTTTGTTCTCTTTATGCTTTCCTGTAGTTTGTAATTTTTCTCTAATTATATGTAGCTTAATGATTTTTATTTTTCTCTAAGAACCTGTGCACTTTAATAATTTATCATTTTTCATTGACAAGATGTAAATGGTTTCATAAACTCATAACTAGAAAAATATTGCTATAGGAAAAAGGGCACCACACACTTGTATTTTTATTGTCAGAGCATCATTCAGTATTATTATTATAGTAATATTAATAATAAAAGCAGCTTCTGTTTATTGAACATTTATTATATGCCACATACTCTGGTAAGCCTGTATGTGGATTTTCACATTGGCTCCTCAGAATGATCTATGAAGTAGACAGAAAATACAATTATCCCCACTTTATGGATCAGCAGACCAAGTCTCAGACTGGTTAGGTTCTTTGCTTTCCGTAACGCAACTACTGAGCGACAGAGCCCAGCTTTGGACCAGTCTGTCTGCCTCCCACACCCGTGCTCTTAAGCACCATACTTTTCTGTTTAGTACTTTTTTGGTTGTTGTTATATCTTAGTCATGCTTCTGCCTTCATCTTCCCGTTTCTTGACTTCCATTTCCAGTTGCAGTGGAAGATACCAGTTTCATCTGAGAGAAAGTTTTCAGGATTGTCACAACTGAATTGAAACCAATAGTTGACACCAATATTCCGTCCTCAAATACACGTAGACGGAATAAGCATTAGACTATGTTTTTCACATTTAAATGAATAATACAAAATGCATATCTCCATGTAGGAAGGAAAGTGTGCCCTTGGGTTGTATCAGTGATGGTGATTATGAAATCCATACTAAATGATTTCCTTAATTTGTGTGTGTGTGTGTGTGTTCAGATTGGGAGTAAGCACGGTGAGCCAAGGTGGCAAACCATTTATGTGCCAAGATCACACTGCCCTGTTACACGAGGCAGTTGGAGTCGCTGGGATGTGTGTGGAAAGGAGGGCATTATTGATGTAGACCCCCCTACTCATGTGTTTAGGAACCTAAGAGACCTAAGTGCGAACACAGCTTCCAGGATAAGCATCCTTGAGCTCTGGTGTCACACCGGGTCTGACTGGACTCTATGAAGTCCCTTTGAGAGTAGCATCCTCCCCCAGTTTTTATAAGTTTTTCAAAAACCAGGTTTTTATTAATCCACAGAAAATGCAGTCTTATAGTCTCTTCTGAAATCAAGGACACCCATCTTCAATCAAATCACAATAAAAATTGTGCCGAAATAATGAAAGTGTACGGAATATCTGTAGTCAAAGTGTCTTTTTGTTGTTGTTGTTGTTGTCATTGGCTGCCTCAAGTTGGGCCCAGGCTCATGGTGATCCTGTGTACAATGGAACAAAATGCTGCCTGGTTCCGTGCCATCCCCATGATTAGTTGTGGATCAGACCGTGGTGATCATTGTTTTCATTGGCTGATTTGTGGGAGTAGATCACGAGGCCTTTCTTCTAAAGATCCTTTAGACATTCAGTATTTAGCTAGTATGTATTTGCATACCTAAGTATAGCTTACTGCAGATTTTTAAACCAATGAATGAATAAATTTTTTTGTAACCTTGATTCAGTCCATTCCCTTAGTTTAAGCACATTATAACACATTTATACTCTCCCATCCTGTGTGGGGACAAAGAGGCAAAGCCTTATTATTACTGTATGGAGCGTACAGTATGCAGTAGTTTTCTAAGGCTGCTGTAACAAACTACCACGGACTGGGTGGCATAAAACAACAGCAATTTATTCTGTCACAGTTCTGGAGGCTAGAAGTCCATAATCAAGGTTTCAGCAGGGTTGGTCCCTTCTTGAGGCTGTGAGGGAGAGTCTGTTTCATGCCTTTTTCTTAGTCTGGTGGTTACTGGCAATCCTTGGCATTCATTGGCTTGTAGACATATTTCTTTTTAATTTCTGCTTCTGTTGTCACATGGTGTTCTTTCTGTGTGTGTCTATCTCTGTTCTTTTTCCTAAGGATTCACCCTACTCCAGTATGACTTCATCTTAACTAATTACATCTTCAAAAGATGTTATTTCCAAATAAGACCACATTCTGAGGTTCCAGGAAGTACATGAATTTCGAGGGGCGGTATACTCAGTAATTTTTGTTTTTATTTTTATTTTTAACACACACACACAGTACACACCCAGAGTATTGCTTTGTGAGAAGATTTGTGTGTAAAAGACTTAGAGACCTTTTTGTATTCTAGCTCTTTCCTAATTGTATATTCTTGGGCACATCACTTGGCTATTCCATGTATGTTTTTTCTACTTTAAAATGGGGATTCTGTTAATAGCCCACTGTAATACAAAAGGTTGTTCAGTAAAATTAGGTAACATGTCAGATGTATACAGACATGAGACATTATTTCTCTCCTTTCTTCACCTGCCCCCATGAGCACTACTTAATCCTTTGAAACGATATTTTTTTTCCCAACAGTAGTTCAAAGTTTAATGGGTTTTCTGTCTGCTCTGCTTCTATATGTTTTTTGTAGATTTTCTTTGCCCTTTCTTATATTTTTTTATTCTTTAAATAAAAAATTTTTGTTTGTTTTGGTTTTGTGTGTGTATATATGTGTTTGGTGCCAAAACCCAGGATCAAACCCCCCCCCAAAAAAACTAATCAAAGATTCTTAATTTTGCATATAATGCATTAAACTAGTATATTTGGCATACATTTGTGATTTTTTTTAATTGAAGTATAGTTTACGCACACAAAATGCACAGAACGTAACTGTATAGTTGCTTGCATTTTGAAAAATGTGTGTACCCATGTAACCAACACCCCAGTTAAAATATAGAGCATTTCCATCAGCCCAGAACGTTTGGCAAAAGTTTGTGTTTGGGAATGGCTCATTTCCCCAAAATTCTTACCTGGTTTTCTTGCTTTGGAGCAGGTAAATCACCTCTTCATGTTATTGGTGTCCCTTTGATACTTGAACAGTCTTTCTGAATTAGCTGCCTTTTTCTAGTGACTTGCTTTTTTGACTAGGAGCCCTAGTGGCACCATGGTTAAGAGCTACGGCTGCTAACCAAAAGGTCAGCAGTTCGAATCTACCGGGCACTCCTTGGAAACCCTATGGGGCAGTCCTACTCTGTCCGCTAGGGTCGCTATGAGTCAGAATTGATTCGAGAGCAATAGGTTTGGTTGTGGGGGGGGCTTTTTTGAGCGGGGACAGTTTGCCTTCTCTTTCTATATGACTTTTTTTGTCATTCTTTCTAATATCTTCCGTTTTCAGCTGCTGCTAGCAATATGTTAACAGTTTAAGTTCAACTGTGAGTCACCTTCCAAAGAGGTCACTGAAGGATCATTAAAGGTTCCGTACAAGAAATGTTTATTAACATTGTCCCTGAAATTTCTTACATTGTCTGACCCATCACCACCCAGAATTTATTTAGTTTTTGTGTATATAAATGCTTTCTCTCTCCTGAAGAATTTAGTAAAGTATAGCTAAAGTCTTAGTTATTGTCAAATAAAAAACCTTAAAAGCAAACCAGCCATTTCTTTGCAATGGAAATAAATATTTTGTCTATTTGCAACACTCTTTTTCGTCTTAGTAAATACATGACTCCTGGTTAGTTAAAAAGTACCTATGTTGCATTTCAAGTCTCTTATTGGTGATTAAAAACCTTCTTTAGATGTAAAAGTTATCCATAAATAAGGCTTTCAAAATACTATTGAAAGTTGCCACCCATCATTCCATTTTTACTCTCTGAATTAATACCTAAATAAATACCTTAGGAATATTTTAAGTGAGCATTACTTATTAGAACGTTTTTTTAAAGTATCTAACGTGTGTTTGTTCTACCTTCCCTGTATATTTACACCTCTTCGATTTTGCTTTATGAGCGGCAAAAGCAAACTGTCACTATTTGCTGTAAATTGAAGCTTTTAATAACTATGTCTGTTCTACAACATTTGTCAGCTTTGAATATTCTGTCAGTAGAAAATAAAAATAGCAGGGAAACTCAGCAGCAGTGACACCGAGAATTTATCTGTGCATGCTAAAGTAAGGTAAAAAAATATAGTCTTGAAGAATGAGCATTTGGCATTTTTCCTTCTAATAATGTAAATTTGAACTGGCTCTTCATCGAATAAATTTTAGATGAAAAGTTGGCAAAATGAATGAATAAGTTCCATCATTAAACACAGAACACCTTTTAGCCTAGAAAGAATAGATTACTTCAGTTCATTGATTCAATCATATATGACTTGTTTGACGTAAGCCTGAAAAATAAGTTTTATAAGTACATAAAAAGAAACATGATAGCTCAGTAGTAAAAATGTTGAGGCACAGAGAATTTAAATTTTTAACCTATTTTGTAGTAAAAATTCATGTGCAGAAGATCATCTTGGATATGTGACAGTAAAAAATTAATTTATCTAATAAAGGTAATTCAAGTAAATCAAATCTAAATAAATTCCATAGTCTCCATTTTTGTTCATAAATTGTGTGTATCGGTTATAAATATTAAAGGCATGTATGAAATATGTATTATGAAATAGTCACTGCTTTCTCTTTTTAGAAAAAAACAAAGTTTTTCAGGACTCCTTATGGGTGCTGACTTTCAGATTGTTAGTTTAGACTCAGTTCTTGCCGTTGTACCTTTTTTCCTTTTCTTTGACCATCTCCTGCAAAGAGTCTCTTTTCAAAAGATTGTTGATGTTACTAGGTGCCCACGAGTCTATTTTGACTCATAGCAACCCTGTGTGACAGGGTAGAACTGCGCCATGCGGTTTTCTAGGCGGTAATCTTTACCGGAGGAGCCCTGGTGGTGCAGTGGTTAAACCCTCTACTGCTGACCAGAAGGTCAGCAGTTAGAACCCACCAACTGCTCAGCGAGAGAGAGATGTGGCAGTCTGCCTCGCTAAAGATTACAACTTTGGAAACCCTGTGAGGCAGCTCTGCTCTGTCCTGCAGGGTCACTATGAGTCGGGATCTGTACCCATAACCTGTTCCAATGGAGTCGATTCCGACTCATAGTGACCCTATAGAACAGAGTAGAACTACCGCATATGGTTTCCAAGGAGCACCTGATGGATTCGAACTGCTGACCTTTTGGTCTGCAGCTGCAGCTCTTACCCACTCTGTCCAGGGTTTCCTGAGTCAGAATATGAGTGGGCAATCTTTACGAGAGCAGATTGCCAGCTCTTTCCCTTGTGGAGCTGCTGAGTCATTCAAACCATCGACCTTTCAGTCAGCAGCTGAGCACTTAACCGTTGTGCTACTAGGGCTTTTTTTTTTTTCAAAAGATACCTTTATCATTATCTTTGCCAATAACAGTGAATGTTAAGCATCTACTATGTAGCCCTATCCGATAACCGTTGACAATAGGTGGGCACTATTTTAATAGAGTAGGAAGAAAAGTGTTGTCAAAAGTGTGCTTAACTGTGCTAAGAACAGCCTTCATTTAAACCTCTATTGTAACAGAAAGATGATTAATGAGACCATGTGAACTTGCCTTATTCTGCTCAGCTTTTTGACATACCTGCAAATATAAGATTTTTCAAGAGCCACAATGAGCTAAAGAGATGGTCTCCGCTTTGTACAGAATGGATATGCCTGCACGTTTTAATTTTGTTTTAGCGTTATTCCATTATGACGGATTGAGCCTGAGGGAAAGGATGAATTAATTGTTGTCAAAATTAATGAGATAATTACATATGTGTAATTTTCCAAAGCACTGTACAATTGTATTTCTCAGTAATTAGAAATGTCTAGTTCTAATTTATCCTTTGAGAGGAGCCCTGGTGACAGTGGTTAAGTGTTCCACTGCTAACTGAAACATCAGCGGTTCAAACCCACCAACTTTCTGCAGAAGTTCTATTCTAGCCTGCATGGTTGCTGGAAGTCAGAATTCTACTCAGAAGGCAATGGGTTTGGCCTAACCCATCCTGTGGAGGAAGTAGAATTTAAGAAGACTTTCAAATGGCAAGATGTGTTGTATTTTGTTTAGTTTTGTTTTTTAACAAAAGTTCTAGAACAGTGTTAAAAAAAACAAAACCAAACCCACTGCCATTGAGTCGATTCTGACTCATAGCGAGTCTATGAGTCTGTAGGACAGAGTAGAACTGCCCTGTAGTGTTTCCAAGGAGCACCTGGCGGATTTGAACTGCCAACCTCTTTGTTAGCAGCCATAGCACTTTACCACTACACCACCAGGGTTTCCAGAACAGTGTTAAGGTACTATGAAGTGTTTTTGATAGTGGTAAATTGGGAATTTATCAGTGAATGTGAATGAGTTTGTTTTTTTCTAAAATGCTGTTGTGTTCCATCAAGTTGATAATGACTCATAGCGACCCTACAGGACAGAGTAGAACTGCCACGTAGGATTTTCTAGGCTGTTATCTCTTTGAGAGCAGATCGCCAGGTATTTTCTCCCACAGAGCTGCCCATTGGTTTGAACTGCCAACCTTTCAGTTAGCAACAGAGTGCTTAACCATTGTGCTACCAGGGCTCCTTTTTCTAAGATAATTTTGTTTCTCTTATAAAATTTCACTTCAAATAAGATTGAAGGATTGAATTTCAGTAAAATTGGGCATTAATAGCACATTAATGTTTTTTAGTTTTTATGTTGAATTCAATGAAGAATTCATTCATGCTCTGTCTAACCCTCTAGAAAAATCACGTCTATAAAGAACTTAATAGGAAGACAGGAGATAGCTCTACTCTGGTATTTTCTCCATCCTGATCTGTAAGGTAGTGGTCACAAGTCAATGGAATTTCTTTCTTTCTTTGTGTGTGTGTGTGTGCACCTCCCATTTAGGGAGGAGTCCCCAGGTGGTGCAAACAGTTAAGCGTTCGAGTACTAATCAAAAGGTCAGTGGTTTCAACCCACCCAACGGCACCATGGAATAAAGGCCTGGTGATCTGCTTCCAAAAGGTCACAGCCTTGAAAACCCTGTGGAGTAGTTCTACTCTGTACACATGGAGTTGTCATTGAGTCAGAATCTACTCGACCGCAGTGGGTAGTTGCCCGAGTTCCTGACTGTTGGAGACACACAGTGTCTGCGTTCATTCACAGTTAACAGATATACTCTATCCCTGTCAGACACCCCCCATCCTACCTCAATCTTGGCTCCCATAGATCGGCATGTGTGAAAAACATTCAAAGTGGATGGCAACTAACAACAACAACCCACGTAGGAAAGTTAAAATTGTTTTAGTTTTTTTCTTTTTTTAGCAGGTCTGATTTAAAGTACCTCTTAGGATTTACAAAGCTATGTTTTGGGTTCTTTCAGGTACAGTATTTCTTTTTAAATACTGATAAAGTGCTCCCCTTTGAATTTTTTTTAATTTTGTTAATTTATTTGGATAATAAGTTATCCCCGTTGTTTGGATATTGAAGAAATAAGATGCATATCTCAGAGAAGTAGAGTAATTCAATTCTCGGTTTTCACATATGCCGAATATGTGTTTTCGTGATTCACAAGGGCCACTTTTAATCTGCGTTTTGTTAGGGTATTTGTCTTGTTTGTGAATAAATTAGAGTGAAAACCTTTTTAAGTTAAAGCTGCATTGATGGTTCAAAAAATAAATTAAAATTAAAGATGAGATTGTTTAAATCTTTGATTAAGCAAGTTCATAAAGTTTTTGTCGTTTTTTAAAAATAATTATTTAAATAGATTTCCCTTAATTATTTAAAATTCTCAGAACAGAATCTCATTTTACAGGACATCTAGTGGAAAGAGGAAAATGAATGTATACAGAAAAGAATTTCTTTGTAAATAAATGAGATCTAAAAGTCAGCTGCTATAACTAACGCTTTTATACTTTGTGACCTTGGACAAATTATTTAGCAGTTTTGGGCCTGCTATTTCCTGTCTTTAGTAGTTAGGTTAAACCCAAACCAAACCTGTTGCCATCAAGTCAATTCTAACTCACAGCGACCCTATAGGACAGAGTAGAACTGCCCCATAGGATTTCCAAGGAGCACCTGGTGGATTCGAACTGCCAACTTTTTTGGTTAGCAGCGTAACTCTTAGCCACTATGCCACGAGGGTTACCAGTAGTTAGGTTAAGCAAAGTTAAAAATATAAAACAGTGTCTTGCTTTTCACCAGCAAAGTGTGAATTATAAGAACACTTTATCCTATAGCTGCTGTATATATTCCAGGTACATTTCATTCTCTGTAAGCCATTGCTTACAGAGAGTGAATAATTCTATTTCCTATTTAATTTCAGAAAAATAAACTTTTATTTGTTTTAATCATATTTTTGCCTCCCTCACTCTTGTCCCCTCCCTGCTGCCTCAAATAAGTTCTAGACTTGACTAATCTGAGATTCAGATTTTAGTCCCGTGAATTCCCCCAGTTTGAGACCCATGACCAGCTGTGACGTGTTCACAGACAGTGTGAGGAAGAAAAGCAATAAGCAGTGTGCTCAGACAGTCAGCACATTAGTCAGTCAACACCTGAGGAATCAGATTGACTGCCCTCGATTTTTCATTTAATTTTGTTGTAGTTGAGAATATACTCAGCAAAGCATATACCATTTCAACCTGGTCTTGGTTTTTTAAGCTATTTTTGAACTTCCTTAAAACCGAAAACACCAAACCCATTGCCACTGAGTCAATTTCAACTCATAGCACCCCTATAGGACAGAGTAGAACTGCCCCATAGAGTTTCCAAGGAGCGCCTGGTGGATTCGAACTGCTGACCTTGTGGTTAGCAGCTATAGCTCTTAACCACTATGCCACCAGGGTTTCCTTGAACTGCCTTAGTTTCCCCAAAATGATCAGTCTTTGAGAGACTAAAGGAAAAAGTGATTCAGAGAGAGTTCATTCTGAAGTAAGTGTATAGTAGGTTACTGGCCATCTCAGTTCCTGCTTATGTGCCAGTCAAAGAGGAGTCAGGTTCCAGAGATCTTGGGGTTTTTTGGTTTTTTTTTTTTTAAACAGCTTTATTGAGATATAATTCACATACAGTCCACCCATTTACAGTCCACAATTCAGTAGCTGTAAGTATGTTCACAGGGTGAGCCCCTATCACCACAATCAGTCCATTATTCCACAGGGAAATCCTGTGCCCCTTAGCCATCGCCCCAACTCCCCCATTCCTTCCGGTCCCAAACAAGCACTAATCCACTTTCTGTCTCTATAAATTTATCTGCTCTGGACTTCCATATAAATGGAGTCATACAATATGTAACTTTTATGACCAGCTTCTTTCAATTTTAGTGTTTTCAAGGTTGACCTGTGTCATAGCATGTATCAGCTGTGACCAAATAATATTCCATCATATGGCTGTATCACATTGTGCTTATCCATTCATCAGCAACGGACATTTGGGTTGTTTCCACTTCTGCACTATTACAGATAATACTGCTATGAACATTTTTGTACAAGTTTTTGTGTAGACATATGTTTTCATCTCTTTTGGGTATATATTGCTAGGTCATATGATGACTCTATGTTCGACTCTGAGGAACTGCCAGACTGTTTTTCATAGTGGCTACACCATTTTACCTTCCCATCAGCAGTATATGAATGCTCCAATTCCCCTACAGCCTCAACACTTGTTATCTGTCTTTTTTATTCTAGCCGTCCTAAAAGGTATGAAATTGTATCTCATTGTAGTTTTGATTTGCAGTTCCCTGATAGATAATGATGTTGATCATCTCGTATACTTATTCACATGTTTTAATATTAATTACACTGTCTTGAAAATTAATGCTTACTCCCATAGTGATAAAGTTAGCACTCCGAAGTGTCTACTACCAAGTGCCATGTCTGTATATACTAACCCCTGAAGCTGGAAAGAGCTTTGGGCTCCACCTCCATGGCACACAGGGTAGAAAGAAGAAAAAAAAAAAAGGAAAATGTATGAATAAAGTCTTAGGGGAGCTGTGCTGGAAGTGAGGGTAAGGAAGAGTGAGAACATGTGAGTAAATCTGCTGGAGAGGAGATTGGTCAGAAAAAAGAAGTCACAGAGAAGTGTTGATTCAGGTGTAAACAATTGCAGTGTTCAGGCATAGAACTAAGGTGGAAAGGCATGGTCCATGACTACAGGAGCACTGGCCCTTGTGAGTCTTGATTCTTGACAGTTAAGATGTTTTAGCCCAGAGTTTAATATAACACTCTTAACTTGGTGTCTTTCTTCGTTACTAAAACCCTCCTGATTAGAGAACGTGCTTTCTCTTATCAGGTAAGACAGGGCAAGATATCAAAAGACCACTGAGCAAGACCTGTGTCCATTTAGTCCAAAAACTGCTTTTTTGTTGTTGTTGCTGTTTGGATCCATGTAATAATCCCTTTAAGTGCTAGGCTTATATCTCAAAAATCCTTTCAGAAAAAAAAAATGTTACTTGTAATTTTCAATTTATGGAATATCGAATGACTTCCCTGGGTCCTTTGCATACCTGAAAGAAACTTTTCCTTTCAGAAAATGTGTTACAGCTAGTTAGCTGTCATTGAGTCATCTCCACCTCATGGCGACCTTATGTGCCTGATCCTGTGTTATCCTCACAATTGCCAGCATGTTCGTATCCATTGTTGCAGCTATTGTGGCAGCCCATTTCACCAAAGACGCTGGCCTTCTGCTCCACCTAATGTGATGTCCTCATCCCGGGATTGACCCCTCCTGATAATGGACCCAAAGCAAATGAGTTGGACAGTGTTCTATTGTGATCCTTAAGGTTTTCATTGGCTAGTTTTCAGGAATAGATCTCCAGGCCTTTCTCTTTGCCAATGATTAAATATTTTTATTTTCAGTTTTTAAAATAATTCTTTTTCTAATATCTTGTATAATGATATAAAGCATCTTCCATAAAGCATGCAAATAAAACCACTGTCTGTACTAAGTCTCACCTAGAACATTTCTGCCTCTTAAAGAATCTCCATGATAGTCCTTAAAAGAGGTACAAGAGAGGGGACTTTCAGCAGTCTTGACTAGTCCAAATCCTTATTTATGTTTACTAAATTTGACACTCTGACATGGTATTTTAGAAACCCATATAAAATTATTTTGCCTGTTGATTATGGCAGTTGATGGCTTAAGGAAAAATATATTTGTATCTTGAAACTTATGGAACCATTCCAATATCACTGCTTTTTTTTTTTTTTTTTTTAATAAAGATGTATAAAGAAGGAAATAGTTTAAACATAGAAGAAAATATTCTTTGATGGTTACGAGGGAGGGAGGGAGGGAGGGAGGGAGGGAGGGAGGGAGGGAGGGAGGACAAGGGGTATTCACTAATTAGACAGTAGACAATAACTATTTTAGGTGAAGGAAAGACAACACACAACACAGGAGAGGTCAGCACAACTGTACTAAACCAAAAGCAGAGAAGTTTCCTGAATACAGCCGAATGCTTCAAAGGCCAGGGGAGCAGGGATGGAGGCCTGGGGACTATCTAGGTCAACTGGCATAACAAAATGTATTAAGAAAACGTTCTGCATCCCACTTTGGTGAGTGGCATCTGCAGTCTTAAACACTAGCAAGCGGCCATCAAAGGCGTATCCATTGGCCTCAACCCACCTGGAGCAAAGGAGAATGAAGAACACCAAAGACACAAGGTAAATATGAACCCAAGAGACAGAAAGGGCCACATAAACCAGAAACTACATCAGCCTGAGACCAGAAGAACTAGATGGTGCCCACTTATAATCAATGACTGTCTTGACAGGAAACATAACAGAGAATCCCTGATGGAACAGGAGAAAAGTGGGATGCAGACCTTAAATTCTCGTAAAAAGACCAAGCTTAAGATCTGACTGAGACTAGAGGGACCCCGGAGGTCATGGTCCCCGGACCTTCTGTTGGCCCAAAACTAGAACCATTCCCGAAGCCAACTCGTCAGACAGGGATTAGACTGGACTATAAGACAGTAAACGATATTGGTGAGGAGTAGGCTTCTTGGCTCAAGTAGGCACGTGAGACTATGTGGGCAGCTCCTGTCTGGAGGCAAGATGAGAAGGCAGAGGGGGACAGGAGCTGGCTGAATGGACAGGGGGTATACAGGGTAGAGAGGAGGGGGTGTGCTATCTCATTATGGGGAGAGCAGCTAGGAGTACATAGCAAGGTGTTTGTAAGTTTTTGTATGAGAGACTGACTTGATTTGTAAACTTTCACTTAAAGCACAATAAATTTTAAAAAAATATAAAGAAGGGTACTGGAAAATCAAAGCTATTAAATATTGTCACAAAATTTCCTTGATTTTATTTTCCTATAGATAAAATTAGATCAGGAATAAAGAGCTTTCTGGAATGCTTTCATGAAAAATTGGCTTTTGCAGAAATGGCTGTGAAATAACTAAAGCTCAAGTGCTTGTACTAGTATTTTCTTAAATGTAATTTAACGTATAATACTTATTTTTGCTTATAAAAATCACCTTTATTACTCGTACTGAGAAAACTTGCATTCATGTTCCCTTCTGCTGTGGATATTACTCCACAGTTCATCAGAAATATTCCTTTTCCCTTTGTTCTTTCTAAAGATCCATTTAGCATACAAAATCAGAACTATGCACTATACAGGCAGTTGATCCCATAGGCCATGGAGACTCACAGAGTCTGGTTCAGATCCTGGCATCACAATTTTTTAGCTGCATGACCTTGAACAAGTCTCTTAACCTCTCTTAGGTCTCAGTTTCCTCTCTCGTAACATGAAAATCAGTAACAGCGCGTACATCCTAGGGTTACTGTGAGGAATAAAGAAGATATTTCATGGAAAGCACACAGCAGAGTGCTGGCATGTGAGAAGCACCCCATCATCAACCTATAATTGCCGTCATTGTGGTTTTATCTATTTAGTGGGATAGGAGAGCCTTTAAATTCATATCCCTTAGACTATTAAGAAGGTCCCTGGGTGGCACAAACAGCTTATGTTCTAATACTAACCCAAAGGTTGGCCATTCGAACCCAGCCAGTGGCACTGTGGAAGAAAAGTCTGGTGATCTGCTTGCATAAAGGTTATAGCCAAGAAAACCGTATGGAAGAATTCTACTCCGTAACACATGGGGTCACCATGAGTTGGAATCGACTCAACAGCAGCAGGTAAAGACTATCAAGAAATGTTTTTTGTTGTGATGATGCTTCAGTTTAAAGACATGGACTTCCTATATTATTTCTAAGTAATCCCCATTTGGATGAGCAGTGGGTGAGTTGTTGATAATAATAACCACAGCTTCTTTTCCTTGAGACCTTGGCCTGTGCCAGGTACAATTCCAGGAGTTGTGCAGGTACTTTCTAATTTAGCCTTAACAACCCTACAAGGCTGGAGTTATTATTATCTTTATTATGATGATTTAGAACCTGAGGCACAGAGAAGTTAGGTAGCTTCCCCAAGTTCACATAGTTAATAAAGATGACACTAGGATCAATAACTATATGGGTCATTTTACATATGATCCCTTTATGTTATTTGAGTGAATGTGAATATGATGCAGAAGTTTGTCATTTTAATTCTTGGAGGAGGAGGAGTAACATAATAAGAGTTCACCATGTACTTACTCGGAGCCCTGGTGGTACAGTGGTTAAGAGCTGTGGCTACTAATCAAAAGGTCAGCAATTCGAATCTACCAGCTGCCCCATGGAAACCCTATGGGCAGTTCTACCCTGTCCTATCAAGTTGATATGAGTCGAAATCAACTCGATGGCAATGGGTTTGGGTTTTTCTTTTTTTAAATATACTTATTTAGTAGCCTAATTTTAATATAATACTTAATTCATATAATGTATTTAGAAAGCTCTTAATTTATCATAAATGATGCTTTTGTTCCAAAAGTGCAAAGCTAACTAATTTAATGAATTCGTTAATGTTTGAGCATTATTTGCATACTGAAAATAAGTTTTTCCATCTTCAAGTATCCAATAGAAATCTACTCTGAAGCAGAGGGTAACCATCAGTTTGAAGGCAATCGTGCTGTTTCTCTTAGTAACAGACGACATCTGTTATCCTTTTCGATAAATCATTGCTATGCATTTGACGTTGTCTAGACAAATCTCTGTGAACCACACGGCTGGGCATTATTGGACTGACTTCTGTATACTGCATCTGATTCTTAAAAAAGCAGTTATCCACAAATCCTTAACTATCCTTCAAGGGGGTATCTCTTTATCACATGCTGTTTTATAAATCCCGTCATTATGAAAATATCGGTCACTGTTTTGTTCTGAGGAAATTAAGCAACAAACATGTATGTTTATCAAAAAGGATTTTTATGTTTTCAGCCCTCACAATTGGTACTTTAATTTGGAGTATTGATACATTTTTGTTTGGGCTTAAATATTGAAAGAATAAAGATGACATTTTACTGTATATAAATTGTACCTCAATACATTTGACTTTTAAAAAGTATAGAATAGCATAAATATTTGAAATGTAGCACAGAATCATATATAGATTCAAAATAGAGAATTGGAGATCTTTATGTGACATCTGTCTTCTCCCGTTTCTGCTTGCTTGCATCTCTGTCTATGCTGCTCCTTATACAACTCAGAAGTGATGAGGTTTAGGACACACTAATAGAGCCCCATTCACATAACAAAGAAAAACCTATTCCCAGATGGAATTAACATCCACAGGTATGTTGTTGTTGTCGTGTGCCATCTAGTCGATTCTGACTTATAGCAAACCTATGGGACAGAGTAGAACTGCCCCGCAGGGTTCCCAAGGAGTGACTGGTGGATTCAAACTGCCATCCTTTTGGTTAGCAGCCTGAACTCTTAACCACTGTGCCACCAGGGCTCCTACACAGGTTTGGGGGTTAGGATTCCAACACCTATTTGGAGGGGGTGGGGGAAGGATACAGTTCAATCCATACCACAGGCCCATTAAAGTAACACCATCACAGTGAACAGGGAAAGTCTTTGGCTATAGATTGTCCTGATAAAGATGTGATTATGCCAACGAGTACTATAGATAGTGAGGTGTCTGTGTGTATGTGTGTTTTAATTCTTCAGTCTGCTTTGAGGAGGGAAGAAAACCTGATAACATAAACAATTGGAAGGAGAAAAGGTTGTCATGTCAAGTGATTCCCTGCATGGTTCGGCTGAGCCCTGACCTTAATGGTGGTGATGGTTGGAAGGATGTTAAAAGTCTCCTTGCCTTATAGTAGTGCTGTCAGAGGACACGTTGCAGAAGTACATTCCCTCAGTCCATAGACACTGGTTGAGCACCTATGTTACATTTGCAACAGGCCCTCTGCTGGGATTCAGAGATGCCTGCAGACGGATGTGTTCACTGCCCACATGAAGCTCACAGTACAGTAGGGGAGGCACATATGATCACATAGCCCCGAGAATAAATGTATGTTACACACTATAGTAAGTATTAAAAAGGAAAGGCACTCAGTGCTCTGAGAGCCTATAACGGGAGTCCTGACAGTTAAACAATGATAGAAAAAGTGGCAGGAGCCACTAGATGAAGGGATGAGAAGGGTAAGTAAAGTGGAGGGGAGCCTGGGAGGGGTTCCAGGCCGAGAGAACCACAGATGGAAGGACCCAGTGGGAGGGCAGAGTGAGGGCAGGACACATTTGAGGAACTGACCGTGTTTAGAGCAAGAAAGTTGGTCCCATGTGAAGTCAGAACTCTGGGCAGGGGCTGGCTTATACCCACCTGGTAGCCCATGTTAAGGATTTTTATCCCAGTGTAAAGGGAAATAAATGACAAGTGTGAAAGGTCTAGGGTGTGATCAGATTTGCTTTTTGAAAAGATCACTTTAGCAGAATTGTAGAGATAGATTGAAGGGGAAAGTAGGAGTGGAGAGACCAGAGGGGCCAAAGTGAGAGACAGTGGTAACTTGGATGAGGGTGATGATGACGAGGTTGAAGTTGAGAGCATTATTTAGGGGTGAGAATTTGGCAGCAGCTCTTAAGTGATGGTTGAGATTGCTGGGTGGTGCAAACAGTTTACAATTGTCTACTAACCTAAAGGTTGGTGACTCGAACCCACCCAGCAGCACTGTGTAAGAAAGACCTGGCGATCTGCTTCCGTAAGATTACAGCCAAGAAAAACCTATGGGGCCCCGTGAGTCAGAACGAACAGCAGCGGGATTGGTTTGGCCATGGAAGTGATGGTTGGGTAAGAGGAAGAATGAAGTGTCAAGATTTGCTGGGGATGAGGGGTTGTGTTCCCACAGGCAAAATAAAAGTAAAAGGTCTAAAATTAAAAGTAACAATTCAAAATAACTAGAGTTCATCATGCTATACATTTTGTTCCCTCTGTTACAATTTTCCTAACTTTCTAGTTCAACTCAAGCAGGAAGATGGGGTGCTTGTGAAGAAGCTTTAGACCATTAACTTTGCAGATGCCCCATGCTAGATCGCTTCCAATTAATATGAATTGGGGGTTCGGTATTAAACCTCTCTAAAATATATTGTCTCGTTTATATTTAAAAAAAAAAAAAATACAACTTCTGAGCACTTATTTTGAACTTGCCGGTGAGATAGGTGCTAAACTGGCTGTCTGCATGAATTGCAGTGTTGCTGTAAATATTTCCAGGCCCAGACAGGTAGATGCAATAGGAAAAACCAGAACAAATTCTTAGGATGCCAATATTGTCACAAAGTCTCCATGCAGAATGAAGTTGTTTGACAAAGTGTTTCCCTGGTGATTTGGCTGCAGATGAAAACGTCTTCAGCAATAAAATTCTGCGCTTGAGTCTCAGCTCTGTGCACTCATCAGTCAGCAAGTGACAGATCAAGGATCTTTCTTGCTGTATTAGTTAATATCTTGGCAGAAATATGTGAAACATTGTTATGCCCCTCAGTTTCTGTGTATGAATTTTTTTTTTTCTACCTTTAAACACACATTAATTTCACCAAAATATTTTGCTGGCTCTAAATTTATTACTAATCAATAGTATTACATCAGAACAGAGATGAAGAGTTTTTTATTACAAGGGTTTTCTTAGTTACCAGTACTTGGAGACTTCTTATAGCTAGAGCTGCTCTTCTGCCATCATTTGCAAATGCTTTCACGGAAATTTAAGGGTTGGAAAGGCTATTAGTGATGAAGCATATTTTAATTATAGTAACTGAATAAGCTGCATACAGCTTTGTGGATTAATACATTATTGTTTAATAGGTCCAAGTCACGTGTGATGTTAATCACACTTCTTATTGTGGCCGCAGTTTTATTGGCAATGGTGTTTTATAACTTAATAATTTATTCATAATTAGTTCAGAAGTTCCATTTGCATGATATCGAAGAAATCATTTACCCCGTACATTACCACTCATCATCAGGAACCAAGTCCTTCAGGGCCACAACCAAATCACTGTCCGAGATCATTTTGCCTGAAAGGATATTTTTAATAATGAGATCATTTTACACTGCATTATGTTATTTCTGTTGATGTCAAGCCTAGGTCTTACAAAGTCATTTAAAAAACAATAATTCCACACACATTTAAAAAGCGTGAATTATCCAGTGAAGTCTACCTCCGTTCTTTAAGGTATGAAAACCATAAGGTATTTGGGTTGATGTCTTATTTTAGAGTTCTCTCGTCTAACACTGCCTCTCCTCCCTTCATCAGTCCCGCCAGGCTTCAGCACAAGTTAGAAGCTATTATATGGGCTGGATTGAGCTGTGTGTATTTTAATGGCGTGTGTGTCGTACTGTAGGTAACAGTTTGCAAAGCCTCCTCCGTGCATCCTAGCCTCTGGGCATCCATTAGCATCTCTGGGAAAGCACGGCCTGATCCCATCCCAAGCTAACCCTGTGAGTACACTTCAGGCACCTGTCCTTAGGCAGAAGCAAGGAAACAAATACTTAGTGACTGACTACTTTGCAGCAGGCGCTGTGCTAGTTTATACTTGTCATTTTCGTAAAGATTTTGTTTTAAATCATAAACCCACTGGGGTTTCAGTTCTGGAAAGCCTTTTGAGGCCACAAAGTGATATCGAAGGATCTTTAGACTCCAGTGATGTGTTAAGAGGCAATATGTTAGTAAGTATTAAGCAAAAAATGGTGCTGTGTTCAAATAAACTTAGGAAACCTTTGGGAAACTTAGCTTGTTTGCCAGGCATCTCAGACCTAATATGCTGGGGTGCATCCTGAGTATCCAGGGAAGAGGCCAGTTCACAGCGTTTCCCAAACTTAATTGATTGTAAAACCTTTTTTGGCAGAGTATCTGACCCTCTGTTTCTCTCTCTATAAAATACTTAAAAAGTTTTACAGTTAAATTATTCTGTCTACCACACAAATGGTGTCAAGGTAGGAAAAGTAATACGTTAGTATGATTTACAAGCTATAAAGTACTATAAAAATATATTCTGATTATTTTTTCTCCTTTGATCTTTCTGGAATGATGTGCCAACCTCTTTAATTGTTCAGATTCTGGTGCTCTGGATACTCGAGTTCCTGTACCACTCTTCTCTGTGCTGGGCAAATCGCTTCTTGTATGAGGGCCCATATTACTAATTGCAGAAAATTACCATTTGTTTGTGGTTGATCTGAGTTCTCATTTTAAGTGGTTTTATCACTTGTGTTTTTGCCGTGTTCTAAATGCTCACTGCCAGTTGCCATAACACCTAGATAACATTTCTTTGTATCGGTGCAGCTCTGTAAGCAGAGACATGTCTAAGGTATGGCAGGCATGGCACGTGCCCTGGGCGCCCCTTGAAGGGGCACCACTGAGCAGTTTCTATTAAGCACCGCAGCTTCCATCGCCAGCCATGAGAAACCATTCTGCAAGTTAAAACCAATATTTTTGTAGTTGAGAGCCTCCACGGGTCAAGGCAAACTGTGTAATCTTGCTCTGCTGAGTGTGGAAAGAGAAGAGACTGGAAAAAATTACTTTGAATACATAAACCAAGTTTCATCAGTGAAAGCAAGGGAGGTGCAGTTGTGATTTTTTCATGTAGTGCCATCAGGTGATAAGTAAAAGGTTAATGAGATTGCCTTGTATTTTTGAGCTGATATTATCGTAACGTTATCTAAAAGATAAGTGTCAAATGTTTGGGCGAAATTTCAGTGCTTGCCGTAAGCGCCATTTTCCCTAGATACACCTCTGTCTATAAGTATCTGTCTTTGTGGTCTCTGTATGTTCTGTCTAGGTTCCAAACCCAGCTTTTCCAGATTGGTCTTTTAAAAACATGGAGATGGCACCAAAAAATACGTGGACAGGATTCCCCACAATAAACCTCCTTATGGCTCAGCCTGCCTAATGTATTTCTGTTTACCTCGCTCTTCCTCACAGTCGCACAATTGTAGGTATTTATTGAATCAGTAGATAACTTTGGATACCATAAAGGTGCTATTTTGATTTCATGTGGAGGCAAGATTTAATTTCTTCGGGGTTTGATATGGTGATTCTGCTCATTCTGATATAGAGAATGGCGCCCTTCTGCGGTGGCCTTAGCCAGTTTGTTGATAATGTAATTTATTTGTAATGCTTCGGTTACAGGAAATAGAGGGAATATAAAGCATAGTCTGCTTTTATTATTCATTTATTCGTTCAACAAGTATTTAGAGTACCTATTACTTTCTGGGGATATAACGGAATAAAATAAAATTGCTGTCCTCATGAAGTTTGCATTCTAGCAGGGGGAAATAAACAGTCAATAAATAGGGGTATATTGTATTGGGTGGTGATAAAAAGTGACGGGGTAGAAAGTTTTGGGGAAGGGGATTGCTAATTTATTTAAAGTGATTGAGGAAGGCCTCAGAGACCTGAGGGATGTGCTGTGCAGAATTTAGGGGAATAGTGTTCCAGACAGTGGGGTCAGCAAGTGCACAGGCCCAGGGAGAAGCAGGTTTGAGACTTCTTTTGACTTGAGCAGAGTAGTGGTAAGAAATAAGGCCTAAGAGGAGAAAGACGACAGGTTATGTAGGGCTTTAACATCACTGTAAGGAGTTTGGCCTTTATTCTTAATGAGACAGGAAGCCATTGGTGTGTTTTGAACGAAGAGTGACAGGATCTGGTTCATCTTTTCAAAGTATCACTCTGCTACAAGGAGATAAAAAAAAACAAGCAGAGAAAACAATTAGGAGGCAGCTGCAATTATCTAAGCAAGAGATGGCGGTGGCTTGGCCCACAGTCAAAGCAGTAGCATTGGTAAGATGTAGTGAGAGTCTAGATATTTATTTGAAGGGAGTAGGCCTGACAGGATTTGCTGTGGATTAGATGTGGGATGGGAGAGAAAGAGAGGAGTCAGGGATGACTTTACATTTTAGCTGAGCAACTGGAAGAATGAAGTTGACGTTGCTAAGGTGGGGGAATACTGGGAGAGAAACAGATCTGAGGGAAAGAGAGTCAGGAGTTCCAGTTTGGGAACAGGAAGTGTGAACTGTCTCTCAGAAACCAGGTGGAGTTACTCAGTAGGCAGGTGGATATACAGAGTCCGGAGGCTGGATTGAGACCTTGACTGGAGATATGAGTGTGGGAGTTGCTGTGCTGGGAAAGTCACTTCTTGTATGACGGTCCATATTACTAATACTAATTGATAGTTGTATAGAACAGTTGATAGCTGTGTGTCTGAGTGGATTGCCTAGGGAATGAATATAAAGTCAGGTGGTCTAAAGGCTGAGTCTCAGGGCACACCAGGGTTTCGGAAGCAGGGAGAAGAGGAAAAACGGGCACAGGAAACTTAGAAGGAGCAGCCAGTCATGGCAAGAACCAACAGAGCATTGTTATTGTTGATAGATGCTGTCGAGTCAGTTCTGACTCATGGTGACCCTGTGTACAACGGAATGAAACACTGCCTAGTCCTGCGCCATCCTCACAATTGTTGCTGTGCTTGAGCCCATCGTTGCAGTCACTGTATCGATCCATCTTGTTGAGGATCTGCCTCTTTTACTGACCTTCTACTTGACCAAGCATGATGTTCTCCAGGGACTGGTCCCTCTTGATAACATGTCCAAAGTATGTGAGACAAAGTCTTACCATCTTTGCTTCTAAGGAGCATTCTGACTGTACTTCTTACAAGACAAATTTCTTAGTTCTTTTGGCAGTCCGTGGTATATTCCGTATTCTTAGCATAGCATCCCAGAAACCAAGTGAACTAAGCATCTCAAAAAGGTGGGAATTATCAGCTTTGTCAATTCCCATTCACAGTTGGAGGAGTAAGGCAAGATTGAGGTATAGACTTTGGTATTAACGATGTAGAGGTCCAAGACCAAGAGCTTGTTTTGATGAGTAATGGAGTTGGAAGCTTAGCTGGAGTGAGTTCAACAGATAATGGAGGAAGGGGTATTGGAGAGAGGGAGTATAGATAAATCTTTCAACAGTTTGCCTCAGTGTGAAGGCAAGGAAAGGGCAATAGCTGAAGCAGGATGCTGCGTTAAAAGACAGTGTTTTTAAGATGTGTGATAATGCAGTATGTTTGCTGTTCATGCAGATGGATAGCACAGTGGGCTAGATAGATAATGCAGGGGAAGGAGGAGAGTTGCTGGAGCAATGTCATTTTGTAAGTAAGAGGGATTGGGATCTAGAATGCAACTGGAGGAGTTGGCTTTGGCCAGAGGCCCTGTAAGTGTCTCTGTAATTCCTCCATTTTCTGCACCTACCTTTTCCAGATTGGCCTAAGATTTTTTTTTTTTTAAATGGGGGTGATGTTAACAACAAATCCCACTGCACAGATATATAGATGGCCTTCCCACAACCTGGCGCCTGCTGCCTGATTTTTCATCCAGAGTGAGAGAAGGGAAGGCAGAATGCATGGTATAGGCACAGGTAAGCTGATGTTGTGGCCAAATGGAAGTTCTCTGTGGAGTTATTTTTATTTTCTCAGTGAAATAGGGAGGAAGATGAGAGGGAGGACTGGGGAAGAGGTATGAGAGGTTTGAGGAGAGAGGAGAAGGTATGTAATAGTTGACTAGTAGAATGAGAGAGGATTAACTGAAGACATGAGGTAGGCTGCCAGGAGTAGAAAGGGGTTCCTGGTGATAGTCTAAGAGAACTGAACTTTCCTCTTCTTGTTGCTTCATCCAGAAAATATTCTCATTTCTTCTCATTACTGCAAGATCTCTGGGTGGTGTAAATCATTTGTACTCAGCTGCTATCCTAAATGTTGATGGTTTAACCCCACCCAGAGGTACCTCCAAGGAAAGTTCTAGAGATGTGCTTCTGAAAAATTAGCCTTTGGAAACCCTGTGGAGCATAGTTATACTCTGACACACATGGGGTTGCTATGAGTTGGAGTTGGCTCTGTAGGAATTCGTTATTGGTTCTCATTGCTGCATTGGGAGAACTTGCCCAGTAGACCTGCAAAAGTAGCCAGGATTCCGTTGTATAAGTATTCTAAAGCTTGTTTATCTATTCAACTATTATCAGACATTTAGGCTGTTTATAATTTTTAGTTATATGAATACACAGCTGCCATAAAATTCTTGTACAAGGCTTTTTATGAACATGTGTTTTCGTTTCTCCTAGGTAATTCCTGGAAACAGAATTTCTGGGCCACAGGATAGGTGTATATTTAACTTTCTCAGAAACTACCAAACTGTTTTCTTAAGTGGTTGTCCTGCAGGCAAATGCTTCACCCCTTTGGATAGAAAGTAAGTTATAGTAGATGGAAAGTACAATGTACTAGAAATCCAGAAAGTCTCAGCTTAGTGATTAGCAAATCTTAGGAAAGTCACTGAATGTATGTGGACTCAATTTCCCCAACAGCTTCATGAAGGCCTTAAACTAAGTAACTTATAAGGCCCTTCCAGATCCCACATTCTGGGATTTTGGGTGAAATTCTGTCACATGGTAATAAACAGACAGAAAACCACATCTCTGCACGTTTTCATTCCGTGGGAGTTGAGCAGCGTTGAATGTGTTGGACACAGTAAGAAAATCTAGAAACATAAGGCGCAGAGGCAAAGGGATCAGGCTTATGCGAAGCACATGGTTATGTGTGAAAATCCTATATTCTCTAAAAGAGAGCATTTTAAGGTTGATAGAGGAGTCCACTGGAAATCTTGTATAAAATGTTGCATACCTATGAGTGGCTCGTTTTACTTTAATTATTACACATAATGAGAGATGCAGTTGGGCAGTTTAAGGAAAAAAAAATACACATCTACTGTTAGGATTGCTGCGGTTTGTTTCAAAACCAGAGCAGCGAAACATTCTATTTGCAGAAGTAGCCAGCCAATATTCTGTTCACCCGGACTCCCTCCAGCCAGGAGCAAAGAAAATTCTCAGTTTCCTTCCAGCAGACAGGAGCAATCGTCCCACTGCAGCTTGCACTAGATCTTGTCTGTAAACGTACATTAAACGCACATTGCTGCAGATGTCTCTGTACCCATACTTCAGCACGGCATGGTGAAGGGTTCACTTCAGTGAAGGCTGAGGAGTCAAGGCTCACTCGATAAATAGATCATCTGATAAATAGAGGACGCTAAAAAAGACAGATTGAACATCAGTGTGAGATCACATACTTCTGTCATTTGTCTTTCTGGTTAATGAGGATTAGAGTGAGAAGGGGAAAGCCAGTTGGAGATCACTGTGGACCAGGCAGGGAATCTTGACTCAGCCATGATTGGTGGTGGAGGCGTATGTCGGTAGTCAGTCACCCCTGGGGTTCTGGGGATATGGGATTCTGGTCCACCCAGGACAGTGTGTGTCTGCGTGTCACAGGTTTTTCAAATGGGAACCTGAAGAATCTGAGCGTTGAAAACCATACATGGGCCTGTGGAATCTTGGAGTTATTTTGAGATGTTTGAGGTCAGTTATGTCAAACTTTTGTCCTTATGTGGATTCCACTCCACAGTGACACAATCCTGACGATTGTGATCTGGCAGCTACTTAAATACCTGTGGTACCTAGGACTCACTGCCTCGGCACATGTGGTTTTCCAGAAATTGTCTCAGGGTGTTACCTTCCCAAGCCAGTGCTATGAAACCTTCCATCAGGGACAGGAGGAGAGAATCATACCTACAGCTAACTTGGGGGCATTGGCCCTGGCTGGTTTTGTTTTTCTCTCCAGGATGGAGAGTGGGCACCATAGACATTTTATTTTTGTTCTTTCTGGGGGCCTGCAGAAGCACAAATAGGATTCATTTCCCAGGCAGGCACCATCATATCCTAAGTGGTCCTGATTTGTCTCTAATAATCAGTATAGATGATTCCTTTCTCACATTCAGTTTGTGGCCATTAAATCTGTTCAAAAGCTCACTTATTTGTATTTCTAAGGCAGTGGTTCTCAGTTAGGTTGTTATTTCCCTTCAGGGGACATTTGGCAATGTCTGGAGACATTTTTGGGAGTCACTGGGTGGTGCAAATCGTTAAAACATTCAGCTGCTAACCTAAAGTTCAGAAGTTGGAATCCACCCAGAGGCAACTCAGAAGAAAGGCCTGGCAATCTACTGAAAAAATCAACCATTGAAAACCTTATGGAGCACAGTTCTACCCTGACACACATGAGGTCACCATGAGTCAGAGTTGACTTGACAGCAACCGGTGGTGGTGGGGATAGAGACATTTTGGTTGCCACAACTTTGTTGGGAGAAGGGGGATGGTGCTTATGGGTAGAGGCTGAGGATGCTGCTAAAAGTCCTGCAGTGCACAGAACAGCTCCTCAAAACAAAAAATTATCCAACCCAAAATGTCTTAGTGCCAAGGTTGAGAAACTCTGGTCTAAATGGCCAGTGTACAGACAATCCAGTGATGGCCAGCACAGTTGCCAATGTTTCGCTCTGGCATATACCTTTATTAAGGAGCCTTGACAGCACAGTGATTAAAGTGCTTGGCTGCTAACCAAAAGGTTGGTGGTTTAAACCCACCCAGCAGCTCTGTGGGAGAAAGACCTGGCGATATGCTTCTGTAAAGCTCACAGCCTAGCAAACCCTATGGGGCAATTCTACTCTGTCATGTGTGGTTGCTATGAGTTGAAAACCGACTCAGCAGCACCTAACAACAACAACATAGCTTTATTAGTACCTAGGAAGGTCCAAGAGTTTTCATTTTATAAGCAGAAGAGCTTCTGCTTACACTTTTCTTCAGGGTTCCTAGAGAAGAGTCTGAGGAGAACCAAGCAGTTTGCCATAGAGAGAATTCATTGAGAATCCGTTGCTGGGGCATGGCTGTTGTAATACAATGCTTGTAGCAGTGAAATTCCCTTGCTTAATCCATAAAGATAATCCATAAAGGTGATGGATACCTTCAGAATGTGAATAGTTACTTATTTGTAAAAGGCCCCTCAGGCTTTTTAAGATGTACCCAACTTATTATTAATAAACGGAGGGGGCGTATGTTACCCCCAATTAAAAGAGAACAGTGAGCAGAGTCAGGATAAAAAGTTTTAAAAGGCTTTGTTTTTCAACAGTTTATTCCTACAGTTTCATAGAGCAATGTTTTCTTCATAGTTTACATAGAATTCTAAATCTGGTATATTGTTTCTTTTTCAGTAGGGGATTTGTTTTGTTTGTATAGTAGGGGAGACGAAAGGAAATTTCTGAGAATATCATGGATTTTTCTTCATCGGCTTTAGAAGGCAAAAGTAATATTGATGCCAGCTTTGATATAAAATAGTAGTACAATAGACATAAGCATTGAGTAATTTTCTACACACCCTTTTTAGGGTACAGCCCATGCTGAGAGAGAACACAGAAAAGCTTGTCAGTCAAGGCAACAGCTAATTAGATTAGCTCCAGTGCTTCTCTCTTAGCTGCCAGAAGCACACACCCTGTCACATTTCCCATGAATGTCAGTTCAGGCCCCTTTTCCCCCGATTCCTTATATTCAACCGAATCCAGGCTTCAAAACGAATAGAATTAGCATTTCTGGGGTGCCCACTCTGTGCTGGATTGTCTGTGCTAGGTGTGGGGTATGCAAAGAAGAATGGGAACAGAGAACACATTTCTTCGGGGACACAGAAGTAGGGTCCTGGAGGGAGTCCCAAGCCCACAGAGAATTGTAACTCAGTAAAATAATACTGTGACTATAGGGTTGCTATGAGTCGAAATCGACTTGACAGCACACACCAACATTGGCAACAAGGAGGAGCCTGGTGGCACAAACAGTTAAACACCAGGCTACTAAATGAAAGGTTGACTGTTCAGACCCACCCACTGGCTTCATGGTAGAAAGACCTGGTGATCTGCTTCCTTAAAGATTACAGCCTAGAAAACCATGTGGGGCTGTTCTGCTCTGTCACATGAGGTCACTATAGTCCATAACCACTCGATGGTATCTAACAATAACACACTGGTAGCACAAACAAAGGACTAAATAGTCCTACCAGGTAAATTTCTTTTTTTCTTTTCTAGCTTATAAACATAATAGCTGAATGACTGTTTTCACTTTTAAATGAAAATAGCAAAACTAAAAGAATTAGTGTCCTGTGGTTAAGTCATGGTAGGCCGGTTGGGGCTGGGAGGTGTTTCTAGAGCAGCCTGTAGGGATCCTCCTTTGATAGTGTGTGCTATTTATGCATAGCAGAAATTGAGGCTCAGGGACACTCACGGGTTCTGATGGTGGCCACTACTGGGCAGGTGCACCCTCTGAAGTGTGGCTGTACTCCCTGCAACTTTAGCGGGACCCAGCATCCATGCACCCTGGGTTTGTCTGTGGCTTAGATCAGCTCGCTGCTCTGAATTCTTCCCTCTGGAGACACGGTCTGAACACTCTTCCCTCCCTCCCCCCCGTGATGACATTGCAGCTCTCATGTAAAAGCTTGCCTTCTGATCCTTTCCTGTGGAACATGACAGTTTTCTCTATGATGGCCAAATTAATTATTGGAACTGGTTTGCAGCAGACAGTTGGATGCTAATTATGATTGGAACCTTTGAGGTCCTTAAACCCAAATCTGTTGATGTTTGTTGTTGTTGGCAAAAGTGAAAAACAATAAAATATGAAAGGAATTTTTTTTTTGTAACACCTGAAAGCAATGCAGATTTAGGCCAGGAAACTTTGATTGAGTCAACTGATCAGACTTAAAGCTACTCAAAGTGATGATTGTCAGGAAAGGGATTGAAGAGATGCTTAGTTAATTGTTAATTTTGGGTAAAGAAGGGATTGAGTTTGGATATTTTAATTTAAAGCAAAAACTGGCATTGATTAAATTTGAGGTGACATTTAGGGAGGTGTCCTCAGAACGTCTGTGTCTGATTATCAAATTTGACTTCATGCTGTGTCCCAGGTTTGTGAGATCTTTATAGCAGGTCCCACCTGGGAAGAATTATTCTCAATTAAATGTATCCTGACCACTGAGAGGGAATCATGAAATGCACCTGTAGCATGGGGTCATGCTGTGAACAAAGCTACCCAGCTCACAAAGGGACGGTTTGGGAGTCGGCCTGTGCTGATACTGCCATTGGGTAACATTCTGTTCTTTCCCATCAACAGGTACATTAATGAGGGATAGAGATGAAGGCAGGTAGCTACTTCATGGAGCTGTGTGACTTAAGAAGACCGATGCTGTCACTGGCTCTCATGGGGGCAAACAAGGGGGCCAACAAACCCTTAATCATTGGAAGTGGTAATAATCTGTTGTACGGTTACCCCCCAAGCCCCCCAAAAAAAGAAAAATGCAAGGGGTCAGGTATTCGTGGGGGAAGCAGGAAGTTAGCAGGAAATTTCATGATCATTTCATATAGGTATGTGAATGGGTTGACTTTCCTTAGCAGGTCTGATTATACGATATAGGCAATATTCCAAGGATATGTCCTAGAATAAATTTTAATAAGTCAACAAAAGGAACCTGTAAATCCTTTTTTTTTTTAATTATTCCATGGGTGTTTTAAATAGTTTTTTTCTCCAAAAAAAGTTAAGCGATTCATAATTTCTTGTTAAATTAGGCAGCTGATACACAGTAACAATTTAAAAAATAAATTTTGTCTAACGTTGCATCTCAGTCATTAATCATCAGGTCAGGATGCTGGGCAGAAACATCAACTTTCCTTTGAGTTTTACTTGGGAAAGCAGCAGGGCAGCAAGCCCCATTTCTGTTAGAGATGCACGGAGCACAGAACCATTTCTCAGGGGAAATCCACACGGAAGCACCGACAGGTGCACAAACTGCGTTGTTGCACGGCAGAACAGATCGTGCTTGAGGAAACAGTCATGTTACAAAGAGCTCTCTTAAAGTCCATGAAATTTTCCACAATTACATTTTTGGCTGAATTTCCTGATGCTTTTTTTTTTTCTTGCTTCAAAGGTAAGAATGCAAGATAAGATTAATAGGAAGTTTAAAGCCAAACCAAACCCATTGCTGCCGAATCAATTCTGACTCATAACGACTCTGTAGGACTGAGTAGAACTGCCCCATAGGGTTTCCCGGGGGCAGCTGGTGGATTCGAACTGCTGCCCTTTTGGTTAGCAGCCAAGCTTTTAACCACTGCACCACCAGGGCTCCAATGGGATGTTTAGGAGAGCTCAATATTACTTTTTTTTGTTTTAACAATACTTACTAAGGACCCCCTGTGTGGTGCAGATAGTTAGCATACTTGGCTACTATCCAAAAGGTTGGAGGTTCAAGTCTACCCAGAGACACCTCAGAAGAAAGGCCTGGAAATCTAGTTCTGAAAAATCAGCCATTGAAAACTCTATTGGAGCACAGCTCCACTCTGACACACATGGTGTCGCCATGAGTCAGAATCAGCTCCACGGTGCTGGTTATACCCATTAAATCACATTTCTCTGTGCCTTATCTAACTTTTTCTTGATGATTTTCAGTCTTACTGTGCAGTGTTTCAGTGACCTCAATTCTGCCTCTCATGAGCCTCTGTGTTTAAAGAGCCTCTGAGTCCCCAGTCTGCCCTAGTTCTGCTGTGGGGAATCTGTGCCGTCGCAGAGCACCACCTGACAGAGGGGAGGTTGGCAGTTTGGCTCTGTTGGAAGAGGCGAGAAGGATAGGCCAACAGCATAATGGTTCATGAATTTCCTTGTTTGTTTATTTGCCCACTCATTCAGTCACTAACTGCTTCACAAGAACTTTCTGCATTTCCACAGAGGGCCAGGGGTTCTGCCCTTCACTGTGAAGAACACAAAGAAGCTGTGAGCATTGGCCCTACCCTCCAGGGCTTCATTTCCTGTCTGTGGCATTAAGATAACCTTGACTCAGGTTAAGGAGCCCTGGTGATGCAATGGTTAAGCAGGCAGCTGCTAACTGAAAGGTCACTAGTTCAGGCCCACTAGCCGCTCTGCGTGAGAAAGATGTGGCAGTCGGCTTCCGTAAAGATTTACAGCCTTGGAAACCCTATGGGACAGTTATATTCTGTCCTATAAAGTCACTGTGAGTCGGAATTCGACTTGATGGCAATGGGTTTGGGTTTGGTTTTGGTTTGCCGCACATCAGCAACTTCCACAGAGGTGAAGTGCTGAGGAGTTAATACAGCCTGAGCTCTGTTATATCAATTGAAATATCCCTGTTTTGAATGGACACAAGAATCATAATTTTGCAGTTTCGTAATCCACAGTTTTCGAATGTTAGAAAACTACATGCTGACATCAGCAGTTCAATCAGGTGAATGTCTCTGCATCCCGTTAACTTTGCTTGGGATCTTGTGTGTAACTTTGGGTATGGAGATGCTATTAACCTGAAAAGAGCCCTGACCTGAGGCTTCACCTAAATTCTAAGCTCATTTCAGCTACTGACCAGTTCTATCATCTTGGACAACTCATTTTCTCCAGCTGAGCCCTAATTTCTCATCTATAAAGCAAGAGGTTTAAATAAAATGATTTTAGGTCACCCTAATTTTCTAAATCCATGATTTTTTGTTTTAGTAAGTAATAACCAACAATTTTAAAGCCTAATCTAATGCAGTTTTGGTTACTAAACTGGGGAGAAAAGCCCACAAAACCTCTTCTGATTTAGGACAAGATGAATTTCAAAATCATCACCGTAATGAGCTGCTTGAGGTCAGAGACAGTGTTTCAGTAATAAACCAAACCAAACCCATTGCCATCAAATGTGATTCCAACTCATAGAGACCCTATAGGACAGAGCAGAACTACCCCATAGATTTTCCAAGGCTGTAATCTTTCCAGAAGCTGACTGTCACATCTTTCTCCCACAGAGGAGCTAGTGAGTTCAAACCACTAACCTTTCAGTTAGCAACTGAACAGTTAACCACTGCGCCACCAGGGCTCCTTGTTTCAGTAATAGCAATTGCCATTTCCTGAGTAATTATAGTGTGTCCAACCTAACAAACATTATTTCATTTAATCCTCACCACAACCTTGTGAAGGAGGTTCTTGTACCCATATAATATTAAAAAAAAATAAAAATAATTTTTTTTTATCCCCATTGTACAGATAAGAAAATTGAGGCTCAGAGAGATTAAGTAACCTCCCCAAGTTCACACATTGGTGAATGTTAAGCAGTGATTTGAGCCCAGAATTTCTGTATGACTCCACGAACCACTCAACTACTATTCTACCCATTTCTATCCACAACATAGCTCTTGGGTGCACAATGGGTGGAATAAAACAGAAACTTTTAGTTTGATCATTTTGAAGACATGTGCTCCATGTAGCCCTTCTTTTTCTTTTTTTATGTCCCATTGTTGAATATTTTTGTGTAGAGGATGTGATGTTCCCAGGTCGTTTTCTTGCCAATGGTTCTAGTTACAGACCTTCACTAATTAAAACGTGGATGGTGACATGATCCTCTGGCATCTTGATACTCAAGTGGGATCTCCCTACTGGCACCATCAGCATCTCTTGGTAACTCTGAGAAATGCAGAATCTCAGGCCCCACCCCAGACCCACTGGATGAGAATGTGCATGTGCGCCACACACCTGGATGATGCCTATAGCACGTTCAGGCTGGAGGCTCTGCACAGCTAGCAAGCTCCCAGGTGGACCCTGGGCTGCTAGTCAGAGGAACGCTTTGAGCGTGCCTTCATGATAGAGCGATGATGGCCTTGAGGCCAAAAGTGACCCATTTGAGGAATATATATGAGGTACCGAAAGACGTGACACCTAGTGAGTAATGAAAATGACCCAAACACAAGAGAGGCTGCAAAAGTGAAAAATCTCTTTTTATGGACCTTGCTTCTTTGGTAGTTGAGGAAGAAATGTTTTTTATCCTTTGGAAAAATTTAACCTCTAGATTGTTTGGAAGTTCAATCAATAAAAAGTAAGAATTAATAAAAGGAGAGAAGGTGAAAATTTTGTTATAAATCAAACTTCTCAAGGGTTTTTTTTTTAAGCTAATTATTTTTCCCCTAAAAGTTCACATTTCTAATAAAACAGCTCCAAAGTGAAAAACCGTATGTACCATATAAAATAATTACTCGTGTTTGTTGTCAAAGACAGATATACAGCATGCAACAATGAATGCCTTTCCCACCTGTCTCATGTGGCTGTTTATTAAATGTACAAAAATTTACTTAACATAGGTTTTAAAAATATAAAATTTCTTGAAATGAGTTTATTCCCATTAACAAGTGAAAATGGAAACTTATCTCATTATAAAAAGTTAAATTATGTGCTGAGTGAAGTGTTTAAAGTTTATTATATTGGGGAAAAAATTTAAGTATTATATGCAAACATGATTATAATGTAAATTGAATCTACTGTGAAATACGAGAATGTAAGTGTGTCACCATGTATGTGTACATACTGTGTTCTGACATGGGGAAAGATTAGTACTTATTCAGTTTTATAAAGTGCTGGTATTTTACAGAAAGTTAAAGTAAATGGAAATATTGAAAGAATTTTCAAAACTATCCACCCTAACTTCTAGGATCATGTTCTCCAAACTGCTAATTAATGTAAAGTCAGCTTCATACATTGAGATGTTTAATCAATTGGCAGATTGTTGTCAATAAATATGTGTCTTAAGTGGTTTGTAAGAGACAGGCTAATGAAGTACCCTCTGTGAGTGTCAGAGCTATTGGGAAAAAAATCTCTCTCCCTTCTGGGCGGCTTGCCATCCGTTATTAGTCTCCCTCTGATTCATAGAAGAGTGTCCTTCACTAGCACTGCTTTCACCTCTGGATGGAGTATCTGGAGAAGGGGTGGGGAAAGGGAATTTCATTTTATACGAGCAGCTAGTCAAGTGAGTTAGTCAAGCAAGGTGAGGTTGAAAGGGTGTTTGCTGGTAATACTAATGATAATAATAATGGCTCATCTTTCTTGAACAGCTGCTGTGTGTTAAGCTCCGTGCTCAGTTTTTTAAACCTCATAGCAATCCTATGAGGTAGGTCATTGATTCTCAAACCTCTCAGACCTTTACGTAACAAATATCTCATCATGCCACTACAATCCTGAAATAGAATTTGTAGCTAACTTAACCTACTCCACACATAAATTTTAAAAAAGTCGTTGCACTACAGTATGGATGGAGGTTGAAGACATTAATTATGCTGAGTGAAATAAGCCAGTCACAAAAAGACAAATATTGTATGACCTCACTTATATAAAAACACCAGAAAAGGCAAGTGTATAGAGAACAGAGTTTATTAGTGGTTACCAGGGTCAGGAAGGAGGGAGAAAAAGAGGGTTAACAGCGATAGAAAACTCATACTGATTGAGGGTAGGATTGCACAGTCGATTATTGTAATTGCTGTCAATAAGTTGCACTCTTGTAAAAGTTGAATTAGCAAAAGTTGTGTGATAGATATATTTACAACAATGACCAAAAAAAAAAAAAAGAGAGAGAGTACCTGCTGAGGCTGCTTATGTACAACCAAACACCTCATAGAATTTGGCTCCTTGATTTGGAAATACAGTTTCATGGGACATCCTAGTTAATTGGTCTAAAAATGTGTTTAGGGCTTCTGTTCTACCTTCTAGTTTGTTGCATAGTGCCTGGGGTCTTAAAAGCTTGCAAGAGGCCATCTAAGGCACAACAATTGATCTCTATTCACCTGGAACAATGAAGGAAAAGTCAGAAATAGGAGGAGGATATGGAATGTATGTGCTTCTATGAACAACTCCTTCCTTTTCCAGAAGAACTAGATGGTGCCCAGCTACCATTGCTGAACATTTTGATTAAAGATTCCTTAGAAAAATCCTGATCAAAAGGGGGCAGATGCAGAACAGAATTTCAAATCCTCATGGACTCTAGACTTTCTGGAGCCATGGAGGGTGGATGAACCCCCAAAATTATTGCCCTGAGATCATCTTTAAACCTTAAATCAAAAATATCCCCTGACGTCATCTTAAACCAAACAGCAGTTTAGCTTGACTAGTAAAAAATGTCTGCCTTGAGTGTTATGCTCTTTTAAGAACCATCTATATGGGATCAGATTGGCAGCAGCAACTCAAAAGATTAGATAGCAAGCTTAGGGGCAGTGAGTTTATGTTAATGAGGGAGGAACAATTCAGAAAAGGAGAGTGTCATGGATTGAATTATGTCCCCCAAAAATATCTGTCAAGATGGCTAGGTCATGATTCACTTGTATGAGTGTCTACCATTTTATCTTCTGATGTGATTTCTGTATGTATTGTAAATCCTATCACTGTGATGCGATAAGATGGATTAGTGGCAGTTACACTGATGAGTTCTATAAGATTAGATAGTATCTTAAGCCAATCTCTTTTGAGATATAAAAGAGAAGCGAGCAGAGAGACATGGGAACCTCAAACCATCAAGAAAGCAGTGCCAGGAGCAGAGCACACCTTTGGACTTAAGATTCCTGTGCTGAGATGCTCCCAGACCAAGGGAAGACTGATGACAAGGACCTTCTTCCAAAGCTGACAGAGAGAGAGCCTTCTCCTGGAGCTGACACCCTGAATTTGGACTTGTAGCCTACTAGACAGTGAGAGACTAAATTTCTCTTTGTTAAAGCCATCCACTTGTGGTATTTCTGTTATAGCAGCACTAGATGACTAAGACGGAATTTGGCATGGGGAGTGGGGTGCTGCTTAACAGATGCCCAAAATGTGGAAGTGGTTTTGAAACTGTGAATGAATAGAGGACCAGCAGCACCAGACAAGTAGCAGCAGCAGAGGACTGGTAGCAACACAGAATCTACAGCAGCAGAGAAGCAGCAACAGCAGAACCAGGAGACCAGTGCAAGACGGCACTGGAGCCGACCCATGGAGCAAGAGAGCTGAGTGCCTGTGTGCAGGAAGCTTCCTGGCGGAGTGGGGTGCCTCCAGGTACTTATTGGTGGGGCTAGGCTTGCCAGCCCATGGAGCAAGAGAGCTGAGTGCCTTCTGGCTGAAGTTACTGGTGGAAAGGGGTGCCTCCAGGCACTTATCCATGGAGCTACAGAGCTTTGGAACACTTGCCCCAGCAGGGCAGATGCAGGCATGAGGCCCGAGGAGCCAAGAGGCCAAGAAACCAGGAAGCAGAAGCTGAAGAGACAAGGAACACAAGAAGCCGAGCTGCCTCAGTCTCAGAAGGTATGGCCAGGACCTCTGGGGTTTCAAAGGGTGGAGCCATGGCCTCTGGTGTTTCTAAGGGTGGAGTTGCCACTCAGGTGGACTAGGAAAGTGGTGCGCCTAGAGCCGAGGGAACAGACTTGCTGTCTCAGTAGGCCTAGAAGGTGGAGCTGAAGCCCAGGACCAAGGCGCCTCCACTCAGAATCCTGAGTGTGTGGCCAATACCTAGAGGCTGAAGGGCAGGGTTATTATGTAAATTGTCTCAGAGAACAGAATATTATTTTCAAAGCCTTGGGGGTTACCGTAATGTGTTCTGCTGACTTGCCTGGTGCCTGTTACTCCTTCTTACCCTCCAGTTTCTCCCATTTGTAATGGAAATGTCTAGCTCGTGCCTCTTTTGCCATTTAGAAGCAGATAGCTTATATTCTAGACTTCACAGATGAAAAGAAGATTTGGGACTTGGAATTGAATCCAGTACTGAGCTGGTGAAATGAGAACCCTTTTGAGAGTGACAACAGGTTAAACAGGGCACGCGGGGATGTGGGTCACTCTACACACATGGTTTCAGGGCCATGGAGAAGGAACCACTCAACAATCCATTGTTTATGCTCGTGCACAGAGCCAGGAGAGTGTGACGTGACTGCCAGGCAGAGTACACTGGAGCTGCTACATTCACAGCAGTACTGCTTTGCAGCTGTGTGCTTTGCTGCCCTCAATGACTGGGTGACCAACTACAAGAGGGCAGCATCTTCCCTCTTTTGAGATCTTTTTATAAAGTCCACATCCCACCTGTCCCCCGAGGACATGAGGCATCGACAGATGAGCCTTGATCATTACCACTCAGAGTGACATCTACAAAAGTAGGTGGGAGCAGCCCTGGGGGGACATGCCAGACTCCCCAGGGACAGCAGCTGCTTGATGACTGGGAAGTGAGCCTACTTCCTGCCTTGAGTCTGTCCTCTCCCTTTCAGGAGTGGGGCAAAAGAAGGCTTCCCTCAGCTTATATTTAAAACTTGTATGAAAGGAATACAAGTGACTGATTCTGCCTGAATTTCCCTAAGCTTCTACACTTGTCTTTGTTTATTATATTAATAAATACTATGCAGCTAATGTTCCCATCTGGCAGGGCAGAGGAAAGAGCATAAAAATGAAGTTGTGGTTACCTCACTTACATACTAATGAGGGTGATATCTACGTGGCATGGTAGAGAGGTGGGTCTTTATTTTGGAGTTCTTAATTAAGGACTTCCAAGTGACTAATATTAATTAGGAAGCCAGCTGCATCCTTCAGTTTCTTGGTATATTTCTTCTTAGGAGCCTGGGAAGGGAGTAAGTCTGAGCTGCTTTTAATCAGTCAGCCCATGAGCAATTATCTATTAAGTATACTTTGTGTGTCTGGGACCCAGCTGTGCGGACAGAGATTTATAAGATATTGTCTTTGCCTTCAGAATCTCCACTGAATCAAGGAGATGGACACATAGAAAACCAGTATTTCAGGACTGAGAAGTGAAAGCGTCCTCTGAGTGGTAACAGCGGCATAAAAAAAGTGTATGTGTGGCGGGACGGGGGTGTCTTCAAACTACTGAAGTGCACTTTCTCTGCCAGTGTTGCAGTGGGCAGTGTCGATGGGAGGGTTGTGTGTCCCTAAGTATGCTGGGCTGACATGAGGTTGAGTTCAGAGGGAAGAGAGGTGATCGTAAGCAGAAATACTCGGGATGACCGGAACTGGGCTCCAAAGAGGAAGAATACAAGTTCTGTCTTAGGCTGGATTCTCTAGAGAAGCAAAACCAGTAAAGCATATAAATATATATACCAAACCAAAACCCACTGCCATCGAGTCTATTCCAACTCATAGCAACCCTGTAGAACAGAGTAGAACTGCACCATAGAGTTTCCAAGGAGCTCCTGGCAGATTCAAACTGCCGATGTCTTGGTTAGCAGCCGTAGCACTTAACCACTATACCACGTTTCCCTATAAATTTATATAGAGGATTTATATCAAGGAAACAGCTCACACAATTGTAGGGGTTGGAACATCCCAAGTCCTTGGATCAGGATAGAGGCCTTTCCCAATTCACAGAGTCGCAGAAGCTGGTGAACCCAAGATGAGCAGGTCGGAGAGCCGGGCCTCCTCTCACAGGCTGTGGGGGTCGAGGAATCCCCAACGTTGGCAGGCAAGACTGAAGGTTTCTCCCGATCCATGTAGCTGGCGAACCCAAGATCAGCAGATCGGGCAGCAGGACCCTTGACCACAGGTCATGAAGATCGACGAATCCCAAGGTGGACCGGTAAACTGCTAGCTCGAGTCCCGAGAACCAGAGGTCAGACAAGAGACAGCTTCTGGATCCAGAACAAGCCAGCCACCTTTGCAAGGCGAGCAGGAAGGAAGTAGGCAGGAGAAAGAGGAGAGATGAAGTCTGAGGGAGCAATGAGCTGCCACAGGCCCCACCCACCAGTACCACTCAAAAGATTCCCTCATGGAGGTGATCACATACCCGATTTCACAGAGAAGTGATCACAACATTATATAACTGCCAAAACACTGAGAATTATGGCCCAGCCAAGTTGACACACAATCTTAATCATCACAAGTTCCAACAGGTGAGCAGAGATAGGCAACCTGCAGAGGTAGAAGTGTATCCTGAAGAAAGAAAGCCAGGTTGGAAAGGGAAGTAGTGGGGTATAACTGAAATGTCCACTGAAGCTTCTCAGTGCTTGATTTCTCTACCAGCCATTCATGCTACTCACACATTCGCTTACACTCAAGCTTGGCCTGAGGCAGGAAGCTAGTACTCTGAGCTGCAGAGTGGAACTTGAAGTTAGCAATGTTGCTCCTCTTCTGGAGCCTTTGGGTGGCGCAAATGGTTACACGCTCGCCTGCTAACCAGAAGTTTGAGTTTACTCAGAGGTGCCTGAGAGGAAAGCCGTGGCAATTGACTTCTAAAAAATCAGCCCTGGAAAACCCTATGGGGCATAGTTCTATTCTGACGCACATGAAGTTGCCATGAGGCAGAGTCAACCCCACAGCAGTGGGCAGTGGTGACTGATGTTCTGGGGAGTGGCTTCAGCAGGGGATTCAGTGCAGTATACCTGGCATGACCACTCAGCTCAGTTAATAATAATACACCTAAAACAAGGAGCTGCGTGCGAGGCACCTCCCATCTGTGGCACCTCAAAATCCCTGTCTACCTTCTCTTATTCTAAGTCTCTTTTGACATTAATGTGTTAATATTCGTTGAGTCCTAGTTCCTTGAATCAGTAGTAACTGAACAAGGATTATAAGAAGATTAAGTTGTAATGTACTTTTTCTTGACTTTGCCTTACAGGGAGTGCTAATTATCACAGTCTTTTTCAAGCTCAAATTGTAGTCTGATTTGTAGTTCTTTCTGTTTCCATATCTAGAAACTCAAATTCTTGAGTTGTATCTGTAAATTTGCAGTTCCCTCAAATCGCCTGACGGACTGTTGTGTGTCTTCTTGGTACTGTCTTTTTTAAGGGATCCAAGGAAAGTTCTAAGTCAGAGATCCTTAACTTTGAGCCCTGGGAGTCGCCATTCACAAGGGTCTGTCCTTTATATATTTGGATTCATCTTGGAGAGCTGTTTGGTACACTTTTCTGTCTTCACGCTCCTCCATCCAGCTATGTCTGTTTTCACCCATTCTAGAGGAGTTCGATTTTCTGTCCTCTTGCACCTGTGCATATGTGTATACACCTTCTCTAACCCACATTGAGAAGCAGCCTTTTTGAGTTAGCCCAGACATCATCCAGAGCGATCATTTTCCCAACTGAAAAATTTTTTCACTGCATTTTCAAGAGCCCTATGTGCTGTTTTAGATGAAGTTCATATTAGTTGCTATGTTGAGAATGGTGGAATGCCGCCTTAATGCCATGGCTCTAAAATCGCTGGCTATTGTCACAAACACAGCACTGAGAAAAAGAAACCTGGGAAATAGTGGATCTGCACATTTCATTTTGTAGCTTGGAGAATTTTATTCATCTGATGTCATCATCAGCCTCTAGTTGAGTCTGTTTAATAGCCATATATGAATATTATCTATTACATATATATATATACGTATATATACGTATATATATACATATATATACATATATATATCCAGGGAGAATGATTTTGCCATATCTAAACAGCCCCTGATAAGGTATAACATTTTTCCTTAAATTCACATTCTTAAATTAATTTTTAAAAGAAACTTTATTGCAGTATTCTAAATGATAAATTGTATCACTTAACATTAATTAAATAAATACAGTCTTAGTCATTTAGTGCTGCTATAACAGAAATACCACAAGTGGCTGACTTTAACAAAGAGAAATTTGTTCTCACAGCCTAGTAGGCTGGAAGTCCAAGTTCAGGGCATCAGCTCCAGGGGAGGGCTTTCTCTGTCTGCTATGGAGGAAGGTCCTTGTCATCAATCTTCTCCAGGAGTAGGAACTTCTCTGCTCAGGAACCCTGGGTCCAAAGGACACACTCTGCTCTCAGAACTGCTTTGTTGGTGGTACAAGGTCTCCCCTCTCTGCTTGCTTCCCTTTTCTTTTTATCTCTTGAGAGATAAAAGGTGGTGCAGGCCACACCCCAGGAAAACTTTCTTTACATTGGATCAAGGATGTGACCTGGGTAAATGTGTTACTATCCAACCCTAATCCTCTGTAACATAAATTACAGTCACAAAATGGAGGACAACCACACAATACTGGGAATCATGGCCCAGCCAAATTGATACACATATTTGGGGGGACATAATTCAGTCCGTGACAAATAACGTGGGAATTAAAATGTAAAACTTGCATCTGTGTGCCATACACAGTCATCTCACAGAATGCCTTTCGGGAAACACCATGTCAGGGAGATGTTATGTTTTAGGGGGTTGGGATGAGGTGAGGGGAAACGGAGCCATTTATCCCTAGTTTTAATATTCACTAAAGGCCTCGGATTTAATTTTACTTCTAAGTTTTGTTTACACCAGGATTTTTTAGCCTCAGCACTGTTGACATCTTGGGCCTGATCACTTTTGTTCTAGTTTATTGTCCAGTGCATTGAAGGATGCGTAACAACATTCCTGGCCTCTAAACACTAGATGCCAGCAGCACCCCCAGGTGTGATGACCAGGAAAAAAAAATGTAACTAAAAGACACTGCCAAATGTCTCCATGGGGGGTAAAATCATGCGTGGTTGAGAACCAGTATATTACACATAAATCATTATATTGCTTTTATTGTTATTTTTGTTATTGTCTTAAGTGTGAATAGTGAAAATACATTACAGTTTTTAAAACCAAATAGAAGTGACCCCTGCATCTCCTGGGACTTGCTCCGGGGTACGCTTGTTCCTGTCGTTACGTGCCATCAAGTCGGTTATGACTCATAGTGACCCTGTGCACAACAGAACAAAACACTGCTTGGTCCTGCGCCATCCTCACAATTGTTGCTATGCTTGAGCCCATTCTTGCAGCTACTGTGTCAATCCATCTCATTGAGGGTCTTCCTCTTATTCACTGACCCTCTATTTTACCAAGCATGATGTCCTTCTCCAGGGACTGATCCCTCCTGATAACATGTCCAAATTATGTGAGATGTAGTCTAGCCACCCTTGCTTCTAAGGAACATTCTAGTTGTACTTCTTCCAAGTCAGATTTGTTCGTTCTTTGGCAGTCCGTGATATATTCAATATTCTTCGCCTACACTGCAATTCGAAGGCGTCAATTCTTCTTTGGTCTTCCTTACTCCTTGTCCAGCTTTCACATGCATATGAGGCAATTGAAAACATCATGGCTTGGGTCAGGCTCACCATAGTCTTCCAGGTGACATCTTTCTTTTTCAATGCTTTAAAGAGGCCTTTTGCAGCTGATTTGCCCAACGCAATGCGTCCTTCGATTTATTTGTTTATTTTGGGGGGGGATGGGAATGTAAATTTTTTATTGTGCTTTAAGTGAAAGTTTACAAATCAAGTCAGTCTCTCACACAAAAACTTATATACACCTTGCTACATGCTCCCAATTGCACTCCCCCCTAATGAGACAGCCTGGTCCCTCCCCCCACTCTCTCTTCGTGTCCGTTTCGCCAGCTTCTAAACCCCCCTACCCTCTCATCTCCCCTCCAGGGAGGAGATGTCAACATACTCTCAAGTGTCCACCTGATCCAAGAAGCTCCCTCCTCACCAACATCCCTCTCCAACCCATTGTCCAGTCCAATCCCTGTCTGAAGAGTTGGCTTTGGGAATGGTTCATGTCCTGGGCCAACAGGAGGTCTGGGGGGCATGACCACCGGGGTCCTTCTAGTCTCAGTCACACCATTAAGTCTGGTCTTTTTACGAGAATTTCTGTTCTGCATCCCACTGCCCTCCTGTTCCCTCAGGGGTTCTCTGTTGTGTTCCCTGTCAGAGCAGTCATCCATTGTAGCCAGGCACAATGTAGCTCTTCTGGTCTCAGGATGATGTAGTCTCTGGTTTATGTAGCCCTTTCTGTCTCTTGGGCTTGTAATTACCTTGTGTCCTTGGTGTTCTTCATTCTCCTTTGACCCAGGTGGGTTGAGACCAACTGATGCATCTTAGATGGCCACTTACTACCTTTTAAGACCCCAGACGCCGCTCTCCAAAGTGGAATGCAGAATGTTTTCGTAATAGATTTTATTATGCCAGTTGACTTGATGTCCCCTGAAACCATGGTTCCCAAACCCCCGCCCCCTCTACTTTGGCCTTCAAAGCATTCAGTTTATTCAGGAAACTTCTTTGCTTTTGGTTTAGTCCAGTTGTGCTGACCTTGCCTGTATTGTGTGTTGTCTTTCCCATCACTTGAAGTAGTTCTTATCTACTAATTAGTGAATACCCCTCTCCCACCTTCCCTCCCTCCCCTCCTCGTAACCATCAAAGAATATTTTCTCCTCTGTTTAAACTGTTTCTTGAGTTCTTATAACAGTGGTCTTATACAGTATTTGCCCTTTTACAACTGACTAATTTCACTCAGCATAATGCCTTCCAGATACCTACATGTTATGAAATGTTTCACAGATTCCTCACTGTTCTTTATCAATGTGTAGTATTCCATTGTGTGAATGTACCATAATTTATTTATCCATTCATCTGTTGATGGGCACCTTGGTTGCTTCCATCTTTTTGCTATTGTAAACAGTGCTGCAGTGAACGTGAGTGTGCATATATCTGTTCATGTAAAGGCTCCTATTTCTCTAGGATATATTCCAGGGAGTGGGATTGCTGGATTGTAAGGTAGTTCTATTTCTAGCTTTTTAAGGAAGTGCCAAATCAATTTCCAAAGTGGTTGTACCATTTTACGTTCCCACCAGCAGTGTATAAGTGTTCCCATCTCTCCACAGCCTCTCCAACATTTATTATTCGGAGTTTTTTTGGATTAATGCCAGCCTTGTTGGAATGAGATGAAATCTCATTGTAGTTTTGATTTGCATTTCTCTAATGGCTAATGATCATGAGCATTTCCTCATGTATCTGTTAGCTACCTGATGTCTTCTTTAATGAAGTGTTCATATCTTTTGCCCGTTTTTTAATTGGGTTATTTGCCTTTTTGTAGTTGAGTTTTTGCAGTATCATGTAGATTCTAGAGATCAGGCGCTGATCAGAAATGCCATAACTGAAAACTTTTTCCCAGTCTGTGGGTAATCTTCTTACTCTTGGTGAAGTCTTTGGATGAGCATAGCTGTTTGATTTTTAGGAGTTCCCAGTTACCTAATTTTTCTTCTGCATTGTTAGTATGTTTTGTATACTGTTTATGCCATGTATTAGGGCTCCTAACATAGTCCCTATTTTTTATTCCATGATCTTTATCATTTTAGATTTTATATTTAGGTCTTTGATCCATTTTGAGCTCAATTTTGGTATGGGTCTTGTTTCATTTTTTTGCAGATGGATATCCAATTATGCCAGTACCATTTGTTAAAAAGACTGTCTTTTCCCCCATTTAACTGTTTTGGGGCCTTTGTCAAATATCAGCTGTTCATATGTGGATGGATTTATATCTGGATTCTCAATTCTGTTCCATTGGTCTTTGTATCTGTTGTTGTCCCAGTATCAGGTTGTTTTGACTACTGTGGCAGTAAAATAGGTTCTAAAATGAGGTAGAGTAAGGCCTCCCACTTTGTCCTTCTTTTTCAGAAATGCTTTACTTATCTGGGGCCTCTTTCCCTTCCGTATGAAGTGGTGATTTGTTTCTCCATCTCATTAAAAAATGTCGTTGGAATTTGGATCGGAATTGCATTAAATCTGTAGATCGCTTTTGGTAGAATAGACATTTTTATAATGTTAAGTCTTCCTATCCATGAGCCAGGTATGTTTTTCCACTTACGTAGGTCTCTTTTGGTTTCTTGCAGAAGTGTTTTGTAGTATTCTTTGTATAAGTCTTTTACATCTCTGGTAAGATTTATTCCTAAAGAAGATAAAATAAAAATAAAAAATAAAATAAAAATAATTTTATTTTATTTTATCTTCTTGGGGGCTAGTATAAATGGTATTGATTTGGTGATTTCCTCTTTGATATTCTTTTTGTTGGTGTAGAGGGATCCAACTGATTTTTGTATGTTTATCTTATATCCCCATACTCTGCTGAGCTCATCTATTAGTTTCAGTAGTTTTTTGGAGGATTCCTTAGGGTTTTCTGTGTATAAGATCATGTCATCTGCAAGTAGAGGTAATTTTACTTCTGCCTTGACAATCTGGATGCCTTTTATTTCTTTATCTAGCCTAATTGCTCTGGCCAGGACCTCCAGCACAACGTTGAATAAGAGCAGTGATAAAGGGCATCCTTGTCTGGTTACGGATCTCAAGGGGAAGGCTTTCAGGTTCTCTCCGTTTAGGATGATGTTGGCTATTGGCTTTGTATAAATGCCCTTTATTATGTTGAGGAATTTTCCTTCTATTCCTATTTTGCTGAGAGTTTTTATCATGAATGGATGTTGAAGTTTGTCAAATGCCTTTTCTGCATCAATTGGTAAAATCATGTGATTCTTGTCTTTTGTTTTATTTATGTGGTGGATTACATTAATTGTTTTTCTAATGTTGAACCATCCCTACATACCTGATATGAATCCCACTTGGTCATGGTGAATTAATTTTTTGATACGTTGTTGAATTCTATTGGCTAGAATTTTGTTGAGAATTTTTACCTCTAAGTTCATAAGGGATATAGGTCTGTAATTTTTTTTTTTTTAGTGGTGTCTTTACCTCGTTTTGGTATCAGGGATATGGTGGCTTCATAGAGTTTGGGAGTATTCCATCCTTGTTCTATGCTCTGAAGTACCTTTAGTAGTAGTGGTGTTAACTCTTCTCTGAAAGTTTGGTAGACCTCTGCAGTGAAGCTGTCCGGACCAGGGTTTTTTTTTGTTGGGAGTTTTTGGTTACCTTTTCAATCTCTTCTTTTGTTATGGGTCTATTTAGTTGTTCTACCTCTGTTTGTGTTAGTTTAGGTAGGTAGTGTGTTTCTAGGAATTCACCGATTTATTCTAGGTTTTCAAATTTGTTAGAGAACAATTTTTCATGGTAATCTGATATGATTCTTTTAATTTCAGTTGGGTCTGTTGTAATATTGCCCATCTCATTTCTTATTTGGGTTTTTTGCTTCCTCTCCTGTTTTTGCGTTGTCAGTTTGGCCAGTGGTTTATCAATTTTGTTGATATTCTCAAAGAACCAGCTTTTGGTCTTGTTAATTCTTTCAATTGGTTTTCTGTTTCATTTAGTTATGCTCTAATTTTTATTATTTGTTTTCTTCTGGTGTCTGAGGGTTTCTTTTGTTGCTGCTCTCTTTCTATTTGTTCAAGTTGTAGGGATAATTCTTTGATTATGGCCCTTTCTTCTTTTTGTTTGTGTGCATTTGTTGATATAAATTGACCTCTGAGCATCGCTTTCACTATGTCCCAGAGGCTCTGATAGGAAGTGTTTTCATTCTCATTGGATTCTATGAATTTCTTTATTCCCTCCTTAATGTCTTCTATAACCCAGTCTTTTTTAAGCACGGTATTGTTCAGTTTCCAAGTGTTTGATTTCTTTTCCCTGCTTTTTCTGTTATTGATTTCCACTTTTATGGCCTTATGGTCAGAGAAGATGCTTTGTGATATTTTAATGTTTTGGATTCTGCTAAGGCTTGCTTTATGACCTAATATGTGGTCTATTCTAGAGAATGTTCCATGTGCACTAGAAAAGAAAGCCGAATTGGGAGCGGGGAGGGGGGAGGAGCAGGGGGGGTGGGCGGGGCGTGGTAAAATATACACAAGTACTTGGCTTTTGCTGAGAGCGCCATTCTTCTCAAATTCCGGAGGTGTGAGAAGGCTGTGTGGCCGGCTGCTTCTCCCTGAGGAAACTGCAACTGAACTCTAGTACCAGGTTGCTGCCGCTGCTGCTCCCAGGAGTGGTGCCTGAGGGCTCCTGGGATTCAGGTCCGGTAACTCCTCTCTGCTTCTGAACTGTCTCTTCCTCCTTCTTTCCTTTAGTTCATTTTCTAAGCTTGCCTTTAATGCTCAGGGCTCATAACTTGTCATAAATATACTCATTTCACTTGTTTTTTCCAGCCTTTGTTGTAAAGAGGGCTCACTGGAAGCGTCTATCTATTCCGCCATCTTGGCTCCGCCTCGTCCTTTGATTTCTTGACTCCTGCTTCTGTGGGTGTTGATTGTGGACCCAAGTAAAATAAAATACTTGACAACTCAATCTTTTCTCCGTTTATCATGATGTTGCTTATTGGTCCAATTGTGAAGATTTTTGTTTCCTTTATATTGAGGTGTAATCCATAATGAAGGCTGTGGTCTTTGATTTTCATCAGTAAGTGCTTCAAGTCCTCTTCACTTTCAACAAGCAAGGTTGTGTCATCTGCATAACGCAGGTTGTTAATGAGTCTCCCTCCAATCCTGATGCCCCCTTCTTCTTCATATAGTCCAGCTTCTCGTATTATTTTTCTCAGCATACAGATTGAATAGGTATGGTGAAAGGATATAACCCTGACACAAATGCTTCCTGACTTTAAACCATGCAGTATCCCTGTTCTATTCAAGTGACTGCCTCTTGTTTCATCTTGCTTTCTTCATGTATGATATCCTTGATGTCATTCCATAACTCGTCTGGTCTTTGGTCATTAGTGTTCAGTGTATCAAATCTATTCTTGAGATGGTCTCTGAATTCAGATGGAATACACTCAAGGTCATACTTTGGCTCTCATGGACTTGTTCTTCATGAGCACAATTAAGTGTCCCAGAATTCCCATTCCACAGTGTTATCCATAATTTGTTATGATCCACACAGCCAAATGCCTTAGCATAGTCAGTAAAACAAAGGTAAACATCTTTCTGGTATTCTCTGCTTTCAGCCAGGATCCATCTGATATCAGCAGTGATATCCCTGGTTCCACATCCTGTTCTGAATCTGGCTTGCATTTTTGGCAGTCCCCTGTCAATATACGGCTGCATCCACTTTTGAATGATCTTCAGCAAAATTTTGCTTGCAGATGATATTAATGATATTATTTGATAATTTCCGCATTCAGTTGGATCACCTTTCTTAGAAATAGGCATAAGTATGGATCTCTTCCAGTTGGTTGACCAGGTAACTGTCTTCCAAATTTCTTGGCATAGACGAGTGAGTACTTCTACTGATGCATCTGACTGTTGAAACATCTCCATTGGTATTCCATCAATTCCCGGAGCCTTGTTTTTTGGCAATGCCTTCAGAGCAGCTTGGACTTTTTCCTTCAGTATCATCCGTTCCTGATCATTTGTTACCTCCTGAAATGGCTGACCATTGACCGTTTCTTTTTGGTATAGTGACTCTGTGCATTCCTTCCATCTTCCTTTGATGCTTCCTCTGTTGTTTAATATCTTCCCTGTAGAATCCTTCTGTATTGCAACTTGAGGCTTGAATTTTTTCTTCAGTTCTTTCAGCTTGAGAATTGCAGAGCGTGTTCTTCTCTTTTGGTTTTCTATCTCCAGGTCTTTGCATGTGTCATCATGATACGTTGTCTTGAGCTGCTCTTTGAAGTCTTTTTAGCTCTTTTACGTCATCATTTTTTCCTTTTGCTTTAGCTACTCGACGTTCAAGGGCAAGTTTCAGAGTCTCTTCTGATATCCATTTAGGTCTTTTCTTTCTCTCCTGTCTTTTTAATGACCTTTTGCTTTCTTCATGTATGATGAACTTGATGTCATTCCACAACTCACTGGTCTTTGGTCATTAGTGTTCAGTGTGTTAAATCTATTCTTGAGGTGGTTGCTAAATTCAGATGGAATATACTCAGGGCCATACTTTGGCTCTTGTGGACTTGTTCTAATTTTCTTCAGTTTCACCTTGAACTTGCATGTGGGTAATGGGTGGTCTGATCTGTAGTCAGCCCCTGGCCTTTCTCTGACTGATGATATTGAGGTTTTCCATTGTCTGTTTCCACAGATGTAGTTGATTTGATTCCTGTGTATTCCATCTGGTGAGGTACATGTGTATAGTCACCACTTATGTTGATGAAAAAATGCGTTTGCAATGAATAAGTCATTGATCTTGCAAAATTACGTCATGCAATCCAGCCTCCTTTCTATCATCGAGGCCATATTTTCCAACTACCTAGCCTTCTCTGTTTCCAACTTTCTTATTCCGATTACCACTAATTATCCGTGCATCCAGATTGCATGTTCAATCAATTTCAGACTGCAGAAGTTGGTAAAAATCTTCAGTTTCTTCATCTTTGGCCTTTGAGGTTGGTGCATAAATTTGAATAATAGTTGTATTAACTGGTCTTCCTTGTAGACATATGAGAATTATCCTATCACTGACAGCATTGTACTTAAGGATAGATCCTGAAATGTTCTTTCTGAAGATGAATGCAGTGCCGTTCAAGCTGTCATTCCTGGCATAGTAGGCCATATGATTGTTCAATTCAAAATGACCCATACCAGTCCATTTCAGCTCACTAACACATAGGATATCAATCTTTATGTGTTCCATTTCATTTTTGACAATTTCCAATTACCCTAGATTCATACTTCGTACATTCCAGGTTCTGATTATTAATGGATGTTTGCAGCTTTTCTTCTCATTTTGAGTCGAGCCACATCAGCAAATGAAGGTCTTGAATGCTTGACTCCAATCCGGGTCATTAAGGTCAACTCTGCTTTGAGGAGGCAGCTCTTCCCCAGTCATATTTTCAATGCCTTCCAACCTGAGAGACTCATCTTCTGGCACTATATCAGACAGTGTTTCGCAGCTATTCATAAGGTTTTCACCAGATAATTCTTTTCAGTAGTAGACTGCCAGGTTCTTCTTCCTAGACTGTCTTAGTCTGGAAGCTCAACTAAAACCTCTCTGTCATGGGTGACCCTGCTGGTATTTGATACCAGTAGCATAGCTTCCAGCATCACAGCAACACACAAGCCCCCAAGTATGACAAACTGACAGATGCTTGGGGAAGGGTACAGTGGTAAGTCAGCTAACCATCCCCCATCGTTAGTTCCCAAAGGACTGTCATTGGTAAGTGAGATGGATCCTCCCTGTCCTCCTCATGTATTTCTGGCTTATACACTCACATGATTTATTTTAAGAAAATCCAATCAGAAACTACTTCCTGTATTAACCACTGTTTACATCAACTGAGACCTACATTTTGCTTTAAATGTATTATCTGTTAACTTTCATAAAAGCTTAATGATGCTGGATAATATTATTTGTCCCTATTTTTTCTTGATGAGAAAAACTGAGAGACTTCGTTTAAATAATTTGCCCAGAAAACTCCACAGACACATCCAGATTCCCTGAGGGATCAAATTACTAGTCTAAGGGCTATGGGGACCACGGTCTTGGGGAACATCTATCTCAATTGGCATAACATAGTTTATAAAGAAAATGTTCTACATTCAACTTTGGTTGAGTAGCGTCTGGGTCTTAAAAGCTTGTGAACGGCCATCTAAGATACTCCACTGGTCTCACACCATCAGGCACAAGGAAGAATGAGGAAATCCAAAGACACAAGGGAAAGATTAGTCTGAAGGACTAGTGGGCCACAACTACCACAGCCTCCACCACAGTGCATCCATCGCAACTAGGTGGTGCCCAGGTACCAGCACCAACTGCTCTCACAGGGATCACAATAGAGGATCCTGGATAGAGCTGGAGAAAAATGTAGAACAAAATTCTAACTCACACATACAGAGAAAAGAGCAGACTTACTGGTGTGACAGAGACTAGAGAAACCCCAAGAGTATGGCCCCCAGGCACCCTTAGAGCTCAGTAATGAACTCACTCCTGAGGTTCACCCTTCAGCCAATGATTAGACAGGCGCATAAAATAAAACGAGACTAAAGGGGCACACCAGCCCAGGGGCAAGGACAAGAAGGCAGGTGGAGATAGGAAAGCTGGTAATGGGGAATGCAAGGTTGAGAAGGGGAGAGTGTTGGCATGTCATGGGGTTGGCTACTGGTGTCACGAAACAATTTGTGTATTGTTTAATGAGAAGCTAGGTTGTTCTGTAAACCTTCATCTAAAGTACAATAAAAAAAATATTAAAAACAAATACTAATATCTTGCCCAAAGCCACCCTGCTATACTTGCTATTCTGTTAAAGCAGAATATTGGAAGCAGTCTGTCTAAAAACAGAGAAATGTTTACATTAATTATGAAATATAGCATGGATTCATAGCTAGCCTGTCAGAAATTGTGTTTATGATTATTTGGTAAGTACTGATGCTATAATTTGTGTTTAAATTATAAACCTTTCAGTACACTATGATTATTACTATAAGAAAAAAGAACTTTGGATGAAAACTTGGAAGAAATGTACCAAAATACTAGTAGAAATTGTTTAAATAGGAGAGTTCCAGCAGTTTTCCTTTTAACCCTCTTCTATTGTGATATATGTACATTTCTTTTAAAAATAAAATTCTTAAGTTAGAAATGGAGGACATAGTTTAGGTTATTGCCCAAGTTCTTCATTTTCTATAATTCTACCTAAGAAATGTCCATATTTTATACATGTACAAATGTACATGTCTTTGTATGTCAAGGGTCACAGTCTTTTAGAGTTGACTGGACATACCTTTGGGCAGAGAGATGGACTCTGCCACAGGATTGTTATTCAAGGGAATGCCCAGAATACTTCCTTGAAGCACCCAGCCAAAGTATATACTGATGGAGAACAAGGCAGAGGATTGGCTCCCTCTGTTTTTTCTTTAATGCATGTCTCTGGAATGAGATTAAGCCTTGCCTACCTAGAGAAAAGGTGAGGAACTTGATGGAAGCCTAGATTGGTTCACTCTTAGCTGCAGCAGTTACTCATGTTGCTGTCACAGATGGGTAATTGCTTGGGGACCATGTCACCATCAACTTTTTCTCTACTGAAGACTTGTAACTGTGACCAAATGGACGAGATTGTGATATGAAGACATGACATGCTCTTACATAGTGCCACGTAGGCCCTTGTGTACTGACAGAATTCATAAAGCATGTTTTAAACTACATGAGTATTATCTCAAGTGATATTATTTTTACTTACCTATCCATCCATGAGGAGTCCCTGAGTGGCACAAATGGTTAAGCAATTGACCACTAACTGAAAGGTTGGTGATTCAGACCCACCCAGAGGTGGTCTTGAGAGAAAGACTTGGAGGTCTGCTTCTGAAAGGTCACAGCCTTATAAACCCTGAGGAACACAGTTTTACCCTAAAACACATGGAATCACTGGAGTCAGAATCAACTCAACAGCAACTGGTATTTTTTGTGTTCATCCTTCCATGTATGCCTTTTCATTCCTTTTTAATTTCTTGGTACTTCATGACAGACAAATGTGCTTTGGATGGAGTCTTTTGTTAACAATTGTGAACATTATGCTCAAGCAGGTAGAATACCCATTTCATATATAAGTAAAATGAGACCCTGAGAGGTTGATTATCCCTGCCTCTCTGGTTTTGTATGCGCATATATCCCCGACTGGTTCTGCTTGAAGGTGAGTGGGATAAATCTATTGGATCATTCTATGGGAGCTCTCTTGTTTGGCTTCTGGTGTGAAGTTGTTCTTGACAATTGCTAGCTATTACTTGATTTAAGGAACCGACTCGATGGCACCTAACAACAACAACTTGATTTAAGATCTACTAAAATTTTCTCGTTCTTTGTTTGTTTACTGTTTCTGTGTCTTGTACCTAATTTGAAATTGAGATTTTGGTTAATGACCCACTCAGCATGATTATTTTCCTTAAGTGCAGGGTAACTTTATTTACCTGTTTTTTACTTCTTGTTCATAATGTTAGGGTGCAAACGGCTAATCCCAACATGAAAAGGACCTTATTACCCTTATTTTGAACTCCTTCTTTATGGCTTTGATTTTGTGCCCACCTTCTCTACAGCTACCCCTGAGCCCAACCCAGTGACTTTCCCTTTTAACCCCAGATTCCCAAGAACTATGATTGGATGTAGGCCTGCTTCATGTACATTTAAAATACAAGCAAGTGTCACATCCATCAGTAGTTCTCTGCACTCATCAGGAGCGCTGTGTGTCATGTCTGGAAAAACATTTTTAAATGTTGTTTTTAAAGATCTGTAGACATTTTGATAAAAGTTTCTTAGCTTTTCTCTGATGTGTGTCAGGAGAAAAGTACAGTAACAGAGAATATGGCATTACTAAAGCATGCCTGTCTGAATATATTTCAATTCATTGAGCTAGATTTCCCTGAAAAGGGAACATCTCCAGCCACGTCTGCCCTGAAATGACACTCACAGTATGGCAAGCCCAGAATCCTTAGTGCCTGCAGGTGCTACTTTCTTATCCTTCGTATTTTAAAGTATTCTCTGGCCCAGCAGCAAGCAGGATCAGAGCTAATAGTCTAATAAAAACGAATGATGTCCAGTGCCAGGTGGGGTTGGGAGGAAGCCCCATGCCCACCTCAAGTGCAAAGCCTGCAAGTTGTTCCTGGTCAAATGTCAAACGCTAGCACAGACACACACAGTCTTCAAGCCTTTGTGCCAGTGACCTGTGAGTTGCGGCCTTGATGCCATCTCTCTGAGGACTCACTGTCCTGCTTATGAGCAATTCCAAGAGCATGAAGCACAGAGGTATATGAGAATTCCACTTGCAAGCTTAATACACAACATGTAAAATGAATTTTCCATATTGGGTTTTTAGAAAATGGAAATGTTCCAGTTTTCCATCGCTGGTGTGCCTTTCGGAGTTGGTGCCTTTTAAGGCAGCCAAAGGGGGAGAAACTGTAATGTAAGCAGAGTGGTGCTGGCAAGTGAAGTTGTCTGAGAGGCGATGATGACGATTTGGGAAACATTCTTCTGGGTGTCAAATTGAACAAAGAGTTATTACTGAAGAAAAAATATTCAGAAATACGCTGTCAATACTCTGAGATTTGGGCCTGGAGAACCGTACTGTGAATTGAGGGGAAAATAAATAGAAAAATAGCAAATTAAGGGGACAAATAACAGAGGGGGTGGGGAATACCCACTGGCATTAGCAGAGGAGAACATATAACCAGGGTCTCATGCATTTCCTTAAGAATCAGTGTGTTTGCAAATTGCTCCGTTGCATTTTAGCAGAATCTCATCTGAGTAACGAAGAGCTGACTAGTGAACATAGTTGGATGAATTCCCTCAGTACTCCTGAAATATAACAGAGCAAGGAACAGGATAATGGAAAATAACATAGAGAGTAGCTAGGGGCTTAACTTATGATCAGTGTTCATTACAACAAATGACGCTTTCACAGCAGAGTTACCATAAAGGTTATTGGCTCTTACATAATGTGGCTCCCATCTGAATAGATTAGAGAACAGCTTGGCCTGTGAATGGGCGAGCTAAAGCCAGAGGAGGACTGAAGATGTGTTCAGTACCCTTATTCATTTTTTCGATTAGTACTGGTGAGTCGCCCATTCAGATCCCCAGACAGCAAAGGAGAATGACCCGTCTTCCTGGAAAAATCTCCATGATTACTTTTGGTGTTGACTAACATACCGGTTGTTGTAGAGTCAATTCTGACTCATAGCGACCTTACAGGACAGAGTAGAACTGCTCCGTAGGGTTTCCAAGGCTGTTAACTTTACAGAAGCAGACTGCCACATTTTCTCCCTCAGTGTGGCTGGTGGGTTTGAACCTCTGGCCTTCCCAATTAGCTGCCGAACTCGTAACCACTGTACCACCACAGCTTCTTTGACTAACTTGACTGCGCATTATATTCAGTGAAGACTGGGCTTGGAGAGTGATTATTGGAGTTTATATGTCTAAGGCCCTGCCTCATGTTCTCTGCCATTTGCTGTTTTACTCAAGTATACATGTTATAATTTTTTTTTAACTTTTTATTGTGCATTAGGTGAAAGTTTACAGAGGAAATTAATTTCCCATATAATAATTTGTACATTTAAAGTGTTGCATGACTTTGGCCTCATTGCCCACAATGTGTCAGCACTCTCCTCATTTCTGCCCTAGGTTCCCTCTTTACTTTCATACTGATTTTCTACCCCTTCCTGCTTCCACGTCTTTGCTTTCGGGCAAATGCTGCCCTTTTCATTTAGTATAATTGATTGTTCTCAGGAGCACATTCCTCTCGTGTATTATTGTTTATTTTGTGGGCCTGTCTATGGTTTGGCTGAAAGGTGGTCTCCAGTCTCTGTCAGGTCTTTTTTGTGAATTTGATTTCTTGTTCTACATTTTTCTCTCACTTTGTCCAGGACCCTCTGTTGTGATTCCGGTCAGAGTGGTAGGTAGTGGTAGCTGGGCACCAACTAGTTCTTCCGGTCTCTGGTTGTGTAGGCTGTGGTTCATGTGGTCCATTAGTCCTTTGGACTAATTGCCCCCTTGAATCTTTGGTTTTCTTCAGTCTCCTTTGCTCCAGATGGTAAGAGACCAATAATTGTATCTTAGATGGCCGCTTGCAAGGTTTTAAGACTCCAGACGCTACTCACCAAAGTAGGATGCAAAACATTGTCTTTATGAACTATATTGCGCCAGTTGATGTAGGTGTCCCCCCTGTCTATGATCCATTGCCTTCGAGCCTGGGAACTTTGTGCCACACAGTGTGTGGTTATGTCTAAGAAATTGCCATGACTGGCCCTTATTCATATACAAGCAGCACCTACAGTTATGTATATAGAAATATCCGCCACCAAACCTATATCTGCACGTGGGTATGTTCCCTTACACTCTCCCACACATCTGGGTATATACCTATCTACCTATGTATCCATTTGTAAATTAGTGTTTGTTAATACTATTGTTGCAGGATTGTCTATGGTATAGTAGCTACCTGTTTTCCCTTTGTTCTTGCATTCCTCTCAATGTCCTCCTTTGCCTTGGTCATGTTGTGCTGACTTCCCCCATATTGTGTATTGCCTTTCCCTTCACCAATATTAAGATGTCTCTTATATTTGGTAATTTTCCCTCCTCCCCCCCCCCCCCCAATCACAGGTTACCATCAAAGAATTGTTTTTCTTTAATTTTGCTTCTTTATACTAGTGGTGTCATGGATTGAATTGTGTCCTCCTAAAATATATGTCAACTTGGCTAGGCCATGATTTCCAGTATTGTGTGCTTCTCCTCCATTTTGTGATCTGATGTAATTTTCCCCTGTGTCGTAAATTCTAATCTCTGCCTGTGGTTAATGAGGCAAGTTTAGGTTATGTTAAAGAGGATTAGGGTGGGATGCACCACCCTTACTCAGGTCTCAGCCCTAATCCAATGTAAGGGGAGTTTCCTTGGGGTGTGGCCTGCATTGCCTTTTATCTTGTAAGAAATAAAAGCAGAGAGATAGGGACCTTATACCACCAAGAAAGAAGCACCAGGAGCAGAGCACATCCTTTGGACCTTCCCCCAGAACTGACAGAGAAAGAAAGCCATTCCCTGGAATAGGTACCCTGAATTCAGACTTCTAGCCTTCTGGATCGTGAGAGAATAAATTTCTGTTAATTAAAGCCATCCACTTCTGGCATTTCTGTTATAGCAAGCAGCACTAGATAACTAAGACAAGTAGTTTCTGTGTTTCTTTATAATAGTGGTATCATACAATATTTGTCCTTTTGTGACTGACTTATTTCACTCCACATAATGTCCTCCAAATTCATCCATGTTGTGAGATGTTTCACAGATTCATCATTATTATTCATCATTGTGTCGTAGTCCACTGTGTATATATACCAGTTTGTTAATCCATTCATCTGTTAATGGGCACTTAGGTTGTTTCCATCCTTTTACTATTGTGAATAATACTGCAGAGAACATGGTTGTGCCTATGTCTATTCGTGTCACAGCTCTTCTTACTTTAGGGTATATACCTTGGAGTGGTATATACCATTTTCTATAGCAGTTGTACCATTTTACATTCTCACTAGCAGTGTATAAGAGTTCCAATCTCCCCACAGCCTCTCCAGCGTTTGTTATTTTCGTTTTTTTGACTAGCACCAGTAATGTCGGAGTGAGATGGTATCTCGTTGTAGTTTTGATTTACATCTCTCTAATGGTTAATGATCGTGAACATTTCTTCATGTGTTTGTTAGCCACCTGAATGTCTTCATTGGAAAAGTGTCTGTTCATATCCTTTGCCCATTTTTTAAATTAGATTGTCTTTTTGTTGTTGAGGTGTTGAAGTTTTCTATAAATTTTAGATATTAGGCCCTTGTCAGATATGTCATACCCAAAAATTTTTTCCAGTTGGTACGTCTTCTTTTTACTCTTTTGGAGAAGTCTTTTGATAAGCATTAGTGTTTAATTTTTAGGAGGTCCCATTTATCTAGTTCATCTTCTGCTGTGTGTGCATTTTTAGTTATGTTCTGTATTCTATTGTGTATATTGGGGGCCCTAGCATTGTCCCTATTTTATATTTAGGTCTTTGATTCATTTTGAGTTAGTTTTTGTGTATGACGTAAAGTATGGGTGCTGTTTCATTTTTTTACAGGTGGACATCCAATTTTGCCAACACCATTTATTAAAGAGACTGTCTTTTCCCCATTTAATGGGCTTTGGCACTTTGTCAAAGATCAGCTGTCTATAGGTGCTGTCCATAGGTGCATGAATTTATGTCTGGGTTCTCAACTCTGTTCCATTGGTCTATGTGTCTGTCATTATGCCAGTACTAGGCTGTTTGGACTACCATGGCAGTATAGTAGGTTCTAAGATCAGGTAGTATGAGGCCTCCTACTTTGTTCTTCTTCAATAATGCTTTACTTAACTCCGGCTTCTTTCCATATAAAGTTGGTTATTAGCTTTTCCCTCTCGTTAAAGAGTGCTGTTGGAATTTGCATCAGGATTGCATTACATCTGTAGATCACTTTGGGTAATATAATGACATTTTCACAATGTTGAGTCTTCCTATCCCTGAGCATGGTATGTTTTTCCATTTGTGTAGGTCCCTTTTTTTTTTTTTTTTAGTTTCTTATAGTAGTGCATTGTAGTTTTCTTTATATAGGTCTTTTACATCCCTGGTTAGGCTTATTCCTAAGTATTTTTACTTTTGGGGGGCTATTGTAAATGGTATTGTTTTCCTGATTTCCTTTTCAAAATTCTCTTTGTTGATGTAGAGGAAGCCAACTGATTTTTGTATGTTGATCTTGTATCCTGCTACTTTGCTGAAGTCTTCTATTAGTTCTAGTAGCTTGTGGAATCTTTGGGGTTTTCCATGTATAGGATCATATCATCTGCAAATTAGATTAGTTTTACTTCTTCCTTGCCAATTTTAATGCCTTTTATTTATTCTTCTTGCGTTATTGCTTTAGCTAGGACTTCCAGCACAATGCTAAATAAGAGTGGTGATAAAGGGCATCCTTGTCTGGTTCCCATTCTCAAGGGAAATTCTTTGAGCCCTCTCCATGGAGAATACTGGCTGTTGGTTTTGTATAAATGCCCTAAATTATGTTGAGGAATTTCCTTCTATTCCTATTTTGTTGAGAGTTTTTATCAGGAATGGATGTTGGACTTTATCAGATACTTTTTCAGCATCAATTGAGATGATCATGTGATTGTTTTATTTATGTGGTGAATTACATTAATTGATTTTCTAATGTTGAACCATCCTTGCATACCTGGTATGAATCCCACTTGGTCATGATGTACTATTTTTTTTTATATGCTGTTGAATTCTATTGGCTAGAATTTGTTGAGAATTTTTGCATCTGTATTCATGAGGGATATTGGTATGTAATTTCCTTTCTTTCTTTTTTTTTTTTTTTTTGTGGTGTCTTTGCCTGGCTTTGATATCAGGGTTATGCTGAGTTAATAGAATGAATTCAGGAGTATTCCTATTCTATACTCTGAAATGTTTGAGTAGTATTGATGTGAGCTGCTCTGTGAGTATTTGGTAGAATCTTCCAGTGAAGCCATTCGTTCCAGGGTTTTGTTGTTATTGTTAGGAGCTTTTTTTAATCACCTCTTCAGTGTCTTTTTTTGTTGTTGTTATGAGTCTGTCCAGGTTCTACTTCAGTTTGTGATAGTTTAGGTAGGTAGTGTGTGTCTAGAAATATGTCCATTTCCTGTAGGCTTTCAAATTTGTTGGAGTACAGTTTCTTCTTTTTTTTTTTTTATTAACTTTTATTAAGCTTCAAGTGAACGTTTACAAATCCAATCAGTCTGTCACATACAAGTTTACATACATCTCACTCCCTTCTCCCACTTGTTCTCCCCTTCTTGAGACAGCCCTTTCAGTCTCTCCTTTCGTGACAATTTTGCCGGCTTCTCTCTCTCTCTATCCTCCCATCCCCCCTCCAGACAAGAGTTGCCAACACAATCTCAAGTGTCCACCTGATATAATTAGCTCACTCTTCATCAGCGTCTCTCTCCCACCCGCTGGCCATGTCTGATGAGTTGTCTTCGGGGATGCTTCCTGTCCTGTGCCAACAGAAGGTCTGGGGAGCACGGCCGCCGGGATTCCTCTAGTCTCAGTCAGACCATTAAGTTTGGTCTTTTTATGAGAATTTGGGGTCTGTATCCCACTGATCTCCTGCTCCCTCAGGGGTCCTCTGCTGTGCTCCCTGTCAGGGCAGTCATCGATTGTGGCCAGGCACCAACTAGTTCTTCTGGTCTCAGGATGATGTAGGTCTCTGGGTCATGTGGCCCTTTCTGTCTCTTGGGCTCTTAGTTGTCGTGAGGCCTTGGTGTTCTTCATTTTCCTTTGCTCCAGGTGGGTTGAGACCAATTAATGCATCTTAGATGGCCGCTTGTTAGCATTTAAGACCCCAGACGCCACATTTCAAAGTGGGATGCAGAATGTTTTCATAATAGAATTATTTTGCCAATTGACTTAGAAGTCCCCTCCAACCATGTTCCCCAGACCCCCGCCCTTGCTCCGCTGACCTTTGAAGCATTCATTTTATCCTGGGAACTTCTTTGCTTTTGGTCTAGTCCAATTGAGCTGACCTTCCATGTATTGAGTGTTGTCTTTCCCTTCACCTAAAGCATTTCTTATCTACTGATTAATCAATAAAAAAACCCTCTCCCACCCTCCCTCCCTCCCCCCCTCGTAACCACAAAAGTATGTGCTCTTCTCAGGTTTACTATTACTCAAGATCTTATAATAGTGGTCTTATACAATATTTGTCCTTTTGCCTCTGACTAATTTCGCTCAGCATAATGCCTTCCAGGTTCCTCCATGTTATGAAATGTTTCACAGATTCGTCACTGTTCTTTATCGATGCGTAGTATTCCATTGTGTGAATATACCACAATTTATTTACCCATTCATCCGTTGATGGACATCTTGGTTGCTTCCAACTTTTTGCTATTGTAAACAGAGCTGTAATAAACATGGGTGTACATATATCTGTTTGTATGAAGGCTCTTGTATCTCTAGGGTATACTCCCAGGAGTGGGATTTCTGGGTTGTATGGTAGTTCTATTTCTAACTGTTAAAGATAACGCCAGATAGATTTCCAAAGTGGTTGTACCATTTTACAATCCCACCAGCAGTGTATAAGAGTTCCAATCTCTCCGCAGCCTCTCCAACATTTATTATTTTGTGTTTTTTGGATTAATGCCAGCCTTGCTGGTGTGAGATGGAATCTCATCGTAGTTTTAATTTGCATTTCTCTAATGGCTAATGATCGTGAGCATTTTCTCATGTATCTGTTGGCTGCCTGAATATCTTCTTTAGTGAAATGTGTGTTCATATCCTTTGCCCACTTTTTGATTGGGTTGTTTGTCTTTTTGTGGTTGAGTTTTGACAGAATCATGTAGATTTTAGAGATCAGGCCATGGTCTGAGATGTCATAGCTGAAAATTCTTTCCCAGTCTGTAGGTGGTCTTTTTACTCTTTTGGTGAAGTCTTTAGATGAGCATAGGTGTTTGATTTTTAGGAGCTCCCAGTTATCGGGTTTCTCTTCATCATTTTTGGTAATGTTTTATATTCTGTTTATGCCTTGTATTAGGGCTCCTAGGGTTGTCCCAATTTTTTCTTCCATGATCTTTATCGTTTTAGTCTTTATGTTTAGGTCTTTGATCCACTTGGAGTTAGTTTTTGTGCATGGTGTAAGGTATGGGTCCTGTGTCATTTTTTTGCAAATGAATATCCAGTTATGCCAGCACCATTTGTTAAAAAGGCTTTCTTTTCCCCAATTAATTGACACTGGTCCTTTGTCAAATAATCAGCTGCTCATATGTGGATGGATATATGTCTGGGTTCTCAATTCTGTTCCATTGGTCTATGTGCCTGTTGTTGTACCAGTACCAGGCTGTTTTGACTACTGTGGCTGTATAATAGGTCCTGAAATCAGGTAAAGTGAGGCCTCCCACTTTCTTCTTCTTTTTCAGTAGTGCTTTGCTTATCCGGGGCTTCTTTCCCTTCCATATGAAATTGGTGATTTGTTTCTCTATCCCCTTAAAATATGACATTGGAATTTGGATCGGAAGTGCATTAAATGTATAGATGGCTTTTGGTAGAATAGACATTTTTACTATGTTAAGTCTTCCTATCCATGAGCAAGGTATGTTTTTCCACTTAAGTATGTCCTTTTGAATTTCTTGTAGTAGAGCTTTGTAGTTTTCTTTGTATAGGTCTTTTACATCCTTGGTAAGATTTATTCCTAAGTATCTTATGTTCTTGGGGGCTACTGTGAATGGTATTGATTTGGTTATTTCCTCTTCGGTGTTCTTTTTGTTGATGTAGAGGAATCCAAGTGATTTTTGTATGTTTATTTTATAACCTGACACTCTGCCAAACTCTTCTATTAGTTTCAGTAGTTTTCTGGAGGATTCCTTAGGGTTTTCTGTGTATATAATCATGTCATCTGCAAATAGAGATAACTTTACTTCTTCCTTGCCAATCCGGATACCTTTTATTTCTTTGTCTAGCCTAATTGCCCTGGCTAGGACTTCCAGCACGATGTTGAATAAGAGCGGTGATAAAGGGCATCCTTGTCTGGTTCCCGTTCTCAAGGGAAATGCTTTCAGGTTCTCTCCATTTAGAGTGATATTGGCTGTTGGCTTTGCATAGATGCCCTTTATTATGTTGAGGAATTTTCCTTCAGTTCCTATTTTGGTAAGAGTTTTTATCATAAATGGGTGTTGGACTTTGTCAAATGCCTTTTCTGCATCAATTGATAAGATCATGTGGTTTTTGTCTTTTGTTTTATTTATGTGATGGATTACATTAATGGTTTTTCTGATATTAAACCAGCCTTGCATACCTGGTATAAATCCCACTTGATCATGGTGAATTATTTTTTTGATGTGTTGTTGGATTCTATTGGCTAGAATTTTGTTGAGGATTTTTGCATCTATGTTCATGAGGGATATAGGTCTATAATTTTCTTTTTTTGTAATGTCTTTACCTGGTTTTGGTATCAGGGAGATGGTGGCTTCATAGAATGAGTTGGGTAGTATTCCGTCATTTTCTATGCTTTGGAATTCCTACAGTAGTAGTGGTGTTAACTCTTCTCTGAAAGTTTGGTAGAACTCTGCAGTGAAGCTGTCCGGGCCAGGGCTTTTTTTGTTGGGAGTTTTTTGATTACTGTTTCAATCTCTTTTTTTGTTATGGGTCTATTTAGTTGTTCTACTTCTGAATGTGTTAGTTTAGGTAGGTAGTGTTTTTCCAGGAATTCATCCATTTCTTCTAGGTTTTCAAATTTGTTAGAGTACAATTTTTCATAATAATCTGAAATGATTCTTTTCATTTCATTTGGTGCTGTTGCGATGTGGTCCTTCTCGTTTCTTATTCAGGTTATTTGTTTCCTTTCCTGTATTTCTTTAGTCAGTCTAGCCAATGGTTTATCAATTTTGTTAATTTTTTCAAAGAACCAGCTTTTGGCTTTGTTAATTCTTTCAGTTGTTTTTCTGTTCTCTAATTCATTTAGTTCAGCTCTAATTCTTATTATTTGTTTTCTTCTGGTGCCTGATGGATTCTTTTGTTGCTCACTTTCTATTTGTTCAAGTTGTAGGGACAGTTCTCTGATTTTGGCTCTTTCTTCTTTTTGTATGTGTGCATTTATCGATATAAATTGGCCTCTGAGCACTGCTTTTGCTGTGTCCCAGAGGTTTTGATAGGAAGTATTTTCATTTTCGTTGCTTTCTAAGAATTTCCTTATTCCCTCCTTAATGTCTTCTATAACCCAGTCTTTTTTCAGGAGGGTATTGTTCATTTTCCAAGTATTTGATTTCTTTTCCCTAGTTTTTCTGTTATTGATCTCTAGTTTTATTGCCTTGTGGTCTGAGAAGATGCTTTGTAATATTTCGATGTTTTGGACTCTGCAAAGGTTTGTTTTATGATCTAATATGTGGTCTATTCTAGAGAATGTTCCATGCGCGCTAGAAAAAAAAGTATATTTTGCAGCAGTTGGGTGGAGAGTTCTGTATAAGTCAATGAGGTCAAGTTGGTTGATTGTTGTAATTAGATCTTCCGTGTCTCTATTGAGTTTCTTACTGGATGTCCTGTCCTTCTCCGAAAGTGGTGTGTTGAAGTCTCCTACTATAATTGTGGAGGTATCTATCTCACTTTTCAATTCTGTTAAAGTTTGATTTATGTATCTTGCAGCCCTGTCATTGGGTGCATAAATATTTAATATGGTTATGTCTTCCTGATCAATTGTCCCTTTTATCATTATATAGTGTCCTTCTTTATCCTTTGTGGTGGATTTAAGTCTAAAGTCTATTTTGTCAGAAATTAATATCGCTACTCCTCTTCTTTTTTGCTTATTGTTTGCTTGATATATCTTTTTCCATCCTTTGAGTTTTAATTTGTTTGTGTCTCTAAGTCTAAGGTGTGTCTCTTGTAGGCAGCATATAGATGGATCGTGTTTCTTTATCCAGTCTGTGACTCTCTGTCTCTTTATTGGTGCATTTAGTCCATTTACATTCAGCGTAATTATACATAAATAAGTTTTTAGTGCTGTCATTTTGATGCCTTTTTATGTGTGTTGTTGACAATTTCATTTTTCCACATACTTTTTTGTGCTGAGGCGTTTTTCTTAGTAAATTGTGAGATCCTCATTTTCATAGTGTTTGACTTTATGTTAGTTGAGTCGTTACGTTTTTCTTGGCTTTTATCTTGAGTTATAGAGTTGTTATACCTTTTTGTGGTTACCTTATTATTTACCCCTATTTTTCTAAGTAAAAACCTAACTTGTATTGTTCTATATCGCCTTGTATTACTCTCCATATGGCAGTTCAATGCCTCCTGTATTTAGTCCCTCTTTTTGATTATTGTGATCTTTTACCTATTGACTTCCATGATTCCCTGTTATGTGGTTTTTTTTTTTTAATTAAACTTAATTTGTTTGTTTTTGTGATTTCCCTATTTGAGTTGATATCAGGACGTTCTGTTTTGTGACCTTGTGTTGTGCTGATATCTGATATTATTGGTTCTCTGACCAAACAATATCCTTTAGTATTTCTTGTAGCTTTGGTTTGGTTTTTGCAAATTCTCTAAACTTGTGTTTATCTGTAAATATCTTAATTTTGCCTTCATATTTCAGAGAGAGTTTTGCTGGATATATGATCCTTGGCTGGCAGTTTTTCTCCTTCAGTGCTCTGTATATGTCGTCCCATTCCCTTCTTGCCTGCATGGTTTCTGCTGAGTAGTCTGAACTTATTCTTATTGATTCTCCCTGGAAGGAAACCTTTCTTTTCTCCCTGGCTGCTTTTGAAATTTTCTCTTTATCTTTGGTTTTGGCGAGTTTGATGATAATATGTCTTGGTGTTTTTCTTTTTGGATCAATCTTAAATGGGGTTCGATAGGCATCTTGGATAGATATCCTTTCGTCTTTCATGATGTCAGGGAAGTTTTGTGTCAGGAGTTCTTCAACTATTTTCTCTGTGTTTTCTGTCCCCGCTCCCTGTTCTGGGACTCCAATCACCCGCAGGTTATCCTTCTTGATAGAGTCCCACATGATTCTTAGGGTTTCTTCATTTTTTTAAATTCTTTTATCTGATTTTTTTCCAGCTATGTTGGTGTTGATTCCCTGGTCCTCCAGATGTCCCAGTCTGCATTCTAATTTCTCGAGTCTGCTCCTCTGACTTTCTATTGCGTTGTCTAATTCTGTAATTTTATTGTTAATCTTTTGGATTTCTACATGCTGTCTCTCTATGGATTCTTGCAACTTATTAATTTTTCCACTATGTTCTTGAATAATCTTTTTGAGTTCTTCAACAGTTTTATCAGTGTGTTCCTTGGCTTTTTCTGCAGTTTGCCTTATTTCATTTGTGATGTCTTGAAGCATTCTGTAAATTAGTTTTTTATATTCTGTATCTGATAATTCCAGGATTGTATCTTCATTTGGGAAAGATTTTGATTCTTTTGTTTGGGGGATTGGAGAAGCTCTGATGGCTCAGAGACAACAATCCATATCAAACCACTTAAAGAAGTCTGCTTCTTTAAGTGGTTTGATATGGATTGTTGTCTCTGAGCCATCACTGGGAAACTAGTTTTTCCAGAAAATCCGCTAAAAAAAATGCAGTCAGATCCCTATCAGAGTTCTTCCTCTCGCTCAGGCTATTCAGATGTTAATGAAGCCGCCTGGGGAGGGTGGGGGAGGGAACAGAGAAATAGGAGAGTAGCACCTCAGAATATAGCCAGAGTTGCTTGTCTTGCTTGGAATGACAAGTATATCTGAGATTCCCGCGGGGCGCGTCGCCTATTTGTGCTGGCTGTGTGGAGATTGCCCCCGGGGGGGTCTGGCCTCTGGAGTCAAGGTCAGATCCTCCGCTTCCAGCCCCACGCCCAGCGACAAGGCTCTCCTACTGGGACGGTGCACTCTCGACTCCAAAATCAGTCGCTGCCTCCCGGGGACTTCTCGTCCGTCCAGCCGCGTTGCCGTGCCACCTCCGCGAACCAGTTGGGCCGCCTTCCGGGGTTAGTTCAGGTGGGTGGAGCAGCTCCCCGTGCTTGTGCCGTGACCGAGTGTCCCTGCTGGGACGCTGTTCTCCCCGCTCCAATACCAGTCGCTGCCTCCCGGGGACTTCTACCGGCTGCATCCCACACCGCCCGCGCGACCCAACTGGGCCCCCTCCCGGGGTTAGTTCAGGGGGGTGGAGCAGCTCTCCGTGTTTATGCCGTACCTGCATCCAGTCCAAATCCTGGCGGGATGGTTCCCCAGCTGGGACGCTGCTCTCCCCATTCCAAGACCTGTCACTGCTTCCCGGGGACTTCTCCTACCGGCTGCGTCCCACGCCACCCGCGGAACCGGCCGGTCCCCCTCCCGGAACCGGCCGGTCCCCTTCCCGGGGTTAGTTCAGGAGGTTGGAGCAGCTCTCTGTGCTTGTGCCGTACCTGACTGGTACGCTGGCTCCAGGCTCTGAAAACAATCGCTGCTTCCCCGTATTAGTTAGTTCTCCATCTCCAAATCTGCGCTTGTTGCTCAGGGTTTGTAGATTGTTATGTATGTGATCGATTCACTTGTTTTTCCATGTCTTTGTTGTAAGAGGGATCCGAGGTAGCGTCTGCCTAGTCCGCCATCTTGCTGGAGTACAGTTTTTCATAGTATTCTGTTATGATCCTTTTCGTTTCAGTTGGTTCTGCTATAATGTCATCCATCTCATTTCTTATTTGGGTTATTTGCCTCCTCTCCTGCTTTTATATCGTCAATTTGACCGGTGGCTTGTCAGTTCTGTTGATCTTTTCAAAGAGCCAACTTCTCCTCTTGATTCTTTCTATTGTTTTTCTGTTCTCTGTTTCATTTATTTCTTCTCTAATCTTTATTATTTTCTTTCTTCTGGTTACTGTAGGATTCTTTTGCTGCTCTCTATTCGTTTGAGTTATAAGGTTAATGTTTTTATTTTGGCCCTTTCTTTTTTTGATATGTGTGTTTATTGCTATAAATTGACCTCTGAGCACTACTTTTGCTGTGTCCCCAAGGTTTTGGTAAGTTGTGTTTTCATTCTCATTTGATTCTAGGAATATTTTTTTTTATTCCATCCTTGATTTTTCTATTACCCAGTGGTTTTTAAGTAAGACGTTATTCAGTTTCCATGCATTTAATTTTTATATTCCTCGCTTTTCCTATTACTGATTTCTACTTTTATGGCACTGTTATCAAAGAAGATGTTTTGTATGTCTTAGGCTAGGTTACCTAGAGAAGCAAAACCAGTAAAGTGTATAAATATATATAAAGATTTATATCAAGGAAACAGCTCACATGATTGTAGAGGCTGCAATGTCCCAAGTCTGTGGATCAGGATAGAGGCCTCTCCCAATTCACGCAGCCACAAAAATCTGGTGAACCCGAGATCGGTAGGTTGGAGAGCAGGGCTCCAGCTCACAGGCTGTGAAGGTTGACAAATCCCAAGGTGGGCAGGCAAGACTGCAAGGTTTATCCTGACTCATAGATGCAGGGGCTGGTGAACGCAAGATTGGTAGGTTGGGGAGCAGGACTCTTGTTCACAGGCTGTGAAGATGGATGAGTCCCAAGATCAAAAGGTTAGCTGCTAGCTTACGTCTCAAGAATCAGAGGTCAGACAGCAAGAGGCAGCTTTTGGATCCAGAACAAACCAAAACAAGGCGAGCAGGAAGGAAGTAGGTGACGGAGGGCAGAGAGATGAAGGCTGAGGGGGTGGTGAGCTGCCACAGGCTCCACCCCCGCTAGTACCACTCAGCAGATTCCCTCATGGGCTTGATCACATATCAAATTTTAACAGGGAAGTGAACTCAACATGATACAACTGCCGAAACACTGAGTGTCATGGCCTAGCCAAGTTGACAGCCTTAACCATCACAGTATTATTTCAGTGTTTTGGATATTGCTGAGGGTTGCTCTGTGGTCTATTCTGAAGAATGTTCCATGTGTGTTAGAAAAGGGTGTATACTTAGCTGCTGTTGGGTGGAGTGTTTTGTATATGTCTATGAGGTCGAGTTGGTTGATAGTGGCATTTAGATCTTCTGTATCTTTGCTGAGTTTCTTTCTAAATATTCTGTCCCTCATCGAAAATCGTGTGTTGAAATCTCTTACTATTATTGTGGAACTGTTTATTTCTCTTTTCGGTGCTGTTAGAGTTTGTTTTAACTATTTTGGAACCCTGTAATTCAGTACATATGTATTTATTATGCTTATGTCCTCTTGGTGAATTGACCCTTTAATCATTACATAATGTCCTTCCTTATGGTGGGTTTTGCCTTAAAGTGTGTTTCTGCCACCCCTGCTCTTTTTTGGTTACTATTTGCTCAATGTATTTTTTTCCATCCTTTGAGTTCTAGTTTATGTGTCTAAAGTGTGTCTCTTGTAGACAGCATATAGATGGATCATGTTTTGGTTTTTTTTTTTTAATCCATTCTGCCACTCTCTATTTCCTCACTGGTGCATTTAAGCCATTTACATTCAGTGTAATTATTGATAGGTATGAGCTTTTTTTTTTTTTTTATGAGCTTACTGCTGTCATTCTGTTGTACTTTTTTGTGTGTGCTGTTGACGGTTTCTTGGGTCTGTGTAATTTTCTGTGCTGAGTTCTTTTTATTTGTGGGTTTTCTTTTCATATCTTTTGTTGCTGATTTTATGTTTACTAAGTCTTTATGTTTCTCTTTTTTATTTTGGTGAGTGGGTTTGTTAACTTTCTGTATAGTTACCTTGAAATTTACCTTTGTTTTCCTAAGTTTAAACAATTCTTTTGTTTCTTGATATCACCTTGTCTTCCTCTCCATATGAAAGTTCCATAACTACACTGTTTATTCTCCCTTTTTTGTTTTGATGTTGTTGTCATTTACAGATTGACGTCTCTGGTTCCCTGTTTTCAGTCTTTTTGCTTTGTTTTATTTTTGAGAATTCTTTATCTGGGTTGATATCTGGCTGATGTTGTTGTGTCCTAATCTCAGGCTGTTGTCTGAAGTTGTTGGTTCTCTACACAAAGGACTCTATTTTTCTTGTAAGTTTGGCCTAAATCCAAAACAACCTGTTGCTGTTGAGTCAGTTCCAACTCCTAGCAACCTTAGGTTTTACAAATTCCCTTAATTTGTTTACCTGGAAATGTCCTAATTTCTCCATAGTGTTTGAGAGATAGTTTTGCTGGATGTATAATTCTTGGTTGACTTTTTTTACTTTCAAGGTTTTATATATGTCATCTCACTGCCTTCTTTCCTGCATGGTTTCTTCCAAGTAATCATAACATACTTTTATTGGTTCCCCTTTTGTTGGTGGCTTTTCATTTTTTCCAAACTGCTCTCAGATTCTTTCTTTGTCTTTGTCTTTGAAAAGTTTGATTATGATATGTCTTGGTGGCTTTCTTTTAGGGCCTATCCTGTATGGAGTTCATTGAGCTTCTCGTATGGATATGTTCTTGCCTTTCATGATATTAGGAAAGTTTTCTACCAGCAAACCTTTGACAGGTTGTGTTTTCCATTGCCTCCCCCCGTTCTGGAACTCCCATCACTTGCAGATTTTCCTTCTTGATAGTGTGCCACATAATTCTTACGCTTTTTTCATTTTCCTTCATTCTTTTTCCTGATTTTTCCTCAAATTGGTATCAAGGATTTGTCTTCAAATTCACTGATTCAGTCTTCCATTGTTTCAATTCTGCTCCTGTATCCTTCTATTGAGTTGTCTTATATCTGAAATTTGATTGCTTAGAGAGATTAGGTAATCTGTCCAAGGTTGCCCAGCTGGGAGGTATTATGGATAAATTTCAAAACCAGCTCTCTGTAGCAGCCTGCTGTATATTATAGTTTCTAGACAGGTGCTGAGCATAGGGAGAGAGACTCTTTCTCTCTCTCTCCCTCCTAATCTGTCTCTCCAAGTAAGGAGCTGGGTTTTGAAGTCATACACACCTGAGTTTGGAACTTTACTTTTCCATTCATTGTGAGATCTAACTCTGTTGTAGCTCTTTGAAAGTGACTTAACATTTGTTAAGGTAGTTGTAATTTAAAAAAACAAACTAATGTTTAATTAATATGTGGCTAAGTACTGTAATAAGCAATATAGGTACTATTATAACTTCTGTTTTACAGATGAGAAAACTGAAGCTTAGAGTAGTCCCACCGCCCAGCTAGTAAGTCTGTCCAGCATTTAGCCAGTATTCTGGAGTTAGATCAGCCTTGCTCATTGTTGTGCAGTTTAAAAATCAAGTATGTAAAGCATCCCCCATACGAGAGTCTCAGAGTCAGTAGTAGGCAGAAGGTGACTGTGGCAGCCCTCAGAATAACAGAGCAGGGAAATACAGGCAGAGCAAGGGAACACAAAGAAGCAAGTGAATAAGGGACTAGTGTGCCATGGAGGAAAAAAAAAGTGGTATTTGGGAACAGGTTAACAGTTGTCAAAAGAACAATGAAGAAGACATCTATCTATGAGAACTCAATAGTAGACGAGCCTTGGGAGCCCACCTTCCTTTTGTTTTCAGTTTAGTGTTTCTGAGTTTTACAGCAAAAAGTACCAACAAAGTACATGTCCTCTATTTCTTTTAAGCACCTTGTTCTCTCCTTTATCAACAATCTGTTGCTGGTGTCCCACCTCTGACTACAGACCTCCTCCTGCAGCTCTGTCCCACCTCCCTGGCCAGGTCAGAGAGAATGGGGGATGGAAGAACGTTAAGAATCAGAGTCTAGACCTACTTTAGAAGGAGCACGGTTGGGTGAGCAGGTCTGGCTTACGTGGGAAATGGCAAAACTCACAAATGCACCTAGCCCCTAGCTGTTTCTTGAGCTCCTCCTAGTGAACACTTCATGAGTGGCCAACTGGGAACCAAGGACTTTTGCTCTTAAAGGTGCTTTTATGCTTCCTTGCTTTTGCAAAAAGTGGGCCTGGAAACCTTCCCAGGGTCATAACTATTGCAAATAATTAAGGATATTTTATATATATGTATTTATTCTACATATTAAGTATATATACTGTATGTTTACACAAATAATGCACACCTTCTATGTTTGTTTGCCAACCACACCCTCCCCTGCAAGGTATTTTTTTTAAATGCGCATGTTAATTTTTTTTTACAGCAACATGTAAAAAAAAAAATTGGCATAGCAGCACTTACAAAAATACCTCCCAGGGGGAGGGCACGGTTGGCAAACAAATGTAGATGGCATGAGTTATTTGCATAAAAGTACAGTGTGAGTATATATGTATTGGCACAGTGGTTAAGTGTTTGGCTGCTAAACAAGAGGATGGCAGTTTAAATCCACCAGCCACTCCTTGGAAACCCTATGGAGCAGTTCTGCTGTGTTCTGTAGGGTCGCTATAAATCAGAATCGACTTGACAGCAATGGGTGTTGGGTTCTTTTTCTAAAGCACTAGAAGTAACTAACTGCCAATAAAGGGTCCTTCAGCCTTCAAAATGCCTTTCATCTAAGTACAAGGAGGTGTCTCATTTCCACCATATTCAGATTGTCTCTTTCTGTACTGTGCTGTAGGGTGGCCACTAACTGCGTGTGGCAGTAGAGCATTTGAAATGTAGCTTGTCCAAATTGGTATGTAATGAAAGTATAAGTCATTCATCACATCTCAAAGATATAATACAAAAGAAGAATAAAAAATATCTCATTAATAGTTTTTATATTGACTACATGTCAAAATAATGAGTATATTGGCTTAAATAAAATATACTATTAAAACTAATTTCACCTCTTTCTTTTTACTTTTTTAATGTGGCTACTAGAAAATATAAAGTTACATTTGTGCCTCACATTGCATATATTTCTCTGGACAGTGCTCTTCTATACAGAAATGTGAAAGTATGGAATATATCTCTACAAATCGGGAGAACTAATAAAATAAGATTTTAAATATCACTTCCTTAAATATTACTAAGGGGAAAAATTAACTCACTCTAGGTATTCAATTGAGCTGGAACTACTAAATAAGAGGGGCTTGTTTTACCGTTCAGGGAAAAATAGTTTTGACAGAAATCTTCTTGGGTAACAGTTCTTCAGCAAAGAACATTTTTCCATGAAGACATTGTCAGGTCAGTTTGCGTCAATTATTACAGAATGTGGTTTGTTAATATTTGAAAAGAGCTATTGTACACGCGGTCTCTTTGAGACTTTTCATCCACTGTGTCGTCATACTGGCCACATAATGATCACACCATTGTACTGGAAACTGACAAAAGACCGGCCTCAGGCAGTGTTGCGCAGATACCCTGGTGCTCTGGCTTCTTCACTTCCCGAGAATTCATCACCTTACAGGGATGTTTTGTGGGTGAGATTCTTAGATGAAACACTTGAGATTCCTGGATGAAAGAGTATGTGTGACAAGCTTTCATTCTTCCCTCCCCCCACCCACAGCCACAATTTTGCTCTGAGACTGTACAGCCTGTTGGGGGCATCACACAACTGAAGCTGGAGGCCAGAGAGTCAGCATTGTTGTCTTGACTCACTCCCAGCGTCCCCACCCAGGAGTCATTGCTGATGCCTGGAGTCCTGTAGTAAATCTTTTTTAACATCAAACTTAAACCGCAAACATTGTAGGTTTTTTTCCAACCTTTTTGCACTTGCAAACCGTAAATGTCTCTGAGACTCTTTTAAAATCTGATAAAAATATAAAAACTAGGAGGAAATGGGTGACAGATATTAAATCTGGTGATTATATCAGGCATAAAAGTATTTTAAAATCTTCCCTTCGTGGTTGGGGGCTTTTCCCCCAATATAAATGTGGGAAAAAAGAAGGTGGGATCCAAAGTCTCATGTGCTATTGAGCCCTCGATGTCGTCCTCATTCTGCTTTTGACAGTTGTTGACTGGTTTCCAAATATCCTTTTGTCCTCACACAGGCATATTCCCTTGTCCTCCAAAAGCTGGGCTTTTCCTCTGCTACCCACTTCCCTTAATCACTGTCTAGTAGTTCAAAGATTGAGATTAAGAGTGGAGGAAAGGCCTAGATCAGCTTGATGTGCCTTGTTCTAGGGATGGTGTTCGCCACCTTAGAGGGAGCACAGCTTACATGAGGGAATTCTGCTTTGCAGAATCCCTCCTTACAAGAGATAATGGATGCCTGTGTTCACATAAAAGGTATTTAAGATCTCTCTAAATCTCTCATCTCTGCTTCCTCATGTATAAAATGGGGATGGTAATAGTACTTGGAGTCTCTAGGTAGTGCACATGGTTAACGCACTCAGCTGTTAAGTGAAAGGTTAGAGGTTTGAGTCTACCCGGAGCACCTCAGAAGAAAGACCTGGTGATCTCCTTCTGAAAAATCAGCTATGGAAGACCCTACGGAGCACAGTTCTACTCTGAATTGACAGCAACTGTTTTTTTTTTTTTAACTAATAGAGCCTACCTCTGGAAGACATGGAGAAGAATATTCCAGGCATCATTAGAGTAGACAGGATGATAAAGTTTAATGAGTATCTTTTGTGCTTGATATTGCTAGCTTTGGTCTGCCAGAATCCTCATTTGTCCCCTCCCGTGGGGCAGCAGAATGGGGAGGGGACTGACCTATGTCAGTGTGGTGGGGCGTTGTGAGCATGGAAGGTCGTGGCAGAAGACAAGTAGAGCTTCCCAGAAGCTGGACCATGCAGCCTCGGTTAGTTTGGAGGGTCTGGAGAGTACCAGGTTTGGCTTCCATGTGTCCTCTTAGGAGATACTCATGCCAGGACTTGCACAGAATTTGCAGCCTGCTGGCCCTCGCCACCTTTCTCTGGACAAGCTTAATTGCCCACTGCCCACACTTAACCCATTGTTGCTGGCTAACACCCTTCTGATGGGCCAAGTCTGTAGCTTTGTTAATTCCCTTAGTCTACTTACAGTCAAATCTCGCTAGCCTGGGAGTTATGCTCGGGTGATTTTGGGTGAGTTTTTAATGTTTCTACTTTGACCCATTTTGTGTTGATTTTATAATTGAACACTCAGAGGACTTATTTCCCTTAAATTCAAGTTCTCCGGTGGTGCTTCTTTCTTGCCCCAACTACAGTAACCTCTTCAGCCAGTTCTATACTGGCAGGACAGGAAATTTAAAGTGGGTTATATAATATGGACAAAAGTAATAATTTGTGTCTATATAGTATTATCATCCAGAGAATCCATATTAAGGACTCTAATTAGATACTTACAATTTAGGTTTGAAAGCTAAATTTCAGTTTAATGAATTTACAATGCCAGTGTTTTTTTAAGAATACTTTTTGAGGGGGTAAATGGCACAAATAAAAATAATTTCTCGTTTCCTTTCTACTAATTGTATATGGGTTAGGTTTGTATAACTGTATTACGAACACATGCCTACATACATACGTACATGATCAAGAGCCTCTTTTTAATCTCTACAAATGTCAGGTACTAGATCACAAAATAACTCTTTGTTTGCATAAAAAAAATATTCAGTCCAGGTTTATGAAGTCTATAAGGGCAGTAGTGTGTTTGGGAACTTACCCTTACCCTTGTTTCCACTGGCCTTTTAGTTTACTCTGGAAATTGCAACATTTAGCACTTTGCAGTTTAATTTAAAAGAATTACCTATTTTCTTAAATGCTTAAGCAGGTAAGCAAGTTGCAGTTATTGATTTTCTCTGCATGTATTCTGTGAAAGCTGTATTTGCTTGGTCCCTAGGGAGCATACCTCCTGAACTGCGTGCTTGTTGGTGACAGCTTGGACCCCTGATACATAACCAAAGACCTTGCCTAATATCCTTGCCACTGCTCGAGGAATTTTTATTAAGTAAAAGCATCATTAGAGTAGACAGGATGATAAAGTTTAATGAGCCTCTTTTGTGCATGATATTGGTAGCTTTGCTCTGCCAGAGCCCTCATTTGTCCCCTGCAGTGGGGCAGATAGCGGGTCTAGAATGTATGGGGTATTTTTAAAGTGGCCATATATATTTTTACATAGTTGGCTATCTGTCTTAAGCCAGCTACAGATTCCTTTTGGCTCTTTATACAGATGCCATTTGTACATGTGTATTTACACTTTTTTTTATCCAGTGTTGGGGGTTGGGAGGACAGCGAGGATTATAACAGAAAAGAGTGTCACAGACAGACACTGCTGTTAGTGAATCGCATGATACCATCTCTCAGAGGTTTGAGCTCAAAAAATCATTGCCTTTTGAATTCATGAAACTTCTCAGGGGAATAGGGTAACTGTTAATTTTTTTTTTCCTTAAGACTCAGCAGTTTATGTGCTAAGGTTCTGTCAGCAGCACCTCAGAGCTGCCGGATAGGGTAAGTAAAGATATTGCAACTGCTTATTAATAATCTAGGCTTCGTACTTTGTCCACAGAATTTATTTGGGGAGATTTTAAATTTAGCATCCTACCATCAGATTACAGATTATAAACAGAATTATTCATCTCCCTTATTATTGGCCATGCACTTAGATTTTAAAATTAATTCTTGTCTTGGTCTATATAAGGACTTTCCATGGAAACACCCAAAACAACACTAAGGAGGCATATGACATGAGCACAGGACTTAAGAACAACATATTTCACCTCTCATATACGTGGCATTCTGAAACACAATATTTACATAGCACACAATGTGTTCCTAACAGTGCCTTGACTATATAGAATACAAAAGAAGTTAAGCCTACAGTGGCCACCCTCAAGAAAATTGTAGTCTTATGAAAGCAATACTGGAGGAATCCAAAAATATGGGAGACAGGATAACTTAGTGCTTTAAGAGCTTGGATCCTAAGAGTAAATTATTCCTGGGGTTTGACCTAGCCTTAAACTTGGTAAGCCGCAGTCTCCTCATCTGAAAAGTAAGAATATTAATAGCACCTACGTCACTGGATTGTCATGACAATTAGAAGCGCTCAGCGTAGTGCCTGGTGCACAGTGATTGCTGCTGAATATCAGCCACAACCGTCATGTTGTGTTACAAGGCAATTGACTGATGCTGAGAAATAAGCAAGACAAATAGCGAGTTACTTTATGTCTTATCCAGGACGTAACCATGAGACCCTGATCAATCCCAGAGGGCTTTGTGAAGGCAGAGATCAGGGTAGAGGAGGGAGGGAAACAAGAATTATGAGATGCTTTAAAATACAGATGAGATTTAGACTGCAGAGAGGACCTGGGCAAGTGTTCTAGGCAGTGGTAACACAGATCAGCAAAAGCAGAAAGACTTAACAGGAATGCTGGCTGGCAGAAAAGCCTGCTCCTAGGCCTTGGATTTTTTTAGCACTTTATTTTTCAAAGCACTTTAATGAGCCAATCGAGTCTAATTACTGAGAGGTAGACAGTGTCAGGTGTTTCCATTTTTCCAGTTGAAATAATAGAGATACTAGAAAGTTATAGGTTACTCACCTAAGCAATGGCAAAACCAACACTATAAAACCATCTTGGTTTTAGACCAGTATTCTTTCCTGCAGTCTGTACTGCCTGCCATAAGACCAGTCTTTCTTTTCTAGTGTCAGTTAGTGAACACTAGGAGATGAAGGTGGGCCAGGGAAGGCATATTCTGTGTGTGTTCTGTGTCCTTTGTGTGCCAAGTACCAGGCTGGGTACTTGATCCAGTGGACTGTTAGATGCTGTTTTCCATGCATAATCCAAGGAGAGAGCCTTCTGTCAGTCATATGTATGACATGCTGGAGGACAGAGGGCACCAGCTTCAAGGAGACCATGAAAGGAACCCTTATAGTGATCTAATGGCCATTGACATGGGCTTATATTTGAGTAGGAGAAAAAAAAAAAAAAAAAGAATGGATAAAATTATAGGATGATGGAAATAAGAATAAATGAAGCACTACAAAACAGTTAATTAACTCATCAAGTTATAAAACATTTGAGAAGCTGATGAAAGCTGCAGAAGAATACATGTACAACTTTGCTTGTGGTTTCATATAATTCCTTGGTCCCAGGCTAAGACTTTCTACCAAAAAGGAAACTTCAATCAAAGTTGAGTATTATGGTGACCAAAGAGAGAGGCAGGTATCAAAATGACTTCAAAGTCTTGATCCTGATGGCCTGGGGACATCAAGGGACAGGCCTGTGGAAGTTGGGGTCGAGGAGACAGTTATCTGCTTTGGTTGGGTTTGACACAGAGTAACCACGAGGGAATAAGGTGCAGCAAGAGCTGAAGATGATGATGACCTGGAGGGCTGCTGCTCAGAGACAGCCACTGAAGCTGTAAAATTAGATGATCTTCCTAGGGCCAAGAATACAAAGAGAGAAAAGCAGAGACACAGGACTGCAGATGTGTCTGGAGAGAGAATAAGAATCTGGCTAGTGCACTTTTTTTTTTTTTTTAGTGCACTATAGCCACGGGGTGGGGTGGCCCACAGTAGTCTTCGTTTGCTGTAGCAGCAGAGGGGCCTGAGAAGCAGAAAGAAACACTTGAATCTAGCTGGAATTATAAGACTAACATGAATTTTTTTCCCAAATATGCAGATGCCCATATTAAAGAAAACTTATGAATCAATAATAGAGAAAGCATATTTGTCATAAGATTTGTTGCAAAGTTTATTTTGATTATGGCGAGCTGGACTTGTTTGCTTTGCCATCTTAGGTATCAGCCCGTGGTAGGGTTCGGTTGTCTGGAGCTCACAGTGGGAGGTGTGCAGGCGCCTTTAACAACACGCCTCTCGAGTGACCAGCCTGGTGACCTGGGCAGTCCAAGGAATCATTTCATAATGCTGCTTCCCAGGATGGTCTTCAGCTGGGACTCATCAGGTGGCTGCTCAGGGCAAGGTCCGCTCTGACTGTCTTCCTTGGATGTCACAGAGCAAAACGAAGAGCCCTCATGGGCCCGAGCAGTGCTTCTTCACTCACCTCATACAGTTGAGAGCTTCCACAAGCATCTCTCCTTTGAACTTTTCTTCTGCAACAGAGCCTGTTCATCAGACTCCTGAGAGCAATTGATCCTTTTTGTGCTCTTTGTTGGTTTTTCCCCCACCTTTGTCATCTCCCAATTTTGCTCTACAAACCTCAGATTTCAGGGGAAAGAAGATTGTCTAGAACCCTGGGCCATAAGGTTCCCTCCATTTTCCGGGTTGAACATTTTGCCTAACAGTGGCTGCAGCCTATTGGTGACCTTGAGCCATGCTTCCTTTTGTAAACAGCCTGTGTGCCTGGCATAGGCAGACAGCAGTGCTCCTGGGAAACTCCCTGTGAGGGGTTCGCTCCAAGGAGCCTAATGAGCGAAGCTGCCTTCCAGGCTGCTCACAGTGTGTGTGTCAGTGTGTGGAGACTGGGAGGGACTAACTTACCAGCCGTTCTAGCCACAGAGCTTCAAGAGGGGCTAAAGGCAGCAGCCATGCTGGGAACACCTACTATGTGCCAGTACACACACAAGGTGGTTTACATGCTAATTCAGCCTTCTCCTAAGCCCTGCATGGTAGCTGGGAATTTCCACCCTCATTTTGCAGACAAGGAAATCAGAGTGTGGCAGGTTAGTCATGTTCCCAGGATCACACTTCATTCAGGGCCAAGCCGAGCATGGTGATAGAGGTACAGGGAGCCCCATGATGGTTTTCCAGGAGTCCATCGGGCAGGGTGCCATGGGCTCTTGTCAGGCAGACACTGATACCTGAGCAGAATGCTGCCTCAACACAGAAGGGACATGCTGCCTGGAAAGTGACAGTTGTGCCAGGGTTCAGGGGATTCCTGGGGTTTTCCCAGGTGGAGGAGATGGAAAAACCAGGCTGAGCAAGAGGTGGCTATATTCGTCAAGGCACTAAGGGAAAAAGAGCAAGTCGTGAGAGCAGGAAATTGGGGTGGTCAGGATGACAGAAATCCATTCTAAGGGCTATGGGCCAAGAGCCTTAGCTTCGTGGCGGGGCTCAGAGATAATTACTGAAGCTATGCAGTGGCTTCCAGTCTAACTGGAGTGGACAGCTAGCAGTTTGCCTGCTCAAGCTCACTGCATCTGGTAGAAATTAAAAAAAAAAAAAAAAGCAGCACCCCATTTTTCCTTCGGGACACACCTTGGTTCTTTAACTTTTCCTTCTTTTCAGTGAGCTGCTACCCCAGAAACTTTTTGGTTTTCTCCTGCTGAAGTTAAGCAGATCCTTGCTGGTAGCCTGACCTGTGAGGTCCATAGAGGCTCACTTTCTGTTTTCATTCCCTACTGCTGCTGGAGGAAATTACCGCAAACTTAGCAGCTTAAAACAACACCAATTCATCCTACAGTTCTGGATATCAGAAACCCCAAAACGAGGTGTTATGAGGACTGCGTTCCTTCTGGAGGCTCTGAGGGAGAATCCGTTTCCTTGCCTTTCCAGCTTTAGGGGCTGCCTGCTTCCTTGGCTTGTGGCTTCTTCCTCCATCTTCAGGTCTAGAAACACAGCGTCTACAAATCACTCTCTGACTCTGGCACCCCTGCTGGAGTCAGAGAGTGATTTGTAGACGCTGTGTTTCTGCGATTCCATTGGACCCACTTGGATAATCCAGGATAATCTCCCCCATATCAAGACCCTTCTTTTAATCATGTCTGCAGAGTGCCTTTTGCCATGTAAGCTAACATAGTCACAGGTTCTGGGCATTAGGATGTGTACCTCTTTGGGGGCCATTATTATTATTCTGTCTACCACATTTACCAAATAAAGACCCCATGGCTAATAACTGATAGAGCCAGGAATCGAACCTAAGACTTTGGACTCTATGAGGCTTATTGTTTATGCCCTTCCACAGCCACGTCTCCAAATGGGAAAAGCCGCTTAGTGCCCTGCTGATGCTCCCCTGCCCACACAGCTGGAGGCGTTTAAAGGATTATGGAGGGACGGACATCAGCGTCATCCCAGCTCTACTGATGACTCACTGAGGAAGTGGAGCGATGCATTTAGCTCGGCCTTATTTGCCTTCTTCAAAGAGGATTAAAACCTTTCTTAAAGAAATGTTTGGAGGTTTAGTGTTGATAGAAAATGCTATTTTTCAGAGAAAAAAAAGCCCTAAAGAAGCATGGTAATCATATAGTTATCTTTATTTTAATCATTCTGACTCTAACCCCCATGAGTCTCATTTTCCAACAAGCATCTGTTGGCCACTTCCGGTAGGCCTGCCCTGCTGCTGGGTTTATTTAACCACTACAACCACCCTGCAAGGAAAATGCCAACCTTCTTTTACAGACGAAGAAACCGAGGCACTGTGGGAGAAGGGTTGCTAATAATTTACTCCAAATCAACAGCTGGCAAGTGGCAAAAGTGAGATACAAACCCTGAGTTCAGAGCTCCTGTCTACCATTCTACCCTTTGTCATGATTTGCTATGTAGTCGCAGGAAGTCTAGACACATGGGAGTGGAATATGGACATTAAAAGATAGGAATCGAAACACTGGAATATTCCAATTCTCTCCTAAAAAGGAGAGGAACCCTGCTGAGTTCTGAGTAGCTTTTATACCCTCTTCTGAAACGACTTCACTGAATTGCCACTTTCAGGGTCCAGATAAATACCCACCTCTTCTGTGACACCTTCCTTGACCACCTTGGCTCTCACCTCATTCAATACATGGCAAATAGTAGGTCTGTATCAAACAGTACTTTTCTTCTCCCTCCTCTGATCTCTTATTTTTGTCAGTAGCACTCTTCTAGCACATGAGTATTGCTGGGCTCCTTTTTTTTTTTTTTACCATGTGCATGAGCTATGGAGTAATGTTTCTGTGTGGAGAATGTTATCTCTGAGTAAAAATTTATATTTGTTTCCCTTGTGGAGAGAACCCGTTGGCCTTGAACTGGCTCTGTCTCGGGGAGACCCCATGTGTTACAGAGTAGAACTGCTCCGTAGGGTTTTCTCGGTTGTTACCTTCACAGAAGCAGATCCTTTCTTCTGCAGTACCACTGGTTGGGTTCAAACTGCCAGTATTTAAGTTAGTAATCAAGTGCGAACTATTTATGCCACCTGGTTGGAAAGCAAAGACACATGAGGCTATAAGAAAACCGTATAACCAAAAATACTGAGACTGAAGGCCCTTGGTGAATGCAAAGAACATAGTCAGACCTTTGCTTTCTTCCAAGTGAAAGGAGCTTGGGCACCAGAGGCCTCCAGGGTGTATCACAATGCAGGGTTAACCCCCTGAGCATGGAGTCAGTGGCTTTGAATAAAGAAACTCCCAAGTGGAGGAGAAGGGCAGGGGCTATTAGAGGGAAAAGTATGTTTCAGAATGGGTGGATTAAGGAAAAGAATATAACAGATGAATCTACTTAGGCTCAGGGTGCTCTACCTAATTGGTATACCTGGGAGAGATGCCGGAAGGAAGGGGTGCATGGGTTGAAGCCACAACAGCAGTAAAGTTGGGCTTGCTGAATTTTTCTGCTCTGTCTAAAACTGTGGTTCTTTACCTGAGACCCCTGGGCAGGTGTGAAATAACAAAGGAAGACAAAGGCTTCAGAGGAGTCTCTGACCCCTTTTATTTGTGGGATAGGGGAGCATATTGCAGGTTTAAAAGTCCGTTTTCCTGGGTAGCAGGTTCTCTTGGGAAAGGAGAAGGTTTTCCTGTGGAGACACAGGGTGGGTCTGTGGCTCCGTTAGGGCACTGTCAGGCAGGGCAGGACTGGCAGTGGTCCTCTGTGCTCCTAATCTACACAGATGTTGAGAGCCCACTTGCAGACCATAATGTTATGTATCTAGGACACGTGGCTTCTCCTTAACACAGGAAAACGCCCTTCCCCTTCACCTGATGGCACTTCTAGGTTTCTAGCTTATAGGTTTATCTCCTGTCAGCTCCGAACTGTGGATTATAAACTCCTTGAAATCAGTTATTGTTGCTATTAATTGCTGGCAAGTCACCTCCAACTGACAACGACCTTTGTGTTTAACAGAACAGAACGTTGCCTGGTGCCACGTGTTTCCCGTGATCATTAGTATTTTTGAGTCCATTGCTGTGGCTATAGTGTAATGCCTTCCAACCTAGGGGCTCATCTTCCAACACTATATAGGACAATATTCTGTTGTGATCCACCAGGTCTTTCTTAGTCTGGAAGCTCTGCTGAAACCTATCCATCATGGGTGATCCTGCTGGTATTTGAAATATCAGTGGCGTAGCTTCTAGCATCATAGCAACCCACAAGTCACCACAGTACAACAAACTGATATTTGGGGTGGTTGCTAGTTGAACTTGTTAGTACAGCTTCTAAGGAGATGCTTGGAAGACTCTAGAATGGGTAGAATACAGTATGACCTACCAAAACAAACCCGAGTGTTCCACTTTCCCTATCACTCAGTCAAATAACTCCACGTACCGAACTCACCCCTCAGCCTGTCAGCCAAGGTGTCGGTGTCATCAAGAGCATTGGTAGATGTCAAAGAATATCTCACTGTGTGTGACCACCAGTTTACCTGGCAAAATGTGAGCATCAAGAAAAGGTGTTGATTCCTTGAGAGGACATTAACAACAAGAAGTACTTTGTACAGGGAAATTAGCCTTTGTGTCAACACTTGTTCAGCTTGTACAAGGCAACTGGAACAAGAAGAGTAATACCTTTGCTGTGGAGATACTGAGATACCCCCAGGGCTCTCTGAGACACAGTTATAACATAAGAGGAGTTAAGGTTGAGCTGTATTTACTTTAGGGTGACTTTTAATTTAGTTTAATCAGGGTTTACTCATAAATTATCAATTAATTACTATCTGATGTTCAGTTAAAACCTCTCAGCCATGGAGCCTGCTTAGCTTTGCTGTGAATGCCGTCCGCTGTAATTGTAGGGTACTTTGTCAACATTTAATCAGTGGTACTTATTAATGTGGCGTTGATGTGTTGTAGCCATCCCAGCATTATCAGTCATGTGTGAGCAGCCAGAGCAGACTCTGACACCATTGCTCTTTGTCACATTATCCAGCCCCTGGGCTTTCAGGCTAGGCGGGATGCTCACTTTTCACTAAAAGGACACTCTGTCTCTGCAGTTCAACCCAATTTTTCTCATTGTCGACTTAAACACTCACAGCCTTTAGAGCTGCAGTCTGTTACAATGGGGCTGAGCATTACCAGTTCTTACAGTCATGACCATCCCTTCCTTTGCTATTTTCACACCCTGTCCAGCAAGTGTGAAATTCCAAGAGACTTGTCCAAAATTGGACTTCATGACATACTGTGTGTGTGTGTGTGTGTGTGTGAGAGAGAGAGAGAGAGAGAGAGAGACAAAAAATTTCATATTCTTAAATACAGTGTATGACTCAGAGAAAAGAGAAGTGACCTTTTGGGTTTTGCTTTCTTTTTTTTTTTGGCTCGTTGAATATTTCTGGAGATTGATGTATTGTTTAAAGCTCTACCAATGGAGGCTTATCTTGTTTTAGTTAAGTAGCTCATTGTTTCCTCTCTCTCTGTCTTTTCAGCCTCTACGGCAGACACATGCAAGCAAACCCAGAACCACCAAAGAAGAATAATGACAAATCGAAAAAGATCAGCCGGAAACCCCTGACAGCCAAGAACAGATAAGGGCTTGGCACGGACTGGGCTTTTGGCCTTTTCTCTCACATCCCTCCTGGCTTCTCTTGCTCTGTCTTACAAATAAATACAATGTGTATATGTCTTTTTTTTTTTCCACTTTCTTCTTTCTAGTGCTTACCACTTACCTTTTTATTTCTTTTGGTAGGTGGTAGATTTTTATAAGTTTTTAAAACCATTTCCATTTGTTTCCTTAGAATTGCCAAAGGCAGGAAACAAAGCATTAATTCAGCTGCAAATTCCATAGTAGGCACAGGTTTCAGTTCCTTGAATAGACATCACAGAGTTGCTTATTATCACAAGAATAATTAAAGTCATGCAACCATTTAAATGTCACAGTTAACACTTTTCAGTCTTCTGTTTATTCACGTAAGTCATGATTTTGCTTTATTGAAAGTTTTCCTTCACTACTGAGATATTCTGTTAATTTAACTTCTAAATGATTTTAATAAAATCTGAAATTTGTATCACATGTTGCTTCTTTAATAGAATAAAGAACAATCTGATCTTGGGAGATACACATTTTGGTTTACTTTTTTTCCCCCAAAATTGTCTTGTTCAATTTTATTGGTTATAGAAGGTAAAACCCTCAAACTCTCCATGAAAAAAATGCAAAATTAAATCAGAGTTAGTTTCTTCTTACATCGATTTTGTCAAGTTTTTTTTTTTTTTCCTTTTTCTTTGAAGTCGGTTTCTAAATTAGGAAGGAGCAGAAAAACAAATCTCTAGGAGATTTCTGCCAAAAGATTTTGGAGAGCTGTTTTGCTAGCTGAAGAAATGGGAACTTCTGCCAGTGGCTGGTAGACAAGAGCTGTGAAACAGAGAGAAAAAAAACTCAAGTATGTTTTTTGGCAGTACAGAAGATCTGCTGATACCAAAGCAGCCCTGTAAGTGCCTTGGGTGTGCCAAAGAAGTGGTTTAAATGTGCACACTACATACCACACCCAGCGTAGAAACTGCGGTTGCAGTGTCATTTAACAGCCAATTGTTTAACATCTGCGATAGGCAGCTTTCGTTCTCATCCACAGTAATATATATGCAGACAAAAATAATCTGAGCAGAAGCTTTGTTCTAAGAGGGCTGCCAACATCTTAATTCCTCAAAACAAAACGTGTGTGAAGGTGTGACATAATAATCTCAAGTTGATTGTGCTGTATTCGACACCCCTCTTCCGCCTCGCCCCCCACCCCGCCCAATCATCTCCTTTCTTTTCACAGTTGAGCTTCCAGGACCACTGGGACAAGTAAAAAGCCAGAATCCAAACAAATAATTCTGAGTTACTGAGGAAATTAACTTGGCATTTGAATTGGAGAGGCCACTAAGCAAAATCTAAACCTCTTGTTAACTCCTGATAGAACATTATTGCTGTTGTTAGGTGCTACTGAGTCCATTTTCCACTCATAGTGACTCTATGTGACAGGGTAGAACTGCCCCATAATGTTTCCCGGGCTGTAATCTTTATGGGAGCAGATCACCAGGTCTCAGATGTCAGGTCGTTTTCCTCTGGAGCCACTGGATGGGTGGATTCAACCAACCAACATTTTGGTTAGCAGCTGAGTGCTTAATCATTGTGCCACCAGGGTTCCTTGATAGAAGAAGAATCCCCAGGTGTCATCTCCTGTTTGGGGGTAGAGTCGATGTAATTCTTCTAGGTGCGATGTTTGCCTCACCCAGAGAAAGCCCGAGATTTTTTTGTTGTTTATTTTGTTTTTAAACTGGAGGAAGAACAGTGTTTCTGCATTTGTCCACTGGGAAAGGCTTAGCTTAAGCTAAAAAAAAAAAGAATTAGTAAAATAGAACACTATTAAGGTCTCTTATAAATAGTTTCTTGAAAAGATAAACACTCTAAATAGAAATGTAGGCCCTATACATTCACAAGGAGGAAATGATCAAGAGGCATGAAAAGAAAAAAAAAAAGGCCCAGCTTCACTAGCAATCCAAAAAAGAAAAAAAAAAAAAAATCGTAGCAGAAATAATGTGTAAGGATAAGAACTGTATAAATACTTTTTAAGGCAGTGTTCAGTGCTGGAAGAGTAACATAAGATAAACATTCGTATACACTACTATTGGGAATAGAAATCTCTCTCCAAAATGTGGTAGCAACTTGACAATATGTAGCAAAACCTTAACATTGTATGTGCTGACCCAGAATTGTTATTTCTAGGAAGTTATCCTGAGGAAATTATCAGAGATGCACCCACAGAGCTTTGTTTGAGAATTGCTCTTGTAGAATTGTGTCCACAAGGAAAACATGGAGAAAAGTTAAATGCCCACAATGGAAGAATGGTTCAATGAATTATGGTATATCCATATGATAGACTTTTATGAAGACATTAAAAATTGGTGAACAATAAGGGCAAAGGGAAATAATCATATAGTAGCAATAATTATTTAAGTAGAAAAAGCAAGATTTAAAAAAAACAAACAAACTGTATAAGAACAATCCCAGTTGTCTAAAAAGGAAATTGCGTTGGTAATGTGTATTCATAGAAAAAAAAAAAAGGAAATGGATCAGATTTTTAAGGTTGATAAATCATATAGAGGATTAAGAGTTTTTAATTTTCTTTTTTACACTTAATCTGTGCTTTTTCTATGATATGCATGTATACTTTTATAATCAGAAGATATTAAATGCATATTTTTTTCAAAATGAAATTGTTTATTATGGTGTGTATGCAATCCAGAAAATGTGACAGTATGTTTAAAATCAAAGCACAGTGTAAAATCCGAGTAGTTTTCTTTTGTTACTAAAAATGCATTTTCTGACCTTTTCACTGCCATGTTTTTGGTTGCTTGATATCTGGATTAATTTAAAAAAATCAACAGTTCAAAAGGTAGCCTCCCCCACCCCACATAGGAGCACTGGTGGTGCAGTGGTTAAGCACTTGGCTGCTAACCAAAAGGTCAGCGGTTCAAACCCACCAGCTGCTCCACAGGAGAAAGATGTGGCAGTCTGCTTCCACAAAGATTACAGCATTGGAAACCCTATGGGGCAGTTCTACTCTGTCCCGTAGAGTGGCTATGAGTAGGAATAGGCAAGACAGCAACAAGGTTCCCCCCACACACACTTATTTATATGTATTTCTTACATATGTAAGTGTATAGTTTGTTTTTCTTATATTCAATAAAAATATAAAATAGCAGGTGCCCAGTTGATTCCAACAAGCCCAGCTTCTGCACTCCGGACCCAGGCCTGCACCATATGCAGCCTCAGCAGCCGCCTTCCCCCCTCCTTCCCCATTCATTCCTTCATTTCAAAAGGTGGCCTTTTAACAAACACGATCTGAGCTTTTTAGTACAAGAGTGACATAGGTTCTTGCTGGCGAGACTTTGCCATATCTCTCTACCCCAGTGCTCAGAACCTGTGGGTGACCCATGGACAGTTTTTCAGGAACCCATTCCTTGTTTTAAACCTCTTTCCTGGGGCTCCTCTTCTTTATGTAAAACACCATCCTTGCTCATGGGGCTGCATATCTTAAGAGACGGTATGTATAATGGATTGAATTGTGTCCCCCCAAAATATGTGTCAACTTGGTTAGGCCATGTGTGATTGTCCTCCATTTTGATTTTCCTATGTGTTATAAATCCTAATCCCTGCCTGTGGTTAAAAGGATTAGTGGTGGGATGTAACACTCTTGCTCAGGCCACATCCCTAATCCAATGTAAAGGGAGTTTCCTTGGGGGGTGGCCTGCACCACCTTTCATCTTTCAAGAGATGAAAGGGAAACAAGCAGAAAGTTGAGGACCTCATACCACCAAGAAAGCAGCACCAGGAGAGCAGAGCGCGTCCTTTGGACAATGTTATCTGTGCGCCTGAGAAGCTCCTCAAGCAGGGGAAGATTGATTACAAGGACCTTCCTCCAGAGCAGACAGAGAGGGAAAGCCTTTGCCTGGAGTGGATGCCCTGAGTTTGCACTTGTAACCTACTAGACTGTGAGAAAATAAGTTTCTTTCTGTTGAAGCTTGTGATATTTCTGTTATGGCAGCACTAGATGACTAAGACAGCGTGCAAAATACTTTTGCATTTGGTTCCCGAAACCACCTTGTGAGGCAGGTAGGGCAGGATTATTTAGGAGTAAATTGTGTGATGGTTCTGAGAGGAGGCAAGTGTTTCTTTCCTAGAAGTTATATGTTCTGTTTATCATGAGTCTATGGATTTTTCTTCTAAAGTTTTTTAGATAGAAGCAAGTAGAAAAGGAGCCCTGACGGCACAGTGGTTAAGAGCTATGACTGCTAACTAAAAGATTAACAGTTCGAATCCACCAGCCACTCTTTGGAAACCCTATGGGGCAGTTCTACTCTGCCCTATAGGGTCGCTATAAATCGGAATCGACTTGACAACAATGGGATTTTTTAAGTAGAAAAAGTGGAAGCCAAGTGGAAAAGGTTGGGGAGGGTGAAGAAGTTCGTGGTCAAAACAATCTTTTTGCTGCAGGACTCTTCAGAGACTATACCATCTTAATGTGTGTTTTGAATCTGAGAGGGAGCTGTGGTACAGGACCATTTAACTACAGAACCACTTCCTCACCAAGCATTATACCCCACCTGTAATCTGTGGAACCCACTTTGGGAAACACTCTCTCTGGGCTCAAGCAACTGGCCTAGAGTCACATCAGATTCAGTCTTCGGAACAGAAGCTATTTGGAAACCTCTTGGCACTGGTGAATCCTCACTTTGATAAATTGGAATAGATGTAGAGTGAAAATCGTGTAAATCCAGAGGGAACTGGATTTTCCCATTCTTTGTGTCACTGTTAATTGCTGGAAATATAGAACTGAAATCGACCCTAGCTTTTTATGATGTTACTTAACCACTCACTCAGGCTTCCACATACTAGGCACTCAGTACTTGTTTGTTGTGTTGAAGAGCAAAGTTAAGTTTCTAGCAAAGCTTCAAAATTGTGAAATATGCCACATGCATCTTTAAAAAAAAAAAAAAGCATGCAGGTTCTACCTTCAAAATATAACTCAACGTCTTCTTCCACCCTGGTCCAAGCCACCCTCCCCTTTCACCTGGATTATTGTAATACCCCCTAGTTGGGCTCCCTGCTTTCACCCTTGTATCTTAAAACCTGTGTTTAACAGAGTGATCCTTTAAACATTTACATCAGATCACAACACACTTCTGCTCAGAATCTTCCAGCAGTGTTACTTTTCACTCAAGGTGAGTTTGAGTCACCCATGCACAAAGTCCTACATGACTGTCCCCTATTTGGAAACCCTGGTGGCATAGCAGTTAAGAGCTATGGTTGCTAACCAAAAGGTCAGCAGTTCAAATCCACCAGGCACTCCTTGGAAACTCTATGAGGCAGTTCTACTCTGTCTTATAGGATCACTATGAGTCAGAATTGACTTCACAGCAGTGGGTTTGGTTTTTTTGGTTTACTGCACAAAGCCCTACATGACTGTTCCTATCCCTTACCTCCTGCCATTTTCACCTCATTTGCTGTACTCCAGCCACTCTGACCTACAAGCTCTTCCCACCTCAGGGCTTTTGTGCTTTTGTTCCATTTTGTACAATATCCTCCCAAATATAACTCCCTCACCAACTTCAAGTCTTTGTTAAAGTCTCACTTTCTCAGGAAGGCCTCTCCTAATTACCCTCTTTCACAATACAATTTATATTCTTTGTTGTCTATCTCCCACCCCCAGAATATAGGCTCCATAAGGAAAAGAATCAGCAAAACTACAGCCCACAGGGCAAATTTGGCCTATGCTGGTTTTCGCAAATAAAGTTTTATTGTAACACAGCCATTCCCATTCGTCTACATGTTGACTGTGGCTGTTTGTGTGCTACCACAGCAGAGCTAAGTAGTTGTGCCAAAGAGTATATGGCATGCAAAGCCAAAAATATTTACTATCTGGCCCTTTACAGAAGAAGTTTGCTGACCTCTGTTCTATTCCATTAACTGGATTACTGACAATCCTCATTATTTGCAGATTTCATATTTGCAGACTCATCTATTCCCTAAAACTTAGTTGTAACCCCCAAATCAATACTAGCACATTCATGATCATTTGCAGACATGTAGAGAGGTGAAAACTTTGAGTTACTGGATGCACACGTTCCCATCTGAGGTCGAGCAAGGTGATGCTCTGCCATTTTGTTTCAGCTTTCATACAAGAACAAATGTTCTTTTTACGGTCTACTTAGTGCCACATTTTTCACATTTCTGTGCTATTTTTTGGTGATTTCACTATTGTTTAAAATGGCCCCATGTGTTGTGTTGAAGTGCTGTCTAACATTCCTAAGCATGAGAAGGCTTTTATACAGCAAATACATGTGTTAGATAGCCTTCATTCAGGGATGAGTTACACTGCTGTTGGCTGTGACGTCAATGTTAATGAATCAACACACAATAAGATGTCTTTAAAGAGAAACACACACAAAACAAGTTTATGTATTAATTGGTTGATGAAAATGTTGTGACCAGAGGCTTACAAGTACCTAGCCCTGAATTTCCTCTGGGAGCAACAATTCACTATTTACATCGACTTTATAGAACGTAACTACCACAAATAACGAAAATCAACTCTATAGTCCCAGCACCTAGAATGGTGCCTGATATACAGTAAAAAAAAAAAAAAGATATACAGTAACCAACCAAAAAACCAAACCCAGTGCCGTTGAGTCGATTCCAACTCATAGCGATCCTAGAGGACAGAGTAGAACTGCCCCATAGAGTTTCCAAGGAGTGCCTGGCAGATTCAAACTGCCGACCTTTTGATTAGCAGCTGTAGCACTTAACCACTACGCCACCAGGGTTTCCTGATATACAGTAGGGGCTCAATAAATACTTGTTGAATTAAATTCAATACTACTGTTATTTGGACAATATAAAGTAAATAGTAAGGAAGAGGAAGGGGAGAAAGTGTTACATTCCTTTAGGTTTTTCTATGTCATAACTTGAGTCCACTTAATCAGAACCAAATTTCCCTAAGGGGAAAGTGATCTCTGAATGTTATTATAGGTGACAGCTTATTCAAACCTGTAAAAGTTTAAGGAAACATTTACTTGAATTTTTGGCTTCTTTTTGCAGTGACCCAATTGTTGCACACTTGATCATTTAAAGCCATCTTCAAGTGATCACTTATTTCTTCTGCAACAACTTGAGCTCAATGGTCTCTGCAGCCCAAATTAACTTGTTAATGAGTTCAGAAGAAGGGCCCAGGTCAGAAACAAGAACCAAAGTGCTCTTGTCAGAGAAAAAGGGCCACATAAACCAGAAACTCCATCAGCCTGAGACCAGAAGAACTAGATGGTGCCTGGCTACCACAAATGACTGCCCTGACAGGGAATACAACAGAGAGTCCCTGAAGGAGCAGGAGAAAAGGTGGATGCAGAACTCAAATTCTAGTAAAAAGACCAGACTTAATGGCCTGACTGAGACTGGAGGGACCCCGGAAGACATGGCCCCTGAGCCCTCTGTTAGCTCAGAACTGAAACCATTCCTGAAGCCAACTCTTTAGCAAAGATTAGACTGGACTGTAAGATATAAAATGATACTTGTGAAGAGACTACTTCTTAGCTCAAGTAGACACATGAGACTAAATGGGCAACTCTCATCTCTCCAGAGGCGAGATGAAAAGGCAAAAAGGTATAAAAGCTGGTGGAATGGACACAGGAAATCCCGGGTGGAAAGGAGGAGTGTGTTGTCCCATTACAGGAAGAGCAACTAGGGTCACATAACAATGTGTGTATAAATTTTTGTATGAGAAACCAACTTGAACTGTAAATTTTCACTTAAACCACAATTTAAAAAAAACAAACGGCACTCATGTCAAAGCAAGTTAATATCAAAAGAACCCATAGATCTTCACCAAAATGCATTTATCTGGGAATTGAAGCTTAAAGGCATCTAAAGACCTAAAATTGCACATTGATCCTTCATGTAAATACACATAAAGGATCAATGTGCAATTTTAGGCCTTTTTTAGGTCTCTCCTATGGTATAAGGAGGAGCCCTGGTGGTGCAGTGGTTTAGAGCTCAGCTGTTAATCAAAAGGTCAGCAGTTCAAATCCACCAGCCACTCCTTGGAAACCCTATAGGGCAGTTTTACTCTGTCCTATAGGATCGCTTTGAGTCAGAATCGACCCGACAGCAAAGGGTTTGATTTTTTTTTTTTTTATAGTATAAGAAGCCCTGGTGTCACAGTGGTTAAGTGCTCGGCTACTAACCAAAAGTTCAGTAATTTGAACCTACCAGCTGCTCCACAGGAGAAGGATGTGGCAGTCTACTTCCATAAAGATTATAGCCTTGGAAATTCTATGGGGGCAATTCTACTCTCTCTTATAGAGTAGCTATGTATTAGAATTGACTCGGTGGCAATAGGTTTAGTTTTGGGTTTATAGTATGGCCACAAGATAATTATATATGTATATATACTATATACATATATATAATGTCATATATACTATATACGACATATATATATAATGTAGTATGTATATATGTGGTATATATATAATGTGTATATATGTAATGTAGTGTGTGTATATATATATGTAATGTAGTATATAGAAGCAGTACAGCCAGAATGCTCCTTAGAAGAGAGGATAGTGAGACTTCATCTCACATACTTTGGACATGTTATCAGGAGAAATCAGCCCCTGGAGAAGGACATCATGCTTGATAAAGTAGAGGGTTAGCAAAAAAGAGGAAGACCCTCAATGAGATGGACTGACACAGTGGCTGCAACAATGGGCTTAAGCAAATAACAACGATCATGAGGATGGCACAGGACTGGGCAGTATTTCGTTCTGTTGTACACGGGGTCACTATGAGTCGGAAGCAACTCGACGGCACCTAATAACTACTATATACTACCATATATACTAAAAACACTATATATGTATATATGCTGTTATTGTTGGTAGGTGGCATCAAGTCAATTCCAAATCCTAGTGACCCCGTGTGACAGAGTAGAACTCCCCCATAGGTTGTTTTGTTTTGTTTTGTTTTGTTTTGGGATATAATCGTTACGGAAGCAGATTGCCCAGTCTTTCTCCCATGGAGCCACTGGGTAGGTTTGAACCGCCAACTTTTTGGTTACAGGCTGAGTACTTAACCATTGGATCACCATATAAATATACATAACTAACTTTCTGTCTGTGCTCTTTAGAAATAAGTCAGATTTCTATTAATACTGAGTGAATATTTTGTGATATTACTTCATACGCCATGCTTATCTTATACATAATAGAATTTGGTAATTTGCTTAGTTTTCCCCTTAATAGATATATTTTATATTACTAATAACAACACTCATTGATCGAGGGCCTTCTGTGTGTCAGATGCTCTATGTCTTTAATTCTCACTCAGTGGTCATCCTCATTTTATAGAAAATTTGACCTCAGAGAGATTATAAGTAATTTTCCCAAGGGCCCATAGCTAGCAAGGAGCAGAGCAAGAATATGAAGGAAGGTTCATTTGATATGAGCAAATGTTCTTTCTACATGGTGTTGCCATGAGTCAGAATCAACTAACAACGACGACAACATGCCACTCTGTTGTCAAGCGTGTCTCCTTTAAGCCAAAAAAAAAAAAAAAAAAACCAAACTCATTGCCATCTAGTCAATTCCAACTCATAGTGACCCTATAGGACAGAGGAGTACTGCTCCATAGGGTTTCCAAGGAGTGGCTGGTAGATTCGAACTGCCGACCTTTTGGTTAGCAGCAAAATGCTTAACCACTGTGCAACCAGAGTGTCCTTTAGTCCATCCAAAAGGGAGCAGTTTCCCTTCCCATCATCTCTTAAACTGAAGTTCCTGCTTTTGATTTCCTGAAGTGTTCATTTGATTAACATGTTCAAGTCAGTGCGAGATGACAGGTTAGTGAAGCATTACCCCATTTGTATCAACACTGGACCTTTGGTTCCTATTGTCTCTGTCCCCACCCTTGGTGTGATGACAGTTGAAAGCCAGCAGCTCTCTCATGGCCATGTAATATATTGACCAAAGCAGATAAGCCTCACTCCTGAGAATACCTCTGACCTTTCCATATCCCATGCAGAAATACAGCACTTCAAACATTATCCCATCAAGGAAATACTTAACTCCAAAGGGGATTCTCTCCCATGACCCACCCAAAGAACAGTCCTTCCCGAAATATGTCACAAGCGCCTTTGGGTTTAATTTTCAATTAAGTTTCACATGGCATGATCAGACCACCTGTATCTTTGCTTTTTTGTGATTCGACCAGAGGCTAAGGAGTGACCCAATCTTATTCAGCTTACTGTCCTCATGCCTAGCCTAGTGAGTTGATTCTGACTCATAGTGACCCTATAGAACTGCCCAATAGGGTTTCCAAGGAGCAGCTGGTGGATTTGAACTGCAAACCTTAACCACTACGCCACCAGGGCTCCAGAGCATATTAGAAGTTCAAATATTGTTGAATGAATGAATGCTGTTTCCACCAGGCATTTCTAATGTCACTATTTTATGTAAGCATATACACCGCTTTTACAAATGGAGATGCCATGTCCTATAAAGGGAAGTTTGGAGGCTTTCTGAAAAACCAGGTGGTAGCAGTAAGTTTGCAGTTCCACGAACTGGGAATGAACTAAGTAAGCAAGCCAGATAACAGTGTAGTGTTATCAGAAATGACCCCTATTAGGTAACTACTGAGGGAATGTGCCAGTCTCTCATCTGAGAATTAAGCAAACCATTGGTTCCATAGTTGACACTACCCAGTGCTCCCGGAGGTCAAGAATTCTGCCCTCCCAGTTCCCACCCCTGAAAGCACCCCAATTTCCACATTCACAAGACCAACTCTGTCTCCAGAGGCACCATCTTCGATGCTTCCACAGCCCAACACACTCTGCAATTGGCATTTTCTCTGTACAGGTGTTGTCAGCAAAGCAGGCTCATTCCTGCCCCAGGAGGATGGAGACTTCCACTGACTAACAGCTGAAAGTGGGGAAAGATGCATAATCCATTCATAACTCCCCCAGAGTACTACCCAAAATATCCCTGCCACACCAGGCAGGCAGTCTCGCTGCTTGTGTGGGCTGCTGTATTTGTCATTGTGCAGCCACGATTTTAACAAAGAGCCACTTCTTAGATCACCACGCACAATGCAGCAGTGAGACCAATGTTTTCACCAAGGAAGGCCCTGCTGCCAGACTAGGTCCTAGCTTTGATATTGTCTAACCATTTAGGAAAGAGCCGTGGTGGCACTGTAGTTAAGCATTCAACTGCTAACCAAGAGGTCGGTGGTGTGAACCTATCAGCTGCTCTGCATAAGAAAGATGTGGCAGTCTGCTTCTGTAAAGATTACAGCCTTGGAAACCCTATGGGGCAGTTCTACTCTGTCCTACAGGGTCGCTATGAGTCAAAATCGAGTCGATGGCACCTAACAACAACAACCATTTAGCAGTTCTAGTGCAAGGTGGAGCTTTGTCCCTGTTTGGATCAGTAATTGAAAGGATTTGTGTGAAAGACAATAAAAACCACTCGATCTTCTAAAAACCAAAAGGTATGAGTGGTTGTTTAAATTGCAGGTTTGTGAAGGATACACAGATGAAGATGTTTGCCCACTGCAAAGAAGCTGCACTCAGCGGAAGATGTCTACTTAGTGGAGATGCTCAAGGTGTGGGCTTTCTTTGGCTTTCTCAGAGTCCCAAATTTTTTTTTTTTTTCTAGACGATGCAGTTAGTGTACTCAGTTGCTAACTGAAAGGTTAGAGGTTCCAGTCCACCCAGAGTCACCTCCAAAGAAAGGCCTGGCAATCTACTTCGAAAAACTGCCATTGAAAGCCCTATGGAGCACAGTTGTACTGTGACACACACAGGATCACTAGGAGTCGAATCCACTCAATAGCTACTGGTTGTTTTCGTTTGTTTGCCTTTCTTTGGTCATGAGTCATCTATCTTGTGCATTTAGAATCAGCACAGAACAGAGTTGGGCTGCTTCAGGAGAAGCTGGAGAACCACAGTAACACACAACCAACAGTGATTAGTGCTTGCTTCTGTGGTTAAAATAGAGACAATCCAGAGCAAACCAGAGTTGCCTGCATTTTCATCCTATTGTTAGCAGGGCCCAGAACTGTGTTGTACCCGGCAAATCAGTCTGGACTGTGAGTCCCAAAGAATGCTTTAAGGATATGGCTTATCCCATCTGTCACCCCTGTCCCCCAGCTCTTCTCCTAGCTAGTGCATCCAGTACCTAATTAATAGCCTGGACGAGCCTTCTCTCATCAGGTAGCAACTATTACTTCAGAAAAGGCTAAAAATGGAACTATCCATTTTGGGGAAAGAAAACCTTTTTGTTACCTCATTAAAGAAGTCTCATTTCTTAATAGGTGTTGGATGACATGCTGTATTCACACATATTTTCTGATCGAGAGCTATAAACAAAGGCAAGAAGAATCAATATGAATTTTTTTTCTTTTTCTGAGCTCGCTAAATTATATTATTTTTTCTTTGTTGTCTAGATAAGGCTTACTTTATACATTTATATAGGGTTGCTATGAGTTGGAATCGATTTGATGGCAACAGGTTTGGTTGTTGGGTTTTTTAATACTATCCTGATGGCATAATAGTTAGGTGCTGTGGCTGCTAACCAAATGGTTAGCAGTTCAGATCTACCAGGCGCTCCTTGGAAACCCTATGGGGCAGTTGTATTTTGTTCTATATGGTTGGTATGAATTGAAATCAACTCGACAGCAACGGGTTTGGTTTTTTATACATAGAATGAATGGCTGTCATCCAGTTGACCCCTGAAAGGTTTCACAATGAGTTTGTAATAATACAAGTGATTCATGAAATCATTCATCAAAAGGATGTTTATTGAACATATGTGATATATGTGCTCATAGATTCACAGATTACCCCTGGAAGGTTACAAAAGGAATGTGGCAGAAGTTGCATCTGGGGATAGAAAACAGGGATTAACATTCCATTCTGCACCATTTTGTTTTTTTTAATCATTAAATGTATTGAACATTTAAAATAAATAAAATTGTTATTTTCAACATGCCAATGGTTTTCCTAATATAGCTTTAAAAATAAATATTTAATGAACACTTATTACATGCAGACCCTATACTAATTATGGAACATTCAGTCTTACACAAAGCAGACACAACCCTGCCTTCACGGAAGTTTAGAGTCTAGTCTAATGGAAAAAAATAACTAAAAACTGATATTCGTACAGATAATTACGTAATTACAAATCTGATACTCCTATAAAAAAGAATTTCTTTCTTCTTCTATGTATTATGGTACAAGGAAATATGAGAACAAATAATAAGAGGGACCAAATAATATTAGCGCATCACCGAAGGCCTCTCTGAGGAAATGATGTTTTATCTGAAGGAACGTAGAAATTCACCAGACAAGAAGAGGCAAAGTGTTCAAGCTGAAGCCCTTGAGCAAAACAGGAACTTGCTACACTTCTTGAAGTGGAAGAAGCATTGCTGGAGCAGAGTGAATGAGGTAGAAGTGAGCAGTGACCAGATCAGGCAGGATTTTCACTCATATAACAAACATTCATTGAATACCAAGTGCCTGGCACTGTTCCTGGCACTTCAAACACAAGGCTTTCTCAGCCATCTTAGAGAGTTTGGATTTTATTACAAGCCCAGTAGAAATCCACTGAAGGATTTGAAGGAGAGAAGTCATATGATCTGATATAGATATTTAGAAGACTATTTTGGAGAAGTGAAGAATAGATGTACCTTGGCACGGCAACACCTCAATAATGAATCCTTTACTAAGAGTTCTTTGCTATGTGGATACAAAGGTGAACAATAACCAGTTGCCATTGAGTCAACTCCAAATCACAGTGACTCCAGGTGTGTCGGAGTAGAACTGTGCCCAATAAGTTTTTCAATGGCTTATTTTTTGAAAGTAGATCACCAGGCTTTTCTTATGAAGCACCTTTGGGTAGACTCAAACCTCCAACCTTTCAGTTAGCAGCTGATCACATTAGCCATTTGCACCACCCCGATGAACAATATCAATGCTTATTGCATTGATCTCAGATAGCAAATTGGCAGCCATTCATTCCATGATGATGGTGGGTCCATACTGAAAAATATTTGTAGGAAACCAAGAACCAAGAGGGTTGTATTTAATCTGGCTATTTGTTTTGACCACTAACATTTTAGAAAAGTAATAAAGCTCATTTCACCATAAATAGCAATCAGCATAAATTAAGTTCATCATTGTACCATCGTTTAGCAAATTCTCATAAAATCAGGCTCTACAATGACACTAAGATAAGACTAGGCACCAATCCTCACACAGAATCAATTAATGACATTTCTTTTATTTTCCCATTTTACTTCTCAAGGGCACTAACATAGCCCTCGAAGCAGCTCACAGATTTTTGCTTTATGATTTCTGACTGCAAGAGAACAGAGATCATAAACTTTATAAAGTAGAGATTATTTGTATGCGTTATAAAAGAGCTCTTACCACATTTGCATTTTTCATATTTTCCCAAGAAATGCTTCCTTGCATATAGTTAGCAACTTACACCGTTATATATGGAGACAAGAGTGGATAGATATAAGTTCCCTACTCAGCCAATTTAGTTTACTCAATGGGAAATAAAATACTTCATTTTAGCCATAGTTTCCCAGCTTTTAAACAGTGATTACAGTATGAAAGCAGGAGATCAGAGAACAGTAGAGTTTTAGCTCTTGGAGGCCATCTTGTCCAAACCCTTCATTTGACAGGTGGGAAAAATGAAGTCCAGAGAAGTCAGGTGACCCCAGAAAGTCAGGAGCCTTACAGCAAATTAGGACAAGAATCTGAATGTCCAGACATAGCTCAGGTTTCATTCAAATAAAATACAAAAGGAAAAGAATAGAAACAAACCAATAAAAATATGCTAATGTGGTCTGTCTTCTGACCTTGCATAAGTCTCCACACGTATGTGCACCTCACTTTCCCTATCTGGAAAATGGGAATGTTGATAACTGTCTCTTCTACGAGCAGCTGATTAGTTTAGGAGAGCTGATGTTTGAAAAGTGCCTAGAGTTGCCAAAGACAACATGTCACTAGCCTATGAACATGGCATCGTGCATAACACTCAGCCCCACCACCAGGTTTGAAGCTAAATTACCCTGATCAAATCACAGCTAACTCAAAGAGTACATGACAAGAACCCCATAGCTGGAATGCCTTATCACAGGACATATATTTAGATAATTCCAGAGATTAATTTTTAATGGAGGAACACAACCCCAAAAAGCAAAAACAAACCCCTTTCATTAATCACCTGAGAAAAAGAGTAAGAACTTGTCTAAAAATGCACTTTTTTATTGGGAAAAACAAAAAACAAGTGAAAGATCAAGTAAAATCAGGACTAGTGAAATGGAACTGGGAATTTCATATGAATTTTGAAGAATGCCTGAGCAGAGGACTGTATCTGAATTAAAAATCTATCTAAAACAACTTACAGAAGCATATGCCATCAGCAGATCTCTCTAAGCCAATCTATGAGTAATGGGACTAAATTTCTCTCCCAAACTAACAAAGAGATAGAAGACAAATAAAGGGAACTTCCATTTTACCTGGCCCTTGATATGGGCCTGGCTCTTTGTATATTATCTCACCGAAATTTAAATATTCCCGGTATAGTATGTTGTTGTTGTTAGGTGCCGTCCAGTCATTTCTAACCTATAGTGACCCTTAAGTACAACAAAACAAAACACTGCCTGGTCCTGCACCATTATCATTGACAGCCTTCCTCTTTTTCACTGACCCTCTACCTTACCAAGCATGATATCCTTCTCCAGGGACTGTTCCCTCCTAATAACATGTCCAAAATACTTGAGACAGTCTTGCCATCCTTGCTTCTAAGAAGCATTTTGGCTGTACTTCTTCCAAGGCAGATTTTTTTTTGTTCTTCTGGCAGTCCACGGTATATTCAATATTCTTCACCGTAATTGACCATAATTCAAAGACATCAATTCTTCTTTAGTCTTCCTTATTCATTGTTCAAGCTGCACTGAAGACATTGGTGAAAAACAAGGCTCCAGGAATTGATGGAATACCAATTGAGATGTTTCAACAAATGGATACAGCTCTGGAGGTGCTCATTCATCTATGCCGAAAAATTTGGAATGGAAATACCTGGGCAACTGACTGGAAGAGATCCATTATATTTACGCCTATTCCAAAGAAAGGTGATACAACTGAATGTGGAAATTATAGGACAATATCATTAATATCACACATAAATAAAATTTTGATGAAAATCATTCAAAAACAATTGCAGCAGTACATCGATAAGGAACTGCCAGAAATTCCAGCCAGATTCAGAAGAGGAGGTGGAACCAGGGATATCATGGCTAATGTCAGATGGATCCTGGATAAAAGCAGAGAATACCAGAAAGATATTTACCTGTGTATTATTGGCTATGCAAAGGCATTTGACTGTATGGATCATAACAAACTATGGATAACACTGCAGAGAATGAGAGGTCCAGTACACTTAATTGTGCTCATGCAGAAACTGTACATAGATCAAGAACAAGGTGATACTGCTTGGTTTAAAGTCAGGAAAGGTGTGAATCAGGGTTGTATCTTTTCACCAAATTTATTCAGTTTGTGTGGTGAACAAATAATCCAAGAAGTTGGACTATACGAAGAATGTGGTATCAAGATTGGAGAAAGACTCATTAACAATCTGCGTTATGCATATGACACAACCTTCCTTGCTGAAAATGAAGATTACTTGAAGCACTTACTGATGAAGACCAAAGGCTACAGTCTTCAATATGGATTACACCTCAACATAAAGAAAACAAAATCCTCACAACTGGACCAATAAGCAACATCATAATAAACAGAGAAAAGATTGAAGTTGTCAAGAATTTCATTTTCTTGGATCCACAATCAATGCCCATGGAAGCAGCAGTCAAGAAATCAAACAATGCATTGCATCGGGCAAATCTGCTGCAAAAGACCTCTTTAAAGTGTTAAAAAGCAAAGAAGTCACTTTAAAGACAGAGGTGCACGTGACCCAAGTCATGGTGTTTTCAATCGCCTCATATGCATGTGAAAGCTGGACAATGAAAAAGGAAGACTGAAAAATAATTGATGCCTTTGAATTATGGTGTTGGCGAAGAATGTTGAATATACCATGGACTACCAAAAGAATGAACAAATCTGTCTTGAAAGAAGTACAACCAGAATGTTCCTTAGAAGCGAGGATGGTGAGACTTCATCTCACGTACTTTGGACATTTTATCATGAAGGAACCAGTCCCTGGAGGGGGACATCATGCTTGATAAAGTAGACTGTCAGCAAAAAAGGGAAGACCCTCATCCAGATGGATTGACACAGTGGCTGCAACAATGGGCTCAAGCATAATAACCATCACGAGAATAGCACAGGACTGAGCAGTGTTTCATTTTGTTTTACACAGGGCCACTGTGAGCCAGAAGTGACTCAAGAGTACCTAAAGACAACAACAACAAGCTTTCACATGCACATGAAGCAATTGAAAATACCATGGCTTGAGTCAGGTGTACCTTAGTTCTCAGGGTGACTTCCAGAAGTGCTAAACTACAGATTTGCAATATGGCAGCCCTTGTGTCACTCAGTTCATTATTTTTTCATTGTTCTAAGGTGGGTTAAACATTAAACCTTGTTGAAATGTACACAGACATCTTGCTGTAACCTTGCTTCCCTGCTCTTTTGCAGCACTTGGCACCCTTAATTTCCTCCAAGACAAGGTTACAAGGTCCAAGCATAAGGAGTGATCAGAATAAATACGTATCTAGAAAGACGTTTGAGTGAAGCTGGTTGGCAGGCAACAAAATCCTAGAACTACTAGAATAATGTTGAGGAGAAAGGAAAGGATATCAGAAAGATTGTCACAAAAAATCTGCATATAAATAAAATACTTTGGGTCATTAGCAACTGGAATGAAAGGATTCACGTTTTCATTTAGTATTATTTGAAGTCACGGTAAATAATAATTAAGCTTCCTTCATCACACCCTCATTTTGGATATGCAAATTAGGTTAAATTATTTTTGGTTTCCAGCCATATCAATTGAAATCCTCCTTGTTTAGAGATGCAAAGCACTTTACAAAAAAAGGAAAAAAACATTTTTTTTTCTTTACAAGTGTGGTGTTAATCCACCCCCGGGGATATATAGCAAAGCTGTGTACTTCTATAAAAGTTAAAAATGGCAGAAATTTCTAGAATGATGGTGTCTACCATAATTTTACACTTAGACCTGTGTGTGGAGCAAGTAATTATTAAACATCAGTAAAGGCTAGAGCTAAATTCCACCTACTTAAAAAGGTGCCTTGGTGGTAGCATCTGAAGCATGCAGCCACAAAAGGGTTCTGCACCCAATTGAGGGGAGTTATATTATGGAAGACTCTGTTATAGATGTGAATCTATTGCTGGATTTCAAAGGCTATGTTTCTTGAAACATTTTAATGTCCTCCCTCAGTTGGAATCATCTGTCCAAAATAACAAATGGCCCCACATTTTTCCCCTCTGTACCTCAGGATGCTTGCTTTTTTTGAAGTAGATGGAAATTGGTGTGGAAATCAAGGGAGGTCCAGAGAAGAATAAAATCAGCCACTCAAAGCCGCCAACAACCCCTGGGCCCCCTCTAAATTGCTATTTCCATGTCACAGAGTTTTTCGTTTTAAAACATTCTGAGATATTTTCATGGTGTTGTGGCTAACCATTTTTAGTCAGTTAAAAAAATGCCTTTATCACCTCCCACCAGGAAACTCATGGAACACACTGTTGGAGATGCAAAAACTTTTTTTTTTCATTTTCTCCTTAAAAATATTAATGGTAAGCATTAAAAAGGGAAGAAAAAGTACTTAATTTGGCTTTCAGAAAGCTTGGTTTGAAATTAAAAATTGTACCCATAATTGTTAATAAAGCATCTGTGAGTAATCACAACTAACAAGCCTGATCATTTTTATTGGAAGCAGGGCGGTGCCAAGTTTCTCCATTCTGCCAAGGGAGTGCAGAGAACGTGCTGGTGTTCACTAGTGGAGTAGATCTGGGTTGGATGGTTCAGATTTACAACATTAAAAAGCCCCGATTCTAAAACACTTGGAGGTTGGATGGATGAGGAAGATAAAGGAAGATGAGGGAGACCAGGGGAGCTGGGGTAACTGAGGAAGCTGAGATCAGCTTGGCCTAATGAAGAAGGCTGCAGTCCTGCTGACGGGCAAGAGGGAGACTTTATAAGGTCCTCTTGGCTTCCGACTCTTTCCAGAAATGAGACCCAGGGCTCTCTTCCACCCAGCTTCCCTCCAGCCCAAGAGCAGAGTGATTATGGCCCTAGTGAAACAAGGACAGTCTATCCAGACAGCCTTGGTGTTTTCTCCAAGCAGCGGAGAGCATTTACTCTACTTTCAATAGCTTACAAACCCTCCTCCATGCAGGAGAACTTGTAAGTTGCTAAAACGTGTTATATTTTGTTTTACTCTGTGGTCCACATAAACCATGGCAGAATTCCAGACACAGTCTCTAACAGAAGAAAAGACAGAGTTAAGACAAGGTCGCGCTTACAAACTCCTGGCCATTGGTTTCCTCTTACATGCTGCGGAGAAGTGCAAATGTATATAATTTTTGTTTGTTTTGCTTTCTTAAAAAGCAATAAAATAAGTGAGAACTTAGAGGGGAAAAGAGTAAAGGAAATAAAACTAGGGGAAGACCACCTAATTCTTTATAAAAATAGCTAAGTATATGCAAACTTCCTACAACTGCTTTCACCCCTGAGTGGGTCATAAAACCACCTAATCAAGGGGAATCCAATACACTGAATACCTGGACACGTTCTGATTTCCCCACTCATTTTTTTCTTTAAGAAAGTTCCTTTAAAGAGCATTAGTAAGTAAAGACACATGAGCTAAAGCACACTGATGAGCAGTTTCTCTGAGCAAAATAGTATATAATATTAAAAAAAAAAAAAGTTAACTTCCATTGAGCAATTTCTATTCACCAGAACCTACACTTTAAATATGCTTTACTTCTCATAGTTCCCACAGTTCTATTTCAGCTGCCTGAGAATGTGATACCTGGAGCTGTGGTGGCTATCTTTATCAATGAGTGGGGACTAACCTGAAGATTGAAGCCAACACAGTGAGAATGTCAGAGTGGAAAGATAGAAAATACCTGGGTCCTTCATGATGACTCTGGACGACTGAATAAACCATCCATAGAGATATTGGTGGTTCAATGGTAGAATTCTGGCCTTCCAGCCTAGAGGCCCAAGTTTGGTACCTAACCAATACACCTCATGCATAACTACCACCCATCTGTCAGTGGAGGCTTGCATGTTACTATGCTGCTGAACAGTTTCAGCACAGCTTCCAGACTAAGATGGGCTTGGAAGAAAAGCCTAGTGATCTACTCCCAAAAATCAACCAGTAAAAACCCTATGGAGCACAATGGCCTATTGTGCATACAGTCATCGGAAGTCAGGGGGCAGAAGGGGGGGCCTGACTCAACGACAGCTAACAACAACAATAACAATACAACACTCTAGCTCTAGACTTCTTTTTTTAATGTGAGATAATAGATATCTTTATTATTTAAGCCACGTTTTTGTTGGATCTTTTGTTACTTGCATACTACCTGATACGATTTCCCTCCTATTAATTTTTTTTTCTTTTTTTAACCATCCTTAACTGAAGGTAAAGGTTATGTGCTTTCACTTTTAAATTTCTGGATCCAACAACAGGGACCAGCATATGGAGGTAAAATGCAGTCCATGTGTCTTAGTTATCTAATGCTGCTATAACAGAAATACCACAAGTGGATGGCTTTAACAAACGGAAATTATTCTCTCACAGTTTAGTCCGAATTCAGGGTGCCGGCTCCAGGGGAAGGCTTTCTCTCTCTGTCAGACGAGTACTCTCCTGGCTCTTCTTGCTTGGTGGTAATGAAACCCCCCTCCTCTCTGCTTGATTCTCTCTTTTATATCACAAAACAGATACAACCTAATCCTGTAGATTGAGTCCCACCCCATTAACATAACTGCCTCTAATCCTGCCTTATTAACATCATGAAACAAACAAAACAAAACCCATTGCCATAGGGTTTCCAAGGAGTGGCTGGTAGATTCCAGCTACCAACCTTTTGGTTAGCAGCTGTAGCTCTTAACCACTTTGCCACCAGGGTTCCAATAGGGGTTAGATTTTACAACATATAGGATAATCACATCAGATCACAAAATGGTGGCCAACCACACAATACTGGGAACCATGGCCTAGCCAAGTTGACCTGAATTTTCGGGGGACACAATTCAATCCATAACACCATGTTTGTTGAATAAGCAAATAAATGTCTCCTTAAACAGATAATATTAGTGGCATGTAGCAGATGAAACATAAGAATATGTGTATGTGTGTTGAGGAGACCGACATACTACATTGGTCTTGTCAAGCCATATATTTTAGGTTGAGAATGTGCTGTTTTGCCTAAAGAGGTAAAGAAACACCCTACTCCTTCACTTTAACCCATTTGGAATGGCTGATAGAGCCAAATTCCAGAGAAAAGGGTTGTTTCTTCAGAAACTCACGTAATTTACTATGAAGGTAAAATTAATACATATTTATTAAGTAGAAAATTTTAAAGCAGATACTTAGAAATAACTCTTAATCCTACCACCCATAGAAAACCACTGTTACTATTTTTATCTAATCATTCAGTTTTTTAAAAATGAATATACATATCTGAATATATTATAAAAAACATTGTAAATTCGAATACTTTGCTTTTATTAAAAAATATACACATTCTCATTGCAAACATCTGTGAGTACAGAAGATGACAAATGATTATTCTTTCTCCTTATATCCATCTCGTCAATTTTCTCCCCACAGAAATAGCTACTGTTAACAGTATGGATCCTTTTAGACTTTTCTTTGCATATACAAATATGTACTTTTTTACTGTCACAAAATATGGAATCAGAGTATACATATTGTTATGCCACATATATTTCCACCTAATATATTTTTGGATAACTTCCTATTTCATGTAAATCTGCGTCTTTCTTTTAAACTACATAGTAATGTCATTAAATAGATGTAACAACACTTTTTTTAATCAATCCTCAATGATAGCCCCTTGGGTTGTTTCAGGTTTTGCTCTTATAAGCAGCTTTGCAAAAAAAATGCATTTGTATATACATTTTTGTATACTTGTGCAAGTTTTTTTTTTTTTTTTTTAAAGACAGATCCTAGAAGTGGAAGTGCTGGGTCAAAAATGAGCAATCTAAACCTTACCAATCTGCCCTCCAAATTAGTTGCTAATTAGCTCTTAAGAATGAATTTATTTGGAGCAATCTTACTGAAAATTAGTAGGCTTATAGATTAACATACATACCCACTATTTTTATTTTGGTATCTTTATAGTATATTGCAGGGTCAAAATTATACCCCAAATTGGCTTTTAGATTTGATTTAAATATACTGCATACAATCCGTGCAAAATTTATCTCCCACTGAACATGATCTGACTGTCCTTGATGTCTGAATAAATAGACTCCAGAGTCCCCAGTAAGTAAGTAGCATGCCTTAGTGACTTTGGAGTCAGAAACATTCATCTGATGCCCACCTCTTCTAATTATAAGCTGTGTGTCCTTGGAGAAATTACATAACCACTTTGAGTCCCTTTCCTTTTCTATAAAATGGAAATAATAACAATAAAGACGATTTCATAGAGTGGTTTTGAGGCTGAAATTAAAATTCCTTCTACAGTGCCTAGCTCACAAAAGACACTTGTTGGTTTGTTTTCCATTATTTTAAGGGTGTAATGGATGTGGCTCAAGTAAGAATTCTTGTACTTAATAGGATCCAAGAAGAGATACCAGAAGATGGAGCCCAAAATCCCATTTTACATATCAGGCAGGGATTTGGTGTTGGTTAATACAGAAGCCTTCCAATTCCTCCCCATCATTCAGTTTCCCTAGTGCTACAAATGAAAACAAAGAGTGGGGTCCATGATTACACAGCACAGCAACCAGATGTCTTGGGACCGAAAAGGACCTTTCCACCAGGTGTTGGTTGTTATTCTTGCTAGCTGCCTTTGAGTCACCCCTGGCTCATGCCCCAGGCTCATGACCCTAACTCATGGAGACCCCATACACAATGAAACAAAATGTTGCCCAGTCCCACCCAGGTCATCCCACGATTGGTTATGAATCGGACCATGGTAATTCATAGGGTTTTTATTGGTTGATTTTCAGAAGTAGAGTGCCAGGCCTTTCTTCCTAGTCCATCTTAGTCTGGAAAAATTTTTTTTTTTTTTTTAGTCTGGAAGCTCTGCTGAAACCTGTTCAGCATCATAGCAACATGCAAGCCTCCTCTGACAGGCAGGTGGTGGCTGTGCATTGGCTGGGAATCAAAACCAGGTCTCCTGCTTGGAAGGTGAGAATTCTACCATTGACAGGGCTATGATCAGTGCTTTTAAGATGAACTAAACAAGGAACATTCTGTAAGAATTAAGGCAGCACTACCTAGGGAAATATTGTCATTCTTGGATAACTAAAGTCTGTGTTATTTTTCTGTACCCAGTGCTTTCCACAGTAGCACAACCATCTTGCTCCCTGTGGATACACTGGAGCTTAAACTTGTCATTAAAACATAATGGCAAGAAATTTCACAAAAGAATGAGTGACAGTAATTGGAAGCAATCTTAGTAGAAAGGATATGAGAGAGGAGCTTTTTATTATTAATTCTCTTCTTTTTATAATATAAATGATCGTTTGTAACACATTTATTTTGACAGTAGCCCAAGACTTTGAAAATATTCCCTTGAGCCAGTTATAAGCTAAGATAATCCATTTCTCTGAGATTATACTGATTAAGGAAATTATTCACCTACTGTAGTTTTCATTGCAGATATTTTTCAAAAGTCACTTAAGTCTGTTAAGCTTAAAAAACCTTGCTATTAACCACTACACACAGTACATTTAAAACTGATGGCACAAATATTATGAATAGCACCTCTTAAGAAAAATTTGATTTGTTTGAAGGGACATGTGAGTATAAAGGATAGTCAAGATGTCAGTAGAAGGACTTGGAAGGCTACTTGATTTACTTAGCATCTTTGTCACTTTATAGATTGAAATATGATTGATGATAACATTAACATAGAAAGTATGTTAATATTAGAACAGGCTTTAAGATCCCCTACTAGAAAATTCTCCCCCTTCTCAAGTTGATAATTTGGAAGAAAGTGCTCTGAGGATACAATGCATCTTAGACCGCAGCCCCTTGATGCAAAAAATCTCTTTTTTTAAAGAAAATTAAATGAATTTTATATAGAATAAAATGCACCCATTTTATAAGTGTACATTTCAATAAGTTTTGACAAATTTATACACTCATATAACCACCATCGCATCAAGATATAGAATATTTTCACCACACCAAAAAGTTCTCTTTTGTCCCTTCTCAGTCAACCTTCCTCCCCCTCAGCTCTAGGCAACCACTAAACCAATTTCTGCCACTATAGATTGAATTTGTATTTCCTAGAGTTTTATATAAATAGTGTGTACTAGTATTTCATATCTGGCCTCTTTCATGCAACGTAATGCTTTTGAGATTCATCCACATTGGTGCGTGCCTCAGTAGCTCATTCCCTTTTTTCTCCCTTTTGGCCTGTTAGTTTGCTGTTATATGAACATAGCACAATTTGTGTACATATTCATTTGATGAAGGACATTTGGTTTGTTTCCAGTGTTTGGGCTTTTATAAATGAAGGAGCTTTTATACATTTATGAATAATTCGTTGCATGGACATATGTTTTTATTTCTCTTGGGTCAACACCTAGGAGTAGCACGGCAGGACATATGGTAATATATATTTAACTTTATAGAAACCATTGTACTGTTTCCTAAAGTAGTCGTTCAATTTTATATCCCCACCAGGAGTGTATGATAGTTGCAGTTGTTCCGTATACTTTCCAACACTTAGTATTGTCATTCTTTTTCATTTTGGTCATTCTAAGGGCTGTATGATGGTATCTAATTGTGGGTCATAACTAATAATTTTGTGCATCTTTTCATGTGCTTATTGGCCATTTGTGTATTTTTTCTTGTGAAGTGTCTGTTCATATCTTTAGCTTATTTTTTAAAATTGAGTTGTTCATTTTATAACTGAGTTGTAAGTGTTCGTTATGTTTTCTAGACACAGTCAGATATAGGTATTGCAAATATTTTCTATTATCTGTGGCTTGCATTGTCTTTTGAAGACCAGAAGTTAATTTTGATGGAAAAGGGCTCTTTTTAATTCTTACTTATATGTATCTTCCTCTGCTTTGAACTTTAAATATATATATATATTAAACACAAAAGTAGATCCTTAGTGAATCTTTGATTTTTGACTAATTGGGAAGGTCAAAAATGTTGGCTTTGAATTGAGAATTCTATTTTAAATATTGACAGCCTTGGCTTCCTTCAAGTAAATTCCGCAAGGTTTGCAAAGCAGTCCTCTGAGGTAGCAAAAACATCACTACCCCCATTTTATAGAAAAATAATCTGAGGTGTGAAAACTGAAGTACATGACCTGAGGTGATGAAAAATGGCTGAGGCAGAGCAGGGAATGCGGCGAAACTAATTGGTCACAGTGATGGCTCTAATCCAAGCCCTTTGGGGTCCATCACCTGGTGCCCAAACCCATTGAGCTAAATAATTACAGCAAGGCTGATGCCTGAAGGGATTAACCCTGGTTTGGGAGTATCGATTATTTTCATTTTCCTTTCTTTTTCTACAATCTCTCCTCCTTTCCCTTTTTTTTTTTTTTTTTTTGCCCTTCCCCTCCGTTGTGTACGTAATTTAGCTATGCTTAATATTGCAGTTCCTTCTTTCTCTTGTCTCTTCTTTCTGCCTGTCTTAAATGAGGAACTCAACTGTTATTACTAATAAAAGCCTGATTTTCTTGTTGTGAAGAAAACTCACATTTGACTATGTACATATAATCTTCTGGTGGTGGTAGGACCCAAAGCAAAGACCCGAACACTTTGGTGCCACAAATGCCAGCTAGAGCTGAAACGCAGGTGGCACAGAGAAGTTGAATAGGACTCATTTCAGGTGAAGACCCTGATGCGTTCTGTTGTTTTTGTTTTATTCCTTTTAAATTAAGCTTGCTCACAATTATTATTTTCCTATTTCTAAGCTGCTGTAAAACAGCAGCCACTTCAGTAGCTTTTTAACGTAGTGATTTTTTTTTTCATAATTCTATTGTGGCAAAATATATGTAACAAAAATTTTGCCATTTTAAGCGTTTTAAAATATACAACTCAGTGACGGTAATTACATTCACCAAGTTGCGTGACCATCACCAATCTCTATTTCCAAACATTTTTCGTCATCCCAAACAGAAACCCAGTACCCCCTAAGTAATAACTAGTGATCTTTTAAGTACGAAAACTTACCATATTTCGCTGCTTCACACTTGGGCAAAATCCTGAATATTTAAAGCACTCTGAAGATCCTACATAATTAGTATCTCTCTGTCCTGGCCTCATCTCTAGCCACTCCCTCCTGTACCATCATTTATCTTCACATCAAGCTCCTCACAGCAGGCTATTCCCAGGAGTCCTCCCACTGCTGTGGATGCCTTGAATGGTGTAAATGGTTAATGGGATTGGCTGCTAACTGAAAGGTTGAAGGTTTGAGCCCACCTGGAGGCATCTTGGAAGAAAGGCTTGGTGATCTACTTCCAAAAAACCAGCCACTGAAAACCCTATGGAGCACAGTTGTACTCTGACACACATGGCATCACCATGAATTGGAATCCACTGAAGGGCAACTGGCTCTCCCACTGCCATAAATGCCCTTCCTCATGTCCAGATGATCCTTCTCCAATCCCTCTCCTCACCCTTCTTCTTCTTCAGTAATAACCTAACCGTGTTTTAGTTATAAAAAAGTATACATGCTTGGAATAAACCCAAACACTACAGAGAAGTTCAAAATATAATGTAAAAAAAAAAAAAATTAACCCGCCATCAGGAAATAACTATCATTCACATTTAATACTATGTCATATACATATATATATGTATACACGTACACACACACACATATATAGTCATATGCCACATAGTGTCCTTTCGGGCAACGTCCAATGGTATATACGTCCATGGTCCCATAAGGTTTTAACAGAGTTCAGAAACGCCAATTGGAGATCAAGACAAAGCAAGCACAACAGCTTCCCACATGCAACACGTGTATCTCATGTCTCTTGTATACAAAGCAATTGTGCTGCCAGGCATATAAAGGTATAATACATAAATAACCTATAATACATATGTCTCCTTAGCTATAATAAACCCCTATGTCACTGGCTTATGTATGTCCTGTACTGTACCTTCTATCTAAAAAGTTTACCATAGAACATGGTATGCTTCAACTCACAGGCAGCAGCATCCAATCTTGGGTATGCCCATCTCCTGTGCTGTAGCATTATCTCTCTGTTTAATTTTCTTTTGAAAATATTACTTGAGAAGTGCATCATGGTTCCTAAATGCAGCAAAACCAGTGCTAGGGATAGCCTCAGCAAGAGGCAAAAGAGAAGTATCAATTTGAAAGTGAAACAAAAGTTTATTGAACCACACAAAGGTAGAAAATCAGTAAATGCTATTGCCCACATTTAGGCATGTCACACCAACAATCACGAAGATGCTCAAAAACAAAGAGAAAACTCTCCGAGTTGTTAAAGGATTAGCTCCACTGAAAGCTGCAAAGCTAACGAAAATGCAAGAGGTTAACTATATCAGATAAGGAGAAATTGCTTGTGATGCAGATTGAGAACCAAACACAAAAGCAAATCCCTCTCAGCATGTTGACAGTCACTACCAAGGCACAAAGCTTGTTCAAGATGCTTAAAGAAAAAGCAGGACCAGACTGCTATATGATATTCCCACAACATCCAAGTCACATAATGTCCGGTTTCACAGAACATATTGTGGACGTTAAGCAATGCATGACTGTATATATATATATATATGTGTATATATATATATATATATATACACACATGTACATATATATATACATATATATACACACAAACTCAATGGGTTTGGTTTGATTTGGTTTTGGTTATTAGGGTCACTATGAGTGAGAATTGACTCCATGGCAGTGGGTTTGGGTTTTTTGGATTTTAATGTTTACGGGAGCAGAACACCAGGTCTTTTTTCCCCAAAGAGTCATTGATGGGTTTAAACTGCTGACCTTTCAGTTGGCAGCTTAAAGCTTAACCATTGTACAACCAGGACCCTTTCTATCTATCGGTCTGTCTATCTATCTATCTATCTATCTGTCTGTCTGTCTGTCTACCTATCTCTATCTACCTACCTACCTATCCATCTACCTATCTATCTACCTATCTGTCTATCTATCTATCTACCTATCATCTGTCTATCTATCTGTCTGTCTCTCTATCTAATCTATCTATCATCTATCTGTGTACATATATACATATATAGTACTTCATGTATATTTATGCATGAATGACAGAGATTTTAAAAACTTCATTAAAATGGGGTCGTATTATACACAGTATTTTATATTAAACATTTTACACTGATTTGAATGTATAAAAATAAAAAGAAACTGAAGGAAAACCAAAAGAAGCACTAACCTTCTGATAAATGTCTCTTCACCATCTTGTTGCCATCGAGTCAATTCCAACTCATAATGACCCTACAGGACAGAGTAGAACTTCCCCATAGGGTTTCCAAGGAGCAGCTGGTGGATTTGAACTGCCGACCTTTTAGTTAGCAGCCAAGCTCTTAACTACTGCACCACCAGGGCTCCATAAGCAATATTAGTTCATAAAAATACTTCCGTAAGTTAATCAAGACACAAAATATTAATAGAATCATGATTTTAACAGCTACATTCGGATATAATTGATATACAATATACTGCACATATTTAAAGTCTGAAATTTGATAATTTTTTTGTACACATGCAAAAAAAGTTTTACTTGTGTACATTCTATGAAACCATCACCACAATCAAGAAAGTGAATATATCGATCACAACAAAAGTTTCCTCATGTACTTTTGCAAGTCTCTCCCCTCACCCTTCCTTCTCCTTTTTCCCAGACAACCGCTGATGTACTTTCTACCACTGTAGGTTAGTTTGTATCTCCTAGAGTTCTATGAAAATGGGATCATGTAGTAGACACTCCTTTTTTGTCTAGCTTCTTTCACTTAGCATAATTATTTTGAGTTTCATCTATGTTTTGCATATTAATAGTTCATTATTTTTTATTGGTGCCTAATATTCCATTGTATGTATATACCACAATTTATCATTTACCTGTTGATGTACGTTTGGATTGTTTCCAATTTCTGGCTATTACAATTACAAATTAGACTTCGTCATAAGTTATACCACCTGCTCTTTAAAAGATGTTGTTAAGAGAATAAAAACAGAAGCCACAGACTGGGAGAAAATATTTGCAAAGCATATATCTGGTAAAGAACTTGTATCCAGGATATACAAAGAACTCTCGAAAGTCAATAATAAGCAATACAACCCATTATAGTTTTTTTAAGTGTCACAGTGGTTAAGAGCTCGGCTGCTAACCAAAATATCGGCAGTTCGAATCCACCAGCTGCTCCTTGGAAACCCTGTGGTGCAGTTCTACTCTGTCCTATAGGATCACTATGAGTTGGAATTGACTCAACAGCAATGGTTTTTGTTGTTGTTTGTTTTCTTAGTTATCTAGTGCTGCTATAACAGAAATACCACAAGTGGATGTCTTTAACATACAGAAATATTTTCTCTCACAGTTTAGGAGACTAGAAGTCCAAATTCAGGGTGCCCCCTCTAAGGGAAGGCTTTCTCTCTCTGTCAGCTCTGTGGCGGTGATCTTGACTTCAATCTTCCCCTGGTCTAGGAGTTTCTCAGTGCAGGGACCCCAGGTCCAAAGGACACACCTACTCCTGGCTCTTCTTTCTTGGTGGTAGGAGATCCCTCTCTCTCTGCTCGCTTCTCTCTCCTTTTATCTCTTGTAAGATAAAAGATGATGCAGGTCACGCCCCAGAGAAACTCTGCTTACATCGATCAGGGCTGTTACCTAAGTAAAGGCGTTGTAATGGACAGCTCACTCTTAAATGAGACCATAACCACAGGCATAGAGGCTAGGATTTACAACACATCACAAAATGGAGATAATCAGGTCACAAAATGGAGGAAAACCACACAATATTGGAAATCATGGCGTAGCAAAGTTGATCTGTATTTTGGTGGGGGGGGGAGAATAATTCAATCCATAATATTCCACCCTTTGGCCCCAAAATTTCATGTTCTTGCCATAAGTAAAATACTTCATCCCATCGTATCATCCCAAACGTCTTAAATCAACTCCAAGTCCTAATTCCATCCTGGGGCAAAATTCCTCTTCATCTGTAAACCTGTGAAATCTAGTTATCTTTTTCCAAAGTACAATGGTAGAATAGACATTACATATGGGAGATATTGGAGGGACGGAAGGATTAGCGGGCACCAAGCAAGTCGAAAACCCAGTAGAACAATTTGCTCTCAGGGCTTGAAAATAATATTCTGTTCTCTGAGACCATCTGGGCAATGGCTCTGCCATCCAGACTCTGAATGTTGGCCATGCTTTCTGGATTCTGATTGGAGGTCCCTCAGCCCTGGGTTTCAGCTCTGCCTTCCAGACCCACTGGGATGACAACTCTGCTCCCTTGGCTTTGGGCAGCCCCATTCTCTTAGTCTGAGTGTTAACCCCATCCATTTGGCCTGGCAGTCCCCATTCTTTTGCCCTTTGGGCATGGCAGCCCCGCCCCCTCAGCTCTGGGGAGTGAAGCTGGCCCCATTCCCCTGGCACTCATGAACAGCAACCCCACACTCCAGAACTGAGTTGGTGAAGATCTGACTCCTTGAAACCTAGGAGCCCATGACCTCACTCTTTAAGACCCAGCAGGCCATGGTTCCACCTTTTTAGATCCCAAGGTTGTGGCCCTATCCTTTCAGACCGAGGCAACTTTGCTTCCTATGCTCCTTGCCTCTCTAATTTCTGTTTCCTAGTCCCTTGGCCTCTTGGCCCTTCAGCCCCTCAGGCCTCTTGGGCCAACCCAGCCTCTGCCCTGCTCAGGCAACTGTTACAGAACTCTTTAGCTCTATCAATAAATGACCGGAGGCACCCCACTCTACCAGTAAGCCTTGGCCTGAAGACACTCAGCTCTCTCTCTCCACAGGCTGGCTCTCTTGCCATTTCATGCCAATCTCCTAGTTCTCCTGCCACCATTTCTCTGCTGCTGCTTCTTGCCATCTTCACCATCTCCAGTGTTACAACTTTCCTCACTTCCTTCTGAGCCCATACCAGAATTTCCCTTGATGTCCGTAACTCCACCAAAAGTCTCTTGAAGGCAATCTAGGCTCTTATTATCAGACACCTTAAACTCTTCCTGCTTCTACCCATTACCCAATTCGAAAATCACGTCCACATTTTAGGTATCTGTTAGAGCAGCACTCTACTCCTAGTATCAAATTCTGTCTTAGTTATCTAGTGCTACCGTAACAGAAATAACACAAGTGGATGGCTTTAACAAACAGAATTTTATTCTCTCACAGTTTAGGAGGCTAGAAGTCCAAATTCAGGGCACCAGCTCTAGGAGAAGGCTTTCTCTCTCTATCTGCTCTAGGGGAAGGTCCTTGTCTCCTTTCAATGTCTGTGAGCCTGGTGCCCCTTAGACATCTCCACGTGTCTTGTTATCAATCTTCCCCTGGTCTAGGAGGTTCTCAGTGCAGGGACCCTGGGTCCAAAGTATGTGCTCTGCTCCTGGCTTTTCTTTCTTGGTGGTACCAAGGTCCCTCTTTCTCTGCTTGCTCCTCTTTCCTTTTATCTTCCGTAAGATAAATGGGGATGCAGTCCATTCCCCAGGGAAACTTCTCTTACATCTGACCAGGGCTGTAACTTGAGCAATGATTTTGTATCCCACCCTGATCCTCATTAACATGACTTAATCCTGTCTCATTAACATAATAAACAACTCACTCTCAAGTGGGGTCATAACCACAGGCATAGAGGCTAGGAATTACAACACATCACAAAATGTAGGACAACCACACTATATAGGAAATCATGGCCTAGCCAAGTTGACATATACTTTGGGAACACAATTCAATCCATGACAAACAGGCTGTAGTAACTCTTTTGCTACAGAAGATTAGGAAATTAATACGTACATGTCCTCCTATGATTTTTCCTCCTGATGTTTGTGGTTAAAGTTTATAACATTTCCATTATAGTCTGTAGCCATGATTCCCACTATATTTATTCTTAGTCCTTTATCTAAATAATACTCATGACTAGTTCTTCCACTGTACCTTCTTTATTCATAAGTTTTTAATTTTTATTTATCCATGATTGGCTGGATCTTGTAGCAAGTAACTTTGTTCAAGAAGGGCTCATGGTTGCTGTGCTCCCTGAGCCCTTGAATCCTTAACCATAGTTTTCTGTTGCTATTATTCATGATGTGTGGTTATGCCTGCATATCTTCCTTCAGGTTTCAGTCTAAAAAAATACTTTTTTTAAGTGAGGACTTGCATGACCTTAAAATTAAGTAATAATCCTATATTTTTCCTTCAAGATAAATAAAATTATAATTCTCGATTATGTGTATGATTTTTAACACCCCTTCTAGATGATATAAATTTTAAGGGTAACAATTTCTTTTTTTTTTTAATTGTGCTTAAGGTGAAAGTTTACAGAGTAAATTAGTTTCTCATTAAACAATTAATATAGATACTCTTTTGTGACATAGGTTGCCAATCCCACAACTTGTCAACACTCTCGCCTTCTTGACCTTTGGTTCCCCATTTCCATTCCTCTAGCTTTCCTGTCTCCTCCTGCCTTCTTATCCTTGCCCCTGGGCTGGTGTGCCCATTTAGTCTCGTATACATGGTTGAGCTCCATTTATTATTGTCAGGGATTGAATTGTGTACCTCAAAAAATGTGTGTATCAACTTGGTTAGGCCATGATTCCCAGTATTCTGTGGTCTTCTTCCATTTTGTGACTGCAATTTAATGTTAAAGAGGATTAGGGTGGGATTGTAACACCCTTACCAGGTCACATCCCTGATCCAAGGTAAAGGGAGTTTCAAAGGGTGTGGTCTGCACCACCTTTTATCTCTCAAGAGATAAAAGGAAAGGGGAGCAAGCAGAAAGTTTGGAACCTCCTACCAATAAGAAAGCACCAGGAGCACAGCGTGTCCTTTGGACCTGGGGTCCCTGCGCCTGAGAAGCTCCTTGACCAGGGGAAGTTTGAGGACAAGGAATCTTCCTCCAGAGCTGACAAAGAGAGAAAGCCATCCCCTGGATCTGACACCCTGAATTTAGACTTTTAGCCTACTTTACTGTGAGGAAATAAATTTCTCTTTGTTAAAGCCATCCTCTTGTGGCATTTCTGTTTTAGCAGCACTAGATGACTAAGACAATTATTGTTTGTTTTATAGGAATGTCTAAACTTTGGCTGAAGGGTGAACCTCAGGGGTGACTTTAGTACTGAGTTAAAAGGGTATCTGGAGGCCATACTCTTGGGGTTTCTCCAATTTCCATCAGACCAGTGAATCTGGTCTTTTTTTGTGAGTTAGAATTTTGTTCTACATTTTTCTCCAGCTCTGTCCAGGACCCTCTATTGTGATCCCTGTCAGAGTAGTCAGTGGTGATAGCTGGGCACTATATAGTTGTGGTGGACTCAGTATGGTGGAGGCTGTGGTAGTTGTGGTCCATTGGTCCTGTGGACTAATTTTTCTAAGGTAACAATTATGTCTGGCTTGTTCACCACTATCCCCTGGCATAGTTCATGGCTCAAAGTAGGTACTCAATTGGCTTGTTCATTTACTTAATAAATATTCATTATTTGAGGAACTGAAGACACAGCAGTAAATAACAAAAACAAACTAACTAAGCTAAAATTCCCTATCCTTATGGAGCTTATAGGGTCGCTATGAATCGGAACCGACTCAATGGCAATGGGTTTGGTTTTTTGGTTTATGGAGCTTGTATTCTGGAAGGGGAGGCAGGTGAATAAATAAGCACTTAAAACATATATTATGTAGAATGTTATAAGGAGCTGTAGTGGCACACTGGTTAAGTGTTCAGCTGCTAACCAAAATGTTGGTGGTTTGAACTCACCCAGTGAATCCATGAGAGAAAGACCAGACTATCTGCTCCCGTAAAGATTACTGCCTAGAAAACCCTGTGGGGGCAGTTCTATTTTGTCACATAGGGTTGCTATGAGTTGGAATCAAGTCAACGGCACCCAACAACAAGGGTGCTACAGAGAAAAAGGGAGCAAGAAAGAGGTAGGGATTATAGTGATTTAAGATGAGGACTCTAAATATGGTGGCATTACCAGCAAGTTGCCATTTAAGAAAAGACCTGAGGGAGGCAGTATTCACTCAGGACCAGAATAAAGACTGTCAAGGGTTAAGGAAAACTTGAACAGATACTAATATGAAGAGGAAGAAGCCAAGTTTAGAATGGATTACTAATCTTCTCATCACGAAAGTCTAGGTTCAGCAAAGAACTTATACTGAGCTAAGTAACAGAAATATAATTTGGACTTTTGGATTCTCTTCTTTCCTTCAACCGCTCCTGTTCTTAATCAAGGAAAGGAAAAGTGTTGGAAGGCACCCTTAGGCCTCTCTTGAGATTGTCTGGTATCAGTCGTAAAGTAGGTTCTTTGCAGGAATAAAAAATAACAAGAAACAGTCTTTTCTAGTTTCCTACTATAACAAAACGTCACAAAGTGAGTGGCTTTAAAGAACAGAAATTTATTTTGTCTTGGTCCTAGAAGCCTTGGTGGTGCAGTGACTAAGCACTAGGCTGCTAACCAAAAGGTCAGTAGTTGAAACCCACCAGCCGCTCCTCAAGAGAAAGATGCGACAGTCTGCTTCTGTAAAGATTACAGCCTTGGAAACCCTACGCGGTAGTTCTACTCTGTCCTATAAAGTCTCTATGAGTTGGAATGGACTTGTTGTTGTCAATGGGTTTTTTCCAGGAAGCTAGAAGTCCAAATTCAGGGCATCAACAGTGGTATGCTTGCTCTCTGTCATCTCTAGGGGAAAACTCTTCCTTGTGTTCTTCAGTTTCTGGTATCCCCCAGCATTTCTTGGTGTTCCTTGGCTTGTAGATGGATCCTTACATGCTGTCTTCACCTTGTGTGTGACTGTTTCTGTCCTCCTGTTTTATAAAACACTACTAAGAAGGCATTAGGATTAGGACCCACCCTACTCCAGTATGACCTTGTTTAATTTAACCGATAACAAAAGGAAAAATCCATTTCCAAACAAGGTCATATTCACAGGTATGGTGTAGGACTTCAATACGTCTTTTGGTAGGGTGGGGCCACAATTTACTCCATAACAGCTCTAAACTAAAGAATATTAATAAAATAATTCCCAAAAGATGAGGAGTTTCGGTTTTCTCTTACTTAAGAGTAGGAAAGATAGAGAAATTTTCATTCGTTCAACAATTTTCTCTTGAGCATTTACCGTGTGCCTTGAAATGTACAAAGTTCTGGGGTGCAGTGTTGATCATGACAGATGAGGTTCTTCCTTGCTCACATCAAACTTTCTGCTTAGGAATTAACACTTGATGGTTACAATCTAAGATTTACACCACAGGAACTGGGAAGCACTACAAATGAGTTTGGTTTATGGTTTTGATTTTCTAAACTTAAGAAAGTGATGGAGAATACGTTGATAATGCCCATAAAACTTAAAAGTGTGTTTTGTTTGTAGCTATTACAATGTGAATAGCTATAAAAATTGAGAAAATATTGTTCTAGTATTTGAAAATTATTACCTGATTCAGTAAAGAAGTCATTTCTATCATTGACAAATGAGTGAAATTCCAGCATTTGTCTTCTTCTTTGTTGTTGTTCTTAAGTGCTGTCAAGTCAGTTTTGACTCATAGTGATCCTATGTACAACAAAATGAAAAGCTGTCCAGTCCTGCACCATCCTCACAATGGTTGTTATGCTTGACCCAATTGCTGCAGCCACTGTGTCAATCCATCTCATTGAGGGACTTCCCCTTTTTCACTGGCCTTCTACTTTACCAAGCATGATGTCCTTCTCCAGGGACTGGTCCCTCCTGACAACATGCTTCTAAGGAGCATTCTGACTGTACTTCTTCCATGACAGGTTTGTTTGTTCTTCTGGCAGTCCATGGTATATTCAATATTCTTCACCATAATTCAAAGGCATCAATTATTCTTCAGTCTTCCTTATTCATTGTCCAACTTTCACATGCGTATGAGACAAATGAAAATATCCTGGCTTGATTAGGCACACCTCAGTACTCAAAGTGACTTCTTTGCTTTTTAACACTTTTGCAGCAAATTTGCCCAATGTAATACGTTGTTTGATTTCTTGACTGCTGCTTCCATGGACTTTGATTGTGGATCCAAGAAAATGAAATTCTTGACAACTTCAATCTTTTCTCCATTTATCATGATGTTGCTTATTGGTCCAGTTGTGAGGATTTTTGTTTTCTTTATGTTGAGGTGTAATCCATACTGAAGGCTGTAGTCTTTGATCTTCATCAGTAAGTATTTCAAGTCCTCCTTGCTTTCAGCAAGCAAGGTTGTGTACTCTGCATATAACAGGTTGTCATCGAGTCTTTCTCCAGAACTGATGCTAATTTCTTCTTCATGTAGTACAGTTTCTAGGATTATTTGCTCAGCAGACATATTGAATATGTATGGTGAAAGCATACAGTCCATAAAGATTACACCCAAGAAACCCCTGTGAAGCAATTCTGCTGTGTAACGCATTGGGTTGCCACGTGATAGACTCGAAGACAACAGATTTTGCTTTTATTTTTTATTTTTTAACGATCGAGAGGCTGAGGGCTCATCTGAAGCACTAGCCCACAGTCCAGGCCACTAACTAGTACTTTAAAACAAATACAGAAGTTAAATAAAAGGATGGTGTAGCAACTTCATTTTTATTGGGTTATTGAGCTTTTGCATCTATGCATTCCTTGGGTTATTGAGATTTCGCATCTAAGCATTTCTTCCTTTTAATTTTTTTTTTTTTTTTTGGTAAATGTATGCCATAAATGGCATACCACAAGTGGAGTGAGAAAGTTAAATTCTGTAATAGTCTAGGAATTCACCCCTTTGTCTCCTCCATACAAGAAGATTTGCTAGCATTATCAAATGAGTGGGATTTCTGAAATATCTTATTTACTACGGATGAAATATGCTGTTGAATAACCAGTACACTCTGGGTACACTTGCTTCCTGTGTGCTTGATAATTCTGGGCTTTGTGGATTTAGGTCAATGATGCAAGTTTACACTAAAGCCATGAGAGAATAACAGGGGAGGAGGAGGTAAAATTCTTCAGAGTGCCTGGAACTGGCTCAGTTTTTGTTGCATAGGACTGGACTAGGGACACTCAAATGTTTGTGGATGATTGGATGGCAGGGTGGAAATCGAGATTCCCAATTAGAACAAAGATCTGTTCACTAAAGCCTTCAACATGTTATTTTTTATAAATGCAAGTAGTTTACTACCAACATGAATGCACTCTGGAAATAGTGGTAGCTCATTGAATCTGCTTTCAGTCATTCTTTTACTAAAAAATTCTAGGAATTATAATACTTATAATATGTACATATACACAATTTCCTAGAATTTTTTATATACTTTTTTTTTTTCAGTCCTCATCATTCAGCTTTAATCCTTTTCTTCCACTTGCTCAGATGGAAATGCCTTAAGGACATACCATCCTGCCACACTCTTTCTCTTCTTTTTTTTTTTTTTGCATTAGGTGAAAGTTCACAGCATAAATTAGTTTCCCATTTGATAGTATTATTATTAGTTTTTTTTTTACACGCATGACTGATGAGATGCTGTATAAATCAGGGTCCAGCCAGGAATCAGAAACCATTTGAATTTTTAAAACAGACACTTCAATGCAGGGAATGGATTACCCAAGTGATGGAACTGCTGAGAAGCCAAACAGGGGATGGTAGGGTAAGCCAGAACTTGGCAACATTAGGGAGCTAGAGGGATAGAGGAAGGAGATGGGGTTACTGGAGCCTGAAGTCAGAGGAAAGGTGTGATTAGCTTCTTCTCTATTCCTCCCCACATTTTCTTTTTCAACTTCTCACTGTCTTTGCGGTAGCAGTTCAATTATCCAAAACCGCTTAGGCATGTGAGTTCAGTGATTTCTCTTGAGCAGTCATAGCATTGGCAACTTCAGCTGCTATTCCTTCCATGGTTCTGAAGATGTTACAGTTAGCGTGTTCTAAATCTCCTACTCCATACCAAGTGAAGAATATCCTCAAAAAACTATAACCTAAACCAGGAATCTCCTCTAAGAGGTTCCCTCCGTCTCTCCCTTGATCATCTCTTGACCGTTTGTCTCTCTTCCTTTCTAATAGTTTCGGGTGGTTTGTCCAATGTGAACTCTCATCATAAGAATGGATGTCTAAAGGGATTCCCATATGGCCTAAGGTACATTGGCCTGTCGTATTCCAACCATCCAAACAGGATAAAGCCCAGGTATAAGACTCATTATTTGGACTCGAATTGGCAAAGGTGGGATATCTTGATCCTCCACATAAAAATATATATTGGGCACATATTATGCCAGTCCTGGTTTCTTTACCTGGGAGAGGGATTGTTTGATTCGTCTGTTCAAGCCAATTCTCTGTCAAGCAGTTGTTGCAAATAGACAGCCATCCTAACCTTAGCCAATTCCACATTTGGACATAAAAAGACATTTTTCGTTGTAGGCAAGCTGTTTACTTTCCTGAAAAAGCCACTTTCCAATATTTGGAAGAATATTATATGAAATTAAGTGCTCATTTTTACAATCTGAAGAGGAGATCCATGGTATTTTAGAACACTCTTTAACTGTAACCTGAGTCAGATTGAAACATGGGGCTTGAGGTTGAGTTGGTACCTCAGGAAGATGGCTCACCTAGCACTGATGTTAAAATCGATGGTAGCGGGGGGAACAAAACCATAATTCATTATAGGATTAGCTAATGGTTCTGAGTTGTTATATACAATTTTAGGTAAAGGATGACAGATGCAGCATTCAGTCAGATTGTGGATCATGCCACCACCTGAGTGAGCTTAATAAACCCATGCCAAGAATCAACTAGAGTTGTGATGAACAGGAGTATGGGCAGAAAGTTTAAGAAGGGCTTCATAGTGGAGAAATACAGCCCAAAAGAAATAAACAAGGGCTACTGGCATGCAAATAATGTTGTTGTTTGTAGGTGCCAATGAGTCGGTTCCAACTCATAGCAATGCTATGTACAGCAGAACAAAATACTGCCCCATCCTGCACCATCCTCATGGTCATTTTTATGCTTGAGCCCATTGTTGCAGCCACTGTGTCAATACATCGCATTGAGGGTCTTCTTTTTCACTGATCCTCTACTTTACAAATCATGATGTCCTTGTCCAGAGACTGATCCCTCCTGAAAACATGTCCAAAATATGTGAGATGTAGTCTCACCATCCTTGCTTCTAAGGAGCGTTCTGGCTGTATTTCTTCCAAGACAGATTTGTTCGTTCTTTTGGCAGTCCATGGTATATTCAGAGTTCTTTGCCAGCACCATAGTTCAAAGGCATCAATTCTTCTTTGGTCTTCCTTATTCATCGTCCAGCTTTCACATGCATGTGAGGCGGTCGAAAACACCATGCCTTGGGTCAGGCACACCTTGGTCTTCAAGGTGACATCTTTGTTTTTAACACTTTAAAGAGGTGTTTTGCAGCAGGTTTGCACAATGCAATGTGTTATTTGATTTCTGACTGCTGCTTCCATGGGTGTTGATTATGGATCCAAGTAAAATGAAAACCTTGACAACTTCAATCTTTTCTCCATTTATCATGATGTTGCTTATTGGTCCAGTTGTGAGGATTTTTGTTTTCCTTATGTTAAAGTGCAATCCATACTGAATGCTGTGGTCTTTGATCTTCATCAGTGAGTGCTGCAAGTCCTCTTCATTTTCATCAAGCAAGATTCTGTCATCTGCATAATGCAGGTTGTTAATAATAGTGATGACGAAATATTCTCTAAAATTGATGTTATAAAAAAAGGTTTGGGTTTTGTGATGGTTAAGGTTGTGTGTCAGCTTGGCTGGGCCATGATTCTCAGTGTTTATATGTGATCACTCCCATGATGGGCTCTGCTGTGAGTAGCCAATCAGTCGAAAGGGAGTTTTCTTGGGGGTGTGGCCTGCATCTGAATATAAGCAGACATTCTGGTTTTTTGCTTGCTCTGGATCCTGTGGCTGCCTCCTGTTCATCTGACCTGGTTCTTGGAACTTGAGCTGTCAGCTTATCTGCTGATCTTGGATTTCATCTATCTTCACAGCCTGTGAGTAGAGATCTGCTCTCCAACCTATTGATCATGTGTTTGGCAACTCCTGCAGCTACATGAATCAGGAGAAGCCTTGCAGTCTTGGATTTGTCAATACTGGCAGCCTGTGAGCAAGAGCCCTGCTTTCCAACCCACTAGTCTTGGATTTGCCAGCCCCTGTGGCTATGTAAATCGGGAGAAGCCTCTATCCTAATCCATGGAATTGGGACTTTCCAGCCTCTACAATCGCATGAGCAGTTTCTTTGATATATATCTCTCTATATACAGTTATCGGTTTTGCTTCTCTAGAGAACCCAGCCTAAGACAGGTTTTCAGGGGAAGAACAAGATATTAAAATAAGGAATAATACCCCACAGTTGGAGTCCAGTGACAATACAAAGGATTAAGATAATCAGAAAACAAATTCTTAGTACCTCTACAGCTAAAAAATTTTTATTCTTAAAACTTTGAGTTTAGAAAACAAAAAGCTATTTCAAAAGAAATGGCAAGTTATAAATTCAAATTAATCAGCAATGACTGTAATGATCAGAAGGTGGCACCACAGAGGAGTCAGGCCATTAAAATACCCACAACTAAAAATTATAATTCCTTATTTCAAACATAGCAATTGGCATAATATAATCATCAAAACTACCAGGATATATTTCTGCAATCATGCATAACAGCTAATAAAAGGAAGACTTCAAAAATGATAATGAAAATAAGCAACCAGTCCAACTTTTACCGCAGACTGAATAGGCGGTTTCAGTTCGGTCTGGAGATCTCAGGAAAGCAATCTGCCCAGCCGTCATCTGCTTCTGTTCCTGGCAATGTTTAAATTTTAATTTCAAAACTTCATGAGGCTCAACAGTCCATTCAGAAGCTGAGGTTTTCTCCAGTTGTGAGAAATGAATCCAAGATTTAACTCCCTGTAATTTAGTGGCACAAGAATTAATGAGAAGGATCGAATAAAGTCCTTTCCATCAAAGTTCTAGAGAATCTTTTAATTGGTGTCTTTTCCAGTGAACATGATCTCCAGGTTAAACATTAGGTAATTTAGGTATTTCTTGCTTTTGATTATCAAAAGCTTTCTTAACCTGTGTAAAGATTTATAATATTGAAACAAATCAAATTGAACTAAATTTGAATTAGGGCATGTCGCCCAATAGGGGAGAGCCATTGGCTGTCCAGTGATAGTTTCATGAGGAATCAATTTGTGAGGTCTATTTTTTTAAAAGGAGTAGTTTTTAAATTTAAAAGGACCAGAAAAAGCACCTTAGGCCAAAGCAATTGTAAAGATTTGGAAAGTTTGGCTAGTTGAGTTTTTAATTATACCATTTCTTCTTTCAACTAGACCAGAGGATTGAGCGTGATAAGGACAATGAAGTCTTTCAAAAATAAGGAAGATTTTACATATTTTCTTAATTATTTGCCCAGTAAAATGGGAGCCTCAGTCACTAAAAAGGACCCTTGAGGCTCCCTAAGTGGGGATAATGTTCACAAGAAGTTTCTTAGCCAGAAACGTGACAATCGCTTGATGACTGGGGAAAGCTTCCACCCACTGAGAAAATTTGCAATTTTTTTTTTATTAATATAAACTTGTAAGTCATTGCTAATGCAAACTTGTAACCATCTGAGGATGGGAGGCTGGATAAAATCAATCTGCCATTCAAGCATTGGTCCCTATGGCAAGTGAAATCTCCCAGGTAGAGCTTTATAAGGTTTACCTGAATTAAATTGAGAGCAAATCAAACATTGGGAAGTCATTTACTCAATGGCTTCATAAAAATGCCCCCACCAATATTTCTTTGAAATTTCTATCGTCTTATCTCTTCCCAAATGGGCATTCATGTGTAATCCTTGCAGAGGCTTGCAAGGATTTGGGGAGAACTAAGCTCTCATTGGGTCCCATCCATATCCCAGAGGTGGGGCATTGGAAGCAACGATGTTTGTTCCATTTTTCAACCTCATCATGTGGGGATGATTTTTGATGTTCAAATAAATCCTTTAAGGCAATTTCTCCAGGCCTAGAAGAGTTCTCTACAAGCATGTTAAAAGGTTGCTCATCATCTGAAATGGTCCCCCAATGTGAGGGAGCATTAAGAGGATTGAAACAAGGGGGAGGTGTGATCTTTAAAACTGTGAGAAAAACACAGTCTATAGCAACAGAAACATCTCCCTACAATAGGCTTCTAAAACCCGAATTAGTTCATCTGTCATCATTTCAACATTATCATGCCAGTAATTTCTAACCATAGGAACATGTAAGCATTCTGGCAAAATGTGTTTATTAGGCCTCATCCACAATCCAGTGGTTGGATCCTGATGACAGCTGGTCTGTTCCCTTTCTCTAATCTCTGTAGGGGCTAATTGTTGGTGTTTTAAAAGTGATTTTAAAAATTCTTTTAGTTCAAATTTTGGTGGATAATATTTTACAGGTGCCATACTAAACAGATGTCCTAGCTGTTTTATTATTATCTATTGCCTCTTTTTCATCACGATCATGAGTGAAATTATTATGGTCATGAATAAGGGCAGAATATTTAAAGGGTGATAAGAAAGCAGTCGTTTAGCTGCTCTGTCAGCTAAGTCATTTCCTTTAATTTCCTCTATTTGTGGAGCTACTTTGGGTTGGTGGGCCTGGGTTTTAATTATGACAATCTCAGATGGGAGCAAAAGGGCTCCTAAGAGGTCTGCTACTAAGGGCTCATTTTTAATTGGGTCCCAGAAGAGGCTAGGAACCCACTATGCTTTCATAACATTCTAAAATCATAAATAACTCCATCAACATACCTACAGAAAAATATTTACTGACACCCAGAAGCCAGCTTGTAAGCCTTTGTGAGTGCAATTAGTTCAGCTGGCTTAGCTGAAGTGACTTCAGAAAGGGCTCCACTTTTAAGGATCTCGGTTAAGGTAGTCATGGGATTTCCTTCCTGGTATTGACAGCTGGTCGGTTCAGGCTTTAAATACGACGTATCAACAAACAGAACTAAATTAGGATTCAATAATGGGGTTTCTTGTAAATGGAGTCTAGGAAACTAAACCTGTTCAGTAAGATTTAAGAAATCATGGGGTATATAGTCATAATCATTAGGTAAAGGTAACAATACAGCTGGATTTGAATATTAGAAGTGGCCAAAAGAAGAACTTAATAAGAAGTCAGCCTTTGGGCCAACAGGTGTTGAGTAAGTTGCATTTAAAGTGCCTCACACTGTATGAGGGACAAAAATGTCAAGAAAACTCCCTACAACAATATCTGCTGTGGCCTTTACTAGTGCAGCAGTTGTAGTGACTGCTCTAAGGCAAGGGGGTAGCACCTTGTGATGGGGTCCAGCTGGATGCTATAAGAATCAGTGGGTCTCTGTCGCCCTCTGTGTTTTTGAGTGAGGACTGCTAGAGCATTCTCAGAAATCTCTTGGGCAAAAGGTGAAAAGCCTAAATTAAAATTAGGAAACCCTAGAGCAGGACTGTTAATTAATGCTTCTTTTAGTTGAGTGATGGCCTTTTGGCTATCCTTGGAGAGCTGAAAGGGGTTAGGCTCTGCACATTTTAGATAATGGTACAGAAGTTGAGCCAGCAAAGAAAAATCAGTTATCCAAGTTCTGCAATAGCTGCAGAGTCCTAGAAATCCTCTTAACTTTCCTTGGTAGTAGGGACAGGATAAGCTATGATGGTCTCTTTTCTTTTTGGGTGTATAGTGATTCCTTTTGGTGAAATAATAGATCAAAATTTAGGCTAACTGTAATTTTTCTCTGGAGGCTTTGTGACCTCTTCTGGCCAAATATTGTAACAACAGGATGCCATCAGTAAGACATGCCTGTTGAGAGTTAAAGCACACAAGTAAATCATTCACAAAGTGTAATAATGTAGACCCTTGAGTGAACTGTAAAGTCTGTAAATCTGCATGTAAAATCTGAGAAAAATAGGTGGGAGACTCAGTAAACCCTGGGGCATGACAATCCAAGTAAATCTTTGGTCCTCCCCAAGCGAAGGCAAAACAAATGTTGACTGTCCGAATGAACTGCAATGCTAAAAAAAAGCACTGCAAAGACTAACTACTGTAAAGTGAGTTCCTTCAGGGGGACATTACAGAGAAGCAGGTACGGGTTAGGAACTATGGAGAATCTTGGAATTATTATATGATTAATAGCACACAAGTCTTGTACAAATCTCCAGCCTTGATTGTTGGGTTTCTTAACAGTAAAAACTAGAGTGTTGCAAGGACCAGTGCAAGGTGTTATTAAGCCTTTATCCCAAAAGCCTTCAATTATAGGAACAAGTTCTTCCTTAACTTCTTGTTTTAAGGGGTATTAAGAAATTTTAGGTAAGGGTTTAGAGGTATCTATTTGAATTTTAATTGGTTCAGCCGATAGGACCCAACCAACATTGGTAGAAGTTCCAACACAACACATTGCCATCAAGTAGATTCCGACTCATAGTGACCTTACAGAACAGAGTAGAACTGCCCCATAGGGTTTCCAAGAAGCAGCTGGTGGATTCAAACTGCCAACCTTTTGGTTAGCAGACTGAACTCTTAACCACTGTGCCAGCAGAGCCCCTCTGTAGAAGTAGTGGCACATAAACTTTCAGGTAGAGAAGAAAGACATTCCATAGAATTGGATAAAGTAGGGAAATGACTTCTTGTGGTGGTAAACTGAGTGCTTGTAAATAGCAATAGACTTCTTCACTTAAAGTATTTTCCACCATAGAGTCTGTCTATTGACTGGCTTCAAGTAAGTCTAATAGCATTTCTCCTGTTCCTGAGAATTTTATTTGACAATTCCACTGGATAACAGATCTCTTCATAGTAAATTTACTGGAGTATCTAAGCTGAGTAAAAATGAGTGCATGCCCTCTATAGGATCCAAAGAGAAAGAAACAGGCTGAGAATGAGTTGAAATCTGTTCTTGATTAATAACCTCCATGACTCCTGAAGTTTTATTGCTCTGGGGCAAGGGCTTTTGTAAATTTGTGGGGAATAAAAAAAATTTTTTTTTAATTGCAGATAAAGTAATGCCTGTGTCAATTAAAATTTGCATGGTTCTCAATGTCTTTGAATAGTAGTTTCTCCCTGAGAATTTAGTGCTACCATAGGAAAAGCCCCTGATTTGTCCCAAGAGCTTTCTCATTCTATCTGCTTTTGGGCTACATCTTGTGTTAGTTTATTTATTTATTTATTTAAGTTTTAAAAATGTCCAGACTTCTTACAATAGTAAAAAACAAGGGGCAAGTTCCTGGGCCCAGTTCTGCCATATGTCAGATGCACCTGTTCTGTGTGTGGAAATTATTCTGAGGCCAGGTTGGCAACTGCTACAATTGTACGGCCATAAGCGTGTTTGTTTAGCATTAGTTCTCTGTTCAGCTTCCCTAGTGTGCTGTTTAAGAGTTTGAGATAGCTTATGGAACTGAGAGGCTAACAGAAGTGTTTTCATTTTTCCAGTATAGTTTGTGATGTTTGACTAACTCAGTGAGCTCCAGATGGAGGCCATTGACAAAAAGGGAATTAAAAGCAACACAGGATCCAGGCTCTTCCAGCTTTAACCTGGAGTGTTCTAGAAAAGTTTAGTCAAACAGCCCCTATAATCATAAACATTTTCATCTTCATTTTGTTTTCAGCCTTGAACCTTGGTCCAAACTATTTTGGGGGGGGGAACCTTTGAGATAGCTTCAATAAGATTTGTGGCAATAGCTCTGATCTGTGCTGTTATTTCCATGCCAGGAATGGTAGGTCAAATGGTTAGGGATTCTGTAGGAGTTTTCTATCAGGACTTTTCCATCTATCTTTGAGTATTACCTGGCCTTACAGTGAATTTATTAAATTATATAAGTCTGCTGGATCACATTTGTAGGTATCAGCCAAGATTCTAAATTCTTAAGTGAATTTGTGAGGATATTTGTGAGGATTAGGAAATTCCTTAAGAATTGCATGAATTTCCACTTTTGACCAGGGAGCAAAAGTAACTCGTGGTGGCTTCTGAGCCTCTTTAGGATATTTAGTTTTAAAAGATATTTCACAAATGGGTTATACTTCTTGTAGAGGTGTCTTGAGATAATATGGAGGTTCAGTAAGGTGGTTTTCAGTGGAGTAGAAAGGTAAAGAGGGTATAGAGGAGTAACTGATGGAAGGGCAGAGGGAAAGGAGGGGGACCAGGCACCAGAGGCTGGGGATGGACTAGAGACAGCAGAAACTTCACCATTTTTGGAAAGGGATCCATTTTAGGAAAGGGAGGTTATAGGCTGCTGGGTAGATAGTCATTGAGGGTACAGAGCTCTGACACTTTAATTCCTTAATTTGTCTAGCTTGTTTTGAAACAGTTTCCTGCAAGGAGGCAAATTTATCATTATAATTTCATTTGGAAGCTTCTAAGTACCAATCACATAATGCCTCCCACTGCTTCAGTTTTATTTGTAAGCCATTAGCCTCTAATTTCCTGCACAGAAAGTTTACCTTAGTTAACTTAAATGACCCCCCACAATAGCCATTGTTCCTTTAAATTTCCCTATAACCACATGCTACTGGCTTAAATACAGACTGAACTGGGGCCATAATATTTAGTCATATAATCAGCAGAAGTTCCCTTATGGGATCCTGCTTCTGTCTTGGACAGTGCATTCCCCATCTCATGAAGAAACTTGCAAACATTAGAGACCTAAATATGCACAAAACCTACGATGTAACAGAAAGAAAAGAGAGTTCAGTAAAATAGACTGGTCACAAGATGGCAGTCCCACCAAACTAAGTTTGGTGATGAACCCCGCAAGACACTCAGGACATGAGCAGAAAATGAAACTATAGAGAGAAGATGGTCAATAAATCAAAGAGCCATCTTCACAATAAGTGGAGGCTTCAATTTAAGAGGCTTAACCCCAGCAAACCTGGAGAATTTAAAGAGCTGGTTCTGGGCACAAGGGGCACTTGCTGGTACAAGAGTGAGCCAGCTTTTTGACTTCTCAGGAATGCAGAAGATAATATTCCTTCAGAATCCTACAGATTGCACCATTAAATGTGGTACAGTAACCATTTGTACTCTGATTAATGTAAAATTGAGGAATTTATTGAAAAAAATAGAATCAGCTCAAGCAGGGGATAGACTGAAATCCATGTGGTAGAATCCAGCAATCCAAAATGGCAATTTAGCATGATGGTTCATAAGAGGGGAACAATGGATATGAAACACATTACTTGATTGGTATTTACAAACTTAGATCGCTGAAAGACATTACTTGATGGTAATTACAGGCTTAAATCACCGAAAGAAATTACTTGATTGATAACAATCACTTTAAGGTGGGACTTCCTGTGGCAGGAATTCATAAGGCAGGACTTCCTGTGGTGAGAACTCCTAAGACAGTACTTTCTGTAATGCAAGCTTGTAAGGCAATTAGCTTAAAAGGATATATGTATCTCTCTTAGATTGGTTGCAATGTGGTAATTACATGAGTATGTGACTGGGTGGTCGCAGTGTATTTACATCATTACGAGACATTCTTTTTTTAGAAATAATGTGGGAGATGGCTGCCGCTAGGCTGAAAATGGAACCAGCAAGCAAGGAGTCACACCCAATCCTCAAACTAGCCATTTCAGATCTTATAAGACACCTCAGTTTTAAAAAAATTCCCTTACACACCCTCCATCTCTCTCCAGGACCCTCGTCCCATTTGCTGAACCCAGCTACAGTCAGCTGGATTGGCAGGTACTGATCTTATCTGAGGATTGGGTCTTCTTGTGTGCTCATTCAGGTTGTTGACAGAATTAATCTCTTTGTGGCTGGCTGTAGGACTTTTTCTTGCTTGCCGTGGAGCCTAGACAGGCTCCTAGAAGCTGCAGAGCCTAGAGAAGCTGCCTCAGAGCCTTTCCAAGTGGCCCTCTGACAACATGGCAGCTTATTTCTTCAAAGCCAGCAGAATATTCTTCTCCGGTGTGCTAAAGAAGTGACTACCTCATTATATTACCAAGTCCCACCAACACTCAAAGGAAGGAGATTATACTGTGCTGTCCACTTGGAAGGAGCCTTGGTGGTGCAGTAGTTGAGTGCTCCTTTGCTAACTGAAAGGTTAAAAGTTGAAATTCACCAGCCACTACATGGTAGAAAGATGTGGCAGTCTGCTTCTGCAAAGATTATAACCTTGGAACCTCTATAAGTCAGTTCTACTCTGTTCTATAGGGTCTCTATGAGTGGGAATCAACCCAGTAGCAAAGGATTTTTGGTTTTTTGGATTTGGTACTCTGAGCAGTCGGGGATTTTGGGAGTCTTTTTAGGATTCTGTCTACCACATCCCTTAAATTCTGAACAGAGTGAAGGTAGGGCAGAAAATGTATCTGTGGACAACCAGGTCCAGGACCAGCACAGATGCAAAATCAAAGCAATTTTATGTCCTATTTGCTTTACCTTCCTTTTGGGGACTACTTAATTGCTTACCTTGGATGAAAATGTCGATGGGTTTCATGACTTCTGATAATTCTTGGGGCATAACACACTGTGTCGTTTTAGTGATTGTTGTTTTGTGCCCTCGAGTACATTTTCGGCTCCATGTGACAAAGTAGAACTGCCCCATAGGGTTCTCTAGGTTGTAATTTTTATGGGAGCAGATCCCTTGGCCTTTCTTCTGCAGAGCCGCTGGGTGGGTTCACGCCTCCAACCTTTAGCTAGCAGCAAAGCACTTAACCGTTGCACCACCAGGGCTCCTTAACTTAGTGATTAGAATGTCCATTTTTATGTAAGAATCAATATTTTAAAGTTAATGCTTCTCTGCCTTCTTCCAACTCAGGCCCAATGTAGTCGAGAAACCAGTCAGGGAAGTTGTTAGTTTTTTCTTTTTTTCCAAACTTTGCTCTTCTACTCCTCCTCCATCATGCTGGCAATTGCAAGTTCTGACACCTCCATTATTGGAGTAGAGGAGAGGGAGGAGCCACAAAATGGGGGTGGAGGGTGAGATAGGAAAGCTGTTATTTGACTGGTGTTGCCAACAGTTGGCTGCATGCTTTTGGGCCTGGCAGATGTTCAATACTTTATCCTTTGTGGACACTTTTGTGAGTGCTTTGGAGGTTTCATCAAGGATTGTACATATAGTTCCCTTAATGAGGGAAAAGAATCTTTCTTCCAGATGGTCTCTAATGGCTCTTTCCTCAAACTCTGTAAATCTGGAATTCACCCCAGCCTCATTCCACTAAAGTCCCTTCTCCCTTCTATGCAGCTATCTGAGACTGGAGTAGGCAATCTCTTGTCAGCTCTCTCTCATGTGACACATCTAGTCTATAGGAGACACTTGTGCATCCTTGACTCTGACAAACTCTCAGAAAACAGAATGATTCCCAGCTCAACCATCCCTCCTTCAGTTAGCTAGCCTGCTTTCTACTATTTAGGAGTGGGAGCCCACTGAGCCTTGTTATTTTATTCCAGCTGTAGGGGTTCCTAAGGAGGTCGCACTCATGTAAGCCTTGAAGTGCAGGACTGAGATGCAGTGAATTACTTAATACAGCCCTTTTAGCCACAGTTTTTGTAACTCCAACCAAATGACTGTGAGGAACTTGAAAATCAGATGCTTGTGGCCCACCAAGGGAATTGGATAGCTTGCTAATAATGTAAATAAGGTGCATAGTGCCCTTGTAGGGGTGGGACCATGTAAATAAGGAATGCTAACTAGGGGATTGGTCAGATTTGCCATCCCACTAGGCTTAAAATAAGCCATCCCAGGGGCAGGAAGGGAGGATCTCAACACCACCAAGAAAGAAGAGCCAGGAGTGGAGTGCGTCCTTTGGATCTGAGATCCCGGTGCTGAGAACCTCCTAGATCCAGGAGACAAAAAGAGGAACTGTAACACAGAAGACAGCAAGAGATGACAGCATGAGATGGCAGGAAGCAGGAGACCAGTGCGAGATGGCTGTGGTGGGGCTTGCCGGCCCACAGAGTGATAAAGTTGAGCACCTTTGGGCATGAGGCTTACTGGTGGAGTGGGGTGCCTCAAGACACTTATCAGCAGAGCTAACAGAACTTTGTAACACTTGTCCCAGCAGGGCAGAGGCTGGGCCAAGGGGCCAGAAAGAGGAGCGCCTGCAGGCATGGCTGAGAAGAGGCTGTCCTGACCAAAGAACTGTATCCTGAGAATTCCTGAACTTGAATTGTAAACTGTTACTTCCCTAATAAATCTCATACGTGTGAGTATGGTCTTGAATTCTATGTGGCCATTGCAATGAATTATCGAACCCAGAGAGAGGTAAAGAGTGTTGTGGGAGGGACAGTAGGGGGTCAGAATTGGTAAAAAGGGGAGAGGGAAGAGGAATGTCTGACCTCTGCCTCACAGGAATCACTCTTGGGCTGTTGATCTTGATTCTCCTACCCCCTTGTGAAGTTAGAGGAGGTCAAATGCCACACCCACCAAGCCAATAACAGCGTTTCTTCACCCTTTTCTCTTGGGTGGGTAGGGTGGAGCGGGACTCACAGCACCCTAACATCTCTCTTTTATTTATTGATTGGTATAATGTGATCACCTCCATGATGGGATCTGCTGTGAGTAGCCAATCAGTTGAAAGAGAGTTTCCTTGGGAGTGTGGCCTGCATCGAATATAAGTGGACTTTCTGGCAGGGCTCGCAGGCTTTTTCTTGCTCTGGATCCTGCAGCTGACTTCTGTTTGTTGTCTGACCTCCAGTTCTTGGGACTTGAGCTAGCACCTTACCTGCTGTCATGGATTGAATTGTGTCCCGCCAAAATATGTGTCAATTTGATTAGGCCATGTTTCCCAGTGTTCTGTGGTTGTCATCCATTTTGTGATTGTAATTTTATGTTAAAGAGGATTAGGGTGACATTGTAACACCCTTACCAGGTCACAGCCCTCACCCAATATAGTTACCCTAGGGTGTGGCCTGCAAGACCTTTCATCTCATAAGAGTTAAAAAGAAAGGGAAGCAAGTAGAGAGTTGGGGACTTCATACCACCAAGAAAGCAGTGCTGGGAGCAGAGTGTGCCCTTCAGATCTCGGGGTCCCTGCACAGAGAAGCTCCTAGTCTGGGGGAAGATTGATGAGAAGGCTGACAGAGAGAGAAAGGCTTCCCCTGGAGCTGATGCCCTGAGTTTGGACTTTTAGCCTACTTCACTGTGAGAGAATAAACTTTTCTTTGTTAAAGCCAACCACTTGTGGTATTTCTATAACAGCAGTGCTAGATGATTAAGACACCTGCCATCTTGCCTGCCAATCTTGGAATTCATTGGTCTTTGCTGCCAGTGAGCAAGACCCCTGCTGTCTGACTTGCCAGTTTTGGTTTTGCCAGCCCCTGTCTCTAACAACTGTGTGAGCCATTTCCTTGATATAAATCTTTTTCTATATATTTATACACTTCACTGGTTTTGCTTCTCTAGAGAGCCCAGCCTAAGACAAGAATCATGTAACACTTCTGGGTTTTTTTTTTTTTTTTAGTTTGCATCTTGGCCTAACACCTCACTTGGAAATATCAACTATTTTATCTTGATGCTTTGATTGAAACTTTAATTAATTTTTCCAGATAGGGAATCTTAAAATCAAGGGAATCCCCTTATTGCACAGAGAGGACATACCCACATTTCAAGGGAAACTCATCTATCTTCAAGTACCTACTTTTTTCTCCCATAGAGAGACTCAACTGTTGTGAGAACCTGTCCCAGATATATTCTTGGGAAGATCATTTGATTTTTGAGACTAGAATCCAACATTATACTCAATAGCTTTAACACCTATGCAGTAATTCTAATAAACTTAATAACTTAGACAAGTGTCAGTGAACATTATAAATCATGTTTCATCAGCAAGCTGTCATAAGCAACTTTAGTTGACTTACAGCCCATGAAAAATAATAGAATCAACTTTGTTTCCCTGCAGAATCCTTGTTATGCCATTGGTGTTTTGAAGATTTCTCATGTCTCAACATTGAAACATCCATCTTAACTAATGGCGAAATTACACCCACAAGGTTTTACAGAGACAAAAATTTGTCCTCATCTTCTGTCTGAGGATCTTCTTAAATGCTTCAATCCAGTATATTTGAAATAGTGTATTTCTTGGACCACGGTTACCCGTCTGTAGGTGGTAGGCCTAGTATGCCTTCTCTTCTTCCTCTTTTGCTGATAAAATTGCATATGAAGAAATTTTTCATGCTACAAATTGAGAGAAAATATCAATGTTGTGGCAGGAAAAGACAAGTGAGTTGTTCACACAAGAAAACAAAAATGTCACAAAAATACGAAATAGAAAGCAGTTATTTTTTTAATAAACTATTTGTTAAGATAGGCACAAATCCTTTTCAAACTCATTTTGTACCATTGATCCTTACGTATCTTGTCACTCAGAATTTGATGCAGTTCCCAAATATCTGTTTTCTATCAGACCTCCCCAATTCTCAAACATGTTTTTCTCTTTTTGGAATGCCTTTATCCCTCTTTATTGCCTGATATCAAATGTCTGTCTCTTACCTTTAGGCAGAATTGGTGCTCCATTCCTTGTAATCCTCTAACACAGAGTTTACCTAACTACAGTCCCGTGGGCCAAATCTACCCACCACCTATTTTTATAAATAAAGTTTTATTGGAATACAACCATCTCATTTGTTTACATATTGTCTATGGTTCTTTTGTGCTATTACAGCAGAGATGAACAGTTGCATCAGAGACATGTGATCCTCAAAGCCTAAATAGTAACTATCTGGTCCTTGACAGAAAAGTCTGGTGACCTCTACTCTACATATTTGCCCACGTACAATAGAGCCCTTGTCATCTTAGGACTGAAATTGTTTGCTTATATTTCAGTTTGCCCACTCACATAGTGATCTCCTTTAAGGGACAGCCCAGGAAGAACAGGGGCTCAGGAGGAGGACTAGCTAGTTTCAAGGTATAGCTTTTCCACCGATGAGCTTTTTGATCTCGGGGAAATTACTTGATCTATCTGGACTTCATGTTTCTTATGTGAAAAACAGGGGTAATAATAACCTCATAGTGTTGCTGTGAGGATTAAACGAGTTATTGTAAAAGTGCTTAGGGTAGTGTCTGGAACAAAAATATTAGTTATAAGTAATTTTTGTATCCCACATGCTTAACAGTGCCTGGGATGTACTGAATTCTCCATAACTATTTCTAGCATTTGTTGAAGGAATGAATGAGGAGAAAGAGACATAAATATTACTGGGATAGTCAAATAATGGAAAATACCCAAAGCTGTAGAAAAATTCCATGAAAAAAGCATAGTTTGACTTGATGTTCTTAAAGAAGGTGCAATGAAGCAGAGACATGAAAATCTTCATAGAAGAGAAAAAAAAAACTGGGAAGGTTTTGTTAAATAATAGAAATTCTCCTTGAGTTACTTGGTTAGTTAAATAACAGAAGAAAATTCTAGGAAAGTAAGAAAGATTGCCTTCTACCATCGTAAGGAAACTCTGACAGCAACATAATCCTCACCTGTAGTATATACTTAGGGGGCAGTGTCTCTAAATCCTTATGTATCATGACTAAATTAAACAAATATGTACTTGCAAGAAATGCCTACAACTTGGCTCCAAAAGGGACTAGCTATTTCTCTATCTTGTGCTATATCCGAGGCCTCAATTGCCCACCACATTCCTCAGTCAGTGGTTCCTATGCTCTTTTTAATCCTGCAGACTCTAAACAGAATCCAAAGTCACAGCTCTCTAGTTCTGTCACTGCTAACAGGAGCTGAGCTAATATGCCGTGATCAGAAGATCTTTGAAGGCCTTTGCCAGTTTTTATCAAGGCATAAAAAGCAATTATTACAATTAATGCAATTTACCATGTGTTACTTTTCCACAAAAGCTATTTCAGGGTAGGTCTGCCATCTGTCCCTTTCAGAGTGATAAACCTCATAATTTAATTGTCCAAAATCCTAGGTTTTACATGAAAAATCTCAGAAAGCATCCTCAGAGGTATACACTCCAGCATTTGCTTGTTGGGCTGTCCCTGATCTCAAGTTCATTGACCCTCTTCACCTCCTTCTTAACCTTTATTGTGAGAAGGGTTTTGTGGCTGGGCAGGAGGATGAAAGAAATCAGCCTTCAAATGGACGTTCAGACATTTGTTTCTGCAGAGGGAGCCTACACAACCGGCAGAGGGAGCTTACTTTTTGTTGACAACAACCTTTTTCCTCAACACAACACTGATGGTTGAAGATTCAATCTACCAACATCGCTTTGACAACCAGGAAATATAAGAAAACCTTGTAGTTGGCATATGTTGTTGCACAAGCCAAGGGAAATAGAAGAGTGTTTGCCAAAGAGATCCAGGCTGAGCAGGAAAGAAAGGAGGATGCATATGACTTCAGTTTATATCAGATATGTTTTACCAAAAAATGAATATCTAAGGTCAAAGTTCAAATATCAAAGATCAAATTAAAAACTGCTTGCTATTAGTTACCCTAATTAAAAAAAAAAAAAGTGACTTGTCTATCTTTTTAAATAGATGATTTGGACTTGTTGGGAAATGTGAAGTAATATAACCCATTTTAACAAATCCAGTGCCAAACAAATGGTTGGAAAACTCATACTTTACTTCTCACCAATCTCCTTCATTCCTCCAAATGAAATTTGGCAGCAAAGTTGCTAAGTATATAGTGAAAAGAGAAAGAAGGCAACCTTTTCCCAGTGAAAACAGGCTTCACAAAGACAGTGAAGAAGCAAGTCAGCTTTTCTCCTCATTCACACATCTGGTGGAAACTGCCATTTCCCAGGTTTGACACCATTTTCCTTTCCAAATAACCGAGAAGATCCTATATAAGATATTTAGACATCCATAAAATACTATCTACATGTTACTTTTAAATGACTAAATATTTTAATAATTGTTTTTAAAATCCCGTGGTTTTGGATTGTGCAATTACAGGCTTCTTCGACTGGGCTTCATGTAGCCCTTGAGTTTATGAAAAGTTCCTGGAAAATAAATGAGATCCTTTGAGGTGAACCATTGGCATTTGTTTATCAGGAGACAGGCTTTTTTCTCCTTGCCTACCTTGGGATAGGGCATTTGTCTGAGGTGTAATGACAGTGTGTCCTTCTTCAGTGGAAAGGGCACCAGAGGGGCAGAGAGTTATGCTTACTGATCCTGGGAACTTTCCATTGTCTTCAAATCCTGTGAGCCAACATAATGCTCATTTATGTGGCAGGGAATCAGAGATGTCAGCTTCATCTTCGGTTTCTTAAACTATAGTTTTCCTAACAATATTTTAACTGCTGCATTTTATATTTGCTATCAGGCTTTCATTTAAAAGTTAAGATGGCTATTAGGACATTGTTTGCAAGTTAAAATATATATGAAGTTTTCAAACAAGAATGAGTTTAGGATGTATGATCTTATGTTCAAACAAAATATAATTTACAAAGTAGATTAAGTAAAATTAATAGATATAAAAGTAACCAATAAAGAGATTATCATTGCCGTCTTAAGTTTTTATTTAACCCTTATACCGTTGCAGACTGATAGCCTTTAAGTAGAAAGTAGTAACTGAATTTTAACTCAACAGCACGCAAAAGCAAGGCATCATGAATGTAACAGTCATGGTCACAGACACTCCAATTATTCCTTCTACAGGGATAACCACTGACTGGACCAGCGGTGGGTACATGGCCCAAGGCCAGCCCCAAAGCCACTGTACACAAACTGTATAACTCTATGAAGTGGTCCTGTGCAGCGTGGCTATAAGTCTGTCCAATGACCTAAGATGGACTCGTGTACAGGACTCTGCCAAAGTCACTATAGTAATTAGCTAAGCAAATAGGACCAGTTTCTTCCAGAATCTGAGAGTGTGTAAAGGGAGGGCCAATTACAACCTAGAGGAGAACTGAGCCTACACATGGAGATAATTGGAAAAAGAAAAACAGATACTTAAGACAGAACATGTGGACTGGAAAAAAAGTCAGTGTAGAGTTTGTCCACCCTTTGAAAATACCATGATTCCTGATGGTTTTTGCTCTAACCCATGTGTAGTTTGTGATACACATGCTTTTGCTTAAGTTGGGCAAGTGAAGCTTCCTTCTTTCAGGGTATTCCTAGTATCATAGATGAATACTACTTTAGATAGCCTAATTTAATCCCTGGAACAGACATTGTTGTTGTTCTTAATTATCTCTGTAAATCTACAGAGCACAGAAAAGGCCACTTTTCGTTTTCACTTGGTGCTGTGTAGACTCAATTTCTAGAAATAGGGTATCTCTGGGTATACCAGAACTCTAAGGATAATTACACAGTTCTCCAGAGAATATAGTTGCCTGTTACATATCCACTGAGAGAACCATGTGCCTCTAGAGACTTCTCTGGTTAGAATGGTTGGAAAAAAAACTGATGTTTGTTTGCTTACAACTGTTCTTTTTATTTCAGAGGAAATATAAATAGAAAAAATTACAAAGTTTAGATGAAAAGGAAACCTCAGGAAACATGGCATTTTTCAATCTTGTGGAAGATATGGGCATCAATGGAGGACATGTTTTGAAGGGTGTTGAGCCCTATTCCCTACGAATTGTTCATTGAAAACAAGGGAAAGCTTTGAGGTAACTTGTACCTTTAACCTGAAGAAAGCTGGTACCAAAACATGTAAAGGATGCTTGAAACAGAACATGGACAGGAAATATATATGTGGAAATGCATAAAATTAGATGCTTAATTCATTTATTTGACAAATATTTGTTGAATTGCAGGCACTTTTTCAGGTGGTGGGGATACAGCAGTGACTCAAACAAAGACTCTTCCCACATGGAGCTTACATTTTAGTTCAGGTTTTCCCAATGTGACCTATAAAATGCTAGCTTATGGAGAATCAATGGTTAATAGGAAAAAAGGGAGCTCTCTGATTCTAAAGGTGAGAAAATGTTTGGTTGAATCAAATTAAGTAGGTTTTCTTATAGCAGGTCTTCTCAGCTTTGTGAACCTAGATCTTTCAAAATTGTCAATCAGTGCCTGTCAGTTCCATCTTCCTCACCTTTTGTTAAGACCCTTTAGTGACTGCATGTTATCAGAGCCTATATGGAACTTTGGAGTCAGTGGGTAGTACAAATGGTTAATATGCCTGTTGCTGACTAAAAGGTTGTAGGTTCGAGTACACCTGGAGGCACCTCAGAAGAAAGGTGATCTACTTCTGAAGAATCAGCCACTGAAAACCATATGGAGCACAGTTCTACTCTTGACACATATGGGGATGCCATGAGTCAGAGCCAACTCAATGGCAACTTGGCTTTTGGTTATATGGACCTTTAGGAACCAGCCTTCTCCTGTCCCTCTGACCTCGTCTTCCCTTGCTTTATCTATTCCAGCTACACTGACTTTCCTTCCATTTCTGAAGCATGCCAGTCTCATTACCATTGTAGGCCTTTTGCTAGGTGTTCCCTCAGCAAAGTCTGGCTCTTTCTGATGATACAGGTCTCACCTTTCATGTCACTTCCTCAGAAGGACCCTCCCTGACTACTTAGGGTAGCCCACAGGACACTACCACATCATCCCACTTTCATTTTCTTCATGGTGTTTATTGTTGCTTGGTAGGTTTCGCTTTTGCATTTACTATGTATTCCCTTCCTTTCTGTCTCCAGTTCATGTTCTCCATGAGCCCTCGTTGACCATTTCTCACCATTTCCACTGAGAAGTACCGTCTGACCTGATCTAGTACAGCAGCCTCCTAACTGGTTATCAATAAGATACTAATGAAGATGGGTGTGAGTCCTTGAAGATCATTCCAACGATTTTGTTCTTTCAGTCCAATTTAAATTTAATTTTATACATGGATTTTTTTTCCTCCAGTTCCTTCTATTGAATAGTATGGCTGTGAACACACACCAAAAAAAAAAAAAAAAAAAACAAAACCTAAACACCCTTCTTCTCATAAAGATCTTTGTTTAGCATTTTGGATTTAACATCTTGGAACTGTGGGGTTAACCACCTGAGTTGTTCTCAGCTGGTATAGTTGAGAAAGGTAATCCTGAGAACAGTGAGAATTTATAAGGCAATTTAGAAAAAGATAGATTTAAAAACATTGAGTGCTCCTGGTAGATTTTGGAGCACAGGTGTACTATCTTCTATTTGGAAAGAATTGCATAGAAACGCTGTCCAACACCACACATTAGCTGATGCCTGGGAAAAGTAAATGAGCTCTAATAGGTGATTTGAGATATAGGGGAGGATGGCAGGGTTATTTCTGGCCTCATTTTCTGAAGGGACTCACCTTTTTCCTCAAAAAAATTATCACAAGTACGTGTCAGTTAATGGTTTGGGTTTTTTTGTTTGTTTTGTTGCTGTTGGTACAAACAGCAGCAACAAACATAAACCAATTTAAGCAAAGGCGGGGGGAGGAGGGATTGATGACAAGGACCCAGCAGAGTCTCCAGGAAGCCTAAGGCAGAAAGGCAAGTTAGCTCCAGGAAGTGCCTGCAAAGCCCTCAGGACTTCACATCACTGGTGCCTTCTGGCTGACAGCATCCTCCTTCACTTTCTCAGCAAGCTGTCTTTCTTGGTGGGTGTTATGGATTGAATTGTATCCCCTCTAAACATGTGTTGGAATCTTGGTGCTGCAACAGTTAAGTGCCCGGCTGTTAACCAAGATTGGTGGGTCTAAGCCACCCAGCAGCTCCACAGGAAAAAGACCTGGTGAACTGCTTCTGTAAAGATTACAGCCTAAAAAACCATATGGGGCAGTTCTACTTTGTCGCATGGGTCACTATGAGTCAAAATTGGCTCAACAGCAACCAACAATAACAACACACCTGCTGGTGTAACCTCATTTAAGAACAGGGTTTTCTTTTGTTACGTTAATGAGATCGTATCTGTAGGGTGTGTCGTAAACTTAATCGCTTCTGAGTTTTAAGGAGCAGCATAGACACAGACAAGTAAACACACACAGGAGGAAGACAGACATTCTCTGAAGGCAATGGAGGTGGGTGAATCTACAAGTCCAAGATCTCCAAGGATTGCTGGCTACTAGAAGCTGAAATGAAACCCTAGTGGAGTAGTGGTTAAGTGCTACAGCTGTTAACCAAAAGGTCAGCAGTTTGAAGCCACCAGGCGCTCCTTGGAAACTCTATGGGGCAGTTCTACTCTGTTGTATAGTGTTGCTATGAGTCCATGGCAATGGGTTTGGTTTTAGAAGCTGAAATGGAGCCCTGGTGGTATAGTGGTTAAGAGCTTGGCTGCTAACCAAAAAGTTGGCAGTTCAAATCCACCAGCCGCTCCTTGGAAACACTGTGGGGCAGTTCTACTCTGTCCTATAGGGTCACTATACCAACTGGAGGCACCTAACAACAACAGGAGCTGAAAGAGACAAGAAGAACCTCCTAGAACCACACGCTAAATTAGGACTTTTAGCCTCTGGAACTGCGAGAAAATAAGTGTCTATTTTTTAAAGCCACCTACTTGTGGTATCTTTGTTACAGCAGCACTAGGCAACCAAAACAGGCATCGATTTTGCACCCTCCACCCCCACATTGCCTCATTTTACAAAATATACATACAGCAGCCAGAAGAGGCTGACATGAGTCTTTCGGTCCTGTAAGAAGTAATCTCAGTGGCATAGCGTCCATCCGTGGTCCAGTATGCTGTGGCCAAGGGGAGAGGGGGCAGAAACTCAAGGTACAAACTCCCACCTCTGTGTTCTATACATTGTGGAGGAGAAATGTAAAGGGAGGGGAGGGAGATAATCCTCAAGGAAGGGGAATTGTTGGGTGCTGGACCAAAATTCCCTAAGATCAGATATATTATTGTCCACAAACATTGAGCTGTTAATGTGGCCAGTTCTTCATCAGAGATCTCTTGAGTCGTTACTGTAAGAGGAGGAGCCCTGGTGGTGCAACAATTAAGTGCTCAGCTACTAACCAAAAGCTTGGGGGTTTAAACCCATCTAGTGTCTCCATGGGAGAAAACACCTGGTGATTTGCTTCTACAAAGATTACAGCCTAGGAAACATGATGGCAGTTGTGCTCTGTCACATGGAGTCACTCTAAGTAGGAATCAACGAAGGCACCTAACAACACAACAACTACAAGAGGGCAGAGTGTAGGCACTAAGGATAACCTTTGCCCTCTAGAAGCTGGAAATCTAGCCGGGCAACAAAGTGTGCATGTATGGAATTGTTATGAAACATAAATAGGACATGATTTAATAAAATTCTTCTTGCATTTCTGCTATCTGCAAGATACTGCAGGGTGTTAAGGTGTGAGGGTACTAATAACTAGTACCCTTTCCTTTTGCCCAAATTCTAAACCAACTGAGAAATAAGGCAAAGCAAGTGCAGATCAAAGTATTTACTACCTTTATTACCAATACAGGCTAGGTTGGGAAAGTAGTTTTTATCTGCAGGCAAGTGGGCTTCCTTTACTAAACCCCAGAATTAGGCAGACATAGAGAGAGTCAGGGATATATAATAATATTCCTTGCTCCACTTATTAAAAACCTACTATGTGCCAGGCAGAGCTCTGGTGGCACAATGGTTAAGTGTTCAGCTGCTAACCAAAAGCCTGGCAGTGCAAACCCACCAGCAGCTCCATTGAAACCTTATGGGGCAGTTCTACTCTGTCCTGTAGCGTTGCTATGAATCGGAATCAATTCAACAACAATAGGTTTTTTGTTTGTTTGTTTATGTGCTAGGCACAGGCATGGGATAGAGCAGTGAACAAAATTAAGTGTCTCCCCTTGTGAATTTTACTTTCTGGTGGGTGGAGAGGGGGAGTGGGAATAGAATCCATCCCCCCCTCCCAAAAAAAAGCCAGGTAGTGATATATGCACCATAAAGATAAACAAAGCAGAGTTACAGGACTTAGACTAAGGGAGCGCTATTCTAGACAGGATGGTCAGGGAAGATATTCCTGGGGAAGTAAAATTTGAAAATAAGAAGAAAACTCTTAATCAACAGTAAGAACCTTGAGACTGTGGCCTTTGAAAGCATTCAAGATGGAGTGACATGAGCTAGGACATGTAGGAGACATGTCGGTGGGAAGTGAGGAAATGGATCTAGAGGTGATTCAGAGGAGTTTTTTTTTTTTTTGTCACAATAAACACAAGTTATATACATGCAGGGTGAAGTTAGGTGATGAAGTGACTTAATGTGAAGTTAAGAATTTGGGATTTATCTCGAGGCAGCTGGACTGAAAGTCCTTTGAAGATTCTGAGAAATGGGAAGGATAATAAATGTGGTCTCTTGGGAAAAAGAATCTAAACTTGCTATGTAGAATGAACGAACTGGGAAAAGCTGGAGGCCAGGAGGTCATGCAGGAAGCTATTATGAGAGTTACAGTATGTGGTGATAAGACCTGGCTGTAGACAGCAATTGGAGGAAGAGGGATTCAAAATTAGACATAATTTCAAAGGAAGACACGACTGAGTCAAAATCAGCATTCAAATCTCTTAGTTACATGAAATAAGTCATGCTCATTAAACTCCCTGGAAATGGTAACCTGGAGTAAAGCTATGCCCATATCTACAGTTCATCTGATGCTGCAATTAAAATGCATGAGGCGCAGCCAAGCCTGGATTGGAAATGCTGAGCAGGCCTCCAGTCTCAGGGGATGGCAAGTTCCTGGCCATGCCAGTGATTGGAATTTTCATCACTCCTTTGTCTCTCAGGCATATTCACACTAAACCATTCTACTCTGATGGCCACTTCTGAGCATCCCAGAGGGTATTCAGGAAACTTCTTGGGTTATCTTTTGCTGAGATTTACCTCACAGCCAATATGCAACCTTATTGCTTTAATTTAAGACCATTTTCTCTTGTTCTATCCTTTAGTAGTTGAAACAAAGGATTCCTATCAGCCTCACCAGCACGCTGCACTATCCAATTTTGTAGACACTAGCCACTTGTGGTTATTTAAATTTAATTAAAAGAAAAATTCAGTTTCTCTATTGCATTAGCCATGTTTCAAGTGCTAATGAGACTAATGGCTACCTTATTGGACAACACATGCATAAAGCATTCCCATCATTGCAGAAAGTTTTATGGAATATTGCTGGTACGGAAGACAGCTTAACGCTCCCTTAAAGCTCTAACCTTGTTGTTATTTGTTGAGGTTCTTTTAGTGGTAAGAAACATAAATTCACTCAGCATAGAATAAGTAAATAAACAAGGCTGGGCATAGGAAAGTGATGGTAGGCCTTACTGGAAGATACAAAGTATCCCACAGGATCAGAGGAATAGGTTAAAGAACCAAGGGCAGCTCCAAGGACTTCAACAGAAGGTGTCTGTGGGCTTTTCTCTGTGGAACTGCCAAAAAATAAACTAGTTGTCAACGAGTGGATTCTGACTCATGGCAACCCCATGTGTTTCAGAGCAGTAAAACTGTGCTCCATAGGCTTTTCAATGGCTGTGATCTTTCAGAAGGAGATAACCAATCCTTTCTTCTGAGAAGCTTCTGGGTGAATTCAAAGAGCCGACCTTTTGGTTAGTAGCCAAATGCCTAACTGTGTTTGTGCCACCCAGGGATATAGAGCTGTCAGTGGTCCCCAATTTCCATGTTTCTTTGTTCCAAACCAGGAAAGAGAATCTGTTTGGCCCATTAGGGGCCTAATGTGGTTGGTGAAGAGGTAGCAGCAGGTCCTAGAGGACAAAATGGGCACAAGATGTCCATCCCAGTATCTTCTCAGTGTTCCCAGACAGCAGGGAGTCCCTGTGAGTGGGACCACCACCTCATTAGGGTCCTACTGCTCTGGATAAAAGTTTCTCCTTAGTGGTTGATCCTGGACCTTCCACTGCACAGTAAGTTCTATATGCCTCAATCCTTACTTTTAGTCGGGCCCAAGTAACAGGTATCATGATACTCTTTACTTATTTCAACAATTATTGAGAACATCCTTGGTGTCCAGGTGCTGGTATAGGTGCTATGGGAAATAGAAAAGAAAATAAGATGTGTTTTGTTAAGAAAAATATCAAATTCCACAATATAAACTTGTTCTACAGAAATTGATTAATTTGAAAACTGAAATGAGGTGATTTCACTGGATTCTTTGTCCCTTACTCTAACAGCCTTAATATTTTCATTATTTTGCTGCTTTGTTGCTGTGAAAAGCTAAGCAAAACAGATCAGTCAACAGCCATCAAGCCTAAGGCCTTCCCTCCCAAAGCAGCCATCTCATTTACTTTATCCAGTCTTACTGCCAGGATCAGCTATAATGACATATTGCCATCACCTAAAATTTTACTTTAGTGAGAAAAATCCCATAGTTTTCCACTTTCATGAATATTTCATCTAAAAAGAGTTTTTCACCTTCAATCTAGTCCATTTTATTTAAGTCAGTACATATATACCTCAATCATCCCATTACCCCTGATCTCTATTGATGGCAGCTAAATACCACACAAAGACTTCAAATCCCTTTAAAATAAGCCATCCTCCATAAAGAGGCCACTTCATTTCACCAAACTCAGTTTAGATTAAACTCTCTCCTATTTTCAGTTAAAAAAAAAAAGTTACACAAATGAATAATTAAAATGATTACATTTGTGGTTAAAAAAGGAAATCACTAATGATTCCAAAATTAATAATCAAGAAACAAAGGAAGGAGTGTATTGAGTGGGTGACAGTAAAAATGAATCTCCTAGCCAATAAAACAGGGAAGATTTTAATTTGGAGTTGCTCCACTCCCAGCCATCCATTCATACTGCACATCCATCAAGGTCTGGATGAGTACGAAGAAGCACGGTTTATCATGCCACCAGAGTGCTGGATAAGGATAACAAAGGATTTTGAGTTGGCTGAAGGAAAGGGTGAATGACAGTGTGGTGAATCTTTACTGTTTCTCTTATTCCTCTCTCTTGCTTATTTCTGATTGCACTGATAAATAGTGTAATTATCATTTCCAAGGGATTCTAACTCTTTAGATATGCTCACATTGCTACAAAATCTTTCTGTGACAAAGAATAAATTTAAACACAGAACTTTAGTGTGCTACCGTATTTGATACTTGAGTTATTTTCTAAGAAAAGCTGGTATGTGAAGCTCTCAAAGAAAGAAAATCCACAAATCATTTTCGTCTCTCATTTAGATTCTCCTTTACTAGCTTAAACCACCTATATTTATTCTCACATTTTTATCTTCTTGGTTCCATTTACTTTTGGATCATGTAAGTACTTATTTTTCACCTTGGTATTATGAACTGTTTATCACTTTGTAACAACAGTATTCCTTTTATCTTTTGCTGATGGGAGACTGTTACCTTTTGAGTGGTTTCTAGTCCTGGGTATTAAGACGACAACCATCACAGAGATGGCATTACCATTCACTGAATTCATTTCAAGTTCATTTGCATTGCACAATACATATTTCTATATTTGTGAGTAGATCTAACAGGAGCTGAAAATCATTAAAATCTGTACTCTACTGCCTGTTCAAAAATCTTCCAGGAACGTCCTGGCTGTCTCAGAAGTATTGTGATGCCTGGCCCTCGCATACACTCATCTAAACTTTGGAGATTCTGAGGAAATATTTAATGACTTCTTATAGGCTAAATTAAGCAGTGTCTGGGGTTGAAATAAATACAATAATTAAAAGTAATCAGTTAAATGTGTGTGGGGGTGACTTTTATATTTGCGGAAAGTAGATCAGTGTTTAAGGAGTGCTACTGGAACGAACAAATCTGTCTTGGATGAAGTACAGCCAGAATGCTCCTTAGAATCAAGGATGGTGAGACTATGTTTCATATACTTTGGACATGTTATAAGGAGGGATCAGTCCCTGGAGAAAGACATCATGCTTGGTAAAGTACAGGGTCAGCAAAAAAGAGGAAAACTCTCAGTGAGATGGATTGACGCGGTGGCTGCAACAATGGGCTCAAGCATACCAACGATTGAGAGGATGGCGCAGGACTGGGCAGTGTTTGGTTCTGCTGTGCATAAACCAGACAAACCAAACCCAGTGCTGTCGAGTCGATTCCGACTCATAGTGACAATTCAGGACAGAGTAGAACTGCCCCATAGAGTTTCCAAGGAGTGCCTGGCGGACTTGACCTACCAACCCTTTGGTTCGCAGCTGTAGCACTTAACCACTAAGCTACCAGGGTTTCCCTGTTGTGCATAGAGTTGCTAAAAGTCAGAACCAACTCCAGGGCACCTAACATCATAACAACAGAGGCACAATGGTTAAGCACTCGGCTGTTAACTAAACGATTCGTGGTTTGAACACGCACAGTGGCTCCTTGTGAGAAAGACCTGGGGATCCTTTTCTGGAAGGATTACAGCGTACAAACCCTATGGGGCAGTTCTACCCTGTCATATGGGGTCTCTATGAGGCAAAAATTGACTTGACAGCGCCGAACCACAACAGATCAGTGTTTGCAATTCTCAGGGGTACATTCCGTTGCTCATTTTTTTATATCAGTAGTTACTGGTATTTATGAACATTGTTATCAAATAGTATATGCAATCAGTTTCTGTTTTCAAAATTGGAGATTTAGGTGTGACTTAGTTAACTTCTATTCACTCAAGATTGTGTTTTTATATTTTTATATTGCAAGTAGTAACACTTTTATATCTGTAGTAATTCACAGGTCAGAACATTGTAAGCATGACTTGGGAAAAAATCTGCCAAATGATTTAACATTTTTTATTCTGTAGCAAGTCACATTTGACTGATCTTTTCAGATTATAAACTAAAAAGAAACAGAAATGTGGAATTTATTTGCATGTGTTCTAGCTGAGCTTCGTCTCTCCAGTGATAGCATTTATTGCACTTTTGACTTTTTTATTTGAAAACGAGTAGTCACCCCTTCTGGTTTAAACTTTACTCTCTGCTCTTCAGTGCAGCCCATTCATCCTGTTCCAGACAATTGTTTATTTTCTGGCGGTAGTATTTGCCTCTTATTCAGCATATCACCTTTCTCTGAATGAATTTCAACATGTGCTAAAGTGTGGTGTCTTAGATACCTAGTGCTGCTGTAACACAAATACCACCAATGGGTGGCTTTATATAACAAATTTATTTCCTCACAGTTTTGGAGGCTCAAAGTCCCAATTAGGGTCTTGGTCATGTTTACTCCTTCCTTGTTGGTAGCTCCAGGTGTTCCTTTCTCCCTTGGCATTCCTTGGCTTGTAGACAATCTTCACATAGCATCTGTCTTCCATTTTGTGCCCATTCTGCTCTTTTTGTAACTCAGAGGTGATTAGAATTAGAATCCACCCAACTCAGGTAAGACCTAATTTACATAACAAAGAACACCCTAAGTCTCGACAAGATCATAGTTACAGCTATTAAAAAAAAAAAAAAAAACTGCCATCGAGTTGATTCTGACTCGTAGCAACCCTGTAGGACAGAGTAGAACTGCCCCATAGAGTTTCCGAGGAGTACCTGGTAGATTTGAACTGCCAACCTCTTGGTTAACAGCTGTAGCACTTAACCTCTATGCCACCGGGGTTTCCAGTTACAGATATAGGGGCCAGGATTTCAAAATATATTTTGGAGGACAAAATTCAAGACCCGTGGTGCTATAGTTCCTCATTTAGGGGACATTTCTTCATTTTCTGTAAAACTGCCTTTGACTGGTATCCATGATAGTATTTCAGAGCCTCCACCTAATAAACTCTCTTTAGAATTCTGTGATAAGAAAAAAAAACCCCTTTCTTCTGAAATACCAAAATGTTTCTTTTATTAAATAATGAGATAAGTGTAACTCATGGTGTTTCCCTTTTTGCTTTGGCTATTGGGAAACAGAAAGTATTTTATGTTTTATATAGCATCCACTATCCTTGACCTAGTATTTCTGGTACAACTCTCTCCCTTCTCCCTGACACTTCTTTCATTCATATAGCTCTAAAAACCACAGTGCCATATAGCTCTAGTTCTTTTATTTTTATTTTAGAAGAACTACTTTATATGTCTTTTTTTTTTTCCTTGTAAGAAACCTCAAATACTTTTCTGGAAATACAAGGAGCTTAAAAAATTAATATGATCAATTCATTCTGTATTTTAATTATTTTAAGTTTTGTTGTGCTTTAGATGAAAGTTTACAGCACAAATTAGTTTCTCATTCAAACATTTATATACAAACTATTTTGTGACATTGGTTGCAATCCCTGCAATGTGTCAGCACTCTCCCCCTTTCTCTTTCTACCCCAGGTCTCCATGTCCATTTGTCCAATGTCCTGTCCCTTCCTGCCTTCTTGTCTTTGCTTTTGGGCAGGTGTTGCCCATTTGGTCTCATACACTTGATCCAACTAAGAAGCATGTTGCTCACTTGTGTTATAGTTTGTTGTATAGGCCCGTCTAATCTTCGACTGGAAACCCTGGTGGTATAGTGGTTAAGAGTTCAGCTGCTTACCAAAAGGTGGGCAGTTAAATCCACCAGGTGCTTCTCAGAAACCTTATGGTGCTGTTCTACTCTGTCCTGTAGGGTTGCTATGAGTCGGAATTGAGTCAAAGGCAATGGCTTTGGTTTGTTTGTTTGTTTTAATCTTTGGCTGAAAGGTGGACTTCAGAAGTGGTTTTAGTTCTGAGTTAGCAGGGTGTCCAGGGTATGGTCTGGAGGGTTCCTCCAGTCTCTGTCAGATCATTCTGTATTTTAGAAGAAGCAAATTCATACATTTTTCCCCCCATTTCTTCACAGCAAATAGGGTATAGGCAAAGTACTTCACTATGAATCTTAAAGAAATGAGGTGAAGCACCATGAAGCAAATCCACTGAGGCATGTAGCTTACGTGGTTCTCAGGCAAAAATCCCTGAAGATTTCATGTTCCTTTTCAGTGATCTCAGGAAAATGTCTGCTCCCCACCACACACACAGGATAAGGCATTTTGAAAATACAACGGTTCAATAAATCCAGTAGTATTTTTAAACTATTAGAGCTGGCCCTAAATAGAGACAGGTCCACAAGGATCTCTTTCTGCATGGAACACACATGTTAGGTCTGCATCTAAAGCCCTGATACATCCCAAACTCTAGCTCTTGTATAGATTACTTCTCAGTTCTTATCTTTAGTTTTTGGATAAAAAATTGATACTAAACTGGTTCTTAATTTAACCTTTTTGACAAAGCTTAAATAGTTTTCAGAACTTTTAGGGAAATAGAGTCCTTAAGAAATGTCTTATTTCCAATCCAGGCTTGTTTTTAAATCTTAAAAAGTTATTTTGAAAGTTGCGCTGTTTATTCTCAATTCAACAATTCAAATCAACAAACACGTATTTAGCCCTTAGAGAACATGTCTTTAGTGCCTGTGTATAGGAGTGGGGTGGGGTGGGAGGCCAAGGATGAAATGGCCTGGTATTCTTCTCAATACCAGGAGAAAGGACAAGTGCCTATAACAAAGTAGAACAAGGTAAGTGCTATAGAAGTGAAACACAGCCTGCTCAGGAAGTGCAAAGAAAAGAGATCCAGTGGAGGTAAGGCGATGGGAGAGAGCTATTGGGAGAAGCCACAAAGGAGGTGATTTTGGAACAGAACCTTGAAAGAGGGATAAGGTATCAAGAGAAGGAAAGACAGGCAGGAGGTAACCTGAAAAGGTAGAGAGGAAGGCAAGAGCCAAGTGGAAAATCATAAGGCAATCTTAGGCATGCCAACTGATAATTGGCAATCTTAGGCATGGCAACTGATAATTGGGGAATGGAATAAGGCCTATGGATGTCGCAAATGGTTTGTGTTCAACTCTACTAGCCAAAAGGTTCACGGTTCAACCCACCTAGTGGCCGCAGAAAGCCCTGGTAGCCTGCTTTCATAAAGATTACAGCCAAGAAAACCCTATAGAGCAGTTCTGCTCTGTAACACATGGGGTCACTATGATCTGGTGGACTACTCGATGGCAACCTTTCTTTTTTTTCTTTGTTTGGGGAATGGAGTAAAGGAAAAGGTCAGTTATGAAAAAACCAAGACTGGGAAGTTAAGGAGGCTTTTTTTGTGAAGACTCTGGCATTCCATGCTGAAGAAGGTGGGCTTTCTGGACCTGCAGATCATGAGGAAGTCATTGTTTCGGAGCAGAGTGGTGACGTGCTTTGAGTGGTCCCGAAAGGAAGATGATTACAAATGCCGTGTGTGAGATGGTTTGGAGATGAAAATGCCTGGAGGAAGGGAAAGCAGATTGTAAAGTCCAGTTATTTGCTTGGTGTTGTAGATTAAATTAAACACATTAATGAGAAGATAATAGAACAGATTTATCCTGAGAATTCATTTTAACTAGTGCGGTCAAACACTAGATAAAACATTAGATTAGGGCCTTCTGAGCCTGTTCTGAATTTCTGAAGAAAAAGATTATGCGGCTTAATCCTAAAGCATGCTTTTGTCTGAGAACCACATTTCTCCTAAGCTTCCTTTTAATTGGCTCCAAATTTCTCTTTCTTCCAGAGCTTTTTTTTTTTAAAGGACCATGTGTTACCCTCAACCCTGGGGAAAAGAAGTTCAATCAGTGGTCTATCTGATGGCAGTAGGAGTGCTCATGTGTGCTGGTGGCTTAGTGTCCTAGCTGCCATAAAAAATATACCACGAGTAGGGTAGCTTCAAAGAACAGAAATTTATTTTCTCATAGGTTTGCAGGTTAGAAGTCCAAATTCAGGATGTTGGCTCTAGGGGAATGTTCTTCTTTGTCTCTTTCAGCTTCTGGTAGCTGCTGGCAATTCTTGGTATTCCCAGGCTTAGACATACATCTGCCTCCATAGTCAATGGTGTCTTTCCTCATGTGTGTGTCTCTCTGAGTCTCTTCTCTCCTCAGAAGGGATTAGGTTTAGGACCCACCCTACTCCAGTATGACCTCATTGACATAACAAAAGAAAATTCTATTTCCAAAGGGTCACATTCACAGGTATGAGGAGTAGGACTTCAACATATATTTGAGGGGGGACACAATTCAATCCATAACAGTTGGGGTGTCAAAATCATCTAGGGCTTCTGACACAGAAAAGCCATCATGGGTGGTCAATATCTGGCTCTCATTATCTAGCCATTAAGACCTTCTGCTCACCCACAAAAATGAATCTTCAAGAGCAAATAATACACGGCCTTCCCTATATGACAACTCTCATCTCACCTACTTGTCCAAAAGGATTCATGTTATTGTCCCTTAAACTACTCAAGGCACAACTTATCAGATGTCCTATATCATCAATGAATAGTATAAAAGAAATCATGGGATATATGGGTATATATTTTATATATATATATATATCAGAAACCCTGGTGGAATAATGGTTAAGAGCTATGGCTGTTAACCAAAAGGTCGGCAGTTCAAATTCACCAGGAGCTCCTTGGAAAGTGAATGGGGCAGTTCTATTCTGTCCTATAGGGTCACTATGAGTCATATATATATACATATGATGGCAGCTATTGGATCATAGACACATTCAGAAAATCCCCTAATCTAGCTGACAGTTTTAAACTTTCTTTCATGAAAGTGTCCATTGATAATAAAATAGACAGTTTTGCTTCTGTTCCAGTCCCTGTGAAGCTGCTGGCTTGTAGAATGGTCCAAATGGGGCAGCAGCAGACAATACCATGCTAACAACTCCAGAAGTATTAGCATCTCTGGAGTGGCTCATATCCAGAATCTTCCCATTCTCTGATGAGTAGTTAGAGGGGCCTGAGTAAAACTATGGAGCCTTTGTGCTTATTGACAAGTGTCAGAATTACCACTGTTATCCTGAACTATACAGAAAAAAATGAGAAAAACATAAAACTTTTATCTAAGTTTTCATCTAAGTGAGACCAACTTAATTTAAGTAGGACCAACTTTTACTGGCATTTTCTACTTTCCAGAGCCCCAAAGACCAAATTTATTTATTCATTCATCCTTTCATTCACTCATTCATTCATTCACTTATATTACAACTATCTTCCAATGGGTTAATTTTATTTTTTGCAGTTTATGATGAGTATAAAATACCTTCACAATTCATTTTAGGATTATTGTTTCAGATTAAATCTATTTTACATAGATTAAAAGTATCCTCAAGAGACTCTGCATTAGGGAAAAGTTGATGTGGCTATTTGCTACAAGTACCTATTTGCACACAAGGGCACAATAATTGTTCACTGTACATGTTTTTATTTGAAGGTTTAAGTAGGATGAGTATGTCTTTACTTGATGTTAGAACCTCCTCCAGCCTAATTACTTTTAGAGCTAGATTCTAGAATATCCAGCTGCTCAAGAAAAAAAATTTTTTTTCTTGGTAGGGTCTGGTTCTGTTGGTGGTCCACTGTAACTTTGCCTCTCAAAATCCATGATGTTTTTATTTTTTAAAGCAAAACAAATCAGAACAATAAGACTACCACAGTTCTTATCACTGCCCGCCCCATTGATCTGTCTGCTGCAAAGCTTCTTATCTTGTCGCTCTGATATATCTTCAGCTGAAAATTTCCCTATAGTCTCATAGGAGCTGCTTTTAGTTTCTTGAATCCATCTATCTTCCTTGTATGCCTAATACATGATGACCAGAGTTTAATTGTGGGAGTACTTAGTGCTCTCTCAGACTTCATTCTTGGTAACTTTCCCTTCAATTCTACATTAAGTATGGCCACAGGGATCAAACACTCCACTGATGGCGAGTATAAAATATCACTTCAGTACTGGAGATTTCATATTTTCATTGGTTGATACAGCTAGAATTTGAGACGAACTTGAAGTCATACACTGTAACTCAGTTTCATGTAACATGCAGGTTATAATCTCCATGTGGCTACCCAGTAATTTTTGACAATATACTTGCCAAGCTAGCTTTCCAACTCACTGTCACCTGTGCTGAAAATTCCCTACTGAATGTGATTATGACTTAAGTCTCCTTTGGACTGATGGCTCCTTTGGCTACCTGTATAAAAGTGCCATAATCTCTGGATGTTTGTATATGTGTTTGTGTTTTTCTGAATCATCACCCACAGAAGGAGTTCCTGAATAACTGTTTTGATAATTTTTAAGTACACTTGCAACTTGTTGACTTGGAGGACTTTCTAGAGGACAGAAAGCACATTCTAACGCATCCTACTAGGTCTGAAATCTGAAAACACGGTCTATCAAACTGAAGAGGGTTCAAATGATCTTGATCTGAAACTTTGTTTTCTTACTCTGGAGAAGGGCAAAGTGGCCCCTGTTCTGAGATTTGTCTTGCTTTGTTTTGTATTATAAAAGAGTACATACAGACAACTCTCCAGGAGAACTTTTGTGCTCTTTTTAGTATTGTTCAATCCTATAATATTTGTTCATTTTATGCCATTTGTCTTAAGTCTGACCCTTCAGCTTTAGCTTCCTTGACTATGCCTTGTGTTCTATCAACCTATCCATACATACGCCCCCTACTCCTACAAACACAATATGCTAAGATGAAGGCTGGACTTTATTAACAACAACAACAAAAAAAAACCCATTGCCTTTCAGTTGATTCTGTCTCGTAGCAATCCCATAGGACAGAGTAGCACTGTCCCATAGGGTTTCCAAGGAGTGCCTTATGGATTGGAACTGACCTTTTGGTTAGCAGTCATAGCTCTTAACCACGACGCCACCAGGGTTTCCTGGACTTCGTTAGGCTCTTGCTATTAAATGGTTGGAGACCATTGTAATTGTGTGCATTAGCTCACTTAATCTTCACAACAGTCTTATGAGATAGGTGTTAGCATTAATCCCATTTCACAGAAATGGAAATTTAGCCTCAGGGAGCTTAAGTAACTAAGGAGGCTTGGATTCAAATGAAGACCCGTCTGCTTCCAAAGCCAAAAGGCTATGCTGCTTCCCTACAGAACTCTAATCAGGCCCTTTCTGGCTGGATGGAAATCTGTAATTTTTCAGTCAAAAGGGTATATGTTTTGAAATACAGTTTGTAGATCTGGAAATTAATGGTAAATAGCTGGTCCACTCCCAACTTTGTGTATTTTTTATGTCTGTTTCTGTAGCTGGCCACTGGGTTTGTTAATTTTTTTCTTTTCCTATTCTAAAAAATGCTATTTCTTTTAAGTGCTGCCAGATTTGGAAATCACTCTCGTGACTAAATATTTGTTTGCTTAAGAAGAGCCCCGTGTAGGGCTATGCTGCCAGTGGGTGCTCAATAAAGATTAATGGATGGGAGTGCACGTCTGTGTGGGAATTGTGTGCTTAGGATCTGCTCAACTTTCTGAAAGTAACAGAAATGATGTAGGGAAGATGAAAATCACAGGATCTTCAGAATGATTATGGGTTTCTGGGTTTGACTCCATCGTCTGAAGGGTCCCAAAAAGCCCAAGTAACAGAAAGAAGAGAAATATGAAGCCTGGTGTTTTCTTGATAAATAGTTGGGAAGTGCTATGAAAATTAGATTCCAGGGCCTATTTCCAAGTTTAATATCAAATATGAGAGAAAACTTGGTTCTCTGATGGGGACTGAAGAAAATTAAGTATTTTTTTTAATTGACACATTTTCTATTATTATATACATATAAAGATGATGAGTAATATGCCATATCAGATGGTTTATTCAAACTGTCAGAAAAAGAGCTGAAGTGTGAGTAACTTTCCAGAGAACTTTCTGAGAAATTCACACAGTGGAAACTGGCAGTAACCAGCCATAAGTGCGTCTACCACCCAACCATTGGTGGCTGAAACTCTTGGGGGGACACAAATAATTTTCCCCTAAAGTACATGGTAGGAACATGTCTAGAGGGGAAGAAAGAGACCAAAAATTTAAGCTGCTTCATGAAAAAAAAAAAAAAATCCAAATATCCCTGTTCGAGTTTGTGCATGTGACAGAAAGTCTAGGGTCAACCATGTGGCTGGGGAGATGATGCCTTCATCGTTAATGATGATTATTGAGCCTCTCAGCTTTAAGATGTTAGGGCACTCATTTGCAAAATGAAACATTGCTTTGTCAACAGGGCAAGTGGAAGGAGGAAAGTCTCAGTTACTAGGAGTAGTACCACAGGTCCATATTGTGGTTGACCGGAAAGTGTACTAGCACGCTCATTAGATGGCCCTGATTCTAGTTTATTCTATTCCTTCTCAGTCCTCTTATGTGCACAGTGAGCAGAGTAGAGGTTAGATTTCTAGGGTCCATTCCAATTCTAATATTTCATGGTATCCTAGATAGGTTTTCCACAAGATGAAAATTCTTCAGTGGGAAAACTCCATGTATCTTGAAGTTTTTGTGAGAATTTAAGTATACAACTCTACCTTTTCAAAACTCTCCTTTTAGGAAATGAAGTCCTGTTACATGTTACAACGTGGATGAACCTTGAAAACATTATGCTGAGTAAAAGAAGTCAGTCACCAAAGGGCATATATTGTATGATCCCACTTATGTAAAATACCTAGAATAGAAAAGTGTATAGAGACCAAAGCTGATTAGTAGTTACCAGGGGTGAGCGAGAGAGAGAGGTAAAGAAAGACACAAAGCCAAGGGGACAGTGACCTTCTGTTATGGGTTATGAAAGCATTCAGGAACAGTTGATGGTGATGGTTGGACAACATGATGAACGTAATTCATGTCACTGAACTGTACATGGGAAGATTGTTGAAATGGCAAATACTTTGTTACCTATATATTTACAGCAGTAAAAAAAAATGCTTCAGTAAAAAACAAAACAACACTTTCCTTTTACCTTCTACCAAGCTGACTTTAGCAATAAAGAGGCCTTATGGATTTTGATAACTTGGCACATCAGAAAAGGGGTTTATTTCACTAATGCATTAGCTTTCATGGCTACACCGCATCTTATCATTTTATCCCCCATGAAAGAAGACTTTTGAAAAGCACCCCAGAAGGTGTTTGGAAAAAATAGATATTATTGCCAGTAGAGAACTTACTATGTATTTTCTGCCTAAAAATATGAAAATAAGATAGCTCATATTAACAAAAATATTACTAAAATATATGTACAATTAAGCACAAGATACAGACAGGCATTTATAAAACCACCACCCTATAAGAAATGTTAAAGGTTTGAAAGGGGAAAAGAAAAGGTTCCAGTACCAGGAGCAGTGGTTTTATCAGCAGCCCATAGGAGAGATAAGGTGGAGACCTGGGCCAACTCCTTGGTGCTAATTCTCCCAGGAAAGAGCTGAAGGAGCTGCTGACATTTCTCTTAAAAGAACCAATGAATCCTCGTTTCCTTCTGTCTGCTCGTTTGACCTTATTTTGTTTCCAAATAGAGAAAAAGGGAAAGAGAGAACCAAACTAGTAGGGTGGGGGTGGAGGAGAGGGCAAAGGTAGACGGAACAGAGAGGATGTCAGTGCTGTGGAGCCCGTAGACAAGATCACAGGCTGCTGATTGCCACCAGGGATGTTATTGTTTGCCTTGTTGTAGTCTTATTTGTTCCTGCTTCTCATTTCAGATTCTCGCCCTGATGTAATAAGTCACGTCTTCCCAGCCATCATCCCTGTACTGACAAGCAAATGTCACCCGCGTATGATTGACATGCATAGCTCCTGATGCAGAAGTATGATTTCTGAATCAATTCTACTAATTTATTTCAAGCCATTCTTGCGTTTCTTACGTATTTGTTGGTGGGATAACTTGCCTAATATCTACTTTGGAGACTTTCCATTAATATTACAAATCCAGGCCGTTCCTTCTCTGGTTCTCTCCCTGTGAGTGGGGGCTCTTCTCTCTCATAGTTTTTTCCAATCCCTCCCACCCCCCACCAACATCCACTCGGGAAATTTGCTACGGAGGTTATAGAACTCTTCCTATATCTGAGGAAAAGACCAAGCCCCAAACTTTTGAGACACTGTTTGCTTTATCTTAAGACATTTCAAGGCATTTTGACAAGTGATTACTTCTTACGCATGTGGCTTTTTTAAATAAATGCACTTCAGGTCCAGTGGCAGTATCTCCTGAAAGATCGCCACCATTATAAGCAATTGTAAGCACAGTATATATGTATACACTCAAGTATGCATAAATATATGCCATTGTGCAGAATTTATAAAAAGAATCGCCCCTCCCTCCTTTATGCGGTGGACATGTTCATTTAAAATCACTGAGAAATAATGTCCTTTGGCTTTTCAACACAGCTGAGTGTTCGCAGGGTAACATCCTCATTTCATTTTAGAAGAATGGCAAGGAAAAAAGTAAAGGTTAAAAAAAAATCACGTCTACCACCTGGATAATTCTAAAGGGTCCTCCTTATGTTAAAAGTGGCATTTTGAAAAACACCTAAAGCACCGATTGTGAGTGAGTCAATAGGGATATACTGTCAACCAAGCCACCTCCTTTCTACCTTCACCTCCGCCTCTGGCTGGGGCTGCTGGCAGTCGGAAAATAGGGGACTTAGGTGTGACCTTTGAGTTCTGAAGGCTGTTGCACATCTGTTCCTTCCTCCCTCCCCCTGGGTATGACCAGTGAGAGCGCTGCCATCGCCTGGGTTTAGCAAGGGAGTATTCAGGATCTCACTGTTCATCCATGTGCGGAGAGGGAAAAAAAAGAGAGGCCGAAAGGAAAAAAAAAAAAATCCCCACATTGTCAGAGTAATGCCAAACTCTCTCTGAGTGGGATGAGCAGAGCAGATGCTGCAATGAGATGCCAAAGCGGCTCCCCTTCCTCTGTGCCTTGGGTGCCTATAAATTGCTCCGGCGCGCGTTTGTCAGCCTCCTCTTCTCCTGGCAGGTGGTACCCAGGCAGAATCCTGCGTTCAGTCTCTCTCTCGCTCCGTTCCTGGCCGTGAGGCGCTCGCCGCTGCTCGCTTGCTCCTCGGCTCCAGCCTCGCCGAGCCCACTGCGTCCGCCGCCGCAGCCGCTCCGCGCACCCCGAGGGCGGCTCGCCCGAGCTTGCGCGGCCAGCGCGGCTCTTTGGGGTGCGCCTCTATTAGAGTTGTGGTGGTTGCAAAAGGGAGAAAAAAAAAAAGAAAGGGCGAACAGAGCGAGCGAAAAAGGTGGAGAAGGAGGCAGAAAAAGGCAACTTCAGACGGAAAGTTAGTGCGAACTGGCGAAGTCTGCAAAAACGGAAAAGTCGATCTCTGGCAGCGGCGGCATAAAAGTGTGAGCGGTCCCGGCGAGCGCTAGAGGCCGCGGCTGACTCTGCCCTCCGGGTGGCCGCGCCGGCTGCTGCGGCAGCCACAGGTGCGAAAGGGTTCGCAGGAGGCGAGAGGGCGCCCTGCGCACCCCTCCCCCAGCCCTCACCCCCCCAGCTCGGGACTTCAGCTCAAGTCACTTCGCACCCGAGCTCCCTCTCCAGCCGCAGCCTCAGCGGGGGGAGCAGGAGCAGAAGAGGAGCGGCCGGTGCGCTACCGCCCAGGGGAGTTGGGGCTCGCAGGGGGTTGTTTTCGGCTCTGAGGAGGTCCCCGCCCAACCTTCAAAATTTTGTCCAAAAGCAGACAAGAGGATCGCCCCGCGCTGAGCCGGCTGGTGGGCAGCAGGAGGCGCCTGATAGCAGCCGGGGCGCTGGGGGTGGTGATGGTGCTGCTACTGGTCATCCTCATCCCGGTGCTGGTGAGCTCCGCCGGCACGTCGGCGCACTACGAGATGCTGGGTACCTGCCGCATGGTCTGCGACCCCTACGGGGGCACCAAGGCGCCCAGCACAGCCGCCACGCCCGACCGTGGCCTCATGCAGTCCCTGCCCACCTTCATCCAGGGGCCCAAAGGCGAAGCGGGTCGGCCTGGGAAGGCGGGCCCGCGTGGGCCCCCGGGTGAGCCTGGGCCACCGGGCCCCGTGGGGCCTCCGGGGGAGAAGGGCGAGCCGGGACGCCAAGGCCTGCCAGGCCCGCCCGGGGCGCCCGGCCTGAACGCGGCCGGGGCCATCAGCGCCGCCACCTACAGCACGGTGCCCAAGATCGCCTTCTACGCTGGCCTCAAGCGGCAGCACGAAGGCTATGAGGTGCTCAAGTTCGACGACGTGGTCACCAACCTTGGTAACCACTACGACCCCACTACAGGCAAGTTCACCTGCTCCATCCCGGGCATCTACTTCTTCACCTACCACGTCCTGATGCGCGGAGGGGACGGCACCAGCATGTGGGCTGATCTCTGCAAAAACAACCAGGTGAGTGCGGGCAAGCAGCCGGGAGGGCGGGGAGAGAGCGCGCAAAGGTGCAAGCGAGAGGGAGGAGACCCCGGAAATGGGGGTGGGGAGCCCGCGGAGAAGGGCGCGGCCGTCCGGCTCCCGGGAGCTACTGCGAGGGAGGACCCTGTTCCACCCAGGCGGCTGTTGTCCACCGGGAAGGGCGCCGAGAGACCTGAGGAAGGCGGTTCCCAAGCCGGCTACCGGCACTTGGTGCGCGCGCTTCAGAGCGCTATCCTGGAGGAGCGGGAAGCACCGGAGCCGGGAGCTCTATCCCCCTGACCTATTGTGCACGAGGGGAGTCCCGGAGCGAGAAGCAACCCCTGGCAGCTGGATTTCATGCTGGCTTTCCCGGGAATGTGAGGGCTGGGAAAGCCCAGAATGGGCGCGCCGGGGTGACAAACCCAAAGGAGAAAGACCGGGGTCCGAGGGAGAAAGAAAGGTCCCGAAGGGGCGTTTCCACTTGGGGCGCGCCCAGGCCCGAGGCAGGACTGTGGCGCCAGCCGTCGCAGGGCCCTGGACGCGTGCTAGGCGGTGAAGCGCTTCTAGTCAGTGCTAAGACTTAAACTCTGGTTTAGTTTTCAGCCAAAGAAGAAGGAAAGGGGAGAGGGAAGGAGTGCTAATAACAAAAGAAAAAGTTGAGACTCTGTGGGTTTACACAGTAAAACACGCACCCAAACACAGAGTCCAAACTCTACTGAACCGAGTAGGAGGACACCCAGGATGGTGGCCAGGACCGCGAGTAGCCCAAGCCTAGCCCCAGGACCTCACTGCTGGAGAGCCCCGGGCGCGCCTGCGTCAAAGTCTTTCCAACCCCAGCTTTCTCCCTCACATGCGGGAGCAGCTTTGGCCTTGGTTGTGAAATAGCCTCAGATTAGCCCCGGCCACGAGGACTTGCTCTCCTGTGCCAGATGGCACCCCTAAGAGGGCCGTGGGTCTTCTGTTTTCTGCTGGGGCACTTTACCGTTAGCTTGGGAAATTCGCGGTCATTGGAAAGCTGAAGCGTCCGATCTCTTTGTCAGAGAAGGAAAATAATAGTTGTAACTACTTAAAAGTGTAATCGGACCTTTCTGCAAGCGCTGAGTCTGCAGCCACTGGGGCGAGGCCTTGCAGCTTGCAACCTGAGTCGAGTTCCGGCTTTAACTTTGCTTATTGGGTGGCACAGGGAATGGCCTGAGACCCGCCGTCGCCATCGAGAGTCCTCATCGCAAGCAACAACTTTGATTTACCAAGGGTAGAGATGCAGAAGAAGCCCTGGTGGCGCAGTGGTTAAGTACTCGGTAGCTCACCGAAAGGTCAGCAGTTTGAAACCCACCAGCGGCTCCTTAGGAGAAAGACCTCCGCAGTCTGCTTCCATAAAGATTATCGCCTTGGAAACCCTATGAGGCAGTTCTACTCTGCCCTAAAGGGTCGCTGTGAGTCTGAATCCATTCAAGAGCTTTGTTTGTTTGTTTAATAGGGCTTCAGGTCACTCACCTTTTGAACATTCAGACCTTCTTGGCTACAACCCAAGTTTGTATTAAGCAACATGCAGCAGAATTTCTTCCAAACACCTAATTCAGTGTCAGAATTCTTTCAAAAGTAAAGATGAGTGTCCTAAATGTATATAGAGAGAAAGGACAAAAACTCTTGTTCCTCTCTCTCCCTACCCACTCCCTCACTTCTAAAGGAATTCAGAAGCAAATGGCTTAAGGGACCCTCAGGACAGGGTAGAACAAAAAAAGGAAAAATGGCCACCAGGAGGCACTGCCAGGGTTGTTTATTGTAGTTATTATGCACAACAAGAATATTAAGATTAGTAAAAACTATTCATAGAGTCATAGGACAGTTACAGGTAAATGGTTTAAAAGGACATGACTCATTGCTCCAAGACAGAGCTATAGTGTCACTCTAACAAAATGGTTTATGAACAGCTCTTCAACGAGGCACCCCATTATTTGCAAATTGGCTCTCTTCTGACCCAAAGGTTAGGTCTGGAAAATACCATCAGGCTGAAGAGATTGTTTTTGGAGGTATTAATTAAAATGAAATAAGATTCAAGCTTTATCAGCTGATGTATGAAAATGCTCACATCTTTAAATATCTGGAAATTGCAGTTACGTAAAAAACTAGGGAACGATTCATTTTAATTAGTTTAAATGGTGGTGTCTACACTGCTGAGCCTGTGTATGCCCCACTGATTCCAAGAAAACCATTCCATATAGGTATTCTGTGTGCATGTTGTTTTGAAAATTATTTCACTGTGTACAGTGTACAGTGCTGCTTTGTATCATCCATATACATTCTACAAGGGTCAGAAAAAATAATAAGGTAAAACAGTTGGCCTTATAATGTATAATGCTTTCTATTGGCATTATTCAGCTGCTACGAAAGGTATGTTGCAAAAGGCGTGCAACAGGTAATTCAGAAATATAAATATATAGTATTAAACAATGTATCTTTGACTCCAGTCTGGACTATTCTGGACAAGTTATTACAATATTACTGTTACGGACTTTTGTCTCTCAAAAAGAACTATTTTGTAAAGTCTGGTCTACAGGCAATTACAAATGAAAAATCTTCTAAAACCTTTTATTAGTATTATTATTAAATAAATACTTTATTCTTGATTTTGAGTTATATTCTGGCTGATCTCTTCTTTGAATGGCAGTTTCCCCCTCTGAGCTGACTGAATTTGTTTTCATAAAACAGAAACTAGAGATCCATGTCAGTGTAGTGTTCTATGGATTAAGTGGATTTCCAGAAGCACAAAAATTAAACTCAAAATGCACGCAGTTTACTCCAGGATAGAGGAATGCCTCTGAACCGTACCCACATGAGAGCCATTGTATTTATGCCTTGTGTTGAATGCAGGATCACAGATGGAAACATCAAAGGCCACTAAATTAACCTGATATGCCACTTAACCTTTTGTTTATGATTCCGCAGAAGTACAGTGAAAATGAAATTATGAGAACATCAGCAGCAATTAATTAAATTAGCAAATGTTGCCATAAATATTGCCTCTAATGATAAATCCTCACTAAGAAGATAATGCTAAAGCTGCATAATCTATTACATTCTCACAAACACACCACTAGAAGAACCACAGTTCTCATGTTCCCCGTGAAGCCGTCAACTTAAATTTAATCTCACTATTTGCTGGGAGCCCATGACAGTGCATATTAAAGGTAAAGGCCAGACTCAGCTAGCTTTACATAGAAATGTTTTTCGTAGGTTTGTACAGTTTTAGCAGAAAACCTAAATAAAACTATTGCTATTTGAATGTAATCACTCTAATACCACTATAATAAAAAATAAAACTGGCTTAGTATTTTTAACTCTAAAATAATTGAAGACCAGTTTTTACTCTCAGAAATTATTAACCATGGCATCAGTGAACATGAAATATATTGGAAAGAATGAATAGTCTGTGGGTTGAGATTCATTTATTAGAGAGATTAATGAAATGTCAAATTATCTTTTTAAGGGCAGTGCAACGTGGACTAAAAATAAAGCAGAACCTGAAGAGTTAATTTGTGTTATGAAAAGATGTTAGACCACATGTAGGGAGAACTGGAGATATTGGGCTGAGGAAAGGATACATCATATTCCCAGAGAAAATGCTGAAAATGACTTCCAGGGTGCATGCATTACCTTCCTCAAGAGTTTGATGGCTTAAAGGAAGAATTGTTGGAGTCACTGAGCTGGATGCCAGGGCTTGAAATGTGAAGTCCCATTATACCTTACAGTATGATCAGGTGAACAGGCACCCTAAAATCACGTAAAGACACTGGAGTGTGGCGGTCGTTTGATTGGGAGGCTGTCTTATGGGAGACTGTAGGTTAACAACTTAGAGAATTATTTTCATTAAAAAGCGATCACATTGGCTTTATCCAACAAAGGAAGTGAAAACCATAAGGGTAACTTGCCTGTCTGAGGGATCACACTAATGCATTTGCAGGTTTTTGTGGTTACATTTACATGGTTTTGTGGTTACACCCTGCAGAATAAAAACTACATTATATATGTATATATTTAGGATTATTGTCTCTAAATCAAGTGATTTTAATGAGTCCTGCTTCCTAAATGTCTTCATATAGAAAACAATGTCAAAGCAGAGTCCCCATAGAACATAATCTTAAACACCCAAAACACTGAATAGAATGCGAGCCTGGTTATTAATAATGGCTGATAAATATATAGTAGATTGGTTATTAATTCATATATTAATAGCATGGCTAATTACTATTTTGTATTTTAATTTCTCTCATCTATTAAAAAGCCACACATTAAAAAAAAAAAATCAGGTCATAATAGCAATATACTCCTTGTAGATTTTTTCCCTGGGAATTAAGGACTACATGAAATTAATGACTCAAAGCACTCAACTCCTACAAACTGATGATTCATTCCTAGGAAATATTATGAAGTTCAGTTATATTATTACTTAATGGTCAAAACAGATCACCTCACTAAATTGGTGTGTACATTTGAGTCAGTGCTTCTGACCATAATTACATGGTATATTGCTTTCATTATACAACGTATTAGTGAGAGTTAGCACAGTGTTAAGCAATATTAAATCCTTTAAGCCCTTTCTCTATTTGGTATATGATATCCAGAAAGAAATTTTTAAAATACTACTCAAATTACTTTACAAGTTCACCAATGTCAAGAGCCTTCTCCTTTTTTTTTAACACTCCAGCGTTAAAGTGAGAACATACCACATGAAAATTTAATTTGAAAACCTATCATTTAAATTCTGAAAGAAATGCATGGAAATTCTTGACTTATGTCTCATTTCCCTCATTTTGCCAAATGACAAAATCCAGCATATGGTACCCCAAGTCATGCATTATTACAGACTGCAGGTTTGCAGAATCACTTAATCACTGGCTGTGTTACTCAGGGAAATATCAGTATAGTTGAGCAGAAACAAGCCACAAAGTGGAAGATGTTTTACTGAAATAAATCAGATTCAAGTCTGCCTATTGAAAGATCTTCCAAGGCAGAATCAAAATACATCCTAAATGAATCCGAAGCCTAATTTGAGTTGAGGATGTGACAGAATGTCCATATTACTTGATATGATAGGCAATTTGTCTGCTTACAAATGTCTATCCACACACTAATGAGATCAGAAGCTCAACACGAGCACATAACAGTTTAAGCAGCCTTATCCCCAAAGCAAACCACATATTTAGAATCACCTAAATATAAAAGCGCGTTCAAAGAGATAATTTAAAAAATTTTAGAAATTTAACAGCCCTCAAATCACAGAAATTTAGTTCCTCATATAACTTTTGGATGTGTGGAAGTTAAACAGTTGATTTAAGTGCATACATCATAATTAAATGATAAAAAGGCATAAATAGAAAACTCTGAAAGCTTGAGTGATATAATCAAAGATGATTAAATGAGTTAGGCTTCTGAAGTAGTCTGGCTAAAGGTTTTATTTGAATTAGATTTTGAAAGCCCCAAATCAAAGGACTGTCTTCCTTTTTTCCTGCGTATAGTGGTGTTGCCTGGGTTTTTTGTTTACTGTGGATCTCTATAAGATTTTCTAAGAGTTGTGGAGAACAACTGGAGTTAGGCTTGAACTTCTGTACTCCTAAGCAGCTGATTAGAATATTGCTATTTGGCTTAATTTAAAACGCAAAAAAAAAAAAAAAAAGTACTATTATTTTTATTTCAAGAAGTGATTGGGGATAGGGATTCAGGGAATTAGAAAAAAGTAGCGATGTAGGGACAGAAAAGGTTGGTGTGCGTTCTTTCCCAATATATAGTAAGAAAAGATTGCTGGAACAGCTGTCACTAAAGCACCCCGTCCTCCTTCCTTTCTTCTTTTCCAACAACGTTGTTGAAACTGTTACAATAATATCCCCGTAAGATTCCAAGGCCAAAGTGTGGACTTGTCTGTGCTAAATTCTGTGCTATGGAAGCAAGCCTTCTTATAATGCTGTGTGAGTGGCAAAAAAAAGAAGAAAACCTGAGAATTTTCTTTGAAGAATTTTAATTCTTGTTTGTTTCACATAGGTGCGGGCTAGTGCAATTGCCCAAGATGCTGATCAGAATTACGACTATGCCAGTAACAGTGTTGTCCTTCATTTGGAGCCAGGAGATGAAGTCTATATCAAATTAGATGGTGGGAAAGCTCATGGCGGCAACAACAACAAATACAGCACATTTTCTGGATTTATTATTTATGCTGACTGATAATGTGGAAACTAAGCTGGTGATTCTGAGCGTGAACACTGGATTCGTGTGGCTAACGGCAGTGAATCAAGGATCCCAGGGGATGCCAATTGCGGGGCACCTCAGTTGTGTATATGTGGGGAAATCAAATGCTACCTGACTCACATCTGTATCACTCAAACATTATGTAAAAAAAAAAAAAAAATTAGAAGCAAGATAAGCAGATGTGTGATCCACTACCGCCAAAGCAAATACTCCTTATTGTTAGTGTCCATGTGAATGAAGTCCTATATATAGATCACAAATTTTTATAGAAAAATCTAAGACACTGAATTATTCCTTCAATATATATGATACTTTGGTGTACTGTGATCTTGCTGCTTTTATCCATATGTCAGCTTTGGTTCTTGTGAGTTTACCTGCTTATTATGATACTTGGAGTCCATTCATAGTGTGGGGAAGAAGGATTTTACCCTGCAGGAGAAGGTCTAATTGAAATAATGCTGCTTGTCCCCAAAGAAATGGTTTGCCTTGTACTTTTGTTAACTTATAGAGCTAGACCTGGGAATGATTCAACTTCAAGCCTTAACCTGGAATTTTCTGGATTTGAGGGAATTCCCAAACCTCTGATCATTTTCACATTTTCTTTTCTTACGGATTTTTTTTTCTCTCTTTTCTGGGGATAGACTTTAAAAATAGAGATTGAAATTGTATCATAGGATGACCCTCTAAGTGTGAAAATGTGTAATTACGTATGTATTTAGAAAATCCCCTGCGTCTCCATTTTGTCATTTAGATTTACTGGGAAAGTCAGAAAAATTTCTTCTTTGGTATTAAATCAGACTGAGGCTTTTGCCTTCTTTAGAACAAAAGATTATTCATAACCCAATGCACAAAGGTTTAATTTGAGCTACCGCATGCAACACCAAGGGGACACTAAGTAAGGCCTTCAAACAGTTCCTACAAGTCTGTAGCCTGAGGTTATTTCAAAATTAACAGTTTCACGTATAACTAACATGACAACAAAGTGTATATATTTTATACAAATACCTGCTACATATATATATGTTAGATGAAATATAATACATATATGGCTTTAGTCCATAAGGAACTGTGGTTGTATAGCCTCAAAATTTAATTTAAAGATACACACACACACATATATATATTCCTAATTTGACTTATTTTCAATGACAAAAATCTATGGAGTAGCAAAATAAATGACTTTTCTTTGATTATCCAGAAAACCATAAATTTTATTAGGTTAAAATGCCCTGTATGTCATATGTGCGTCAATTAAGCCCTATGGTTCCTTTATTATCATATACCAATCAATACTTTAACTGCAGTCCAGGCAGACTGTTCAAATGAGGACTGCAGAAACAAGGTGGCTTTCCATTACAATGTTTATGAATGATATGCATTTGAATTATCATTTTTAAATTTTTATCTGAGGTGGATTGAAGCTGACAGTAAAGTAGATTTTGAGAATAGCGCAAATCCTTTCTCTCTGGTTCAAATATACTGCCAAAAGTCATCTCTTTAATCTAAGGGAAAGATTAAAAATGCATGTTGATATATCCTAACTATCAGGCAACTTCCATGATTACAATGAAAAATCTGTTCCCCTTTCAGTTGCCTTTGAAGGCTCTTGACAAGTAGATTTCAAAAACAGAGATTTAAAAATCTGCTTGTTTCACTGGTGAAGGACATTTGCATTTTTTCATTTAAAGGAATTAGTTTGTTCTGCTGGCTTGTTCCTCCTTGGTACTTTCTGTTCTAATACATTTCTGTTCTTGATCATTTTCCATCAGCATAAATATCTTTTATTTAGGAAACCTCAACTTTCCAAAAGTTAAGCATGGTGTTCTCATCTGAAGGTGCTGTTTGCTTTGTTTAAATGCCTGGGACTGAGTAAGTGTCATGATTTAGATGACTAAAAACACTTAGCCTATTCAACAAGAATAATGACTGATTCTATTTGGCCTTTCTAAATAAGATAACTTGAATTATAATGGATTTTATTTTTTATTTAACAATATGCATTTTGAAAGAGGAATTCGCAGCAAGGTTTTGGAGATTTTTTTTTAGGTACCAAATAGCATAAAGAGGATTCCAGCAAAAGATTATAAGTAGCAGTGCATATCAACTAAAAGTTTTACCTAAGAGTTAAAAGAATAATTTTACACAAAGAATCAGGGATGGGTACATTTTAAAGAGTAGGCTCTAGAATCAGACTGTCCTTTCTAATAGACATGACCTTTTCTTCAGATAAATAAGCATTATTTTCTCTGTTCAGGCCCAAGGAAAAACAAAAGGTAAAGAAAGTAAAGGGACTGTTTGTAAGGCAGACGTTTCTTTTTTGCATTATATCTTACCAATTAAATTGTGGCCTTTGTTATTATAAATGTACGGATTCATTAAACTATATTATGTAATATATTTTGACTTTATGATTGAATTTCTCTAATTCAGTGCTTTATGTGTTCATGCCTGTTATACAGATTTTGCAAAATGAGACAAAATTTACCACAAAATGCATACCAGAAAGCCAAAAGCATTAAAAAATGGTTTCTTAAAATATATAGACAGACAACATGTAATTAACCTTTCAAGATATTTTTATCATTGTGAATTGGTCATTGTATTATAGTATCCTTTGGGGAAAAAAAACGCCTCAAAATTTAACTTCCCTTTCTGCCAAAGCTATTTTAAAGTGCCATCTCATTCATTAAGCATTAATTAAAGAGCAGCAGGGTAATTACCAGGATCATCAATATTACAAGAAACATTAGATTGCTCCAGAAGGGAGTAATTTAACTAGAAACACTTTACATTTTCTCAAGTAGTACAGCTGATAGATTAGAGAGAAAAGAAGAAAAACCTCCGCTTACCCCTACTTTAAATCACTGATTGGAAGTAGATACTTCTCTATTGTGCAAAGGCAAAACAATAGGACTCAATTCAACTCAGTGCAAGTGCAATAGTTTTGGAGAAGGCAGAATTCTCCAAATTCTCATAGACAGGAAATAGTCAATCATCAGTCCTATGTAACTCTGAGGAATAGCTCACAGTTGGTTTCAAATCCTACTGAATATTCTCTGCAAGTTTTAGACTGAAGGTGTACATTCATAAACAATCATCCTATTTGAACATTAGCCATTGCTTAGGGTTCTCTATTAGTATCTTATCAAGTGTATTCTCAGTTATACCTCTAAGTAACATTTTCGGAAGGATGTTGGTGAGTATATGAGAATAGCCGTGACCTCCATATTTCATCAGCCGATGCTTCGTATGTATGTCATGTGCCATCAGAATTCGATCTTCGTAGCCCTCATTCACCAGGAGACGCACCCTGTGAAAAATGTTAACTCATTGTTTGACATTTGTCTGACATTTAAAATTTTCAGGGTTCTTTAAACTTTTTACTCATAAACTATTGTGCTTGTCATAAAGATACTGCCTTCTATTGTGGCACATGTACTGGGAGACCCTTAATAAATATTGTGTGGTGATGATAAAGATATTGCTGCATCCTAGCAGGAACATGACCCTTATTCCACACACACAGAAATTTCCAGCCTGTGATATTTATGACATTGCCCGGCAATTCTGAACCAAATATAGCCTTTAATGGGATATGCCACTTTGAATGAATGACCACTTTAGCATTTCACTAAATAACGTTGTTCTGAATTTGTATTCTGATCTCCTCTCTAAAATGCCTCTTTTAGTATGCCCATTTTTCAGATCTCATTTTCTCTCCCTCTCTCCTCTTTTATCTAGCAAATAAAATCAATGACTATTTGGGATCAAAGCAGGCAATTAAAAGAAGTCTTTCTCCAAGTGAAATATTCTGAAAGAAAAATCAGTTGGCTTGAAAGTGAACAGTATGTGGTAAGCTAGACAGTCATGTTAAACAGGTAGGCAAAGGTACCTCTATTTTGAGCGCTACATTCCTTCCATTTCAACGATAGCTAAAATAATGAGCAGTTCCTTTGCATGTATAGTCAACTGACCAAAGAACAGCTTCCCCACTATTGTCTAAAATTTAATCTTCTTTGCTTTGTTAACTGCTGTGATCTTTAGTGTGAGTCACCTCCTGACAGCCACCATCTGTGTGTGTCTGGAGTCTGGACAGTATCTGTCTTGACTTCCATGGATCTCTGATGGCAGGAGATGCAACTTAGAGACAGAGACTCTTCTACGGATTTTCTTTCTAGTCCTGTCAGTTGTTAGATTCCCACCATGAAAAATAAATGGACAGCAATCTCTTCCAGGGGGTAACTATTTGAAAGGTATCCTTTTTGTTTCTATAGCCTTTCTTAGCATTCTAGCCCATGAGTAATATTTAATAACAAGCCCCAGTTGCACAATGGTTAAAAGCTTGGCTGCTAACCAAAAGGTCGGTAGCTCAATCCATTACCCGCTCCTTGGAAACCTTATGGGGCGGTTATATTCTGTCCTATAGGGTCGCTATGAGTCAGAATCGACTTGATGACAATAGGTTTGGTTTGGTTTTATGGTAAGCAAAAGAAGTCCCTAGTTGGTGCAAACAGTTAACGTGCTCGCTGCTAACCAAAAGGTTGGTGGTTCGAGTCCACCCAGAGGTGCTTCACAAGAAGGCTGGGGATCTACTTCCAAAAAAATCAGCTATTGAAAACCGTATGGAGCACAGTTCCATGAGTCTGAATTGACTGAACAGACATTGTATTTTCAGGTCAAGGGAATTCAAGTGCTAAAGAAGAACCAACCTAGTGCTTTGTCTAGAAGTCTGCGTTCATGCCATTAGCTCCTCGTGTGTGTCATAAAAATATCATTTGTGCCACCAAGGGTATTTGCCTCATTGAAATTTATGTAACATTCTAAAGTCCTGATCTTCAGTTACTTTTGGAACAAACTCTATTTAAGGTGTTGAAGAGAGTTACATGATTATGAAAAAAAAAAAAAAAAAAGAGAGAAAGACTTGGCAAGAACACATCCACAATGCTGAAACTTAGTGTAACAACTCTTGATCCACAACTGAAAAGAAGTACCACAGAACAGAAGATTCTGAGACTACACTTTTTCCATTATATTCATGAGAATTTCCTAAGGTTTTTGTTTCTTTTCCTTGTCTGAGAAAAATGATATCTTGTTACTACAAAGGCATATTATATGCATAAACACATAATTACTGCAAGACGCCACGTGTGGCACCCTGAAACACAAAATTATTGAATTGTGAAGAGGCAAGAAAAGAATATAATGGATAAGATACTCTTATTTTAAAATGGGAACCATTAGAACTCATTAAGCCAAGAATCTGGAGACTAGTTCTGTTACGAGAAAGACAACATTATGGCCGTAGAGTCATAACCATAGCCTATCAAGAAATACAGCCTGGTCACTCTTGAAATAAAAGCTCCTCTCTCCTGCTGTACTATTGTGTGGAAGAACAGTAGTTACAGAGATGCTGCCAGAAGGGGAGAACCACTACAGATGAGAAGACAAAAAAAATTTCAGTAATTATAGAAATACAAATGAGTTAGTGTTTTGCAAACAAATATTAGAGAGACTACAAAGTGTGAAAAAGGCAGAGATATAATAAGATTTGAGAAATGGAGCATAAGATTGAAAACAGGTGTTAGACGCAGAATTTCTGGTGCTAAAAACCAGAGGTAGGCAGAAGCACGCTTCTGTGTTCTTGTACTTCACAGCTAGATGAGTATGGATCAAAAAAGGACTGCAGATGGATGGTGAAAATCAGCTACCTGAAAGGTGGGAGACAATGGGGTACAGGAGCACATAGAATCCAAAAGGTCATTCGGTAATTAACACGAGTTACACTTGGGTCAGAAGGCAATGGTGGTTCAGTGGTAGAATTCTCGCCTTCTATGCAGGAGATCTGGGTTCGATTTCTGGCCAATGCACCTCATGTGCAGGCACCACCTGTCAGTGGAGGCAAAAATCAGCCAATGAAAATCCTACGGCTTACAGTGGCCCAGTCCCCAACCGATCGTGGGGATGGTGCAGGACTGGGCAGCATTTCATTTTGTTGTGTGTGCGGTCACCATAAGTTGGGAGCTGACTCCACCACAGCTAACAATAACGACACACTTGGGTCAAGTGATGTAATGCATGATTTTAATTTAAGGAAGATTAAGCACACATACATACACATACATATATACATAGATATAAATAAACACACATACATATATAATTTTTGTTGTTTTTCCATATATCCAGAATGTTTACATTTGGCATTATAAAAGATAACCAAAATTAAATTCTTGAACTAATAGCCAAAAGGAGCAAAGAAGGAATGTTGAAGAAGCTATGATCTCCTGCCCTTAGATCTCCTCCATAGATCCCCCTCTATGGATCCCTATCTTCTGTCCCAGAAGACCTGGGAGACTCACAGAAGTTGTAAGGCTGCAAAAGACACACCTCCCTGCCGCGAAGGAGCTTAGGAAGCAGGTCCTAGTGCAAACTACCTTTGTGCAAGTTGAGTTGGAAAACATGTGTTGAGGGCATCCATCAGGAAATCATGTGTTTGAGAGCATGAAAGATGAAAAAGACCTACCACACCACTTAATTTAAATTAAGATGCCTATAAGTAAAGCAAAGGCACCCTGGTGGCACAGGGGTTAAGCATTTGCCTGCTAACCAAAAGGTCGGTGGTTCAAGCCCATCAGCTGCTCTGTGAGAGAAAGATGTGGAAGTCTGCTACCATGAAAATTTACAGCCTTGAAAACTCTATAGGGCAGTTCTACTCTGTCCTATAAGGTCACTATGAGAAGGAATTCAACTTTATGGCAATGGCTTTGTTTTCTGGTTTGGCTTATAGGTAAAGAATATTCACCTCTCCACATGGTACAAAATAGTAGTGACCTAGGGAAACCTGTCAGGCCATATCGAATGGTGTTCTCGGGCAAATGAATTAAAAACATAAAATAATCAAAAAAGAAACAAGCAAAAAAATCTGTCAGGGAACTGGTTTGACTACTAAAAAACAACAAAAAAGATCTAGTTTCCTTGATCAAAGCAGTTTGCTCACGTAGAGCTGGGTGTAGCCTTCCTTACTTAAGTAGTAGTATAACGCTTATCAACTAGCTCTAAGGATATTAAATGTGAAGCATATTGTACTGTTAATGAGGTCATCAGGGAGGAGTGTCAGTATACAGACATCAGGAGGCATACAGATCTAAAGGTCTGCTGGCCCAGAGAAAGAACGTAGGGTTGTTTCATTTGAGGTAACTGGTTAAGATCTTCCCCTCAGCCCCAGTGTGCTTATGTTCAACTATCAATATGTGAGCCTCAGTTTCTTGGGTTCGCTTAACAACTCCAGTTTTGTTTACGCCCATTCCAACCAGTTTCCCATACTCATAACCAATTCTGCTTCTACTCCCCCTCTGAAATCTCAAAATTCAAGTCCCCAAACTGACCACAAACTCCAATCTTCCACTTTTTCATTTACATTTCCTCTATACATACTTACCTACTTCATTAAAGCCTCTCGCTATTCTTCCCTGCTATTTTATTCCTATATATCTGCCCATTTCTCCTACTCTTTCATCCCTTTCGAGCTTGACCCCATGACCCTCACCTCAACTACTCCCTTGATCTTCTGGATATCAACTACATCTTTCAGATAGAACCCTAACCCTAGATCTATCTACTTACATTTTCAACTTCTGCCCACAATGTTCTCTGGCCCTACTACCAAAACACAAAAGATTTGGGGGAAAAAAAATAACTACATCATGTGCATGGGTGCTAATACAAACTCATGATCTCCAGCCTCAATTAGGTCTTACATATTACATGTCCCCAGTCAGTATCTCTCTCATTCACCCAGCAGCCATTCTCAGCCTTCACCCTCCTCTACAAGGTCCTGCCCTGACTCCCTCCTTTCTCAGGATAAGACCATGCCTACTTCACAGGGACAGTAGAGAACATATGGGCATATGTCCTCAGCTTCCTATTCCCTTCATTAAGTCATTTACCTATATTCACACCATTGCTCACTCTTTCTTATCTGGCCTTCTGTTTGCTTCTCAGATTACTTTTCTCCTCTGGAGCCTTGCTCTGTATTTATTATCTCTTCAGACTTTTTTATTTTTAGTTAACTTCTATTGAATACTTCCATGTTCTGCACCACATACTCAGTTAAAATCTTTGCATATTTTATTTCATATAAACTATTTAACAACTCTGTAGAATAGTCACTACTGCCATGAATTCATTCGTTCATTCTCTTTCTGCTCTTGTTCTCAGTCACACGAACATTGCTCAAGTCTTAACAAAATCTCCCTTTGATTCTATGTTGTCTTTTAGTATCAGCCTTGTGTCTCTACTTGCCTTTACTACCGAACTTCTTCACATTCTCTCCTCTTCCTCACCTTCCACTCATTCCTAAAGTCTTTTCTACTAATTGTGGAATGAGGGCCTTCTTACTGTGGAATCCAAAGGATTTTCAGTCTTTATTTCATTTGATATCTGCCACATATAATAGATGTTTAAGTCCTTCTGCTTTAAGTTTTTCTCACCATCAGCTTTCATAACAATGCATTTCCCTGTTATTCTCATCACTTTGAAAGCTTCTTGAGTTTGTTCTTGAGTTGCTCTTCCTGCTCATCCCTTAAATGTCAGTGTTCTCCAGGGTTCTGTCCTCATCCTTTTCTCTGAGTTATTCATTCCCGTAGTTTTAATTATCACATATAAACCAATGATGTCTAAATTTGTCTCAGCTCAAGTCTCTGCCCTGAGCTTCACACCCATATCTCAGGACTCCCCTGGAGAGAAACACTTGGATATTTCCAAACTAAACTCTTCCTTGTCAATCTCAAATCTACTTTTTCTCCAAGATTCCCTAAGTTGGTACACCCTATCTTCATATCACCATGTAAACCAAGACCAAACCAGGTAGCTGTCCTTACTCCTGAAGTTTTCCACTTGGTTGCAGAGAAGGACTCCTATAATTGTTTATTTTTATCACACATTAAATAATTCTGAAAGGTTGAGTTTTACAGAATAGGCATTATATTTTTATCATTTAAGTTGCAATTACCAGTTTAGTGAATACTTTTGATAAGCATTTCAAATATTCATTGTAGGTGATGACTTTAGTGTGGTCAACATGAGAAAGAAGTAGCTTATTTAATTAGGGGTAAAAGAGGAAAATTATTTTGTTCTCGTATTGTCATGGTAGGGGTTAAGTTTTATCTGTGTTTCCTGTCAGCTGCCATCTGCACTGAACTTATAAGGCTATGCTAAGCTTTTGCCTACTTAGGATGACTCATTTTCTCATAGAAATAATATATAGAGATTTTCTCCCTGAAACAGCATAGGCATATTTTTCTCTGCAAGTCTGATTCAGCCTGCTTACTGTTTTCTGACTCTTTGATAATATTCTCCCAGATATGACTATCAGAAAGGGCTAGTAAAAGGAATGCTATGAGAGTTTTCATCACATTTACCTCTTAATTCTTTTATTATCATCAGGCATGTCAGTATCTGGGTCGAGTTGATAATGAAGGAGTTCAGTACCAAAGAGATCATATTCCAAGTAACAGCCAAGTTGAGCAAACTCCAGTAGTTCCTTCTTATTAACTATAGTCCTAGAGACAATAAGGCAGACATATTAATGTGATTAAAAGCCTATCTCCCGCATATGCAGATTAGAAGTTTTAAGTACGATCTGTACTAGAACATAGTTTAAGTCAAATACTAGAACTTTTAGGTTGGTTCTCATGATGTGACAATAAAACAATGAGTTCAATTTGTTACCAGGCATAAAAGAACTTACCATCCAAAAGAATGTTTCCCCTACTAAAGTACTTTCCTTAGGAAACTGTTATAGACTTATTTTAATCATGCTGCCACTACTCAAAAACAATTTTGTAATTCTCCTTCAGAATTATCTTCAGGATATATCCCACAATCTTCTGAAAATCTTGGTGTACATTTTCATCCTCTCGAGGACTACTGTGAACTTTGGAAACTATCAAAGGAAGTTTGGCATCAAGCCTGGGGAATTAGGTGAGTAATACTAATCTGACTGAAAAAAATAATAATAATAAGGTTTTACCATAAGATAACAAGGTCGATTTTCTTGTAAAATTCATAAAGTACTTCTAAAATTAATTCCAAAGCCTATCTGAATATCATTCCAAGGTCTATTTTCTTTTTCCTTAAGGAACACTATTCATACAGATATTTAAGTTTGTGTGTTCTTATTTTTTTTTAAATGAATTATTTTACAGTAAATTTTATGGATATCTTTTCATTTCAATAGATATCATATTTAAAATATCACTATTTTAGAATGTAAGGCTATGTAAATGAATAGGAAAGGAAAGAAATGTAGGATAAGTACAGGAGACAGACAGGAATAGAAAGTTTAGAGCAAGAATAGACTATCTCAAGAATTTTAGACTATAGCAAATAAGAAGGCATGGATTAAGGTGACCCCAAAATACCATTGTAAAGATTCAAATCCTACCAGAAACCAATATTAAAAAATTTGAAGGAGAAATACATCCGTTAGACATTGTGTAAAGGCAGTTGAAGATCTAGAGAAAGGAAGTGGCTTTGGAACCCAAAATTGTTCTGGAGAAGAGCTGGCAATATCAGTCAACCATTATCTTATTAGGCTTTTATCAGCTCTGATGTTCTATACTCTGGCAACTCCAGGATGCAAGGATTAAAGCACTATTACCTGTCTACAAATCTGCTTCTAAGAGCTCAGAAGTATTTTCAGAGCTTTTCTTCCAAACCATAAGAGAACTAATTAAGCCTCTGTGTGTCATGGGTGCAAGAGATTTTTGCTTTCCTGGGATGCTTCCTGGGAATTGACAATATTGACTTTCAATCTGAGCAATCATATCTGAAGAGTGGCTGGCTCCTTTTTATTCCAGTTACCAGTTTAGCATAATTTATACTTCACAATGTTGTTTTAGGCAGAGAGGCTAAAAAATCTTTCTTTTATACTATAAAATGTGCATTATTTCTGTACTGTCTTCTATTAATACTACTCCATTTCCATCTTCCTACCATGGAGACCATCAATTGCTTCCAAAATTACAAGGCTAAAAGAATATGTCTTTCTGTAGTAAACACATTCCATTTTCTCTAAAGAATATACTTAAAAACAAAATACACACAATTAAGGTAACATAAGGGGGAAGAGATAAATTTAGTATTTTCCTTTTGAGTCAATTACATTCAATTTGTGAATTGCCCAATATGGCCAAGGTACTGGGTGGAGGAGGCAAATCAATGAAGGGATGGATGCCAATAACAAGCTGGATCAGACTCTATCTCAGCTACTAGTGTCTTTTTCCTTCTTTGGCCCTAATGCCTTGTTGGTAAGGGTTCTAAATCTAAAGTACTATATTTAGGTATATATTAGTGTAAAACCAGACCAAAAACCAAGCCCATTGCCACTGAGTTGATTCCAACTCATAGAGACCCTATAGGACAGAGTAGAACTGCCCCATAGAGTTTCCAGACAGTACCTGGTGGATTTGAACTGCTGACCTTTTCATTAGCAGCCATAGCACTTAACCACTATGCCACCAGGGTTTCCATTTTAGTGCAAAGTCCATAGTCAATGTAAAGCCATCAGAAAGTCTTTACATTTTTGTTCTAGTTGAAAACAAGAAGGAAAGTTGTTTATCATCATTATAATAATAGTTGACAATGATAAGTACTTACTATGTGTCCCCACCTCCTATCTGTCAGGTCTTTGTACTGCAGTGGCTCGTGTGTTGCTATGATGCTGGAAGCTATGCCAATGGTATTTCAAATAGAAGCTGGGTCACCCATGGTGGACATGTTTCAGCAGAGATTCCAGACTAAGACAGGGTAGGAAGAAAGGCCTGGTGATCTACTTGCAAAAATTAACCAACAAAAATTTTAGGTATCACAACAGAGCACTGTCTGACTCTCTTGCTTTGGACACCTCATCAGGAAGGATCAATTGCTGGAGGAGGACATTATGTTTAGTGAATTAGAGGGCCAACCAGGGCGAGGGAGATGGATTGGTGCAGTAACCATAATGATGGACCCAAACATGCTGGTATTCACCAGGATGATTTACCACTGAGCAATGTTTCATTCTGTTGTGCACAGAGTTGTCATGAGTCAGAGTTGACTCAACAGCAGCTATCTATCTACTATGTGTGTGGCGTTGTACTAAGTGCTTTACATTTATTATCTTATTTAATACTCTCCTTAATACCATCAGGTTTTAATTTTACAGATTAGGAAAAAGGGACTTGAGGGACTAGATACTGAAGGTGACACACTGGAACATAAATTCAGTTTAAAGGCTAGACTCTACTCTCCTAACCATCATCCTATGCAACTTCTTCTATTGCTAAATAGTTTTTTACTCAAAGAACATTTTCCAGAATTACATTGAACGAAGGTGTACATAGTGGTTCTCTTTATTTTGATACTAGATTCCTTTTCCACAGTGCCTTCAAAATATACTTGAAAAATGGGGAATTTGCCACAAAAGGTAGTACTGGGGAAAAAGGTGATAAACTCATAAAAGTAAGAAAGGATTCATTTGTGGAGGCCTTTAATTGCTAGGTCAGTGTGTAACGAAATACAATAGATAGAATTAGGCCATTACGTTATTTTGGACAATTCAAATGACATGGTCAAAGGAGGTAGGGGAAGGGACTACATTAGTCATGGCCATCACTTACTTTCTTATTGTGAGCCTGACATTCCTCTAAGCCCTTTACAAATGTTAACTGATTTAATTCTCATAAGTTCAGTGAGATAGGCACTAATGTTGTCTCCATCAAAAAAAACAAGGAAGCTGAGGCATATTGTATGACCATACCAGGCCTCTCTACTGAACTCCAGTCTTGCATATCTCCAGACAAGGTCTCTGGCTAATACAGCCTTAATACAGCCTGTTTGCTATCTCCACTTGGGTGTCTAATAATCGACTCCATCATCTACTCTCCCAGATTGGCTGCTCCAACATCCTTCCCTATCTCCCTTGTTGGCAAGTTTATCTTTCCAATTGCTGAGGCCAAAAACCTTGTAGTCATCCTTGACTTCTTTCTCACTCTCATACTCTACATGTGACCCCTCAGGATAGCCTCTTAGCTTGACCTTCAAAATACAACCAGAAGCTAGACATGTTACCACCTCTCCTGCTACCCTCTTGGTTCAAGTCACCATCTTCTCTTGCAGTATCGCTGCAATAGTTTTCCAACTGGTCTCTCTGCTTCTACATTTGCTCCACTATAGTCTATTTAGATACAGAAACCAAAGTAATATCTTCAAACCTTGAATCAGGTCACTCTTCTGCTCAAATACCTCCAAAGGTCCCTATTTCCCTCAGAATAAAAGCCAACTCCTTACAGTGGTCCACAAGGCCCTGCATGATTTTTTTGAAAGTGATCTTACAAAAGCCTCACTTAAAAGAGGAATGGAGAATGCAGGGACCAAATGCTCCAGATGTCATTTACATATAAATGTTACCTATGTTATAAATACTATTTTAAGAATGCTACAATATATGGAGATCTCTTTCTAGAAGAAGACGTAACGCTATACAACAAGATTCATCTATACGTGTACATAAGTGTAATAATCCCTGGGAATTCTTACGCTATGGTACAGCGTGTAGAGAGGAATGTGGCATCAAGGGAATTGATCCCTCTGCAACACAGTCTTAAAAAATCTCACAGTTACATATAGAGAAGATTTCTTCAGAATGACAGTAATCAAGCTGATATTCTGGATATTAGGAAAATGCAGACAAAGAGAGGTGGCAGGCAAATTTGCTGTCATTAAAAAGCTAAGACTATACATACATATGTGTATACAGATAGGAATATATATATTAGTATGTAGGCAGTTAAGAAATGAATTCACTTAAATTGTTCTTGTTGAAAGAGGAAACACAGTGCAAAATCCAAAGGAAGAAAATAGTGCCATTGATCAGAGATCATTTTCAAAGGAAAGCTGAAAGACATAGAATTCGGTATCAGATGTTAATGAGGGGTAGGATGGCAGAGGAAAGTGAAGAAAGAAAATAAACACCTAACAGTCATCAGGTATTTCATACAGCCCTATTTCATCCAATTCTTATGAAAACTATATGAGAATGGTATGATCACCCCATTTTACAGATGAGGAAACTGAGGATCCAAGAAGTTAAGTAACTCTGCTTCCAAGCTGAAGACCTGTGAATCAACCTAGATTGTTTTTGTCTTTAGAGTCTATGTTCTTAGACCACACTGTCCCTTCTGTGATGGAGTATCCACCTACCACCCACCCACCATAGTAGCTCTATTCCTCCTCCTCAGGAATTATTCTCTGGAGAAAGAAGCCCCATCACAATGACACAGAGAGCCACCTGTGCCATGAATGCCTAACAAGGTGACTTAACTGCATTAGATTGGCTTTCATTTGGATGACTTCCAAGACTGCCAAGGTGCTACTGAAGTTGCATTTATGCAAGTGACTTTTTTCCCCCCTTGGAGAAAGGATTGACCCTGAATGTCAGTATGGTACCATGGAAAAATGTACTCTGCTTGACGTATTTCAGATGAGGATTAAACAGAGGTCCCGCCCCTCCCAGTCCTTAATGATCTCATAGCTCTTCTCATAAGAGTGGAGGTGTTAACCTCGGCCAGTTTTCCTCATTCCGTATTCCATACCCATGAATAATTATATTCTTTCTAATTTCAATTTTCCCTATCCCTTAAGGTAAGTATTTTTCACTTCTTGCCCTAACTAGTCAGTGAGGTGATTGTTGAGAAGCAAAGAGCTACTGCATTTCACACTGAAGAAAATCTCTTCTTCGAGGTGGATGAAGTGATTGCAATGTCATTTGTAAAATATTACGGGATTTCCCAGGATGAAGATGAGATTTTTGGATCAAGTATTTTTTCTTATCACTCATTTTATATCATTTCTTCTCTTGCATGATTTATACCTTTGCTTTTCAACTAATAAATTATCTGTAAAGAACAGGCATAAATTTATGACAAACCTATTACCACCAGCTAAGAAAATGGTGTCTGTCTTAGTTATCTAGTGCTGCTATAACAGAAATACCACAAGTGGGTGATTTTAAGAAACAGAAATTTATTTTCTCACAGTTTAGGAGGCTAGAAGTCCAAATTTAGGGCATCAGCTCAAGGGGAAGGCTTTCTCTCTGTCGGCTCTGGGGCAGGCTTTTGTCTTTGGGTCCTTGGTGATCTTCATATGGTGTGACACCTATCTTCCCCCTTCTCTGCTCGCTTGCTTGTTTAATCTCTTTTATATTTCAAAAGAGATTGACGTAAGACATACATTACACTTATTAACATAATAAAGAAAACCCATTCCCAAATAGGATTACAACCACAGCTATAGGAGTTAGGATCTATAATACGTATTTTTGGTGGACACACTTGAACTCCTAACAGTACCTAAAATGATCTGGCTATCTTTAAGAATGTACAGTAATCACTTACCTAGCGTTTTAAGGCTGGCACTAAAATGCAAGACAGTTGATTCTGTTTTTCAAATCCCTTTATATTCTAGATCTTATCCAAGTATTGAGGGGTTCAGTTTAATGTCAAAATGTACTCGGGGTGGGAGCAAGGAAGTCTGTTTGAAGTGATAATTTAGACAAGGGGCTCTGGACTAGCCAGATAAAAGAAATAAGGAGAAGAGGGTATGGTTTGTGGGTATGATCGAGATGATAACAATACCTAACATTTGTCTTGGGCTTTACAGTTTTAAAGACTCTCAAATATATTATTTCATTTCATTCATTCAAGTGTACCTTCATGAATTCATTCAGCCAAACATATACTATCACCTACCTTGTACTGGTATGAATAAGAAATTTAAGGTACTGTCTCAAAGAGCTCAAAGTCTAGGGAGGAAAGAGATGTATAAACTAATAATTACAACTAAATGTACTAAAAGCTTCCCATAGTAGAAATAAAGACCAAGTATTATGAAAGAATAGTGAGAGAAGGTATTCATTTGAGTTAAACCTTGAAGTATGCTATTCGGATAAAAGTTGGTGGGGGTTCAAGCGTTGCATGAAGGATGGACAATCCAGATTAAAGGGATATTTGTTCAGAGGCAAGAAAGAGCTTGCTGGTCCTGAAGATATGGCTATAGTTTGTCAGGGCTAAAGGCACAAGGGAAGAAGCCTCCATCCGTCAGTCCGCCAGTCCGCCCGCCCATCCGTCCGTCCGTCCGCCCCCTCCCCCGCCCGCCCGTCCGTCTGTCCGTGCGTCCATCCATCAAGAAATAGTTGATCACCTACTTACTATAAGACATGAGGAAGGAGCCAGGAAAACAAAGATAAATAATGCACAGTTCTATCTTTCAAGAAGTTCATAGTCTACTAGAAAAAAGAGACAGAAACAAGTAATTGCTATAGAAGACCTAACAAGTGTAATAATAAAACAACTACTAGGAACTGGGTTGGCACACAGGAGATATCAAACCCTGCTTGGCTGGTGAAGGAAAAGCTTCATAGAGAAGAAAAACCCTGATGAGCTGCATATTGAAGAAAACTCCTGCCAAATAGGTAAGGGGGAATAGGGCAATTACAGCATAGTGACTAGTGTGTGTGAAAAGCCTGTAGGAACAATCAGCATGGGGTACTTAAAGACAGTGTGGCTTTATCCCAGAATCTGTGTGTGTGCTGCAGAACGATGGGAGATGAGGTGGAGGGATGAATGGAGACCAGAAGATCAAGGTGTCTGGATTTTGTGATAAAGGCAAAGGGGAGCGACTGAAAAATTTTTAAGTCGGGGGAAGGAATGTAACCAGATTGGTATTTGGAAAGATCAATCTGGTAGCAATATGGAGGATAGACTAGGCAACAAGACAGTGGAGTGATTCCTGTTTGCAGACTATTGTGATAGCTCAGGTGAAAAATGAGGATGGAATCACAGTGGCAACAAAGGAATAGATAGGAGATGGGTGTATTCAGAGATCTTAGTGAGGTAGTCAGGTCTTATCATATGGGGGAGCAAGGGAGGTAGGAATTTAGGCTAATGTCCAGGTGAATAATTCAGTCATTGCCCAGAATAGAGAAAGCAGCCGGAGGAGTAAACGACGTTAACAGAGTGACAGCAGTGGTGGAGGAGACTCAAGAGCCTGTCTTGGGCAATAAAATGATGGTGTTTATTAAATGATAACAAGAACATTGAAAGTGAAACTCAACAATAAACTGATAAAACAATTATGCTACATATTATCACCATTATTGCATAAAAGAAGAAACTAAAGCATGTTTTCTTTTAGTGATCAAGCACTCAGGGATCCCAACTCCTAGTCTATTATCCTTGTCATTAAACTTAGTCCCCAACTCACAATGGGGTTCAGTTCTGATGCCTCCTTGGTAAGTTGGTTCTGACTATTAAGTTGAATGCCTCATTATTATTATTTTTTTTTAGTTTCCATTATCATTGCCTTTTATTATCAGTATCTTTATAAATCTGATCTTTATTTGTCTTTGGGGTTCGTATGAGAATGGTAACATCAGCAAATTACACGCTATGACATTGTATGTAGTACACATTACTAACGATAAAATGTACAAAAAAAAAGTACAGTTGTAAACGTGGTTCCTCTTAACTTGAATCTGTAGTAAGTTGGGAGCTACCTGTACATTGCACTAGGATGTTATTGTACTTTGTCAGCCATTTCCAACTGTAAATTCCAGGGCCTGGAAGGAAGTACCATGAGGGCAGATTTGTTTTCCCACAGTGCTAGTTCAGGGCCTGATATGGAATACATTCCATGCTAAAACTTGGGAAATCGATCAAGTAACTTGTAAAATGGTTATGCAGATACCAGAATTAGGGAATGCTTACATATGAAACTGATTTATTAAAAGCAGTGTTGAATTGCAATGATTGATTAGTATAAAATTATTTACCAAACAGTAATTAAAAAAAAAAAAAAACCCTCATTGTCTCACTTTCCTGCTGAATTTATTAATTTAAAACCAATGGATATTTGTACAAATAAAGTTACATGGGCTTCTTTATTATTTTATGAGATCAACAACTACTTAAAAGAATTACTAAACTCACCTAGAACTATTCATCTAAAGACCTAAAAATGGTTTTTAATATGTATAATGCAATGTTTAAAAGAAAATAATGAATGTTACTAAAATCAAATGATTATAATCTAATTTACTATAATCTAATTATCATTTAATCTAATCATAATCGAATACATTCAATGTTAATATAATTTAAAAACATGATTCAGGTATATTCCTATACTGCTAATGGCAGCTCCACCTCAACTGAAAAATTCTAAATGGATGCATTGCAATTAATTTCTTTATTTTTTTTAATGTCAAAAATAGAAACAAATAGGAACAATGTACCTTTTGAATGTGCGGCCTACACACTGCCTATGGTCAGAAAAATAGAATTTGTTACTTTAATTAAATATTTACCAGGAACTCTGGTTTCACAAAAACTCAAAACCGTCAATTAGAATGGTGCACTCACATTGATATATTAGTTTATGCCCATATCTGTAGATATTTGCTCTTCTTTTTATAGTATTTATCTTCTGTTATATTATTTTTATGTGTGAAGGCATTACTTTTACGGGGCAGAATTTTCAGTACTAGAGAATATCTGAGAATAAAAAACAATAGAAAAATAATTCAGATCATCACGTGTTTATTTTATTCCTCGCTACAGGTGTTTATTTTATTCCTCGCTATCTACATTTGAACAAGCATTCTCACCCATATTATTTCATTCTCTGACTACTCGGGTTCAATCAGAGATGTTTAATGACATCATAAGAAGAAATGATGTCACTCTTTCAATATTATGACTTAAGTATAGGCTTAAGCAAAAGGAACAGATGGCTGTAAGAGAGAAAACTCTTGTTTAAATTAGACTAAAGCCAAGGTTTGGCTCAGAATTGCAAAGTCTAATTAAAACTTTATTTTAAAATACATTTCACAGTTTATACATCCTGGGCAGAGCTTTTTATCATATGAACTTTCCAGCTGCCACACATCACAAAAGATGTTGTGTTTTTCATGTAAGGCTATACACAGTTCAAGGAATGATGGTATTCAGGAGAGTGAAGATAAATCTCACAGACATGGCAATTCTATTTGTTAAAATGTCACATTTCATGGGAATGGTGTCAGAGTCATAAAAAATTGCTTTAAAAAAAAATTACAAGTGGAAGGTTTTGGTGGGTATAATGTACGGTATAGAAGACACAGCCCCTGCCTTCTTTTGCCCTAACATTGGAAAGGTCTGCCTGTGTTTCTATGTTAAAGACAGCAATTTGGGAATCACAATAAATATCAATTGCCATCATCTACCCGCATAACTTAATTGCATTTTATTCAGCATTATTTATAAATATAAAGAAGTTTTGCTAAATTTCATTTCATTAAACATTTGCCTGGATTTTCTTTTTAATAGGTCCTGCATAGGAGAAAATTCATATTAAGCAATAATGAGGGCTAAAATTTGCATAGGACTTTAAAGGATAAAAACAATTTTATTAACTCCTTTTGATATATGAGCAAACTGAAACTTGGGGGCTTAAGTAACTTGGCCAAAGATTACACAGCAAGGAAGAGCCAGTATCAGAACTTGAAAACAAGTGACCTGACTCCAGTATCCTCTATTTTCCTTTGTTCCATGTGGACAGAAAATATGTATTGAATTAATGGATAGAATAAATATTGTCTATGTCAGCATGAAATTTCAACCTAAAATTTATTCAAGGTTTGTGTTTCTATGTCAGTGAATGCTCTCTACAAATAGACATAGACTTTTATGAAGAATGTATCCAACAGTCACAACAAAGTATACACAAGGGGCCATCATGAATGTTTGTAAAGCATCTAGCTTTTCTTATATTTTCCATCATAGTGATAACAGAAGAATGTCAATGGACATTGTTGTTGTTTCAGGTGCCGTAGAGTCGGTTCCAACTCATAGTGACCCTATAGACAACAGAACGAAACACTGCCTGGTCCTGCATCATCCTCACAATCATTGTTATGCTTGATCCTATTGTTGTAGCCACAGCGTCAATCCATCTCATTGAGGGTCTTTCTCTTTTTCGATGACCCTCTACGCTGTCAAGCATGATATTCTTCTCCAGGGACCGGTTCCTACTGATAACATGTCCAAAGTACGTGAGACCAAGTCTCGTTATCCTTGCTTCTAATGAGCATTCTGGGTGTACTCCTTTCAAGACAGATGTGTTTGTTCTTCTAGCACTCCGTGGTATATTCAGTATTCTTCGCCAACACCACAATTCAAAGGCATCGATTCTTCTTCGGTCTTTCTTATTCATCGTCCAGCTTCCGCATGCATATGAGGTGATTGAAAACATCATGGCTTGGGTCAGGCACACCTTAGTCCTCAAAGTGACAGCTTTGCTTTTTAACACTTGAAAGAGGTTTTTGCAGAAGATTTGCCCAATGTGTTTGATTTTTTGACTGCTGCTTGCATGGGCATTGATTGTGGATCCAAATAAAATGAAATCTTGACAACGTCAAACTTTTCTTTGTTTGTCATGGTGTTGCTTATTGGTCTAGTCATGAGGAATTTTGTTTTCTTTATGTTGAGCTGTAATCCATACTGAAGGCTGTGGTCTTTGATCTTCATCAGTAAGTGCTTCAAGTTCTCTTCATTTTCAGTAAGCAAGGTTGTGTCATATGCATAATGCAGATTGTTAATGAGTCTTTCTCCAATCTCAATACCACATTCTTCATATAGTCCAACTTCTGGGATTATTTGCTCAGCATACAGATTGAATAAGCATGGAGGAAAGATACAACTCTGATGCATACCTTTCCTGACTTTGCACCACGCAGTATTCCCTTGTTCTGTTCAAACACCTGCCTCTTAGTCTAAGTGCAGGTTCTTCATGTGCACAATTAAGTGTTCTGGAATTTCTATTCTTTGCACAACATTATGCACAATTTGTTATGATCCACATAGTCAAATGTCTCTGCATGATTAATAAAATACAAGTAAACATCTTTCTGGTATTCTCTGTTTTCAGCCATGATCCATCTGACATCAACAATAATATCCCTGGTTCCACATCCTCTCTGGAATCCAGCTTGAATTTCTGGCAGTTCCCTGTTGATGTACTGCTGTGATCGCTTCTGAATGATCTTCAGCAAAATTTTACTTGTTTGTGATATTAATGATATTGTTTGATAATTTCCACATTCTGTTGGATCACCTTTCTTTGGAATGGGTATGAATATGCATGTCTTCCAGTCAGTTGGCCAGGTAGTTGTCTTTCAAATTTCTTGGCATAGATGACTGAGTGCTTCCAGCTCTGCATCTGTTTTTTGAAACATCTCAATTGGTATTCCGTCAATTCCTGGAGCCTTGTTTTTTGCCAGTGCCTTCAGTGCAGCTTAGACCTCTTCCTTCAGTACCATAGGTTCTTGATCATAGGCTACTCCCTGAAATGATTGAACATTGGCCAGTTCTTTTTGATACAGTGATTCCTTCCACCTTCTTCTGAGGTTTCCTGTGATGTCTAATATTTTCCCCATAGAATCCTTCAATATTGCAACCCGAGGCTTGAATTTTTTCTTCAGTTTTTTCAGCTTGAGAAATCTCGAGTGTGTTCTTCCCTTTTGGTTTTCTAACTCCAGGTCTTTGCACATTTTATTATAATACTTTACTTTGTCTCCTCGAGCCACCCTTTGAAATCATCTGTTCACCTCTTTTACTTTATCATTTCTTCCTTTCACTTTAGCTACTGAATATTCAAAAGCAAGTTTCAGAGTCTCTTCTGACATTCTTTTGGTCTTTTCTTTCTTTCCTGTCTTTTTAATGACCTCTTGCTTTCTTCATGTATGATGTCCTTGATGTCATTCCACAACTCGTCTGGTCTTTGGTCATTAGTGTTCAATGTATCAAATCTGTTCTTTAGATGGTCTTTAAATTCAGGTGGAATATACTCAAGGTTGTACTTTAGTTCTCATGGACTTGTTCTAATTTACTTCAACTTCAATCTGAACTTTTGTATGAGCAATCCATGGTCTGTTCCACAGTTGGCCGCTGGCTGTGTGCTCACTGATGACATTGAGCTTTTCCATTGTCTTTTTCCACAGATGTAGTGGATTTGATTCCTGTGCTTTCCACCTGGTGAGGTCCACTTGTAGGGCTGCCATTTATGTTGTTGAAAAAAGTTATTTGCAATGAAGAAGTCACTGGTCTTGCAAAACACATGTATGTGATCTCCAGCGTTGTTTCTATCACCAAGGCCATATTTTCCAACTACCAGTCCTTCTTGTTTGTTTCCAACTTTCACATTCCAATAACCTGTAATTATCAGTGCATCTTGATTGCATGTTTGACCAATTTCAGACTGCAGACGTTGGTAAAAATCTTCAATTTCTTCTTTTTTGGCCTTATTGATTGTTGTGTAAATTTGAATAATAATCGTATTAACTGGTCTTCTTTGTAAAATAAGACAGCATTGTACCTTAGGCTAGATCTTGAAATGTTCTTTTTGACAATGAATGCAGTGCTATTCCTCTTCAATTTGTCATTCCCTGAATAGTAGACAGTATGATTGTCTGATTCAAAATGGTCAATACCAGTCCATTTCAGCTCGCTAATGCCTAGGGTATTGAAGTTTATGCCTTTAATTTTTGATGATATCCAGTTTTCCTAGATTCATACCTCATACATTCTACATTCTGATTATTAATGGCTGTTTGCAGCTGTTTCTTCTCATTTTGAGTAGTGCCATGTCAGCGAATGAAGGTCCCAAAAGCTTGTCTCCACCCATGTCATTAAGGTCAACTTTACTTCAAGGAGGCAGCTCTTCCTCCGTCATCTTTTGAGTGCTTGCCAACCCGAGGGGCTCGTCTTCCAGCACTGTATCAGACAATGTTCCACTGCTATTCATAAGGTTTTTACCAGCCAAGTTTTCAGAAGTAGACTGCCAGGTCCTTCTTCTTAGTTTGTCAGCCTGGAAGCTTAGCTGAAACCTGTCCACCAAGGATGACCCTGCTGGTATTTGAAGTGGACATTAGTAACAGGAAAAAAGGAAGTGTTATTAGTAAATATTTTTTTATTAAAAATTCCTGCTTGCTTATCAGACCTCTACTTTGTTGCCTGAACTACTTTCTTTAATATCTTTATGGTTGGACCTATGCCAATATGACGATAATGAGTTGTTTTTGAATTATGTACGCAATGTACATACTACACAAGGCATATTCATTCCTCTCTATGCATACTATACACTATGTACATAATGCGTGCACACACATAATCCTAGTAACACACTGTTAACAAATACAACACAGTATTCACAAGATTCTAAATGTTAAAAACCACTTCACATCCATAACATTCCAATCATTCTTTTTTTAAAAAACGCTACCAACCAAAACCAAATCCATTGTCCTGGAGTCAATTCTGACTCATAGCAACCCTATAGGAAGGAGCAGAACTGCCCCATAGGGTTTCCAAGGAGCTGCTGATGGATTGGAACTGCCGACCTTTTTTGGTTAGCGGCCAAGCTCTTAACTCTATGCCACCAGGCTCCAAAACTGCTACCAGACTATTAAATATATAAAGATGTGTCACTCAGTTCAGTTTGCTAATCATTTGCCTGGAATCATTTTGAATTATTTCATATTAATTCACTAGTGTTCATAGGAATTAAAAGTGTACAATTCCAAGGATGACAGATAATTGTTTCTGTGATATTTCAAAGATATTCTTAAGGTTAAGAGTCACTGTAATTATAATTCAATGATCATGTTGAAAGAAGAGAACGGGTCATGCTCCTTGCTACATCCTAGTGTCTGGCCTAAGGTAATTAGGCACCCAATAAAAATTTGTTGAATGAATGGATGAATGAATGAATGAATAAGGTGATATACTGTCTCACTTCATCTAATTAAGAACATGAAAAAATATATCAAAAATTGTATCAAAATTATACCCTTCCAAGAGTTGTGTGAATATAACATGAGAGGTCAAAGGAAAAGAGAATAAACGCATTAGCCTATTCTCTGTGCTTTCCTCTTCTTTTACAAACCTTCGGGTCAAATTCTTTCAGCTTCTACAGGGAGCAAAGGGAATGATGTGTTATTGTTCTACACTTAATTTTCATTGTGTCCCTCATCAAACTCTAGGCCCTGGGGATTTCCAACAAGCCCTTTGACTTGTTAAATAGATAACCAGGTTTAAAAAAAAAAAAAAAAATTAGGCATAGTACCTGTGTGTTGCCCTCCAGGGAACTCAAAAATTTAATCAGTGAATAGTTAGTGCCCAAATACCTTCCAGGCATGTGCTTTACCCAGCTTTTGTCAGTAATGAAATAATTTTGTTGTCATAAAAATACAGCTACTCTAATAGCATATTAAGGATAAAACCTCCTGGAAGATGAATTGTACAAAGAGCATCTGTGGGTGTTTACTTCATTCACGTATAGGTTGTATGGACCAGGGGCACAGGCAGTGTTGTGATTACCCACCACCTAGAAATGTGGAGTTTTAACAGGTTGTAAAATTACAATAAATGATTAAAGGCATAAGGCCTTTGTGGATTAAAAGCCCAAACACGAATGCTTAAGCACTGGTGCTGTTTTCAAATAAATGTTGACTTTGGGTGATTATAACTGTCAAGAGCAACCCCTTATAATGTTCCCTGGGGTTAAATTCACAGCAGCCAGCGGGCACTTCAATAGGCACATATTTCTTATAGGGAACAGATGGTTAAGGGAGGGCCTAGACGCAGAAGCAGATTTATCTTGTCAGGCTGTTATCTCTAGGTAAATGACCTTAAGCAGGTCACAAAGAGTCACATGACAACCGTGCGGTTCAGAGGTCTCCTGAGGTGATGGCCTTTCATTGTCTCTTCCCTCTCAGGGTTCCAACTGCCCCCTTTGGGGAGGCATATAGCAGTGTTTTGTTTTTGTCTTTGTTATAGTGTGTGTGTGTGTTAAGGTAAAATCTCTTACGCATGAATCCTAGTGAATGAAGATTGATACACTTTCAAAAAATATTTCATTTGCTTCAGTCAACGAAGCAATGATTGTGGACATACTTGAATATTTTATTTTTGTATTGTCAAGTGATAGGAATATTACTTCTAAGGAGGAAAGTGAAAGGACTTTTACAGAGAGTCAAGCCTGAGCTTCAGTCTTGCTGGAGAGCCCCCAGTATTGTCAAAGGGGCCAGAGGGCTGAGCCACCACCTTGGCTTGTCGCCTCGCAACCACAATAGCCTGTGGGGTCAGAACCTTCTCCTTTATGTCCAAAAAGCATGGTGGAAGAAATGAAATGATTTTTCTGTTTTCTTTTCTCCTGGAGGCCTTGTTTTTGGGATGCTCTGCTTTTTTGTATCCTTTGTGCATTTTGTTGCATGAAATACATGCCCTTTGTGATGTGTCCCCATTACAGAAAACTGAAGTCCTTGCCCTTTTAGTGCAGATCCAATTGTGTGCACAGCCCAGCACACCTCAGAGAGTCTGTGAAAGGCTGACCTAGTCCAACTTCAGCCCAGCAACTGTCTTGCTGTGAACAGTCACATCAAAAAGCTAACCTTACCTGTACCTGCCTCCATGATTATTTTTTTCTGTTACTTTATTTGGTTTGTTTTTTCAAATGCACTACTTTTCCAAAGTCATTTTCCCCAGTTGCCTCTCCAGTGAAATGTCTATACATCCACATATTTCTTTTTCAGGCACTGGAACCCTGAATAATCCATAAAATAGGTACAGAATTGGTGAGTTCTCTAGAAATGTTCTTTCTAGGATGTTTAGAATTTGATGTGAGATCAACTACTCCATTCAACCCCTAACCACTCCAGAGAGGTGAATGGAAATCAAAACTAATGCAAATCAGGTGACACACATTTACTGTTTAAAAAAAAAATATGTATATAAGTATACGTTGTTTGTTGTTAGGTGCTGTAGAGTCAGTGTCAACTCATTGTGATCCTATGCACAACAGAACGAAGCACTGCCTGGTCCTGTGCCATCCTCACAGTTGTTGCTGTGTTTGAGCCCATTGCTGCAGCAACTGTGTCATCCATCTCATTGAGAGTCTTCCTCTTTTTTGCTGACCCTCTACTTTACCAAGCATGATGTCCTTCTTCAGGGATTGATCCCTCCTGATAATATGTCCAAAATATGTAAGATGAAGTCTCACCATCCTCACTTCTAAGGAGCATTCTGGCTGTACTTCTTCCAAGACAGATTTGTTCATTCTTCCGGCAATCCACGGTAGAGTCAGTGTTCATCACCAATATATGTATATATATACACATGTATATATAACACTAAGATAAAATAAACATAATATTTACTTAAATTTACATATTGTAAAGTTATGAGCAAGGAAGTAGTACTGTGTTAGAAGTTAAAGTTTATTCCATAATCTCCAATGAAACCTTAGTTTCTATTTATGCCAAGCATAATTTTGTAACCCACATACAGACATGTCTAAGCATAAACAGATAAGGATAGAAAGATTCTTCTTGAGCCAAGTTCAAGCAGTATAGCAGGCTAAATGTTCACAGAAAACCTTTTCAGAGCAACTTATTGCCACTAAGTTGATTCAGACTCATAGTGACCCTATAGGACAGAGTAGAACTTCCTCATAGAGTTTCTAAGGCTGTACTCTTAAGCAGACTACGGTATCTTTTTTCTGTAGAGTGGCTAGTGGATAGAAGACCTTTTGGTTAGCAGCTGAGCACTTAACCACTGTGCAACCAGGGCTCCTCTTTCTAGCATACAAAAAAAAACCAAACCCATTGCCGTTGAGTTGATTCTGACTCATAGCAATCCTATATATATAAAAAAAAAAAAAACCAAACCCAGTGCCGTTGAGTCGATTCTGACTCCTAGCGACCCTATAGGATAGAGTAGAACTGCCCCATAGAGTTTCCAAGGAGCGCCTGGTGGATTTGAACTGCCAACCCTTTGGTTAGCAGCTGTAGCACTTAACCACTACACCACCAGGGTTTCCAGCAATCCTACAGTACATGTATAATGCTGGGTAGAATTAAAGAGAAAAAAGTCTATTTTTCAGTGTTCGGTTGAGCTGGTGAGAAAGTAAAGGACTTGCTCAGGGACCATAACAAGCAAACAAAGAGCAGCAATAAGGAAACCCTGGTGGCGTAGTGGTTAAGTGATATGTCTGTTAACCAAATGGTCATCAGTTCGAATCCATCAGGCACTCCTTGGAAACTCTATGGAGCAGTTCTACTCTGTCCTATAGGGTTGCTATGAGTTGGAATCGACTCGACGGCAGTGGGTGAGTAGAGAACTAGAGCTAGGGGAATATCACATGATCCCTGCATTTTAATGGACCGAATAAGTCAGAGACTGGGCTCCAACAGTGGGGGATCAGATTGAAGATAGCTCCTCCTCCAGGACATTAAGCAGCAACCCCCTCAGTCAACGATAACACTCTCAATGAATGAACTAGCTAAAACTTGGCCCACAGAGACAGTCTATGGAAATTGTATATTGATCTCAGCCTTGTCTTCTGGTAAAATAGGGGTGGGTTGAGAAAAATTCTCCCTTGAGAATCCATAACCACAGCCTGCATTTATTTAGTTTTAGAGCCAGAATTCATAGCACTCATGTGGCTCTAAGCCCCTCAAGTAAAAAGTTTAGTTTAAGGTTATTCTAGCTTGGTAGTGCCTACTAGAAACAAACAAAATAAAAAACAAAAAATGGTGGGAAAAAACTCAGCCTGGAACTCAATAATTTTCAAGGAATCTAAAAAAACCCTAAAACACAAGAAAACAAGGTCATACGAATGAGAGCCAGCATAACCAATAAATGATAAAATCAGAGTGAAAATAGTAGAATTTGTATTTATCAATTATAAGCTATAACACTGTTCAATATTTTTTAAAGGTTGAATTGAAAACACATTGAAGAAAAAAAGAAATAATCAAAATTGCCCAAGCAGATTTGAAAAGTAACCGAAGAGATTTTATATAAATGTAAAAAGCATAGTTATGAATATTATAAACCAAACTGATAGACTAAACAACAGAGTTTTCCTGCTGGAGAGAATAATAAACAGGAAGAAAGAACAGCTCAAAGATACAAATGGATAAAATAGGAAAGACATGTTAAGAGACACGGAGGACAGGTAAAAAAAAAAATGTGAATGGACCAATATTTAAAGAAACAATGCTGAGATTTTACAAAAATGATGAAAGACACATCCTCACATTCAGAATCCAAAGAATCCCAAGCATCTTCAATAAAAATAGATTCACTCTGAGATAAATCAGAGTAAACATGCAGAATACCAAAAACAAAGATTTAAATTAAAAAGCAGCCAGAAAGCAAAGACACATTACTTCAAAGGAAGGACAATTAGACTTTGAGCTGACTTATCAACAGCAATAATGTATGTCAGTTGTAAATGGAATGTCTTCAAAGTGCTTAGAAAAAATAGAAATATCTATTATAAATTATCTATTCTATAAAAACCCTGGTGGCATAGTGGTTAAGTGCTACAGCTGCTAACCAAAGGGTCAGCAGTTCAAATCCACCACGCACTCCTTGGAAACTCTATGGGGGCAGTTCTACTCAGTCCTATAGGGTCACTTTGAGTCGGAATCAACTCGACGGCACTGGGTTTTCTGTTTTTTTTGGATTCTATAAATTATATTTCACAAATGAAGAAATAAAGAGGTTTTCATAAAACAAAACCTACGTATTTACTATCAACACAGACCCTCACTAAAGAAACTCCAAATGTTGTACCTCAGAAAAAGGGAAAAGAATTCCAGAAAGAAGATCTGAGATGCAAAAGAGAATGGTGAGCAAAGAAAACAGCAAACAGAAAGGTTAATCTAAATATATGTTTTATAACAAAATAATGTCTGATCATTGGGATTAAAAAAAAAATTAAGTAGACCTAACAACCTAAGGATGTTAGTGCCTATAACTCAGGTGGGAAATAATTGGAGTTGAAGGGTTCTAAGTTCCTTGTATTTTTAGGAAGGATGGTAAAAAAAGCTTGTTAGTTTTAAAATTTGGTAAGTTAAATATATATGTTAAATTTTCTATTTTAACCATTGAAAGAAGAATGTGTATGCCTTACAAAGAAGGGGAAAAATAGAATAAAGGAGAAAAAATAAAAAGAAATAAAAAAGGTTAAGAAGAACAATGACAAAAAGAAAAAGTGGAACAAATATACCAGTAAACACAATCAATATAAATGAACTGAATTTTCCATTTAAAAGATAGAGAAAATCTGGCTTGGTAAAACACAAAACTTAATCTCATGCTGCTTATGTGAGACACATCTAAAACATAAGGATTCTGGAAGATGGAAAGTAAAATATGGGGGAAAAAATGTAAGGGCAATACTAGCTCAAAAAGACTGGTGTAGTTACATTAATATCTGATTTAAAATATATAAATCGAAAGTTAAAAGATGTACAAGAAGAAGCTAAAAATCCACTGTGACAAATTTTAACATACTCCCCTCAGTACCAACAGATTGAGCAGTCAAAAAGATCAGTAAGAATGTAGAATATCTGAAAACCGTGATTAACAATTGTAGCTTACTGTACATATATAGAACAGTTATATAATAATCGTAGAACACAATCTTTTTTCTCTAAATTTTATTAATTTTGTTGTTGAGAATATTCACAGCAAAACATGCACCAGTTCAACAGTTTCTATATGTACAATTTGGTGACATTGATTATGTTCTTCGAGTTGTGCAACCATTCTCACCCTCCTTTTCTGAGTTGTTCCTCCCTCATTAACATAAACTCACTGCCCCCTAAGGTTCCTATGTAATCTTTCGAGTTGCTGTTGTCAGTTTGATCCCATATAGATAATTCTTAAAATAGCATAATGCTTAAGGCAGACAATTTTTACTAGATAAACTAAGCTGTTGTTCTGCTTTAAGATGGCATCAGGGAATATTTTTGGTTTAAGGTTTAAAGATTATCTCAGGGCAATAGTTTCAGGGATTCATCCATCCTTCATAGCTTCAGAAAGTCTAGAGTCCATGAGAATTTGAAATTCTCTTTGGCGTTTTCCCCTTTTGATCAGGATTCTTCTATGGAATCTTTGATCAAAATGTTCAGTAATGGTAGCCGGGCACCATCTAGTTCTTCTGGTCTCATGGCAAAATAGGCAGTTGTTCATGGAGGCAATTAGCCACACATTTCATATCCTCCTTCTATTCCTGATTGTCCTTCTCCTGCTGCTCCAGGTGAATAGACACCAATTGTTGTGCCTTAGATCGCTACTTGCAAGATTTTAAGACACCAGGAACTACGCAACAAACTAGGAGGTAGAACAGAAGCACTAAACACGTGATTAGACCAATTAACTGGCATATCCCGTGAAACTATGACACTAAACCTCCAAACCAGGGAACCAAATCCCATGAGGTCTTTGGTTGTACATAAGCAGCCTCAGCAACTACTCTTGTTGTTGTTGTAAATATATCTATCACACAGTTTTTGCCAATTCAACTTTTTATACGTGCTCAACTTATTGTCAGCAATTAAAATAATTGGCTGTGCAACTCTGCTCTTAATCAAAATAAGATTTTTCCATCACTGTTGTTGTTGTTCCAACTCATAGTGACCCTATGCACAACAGATAGAAACACTGCCCAGTCCTGTGCCATCCTTACAGTCGTTGCTATGCTTGAGCTCATTGTTGTAGTTACTGTGTGAATCCATCTCATTGAGGGTCTTCATTTTTTCTGCTGACTGTACTTTGCCAAGCATGATGTCCTCCAGGGACTGATCCTTCCTGACAACATGTCCAAATATGTAAGACGCAGTCTCGCCATCCTTGCGTCTAAGGAGTATTCTGGTTGTACTTCTTCCAAGACAGATTTGTTTGTTCTTTTGGCAGTCCGTGGTATATTCAATATTCTTTGCCAGCACCACAAGGCGTCAATTATTCTTTGGTCTTCCTTATTCATTGTCCAGCTTTCACATGCATATGATGCGATGAAAATACCATGGCTTGGGTCAGGCACATCTTAGTCTTCAAGGTGGCATCTTTGTGCAATGCAATGCGTCTTTTGATTTCTTGACTGCTGCTTCCATGGATGTTGATTGTGGATCCAAGTAAAATGAAATCCTTGATAACTTCAATCTTTTCTCCATTTATTATGATGTTGCTTATTGGTCCAGTTGTGAGGATTTTTGTTTTCTTTATGTTGAGGCGTAATCCATACCGAACGCTGTGGATTTATCAGTAAGCGCTTAAAGCCTTCTTCACTTTCAGGAAGCAAGGTTATGTCATCTGCACAACACAGGTTAATGAGTCTTCCTCCAATCCTGATGCCCCGTTCTTCTTCATATAGTCCAGTTTCTCGTACTATTTTCTCAGCATACATATTGAATAGGTATGGTGAAAGGATACAACCCTGAGGCACACCTTTCCTGGCTTTAAACCACTTGGTATCCCCTTGTTCTGTCCAAACAACTGCCTCTTGATCTATATACAGGTTCCTCATGAGCACAATTAAGTGTTCTGGAATTCCCACTCTTTGCAATGTCATCCATAATTTGTTATGATCCATACAGTTGAATGCCTTTGCATAGCCAATAAAACACAAGTAAACATCCTTCTGGTATTCTCTGCTTTCAGCCAGGATCCATCACTGTTCACCCCCCTCTTCTCCCCCTCCCTCTCACCCACACTAACCACTAATAAATCTTGTTTTCTATACATTTGCCTTTTGTTTTCTTTTTATATGAGCAAGGTCATACGATAGTTGTCCTTTTGTGATTGGCTTATTTTGCTCTCATAATGTCTTTAAGCTGTAGCAGGTATCAAGACTTCATTTCTTTTACTGGCTGAGTATTATTGCCTTGTAAATATGTACCACATTTTGTTTATCCAATCATCTGTTAACAGGCATTTAGGATGTTTCCACCTTTTCGCTATTGTGAATAGTCCTGAAATGAATACTGGTGTACAAGCCTCTGAGTCTCTCTTTCAAGTCTTTTGGGTATATACCTAGGAGTGGAATTGCTGGGTCATATGGTTTTTCTATTTTTAGGTTTTTAAGGAATTGCCACACTGTTTTCCACAACGGCTGTACCATTTTGCGTACCCACTAGCAATGTTTAAGGGTTCCAATTTCCTCTCATCCTTGCTGTTCATTATTTTCTGTTTTGTTTCTCTTAGCCATTCTAGTGGGAGTGTAATCATATCTCATTGTGGTTTTAACTTGCATCTCTCTGATGGCTAATGATTCTGAGCATCTTTTCAAGAGTTTGGTGGCTATTTGAATGTCTTCTTTGGTGAAATATCTATTGAAGTTCCTCTACCCATTTTGTGATTAGGTTGTTTGTCTTTTTGTTAAGTTGTCAAAATTTTATATGTTTTTGTTATTCGATTCTTGTCAGATATATGGTTTCGAAGATACACTCCCAGTTGGTAGCTTGTCTTTCCTTTCTTTTTGGTAAAGTATTTTGATGAACAGAAGTTTTTAAAATTTTTACGAGGTCCCATTTATTTACTTTGTCTTTTGCTATTTGTGCTTCTGTTATTACATTAGATAATCCGTTGTTGAAAGCTAGACCTGACAGCATTGCCCTGCTTGTTCTTTAGAGAATTTTATGATTTTAGTTTGCACATTTAGGTCCTTAATACATTTTGAATTTGTTTTTATGTATAGTATGAGGCATGGACTCTGTTTCATTTTTCTGCATGTGGAAATCCAACTTTCCAGCACCATTTATTTTATTATTATTATTGTACTGTAGATGAAGGTTTACAGAAGAAACTAGCTTCTCATTGAACAGTACACATACTGTTTTATGACATTGGCTAACAACCCTATGACGTGTCAACACTCTGCCTTCTCAACCTTGGGTTCCTTGTTACCAGCTTTCCTGTCCCCTCCTGCCTCCTAGTCCTTGCCCCTCGGCTGGTATGCCCCTTTTGTCTCATTTTCTTTTATAGGCCTGTCTAATCTTTGGCTGAAGGGTGAACCTCAGGCGTGACTTCATTACTGAGCTTAAAGGGTGTTTGAAGGCCTTGGGATTTCTCCAGTCTCCGTCAGGCCAATAAATCTGGTCTTTGTGAGTTAGAATTTTGTTCTACATTTTTCTCCAGCTGTGTCCAGGACCTTCTATTGTGATCCCTCTCAGGGCAGTCAGTGGTGGTAGCCAGGCACCATATAATTGTACTGGACTCAATCTTGTGGAGGCCATGGTAGTTGTGGTCCATTAGTTCTTTGGACTAATCTTTCCCTTGTATCTTTAGTTTTCTTCATTCTCCCTTGATCCTGAAGGGATGATACCATTGGAGTATCCTAGATGGCCTCTCACAGGCCTTTAAAATCCCAGATTCTAGCACGATTTATTGAACAGAGTCTTCTTTCCCCAGGGAATGGACTTAGTATCCTTGTCAAAAATCAGTTGACCACAGATGTGTGGGTTTATTTCTGCACTCTCAATTCTATTCCATTGGTCTATGTGTCTATTGTTATTGGTCTATGTATTTATTATTATACTAGTACTAGGCTGTTTTGATTACCATAGCTACATTGTTGTTAGGTGCCGTCGAGTTGGTGCCGACTCATAGGAACCAAATGTATAACAGAGTGAACACTGCCCAGTCCTGTGCCATCCTCACAATCATTGTTATGCTTGAGCCCATTTTTGTGACCACTGTGTCAATCCATCTCTTTTTTGCTGACCCTCTGCTTTACCAAGCATGATGTCCTTCTCCAGGGACTGGTCCCTTCTGATAAAACATCCAAAGTATGTGAGATGGAGTCATGTCATCCTTGCTTCTAAGGAGCATTCTGGCTATACTTGTTCCAAAATAGATTTGTTCATTATTTTGGCAGTTCACGGCATATTCAATATCCTTTGCCAACACCACAATTCAAAGGCATTAATTCTTCTTCAGTCTTCCTTATTCATTGTCCAGCTTTTGCATGCCTATGAGGTGACTGAAAACACCATGGCTTGAGTGAGGCACACCTTGGACTTTAAGGTGACATCTTTGCTTTTTAACACTTCGAAAAGGTCTATTGCAGCAGATTTGCCCAATGCAATGCATCATTTGATTTCTTGACTGCTGCTTCCATGGGCGTTGATTGGGGAGCCAAGTAAAATGAAATCTTTGCTTGACAACTTCAAACTTTTCTCCATTTTTCACGATGTTACTTATTGGTCCAGTTGTGAGGATTTTTGTTTTCTCTGTGTTGAGGTGTAATCCATATTGAAGGCTGTAGTCTTTGATCTTCATCAGTAAGTGCTTCGAGTTCTTTCACTTTCAACTAGCAAGGTTGTGTTATCTGCATATCACAGGTTTTTAATGAATCTTCCTTCAATCTTGATGCCCCATTCTTCTTCATATAATTCAGCTTCTCGGATTATTTGCTTAGCATGTAGATTGAATAAGTATGGTGAAAGGATACAACCCTGATGCACACCCTTCCTGACTCTAAACCACACAGTATCCCCTTGTTCTGTTCTAAAGACTGCTTCTTGATATATGTACAGGTTCCTCATGAGGATAATGAAGTGCTCTGTAATTCCTACTCTTCACAATGTTAATCATAATTTGTTATGATCCACACAGTCAAATGCCTTTGCATATTCAATAAACCACAAGTAAACATCTTTCAGATATTCTCTGCTATTAGCCAGTATCCATTCGACATCAGCAATGATATCCCTTGTTCCATGTCCTCTTCTGAGTCTGGCTTGAATTTCCAGCAGTTCCCTGTCAATGTACCGGTGCAACCACTTTTGAATACTCCGCAGCAAAATTTTGCTTGCATGTGATATTAATGATATAGTTCAATAATTTCCACATTTGGTTAGATCACCTTTCTTTGGAATAGGCACAAATATGGATCTCTTCCAGTCAATTGGCTGGGTAGCTTTCTTCCAAATTTCTTGGCATAGATGAGTGAGCACCTCCAGCACTGCATCCATTTGTTGAAACATCTCAATTGGTATTCTGTCAATTCCTGGATCCTTATTTTTTGCCAATGCCTTCAGTGCAGCTTGGACCTCTTCCTTCAGTACCATTGGTTCCTGATCATGTGTTACCTCCTGAAATGGTTGAAGGTCGACCAGTTCTTTTTGGTGTAGTGACTCTGTGTATACAGTGAGTTTTAAAATCAGGAATTGTGAGTCCTCCTACTTTGTTCCTCTCTTTCAACATTGTTTTAGCTATTTGGGGCCTCTTGCCATTCCATATAAAGTTAAAAATTGGTTTTTCATTTTCTGTAAAGAAGTTCTCAGCATTTTGATCAGGATTAGGTTGAATCTATAGTTCACTTTGGGTAGTACTGACATCTTAACAATATTAAGTCTTTCAATACATGAATATGAAGCAGTTTTCCATTTATTTAAGTCTTCTTTAATCTCTTTCAGCAGTGTTTCATAGTTTACATTATATAAGTCCTTCATGTTTCTGCTTAGATTTATTTGTAGGTATTTTATTCTCTTAGATGCTATTGTAAATTGAATTATTTCCCAAATTTCCCTTTCCAATTTCTCATTGCTGGTATATAGAACCCCAGCTTTGTTTGTTGACCTTGTACCCTGCAACTTTGCTAAATTCCTCTCTTAGCTCTAGGAGTTTTCTTGTGCACACTTTGTTATTTTCTATACGTAGGATCATATCATCTATGAAAAAAGATATTTTTACTTCTTCTTTTCTAATCTGGATACCTTTTATTTCTTTTTCTTGTCTTCTCTGGCTAGGAGAACACAATCTCTTTAAGAACCTGAGGAATATTTATAAGATTTGAGAATATGTATTGTCTAACTCTATGTATGATATACTTCACAATATTTAAAAAGTATTAAAAACAAATCATTCTTACTGATTTAAAGATACTACATGTATTCTATACCACACAAGATAATATCACTATATCTTTATTTTCAATTCAAATGAAGCTACCCAAGATCTCACACCAAATGGCAGAGCTAAGATATAAACTCAGGTCTTTCTGGGTCCAAAGATTTCAGCCTTCCCACTATAATGCACCTCCTCTGTGACAAATATCTAGAAGCACTCCTTAATTTACCAGTATAATCAGAAGAATTCTGAAGAAAGTCCAAGTGTTGATCTTGATAGCAACCCAGTTTTCAGAATAATTGCCTTTACCTTGCTGTTCCTCACTTTTTCCATTAATGCTGGCTTCTCTGTTCTGTCACAAGTATAACTTTTTTATTTTTTCTGTACCTCAGGACTTTACAATATTTCTATTAAATAGAAGTACTTTCCCAATACATCTGGTAGGATTATTAGTTTATTAAATAACAGAATGTTAGGTCTGCTGATCAGGATTTATCAGTCTGTTAATATGGCTTTACTCCAATATGCAAGATAGAAGTAAATGTAATATAATACTAAATTCATTGCTGTTGAGTCAATTCTGACTCATAGTTACCCAACAGGACAGAGAAGAACTGCCCCATAGGGTTTCCAAGGAGCTGCTGGTAGATTTGAACTGTTGACATTTTGGTTGGCAGTCAAGCTTTTAGCCACTGAGCCACCAGGGCTCCTAATACAGTCTCATTAAACCAAAAAAAACCAACCCCCCTGCTGTCAAGTTGATCCCGACTCATAGCAACCCTTTAGGACAGTGTAGAACTGCGCCATATGGTTTCCAAGGATGGCTGGTGAATTCAAACTGCCAACCTTTTGGTTAGCAGCCAAGCTCTTAACAGGTATGCCACCAGGACTCCTCATTTTGTACTGTGTTAATTCCTTAATACATTAACTAAAGGCTAATGACTAATGTAAGCGACATTATTAGGCTTATTCATAAAATTCACAGCAACCAATGTCAGTTTATATAGTCGATTGTTTTTCTAGCCCCTAAACATCTAATGGCAACCCTGGTGGCATAGTGGTTAAGAGCTACGGCTGCTAACTAAAAGGTCAGCAGTTCAAATCCACCAGGTGCTCCTTGGAAACTAACTGTATGGAGCAGTTCTACTCTGTCCTATAGGGTTACTATGAGTTGGAATTGAGTCAATAGCAATGGGTTTGATTTTTTTTTTTTTTTTTGGTTTATACATCTAATACAATATGTAGCAGGTTGAATGGTGGCCTGTGAAAAGATATGTGTATTCTAAAGCCTAGAACCTGTGAATGTGACCTTATTTGGAAAAAGGGTCTTTGCAGATGCAATTAGATTAAGGATTTTGAAATGAAATCATCCAGGATTAGAATGGGCCCTAAATCTAATGACAAATCCTTATAAAAGAAGAGAATGGGAAACAGACACAGAGACACAGGGGAGAAGACGGGGCAGAGATTGGAGTTATGCACCCACAGGCCGAAGAATGCCTAGAGTCACCAGAAATTGGAAGAGGCGAGGCAAGATTTTCCCCAAGAGCCTTTGGAGGAGCATGACCCTGCCAATACCTTAAATTTGGAATTCTGGTCTCCACAAATGTGAGGGAAAAAATGTCTGTTGTTTTAAGCTACCCATGTTGTTGTAATTTGCTACAGTACACATAGGTAACTTATATACAATACCACCAAGAAAATGCTATACATATTGCTACTATTTTTTAACATTACATTTTCTAAAATTCAGATGATTTAAACCATAAGTCACAACAAGTGGCAGAACATGGACATTTGTATTTGTGGTTTGCTTCTCAGGATGAAACTCTTCACTTTCCCTTTCCTGTATATTTGCAGAAAAATTTATCAGTCTAACTGCAAGAACAGGGCATCAGGATTGGAGGAAGACTCATTAACAACCTTAAATATGCAGATGATATAACTGTGCTTGCTGAAAGTGAAGAGGGCTTGAAGCACTTACTGAAGAAGATCAGACTACAGCCTTCAGTATGGATTATATATCAACATAAAGAAAACAAAAATCCTCATAACTTGACCAATAAGCAACACCATGAAAAATGGAGAAAAGATCGAAGTTGTAAAGGATTTCATTTTACTTGGCTCCACAGTCAACGCCCATGGAAGCAGCAGTCAAGGAATCAAATGATGCATTGTGTTGGGCAAATCTGCTGCAAAAGACTTCTTTAAAGTGTTAAAGAGCTAAGATGTCACCTTGAAGACTAAGGTGCGCCTGACTCAATCCATGGTGTTTTCAATTGCCTCATATGCATGTGAAAGCTGGACAATGAATAAGGGAGACCAAAGAAGAATTGACGCCTTTGAATTATGGTGTTGGTGAATATTGAACACCATGGACTGCCAAAAGAATGAACAAATCTGTCTTGGAAAAAGTACAGCCAGAATGCTCCTTAGAAGCAAGGATGGCAAGACTATATCTCACATACTTTGGACATGTTATCAGAAGGGATCAGTTCCTGGAAAAGGACACCATAAATGGTAAAGTAGAGAATCAGTAAAAAAGAGGAAGATCCTCAACAAGATGGATTGACACAGTGGCTACAACGATGGGCTCAGGTATAACAATGATTGTGAGGATGGTGCAAGATTGGGCAATGTTTTGTTCTGTTGTACATAGGGTCACTATGAGTTGACACCTAACAACAATAACAACTACGAGAATTGGCAGTTACTGTGATATCACACCCTGAGATAAAGAAGTAAAGTAGAAGTGACACTTACTATGAAGGGTTATGAGAAATTAAATGTCTTATGCAAAATATCTAGGATACTATCTGACACAGAGTAAAGGCAAGTAAATGACAGCAATGACTTTTATATCAGTTGTAACACCTTATAAATACTGTCTTCCAGGTAGTTAGTGGCTCTTTCTGGGTGACCAGCATTTTACTGATCTGATTGCTGATGATTTTGTTTATTTGTTCATCCACCCTATCATCTGGTAACCAGTTGCTGCCAAGAGTTGGAATTGACAACAAATAAGAACAACCAGTTGCTGTCAAGTCAATTCTGACTCACGTATGCAGAGTAGAACTGCACTATTGTGTTTTCATGGCTGTGACCTTTCGGAAGCAGATTGCCAGGACTTTCTTCTGACTTGCCTGCGGGTGGATTTGATAATCGACACTAATTTGTAAGGCAGTTTGGCTTACCTATCAAGGTGTGACATAACTGTTTTAGAAATGTCTGCACCTGCTTCTTGCAATACTCGGATAATCTGAAATGGTGCACTTGGATTTCTTCCAGGATGAATAATAACAGGACAGCCAAGCTGAGCCTGGGCCTGAGCTGTTGCCTGAAGAACTTTTCTTTCACTCGCAGTCAAAGGCCAGGAGCAACCAATTTCCCCAATAACACCACACTTGATATTGGTTCCATCAGCTCCATGTAGGATTTCATTAATAAGGACATCAGTAAGCTAAGGAATAATAAGAATAAAAATATTTTCAGACAGTGGAATTTATCAACTTAAACCCACTACAGCATGTGAATGAATTTATAAATTTAGTCATTCATTTAAAAAAATATATTCAACATTTATTCAATTATATTGGTCAGTGGAAAAGGCATTGTGCTAGCCAAATTTCAAATTCAACAAGGAATTCTAAATAAAAAATTCTTTAAGATTGACTGTTTAAAGAGAAATTCATGGCTTAGGAAGCTGTAGGAAAAAATAAAAATAACCTAAGGAATAAGAAACAACAAATTGAGTGCCTGGATAACATAACCAAACATTTTGATCAAAGATTCTATAGAAGAATATTGATCAAAAGGAGAAAATCCAGAAAAGAATTTCAAATTCTCATGGAATCCAGACTTTCTGGAGCCATTCAGGCTGGATGAACCATGGAGACTATTGTACTGAGATAATTTTTAAAACTTAAACCAAAAATATTCCCTGAAGCCTTCTTTAACCAAACAACAGTTTAGCTTAACTAATACAAAATGTCTGCCTTAAGCATTATGCTCTTTTAAGAACAATTTACATGGGATCAAAGTGACAACAGCAATGAGAAAGTCTGGATAGGAATCTTAAGGGGCAGTGAGTATGCTAATGGAAGAGGAACAACTAAGAAAAGGAGGGTGAGAACGGATGGGCACCTTGAAGAATATAATCATTACATTCTTTTTTCCACATGTCAATTGTACACGTAGAAACAGTTAAATTGGTACATATTTTGCTGTGCATATTCCCAACAACAACAACAACAAAGTATCATTCATGTTGAGAAGAAAACTTAAGATGTAACCTGGGGAGCATTTAAAACATATTAAGACTGTCCTTATGTCTATGTCAACTGTATCAAGGAATTCTTTAATTCTGTCTTACTTATTCAGTCCTTTACCCAATATAAAAAAAATTTTTTTTTCCAATATAGCGTAGAAAATTCATAGCACACAATATTAATATTACACTTTTTGGCTCATATGTATATTTACTGCTAAGAGTGGTCAGAAGAATGTGTAATCCCTAACATTGGGATAGTTTTCAAATAACATATATAAAAAAGTAAAATCCTCCTGAATAGAAAAAAAATAGATACAATTTTGAAATTCAAAGTATTTCAAATTATTTAATGGAGCCTATGCAAAGTCAGTCTAGGAAACACTGGTGGCATAGTGGTTAAAGTGATACGGCTGCTAACCAAAGGGTCGGCAGTTCGAATCCACCAGGTGCTCCTTGGAAGCTTTACACGGCAGTTCTACTCTGTTCTATAGGGTCTCTATGAGTTGGAATCGACTCGACTGCACTGGGTTTGGTTTTTTGGTTCTAATGCAAAGACTGCAGCTGATCTTCTATGCCTAACATATAGGCACTGGAATATACATATACAATTTAATATAGACTGGAATATACATATATACATAAAGGAACATACATATGTATATACATACATATAAGTAATATAAACTGGAATATATATATATGTACAAGGAATACACGTGTATATACATACATATATGTATAAACATATAATTAGACACGTGTGTACAGAAAGAGAGCACACACAAGTGCAAACAAGCATTGGGGCTTATTCTTTTTGTCTCTACAAGATTTACTTTCTTCTGCCCATTCGTGTTTCATTTCATATTGTGACAAAAACAGGGGAATGGGGTTCCTTCCACCCCTCCTGATTTGTAAAAGGAGAAGGAAACATATTCACAAACGTGCCAAGTCTATGCCTGCCAGGCTTCACCCTACAGTGAATTTATATTGCTGGTTATTACAAAATCCAGAGAAAAAAACTGAGGTTACAGAATTGAAGGATGTAAAGGAAAACTGAGGTTTATAAACAGACAGCAGCACCACGCCGGAGCTCTGACGCAATATATACAAATCTAAACATTATGTTGAGCTTTTCAGTGGCTGCCGCATTGAGATCTTGTTCCTTGACACTCTAAAAAAAAAAAAAATTATCGATTTGGGTCCCAATTGGCAGATATCTTTGCTACCTAGCAAATTTATGTAGCATGCCCAGCTACCTCTGAGCCAATGACACTTACAAATATGGATGAAGTCTAGGGATAATTCAGGGTCTGAAATTCAAGCTATTCTGAATTTATACACCAAAAAACAAACAAATGAAAACAGTTGCTCTCAAGTCAACCATGACTCCTAGAGAGCCCACATGTGTCAGAGTAGAACTGTGATCCCTAGGATTTTCAATGGCTGATATTTCGGAAGTAGATCACCAGGCTATTCTTCTGAGGCACCTGCGTCTGTGTGGACTTGAGCTGTTGATCTTCTGGCTACGAGCCAAGCACATTAACTGTTTGTACAACCCAGAGATGAATTTATACATAAATTTCTGAAGGAATTTAGGGTTTTTTTTTTTTTTTACCTGCTCTATTGACATTGCTCTAGTCTCTGAAGAGTGTGTTGCATCCACATAAAACCCAGCTCCAGAGATGATGTGGACACTGGTCTCCTCAGCTAACCACTTCAACGTTTGCACGTTTCGGCTAATTCCAGAGGTCGTGTTCTCCACCAAAGCCCCTCCACCCTTGGCCTTAAAATACAACAATTCTTCCTTTATGGCTTCTGTCTCCTGATTCAGCTGAAGGTTCTCTTTGTGGGAATAAGGATTTTGCTGAATCCAAAATAGATTTTTCATCATAATAGTTTCCTTAGACGTAGCTTCGTGGCATGGAGGAGGAGGGTAGTAACAGCAGTCAAAGGTCATTGTCAAGTGTTCATGGGTCAGGGTGCGACCTAGATTGCTTGGCTCCACAAGGCCCAGCACAGTCTGCACTTTGCCACTTAAGGAGGACATTTCTGAGTGGCACTAGGGGGTCCTCTAAAGCAAGTGTTTTCTGGAAAAAAGAAAACTATAGTGAGAAAATAGAGCACACACATAAATCCTATCCATGGGGAGCGTGAGGCTGTGAACATATACCTGTGCAGGGAAGAGAATCAATGGCATTAGAGATATGATCTCACTTATCATCCTGCCAAAGTCAGAGTCTGTCCCTTGTAAATTGTTGAAGCTCTCTGTGCTCTAAGTGACACGTGTGCTGTTAGCATCGCCCCCTCCGCTTCCACTGGGGCTCCTCTGCCGGATTTAATCCCAACCTCACCCACTGGAAATGTATCTTGATATTCAGTTCACATTTTTCTTTCACTCAATTTTATTTCATTAGTCATAGCTCTGCTTTCCTGGATAATACAATAATAATTTTCACTTAAAAAAAAAAACTATAATAGATAATTTATATCAAAACTCACCACATATCAGAGGTATTTTACTTGCCATTTTTCAGCTAAATTAAATATACTGAGGTTGCTAATCATTCCACTATTCGTTCACTATTGAAGTGGACAAAATTGTGTTGAAGCCCTACCGTGTGCCACAAGTCAGAGATATAAAGGAGCATAAGACAAGATCCTTGGCATTGACAATTTTACAGATTTTGCTCCATCGAACAACTGAAGGGAGCACACCTGGGTTTAAATAAAGAAAAAAAAAAAAAAACACCTTACCACGCTAGATGTTTTATTTTGAGTAGGGCACATGTTGGTGAAAAATATTGAATATACTGTGGACTGCCAGAAGAACTAACACATCAGTCTTACAAAAAAATACAACCAGAAAGCTCCTTAGAAGAAAAGACAGAGAGAGTTTAACTAACTTACTTTGGACACATCATCAGGAAAGACCAATTGCTAGAAAAGGACATCATGTCCGATAAAGTAAATGGTCAGAGAAAATGAAGGAAACCCTCAGTCAGATGGGACTGACACAAAGCCACAACAATGGACTGAGACATACCCACAGTCCGGAAGCTGGCACAGAGCTAGGCAATGGTTTGTTCTGTTATACGTAAGGTCACCACGAATTGGAGCCAACTCCGTGGCTACTGACAACAACGATGGGCACTCAGCCAGAAACACATTTAAAAATACTTAAAAGCAAAAATTCTCAGTCATAATGAAAGCAGCTATGGTTAAAAAAAATAATTTTGTTGCGTTTTTGGTGAACGTTTACACAGCAAGTTAGGTTCTCATTTAACAATTTCTATACATATTTGTTCAGTGACATTGGATATATTTTTCACAACATGACAGCTCGTTATTTCCATTCTGGTTGTTCTGTTTCCCTTAATTTTGCTTCCCTGATCTCACTTATCTTTTCATCTTTGGTCTAGGGAAAACGTTTACTCTTTGGTTTCATTTAGGTGATTTTGAGGGACTAGTAGTCATGGGTGATATTATTTATTTTATGAGCCAATTTGTCATTTGGCTGAAAGGTGACCTCTGGGAGTGGTTTGAATTCCAAGTTTAAAAGGTATTCCAGGGCAATAATCTCGGGGGTTCATCTAGTCTCTACTGGTCCAATAAGTCTGGGGAGTAACTATGATTTATTGAGGCTTAACTCTGTTGTCTCTAAAAAGAGTAAATACCACTCTTTTTATCCTTTATTTACTTTCATTTGTAATACAAAGTATTCCCCAAGTTTCTGTTAGTGTCAGCAAGAACTCCAATTTTAGCAATTTCTTTTGAAAATGTATTTCCTCCATGAAGAGATGTGCTTGTCAAGAAAAAGGCACCGAAGAAGGTGGAGAAGACAAACGCCTGTTGGCCAAGAGCAAAACTATTGCTGGAAACAGCGTTCATGTAGAGCCCAGCTGGACAAGCTCAGACGACAGGGAAAAATACTGCTAGGAACTGAATAAAAGAGTGTCTTACAAGGCTTCCAAATTGCTTCTTCAAAAGATGTTCTGGATTTGTTATTTTTCCCAGAAGCCCTTTGAAGGCCTCTAACTTTCTGTGCATCAGTTTTCTCATCTGTAAATGAGAATCCATAGGTTTGTAAGAATTAAATTACCTTAGACATCATAGGTAAAAATACCTTAAAAAGTGTTTGGGACATAGTACAATTCAACAAGTAGTAGTTTTGCTATGCTAATCCCAGGAAAGATTATATATTACCTAGGATATTTCTTGTCAGAGGAAATGGTTGATTAGATGAGATGATCTGGGGCAGCAATGGGCAAGGGACAGGGGTCTAGGTGGGTATAGTGTACACATAAGGCAATGTCTTAGTCATCTAGTGCTGCTACAACAGAAATAATGCAAGTAGATGGCTCTGTATAACAAAGAGAAATTTATTTTCTCACAGTCTGAGTAGGTTACAAATCCAAATTCAGGGTGTCGGCTCCAGGGGAAGGCTTTCTCTCTCTGTTGGCTCTGGAGGAAGGTCCTTGTCCTCAATCTTCCTCTGGTTGAGGAGCTTCTCAGGCACAGGGACCCCATGTCCAAAGGATGCGCTCTGCTTCTGGTGCTGCTTTCTTGGTGGTATGAGGTCCCCAACTCTCTGCTTGGTTCCCTCTCCTTTTATCTCTTGAGAGATAAAAGGCTGTGCAGCCCACACCCCAGGGAAACTCCCTTTACCTTAGATGAGAGAGGTAACCTGAATAAGGGTAGTGTTACAATCCCACTCTAATCCTCTTAACGTAAAAGTAAAATCACAAATTGGAGGACAACCATACTTGGCCTAACCAAGTTGATACACAGATTTTGGGGGGGACATAATTCAATCCATGACAGGCAAGGTGAGAACAAAGTCAGAGGTCAGAGAAAGGGGACCACTGAGTCATAGGCCAATTTACACCAAGCCACCACAATTATCTCAAACTTAGGAGTCTGAGACATAGTGGCCCACAATTCATGAATGATGGATTTAGACTTCTTTGACAGAGAACTTTAGGACTTGTGGCTAGTATGCCATTGCTTTGGACTTGATAGTGCTCTTCTGCAAGTCAAGTTGGCAACATCTAAACAATTCACAAGGTGGACAAGATGAAAGCAGATGGCATCTGTTCAGAGGATCACTACAGAGCTGCCAGTCACTATACAGGGTGATATTTCTCATTGATGATGTCTACGAACTCACAGTCTAATGTTTTATTCCTTGTTCCTAAGTGGAGGGGATATGTAGCTAGTTTCTTCAGCTGATGAAATCACGTACCATTAGTAAGAGGTTCAATCTTTCATAGGGGTTACTTTGCTGTATCCTTCATTCTGGCTGATGGCCTTACAGATGTGTTCCAGAGAGTCACCCAAAAAAACCCACTGCCGTCAAGTTGATTCCAACTCACAGCGACCCTATAGGACAGAGTAGAACTGCCCCATAGAGTTTCCAAGGAGCACCAGGTGGATTGGAACTGCTGACCTTTTGGCACTATGCCACCAGTTTCCCAGAGAATCACAGGGTGACAGAAACTTATATAAATTGTTAAAACACTATTACTTTTACTAGGTAAATAAAAACTGCATATTTAATTAATGTATGTTTGAAAGAACAACATTGGTAAGTTTCAAGCTTATAAATTATGAATGTTTGTGAAAAAAATCACTTAAGAAATGTCACCTCTTCTGGGAAATTTCCCTAATGCTCTCTGGCTGAATTAGTTGGTGCTTCCTATGGTAACACACAACATAACCTACACTTGGAGGTTGAGAAAAGACTAAAGAACAAGCTGTAGCCAAACACTACTCTAAGCTGGACTATGTCTGCTCACGAGATTGTGTATGTATCTAGAATTCATGGTTCTATGCAGTTAGGAGGAACCCTGGTGGCACAGTTGTTGAGCACTCAGCCGCTAACCAAAAGATCGGCCATTCAAACCTACCAGCTGCTCACAGGAATGAGAGCTGCAGCATATGACCGTGCAGAAAGAAGTGGTCTCCAACAACAGGCAGGCTGTAGGCACTCTGCGGAGCATCCATTGGAAGCTTCAGCAATACACGTACCTGCACAGAAGCTAGTGGGGAAAGGGGTATCTGGGGCTATAAACACTTTGACAAAAGATTTGCCTTACTTCAAATGTGAGCTTTGAGTAGTCAGAGACAGGACACTCTGCGATTACTATTACGGCTTGGTCAAAGGAAACAGCACTTCTAATTTCAATGAGTATAGAATCAAAGAAGAGCATGTGACTTACAGGAAAAAAAAAAAAAAAAAGGAAAGAGAAGAGGAAGAGAATCAGAGAACAGTACTGCAGCACTAAGTCAGAGACCAGGGACAATAAATAGGGTTTGTCTTTGGGAAAAAAAAATCATAATAACTGCTTGATAAAATACATAAAGGTTGTTCATTTCAATTAAGCTTATGATTGACTTCACACTGTTCAGAAGTAAATGCATTTTTTATATTCAGTTAAAAAAAAAAGCCAAATGAATAGAGTAGATGGAATCTCCTGGTTGACAATTTCAGTCAATATTCTGGCATATTGGATGGGCATTCTGAAAATGCCCCATCTCATAGAATGAAGTCTTGAAAGAATATTAATGAATTCCAACTTTCTGAATTCACTTGTAAATTTGTAAAATGGGATAACATCTACTTCCTCAGAGTTTTGCCTAGACGAAGTCCATGAATATATGTAAAAGCTTGCAAATGTTAATGTTATAATACAATATGTCAGTGTTATAATTTAAGAAAAGATAGTCCTCTCTTTGCCAAGAAAAGTTTTCTATTAATAAAAATCATACTCTAGTAGCAATGTCATCAGTTATATCTTATTGCCATCTCTAAGATCTAAAAAGGTCTATAAAAAAAGGTCTGTACTGGTAAGTAAATCTTCATGTAATTCTATGATGAGCAATTATATTTTTCAGCTTCATTCATTCATTTGCTCAAGCATGCATTTATTTAATATCTACTGTGCACTGGGGATACAATAATGAGAAGAGGGACAGGATATAGGCCCTGCTGAAATCTCTTTTCTATGGTGGGGAAAAGGACAATAAACAATTAAATAAAATACGGTTGATAAGATAACTTCAAACAGAGGTAAATGCTATGAAGAAAATAAAAATAGTACAACAGAGTGTGTCTGGGACAAGGGGAGGGACTATTTTGAATGTGCTGGTTAAAAACAAAACAAAAATAATCTAATGAACAGAAAATCAGTTTGCTGGAAGCCAATTTTCCAATTAGAAAGAACAAATTGTCTAATTATTAAAAAATTGAGTGAGGTGGGTAGAGTGAGGGTAGTTTTAGTTTCACTGAGGTTTTTCACAGCTATTTCATCCTGGTCATTATACTTAACGTTTTCTCTGCCTATCTACCTTGAATATCCTTTTCGGTCATATTTCACATTTCAGGGGGTAGAACTTTTGGAATCCTCAATATTTTAGATGGAATGAATGGGGTTTCCTTCAAACATAGCATACCGACCTCCCTGTTGTAGCACCTGGTCCCAGACCTGATGTCAAGTACTTGTCTTATGATCTGAAATGTAATGGTCATTTGACAAATTGATTTTTGGTGAAGTGGTTTTCAATTCACTTCCCCAGCTTCTCTGACAACTGTTATAAGGTCTAATCCTCATAATAAACCCCTTGTTCCATATCACTTACAATTGTTTTGTCCCCCAGATCAAATCTTAGCCACTAAAAAATGGGAAGGCATTTGAAGGCTTTCTACTGGGGAAGATATGAACTGAGGAGCCTGGCAGCCATGGGGAGAATGGACTAGAGCAGGGCCAGTGTGCCTGCAAAACAGACTGGCAGGGTATTGCTGTAATCCAGAAAAGTCCGGTGGTGGGTTGATCTGAGATGACACCAGTGGAGATGGTGAGGAAGCAGAAGCAGTAAGAGGCAGAGCAGATGGAACGTGCTAACTGGACTTGTTGGTACTATAACAGTATTCCCAAGTAAATGGACTCCTCCAGAAAACAGTGCAGTCTCGTCTGAATGTGTCAGCTTTCTATTCTTTATGGGACACATCACACAGTGTGGCAGCACTTTATAAACACTGCATTTAAAGCTGACATTTGATTTGTGACAAGATATTTTCAAAACTGCATAATATTTTTTAAAGCTTGTTTAAATATTTCCGTCATGTACAGGTTCAACCCTGCTACATGTCTTCTCTCAAACGGCATTGATCTGGGCACTGGGCATCAAGTACCACAAGGAGTCCCTCCTGGTACGCAGTCACCACATTTCTACTTCACAGGTATTTATGGTTCAATGGTTCTACTGCATGTAGATTTTCAACCTTTAATATTAAACACTGTCAAAAAATCAGTGAGCATGCCTGACTAAAGAGAAAGAAATCCAACCACTTCAGTACACAGAGCAATAATGGGACCCAGCAAGTTCTTCACACTGTGACATAAATAAAACAAAACCTCTCAGAGATGCAAACATGCAGCTTGTGTCTTGTATTCAGGGAAAAAAGGTGGGTTGCGTTCCCAAGCTTTAACATTTGTTCTTCATCCTCCACTAGATGAAGAAAGTAGGAGAGACAACCTGAGAACATGTCCAAATTCAAAAAACAAGTATGAGGAGTACGGCAGAGATGTACTCAGGAAGTGACACTTGTAGAAAAAAGGCTTCCACATACTGTCTGCCTGGAGGACAGCCCCTCTTCTGGATCAGCACAGGCCTTCTCCATTCAGAGCTCCTTGAGGCCAGCGGCTCATCACTTCCTTCAGGCAACCGTTGGGCTGCTTGACCGAAGGGACCAGGCTGGTGACTTCACTGACTCATTGGCCCTTCAAGTCACACACTCTGTGGACCTTAGTAACTAGTACTACTGGCTTCTTAAATTTGATATCTGTTTAGTTAACATACTGAAAACATTTTCTTGTTAAAATGGGAAGGACTGAAGGAGGAGTGGGAGGGGCAGAGGGAGGAAGGAAGACAGAAAGAAGGAAGGAAGGTAGAAAGGAAGAGAAGGAAGAGAAGTAGGAAGGAAGGTGGGAAAAAAGGAAGCAAGTGAGTAAGGAAGGGAAGGAAGAGGGAAGGAAGAAAGGAAGGTAGGAAGGAAGGAAGGAAAAGAGGGAGGGAGGGCGGGAAGAAGGAAGGGAGGGAGGAAGGAAGGAAAGAAAAAAAGTAAACAGTATCTCTACTCAGTTAAAAATGCAATGTTACTGCTTACTATAGTGACACCCTAGAGTTCAGAGGGACAAGTGCAATATTGATGTCAAAACACTGCTTGCAAAACTGACCTTTATGTTTCTAAATTTGAAAAACTGAGATCTCATCTCAGCCCTTCTCCTTTCCAGAAGAAGGTTCCAAAACTCAGTGCTGCGAGAATGTTTGACGAACATTTTTGATTTTGCTATGGAACATACTAGTCTGAGAGTGAAAACATACACCAAGTTACTGTGCCAGTTGTAACCTCTTTTTCTTCATAAAGAACTTCCCACATTGTAGCTAGTTCTCAGCTTTTAATAGAGGGAATTTTCTGCTGCATGGATTCCTCGGAATAGGTTGTCTCCCGGAAACAGTAATATTTTGAGCAAAATGTATAGCTGGTCCTTACTGTATTTGGTCATTAAAGAGCTTAAAATTTGTGCTATTTTTAAATCCTGGCAAACCAAAATTAATGCTTTAAATGTATAAAATATCAATATTCCTCACACAATTTCATTGGGAAGGCTAGATTTCTTGAGGTGGCTTAGTCTAGTTGGAAGAGCCGTGGGTTCAGGGTCAAGGGCTCTTGGTTGTTCCTCTAAAAAGCTGTGTGACTTTGGTCAAGTAACTTAACCACTCTGAGCCTGCTTCCCATCTGTGAAATAAAAGGGTTGGATGAGATGACTTCCAGACGACACTATGCTTCTAAGATACCCTTTAAGACCTACCCTTACAGACATTCTGTAGATCATTTGCTATCAAAGAAGGCTGCACTTTAAGAACAGTTTTTAAAAGGTATATTTTACATACCTATGCAGGCACACATGAGAGAGAGCAAGAAGAGAGAAAATGAAAAAAAAGTGGGGGGAGCGAAGGAAGGAAGGGAGGGAATAAATTTCAGGTCCTTTTAAGTTTAAAGGAGTCCCTGGGTGATGCAAACGGTTAACACTCAGCTGCTAACCAAAAGGTTGGAGGTTTGAGTCCATGTAGAGATACCTCAGAAGAAAGGCCTGGCAACTTGGTTCTGAAAAATTAGCTACTGAAATCCCTATGGAGCACAGCTTCATTCTGACACCCGTGGGGTCATCATGTCAGAGTCGACTCCACGGCAACCGTTTTTTTGTTTACTCTTTCTGAACTTAAAAGAGAACTCTAGGAGGAACGAGTGGTTTGAAAAGATCCTGGACTTGGAGTCCTGGCTCTGATGTTTCTTAGCTGTGTGACTGGAAAATTTAAAAAGTTATGAGGTAGCTTCCTCACTTGAAAACTGGAATAAAATGTGCCTGATATACTACATTAAATTTGAAATGAAAAGCAAATACGATATCTAAAAGCACTGCTTAAATGATAAAGCACTACGCAATGTTCAGAATTATCATTGTGTTCCAAACTTTGAATTGTTTTCCAAGTAGTTGCTGAGTATCCTTAGACAAATGAACCTAACCTTGTTCTTTAACAAATCTTTAACCATAGGGGGCTGAAGTTTATAAATCAAATTGAGGCTCTAATTTGCTTATAAATGAATTCCTTCACTTGAGGCTTGTGATTGTTAAAAGTAGATTGACTGCCGCGATTGACATCACAACTCATTAGGCTTTTGGATATGACCCACCAAAGTGGTTACAGCTACAGGAGGTCCTCGTTATCCATGGATAACTGGTTCTGGAAAATGCCTTTTTAAAGGAATGTGCTTAATACAGTGTGTTAGCGCATCTCCAAAGATGGCCTTCAAAGAACCATGCCTTCCAATATTCACATTCTAGTGCAGCCCCTTCCACACTCAACCTGAGCTGGCCCTGTGACTCACTTTGTTGTTGTTGTTGTGTGCCATGAATGGATTGCAACTCATAGTCACCCTACATGACAAAGTAGAACTGCCCCATAGAGTTCCTTAGGCTGTAATCTTTACAGGAGCAGACCGCCAGGTCTTTTCTCCCATGGAGCCACTGAGTTGGTTCAAACCATCGACCTTTCGGTTAGCAGCCAAGTGCTTAGCCAGGGCATCTTGTGACTCACTTTAACCAAAAGAATATGGCGGCATCCAAACCTTTGGGAGCACTGGCAGCTTCTGCTTTTGGAAAGACCATGTGGAGAAGCCTTGTGGTAAAGGAGAGGCCCTGAGACTACGTGGAGAGAGAGAAGCCCAGCCATCCCACTGTCCCCATGGAACTCAGTTTTGCAGCCACCTTGAAAAGGGGCCAGGCAAGCAAGTGAGCCATCGTGGACACTCTTGTCCATCCAAGACCCCAGACGTTTGCAGGTCCAGCTACAGCCAACCCAGCTGAGCCTGGCCAACCCACAGAATTATGACAATAAGAAAAATGGTTGTTGTTTGAAGCCAGTAAGTTTTGGGGTGGTTTCTTAAAAAGCAACAGATAGTCAAATATACAGAGACCAAAACTGAGTAAGAAGTCATTTTTTTAAACTCTTGATTCATACTTTAAATTAGAAAAATAAATATTACAAAAATAAGTCATGATTACAAATATGTCCCAATTCTCTGAATGGAGAATGAATTCGGTGTTGGGTATATTTTTTGGGAGGGACTTGTTGTTGCCATCAAGTTCAGCCTGACTCATGGTGACTTTGTGTATAACAGAATGAAACATTGCCCGGTTTTGTGCTAGCTTCATGATCATTATACATAGGATTTTCGTTGGCTAATTTTTGGAAGTAGATTGTCAGGACTTTCTTCCTCATCTGTCTTGGTCTCGAAGCTCTGGTGAAAACTGTCCACTATGGGTGATCCTGTGGCATAGCTTCCAGCATCAAAGCAATGTGAAGGCCACCACAGTATGACAAACTGGCAGGTGGGTGGGAAGAAGGGAGCAAGAGGTATAATGTTATGGCAAAGTTATGTGACAGAATGCTAGAGCATTCTTTACCTGACTTTTCCACTGTAGTGATGAAAAAGTTTATTTTTGCAAAAAAATTTTGGAAGACTTTTTTTTTCTTTAACCAAGGTTCTCTTTCAATCAGTTGATATGCAACTTATTCTCTTTTGAAGGGCTTATTCTGATATTATCCATGTCGATATCTCGACTTCAGTGGTGATGGGGTCTAAGTTTGCCACATTCCCATTTGGCTTTGTGTGTATTTTAGCATTTCTTCAACATCACTTTCATTACTTCATGATGAATTAATTGCATTTTTAAAAAAGTTTTCATTATATTACACATTTTTGATATTTAGAGTAATTTTGAAATCGAATTTAGAAATTAAAAGAGGTTGGGATGTCTGGCAGGAACAGAAACAAATATTAAGGAATGCTTGAATGGGAACAAATTTTTGATTGGTCAGTTCATTAGTGCATAGATGTGGTTTATCTAAGTGGCTTGTTAACTGTGAGGGCTCAAAATGAATGTACATGTAACAAAATCCTAGTACATACCACACTACACTGAGCTGATCTATTTGGAGATTTCACTCCATGAGCCTATGTGCTCCGTGTGGGGAGGGTCTCTCTTTTATCCCCTATAATTATGCATTTGGGGTGCATCTGTGAACTTAAACTGAACTGAACAGAGAGAAGGAAAGTAATCAGTTTATACCTTAATTTAAGAATGTATAAAAAAGCCAAAATTTTTGTTCCAAAATGAATAAAGATTTTTTATAGAAATTGTGGTTAAGTTCAAAATTTTTCCTTTTCCTAAAGTTCACAAGTGGATTGGCACATAATATGTAGAACTATTCCCCAAATCCCATTAAATTAGAATATCCTACAAATAATTATTTTTGTTTTCTATATAAACAAATGTGATAGTCTAGTTTAAATTATGCCTTCTTAGTGATAAATGAAATAGTGATAAAGTGACACAGTGGCTGCAACAAAGACTCCAACATAGCAACTACTGTGAGGATGACACAGGACGGGGCAGCGTTTCACTCTGTTGTACACAGGGTTGCTACGAGTTGAAGCCGACTCAACAGCACCTAACAACAATAACATTGATGAATGAAGACAGCAGGTGTTGAGTACCAAAATTCTCACACCTACAAACTACACATAAAGCATGATGTATTTATTTTTTTATAATTTCCTGAGGATACAACATAATAGAAGACTGCCCAAATTCCAAATACCAAAATAACTAAGGAACTTAACTTACCCTGCTCACACAGGAAACATCAAATCACCACTTGTTGTTTTTCATAAATAAAAATCTAGCTTTACACTTCAAGAAAAGTAAACATACCAACTTTAGTATAACCAGCTAGCTGTATAAAAAGTTTTCCATTTTAAATGACCACCTCAGAAGTAGTCACCTTGAGAGGGCCCAATAGAAAGCATCATTTGGGAGGCAGTTAAAATGAATGAGGCCAGTTCATTGGCTGGCTTGTAAAATATAAACCAGATCGCAGTGAGCATGGTGGTCTGAGAGACTTCCCATACACAAACCAGGCTGGCAGAGGGCAATTTTGTCCAACTCTTCTGCAAAGCAGTTTAGCAATACGTATCCAGGGTCTGAAAAATGTTATTTTACTGTTGGGAATGTGTCCTAAGGAAATATTTAGTCATGTGTAAAAGAATATTTATGTTCAAAGATTTCATTTAGAACAGCGACCAAAATGTCTTATAATACGGAACTGCTTACATATATGATGGGATATTATGCAGCCATTCAAATGATGCTTTCAAAGAGTATTTAATGATATAGGAAAATGTTCTTATTAGAACATGTGAAAAGCAAACTGCAAAACTGGAGCCGAAGTATGAAAACAAATTTATGGTGAGTATATGTATCTGTGGGGCAGTTCTACTTTGTCCTATAGGGTCGCTATGAGTCAGAATCGACTCGACAGCAGTGGGTTTTTTTTTTGGGGGGGGGATGGGGTTTGGTATGTATCAACATACATGCAGAACTTAACTAGAAATACTAAAATGTTATGTTTGTCTTTGGGTAGTAAGAGGGAAGATAGATAATATTTTTCTTCATTATAATTTAATGTATTTTCCAGCTTTTATGTTTATGTATTACTTTTTTAATCAGTAAAATGTTATAGGAAAAGATGAACGTTAGCAGAGTAAAGCAATCAGATGCCTTTACTAATGCCACTTGTAAAAATAATGTAGGTATTGAATCCCCCAAACGAGAAGACACAGACAAGCAAACATTTATGAGCTCAAGAGCTATTTCAGATTCTTATTTTCACAGAGTCGCTAATTGCCAGTTCCGTCTGAGATTTGATACTGTTTTTATGCAAATATTTCAGCTCAAATTACATGCCTTTTCGGTGGCTATGGTTCACTTTGATTAAATTCAAGCTGTTTCACCAAGTTATTAACTGACTGTTCTAGACTCTGGTGGAAGTCTTGGAGACCAACAACAATCCTGGAAAAGGTTTAGCGGCTTGGGTAATTCTTACCACAGGGAAGCAGCACAGGGATCAAGACCCTAGTGAAGGACTTTCCTACGTGTGGCTGGGAGTGGGGTTTGGAGGTTATCAAGGAGAGTTCCATAGGAAAGTGTTAGGATTTATAATGCATGGGTCAGGATTTATTCGTTAAGTGAAAGGAGAAGTATTAAGCAAAAAAAAAAAAAAAAAGAAATAGTAAGGGTAAACCATATAAGGATATAACCATAAAAAATCCTTTTCTAAGGAGGGTTAATAGCCTTTGGCAAATTAGCAAAAAAACAAAAAGGTGAAATAAAAGCCATTTTCATAGATTTAGAAAATATTTATTGAGCATCTAGTAAGTGGAAGACCCCGTGCTAGGCAGGTAGGGCCTATGGGAGATGCAAGGATAAATGAGAAAGAATCTCCTGCCCTCACTTGGAGATCAGGAACCAATAGAGATGTCTTTTGTTCAAGCTACCATTTACTAGAAGTCCCTGGGTGCTTGGCTGCTGACCAAAAAGTTGGAGGTTCAAGTCCACCCAGAGGTGCCTTGGAAGAAAATTCTGGAGATCCACTTTCAAAAAATCAGCCATTGAAAACCCTACCTATGGACACAGCTCTATTCTGGCACACATGGGGTCACCATGAGTCGGCACTGACTCGTGGCAATAGGCACTAGTACCACTTACTAAGCTCTTACTATGTGTCAGGAGCTGCTCAAAGCATTTTACGTACAGTTCAGTGCTCAACTGCTAGCCAAAAGGTTAGTGGGTTGAACCTACCCAGAGACGCCTTGGAAGAAAGGACTGAAGGTCTGCTCCCAAAAGGCCACAGCCTTGAAAACCCTATAGAACAATTCTACTCTGTATACCTGGCATCACCATGAGGTGAGACCTACTTGGCAGCAACTAACAAGAGCAATAGCATTCTCCCTAAAACGCTGCTGGTTTGATGGTGCATGAGGAAAGCAAGGCCAAGAAAAGTTAAGAAACTTGTCTAGAGCCACATGGATGGAAAGTTGTGCAATTTGATCCTGGGTCTGCTTAAGAATGCCACATATTAAATATAAATAGCACTTCACAGAGGGTTTTGTGATGATTAAGCAAACCGGTTTAGCCTGAGATTAAAATAACTAACCTTATTCTATAATTGGAGCTGTGGTTGCATAGTGGTTAAGAGCTTGGCTGCTAACCAAAAAGTTGCCGTTCGAATCCACCAGCCACTCCTTGGAAACCCTATGGGGCAGTTCTTCTCTGTCCTATAGGGTTGCTGTAAGCGGGAATCGACTGGATGGCAATGGGTTTGATCTTGGTTCTTTTATTCTATAATTACTACGCACCAAGCTTGGCACTCAGCAATGTTCATGGGTCACCACATTTAGTCTTCAGACAGAATTTAAATGTCCATCTTCTTTCTATTTTCTTTGACACTACCATCTACCCAACTGCCTATGTAAAAAACCTTAGGTTTCATCTAAGACTCTCACCTCAACCATATCCATCTGGTTTCTAAATCCAGTAAATTCCACCACTTTAATAGCTCTATAATTCATCTTTTCTTCTTCTAGTCACCGCCTTTGTTTGAACCACTATCGTCTTTTTGATGGATTACTGGAAGAGCTTCTAAACATGTTTCCCTCCTTTCTAATCCACCTTCACCAAGCCATGTTTTTTTTCTCAACTTCCCTAAATCTTCACAGTCCAGGCTCTCGGAAGACAGTAAGCATGTCCTTTTAGCTTATTCTTCTGCACTCGGCACATACTATATATATACGTTGTTGTTGTTAGCTCTCATTGAGTCAATTATGACTCATGGTGATCTTATGTACAACAGAACAAAACGCTGGCTGGTCCTGTGTCATCCTCACTTTCACCAGCATGTCTGAGTTCATCACTGTGGTGGTTGTACCAATCCATCTCACCAAAGGTCTTTCACACTATCTTTGGCCCTCTACTTCACTGAACATGACGTCCTCCTCTAGCAATTGATTCCTCCTGATGATGTGTCCAAAGTAAACAAGTCAAACAATGTTCTGTTGTGATCCATAAGGTTTTCTTTGGCTAATTTTTGAAAGTAGATCCCCAGGCCTTTCTTCCTAATCTGTCTCAGTCTGGAAGCTCTGCTGAATCCTGTCCACCATGGTTGACCCTGCTGGTATTTGAAATACCTGTGGCATAGTTTCTACTGTCATAGCAACATGCGAGTCACCACAGTACAACAAACTGACAGGCTAGTGGTAGATATGTGTATACATACGTTTATTTATTTTTTCTAACTTTCCCTTACTAAATTAAAGACTCTTTTTTTTTTAATTGTGCTTTAGATGAAGGTTTACAGAGCAAATTAGCTCCTCATTAAACAATTAATACACATATTGTTTTGTTACATTGGTTGCCAACCCCACGACATGTCAACACTCTCCCCTTCTTGACCTTGGGCTCCCCTTTTCTGTTCCTCCAGCTTTCCTGTCTCCTCCTGCTTTCTCATTCTTGCCCCTGGACTAGTGTACCCATTTCGTCTTGTATACACAGTTGAGTTACAAGTATTATTGTTTGTTTTATGGGCCTGTCTAATCTTGGGCTGAAGGGTGAGCCTCAGGAGTGATTTCAGTACTGAGATATAAGGGTGTCTGGGGCCATAAACTCGGGATTTCTCAGTCTCTGTCAGACCAGCAAGTCTGGTCCTTTTTTGTGAGTTTGAATTTTGTTCTACATTTTTCTCCAGCTCTATCTGGGACCTTCTATTGTGATCCCTGTCAGAGCAGTTGGTGGTGGTAGTTGGGCACCGTCTAGTTGTGCTGGACTCAGTCTGGTGGAGGCTCTGGTAGTTGTGGTCCGCTAGTCCTTTGGACTAATCTTTCCCTTGTGTCTACGGAATAGTGGAATATCTTAGATGGCTGCTCACAAGCTTTTAAGATCCCAGACGCTACTCACCAAAGTAGGATATAGAACATTCTCTTTATAAACTATGTTAGACAATTGAACTACATGTCCCCCAAGACTATGGCCCCCCCAGCCCCCAGCCCAGTAATTAAGACTCTTGAGCCCATAAAAATGACATCAAGTGACTTTATCTTTAAGAATATTTTTTCTGAATTGGTAGAAGCCAACTGTAAATCAGAAAGCTAGAGATACTTAGTAAAATTACTGTAGGTTACATGGGTAGTAACCGTTCCTTTGTACGGAGTAAAACTTGATAATGGTTCTTAAGCTAATTTTCTAAATGTATAGATCATCCATACTAATTTCTTTGTGAAGCAGTTTAAATTCAAAACATTTTTTCTTGAATCACAGAAAGTCTTTCAATTGCACAAATAGCTATATTTAAAAGGTATTTTCCACCAAGTCTCCTTGGTTTTTTTTTATTTATAAGACCATACATTAGACTTTTTTAGAAAAGTCTTTCTTTTCACTACTCTCCTTAGCTAATTCAGAGTTAAAAAGACAGTGCCCTGCACATATTTTCAGAAGGTCAGCCCTAGCCTTTTTGGTATAGAAGGTGGTGGTCATGCAGAAGAATGTCTGAGAGCCACTGCAGGGAGGGTTAGAAGCTTTCCCAGTTTGATTCAAGCCCTTGTCATCTTGCTTGAGTGACTTCCAAGACATGGTCTGCTGTATAAGTGACACCTGTATGAGAAATGCCATGCTTCTTCAGAAGGAGAGTGGTACCTGTAACTAGCTTTTGTTTTGATAACCAATTTAATCTCATTCCCACACTCAGAGCAGTAGACGCCAACTCTGAGCTATTATCAGCAATTGGCACAAAGCAAATGCTCAAAAAATGTCTGTTCAACCAATGAGTGTTCTGCCTTTTCCTTCTATCCACCTGTCAATTCCGCGCTGACGGAATTTCAGCCAAAGACGACCTGATTGTTTTCATTAGCACCGTGGCCTCTTTATAGGAATGTGACCAACTACTGTTATTCTTCTTGAAATACTAAGAAAAGCTGCTTTGATTTACAGATCTGAGGGGAGAACTGGGGCCTTAGGTTTTCAGAGCATAGAATGCAACAGAAAGAAGACCAGGCACCCACAAAGATCACTGAATACATTTTGATTCAATGTAGCAAATGTTTGCTGAGGATCTACTAGGTAAGAAGGGTACTATGGATAAAAAAATAAGAAACAATGTTGCCCTTACCAGTTACCAGTTGGCCTCTAGTGGATTCTAACTCATGGCAACACCCTGTGTTGCACTTCATAGGGTCTCCATGGATGTGACCGCTTCCAAAAGCAGATTGCCAGGCCTTTCTTCTGAGGTACCTCTGAGTGGTTTCAAACCAGCACCCTTTTGTTTAGTGGCTAAGAGCTTAACCTTTTGTACTACCCAGAGACTCCATGTTGCCCCTAGGAAGCTGAAAACCTAAAACAGTGCCTGGCACATGGTGAGCATTTGATGCAAGATCCATATTTTTTTTATGTATTAGTGACACACCTGTGACATAAAATACAGGGCATTAAGTGTTAGGAAAGAGGTACAAAGTAGGTGCCCTGGAAGGAAACACCTGGGAAATACTTGCCAAGACTGGAAGGACTGGGAAGGATCCCCTGAGGGAGTAGCATTTAGGCTAGGCCACGGAGCACTAAGAGGATTTTTACAAGAAGTCATTGCAGGGGCAGCAACATCGATGGGCATGTTTCTGGACTTGTACAGGTTTTATGTCAGGTCCACAGTGAAGAACACGGAGACAAGGGCTGGGCCCACAGGTGAGACCTGCATTAGATGCTAACTAAATGGGCAGCGTGGAGCATACTTTGAATGCTGGAGAGACTGGAGGCCAGGAGGTGAGTGAGGAAGCAAAAGCAATTTTCATTTTTTCTCAGGGATTATCAGAGTAGACTACATTTGAGGGGAAAGGCAAGCCTGGATGAGTACTTTCTTTTTCTCCTCCCTCTCTAACTTACAGGAGGGTTCTAATGATAGCTGTGTAAGGTATTTTTCACAATCCTAGTTTCAAAGCAAAAATGGAGAGTTGACTAAAAACAGCATGACTTGAACACTTACTGACCCCTCCAATGTGTTGTTTATTAAAAATGAAATTTTAAAGCAAAGTACTCTGAACAATTAGAAAGTTCACAATCACTGAATTTCAAACTCGCAAGCCCACAATGATAACCACTATTAATATAACATTGTGTGAATGTTGTCTACATAAAGCTCTGATTGTATTGATGCCCCAGCTTTCTACATGGCTGGGTTCATTACCTTCAAGAGATTATGGAATATCAGAAGTATTATCCAACATAATAATGCTGTGTATTTCTCTGAGGAGCTTACGGTACTCCTCACACCTTAATTAAATCTCCGAATGTCCCTGTGAGGTAGGCATGGGACCAACACAAGGTGAGTCACCTAAAAGTATCCAGTGGTGGAAGGCTGGACTGTAGGACACAGTTTTAGAGGAAATTCAATTTTATTATTATTGTTCCCATTTCACCAATGAGGAAATGGGGTTATTATTCAGACAAAAATGATGAGCTATCTTCCATTTTTACTGAAGGCAGAATACACTGCTGTAGGCTCTGTAAGCATCCCCTGGAAGCCCTTTAAAAATAGGATGAAAATCATGACCTCTGTGGTTTCTTCTTGGAGAGTCAACCAACACTAACTAATGAACAACTAAAATGTGTGCCAAAGAAAATATACATGATCCTTTTCTTGCAAAAGGACACAGACCAAGAGTCCCGGTTTTATTTCTCATGATGTCTAATCTCTGAACTGGTTTCTCAGAAGCTAGGCTGAGTTCTTTTCTCCACAGCTTCCTTTTCTCTATCCGCATGACCCCCTTAGCTCTCCACGAATGTGTGGGTATTAGTCTTAAGGAGGTAATGCTCAGAGTAACAGTTGCCACGGAGTCGACTTGGACTCGTGGTGATTCCATGTGTTGTCAGAACAGAATTGTGCTTCACAGAGTTTCAATGGCTGATTTTTTGGAAGTGGATTGTCAGGCCTTTCTTCCAAGGTGCCTCTGGGCGGACTCCAACCTCCAATCTCTCAGTTAGCAGCCAAGTGTGTTAACAACTCAGGGACTCCTAAATATTCAGAGTAGGATTGGTTATATTGAAGAAACAGTACAAATTGCAGAGCAAGGAAAATTGAAAGACTAGAAAACTTTGCTAAGTCCTGATTCTTGGTATTACCCATTAAAAAAAAAAAATAGATAGTGCTAAACACACAGACTCTAAAATCTTATAATCTATAAGGTCCATAAGACCACCCCAATAATAAAAACACATCCAGATATCATGTATAAATCAACCCCACTTCTTATAAAGGAAATTAAAAGGCCCAAACCATTTTGTCAGACTAGGATACCCCTTTCTCAATCCAACCACTTCAAGAAGTCTAGATCACAGTCACTGACCTCCCTGGGAAACAGAGATCCCAGTTTAAAAATAAATTTCCTAGGGGGAAAAAAAAAATGCTGTTGTTAGGTAATAACTTGGTATTGCTGAAATCTCAAAAAGAAACAGAAATGCAAATGACAAAATTCTACGGCAATATTTGGTTGTAAAACGGTTATTCAGATCCAGGATACGCTTGAAGTTATTTAGATTATCCTAAGAATTAAAATGCAAAATCAAAAATTTTGTTGAGAATCTGTAGATCTTCAAGTTAGAGAGATAGTACTTTAGAGAGACAGACTTTATTCATGGGCCTAGAAAAGGAGGCAAGATAACGAGTTTTGCCTAATCTGAAGAGAGTGTAGCACCTGATAAAAACCTCTTTTGGGAAAAGGTTAGAATTTGATGTACTAACAGTGAGATAACACAGTGTATTTCTACTCCCGAAAGCTAATTTACTACAATGAGATCAAGGGCAAATTTATAATAACCACATGTACTGTAGGGCAACATCACTCTTTTCCAATCTTTGAGATGGCAAAAACAAACAACAAACAAACACCTCTAATGGAATTCTAAGTTTTTTAGAGAAAAGCTGCACAAAATTAGGAAAACTGTCTAGAATTAAGTAACCAATTTTTAATTAATTAATCCCTAGATACATATACATCTAAACATAAATGAGACTTAATTATGTATGCTTTCCCCTGTAAAAATACATGCGCTAAATCAGGTAGGAAGGTTTGTCTAGGACTATATTTTAATTTGGTCATCATTGCTGTCACTTATTTCCTAAGAATTAAAATAATACCACATATTTTGAATATGGCTCAACAGAGATGTATATATTTGTAAAATTATACAGGCACATATTTTCTTTCATTGTAGTTCTAACTGTATTTTAACAATATTTCCGACAGACCAAAGGACTATAATTTTAATCTCTTTTTTGGATTAGATTTATGTCTGCAACTTTAATAATTTTAATAAATCCCTTAAATAAAGATGTTTTAAGTCAAATTACAAATCTACTGCTAAAACATGCCAAATTATTAAATGCCATCTAAGTAAAGTATGCTTTGGAATTTAGATGAATGGTTTTGAAGTAGATAATAAAATGTATCATATTTGTAATTACAACATTTAACTATCAGTTAATGTTAAATGCTATTTGATTTCAGAATTTCTGAGCTAGAAAGGGCTATAGAGACCGTTCAATCCCAGGGCTTCTTTTTCAGCTGTGGAACTTAATCCTTGATCTCCGGATGATCAGGAAGCCTAGAGGAGAATGCAGTGTCTCAATTTATGAGTCCAGAGTTCTTTTCTTTAGACTATGTGGGTATTTGCTATGAACATCACATTACGTTATCATGGTCTCCATTGATACCGGAGTGCTGATCAGAGGTAAAATCACTTATTGGGCTAAAGAAGGGGCTACAAAATCAAGGAACAGAAAATCTAACTCCAGCTCCACTCTGACTGGGTGGCATGACGAAACCATTTAATTGCATTGTGCTTTCTTTTCCCTAGTTATAAAAATAAGGACTGTAGTAATTTAGACTTACCTACCTAATTTGCTTGTTGCAAGAAGTGATAATAAAAATAATTCAAAAGCGTACAGCATATCTAAATGCTAACTAAATACTTAATAACAAAAAACTCATCTTAACTATATTTAAACCAAGGAGCAATAACCACTTCTAGTCATAATTAGGAGGGAGTACACATAGCTACTGTGTGTTCTTATAATATCTGAACAAGGTAATTTAGGTGTCTAGCTAAGAAATTCAGTTGCTCCTAAATTTTGTCAGTTAAAATCATGTTTAATGCTATTTTCTAACCTCTCTTTATGTTTACCTAAGCCATGTAGTAATTATCAACTGAGAAACTAGAACTCAAATGCAGCATTTGTTCGTAAACAGAGAGAACTGTTAAGTACCAAAGACCTATAAACCCATTGCTGTCGAGTTGATTCCAACTCACGGCGACCCCATGTGTTGCAGAGCAGAACTGCTCCCTAGGGTTTCTCGGAAGCTCTCAGCTGCTAACCCAAACGTTGGCATTTAGAACCCACCCAGTGGGTCTGGGGTAGAAGGGCCTGAAGATCTGCTCCTGTAAAGAATTCAGCCTAGAAAAACCTATGGGGCAGTGCTACTCTGTCATACGAGGTCGCTATGAGTAGAAAATCCAATCAGCTCCATGGTACCTAACAACAATCTTTATGGAAGCAGATCACCAGGCCCTTCTGCAGTGCTGCCGGGTGGATTTGAACTGCCAACGTTGAGGTTAGTGGTCTAGTGTGAACCATCTGCACCATCCAGGGACCTTAAGTACCTAATATATTGTTAATAAAATCTGAAGAATTTACTACAGAGCAATCCTGAAACGGTAATATGCAGAGAATAAAATCCTGCCAGATATTATTCCCTACTAGGAAAACATTTCCCAGGTGACATGTGAAATTGTCCAGCTTGGGCCGAACTTTAAAAAACAAACAAAAACTTATCAACTGATTCTCTTGGATAAGAAATAGATCTTATAACTGGAAGGGACGGGAAGGATCAGTAAGTTTTAAAAGCACTGTATAATATAACTTTCGGAAGAAAAAAAGTATACTGTGTATAGAAAACAATCTGAAAAAAAATACCCAGAGATGTTAATATGAGTTATCTCCACAGGATAGGTTTTTTTTTTTTTTAATTTAATTTTTTCCTCTGTGCTTATCAGTTTGGTCTGATTTTAAACATGGATTAATTTTGTAGTATTAAAAAAAGTCTGAGGAGGTCCTTGGATGTGAGGTTTCGCACCTAGTGAAAACTAAAGGACAGAGTTACAAATAGTTTCCAATCACTTCTGAGTTTATACTTGGCATATATTCATTATAAACAAGTTTCACTTCTGGACTGTATGTCTCCGTCTTAAATTTAAACAAGCATTGCTTTCAGTGTTTAATTACTATTTAATGGCAGTACCACTCGCATTTAAATTAGCTTTTAGTTTTCACATTACGAATGTGCATCCAAGTTATTGTGTCCTTATAATCTCATGTTATAATGGCTTCATAATGCAAGTCCCTCCAGAGTTGAATTAGTAGTTTCCTATGGTAATCGCCCATCACTATGATATCATAATCACATAAGCACAGTCCCCACATGCTTCCACTGCAATCATTTTGACATTGTAAGAGCATTTTAATAGTATTAGCACAGATTCCCCAGAGAAATCATCTCATTGTCACTGCATTACCACACAAGATTAATTACGATTGAACCATGTTTTTGTGATATGGAAGCTTTAAAAAAAAAAAAAAAAAGTGATGCTTAGCCCCGAAGCATGTCTCTTTTCAAAAGGTCAGGGCATTTTGTAGAAAGGTTCCCATATAACCCTTAATTGGATATATGTCATTTCACAAGATGTAGGTTTTTTGTTGTTATTGTTTTTATTTCTGTTTGTTTACTTAGGAATCATATAACAGTAAATATTAGGTCAGTCCCTCTCCGTAGTATAGAAAGAAGAAGCAGGCATGGTACCTGACTTTAAAGGGTTTAGAGTTTAATCAAGTTCTCAACAAATTATACACAGCATGTAAACACAATGAATATTCTTAATATAAACCGAGTATTCTGAAGTAAGAGGCATTGCATAGGTATAAGGGTAACCAAAAAAGGTTTTCCTGAAGAGAAAGCGTTTAATAATCAAGTAAAGGGTTCAACATGTTAAGCAATGACTGTGTGGCAGGAATAAGTGCTTCTTATTGGACTAGTGAGAGTCTGGCTGGCATCCTTGTACTCACTATCTCTAAGAAGGAAGGCCATCAAAGAAGCTAGAGGTGGACGCAGCCACAGCCCCACCCCCAAGAAAGGAAGAGAACAGGTTATGGGCAGGAAGCCTCTCCTTCTTTCGTGTCTCTACCACTTCTGGTCCAGAGAGTGAAAGCTGGACCTTGCTCTTCATTGCTGAGAGAAGACTGAGCAGAGATGTTCTCTCAGAAGCATCAGATCCAAAGGCCAGGAAAACAAAACTCCAGCCCAGAAAAGCAGGGTCCCACCCTCAAATACGTATCCTCCTTGGTTTGCTTTCCGTAGCTGAGAAAAAAAAAAGCTGAGGGACGGTGTAAAATGTCTACCTCGCGTCAGTGATAAATGGCACACACTCCAGAGACTAGCAGGGCATTGTGTTCATTTGAGGGGTCTCTAATCCTCCGGCACTCCCGGGGGGCACCATAGGAGAGTTTCACATGAATCATCATCACGCTTAAGGAATCTCCTCTACTCAGTGTTTAGGCTTGAGAACAACGTCACAGCTGGCTTTGAGCACAATGGCACACAGCATACACATCATAAATGTTCCCAGGTGGACGAATAAACAGATTAACTTGAGTCTGAAAAGAACGCCCAGGTTTCAGAGCTGCCGTGGGTCTGAAAACGCAGGGAGCAGTTCTGGAACACCATATGCATTCTCCAGGTCGCATTCACAGCAGAGGAATTAACAACTGGCAGTGGCTCTTGTATTATTAAGGACTCGCTTGCCTTTTTCCTACGGCAAATCACAGCATTCTGAGAGATAATGGCCGCTAATTTTCCCTTTCTCCACTTGTACGTGCCTGGGAGATCTCAGAATTACTCTGTGGTTCGGTTTCCGAAAAGAACTAATAACACTTCTTTAATTGGAACACAGTAAGGATGAAGATATACTCTCTAAGCGCTCAAAGCTACTTTTACAAACAAGCTGTAGAGCAATATAAACCCATTACATAAGCAAAATAAGCTGTCCCTCCTTTAGAAGTTATTTTTAACTTCACAGGAGAAGCCTCGGTGGCACTTGCTGTCCTACTGCTTCTTGAGTTCTTTTTTTTTTTTTTTTTAATTTCAAGATACTTTATTTTTTAAACAGGTCACAACACTAAGCTTTTGGCTCCTTCTGCCACTGTACAAGCTACCAATGCTTGCTCAGCTGGGTGCATTCGTTAGTAGTTTGTTGGGAAAAGTAAATAAAAATCCATGTAAAACAAATATCAAATAGTTTCCATAGGAACACAGAGAAGTGTGACCCCATCTCCTAGTCTCGCATGCTGTTGCACCTGTGCCAACCCTACACTTGTAAAGACATTTCACAACTTGCAGTAATTAAATTCAATGATCCCCCAAATCCCTTCATTAGACATCACATCCCACCTCTTGCCCTGCTCTTCATAGTAACCCGTCTTCATACATTTTCACTATGAATGAATACCAAAACGTACACTTATTCCACTGGATGATCAGTTTTTGTTATTATCTGTGCTATTAGACATAATCACATATTAACAATCGAGAACCTGGAATGTTTGCATTCAGATGTACTTGCTGTAAGACCAGAAATTATATGTATTATGTAAAATATGTATTGACACTCGTTAGAAAAACATGAGAGTTTCTCTCTCTCTCGTTCAAGTGTACTAAGGGCAATAGAAATCATTCCCAACGGTATTCAGTATGTTAATCTTTTATTTGACACAAACAATAGCAGTAGCTATAAAATAGCTTGAGTATCAATAAAAATTAATGCTAATTTACTATATTTCAAAAATGGAAGATTGGGCACAGATGGGACAACGGAATGCACGTGTGAACATATCAGTTCATTCTTCAAGAGGAAGAAAAGTTAGAATTTTACCAGCCACGTAAATAAAATGTTAGGAACTAAGCTGATATAAATTGTCTTTGGAAGAATCACTTAGTCTGTGGGCCTCAGTTTCCTCATTAATAATACAAAGGACTTGAACAAGGTGATCTCTAAAGTTCCTTTTAGACACAAGTTCCACGATTCTAGGTGGAGAGGCTTTAAACTGCTTACATGGCCTATAAGGAGCCCTGGTGGCACAATGGTTAAGTGTTGGGCTGCTAACTGAAAGGTTGGTGGTTCGAACCCACCCAGAGGCTCTGAGGCAAAAAGACTTGGTGATCCGTTTCTGTAAAGATTACAGCCAAGAAAACCTGGTGGGGAAGATCTACTCTGCCAGAATCAGAACTGGTTCAATGGCACCCAACAACAAATGGCCTCTGCTGTAGCTTCTCCATTAGTTCAACTTGTTTACACATTAAATGAATTCAGATATTGTTGTAGCAGAAAATCAGGCAGAATATTTCTATACAAGGAATGTGAAACCTATTGATACCTTTTTCTGATGCCCCAGCAGGGCAAACCTACTCTAGCAAACCATATTACAGATTCAGTTTACCATAAAGTTACTTAACATCACGTTATTACTAACAGGTGAAGGAAATAAATGACCTCACAACTCAGAAGTTCCATGATTGTAAATTATTTATGATCAATCTTTATACTACTTGTGAATAAGAGTAAAATAGAGGCATTAGTATAAATAAAAAAAAATAGTGGTAGCTTATTAGCTCTCAAATAAATGATATTGGTTGTTTTTTAAGCAACTGAAAACTACTGGCTATTTCCTAAATAATAGCTAAAACAATCCATCTGTCTACCTTCATGGTGTGTATGTTTGTGTGTGTGTATATAAATATACACACACACGTGTGTGAATATATATATTTTATATACATATATTTACAGTTTTTATAAGTTCTGATCATCACAGTACAAGTACAGAAACTATTCTGATTACTGCTTTCCAACTTGACATCCAAGAGTCATTTCATACCTCAGCAGATGAAAAGAAAGGGAAGTCTCCAAAAAATCAACTTCAATAATCTGCTTGGTTTTTCTCAGTGCTTCAAAAAGTGAGATACAGATCCCACTGGAGGTTCAAACTGATTTTAGATGGTATCTGGGGGATTTAAAAATGTTTTCAGCAAGTATATATTTATTTTAATGTGTATGTTTTAGGGAAAAAAAAGTAATAAACATTGCAAGTCTGTGATTTCATGGAATATTATTGCTTCAGATGAGCCCACAGTAAAAAACACACCAAAAAAGGGTTGGTTTAGAGAAAAGTATTAAGTACTTAGTAGCAAAGGTAGTCCACAGGGATAGCAAACACCCTTGAAGATGATATGAGACAAGTTTGAGAAAAACTGATAAATATTATACTGAGTGTGTGAAAATTCAGGGGCATACAAACATCTCTACAATGGTGAACTAAATCCTTCTCTTCTGGGTGTAACATCCCCCCTCCAACTCAGCAGAAATATAACCTTGATTTCGAATTAGGTAGTGAAAGCTATTATTCAAGTATAACTTTCAGACCTATTTTATATTGATTCTGTGGTTGTTGACACTATTTTAAGTGGTGCTGAGTTAAAAACATAAATATGACATCTGGTGCAATTTTAAACAATCTGAATCAACAGATTAGGATCAGACACAGTGGAACTATTTATTAAGCTCTCCGATATTTATAAAATAAAACTGTAAAGTATAATACACCATTATTTGTATATGAACAGCATATAAGACAAACAAACTTTTTTAAAATACTAATTGGAAACTCTATGGGGACAGTTCTACTCTGTCCTATAGGGTCGCTATGAGTCAGAATCGACTCAACGGCACTGGGTTTTTTTTTGGGGAGGGGGAGAATGTTGTAAAATCAGTACATTATATGGGAAAAATCAAGGTGAAATTATTTTGGTCAAGTTATTACTAAAACCAAAAAAAAAAAAACCAAACCCAGTGCTGTCGAGTCGATTCCGACTCATAGCGACCCTACAGGACAGAGCAGAACTGCCCCACAGAGTTTCCAAGGAGCGCCTGGTGGATTTGAACTGCCGACCCCTTGGTTAACAGCCGTGGCACTTAACCACTATGCCACCAGGGTTTCTAAGTTATTTTAGCTGAAAAATAAAAATTGAGAAGTAGAAACAGTTCTACTAAAATATACAGGGTTCCCACAAAATGTACTCTGGAAATTACACATAAAAAATCTTTTACAATTCTGACTTGGTCTATCAAAAAATAAAGGAATTCAGAAATTAATTCTTCTGATCTCTCTGTTGTAGGAATAAAGTAGTAACAGAATTCCATGAAGTATCCGAAGTATTCCTCATGCTAGAAACCATATATGTCCTTTTATATATTACAAATCTGACAATTACGAGAAGTTCAAAACACAACCATATATAGAATTATGTAGAATGTTCACAGAGATCATTTTAAATTTGGAGGTCTTAGCATGAAATATTTTGATCTCTATACCTAAACGGAGCTCTGGTGGCTTAGCGGTTAAGAGCTCAGCTGTGAACCAAAAGGCTGACAGTTCGAATCCACCAGCAGTTCCTTGAAAACCCTATAGGGCAGCTCTAACCTGTCCTATAGGGTCGCTGTGAGTCATCAAACTGACTCAAAGGCAAAGGGTTTTTCCCCCCCCTACCTAAAGACACTGATGGAAAAAAAGTGAAAAAATAATGCCTGGGAGGAATAAAGAATGCCAAAAAGGGGCATTACCACTCTATTTGCAAGCACCTTCTCCCTCCCCACACATCCATCAGATCACGTGTGGAAGCAAAGTCAAGCCTCAGTACAGTGGATACTTAGAAGAGCAGACACGCTGATGCACTGATCTGCTTCATAATATTCAGTGCACAGGAGAAGGAGGAACACCACAAAAGACCCGCTTTACTGAATGATAAGTTCAAAGCTGCTCAGAAGCAAAAGGGAATCTACCTCAGAGATGTGAGTGAGACTCACAAGTCAGGCCCAGGACAGCTTTCAATCCCAGATGTGGAGCTGGGAGAACTCGGATAGAACTGGTGGTGACAGGCAGGAAACAATCCTGGAAGACAGGGCTTCTAAATAACAGTCTCCTGAATGTGCTCAGCGGAGATCTTTTCTTGCCTAAAGTCAGCGAGTAAGGTCCCTCCCACAATAACAGCAGGGAACATTTTTTAGAGTGTTGGGCAGAAGGCATTAGCCATGCATGGTACACTGGAAGCAAGAATCTCTTCTTAAATTCTGTGTTAAAAGGATTTGTGGCAAACAGAAACAAAGAGTCTGAAGTTGAAGACTGAACTTTGAGAAGCTGTTGACTGCAAGCCTGGGAAGCTCTGTAACTGTAGGAAGACAGTGACTCATGGAAGTGATAGACATGGCATACGCCGGGGAGTGATAAATAAAAACATGTGTCAAATCATCTAGGTCAAATCTACTGAAGATGTTCTTGTAGGCATTCCTGGTAGGGGTTTCAGCAACACTCTTCTATGATGAAGCAATGGTTAAAACCACACCCTACTTGTATGCTTATTGTCTTAACATAGGCATGCACGCATGCTTCATTATTCAAATTTAATCTCTCTGAAAATGTGATGGGTATCAAATTTTGCATTACGGGGAGGCTGTTCTGTTCATTTCTTCTCCTTTAATTTTTTTTTTAAACTTTTTAAATACAAACATTTCCAAAAATACACAAATGTAGAGAGAAATGTATAGAGGACCCTATGTATCCATCACTAAGCTTCAACAAAAAATTCCAGTTTTAAACAATTTTAACGGGAAAAATAATTTTTTACAGTTCATTCAATATCGGAACCAATTACTCCAATTACTAACATATTCTTGTACACCCGTACAGCAATCCTCTAAGGCTATTTACTTATTGTACAAGGTACTTTTAAAGAATTTAAAACAAACAAAAATTCTTATGCTATTCTGATGTCTTTCCAGTTTTGCTTTACTTTCTCACACATAAAATATTTGTATGCAAGATCCTTGTAGACAGGTCACCTTAGGTCAAATTTAGGTCTTTCATACTGTCACATGTCCCCCATCTTTGAAGGTAAGATGTAAGACCTGTTCTGGTTTCTTAGGCTCATCATCTCTCATCAGGGACTATTCCACTTAGACATTGTCACTTGATAACATGGGGACAATAATGCATGATATATTTAAACAACATGCACACAAGATTCTACCCTACAGCAAGATAAGCTGAGACAGGACTGCACAGTACTCTATGTTCCTGTGCTTTTTTTTTTTTTTTTAACTTTTTAAAAAAATTGTACTTTAGATGAAGGTTTACAAGCAAATTAGTTTCTCATTAAACAATTAATACACATATTGTTTTGTGGCATTAGTTGTCACCCCCACGACCTGTCAACACTCTCCCCTTCTTGACCTTGCTTTCCCCATTACCAGCTTTCTTGTCTCCTCCTGCCTTCTCGTCCTTGCCCCTGGGATGGTGTGCCCATTCTGTCTCATTTTGTTTTATGGGCCTGTCTAATCTTTGGCTGAGGGGTGAACTTCAGGAATGACTTCAGTACTGAGCTAAAAAGGTGTCCGGGGACCTTACTCTAGGGGTTTCTCCAGTCTCTGTCAGATCAGTAAGTCTGGCCTTTTTTTTTTTTTTTGAGTTAGAATTTTCTTCTATATTTTTCTCCAGCTGTCTGGGACCCTCTATTGTGACCCCTGTCAGAGCAGTTGTTGGTACCCTCTAGTTGTGCTGGACCCATTCTGGTAAAGGCTGTGGTAGTTGTGGTCACTAGTCCTTTGGACTAATCTTTCCCTTGTATCTTTGGTTTTCTTCATTCTCCCTTGTGCTAAATGGGGAGGGACCAGTGGAGTATCTTAGATGGCTGCTCACAAGGTTTTAAGACCCCAGACACTACTCACCAAAGTAGCTTTGTGCTCTTTTTGATGATATTGGTCTCTAGGTGGTGCAAAGGGTTTCTGCTTGACTATTAACCAAAAGGTTGGCAGTTCAAACTCACCCAGTTGTGCCATAGAAGAAAGGCCTGGTAATCTGCTTCTGTAAAGATTACAGCCAAGAAAACCCTATGGAGTAGTTTTACTCTGTAACGCATGGGGTTGTCATGAGTTAGAACTAATTTGATGGCAACAGGTTTGATTTTTGATTCAGAGAGGCAATCTGGGGTAAAAATATTTGTCAGTTGTTATAACAAATATCCAGATGGTTATGGCAACTAACAATAACAACAAAGTTCAGATAACCAAAAAAACCAAACCTGTTGCTGTCGAGTTGATTCGGACTCATAGTGACCCTACAGGACAGAGTAGAACTGCCCCATAGGGTTTCCAAGGAGTGGCTGGTATTTGAACTGCCATCCTTTTGGTTAGCAGCTCAATGTTTCACCACTGTGCCACCAGGGCTCCATAGCTCAGATAGTAAGGGTTATTTGATTATGTGCATTTTTGCTTGAGCTAATCCCTTAATAAACTATATAAAAAATTTATTTAATAATGTTGCTTCAAATTTTGATTTCATTATTTCAGTGTTTCATGTCACAAGGATAAAGCTCTCCTCCAAGCAGTATTAAGGAGAAGTTCCTGAACTGAGTGGATCCTCTTAAAGATTTGCAGCCAGCATCTGGTTGTTAAAATTTGATAATCCCAGAAAATAACTCCAAAAACTGTAGTTTCTAAACAAAGACCATTACTATTGTAGGTCAGTAATAGGGGTCGTCTAATCTAAGCTACAGAAATGGGTCTTAATTACCCCAGGGGCTCTGGATCTATAAAGCATCTAGAAGGCGAGCAGACAGTCTGTCAAAAGGCTCGGCCAGGCAGCCAGGCATATGCAATGCAGCCTAACCCTTTGGACAAATTTTGATAACAATCAGGTAATCAATCATTATTTCAACTATTTGTCAAGTCCTAATAGGAAAGCTTGTTGAAAAATTCAGCAGATACCACACACAACATATTTAGAAGTTTGTTTGATGTGAGGTACCCAAGACGTGGTGGTCGAGCTTCATATTCCCTCCAGACTTTTAGAGAGCAAGACTGGTAACATTTAACTTTTGAGATACATAAAGAATGTAGTAGACGAGACTGCAGAAACGTGATGGAATAAACATGACATCACTTTGAGAGTTAATGAAAATATTTAAAAATCAGCACATATATAATTTTAAAAATAGCAAGCAATATCAAGAAAGACATCTTTGTTAGTACACAATAATACAGAGAATTTTGCGGTCACAATGGACTTCCAATTACACACAGACACACAAAGCATTAAATTAACAACAATATTTACCAGTATTCACTTCAAAGTGCCTTTCAAACACTAAATAATTACCCAATTAAGCTGCTGCAAGATAAAATGTTATTACTCCAGATTTAATGAAAAGGACAAATAATTACTATTTTAACAGTTTCTGCAAAGACAGACTCACTGTTTACTGTATACAACTGTGAGAACACCCCACCCTTTTGCAGAGAACCAAAAACCATATCAAACTTGTTGCCTTGGAGTCGATTCCGACTTACAGGGAACTGAAAAAGCAAAAGGCTGATTAGCAAACCGAATTCAGTGGAAGACAGAGATAATTAAGAATGAAGGACTATAACTTGTGACAACAGAGAATTTAATATGCAAAGCTGAGACCGAAATTGGCAGAAGGCTGTTTATGAATACTGCCAATACTCAGGGTTGCAGACTGACAATGGAGAATCTTTGGTCATGCCCTGAACAATATAATTCATCACACCAGTGCTTGGGGCAGTCATGTCCAAGCAATTTATCATCATCATATCATGCCTGTAAGTAAGAGAGGGGGAGAACTTTGATTGCTAACCTCTAGGGAGACTGGATTTATAGCCAACATCCCAAAGAAGGCAGTATGATTCTGCCCAAAGCAAAATGTTCCCAGCTTCACTTCTGTTTAAGTCAGAGTAAAAGAGTGACAAGCTGCCTCTAGGACTTTGAGAGCAAAACCTAGGTCTGATCCAAAATAAGATAGCCAGCAAACAATATTTAAAATATTCTTGGAAAAAAAAAATGTTATCATGTTGTTAAGTAAGTTATGGTAAGTACAGATGATTCATTTTACATGTTCTTTGGTGACAAAAAAATTTCTGAAATGCATTTATTTACCACTACATTTGGGAACACTCATCTCTTAACCACGAACATTCCCTCCACTGGAAAACTTGGAAGTGGGCTGAAAATCAGAAAATATATAAATTGTGTTTTTAAAAATAAAAATGAGAGCCTTAATTCTGATCCCTTCTGGGCATTGAGCCTTTATGTATTTTACCCTTTAATATTTGTTGCCCTTACAGAATGTACTTAAATGCTAAATGTCATCTTTGCCAGCTTTGAGTGCAATCACAATGCTCACTAGAGCACTGTGGAAATGTGTGTACCTACTATGTCACCAACAGTAAGAGAAGCTTAGTCATAACAGTGAGCCTCGTCTTGTACAGTACCGTACCTTCCAGCTGAGGTGCTCTGGTGTCTAATAAACTGAAAGCCAGTAATCCCTGAAAGCAGGTGACTCAGGCCTTACCTGAGTGTATTAGTCAGGCTATGCCAGGCTATGCTTCAGTAACGAACAAATCCCCAAATCTCAGGGTCTAAACACAACAAAAAGTCTCTGGTGGCACAAGTGGTTTGTGTGACTACTAACATTAAGGTTGGCAGTTCGAACCAACCCTGTGGTGCTGAGGAAGAAAGGCCATGTGATCTGCTTCTGTAAAGGTTACAGCCAAGAAAAGTCAGTGGAGCTCAGTTCTCTGTAACATGTGGGGTCACCATGAGTCAGAATCAACTTGATGGCAACAGGTTTGGTTTGGTTTTTAAGCATAAAAAAAGTTTACTTGTCTAACACATTGTCCTGATTCCATGACCCAGACTGACAGAGCAGCCACCTTCTGCAGAACTGGTGGTCACTGTGGTAGAAGGAAAGAGAGTGTGGTGACTCTTTTACTGGCTCTAAAAGCTTCCATCTGGAAGTGACACATGTCACTTCACTTACATTTCATTGGTCAAAGCAAGTCACATGAACAAGGGCAGAGAAATAGATAAAACTAATGCCTTCCCTACTGAGCATACAGGGGCATTTTGTATGCTTTCCTGAAAACTGGTAATCAGAACCACACAGTCAGTTTATACCAGGTGGGATAAGGTTTTTTTTTTTTTTTTTTTTTCTTTAAAGTGAGGGAAGTATGTCTATAAATGAGAAGGCTTTTGTTATGATAGTCTTATTAGAAAAAGCTGGGCCACTGGCCATATACTATAAAGATAAGGTAAAGAAAACAGAAGAACAGGACCACAGTTGGTGTATGAGAAAGATATTCAAAAACCAACTCCAATCTTCCTACTACCAGTCAAATTCATAGAGCTCCTGAGCAGGGCAGTCCTTAATCAGGAATTCTCAGCATTTTTACTCTGTGGTCCACTGGGTATTTGACACATTGAGGAAAGAGACTCCTCCTGTACTAACATTTCAAAGCATATGGAAGAAAGAGTTCTGACATTTTCCAAGGTCAGCAACTGCTCCCATGCTATATAGTTTATCATTTTGTCTTCAAGTTTAATTCCAAAGGCAACCTCTAAAATCCTTACATAGAGTTCTCCATCTACTACAATCACAGGGATCCTATGGCCAAGCCCCGGACAGGGATGGCACCAAGTACACAGACACTAAGCTCAAAGGCACAGCCTTCTCAAGGCTCTAAATGTTCTATCTATATATATGCATTCTCTTTTTACCTGCTCCTATCTGGGTAAAAGTTAACTACTGACACTTCGAATTGTATTAAACTGAATTTTTTCAGAAATTTTTTTCACTTTGATCCTATTCAAGGTATTTTCTGTCTCTCACTGTGAAGGGGAAACTTGTCCAGTGAAGTCTCCCTCTCAGTTAAATCACTCCCAGAGTACACGCTGTCCTGATTCTCCTCCTGCCTCACTGGCACTCCTCCTTTGCTAGCTCCTCCTCCACTGACCTCTAAATGTTGGGCTCCTCTCACTGGGTCCAGGAGGCACTTCTTTATATCCTTTCCCTAGGGCTTCTTATACATTCCCATTAACTTCACATATCATGATTGATTATTTCCAAATAATCATCTGTAGCTCAGATAATCTCTCTTCTGAGCTACAGAATAATATGCTCAGCAGCCTATATGACATTTCCACTTAGACAGCTCATAGACCTTGTGGTAAGTAGCCTCTACAATGGACTCCAGAAATCCCCACTCTGGTATTCACACCAGGGTTGGTCTATGTGACCAATAACAAAGGTTCCAACAAACAAACAAACTGTGGCTTCCATCTTGAGTTCTCTTTCACTCTTTGATTATTTACTCTGGGGGAAGTCATGTCATAAGCAGCCCTGTACAGAGGTCCATACCACAAGGAACTAAAGTCTCTAGCCAAAAGACAGCTGAAGTCTGTCAATGATTGCATGAAAGAGGAAGGAAGTGGATCTTTCAGCTCCTGTTAAGCCTTGGGATGGCTGCAGCCCTGGCCTACAGCTTGTGTGCAACCTCATGAAAGGCCCTGAGCCAGGACCACACAATCAAGCTATCCTCCCACAGAAACTCTGAGATAACGAATGTTCGTTGTTTTACTCTACTAAATTTTGGAATAATTTTTTATGCAGCAATAAATAACTAAGCCACATATCACAGACTTAATATGTATCAAATAGAACTTTCAATCTTCCCTATCCCTGTTCCTGACTGTTTCTCCCCTAGCCCTCTCTCTTATAGATATCAACATCTACTCAATTTTCAAGCCACCAAATTGAGAGCCGTGCTTGATTTTTCCTTTTCTCACACTACCACATCCAAATCACCAGAAAGTTCTATGGAATCAAAATCCAAAACATCTATGAAATCCATCTATTCAAATATTTATTAATAGCTTGCTTTGCTAGGAAACAGCAGTAAATAAAACAGGAAAGAACCCTGACCTCATGCAATTTACATTTTTCTGGGAGGCGGTAAAGGAGCCCCAGTTGGGCAGTGGTTAGTGTGCTGAGCTGTTAACCAAAAGGTCAGCAGTTCGAACCCACTAGCTGCTCTCTGGGAGAAACATGTGGCAATATACTTTCATAAAGATTTACAGCCTTGGAAATGCTATGGGGCAGTTCTACTCTGCCCTATAGGGTCACTATGCATTGGAATTGACTCAGTGGCAATGGGTTTGGTGTTTTGGTTTTGGGGATGGAGTAAATTCAAAATTTACAAATAAAATATATAGTATGTCATATTGAAATAAGTACTATGGAGAAAAATAGAGTAGGAGGATGAGGAATGCTGGCTGTGTGAGGGTCAGTGGAGTGCTGTACTAAACAGGGTGGTCTGGAAGGCCCCAGTGAAAAAGCGACATTGAAAAACCCACTTTTTTCTTTCTCTGCTGCCACCACCCTAGCCTGAGCTTCCTCAACCTTTTCTAAACTACTTCAGAGGCTCCCCATCATTCTGAGATGAAAATCCAGAGTCTTTACTAAAAAAAAAAAAAAGCCACTGCCGTCTACTTGATTCTGACTCATAGCGACCCTATAGGACAAAGTAGAACTGCCCGATAGAGTTTCTAAGGAGCACCTGGCGGATTCGAAATGCAGATTCGAACTGCCGACCTCTTGGTTAGCAGCCATAGCACTTAACCACTACGCCACCAGAGTTTCCAAGGGTTTTTACTAGGCTGCACAAAGTCCTGCACAACCTGGTCCCTGCCTGCATCTCCAGCTTCACCCAAGCTCCAGCCAGAAAGCCCTTCTGGTAGTGTCCTTCATGCCTCCTTTGCCCTTGCAGGTCCCCGTGCAGGGAATGAACACAGGTCCTTTTCATCCTTCTAAATCAGAAGGCCTCTTTGAGGCTTCCTTTTGACCATCACATATGTCCAAAGTGCTCCCTACCCTATTTTCTTTCTCATAACCCTCTGTTTATCCTGTAACTGCCTGTTGAATGGTTGGTTCCTTCTTCGTTTCCTCAGCCTCCTCTACCTCCAACTCCAATAAAAACTTCAAGGGGCTAGCTAGCATCTCTGTTAACCCAGGTGTCTTTTGCAGGCCTGATGCTTGCCTCAGTGCCTGACATATCCTGGCATGCAATACATACTCATTAGATGAATAGATTGGTCCTTCCTGATAACCATGTAATTTCAACACCAAATAAGAGAAAAAATATTGCTAAATGATAAAATCAGAATCTTATATTCATAAACCCATAGATTTTTTGATCTTGGTAGAAACCAAGAGATCAATTACCTTTAAACACCTAGAAAAGATAAGTGACTTCTACAAAGTCACTGAGGTGGAACCAGAACTTGAATTAGCCTCTGCCCATTCTGGGTCCAGAGTTCACTACACCAGCAGCCCTCTTACTGCCCTGTCTACCAGAGCATATCTTTAGTTACTGTCAGACATGAGGCAGGCTTGTGTGTCGTAGAAGGTACAGGGTAGCTAAGGGCAAGGAGCCCTCCTGTTGCAATGGCTGAGTGCTCAGCTGCTAACTGAAGGGTCGGTGGTTTGAACTCACACCATATCTCCAGAGGAGAAAAGACCTGGCAATCTGATCCCATAAAGATCGAAAAAACAAACAAACAAAATCCAAACCTGCCATCAAATTGATTCCAACTCATAGCGATCCAATAAGGACAAGAGTAGAACTGCCCCATAGGGTTTCCAAGGTGCAGCTGGTGGATTCCAACTGCCAACCTATTGGTTAGCAGCCGAGCTCTTAACCACTGTGCCACCAGGGTTCCAAAGATTATAGCCTAGGAAACCCTATGGCACTGTTCTACTCTGTCATATGGGGCCGTTATGAGTAGAAATCGACTCAATGGCACACAACAACAATATGAGTTGAAATCAACTTGCCGGCACAGAACAACAAAAGGGGTAAGGGCACAGGCTTTGGAGTAAAAAGACAGATTTTTCCACCTCTAAACTTTCCAGCAGTGTGGCTTAACCCTCTGTGCCATGGCTTCCTCTTCTGCAACATGAGAAAACCTCACAGGGCTGTGGAGTGGATTAAATTACGGTAGACAGGTCCCAGAGAAGACCCAGAGTTATTAGCTTTTATTATCAAAAAATATAGACCTGGACATCCTTATTTTGCATCTAAAGTCAAGGAGTGAAAATAAAATGTATTTTGCTACTTTATATTGGAGCCCTGGTAGCGCAGTGGTTAAGAGGTAAGGCTCCTAAGCAAAAAGGTCAGCACTTCGGATCCAGCAGGTGCTCCTTGGAAACCCTACTCTCTCCTGTAGGGTCGCTATGAGTTGGAAGCAATTCTACTGCAAAGGGTTTTGGGTTCCAAAAATATATTTTACATATATATTTAGTAACTTTTATAACAATTAAGCAACATCCAGCCTCCACAAATGAAAACATAATTTCATAAAGTAGCACCTGGAGCATTTTGGTTTGGAATTATCCTTTTTAAAATTAAGTTACTATCTCGATATTGACAGTCAAGCAAGTCATCTGATCTCGTTTTTCTTTGCAGGGTGCACTGAAATTTACTTTTGAAGGGGCTTAGTTATTTCTGGGGTTACATCAGGGCTTTAGGATAACTGCTGTACACTCCTACAATCTATGTGAAATAAAATGAAACCGTCTAAGTAGGTGTCAGAAGTGCTAGGGGCTGTTACTTACAGACGCTCATTCTACCTGACAATGTCTGCGATGATTCCTTGAGGAGAGATGAGTAAGTGCTTGTCAGTTTCCTCCACTTCGGAGGTGATTTAAGGGTGAACGGCCTGGTGTTTCTACACAACGCAGGAGTTCTCATCTGTAAACGTCCCCCCTCGCAGATATCACTGCACCAGAGGCGTCTTCACAAATATCACCACAACGTCGTGACTGTAAATACTTTGTTCATATCCGTAGGGAAGGCGCACCTAAGTGTACTTGGAATTTCTTTACGATATAACCGTGAGATGGTAAGTAAACTGCAAGGCTTAAGGGTATGATTTGACAAGCTTACTGAAGGAGAACGAGAACGAGCATGGAAAAGCCGCCCCCCACACACCCCAGGACAGTTCCCAACGACGTCCCCGGAGCACTTCTGTCGAGGAACAACGCGTCAGCGCCGCGCGCAGCCCTGGGCCTCGCTCTACGACCGACTCTCGGCCTCCGGGTTTCCAGTAAGGCTTTCCAGGACCTTTAGACTTCGGTGGAACCTGCCACATCCAAGCCCAGGCCAGACTTCTGGGCCCGAGCGCTCGCAACCTCGCGTTCCCTGCCCCCGGGGGTTCCCTCGAGCATCTGGGGACAGGCAGCAGGGCGCCGACGGGCAGGCCGCTTTAAACACCCCTTCCCCGGGCGGGCCGCGGCGGTGACTCCCTGGGGGCGTTAGCGCTCAGGCCTAGCAGCCACCCGGGGCCGCGGAGGCGCCGGCGTCAGGCCCCACCCTTCCTACCAGGCCCACAGCTCCTGCGCCCGCTCCGGCTTCTCCACTCGGTGCGCGCCGTGGGCCGCTTGCTCTCAGCGCCGTGTCCTCCCCCGGGACCAGCCGCAGGGCTCACTCCCTGGGCCTTTACGATCTCCCCACTTCCCGCCTTTCTCCTTCTCTTTGCACCCCCCCCACACCGCCCTCCTCCGCTAGGCCACGCCCCTCGGGCACCCGCCACGCCCACACGCCCAGAGGCCCCTATCACGCCCACCCCAGTCCTAGGCCACTCCTGGCGGACCCAGACTTAGGCCACACCCGGCGGGCCCCAGCCAAGCCACACCCACCCCGGGCCAACTCTAGGTTACCCACGGCTGAAAGCTTGGCCTGGCGCTGTGCAAGGAGTGCACTTGTAGCAAGAGAGTCTGCTCAGCGGCTGGGGCTAGGAGCCCACTTCCATAGCGCAAGAGTTTACTACGGGTACTCCCAAAATCCCAGAAAGAGAGGTTTCTCATCTTCTTTAGTTTGGCTGAGTCGAAAAAAGTTAGGCGCTAGACGCCCAAGGGGAAAGGAAGCCGCTGCATTTTTCCCAGATCCCAGGTCTCCTTAGAAAAGGCAGAACATGACTGTTTTAGTAGCACTTTTGGTTTTCTCCGAGGGTAACAAATCAGAGGTGATGCACTGGCAATTTGGAGACACAAACACAATCCAGGTCACCATCTTGAATACATACTATTTTGGGTTTCCATTTTTTCATGCCCCTGGGCCTGAGTTTTCTCACTTTTAAAATCAAAGCACTGTACTGGGGCATTTTAACTGTCCCCAATACTTTATGTGACTACAATAGGCTTAGTGAATACGTCTGAGTCTTTCCGAAACACAGTGCTAGGAGCAGGTACCACAGAGTATTACCTTCAGTATTACACTATATGCAATTAATTTTATCCTGATTCCTGAGGAAAACAAGGATGGGTACTCAGACGGGAAGAACCTGGAGGTATCATTTTACAGGAAGGTGGTGGTTTAATAATAATAAAAAAAAAACCCCACTGGTTCTATAAGATAGAGTAGAACTGCCCCATAGAGTTTGCAAGGAGCGCCTGGCAGATTTGAACTACTGACCTCTTGGTTAGCAGCCATAGCACTTAACCTCTACACCACCAGGGTTTCCTTAATAATAATAATAGATGATGTTTATTGAGGTCCACTCTGACAGACTTTGTACCAGGTACTCTTCATGAGTTAACTTGATTAATTTTTACAGCAACTATTACAAATAAAAGTCCCTGCGTGGCATAAGCGGTTGGCAGTTGGAACCCACCCAGAGGTATCTCTGCACAAAGGCCTGGTAATCTACTTCCCAACCGTCACAGCCACCAAAACCCTATGGAGCACAGTTCTACTCTGAAACATACGGGGTTGACATGACACAGAATTGAATCATAAAATACCAGGGTTTCCTATAAAAAAAAAAAAAAATAGTAGTATAAATAAATAAAATAGCTATCATGATTTTACAGGAACAATTTCTCCTCCAGTTACAGAAGAGAAAACAGACTTGGAGAGATAGGTGCTGTGTCCAAGTCCAGGACTGGAAGCTAGTTTGACTGATGTCACTAGGCCATGCCTACTTAGCAGAAAGCATGGCACTTTGATAGGAGGCTATGAAATAAATGAGTACATGTAAGTCAGAAAAGGAAAAGAAGAACATAATTTTTTTTTTTTTTTTAAAGGAGAGGAAAGTACTAGAAGTTATTGAGAAAGAGGGCTGGTGGGTCAGGGATAAGCAGGGAGAAAATATCGAGCAAGTGCGGTGGGTCTTAAGGATGGTGGCTGGTTAAATCCTAGGAACAGGGGAGGGGATAAAAATAGGGCCCGGGGTAGGAGAGACAAGAATAAATGTAGAGGTTAAGAACCCTAGAGGGATGACTATTGGGAGACTTGGATATTACCAGGAATGGCTGGAGCTCATGCTGAGACTGTATAATGAATGGATGGATTGACGGAGGCTTCTAGGGTGATTTCAGTGCTAGCTACTTCTTTGATTGCATGCGCTGCAACAACCATGAAGCCATATAAATGTGTGCTTGACAATGGGTGTTAAGGAGAGGCCTAAAAGTCCATTACTTATAATGTTATATATTTTACTTTGTCCATGCTGCCATACGTGAAATTAGGCACAAGGTCCATATTAAAAAATGACTTCGGTTTTTCTTTAGGAAAGTTACAAAATTCTCCACAGCCCACATTAAACCTATTCTGTAAGATTTGTGATGGATTTCACATGCAGGCTCTTATTTAGAGGGCTTTACTCCTTAAAAAGACACTGTTAATGTGAAACTTCTCTAGATATTATTTCTCCTGGAAAGTTGTAGTTTCAAAGAAACTTCAAATTAATATGCAGGGGAAGTTGTATTTCACAGGAACTTTATCAAATCTGTGAGCGGGGTGGTCAAACAAGGGGAGAGAAGATCATGAAAATCCAATGTACAACTACGAAAAACTTTTACAGCATGTAGCAGCTGGGTGTGTACTGTAATCCCATATTACGTCATAACTGAGTTAAAAGCTACCGTTTGTTAAGCACCAAATGCTATGGTCTTAACAAATAAGTAACATAAACATTCTTCAGCACTGATCCCTGAGTCTTCTAGCCACGGGGATAGGCAGACAAAAATGGATGAAAAGGGTCTTTTAGAAGGTTCTGCTGTCAAAAATGAAAACCTAGCAGCAAGCTTTGTGCCAACTTCGTTTTACAGCCTTTCTTCCTGGAGAAGCTTAATTTGGAAATATTTTATTTGAACCCTAGAATATCAGTGCACTGTCATATGTCTGTGATGAAATGACCAACTTAAAAAATCACATTATTAAGGCACCAAAGGTTTCCAAATCAATCTCGCAGTTAAGGGTTTAGTTCAAATGCACTCTCATTTCGACAGTCCCTGCTTTTCATTTTCATAGTATCTTTGAATCCTGACAGCACCTGTACTCAGAAACGCTAAATTGGCAGAGAAAATGAAATCAAAACCAAATATCCAAAGCCCCTCACTGTTTGGGTTAAACTTCTGCAAAGCGTCTGAGTTTTCATCACCTCAGTTCGTTGTTTCAAGTGTTTACACAAAAAATAGCTCATAGACACAATCTGGAGAGGCCAAAATATAAAGTAATCCCAGTAATTATCAGATAAGCAGCAGAAAGAAGGCATGGTTTATGACACCAATCCTTAAACGGTACCGCTGTCAGGTTTTAATTGCTAACTGGAAGTAAACATTTACAGTGCCACAGAGATTTTCTTGGTTTAATTTTTAGACATGGTGTGATAAACTATTCCCCTCATTTCTAGGAAACAGGTTAAATATCCATCACACAGGGGGCCTAGGACAGAACTTTCAACACATATTTTTTAAAAAATCAAATTCCTATTCTTTTTACCACCAGAGAATACAACTAACTACCCAACATATTTTTATCATTTCACTTCGAAGCAAAGGAAAAATGAAATTAAAAAAAATACTATTTCTTAAACTAAACCAACCAAACCCAGTGCTGTCGAGTCAATTCTGACTCATAGCGACCCTATTATAAAAGGACAGAGTAAAACTGCCCCATAGAGTTTCCAAGGAGCACCTGGTAGATTTGAACTGCCGACCCTTTGGTTAGCAGCTGTAGCACTTAATCACTATGCCACCAGGGTTCCCATTTCTTAAATGGTGCAACTGAAAACATGTACTCGCCTGTTGCGTGAGCCTTTGATTGAGGACTATACCCTTATCAATGCATTATTTCAACTTTTTGCAGATGCAGATTACATTTGTCTTACAAATATTTTGATTTTCAACAGCTGATTTTAGATAACTTGTAACTTGACTTGAATTTACAATGCCTTCTATTATTCTCACCAGTATTTTTTAGTGTTAAATACAAGTTTCTGCGGAGTTAATTCTGTTGTGTAGGGTTTTTTCAAGGCAGTGACCTTTCAGAAGCAGATCTCCAGGCCTGTCTTCCAAGGCACCACTAATCTTTCTGCTAGTAGTTGAGTACTTAACTGTTTGTGCCACACAAGGACTCCATGTCACCATTATTTTTTTTATTTTTTAATCTTTTAAATAGAATTAGTTTATTTTTTCTGGCCTACCAATCGATTTTGGTATTTGTGACATATGGCTAGGTGATTACTAAATCCATTTCCTCCTCTTGTGGGCACACAGCTACACTACATTTCCTAGTCTCCCTTGCAGTTAAGTGTGGTCATGCCACTGAGTCCCAGCCAATGGAGTGTGGGTACAAGTGACAGGGCCCTTCCACGGCCCATCAAAAAACTTCCCATTTATCTACCATCCTCTACTTTTTCTCTATTCATGGTCTGGATAGGGAGAATTCCTTGGACCTGGGGAATGGAGTCACAAGAGGGAAGAAACCTGTGTCTGAATGGCTGTGTGGAGCAGAGCCCTTCTGCTAATACTAACTCTATGATGACATGAGTTAGAAATTAACTTGCTGTTAAACCACTGAGATTTGGGGACTATTTGTTACAGCAGATAAGGTGATCTGCTACCCTGATTAATATAGTATTTGTCATGGTAAGAGAATTGGATGGATTCATAACTCAAATTTGACAACCACTGTCCTTTAGCCAGTGATTAATGACCTATATTAAATGGCTACCATGATGGTCCTTGAGAGTACATTTAAGTGCTAGAGGCTTCTATTAGCACACAATAATGTGATTATTGAGTTCTAAAAAATACAGTGTTGAAAGCTAGGTTAAACAGAATGAAATTAAACCTCAAAAAATTCATTAACTGTAAGTCTAAGCATGTATGTCTGTGAAGAATACCAAATGGTAGTTTTCTAATGTTGAAAAATGAAACAATGAAGAGTTGAACCAAACATTGAGTGACTTGAATTTATAACTCAAATAATTTACTAATTTTTATCTTTAAGTAATATAGATAATTTCTTTATGTCTGAATATCTTTTTAATTGTTATTTTTCCTCATAAAATCAGTTTAAATTTATATTCTGAAACTTTGTTAAAATACTGCCCTTAAATGTTATATGCTGTGTAAGGAATACAAACTTTGCAACCTAGTCTCAGAAGCACTCTACTGCCTTTGTCATTTGAAAAAATGTGTCTCTTATTTAGTAAATAATGTTAAAAAGAATTACTAGAGTATATAAAGATTGTGTTGTGGCTAAAATAACTAAAGGTATGAATTTGCTTCAATCTTCTAGCTAGAATAAAGTGGAAAATCAGAGCCTTCTGTTTGGAAGGAATCTCCTGAAAGACTGTGTTATGGATTGAATCGTGTCCCTCCAAAATAGGTATTGAAGTCTGTGGTTATGATCCTGTTTGGAAATGGAGTTTTTTCTTCTGTTATGATAATGGGGTCATACCCGAGTGGGGTGGGTCCTAAGCCTAATCACTTCTGAGTTATAAAAAGAACAGAATAGACAAAAAGACAAACATGGACACCATGTGAGTACCTGTCTACAAGCAAAGGAACACCAAGGATTGTAAACAGTCACAGAAACTGGGAGAGAGGTCCACAGAAGACACCTAGATCCTGATTCGGACTCTTAGCCGCCAGACAGTGAGAAAATCAATTTGTTCTTCAAAGCCATCCACTTGTGATATTTCTGTCATGGCAGCACTAGCTAACTAAGACGGGCAACTACATTCTCGGTGAACACAGAGAACTAGGCAGTGCTGAGCAGTACATTCAGAAGTAGCTCTGGAGTCAGATAGGTCTGACTTCAATTTCTGGCACCTTTACTTTCTTGGGAAACCCTGGTGGTGTAATGGTTAAGAACTACAGCCGCTAGCCAAAAGGTTGGTGGTTCAAATCCACCAGGCGCTCCTTGGAAGCCCTATGGGGCATTTCTACTCTGTCCTAAGTAGGTTGCTATGAGTTGGAATTAACTTGATGGCAATGGTTTAACAGGTTTACTTTCTTGCAGTGGTACCTCTTAATTTCTCTAAGCCATGGTGTCCTCATGTATAAAATGGAAATACTACCTCCTACCTCTTCTGGTTGTCCCTAAGGTCTAATCTTCTTTTCTTCCTTGCTAATGATAGGGTGGGATTTATGGCCATCCAGTTAAAGATTGCAGCTAGGCATGGCCATGTGACTAAACAGATATGACATCCACTCCTTTTGGGTCCTTCTCTTAAGAGGACTGGGCATGTGCTCCTCTGGCTCTTTTCTCCCACCCCACTGGGAAATGGCAGGGATGAAGGAAGCTGCCTTGGAACAAGATTTAGAGTTTACGTGTTGAGGATGGTAGAGATCCTGTACCTTCATAGGGTAGATGTGTAGATGAACCCTTTCAAGGCCCAGTTAATTTTTGCTTTAAATTTTTTGTTGATACCATGTGTTTTCATTAATGGAAGCATGCTGAATCACTGAGTGTTGTTGAATTTTTGGTCAAAGTCCTGGTGGTTCAGTGGTTAAGTGTTTGCTAAACAAAAGGTTAGCAGTTCAAACCCACTCGTCACTCCTTGGAAACCCTATGGGGCAGTTCTACTCTGTCTTATAGGGTCATTATCAGTCGGAATCGACTCTATGGCAATGGATTAATGGGTTAGTGTGGACTTTCTCTTTTTTGCTCCCTTCAAAAATCCTACTCTCCAAGTCCCAAGGGACACATATTATCCCACTAATTCTACCCCAGAGCCCCTATAGTCCAGACAGCATACAGTGTCCCAAAGAAAAATTTTCAAAATTTCTTTCTCCTACCAAAAATGCACACACTTCATACAACACTGTGTAGAAACAATAATTTTTTTTTTTTTCAGTTTCAAACAGCCATAAAAGCCCCTGACTTGTGGCAGCATGCACTGTCAGTGGGAAAGCAGCTTCCCAATGAACCTGAGAGGCAGAAAAAGTGGATGAGCAATTATATATGTTGGCAAGGATGTGAGGAAATTGAAACCCTTGCCTATTGCTGGTGGAAATGGAAAATAGTACAGCCATTGTGGAAAATAGTGCGGCAGTTCCTCAAAAAACTAAAAACAGAAACCTTTTTTTTTTTTTTTGACCCAGTAATTCCACTCCTAGGTATATACCCAAAGACTTAAAAGCAGAGACTGAAAAAGACTTCTACACCAACGTTCCTTGCAGCACTATTCACAGTAGCTGAAAGGTGGAGACAACCTAAATGCCCATCAATAGATAAATGGGTAAATAGAATGTGGCACAAGCATGCAATGGAATACTACTTAGCTAGTAGGGGAAATGAAGTCTTGATACATGCTGCAATATGGGTGGAACTGGAAGACATTATGCTGAGTGAAATAAGTCAATAACAAAAGGACAAATATTATATGACCTCACTTATATAAAAAGAAAAGAAAAGGCAAATGTACGCAAAACAAAGTTTATTAGTGGTTACCAGAGGTGGGAGGGAAGAGGAAAGGAGGGTTAACAGTGATGGAGTATTGCATTCAGGGTACAGTTACCCAGCTGATTATTGTGATTGCCTTCAAAAAATTGCGCACCTGTCAAAAGTTGAATTGGCAAAAGTATGATAGAGATATATACAACAATGACAAAAAAAAAGAATGTAGCTGCTGAGGCTGCTTATGTACAGTCAAAAACCTCATGGGATTTGGTTTCTTGTTTTGGTGGTATAGGGTCGTGGCTTCATGGGACATTCTAGTTAATTGGCCTAATCACATGTTTAGTGCTTGTGTTCTACCTCCTAGTTGGTGCATAGTGCCTGGGGTCTTAAAAGCTTGCAAGGAGCCATCCAAGGAACAACAAATGGTCTCTATTTGACTGTAACAACAGAGGAAGGAGAGTTAAGAACAGGAGGAGGAAATGGAACGTGTGGCTAATTGCCTTCATGAACAACTGCCTCCTTTGCCACGAGACCAGTAGAACTGGATGGTGCGCAGCTACTGTTAGTGAACATTTTGATCAAAGATTCCATAGAAGAATTCTGATCAAAAGGGGGAAAATGCAGAAAAGAATTTCAAATTTTCATGGACTCCAGACTTCCTGGAGCCATGTTTGGATGAACCCCTAAAACTATTGCCCTGAGTTAATCTTTTAACCTTAAATCAAAAATATCCCCCAAAGTCTTCTTAAAACAAAACAATACTTTAGCTTAACTAGTAAAAAATATCTGCTTTGAGTATTTTGCTATTTTAAGAACTATCTGTATGGTATCAAATTGACAACAGCAACTCGAAAGATTAGACAGGAACCTTAGGGGCAGTGAATTTATGTTAATGGTGGACGAACAACTCGGAAAAGGAGGGTGAGAATAGTTATACCACTTGAATGTAATCAATGTCACTAAATGATACATGTAGAAACTATTGAATTTTGCATGTTTTGCTATGTATACTCTCAGCGACAATAACAAAATAAATACCATTATATAAAAAAATAAAGATAAAGCGTTTTTAAGATCTTATACTAATCACCCAATGAGTTAAGTATTATAATCCCCATTTTACCGATGTAGAAACTGAGGCTCTGAGATGTCAAGTCTTTTGCTCAAAGTCTCATAGCTACTAAATGGATGAGCTGAGATTTAAATCTAAGATTGGCTGACTTCAAGACCTGAACTCTAAGACTATCCAGTAATCCAATAATCCAAATAAAGGGCTTATCACAGTGACTGGTAAAGGGATCAACAAATGGTAACTATTATTATCTAGACAAGGGAATGAATGTCTGGCACAGATCAGCTGAAGCAAGATCAGAGCTGAGATGGAGACCTTGTGAGAACAGGACTCCTTCCTTATATACCGTGTATGTGTGTGTGTGTGTGTGTATGTATTGTGTAGAGAGAGAGAGCACGAGTGAGCAGCAGGGTGGTAGAGGGATATTGGTGGTCATCTGGGAGAATAAAGAAGTAAGGAATCAGGGAGCAAAGTATAATCCCAAATACTGTTCTTTCTCTTCAATTCTGTGGAGAAGAGACCAGAAGCTTTGAGAACAGGGAAGCTGAAAAGGCAAGCTAACACTTTCCTTGATTGTCATAGAACCAGAGTTTAGAGCAGGAAGATCTTAAAAACAACCTAGTATCCTGCCCTTTCCTCTTAGAAGTAGGTAAAGGACTTTCTGGGATTTTTGAAGTTACCAACTACTGAGAAATAAGCAAACTCAAAAGGGCCTTTAATGAAGAGAGCCTAAAGTTCCAGAGAAAGGTTTTAACTGAAGAGAAGGGGACGAGTCAGAAAGTACTTCATCATCATGATGGTTTATGTGTGAGATTCAGCTTAGAATACGTGCTACTAGTAGCAGGTGTCACAGGAAAACATCCATATTAGGCCTTGGTATTCCTTTAAGGCTCCTCAAAACATTTTTAAATAGAGCATTTAGTTATTCTGATATTTAGATGTTCATAGGATGGTCATTTTAATAAAGAATGATCTTTTTTAAACATAAAGTGCACACATATGTGGAAGCTTTGACAGGCTTATTTGAATATCAGGAGAACCATATTTTTAATCGATTCAAAGAATATATTCAATGCTTTATGTAAATTATAAAGCATAGCAATAAAATAAACACCTGCAAAGCTACTACCTGACATGACCAACACCACTGGCACTCCTTGCATATTCCACCCTGGCTCCATCCTCTCGGCTGTCCATAGGAGTCAGCCACTCTCCTGAATTTTGTGTGAACCATTCCCCTGCCTTCGTTATGGATTGAGTTGTGTTCCCCTAAAAAGATATGTTGAAGTCCTAACATCTGCACCTGTGAATGTGACCTGGTTTGGAAATAGGGTCTTTGAAGATGTTATCGGTTAACATGAGGTCACACTGGAGTAGGGTGGGCCCTAATCCAATCTGAGTGGTGTCCATATCAAAGAGGAGAGGAGACACGGAGAGAGACAGAGGAAGGGTAGTCAAGTGAAGACATGTCTACAAACCAAGGAATGCCCGGGACTACCAGAAACAGGGAGAGATAAGAAAGGATCTTCCCCTAGAGACTTCAGAGGGAACATGGACCTGCCACATGTCGAATTGGACTTCTAGCCTTCAGACCTGTGAGAGAATAAGGTCCTGTTCTTATAAGCCACCCAGTTTGTGGCCTTTTTGTTATGGCAGCTGTGGGAAATAATACATTAATGTATATTCTTATAAAGACCCAATATTCCAGGAACTTCCATCACCACCATCTCCTGGATGTTGAATCCCAAATAGTAGGAAAACTGTTACTGCTAAAAATCAAGTCACAAAATGACATTTAATGTTATATTTTTTAACATCATTTTGTCCAAATTTAACTTTGAAATAAGTAAAAATTTCACAGACAGAAAATAAAGCAGAAGCAATTTTTCAAGTTTCCTCACCTGCCAGAATCAATAAGAGTTAAATAGTGGGCTAGCTAAATTTCATAATAAATTTGACTTGGTCTCAGATATAATTCCCTAGGAAACCCTGGTGGCATAATGGTTAAGTGCTACAGCTGCTAATGAAAGGGTCACCAGTTTGAATCTGCCAGGCACTTCTTGGAAACTTTATGGGGCAGTTCTACTCTGTCCTATAGGGTCGCTATGAGTCGGAATCGACTCGACGGCACTGGGTTTGGTTTTTTGGTTTATAATTTGTGGGTTTTTTTTTTTTTTTTTTTTTAATTCTCTAAAGGAGCCTTGGTGGCACAGTGGTTAAGCACTTGGCTGCTAACCAAAAGGTTGATGGTTCGAACCCATGGGAGAAAGATATGGCAGTCTGCTTTTATAAAGATTTACAGCCTTGGAAACTCTACGGGGCAGTTCTACTCTGTGCTATAGGGTCATTATGAGTTGGAATCAACTCGATGGCACACAGCAGAAGCAGCATAATTCCCTAAGAGACAATGTCTACATGGTTCCATATTGAGAAGGCTATTTTAACACTAATACTCAAAATTCAATAACATTCAGAAAGTAAGCATACAGAGGCTATAGAGTATTTTGTATTTGGACATTTTGAATGATGGGACAGGTCTCCTGGCTCACTTGTGTTCTGCTTCAGTTAGAGATCCCAAGATTTCCTGGTTAAAGGCTCTACTGTCCTTGCGAAGACTCCGTTTTTATATGTGGGGTATGGGCTGAGGAAATCTTGCATAGAGGGTAAGAAGTTGTTGGGGGCAGCTTCTGGTCTCACTGGTTTCCTTGCTGGAATTTGAACCAGGGTGGCGGGAGTGGGGGTGGGGGAGGGAGAGGGGCCCAGCATGGAGGTGTACCAGGTAAGAGTTCAGGATCCACTGGCAGGTCCTATTTGCTCTGTGGGACCTCAGCTAACCCCGTGGCATCTGAAGAAAGTTGTAGGTGCTCCATTTTAATGACTGTTGGGCTCTGGCTACTAAACCTCCCAACCCAGGTCATTAAACAGAAGGAAACATGCTGCTAAGAGACCTGTAGCCAAATGATGATTTGATAAGAATGGATGTGACTTTGCCAGGGAGTGGAGTGGGAATGCAGAAGGCAATGTAAGTGCAGACTTTGTAACTCACCAAAAAAAAAAAAAAAAAACCCAGGATGATGATGGTAAATAACTTGTTTCATTATTTTGACTGGAGCAGCGTTTTACCACCAGTGGTCTGAAAGGTAAGTTTTAAAGCAAAAAAACAAACCCATTGCTATCTGGTGGATTCTGACTTATGGCCACCCCTTATGTGTCATAGTAGAACTCTGCTCCATCGGATTTTCAATGGCTGTAATCATAGGCAAGCAGACCTCCAGGCCTTTCTTCTGCAGCACTGCTGGGTGGATTTGAACCAACAACCTTTTGGTTAGTAGCCAATTACAAACCACTGACGCCACCATGAATTTGACTCAACGGCAACAGGTTTTTATTGTGCAGCTGATTTTAGGTACATTTCCATCAGCCTCTGGTTATGTATTCTGAAATTGATGTTCCAGTAATAATATTGGCAAAGCTCTCTGAACAGAGATGCCAGTGGTTAATATTTGCCTGCTGCAAGACAGCTGTTTCTGTTATGCTTTGCTTTAAAGCAGCCATATGCAATTGAGATTGTGCCCTAAAATTTCTCCATGTGATTAGCAGATTGGCTACAAGTCCTTTGCCTTGCTTGGCAGTTTTTCTTGCCCATAAATTTCACAAAAACCTTGTCTGGCTCTTTACTGCTCACACCTGACCCTGCAGCCGCACCTGCACTGAGGGATTCCTGCCGTTCTGCTCAGAGGCATGATCCTAAAGAGCCTTATTTTAGGATGCCTACTTTTTTTTTTCTAAATAGGTGGGGGAGAGACAGAATGGCAGAGAGGGGAAAAGGTGGCAAAGATGGGACTTGAAGGTAGTCAGGGACTTCTTTTAACAACGCAAGCTACTATTACTCACATCATTCATTACAGTCATAGAAGGCAACATATTTTTCAACACCAGGAAAATTCAATACGTAAAAATAAATCATTTAGGAAAAAGGTTTCACTTAGATCCCTCAGAGATGGGATTATTGCTTTCCTCCTGGCATGGATGAAGTCATGGAAATGTTTACTTTCTAACATTTTTTTTTTGCTTGCCTTCTTTCCTCTTTCAGATAACAGGACAGCCTGACTTATCAGTGTAAAAAATATTTCTGTCAGCATCCTGAGAACACGGAGTAAGTGTAAAAGGAGAGCAGTCATGTCAGCCTGCACTTTTAACCTAAGCCTAGACACCCAAGAGCTGCACTAAATTAAAAAAAAAAAGTTGCAGGCTGTCTGCTAATTAACAGCTGATATGGTACAAATATCTTGCACATCATATAACAGGCAGATTACATCTTTGGACAGCCAGGAGAAACCTCATATGAGAATATTTCCTTGAATGTGACTATTAAGATGGAAAACATGACTTCAGATGAGAAAAAAAAAAAAAAACTTGTGATGGCAAGACACATTTTTCCTTCAGTCAGAAGAGGCTGCAGTGCTAAGTATCAACCCACACGTGCATCCTGTCCTCACTGTCCTCATCAGCTCGTAGTGCTCACGAGATATCCCCATCTCCCCCAAATAAAATCTCCATCAGCACTGTTGACCTGTGTCCATTTATAATGAGAGGCAATGTGGAAATGCTGCTTTGGGGTTCAAGGGAACACTAATCATTTGAAATATTTGAGAGATTTAATTCTAAAATTAGAACAGTGTTTGCATAGTAATTCAGGGTCTTGACTAAAGCTTCATTTTCAAGGAGAAATTAATATCCTGTAAGGAACTATTGCAGGCATTTTCCTGTGGAGGAGAATCTTCAACTCTCATCATAAAAATAAATTCAAAATACAGAATTAAAAGTTGTGTAGCTTTGAGTGATGGTTTGAAAATAGTGAAAATGAACTCATTTTCCAGAAAAGAAGGGAGTTAAACTGTGGTTGATGTTAATACCATTGGAGAGTCTAAAGTGTACTCACTGTAAGGTGGTAACTTTGTATTCCTGAAGGTCTCCATTACCTTGTACACTGTAATTATATTAATTTATATTTGACTTCAAATGATGAACTTGCTAGGCTGCTAACTGGAATGTTGACAGTTTTGAGTCTACCCAGAAGCCCCTTGGAAGAAAGGCCTGGCAATTTACTTCCAAAAAATCAGCCACTGAAAACCCTACAGAGCACAGTTCTAATCTGACACACTTGAGGTTGGCATGAGTCTGAGTTGACTCCACAGCGATTGGCTTTTTATGTTTGACTACAGAAAGAATTACATTTGGAGGACTTTCTTAGAAGCGGGGAGGGCAATAATGACTGAGTGCTTCTGGAAATAAATAGCGGATTCTTTTCTTCCTAGTCAGAACTAGTAGAACTGCCCCACAGGGTTTCCAAACTGTAATCTTTACGGAAGCAGACTGCCACATCTTTCTCCCTGCGGAGCAGCTGGTGAGCTTGAATCCTCGAACTTTCAGTTAACAGCCGAGCACTTAACCACCGTTTCACTAGGACTCCTAGTCAGGGCAGTCTTAGGGAAAAAATTACCATGAACAAAGTTTGTGTTTAGTGCCTCACACCATTTTCCCTGTTCACTTCCCTTTCAGTCTTTTTGATGGTTCGCCTTCCTGCTTCCTGGACTCCTCTCCCTAGCATTTCTAGAAACTCTTAATGAGGGGTGCTGCACTTGAGCTTACTCACCCAGCAATGCTCTTCACCTGCCCCCAGAACCGGGATCACTTATTGTCTTTCAGTCACACCAAAATATAAATCCCTTCTCACTGAAAGTTTCTGTTCTCTGAAGCTAATTATTCTGATGGAAAAAAAAAAAAAAAAACTCTGTTCAAGTATTCATGCATAATAATGGATTCCCGAGTTGTCCATCCAGTTAGGACATTTCATACTATCAGTGGTCATCTAGAAAAGATACATTTTCTGAGTAAAACTAGTCTAAAAAATACTTGGTAAAAAAGTGTCCCAAGGCCAATCAAGTTTGCAAAATACTGCCTACTTTATCATATTGGAGCCCTGGTGGTGCAGTGGTTAAAGAGCTTGGCTGCTAACCAAAAGGTCAGCAGTTCGAATTCACCAGCCAATTCTTGGAAACACTATGGGGAAGTTTTACTGTATCCTGTAGGGTTGCTATGAGTCAAAATCGACTCAACAGTAATGGGTATTTTTGGTTTATGTCATATTATTGGAGATTCATAACTGTTATTAGTTTTTACAAGCATGGATAAATTCTACGGTAAAGACAACCGTTTAAATACTGGACTTCCTCATGTTTATGAACATCAATGAGCATATCCGTGTGTATTTTTTTCTTATTATAATACCCATTAATGTTGTAAGAAGAACCCACTTAAAAGTACACTGCCTTAATCCAAAGTAGTAATTTGTCTGATGGTGTGAATCCCAGATACTGTGGTGCCATCTTGGGGTACATGTTTTGGAGTTAGAAGGTCTTTCAGTACTTCTGATGTTGCACTGTGTAAATAACTGTCTGCTCCATCTGTGAGTAGTTAGCTTTCTTATCCAGCCTACTTCAGTAGATGATCGATTCTGTTTTTAAGTTCATTCAAACAAGTCATTCACGTGTCCTTTACACCATCGCAGAACTTCAAAGCTCTCTTCCAGCAGCTCATTCAAGACAGATGAGTGTGTAGCCACAAAGAAAGGGTACATCTGGTTTCTCTCTGCTAGATACTGACCATCTCTTTCACCTAGAGAAGGACCCTGTGATATCAAGGATTATTGCATTGAGCATGTAACCAAATCACACTAACGGTAGGAACAGTCAGCATTGTGATCTGGAAACACTGTGCTGGGCAATCTGTTTCTCCCAGCGATGGATCGGCTCTGTGGGAGGAGCTGGGTGGGTGGTAGGTGGCTGCTTTCCCGAGGAATCAGGTTGTGATTTCAAAGCCAACTATCCAAGGCTGTGTGCATGTGAAATTTTTTTTTAGAGCAGTTTCTGCAACTTATTTGGGGTTAGGATAAAATATCAGTTTGTAGGAAATCACGTTTCTCCCCTGTGCTTTGGGCAGAGTGGAGGCAGAGCTGCTTTTCACTTATGGGCCCTTTTTATTCCCCTATCAGCACCTCTGTCTGGATGTACACCAACTGTTTCCCTAAAGGATGTGTGTCACCTGGTAAATTGGAACTTCACTGGGCACGGCACCATGAATCTTATTTCTCTGTAAGTTAACTCGGAAACAGATTGGAAAAAGAAACATTAATAGAAGGACAAATGTTTGCCAATTTAAACTAATTGAGGGTGCTTAATTTCTAGTGAAAAATAAGTAGTATGCAATGCTTTATAAAAGGAAATATATGTAAGATAGTTTTCTAAAGAAAGGTAGCACTTTTCTTGAGCATTAGTTGTTCTTGGGGAGTCTGGGAGGTGCAAATGGTTAAAGCATTCAGCTGCTAACCAAAAAGTTGGCAGTTCGAGTCCACCCAGAGTGACTCAGAAGAAAGCCGTGCTGATCTACTTCTAAAGAATTAGCCACTGAAAGCCCTACGGAGCACAGTTCTACTCTGACACACACGGGGTCGTCATGAGTCCGAATTGACTCAGTAGCAGCTGGTGGCTAAGTAGGGATTTGTTCTTGGAACAGTTTTTCTTGAATAATTATTTGAGAATTTATGGAGAAGATCTTGTTCTCCAAAAGCAAACTAATGCCCAAACAAATTTAAAACAAAACAAACTAGAATTGAAGAAAAAGATACACCTTAGAATCTTAATGTCCTAAAACAATGTAAAAAGTAATTTGTCTATATTTTCGTAGCCTTGAACATGACTTTGAAAAAATAATGCTCAGGAATTTCAAATTTTACTAATAAAAACAGATTAAAGTTTAATGAAAAAAATGTACAGTTAAACTCAACTAACTGAAAGCTTCGATGAACTCCGCTAAGTCCCAATTTATCCCTCTGTAAATAGGGAACACATACCTGGTGTAGAGCAAATTTTATGGGTTATAATGATGTGAAAGTGAAAATATTAACCAGATCAGGTTACCATTATTATAATTAAAATTGCTCTTAAGTGAAAGTTGTAAGAAAAGAAGCTACTCTATTAAAACAAGCAAACAAGCAAACAAACAAACAAAACTCCACCAAAACCACTGCCCAACGCCAAGCACCACCAACCCTCTGTACCCAGGCTCCAGGACAGGAACTGGTGCTCCAAATGCCTGTCCTGAAACACTGGCAGACCCTGGATTCTAAGAACAAACTAAAGACTGTTTTGGTTACTTTCTAAGAAAAGAATTCATGCATTCTAGAAAGATGTTCAATAAAAAGAATTGTAATAAAAAAGATTTTCTTTTTAACCATAAGTTAAACAGACACTTTTTACAGGTTTATTGTTGTTGAAAATTACCAAATGCATTCAAACTGACCACAAGGCCATTTAATGAATATTTAGTCTAAACCAGGGGAATAGTGACCTTCCAGAAATGGGTTGCCCAGTTTCCAATCCTTTTGTTTTGACAATGGAAAATGAAGAGGTGATGGGTCAGTGTACTCACTGGTATCAAGCAGTTCTATTAATAGTTTAGAAAGTGTTGTCTAAGTATATTCACTAATTAGAGGTTCCTTTTTTTGTGTGTGTGTTAAATCTGAGTCCCTCAGTGGGGCAAATGGTTACAGTGCTCAGCTGCTAACTGAACGATTGGAAGTTTGAGTCCTCCCAAAGGGTTGTCAGGAGAAACGCCTGGCGATCTGCTTCCAAAAAATCATCTATTGGAAACCCTATGGAGCACAGTTCTACTCTGACACACACGGGGTCAGCATGAGTCAGAACTGACCTGAAGACAACTGGGTTTTTTTTTTTTTTTTCAACTACTCTGAATGCAAATACTCTCTGGGTAAGTGCAACCTTTAAGTACTGCATGATTTAATACAGCAGTTCTTGAAGTTTTTTGTCTTAGGAACTTTCTTAGGCTGGGTTGTCTAGAGAAGCAAAACCAGAGAAGCATGTATATATGGGCCCTTTGTATTTCCCTGTCTGGATGCGCACCAACTGTTTACCTAAAGGATTGGTGTCACCTGGTGAATTGAAACCTCTATGGGGCAGTTCTACTAGTTCTGACTAGGAAAAAAGAATCCACTATTTATTTCCAGAAGCATTCAGTCATTATTGCCCTCCCTGCTCCTAGGAAAGTCCTCCAAATGTAATTCTTTCCGCAGTCAAATATAAAAAACCAATCGCTGTGGCATCAACTCGGACTCATGCCAACCCCAGATGCATCAGATTAGAACTGTGCTCCGTAGGGTTTTCAGTGGCTGATTTTTTGGAAGTAGATTGCCAGGCCTTTCTTCCAAGGGGCTTCTGGGTAGACTCAAACTGTCAACATTTCAGTTAGCAGCCTAGCAAGTTCATCATTTGAAGTCAAATGTAAGTTATTATGATTACAGTGTGCAAAATAAGGAGACCTTCAGGAATACAAAGCTACCACCTTACAGTCAGTACACTTGAGACTCTCCAACGGTATTAAGTTTAACATCAACCACAGTTTAACTCCCTTCTTTTCTGGAAAATGAGTTCATCTTCACTATTTTCAAACCATCACTCAAAGCCACACAACTTTTAATTCTGTATTTTGAATTTATTCTTATGATGAGAGTTGAAGATTCTCCTCCACAGGAAAATGCCTGCAATGGTTCCTTACAGGATATTAATTTCTCCTTGAAAATGAAGCTTTAGTCAAGACCCTGAATTACTATGCAAACACTGTTCTAATTTTAGAATTAAATCTCTCAAATATTTCAAATGATTAGTGTTCCCTTGAACCCCAAAGCAGCATTTCCACATTGCCTCTCATTATAACTGGACACAGGTCAACAGTGCTGATGGAGATTTTATTTGGGGGGGATGGGGATATCTCGTGAGCACTACGAGCTGATGAGGACAGTGAGGACAGGATGCACGTGTGGGCTGGTGCTTAGCACTGCAGCCTCTTCTGACTGAAGGAAAAATGTGTCTTGCCATCAGAAGCTGTTTTTTTTTTTTCTCATCTGAAGTCATGTTTTCCATCTTAATAGTCACATTCAAGGAAATATTCTCATATGAGGTTTCTCCTGGCTATCCAAAGATGTAATCTGCCTGTTACATGATGTGCAAGATATTTGTACCTTATCAGCTGTTAATTAGCAGAGAGCCTGCAACAATTTTTTTTTCTTTAAATTTAGTGCAGCTCTGAAGTGTCTAGGCTTAGGTTAAAAGTGGTTAATATATATAACCAGTATACACATTTTATATAAATGTTTATACATAAACATAAATATATATATAAAGAGAGAGAGATTTATCTCGAGGAAATGGCTTATGTGGTTGTAGAGGCTGGCAAGTCCCAAGTCTGTGGGTCAGGCATCAGGCTAGAGGTTTCTCCTAACCCATGTAGTTGCAGGGGCCAACAGATCCCAAGACTGGCAGGTAAGACAGCAGGTTGTTGGCTCACAGGCTGTGGCAGCTGAGGAATCCCAAGATCAGCAGGCGACATGGCAGGCTGGCTCAAGTCCCAAGAACTGAAAGTTTGATGATGACAGCTGGATGCAGGATCCAGAGCAATCAAGCAAACTTCACCAGAATGTCCATAAATATATTGGATGCAGGCCACACCCCTGAAGAAATTCCCCTTACAACTGATTGGACAATCACATCAGATCACATCATGGAAGATGACTACATTATTATATAACTGCCAAACTGCATTATTGTACAACTGCCAAGCTATCTCATTATATAACTGCTAAACCACCGAGAATCATGGTCCAGCCAAGTTGACACACACCTTAGCCATCACAGTCTACCCCTTGACAACTTGGCACCTGTACACATCTCCTTAAACTATACACGGTCTCTAAATAAAGACAATTACAAAGTCATACTTGCACCTAACATGATATAACTAACAAGCGTACAACTGAAAACGCACTAGACTTGTTTACAGCTTACATTTCACAAGTGAAGAAAACAAAAATATATGATACACACATCCCATTGCTGTCGAGTCAATTCCAACTTATAGCAACTCTATAGGACAGAGTAGAACTGCCCCATAGGTTTTCACCAAGAAGTAACTGGTGGATTCGAACTGCTGACCTTTTGGCTAGCAGCTGAGCTCTTAATCACTGTACCACCAGGACTCCTCATAACAATTACAGTCCTTGTTTCTACAACTGATTATCTGGTTATAGCTGGTATTTGGAACAGCTGGTATTTGGAACTATCTTCTTCCATCACCTATTCTATATCCCCTTTACCCTCAGGAAGCATCTCAGCTGGTCATGGTTCTTTCCTGGGGGCGGGGGGGTGACCCAAATTTTCATTCCTGAAGGTTTGAGCCATTAGTAGTCATGTTGGAATTGGTTTGCTGTAGTTTTCCATTGACTTTAATACAAGGCATGGTAGTACTAAGAGACGTCCTAAGGGGTCTCCTGTATTCCAGACATACTCTTGTTTACCTCCATTTTGCAACATCAATCCAATTTCCCCTTGGCAGACAGAGTTGATCACACCAGCCATTATGATAACTCTCTTCTTTGCCTGTTAATCCAGAGGCATGAAGAGTCCAAAGTGGCTGAGTGGCATTCTTAACTTCCAGTTCAATAGAATCCATGTTGTGTCTCCAGGTCGGAACATTCCTCCCTTTGAGGCTGAGGCCTCTAGACCTTCAGACCACAAGCTTGCAGAGACAAGAAGCAAAATTTTGTGAGTGGGTCACTAGGGGTAATAGTGAATGGTGCCACTCTCATCTCTACCCCCTCGATTCTTGGAACTGTGTATCCTGGTTATGGAAGAAATAGCATCATATAACGGATGCTGGTTTAGAGCATATACAACTTTCTGGAGAACATTGCCCCAACCCTGCAAAGTGTTGCCACTTAGGTGGTGCTGTAATTGTGTCTTTAGAAGGCCAGTCCATTGTTCTATTAAGCCAGCTGCTTCAGGATGATGCGGAACATGGTAAGAGCACTGAATTCTATAAGCATGGGGGCATTGTTGCACTTCATTTGCTGTGAAATGAGTCCCTTGATCTAAGGCAATGCTATGTGGGATATCATGAGAGTGGATAAGGCATTCTGTAAGTCTACTGGTGGTAGTTTTGGCAGAGGCATTGGGTGCAGGGAAGGCAAATCTGTATCCATCCATGATGGAAGAGGTCTTATGTAATCAACCTGCCACCAGATTGCTGGCTGAATGCCTTGAGGAATGGTACCCTATTGTAGACTTAGTGTTGGTCTTGGAAACCCTGGTGGTGTAGTGGTTAGGTGCTATGGCTGCTAACCAAAAGGTCAGCAGTTCGAATCTGCCAGGCGTTCCTTGGAAACTCTATGGGGCAGTTCTACTCTGTCCTATAGGGTCGCTATGAGTTGGAATCCACTCAACGGTGCTGGGTTTGGTTTTTTGGTTTAGTGTTGGTCTCTGCTGCTGGCAGATTGGACATTCAGCAGTGGCTATAGCCAAGTCGGCCTTGGTGAGTGGAAGTCCGTTTTGCTGAACCCACGCATAACCTCCATCCCTGCCACCATGACCACTTTGTTCAAGAGCCCACTGTAAATGACAGGAGTGGCTGGAGAAAGGGGATGACTGGTTTCCACAGAACGCGTGATCTTATCCACTTGATTGTTAAAATCTTCCTCTGCTGAGGTCCCCCTTGGTTGAGCATTCACATGAGACACAAATATTTTCACTTCATTGGCCCATTCAGAGAGACCTATCCACATACCTCTTCCCTATACCTCGTCACCAGTTTCCAATCATGTTCCTTCCAAGTCCCTGACCATCCAGCCAAACCACTGGCCACAGCCCACGAATCAGTATACAATTGCACATCTGGCCATTTCTCCTTTCAAGCAAAGTGAACAACCATATGTTGACTACATCATTATGTAACTGCCAAATTACATCATTACATAACTGCTGAGAATCATTGCCCAGCCATACTGACACACAATCTCAACTATCTATCACAGGACCCCCTTACATTCTCAAACTTTATGGAGGATCCCAAGGTGCTTTTATTTATGTGGGTGATATTGCTCAACATTCATCATGTTAAACATTTAAACAGAAAAATTTTAAACACAGACGTCTAATCACACATCCCTGTCAGAACAAAGAAATCATCACCGGTGGTCATGTTGTCTCTGACAAACTCCGCCTTACACTTGTGAGAGGAAGAGAGTGATAAAGGCAAATAGCATCTGAGTATAGTTATAAAAAGAGTTTTGATCTCATAGGCTCCCAGGAGGGGACCTAGGAAACCCCAAGGGACCCCAAACCACACATTGAGAATCACTGTCTTAATATATATATATATATATAAAAAATATATATATACTGTTTCTTAAAGTTGAGTTCCTTTACATTTTGATGGAAATTAAGAACCATTGGGTGGGGAAGCAATTGGTTATAACACACATTTCTGGGTCCCATGCTGGAATTATAATGCAGTCAATTTGAGACAAAGCTTAAGAATTTTCCTAATTAAAAATCACAACTCCCCTCCTTCGTCACCCCTCTGCCTTTTCCTTTTGGTAATTTTGGCGCAAGTGGTTTGCAAATGCACTTTGAGACACTCTGCCTATATCCTGTTTGTTGGGTTAATATTCATCTTTATCAAACTTACCCCAATACACACACACGGTTTCCTGGGATCAGAGAGATAGTTCTTATTAAATACCTCATAGTAAATAATAAGTGCATAGGTCCCCACTTACCCCAGTCTGACCGCTGAGGTGATCTGGTGAGAACCAGGTCAACTGTCCTACATGAGTAGGTGAGGGACTGGATGGAAAAAAAAAATGATTTCTTCCTGCTGATTTTGAGAGGGCAGCTGCCCTCTCCCCTCCAGAAAGGGTCTCCTGCTTACTCCAGCCCCCTTGTGTGTAAATAAAAATTTCTTTTGAGACCTTGAGACTTCTCTGTGTTGTGCCTACTCCTCCATGAAATGTGAATTTCAAGAACTAGTGCTCGCCATCTTGGGGGCTTAACCTAGGACCTGCTCTCTCGGCTATACCTATTTGGCCCTCTTGAGGAGATAAGAAAAGTTATTACCCTTTCAGATTAGAGCAGTTAACTACACAAATGGGTATAGATCTAAGTCTCTTGGTATGTGAAGAGTCTTAAGAGGCCTGGGCTTTTTATAAGGATACTGAGAAATTCCAAGGAAGTTTTATTTCTCTACACCTGTTTATCAGGAGGAAACCCTGGTGGCGCAGTGGTTAAGAGCTGAGGCTGCTAACTAAAAGTCGGGAGTTTGAATCCACCAGCTGTTCCTTGGAAACCCCATGGGACAGTTGGGGATTGACTTAGACAACAGGTTTTTTTGGCATTTACCAGAACGGAAAAAAGAAAAGAAATTCCTAGCTGCTGTAAGATGCAGTCCAAGTAATTATGTCACTTGAACCTTGATCTAGCAAATTGAATGGTGCTTGTAGTGTCTGTGGTATATTGGATTGTATTATGGAAGCTGTGTAAGACCCCGGTGGATTTAAGCAGTATTCATTTTTAAGAATGGATAAAAAAAAAAAAAAAAATCTACTAAGAATGCTCAGGAAGGTAGGAAAATAAGACTGTAAATAAGGGGAAAAGGAGATTTAGCCACATCCGGGACCACAGACTCAGTCTGGGAAGGGCATCATTGTCACTGCTACTCTATATTCAAGTCATTTAGGGAGCCCTGGTGGCACAGTGGTTAAGTGGTTGGCTGCTAACCAAAAGGTTGCCACTTTGAACCAACTAGCCACTCGGCAGAAAGATTACAGCCTTGGAAACCCTGTGAGGCAGCTCTACCCTGTCCTATAGGATCGCTATGATTCAGAATCAACTCCATGGCAACAGTTTGTTTTTGCCATACTCTGAACATCATTTTGGGGAGGGCTGCCCTTAAATTCAGCCCAGAGCAGTCCCTGCCCTGAGTTTTGGCCTCTAGAGGGCCCCACATAATGCAAAAAAGCAAGCACTTCCCCTCCAGTCAATTCCAACTCATAAAGACTGACATGCGTGTCAGAGTAGAACTGCGCTTTGTAGGGTTTCAATGGTTTTCCGTAAATAGATCACCAGACATTTTTTCTGGGGCATCTCTGGGGGGGACTTGAGCCTTCAACCTTTTGGTTAGCGTCTAAGTGAGTTAACCATTTGCACCTGGCCATCCCTGAATATGGGATCTGGCATTCAAGGCTGGCACAGCATGACTTATAATCCCAAACATCTGTTCTTGAGACTAACACAGTTCAGGCCCCAGGAAAACACCTCTCCATATCTTTAGCTCTACATCCTTAGAATAGAAGGCAATTATACCCCAGTGCTGTGATCATGTGTGGGCGGTATCCCTGCCAGCACTAGAGATGGACACTGCTACAGAGCACAGGGAGCATTTGGGAAGCAAAAGAGCTTCAGTATGAGAAGAGAGAAATTAATTAATTAGTCAAATCCTTCTGAGATACTATCAAAGTGATATATTCTTACACCCCAAAACCCACTGCTGTCGAGTTGATTACAACTCTTCGTGACCCTATAGGACAAGTAGAACTGCCCCATAGGGCTTCCAAGGCTGTAATCTTTACAGAGGCAGACTGCCACATCTTTCTCCTGTGGAGTGGCTAGTGGATTTGAACTGCTGACATTTTGGTTAGCAGCTGGGCGCTTTAACCACTGTGCCACCAGGGCTCCTTATAGTCTTACAGAGAGAATTATTGTTTCTTAGTAGCACTGAGAATCCATTTTCATGCTTTCTTTAATTTGTGGGCCTGAAGGTATTCATGAATTAATGTAGAATTTACTATGGTTGGACATGGCAATGGAGGAAAGTTTTGCATTATGAATTCATGCATGTATGTAGGTCTAATCTGCTAGTATTACCTCTGGAAATAGGATGTTGCTGCCACTAGTATTAAAGAATATGAGTCATTAGCTCCCAATTCTAAGTCTAGAGTTTATATACTGACTGATGAAGGTGCTTGTGTAACATTGCCAAGCTGCAAGGGAAGCTGAGAAAGTGAATATTTGGTCTCTTGGACTTCCATAGTGCAAGGTGGGTTTTGCCTCCTATCAATTTCCACCTGATGAAAATCATTCAAGTATAGGAAAAGATCCACAGAGTGTGCAGCAAAAATCGAAAGAAATCAAAACTAACAAAACAAACAAACCGAAATCAGAACAAACACAACAACCTACACCTGTAACAATCTTCTATCCTTGTGATTCAGGTTGTGTTATCCAAGAAATAGAACTGTGCTATAAGGGTGGCACATGCTCAGAATGAACTATTTCCTTTGGAAAATCTTATCAGAAGATTTGCTATTTGCTGTCATTGAGCATAATAGCTATTACACCCTTGCTATCCATGTATTTGCTGAAATGAAGCTTATTAAGCTTATTAAAGCCATTCCTGCCATTTCCATTTTTCCTTCTTCTTTTTTTTTTTTTTTTTAATACAGTGAAACCTGTGAGAGCCAGAACTCAATGGGACTGCTTTTTTTTTTTCTGGGTCTCGAAAATTTTCCACATTTGACAGGGTGCAGTCTTACCACTTATCTATCACTTGTTTTAGTGAAAAATATTTGAGTTATTCTTCTCTGACAGGCTTCCACCTTATACAGATTCCGGCTCCCGTAAGTTTTACTGTATGTATATTTTATTCTTGAGAAAAGAGTAATCAGTTTTCTAACACAATATGCAGGTTCATTTTGTTTGTACATTTTCTCAAACACGTTACTTCTAGATGACTTGTGTTAACCATCTGGATGCTGGTTAAAAGTGCAGATTACTGAATTCTTTCATTGTCCTCCTAAATCAGTGTTTCCTAAGGTGTGGCTCAAAATCTGAATTCCCAGGAGATTCTTATATATACTGAAGTTTAAGAGCCACTACCTTCATCCTTTTAGCTTAATTTTCACACTTTTTCCTTTTGGTGCAAGTGGGAAAGGAAGATTTTGCAATCCACAAAGAGCCTATTTTCTAGATAACAGAGAATGAAACAAGTAGGTAGGAGCATGAACATGCATTATACAAACAAATCCCCTGCATTTTTCTAAAAATCAGGCCATATAAAAGGCCGGCAATTTGAATCCACCAGCTCCTCCTTGCTAACGCTATGGGGCAGTTCTACTCTGTCCTAGAAGGCTGCTACGAGTTGGAATCGACACAACGGCAGTGGTTTCTTTTTTTTTTTTTTATGACCACTTTAAAGTGAGGCTAGACACAGACTTTTTTTTAGTATCTTGATCAATTATTCCTGAAGAAAAGAACAGTTACAAAAGTGGCAGAGGGTAAGCCCTTCTTATGTTTGAGGAGGTGTGAAATATAAGCAAGGGCTAGATGCCCAAAGACCTGACTTTGGATGGATTCCTTCACTTCCTTGGGTCTCACATACCTCATACAAAAGGTGGAAAATTGAACAAAATAATCTCTAGGTCACCTTTGAGTACTACACTCCTGGCTGTGCGATAGTTAATCGCTTGACTGCCTACCAAAAGGTCGAAGGTTCAAATTCACCCATTGGCTCCACAGGAGAAAAGACCTGGCGATTTACTCCCATAAAGACTACAGCCTAGGAAACCCCGAGGTGGGAGGACAGTTGTACTTTGTCCTGTAGGATCGCTATGAGTCGATATGGATTTGATGACACACAACAACATAGTATCTCCTCTGTCTCTAGGGGAAGCATAAAGTTGGGTCAAAGGCTAAAATGGTAATGAAGATCAGAATCCCTTAAACAACAAATGATGAAAACTTATGCTTTTTTTTATAGCTGATTTTCCTTCTTCTTTGCTTTTTTTTAAAGTAAAAAGTGTAGCAATACTACATATCAGTGAAAAAGAATAAACTATAGCTTTTTCATCAAGTTGGATGAATTGCAGGGAATAATGTTGAGAGAAAAAACTAAAGCTTCAGAAGAATTTAGATGGAGATTCCACTTACGCTAACTGCAAAACATTCAAGACTAAGCTACATATTGTTTAAGAATACTGACATATTTGCTAAACTACAAAGAAAAGCAAGAGAATGATAGGCCAAAATCGAGGGCAGTTGTTTCCTCTAGAGAAGAGTGGTATAAAGTCATGACTGGCATATAAACCAGTTGTTGTTGAGTAGATTCCGACTTATGCAACCCCACGTGTATCAGGCTAGAAACGTGATCCATAGAGTTTTCAATGGCTGATTTTTCAGAAGCAGATCACCAGGCCTTTCTCCCAACTTACAACTGGGTGGACTCAAACCTCCTCCAACATTTTGGTTAGCAGCTGGGTATGTTAGCTGCTTGCATCACACAGGGACCCCAAGGAGGAGTCTGCCGGAGCGGCATATAGGACCTTCAAGTGTACCAAGCACACTGTATTTCTTATTTTGGATTGTAGGCACATGGTTGTTGATTTTATTGTAATTCTTCATACCTGATACATGTTATAAGCATTATTTTTCATCTACTTTGTTAGTAAAAATATTAAAAATAAGTCCATAGCACACCTATCTAAATATATAGTGAAATTTTTCTCCTACCTTGTGTGTTTCCATGCTACTTCTCTATTTCTTTACAGATTCCCATGTTTAAGTAAACAGAAGTTTTATGAGAAACATGAAACAGAACCCTGTACTTTGGTGGTTCTTCATATAAAACAAAACACCATCAACAACACAAGGCAGGAGAACATCAACAAATATGTAACGAATACCTTTGCTAAAGTAAACCAGAACTGTATAAACATGGATTGTGTTAGGTATGCATTTTTGCAAACAGAGAAATTTGGTGCCAGACTCTCATAGCATCACCCTCCAGAGTTATTCTTAGCTCCTTACATTTGAAGAAAACAAATTCCTTTTATTCACAAATGTTGAAAATCAGGGCTTATTCTTGCTCATTTCCTCGGTCATGAAATCAATTTTTCATTTTTAAACACCATTATCTAGGCACTGCTTTGCAAGAACTATTCTTCAAAAGAACATCAGATTGTATGAATATGAGGTCTGAATTTTTGGGCCACACCATTCAACCCAGGAGGCTCCCACCAGAAGATGGGAAACCTTTGAAGGTCTATATAATGTTACATTAGTACCATGACTCTTTTATAGCACTTGGCCAGGCTTCTCAGCTCCAAAGGGATAAAATGTCTACTGAGGTAGGGAAAAGAAATGGTGAGCTCTGAGATTTTAGTACTTGTAAACCTTCCCCCAAGTCTAAGGAACTTCACCATCAACACTGGCCACCATGTTCTCCAACACAGAGACTCATTCTACCATATTCCCTCCTTCACCAAATTTCAGCCACGATTCCTGGAGGCAAATAGGTTTGTTTTACAATCAAATTCCTTAATCACACGTCTAATTTCCCTGTCCTCCAGAGTATATAAAAAGAAAACAGTCTCATATCTCATGTGGTTGTGTACAAAAACAATTTTACTTCCCTAAAATTCAGTACCTAACACCTGTCATAATTAAAAATACAGTTGAAAAGTAGGAATAACCTATTCAGTGGGTTTTGAGGTGCACAACGTAAGTCTGGGGTTTTGTTCTATCTGTGCATGTTGCAGAAGTGCATCTGAAAAGCAAAAATCGAAGAAGCTCACAGCCGTTCATCCTAGAAAATGCAAAAGAAAGCCATATCCGTTCTTATATCTTGTTGCTATGGAAAGTTCCACAATCCAAATATGCACCGGAAACAGTTTTTAAATATGGAAGAGACAATGTATTAAAAGTGAAATTCATTATTGTTCAAAACTGTTAAAAGAAAGGCAGCATTTGCTAGTGAAATTTATGGCATTTCTCTTCTATTAAGGTAAAAAAGTAAGTTGTCTCTATTTGTAATTTTTATAGAGGCAAGATCTCTGTTGTAGTTGTTGGAAAATAGAGTGATAAAACTGGATATACCAGAGAGAACACACGTGACACCTACAAATGGATGTGGAGGGAGACGTACATAACAGCTGAACAGTTGTGGCTGGAAAGATGTGCGCAGAATTCTGACCTAAGGAATCTCATAATTCAGTGGATTATTGCCAGATGAGCATTTATTTAACCCGAAACAAAAACCAGAGAACATTTAAGTGTGTAGAGAAACAAGATAATATCATGTAGGAGCCCAACCTTATGTACAAGGGAAATTAAAGGACTCCGTGATCAACATGATCAAAAGCAGCTGACGTCTCTAACAAGCATGAGATCTGAAAATTTTGGTGGAACTGCTTCTGCTTCTATTCAGACTCCCAGAGAAAGACCCTATTAAGTCAAACTAAATTGTACCAAGTGCCTTAAAGAGATGCCTGTCTCCTTTAATTTTACTGACACTCCTCAGTGAGGCTTGGTGTAATAGTGATTGTATGGCGCTATTAGGGATGCATCTGGTAGAAAAATGCAGTTGTCAGCTACTGCTTCATTGTTTTGATGCTATGCAATAATTTTTCTCATGACTTTTGTTACAATAAAAGGATACATTGGCTTGCCATCTCAACATCTAATTAAACAACAATAAAATTTTATCCCAATATTGTTTTTAAAGAGAAGAATGTAGATGCATTTATCTTCAAACCTTACCTAATTATCATTTGTTAGTGTACTATTCTAGACATAAAAAATCTACTTAACAAATGGATTTAACAACGCAATGCATTTTGTATGATTTTTCTGGAATCCAATTCTTTAAACTAGTTGAGTTTTAATACTTACCACCCCTTTAAAAATAGACTGGAATGATTTTATACGTATCAAAGACATTTTCACGCACTTTTTTTTTGATATGTATTATAAAAATAGATGTTACAGAAGGGCCAGATTTCATTAATAATCTATTTTGATTCCAAGGTGATGAACCAATCAGAGAAATGCTGAGCTGGTAAAAATTAATCTAAAGGAAATGGGGAGTTCTTTTACAAACAGGTGACCCCTTCTAACTTAACAAGAAAATCAATGAGGTAAAAAATAGCAGGCTTGTGAAACACAATGAATCAAAAAAGAATTGATCACCAATCTACCTCATGATTCATTTGTGACTATTTTAGACACCTGTAGTGTTTTCTCTCAGCGTCATCTTTACACATGGATATTTTGATGTTTCCTGGTCCTGGTGATCTGTGCTGATCTCTGTTCCCACCTGTCCTTGCTGACCACTCCTTCCTACTGGGTACGGTACTGCTGATTTTGATCCTGGATGCTAGGCTAACAAATACTATTTCAGCTCTAACTGCCCCCCTGTTGTTACCCTCCAGTTTTTTCTTTGGGTCTAAGCAATAGTTTTCAATTTTATAAGCTATCATTAAATAAATACCTACAGAAGCTGGTAGGGCCTTTGCATGCAGCATCGTTTAATCAGCAACGGTGCTGTCAGGTAGGTATCATTTTCTCATTTTTTTCTTATAAGAAACCAAGACACAGAAAGGAAAACGGTTTGCCCAAATGTCTCATAGCTTCTAAGTGGCAGAGGCAGGATTCAAACCCAACCAACTTTGGAACAAGTGCTCTTTCCCCTTGTTAGGTCATGCCTTAAAACAGTTTGTTGGAGTTGTCAGAAGAGTGCCTAAGAAAGCAGACTGACCTGTACAAGAACAAGTTTAAAATGAACTAATGCTTCAGATGATTAGCTAAGGATAGGATGGCTTCGGCCATTTGGAGGTGAGTCCTGAGATGTCTGAGCAGTTGGTGGTGATGAGTCTTACGGGGTGTCTGAGTGGGCAACAAACTATAGAACAAGGAGAAAGTGGGACCAAGTCTAGGGTTGCGGTTCTCAACTGGGGGTGATTTTGTGTACACATGCCCCACTTTGACTCGGAACATTTAGCAATATCTGAAGACATTTTTGTATGCCACAACTTGAGGGGAGGTGCTACTAACATCTAAGTGTTTAGAGGACAGGTGAGTTGCCAAACATCTTACAATGTACAGGACAGCCTCTCACAACAAAGAGTTATATGGCCCCAATTGTCAGCAGTGCAGAGGTTGAGAAGCCCTTGCCTAGGTTGATCCAAAGGTATTAGAGTGGGAGATGATTGCTTCAATATGGCTAGTTTTACTGCACTGAGTTTTCTTCATAGGCTTTTACTTATTTCCAATGAGTTAGATTTACTTTCAAAATGAATGAAGTCATTTTCAGCTTGTTCATTTCTGATAGGGTGGTAGCTGAGTTCCACTTATGCTACAGATGCAAAGTCCTTAGTAATATATCTTCCCTCAGTATTCTTTGACCCTAATGACTTTGAAGTAACCACTCGCTTAAAAATAGCATTCCACTTTGTCTGTGATGGAGGTAACATCCCCACCCTTCACCTTGTTTCTAGCCCAGAAGTAAAAAAGTGCAACACCCCCCCTCCCTTCTGCTTGTGTCGAATTCTGTAAAAATCTGGGATGCTACAATGGCTTCTGACAAGAGCCAGCTTCTCAGAACGTAGTATCACACCCTCTGATCTTTAAGTGAAGACACTTTCTCTTCATTCTCTGTAGGTTTCTTTTCAAAACACCGCCATGAAATCATTCCTTTTTCCTCCCAAGATGGAACCTAAGATACAGCAGAGTATTAGCTCATATATTCATCAGATTTTTTTTTTTTTTGGAAGATAAGGTTTCTTCTCTGTTGAATATGAAAAGGCATTTTCATGCTATCTCTCTGACTTACTCTCCTGTGCTTTTTCTCTGTACGTGTTCACATTATTCACAGCAACACCCGCTCTTCCTTCTTTTTAAACAGCGTGGCTTTTAAGCTGCGCAGGCCCTGGTGGAAATGATCAGGGAGGATTGCATAGAAATATCGCTGCCACGGCAGAGCTTAGTGCCCCACCTAACAGAACAAATGAGAACAGCGTTTGTCCTCTTTAAGCTCCAAAGCGCCAAGAATGTTTACTGCTCTTCCTTTATCAAAATCTTCTTCTCTGGAGGTTCTTAAAAGACAAATAAAAAATCAAGCGGGCTCCCCTACCCCATTCCAGCTATTGATAGGGCATTCAGTGCTAAAGGATATTGATGATGATCTTGGGTAGCGAATAGATCAGAAAATGGAAGTGAGCAGTTTTTTGCTGCGTTGCTCATTTTTCCCTGACAACTGCTACCTCTACAAAGCGGGGTCACTTGGTGGCATGTCACTTGGGGCCTTGGTGTCCTCAATTGCTAGAAGTAATGAAAGCTGCCTCTCTGGCCTCCCTCACCTCTACAAAGGCCCTTGATGCTCCACAGATAATGGTGCGGAATAGTTACAAGATTACCAGGAACATCAACTATTTAACAAATATTTATTGCATACTCATTAATAACTAAAGTAATAAGGACCGAACACAATTGTTCACATGCAAAGGATATGGCCTGCTCCAGAGCTCTACCCACTGTTATAGCTATCACAATTCAGTTCAAAAGAACCCGTAAAAAATTATTTGAAGGATCAAAGGTCAAGAGGAGGTATACTGTACTTAAATCAAAACCTTCTCTTTTTGGGTAACCTGATAAACTGTAACTGGTATGAGGGAGCAGTAGCCTGCTGGTGTCTCATTTTGCTCTGCTATGCAGCTATTGTCAAAGTCACTTCCCTCTATGTCTCCCTACACACCTCCTCCCAAAAAGCTGTGCTCTAATACAAGTAGGTACTTGCTCTCCGTATAAAACTCCCTTTGATTTTTCTCTAGCCATGTTCCACCTTTGTCCTTCCTTAATAATAGATCACATTTATTGAGCACTAATTACACACTAAAACCCTGTGGGGCCATTCTACTCTGTCCTATAGGGTCGCCATGAGTAGGAATTGACTCAAAGGCAATGGGTTTGCTTGTTTTTGAATTGCATACTAAGCTTAAACATCCTGACATTTACAGAAGGTAGGCACTATTATTAACTCTCATTTTATAGGTAAGAGTCTGAGTTTCAGATAGTTAGCGACTTTCCCACAGTCACAGAGTGAAGAAGTGGTGGCCCTAGATTTTGAGCCCCTGTAGTTTAACTTCAGATTTGGTTGTCTACCCTATCTGACAGACAGGATTATTCTGCAACCAGAGAGATTCATCATTATTTGATGAACATCTTGATCTCAGAACCATCTTTGATATTATTGCTATGTCGTTGTTAGGTTCTATCGAGTTGGTTCCAACCCACAGTGACCCTATGTACAATAGAACGAGACCCGGCCTGTCCTCTGCTATTCTCATAATTGTTGCTATGTTTGAGCCCGTTGCTGCAGCCACTGTGTCAATCCATCTCATTGAGGGTCTTCCTCTTTTTTACTGACCCTCTCCTTTACTAAGCATGATGTCCTTCTCTAGAGACTGGTCCCTTCTGATAACATATCCAAAGTGTGAGACGAAGTCTTGCCATCCTTGCTTCTAAGGACCCTTCTGGTTGTACTTCTTCCAAGACAGATTTGTTTACTCTTCTGGCAGTTCATGGTATATTCAATATTCTTTACCAACACCATCATTCAAATGCATCAATTGTTCTTCCACCACTTGTGACTTGTCTGTCAGTTTGTTACACTGTGGTGGCTTGCATGTTGCTATGATGCTGGAAGGTAGGCCATCAGTATTTTAAATACCAGTAGGGTCAATCATGGTGGACAGGTTTCAGCAGAGTGTCCAGAATAAGGCAGACCAGGAAGAAGGGCCTGACAATCTACTATAGGAAAAAAAAAAAAGGGTCTGTGAAAATCTTATGGATAGTTTTTGGAAGATGATCCCCTCAGGATGGGAGGTGATAAAAACATGTGGACCTAGAAATAGTATGAGTCATGTCTCTACCCTTACGGATTGTCAAAGAGAATTTGCCTACTGTTATTGAATGATAGTTCTTAACTTTTTAATAAAAAGAACCGAGCCCTGACTTCCTTAGTCAGAGGACAAAGATTATAGTAAGGAATCATGAAAGGGGAAACAAAAGGCGTTTGGGGAAATTTCTTAAGTTCTCTTCAAAAATAAAGTGCACCATAAATAAATTAAATAGATTCACAATTAAATAGATTTACAGAGGTACAAACCCATACCAAATATTGCATAAAAGAGAAACACAGCCTTCTGACTGGAGTTTGGCTTCCTTTTCCCTGTGCGAGGTATGAGGTAGCTTCCTTTTCCATTTCCTGAGCTGCCTTCTCGTTAGTTTTAGTATTTTCTTTTCAGGGAATTTTATTGGATGCTGGTTAATGACTATGGCTTATTAAACATGTTTGTCTTCTCATGATGCAAAGTGAGGTGCCATTGTTTCTTTTCCTTTCTGGACACTGGATAAATCTCCATTCTGTTAAGAGAAAATTCAAGGTGCCCATTGTTAAAAATAAGAGAGATAAATCTATAGCTAAATGCATTAAATGAAAACATTATACTTGGCTGAACATGAGAATAACAAAACATAAAAAGTACCATTATAATATATTCCACTTCTCTTAATTTGACACTAAGCTGCTTGCTTTGCTTTATACATAGTCAACATCAGCACACCAGAAGGTTGGTAGTTAAGAAACAAGCTGTTAAATATTAAAGTTGTATCTATGTAATTGAATGTTTTTGGTATGCCTGTGTTCTAAATATATGCTATTAAAATACTGTTCTACAGAGATATTTAATTACTGACATCTAATCATATTTTTGCTATTTCTTTAACCATGTAAAAATATGAAGTGCTGGAAAGAAAACAGTTTCATTTTAAACAGCAACATTTTATTAATCTCAGCAATAAAACCAAACTCAAATCTCCAAATGAAATCATCCCATTTTTTAAGATAGCACTTCTCAGTTTGGTGATTCTTGTGTAATGCTGAGAAACATGGCTATGCTCAACCCATTAAAACATTCCCACAAAGAATGCACACAATAAAAGTTAATTACTGCTTTATTACATCAAAATAAAATCTAAACTATGCAGTTTACAAGGAGAATTTTATGGTCAAATATGGAGCATTATTATTGTGACCATAACATTTTTAATGCCACAGACAATTTGTGGAGAAATTAAGGCAATAATCAAATAATAATATCTTTCACACGTGTCGTGTTTGCACAAATTCACAAACATTTATGTCCTTTTATCATAACAACAGTGCTATGAATTAGGTAGGGAAGATATTTCTTTAATCATTTTACATATGGGGCAATTGAGGCCATGGAGATTTATATGACTTGCTCTAGTTCATGTGGCAAGTGGCAAAGCTGGAATTACGATCCAAGATGCTTAATTTCAATTCCTAAGAATTAATTAGAAACTAGATTAAAAATTAGTAGTTTTATAATACTACTGGTTTCCAATGTTCAGTTTTACTTTTTAAAATTAAAGGGGTATGGTGTAAAGTGGAGAACAGCCCTGGTGGCACAGTGGTTAAGCACTCGGCTGCTAACTGAAAGGTTGGTGGTTTGAATCCACCACGTGCTCTGCGGGAGAAAGATGTGACAGTCTGCTTCCATAAAGATTACAGCCCTGGAAACCCTACTGGGCAGTTCTACTCTAACCTTAGGGTGGCTATGAGTTGGAATCAACTCGAAAGCATCAGATTTGGTTTCTTTTTTTTTTTTTTTGGTTTGATTTGGTGTAAAGTGATATGGCAGAAATGACTTGACCAATATTTTTTCTCAGTCCAAACCTATAAAAAGTACTAATTTTACATAAAAATGCCACAAGTGTTTTTTTTAACCACAAAGTTGTCTTTGCTAAAAGGTAATATTTTAGAAGAAAAAAAACACTAACTTCTGACTTTTCTTCTCATCCTCATTCTATTTCTTCTTATTAACAAGTTAATTTCTAACAAAGGGAATTGTCCTCGTTGGGTGCTCTGGAATCAATTTTGACTCATAGAGACCCCATGTGACAGAACAGAGCTGTGCCACAGGGTTTCCTAGGCTCTAATCTTTACAGGTTGCTAACTGAAAGGTTGGTGGTTTGAACCCACCAGCCACTCTTTACAAAAAAGACGTGACAGTCTGCTTCTATAAAGATTACAGCTTTGGAAATCCTATGGGGCAGTTCTACTCTGACCTGTAGCATCGCTATAAGTCAAATGGACTAGATTGCAATGGGTTTGGTTTTGGTTTCTACCTTTGTTTGCCAGCTGTGCCCTTCCCCTGCAAGGTATTTCGCTGGCCACTATGCCAATTTTTTTACATGGTGCCATAGTTTGGTGTGTTCAGACAATTTTGAAAAATTTGTTAATTCACTTGCCATTTTACCTCACCCTGGTGGTACAGTGGTTAAGTGCTATGGCTGCTAACCAAAAGGCCGGCAGTTTGAATCCACCAGGTGCTCCTTGGAAACTCTATGGGGCAGTTCTTCTATGTCCTATAGGGTTGCTATGCTTTGGAATTGACTCAACAGCAATGGGTTTGGTTTGTTTGGTTTGGTCAAGGGAAGCCTCGGAGAGAGAGTGGACTAGAGCGTATGTGGGAGGGTGGGAAAGGAGCAAATTTAAAGTCACTGTGGTGGCAAAGCACTACTTCCTTCTCACAGGGACAGTGGGGTGTACGCCCCCAGACCGTCAGCGTCACAACTGGGGGAGAAAGGGCCCACCCAGCCTCTGTGCTCTACACCAACTGCCCACTGTCACTGAAACCCAGCAGCTGAGGCTGCTGCTGTGCCCCTCAGCATTCCCACTAGGGCTATCTCTCAAGTGGAGCTTGAAGAAGGAATGGAGAGAAATGCTGTAAAATATATTCGTGATCTTAGTGCTGACTTATTTAATAAGCTTTTTGGGACCAGAAGATAAACTGTGGGAGCCAACCCTAAACAAAAATATAGTCAAGCGTCAGGAGAGCACGTCCACGGCGGAACTACTACTGCTGCTTTGCTCAGAGATGGTCACTGCCCCTGAAGCAGAAAAGGGAAAAGAAGGTTGTCATTTTTGTTTTCTTTTTTACAATTTATTTTTGTTGTCGTTGTTGATAATATACATAGCAGAACATACACCAATTCAACAATTTCTACGTGTACAACTTAGTGGGGTTGTTATTTTTAATTGCTTATTGGAGAAATACTACTCTGTTGTTGTCAGGTGTCTTCAGAATTGGCTCCTACTCATAGCAACCCTATGTACAACAGAATATATACGTGTACTTGAAAGTGATGAGTAAATGAAAGTGTATTTGAACGTTTGCATTTCATGCCAGGGATATGGTTTCAGGGGGAAAAAAAAAGAACTTTTCTTGATTATAGGCAGAAGCCATCAAAAGAGAAGGGTGAAAAGAAAGACAATTTATTAGTTGAGCTTAGGACATATGCTCACTTGTACTATATAAAGCTGGAATTCTGCTTTTCAAGGTTTAATAGTATTGTGTTTGAATGTAAGCTACTTGAAAGTGGAAGTCACAGCAATTCTTCACTGTTGCATCTTCCACAATCCCGAATACTGTATCTTAACATATAAAACCCATTACTGTTGAGTCGATTCTGACTCATAGCAACTCTGTAAGACAGAGTAGAACAGCCCCACAGGGCTTCCAGGGCTCTACTAAATCTTTATTGAAGCAGACTGCCACATCTTTCTCCTGTGGAGCCACTGGTGGGCTCAGACTACCAACCTTCTGGTTAGCAGCTGAGCAATTAACCACTACGCCACCAGCGATCCTTATTGTACACATAGTAGGTGTTTAAGACAGTAACTGAATGAAAGAATAAATGGGTTAAGAGTAAAGGAATGAATAGATTGTCCCGCATTATGCTGATGGAGTTGGAATGGAGAAAAACAACAGAGGCGTCTGAGGATATTTTAGCCTTCTTACTTTTTACCATATTTTCTTATATCTTCCAAATTATTTTGTACTGTATTTCTTTTTTCCACTAGTCGACCCCTTCTTTATAAGACTAGCTCCCTCTGTTCTAAGGATTGGTGGGGGGGAGAGGGAATATAAGGTCAATGGGTTCATAGGTCCCTAAATAGAAATTCAATCCGACCCTCTGGCATACTATTGAAATTCTGATCCCTTTCTTCATCCATGTCTGTGCTGCGAGGGAGGATATCATACTGCTGAACTTGTAATAAGATTCAGTCATTCTGATAAATATAAATTATTTATCACTTACTCCCCATTTTATGGGCTTGATGGTATTTAGAATTATATCACCTGGCATCATAATGCTCACTTTTCCACTTCTCATGTTATCAAGCCCCTCTGCTAAAGGGACAAGTTGGCAAATGCAGCATAGGAGTGACAGGCTTTCAAACAAATAGATAGATGAAGTGATTGTATAATTGAATCCTGGCCACTTATTGCATTGAAGCCTTTATGAAGGAGAGAACCACAGTAGCTGTTTTTCCCCTTCAAGGAAATAAGCAAAGTGACATTAATCTGCTGTGATTGAAGTATTGGTTTGATTGGTTGGCAAGAAGGCAGCAACCTTCACCAAGAGGGGAGTACTGCGTGAGCTATGTGGGTCGTTAGTCTTCCATAACGGCCTGATGAGGAGCCCTTGGATAGTTCAAATCAGGGACTGCCTGGGAAGAGGTCCCCTGGCAGATAGCTGAGCATCTAATTCCAGGGAGAGAAATATGAGTGTGCTAGGAAACCGGAGATCAATGTACAGTGACTTGCTGAGGTTATTAACTCAAACACCCTCACAGTTTACCTCCAGAGCCCATCATTGCTATTACTGGAGGTGAGCAGAGTTTAGAAGAAACCAGAAATCAAAGCAGAGAGCAAGTAGGGGATTTATCTGATTATTTAAGACTCTTACAGCTAGAGCCATTCAGTAGCAAAGATGGTTGTAGGCAATGAAGAGAAAGCCTACCTCAGAAAATACAAATGTAAACTGAAGCAATACTGGAAGTGGATTTGGCCAGGTGTTCCACTTTCTCCTAAAGCAAGGCAAACAGAACCAGGACTCCAAAAGATCAGTTAGGTAGAGATAGGGAACAGCAGCTACGAGAATTAGGCAGCTAAATACGTAATTTCAGGTGGACAGGACAATCTTGGGAACAAAGATGTGATACTGATAGAACCAACAATACATTAATTAGAAAGGAGTTTCTGGCCAAAAGACCAGAATAATGAAATAATCAATATGTCAAGAAGAGCTTGCTTGCAGCAATGGATGTAACATCTGGTAGGTAGTGATCCCTGTTAAGCAGTCGATATTGATGGAGTTAGACAGTCATTTGGGGGTGTTTGACAGGGGTGGGATCAGAAAAAGGTCTCACCTTCTCAGAATGAATAGACTGCAATGTTTCAGAGGAGCCAGTGAACCCCAAACATGGCAAAGATTTTATTGATAAGCCATTTTGGGATTTATTTAGGCTGAAAAGCATTTGTTCAAATTAGTCCTTCTTGGCACCTTTATGCATCCCTTTCACTCCCCACATCCTTTTACTTTCTTCTGTGTTCTCATAGCAGAAGGAAATTATCCAACTGCCTTTCGTAACTGTTTATAGCGTGAAAGCTCCTTGAGGGCAGGGAGTTTTGTCAGTTTTGTTTCTACTTTCAAGGACGGCATCTGGTTCCATAAAATATTTACTGAATGACTATATTTCCCTTTTGGTTTTTCTTTCTGCTCCTAATTGCTTTCTGCTTACTCTCTTGATTCAACTTGGTGCCAGAAACTTGAGCTAGCTAGGACAAGGAGAACCTTCCTATGGCATTGAAAGCACCACAAACTGATTCACTCCCCTCTCCAAAAAAAGAAAGAAAAGAAAGGAAAATCACTAGGGATAATTCATTCAGTAACAATTCTGGCTGGATCATCATGGGGTAAAGAGTTTAGCTTTACCCAGAGTAAGGTGGCCTTTGTCCTTGGTTCCTGACAAATAACCCTGGGAGTAATTGAGGTGCCTTGGTCTGGGACTTCCAGGCCACACCTGTGAATTCGTGCTGGTGAGTGGGGGCTGGCTAGACCAAAAAACTCACCTGGGAGGCCAATATCAACTGGTTTAGCCTATCACGAGGACTGGTCAATAAAAGTCCAGAACAGGAGGGCTCAGAGAGCAACCTAGTTGGTGAAAGACATCCATGCAATCTGAGACAGTAGTGTGCCCTTTGGGACAGACAAGATTCATGTTGGTGACCCTCCCAGACCTAACCTATGTTTCTTTCTTATGATGATCCTGATTTGTATACTTGTGCTATAATAAATCTATAACTGTAAATATAGCACATTCAGTGAAGTTCTGAGTTGTTCCAGCCAATTATTGAACGTAAAGGAGAAGGGGGAGCCAGCAAATGAAAGTGAGGATGTTGTGTGGACTCCCAAACTTGCAGCTGGCGTCTACCTTTTTGGTAGTCTGAAGGATGGTGCCCTTTTAACCTTTGAGATCTACCTGAGCTCCTGGTGGCTGAGGCTAGAGACAGAGTGTCTGCGTGGGCAGCTGGTGTCAGCAATGATTGAGAAGTGGGAAAGTGGGGTGGGGATGGGATCAATCTCCATATTTTAAGAATTGGATTTATGATGACTCTTATCCATGAAGTTACCCATGAAGTCATTATTTAGTGCGTGCTTGATTACCTTACAACAGGGAGTTCACTTCCATTCTGGACTCTCCACTGTATTTTTGGAGATCGTTAATTGCCTTTTCATTGTCTTTTCTTACTTTTAACTTAATATACCTTCTTAAAACTTTCATGTATTCATTGTTTTGCCTAGCACCAAAAGTAGAAGTCTATAGGCAATCCATTATGTGAGAATCTTTTTCTCATGCTAATCATATGGAGGAAACCCTGGTGGTGTAGTGGTTAAGTGCTGCGGCTGCTAACCAAAGGGTCAGCAGTTCAAATCCTCCAGGCGCTCCTTGGAAACTCTATGGGGCAATTCTACTCTGTTCTGTAGGGTCGCTAGGAGTCAGAATCGGCTCAACAGCACTGGGGTTTTTCTTTTTTGGTAATCATATGGCGTGCACATTAGTTTCCAGATTCCTCACCACCCTAGCAACCCCCTTTAGGATGCATGGAAATTTGGTATCTCTTCTTAAAATGTTATGCTTAGAAAGGAATCTGTTTAAATAAAAAGTCTGACCAACAGAGAATACTGTTCCTTTCCAAGAACTGAAAAAGCACGCATGCATAAGAGTGGCAATAGCAGTATTTAAGTCACAGTATTATACTGTTGACTCATACAAAATTTGCATCAATACCACACTCCAGAAACACAGTTGATTTTTTTTTTTTTTTCCTTTTTAGTCATGCTTCCATCAATTTTATATTGTTTTGGGGCCTCATTCTAGCCCGTCGGGATTACTTTGTAGGTTGGTCATTATCTTTTTCTGGACATTCATTATTTCCAGATTTTGCATCATTTGCGTATTTGCTAAGCATGCTTCCTTGGTCTCCATCCAGGTTTTGATAATAAGGTTAAATAGGACAGAGCCAAAGAACTATCACTTTTTCATTCTGCTAGAAACCTTCTTTCAGGCTTTCATGGCCATTAATCCACCCTCCTCAGAAGGATTGTTTGTATGTGTGAATTGGATACACATGTCACCCACATCAAACTATCTTATTCACAAGTATATAAAGAGATACTTGATCTTGCTAAAACTGTGATGTATATCTAAATGGCATGCTATTTATCATAGGGTCCCTATGAGTTAAAATAAAATTGACAGCAATGGGTTTGGTTTACAGGTTTATCTATAATTGTAGTAGTACTATCACGAGAAAAAAAATGTACAAACCAGACATTTGCCCCTTACTGTGTGTGTTGGTTAAGGCTGTGTGTCAACTTGGCTGGGCCATGATTCTCAGTGGTTTGGCAGTTGTATGATGTTGTGATCACCTCCATAATGAGATTTGATATAATCTGATCACCTCCATGATGGGATCTGCTGTGAGTAGCAAGTCAGTTGAAAGGGATTTTCCTTGAGTGTGGCCTGCATTGAATAAAAGTGGACATTCCGGTAAGGCTTGTGCGCTTTTGTTCGCTCTGGATCGTGCAGCTGGCTCCTGTTCATCTGATCTCCGGTTCTTGGGACTTGAACTAGCAGCTTACTTGCCTGCTAATCTTTAGGATTCATCAGCCTTCACAGCCTGTGAACAAGAGCCCTGCTGTCCGACTTACCGATCTTGGGTTCACCAGCCCCTGAGGCTATGTGCGTCAGGAGAAGCCTCTATCCTGACCCCACGGACTTGGGATGTTCCAGCCTCTACAACTGCATGAGCCATTTCCTTAACATAAATCTCTCTCTCTATATATATTTATATGCTTTACTTGTTTTGCTTCTTTACAGAACCCAGCCTAAGAAACTATGGAAGAGAGGAGACCTTGTGGAAGAGAAGAGTTACAATGTTAGTAGAAAATTGCTTGTCTTCTGAGCTAGCCAGGAACATATATGGAACCTGGAAAAATATCTGATCAGGTCTTTATTTTAGGTTCAAGCTGTAAGCAGGGATTCATAAACTTTAATGGGATTCAGAATCACCTGGTTGGAAGAACTTGTTAGAAAAGCAGAACCCTGGACCCCACCTACATAGGTCCTGATTTAGTGGGCTCGGTAGGGCCAAGGAGGTTGTGTTTTTAACTTGTTGGTTCTGATGAGTCACTCTGTTGCTAACCAAAAGGTCAGTGGTTCAAATCCACTAGGCACTCCATGGGAGAATGATATGGCAGCCTGCTTCCGTGGTTAAGAGCTCAGGCTGCTAACCAAAAGGTCAACAATTCAAATCTGCCAGCTGCTCCTTGGAAACCCTATGGGGCAGGTCTACTCTGCCGTATAGGGTTGCTATGAGTTAGAATCAACTCAGTGGCAATGGGTTGGGTTAATGGATTCTGATGCAGATAGACCACAGCCTACAAGTGCTATACTGAGTTCCTGGAGTGTGTCACATTTGGCTCTGTTCTTTAGCTCCTCTAGTCCCTCCATGATGAAATCTCCCACTGGAACCTTTGCAAATGCCACTACCTGCTCTTGACTTTTACATGTCTTTTTCTACATATGAGTTGGCCCATCCTGTGACTCATTCACTTGAAACCTAACTTGCTAATCTACCTAAATGTGGTAAAAATTAATGTTTAAGCCCAGAGTGTTCCTAGAGCTTGGTTTAGGCATCTCAGCAGGCTAAGGTGTGACATATTTTAGGATGAGTTAAACCTTTTGCAAGTCACAAGCAATACCATTACATGGTCACTCTTCTCCACATTTACTTAAAGTCAGATCCAAACATAAGGCCTGTTAAGTTTGGCAACCACAATATTTTCTGAACATTTGCTACAGATCAGACCTTATATTTATTATCCTACGTTCATACAGGAAACCCTGGGGGTGTAGTGGTTAAGTGCTACGGCTGCTAACCAAGAGGTCAGCAGTTCGAATCTGCCAGGCTCTCCTTGGAAACTCTGTTGGACAGTTCTACTCTGTTCTACAGGGTCTCTATGAGTCAGAATCGACTCGACGGCCGTGGGTTTTTGTGGCTTAAGTTTATACAAGTTGAGAAGCTCTGTTCAAGAAAATGAATAGAATGTGCAAATATACAGTATTGGGTACAGGGCCATAGAAGAGACCCATGTAAGTGAGCAGATTGGAAGATTTAGTGTCATTAAACCAAACCAAAACCAAACCCATTGCCATGGAGTCTGACTCATAGTGACCCTATAGGACAGTGTAGAACTGCCCTGTAGGTACTGATACATCCTTCTCCGTAGCAGCAGCTGGTGGGTTCCAACCTTCGACCTTTCGGTTAGCAGATGAGTGCTTTAACCACTCTGCCACCAGGGCTCCGAGCATCATTAGCTTCATTGTAAATCCACCTGGGTCCTTGACAACACTGAGATATGAAACCAAAAAACCAATCCTGTTGCTATTGAGTCAATTTTGACTCACAGAGATCGTATAGGACAGAGCAGAACTGTCCCATAGGGTTTCCAAGGAGTGACTGGTGGATTTGAACTGCGGACCTTTTGGTTAACAGCTGAGCTCTTAACCACTGCTCCACCAGGGCTCCAACACTGCGATGTTATTGTTGTTAGATGCCATTGAGTCGGTTCTGACTCATAGCGATCCTATGCACAACAGAATGAAACATTGCTCGGTCCTGCACCATCCTTACAATCATTGTTATGCTTGAGCTCATTATTGCAGCCACTGTGTCAATCCACCTCGTTGAGGGTCTTCCTCTTTTCCGCTGACCCTGTACTCTGCCAAGCATGATGTCCTTCTCCATGGACTCATCCCTCCTGACAACATGTCCAAAGTATGTAAGACGCAGTCTCGCCATCCTTGCTTCTAAGGAGCATTCTGGTTGTACTTCTTCTAAGACGGATTTGTTCGTTCTTTTGGCAGTCTCTGTGGTATATTCAATATTCTTTGCCAACACCACAATTCAAAAGCGTCAACTCTTCTTCTGTCTTCCTTATTCATTACCCAGCTTTCACATGCATATGATGCAATTGAAAATACCACGGCTTGGGTCAGGCACACCTTAGTCTTCAGGGTGACATCTTTGCTCTTCAACACTTTGAAGAGGTCCTTTGCAGCAGATTTGCCCAATGCAATGTGTCTTTTGATTTCTTGACTGTTGCTTCCATGGCTGTTGATTGTGGATCCAAGTCAAATGAAACCCTTGACAACTTCAATCTTTTCTCTGTTTATCATGATGTTGCTCATTGGACCAGTTGTGAGGATTTTTGTTTTCTTTATGTTGAGGTGTAATCCATACTGAAGGCTGTGGTCTTTGCTCTTCATTAGTAAGTGCTTCAAGTCTTCTTCACTTTCAGCAAGCAAGGTTGTGTCATCTGCATAACGCAGGTTGTTAATAAGTCTTCCTCCAATCTTGATGCCCCGTTCTTCTTCATATAGTCCAGCTTCTCGTATTATTTGTTCAGCATACAGATTAAATAGGTATGGAGAAAGAATACAACCCTGACGCACACCTTTCCTGACTTTAAACCAATCAGTATCCCTTGTGCTGTCCGAACAACTGCCTCTTGATCCATGTAAAGATTTCTCTTGAGCACAATTAAGTGTTCTGGAATTCCCATTCTTTGTAGTGTTATCCATAGTTTATTAAGATCCACACAAACGCCTTTGCATAATCAATAAAACCTTGAGTTAATAAAGCCTTGAGCTGCAATAGTGAAGGATTCCATGGGGAAAATATTAAGTGATGCAGGAAGCATCAAAAGAAGATGGAAGGAATACACAGACTCATTATGCCAAAAAAATTAGTCAATATTGAACCATTTCAAGAGGTGGCATATGATCAGGAACCGATGGTACTGAAGGAAGAAGTCCAAGCTGCTCTGAAGGCATTGGTAAAAGACAAGGCTCCAGAAATTGATGGAATATCAATTGAGATCTTTCAACAATCAGATGCAGCGCTGGAGGTGCTCACTCGTCTATGCCAAGAAATATGGAAGACAGCTTCCTGGCCAACTGATTGGAAGAGATCCATATTTATGCTTATTCCCAAGAAAGGTGATCCAACTGAATGTGGAAATTATAGAACAATATCATTAATATCACATGCAAGCAAAATTCTGCTGAAGATCATTCAAAAATGGCTGTAACAGTATACCGACAGGGAACTGCCAGAAATTCAGGCTGGTTTCAGAAGAGGACGTGGAACCAGGGATATCATTGCTGATGTCAGATCGATCCTGACTGAAAGCAGAGAATACCAGAAGGATGTTTACCTGTGTTTCATTGATTACACAAAGGCATTTGACTGTGTGGATCATAACAAACTATGGATAACGCTGAGATAAAAAAAAAAAAAATTTTTTTTTTTTGAGATAGCTGTGTGTAATTTGTGGCACAATTAGGAAACTGAGACTTAGCAAGTTTGAACTCTGCTGGGCATCATAGAGCCTGAATATAGCACAACCGGCATTTGAATCCAGGTCTGTCTCACTCCAAAGGTCATTCTCTCACAAATTACAATGCACCTCTTCAAATGAAATTCCTCCTGGCTTCCAGCCATTCTTGGTTTTGGCAACATCTTGTTTTAGGATATCCGGCACATCCTGACTTGGGGACAAGGAAGAATGAAGGCATTTGCAATGAAATATTTGAAGTAATTTAGTTGATTTGGAAAACAGATGTATGTGGGATGAGGTATATAGATGGGTGTATTCTGTCTCAGTTTCTTTAAATGGTTCTCCAGGAATTCACTGAAGGGGGGGGTGGGGTGCAAGAATTTAAAAATTACTTTTTTTTTTGCATTTTTTTTTTCTGTGAAATAGCAGAATCAAAACAGAATTTTGTTATTTATGATGCTAACATGTATAATGAAATTCAGTACAAACTCTTGACAGAAAGATTTTTAGTGGCTGCAAAGGAAGGGAGAAGTAAGGGACCGATACTTCTTGAGAAGCTATTGCAAGCCAAGAGTTGTATGGGATACTTTACATAAAACCCTCACCACAAACCTACAGAATACAGCACAGATCGCAATTCCTTCAATAATTGGGAAACTTAGCCTCAGAGACTAAGTAACTAGGTCAAAGATATACTACTATTACTGCAAAGAAGGGGATGCTATTTATTTTAAATGACAGCAGTTTAAACAAAGAAAATTTCTATAAAACACCATGTCAAATCCACTTTCATACCAAATTAATTTAAAACAACATAGTGGTTTTCTGAAAAAAAAAAAAGGAATCTTACTTTCACAGATAGGAAATATGATGTATCCGGTATGATCCAGCATCCTTGAAAGTATTAATTGCAGTCTATTTAAGGGGTTAGTTAAAAAGAGTTTGAAGGACCTATTAACACTTAGTACTAAAACGTGACAAAAAAGTAAGAGAACAGACAATTTCAACTTCTAATTGTGAAATCATTCTGTGTTTGGGTTCAGTGCAATTTTCAGCAAGCTCATTAAAGTCCTGTAAGGGACCATCTCTCTACCCTGAGCTGATTGCACGGAGCCCCCCTGAGAAGCAGCCTGACGGCTAGCCCACATCTTTCCTGTCATGCGAGGCTATATGTCACCCTCTGACCTTACAGTGGGTGGGAGGGGGCCTCTGAATGCGGGCTTAGAAAATATTTCTCTCCCTTGACTATCTGTAGGGAGCAGTTCTGAGATTATTTGCAACACTAAAGGAAAGTAATAGTTGTGAATGCACACTTTTGAAGGCCTTTGACTGCACAGTGTAATAAAGAAAAGTAAGTGCATGTCTTAACGATAGGTTAATAATGAGAATGCATACATTAACTTCTGCCTGGAACATTTTTATCCCAGCTTTGTTCAGTGAGAACAGGCCAACTTCAGATAACAGTAGGAAACTAGGTTTTTGGTCTTGTTTGGCACACTGGGTATCGAAGTTATTCTGCGGATGTTTTACTAGAGAGGTATATTTTTTCTTTTACATTTTTCTCCTCAGCTATATTTTAATTAAATTTTTTCAGAGGATGTCACAAACAAAATGCACATATTTGGGAGCAAGCTAGCAGAGAAATATTTAAAGTGAATATCATTTATCTTTTAATGTTTTTAAACTCTATAAAAGTTTATAGAGTTTATAATTATAGTAGGGTTTATAGTTCACTTTACTCCCTTGGAAGTTTTCATAGGCTTCTGTTTCCTTGACTGTATTACTAGCCAAGTGGTTTACTAATTTCAATCCAGCTGTGTTTCTGGAAATATCCAGCAGTACTCTTTCCTGGGGCTGAGCAGACTTTATTCTCGGAGCACTGACCCAGACCACCAGAGCAGAGGCAGCTGGGCAGCATCAGAAGTTGGCATGATTTCCCTGCACTCGGTTTCCAACCATATGCCTCATTCCTCTTTCTGGCAGAGGCCCTATGTGTGTGTGTGTAGGAGCGGCCTAATCGGCAGCAGCAGCACACTCCAAGGAGGCAGCCCTTCTGAAAATAATCAGCTATGCTTCCTCCACTGCTCTGTGGGTTTTACCTTGCCCCACTATAGGGTGAGAGCCTCTGATTATTGCCATAGTGATCAATTTGTCCCCTGGGAACCAGGCTGAGAGCATCAAACTGATTCTATGCAGGCCATTAGGTAATGCGGAGAATCTTGGAGAGAATTGCATTTTTGTATGAAAGGAATCCCTGTGGATGAGCAGCACTAGGTTTAATTGAACTGTATAGTTAATACTGATAGAGAGGGGACAAAGGGTCTGGGGAAATAGAGAAGTGAACTGGCTGATGGGTTAGTCATATTCTCCTCCATTGTCCTTTTCCTCCCTTTTTAGATGTTTAGCAGGAAGAAGGTGAATCTCAGTGTTTTTGGGCCAAAAGCTCTAGGCTATTTGCAAGTAATGGATTTGCAGATAACAAATAGTTGGGAAATTTCTGGAGTGCAGCATGTATTTAGGTCTTCGTTTACAGGATACCTGAAAAGTAATTGTTGCTTCTTAGAGACCAATTACTAGACATCAGCCCAGCTGGAGACTGCATTCCCTTCCTCCTCAATGGTTGCTGTCATTTTGCCATACAAGAACCAACCAGTTCATGAACACCACTCTGAATCTCAGGAACTTCACCTCTATCTTTGCAGATATTTGTCCTGTCAACAATATTCTGATACCAGAAAGTTCATTGTGGGTTTGAATGCCATAGCCATCTGTATTTTTTAAACAGTCATTTGAGAGTAGACATATAAGGGCCATTAATGAGTATTTTTGTGGATTCACAGGTTTCATCAATTGCTTAATTTCTCTATGATTACGTGCATGCTATTCTACACTGTACATACAGGCACTGAAGTAAACGTAGTCAAAGAGATTTACCCTAAGTGGTCATACAGTCAACTAAAGGAAGAGGTAAGACTAATATTACAAGAACCTTGGCTTAAATCAAATTCACTGGATGGTTACATATTGCATTTGCCTTGCTTGCTATTCTTTTCCATTCAGATTTTCCAACTCCAGTGTTGATTGGGCTATTCTTAAGTAGTTCCTACGGTGCCGACTCCTTGTGTTCAAATGCTTTTTTCCCTGATAGCCTTTCCATGATAGAAGAAAATAAGAATATCAACAAACAAGAACACTGCAATATGGAATATTTTGATTCACAGTGTCAAAGTCCCTCTGAAACATGGGTTTTTGCAACCATCTTGGTCTTCTTTCTTTGGGAATATTCACGACTCTCTACTACTTTACCACCATCTTTTCGAGATTTTCCTAATACTTCAGCCCACTGCTTCCACTTATTTCCGGCACATATAGAGGACAGAGAGCTGTTTCTCTCTCATCTCTCATTAGACCCAAAACCCACTGCTGTTGAGTCATTTCCGACTCATAGCATAGTATAGGACAGAGTGGAACTGCCCCATTGGGTTTCTAAGGAGCGCCTGGTGGGTTAGAACTGCCGACCTTTTGGGTAGCAGCCATAGCTCTTAACCACTATGCCACTAGCGTTTCCATCTGTCATTAGACGTGCTCTTAAATCCCATCCACCTCTATGCAGGACTTTGTTAAACTCATTGGCTGCTTTCCTTGATGCCTTCTTGTTATGTACTCCTTATATTATTTTGCCAAGGTGGATTCATTTCAATCACTACTAAGTGATATATCTTGGACCATCTCAGATTATTTTTTTCTTGTTATATGCTCCTATATGTCGTAAACTTTGTCAGTCTAACCAAACAACCATTAAGCTATTGTGCAATTAATGTGTGCCAAGTGATGTGCTAGGTAGAAACTAAGAATATGAAATTTTCTTGCAAAGAGTCAAACAGGAGCTCACCAGTTATGCACAATGGACATTTTCTAGATTCTTCTGGAAGATGATGGTGATGGTTTATGACATTTGGTTACTAAATCATATCTGCTCAAATGTGATTGGAAAATTACCTAACTTCAGTTGATGGACTCAAAACTCTTTGATTTATGGATTCTCTTAGTATCACTTATACTGTGTTATCTAGCAATTTCTCTCATTTTGTTTAATGTCTGTAAAGTTTTAGTCTTTCTCCTAAAAGTAAAGCTTTTTTTTTTTTTAAAAAAAATTCCCCTCCTTTTGTTTTCTGTTTTTTTCTGCCCAAGTTTAATTTCTGTTTCATATTCATTTTCTCATAGTTTTATACTTCCTTCAAAATGCTTTTGCCATCACATAGCAACATCCCTCCATCGCTTCTCTGTACATATTCCGGTTGCCATAGTATTCTCTTTGGTGCAGACACTATAAGAAGCATAGGAAAAAACCAAATTCTTCACTCATTAATCATTTGCTCGGTCTCCAAGTCAATTGAACCCATGGCTGAGTTAATCATGAAGCAGATGTTCATCAGTCCAGGGCACTGCTCATGGACAGTGGTCAGCACTGAGTCATCTCTGAATCAAGAACGTCTGAAAATGATTATTTTTCAAGTAAAGGTCAACCATTTGGTCTAGGTTAAACCACTGTTCCAGTCAAGGTTTAGAAAGTAAAACATGCAGGTTAAAAAAATGTAGTGAAAACTAGTTTACAGTGGTCCTGGGACTTTATACTCCTAAGTTTTTTGTTTTAACACACCTACCTATTTCTTTGTCTGAGGATTCTTTGGACTAAGGGTAGTTTCAGATAGCCCTAAAGTTTCACTTCTAAAAATTCATTAAACTGTATTTGTTTGTTTTATACCTTATGAGAATCTCTACCTTATGAAAATTTCATCACTTTTTAAAGTTAATTCCATTAATCTTCCAAGTCATTCCTTGATCCTTTTAGGAGATATGAGCTATCATTATGAGTTCTTCTCTCTGAAGAAATATATTTATATCTCCATTGAAATTCTTGTTAATTTCTATTGAAATATGCTTAAAATGTTATGATGTAGAAAAGAGTTCATGATCCTTTTTTTTTTAAAAAGTTTATCAGCCATATTAGTTTTTAATACATAAATTTAAGCCTTGTGTTCAACCTAAAATTACAAAATGAATAACTTGAATGATTAAAGAATTGAGATACAGAGGAAGCTAATGGGAAAAAAAACTGGGTGGAAAATCAGAGGCACAGGTACATCGAGCAATAAAAGGGAAAGATGAAAATATGGGCTCTGAAATCTAGCAGACATGGTCTGAAGTCTTGGCTTAGTCACTTACCAGCTGTACGACCTTAGATAGGTAAGTTAACTGTCTTGTTCTTCTCACCTGTGAAGTGCGGATGATAATAACACTTCATAGCATTGTTCTGAGGAAAAACAAGTAGAGCATGTTTAGTAGTTTGTTGGAATGTTTGTTAGTTGCTGTCAAGCTGGTCTGACTCATGGCAACCGGGGCTATCTTCACTATTGTTGGTATGCTTGAATCCATTGTTGTGGTTATTCTGTCAGTCCATCTCTGTGAGGGTTTCCCTCATTTTCACTGACCCTCTGCTTTACCAAACGTGATGTCCTTTTCTAGTGGTTGTTTTTCCTAATGACATATCCGAGGTAAGCAAATTGAAGTTTCAACGTCCTTGTTTCTAAGTAGCATTCTCATTGTGTTTTTTGGGGTAGGGGTTTTATTCACTTCCTGATTTTGTTTATGTTTAAAAAGATGAATGTTTTGAATGCTTGTTAGGTGTCAGAGAAATATGATCCAAGATCTTACTATGCTAACTGCCCCCCCCCCAAAAGCAAACCCATTACCATGGAATTGGTTCCAACTCATAGCGAACCTGTAGGACAGAGTAGAACTGCCACATAAGGGTTTGTCTTATGCTGGGTTCTCTAGAGAAGCAAAACCAGTAAAGCATATAAACATAAACACAGAGAGAAATTTATATCAAGGAAATGGCTCACACAGTTGTGGAGGCTGAAATGTCCCAAGTCCATGGGTCAGGATAGAGGTTTCTCCTGATTCATGTTGCTGCAAGGCTGGCGAACCCAGGTTGGAGAACAGAGCTATTGCTCACAGGCTGTGAAGATCAATGAATTCCAAGATCATCTGGCAAGACTGCTTGTAAGCTGCTAGCTCCAGCCCCAAGAACCAGAGGTCAAATGAACAGGAGCCAGCTACACGATCCAGAATGAGAAAAAGCCCTCGAGCCCTGCCAGAATGTCTGACCACACTTGATGCAGGCCACATGCCCAATTAAAATCCCTTTTAACTGACCAACTACTCATAGCAGATCCCATCATGGGGGGTGATCACGTATCAAATCTCAACAGGGAAGTGACCACAACATCACATGCCTGCCAAAACACTGAGAATCATGGCCCAGCCAAGTTGACACACAATCTTAACCATCACAGGGTTCCAGTGCTATAATCTTTATGGAAGCAGACTGCCACATCTTTCTCCTGAGGAGCGGCTGGTGCATTTGAACCACCAAACTTTTGGTTAGCAGCTGAGTGCTTTAACCACTGTGCCACCAGGGATCCATAATTTAGTATATTTAAATAATGCCCTCTACTATATAAGTTTAAATGTAGGGTAGATGAAGTTAAAAAAGATGTTGTATTCAGTTTGTTGAGCAGTTTAGAATATGGGGTCATAAACTAGGCATTATTGCCTACTTGATAATACTATTCCTAAATTTCAGGGGCGGTGCCTATGAAGAAGGAATAGACCCTGGAGCAGCATTCTTGAAAATTCAAATATACCAAGTAGTTAAAAACTTTCATTTTTTTCTAGAGGTGAGATATTTTATGAGAGACCTATTGAATTCGAGAGGAAAACAATGCTCAAAATCTAAGCTTCTGGGTTTGATTGACTTGTGCTTTTAAAATGAGACTGGGTACTGGGAATTATTCCCTGAGTAGCACCTATCAGCATTACATCTGTCACCTGGCTACATCTGTGGGTAAGACATACAGACGTATTTGTTAGTGTAGAACAAATTGTAGTTTGTATAACTGGGTAAGAGCCTCATAAGATGGGTCACAGTGGTTTCAAACCTTCTGCTATAGCCCAATTGGGCCCAGATATTTGGTTTGTTAGGCCAGAAAAGTGTTTAAAAATTGACCGAATTTAAATGCATTTAGATCAATGTGTCCTTTCCAGTTTGCCACAGCTCCAGCACTTGTATCATTTTATCCTTCACCCAGTTCCCACTCTTTTCCAATCCCTGATCTGCCACATATAAAAGGAAGTAGTAAATTTAGTGAAACAAATCATTTTAAACTTTCATGGTGGTGAGGTATTGGGACGGGTCCTCTAGTGTAAAATCCAGTCCTGTCCATTATGTGTTGTTAGGTTAGGTGCTGTGGAGTTGGTTCCCACTCACAGTAGTGACTCTATGTACAACAGAACGAAACACTGCCTGATCCTGCACCATCCTCACAATTGTTGCTATGTTTGAGCCCGTTGTTGCAGTCTTTGTGTCAATCTATATTGTTGAGGATCTCCCTCTTTTTCACTGGCCCTCTACTTTACCAAGCATGATAGTCTTCTCCAGGGACTGGTTGTTTCTGATAACATGTCCAAAGTTAGTGAGACGAAGTCTCTTCATCCTTGCTTCTAAGAAGCACCCTGGCTGTACTTCTTCCAAGACAGATTCATTCATTCTTCTGGCAGTCCGTGGCATGTTCAATATTCTTCACCAATGCTATAATTCAAATGTGTCAATTCTTCTTTGGTCTTCCTTATTCACTGTCCAGTTTTTGCATGCATATGAGGCAATTGAAAACATCATGAGTTGGGTCAGGTGCACCTTAGCCCTCAAAGTGATGTCTTTGCTTTTTGAACACTTTAAAGAGGTCTTTTGCAGCAGATTTGCCCAATGCAATATGTCATTTCCTGTCCATTATGGGGCCCCGTATAAAAACAAATACATGCCACATATAAATGCGCTTGCATTCCATTCATAATCCAAACATCTGTAACCCAGACTAGCACCTTCGGGCCCCAGGAAAAGCTGATCCACATTTCTTGTTCTCTCACCTTGAAATAGAAGGTGACCGCACTGAAATGCCTCAAGGAACGCCCTCCAGGTTTTGCGTTTGCTGACTTTGAAGGCAGATGCAGCGTGGCAGCGTTGGTTGGGGACTAGGGGGTGGACTTGAATAATGGAAGCACTTAATTAAGGGAAAGAAAAATGAAATTAGTAAATCTTTCAGACAGCATGAATGCAATAAATTCTTCCATAACAAGTACAATTTCCTAGTAGGACCTAGTGTTCAGTTTCTAGCTTATCTTCCTTTTCCAACTCATGGTTCTGGAGATACTCACAAAGTTGTGTGATATTCACAATAATTGCAGGTGTTGGCAACTATCCAAATCTGCCTTAAATTTTTTTATAGGTAGATTTCGGTGTGTGAATGGTTCCCTGGGTAGCGCAAACACTTACCTGCTCTACCATTAACTAAAAGGTTGGCGGTTCACCTACCCAGAGGTGACTGAGAAGACAGGCCTGGCAATCTGCTTCTGAAAGGTCACAGCCTCAAAAACCCTGTGGGGCAGTTCTACTCCGCACACATGGGGTCACCATGAGTCAGAATAGACTCTACGGCAGCTAACGAGAAGTGCGTGAAAGGTCCTTAGGTGGTATAAATGGTTTGCACTGGACTGCTAACCTAAAGGCTGGCAGTTCAACCCCCCCCAGAGGTACTACAGAAGAAGAGACCTGACAATCTACTTGCATTAAGATTACAGCTAAGAAAACCCTACGGAGCAGTTCTACTCTGTAACACATGGGATCCCCAAGAGTTGGAATCTACTTGATGGCAACTAGCTACAAGGTCTGTGAACTGTAGTGTCAATTCTTTATAATGGCAACTAAGTGAGCATTGAATGCTAGATTTACTAGTAGTTTTATTTTTATAAATATATTTCATCAGATTTAATTAAATTTTCCAAAGATAAAATGTCAGTGTTGTTTAAATAATTTTGTTTAAAAGTTTTTGATACACATTAGCTGTAATTTGCATTTTCTCTTGTTTTGATTAATAATCCTCTATCTTAGAAGAAAAATATCTTCTAAAAACTACAAAAAATATTATATTTTCAATTTTTGTATATGTACATAATTACATTTTGGATGAAAATACATCCAAATCTTGTATGCTTAAAAATTGCTACCTTAAAAAGTCCTCTCAGTGATTACTGACAACTGAATAAAAATTATTTTTATTATAACAAAATAATTGTGATTTCGTAGAAACAAAAATAAAAATAAACTTTATGAAACTATTTGTAGTTTGTGAATTATACATATCTCTATCTAATTAACCATCTAATCATCATGGGTACATCAACAAAATACCTTGACATGCACAAAAATAATTAAATTCAGTCATCTGCTGTTTTACAGACCTTTAGGCATAAAAGCCATAGCTTCATATACACTTTCTATTTTGACATTATGAAGGTATATTTGTAAAGGTGGGAGGATGGAATATATGTTATTTCATAGTTTATTAGTTTATTTTCTAGTTTGTAAATACTCAGACAAGTATGTGCCTACATTTGTCCTCTTAACCCCACCCTGCAGATGTCAGGAATGGGTCTAGACTGAGGCATAGTGGGGGCATCAACAAGGAAACAATGATTTTCATTCCCTTACTGAGCTCTAAAACAACACCCAAACTCATTGCCATGGAGTTGATTCTGACTCACAGTGACCCTATAGGACAGAGTAGAACTGCCCCATAGGATTTCCAAGGAGCTGTTGATGGATTCAAACTGTGGAACTTTTGGTTAGCAGCCATAGCTCTCTGTAGCTCTTAACCACTGCATCTCCAGGGCTCCTACTGAGCTCTAGAGACGAATTTACAGATGTGTCTTCTAGAGATGAGCTTATAGAAGTGTCCTTTATGGCCACATAACAGAAATTACTTCTATGCCGACCTTATAAAAAGTGACCTGTACCTCTCTGTATGTTATTAATTGTGGTCCCATTTTCAGGGTCCTTGAGGTCAGAAGTTTCTATAGCTGTCTCCTCTGTCTCTTGCAGCCTTTGCCTATAGAAACAGATCCTTTGCTAGTAGAGCTGTGTCAAATACTGGTCTAGAGAAAAAAAGGAATTAGAGGGTGGAATTAATAATACCCACTCTTCCAAAAAAAAAAAAAAAGTTGGATGTCTTATTGTGGGAATAATTAGAAATATTTTAGATCATCTTACCTAAAAATGTGCTTGTTTCATGTCGTCTTAGAGATGAACGTATTTATGTATCATTCCTACCCAAAAACGTTATACACCTACTTACTGTGATATTTACATGAAAAAGGAAGCATTGTAGATGCATTAGTAACTGTCTTGTTATATGAGGAATGCATCATACAGTTATTACGTGAATTCAAGATAAAAATACATTCAAAGAGCATTCTTTACACAATTTATATTATAATTTCAGTTCTATTTTTTCCTTTTAAGTACTTTAAAAGTAAAAACAGAGTTTTTTATACCACCAAAAAATATATATATCTGTGAATATGTGATTCCGTCTGTGCTGATGTCGAAGCTTATGAAAATTTTCTCACCTTCCTCTATTTTGTCAGTGAAATTGATCTAGAGAGTCCTAAATGTGGGCCATGTGACATGCCACTAGTGGAAAGTGTTCAATTTTTCTCTCTAACTGCTGAGAGAAAATACCTTTCTCTCCTCCTCCTTTGCTTCTCCAAGTCTATGGAAAGGATCAGAATGAAGAAGGGAGCAGCTGAAAACTGCAGGAAGTGAGTCGACCCCTCCTAGCTATTTCTATTGTCGTTGTTGGTCGCCGTTGAGGGATTTTGACTCATGGTGACCCCATGTGATTCTTAGATGCCCCAAAAGAGAGGCTTTGAGTAAAGCTCATCCTTTAGACCCAACAGCTGCTGCCTTTATGGGAAGATGTCCCTGCCCTTGACTGTCTGATGATTTTATCTCCATATATTTTAATCATTTGAGTAGCTTGACAGTGGTGGTTTCTCACATATTTCTCGAGATCTTCAGGGCTGTGCTACAGGAAGCTTCAAGGGTGAAGATGTGAACGTAAGCTCCTAATTCTCAGAGAAGCAGGAACCTACTTCTACCTTTCCTGATGTCCCAGCTGCAGTACCTTTAATTTTCTAAATACCTAAAATTCACCAAAGTGTCTTTTGCCTGCAGTATTGACTCTCTCGGAATCCTAGAAGGCATGGATTATAAATATTCAATGCTTTCTTTACTTTCCTCAGTGAGTGAAACCCCAAAACAAATAAGTGTTAAAAATAAGTACAATTAGAGTAGATCTCATGAAAGTTGGTGTCCATATGGCCATAACATATATTTTAAGCACTGATGATCAACTGAGAGAGGTAGTTTACCAGGAAGTGCCTTGGAACACTGCACTAACCAGAATCATCTGTATAACTTTTTAAATACTCAGATTCTTGGAATCATCATGGATCTACCGGATTGAAATCTTAGGGGCATTGCTAAGGCTTGGGGATGTTGGAAGTTGTGCCACACAACTTCTACTTGCCTCTCTGCATCCACACTCTACTCTTCTCGTTTTTGCTTTGTATCCAAGAAACTGATCTGTGTGGACGACCTCACTGAGCACCCTTACCTTCTAGCTTCCAGGTGGGTTCAGCCAAGGGGATCCCCAGCAGGAGAGATGGAAGAGGAAGAGAGGAGAAATAGTCTGGGTATTTATTCACTTCTCCTTCCTCGAAGGTGTTTTCTAGCCGGCTGTTTCCCTCCTGAAGCTGTTTTCAAGGTAGATCTCTAAGTACTGGTGGCCACTCCTTTCCTTGTCCCTTTGGACCTAGGGCTGAAATTCTCTGGGTTACTGTGCTTTCTCTTATGGTTTTCTTAAACTCTGTCCACATCTTTTAGATAGTGCCTTTATTAAATTCTTCCCAAATTACCTAATTTGAGTGCATCTCTTTTTTTTTTTTTTTTTGCCAGAATCTGGATACAAAGTTTAATATATCCATCTAAGTTTTGCAGGATCTCTTTGTTCCTGAAGATAACACATTGCTATACATCTTATGAATACCCTGAGTTTATTTAGAATGGGCTCTCATTCTGTAAATCCTTGTAGTTGGGATTATTTTTTCAAATTTTAACTTTTAAAAATTTACTGCACTCATTTTACGTGCACGGTCTGAGTTTTAAAAAATGTATCCATCGGTGCAATCACCTTGAGAATCAAGATAAAGAACATTTCCATCAATCTAAGAAATTCCATTGTGTCCCTTCCCAGTCAATCTCTTCTCTATCCCAGCCCCAGATAACAACTGATCTGCTTTATGTCACTATAGCATTTTATGTATATGGAATATATAGAATTTTATATAAATGGAAATGTTATGAGTTGAATTATGTCCCCCCCCCCAAAAAAAATTTGTGCTGTAAATCCTAATTCCTACACCTGTGAATATAATTCCATTTGAGAATAGGGTTTTCTTCATTAATGAGGCCATGCCACTATGGGTGTGTCTTAAGCCAAGCACTTTCGAGCTATAACAAGAGCAAATTAGGCACAGAAACAGGCAAGCAGAAATGGAGGAAAGGTAGGTGCCATGCGGAGATCTTCAAGGAATGTCTAGGATAAATCTCGAGAAGCTGAGACAAGGATTTTCCCCAAGAGTGGATAGAGAGAGCTTTGCCCTAGAGCTGGCTCCCTGAATCTGGACATCTAGCCTCCTAAACTGTGGGAAAATAAATTTCTGTTCATTAAAGCCACATCTTTGTGGTATTTCTGTTAGAGCAGCACTAGGAAACTAAGACAAGAAACCATTCAGAATAAACTGTTTTGTGTCTGTTTTCTTCTGCCACTCACAGTGTTTCGAGATGCATCCATGCCGTGATGGTTTGCTCCTTTTTTTATTGCTATGTAGCAGTCCAATAAATGAATATAACACAATTTGTTTATACACTGTGTTGTTGATGGACTTTGGAGTTACTTCCAGTTCTTTGCCATTGTGTATAAAGTGGGACATTAGTGGATGTATTTTTGTGCCTATGTTTTCATTTCTCTTGAGTAAATATTTCAGTGTAGAATTGTTGGATCATAGGGCAGGTGTATGTTTAACTTTAGTAACTGACATTTATAATATGGACCTTCTAATCCATAAATACAGTATTTTCATCCATTGGTTTAAATTTTGTTTAAAATTTTCCCAATAATGTCCTATAGTTTTCACTGGAGAGGTCTTGCACACCCTTTCTTAGGTTTATCTCCAAGTTACTTTACACTTGTTGGTAGTATTGTAAATGGTATACTTTTTAAACTTTCATTCATTACTTGTTGCTAATATTTAGAAGCGTAGTTGATTTGTTAATATTTAGAAACATAGTTGATTTTTATATACTGGCCTTGAAATCAGAGATGTTGTTAAATTTCTTTATTAATTCTAAACTTTTAGACTGTTGGATTTTCTATACACAAAAATCATGTTAACTGCAAATAATGAAACTTTTATTTCTTTTTTAATAATTATTATGCTTTTCAGTTATTTTTCTTGCCTTTTCACATTGGCCAGAACTATGATTTTGAATTAAACTGTTAATAGGCATCCTTGTCTTTTCCCAATTGGTGGAAAGCTTTGAATATTTCACAATTAAATATGTTGCATCTGATTTTAGGACAAAAAAGTTAACAAAATAAATGTGAACTAGATATGCCCCAAAATAAGGCGATAATAATTAGTAAAAATAATCTTTTGGAAACATAGCTGCACAGTTATTTTGTATGCACTGAAACTGAGATTCTTTATGACTTTTGGGATAACTGATGCTTTTCGTCAGATGTCATACTCCCTGGAAACGGAGTGAGATGGAGATTAGATTACAGGAGGTTTGTTAGGAGCCACAGTGGTAAGGGAGTGATTGAAGCAGGATTGGGTGAGTAGAGAAGTCAAACTTCAGTGCAGTTACAACGGAGACCTGCCCCATCCCACAGACACACCTAAAGCTGAGATGGCCCTTCAGAGTCATCTCATCTTGAGGCAAGGAGTCAAGACTTTGTACTTTTGCTTGGGCCAGACATCGGATATAGGCTGCTCCCTGGAAAGGCATGAAACCTTTCACTAAGGGCAATTCCTGGAGAGGGACTAAGCTAAGAGCTATCAGTCACCAACTTTTCCAACAGCTGGGGGACGAGGGCCTCAGTCCTGAGAGGAGGGTCTGGGTACCACACCAGAGCATCCACTACACCTCTATTTCAGAAGCTATGATGTTAGACCAAGTAATTTAGAATTGGGTGAATCCATCTTTCTTGATAATGTTTTGATTTTGTTTTTGTAGCACCTGTAACACAATTTCAACTGCACTATAATAGAGGGAGGTGGAATTTGGAGTTAGTAGTCTTTGATTTTCAGTCCTGCCATTTTGTAGATTTCTGTACACTCGTAACTGTGATCATGTAATGAATCCGTATCTCAGTTTTCTATTAAGTGAAATAGTTTCACTATTATATTAAGTGAAAAGAATAGTACGTCTTAGAGTTGTCATCATTGGGGCTAAATATTTTAAAGGCATGAGAAATTAGTTGGTAAACTGTTACCTTACACTTTCCTTTTGTGTTCTTGAAATTTTTTCCAATAGCCATTCACAGATTATTTACTTTGTCTATTCACAAACAAAACTCCACGGCGTGACTTAAAACATGTTTGCACTATTTTAGAAATGGGATGAAATGGCTGACTCTAAGGACCTCTGAATAAATTAGTCTTCAATCAACCTGACTTTCTCTACAATAGACAGACGCTAAAGGCAATAGCCTTTTTAACAGAATACCTACTTGAACCCCATGAAGAGCTCTGCCCTTCTGAGTAGCATTACATTTAGTTTCAAAGGAAAAGCATGTCCTTTTCTAGAAGACCAAATGGACTGTGAAAGATGATATTAATGCTATTCAGTGTTGCATTGTGACACTCAAACTCAAATATTAATATAAACAAGGAAAAAATGATACTAGTAAGTTAGTAATTTCTAAAAACGAATGAACAAAACCCCTCTGAAATTTCCCTGCTGAAGACTGTGAAGATTGAGTATGCTTTTCCTTGTCCCATAGCTGCAGTAATCACTCTTTTCCAGTGGACATTATATGATGATTGTATTTCTTTGTTTGTGGCACAGATTGTGAACTCAGAAGCAGTGGTTGTTGAGCCTGAATTTTGACTTCCCCTGGACTAACCTGAATATTTTTGATGCAGGTGAACCTTAGTGAGTACCCAAAGCATGGACGCTACAGCTGGCTTCAGAAGGTGGAGCATGGTCGAGAACTCCACTTGGAATTAAACAATAGGTTAGTAATCCGTCCGTGACCTTCGTTATTCTACACAGGCCTGAGATGTGTTGTCTATGGAAAACTCTACCAGGTATGGTTTCTCCTCTCCTCTCCCCGTCCTTGAAATGACATTATGTGGATTACTCCTTGTATGCAAGTTAGTTAATATCTGAATTCAGTCAAAATCAATTTGTAAATAAGTAAATACCTTGTAATAAATAACACACTTTCAAAGCACATGTTTTTGGCTTGATCTAACATCATCCAATAAGATCTGCCAATATCACTTTCGGTTAACTTCGGTCACATTTAAATGCTTTTATAGGCTAATGGGACAGCTTGTAATTGAGCTATACCTACACAATTTCTCAGATATATGGCACATAACTGATAAAGAAGATGTTCACAAAGGTATCACTGAGGGTTACTTCTGGTATTGCCCACACACACAGAAGCTACCCTGGGAGATGAACGTGCCAGGATAAGTTAACTGGGGCTCATAAAATCTTTTTTAAAAGATTGAAATAAAGTCAGTGCTTGCAGAAGACAAATCAATTGTGACATTTCTGAATGGAGTGCGATGCATTTAATTAGCGCAAGACATACTGGCAAATGCTGAATTACCCAATAAATCACTGGCTGCTGGAACCCATACAGAGCAGAGAGTCAGCTGTCTTGTGAGATGTACAGCAAGTGATAATAGGGAGATCTGGCCATTTGTATTGTCATTTTGCCCCATTTTCTGCTCATTTTTTTTTTCCATTTTGACATTTGCACATGGTGTCCCTTTAATTATTCTAAACTATCAGCCAACTCTGTCCCTACCTGTACTGCGAACATGTTATAAATATTTGCATTTGCAAAGGACATTGAGTACAGTTGATGTATGGCAGATGTGGCATATACGGTCCTTTGTAGGGGGGAGTAAGTGCAGATAGAAATCCTCAGCTCAGGCAAACTGAAAAAGCAACTAACAGTGTCATTGTGCTGCAGTTCACTGAAAGTATCAAAAGTGTTACTTCAGTCATTTTAAAGTCACACAAAGGTATCTACCAGGTTAGGCAGAAAAATGGCTTACTTTAAGATTTGACACGTTTGAAGTAAAATTTTTTTTTTAAACCTGGAACTTAGATGCTACTTCAGCCTATCTTTGAAATGCTACAGCTAAAGAACATTGAGGCATAAATCCAATGTTTTGGCTACTGAGGATTTGAGAAAAAATTGAAAATGAATTCTAAATAAGTCTTCCTGGCTCTGGAAGACAAGGCAGAACATTCCCTCCAAAGAGGGATATTTTTTTAGGTAAATTGGCGATTCTGATAGCAAGTCTTTTCTTGAGTCGTTTCTATGATACAAACATTAAGATAGCTCACCTTATAAGCACCAGATCATATGAAAGGTCCCTGCTCCACACTCCCTGCCCAAGTGTTTCCCTGCCCGGGAACACTATGTTAAGTGGTGACGCTTTCATCCGCTTCACTGGCAGATAGGGGTAAAGATACCATTGACTAAGAAAGTATGAGGGACATAACGTTTAAGAAAACAAACAGCGCTTTATTTATAAAGCATCTCAGGTCTGCAAAGCTGGAATATGGATTTTCCTGGGGAGCTGAAACTCTAGAAATATTGTTCATTTGTTCAAAGACATGGAAGTCTAGTTTTTTTAAGATCTCTTTTTTGTTATTGTTGCGAATACACACAGCAAAACATATACCAATTCAACTGTTTCTACACGTACAATTCAGTGACATTGATTACATTCTTGGAGTTGTGCGGCCATTCTTTACCTCCTTTTCTGAGTTATTTCTACACCATTAACATAAACTCACTGCCCCCTGAGGTTTCTATCCAATCTTTCAAGTTGCTGTTGTTGCTTTGATCCCATACAGATAGTTCTTAAAAGAGCATAATACTCAAGGCAGACTTTTTTTTACTAGTTAAGCTGAACTGTAGTTTGGTTTTAAGAAGACTTCAGGGGATATTTTTGGTTTAAGGTTTAAAAATTATCTCAGGGCAATAGTATCAGAGGTTCATCCAAACTTCATGGCTCCAGGAAGTCTAGAGTCCATGAGAATTTGAAATTCCATGCTCCATTTCCCCCCTTTTGATCAGGATTCTTCTATGGAATCTTTGATCAAACTGTTCAGTAATGGTAGCTGGGTACCATCCAGTTCTTCTGGTCTCACGGCATATTAGGCAATTGTTCATGGAGGCAATTAGCCACATTCTATCTTCTCCTCCTATTCCTGACTCTTCTTCTTCCTCTGTTGCTCCAGGCTAATACAGACCAATTGTCATGCCTTGGATGGCCACTTGCATACTTTTAAGAGCCTAGGCTCTAGACAATGAGCTAAGGGATAGAACGGAGCAGTAAACACATTATTAGGCCAATTAACTGAGATGTCCCGTGAAACCATGACCCTAAACCTCCAATCTAAGGAACCAAATCCCATGAGCTTTTCATTATATGTAAGCAGCCTCAGCAGTTACTGTCTTTTTTTTTTCTTGTCATTGTTGTAAATATACTTATCACACAACTTTTGTCAATTCAACTTTTTACAGATGTACAACTTATTGTCAGTAATTAAAATAATCAGCTGTACGATCATATCCTTAATCAATGCAATTTTTGAAAGTCTAGTTTTCATTGATATGACTTCTCATCACAATGCAGAGAAGGGAGAAGGAGTCTTAGAATCACTTTGCATAGTCGTTGCCCGAATTATGCAAGGTCCCACTGCTTCCATCCCACAGACATCCTACCCTGTGAGTAGGGAAGAGCTTCCTTACTCCAAGGGGACTCTAGGGATAGGAAGGCAAGTATAAATTAAATAAAATAAAACCTACAGGCGTCCAACTGCATCTGCTACACAGACACTATTCAAATTCATCTGCACTCGGCAACTTTCTTTCTTGTTCTCTTCATTGCTGTTCTTAGGGGAGATGATTTGTCCGTGAATTGTGATCTGGTTAAACCTGTCATGACAATTCCATTCCCTTTGCCAAAGACTGGTCGAAGAAAGAGAATGCCATACAGTTCTGGTCAATGAGATGTCTGTGGAAGTCTGTAGGGAAGCTTCTAAAAAGGACAGTTTATTTGCTCTTAAATAGGGGCATAGAAAGACAAATTTCCTTTTCTGTCTCTGAATGCATTTGAATGAGAACTAGAGCTGACGTAGTCATTTTTTAGCAATGTAAGAACAAGCCAGAGGACTTCACTAACACCTTTCAGATAGTCTGTACTAACAATGTGATTTATAACAGAGGTCTTTGGGCTACATGGTATCAACTTGACCTTTGGAGGTGCTTGAGACTAAGATCAGCCATGTGGGCAGTCAACTATGTCTACATGATCAAACCCCAAACTGTGAATACCAAGGCTTAGGTAAGCTTCCCTAGTTGGCAATACACAGTGTGTATTGTCACACATCATTACTGAGAGAATAAGTACTGTCTACACAGCTCCACTAGGAGAAGACAATTGGAAGTCCACTCTTGGAACTCTCCTGATGTTGTTCTACATACCTCATCCCTCTGCTCATTTCAATCTGTATCCTTTCTCAATAAAAAATCATAACACTGAGTATAACAGCTTTCCTAAGTTCTGTGAGACTTATTAGTGAATTATCAAGCCTGAGGGTGGTCTTTGAGACCCCTGAACTTGTGACTGGTTTCAGAAGTAAGGGTTGTCTTGGGGATCCCTTAGCTTGCGCTTAGTGTCAGAGTGACGCTGGTTCTGGGCACCCTTGAACTTTGCAGTGACCAACCATCTCAGTTTTCCTGGGACTGAGGGAGTTCACAGGACACCGGGCTTTAACTGCTAAAACCAGGAAGTCCCTGTTAAATGAGACAAGTTGATCACCCTACAAAAGAATAAAGGAAAAAAGCCGGGCCCTTGATGATAGCATCAAACTGCTGAGTTAACCAACTCTGAAAAGTCCTACTTCTGGACTTCAAATATTGTAATAAATGTCCTTATTGTTTGTGACGTTCTGAGTTGGGTTTTGTTTCACACAACTGAAAGAGTCCTAAATAACCAATATGGAAAAATTCACTCTAAATAAAACCCAACAAAAATGGATATGTTATAGCAATATGAAGATAAGGTCTTTTAAATGTCCTCTTCTTAATCCTAAAGTTTTCTCTTATAATCCTTAACTAGTTCTTGAACAATAATTAAACTTTGTTAGGAATTAATTAGTCCATAGCCAGCCATATAATTTTGCCTTATTTTATATGATCACTTTCTGCTCTTATATTGCAGTGAATTCTTAGAAATATGAATAACCATAGAGGAAATCAAGCATGTACTATGATTCAAACATCTTTTACACTGACATCAATAAATGTCAAATGAGCAGGAGAGAATTCAGAAAGTGAAAGTCTTTCTTGGTAGCTTCAAATGACCAAAGCAACAACGTAAGAAATACCCACAAAAAAGGGTCCCTTGTAACTAGCTTTTAAAAAACTTTTTATCTTTAGATATTGTATATCACTGTTGCTGTTGTTGTTGTTAGGTGCCATCAAGTTGGTTCTGACTCACAGTGATCCTATGTACCGCAGAACGATGCCTGGTCCTGCACCATCCTCACAATCGTTGTGCTTGAGTCCATTGTGGCAGTCACTGTATCAATCCATCAGTTGAGGGTCTTCCTCTTTTTCACTGACCCTCTGCCTTACCAAGCATGATGTCATTCTCCAGGACATCATGCGTATCACTATTATCTCTTAATTGTCTGGAGATGTATTTCTTAGTCTGTGCTTCCAGGAAAAGGGTTGCATTAGAAACGTGCCTCAGAGTCAAAGCCTAAGCAGCACATTAGACAAATAGAACCTTGCACTCTTCAATTTACTCCTTGCTTGACTTTATCACAAATCCCATTGAGTATTTGTGGAGTGACTGTTGAATACTGGCCTTGCACATGACCTCAGACAATCAGTTCTGTCATTTCTCTACACACAAGAAGAACAGCAGAGCTTCACACCAGTAGAATTACTTAATTGCCTAGGTATCATGGCAATAGCAACTCTGGAAAAAGTGCCAGAGACAATTGGACATTAAAACATTTGGCAATGGAAGTTCTGGTCTAGAAGGCTCTATCTCAATAAATGACTCAGGGATCCATTTCCAGCCATCTCTCCTGTTAAACGTGCTTATGATACCAATCAAGAAGTGAGGAAATGTTGGCAATGGAATCATCAGCACGCCGACAACACTCAGCTATTTATCTCCCTTTGTCAGAGCTGGGTGGTGGCAGATTTCAATGTTTGAAGCACTGAATCAAAGTGAACTGGCTGGTACTTGAGACTGACAATCAGTGATGGTAGCCATCTAGTCGAGACCCTCAGTCAACTTAAGAAGGTCTCATGTTTGGTGGAAGGATAGATAATTGTGCTTTGTAATTTGTATAATTTTAATGGGCATATCTCCTTTGGAAAAGATAATATTTTTAAAGGAATTCAAACTAAGCTCCTGTTCTAGTGCTGTATTTTCTCTCTCTCTTTTTTCTTCAGGCCAAATAAGAAAATATACTAGTGAAAATATCTGATTTCCAAAATAATGTTTTCAAAAATCGCTGCTTTGTAACTGACTATTAAATTGATGACTTGCCTTGTCTTGAGGTAATTTTTTTCTTGCAAAAACTTTTCTTTGATGGAAAGATGTGATTACAAATGCTTTGATTAGATCAATTTGTAATTCCTCTCTTAACGTTCCCAAAGAGGCTTCACTAATTATCCTCTCTATCCTTAAGAATGGACTCATCAAGTACCCTGGGTATGCCCCATAATAAGTAAAGATTTCCATTCTTATAAGAGAATTGGAAACTAAAAATCAAATATGACTTCAGGAAAGATTTAGGAAAAGAATATACAAATCACTTATAATAGTCTGCAAAGAAAATGAGAAGAATCCTAAATTTTTATCTAAACCAATACTCTGTTTTTTTTTTTTTTTTTTTTCTCCCTCTCTCTTAATCTCATTAAATGAGATTACCAGCTGCCGTTGAGTTGACTCCAACTCATGGTGACACCATGTGTGTCAGAATAGAACTGTGCTCCATAGGGTTTTCAGCACCTGTTTTTTTTGGAAGTATATTGCCAGACTTTTCTTCAGAGGCACCTCTGGGTAGACTCAAACTCTGGACTTTCGGGTTATCAGCTGAGTGTTTTAACCATTTGCACCACCCAGGGACTCCTGAAATGAGATAGTGTAGCATAAAAGCTTAGACTTAGAGCATAAGTTTTGAGATCCTATGGACTTGAATTTAAATCTTTGCTTTGCCACTTGCCTGTGTGACACGAGTCTAATTACTTAAGCTCTCAGAGCTTCTGTTTTCTTATTTGAATATTGAGAACATACCATCTACCGCACAGGGTTATTTTTTAAAATTAGATGATATAAAGCAACTAGCAGAGCATCTGTGTCTGGCACAGAGTGCTAAATAAGTGGTGTAATCAATAGTACGTTAGGTTTGTTTTTCTAACTATGTGGACAACTTCTTGATTTCCCATTGCCCTTTCAAGCTTGAAACATTCATCCACCTGTTAATTGGCTTTTCAAATAGTCTACTTTACTTAGTGTCAGGGATTGAATTGTGTCCCCCAAAAATATGTGTCAACTTGGTTAGGCCATGATTCCCAGTATTGTGTGGTTGTCCTCCATTTTGTGATTAATGTAATTTTCCTATGTGTTGTAAATCCTAATCTCTGCCTGTGGTTAATAAGGCAAGATTAGATTATGTTAAAGAGGATTAGGGTGGGATGTGACACTCTTACTCAGGTCATATCCCTGATCCAATGTAAAGGAAGTTTCCCTGGGGTATGACCTGCATCACCTTATATCTTACAAAAGATGAAAAGGACGTAAGCAGAGACTTAAGGACCCTCATACCACCAAGAAAGTAATGCCAGGAGAAGAGCAAGTCCTTTGGACCCAGGGTCTCTGTGCTGAGAAGCTCCTAGTCCTGGGGGAGATTGTTGACAAGGACCTTACTCCAGAGTCCACAGAGAGAGAAAGCCTTCCACTGGAGCCGATGCCCTGAATTCAGACTTATAGCCCCCTAGATTTTGAGCAAATAAATTTCTCCTTGTTAAAGCCATCCACCTGTGGTATTTCTGTTATAGCAGCTCTAGATAACTAAGACATTTAGTATTTTTGAAAATTTTCTTATTGCCTCCAGTCTTTCAGTCAAAACATTTCTGTAACACTTCTGACTCCTCATTATTTTTCCTTTTATATTTAGGAATGTGAATATTATTCAGATACACATGTGATAAACAAACACATATACAAACAGAAAACTCCTTCCCCACAGTACAAGTCATTGTCAATATAAGACAGAAAGAAAAAGAAAAATCAGGAATAGTCTTTGCTTTTCTTCTACAGTGTGATTTTAAAGGCGAGAATTAACTACGAATAAAACTGATCTTTAAAAAAGGGAAAACAATTAAAGTGAATTTGCACTTCCTGAAGAACCTGCTACGAAGCAGTCATTTGGATTTGTTCCTTTTTTAAAAACTCTTATTGTTACTACCCTTAGATAAGATGCTAGCGCACAGAGCTAATATTTTGAAGTGAGTAATATGTTGTATTTTGCTTTCCCAATGCATAAGCTTTGCCCTAATTGGCTTGGGAATGTCTATCTCTTTCCGGTGTAAATGGGGGTAGGAGAGAAGAATTAGTGTTTTTTACAGGAATAGAAATAATATCAGCTTTTTACATCCAAAACAGGGTTTTGAAGCCAAGATAATTGCCTTGTAAGCCTACATATTTTATTGAGAAGGAATTTATTAAATTCCTTTGATACCAGTCTCCCTACTTTTTTGGTGTATTAATTGCTAAGCCAGGAATTCAGGTGTTAGAGGAATATATAGAAAATACCAATATTTGTGATTAATCCTTACCTAAGAGTTTGGAATTGGAAAAAAAAAAAGAGATGCAGAAAAAAACCTCCATTCCCTGGGTTGTGGAAAGGAAATTGGGATAGATAGGGAGGAGAGTGAAGTAAGAAGCTATGCATCAGAAGTTCTGGCTAGGATGAAAAAGTCCATGACAGATCATCACTGCTGCCATAGTAAGTATAAAAAGCTGATAGCAACAAAGTCATATACATGTGTTTAAAGTCAGAAGAGAGCTATGGATACAAAGAAATCTAAAGGAACTAAATTCCGGGAAGAGTAAACCCTTCCTAGGTGAGCAAAGACTGGATACCAATTCCATCCCAAAGGCAAATTGTCGTTTCTGAGACTGGTGGGCCATGTATTAGTCTGTCATAGTCAGGAAGACTTTTCTGAGTTAAAAAGACACCAGAAAAACTTTACACCACTGTGCATAGGCTGGTGACGGGTTAGGATGTGAAGGAGCCGCAAACGCACAGCTAGTTCTTCCTAATTAATTGTCATCACTCCCGCTTCCTAGAATTCTGCTGACTATGAGAAGGCCTGAGAAGCTGGAGGTGGAGCTGGAAAGCAGAGAGAGATTTCTATAGTCTCATTGTGCTGAAATTCCAAAGCCCTGTTAGATTGGAGGGGGGGTGGGTGTAATACAGAGAGGGAAGATCGTGCCTTCAAGACGCCTAAAACTAGGAGGAGAAAATGGCTATAAAATGGCAACTCAGCCTTAACCCTGCTCAATTATTTATTTTTTTAAATTGTACTTTAGATGAAAGTTTACAGAGCAAATTGCTGTTGCTGTTAGGTGCCACTGACTCCATTCGAATGCATAGCAACCCTATGCGTAACAGAACGAAACACTGCCCAGTCCTGTGCCATCCTCACAATTGTTGCTATGCTTATGCCCATTGTTGCAGCCACTGTGTCAATTCATCTTGTTGAGGGTCTTCCTCTTTTTTGCTGACTGTCTACTTTATCAAGCATGATATCCTTCTCCAGTGACTGATCCCTCCTGATGACATGTCCAAAGTATGTGAGATATAGTCTTGCCATCCTTGCTTCTAAGGAGCATTCTGGTTATACTTTTTCCAAGACAGATTTGTTCATTTTTTTGGCAGTTGACAGTATATTCAATATTCTTTGCCAACGCCACAATTCAAAGGCATCAGTTCTCCTTCAGTCTCCTTATTCGTTGTCCAGGCTTCACATACATATGAGGCCAATTGAACACCATGGCTTGGGTCAGGAGCACCTTAGTCCTTAAGGTAACATCTTCGCTTTTCAATACTTTAAAGAGGTCTTTTGAAGCAGATTTTCCCAATGCAATGCATCTTTTGATTTCTTGACTACTGCTTCCATGGGTGTTGATTGTGGATCCAAGTAAAATGAAATCCTTGACAACCTCAGCCTTTTCTCTGTTAATCATGATGTTGCTTATTGGTCCGGTTATGAGAATTTTTGTTTTCTTTATGCTGGGGTGTAATCCATACTGAAGGCTGTGGTCTTTGATCTTCATCAGTAAGTGCTTCAAGTCCTCTTCACTTTCAGCAAGGAAAGTGGTGTCCTCTGCATAACACAGGTTGTTAATGAGCCTTCCTCCAATCCTGATGCCCCGTTCTTCTTCATATAGTCCAGCTTCTTGTATTATTTGTTCAGCATACAGGTTAAATAGGTATGGCGAAAGAATACTACCTTGACGCACACCTTTCCTGACTTTAAACCAATCAGTATCCCTTGTTCTGTCTGAACAACTGCCTCTTGATCTATGTAAAGGTTCCTCACGAGCACAATTAAGTGTTTTGGAATTCCCATTCTTCACAGTGTTATCCATAGCTTGTTATGATCCACACAGTTGAATGCCTTTGCATAGCCAATAAAATGCAGGTACACATCTTTCTGGTATTCTCTGCTTTCAACCAGTATTCACCTGACATTAGCAATGATATCCCTGGATCTATGTCTTCTTCTAAATCCAGCTTGAATTTCTGGCAGTTCCCTGTGGATATACTGCTGCAGCAGCTTTTGAATGATTTTCAGCAAAATTTTGCTTGCATGTGATATTAATGATATTGTACCATAATTTCCACATTTGGTTGGATCACCTTTCTTGAGAATAGGCATAAATATGGATCTCTTCCAGTTGGTTGGCCAGGTAACTCTCTTTCAAATTTCTTGGCATAAATGAGTGAGCACTTCCAGCACTGCATCTGTTTGTTGAAACATCTCAATTGATGTTCCATCAATTCCCGGAGACTTATTTTTTGCCAATGCCTTCAGTGCAGCTTGGACTTCTTCAATACCACCAGGTCCTGATCATATGTTACCTCCTGAAATGGTGAACAGTGATTAATTCTTTCTGGTATGGTGACTCTATGTATTCCTTCCATCTTCTTTTGATGCTTCCTGTGTCATTTAATAGTTTCCCCATGGGCTCCTTCACTATTGCAACTCAAGGCTTGAATTTTTCCTTCAGTTCTTCCAGCCTGAGAAACGCTAAGTATGTTCTTCCCTTTTGGTTTTCTATTTCCAGGTCTTTGCACATGTCATCATAATACTTTACTTTGTCTTCTTGAGCTGCCCTTTGAAATCTTCTGTTCAGCTATTTTACTTCATTTTTTCCTTTTGCTTTAGCTACTTTACATTCATGAGTAAGTTTCAGAGTCTCTTTGGACATCCATTTAGGTCTTTTCTTTCTCTTCTGTTTTTTAATAACTTCTTGCTTTCTTCATGTATGACATCCTTGATATCATTACACAACTCGTCCGGTCTTCTGTCCTTAGTGTTTAGTGCATCAAATCTATTCTTGAGATGGTCTCTAAATTCAGGTGGGATATACTCAAGGTCACACTTTGGCTCTCATGGACTTGTTCTAATTTTCTTCAGTTTCGAGTTGAACTTGCATATGAGTAATTGATCTGATAGGCAGTCAGCCCCTGGCCTTGTTTTGACTGATGATATTGAGTTTTCCATTGTCTCTTTCCACAGATGTAGTCAATTTGATTCCCATGTAATCCATTTGGCAAGGTCCATGTGTTTAGTCACTGTTTATGTTGGTGAAAAAAGGTATTTGCAAATGAAGTTGTTGGTATTGCAAAATTCAATCATGCAATCTCCAGCATCATTTCTATCACCAAGGCCGTATTTTCCAACTACTGACCCTTTTTTGTTTCCAACTTTTGCCGACCAATCACCAGTAATTATCAGTGCATCTTGATTGCATGTTCGATCAATTTCAGGCTGCAGAAACCAAAAAACCAAACACACTGCCATTGAGTCAATTCCGACTCATAGCAACTCTGTAGGACAGGGTTGAACTGCCCCGTAGAGTTTCCAAGGAGTGCCTGATGGATTCGAACTGCCGACCTTTTGGTTAGCAGCCATAGCACTGAACCACTAGGCCACCAGGGTTTCCCAGGCTGCAGAAGTTGGTGCCAATCTTCAGTTTCTTCATTTTTTGCCTTAGTGGTTGGTGTGTAAATTTGAATAATAGCTGTATTAACTGGTCTTCCTTGTAGGTGTATGGATATTATCCTATCATTGACAACATTGTACTTTAGGATAGATCTTGAAATGTTCTTTTTGACAATGAATGCAACACCATTCCTCTTCAAGCTGTCATTCCTGGCATAGTAGACCGTGTGATTGTCCAATTCAAAATGTCCAATACCAGTCCATTTCAGCTCACTAATGCCTACAATATTGATGTTTATGCATTCCATTTCATTTTTGACAATTTCCAATTTTGCTAGATTCATACTTCGTGCATTCCATGTTCCAAATATTAATGGATGTTTGCTGCTGTTTCTTCTCATTTTGAGTTCTGCCACATCAGCAGGTGAAGGTCTCAAAAGCTTGACTCCATTCATATCATACTTTGAGGAGGCAGCTCTTCCCCAGTTGCATTTGGAGTACCTTCCAACCTGAGGGGCTCATCTTCTGGCTCAAAATCAGTCAGTGTTTCACTGCTATTCTTAAGGTTTTCACTGGCTAATTATTTTCAGAAGTAGACTGCCGGGTCCTTCTTCCTAGTCTGTCTTAATCTGGAGGCTCAGCTGAAACCTTTCCACCATGGGTGACCCTGCTGGTATCTGAATACCAGTGGCATAGCTTCCAGCATCACAGTAACACACAAGCCCCCACAGTATGACAAACTGACAGACTCATGGGGGACAGAGCAAATTAGTTTCTCATTAAACAATTAATACACATATTATTTTGTGACATTGGTTACCAACCCCATGACAAGTCAACACTCTTCCCTTCTTGACTTTGGGTTCCCCATTATCAGCTTTCCTATCTCCTCCTGCCTTCTCATCCTTGTTCCTGGGCTGGTGTGCCCATTTAGTCTCATTTTGTTTTATGGGCTTGCCTAATCTTTGGCTGAAGGGTGAACCTTAGGAGTGACTTCAGTACTTTATTATAAAGGGTGTCTGGGCCCCATACTCTTGGGGTTTCTCCAGTCTCTGTCAGAACAGTTTAAGTCTGGTCTTTTTTTGTTAGTTAGAATTTTGTTCTACATTTTTATCCAGCTCTGTTTGGAACACTCTGTTGTGAGGGTTAGAGCAGTTGGTAGTGGTAGCCGGGCACCATCTAGTTGTGCTGGACTCAGCCTGGTGGGGGCTGCGGTAATTGTGGTCCATTAGTCCTTTGGAATAATCTTTCCCTTGTGCCTTTGGTTTTCTTCATTCTCCCTTGCTCCGGACAGGGTGGGAAACCCTGCTCATTTCTTGATTGGACTGAAATAATTGGTTACTCACCTTAGTTGCCAGACAGAAGACAGGGTATATCCTCTTTAGGAGAAAATACTAGTTATTCCAGCTTCTACAGTACTTTTTATCAGAATGTCTAGCATACAATAAAACATGAGACATGCAAGCAAGTATGAGAAAATAACCAAGAGGGAAAATAATAGAAAGACGAGCACTTGCAAATAACCCAGATGTTAGAATGAACAGATTAAAGACTTCAACTATTATAGATATTTTAAAGAAAATAGAAGAAAAAATGGGAAAAATGACTGAAAAGATGGAGAATTTTAAAATAACATTCAAAATCCTAACAAAGAACCAAACTGAAGTTCTATGACTAAAAAAATATAATATCTGAAATTAAGGTTTCATTGCATGGATTTAATAGCAGACTGGACACAGCAGAAGGACAGATTAGCAAATTACAGGTAGGTCAACACAAATGATCTAAACTGAAACAAAGAATAAAAAAAGAATGGAGGAAAAATAGTATTTAATGCCTGAAAATAAGTAGTGGATGGTCTAACATACTTGTGATTAGAATCTCAAAGGGAGAGGAAAGAAAGAATGAGGCAAAATAAATATTTAAGCAGACAAGGGCTGAAAATTTTCCAAAATTATTGAAAGATATCAACAAGCAGATTCAAGAAGCTCATCGAATCCTAATCCAGACAAATATAAAGCCTTGCCCTGCAACTTTAGCACATCATAGTCAAATTGCTGAAAAACAAAGAAAAAACAATCTTAAAAGCATCTGTAGGAGAAAAGGTACATTATATTTAAGAGAACAACAAAAGGATAAGGCTGACTTCTCATCAGAAAGAATGGAAGTCAGAACATAATGGCATGACTAACTTCTTTAGAATACCGAGTAAAAAAAAAAAAAGAAGCCTACCTAGAGTTCTGTATTCAGCAACAATAACCTTCAAAATGAAGGTAACATAAAGATGTGTTCAGACAAGCATAAGTTGAAAGAATTGTCTTCTAACAGATCCAGTTCTATAAGAAATACTAGAGAAAATTTTTCTATTTATGTCTGTATGGACTTGCAATTTCTTACTTTATTCATTTGGTTATAATTGTTTCTTTAATTATTAACTATGATGCTCAAAATGTCCCATATTTGGTCAGTGGGAGCCTCTTGTTAGCTTTTCTGTCATTTCGACATGTAGTTCTTTTAGTACATCAGTGCTTTCTAGTACAAGAAAATGTTTCAGAGTTATCTTGTACATTTCCTGCCCCAGTCTTGGAATCAGTCATTTCTCCAAGGAACCCTGGTTCTTTATAATGAAATATATTGTATTTAGAAGCCATGATCTGGATGCTAGGTGTGCTCATTACAATTGGGGTGTCGCTGTTTCTAGTTTTCTCAGTTGACAAACCTAGGGAATATATGTATTTATGTATACGGATTGAATTGTGTCCCCCCAAAATGTGTATCAACTTGGTGAGGCCATGATTCCCCAGTATTGTGCAGTTGTCCAACCTTATGTGATCTGATGTGATTATCCTATGTGTTATAAATCCTAACCTCTGTGATGTTACTGAGGCAGAATTAGAAGCAGTTATGTTAATGAGCAGGACTCAATCTACAAGATTAGGTAGTTATTAATTGTGGTTTTTATTTTTTCATTGTTACTGACTTTAGCATGTAATGATGTGGTATGTAATTGTTTCCACTCACCCAGGAGCACTTGTATATACATGTGTTCCATAATAAAGCTCTCGATTTACTCTTCATTATGAGAGTAATATTTGGATCATTTTTATCTGTATCACTTAGCTAAGGTACATCACTGTTAAGTTATTGAGCAATCACCATACTCCTAAGATATATTGGAAGCCTCATTTCACAGATGAGGAAACAGGTTTATATTGGGCAAGTTATTTGTCTAAAGTCACAGAAGAAGAAAGTAATGAGGAATAAGAATTTGAATGTGGATTGGCTAACTTCAAAGCCCAGGCCATGACATCCTACAGTATCTAGTAGTTGATGCTTGTTTTCTACAGGTTCTGTATTTTTGACTTTGCCTACTCACTGGAATTTATTTGTAATCCCCAAATCAAAACTGTGGAACTTCTGTGATCATTTGTAAACATGAACAGACAGGCAAAAAAAATTTGAGTCACCTGATACATATGTCCCCAGCTGAGGTTGAACAAGGTAATGTTATGCCTTTTTGTTTCAGCTCTTCTACTGTAAACAAATATTCTTTTCCTGGTTTATTTAGTGCAATGTTTTTCACATTTTTGTGGTTTTTTTTGTTGGTAATTGTTGCCGTTTAAAAGAGCTCCCCAATGTAGTGGTGAAGTGTAGTCTAGTGTTCATCAGGGCAAGAAGGTTGTGCTTTGCCTTATGGAGAAAATACATGTTAGATAAGCCTTGTTCAGGCATGAGTTATAGTGTTGTTAGCTGTGAGTTCAATGCGAATGAACCAACAACACAGTGTACATCCAGAAAAAGGAAGAGGAAATGTATCACACTGTATGTCAGCCTGCTCCACAAGGTGCTTAGGTAACACCTATAGTATGTGTTAAAGTGATGGAAAAGTGGCTAAATTTGTGGATTCATGAGATGATGACCAATAAAAAAAAAGCACAGTGGAAGCACTATTGTAAGGCTGAAACCCAAGAAATGTACATATTACCCAGGGTCAGAAAAATGTCAAAACTTTTTCAACTAGTGTTTTGATATAAAGAAATAATGTATGTAATTAATTATTTGTAAGAAATATATTTTGAATAAGACCCAAAACCAAACCCACTGCCATCGAGTCGATTCCAACTCATAGCAACCCTATAGGACAGAGTAGAACTGCCCCATAGAGTTTCCAAGGAACGCCTGGTGGGTTTGAGCTGCCGACCTCTTGGTTAGCAGCCGTAGCCCTTGACCACTATATATTGAATAAGGTGTATTTAAACAGAAACACACATTAAATAAGTCTTTGTATTGATTGATTGATGAAAATGTTGTGACCAGAGGCTTGCAGAACCCTAACCATCTATTTCCCCTAAGAGCAATGGCTCTGTCTGTGCTACTGCAAATAGAGAATCACTGATAATAAACTGAAATTGAGAGCCAAAAAGTTAGGATCGTGTAGAGACAACAGAGTCAGAGATCTCTGAAACCTGGGAGGCACATTTGAGTCAAACTCAGCCTCATTTGCTGTATTGTCTGGTCCTGCAGCTTCATGGGCCACGAGAGTCATTGTGTGCCTTTCAGAAGCACAAAGTAGCTCTGTTGAGAAACTTTTCCATGTCCTCTGTCTTAAGTCTTCCCAGACTCCCTCGTCCTTGTAAAACAATTGGGAATAGTCTTATTCTCATCTGAGAGGCAGTGAGATTGAATTACAAAGGAACCCAATGGTTTTGAGATATGCCATTTCATGGTAATTAGTGAAATAAGGAAACAAGAACAAAACCAGACATGGCTCCCTACCACCCTGCCTCCAAGGAACTCATTGTCTTCGTATTGAAGCTGAGGACCACTAACATTTTCTTCAAAGTAATGTGGTGTTGCCATTTGTTTGTTTACTTATGGAGCTTTATTATTATTATTCTTTTTTAATTAAAGTGGTGGGTATATATGAAGTTTGGCCAATGTAGATACGTTCAGAAATATGTCAAATAAATGGCAGAAACAAAATGTGTGGGATTTTTATTAATTATTCTGCTTGTTCAATATAAGAGGCTAAGGACTATGAAGAGTGTGAAGCAAATATGTTGTTGCTACAGTGACAGTGACTTGAATATTTTTTAACGGGAGCCTGGGATTTCCCTCCTTACGTTGTGCAACTCTAGGGATTCCATGGAGTCAAACCCATTCAATCTTCCTGACTTAAACATCCATGCAGTTGATGCCTCCTGGGTCACCAGAGCCACAAATCAGGCAAGAGTAGGCATTGTACTGCCTGCTTATGAGAAAATCGCTCACCTGGGGAAGAGGCAGGACTCAGTAATTCTCAGCTGTCTAGGATTCCACAGGAGCCTAGAAACTTTGCTTTGGATACCAAAAAGACTACAGGTACTAATTGGTTGTATTAATGATTTGCTAGCTTGTCTGTTCAATTAGATCTGTTTTGTTTGTATGTTTACATAGGAGCCTTGGTTGCACAGTGGTTAAGAGCTTGGCTGCTCGCCAAAAGGTTGGCAGATCTAATCCACCAGCTGCTCCTTCGAAACCCTATAAGGCAGCTCTATTCTGTCTTATAGGGTCACTAGGAGTTGGAATCGGCTCAACGCCAATGGGTTTAGTTTTGATTTAATGTTTACATATGATACAATATTATAATAAGTAGTACGAATATAATGTGTTACACTAATACCTAATATTTATTTTAAAAAAAGGTCACCAAATGCTAATCAATGCCTTTGATCCCCTCCTTGACCCCCATTCAGAAGTAGATTTCAGGCCCATTATAAAACAGAGTTGTACAAGGGCAAGGAGCCCATCGATGTGTAAACGGTTAACATGTTCACCTGCTAATGAAAAGGCTAGATGTTCGAGTCCACCCAGAGATCCCTCGGAAGAAAGGCCTGGTAATCTACTTCTGAAAAATCAGCCATTGAAAGCCCTATGGAGTACAATTCTACTCGGACACACATGGGTTCACCATGAGTTGAAATTGACTGAATGGCAACTGGTTTACTAGGGCAAATTTAGGAGGTAGTTTCAGACAATAGGAATCTAAATTTGCATCGTCCAAGAGACAGGAGGTAGAAGTTATCTTCTCACTGACTTACACAGGAGAAAGAATGAAGGAGAGGCACAAACTAATCCGTGTATGCATGCATTCATTCATTCATGCAAAATATGTGTACTTAGCAGCAACTCAGTCTAGGGACTGAAGTTACAGAGGTGAGGTGGATGGCAGTTTCCTGTTCTCCTGGGATTTATATATAGTGGGGGAAACCAGTACAGTACACAAATAACCAATTAAAAGTTGTGGGTGACTCATTCAAGCAACACTTACTGAGTAAGCACTGTGATAACGCCCAGAACAGAGAATTGGAAATTCTTAAGCTGAACTGCTAACCTCAATTCAGGCATCCCACCCACATTTCACAGAATAAAGAGAGGATTCCTAGCTAGCCCTACCCACTATACAGACTCCTCTATTTCATAAAAAGGAGTTTATAATTTTGAAGGAAAAGTTCTGTTTAATTTTCATGGTTGTATTAAATGTTTGGGCAAAACTCCTGGCCAATGCTCACTTTGCTATGTTTTGATTTCTGTACCTTGGCAAGCAGGAGATTTTAGTGGGTGATTATTCTTTGGAATATTTTTTTCTGGATTAGACGTGCCACCTACACCATCCTTTCATAATCATCACACTCTGCTATTAATTTTTATTTTGAAGTTCTTAACGTATACAGATAAATTTTCTCTACTTATGAACTTATCATGTATCACATTATATATAATAGCATTATATTATATATACACATCTTAAAAATACTCTTTCCTATAAAATCTAATTTGAATTTGGTAGTATAAATATTTTGGCATAGAGAAAAGCATGTTTAGTAGGCTGGTGGCATTTAAACTATTTTATTGAGATGGCATCAGCCCAGAAACTTCTTGGAATTTACAAATACGATTTAGTTTACATTTTACTTTGTAAACCAGAACCAGGAGAACAACTAATTAGGATCATGACTCAGAGCTATAAGGAGTACTTACTGATTCAGATCATGAAGGGTGATCAAAAGCAAACACCCTTCTCCCTCTTCACTTAGAGCTCAGGGGGCTAAGTGCTATTTGTCTCAAATCCTCAGCATTGACTTAGTCTTTGTAATGAAGACGGCAATTAACATCTCTGTTCATTCACTGTTAGTATGTAGTGTGTTAATTAGCAAAATCACTCAATAAATAGCACTTGGTAAAATATACCACTTGTTTCTCATTTTTTTCTTATCTATTTGAACAAAAACCATTGCCACTTGAAGAAAATACATAAGACCCTAAGAATACATACTTACTCATGCTTAGGTTTCCTGGTATTTAAACCAACTGGTATAACATGCGTACAGTGGCATGATCTGTCCACTATTTTTTTTCTTATTTAATTGTATCACATAATTGTAAACTTGTGTCATAAATATGCACACATAGAAATGTTCTCTCTTTTTATACATTTCTGAGGTTCAGAAAGGTTAAGTAACTGCATAAGGACACACAGCTGTAGTTAGTCGGAGAGCTCATGTTTTAATTTAGTGCTAAATCTCTTTAGAATTTGGAACTTTTTTTTTTTTTTTTTAACTGATATGCTAGATCGCCTCCCAGGAACGCACAAATGTCAGAGAATAATCAGAGATGTGGTTAAATATTTCTGTACAAGTTTAGTCATTTTAGCATTACTTAAAATAGTGAAAAATTGGGAACAGAATAAATGTTCGCCAGTGGAAAAGTGGTTAAATAAATTATAGTACAAGGGGATGTTATTCCACCATTAAAAAGCCTGTTTTCAAAAAATTGTGCTGTTTGAAGATACTTACAATGCAAAGCAGAGAAGTAAAATCAGGTTACAAGCCAACAGATAAAGAAGGAGTCCATTTTTTTCTAGAAGAAAAAAATATATACATGCACATGCGTAAAAGAGTATTAAAAAAAAAAAAGACTGGAAGTAAGTAGGCCAAGACATTATCAGATGTTTCTTGATTGAGGATAATGAGTGATTTTAATATTCTTCAGTATACTTATCTGTGTTTTTAAATTGTCTACAACGTGAGGGTGATAAATTATATTTTCTAAAAGAAATGAACAAATGAAACTCCTCACCTTATTGAGGTCCTTTCTTCTAACGATTCATCAAATATTTACTGAACACCAGTTGCCTTTGAGTCAATTCCAGCTTCATTCATGTCAGAGAACTGTGCTCCATAGGGTTTTCAATGGCCCTTCTTCTGAGGCACCTCTGGGTGAACTTGAACCTCCAACTTCTAGTTAACAGCCAAGCATGGTAACTGTTTGGACTACCCAGGGACTTCACTTACTGAATATTTACCATCTTTCATGTGCTAAGAATCAGAGAGGATACAAAATTGCAGTGCACTGGCTTTGCCTTTAAGTAGCTTCCAATCTAGTTAATGGGGAAAAGCATGCATATTTAGTACGCAGATAATGTGTATCCAATATATATCGAGTATCTCCCATGTTCTAGGTTTTATGTTAATCATATTCTCTTTTAATCCTGACCACAATTCTGTAACGTTGAATTTTTTTCCCTCATTTTATTTAAGGAGAAACTGAGGTATGGAGAAAGTGGTGTGAGGTAAGCTAGCATTCAGAGTCCTGTGTAGATGACTCCAAAATGCCTATTTTTTTGACTGCTTTTATGACTTCTCAGGGTACAAGCTGGAGCCTAGAGTTTCATCTACTGGGGAACCTGGAACAACAGTTTAAGTGGAGAGATTGATCATCTTTGACAAGTTTGATGAACTGACTTTTCCACAGAGTTGACAGGTTATTTTACTGCACCTATAAGTCGGAGCCTGATAAGAAATGAGTATGTCTACCCTATGGTATCTGTAGAATGACCATAGGATGGTATTTAATCATTTGGTTGCCCATTTATTCATTCAATATTTACCTTCTACCTTGTAGAAATCCCTGGGTGGTATAACAGTCAATATGCACAGATGCTAATGGAAAGATTGGAGGTTCAAGTCCACCCAGAGGTGCCTCAAGAAAAAAGATCTACTTCCCAAAACTCAGTCATCGAAAACCCTGTGGAGCACAGTTCTACTCTGACACTCATGGGGTTGCCACGAGTCAGAGCCTACTCCATGGCAACTGGTTACTGGCTTATCTTGTAGGTAGAAACAACCAGACCTGGCACTGGGAATACATATTTAAGACAGAGTCACTACCCTCCAGAGGCTCAGAGTGGGGGTGGTCTGCTGAATACTTACTTATAAAACATATACGAGAAGTGCTATAACAGGGGTGTAGATGTGCTGAGGGCTGGCCAAGAAAGAAGCCACAACTCTGCCTGAGAAAAAATTAGATCATAAGCAACCAAGGGGGCAGTAGCTCGATCCCCTACCCACAACATCACCACCTTTGGAACTTTTGAGCAGAAGCTCAAGTAGTACATGTTACACTGTTGAAGTTAAGGGAATTAGGAGTCTGGGAGGGCCATAATTTAAATTTACAGGAGCAAACTAAATATTTCCTCCTTGGTCTTCTACTCAAAACAGTTCCCACTTTTCCCCCATCATCATCATCGTCTGCATCTTCTGAAGCCAAGACAACCCTTAAGAAAACCATCAGGAGATCCAGAAGAATTATCACTCCTTCTTCCCTCTTAATCTCAGCTCAGTCACAGAAGCAGGAAATGTGAAAATGCTATGGTCATCCATTGTACTGTTATCAAAGATCAGAAGGGCCGTGGGAATAATGACCTTCTCTATGTTTTACAAACCAACAACACATACATCACCCCTTTTCCTTATTAAATAACAACTCACTTTTCTGTTCCAGTCCTCTAGTCTTTCAATTCTGCCCCATTCAGGCCAAGAAGGTGCCTACTCCCAGCCTTTGCTCCCACCATTTTTACTACAAATGTTCTCTTCTTTCTCTTCTCCCAGTCTTTTCTGTAGTATCAGATCCACCTTACTATCAGACCTAAAAGTGTCCAAAGCCTTTGACTAACTGCCAGGAATTAACCAATTTAGTTCCAAAGGTTTATCAAGATAGTCATACAGTGGTATTCAGTGAAGCTTTGTCCGGAAATTTGAAACCTGCGAACAGCTGACATATCACCCATAGAAGGCTGGTTAAATAATTCATGAAACATCAACGTGATGAAGTACTGTGGAGCCATTGAAGACTGCCATTTTTTACCTTTATGTATTTTGAATTGAATTATCTTGTTGTTAGTTGCCATCAAGTCGGCTCTGACTAATGGCTACCTTATGTATAACAGAACAAAACGTTGTCGAGTCCTGAGGCATCTTCGCGATCACTAGTATGTTTGAGTCCATTGTTGTGGCTATTGTATAAGCCCTTCCAACCTAGGGGGCTCCTGTTTCAGCATTATATTAGATTATAATCTGTTGTGATCCATAAAGTTTTTATTGGCTAACTTTTGGAAGTGGATTATCTGGCTTTTCTTCCTAATCTGCCTTAGTCTGGAAGTTCTGCTGAAATCTGTCCACCATAGGAGACCCCAGCTGGTATTTGAGATACAGGTAGTCCACCACTTATGGCAGGGCTCCATTGCAACAACTCCCTCTTAAGTCCATTCTGACATAAGTCGAATACCTCATTTTTTTTTTTTAGTCTTCATTATTTTTGCCTTTTGTTACCAGTATCTTTATAAATCCGATCTTTATTTGTCTTCGGGGGTTGGAAACAATACATATAAACTTACAGATACATTTTAATGCTAGTACATGTTGCTTAACATCAGTTTGTACATCTTTCGGCCAAGTATTGCTCATGGTGCTAGGTGAATGGGGCTTACTTTGATAAACAGGGAGATCTTATCTGTCTCTCACTAGCTCTCCAGGTCCCTATCTGCCCCGGCCTTGGGGCAGCAGGGGGAGGGGGTCCTGGTGCCCATCTCTGGCTGCCCGTACCACTGTGGTAGCTTCAGAGGGGAGCCACAAAGACACTACCAGAGCCACCAAGGGGGATGCTCTGCTGAAGCTTCTGCCCCACTTGGTTTGGGAGCCCTGCGAGTGACACCTGGGCCTGAAGCCAGGACTCCTCCCTTCATGGCAGCCAACAAGCCATCCAATTTGGGTCAGGCAAGGCTGGAAGAGTTTATTTAAAGCCCATTAAGGGAGACAGGGAGGGAAGGCAGGAAAGGAAGGGAGGTGTAAGTGTGGTGGGGCTGGAAGGCAGCTGGCTGGAGGGTGAGTGCTCAGAAATCTTAATCAGAGAACTGGACACAGCAGAGATAACCAGACTTAGCAGACCCGACAGCTTATTGCAGCAATGCATGTATCAGCATGTCTCTTGTATTCAAAATGATTGCACTCCCAGGCATATAATGGTACAGTACATATGCAACCTATAATAGGCTTTAAGGGTGTTGGTTTGTAACTACAAAAAGGCTGTACGTAAGTTGAATGTTTGTAATCTGGGGACTGCCTGTATGTAGCATGGTGTTCATACAATGTTCAAGTCATATAGCATCTTATTTCACAGAACATATCATGGACATTGAGCAATGTGTGACTGTACAAAAAAAATACACACATCATAAAAATTTACTCCTTTGGAGAAGAGTTGATTGACATTGGCATTTTGTCACTTTTGGAAATAACTCCCCTTGTGGAAGTTTCTGGGTCATCTGGATTATCCCTAGGAATGGGAATGGTATTTCTAGTCAGAAAATCAGTGAGAGTTGTCTGTGCAGTCCCTTTCTTTTTTTCTTCATATATTTCACAGTAACATCTCACTGCTTTTTGAATCTGCCTATTGACTTCAGCAAAGTGAACAGCATTTGGATCCATGTTTTCAAGCAACTGAAGCCACTGATTTAATTTAGAAAACTAAATCTATACGGCAGTGTTTTGAACAGTAAATCATAAAATTGAAACTCTGAGAATAATAGAGAATAATAACATCAGCAAATTACATGCTGCAACATTGTATGTAGTACATATTACTAACGACAAGATGTACAAAAAAAAAATGTACAGTCATAAGTGTGGTTTGTTGTAACTCGAATATGTCGTAATTTGGGGACTACCTGTACTGGTGGCATAGTTTCCAGCATCATAACAAAATGCAAGCCACCACAGTATGACGAACTGACAGACCTAATTTCAACTGTTTAGCCTCTGCTTTGTTCCCCAACCTTATCTCCCTAACTTTTCTCACTCGCTGCACTCCAGCTACGTTATCCTTCATTTTCTTCCTAGAATATGCCAATTCCATTTCCATCAGGGGATCTTTGTACTAGTAAGTTCTCTCCCCACATCTTTACATAAATTTCTTGCTAGTTTTCAGCTGAACCACCTCTCCACAGAAAGTACTATCCTGACCACCTAACCCAGAGGTCTGCATACTTTTTTTCTGCAAAGGGCCAAATATTGACTATTTTAGATTTTATGGACTAAGAGGCAATGCTCTCAACTCCTTGAGCAGCTGTTCTCATGGAAGAGCCAATAAGTTTTTTTTTTTTTTTTAAATATATTTGACATTTAAAAACAGAAGACCCTGCAATTCTGATCCAAATTCCAATGACATTCTTTAATGATATGGAGAAACAAATCACCAACTTCATATGGAAGGGAAAGAGGGCCTGGATAAGTATTACTGAAAAAGAAGCACAGTGTGGGAGGCTTAACTCTACCTGATTTTAGAACCTATTATACCGTTGCAGTAGTCAAAACAGCCTGGTATAGGTACAACAATAGATACATAGGCCAATGGAACAGAATTGAGAATCCAGACATAAATTCAACAACATACAAGAAGCTGATTTTTGACAAAGGCCCAAAGTCAGTTAAATGGGGAAAAGACAGTCTCTTTAAAAAATGGTGCTAGCATAACTGGATATCCATCCTCAAAAAAAATGAAACAAGACCCATACTTCACACCATGCACAAAAACTAACTTGAAATGGATCAAAGGACTAAATATAAAATCTAAAATGATAAAGATCATGGAAGAAAAAATAGAGACAACAAACACTAGGAGCCCTAATACATGGCATAAACAGTATACAAAACATTACTAACAATGAAGAAGAGAAACTAGATAACTGGGAACTCCTAAAAATCAAACACCTATGCTCATCTAAAGACTTCACCAAAAGAGTAAAAAGACCACCTACAGAGTGGGAAAAAATTTTCAGCTATGGCATCTCCGACCAGTGGCTGATCTCTAAAATCTATATGATTCTGTTAAAACTCAACCAGAAAAGGACAAACAACCCAATTAAAAATTGGGCAAAGGATATGAACACGCACTTTACTAAAGAAGATATTCGGGCAGCTAACAGATACATGAGAAAATGCTCTTGATCATTAGCCATTAGAAAAATGCAAATTAAAACTACTATGAGATTCCATTCACTCCAACAAGACTGGCATTAATCCAAAAAACACAAAATAATAAATGTTGGAGAGGCTGTGGAGAGATTGGAACACTTATACACTGCTGGTGGGAATGTAAAATGGTACAACCACTTTGGAAATCGATTTGGTGCTTCCTTAAAAAGCTAGAAATAAAACTATCACAAGATCCAGCAATCCCACTCCTCAGAATATATCCTAGAGAAATAAGAGCCTTTATACAAACAGATATATGCACACCCATGTTCATTGCAGCATTGTTTACAATAGCAAAAAGATGGAAGCAACTAAGGTGCCCATCAACAGATGAATGCATAAGTAAATTATGGTATATTCACACAATGGAATACTAGGCATTGATAAAGAACAATGATGAATCCATGAAACATTTCCTAACAGGGAAGAATCTGGAAGGCACTATGCTGAGTGAAATTAGTCAGTTGCAAAGGGACAAATATTGTATGAGACCACTATTACAAGAACTTGAAAAATAGTTTGAACAGAGAAGAGGGTGGGAGGGAGGGAGAGGGTACTCACTAATTAGATAGTAAACAAGAACTATTTTAGGTGAAGGGAAAGACAACACCCGTACAGGAGAGGTCAGCACAAGTGGACTAAACCAAAAGCAAAGAAGTTTCCTGAATAAACTGAATGCTTTGAAGACCACCGTAGCAGGGGCGGGGGTTTGGGAACCATGGTTTCAAGGAATATCTAGGTCAATTGGCATAATAAAATCTATCAAGAAAACATTCTGCATTGCACTTTGGAGACTGGCATCTGGGTGTCAAACGCTAGCAAGTGGCTATCTAAGATGCATCAGTTGGTCTCAACCCACCTGGAGCAAAGGAGAATGAAGAACACCAAAGATACAAGGTAATTATGAGCCCAAGAGACAGAAAGGGCCACATAAACTAGAGACTACATCAGCCTGAGATCAGAAGAACTGGATGGTGCCCGGCTATAACCAATGACTGCCCTGACAGGGAACAAACACAACAGACAACCCCTGAGGGAACAGGAGAGCAGTGGGATGTAGACCTTAAATTCTCATAAAAAGGCCAGACTTAATGATCTGACTGAGACTAGAAGGACCCCGGAGGTCATGGTCCCCAGACCTTCTATTAGCCCAAGACAGGAAACATTCCCAAAGCCAACTTTTCAGACAGGGATTGGACTGGACCATGGGATAGAAAATGATAGTGAGAAAAAAGAGTTTTTTGGCTCAGGTAGACACATGAGACTATGTCGGCAGCTCCTGTCTGGAGGGGAGATGAGAGGGCAGAGGGGGTCAGAAGCTGGTGGAATGGACACAAAAATAGAATGGAGAGAAGGGTTATGCTGTCTCATTTTGGGAAGGGCAACTGGGAGTTTATAGCAAGGTGTATATAAATTTTCGTATGAGAGACTGACTTGATTTGTAAACTTTCACTTAAAGCACAATAAAAATTAAAAAACACAAGACCCAGTCTTAGCTTGCAAGACCATGCAAAAACAAGACCAGATACACAGGCCATAGTTTGTCTACCTCTGACCTAATGTAAAGAAACCTCTTTGGTCATTCTCTATCATAATACCCTGCTACATTTTTTATTGCAGCACTTATGCCCACTATTTTATTTATTGGTTTCTTGTCTGTCTTTCTGCAGTAGAGGCAGGATATTGGCTATCTCATTCACATCTACATGCCCAGTGCCTAGGAGAATGGTTGGCACGTAGCAGTTGTTCGACAAATATTTGTTGAATGAATAATTAAATTCCAAGACAGATTACCTGCTGTTTGGGGAAAGGACCATTGCAATATCATCTCTGCCTAAGAGATTATCTTGAATTTTTTTTCTTTTCTTTTGAGCAAATGAAAGAGCTCTTCAAATTTAGTCTGGGCTAATATGATTTCACATAAGCTCACTTTAAAGGAATTGCTCTACTTTCAAAGAAAACTAGAGTAGAACCTATGACTTCATGAATTTAACATTTGTAGTTGCATCTTCTTCCAGGCGATGGAAGTTCATAGCAAGAAACAATTTGCAATTTTGCTGACAGGTTATTTTGAATCCTAGTGGCTCGTGAGCAGAACCGAGTCTCTTTAGAGAGTAACAAAGCCAGCATGCAGCCTAGGATGTGTACATTTTGGGGTGAAGTGTGGCTCAATGTATTATCTTGTATGTGTCTGTGTGTATGCGTGTGTGAAAATATTTTTCTTCTGCCGGAAAGTAGATAAACCATCCTGAAATGAAGACAGCTTCTAGAACTGATGAGGTAAGTGAAATAGATTAAAAAAGTATTAGTTCTTAGCCAGAAAATAGATCTTTTGGATAAAGAGTGAAATGTTAAATTCAGGGGTAACTAGAATCTATGATATAAACAAGTCAGCCACATGTTCTTTATGAAAATTAGAAAAAAGAAAAATTGGTGAAGTGGATTCAGTGTTTCAACCAGGACAGAAACTGATCATCAAGTGGGAGGTGAATCATTCATGTATAACTGTTCAGTTATAGGAAACTACATTTTATGGGGAAAGTGATATATTATGGTTTTTATGAATTTGAGAATTTTCAAGGGTTTCAGGAGCAGTCTCTCATGAGTTAAAGAATCTATTGGTATTTAATGAGCTAACAGGGAGTTGCCATCTTCATAAACAAGAGATGGAGATTAACATATAAAAAAGAATTAATTAGCTAGGATATAAACACCAGCAGAATTTAAAGGTAGAGGATGCTGTGTTCCTATTGTTGAAGTGTTCGTTTCCTCAACAAAGTGCTCTTTCCTCAGCAAAACCCCCTTTGCACTTATTCTCATTACTGTGCACTGTGGGTCCTTTTCCCCTCAATTCTCCTGTCAGCCGCTTTCCCCTGGAAATGTCCTACCATTAACAAATGCCTTACTGTTTAATGTTCTCTCTGAAAGTTCAGAAAATGACATAGACAATGTCTAATTATTAGCTTGCACAGTATGACCAGTGTCAACATTGTTACATTTTGCATAATTTCATGGACAGAATCTGTTTTACTTAAATACCATCAGACTCGTTTACTCTGGATCAATGGGCAAGCTGAAAACAATTATGTGATGATCGTGTAGACATAGCCTAGTCTGGGGACAAATCCTTTTTATCTTAAATGATTGAAAAGTAGCAGGATAATATTTTGATGTATTAAGTAGTATGTTTTTTTTTTATTGCTGTTATTTCCTTGCATTGCTTGCCTTTTCCCCCATTTAGTCAGTGGTGTACTACTGGCTAATGAATTAAAATATTATTCGGCTACATTTGGATCAAATGGTCTAAACTCAGAGCAAGAGTACAATTCTTAACTTCGGAGTTTCAGAAGCGGAGAACCAAGCATAAGATCTTTTGCTTTGGAAGAATATGCAAGTAGGCAATTTTTCTTATTCCTGGAAAGAGGTAAAGGTTTTCTAGACTACAGACTGGAAGAGAAGAGATAGAGTGGAAGCAAAAGAACTGAGATGTGTGCCTCTGAGGATGGGGCCATGACCCTACCCCAGTCTCAGGCTGCAGCCCTAATTGGGGATGAAGGAGGATGAATGAAATTCAGATAGATTTTGAGAGTGGAGAGAAATTTTGCCTTGCACTTCCTGGGTAGAATTCAAGAAAGCAGCAAAACCTCAGCTTGCCTAACCTGTGGGGATTGCATTAAATGGTTCATTCATTCATCTACTCGACATACATTTTCTGTCTACTAAGTAGACACTTTACTTAGCACTGGGGATACCATGTGAAAACACAGTGGAGTCAAAGCATAAGGTCTGATCTTTCTCAACAAATCTGTTTGCCCACAGTCTGCCCTATTACACCTAATGGTAACTCCTTTCCTCTGGTATTCAGGACAAAACCTTGATGTCACCTTTGATTTGTGTCTTTCTCATACTCTATACCTAGCCTAGCAAGAGGTACTTTGGCTCTATTTCATAATATACCCAGAATCCAAATATTTCTTCCCACTTCCACGGCTACCACGTGGATGTTGAAATAACTCCTAACTGATCTCCTTGCTCAAACTTCCTTCTATGGTATATTCTCGGCACAGCAAACAGAGCAATCTGTTCCAAGTCGAAGTCAGATCATGTTACTCCTCTGTTCAAAATCCTCCAGCAAGTCATCATTTTACTCAGAGTAAAAGTTCAACCTAATCTGTCCCCTCCGCATTACCTCTTTGAGTTTATCTCTGGCTTTTCTCACCCTTGCTCATTGCGCTATGCCACACTGGCCCTCCTGCTGGTCCCACTCCAACCTTAGGGCCTTTGCACTTGCTGTTCCCTCTGCCTGGAATGCGGTTCTCCCAACTACCCACTTGTCTTGGTTATCTAGAGCTGCCATACTAGAGATACACCAAGTGGTTGGGTTTAACAAACAGAAATTTATTCTCTCACAGTTTTGGAGGTGAGAAATCTGAATTCAGGGTGCCAGCTCCAGGGAAGGCTTTCTGTCTCTGTCAGCTCTGGAGGAAGGTCCTTGTCTCTTTTGAGCTTCTGCTTCTCAGCGATCTTCATATGACTTGGCATCTATCTTTCCCCATCTCTGTTCCCTTGCTTAATCTCCTCCTTTTATATCTCAGAACAGACTGACTCAAGACACGCCTTACACTAATTCTGCCTCATTCACATAACAAAGAAAATCCATTCCCTACTGGGATTATAACCACAGGTATAGGGATTAGGATTTACAACACATATTTTGGAGAGACTCAAGTCAATCCATAACACTACTTGACTAAATTCTTCACTTCTTTCAAGTCTTTGCTCAAATATCACCTTCCCATGAGGCCCATCCTGACAAGCCTACTTAAAAATTCAGACCACTGTACCAACTACCTCCTTGCTGTATTTTATTACATAGCACTTACCAATTTCTAACAGACTACATGATTTATTTATTTACTATGCTTATTATTTGTTATATATTTCCTTATTAAGGAATGCATGCTTCATGGAGCCAGGGATTTTTTGGTTGTTATTGTTCACAGAAGTTTCCCAAGAGTAGAACAGTGCCGGGAACAAAGCAGGTACTCAGAAGATATTTGCTGGTATAAATTATTGAATGAATTTGCTTCATAGTATGGTGCAGGAAGCAAGAAGTAGAATAATTTCTCAATGAGCTCCCAAGCACTTAAAAATAACACAATTGTAGTGGAAGGTCTTAGCCTCATGGAGTTCCCTGGTCCCAAAGAGGCATGGGGGAGGGGTCAGAAGCGGCAGAAAAAGAGGACAACCTGAGAGGCTCTGAGGTCAAAATGAGGGGCACCATAGAAGTAAACAACGTGGATGGGTAATTAGGACCTGAGGAATGAGGGTGATTTAGCATCCCAGTGGAAGCCAGGGTAGAGAAAAGGCCACCAAGAATCAGACAAACTGTACTACACCGGCACTCTGTAAACCCTTGTTATTTAGCTGCAATTTTGGGTAAAAGGCAGGGAGATTAATTTTCCTTTTCCTGGCAAAATGGGAGTTACAAATAAAAATCAGTTTGCCATACAGAAAAAGTAACATTTTGTGCACCTAAGTGGGGTGGACTGGTATTTTCTACCTTCCACAAAATAACTTGGCTGATATTTGTGATTTCTCAGTAAATTCGGAGGCAATAAGCTCATGTTATAGCAGAAACATGTACTGAAAAATGAATAAACGAAGCAGAGAGGAAAAAATTCTTTCACCATTTTTCTTTCCTTTGTGAAAAAGTCAACTTTACATGACATTCTCGCTTTTAAAAGTTGCCTTATCAAGATTTTTAGATTGTGGTGTGACTTCTCTAGAAGCCTGAAAGGATACAATTAGGTGATATATGTTCCAAGCTACCAATGACTTTTCCAATAGACATAGTATACTTACCTCTTGGACAGTCAAATGGGCAGTTTGCTTACATTTATGCATTCAGGAAACCTTGCTAAGTGCCTGCCGTATGTGAGGCATTCTCGACACATGAAGTGGACACAGGTTGAGGTGCTGGCAGCCTCATCTATCTCTCCCCCTGTGTTTCATCAGGGTATCAAGACTAATGTGTCCAAGATGGAACTCATCTTCAACTCTTAAATTCACTTCTCTTCTGTTTTTTTGGAGCCCTGGTACTGTAGTGGTTAAGATCTACGGCTGCTAACCAAAAGGTCAGGAGTTTGAATCCACCACCTGCTCCTTGGAAACCCTAAGGGGCATTCTACTCTGTCCTATAGGGTCGCTATGAGTCAGAATCAACTTGACAGCAATAGGTTTTTCGTCTGGTGTGTTTCTGAACCTAGCTAGAGTCATCTCCATCCATCTAATCATTCAAGCCAGAAACCCTGCAGTCCTTCTAGACCAGTGCTGCTCAAAGTGTGGTCTGCAGGTGAGTTCTGGACCACAAACTGTTACCATTGTGACAAGAGAAGTACAGACATTAAGAGTAAGCATTAGAAACTTTTATAACATTTGATGTTTCTGCAACATCCAAGCACGTGATCGTTTTCCCTTGGTTTTATTTTACAAAAGTACTTGTCACAGTGGGTTACAAACTTTAAAATTTGGGCTTCACCAAGATAGTTTGAGGAGCACCATTCTAGATGGCTTCTTTTGCCTCACCACCTTTCCAATCAGCCATCAATTTTGAAATATTTCACAAATCAGTCTCGAATCCACCTACTCCTCTCCTTTAAGTTTAGACTCCCATTTCTTACTTGGGTTATGACAATGGCCAGTTAATTGATTTTCCCCCCTTTAGCGTTCCCACTCCTCTTCCAGCTGTGCACCATATTGCCTCCAAAGCAATATTTTACAATGCAAATATAATTATATGTCTCTTTATTTAAAATTCTTCAGTGTTTCTCCACTAGCTACAGAACGAAGCCCAAGCTCCTTTGCATGATTTTCAAGGCACTTTTTTTTTTCACAATCTGGACTTTCTTTTTTTCTGTTTCATCTCCTGCCACTCTGCTCTATAGTCTATACACCATCCATATCAAATTTATTGGTGTTACTAAACACACCTTCCTTTTCCGGACCTGTGCAACTTCATTTCGTTCCCTGAAACTACAATATGTGTCTGCATTTGCTTCTGGGAACAATCTTTCTTTGCCATACTGCTCCACTCAACAGAATCAAATTGGGATTGGGACAATGGGAAGCATGGCAAAGTTTTTTGGTATGTCCAGATCAGAAGTAGGTAAAGAGTGAGCATAGCGGGGGAGGGTAGTACGAACAGAAGAGCCAAACAGAAGGAGGAGTGGCTTTGGGAAAGTCTTTATCTGAGAGACAAGAATGAAGACAGGTAGAACCAAGAGTGAGTTGTGGTATTATTGAGGAGCAAACTCCAAGATTAGGAGATGAAATAGAGTAAGAACAGAAAGGGCCCTTAGCCTCACAAGACATTCCACAGAAATGGGAGCTGGAGAACCAAATAGGGTACAAATTTGGATACTATATGAAGCCTTAAACAATAGCAGGGACAGCGCACACACCACATATATTGAGGTCTACCAGATGGCTTGTTAGTACTCCAGCAAGCTTTTGTTTCCCTGTGCCTTATGTGCAGAGTTTCTCACTTTTGGAGGCGTTATGTCAAGGGATCTGATATGTCCTGCTCAAATATCACCTTGTCTTACCTTGTTGCTGCAGTTCCTGTGTGCTTTTGGTCTATGGTACGCCTGTATATTTATTAGCTAACTTATGTATAATAATTATTTTTTTACATATTCCCCACTCTGCTAGACTATGAGCTTCTGGAAGGCAAGACTATACCTTATTTATCTTCATATCCCCAGTGCCTAGCACAGATCTTTGGCATGTAACTGGCATTTATAATTAAATGTTTATTGAATAAATTAATAAGTAAGTGAACAGTTGCTTATTTAGGACATTTAGAATCTATACTCAGAGCAACCTTTTGGCTGCCTTTTCATATACTTCATAATTGACTATAAAATCTTGGGCAATTCATGTACTTTCAGTGATAATTTGACCTCGTTTCCAATTAGCACTTTGGGGTGTGGTGGTGTAATCTACAACTAGTACACAATGCAATGCTGACTTGTTCTGGGCAAAGAACCCCAGGATTAGATTCATATGAGCAACTGAATTTTCCACATTATGAATGAATTTAGTCCAGGAGTCAGTAAACTTTTTCTGTAAAGGGCTAGTTAATAAATATTTTAGGTTTTATGGGCCATACAGTCTCTGTTGTAACTACTCACATTGATGTATTTGTAGCACAAAATTTGTAGGCAATGGAGAAATAAGTGGATGTGGCTATGTTCCAATAAAGCTTTATTTACAAACAAACAAACAAAAACTTTATTTACAAAAACAAGCAGCAGGCCAACTTTGTCTACCCCTGATCTGGTCAATTTTTCTAATATTTCATTATCAGAAGGGGCTAGAGGTGGGAGAAAAGAATAGATACTGATGGTTATTATATATCCTGAGCTGGGTACTTCAGATAATTTATCTCATTTATTCTTCACAATAATGTGGAAGATATATAGTATTTTCCCATTTGACAGATGAGGAAAGTAAAATTCAAAATTCTTAAATGGTTTGGCAAGATCATGTAAGCAATAAATGAAGCACCTGGATTGGACCTGGGTTTGAACCTGGTCAAAGTGATTACAAGATCCCTGTTTTCACTAAAATACATTTCCACCACTTTACTGTTAATTGACCCACACAGGAGGTTAGTCAGACCCTTTGTTTTGAGAGATTAAATTGTGGCAAGTTTAAAGTTATCTTTTATCTTTTATCAACCAGGAGAGGCATGGCTGTGCTGTGGCAATAATCCCACTAAAATCAATTATTTTAAGTGGCAATATGGGCTGTGAAATACAGCACTGCTATGAAAACTGGTTTAAATCTTACAACAGTGAGGGAATTTTGTGTGCATGTGTGTGATTCTTCTAACAGTTGACTCATTTTCCAGAAAGAGAGTAGGCTGAATGCAGATACAGTATAATTTTCACTCACACTACATGTTCATGTCAAATCGGCTAGAGGTTCTGCTTTGTGTCGTCCTCACCCTGAGACACAGACTGAGAGAGCTGCCAACCTTTACAGTGTCACTGTACCTATTACAGGGGAAAGGGACCAGGGAAAATCATATATATGTTTTAAAAAGACTTCTACCCAGAAATGATACACACTAGTTCCACTCTTCATTGGCTAAAGCCAGTCAAGTGGTTTCATCTAACTTTCAGAGGGTATGTGCCCAGTATGAAGAGACCTATGAATAAAAGAGAATAGTACTAGTGACTACCAAGACTTTCAAAGAAAAATTAAGATTTTTGCTAAGTAGATTAAAAGTCAAAAGTTTTTATATCTAAAATGATGCCAATGCGTGTGGGAGAAAGCAGAGGTCCAGACGTCTTCAGAACATATTAATGTTAATATCACCTCATGTATTAATTACAAAAACATTCTTTTTTGGCTCATTCACTCCATTGTACATTTGGATAGTGAGTACCTTCTCCAAATATTTTGGCAATGGGAAATGAGGCAATTTCATAAAGTATTGGATATTATTTAATACCTTGTGAAACTGTTGTCAAGTCAAGGTTTAAAGGAAATTTAGTAATGTTAGAATTAGCATTTATATGACAATGCAGTTCTTCTACATGGGAAGTCAGCATGGAAATAACCTAGCTAATTTGGAAATCAATGTTAATTAAGAAATTGAAATAAGGGTAAACTTGGCTCTTTGGATGTGATTGATACCGAGTCAAATTCTGTCCTCAATTAATTCAGTCCAACTCTCACCACCAGGCTCGGGGTCTCTGTTGCTATGCGTAAATACTCATTATGCTATCTCCCCCCGCCCAACCACAAGGACATGAATAAGTGCTGGGAGACTGGGGGGTAATTTTGAAGGGCTCTAAACCTATGATTCAGTTTTCACCTTAGTCTTTTTCACTGGTTGCAAACCACAGAGGTGTTCACACATCATGAGAACACCGGTCCATGTTTCAGTGCTACAACATGACGCTGGCGTGTGCACTTATTCCACATACCCACCCCATCAACCTCTCTTTGTACATGTCAGTGACAGTGAAGGGATGGAGTATATTCAATAGAGGTGGAAGTCTGAGATGATTTCTAACTACCCTAATTCCAAATCTGCCTTCTATACTGTGGAACAATACACACCAGTCCAGAATTGGGCCCAGAAGTACTGCTCAGAAGTGTGAAGTCTCTTTAGATCAATCAATGGGACTTTTGTCTAAAGATTTGTCTAAATTAATTTTTCTGGAAGGATAAAATGTCTTCTAGTCAGTTTAGGACTCCTAGTAAGTGGGTTAAGTTCTCCACGCTCTGCCTCAGACTCATTCTTGGTCCCTAGGTAGTTTCATTGTCTTTTATTTTCTGTAAATGTAACAGGAAAAAGTACATACAAATTTGTCTTATGGCAACATTAGAAAGTCACATGAACAAATTTTAGTAAATTTTCTGATGTCTCTTAACCAAATGTCACAATCCCATAGGTCATAGCACCATAAGAAATACCACGCTGGGCCAGAGGAATGGTGCATCTGGCCAGCATCTTGTCCTTGGCCACGATTCCAGTCAATATTTATTTATTTATTGTGATGAATATATACACAACAAAACATTTACCAAGTCAATAATTTCTACATGTATGTTTCAGTGACATTGACTGCATTCTTCATGATGTACATTCTCGCTATCGTTTTCCAAATTATTCTACCACCATTAACATAAACTCACTGTCCCCTAAGCAAAAACTGCCCCTTTTCCCTCCTTTCCTTCCCTATAATCTCTGGTTTCTATATATTTGCTTATTTCATGTAACTGAGGTCACATAGCATTTGTCCTTTTGTGAATTATTTTGCTCATCATAATGTTTTCAACGTTCATATTGTAGCATACTTCAGGACTTCATTTCTTTTTATGGCTTTACATTCCATTGTATGTGTATACCACGTTTTGTTTATCCGTTCGTTTGTTGATGGATGTTTCAGTTTCCACCTTTTGGCTATTGTGAAAGGTGCTACAGTGAACACTGGTGTACAGGTTTCTGTCTGTGTTCCTGCTTTTACTTGGTCTGGGTTAGGATTGCTAGAATTGGGATTTTACCTAGGATTGGTATTGTTAGGTCATATGGTAGTTCTATGTGTGACTTTTTAAGGAACTGCCCATCTGTTTTCCACAGTGGCTGCACCCTTTTACATTCCCACCCATAACACATGGGGATCCCAGTTTTGCCACAACCTTGCAAAACCTGTTTTCTGTTTTTTGATCATTGCCATTCTAATGGAGATGAGGTAGTATCTTACAGTGGTTTTGATTTGCTTCTCCCTAATGAGCCAGAACTCAAGGGCAGTGGGTTTTTTGTTCTGGAATGAAAACCAAAAAGGTCAGCAGTTCGAATACACCAGGCACTCCTTGGAAACTCTATGGGCAGTTCTATTCTGTCCTATAGAGTTGGCATGAGTCGTAATCAACTCAATGGCAATGGGGTTTGGATTTTGCTTTTTTAATGGCTAATGGGAGCCCTTATGGCACAGTGGTTAAGTGCTCTGCTGCTGATCAAATGGTTGGTAGTTCGAATTCACCAGCCGCTACTCGGAAACCTTAGGGGACAGTTCTGCTCTATCCTAATGGTTGCTATGAGTCAGAATCAACTCGACGGCAACAGGTTTGGATTTTTGGTTTAATGGTTAATGGTTTAATGGTTAATGACACTGAGCATCTTTTTATGTGCTTGTTGACCATTTGAGTATCTTCTTTGGTGAAATGTCTGTTCAAGTCCTATGCCCATTTTTCAAATTGGGTTGCTTCTTTTGATGTTAAGTAGTAGAAGCTTTTTTAAAATATATTTTGGATATTAGGCCTTTATTGGATATACGGTTCTTGAAAATTGTCTCCCTATCTGTAAGCTGTTTTTTTCACCTTGTTGATAAAGTTTAACCAATATTTTCTTAAAGGAAAAGTAGGGCAGCACCCCATTATGAAGCTAATCTCAAATATGCCAAACATTTTTAATTTAAGGATGTTTCATTGCTGTTTACTTTTCTGAAGTCCTTTTATGGATTCATAAAACCTTAAAGAGCTCTATTTAAACTCTCCTGAAAGGTATTTTGATTTTACTATCACATATTGTCTTTCCACTATGTAAGATGACAAGCTTATTTGATCTCTAAAGTCAATTGGGGGTTCTTTGTGTTAGGGAGTAAGTGTTGCATTTTCTGTTTGATCTGGCAGGTTCCTACTTCTTTTTGGTCTGTGCCTTGGGAGGCTGCCCTTTGTAGATTACATCAGCCATCTTGTTTGCTCTCTGACTTGCATTAGGTTTCAGCCAATTGCAGGCACTGGCAGGAGATGAGAGGGTAGAAGGTAAGAAAGGTCAAGGTATTCATTCCCCAGCCTCTCTCTGTCCTCATCTTGTAGTTAGCAGGAGCTCTGCTTCACTACCAAAGAATATAGCTCCTGTTAGGCAGGTCTCCCTGAGTTCTAGTTATTGCTCCCTCCTTTTGCCCATTTTACCTTAGGCTCAGTTTCCCTCTGTTGCTTGTCACTGGATAATTCATCATTCCATCTAGATTTTTCTTAATTATGCTTACCACTTTGTAAGCTTTAATAAACTTTCTTCAACTGCCCTTTAGGAATTAGCCAACTGTTTCCAGCAAGGCCCCTGACAGACACAGGATATTTCTACCTCCTGTCTGGATGCTATGCTGCTTAGAGTGGGTACACGGACACTGGGTGGCTGTGATATAGCTAGGCATGTCTTATATCCTAAAGAACAATTCTGCTGAGCTCCACACAGAATTTACTGATGTTTTTTTCCTCTGTGGCTTGTAAGAGGAAGCATATTTAGTCCCTTCCTCTATGCACCTGGAAACCCTGGTGGCATAGTGGTTAAGTGCTACAGCTGCTAATCAAAGGGTCGGCAGTTCAAATCCACCAGGCACTCCTTGGAAACTCTACGGGGCAGTTCTACTCTGTCCTATAGAGTCACTATGAGTTGGAATCAACTCGATGGCACCGGGTTTGGTTTGGTTTTGGTTTTTCTCTATGTGCCAAAGAAGAACTTGAACCGAGTATACACTTGGAAGAGTTTGATAATAAAGAAGAGAAAACAACTCTATAAAACCAATATTTTGCTTCTATCACTACACAAACACAGAGGCAGGGGGAAGAGTATTAGCTAGGAACTCAGGGACTTTAATTAGAGGGCTTGGATCCTAGGAACTGCTCTGTCACCAACCAGCTACAGGACCTTGAAAAAGCAGGAGAGTTGTACTAGGCAAACTGAATTTTCTTCCGTCTCTAACAGAAAATGATTTTTTTTTTGTTTTGTTCGATAGGTAGAGGAAACACACTTTAAATTCCAGTTCTTAGAAAAAGGGCTAGGGTATCTGTTATTTATTTATGATTTCAATAGAAAAGATTTAAAACACATGATCCATGTGTACCCACATCTTCTTGATACTACCTGCAATACCTTGGCCAAGAGTTATTGGCCAAGTGACATTGACTCTGACCTGTAAGACTTCCCTGTGTAGTCTCCCTATTGGCCTACATTGGCATTGTTAGAACCTTGATCTGCATTTGTTCAATGAGATCATTGTCTTTGCTTAAAACTAAAACATACCATTGGAATAGAAATTGGCTGGTTTATACTGCATAATAGAAGAATTTTTCCAGGGCTTAGGAATCAGCTCTTACCTCCAGCCTCCACAGTAGGAACCAAAAAGCAATGTTAAAGTGAGAAAATAATAAAACAAAACACTCCTAGAGCATCCCAAGAAGAAATGAAAAGTATTTTCCAATTCTCTTAACACTTCATGTGTGGGTTAGATGACGTGACATTAAGGCTGCTGATGCACAGTGAGCTGGGGCCCTCGTTCAAAATGCATTGAAATTCAGAGCCATATTTTCTGAGCTGAGATAGCTGCTGGGAATTTGGAACACATATTTTTAAAAAAGTGATATCAGACCTATTTCTCCAACCATTTTTTTCCCTTCCAAAAACCACAGTAATAACCTTTTCTAACTACATAAAAACTGCATTCATGCCAAAAAATTGCTGCAGCATATGCTAATTCAGTGCTGTAGTAACTTCAAGATTTGATATTGCCTTAGAAACGAAGATAGCTCTGAAACAGGGTTTAGATCTGACCTTCTGAGCAAATTCTAACAAGGAAGGTGAGCAGCATTGTCTGTGTCAAAGTCCAGGACTCCATCTCCTGGTCAGGGATGAATGGGATCACTTTGATGCATCCTGTCAAGCTCAAGGTAAAGCAGAGGCTACAAAGAACATGGAAGATGAAAAGAGGCTCACACCATGTCTATAATGTGAACATATTCTGCTATTGGCACACTGACACATCACAGCTAGTGACCAAAGCCTTTGAGGATTGGGTACAGCTGTATGACCCCAAAGCAGACATCTGACTTTGAGGGTCTTATGAGGCTTCCTTCCCTGGATCTTGAAAAGCAGATTAGATTCTCGTCTTTGAGTATTCTTTGTATTAGCCTAGTTCTGCCTGAAATGCGTATGGAGAGGCATGAGTTACAGGGTGGAGAAGATGAATTGGACATCTGGCAAAGTACTGAAGACCACTGATTATATCCAATCTGGACTTAAGAATCAATCACTCAATACATGTACATAGGCCTTGTGTATTACATGCTGTGGGAATAATAGGAAAAATTAATACACAATTCCTGTGGCTGTCAAGGAGGTAAGGGCCCAGAAGGGGAGATAGGATGAGAACATAAACAGATAGCAAACAACACAAGGCAGTTCTTAATAAGTATCTGTTGAGATCAAAAGAGCTTATGTTTTTCTCTCTCTTATTTTGTGCTATATTAGAATCTCACTCATCCTTTAAAGCCCAAGTCAATTGCAGCGCACCCCAAGAAGCCTTTTTTAATGCGGAGAAGTGGTCTTTTGCTCATTTGTAACTTCATGGTACTAATTACCACTTTTGTGGAGCGATAATACTTATTTGTACATGTATCTTTTCCTGGCTCAATGGTAATGCTCCTGGAGGACAAGGGAGTAAAATTAGGTATCCTAAGTTTCTTCCCAGTGTCTATTTCATGCTTCACCTCTAGTTGTTGTTGTTGTGTGCTGTTGAATTGATTCATACTCATAGCGACCCCTATATGGCAGACTAGAACTGCCCTAAATGTTTTCTTAGGCTGTAGTCTTTATGGGAGCAGCCCTGGTGGTGCAATGGTTAACCCTCACCAACACACACATAAAGACCAAGAATTCCTGACTTACAGGGTTTAACATAGTTCTTGCACACAGAAGATGGTCAAAAGTTGAATAAGTGATTGAAATGTTTTGAAAAATTCATCTCTAATATGTATTACCGTCTAATATATATTGCTGTTAAGTTGATTCCAACTCATGGCGACCCCGTGTTACAGAGTAGAACTGTAAACACTTGGCACCATCCCACCAAAAAACCAAACTCGTTGCCTTCTAGATTCTGACTCATAGCAACCCTATAGGACAGACCAGAGCTGCCCCATAGGGTTTCCAAGGAGCAGCTGGTGGATTTGAACTACCAACCTTTTGGTTAGCAGCCATCGCTCTTAACCACTATACCACCAGGTTTCCCTTGCACCATCCCAGGGACCTCTAATATGCATTGCCAGTCAACAACTCTTCATTTTAGAAGGAACAAAATTAAGATCTATTGAGACCTCCATTCTAGGAAATTTCACATATATTTTCTGATTTCAGTCCTTATAACAATGTCTTGAGGCTAATATTATTTGAATCATTTTCACAGATAAAATCTTGGCCTCAATCAGATTAAGTAAACTGCCCAGGTCACACAGTAAGTAAAGAAGTAGAGGATTCGAATCCAAGCCTTACTCCTAAGTCTATGATCTTTCTGTTATGTGCTTGCCTAGAGGATTCATGCTTTAAAATAGCATCATTAGGCCCTATTTTCAACCTTCCCAGTTGTAAAATTAAAAAAAAAAATTCTGAAATATCATCTTAAGAGACTATTGGGCCTTCCTACTAAAGGCACTTGGGCTTCCCTTCTCGCCTAACCCCTGGTGTTTTGGAGAAATGTTCATGAAATCATTCCATCTTTTTCCCTGCATTATTTCAAAACTTATTTCATTTTTACATTAACATATCCTCTGGTATTGTATGTATATATAAATATAATAAACTATATTCGGTGCTTCTTGTACATCCTGATTGGCCAGACCAGATGGAGTGATTTCTGAACTAGAATTGAGAATCAAAACACAAGTGCTTTTTTAAGAGGTTGAAGTTTAGAACTGACTGTTCATGGCAGACTTTGCTTTAATTCTAAGCAAGTTTGGGTTTGTTTTCAAGCCATTTAACTAGAGAATACTGGAAACTCCACCCTTGAGCTACTGGTGACACACATATATATTGCCCTTGAAAAAGAAGGGAGCATAGTTATAGCTGAGCTGTAGAGCTTTGCATGGCAATGCAGCTATTATGACCATAGTCACTGTAGAAGTGACAGTTATTTGTTTTTGCCTTTGCTTTTTAAGAGCCTGTGGGGCAGTTCTACTCTGTCCTATAGGGTCGCTATGAGTCAGGATCGACTCAACGGCACTGGGTTCTGGGTATGCAGAAATTAGGAGTCCTTAGGTGACGCAAATGGTTAAGTGCTCCACTGTTAACTGAAAGACTGGGAGTTCAGACTACCCAGAGGCACCTTAGAAGAAAGGCCCGGAGATCTGCTTCCAAAAAGTCATAGCCTTAAAAACCGTGTGGAGCATAGTTTTACTCTGAGACACATGGGATTGCCATGAGTCAGACTGACTTGATAGGAACTGTTTCTTTCTTTTTTTTTTTGGAATGCAAAAACTGGGGACATTGATGGTTCAGTGGTGGAATTCTTGCCTTCCATGCCGGAGGCCTGGGTTCGATTCCTAGCCAGTGCACCTCATGCACAACTACCACCTATCAGTCAGTGGAGGCTTTCCTGTTGCTATGATGCTGAATAGGTTTCAGCAGAGCTTCCAGACTAAGATGAAGTAGGAAGAAAGGCTTAGTGATCTACTTCTCAAAGTCAGCCAATGATAACCCTGTGGATCAAAATGGTCTGATCTACAACCGATCCTGGGGATGGGCAGAACCAGGCAGCATTTAGTTTCAATGTGTATGGTGTCACCAAGAGTTGGGGGCTCGCTCAACATCAACTAACAACAACAACATCATGCAGAAACCAGGTGATGAAAAGTCTTTTTGTTGAATAGCTTCTGGGAGAACCCAGAAAAACAAATACAGAAGAGCAATACATGCTAATTTTCAACTGCTTACCATGCATTAGACACATTGTTAGGTGCCATTGAGTCGGTTCCTCCTCATAATGACCCCAAGTACAACAGAACAAAACACTGCCTGGTCCTGCGCCATTCTCACAATCATTGTTATGCTTGAGCCCATTGTTGCAGCCACTGTGTCAATCCACCTTGTTGAGGGTCTTCCTCTTTTTTACTGACCCTCTAGTCTACCAAGCATGATGTCCTTCTTCAGGGACTGGTCCCTTCTAATAATATGTCCAAAGTACGTGAGACGAAGTCTTGTCATCCTCACTTCTAATGAGCATTCTGACTGTACTTCTTCCAAGACAGATTTTTTCGTTCTTCTGGCAGTCCGTGGTATATTCAGTATTTTTCACCAACACCTTAATTCAAAGGCATCAATTCTTCTTTGATCTTTCTTATTCATTGTCCAGGTTTCCATACATATAAGGTGATTGAAAACATCATGGCTTGGGTCAAGTGCACCTAAGTCCTCAAAGTGACGTCTTTGCTTTTTAACACTTTAAAGAAGTCTTTTGCAGCAGATTTTTCCAATGCAATGTTTCATTTGATTTCTGGACTGCTGCTTTCATGGGCGTTGATTGTGTATCCAAGTAAAATGAAATCCTTGAGAACTTCAATCTTTTCTCTGTTTATCATAATGCTGCTTCTTGGTCTGGTCGTGAGGCTTTTGTGTGTGTGTGTGTGTGTGTGTGTGTGTTGAGGTGTAATCCATACAGAATGTTGTGGTCTTTTATCTTCGTCAGTAAGTGCTTTGAGTCCTCTTCAAAGCAAGGCTGTGTCATCTGCATATCACAGGTTGTTAATGAGTTTTCTCCTTTATTCAGTCCAGCTTCTCAGATTATTTGCTCAGCACACAGATTGAATCTAAAAAAAAAAACAAAAACCAAAGCCACTGTTGTCGAGTTGATTCCAACTCATAGCTACCCTATAGGACAGAATAGAACTGCCCTCTAGAGTTTCCAAGGAGCGCCTGGTGGATTTGAACTGCTGACATTTTGATTAGCAGCCGTGGCACTTAACCACTACACCACCAGGGTTTCCAAATAGGTATGGTGAAATGATACAACCCTGACACATACCTTTCCTGACTTTAAACCATGTACACTCTTGTTTTGTTTGAACTACTGCCTCTTGGTCTAAGTACAGGTTCCTCATGAGCACAATTAAGTGTACTGGAATTTCCATTCTTCGCAATGTTATCCATAATTTGTTACGATCCACACAGTCGAATGCCTTTGCATAGTCAGTAAAATACAGGTAAACCTTTTTCTGGTATTCTGTTTTCAGCCAGGATCCATATGACATCAGCAATGATGCCCCTTGTTCCATGCCCTCTTCTGAATTTGGCTTGAATTTCTGGCAGTTCCCTGTTGATGTACTGCTGCAACTGCTTTGGAATGATCTTCAGCAAAATTTTACTTGAATGTGATATTAATGCTATTTTTTGATAATTTCCACATTCTGTTAGATCACCATTCTTTGGAATGGGTATGAATATGGATCTCTTCCAGTTGGTTGGCCAGGTAGCTGTGTTCAAAATTTCTTGGCATAGATGAGTGAGCACTTCCAGCACTGCACACATTTGTTGAAACATCTCAATTGGTATTCTGTCGACTTCTGAAGTCTTGTTTTCCACCAGCGCTTTTAGTGTAGCTTGGATCTCTTCCTTAAGTACCATCCATTCTTGGTCACATGTTACCTCCTGAAATGATCGAATCTTGACCAATTCTTTTTGGTGCAGTGACTATGTATTCCTTCCATGTTCTTTTGATGTTTCCTGCATTGTTTAGTATTTTTCCCATAGAATCCTTCAACCTTGCAACTTGAGGCTTAAATTTTTTCTTCAGTTCTTTCAGCTTTAGAAAAGCTGAGCATGGTTTTCCCTTTTGGTTTCCTATCTCCAGGTCTTTGCACATGTCGTTATAATACTTTGAAATCTTCTGTTCAGCTCTTTTACTTCATCATTTCTTCCTTTCGCTTTAGTTGCTATATGCTCAAGAGCGACTTTCACAGTTTTTTCTGACAGCCATTTTGGTCTTTTCTTTATTTCCTGTCTTTTTAATGACCTCTTGCTTTCTTCACGTGTGATGTTCTTGATGTCATTAGGACACATTAGACACTTTGTTTTTAGTATCTCATTTAATTCTCAGTGAAATCCTATGAAATCAGCATTACAATCCCTGTTTTACAGAGGATAATAAGAGGGTTAGGTTCACATAACTGCCACAGGAAGGGGATGATTTAAAAATCAAATCTGTAACTTCAAAACCCTTAATCCATTGCAATATCACTCTTGAACTCACTACTAGTTTAGACTGATCAGAAGACAGGTTTCCTCTGTCACATAGAATAAGTAGTCCCTGGGTAGTGCAAATGGTTAACATACTTGGCTGCTAGCCAAAAGGTCAGAGGTTTAAGTCCAGCCAGAGGCACCTGGGAAGAAAGTCCTGGCAATCTACTTTAGAAAAATCAGCCACTAAAAACCCTATGGCACACAGTTCTGCTCTGACACACACGGGGTCACCATGAGTCAGAATCCATTCAATGGCAACTGGTTTAGTTTTTTTTTTTTTTAAAGAGAAGAAAGGGATTAGAGTACAACTTTAAGTGAGGAGATGAGTGTTTTATGGTATATAAAGTATGGGGTATTCAAAGATTGTGTTCTTTTCACCCAGTCCAGGCAGAGGATATAATACAAAGCAGATGCTAATGATGATCAAATTCACATGGGAAGCATTAAGCTATAATAGCTTCTGAGCCAGTAAGGCCTGGAGGTTGACTTCTACTTTATTTCCTAGCCTTGTTACCTTAAGCTAATTGTTTACCCTGCCTACCTTTGTGTCTTCATCTGTAAAATGATTATGATAACATCTGCCTCTCAGGGTTGTTGCAATACCATACACTCAAAGTTGCAGTCTGCAGTTCATTTCCATTCTTTTTTTTTTTTTTAATTTTTATTGTGCTTTAAGTGAAACTACAAATCAAGTCAGTCTCTCACACAAAAACTTATAGATACCTTGCTACATACTCCCAGTTGCTCTCCCCCAATGAAACAGCCCGCTCCCTCCCTCCACTTTCTCTTTTCGTGTCGTTCCACCAGCTTCTAACCCCCTCTACCCTCTCATCTCCCCTCCAGACAGGAGATGCCAACACAGTCTCAAGCGTCCACCTCATCCAAGAAGCTCACTCCTCATCAGCATCTCTCTCCAACCCATTGTCCAGTCCAATCCATGTCTGAAGAGTTGGCTTTGGGAATGGTTCCTGTCCTGGGCCAACAGAAGTTCTGGAGGCCATGACCACCGGGGTCCTTCTAGTCTCAGTCAGACCATTAAGTATGGTCTTTTTACGAGAACTTGGGGTCTGCATCCCACTGCTCTCCTTCTCCTCCAAAGGGTTCTCCTTTGTGTTCCCTGTCAGGGCAGTCATTGGTAGTAGCTGGGCACCACCTAGTTCTTCTGGTCTCAGGCTGATGTAGTTTCTGGTTTATGTGGCCCTTTCTGTCTCGGGCTTGTAATTACTTGTGTCCTTGGTGTTCTTCATTCTCCTTGGGTCCAGGTGGGTTGAGATCAATTGATGCATCTTAGATTGCTGCTTGCTAGCGTTTAAGACCCCAGATGCCACTCTCCAAAGTGGGATGCAGAATGTGCTCTTAATAGATTTTATTATGCCAATTGACTTAGATGTCCCCTGAAACCATGGTCCCCAAACCCTCGCCCCTGCTACACTGGGCTTCAAAGCATTCAGTTTATTCAGGAAACTTCTTTCCTTTTGGTTTAGTGCAGTTGTGCTGACCTCGCCTGTACTGTGTGTTGTCTTTCCCTTCACATGAAGTAGTTCTTTTCAACTATCTAATTAGTGAATACCTCTCTCCCACCCTCCCTTCTTCCCCCCTCTTGTAAAAATCAAAGAATATTTTCTTCTCTGTTTAAACTATTTCTGGCGTTCTTATAATAGTGGTCTTACACAATATTTGTCCTTTTTCAACTGACTAGTTTCACTCAGTACAATGCCTTCCCGATTTCTCCATGTCATGAAATGTTTCACAGATTCATCACTGTTCTTCATTGATGTGTAGTATTCCATTGTGTGAATATACCATAATTTATTTATCCATTCATCCCTTGATGGACACCTTAGTTGCTTCCATCTTTTTGCTATTGTAAAAAGTGCAGCAATAGACATGGGTGTGCATATATCTGTTCATGTAAAGGCTCTTATTTCTCTAGGATATATTCCAAGGAGTGGGATTGCTGGGTTGTATGGTAGTTCTTTTTCTAGCTTTTTAAGGAAGGGCCAAATCGGTTTCCAAAGTGGTTGTACCGTTTGACACTCCCACCAGCAGTGTATAAGTGTTCCAGTTTCTCCACAACCTCTCCAACATTTATTATTTTGTGTTTTTTGGATTAATGCCAGACTTGTTGGAGTGAGAAGGAACCTCAGTTTTGATTTGCATTTCTCTAATGGCTAATGATCGTGAGCATTTCCTCATGTATCTGTTAACTACCTGAATGTCTTCTTTAGTGAAATGTCTGTTCACATCTTTTGCCCATTTTTTAATTGGGTTGTCTTCTTGTTGTTGAGTTTTTGCAGTATCATGTAGATTTTAGAGATCAGGCGCTGATCAAAAATGTCATAGCTAAAAACTTTTTCCCAGTCTGTAGGTAGTCTTTTTATTCTTTTGGGGAAGTCTTTGGATGAGCATAGCTGTTTGATTTTTAGGAGCTCCCAGTTATCTAGTTTTTCTTCTGCATTGTTAGTAATGTTTTGTATACTGTTTATGCCATGTATTAGGGCTCCTAACATAGTCCCTATTTTTTCTTCCATGATCTTTATCATTTTAGAATTTATATTTAGGTCTTTGATCCATTTTGAGTTTGTTTTTGTGCATGGTGTGATGTATGGGTCTTGTTTCATTTTTTTGCAGATAGATATCCAGTGATGCCAGCACCATTTGTTAAGAAGACTGTCTTTTCCCCATTTAACTGATTTGGGGCCTTTGACAAATATCAACTAACCATATGTGGATGGATTTTTGTCTGGATTCTCAATTCTGTTCCATTCGTCTATGTATCTGTTGTTGTACAAGTACCAGGCTGTTTTGACTACTGTGGTGGTATAATAGGTTCTAAAACCAGATAGAGTTAGGCCTCCCTCTTTGTTCTTCTTTTTCAGTAATGCTTTACTTATCCGGGGCCTCTTTCCCTTCCATATGAAGTTGGTGATTTGTTTCTCCATGTCATTAAAGAATGTCTTTGGAATTTGGATCAGAATTGCATTAAATCTATAGATCGCTTTTGGTAGAACAGACATTTTTACAATGCTAAGTCTTCCTATCCATGAGCAAGGTATATTTTTCCACTTATGTAAGTCTCTTTTGGTTTCTTGTAGAAGTGTACTGTAGTTTTCTTTGCATAAGTCTTTTACATCTCTGGTAAGATTTATTCCTAAGTATTTTATCTTCTTGGGAGCTACAGTAAATGGTATTGATTTGGTGTTTTTCTCTTCGGTGTTCTTTTTGTTGGTGTAGAGGAATCCAACTGATTTTTGTATGTTTATCTTGTATCCTGATACTCTGTTGAACTCTTCTATTAGTTTCACTAGTTTTCTGGAGGATTCCTTAGGGTTTTTTTGTGTAAGATCATGTCATCTGCATATAGATACTTTTACTTCTTTCTTGTCAATCTGGATGCCCTTTATTTCTTTATCTAGCCTAATTGCTCTGGCTAGGACCTCCAACACGATGTTGAATAACAGCAGTGATAAAGGGCATCCTTTTCTGGTTCCCAATCTCAATGGGAATGCTTTCAGGCTGTCTCCATTTAGGGTGATGTTGGCTGTTGGCTTTGTATAAATGCCCTTTATTATGCTGAGGAATTTTCCTTCTATTCCTATTTTGCTGAGAGTTTTTATCATGAATGGGTGTTGAACTTTGTCAAATGCCTTTTCTGCATCAATTGATAAAATCATGTGATTCTTGTCTTTTGTTTTATTTATATGGTGGATTACATTAATTGTTTTTCTAATGTTGAACCATCCCTGCATACCTGATATGAATCCCACTTGGTCATGGTGAATTATTTTTTTGATATATTGTTGAATTTTATTGGCTAGAGTTTTGTTGAGGATTTTTGCATCTACATTCATGAGGGATATAGGTCTATAATTTTCTTTTCTTGTGGTGTCTTTACCCGGTTTTGGTATTAGGGATATGGTGGCTTCATAGAATGAGTTTGGTAGTATTCCGTCCTTTTCTATGCTCTGAAATACCTTTAGTAGTAGTCGTGTTAACTCTTCTCTGAAAGTTTGGTAGAACCCTGCAGTGAAGACATCCAGGCCAGGGCTTTTTTTGGTTGGGAGTTTTTCGATTACTTTTTCAATCCCCTCTTTTGTTACGGGTCTATTTAGTTGTTCTACCTCTGTTTGTGTTAGGTTAGGTAGGTAGTGTGTTTCTAGAAGTTCATCTATTTCTTCTAGATTTTCGAATTAGAGTATAATTTTTCATAGTAATCTGATATGATTCTTTTAATTTCAGTTGGGTCTGTTGTGATATCACCCATCTCATTTCTTATTCGGTTTATTTGCTTCCTCTCCTGTTTTTCTTTTGTCAGTTTGGCAAATGGTTTATCAACTTTGTGGATTTTTTCAGAGAACCAGCTTTTGGTCTTGTCAATTCTTTCAATTGTTTTTCTGTTTTCTATTTCATTTAGTTCAGCTCTAATTTTTATTATGTGTTTTGTTCTGAGGCCTGAGGGTTTCTTTTGTTGCTCTCTTTCTATTTGTTCAAGTTGTAGGGATAATTCTTTGATTTTGGCCCTTTCTTCTTTTTGAATGTGTGCATTTATTGATATAAATTGGCGTCTGAGTACCACTTTTGCTGTGTCCCAAAGGTTCTGATACGAAGTGTTTTCATTCTCATTGGATTCTATGAATTTCTTTATTCCATCCTTAATATCTTCTATAATCCAGTCTTTTTTGAGCAGGGTATTGTTCAGTTACCAAGTGTTTGATTTCTTTTCTCTGCTTTTTCTGTTATTGATTTCCACTTTTATGGCCTTACAATCAGAGAAGATACTTCGTAGTATTTCAATGTTTTGGATTCTGCTAAGGCTTGCTTTATGACCTAATATGTGGTCTATTCTAGAGAAATGTTCCATGTGCACTAGAAAAGAAAGTATACTGGTTGCTGTTGGGTGGAGTTTCTGTATATATCTATGAGGTCAGTTGGTTGATTGTATCATTTAGATCTTCTGTGTTTTATCGAGCTTCTTTCTGGGTGTCCCATCCTTCACCAAAAGTGGTGTGTTGATGTCTCCTACTATTATTGTGGAGCTGTCTATCTCACTTTTCAATGCTAATAGAGTTTGTTTTATTTATCTTGAAGGCCTGTCATTGGGTGCATAAATATCTAATATGGTTATATCCTCTTGGTATATTGTCCCTTTAATCATTATATACTGTCCTTCCTTACTCTTTGTGAAGGATTTAACTTTAAAGTCTGTTTTATCAGAAATTAATATCGCCATTCCTGCTGTTTTTTGATTGTTGTTTGCTTGATATATTTTTTTTCCATCCTTTGAGTTTTAGTTTGTTTGTGTCTCTAAGTCTAAGGTGTGTCTCTTGTAGGCAGCATGAAGACGGGTCATGTTTTTTAATCCATCCTACCATTCTCTGTCTGTTTATTGGTACATTTAGTCCATTTACATTCAGTGTAATTACGGGTAGGTATGAATTTAGTGCTATCATTTTGATGTTTTTTTTGTGTGTTGTTGACAGTTTCTTTTTCCCACTTAATTTTATGTGCTGAGTAGATTATCTTTTTTTTATTGTCCTTTCCTCATATTTGTTGTTCTTGATTTTGTTTCTTCTGGGTCTCTTTTTTTTTCTTGTATTTTATTTTGATGTGTAGGATAGTTAGTCTTCTTTGTGATTACCTCATTATTTTTCTAAATTTAAATCTAACTTTTATTTCTTTGTATCGTCTTGTCTTCCTCTCCATATAAAGAATCTATGACTACATTACTTAAAAAAAAAAAAATTTTTTTTTTTTTTAGTCCCCGTTTATTTTTTTAATGCTGTCTTCTTTTACATAATAATGTCACTGATTCCCTATTTTGAGCATTCTTTTATCTGGATTTATTTTTGTGATTTCCCTGTCTGGGTTAACATCTGATTGGTCTGTCCAGTGTTCTAGTCTTGGGTTGATACCTGATATCATTGATTTTCTAACTGAAGAACTTCCTTTAGTATTTCTGGTAGTTTTTGGTTGGTTTTTATGAATTCCTAAACTTCTGTTATCTGGAAATGTCCTAATTTCACCTTCATATTTGAGAGACAGTTTTGCTGGATATATGATTCTTGGCTGGCAATTTTTTTCCTTCAATTTTTTATATAAGTCATCCCATTGGCAAGAAGGCAAAGTTTTCTGCTTTTTAGTCTGAGCTTATTCTTATTGGCTCTCCTTTGTAGGTGACTTTTTTTTTATCCTTAGCTCGTCTTAAATTTCTCTTTATCTTTGGTTCTGGTGAGTTTGATTATAATATGTCTTGGTGACTTTCTTTTAAAATCTACCTTATGTGGAATTGGATGAGCATCTTGGATAGATATCTTCGCATCTTTCACGATATCAGGGAAGTTTTCTGCCAACGAATCTTCATTAACTCTTTCTGTATTTTCTGTTATCCCTCTCTGTTCTGGCACTCCAGTCACTCATAGGTTATTTCTCATGATAGAGTCCCACAATATTCTTAAGGTTTCTTCATTTTTTTAAATTCTTTTATCTGATTTTTCTTCAAATATATTGGTTCCAAGTGCTTTATCTTCAAGTTCAGAAATTCTGCCTTCCCCTTGCTCAATTCTGCTCCTCTGGCTTTCTATTGAGTTGTCTACTTTGTAATTTTATTGTTAATCTTCTGAATTTCTGATTGCTATCTGTCTATGGATTTCTCCAGCATTTTAAATTTTTCATTATGTTCCTGAATAATCTTTTCAATTTCTTCAACTGCTTTATCTGTGTGTTCCTTGGCTTGTTCTGCATATTTCCTGATTTCCTTCCTGATGTCTTGAAGGGTTATGTATATTAATCTTTTGTATTCTACCTCTGGTAATTCCAGGAAGGCACTTTCATCTAGAATATCCCTTGATTCTTTGTTTTGAGAGCTTGTTGAGGCAATCACGGTCTGTTTCTTTTTGTGATTTGATATTGACTGTTGTCTCTGAGCCATCTATACCCATACCATAAGTTATTGTATTAATTTATTTTCTGTTTGCTTACTGTGTCATAGCTTCTTGCTTTGTTTTGTTTTGATATGCGCGTATGTGAACTAGCTTGATTATTTTCACCTTTGGAGATCTTATGTCTGTTCCCAGATGGCTAGAGCTGTTATCAGGTACATCAGCCTAGGAGTCCATTCACTTTCCTTGTATGAATTCAGCTCAGGTTTTTTTCCAGGTACGTTATCATCAAGTGTGTGGTACAGGCTCTGTCCTACAGTCTTAGAGGGGCAGGGGTGATTGGCGTATATAGCGGTATCTGATTACAGCAGGGGGTCACGCCCTGAACAAGGCAGGGGACTAAGAACCGTCCCCCAAGTGTCTCTGAGGAAAGCATGTCCTTGTTCCCTAGAGTGTATAGGTGGGTGGGTTCTGCAGACTGACCGTGGGCACCCAATGTTTTTGGTTATAAGGACTGGGATGTACCAGTTATCCTTGGACCCCTGTTGCAGGTGACTGAGTGACCTGAGTGGAGCCACCAGTCCTTAGGCCCCGATGTGCATCTGCAAGGACCCTGTTTAATAGGCAAAGCAATGTCAAACCTCAAACACTCACTTCTCCACTGCACAGCTGAAACAGTTGTAGTCTACCAAGAAGGGCCTATTCTCCTGAAATAGGCCCACAGAGGTCCATGCAGAGGGGAAAGGTACTCAAAGTCCATGGACCATTTATGCCTGGACAGGAACTGCTTCTGTCCCGAGTTACCCTGGTTAGTGGAGCTGGCAAACTATCTTTTCTCCCAATTGCAAATTTATTCTTTCTCCAAGGCTGGGAGGATGGCTATAGGTGCTCCACAGGGCCTATCTCAGGCCCAGGGAAATCAGCTGATGAAGCCAGCTTGGCAGGGGTGGTGGGGAGGGGGGGTTGGTAAGATATATGCAAATACTTAGCTTTTGCTGAGAACGCCATTCTTCTTTGGTTCCAGAGATGTGAGTAGGCTGTGTGGCTGGCTGCTTCTTCCTGAGGAAACTGCAGCTGAACGCTAGTACCAGCCCTCTGCAGCTGCTCCCAGGAATGGTGCCTGAGGGCTCCTGGTGATTCAGGTCCCATAACTCCTCTCTGTTTCTGAACTGTCTCTTTCTCCCCTGCCCCTCAGTTTGTTTTCCAAGCTTGCCTTTGATGTTCAGGGCTCCTAGTTTGTCATAAATATACTTGTTTCCCTTGTCTTTATTGTAAGAGGGCTCGCTGGAAGCTTCTGTCTATTCCGCCATCTTGGCCCTGCCTCTCACGCCCATTCTTAACTCTACATTCAAACTAACCAAGAGATTAAATTAAAGGAGATCTGGTAGTGAGATAAAGTGATTAAATCCAAGGAAATCTAATAGGTTCTTCAAACCACCATTGTACTTAGAAAGCCAGAATGTGGGGCTGTTTGTCTCTTTACCAATAACACTTCGAGAGTTTGTTCTTACTTGATAGACTCAATCAAGAAATGCATTAATTTAGCTGTTGGTGACTTCCACATCCCCCTTCTTCCCTCCCGGTTCAGAGGAATCCTAGAGCGGTAGGTAGATGCTCAAGCTTCAAGTTTTCAATCCACATTGAAATCTGAACTTTTTGTCAGTTCAGATTTAGGAGACAGAAAAGGGGATCTTCAAAATTCCTGACTGCATCTAGAACTATCACAACACAATTTCATAAACACTGTATTTCATGTTTATGTAAAATGCTAAATTGGAAAGCAAAGTTATAAACATTTTAAAAGTATAAAATTGGAAATCTATCATTACTACTGCTTCTCAAAACTCAGTTTTGTCAGGTTTTTGCTTTCAAAACCGAGGACTAAAAACTATGGAATCTTCGAGTAATCTAAAGTGGTATCCCTTCCCTTACTCCCCCACTCCCGCAAAAGAGTAGGCTTTGGTTTTAAAAGAAACCCAGTTGCAGATATCTCTGCTAATGGTCAAAGGGCATTCCCACTATTGAAATTACTCTCTCAGATTATATTATCTCAAGAAGAATTTGTTATATGAAAAATTTAAGACAAATTATTAATTAATCCACTAGAATAGGTAGATTTTATTAAACTAGTTAGTCAATATCTTCCAGAAGAGAGTCTTGAGGGTAGAGATTACAGGAGAGGTAGATTTAGGCAAATGGAAGTAGTGGGGGTTCAGTGGTAGATGTCCCTCATTCCATGTGGGAGAGACCCAGGTTTGATTCCTGGCCAACACACCTCATGCACAGCCACCACCTGTCTGTCAGTGGGATGGTACAGGACCAGACAGTGTTTCCTTCTATTGTGCATGGGGTCACCATGAGTCGGGGACTGACTCGACAGCAGCTAGCAATATATTTAGGCAAATATCTGCACTGCTGTCCCAGAGAGGAATACATAGGTCAAAAGGTGGTGATGAGGTGGAATTGAATTGTGCAGTTGGAGGGTGTCCTGACACTCAGAAGGGGAAGGAAGGATCTGCATGCTTAATATGGGTTGGGGGACACAGCGTAGGAGGTGAGGATAAAACACACAGGTGGGTAAGAAGACGCTGAAAGGATAAACTTATGTATTTTACTTCACAAATTTGCCCGGGGTCTTGCTGTGACTTACCAGAAATTATTTCACTGACATGCCTTATACAATGAAAATGTAGTCTATTTGGCTCAAAATATCAGACATGATTATTTTGAATTTGTGCTAAACACTATTTGTGTTTTTGCACCATCAAATTGCTGTATAGTTATTAATTAAACAATTACTCAAATTGAAAACATGTCTTTTAGGAGAATGTTAAAATGTAATCATAAAGAACATAATCCTCATTAAGAACTATTAGTCCAAGCATCAAAAGCTTTATTTTTGTCTTATAGAAAACAGAGATGTGATTTGGTATTTGGTCAAAATGAATGAATGGGTTATGACACATTCTGCCCTTTTAAATGTCCCAAGGCGGGTGGGATAAAAGAAGGAGATCTGCAGATGGTATGCTGAGCAAAGACATCTAATGAACCTAGCGTTGTTACATAGCAACAGCATTAGCGTTTCATTTGTTGGAATGAATTATTTGAATTTTTCACTTTTCCAAAGGGTTTACGCAGTGATCTTTATGTAATGGTGTAACTAATGATTAAAAATGAACAAAGCCTTGGAAGATAGGATTTATTAATAAAGGCTAAAAGACCTGAAATGATTAAATTGGGATAAGAGAAGGCCGATGGAGTTAGGCAGTCAGGATTTTTTTGTGCTCTAATGGGGACTATGCAGAAGGTAGTAACTAGTTGTTGTTGTTGTTTTTTCTTCATGGAATATATTAATAGATCTCAGCCTAAACTACAATAGAAGTTATTGGGGTGTTTATGAGAAAGAATTTCCTACCTATTTTGGCAAGAAAGAGTAAATTAAATCAGCAAAGGAGAGGTACAATCTCATTTATCTATGAGTTTTTGCTGCCCCTCCCTCCAAATTAGAATCAGCTCTTTTTTGGCTTGGTGGGTATAGAAATAGCTTCCTCTGAAAATAGGGGACAAAATGATGCTTTGATTTCTCTTTTTTTTTCAGTAGAATTGGTTGTTGCAGTCAATGTATTGTGTTTGATGCTATATGAGCCCATAACTGTTCTAAGACTGTATAGCTTTCTTCTTTTCACAAGAAGGATCTCAAATTAGAGATTGAAAATGTAAAAATAATTATTGTCTTAGCCCTGAGGAATTCTTAAAGCATATCCATTTCCTTGCCTCCTGTAACTACAAGCTCATTATTGGCAAGAGCAATTTTATTCATTTTTCCTCACTTGCTTTCTCTTATTTTGTCCCCCTCCTTTTCCCCTCCCTTAATCTAACCCATGCAGAGTGGTTACTTGAGAGAAGTGTTTTATGAATAAAAACCATATCCTTTGCTCAAGAGCCTTGGTGTGTGATAACAGATTAAAGCTTTCATTTTGAAAGTCAGAGCAATATACACCCATAAAAATAGCAACAGCAGCATTATTTTAATTACCACATGTAGACACATAAGAAAGATTCGAGACAAATACAGCACTGTAGCTTGTAGGCTACACTCGTACTAATTGTACCAGCATTCATGCTGAGGCCAAACAGACCCCTCTTGGGGAAAGTCACAGAGGTTACTCCTGTGTCGGGTGCTGGTTGCACTGATCCTGTCTTTCTCATCATCCCTCTGTTCTTGCTTTTGTTTTTGATCCCTTCCCCATATATGTAAGCGCTATGACTTCCACATAAAGTGCTATGAGCCTTTAGACCTTCTCTACAAGATTTTACCATGTGGTTCTCAACTGCTGTTTCCAGGTGATCTAAAAATACATAAATCCCATGAAATACTTGGGACATGTTGTTGTTGTCAGTTGTCATTGAGTTGGCTCCAACTCAAGGCAACCTTATGTGTAACAGAACTAAACATTGCTGAGTTCTGCACCATCCTCACAATTATTGGTCTGTTTGAACCCATTGTTGCAGCCACCGTGTCAATCCATCTCATTGAAGAGTTCCCTCATTTTCGCTGACCCTCCACTTTACCAAACATGATGCCCTTTTCTAGCTATTGGTCTTTCCTGATGATGTGTCCAAAATAAACAAGATGAAGTCTAGCCATCCTCACTTCTAAGGAGCATTCTGACTGTACTTCCTCCAAGACAGATTTGTTTGTTCTTCTGGCAGTCCTCAGTATATTCAATATTCTTTGACAACACCAACTTGAATGTGTCAATTCTCCTTTGATCCTCCTTTTTCATTGTTCAGCTTTCACATGCATATGAGACAGTTGAAAAGACCATGGCTTGATTCAGGAGCGCTTTGGTCATCAAAGTAACATCTTTGTTTTGCAGCAGATTTTCCCAGTGCAATATAGTGTTTGTTTTCTTGACTGCTGTTTCCATGGGCACACGTTGTTGATCCAAGTAGAATCAAATTCTTGGCAGGTTCAATATCTTCTTCATTTATCATAACGTTTACTGGTCCCCTTGTGAGGATTTTTGTTTTCTTCATGATCAGGTGTAATCCCCACAAAGGCTATAGTCTTTGACTTTCGTAAGTAAGTGCTCCAAGTGATCTTCATTTTCTGCAAGCAAAGTTGTGTCATCTGCATATCACTGTTGGTAATGAGTCTTTCTCCAATCCTTATGCCATGTTCTTCACATAGTCCAGCTTCTTGGGTTATTTGTTCAGCGTATAGAATGAATAAGTAAGGTGAAAAGATACAACCTGCTTCACACCTTTTCCAATTTTAAACCATGCAATATTCTTTTATTCTGTTGGAATGACTGGCTCTTGATACATGTACAGGTTCTACGTTAGCACAACTAAGTGTTCTGTTAGTTTGTTGTACTGTGGTGGCTTGTGTGTTGCTATGACACTGGAAGCTATGCCATGGGTATCTCAAATACCGGCAGTGTCACTTATGGTGGATAGGTTTCAGTGGAGCTTCCAGAGTAAGACAGACTAGGAAGAAGGGTGTGACAATTTATTTCTAAAAATTAGCCAGTGAAAACCTTATGGATAACTTGGGCTATAATTATACTAAGAAATTGTTTATCTAAAATTCAAATTTAACTGGGAATCCTATATTTTTATTTGTTAAGTCTGGCAATTGCACGTCTAAATGGTATTTTCTTTAATTTCATGATGTTAAAAGTGATTTTTTTGATAGCAAATAGATAGTGTCTACTGGAATCCCATAGTAGTTAACACTGAAAATGTCTAAAACAGTAAATTTAAAGCAAACTCACACTTTGACTTAGATGAAGTTAGTGATTAAAGGGTGAACTTTAGAGTCCAGTATAGTGAGCTTGTTTTTTTGTTTTTTTTTTTTGGTTAACCAAACAACTGGTCCAGAGAAATGAGATGAGTGGATTGACCTGTAGTCTTGGTCTTGACCATGGAATTTTTCTTAGTACAATAGGAACTTTGTATTTGTTTAAAACACTTTGTGATTATACTTGTTTAAGGAACTTTGTGATTTTAGATTTTGTTTTTACCTATGAAACTAAAGAGAAGAGAGGATGTCAGAAGGTAAGTGGCTTCTTATGAGCCAGAGGAGAGAGGGCGCCATGTTGATCATTGAATGCCCTTTCCTGGAGTGACACAGTTGAGGTATATCTCCAACTTTGGTAAATGTTCTATCTGTACTTGAGAAAAATGTGTAGCTTGCTATTGTTGTGTGGAACATTCTATAAATGTCAATTAGGTCAAGTTAGTTGATAGTGCTGTTCAAATCTACTATATTTTTGCTGATTTTCTGTTCTGACAATTGTTGAGAGAGGAACATTTTAACATTCCTCCTTTTCAACCAGTGTCACAAGACAATATGTGTATTAATTGTTTAATGAGAAACTAATTTGTTCTGAAAACCTTCATCTAAAGTACAATTTTTAAAAAAAAGGAAATAAATAAGTAAACACTCCGCCATTTCAGTCACTGCTCTGATTGTGGTCTTTTCAGAGTTGCATACTTGCTAATCAGATGAGAAACATTTGTTGGTGAGGTATATGTGGAGAAAAGCATTTGCAGGACACTTTTGTATTCCTGTGTAGCCTTTCTGGACTGTGTCTACTGTTAGCCCTTCCTGCTTTTCCTCTTTCATATTCACCCTCTAGATTATTTGTGTCATGACTTTCTCGGTAACTCAAGGCTTAGAACGTCAGTCATTTTTGGTATTTAGGAGTCAAGTTAGGAGTCAAAGAAACTTACAGAAACAAATAATTTGCATATGTGTAGGGGGAAGAGAAAGAATATAAAGGATATAGCAAGTGTGATTGTTTTAGGCTGGGTTCTCTAGAGAATCAAAACCAGTAAAACATATAAAAGAATAAATATAAAACTAAAAAACCAAAGCCAGTGCTGTTGAGTCGTTTCCGACTCATTGCAACCCTATAGGACAGAGCAGAACTGCCCCGTAGTGTTTCCAAGGAGCTCCTGGAGGATTTGAACTGCTGACCCTTTGGTTAGCAGCTGTAGCACTTAACCGCTATGCCACCAGAGTTTCCATAAATATATATAAATATATATATATATAGAGAGAGAGAGAGACAGGGTTATATCAAGGAAATGGCTCACATGGTTGTAGAGGCTGGAACATCCCAAATCTGTGGGTCAAGCTTCTCCTCATGCACATAGCCACAGGGACTGGCAAACTCAAGATCAAAATGTCGGAGAGCAGGGCTCTTGTTCAAAGGCTGTGAAGACCGATGAATCGCAAATATTGGTAGGCAAGACTGCAGGTAAATTGCTAGTTCAAGTCCCAAGAACTGGAGATTGGATGAACAGGAGCCAGGCACAGGATCCAGAGTGAGCAAAAGCCCATGAGCCTTGCCAGAATGTCCACTTTTATTCAATGCAGGGCACACCTCCAAGGAAAATCCCTTTTAACTAATTGGCTACAGCAGATCCCATCATGGAGGTGATCACATAATATCAAATCTCATTATGGAAGTGATCATACCATCATACAACTATCAAATACTGAGGATGATGGCCCAGACAAGTTGACACACAACCTTAACCATTACAGTGATGAAATGTAACGTTTGGGGAAATCTGGGTGAGAAGGTATGGGAATTCTTTATACTATTTTTGCAACCTTTTGTAAGTCTGAAAATATTTTAAATAAGAAGTTAAAAAAAATAACATCAGGCAACTTCAATTCACCACTATCTCCAATTCCTATAGCCTGTAGGATCTCTGAGCCCTGTTGTTTCTAGTTTGTCATCTGACTTTGTACCCATTACCTCATTTCAGTTCCCTCTGGCAGTACTCCACTTACTGTTCCCGCTGCTCTCATATCCTCTTACCTAGAATCTTGCAACCTTCTCCGGAACTAGCCTCCTGGGGGAGCTACTCTTGGCTGCCATCCACCCCACATATGCTGAATTCTTAGCCCTAATCACATCGCTCCTCTCCTCAAAAGCCTGTGCTGTATCCTTGTTGCCTACAGGACAAAGTGCCAGTTTCTTGGCTTGGGGCTTGATTATTGTTGCTAGCTGCCGTCTGGTTGACCCCTGACTTATGGGGACCCCATGAACAACAGGATCAGAACATTGTAACCCACAGGGTTTTCTTTGGATGATCTTTAGTAGTAGACAGGCTTTGCTTCCTAGCCTGCCTTAGTCTGAAAGCTCTGCTGAACCTTGTTTAGCATCATAGCAACGCGCAAGCCTCCACTGACAGATGAGTGGCGGCTGTGCTTGAAGTGCATTGGCGGGGAACCGAACCCAGAAAGTGAGAATTCTACCATTGAACCACTACTGCCTCTGAGGCTTCATAGCCTATACGATTAGCCACAAGCACTCTGGTCAGGTGTATTTCTGTCCCTGTCCCTGTCCCTCTGCATCAGCCTGACTTGATGCTTGCCATTTCGAGAACACACCCACACTCTGCTGTCTCTTGTTCTCTTTGCTGTCTCTCCCATATCTTTCCGTTGAAGAACTTCTCTAAATGCTACTTCCCCTCTCCTAGTCAATAGGCAATTATCCCTGAGGACTAGAAGTCTATAACACTGTGGTTTGTACCTTGAAACAGTTTATCTCCCTGGCTTCACCCCATATGGTGAAGATTTCAAGGGAAAGAAATTTGTCTTATTCATTTTTGTATCTCCCAAAACTCAGAACACCTCTGCAGCCTTATATATAAAGCTAGTAAGTGTTTGCTGACTTGAATTGATGTAATTTTGAATTCCATTATCACCACCTTAATGACTATTTCCACAGAATTGTTGTCCATCAAAAACAGTTTAATTTGAATAATATTCATTTGTACCATAACTTTTAGAAGACCAAATCAGCTAGATTCTTCTACGTGGTATTCTGATTAGCAAGGGCACACAAATTACCCAGTATTTTGACATCTCGAGGAAAACCACGTGGAGGTATAAATTGATGAGCTGTTATGTGGAGAATAGTTTAGAAAGGTTCTGCCATTGTTGAAATCATGTTCTTTTTTCTTTGCTTAAACAAAGGGGCATATGCAGGTTTCTGTCTTCATCAAGTCCACTCTAAACTGTTGTCACAGAGCCCATGGTTCACACCCTTCATGGCTGGGCATTGGTTAATTACACAAATTGAAGAAACGACCTTTCAAGAAATTTTCGCTTGTTGACCTGAGTTTATTTTTATTTTTGTCACAGAGTTTGATCACTGGAGTCAGATATGAAGGTTTACCTGTTGTCAGAATTTGTTTTTCTTTTTTCTAAGGGTGAAAAAATGAAGATGTACTATGATTTCTAAAGTATTTTTTAAACCAATTTTATTGGCTGTGAAGGTTTTCTGTTCCCTGAAATATGTCTGAGTTATATTAATTTAAAATGATTCATAGCAATTGACATAGAATAATTGCTGACATTTGTACTCTCTGGTTAACAGCCGCAATACATAAAGGATAAAATATTCTAGAATGTTATTCTATAAGCAAATGTAGGGGGCTTGCTTTTGTGAATTCTTCTTCTGTGGAAACTCAAGTTAGGATTTCCTTAAACTGTTTCTTCAATCTATTTTGTGATCTGTTACAATAGCTTATGTGAACTATCAAAAATTGTTTTAAATGGATTCTATAATCCATTGACATACTTAGTTTAGAAAAGGTCCATTTGTGTTTTTATACTCCCTTCTTCAGTTTACTACTTTCTCTTGATATTAGAGGTATTTTTCTAACACATTGGTGAGATGGGCATTAAATTCCAGGGAAAATTCATTTTTATTGTATTTATTTTGCCTCCAGAACACTAAGATTTAATGTGTCCACTTTCTTTGTCTAATTTTCAAACTATTAAGCATGACTTAATTAATTTTACCATTGGATTTGTCATGGATAACTGGATTCATAGGTGCTTTTAATTACACACAAATTCTGATCCTCTTCAGTGCTCCTGAGCTTTGAAAGATTCTGGAATTCTTTGTAAATAATTGCTATGTATTCTCCTGCTTTGTATACCTATGTTAGCATGCAATTCTGTTCCCTGCAGCTGTGTTTCACCTTGCGGAAGGGGTCAGCATAACTCCAGAGACAGGGCCAAACCCTGGCCAAGGGTCAGTAAAGGCATTTTGTTGAAGTCTCTGGTTGCTGAGACAAGCCCCGTGTGCACTGACCGTAGACACCTGACGTGTGTAGCCCAGCGGACAGTTTCACTGGGTTCTTATAGTCTGGGGGACTTTTGTGCTTTCTGGGTGCTTGATTTGCACAGAGATACCTCAAGGTTCCTTTCTGGGTTTTCAAATGTGCCTGAAATATCTACACCAAAAAACTTTCTTCCAATTTTATTGTTGTTAGGTTGTTATATAGATTTTGACTCCTGGTGACCCCGTGTGACAGAGTAGAGCTGTCCCGTAAGGTTTTCTAGGCTATGATCTTTGTAGGAGTACGTCACAAGGTCTTTCTCCACGAAGCCACTGGGTGAGTTCGAATCGCCAACCTTTTGTTATAACCCCTTATAACCTTATTCTTACCCCACCCCTATTTTCCTTCTCAATAATGGTTTGAACTATTTTGGTTGGAGGAGTTTGAGTAATTTGGCAGCTACTTCACAGTAATGCTAGGAAAGGACCTTCTATGCATTCAAGTCATTTCATTTCTTATCTATTTAGCGTTATGGTATCACTTTCTGGCATTAATTTTAATTTATTCTCACCCTGCTATTTATGCTATGGTAAGAATTGATTGCTGTTAGTGATCCAACAGTATATTTTAATAGCAATAAATTTATCTGCTAGTATACAAAATTTCCATATAATTTCTTCAAGCTCCAGAAAGTACACAAAACCATTCAAATCAAACAGCATATGTACAACCATAATGTTGTCAATAGCAGCCTGCACTCTGACTCTTTCCTGGACTTTGCTCGATACAGAGCACTCTGATCTTTCCTTGTGTATTCTTTTTACTGTGGGCTTACCATACCTGCACAGCCTTGCCCGCCAACATCCCACCAATCCTTCCAGCCTGGCCTGTAAACTTTTAAGCCAGCTTGGACTTCTAAAGTAGTTAGCCCCAGGCACAGACAAATCCCTTTTCTAAGATCTGAGACTGCCTGCTCCCCAGTGAAAGCTAAATCCTATCACTGAGGAACTGTGGCAAGGTCTACCTCCTGATGTTCCCATTTATGTCAGTAGTAGTATCGTTCTTCCAGATTCAGATCTCACAGTCATCTTTGATTCGTCTTTCTTCCCACATCCAACCATTCACTAAGCCTGACCCCAAGCGTATTGTTGAAAGAGTTTGTTGTTGTTGCGATTAGTCGCCTGTAAATCAGCTCTGACTCATGGCGATCCCATGTACAAGAGAACAAAACCTTTTCCAGTCCTGCATCCTCATGATTGTTGGTATGCCTGACTTCATCAATGCAGCCACTCTGTGTTTCGAGTCATTTCCAGTCTAGGGGGTTACTCTCCCAGCACCGTATCAGACAATATTCTGTTGTGATTCATAAGGTTTTCATTGGCAAAATTTTGGAAGTAGATCACCAAACCTTTGTACCTAGTCTGTCATAGTCTGGAAGCTCTGCTGAAACCTGTGTACCAGGTGACCCTGCTGGTATTTGGAATACCCGTAGCATAGCTTCCACTATCATAGCAACGCACAAGCCACCACAGTAAGACAAACTGACATACAGTGGTGAAAGAGCAGAGTAATGGGAATTATGGACATAGTTTCTGATCCTGGGTCTGCTTCAGAGACCTCTGTTATGTCCAAGTATATCTTTGTACTGCCTTCTAAACATGTTTTACTCATCCCTCAATCCATAAGGTACTGGACCTTTCTCCCAGAGCCCATGCCCACCGCTACATTAGCACACTGCTTGCATCGAATGCACAGAGAAACATTACTCAGTTGTGGGCAAACCGCAGGCTAGAGGCTCTATACAACTGATGCAGGTCACAGGTTCAATTCCGCATTAATCCGTTCTAATTTGGAGAAGCTATACAGTAAAATCCAACCTCCTTATGAAAGAAACTGAGAAAAACTGCCTTCCTTCTTAGGAAAAGACCAGTTTGCCATCTTTTGTGCTTTCAGCCAAGTTGACTGTGATTTTGTGTAAACTGTATTTTGGACATAATTAGCCAACATTTTGATCAACTTCTGAGTTAAGACTTTCCACGGTGTATTTCTACAGAGTTGCTACATGGCTTATGGTGTGCTTACTGAAATATTAATGGAAATGATGTTCTTCCTGCTTATTACCTTATAAGTTACCGCCTGCTATTTGTTCCTACATTTTCTCTTTACAGGATTGCTATGACAATTCTGAGTTTTTATCTTCAATTTTATTGAGTTCATTGATAGCAAAGTATATCAAAATGAGAAAAAAAAGCTATATATTTACTTAATAAGTTCTGATATTAATGATCTGTGATAGACTTAACAAGAAAATTCATAATTTTTAAGTATGTTTCAGTTATTCTTCTTCAGTCCAGTTACACTGGACACTGATAAATTTTCATCTCTGACAGAAAAAAAGCACTTAATATAACTTTCTCAGTTCAAAACAATGTTTTAAATAGAAAATTCTAGTAAAGCTTTTCAACCACTAGCATAGCAGAAAAGGAGCCCTGGTGCAGTGGTTAAGGTGTTCAGCTGCTAACTAAAAGGTCAGTGGTTTGAACCTACCAGCCGCTCTGCGGAAGAAATGTGAGGCGTTCTGCTCTCATAAAGATTTCAGCCTTGGAAAGCCTGCGGGGCAGTTCTACTCTGTCCTAGGGTTGCTATGAGTTGGAATCAACTCAATGGCAGTGGTTTTTTCTTGATAGGTATGTCTTGCTTTTTGGAGTGATATGATCTTGAATATTAGTGAGGGAAGTGATTTCCTCAAATGCACTAAGAACTGCTTATGGGAGTATAAATTCGTGATCCATTTCACAATATTTGGTGAAGCTGAAAATGTGCATAGCTTATGGGTCATCAATTTCTCTTCTAGCGACATAGAGACACTCTCTCAAATATGTACAGTTGTAGCAGTGTAATCGTACGTTAATAGCTAAAGAACTAACATTAAATACAAACAAAAATTGAGCATGTTATTTGTCCCAGGTACTTTACATCCATAATCTTATTTAGTTTTTACAACAGACCTGGGAGATGAGTACTGTGATTATCTTCTAAACAGAGGAGGAAAGTGTGGCTCAGAGAGAAGGAATCTGTCCAATGTTTCACAGCTATTAAGTGGCGGAGCCAGCATTGATATGCAGGCACTTTCACTCCGGGGCATGTTGGCTGGAACCGTGGCTGCAACCTCATTGCGTGCAGACAGCCAGGAGGCTGAAACACGGCCTCACGGGGAAGCAGCTATGACTGTGGCTCTCTAGTGCTTAATGAGGAGTCCGGGACTCTCTGCCAGCTCTGGTCAGATGAGTCTTTTGAATGATTATCATTTTGATAAGCCAAAAAGGGAATCTTATTTATGTATGTAGATGGGCATTTTTATTGCTTGAGGTTAAATCTTTTGCACATACATTTTTGGCCATTTGTAGCTTATTTATTTATTTATCTCCTTCAGCTACTTTTCCTGTTATTTTGTTATTTTTATTAGTGAGTTCTCTCTATATGTTGCTGTTTGCTGTCAAGTCTATTTTGACTCATAGTGACCCCATATGTGAGAGTAGAAATGTACTCCATATGGTTTTCAAGGCTGTGACCTTTCTGAGGTGCATCTGGGTGGGTTCAAACTGTCTATCTATATAAATGATCTTATATAACAACGATCCACAGTAGTTGCTGTCAAGTTGACTTTGACTCATAGCAACCCTATAGAATGGAGTAGAACTGATCCATAGGGTTTTCAAGGTACAGCTGGTGAATTTAAACTGCTGACCTTTTAGTTAGCAGCCTAGCTCACTGTAGCTCTTAAGTACTGCACCACCAGGGCTCCACAAAATGATCATGTTATGTGTGTGCATGTATATGTATATATACATATAAATATATATAAAATGGTATGCATATATATTACAAGTTTTCCCTGTTTATGATTTATTTTTAAGCTTTGCTTATTATTTTTTATATATAGGGGATTTTAATTTTGAGATAGTTGAATATATATATACATATATACTTTTTTTCTTCTTTACTTTTTGTTTGATTTGGTTTAGTTTGAGAAAGACTTCATATTTCAGATGCATACTATTAAATAATATTTTTCTTTTAGTTCTTTTGGCTTCCTTCTTTACATTTACTACCATAATCCATCTAGAATTTATTTTGAGATATGACCTAGAACAACGTGCAAACATTATTTCAGAGAGCTAGCCAATTTTCACTGTTGATTGAATTACTCACTTTCCGTTTGTGATTTGAAATGCTGCCTCTGTCACATGTGGGATTTTAACGTATACTTAGGAGTCTTTTGTTTTTGTCCTATTGTTATTACACATTTAAATTTTTTTAAATTATGATTATAAACAGGAATTGCACCATTAGATTTTTTTTTACTGGTTATGGTTGCTGTATAGAAAATTATAGAATTTTATATATTTCTATTGTAACTTATCACATTAAAAAACTCATATTAATTTTAATAAGTTTTTGAGTTTTGTAAGTAGAGTTCCAAGCACCTACTCATTATCATAAATTTGTTTTCTTTTATATATTTAATATGCACAATGTTTTTTATATGTCCTGGCTTGTAAGGTGAATTTTCCAAAACAATGTTAAATATAAAGGTGACGGGGACGCCCTGATTTTAACAGCAAGACCTTTAAGAGGGAGTCACTTTACGGTCCTAAATAAGAGACAAAAACTCACAATACACGGGAACACATTTTTTTTTAAATCAGTAGTATCTACATGAATAAAAAGTATAATACGTCAACAGACAAGAATATGACTTAAGTATATGGAAACACACACCAAGTTGACTCTATGCAAGAAAAATATAAGTTTTCTCCATCTTAATATTTATTTTGTATAAACTTCCAGTGGTATTTTTACTTATTAAATCTTGGAAAATTTTATCTAAAAGAACAAAGTGTGAAAATATTTTAAAGTGTTTAAAAAAGACCACTGAAAGATTAATAACTCATCAGAGTTATTAATAAGCTGTAATAATTCAACATGGGATATTGACTCAAGCTTAGAGAGTTCTTTTTTTGTTCTTTTTTGCTGAGCTCTGGCCCAGTGTCTCAAGCTTTTCTTTCACATCATTGATTTGATTTCTTATGAGTTTGATTCTTTCCTTTTCAGCTTTTTACACAGATTATGATGCTGATTTTTGCCACACTTCATTTTCTTACATATTCCTTGTCTCATTCTGCTTCCTTTTTGTTTCTATCTGTTTCATAGTTATTTATTTTTCCCTATTGCTAAGCTGTCTTATCATCACATATTTTATCTCGTTCTTGTTTTTTTAATTTTTCTCTTCTTAAGGGGACACATTGAACACTGCTTCCATTTCTTATGAATCAGTTTTAAATATATATTGTTTTTTTATCTCAGTACAATGTTCTAATTTATTGATATTAAAGATTCTTTTCATATTCTGTATTTTTTCTCTTTTCTCAAATTTCAAAGGAAGAATGTAAATAGGATATTTGTGCTCAGTGATTCCTTTTTTATTGTAAGAATTCTCCTGTAAGACATGGAAAACTATAATGTGAATAATCTTTTACTTTATTCATGTTAAAATTATCACAGTACAAACATCAGAGTCAAGAAAAATTCAACTAACGCATATTAGCCAACTAATATGGCAGACTAATGGTAAGTAAGCTCTTTCTCATTAATCTATATAACAACCCACAAGATAAGTATTACACTCCCATTTCACAGATGAGCAAAGTGAGTTGTCAAGAAGAATGTGAATAAGTATCTAATATGCTAATTTACCTAGATTCATTCTGTAAAAGCAGAAACATTGAGTTTCCAATGAAAAGAACATAATCCTAGAAAGTCCTTTGGAGGCCATTTAATCTAACCTCATATCCAAGGTTTGAATCCCTCCTATAGCCTCCCTGCCAAGTGGTCATCCTTCATGTGCTGGACCCCTTCCACTGACACAGAGCCTGCTTTCTTTCAAGAAACCTCATTCACTTGTGAGCAGATCAGCATCAGAGCTCTCTTTCCTGTTTTTCAGTTCTACCTGCACAGAGCAGAAGTCTCAGCTCTTCTCTCATATGACCACCCTGAGGTTATTCATTTGATTAATTGTATCATCTCCTTCTTCATGGTCTAGTTCAGTAGTAAGATTTTAATTTGTGCATGGGTTGAGGTCATGTAGGAGGAAAACCTATTGCAGTCAAGCCAATTTCATCTCGTGGCTACCCACGTATTACAGAGCAGAACTGCCCCATAGGGTTTTCTTGGCTGTAATCTATAGGCAAGCAGATCACCAGTCCTTTCTTTCACAGCATTACGGAGTGAGTTTGAACCACCAGCCTTTAGATTAGTAGTGGCACAAGGCATTTGTGCCAACCTACATGCCTCATATAGAAGGAAGAAATGGTATAATGGCAAACTGGCAGTTCCGACAGACCACAGCCACGATGGCCCCTAGAAGCTAATCACAGTGACTATAGTTTCTCCTTGAAAGAGCACTTCAAGGCTTGGGAGAAGCAGCTGTTGAAGAGGTATAACCAGATGCTCTATTTCAGCAAATAGGGTTACTCAAACCTACTCACCTATAATTACCGAGCCTTCTATTTTTTCCTAACTCCTAGCATACTCTTAGGTAAGTTGCTCAGGTGTGGTTTGGAATTTCAGTTTTTTTCCAAAAGTTACATTATCCCTCCTTAACATCCTATTTGAATACATTTCACTTCATTCCGTTTCAATAATCAGTGATTTCCTTCAGGGATCAATAATATATATTTGCATCTTTAATAAGAACTCCTATTCAACAAGGGAAGCCCCCTTTGTCTTAAATATTTTAGCAATCGTAAGACATATTAGAAACTCAGACTTCTTTTAAGCTCCTCGACTTCAAGCATTTTAAAGAGATCACATTCCGTTTATGACTTTATGATTTCTAAAGAAGAAAGAACCAGAGGGTTTGTTTCCACTGAAGTGGTAAATAAACAATCTGTTCTTATAAATATTATAAACACTACTGAAATGATCTCCTGACAGGAGAAAGAGATGGGAATGGATAGGTGTATAAATATATAGGATTGAATTAGAAGACAGGAGAAGAGATGAGCATCCAATTGAAGTAAGAATAAAGGGCCCACACATTCTATCTTAGGATAGCAAATCGAGCTGTGTGCCAAAGGGACTAACAAAGAGGAACACAGTGGTGGTGGTGGCGTGTGTGCGTGTGTATTAGTGAGGGTGGAGGGATAAGAACAAGGGGGTATTGAAAAGGCAACATCAGAATAAACCCAAATGAGATGAAAAAACTCCAATGACTAAGGTAGCTTGGCACAAAAGGACAGAGAAGATGTGGCTGATCTTGAAATAGATAGCAACGAAATAGACAAGAGTACAAACCTCCCCAAACTGAATAAGGCAGTCTTTTTCAGGTTATGAATGTCCAACTTACATACAATCAGTAGGTATAAACCAAACCCCACAAAGCCTATATTACATTAAAAATTTGAGGTACATACAAAGGCTTGTACGGACAAACCAGCACAACAAAACATTATTATTATTACTGTACCATTATGTTAGAACTGTTTTAGTGTATCTGAAGTGTTTCTTTAATGTTTTCTATGCATAGAAATGTACACTATATACTAAGACAAACATTTGGCTTACTGATGTTAGATAGGAACCATACCTAACTGTTCCGACTTACGTACAAATTCGACTTAAAGACAGAATTAGGAATGGAACTCATTCATAATCTGGGGACTGTCTATACACATGAGCATAATGAAGAAATGGAAAAGGAGATTGTCTTAGGTGAATGACGAAGGGTGAATCAGAATGAACCAACATTCACTTAAGGAAATCTCAGAGAGAAATATATGGGAAAGAAGATGAACATAGAAAAAAGGAAATTGGAAATGCCGGTAGATATAAAAAAATAAAGAAGATGTAAAAATCCAGTGAAGATTGGTAAAGGTGGACTAGAGAATAACACCTTAATTAAAGGACTAGATGTCAATTTTCAATATTCATTTGCTTCGGAATGAAAATTTGGTAAACGTAAAGGTCTCAGAAATGAGGGTAGATAGCTCTGACCAGAAATATATCTTCTTAAAGACAAAAAGTGTGCAAATTGTTCTTATTTTCCGATAACAAGAATAAAAATCAAAGTAATCTAGGCCAGCATACATATTCCATGAGAAGAGAAAATGGCAAAATTGTGAAATAATGGTACCTCCCCCAAATATCAGAAACCCTGGTGGTGTAGTGGTTAAGTGCTACGGCTGCTAACCAAACGGTTGGCAGTTCGAATCCACCAGGCGCTCCTTGGAAACTCTATGGGCAGTTCTACTCTGTCCTATAGGGTCGCTATGAGTCAGAATCCACTCGACGGCACTGGGTTTGGTTTGGTTTTAGCCCCCAAATATCTGTATCCTCTTCTATGAACCATTTGCCATCGGGTTGGTTCCAACTCATGGTAACCACACGTGTGTCAGAGTAGAACTGTGCTCTACAGGGTTTTTCAAAAGTTGATTTTTCAAAAGTAGGTCACCAGACTTTTCTTTCAAGGCACCTCTGGGTGGATTCCAAACTCCAATCTTTTGGTTAACAGCCAAATCCTCCTCAGACTCAAGATAACAGTCTTACGGTCTTTAACGTACTCATCAGCAGCTAGTCTACTTTGGGGGCCATGAAAACAATCCAAAGTGTTTTTTTTTTTTTTAAGGTTAAAATTACTTGGATCAAAAAATCAACTGTGAAGTTTACATGAGCCTGTAAGTTCACCACTTACATGTCTTTGTTTTGTTTTTTCTTTTCCTCTTTTGGATCATTCCACTTTTCCAGCAGAATTTCTCTAAGCCTCTTTGCCAAGACATGACATTCTTCCCTGTTCCAAACATTTTAAAACTTAAACTTACTCTCTGAAACTTTTTCAAATACCACCCAAATCTAATAACCATAAATATTTGAGCAGTTACCTCTTCCTTCACACTCTTCCCCGTGTGCCTTGTATTCAACATGTGCAATTAAGAGAGTTCACCAACAATCACTCTAGATTCTCAGTATCTGCCCGTGACATTTTAGTTTTCCAGAATTAGGGGAATGGATGTACCACTCATAAAATCATAGAATGTTGGAAATGGGAGGGAATATTAGAGATCATCTAGTCCAACTTATTATGAGTCATTTGTTAACAGCTCCAAGGGACTCATTCACAACAGGGAATATAAACAATTAAGGCCTCTTTAAAAACTCTACAGTAAGAAAAATTACAGGATTCCCCCAAGGAAGGAAACGAAGCTAAGTGCGCTAATTTGGACAGATGCTTGAACAGCATCTCCAACACATGCAGGAACAAATGCAGGGCTATGTTGATTCAATACAGTAGATGAGACTTCAAATCAAACAGAGACATTTATTAAGCGTAACATCGTGATTAAGATACGCCCAAGGTATCGGAGAACCGAAGCTGTGTTCCAGAAATATGAGACACGCACCAATTCTGCTCACAGAGAAAACCACAGACCATCCTGATAGTCAAAGTCATTTTTCTCCTTCTGATTCTGTAGCCTAATATACTCAGTGCTCAAATTGTTACTGAGAAGCTGTATCACCGAATAGGTTTATTGGAGGAGACGCAAAAAGAGAAAAACTCAGCCCAGTTTATATGGAGTATACTGGGTAAAATCCTGGAGAGCTCTGGGGTAGGAGCCTGACTTCTCTCGTTCTTGCTGAGGTCACTAAAATTTATTCAACTCAACAATTACATTTTACCCACGCAAACTTGACGATAGCCTAGAGTCTTCCATTGTGTTCTATTTTATTATCGTATTCTTGTTCAATTTGTTGGTATTTATGTTCTGCCAAGTTGCATACTTGAAGAGGTCTGGCTGAGCCTTTTCATGCAGTGCTTTCTTCCGAAAAGTGCTCCCTGGAAAAGTTCTCCTCAGCTTAAAAGCCCCAGCTCACATTTGGCCTTTGGAGTCCCTGCGTGATGCAAACAGTTAACGCACACAGCTGCCAATCGAAGGTCTGGAAGTTTGAGTCCACCCAAAGATGCCTTGGAATAAAGGTCTGGCAATCTCCTTCTGAAAAATCAGCCATTGGAAACCCTATAGGACACAATTCTGCTCTGATACACATGGGATCGCCATGAGTCAGAGTCAACTTGAAGGCAACTGGTTATGAAGCCTTTGGGGACAGTGGTGGTTCAGTAGTAGAATTCTTTCCTTCTATGCTGAAGACCGGAAACCCCGGTAGCTTAGTGGTTAAGTGCTACAGCTGCTAACCAAGAAGTCGGCAGTTCAAATCTGCCAGGGGCTCCTTGGAAACTCTATGGGGCAGTTCTACTCTGTCCTATAGGGTTGCTATGAGTTGGAATCGACTCAACAGCAGTGGGTTTGGTTTTGGTTTTATGCTGAAGACCCAGGTTGGATTCCTGGCCAATATACCTCGTGCACAGCCATCACCTCTACGCCAGTAGACACTTGCATGTTGCTATGATGCTGAACAGATTTCAGTGGAGCTTTCAGATTAAGGCAGAGTAGGAAGAAAGGCCTGATGCTCTAGTTCCAAAAGGCAGCCAGTGAAAAATGACAGTCTAACCCATGGCCAGTCATGGGGATGGCACAGAACCGGGCAGCATTTTGTTCCATTGTGCACACGGTCGCCATGAGTTGGGGCTGACTCAATAGCAGCTAACAACAACCTGAAGCATTTGATGACCTCTGAAACCCCGACTGAACAGGCTGAATTAAAGGCTCTTTTCTTGCATTCTCATAGCCCTTTACTGAGGAGCAGTAGGACAGCCCACCACCCATCTGTCAGTTTGTCATACTGTGGTGGCTTATGTGTTGCTATGATGCTGGAAGCTATGCCACTGGTATTTCAAATACCAGCAGGGTCACCCATGATGGACAGTTTTCATCAGACCTTCCAGACTAAGAGACTAGGAAGACAGGTCTGGAGATCTACTTCCGAAAATGTGCCAGTGAAAACCCTGTGTATCACAACAGAATATTGTCTGATATAGTGCTGGAAGATGAGCCCCCTATGTTGGAAGGAATTCAAAACACAGTGGCTACAACAATGGACTCAAACATACCAATGATGGTGACAACAACACAGGATCAGGCGGCGTTTTGTTCTGTTTTGCACGGGGTCGCCATGAGTTGGAGCAACTTGGTGGCACCTAACAGCAGTAGGACAGTGTTTCCCTGGGAGATAGTACTGTCTTCTATATGATGTCTTAGAAATTTGTGAGTTTCTGCTTGTTAGACATTGCAGGTACTTCTGGCATTTAGATGATGGGAGCCACTTCTGTACAATAAAAAGGTGTTCTGTGTGTGGTAGTTTTGCATAATTTTAACACACTGGATTTTCAGGGAGTTCAATTGCCATGTAAACTGAGGAGAGACTGCACATTGCTTTGTACAGAATGCTACCAAGAGTGAATGGCGGCACTGCCAGTGACTTTTGAGCTACTAATACTTCCACCTCTATCATTCTGCCTTTGCAGTATTCATGAAGCAGGCAGTCATGAAAGGATTATTAAGGGTTATTAACCATCCCATAATAGTTGTTTTTCAGAAAAGTCTACTCTTGCTATATTTTTGTTACCACTTTCACAGCACTTCACCATGATTGGTTGAATCCCCAGGTTTCTTATTTTCTCCTGGCAGGAGGCTGAGGCGCAGGCACACTGACTCTGAATCTACCTGCAATATGACCTTCCTGGGGTGGCAGTAGTGAGCCGTTGCCATTTTTTCAGGGCCGTGTGCAGTATTTTTAGAGCCGTGCACAAAAATCCATTCACCAAAATTATGTGGACTACTCAAGCCTCACAAGACTGAAGATCCTCCCCTCACTGTTCATGCGTATGTATGTCACCCCCTATAAAAGGAGCAAATCTGCCCTGGTTCAGGGAGCTGGCAGCCTCAGGTCATGAGACCCTTTCTGTCTCCCAGTTTGCATACTGCAAATAAACCTTTCTGTTCTTCCAACCCTGTGTCTGGCTGACTTCAGTTCATTAGTCTGCTTGATAAGAGCCTATTAGCTGAAGGCTTCATTCACAGTCATGGAGATTCCATGTGTAAGAACTAGGATCAGTTTTATTAAGTCTATTACCTTATTTTTCCTTTGTACTACCTCAGACTGGGTAAGATGATTTCCTGCTCTGGACTTGCTGTGGCTATGCCCTTCCAGTGAGGCCAGGCATCCATGGAGATGGGAATGGGCTCACCTTTGAGCCTGCACAGCTTCCCTTCTGTTCCATGTTAAGTTCTCTACCCAGTCAGCCCCGTACTTGATTCCAGGAACTCTGCAGGCTTCTTTCCCAGACCTGTGCTGTTTGCTGGTCTGCATTACCCTAGGCCCAAGGGGGTAGTCAGGGAATAAGTAATTTGCAGGAAACATTAATGGAACTTTGACATTTAAGCTAGGCCATCGCATGCATGTACAGGGGCCCTGTAGTCCCACCTGGAGCCAGCAGTGGGATGTAAGGGCAGAAGGCCACAGGTAGGCCATGTTTGTTGTGTAGTTCTGAGGAACTCCAGAAACAATTTGAAACTTTGTAAAAGGAGAAGGATAGAAGTGGCTAACAGCATGTTATCTTGGTTTGTTACTTTCTCAAATACTTTGACATATGGTGTGGGCCTCTTTTCACTTATGCCCTAGGCCTCACAAATGTTAGAAATGGTTTTGCTTTTGGTTCTTCTCCTCTAATGAAGTGAGAAGCAAATACGTGTATATGTGACCATTTTTAAGATGCTGCTTAGAGAGTTTTTCCGATTTCATCTATTCCATCAAGAAGGAATTAAATTTTTATTTTACATATCTATAAAAAATATTTCTTTTCATGCCATTAATCTAAACTTTTACTTTTCACTAGTTTGTATACAGAATATGAAATTTCTATAAAGCTGTTGTTACTCATATCTTTCCTTGTGTAGAATATTTCCCCTGGTGATGAAAGAATCTTCCTGCATATATTAGTGATGCTCATCTTGGATTCCAGGGCAATGATATATTTTATGGCTAAAGATGTCCCTAATATTATTGGATTTTTCTGCTTTGAATATTTCTGGGTAAAACTCCCACAAGAGCTCCTTTAAAAGAAAGAAATATGTTCATTTGTTGTTTTTATGATTTTTCATATACCTTCTCTGGCAATATTTTGTTTTACATGCAAACTAATTATGAAATAAAATTCCTGCTTGACCAGTTGCTAACATTTATGATTTTTACACAGTTGTTACAAATATAATGGTATGTAATAGTATAATTTATAATGGTCTTTATGTATTTCCTAAAGAAATTTTCCTAAATATGTATTTTAATAGAATAATTTTATTTCTTTTAATTTGTATGCTAGATTCCCTTTTTTTGGATACATGTTCATTTTTACATACACTCATTTAAAAATGTGTAAAATCAATATATTGTATTCTAGTATATTATTTTTAATATTTTTTCCTTTGTATGCAGTATCATTAATGCTTCATAATTTTCTATTTTAAGATATTATTTAGTTTTGTTTGTTTTAATAATCTTCTACATTCTATCATATTAATGTATTCAAATAATCATACCAAAACTATCACTTTTAAAGACTTTTTTTTTTTTAATTCATGTTGAAATCTTAGCCATTTAGTGTTATGGATGTTAATTCTTTCATACAAGTGAATATTATCATCTGATTCTTATTTGCCTAATGCAGTCAAACGTCCTTCAAGATACAGCTCACATATCACCTCTGTCGTAACTTTGACATTCTTCATTCATTTATTCATTAGTTTGAGAAATTTTATTCAATGGCTATTATGTACATGCATAACTATAGGCACTGATGGTACAATATTGAGCAAAAACGAATAACCAGTCTCTTCCCAGGGGAAGGAGCTCTGGTGGCCCAGTGGCTAAGTGCTTGTCTGCTAACCAAAAGGTCAGTGGTTTGAAACCACAAGCTGCTCTGTGGGAGAAAGATGTGACAACCTGCTTCCATAAAGATTTACAGCCTTGGAAACTCTATCGGGCAGTTCTACTCTGCCCTATACCCCCACTGTTGTCAAGTCGATTCTGACTAATAGCAACCCTATAGGACAGAGTAGGACTGCCCCATAGGGTTTCCAAGAAGTGGCTGGTGGATTCCAACTGCAGGCTTTTTTTTTTCTTTTCTTTTAATTTTTATTGTGCTTTAAGTGAAAGTTTACAAATCAAGTTGGACTCCATACAAAAATTTATAAACACCTTGCTATATACTCCTAATTGTTCTCCCCCTAAGTAGACAGCACACTCCTTCCCTCCACTCTCTCTTTTCATGTCCATTCAGCCAGCTTTTGACCCCCTCCGCCCTCCCATCTCCTTTCCAGACAGGACATGCCAACATAGTCTCATGTGTCTACTTGATCCAAGAAGCTCATTCTTCACCAGTATCATTGTCTATCCCATAGTCCTGTTCAATCCCTGCCTGAAGAGTTGGCTTTGGAATGGTTCCTGTCTTGGGCTAACAGGTCTGCGGACCATAACCTCCAAGGTCATTCTAGTCTCAGTCAAACCATTAAGTCTGGTCTTTTCACAAGAATTTGGGGTCTGTGTCCCACTGCTTTCCTGCTCCCTCAGGGATTCTGTGTTGTGTTCCCTGTCAGGGCAGTCATTGGTTGTAGCCGGGCACTGTCTAGTTTTTCTGGTCTCAGGCTAATGTAGTCTCTGCTTTATGTGGCCCTTTCTGCCTCTTGGGGTCATAATTGCCTCATGTCTTTGGTGTTCTTCATTCTCCTTTGCTCCAGGTAGGTTGAGACCACTTGATGCATCTTAGATGGTCACTTGCTAGTGTTTAAGACCCCAGGCGCCGCTCTCCAAAGGGATACAGAATGTTTTCTTAATAGATATTATTATGCCAATTGACTTCCAATTGCAGATCTTTTGGTTAGCAGCCAAGCTCTTAACCACTGTGCCACCAAAGGGTCACTATATGTGACTTGGAAACAACTTGACAGCAATGAGTTTTCTTTTGTTTATTCCCATGGCAGAGGAATATTAATCTAGTAATCATGTTCTGGAATGTATAACTTCAAACTGAGAAAAGAGCTTGAAAGAAAAGGGACAGGAAAAGATATCTAGGAAAGGTGACTTGGGTTGGCCCTTCATTTCTCAGGGTAGTAGTAGCAAATCAACCCTAACTGTTGACACTGAAGTCCAACAAGACACTGAGAAAATTGCTTGCAAATGGTTGCAATAACTCCTCCCATTTCTCTTTGCAGATCTCTTTGCACTGTGACTTTGCTACTCTTCCCATAAGGGGTGAAGTCTGTTTCTATTGACCTAGAATCTGGGTTGGCCTTTTGACCAGCTTTGGCCAATAAAATGTGCCAGAAGTAAGACTTTATAATTATCAGAACCTCGGCTTCAAGAGGCCTTACAGCTTCCATTATTCTTATTCTCTTGGAATGTTGCCCATACATGGTTCACTATGTTAAGAAGCCTGGCCTAGCCTATTGGAGGAACAAAGGCCACATGGAAGAGAGCTGAGGCTTCCTAGCCAACAGCAAGCACCAACTACCAGACATGTTAACGAAGCTCTTAGACCATCCAGTCCTGTTCATGCTGCCAGGTGACTGTAGCCCCATGAGTGTCTTCAAGCGACACTAGTAGAAAAACCATAGGATGGTCCTAATTCAAATAGCAGAGCCACAGAATTGTAAGCAAATGTTATTGTTGTTTTAAGCCACTTTCTTTTTTAAATTGTGTTTTAAGTGAAAGTTTACAAATCAAGTCAGTCTCTCATACAAAAACTTACACCTTGCTATGTTCTCCTAGCTGCTCTCCCCCTCATAAGACAGCACACCCCTCCTCTCCACCCTGTATTCTGTGTGTCCATTCAGCCAGCTCCCATCCCCTCTGCCTTCTCATCTCGCCTCCAGGCAGGAGCTGCCCACATAATTAACCCACTAAGTTTTTAAGTGGTTTGTTACCTAGTAATGGGTGTTGAAAGAACAGCACTGTACATTGCATACTGACTGCTTCAGTAGAGGGTCTTTGAACTCTGGGTGTGCATGGTGTACATACTTGAGCTCTTCAGATCTATACAACTTTTTACATTTTTTTCTTTTTCTTGTCATAAAATAAACATTCTTTTATAAATAATTAATATAAAGCTTAATGTCAGTGAAAAGTCACTGTAGAAAGATTTTTTTTTTTTAAATAAGAATTTGTTTTTCTAAGTTAGTATTTGTTAAACTGCATCTGCAGGGGTGTGCTGTTTTCTTGTGGAACTGAGGTAACTGTCCCTCTTTTAATTTGATGTCTGTATATTAATCATGTTTGAGGCTGATATAGCACATTGTTGTATGGTTATGCATATGGATGCCATATCTCCCTACTAGACAATGAGTTTCTAATCACAGGGAAATCAGGGAGAAATGCTGAATGAGGAAAGTCTGAATTAAGTTGGAAGTGCATGGGCAGCAGTGTGGGTGGGGAGGGCTGCATGGACTTTGGAAATCAATTGGTGAAAAGCTAGATCAGACATATCCTGAGTTCAAAGCCTAGCTACACCAATTACAAGGTGTGTGATTTCTAAACATTAGTTTTCTCATCTGGGGATACTTACAGTACCTAATAGTACAAACAGTAGAATGGGAATACTACTAACAGTATCTAGGAGCCCTGATGATGCAATGATTAAGCTCTTGGCTGCTAAACTAAAAGGCTGGTGGTTCAAACCCACTCAGCCATTCTTCGAGAGAAAAGACCTAGGGATCCGCTTCTATAAAGATTAAATAAATAAATAAATAAAGATTACAGCCTAGGAAACCCTATGGGGCAGTTCTACCCTGTCCAAAAGTGTCACTATGAGTCGGAATCTACTTGACAGCACACAACAACATTAGTACCTCCTTCATGGGGCTGTTTGAAGATTCCATAAGGCACTGGTTCTCAACCAGGGTCTTCTCCCCTGGGCACATTTGGCAATGTCTGGAGACATTTTCATTTGTCACTACTAGTGGGGTTGCTACTGGCATCTAGTAGTTAGAGGGCAGGGATGCTGCTAAACATCCTAAGATGCATGGGACCCTTCCAAAGCAACGAATTATTCAGCCCAAAATGTCAATAGTGCCGAGGCCGAGAAACCCTGTCATGAGACAATGTATGCAAAGAACTTAGCATTGTGCCTGACATAGAGTCAATGTTTTTATTATTATGCATTGTAGAAGGCAAATGGGTTTGCCTGGCAGTATTCTGGTGTCTCTCTTCTTTCCACTGTTTTTTTCCTTTTGGACTTTTTTTTTTACCTCTTTCGTCTTTTCTCTAAAATTATTGTTCATATTTCTTTTTTCTCATATCTCCGGGTTTATAATTAACCTTTTTGCCCTTGATGATATCCTTCCTTTTAAGTCCCATATATCTGTTGGTCTAAGGATTTGGCCTGACATTCCTTCTAAGCCCTGGGAAAGATCCATTTTGGTGGGGTCCTGCTACACCAGTTTCCTGTTCCTCTTCTCTGCTTCATTGTACCTCTGAGTAATCAGGAAGACATGATTTCTGTCTTGTCACTAGGGACAGTCATCTGAAAGCCAGAGAAAGCCATAGGGGTTATGGATAGGAAGGTTTCGATCAGGCAGGTATTAGGCAATGGGGAATAGAAGTATCAAAACAAATCTTGCCCATTTCAAAACTTTGTTAAAGGTGAGCCATTGTCATGGATTGAATTGAGTCCCCCCAATATATGTGCCAACTTGGCTAGGCCATGACTCCCAGTTTTGTGTGGTTGTCCACCATTTTGTGATCTGATGTGATTATCCTATATAATATAAATCCTAATCTCTACCATGTTAATGAGGCAGGGTTAGAGGCAGTTATGTTAATGAGGCAGGACTCAATCTACAGGATTAAGTTGTATCTTGAAAAAAAATTTTTTTTTTGAGTCAATCTCTTTCAAGATATAAAAGAGAGAATCAAGCAGAAAGGACAGGTACCTCATATCACCAAGAAGAAAAAGCCAGAAGCAAAGTGTATCCTTTGGATCTGGGGTTCCTGTCTGAGAATCATCTAGACCCAGGAAGATTGACAAGGACCTTCTCCCAAAGCTGACAGAGAAACCCTTCTAGAGGTGGCATCCCGAATTCAGACTTCCAGCTTCCTAAACTGTGAGAGAATAAACTACTCTTTATTAAAGCCATGCTATTTTTTTTATAGCAGCACTAGAAAACTAAGATAGCCCTGCTTATGTTACCCAAGTTATTCCTATTGCATTCTGTTCTCTCTACTGGAAATCTTAGATGTGAGATGATGCACACATGTGTCATCAAGTCTGCAGATGTTTTGCTCACCATCCCCTTAAATTTTTATATAACAAAAATTTGAGATCTTTTACCCCACCACCACTCTGCAGGACTGAAAAACATCCAGGCTTTAATTAAGTGCTTCTGTGAGTCCCTGGATTATTCCTCATTATATTGGCCTCTTTAGAATTCACACTTGCTCCTGTTCCTCCGTTTCTTACCTCTGGCAACTTTGTGATCACAATTCTTCCTACTTTTCTTCACTCTTAAAGCATGGGGACAGGTTCCTCCTCTATCTGCAAGTCACAGCTAGCACGAGGCCATCATTTTTAATAAACTTTGCTAAGAAGAAATGATAACATAGGAATTACCACAAAGGAAAGTAAAGCTTACAATGAGAGATAAGATTTTGCTGCTCTTAAAATCCACTGGTCACTCCACATTGTTTAGAGGCTCCTATTGGTTATTTCTCTTCATAACCCTAACCCATTGCCACTATGCTGGGGTCTGCTTATCTACTACCAAAACCAAAAAGCCAAACTCGTTGCTGTTGAGTCATTCTGACTCATAGTGACCTTATAGGACAGAGTAGAACTGCCACATATGGTTTCCACGGAGTGCCTGGTGGATTCTAACTGCCAGCCTTTTGGTTAGCAGCCGTAGCTCTTAACCACTTCTCCATCACCAGGGTTTCCAAAAGAGGTCTCAATATCACGTCTTCTTTCTTCCAATTTCCACTTCCCTACAATTTGCTGTATCTAGACTGCTGTAGGAAACCTGAAACATCCAGTAACATCATAATAAACTATACAGAGAATAATAAGCTTAGTATTTGACTACTCTCTTTAAGCCTGTGTATTCAGCTGCTCTAGGAGAAATGGGTAAATACTTAACTAAAAGCTGCTCAGAGAAAACTGTTAAGGTGGTCCAGAACAAAGTGCCCCAGAGACATCTTCCAGCTTTCACTAGTAGAGGGGTCAGCCATTCAGAAAACTGAGGTCTAGCCTTAGAATACCCTATGATATGCATGTCATCGGATCAATATTTCTCAGAGTATGTTTCACATAGCACATATTCCTTGAGATTCCATGCAAACACCATCACACATGCAAGTTTTGTCATCAAATACCCTTTCTTGGAAATTTACAAAACACATTGGCGAAGGTTTTACAAATGCTGGAATTAAGAAATCTTTTTAACTCATCCTTTCACAGGTTTATTTGACCATGGAACTCTTTTCTCCCATAAGACTCATTACCGAAACGCAACACTTTGGAAACTGGTATATAAGAAAGAGCCCTGTGTGACACCTGTGTGGACCTGCTCCAGTATCTTCTCTGGCCTTTATTTTTTCTCCTTCTGACAAAAGATTTCTGGACTAGAATCCACCCTGTCTTTTTACTCTTCCCTCTGATAGGTTGTGTCATACTCTCATAGAGTGAAGTTTAAGTATATTGCCTTGTTGTTTTGCAATTCTTCTAACATTCTTACATGTGTGTATGTCTCTCCAATTAGACAAGTGCAGCCAGGACAGTGCCAGTACATGCCTAAGAGAAGTGACACAGAAGAGGGTTGCTAATTACAAGAGTTTATTTGTTCAACAAATATTTATTATATGACTAAGCGTTAGATACTCTTCTTAGTGCTCGTAACACATCAGTGAGGAAAACGGACAAAGATCCCTGCCCTGATGAAGTTCATTTTCTAGTGGTGGAGCCACATAATAAACATTGGACATAATAAATAAATCAGTAGGAATACTTTATTTGCACATAGTACATTAAGCCAAAGATCTTGCTTTCTATGATCCCTTCTTTTGTTGTAAAGCACCATAAAAATCTAAGTTACTTTTGCCTACAAGTCCAGGCATTCATTTCTAGATTCAGTAGGCTTTTATCTAGGACATAAAATCCATTCCTAGCTATTCCAGGAATAAGTGTATATTCCTGGTGTATAATGTGTATATTCCTCAAGTGTAGAGTACACTTAAGAAGACAAAAATACCAACTGGCTCTCTTTAGAATATTAACTATAATTACTGCTGGAAGTAAGTTGATGCTAAAATGGAAGGGAGAGAGTAAAGAAAGGCAGGAAAAAATCTGTATATGTAAAGAGGCAATATGACAATTATAGGTGGATATTGGGCCAGATTCACCAAATGCATTAGCTCCATCCTAAGACAGAGGTGAGGAGGTTCTTTCCCTAATCTACTTTTTTAAAGTGTTGTAAAAATATAGATATCACCACATTTGCCAATTCAATACTTTTCATGTATACAATTCAGTGAGATCCCTTTTGCTTCTTCTGATATTCTTAAGGTTACCTGAGACCACAGGTTCTGGAGGTGGATCAGATTCCTTCTTGCTTTCCTTTACCTGACCATTCCCTCTGTTCTCTAGCAAAAAAAAAAAAAGATGGGTGGGGAGGAGGGGAAAGAAAGAGGGAGGGAGAGAGTAAGGAGACAAAAAGAAATTCTATTACTTTGATGCTCATGCTTTTTACCCCCTCTGTCTTTTTAAATTTGTCTTTCTGTCACTGGCATATACCAACCTCCTGATCACTCCCTCTCATTCATCTAACAATCTGGTAGTTGGTTTATAGCCTTTCTTTCTATCCCAAGTGCCACAGTCATCCCACCTGACTTCAATAGGTGGATGACCCTTCCAAGATCCCAGGTTCTCAGTTTCTGTCATTTTCACTTCCAGTAGCTTTCTCTTCCATGCAGTTAACACTGAAGTCACATCGTACACTGTGTCAGAGACTACTCCACCTCTACAATCATTAATTTAAACATCGTATTGATGGAGCCCTGGTGGCGGAATTGTTAAGAGCCTGGCTGCTAACCAAAAAGTCCACAGTTTGAATCCACCAGCCACTCCTTGGAAACCCTATGGGGCAGTTCTACTCTGTCCTATAGGGTCGCTATGAGTTGGAATTGACTCAACAGCAATGGGTTTACTGTTGGATCTTGGGCTCCTCTTCCAGCCTGCTGGCTCGACTATTTCCACCATGATTATTCTTCTATCTCATCTGGACCTTCAGTCAACTGACATCTTCACTCTCTTCCAGCCTTCCAGTCTTCTTCCCACTCTTCCAAACTCAGATTCACCCTTTCAATAACAACTTTATAAATATGTCCCTTGACTTTTCTTTTGTGCTACTTATCTGGTAAAATCCCAATCATGAATGAGGACTACTCCCTTCTTTTTCTGCATCTGAGCAGCTGAGCCCTGCTGGAGAAAGTTGGAAAAAATGGCAGTTTAAACAAACAAAAAAAGCAAACCTGTTGCCATCATGTCGATTCTGACTCATGGCTACCCAATGCTCCACAGGGGTTTCTTGGCTGTAATCTTTTTTTGTGTGTGTGTGCTTTAGGTGAAAGTTTACAGCTCAAGTTAATTTCTCATACAAAAATTCATACACATATTGTTATGTGACATTAGTTGCAATCCCTATAAAGTGACAGCACACTCCCCCTTTCCACCCTGGGTTTCTTTCTTGTGTCCTTTCAACCGGTTTCTGTCCCTTCCTGCCTTTTTATCCTGCCTCCAGACAGGAGTTGCCCATTTGGTCTCATGTATCTGCTTCAACTAAGAAACACATTCTTCATGAGTATTATTTCGTGTTTTATAGTCCAGTCTAATCTTTGCCTGAAGAGTGGACTTTGGGAATGGTTTTGTTCTGGGTTAACAGAGCGTCCAGGGGCCATGCCTTCTGGGGTTCCCCCAGTCTCAGTCAGACCATTAGGTCTGGTCTTTTTACATGAATTTGTGTTCTGCTCCACACTTCTCTCCCACTCTGTCAGGGACTCTCTGTTGTGTTCTCTGTCAAGGTGGTCATTGATGGTAGCCAGGCACTATCTAGCTCTTCTGGTCTCAGGCTGATGGATGCTCTGGTTTATGTGGCCCTTTTGTCTCTTGGGCACATATTTTCCTTTTGCTTTGGTGTTCTTCATTCTCCTTTGCTCCAGATAAATTGGAACCAATTGAGGCATCTTGGATGGCTGCTTGCAAGCTTTTAAGACCCTAGATGTCACTCACCAAAGTGAGATGCAGAACATTTTCTTAATAAACTTTGTTATGCCAGTTGACCTAGATGTACCCCAAACCATGGTCCCCAGACCCCAGCCCCAGCTACTTTGTCCCTCAAAGTATTTGGTTGTATTAAGGAAACTTCTTAGCATTTGGTTTAGTCCAGTTGTGTTGATTTCCCCTGTATTGTGTGGTGTCCTTCCCTTCACCTAAGATGATTCTTGTCTACCATCTAGTTACTGAATTTCCCTCTCCCTCCCTCCTCACCCTCATAACAATCAGAGAATGTTTTCTTCTGTGTTTAAACCTTTTCTTGAATTCTTACAATAGAGTTCTCAAATGATATTTGTCCTTTTGTGACTAATTTCACTCAGCATAATGCCCTCCAGATTCATCCATGTTGTGAGATGTTTCGTGGGTTCATCATTGTTCTTTATCATTGCATAGTATTCCATTGTACATATGTACCATAATTTGTTTATTCACTGATCTGTTGATGGGCACCTAGGTTGTTTCCATCTTTTTGCTATTGTCAACAGTGATGCAATGAACATGGATACGCATATATCTGTTAGTCCGTCAGCTCTTATTTCTCTATGATATGGAACTTCTATTTCTAGCTTTCTAAGGAAGTGCCAAATCGATTTCCAAAGTGGTTGTACCATTTTACATTCCCATCAGCAGTGCATAAATGCACTAATCCAAAAAACACAAAATAATAACTGTTGGAGAGGTTGTGGTGAGACTGGGACACTTATGTAATCTTGGCTGTAATCTTTATGGAAGCAGATCACCAGGCCTCTCTACAGCAGTGCTGCTGGGTGAGTTCGAACTGACAATCTTTAGGTTAGCACTCAAATGCAAACCACTTGCACCACTCACTTAAAACCAGTAGTTATTAAAACATGTCCCACACACTGCCTAATAATCCTATCACATTTATCTGATCAACTTGCCCCTTCAGTCCACAACAATCATTTCAAGGTTTCCTCACTCTCCGCAACCTCACAGTCTCATATTTCGGTATACCCCATTCGCCTTGCCCATCAACATACCCACTCCTCTCTCTCAGTGGATGGCTTAATCTCCTACTCCTCACGGAAATTTAAAGTCATCATTTAGAACCTCATATAATTTTCTCCAATTAATCATGGAAACCTACTGACACACACACCCTTCCTTTCCTTCTTTGTTCTTGTTTCATTAAAAGGGGTGTCCTTCTCCCTTTTCAACGCCACTCTGTCCATCTCTGCCTTGGATCCTAATCATTATAATAACAGTTTTATTATGTGCTTCTCATGTGTCAGGTCCCATTTAATGCACCTTACTCATAATCCGCACAACAACCCAAGGAGGTAGGTCCTATAATTATTTCTACTTTTCAGATGAGGGAACTGTGTCACAGAGTGGACAATATGACTTGTCCAAGGTAACACAGGTAATAACTGATTGAGCTACGTTTTAGATCCTGGCAGCCTGGCTCCAGAATCTATCTGTTTAATCGAAAGCACATTTTCCTTCTTAGGAAAATGACAACATAATTATCCTTTCTATTGTTTGTTTAATCAACTGTTCCTTCAATAGACCCTTCCCAACAGCATTTAAAAATGTTCAAGTGTCTTCAGTTGCTCTTATTGGGCTCTTGTCCCCAACCAGTTCATGCCCTGTTACTTTTTTCTTTTTCACAGCTGAATTTTTGAATGAATCCTTCTCTGTATTTGTTTCCTCCATTTCTTCACTTTCCACTCAGTACTCAGCTTATTCCAAGCTGGCTTCCACACCTCCACCAATTTATCAACCAAAATAACTCTCAGTAAGGTCATCAGTGAGGACTATGCACAAAATTTAATGGACAGTTTTTAATATTTATCTTACTTGCCTTCTCAGCAAACTTTAACTTTCTCAATGACTTCATTGTTCTTTTTTTACAATAGTGTTATTGAGATATAATTTACATACCATACAATTCACCCATTTAAAGAATGAATGCAATAGTTTTTAATATATTCCCCGGGTTGTGCAACCATCAACACTTTCAATTTTAGAACGATTTTATTATACCTTATAAAAAGAAGTCCTGCACCCATCAGTAGTCACTCGCCATTGCTCCCAACCCCCTCCCAAGGCATAGGCATCCACTAATCTACTTTCTGTCTCTATAGATTTGAGTTTACTGAACATTTCACATAAATGGAATCATATACAATATGTGGTCCTTTGTGACTAGCTTCTTTTCACTGACCATAATGTTTTCAAGGCTCATCCATGTCGTAGCATATATGAGTACTCCATTCCTTTTTATTGCCAAATAATATTCCATTGCATGGATTTACCATATTTTGATTATTTATTCTTCAGCTGATAGACATATGGGTTTCTACTTTTTGGCTATTATGAATAATTCTGTTACAAACACACACAAATTTTTGTGAGGGAATACGTTTTTATTTCTATGGTATATATACCTTGAAGTGTAATTGCAGAATCATAAGATAACTCTTTTGTTTAACCTTGTAGGGAGCTGTCAGACTTTTTTCCAAAGTGGCTGTGTCATTTTACATTCCCACCAGCAGTGTGAGGTTTCCAATTTCTCCACACCCTCCACACCCTCCATGGGTTTTGATTCTAGCCATGCCTGTGGGTGTAAAGTGGTATCTCATTGCAATTTTGATTTGCATTTCCATGATAGGTAGTGAGAAGTCCTGGTGGCACAGTGGTTAAGAGATTAGCTGATAATCAAAAGGTCAGCAGTTTGAATTCACCAGCTGCTCCATCGAAAACCTATATGTTGGAATTGACTTGACGGCAAAGAGTTTTTTTTTTTAAATAGCCAGTGATATGGAGCATATTTTCATGGGTTTATTGGCAATTTGTAAAACATATTTTTGGATAAATATCTTTTCAGATTCTCTCCCCATTTTTTAATTGGATTATCTAGCTATACCATGTGCAAAATTTTCTCATATTCTGTGGGTTGCCTTTTTACTTTCTTGGTGGTGTCCTTTGAAGCATAAAAGTTTTTAATTTTGATGATGTCCAATTTATCGATTTTTTTTTCTTTTTATTGCTTGTGCTTTTAGTGTTAGATCTAGAAACCATTCCTAATCCAGGATCATGGAGATTTACTCCAATGTTTTCTTCTAAGAAGTTTTCTAGTTTTAGATCTTACGTTTAGATCTTTGGTCTATTTTGAGTTAATTTTCATATATCATAAAAAGTAGGAGACTTCATTCTTGAAACATTTCTTATCTTTCTTATCTCGACTTCCATGGAACCACATTCTCCTCATTTCCTTCTCACTCTCCACATGATCCCTTTCAGTCTTTATTTTTTTCAGATAATTTTCTGTATCTTTAAATGTTGGATTTTCTCAAAGTTATAACCTAATTTATCTTCTCATCTCCTTAAGTACTTGCTTTGAGGAATCTCAACAAGAACAGAGCTTCAATAATATCTATATACTGATGATGCCCAAATTTATATGGACTCTAGATCCTTTATTCAACTTCTTACTCGGTATCTTCTCTTAATTCTCTCAAAAACACAGAAACTCAGAATCTTCAAACTACGAACATACTACAATACCATTTCCCCAGCCCAGCACCACTGTTTAATTGTAAAAGCCTGAGATTTAAGTGCCATCCTTAACACTTCTTTCTCTCTTACTTCCAAATACAATCCACTTCCAATTCTCTCAGTGTTTTACCTCCTGAACATTTCTTTAATTAATTCATTTCCCTTAATCTCCTCAACTACAATCATTCTTATTATATTATTTTCCTCACTCTCTTATATTTATAATAGATTTCTAACAGATTCCTCCTCACCTACTGTTAAGTCACCTTCAGTTTTTCTCCATACTGCAACCAGACTGTTTTCAAAATATAAACATGATCATAAAAATACAAATAAATAAAAACCATCACTACCAATTAAAAAAACAGAACAAACAAACAAAAAACCCTGAATCCCTATTCTGAACAACTAAAGAAAATTCTCTCCAAGTGCCTCTGTGGATTGACCCACCTGACTTGATCACCTTCCTCTCTGTGCCCAGCTACACTGGCCTTTTTTTACTATCCACAGCACTGTCAACTTCCATGTTTGGACCTCCTTCCCTAATGCTATCAATTTAACCCTTTCCCATTCTTCAGAATTCACGTCAGGTATTACCCTTCTGTCAATTTTCTTGGATTCCCATCTGCTCCCATTTTAGGTCTCATGCCTTTGTTACATTCTCTCATAGAACACTGTCTCCTACCTTCTCTCAGTTTGTAGTTTCATCTTCAAATTTGTATTATTTCTCCACGTCAGAATAGAGAGACTGAACGGTTTTGATCATCACCATAATACCAGGTTCTAGCACTGTCTTTGTATACAAAATGTATTAACAAATTCTTTTTATTACTCATATACTAAAGGTTCAGCTCTTTTACTTCATCATTTCTTCCTTTCACTTTAGCTACTCTATGTTCAAGAGCAACTTTCAGAGTGTCTTCTGACATCCACTCTGTTTTTTTTCTTCCTTTCCTGTCTTTTTAATGACCTCTTGTTTTCTTCTTGTATGATGTCATTCCACAACTCATCTGGTCTTCGGTTACTAGTGTTCAATGCATCAAATCTATTCTTGAGATGGTCTCTAAATTCAGGTAGGATATACTCAAGGTCATACTTTGGCTCTTGTGGACTCGTTCTAATTTTCTCCAAATTCATCTTGAACTTGCATATGACCAATTGATGGCCTGTTCCAGAGTAGACCCCTGGCCTTGTTCTGACTGATGATATTGAGCTTTCCCATTGTCTCTTTCCACAGATATAGTCGATTTAATTCCTGTGTATTCCATCTGGTGAGGTCCATATGTATAGTCACAATTTATGTTGTTGAAAAATGGCATTTGCAATGACTAAGTCTTTGGTCTTGCAAAATTCTATTTCTATCTAATTCTAATTCTATTTCATTTCTATCACCAAGGTCATATTTTGCAACTACCAAACCTTTGTTTCCAACTTTTGCATTCCAGTCCCATTAATTATCCATGCATTTTGATTGCATGTTTGATCAAATTCAGACTTCAGAAGTTGGTAAAAAATATTCAGATTCTTCATCTTTGACCTTAGTGGTTGTTGTGTAAATGTGAATAATAGTCATACTAACTGGTCTTAACTATGAAATAAAAGAGCTGAACAGAAGATTTCAAAGGGTTGCTCGAGAAAACAAAGTATTATAATGAAATGTGCAAATACCTGGAGTTAGAAAAACAAAAGGAAGAACATGCTCGGCTTTTCTCAAGCTGAAAGAACTAAAGGAAAAAATCAAGCCTCAAGTTGCGATATTGAAGGATTCTACAGGGAAAATATTAAACAACACAGGAAGCACCAAAAGAATATGGAAGGAATACATGCAGTCACTGTAACAAAAATAATTGGTCAGTGTTCAAGCATTTCAGGATGTAGCATATGATTAAGAGCTGATGGTACTGAAGGAAGAGGTCCAAGCTGCACTGAAGGCATTGGTGAAAAGCAAGGCTCCAGGAATTGACAGCATACCAATTGAGATGTTTCAACAAATGGATACAGTGCTGGAAGCACTCACTTGTCTATGCCAAGAAATTTGGGAGACAGCTACCTGGCCAATTGACTGGAAGAGATTCATATTTGTGCCCACTCCAAAGAAAGGTGACCCAACAGAATGTGGAAATTATGGAACAGTGTCATTAATATCACACACAAGTAAAGTTTTGCTGAAGATCATTCAAAAGTAGTTACAGCTGTACATTGACAGGGAACTGCCAGAAAGTGAGGCAGGATTCAGAAAAGAATGGGGAATGAGGGATATCATTGTTGATGTCAGATGGATCTTGGCTGAAAGCAGAGAATACCAGAAAGATGTTTACCTGTGTTTTATTGACTATGCAAAGCCATTCGACTGTGTGGATCATAACGAATTATGGATAACATTGCAAAGAATGGGAATTCCAGTACACTTAATTGTGTTCATGATGCACATGTAATTAGGCCAAGAGGCAGTCATTCAAAGAGAGCAAGGGGGTACTGCATGGTTTAAAGTTAGGAAAAGTGTGCATCAGGGTTGTATCCATTCACCATATTTATTCATTCTGCATGCTCAGCAAATAATCTGGGAAGCTGTAGTATTTGAAGAAGAACATGGCATCAGGAATGGTGGAAGACTCATTAACAACCTGAGACATGCAGATGACACAACCTTGCTTGCTGAAGCACTTACTGATGAAGACAAAAGATGACAGCCTTCAGTATGGATTGTACCTCAACATAAAGATGACAAGAATCCTCATAACCTGACCCATAAACATCACCATGATAAAGAGAGAAAAAATTAAAGTTGTAAAGGATTTCATTTTATTTGGATTCACAATCAACAGCCATGGAAACAGCAGTCAAGAAACCAAATGATGGATTGCATTGGGGTAATCCGCTGCAAAAGACCTTTTTAGAGTGTTATAAAGCAAAGATATGTAAGGACTAAGGTGGGCCTGACCCAAGCCATAGTGTTTTCAATCACCTCATATGCATGTGAAAGCTGGGCAGTAAATAAGAAAGACCTAAGAATTGATGCCTTTGAATTATGGCGTTGGTGAAGAATATTGATTAAGCCATGGACTGCCAGAAGAACAAACAAATCTGTTTTGGAAGTACAACCAGAATGCTCATTAGAGGCAAGGATGGCAAGACTTGGTCTCACATAATTTGGACATGTTATCAGGAGGGACCAGTCCCTGAAAAAGGACATTATGTTTGGTAAAGTAGAGGGTCAGCAAAAAGAACAAGACCCTTAATGAGATGGATTGACACAGTGGCTGCAACAATGGGCTCAAGCATAACAACAATTGTGAGGATGGTGCAGGACCAGACAGCGTTTTGTTCTGTTGTACATAGGATGACTATGAGTTGGAACCAACCTGACAGCATCTAACAACTACAACAATACTAAAGGTGCTAACAAATGTTTTTCATTAAATGAATACAAAGGCTGGATGCAAGTAAACGTATTAAGAACAAAGTGATAGAACTTGCATAGAGGCTGTAAGTAGATTGTGAGTATATTGTAAACAATTTGTAGCAAGGGAAGCCCCTAAACAAAAGTTATTAAGTATGCAGAACAGGTATCCTCACCGAGTATTTGGAGACGAAGTTTAAAAAGCAAGAAAAAAGAAAAGACACCCATGTAGCATAACATTGGGCCAACTGGATAGTTGTAATTCCGATTTAAAAATTATGCCTGTGATCTCCCTGCTGAAGTTACAGTATCTGCTTTTCTGAAATAAGGGAATGCATTTAAAATGTTGAATCAGCTGCCTTTCAATGAATGGCTGAGAAAATTTGTCCAAGATTTAATTTCCCATTTTAGTTTTCTGACAATGAAGGAGAAAAGAAAATTGAGGAAAGAAAATTTGATGACATCTTCCCTACCTGATATTGTTCAGGTAAAGGAAAAATAATGCAAGCATGGCAAGGGGTGACAAGGAGGCCCAGGGAACCAAACCGAGACAGTCCTAAGAGAAAAAAAGCTTCAGATGGTGGAAGCAGGGAGGAGTCTGGAAAGAAAAGCACAAATATTTAGGGCCAGGCTGGTAGGTGTGAATGCAAAGAGAATCTCATTGAAAGAGGAAGAGCTTAATAGAGCTCTCTTCTAGGAAAGAATGATTTTCTTGTTTTATGCATCTCTAAGAATTTTTTCAATGAACACCCTGCAAGAATAATTTTTTAAAAATGGCATTTGTGAAAAGCATTCTGAGGTTTTTCTGGAAGAATGTTGCCACATAAATCCAAGGGGCTATTAGAGATTGTACTGACACAGTTCACAAAACAGAGCAAATACCAGGATGCACAAAACCAGCTTACTCGTAACCTAAGGATAACCACAAAACTCTGCCGTATGAACACACTGTCACAGCCAGGTTGGCAAAGGTGGTTACAGATCACTTTGTAAGTAGAAATTGTAGCTTAAAGGTTAGATTAGCAGGGTCATTCTGTCACAGAGTACATACAAGCCCGTGAAAATGTTCCCTTCCCTCCCTCTTCCATTTTATAGACTTTCAGTTACTATTATTTTCACATAAGGGAAGTCTGTACTTCCCATTGCAGATATTTCTGGCTTCATGTTAAGCAGCAACTATTAGAACTGGAGCAGCAGTGTGTGTGAAACCTCTGAACTTTTTGCATTAAAAATTAAATAATGTGAACAAATGCTCCAGTTATGTTTCTGATGAGGTGGCTTGAAAGGCGCCCCGACTTCTGGCTGGGGAGGAGGCAGGAATATAGGGTGGCCTTAAGGCACCGGGGCAGGGTCCAAGGTGCCAGGAACTCTTGACTGGAGACCTGCTGGAAGGTCCAGGACTACAGGACCATTTTGCTGAGTAGCAAAGGGCTCACGTATCAAGAATATTCTCGCTCCCGACAGACACTAGGGTTTCCACACCTCCCCCTCCCAGGAGCTGTTTACAGTCCTCCTACACTCCAGGCTGTTGCTGAACCAAGTCAGCGCAGTACTTCCTCTCCCAGTATACTCTTTTCTGAAGCCCAGCAGCATCCCTACCATCCTCTCTGCCAGCCTCCAACAGCACACCCTCTGTTCACTGCTCTTCCGCCAGCCCGCAGTGACCGTCTTTCCCATCTCTCCTTTAGTTCAGCTCAGGAATTGACTCTGCCAATGTTGTCCTCTTCTCGTTCTTAAAATGGCGTCTTTGGACCAGAAGGCCACAGTATCCATCTATAGGAGGTAGAAGGAGGCCGGCATGTTGATTGCCGGGAGCTCAAGCCTGCTCTGATGTTTACACCTCGCAGTTTGCAGCCACTGTTTTAGAGAAAAAAATGCCTTACCCCTAGTATGGAAGCCAAGCGTCTCCTCTAAATTGGCTACGACCAAGTTCAGAAAAGTCACTAAGTGTATCTCGTATCCCTTTCAGCTAAACAGTCTCCATTTCCCAGTTCTTCCTCAGACCCAAGTTCTCGCTCTTCTGCACGCCGAACATTACCTAGATCCTCAGGTGGAAATGGCACCAAATGGACTCTTGCCCCTGTGCTATTCGATCTCCTAGGGTTGATTGATCTCCCTGGTTTTCACTGGGTGAACTTGTTTTTCTTTCCATTCACTATTGCCCAGGCCCTTGAGTCAGTCACTCAAGCAGTACTTTTTGAGTGCCAACTATGTGTTGGACTTAATTTCTAGATATAAATTAATAAGCAAAGTGTTGCATTTTCTGTCCACACAGAGTTTATAGTCCAGTGAGATTGAGATAAACAAGAAAAAATACAAAAAATTAAAAAAAATGTAAAGTGCTGTGAATGAAATCAATGGTATACTGTGACAAAGAACACATTAGATCTCACCTTACTCCCATATCTTTCTCTGAAGATTGAGTTGCAGATTGTACAGCTAAAGCAAACTGGCCTTGGGTTTGAGACGCATGGTAATGCTGGCACTTGAACTGCAGCGTGTACCCTTATGCAGCTATGACCTTTGAGAGATTATTCAAGAACAGAAAATTATGAAGACTTTAGGATTATGGGCTTCTCTTCAGTTTGATGAATATTCAAAAGTTACTCTTTGGAAACAGACATAGTACTATAATTCTGTGTGTGTGTGTGTATGTATGTGTGTGTACATATAATCCAAAATGCATTCATAGTGTATCCGATTTATTTTGTCTTCTTGATGCATACATTCAAGGTTCTGGAAGTTTTGAAAAATTAGTAATATATTGGCAAGTTAGGAGGCCCTTCTTAATTTCCAGATAAGAAGAAGAAAGGAAAAAGTAGAGATAATACTGACAGGGATCACAGTAGAGGTCCCAGACAGAGCTGAAGAAAATGTAGAATAAAATTCTAGCGCCAAAAAAAAGACCAGACTTGCTGGCCTGACAGAGACTAGAGAAACCCCTGAGAGTGTGGCCCTGGACACCCTTTTAGGTCAGCAATGAAGTCACTCCTGAGGTTCACCGTTTAGCCAAAGATTGGACAGGTCCATAAAACAAAATGAGACTAAAAGGGCACACCGGTCCAGGGGCAAGGACTTGAAGGCAGGAGGGGACAGGAAATCTGGTAATAGGGAAACCAAGGTTGAGAACAGAGAGTGTTGACATGTCATGGGTTTGTTAACCAATGTCATAAAACAATATGTGTACTAACTGTTTAATGAGAAACTAGTTTGTTCTGTAAACCTTCACCTAAAGTACAATAAAGTAAATAAAAAAAGAGAGAATAGTATGAAAACTGCTAGAATGTGGTGATGAGATCTAAACAACAACAAGGTCATTCTGGGTTTGTAGGCTATTTGACTAGCTGTTTCTTACTGCAATTTTAAGTTATTCTCTGATGCTAGGGAAGTCTTGGTGAAAACCAAAGCTTGGTCTCAGTTCTGCTGTGGGAATTTAGGGACTGGAGTCGTCTGTGAAGGGCAACATTGCAATGTGGGGGCAGTGGGTTGAGGAGCCGGAAGGGCTGGTTCCTGGGCACACAAGAGGAAGGAAGATCCCAGGGAAATGCTCCAAAGAGTGGAGTGGGGGGATTTTTGAGGTGGGCAAATTTCTGGAAATTAGGAATCATACTCTTGTTGTCACAGACTGTTGAGGATGAAGATCTTTCACATAGATATTTCATTCTTCTTCCCCAAGTCCCTCATCAACTTCTCCTCACATGTCACTGAGTAGGGTTTAATAATTTCCCCAAGGTCACAACCAAGGTGTGGAACGCAGCCTTCTTGATTGAGGTGCAGTGTGCCTCATGATCACTCCTCTAACTTCGGTAAGCCCTTCCTAATCATTAAAAGGGTGTTGGGAAGGTAGACAGGTCCCATGGAATTAGAAATAACAATATGCTTTTCCAAAATTCCCCCACTGTGCTCTACAATCAAATCAAGCTGCTGTTCAATTCAGGACTGAGGATGTAATGTTCTGGGATACAATGTTCTCAGTCCTGTTCCCGGTGGATGAGTCGCCACAGATCACAAATAGCACAGCTGATGCTAGTGGTTGCTTATCACCCTGCAGCTTCTCCAATAGCCTGCAAAGTTGGCAGCAGAGCTCTTGGGCATAGAAACATAGGTTCTCTGTTAGATTATATAAGGTTCCAAGAGTGTGTATTGTGGTTGTTTCAGATTGTTCAGATCCTTGAACTCCTGAAAGGTATGGGGTGAGGGACCTTATGAAATTTTGACATGTACAATTCAGCAAGTGGACTGGGAGCAAAAATAGAACAATGTGACATGCATGTGATATAAAATCAGAGCCCAGGTGTCCATGGAAATAAGTAATCTGGGCCAGGTCAGTTTCCAGGTTTTTCATTAACTTTCATTCAACACTTATTTATTGATTTAGCTCTGTTACCACTGGTTATCAGACTAATTGTAACAGGCACCAAACACTGAAGAAAACATATGGGAAAAAGAAACTTAAATGAGAGAATTCTGAATACAAATTTGTTACTTTATTTATTTATAGGTGAATTGAGAGGAGGAAACCATTACTTGATTTTTCTGGTAGAAGGTCATGATCTAGCTCTCAGAAGATGTATTTTAGGCACCATTGCTGTTGGATTTTGATTAAAATTGACCTCAGGAATTTGTCATAAATTAGAAAAGGGTCAGTTTAAACTTTTCCTTGTTTCTCCTAGCATCCAAATTGTTTTCTAAGGATCCAAATGGTTTGTTAATTGTGTTAATAACATGATTGAAAGAAAAATTCTTTTTTTTTTATTAACTTTTATTGAGCTTCAAGTGAATGTTTACAAATCAAGTCAGTCTGTCACATATAAGTTTACATACATCTTACTCCGTATTCCCACTTGCTCTCCCCCTAATGAGTCAGCCCTTCCAGTCTCTCTTTTCGTGACAATTTTGCCAGCTTCCCACTCTCTCTATCCTCCCATCCTCCCTCCAGACAGGAGATGCCAACACAATCTCAAATGTCCACCTGATACAAATAGCTCACTCTTCAACAGCATCTCTCTCCCACCCGCTGGCCAGTCCCTTTCATGTCTGATGAGTTGTTTTCGGGAATGGTTCCTGTCCTGGGCCAACAGAAGGTCTGGGGACTATGGCCGCCAGGATTCCTCTAGTCTCAGTCAGACCATTAAGTCTGGTCTTTTTATGAGAATTTGGGATCTGCATCCCACTGATCTCCTGCTCCCTCAGGGGCTCTCTGTTGTGCTCCCTGTCAGGGCAGTCATCGATTGTGGCCGGGCACCAACTAGTTCTTCTGGTCTCAGGATGATGTAGGTCTCTGGTTCATGTGGCCCTTTCTGTCTCTTGGGCTCTTAGTTGTTGTGTGACCTTGGTGTTCTTCATTCTCCTTTGCTCCAGGTGGGTTGAGACCAATTGATGCATCTTAGATGGCCGCTTGTTAGCATTTAAGACCTCAGACGCCACATTTCAAATTGGGATGCCGAATGTTTTCATAATAGAATTATTTTGCCATTTGACTTAGAAGTCCCCTTAAACCATGGTCCCCAAAGCCCCGCCCTTGCTCCGCTGACCTTTGAAGCATTCATTTTATCCCGGAAACTTCTTTGCTTTTGGTCCAGTCCAATTGAGCTGACCTTCCATGTATTGAGTATTGTCCTTCCCTTCACCTAAAGCAGTTCTTGTCTACTAATTAATCAATAAAAAATCCTCTCCCTCCCTCCCTCCCTCCCCTCCTCGTAACCACAAAAGTATGTGTTCTTCTCAGTTTATAGTATTTCTCAAGATCTTATAATAGTGGTCTTATACAATATTTGTCCTTTTGCAAATGACTCATTTCGCTCAGCATAATGCCTTCCAGGTTCCTCCATATTATGAAATGTTTCACAGATTCGTCACTGTTCTTTATGGATGCGTAGTATTCCATTGTGTGAATATACCACAATTTATTTATCCATTCATCTGTTGATGGACACCTTGGTTGCTTCCAGCTTTTTGCTATTGTAAACAGAGCTGCAATAAACATGGGTGTGCATATATCTGTTTGTGTGATGGCTCTTGTTTCTCTAGGGTATATTCCGAGGACTGGGATTTCTGGGTTGTATGGTAGTTCTATTTCTAACTGTTTAAGATAACGCCAGATAGATTTCCAAAGTGGTCGTACCATTTGACATTCCCACCAGCAGTGTATGAGAGCTCCAATCTCTCCACAGCCTCTCCAACATTTATTATTTTGTGTTTTTTGGATTAATGCCAGCCTTGTTGGAGTGAGATGGAATCTCATCGTAGTTTTAATTTGCATTTCTCTAATGGCTAATGATCGAGAGCATTTTCTCATGTATCTGTTAGCTGCCTGAATATCTTCTTCAGTGAAGTGCGTGTTCATATCCTTTGCCCACTTCTTGATTGGGTTGTTTGTCTTTTTGTGGTTGAGTTTTGAGAGAATCATGTAGATTTTAGAGATCAGGCGCTGGTCGGAGATGTCATAGCTGAAAATTCTTTCCCAGTCTGTAGGTGGTCTTTTTACTCTTTTGGTGAAATCTTTAGATGAGCATAGGTGTTTGATTTTTAGGAGCTCCCAGTTATCTGGTTTCTCTTCATCATTTTTGGTAATGTTTTGTATTCTGTTTATGCCTTGTATTAGGGCTCCTAGGGTTGTCCCTATTTTTTCTTCCATGATCTTTATCATTTTAGTCTTTATGTTTAGGTCTTTGATCCACTTGGAGTTAGTTTTTGTGCATGGTGTGAGGTATGGGTCCTGTTTCATTTTTTTGCAAATGGATATCCAGTTATGCCAGCACCATTTGTTAAAAAGACTATCTTTCCCCCAATGAATGACACTGGTCCTTTGTCAAATATCAGCTGCTCATACGTGGATGGATTTATATCTGGGTTCTCAATTCTGTTCCATTGGTCTATGTGCCTGTTATTGTACCAGTACCAGGCTGTTTTGACTACTGTGGCTGTATAATAGCTTCTGAAATCAGGTAGAGTGAGGCCTCCCACTTTCTTCTTCTTTTTCAGTAACCCTTTGCTTATCCGAGGCTTCTTTCCCTTCCATATGAAATTGGTGATTTGTTTCTCTATCCCCTTAAAATATGACATTGGAATTTGGATCGGAAGTGCGTTATATGTATAGATGGTTTTTGGTAGAATAGATATTTTTACTATGTTAAGTCTTCCTATCCATGAGCAAGGTATGTTTTTCCACTTAAGTATGTGCTTTTTAATTTCTTGTAGTAGAGCTTTGCAGTTTTCTTTGTATAGGTCTTTTACATCCTTGGTAAGATTTATTCCTAAGTATTTTATCTTCTTGGGGGCTACTGTGAATGGTATTGATTTGGTTATTTCCTCTTCGATGTTCTTTTTGTTGATGTAGAGGAATCCAAGTGATTTTTGTATGTTTATTTTATAACCTGAGACTCTGCCAAACTCTTCTATTAGTTTCAGTAGTTTTCTGGAGGATTCCTTAGGATTTTCTGTGTATAAGATCATGTCATCTGCAAATAGAGATAATTTTACTTCCTCCTTGCCAATCTGGATGCCTTTTATATCTTTGTCTAGCCTAATTGCCCTGGCTAGGACTTCTAGCACAATATTGAATAAGAGCGGTGATAAAGGGCATCCTTGTCTGGTTCCCGTTCTCAAGGGAAATGCTTTCAGCTTCTCTCCATTTAGAGAGATATTGGCTGTTGGCTTTGCATAGATGCCCTTTATTATGTTGAGGAATTTTCCTTCAATTCCTATTTTGGTAAGAGTTTTTATCATAAATGGGTGTTGGACTTTGTCAAATGCCTTTTCTGCATCAATTGATAAGATCATGTGGTTTTTGTCTTTTGTTTTATTTATGTGATGGATTACATTAATGGTTTTTCTGATATTAAACCAGCCTTGCATACCTGGTCTAAATCCCACTTGATCAGGGTGAATTATTTTTTTGATATGTTGTTGAATTCTATTGGCTAGAATTTTGTTGAGGATTTTTGCATCTATGTTCATGAGGGATATAGGTCTGTAATGAAAGAAAAATTCTTAACGTGCTTTAGATTCTTAATTTTTCAAGCTCTTTAGTCACAGTTACATATGTTGTTTGCAAGCTGTTTACCTAATGTCTTATTTGTTGATTGCCTGTCTCTGAAAAAACATTGATCTTTGAAAGGACATCCGAAGCTTCACCGTCTTCTTCTCTTATTTCCTTTCTCCTCTTTCCTCTTAGAAAAATCACCACTCAGATTCCAGGGTTTCTCAGAGGACAATTGGAAAACCATTTAGTATTTTCCAATTTTCCTAACACATGTTTCAGTTCCTATTCGTGTTGCAACCTACCAATTTGTTAACTGAAAAACATCAAACCAGTTGTTAGAATGTAAGCTCTGTGAGGGGAGAAATCATGATACTTCTGCCCCCCGTCATATCATCTGTGCCTCTCACATATGAGTCGTAGTGTCGTTATGTTAATATTATAATGTAACAATCATAGAAATAGCAGCTAGGACTTCCATAGAGGGCATTCCACCCTAGGCACTCTCCCAAGGACTTGGTATGCGTTCACACTGAATTCTCACAATAACCGGTAAACTCAGTACAGGTCATTATCCTCCCTCATTACAAGTGAGTAAATCCAGGCACAGTGAGGTTGAGTGACTTGCTGATGGTCAGTAAGGGGCAGATCAGGACTTGAGACCAGACAGCATGACTTCAGGGCCTGTGCCCTTAACTGTCACAAAATACTGCCTCTCAGCACACTGAAATACTGTCAAAGCGGCATACCTTAGGAGAACTTTTTATTTGATCTCCGCTCTTCTCTACCCTGCTCCCCTATTTGCATGATATTTTTATGCCTTTGCTAGAGCTTTGCATATTTTACCTTATAATCAAGTTTTCAAATGACCAAGCTCTAAATCACTACCAACTTTTCCATTTTTCCCAGAGCCATGTTTTGCATTACCCATAAGTCAGATCCAGTTTTACGTACCTGATTTGGATGAGGTTGAGGTTATGAGCTGACAGGCCAGAGGCTTTATTTCCCAGACTATTCATGCTGCAGACAGCATCGTTTGTAGATTGCCAGCTGGGTTATTCTCTACTCTACAAAATTTTTCTGGAATAAAAAAGTGATCAGCTTTAATGAGCAATTTGTACAACCCATTGCCCTTTTTATTTATTTTTATAGCTTTGAACTCTAAAGCTATTATGGCTGACATTTTATCACAAAATAACATAATCCTAGAGTTTGAAATCCTAAAAAAACGAAACTTAAGATTGCTCCTCTGAGGCTGTGGGGCCTTTTCTAACAGCTTCGTCCCTGGGTAATAATGGAAAGTGTTTGAAGAACTCAGAAATATGTAGTGGGGTCACAAATCTGCTCACACTGTAATGTGGGTGCACAAAGAAAACATAGCTTTTATATTTCTCTACACCTGATCTGATCTTTCTCATCAGTGTCTACCTGTTGCAGAGAAGTGAAAAAATAAAATTTAGCCTAATCTGATATAAAATAAAGTGGGACAAAATAGTTTAACTCTTTCATTAGGCTTATATTTATTCTTTGGACAACTATTCAGTATTCTAGATTCCGTTTATGTTCTCCCTGCTCTTTTCCAAGATGGCAACTAGCAGGAGGGGAAAGGCTACAAGGCTGTGGAATTAGGAGGGGTGTGTTTGAGACTGATGTGAACTGACATCCACGAAGGTTTGGCTCAGCCAGTTCTCTTGGGTAATCTAGTGATATCTGCTCTTGAGTCTATGACTGATAAACTCATAGTATATACTTTTTCAGGGTCTCAGGACTTAGAGGACCCTCCTTGATGACTTGTCTTCCCCTTGGCCATCACTTGTTGGCAGACTCCTCTGAATCACTATCAAACCTATCATCTGGCCCCTGGCTCATGCTGACCAGCCCAAAAGCCTCCACTATGGCGTTACCTTGCCCTGACCTTGGTGGGGTCCATAGCAGCCCCCCTTGTTGTCCATACCACATGGGAAACAAAGAACAATTAGGAGGGTAAACTTGATCTTCAATTTTTCTGACCATGTCCACCTATGTTGGGCCATTCCAGACTAGCTCAGGGCCGTCTGCACTGAGGTTTCCCCTAAATAGAGAACTGGGAAAGAGCCCCTCTCTATTCCATGTCCCTCCTAAACTAGCCTGCTGACCTCTTCCTCTTCACTGGACTTCAAAGCCTTGCACTGCAGACATCCACACATATATCTGAGTGGCTCTCACTCTTAATTATGTTGCTCTTCAAACAACTAGGAGGAAATGGGCAGATATTTTTACCTTCTTCTTTGGATCCAAGTGGGACAGTCCCTAAGTCATATCCTCCCATTTCCAAAATTGTAACTACCTTCCCCTCCCCACCACTGAAACTAAAATGATAGATTCAGTTGCAGGAAAGAAAAACCAGCTAACTGATAAGGGAACATAGAGAAGGAAATAGTTAAAAATATTGCTCCAGTTATAAATGTGTTTTAGTTCATGGGGTTTTTAAAAGCCATTATTTTTCATGAGCTGCTGTTATTGTGGTTAGCTACTATTGAGTCAGCCTTTGACACATGGTGACCCCATACACAACAGAATAAAACACTGCCTGGTCCCCCACCATCCCCATGATCAGTTGTGGATCAGACCATTGTAACCCACGGGGTTTTCATTGGCTAATTTTTGGAAGTACCGTAATTAAAGTCAAAAAATACAGTACGGACAACTGGTGAAAAGAGCCAGCATTGAAAAACTATTAGACAACAATATGGCTGTTTGATTTTAACTTAAATATGAGGGGGCTGGCATGATTTATTCTCAGCACCTTCAAATCATGCAATGATAGAGCTATAATAGGAAATAAATACTGTATTTTTATGGAAATAACGCACACCTTCTATGTTTGTTTCCCAACTGCACCTCCCCTCATGAGGTATTTTCACAAGTGCATCTATGCCAATTTTTTTTTTTTTACATGTTGCTGTAAAAAACTAACATACAGTGTTGATAAAAATACCTCGTGGGGGGAGGGAGCAGTTGGCAAACAAACGTAAAAGACACATTATTTGTGTAAAAATATGGTAGTATTCATTGAACACATAGTCTGTATTTGGTACTGTCAGCATTATCTCATTTAATTCTCATAACCTTACAATCAAACTTTTCAAACACAGCTATTTTTTAGCATGTGTAAAAATCTTAAATAATTCCTTATGAGGCAACCAGCGAAAAAACAGAAGAGCAAGCTCAATGAATGCTTGAGAAAGAGGGATTTGTAAAGACAGAACTGAAATGTACAACTGCTAAGTTAGATATAGGATTGGTTAACTTTCCACAGGGCAATACAATCATAAGACTTTATCACTTTTGGAAGGTTTTGCTTGGCAGAGTACAGGGTCAGCAGAAAAGAGGAAGACCCTCAATGAGGTGGATTGACACAGTGGCTGCAACGATGAGCTCAAGCATAACAACGATTGTAAGGATGGCGCAGGACTGGGCAGTGTTTCATTCTGTTGTGCATAGGGTCGCTATGAGTTGGAACCGACTCGACGGCACCTAACAACAACAACAAAACCTTTAATCTACTGGGTTGGAATCAGTTATTTTTTTATTATTACTATGTTTTTAAGTGGAAAAGTTATTTTTAGAAGTATTTTATTGTGTTTTAGGTGAATGTTTACAATGCAAATTAGTTTCTCATTCTAAAATTTATGCACAAATTGTTATATGACATTGGTCACAATCCCTGCAATGTGTCAGCACTCTCCCCTTTCCTTTTACACCTTGGTTCCCCATGTCCATTCACCAAGGTTTCCTGTCCCCTCCTGCCTTCTCATCTTTGCTTTTGGGCAGGTGTTGCCCATGCTCTTCTATACTTTATTGAACTAAGAAACACGTTCCTATCGTTTGTTACAGGCCTGTCTAATCTATGGCTGAAAGGTGGACTTCGGGAGTGGCTTCTGTTCTGAGTTACCAGGGTGTCCGGGGGCCATAATCTTGGGGGTTCCTCCAGTCCCTGTCAGACCAGTAAGCCTGGTCTATTTTGTGAATTTTGATTTTGTTCTGCATTTTTCTCCTGGTCTGTCCAGGGCCTATTTTTTTTGTTTGTTTGTTTAACTAGTGGTAGGTTATTAGTGCAATATGTATGGCAGTAACACAGTGACATTTCCAGCAAGGTTATCAGAAAATGCTCCAACATAATATAAAAAGTGAAATATTCATTATTTTGGCTCTTTTTGAGTTTGGGGTAATATTTTATCTCAGACTACTCTAGAAGTAGGTTAATAATATTCCCATTTTATTGATGAGGGAATAAGTGCAATAAAGACAGATAACCTGACCAAGGACACCTGATTAGGTGCTGTTGGGAGGCAAGTCCATGGGTCTTTAGTGTTTCTGCATCTCTCGTGAGCAGAGTCTTTTGTTCTAGACTATCTTTTTAAGGATGACTTTATAGTGAATGCGGCCTTGGTGGCACTGTGATTAAGCATTTGACTGCCAACCAAAAAGTCAGCAGCTTGAATCTACCAACCACTCTTTGGAAACATTTTTACTCTGTCCTATAGGGTTACTATGAGTCAGAACTGACTGGATGGCAGGTTTTGATTCTTTTTTTTTTTTTGGTTTTATAGTGAACAGTCTTGGAAAATAGAGCGATAATGTCTCCTTCTGAAGCAAAATTTGGGCAATATGCTTGCAACCCATTATAAAAGATTGGAGTTTCCTAAGCTCAGAATTTGTCTCCAGCAATGCAACTCACATCATGCGCAAGCAATTCCTGGCCCTTGTGATGTTTCCCTATGGGGATTTGGTGTCAAGGAACTAGAGCAAGGCAACGATGATACTCTGACTACCGCTGTTGCTGTGAGTAATAAACTGTCCTTTGATGGACCATGTATCTTGTGTCTTCTGTCAGCATCCTTGAAACTGTGGCAGGTTAACTTGTTAGCTTGCAAGTAGGGCAAGATTTCAGACCCTTCCTAGTTCCGGACAGCCACTAGCAGTCAGAATTCATATTTCCCAACTCCCATGCTTATGTCCTTTACACTCTACAATGCACAGCCTCAACTTCCTGCCTTGCTGCTTTTTGTCTCCTTTCCCAGTCTAGTACCTCCAGAAATTCTGGGCCATCCTATTGTCCCCTGATTACATAAGACTGATCATTCAGTTAGGCTGAACTACTCCTCAGCAAACCACTCAAAACTCTCCCTCCCACCTGCCTCACTGACTTACCTTACCCTAGGAGAGAAAAAAAAAATTAAAACTAATTTATAAAAAATAAAACCTATGACTCGTATTGTTCTATTATAGTTGTCTTAGTGATTTCTAACAAGAATGCATAAAGACATGCTTTCATCTAATGGGAATATACAGAAGAGTATTAAAAAGAGAGAGAGAAAGAAAGGTGGAAGGCATTACTTTGGCAAAACTCGTCTAGATTTCCTTAAATTTTGTAAATCGTATTGCATTGGTGTCATAATAAAAACAAGATATCATTGGTATCTAGTCCTTACCCCAGCCCCAATGATCTTCCTGATACATCAATCTGAGCACTTCTTCTCCATGCTTAATAACCTTGATGGATGACCACCAGCTCAGGATAAAGCCTGTGCTGATTTGCAAGGCCATCACAATCTACTTTCTTCTTCCCTCAACTTCACTTTTTTCCCGATTCACATCTGGGCTCACGCCGAATCACTGTTCCCCAAACCTACTATGTGCCTTGGTGTGGACACTCCCTCCTCTCCTTCCACCTGCTATTTCCTACTTGTCTTTTAGATGAACTCCTCTTAGAAGGCTTCCCTGATCTAGGTCCTTCCTCTCTGTCCCCACTGAGCGCAGTACTTACTTCTACCGTTTCTCTCCTTTTGCTCTAATGTTGCTTAATTGCAATTATTTCCCAGCTTGTGTTTTTTAAAAGCACTGCAGATGACTCACTGTTAAAGATAGTAATGGTGTCTAAGGAATAAAATAATTATTCAAACTGTCAAGCAGTTTAGTAATTATCTAAACATTTTTTCCCTTTAAAACGACTTATTTGAGACAGTTCAAATGTGTATTGATGAGCCTATGAGGCAGTTATTGAAGATCAGTTAACCGTGACCCAGAGACAGTAACGCAGATGCTTTATCACTCAGCTAAACCGTGCTAAGCACCGCAGGGTGGTAACCGTTATACAAGTCTAAAGTGTTTTTATTACTATTATTGGTCATATATAATTTCAATCTATAATCCCAAACCAAAACCCAAACTTATTGCTGTCAGTTCAATTCTGACTCATAGCGACCCTAGAGGACAGAGTAAAACTTCCCCATGGGGCTTCTAAGGCTGTAATCTTTACAGAACCAGGAGCTGCTGTTGGGTTCTAACTAACAGCCTTTCGGTTCACCACTGAGTGCTTACCCACTGCGCCACCAGCGCTCTTTTAAATTCATAAGAGACTTGATAAATTACACAAAAGTCAAGGAAAACTGATGTTGAAATACAATAAATTAATAAGGAGTTACAAATGATGTTAAGTCTATAAATTCACCTCAACATGGTCACACTTCGTGATCAAATACTTTATGTTGAACTCCAGCACCCAATATTTCAAAACCCAATGTCAAAAAGGAGAAACCGTACTGATGACTATTTCCCATCTGATTTTTTACTTATTGGGAAGTAAGAATATCCCCACTCACAATATGTTATTTACAAAAATCTCCTTTCAAATAGGAGCCTGGAAGTTGCTGATTCTTTTTTTTTAAAGCACAAAATGCAAAAATACCAAATATCAGATGCCAACAACAGTTTTTGCCTTTTTAAAGTGTTTAATGTGAAGTCAAATTTTAAATTACATTTTAATATATATTAATTCTCAAAGCAAACGTGTCAGAATCAAATGTGTGTGTTGACAGACTATGCTTTTTTCTTATGTAATTTAAAATAAAATGAAGCATTTGTGACACATGTTAAATGGAAAAAAGTCAAAATGTATCTGTATGTCTTTTGAATATTATTAATGCTGCTCTCCCAGATATCTACATGACTCATGCAGACATTTCAGATCTTTACTCAAAAGTCACGTTTTCAGGGAGGCCTTCCTTGGTCACTCAATTCTAAACTGTAGAACACTCCAGCTCCACATGAATACACAGTATCTGTCTTCCCTCTGTGATTTATTTTTCTCCTTAGCACTTTGTACTCGTTTATATACTATGTATTTTACTTAAAAAAATTGTACTTATCATCTATATCTCTCATTAGAAAGTAAGATCCATGAGAGTAGGGATCTTGTCTGTCATGTGCACGTATGTTGTACCCTCAGTGCCTAGAACAGTGCCTGGCACATAGTAAGTGCTCAACAAATATTTCTGAAGAATGAATGATCATCAAAGTTTATAATAAATTTGTGAAAAACTTATTAATCTGAAAGAAAACATTTTCTGCTCAAACTTGTTTATAAGTCATATGCCATTTTAAATAATATTTTAACATATTTTAAGGGGAGTTGCAAGATTTAATACTCTGCAAGTATCAAATGGGGGGAAAAAAGGAAAAGTGCTGTTATGGTGTTTGGTTCTTGCTAACTAGACTGTGAGTTTTTGTGGCCAAGGACTTTGACTCATTTATTTTTGCTTTACTTGTGATTAGCCTAAAACCTAGCTCAGAGTTGCCACTCAAAAATATTTATCGATTGCGTAAAGATATATTTTCAGAAGAGGCCAACACAGGTTGGTGTTAGAATGAATTCCCAGGATACACAGACTATAATACATCTATTGTCAACTTAAAGTCCTGTTAAGTACTAGGTGGTACAAACAGTCAACGCACTTGTTGCTAAACAAAAGGTGGGTGGTTTCAGTCCACTCAGGGGCACCTTAGAAGGTAGGCCTGGTGATATACTTCTGAAAAATCAATCACTGAAAACCCTATGAAGCACAATTTTATTGTGACAAGTGGAGTCGTATGAATCAGAATTGGCACGACAGCAACTTTTTTTTTAATGTCATCTGTTACCACAACTAAAGACCATTCATTAGTCAGTTTGGGTCCCCTGTTTCCTCCTTTCTAGTCACTTCAATTCTATAGACCACATGTCATTTAGAGAGCTGGTCACAGACAGGCTCGACCATTGCTGAAAGTAGAAGTTACTGGGTCGTTGGTGATAAGGGCAGGGGGGTAGTGGAGGCTTCCTCTAAGAAGAACGTATAGAGACAACTGGGGTAGAAGTGAATAGAAATGATGTGGGAAACAAACAAGATGAAATGGAAAGTAAACAGAAATGGAATGATTCTGTTTTGCTCAGGGAAAGTGTATAACTTGTGCTGATTTCAGAGTGAAGGGAGAAAAATTGTTATTATAATTGTCTTGAGTCATAGACGTCACATGGATGAGGGCCAGGTGATGAGTCACTGTATCTTGCCCGTCTGTTTTTAGCTGCTGAGACACATCTCTAATTATTCTTGGGAACAATAAGAAGGAAGGAAGGAAAAGGCTTTAGCACTCTTTGTCTGAGGATACTTAGGTTCTCAAGTTAAAAGCATGCTACACCATGGGTCACTGTTGTATGCTTGAATGAAGAAAGGGTAAGTATTTCACCACTAACCATGGGGCATGTCAACCCCCTGTGTCTTGGAGCTGTTTATACACCCTCAGCCTCTTCCCACACTCCCACTCCAGTGCTGTAGTGTAGGTTACATTTGAATTTGAAGATTATAAGTCTGAGATTGTGGCATACAAATAGTAAACTACAGATAATAGTCGTATTATTTATTTTCTTAGCAAATCTATATTTCACAAGATATTTTTTTCTCCAACCTTTATCGTACATTTGTTTCTGCTCCCAACTGGACACACTGAAATGACAAGGGCACTCTCCCTGATTTCTAAAAAAGCTCCTCAGCCCCTAGCTACCTTCTTTGTATAAACAACTTGCATGCACAATGCTTTTCCTCCAGATTCTCAAGGAGCATCGTGAGGGAGTAATTAAAGCGGTCTGTTTCTCCAGCACGTTCTGTCTGTTTTTTCTTTTCATTATTAGATGTGATGACACGTTTGCCTGTGTGGCTTCCCACAGATGGCACAGAAATTTTGTGATCAAATGGTAAGAGTAAACCAACTGTCGTCTCAGATCACAGCTTTCCATGCTGCTCCCCGTGTGTAGGAATCTCTAATAAAAATGCTTGCTTCTTTTAAAGTGGTGTTACCTGGTCTGAGAAAGATTTGAGAATAAACTGGAAGACTTTGAAAAGGCAAGTGGAAAGGGAAATCAGTGGCTAGTTGTAGGCACTGTGTTATGACTCAGACAATAAAAAAAGAAACCCAAACCTGTTGCCATGGATCCGATTCCAACTCAAAGCGACCCTATAGGACAGAGTAGAACTGCCCCATAGAGTTTCCAAGGAGTGCCTGGTGGATTAACTGGTGACCTTTTGGTTAGCAGCAGTAGCATTTAACCACTATGCCACACCAGAAGAGAACTAATTAAAATAATCAGTGCCCAGGAATGTTGATTAAACAATCATGATTAAAAACTGAGTGATTAATCCTATTTTGTTTACAAAGAGGAAGAATTAAGAAAACAGATTTGGATTTTCCTTGAATTTTTATGAATTGATAAGGAAATAAAGGTGAACTATCTTGTAAAATCTTTACTTTTAAATTTACTTAAATTTTTAGTTTATCTTGTAAAATCTTTATTTTTAAATTTACTTAAATTATTCATAAGCACAAATACCTTTAAGGAAAAATTTTTTTTGTCACAAAAAAATTAAGTAGAAAAAGCCAAAAACAAACCAAACCTGCTGTCGTTGAGTCGATTCTGACTCCCAGCGACACTATAGGACAAGGTAAAAGTTCTCTGTAGGGTTTCAAGGCTGTAAATCTTTATGGAAGTAGACCGCGCATCTTTTTCCCGTGGAGTGGTTGGCGGGTTCAAACCACTGACTTTTCAGTTAGCAGTTGAGCTCTCTAACCACTGTGCCACCAGAGCTCCTTAAGTAGAAAAAGATACCCCAGAAAATGAAGGGCTTTGTTGGAGTGGCAAATTTAGCTTTCACTAAATAAAGCTGAAATATCAGTTCTGAGCTTCAGAGCTAAAGGCAGGGAGAGGGTACAAGCATGCCATCTGGAATGGAAGGAGTGTGATGGAAACTTAATGTGCCCCCTTTAACGTTTTTCTTGTGAGCGTTGGCCAGAGGGTTAAGTAAATGGAACAAGAGAGGCTAAAAGATCTGATTTAGCATGCAAGCCACAGAAAATAGTTTGGGTTAGATAGGTAATTTAGAAAAAGAGAGGAAGACAAAAGCTGCCTCTCTGAGTAGTGGAGAGAAGGGCTTTGAATGCAGGTCTTTGAACTAGTAATTAGGAGAATTCATCCAAAGTAGGGGTGGGGTCAGTAAGTGTTCACATTAGTGTCTGGGGTAGCTGTTCTAAAGTCAGAAAAATTCAAGGGCAAACATAGCCTGGAAGGGTTTTGTCCCTAAAGCATGTGACTCAGAATTATATCAGAGTAATTGATAACAACTGATGTTTAATAAAGTGGAATCAGTGCTTGAATCAAAGCATGCTGGGACCACCAATAAGCATGCTGTGCTCTAGAACGAGTCATTTAATCTGGGTCTCAGTTACCACATATGTAAAATCAAGGGCTGGATTAGATGAGCTATCTGATAGCCACTAATCCAGAGGCTCTATAAATCATTCTTGAAGTTAGATTTTAATTTTTGCACCTTTCTATCTAATTTGCTGTAAGTAGTAACTAAAATTATTAAGAAAAATTTGATATTGGGTTAAAATAACAGTAAGAATTAATTTTTAAGGTAATGGTAAATTCAAGGTAAGGTGACTTTTTAAGGTAATGTGAGGTTTCAACCCTTAGATTGAACAATGTTGGAACCCTTGCACAAAGAATCTGAGTAGACATGGTTAGCAAACACATGAGAAGATGCCCAACTTCATTAGTCATTAGGGAAATAGAAATCGAAATGACAGTGAGATACATTTCACATCCACTCGGATGGCTATCATAACAACAACAGCAGAAAGACAGATAATAACAAGCATTGGTGAGAAATTGGAACCCTCATACAATGCTGGTGGAAATGCAAAATGGTGAAGCCATTCTGGAAAACAGCTGAACAGTTTCCCAACAGATTAAACATAAAGTTACCATATGACCCAGAAATTCTACTCCAGGGTATACATCCCATGAAAATAAAACACATGTTTACACAAAATCTTGTACCTGGATATAAGTTACCATATGACCCAGAAATTCTACTCCAGGGTATACATCCCATAAAAATAAAACACATGTTTACACAAAATCTTGTACATGGATATTTATAGCAGTATTATTCATAATAGCCAAAAAGTGGAAACAATCTAAATGTCTATCAACGGATAAAGCATAAAAAAAATCCAGTATATCCTTAAAACAGAATACTATTCAGCAATAAAAAGGAATGGAATACTTACAGGTGCTGCAACATGGGTAAATCTTGAAAACGTTATGCTAAGCAAAAGAAACTAGTCACCAAAGATGACATATTCACATATCGTATGATTCCATTTATATGAAATGTCTATAATAGGCAGAGCCCTGGGGCTGAAGCAGGCAAATCTATAGATCTTAGGGCTGGGGAGGAGGGCTTAGAGGGAAATGGAGAATGACTGCTAGTAAGTATGAGCTTTCTTTGTTGAGTGATAAAATGTTTTAAAATGAATTGTGGTGATGTAAGTAATACACCAAAAATAATTGAATTGTACTCTTTAAATGGGTGAATTGTGTGGTATGTGAATTGTGTCTCAATAGAGCTCCCACACACAAACTATGAGAAATATACGAGACATTATATCTGAAATATTTTAATTCAAATTTAAAGTGTTATTAATTTAATAAAACAATGCAAGTGATACACTTTTCTAGCCAAACATATAAAATGAAATTAGGAATGTAGGAAATTATAAAGATTATTTAGCCAGATCAAAGATAAGACTCCCAACACATTCCTCCCCCCCCTCAAAAAAAAAACAATTCAACACAATTCATATCTTGGTACCATAAAATAATAGTGGTATTGAGAATTCAAGTTTTACCTAGATGAATTTTTATTTGGAGGTTAGGAAAAAACTCATCAAAAAAAGATTAAACCTCTTTGTCAGGGTCTGATTTAGTTCTTCTATTTATACTGTCCCTTATGGGTTACCAAGGAGCCCTGGTGGTGCAGTGTTTAAAGCTGTTGGCTGCTAACTGAAAGGTTGATGGTTCAAACTCACCAGCCACTCAGTGGAAAAAAGATATAGCAGTCTGCTTCCATTAAGGTTTACAGCTTTGGAAACCCCATGAAGCAGTTCTACTCTGTCTATAATAAAGGTGGGTTGCCTAAGAGTTATGTCACCATGGACTGAGATAGAATAAAAAGACACAACTGAATGAGTGTCCAAATGAACAATTGGCTTAAAGCTTTTTATCTTTCACTTTTGGTGTTCCTTATAATGGTGTCCACCATGAACACAAATATATTGTAAGAAAAAATCCCCTGTGGATTAGCAGGGTTTTTTTTTAAATTGTTTAATTGAAAGATACTAAGGGTTGGGGGAGGGGAGATATTATTTGGTCAATGCCCCTAATTTCCTGGGGGTGAGGTTCTTAAGGCAGTCTCCTCCTAATGCAGTGTTTCTTAGAGACATCCACCTGGCCTCACCCTTTTCTCCTTATCTTCCTTTTTACCGCTTCTCTCTACCTTCTGCTCTGGACTGAAGATGGTGGAGGCTTTTCCTCAATTGAACCTCCCACAGCAGTATGAAACACATTTTTAATAAAATGCCTTTTCAACAAGATTGGACTTTATCATTAAGATTATTTACCATTTTTTCAGAAAGAACACTGATCTGGAATGATAATGCTGATAGCAGTGTAACAGTGATCATAATTAATTTCCACATATTGAATGCTTACTAAAAAAAAAAAAACCACTAGGTATTCTGCTAAGTGCTCTTTATCCATTATCTCACCTTATCCCCTCAACTAGCTTATGACGTAGGTACTAGTACTGTCTTTATTCGACACACTGGGAAACCAAGGATCAGAGAGGTTAAGTGTTTAGCTCAAGGTTTTGTAGCTACTTGGGATCATGATTGGGGTTTGAGCCTAGTCACCCAAAGTGGGTGATTTTAGCTACCTGGTGACAGGGGTTCTAGTTTATGGATTTTCTACTATGGTATAACGGTCACTTGAGTCATTTTGGGCTTTCATGTCATCAATTGTACAATTCTGAGATTAGATGGCTGGATGAGTATGTCACAATCCAAAAACTGGGCATGTGTTTAGGTTACAAATATTTCTTGTTGTTAACATGCAAAATATTTTTAAAAATTTTGGAGTAGTTTTACACATTTTTTTTTCTTAATCAAAAGAGTTTTGCAAAAATCTGGATTTCCAGATTTTCTTAAAAAATCAAAATTGATGATCCTGGACCTGCAATCCAACTTGGCAATGATTGACTGTAGCTGAGTAGGGCACTCTCCAATTCACCATTGTCCTTGTCTCAGAGTCTCACTCATTTAGGTTATTTCCCTGATCCCTGCAGGCACCTGAGTTTTGGCTCCAGGATTACATGATTCTTAATGTCTACCTGGTCTTCCATTCAATGATTCTATATCCATGCTATAAGTTTATTCTTTCAGGAAAGTAACTTTTCTGTTATCAAACATAGCCCCAGTATGTAATGACTGAGAATCTCTTTGGAAGTTCACAATATAAACTTACAGAACTAGAAATAAAATATATCCCAAATTCCTTTTTGAGGACATAGGAGAACTGCATTATGCTAGTTTCTGCCAAGCATTCTTAATGACAGATCACACAAAAAAGAGTTTGCAGTATCTTCAAGGGAAAGATTAGTCCAAAGGACTAATGGAGCACATCTACCATGGCCTACATCAGACTGAGTCCAGGACAATTACATGGTGCCTGGCTACTACCACTGACTGCTGTGACAGAGACGACAATAGAAGGTCCCAGACAGAGCTGGAGAAAAATGTAGAACAAAATTCTAATTCAAAAAGAAAGACCAGACTTGCTGGCCTGACAGACACTGGAGAAACCCTGAGAGTATGGGCCCCAGACACCCTTTCAGCTCGGTAATGAAGTTACTCCCAAAACCAGACTAAAGGGGCACACGAGCCCTGGGGCAGGGACTGGAAGGCAGGAGGGAACAGGAAAGCTGGTAATAGGGAACCCAAGGTTGAGAAGGGAGAGTATTGACACGTCGTGGGGTTGGTAACCAACGTCATGGAACTATGTGTGTACTGTTTAATGAGAAACTAGTTTGTTCTGTAAACCAGCTAAAGTACAAAAAAAAAAAAAGTTATACAGTATCTTAATGGCCACATGATATTAAAGTGAAATGACTGTAAAAGACAGCTCTTTCTTGTAAGTATACGTCTATTTTCTCATGAGCAGTGGATGAACGACATGCTGCACCCGAATAATGGAATTGGTTATTTGTTTTCTAATTGGTGCTTTAATGAAAATGAGTTTTTCTCATCGGCTCTAAAGGAGGCTGTTTGTGAGGTTACTTGTGGATGACGTGATAGGATTTGTTTCTTATTTTATAAATACTTTATAATTTCATAATATTGTAACATTTTCCCTTCCAGCATCAATTTGAATGTGATGTCCATTTTCTTTTTGTTTATTTAAGCTGGAAAATTGACTTCTGTAGCCATGCATTCATTTTGTACGTATTTTCCCCTAGCAGGAGATAAACAAAATTAAATTTTAAAAAATTGCATCAGGCCAAAGCACATGACACAGTGGTCTTGTTTCCATCACACGCAGAAGCAAACAGCTTATTTTAATAATCAAATACGTTTCCTAAGGGTCTTGTTAAATTGCTGAATGTAAATTGCTATTGGAATTGACTATTAAAGATCTTGGTAGAGTAGGTTAAACATCTGTTCAATTTATTGCAATTTTATTTGTACTTCAGCTATAACTGGGGCAATTAAGCCAATCAGAGCAGACAAATCAAATCTAACTTACACTCTAATGGACTAAAAATGAATGAATAAACACTGCACTCCTAGATCCAAATGATTAAACATATCTCTAAGGATTTTTTTTTCTATTTCAGTATACAAAAATGGTGATGTTTATACTATAATTAACCACTTGAAAATGATGTAAATAAATTTGAGCATCTCTTTATTTTTTGTTTATATAAAATAGCTGAACAAAATTAAAAAATGTAATGAATTAGAATCTTTTTTAACTTAGACAAGCTTACTTATAAAATCATTCTTTTCTTTAAATTCAGGTGAATGGTTTCTCTGAATGCTGGAATTTAAATGGAACATAGAAACTAATTTTTTTAAATAAAATTTTCTATATTTATTTTTTGCCTTCGTCATGGACTGCAATAAGGAAGATTAATCACGGATTTAGTTTTGTGAGTTAAGACTTTATTTATCTTTGTAGTACCGGTACAATTTAGAAATGACAACTTGACAATGAAGAAATGTAACATTTAGTACAGTATCTAGGTTGAACAATCTAACATCCATCTTATTAGGGGCCCAGTGTCACTAACACTGCCGTGGAACTGTAAACAAGAGCATGCATAACAAAATACAGGTTGAGTGTTCCAAAGTGGATACTATGTTTGGATGGAGATCCAGACTAACCTCACATCAACGTCCTTGAAACTGCTACCATTTCAATTCGGCACATACCAAATAAAATACCATGTATTACGTGCAGTAGATTAGACACTGATTGAATAATTACTACGCAATGATATGTCAGGCAAAGTGGTAGGCTATTTTGCTTATCTTATTTCATAAGCTACAATTTCCTCTATTTGGGGCGATAACAATAGAGCTGATATCATATCTTGTCTAGTTTTTGGAAAGTATACATTTCAACCTTCTCAAAGTGGCCCTTCAGGAAGCTTACTGGTAGTATTTGCATAATTTAATTGGCCATCAGAGAGCTTGGCAGAGACCATAATGTTCATCCCTCTGCTTACAATGTCCGATGAAAGCAAGCTGGGAGAGGTCTATTTCTGCAAAGGAAAGATCTAGCAATTACCTTTGGCCACATGTCTTAGAACACATTGAGTTTGGCTCATCTCAACTAAAACTCACCAAACTAAAAGCCACAGCCATGCTAGGCCTCCACCAATGCACTCTGTGTGTGCACGTCTCTCCTCCGAGATGTGCCCTTTGTTGTACTCAGAAAACCTTTGCACACCGTACTCACCACTTTTCTCTGTCACTTAATCTCTGTTACCTGATTTCCATACCTGTAAATGAAGTAATAATTATCCACCGAGAAGCTGCTGTAAGCAGAGTAGTGTGCTGGGTCCTGTGGCCTCAGGGAATACATTTTTATTAGGTCTGAATAAATTCCTCCACCCCTGCTACTTCCTCTCTCTCTCTCCCCTTCTTCCTTCCTCCCTCACTCTCCCCCTTTCCTTTCCCGTCTTACTTCCACAAATTTTCTGAGGGCCAAGTACTAGTCAAAAACAAACAAAAAAAAGTACTAGTCAGATCCTAGGACTATGATGGTAAGCAAGAAAGACATGTTATCTGACCTTATGAAGCTAGGAAGGGAAAAAGCATTCATCAAATCTTCATACAACAAGTGTAAAAACAAAACCTTGATAACATTACAAAGGTGAAATCAAGATACAAAGAAAACACATAACACAGGCTTTTTGCCTGGTTAGGTTAGGGAAGGCTCTCTGAAAAGTTACCTATTGGGCTGAGATAAAAGATGAATTGGAATTAAGACAGTAAGAGGATTATAGACAGAGGAGACAAAAAAAAAAAAAAAAAACAGGCATGTGCAAATGTCCTGAAATTAGATGGAATATGGTGCTTAAGAGAGACTGAAAGAAAACCAGAACTGAGAAAGCCAGCAGGAGAGTGTGTGAGCTGGAGCCTCTCAGAGAGGTAGGGAGGGGCCTGAGTGTGGTCTTGTAAACCATATTAAAAGTTGTGTTTATCTTTAAAGAACTATAAGGCCGCTGAAGAGAAAAACAAACCCACTGCTGTCAAGTCGATCCCGACTCATAGTGACCCTATAGGACAGAGTAGAACTGCCCCATAGGGTTTCCAAGAAGCACCTGGCGGATTTGAAATACCAACCTTTTGGTAGGCCACCATAGCTCTTAGCCACTACGCCACCTGAGCAGGGGTGAAAACATCACTGCAGGGAAGAGAGTGAATTGAAGATGATCAAGACAGGCTATTGGTTGGTCAGTTGGAAGAAGATTGTAGGCTCCAGTTGAGAGGTGATGCTAGCTTAGATTAGGATGGTGGTAGTAATTTATAGAAGTGGACAGGTTTGAGAGGCACAGGGGTCTGTGTCAGCTTTGAATTTTTTTTGTTTCAGGCACTTTATGTTAACTATTTATTTTTAAATTATCCTCAATAAATAATAAACTTCCCAAATGCAAGACTCCTTTTTCTTCCTCTTCCGCTTTCTCCAGCTATATCATCTCTTGCTGTCGTATTCTCCATACATTGGAACTGAATTAATTTAACTTAGAGAATTAAAAAAACAAAAGCCTAAAGCAAACCTTTCTGCTCTGATGTTTTTCAGCATCAATTCTAGCTGAACGTTGGAATTTCAGCTGAATAGTGCTTTTTTTTTTTTCCTGGTGGAAGTGGAGCAGCTAGGGAGCCTTGAGAGACAGAGATATGACAACCTGAAGTCATTTTGAAATATGGGCAAGACATCTTTACCTTTATAAAACCAAAAAACCCATTGCCATTGAGTCAATTCCTACTCATAGCGACCCTCTAGAACAGAGTAAAACTGCCCCATATGGTTTCCAAGGAGCACCTGATGGATTTGACTGCTGATCTTTTGGTTAGCAGCTGTAGCTCTTAACCACTACACCACTACGGTTTCCTTACCTTTATAAAGCCCTGTTTGAAATCTGGCTATTACAAATCCTGATTAAGTCCCATGATGTGTTCCAAGCAAATGAGACCACTTTTTAAAAAGTGAAAGCATCATCTCACCAGGAAAGGAGCCGTGTGCAAGAGGAGGGCGTGTAAATGGAGACCAGCCACCAGCCCTTTCAGAAGCTCCGTGATATAACCAGCCCCACTAGACTGCCTCATCTGTGCTGGAAATTTTTAAATAGAGAAATATAATCCTATCCCATTAGCATAGCAACAAGTATGTTCTCTGCATAATACACTTGGTTCCAGAGCAGTATTCAGCTCTCTTTTGCATGCCCTTTTGTCTCACCTTTTATTGCCTTTCCATTGAAATCCTAACAGAAAGTCAGCCTTTGAAAGAACCCCCGCTGACTTTTTGGCTGCTGGTTGGCAACAGAGGAGAATAAAAGGACAGGAATATACATTTGTAAAGTTCCATTTGCTTATCTTACTTAGGGACAGCATTTTATCCTTTCAAGCTCATCTCCTAGCCACTGTAATTAGGCCATTCCAGAAACAGTCTTGCTGCTGTCTTGACATCACAGTAGCATTGTGATAAGCTTGAACAGTTACCAATTCATTTGTCTGGCAAGACATTGCAGCCTACCCAAGGAGTTCACTGTATCTTGCTGGATGCCATTTGTTCCCAGAAAAGAAATAGAAATATTTTTGTGACAATGTACACAGAAGTCATTCAGGAGCAGGTGTACGGTGTCAAAACTTTTGTCTTCAAACCTAGCAACAAGTGTTCTCATATTGAATCATGCATAAATGGCATGGAGTTCATTCCTTGATGAGCAGACAAAAGACAATCAGAAAAAAGAAAGGGGAAAAAGAGAGGTACATGGACAAAGGGAGGGGACAAGAAAAGCAAAAGGGAGAGGAACACTCTGAGTTGTAAGCTTCCTGGGGTCCAGATTCATCTTTTCATTACGCTTCTTATCTTAAAGATAATAGTGCATATGGTCATGTCAGTGATACTGTGACCAGGAGGAACTCATCCCAGTTGAGCATCAGTGATTTGCCAGTCAGAGCAAAACCTTCCATCAGGCAGGAGAAGCAAGGAGAATCAGTTTCTCTGTACATGGAGGAATCTTGAATGCAACAAAGCCAGAATTATCTGCCACTATGCAATTGACTCGAGGGCACTGGGTTTGGTTTTTTTTTATGCCACTTCCAGGACCCTGGTGGTACAGTGGTTAAAGTCTCAGCTGCTAACCAAAAGGTCAATAGTTCGAATCCACCACCTGCTCCTTGAAACCCTATGGGGCAGTTCTACTCTGTCCTGTAGGATCACTATAGTCAGAATCAACTCGATAGCAATGGGTTTGGTTTTCTTGTATGTCACTTCCAGAGCCTTTTCACTTAGTTGGAGCAGGATCTTCCAAGAGGACTTTCTGTGATGACAGAAATGTTCTATTCTCTGCCATCTACATACTTGAGGAACTAAATTTTTTGTTTCAATTTTAATAGCTACATGTGACTGGTGACTACTGTAGTGGGCCGTGTGGTGAATGGCTGATGTTGCCTACTGCCGGTATTCTTGTACTGACATAGCCTAAGAGAGGAAAGTACAACAACCCCCCGAATTAGAGAATTTTCTTCATTAAGTCAGTTCTCTGAAATGAACCTCAAATCCTCAGCTAGAGAAAAATGAGTCTGAGAGACGGAAGGAACACAAGCCTTTGCACTAATGCCATGTCTCTTACTCTTCAGGTCTTCTCTTCAGACTTTACCTTTCCTATTCTAGATCTAGTCATTGCAAATATTTCTAGCATTTCTGTGGAAGGAGCAAGAATGTCTTTGCTTTTGTTTAGTACATGCAGGACTAGCACAGTACCAAGCCAATAAAAGATGCTTAATAAATAGATTCCATGGTTGTCCTAAAAAGGAGTCTTCAGAATTTCTGGTAATGTATTGACCATTTTTATTATGAGGCATGATTTCCTGATGTGCGGGTGTGAGAAATAATATTTTTCCTTCTGGTTGCAATTGTTTGATTGCTTTTGGCAACATTTTTCCTTGTACCTAAGACCCTTCACTTGAATCATAAACAGGGCTACCTATGCTCTTTAGGAAACTTTTCACTGACTCATTGAGGCGTTACCGATTAGAATATTAGATATCCTGGGGCAGCTCTTGCCCCCTGGTCCTTGTGCTGCTCCTGTGTACATCAGTAGAATTGGCATGTAGGCAAAGGGAGGAGGCCCAGTGATTCCACCGCAGCTGCTAAAACAGAAGGGCCAACACAAAGCTGAGCCACTAATTGGCAATGGAATAAACTAAAGAAATCTTGGTTCAAATGGCAGCTGTATTTTTTAAAGAGAAGATTTCAGTTGAAATGCCAAAGGAGACAGTTAGCCAAAACATTTGTCTATGGAAATGTCTCTCCTCAATTTTATTCAGATTTACAGCTGGGTGCTAAGTGAAGCATTTCTTGAGAACACATGTCATGGTATAAACCAAGATGTTTATTTTCCTAAGTAGCAGATCATACTGAACTCACAACAAATAGTTCAATTAGCATGATTACTAATAGGCTGATTAACTCAGCCTACAAGCAATGAAATAGGATATTTAGAACTGAGTTGGTAGGAAGGCCCTATCAACAGTCTTGGGTCGTTTAGCTGGGCAAGGCAGCTGAAGCAGGTTTCCAGCTTTTATGAAACATCAGGGTGAGAAAGGGTCAGATCAAGAACGTGTGTGCATGCTTTGTGACACTGCTACTTCCTTAATATGCTGTCCATGATATTGTTGCCTGACTCTCACGCAAGGGCTAAGTTCTACATCCTCTTTGAATTTAATGTCAGAAAAATGTACTCCTCTCCTGGTGAGCTAATATGCTCCCCTGCATCAGAAGACAGAAGCTATACGTCTGATCTTAGTGTCTCTTTTGCCTCAGATTCCTGGAAACTCACAGCTGAGTTCACTGTTCTCATTACTTGTCCTGCATTAATTGTCCTTGGCTTCTATTTCCCCCCACACCCACCTAGTTAAGAACAGTTTCCAAGGATACTGGCTGTCAGCGGGAATTTCAACTCTCTCCTTTCTAGCTGAGTGATCTTGAACAAGTCACTTCTTATTGAGTTCTAATTTACTATTCTGTAAATTGGGGTAATAATTCCTAATTTCATAAGCACTTTGCCATAGCACTGACTCATAGTAAACACTCAAAATGGTAATTTTTGAATTAGAATTTTAAAAATTATTGTGTCTTGGGTGAAAGTTTACATAGCAAATTAGTTTCCCATTTGATAGTTTCTATGTAAAGTGTTCCATGACACTGGTTGCGTTCCTCACAATGTGTTAGCACTCTCCTCCTTTCCTCCCTGGGTTCCCTGTTTCCTTTCATCTGGATTTTCTACCCCTTCCTGCCTTCTCTTCTTTGCTTTTGGACAATGTTGTCCTTTTGATCTGGTATAATTGGTTGTTCTAAGGAACACATTCCTCTTGGGTGTTACTGTTAATTTTGTGGGCCTGTCTATTATTTCGCTGAAAGGTGGTCACAGAAAATGGCTTCAGCTCCAGGTCAAAAGCGTGTCTTAGGACCATAGCCTTGGGGGTTCCTCTAGTCTTTGTCAGACCAGTAAGTCTGACCTTTTTTGTGAATTTGATCTTTTGTTCTGCATTTTTCTCCTGTTCTGTCCAGTACTTTCTGTTGTGATCTCAGTCAGAGAGGTTGGTAGTGGTAGTTGGGCACCATCTAGTTCTTCTAGTCTTGGGGTCATGTAAGCTGAACTAATAGCTCCCTTGAGCCTTTGGTTTGCTTTTCTCTGCTTTGCTCAAGATGGGAAGAGACCAATAGCTGTATCTTAGATGGCCACTCCCACACACTACTCACCAAAGTAGGTTGCAGAACATTATTTTTATGAACTATGTTGTGCCAATTGACATAGATGTCCCCCGAGTCTATGGCTCTTTGCCTTCGGGCCTAGGAACTTTGTCCGTTGAGGTGTCTGGTTATGTCTAAGAAGTTTCCATGACTGTGCCCCTGTGTGCTCTATTGTCTATATTTATATACATGCAGCATCTACACTTATGTATGTAGAAATACCCATCACCAAACTTGTATCTGCAGCTGAGTGTGCTCCCTTATACTCTACCACACCTCTTTAGCATACCTATCTACCTATGTATCCATTTATAAATTATTGTTAATACTATTGTTGCAGAACTGTCTATATTATAGTAACTGCTGTAGTTGTCCTTCATTCTTGCATTCCTCTCAGTGTATTCCTCTGTCTCAGTAATATTGTGCTGACTTTCCCCATATTGTGTATTGCCTTTCCCTTTATCAATGTTAACACATATCTTCTATCCAGTATGTGATTTTTCCTCTCTCCCCCTCCCATCCCTGTTGTTGTTGTTGTGTGCCATCGAGTTGATTCCGACTCGTAGCGACCCTATAGGGACTGCCTGTTCTACTCCGTCCTATAGGGTCACTATGAGGAGGAGCAACTGGTGGATTTGAATTGCTGACCTTTTAGTTAGTAGCCTGAGCACTTAACCACTTCATCACCAGGGCTTCTCCTGTGTGTGAACCTTTTCTTGTTTTTTTTAAAATATTGGTCTCATACAGTATTTGTCCTTTCATGACTGACGTATTTCACTCAGTAGAAAGTCCTTCGAATTGATCCATGTTGTGAGATGTTTCTCAAATTCGTTGTTATTCTTTACTGTTGTGTAGTATTACATTAAGTGTACGTACCACAGTTTGTTTATCCATTCATCCATTGATGGGTGCTTTAGTTGTTTCCATCTTTATGCCATTGTGAATAATGCTGCAATGAATATGGGTGTGCATATGTCTATTTGTGTCACAACTCATTTCTTTAGGGTATATACCTAGGAGTGGGATTGCTAGGTTATATGGTATTTCTATTTCTAGCATTTTGAGGAAGTGCCATAACTTTTTCCACAGTTGTACCTTTTTATATTCCCACTAGCAGTGTATAAGAGTTCTAATCTCCCCACAACCTTGTCAAAATTTGTTATTTTCTGGTTTTTTGATTAGTGCCATTATTGTCAGGGTAAGATGGTACTTCATTGTAGCTTCGATGTACATTTCTTAATGGCTAATAATTGCAAGTGTTTCTTCATGTATTTGTTAGCCACCTGAATGTGTTCTTTGGTGAAGTGTCTGTTCATATTCTTTGCCCATTTTTTAACTGGGTTGCTTGTCTTTTTGTTGTTGAGGTATGGCAATTTTCTATAAAATTTAGAGATTAGACCCTCATTGGACATGTCATAGGCAATTTTTTTTTTTTTTCCCAGTCTGTAGGCTCTCTTTTTACTCTTTTAGAGAAGACTTCTGATGATCATAAGTGCTTGATTTTTAGGAGGTCTCATTTATCTAGTTCCTCTTCTGCTGTTTGTGCATTTTTAGTTACATTTGGTATTCCATTTATGCCATATATTAGGGCCCCTAGCATTGTCCCTATTTTTTCTTCCATGATCTTTATAATTTCAAGTTTTATGTTTAGGCCTTTGATCCATTTTGAGTTAGTTTTTGTGTATGGTGTGAGGTAAGGGTCCTCCTTCATTTTTCTATAGCTAGACCTCCAGTTTTGCCAGCATCATTTGTTAAAGAGACTGTCTCTTCCCCATTTAATGGACTTTGTCTTGTTCCCATTCTCAAGGGGAGCACTTTCAGCCTCTCTCCATTGAGAATAATGTTCGGTGTTGGTTTTGTATAAATGCTTTTTATTGTATTGAAGAATATACCTTCTATTCGTATTTTGCTGAGAGTTTCATCGGCAATGAATTCTGGACTTTATCAAATGCCTTTTCAGTGTCGGTTGAGATGATCATGTGATTCTTTTGTTTTATTTATGTGGTGGATTATGTTGATTGATTTTCTAATGTTGATCCATCCTCGCATATCTGATATGAATCACACTTGGTTGTGATCAATTATTTTTTTGATATGCTATTAAATTCTATTGGCTGGAATTTTGTTAAGAATATTCGTGTCTGTCTCATGATGGATATTGATCTGTAATTTTCTTTTTTTTTTTTTTGTGATCCCTTTCCCTGGCTTTGGCATCAGGATTACACTGCCTTCATAGAATGAATTTGGGAGTATTTTTTCCTTTTTTGTACTCTAAAATACTTTGAGTACTATTGGTGTGAGTTTGTGTAGTATTGGTGTGAGCTTTTCTCTGAATGTTTGGTAGAATCCTTCAGTGAAGCTATCTGGGCCAGGGCTTATTTTTTGTTGGGAACTTTTTTTTTTTCTTTTTAACCTTTTCAATCTCTTCTTTTGTTATGGGTCTGTTAGTTTTTTCCACTTCGGTTTGTGCTAGTTTAGGTAGGTAGTGTGTTTCTAGAAATTCATTCATTTCCTCCAGGTTTTCAAATATGTTGGTGTACAATTTTTCACAGTATTCCGTTATGATCCTTTTAATTTCAGTTGGTTCTGTTGTAATGTCACCCATTTCATTTCTTATTTGGGTTGCTTGCTTCCTCTCTTGCTTTTCTTTTGTCAGTTTGGCAATGTTTTTTCAATTTTAGTCTGTAGCTTTTTCTTTTTAATAATTTTTATTGTGCTTTAAGTGAAATTTTACAACTCAAGTCAGTCTCTCACATATAAACTTATACACACCTTACTACATACTCCCACTTACTCTCCCCCTAATAAGTCATCCTGCTCCCTCCTTCCAGTCTTTCCTTTCATGACCGTTTTGCCAGTTTCTAACCCCCTCTACCCTTCCATCTCCCCCCTAGACAGGAGAAGCCAACATAGTCTCAAGTGTCCACCTGATACAAGTAGCTCACTCTTCATCAGCATCTCTCTCCAACCCATTGTCCAGTCCAATCCATGTCTGATGAGTTGGCTTCTGGAATGGTTCCTGTCCTGGGCCAACAGAAGGTTTGGGGACCATGACAGCTGGGATTCTTCTAGTCTTAGACCATTAAGTCTGGTCTTTTTATGAGAATTTGGGGTCTGCATCCCACTGTTCTCCTGCTCCCTCAGGGGTTCTCTATTGTGCTCCTTGTCAAAAATTCATCAGTTGTGGCCAGGCACCATCCAGTTCTTCTGGTCTCAGGATGATGTAAGTCTCTAGTTCATGTGGCCCTTTCTGTCTCTTGGGCTCATAGTTATTGCGTGACCTTGGTATTCTTCATTCTCCTTTGATCCAGGTGGATTGAGACCAATTGATGCATCTTAGATGGCTGCTTGTTAGCATTTAAGACCCCAGATGCCACACTTCAAAGTGGGATGCAGAATGTTTTCTTAATAGAATTTATTTTGCCAATTGACTCTGGTGTCCCCCGAAGCCATAGACCCCAAACCTCTGCCCTTGCTCCTCTGGCCTTCGAAGCATTCAGTTTATTCAGGGAACTTCTTTGCTTTTGGTCCAGTACAGTTGAGCTGACCTTCCCTGTATTGAGTGTTGTCCTTCCCTTCACCTAAAGTAGTTCTTATTTATTATCTAATCCGAAAATAACCCTCTCCCACCCTTCTTCCCCCATCTTGTAACCACAAAAGAATATGTTCTTCTCAGTTTAAACTATTTCTCAAGATCTTATAATAGTGGTATTATACAATATTTGTCCTTTTGCATCTGACTAATTTCACTCAGCATAATGCCTTCCAGGTTCCTCCATATTTTGAAATGTTTCACAAGTTCATCATTGTTCTTTATCGATGCGTAGTATTCCATTGTGTGAATATACCATAATTTATTTTTCCATTCATCCATTGATGGACACCTTGGTTGCTTCCAGCATTTTGCTATTGTAAACAGTGCTGCATTAAACATGGGTGTGTATATATCTGTTCATGTAAAGGCTCTTATTTCTCTAGGATATATTCGGAGGAGTGGGATTTCTGGGTTGTATGGTAGTTCTATTTCTAACTTTTTAAGGAAATGCCAGATCAATTTCCAAAGTAGTTGTACCATTTTATATTCCTACCAGCAGTGTATAAGAGTTCCAATCTCTCCATAGCCTCTCCAACATTTATTATTTTCTGTTTTTTGGATTAATGCCAGACTTGTTGGAGTGAGATGGACTCTCATCGTAGTTTTAATTTGCATTTCTTTAATGGCTAATGATTGAGAGCATTTTCTCATGTATCTGTTAGCCGCCTGAATATCTTCTTTAGTGAAGTGTGCATTCATATCCTCTGCCCACTTCTTGATTGGGTTGTTTGTCTTTTTGTGGTTGAGTTTTAACAGAATCATATAGATTTTAGAGATCAGGTGCTGGTTGGAGATGTCATAGCTGAAAATTTTTTCCCAGTCTGTAGGTGGCCTTTTTACTCTTTTGGTGAAGTCTTTAGATGAGCATAGGTGTTTGATTTTTAGGAGCTCCCAGTTATCTGGTTTCTCTTCATCATTTTTAATAATGTTTTGTATTCTGTTTATGCCTTGTATTACGGCTCCTAACATTGTCCCTATCTTTTCTTCCATGATCTTTATTGTTTTAGTCTTTATGTTTAGGTCTTTGATCCATTTAGAGTTAGTTTTTGTGCATGGTGTGAGGTATGGGTCCTGTTTCATTTTTTTGCAAATGGATATCCAGTTATGCCAGCACCATTTATTAAAAAGGCTATCTTTCCCCCAATTACCTGACACTGGGCCTTTGTCAAATATCAGCTGCTCATATATGGATGGGTTTATATCTGGGTTCTCAATTCTGTTCCATTGGCCTATGTGCCTGTTGTTGTACCAGTACCAGTCTGTTTTGACTACTGTGGCTGTATAAAAAAAAAAAAATTTTTTTTTTTTTTTTTTGTGGCTGTATAATATGTTCTAAAATCAGGTAGAGTGAGGCCTCCCACTCTGTTCTTTTTCAGTAATGCTTCACTTATCCGGGGTTTCTTTCCCTTCCATATGAAGTTGGTGACTTGTTTCTCCATCACATTAAAAAATGTCTTCGGAATTTGGATCGGAAGTGCATTGTATATATAGATGGCTTCTGGTAGAATAGATATTTTTACTATACTAAGTCTTCCTATCCATGAGCAAGGTATGTTTTTCCACTTATGTAGGTCCCTTTTAGTTTCTTGCACTAGTACTTTGTAGTTTTCTTTGTATAGGTCTTTTACATCTTTGTAAGATTTATTCCTAAGTATTTTATCTTCTTGGGGGCTACTGTGAATGGTATTGATTTGATGATTTCCTCTTCAATGTTTTTTTTGTTGATGTGGAGGAATCCAAGTGATTTTTGTATGTTTATCTTGTAACCCGAAAGTCTGCCGAACTCTTCTATTAGTTTCAGTAGTTTTCTGGAGGATTTCTTAGGTTTTCTGTGTATAAGATCATGTCATCTGCAAATAGAGATACTTTTACTTCTTCCTTATTAATCTGGATGCTCTTTATTTCTTTATCTAGCCTAATTGCTCTGGCTAGGACCTCCAACACAATGTTAAATTACAGTGGTGATAAAAGGGTATCCTTGTCTGGTTCCCGATCTCAGTGGGAATGCTTTCAGGCTCTCTCTATTTAGGGTGATGTTGGCTGTTGGCTTTGTATAAATGCCCTTTATTATGTTGAGGAATTTTCCTTCTATTCATATTTTGCTGAGAGTTTTTATCATGAATGGGTGTTGAGCCTTGTCAAATGCCTTTTCTGCATCAATTGATAAAATCATGTGATTCTTGTCTTTTGTTTTATTTATGTGGTGGATTACATTAATTGTTTTTCTAATGTTGAACCATCCCTGCATACCTGTTATGAATCCCACTTGGTCATGGTGAATTATTTTTTTGATATGTTGTTGAATTCTCTTGGCTAGAATTTTGTTGAGGATTTTTGCATCTACATTCATGAGGGATATAGGTCTCTAATTTTCTTTTCTTGTGGTGTCTTTACCTGGTTTTGGTATGAGGGATATGGTGGCTTCATAGAATGAGTTTGGGAGTATTCCATCCTTTTGTATGTTCTGAATTACCTTTAGTAGTAGTGGAGTTAACTCTTCTCTGAAAGTTTGGTAGAGCTCCGCAGTGAAGCTGTCTGGACCAGGGCTTTTTTTGGGGGGGGAGTTTTTTGTTACCTTTTCAATGTCTTCTTTTGTTATGGGTCTATTTAGTTGCTCTTCCTCTGTTTGTGTTAGTTTAGGTAGGTAGTGTGTTTCTAGGAATTCATCCATTTCCTCTAGGTTTTCAAATTTGTTAGAGTACAGTTTTTCATAGTAATCTGATATGATTCTTTTAATTTCCATTGGGTCTGTTGTAATATCGCCCATCTCGTTTCTTATTCGGGTTATTCGCTTCCTCTCCTGTTTTTCTTTTGTCAGTTTGGCCAGTGGTTTATCAATTTTGTTGATTTTTTTAAAAAACCAAATTTTGGTCTTATTAATTCTTTCAATTGGTTTTTTTGTTTTCTATTCATTTAGTTCAGGTCTAATTTTTCTTAATCGTTTTCTTTTGGTAACTGTGCTTTTCTTTTATTGCTCTCTTTCTGTTTCTTCAAGTTGTAGGGATAATTCTTTGATTTTTGGCCCTTTCTTCTTTTTGTATGTGTGCATCTATTGATATAAATTGGCCTCTGAGCACCATTTTTGCTCTGTCCCAAAGGTTCTGATAGGAAGTGTTTTCATTCTCATTGGATTCTATGAATTTCTTTATTCCATCCTTAATGTCTTCTGTAATCTAGTCTTTTTTGAGCAGCGTATTGTTCACTTTCCAAGTGTTTGATTTCTTTTCCCTGCTTTTCCTGTTATTGATTTCCGCTTTTATGGCCTTATAGTCAGAGAAGATGCTTTGTAATATTTCAATGTTTTGGATTCTGCTGAGGCTTGCTTTATGACCTAATATGTGGCTTATTCTAGAGAAAGGTCCATGTGCACTAGAAAAGAAAGTGTGCTTGGTTGCTGTTGGGTGGAGTGTTCTGTATATATCTAAGAGGTCAAGTTGGTTGATTGTGGCATTTAGATCTTCTGTGTCTTTATTGAGCTTCTTTCTGGATGTCCTGTCCTTCACCGAAAGTGGTGTGTTGATGTCTCCTACTATTATTGTGGAGCTGTCTATCTCACTTTTCAATGCTGATTGAGTTTGTTTTATGTATCTTGCACCCCTGTCATTGGGTGTGTAAATATTTAATATGGTTATATCTTCTTGGTATATTGTCCCTTTATTCGTTATATAGTGTCCTTCCTTATCCTTTATGAAGGATTTAACTTTAAAGTCTATTTTGTCAGAAATTAACATTGCCATTCCTGCTCTTTTTTGATTGTTGTTTGCTTGATATATTTTTTTCCATCCTTTGAGTTTTAGTTTGTTTGTGTCTCTAAGTCTAAGGTGTGTCTCTTGTAGGCAGCATATAGACAGATCTTGTTTTTTAATCCATTCTGCCTCTCTCTGTCTCTTTATTGGTGCGTTTAGTCCATTTACTTTCAGGGTAATTATGGATAGGTACGAATTTAGTGCTATCATTTTGATGTCTTTTTTTGTGTGTTGTTGACAGTTTCTTTTTCCCACTTAATTTTATGTGCTGAGTAGATTACCTTTATGTATTGTCCTTTCCTCATATTTGTTGTTGTTGATTTTGTTTCTGCTGAATCTCTATTTTTTTCTCGTATTTTATTTTGGTGAGTACAATAGTTTTTCTCCTTTGTGGTTACCTTATTATTTACCTCTATTTTTCTAAATTTAAACCTAACTTTTATTTCTTCATATTGCCGTATCTTCCTCTCCACATGGAAAGTATATGATTACATTTCCTAGTCCCTCTTTATTATTCTAATATTGTTTTCTTTTATATAATAACATCACTGTTGCCTTGTTTTGAGCTTTTTTTTTTTTTTAAATCTTACTTTGTTTTTTTGGATTTCCCTCTCTGGGTTGACTTCTGGTTGCTCTGCCCAGTGTTCTAGTCTTGGGTTGTTACCTGATATTATTGATTTTCTAATCAAAGAACTCCCTTTAGTATTTCTTGTAGTTTTGGTTGGTTTTTACGAATTCTCTCAACTTGTGTTTATCTGGAAATGTCTTAATTTCACCTTCATATTTAAGAGACAGTTTTGCTGGATATATGATTCTTGACAGGCAATATTTTTCTTTCAATTTTTTAAATATGTCATCCCATTGCCTTCTTGCCTGCATGATCTCTGCCGAGTAGTCTGAGCTTATTCTTATTGGCTCTCCTGTGTAGGTGACTTTTCGTTTATCCCTTGCTGCTCTTATAATTCTTTATCTTTGGTTTTGGCAATTTTGATTATAATATGTCTTGGTGACTTTCTTTTAAGATCTACCTTATGTGGAGTTTGATGACCATCTTGGATAGATATCTTCTCATCTTTCATGATATCAGGGAAGGTTTCTGCCAACAAATCTTCAACAATTCTCTGTGTATTTTCTGTTATCCCTCCCTGTTCTTGTACTCCAATGACACGTAGGTTATTTTTCTTGATAGAGTCCCACATGATTCTTAAGGTTTCTTCATTTTTTTTTTTAACTCTTTTATCTGATTTTCCTTCAAATATATTAGTTCCAAGTGATTTATCTTCCAGTTCAGAAATTCTGGCTTCTATTTGCTCAATTCTGCTCCTCTGACTTTCTGTTGAGTTGTCTACTTCTGTAATTTTATTGTTAATCTTCTGAATTTCTGCTTGCTGCCCGTCTATGGATTTTTCCAGCTTATTAAACTTTTCATTATGTTCCTGGATAATCTTTCTAATTTCTGCAATTGCTTTATCTGTGTGTTCCTTGACTTGTTCTGCATATTATCTTATTTCCTTCCTGATGTCTTGAAGGGTTCTGTGTATTAAACTTTTGTATTCTGCATCTGGTAATTCCAGGAATGCACTTTCATCCAGAAGGTCCCTGGATTCTTTGTTTTGAGAGCCTGTTGAGGTGGTCATGGTCTGTTTCTTTATGTGACTCAATGTTGATTGTTTTCTCCGAGCCGTCAATAAGTTATTGTATTAGTTTATGTTTGCTTACTATTTCGTACCTTCTTGCTTTGTTTTGTTTTGGTATACCTCTCTGGGTTGCTTGAGTGAGCTAGCTTGATTATTTTCAGCTTTGGAGCTCTGACGTCCTGTCCCGAGATGGCTAGAACTGTTATCAGGTATATCAGCCTGGGAGTCCATTCACTTTCCTTGTATGAATTCAGCTCAGGTTTTTTTCCAGGTAGGTTATCATCAAGTGTGTGGTACAGGCTCTGTCCTACAGTCTTAAAGGGGCAGGGGTGATTGGTGTATATACCGGTATCTGATTATAGCAGGGGGTCATGCCCTGAACAAGGCAGGGGGCTAAGAATCCACCCCCAAGTGTCTCTGAGGAAAGCGCATCTCTGTTCCCTAGAGTGTGCAGGTGGGTGGGTGCTGCAGACGGACCATGGGCACCCAAAGTTTTTGGTTGTAAGGACTGGGAGGTACCAGTTATGTTTGGACCCCTGTCATAGGTGGCTGGGTGACCTGAGTGGAACTAACAGTCCTTAGATCCCTGATGTGAGTAGGTGAGGGCCTTGTTTAATAGGCAAAGCAATGTCAAACATCAAACACCCACATCTCCACCACACAGCTGAAATGGTTGGAGTTTGCCAACAAGGGCCTATTCTCCTGAAATAGGCCTGCACAGGTCCATGCAGAAGGGAAAGGTGCTCAAAGTTCATGGACAATTTATGTCTGGACAGGAGCTACTTCTGTCATGAGCTCCTACACTTAGTAAAAAAATTATCTTTTCCCCCAAATGCAAATTTTTTCCTTCCCCAAGGCCAGGAGGATGGCTCTAGGTGCTCAATCGTGCCTGTCTCAGGCTCAGGGAATTCAGCCGCTGAAGGTGATTTGCAGGTGGGGGTCTCGTTAAAACATACGCAAGTACTTAGCTTTTGCCGAGAACACCGTTCTCCTCAGGTTCCAGAGGTGTGAATAGGCTGTGTGGCTGGCTGCTTCTCCCTGAGGAAACTGCAGCCGAACGCTAGTACCAGCCCACCACCACCGCTCCGTGAATGGTGCCTGAGGGCTCCCCACGTTTCAGGTCCCATAACTCCTCTCCGCTTCTGAACGGTCTCTTCCTCCCCCTGCCCCTCAGTTCATTTTCTAAGCTTGCCTTTGAAACTCAGGGCTCCCAGCTTGTCACAAATATACTTGTTTTACTTGTTTTTTGGGTCTTTGTTGTAAAGAGGGCTCGCTGGAAGCGTCTGTCTATTCTGCCGTCTTGCCTCCGCCTTTACAGTATGTACTTTTAACTACTCTAAGTAACCTTCAAATGATACTATTCTGCTTCAAGTATAGTGGAGGTACTTTATGGCAGAGTATTCCTAATTCTTCCCTCTTGTTCTTTGTGACATTATTGTCATTCATTTCACTTATCCATATACTGTAATAACCCAATACATTTTTATTATTATTACTTTAAACAGTTATTTTATATCAATTAAGAATAAGAAAAATAAAAGATTTTATTTTACTTTCATTTATCCCTTCTTCAATGTTGCTCCTTTTTTATGTAGATACAAATTTTAAATGTTAATTTTTTTCATTCTGGTTAAAGAAAAATTTTTAACATTTCTTACAGAGTAAGCATGATAGTTCTTGTCTGTGTGAGAAAACCTCAATTTCTTCTTCACTTTTGTGGGATAATTTTGCTAGAATCAGTTTCTTTTTTCAACTCTTACAACACTTCAATCCACTTTTTTTGTGTTTGTATGGTTTCTCAGAACAAGTCTTCTGTAATTAATATCCTTGTCCTAAGGTGACTCGACGGCACTGGGTTTTGGGTCCTAAGGTGTTTTTCCCCTTTGACTTCTTTCAAGATTTCCTTTTTGTGTTTGGTTTTCTTCAATTTGAGTATATATCTAGGTGTAAGTTTTTTTTTTCTTTCACATTTATTCTGCTTGATGTTCTCTGAGCTTCCTAGATCTTTGCTTTGGCATCCATCATCAGTTTTGGAAAGATCTTAGCCCTTATTGCTTGAAATATTTCTTCTCCTTTGTTATCTCTTTCTTCTGATATTTCAATTACATGTATATTATGTCTTTTGATTTTGTTTTGTTTAACGTTTGATATAGCTTTTTATATCAGAAGTTTCAAACACTTCTGGTTTCCTTGTTTTTATTTTTATTTTTTTTCCTATCTTAACTTTGGCCATCCCTAAGTACTCCTCCTCAGAGAGAGTCTATGCCTCCCAGCTCTTTCATCTATAGGTCACAATCATTATATTTCAGGCCTGTTAGTGTGGTGATAAGGTGTAGGGGAGGAGGAACATTCTATACTCTTCCAATTAACCAATTAAACTGTGATCTCTTAGTAGGTCAATGTCTCAGGCCTGTGAGAATACACAAAAGTTTGTTTTTGTATAGCTTATCTGTACCTCCCCTTAGGTGAGACGGACTTCCTCCAGGGCTTTTGGACAAAGCTCTGGTAAATTATTTCCCCCATGAGAGTAGGCTATGGTACAGAGAAACCTCTAGCAGATTTCACAACAATTTCTTTTTCTTTCCCCCCACTAGAGCCATGATAGAATTTTGCATGACAAACAACTTATTCATTGCACATTTCTTTTTCAACAACATAAATGGCAACAATACATGTGGACCTTGCCAGATAGAGTACACAGGAATCAAATTGACTATATCTGTGGAAAGAGATGAAGGACAGCTCAATATCATCAGTCAGAACAAGGCCAGGGGCTGAATGCAGAACAGACCATCAATTGCTCATAAGAAAACTCAAATCAAAGCTGAAGAAAATTAAAACAAGTCCATGACAGCATAAATACAACCTTGAGAATATCTTACCTGAATTTAGAGACCATCTCAAGAATAGGTTTGAGGCATTAAATACTAATGATTGAAGACCTAACGAGTTGTGGAAAGACATCAAGTACATCATACACGAAGAAAACAAAATGTTATTAAAAAAGACAGGAAAAAAAGAAAAGACCAAAGTGGATGTCAGAAGAGACTCTGAAACCTGCCTTTGAATGAAGACTAGCTAAAGCTAATGGAAGAAGTGAAGACATAAAAGAGCTGAACAGAAGATTTCAAAGGGCAGCTCAAGAAAACAAAGTAAAGTATTATAATGAAACATGCAAAGACTTGGAGTTAGAAAACCAAAAGGGAAGAACATTCTCAGCATTTCTCAAGCTGAAAGAACTGAAGAAAATATTTAAGCAATACTGAAGGATTCTATGGGCAAGATATTGAAAGATGCAGGAAGCATCAAGGAAAGTTGGAAAAAATACACAGCCACTGTAACAAAAAGAATTGATTGATGTTCAACCATTTCAGGAGGTAGCATATGATCAAGAACCACTGGTACTGAAGGAAAAAGTCCAAGCTGCAGTTAACCATCCACAAAAAGCGAGGCTCCAGGAATTGTCATAATACCAATTGAGATGTTTAAACAGATAGATGGAACACTGGAAGCACTCACTTGTCCATGCCAAGAAATTCGGAAAACAGCTACCTGGCCAACTGACTAGAAGAGATTCTTAATTCTGCCCATTCCAAATATAGGTGATATAACAGAATGCAGAAATTATAGAACAATATCATTAATATCACATGCAAGTAAAATTTTGCTAAAGATAATTCAAAAGCAGTTGCAACAGTACATCGACAGGGAACTGCCAGAAATTCAAGCTGGATTCAGAAGAGGACGTGGAATGAGAGATATCATTTACTGATGCCAGATGGATCTTGGCTGAAAGCAGAGAATACCAAAAAGATGTATACTTGCAGTTTATTGACTATACAAAGGCATTTGACTGTGTGGATTATAACAAATTATGGATAACATTGAGAAGAGTGGGAATTCCAGAACACTTGATTGTGCACATCAGGAACCTGTACATAGACAAAGAAGCAGTCCTCCAAACAGAACAAGGGGATACAACATGGTTTAAAATCAGGAAAGGTGTGTGTCAGAGTTGTATCCTTTCACGATACTTATTAAATCTGTATGTTGAGCAAAAAAGAAGAAGAACACGGTATCTGGATTACAGGAAGACTCATTAAAACCTAGGACATGCACATGACACAAACTAGCTTGCTGAAAGTGAAGAGGCTCTGAAGCACTTACTGATGAAGATCAAAGACTACAACCTTTTCCGTGGATTACACCTCAACATAAAGAAAACAAAAATTCTCACAACTGGACCAACAAACAACATCATGATAAATGGAGCAAAGGTTGAAGCTTTCAAGGATTGCGTTTACTTGGATCCACAATCAACGTCCATGGAAGCAGCAGTCAAGAAATCAAAGGACATATTGCAATGGGCAAATATGCTGCAAAAGACTTCTTCAAAGTGTTAAAAAGCAAAGATGTCCCTTTGAGGACTAAGGTGAGCCTGATCAAAGGCTTGGTATTTTCAATCACCACTTATGCATGTGGAAGCTGGACAATGAATACAGAAGACTGAAGAAGAACTGATGCACTCAAATTATGGTGTTGGCAAAGAGTATTGAATGTATGATGGACTGAGAGAAGAACAAATCTGCCTTGGGAGAAGTACAGCCAGAATGTTCCTTAGAAGTGAGGATGGTGAAACTGCATCTCACTTACTTTGGGCATGTTATTAGGAGGGACCAGTCCCTGATGAAGGACATTATACTTGGTAAAGTAGAGGGTCAGCAAAAAAGAAGACCCTCAACAAGATAGATTGACACAGTGGCTGCAACGATGGGCTGAAACAGCAGCAATTGTATGGTGCAGGACCAGGCAGGGTTTTGTTCAGTAGTACACATGGTCACTATGAGTCAAAACTGACTCAACGGCGTCTAACAACAAGAAGAGCCATGAGGGGCTCTTTCTTAGAAATTCACCATAAGCATCAGGTGATTTTCCTGGAGGAAAAGGCCAGTTAAATGTGAGTGGGGAGCCTTCCAAGACTGTGGCTTCAAGAACTCTCATGCTAGTCCATATTCAACCAGCAGCAAGTCATCAAAATTACCATTTCATTGTTCTTACAAGTTTATAGCTCCATTTAAGAAAATTTCGGTGTAGTGTAAAGGATGTAGTTTTACCCAGAGCAAGGGTCCTTGGCTATAGAGAAATAACCCTTGGAGTAAGTAGCGTGCCTTGGTCTGGGACTTCAAGGGCATACCTGGGAATTTCTGCTGACAAGTAGGGGCTGGTCAGATCAGAAAAGACTCACCTGGGAGGCCATATCAACTAGCTCCAGAAGCCATGATTTAGCGTATCTTGCAGGACCTGCCAACAAAAGCCCTGACCATGGAGGCCCAGAGAGCTTCCTGGTTGGTGGGGTCATCAGCTCTCAGGAGGGTAGTACGTCCCTTGGGGCATGGAAGCTCTGCATTGGGAACCCTCCTGGAACTCACCCTATGTGCCTCTTCGTTTCCCTTTTCACTATAATAAATCTGTAGTTATAGGTATTATTTACTCTCCATGAGAGTCTGTGATTTGTTCTAGTGAATTATTGAATCCAAAGGGGCAGAAGGAGTGAGCAGATCAGAAAGTAAGGCTGTCATGTGAACTCTTGAGCTTGTGGCTGGTCATTCTGAAGGGGTTGTAGGAAATCAGCCCTGAATCTGTGGCCAGCAACTCAGAGGGTTTGCATGTTGTGTGGACTCCCCAAACTTATGACTGCTGTTTATCTATTTTTCAGTCTGAAGGATGGTGTCCTTTTAACTTGTAAGCACTGTTCTAGCTCCAAGTGGTTAGGGTCAGAGACAGAGTGAGTACTAAGGGATGGCTGGTGAAGAAGATGGAAAAGTGGGAAGGTGTGGACTGGAGAAATCTCTACAGTTTTAGAATTGGATTCATGCTGATCCTTACCACACACTTGACTATGGTTCTGGATTCATCTGTCTCTCCAGATTTCAGAGTGTCAGTTTGCCCTGCAAAACTCAGTTTCTGATTGGTCCAAGAGAAGTCACTGATTTTTAGTTTGTCCAATTCTTTCTTGTTCTGAGAGTAATGATTTCCACATTCTTTATATATTAGAGCTGAAGCCTGAAGTCCTGGCTATATTTCAAATTATTTTACTTACTGAGAGTTAAAAATATAAAGACACTACTGTTGTTGCTGTTAGGTGCTGTCAGGTTGGTTCCGACTCAAAGTGACCCTATGTATAACAGAATGAAATGTTGCCTGATCCTGTGCTATTTTCACAATCGTTGCTATATTTGAGACCATTGTTGCAAACACTGTGTCAGTGCATATTGTTGAGGGTCTTTCTCTTTTTCTCTGACCCTCTACTTTGCTGACCTTTTCCAGAGACTGGTCCCTGCTGATAACATGTCCAAAGTAAATGAGACAAAGTCTCAGCATCCTTGCCCAAAGGAGCATTCTGCTGTACTTATTCCAAGACATGTTTGTTTATTCTGACAGTTCATGATATATACAATATTCTTTGCCAACTCCATAATTCAAAGGCATCAATTCTTCTTCATCTTCTTTATTCATTGTCCAGCTTTCACATGCATACGAAGTGATTGAAAATACCATGACTTGGGACAGGGCGCCTTAGGCCTTAAAGTGACAAATTTGCTTTTTGATACTTTAAAGAGGTCTTCTGCCGCAGCTTTGCCCAATGCAGTACGTCTGATTTCCTGACTGCTGCTTCCACAGGCATTGATTATGAATTCGAATAAAACGAAATCTTTGACAACTTCAGTATTTCCTCCATTTATCATAATGTTGCTTATTGGTCCAGTCGTGAGGATTTTCGTTTTCTTTATTTGAGGGGGCAATCCATACTGAAGGCTGTAGTCTTTGATCTTCATCAGTAAGTGATTCAAACCCTCTTCAATTTCAGCAAACAAGGTTGTATCATCTGCATAACGCAGGTTGTTAGTCTTCCTCCAATCCCAATGCCGCATTCTTCTTGAAACAGCCCAGCTTCTCAGATTATTTGCTCAGCATACAGATTGAATAAGTATGGTGAAAGGATACAACCCTGACATGCATTTCCTGATTTTAAACTATGCACTCTCCTCTTGTTCTGTTCTAACGACTGTCTCTAGGTCTATGTACAGGTTCCACATGAGCACATGAATCTTCTGGAATTCCCATTCTTCTTAATGTTATCTATTATTCGTTATGATCCATACAGTTGAATGCTTTTGCATAGTCAATAAAACACAGGTAAACAGCTTTCTAATAGACGCTGCCTCCCCGCCAAAGTATCCCTTTTCTCTTTACTATATGAGGAAATGCACACCATTCTTTATCACTCTTCTCCTTTAACTTTTGCAATTTTGTCATTCAAACTGTGAATTTCGATCTATATATAATATTATTACCATTTTTTGAACGTGAATCTACTTGTCAAATATTACTGACTTTGTATTAAATCTTATTCAAAATTATGTAGGTTTAGCTGTACATTTTACAGGCCACAATGTTCATTTTTTAAATTCTTTTATATCATGACTTACAGGTTTTCTATTTGGATTGATCTCCTGGTCAGCTGAAAATATATTCGGGTAGATATTTTAGGAAGAATTCATGGCTAGTATAATTTTTGAGCCCTTGAGTGACTAAAAATATCCTTATTGTCTTCATATATAATGAACAACTGATTTGGGCATGAAATCTTAGTGTTCAATCTCTCCTTAAATCTGTACTCTTGCCCTGTAATTTTTGCCATTTAGTGTTACAGAGACGTGTGAGGTCCCATAAGATTTTTTTTTCCTTGGTAGGTAACTTCTTATTTCTACCTGGATGGCTTTAATATTTTTTCTTTATCCTTGAAATTAAAAAATTTCATCAAGATATGTCTAAATATTGGTTTCTTCTCATTAATTTTGTCTGTACTTCATGGTTTCTTTCGATTTTAACACTCAAATATTCCTTCCATTCAGAAAATTCTTTAATTATGAAGTATTTAAAACACATGGACAAGAGTATAAAATCTTATAATGCATACTCCTATATCTACCACTCAGTTTTAGTTAATCATAATATTTTGCCATATATGCCATGAATAATTTTGTAATAAATTTTACAGATATAGTTGAAATTTCTTGAGCATTCTTCCACTATCCCATTCCCTTTTCATGCCCAGATATAAACACTATCTTGATTTTGATGTTCATCCTTCAAATCTCTTTATTACATATATGTATTGTTCAAAAACATATTGTCTTGATAATGTATATATATAAAAAAATTGAATATACTGTAAATATATGAGTTCAAAACAATATGTTGTTATTTGCATGTTTTATCTTTGAATATGTATGTACAAGCAGTTCCTGGATTATGGGCAAGTTCCATTCCTAAGTCTGTCTTTAAGTGGAATTGGTATGTAATTTGGAAGAGTTAAGCACAGGTTCATATCTAACGTCAGTTAGTCAAATGCATGTCTTAGTATATAGTATATAGTGTATCTTTCTATGCATTAAAAACATTAAAGAAACTCTTCCAGATACACTAAAACATCTTTTTATTTTATTTTTTATTACGATTTAGGTGAATAAGATAAAACATCTCTAACATAACACAGTAATAATAATGTTTTGATGCACATCACAAAGTAGTGCCCGTTTGTTATTACAAACCATTGTACGTACCTCAAATTTTTAATATAATATGTTTTATGGCGGTTGATTCGTAACTATGGGCTGTATATAAATCAGACTTTTGTAGCCCAGGGACTGCCTGTAAAGATATTGTACTTATCTTTCTGAAACTTACCTTTCCAGTCTATAGTACTTCTTTGAGACTTTAGTATGGTGGTATTTGTACCTTTATTTTATTCATTTTAATGTTCTGCCTCATTCCATTACGTAAGTATATCACAATTAATTTGTTTATGTGTTGATGGACATTTAGGTAGTTTCCGTATGTTCATAAGTGTAAATAATGCTGCAGCAAATATTCTCTCACATGTCTCCTGGTACACAGGTGTGAGAGCCTCTCTAGGTTTTGTACCAAGAAGTGGAGTTACTTGTGATAGGGCATGACTACTTTCAGTGGTAATATTATTAAACAGCTAATTCTTCATAAAAAAAAAAGTATTTACTATGTGCTAGGCAGTATTCTGGAGTGGGCCCTGACAGTGCTGCAGTTAAAGGGCTTGACTGCTAACCTAAAGGTCAGCGATTCAAACCCACCAGCTGCTCCACAGCTGCTTATGTAAGCTTTATTGGAAACCCTATGGGGCAGTTCAACTGTGTTCTGTAGGGTCACTATGAGTTGAAATCGACGTACCGGCAGTGGGTTTGATTTTGGTTTTAGGCAGTATTCTAAATAGCCTATATAAACAATGTCTCAAAATAACTCTGTGAGGTAGGTACTATTTGCCATCCCCATTTAACTCTGAAGAGACCAAGGCACAGAAATTTTAAGTGACTTGTCCAAGTTTCCACAAATATAAGTGGTAAAGTCAGGATTTAAACTCTCTCGTCCAGAGTCTTCGTATTTAACCTCTGTTCTATATTGAGGAAGCCCTGGTAGTATAGTGGTTAAGAGCTATGGCTGCTAACCAAAAGGTCAGCAGTTTGAATCCACCAGGTGCTCCTTGGAAACCCTGTGGGGCAGTTCTACTCTGTCCTGCACAGTCGCTATGAGTAGGAATTGACTTGATGGCAGCTGGTAGCAAGTTTATGCTATGAGTAGGAATTGACTTGATGGCAGCTGGTAGCAAGTTTATGCTATGAGTAGGAATTGACTTGATGGCAGCTGGTAGCAAGTTTATGCTATATTGGACAAAAGATATTCTACTTCTTCTCAATTCAGTTTTAGCAAATTATGTTTTTCTAAAAATTTATTTATTTTGTCAAAGTTTTTGAATTTTTTCACATAATGGTTCTGAGTATTGTGGTGGATTAATTACTTTTGTGTGTGGCCTTTCTAGCCATGGTTTTGTAACTCCCACCCAGGTGATTGGGCAAGACTGTGTGATAGGATAATACAGGGGGATTGCTCCATTTTGCCTTAAAAGAGAGCCAGTTTCAGAGTAGAGGAGGGGAGCCATTCACCACCAAGGAAGGAGAGAGTCAGCAGCAGAGAGATGGCACAGTGGTCTTCCTGGCCCGTGGGGGGAGAAAGATGAGTGCCTTCGAGCAGAGACCGAGGGCCAGGGAGAGTGGTGCCTGCGAGCACAGGTAAGAGAGGCCCCATCCTGATGAAAGAACTGTATTGAGTGTTTTTGAGCCTGAATTGTAACTGTTACTTCTCTAATAAACCTCATAATTGTCAGTATGGTCTGTGAGTTCTGTGTGGCCATTGTAGTAAATTATGGAACCTAGTAGAGAGAGTGCTATGGGAGGGATGGTTGGTGTCAGAATTAGTGAAGATGGCAGAGAAAGGAGGCTTGTCTGGCCTCCACCTCATGGAAGTCAGTCTTGCGCTGTTGATCTTGGGTCTCCTTCCCCTTGTGGTGTTGGAGGAGGCCAGATACCACTCCCATGCCATTTTTACAAATGTATGTTCTTATTATCTTTATTATTTCTGTTGGGTATGTATTTATGTCTATTTATATATATATTTTTTTTCAATGTGCTTTAGATGAAAGTTTACAGAGCAAAGTAGCTTCTCATTAAACAACTAATACACATACAGTTTTGTGATATTGGTTTCTAATCCCACAACATGTCAACACTCTCCCCTTCTGGACCTTGGGTTTCCCATTACCAGCTTTCTTGTCCCCTCCTGCCTTCTCATCCTTGCCCCTTGCCCCTTGAGTCTTATTTTGCTTTATGGGCATGTCTAATCTTTGGCTGAAGGCTGAACCTCAGCAGTGACTTCAGTACTGAGTTTAAAGGGTGTCCCGGGGCCATAATCTCGGGGTTTCTCCAGTCTCTGTCAGGCTAGCAAGTCTGCTCTTTTTTTGTGAGTTTGAATTTTGTTCTACATTTTTCTCCAGCTCTGCCCAGGATCTTCTGTTGTGAGAAGATCATCGGTGTTCAGAGTCATCGGTGGTGGAAGCTGGGCACCATCTAGTCGTGCTGGGTATTTATATTATTTAATTGTGACTTTTTTCTTCTTTAAGCACATGGAATATAGTTAGAAGCTTTCATATCCTTGTCCAGTAATTCTAACATTTACAGCAGTTTTTGGTTGGTTTCTATTTATTGGTTATTCTCCTGATTATGTATCATATTTTCCTGTTTCATCGCATGGTTGATGATCTTTGGTTGGGTGCCAAACATTGAGAATTTTATCTTGCTGGGTGCTGATAATTTTGTATTTCTATAAATATTCTTGAACTTTTTTTGTTCTAAGATGCAGTTAAATTACTTGGAAGTGCATCTTTTATGGTCTTGCTTTGTAGATTTGTTAGGTGGAACAAGAACAGCATTTAGTGTAGGCCTAATTATCTCCCACTTCTGAACCAAAACCCTTCTAAGTACCCTTTGCCATGAGGGGTGTACCCTCATGAAACTTTCCAGTTTGACGGGGGGGAACAAGCACTATTCCAGTCAGGCCTGTATGATTTCTGGCTACTGTTGCCTCAAATCTTTGTGATTGATTCTTTCCCCAGCCTCGGAGAGTTTTCTTTCACACAAGCACGTATCAGTACTCTGCAGAATATTTGTGGAGGTCCCTACGCAGATCTCTGAGATTCCTTCTTTGTGTAGCTCTGTTCTATCTGGTACTCCGTCCTGCAAACTCTAGCTGCCTTTGTCTTTCTAGACTCTCAATTTTGTCTCACCCTCAAAGTAGTAAGGTGGGTAATCATGGGCTCATTTTACTTGGTTCCCATAACTCAGGAATCACTGCCCTTTATTGACTGATATCCTATGTCTTGAAAGCCATTATTTCATATATTTTGCCTTTTTTTTTTTTTTCATGTGAAAGTGTAAACCTGATCTCTGTTGCTCCATCTTGACTGGAAGCAGAAGTTCCTATTAGACAAAATTGGGCTATTTATTATTGTTGAGTTTTGACAGTTCTTTATGTGTTTTGGCTACAAGTCCTTTTTTAGAAATGCAATTTGCAAATATTTTCTCCCAGTCTGCAGCTTCACTTTTCATTTTGCTTAACACTTAGAAAAAGTTCTTAATTTTAATGAGGTCCAAATTACCAAATTTTGTTTATAGATTGTGCTTTTGGTATTGTATTAAAAAAAAATCCTTTGCCAAACTCAAGGTCACAAAGATTTTCTCCAATTTTTTCTTTTAGAAGTTTTACAGTTTTGTTCTATATTTACGTCATTTTTAAGTTAATTGTTGTGTACAGTATTGGCAAAGGTTAGTTTTTGCATATGAAAATCATTTTTTCCGGGACCATTTGTTGAGAAGACTATTCTTTTTCCACTGTTTTTGTACCATTGTCAAAAATCAGTTGGCTTTATTTGTGTGGGTATATTTCTGGAGTCTCTGTTCCGTTCCGCTGGTCTACATGTCTGTCCATTTGCCAAAACCATGATGTTTTGATTATTGTGGCTTTATAATAAGTCTTGAAATCAGGTAGCAGGAATCCTCCAACTTTGTCCTTATTTAAACGAATTGTTTTGGCTGTTCTAATTCCTTTTCTTTCTCATATTAGTTTTGGACCATGTTGTTATCTTCAATAATCTCTGTTGGTATTTCAGTTGGGATTTCACTGTACCTATAGATCAATTTCAGAAGACTTGACTTCTTAACGATATTCAGTCTTCCATTCTGTAAACATGTTCTATCTCTTCACTTTTTAAAATTCTTTTTTTCATCAGTGTTTTGCAATTTACGCTATACAAATCTTTTACACATTTTGTAATATTTGTATCTAAGGTTTTTTTTGGTGCTATTTAAACAGTACTTTTAAAAAATTTCAAATTCCAATTGTTCATCGCCCACATATAGAATTACAATTGATTTTTTAATATTGACCTTGTATCCCAAGCCCTTGTTGAATCATTTATTGGTTTTAGAAGTTTTTACATAGATTCTTTAGAATTGTCTACATGGAAAAATCATATCATCTGTGAATAAAGATAATTTTATTTCCTCCTTTCCAATATGGATGCCTCCCCCACGCCAGACCCCTTCATGTCTTATTGCCTTTGCCATGACTTCTAGGGCAATGCTGAATAAGAGCGGTGAAAGAGAACATCCTTGCCTTGTTCTCACATTACAGGGAAAATATTCAATCATTCACCATTAAGAATGATGTTAGCTATAGGCCTTTTTGTTTGTTCGTTCATTTTGTTTTGTAAATCCTTCTTGTTAGGTTAAATCAATGCTGTTTTATTACTATGTTGCTGACAGTTTTTCTTCATAGAATGATATGGATTTCAACAAATGCTTTTTCTGTATTTATTGAGATAATCACACAGGTGTTTTTCTTTAGTGTGTTGATATGGCGAATTACATAGATTTTCGAGTGGTGGGGGCCTTGTTAATTTAATTCCTTTGAGGTTTCTCAGGGCTTGTAGGAAATATGAATTTGAAACTAGACTCATGTGAGAGCACACTGTGAATATAGCTTCTCAGCACAAATTGCCCTCTGCTCTTTGGAGCTATATCACAGCCTGATTTTCCTGTTGTCGTGATGAAGATGGATTTTTTTTTTTTCCTGGCCCAGCTTCTCTACTGAAGGTGGAACTCTTTCAAAGTTCCAAGCTTTACGTAAGAGTCAAGTTCAGATGCCCACCTTACAAAGGACCAATGCCACATCTCCTGTTTCATTGCACACTAATCTCTGGTCTTTTTAAATTTTTTTAAATTTTAGCATTTACTCCTATAGTATTGCTTGTTTCAAAGATCCTTTATCACTCTGTTTAGTAGTCTAGTTTTTGGGTTTTTTTAGTCCTCAGGATTTTTTCTTACATTTTTTGCAAATGTTATAATGCAATTATAAGTATCTTTGTCAAGCAGTATTTGGCATTTTGATATCTTTCAGGTGGATATTGTCTTAGTTACGTAATGTCGCTGTAACAGAAATACCACAAGTGAATGGCTTTAACAAACAGAAATTTATTCTCTTAGTCTAGGAGGCTAGAAATCTGAATTCAGGACACCAGCTCCAGGGTAAGAGTTTCTCTCTCTGTCAGCTCTGGGGAAAGGTCCTTGTCGTCAGTTTAGGAGTTTCTCAGTGCTGGGATCCCAGGTCTAAAGGATGCGCTCCTCTCCCAGCTCTTCTTGCTTGGTGGTAATGAGGTCCCTTTCCTCTCTGCTCAATTCTCTCTTTTATATCTCGAAAGAGATTGACTCAAGGTACAACCTAATCCTGTAGATTGAGTCCTGCCTCATTAACATAACTGCCTCTAATCCTGCCTCTTTAACATCTTTGAAGTTAGGATTTACAACACATAGGATAATCACATCAGATCACAAAATGGTAGACAACCACTCAAAACCAGGATCATGGCCTAGCCAAGTTCACAAAGGTTTTGGGGGGCATAATTCAATCCATAGTAGATATTTTCCCGGAAGATTTAGACCACAACTGTCAGTAGTGGTTGCTGTAGTCTATCAATTTTTATTACTTTATTTTAAACTTATTGTTGTGGTTTTCTTTTAGGCATATTTCTTCAGTACAGCAGAAACTTTCTTTGATTTTAATACGTCCTGAAAATCTCTGATTTTATGTATATAAATTTAATCCATTTGTATTATTGTTATTACTGATACATTTAGACTTCTTTGTTTTGCTTTATCAATATCTGCCTTTGATATTCTGATGATCCCAGTCAATTACCTCTCCCAAGATTGCGGCTTCTCTTCTTGTCAGATTGTGCCTTGGTATGAGAGGCCCAAAGTACCAGGTAGCTGCTGTAGCTTAAAGTTCAATGAGAGTCTTGTGACCTCTGTGGAAAGTGCACTCCCTTTTGAGAACAAAGACCTCTAAACCTCCAGAGGCCTCAGGTCAAATTATCAAGTGGTAAACTGAAGGTGATAAAAAGCAGGGCTACTTCTACTTTCAACCTTTTGTTCCTAGACCCATGTTTTCTATATATTGGGAACCTAGAACCATAAAATACTCACTGGTTTAGAGTATGTAGTGCATCCTAGAGGATGGTGCCCTCTTAGATGCCCATTAAGGTAACACCTTACCTGTACTCTCAACAGACTAGTCCATCACTTTATTAGGACAACAGGTTCTGGGAGGTGTGGAACATTATATGACCAGTGGATCTTATGGTTTTATACCAACTTATGCACATTCTTTGCTGCAAGGTGGTTCCTTAGTCTAGTGCAATGTCCTGTAAGGGCCCATGCTGCTGGGCCAGTGGATAGCCTCCATCTGTGCCACCTACATAACTCTGTCATGTGCCTTTTTGCCAACACTAGTATAGCCAATGACAGATGTTGGTTAACATCAACTGGCCAAATAATTTTGTCTACTTGGTTGTTTAGTGTGCTTTACATGGTGGCTGTTCTCAGGTGGGTGATAACATGCAGTTAAAGATAGTCATACTTCATGCCTACTCCTATAGGTCTATCCCCATGCTCCTTCCTCAGGTCTCCTTGTCTCCAATCTTCTAATCTCTCTAGGCCCCAGACCAGCTGGCGATGCATGTACCACTGACCATCTATCTGTATAAGGTGTCCTGGTGGCACCATGGTTAAGCACTGGGCTGCTAACCAAAAGGTTGGCTTTTCGAATCTACACAGCAGCTGTGTGATAGAAAGACCTGGAGATCTGTTTCCGTAAGGATTACAGACAAGAAAACCCTATGGGGCTGTTCTACTCTGTCACAGGTTGCTGAGTTGGATTTCACTTGATGGCATCTACCAACACAAGAACATATATCTGTATATATTTAATCTCAGGTTACTTCCCTTTTCACATTAAGTGAATGATCAGGTTCACTTCCTGAAGCTCTGCCTGTTGAGAGGATTTATCTCACATGGTCTTTCGTATGTAGCCCTGAGTAGGGAAGTAATGTCACATTGTCCATGTTGGGTTTGTGTGCACATACGGCTGACCCATCAGCTTTTTCTCTCCCTATCAGCTAGTCATAAAGTGCCCCCATGTGCACTAGGCAGCTGGCAAGTTGCATCCAGCACATGGTTTCCTGCAGTGAGTCTGATTTCTCACTAGAACAAAAGCTCCAATAAAGAGGGATTCAGTGGCTCATTTCTGTATGCTCAATTATTATAACAGTGCCAGGCTCAATGAATATTTGTTGAGTGAATGAATGCCTTTCATCTTGAATGGAATACTTTTGTTCTTTATTTTTTAGAAGCAGAATTTTCAACTCTCATTGCTTGCTTCTAACCTAGAACCAACTCACCACTGAGTATTTCTATTCTGTATTATACTCATTTAGAGTTTGTTTTATCTAGATTTTTAGTTCCACCTATATCTTTTTTACTTTCTTCTTATTATGCTTTATTAATCATTGGTTTTTGGAGGGGGGAATACACACAGTATAAAATTACTGCACAATCTTAACTAGAAGTTAAAATTTTTATTTTATAATTTCACTGATAGGTGCTTTTTCTCTATTTGCTATTTTCTCTTCATTGGAATGGATATTATATGACATATTTGGATTTAAGTCACCTTTTTCATGATTATTACGATAACCAAAAAAAAAAAAACCTATTGCCGTCAAGTTGATTCTGACTCATAGAAACCCGATAGGACAGGGTAGAATGGCCCCATAGGGTTTCCAAGGACCAGCTGATATATTTGAACTGCAGACGTTTTGGTTAGCAGTCAAGCTCTTAACCACTGCACCAACAGGGCTCCAGTTATTATGATGTGTGCATTGTTTTATTGTTTTTATTTTTTTAAGAAAGTACTTAGGCGATGTACTTTTAATTATCGTGTCACCATTGTGCTTTTGGTTCCCCAGTGAATACTGTATTCCTCAACAACTTCTCTCAGCCTTTGATTAGAAATCCCATTGTACATCAACAAGTGGTTAATGCTGTTTCCAGGGGAAAACATGGAACTGGCAGACCATATGAGAAACAGAAATGGACGGCAATATCATCTTTAGAGATTAAGCATTATTTACACAACATGAAGTGCTTGATTTGATAGACATTAGACCCCCCTCCTTCCTCCACATTCTTTCCAGAATAACCTAACTTTGCTTTTATTATGATTCCAAAACTTTTATCACTTTGAGGGTCTCTCATATCTTTAATTGCCCCCAAACAATTACAGTGATCTCCATGACACTGTTGGATAGAGAGTTCCTCATTTCTTAGCTGCTGGCAAGTCTAGCCAAGAGTTGCATTTCTTCTCTGAGAATCACTAAAACAAGCATTTCCTTTTGGGATTCATGTATGAATTCTTTCAGCAATGAAAACCTAGGGAAGTTCTGCAAAGCCCCAACAGTCCTGAGTGGACTCTATACATCTTTTTAATAGAGTTGACAGCATACTCTGGCCGATAGGTCCCACACAACACCTGGACAAAGTTCAAGAAGAAAACTGCTTGTGGTTTAGGTTAAGTCCAGGAAGTAATTTTCCTTTGTCACTTTTTAAAACATAATTTTGATAAGATCTGTATACTTGTCCAACCCCTCCACCGGCAATATTTTCTCTCATTGTATAAATGTTTTTATTCTTTTCCCCTGAGGTTTTTTTTTTTTTTTTTGGTCAAGTATTTTTTTTTTTAATTTACTTTTATTGAGCTTCAAGTGAACGTTTACAAATCAAGTCAAACTGTCATATATAAGTTTATACACACCTTACTCCGTACTCCCACTTGCTCTCCCCCTAATGACTCAGCCCTTCCAGTCTCTCCTTTCGTGACAATTTTGCCAGCTTCCAACTCTCTCTATCCTCCCATCCCCCCTCCAGACAGGAGATGCCAACACAGTCTCAAGTGTCCACCTGATACAAATAGCTCACTCTTCATCAGCATCTCTCTCCTACCCGCTGTCCAGTCCCTTTCATGTCTGATGAGTTGTCTTCGGGAATGGTTCCTGTCCTGGGCCAACAGAAGGTTTGGGGACCATGACCGCCAGGATTCCTCTAGTCTCAGTCAGACCATTAAGTATGGTCTTTTTGTGAGAATTTGGGGTCTGCATCCCACTGATCTCCTGCTCCCTCAGGGGTTCTCTGTTGTGCTCCCTGTCAGGGCAGTCATCGGTTGTGGCCGGGCACCAACTAGTTCTTCTGGTCTCAGGATGATGTAGGTCTCTAGTTCATGTGGCCCTTTCTGTCTCTTGGGCTCTTAGTTATTGTGTGACCTTGGTGTTCTTCATTCCCCTTTGATCCAGGTGGGTTGAGACCAATTGATGCATCTTAGATGGCTGATTGGTAGCATTTAAGACCCCAGATGCCACATTTCAAAGTGGGATGCCGAATGTTTTCATAATAGAATTATTTTACCAATTGACTTAGAAGTCCCCTTAAACCATGGTCCCCAAACCCCCGCCCTTGCTCCGCTGACCTTTGAAGCATTCAGTTTATCCCGGAAACTTCTTTGCTTTTGGTCCAGTCCAGTTGAGCTGACCTTCCATGTATTGAGTATTGTCCTTCCCTTCACCTAAAGTAGTTCTTATCTACTAACTAATCAGTAAAAAACCCTCTCCCACCCTCCCTCCCTCCCTCGTAACCGCAAAAGTATGTGTTCTTCTCAGTTTACACTATTTCTCAAGATCTTATAATAGTGGTCTTATACAATATTTGCTCTTTTGCCTCTGACTGATTTCGCTCAGCATAATGCCTTCCAGGTTCCTCCATGTTATGAAACATTTCACAGATTCGTCACTGTTCTTTATTGATGCGTAGTATTCCATTGTGTGAATATACCACAATTTATTTACCCATTCATCCGTTGATGGACACCTTGGTTGCTCCCAGCTTTTTGCTATTGTAAACAGAGCTGCAATAAACATGGGTGTGCATGTATCTGTTTGTGTGAAGGCTCTTATTTCTCTAGGGTATACTCTTCCCCTGAGTTTTGAAAGGAATTCTAGCAATTGTCATTAATTCACAACTTTGTTTTTAGCACTATTCGATCTGCTACTTCCTACCTTTTTTTCCTGAATTTTTAGTACAACAATTCTGTTATGTCTTTACTGACTCTGGATTGCTCCTTATTTATAACTGTCTGCTTTAGTTTCCTAATAATAATTACTTTTTTATTGGGTAGTTAAGATATGCCACTCACATTTTATCAGTGTTTAGTTATTTCATTTAACACGAACAATAACCCTATTAAGTAAGAACTATTATCACCTCTTCTTACAAATAGAAAAATTGAGACAAGATAGTTTCAGTAATTTACTGATCGTAAGTAACAGAGCTACAATTTGAATTCTTTAAAGCCCAGAGTCTTAACCACTACTCTACATTATCTGGCAATAGGAGAAATATCTTGGATTTTCTTGCAAAAACAAATCAGAAAATGTCTACATTGTTCTTCTGCTTCCTGTAGTAACCATTTCATAGAAGACATTTGTGTTGATTCCTCAGTATATTCCCTTTCTTTTGAACTTCAGTACCTTTTCACATATCCTATGACTTCCTTCTCTCTTTTTTCATCCATATTACCACACCAAACCCATTGCCATCGAGTCAATTCTGACTCATAGCAATCCTATAGGACAGAGTAGAACTGCCTCATAGGATTTCCAAGGAGTGCCTGGTGGATTCGAACCGCCGATCTTCTGTTTAGCAGCCATAGCTCTTAACCACTAGCCACCAGGGTTTCCTTCATCTATATTGGTTCGTACTGGGAACCAACATGGCTTCTGTCAAATACTGTGTGTCTTCAAGTACTCCAGACCCAGTAGAGCAAGGGAGAAACAAGCTGTGGATTTATTGCGGTGCTGTGTTGTAGTGAGAATCGAAGACAGTTACAACCAAAAGCTCCTTTTCTGCTCAAATTTTTCTTTTCTGTATTAGATGTGGTAGCTGGTTGTTGTTGTTGTTGTTGTTAGGTGCCGTCGAGTTGGCTCCAACTCATAGCAACCCTATGCACAGCAGAACGAAACACTGCCCAGTCCTGCACCATCCTCAAAATCGTTGTTGTGCTTGAGCCCATTATTGCAGCCACTGTGTCAATCCATCTTGTTGAGGGTCTTCCTCTTTTCCACTGACCCTGTACTTTACCAAGCATGATATCCTTCTGCAGGGATTGATCCATCCTGACAACACGTCCAAAATATGTAAGATGCAGCCTCACCACCCTTGCTTCTAAGGACCATTCTGGTTGTACTTTCTCCAAGACAGATTTGTTCGTTCTTAAGGCAGTCCATGGTATATTCAATATTTTTCACCAACACCACAATTCAAAGGCATCAATTCTTCTTCTGTCTTCCTTATTCATTGTCCAGCTTTCACATGCATATGATGCAACTGAAAATACTATGGCTTGGTCAGGCGTACCTTAATCTTCAAGGTGACATCTTTGCTTTTCAACACTTTAAAGAGATCCTTTGCAGCTGATTTGCCCAACGCAATGCGTCTTTTGATTTCTTGACTGCTGCTTCCAAGGGTGTTGAGTGTGGATCCAAATAAAATGAAATCTTTGACAATTTCAATCTATTCTCTGTTTATCATGATGTTGCTTGTTGGTCCAGTTGTGAGGATTTTTGTTTTCTTTATGTTGAGGTGTAATCCATTCTGAAGGCTGTGATCTTTTATCTTCATCAGCAAGTGCTTCAAGTCCTCTTCACTTTCAGCAAGCAAGGCCGTGTCATCTGCATAAAGGGGGGCTCATCTTTCAGAACTATATAAAACAATGTTTTGCTGCTATTCATAAGGTTTTCACTGGCTAATTCTTTTCAGAAGTAGACTTCTGGGTCTTTCTTCCAAGTCCGTCTTAGTCTGGAAGCTCAGCTGAAAACTGTCAGCCACGAATGACCCTGTTGGTACCTGAATATCAGTGGCATAGCTTCCAGCATCATAGCAACACACAAGCCCCCACAGTACAACAAACTGACAGATATGTGGGGGGTGGTAGCTGGTAGATGTCACCAAACCTGTTTGCTTCTTTCACAGTTCCTATAACTTTCTAGTCCAAGCCTCTTCTGCAAATGACAATTGAGTGCGCATCATTCTGAGTTTCCTGCTAGGTATGGTCTATGGTGCTTGGCACATTTCCCAGAGAAACTTCCTAACTGACCATCAGTTCACACCCACTTATAATCTGCTTGTTTAACTTAAGGATGTCAGTGAAGTTTTACCGTGGAGCCTCTTAGGTATGTTGTTACTTCTCATGCAAGCCATAGATGATCAAGATGACCCTGTTCTCTGATCCAGTTCTATTTGTACACATTTCTCAAAGTTCCTGGTATGGATCTGGAGTCCTTATACTCAGCAAACAATATAGTTTTGTCCTTTAAGAAAATTCATTTTAATAAAAATCTATAAGGGGGATTTAGGAGAGTTAGACACATTCGCTCAAATTCACTCTTACCCAGAACCGTAAATAGCAAAGAACAAGTTAGCATTAGGTAACAGCGAAAACTAGACAGTGATTTTCCAGACACAATGTTCTGAAGTTTCTATTTAATAGTCACATCCATGTGATAAGAGCAGATTTTGAGTTTTGGCACAGCCCTTGCAAAAACTGTTCATGAAAACCCTGTAGGTTCAGCAATAGACATTATTAGGAGGGTTTATTGCTGGCAGAGCTGGGCCAGAGTCTGAGCATTAGTGCATGAGGGAGAAGCTAGCTAAGTTATCTGTAAACTGGCTTCAATGGAAAGGTTGTGGTAAGATGAGCAATTCTATTTAGAGTGGTTGCTGCTCATCTTTCTACCGAGATCATCATCTGATAGCAACATGAGAAAGCAGATGTAACATTTTGAGGGAAAGTCTGCCTTTCAAATTCTAAGTGCTTTTGAAAGCCAATATTATTCCCAATGAATCCCAGAGTCAAAGAACTCATCATCTTGAAATTCTTGTACAATCTGAAGACCTGAAGGAAGTTGAAGACTCAACTTTTACCAAAAGAGGAGCACTGAGGCATAGCATCAGATAAATTGGACTTCTTGCCTCCTCTGTTGTCTTCCATATAGCCTCTTGCCTCTTTGTTAAATATCAAAGATATTTATGCTTAAACAAATGTTGTCTCCCTCTCAGAGCATCCACTCCTTCTGGCAGTGAAGTCATCATGCTGAATTGGTGGCACTCTCCATGGTAACAGACTGTGATGTCAGCAATGCTGTGCCAAGCAATTAGATTTTGTAGGTGCCACAGTTGGAAATCAAGGATGATGGTGAGACAGAGCAGTTGGTGTAAAATCTCAGGAAAGACTACTTGTCTAATATGTTCTCTCTAAGGTCAGTTGCTGAAGAAGGGTGACAACAAATGAACCTGGATGAGGGGAGAAGGAAGAAATTTTTCAAGACACGTTTCAAAGGAGAAGTGTGTCGACAAAGGAAATTTGCAAAAAGCCACCTCCAGATGGCTGGCACTCTGCCACATTCCATGGCTTTGATGCTTCACAGGTATTCTCCATGGTATGGAAGGGAGCTGCTCCAGAGACCTGCTGTCTCTCACTGAGGGAGAAAAAGGACTCGGAGAAGAACGTAAGGGAAGAGCAAACTCTCTTTGTCTGCTTTCAGCTCTCTTAGAGCAGCAGTACAGGAATTTCACAGTTTTGCTGCTTTCAAGGAAAGAGCACCTTGGCAACAAGACCTTTTGAGATCTGAAGGCTGAGGACACTGTGGGAAAAAGGACATTCTAAGCAGGTGTTAGGTTTGCAGCAAAAACCTTCCAAGAGGAGGGAATAGGCAGTGCTCCCTCATGTTACCGATCTGGAAATGCTTTGAAACCCCTTTAAAATCTTATCCTTCTGTATCACCTCTTGCTAAGGTCCTAGGTCAAATATGCAAGAAGATGTAACCAATACCTGTGAGAAATCATAGATAAAGTTCTAAAATACACATTTCAGTGATACAGTATGGCTAAATTTGGACTGCATATGGCTTCTTATGTAAAGGAAAATTTCTTCTCCTTTTAGTAACACATTGTCTGCTGCTTGTGCTTAGCACCTTCTGCCATATGCTCCTTAAAACAAGCTGCTGCAATTCAAGAACTGGCCCTAGTAATTAAGATCAAATGAGCCAGATGAAGAAAATGAGCTGGGTGGACCACATGCCAACAGAGCCCAGCATTTTATATTAAAAAAAAAAAAAAAAAACTTTTTGCCAAAGGACTATTTGAAGAATTTATATGTAATCCCAACTCAGGATTATTGTTAGCATTTATGCATATATTTTGAATTGTTCTGGGCTTGACTGATTAGCTCCACTGTAATATATGCTATTGATCTCATGGTATTCCTAGGGGAATACAAATAATGGTACTCAGAGCTCAACAAAATGTAGGTTATTTCATAAAGAGATAAATAACATAGAACAAATTATAAAATATTCTGAGATTACGAGATATTTAACCTTTCATCCTCTTGTTGTAAATAGGGCAGTTGAGGCCCAGAGAGAGAAAATAACTTCCTTCTGGTGACTGCGTTAGAGAGAGACAGAGTTCAGATTGTTGTTTTTGTTGTGCGCAAGTCGAGTACATTCCGACTCATAGCGGCCCTCTAGGACAGAACAGAGATGCCCCATAGGGTCTCCAAGACTATAATCTTTACCAAAGCAGACTGCTACATCTTTCTCTCATGTAGCCATTTGATTTGCACCCAAGTGCTTACCCACTGCACCACTAGGGCTCCAATTAGAACATGGGATTTCTGGCTCATTCACTGTTTCAGTAGTTTTCAAACTTGGATATGCATCAGAAACCTCTGAAGGGCTTCTTAAAACAGATTTCTGGGCCCCACTCCCAGAGTTTCTCATTCAGTAGGTCTAGGTTAAAAAAAGTAGGTCTAGGTTAGACCCCAAATTTTGCTTTTCAGTAGTTTCTGGGCCACACTTTAAGAACCCACACCCCTTTACCTTGGGGTTTCTCAAAGTGTGGCCAAACCTCTATCAGAATCACCTGCAGCACTGCTTGTTAAAAATATAGGCCACTGGGCTACATCTCAGGGTTACTCAATCTGATCTCTCGAGGTAAGTTGTTGATGTTTGAATTTTAAACAATTAGTCTTGGTAATTTGTACACACATCAAAGTTGGAAAATCACAGTACCTGGTCATATTTCTTTACTTCAAAAAGCCAAAGCCTAAACTTTCTGGTGAGACAGTGAAGTTCACAAGCCCACAGATTTGTCTCATTCCTACTCAAATCTCCATGTGAACAAATGAATAAAGAAGAATTAAAAACCTGAATTCAAGATGGAAAAATGAGAAGGGTGTCATTCTGAAGCCAAAAATTTCTAGGTTTTTTTTTTTTTTTTTTGTAGCTACTGTGTTGAGTAAAGAGAAAAAGTCAATAACCAATGGCCTGGAGGGTATGGCTGGAGTGAGACAGGGGGTACAACATATGAAATCTTATTCACCACTACGGATAAACTGCACTGTGTAGAGAAGTGCTGAGGTTCTCATGGGGTTGGCCCATAGAGTCAGTGATCCATGAAGGCTTCACGTCACAGCCAGTTGAAGCACCAGGTGGGTAAAGGCAAGTGAAATAAAACCCTGGTTTTTTAACCCCAGTGTTTAGTCTAACACCAGCCCAGCAGCTTTACTTGGTAACAATCATGGAGGAAAATTGGCTCAGATACAAGATATCTCTGGGGATCCCCATCTTCCAGATTTTATCCATATTTACACAGTCTGGCTGACGATGGAACTGATAATGACATTAAACAGTCTAGTAGTTTAAAACCTGAAAGAAGATTATAACTGCAAATGGTATATTTTAAGGTTATTCAAGGAGCACACATTTGTCTGCTACATGGGAAAGTCCAAGTCTAGATGGACTTTTCCTGCTTTATTTGAGGCCCAAGAATTTTATACCAAGTAGGTCACTAGTCAGACATGATAGAAATAGAAAGATATTCTAAGGTATGTAAATGTTTGCACATAAAATACCTATGTACCCTTCCTGAAAATAGAACATTTTGTAGCCAGCCAAATGATGAATATTCCAACAGAAAAATGGACAAGAAACATGAATAGGTAATTTACAGAAGAAATAAGAACAAACATAGGGAAAGATCCTCACCTTCCCTAAAGAAATGGCAATTAAAACGATGAGATACCAACTTTTGGCACCTTATTTTGGCAAAAATTAAAAAACGTGGAAATATTAAAAAGGCTATCAGGAAATGAATACTTATACTCTTCTGCAGGTTTTGTAGAAGACAATTTAACAATATGTATCAAAAGTCATAAAAATGTTTATACCTTTAATCTGATTATTCTGTTTCTAGTGATTTATTTCAGATCAGAAATAATGATAAGAAAGACACAAAAATAATTATAGGTAAGGATGTACATCATGTCATTGTTGTTAGGTGCCATTGGGTTGGTTCTGACTCATACGGCAGAACAAAACACTGCCCAGTCCTGTACCATACTCACAGTCGTTGCTGTGCTTGAGCCCTCATTGCAGCCACTGTGTCAATCCAATTCACTGAGTGTCTTCTTCTCCTCTTTCATTGACACTTTAGTTTACCAAGCTTGAGGGCCTTCTCCAGGGACTGAGACGAAGTCTTGCCATCCTAACTTCTAAGGAGCATTCTGGCTGTATTTCTTCCAAGACAGATTGTTCTTCTGGCAGTCCAGGTATATTCAATATTTTTCACCCACACCATAATTAGAAGGCATCAATTCTTCTTCAATCTTCCTTATTCATAACATTATTTATATTAACAAATTGTTTGGAACAATTTACATACCCAAGTATAAGATATGGTTAAATAAATTTTGATATATATAAAATTTGCTACTTACTATGCAGCCATAGTATTTCTGAAGAACATTTTAAGATATAAAATATGCTTACTATTTTTAAATGAAAAATTGGGTTACCAAATCATGTAACAGTTTACATTAAAATTCTATCTATAGGAAAGAAAAAGAGCTAAAAACAAGTACACCAAAATGTTCTATATTTCCCACATATGTACAGTATCAACATTGTTTCAAAAGTTTAAAAATGTTATCGGAAATAGTCAATGTCTGTTTACATGAAAATTCTGTGTTATTATAATGAAATAGTATGAAGCCATTAAAATGACTAAAGTAACTTTGTAGACATTAATAAAGAATAATCACAAGATTATTAGGTGCAAAAGATAGGAGCAGAATAGCGTATAATTATTTATATTAAGAAATAAGAATTTAAATAACAAGGCATACTGAGCCAACTACCCACTCACTCAGAACACACAGAAATGGTGAATAAAATATAGTAATAAGAATTACTAGACATTTTCATAACTAAGACAATGAGAGGTCCCCAGACAAAGCAGACTTTGAAAATAAACAAGAGGATTAACAACTCTAGAACTTACATTAAGAGATCAATCAGAAAGAGACTTGAAAAGGGCTTTAAAAATATTTACCAAAAACCAAACCAAACCCAGTGCTGTGGAGTTGATTCCAACTCATAGCGACCCTATAGGACAGAGTAGAGCTGCCCAATAGAGTTTCCAAGGAGCACCTGGAGGATTTGAACTGCCAACCCTTTGGTTAGCAGCTGTAGCACTTAACCACTACGCCACCAGGGTTTCCTTAAAAATATTTAGGGCATAAAAAATAACTAAAATCGCGATGAGCGATTAGGACACCATGACAAGATTTGCAAACAGGAACAAATAGAATACTATTAAATAGACTCATTGTATTAAAACTTTCCATTTATAAATCAGGCACAGCTGTAGAGATAATCCGTGAATTGAAATATAAATTTGAGGATGTTACACAGAATGCAGTCTTGAAAGCTGATAAAGAAACATGGAGGATAAAGTGAGAAGTTCTAATGTGAGTTTGATAGTAGTTCCCCAAGGACATAATAAAGCTTTTGAGGGAAGGGCAATATTCAGAGATAAAGAGTGGGAACTTTCTAGAATTAAAGAGTGACATTAAACTTCATATTTAAGAGTGCCATAAATAAAAATAAAACCACAGGTAGACACATCATAGTGAAGCTGTAGTTCATAAAATCAGACAGAAAATCTTAAAAGCAAACAAAGAGAAAAGAGATGCAGGGGAACAACAATTAAACTGACTGTAGAATTTCCAATCGGGGGGAAAAAATATATATATATATATATATGTATGTATTTTTTTTATGTATATACACACATATAATAGGATTCTATACCTAGCTAAAAACAAATCTCATCCTATACCTACCTAATTATAATTCAGACATAATTTATCATTAAAAGATCCTCTCCTTTATTAATGAATAATAAATTAATTATTCAAGGAAAGGATAGTGACACAAAATGAAAGAGTTGAACGTAAGAAACAATTATGAACAAAGAAACAGACACAGATTAGTAAATATAAATAGGCGTTTACTCCAAAATGTATATATAAAAAAAAAAGGCAAAATTGAAATATCAGACCTTGACAACAAGAATAGCAAGTAAAGTGAGAAAGAGAAATCAGAACTAAAGGATTTTACAGTCTTAATATTATTTGGGAGGAGAATAGAACAATTGATACGTGTAAATTTTGTTAGGTCAAGTTATATTTTTAAAATATAGGGGAACCATTATGAAATTAAAATACATATAAAACTAAGAAGGATAATGAAAACTCAATCATAAAATACATCAAATGGGTAAAAAAGGAGACATGGTAAGTAGAAAACACAAAATGAATTTAACTATATCAGTAATCACAGTAAATGTAAATAAATAAAATTCATCTACTAAAAGAGATTTACTTGCACCTCTTTAAACAGCATATACCTAAATATTTTATTGGATTTAAAAAATTTTAGGTATGTGCTGTTTAAACAACGAAAAAACAACCTAATTAAAAAATGTGAAAACGGTATGAGCAGACACTTCACCAAAGAGAGCATTCAAGCAGCCAGCAAACATATGAAAAGATGTTTGCTATCCTTAGCCATTAGAGATGCAAAACAAAACTACAATGAGATATCATTTCAGCCCTGTTAAAATGGCACTGCTAAAAAAAGAAAGAAAGAAAACAAACACTGGAGAGAATGTGCGGAGATTGAAACGTATACCCATTGCTGGTAGAATTGTAAAATGGTACAACCACTATTGCAAACACTATGGTGCTTTCTCTAAAAACTAGAAATTGAGCTATCTGATGACCTAGCATTCCCACATCTATATGTATACACTGGAGATCTAATAGCAGAGACACGAACAGACATATGCACACCTATGTTCACTGTAGCACTATTCACAATAGCAAAAAGATGGAAACAACTTAAGTGCCACCAACAGATGAATGGATAAGCAAATGTGGTACATATACACAATGGAATACTACACAGCCATAAAAAATGATGATAAATAATCAAAATATCATCATTATAACATGGATGAATCTGGAGGACATTATGCTGAGTGAAATAAGTCAATCACAAAAGGACAAATATTTTATGACCTGAGTAGGTATATATACAGAACCAACATTCATCAGTGGTTATCAGAGATGGGGTGCAGGGAGGGGAGAGGGAATCACTTTCTAGATAGTTGTTAGGTGCCGTCTACTCAGTTCTGACTCATAGCAATGCTATGCACAACAGAATGAAACACTGCCTGGTCGTGCACCATCCTCACAATTGTTGCCAAGCTTGAGCCCATTGTTCTAGCCACTTTATCAGTCCATCTTGTATATTCAGTATTCTTCACCAACACCACAATTCAAAGGCATCAATTCTTTGATCTTCCTTATTCATTGTCCAGCTTTCACACGTATATGAGGCGATTGAAAACATCATGGCTTGGGTCAGGTGCACCTTAGTCCTCAAGGTGACATCCTTGCTTTTCAACACTTTAAAGGGGTCTTTTACAGCAGACTCGAAGGCACTGGGTTTTTGGGTTTACAGCAGAGTTGCCCAATGCAATATGTCTTTTGATTTTTTGACTGCTGCTTTCATGGGTGTTCAGTGTTGTTGTTGTTGTTATGTGCCGTTGAGTCTGTTCTGACTCATAGCAACCCTATGCACAACAGAACGAAACACTGCCCAGTCCTGTGCTATCCTTACAATCGTTTTTACGCTTGAGCCCATTGTTGCAGCCACTCTGTCAATCCACCTCATTGAGGGTCTTCCTCTTTTCCACTGACCCTGTACCTTACCAAGCATGATGTCCTTCTCCAGGAACTGATACCTCCTGACAACCTGTCCAAAGTATGTAAAACACTGTCTCACCATCCTTGCCTCTAAGGAGCATTCTGGCTGTACTTCTTCCAAGACAGATTTGTTTGTCCTTTTGGCAGTCCCTGGTATATTCAATATTCTTTGCCAACACCACCACAATTCAAAAGCATCAATTCTTCTTCGTCTTCCTTATTCATTGCCCAGCTTTCACATGCATATGATGCAGTTGAAAATACCATGGCTGGAGTCAGGTGCACCTTAGTCTTCAAGGTGACATCTTTGCTTTTCAAAATTTAAAAGAGGTCCTCTGCAGCAGATTTGCCCAAAGCAATGCGTCTTTTAATTTCTTGACTGCTGCTTCCACGGGTGTTGATTGTGGATCCAAGTAAAATGAAGTCCTTGACAACTTCAATCTTTTCTCCATTTATCATGATGTTGCTTACTGGTCCCGTTGTGAGGATTTTTGTTTCCTTTATTTTGAGGTGTAATTCATACCGAAAGCTGTAGTCTTTGGTCTTCATCAGTAAGTGATTCAAGTCCTCTTCACTTTCAGCAAGCAAAGTTGTGTCATCTGCATAACGCAGGTTGTTAATGAGTCTTCCTCCAATCCTGATGCCCTGTTCTTTTTCATATAGTCCAGCTTCTTGGATTATTTGCTCAGCATACAGATTAAATAGGTATGGTGAAAGAATGCAACCCTGGCGCACACCTTTCCTGACATTAAACCACTCAGTATCCCCTTTTCTCTCTGAACAATTACCTCTTGTCCTATGTACAGGTTCCTCATGAGTAAAATAAAGTGTTCTGGAATTCCTATTCTTCACAATATTATCCATAATTTGTTATGGTCCATACAGTCAAATGCCTTTGCATAGTTAATAAAAATTGATCCTTCTGGTATTCTCTGCTTTCAGCCAGGATCCATCTGACATCAGCAATGATATCCCTGGTTCCACGTCCTCTTCTGAAACCAGCCTGAATTTCTGACAGTTCCCTGTTAGTACACTGCTGCAGCCACTTTTGAATGATCTTCAGCAAAATTTTGCTTGCATGTGATATTAATGATATTGTTTGATAAGTTCTGCATTCTGTTGGATTACCTTTCTTGGGAATAGGCATAAATATGGATCTCTTCCAGTCGGTTGGCCAGGAAGCTGTCTTCCAAATTTCTTGGCATAGATGAGTGAGCACCTCCAGTGCTGCATCCATTTGTTGAAACGTCTCAATTGATATTCCATCAATTCCTGGAGCCTTTTTTCCACCAATGCCTTCAGTGCACCTTGGGCTTCTTCCTTCAGTACCATGGGTTTTTCCTGATCGCATGCTACCTCTTGAAATGGTTAAACGTCGACTAATTCTTTTTGGTATAATGACTCTGTGTATTCCTTCCATCTTCTTTTGAAGCTTCCTGCATCATTTAATATTTTCCCCATAGAATCCTTAACTATTACAACTCAAAGCTTGAATTTTTTCTTCAGTTCTTTCAGCTTGGAAATGCCAAGTGTGTTCTTCCCTTTTGGTTTTCTATCTCCAGCTCTTTGCACATGTCAGTACAATACTTTGTCTTCTCGAACCACCCTTTGAAATCTTCTGTTCAGTTCTTTTACTTCATCATTTCTTCCTTTTTCTTTAGCTGCTCAACATTTGAGCACAAGTTTCAAGTGTCTCCTCTGACATCCATCTTGGTCTTTTCTTTCTTTCCGGTCTTTTCTTTCTTTCCTGTCTTTTCAATGACCTCTTACTTTCTTCATGTATGATGTCCTTTCACAACTCGTCTGGTTTTCGGTCATTAGTGTTCAAGGCATCAAATCTATTCTTGAGATGGTCTCTAAATTCAGGTGGTTTTTACTCAAGGTCTTATTTTGGCTCTCATGGACTGGCTCTGATTTCTTCAGTTTCATCTTCAACTTGCATATGAGCAATTGATGCTCCATTCCACAGTCAGCCCCTGGCTTTGTTCTGACTGGTGATATTGACATTTTCTGTCATCTTTTTCCACAGATGTAGTTGATTTGATTCCTGTGTGTTCATCTGGTGAGGTCCATGTGTATTATCGCCATTTATGTTGGTGAAAAAAGGCATTTGCAATGAAGAACTTGTTGGTCTTGCAAAATTCTGTCATTCAATCTCTGGCATTGTTTCTATCACCAAGGCCATATTTTCCAACTACGTGTCCTTCTTCTTTGTTTTCAACTTCTGCATTCCAATCACCAGTAATTATCAATGCATCCTCACCGCATGTTTGATCAATTCAGACTGCAGAAGCTGATAAAGATCTTCAGTTTCTTCATCTTTGGCCTTGGTGGTTGGTGAATAAATTTGAATAATAGTCGTATTATCTGGTCTTCCTTGTAGGCATATGGATATTATCCTATCTACCACTGACAGCGTTGTACTTTAGGATAAATCTTGAAGTGTTCTTTTTAGCGATGAATGCAACACTGCTCCTTTTCAAGTTGTCATTCCCAGCATAGCAGAGTACATGATTGTCTGATTCAAAATGGTCAATACCAGTCCATTTCAGCTCACTAATGCTTAGTATACCCATGTTTATGCATTCCATTTCAATTTTGATGATTTCCAATTTTCCTAGATTCATACTTTGTACATTTCAGGTTCTGATTATTAATGGATATTTGCAACTATTTCTTATCATTTTGAGTCATGCCACATTAGCAAATGAAGGTTCTGAAAGCTTACTCCATCCGTGTCATTAAGCCTGACTCTACTTTGAGGAGGCAGCTCTTCCCCAGCCATCTTTTGAGTGCCTTCCAACCTAGGGGGCTCGTCTTCCAGCACTATATCAGACAATGTTCCACTGCTATTCACAAGGTTTTCAGTCTCTAATTCTTTTCAGAAGTAGACTACCAGGTCCTTCTTCCTAGTCTGTCTTAGCCTGGAAGCTCAGCTGAAACCTGTCCTCCATGGGTGACTCCACGGGTGACCCTCCTGATATCTGAATACCGGTGGCACAGCTTCCAGCATCACAGCAATGCACAAGCCCCCACAGTACCACAAACTGCCAGATACTTGGGGGTGTTCAGTGTGGATCCAAGCAAAATGAAATCCTTGACAACCTCAGTCTTTCCTCTGTTTATTGTGATGTTACTTATTTGTCCAGACGTGATGATTTTTGTTTTCCTTATGTTGATGTGTAATCCATACTGAAAGCTGTAGTCTTTGGTCTTCATCAGTAAGTGATTCAAGTCCTCTTCACTTTCAGCAAGCAAAGTTGTGTCGTCTGCATAACGCAGATTGTTAGTGAGTCTTCCTCCAGTCCTGATGCCCCGTTTTTCTTCATATAGTCCAGCTTCTTGGATTATTTGCTCAGTATGCAGATTAAATAGATATGGTAAAGGAATACAACCCTGATGCACACCTTTCCTGACTAAATCATGCTGTATCCCCTTGTTCTGTTCGAACAATAGTAGACAATTTTTATTTTTGGTGATGGGAAACACAACACTGAATACGAGTGAAATGTACATAGCCTGACCAAGGCAAAACACGTCACTAAGATGCACACAAGAAAGTATGACCCTTTGGTAATTGGTATGGTATATATAATTTTGTAACAATAGCAACAACCAAAAAAATATATGTATGCGCATATGTGTATATATGTATGCTTATATGTGTATAGGTATGTATATGGGAGTAACCCATACAGCCTTCTGTATGGATTACATCTCAACATAAAGAAAACAAAATTCCTCACAACTGGACCAATCAGCAACATCATGATAAACAGAGAAAAGATTGAGGTTGTCAAGGATTTCATTTTACTTGGATCCACAATCAACACCCATGAAAGTAGCAGTCAAGAAATCAAAAGATGCATTGCGCTGGGCAAATCTGCTGCAAAAGACCTCTTTAAAGTGTTGGAAAGCAAAGATGTCACCTTGAGGACTAAGATGTGCCTGACCCAATCCATGGTGTTTTCAATAGCCTCATATGCATGCAAAAGCTGGACAATTAATAAGGAAGACCAAAGAATTGATGCCTTTGAATTGTGGTATTGGCGAAGATTATTGAATATACCATGGACTGCCAAAAGAATGAACAAATCTGTCTTGTAAGACCAGAATGGTCCTTAGAAGAAAGAATGGCGATTCTGAGTCTCATATACTTTGGACATGTTATCAGGAGGAATCAGTCCCTGGAGAAGGACATCATGCTTGGTAAAGTAGGGGCTCAGTGAAAAAGAGGAAGACCCTCAACAAACTGGACTGACACAGTGGTTGGAACAGTGGGCTCAAGCATGACAACAACTGTGAGAATGGCACAGGACCAGGCAGTGTTTTGTTCTGTTGTGTGTAGGTCGCTTTGAGTAAGAACCAACTTGAAAGCACCTCACAACAATAACAGCATGGGAGTACACATCTGGGTATATATACATGTGTATTGTTTGTATATGCATATGCATGTATGTATGTGCACACATATAAATTCACATAGATAATAAAGCACATAGAAGGCATAGTTATGGATACTGTTTAGACATAACCAAACACCTAGTGAGATTGGTTTTCTGGATTTGAAGGCTTGGGACCATAGTATCCTGAGACAACTCAGTGAATTGGCATACTATATTTCCTAAAGTTTATGTTCTATGTCCTAGTATGGTGAGTAGTGTCTGGGGTCTTAAAATTTTGGTCTCTATTCATCTGGAGCAAAAGAGATAGAAGGAAACTCAAGACACAGAGAAGAAATTAGTCTTTAGGACTAACTGTGTATGCAAACCACATCTACTCTGAGACCTGAAAAATAGATGGTATCCAGCTACCACCACCAATCATTGTGATCAGGGGCAAAATACATGGATTCTGATAAATGGAAGAAAAGTATGAAAGAGAACCTCAAATTCTTCAGAAAAATCCAGAATTACTGGACTGGTTTAGAGTAGAGGATTGCCTGAGACTACTGCCCTGAGATACTCTTTAAACCTAGAACTGAAACTGTCCCCTGGCATCACCTTTTAGCTATATAACAGAATGGTTCACAAAATGAAGAATATCACCCGTGAGTACTATGCTCCTTTAAAAAATCATGTATATGACACCAAAAGGTCAACAAGTACCTAAAAAAAAAAAAAAGGTGCGAAGGTAAGGGGACAGGGAAACTGAATTACTGGAAACAGAGCATCCAGAACAGAAAGGCAGAGAATGTTCTTGCATTGTGAAGAATGTAACCAATGTCACCGAATAATTTGTATAGAAATTGTTGAATGGGAACCTAATCTGCTGTGTAAATATTCAGTGAAAACACAATAAAATATTAGCTAAAATAAATAAAGACATGACTTACTAAAAAAAAAAAAAAGAGGCATATCTAAATACTGACACAGAAAGACAAAGCAAAATGATGGAAAAAGGTGCTGGTAAACAAGGATGTGTTCAAATTATATAGAGATATTAATATCAGGCAAAGTAATAGGTAGAGTAAAACAAAACCAACATTCAAAAACATTGCTAAGGATAAAGACAGTCATTATAAATCATTGTCTATTCCCCTAATGCACTAGGTTTTCAGGATGCCCCTAATAACATAGTCTCAAACTACCTACATGAAGCAAAAATTGCCACAATTAAAAGAAGCCAACAAACTTAGAATCAAAATGAGAGATTTTAACATACCTCTCTCAGTACTTTTAGGTTAAGGAGACCAAAAATAAATATCCAAGTATCACACATAATATTTCAGATTTTAAAAAATCTGAAAACATTAAAAACCTCAGTTTGTGTTATATACATTTTATATGTTGTTGTTATTGTTATTAGGTGCTGTCGAGTTGGTTCTGGCTCATAGTAACCCTATGTGCAACAGAACAAAACACTGCCTGGTCCTGCACTATTCTCAAAATCATTGTTATCCATGAACCCATTGTTACAGCCACTGTGTCAATCTATCTCCTTGAGGTCTTCCTCTTTTTTGCTAACCCTTACTTTACCAAGCATGATGTCCTTCTCCAGGTACTGCTCACTCCTTGATAACATGCCAAAGTATGTGAGATGAAGTCTTGTCATCTTTGCTTCTAATGAGCATTCTGGTTGTGCTTCCAAGACAGATTTGTTTGTTCTTCTGGCAGTTCATGGTATATTCAATATTCTCTGCTATAAATCACCATAATTCAAAGGAATCAATTCTTCTTTGGTCTTCCTTATTCATTGTCCAGCTTTCACATGCATATGAGGAGATGGAAAACACCATGGCTTGGGTCAGGCACACCGTAGTCTTGAAGGTGACATCTTTGCTTTTTAACTCTTTAAAGAGGTCTTTTGCAGCAGATTTTGCCCAATGCAATGCATCACTTAATTTACACACACATAAATATGGGCGTGCATAGACTATTTCTAAGAATATAAACGAACTAGGGAAGGAGGTGTTTCTACTGGGGTGACAAGAGGTGCGAGGGAGGCACTTTCTTAACATACCATTGGGAGCCTTTAACATTTTGTGCTACTTGCATGAATTATGAACTCTAAATAAATAAATAAATACCTAAATACTTTTTCTTTTGTTTTTTTTTAAGTCAAGACCTTTTAAGAAATGATAAGAGATTTGTCACAGATGACCTAGTATGGGTTATCTTGGACCATTTCTGGGCATATGTATTGCCTTATGAGTATTGTTTAATGCTGACATTTTGGAATCTGTCTCTTTTGAAATCCTCTGTAAAACAAGGGGTTTTTTGTTGTTGCTTTAAAAAAATTTTTTTTAAATGTGTAACCCTCTTGCTGCACTTCATCTACTCAACTTTCTGAAGAAATACTCAATTCTCTGGAATTTCATAGCCATATATTTGATAAATATGCTTTTGTTTGTTAAAAAAAACAAACAAAAAAAATTAAGAGGTAATGAGCTACAAACTCTTGGTTTTTCAGGTCAATAATAACTACCTCCTCCTTCATTATATGCACTGTTGGCAATTAAATGTATTTATTTAACAAAAAGCAACAACAAGTTAGGCTTCCTGAAAATTATTTAAACCTTGAATATATTCCTGACCTTCAAATCTAATTCTGTTCACACACCGTTTAAGTAGAGATATATTTCTAGATTTTCCACTTCAGAAAGAGCAACAGTTTGACTTATCTTAATTCATATAAGGATGGTTGATGTCAGCTATTTCATGCTATATATAAGAAAAAGCAAAAGGTTTATATTCTATGCCATAGGTCCAACTTCTTATCCAGTTCTCAGGTCATTCTATCAGTTCCTGATATTTTTTTCTCAACTTTCTTTTTATTCACAAATTTGGCCCTGCCCCTGCAATGAAATCATATAATATAATTTTTAAAGGCAGTCTACTGTGTGGATCATAACGAATTATGGATAACATTGCAAAGAATGAGAATTCCAGAACACATAATTGTGCTCATAAGGAACCTGTACTTAAATCAAGAGACAGTCATTCAAACAGAACAAGGGAATATTGCATGGTTTAAAGTAAGGAAAGGTGTGCGTCAGTGTTGTATCATTTCACCATACTTATCCAATCTGTGTACTAAGCAAATAATCCAAGAAGCTAGACTATATGAAGAAGAATGGGGCATCAGGATTGGAGGAAGACTCATTAACAACCTGTGAAATGCAGATGACACACCTTGCTTGCTGAAAGTGAAGACTTGAAGTACTTACTGATGAAGATTGAAGACTACAGCCTTCAATACGGATTACACTTCAACATAAAACAACTATCTTCATAACTGGATCAATAAGCAACATCATGATAAATAGAAAAGATTGAAGTTTTCAATGATTTCATTTTAGTTGGATTCACAATCAATGCCCATGGAAGTAGCAGTCATGAAATCAAACGGTTTATTGCATTGGGCAAATCTGCTGCAAAAGACCTCTTTAAAGTGTTAAAAAGCAAAGACATTACTTTGAGGACTAAGGTGTGCCTGACCCAGTAGACTTTAAATGGTTTTTTCAAAAAAGTATAATTTAAAAGCTCTGAAAAGGGGAGGGAAAATAGAGCCAGAGGTTATCTTTTTATATCCAACCCAGTGTAAGTGTATAATATAAATAAAAGGTGTGTGGAGCTGTCCTCATCCTTCAAAACTCATTCCTAGAGCTGAAGGGCAAACCATTTTTCATAGATAACATCAGAATTAGAAGAAAAACACACACATCCTCTACAATCTGCCAAATTTCTTTTTCATCAAGTCAAAATAGAATTTCAGTTTAGGTCGTGCCAGTTATACAGTGGTGTTTACTCAGAAAGGCAACAATTCTAGAATTGTGTTTGCATTCAGAATCAAAGAAAAAGGTTCATTAATAAAAAAAAATTATAGTATAGAGCAAATCTGAAACTCAGAGTGAAACCCAGTGTGAAAGAAAGTATTCCCTCAGTGAAAATCCTTATGCAGAAATGGAGTATTCCTTCTTTAGATCAAAATTACACTTGACTATTTGGAGATAGCAGTGTGGATTTTTATCATTGTAATAAGCACGTATAGTCATAGTATGAGTAGTGAAAGTAGATGGTAAGTGTTTGTGTCAGAATTGAGGGCATATTCTGTGCTCCCCATTTCAGCAGTGAAGTCCTGGAATCTTTGCTCTTCCAGTTTTAGGTCTCCTACCATTCTGGCTTGAGCAATAGTATATTCGTCTGGTTTTCCTTGTCCATTCAATAAAGGCCTTCTTTGGTAATCTATATTCCTGTACCAACCAAACCAAAACCATTGCTATTGAGTTGACTCCGACTCATAGCAACCCTACAGGGCAGAATAGAACTTTTTTTTTTATAGGGCTTCCAAGGCTGTAAATCTTTATGGAAGCAGACTGCTGCATTTTCATCCTGCAGAGCAGCTGGCAGATTTGAACCACTGACCTTCTGGTTAGCAGCCGAGCAATTAACCACTGCACCACCAGGGCTCCTCTATACTCCTACACTGTCTTAAAATTCTTTTCACCTTTCACATATTCGTTATGTAGGATCTAGTGATTTGGGATGTTTGTATCTATTGATGATGGCTTTAGAGGAGGAACATGAATGTTAAGATGGCTTGTAAAGCAGAGTATCACAGGATGTTAAAAAACCACAAGGAGAAGACCCAGCATTCTCCTGGTAATTGACAAGTGCAGCAATGGCAGGTGATCTGACCTGTTTCCCCTGTGTGTTCCCTCTAGCCCTTCATGTGCTGTGGGTGGTTAGGATGCCACCTCGGCAAGGAACTGAACATGGAAAAACCAGGTCTGAGTAATGCTGTGGTAAGGGAAGGCGTTTTTGTAGGCTATGTAAGTCTTATTAAATTCTACTACTTTGACAGCCTTCCCTGTGGTTCTTTGGTTCAAAGATGATAAAACCTCTCGAGTTATTTCCAGGCACATTGGTCTTTTTCTTTTAAATGACTCAGAGATCACAAAGTGCCTTCACAATGAAAAGTAGGTCCTGATGAATCAACCTCCTTGCACTGAAGTGGTGGACACTGGAAGACATAATGCGTATTATTAGACAGCACCTGACCCACAACAGGTATGTAATTAATGTTTGTTTTTAAAGAGTTGCTGAGAAATAACCTGGTTGACTTTTTTTTGTTGTTCATTCAGTTTTAAAGGAAAGAGATCAGCAGCTAAATTTGAAATGACGGACAGCTTGACCCCAAAAAGATCTTGCTGTATTTTGAAATCCTTGCTGACTGTCTGAAAGGTGAAGTAAGACAATGGTTGTTCCACGTTAGCTCTCCTATCATAACTGGCATCATCTTGTCAGTAACACAGGCCAGGAAAGGACATGCAGGAACCCATTTTTTTAATTAGCACGGTGACAGTCTTTCTGCATAACCTCTTGAAAAAGAGGTATGGCAGCCTTTTATCTTTCCTGTGCATATTCCAAAACTTTTCAGTTTGTTAAAAGTAAGGGTAAGTAAAGTAGTTTGGAGGGTACTTACAAAATGAAAAACTTACTTGCTTACTCACAATTTTGTCCACACAATCATATTCATACACGCATTTGTAATGTATTTATATTTTACATCAGCTGATGGCCTGGTGGAGAGGTATCTGATGGTGCAACTTTAGCTATAGACTTAAATAGGATTGAATAGCAGGGAAATTTAAAGCAATTATTGAATCTCAATTGCAAGCTGCACTTAAACGTAGGTGGAAGAGCCGCCTTCATTTAAATAACAGAGCAAATATCAGTGAAACAGAAAAACAATACAGAAAATCAATAAAACCAAAGGATAGTTGTTTAAGAAGATCAATAACATCAATAAAACTGATACATTAAGAGTTTGTGAGTAAAACTGAAAAAGAATTGAAGGCCTCTGGATCCAAACATCTTTCCCAATAACCTAAACACCTACGTTGTTCATCTCATTAATTAAGATATTGAAATTGCCAATTAAAATTGGAAAATAAGTTTTGCAAAGAATAAAATATTAAATCATTATCAGCTACTAATATCTTAGAGCTAATTATAGTATATTACTGAGATCCTGAAAGATAGGACAAAGGACAGGTGAGTTTTGATGAGAGAGAGGGTTTAGGAGATTCAGAGACTACATAACATTGCAGTTTTTTTTTTTTTAAGTCAGTAGAGTTTGATGATTAGCACTAGGTTTCTAGTAACACACTCCCTACATTCTTACTTTAGTTTCATCACTTATTTATTTATTTTACTGTACTTTACAGAATAAACTAGCTTCTCATTAAACAATTAGTACATATATTGTTTTATGACATTGGTTAACAAACCCACATGTCAACACTCTCCTTTCTCGACCATAACTTGCCTATTACCAGCTTTCCTGTCCCCTCCTGCCTTCTAGTCCTTGTCCCTGGTGTGGCATGCCCCTTTAGTCTTGTTTTATGGACCTGTCTAATCTTTGGTGAAAAGTTGAACCTCAGGTGTGACTTCATTACTGAGCTAAAAGGGTGCCTAAGGGCCATACTCTCGGAGTTTCTCCAGTCTCTCTCAGGCCAGCAAGTCTGGTCTTTTTTTGTGAGTTAGAATTTTGTTCTACATATTTCTCCATCTCTGTCCAGGATCCTCTATTGTGATCCCTGTCAGAGCAGTCAGTGGTGGTAGCTGGGTACCACCTGGTTGTACTGGACTCAGTCTGGTGGAGGCCATGGTAATAGTGGTCCATTAGTCCTTTGGCATAATCTTTCTCTTGTGTCTTTAGTTTTTTCTTTCTCCCTTGCTCCCAAAGGGGTGAGACCAGTGGAGTATCTTAGATGGTCACTCACAGGCTTTTAAGACCCAGACACAAAACACCAAAGTAGAATGTAGAACATTTTCTTTATAAATTCTGTTATGGTAATTGAGCTAGATGTTTCCTGAGAATACAGTCCCCACAGCCCTCAGCCCAATAATTCGGCCCCTCTGGGAGTTTGGATGTGTCTATGGAGCTTCCACGACCTTGCCTTGTACAACTAGGATATATAATATTACATGTTATTGAGTGAAGGCCCAATACTGAAGGAATAATTGTGCAATATGCTCCAAGATGATATTGGTTGTTTCCAAAATGTTTTCTCCTCTTCAGACATTTGGACAAATATGTGTAGGTTAGCATGTGATCTTTATTGAACCATATTAATTCTCTCGTTTTTTAATATAATATAATTTTTTTTAGGATTTTGTTGACATTTAACAGAAAGATGTACGTATCATAAATATACAGCAAAATTAATTTCTACAAAATGAATACAACCATGTAACTAGCAGAAACAACATTATTAGTACCCCTTAAGCACCCTTGTGCTTCCTTCTGTTCATTGGTGACCACCTCCTGATTAACCACTACCTGAGCACTAACAGCATTAATTTTTTTTTTATTGTGGTAAATATATATGTAACAAATCATTTTCCATTCCAGCATTCTTCACATCGACATTAATTGTGTTTATCCTGTTGTTCAGTCATCACCATTATCCGACTCCAAATTTTCCCATTACCTTTAACAGAAGCGCAGTGTCTCCTAATCAGTGAGTCCCCCTTTTCCCCTCCCTCTGACTCACCCCTGATAACCACTAATAAACTCTGATCTCCATGCACTTACCTATCCTAGATATTTCATGTAAGTGAAGTCATATATTTGTTTTTTTCATTTTAATCCTTAATACACAATAAAATGCAGAGGTTCTATCTCTCTACAGTTAGAAAGCAGGCTATGGAACCTCAGAGAAATAAGGCTCCTACTTGCAGCAGGTGAAGCATGCTGTCGTGTGAGGCTTGGGAACATGCCCATGTATACATACATACAGATAGACATGTGCACATGATAAATTTACAAAGCACTCTCTGCTGTTTCACTGAACTTGAACAACTGAGTCAGTGACCAAAATGAGACATCTGTAATGTGTGAACTAGTGATTTGGTAACCAAAATGAGACATCTCCTGCTTGGGAGCCTGAGACTGAAGCTATTTGGGAAATTAAAAGCCTTCAAAGCCCTGATCCCTGTAAGTGGATCCTGTGAGTGAACATGTTTTAATTCAGAATTATTGTACATGCTGTTGTTGTTACTAGGTGCTGTTAAGTGGGTTCTGACTCACAGCGACCCTATGTACAACAGAATGAGACACTGCCCAGTCTTGTGCCATCTTCACAATTATTGTTAGGCTTGAGCTCATTGTTGTAGCCACTGTGTCAATCTATCTCCTTGAGGATCTTCATCTTTTTCTCTGACCCTCTACTTTACCAAGTATGATGTCCTTCTCCAGGGACTGAGCCCTCCTGATAAAATGTCCGAAGTATGTGAGACATAGTCTCGCCATCCTTGCTTCTAAGGAGCATTCTGACTGTACTTTTTCCCAGAGAGATTTGTCCATTCTTTTTGCATATTCAATATTCCTCACCAACACCATAATTCAAAGGAGTCATTGTACATCAGTTTCAGCCTATTCTAGAGTGTATGCTGTAGGCTGAAAGACCAGACTTATGGGATGCAGGTGTACAGAACAGGTTTCTGCTGTGAGTTGCCTGGACAGTGGATTGGTTATTAATAGTACAGGACCCTGTCTCCTGGCTCTTAGTCTATTACCAAAAAAAACCCAAACCCACTGACAGTGAGTCAATTCTGACTCATAGTGACCCTATATAGGATAGGGTAGAACTACTCTATAGGGTTTCCAACACTAAATCTTTAGGGAAGCAGACTGCCCAATCTTTCTCCCATGAAGCTGCTGGTGGGTTCAAACCCCTAACCTTTTGGTTAGCAGCCATGCATTTTAACCACTATGCCACCAGACACTGTGTCAGATTTGTAAAAGTTTTCTTTGTAAAGTACTTGTGCTGAAATCATCCGAAGGCCTTTGTAGGAGCCAGACAACTTGAGTCAGGCAAGTATAAAATTGTTTAAATTTTATATATAAAACAATAATTAATTTTATGAAAAGGGTGCATAAAGCCAGAAAGACTATGTTGCATCTGGAGATGATGGGGTTCTGTGTTTTGTATTAACAAAAGAATTGCTTTAGGAAATGAACAAAAGATGTCATATTTTAAATCCTCATTCTCTGTACCCAAAATAAAAAAAAAGTGAACAGGGGAAATAATGAACGAATTGGTGGGTGGAAAAGGTAGTGAGTGTGAGCATCATTAAAAAAAAAAAAAAATACCAACACTTCTTGGAACATAAGTTATGAGAATTAATTAACAATTCTTCTTTTCCTCATTTCCTATATTTACACCAGAAGAAATAAGATAGCAATAGTCACATGGAAAGAGATTTTTATTTAGATAACTATCACAATTTTGATAGTATATTACTGTTTATGATTATTCTTTCTGAACCTACAAATGATTGGAATCTGTTGTAGTTCCTACTTTCTCTAAAGTGGCAATCATACCTTTGGAGATATAGACAAGTATAGCCCATTTTTAATCTATTCTTTGATATCTTCTTCTACAAAAGACTGAAAATTGTTTAGAGAAAGGACCCTATGTTTAAAAATTCCTAATGTATTTCAAGTTGTCTGTCATTTTTACTTGAGAATCTTAACACAACATATTTCAAAAGGAAATCACAAAATTTCTCTGTCCCTAAATGGCTATATTTTTCAACTTTCCTATTAAAGTAATTTTTCTGCAATTTGACTAATCGCTGTCTTTGAAATCAGTAGTTATCTGTGGTTCTTTCCTTCTTTCCTTCTTCTAAGGAACCACAACCCACAACCCACAACCAACCAATCAATCTTCAACACCTGATGATTTCTCCTTCTAGTCTTTCTTAGGTAGATCCTTCCACCATGTCATTTCAATTCTTGCCTATCATTTCACACAAGGATGGATTACTACGGTAGCTTCCAAGTGACTTTTCTGTCTCCAAACTCAGCCCAAATATAAGCACACAAATTTATCTTCATTATTTTTTGCATAGATTCCCAATTTAAAACCTTAAAAGTCTTCCCATATATTTTTATCTTGTCATTTAAGTCTCTTCTGAAAGGATTAGGACTCTCTTGTGCAGTCAGGAGCAACACGTTCTTTTTAAAGAGAGCTGGTGCTGGCCACTGTTTCATGGTGACACTCCCCCTGATCTTATAACCAAAGCCTACCCACCACCAAACCCACCCACTGCCATTGAGTCGATTCTGACTCATAGTGACCCTATAGGACAGAGTAGAACTGCCCCATAGAGTTTTCAAGGAGCACCTGGTGGATTTGAACTGCTGACCTCTTGGTTAGCAGCCGTAAATGTGCACTTTACATGCTAAAGAAGGGGCACTGCTGTGAAACTCAAAGCAACATGTTGTTGAAGTGGCAGTAGCCAGGCAGATTCCACCTCATGAGCTCAGCTACATGGTCAGTCGATGCAAGCTTATATGAACCAATGTAGGCTAGTTTCACTCAGTTTGACCTAAAGCTTCACAATACAATTATTCTTGAATACAGTTGTTCTGGCTGCCTCCTGAGCGCACCTACCACAGTGCAAATTAAGCTTTATGGGAAACAAAATGAAAACTTTTAACTTTTAAAAGTTATCACTACTGTAGTGGAACCATCTTCTTGTATTTAAATTTGAAGCATCCCAGGCTTAGTATGTTGTATGTCAGTAAGGCCGATTTGACCAAGACAGCTTAATTATGCCCCCAAAGACCATCTCCCAACTGAAGTCATCTACAGTTCAAGCAAGGAGCCTGGTGGAGCAATGGTGGCCCTTGGCTACTAACCTAAAGGTCAGCAGTTTGAACCCACCAGCCTTTCTGAGAGAAAAAAGACCTGGTGACCTGCTCTTGTAAAGACTGCAGCCTGGGAAACCCTATGGGGCGATGCTACTCTGTCACATTGGGTCACTACGAGTTGGAATCGACTTAACGGCACACAGCAAACAGTTCAAGCAGCCTGAATTCCCTGCATTTTTGACTTGCATTGCAAGTTTACCCTGAAAATAAATTATTTAGATAATTTATACTAACAAGATGTCCCAGTTGCCTGGAAAGGATCAAATGGAACATTTGACACACATACCAAACAAACAAACAAAAAAAAAGTAACTGAATAAAATCATTTCAGGCTAATCATCTGTACTAAATTTCTTTCTTTCTTTTTTTTTTTTTCAGTTTTGACCAATGGTTACATCTTACATTAAAAAAAAAAAAATTGCTATCAAATCTATTCCTACTTATGGCAACCCCATGTGTGTCGGAATAGAACTATGCTCCATAGCGTACTAGATTTTTTTTTAATCAAATTTCAAGATTGTTCCACCTTGCAGATATAACTGTACATTTTGAACAGTGCCTTTCTATGGATTTGAAAAATATTAATATCTAATATCAAGTTATCAATTCATATATATGTAGAGAGAGAGGGATGTTTCAGTACTTTGAAAGTACTTTTTCCTATTAAATTTATTTTCCAATGGGGAAAAAAAAAAAAAGAGAAAGAGCTGGTACTGGGATAAAAGATATCGTTTAAGGAGGTAAGAATTGTCTTAGTTTACAAATGCTGTTGGATACAAAGAGAAGCTAGAGATGGGGCCCCTACTTAAGTGGCTATGGCAATAACACAGGCATGGTTGAATCAAATTGTGAATTATAGTGGAAGCCATGAGACCAGAAAGGAACAGAAGCTGATCTGAGTGATATCGGCAGAAAGGGAAATGGAGACACACAAAAATCTGAGATTTTGGAGGGCCTGCACACCTAGAAAAAAATGAGAAAAACCCTAACCAAAATAGGGGAAGGGGAAAATGGGCCAATATAGGGGCTAAGGAAAGAAAACTAGTTCTAATCTAGACATTCTGAGTTTGAGTTGAAAGGTGCAACGAAATGAAAATGGCCAGAATGTGATCCATGACTGGCACTCAGCGGATGGCCTTGCCTACAACTAAGGACTTTCAAATCATTCCCGTGGTTGAATTCTTAAGAGTAGATGAGTTTACCTGTAGGAGGAAGTATAGACAAAGAAAAGGGAGTTAATGAGAACTAGTTTTGTGAATAACTGTAATTAGGGAGTAGGGAGATAAAAAAGGAAATTGGAAGGAGGGGGGAGGGGAGAAGTAAAGGGAACACTGTATTATGGTGTCTTAGAAACCAACCAAGAGAAGAGTTTCAGAAGAAAAGGCTAATTGTAACAACATCAGCACAAAGACAATGAGCAGTCGAGATGTGATGACATTGATGACAAAGTCATTGGTGACCTCTGCTGCAGCATTGTTAGTGGAACGATAGGGAAGGAAGCTAGATTTTAGAACACTAAAGAGGAATGGTGGTGAGGAAGAGAAAACTGAGTTTCAGGAAATGGGCAATGAGCACAAGGGGAATAAGATGGTAGCCTGAAAGTTCAAAAGGGTCATGTTTTGGGTTTTTTCCCCCAAACCATGGGATATTTGAGCATATTTTAAGGCAGGTAAGAAAATCAAAGGAGAAATGCTGGCAATGCCAAATCAGGGGGTTTTTAACAGAAAGAGCGAAGCTAGAGTGTATTCACTTTAGAAACAACGAAAGGCACCTCTCCCCTGGAAAGGTACACGAGAGCATAGATCTAGAGGGAAAATAAATTAGCGTGGGGTGAAATGGGGGTAATGCAGTTGTGAGAGTGAGAGGACTCAAAGAAGAAAGCTTTGAACAACCACTTGTCCCATCTGCTCTAAGTTCAAAAATAATCCAATAAAAGGAGTGAGAGCATCAGTAAGAGCCTGGTTGAACTCAGTAGCATGACTTTTTGGATGACAAACATTCAAGGAGATCACAAATTATTCATAAACATTCACTGATATAGCATCACTTACTACTTGCTAATTAATTCACTAAGCTTGATGAAGATTAAATTGGAATAGTGAGATACTGGAAAATTTTATTTCCTGATCCTACGCACTCACACTCAACATGAGCCAAAGCCCTGGTTGTCAATGGTTACACCGCTGTGATTCAGAAGAAAGCTGTTCCACATTAGTAAATTAGATTAAAAACACATTGTTACTTTCAACATTAGCAAAAGCCTCATGGTATGTTGCAACAAAGCTGAGGATTACAGAGTTTAAAATCTTTCCAAACTAAGCAAGGCCGGAGACGGTAAGCACTTACTCACACCTAAAGGCTGAAAGAATTATTCTTACTTTAAGAGTATAAATAATTCTGAAGAAATAGAGAAAAGGGGCTGTTTATTGGAAAGACCACAAAGTGAGATACAAGTAAAGTAATAATATGCTGAGAAAAAGAGAAAAGCAATTCAGGAAATAAAGAAATGTCAAACCAGTGGCTTCTGTGATTAGCAGACAAAAGCAAAAAGAACTGGAAATCTAACCAGTAATATGAGCTAAGATGGAGGGATTTTTTTTTTTTTTTTCTCCACATGCATTTTTCTCTTTATTAAATAGGAATGGAGTTGAAATGTGAATGCTGCCTTCTAGAATACACCTGGGAAGGTGTCCAACCTTGTAATCCCACCTAGAAGGTTAATTAACTAATACTTCAACAGCACACATATGTCTTTCACTTATTACAAGTAGGAGATGCTTCCTGTGTTCCTCAAGCCTTATCATAGTCCTTATCGTAGGGGGCATGTGTCTGGAGACTTAGAAACAAAGAAAATAACTGAAATGCATTCTGCTTTAATCCTAATGACATATGTGAAAAGTGTGGCCTTTGGGTATGATGGAGACATGAACTCTGGTGGTTAACCTTTCATCTACAAGTTTCGGATTGATTAGACATCAAGAGAAAATTCCTCCTGAGAAATTAGAGCAGTACCACAAGGCATTATTGTCAGAATATTTGGGGGCTGAAGACAGGAGTGGGCCACTGGGGAGGCTGGAAACACATCACATGGGATCTGCATGACACTAACAATCAGCTTCTGTTGAAACCAGATGAACCCAGGGTCTCAGGATTTGAGCAGTGATCACACCAAGCAGAAAATCATTGGGATTTCACTCTGACATAGGGCAGGCAGAAACATTAGGAAAGAGGCCAGACATGGTTATTTCATAAACCTAGAGTGGATACTGGGTCATAAAGATATCTCAGGAGTCAGAGCTTACAGACAAGCAAGAACAGAAGGCTAGAGTGATCCATGTGGTAATGGATTAAAGTTGGAGACATCAGTATGAACTTGTTTTTGACTTTATATAGATATAGACTGTTACATATAGAAATATACATAGATAAGTGTAGATACAGAAATTACGATATTCACATATTTGTTGCTGTTCAGCTGAGAGGGCCCAGTAGCAGTGGGCACATCTAGCCCTCAGATCTTGATTTCTAATACCATTTTCCAATGAAAAGAACCAAGGCTCCTTGAAAAAATGGATGATTATAGGACTGGGGCAGGAAATATACAAAATGAGCCTGGGGTACGTCGCAGTGCCAGAAATTAAGGGAAGTGCCAGAAATTAACAAACAAACAACCACTAATACAGTGATGGTGATACGTAAAAAGGACGGAAGAGCCACCTGAAAGAACTCCCAATGGCCAAAGCTGGAAAAATGTGGGTGGCAAAATAAAATAGTATTTGATTATAAACCAAAGTGTAAAATAAATACACCTGAGCCTATATTAACCTGCTAAATGATTGAATGGAAACCCTGGTGGTGTAGTGGTTAAGAGCTACACCACCAGGGTTTCCATTCAATCATTTAGCAGGTTAATCATAAAGGTCACCAGGCACTCCTTGGAAACCCTATGGGGCAGTTTTACTCTGTCCTATAGTGTCGCTATGAGTGATTCAATAGCAAAAGGTTAAAGTTTAGGTTAAATGATTGAATAAATAAATAAACAGGGGTGTGGGAGAAAAGTCTCATATGTAAAAGAATTCCAAATAATTTATGTTGATATTCCATCCTCAAGGAGATGAACATGCCTCCAACTCCTTAAGTATAGGCAGCACAAGGTGATTTTCCTCCAAAGACTGAACTATGGAAAGAGGGCAAAAAAAAAAAAAGGAAAAGAAAAGAAAAAAAAGGGTAACTACAGTAAAAAGCCTGACAAAAACAGCCTCAGCCCACAATTAGGTCAATATTAACAGTGATAAGTCATGCTATGGGATGTACCCTTGATATGATGTGATGATAATGGCACTATACCTCTTTGGTCTTCTTCTCAAAAAACACATTACCCCAGTTTACTCATAAAAAAAAAAAAAAAATTGGAGAAATTTAATAGAGGGCAGTCTATAAAATATCTGACCAGTGCTTCCCCAAATTGTCAAAATCATCAAAAACAAGGAAAGTGTGAGAAACTGTCACAGCCAAGAGAAGCCTGAGGAGACATGACAACAGGAACAGAAAAAAGACATTAGGTAAAAACAAAACAAAACAAAACTGAATAAGTTATGGACTTTGGTTAATAATGTACCAATACTGGTTCATTAATTGTTATAAAAGTACCACATGTTAATAATAGGGGAAACTAGATGTGTGGTACATGGAAACTCTCTGCACTGCCTTTGCAATTTTTCCATAAATCTAAAACTGTTCTTAAAATATAATTCATAAAAAACAAGACATCTCGGAGATGGCGGAATAGACAGATGCTTCTGGCGAGCCCTCTTTACAACAAAGACCCAAAAAAACAAGTGAAACGAGTATATTTGTGACAAGCAGGGAGCCCTGAGCATCAAAGGCAAGCTTAGACAATGAACTAATGGGCAGAGGGAGGAAGACACCATTCAGAAGTGGAAAGGAGTTACCAGACCTGAATTGTGGGAAGCCCTCAGGCACCATTCCTGGAGTGGTGGCAGCGGCGGCGGCAGCAGGCTGGTACTAGCATTCAGCTGCAGTTTCCTCAGGGAGAAGCAGCCAGCCACACAGCCTACTCACACCTCTGGAAACTGAGGAGAACGGCACTCTCGGCAAAAGCTAAGTACTTGCATGTATATATATATATATATATATATATATATATATATATATTTAATAATTTTTATTGTGCTTTAAGTGAAAGTTTACAAATCAAGTCAGTCTGTCACATATAAGCTTATATACACCTTACTCCATACTCCCACTTACTCTCCCCCTAATGAGTCAGCCCTTCCAGTCTCTCCTTTCGTGACAATTTTGCCAGTTTCTAACCCTCTTTACCCTCCTATCTACCCTCCAGACAGGAGGTGCCAACAGTCTCAAGTGTCCACCTGATACAAGTAGCTCACTCTTCATCAACATCTCTCTCCAACCCATTGTCCAGTCCCTTCCATGTCTGATGAGTTGGCTTCAGGAATGGTTCCTGTCCTGGGCCAACAGAAGGTTTGGGGACAATGACCGCCGGGATTCCTCTAGTCTCAATCAGACCATTAAGTCTGGTCTTTTTATGAGAATTTGGGGTCTGCATCCCACTGTTCTCCTGCTCCCTCAGGGGTTCTCTGTTGTGCTCCCTGTCAGGGCAGTCATTGCTTGTGGCCGGGCACCATCTAGTTCTTCTGGTCTCAGGATGATGTAAGTCACTGGTTCATGTGGCCCTTTCTGTCTCTTGGGCTCAGAGTTGTCGTGTGACCTTGGTGTTCTTCATTCTCCTTTGATCCAGGTGGGTTGAGACCAATTGATGCATCTTAGATGGCCGCTTGTTAGCATTTAAGACCCCAGATGCCACATTTCAAAGTGGGATTACTTGCGTATATTTTACCGTGCCAGCCCCCACCCCCCCCCACCGCCAAGCCGGCTTCAGCGGCTGAATCCCTGGGCCTGAGATACACCCTGGTGAGCACCTAGAGCCATCCTCCTGGCCTTGGGGAAGGAAAAAATTTGCAACTGGGGGAAAAAGATAATTTGCTAGCTCCATTAACTGGGGGAGCTCAGGACATAAGCAGGTCCTCTCCAGGCATAAACCATCTGTGGACCTTGAGCACCTTTCCTTCTGCATGGACCTGTGTGGGCCTATTTTGGGAGAATAGGCCCTTGTTGACAGACTCCAACCATTTCAGCTGTGTGGTGGAGAGGTGGGTGTTTGACATTTGCCATTGCTTTGGCTGTTAAACAACGTTCTCACCTACCCACATCAGGGACCTAAGGACTGGTAGCTCCACTCAGGTCACCCAGCTATCCGAAACAGGGGTCCAAAGACAACTGGTACCTCCCAGTCCTTGCAACCAAAAACTTTGGGTGCCCATGGTCCGTCTGCAGAACCCATCCACCAGCACTCTCTAGGGAACAGAGATGCATTTTCCTCAGAGACACTTGGGGGTCAGTTGTCAGCCCCCTTGCCTTGTTCAGAGCATGACCCCTGCTGCAATCAGATACCGGTATATATGCCAATCACCCCGCCCCTCTAAGACTGAAGGACAGAGCCTGTACCACACACTTGATGATCAGTTACCTGGAAACCTGAGCTGAATTCACACAAGAAAACTGAATGGACTCCTAGACTGATATACCTGATAACAGCTCTAGCCAGCTGGGGACAGGACACCAGAGCTCCAAGGGTGAAAATAATCAAGCTAGCTCACTCAAGAAACCCATAGGGGTATAACAAAACAAAACAAACCAGGCAGCTATGACACAGTAAGCAAGCATAAACTAATACAATAACTTATAGATGGCTCAGAGACAACAGTCAATATCAAGTCACATAAAGAAACAAACCATTATCACCACAACAGGCTCTCAAAACAAAGAATCCAGGGATCTTCTAGATGAAAGTGCATTCCTGGAATTACCAGATGCAGAATACAAAAGTTTAATATACAGAACCCTTTAAGACATCAGGAAAGAAATGAGGCAATACACAGAACAATCCAAGGCACACACAGATAAAGCAATTGAAGAAATTAGAAAGATTATTCAGGAACATAATGAAAAGTTTAATAAGCTAGAAAAATCCATAGACAGACAGCAATCAGAAATTCAGAAGATTAACAATAAAATTATAGAAGTAGACAACTCAATAGAAAGTCAGAGGAGCAGAAAAGAGCAAGTAGAAGCCAGAATTTTTGAACTCAAAGATAAATCACTTGGCACTAACATATTTGAAGAAAAATCAGATCAAAGAATTTTAAAAAATGAAGAAACCTTAAGAATCATGTGGGACTCTATCAAGAAAAATAACCTACGAGTCATTGGAGTACAAGAACAGGGAGGGATAACAGAAAATATAGACAGAATTGTTGGCAGAAAACTTCCCTGATATCATGAAAGATGAGAAGCTATCTATCCAAGATGCTCATCGAACTCCACATAAGGTAGATCTTAAAAGAAAGTCACCAAGACATATTATAATCAAACTTGCCAAAACCAAAGATAAAGAGAGAATTTTAAGAGCAGAGAGGGATAAACAAAAAGTCACCTACAAAGGAGAGCCAATAAGAATAAACTCAGACTACTCGGCAGAAACCATGCAGGAAAGAAGACAATGGGATGACATATTTAAAAAATTGAAGGAAAAAAATTCCCTGCCAAGAATCATATATCCAGCAAAACTGTCTCTTAAATATGAAGGTGAAATTAAGACATTTCCAGATAAACACAAGTTGAGGGAATTCGTAAAAACCAAACCAAAACTACAAGAAATACTAAAGGGAGTTCTTTGGTTAGAAAATCAATAACATCAGGTAACAACCCAAGACTAGAACACTGGGCAGAGCAACCAGAAGTCAACCCAGAGAGGGAAATCCAAAAAAACAAAGTAAGATTTAAAAAAAAAAAAAAGCCCAAAACAGGGTAACAGCGATGTTATTATATAAAAGAAGACAACATTAAAATAATAAAGAGGGACTAAGAGATGTAATCATACACCTTCCATATGGAGAGGAAGATACAGCGATACAAAGAAATAAAAGTTAGTTTTAAATTTAGAAAAATAGGGGTAAATAATAAAAAAAAATAAGGTAACCACAAAGGAGACAAACTATCCTACTCATCAAAATAAAATACAAGGGAAAAATACAGACTCAGCAGAAACAAAATCAACAATAATGAATAAGAGGAAACGACAATATATAAAGAAAATCTACTCAGCACATAAAATCAAGTGGGAAAAAGAAACTGTCAACAGCACACAAAAAAAGACATCAAAATGATAGCACTAAATGCATATCTATCCATAATTACCCTGAATGTAAATGGACTAAATGTACCAATAGAGAGAGAGAGTGGCAGAATGGATTAAAAAACAAGATCTGTCTATATGCTGCCTACAAGAGACACACCTTAGACTTGGAGACACAAACAAACTAAAACTCAAAGGATGGAAAAAATATATCAAGCAAACAACAATCAAAAAAGAGCAGGAGTGGCAATATTAATTTCCGACAAAATAGACTTTAAAGTTAAATCCATCAGAAAGGATAAGGAAGGACACTATATAATGATTAAAGGGACAATACACCAAGAAGATGTAACCATATTAAATATTTATGCACCCAATGACAGGGCTGCAAGATACATAAAACAAACTCTATCAGCATTGAAAAGTGAGATAGACAGCTCCACAATAATAGTAGGAGACTCCAACACGCCACTTTCGGTGGAGGACAGGACATCCAGAAAGAAGCTCAATAAAGACACAGAAGATCTAAATGCCACAATCAACCAACTTGACCTCGTAGACATACACAGAACACTCCACCCAACAGCAACCAACTATACTTTCTTTTCTAGTGCACATGGAACATTCTCTAGAATAGACCACATATTAGGTCATAAAGCAAGCCTCAGCAGAATCCAAAACATTGAAATATTACAAATTATCTTCTCTGACCATAAGGCCATAAAAGTGGAAATCAATAACAGGAAAAGCAGGGAAAAGAAATCAAACACTTGGAAACTGAACAACACCCTGCTCAAAAAGATTCGATTATAGAAGACATTAAGGATGAAATAAAGAAATTCAGAGAATCCAATGAGAATGAAACCACTTCGTATCAGAACCTTTGGGGCACACCAAAAGCGGTGCTCAGAGGCCAATTTATATCAATAAATGCACACACCCAAAAAGAAGAAAGGGCCAAAATCAAAGAATTATCCCTACGACTTGAACAAATAGAAAGAGAGCAACAAAACAAACCGACAGTCACCAGAAGAAAGTAAATAATAAAAATTAGAGCTGAACTAAATGAAATAGAAAACAGAAAAACAATTGAAAGAATTAACAAGAAAAAAAGCTGGTTTTTTGAAAAAATCAACGAAATTGGTAAATCACTGGCCAAACTGACAAAAGAAAAACAGGAGAGGAAGCAAATAAACCGAATAAGAAATGAGATGGGTGATATTACAACAGACCCAACTGAAATTAAAAGAATCATATCAGATTACTATGAAAAACTGTACTCAAATTTGAAAATCTAGAAGAAATGGATGAATTCCTGGAAAAACACTGCCTAACACAAACAGAGGTAGAACAACTAAATAGACCCACCACAAAAGAAGAGATTGAAAAGGTAATCAAAAAACTCCCAAAAAAAAAAGCCCTGGCCAGGACGGCTTCATTGCAGAGTTCTGCCAAACTTTCAGAGAAGAGATAACACCACTACTACTAAATATATTTCAGAGCATAAAAAAGGACGGAATACTACTAAACTCATTCTGTGAAGCCACCATATCCCTGATACCAAAACCAGGTAAAGACACCACAAGAAAACAAAATTATAGACCTATATCCCTCATGAATGTAGATTCAAAAATCCTCAACAAAATTCTAGCCAATAGAATTCAACAACATATCAAAAAAATAATTCACCATGACCAAGTGGGATTCATAACAGGTATACAGGGATGGTTCAACATTAGAAAAACAATTAACGTAATCCATCACATAAATAAAACAAAAGACAAGAATCACATGATTTTATCAATTGATACAGAAAAGGCATCTGACAAAGTTCAACACTCATTCACGAAAAAAAAAACTGTCAGAAAATAGGAATAGAAGGAAAATTCCTCAACATAATAAAGGGGTTTTTTTTTATACAAAGCCAACAGCCAACATCACCCGAAATGGATATAGCCTGAAAAAAATCCCACTGATATCGGGAACCAGACAAGTATGCCCTTTATCACCATTCTTATTCATCATTGTGCTGGAAGTCCTAGCCAGAGCAATTAGGCTAGATAAAGAAATAAAGGTCATCCAGATTGGCAAGGAAGAAGTAAAATTATCTCTATTTGCACATGACATGATCTTATACACAGAAAACCCTAAGGAATCCTCCAGAAAGTACTGAAACTAATAGAAGAGTTCAGCAGAGTATTGGGATACAAGATAAACATACAAAAATCAGCTGGATTTCTCTACACCAGCAAAAAGAACATCGAAGGGTAAATCACCAAATCAATACCATTTACAGTAGCCACCAAGAAGATAAAATCTTACCAGAGATGTAAAAGACTTATACAAAGAAAACTACAGTATGCTTCTGCAAGAAACCAAAACAGGCTTACATAAGTCAAAGAATATACCTTGCTGGTGGATAGTGAGACTTAACATTATAAAAATGTCTATTCTACCAAAAGCGACCTACACATTTAATGCATTTCCGATCCAAATCCCAACGACATTCTTTAATGACATGGAGAAACAAATCACCAACTTCATATGGAAGGGAAAGAGGCCCCGGATAAATACTGGCATTACTGAAAAAGAAGAACAAAGTGGGAGGCCTTACTTTACCTGATTTTAGAACCTATTATACTGCCACAGCAGTCAAAAGAGCCTGGTACTGATACAACAACAGATACATAGACCAATGGAACAGAATTGAGAATCCAGACATAAATCCATCCACATATGAGCAGTTGATATTTGACAAAGGTCCCAAAACAGTTAAGTGGGGAAAAGACAGTGTTTTTAACAAATGGTGCTGGCACAACTGGATAACCATCTGCAAAAAAATGAAACAAGACCCATACCTCACTCCATGCACAAAAACGAGCTCAAAATGGATCAAAGACCTAAATATAAAATCTAAAACGATAAAGATCATGGAAGAAAAAATAGGGACAACGTTAGGAGCCCTAATACATGGCATAAACAGTATACAAAACATTATAAAGAATGTGGAAGAAAAACTAGGTAACTAGGAAAAAAGTAACTAGGAGCTCCTAAAAATCAAACATTTATGCTCATCCAAAGATTTCACCAAAAGAGTAAAAAGACTACCTACAGACTGGGAAAAAGTTTTTAGCTATGACATTTCTGATCAGTGCCTGATCTCTAAATCTACATGATACTGCAAAAGCTCAATTGCAAAAAGACAAATAACCCAATTAAACAATGGGCAAAAGATATGAATAGACACTTCACTAAAGAAGACATTCAGGTAGCTAACAGATATATGAGGAAATGTTCATGATCATTAGCCATTAGAGAAATGTAGATCAAAACTACAATGAGATTTCATCTCACTCCAACAAGGCTGGCATTAATCCAAAAAACACAAAATAATAAATGTTGGAGAGGCTGTGGAGAGATTGGAACTCTTATACACTGCTGGTGGGAATGTCAAATGGTACAACCACTTTGGAAATCTATTTGGTACTTCCTTAAAAAGCTAGAAATAGAACTACCATATGATAGCAATCCCACTCCTTGGAATATATCCTAGAGAAATAAGAGCCTTTACACAAAGAGATATATGCACACCCATGTTTATTGCAGCACTGTTTACAATAGCAAAAAGATGGAAGCAACCAAAGTGCCCATCAATGGATGAATGGATAAATTATGGTATAGTCACACAATGGAATACTACACATCGATAAAGAACAGTGAGGAATCTGTGAAACATTTCATAACATGGAGGAACCTGGAAGGCATTATGCTGAGTGAAATAAGTCAGCTGCAAAAGGACAAATATTGTATAAGACCACTATTATAAGAACTTGAGAAATAGTTTAAACTGAGAAGAAAACGTTCTTTTGTGGTTACGAGAGGGGGGAGGGAGGGGGATGGGAGAGGAGCATTCACTAATTAGATAGTAGATAAGAACTACTTTCGGTGAAGGGAAAGACAACACACAATACAGGGGAGGTCAGCACAATTGGACTAAACCAAAAGCAAAGAAGTTTCCTGAATAAACTGAATACTTTGAAGGCCAGTGTAGCAGGGGCAGGAGTCTGGGGACCATGGTTTCAGGGGACATCTGAGTCAATTGGCATAATAAAATCTATTAAGAAAACATTCTGCATCCCACTTTGAAGAATGGTGTCTGGGGTCTTAAATGCTAGCAAGCAGCCATCTAAGATGCATTAATTGGTCTCAACCCACCTGGATCAAAGGAGAATGAACACCAAAGACACAAGGCGATTATGAGCCAAGAGACAGAAAGGTCCACATGAACCAGAGAGTACATCATCCTGAGACCAGAAGAACTAGATAGTGCCCAGCTACAACTGGTGACTGCCCTGACAGGGAACACAACAATGAACCCCTGAGGGAGCAGGAGAGCAGTGGGATGCAGACCCCAAATTCTCAAAAGACCAGACTTAGTGGTCTGACTGAGACTAGAAGAACCCTGGTGGTCATGGCCCCCAGGCCTTCTGTTGGCCTGGGACAGGAACCATTCCTGAAGCCAATTCTTCAGACATGGATTGGACTGGACAATTGGGTTGGAGAAGAATTCTGGTGAGGAATGAGCTTTTTGGATCAGGTGGACACTTGAGACTATGTTGGCATCTCCTGCCTGGAGGGGAGATGAGAGGATGGAGGGACTTAGAAGCTGGTGAAATGGACACAAAAAGAGAGAGTAAGGGGAGAGAGCGGGCTATCTCATTAAAAAAAAAAAAATGAGAGGATGGAGGGACTTAGAAGCTGGTGAAATGGACACAAAAAGAGAGAGTAAGGGGAGAGAGCGGGCTGTCTCATTAGGGGGAGAGTAATTGGGAGTGTGTAGCAAGGTGTATATGAGTTTTCATGTGAGAGACTGGCTTGATTTGTAAACTTTCACTTAAAGCACAATAAAAATTATAGAAAAAAAAGACATCTCAGTACAGAAAGCTGGCCCATTTTCTTACCCTCTCCTACCTCCGGGCAGGATTTGTTCTGTTGTACACAGGGTTGCTGAGTTGGAACTGCCTTGATGGCACCTAACAATAACAACAACAAACTACCTCCTAATGAAGGAAATGCAGTAGCTTCATTAAGTACAAAGAAAAAATACCTTCAAGCTGTTGAAGCCCCCACAGAAGACCATAGCAGGAATCGGTTGTGACTTTGTTTGTTTAAGCTAAGTGTATGAGAGACTTGCCAGGCAAGAAGCCTCTGACAGATGAATTCAGTCAATTGAATTCTATGGGCAACTGCAGCCCTTGGGTTTTGTGAGACTTTACTTGGGAGGAGTTGTATGGAGCCCTGGTTGTACAATGGTTAAGTGCTCAGTTGTTAAACAAAAGGTTGGTGGTTTAGGCTCCTGATCTGTTCCTGTAAAGATTACAGCCTAGAAAACCCTATGGGGCAGTTCTACTCTGTCACATGTGGTTTGGGGCTCCTATGAGTCAAAAATTAACTTGATGGCACCTAACAGCAACAACATTGGGGAGGGGTTAGAAGTAGAGTGGTTGAAGTAGAGTGGTCGGTACACAAATCTAGACAGAGAAAAGTTATCTTTGTAAGCTAGGAAATCTCTGATTTGTTTGGAACACTAGACAAAGGTGGTTGAAGCAGGTTGTGCTTAATTTTTTTCTTGTTTTTGTCATTTTAAGTTGTGATTTCCATTCAATTTAGCGGTTTCATAAGTTGTGGGTTTTTTCTGCATTTCACTTCTCAAAGTGATGTTTTACTTCTAGGATTTCCATGAATCCAGCTTCCTCTCCACTCACCTCTAAGTGTAGATTCTTTAAGCTAATAATGAAAATTTGTAGAACTCTTTAGGTTACAATATTGGTAGACAGTGAGGGGGTAGCAAAGGAGTTAACTAACTCTGCGAGCAAACACCTGGACTGCCTCATCTAAGAATGAATAAATAAAGTCATTATAGCCCTTATAAGAAACATTCTGACACAAAATAAAAATGAAAAGATGTATAGGTTATTATAAGTTAAAAAAATGATTAACCACAGGAAAACAAGTAATTTTAAAGTAAACATGTTTTCTGTGTTCAGTAAAGTGTAAGAAAACTAGAAATTTATGATAAAGTCAAAGCTAAGCTGATTATACTTTAGAATGAGATAAAAATGAAACTTATTCAGACAAATATTGTATGAAATCACTATCATAAGAACTTGAAAAATAGTTTAAACAGAGAAGAAAATATTCTTTGATGGTTACTAGAGTGGGGAGGGAGAGAGGGAGACGGGTATTCACTAATGAGATAGTAGATAAGAGCTATTTTAGGTGAAGGGAAAGACAATACAAAATATAGGCGAGGTCAGCACAACTGGACTAAACCAAAAGCACAGAAGTTTCCTGAATAAACCGAACACTTCAAAGGCCAGCGTAGCACGGGGTCGGGGGGGGGGGGGCTTGGGGACCATGGTTTCAGGGGACATCTAAGTCAATTGGCATAATAAAATCTATTAAGAAAACGTTCTGCATCCCAATTTGGAGAGTGGCGTCTGGGGTCTTAAATGCTAGCAAGCAGCCATCTAAGATGCATCAGTTGGTCTCAACCCACCTATATCAAAGGAGAATGAAGAACACCAAAGACAAAGGTAATTATGAGTCCAAGAGACAGAAAGGGCCACATAAACCAGAGACTACATCAGCCTGAGATGAGAAGAACTAGATGATGCCCAGCTACAACTGATGACTGCCCTGACAGGGAACACAACAGAGAAACCCTGAGGGAGGAGGAGAGCAGTGGGATGCAGACCTCAAATTCTCATGAAAAGAACAGACTTCATGGTCTGACTGAGACCAGAGGGACCTCAGAGGTCATGGTCCCCAGACCTTCTGTTGGCCCAAGATAGGAACCATTCCCAAAACCAGCTCTTCAGGCAGGGATTGGACTGGACTATGGGATAGGAAATGGTACTGGTGAAGCATGAGCTTATCGGGTCAATGAGACTATGCGGGCAGCTCCTGTCTGGAGCAGAGATGAGAGGGCAGAGGGAGTCAGAAGCTGGCCAAACGGACACAAAAAGAGAGAATGGAGGGAAGAAGTGTGCTGTCTCATTAGTGGGAGAACAACTAGGAGTATAGAGTAAGGTGTATATAAATTTTCGTATGAGAGATTGACTTGATTTGTAAACTTTCACTTAAAGCACAATAAAAATGTAAAGAAATGCTGACAAAAGAAAATGAAATTTATTCAAAAGTAGACAGAAATAAAGAGGAAGATATAGAGGTAAGAAAAGAATATGGGGGAAATAGAAAGGCAAAGGGAGGAAGTTAACATAATTAACTGAAGGTAAAGTGTGTAGAAACAAACAGTAGAGAATTTACATATATGTGTAAATTTATATATATGTAAAGAGAGAGAAAGAAAGATGTGGAGAATAAACTGCAACACTTTCAGAATGCGAGAGAAAACAAGAAACTGATTAATATAAAATCAATTTGTAAAAACATGAATAAAATAACAGAGGAAAAATGCAAAGGCTCTTGATGGTTCTGAACTACAATCAATAATTTAATATGTAAACAAATACTCCTGAGCTAACTAAAAACCTGAATTTATAGGTCAGAAGAGTTCATCATTAAAATTAAATAAATGAATATATCCTAGTAAAATTTTTTAATTTCAAGAATAAAGAATCCTACAACCAGGCTCAAAATAAAAAAGTTATCTACAGAGCAGGAAAATTCAGAATGGCCTTAAACTTTTCTGCAGCTTTTAACTTTGAAAGACAGTGGATCAAAGTTTATAGACTTTTCTGGTCAGAAAATTTGTCAATGATACGTGAAGCCCACTGAATGGCATTCTAGAGTGACCAAGGGCCCAACACATCCACAATTACTTTTCTAAATTTGTTTCAATAATGTATTCTGGCCAATGGAGAAATTAAACAAAATATTAAACTCAATAATGGTGATTCCATGACATAAAGATCTGGTTACGGAATTTACAAAACCAGTTAACACCAACAATAAATCCAGATAATTGTATATATATTTACAAAATCAGATCCATTTACTATAAATAGTACCTGAAAGAGAAGATATAAAGCACAAAATATAACAAAATCTCCCATGTGAACCTGACTATATTTGTCAATACTTTATTCCTCTCTTGCTGGAGAACATACAAAGCAAAAAATAATTAAAAAAGAAAAATATTTGTCTTCACAAACTTCATTTACAGTGAAACTAGGAGAAAAATATAATCCTCAGACTTCAACATGCATATGTATGAAATCTTCCAAAAGAGCTGAGGACGGGCATGTGTTGAGTGGAAAGAAGGGAAGGGAAAGTGTGAGCAAAAATACACTCTTTGAAGATGGGGATGTGCAAAGCTCTGCCTATTGATTGCAGCAATCAGAATAGGAATTGTGCTGGGCTGGGCTGAGATCAGGCAGAGGCAGAACAAGAAGAGAAAGAAACAGAGGATGTCTGATAAAGTGTGAGGGGAAAAAATAAACAGCCTTAAAGTGAAGGGCTTAACTTAATGTGCAAAAGCTGGCATTTGTTGTTTGCAATAACTAGTGCATAAAGGTGGATTAGTCTGGCTGGCAACAAAAGTCTTTCTGGACACACAGTGTTTCAAAGAAGCAAAGAAGGTTACACAAGGAAGGGAAACCCAAAACCTTCTCAGATAGGAATATGAAATTGGAAGGAACACGAGGGAGAACAGAAGTAGAAAAGAGCAAGGGACTTAGATAATAAAAGTGAGAAAAAAGCAAAACAATAAAAAGGAAAAAATAAAGATTTCAAAATTTCTAAAGAGAAAATAATAGATGCAGGAGACAGGCAAAGGAGAACCAAAACCCATAAATTGAGTCCCTGAAGAACGAAACTGAATGAATGAAGGAAAACACTTTACCTTTCTATTAAAAAAAGAAGAAGAAGACTTGAATCTATGTATTGAAAATACCAGGGAAAATGACACTGAACATTGAGACAAATGACTGTAAATGTATTAAACTTTGATGATAAATAAATAATCTTTTGGGAAACCAGGCAAATCACTTATAGGAGGAAAAAATTAGAATGGCCTCAAATTTATCCATAGCATCTTTCAACACCAGAACAGAATGATTCAATTCCTAAGAGATAACAATGAAATAAAATGAAATTCTATAACCGTATTAGCACCATTTAGGTATACAGGAAAACATTTTTAAATATGGAAGAACTCAAGAAATATTGTTTCCATAAAAATTTTCTTAAGAAATTACTAGAGGCCAAACTTTAAGCAACCCAGAGATGACTGGAGAAATGTATTTATTAGTTTAAAAACACTTATAGAGTATACTTGTCACATGCTAGGCATGTTTTTAAGTGCTATACAAATACTAACTGATCTAATTCTCATAACAAACCTATAAGTTGAGTAGTATGGGTATGCCGACTTATATGTAAATAGATGACAAAGAAGGGTGCCTACTCCTAAAAGGTCATGGTAAAGGTAGGTCAATTATACATATTAATGCATCAGAAAATAGCATCAATATTCATTAAGCAGAAATCACAGGAGCTACAAAGAGTAAATTTAAAAGAATCATAAAAAAGTGGCTTTCTCAATTCTATGCAAATAAATTTTAAAAGTTGGATAAAATAGGTAATTATCTAGGAAATTATTTTCAGAAATCTGACTTCAGATAAGAGAGAAAAATTTTAACTGGCTCATCTCCTAGAAAAATTAGAGGAACTGTCAAAGAACTAACTGCCTGATATCAGTAGGTCTAGATGATTTCACAGCATTCTTTCACACATTAAAAGAACAGTTAATTCAGCATATAAAAGAATTCCAAAGATATTTAAGCTGTTTCAGCTCTTAAAACAATAAGGAAAAATTCCAAAATGTTTTTTCATAAGTTAATATAATATTGATTTGAAAATCTGACAAAAATGTCATAAATAAAAAAGCTTTACAGGTCAATTTCACTTCTAACTACTGATGCAAAAATCTTAAATAAATATTAGGAAAAAGAATCCACAGAGAGTCGAACAAGATGGAGGCTTGACTAATATACACCCCAAAGCTAGCAAAAAAAAAAAAAAAAAGCAAAACAATAAGCAGAAACAGGCAGAACCAATTTTGTCAGAATTCTGGAAAATAGTTAAAGGGCTACAGCAACTGAGTGAACCCTGAATCAAATAAAAAACAAACTCCAAATGGTAGGAAAACTTTGGTTTTTTACTTTCCTGTGCCCCACCCTGATCCCCAGCTCAGTCTGGTAGTCTTACGGTACAGATGTTTCCACTCCGAGTGAGGAAGCCTGGTCTCGGGCTCTAAAGGAAGCAGAGCAGACTTTATTTGCAAATTATTGTGTGTCTGTTCTAACCTATCTGGGGGCTTCCTGAAGAACTGAGCCAAGGTACCCTTCTTGGACTGGCCTGTCTTAGAGCTCATGTACAACTGAGGGGCACTGAGCAACAACCTAAGTTGGTAACCACTTATCGCCACCTGGGGTTAAAGAGTATGATTATGGTGTAAAAGAGTGCTAGAAGTAAAAGCTAGGGAAAGATGTCCTCTTCCTCCACCCCAAAATTAGGATCTTAAAAAACACTGCATATACAAGGAAATTGAGAAAACCATATGCACACCCAGGGCAAGACACATGCTCATTACCTGAGAATGAATTACCTGAGAAGATGGCTATGGTTTTACCTTAGGCTGATCCCTATAATCACTGCAAGCCTCACAAAGTGCTAGAAAGCCCCAGGACAGAGCCAATTTGCAAAGACTGAGAGAGTCCCTCCACCCCACCCCAAAGTGGTCAATGAAATTTCTATCAAAACACTAGCTGAACGCAAACTAATGACCAGAGACTTTGGAGTCCACACATGTCCAGGAAGGCAGTCTTTTTAAAAATAATTAGGGGAAGTCACTAAACAAATGGATGAATACAGCCTTCAACTATTAAAAAAAATAATAATAATAACAACAACAACAAACCAAATCAAACAAAACCCCAGAAAAACAGCAAATCCTCGGGAAAGGAAAGAACATGACTTTCAGTTGCCACATGATAACATTCAGATGTCCCAGTAGCATCAAAAAAATCACAAAATATACAAAGAAACAATGAAATATGAACCATTCAAATGAATAAATTTAATTGACAAAAGCTGTCACTGTGGAACAGACTTTAAAACAACTCTATTAAATATGGTCAAAGAGCAAAACAACTCTATTAAATATGGTCGAAGAGCTAAAGGAAAAGATGAAAACAATTCACAGAAAAAACACAGTATCACCTTTGAGGTATTCTTTGAAAAAAAAAAAAAAAAGACAAACTGAATCTAATCAAGAGCTTTCTCCAGTTTCCAATATGTTAGACCCTAGCCACATATGCTGATTTTCTTTTAATTATAGACCTTAATTTTTAGAGCAGTTTTAGGCTTATAGGAAAATTGTGCAGAAATCACAGTGAATTTCCATGTATCTCCCTCCATGTTACACAGTTTCTCCTATTAATATCTTGCATTTGTGCATTATATTTGTTAAAAGTGATGAACTAATATTGATAAATTGTTATCAACTAAAGTCCATAGTTTACATTAGGGTTCATTCTTTGTGTTTGATTGTCCTATGGGATTTGAGAAATGTATAATGTCATGTGTCCATCAGTACAGTATCATCTAAAATAGCTTCACTGAGCTGAAAGTGCCCTATTTGTCCTTCCTCCCTACTCCTTCATTCCTGGCAACCTCTGATATTTTCAATGTCTCTATAGTTTTGCCTTTTACAAAATGCCATATAGTTGGAATCATACAGTATGTAGCTTTTTCAGACTGGCTTCTTCCAGTTCTAATGTTCCTCCATGTCTTTTCGTGACTTGATAGCTCATTTCTTTTTATTGGTGAATAAAAACATTCCACTGTATGGATGCATCGAAGTTTGTTTATCCATTTACCTATTGAAGGATGTTTTGGTTGTCTCTAGTTTTTTTGCAATTATGCATAAGGCTGCTATAAATACTGATGTGCAGATTTTTATATGGACATATGTTTGGTTTCATTTGAGTAAATATCTAGGTGTGTGATTGCTGGATTGAGTGGTAAGCCTATGCTTAGTTTTGTAAAAAACTGCCAAACTCTCTTCCAGATTGGCTGTATTTTTTACATTCCCAAAAGCAGTTAATGAGGGTTCCTGTTGCCCCACAACTTCACCAGTTTTCAGTGTTTCAGATTTTAGCCTGGAGTGGTATCTCATTGTTTCGATTTGCAATCTCCTGGTGACATGAAATGTTGAACATTTTTTCATATGTTTATTTGCTATCTGCATATCACTGGTGAGGTTGCTGATCAGATCTTTTGCCCATTTTGTAATTGGGTTTTTGCTTGTGTGTTGTTTTATTGTTGAATTTTAAGAATTCTTTGTGTATCTTAGGTACAAGTCCTTTTTCAAATGGATGTTTTGTAAATATTTTCTCCCAGCCTGTGCCGTGTCTTTTTATTCCCTTAACAGTGTCTTTGCAGAATAGAAGTTTTTAACTTTAATAAAGTCCAACTTATTCATTTTTTTTCTTTTATGTATCATGCTTTTGGTATTGTAGCTAAAAAGTTATTGCCAAACCCAGTAACCTAGATTTTCTATGTTATCTCCTAGAAGTTGTATAGTTTTGTGTTTTATATTAATGTCAATAATCTATTTTGAGTATTTTTTTCTGAAAGTTGTAAACTCTGCACCTAGATTAAATTTTTTGCATGTGGATATCCAGTTTTTTCAGAACCATTTGTTGAAAAGACTGTTTTCTCCATTTAATTACCTTTGTTCTTTGTCAAAATCAGTTGACTGTATTTGCGTGCATCTATTTCTAAGGTCTCTCTTCTCTTGCACTATGTGTCTCTTCTTTTGCCAGTACCACACTGTCTTGATCACTGTAGCTGTAGAGTAAACCTTGAAGTCAGATAGTGTTAGCCTTCGGACATTTTTCTTTTTTGGTATCATGCTGGCTATTCTGGTTTTTGTTCTTGTTTTGTTTTTACTTTCTATATAAACTTTAGAGTCAGTCTGTCAATATCTACAAAATAGCTTGCCAGATTTTTATCAGGATTGCATTGAATCTATAGATCAAGTTTGGAAGAACAGACATCTTAATAATATTAAGTCTTCATATCCAATAATGGAGGAGCCCTGGTGACACAGTGATTAAGAGCCCAGCTGCTCCATGGGAGAAAGATGTGACAGCCTGCTTCTGTAAAGATTCTAAACCAAACCCATTGCTGTCCAGTCAATTCCAACTCATAGTGACACTATGCCCTGGAGGCATGGTGGTTAAGAGTTTGCCTGCTAACCAGAATGTCAGCAGTTCAAATCCACCAGCTACTCCTTGGACATCCTATGGAGCTGTTCTACTCTGTTCTATAGGGTTGCCCTGTGTCTGTAGAGATTAGAGCCTTGAAAAGCATACAGTGCAGTTCTACTCTGTTCTATATGGTCACTATGAATTGGAATTGACTTGAAAGCAATGTTTTTTTTTTTTTTAATTCAAGAATATAGACTGTCTCTCCATTTATTTAGATCTTCTTTGATTTCTTTTATCAGACTTTTATAATATTTCTCATGTAGCTCTTGTATATTATTTTTTTAGATTTATACCTAAGTATTTCTTTTTTATGCTAATGTAAATGGTATTGTGTTTTTAATTTCAAATTCCAGTGGTTCATTGCTGGTATATAGGAAAACAATTGACTTTTGTCTATGAACTTGTTCCTGCTACTTTGCTGTAATCACTTATTAGTTCCAGGAGTTTTTGTTGATTCTATGGGATTTTCTACATAGACAATCATTATCTAAAAAAAAAAAAAAAAAAAGAGTTTTATTTCTTCTTCTCAATCCGTATATTGTTTGTTTCCTTTTCTTTTCTCATTACATTAGCTAAGACTTCCAGTAAGATTGCACAGGACTCGTAAAAGGGACATCCTTGTCTTATTTCCAGCCTTTGGGGGAAAGCATCTTGTTTCTTACCATTAAGTATGATGTTACCAAAACCAAAAACCAAACCCAGTGCTGTCGACTCAATTCCGACTCATAGCGACCCTATAGGACAGAGTAGAACTGCCCGATAGAGTTTCCAAGGAGCACCTGACCGATTTGAACTGCCGACCCTTTGGTTAGCAGCTGTTGCACTTAACTTACTAAGCCACCAGGGTTTCCAGTATGATGTTAGCTGTAGAATATTTGTAGATTTTTTAAATCAGGTTGAGGAAGTTTCCCTGTATTCCTACCTTGCTAAGAATACTTATCATGAATGAGTGTTCACTTTTGTCAAATGCTTTTCTGCATCTATTGATTGGATCATATGATTTTTCTTCTTTAGCCTGTTGACATTACATTAATTGATTTGTGAATGTTGAATGAGACTTGCATATAAAAAATACTAGGATAAATCCCACTTGGCTATGGTGTATAATTATTTTTATACATAGTTCCATTTAATTTGTTAATTTTTTGTAGATTTTTACATCTATGTTCATGAGAAATATTGGTCTGCAATTTTCCTTTCTAGTAATGTCTTTGTCTGGTTTTGTTATTAGGGTAATGCTGGTCTCATAGAATGAATTGGGGAGCGTTTCTCTTCTATTTGTTTGGAAGAGTTAAGCAGGACTGGTGTTAATTATCCCTTAGATGTTTGGTAAAATTCACCAGTAAACCATCTGGGCCTGGTGCTGCCTGCTTCAGGTTATTAATTGCTGATTCAATTTCTTTAATAGATATAGAGCTATAGATCTATTCGGATTATCTATTCTTCCTTGTGTAAGTGTTGGTAGGTTGTATCTTTCAAGGAATTGGGCCATTTCATCCAAGTTATCAAATTGTGGATATAGAGTTGTTCATAGTTTTTTTTTTTAACTATCCTTTTAATGCACATAGGTTTATCCATTTTAAGGATCATTTCAAAGAACTAGCTTTTTGTTTCATTGATTTTCTTTATGGATTTCGTCTTATCAATTTAGTTGATTTTTGCTTTCATTTTTGTTATTTTATTTTCTTCTGCTTACTTTAGATTTAACATGTTTTTATTTCTTAAATGCCCTAAGGTGAAAGCTTATTGATTTAGGATCTCTGTTCTATTATAATATATGCATTCAATGCTATAAATTGGCCTCTAAACACTATTTCACTGTATCATACAAATTTTGATAAGTTATGTTTTCATTTTCATTTAGTTCAAAATATTTTTAAATTTCTCTTGAGACTATTGGACTCATGTGTTATTTAAAAGTGTACTGTTTTAATTTCCCAATATTTTGAGTTTTTGAGCTATATTTCTGTTATTGATTTCTACTTTGATTCCATTGTGGCTTGAGAGGGATGCTTTGTATAATTTCAATTATTTTACATTTGTTAAGGTGTGTTTTATGACACAGAATGTGTTCTGTATTGGTCAATATTCCATGTGAGATTGATAAGAATATGTATTCTGCTGTTGCTGGATAAGCTAGTCTATAAATGTCAATTAAATCGGGTTGCTTAATGGTACTTTTCAATTCACCTATATCCTTACTGATTTTATGCTTGCTGGATCTGTCAATTATTGATAGAAGGATGATGAAGTCTCCAGCTATAACAGTAAAATTTTCTATTTCTTTTTGCTGTTTTATCAGTTTTTGCCTCATGTATTTTGATGCTCTGTTTTTAAGCATATACACATTAAGGATTGTTATATTTTCTTGGAGAATTGGCCCCATTGTTAGTATCCAATGGCCCTCTTTATCCCTGATAATTCTCCTTGCTCTGGAATCTGCTTTGTCTGAATTCATATAGTTATTCCAGCTTTCTTTTGATTAGTATTAGCATGATATATATTCCTTCATTCTTTTACTTTTAATCTTTGTCTTTATATTTAATTATTTTTTAAATCCGCCCTGATAGTCTGTTTTTTAATTGGTATATTTAGGCCATTCACATTTAAAGTGATTATTGATATAGTTGAATTAATATCTTTCATATTTGTAACTGTTTTCTCTTTGTTGTTCTTTTTTTTATTTCCCTTTTTGTTTCACCTTCTCGGTTTTTAATTAGGAAATTTATATGATTTTATTTTCTCTCCTCTCTTAGCATAGCAATTATAATTCTTTAAAAAATTTTTAGTTGTTGCCCTAGAGTTTGCAGTATACATTTACAACTAATCTAAGTCTAGTTTCAAATAAAACTATATCACTTCATGGTTAGTACAGATACCTTATAACAGAGTATTCTCAATTCCTTCCTCCTATCCCTTATAGTATTACGGTCATACATTTCACTTATCCATCAACTATAATCATCTAATATTTGTCATTATTTTTCAAACAAATTGCCATATGTTAGATCAGTTAAGAATATGAAAAATAAAAGATTTAATTTAACCTTTGTTTATATCTTTTTGAACACTCTTCCTTTCTTTATGTAGATTTGAGTTTCCAACCTATATAATTTTTCTTCTTTCTGAAAAACTTATTTTAACATTTCTTTCAAGGAAAGCATAGTGGTGAAAATCCCTTCCCCCCCACCCCCATTTTTGTTTATCTGAAAAAGTATTTATTTCTCCTTCACTTTTGAAAGATAATTTCACCCAGTATAGAATTCTAGGTTGGTGGAAATTTTTTTCTTTCAACACTTTAAATATTTCATTCTATTCTTTTCTTGCTTGCATAGATTCTAAAGAGAAGCCTAGTGTAATTCTTATCCTTGTTCCTTTACAGGTAAGCCTCCCCACCCCAATTTGGTCTCTTTTAAGATTTTCTCCTTGTCTTTGATTTTCTACACTTCGAGTACAATATGCTTAGGTGTAGAATTTTTATTTATTCTGTTTGGTGTTCTCTGAGCTCCCTGTATCTGTGGTTTGGCATCTGTCAACAAGTTTGGAAAATCTTCAGTCACTATTACTTCAAATACTTATTCTGTTCCTTTCTCTCTTTGTTTTTCTTCTGGTATGCCCACTATATATACATTAAACTTTTTGTAATTGTCCCACAAAACTTGAATACTCTGTTCCCTTTTTTTTTTTAAGCCTTTTTTTCACTTTGCTTTTCAGTTTTGGAAGTTTCTCCAAGCTCACTGATTCCTTTCACCAGCCATGTCCAATGTAATAATGAGCCCATCAAAGGCACTCTTCACTTCTTTTTTTTTTATTGTGCTTTAGGTGAAGGTTTACAGAGCAAATTATTTTCCCATTCAATCGTTGGCATTCTTCACTTCTGTTATAGTGTTTTTGGATCTTGCATTTCCTTTAGAATTTTCTTAGAATTTCAACCTCTCTGCTTAGATTACACATCAGTTCTTTTATGTTGTGCACTTTTTTCATTAGAGTCTTTAGCATATTAATCATGTTGGTGTTTTTTTTAGGTACTGTCGTGTTGATTCTGACTCATAGTGACCCTATAGAACAGAGTAAAACTGTCCCATAGGGTTTCCAAGATGCTGCTGGTGGATTCGAACTGCCCACCTTTTGGTTAGCAGCCAAACTCTTAACCACTGCACCACCAGGGTTCCATATTAATTGTAATTATTTAAAATTTTCTGACATAATTCCCAAATCCTTTCACTATCTAATGATGCTTGCCTGGTTTCTTCAGATTGCATTTTTTTTTTTTTTGCCTTTTAGCAGGCCTTGTAATTTTTTATTGAAAGCCGAATATGATGGATCAGGTAGAAGTAATTGCGGTTCCTTCAGCTGTAAAGTTCTGTTGAAGTATTCTATAATTCTATGATTAGGTCTCAGTCTTTTAGCAAGCCTGTGTTCCTTTTGTGACCTTCACAGTACTTCTCAGCCTTTTTTTTCTCTACCCCTCAGGAGCTTGGAGTTGGGTATTTTCTTTCTCCCGTGGACAACACTAGAAGAAGCTATAGTTGGGTATTGCCCTTCCCCATCTAGAAGACTAGATGGGTATGGAACTTATTTCCACTCCTGCAAGTTGGTTAAAAACTCTAATAAATCCCATGCTGACCAGGCACTGGTGTAGTAGTTTTCTTTGAGGGCAGACTGTTGTCAAGGAGAACGGAGCACTATTTCAGCACGGTTACTTTTCCCTTCTGGTGGAAGTAGGAGAGAATTTTTCTCTGAACTTCGTACTGAGAACCTGGTGGAGCTTCTAGAGGTGAAACTCATAAAAGTGTGGGGCTGCCGAAAGCTATCCTCCAGGAGTTTTTAGCTCTCAAGCTAGTCCATACTCAGTAACCAGCAATTAGTGGATTAGTCCTTAAGTATTCCTACCCAACATTGGGTCTGGCTGTCACAGTGGTGGCTTCTGCTCCCTGAAAACAATGATTCTCTGTATCAACCTGTCTTACAGCTTTTAGGGCATCAGTCTGTTCTGTGATCTCTATTCTCTGACGGATCTAAGAGTTATGATTTTGAGATTTTCAGCTTTTTTATTGTGAGAACAGGAAGGATGATTTCCAAGCACCATACATGCTGGATTGGAGCCCCAGTGGTACAGTGGTTAAGAGCTATGGCTGCTAACCAAAAGGCTGGCAGTTTGAATCTACCAGCAGTTTCTTAGAAACCGTATGGGGTACATCCACTCTGTCCTAAAGAGTCACTATGAATCAGAATTGACTTGACTGTAACACATTTTGGTATACTTGCTGGACTAGAAACTGGAAACCTACATACGCTTATTTAAATTTAAATAAAATAAAATTCAAAGTTCCATTCTTCAATTATCCTAGCAAAATTTAAAGTATTCAACAGCTGTATTAGGCTAATGGTTAACATATTGGGCAATGCAGCCATAGAACATTTTCATTATGGTAGAAAATTCTTTTGGATAGTGCTGCCCTGGATCTAATTACCACTATATGGGAGATAGAAGTACAAGTGACAAAACACTATGAAGAGGTAATTAAAAAATTCAGAATGTCAGAAATTTTACAGGACAAATGATGTATTATCTTCAACAAATAAATGAAAAGAGAAAAATAAAGGAAGGGCATTGCTAAAAATCAAAATTCTTAAAAGACTAATCAACAAATGTAATTTGTATATCTTGTTTAGATTCTGATTTGAATAAAAGACCTTTCGGAGACAATTGGGGACATTTGAACATGGCCTCTTAATTTTTAAAGCTATGTCCTGAAGTATTTACAGATTAAAGGAGAAGATATCTCGGATTTGTTTTAAAATACACTTGTGCCCACCTACACCCCTAAAATGTAAGTGGGGTGAAACAGCATTGATGAAATGTTGCTGATTGTTGAAGTGCAGATGAGATTTTTAAGATCACCTGATAAGTTATTAAGTGAAAAGATCAAGTTACACAACAATGTATAGCGTGATTTCAATTTGTATGTATAGGTAGGAAAAAAGGCTTGATGACATCAAAGTACTAATAGTAGTTATCTTATGGTGATGGGATTATAAGTGGTTTTTCAAAAATATTTTATGTTTTCCACATTGAGCATTTATTATTTTTAAAATTAGAGGAATAGATTTTTAAAAGCAATTAAAATACCAGATGGCAAAAACAAAGACAGATTTTTAGAAAAAATTAAAAAAATGGTTCTGCACTGGATACAGGAGACACCAAACTGCCCACTCTAATGGAACTTTTGTACGTATATAGAAGGATATGGATGCTGACTTGAAAATTGAATAATTTTTAAAAGAAACAAAACTATAAGATTAATTATAGATTAATGGGGTCCTGTGCTTCACATTCTTTCCTTTTTGATTGATTAGATGAATTGAGAGAAGAAACATTATAGACCATAAAAACAGAAAATGTAAGAGATGGCAGCTAAGGACCACAATCTATGTTTAGTCTATATTCTTCTAAGCAGTATATTTCGTTTGTCCCCAAGAGTAAGAGTAGTCTGTATCTCAGAGATTTAAAAGTGGAGGACAATGATGAATAACAAAACTATGTTTTAAAAGTCTTCCCACAATAAAAGGGAAAGCATGGACAATCAGTATGTCTTTATTTCCATATGTGGGCATATAGGATCTGTCCCATATAGGCTAATACCAGGAAACCTGTGAGAGCCGGAACTCAACAGGACTGCCTTGTTTTTCCAGGTCTTGCAATTTTTCCGCCTTTGACAGAGTACAGTCTTACCACTTTTCTGTCTCTCCTTTTAGTGGAAAATATTTTAGTTTTTCTTCTCTGATAGTTTTCTTCCTTATACAGATTCTGACTTTCACAGGTTTTATTGTAATACAAGGGTCATGGAGATGTGATCCTCAAGTACAAATTGTCCTCTTGACTCTCACTCAACCTCATATCAAGTGTGGTGGGATTGATGTAAATCCATTATCAATTTTGGGAAAATTACTGAAGTACGTATACTAATTATAATGAACTGGTGGTATAAAAAAGAGTCAAAACAAAACTATGTTCTATGAATGATAGAGTGAGTATACAAAGCAAATATCTGAAGGGACTTTCCTGTTTGACTGTGTGTATATTTAAGGGAAGTAAGGAAAAAAATACATATGTAAAAATTTTAAAGGACCTGCGTAAATGTTTGTCACCATCTCATTTGTTCCTTAATGCTTATCAAGAATAAGCAACTGTCATTACATCCTAAACAAGAAGTAAGAATCCCCAAAATATTTGTTGAGTGAGTTCATTAATACCTAGAAGACTTTCCTTTGCAATCTTAATTGTATGAAGTTTTAAAACCTTTCTTATACTCTAGTACCATCACACATATGAGCAACTAGATAAGTACATTAGACTGGAATTGAGTTTCTACCTCCTTGGGTAATGTGTAGACATTTATGAAAACAGGAAACCATCTTTAAATTTTGCCTGAATTCCAGCCCTGGAGTTTCCTAGAAAAAGACATAATTAAAGTCCCATTACTTCCAAGTGATTGTGCTTTAATGCTATATCTTTCATTTTTTTTATATATACCTTCTTGGAGGTTAAATTAAGCCATTAGCACATATTATTTGACAGATAAATTGCTTTTTTTATTTCAATTTTGAGTGGGATTTCAAAAATGAAGTTTATGGTTGATGTTTTAGTAAATGAAAAGAGTCTTCTCTTTTCATTTACTAAGAGGTTTAATTTCCTTGAGAATTCTGTAATCTAATTGCATGGTAAAAAAAAAATTGAATAAGGTTGTAATTATCCTTTGATTAACCATGCTAATTAATGCCCACCTTTATAGCTTCTTTGATTTAAGATGCTTTCTATGGAATCAAACAGTGTTCTTTCCTTTTTAGTCAAGCCCTTAAAAAAGTTGGGCACTGTTTACATACCTAGCACTTTTAATGTCCAAAATATTTAGGACTAATAAGGTGAAAACTTATGAAAATGGCAATTCATAATGCATGCATTCAGTACAGTTGATTCAACAATTATTATTATTGATAACCCAGCCTTAGTAATAATGTAATGACATTCCTTTTAATTATCTGTTAAAGGTAAACTCTCCAGGAAATCACCAGAAAAACCTGTTGATCAAGCTCCAAGATAGACTGATCAATCAATTGATTGATCAATCAATAGATAGGAAGTGTCTTGGTTTCTTAGTGCTGTTATAACAGAAATATCAGAAGTAGATGGCTTTAATGAACAGAAATTTGTTTTCTCACAGTTTAGGAGGCTAGAAGTCCAAATTCAGGAAACTGGCTCTAGGGGAAGGCTATCCCTGTCCTCTCTGGGGGAAAACCCTTTCTTCTCAGTGTTCCTTAGAGATCTCCAAGTGGCATCTATCTTTCCCCCCATACCTGCTTGCTTGCTTCTGTGCCAGTCTGCTCCTTTTATATCTCAAAAGTGATTGGCTTAAGACATCCTACACTGATATAACCCCATTAATGTAACAAAGAAAACTATTCACAGATGCGATTACATCCACATATATAAGGGTTAAGATTGATGGCACATATTTTGGGGGGACACAATTCAATTCATAACAAATGGAGAGATAGATATAGTTACAAAGACAGATTATTGTTGCTGTATGCCGTCAAGTCAATTCTGACTCATATAGCCCTATAGAACAGAGTAAAACTGCCCCATAGGACTTCCAAAGCTGTAATCTTTATGAAAGCAGATCTCTCCTGCAGAGTGGCTGGTGGGTTAAAATTCTGGCCTTTCATTAGCAGCCAAGCACTTAACCATTGCACCACCGGGGCTCCTATGAAGACAGAGATCATATTTTTACATAAATAACGCATGCCTTCTACATATGTGAAGGTACTCCCCCCACCTACCATGAGGTATTTGCATAAGCTCTGCTATTCCAATTTTTTTTTACATGTTGCTGCAGGAAAGAAAAAAAAAATCCGTGCAGTGTGCTTATGAAAATACCTTGTGGGGAGAGGGAGCATTTGGCAGAGAAACATAGAAGGTGTGCGTTATTTGCATAAAATATACAAATAGTAGGTAGATACAACTGTCTCAGTAATATCTCAGGGAGGTTTGGACTCAAGTGTATTAAGGTAGATCTTTTTTTTTTTTCAAATGAGGGACTGATTGGAATTGGACACATTTGAGACATAAATAGGATTGGTGGATACAGACAGATTAATGTCTTGGAGCAAGTCTTAATAGGTAAATTGTTTAATGATAAGTGAGTGCTTTGTCCAGGTGAGCAACCTATTGTCCTAATAGGAGAGCTATTTGCCCACATAAGCAAACCGTTAGCCTGGATTAATAGGTTCACAAGAACTTCTTAAGAAAAACAAACAGTATTTACTGGCTTGCAGTTTTATCTTCCCAGGATTATTATCAAGTCATGTTTTACAGGTGGCCCCAGTTTTCAGTCCTAGAAGATAAGTCCCTGTTGATGCCAGTTGTCTCAATACTCACAATGAACCTGTTTTTCCTTATATTTGGCTATCTTCAGTCACAACACCTTAATGGCCCGTAGAATTAAGAGGGGAGTGAATACGTGTGAATGCTCAGGTATGTGTCTATAGTTCATTTTGCCTCAGTTTCACTAAATATTCTCCCACAGAAGGGCAGAAAAGCCAACAATACATTGGAACTCTGACACTGCTGCCTGTCCGCTTATCCCAGCTGTCAAGCTGCTATTTTGCTAACAAGAAGTTTGGTGCGACACATCTTTTATGCAGTAACACATCACAGCCAAAGGGAAGATAGAAATACCTCGGCAGATGTTTAGCCCCATAGGGAAGAACTTCACAGGATGCCAGCGCAAGTGAAACTGAAGTTTAATCACTCCGTTTTAATGATCCTAGAGGAAACTGGAGGATGGATGGAGAAGGCAGAGCGAAAGGCGGCAGTCGAACACCCACGGCTTGAAAAATAACATAACAAGTTTTCCCCATTCATGACTTAAGGAGGCTACTTAAAGGAGTCCTTATAAGTGAATGTGAAATTGTCATTCAAAGTATGAGCTGTTAGGATAAAATGAATACCATTAGTCCTGCTGCTACAAAGAATGGTGCCAAACAGAGGGACCATTGTTCTTGAATGCCATACTGGATTATGGATAGATGACATGAAGTATGCTTTGAAGTCAAATCCACAAGGAGAAAAATTGGATGGAGAAAGATCATGGGAAATCATTAAGGGAATTATGGTGAGAGAGATGAGAGAAGCTTCTCTCATTTAAGCCATATTGCAGACACTTAAAGATTATTGAATTTCTATTGGTAGGCCTTTTATATCTCATGGTGCCTTACCTTGGCCCCCAATTCCCAAAAGCTGTCCCATCCAATGTTACTATTTATTCTCAATAAGAAGTGGAGTTGCTCACCTGCTATTTCTAAAGCTACTATTAGTAGAGTCTCCAAATACTCCTGTCACTGTGCAAATCACAGAAATAGTAACATACCACAATCTGCTGTAGAAACTTGTCAATTAAAATAATGGATCTTTAGTTGCAAACTGTTATCACAGTTAGACTTTAAAGTGAATGGATGAAGTATGGTGAGGCTAACAGAAGGATAACGACAAAAAAACAAAACAAAAACTGGTCAAATAATTCCAGACCTGGTTGGCTGTCATAGAGGGCTGGGAATGTTGGGGAAAAAAGGCAGATTAATGTGAACTTGAGATGGGCTGTATGGGTATTAACTCTGAGAACAGACTAGGAGACCTATGAATACCAAAGTATCTTAGTCTTTCTTTCTTTTCTTTTTTTTTTTAGTAAACATAATTGCAGTTTGACAAATGTATCTTTATGTATGTTATACGTAAGTGTACCTAGGAATGAATTTTTACAAAATGAATATAACCAGCACCCACATCAAGAAACATAATAGTAACAGTGTCCTACAAGCCTCCGGTGTCCCCTCTAATCATGACACCCCTAAATGTAGCCACTCTCTTGGCTTCTATCAGCATCAGTTACTATTCCCCGCTTTTCTGTTTATGTAAATGGAATCCTACTACATGGACTTTTTTGTGCCTGTGTTTTATAGGTCAATATTACATCTGTGAGATTTATCCAGGTTGTTGCTTATAGTTGTAGTTTATTCATTCTCATTTCTGTACTGTATTGTGTGACTACACCACAATTCATCCATTCAACTGTTGATGAACATCTGACTTGTTTATAGTTATAGGCTATTATACATAATGCTGCTATGAAAACTCTAATACATGTGTTTTGTTGAACATACATACTCCTTTCTGTTGGGAGTATTACTAAAAGTAGAACTGGCATATCATAGGGTGTATGTTCAGCCTCAACAGATACCGCCAATCAGTTTTCTAGAGTAGTTGTAATTAATTTACACTCCTACCAATAGAGTATAAAACTCCAGTTGCTCCATGTCCTTGCAACACTTTGTATTGTCTGACTTTTTTCCCAAAGCATCTTGTTCTCATACGTCATCTATTCTTCTATAGAATTTTTGCCTTCCCTTTGAATCTTGCATAGTTATGGTGCACAGTCCTTGAAGACCGCAGTGTGGTCAAGGGGTCTCAAAGCCAAAAAAGAGAGACCCAGATGTGGTGGGACAATGTTAAAACTCTACAGGGCATAAGAACGGGAACTTTCAGGAGGCTAAGACTGTTTTCGCTGTCATGCAACTGAACATTGCTGTCACAGAATCCTGGTGAGGAAGTACAGGCAAAAATTATTCTCTTAGAATTACCAAAAGGGAAACTTGTACACAGAGATTAAGTGCAAAGAGCTCCTCCTTTAAACTCAAATACTGCCATGCATCTAGGCTGTTCTTCCACGAGCCTATATTGCTTATTTATTATGGGGTTGTGTGTGCACACTCTTAAATGGTAATACCTTGAATTAAGCTCTGCTCGATAGTTCTTTTGTTCCAAAAATTTGTTCATCTTTATATCTCCCACTTATTTATTCATCAATTTTTTTACTCCTTTATTATCTGACTTCCCCAGTAAAATACATTCCATAAGGGGAACAACTGTGCCTGACTTGCTCACTTTTGCATGTCCAGTGCCCTAATCTGTGTCCGGCACAAAGTTGGTCCCCAGTAGACATTTTGGAGTGAATGAATGAATGACCACTGACAGGGTATTTTTTTAAATTATTAAAAGAAAACATGTTTTACTTAAAGCCACTTAATCTGATAGGAACTAGTTTGTGTTTAACAATTTAAGAATACTTACTTCAAGGTGAGATTTTGGGAGCATGTATTTAAAACAAGCCTCAGACAACCTCACCAAGAGTTAGAAAAGCTGGCGTGTCAAGACCCAGGAGAGTAGACAGAATTATAAGTGCCAACATTTCAGGGTTTTTTTCTACCCTATTCCCAGTTATAAACTGGCTATTAGTTCCATGTTTCCATAAGTATCTCATCAGCAATCTTTTTAAAAATATCTCACACTGTCTTTTAGTGATGGGGAAAGCTAGTACTTTGATTATAAAGCAGCTGCTACCTTTTGTCATTATTTTTAGTCCTTTTGAGCACTAAGTTTAGATACAGACAGCTGAGGCTTTATTGCACACATTTATCATTTACAATTATGCAACTGTAAATCTTCAAGAAGTCATATAATTTATTCTTCTATTTCCAAGTATTTAACCATTGCCACCAGATAACTCTCTACCAATTTCTTAAAATGTCCGTGGAATCAAATTACATCATCTCTTTTGGTGTTACACTGAAGCCTTATATCCTGAAGCCTTCTCAATCTCCTTTATGTTTGATCCTGCTCATAATGTTATTGTTCAGGTTTATTCCTGGTTCAGAAAAGATGCTTTCCCTTTTTAGTCTTCAAAACCAAATGGCCTTTCCTTTCCTTGTTGCTGTCTGTAGAGGCTGACTTCTGACCCACAGGCACTCAGTCCTGCCCCATGTACAGTTATGCTGGCTGCTTCTCCTTGCCCTCTCCAATTTGCGTTGTAACTAATGTAAAGATAAAGGTGGATGTTGTTGTTTGCAGCCACAGGAATAGCAAATGAAGAGGTGTTGGAAATACTGTCATAGATGTCTGAGGAAATCTCTGTCAGCATTTTTCAGAAGAAGGAAACAGCAGGAGCTTTTTATAATGTCACTTTAATTACAAGGGCCCAACACCCTGGCATAGGCTGAGGATCTGTTTATGATACACCTGCCAAGAATTATTTGAAATGCCTCAAGACATGTGTCTCATAAGTGGTGCCACCCCTACAGGTGCTAGCCAGAAGTTCTTCCTTTTTCTCCCATCCCTGGTCTCCTCTGTTCATCGTTGGTCTGGCTACTCAAATACATAGCAACCTAAAAGAATGAATCACCATAATCTATGAGATGAGAGAAACAAGTCACTTGGTAAGGCAACTGTATCCATGACACAGCTGAATACCTCTGACTTTCAAGCTATGATCTGGAAATCTAAATTAACAAAATAAAATGAAATGGGTCATTTCTCACCTCCCAATACTAAGTTTATTTGTGGATAATTATATTTTGAACGTGACCTTCAAAAGTCTAGACAGAATATCAAACCTCAGAAAAACAACCAGCAGGCGGCAATATATGGATTTCCCTGCGGCTTTTGGTTTTTTTTTTTTTTTTTGGTTAACTTGTTCTGTACAAGAGATTGTTAGATTTGTTTGTAATCTGCTTTGGTCAGAGAAGTTCAGGGGTAAGAAAGGATTTAAACTGAACAAAGGAAAGCAAGCAAATTTTATCTACTGGTGTTTCCAATAATTTTTTCCCTGTAATTTTAGATGTTCTCTAATGCTTGAGGATTACATTTTACCTATATGTAATTCTGACTCACAGCAACCCTACAGGACAGAGTGGAACTGTCCCACAGGGGTTCCAAGGCTGTAACCTTTACGGAAGCAGACTGCCACGTCTTTCTATTGTGGAGCAGCTGGGGGGCTCGAATCACCGCTGTTTTCAGTTAGCAGCCAACATCTTAACCACTGAACCATCAAGAATTCCAGATTCCCATTTTAACATAACTCTTTGGAATGTAACTGACTAAAATGTTAAATTGGAGAGTCATTAATCACTTTAACCAGATCACCATATTTAGGGGTTTATGCATGACTAAAAAAATTTAGAACAATAATATTAAACTTCATTCTTCCTATTTCATAAATGCCTTATACTTGTATACTACATGTTTATAAAATATTTCCAGTGGATTTTCAAAATATTTCAGAATTTTACACTAAGATCCTTGTAAAAAGAGTATACCTTTGTCCATTTTTCAGAGTTGAGTTATTTCAACAAATGCATTAAGGAAGCAAATGCCTGTGCTCTCAGGCTGCTGACATGGAACCAACACTGTTCTGCTCTCCTAAAACCTACTATTCAATGACAAAAATCAGAAGACTTACAAGGTCCCCCTACTGGCCGCAGAAGGTCAGCTACCTCAATCACAAACAGGAACCCTGAAATTAAAAAAAAAAAAAAAAATTTTTTTTTTTTTTTTTTTTTTGTGTTTTTTTAAACACAGAAAGAGAAGCATTGAGCCAACACCAGATTTTGTACAGCTCTTTCTCTAATGGAATATAACCTGCTAATATTACTTATCAGCCAGTCAGGAAATCTAATACAGAGCACTGTTGTAGTTTTGTTTTTCTCCTTATATATTCTGCTAACTCACGCACACCAGGGAAGTGAGGGGGATATTGGAATCAGTAGCAGATGAATGATGGATGAATCATAAATTGGATTGTGTGTTGGTTTATTTAATTAGTTTATTAGAGTTCTCTGGAAACATCTCGGCACTGTGCAAAATTAATATATACAAGAATATTTAGCTGTCCAATTAGGAAAACATAAATTAGTCACATCATCTCTGCTGTAAAAACCGCAACTGCCAAAAGAAATTAAACAAATGAAAGGCTAATAAAAATAAGTGTTTTGCAATGTATTCTAAATGCCCTGGGCATGAAGGCAGTGAACTGTCAGGGAAGCACCTCAGATCTATAAAGAAGGCAACTTCCTCCAAATGAACTTCGTCATTTGGAATAGTCAACTTTATCTATCTTGTTAGATTTATATATTTAGGCATTTATTTATTGATAGATTGGTTGATGGTGTGAGGTGATCTTTTCAATAGCTGGATTTGTGGAATTCCTAAGATTTTCTTTTATACTCAAAATTACATAATAGAATTAAGATAATTGTTAGAACATATCCTTTTCCTATATAGTTCTTTTTTTATAGAGGCAAAAGATTCTAGTTGGGTTACTAGTCTATTTTATTTCTATCCACCTTGAATTTGACAAGCCATTCACTGAACATGGATCACCACCGCACTGAGCAGTACTTGTAGTGCAAAGAAAGCTTAATTCAGTAAGAATACACCTTATCACAGCTCTATGGACTCTGAAATGTGCTTTTTTCATCCAACAGCCAAAATGCATCTCTCAGGCCTTTCACTTTCATCAATAAGTCACTGACCATGAAAATTATAGAATCTGGACTGAAAGGAAAAATAAGATAATTTAATGACTATGTACCCTATACAACAAGTCCAGGGGTTAACCCTTCTAAAATCTAAAGGTTTGTGTTAATGGTGAATTAATATTGAAAATGAAATAAGTATTCCTCAGTAGAAAAAGGCTAGGAATTTGAATAGTCTTTGTTTCCAATTATCCCTGAAGCTTGAATTACTAATTGTGAACCCTCATTTGCAATTCTAGGATTCTATGATTTTCAGAGGCCCAGACATATCTGTCACAGATCATACCACCCGGTAAATAGAATTTGTGTGTAAAGCAGGGCAGGTGCTGCCCATTCAGAACTAGATGAACTCACTGTAAGGTTCTGGCAAAGGAATAAAGAGAAACCAGTGAATTAAATACAACATGAGCCCTTGGAAAACACACACACGGCCAAACACACACACGGCCTGGATGAAAGGAGTCAGGCTCTTCTGGATACCCAAAGACAACACTGGGAGCAGAATTTAATCCTGTGGACCCCTTGGGGAAATCTTACATGGCAGGTTCCTAACCCTAACCACTGCCCACATAACTGCAAAGCCAACAATAGATAAGTTACCTCCATTTTGACTTACCCACATTTTAGCAATTTCTTTGCTTAGCATTACTTTTGCATCTCAGATGTTCTTTCTGGGATAATTTCCTTCTTTTTGAAGTATATGCTTTAGAAATTCTACTAAACGCGGTCTGTTGCTGGTGAATCTGCTTCTGTCTGTCTGACATCTTTATTCAACATTGTTCTGGTCTGATTGTTTAGCGGGAACAGAATTCTTGATTAGAAGTTGTTTACTTGGCACTTTAAAGATATTTACGGTCTTCAGGCTTTCATGGTTACTGTCGAGACAACCACTATCAGTCTCACAGTCATTTCTCTGCAGGTCATCTGTCTCTTCTCAGCATTATTTTAAGTTCTGTATTTTGTCTTTAGTAAATGAATTATTTATAGTGCTTCTTAATTCTTGCCAATTTTGGAAAATTCTAGGCCATTACATAGTCTAATATTTTCTCTTCCCCATTCTATTTCCTCCTGTTGAACCTGAATTAGGTGTATATTACATCTTTATTTCTTTCCATCTTCCATGTCCCTTTACATTTCTCTCAGCTTCTCTGTATCTTTTATCATGCTATGCTACATTTTATGTAGTTCTTTTCCACAATCATCTTCCAGTTAATGAATTTTTTCTTTATGTGTATTGGCTCTGTGACTTTATCAATAAAATATTTTTAAAAAATTTATAATTATATCTTATTTTTTTCATTTCTAGAAGCGCGATTTATTTCTTTTCAAATCTGCTGGTCCCTTTTTATAGACATGCTGGAATCCAGCATGCTTGATTTTGAGATTCTTATCCATTTTTACTAACTCCAAAACTCTGAAAAAAACCCAAACTCATTGTCATTGAGTTGATTCTGACTTGTAGCGACCCTACAGGACAGAGTAGAACTGCCCCATAGAGCTTCCAAGGAGTGCCTGGGAGATTTGACCTGCTAGTAGTCGTAGCTCTTAACCGCTATGCCCCCAGGGTTTCCAAAAATCTCTTAAATCTAATTTCTCATTATATGCAATCATTCTTCAACTTCATTCTCTACAAATCTGAACCCACTTATTATGAGTAATGATTTTCTATCTAGATATGTCCAGTAGTGTAGCAACTAGACATAGGAGGCTATTTAAATTTAAATTAATTAAAATTAAAAATTAGTTTCCTTTGTCACACTAGCTACATTGCAAATGCTTAATAGCCACATGTGTCTAGTGGCTTTCATACAGAACAGCACAGATAGAGAACATTTCCATCATTGCAGAAACCTGTTGGACAATACTGCTCTAGGTCTTATTGTTAATTGAGGGAACTATCATCGACAGTATCACAGACTTTGCACTTTCATTGCCCTTCAAAATCATATCATTTTGCTCACTGCAGCCTGTACTTAACCACATCAATAATTGCAAGCTGGGAAAGGACTACAATTGGTTGGCATTTGTTTTTGATTGACCTATGATTTGGGTGAGTGAATGAGTTGCTCTTTTCCTATCCTAGGCTGGGGTTTGGCAACAATCCCTTCCTGAGGCATACAATAGCAGTTCTAATCAAAATGATATGCTGTGTAAAATTAAGCTTGAGCACAGCTCAAAAGAAAACAAAAATCATGTTCTCCAAAGAGTGAGATCTATGCAAACATTTATCTCTATTACCTCAAATCTAGTATTTACTGAAATCTACTGAATCCTCTAAATCTTTCTTGTATAAAAAGGATAGATATTTCATCATAAGCATTTATTTCAATTTTAGAGAAAATAACGAATTGATTATCAGGGTAAATATCAGGGTAGAGGACTATTAATAAAAGCCCGAGTACTTAACATCTATCAAATGATGATCATAATGCCCTTTATCCTTTGTTCTTAACACTCATGATTCCAGACAGAGAAATTGAAGCAAATAATAGCAAATATGATACAAATATCAATTACAAAGGTGAGGATGGGGAAGACTTCTCCGACTCTTAGATCAACGATTTATTCAGGCTTTGGTATGTTTCTATTTTAGAAGACCTCGTGGTTAATGGTTAGCTTGACTTCATGATGACTCATTAATTAATAATTCAATAGAAAGGCAATGAAAGTCATGGCCCTTTGAGGAAACCAGACGCCAAACTCTGCGTTGGCTTTATCTCCTTTTTACTAATTCTAAGCTATACCATTTCATTTCTCAGCAGGAGAAATATAATTTTACTAATTGGTCCTCTATGATCAGGCAGTGCTTAGGAAGCATAGCACTTATTTGTAGAATTTTGAAATCTGGTACAAAAAAAATCACCTTTTAAAATTGAAGGTAATAAGAAACAGCATAAAGTAGATGCATTGGCTATCTCAGAGAAATGTGTTGCAAACAGCAGGCTTCGTATGGGCAGCCGCTGAGTCTGTGTTGCTTGCCACCATACCCTCTGTTACTTGTACAAGGTCTGACAGATACTGGTCACTCAATAAATAACTGTAAATTTGTGCAGCCAGGACAAAAGTAAGGAAGTCCTAAGTCTTACTTTAATATATATGATCTTTCTAACCATGATTAAGGAAGATATAAGATAAACTGTTATTAGTTGAGTTTATCTAAATGAATGTTGCCACAACAGATGGGTGGTGGTCTTCATGGAATCTAGAAAAAGAAAGCCAAAGCTTAGAAAATGTCAAAGTAATATGTCAACCACACTTATGGGGAGTGAGGAGTAGTATTATGATGGAAATAACCCAGGATGGATGGTACAGATCACCTCTGAGCAGAATACCCTTAGAGAAGCAAAGAGTAATTTATTAAGACAATGATTTGATGTAAATATCACAAAAGAACACATACACAATTCCCTGTCCTTTGATCCTTTGATCATCAACATTCTAATTCATGAGTGGTTTTCCCATTGTAACCTACCTACCCAGGCCAAGTACTTTGAGCACATGGTTGTTCTGAAAACTATATTTCTAATTTTTATTATAAATCAGATTTATCTTTTATCTGCCAGTCTCTTTCATCTTGAGTTCTCTCAAAACTGATCATCCCCTAAAACTGATAATAGAAAAATTTTAGGCCTGGAAAATTTGAGGAAACTTAATCTGTGGTGACACCCAAAATTCAGACATTTGGTGAGATTGAGGAAAACAACAACTTTTTTTTATCAGTGATATTCCTTAACTGCACCATGACTAATGTAAAAAATAAAAATAAAAAATTAGTCTCATGACTACCAGAAGAAACTGAATTGTTTTCATGGAGTATTTAAGATACTGTTATGGATTGAATTGTGTCCCCCCAAAAGACAAGTGGAAGTCCTAACTCCTGATGCCTATGACTGTGACCTTGTTTGGAAATAGGATCATTGAAGATCTTATCAGTTAGCATGAAGTCATGTAGGGTGGGACCTATTCCCATTTCAGTGATATCATAAAAGAGAACAGACAGCATCTACAAGCCTAGGTGTGCCAAGAATTACCAGGAGCCACCAGAAGCTAAGAAAGGGACATGTAACCGTTTTTCTCCCTGAGCCCTCAGAAGGAATCAGCAGGTCAATATTTTGATTTAGACTTCTAGCCTCCAGAACTGCGAAACAGTATATTTCGGTTTTTTAAAGCTACTCACTTCGTGGTATTTTTTTACAGCAGACCTAACTAAACAGATAGTATCACCAATTAATAACATTCAGTGATCTGCATGTTAGTAAACTGCCATCCTGGGGTACTAGCATCCTAGTAGTTTGAAATAATTAACAGCCGCTCTTAAAGATGTCTGACTTATAATGAATAGAGAGTTGGTAATGAGAATCTGGCTCAAATATGATTTCCTTCATCATCCCACTCTTGATACTGTCTGCCGGTATGACTAATCACTTAAATAAGTGTATTTTAAAGATTTTTTTCATTATTGCATTTAGTGAAAATTTTTGGAACTTATATGTAATTATGATTATACATTTTGTGATCTGATAGCACCACTGAAAAAGTTAGAATTAAGTAGAAAATCTATTTTTAATCTGTAAGGAGCTGTTACTCTGCCAATAACAATGAACTGACTTGCTTGTACACTCAAAAATTCAACCTTTTCAATTCTCAAAATAGTAAAAATATTCACACATAGTTGTCAGGGAAAAAAAAAACTGTGCTCTCTACATCACATAGAGAATATCTATAAAAACTAAAACACAAGCATGGCTACGTCTGTATCTATACAAGTTATAATGTTATCATTTGTGTATGAATCTGCACTATACGAGATATTTGAAAAGTTTGAAACAAAAATGTATGGCTATAGGGCCATCTAAGATACAACTATTGGTCTCTTCCTACCCAGAGCAAAGAAAAGTGAAGAATGTCAGAGTCGCAAGGAAACAATTAGTCCAAAGGAATAATGAACCACATGAACCATGGCCTCCACTAGCCTGAGACCAGAAAAACTAGATGGTGCTCAACTACCACTACCAATAGCTCTGATTGAGGTCACAGCAGAAGGTCCTGGACAGAGAAGGAGAAAAATGCAGAACAAGATTCAAATTCATTAAAAAAAACAAAAAACCTTTCTGGTCTGATAGAGATGGGTGGAACCCTCGAGACTACAGAACTTAGACACCCTTCAAACCAGGAACTGAAGCCACTCGTAGAGATCACCTTTCAGCCAAATAATAAACAGGCCTATAAACTGAACAGGAACTCCTGTGAGAAATGTACTCCTCAGAACAATCAACCGTTCAAGACCAAAAGGGCAGCATTTGCCCCAAAACAAAGTTCAGAAGGCAGGAAGGGTCAGGAAAGAAGGGTAAATGGAAACAGCTGACTCGGGAAGAAAGTGGATAGAGTGCTGTCATATTGACGGGATTACAACTAATGTCATGAAACAAAACGTGTATAAATTGCTGAATGGGAAACAAATTCACTCTGTACACTTTCACCCAAACTACAATAAAATGTTAAAAAAAAATATATATATGGCTATGGGATTGCAGTTGAAACTAAAATCCCGAAATTACATAACTGAAGCTTGATTGCAAAACATATGGTACTATCACTTTGTTAAGGAGAATAAGCCTCTAAATATTGGGGACAGGGGGAACAGGAGGAAATATTCTAATCTACAGTTGAAGGAATAGCAGAATATCTAAAAGTTCATTCAAAGTGAGTGCATCCCTACTGTGCATCACTGACGTGTGTGTAAGGGCACTCTATTCCTACCTTCTGATAAGCAAGGGACTGACAGAGTCCTTGGAAGACGAGAAGAAGTCAGTGCCTTCCTTTACACACCCCTGTAATATCCAATAAAGCTCAGGGACATTAAAGAGGTCATAGAGTGAAGACTTTACTGATAAACCCATATGCAAATCTGAATATTCACTCTACCCACATCCAATTAGTCATATAACCTTCAGAAGGTCATTTGGTTTTTCTGGGATTCAATACAGTCGTCACTAATGAAGAATAATTATACCTATTGTGATAATCAAATGAAATAATAAATAGATTTATTGTTATTAAACACACACAAGCATGTCTGGCATTGAATAAATCAACTCTATTTGTTGATGACTACATAGAACAAGTTTTAGTAGTAGTTTTCAAGAATAAATAATTTCACTAACTTAAAAATTTTAATTCTTAACTGCTTAAGAAGCATGAGAATGCAAAGGGAAAATGGGAGGCTAAAAGGAAGAACAATGGGGAAAAGGAAGAAGAACACAGGATATAAGTTGAATGAAGAAACATCCACATCAAAGGGGTAGACAAGGGTATATACAGAGGAAAAAGAAAGGAGAAAGCCATGGATGAAAGGGGAGAATGTGAAAGAGGAAAACTAAGTCAGAGAGAGGGAGAAAAGAGGAGCCAGAGACTCGTTTAGTGCCAATTGAATAATTGGATGTCATACTTAGGCCTAACCTATGACTTTTTGAGTATTATCACTATTTGTTCGAAATGGTCAATAGTTGTTTATATATTCTTCAGAGCACTTAAAAGGTTCTAATTTTTTATTTCTAAATTTTCTATTTCTCTGTGAATAGAGTAAAAGTCCCAGGGCTGCCGTGAAAACCGCAGTGAAAACACAACATGTGGAATTCATTGGAAATATAATGTGGTAAAATAAGTTCTTATCATGTCACAAATGTATTCTTGGAAGACATTTCTGTATTAGGCCTACTAAGTTAACATCTTTAGTGTACAAGACAGTGACTACATGGCTGTAAATGAGATAAAAATATCCCGTTAAACCGAAAGTCAGTGTGTCTTCTGCTCATCTTTCCTATAGTCAAATCCTCACAAAAGCTTGAGGTCACTCCAACACAAAGGCAAGTGTGAAGGAAGAAAGGAAGCCAAATTGAGAAGAGGCAACAGTTTGGGTTAAATTACCTTACTTTTACAATTTTTACAAAAAGATTATGGCCCTGTGAACATATTACCTGGGCCTCTCCCAGGCCTGGCCTTGGAAGAGAGCTGTGCAAGTGAGGAGCCCTGAAGTTTCCGCTTCGTTACCTTCACAGGATATCTGCCTCTGTGCTTAAGGGAGAGGCCAATGAACATCAAGCCAAATGAACACTAAGATGACTTGTTTTTCACATATTTAAATACATATAAGAAATTTTTAAAAGGCTGTTTGTGAATTTTTCAAATTCACATAACGGGTATCATATTACAACAGCATTTGGAGTTCCTCAGATACGTATAAAAGAACGCTATAATAGTTTTGTTTTTTAATGGCAATATTTATAATATACCTGAATTTCTACCATTTGAAGCTACTTAAACTTATAATAAAGATTTTTAGGCCACTACTGAAAATGTTGCAGAGGGTACATAGGTTTTCAAAATAATTTTAGGAGAAAAATATTTGAAGACTGCTGCTATAAGTGCTATAAAGGACTCACTAAGAATACTAAGATTTTTGTTTTTTTAGGTAATTTTATTGTTCACAAAGAAACATATAATTAAAAAATTAAATCATACTACTAAGCTTATAGTGAAAAGTGGCCCTGCTCTATCTCAGGAGTGAGCAAACTATGCCCCGCTGACTGTTTTCGTGAAAAAAGTTTGATCGGAACACAGCTATGCCCGTTTGTTTCCATACTGTCTATGGTGGCTTTCACACTACAAGGACAGAGGTAAGTAGTTGCAATAAGGGCCATATTTTAGGCCCAGAAAGCCTAAAATATTTACTATGAAGATCTTTACAGAAAAAGTTTGTAAAGCCCAGCTCTATCCTATCCTCCACTCTCAATTTCTGCTCCTCTGAAGCAGAAATTAAAACTCTTTTAGCTGTTTTCTCTGATATGTAATTCCATGTTTATAAATGTTATCTGTTAACATCCTCCGTTAGAAGACAGAAAGACACACACACATACTGCTCCAAACTGACACACAAACTATTTCCCCTTTGTTTAAGTCAATATTTGTAAGTTTTTAAACATTATTTCAACTACACCCACTCCTCACTTATTGACATAGTTAGGTTCCTAAGACCAAGTCATTATGTGAAAATCAGTGTTGTGAAAAAGGAGGATAACCACATCAGATCACAAAGTGGAGGATAACTACTTCATTACATAACTGCCAAATTACATCATTACATAACTGCCAAACCACTGAGAATCATAGCCCAGCCAAGCTGACATATAACCTTAACCATCCCAGCCAGCGTTACTCTCACCTTGCACCTTGTCATTCGTTACTGCCAGATGTACACCGTTAATGAGCAAAATAGTCAGATTTTTTACTATTGTTGTAAATGTGAAACGTCAGATAACAAGGGAACTGATAAGTGAGGCGTAGGTGTACATATATTATTGTTAATTGAGGCATTTCATTTCTTTCCTGCATAATCTTTTGATTTTCCTGAAGTTAAAATTACTTTGATGTCTGCAGATACAAAACATTATTAATATAAACCTCAAATTTGTATAGCACCAGGGGCTTTCAAAAAGATTTCACTCACATGCTCCTAATACAACTACAGAAATGTGTACAAATCATAAGTGTATAGTTCGATGAATTTTTACGAAGCGTAAACTAGATCTAGATATAGAGTATTACTACCCCCAGAAGCCTCTCTTATGTCCCCTCCCGGTCATTACAGTCCCAAACGTAACCTCTATGATGACTTCCATCAGTATAGATTTGTATTCTGTTTTTGAACTTGATATAAATAAAGTCATACAGCAATTATTCTTCTGTGTTGATTTCTTTCATTTACGCCTGTGAGATTTATTAATGTGGCTGCAGGTAGTGGTAGTTATCTGTCAATTATATAGCATTTCATTGTATGAACATATAATAATTTATTTAGCTGGTCTATTTATAACCATTAATGGATATTTGGGTTGTTTCCAGTTCAGGGGAATTATGAACTATGCACTGTGAAATTTTTAACTGTCTTCTGGTGAATATATATATATGTTTTTGTTGGGTATATACTTGTAGAAATGTTGGCTCATAGTATATTTATATATGTATGTGTGTGTACATACAGATGTACATATAATTGTGTATTGATTTTTTCCAACGGTTGTATACATTTGTACTCTCATCAACCAAGTGTTAGATTCCAGTTATTCCATATTTTCTCTAATACTTGGTAGTCTAATTTTTTTTTTAAAGCCATTATAGTGGGTGTGTAGTGATATCTCATCATAGTTTAGTTTGCATTATTCTGATGATCCTTGAGGTTGAGCAAGTTTTCGTGCGTTTATTGGTCATTTGTATATCCACTTACATGAATTCCCTGTTTGTGACTTTTGTCTATTTATTTTTTTCTGATTTTCACTTATTTATATGAATTCTTTATATATTCTGGATATGAGTTCTTTGTTGGATAAAAGTATCATGAATATTTATCCCCCTCTGCAGCATACTTTTTCACTCTTTTAATAATGTCTTTCGATGAAGAAAAGTTATTAATTTCAATGTCATCGAATTTACCAATATTCTTAAGTGCTTATTTGTCCTATTTAAGAAATATTTTGCTATCACAGGGTCATGAAAATATTCTTTTGTTTTCTTCTAGAAACTTTTATTCTTTCATATTTAGCTCTAAAATTCCACCTGGAATTGTTTTTAAATAAAATCATGCATTGCTTAAAGTCTACAATACATTCTGTGAAATAGGACGTTATGTGATTTGGATATTGTGTGAATGCAGTATTATATACTTAGCAAAGTTATATGAGACACTGTAGTGTCCCTATGTTGACTAAATAGCCAAGATACTGTACACATACAGTACTGTATTTCTGCTGAGTTATCTGGCAAGGTAATATAGGTTGTATGTGTACTGTACCATTATATGCCTGGCAGCACCACACACCTTCTTCTGCTCGGGTGCCTGGGTCCCTGCTCCATATGTCTCCTGTTGGCCCAACCTCAGATGACTATTCATCTTTCAAAGGCCTCAGGTCCCTGCAGGAATGCTCTACCCCACCAGATCACCCAACTGACAGCTGTCAGCATCCAGATATTTTGCCCCCCTCCTGCTCACCCAGAACCTGGTTTCTGGGTGCAGCCTCTGACCCAGCACTGGGAGACTTCCACTGCCCAGCACCTCAGCATCCTACATGCTCTTCCAGATGACTTGAGTTTGTGGTGCGGCTGCTTGCTACTCACCACTGGGACTGCCGGGAAGCTTCACTCAGTCTGGGTGGCTGGGGTATGTATGGACCCCAAGAAAACCCCTAGGCCATGGGAGAAGTGGCATGAGTCACCCTGCCCTGCCACACCCCAGGCACTGGATTGGTAAGAGACATGAGATACACATGCTGCCTATTGGAAGCTGTTGCATTCAGTACGTTGTTATGTCTGCTACTTCCTGTTCTCTAATCAGTATTTCTGAACTCCATTATAACCTTATGGGACCACAGATGTTATACAGCACATGACTACGTTTTGTGAGAAAGAGGTCAAGGCTCATTTTTTCCACATGTATATCCAATTGATTCAACCCAATTTATTAAAAAGGCTGCCATTTCCTTATTGGATTGTAGTTGTAATTTTGTCATAGATTAGTTGACTATATAAGTATGAGTCTCTGACTCTTTTATTCCATTGTATTGATTCATTTATCCTTAAACTGATGTCATACTAGTAGCAATACAGGTACGTATCAATTAACATCCAGTCGGGCAACGCCTGATAGCATATAGTCTGTGGCTGAATGCCAGGACGCCAGACCTTGGTCTTGAAGTCAGAGCCCAAATTCTGCCCAGCTTCTGCATGCAACCAAAAGCCACCTAGTCAGTGGCAATGGAGGGTCAGGCCCAAATTTTGAACCCCAGTCCCCCTCTGCTCCCATAACTGGCAGATCTAGTCCCACCACTTACCCAGTGTCTTGGTCATCTAGAGCTGCTATTACAGAAATACTGCCAAGTGGATGGCTTTAACAAAGAGAAATTTATTTTTTCACAGTAAAGTAGGTTAAAAGTCCAAATTTAGTGCATCAGCTCCAGGGGAAGTCTTTCTCTCTGTCAGCTCTGGAGGAAGGTTCTTCTCATCAATCTTTGCCTGGACCAGGAGCTTCTCTGCGCATGAACCCTGGCTCCAAAGGACTCACTCTGCTCCTGGTGCTTCTTTCTTGGTGGTATGAGGTCCCCACTCTCTGCTTGCTTCCCTTTACTTTCATCTCTTGTAAGATAAAAGGTGGTGCAGGCCACACTCCAGGGAAACTTCCTTTACATTAGATCAGGGATATGACCTTAGTAAGGGTGTTACAATCCCACCTTAATCCTAATTAACATAAAATTACAATCACAAATGGAGGACAACAACACAATACTGCATATCATGGCCTCACCAAGTTGACACATATTTTGGGGGGACACAATTCAATCCATGACACCTGGTGTAGTCCCATGGGGCACTAATGAAAAGGTATGTGCCCCAGATGCCCTAACCCTGGTTTGGGTGCCCTTGGTCCCCTTGGCCTGCATTGTCCCCTCCCTCGGGAGATTCTCACAGGTGAGCTGGTCCTCCCTACAGCTAGCTTAGCAGAGAAGCTGGCAACGGCCAGGTGGGCAGACTCTGCCAAGCACTTACCTAAAGCATCCGTAGCAGGAGCTGCCCTGGCAGTGTGCTGCACAGCAGCCCCCAGACCAGTGTGCCCCAGAACCTCATGCCCCAATGACACAGTTGTTCACACTACACCCAAATCACATAATGTCCTATTTCGCAGAAAATATCGTGGATGTTAATCAGTGCATACCTGTTGCTTTACAATATGTTCTGATATTCAGTAGTATAAGTCTTTTCTTTCTTCTTCAATATCCTCTTAGTTATTTCTGACCCTTTGCATTTTTATATACGTTTTAGAATCAGCTTGTCAATTACCACAGACATTCTGCTGGGATTTCAACTGAGATTGTATTGTGTATATAGACCAATTTGGGGAGAACTGATATCTTAATAATAATGAGGTGTCAATCCATGAAAATGGTGTATTTATTTGGGTCTTCTTAATTTCTCCCAATAATGTTTTATAGTTTTCACCGTAAATGTCTTGCTCATCTTATTTTAAATTTATCCTCAGATGTTAAGTGACTTTTAATGCTATCATAAATGGCCTTTCATTTTCCAAGATTATTTATCGCTAATACACATAAGTATTTATATTTGTATATTCATCTAGTATCCAGCAACCTTACTAAATTTGCTTTTTAGTTATAATAGTTTATTGGTAGGTTGTTTGGTTTTTCTATAGACAACCATACCATTTGCAAATAATAGTTTTATTTCTTTCCTATTTGTCTACATTTTCTTTTTCTCTTGTCTTGATGCTTTGTCTAGGACCCTACAGAACAAAGATATTCAACATATGTTTATAGCCCAATTCATTTTTTGCTCTTGATCTTACAGAAAACTTTGTTTAAAATATTTATTAAAATCAAGAATATGTGTTAAAATCTATAAATTCTTTTTAAATGTTCCCTTTTATTTGCTAATATGGAGAGCTACAATGATTATTTAATTATAAAATCAAATTGCATTCCTGGAATAAATCCAACTTAGTGATGGTGAATTATTATGTTGTTACACTTCTTGATTCAATTTGATAATATTTTATTTCAGACATCTGTAATCTATTATGGAAGATGTTAGTCTGTAGTTTCCCTTTTTTGTAATGCCATTGTCAGGTTTTTGTTTCAAGGTTGTGTAGGCCCTATAAAATACATTGGGAAGTATTTGCTTTCTTCTATTCTTTCCAGAAAAACCTGTGTATTATTGATATTATTTCTTTTATAAATGTAGGAAGAAATCCCTTGTAAAGCCATTGAATCTAGAATTGTCTTTATAAAAAATTGTAAGTCATAGACTCAATTAAAAATAAATCATCCTTCCTAAATGCTAACAAGCAGCCATCTAAGATATATCAACTGGTCTCAACCCACCTGGAGCAAAGGAAAATGAAGAACACCAAGGTCACACAACAACTAAGAACCCAAGAGACAGAAAGGGCCATATGAACCAGAGACCTACATCATCCTAAGACCAGAAGAACTAGTTGGTGCCCGGCCACAATCGATGACTGCCCTGTCAGGGAGCACAACAGACAACTCCTGAGGGAGCAGGAGATCAGTGGGATACAGACCCCAAATTCTCATAAAAAGACCATACTTAATGGCCTAACTGCGACTAGAGGAATCCCGGCGGCAATGCTTCCCAGACCTTCTGTTGGCACAGAACAGGAACCATCCCCGAAGACAACTCATCAGACATGAAAGGGACTGGTCAGCGGGGGGGAGAGAGATGCTGATGAAGAGTGAGCTAATTAAATCAGGTGGACACTGGAGAGTGTGTTGGCAACTCTTGACTGGAGGGGGGATGGGAAGATAGAGAGAGAGGGAAGATGGCAAAATTGGCACGAAATGAGAGACTGAAAGGGCTGACTCAATAGGGGGAGAGCAAGTGGGAGAAGGGAGTAAGATGTATGTAAACTTACATGTGACAGACTGATTGGAATTGTAAATGTTCACTTGAAGCTTAATAAAAGTTAATTAATAAATAAATAAATGAAAAAAAATAAATCATCTTAAAAATGTATTTTGTGTTGGTTTTGGTGAGTGTGTGTTTTCAGGGAACTTCTCAGTTTTATATAAATTTTCAAATTAATTGGCATAAATTGATTCACAATATTCTCTTATTATGTCTGTAAGATCTGTTGTAATGCTCCTTTTTTCATTTGTGATATTGAATATTTGTTCTTTCTCTTTTTGAAATCAGTCTTACTAGGGGATTATTAGTTTTATTCATCTTTTTAAAGAACCAACTTTTGTGCTTGTTGGGTGTGTTTGTATTTTCTATATGATTGATTTCTGCTCTTACCTTTTTTCTTTCTTATTATTTATTTCTTGCCTTAAGATGGGTGCTTAAATAATTCATTTTTAGTCTTTTTTTCTAATACATGCATTTAAGGTTATAAATTTCCTTCTAAGAGCTGCATTAGCTGCATCCTATGGGTTTCTATAGGTCATATTTTTATTACTTTTCAATTCACTATGTTTTTCAATTTCCTTTATGATTTTTTTTTTAACCTATCAATCATTGAGAAGTATGTTGCATAATTCTCTAACATTTGTGGATATTTTATTAATTTTTTCATTATTGAATTACAGCTTAATTCAACTGTGACCAGAGAACATACTCAATATCATTTTTATGCATTGAAATTGACGGAGAACTGCTTTATAATCTAGTATATGGCCTATTTTGGTAAATGCTTCTTGTGCAGTTGAGAAACAATATGTTTCCTGTATGACTTAAATTTAGGAATCTGTATAAGACAATTTGATCAAATTTGTGAATCATGTTAATCAAATATTCTACCTAATGTACAGATTTTTTGGCTTTTTTTTTTTTTTTTTTTGGTTACTTTGAGAAGTGTGTCAAAAATCTCCAACAGGATTGTGGATTTGTTAATTTCTTCTTTTATTTCTATCAATTTTTTAAAATTTATTTTAAAACTTTTTATTAGATGTATCATAATTCAAGATTTTGTCCTCCTGACATATTGACTTTTTTCCTGGTACTTTTTTTCATTCCATTGTACATCCATTTGTGATCATTTCCATCGTTCTGAGGAATTCCTTTTATTTTTTTCCTTTATTGCTATACTGCTTGTAAAAATTCTTTTTTTTTTCCTGAAAATGTCTTTATTTCACATTAATTTTGGAATATATTGTCTTAGTTATCTAGTGCTGATGTAACAGAAATACCACAAATGGGTGGCTTTAACTAATAGGAATTTATTGTTTCAAAGTTTAGGAGGCTAGAAGTCCGAATTCAGTGTGCCAGCTCTAGAGGAAGGCTCTCTTTTTCTGTCCACTTTGGGAGAATGTTGTTGTCTTTTTCCAGCTTCTGTTTCTTGGTTCCTTGGTGATCTTCATGTGGCATGGCATCTGTCTTCTCCCATCTCTGCTTTCTTGCTTCTTAATTAATCTGCTCTTTTATATCTCAAAAGAGATCAATTTAAGACACATCCTACACTAATGCTACTTCATTAACATAACAAAGAAAACCCATTCCCAAATGGGATTATAACACAACTATAGTAGAATTTGCAATACATGTTTTTCTAGGGTACAACTCAATCCATAACAGATATTTTCTCTGATATAGAATTGCCAGTTGATAGCTGTTTTCTTTCAATACTTTAAAGCTGTCATTCCATTGTCTACCAGCCTTTATAATGTGCATTAAAAATTCAGCTGTGGTTATCATTTCTGCCCTTTAAAGATGATATATCGTTTCTTCTGTCTGCTTTTAAAATTCTCTTTTTTTTTTTTTTTTTTGAGGGAAGAGTGGGGTGCAGTTTTAGTCTGATGTGCCTAGATGTGATCTTTTTTAATTATCCTGCTTTGGGTTTGTAGATCTTCTTGATTCTCTGGCATGATAACTCTAACCAGTTTTAAAACATTTTTGGTCAGTATCTGTTCCAGTATTTCTTCCATCCCATTCTCTCTGGAGTTCCAATTGCACACGTATCACACATATTAAATCATTTTCTATGTATCAATGTAATTTATGCTTTTTTTTTTTCATTTTTCTCCCTTTTCTCTGGGATACAAATTGGATTCTTTTCACTGATCTTTCAGTTCACTAATCCTTTCTTCTATATCTAAATATGCTGTTAAATACAATCATAAAATACGGTTCTTAATTTCAATTACTGTATTATATTTTTCAGTTCTAGAATTTCCATGTTATTCTTTTTTATAGATTTCTGTTCTCTGTAGAAAATCTCCATTTTTTTAAAAATATATTCTTGAATACACTAACCATAACTGTATTTTAAAATGTATTTCTTATCACCTATGGATCTTTTTCCATTGACTTTTTTTTCTTGGTTTTTCAGAATTTGCGTCTGTCTTCTAGCATAACTAGTAACTTTTGATTGAGTGTTATACAATGTGTTTGTCTGCTTTGAATGCTGTTCTCTTCCTCTGGGGATTTAACCATTCTTAGAGGAAATGCAACTAGAATGCTCCTTAGAAGAGAGGATGGCGAGATTTTGTCTTGCTTAGTTTGGAAATGTCATCAGGGAAGACCAATTGCTAGAAAAGGTCACATGTTTGGTAAAGCATCAGTGAAAAAGAGGAAAACCTTCAGTGACACGATAACCTCAACAATGGGCTCAAACACATCACTGATCATGGAGATGGCTTAGGCAGGACTGGGCAATGCTTTATGCTGTTATACATGAGGTAACCATGAATCTGAGGTGACTTGACAGCAATTAACAGCAACAACAGGGGTGATTTGATTTTCTTATCAAAGCCAGTTAGAGAACAGACAGGCTATCTTGATTTAAGTAAGGATTAAGATCATCTGAGCTTTGAGATCAGGTTTTGTGAGAGTTCATCTATTTCTGGTTTGCTCTACTTTTAAGCATTGATGGATTACCCAATAAGAAAGGTGCACACAGGCTTGATTTTGCTTATTTACTAATCTGTAATGCGCAATTTCACCTGGGTTTCATTTCTGACATGGTGAAACTGTGCACTACATATTAGTAAATAGACACAATTAAGCCCATGCATACACTTACTGTAAGCCGGTGCATACCATGTTTACTGGTTAATCTGCCCCTGCTTTTAAGATACAGCTTTTGAGAGATCTCACATGAAAGTCTGGAAAATTTGCCAGGGCTCTTCCACCTTGGTAGCTTCTGAATTCCATACTTTTCTTCCGTAACACTGTTAAGCTTTTTTGTTTCTAGATTCTTGACCCACACATGAACAGCTTAGGAATCTACAAGTGCCTCAAGGGAAAGCACATCCAGAAAGTAGGACTTGCTCCTTTCCTATTCCTTCTCTGTAGAACCTTGACCCTTTAATCTGAGCCTGTTTGTTAGCAACAAATGCCAGTTAATGTCTCCAGTCCTAGTAAATCTCTCATAAACTCTAGTCTGCTACTTTCTTCTTGGCCTTTTTCCCCTGCGTCAAAAATTGACAAAGGTCTTGAGGGAAAAAAGCAGTGGGGAAAGCAGAGCTTACCTCAGTGCATTTCCCCTCTCTTTGATCTTGGCCCTTCAGTCCTAGCAACCAAAACAACTATCTGCACATATAGTGTTTGCTTTTCTAATTTTTAGCTTGCTTTTATAATTTACAGTGTTTGCTTTTATAATTTTTAGTTGATAAATTCCAACTACTCCCTTGTATTTAACATTTAAAATAATGTGGACATGGATATACCAACTCATTGTCCACAGGTAGTTTATATCACTCAGGGATTCATCCAGTTTTAGGCCAGCAGATACTGCTGTAGGAAAAGGTTTTCCCCATCTTTTTGCTGGTTCAGAATTGTTGTCTTGTTCAACATGTGGTGGCATGTAGACCACGTATCTCAGCACACAAGATTCCTTCCCCACAACCTAGCAGAATTCTTTTTATACAGGTCAACTAATGTATCCCTTTATTTCTTTCCCTCTCAATTTCTTTCTCTTGCTCTTTCACATGGGCATGTACACACACACATTATATCAATCAGGTTCTAATCAGTAAATGGAAACTGCATGAATCATTTTAACAGATAATTGTTAAATAAGGTCAGGAGAACTGAAAAGGCAACTATTGAACATTTGGATATCACAGAGTAGTAGCTGTGAGAGCAGCTATAACCCATAGAGCTAGGAAAGAAAAAGAGATTGAAATTCAGAAAAAAAGGGAGCTTGAAGGTGAGGTCCTATGGAGCTCACACTAAGACCTCTGAGGAGAGGGCACCAGCTGGCTGGTGCTAATGTCTCAAAGGACATAATGATGCTGGTTCTGAGAATGTTGTAAACCTTCAAATAGGAAATAATTGCTGCTACTGGAACAAAATGTTGCTGCTAGCATAAAGAAGTGGTATTGCTGGAATTACAATGACAGAAGTAGGAAACAAAACAGGAAACAGGAAGAAAAACAGGAAAAGCTCCGTTGTCCCTCTTCCAGTCTTCCAGTGTCCCTCTGGCAACCCATAAGAGGGAGTCAGCTGGCAAAGAAAAAGCAATGTCATTTTTCTCCCACTTTAGCATGCATATTACCTTTCATGTTTTAACATCTTTGAAATTGGCATGCGTATTACAGTAGATGGCATATCATGGTTCAAGTGGAAATGTTCTTCTCTGTTAATATCATATGCAGTCATGGTGCTTCTTATCATTAATTGTTTCTTCAATTTTATGAGAAACAGAATTCAGAAGCACAAAGTGTTTTTCTTCACCATATATTTTGACCCCGTAGTGATTGTTTTTCTCTTCTAAGTTCTCACATACCATCTGTTAAATAGTTCTACAGTTTTGCAGGGGTCTAGCTTTAATCTTTCTAATTCTATTTTCTACTAATTTCCCCCTTTATCACACTTATCCCAATTTTTAAACATTTTTCCATCTGTAGGATTATGCATCATTCTTATCCTCTGGTGATTACTCTCTCAGAGGACATTTATGAGCATCTTCTGTGTTTTAGACACAGAGCAGTGATTCTGTGATCATGTTGGTAGGTCCTTTTCCTATCCTGGCATTTGAGTCAAATAGGCATGAGAATTCTCTTAAGAGAATTACTGTTCTCTCCTATTCTGGGTTCAAATTCCCTGTTAATGATATTTGTACTCCTTCTAGTTTGAATGTTTTGCTTCAAGGTTTATGGCAATTTCTCATTATCTCTCAAGAGCACCAACTCAGACACCAAGATACAGACATGCTTTTCTGGATCTTTCCTGAGAAATCTGAAGCTGTATCTAGACTGAATCTTATTTCTCCCTAAAAGACATTACAAAAGTGGTTTGTACAATTACTTTGGCATAATATTTTTATGTGTAATATTTTTTATGGATCTAGAATTGTACTTCTTTACCTGATTTTGAGTTATATTTGAAAATGCTTTAAATTTCAGAAAAAATGCAAGCATGTAGCTTATAGGCCTCCACCCTTTTTCTTCCGCTTTTTCTTAATGCTTGATGTAACATACGAATATACAAAAGGAAAATAAAGGTCTTTACACATTGCAACACTTGAAGAAAAAAATTCTTGAATGAAAGGCTCTGTATTATTTATTAATGTATCGTTAGCTATTGATGTGTATCAAATTGCCCCCAAAACTCAAGGTTTTACCTCAAGGTCTCTTCTTCAGACTAGCAAATTTTGTTCTGTATATTTTCTGTTTTTCAGGTTATTAAATGTGTCAGTTTAGCCAAAATTTTGTCATTATGTAACACAGATCACTGTCTTCCCAGTCTCCTGTAAGTTTTCTCACTATTCATCCAGTCTTTTATAACAGCTTCTTCATCCTCCACTGCCTAGCCCCTGAACCTGTGCTACATATTTTAGGTCTATTTTTTGTAGAAGAACCTTTCCTGAGGGTGTTGTTCCCTGTATTAATTATCACTGCCTTAAAAAATACCCCCCCAACTCAGTGTACACAACAATTTTTTATTGTATACTTATGGGTATCTGGGTCAGTTGGGGTTGGGTTGATCTAGGCTAGGCTTGAACGGCCTTACCTACAAGCTACAGGTTAAGCTCAAGTCTGCTCCATACATCTTTTATCCTCTTTGGACTTTGAACAAGATTATATGCAGCTCATTCTCATGGCTATGGCAGAAGCATGAGAAGGCAAGTCCGCATATACTAAATCTTTGCTTGCATTCCATCAGCTAAAACAAACTCAAAGGGTAGGGAAACATATTCTGTCCACATTGGAGGAGGGAGGGGTGAATATTTGCTCAACTATAATTCAAACTATCCTAGAGGTTAACCATAGAGTAAATGTAGAGATCTCGGATAAAACTTTCATGTTGTTTGATCTTTTAATATTCCTATTGCTAAACAAATGGTATTCGCCTCTCCATCCACAGTTCAAGGACATGCTTTGGGCATGGTAATCCAAGAAAGGATTTTTATCTGTGACCCATCCATCCATGACCTGGATAATGGCACAAAGAAAATATTCTTTAAGCTAAATATGCCTCATCACTGAGGTGGAACCATTCTCTTACTGCCATTGCAAACTTATTAAAGAACTCAATGGAAACATCATAGAAAGTTTAGTAGAATGCAGGTTTGTACACTCACACAGAGAGGAAGAATGTTAAAGAATAATAATGACCAGCTGTATAATTTAAAAACAAACAAACAAAAAACAGTCACAAAACACTACAAATTGTGTATGAGCCAATATAGCAATACTGTTAAGATACCAAACCTGGATGCTCAGGAGTATGAAATAATATAAATATACGTATAATGTGAGATATAAGAAAAAAGCGAGAGGAGGAACTTATGATGAATGGGTGAACATTTGCTCTTTTGAAATACATTAAAGTTCAACTTCTGTAGAAAACAATAGTATAATCTAAAAAAACAAAAAAAGCAACCTGGATTCAGACTGCAGTGTTTTAGTTTACATCTAGGGATCTAAACTACCCTTCTACTGGACAGAGAATTGTTTCTATAATAAGATAAATGTTTCCATAGGGTTACCATAGGGATGACCCTTTTTTATATTCAGCTCTATTCCAGTCCATTTTAAAGTACTGATTTTGATTTTATTTCCTAAATAAATGAGGAGAAGGAGAACCTGAAAAAGAACTAGAAAGATGCTTGGAAATCAGTTTTATAAGAAAAGGACAGACATGACAAAGTTAACTTAGTACATTAATTTCATTATCAAAAAAAACTTTCAAATTTTTTGATGGCATGTGTTTTCAGTATTAGAATGCACGCTTACTAATAGAGTGTGTTTAAAGTTTTCGTTGGTGGGGTCACTGTGAGTTGAAAAGTGACTAGATGGCATCCAACAACAACAACAAAGCAAGATTATTTAGAAATGATGACCTCCAAGTCTCCGTCTCCATCGAAATCAGAACCATGGCCCACCTAAGCCTCAGCATGACAGTTATTAATTTTGGTATTGATTTTGAGAAATGTGATCTGGTAAAACAATCGGCCAGTAAGACTAGTGGCACTTTGGCGCCACCCATCTGTGGCATGACAGTATGCCAATGTGAACTAGAGGCATAATTTATTGTGGGCACCATTCCAAACAAACCCAGCTCCCTAGCTATCACAAAGGAAAGCCATAATTATGCTTGCGAGGCTTATCTCACAGAACTAAAGGGGGGAAAAAGGCAAAATTTTACAAAACTAACACATCCTGGAAGAATCACCTAATAGAATGCTCCATCTACACAGAATGAAGCTCTAACTCTGGTCTGCTTAGCTTCATGCGTTTCAAAAGAGACCCAGCTTGATGCTAAATGCCTTAGAACCAGAATAATGCCTTGCCAGTGAGGCTCAAGGGAAACCCTGGTGTCCTAATGGTTAAGAGCTATGGCTGTTAACCAAAAGCCTGGCAGTGCAAAACCACCAGGTGCTCCTTGGAAACTCTATGGGGCACTTCTACTCTGCCCCATAGGGTCACTATGAGTTTGAATGGACTCAACGGCAATGGGTAATGAGGTCTGGGGGCATAAAAATTGGCTGGTAAAGCATTTATGCCAATGGTAATGAAAGAATTTTAAAGAAAAATGGTACCTTATATTATCAAGGACTCTAAGCTAGACTAAAAGAGCCCTGGTGGCACAAAGTTTAAACACTCAGCTACTAAGTGGAAAACCCTATGGGGACAGGACAGCTCTACTCCGTCACAAGGTCGCTGTGAGTTGAAAATTGACTCGATGGCATCTACCAACAGCAACAACGTTAGATTATATAGAAATGATGACCTCCAAGTCCCTGTCTCCATGGAGGTCAGAAACATGGAATCCCACCTAAGCCTCAACTTGAGGGTTAATAATTGGAAAAAATTAGTTAGGAAAGAAACATATCTATTGACTTATTGAGGCCTTTGCTAACTTCCTGTCAGCCACAAATGGGGGCCTTTTCCAGGCGTGAGTGTTAACACGAGAACGACCAGTCCCTCAGAATTAAGGAGAGTTTCTAGTCTCCTGCAACCCCAGAAAGAAGGCCCAATGAGTCTTCAGTTAGGAAGAGAAAAGTGAAGATACTAAATTGGAAAGAACAGACTCAAAAATATAAAACAGATTAAGAAAAAAAAAAAAGTTAGCCAATGGAAAAAACAGCAAAATACACAGCTATATGCAGTCGTTAATACAGCAGTTAGTAAAGCCCTTCTGTCAGAGAGGCTAACACCTTTGTAGCAATAACCGTATACTTGTTTTTCTTTCTATGTGAAGGTGTTTCAGGCCTCTGGGCTTCCAATTATGTGTATTCTAACTATTTCTCTGATATACCCTCTCCAGCTCATCCTTCTTTGCTATGCCTGTGCATCACTCATCCTGTAGACTCTTACTCTGAGATTAAAGAAAAAAAAGAACACCATTGTATTAATTCTGGAAGTTATAAACCTCCCATCCTAAAGTTCCCTGTGTACCAAAATCTTTTATCACCTTCACTCCTCACAAGGTGACTGGACTCTGGTTACATAAGAAGTGATAACTTTGAATTCTTCCTTCAGGCCCCAGAAGAGAAGAAATCATTCTGATTCTCCTGAGTGTCATTTGGAAATGCTCCCAAAACGGTTTCCACATTGTGATAAATAATGTCAGCCAATTCCCCAATCCAAATAAAGTGTAATACATAAGACTTCTTGCCTCTGTCAAAAGGTTTTCCAAAAATGAAGTGTCTAGGAGGTCGTTCTGCTCCCATGACGTGATCTGCAAATGCATCTTTGAAGCTGATTTTCTTAGAAACAGAGAATAATCCCTATACTCCAGGACAGTGATCACTTCAGACACACTGTCTCTGACAAGTCCAGACATTTTTATATGACCACGGACTAGACCACTTCAGTGCCACTCTCCCAAGGTTGCTGAGACAATAAGAAGGTGGAAGAAGGACGAAGGAGGTGGTAGAGATGAAAGTGAAAAGGAGACCAAATAAAAACCAAACCTGTGCCCATGGAGTTGATTCCAACTCATAGTGACCCTACAGGGCAGAGGAGAACTGTCCCATAGAGTTTCCAAGGCTGTAATTTTTACGGAAGCAGACTGCCATATCTTTCTTCCGTAGAGTGTCTGGTGGGTTCGAACCACCGACCTTTCAATTAGCAGACCAGCCATGATGCCACCAGGGCTCTTTGTGCTAAAAGGAGAAGAGAGATTGGGACAAAAAAGAAATGATTCACAGGAAAACACAGAAATAATCTCTCTTTCCATATGTGCAGGAATTATGAACTAGCTGAGTGGTGCTCTATCCCATAAGACCTATTCTCTTCCGAAGCATGTGTCTACATCCCATTAACATTGTGTGAATGAGCCTTTTGTAATAATAATGATGCTCAGAGAAGATAACCTTTGCTGTCTAATCCATAGGGGTATATTCTTCTCTTGATAGACCTATAACTCCTATTTTACCTAATGGGTGTTCTAAACTGACATAAAAAAAAAAAAAAAAGCTGCCTCTCCCATTGTGTGAAAAAGGTAAGGGTCTCTCTTTGCAAATCTCATTATCATACAAACTGCTCTTTTCTCTTCTGCCTCTCTCTCAAGAGCGATGCCTCTCCCTTGAGGTACTTGTAAGAAGGGAGCCTCGTGGAAATTACACATCTGCTAAATACAGCAGATTTCAATGCAGTTTACCCTATGGTTCTTAGTCTGTTTCTCCTGGATATCAATAAAAAGGTTTTAAACTTCAGCAAAGGCATTATTCTTTCAGCAAAATGGGTTCACATTTACTCAAAGAGCATATGTTCTGCAAATGTGATACAGCAAAGGTTATTCCGCAACCACGAAAATTTACTAGTTCTCTAGTCCAATGGATGAAATCACACAAGCTATTTATATCTCTCTGTGAATTTTCTGGACCTTCTGTTTTTCCTACATACATTTTCTTTTTAAAACTCTGAAGAGAATGGGACTGGGGAACAGGAGAAGAAATTGATATGAATTACATCCTTTATAAAGGTTCTGATACCTCCTAGAATGCCACCTTGCACTGCTGAATGGGCCATTTGGTCTCTCCTTTAAGATGATGTTCTCTTCATAAACATAGGCTATGTATTTTGCATTTCCTATATTTTTTATAATATCTTAGGAGTCCACGGGTGGTTTCAAATGGTTAATGGGCATAGCTGCTAACTAAAAGGTTGGAGATTCTTAACCACACAGAGGTGACTTGGAAGAAAATCCTGGCAACCTACTTCTGAAAAATCAGCCATCGAAAACCCTATGGAGCACAGTTCCACTCTGGCACACGTGGGGTTATCAGAATTGACTTGATGGCAACTGTCTTTTTGGAGTTACATGGCTGTGGCAGATTGTGCTGTATTAACTGGGCTAAGCTCATTGTATTTCCCAGAGTCCCTTCTCTGTGTGTTTCTGAGTTAGAGTTGTACAAAAGAAAAATTTATGTGACATTTGGGAGATGGAAGTAAAGCAGCAGTCACTACACTCTCTAGGTTCTCATGACAGAAGACAAGGTGGGTGACTGGCACGGAGCTGCTGGTGGACACCAGCTTGTCCTCACTCTCCTCCACTGTAGTCCGGTGAGCCCAGGTCCTCCACTAGATGCAGAGGCAACTGTCTTCCATAGGCCTCTCCGTGAGCTCACCTTCACATTCTCACCCTGGAAGCTGGACTTGCCTGGCTTCCCAGGTTGCCTAGGTGCTCCCATATGCACGCCTGCATCACTACATCAAAGGGGCTGGGTAGTCATCCTATTTCTCTGACTTCTCCACAGTTGTATTCTGTATTAGTCCTATAATAAATCTCTTATCCTACAATACGCACAGGGGTTCTGCTTCCCTGATTAAATCCTACTACAAGTGACTTAGATATTCGTATAAAATGTGAGATTTTGGTTAATCTTTTGGAAAAGAAAATAAATGGTTTTGATGCATCTAAGGTTTTAAGAACAGCAAAACCTGATTGATTCTGAAAAGAATGCTGCTTCATTCATTTGAAGTATGAGATACTTAGACCAAAGGATAACTTTGTGAAAGAAGGGCGTACCACGTAAATTCATAGCAAAACACCTTAGGAGCAACAGTTTCCTAACTGATAGGAAAAACTGTTTCTCCACCTATGCCAGTCACAAGGGGCCCTGGTGGCTCAGTGGTTAAGCCCTCAGCTGTTAACTGGAAGGTTGGCGATTTTAGCCCACCAGCCGCTCCAAGGGAGAAAGATGGGGCAGTCTGCTTCCTTAGGGATTTACAGCCTTGGAAACCCTATGGGCAGATCTACTCTGTCCTAAAGGCTCACTGTGAGTCAGAACCAATGACGGCAATTTTTCTTTTTTTAAATACCAGTCACAACATACAAAAAAAATCATTCATTTGTAAAAAAGGAAAATTTCACCTTAACCTTACTTGTTTAGGTAAATCAACGTATAACTAGTACTTAAAAGTGATACAGTGTCACTTAAAAATGCATTTCTTAGTTTTGTTGGTCTTTCTATAATCTGAATTAGTGAATTTATCATATATTCCAATTTCTAAAAAGGGAAGAATAAGAAAAAAAATTCTGACCATTGAGTAAATCGTATCCTGCTAAGGCTATGTTATCTGTTCTTTAACTCATTTTATACATTTATAATACTAGAATACATTATTTTTATAATAAGAGTAAAATGTTTTGATAATTAAAAATAGAAGTTGTAGTATGGGACAAAAACTTTATCTAAGATGTTGGTATTTATATTTAGGCTTCATTCCTATAATTCGGGTTTATATTTTACATGTTTAAGGAGTGGTGTTGTAATTCTCAGAGGTCCCATTGCTAGTGATGGATATTTGGTTCAGTCATTATAAGTCTAGGTGGTTCTATATTCATAAATTTGATTTTAAATACTTAGGTCTTGAATTTCTTAGTTTGAATCTGGCAGATTTGATAAGCTTAAATTAATCATCATTCTACTTTTATATCATACAAGGCTCTAAGTTTCTGTCCTGGCATTTGCAGACTTCCATTTATACCACTTCACCTGAATAACCCAACGTTTCAGCTTCACCTCTGGCAGTGGGGAAAACATTTATACGAATACATCAATGTTTTACCATGTGTTTCCAAGCCATCTGTAAGTCATGTAAAAGCCTTATGTTCTCTAAATGGTTCTTTTATTCTTTTTAGATTTAAACAAACTGTAAAGTAATGTTTTAAGCCTGGAATTACAGAAAATATATAGTGAACATTATCTGATTCTGCTGCCCTGATAGGGTGGACATAAATCTTCACAAGCTGAATCCAATAACCGAAATAATTGTTACTTTTAGCTGTAGTGCATATGGCACTAGGAGAAAAGAATAAAATATCGTCTGAGAGGGAGTACTGGTGTTTCAAGACAGAGAAGAGTATTCAAATGGATTGTCAGGACAAGAAGAACTGAGGAAGGAAAACAGGAGCTGGGAATGGGAATGAAACCAAGAGATAGGAGAGCCAGGAAGGTCTAAAGTAAGTATTTCCTGGTGGCAATGGAAAAGTAGGATGGAAAAGCCTGGAAGAATCCTAGAATCAGAGAGCTGTGTCAGAGCTGAGTATCAATGACAGTATTTGTATAAAACGGATGGACCCATTTAAAAAGGCCCAGAGTGAGCTGGGACGGCTTAATTAAAGATAATAAGCACAGCTGTTGATCGTTCTCTGAAGTCTGTCAGTTTTTTCGGTGCCACCAATATAGGTGGTGCTTTCTCCATCAAAGTTTTCTTTCTTCTTATCCTCAGCCTGTTAAAAGGAGTCAATACTATTATTCCAATCATTGATGCCAAATATGCCAAGAATGACGTTGACCCAGCCATCATGGTCCTTGATTTTTCCCGATGAGTTTTCTGGCCTGTAGATTAGACTGTGAGGTCTGGAGTTCTCTACCCTTGCTTTGGAATCAGGCCTCACTGTGGCCGCAGCAGATAGGAATTGCCAGGCCTAATAATAGCTTGGAACCTGTTTCAGGTTCCTCCCCATGATCGCCCTGATATGCAGGGCCCTGAATGGAAATTCAGAAAGGCCAGCCAGAGTGTCATGAAGCCTAAGTAAAGTTGACACTAATATTCTACTTAATAATTTAATTATATTTTGGAAAATAGAATTACTTCTCCAAACACACAGACATAAGTACTTCTCAGAGACTGAGAGGCTAATCACAGAGCAAGGAACTGTGTTCTCCATATGCCTTCTGAGTCTGACATATTGAGAGTGTGTTGTTGTAAAGGTGCTGACACGTGTCAGGCATCACCAATACAATGAAGGGAAGAAAGGTGAGAAAAGTGATGAGAACTATAATAAGAAAGAACTTAAACGGAGACTGGACACAACAAAGAAAATGGGAAAATAAAGAGAAAATACATTCGATCAATTCAGAAACACCTGGTTCTCATTCAGTTTTCAACTTTGACCACTAAACTGGATAACTGAGGCCAAAAGTGGGGGAAAACACAGCCCTGCTTGTCAGTAGTCAGTTTTTGCCTGCATTATCTAGATCTTTACATTTCCTTTCCACTCAACCTTGCGTAGTATGTCTTATGAGAGAAAGAGCAAGAGAGACAAATTGACATTTCCATGAGGAATTTTTGGCTAGCCATTTAGTGGAAAGGCAATGGAATAATGAAAAGGGGAACAAGAAGGAACTAGTGCAGCGAACTTGTGCAATGAAAATACGCATGCAAAAATCATTTCATATCCTCAGTAGAAAAAACCTTGGCCATTTTAATTGTGGATGTTTTTAATAGAACACCTGTCAGAAAGAAAAGTGATTGTGAACTTGCCTGTTGTTGTTGTGTGCCATCAAGTCGATGCTGAATCATTGCAGCCCTATAGGACAGAGTAGAACTGCCCCGTAGGGTTTCCTAGACTGAAATCTTTACGGGAGCAGATCGCCAGGTCTTTACTCCTATGGAGCCACTGGTGGGTTTAAACTGTCGACCTTTTGGTTATCAACCATGCACTTTAACCATTGTGCCACCAGGGGTCCTGGAACTTGTATGGAAAGTAGATAAATATGTTAAATAATATTGAAGACTATAGACAAACAACAAATTCCTCAACAAAGTTTGGAAGCAAATAGCCTGGACAAACTATGGCTGGGAGGTATGCAACCACAGTGCACTATGACGCAGTGACAAGGGGGCACCCAGGACTTCTCTGAGCTTAATATGAGGGAAAGGTGAGAGAAAAGATTTGGCGCCCAATCTGTTATTAATGACAGGTCTGTGTGCAAGATAGAGGTTTTGTAAAATTTTCACTGGCAAAAGGAAAGTGATTGCAAACCTCAAAGAAGAGCAAGGAAACCTTGTCATCTATGATCTAAATATCAAAGCCAGAGTATTTTCAATTTTGGCAAAGCAGGTGATCCCCCTCTTCCCCGTAAGGATCCTACAAACTCGCAAACATCATCTGAAAGTGATAGATGGGGAAAGAATTGGAAGACAGTGAAGCCATGAGGTTAGAAAGACCTGTAATTATCTGCAACTTCCATTGATAGGCAGCAACTGTATTTGATATACACAGGCATACTTCACATAATAAAACAACAGTAACCGTGGTGCATACATACAAAATTATCTATTTATTCTTTGTTGTGATTTTCTTTCTGCATAACATTTTTACTGACTTTTTTGAGCCTGTGAGAAGAATCGAATTATGCTTATTAAAAATATGTGCATTTCTGGAGGGATATGCATTCCTATAACCTTCATTATGATGCTCTTAATTAACCAATATGCCTCATAATAAAGTATCTAGCTGTCACCAAAATCAACACTTTTCAGTTATTAATAGATTAAGGAAAGAATGTTAATTTCTTCAAGCTCCATTTCATTTGGTCTCATTACTTCAGGAGCCAGATGGTTACAGGGCTGGACCTGTCAACAGTTACTGTGAGGAAGAATACATTCAGAAACACTAAACTGAAGCATGAATAACAGCTGAAAAATGAATTCCAAGGTAGCCGTGCACAATGCTCAAGGAGGCAGGGCAAAAAGTTATTCTGCCAAGAAACAGAGAAAATTACAAATCAGGCACATATTTTAATTGATGTTTTTTCCTGAACACCCTCCTCTTCCCTCCTCTCCATTAAAATTTCTCCTACTTCCACCCCCAAATAACAGCCGTACAGGGCTCCAGCTGTGTCTCAGAGCACTCTCCATTTTTCAGGTGCCTGACTATTCCTCTTGCTCCTCAAACTGCCAGAATTTGACAGTTCTTCTACACTGTTGGTTGATTGATGATGTCAATGTGGAAGAGACAGTACCACCAACAGCCAATTTTCTCAAGATGTTTTCTTCTCTGATTTTACAAATTCTTCCTGAGTTCTTCAAAACGATGTCACCCTGAAGGACACCTCCAGCTGGTGCCTGTAAGGACAGAAGATTTCATCATGGCTGCACTATGGTCAAGGCAGGCCCTTGGCTATGGTCCTAGAAAACATCCCACTGGCTCCAAGCTGATGAGAAGTGGCCTGGGTCTTAGAACAACTCTTGGCCTTGGATCCCAGAATAACAACTCCCATTAGCCTTGAGCCCATGAGAAGGAGCTGCCCTCGCTCAAGTTTGATTATGCTTAACTCTTGGGCCTTAGACAAACAGCTGCACACATCTTTTGTTTTTGTTCCTCTGCCTCTTTGGCTTGGCACAGAAAATACTCTAGCTGGCTGCCACTGGAGAAAGCAGCTGCTTGCCCGTGTAAATAAGTTTCCCTGAATCTGGAAAGGTCAGATTATCTGCCAGGACACACAGTGAGGGTCTTTCCTTGCTGGGGCTGTCCCACGACAGTGCCCCTAGACTACTCTCTAGCGGACCATGTTCCAGGCATATGACTTAAAAAAAAAAAAAAAGACTTAGTCCCTCATTATATCTTAAATATTGGGTGAAACAGCCTTCAAGTTTCCTTACAACTTCGAGATTCCATCAGTTGGTAATTCATTCAAGTGGCAGTCAATGATCAAAGCTAGGAGACAAGATGTTGAAATCTTAGACCATATTTTTGGTGAAATTTCTCTGAGCTTTCAAACCTGTCATTTGCTCCAGCTATGCCACAATTTCTGTTATCTGTCAAATAGGGTCAATATTTTCTCCTTGTAAAATATTTTGTGATGTTCAAGTGTGAAGTGTTACACAACTTGCATTCCTATTCCTCAGTAGCTCACGTGGCACTGTTCTGTATTTCTAGTCATTCTTAACTACAAATGTGCCTCAATACCTGCCCACAGGTGGACCTGAAGCAATTAGCAACCTACTTTTTTTTTTTTAATGGGAGGTTAAAATAGCACAGATGTGCTGATTTTTAGACATCAGTACCTATAAGCCTGGCAACTGAAAATTACAGCCTTCCAGAGCATGACGTGATCTTAGACCATTCCAAATCCTGCACTTCACAGATGAGAAAACTGACAAACCACCAGAATTTGAAAGGCTGTATAAGATCCTAGTTGGTTTTTAACCAGCTCCAGACTGAAAAAACAGAGAAACCAAACCAAAACCAGATCTGACTCCCAGGCTATAAATCTTATTGAAGTAAAACAGCTCCATTTCTCTATAAATCCTGAAATTCATTCCACTATCCATGCATTTATTTATTTTTTATTGAGAACCAACTATGTCCCAGGCACTGCTCTAGGCACTGGGGACACCTGGTGAACAAGCTTATCATTCAGTGACTATTTTCAATAATCTTCAACACGTATATCAACATTAGAAAACTAACTTTCACTCAGGCAATTGTTTAATTCTTAAAAAAAAAATTGACTAATTCAAGATAAAAATATATTACTTTTAGGACACATTTTCTCTATTCATAGAGAAAAACCACAGTCTGGTCATCTATACTTTACCAAGTGTGTGAATTCAGTTCAGATGTCTAAGGAAAAGAGATTCTAGTAGATTTGATGAGGAACTTCACTGTCTATGAGCTCCTTAACAATTCTCTCTGAAAGACACAAGGCTCTTCTATCAGTTCAGCCTTCAAAGTGTCTCCATGTTCAGTCAAGTCTAGTATTCTCCTTGGCCAATGCCTGTTGCCCTGTAAGGTAACATCCTAGTGAATACTAATTTTGCAGTTTATCTCCTTGTCTCAAAATTGATTCAAAGAACTAATCTTATAAGGTCTTATAAGGATACATAAAGGTGTGAGGCAAAGGGCATTTGGCTCTAAATTAGTAATGGGAACACTTTTTTTTTTTTTTTACTTAAGGGCAACTTTAGGAAAAATAAAACTGTTTACGGGACACATTTATTTCTCAAAATGAAAATAGATTGAGTGCTGTGGAAAGGCAATGCATACTTTTCCGACTAAAATTACCCACTTAACTGAGTACAAGAGTGCCAATAATAATCTTGGCATTTTAATTTTAGGCATTGAAATTAACCAAATAGTCAACAAGTGCGGCAACGGAGGGTCCTCTTTTACCTGGGCTGGCTGTCCTGGACCTTGGCCTCTGGTGGCTCATTGCTACAGTAGCCTGAGAATACCACTGGCAATCAGACATGTTTGAGTAAATAAGAAAGACTCATAGGCCAGGCCCTCATTTGTATGAGGAACTGAGTAGGCTCTTGGGAAGGATCCCCTCTGCAAGAAGACTGAGACTTGCATATAAACTTGGCTCAATAAAGTGCTTCAGTCATTAAAAAGCAAGGTAAGTGGTAATAACATGAAAAAAAAAATCCATGACTAATGGCACTGAATTGTACACATGAAGAATGTTGAAAAAGCAAATGACTAGTTACATATATATTTACCACGATTAAAAAAAGAGAGAGGTAAGTTTTAACACAGTGCATTGTTTGTCACTTGGTCTTCCTAAGCCAGTTCATCCACTTATGTGTCCTAGAGACCCAGAAAGGGGGAACTATTAGAATAAACTCCTGGATAAGCTGTTTTCTCACAAGCTCTCTGGAATCACTGGAAATCCAAAGTACTGTGGATTACAGATGAAGGTGCATTTTCCTGTCCACTTTAGCATCAAGCATTTGATGTACCTCGATGGCACAGTTTTTTTTTTTTTTGGCCTCTAGCACATCACTCCCACCAGTGGCTCCAGTTGCAGTGAGGACTGGTGTCTGCATCTGTTTTGGCAGGATCCATCACCTGTAGCTCCAGCAGCAGCCAGAGGCAGTGCCAGTCAAGCCTGGTGGTGCTAGACACTGGGAACAAAGGGTGACATTGGCTCAGACTTTCCTTGACAGGGACTTCCAGCAAGAACAGGGACAAAGGTTCAGCTGCTCAATAACCAAAGAAGATCAGAGCAGGAAGGAAGGACCCTGTTGTTAGCTGAAAAGGTTCACTTGTGAGGGTACCCATACAGATCCCCAGGGGCTCCAAGAAATAGCTGGGGGACGAAGTGGGGACTTTGAGAGGAATAAAAGGCGTCCTGGAGGTTTCACATTTGGAGAAATAAAGCCCAGGGGATACTGTTAAGTAGCTCCATTTTACTTCTAGAATGACGTAACCTGGAAATTTTTAAAAAGGCTTCAAAAGGGAGGAGGGAAGAAGACAAAAGGGAATCATGTTTTCTGTACGTAGTCTTTGTTTTATCACTGACAGTGCCTAGAGGTACAGTGGTTAAGAGCTCAGCTGCTAACCAAAAGGTCAAAAGTTCGAATTCACCGATGGCGACGGGGTTTTACCACTGACTACAGATACTGTAAAAGTCCCTCTGGTTTTTAACCCACCATGTTGGAGCTGGGTATTACTTAGATCTTACTGGAATCATATTTAAAAGCCCCATCAAACCAGTTACCCAGAGAGTGAACTCTAATTCATGGCAACCTCACGTGTGTCAGAGTGGAACTGTGCTCCATAGGGTTTTCAAAGGATGATTTTTTTTTTTTTTTTGGAAGTAGATCATCAGGCCTCTCTTCCCAAGTACCTTTGGCTAAACTTGAACTTCTAACCTTTAAATTAGCAGCCAAGCACTAACCATTTGCACCACTCAGGGACTGCAAGAGTCCCATGTTGTTGTATGCCATCAAGTCAATTCCAACTCATAGAGACCCTATACGATAGAGTGAACTGCCCAGAGGGTTTCCTAAGCTGTAATCTTTACAGGAGCAGATTGCCAGGTCTTGTCTCCCATGGAGCAGCTGGTGGGTTCAAACTGCCGACCTTTTGGTTAGCAACCCAGTGCTTAACCATTGCACCACTAGAGCTCCTAAGAGTCCCATAGCTGGTTGTAAATGGTATTTATGAAATACCTTCACAAAGTTTTCCAGGGACCAAAAAATGTAAAATTTAATTAGCAATTTGGTGATATTATGTTTAGCTAAAATTTGATAAAATTATGAGGTTTTGCTATAAGACAGACCTAAATATTTTAGAAGTTTGTACTTGTGGTTTTATATATATATTGTTTTTGTTGGAGGTATTTTTCGTAGCATCTGCTTCTCTCACCCCATAACATGTATTCTCCCACACAGTTTACTCATACTTCTTTATGCCTTCCTATTAAATATTCTTGTTTCCTATTGAGCTGACTATTTTCTACAATACTACTGTCATATCAATCCTATTTAAAATACCAAGATGAGAAATGACAAAGCATTATAAGATTTTTTGGTTCATGTAAATCTAAGGAATGTGGGGTGGTTAGAGAAGGTGGAGGTAGTGTTTATTGATTGAGTATCTTTTAGTTTTCAAATATGGTAGGCTCCTACTTCTTCCCCAGAGGAAGCCGGCCAACTTTCAGAATTCTAGCCATTGGGTAGCATGTGCTGGAGAGTTTCCTGCTTCTTCCTACACCACGAGGTTCCAAGTAGAGATTACCATCTCCTGTTCATAGTTCACTAGGAGCAATTTGTTCTCTAACCCACGGAGGAACAGCCTGCCCTGGGGAAATGATATAAGCTAGAACACTTTTACTACAGTTGTATTCATTTCCTTTTTTTTTTTTCAGTGTCCACCTGATTTAATTAGCTCACTCTTCATCAGCATCTCTCTCCCCCTCCACTGACCAGTCCTTTTCATGCCTGATGAGTTGTCTTCGGGGATGGTTCCTGTCCTGTGCCATCAGAAGTTCTGGGGAGCATTGTCTCTGGGATATCTCTAGTCGCAGTCACACCATTAGGTATGGTCTTTTTATGAGAATTTGGGGTCTGTATCCCATTGGTCTCCTGCTCCCTCAGGAGTTGTCTGTTGTGCTCCCTGACAGGGCAGACATCGATTGTGGCCGGGCACCAACTAGTTCTTCTGGTCTCAGGATAATGTAGGTCTCTGGTTCATGTGGCCCTTTCTATCTCTTGGGTTCTTAGTTGTCGTGTGACCTTGGTGTTCTTCCTTTGCCTTTGCTCCAGGTGGGTTGAGACCAATTGATGTATCTTAGATGGCCGCTTGTTGGCATTTAGGACCCCAGGCGCCACAATTCAAAGTGGGATGCAGAATGTTTTCATAATAGAATTATTTTGCCCATTGACTTAGAAGTCCCCTCAAACCAAGTTCCCTAGACCCCAGCCCCTGCTCCGCTGACCTTTGAAGCTTTCATTTTATCACGGAAACCTCTTTGCTTTTAGTCCAGTCCAATTAGGCTGACCTTCCTTGTATTGAGTGTTGTCTTTCCCTTCACCCAAAGCAGTTCTTATCTACTGATCGATCAATAAAAAGCCCTCTCCCTCCCTCCCTCCCTCCCCCCTTTGTAACCACAAAAGTATGTGTTCTTCTCCGTTTTTTCTTTTTCTCAAGATCTTATAATAGTGGTCTTATACAATATTTGTCCTTTTGCCTCTGACTCATTTCACTCAGCATAATGCCTTCCAGATTCCTCCATGTTATGAAATGTTTCAGAGATTCGTCACTGTTCTTTATCGATGCATAGTATTCCATTGTGTGAATATACCACAATTTATTTACCCATTCATCCGTTGACGGACATCTTGGTTGCTTCCAGCTTTTTGCTATTGTAAACAGAGCTGCAATAAACATGGGTGTGCATATATCTGTTTGTGTGCAGGCTCTTGTATCTCTAGGGTATATTCCGAGGAGTGGGATTTCTGGGTTGTATGGTAGTTCTATTTCTAACTGTTTAAGATAACACCAGATGGATTTCCAAAGTGGTTGTACCATTTTACAATCCCACCAGCAGTGTATGAGAGTTCCAATCTCTCCGCAGCCTCTCCAACATTTCTTATTTTGTGTTTTTTGGATTAATGCCAGTTTAGTTGGTGTGAGATGGAATCTCATCGTAGTTTTAATTTGCATTTCTCTAATGGCTAATGATCGGGAGCATTTTCTCATGTATCTGTTGGCTGCCTGCATATCTTCTTTAGTGAAATGTGTGTTCATATCCTTTGCCCACTTCTTGATTGGGTTGTTTGTCTTTTTGTGGTTGAGTTTTGACAGAATCATGTAGATTTTAGAGATCAGGCGCTGGTCTGAGATGTCATAGCTGAATATTCTTTCCCAGTCTGTAGGTGGTCTTTTTACTCTTTTGGTGAAGTCTTTAGATGAGCATAGGTGTTTGATTTTTAGGAGCTCCCAGTTATCTTGTTTCTCTTCATCATTTTTAGTAATGTTTTGTATTCTGTTTATGCCCTGTATTAGGGCTCCTAGGGTTGTCCCTATTTTTTCTTCCATGATCTTTATCATTTTAGTCCTTATGTTTAGGTCTTTGATCCACTTGGAGTTAGTTTTTGTGCACGGTGTGAGGGATGGGTCCTGTTTAATTCTTTTGCAAATGGATATTCAGTTATGCCAGCACCATTTGTTAAAAAGACTATCTTTTCCCCAATTAACTGACACTGGTCCTTTGTCAAATATCAGCTGCTCATACGTGGATGGATCTATATCTGGGTTCTGAATTCTGTTCCATTGGTCTATGTGCCTGTTGTTGTACCAGTACCAGGCTGTTTTTACTATTGTAACTGTATAATAGGTTCTGAAATCAGGTAGAGTGAGGCCTCCCACTTTCTTCTTCTTTTTCAGTAATGCTTTGCTTATCCGGGGGTTCTTTCCCTTCCATATGAAATTAGTGATTTGTTTCTCTATCCCCTTAAAATATGACATTGGTATTTGGATTGGAAGTGCGTTATATGTATAGATGGCTTCTGGTAGAATAGACGTTTTTACTATGTTAAGTCTTCCTATCCATGAGCAGGGTATGTTTTTCCAGTTAAGTATATCCTTTTGAATTTCTTGTAGCAGAGTTTTATAGTTTTCTTTGTATAGGTCTTTTACATCCTTGGTAAGATTTATTCCTAAGTATTTTATCTTCTTGGGGGCTACTGTGAATGGTATTGATTTGGTTATTTCCTCTTCGGTGTTCTTTTTGTTGATGTAGAGGAATCCAAGGGATTTTTGTATGTTTATTTTATAACCTGAGACTCTTCTAAACTCTTCTATTAGTTTCAGTAGTTTTCTGGAGGATTCCTTAGGGTTTTCCATGTATACGATCATGTCATCTGCAAATAGTGATAGCTTTACTTCCTCCTTGCCAATCTGGATACCCTTTATTTCTTTGTCTAGCCTAATTGCCCTGGCTAGGACTTCAAGTACGATGTTGAATAAGAGCGGTGATAAAGGGCATCCTTGTCTGGTTCCCGTTCTCAAGGGAAATGCTTTCAGGTTCTCTCCATCTAGAGTGATGTTGGCTGTTGGCTTTGCATAGATGTCCTTTATTATGTTGAGGAATTTTCCTTCAATTCCGATTTTGGTAAGAGTTTTTATCATAAATGGGTGTTGAACTTTGTCAAATGCCTTTTCTGCATCTATTGATAAGATCATGTGGTTTTTGTCTTTTGTTTTATTTATGTGACAGATTACATTAATGGTTTTTCTGATATTAAACCAGCCTTGCATACCTGGTATAAATCCCACTTGATCAGGGTGAATTATTTTTTTGATGTGTTGTTGGATTCTATTGGCTAGAATTTTGTTGAGGATTTTTGCATCTATGTTCATGAGGGATATAGGTCTATAATTTTCTTTTTTTGTAATGTCTTTACCTGGTTTTGGTATCAGGGGATGGTAGCTTCATAGAATGAGTTGGGTAGTATTCCATCTTTTTCTATGCTTTGAAATACCTTCGGTAGTAATGGTGTTAAGTCTTCTCTGAAGGTTTGGTAGAACTCTGCAGTGAAGCCGTCTGGGCCAGGACTTTTTTTTGTTGGAAGTTTTTTGATTACCGTTTCAATCTCTTTTTTTGTTATGGGTCTATTTAGTTGTTCTACTTCTGAATGTGGTAGTTTAGGTAGGTAGTATTTTTCCAAGAATTTATCCATTTCTTCTAGGTTTTCAAATTTGTTAGAGTACAATTTTTCGTAGTAATCTGAAATGATTCTTTTAATTTCATTTAGTTCTGTTGTGATGTGGTCCTTCTCGTTTCTTATTCGGGTTATTTGTTTCCTTTCTTGTTTTCTTTAGTCAGTCTAGCCAATGGTTTATCAATTTTGTTAATTTTTTCAAAGAACCAGCTTTTGGCTTTGTTAATTCTTTCAATTGTTTTTCTGTTTTCTGTTTCATTTAGTTCAGCTCTAATTTTTATTATTTGTTTTCTTCTGGTGCCTGATGGATTCTTTTGTTGCTCACTTTCTATTTGTTCAAGTTGTCGGGACAGTTCTCTGATTTTGGCTCTTTCTTCTTTTTTATGTGTGCATTTATCGATATAAATTGGCCTCTGAGCACTGCTTTTGCTGTGTCCCAGAGGTTTTGATAGGAAGTATTTTCATTCTCGTTGCTTTCTAAGAATTTCCTTATTCCCTCCTTGATGTCTTCTATAACCCAGTCTTTTTTCAGGAAGGTATTGTTCATTTTCCAAGTATTTGATTTCTTTTCCCTAGTTTTTCCGTTATTGATTTCTAGCTTCATTGCCTTGTGGTCTGAGAAAATGCTTTGTAATATTTCGATGTTTTGGATTCTGCAAAGATTTGTTTTATGACCTAATATGTGGTCTATTCTAGAGAATGTTCCATGTGCACTAGAAAAAAAAGTATATTTTGCAGCCGTTGGGTGGAGAGTTCTGTACAAGTCAATGAGGTCAAGTTGGTTGATTGTTGTAAGTAGGTCTTCCGTGTCTCTATTGAGCTTCTTACTGGATGTCCTGTCCTTCTCCAAAAGTGGTGTGTTGAAGTCTCCTACTATAAATGTGGAGGTGTCTATCTCACTTTTCAATTCTGTTAAAGTTTGTTTTATGTATCTTGTAGCCCTGTCATTGGGTGCGTAAATATTTAATATGGTTATGTTTTCCTGATCAATTGTCCCTTTTATCATTATATAGTGTCCTTCTTTATCCTTTGTGGCAGATTTAAGTCTAAAGTCTATTTTGTCAGAAATTAATATTGCTACTCCTCTTCTTTTTTGCTTATTATTTGCTTGATATATTTTCTTCCATCCTTTGAGTTTTAGTTTGTTTGTGTCTCTAAGTCTAAGGTGTGTCTCTTGTAGGCAGCATATAGATGGATCCTGTTTCTTTATCCAGTCTGTGACTCTCTGTCTCTTTATTGGTGCATTTAGTCCATTTACATTCAGCGTAATTATAGATAAATAAGTTTTTAGTGCTATCATTTTGATGCCTTTTCATGTGTGTTGTTGGCCATTTCATTTTTCCACATGCTTTTTTGTGCTGAGATGTTTTTCTTAGTAGCTTGTGAGATCCTCATTTTCATAATGTTTAACTTTATGTTTGTTGAGTCGTTACGTTTTTCTTGGCTTTTTTCTTGAGTTATGGAATTGATATTCCTTTTTGTGGTTACCTTATTATTTACCCCTATTTTTCTAAGTAAAAACCTAACTTGTATCCTTCTATATCGCCTCGTATCACTCTCCATCTGGCAGTTCAATGCCTCCTGTATTTAGTCCCTCTTTTTGATTATTGTGATCGTTTATCTGTTGATTTCCATGATTTCCTGTTATGTGTATTATTTTGTTTATTTATTTATTTTTTAGAATTAATCTTAATTTGTTTTTTTTTTTTTTTTGCTTTCCCTATTTGAGTTGCGTTGATATCAGGACGTTCTGTTTTGTGACCTTGTATTGTGCTGGTAACTGATATTATTGGTCATCAGGGCAAACAATCTCCTTTAGCATTTCTTGCAGTCTTGGTTTAGTTTTTGCAAATTCTCTAAACTTGTGTTTACCTGTAAATATCTTAATTTCGCCTTCAGATTTCAGAGAGAGTTTTGCTGGATATATGATCCTTGGTTGGCAGTTTTTCTCCTTCAGTGCTCTGTATACGTCGTCCCATTCCCTTCTTGCCTGCATGGTTTCTGCTGAGTAGTCTGAACTTATTCTTATTGATTCTCCCTTGAAGGAAACCTTTCTTTTCTCCCTGGCTGCTTTTAAAATTTTCTGTTTATCTTTGGTTTTGGCGAGTTTGATGATAATATGTCTTGGTGTTTTTCTTTTTGGATCAATCTTAAATGGGGTTCGATGAGCATCTTGGATAGATATCCTTTCGTCTTTCATGATGTCAGGGAAGTTTTCTGTCAGGAGTTCTTCAACTATTTTCTCTGTGTTTTCTGCCCCCCCTCCCTGTTCTGGGACTCCAATCACCCGCAGGTTATCCTTCTTGGTAGAGTCCCACATGATTCTTAGGGTTTCTTCATTTTTTTTAATTCTTTTATCTGATTTTTTTTTTCAGCTATGTTGGTGTTGATTCCCTGGTCCTCCAGAAGTCCCAGTCTACATTCTAATTGCTCGAGTCTGCTCCTCTGACTTTCTATTGCATTGTCCAATTCTGTAATTTTATTGTTAATCTTTTGGATTTCTACATGCTGTCTCTCTGTGGATTCTTGCAATTTATTAATTTTTCCACTATGTTCTTGAATAATCTTTTCGAGTTCTTCAACAGTTTTATCAGTGTGTTCCTTGGCTTTTTCTGCAGTTATCCTAATTTCATTTGTGATATCTTTAAGCATTCTGTAAATTAGTTTTTTATATTCTGTATCTGATAATTCCAGGATTGTATCTTCATTTGGGAAAGATTTTGATTCTTTTGTTTGGGGGGTTGGAGAAGCTGTCATGGTCTGTTTCTTTATGTGGTTTGATATGGACTGCTGTCTCTGAGCCATCACTGGGAAACTAGATTTTCCAGGTAATCAGCTAAAAAAAAATGCAGTCAGATCCCTATCTGAATTCTCCCTCTGGCTCAGGGTATTCAGATGTTAATGGAGCCGACTGGGGAGGGTGGGGGAGGAATCAGAGAGCTAGGAGTGTAGCACCACAGAATACAGAGCTGATCCCCGCGTTCACGCTCCGCCCCCGTCCGCCAAAATCCCGAAGGGACGGCTCCCCGGCTGGGACGCTACTCTCCCCGCTCCGAGACCTGTCACTTCCTCCCGGGGACTTCTCCCTCCGTTGCGCCACGCCGCACATGCGCACTGGGTGGGCGTCTCCCCCACGAATGTGTGGGCCCCGCCCCGGGGTCGCTTTAGGGAAATATAGCTGATCCCCCCACTCGCGCCATGCCCGCTTCCTGCCAAACTCCCGGCTGGATGGCTCCCCAGCTGGGATGCTGCTCTCCCCGCTCCAAGATCAGTCACTGCCTCCCGGGTGCTTCTCCCTCCGGCTGCGCCGCTATGCCGCCCGCGCCAACCAGCTAGACTCCCTCCCGGGGTGGGTTCGGGGGGGGGTAGGCCTGGGCCCCTTGTCTGTGCCATCTGCCCCCCTGGGCTCTGCCCCAGATCAGGCTCCGAAGGTCACCTGCCTGGTACGCTGGCTCCTAGTTCTGGAAACGGTTGCTGTCTGCCCGTTTTTGTTCGTTTTCCGTCTCTAAGTCTGTGTTTGTTGTTCAGAGTTCGTAGATTGTTATGTATGTGATCCATTCCCTTGTTTTTCCGAGTCTTTGTTGCAAGAGGGATCCGCGGCAGCGTCCACCTAGTCCGCCATCTTGGCCCCGCCTCCTCTGTATTCATTTCCTTTTACAGCTGTATCAAATTGCCATAAACCAAGCAGCTTAAAATAACATAAATTTATTATCTTACAGTTCTGGAGATCGGAAGTCCAAAATCAGTTTCCTTGGGCTGAAATTAAGGGGTCCAACACTCTTGTGTTCCTTCTGGAGAGAGAGCCTGTTTCCTTGCCTTTTCCAGCTCCTTTAGAGGCTGCTTGCATTCCTTGGCCCATTCCCCCTCCATCCTCAAAACCGGCTGTGTAGCATCTTCTCTCCTTTCTCACCTCTGCTTCTGTCCTTTCATCTTTGCTCTCTCTGACTATGATCCTCCGGCCTCCATTTTATAAAGACCCTTGTGATTACATTGAGCTCACCTGGAAAATCCAAGATAATCTTTCCATCTCAAGATCCTTAACCTGATCCCATGTGTAATGTCCCTTTTACCATGTGAAGTAACATATTCATGTTGTTGCTAGCTGCAATTGAGTCGGCTCCTGACTTATGGTGACCTCACGTACAACAGAACAAAATGCTACGCTGTCTTGTGCCATCCCAACGATTGGGTGTAGGATGAGATCATTGTGATCCATGGGTTTTTATTGGCTGATTTTGAACAGTAGATGGGTAGGCCTTTCTCCCTACTCCACCTTAGCCTGAAGTCCCACCAAAACCTACTAAACATCAGCAGCATGCAAGACTCCAAGGCAGGAGGGTGGCTTCGCATGAGGTGCATTGGCCAGGAATCAAACCCAGGTCTTCCATGGAAGGAGAGAATTTTACCATTGAACCACTAATGCCTTTAACATATCTATAAGTTCTGGAGATTAGAACTTGAACATTATTGGGGGGGACATTTTCAGTCTCTCACAATGGTTTCTCTTTTCTAAAGGTGATAACAAAACTGGTGGAAAAAAAAACTTGTTTGTTCATTCTCTCTCAGCATCAGAAGATCTGATCCTAGAAGGAAGGGTGGGGTGGAAGGTGTTGGAAAGAATAAATGTAGTGATACACTCTGGGCCCTAGTTGTAACTCTCCCACTGATGTTAAGGGATCAGAAAAGTTCCTCTGTGTTTCCTGCACAGACCGCGGATACAGGCATGATTGGTGGATTTTTTGTCATCATTGGAATGTACATCAATCCCATTCTTCCTTCTTCAGGGAAAAATCATGGTTTAAAATAAAGATGATGCAAAAGTCGTGCCTACTATTTTCTAAAACTTAAGGATGAATCATTTTAATTATTTTCAAATGTGTTTCTCTATAATAAATCATTTAGAGAACCCCTAACCTTCCATGCCCTCTCCAAAAAAATCATGCAAGTTGGTTAATTTAAAAAAAAAAAAAGAACTCATTAGGTTTCTTTTTTATCAAATTTTGGCTGACTTCCTTAAAACTGAGAATTCATTTTTGGGAGTTGAATACATTCTAGCCTAAATCGTAACATGTCTAAGGGGCCCTGGTAGCACAGTGGTTAAGTGCTCGGCAGCTGTCTGAAGGTTGGTGGTTCATATCCATCAGGCTCTCTGCAGGAGAAAGAAGTGGCAGTCTGCTTCTGTAAAGATTACAGGCTTAAACCCTATGCGGCAGTTCTACTCTGTTCTATAGGGTCGCTATGAGTCAGCATCAACTTGACAGCAATGAGTAATAGGTAAGGGGACAATCGGTAGTCTCAAAAGCTGGTACAATGACTCCAACTGCATGCATTTAGCAGATTACTTGTTCCAGTCCTTTTCTAGAAACAAATGCACCACAAGGCCAATGAGCTTATAACAGCTGCAAATCATTTGGATCTTCAAAATCTGAGAAAAGAACTGTTCCCATTGGTTCTAATAAGCAGTTGAAAAGTAGGAAACTCTAAAGGGCTTTACTTACATACATTTTAAAATTCCTCATGTCAAAAGAAACCTCTCCTGCCTTTAATATAAACAAGGGACAAAATTAAATGCAAAAGAGTCTGCTAATGCGAGATTGAGATTCTCAGAGGAACATCAATTTTCCTGCATTCCACACATTCTGAATATTAAGGTATCACGTTTTAGAAACTAGCTAGTTCAGGGAAACACAATATTTGAAGTATAATGGATACAAATGAAAGGAATGACAGCAAGTCTCACTTTTTTGGTATGGATGACCACAGTGGAATCAACTCTTGACTAAAAAAAAAAAAAGAAAGAAATCAGGGTTTAATCAGTCAGAGTTAGTGCTATCTTTGTCTCTTTTGTTTCCCCCTTCCGTTCTTGTAGTCCCTTCCACTAAAAGACCTTTAGGCTCAGGGAGAAGAAATACAACGGGAGCAGGCAATTTGGCTTCCAATTTGTTGCTCTATTAGCAGTTTGGATGTGGATGCAGGGCCAGATTGAAATTGCCATCCATCAGTATCACCCATCTCTTGTTTCTTGAGTAAGTTACCATGAAAATGAGGCTCTTATGCTTTCACTCTTGAATAGTTTTCCTTTTCCCAGGCCCACAAATGATCGGTAAAGATGATTTCCTCTACAACCATTTGAATTTTTAAAAATTACATTTTTTTTTATTCTAAAGAAAGGTTGTGTATGTAAAGGAAAGAGGGTGGAGATAAATTCAGTGGACAAGTTACCAATTGTGGAAACAGGTGGATATTGTATAAAATAATGCACACATTCTGACTTGACCACCCTTTGCAGATTTTGAGAAATGTACAGAGAATTTGCAGTGAAGATGTTGTTGAATAACAATAGCAACACTTTGTATTTCTATAGCACCTTTTCTTCAGAGAGTTCAGAATGCTTTGTAAACAGTATCTCATTAATCTTCACAACTTCCCTATATGGAAGGTGGTTTCAGCTATCATTACTCACATCTTTATCAACAAAGAAACGGATGCCTGCAGAGTGGCTAAGCAACTTGTCCAAGGTCACCTAGAGAGTGAGTGACAAAGCCAAGAATAAAACTTGGGGCTCTGACCTTCCAGTTTAGTATTCTCTCCAGGAGGTCACATTGAAGGAAGAATAGCTTCTTACATGCATATTCATAAATCCCTCAAGAAAAATCTACCATTTCTCTATATTTTTATGAGCCAAACTTTTATGCTAATTGGTGAAACCGAAAGTAGGTAGTGATGGAAGAATACTGAAATTGTGTTATGATAGCACACAGACCTCAGTCTCTAAGCCTCAGTAATCACCTAGATTACTAGCAGTTGACTGCACACAACATATTAGGCCAACCAGGTAAAAGAGCTCAGAGAAGCAGACTGTGGCCACACAGGATGTAAAGGTCCTGCTTGAAATGACTAAACTCTCAACCCCCTTGGAAGTAGATTGACAGTACCCATTAGGATAAACTGCCACTATTTGGTTCAACAAACAGTTACTATTTATCACTTATTGTGTGCCAGGCATGTGCTGGAGGCTGTATACCTGTCTTCCAGTAGGTTATGGTCTAGCAAGAAAACGTGGAACTAGGTGCATACACTCCCATAGCAAAGAAAGATTCATGGTTAACTCTGCCTGGGGTCATTAGGGAAGTGGGTAAACTCTCCAGAAGCTCTCGCCCAAACTAGGTCCTTTGATTCAAAAATGGTGTATCCCTTTTCCTGGACCTCTTTTCCACTTCTTTTTGTATGGCAGGTATGTTCCAATATTCAGCAATCAATTTAAATGCACCTACTCAGGAGAGATCTCTAACTGGAGTCCTTCTTGTTGTTTTAATTACAGAATTTTCTTCATTTCTTTTATAGGCTTCATCTCAGCTCTTGTAATATCACTGTTTACTAGTTTACTATCCGTTTCCTTCTCTAAAATGTAAGTTCCACAGAAGCAGGGACAGTAATTATTAAACAGTGTGCACTCAGAGAACAGTTGATGACCGAATGGATGATACCACTTAGCTGCTGTTTTCTCCCCTCTAAAATAAGGATAACAATACCAACTTCTCAGCATTGTTGTGAGGATTAAGTGCCCACATATACATAACACTGCATAGCACCATACCAAGCACATAGGTTCAATAAATGGTATGCTAAAGGGGGCATTAGGTGTCTATGGACTAAATGATTTGGAATTTATTATTTCACCTAAAGCCATTTCAGTAGAGTGATAGGAGCAGAACTGAGGAAAGGGGATTAATGAATGTAGACTACCTTTTTAGAAGTATAATTGTGAAAAGGAAAGAGGTTTAATCTAGAAAGACACACAGGGTTGTAGGGAGTGCAGTGTCTGTGTATGTGTGTAGGCGGGTGTATGATTTGTTCACGTTATAAGAGATTGAAAAATATAGGAAAAGAGAGTCAGAATTGAAGAAAGATGGTATCAACAAAGCATGAGAAGATGACGTCCAGAGTTCATATGGAGAAATTAATTTTGGATAGAAAAGGGGACATCTCTTATGAGATAGCAGAGAATCATGCTAAGATGGATATAGATGTAACAATAGAAATTATTTTTATACTGAACATTTATTGAACACTCACTAATTGGGAAACACTGTGCTAAGGTATATATAAAAAAATATATACATATATGGAAACCCTGGTGGTGTATATGAAAACCCTGGTGGTGTAGTGGTTAAGAGCCATGGCTGCTAACTGAAAGGTCGGCAGTTCAAATCTACCAGGCACTCCTTGGAAACCCTATGGGGCAGTCCTACTCTGTCCTACAAGATCGCTATGAGTTGGAATTGGCTCAACGGCAATGGGTTTATACATACATACATATATATATAAGATATATATATATGAAGAAGGACAGGGAATCAGGATTGGAGGAAGGCTTATTAACAACTTGTGTTATGCAGATGACACAATCTTGCTTGCTGAAAGTGAAGAGGACTTGAAGAGTTTACTGATGAAGATCAAAGACCACAGCCTCCAGTATGGATTGCACCTCTACATAAAGAAAACAAAAATCCTCACAACAGGACCAATAAACAACATCATGATAAATGGAAAAAGATTGAAGTTGTCAAGGATGTCATTTTACTTGGATCCATAATCAATGCCACAGAAGCAGCCGTCAACAAATCAAACGCATTGCATTTGGCAAATCTGCTGGAAAAGACCTTTTCAAAATGTTAAAAAGCAAAGATGTCACTTTAAGGACTAAGGTGCACCTGACCCAAGCCATGGTGTTTTTTAACCCATTGCCGTTGAGTCGATTTCAACTCATAATGACCATATAGGACAGAATAGACTTGCCCCATAGGGTTTCCAAGGTGGATTTGAACTGCCGGCCTTTTTGGTTAACAGCCAAGCTCTTAAACACTGTGCCACCAGGGCTCCATATACGTACATCTATTGGTTTTTATGATAATCTTGACAGTAAGTACTATTATTTTTGCTAGTTTGTAGGTGAGGAAACCAAGTGTTAGAGACCTGAAGGACATACAATTAACCAGTGATATAAATAGGCTTAACCCCTTCCATGACCCAGCTCTAAATTGCTTACCATAAAGATAAACTGGTTGGGGCAGGTCCTAAACTGTGAGGATTGAGTCCAATAATCTCTAGTTTCTTTTGGAGGAAAGAGGTCATTTTCTGGAAGTGTATGAATATGTGGGAGGGTACTCTCACAAAATATCATGGAAGCTTGGGAAGAATGGTAAACGTTTGACATAATGACTATGGAATTACCATCAGTCTTTAGCCACCAGAAGTCTATTTATTTCTGGCGTCACCAATCTTCTCAGCAGCATGAGCAACCCCAACATTATAAAAAGTAGGCAAATGGTTGGCTTGACTCATTTTTGGACAGTTACTGCTGAAAAGTAAGGGAGAAAAAGGATTGATGATGTTAATAAAAATGTTGACTAATCATTAAATCTAGATTGGAGAGGTAAATATTTGAAGCCAGAAGGAGGCTGATATGTTTAGAGAGGAAAAAGGAAATTAATGAGGAGTCAAAAGACTAGAAAAAAATAAGATCAGAGCAGGAATAAGGTAGTGGAAAAAAAAAGTCTAAGTTCATAATTTTAGTAATATAAGAAAAAGTGAATGATGACAAGACTCAGGGGAGGTTCTTGAAGCCACATAAGGGTGGGGATCTCTAAACAACAGAAGGTAGAGTTGCCTTGAGAAACCGCATTAAAAGACATGGTCTTCAATGATCTTATACACAGAAAACCCTAAGGGATCCTCCAGAAAACTACTGAAAGTAATAGAAGAGTTCAGCAGAGTATCGGGATACACGATAAACATACAAAAATCAGTTGGATTCCTCTACACGAACAAAAGGAACATCGAAGAGGAAATCACCAAATCAATGCCATTTACAATAGTGCCAAAGAAGGTAAAATACTTCGGAATAAATCTTACCAGAGATGTAAAAGACTTATACAAAGAAGACTACTATACACTTTGGGAAGAAACCAAAAGAGACTTACATAAGTGGAAAAACATACCTTGCTCATGGATGGAAGACTTTTCATAATAAAAATGTCTATTCTACCAAAAGTGACCTATACATTTAATGCAATTCCAATCCAAATCCCAAAGACATTCTTTAATGAGATGGAGAAACAAACCACCAACTTCATATGGAAGGGAAAGAGGCCCCGGATAAATAAGGCATTACTGAAAAAGAAGAACAAAGTAGGAGGCCTTATTTTACCTGATTTTAGAACGTGTTATACCGACACAGTAGTCAAAACAGCCTGGTACTGGTACAACAACAGATACATAGACCAATGGAACAGAATTGAGAATCCAGACATAAATCCATCCACATATGAGCAGGTGATATTTGACAAAGGCCCCAAAAAAGTTAAATGAGGAAAAGACAGTCTTTTTAACAAATGGTGCTGGCATAACTGGATATCCATCTGCAAAAAAATGAAACAAGACCCATACCTTACTCCATGCACAAAAACAAGCTCAAAATGGATCAAAGACCTAAACATAAAATCTAAAACAATAAAGATCATGGAAGAAAAAATAGGGACTTTAGGAATCCTAATATTTGGCGTAAATAGTATACAAAAGATTATTAAGAATGCAGAAGAAAAACTAGATAACTGAGAGCTCCTAAAACACCTATGCTCATCCAAAGACTTCATCAAAAGAGTAAAAAGACTACTTACATACTGGGAAGAAGCTTTTAGCTATGACATTTATGATCAGTGCCTGATCTCTAAAATCTACATGATACTGCAAAAACTCAACTACAAAAAGACAAATAAACCAATTAAAAAATGAGCAAAAGATATGAAGAGATGCTTCACTAAAGAAGACATACAGGTGGCTAACAGATACATGAGGAAATGTTCACGGTAATTAGCCATTAGAGAAATGCAGATCAAAACTACAATGAGATTTCATCTCACTCCAACAAGGCTGGCAGTAATCCAAAGAACACAAAATAATAAATGTTGGAGAGGCTGTGGAGAGACTGGAACACTTCTACACTGCTGGTGGGAATGTAAAATGGTACAACCACTTTGGAAATCGATTTGGTGCTTCCTTAAAAAGCTAGAAACAGAACTACCATACGATCCAGCAACCCCACTCCTTGGAATACATCCTAGAGAAATAAGAGCCTTTACAAGAACAGATATATGCACACCCATGTTTATTGCAGCATTGTTTACAATAGCAAAAAGATGGAAGCAACCAAGGTACCCACCAATGGATGAATGGATAAATAAATTATGGTATATTCACACAATGGAATACTACACTTCAATAAAGAACAGTGAGGAATCTGTGAAGCATTTCATAGCATGGAGGAACCTGGAAGGCATTATGCTGAGTGAAATAAGTCAGTTGCAAAAGGACAAATATTGTATAAGACCACTATTATAAGAACTTGAGAAATAGTTTAAACTGAGAAGAAAACATTCTTTTGTGGTTACGAGAGGGGGGAGGGAGGGAGGGTAGGAGAGTGGTATTCACTACTAGATAGTAGATAAGAACTACTTTAGGTGAAGGGAAAGACAACACACAGCACATGGGGGTCAGCACAACTGGACTAAACCAAAAGCAAAGAAGTTTCCTGAAGAAACTGAATGCTTCGAAGGCCACTATAGCAGGGGCAGGGGTTTGGGGACCATGGTTTCAGGGGACATTTAAGTCAATTGGCATAATAAAAATCTATCAAGAAAACATTCTGCATCCCACTTTGAAGAGTGGTGTCTGGGGTCTTAAACGCTAGCCAGCAGCCATCTAAGATGCAACAATTGGTCTCAACCCACATGGATCAAGGGAGAAAGAAAGAACACCAAGGATATGAGGTAATTAATTACGAGCCCAAGAGACAGGAAGGGTCACGTGAACCACAGACTACATCATCCTGAGACCAGAAGAACTAGATGGTGCCCAGCTACAACAAATGACTGCCCTGACAGAGAACACAACAGAGAATACCTGAGGCAGCAGGAGAGCAGTGGGATGCAGACCTCAAATTCTCATAAAAAAAACCAGACTTAATGGTCTGACTGAGACTAGAAGGACCCCAGTGGTCATGGCCCCCAGACCTGTTGGCCCAGGACAGGAATCATTCCCGAAGCCAACTGTTCAGACATGGAGTGTACTGGACAGTGGGTTGGAGTGGGATGCCGGTGAGGAGTGAGCTTTTTGAATCAGGTGGACACTTGACTATGTTGGCATCTCCTGCCTGGAGGGTAGATGAGAGGGTAGAGGGGGTTAGAAGCTGGCAAAATGGACACGAAAAGAGAGAGTGGAGGGAGAGAGCGGGCTGTTTCATTAGGGGGAGAGTAATTGGGAGTATGTAGCAAGGTGTATATAAGTTTTTGTGTGAGAGACTGACTTGATTTGTAAACTTTCACTTAAAGCACAATAAAAATTATTTTAAAAAAGGCATGGACTTCATGATGCATATGCATAAGGTCTGTGACTATAAAGGGCGATTTTCTAGTGGAGAGGACTTTATATGGCTCTCTGATGTGCCTGAACACGTGCTGGAATTCCACAAAGGAGGCTAGTGCTTTGGCTGTGTTGGTAGTTTTCTAATGTTAAATAACTATAAGGAAGCCCCTTTTCTTTATCTCTGACACTAGTTGGCATTCTCTTAAAACAATCCGCAATTTCTGCCAAAATATGTTCAGGAAATATGAGCTGCTGAAGCTTGTGACCCCTTTAGATAACCACAAACCAAATCATGGAATACAGTTCAGCTGAGTAATAAAATATAATCAGATTGGCAGGCGGCATTAGAGTGGGCCATGCCCATACAGATCTGCTTTTAACCCAGTTTAACAAGTTGCTCTCAAGTTATTTATTCCACCTGTCAACATTCCTATTGTGGAAATGACAGCCATCAAATCTCTTTTAGATCCTAATCCTATTCTTTCTCTCCCGCCTCAGGTAGCAGAAAGCCTCCTATAAGCAATATCCTTTTTTAGTCAGCTAAGTGATTTGTTTGACATTGATCATTTGCTTGAAGGAATAGCCATCAGCTTAAAAAAAAAAAAAATGTAATATTCCCATCATTAGCCATGTAGTAAATTCAAAATAAATATCTGCAACCAAAATTACTTTGAAATCTTATAAGGCCTGGATTAGTGTAGGTAGCTGTCCGACCAGCAGTAATCTTCCATCCTACTCCAAACTGTATAATAAATTGTCAGTCTTAGCTGCAGCATCACTGCCAAGTACCCTCAGACTGAGTTTCATGTTTCATTCTCTACCTTGTTCTGAACAGAGTTTTCATGCTAATAAGACCAAGTAAGGTCAGTGGTGAAGAGGAGATGACCTTCAATCTGAATCCTCATAAGACTTCATAACAACAAAAAATTAGGAATTACTAAATGTATTCACAAAGAAAAATGATAACAAATCATAGAAAATCAATAGTTGGTCTGGGTCATCCCTAAACAGATCTGATTTTAGGATTAACCGAATGTCTTTCATAACTTGGTTTGCCTTTTTATAAAAACTTATTGAGTAATTTCTCTGTGCCATATATTATTCTTGGTATTTTTATTTCTCTCTGTATGTTGCGTGTGTAAATATATGTGATACATATATTATTATCTCTATTTTACAAACAAGGAAAGTGAAGCTTGAGGAATTGAAGTACTTTTCCCCAGAATTAGTAAATGGTAGATCCAGAATTTGAAGCTAGGTAGTTGGGCCCTAGGGTCTGAACTTGTAAATGTGTTGCTATTCTACCCATGTATGCCCCGTTATGAAATTGGAATGTCTGCTGCTCAAGGGTTGCTGAACCCTAACAAGGAGAATTTTGGGTAATCAAGTTACTAAAATTGAAAACTAAAAAATGATAAAAAGAGAATCGGGCTTCTGAATAAGTTGTATACGTTCAAAAAAGACCATCGTTTCTGCTGTAACAACAAGAAAACACTGGTTAGATCAAAAAATAATAATAATTTTTTAAAATTTCTTTAGAAGCATTGAAAGGCTGTTGTTGCACAGATATCTAAATAAACAAAATTCTGGAGTGAGACAAGTCTTTCATTGGTGAGCAGGGACAAGTGGCTGCTCCCATTTAGTTGCTGGGGCATTTGTAAAAGTTCAGAGCATGAGCATGAGGAGACGTGAGCCTTCCAATGCAGGAGAGCTCTTTAGTGACAAGAAGAAACCAATTAGAATTTTAACAACTACCCATAGCCTAGTGTGGTAGATTAGGAAATGTGGATGCTTTAAATTTTTAGCTAGTTTTCTTCACCAACCAAGTCTCCCTTAGGTTAGCAACCGTGTAAGAAACTAGAAGCAGTGTGGAAAGAAGACAGAGACAGAGAGAGGTCTCCTGGTCTCACTGTGCTTAGAGGGAGAAGTGATTCCACTCTTGAGTCATGTGAAATAAGAGGTGAACTGAATCAATCTATCCCTGACACAGTACAACTCCATATCAGATCAGATATAGCCCATCAGGTAGATGGCTTACAAAGAAAAACAAAAACCTTTTCCGGGAGTAAAATAATATCTACTTCTGTTCTTTTATACACAACGGCAAACAATAAAAAATTATGAGGCATGCAAAGAGAGAAAAACATATGACCCGTGAATCAAAAAAGAAAGCAGGAAGAAAGAGCAAGCCCATAGGTAATGAAGGATAACAGGACATTAACATAACAACTGCTACTATGATAAGAAAAAAAAATTAGAAGATAAGCTGAGCAAAATGAGTGAAATATTGTGTAATTTCGACCAAGAAATGGAAACTAATTTTTAAAAATTATAGAACAAAAAAATGCAATACATGAAATGAATTCATCAAATACAGCAACAGCAGACTGAAGACCACAGGATTTGTGAAGTGTTCAATGAGAATTTTCTGTAGCACAGAGAAAAAAATGAATCTAGAAACACAAAAAGGGCACATCAGAGATCTGTAGAACGGTATAACATGGTCTTATATACACAAAAAAAAAAGAAAAAAGAAAATTTTTCTTTTTTTTTTGTTATATACATGTAATTGCAATCTCTGAAAAAAAGGAGAATAAAATGTGGAACATAAAGGTCAATAAATTTCCAAAATTGTTGAAACACATCAACCACCAGATCAAAAAAAACTCAGTAACTTCAAGCAGAATAAACACAAAGAAAAAACATCCAAGCGTATCATAGTCAAACAGCTGAAAACCGAAGGTAAAGAGAACTCTCAAGAAGTCAGAGAAAAAAAGACACATTAAATTCAGAAAACAGAAGTAAGATTGACAGTTGATCTTACTTGGACAACGAGCCTACATGAAGTCACAGATTTGAAGGAAGAAAAGAAGAGCGATAGAAAGGGTAGGTGAATATGAAATACTTCTTTTCTAAATTTTTAAAGTCTACTGAAAAATAAAAATGTATTATGGGGTGTTTGGTATAGATAAAAGTAAAATATATGTCAACAATATCACAAAAGGTTTGTGGGAGGTAAATGGACATATACGGTCATAAGGCTCTTTGTTTATTAAACTGTATCTTATTAATTCAAGGTGGACTTTGATAAATTAAGGATACATTTTGCAATATCTAGAGTAACCACTAAAAAATACGAATGTAAAAACTAAACAGAGAAGATAAAAAAGAATACAATAAAATACAGTTAATCCAAAGAAAGATGAAAATGACAAAGGAAAAAAGAGTAGATGGCAAAAAAAAAAAAAGAAATAGAAAGATAACAGATTTAAATCCCGTGTTAAGAGCTCAGCTGCTAACCAAAAGGTTGGCAGTTTGAATTCACCAGCCACTCCTTGGAAATCCTGTGGGGCAGTTCTACTCTGTCCTATAAGGTTGCTATGAGTAGGAATTGACTTGACAGCAGCAGGTCTGGGTTTTATGCAGATTGAACACTTGAATTAAAAAAAGAGATTGTGAGATTGGATAACAATACAACACTCAAACATGAGCTGTTTACAAAAGACACATACTAAGTATAAGGACAAATAAATTGACATTGTTGTTGTTGTTGTTAGGTGCTGTTGAGTCGGTTCCGACTCATATAGCGACCCTGTGCACAACAGAATGAAACACTGCCGGGTCCTGCGCCATCCTTACAATCGTTATGCTTGAGCTCACTGTTGCAGCCACTGTGTCAATCTACCTCATTGAGGGTCTTCCCCTTTTCCACTGACCCTGTACTCTGCCAAGCATGATGTTCTTCTCCAGGGACTCAGCCCTCCTGACAACATGTCCAAAGTATGTAAGACTCAGTCTCGCCATCCGTGCCTCTAAGAAGCATTCTGGCTGCACTTCTTCCAAGACATGTTTGTTCGTTCTTTTGGCAGTCTGTGGTATATTCAATATTCTTCGCCAAGACCACAATTCAAAGGCGTCAACTCTTCTTTGGTCTTCCTTATTCCTTGTCCAGCTTTCACATGCATGTGATGCGACTGAAAATACCATGGCTTGGGTCAGGGGCACCTTAGGCTTCAAGGTGACATCTTTGCTCTTCAACACTTTGAAGAGGTCCTTTGCAGCACATTTGCCCAATGCAATTCGTCTTTTGATTTCTTGACTGCTGCTTCCATGGCTGTTGTGGATCCAAGTAAAAAGAAATCCTTGACAACTTCAATCTTTTCTCCATTTATCATGATGTTGCTCATTGGTCCAGTTGTGAGGATTTTTGTTTTCTTTATGTTGAGGTGCAGTCCATACTGAAGGCTGCGGTCTTTGATCTTCATTAGTAAGTGCTTCAAGTCCTCTTCACTTTCAGCAAGCAAGGTTGTGTCATCTGCATAACGCAGGTTGCTAATGAGGCTTCCTCCAATCCTGATGTCCCGTTCTTCTTCATATAGTCCAGCTTCTCGTATTATTTGTTCAGTATACAGATTAAATAGGTATGGTGAAAGAACACAATCCTGAAGCACACCTTTCCTGACGTTAAACCAATCAGTATCCCCTTGTTCTGTCCAAACAACTGCCTCTTGATCCATTTAAAGTTCCTCATGAGCACAATTAAGTGTTCTGGAATTCCCATTCTTTGCAGTGTTATCCATAGTTTATTATGGTCCACACAGCCGAACGCCTTTGCATAGTCAATAAAACACAGGTAAACATCCTTCTGGTATTCTCTGCTTTCAGCCAGGATCCATCTGACATTAGCAATGATATCCCTGGTTCCACGTCCTCTTCTGAAACTCACCTGAATTTCTGGCAGCTCCCTGTCATTTTTGAATGACCGTTCAAATTGACATTAAAAGGATTAAAAAATATATAACATATTAACACTTGTTATAAAGGATCTGGTGTGGCTCTATTAATATCAGACATAGTAGATTTCAAGAAAAAGGAGTAGTACCAGCCATAAATACGAACATTACATAATGACATAAGGTTCAGTTCATCAAGACGTAACACTCTTAAATGTGTATGTAGCATAGCTTGTAAATAAAAGAAGAAACTTTAAAAATGTAAAAGAGCAGAAAAATATCACACAATTCTCTATTGCTTCTAGATGAGCAGATAAAAATACATCATAGAAAATAACAATTTTAACGACATGATACAGCCACTTTTACCTAATTGACATTGATAGAACACTTCAGGCAATGACTGTAAAATACACATTCTTTTCAAATGCATAGAACATTCTCCAATTGTATCACACGCTGGACCAACAGAAAGTTTTGATAAATTTTGAATATTAAAACCACCCAGAGTATGTTCTTGGGAATTAAGCTAAAAAACAACATCAAAAAGAGAACTAGAAATCCCAAGTATTTGGATATTAAGCATCACATTTCCAAAATGAAATCACAGTATAAATTCTTAAAAATTGAACTGAAAAATAATGAAAAAGCAACATTTTAAATTTTATGAGCTACAACTAAAGCAGTGCTTAGGGAGAACTTTATATCCTTAAGTATATGTGGTAAAAAGAAGAAATGTTTAGAATCAATTAGCTAAGCTTCCATTGCAAGAAATTAGAAAACAAAAAAAAAATTATAACCCTTAAGACTAGAAGGAAGGAAATAATAAAATGAGAACTGAAATCAAAGAACTAAAATACAGATAAAAAACACACCCGTTGCCATTGAGTCAATTTCGACTCATAGTGACCCTATAGGACAGAGTAGAACTTCCCACACAGGGTTTCCAAGGAACAGCTGGTGGATTCAAACTGCTGATCTTTTGGTAGCAGCCGAGCTCTTAACCACTGCACCACCAGGGCTCCCAGATGAACAATAAACGCAATAAATCCAGAAATTTGTCCTTGAAGAGATCCACAAAATTAATAAACCGTAAGCAAAGACTAATTAAATAAGAAAAAATATACAAAACCAAAAATACTAATACCAAGAATAAATAAAGTACAACCTCTCCACACTTCTTAGCGTGGTTAAGTTCCAAAGACCAGGTCCGTATGTGATATCGATGTTATGCGAAAATAGAGGATAACCACATGAAATCACAAAATGGAGGATGACAGCGTTGTTACATAACTGCCAAAATACATTACAAAACTGCAGGCCAAGTTAACGTATAACCTTAACCGTTACCAGTGTTACTCTTGTCTTGCATCTCAACGTTTGTTACTGCCAGGCACACATTGTTAGTACGCAAAATAATCTGATAGTACATTTTTTACTATTGTTATAAATACAAAACATTGGATAATGGGATAGTCGATAGGAGAAGGTGTATTTCACTACAAATTCTCTGAAAATTAAAAGGAGAGTTACATGGATGCTGTATCTGAATTTCTGGAGTTCCCTGTATATGTACTGCTGCAACCATTTTTACTTCAGCAAAATTTTACTTGTGTGAGATATTAATGATATTGCTCAATAATTTCTGCATTCTGTTGGATCACCTTTCTTTGGAATGGGCACAAATATGGATCTCTTCAAGTCAGCTGGCCAGGTAGCTGCTTGGCATAGATGATTGAGCACTTTCTTGGCATAGATGATGGAGCACTTTCAGCTCTGCATCCCTTTGCCGAAACATCTCATTTGGTATTCTGCCAGTTCCCAGAGCCTTGTTTTTTGCCAATGCCTTGAACTGCAGCTTGGACTTCTTCCTTCAGCACCATCAGTTCTTAATCATATGCTACCTCCTGAAATAGTTTAACATCAACCAATTCTTTTTGGCACAGTGACTCTGGGTATTCTTTCCATCTTCTTTTGATGCTTCCTGAATTGTTCAATATTTTGTCCATAGAATCCTTCAATACTGCAACTCGAGGCTTGAATTATTTCTTCAGTTCTTTCAGCTTGATAAATGTCAAGCATGTTCTTCCCTTTTGATTTTCTAACTTCAGGTCTTTGAATTTTGCACATTTCATTAAAATACTTTATCTTCTCAAGTCGTCCTTTGAAATCTTCTGTTCAGTTTTTTACTTCATTTCTCCCCATTCATTTCTTAGCTACTCTTAATTCAAGAGTTTCAGTCTCTTCTGCCACTCATTTTTTTTTTTTCTTTCCTGTCTTTTTAATGACCTTTTGCTTTCTTCAAGTATGATGTCCTTGATGTCATCCCACACACAACTCGTCTGGTCTTTGGTCATTAGTGTTCAATGCATTAAATCTATTCTTGAAATGGTCTCTAAATTCAGGTGAGATATATTCAAAGTCGTATTTTGGCTCTCTTGGACTTGTTCTAATTTTCTTCAGTGTTAACTTGAACTTGCATATGAGCAATTGATGGTCTGTTCTGCAGTTGGCCCCTGGCCTTGTTCTGACTGATGATATTGAGTTTCTCCACAGTCTCTTTCCACAGATATAGTCAATTTGATTCCTGTGTATTCGATCCTGCGAGGTCCATGTGTATAGTCACCATTTATGTTGTTGCAAAAAGGTATTTGCAATGCATAAGTCGTTGGTCTTGCGAAATCCTGATATGGGATCTCAGGCATTTTTTTCTACCACCAATGCCATATTTTCCAACCATTGATCATTTTTCTTTGTTTCCAATTACATTCCAATCACCAATAATTATCAATGCATCTTGATTGCATGTTTGATCAATTTCAGGCTGCAGAAGTTGGAAAAAATCTTCAATTTCTTCATCTTTGGCATTAGCGGTTAGTGTGTAAATTTGAATAATAGTCATATTAACTGGTCTTCCTTGTAAGCATATGAATATTATCCTATCATTGAGAGCATTGTACTTCAGGATAGATTCAGAAGACAATGTGAAATGCGGGCTATCATTGCTGATGTCAGATGGATCATGGCTGAAAATAAGGAGTAATAGAAAGATGTTTACCTGTGTTTTATTGACTATGCAAAAGTATTTAACTATGTGGATCATAACAAATTATGGATAACATTGGGAAGAATGGGAATTTCAGAACATTTAACTGTGCTCATGTGGAAACTTTTACATAGAGGCAGTCATTCAAACAGGACACGGGGATACCGTGTAGTTTAAAATCAGGAAAGGTGTGCATCAGGGTTGTATCACTTCACTATATTTACTCAGTTTGTGTGCTGAGTGTATAACCCCAGAAGCAAGACTATATGAAGAAAATTGGCGTCAGGATTGGAGGAAGAATCATTAACAACCTGTGACGTACAGACGACCTAACCTTGCTTGCTTACGGTGAAGGGGACTTGATTCGCTTACTGATGAAGATTAAAGACTATAGCCTTAAGCATGGATTACATCTTAACAAAAAGAAAACAAAAATCTTCACAACTGGACCAATAAGCAATATTATGATAAATGGAGAAAATATTAACGTTGTCAAAGATTTCATGTTACTTGGATCCACAATCAACGTCCATGGAAGGAGCAATCAAGAAATCAAACGACTTATTACATTGGACAAATCTGCTGCAAAAGACCTCTTTAAAGCAAAGATGTCACCTTGAGTGCCTGACCCAAGCCATGGTATTTTCATTCGTCTCATATGCATGCAAAAACTGGGCAGTGAATAAGGAAGAACAAAGAAGAATTGATGCATTTGACTTATGGCGTTGGGGAAGAATGTTGAATATACCATGGACTGCCTCAATCTCAAGAGGTATGGCCTCAACCACTGGGGTTGCAAAGGGTGGAACCATGGCCTTTGGTGTTTCTAAGGATGGAGTCACCACTCAGATGGACTAGGAGAATGGTGAGTCTAAAGCTGAGGGAGTGGGCCTGGAAGGCAGAGCTGAAGCCCAGGGCCAAGGGGCCTCCACTCAGAGTCCTGTGAGTGTGGCCAATACCTAGAGTCTGTAGGGCAGGGCCACTGTGCAAATGGTCTCAGAGAACAGACGATTATTTGCAAAGCCTTGAGGGCTAATATAATGTGTTCTGCCGACTTGCTTGGTGCCTGTTATGCCTTCTTTCCCTCCAATTTCTCCTATTTGTAATAGAAATGTCTAGCTCATGCCTGTTCTACCATTGTACTTTGGAAGCAGGTGACTTGTATTCTAGATTTCACAGGTGAGGAAGAATTTTTTAGATTTCAGACTTGGAGGTGATTTAAGACATTTGCTATGATATGATGGGGTGGATATGTTTTACAAGTGACAAGGACATGAATTTTGGGGGGCCAAAGGGTTGAGTGCTATGGATTGAACTGTGCCCCCCCCAAAATATGTGTCAACTTAGTTAGGTCATAATTCCCTGTATTGTGTGGTTGTCCTCCATTTTGTGATTGTGATTTTCCTATGTGTTATAAATCCTAATCTCTGCCTGTGGTTAACGAGGAGAGATTGGATTATGTTAAGGAGGATTAGGGTGGGATGCAATACCCTTGCTCAGGTCATATCCCTGATCCAGTGTAAAGGGAGTTTCCCTGGGGTGTGACTTGCACCACCTTTTATCTTACAAGAGATAAAAGGGGAAGGAGGCGAGTAGAGTGGGGGACCTCATACCACCAAGAAAGAAGCACCGGGAGCAGAGTCCATCCTTTGGACCTGGGGTTCCTGCATGGAGAATCTCCTTGTCCAGGTGAAGACTGACAAGAAGGACCTTCCTCCAGAGCCAGCAAAGACAGAAACCCTTCCTCTGGAGCTGATCCCCTGAATTTGGACTTGTAGCCTAATAGGCTGTGAGTGAATAAACTTCTCTTTGTTAAAGCCATCCACTTGCAGTATTTCTCTTATAGCAGCACTAGATGACTAAGACAGAGGACTTATACTATCTAATTTCAAAACTTACTATAAAAACCAAAACCCATTACTGTCAAGTCAATTCTGACTCATAGCGACCATTTAGGACAGAGTAGAACTGCCCCATAGGGTTTCCAAGGCTGTAATCTTTACAGAAGCAGACTGCCATATCTTTCTCTCATGGAGTGGCTGGCTGGTTTGAACTGTCAACCTTTCAGTTAGCGGCAAGGGTTTAACCACTGTACCACCAGGGCTCCTTTTAAAACTTACTATAAAACTACAATAATCAATACAGTATAGTATTAACATAAAGATAGATAGAAATTAATAGAAGTGATAAAAACCACACTTCAGAAAAAATAGAAAGAACCTAAATCCCTGACACTTTGAACCACTGAACAAGCAGAGGGTTGACTATGTCTACATATTCTGAATACAAGAAAGAAATGAACCTATTTTTCTGCAACCTTTTTCTTTTTGGAAATTTTTCTTTATTTGAAGCGGAACCAAATTATAACTATTACAGAACCATTATGATATTGAGTGTCCCTTTTCATGAACATAACCTACTTTCCACTGATTTGTCTTTTTTAATATCTGTATTGTAGGCAGAAATTTAAGATGGTCCCCATGAATTTTACTGTTTGATATTATCCCCATGATTATGTTATACTTTACATGTCAAAAAGAATTTTGTAGATGTAATTAAGGTTACTAATCAGTCAACCTTGATATAGGGAAATTATCTGATTGACCTAAGCTAATTTTGTGAGACAGAGAATTTGGTTTGGCCTTTGTCTCCAGTTTCTGGAAAATAGCCCTGGGAATTTCTCAACCAATCAAGGTGTCTTTGCTTTTCTAAAACAACCAAGCAACTCTTAAACATGTGCAAGTTAGTTGTCAGCTCCCAACTCACATCACCTGGCAACTAACTTCAAGAAGGGAGAGCAATCAATCATGCATATTCATTGATTGGGTGGATCATGACTATGTATTAAGGTCCCTGTCATACATATGCCCTGAGGGCCCCAATGACTATTATAAAGGATCCTGGATCTTGGAGCTTCCTTTGGGGGCTTCCTGGATTGGCAAGAACATCTATGCATTGGAGAGGGTGACACATCCCTGGGGACAGGGGGAGTCTCATGCCAGCTCCCAGACCTTGCCCAATGTGTCTCTTCACTCGTATCATTTCTCATTACAATAAGTGCATAACTGTAAGCATAGGTAACAGTCTTCATGAGTTTTTTAAGCTTTTCTAGAGAAATAATGAACCTACAAGAGGCAATGAGGCTTAATTTGGCTCAGGGTGGGTAATTCAGAGAAAGGCTGTGAAGGCAATCGATTTGTGAAGATACAGCTCTGGGTGGCTAGGTGACTGGGTGACGGAGAAAGGCCGCACGATCAGTCGATGAAGGATAGAGTTCTTCTAGCTTGTGTCCTAGCCTCAGATGGCTAGAGAAAAAGAGAGGGCCTGACTGGTTTAAGGTGTAGGGAGTTGTACAGACTCCTGAACCTATGACTGGTACTCAATGATCTGGCCCCTGGTAGCCAGAGATGTTTTGACCTGGCTCAGGATGACTGCATTGACCTCTTTCTGAGTGATTAGGGTCAGAGAGAGAGAGTGCCATGTGAAGTGACTGGCAATGAGGTCATGGAGATGTAGAAAGGTGAAGGCTGCATCCACTTCCACGTGGAAGCTGGATTCATACTAATCCTTGCCACACAGTGATAAAGGTGGGGTTTGCCAGATAAGTAAAGCATTACTGAAAAAGAAGAAGAAAGTGGGAGGCCTCACTCTACCTGATTTTAGAACATATTATACAGCCACAGTAGTCAAAACAGCCTGGTACTGGGACAACAACAGGCACATAGACCAATGGAATGGAATTGAGAACCCAGATATAAATCCATCCACATATGAACAGTTGATATTTGACAAAGGCCCAGCATCAGTTAATTGGGGAAAAGATAGTCTTTTTAACAAATGGTGCTGGCATAACTGGATATCCATTTGCAAAAAAATGAAACAGGACCCATACCTAACACCATGCACAAAAACTAACTCCAAGTGGATCAAAGACCTAAACATAAAGACTAAAATGATAAAGATCATGGAAGAAAAGATAGGGACAATGTTAGGAGCCCTAATACAAGGCATAAACAGAATGCAAAACATTACCAAAAATGACAAAGAGAAACCATATAACTGGGAGCTCCTAAAAATCAAACACCTATGCTCATCTAAAGACTTCACCAAAAGAGTAAAAAGACCACCTACAGATTGGGAAAGAATTTTCAGCTATGACATCTCCAACCAGCGCCTGATCTCTAAAATCTATACGATTCTGTTAAAACTCAACCACAAAAAGACAAACAACCCAATTAAAAATTGGGCAAAGGATATGAACATGCACTTCACTAAAGAAGATATTCGGGCAGCTAACAGATACATGGGAAAATGCTCTCGATCATTAGCCATTAGAGAAATGCAAATTAAAACTACGATGAGAGTCCATCTCACTCCAACAAGGCTGGCATTAATCCAAAAAACACAAAATAATAAATATTGGAGAGGCTGTGGAGAGATTGGAACTCTTATACACTGCTGGTAGGAATGTCAAATGGTACAACCACTTTGGAAATCTACCTGGCGTTTCCTTAAAAAGTTAGAAGTAGAAATAGAACTACCATACAATCCAGAAATCCCACTCCTCGGAATAGATCCTAGAGAAATAAGAGCCTTTACATGAACAGATACATGCACACCCATGTTTATTGCAGCACTGTTTACAATAGCAAAAAGCTGGAAGCAACCAAGGTGTCCATCAACAGATGAATGGAAAAATAAATTGTGGTATATTCACACAATGGAATACTATGCATCGATAAAGAACAGTGATGAATCTGTGAAACATTTCATAACATGGAAGAACTTGGAAGGCATTATGCTGAGTGAAATTAGTCAGATGCAAAAGGACAAATATTGTATAAGACCACTATTATAAGATCTTGAGAAATAGTTTAAGCTGAGAAGAACACATTCTTTTGTGGTTACGAGGGGGGGAGGGAGGGAGGGTGGGAGAGGGTTATTTGCTGATTAGATAGGTCACTGGCTAAGAAATACTTCAGGTGAAGGGAAGAACAACACTCAATACAGGGAAGGTCAGCTCAAGTGGACTGGACCAAAAGCAAAGAAGTTTCCTGAATAAACTGAATGCTTCTAAAGCCAGCGGAGCAAGGGCAGGGGTTTGGGGACTATGGCTTCAGGGGACATCTAAGTCAATTGGCAAAATAAATTCCATTAAGAAAACATTCTGCATCCCACTTTGAAGTGTGGCGTCTGGGGTCTTAAATGCTAACAAGCGGCCATCTACGATGCATCAATTGGTCTCAACCCACCTGGAGCAAAGGAGAATGAAGAACACCAAGGTCACAAGATAACTATGAGCCCAAGAGACAGAAAGGCCACATGAACTAGAGACTTACATCATCCTGAGACCAGAAGAACTAGATGGTGCCCGGCCACAACCGATGACTGCCCTGACAGGGAGCACAACAGAGAACCCCTGAGGAAGCAGGAGAAGAGTGGGATGCAGACCCCAAATTCTCATAAAAAGACCAGACTTAACGGTCTGACTGAGACTAGAAGAATCCCAGCGGTCATGGTCCCCAAACCTTCTGTTGGCCCAGGACAGGAACCATTCCAGAAGCCAACTCATCAGACATGGATTGGACTGGACAATGGGTTGGAGAGAGATGCTGATGAGGAGTGAGCTACTTGTATCAGGTGGACACTTGAGACTGTGTTGGCATCTCCTGTCTAGAGCAGAGATGGGAGGGTAGAGAGGGTTAGAAACTGGCAAAACAGTCACTAAAGGAGAGACTGGAAGGAGGGAGCAGACTGACTCATTAGGGGGAGAGTAAATGGGAGTATGTGGTAAGGTGTACATAAGTTTATATGTGAGAGACTGACTTGAGTTGTAAACTTTCACTTAAAGCACAATAAAAATTATTAAAAAAAAAAAAAAGATGGGATTTGATTTAACAATAACTTGAGTGATATGGCTGTTAACCAAAGGGTTGGCAGTTGGAATCCGCCAGGCACTTCTTGGAAACTCTATGGGGCAGCTCTACTCTGTCCTATAGGGTCGCTATGAGTCGGAATCGACTCGACGGCACTGGGTTTGGGTTTGCTAAATATTGCAACATGCATTGTTGATTTATTAAATTATAATAAAAATTTGTACTTCATCACTTCTTGTGTAATTTAAGGACCTTAGACACTTTTTTTTTTATGCTTTTGTTTTTTTATGATCTCTTCTAACATTGCTTTTCTTTCATCATTTCTCTACTCATCTTCTGAGACTCCAGTTACATATGTTTCTTAATCCATGTTTTTTGGGGTTTTTTCCCCCTACGTTTTTTCTCTTTGGTTCAGATATTTTCCATTAATCTATCTTTTGGTTTACTCATCCTGTCTTCTTTTGTGTCCATTCTGCTGTTAAACTCATCCAATGAGTCTTTAGTTTCAGAGATTGTATGTTTTAGTTCTAAAATACCCATTTGTTTCTCTTTATACAGATTCCCGTGCTCTCTTGTAATTCTTTGTTATTTCATTTTATCCATTTTCCTTTCTATTTTGTGTACCTTGTTAATTATAATTATTTTAAAATTGTTATCTGCAAATGTCATCTATGGATCTATTTCTAGTGTTTGTTTTATCTCCTGATTTTCTGTCAAAAAAATTTTTTTTTGCTTCTTTGTACTTTGCATAATTTTTTATAGCATCCCTTGCCTTGTGTTCAAAAAGACCATAGAGGTTGCAAATGATTTTCCCCACGGTATGTCTTATTTTCTTTGCTATTCAGCTAAAATAAAGAGAAATATAGATTGCTGATCATCTCAATCCAACTTGGGATTAGGCTGCCTTGTTTCAGTGTGTGGTTGCATTTTTTAATAACACTAAGTCAATGTCTCATCCATCTTTGTTCATCAAGTTTGGCTCTTCTTGGCTTTTGATTAAGATGTGGTTAGTCTCTTAACTCCTTAGCCCTAAAATCTACAATAGAATTAGTGGGAATTTTGAGTTTAGCTCTTTAGCTCTTACTGTACACAGTTTCAAAAAAGCACCAAATGTCTTAAGGAAAAAACAGGCTATTTACTTTGAGCTGCATACCTCTAGCAGGACTTGTTTCTTATGCACTCTAAAACCATAGGAGATTTAACTCTACCATCTATAAACATCTTGGCTGCTCTCAGTGTTGTGCAACATCTCAGAATTTAGCAAACATCTCATGGTGTAAACCTGTCACATGTTTGGGAATCTTCAGATTTCCAATATATCATATCTATTAAAAAAAAAAAAAAAACTCTACTAGTTACTCTCCCTCATTAAAAAAAAAAAAAAAAAATTAGGGTGTCTTTATTTAGACCAAGCGGCTTCTCACCTGGCCTTAGAATGTGCCCCTCAAGAGAATGTAATGGCTGGCAATTTTCAATTCACCTAAGAAGGGCTTTCCCCTCCATGGAATTTTGGTTAATCCAATTCTTAGTGTTTCTCAGGTACCTTCACAAATATGATTTTTAAAAATGTATTTGTTCTTTCTAGTTGCTGCTTAAACAGTTTTGGCCTGCTGAAATATGTTACATCCTATTTTGAATTGGAGCCCTGGTGGCACAGTGGTTAAGAGCTCAGCTGCTAACGAAAAGGTCAGTGGTTTGAATCTACCAGCCACTCTTTGGAAACCATATGGGGCAGTTCTACTCTGCCCTATAGGGTCTCTATGAGTTGGAATCAACTCGACAGCAATGGGTTTGGGTTTTTGTTTTTTTTTTTTGATTATGCAGATCAATGTCTCTACATCCCTTTAAGAAAGACTAGGAGAAATTCTCAAAGTATATCCTGGTAGCATAGAACAGGATCTTTCATCAGGTACACCAAGCTTTCCCTTTTTCAAGGTGACACGCATTGTGAACTGAACCAGGCCTAAGAATAGTGTAAAGGGTGATGACTAGACAATTGGTGCAAGCCAGGCTTTTGATCAAATACCTTAGAGAAATTTTTGTGTTATGAATCAGGCAATTCCTTAGTAAATGTGTAATTGTTTTTATTTCTGTGGAACCTGTCCATAACTGTACATACCTGCTGCTTGGGTGCTTCTCAAGGGTATAACGACCATACCTGTTCGGCTGCCTATTGTGCTATCTATACCCACTTTGCTTCTTTGTTTAGCTCCTGCTGCTGAGCTGAGCTGCTTCAGAGTTTTCCCATACCAATCCATTACAATTGCAATTCTTTCTACTAGAATTCATGACCTAGAGAGCTACCTGTAGCATGCTTTTTAATGATTCTAGTGCTTCTTCTACCAATATATTCCACAAGGATTTTTTGAATAACATGGGAGAAAATAGAGAAGCAAAAAAAAACGTTACACTTGCAATTCTGGGATAAACCCTTTTTGATCATGTTGGATTATTTTTTAATATACTATATAGTTGGATTTTAGCTTCTTGTGTTATTTAGGATTTTAACAGCCACATTCATAAATGCGATTAGTATAGTTTCTTTCCTGTGCTTTGTCCGGTTATGAATAGCTCCATCCTATTCTTTGCCTTCTGTTCCTTATAAGTACAAGTTTAATTTGAAAGAAATCATTCATTGTGCTAACTTAGAAGAATCTGCTTTAAAGGGCATTCTTTGGTAAATTTAAAATTTATGCAGGTTTTCCTGCTTCTTGAGTAAAATTTTGGTCATTTTATTTTTTTCTAGAAGAGTAAGCCATTTGTCAACATTTTTAAATGTGTTAATCATTCTCATTAATATTATTCTCTTCTGATTTAATTCTTTCTAATATTTGTTCCTTCCATTTGTTTGCATTTTCTCTCTTTTATATTTTCCATGGATGCATCTCCAAATTTTTAAGAAGTTATCAAAATTGCTGTTTTCTTTACTTCTGCTGTTACATTTATTATTTATTCCCTCATAAGATTGGTGTTTGTCTTTTTCCTACATCTTGAATTGATTCCGTAGTCCATTTATGTTTAATAATGAAACCACTTAAACGTATATTTTTTTGAACATAGTTTAAAATCTTTTGTTTAAAATACATAAACATATAGTGTTTGATGCATTCATGTAAATATCCACTCCTGACCCACCACCAGTGTTTGGTTATTTCCCTTCCCTGTTTACTAATATTCAGGTTAATGGCTCCACATGACTAGAAGGAATTTTCATGATATTAAAAAAAAAAAACAAACCCATTGCCATAGAGTTGATTCCAACTCACAGCAATCCTATTGAACAGAGTACAACTGCCCCATAGGGTTTCCAAGGCTGTAATCTTTATGGAAGCAGACTGCCACATCTTTCCCCCATGGAGCAACTGGTGGGTTTGAACCACTGACCTCTGGGTTAGCAGCTGAGCACTTAACCACTGTGCCATCGGGGCTCCCTTTTCATAGCATTCCCTGTGTAATTCCATTGTGATTTGCAATGGTTATATAACCATTTGGAAACACTGGTTGCATAGTAGTTAACTGCTATGACTGTTAACCAAGAGGTTGGCAGTTTGAATCCACCAGGCGCTCCTTGGAAACTCTACGGGGCAGTTTTACTCTGTCCTATAGTGTCGCTATGAGTCAGAATCGACTCGATGTCAGTGGGTTTGGTTTTTTTTGTATAACAAATCTTCTATGAGTTGAACTTTGAGCTATTTCCATATTTTTGCTATTAAAAGTAACATGCAAAGAATAAACATACTCATCAGTCATTTCATATTTTAGCAAGCGTATCATTGGAATAGAATCCAAGAGGTGGGAATACTGTGTCAAAATGTCATGAGGTCAAAAGTGGGAGGCTAAGTGAATATAATGAAATCTCAAATAATGTTTCAATCAGAGAAGGTCTACTTTTATTTTGAATTTTTTATTTTATGTGCAATTTCCACGTGAGATTTCAACAACAGCAACAAAAAATGTCTAAAAATTATTGACATAAAATCTGCTCAAATTTTTGCAAATATTCTATAAATATTCTATAAGCACTCAAAATAAAAGAACAGTCTCTGAATTGGGTTGTAAAAGATACACACATGCATACATACATAAAGTGCCTATATATTTCAGCAAATATACTTCTTTAACAATATTTTTCCTCAATTCAAACTCTCTAGACACTAATTTATTTGTAATATACTTTCTCTACTGGACTAATGACAGTAACCAAAAAAACAAAACCCGTTGCTATCAAGTTGATTCTGACTGGTGTAGTGGTTAAGTGCTACGGCTGCTAACCAAAAGGTTGGCAGTTGGAATCCACCAGGCACTCCTTGGAAACTCTATGGGGCAGTTCTATTCTGTCCTATAGGGTTGCTATGAGAATGACCGTAGAATACAGTTTTCTATGAAACAAGATTTGTCTATTCCACTAAAAGCTTTGTATTTTTGCTTTTTATATTTTGTAATGTCTTGCTTAAAGTATAAAAAGCAAAAATACAAACCATTTAATGAAACAGACAAATTTGGTTTCATAGAAAATTAGGATGCATTGATAATTACTGGCAGTTGGAATCTGAAAGTTGGAAACAAAGAAGGATTGGTAGTTGGAAAATGTGGCCTTGGTGATAGAAACAATGCCAGAGATCGAATGATAGAATTTTGCAAGACCAATGACTTCTTCATTGGAAATACCTTCTTTCATCAACATAAACTTTGACTATACACATGGACCTCACCAGATGGAACACACAGGAATCAAATCGACTACATCTGTGGAAAGAGGCAATGGGACAGCTCAATATCATCAGTCAGAACAAAGCCAGGGGCCAACTGTGGGACAGAACATCAATTGCTCATATGCAAGCTCAAGCTGAAACTGAAGAAGATCAGCGCAAGTCCACAAGAGCCAAAATACGATCTTGAGTATATCCCACCTGAATTTAGAGACCATCTCAAGAATAGATTTGACTTGTTGAACACTAGTGACCAAAGACCAAAAGAGTTGTGGAATGACATCAAGGACGTCATACATGAAGAAAGCAAGAGGTCATTGAAAAAATAGGAAAGAAACAAAAGACCAAGATGGATGTCAGAGGAGACTCTGAAACTTCTCACATAGAGCAGCTAAAGCAAAAGGAAGAAATGACGAAGTAAAAGAACTGAACAGAAGATTTCAAAGGGCGCCTGGAGAAGACAAAGTATTATAATAACACATGCAAAGAGCTGGAGATAGAAAACCAAAAGGGAAGAACACACTTAGCATTTCTCAAGCTGAAAGAACTGAGGAAAAACTTCAAGCATCAAGTTGCAATAGTGAAGGATTCTATGGGGAAAATATGAAAAGATGCAGGAAGCATCAAAAGAAGATGGAAGTAATACACAGAGTCATTATACCAAAAAGAATCTGTTGACCCTCAGCCATTTCAAGAGGTAGCATATGATCAGGAACTGATGGTACTGAAGGAAGAAGTCCAAGCTGCTCTGAAGGCACTGGTGAAAAACAAGGCTCCAGGAATTGATGGAATATAAACTGAGATGTTTCAACAAACAGATGCAATGCTGGAGGTGTTCACTGGTCTGTGCCCCAAAATATGGAAGACAGCTTTCTGGCCAACTGGCTGGAAGAGATCCATATTTATGCCTATTCCCAAGAAAGGTGATCCAACTGAATGCGGAAATTATAGAACAATATCATTAATATCACACACAAGCAAAATTTTGCTGAAGATCCTTCAAAAATGGCTGCAGCAGTTTATTGACAGGGAACTGCCAGAAATTCAGGCTGGTTTTAGAAGAGGACGTGGAACCAGGGATATCATTGCTGATGTCAGATGGATCCTGGCTGAAAGCAGAGAAAACCAGAAGGATGTTTACCTGTGTTTTATTGACTATTAGAAGGTATTCTACTGTGTGGATCATAACAAATTATGGATAACATCGTGAAGAATGTGAATTCCAGAACACTTAATTGTGCTTATGAGGAAACTGTACATAGATCAAGAGGCAGTTGTTTGGACAGAACAAGAGGATACTGCAAGGTCTGAATCAGGAAATGTGTGCATCAGGGTTGTATCCTTTCACCATACCTATTCAATCTGTATGCTGAGCAAAAAATCCCAGAAGCTGGACTATATGAAGAAGAATGGGGCATCAGGATTAGAGAAGGGCTCATTAACAACCCATGTTATGCAGATGACACAACCTTGCTTGCTGAAAGTTAAAAGGACTTGAAGCACCTATCAATGAAGACCAAAGACCACAGCCTTCAGTATGGATTGCACCTCAATATAAAAAAAAACAAAAATCCTCACAACTGGACCAATGAGCAACAACATGATAAATGGAGAAAAGATTGAAGCTGTCAAGAATTTCATTTTACTCAGATCCACAATCAACACCCGTGGAAGCAGCAGTCAAGAAATCAAACGACACATCGCATTGAGCAAACCTGCTGCAAAAGACCTCTTTGAAGTGTTGAAAAGTAAAGATGTCACCTTGAAGGCTAAGGTGCACCTGACCCAAGTCATAGTATTTTCGATCTCATCATATGCACGTGAAAGCTGGACAATGACTAAGGAAGTAAAGAAGACTGAAGAATTGACGCCTTTGAATTGTGGCATTGGTGAAGAATATTGAATATACCATGGACTACCAAAAGAACGAACAAATCTGTCTTGGAAGAAATACAACCAGAATGTTCCTTAGAAGCAAGGATGGTAAACTGTGCCTTACATACTTTGGGCATGTTGTCAGGAGGGATCAGTCCCCAGAGAAAGACATCATGTTTGGCAAAATACAGGGTCAGCAGAAAAGAGGAAGACCCTCAGTGAGGTGGATTGACACAGTGGCTGGAACAATGAGTTCAAATAAGGATGGCACAAGACCAGGTAATGTTTCATTCTGTTGTGCATAGGGTCGCCATGGGTCAGAACCGACTCAGCGGCATCTAACAACAACAACAACATCTTGTTTTATCCATAAGCTCATGATTGCATATCTTTACTACAAATTTTATCCTGAATGAATATAGTGATTTTTTTTCCCATTTAATGCCTTTTGCCTTAATTTCTATGCCTGAAATTTATACTGATACATCCACATTTGTTTTTTTGCTTGTTTGTCTGAGTTTTCCTGTTGTGTCTTTAATATTTAAACTTTCTTTTGTGTTTTCTTTTTTAGGTCAATCTTATAAGCTCTATATACCGGGTTTTGTTCTTAAAAGTCTGTACTTTTTAGTAGAGAAAGGCCAATCCCTTTTATTTTATTGACGCAATTGATCAGTTAATTTATTATGCCTTCTACTTTTGAACTTTCAAGCTATTTTCTTTACTATGCTTGCTTTTTTTTTTTTTACTGTGCTTTAAATGAAGGTTTACAGAACAAATTAGTTTCTCATTAAACAATTAATGCACATATTGTTTTGAGACATTTATTGCCAACCCCAAGATATGTCAACAGTCTCCTCTTCTCGCCCTTGGGTTTCCCATTTCCATTCGTCCAGCTTCCCTGTCCCCTCCTGCCTTCTCATCCTTGCCCCTGGGCTGTTGTACCATTTAGTCTCATATACCTGGTTGAGCTAGGTTTATTATTGTTTGCTTTATGGGACTGTCTAATCTTTTGCTGAAGAATGAACCTCAGGAGTGACTTCAGTAATGAGTTAAAAGGGTGTCTGGGGGCCATATTCTTGGGGTTTCTCCAGTGTATGTAAAACCAGTAAGTCTGTTTTTTTTGTGAGTTTGAATTTTGTTCTCCTTTTTTTTTTTCCAGCTTTGTCCGGGACCCTCTATTGTGATCCCTGTCAGAGCAGTCAGTGGTAGCTGGGCAGCATCTAGTTGTGCTGGACTCAGTCTGGTGGAGGCTGTGGTAGTTTCGTCCATTAGTCCTTTGGACTAATCTTTCCCCTGTGTCTTTGGTTTTCTTCATTCTCTGTTGGTCCAGATGGGGTGAGACCAGTAGACCTATCTTAAATGGCCGCTCACAAGGTTTTAAGACCCCAGACGCTACTCACCAAAGTAGGATGTAGAACATATTCCTTATAAACCATGTTACACCAGCTAAGCTAGATGTCCCCTGAGACCACAATCCCCAGCCCTCAGTCCAGTAATTCGGACCCTCAGGGAGGCTGGATGTGTCTATGAAGCTTCCATGACTTTGCCTTGGTCGAGTTGTGCTGACTTCCTCAGTATTGTATACTCTTACCTTTCACCAAAGTTACCACTTATCTATTGTGAAGCTAATGTTTTTCCCGCCACACCCCTCCCCTCCCTAGTAACTAACACAGATTGTTTCTTTCACATGTAAACCTTTTCATGAGTTTTTATAAGAGTGCTCTCATGCAGTATTTGTCCTTTTGTGATTGACATATTTCACTTAGCATAATGCCCTCCAGATTCATTCATGTCGTGAGATGACTGATCATTGTTCTTTATTGTTATAGACCATTCCACTGTGTGTATGTGCCATGGTTTGTTCACCCATTTATGTGTTGATGGGCACCTAGGTTGTTTCCATCTTTTTGCTATTGTGAATAATATTGTAATGAACATGGGTATGCATATGTCTATTCATGTTATGGCTTATTTCTTTAGGATATATTCCTAGGAGTGGGATTGCTGGATCATATGGTATTTCTATTTCTAGCTTTCTAAGGAAGGACCGTATCATTTTCCAAAATGGTTGTATCATTTTGCATTCCCACCAGCACTGCGTAAGGGTTTAAGTCTCCCTGAAGCCTCTCGAACATTTGTTATTTTCTGTTTTTTTGATTCATGCCAGTAATGCTGGCGAGATGGTACCTCATTGCGGTTTTGATTTACATTTCTCTAATGGCTAGTGATCACAAGCATTTCCTCATATATTCGTTAGGCACCTGAATGTCTTCTTTGGTGAAATGTCTGTTCATTTCCTTTCCCCATTTTTTAATTGGATTATTTTTCTTTTTGTTGTTGAGGTGTTGGGTTTTCCTGTAGATTTTAGAGATTAGACCTTCGTTGGATTTGTAATAGCCAAAATTGTTTTCCCAGTCTGTAGGTTCCCTCTTTACTCTTTTGGTGATGTCTCCTGAAGAGCATAAGTGTTTAATTTTTAGAAGATTCCAGTTATCTAGCTTATCTTCTGGTGTTTGTGTATTGTTAGTTATGGTTTTTATCTTATTTATGCCATGTATTAGGCATAAATACATAATACATGCAGCTTTTTCAGCACCATTTGTTAAACAGACTGTCTTTTCCCCAACCTAATGGGCTTTGGGCTTTTGTCAAAGATTAGGTGACCATAGGTGGATGGATCTACATCTGGATTCTCGATTCTGTTCCATTGGTCAATGTGTCTGTCTTTGTACCAGTACTGGGCTGTTTTGACTACTGTGTCTGTATACTAGGTTCTGAGATCAGGTAGTGCGAGTCCTCCTACTTTATTCTTCTTCAACAGTGCTTTACTTATCTGGGGCCTCTTCCCTTTCCATATAAAGTTAACGATTAATTTTTCCATCTCGTTAAAGAATGCTGTTGGTATTTGGATAAAGATTGTATTGTATTTGTAGATTACTTTGAGTAGAACTGATACTTTCACAATGTTGTGTGTACCTGTCCATCAGGATGGTATGTTTTTCCATTTACGTAGTCTTTTTTGGTTCCTTGCAGTAGTGTTTTGTAGTTTTCTTTTTATAGGTCTTTTACTTTCCTGGTTAGATTTAATCCTAAGTATTTTACTTTTAGGGGGGTTATTACAAATGATATTGCTTTCCTGATTTCCTTTTTCTAATTCTTTTTATTGGTATATAGAAATCCAACTGATTTTTTTGTATCTTGATTTTGTATCTGGCTACTCTGCTGAATCTATTAGTTGCAGTTGTTTTCTGGTGGAGTCTTTGGGTCCTCTATATATAGTATCATATCATCCATGAATAGGGATAGCTTTATGTTTTCTTTACCAATTTGGATGCCTTATTGCTCTAGCTAGGATTCCCAGCACAATGCAGCACAATGTTAAATAGGAGTGGTGATAAAGGGTATCCTGGTCTTGTTCCTGTTCTCAGGGAAAATATTTTCTGCCTCTCTCCATTGAAAATGATGTTGGCTGTTGGTTTTGTATAGATGCCCTTTATTATGTTGAGGAACTTCCCGTCTATACCTATTTTATCAAGAGTTATTATCAGGAATGGATGTTGAACTTTATTGAATGCTTTTTCAGCGTTGATTGAGATGATCATGTGATTCTTTTCTTTCATTTTATTTATGTGGTGGATTACATTTATTGATTTTCTAATGTTGAGCCATCCTTGCATACCTGGAATGAATCTCATTTGGTCATGGTGTATTATTATTATTTTTTGTATGGTGCTGAATTCTATTGGCTAGAATTTTGTTGAGAATTTTTGCATCTATATTCATGACAGATATTGGTCTGTAATTTTCTCTTTTTGTGGCATCTTTGCCTGTTTTTGGTATCAGGGCTATGCTGGTTTCATAGAATGAATTCCAAAGTATCCCTTCCTTTTCTGTGTTCTGAAATAGTTTGATTAATACTGGTGTGAACTCTTCTCTGAATGTTTGGTAGAATTCTCCAGTGAGGCCATCTGTGCCAGGGCTTTTTTGTTGTTGTTGGGAGTTTTTTTTTTTTTTTTTTACCTTTTCAATCTCTTTTTCTTGTTATGGGTCTGTTCAGAAATTCAACCTCAGTTTGTGTTAGTTTAGGTAGGTAATGTGTTCCTAGAAATTTGTCCATTTCCTTCAGGTTTTCAAATTTGTTGGAGTATAGTTTTTCATAGTACTCTGTTAAGATTCTTTTTATTTCGGTTGCTTCTTTTGTAATGTTCCCCCATTTCATTTCTTGTTTGAGTTATTTGTGTCCTTATCTGTTTTTCTTTTGTCAGTTTGGCCCATGGTTTATCAATTTTGTTGATCCTTTCAAAGAATCAACTTTTGGTTTTGTTTTTCTGTTCTCTATTTCATTTATTTCTGCTCTGATCTTTATTATTCCTTTCTTCTGGTGGCCATGGGCTTCTTTTGCTATTCTCTTTCTCTATCTTTGAGTTGTATAGCTAATGGTTTGATTTTGTCTCTTTCTTCTTTTTTGATGTGTGCATCTATTGCTCTAAATTTTAGATCTCTGAGCACTGCCTTTTCTGTGTCCCAAATGTTTTGGTATGATGTGTTTTCATTCTCCTTAGATTCTAGGAGTTTTTTGATTCTGTCTTGGATTTCTTTTATTACCCAGTGTTTTTAAGCAAGGTGCTATTTGGTTTCCATATATTTGATTTTTTTCCCCTTACTCTTTCTGTTATTAGTTTCTACTCCACGGTTTTGTGATCAGGGAAGATGCTTTGTGTTATCTCAATATTTTGTATTTTGTTGAGGGTTGCTTTGTGGCCTATGTTGTGGTCTATTCTGGAGAATGTTCCATTGTGTTGGAAAAGAATGTGCACTATGCTGATGTTGGGCGGAGTGTTCTGTATATGCCTATGAGTTCAAGTTGGTTGATAGTGGCCTTTAGATCTTCTATATCTTTGTTGAGTTTCTTTCTAGATGTTCTGTCCTGTACCGAGAATGGGGTGTTAAAATCTATTACTGTGGAACTCTCAATTTCTCTTTTCAGTGCTGTTAGTTTGTTTTATGTATTTCAGAACCTTGTCATTAGGTGCATAGGTATTTATTATGGTTATGTCCTCATGGTGGGTTGTCCCTTTAATCATCCTATAATACCCTCCTTTGTCTTTCATGGTAGATTTCATTTTAAAGTCTATTTTAGTTGAGATTAGTATTGCCACTTCTGCTCTTTTTTGGTAACTGTTTGCTTGATACATTTTTTTCCATCCTTTGATTTTTAATACATTTTTGTCTTTGTTTCTAAGATGTGTCTCTTGTAGAGAGCTTACTGATGGGTCCTATATTTTTATCCATTCTGTCACTGTTTGTCTCTTTATGGGTGCATTTAAGCCATTTGTGTTCAGTGTGACTATTGATAGGTGAGAGTTTATTGCTGTCATTTGTAGTGCTTTTTGTGTGTGTGTGTGTGCTGCTGGCTTTTTCTTTGTTCCACTTACTTCCCTGTGCTGAATTCCTTTTGTTTGTGGATTTGTTTGTTTTGTTTTTGTAGATTTTGTGTTTTCTTCTTTATTATGATGAGTAAATTTGTTAAATTTCTTTGTGGTTACATTGAAATTTACCCCATCCTCCTAGTTTAAACCAGTCTTTTATTACTTGATATTGGCTTGACTTCCTCTCAGTTTGAAAGTTCTACACCTACACTGTTTACTCCCTCTTTCGTTGTTCTGATGTTATTGTCATTTACAGATTGATGTCTCTCGATCCCTGTTGTAATTCTTTTTGTTTTGTTTTATCCTTGTGAGTTCATTACCTAGGTTTGGTATCTGGCTGATGCTGTCCTGTGTCCTAGATTCTGATTGTTCTCTGATGTTTGTTCTCTAACTGAAGGATTCCTTTTACTAATTCTTGCAAGTTTGGTTTGGTTTTTACATATCCCCTTAATTTTTGTTTATCTGGAAATTTTATAATTTTACCATCATATTTGACCAAGAGTTTTGCAGGATATATTATTCTTGGTTGGTAATTTTTTTCTTCCAATGTTTTATATATATCATCCCATTACCTTCTTGTCTTGTCTGCATGATTTCTACCAAATAATCAAAGCTTAATCTTATTGTTTCCCCTTGATATGTGACTTTTTTTTTTCTCGAGAAGCTTTAAGGATTCTTTCTTTGTCTTTGGTTTTGGCAAGTGTACTTATACATATCTTGGTTACTTTCTTTTGTGATCTATCCTATATTGGGTTAGTCAAGCCTTTTGGATGGTCAGCTTTTCATCTTTCATGATATTAGAGAAGTTTTCTGTCAAGAAGTCTTCAACGATCTTTACCGTGCTTTCCATTTCTCCCTCTGTTCTGGAACTCCAGTCACGTGTCAATTTTTGTTTTTAATTGTATCCCACATTGTTCATAGGTTTTCTTCATTTGCCTTCATTCTTTTCTCTGATTTTTCCTCAAACAAAGTGGTATCCAAGGATTTGTATTCAGTTTTGCTCATCCTGTCTTCCATTGTTCCTAAAGCCTTCTATTACACTGTCCATTTCTGAAATCTTGCTTATCTTTTTAATTTCTAATTGCCTTCTTTTGTGTTTTCTAGTTGTTTATTTATTTTGACATTTTGCTCCTCTATTATTTTCCTGAATTCTTCCATTGCTTTGTCTCTATGTTCCCTGATTTAGTCTGTATTTTTCATGATTTTATCAATTTTTTCCTTATATTTGTCTGTGTTTTCCATCATCTCTTTCCTACTCCCTTGGATAACCCTGAATATTAGACTTCTGAATTCCCTATTAGGTAGTTCCAGTGCCTTTTCTTCTACCAGAAGGTCATCTGGTATTTTATTTTGGTTGCTTTCTGTAGCCATCTTGCTCTGTTTTTTTAAAATATGTTTCAGTATTGTCTGCTGTCTCTGGAGCTTTCAAGAATTATTTTCTTTGTTTATTGATTGTAGATTTGTTTGCTTTGTCCTGCTTTTTTGTTTTATTTGGCTGTGTCTGGACAGGCAGGCTGGGCATATTTCGTTGCTTGCTGATCTGTGGGCACGACACTTCTCACCACCTTGTCCAGGTGTTCAGGGCTGATTGCTGAGCTATGGTGCAGCAGGGTGGGTCAAACGGGGGGGGAGGGGTGAGGACGGATTGTTTGTGGCACAAACTGGGGCCAGCAGGGCAGGGTGAGGGGTAGTGTAGGGCATGTCAGGGGTCTGAGGGTCTGCACTGGTGCCCTCTTGAGCGCATAGCACTTAGTGCACAGTGCAGATAGGCAGGAAGGTAGGGAGATTATGTGATGTGTGGAGTTAAGTCAGAGATAAAAAAGAGAAAGAAACAGAAGCAAAAAACATGAAGGAAAAAAGAGTAAATAAAATGGAGACATGGTAGGATTCAGCAGCTGGGGGCCAGGCTGATGTAAGAATGTTGTTTGCCAGTGGCTCTGTAGCCAAGAGGCATGGCTCAGACTGTCAAGAAGGGGTGTGGGCAGCACATGGGGCTAGGTGGGCAGAAGAAAGGGAAGGAAAGAAGGGAAAGAGAGAGAAGAAACAAAAACAACAACAAAAAATTAAATATGGTACTGAGGGAGCCGTCTGTTGGGTGTGGGGCAGAACTAGGGTGGTGGTGAGCTGATGTCTCTCTAGCCAGATGGTCCAACAGCCCGTCAGGAAGGAGTGGAGGTAGCGTAGGGCCTAGGTGGAAGGGAGAATGAAATGGGAGAAGGAGAAAACTAAAGAAAAATAAAAAACATGGCACTGAGAGAGCTGGCCTGTGGAGGTGGCACAGGCCCAGGGAAGATCTGTGCCAGAGGCTCTCTAGCCTAGTGGTGCATCACAGCCTATCAAGAAGGGGTAGTTGGCAAACAGGGTTAGGTGAGTGGAAGGAAGGAAAAGAAGGAAGGGAGAGAGAGAGAAGAGCAAAAGAGCCAAATAAAATAACAAACAAACAAAAAAACGGCACTGAAGGAGCTGGCCTGTGGGAGTGGGGCAGATCTGAGTGCAGTAAGCTGATGTCTCTTCGGCAGAACTATCGTGGCCTATTGGAAAGCAGTGGAGGCTGTGTAGAGGGAAGAAGGTTGTGGGGTGGGAAAGTATGTATCCCTGGTTACCTGATGCTCTGTCTCCTCCTGGGAGTTCCATGAAGTTGCCTCCCCATACTCCCTGTCTGCATTCCTTGCTGGCTATAGTCCAAGGTGGTGAATCCATGCTGTGTTGGCTGATAGGGGACCTCGACTTCATAGGAGTCCTTCTTCTCAGTTCTCTGTCACTTTCTTATTCCATTCAGTACTTGATTTAGTTCTTTGTCCCTTCATTTGATGTTTAGGGTTCCAGGATTGATGTTTGTATCTATTTTACTTAGATTTTCAGGCCTCTGCTGCAGATAGACAGCATGGTGCTTCTGTCTATAGCACCATGTTGGCTTTACCTATTATGCTTGCTTTTTACCTTCTATAGCACATTAAAAAAAAAAAAAAAAAAAAACTTTAATTTTATTTCTATTAGTACCTTTTCTTAAATATGATTTCTCTAAGTATAAAAGTCAGAAGTAAAACAATAACTTCTGATAAACCTTATATTTTACTTACTTACTCTAATTTCTACATTTCCCATTTCCAATTCTTTGTTATTTAGTCAGCTATTATTATAAACTTTTTCTCTTACCATTTAATATAAATTTTATTTTGCAGTAGTTTGTCACTACTTATATTTTATGTTTTTATTTTTAACTTCAGTTAACAGTGTTTACTTTTTTATCTTTTGTGCCTCTTTAGACATAGGTTATTGGTGTGTGGGTGTCAGCAAATGAGTCACACCAAACCAATTCTCATGCTATATTTTATACCTTTAAATACAGTGATCATTGCTTGTTAAGTCCAGGGTTGGTGATTTTTTTTTTCTCCTAAATTTCTAGTTTTTGCTTTACCCAATAACTCCTACTGTGTTTCTTATTCACAAAATATCCATCTGCAAATGTTATTGATCAATGATGATTCTCCTGATCCTTTCATCTTGTGGTTCCACCATTGACTAGAGTCATGGGCTCCTCTGCATCCCCGTGGCAGGTGAAAGAAGAGCAGCCTGAAAAATATCTATTATCCCTAAAAATACTGATGTAGAAATGACACTCATAACTTCCTCTTACATTCCATTCCTTCCCCTGTGCGAAGCAAGCAGGTTGGAGGTGAGTGCATAAGTGGTTAGTGCTGTACTACTGACCTGAAAGTTGGTGGTTTGAACTCACCCAGAGGCATCTCAGAAGAAAGGCCTGGAAATCTTCTTCCAAAAGGTTACATCCATGAAAACTTTATGGAGCACAGCTCTACTCTGAAACTCATGGGGCGGCCATGAGTTGGAATCGACTGATGGCAACTGGTACTGGTGTGAATATATAATCTCTAGCTGAGCAGCAACTTCCCTGCAACAATCCTACAAATGGAAGGGAATAATAATTCCCCTTTTCTGTGGTCATCTGCCACAAATGGAGGGAAACTATGAATTGGCTAGTCATAAGCCATCCACAAGCACCTTCTTTATTGCCTTTTTCTGCTATAGTGTCTGGAAAGCTAAAATACTCACTTTCCAACCCAACTTTAGCTGGAACTGACAAATTATACATTTGTGACCAATGAGATATATTCAAAAGTCCTTGACCCTTAAAGAGAAGCTTTTTTTTTTTTTTTTAACGCTTTCAACTTCTTCCATCTTTTTCATGCCTAGAATATGTCACTGAAGCCTGGAGGTGTGGGAGACACCTTACAGTGAAGAAGTAATAATCACGAGGATGAAGGCTCACACATCATGGAGCAAAAAGATGGAAGGAATTTGCATCAATTATATTGTTGAGTGGTTGCATCAGCCTGATTGCCTACCTCTGGACTTTTTTTTTTGCAATAGGAGAAAACAAACTAGATCCCTATTTCTTGGAAAACACTTTTTGTTGAGGTTTCAGTTAGTTGCAGTATAAACACAATCCAACTGATACAGAAGGAAAGTGAGTGTCCTATCCAAGCATTTAATTTCTCTTTGGGGAAAAGAAAAACTATTCTTAAAGTAAATTCTTAAAGTAACTGTCTATCTGCAGCTACTTTTACATCAAAAGTTTCTGCAAAATTCACACTGGCCCAAACTACACATTATTCTTAGCATCATGATCACCAAATCGATATGAATTAAGAATCCAGCTGTTTAAAGAACACCTGTCCCAATAATTACCCTTTAGGAATTTAAAAAGCTAAAATGGATGTTATTGGTATAAACATTAGAAATATCCACCCAGTGCCGAAAAAATATCCAAGAAGAGAATAAAAACATTAAGGCAACATGTAATAATGTGACAATTACATATCATAAAAAGGAAGTATATTTTGGGGAAAGAAAGCAAAAATATTTAACTGGGTTGAAAAGGGTACTATGTAATCCAGTTAAATATTTAACTGGTATTTTCAAAGATCAGAACTGTGAGTTAGGGAAAGGAAGGAAAATTGTAAGAAATTAAGTAGATGGGGCTGAGAATATTGAACATGGCAGCCATTGACTAAGTAAAGTGCCCCTGATATCCAGCAGAGTGACTAAATAATACCCCGCCAGATAAGAAACCAAGAAATAATTTATGAATAAATTGCTGAAATATTCTGTACCTTAACTCCCAATCACACCTCAAAAGGAGATATCCAAAAAGACAGCCAAATGAATATCACTTTCAGGAATTTGTTAATATCAAAATGAATGTGACAGATATATATCCAGAAAAAAACTCAGTTTGTCAATTTAGTACTTCTGCAGAATTTTACCACTTTTACTAAGGAAATGATCGTCCCCCACTCTCCCTTCATTTCTTGTGATACTGATTCACTGGTTTTATTTTTGGGTCTCATAATTCAGAGAGTGACACTATGTGCAAGAGAAAATATTCATTCCGTTCTGATTTCCACTGCCTCTCTGAGCTTTATGCAATAATATATAAATAAGGCATTTATTGAGTATACATAAAAAAATCTATACTACCCTTCCCAGCAGTTCCTCATTAGTGAAGACAGTCCCATAGTTTGGATATTAATTTTCCTCTATCTTGGAGAAAATCGATGCTGTCCCACTTCTTGTTGCTATTATTTACGACTTTCCAAAGTGTAGACCCTTGAAAATTAAAACCATAGAAACTCGATTTGCTGGAAAGCAATGATTTCCATAATACATTTTTTTTAGTTCCTTGACTTATAAAGTTATTGCACATTTTAGTTTTGTTACTATTTTCATATGAATGGTTGTTTCTGCAGCTACTGGCTTGCAAAATGTGGTTTCTCTTCCCACAGAACTTTTGTTGAACAATACAAATAGGTGTTAGCACGTAATGGGGATTAATGCATAGAAAGCTCTTTGGCATATGGTAAATTGGAAGTACTTGGGGAACAAACTCTGAATGTCACTGGGAGTGGTTTATGAGCATTAATTTCATGCTTTTTGTTAATATTTGACTAGGCGAGAGAAATATGGGCAAAAACCTCATAATCTTTGACAAATTCACTGACGCCTATTGGACTTGTTTTTCAAACTCAAGTTTGTAAAATAATTTAGGCAGCCCAGCAAACTCTTCAAAATAAGTTTAAAGCTGACTAAGATATAGGATCTTTTGGGACTGATGGGTATGGCTACATTGAAGAACCAATGCTATATATTGTACATGATACACTGCAAACTGAATGAAAGTTTAGGAATAGGGTTAATAGAAAAAAAGCATTAAGATTAGCATTAGAACCATGCAAATTTTTTTTTTTCTAAAATAGGATGAATGAGGAGAAAGTTTAGACAGGACACTTAAATATTTATATGTTTATCTAAAATAAGATGAATGAAAGAGAACATTTAGAATGAATACTAATATATATATGCTAATATTTTTATTGAGTTGATTTAAATATATACATTTTTTTTAATATGTATATTTAAGTCAACTCATTGTGACCCTATATGACAGAGTAGAACTGCCACATAGAGGTTCCTAGGCTGTAAATCTTTATGGGAGCAGATCCCAAGGTCTTTCTCCTGTTGAGTTGTTGGTGGGTTCTAACTGCAGCCTTTCAGTTAGCAGCCAAACTCAACCATTTCGGCACCAGGGCTCCTTAACAGTCTCTAGTATTAGAAAAAATAGGGAAAACTGTGTCTTTCTCAAAAAAATACATTGCCACCATTGTTTTACAAAACCTTTTGCTACTATTTTGACCATGATCCTTAGTATTGTTAGGTAATCATGCTATACTTACCCAGTACATTCACTCTGCCATTCTCCTCAGTCACTATTTCCTACCTTTGCCTCTGTTCATAAACCTCCAATACCTCTTCCCCCAACCTGATTTTCAGCTGAAAAAATAATAAGGTATTTGGAAGAGAATTTACACAAACATCCATATCCATGTTGTTGTTATGTGCCTTGGAGTCGATTCCAACTCATAGTGACACTATGTATGACAGCAAAGCACTGCCCGGTCCTGCACCATCCACATGATTGTTGCTCTTTCCAGCCCATTGCTGCAGCCATTGCTTCAGTCCATTGGTTGAGGGTTTTACACTTTTTCGATGACCCGGTGCTTTGCCAGGCATAATGTCCTTCTCCAGGGACTGGTCCCTCCTGATAATGTGTCCAAAGTACATGAGATGAAGTCTCACTATCCTCCCTTCTAAGGGGGATTCTGGCTGTACTTCTTCCAAGACTGATTCTTTCATTCTTCTGGCAGTTCATGGTATATTCAGTGTTCTTTGCCAACACCATAATTCAAAGTCATCAGTTCTTGGGTCTTCTTTATTCATCGTCCAGCTTTTGCATGCATATGAGACAATTGAAAATACCATGCCTTAGGCCTCAAGGTGACATCTTTGCTTTTTGATATTTTAAAGAGGTCTTTTATAGCAAATTTGCCCAATGCAATACATCATTTCATTTCTTGACTACTGCTTCTATGTGCATTGATTGTGGATCCAAATAAATTGAAATCCTTGACAAATTCAATATTTTCTCCTTTTATCATGGTGTTGCTTATTGGTCCAGTTGAGGATTTTTATTTTCTTTATGTTAAGGTGTAATCCATACTTAAGTCTTTGATCTTCATCAGTAAATGCTTCAAGTCCTCTTCACATTCAGCAAGCTAGGTTGTGTCATTTGCATGTTGCAGGTTGTTAATGAGTCTTCCTTCAGTCCTGATGCTGTATTCTTCTTCATCTACCCAGCTTCCCTGATCATTTGCTCAGCATAGAGATTGAATAAGCATGGTGAAAGTTTTACAATGCTAACGCACACCTCTCCTGACCTTAAACCACCCAGTGTGTCCTTGTTCTATTCAAACAACTGCCTCTTGGTCTATGTACAGATCCCACATGAGCACAATTAAGTGTTCTGGAATTTCTATTCTTTGCAATGTTATACACAATTTGTTATGATCCACACTGTTGAATGTCTTTGTACAGTCAATAAAACACAGTTAAACATCTTTCTGGTATCTCTGCTTTCAGCCAAGATCCATCTGACATTAGCAATGATATCCCTTGTTCTATATCCTCTTCTGAATCTGGCTTGAATTTCTGGCAGTTACCTCTCAATGTACTGCTGCAACAGTTTTTGAATTATCTTCAGCATAATTTTATGTGCATGTGATATTACTGATATTGTTCAATAGTTTCTGCATTCTCTTGGATCACTGTTCTTTGACTTGGGTGTAAATATGGATTTCTTCCAGTCATTTGGCCAGGAAGCGGTCTTCTAAATTTCTTAACATAGATGAATGAGAGCTTCCAGCATTTCATCTGCTTATTGAAATTGGTATTGCATCAATTCCTGGAGCCTTGTTTTTCTCCAATGCCATTAGTGCAGCTTGGACCTCTTCCATCAGTACCATTGGTTCTTAATCATATGCTATGTCCTGAAATGGTTGAATATCAACCAATTCTTTTTGGTACAGTGACTCTGTGTATTCCTTCCATCTTCTTTTAATGCTTCCTGCAGTGTTCAATTTTTGCTTATAGAATCCTTCAATATTGCAATCTGGTCCTTGAATTTTTTCTTCAGTTCTTTCAGTGTGAGAAATGCTGAGCATGTTCTTCCCCTTTGTTTTTCTTACTCCATAGCTTTGCACATTTCATTATAATACTTTCTTTGTCTTCTTGAGCCACCCTTTGAAGTCTTCTGTTCAGCTCTTTTAATGGCATCCCATTCATTGTCAAAAAGAACATTTCAAGATCTATCCTGAAATACAATGCTGTCAGTGACAAGATAATATCCATATGCCTATAAGGAAGACCAGTTAATACAACTATTATTCAAATTTATACATGTACCACTAATGCCAAAGATTAAGAAACTGAAGATTTTTACCAACTTCTGCAGCCTAAAGTTGATCAAACATGAAATAAATATGCATTGATAATTACTGGTAATTGGAATCTGAAAGTTGGAAACAAAAAAGAAGGATTAGTAGTTGGAAAACAGAACAGGAGATCACATGACAAAATCTTGCTTGACCAATGACTTACTTCTTGCAAATACCTTTCTTCAATAACATCAATGGCTACTATACACATGGACCTTGCCAGATGGAATACACAGGAATCAAATCAACTATATCTGTGGGAAGAGACAATGGAGAAGCTCAACATCATCAGTCAAAACAAGGCCAGGGGCTGACTGTGAAACAGACCATCACTTGCTCATATGCAAGTTCAAGTTGAAGCTAAAGGCAATTAAAACAAGACCACGAGAGCCAAAGTACGACCTTGAGTATATCCCTCCTGAAGTTAGAGTTCATCTCAAGAATAGATTCGATGCATTGTGCACTAATGAATGAAGCCCAGAGAACTTGTGGAATGACTTCAATACATCATACATGGAGAAAGCAAAAAGTCATTAAAAAGACAGAAATCGGTGTCAGAAAAACTCTAACACTTTTCTTGAATGTAGAGCAGCTAAAGTGAAAGGAAGAAATGATGAAGTAAAAGAGCTGAACAGAACCATACCCACGCTCATCAGCATTTTCACCCCTACAATAGTTTGTCTTCTTGCCAAGTTCCATACTTGGACTGTGCGTGCTCCTATCTAAAGACAATCCTGTCCATTGGGTAGTAGATTCAATCTCATCTCACCTATTAAAAACATTGCTGCTGAAATTTTCCCTTCTCTCCTCTTTATTGAACATTTTGCACTATACTGTATTATTCCCATCAGCATGAAAATATAGTTATTTTCTGAACTTATTTTTAAAATCATTTTCTTGATCGATCTTTCACCACTAGTTCCTTCCCTTTTTCTTTGCCCTTCTTTGCAGAAAAATTTCTTGAGTTACTGTCTCACTGTTCCCAATTCATATTCTCTCAGTTTCTCTTAAATCCTTCCAATTTGCTCTTATTGAAGTCACCAATGACCTGTACGTTGCTAATCCAATAGCCAATTCTCAGTCCTTGGTACCTGACCTGTCAGATCATCAGGCCCAGACTACCACTCCCCTTTGATAAACTTTTCTTACTTGACTTTTACAGCACTTCCCTGGTTTTCTTCTTGTCTCTGCCTCCTCTTCTGACACACTTGGGGGAACACCAGGACTAGTCCTTGGTCATCTGCTCTTCCCCACTTACTTCTTGTTTATTTCAACCATCTACATGATGGTAACTGCTAAATATGTATTTCAAGTTCAGACCTCTCTTTCAAACTCCAAAATCATATTCAACTGCCAACTTGAAATCTCTATTTGTTGGTTTAATAGTCATCTTAAACTCTATTTCCTGATCTTTCCCTTCAAATTTGTTCCTCCTGCAGCCTTCCTCATTTTATCGATGACAAGCTTCCACTTGTTCAGAGCAAAAGACCTGGGGTCCTCTCATTCTCTCACATTCCATATACAAACTGTCATCCAATTCTTTTGGGTCTACCTTCAAAATTACCCAGAATCCACTTTCACCACTGCCTCTGCGATTACTCTTATCCAAACAACACCATCTCTCACCTGAATTATTCTTAAATGGATGATTGCTTTACACCATTGCTTTCTATTATTTAACTTCGACACAGCAGCCAAAATAATCAGTTTAAAATGTAAGTCGGGGGATGACAGTTGTCTACTCAAAACTGTGCAATGAGTCTCATTTTACTCTGAATCTGAAGAATGATTTGCTGCAGCAATTTATTAAAGCAAAAGTTTTTACGGTGACCTCTGAGTACTTCTCAAGTCCTTACTGAATATCACCTGCATCAGATCTTATGCAGGGAGGTGTAGTAGGGAGGAAGAGAGACAGGGGAAGTACCTGGCCTCATCCCAGACCTTCAGTATGGGAATCTCTGGAAATGGTTCACGGAGAGCTGTATTTTTAACAGGTTACTTAGTGACTGTTGGCAGTGCCGTATCTAGGGTATTGCACCAGCCCTGGGCACATGGTACCACCGAGCAGTTCCTATTAACCCAGTACAGCTCAACATCCTCCTTCAAGCATGGTAACGTACTAATTAAAAGATTAACAAGCTTGACTTATATTTCTGAGCTGATATGATGGTAATGTTATCTGGAAGAGGGGTGTCAGATGCTTGGACGGGGGCGCAATTTCAGTGCTTGCCATAGGTGTCATTTTCTGTAGATATGCCACTGGCCATATTGGGTTAATAGAAACTGCTCAGTGGCTCCGTGTGCCCAGGTCCTGTGCAATACCTGCCACACCCTAGCGAGGCCTCTGATTCAGCTCCATTAGTGTATAAGGTGTATATGATCTGCCCCTCCTTTGTCTCTCTGAACTCATCTTCTGCGATTCTTCTGTTCCTACAAGCAATGTACATTCTGCTCTAGGAACACTGGCATCCTTCATGCTCCTTGAAAACAGCACTTTTGGGTGGGAGATTTTGCAGTGACTGCTCCTTCTCCCTGGAAAGCTCTTCTCCTGAACTTCCACATGACTCATCCCCTCACTTCCCACAAGTCTTTGCCCAAATATCATTTGCTCAATGGGGCCTACTTGAACTCACTTCTTACCCTGCCTGTCTATTTTGACTTCCTTTACACTCTTCAGCTTTTTCTTTTTTCGATGGCACATAAGAATTCTTAACATTCTGGGTAAGTTATTAATGTATCACATATATTGCTATGGCCTATGTTTCCCTGCTAGAAGATAAGCTCCACCAGGGCAGAGATTCTTGTTTTCTTCACTTATAAATCCCAAGCGCCGGCAACAGTGCATAGCAGATACAACGTGTTTCATAAATATTTGTTAAGAATGATTTGCTGCATAAATTTGTGTTTTGGAAATATATTGTGATTTTGTTGTTGTTAGTATCTTTGTCAGAGGAAAACAAATTAGAGCAAGGATTCACAGAAGTACTTATATTAAGAATAAACATGAATGTGGAAAACAAATACCAAGGCTTATTTGAAATGAGGATATCTTTAATGGATATTTGTTTTTATTAGAAGTATACACAATGTTTTTCAGAAGAATTTTCATGAGGAAAAATACTTTGAAACAAAGATTTTGATAAAATAATATTTAAAAAGACCAACTATCCCCTTCATTAAGAAATACCCAGAATCAGTATAAACTATTTCTCTGAAAATACATTTATGTAGGAAACTACCTGTCATTTTTAATTTTGTATTCCTTTTCTTTTACTTTTGATTACTATCAGTTTTATCCAAAATAAATGCTACAATTTTTTTTTTTTTTTACTCTTTATAGTTAAAAAGATAGTGGTATTAAATTCATCTAAAAATTGAATATAGTTTTTTTTTTATTAACTTTTATTAAGCTTCAAGTGAACATTTACAAATCCAATCAGTCTGTCACATATAAGTTTACATACATTTCACTCCGTACTCCCACTTGCTCTCCCCCTATTGAGTCAGCCCTTTCAGTCTCTCCTTTCTTGACAATTTTGCCGGCTTCCCTCTCTCTCTGTCCTCCCATCCCCCCTCCAGACAAGAGTTGCCAACACACTCTCGAGTGTCCACCTGATATAATTAGCTCACTCTTCATCAGCGTCTCTCTCCCACCTGCTGACCAGTCCCTTTCATGTCTGATGAGTTGTCTTCGGGGATGGTTCCTGTCCTGTGCCAACAGAAGGTCTGGGGACCATGGCCGCCGGGATTCCTCTAGTCTCAGTCAGACTATTAAGTTTGGTCTTTTTATGAGAATTTGGGGTCTGCATCCCACTGATCTCCTGCTCCCTCAGGGGTCCTCTGCTGTGCTCCCTGTCAGGGCAGTCATCGATTGTGGCCCGGCACCAACTAGTTCTTCTGGTCTCAGGGTGATGTAGGTCTCTGGTTCATGTGGCCCTTTCTGTCTCTGGGGCTCTTAGTTGTCCTGTGGCCTTGGTGTTCTTCATTTTCCTTTGCTCCAGGTGGGTTGAGACCAATTGATGCATCTTAGATGGCCGCTTGTTAGCATTTAAGACCCCAGACGCCACATTTCAAAGTGGGATGCAGAATGATTTCATAATAGAATTATTTTGCCAATTGACTTAGAAGTCCCCTCAAACCATGTTCCCCAGACCCCAGCCCCTGCTCCGCTGACCTTTGAAGCATTCATTTTATCCCGGAAACTTCTTTGCTTTTGGTCCGGTCCAATTGAGCTGACCTTCCATGTATTGCGTGTTGTCTTTCCCTTCACCTAAAGCAGTTCTTATCTACTGATTAATCAATAAAAAACCCTCTCCCATCCTCCCTCCCTCCCCCCCTCATAACCACAAAAGTATGTGTTCTTCTCAGTTTTTACTATTTCTCAAGATCTTATAATAGTGGTCTTATACAATATTTGTCCTTTTGCCTCTGACTAATTTCACTCAGCATAATGCCTTCCAGGTTCCTCCATGTTATGAAATGTTTCACAGATTCGTCACTGTTCTTTATCGATGCGTAGTATTCCATTGTGTGAATATACCACAATTTATTTACCCATTCATCCGTTGATGGACACCTTGGTTGCTTCCAGCTTTTTGCTATTGTAAACAGAGCTGCAATAAACATGGGTGTGCATATATCTGTTTGTGTGAAGGCTCTTGTATCTCTAGGGTATATTCCGAGGAGTAGGATTTCTGGGTTGTATGGTAGTTCTATTTCTAACTGTTTAAGATAACGCCAGATGGATTTCCAAAGTGGTTGTACCATTTTACATTCCCACCAGCAGTGTATGAGAGTTCCAATCTCTCCGCAGCCTCTCCAACATTTATTATTTTGTGTTTTTTGGATTAATGCCAGCCTTGCTGGTGTGAGATGGAATCTCATCGTAGTTTTAATTTGCATTTCTCTAATGGCTAATGATCGAGAGCATTTTCTCATGTATCTTTTGGCTGCCTGAATATCTTCTTTAGAGAAATGTGTGTTCATATCCTTTGCCCACTTTTTGATTGGGTTGTTTGTCTTTTTGTGGTTGACTTTTGACAGAATCATGTAGATTTTAGAGATCAGGCCATGGTCTGAGATGTCATAGCTGAAAATTCTTTCCCAGTCTGTAGGTGGTCTTTTTACTCTTTTGGTGAAGTCTTTAGATGAGCATAGGTGTTTGATTTTTAGGAGCTCCCAGTTATCGGGTTTCTCTTCATCATTTTTGGTAATGTTTTGTATTCTGTTTATGCCTTGTATTAGGGCTCCTAGGGTTGTCCCAATTTTTTCTTCCATGATCTTTATCGTTTTAGTCTTTATGTTTAGGTCTTTGATCCACTTGGAGTTAGTTTTTGTGCAGGGTGTGAGGTATGGGCCCTGTTTCATCTTTTTGCAAATGGATGTCCAGTTATGCCAGCACCATTTGTTAAAAAGACTATCTTTTCCCCAATTAACTGACTCTGGTCCTTTGTCAAATATAAGCGGCTCATACGTGGATGGATCTATATCTGGGTTCTCAATTCTGTTCCATTGGTCTATGTGCCTGTTGTACCAGTACCAGGCTGTTTTGACTACTGTAGCTGTATAATAGGTTCTGAAATCAGGTAGAGTGAGACCTCCCACTTTCTACTTCTTTTTCAGTAATGCTTTACTTATCCGAGGCTTCTTTCCCTTCCATATGAAGTTGGTGATTTGTTCCTCCAACACATTAAAAAATGACATTGGAATTTGGATCGGAAGTGCATTGTATGTATAGATGGCTTTTGGTAGAATAGACATTTTTACTATGTTAAGTCTTCCTATCCATGAGCAAGGTATGTTTTTCCACTTAAGTATGTCCTTTTGAATTTCTTGTAGTAGAGCTTTGTAGTTTTCTTTGTATAGGTTTTTTACATCCTTGGTAAGATTTATTCCTAAGTATCTTATCTTCTTGGGGGCTACTGTGAATGGTATTGATTTGGTTATTTCCTCTTCGATGTTCTTTTTGTTGATGTAGAGGAATCCAAGTGATTTTTGTATGTTTATTTTATAACCTGAGACTCTGCCAAACTCTTCTATTAGTTTCAGTAGTTTTCTGGAGGATTCCTTAGGGTTTTCCGTGTATACGATCATGTCATCTGCAAATAGTGATAGCTTTACTTCCTCCTTGCCAATCCAGATACCTTTTATTTCTTTGTCTAGCCTAATTGCCCTGGCTAGGACTTCAAGCACGATGTTGAATAAGAGTGGTGATAAAGGGCATCCTTGTCTGGTTCCCGTTCTCAAGGGAAATGCTTTCAGCTTCTCTCCATTTAGAGTGATATTGGCTGTTGGCTTTGCATAAAAAAAAAAAAAGATGCCCTTTATTATGTTGAGGAATTTTCCTTCAATTCCTATTTTGGTAAGAGTTTTTATCATAAATGGGTGTTGGACTTTGTCAAATGCCTTTTCTGCATCAATTGATAAGATCATGTGGTTTTTGTCTTTGTTTTATTTATGTGATGGATTACACTAATGGTTTTTCTGATATTAAACCAGCCTTGCATACCTGGTATAAATCCCACTTGATCAAGGTGAATTATTTTTTTGATGTGTTGTTGGATTCTATTGGCTAGAATTTTGTTGAGGATTTTTGCATCTATGTTCATGAGGGATATAGGTCTATAATTTCCTTTTTTTGTAATGTCTTTACCTGGTTTTGGTATCAGGGAGATGGTGGCTTCGTAGAATGAGTTGGGTAGTATTCCGTCATTTTCTATGCTTTGGAATACCTTCAGAAGTAGTGGTGTTAAGTCTTCTCTGATGGTTTGGTAGAACTCTTCAGTGAAGCCGTCTGGGCCAGGGCTTTTTTTTGTTGGGAGTTTTTTGATTACCGTTTCAATCTCTTTTTTTGTTATGGGTCTTTTTAGTTGTTCTACTTCTGAATGTGTTAGTTTAGGTAGGTAGTGTTTTTCCAGGAATTCATCCATTTCTTCTAGGTTTTCAAATTTGTTAGAGTACAATTTTTCATAATAATCTGAAATGATTCTTTCAATTTCAGTTGGTTCTGTTGTGATGTGGTCCTTCTTGTTTCTTATTCGGGTTATTTGTTTCCTTTCCTGTATTTCTTTAGTCAGTCTAGCCAATGGTTTATCAATTTTGTTAATTTTTTCAAAGAACCAGCTTTTGGCTTTGTTAATTCTTTCAATTGTTTTTCTGTTCCCTAATTCATTTAGTTCAGCTCTAATTTTTATTATTTGTTTTCTTCGGGTGCCTGATGGATTCTTTTGTTGCTCACTTTCTATTTGTTCAAGTTGTAGGGACAGTTCTCTGATTTTGGCTCTTTCTTCTTTTTGTATGTGTGCATTTATCGATATAAATTGGCCTCTGAGCACTGCTTTTGCTGTGTCCCAGAGGTTTTGATAGGAAGTATTTTCATTCTCGTTGCACTGTATGAATTTCCTTATTCCCTCCTTGATGTCTTCTACAACCCAGTCTTTTTTCAGGAGGGTATTGTTCATTGTCCAAGTATTTGATTTCTTTTCCCTAGTTTTTCTGTTATTGATTTCTAGTTTTATTGCCTTGTGGTCTGAGAAGATGCTTTGTAATATTTCGATGTTTTGGACTCTGCAAAGGTTTGTTTTATGACCTAATATGTGGTTTATTCTAGAGAATGTTCCATGTGCACTAGAAAAGAAAGTATATTTTGCAGCAGTTGGGTGGAGAGTTCTGTATAAGTCAATGAGGTCAAGTTGGTTGATTGTTGTAAGTAGGTCTTCCGTGTCTCTATTGAGCTTCTTACTGGATGTCCTGTCCTTCTCCAAAAGTGGTGTGTTGAAGTCTCCTACTATAAATGTGGAGGTGTCTATCTCACTTTTCAATTCTGTTAAAATTTGATTTATGTATCTTGCAGCCCTGTCATTGGGTGCATAAATATTTAATATGGTTATGTGTTCCTGATCAATTGTCCCTTTTATCATTTATTATATAGTGTCCTTCTTTATCCTTTGTGGTGGATTTAAGTCTAAAGTCTATTTTGTCAGAAATTAATATTGCTACTCCTCTTCTTTTTTGCTTATTGTTTGCTTGATATATTTTTTTCCATCCTTTGAGTTTTAGTTTGTTTGTGTCTCTAAGTCTAAGGTGTGTCTCTTGTAGGCAGCATATAGATGGATCGTGTTTCTTTATCCAGTCTGTGACTCTCTGTCTCTTTATTGGTGCATTTAGTCCATTTACATTCAGCGTAATTATAGATGAATAAGTTTTTAGTGCTGTCATTTTGATGCCTTTTTATGTGTTGTTGACAATTTCATTTTTCCACATACTTTTTTGTGCTGAGATGTTTTTCTTAGTAAATTGTGAGATCCTCATTTTCATAGTGTTTGACTTTATGTTAGTTGAGTCGTTACGTTTTTCTTGGCTTTTATCTTGAGTTATAGAGTTGTTATACCTTTTTGTGGTTACCTTATTATTTACCCCTATTTTTCTAAGTAAAAACCTAACTTGTATTGTTCTATATCACCTTGTATCACTCTCCATATGGCAGTTCAGTGCCTCCTGTATTTAGTCCCTCTTTTTGATTATTGTGATCTTTTACCTATTGACTTCCATGATTCCCTGTTATGTGTATTTTTTTTTTAATTAATCTTAATTTGTTTGTTTTTGTGATTTCCCTATTTGAGTTGATATCAGGATATTCTGTTTTGTGTCCTTATGTTGTGGTGATATCTGATGTTATTGGTTTTCTGACCAAACAATATCCTTTAGTATTTCTTGTAGCTTTGGTTTGGTTTTTGCAAATTCTCTAAACTTGTGTTTGTCTGTAAATATCTTAATTTCGCCTTCATATTTCAGAGAGAGTTTTGCTGGATATATGATCCTTGGCTGGCAGTTTTTCTCCTTCAGTGTTCTGTATATGTCGTCCCATTCCCTTCTTGCCTGCATGGTTTCTGCTGAGTAGTCTGAACTTATTCTTATTGATTCTCCCTTGAAGGAAACCTTTCTTTTCTCCCTGGCTGCTTTTAAAATTTTCTGTTTATCTTTGGTTTTGGCAAGTTTGATGATAATATGTCTTGGTGTTTTTCTTTTTGGATCAATCTTAAATGGGGTTCGATGAGCATCTTGGATAGATATCCTTTCGTCTTTCATGATGTCAGGGAAGTTTTCTGTCAGGAGTTCTTCAACTATTTTCTCTGTGTTTTCTGTCCCCCCTCCCTGTTCTGGGACTCCAATCACCCTCAGGTTATCCTTCTTGATAGAGTCCCACATGATTCTTAGGGTTTCTTCATTTTTTTTAATTCTTTTATCTGATTTTTTTTCAGCTATGTTGGTGTTGATTCCCTGGTCCTCCAGATGTCCCAGTCTGCATTCTAATTGCTCGAGTCTGCTCCTCTGACTTCCTATTGCGTTGTCTAATTCTCTAATTTTATTGTTAATCTTTTGGATTTCTACATGCTGTCTCTCTATGGATTGTTGCAACTTATTAATTTTTCCACTATGTTCTTGAATAATCTTTTTGAGTTCTTCAACAGTTTTATCAGTGTGTTCCTTGGCTTTTTCTGCAGTTTGCCTTATTTCATTTGTGATGTCTTGAAGCATTCTGTAAATCAGTTTTTTATATTCTGTATCTGTTAATTCCAGGATTGTATCTTCATTTGGGAAAGATTTTGATTCTTTTGTTTGGGGGGTTGGAGAAGCTGGCATGGTCTGCTTCTTTAAGTGGTTTGATATGGACTGCTGCCTCCGAGCCATCACTGGGAAACTAGTTTTTCCAGAAAATCCGCTAAAAAAAATGCAGTCAGATCCCTATCAGAGTTCTCCCTCTGGCTTAGGCTATTCGGATGTTAATGAAGCCGCCTGGGGAGGGTGGGGGAGGGAACAGAGAGATAGGAGAGTAGCACCTCAGAATATAGCCAGAGTTGCTTGTCTTGTTTGGAATGACTATTATATCTGCGATTTCCGCAGGGCGCGTTGCCTATTGTATGCTGGCTGTGTGGAGATTGCCCCCGGGGGGTCTGGCCAGCTGGTGTCACGGTCAGATCCTCCGCTTCCAGCCCCACGCCCAGGGTCAAGGCTCCCCTGCTGGGACGGTGCACTCTCGACTCCAAAATCAGTCACTGCCTCCCGGGGACTTCTCATCCTGCCAGCCGCGTCGCCATGCCGCCCCGAGAACCGGCTGGGCCCCCTCCCGGGGTTAGTTCAGATGAGTGGAGCAGCTCCCCGTGCTTGTGCCGTGACCGAGTGTCCCGGCTGGGATGCTGCTCTCCCCGCTCCAAGAGCAGTCTCTGCCTCCCGGGGACTTCTCCCACTGGCTGCGTTGCCACGCCACCTGCTCGAACCAGCTGGGCCCCCTCCCGGGGTTAGTTCAGGGGGTGGAGCAGCTCTCTGTGCTTGTGCCGTACCTGACTGGTACGCTGGCTCCAGGCTCTGAAAACAATCACTGTTTCCCCGTATTAGTTTGTTCTCTGTCTCTAAATCTGTGTTTGTTGTTCAGGGTTCGTAGATTGTTATGTATGTGATCGATTCACTTGTTTTTCCGTGTCTTTGTTGCAAGAGGGATCCGAGGTAGCGTCTGCCTAGTCTGCCATCTTCTACAGTTTTTTTTTTTTTATGGCAATTTCCCTGTTCTACAATGAATCAGTTTAGATCATTTCAGTTTGGAAAATTGAATAAGAACAGAGATATATTGTCATTTTATAAATGACAATTCTGAATACTTGCCCATTTCTATAGAATACTCTCAAGAAAGAATTTTTTTTGTCTATTTTGAAGAAAAGCATGACATTTTAAGATTAAATTGTTAGTTTTACATGACTCAATCAATCCTCTGTCCTCCGCAGAACTGAACTTGACCCTAGGTGAATTTTTAATGGCTGTACTTAGACATTTGTTGGTCTTGCTGTATATCTTACACCTACCATATTTATTGAGGTTGTGACATGAAGAGGTGAAGAAAAGGCACTTATCTATGCAAAAATAAGAGGCTGCAGAAAATATCCTATCAATTCAAGTTCCAGTGTTAGAGATCTCCCAGGCCCTCAAGTGATTCCTTGCTATAAATAGTATGAAAAGCTAAATAACAGGGCTTATTATAATCTATCATTACAATCATAGTAACAACACACCATCCTCTATTATAAAAAAGTGAAATTTTTAATAAGTTAAAACTTAGAAAGGAGGTTTAAAAAGAAATATATGAAGAGTAGAAGAAGTTGAAAATAACCATTTCAAGACAGCATAATTCACTGTTTTCACATTTTCATTGTCCTACCTTCTATTAAACCCTGCTGGTGCAGTGGTTAAGTGCTACAGTTCATAACCAAAAGTTGGGCAGTGCAAATCCACCAAGTGCTCCTTGGAAACTCTATGGGGCAGTTCTACTCTGCCCTATAGGGTTGCCATGAGTTGGAACCGACTTGGCAGCAATGGGTTTGGTTTTTTTTTTTTTTTTTTTGGTACCTTCTTATTGTCATGGACTGTATTGTTTATTTATTTTTATCTCTAGCACATACCATATATCAAAAATGCTATAAATATTTGTTGAACAGGAAAGTGAGAAAATATACTTTTAATTTTTGTAGCTAAATTTCCTTTTTTAAAAACAGCCCCAACAATAATTGGCTATACTTCCTGTAGAGGTCCTGATACATCAATAACCTGAGTTAAGCCCCTTAAGGTATTTATGCTAAACAAACAAGAGGTTTCCTTAACTAAAGCAAAATTACTCACCTATTAATTTTGATGAATTGCTTTGTGGTCACTTTCATTAGACTTTAATTTGAACCACAGTTAGCTTTTATCCTTTTAAAAGATGAAGCAGATTCCCAAGCCATTAATTAAAGGGTCTGCCTAAAGTTGGTTACAAGACGGATGTTACAAACCCTCCACTGACGACCCAACTCAGCAAAATAGTATACTTCTGTTTTGAGAAGCAAATATTGTAACACCAATAATAAAAACTTGAGTTTCTTCCTGGAGCAGGTGGACAGGAACTCATAAAGTGCCTTCTGGTCCACTACTATAGCATCTGTTTTCTGGGATTCAACAAGGAATCACACAGTGGATATCAACAAAATAAATCCACGAATGCCTAGCCTTTTATATGAACAAGCTGTATATATTACTTACAAATTGATTAAAAAGGAATAATGTCTAAGTGATGCTCTCTACTACATCACTGTAGCTTCATCATTAAAGCAATGAAATGCAATATCTGTTCTCAATTTCCCAGACTCCTGGTGACCCACTCATCTCAAACACAATGGTAGAGCCAACTCAAAGGGGGAAAACTTCTACATCTTGGAGAACTAAGACCTCAGAAATAGCCATTAATGCTCTAGTATGCTCTTACTGTTCATCTGGCCACCTGCTTCTCAAAGCAACCCAAAAGGAATTTTCCTAGGGTGAATAAATCACCCAAACCAAAGGGTTAGAGTTTAAATTACAAAACAAAAAACACATGATCACATGCAAAGGAAGAATATTTACCTAAGACATTTCCTGCTTATGATAAAATTAAACTAAAATATTAAGCTCCTATATGATTCCATTTCTCTTAAATGGTGAAAATCAGTTTCCTCTTTGTCATCTCAGGAAGTGAGCACAATGTAGTGAAGGGCATGGGCACAGGTGTCAAACCGTCTGATCACTTACTGCTACCTGGTCACCTTGTGCATATCACTTAAACCTGCTGAGCCTTAGTTTCCTAATATGTAAAATAGTGCCTTCTTAGGGGTTGATGTGAAAATAAAAAAGATTGATCATGCAAAGTGCAAAGTGTATATTAAGTACACAGTACATTTTACCTTTTATTATTGGTTGTGGTTATTATACCAAAAAATTATATAACATTATGCCCACAGTCCACCCTTATTTGCTAGTCCTCTGTGAGAAAGGTGGCATGTCATCATCCCTATGCTAATTCAGCTGAAAGGTCTGATTCAAGTGAGAATGTGAAGGAAGATGGAGAAACAAATCAGTGTTAGGGGAATCTCTCTGTGAGGCTCATCGATTTTGTGTTATTAGATGTTTAGATCTTGTGTACATAGACACTTATATTCATTGTTACCACAGGGCCTCTGAAAGGAGGTGGCATGATCAGCATGAGAGAGAATAACCTCCTCCTAGTTCTTGTGAAGATTTGATTGAGTTCCTGGTCACAGGACAGCCAAGCAGATTTTTTATAAAGGGGTTATTGAATATTTTCTGGGCATCTCCAATTTCTTAGAACATTTAGAATTAGGTTAGAGACAAGTTTTCTGATTTGGACAGAAATCATTCTAGCACAAAGAGGAAGCAAAGAAGATAATAGGCATCAAGCATATTATTTTAGATTATCCAATAGCCTATCTGCCTTACTTCTAGCCACAGTAATTGGACAATGGGGCCGGCATACACCCAAAACAGGACAAACAGAATCCTTCCCTGCCACTGGGCTGGAGAAGCTCCCATCCTCACTGGCCATGAAGCTGAAGGGATACAAGCCCAGAGCTACCATCAGCTGTGACCACTGACAAATGAAGAAAACTGGTTTCAAGAACAAAGCTGACAAGACAAAAAATGTCAAGAGAGTTGTGGTGGTGGTGAAGTTCCTGGTTCCAATTAGCCCTACCATTCCAAAAATGAGGCTGTTCAGGTTTTGAACCCATGATCTACCCCTGCATCCTTCTAATAACTTCTCATATTGTTCTCAACACTACCACTTCTTCACCTGCCATGTAGTTTACTTGGCAGGTATCATTAAAAATACAAAGATGTGCATTTATTGAGCATCTACTATTTATTGAATATCTACTATGTGTGCACTGTCCCTAGGATATTTATATATAAATTATCTTGTGTAGACTTCACAAATACCACATATGGTGTATTGGAGAAGGAACTGAGTTACAAAGTAAGTGATTTATACACACAGCTACTAAGCGGAAGGCTAATGATTCAAACTGGCACCTGTGTAACTCTAAAGCCCATGTTTTTTAGACTAATGACAAAAATTGAATTAAGTATATTAAAAAAAAAAAAAAAAAGACAATAAACAACAACCAAACCCATTGCCATCTAGTGGATTCCAACTCATAGAGTAGAACTGCCCCATAGGGTTTACAAGGAGTGGCTGGTGGACTCAACCTGCCGACCTTTTGATTAGCAACTATCCTCTTAACTACTGCACCAGCAGGGCTCCAAAATGAGTATAACCCAAAACCAAAAACAGAACCCATTGCTGTTGAGTCAATTTTGACTCACAGCGAGCAACCCTACAGGACAGAGTAGGACTGTCCCACAGAGTTTCCAGGGCGTGGCTGGTGGATTCAAAGTACCAACCTTCCTGGTTAGCAGTCGTAGCTCTTAACCACTAGGCCACCAGGGCTCCGAATCGAGTATGAAAAGCCAGAAAAGCCGTGCTGTCTTTACTGCACTCACCAAAACTCTCCAAACCCCACAAAATATAAGATTAGAAATAAAACAATATCTTCAATGAAACTAGAATATAGTCACAAGTTGAATACAAAGAAAAAATAATATTGGCTAAATTTAGTAATATTTGGAACAAATTAAAGGGCACAGAGGTGATATACATAGCTAGTTAGTAAGAACTTAGTAAGTGGCATGGTCCTAAAAGGCTCAATTAATAATTAAGTTTCTTGGGATGACAAAGTCTAGGGATATGGACAGGACAAACACAAATGGAGGGTATTTCTATAGAAATTTATTTTTATGCCATGGGAAGCAAAAGACTACAGAACCATAAAGAGAATAGGCTAATCTGCAATCAGGTTTTGTTTGAAAATTTAACTCATTTTTCTTCAAAATTTGTTAGAACAAGGAAAAAAATTATCAGAAAGGGTGTAGACGATCTGAACAACACAATTACCAAGCCTAATCTAATTGATATATTTAGAACACATCACCCAGCAATGATGAGGCATATGTTTTACAAGCGTGTATGGAATATTTACCAAAATTCATCATATGCTGGACCATAAGGAACCCTCAAACTATTTCAATGATTGAAATAATTCAGAATATGTTTCCTAACTGCAGTGAAATTAAGCTATAAATCAGTAACAAAAATAGGCCCGAATTTTCCCAGTGGCTTGGAAATTGAATAAAAATTCTTAACAAATTATATAGAATTTCATATAGAAAGGACCCCTAAAAAAAAAGTATTGTTCCAGTGTCCTTTGAGTATGTATAACTTCATACCTAAGTTTGACAATAAAAAAAATTCAAAATGAAGGAATATAATTGACTACCTATCTAAATATAACATAATAAACCATCATAAAAACATAAGAAAACTCAAACCAACTGTGACATTGAAAATTCTCTAATTTTTATGGGATAATGTCTAAAGTAGTGCTATGATAAATTTTAATCACCTTCGATAATTACTAGAAAATAAATAATAAATAATGAATAAATATTTAATGCAAGAAATTAGAAAAGGAACAAAAAGGGAATCTATAGAAAGGTAAATAATAAAAACAAAACCAAAAAATAATTTTAAAACAAACAAAAGAAAGTAGAACAAATTAAATTGCCTTGCTGGGAGTGGGGTGTAAGGTATAAGAAAACAGAAAATTACCAGCTAACTTCTTGGATCACACAGTTCTAATAACTCTAGAAGTACAGTTCTATTCTGCATACATGGGGTTGCCATGAGTTGGATGCTACTTGACAGCAATTGTTTTGGGAAAGTATCAAGAATGAAGGAAGCCTTCTGTAGTCTCTGGGTCTTTTGTAGGACTGATACCAATATCGAAACCTGATTAAGACAACATAGGTTTGCTTGTTGTAAAGGACCAACTACATGTTGCATAAGATAGATGAGTTTAAACATAAAGACAAATAAGTTCAAAGTTAAAGGATAGAAAGAGTTATACCATACCAAAACTAATCAGAAGAAAGCTGAAGTGGCTATATAAAAAGAGGAAGTAGATTTCAGATCAAAGAGTATTATCAAGGGCAAAAAGAATTATTTGGATTAAAAATTAATCAAGGGGAAATAATCCTAAAACTTTATATGGATTATAACAGAGGCTTCAACTTACATAATCAAAAACTTATAAAAATTGCAAAGAGAAGTAATTATAGTTGAAGATTTTAATACTCCTCTTTCAATAATTGACAAAACAAATAGATGGGAATTCAGTAAGGATATAGAAGATATGGACAACTCTATCAACAAAGTGACCTAAGTGAAATTTTAGAACACTTCACACAAAAACAAAAGAATATTTATATTTTCATGTGCAAATGAAGTATTTACCAAGATATGTCATTGACTGGTTTTGGTATCAAAGTAATATTGATCTTGTAGGATAAATTGAACTTTATTCTTTCATTTACAATTTTCTGCAATATTCTTTGTATAATTATTATTTCTTTGTTAAATGTTTAGTAGAATTCAACATTGAAATCATTGTATAACATTGGGCAAATGTGCTGTAAACTTTCACCTAAAGCACAATTTGAAAAAAAAAAAAAAAAAGATAAAATACTTAGAAATAAATTTAACCAGAGACGTAAAAGACCTGTACAAAGAAAGCTACAAAACACTATTGAAAGAAAACTAGAGAGCTTCATAAAAACATACCATGCTCATGGATAGGAAGACTTAACATTGAGAAAAAGTTGATTCTACCTAAAGTAATACACATTTATAGTGCAATCATGATTCAACTACCAACAACATTCTCTAACAAGATGGAAAAACTAATCACCAATTTATGTGGAAAGGAAAGAGGCCCCAGATAAGCAAAACATTATTGGAGAAAAAGAACAAAGTAGAAGACCTCACGCTACCTGATCTCAGAACCTAGTATACAGCCATGGTAGTTCAAACAGCCTGGTACTGGTACAACAGACATGTAGCCCAATGAAACAGAATCGAGAACCTAGATGTAAATCCATCCACCAATGGTCAGCTGATCTTTGACAAAGGATCAAAGTCCATTAAATGGGGGAAAAGACAGTCTTTTTAAGAAATGTTGCTGGCAAAACTGGATGTCCATCTGTAAAAGAATGAAACAGGACCCATACCTCACACCACACACAAAAACTAACTCAAAATGGATCAAGGACCTAAACCTAAAACAATAAAGAACATGAAAGAAAAAACAGTGACAAGACTAGGGGCCTTAATACATGGCATAAATACATACAAAACCATAACTAACAACGCACAAACAGCGGAAGATGAACTAGAGTTAATTCCGACACCTAGTGACCCTATAGGATGAGCAGAACTGCCTCATAGGGTTTCCAAGGGACGGCTGGTGGTTCAAACTGCTGACCTTTTGGTTAGCAGTTGTACGTCTTAACCACTTCGTTACCAGAGCTCCAGATAACTGGGAACTCCTAAAAATAAAACACTTGTGCTCATCAAAAGATTTCACCAAAAGAGTGAAAAGAGAACCTATAAACTGAGAAAAAAAAAATTGGCTATGACATATCTGACAAGAGTCTAATCTCTAAAATATGTAGAATACTTCAACACCTAAACAACAAAAAGACAAATAATCCAATTTAAAAATGGACAAAGGATATGAACAGAGACCTCACCAAAGAAGACATTCAGGCAGCTAACAGACATATGAGGAAATGCTTACAGTCACTAGCCATTAGAGAAATGCAAATCAAAACTACCAGATACCATCTCACCAGGACATGACTGGCACTAATCAAAAAAACAGAAAATAACGAATGTTGGAGGGGTTGTGGGAGACTGGAAGTCTTATGTACTGCTGGTAGGAATGTAAACTGTTAACAACCACTACGGAAAACGATATGGCACCTCCTTTAACAGCTAGAAATAGAAATACCATAGGATGCAGCAATCCCACTCCTAGGAATACATCCTAGAGAACTAAAAGCCACGACACAAGTGGACGTATGCACTTCTAGTTTCATTGCAGAATTACTCACAATAGGAAAAAGATGGAAACAACCTAAGTGCCCATCAACAGATGAATGGATAAATTACGCTACATACATACAATGGAATACTACAATAAAGAAAAATGATGAATCTTTGAAACGTCTCACAATATGGATGAATCTAGAGGGCATTTTACTGAGTGAAATAAGTCAATCACAAAAGGAAAAATATTGTATGAGACCATTATTATAAAAACCCAAGAAAAGGTTTACAAGCAGAAAAAAAAAAAACAATCTTTGATGGTTATAAGGGAGAGGAGTGGTGGAGAGGGGAAGTCACTAGATAGCAGACAAATGTCAACTGTCATAAAGGGATAGACAACACACAATATAGGGGAAGTCAGCAAAGTGACCAAAGCAAAGTCATAGAAGTTTCCTAGACACATTCAAACACTTTAAGGGATGAAGTTACTGGGGCTGAAGGCTGGGGACCATTATCTCAGAGGGCAGGTATGTCAACTGACAGTTCATAAAGAAAATGTTCTACACCCTACTTTGGTGAGTGGTGTCTGGGGGCTTAAAAGCTTGCAAGCAGCCATCTAAGATACATATATTTGTCTCATCATTTCATGACAAAGGAGAATTAAGAAAACCAAAAACATAAGGGAAATATTAGTCCAGAGGACTAATGGGCCACTTGAACCACAGCCTCCACCAGCCCAAGCTCAGGAGAATTAGACGGTGCCAGGCTACCACCACTGCTGCTTTGACAGAGATCTCAACACAGGGTTCTGGACAGAGCAGGAGAAAAATGTACAACAAAATTCAAATTCGTGAAAAAAGACCAGAGCTGGTCTGACAGATTGGAGGAACCCCCGAGAGTATGACTCCCAGAAACCCTGCTAACTCAGAACTGAAGCCACTCTCAAAGTCCACTTTTCAGCCAAAGATTAGAGAGGCCTATAAAACAATATAGAAAACACATATAAGGAATGTGCTTCTTAGTTCAATCAAGTGTAAGATATCAAATGGCAATTCCTGCCCCAAAGCAAAGACAAGAAGGCAGGAAGGGCCAGGAAACCTGGACGAATGGACACGGAAACCAAGGGTGTAAAGGGAAAGGGGGAGAGTACTCATACATTGCAGGGATTGCAACCAATGTCACAAAACAATCGGTGTATAAATTTTTGAATGAGAAATTAATTTGTGCTGTAAACTTTCATCTAAAGAACAATAAAATTAAAAATATATATATACTAATAAATTTGAAGGCTTAACATGGAAAAAATTTAGCAAATATGAGCAGCCAAAACTGACTCATTAAACCATGTTATTGTTGTTGTGTGCCTTTGAGTCGATTCTGACTCATAGGCTGAATGCTGAATAACAAAGAGTCTCTCCCATTTTCACACTACCCTAGAAATTTAAAACCAGAATGACTTATAGTCTTGCAAGAATAAAGACTTAGTCAACACCAAACTTACAGAACATTTTTTTGCAAAACAGAAAAAGAAGAAATATTACAAAACTTGTTTAATAAGACTAATACAATCAGGATACACCAACTGGACAAGGACAGTTGAAGAAAAAATATTTATAGGCAAATCTTGTCAACATTGTTACAAAAATCCCAAACAAAAAATAATGAAGAAAATATAGAAATATAGAAAGAGATAATACATTGTCTTATTGAAAGAACACATGAAGCATATGGATTGAAAAGGTAAAGTTTTCAATTTTCCCTAAATTTATCATTTGAATTAGTGTACTTCTAGTGAAAAACCTTGTATATTTGTGCTGTAACTCAACAAGCTCCTTCTAAAACTTGCATGAAAGAGCAAAGACTTTTGAAGAGCAAGAAAGGGGACTTGATCTCTCAGATCCTAAAGTTTGTTATAAACCTGTTGCTGTTGAGTTGATTTCGACTCATAGTGACCCTATAGGACAGAGTACAACTGCCCCATAGTGTTTCCAAGGAGTGGCTGGTGGATTCAAACTGCTGACCTTTTGGTTAGCAGTCAAACTCTTAACCACTATACCACCAGGGTTTCCATATACATATATAATCTACCGGGTCCTCCTTGGAAACTCTATCGGGCAGTTCTACTCTGTCCTATAGGGTTGCTATGAGTCGGAATAGACTCGACAGCAGCGAGTTTATATGTGTGTGTGTGTGTCGCTGTTGTTGTTTGCCATTGAGTTGATTTCAACTCAGAGACCCTATAGGACAGAGTAGAACTGACCCACAGGGTTTCCTAGGCTGTAATCTTTATGGGAGCGGATCACCAGGTATTTTCTCCCATGGAGTCACTGGTGAGTTTGGATCACCAAACTTTCAGTTAGCAGCAGAGCTCTTAACCATTGCACCAACAGGTTTCTTATGTATGCTTCATGAAGATTAATTTTGACAAGCTCTTCGATTAATCCAGTGGAAATTTCATTTGGGGTAGTAAAATAATGGAATGATTTTGAGAGAATTGACATTAATGAAATGCTGTTATCCCATCCACGAACATGGAATATCTCTCCATTTATTCAGATATATTTTAAGTCTTTTAATAGATTTTTAAAATTTTCTCTGTGACAGCTTTGTGCACATTTATGTTAATTGAGTTGTTCACTATTGTAAATAGTATCTTACTATTAGACTTTCTATTTCTTGCTATTAATAAGAGGTGCCAGTGAGGTTAGGGTCTAATATTTTTCTTTGTGTATCAAGGCAGGTATTCAGCCCATGTTGTTTTTTGTTGCCATCAAGTCCATTCCAACTCATGGCAATCTTATGTGTAACAGAAAAAAATGTTGCCTAACCCTTTTTTTTTTTTTTTTTAACCCTTGCCATTTCCATGATCTTTGGTATGTTTGAGCCCCTTATTGAGGCTATTGTATCAATCTATCTCACTGAGAATTTTCTTAGTTTTTCCTGCCCCTGTACTTTACCAATCATGATGACTTTTCTAGCAAGTGGTCTTTCCTAAAGACATGTCCAAAGTAAGCAAGCAAAAGTCTTGTCATCCTTGTTTCTACAGGTGTTTTGGTTGTATTTCTTCTAGGACTAAATTGTTCTTCTGTCAGTTCATGATATATTCTATATTTTTTGCCAACACCACAATTCAAATGCATCAATTCTTCTTCTGTCTTCTTTTTTTATTGTCCGGCTTTCACATGCTGTCTTAGGCTGGGTTCTCCAGAAAAGCCAAACCAGTGAGGTGTAAGTATATAGACAGACAGAGAGAAAGAGTGATTTATCTGAAGGAAATGGCTCACGTGGTTGTAGAGGCTGGCAAGTCCCAAATCCGTGGGTCAGACGTCAGGCTGGAGGCTCCTCCTGACTCACATAGCTAAGGGGGCTGATGAACCAACATCAGCAGGCCGGAAGGCAGGCCACTGACTCACAGGTTTGGAGACAGATGAATTCAACATCAGCAGGTAAGATGGCAGGATGCTAGCTCACAGGCTGTGGAGGCTGACTGTGATGGTTAAGATTGTGTGAAATTTGATATGTGATCACCCCCATGATGGAGTCTGCTGAGTGGTACCAGCAGAGGTACAGCCTGTGGTGGCCCACTGCCTCCTCAGCTGATCACATCAAATCACTTCATGGAGGATGACTACATTGGCTGAGCCATGATTTTCAGTGTTTTGGCAGTTGTATAATGTTGTGATCACTTCTCTGTTGAAATTTGATATGTGATCACCCCCATGATGGAGTCTGCTGAGTGGTACCAGCAGAGGTACAGCCTGTGGTGGCTCACTGCCTCCTCAGCCTTCATCTCTATACCTTTCGCTGCCTACTTTCTTCCTGCTTGCCTGGCAAGGGTTGTTGGCTTGTTCTGGTTCCAGCAGCTCTCTCTTGTCTGACCTCTGCTTATTGGGACTTGAGCTATCAGCTTACCTGTCCATCTTGGGATTCATCCATCTGCACGGCCTGCAAGCAAGAGTCCTGCTTTCCAACCTACCAACCCTCAGTTTGCCAGCCTCTGCACCTATGTGAATCAGGAGAAACCTTGCAATCTTGCCTGCTGGCCTGGAATTCCTCGACCTTCACAGCCCGTGAGCAGGAGCCCTGCTGTCCAACCTGCCCATCTTGAGTTCACCAGCTTCTGCTGCTCCGTGAATTGACAAAGGCCTCTATCCTGATCCAAGGACTTGGGACATTCCAACCCCTACAATCATGTGAGGTGTTTCCTTGATATAAATTTGTCTACCCATATTCACACACTTTACTGGTTTTGCTTGTCTAGAGAATCCAGCCTAAGACACTGATGAATCCCAAGATCAGCAGCAAATATGGCAGGCCACTGGCTCAAGTCCCAAGAACTGGAGGTCAGATGATGATGAGCCAGATGCAGGAACCAGAGCAAGCAAGTGAACTATGACAGAACATCCATCTATATATATATTGGGTACAGGCCACACGCCAAAGGAAAATCCTGTTACAACTGATCAGCTGATCACATCAAATCACTTCATGGAGGATGATTACATCCCTACATAACTGCCATCTTATATCAATACATAACTGCCAAATTACATCACTACATAACTGCCAAACCACTGAGAATCATAGCCCAGCTAAGTTGACACACAACCTTAACCATCACACATGCACATGAGGCAATTGAAAAGACCGTGGCTTGGTCTGGTTCACCTTAGTCATCAAAGTGACATCTTCGTTTTTTAGAACTTTAAAGAGGTCTTTTGCAGCAGATTTACCCAGTGAGATATGTCATTTGATTTCTTGACTGCTGCTTCCATGGGCTTCTACTGTTGATTCAAGTAGAATGAAATTCTTAACAACTTCAATTTTTTCTTCGTTTATCATGATGTTGTTTATTGGTCCAATTGTGATGATTTTCATTTTCTTTATATTCAGATCTAATCCATACTGACCTTGGCCCGTACAATTTATCATATAGTTCCTTCTTTCTTCCCTGGTTTGTAATGCCACCGCTATCTTTTGACAAGTTCTCTTATATGTACGTTCTGTTAGTCTATTTATTACTGCATCAATATCATATTGTGTTATCATAGCTTATTTTTGCTTTCTGTTACGATGAGTTACTGGCCTATTCTTTTTTACCAAACCTCTCTTGTATATTCTTGGCTCTTTTTTCTTTCATATGAATTTTATAATAGCTTATCAAGTTTCATATAAAAGATTTTGCTTCTATGCACCTTGAATTTTTATCTCAATTTGGGGAGAATTACCTTTAAAATGTTGTATTGCTACACTCACAAATACCTTATATATATAAATTTCTTGTGATTTTCAGTTTCTTAATTAAAGTTTTATAATTTTCTACATAAAAGTATTATACATCTTAGGATGTTTATTCCTTGGCCATATTAAAGTTGTACCTATTATAAATGGTATTTTTAAATCACATTTTTGAATTGTTGCATATAGACATGCTATAAATTTTTATCTGTTGAACTTTTATCACAACCTCACTGATTTCTGTTATTAGTGCTAATAGTTTGAGATTCTCCATGTGAATGTTGTGTATAGCATTTGTATAATTTAAATTTGATGTCAGTTTTGTGTCTTTCCCTCCAATCTGTATAATTTTATCTCTTTTTCTTCTCTTATTTTTGTGACTTTTATTTGAACAGAAAAAATGAAGCAGACATCTTTTCCCTGATTATAAGGGGGCTATCTTTAATACTTCACCATTAATTATGATGTTTATATACATTTTTGGTAGACCTCCTTTGTCAAGTTTAGGCAGCCTCTAATATTTAATACAACCTGGTGATTAAGAGCAGAGTCTCTAGAGCTAGACTATCTGGGTTCAAATGCTCCATTATACACTAGCCACAGCACCTAGTAAAAGATATATATACAATTATTGTGTGCCTGATATGGCTTAGTTGGTATTTGTTAACACCTGATTTTGGCATAGTGTTGTTGTTGTTAGATGCTGTCAAGTTGGTTCTGACCATAGTGACCCTAAGTACAACAGAACAATACACTGCCTGGTCCTACGCCATACTCATAATTTTTCCTATGTTTGAGCCCATTGTTGCAGCCACTGTGTCAATCCATCTCACTGAGGGTCTTCCTCTTTTTTGCTGACCCTCTATTTTAGCAAGCATGATGTCCTTCTCAAGCATGGTCCCTCCTGATGACATGCCCAAAATATGTGGGATGAAGTCTTGCATTCCTCATTTCCAAGGATCATTCTGGCAGTACTTCTTCCAAGACAGTTTTTTTCGTTCTTCTGGCAGTCCATGGTACAGTCAATGTTCAGTGTTCTCCACCAACACCATAATTCAAAGGCATCAAGAAGAATTGATACCTTTGGCATAGTATATGTACAATATTGATAGATGTTACACTTGTGCTGGAAGAGAATATCTATCCTCTAAAGTTTGGGTGCAGGGTTCTATACATGTGCATTAGCCCAAGGTTTTTAATTGTGTTGCATCAACTCGTCTATATGCTAATTTTTGTCCGCTCAATCTATCAAATATGGGTTCAGGAGTACTTGATTCATTATTCAACAAATTCATTGAGTCTTATAAATGACTATTTTTCATTCCTAGAATAAACTTCATTCAGATATATGATGCTATGGCAACTTTATTGTCCTATTGCACCTGTAGCTGACTTTTCCTTGATGCATTTTTTCTGCAAGAGTTTTGTAATTCTAGATTGCAAGCTTATTTTTGTTGGAGTTTTATCTGTGGGAATTCTGGAAGACCTAGACTGTGAGAGTGCCCTTCTAAGATGTTTTAGCATTTATTTCCTCCAAGTGCCACTGTAGAATTCCTGGACTGGGCCCAATCTCATCTATCTGCCTACCTATCTACCTACCTACCTGCCTACCTACCTATCATCTATCTATCATCTATCTATCTATCTATCTATCTATCTATCTATCTATCTATCTATCTATCTATCTATCTATCTATCTATCTATCATCTATCTATCTATCATCTATCTATCTATCTATCTATCTATCTATCTATCTATCTATCTATCTATCTATCTATCTATCTATCTATCTATCTATCTATCTATCTATTATCTATCTATCATCATCTATCTATCTACCTACCTACCTACCTATCTATCATCTATCTATCTATATACACACTTATCTGTTGCAATTTGGAAACCCTGGTGGCATAGTGGTTAAGTGCTACAGCTGCTAACCAAGAGGTCGGCAGTTTGAATCCACCAGGCTCTCACTGAAACTCTACGGGGCAGTTCTACTCTGTCTTATTGGGTTGCTGTAAGTCGGAATCAACTTCATGGCAGTGGGTTCGGTTTTGGTGGGTTGCCATTGAGTTGATTCTGAACTCAGAATGACTCCGTAAGACAGAGTAGAACTGCCCCATAGGGTTTCCAAGGAGTCACTGGTGAATTTGAACTGCTGACCATTTGGTTAGCAGCCAAACTCTTAAACACCGTGCTGCCAGGTTTCGTATATATGTATATATAACATACACATATTATATGTTGTTGTTGTTGTTCTTAGGTGCTGTTGAGTCAGTTCTGACTCATAGCGGCCCTATGCACAACAGAAAGAAACACTACCCGGTCCTGTGCCATCCTTACAATCGTTGTTATGCTTGAGCTCATTGTTGCAGCCACTGTGTCAATCCACCTCGTTGAGGGTCTTCCTCTTTTCCGCTGACCCTGTACTCTGCCAAACATGATGTCCTTCTCCAGGGACTCATCCCTCCTGATAACATGTCCAAAGTATGTAAGATGCAGTCTTGCCATCCTTGCATCTAAGGAACATTCTGGTTGTACTTCTTCCAAGACAGATTTGTTCGTTCTTTTGGCAGCCCGTGGTATATTCAATATTCTTTGCCCACACCATATTTCAAAGGCGTCAACTCTTCTTCACTCTTCCTTATTCATTGTCCAGCTTTCACATGCATATGATGTGATTGAAAATACCATGGCTTGGGTCAGGCGCCCCTTAGTCTTCAGGGTGACATCTTTGCTCTTCAACACTTTGAAAAGGTCCTTTGCAGTAGATTTACCCAATGCAATGCATCTTTTGATTTCTTGACTGCTGCTTCCATGGCTGTTGACTGTGGATCCAAGTAAAATGAAATCCTTGACAACTTCAATCTTTTCTGCCTTTATCATGATGTTGCTCATTGATCCAGTTGTGAGGATTTTTGTTTTCTTTTTGTTGAGGTGTAATCCACACTGAAGGCTGTGGTCTTTGATCTTCATCAGTAAGTGCTTCAAGTCCTCTTCACTTTCAGCAAGTAAGGTTGTGTCATCTGCATAACAATGGTTCTTAATGAGTCTTCCTCCAATCCTGATGCCCAGTTCTTCTTCATATAGTCCAGCTTCTCGTATTATTTGTTCAGCATGCGGATTAAATAGGTATGGTGAAAGAATACAACCCTGATGCACACCTTTCTTGACTAAACCAATCAGTATCCCCTTGTTCTGTCTGAACAACTGCCTCTTGATCTATGTAAAGGTTCCTCATGAGCACAATTGAGTGTTCTGGAATTCACATTCTTCGCAGTGTTATCCATAGTTTGTTATGATCCACACAGTCGAATGCCTTTGCATAGTCAATAAAACACAGGTAAACATCCTTCTGGTATTCTCTACTTTCAGCGAGGATCTATCTGACATCAGCAATGATATCCCTGGTTCCACAACCTCTTCTGAAACTGGCCTGAGTTTCTGGCAGTTCCCTGTCGATATAGTGCTGCAGCCATCTTTGAAAGATCTTCAGCAAAATTTTGCTTGTATGTGATATTAATGATATTGTTCTATAATTTCCACATTCGGTTGGATCACCTTTCTTGGGAATAGGCATAAATATGGATCTCTTCCAGTCACTTGGCCAGGAAGCTGTCTTCCATATGTCATGGCATAGATGAGTAAGCACCTCCAGTGCTGCAACTGTTTGTTGAAACATCTCAATTGATATTCCATCAGTTCCTGGAGCCTTGTTTTTCCCCCAATGCCTTCAGAGCAGCTTGGACTTCCTCCTTCAGTACCATCGGTTCCTGACCATATGCCACCTCTTGAAATGGCTGAATATCGACTAATTCTTTTTGCTATAATGACTCTGTGTATTCCTTCCATCTTCTTTTGATGCTTCCTGCATCGTTTAATATTTTCCCCATGGAATCCTTCACTATTGCAACTCGAGGCTTGAATTTTTTCTTCAGTTCTTTCAGCTTGAGAAACACCGAGCATATTCTTCCCTTTTGGTTTTCAACCTCCAGCTCTTTGCACATGTCATTATAATACTTTACTTTGTCTTCTCGAGAGGCCCTTTGAAATCTTCTGTTCAGTTCTTTTACTTCATCAATTCTTCTTTTTGCTTTAGCTGCTCGACGCTCAAGAGCAAGTTTCAGGGTCTCCTCTGACATCCGTCTTGGTCTTTCCTTTGTTTCCTGTCTTTTCTGTGACCTCTTGCTTTCTTCGTGATGTCCTTGATGTCATTCCACAACTCGTCTGGTCTTCGGTCACTAGCGTTCAATGCGTCAAATCTATTCTTGAGATGGTCTCTAAATTCAGGTGGGATATACTCAAGGTCGTATTTTGGCTTTCGTGGACTTGCTCTGATTTTCTTCAGTTTCAGCTTGAACTTGCATAAGAGCAATTGATGGTCTGTTCCACAGTCACTCCCTAGCCTTGTTCTGACTGATGATATTGAGGTTTTCCATTGTCTCTTTCCACAGATGTAGTCAATTTGATTTCTGTGTGTTCCATCTGGTGAGGTCCGTGTGTATAAAAAATAGTTACCGTTTACGTTGGTGAAAGAAGGTATTTGCAATGAAGAAGTCGTTGGTCTTGCAAAATTCTATCATTTGATCTCCGGCATTGTTTCTATCCCCAAGGCCATATTTTCCAACTACTGATTCTCCTTCTTTGTTTCCAACTTTCTCATTCCAATCGCCAGTAATTATCAATGCATCTTGATTGCATGTTCAATCAATTTCAGACTGCAGCAGCTGATAAAAATCTTCTATTTCTTCATCTTTGGCCCTAGTGGTTGGTGCATAAATTTGAATAATAGTCATATTAACTGGTCTTCCTTGTAAGCATGTGGATATTATCCTATCACTGACAGCATTGTACTTCCGGATTGATCTTGAAAGGTTCTTTTTGACGATGAATGCAACACCGCTCCTCTTCGTCATTCCCAGCATAGTGGACTATATGATTGTCCAATTCAAAATGGCCAATACCAGTCCAGTTCAGCTCACTAATGCCTAGGATATTGATGTTTATGCGTTCCATTTCATTTTTGACTATTTCCAATTTTCCTAGATTCATACTTCCTACATTCCAGGTTCCAATTATTAATGGATGTTTGCAGCTGTTTCTTCTCTTTTTGAGTCATGCCCCATCAGCAAATGAAGGTCCCAAAAGCTTTACTCCATCCACGTCATTAAGGTCGACTCTACTTTGAGGAGGCAGCTCTTCCCCAGTCATCTTTTGAGTGCCTTCCAACCTGGGGGGCTTATCTTCCGGCAGTATATCAGAAAATGTCTGGCTGCTATTCATAAGGTTTTCACTGGCTAATGCTTTTCAGAAGTAGACTACTAGGTCCTTCTTCCTAGTCTGTCTTAGTTTGGCAGCTCAGCTGAAACCTGTCCTCCATGGGTGACCCTGCTGGTATCTGAATACCAGTGGCATAGCTTCCAGCATCACAGCAACACACAAGCCCCCACAGTATTACAAACTGATAGACACATGGGGGATACGTATTATATATATCATATATATACATATTATATAAAAAAATTTTTTTAGATCATATATATTTATATATATCATGGAGCCCTGATAGCATAGTGGTTAAGAGCTTATCTGCTAACCAAAAGATCAGCAGTTCAAGTCCACCAGCCACTCCTTGGAAACCCTAGGGGGCAGTTCTACTTTGTCCTATATGGACTATGAGTCAGAAATGATTCAACAGCAATGGTTTTATATATATACATACATATACATATGCATTATTGAAATATAATTCTATAATTCACATACACAATTTGTCTACTGTACAATTCAATGCTTTTAATGTTTTTTAGTATATTCACAGAATTTTGTAACCATAACCAATTTTAGAATATTTTCATCACCCTAAAATGAAACCCTTTTAACACTCCCTTCCTCAACTTAAGCAATAACCCATCTACTTTTCATCTCTGTAGATTTGCCTGTTCTAATGTTTCCTATAAATGGAATCATACAATATATGGTCATTTGTGACTGGCTTCTTTAAGGTTTTCAAGTTTCATCCATGTTATAGCATGTAACAGCACTTCATTCCTTTTTTATAGTTGAATAATGTTTCAGTGTATGAATTCACCACATTTTGTTTTTCCATTCATTCATTACCTGATGAACATTCAGACTGTTTCCACATTTTGGCCATTATGAGTAATGGTGCTATGAACATTGATGTACAAATTTTTATATGGACATATGTCTTCATTTCTTTTGGGTATATACTTAGGAGAATTGTTGGCCCATATGGTAGCTGACTCTATGTTTAGCCTTTAGAGAAACTGGCAGACCGTTTTCCAAAGCAACTTCACTATTTAACATAGCAATCTATGGGGGTTCAACTTTCCCCACATCCTTGTCAACACTTATTGTTATTTATCTTTTTTTATTTTTGCAATCCTAGTGGATGTGAAGTAGTATTTCCCTGTGGTTTGATTCATATTTCCTTGATGGTTAATGATGTTGAGCATCTTTTCTTGTACTTGCTGGCCATTTGCATATCCTCTCCAGAGAAATGTCATCTATTCAGGTCTGTTGCTCATTTTTTATTTGAGTTATTTGTTCATTATTAAGTTGTAAAAGTTCTTTATATATTTGCAATGAAAGTCTCTTTTCATGACAAATCATATATATATAATGATTTCTATAAATCATATATATATGTATATATGATTTGGAAATATCTCCTATTCTGTGAATTCTCTTTACTTTCATGATGGAATACTTTGAAACACAAAAGTTTTAAAGTTTAATGAAGTACAATTTATCTATTTTTTCTTCTGTCATTTGTGTATTTGGTGTCATATCTAGGAAGGTAATAAAGACTTACTCCTGTATTTCCTTCTAAGAGTTTTACAGTTTTAACGTTTCCATGTAGGTCTTTGATCCATTTTTAGTGTACTTTTGTATTTGATGTGAGTTACAGCTACAACTTCATTTTTTTGAATGTGGATATTAAGTTTCCCAGCATCCTTTGTTGAAAAGAATATTCTTTCATTATCAATTTGTTTTGGCACCTTTGTCAAAAATCAGTTGGCTTTAAGTGTGACTTTTTATTTCTGGATTTCAATTCTATTCCATTGACCTATATTTCTATCCTTATGGAAGTACCACACGACTTCAATTGCTATAGCTCTATAGTAAACTTTGATATCAGGAACTACGCATTTCCCAAATTTGGTTTTTGTTTTTTTTCTTCCAAAATTGTTTTGGCTATTCTGTGTTCCTTGAATTTCAATATTAATTTTATAATTTGCTTATCAATTTCTGCAAAGAAGTCACCTGGGATTATAACAGGGATTGTGTTGAATATGTAGCTCAGTTTGAGAAGTATTGCCATTGTAACAATGTAAAATCATCTTACTTATGAATATGCAGTGTATTTCCATTTATTAGGTCTTCTTTAACTTCTTTCAGCAAGGTTTTATAGTTTTCAGATTATAAATTTTACATTGTTGTTGTCGTCGTTAGGTGCCGTTGAGTCGGTTCCGACTCATAGTGACCCTATGCACAACAGAAAGAAACACTGCCCGGCCCTGCGCCATCCTTACAATTGTTGTTATGCTTGAGCTCATTGTTGCAGCCACTGTGTCAGTCCACCTCATTGAGGGTCCTCCTCTTTTCTGCTGACCCTGTACTTTGCCAAGCATGATGTCCTTCTCCAGGGACTCATCCCTCCTGACAACATGTCCAAAGTATGTAAGATGCAGTCTCGCCATCCTTGCTTCTAAGGAGCATTCTGGTTGTACTTCTTCCAAGACAGATTTGTTCATTTTTTTGGCAGTCCATGGTATATTCAATATTCTTTGCCAACACCACAATTCAAAGGTGTCAATTCTTCTTCAGTTTTCCTTATTCATTGTCCAGCTTTCAAATGCATATGATGCGATTGAAAATACCATGGCTTGGGTCAGGCGGACCTTAGTCTTCAAGGTGACATCTTTGCCCTTGAACACTTTTTTAAAGAGATCCTTTGCCGCAGATTTACCCAGTGCAACGCATCTCTTGGTTTCTTGACTGATGCTTCCATGAATGTTGATTGTAGATCCAGGTAAAATGAAATCCTTGACAATGTCAATCTTTTCTCCATTTATCATGATGTTGCTCATTGGCCCAGTTGTGAGGATTTTTGTTTTCTTTATGCTGAGGTGCAATCAATACTGAAGGCTGTGATCTTTGATCTTCATTAGTAAGTGCTTCAAGTCCTTTTCACTTTCTGTCAGTTTGTCGTACTGTGGAGGCTTGCGTGTTGCTGTGATGCTGGAAGCTATCCCACCAGTATTCAGATACCAGCAGGGTCACCCATGAAGAACAGGTTTCAGCTGAGCTTCCAGACTAAAACAGGCTAGGAAGAAGGACCTGGCAGTCTACTTCTGAAAAGCATTAGCCAGTGAAAACCTTATGAGTGGCGGCAAATTTTACATGTATTTTGTTAAATTTGTTTCTAAATATTTTATTCTTTTGATGATACTGTAAATGGAGTTGTTTTCTAATTTTAATATTGTATTGTTCATCACAGGTAAACATCTTTCTGGTATTCTCTGCTTTCAGCCAAGATTTATCGGACATCAGCAAAGATATCCCTCATCCCATGTCCTCTTCTGAATCCAGCTTGAATTTCTGGCAGTTCCCTGTCAATGTACTGCTGCAGCCACTTTTGAATGATCTTCAACAAATTTTACTTGTGTGTGATATTAATGATATTGAATACACCATGGACTGCCAAAAGAACGAGCAAGCCTGTCTTGGAAGAAGTACAGCCAGACTGCTCCTTGAAAGTGAGGACGAGGAGACTCCATCCACATAATTTGGATATGTTATCAGGGGGGACCAGTCCCTGAAGAAGAACATCATGCTTAGTAAAGGAGAGGGTCAGCAAAAAAGGGGAAGACTCATGGTGAGATGGATTAACACCAGCTGCAACAATGGGCTCAAACATAGCAACGATTGTGGGGATGGTGCAGGACTGGGCAGATTTTCTTTCTTTTGTACATGGGGTCACTATGAGTCAGTACTGACTCAACAGCACCTAACAACAACATTGTTCATCGCTAGTATATGGAAATGCTATTGTATACTGATGTATTTTCTCCAATGTTGGCAAAGTCATATACTAGTTCCAATAGTTTTTTTAGTGGATTCCTTTGAATTTTCTGTATATGAGATTATGCCATCTGCTAGTAGAGGGAGTTTTACTTCTTTCTTTCCAATCTGGATTATTTCTTTTTTTGCCTAATATGCTGGCTAATATATCTCCAGCATAATGTTGAATTGGAATTGACTTGATGGCAACGGGTTTGGTTTTGGTTTTGTAGTATCGAATAGAAGTGGTGAGAGCAGACATCCTTTTCTCAGTCGTGATCTTAAGGAGAACGCATTTAGTCTTTTGCCATTAAGTATGTTAGCCGTGAATTTTTCATAAATGTCCTTGTATCAGATCGAATAAGTTTCCTATGTTCCATGTTTGTTGAGTATTTTTATAATGAAGAGATTTTAGATTTTTCAAATGCTTTGTCTATGCCTATTGAGATGATTGTATGTCTTTGTCCTTTATTCGATTGATATGGTGTATTACATTAATTAAGCGCCAATGGTTAAGTGCTCAGCTGCTAACCAAAAGGTTGGTGGTTCAAACCTGCCCAGCAGTTCCGAGGAGAATAGACTTGGCAATCTGCTCTCATAAGGATTACATACCAGAAAACCCTGTGGGGCAGTTCTTCTCTGCCACTATGAGTCACTGTGAGTTGAAAATCAACTTGACAGCACCTAACGGCAACATGACATTAATTGATTTTATGAAGTTATGCCAGCCTTGCATTCCTGCGATAAATCACACTTTGTAATGGTGTTTAATCCTTGCTATGCATTTTTTGGATTTAGTTTTCTAGCTTCTTGAAGAGGATTTTTGCAGCAATATTCATAAGCGATACTGGTCTGTAGTTTTCTCTTGCTGTGATTTCTTTGGCTGGCTTCGATATCAAGGTAATACTGGCCTTGTAGAGTAAATTGGGAAGTGTTTTCTTCTTTTCTACTTTTGGAAGAGATTGCGCATAATTTGTATTCTTCTTGAAATGTTTACTGAAATTGACCAGTTAAGCCATTTGGGCCAGAGCTTTCTTTGTGGGAAGTTTTAAAGTTGCTAATTCAGTCTCCTATATGTCTATTCAGATTTTCTGGTTTTGATTCAGCCAGTTTTGATTGTGTTTTTTAAGGAATTGTTCCATTTCATCTAAGTTATCTAATTTGTTGGCATACAGTTATTTGTATTACTCCATTGTAAGCATTTTTATTTGTATAAATTCAGTAGTAATGCTCCCTCTTTCATTCTGATTTTAGGTATTTAATATTATCATCTCTTTGTTGTGTCCTTCACCCCCCTAGCTGCAAGTTCATCAGTTTTGTTGAATTGAATTAACTCTTGGTTACATTGATTTTTCTCTGTGGTGTTTCTATCCTTTTTTCCATTAATTTCTGTTCTAATCTTTATTATTTCCTTCCTACTTCTCACTTTAGTTTTAGTTTTCACTACTTTTTCCGTTTTGGGATCAATATTTAATATTTCATGTTCAGCTTTTAATTCCAACGCAAACAGGCAGTGTAAATTCGCCCCCAAATAAGCATAAAGTGCAGATCACTCAGCATCCACTCCCAGGCTTACTCTTCTCGTTTATTATTCCCGTCATTTCTTTGACTTAAAGATATATATTTTTTCTTTCTGGCAAACTTACTTCTGCTATTTTTTAAGCTAGCATTTCTAGATAGTATTACAGAGAGTTTATCCCTGCCAGACCAGAAGTCCCGTTCCTAACACTTGGAATTGCTGGTTAGTGAAGAATTACAGCCCCCAAATTACTGCCATCCGATAGACAGTCCTTGAGGAAGAGGAGGGACTAGACTTCTTGTGGGCAAAAAAGCATTTTCCTTATGCTTTTGTACTGTGGAAAGTAAAGTCAGATTTGAGATAGCCTCCATAGTGGAGGATGTTTGCTTTGCAGAAATGAATGGGAGATACAAACATGGAAATACGATTTAATTGCAACCAAATGGTTCAACTATTTCTTCAAGTCAGTTGTACAAAATTTTCCCATTAAAATAAGGATATCTTTCTAATAAAAGTGGCAGATTCATTAGTAGCCAGCGGTTATAATGAATTACTATTTTAGCAATCTCATTATTAATCAAGAAAAGCTAACAGAGAATGAGTCCTTTTCCTTATTATTTTTTTTTTCTGTTGCTTTTCCTCAAGTCCTTTCTAAGTTACTGAATTGACTCTTGAAAGAGTTGTGTGAACTGGTGGCTGGTGAAATGAAATCTTACTCTATCTTCCAAACTTTTACGATCCTCAAAAAAAAAAATCCCTCCTTACTGTGTATCTCATTTCTTTGTCTACAAAATATGATTAATGACACTAATCTGGGGACAATTTATAGAAAAGATGCAAAAGAGCAGAATTTGAAATGTAATTTTTGCCCCTTACGAGGGAAACTCTGTATAATAAAAGGCCACATTATTCAGATGCTGAGTTTCCGAAGTGCTTAATGTTATTGGAGCTGAGAGTGTGCTGCAGAAAGTGAAATAGTTCACTGACAAAGTCTGCCTTTTTTTTTTTTTAATTAATACTTTGGTGAGAAAGAGAGACAAACTAGATTAGATGTTTCCAAATCATAGTCACTGTTTTCACCCGTCATATTTATAAATGCTTTGCTCTAGACTCTACCTAATTATGTTTTTGGGTTCCTGTAGGTTTTTAATCTAGCTGAAATAATGAACATGCTTCCAATGCTGAATGCTAAGTAAAGCCCACTTGTTGCCCTTGGAAAAAGTCCTATTGTCATACTTGGTGGTTCCATATTTCAGTGCCCATTTTTTTTTTCTGTGTGTAGCCCAGGGTACCAGTTTGTCTGCCGAGAAGCCAAAGCTAAGCAAAGAAAAGGATGATCTCATTCAGTTTACTATTCATTACTAATAATGTCGTTAATAAAATACATGAAAAATAAACCTTAACATTAAATAACTACACTTAGTCCTATTAATTATATAAAGAGGAAAGAAGACACAGTATCTGATTTTAGAACATTGCTCACATCCAAATATCTAGAGTTACAATCTAGATGTATTTTCTTCTGATTCCTGTACTTGACAGTAGCCATATTCTTTCCAGTTTAAAACTCAGAGCTTGATAATTTAGAAGTTAGAGCCTGGTTTTCTTTATATTTAGCCCTACTCAAAACCTTCCTGTCACACTGTTACCAACTAACCCATTGCTGTTGAGTCAATTCTGACTTATAGTGACACTTATAGGACAGAGTAGAACTGCTCCACAGGGTTTCCAAAGAGCAGCTGGTGGATTTGAATTGCCAAACTTTGGGTTAGCAGCCGTAGCAAGCCGTAGCTCTTAAAAATCTTTGTAACAATTATAGTAACAAACATTACACCGAGCCCGTTTGAGGACTGAGACTGTTTTAACATATGCTTCATTCAACAAATATGTGTTAAATAAATAAAATAGCAAAATATAAGTTCATTGAAAAAATTCAAAGATATCTATCAAAGACATTGCAGCTGCCAATTCAAGTAATTATGGAAGGATAATCACAAGGAAGAAGTTTAGTTATCATTTATGGATCATTCTTGTCACAGAAAGATCCAATCTGGAGGCAATTTTTGTTTCCTAAAAGAATGAAAAAAATCAGAAGACCAAAACAGATATTCGTTTGCGTTTACATTGGTTGAAGCCATTGTTGATTTTTGGTAAAAACCATCACAAAGAAGAGAATGCTTTTTCCAACATGTTTACCACAGAGTATATTTACCTCCATGATCTGGACTCTGAACAAAGTTACATGTTAACTTTAGGGGAGAAGAAAGGTAAAAATCATCATCTGGCTCAATTATTCCATTTCCTGTCACTGAAAGCAGTTCACAACTGTAAATAAATAAATGGGAAAATATCTGATTCTCTTTTTGTCTTTTCCTAGAAGAGAAACTTTTCTGAGAAGAAATTTTGAAAACCTGAAGAAAAAAAAACTCACTGGAATTCTCTACCACCTCAAATAACAACCCACTACCGAACCAAACCTGTTGCCATCAAGTCGATTCCAACTCATAGAGACCCTATAGAACAGAGTAGAACTGCCCTATAGGGTTTCCAAGGAGCAGCGACTGATGGATTCGTACTGCTGATGTTTTGGTTAGCAGCCGAGCTCTTAACCACTGTGCCACCAGGGCTTCCAAATAACAATAACAAAACTCCATTGTTCAGGCCTTGCAAAGTCCCATACAGAAGAAATTAGACTTAGTTTCACTCTTGCCTGTTATAGAAGCAAAATGGACAGGAGGAATCAATACTCTCAGCCTCCTAAGGGCTTATGATCTATGGTCTTCCAAATTAGTAGGCTTCAAGGCTGATGTTCAGTAGAGACCTCTCTGTTCTTCATGCTGCAGTGAGATTTTACCCTCGTCAAAATCCGTGGCTTCCCTGATTGCATCCCTGCTGATTATAAACTCAGAGAATTATCAGAGCCCAGCTTTTTTTTGACAGTTTCGCCAGAGGCTATTCAATTAAGTAAAACACATACAAAAGCGAGGGCCAATGGGGGTTCTTTAGTTTTCAGTTCATTACAAGGTATTACCTTTTACTGAGCACTTGCTGTATGGTATATACTGGGCCAGTTACTGGGGTTGCAAAAGTGAACATAATTCAGTCTTTGCCTTCAAGGTGGTAACAGTCTACTGGGTAGACAAACAAGCTAATATGGCATTACAAGGAAGGTCCTAAGTGTTACAATGGTGGCTAGGACAGGGTACTTTTGGGGTAAATTGTCAGGGCATCTAATTCAGTCTTTAGGGATCAGGGAAGGTATGGAGTCAGGGAGAAGTGGCTTCTATGCTGAAAACTGGAATTAAAATAGAAACTAATGAGATAAAGGGGGGGGAATAGGTGGGGCAAAGGCTTTCAAAAGGGGCCCTGGTGGTGCAATGGTTAAAGCAAGCAACTGCTAACCAAAAGGTTAGTGGTTGGAAACCAACAGCAGCTCCATGGGAGAAAGATGTGGCCATCTGCTTCCATAGCAATTTACAGCCTTGGAAACTCCGTGGGGTTGCTATGAGTAGGGATCGACTGGAAGGCAGGGGGTTGGTTTTTTTTCTTTTTTTTGTAAAGAAAAATGATTAATATGTTTGGCTGCTCACTGAAATGTTGGAAGATAGAGGCTACCCAGAGGTACGAAAGGCCTGGCAATCTATTCTGACACCCATGGAGTCACCGCCATGAGTTGGAATTGACTAGATAGATGGCAAGAGGTTAAGGCTTTCAAAGCAATACTATTCCAAATCATTGGCTTCCTTTGTTACTTTTTTGCATGCTAATTTTTTCACATTCTCCTCCTATGTCCATAAATGGACTTAAAATATCAGCACTTAGTTTATACAAACCCAAATAAAGAGATGAGCTCACTCTCAGCCCTTAGCCACCCTGATGAGGCATATGGGCACTGAGCTTCCAGTGCTCTCCATTATGGTTTTGAAATTCACAATAAGGTCGTAGAGTTTCAGGTAAATGTTACAGCTTGTGGCACAGTTCAAAAGAAACTGGTTAAACTGGTTGAAACAGGGAGAAAGACAGGTAGGTAGTCAAAAGCAAGGCATGTGAAACACCTTCAAAAAAGGGACTCGACACATATATGTGTAGAGGAGAACTGGCAGCACCAGTGGGAAAGACATCAAGGGGGAAAAAACCCTAATAATACATAATATGGAAGTCTGGCTGCAAACAAGAGCGCAGGAGAACCCCCGAAGTGGAAAGTAAGTTTGTGAATCTTGAGACGAAGACAAGTTATTTTCTGAACCTGAATAAAATCACTCAGTACCAAAGAGTTGACAAAATGCAGTTTTGCTGCTTGAAAGTGAATAAACCTTAATATTTAGTCATCAATAAAAATCATTTTGTGGGAACATAAAACATAAAATGGAATCAGTATCAATGATGCGTCATTTTATTAGTGAATATTTCCTTTTTTATTAGTAAGTATATATTTTTAAAGCTGAAATGCTTATATATATCCTTCTTAAAAACATTTTCTATTACTTATGAGATATATATATCCTTAATTATGAATATACTTAATAGTTGGCATATCAAAGGCCAACAGTATAGAATTGCTGGCTGTGCTTTCTTGGAAAATCACAAGTCACAGCAGGATGGTCTGCCATTAATATTAAATGTTTGAAACAGCTAACGGTTAAGATGTAAGACATGAGCTTTTTTTTTTTATATAGCACTGACTTACTGCAATACTTCTTTTAGGTGATTAAAATAATCAGTAAACCATTTCAAAGAGGATCAAAATTAAAAAGGAAACTTTTACTTAAAGAGGATGGAAAGGAAAAATAAGTTGAACATGTGAATTTGGCAAATTTCCCTTCAAACTAGGTGATCATTCTACCCCTTATTATTAGCATGGAAAAGAAGCTGAACGACTCTCCTTTTGATTTAAGGAGCATCACTGATAACCTGCTGATTAGACAACCTGCTTCTTCCTAATTTATCACTTTAATGTTACACTTAGTATAAACGACTGGTCTGCAAAACACTCAAACATAATTATAAATGGTACTGACCAGCTCACAGAAGTGCTGGCGTGAGCAGCGGCACTGGTCTCTATTTATCACCATTTGTTTGATAGAGCAGCATTCATTTCATTTAACACTTGATTCCTTTCTATTATTCCTTTCCTGGGAGGGTGTCTAATCAGCATTATTTATCTCAAATTGTATTTTCTTGAAAGCTTTTAAGAAGCTCCTAACAAGGGCACAATCACTGTACTCTTTTAAGGTAACACCCGGACCCATATGACAGGGTTTGTATTCTGATTGCCCTAAAAAAAAAAAAAATTAATTATTAGGAGAAATTGTAAAGAAAGATTAACTTCACTCCTACATAGCTGCTTGCTGTGTGTGTTAAACCAAAATGGCACTTGTTAAAATGAGTGCAACTAATGGAACTCAATCAATTAATTGGATTAATCAGTAAAAAAAAAAAAAAAAAATGAAGGAAAAAAGGAAGACGCCATGGTCCAATGGTTAATATGGCAAGGAAAGACTCGCTTTCTTCGGTGAGTCCTTCAGGTTGCTAAGGATTGTAGATTATTCTCATTGCTAAATTATCCACTGCAGGAAAAGAGAAACACACCATTGCTATGTCTCTTACTGGCCAGCCCCCCAATCACTTTTTCATTGCCTCTAAAACCCAGGTACAGTAATAATCCTGCTGTGTATGATAGAAAAGATCTGAGATTCTTGAATAAAATGGCTATCTATGCAGCTTTTCCTTCTATGGTGTTATTTTCCTGCTAACGGCATGTTTCTTCATTTACTGTGAAGTTCTTAACTGCAACAGTGCTTCTTTTGCTTGCTCAGGTGGTAGTGGCAGCATAAATACTGATAAAAATCAAAGAGGTGAAATTAGGAAATGGGAATGGGAGGCATAAAAACTGGATTTTAATCCAAGTTTTGACATGGAGAAGTTGAGCAACCTGTGTAACTTCTAAAGCTCTGTTTCCTTGTCCATGTACATACCCATGTACAAATATGAAAATGTATATATGCCAGGCATTTTTCCAGCTTTTTAGATACATTAACTCACTAACTTCATATTAACATGTGATATAACCAGAAACCAAACCAAACCCCTTGCCATCGAGTTGATTCCAGCACATAGTGACCCCATAGCATAGAACAGAACTCCCATAAACTTTCCAAGGCTGTAAATCTGTACAGAAGCAGAGTGCCACATCTTTCTCTAGCACAGTGGCTGATGGTTTTGAATTGCCAACCTTGCAGTTAACAGTCAAGTGCTTAGCCACTCTGCCACCAGGGCACCCTAACATGTGATCTAGGTAATATTATTATAGATGCAGAAACTGAGGCACAGAAAAGTTAAGTAGCTTAACCAAGATTAAAAAACACATCGCCGTCTAGTCAATTTTGATTTATAGTGACCCTATAGGACTGAGTAGGACCGCCCCATAGGGTTTTCAAGGCTGTAATTTTTATGGGAGCATAGTACCAGGTCTTGTCTCCCACGGAGTGGCTCGTAGTTTTGAACCGCCAACCTTTTGGTTAGCAACCAAGCACTTTGTGCACTGCACTGCCAGGACTCCCTTAACCAAGATTACACAGCCAGTAAATGGTAGAGTTTAGATTTCAACCCAGACAGGCAGGCTCTAGGATTCATCTGACCATCAGCTACGCTGTATCACAATTTACTTAACATTTTCCTTGATATCATCTCTCATCTACAAATTTTTACTTTTTTATTTTAATAAGTCTATTTTAAAAGGAAACCTTGTGTTCCAACAATAAATGGAAAACCAGTATTATTCTCCATGAACAGTGGGCAACTATAAACACAAAAAGAAAATAAAATAAGATTATTACATTAAGCATAAGCAATAACATAGAAGTAATAATAAAGCTCAATGTCCTTAATTACAGCAGAGGAGATGGAGGAAATTTGCCCCGGATTCAGAGTGATTTTGCTGCACACCAGGAAAAGAGTCTCAGTGTTCCAATTTCCAGTCCAGGGTTCTAGTCATCACACCATTGTCCACCCTTACCCATGTCATTAGCAGCTCAGCTGCCTGCCTGTTCTCTGCCAGGCCTCTATTTACTGGAAACCCCAACTCCCCACTTCTAATCCTGATACCTATTTCTTGCTTACTTCCTATTCCACATGGCTTCCCATTTCCTCTTTCATATGCCTTCCCAAGCATTCTTTCTTTCTACTGTAAGTGGGGCTTGATCCAGAGGAGTGCTGAATTCTACAAGCAGAGTCCTCAGGGTGCCATGGAAGGACTGAGATGCCATTATAAATAACTGGAGTCCATCTTCCCCTTTGGCCCATTCCTCATCAGCCACCTCCCCTAGACACGTGCATGTATGCTCCCACATGTGTGTGCACACACGCGCAAACACCTCTATCCCACCCTCAAAGCTCACAACCATCAGGGCCCTGGGGGTTAAACATCTCTGCCTTAGCTGTGGATGGTTTCCTAGCCTCTCTTTCATCTTCTGGCTCACCTTTTCTTTCCTCTTTCTCCGCTTTTCCCTTTTCCCCTTCATAGTCTTTGTGTAATTCAGGGTGGTTATGCAGTGATGGGGAAATGGAAATATCAAGACCAGTGTGTTTGTCCCTGCCACCAAAAACTACCTCCTAAAACACAGGCGGCACTTGCCCCATGCTTTTACAAGTGCAGCAATAGATGATGTACATGGCCCTTTTCAGCTTTAAAATTACATGATTTAAAATGGGTCAGGTCAGCAATCTGCTCATCAGTAATCTTTACCAAATAATCACATAAAGACTTCAATGCAAATGGAATCATTTGGGTGATTACATTCTGGCTCGAATCTAATTAGCGGTGTTGAAACCACTGCAGCTCCTGAGCTCTCCATGGGAGCATCTGCAACTGAAATCACACCCTGGCCCCTAATGTGACTGTGAACTCCTGTGGCAACACTTAGGTAGAATGAGGGCATTTGCGTGTCTGCAGGGCAAGAAGGGAACCTGTAAAGAGGGGTTTCCATTGAATTGAATAGGCTAATGCTCTAATTAAATAGAACTCGAGAAGTTTAGAAAAATTAATTTCACGGAAACACAAATTTAATATGCAATTGCATACTTAGAAGCAGTGATGCATAGCATTTTGAAAGAGTTCTTTCTGGGAGAGGAACACTACCTCAAGCAACGATAAAGCAAGAAGCATGAAGCTTGAGGACAGCAAAGCTGCACCATAAGGACTAAAGGACTGAAGTGAAGGTGTTTCGGGAAAATTTTCATGGGTCTTGAGTTTACAGTAATAGAGTTCAGAGGCTACATAAACATGTAGGAATTGTCCTTATTCCACATACAGTGTAATGAGACATGAGATGACTATGAGCTGCCTGAATATTATACAGAGAGAGAAGGAAAGAGAAGGAGCCCTGGTGGCTCAGTAGTTAAGAACTCAGCTGCTAACCAGAAGATTGGCAATTCAAATCCACCAGGCACTCCTTAGAAACCCAATGGGGCAGTTCTACTCTGTCCTATAGGGTCAGCGTGAGTTGGAATCTACTCGATGGCAACGGATTTTTATAGCGAGAGAGAGCAAGAATCTTGAACACTTCAAAAGCCACTGTTTTATGCTCTTGGTAGTTTGGGGGAAAAAATCTCTGAGTTAAACCTTGAGAATGGGGCCACTGACTTTTAGAAATTGATACATCACACTGTGGAGTCGTTAGCTGTAGTAAGACTCAGCAACGATAGAATGTTATATATAACTGCTAAAGTGGGCCGATTTAAAATCTAATACACGAGTGAAGGGAAAAGTGGATTTCTCAATAACTTCCCCCATATTTATAGCTTCAGCCACATCCACACTACAATGGGAAATTAGAGATGAATTTTTCAATTCTTGATTAGTTGAATAAGTGTCCTTTTGGGTCTTATTGTATCAGGTTGTATTTGTACTTCGTTTTACTCTTCTATGCCAGATTAGATCAAAATGTGGTTAATATTGCCAAAGGAATTTAAAATAACCAATCTGGTTGCAAAGATACACATCCTCTCCATTCTGATATCTCCTTTCAAGGCTCCAGAATGTTATATAAAGGATCCAAATGGAGTTGTACAAACGTTGTGATCTTACCCAATCCCAAGAGGCCACTACACTGGATGAGTCTGTACTATAGCATAGTTAGGTGGAGATTAGACCTCCTGAGTCTACTTTGGCTCTTTGATAGTATATAAAAAGAGTCCAGATGTGTCTCTAACCTCTGGGGTGGGGGAAAGGTAGCTGGGGAGTGAGGCATTGGACCAGCCAAGGCTGGTCAATGCAGAGGTTCTGAGGTGGACAACCTGAGCCAGAGTCCAGAAAAAGAATGTGGCTGAAAATGAGAAGAGTCTTCAGGGCTGCCAAGAGCTGCGGTAGGACTGAATTAGCAAAGGAGAACCCTAGTTTGTGACTAAGCCAAAAGAAAGTAGTTCATCTGCTACAGACTTCAGTGGTTGGTGTCAGCAGAGTAGCTACCACAAGACAGCCAAGGGACATTGTAGAGTAGGCCAGAGGTGAACAATAACAGCACAGGGTAGCAAGTGTTTGGATCCCAAGCCTCTCTTTCCTGTCAGCATGACCACCTGTGTGTCACCATCACCCAAACGCCATTGTGAAGAAGAGGAGGATGGAGAATAAAATTTGAAGGACAAACACATTAAGTTACCTGAGTGAAATAGTTTAAACTACAAGAGATAAAAATGCTTAATTAGCATGTTTAATATCCTGTTCCCCTCTTTCAAGTCCTAGTAGGGTGATGCTTGTGAAGAAGATCAGTAAATCAATAACCTGGAAGATAAATAAACTTTATTTTCTTTATAAGAAGTCTATAAATTTCCAACCTTCTTATTTGTTTTACTCTCTTTTTTCTTTCTTTCCTTTTTTTAAAGAAGGGACTTGTGAAAAGGGGTTTCTATTGATTTGACTAGGCTAATGGCCTAATTAAATAGAGCCAGAGCAGTTTAGAAAAATAAGGTAGAACTCGGAGACTGGGTATGATTTTGTCAGGCAAATAAGATGATTCATTGACAATACAAAAGTCTCAAAGAATTTACAAAACAGCTTCAGGAACTCAGAAGTGTTTTTAGTAGGTCACAGTATATGAGGTCAATATACAAAAGCCAATTGTATACCTATATACCAGAAATGAACAATGGAATTTGCAATTTAAAAAAGAATATGATTTGTAGTAGGACCAACATAATGAAGTATCTAACAAAACATGCAGGATCTGTATGCTAAAGACTATAAAACACTAATGAAAGAAATGAAAGATCCACATAAATAGAGAGATACATCAAGTTCATGGATTGCAAGACTCAAGACTCTTGTCAGTTCTCTCCAATCTGATCTGTAGATTCAACCTAATCCTAACCAAGACCCCAACAAGCTTTTTCATAGATAACAACAAGATGATTCTAAAATTTTTTATGGAAAGACAAAGCAACTAGAAGAAACAGAATAATTCTAAAAAAGAGAGACAAAATCAGTTCACATTGCCTTATTTTAAGATTCACTATAAAGCAACAGTAATCAAAACAGTGTAGTTTTGGCAAAAAGAGAAACACATCAATCTATGAAACAGCATAGAGAGTCCAGAAAAATATTTCCATAAATACAGTCAACTGATTTTTGACAAAGGTGCAAAGACAATTAAATGGGAAAAAAAAAGTTCTTTTAACAAATGATGCTAGAACAACTAGACATTCCTATGCAGAAAAACCAACCTTGACACATACCTCACACTCAAATTCCATCATAGGCATAAATAGAAAGCATAAAACTTGTAGAAGAATGCATAGGCTAAAAGCCTATGTTATGTAGCCTTGGGGTCGATGATGAACTTTTAGAGAGTAAACCAAAAGCATAATCCATCAATGAAAAGACTGATAAATTGGATTCTATCCAAATTAAAGACTATTGCTCTGTGAAAGACACTGTTAAGAGAATGAAAAGACAAGCCACAGACAGGAAGAATATATTTGCAAATCATGTAACCATTAAAGAACTTGTAACCAGAATAATAAAGAACTCTGAAAACTCAAGTATAAGTTAAAATAAATAAACAATGGACAAAAGATTTAAACTGACACTTGACCAAAGAAGATATACAAATGGCAAATAAGCATATGAAAAGATGCTCAACATCGTTGGTCTTTAGGGAAGTACACATTAAAACCTTAATAAGATACTGCTACACACCTATTAGAATGGCTAAAATGAATAATAACAATAACCTGACAATATCAAATGCTGATGGGAATGCAAAATGGCACAGCCATGTTGGAAAACATTTTGTCATTTTCTTATAAGACTAAACACATTTACCACAAGACCCAGCAACCTTTCTTCAAAATATTTGTCTATGTGAAATGAAAACTTGTTCACATAAAAACTTGTGTATGAATTTTTATAGTGGAATTATCCATAATCACAAAAACACTGGAAATATCCAAGATGTTCTTTAACAGGTGAATGGATAAACAAACTGCAGAACATGTATACAATGGTATACTACTCAGCAATAAAAAGGAGCAAATTTTTGATTCATGCTACAACTTGGATGACTCTTTTTTTTATTGTGAAAATATAGATAGCACCATATTTGCCAATTCAACATTGTTCACATATGCAATTCAGTGAAATCAGTTATAGCAATCATGCTGTACAACCATCACCAATGTCCTTTGTCAAATTTTCCATTCTTATAAACCAAACCTCAATAAACAATAATCCCCTCCTCCTCGATTCCCCTTCCTTCCTGTCCCTGGTAGCCACTATTAAACTCTGATCTCTGTGTAGTTATTTTACATACTTTCGTATTGGTGAGGTCATAAAATAGTTGTCCTTTTGTGATTAACTTATTTCACTTAGCATATTATTTTCAAAGTTCATGCACGTTGTGGCATATATCAGGATTTCATTTTTCTTTACGTCAGGGTAATATTCCATTGTGTGTGTATACTACGTTTTGTTTATCCATTCGTCTGTTGTTTCTACCTTTTAGCTATTTTGAATAGTGCTACAATAAACACTGGTGTACATGTGTCTGCTTGTGTCACTGCTTCCAAGTCTCTTGGGTATATATCTAAGAGTGGAATTGCTGGATCGCATTGTTGCTCTGTTTAGTTTTTTGAAAGCCACCAAAATGTTCTCCACAGTAGCTGCACCAATTTGCATTCCCACCAGCTATTGGTGAGGATTCTGATTTCTCCACATCCTTCCTAAAATTTATTATTTTCAACTTTTTTTTTTTTTAAAATCTTAGCCATTCTAGTGGAAGTGAAGTGGTATCTCATTGTGGTTTTGATTTGCATCTCCCTGGCACAGTGGTTAAGGAGGCTGAATGCTAATCAAAAGGCAGCCAGTTCCAACCCACCAGCTGCTCAGCAGGAGAAAGATGTGGCAGTCTGTTTTCATGAAGATTTACAGCCTTGGAAACCCTGTGGGGTTGCTATGAGTTGAAATCAACTGGACAGCAGTGAGTGGGAATGGCTATTGATGTTGAGCATCTTTTCATGTGCTTGTTGGCCATTCAAATATCCTCTTTGCTGAAATCTCTATTCAGATCCTTTGCACATTTTTCTAAGTGAAAAAAGCTAGACTCCAAAGACAACATATTGTAGGATTCCTTGACATTCTGAAAAAGGCAAGACTAAAGGGGCAGAAAACAGCTAAAACAGCTTTGTCTTATGTTGATGTGCTGATTTGCCCTACCTGCTCTTTGTGCCTAGAGAATCTGGATCTTGAATGGGTCAAGATCTCAGGATTTACTACTGAGGGGACTTGATCTTCTGTGACCTAGTCTCTTAAAGATACACCACCCTACTACTGTCATCTTGGTTGGCATATTCCCTGGAGGCACTGTCATGGATTGAATTATGTCCCCCTAAAAATGTGTGTCTCAATTTGGCTGGGCCATGATTCCCAATATTGTGTCATTTTCCTCCATTTTGTGATTGTAATTTTATGTTAAAGAGGATTAGGGTGGGATTGTAACACCCTTACCCAGGTCACATTCTTGATCCAATGTAAAGGGAGTTTCCCTGGGGTGTGGCCTGCAGCACCTTTTACCTCTCAAGAGATAAAAAGGAAAAGGAAGCAAGCAGGAGAGGGGGGAACTTCATACCACCAAGAAAGCAGTGCTGGGAGCAGAGCACATCCTTTGGACCCAGGGTTCCTGCACAGAGAAGCTCCTAGCCCAGGGAAAGACTGATGAGAAGGACCTTCCTCCCAAGCAGACAGAGAAAGAAAGCCTTGCCCTGGAGCTGATGCCTGAATTTGGACTTCTAGGCTACTAGATTGGAAAAGGCAAAACTAACGGGGCAGAAAACAGTTAAATTTCTCTTTGTTAAAGCCATCCAGTTGTGGTATTTCTGTTACAACAGCACTAGATGACTAAGACAGGCACATATACCTTAGCCAGCCTCACTTTACTCTTTACTTAACCTCCAATTCTAAGGAAGATACCAAAACCAAGTTTTATAAAATACTTTTTTCTTATAAAGGCTAGAATCTGGATTTTTCAGTATCACCATAATCCTTTTCTTTCTTCTGGAGTACAATACATTCTACATAGGAACAGTACAAGCAGTAGACTTGTAAAACTCTCAGACAAGGGGAAAAATATCAAAGAAAAGACCAAGCGCAAAATTAATAAAGCATAAAACACTTGCACCATAAAAAAACTGGAAAAGTATCATTACTGTTGCAAATTAGTGGAAGAGTAATTATCCCCAAGATGTTCAAGTACGTGCTACATCTTGCTTACAAAGAACTGACATAACTTGATAAGGAATAAAACTGTCAGCTTTCAAAGGCTTCGGGGAATAGAGGTTTGAACATGAAACTAACTATCTGTACAAACAAGCTCCACGGCACCATAACAAAAATTGGACATTGTGGATGTTTCGGATATCTACGTGATATGAGCATTTGAATGCACAGCACAGGTGACCTTGGATTGCTTTACTGGGAGGAGCAGAAGATTAAAATTTTTCTCCCAGATACTGCCATTAGTCACTTTTTCAAAGTAGAAAAGGCCCAGGGGCTGTGTATGTCTTGGGTGCCTTACTCATTGGAGTTATGCTTTGACCTGACTAATGTAATGTAATGAAGTAGTTTCTAACCAGGTTTGTTCTTGTTCTTAGTTGCCATAGGGTTTTCAAGGCTGTGACCTTTCGGAAGCAGATCTCCAGGCCTGTCTCCTGAAGTGCCTGGAGGCGGATTTGAACACCAACCTTTCAGCTAGTAGTTGAGCATTTAATCATTTGTGCCACCGAGGGACTCCTTTTGATTAGCAGCCATACCTCTCAAGCACTGCACAACTAGGGTTCCATCCAAGTTTAAGGCTGATGAAACAAACTGAAATCAGATCATCAGAGCTTCCACTTACAGATGGTCATGGTAAGGAAGCCTGAGGAAACTCATGCTCTATGAGGCTGGTACATCCAAACCACTCACATGCCAACTTAGGCCCTGAAGAGGAGATCCTCTGGGCAACTGGGTAATTTGGTGGCCTGATAATACAGTGGAGTTTATGGCAGAATCTCATTTAAATTTAATTGTGTTGAAAAACCTTTGAGGGGGCACTGAATTTTAAAGACAGTCACATTTTGGTTCTGGCTTTTCTCAACTCCTAAGCGATTTCTTAATTCTAAATTAGGAAAGCAATTCTTCCGACTTCTACTCTAATGCAAATTGCTTGTTTATCAATTTCTACTGGCCTAAAGAACTCATAATATTACCAGGTAACACAACCTTCTCTTTCTAAAGAAACAGGTACATGAATCATGTTTCTGAAATGCACGGCATCATTTTTGTCTTCCACATTGATAGTTGGCACTAGATTTGGGCAAGTCCTAATGATACCATAAGCATATGGTTTTATAAAGTATTTTGTATTTGGACCTATCTTCCTCATTGGATTCTTCTTTTAAGAATCTGCTAAATAGAAATTATTAATATTTACTAAAGCCTTATCTTACACAATGCTTTTACCTATAGTTTCTCACTGGATTCTTTAGATACCACAGCGAAGTCTGATGGTATTTTTATTATAGATGAGGAAACCAAGGCTTTCAGAAATAATTTTCCCAAGATCCCTTGATCAATAGTAGTAAGGCTGGAATTCATATCCAGCTTAATTTATTCCAGAATTCGAGCTCTTTCCAGTATGCCAAGATGTGATATTGCCTGGAGTCCGTTCTGTGCAAGGACAGAGGTGACATCAGGCCTAAGCCGTCTTGCCCCCCAAACCATATGAGAACCAGTAGTCTCAATGGCTAGTGAGGCCCCATTTGCTGATGTTAAAATACAACAGGATGAGCTGGTATGAAGGAAAGATGATGAATTTCACTTTGGACATACAGAATTTCAAGTGTCTGTGGACTACTAAAGAGGAGATGGTCAGTTGACATTATACGTAGGGGTCTAGGATGCTTGAGAGAAATCTGGGCAGAAGACAAAGAGTTTGGGAAACCCTAGTTATAAATGGTCATTAAAGCCGTTGGAATGGAAGAGACCTCTCTGAACAAGGCTGTACCTGTAACTTCAATTGCTGACATGACTGTGTTCAGTCAACATATGTTCAGATGAAAAGAAAATTCTGCTTACATTTTGCTTATAAATATTTTCTATTAATAGTTACCACTATTAACTAATAGTGATAACTATTCTCCTATGAAAGAAAATACAAGGAGTGGAATGCTGTATTCTTGAAGTACTACCCAGTGAATAACAAAAAATTTTTTTTTGCAGTGTGCTACATGTTACATAGTGATAAAACATGACATTTAGACTTAAGCACTTTAAATGGTCCCCAGGGCCGTGTTCAGGGCACAGAACAGCTGTAAGTGTAATTAAATAAAGCTAATTTAAATAAATTAGATTTACCAGAAAATCAAAGTTTGCATTCATAGAAGTTTTTTACACAAGAAGTTGCCAATGCTGTTTTTTCAAGCTGCCTATTTTGGAAAATGCAGTGCTCTGGGACAAGGGATACATTTTACAGTAGTAAAAACGGAAAGTTTTTTCTACAATTTCATATTGAAGGCATAATTTTACTGATATTTTACACAGATGAATTGCAAGAGAATGTTGGCAATATAGTTGTCATTGATGGCACCAAGAAAGAAAGTGAAATAGAATAAAAATATGTTTCTTTTACTATATATATTTTATGTACAACACATGTATCTTGGAAACCTTATTCCTCCTTTTGGTAGAAGCCATCTCCTGAACACACTTCCACAACAGTATTTATAAGAGTATCTATATTCAAGAAATTGCTCACTTGTTATATTTGTACCTGGGCTTGAGGGGGGATGTTGCTTTAGCAAAGCTAAGAATTTTTAGAGAAAAGTGAGCATATAACAAGCTTTAATGCTCCTGACTGCAAGGCTGTTATAGCGCAATCATCAAGGGCTGTGAAATTGTTTTCATCAAAAAACTATAAGGAATGTTTCTGGGAACCAAGGTGAATTAAGGTTTGACCTTTTTAAATATTGTCTTTCTTGACACTCTCTCTCATAGATGCTTGTTTTCAAGTTTCAGGAATGAGGTGCATTGATCCTGTTTTTGGAGATCAGTCACAGGGGTAAACAGAAGGCTCTGTGATTTATGACCAAACCTACCGATAGAAGTACAACATGCATAGGTTGAGAACTGTTTTCAGGAACCAGGGATTCAAACATCACAGGGAAAATGGCTCTATTCAGTCACCATTTCTGAAACGAAAGTAATGGCAATTTTAAATTGATTAGAGCTCAAATAAAGAAACTTAATATCTAGCCAATCCATAATAAACAGACTCTTTCTGCTCTTATGTATGACTAATCGTCTTGCTTTGTCTCTTTTCTTTCTAAGATGAGCTTATTGCAATTGTTTAAAAAATACACTTACCTCTGAAGATGGAGAAACACTTTCAGGCTTTTTAACTTAATCCTGTTCTAGAACCAATGGTCACGGGAAAATGTAAGCAACAAAAGAGCTTTAAGAAAAATTTTCTAAACAGTCAAATGAATTATCATCCACAGGGTGATTTCATAGTCACCATGAGAAAAGACAATATCATGTGCCACATTTTTTTTAGTCAAATTAAGTGTCAGGGATATAAAATAAAGCAAATGCAGGAATTACATACATTAATCAAAACACACTTATTCCTTAATGTAATTCATCCAAATTGAGCTTTATAAAATTTCTTTATTTTAGAAAGCATATATCGTACTGACTGAAGGATTATATCCTGGTATGTCAGAAAGCTAGGTGCTTTATTTGATTTGAATAAAATTACATGTACATATATTTTTTCTTAATCTGAGCACTTGATTTGTATTAAAGATGTTTTTGAAAGCTCAGAATTATTTGATTAGTTTTTACTTTGTTTTTCATCAGAACATAAAGTATAGCAACAATTTTGCTACTTATCTCAAATTCCTCTTAACCTAAACAGAAATCCAATTTCATTTTTCCCCTAAGACAGTCCCCAACATTCTTCTCATTCTCTCCTGAGTTGTAATTTGACCACAAAGCCAAATGGGAGGAATATCCTTTATCCATATCCCTTTGCGTTCAGAGGTAATTGTGTTTCTCCAGTGTTATTTGTAACAAGAGCTTCTGGTAAAATGTCCTTATAGAATAAATCTGTTTACTATTGACTATGAGATATATAATAGTAATAATTTCACATTCCCAGTGCGAAGATATTTGGGCCCATACTTTATTGGACATGTTCAGCTTAGTTTGCATATAGCAAAGCCCAGTGACTATGATAGATCTTATGGATGTAATACTGTATCTTTTGAGAGATTTAATGACAGTTTCATTGATTATCTACAACTTACCCATATGTCGTGGCAAACAGATCAATAGGCTTCAAAGTCAGCATTTGAAAGTTTTTTAAATGGTGTAATCAATGCATCAATTCCAACTATGATCCACATCTAAAATATGTATTTCTTCCCTTCTCTAAATAGCCACTACTTTTACAACCACATATATACACTGCTTAACATAAACCAATTTATATCTAATTTAGAAGCAAACCATTTATTTTTCTTCCTAAACAACAAAGCCTTTTTAAGGTATTTTTTGCTGTTGTTCTGTTTTTGTTATAATTGCACCGAATGACCCTATCTGGAAAATATGCTTGAAATAGTGTACCTCATCTGGTTAACTTAGTTAAGTCCTGTTAAAGCAATGTTATTGGACTCAGGCTCCATCGATACATAGTTCAACCAGCTTTGCATTATGAAAAACAGCATCACAGGAATTTCATTTCCAATAATTGGCTAAAGAGATACCTAGCTCAGTTCTCCCACAGAGAAAATACAGTTAACAGTTCTGCATGAAGTTTTTTAAATGTCTTAAATGCACTGGTTTGCTGGCAAGAAAGTAAGAAATGCTCAGGCCAAAGAGTCTGTGGGATGGTTGGAACACCTTTTTGTAGCTGGTTTTGCCTTGTGATACTTTTCAGAGGATAAATGTGGCACTTTGATTTTCTAACAGACAAAGCCCAGGGACCACACAACGCATCAGGTCCCATAGGAAATTTCTTCCTTTAAAGCTGTAAGAGTAAACCAGAAATAATCTATCCCTTGCGAGAATTCTCCCAAAGAATAAACTTATCTCTAACCATGTTGTTAAACCAGGTGTGGGGAAAATAACCACTGATCACTTGGAAGTAAAAAACGACCATTATGAATATTTACAGCAAGATTTTAATGCCTTGGAATCCCAAAATATCTCAAGCAAAATGTAATTTAAAATGGTCTTGAACAGTGGTATCCTGAGACTACTAGAAAAATCAGTAGCTAATTCTCTTGAGAAGAATTTAGCTTCATTCCAAAAAGCACTATTGCTTAGCCACAACACACCATACAATTTTTTACAGTTGATGTTAATTTTCATTAAGTGAGAGTCTCTTTAGATTTCTTGGTATTCATGCCATATCAATGGTTACCTATTTTTAATATCAACCTAATTTGAACCAGTATCTGCTTTGATATCCTAAAGGCCCTGGTGGCACAGTGGTTAAGCATTTGGCTGCTAACCAGAAGGTCGGCAGTTTGAATCCAGCAGCTGCTCCTTGGAAACCCTATGGGGCAGTTCTACTCTGTTCTATGGGTCACTATGAGTCAAAATCGACTCAATGGCAGTGGGTTTGGTTTTTTTATACCACAGCAAATGTTAAGTATTTTAACTATAATTCTGATGTCAGTCCTCAAACAATTCTCCAAAACAAAATTCCAAGGAAAATGAGCATCTTGTAGTAAAAAAATAACCAAACACCTATGGAAATAACATGAACATAAAAGAAATGGCAGAAACAAAAGAAACAGAAATAAATCTGCACATACTTCAGATACTGTAAGATCAAATTCAGACCATTAAAAACTATGTTAAATATGTTTATGAAATAAGATAAAAGCTTAAAAATATATGCATAGAAAAAGAAATGATAAAGACTGCCCAAGCAAAATTAGAAAAAAAAAAAAAAACCAAAGAAAGTGAAAATACAATAATTAATTCCAATAGCATATTAAAAGGGTCATATACCATGACCAAGTAGGATTTATTCCAGGAACTCAGGGATGGTTCAACATTAGAAAATCAATCAACATAATAAACCACATCAATAGAACAAAGGAAAAGAACCACATGATCATCTCTATGGAGAAAGAAAAAGCATCTGATAAATCCAATTACCTTTTCTTGATTAAAACACTAAAGAATATAGAAATAGAAGAGAAATTCTTCAATATGATGCAGGGGATATATGAAAAGCCAACAGTCAATGTTATACTTAGTGGAGAAAGACTGAAAGCTTTCCTCTGGAAATCAGAAATAAGACAAGGGTGCTTGCTCTCACCACTTCTATTCAATATTATATTAGAAGTCCTAGCCAGAGCAATAAGATAAGAGAAAGAAATAAAAGGCATCCAGATTGGAAAAGAAGTAAAATTTTCTCTCTTCATGGATGATATGATCCCATATATAGAAACTCCCAAAGAGTACACAAGAAAATTTCTAGAATTAATAGAGGAATTTAGAAAAGTTACGGGGTACAAGGGCAACAAACAAAAATCAGTTGGGTTTCTATACGACACCAAAAAAAACCCAAACCCACTGGCTTTGAGTAGATTCCAACTCAAAGCGACCCTATAGGACAGAGTAGAACTGCCCCATAGAGTTTCCAAGGAGCAGCTGGCGGATTTGAATTGCCAACTTTTTGGTTAGAAGCCATAGCTTGCTGTAGCTCTTGACAGCTGTGCCACCAGGGCTCCTTCTATACACCAGCAATGAGAAATCTGAAAGGGAAATTATTGCATTTACAATAGCATCTAAGAGAATAAAATACTTAGGAATAAATCTAACCAGGGACGTGAAGGATTTATACAATGAAAACCATAAAATAAATCACTGCTGAAAGAGATTAAAGAAGACTTAAATAAATGGAAAGATGTTCCATGTTTGTGGATCGGAAGACTTAATATTGTTAAGATTTCAATAGTTGCCAAAGCAATCTATAGATTCAATGCAACCCCAATCAAAATTCTAACAGCCTTCTTTACAGAAATAGAAAAACCAATCCTCAACTTTATATGGAATGCAAGAGGCCCCAAATAGCTAAAGCAATGTTGAAAGAGAAGAACAAAGAACAAAGAGAAGAACATTTCCTGATTTTAAAACATATTATACAGCTACAGTAATCAAAACAGCATGGTAGTACTATAACAATAGGCACAAAGACCAACAGGATAGAATTTAGAGCCCAGAAATAAGCCCACACATCTATGGCCAACTGATTTTTGAGAAGGGAGTTAAGTCCTTTTGATGGGAAAAGAAGAGTTTCTTCAATAAATGATGTTGGGAGTACTGGATTTCCACATCAGAAAAATGAAACAGGATAGATGCATTACATCACACACAAAAACAAATTTAAAATGGATTAAAGACCTAAATGTGCAAACTAAAGCCATAAAATTCTTGGAAGAAAAAGCAAGGGCAAAGCTATCAGGCTCAGCTTTCAACAATGGGTTATCTAATACAATAACAAAAGCACAAACAGCAAAAGACAAAGTAAATAAATGGAACATCATAAAAATTAAAAACTTCTGTTCATCGAAAGACTTTACCAAAAAAGTGAAAAGACAAGCTACCAACTAAGAGAATGTCTTCAGAAAGCATACATCCAACAAGAATCTAATAACCAAAATACATACAAAACTTCAACAACTTGACAACAAAAAGACAAATAACCCAATCATAAAATGGGCAAAGGACGTGAATAGACATTTCACCAAAGAGGATATTCAAATGGCCACCAAACACATGAAAAGATGCTCTGAGTCATTAGCCATCAGAGAGATACAGATAAAAACCACAATGAGATATCAGTTTACTCCCACTACGATGGCTAAGATTAAAAAAAAAAGAAGAAAATAACAATTTTTGATGAGGATGTGGAGAAACTGGAACATTTATCCATTGCGGGAAGGGATGCAAAATGATACAGCCATTATGGAAAAAAGTGTGGCAGTTCCTCAAAAAAACAAAAATTGAACTACCATATGACTCAGCAATTCCACTCCTAGGTATATACCTGAAAGACTTGAAAGCAGAGACTCAGAGACTTGTACACCAAAGTTCATTGCAGAATTTCAAATTCACAATAATCAAAAGGTGGAAATACCCTAAATACCCATCAACAGATGAATGGATAAACAAAATGTGGTACTTACATATAATGAAATACTACTCAGGCATTAGGAGAAATGAAATGTTGATGCAGGCTACATTATGGATGGAGCTGGAAGACATGATGCCGAGTGAAATAAGTCAGTCACTAAAAGACAAGTATTGTATGACTTCACTTATATGAAGAGACAAGAAAAGGCAAATGTACAGAGAACAAAGTTTATTAGTGGTTACCGGGGGTGGGAGAGAGGGGGAAAGGGGGATTAACAGTGATGGAAATACCATGTCGATTAAGGGTAGAGTTGTTCAGCCAATTATTGCACTTGCTGTCAATAAGTTGTACATTTGTAAAAAGCTGAATTGGCAAAAGTTGTTTGATACACACATTTACAACAACAACAACAACAAAAAAGAGTGGCTGCTGAGTCCACTTATGTACAACCAAACACCTCATGGGATTTGGTTCCTTGGTTTGGAGGTTTGGGGTCCTGGTTTCATTGGATATCCTAGTTAATTGGCCTACGAATATGTTTAGTGCTTCTGTTCTACCTCCTAGTTCAATCCGTAGTGCCTGGGGCCTTAAAGGCTTGCAAGTGTCCATCCAAGGCACAACAATTGGTCTCTCTTCACGTGGAAAAACAGATGAAGAAGGAGAGTCAGAAATAGGAGGAAGATGTGGAATGTACGGCTAATTCCCTCCGTGAACAACTTCCTCCTTTGCCATGAGATCAGAAGAACTAGATGGTGCCCAGCTACCGTTACTGAACACTTTGATCACAGATTCCATAAAAGAATACTACTGATCAAAAGGGAGAAAATATACAACAGAATTTCAAAGTCTCATGGACTCCAGGCTTCCTGGAGCCCTAAAGTTTGGATGAACCCCTCAAACTATTGTCCTGAGATAATATTTAAACTTTAAACCAAAAATTTTCCCTGAGCTCTTCTTAAAACCAAGTAATATTTTAGCTTAACTAGTAAAAAAAATGCCTGCCTTGAGCATTATGCTGTTTTAAGAGCTATCTATATAGGATCAAATTGACAACAGCAACTCAAAAGGTTATATAAGAACCTCAAGGGGCAATGAATTTATGTTAATGGGGGAAGGACAATTCAGAAAAGGAGGGTGAGAATGGTTGCACAATTCAAAGAATGTGATCAATGTTTCTAAATGGTAAATGTAGAAATTGATGAATTGGTGTATGTTTTGTTGTGTATATCCTCAACAACAACAAAATAAATAAATTTATATATAAAAAGCACAATTGTTAAAATGAAAAACACTATGGGCAATTTAATAACAGATTAAACACAACAAAATAGAGAACTAGAAGGCTGCAAGTTAGATGAAGAAATTATCCAGAATTCAGCACAGACATGTTAAAAAAACCAACCAAACCCATTGTCATCAAGTAGATTCTGACTCATAGCGACCCTATAGGACAGAGTAAAACTGCCTCATAAAGTTTCCAAGGAGTGCCTGGTGGATTCGAACTGCTGACCTTTTGGTTAGTAGCCATAGCTCTTAATCTCTATGCCACCAGGGTTTCCCGGAGATATAAAGAGACGGAAAATATGAAAGAAAATCAAAAGATATGGAGGCTAGAGTGAAAAGCAGAGAAGACTATCAAATATAAAGCTGGTTTGTCTAAAGATCAATAAAATAAAAATAATTCTAGCAACATTTGTCAGGGGAAAAGAAGGCAAAAGCATACAATAACAACACTTCTTAAGGGAAAATAAGTGTGTTCTGCAGAGATCTAAAAGGTAATAATTGGATATTATGGGAATTTTATGACAAAAATTTGAAAACTTAATTGAAAAAAAGACAAACTCCTTAAAATATAAAATTTATGTAAACAGGCTTATGAGGAAAGTAAAGAAAGTGAGATCAGAGTCAAAATATTTTCCACCAAGTAAAATTTAGTCTCAGTGTCTCCACTGGCAATTTTATCAAACATTCAATAAACAAGTAATTTCAGCTGTAAACGAGCTATTCCAGATTGTAGGAAAAAAGGGGGGAGGGGCCGTCCTCACCGCATTTCAGGAAGCTAAAACAGCCGTAACTCCAAAACCTGACGATGACAATGTGAAAAAATCACCGCAAACTGGGAGCAGATAAATGTAACACATGCAACTGGCAAAAGAATATAAAAAGAATTTCTACAAATCATTAAGCAAAATGTACTTGCTTAAGAAAATGGACTATCTCTGGTTGTCCCACAAGGGCAGGAGTAGATGTTGAGACTGATGATACCACACACCGACTGCGTGTGTATGAAGGGAATTACCACACATGTGTTGAGGCTTTCTGGGGAGAGCAGGGCAACCACCCGATCCAGTCTGAGAATGGATTCAGCAAAGGGAGGTGTGAGTGATTCGAGTTTTTATTGTGCTTTGGGATTGAGGCTGGGGTGACAGCTCCTAGAATGAGCAGACTAGGGCTTGCATGATTTGAATTTCCTGCTGGTGCCAAGGGAGAGAGTGGGTAGACTCTCTTGCCCAGATATGTGGCAAGAGGGAAAGAGGGAGGGGTAAGGCTTGGAAGCTGTCAGCTGTCAAACATGGAAAATGGAGTCAGATTCTTTACTACATTCTCAAAATATGGGAATAGGCACTTCATAAAAGAGAAAACCTGAATGGCCAACAATATATAAAAATATCATCAACTTGATTAGTTATCATGGAAGTACAAACTAAAACCAAATGAAATGGCATCACATGTCCACTTCAAATGACTGTAAAAAATTAGTCTTACCAAGTCAAATGTTGGTGAGAAAAATATAAAACAGTTGGAGCTCTTACCCCTATTGCTAATGGGAGTAAAAAGTGGTATACCCACTTTGGAAATTCACTTCATTATTCTTCAGACTGTATACGTACAGTTTATGTACACTTGGTGGCATAGTGGTTAAGAGGTCTTCTGCTAACCAAAAGGTTGGCAGTTCATATCCACCAGCTGCTCCTTGGAAACACATATGGGGCAGTCCTACTGTGTCCTATAGGGTCACTAGGAATCTGAACCGACTGGACAGCAATGGGTTTTTTGTTTTGTTTTGTTTTTGTTTGTATATATACAATATATTTCACAATGAAAAAGCCTTCAAGAGATTTTTTTTTTTTAATTTCACTGGAACATACATTGGCATCTTAACCTCAACTACCATCCAATTTGTAAATGTGCCTTCTAAATTAAAAGGAAAATCTAATAGAATGCTTGGGTATTATAGACAGGGCCAGATTACCCAATAAGCAAGGTCCAAAACCACAAGGGCTTAAAATTCTTACCTACTAGTCTGTAGTGCAGAATTTCACGTGGTGAAAACCAGTTGAAATTGTGCGCTACAGATCAGTAAGTAAGCACAGTTAAGCCCGTGTGTACCTTGCTTACTGTAAACTGGAGCATAGAGCGTTTACAGGTTAATCTGCCCCTGGTTATAGAGATAGCGTATAGCCACTGTAGCCTGATAATACCTAAAGATTTTTATCTAACAAGGCATCCTCATGAAAAAAAAGGAGAGCAAATCTGAAGAACATACCGAAAGAAAAGAACAAAACCTTATGAAGGCACATGAGACAAATTTGTATCAATTGAACCTTTGTGTTTTCATATCAGAGTAAGCACTGCAATGATGTCACGGTACAGGCCGTTTCCCAGCACCCCTTGAAATTAGTTGTAGCCATATGAATGAGTTCTAGCTAAGGGAAGGGGGGGCTGGGGCGGGGTAGAAGATATGCAGCCATTTCAGGACTGGCCCTTTTTGTTTTTATAAGGCTTTTATAACATTCTCTGCACATGCTTTACTGTCTCTTTCTCCCTCTGCCAAACAGATGTCAAAGAATCCAGCAAAGAACTCTGAGGCCCTCAAGATTTCAAGATGCACCCTCTTTGGTGACCTCACAGGGAGGAAATGGAGAAAATAAACACCTGAATCACACTGTTTTTCAAACCGCTTTTTCCTCAATATGTAACGTGTCATTTTTCTCTTGTTGCTTTCAAAATTTTCCTCTTTTACTTTCATTTTAACACACATGAGATCCTATAATGTGTCTTGATGTTTTTTTGTTTTTGTTTTTAAGGTTATCCTGTTCGGTGCTTGCTCAGCTTCTTGGATCTGTAGATTTATGTCTTTTGCCAATTGGGTGAAGTTTTAAGCCATTCTTTTTTTTGGATACTTTTCATCTCTGCTTTATTTCTTTCCTCTTTGGGAACTCTGATGACATATATGTTAGATTTCTAAGGCTCTGTTATTTTTACTTATTATTCTATTTTCTCTGTATTCAGATTGGGTGATTTTTATCGTCCTGTCTTCATTGATTCTTTTCTGTGTCACCTCCATTCTGTTCTTGAGCCATCTATAGGGTTTTTTGTTTCAGTTATTGTATTTTTCTGTTCTAAACTTTCCATTTGGTTCTTGTTTATGTCTTTCATTTCTTTGCTAAAACTTTCTATTTCTCACTTTTTAAGGGTATGTTCATAATTGCTCATTGAAGTATTTTTATGATGGCTGCAATATTTTTCACATAATTATAACATACTTGTCATCTCATCGCTGGTATCTATTTACTTTTTTTCCAATGAAGTAGAGATTTTCCTGGTTCTTGGTATGATCAGTGAGGTTCCACTGTTTTTGAACCTGGATATTTTAGGCATTATGTTATGCCTCTCAGTCTTATTTAAACCTTTTGCTGGCTTTCTCTAACATTGCTTCAGCAAGGAGAAGGTCAAGATGCCTCGTTACTGCCAGATGGGCATAGAAATAAGGTTTCCCTATTGACAGTTCGAATCCGCCAGGCGCTCCTTGGAAACTCTATGGGGCAGTTCTACTCTGTCCTACAGGGTCGCTATGAGTCGGAATCGACTCAACGACACTGGGTTTGGTTTGGTTTTGGTTTTTATTGACTACTGTTGACACCTAAATCACTCTTGGTATAATACAAAGTAAAATTTTGAGTAATACTTCCAGGAAAGGTAAAAGTATTCTTTTTTTTTTTTTCTAATTGTTCTTTAGGCAAAGGTTTACAGAGCAAATTAGTTTCTCATGGAACAAAATACACATATTGTTTTGTGACATTGGTTGCCAACCACGTGACCTGTCAATACTCCTCCATTCTCGACCTTGGGTTCCCCATTTCTATTTGTCTAGCTTTTCTGTCCCCTTCTTGTCCTTGTCCCTGGGCCGTGTACCCATTTAGTTTCATATACGTGGTTGATCTACATGTATTCTTGTTTGTTTTATAGGCCTGTCTAATCTTTGGCTGAAGGGTGAACCTCAGGAATGACTTCAGTACTGACTTAAAAGGGTTTCCAGGGGCCATACTCTTGGTGTTTCTCCAGTCCCTGTCAGACCAGTAAGGCTGGCCTTTTTTTATGGTTTTGAGTTTTGTTCTACATTTTTCTCCAGCTCTGTCAAGGACCTTCTCTTGGGATCAGAGCACTTGGTGGTGGTAGCCGGGCACCATCTAGTTGTGCTGGACTCAGTCTGGTGGAGGCTGTGGAGGTTGTGAACCATTAGTCCTTTGGACTAATCTTTCCCTTGTGTCTTTGGTATTCTTCATTCTTCCTTTCTCCAGACAACGTGGGACCAATAGACCTATCTTAGATGGCCATTCACAAGCTTTTAAGACCCCAGACGCTTTTCACCACAATACAATATAGAACATTTTCTTTATAAACTGTGTTATGCCAATTGAGCTAGATGTTCCCTGAGACCATGGTACCCATCCCTCATCCACTAACTCCATCCATCAGGGAGTTTGGATGTGTCTATGAAGCTTCTATGAGTTTGCCTTGGTCAAGTTGTGCTGGTTTCCCCAGTATTGTGTACTGTCTTACCCTTCACCAAAGTTACTACTGATCTATTGTCTAATTAGTGTTTTTTTCTCTCCCCACCACTCCGCTTTCTCATAACATCAAAGATTGTCTCTTTCTGTGTGTAAACCTTTTCATGAATTTTTATGAGTGGTATGATATTATGATACAGTATTTGACCTTTTGTGATTGACTTATTTCACTCAGCATAATGCCCTCCAGATTCGTCCATGTTGAGAGATGTTTTGCAGATTCATTATTGTTCTTTATCATTGCATAGTATTCCACTGTGTGTATACAGGATGGCTTGTTTATCCAATTCGTCTGATGATGGGCACTTAGGTTGTTTCCATCTTTTTGCTTTTGTGAATAACTCTGCAATGAACATGGATGTGCATATGTCTATTCATGTGGTGATTCAGGAGTGAGATTGCTGGATCGTATGATATTTCTATTTCTAGCTTTTTAAGGAAGCACCACATCATTTTCAAAAATGGTTGTACCATTTTACGTTCCTACCAGCAGTTCTTGTGGATCCAAGGAAATGAAATCTTTGACAACTTCAATCTTTTCTCCGTTTATCATGATGTTGCTTATTGCTCGAGTTGTGAGGATTTTTATTTTCTTTATGTCAAAGTGTAATCCATACTGAAGGCTGTAGTCAAGAAATCAAATGACACATTGCATTGGGCAAATCTGCTGCAAAAGACTTCTATAGAGTGTTCAGAAGCAAAGATGTCACGTTGAACACTAAGGTGCACCTGACCCAAGCCAAGGTGTTTTCAATCGCCTCATATGCATGCAAAAGTTGGACAATGAATAAAGAAGACTGAAGAAGAACTGATACCTTTGAATTGTGGTATTGGCAAAGACTATTGAATATACCATGGACTGCCAAAAGAACAAACAAATCTGTCTTGGAAGAAGTGCAGCCAGAATGCTCCTTAGAAGCAAAGATGACGAGACTACATCGCACATACTTTGGACATGTTATCAAGAGGGATCTGTCCCTGGAGAAGGGCATTATGCTTGGTAAAGTAGAAGGTCAGCGAAAAAGAAGACCCTCAACGAGATGGATTTACACAGTAGCTGAAACAATGGACTCAAGTATAACAATGATTTGAGGATGGAGCAAGACTGGGCAGTGTTTCATTCTGTTGTATACAGGGTCACTATGAGTTGGAACCGACTTGATAGCACCTAACAACAACTAGCAGTGCATAAGAGTTCCAGTCTCCCCACAGCCTTTCGAAGGTTTGTTATTTTCTATTTTTTGATTTCTGCCAGTAATGTCGAGGTGACATGGTATCTCACTGTAGTTTTGATTTGCATTTCTCTAATGGCTAGTGATCGACAGCATTTCCTCATATGTCTGTTAGCCACCTGAATGTCTTCTTTGGTGAAGTGTCTGTTAGTAGTCTTTGCCCGTTTTTTAATTGGTTTATTTGTCTTTTTGTTGTAGAGTTATTGGATATTTCTATATATTTTAGAGATTAGGTCTTTGTCAGATATGTCCTAGTCAATTTTTTTTCCCCAGTCTGTAGGTTCTCTTTTTACTCTTTCCATGAATTCTTTTGATCAGCCTAAGTGTATAATTTTTAAAGGATTCCAGTTATCTAGTTTATTTTCTAAAAAAAAAGAAATTTTTTTTTTTAGTTTATTTTCTGGTGATTGTATATTATTTATGCTGTATATCAGGGCCCATAGCACAGACCCTATTTTTTTTCCCAGATCTTTACAGTATTTTGTTTTTATATTTAGTTATTTGATCCACTTTCAATTAGCTTTTGTGTATAGTGTGAGGTATAGGCCCTGTTTCTTTCTTTCTTTCTTTCTTTCTTTTTTAACAGATGGATATCTAGTTTTGTTAGCATCATTTGTTAAAAAGACTGTCTTTTTCCCATTTAATGAACTTTGGGCCTTGTCAAAGATCAGGTGACCACAGGCGAATGGATTTACATCTGGGTTCTCAATTCTGTTCCATTGGTCAGTATCTGTCATTTTACCCGTACCAGGCTGTTTTGACTACCATAGCTATGTAGTAGGTTCTGAGGTCAGATAGTGCATGGCCTCCTGCTTTATTCTTCTTCTTCAATAATGCTTTACTTATCCAGGGCCTCTTTGCTTTCCATATAGAGTCAATAATTGGTTTTTCCATCTTGTTAAAGAACGCTATTGGTATTCAGATTGGGATTGCATTGTATTTGTAGATTGCTTTGGGTAGAATTGTCATTTTTGCAATGTTGAGCCTACCTATCCATGAGCATGGTATGTTTTTCCATTTATGCAGGTCTTTTTCAGTTTCTTGCAGTAGTGTTTTGTAGTTTTCTTTGTATAGGTCTTTTACATCCCTGGTTAGATTTATTTCTAAGTTTTTTGTTTGTTTGTTTTAGGTGCTATTATAAATGCTATTGCTTTTCTGATTTCTTTTTCGTAGCTCTCTTTATTGGTATATAGGAATCCCACTGATTTTTGTATTTTGATCTTGTATCTGGCTACTCTGCTGAATCTTTCTATTAGTTCCAGTAGTTTTTTGGTGGAGTCTTTGGGTTCTGTACGTATAGTATCATGTCATCTGCAAATAGGGATAGTTTTACTTCTTCCTTTCCAATTTGGAAGCTCTTTATTTCTTTTTCTTGCCTTATTGCTCTGGCTAGGACTTCCAGCAAATGTTAAATGGGAGTGGTGTCTCATCTTGTTTCTGTTCTCCAGGAGAATGTTTTCAGCCAGTCTCCACTGAGAATGTGTTGGTCACTGGTTTTTGTACAGATGCTGTTTATTATGTTGAAGAATTTCCCTTCTATTTTATTGAGAGTTTTTATCAAAAAATGAGTGTCAGACTTTATCAAATGCCTTTTCTGTGTCGATTGAGGTGATTACATGACTCTTTTGTTTTATTTATGTGGTGGATTATGTTGATAACTCCATTTTATCTGAGATTAGTACTGCCACCCCTGCTCTTTTTTGGTTGCTGTTTGCTTGATATATTTTTTCCTGCTCTTTCATTTTTAATATATTTATGTCTTTGTTTCTCAGGTGTGTCTATCGTAGACAACATATTGAAGCGTTATGTTTTTTCATCCATTCTATCACTCTTTGTCTCTTTATGGGTGCATTTAAGCCATTTATGTTCAGTGTGATCATTGATACATGTGAGTTTATTGCTGTCATTTTATAGTGTCTTTTTTTTTTTTTGGTACTGACATTTTCTTTGTTCTGCCTACTCTCCTGTGTTGAGCTCCTCTTGTTGGTGGATTTTGTTTCATTTTTGTAGATTTTGTGTTTACTGAGACTTCATGTTTTTATTCATTATTTTAATGAGTTGTTTTGTTAACTTTCTTTGTGATTACCTTGAAATTTACCCCTACCTTCCTAAGTTTGAACCAGTTTTTTACTACCTGATATCTCCTTGACTTCCTCTCCATTAGGAAGTTCTATACCTCCAGTGTTTATCACCTTTTTTCTTGTTCTGACTTTGTAGCCATTTACAAATTGACGTCTCTGGTTCCCTGTTGTAAATCTTTTAGTTTTGTTTTATCCTTGAAAGTTCATTACCTAGGTTGGTATCTGGATGATTTTCTCCAGTGTCTTAGCTTCAGGGAGTTGTCTGATGTTGTTGGTTCATAACTGATGGACTCCCTTGAATGATTCTTGTAAGTTTGGTTTGTTTTTAATCTCTTTTTATCTGGAAATGTCCTGATTTTGCTGTTATATTTTAGTGAGAGTTTTGCAGAATATACTATTCTTGGTTCGTGAATTTTTCTTTCAAGGTTTTAAATATGTTATCCCATTGCCTTCTTGCCTGCGTGATTTCTGCTGAGTAAATGGAGCTTAGTCTTACTGTTTCCCCTTCATATGTGAGTTTTGATTTTTCTCATGCTACTCTCAGAATTCTTTCTTTGCCTTTGGTTTTAGCAACTGTGATTATGATATGTCTTGGTGATATTATTTGGGGGGGTTCGTTAAGCCTTTTGGATGGGCCTGTTTTCATCTTTCGTGATTTAGGGAAGTTTTCTGTCAGCAAATCTTCAACGATCTTCTTTATGTTTTCCATTTTCTCCCCCATTCTGGAACTCCAATCACATGCAAATTTTTGCTTTTGATTGTATCTCATGTAGCTCTCAGGGTTTTTTTTTCCCCCTTCATTTTTTTCTCTGATGTTTCCTCAAAGAAAGTGATATTCAAGGATTTGTCTTCAATTTCACTGATCCTGTCATCCACTGTTTCAAATTTCCTCCTAAAACCTATTGCACTGTCCATTTCTGACATCTTATTGTTTACCTTTTGGATTTCTAATTGCTATTTTTGTACAATTCCTATTTATTTTTACATTTTGCTCTCGTATTATTTTTCTAAATTCTTCCATTGCTCTGTCTGTGTTTTCCCTGATTTTGTCTATATTTTTCATGATTTTGTCTGTTTTTTCCATAGCTCTGTCTGTGTTTTCCTTCATCTCTTACCTTATCTCTTGGAGAGCCCTGAATATTAGACTTTTGAATTCCCTATCAGGTAGTTCCAGTGCCTTTTCTTTTATCATAAGTTCATCTTGTGTTTTATTTTGGTCACTTACTGGAGACATCCTGTCCTGTTTTTTTATGTTTTGGTATTGTTTGCTGTCTCAAGAACATTCAGGAAGTATTTTCTCCATGTATTGATGGTAGGTATGTTTGTTTCATCCTGCTTCTTTTGTTTTATTTGGATATGTCTGTGTGGGCCAGCTGTGGATGTTTTTTTTGCTTGCCCATCTGTGGGCATGATAGCTCTCACCACTTTGTCCTGGTGGTTAGGGCCAATCACTCAGCTATGGTGCAGTAGGGCAGGTCAGTCAGGGGAGGGGAGGGATGGGATGGGTCATTTGCAGCATGAACTGGGGCCTGCGGAGCAGGGTTGTGGTACAGCATGGAGCAGGGTCTGGGGTTCTGAACATCCATGATGGTGCAGCTTGGGAGTGCAGAAATCATTAGGTTGGGGGTGGTGGGTGTTGCAAGATGGTGTGCAGGGCCCAGTGGTCTCCACAAGTGCCACTCAGGGGCACTGTGCTTGACATTCAGTACAGAAAGGCAGGAGGAAAGGAAAAGGATATGATGTCATGGAGCTGTTGCAAGCTCTGTGAAGTTGTCTTTCCATACTCCCTGTCTGGGGTCATTGGTAGCTGTGTTCCAAAGTGGCAAATCCATGCTGTGTTAGCTGGCAGGAGGCCTCCACTCCATAGCTTTCCTCATTCTCTGTTCTCTGTCAGTTTCTTCTTCAATTCAGTGCTTGATTTAGTTCATTTACTGCTCAGGGTTCCAGGATTGAAGTTTGTATCTGTTTTACTTCATTTTTTGGGTCTTTGTTGCAAAGGGATGGCATGGTGCTACTGTCTATACTGCCATGTTGGCTCTGTCTCCATAAGTATTTTTTACTTCCAAGAATATCTTTCTGTTTCCTTCATATATATACAATGTGTCTGTGTGGAATTCTTGGGCTTCAAATTTTCAATTCAATTCTCTGACCATATTTTTCATTATTTTTGGATACCAACCTGATTATTACCCTAGGAACACTTGTCCTTTCTGCCCAGATGCTTATAGAACTTTATTTTGAACGCACAATTTTTAATAATTAATTTAACATGTATATATCTTTTGATTTATTTTGCTACTTAGTTAACCTTTTTAAATTCATGACTTTGCAATAGAATTCAGCATATCAAAAAATAAAATAATACACCACGACCAAGTATGAGTCATACCAGGTATGCAAGGATGGTTCAACATTAGAAAATCAATCAATGTAATCTACCACATAAATAAAAGGAGAGAAAAAAAATCACATGATCATTTCAATTGATGCAGAAAAGGCATTCGACAAAGTCCAACACCCATTCCTGATAAAAACTCTCAATAAAATAAGTATAGAAGGGAAGTTTCTCAACATAATAAAGGGCATCTATGCAAAACCAATGGCCACATTATTCTTAATGGTCAGAGGCTGAAAACTTTCCCCTTGAGAACAGGGAACAAGACAAGGATGCCCTTTATCACCACTCCTATTTAACATTGAGCTGGAAGTCCTAGCTAGAGAAAAAAAGACAAGAAAAAAAGAAATAAAGGGCATCCAAATTGGTAATGAAGAAGTTAAACTGTCACTATTCATGGGTGATGTGATACTATACATAGAATATCCAAAAGACTCCACAAGAAAACTACTGGAACTAATAGAAAGATGCAGCAGAGTAGCAGGGAACAAGATAAACATACAAAAATCAGTTGGATTCCTATACACCAATAAAGAGAATGATAAAAAGAAAGTCAGGAAAATAATACCATTTATAATAAAAAAAAACCAACCCAGTACCATTGAGTCGATTCTGTCTCATGAGTCCATTTATAATAGCCCCTAAAAAAAGCAAAAAAAAAAAAAAAAAGCAAAGTACTTAGTAATAAATCTAAGCAGGGATGTAGAGGACCTATACAAGAAAACTACAAAAAACTACTGCAAGAAAAACATACCATGCTCATGGATAGGTAGACTCAATGTTCTGAAAATGACAATTCTACCAAAAGCAATTTACAAATGCAATGCAATCCCGATCCAAACACCAACAACATTCTTTAAAGAGATGGAAAAACTTATCATTAACTTTATATGGAAAGGAAGAAGCCCCAGATAAGTAAAGAACTATTGAAGAATAAGAATGAAGTAGGAGAACTCGCATTACCTGACCTCAGGACCTACTTTACAGCTATGGTAGTCAAAACAGCCCGGTACTGGTTCAACAACAGACACATTGACCGATGGAACAGAATTGAGAACCCAGATATAAATCCATCCACCTATGGTCACCTGATCTTCAACAAGGGCACAAAGTCCATCAAATGGGGTAACAGACAATCTTTTTAACAAATGGTGCTGGCAAAACTGTATATCCATCTGCAAAAAGATGAAACAGGACTCGTACCTCACACCATATACAAAAAGTAATTTAAAATGGATCAAAGACCTAAATATTAAGCCAAAAACTATGAGGGTCATAAAATAAAAAATAGGGCCAATGCTAGAGGCCCTAATACACGGCATTAACAAGATACAAACCACAACCAACAACACACAAACTCCAGAAGATAATAAGCTAGATAACTGGAATCTTCTAAAAATTAAACACTTATGCTCATCAAAAGACCTAACCAAAAGAATAAAAAAGAGAACTTATAGACTGGGAAAAAAAATTTGGCTATTACAAATCAGACAAACACCTAATCTCTAAGATCTACAAGAAAATCCAACACCTCTACAACAAAAAGACAAATAATCCAATCAAAAATGGACAAAGGAAATGAACAGACACTTCACCAAAAAAAAAAAAGGAGACAAAATGGCCAACAGATACATGAGAAAATGCTCATTATCACTAGCCATTAGAGAAATGCAAATCAAAACCACAACGAGATACCATCTCACCTGGCATTACTGGCATGAATCAGAAAAAAAAAAAAAAAAAACAGGAAATAACAAGTGTTGGAGAGGCTGCGGTGAAATCAGAACTCTTATGCACTCCTAGTCGGAATGCAATCATTTTGGAGAACGATATTCTCCTTCCTTAGAAAGCTAGAAATAGAAATACCATATGATCCAGCAATCCCACTCCTAGGAATATGATCTAGAGAAATAAGAGTCATCACACAAAGACATATGCATACCCATGTTCACTGCAGCATTGTTCACCATAGCAAAAAGTGGAAACAACCTATATGCCCATCAACAGATTAATGGATAAACAAGCTGTGGTACATACACGCAATGCAGTATTACATAATGTTAAAGAACAGCAATGAATCTGTGAAGCATCTTATAACATGGATGAATCTGGAGGGCATTATGCTGAGTGAAATAAGTCAATCACAACAGGACAAATTTTGTATAAGACGACTACTATAAAAACTCATGAAAAGGTTTACACAGAAAAAGAAATAATCTTTGATGGTTACATGGGAGGGAAGAGGTGGAGATGGAAAAACACTAAATAGACAATAAAATAGGGTTTCCTAGGAGCACCTGGCAGACTTGAACTGCCGACCATTTGGTTAGCAGCCATAGCACTTAGCCGCTAAGCCACCAGGGTTTCCAAATAGACAATAGGTAAGTGGTAACTTTGGTGAAGGGTAAGACAGTACATGATACTGGGGAAGCCAGCACAACTTGTACAAGGCAAGGTCAAGGAAGGTCCATACCCAAATCCGTTGCCATCGAGTTGATGCCGACTCATAGCGGCCCTATAGGACAGAGTAGAACTGCCCCATAGGGTGTCCAAGGAGCCCCTGGCAGATTTAAACTGCTGAACCTTTGGTTAGCAGCCGTAGTACTTAACCACTATGCCACCAGGGTTTCCAGAAGGTCCATAGACACATCCAAACTCCCTGAGGGACCGAATTGCTGGGCTGAGGGCTCTGGGGACCATGGTCTTGGGAAACAACTAGCTCAATTGGCATAACATAGTTTATAAAGAAAACATTCTACATTCTACTTTGTTGAGTAGCTTCTGGGTCTTAAAAGTCTGTGAGAGGCCATCTAAGATACAAACTTGATCTCACCCCTTCACTAGCAAGGGAGAATGAAGAAAACTAAAGATACAAGGGAAAGGTTGGTCCAAAGGACTAATAGACCACATCTACCATGGCCTCCACTGGACTAAGTACAGTACAACTAGATAGTGCCTGACTACCAGCACTGCTCTGACAGAGATCACACTAAAGGGTCCTGGACAGACCTGGAGAAAAAATGTAGACAAAATTCTAACTCAAAAGGAGAGACCAGATTTGCTGGCCTGACAGAGGCTGGAGAAACTCTAGGCATATGGCCCCCCGACACCCTTTCAGCTCAGTAATGAAGTCACTCTTGAGGTTCACCCTTCAGCCAAAGATTGGACAGTCCCATAAAACAAAATGAGACTAAAGGGGCACACCAGCCCAGAGGCAAGGACTAGAAAGGAGGAGAGGGCAAGAAGGCTGGTATAAGGAACCCAAGGTTGAGAAGGGAGAATGTTGACTTGTCATGGGTTGTTAACCAATGTCATAAAACAATATATGTATAAATGCTCTTTACTATGTTGAGGAATTTTCCTTCTATTCCTATTTTGCTGAGTTTTTGTCATGAATGGGTGTTGAACTTTGTCAAATACCTTTTCTGCATCAATTGATAAGACCACGTAGTTCTTGTCTTTTGTTTTTTTTATATGATATGGATTACATTAATTGTTTTTCTAATGTTGAACCATCCCTGCACACCTGGTGTGAATCCCACTTGGTCATGGTGAATTATTTTTTTGATATGTTGTTGAATTCTATTGGCTAGAATTTTGTTGAGGATTTTTGCATCTAAGTTCATGAAGAATATAGGTCTGTAATTTTCTTTTTCTGTGGTTTCTTTACCTGGTTTTGGTATCAGGGATATGCTGGCTTCACAGAATGAGTTTGGGACTATTCCATCCTTTTCTATGCTCTGAAATACCTTTAGTAGTAGTGGTGTTAACTCCTCTCTGAAAGTTTGGTAGAACACTGAAGTGAAGCAGTCCAGGCCTGGGGTTTTTTTTAAATCTCTTCTTTTGTAATGGGTTTATTTAGTTGTTCTACCTCTGTTTGTGTTAGTTTAGGTAGGTACTGCGTTTCTAGAAATTCATCCATTTCTTCTAGGTTTTCAAATTTGTTAGAGTACAATTTTTCGTAGTAATCTGATTCTTTTAATTCCAGTTGGGTCTGTTGTAATATTGCCCATTTCATTTCTTATTTGGGTTATTTGCTTCCTGTCCTGTTTTTATTTTGTCAGTTTGGCCAATGGTTTATCAATTTTGTTAATTTTTTCAAAGAAGCAGCTTTTGGTCTTGTTTAACTCTTTCAATTGTTTTTCTGTTCTCTTCTGCTCTAATTTTTATTATTTGCTTTCTTCTGGTGCCTGAGGGTTTCTTTTGTCACTCTCTTTCTATTCGTTCAAGTTGTAGGGATAATTCTTTTATTTTGGCCCTTTCTTCTTTTTGGATGTGTGCATTTATTGATATAAATTGGCCTCGGAGCACTGCTTTCACTGTGTCCCAAAGGTTCTGATAGGAAGTGTTTTCATTCTCATTGGATTCTATGAATTTCTTTATTCCCTCCTTAATGTCTTCTATAACCCAGTTGTTTTTGAGCAGAGTATTGTTCAGTTTCCGAGGGTTTCATTTCTTTTCCCTGTTTTTTTTTTTTCTGTTATTTATTTCTACTTTTATGACCTTATGGTCAGAGAAGATGCTTTGTAATATTTCAATGTTTTAGGCTCTGCTAAGGCTTACTTTATGACCTAATATGTGTTCTATTCTAGAGAATGTTCCATGTGTGTTGGAAAAGAAAGTATACTTGGCTATCGTTGGGTTGAGTGTCCTATATATGTTTATGAGGTCAAGTTGGTTGATTGTGGCATTGAGATCTTCCATGTCTTTACTGAGCTTCTTTCTGGATTTTTTGTCCTTCACTGAAAGTGGTGTGTTGAAGTCTCCTATTATAATTGTGGCACTTCCTATCTCACTTTTTAGTGCTGTTAGAGTTTGTTTCATGTATCTTGTAGCCCTGGCATTGGGCGCATATATATTTAATATGGCTATATTCTCCTGGTATATTGTCCCTCTAATCATTATACAGTGTCCTTCCTTATCCTTTGCAGTGGATTTAACTTTAAAGTCTATTTTGTCGGAAACTGATACTGCCACTCCTGCTGTTTTTTGATTGTTCTTTGCTTGATATATTTTTTTCCATCCTTTGAGTTTTAGTTTTTTCGTGTTTCTAAGTCTAAGGTGTGTCTCTTGTAGGCAGCATATAGACAGGTGGTGTTTTTTTTATCCATTCTGCCACTGTCTGTCGCTTTATTGGTGCATTTAGTCCAAAGCCAACAGTCAACATTATCCTAAATGGAGAGAGTTTAAAAGCATTCCCCTTGATATTGGGAACCAGACAAGGATGCCCTTTATCACAACTCTTATTCAACATTGTGCTGGAGGTTCTAGCCGGAGCAATTAGGCTAGATAAAAAATAAAGGACATCCAAGTTGGTAAGAAAGAAGTAAAAGTATTTCTATTTGCAGATGACATTATCTTTTACACAGAATACCCTAAAGAATCCTCAGGAAAACTACTGAAACTAATAGAAGAGTTTGGCAGAGTACCAGGATACAAGATAAACATACAAAAATCGGTTGGATTCCTCTACACCAACAAAAAGAACATTGAAGAGGAAATCACCAAATCAATACCATTTACTGTAACCCCCAAGAAGATAAAATACATAGGAATAAATCTTACCAGAGATGTAAAAGACCTACACAAAGAAAGCTACAAGACACTATTGCAAGAAACCAAAAGAGACTTACATAAATGGAAAAGCATACCTTGCTCATGGATGGGAAGACTTAACATTGTAAAAACGTCTATTCTACCAAAAGCCATCTATAGATGCAACCCAATTCCAATCCAAATTGCAAAGACATTTTTTAATGAGATGGAGAAACAAATCACCAACTTCATATGGAAGGGAAAGAGGCCCCGGATAAGTAAAGCAGTACTGAAAAAGAAGAGCAAAGTGGGAGGCCTCACTCTACCTGATTTTAGAACTTATTATACCACCACCGTAGTCAAAACAGCCTGGTACTGGTACAACAACAGATACATAGACCAATGGAACAGAATTGAGAATCTAGACATAATTCCATCCACAAATGAGCAGATGATATTTGATAAAGGCCCAAAGTCATTCAAATGGGGAAAAGACAGTCTCCTTAACAAATGGTGCTAGCATAACTGGATATCCATCTGCACAAAAACGAAACAAGACCCATACATCACTCCATGCACAAAAACGAATGCAAAATGGATCAAAGACCTAAATATAAAATCTAAAATGAAAAAGACCAAAGAAGAAAAAATAAGTACATCGTTAAGAGCCCTAATACATAGCATAAACATTATACAAAACATTACTAACAATGCAGAAAAGAAACAAGATAACTGGCAGCTCTTCAAAATCAAACACCTATGCTCATCCAAAGACTTCACCAAAAGAGTAAAAAGATTACCTACAGACTGGGAAAATGTGTTTAGCTATGACTATTCTGATCAGTGTCTGATCTCTAAAACCTACATGATACCGCAAAAACTCAACTACAAGAAGACAAATAACCCAATTAAAAAATGGGCAAAAGATATGAACAGACACTTCACTAAAGAAGATATTCAGGTAGCTGACAGATATATGAGGAAATGCTCACGATCATTAGCCATTAGAGAAATGTAAATCAAAACTACAATGATTTTCCATCTCACCCCAATAAGGCTGACATTAATCCAAAAAACACAAAATAATAAATGTTGGAGAGGTTGTGGAGAGACTGGAACACTTATACACTGCTGGTGGGAATGTAAAATGGTACAACCACTTTGGAAATCAATTTGGTGCCCTCTTAAAAAAGCTAGAAATAGAATTACCATATGACCCAGTAATCCCACTCCTTGGAATATATCCTAGAGAAATAAGAGCCTTTACACGAACAGATATATGCACACCCATGTTCACTGCAGCATTGTTTACAATAGCAAAAAGATGGAAGCAACCAAAGTGCCCATCAACAGATGAATGAATAAATAAATTATGGTATATTCACACAATGGAATACTACGCATCAATAAAGAACAATGATGAATCCGTGAGACACTTCATAACATGGAGGAATCTGGAAGGCATTATGCTGAGTGAAACTAGTCAGTTGCAAAAGGACAAGTATTGTATGAGATAATTATTATAAGAACTCGAAAAGTAGTTTAAACAGAGAAGAAGATATCCTTTGACGGTTAAGAGAGTGGGGAGGGAGGGAGGGAGAGAGTTTTCACTAATTAGATAGTAGATAAGGATGTTTTAGATGAAGGGAAAGACAATACACAATACAGGAGAGGTCAGCACAAGTGGACTAAACAAAAAGCAGAGAAGTTTCCTGAATAAACAGAACACTTCACGAAGGCCAGCATAACAGGGGCAAGTGTTTGGGGACCATGATTTCAGAGGACATCCAGGTCAATTGGCATAATAAAATCTATTAAGAAAAACATTCTGCATCCCACTTTGGAGAGTGGCGTCTGGGGTCTTAAACACTAGCAAGCAGCCATCTAAGATGCATCAATTGGTCTCAACCCACCTGGAACAAAGGAGAATGAAGAACACCAAAGACACAAGGTAGTTATGAGCCAAGAGACAGAAAGGGCCACAAAAACCAGAGACTACATCAGCCTGAGACCAGAAGAACTACATGGTGCCCAGCTACAACCAAAGACTGCTCTGACAGGGAACACAACACAGAACCCCTGAGGGAGCAGGAGAGCAGTGGGATATAGACCCCAAAATCTTGTAAAAAGACCAGACTTAACAGTCCGGCTGAGACTGGAAGGACCCCAGAGGTCATGTTCCCCAGACCTTCTGTTAGCCCAAGACAGGAACCATTCCCAAAGCCAACTCTTCAGACAGAGATTGGACTGGACCATGGGATAGAAAATGATACTAGTGAAGAGCTCCTTGGATCAAGTAGACACATGAGACTATATGGGCAGCTTCTGTCTAGAGAGGAGATGAGAGGGCGAAAGAGGGCAGAAGCTGGCCAAATGGACAAGAAAATAGAGAGTGGAGGGAAGGTGTGTGCTGTCTTATTGGAGGAAGAGCAACTGGAAGTATATATAGCAAGGTGTATGTAAGTTTTTGTATGAGAGACTGACTTGGTTAGTAAACTTTCACTTAAAGCACAATAAAAATTAAAAAAAAAAAAAAAAGATGAATGGGTATTTCACTTGGCTTGGCCAGTCCTGCCCTTGGCTGAGGATCTGCTATAGGACTTAGGTGGATGTGGCATTCATCTAGGAAAGCAGGGTTTGTGGATGAATGTCAGGTGCGTGCTGAGAATATGAAATGGTGGAGACCAGAGTCTAATCTCCAGATCCAGGAGAGGTCTCTTGAGGTATGTATGAATTTTTTCTGTCTACTCTGCTTGGAGGGGTTTCTGGGATCAAAGTCACAGCAGGACTGGCACTGGAAGGGCTCCTGGCTATGCACAGCCTCCTCCTGGCCATGTTCTGTCCCTGGTGTCCAGGGTTTCTTCCTTGCCTTTCCCATTTGATGAAGAGCCACTGGACTATTTACAAAGAATCCTGGGGGTCCAAGCTCAACTCCCCCATCAGACTCCTGATTCCGAAGACCATCCAAATGGGCAGCCTATTATTCTCTGCCCACCAGGGGTGTTCCCCCTTCCAGCACTAGGCTCTCTCTTGTGCTCTCCTTGTTGTGATATTTCTCAGGAGTACAATTAAGAGATGTCACACAATGGACAAAGAAAGAGAATAGAGGCTGAGTAGGACCACAAAAAAAAAAAAAAATGTGTACTAACTGTTTAATGAGAAACTAATTTGTTCAGTAAACCTTCATCTAAAGTACAATAAATAAACAAATAAATTCGTGGCTTTGGATCTTCTCCTTGGCCAAAAAAATTTATTTTTAAATATATATGGGATTATTTGTTCTGTATTTCTGCTTTTGTAAAAATGGCATGAGGACAGCATCAGGGGTGTTGTCTGACTTCCTCTAACTTCATGAGGCAGAAGGAAAATAAAAATCGACAGCCCAAGGTTCATCCCTATGAGGTGGAGGTCAGACATGCCTCTCCTCTCTGTCCTCTTTACTAATTTTGACACCAAACCTCACTCCCACGGCACTTTCTACTTCTCTGCTGAGTTAGATAATTCATTGTAATGACCACAAAGAACTCACAGAAAATACTCATGATTATGGGGTTTATTAGGGAAGTAGCAGGTTACAATTCAGGTTCAGGAACACTCAGGATACAGTTCTTCCATCAGGACAGCCTCTTCCCACTTGTGCTCCCAGGTATGCCTCTCTCTGGTGACTTAGCCTCTGCCTTGTTCAGGCAAGTGCTATAAAGCTCTTTTATCTCTGCCAGTAAGTGCCGAGAGGTACCCCATTCCTCCAGTAAGTCTAAGCCCAAAGGCACTCAGCTTTCTTGCTCCGTGGTCCAGGAATCCTGCTGCACTGTCTCCTGCCATCTTTCCTGCCAGTCTCTCCTACTGCTGCTTCTCTTCCACAGCCTCTCGTTGTCTTCAGTGTTACAGCTCTCTCTCGGTCTCCTGGTTCCAGAGCTTCTCAGCACAGGATCCAAAGGACACGCTCTGCTCTTGGCCCTTCTTCCTTGGTGGTGGTGAGATCCTCTCCTTGCTCTGGAATTGGCTCTCTTTTAAGCTTAGCAGGATGGCAAAACAGATCTCTCCCCTTGGTGGGCCACCATTACCTTATTTGCACAGTCCCACCCAATCACTTGGGTGGGAGTTACAAGTCCATATGAGAAATGGCATATTAAATTGATCCATGGCACCACATCTCTGATCTCTAAACGAGTTTGTAAGCTGTAGTGGTTGCTGTGCATTGTTATCTCACTGAGCCCACGAAGTTTTACCTTTGATCATACAGATTGCTCAGCTTGTTGTGAGGCTAGTGTGTTTCGTGAGATTTTTCTAGACTCTATTGGTTCATACTGTCCATCAGCCTGGAGAGAGGCAAAGCTTTTTATATGGCGTGGTACAAAAGACATCAAACAATCGTGTCAAAGCCCACCACAGAAAAACGAGATACACTGTTCTAATTCTCTGCTAAAGGTAAACACAGTTTCCTCATAATTCTGACCCTCTTGAAGACAATAAAACAGAGTTGGGATTATTTCTCTGTGAAGGTCAATATTAGAATTCCTGCGGAAGTGGAAGTCTGCCACCTAAGGAGGTCTACAGACATTCCCTCATTGACAAGCAGAGCACATGATACGATTTCCCTCCAATAGGCAGCTGCCAGGAAATAGGAGCTAAATCCAAGACACGCAGCAAGAGGAGCTGCGTTTGTACAAATCTAGTTTTTATTTTACTGGTGGGATAAAAGATCCTGAAGAGTTGGAATACATATCACCTAAGTTATAGAAAATAGAGAATAAATCCTAGTTCTCTATAGTCTTCTATGACACCTCCAGAGCCCTGGTGGCACAGTGGTTAAGAGCTCGGCTGCTAACCAAAACATTGGCAGTTCAAATCCACCAGCCACTCCTTGGAAACCCTATGGGCCAGTTCTACTCTGTCCTATAGGGCCGTGATGAGTCTGAATCGCCTCGACAGCTTTGGGCTGCAGACCAGGACCGTGTCCATGGACAAAGTAAAAACGGGAATGTGTCACCCTGTGCATGCAAAAATTAGATGAAAATTACTATGTACATGTCTCCGTGTGGTGGTGGGTGGCAGTGGTATGGATGCATTTGTAGCACGATTTGTAGACAACTAAAATCTAGGCCTATATTCCATGTCTTTCATTAGTCTTTATTCCTTTCCCCAAAACTCTGAAGAATTCTTATTCTGTCTTTTGCCTTATAAACTTGCTTTTCTGAAGCATCAAACCTGATGCTCACTGACACTTTCATGGTTTTTTGTTCTGCAATCATTTTCTATTCCATGCAATCTCTCTTAATCTAAATTTTTCCTCTTTTTTTTTTCTGATACTGTGTTCTCTTGAATCACACAGAGAACATGATTCAGGAATTTTCCCTTGTCTTTTGAAGTAGGAATACTGGGGGGTACAGTGGTTAAGAGCTCAGGTGCTAACCAAAAAGGTCAGCAGTTGTACTCCATCAGCTGCTCCTTGGAAACCCTAGGGACCAGTTCTACTCTGTTCTACAGGGTCGCTGTGAATCGGAATCGACTCGATGGCCAAGCGTTTGTCTTTTGAAGTAAATCTATTTCATAGGAAAGTATTTGCTCTGATACTTTGTAATCTCCCTCTTATTTGGGGCTGGAGTATTTTCTCCCAGGTCTAGTTATAATACTTCTGATTGCTCGTACTTACAGCAAGAGATCCGCTGGCATCTAGCTGTATTTGGCATTGAAATGAGGTCTGTCAGAAACTGATGTGAAATTCTGCCCAATTCTTTCATATTTAGACAATAGGGATGGAGAAAAATATAAACCTACTGTAAATTATCATTACCAATTCACAATGCAGCAGCCTGAAGGAAATGGAGCAGAAGGTGGAACCCTGGGCAGTCCTAGCAAAGATCCGAGTCCCAGCATCATTTATTCTCTGTGTTTAGTGAATTGCAATGCTGGGTTCCAGCCCTCAGAATAACCAATTTCTGTTTGACTAATCCAGTGCCAAGGAGCCCTGATAACGTACTGGTTAAGCGCTCAGCTGCTAACTGAAAAGTTGGTGGTTCAAACCCACCAGTCGCTCCACAGGAGAAAGATGTGGCAGTCTGCTCCCATAAAGATTATAGCCTTGGAAACCCTATGGGGCAGTACTACTCTGTCCTATAGGGTCACTATCAGTTGGTACTGACTTGACAGCAATAGGATTTTGTTTTTGTTTTGTTTTAAGTCCAGTGCCAAGTACGAACTGCAATATTTCCTGGCAACTTTCTGGTAGTGCCCTACAATGCTGTCATTCTGTTTATTATAGCTTTTCCCCCAAAAGTGCAAATCCTAGGACCACCCGTGGTTGTAGGTGGCTTCTCAGGGTACTTATTCATATAATATATGCAGTGAGTCCCATGCAGACCCCAGTTTTCACCTTGCCTTCCCCTTCCACCAACCCTCTGAGTAATACATTGTCAGGTGGGTTTTGCCAAGATCTTCTCACTTACATTTTTTTGGATTCTGCTCTTTCTCATAAGAAGGAGTTTCAAGTTAGCCTTCTACTTTTCCTTCTGTTATATTCAGTTAGTTTTGTTGGTGCATTTCTAGGAAGTGGCCTTTAAAATCCCTATTTTTAGCTCACCATCTTACTCACATATCACTCCTGTGAAATTCAATACTACCGTTGAACATCCTTTTCATCCTTGCTATTGATGTCTTTTCCTTTCCTTTATTTATCCTCCTGAGCAAACTAAAATTCCTCCAGAAACTTAAAAGCAAAGTAGGATACCCTCATAAACTAAGGGTTTTGTACCATTAGATTAGTTGCTGCAATAGTTATGGAAGACCTAGCAATCATAGTGGTTCCTTTTCCTTCATTTATTCATGCAACAACTATTTACTACACACCAACGTTCAAGTTCCATGCTAGGCATTGGGAATAAAAATTTTAAATAAGATATGGCCTCTGCCTCAAAACATATTGTGGGGTAAACAACAATTGAACAGGTAATTGTAATTCAGTGTGATGAGAGCAATAAAATATGTGGTAGGAGCTCATGAGAATGATAGTTCCAAACCATTCTGTTATAATGAAGATCAGAAAACATTATTCAGAGGGCTTAGTAACTGAATTTTAAAAATAACTAAGTAAATAAGTAGATGTTCTTCTAAAGGGTCTGATGCACGGTGATGAAAAGAGGATTTTCAAGTGCAACCAAATCAGCTTCTGTTATTCAGCACCGATATCTACATTCTCTCATAACATCACCGTGCAACCTCCGTATCTATAGTCTCTCCTGATGAACATCACCATCCACAAACCCTTATCTACATTCTCCCATCATAGAACAAGGCTGGATCTAACCACATCAGTCTCTAGAGAGGTTAAAACAAAACAAAAAAAAATAGCTTGTGAGTTTTTTTAGCCCCCTGAGTAGCTAGTAGGAAGTTAACAAGAAGATTTGGAAAAAATGGTCCCCTATGCAGCTGGTCTTTTTTTCTTTGTGTCTGCTGTTGCCTCTGTTGTGAACACTGAGAAAGAAAGCTTTAAAATCATGAAAAAGTAGCTCAGGCTTGACACATGATTGCAGGGACTGCTAAAACTCAGGGAAAGAAACTCATGCTTTGACTTATAACAAGATAAACCTATGGCTGTTGTTTGCTTTTATAAATTCTCTAAACACCAGTGTCATGAGGCATGACCTAGGCAAGAAAATGTTCAGTGAAAGGATTCATGATTGTTTAAGCAGTCAGTGGCTCTCATGAATAAAATGAGACTTAATTGAGCCAGGAAATGTATATTTTAAAAGGTATAGAAAAGGAGAATGAACGAAGACTTGGAACCAGATAGAAAACTGACTTGTTGAGAAAGAATGAGGAGAGGAGCGTGGATAAAAGGAAGGATTTAAAAATAGTGAGCAGTAAGGCTCAAAATCCACTGTCTGTCAGTTTGTTGTACTTTGGTGGTGTGTGTATTGCTCATGCTGTAATGCTGTGATGTGGGATGACATCAAGGATATCATACGTGAAGAAAGCAAAAAGGTCATTAAGAAGTCAGGAAAGAAAGAAAAGATCAAAATGGATGTCAGAAGATACTCTGAAACTTGCTCTTGAACACAGTTGTTTTACTTGGCTACACAATCAACGCTCAAGAACGCAGCAGCCAAGAAATCAAACAACACATTGCGTTGGGAAAATCTGCTGTAAAAGACCTCTTTAAAGTGTTCAAAAGCAAAGGTGTCACATTGAGGAGTAAGATGTGTGTAACCCAAGCCATGGTATTTTCAATCATCTCATATGTGTGCAAAAGCTGGGCAATGAATAAGGAAGACAGACAAAGAATTGATGCTTGAATTATGGTGTTGGCGAAGAATATTGAATATGCCATAGACTGCCAGAAGAACAAACAAATCTGTCTTGGGAGAAGTACAACCAGAATGCTCGTTCAAAGCAAGGATGACAAGACTTTGGACATGTTATCAGGAGGGACTAGTCCCTGGAGGACATCATACTTGGTAAAGCAGAGGGTCAATGAAAAAGATGAAGACCCTCAATGAAATGGATTGACACAGTGGCTGCAACAATGGGCTCAAACACAGCAACAACTGTGAGGATGGTACAGAACCAGGCAGTGTTTCCTTCTGTTGTACACAGGATCGCTGTGAGTCAGAATCTATTTGACAGCATCTAACAACAACAAGAAGTCTGGAAATATGGGTCAGTGCTAAATTGTAGAGGATCTTAATCATCACACTGAGAAGTTAAATTTTCTCTTTTTTGAAAATCTTTAAGATTTTTGAGAAGGGTAATGGCATGGTTTTTAAAAAATAAGGTTTAGGGAAGATTTATCTGATACATGTATATAGAATGGCTAATTTCATAAAAATTATATAACATGAAAATTTGATATATTGACAACTCCTTCCAGTTCTGACACTTTCTCCTTCCTTGGTTCCACAACATTTTACTCTTCACCTGTATCTCCAACTATTTTGCCCTTTTTTTTTCTCAGATTGCTTACTGATTCCTCACCTTTTCATTCACTCATATTTCATCATCCATTTATTTAAGAAAAATGCATTTTCTGCTGTGTGCCAGACAATATGCTTTGTACTGGTGTTAGAGTAGTGAACAAAACAGACATGGTCCTTCCCTGTCTGCTTGAGGTTAAATATAGGTATACCACATTGTTCAATTTTTGGTCCTATTCTTGTCAAACTCCACCCTCTTCTAACAATCGCATACACTCCCATGACTTTAACAAGCCTAGATTCATACTTTTTTTTTTTTTATTATTAAGCTTCAGACTTAAATTTCCCCCTTAAAATTTAACTATTGAACTAGTGAACTATTCCTCTCCTGACACCTGGTGGATGCCCCAAACTCAACGTATACCAAACTAAAGTTATTATCAACACTCTATACCCCAAAATATTCTCCAAAGTTCTCCAATTTGGTTAAAAACATCACCACTCATCCAAGTAATGAAATGTAGAAACTTGAAGTTATTTCTCATTATTCTTCATTCTTCATATGTATGTCATCTCCAGTCACATAGACAATAGCTCCAAAATGGCTCTAGAATCAGCCCCATTTTTTTCATTGTCCTTGATACTGCTCAAAGTTTCTGCTACTTCTCACTTAGGCAACTGAGAGTTTTAACTGGTTCCCCTGCCTCTGATCTCTCACCAGCTATAATCCATACCCATAGTCCTCATGTGCTAAATAGCCATTCTCCTACATTCCCTGGTCACAACTACTTTCCTGTGCACTTTTACCTTCATATTTGCTCTGCTGGAAGAATTTATTCATCCTTCAAGCATAGAGAAATTTTTCTTAAACCCACTCCAGACAAGATTAAATTTACATCCTGTAAACTACCTACCATAATATTTTCATGCAAATAACACACGTGTTATATGTTTTTTGCCAACCATACAATCCCCTCACACATTATTTTCCTAGGCATGCTATGCATGTTATATGTGTGGGCATGGTATTTGCAAAAATATGGTATTCCTGGTTCATAGCATCTATTGGCAACTAATGAGATGTTGTGAGAAGAGCAATGGGATTTGGCGTTAAAGAACCCTGGAGTAAGTTCAGATCTTAGCTTCATAATTTAATAGCTGAGTGACATGAGCAAATTACCCTCTCAGAGCCTAAGTTGCTCAAATTATGACAGTGAATAAAATATACCACATACTGGTGAAAATAAAATATGTAAAGTGCCTAGAAGAGTAGGAGCTTAATCCTTTTAAAGGAGCAAATTGCATTATACTTCGTATATGTGTCTGAAACCACAATAAATAAATATTAGGTGTCCTATACATCTTTGTACCAACAGCACATGCATGTAATAATAGGTGCTCAATAACATTTTAATAAATAAATTTTTAAGCTGTCTGAGCAACACTAAGATAAGCTAATTAAAAATAACTTGACAGTGGATTTTTCTAGGCAACATAGCTTCATTCATCCTGTTTTCAAGACCCTTGAAGAATTTTTGAAAAGTATATTCATAGATTTTGGTCACACCCACACCCCCCCCCCAAAAAAGTTAAAGTACATCATTGTTTCCTTAACTCTCTTTTGGTCTCTACTTCCTTCTTTATATGCATTCGGTTAGCTACAGTAATATATAGGTGTTCCAAACTCTATCTATAACCAAACAATTTCTGTGTGTTAAAATTCCAATGAGATTGGTCCACAGTTATTTACCTGGGTTTGATAGACATTGATTGGATGTTGTTTTTGTTAGGTGCTTGATATGAGTTGGTTTTGACTCACAGCAGCCCTGTGCACAACAGAATGAACCCTTGCCCGGTCTTGTGCCATCCTCACAATGGTTGCTATGTTTGAGCCCATTGTTGCAGCCACTGTGTCAATCCATCTCTTTCAGGGTCTTCCTCTTTTTCATTGACCCTCTACTTTACCAAGCATGATGTACTTCTCCAGGGATTGATCCCTCCTGATAACATGCCCAAAGTAAGGGAGACGAAGTCTCACCATCCTTGGTTTCTAAGGAGCATTCTGGTTCTATTTCTTCTAAACAGATTTGTTCATTCTTCTAGCGGTCCATGGTACATTCAGTATTCTTCACCAACACCATGATTCAAAAGCATCAATTCTTCTCCAGTCTTCCTTACTCATTGTCCAGCTTTCTACATGCATATAAGGCAATTGAAAACACCGTGGCTTGGGTCAGGCGCACCTTAATCCTCGAAGTGAAGTCTTTGCTTTTTAACACTTTAAACAGGTCTTTTTTTTTTTTTTTTTTTTTTTGCAGCAGGTTTGCCCAGTGCACTATGTTGTTTGATTTCTTGATTGCTGCTTCCGTGAGCATCAATTGTGCATTCAGGTAAAATGAAATCCTTGACAACTTCAGTATTTTGTGTTTATCCTGATGTTGCTAGGCTAGTATCATGGCCTCTTAGAGAACACATCCACTTTTTCTTTTGTTGCTCGTGGTTTTTGTTTCTTATCTAAGAATTCTTTGCCAAAACCAAGGTCATGTAGATTTACCCCTGTGTTTTCTTTAAGAGTTTTGTAATTTTAGCTCTTACATTTACTCCTTTGATTTATTTTGAGGTGATTTTTATATATGGTGTGACGTAAGGGCTCAACTTAATTCTTTGCATGTGGCTATCCAGTTGTCTCTGTGCCGTTTGTTGAAAAAGTTATTTTCTTCATATTTGATGGCTCTGATACCCTTACCAAAAATCAGTTGACCACAGATGTATGGATTTATTTCTGGATTCTCAGTTCTATTCCATTGATCTATATGTCTATCTGTGTGCTAGTACCACACCGTTTTGTTACCAATATTTTGTAGTAAGTTTTGAAATCAGGAAGATGAGTTCCACTTGGCTCTTTTTCAAGATTGTTTTGACTATTCTGGGCCCCTTGCAATTCCATAAGAATTTTAGAATCCACTTGTCAAATTCTACAAAGAAGTTTGCTGGGATTCTGATAGGAATTGTGTTGCATCTCTAGGTCAGCTTGGGAAATATTGTCATCTTAACAATGTTAAGTTTTCTGATCCATGAACATGGATGGTTTTTTGAACTATTTAGCTCTTTAATTTATTTCAACGTTTTGTAGTTTTCAGAGTATGCTTTTTGCACTTATTTGTTACCTTTTTTGTAAGTATTTTATTCTTTTGATGCTATTGTAAATGGAATTGCTTTTTAATCTCATTTTCAGTTTGCCCACTGCATGTACATGGAAATAAAGTTGACTTTTTTAATACAGATTTTATATCCTGAAACTTTGCTGAATTCTAATAGTTTTTTTTCAATTCTTTGGAATTTTCTTCATAAAAAAAATATGTCACCTGTGCATAGATATAGTTTTACCTCTTCGTTTCCAATCACAATGCCTTTTCTTTCTTTCTTTTTTTCCCTGTTTTCTTCGGTAAAACCTCCATTGCAATGTTAAGTAGAAGCGACAAGAGTAAATATCCTTGTCTTGTTCTTGATCTTAGGGAGAAAACATCCAGACTTTGCCATTAAATATGATGTTAGCTGTAAGTTTTTCATAGATGTCATTTATCTAGTTGAGGAGTTTCCGTTGTATTCCTAGTTTGTTGAGTGTTTTTATCATGAATAAGTGTTGGATTTTGTCAAATTATTTTTCTGCATATTAAAAGATCCTGTGATTTTTTTTTAATTCTATTATACAATGTATTACTTTAGTTGATTTTCAGATGTTAAACCAGATTTGTATGCCCAGAATAAATCTCAGTTTATCATGGTGTATAATTCTTTTTGTATGCTGCTGGATTTTATTTACTAGTATTTTGTCATCTTATTTACTAGTATTTTTGCAGTAATACTCAGAACAGATATTGGTCTGTTGTTTTCTTGTGTTGCCTTTGTCTGGCTTTGGTATCATAAAATGAGTTGACACATTTTCCCTCCTTTTTTATTTTTTGGAAGAGTTGTGAATAATTGGTATTAATTTTCTTTAAGTGCTTGTTATAATTTGGTAGCAAAGCCATCTGGGCCTTTTCTTTGTGCGTAGGTTTTGAATACTAATTCAATTTCTTCTCTTACTATAGGTCTATTCGGATTGTTCATTTCTTCCTGAGTCAGTTTTAATAGTTCATGTCTTTTCTAAGAATTGTTCATTTCATTTATTTAATTTGTTGGCATACTGTTATTCATAGTTTTCATTTATATACGATCAGTAGTAATGTTCCCTCTGTCATTTCTAATTCTAGTAATTTGAGTCTTCTCTCTTTGTCTTGGTCAATCTAACTAAAAATTTGTCAATTTTGATGATCTTTTCAAAGAAGGAGCTTTTGGTTTCATTCATTTTCTTGATTGTTTTTCTATTTTCAATTTTATTAATTTTTACTCTAGTCTTTATTTTTTACTTCATTCTGCTTGCTTTGGGTTTAATTTGCTCTTCTTTTTCCAGTGTCTTTAGGTGGAAGCTTAGGTTATATTGATTTGACATCTTTTTTCCTTCTTAATAAATTTTCTCCTAACCACTGCTTTCACCACACCTAATACATTTTGGTACAATGTACCTTCATTTTCATTCACCTCAAAGTTTTTTTTTTCTCCCTTGATTTCTTCTTTGACACACTGATTATTTGAGAGTGTGCTATTTAATTTCTAAATATTTGTGACTTACCCAATTTTTTTCAGCTACTGATGTCTAATTCCATTCCATTTTGGGCAGAGAACATACCTTGTATTATTTCTATCCTTTAAGTTTATTGGGGTTTATTTTATGGCCTAGAATATCTTGGAGAATATTTCATGAGCACTTGATAAGAATATATGTATTATTAGTTGTTGGGTGGTTTATAGAGTTGTTTAAGTCTTCTATTTCCTTGTTGACCATCTGTCTATTGGTTCTAATCATATTGAAAATGAGGTATTGAAGTCTCCAACAACTACTAGTGTTGAATTGTCTATTTCTCCCTTCATTTCTCTCAGTTTTTGCTTCAGGGATTTTTGTGCTCTGTTATTAGGTGCTTATATGTTTATAACTGTTTTATCTTCCTGATGAATTGACCCTTTTATTATTATAAAATGTCCCTCTTTAGCTGTAGTTACATTTTTTGTTTTGAAGCCTGTTTTGTCTGATATCAGCATAGTCACTTCAGCTTTCCAGTGGTTGCTATTTGCTTGATATATCTTTTTCCATCCTTTTACCTTCAATCCGTTTCTATCTTTGAATCTAAAGTGTGTTTCCTGTAGACATCATATATTTGGATTGTGCACTTTATCCAGTCTGGTAATCTCTGCCTTTCACTTGGATTGTTTAATCCACACACATTTAAGATTATCACTGACATAATTGGATTTACATCTGCCATTTTACTTTTTTTTCTATATGTCTCATGTTTTTGTTCCTCTATTCCTCCTTTACTGTTCTCTATTGCATTAAGTGAATATTTTCTAAGGTAGCATTTTAATTTCTTTAATGATTTTTTTTCACTATATTTTTTTAGTTCTTTTTTAGTGGTTGCTGTAGGGTTTATGACATGTATCTCAATTTATCAAAATCAGCTTTAGATTTATACTAGCTTAATTCCACCAAGATATAATATTAATATAAAAAAAAGATTTTTTCCTTTTTTTTTATATTAATGTTACTCCTATATAACTCTATTTCCTTTCCCCTCTGTTTGTGGTATTATTGTTATACATATTACATCTATTAATGTTACAACTCCCAACAATACATTGTCATAATTATTGCTTTACCATCTGTAGTTATTTCTTTAGCACAATACAGCTTTTCTCCTACATGTCTCCTTTGTCCTGCTTTGGCAAATATATTACACATATATATTATATTTCTATATGTTATACACTGAATAATACATTGTATATGGAGTATTTTATACAATTTATTTTTGAATCAGTTAAAAGAAGAAAGGAGAAATGTGTATTTATACTGTCCTGTATGATTACCTAATTATCTTTCCCCTTACTATTTGTTCATGTGCATTTGAACTGCCATCTGGGATCACTTGCTTTCAGCCTGAAAAATTTTCTTAGTATTTGTAAGGTAGGTCTGGTAGCAAAATTTCTCTCATTCTGTTTATCTTGGAAAGTCTTTATTTCACCTTCATATTTGAAAGATTATTTTTCTGGGTGTAGGATTCTTGGTTGATAATATTTTTCCTTTAAGCGCTTTAAATATATTACCCCCATCTTCTGGCCACTATTGTTTCTGCTGAGAAGTCAGCTGTTAGTCTTATTGAAGTTCCTTGTAAATAACAAGTTGTTTTCTCTTGCTGCTTTCAAGATTTTCTCCATGCATTTGACTTTCAGCATTTTTACTATATGTATCTGTTGGTGTATCTATTTGTATTTATCCTTTTTAAAGTTCATTGAGCTTCATGAATGTGTAGGTTATTTTTTAAAACACATTTTGGAAGTTTTCAGCAAAATTTTTGATCCAGAGCTCTGGAGCAGGGAGCAGGAAAATGCAAGCTTCTCTGTGTGTGACACTCGCACTTTAGGAGGTGAGGGTTCAATTGCAGGGGGAAGGCAACAGTGAGGCCCTCTCAGCTTTCTCACCTGTCCTGGAACTACCACCTCATAAGCCAGAGTGATCAAGGCCTCAGTATTCTCAGCATACTGAGCCCGAAGTGGAGGTGTGTTCCACAAGTGAGGGCTGGGCCTAAGAAAAGAGTGTTATCTATCGCTACCTATCATTATGCATTGCTACCTAGACTTAGCAATAGGTAATTGGGGCAGGATTAGAAATATTAATATTTCGCTCCTCTGGAGAAGAAAGCCCTGTGACTAGGAGCTCAGGGAAGAGGAAGCCCTTTATTCTTAGCTACAGCACTCTGGAGTGGAGTCCCCACCCCACTGAGCAGAGAAGGGGGAGGGAGGAAATAGTTTGGGTTTAAATAGCATTTCTCTAGCTGTTTTTTTTTGTTTTTGTTTGTTTTTATCAGATGTTCAGATTTTTTTAAGTAAATGTTTCTTCATTAGCTGTTTACCCTTAGGATTATTTCCAGAGCCTTAAAATGGTTGGGTTCATCCCACTTTGAAATGTGGCGTCTGGGGTCTTAAATGCTAACAAGCAGCCATCTAAGATGCAGCAATTGGTCTCAACCCACCTGGAGCAAAGGAAAATGAAGAACACCAAGCCCACATGACAACTAAGAGCCCAAGAGACAGAAAGGGCCACATGAATCAGAGACCTACATCATCCTGAGACCAGAAGAACTAGTTGGTGCCCGGCCACAATCGATGACTGCCCTGACAGGGAGCTCAGCAGAGGACCCCTGAGGGAGCAGGAGATCAGTAGGATGCAGACCCCAAATTCTCATAAGAAGACCAAACTTAATGGTCTGACTGAGACTGGAGGAATCCCGGCGGCCATGCTCCCCCGACCTTCAGTTGACACAGGACAGGAACCATCCCCGAAGACAACTCATCAGAAATGAAAGGGACTGGTCAGCGGGTGGGAGAGAGATGCTGATGAAGAGTGAGCTAATTATATCAGGTGGACACTTGAGATTGTGTTGGCAACTCTTGTCTGGAGGGGGGATGGGAGGATAGAGAGAGAGGGAAGCCGGCAAAATTGTCAAGAAAGGAGAGACTGAAAGGGCTGACTCAAGACGGGGAGAGTAAGTGGGAGTAGGGAGTGAGATGTATGTAAGCTTATATGTGACAGACTGATTGGATTTGTAAACGTTCACTTGAAGCTTAATAAAAGTTATTATAAAAAAAAAAAAAATGGTTGGGTTTTGGGTTTGTTTGTTTAATATACATATAGAATTTTCTCACCAGTTTCACTGGGTTAGCAGATCGTCCAAGCTTCTCACACTGTCATGCCCAAAGTTGATCTCCAGCAGGCAGAATTTCAAGCACATGAACTGTTTGTTTGCTTTGCCTGGATGGAGTCATTGACAGGGGTACTCTAATACTTGCAATACATAGAATAGTTACTGCCAGATATGTAGCAATTCATGGACAATTACTAATAGTTTGGCCGGATGATTAAGGACTTGAAAGGAGATGGGAAGCTTAGTGGCAAGAAGGTCACATGGAAGGGACATAGACTGCGAAGATATCTGTGTCCTATATGAATGATTACCAGCAGGCATCATCTGATAAATAGAATCTCCATAATCAAGGGAAAAGGTGACCCATGCATGGATGTTCCCCTCACCACCCCAGTGCTTCTTAAGTGTGTTCATGAATAAGACAGTCACAGTAATAGGGATAGAGATTATTCATGGGGTAAAAACCATGAGCTTCTCCTCACTAACCCTGATCTGGCTATGGCCATTGAAGAATGCACAAGCTGCCACTATCAAGTCTTTAGTCTGAAGGCATTCCCTGGAAGGACCAGATTGGTGGCAGATTGATGTCATTATACTTCTTTCAAAATGGGACAGTGATGTGACTACTCTGAAATGGAAATGCTGCATGTAGATTCAATTTCTTTGCTCTTGATGCTTCTGTCAGCATCACTATCTGTGGACTTCATGAATGCATTATTTGCTATCAGAACACCCTACAAAACATTGATGTTGACCAAGCAACTTATTTCAAAGCAAAATAATGGAATGGATGGGATCAATCAGTTCAGTTTGCCAATACATAGAATGTCTTCTGTCTTCCTGGCTGAAAACAAGATGATAGGTATTGAATGTTTTTAAGTCTTCTCTCATCATCTAGCACAATATTAATGTTCCTAGAAAAAGAAGTATTTTAGCCCTTCATAAGTTAATATCTGATGAAGATCAAAGACCACAGCCTTTGGTATGGATTACACCTCAACATAAAGAAAACAAAAATCCTCACAACTGGACCAATAAGCAACATCATGATAAACGGAGAAAAGATTGAAGTTGTCAAGGATTTCATTTTACTTGGATCCACAATCAATACCCATGGAAGCAGCAGTCAAGAAATCAAAAGACACATTGCATTGGGCAAATTGGCTGGAAAAGATCTCTTTAAAGTATCAAAAAGCAAAGACGTCACCTTGAGGACTAAGGTGCACCTGACCCAAGACATGGTGTTTTCAATCACTTCATATGCATGTGAAAGCTGGATAATGAATAAGGAAGACTGAAGAAGAATTGATGCCTTTGAATTGTGGTATTGGAGAATAATATTGAATATACCATGGACTGCCAAAAGAACAAACAAATCTGTCTTGGAAGATGTACAACCAGAATGCTCCTTAGAAGCAAGGATGGCAAGATTATGTCTCACATACTTTGGACATGCTATCAGGAGGGATCAGTCACTGGAGAAGGACACCATGGTTGGTAAAGTGGAGGGTCAGAGAAAAAGAGGAGGACCCTCAACAAGATGGATTGACACAGTGGCTGCAACAATGGGCACGAGCACAGCAACAACTTTAAGGATGGTGCTGGACCAGACAGTGTTTCATTCTGTTGTTTCTACTTTCCAGAAGGTAATACTAGAGGGTATTGACTCAACAGCATCTAACAACAACAAGGTAATATCTTAAGGGAATTGGATAAGTCGATATGAACCAGGTACCATGGGGAATGGGACAAAAGCAAGGGACTATGAAACAGGCAAGGATTCCAGGAATGAGTAAAGAAGATCAGGTGGAAATAACTCCAAAGAAAGCTTTCAATCACTCCACACACAGTCTTGGGCCAAAATGCTTACATGTGTTTGTCTTTCCTCATACATCATTCTCTGATTCGTACAGATCCCACACTGAGTGTTATACTTGTCATCTCAAACTCAGCTGTCTCTTCAGAAGCTCATATAACCCATGTCAGAGTCAAACAATTGTACTATGATCCACTGAGATGTCTAAAACAATCCTAATAAATGTCTCTCTGTCTACCTGGCCCCTTCATTGATTCCATGAGAAAAGGATGGCATCATCAATCCATTCATTCAGAATCTATTGAGTGACAATATGTATTAAGTACTTGATAAACATACAGTACATGTGCATTTTCATCAATGCCTAAGTTGAATTTAGTTTTCTATTATTCCATCTCTCATTTTCATTCTCTCATTTTTCTTCTTTATGTAAATAATTTAGACCAACAGATGTAAGGAATGCTGACCCTCTCATATACTCACAGATTGTTGACTCCTTCATAATTTGAATGGTTGGAGTGATTTCATATGATGTTGTGAAATGCTAGCCAGCATGTATGTTTACTTTAGTATTACCTTCTGGAAAGTAGCAACTGCAGCCTGCAGAAAAAAAAAGTCAATATCATTTTCTTATTAACCACTTTATGTACACAGCTATCTGTAAATATCTGTATTTATTCATTCATCTATTTGTTCAACATGTATCTTTTTAAGCTCTTGGGCCAGGTATAATGTGCTAAGAGTTAGGGATACAACATTGAGCAAAAGTATAGTCTCCACCTTCATGGAGTTTATAGAAAGACATTCATCAAATCTTTACACTAAAAAAATTGTAAAATCATTACGAAATAAGTATTATAATAGAGAGGGATATTACACTATTATGGTATTTTAAGACTCTGGTATTTAAGAATTTGACTAACCTAGGAAAATAGTGAAAGGCTTCTGCCATCGAAGCGTTAGTTGATTTATGAACATAGTGTTCATAACTGGACTAATTTGTGGCAGGAGAGGTAGATGATACAGTGACAGGGACTAGCATGTGCTCAGGACTCTGTAAAATGCTTGAACTGGTGTTGGCAGGTAGACAGTTTTAAAAGCTATCTCACAGAGGTGTGATTTATATCACCTTTTACTGAATGTAATTAATGGTTTGCAGAAGACATTGATCTAACCTGTACTAGGTAGAATCTGTGAAGGAATAAGCTTTGATGTGAAGGGATCCTATATGATCTAGGTCTTAAAGGAGATAGAGGCTAAAGTGGAAAGATCATTGGCTTTGAAGTCAAACAGATCTGAGTTTGAATTTTGGCCCAGACACTTACAAGCTGAATAACCTTGAAGAAATTGTCGAATTTCTCTGAGTTCACTCCACAGGTTTATCTGGGTAGGTGAATGAATAAAATAGTATGTGTACAGTGTCAGGCATTCAGTAAATGTAACTTTCCCTAAAGAAGCATATATTTAAATTATCCTATTGTCTTTTACGAGTGAGTCCTGGTGGTGCAGTGGTTAAGCACTCAGCTGCTAACCAAAAGGTCTGCGGTTGGAACCCACCAGCTACTCTGCTGAAGAAAGGTTGCCAGAAGCCTTCCATAAAGATTTACGGCCTTGGAAACTCTATGGGGTAGTTCTACTCTGTCCTACAGGGTTGCTATCTGTAAGAATCTACTTAACTGCAATGGGTAGAGTATAATCCTAAGGAATGATGTTTCACTGTGTTTTGTCGTTTGAACGATAATAATGTTGAATTAATTAGCTTGGCATATAATTGTATGTGATAATTATTTAGGAGTGTGAACAAATTAATTCATTCATGCAATCCCGCCTTTATATGTTTAAGTGGTTCTATTTCTTATTTACCTCATGCAGGGGGCTTTATATGCCTCTGGTGGTTCAGTGGTTAAGAGCAACAGCTGCTAACCAAACGATTGGCAGTTTGGATCCACTAGCCACTCCTTGGAAACCCTATGGGGCTGTCCTGCTCTGTCCTGTAGGATTGCTATGAGTCAGAATCTATGGCAACAGGTTTGGTTTTCTGGGTTTTTTCTACCAGTTAAAATACAATAATATATGTTTCCTTATGTCATTGCCCCTTTTGTCTGTTTAAGCTGTATTTCCTCACCTACATTGAAAATGCTTGCAAGCTAAGGACTTGCTCTTATAACTCATCATCTTATACCTAACTGCCTAGCAGGGTGCCTCACTTGTAACAGGAGCTGAATATATACTGACTGAAGATAATAATAGGCTGGATCAAGTAAAACAATTTTCTTATATAGAACTCTATACCTAGATCCAATAATTTTAACATGGTATCTTAAAACTAGATGGGGAAAGAGTGTTAGATGTAATAACTATTAATATCATAATAGAAATAGACTATTTTATTTTTAAAAATACAAGAAATATAAATACAGAGAAGGAGAACCTAGAAGAAAGTTTGTGTAACTGCATATATTTGACATAGGGCTGGGGAAACACATAATAATGTAAAATTCTGTGCATTATTTCAACCTTCCATAATTAAGATAAACCAGAAAAACCAAACCTGTTCCATCTAGTTGATTCTGACTCAGCTACACTGTCCATAGTGTTTCCAAGGAGCAGCTTGTGGATTCGAACTGCTGACCTTTTGGTTAGCAGTCAAGGTCTTAAACACTTCGCCACCAGGCTCCTTAGTTAAGACATAAACTAATATCTGATTTTATTTTCATTTCAGGCGTAAAGGATGCCACTCACAGTATAAACAATGACATACTTCTAGTAAAATTGATACTTTAAAGCTTAGTGAAATTTTCATTAGGGATAAAAAATGATATAATTCATAACTATAATTATAACCACACAAATAGGTAAACTATAACCCTACAAAACAAGTTGATTTTGGACCCTTGAAATCAGTTAGAAGGTCTTTAACTACAGAAGCACTAGAACATAAACACATTTCTAATATTGTGTGATCTAAGACTCAGGCGCTAAAAGTTTTCATCCAATTGAAGATAGAGGTTCACATTTGGGACTCCTGAAAAATAAGAATCTGACATTATGTGGGTTATTGGACAAATGTAGCAAATTTATGTAGGTGGCTGCCCATTACCACCCTGCCAGAAAGGCCTTCTGTTCACATGAATTCATGACTGGCCGAACTAACCCCTTTGTTATGACAGTGATTTAAAGCTTGGGATAATTTTTGCCACTATAAGAATAAAAGAATGGGAAAGATTAAAGTTTTCAATTACTTATTTTTGTTAGCTTTGGAATGTAAAATATAATCATCATACTCCCAAAACTGTCTAACTGCCCATGATCTTATAAACATTACTAATGAACTAATGACACTTAGTGAATAATTATTAATCGTCAAAATCATGATTAAGGAGGCAGGGCCAAGATAGCCGAGCAGTCAGATGCTTCCGGTGGTCCCTCTTACAACAAACACCCGAAAAAACAAGTGAATAGATTATATGTTACAATCTAGGAGCCCTGAACATCAAAGGCAAAGTTGAGGAATCAGACTGAGTGGCAGAGAGAGGGAGAGATGGTTCAGAAGCAGCTAGGAGTTGCCAGACTTGACCCGGAGGAAACCGGCATCCTGCAGGTGAGATCAGCTGATGAGCATGATAAGGCAAGCAGTGGCATTGGGGATGCATTTTTCCATATCAGGAGAGATCGAGCGGCAGAGAATCTGCTCAACACTTCAGCCAGCAAGAAGGAGCCCTCAATCGGCAAAAGATAAATACATGCGTCTAATCTACCTCGCAGATCAAAAAACACCCCACTTGGGAAGAATTTGTCTCCCTGCTCCCTCCAAATAACACATTCAGGTGGCTACCAGATACATGAGGAAATGCTCATGATCATTAGCCATTAAACAAATGCAAATCAAAACCACAATGAGGTGCCACATCACCCCCACTAGGATGGCTAATATTAAAAAAAAATAGAAAATAACAAATGCTGGCAAGGATGTGGAGAAATGGGAACTATCATCTATTGCTGGTGGGAATAGAAAATGGTACAGTCACCATGGAAAACAGTCTGACAATTCCTCAAAAATTTAAAATAGAGAGCTACCATAAAAAAAAAAAAAAAATTTTTTTTTTTTTTAATAATTCCAGTCTTGGGTATATACCCATAAGACTTAAAAACACCTATACAAACAGATATATGGACACCAATGTTCACTGAAACACTATTCACAATAGCTGAAAGGTGGAATAATCCAAATGTCCATCAGCCAATGTGGTGTATACATACAGTGGAATATTATTCTGCCATAAAGAGAAATGAAGTCCTGATATATGCCACAACATGGATGAGCCCTGAAAACATTATGCTGAGTGAAACAAGTCAATCACAAAGGGATAAATATTGTATGATCTCACTAATATAAAATACCTAGAATAGTAAAATGTATAGGGATCAGAGTTTAATAGTGGTTACCAGGAGCAGAAGGGAGGAGGGAAGGGTGAAGCATTGTTTAGAAAGCACTGAGTTTTGGTTATGGTGATGGAAAATTTGCCAGTGGATACTGGTGATGGTTGCATAGTATGATTGATATAACTGGTCTCACTGACTTGTATATGGGAAAAATGTTGAATTGGCAAATACGTTATCAATATTTTTGGAAAAATTTTTTAAAAATTTTCAAGTTTCTTCCTCATCTGTTAGCTTCTTACAGCTCTCCTTATTTTTGATTCTCAAAAGCATAATTTCTATGTATTACCTATATTTTTACAACATCCATTACTTACTGAGCCTGGAATTCTGCTTCTGTACTCTATAAAATCACCAGTGACACGCCGCATGTCAGATTAAGTGGTCTCTTCTTAGAAACTTCTCTACGGAATTTGATGTTGATCATCTTGCTCTTGAGTGTTCTCCACGTTTTGTTTCCATAGCTTGTGCATTACTGAGCCTCTTCCTATTTTTATGTGACCGCTTTGTTGAGTTCTATTTCTTCTTCTAGCTGGTAATTGTAAGTAACCCCACAGTTCAGCTCTTGAACATCCTCTGCCTCTGATCTTATTTTCTCTCTGTGTATGAAACGGTGGGTTAATCCTGTTTCGTTGCTTCCTTGAGAATGACCCTCAAACGTAAGTTCATCTTAAACTACAATCTATCACCTGAGTTTTAGCCCTTTATCTCCAAGCCGTTACATGTTTCCACTTACACACCAAAACAAAACATTGCTGTCGAGTGGATTCCAACGCCACTTATATACTTTCACTTAATTTCAAATCCAATATACAAGTATTAGTTTTAAAGCCTGGCACATGGTTGGTGCTAAATAAATTTTTATTAAATGAATGAATGCTTGGTAAAACATATCCAGATGTTTCCAGATTTCATTATTTATTCTTCTGGATTTTTAAAAAATTAATTACCCCTTTTAATTCCCATAATAACCCAGTTAGTTCTTCATTATCTCATGCCTGTGATAGTCTCCTATCAATTTTCTCTGACTATATTTCTCTTTGCTCCAAAACAGCCTATTACTTGACTCTTCCAAAACACAAACTTAGTCATTACATACAAATAAATCTCCATGTCTCCACACTACTGGAGGACTAAGCCTGGCATTCACGGCCCTCCCCATTATGAACCCACCACTAAAGCTACATTAAATGGTTTATGCATTTATACATTTTGGTAGGTGTGCTAAATTGTTACAACACTCCCCAAAAAAATTCCCCAGTTTTACCCATAGAAGATATGATGAAATTTTTAGATTTTTGCCCATATAGTAGGTGGCAACAGTATCTCCGGCTAGATGTACTCTTCATTTCTCTTATTACAAACAAAAGAATTTCTTTTTCTCTAAAATTCATTCATTTTTCTTTGAGGTTGTTGGCTTTCTCTTGTCCATTTCTAAGAGTTCTTTAAAAGATTTTTAAAAACATTTCCCTATATTTTTTCTTTACTTTCTTGACATTTAGTTCCTCTTATATATAAGTTTTTTTGTTGTTGTTGTCCTAAAGGCTTCTTATTTAGTCACACATTTATATAATACACTTAATCCTCTGCCATAAGTATTAATCAAATCAGTACATTTCATCTTTCTCTTCCCTCCCTTTTCTCCCTTCCGCCAGTTTCCATTAATACTATTATTTTCTGTGTTTAACTTTGTACTCTTACTTTTATTTAAATAGAAAATCTTTTAATTGTATTATCATTATTTATTTTATAATTGATTTATCACATTTAAAATTTATTTCGTCACAATTTTCTTCTGAGCATGACATTTTATGTATTTCTTTTTCTGTTTATAAATATTATTGCTTTTTTCTTTTCTTTTTCTTTGCATTGTATCTTTGAATCGATACTAGATTAGTACTTTTTTTATTACTCATCATAGGGTGAGTTTTTTTTTTTTTTTTTAGACCAAATATTTCTACACGTTTGGGAGTGGGAATGGAAAGGCAAGCAAAAGAGAGGGCCCAGGATAGTCTTCCAGACTAGGCAGGTTTTATCAATCCAAAGGTCCTTTTCATCTCGGTGGCTGCTTTCTCCTAAAATGGTTTCTATCTATGATCCTTTGTGTAGCCCTGCCTCTGCTTTTCTGAATCAAATCACCTTTCAGATGGCTTCTACCACCAGTCCTTCTCGTCCAAGTTCCCGTACCCATTTTTGCAAGCGAGGAATATTGTTTCAGTACCTTAGGGTAACCTCTTAACTTCAAGAAGTGTATTTTTGCTGGTACTTCTTCTTTTTTTTTTTTTTTTTAATATGCTACTGCAGGGCCCTTTGCCAGTTTCTGTTTGTTTATTATCACTTTTTCTTGCACAGCTTCAGCCTGATCTCTACTGCTTTTGGCAGCTCCCACAAGTATCTTGGCAACTGTTGATTAGTATTGTCTCCTAAGGTTGCTGAAGATGGATTTTACCTGTTTTGTTTTCATTCTCTATTAGGTTTTTAGTGACTTCCTGAACAGAAAAACACTGAGCAAACTTTTGCAGACGTTTTACAGACTTTACTGTGTCTCTAATTTTCTGAAAAGAAGGAAAATACATTTGTGGTTACATTCTGCAAACTCCAGTAAAGTCACATTTTACCTAAATTGAGAGGACCCACTTTTTAGCCTCTTCCGGCAAAAAAATAGAAAAGAGAAAAAATAAAATTTAGTTAATACTTTCTTTTTTGTAATGTGCTTTCATCTTAAGTTTCTTCACTGGCTGTTTTAATTGATCTTTAATCATCCCTGTGAAGCCAGCAGGATATGTATGATTATTCCCATTTCAGAGACGAGAAAAAATGCAATGCCACTGATTCTACTACACAGTGTGATTACAACATTGCGTACCATTTTATAGGCCACCATCGACCCTGGCGGGGTAGTGGTTAAGAGCTACAGCTGCTAACCAAAGGTTAGCAGTTCAAATCCACCAGGTGCTCTTTGGAAACTCTATGGGGCATTCTACTTTGTTCTATTGGGTCACTATGAATTGGAATTGACTCAACGGCAACAAGTTTTTTGGAAACCCTGGTGGCATAGTGGTTAAGAGCCACGGCTGCTAACCAAAAAGTCAGCAGTTCAAATCCACCAAGCACTCCTTAGAAGCCCTATGGGGCAGTTCTACTCTGTCCTATAGGGTCCCTATAAGTCGGAATCAAAATTAGCGACATCTGTAAGACCGTTTTTTTCATGAATTGAAACCATGTATAAAACTTAATCCAACACTTAATCAATGCATGCCCCATGAAGTATTTCCTGCTGATCGATCTGGCTCAGGAAATGATTTCTGAGTCAAGCCAGGAACTATAGTCATTCATTTACTCATTCATTCAACTAATTACTGAATGCCGGCTACATGCCAGACACTGTGCTGTTGTTGCTGTTAGGTGCCACTGAGTCGGTTCTGACTCATAGCGACCCTATGCACAACAGAACGCAACACTGCCCGGCCCTGCGCCATCCTTACAATCATTCTTATGCTTGAGCTCATTGTTACAGCCACTGTGTCAATCCACCTTGTTGAGGGTTTTCCTCTTTTCCGCTGACCCTGTACTCTGCCAAGCATGATGTCCTTCTCCAGGGACTCATCCCTCCTGACAACATGTCCAAAGTATGTAAGACGCAGTCTCGCCATCCTTGCCTCTAAGGAGCATTCTGGCCGCACGTCATCCAAGACAAATTTGTTCATTCTTTTGGCCCCAGTCCATGGTATATTCAATAGTCTTCGCCAACACCACATTTCAAAGGCGTCAACTCTTCTTCGGTCTTCCTTATTCATTGTCCAGCTTTCACATGCATGTGATTGAAAATACCATGGCTTGGGTCAGGCGCACCTTAGTCTTCAGGGTGACATCTTTGCTCTGTAACACTTTGAAGAGGTCCTTTGCAGCAGATTTACCCAATGCAATGCATCTTTTCATTTCTTGACTGCTGCTTCCATGGCTGTTGATTGTGGATCCAAGTAAAATGAAATCCTTGACAACTTCAATCTTTTCTCCATTTATCATGATGTTGCTTATTGGTCCAGTTGTGAGGATTTTTGTTTTCTTTATGTTGAGGTATAATCCATACTGAAGGCTGTGGTCTTTGATCTTCATCAGTAAGTGCTTCAAGTCCTCTTCACTTCCAGCAAGCAAGGTTGTGTCATCTGCATAACGCAGGTTGTTAATGAGTCTTCCTCCAATCCTGATGCCCCGTTCTTCTTCTTATAGTCCAGCTTCTCATATTATTTCTTCAGGATAAAGATTAAACAAGTATGGTGAAAGAATACAGCCCTGACACACACCTTTCCTGAATTTAAACCAATCAGTATCGCCTTGTTCTGTCCAAACAACTGCCTCTTGATCTATGTAAAGGTTCCTCATGAGCACAATTAAGTGTTCTGGAACTCCCATTCTTCACAATGTTATCCATAGTCTCTTATGATCTACACAGTCGAATGCCTTTGCATAGTTAATAAAACACAGGTAAACATCCTTCTGGTTTTCTCTGCTTTCAGCCAGGATCCATGTGACATCAGCAATGATATCCCCGGTTCCACTTCCTCTTCTGAAACCAGTCTGAATTTCTGGCAGTTCCCTGTCAATATACTGCTGCAGCCATTTTTGAATGATCTTCAGCAGAATTTTGCTTGCATGTGATATTAATGATATTGTTCTATAATTTCCACATTCAGTTGGATCACCTTTCTTGGGAATAGGCATAAATATGGATCTCTTCCAGTCACTTGGCCAGGAAGCTGTCTTTCGTATTTCTTGGCATAGATGGGTGAGTACCTTCAGTGCTGCATCTGTTTGTTGAAACATCTCAATTGATATTCCATCAATTCCTGGAGCCTTGTTTTTCCCCCAATGCCTTCAGAGCAGCTTGGACTTCCTCCTTCAGTACCATCGGTTCCTGACCATATGCCACCTCTTGAAATGGCTGAATATCGACTAATTCTTTTTGCTATAATGACTCTGTGTATTCCTTCCATCTTCTTTTGATGCTTCCTGCATCGTTTAATATTTTTCCCATGGAATCCTTTGCTATTGCAACTCGAGGCTTGAATTTTTTCTTCAGTTCTTTCAGCTTGAGAAACGCCGAGGGTGTTCTTCCCTTTTAGTTTTCCATCTCCAGCTTTTTGTGCATGTCATTAGAATACTTTGTCTTCTGGAGAGACCCTTTGAAATCTTCTGTTTGGTTCTTTTACTTCATCAGTTCTTCCTTTTGCTTCAGCTGCCTGATGCTCAAAAGCAAGTTTCAGAGTCTCCTCTGACATCCATCTTGGTCTTTTCTTTCTTTCCTGTCTTTTCAGTGACCTCTTGCTTTCTTCATGGATGATGTCCTTGATGTCATTCCACAACTTGTCTGGTCTTCGATCACTAGTGTTCAGTGCGTCAAATCTATTCTTGAGATGGTCTCTAAATTCAGGTGGGATATACTCAAGGTCATATTTTGGCTCTCATGGACTTGCTCTGATTTTCTTCAGTTTCAGCTTGAATTTGCATGTGAGCAATTGATGGTCTGTTCCACAGTCGGCCCCTGGCCTTGTTCTGACTGATGATACTGAGCTTTTCCATTGTCTCTTTCCACAGATGTAGTCAGTTTGATTTCTGTGTGTTCCATCTGGTGAGGTCCATGTGTATAGCTGCCATTTATGTTGGTGAAAGAAGGTATTTGCAATGAAGAAGTCGTTGGTCTTGCAAAATTCTGTCATTCGATCTCCAGCATTGTTTCTATCACCAAGACCATATTTTCCAACTACCGATCCTTCTTCTTTGTTTCTAACTTTCCCATTCCAATTACCAGTAATTATCAATCCATCTTGATTACATGTTTGATCAATTTCAAACTGCAGAAGTTGGTAAAAATCTTCAATTTCCTCATCTTTGGTATTAGTAGTTGGTGCATAAATTTGAATAATAGTCGTATTAACTGGTCTTCCTTGTAGGCGTAAGGATATTATCCTACCACTGATAGCGTTGTACTTCAGGATAGATCTTGAAATGTTCTTTTTGATGATGAATGCAACACCATTCCTCTTCGAGTTGTCATTCCCAGCATAGTAGACTATATGATTGTCCAATTCAAAATGGCCAGTACCAGTCCATTTCAGCTCACTAATGCCAAGGATATCAATATTTATGTGTTCTATTTCATTTTTGATGATTTCCAATTTTCCTAGATTCATACTTCATACATTCCAGGTTCCAGTTATTAATGGATGTTTGCAGCTGTTTCTTCTCTTTTTGAGTCGTGCCACATCAGCAAATCAAGGTCCTGAAAGCTTTACTCCATCCTCATCATTAAGGCCGACTCTACTTTGAGGAGGCAGCTTTTCCCCAGTCATCTTTTGAGTGCCTTCCAACCTGGGGGGCTCATCTTCCAGCACTATATCAGACAATGTTTGGGTGCTATTCATAGGGTTTTCACTGGCTAATGCTTTTCAGAAGTAGACTACTAGGTCCTTCTTCCTAGTCTGTCTTAGTCTGGAAGCTCAGCTGAAACCTGTCCTCCATGGGTGACCCTGCTGGTATCTGACTACCTGTGGCATAGATTCCAGCATCACAGCAACATACAAGCCCCCACAGTACGACAAACTGACAGACACGTGGGGGACACAGTGCCAAGCACTATCAAAACAAAGACATCCAGGGTCTTTAAGTGGTTCTAACAAATGATGAACTGAGGAGCCTTTCTTTTACTAACAGTCCAATTACCTTGGACCACTTGACTTCAAATGTGCTCAGCAGGTCATGTAGGTTTCTGAGGAATTGCCTCAAGACTCTGGAGTGGATGTGGAGGGCCTACTCCCCATTGATCTGGTATATATATGTACATACCCCAAAACCCAGTGCCGTCGAGTCGATACACACACACACACATATATATACGTACACACACATATATATATATCAGGTTTCCATGAAAGATTTCATTTGCTAAAGAGTTCATCAGCTAAATAAAAAATAATGCAATCATGCTAGAAAACCACTTACCTACGTATTCGTGGCGTCTTTCTGCTACTTCAAGTAAGTTGCATTTCCTCACAAGCCTCTTAATCTTTTTATTTCTTCAAAGGCCAAAAAAGTGAGAGATATTTTGTCTTATCATTTACATATTAGTATCTTGTGTTTCACTAAAGCTGAATGCTAAAAACTGAGTAAGAATTATACTAGAGGAAAAGCAGGGGATGAGTATTAGCGGCATTGGAGACAGCCTGAGGATGAATGTGTGGAGTGCTACATGCAGCTCTGAGCTACTGAAGGATAATATGAAGAGGGGAGGGGTACTTTATTGCTTTCATGTTTAGAAACTGGAGGTGCTAATTTTATAGTTATCATTTAACAGTTTTCTACATATGAATATGGGTGATTGTGTGTATATGTAAACTTACATGCTTTATGATAACTTCCTGATGGTACTTTCCATTTCTCCATTTCTGCAGTTTTTTTCCTTCATCACCTCTTGTAGCTCCCTTGACAGAATAATGGAAGACAAGACAATTTTGAAATCTGGAGTACAGGAAAGGAAAAAGCAAGAGACTTATCAGAGATTCTGAGCCCAGAGCTTGCTCAAGTCAAAGGAGTCACACTTTATCTGAAGAAGGTCTTACTACGTTGTATTTTTCCATCATTTTCTCACATTGGAAGTTTATATTGGTCTTCTGTGTGACAGAACCTTCCCTGAGACGCCGTCATAAGCTTCCACTCTTCCCATCTCTATACAAGGTTTACGTGAGGTCTTTGTGAATTTAGAAACATTAATAGCATATGTGATCTTGACGCCTCCTATAAATAACATTTAAAGACAAAGCTATTAACCTTAGAATACCCATGTAAGGACAACCTTGTAAGAACTAGTCTAGAATTTTCCTAAACTGAGAAGGTCTGGAATCAAAACCAACCTGGTTAACATTTCTTGTCAATTTATCTCTTTGCTTATATAATTACAATTCTCTATCATCTTGCATTCCCTTAACTATTAATAGGTAATAACTTTTCCAGCTCAGCTGTTCTCATCCTTTATTCTTCCTTTGCACCGCTGGCTCTGACTCACTGAAGGGGTGTTCTGAAGAGGTTAGGGGCAGGTGTGATGTAGAGATGCATAGCGCTATGGGTATATCACAATATCTGAGGTCAATGAAGAAACCCTGGTGGTATAGTGGTTAAGAGCTACAGCTGCTAACCAAAAGGTCAGCAGTTCAAATCCACCAGGCGCTCCTTGGGAACTCTCTGGGGCAGTTCTACTCTGTCCTATAGGGTTGCTATGAGTCGGAATTGACTTGATGGCAATGGGTTTGGTTTGGGTTTGAGGTCAATGAGGTAAGAAGTTTGAAAAATTCACATGGTTTTTATACAACTCTCTGAGGCAACAAGCTCTTCCATTTCCCACTCCTACCCACACCTGTAGGGATAAATCAGTTTGGGCTGCTTTTCTAATCACCGATGTTTCACATTGTGTGTCAGGATAACAAACTGATCTTCACAAGATGCTTAAATGTCTGAAGAGAATAAAGAAACAGATTTCTCAAGATAACCAAGTCCAAAGTGTGCAGAAAGATTGCAGTAGCAAGTTGACTAGTCCCTGACAATGCACTTGATTGTTATAATTACAGTAAAACGCTGAAACCAAGGAAGAATTGGTTATGAAAGCCCGCAATGAGACAAAAAATGGGACACGTATTCATTTTGAGCTAGGTGGAAGACATACATGTCCTATCTATGAAGGTACTGTGATCATCATGAACCAATAAAATCTAGGGTTCTTGTGCCAAATTCTATTTATTAAATAATTCAATAATGTGTATATAACCTGAACACTCAACCCATAACCATACCCATCCCTCATCTAGTCTCATCTGAACAAATCCAGGGCTTGGCTAGGTCTCTCTCCTTCTTCTAACCGCTCCCTATCGAATTTAAACTGTAAGATAACAGAGGCTGAGCCAAAAGTTGGCCAATTCTTATTAATAGCGAAGCATTAGCATGAAGGTCCATGAACCTGGAGTCCAGTTTATGAGATACCCACAGTTATCTTGTTCATGAGGCTTGCTTTTTCATCTTTCCCTTGTTTTCTGTAAAATCTGTGTGCTTATAATAAACACATTCTTCATGAGATAATTTGAGCAGGTTTAAATTCTTTGCAATTTAAATATTCTCTGTGACCAAATAGTCCCTGCCTTTAAGGAGCTTACAGTGAAAGTAAAGAAATGGAATCCTTTGTCCTAAATGTCCTAAACTGTGCTCAACTTTTGGGGGTGTAAAAATGAAATGGTTTTATTTATTCTGATAACAGGTCCCTTTAATGACATATTAGTCAGATCCATGCTTTTTCAGACACATACCGTTATTTCAACCATCTCATGCCCATACTGAGGAACCCTGGTAGCACAATGGTTAAGTACTCAGCTGCTAACAGAAAGATCAGTGGTTTGAACCCACCAGCAACTCCAAGGGAGAAAGACGTTGCAGTCTGCTCCCATAAAGATACAGCCTTGGAAGCTCTATGGGGCAGTTCCATCTGTCCTATAGAGTCGTGAGTTGGAATCCACTGGACAACAACGGGTTTTTATTTTTATCCAGCATTTAACATTCAGTCATGTTTGTTTAAAAATTTTCATTTCAGATCTGGTTCAAAGATTTTCTTCTCCCTTCTCCATAGAGAAGGGCAGAGGAAGGTGATCTGGATCTCAGATACCCCCTTCCTGTCCCTCTTCTAGGTACTTGTTGCTCCTGTGTTGGGAGTTAGTGAGAAGGAGGGGATATCACTTTATTTAACAGGGCTTATTGTTGCTGAGGAGCCCTCATGGCAGTGCGGGTAAGCACTTGGCTGCTAACCTAAAGGTCGGCAGTTCGTAATCCACTAACCACTCCTTGGAAATCCTATAGAGGCAGTTCTACTCTGTTCTATAGGGTCACTACAAGTCTGAATTGACTCAACAGCAGTGGGTTTGGTTTGGTTTGGTTTGAAATGTTGCTGAAGGAACCCTGGTGGCATAGTGGTTAAGCGCTCAGCTACTATCTAAAAGGTTGGCAGTTCGACCCCACTGGCTGTTCCACAGGAGAGAGATATGGCAGTCTGCTTCCATAAACATCATTGTCTTGGAAACCGTAAGGGCAGTTCTACTCTCTCCTATAGGGTTGCTATGAGTCAGAATCTACTCAACAACAATGGGTTTGGATTTTTTTTTGGGGGGGGGCGGTTATTGTTACTGCTTCTCCATCTGAGATTGGCTAGTTGTTAATATCCTCTGTGTGGCTGGCGGATTGTTTGATGTGGTTATGGGCAGAGAGTTCAGGTTATATAAATGGGGCACTCCTGCAGATTTTTGAGGGAGGATCTATGGGTGCCTCCGCACTACTCAGTTTTCTGATATGGAAAAATAAGTTCTCGGTTGACCAGTTCCACCATCATCCTTCTACTCCACAGCTCACATGTAGTTGACAGGTGAATAGCTCAGCAGCTTCTTGATGCTAGGATCTTCTTGCTCTTTGGTAGTGTACCAGCAACCTGACTCAAGTCACATTCCACGTCCACCTGACCCATGAAAAATCTCATAGCTTTACCAATCTAGGTAGTGGGAAAGTAGGATGTTTTAACACTGTTCCTGCACTCATCTTTGTCATCTTTCTCTTTCCCCAGCCTCCACACTACCTCAACAGAATTAGACACAATACAATTTTAGAACACATAATCATTAGAACCAATTGAGTAGATAAGGGGGCATTTCAGACACCCATCAACTTTCCATGTGATTCTTTGGAGTCTGCTTTCCTTGACTTCAGGGCTGCTTTTTTCAAGCTATGCTTGTCTCTCCCCCTGGACCAGGTTAGGCCAAGGAATTCCTGTCTCATGGGGAAATGTCGTGGCTTATAGAAAGCTGCCTGAAGAGAGTGAATGTCTATGTAGAAAACAGAAAGATAATCAGTTTTCCAGGAGAGGAACAAGAACTATAAAAGTGACAAGGATATGAGAGAGCAGATATTTTCCCCACAGCTAGGATCAAAAGTTTCCAAATCCCTAGAAGTGTTCCTGGCACAAATGAGGCATGCTATATTGACATTAACTATTCACCTTATAGTGTGTGTTCACTCACATATATAACTCTGATAACAAACATTCCTGGTATTTTTTAGATATCTTCTGTGGTAGGCTAAATAATACCGCCCCCCAAAAAAGATGTCCACTTTCTAATCCCTGAAATCTATTAATACATACCTTATGTGGTAAGAGTCTTGGCAGATATGATCAAATTAAAGATCTCAAGATGAGGAGATTATCCTGGATTTTCCAGGTGGGTTCAACATAATCACAGCGGTCCTTACAAGACACAGAAGGGTCAGATTCAGATGAAAGCAATACAAGTGTAGAAGCAGAGGTCAGAGTAATGTGCCCATGAGCCAAAGAATGCCGGCAGCCTCTAGAAGCTTGAAAAGGCAAAGAACATTTTCTCCCCTACAGTCTGCAGAAAGAATGCAGCCCTGTAGACACCTTGACATAGCCTACTGAGACTGATTTTGAACTTCTGACCTCCAGAATTAGAAGATATTAAAATTTTGTTGTTTGAAGTCACCAGCCTTGTGGTAATTTTTTACAGCAGCATTAAGAATCTAATATACCTTTTATGCCCCTTATCTCCAGTGATACTCTCTTCATGTTCCAAGAGTTTCTCTTTCCTTCTCCTCTTATTATCTTCATTGAAGGAGGTCAATTCTACTACAGCTCACATTCTTTCCATTTCAAATAGTTTAAGCTTATGATCTTATCAATGTGACATTTAATTTCTACAACTGTGCCCCAAGTTCTACAGTTTTCACAGGCTGCACGATGCCAGTTCTGCCTGCCTGCCTTCTTCACTCGGAGTCAGAGTGTGTTGGTTGGGCTCAATTTTCAGTGTTCTGTGTAGCAGACAAAATTGAAAAATGGAGTTTTGTTTTTGTTATTGTTGTTTGGGCTTATTGTTTTGTCTTGTTTTTTTATCCTAGCATTTACCAGCCAGTGAAACACCTTTGTACAATGTCTCTCTTGCAATGAAAAACAGATACACATCTCTTTTCTCAGCAATAATAAGAAAGAGGAAAGCCTATCTTTAGTGTGAAGTAAAATATCTGAAAAGGATCCTGAGAATGTATTGAGCCTTCTCTAACTCTTTTTCTCAGAATCTAGTCAGTATGAGCCAAAGAATAAGTAGAGTCAGGATCAAGCTGACCATAGGCAACTCAGTAGAGTAAGTAAGAAACCTTGTCAGAAATTGGAGCTTAAGGCCAAATTGTATTTTAATTATTCTGCTGTTTTTTGTTGTTATTAAGATTTGGCACCTACCTTAGGTAGCATTTCTGATGGCTCCATGCCCCTTGTTTCCTTCAAATTAAAAAAAAAGGGGGAGGCAAATTTTAGAGTTGACAGGAATCAATGTCCTCCCCACTGAAGGGATTGTCTCTATAATGTCCTTGACAGATAGTATTAACACATTCTTAAATGTTTCCAATGAGCATGGCTCCTTGTTCACCAAAGTTGCCTTCGTGACAGAGTACCAGTAAAAACTAAGAAATCTACATCAATATGATATATTTTTCCTGCATGAATCATTATTCTAAAGAAATGTGTGTGTTTCATTTTTATTTTGTGCATTTAATTAGACATAAAATCAAAGACCTGCAAATAAATACTATGAAAACATTCTCTAATTTCTAAATTAACCCAGATGCCTGCTGAGGCCACATGCCTTTAAGAAAAGTGGTTGAACTTAGCTCAAATCCCATATTTATAACCTATGGCAGTTCATATCCCTCCCCTTGATAATGTAGCCTCTCAGAGTCTCAGGACTTCACCATAGTCGTTGTTGTTGTTAGTTGCCCTTGAGTCAAGTAGATTCTGACTCAGGGCACAAAGTTGCTGGGGGGATGAAATTATCTCATGTATGTGAAAGTCATTTGGAAAGTGCACAGTACGAAACAGGTATATGTTATGATTATTCCTGTGATGTTCATTTAAAGCAGCAAACATATCATGTGTAGCTGAACACAGTTATGAAGAGAAGACTCACACTTTGTACTTGATAAACTTCCCAGATTTAGCAACATCTTGGCTGCATGCTCAGCCAGGAAACTCTGTAAGGATGGGTTTTCTGGGGGGAGATTAAGGACTTCCTTCTCTCTTCAAGGCTCAAGTTAGTGAGACTGTCCTTTCTGGGTATTTTTTTTTAACAAGTCCACCTCCAGTCCAGATGGTATAAGGAAGCACAGTGGCAGGACAAAATAACAAACAACAGCAATCACGCTTTTTCAAATATTCATCCATTTGTATGCAATTCAAGAGACTGGGAAATGTTTGAGGACAGCTTCAAGGGTAAACAAGATCAGAAAAAGATATGAGATCAGTGATTCAGATGCTGGGAATAGTGAAGTGACATTTATTTATGCAGGGCTGGGATGAGCTGTTTTATTTTTTAGTCAGTTTTCCAACTCTCTTCAGCTAAGACCCACAGGAGGAAGGTGAGAGGATGGTAGCAGCTGGAGGAGCACTCACCAGGTCTGGAAGAATGCCAGCCTCAGGAGTTGCAAACACAATGGGCAGTGAAGATGATGACAGAGTCCAGGAAGCAGTGACTCAGCTTTGCCCCCTGATCCTCTCTGCATACATTTAGTAGCCAGGCAGTCATCAGGGTAGCCCCCATCATCTTTCTCCTTTTGTCCTCTTCTTCTTCAGGTCATCAGTGACCTCCTAGTTCCCAAACACAACAGCTTTCCCTCCAGCTTACCCACCTTCATTTCTCCTCAACATTCCACACTGTGACCACTACTCCTCCTTGAAATTCAGTTCCTCTGGCTTCCAGGCGAGGCCCTGTCCTGACTCTCTCCCTGCCACTTTGACCTCTTCTCTTGCTCTTCTTTTTGGGTTCATATCACAGTGGAGATGTTGCTCCAAGGATTATGCTGTGATTCTTTCCCCTCCTTTCACAACACTCACTTCCTTGGAAACTTATGTAATGGATGGTCTCAGTTATCAACTCTATTGCTTTCAAATTCCATAGCTTCATCCCTAATTTCTCCCCCTACTTTGACACCAATTTCAACTACCTACTAACATCCATAACTGGATATCTCATCAGCATTCCAAATCCCCTCTTTCTAAAACTGAACTTTCTCTCCTTCCTGAGCCTCCTTCCCCATTTTCTCTGTCTGTTCATGACACTGTTATCCCAGATCCAAATCCAGCTAGTTTCATCTTTGATTTCTCTCTCTCTCCCTCCTTCCTTTCTCTTCCTTCCCTTCCCTTCCCTTCCCTTTCTCCTATCTCTCATCTTTCCATTTCCTCCCATTAGCTTATCAGATGCCAAAACTATTGACAAGTCCTTTCACCTGCTCAGTTTCTTTAATTGTTCCCCACCTTTCCATTTGAACTGCTTTTAATCCCAGGTCAAGTTCACTGTCACACAAATTTTTGTCTCTGATTTTTGTTTTCTTTTTGATTGTGAAATACTTCAAACTCAAAGAAAAATATAAATATATGTAAGAAATATCCATAAAATATCCAGATATTGCAAATATTATTTTACCATGTTACTATGATCTCTTTTTTAAAAAGACAAAAAACATTGAAACTTGCTCCTTCATCCCACCTACCACCACTACTATCTACATCCCTCTCTCTCTCTGCCCAGAAATAACTATACCGAAATTGGAAAATACTCTTTCCATCTGTTTTTATACTATTATAAATATGGATTATTTAATAATATATAGCGTGGCTGCATAAATTTTTTTTAATTTCACGAATGGTATTATTATGGGTCAAATTGTATCCCCCCAAAAAATATGTTGAAATCCTAAGCCCCAGTACCTGTGAACGTGATATTATATGGGAGTAGGTTCTTTGTATATATAATCAAGTTAAGATGAGGTCATACTAAATCAGGGTGGGTCCCAAATCCAGTGGCTGGTGTCCTCATAAGGAGGGAGAGATTTAGAGATAGAGGGGAGCTGTCCATATGCAAAAATTGAAATGATGCAGCTACAAGCCAAGGAATGCCAAAAACTGTTGACAACCAACAGAAACCATCATGAGGCAAGAAATGATTCTTCCCTAGGACCTCAAACAAAGAATAGCCCTGCTGACACCTTGATTTCAAACATCCAAAATTGTGACAGAATAAGTTCTTGTTGTTTTAACCCACCCAGTTTGTAGCACTTTGTAAAAACTGCCTTAGAAACTAATATAGTCATGCACCACATTAACATCCCTCTGGGCAACGTCCGACTATATATATGCTGGTAATCCCATAAGGCCTGTCCCCCACCCCACCTTTCCAACCTGTGGGGTAGATGCCTTCCTCTCCCAGCTTCTCCATATTATATACAGGTGAGGCTGGATGAGGAAGGTACCTGTTTTTTGGGACCAAGGGCATATATGTAGTCAGACCTTGCCCAAACGGACACAATGTGGCGTATGACTGTGTGGTGTTTGCACAATGACCAAATCACATAATGCCCTATTTCACAGACCATATTGTGGACAATATGTGATGCATGACTGTACAAGTATCATACTATATATACCTTTTTCATTTTGGTTTTTATCATATTATGCTTTTGAGATTTAGCCTTATGATTCATGTGTTCTGGTTCATTCATCTTAACTGATACTTCAATTTTATTGAATGATTATACCAAAATCCATCTTGTGTATTAAACCACACAACTCTTTGTATACTTGTTAAAATTACTTTAGGTTATATATCTAGAGGGAGAATTACTGGGCATGTGCATCTTCAGCTTTACGATATTATGGCCAATTTGTTCTCTAAAGAGATGTAACAAAATACACTTTCACCACCAACATGTAAGAAATCCTATTCTCTCATATTCAGATCAATACTTAACGTTATCAGGATTTTTCATTTTTGCCAATCTGATGAAGGTAAAATTATGTCTGATATTATCTGATATTATCTACTGTTTTATACATTCAATACTCATTTATATTTACATGTATTTTTCCCTTTTCAGGGCTTTTTATTCATTGTTGCATTTCTACTTGGGATTCTTTTCCTTCCATTTGAAGAATACTTGCAATTTATGATAGTGTAGGTGTGCTGATGAAAGATTCTTTCAGCCTTTTTTTAACTTAAAAATGTAATCATGATTGAAGGATCTTTTCTCTGGAAAAATTTTGGTTGGCAGTTTTTATAGTTTGTTGGAAAATCACCTTCCAGTCTTCTTGTTATCTAAAGTTCATGTGTCTTTTTTTTCTGGTTGATTTTAAAATATTCTTTAAATCTATAGGAATTTTTTTTTTTTTTTTTTTTATGTTGTCGTCATTAGCTACTGTCGAGCCCATCCCTGACTCATGGTGACCCCATGCACAATGGAACAAAATGTTGCCTGATCCTGTGCCACCTTATTGCAAATCAAATCATTGTGATCCATGGGGTTTTCATTGGTTGATTTTCAGGAGTAGATTGCCAGACTGTTCTTGTTATTTTTTCAAAATACTCTTTATCAAAATAGGTAATGTTTTATTCCTAGTTTACCAAGAATTTTTAACATAAATGAGTACTGAAATCTATCAGGTACTTTTTCTTATCACTCTGATCAAATTATTTACCTTCTTCAGTTAAGTCAATCAGTTAAATTGATCATTTATCAAATGACAAGCCACCTTGCATTCCTTGAATGAGTCTCATTTGGTAATGCTGTATTGTCCCTGGATTTAGTTTTGTAATATTGCATTTAAGATTTTTTCATCTAAAGTCATGATAGTGATCAGCCTTTACTTTCCCCGTTTTGTAATGTCCTTGTCAGATTTCATTATCCAGTTAATTCTGCCTTCATAAAAAGAATTGGCAGGCATTCCCTCTCTCTGTACCCTGCAAGAGTTTGTATATGATGTTATTAATTTATTCCTTAAATGTATGAAAGAACTGACCGGTGAAGCAATCTGGTTATGGAGTTTCCTGTATAAAATGGAATGGTTTTTAATGATTCAATATTTTTAATATAAATAGAATTACTCCAATTTTCTATTTCTTCTTTTGTCAGATTTCATGCATTCTATTTTCCTAGGAATTTGTCAATGTCATCTAAATTGTCAAATGTATTGTTGTAAGGTTTTCATAATATCTTCTTATTACCCTGCTAATAATTTCACCCAGATCATACCCAGTTTTTCGTTCCTGAAATGGTAATTTGTAATTTCTTTTTTGTTAATCTTATTAAACTTTTCCAAGAATAAACTTTGATTTATGTTGAACTTTTTTATTTTATATATGTTTTCCATAGCTTTAATTTCTGCTGTTATTTTTATTATTTGCTTTCTTTGAAATTGTAGGTTTTTTTGTTTCTTTTTTTCTAGCTTCTTAATATACAAGCTAACTCATTTTTAACCTATATTCTTTTCTAGGAAATGTATTTAAGGTTATAAATTTCCCTCTAGGAACTGATTCCCCTGTATCTCAAAGTATGAAACTGATTTATTTCTAGTATTTTCTAACTTCCTTTTTTATCCTTGGGTTATTTAGGAGGTATATTGTTTAATTTTTAAATAGTTCAGTATGTTTTAGTTACTATTTTGGTATCTCTTTCTAGCTTAATTCTGCTGTGGTTGGAGAACATGCTCTAAATTACTTTAACTCTTTAAAATGTATTGAGGCCTTCTTTGTGGCCCAAAATATGGTCAATATTGGTAAATAATAAAGTTTGAAAAAAACAAACTTTGTTTTCTGTCATTGTTTTGTACAGAGTTTAACTGTGTTGCTCAGATTTTCTACATCTGTTTTGAATTGTTAGTTTTCTCAGCTATTGAAAGAGGTATGTTAAAGACCCCCACTATCAATGTGGATTTGTAGTATCTCTCCTTTTAATTCTGTATGAAACCAAACCAAACCACCCATTGCCATTGAGTTGATTCCAACTCATAGAGACCCTATAGGACAGAGTAGAACTGCCCCATAGGGTTTCCAAGGAACGGCTGGTGGATTCGAATTGCCAACCTTTTGGTTAGCAGATTTAGAACGGTGTTATCTTCATTGTAAATTGACTTCTTTTTTATTATGAAATGTCCTGTTTACCTCTAGTCTTGCCTTTTGCCTTAAAATATCTCTGTGATAATTATTAGTGTGGGAACAGGAGTTATTTTTTGGCTCGAGTTTGCATAATTTATCTTTTGACATTGATTTTTTCCAACATTTCTGTGTACTTATATATAAAATTTGTTTCTTGTTAGCAGCTTACAGTTGGATTTCATTTTTGTAACCAGTCCATCAAACTTAGTCTGCAAATTGGGTTGGATTGTATAGCCCATGTACAGTTTATATAATTTGTGTTTAAAACTATAATCTAAAATTCGTACTCTATTTTTACTCCCCTCCCATTTTGTATTCATCTTATTTTACTATATACTGTTTTCTATGATCAACAAATGTCTTTATTAGTCACTTTTCCCTTCTATTAACTAGTTAACTCTACATGATTTTTCTATTCCTTTAATTCCTTTAAATTACAATATGGATTTTTACTTAACAAAATCTAATGCAAATTATTACTTTAACTACTTCCCAGATAATGCCAGGGTTTTAGACCATATTAACTTCATTTATTATCTCATGATTTTTGTATCACTGTTGTTATGCAGTTCATTACATGCATATTTTAAACACCTAAGATATTATCTACTGTTTTATACATTCAATACTCATTTATATTTACATGTATTTTTCCCTTTTCAGGGCTTTTTATTCATTGTTGCATTTCTACCTGGGATCCTTTTCCTTCCATTTGAAGAATACTTGCAATTTATAATGGTGTAGGTGTGCCAATGAAAGATTCTTTCAGCCTTTTTTTACTTAAAAATGTAACCATGATTGAAGGATCTTCTCTCTGGAAAAATTTTGGTTGGCAGTTTTTTCTCTTTATAGTTTGTCGGAAAATCAACTTTCAGTCTTCTTGTTATCTAAAGTTCATGTGTCTTTTTTTCTGGTTGATTTTAAGATATTCTTTATCTTTGGTTTTCAGTAGTTTGACTATGATATTCTTGTTCTTGTTAGGTGCCGTGGAGTCAGTTCCAACTCAGAGCAACCCTATGTACCACAGAACGAACCACTGCCCCGTCCCTGTGCCATGCTCACAATTGCTGTTATGCTTGAGCCCATTGTTGCAGCTACTATGTCAATCCATCCCACTGAGGGTCTTCCTCTTTCCCATTGACCCTGTACTTCGCCAAGCATGATGTCTTCCTCCAGTGACTGATCCCCCCTGACAACATGCCCGAAGTATGTAAGATGCAGTCTCGCCATCCTTGCTTCTAAGGAGCATTCTGGTTGTACTTCTTCCAAGACAGACTGGTTCATTCTTTTGGCAGTTCACAGTATATGCAACATTCTTTGCCAACACCACAATTCAAAGGCATCAATTCTTCTTTGGTCTTCCTTATTCACCATCCAGTGTTCTCATCCATGTGATGCAACTGAAAATACCACGGCTTGGTTCAGGCGCAACTTAGTATTCAAGGTGACATCTTTGCTTTTCAACACTTAAAAGAGGTCCTTTGCAGCAGATTTGCCCAATGCAATGCATCTTTTGATTTCTTGACTGCTGCTTCCATGGCTGTTCATTGTGGATCCAAGTAAACTGAAATCCTTGACAACTTCAATCTTTTCTCCATTTAGCATGATGTTGCTTATTGGTCCAGTTGTGAGAATTTTTGTTTACTTTGAGATGTAATCCATACTGAAGGCTGTGGTCTTTGATCTTCATCAGTAAGTACTTCAAGTCCTCTTCACTTTCAGTAAGTAAGGTTGTGTCATCTTCATAACACATATTGTTAATGAGGCTTCCTCCGATCCTGATGCTCTGTTCTTCATATACTCCAGCTTCTCAGATTATTTTCTCAGCATACAGATTGAATAGGTATAGTGAAAAGATACAACCCTGATGCACATGTTTCCTGACTTTAAACCAATCAGTATCCCCTTGTTCTGTCCGAACAACTGCCTCTTGATCTGTGTAAAGGTTCCTCATGAGCACAATTTAGTGTTCTGGAATTCCCATTCTTCACGATGTTATTCATAATTTGTTATGATCCACACAGCAGAATACCTTCTAATAGTCAATAAAACATAGGTAAACATCCTTCTGGTATTCTCTGCTTTCAGCCAGGATCCATCTGACATCAACAATGATATCCCTTGTTCCACGTCCTCTTCTGAAACTGGCCTGAATTTCTGGCAGTTCCCTGTCAATATACTGCTGCAGCCACTTTTGAATGATCTTCAGCAAAATTTTGCTTGTGTGATATTAATGATATTGTTCACTAATTTCCGCATTCAGTTGGATCACCTTTCTTGGAAATAGGCATAAATATGGATCTCTTCCAGTCAATTCGCCAGGAAGCTGTCTTCCATATTTCTTGGCATAGATGAGTGAGCACTTCCAGTGCTGCATCCATTTGTTGAAACATCTCAGTTGATATTCCATCAGTTCCTGGAGGCTTGTTTTTCACCGATGCCTTCAGTGCAGCTTGGACTTCTTCCTTCAGTACCATCGGCTCCTGATCATGTGCTACCTCTTGAAATGGCTGAAGGTTGACCAGTTCTTTTTGGTATAATGACTCTGTGTATTCCTCCCATCTTCTTTTGATGTTGCCTGCATCGTTTAATATTTCCCCCATAGAATCCTTCAGTATTGCAACTCATGTCTTGAATTTTTATTTCAGTTCTTTCAGCTTGAGAAATGCTGACAGTGTTCTTCCCTTTTGGTTTTCTATCTTCAGATCTTTGCACATGTCATTATAATACTTTATCTTCTCAAGCCACCCTCTGAAACCTCTATTCAGTTCTTTTACTTCATCATTTCTTTCTTTGCTTTAGCTGCTTGACATTCGAGAGCAAGTTTCAGAGTCTCTTCTGACATCCATTTTGGTATTTTCTTTCTTTCCTGTCTTTTTAATGACCTCTTGCTTTCTTCATGGATGATGTCCTTGATGCCACTCCACAACTCATCTGGTCTTCAATTATTCGTGTTCACCGTGTCAAATCTGTTCTTCAGAGGATCTCTAAATTCAGGTGGGATATACTCAGCATTGTACTTTGGCTTTCATGGACTTGTTCTAATTTTCTTCAGTTTCAACTTGAATTTGCATATGAGCAGTTGATAGTTTGTTCCAAAATGGGCCCCTGGCCTTGTTCTGATTGATGATATTGAGCTTTTCCACTGTCTTTTTACACATGTAGTCCATTCGATTCCTGTGTATTCCATCTGACAAGGTCCATGTGTATAGTCACCTTTTATGTTAGTGAACAAAGGTATTTGCAATGAAGAAGTCATTGGTTTTGCAGAATTCTATCATTTATTCTCTGGCATGATACTAGGAAGACTAGGAAGAAGGACCCAGCAGGCTACTTCAGAAGGTACAGTTTTATTTATATTTATCCTGCTTGGGGCTTGCAGAGATTCTTGAATCTGTGAGCTGATGTCTTACAGTAGTTTGGGAAAATTTCTGGCCATTATATCTTCAAATATTGCTTTTGTCACATTCTTTTTATACCCTTTTGTGACTCCAAATAAACATTCTGAAAGAATTTTCACTATGCCCCACATAGCTCTAATGCTCTTTTTGTATTTTCCTTTGATTTCTTTCTACACTTTGGTTTAAGGAGCCCTGGTAGCACAGTGGTTAAAGTGCTAGGTTGCTAACAGAAAAGTCGGCGGTTGAAATACACCACTGCTCCACAGGGAGAAAGATGTGGCAGTCTGCTTCTGTAAAGATTCCAAAATCAAAAACCAAGCCCATTGCCATCATGTCAATCCCAACTCATAGGCACCCTATAGGACAGAGTAGAAGTGTCCCATAGGGTTTTCAAGGCTATAATTTTTATGGAAGCAGGCTGCCACATTTTCTCCCGTGGAGCAGCTGATGGGTTGGAACCGCTGACCTTTTGGAAAGGAGCCAAGCATTTAACCACTGCACCCTAGGACTCCTTTCTTTAAAGATTAACCACCAAACCAAACCCGTTGCCTTCGAGTTGATTCCAACTCATAGCAACCCTATAGGACAGAGTAGAACTGCCCCATAGGGTTTCCATGGAGCAGCTGGTGGATTTGAACTGCTAGCTTTTTGGTTAGCAGTCGTAGCTCACCATACCTCTTAATCACTGCACCACTAGGGCTCCTGAGTTTTGACAGTTCTTTTTATATGCTGGGTAAAAGATTATTATCATATATGTGTTTTTGCAAATATTTCTCCTAGTTTTAGGCTTCTCTTTTTACTTCCTTAACACTGTCTTTTGAAGAGCAGAAGTTCTTAATTTGATGGAAGCCAATTTATCTTTTTTTTTATTTTGTTTTTGGTATCATTCCTAGGAAATCTTTATCAAACTTGAGATCACAAAGATTTCCTCCTGTTTTCTTCTATAAGTTTTAAATTTTTAGGTTTTACATTTAGGTTAATGACCAATTTTTTAGTTAATTTTCATAGATGATGAAGAATATGAATCAAGGTTTCTTTTTTTTTTTTTTTTTCATCTGGATAGCCAATTGTTTCAGCAGCATTTATTGAACTAAACATTCTTTTTCCATTGAATTGCCATTCCACTTTTATTAAAAATCAATCGACCATGTATGTGTGGGTCTATATCTGTATTTTTTCATTTGTTCTGTTAATCTATGTGTCTATCCTTTCACTATAACCAAATTATCTTGTTTTCTGTATCTTTATATTAATCCTTGAAATCAAGTATTTGAGGATTTTCCAAATATCTTTTTGTTATTGATTTCTAATTTATTTCTGTACATTCTGAGAAAATACTTCACATGATTTCTATTATTTAAAATTTGTTATGGTTTCTTTTATGGCCTACAATATCTTGGTTAACGTTCCATATGCACTTAAGAAGAATATTTAACCTGCTATTATTTAGTGGAATACTCTGTAAATGTCCATTAGGTCAAACTTATAAATAGTGTTGTTCATGTCTTCTAAATCTTTGCTGATTTTTCTTACTACTTGTTCTGTTTATTACTGAGAGAGAAGCATGAAGTCTGCCATTATCATTGTGTTGTTGTTGTTGTTGGGTGCCGTCTATTGAGTTCTAACTCATAGTGACCCTAGGTACAACAGAATGAAATACTGCCCAGTCCTGCACCATCCTCACAATTGTTGCTATGTTTGAGTCCACTGTTGCAGTCACTGTGTCAATCCATTTTGTTGAGGGTCTTCCTCTTTTTCATTTGACCTTCTACTTTGCCAAGCATAATGTCCTTCTCCAGGGACTGATCCCTTCTGAAAACATGTCCAAAGCTGGTGAGACATGCTTGCTTCTGGATATACTTCCTCCAAGACAGATTTGTTCATTCTTCTGGCATTCCATGGTGTCTTCAATCTTCTTCACCAATACCATAATTCAAATGCATTGATTCTTCTTCAGTCTTCCTTATTCACTGTTCACTGTCCATTCTACAATGGACAATGTCTATTTATCTATTTCTCTTATCAGTTTTTGCTTCATGTATTCTGAAGCACTTTGTTAGGTGCATACACCTTTAGGATCATTATATATTCTTGGTATATTAACACTTTTATTGTTAAATAACATTACTCTTTATCCTTCAAAGTATTTCTTATTATGTAATTAACTCCTTTTTATATCAGTATAATCACTCCAGCTGTATTTTGGTTATTGTTCACGTTTCATTTTATACCACCCTTTCTTCCTTACCTATCTATGTCTTTAGAGTTATAGTGGGTTGCTTGTAGATAGCATATCTTTGGGTCATTCAATTTTTAATCCAATCTAACAATCTCTATATTATAGTAGATGTACTTAAACCATTTCTGTTTAATGTAATTATCGATATTGTTGATGAAAATGTATCATCTTTCCAGTTTTCAATTTATTCCATCTGTTCTGTTTCTTCCTTTTTCTTCCCCCATTGCACTGAGTACTTCACAAATTGCACTTTTATCTCCACTATTATCCTAAAAAAATCAGTTGTTTCTGGAGTTTATAATGCACATCTTTATTTGATCACAGCCAACCTTTAAATAATACACCTACTTCTCACTTATAGACTGTCTCGTTATCCATTTCATATTTAAGACAGTAGTAAACGATCTGCTCTCTGATTATTTTGCACATTAACGAGGTGGCAGGCAGGGCACCAATGGCTGCAGAGCGTTCCTTGCCTGGAGGAAGGTCTTCAGCAGCCTCGGGAGAAGCTGGGCTGTGCGAACCCACGCCCTCCGCCCTCCGCTCCCTCCTGCCGGCAGGGGGCGCCGCATTCAGCTGCCGCACAGGGCTCACCTCGGTAGGCAGCCCTGAGTCAGCAGGTGTCTATTCTGGGTTCCCAGCATCCGTAAGACTTGAGGCCTTGCAGTTCAAAATTAGTGTGGAGTGGGAAGGGAGGAAAGAAAGAGGTATCAGAGAGGGTGTTTGCAAGAAACGTGTGCGAGTTCAATGACATCCCAAAGTGAGCTGAACCGGGCCTGAATCCTCCACCTCGGTGGGGCCGACTGCGCGGCCGGGCCCCCAGTACCCTCGCAGAAAGCCCCAAACCTCAGTAACTTGCCAGGCCCAGAGGACACAGCAGGCTCTGGAATCATGAACACAGGGCTTGCAGGAGTGGGAGCGGAGTCCTGGACGTAGCTCCGCGAGAGAAACTCTTAGCCAGCACAGGAAAACCTGGAGTGGTTAAGCCGCGGGCCCTCCAGTCACACAGCCCAGCTTTATCCAGCTTTGTCTCCTCCAAGCCTACTTCTCCAGTGGAATAATCCATAACTAGACTTCTCACAGTGATAAGCACATCATTAAATCTTAGCTGTTATTATTTCTATGATCGTATTTTCTAAAATAAAACTGGACAAATGAATGGCCTGAACAAGAAAAAAAAAAAAAAACTCCTCCATTTTCACACAACGCCGATTTTCACATAACAACCTGGGCTTTGGAACCTATCAATGTGGATATATGAGGAGTGGGTGCATCTCCTATGTAGCGTAACAACCTTACAATAGTGTACTCCAGACTACCCTCTTCCATCTTTTACATTACTGTCAGATAGTTTATTTTTAAGTATGCTAAAAACACACAACACATTGGTACTATTTTTATAGAGGAATTGAAATAAAAATAATTGAAATTTATAAACACCTTCATTCATGCCATTTCAGGTGCTCTTCATTTCTTCGTGTAGATCGTAGCTTTTGTCTGGTATCATATTCTTTCTGCCGGAAGAAATTCTTCTAAAATTTCTTATAACATCTTGTTTAATATTTTTTAAGCATTGTAAATTCTCAGCCAATATTATAGTTACAAATTTTCTCAGTTTTTGTTTGTCTGAATATTTGTTTTTCCTACATTATTGAAAGATATTTTCATTGGGTAAAGAAATTGATGTTGCCAGCTTCTTTTTATTAAAGAAATTTAAAGATCTCAGTCTACCCGTTCCTGCCTTTTATTGTTTCTAATGATAAATCTGATGCAATTCTTAACTTTGTTCCTCAGGATAGAATATGTATTTTTCTCTGCCTGGTTTCAAGATATTTTTCGTTTTTGGTTTCCAGCCATTTGAATGATTATTTAGTGTATTTCTTTGGTATTTTCCTTTCTTGATGTCCTCTGAGCTTCTTCAATCCATGTTTTGGTGTTTTTCGCTCATTCTAGAAAATTCTCGGCCAATATTCCTTGAAATATTTCTTCTGCTCAATTCTCTCTTTTCCTTCTGGGATAACAATTACACATGTTAGACTGTTTGATAATATCCCATAGCTACTGATGTTGTTTAGTGTTTTGCTCTCTCTCTCTCTCTGTGTTTTTTGTTTGGAGAATTTTTGCTCATCTATTTTTAAGCTAATGAATGCTTTCCTCAGCTGTATCAAATTTACCGATAAGTCCATCCTAAGTATTCTTTATCTCTGTTGTTATGCTTTTTATTTCTAGATTTCCATTTGACTTTTTGGTATAGTTTTCTTCCCTCTACTGAAACTCACCATCTGTTCACATATGTTTTTCACATTTTCCATTGTTAATCATATTTACACATTAATCCCTAGTTATTTTAAATTCCCCTTGTGACAGCTGCAACATTGGGGCCATACCTAAGTCTCGTTCTGTTGATTTCCTTATGTCTTGACGGTGTGTTTTGTTTTCTTGCCTGTATTTGTTTCTCATAATTTTTGGCTGAAAACTAGACATCTTCTATAGAACAGTAGTGACTGCGGTAAATAGTATTTATGTCTGGAAAGGGACATACCCCTTCATTTCGTAGTTATCTGTATGGGGATTGAATCAATCCAATCATGACTCAACCTGGGTTTGGGTTTTGTTATTGCTATTGTTTCCCAGGTTTCAAACTCCTCTAGTGGGACTTTGTGTTTAGAGTAGTGGTTGCACTGTTGGAGTGTTTTGTTTGCTTGTTTTTCTCATAGTGGCCCCATGTGTATAGAGTAAAACTGCTCCATATGTTTTTTTTCTCCCTAAGTTTTATTTAATTTGTTGTTGTTGAGAATATACACAGTAAAAGACAAACCAATTCAACAGTTTCTACATGTACAATTTAGTGACATTGATTACATTCTTCAAGTTGTGCAACCATTTTCACCCTCTTTATCTGAGCTGTTCCTTCATCAACATAAACTCATTGCCTTCTAAGGTTCCCATCTGATTTTTCGACTTGCCATTGTCAATTTGATCCCATATTAGTTTTTAAAAGAGCATAATGGTCAAGGCAGTTTTTTTTTTTTTTTTTTTTTACTGATTAAGCTAAACTAATATTTGGTTTAAGATGACTTCAGGGGATAATTTTGGATTAAGGTTTAAAGATTATTTCAGGGGTTCTTCTACCCTCCACGGCTCCAGAAATTCTAGAGTTTCTAAGAATTTTAAATTCTCTTCGACATTTTCCCTCCTTTTGATCAGGATTCTTCTGAGGAATTTTTTTTATCAAAATGCTCAGTAATGGTAGCTGGATACCATCCAGTTCTTCTAATCTCATGGCAAAGAAGTCAGTTGTTTATGGAGGCTAACCAAAAAAAAAAAACCCACTGCCGTCAAGTCAATTAGCCACACATTCCATATCCTCCTCCTATTCCTGACTCTCCTTCTTCCTCTGTTGCTCCAGGTGAATAAAGACCAATTGTTGTGCCTTGGATGGCTACTTGCAAGCTTTTAAAGCCCCAGGCACTACACAAAGAAATAGGAGGTAGAAGAGAAGTACTAAACACGTTATTAGGCCAATTAATGCAGATGTCTCATGAAACCATGACCCTAAACCTCCAAACCAAGAAACTAAATTCCATGAGGTATTTGGCTGTACATAAACAGCCTCAGCAGCTACTCTTTTTTATTATCACTGTTGTAAATGTATCTATCACACAACTTTAGCCAATTCAACTTTTTGCGGGTGTAAAATTTATTGACAGCAATTACAATAATCAGCTGTACAACCTTACCTTTAATCGTTGCTATTTTTCCATCACCATTAATGCCCCTTTTCTCCCTGCCTCCTACCCCTGGTAACCACTAATAAACTTTGGTCCGTGTACATTTGCTTTTTCTTCTCTTTTTATTTATGTGGTGTCATACAATGTTTGTCCTTTTGTGATTGGCTTATTTCACTCAGCATGGAGTGTTTTTCTTAACGTTCCTTTCCTATCTTCGGTCTTAGGCTCTTCAAGTGACCTCATGTCTCTAAGTCATGAAAATTTGAGATTTAGTAGATTATCCACCTTTTTCTTGTTGTAAGGGTGGTAGCAACACTCTTTCCAGCTTTCTACATCTTAAGCAGAACCCCTGAGTACTTAATTTTGAAGTCCCTTTCAGAATACATGATTTTTATATAATGTCAAGTTCAGGGAGCCTCAGAAAGATAATATACAGAATATTTCAAGAGAGATTAGAAAATGCATTTTGGACTGTGCTTTGTAAATTCGTGCTGTGTGGCCCCAATTTTAACATATGCCTCAACCATTTATCTGGGTATCACCATTTATAGGGATCTTGTAAGAAAATCTAGCTGTTAACTAAAACTAATGGTTATAGCTAACATTTATCAAGTGCTTAAAATGTGCTAGGCATAATACTAGGTATTTTGTATCTTACCAACACTATGAGATAGAAACTATTATAATTTCTACTTTATACAAGTAGAATTTGAGGTTCTTAGGGGACCTGCCCAATGCACACCACTATAAAGTCTTCTAACAGGTTCCAGAGGCCCCAGTCTTGACCACTAAGCTGCTTGCATCCTTCTGATGCTATCACATTATTTTATCACTTGTGAAAGCTATTCCCCTACCTCTTTTTCTGCATTCCTTCTTTGATATTTTTTTTAGGGATAAAATGTTTAAGAGCTTGGCAAAGTGTCATATTTATCACTGGTTTTGACTTTACTTTTCTGTTAAAAATGATTGATGAGTTGTCTACTTTTTAAATTTTGTATGTTATTTACTGTATGGTGTAAAGTTTGTAAAAGTTTTAAGAATGGGGTACAGAAAAATTCCCTATTCTTATTCTAAAAGTATCATTTTATCTCTCAGTTTTAGGAGACTTGGTCTGCTCATAAATTCCATCATTCTCTTGCTGTTATTTCTGTCTAGCAAATTGTTTCTTTATTCACGAGGCAATAAAAGGTCACTGGAAAGAATATAATATTCGCTCTCATAAAATAAAGTTAAACAGTATTTAGCATTTATATCTTTCCAGTGTAGTAAACAAAATATGGTTTATTTGACTCAATGAAGACCTATGATACCAAAAAAGATAAATCTAATGATTTGTTTGAACACAGGAAGATAAATCTTGCACAGCATGGCCTCGGTGATGACATGCTGCCATTGTCCTAGTTCTCTATAAAATTAGATAGAAAGGCAAAATAGTTCTGGCCTCCTGTTTCAATACATCCAGATCCTGGTCCAGGGCTACAGTGTAAGGAGACCAACTAAATATGCACGGCTCACATTTTATTTACTTGCTTTGCTTTTCATGCTACTTATTGAAACAAGATTGACATGGTGCTCCATATTTGCTAGAGAGGATGGAGAAAGTAAAGGTCAATTATTCTTTTTAATTTACTTTAATTTCAGTGGGTTTTTTATGAGAAAATGTAAAAATTTTTGACCTTTATACACATTATGAAAATATTATTTCTCTCTTTTTAGACAAGCATGTCTGTGGTTGAAAATTTAGCGAGTACATTATTAAAACCAAGTTGGGAATTTAATAGAATTGCAAATTTATTATTTCTCTAAAATTTATAAAAATACTTTGCACAAAATTGTCTTAACAAAATGTTTCTTATAGCTTCCAATCACTTTTGTGCCATAATTAAAATAAAACTAAAATACAGTAAGTCAGTGTGTTAATAATTCGGATACCAAAATAATGTATTTCACCTTGTAAACTACATGGCTTTAAATCTTTTTATACAAAGTTATTTTCATCTGTAGGAATAATGTGATGAGAAAACTGGAAAAGAAAGGCAATAGAAGCAAATATTACAAACTAGAGACAGGGCAGTTTTTATACTCTATTTATCAATATATTCATTCCCAAAAGATTTTGACACTTTTCCATATAGAAAAAGTAAATCTACTTTCTGAATGCGCGAATTTCCCCTAACGTTATTTGTTTAAAAAAGAAACTCCATCTAATACCATTCCATTGCTTGAAGTCTTTTTTCTTTTCCAATTTCTTTTTACACATTTTTGTTTCTCATTATCAAATAAAAGTTTGTCTCATGCTTTTATAAGGCTTTTGTAAAGAGTTCTCTTCATCGAAGGACAGAATCTGGCCTTTCCTTTTTATCTAATTAAAACATTGCAACCTGGAGAAGCCATGAGTTAAGTTAGTTCTCAGTAAACGGTACTTAGTTTGATCTTTTGTATGTCGAGAAAAATGGTGAAGAGAACAGAAATGTCCTGGTCCTTAAAATTAGGTATAAACCCTCTAACATGCAACCTACAGAATCCTCTGGGTCTTCAGAAATGATGCTCAGTAATTTATTTTGACATAGATCAACTTGCTTTCACTATACAGCTCAGCTGTGCTGAGATCATTTTTCAAAGGAACTTAACAGTTCAAGATTGTTCATGCCTTCTGGAATCCTACATCTATATTTTCTTTCTTAACTGATTCCCTGAAATTTGAATCAAAGATCATACACCATGGTATAACTCAAATACTTAGTAAACTCATCATTTTGGCTACCATCTTGTGTTCTTTCTGGCCCTTAACTAAACCTTATTGAATTTGTTCAACACGATTTTCTGTGACTAAGAGGGTTTCTGGTTTTTGTTTTCTTGTTGTTGTTGTTTTGCTTGAATAGAAGAGTCTTATGTGCTATTAGCATGGGCATAGGCAGCATCTTAATTGTTGTACAAACCAGTGCCTTCATATTTTTTTCCTGTACCCCAAGGGTATCAGTAAGTCCATGTGTGATGGACATATTGACCTAATAACGGTTTGCCTTTAAAAAGAGTGCTTTTGAGGTACATTAAAAAAATAATAATTATTTTTTTCATGATAAATAATGCCACATAAACAGCATAATCAACTCATATTTAACCAGCATCCTGAAATATTATGACTTTTTAAGTATTTACTGCATAATTAAGAAGAAATTTCTCAAAAATTTTAGTTTCTAGTATAAAGAGGCAAGGCAAATGTTTAGAGAGGCAGTATGTTGTTAGGATGGTTTGGATGTACAATTCACATCAGAATTTTGACTAGAATATGTGATAAAAGGATTTGTACTAAACATATGAGAAAAACAGATTAAGTGGCAGTCATATAGGACGCAGTTGATCCATAGAAGTTTTTTAACTTGAGAAAAAGTGGCCAAATTGGCCTTTTGGCCTTATACAACAATATAAGCCCTAGTCCGGAAGTAGCAATTTTACCAAAAAAAAAAGTGGGGGGTAGAGGGGCATTAGATTTAAAGTTAGGAACTTTGGATGTTATTCCTAGGCTGTCCTTAAGTGCTATGTGATCTTAACCAACTCATGTGACTTTTCTAAATCTCAGTTGCTTATCTATAAAATGAGAGTTGGTCCTCATGATCCAATTTGGCACCTAGTAATTTATTTTGACATAAATCAACTTGCTGTATGATCTCCAAAATCATGTCCAACTCCATAGTTTAAGCAGAAATGGTTCAATAGAAAAGAATCAGAAAATCCTTTGGATATGGACTGACCAAAAACCAAACCAAACCCATTGCTGTTAAGTCAATTCCAACACATAGCAACCCTACAGGACAAAGTAGAACTGCCCCATAGAGTTTCCAAGGAGCGCCTAGTAGATTCAAACTGCCGACCTTTTGGTTAGCAGCTGCAGCTCTTAAACACTACGCCACCAGGGTTTCCATGGACTGACCAGATGCCCCCTAATCAAGGGAAGAATGGCTTCCTACCTTCTCAGCAGCTTATCAATACCAACAAGACACAGAAATTCATTTCAGAAAAACCTGAACTCCACAAACAGCTGCTGATAACACTTAAAATAATTACAATCACTCCTTATATGATAAATTTTTAGCACATATGAGAAGCAGTTTATCATGCACAACTAACTATGCAAGGCCTATGCTTTCATTTTAGGAGAGTGTGGATTTGTGGGAAGAGATTGGACTTTGGAATGAAATACACCAGAATTTAATCCTGACTTGACTACTTTCTAGCCATGTGAATTTGAACAAGCTATTAACCTCTCTAAATTGGAATTTCGTTGTCTGTAAAATGGATATAATAATATTAATTTCAGACAGAATTTAGGAGTAAATGAAATAATATATGTAATGTGCCTACTACTGTGCCTGACACTAAGTAGTTAACCTTAAGAGAGTTAGTTAAATGTTAATACATTGAAAATAGGCTTACCACCTGTATATTTTCTTACAGATGAGGTTGAGTTTTGATTATAAAAGAGACTGTTTCTGGAAAGAAATCAAATGCAGTTGTAGAAGCTTATCCAATAGTGTTCTTCTACACTCTTTGCCCATGGGTGCATAAGAAAAAAAGTTCTCTGTCAACCCAAAAGAGGAAGACTGTCAGTGAGATGGATTGACACAGTGGCTACAACAATGGGCTCAAACACAGCAACAATTGTGCCGATGGTGCAGGACCAGGCAGTGTTCTGTTCTGTCGTACATAGTGTAGCTATGAGTTGGAACCAACCCGACAAACAACATCAATCTGTAGTATGATGTGAATACCCATTCACCCAAGCATCAGCCAGAAAACTCTTATCTGGATATCCCAGGCAGATTTTAACTCCATCCTTGTCAAAGTCTCCCATCCACTCAGAGGGCAGTGGCTGTCAGTCTAACTGGAAAGAACAGCACTGCAGCATCTTGATGCGGTTTAATAGAACAATTTAGTATTTCACGAGAGGAAGCGAATCATAATCTGTGGCTGTCTCGGAACTTTCTGGGGTTAGGAAAGGAGGACACCCATGAAATGTCATTTTGATTGCTAAACTCCATTTTTGGTTTCCCATAGATCTCTGTGAAAAGATTTTGAGGTCACTAATAGACTGTTTGCTTATGTTTCTCCTATCAGGTAGACACAGTTATCATAGGGATGGTGTGTGTAACTTTTTTGTGCCTGATTAGATTCAAAGGCTCTTTCATTCATGCCTGAGAAAACACCATTTGAAATAGAGCCTGCTGAAAGGTGCCTATTAACCCTGCTAATGAGAAAATATAATTTTTGTCACTTGCAGACAACACTCAATTTGGCTTTGGGTTCATATTTCAAAACTTCCGCATGAGGTGCATTCTAGCAGAAGAAATACTTCCTGACTGCTGACCTGAAGCAGCTCGCTTCAGTTGTGTGCTCAGTAGCAGATGCCAGATTTGCTTGAACCCATCCTTCGGGGCTCCTCATAAGAGCAAATTCCTTTATCTTAGAGACTAATCTCTTATGATGCTTGAACATCCCTAGACATGACAAGGGCATAGATATCTCTGCCTTGTCTGCACCCTCTCTTAGCAGTCCTCTACTTTCTCTATCTTAGCCTGAGAGAGCTTCTATTAAGCAGAGACTGATATCCACCGATATGTTCTGCACAATATTGAACACACCATCAACCTCTATTAAAGCATTTGGTATCAGGAAGGCATTGATAATGTTGGAGGAATTTCCTAAGAGAAATTAGAGTACCCATGACTAAACAAGCACTTCAGAAGGGATGAAAAAATAAAATAGAGTAAGAGAGTATTATAGGTCATCTAAGCCAGCTCCCGGCATTCATTTAGACAAGGTATTTGTATCTCCATGTTACAAATGAGGTAATCTCCTTGTAAAGAGGTAAGGTGCCTTTTCTAAGTCATACACAGAGTAAAGAAATAGAAAGAAATATTTGGACCCCTGGTTATTACACCAAAGCACAGTTGCTTGTTTCTTTAATTAACAAGTATTTTATTGAGTGCAGACCCCAAAAGGAATGATTATGGTTGCAGAATACAGTAGAAAGACCAGTCCCTCCTTTTGACAACCTTATGGTCTATAAGGAGTTTGAAGACATAACTGAGGACAATTTCTGAAATACTAAATGAGCCTCTTTTGTTTTCTAAGTGCTTTAGCCATTGCATATTTTTAATCTATTTTTAAACATGGGCAGCAAGCTTAACATTCATGATTCTTGCTTATTTTTGTATTTTAAGGGATGCATGAAGTGCATGCCTTGGTCGATTCAGCTAAATCTTTCTTTCATGTAAGTTATGGAAGGGAAGGTCTTATGTCTAAAAAGAAAAGCATTAGCAAAATACATGATATAATCAATACTAGATTTTTGGGTGTGGTCACCAGTTTTGGGGATTAAAAAAAGAGCTAAGTATATAACTTACTATGACTTAAAAAAGCTTAACACTAAGACTTAATATCTTTAATTAATTAACATATTCAGTTCAATAAATATTTACTGAGCACATATGAGCAAGGCAGTCTGGGGAATCCAAAATTGAATAAGATCCATTACCAACTTATCCCTGAATTCTAAATACAAAAATATTTATAATAGAAGGTAGGATATAATAAGCGCTAAAATTTTTTTTTTTTTAAAGGAGGTAAAAACAGAGTGCTTTAGGAACACAGGGAATAAAAGTGTATTGTCCCCTCAGGGAGTCAGGAACCTATTATGGAAGAGTGGCAAGTGAGCTGAGCCTTGAAAGATGGCTAAAATATTATTAGAGGGACAGAAGTATATTCTAGATGTAGAGAACAGCGTGAACAGAACACAGTAGAGCACGTAATCTGATTATCGGAGTGGAGATTAGTTAAAGAAGGCTAACGATAAATAAAATCTGGAAGCTGTATTATCATTGCCTGGAGAATTTGCCGAAGAGCATATTAAGGACTTTGACCTTTTTAATACTAGCAGTGAGGAGCTTACTTAGCAAAGGAGTGTCACGATCAGGGCTGTACCTTACGAACAACACTCTGCAGCTCTGTGTTAGATGTGAAAGGAAAAGACTCTGAAACAGAGGTAAGACAAGAGGCTACTAAGATGTACCAAGGGATCAAAGAAAGAGCCCTGATGGTGCAGTGACTAAGCCTGAGCTGCTAATCGAAAGATTGGTGGTTCAAACCCACCAGCCACTCTGCAGAAGAAAGATGTGGCAGTCTGCTTCCATAAAGATTACAGTCTTGGAAAATCCTGTGGGGCAGTTCTACTCTGTCCTATAGATCACTATGAGCTGTAATCAACTCAACATCAATGGGTAGAGATAAAAAGGGACTAAACAAGACTAAGGCCAATAGGAAAAGAACGGAAAAAGAAAGGAAGAGTCCTGTGGGACCATGGAGTCAAATGTTGCATTCATTCATGCATTATGCATGAAGACAGTTAACAATATTCACTGAAAAAATACTAAGTGTCATGGAGTTCGTTCCGACTTATAGCAACACTATGTACAGCAGAACGAAACACTGCCTGGTCCCGCACCATCTGCATAATCATTGCAATGTTTGAGCCTATTGCTATAGCCACTGTGTCGTCCATTTCATTGAGGGTCTTCCTCTTTTTCACTGACCCTGTACTTTGCCTAGCATGATGTCTTTCTCGAGGGACTGGTCCTTCCTGATACCATGTCCGAAGTACATGAGACAAAGTCTCTCCATCCTCACTTCTAAAGAGTAGTCTGGCTGCACTTCTTTCAAGATAGATTTGTTTGTTCTTCTGGAAGTCCCTGGTATCTTCAATATTCTTCACCAACAACATAATTCAAAGGCATCAATTCTTTTCTGTTTTCCGTATTCAATGCCTAGCTTTCACATGCATATACCAAAACTGTTGCCATCAAGTCTATTCTGACTTATAGCGATCCTATAGGACAGAGTACTGTCCCATAGAGTTTCTGAGGAGCACCTGGTGGATTTGAACTGCCGACCCTTGGTTAGCAGCCATAGCATTTAACCACTAGGCCACCAGGGCTTCCACATGCATAGAAGGCAGTTGAAAATATCATGGCTTGGGTCAGATGCACCTTAGGTCTCAGAGTAACATCTTTGCTTTTTAACACTTTAAAGGGGTCTTTTGTAGCAGATTTGCCCAATTCAATAACTCATTTGATTTCTCAACTACTGCTTCCATGGGCATAGATTGCAGATTCAAGTAAAATGAAATCCTTGACAACTTCAATCTTTTCTCTGTTTATCATGATGTTGCTTACTGGTCCAGTTGTGAGGATTTTTGTTTTCTTTATGTTGAAGTATAATCCATACTGAAGGCTGTAGTCTTTGATCTTCATCAGTAAGTGCTTCAAGTCCTCTTTGCTTTCAGCAAGCAAGGCTGTATCATCTTCATTTTGCAGGTTAATAAGCCTTCCTCCAATCCTGATGTCACATTCTTCTTCATATAGTCCAGCTTCTTGGATTATTTGCTCAGCATACAGATTGAATAAGTTTAGTGAAAGTATACAACCATGATACACACCTTTCTTGATTTTAAACCATATAATATCTGCTTGTTCTGTTCAAACAACTGCCTCTTTGTCTAAGCACAGGTTCCTCATGAGCACAATTAAGTGTTCTGGAATTTCCATTCTTTGCAATGTTATTCATACATTGTTATGATCCATACAGTTGAATGCCTTTTCGTAGTCGATAAAACACAGGTAAACATCTTTCTGGTATTCTCTGCTTTCAGCCAAGACCCATCTGACATCAGCAATGATATCTGTCACATATACAATGATACACACACACACACACACGTAATGAATATAAATATGAAGAAATGTCCCTGAAAAAGGGAACGGCTATGGAAAGTTCAGAGGGAAGAGAGTGAAGGACTATAAGTATTCAAGGAATTACAAGTAGTTGAGCCTGGCTGAAGCATGGAGAGTAAGGCAGCGAGTGAAAAGAGATAAGTCTGGAGGTATAAGCAGGGGCAGATAACGGTAGATCTTTTAAGCCACAGTGAGAATCTGTACTTGGTGCTGAGGCAAATGGGGAGAATAGGCGAGTGACATGACCAGGTTTCACTTTAGAAAGATCAGGAACAGGATATGAGTGGGTAGAATTAAAAAAAGGGTAGGGGAGGAAAGAGGAGAATAGAAAGGAGGAAAGTCAGTGATGCTGAGAAAATTATAAAGACCCAAAGGGATTAACAATCAGGAAGTCAGGATTTTTGAGAAAGCAGTTTCAGCAAACCACTCAGACAAAAGTCAGATTACCAAAGGTTGAGAAGAGAATGAAAAGCAGTTGGTGTCACACTCTTACATCATTTTTTTAAGAAGCTAGAGAACCAAAGACGAAAAAAAGGGATTGCACAGTTGTAGATGCAGTAGCAGAACAGGAGACAAAGTTTTTTGTAGTTGTTCATAGAGTGTAGAGATATAATTATCTTATCACAAGAATGGCAGGGGCTTAAAGAACAGATTTGGAAATGCAAAGGAGGAAATAATAGATGGAGCAACGAAGGAACAGTATCAAGATGTAGTAATAACCTGGGGAAAATTTATTTCTAAAACCAAGCTAAAAAAAAACCTTAACATGATTACCAACACTCGTTAAGAATAAATTAAATAAATATAAACTATTTTCAGAAAATCATGTTGCAGGAAAGGATCTGATACAGAAATCCATCACATGCCAGATTTGTTTAACTACAGACTTTAGTGTTAGGTAGAAGAAGCCTAAAGAACTTCTGCAAAGGCTGTTTTCCCAGTTTTAGAAGACGGTGCATTCATCTAGAAGTACTTAACATTTTAAGAAAGGGGGAAAAAAAAACCTGTAGAAAAATCTTTGCATTCTTTTACTTTTAAGTTTATGAAAATTCATTAATGTTCCCTCCCACCCAAAAATGGCTCTTAAGGTTTAGGTCACGGTTCCTGTCATATTTAATTGGATAATGAAGTGTCTTTGCTGGGCCTCCCCTTTCTTATGGGATGTAAAAGTTGTCAAGAAGAATAAGACAGCTAGCTGAGAGCTCAGTAGGAGGTCTGGGAAAGACAGCCCAAGATGGCAGCTTAGTCAGACACACTATGCCATTCTTTTATAGCAAAGATCCAAGAAACCAAGTAAAACATGTACACATGACAATCCTGGAACCCTGAGAATCAAACACAAGGATAAAGAATTAGACTGGAAGAAGAAACTGAGCAAAAACAGCAAACGAGGAGAGCTATGGAGCAGAGGTGCCCTGTCAGCTAGCCTGGCACAGCATGGCCATCTTGAGACATACCCAGCAGTGATCCCGGGTGAGGAGCACAGGAAGGCAACTTCACAGAATTCCCAGTAGGAGGCAGATAAACTGTTGACAGAATGAAGCAAGGTGAGGAAGACATGAACCTGATTTAAGGAGGGCAAGAGCTCCAGGGATCCTGGCATTCACAGAGCAGAGAGGGAGCCAGAATCCAGAGACACGACTACTCACCTGCTGTAGTCCCTGACCATTAAGGTGGTTGGCACATAAGAAGTAGAAGATCCACAGAGTGTCAGTAGGAGCTCCTCCACATGACTAGACTCCAGGCAGATCCCTCCTCCTTGCACTTGGTTGGGGCCGGGTCCCAATTTTTAGCTGCAGCCAACGGGAAGGGCCCAGGCACCCATGCCCAGTGACCAGAAGAGCATGCTCCCCCTCCACTGCCCTCCCAGTGATTAGCAGCTTGAGCCCCCCCACTCCTGCTGTCCTGTCCCCCCCAGAACTGTGACATGAGCCACCCTACTCTCCCCTACCCAGCCCTGTCTGCCACCCCTCCCCACCATCCTGCCCACCTGGCGAATGGCAGTAAGGTTCCTGTGCTGCTAGAAGCCTAACACAACCCCTTGCCCACTGCCCTGCCCACCCAGCAAGCAGCAGTAAGTGCTCCTGTGCTGCTGGTCACTCATCACACTCCCAGCTCACTGCTGCACCCACCCAGGAAGTGGCAGAAAACTCCTCTGCCTCTGGTCACCTGCAGTACACCCCCCCGCCCACCACCCTGCCCACAGGGTGAGAGTCAGTGAACATGCCCACGTGGCTGGTCACCAGCCACACCCACCCCACATGCCACCCTGACCACCTGACGAGCAAACACATAATGCTACATACACACAACATGAATGAACCTGGAGGTCATGGTGCTGAGTGAAATAAGTCAATCACAAAATGACAAATATTGTATGAGACTACTATTACAAAGTTTTTTTTTTTATTAACTTTTATTGAGCTTCAAGTGAACGTTTACAAATCAAGTCAGTCTGTCACATATAAATTTACATACATCTTACTCCGTACTCCCACTTGCTCTCCCCCTAATGAGTCAGCCCTTCCAGTCTCTCCTTTCGTGACAATTTTGCCAGCTTCCCACTCTCTCTATCCTTCCATCCCCCCTCCAGACATGAGATGCCAACACAATCTTAAGTGTCCACCTGATATAATTAGCTCACTCTTCATCAGCATCTCTCTCCCACCCACTGTCCAGTTCCTTTCATGTCTGATGAGTTGTCTTCGGGGATGGTTCCTGTCCTGTGCCAACAGAAGGTCTGGGGACCATGGCCACCAGGATTTCTCTAGTCTCAGTCAGACCATTAAGTATGGTCTTTTTATCAGAATTTAGGGTCTGCATCCCACTGATCTCCTGCTCCCTCAGGGGTTCTCTGCTGTGCTCCCTGTCAGGGCAGTCATCGATTGTGGCCGGGCACCAACTAGTTCTTCTGGTCTCAGGATGATGTAGGTCTCTAGTTCATGTGGCCCTTTCCGTCTCTTGGGCTCTTAGTTGTCGTGTGACCTTGGTGTTCTTCATTCTCCTTTGATCCAGGTGAGTTGAGACCAATTGATGCATCTTAGATGGCCGCTTGTTAGCATTTAAGACCCCAGACGCCACATTGCAAAGTGGGATGCAGAATGTTTTCATGATAGAATTATTTTGCCAATTGACTTAGAAGTCCCCTTAAACCATGGTCCCCAAACCCCCACCCTTGCTCCGCTGACCTTTGAAGTATTCATTTTATCCTGGAAACTTCTTTGCTTTTGGTCCAGTCCAATTGAGCTGACCTTCCGTGTATTGAGTGCTGTCTTTCCCTTCACCTAAAGCAGTTCTTATCTACTAATTAATCAATAAAAAACCCTCTCCCGCCCTCCCTCCCTCCCCCCCTCGTAACCTCAAAAGTATGTGTTCTTCTCAGTTTTTACTATTTCTCAAGATCTTATAATAGTGGTCTTATACAATATTTGTCCTTTTGCCTCTGACTCATTTCGCTCAGCATAATGCCTTCCAGGTTCCTCCATGTTATGAAATGTTTCACAGATTCGTCACTGTTCTTTATCGATGCGTAGTATTCCATTGTGTGAATATACCACAATTTATTTACCCATTCATCCGTTGATGGTCACCTTGGTTCCTTCCAGCTTTTTGCTATTGTAAACAGAGCTGCAATAAATATGGGTGTGCATATACCTGTTTGTGTGAAGGCTCTTGTTTCTCTAGGGTATATTCCAAGGAGTGGGATTTCTGGGTTGTATGGTAGTTCTATTTCTAACTGTTCAAGATAAAGCCGGATAGATTTCCAAAGTGGTTGCACCATTTTACATTCCCACCAGCAGTGTATAAGAGTTCCAATCTCTCCGCAGCCTCTCCAACATTTATTGTTTTGTGTTTTTTGGATTAATGCCAGCCTTGTTGGAGTGAGATGGAATCTCATCGTAGTTTTAATTTGCATTTCTCTAATGGCTAATGATTGAGAGCATTTTCTCATGTATCTGTTGGCTGCCTGAATATCTTCTTTAGTGAAGTGTGTGTTCATATCCTTTGCCCACTTCTTGATTGGGTTGTTTGTCTTTTTGTGGTTGAGTTTTGACAGAATCATGTAGATTTTAGAGATCAGGCGCTGGTCTGAGATGTCATAGCTGAAAATTCTTTCCCAGTCTGTAGGTGGTCTTTTTACTCTTTTGGTGAAGTCTTTAGATGAGCATAGGTGTTTGATTTTTAGAAGCTCCCAGTTATCAGGTTTCTCTTCGTCATTTTTGGTAATGTTTTGTATTCTGTTTATGCCTTGTATTAGGGCTCCTAGGGTTGTCCCTATTTTTTCTTCCATGATCTTTATCGTTTTAGTCTTTATGTTTAGGTCTTTGATCCACTTGCAGTTAGTTTTTGTGCATGGTGTGAGGTATGGATCCTGTTTCATTTTTTTGCAAATGGATATCCAGTTATGCCAGCACCATTTGTTAAAAAGACTATCTTTTCCCCAATTAACTGACACTGGTCCTTTGTCAAATATCAGCTGCTCATACATGGATGGATTTATATCTGGGTTCTCAATTCTGTTCCATTGGTCTATGTGCCTGTTGTTGTACCAGTACCAGGCTGTTTTGACTACTGTGGCTGTATAATAGGTTCTGAAATCAGGTAGAGTGAGGCCTCCCACTTTCTTCTTCTTTTTCAGTAATGCTTTGCTTCTCCGAGGCTTCTTTCCCTTCCATATGAAATTGGTGATTTGTTTCTCTATCACCTTAAAATATGACATTGGAACTTGGATCGGAAGTGCATTGTATGTATAGATGGCTTTTGGTAGAATAGACATTTTTACTACGTTAAGTCTTCCTATCCATGAGCAAGGTATGTTTTTCCACTTAAGTATGTCCTTTTGAATATCTTGTAGTAGAGCTTTGTAGTTTTCTTTGTATAGGTCCTTTACATCCTTGGTAAGATTTATTCCTAAGTATTTTATCTTCTTAGTGGCTACTGTGAATGGTATTGATTTGGTTATTTCCTCTTCGGTGTTCTTTTTGTTGATGTAGAGGAATCCAAGTGATTTTTGTATGTTTATTTTATAACCTGAGACTCTGCCAAACTCTTCTATTAGTTTCAGTAGTTTTCTGGAGGATTCCTCAGGGTTTTCTGTGTATAAGATCATGTCATCTGCAAATAGAGATAATTTTACTTCCTCCTTGCCAATCCGGATGCCTTTGATTTCTTTGTCTAGCCTAATTGCCCTGGCTAGGACTTCTAGCACGATGTTGAATAAGAGCGGTGATAAAGGGCATCCTTGTCTGGTTCCCGTTCTCAAGGGAAATGCTTTCAGGTTCTCTCCATTTAGAGTGATATTGGCTGTTGGCTTTGCATAGATGCCCTTTATTATGTTGAGGAATTCTTCAATTCCTATTTTGGTAAGAGTTTTTATCATAAATGGGTGTTGGACTTTGTCAAATGCCTTTTCTGCATCAATTCATAAGATCATGTGGTTTTTGTCTTTTGTTTTATTTATGTGATGGATTACATTAATGGTTTTTCTGATATTAAACCAGCCTTGCATACTTGGTCTAAATCCCACTTGATCAGGGTGAATTATTTTTTTGATATGTTGTTGCATTCTATTGGCTAGAATTTTGTTGAGGATTTTTGCATCTATGTTCATGAGGGATATAGGTCTGTAATTTTCTTTTTTAGTAATGTCTTTACCTGGTTTTGGTATCAGAGAGATGGTGGCTTCACAGAATGAGTTGGGTACTATTCCGTCATTTTCCATGCTTTGAAATACCTTCAGTAGTAGTGGGGTTAACTCTTCTCTGAAAGTTTGGTAGAGCTCTGCAGTGAAGCTGTACAGGCCAGGGCTTTTTTTTGTTGGGAGTTTTTTGATTACCGTTTCAATCTCTTTTTTTGTTATGGGTCTATTTAGTTGTTCTACTTCTGAATGTGTTAGTTTAGGTAGGTAGTGTTTTTCCAGGAATTCATCCATTCCATTTCTTCTAGGTTTGCAAATTTTTTAAAGTACAATTTTTTTGTAATACTCTGATATGATTCTTTTAATTTCATTTGGTTCTGTTGTGATGTGGTCCTTCTCGTTTCTTATTCGGGTTATTTGTTTCCTTTCCTGTATTTCTTTAGTCAGTCTAGCCAATGGTTTATCAATTTTGTTAATTTTTTCAAAGAACCAGCTTTTGGCTTTGTTAATTCTTTCAATTGTTTTTCTGTTCTCTAATTCATTTAGTTCAGCTCTAATTTTTATTATTTGTTTTCTTCGGGTGCCTGATGGATTCTTTTGTTGCTCACTTTCTATTTGTTCAAGTTGTAGGGACAGTTCTCTGATTTTGGCTCTTTCTTCTTTTTGTATGTGTGCATTTATCGATGTAAATTGGCCTCTGAGCACTGCTTTTGCTGTGTCCCAGAGGTTTTGATAGGAAATATTTTCATTCTCTTTGCATTCTATGAATTTCCTTATTCCCTCCTTCATGTCTTCTATAACCCAGTCTTTTTTCAGGAGGGTATTGTTCAGTTTCCAAATATTTGATTTCTTTTCCCTAGTTTTTCTGTTATTGATTTCTAGTTTTATTGCCTTGTGGTCTGAGAAGATGCTTTGTAATATTTCGATGTTTTGGACTCTGCAAAGGTTTGTTTTATGACCTAATATGCGGTCTATTCTAGAGAATGTTCCATGTGTGCTAGAGAAAAAAGTATACTTTGCAGCAGTTTGGTGAAGAGTTCTGTATAAGTCAATGAGGTCAAGTTGGTTGATTGTTGTAATTAGGTCTTCCGTGTCTCTATTGAGCTTCTTACTGGATGTCCTGTCCTTCTCCAAAAGTGGTGTGTTGAAGTCTCCTACTATAATTGTGGAGGTATCTATCTCGCTTTTCAATTCTGTTAAAATTTGATTTATGTATCTTGCAGCCCTGTCATTGGGTGCATAAATATTTAATATGGTTATGTGTTCCTGATCAATTGTCCCTTTTATCATTATGTGGTGTCCTTCTTTATCCTTTGTGGTGGATTTAAGTCTAAAGTCTATTTTGTCAGAAATTAATATTGCTACTCCTCTTCTTTTTTGCTTATTGTTTGCTTGATATATTTTTTTCCATCCTTTGAGTTTTAGTTTGTTTGTGTCTCTAAGTCTAAGGTGTGTCTCTTGTAGGCAGCATATAGATGGATCGTGTTTCTTTATCCAGTCCGAGACGCTCTGTCTCTTAATCGGTGCATTTAGTCCATTTACATCCATCGTAATTATAGATAAATAAGTGTTTAGTGTTGTTATTTTGATGCCTTTTTATGTGTGTTGTTGACAATTTCATTTTTCCACATACTTTTTTGTGCTGAGATGTTTTTCTTAGTAAATTTTGAGATCCTCATTTTCGTAGTGTTTGACTTTATGTTTGTTGAGTCGTTACGTTTTTCTTGGCTTTTATCTTGAGTTATGGAGTTGTTATACCTCTTTGTGGTTACCTTATTATTTACCCCTATTTTTCTAAGTAAAAACCTAACTTGTATTGTTCTATATCGCCTTGTATCACTCTCCATATGGCAGTTCTATGCCTCCTGTATTTAGTCCCTCTTTTTGATTATTGTGATCTTTTACATATTGACTTCAATGATTCCCTGTTATGAGCATTTTTTTTTAATTAATCTTTATTTGTTTTTGTGATTTCCCTATTTGAGTTGATATCAGGATGTTCTGTTTTGTGACCTTGTGTTGTGCTGGTATCTGATATTATTGGTTTTCTGACCAAACAATATCCTTTAGTATTTCTTGTAGCTTTGGTTTGGTTTTTGCAAATTCTCTAAACTTGTGTTTACCTGTAAATATCTTAATTTCGCCTTCATATTTCAGAGAGAGTTTTGCTGGATATATGATCCTTGGCTGGCAGTTTTTCTCCTTCAGTGTTCTGTATATGTCGTCCCATTCCCTTCTTGCCTGCATGGTTTCTGCTGAGTAGTCTGAACTTATTCTTATTGATTCTCCCTTGAAGGAAACCTTTCTTTTCTCCCTGGCTGCTTTTAAAATTTTCTGTTTATCTTTAGTTTTGGTGAGTTTGATGATAATATGTCTTGGTGTTTTTCTTTTTGGATCAATCTTAAATGGGGTTCGATGAGCATCTTGGATAGATATCCTTTCGTCTTTCATGATGTCAGGGAAGTCTTCTGTCAGGAGATCTTCAGCTATTTTCTCTGTGTTTTCTGTCCTCCCTCCCTGTTCTGGGACTCCAATCACACACAAGTTATCCTTCTTGATAGAATCCCACATGATTCTTAGGGTTTCTTCATTTTTTTAAATTCTTTTATCTGATTTTTTTCAGCTATGTTGGTGTTAATTCCCTGGTCCTCCAGATGTCCCAGTCTGCATTCTAATTGCTCGAGTCTGCTCCTCTGACTTCCTATTGCATTGTCTAATTCTCTAATTTTATTGTTAATCTTTTGGATTTCTACATGCTGTCTCTCTATGGATTCTTGCAACTTATTAATTTTTCCACTATGTTCTTGAATAATCTTTTTGAGTTCTTCAACAGTTTTATCAGTGTGTTCCTTGGCTTTTTCTGCAATTTGCCTTATTTCGTTTGTGATGTCTTGAAGCATTCTGTAAATTAGTTTTTTATATTCTGTATCTGATAATTCCAGGATTGTATCTTCATTTGGGAAAGATTTTGATTCTTTTGTTTGGGGGGTTGTAGAAGCTGTCATGGTCTGCTTCTTTATGTGGTTTGATATGGACTGCTGTCTCTGAGCCATCACTGGGAAACTAGTTTTTCCAGAAAATCAGCTAAAAAAAAATGCAGTCAGATCCCTATCAGAATTGCCTTTGGGTTATAACTACCACCTTGTTCCCTGTAAGGATGAAAGTCTGAGATTTGGATTAGACATGCTTGGCTGTAGCTGGTTCTGTGTTTTTAGTCCAATTAAGGGTGGATTTTTGCTCCCTGGGTTTTTTTTTTTTTGTTTGTTTGTTTGTTTTTTTGTTCCTTCTCTCAGGCCGAAAGAGTGGGTTAGGAAAAGACCAAAAAAAAAAAAGGGGGGGGAGCAAAGTCGCAGCGGAGCCGGAGCTGGAGCCGTTCTCCCTCTGGCTCAGGCAATCCCAATGTTAATGGAGCCGCCTGGGAAGGGTGGGGGAGGGATCAGAGAGATAGGAGAGTAGCACCTCAGAATATAGCCAGAGTTGCTTGTCTTGCTTGGAATGACTATTATATCTGAGAATCCCGTGGGGCGTGTCGCCTATGTGTGCTGGCTGTGTGGAGATTGCCCCTGGGGGTCTGGCCCTCTGAAGCCACCTGCTGCCAGTCTAAATCCTAGCGTGAAGGTTCCCCTGCTGGAACGCTTTACTCCCGGCTCCAAAATCAGTCGCTGCCTCCCAGGGACTTCTTGTCCCGCCAGCCGTTGCCGTGCTGCCCGCGCGGACCAGCTGGGCCCCCTCCCGGGGTTAGTTCAGGGGAGTGGAGCAGCTCTCCGTGCTTGTGCTGTGCCAGCGCCCAGTCAAAATCCCGGCGGAACGGTTCCCCGGCTGGGACTCTGCTCTCCCAGCTCCAAGACCAGTCACTGCCTCCCGGGGACTTCTCCCACCGGGGTGAGTTCAGGGGGGTAGGGCTGGGCCCCTTGTTTGCGCCATCAGCTCCCCTGGGCTCTGCCCTAAATCGGCGCCAAAATTCACCTGACTGGGACGCTGGCTCCAGGCTCTGAAAACAATCACTGCTTCCCCGTATTTGTTCGTTTTCCATCTCTAAATCTGTGTTTGTTGTTCAGGGTTCATAGATTGTTATGTACTTGATCGATTCACTTGTTTTTCTGAGTCTTTGTTGCAAGAGGGATCCGAGGTAGCGTCTCCCTAGTCCGCCATCTTGGCCCCGCCTCCTCTGGTTTTTTTTTTTACTATTACAAAACCCCAAGAAAAGGTTTAAACACAGAAAAAAACATTCTTTGATGATTATAAGGGAAGGAAGGGGAGGAGAGGGGAAATCACTAATTAGATAGCGGACAAGTGTTAACTTTGGTGAAGGGGAAGACACTACACAATATAGGGGAAGTCAGCACAACTTGACCAAAGCAAAGCGATAGAAGGTTCCTTTGTTGTTGTCGTTAGGTGCCATCCAGTTGATTCTGACTCATAGCAACCCTATGTACAACAGAACAAAACACTGCCCTGTCCTGTGCCATCCTCGCAATTATTGTTATACTTGAGCCCACTGTTGCAGCCACTGTGTCAATCCACCTCACTGAGAGTCTTCCTCTTTTTCACTGACCCTCTACTTTACCAAGCATGACATTCTTCTCCAGGAACTGGTCTCTCCGGATAACTTGCCCAAAGTGTGTGAGGCGAAGTCTTGCCATTCTTGCTTCTTAGGAGCATTTTGGCTGTACTGGCTGAACTTCCACTTCCTAGACACATCCAAACACCTCTGGAGACCAAGTTACCGGGGTTGAGGGCTGGGGACCATGGTCTCAGGGGACATACAGGTCAACTGGCATAGCACAGTTCATAAAGAAAATGTTGTACATCCTACTTTGGTGAGTAGCATCTGGGGTCTTAAAAGCTTCCAAGCAGTCACCTAAAATACATATATTGGTCCTACCAAGTTCAGAGTAAAGGAGAATAAAGACAACCAAAGACATAAGGGAAATAATAGTCCAAAGTACAAACGAACCACAGCCTCCACCAGCCTGAGTCCAGAAGAACTAGACGGTGCCAAGCTACTACCACTGCTGCTTTGACTGGGATCACCACACAGGGTTCTGGACAGAGCAGGAGAAAAATGCAGAACAAAATTGAAACTCACGAAAAAAGGCCAGAACTGGTCTGACAGAGACTGGAGGAACTCCTGAGACTATGGTTTCTGGACACCCTGCTAACTCAGAACTGAAGACACTCTTGTAGTCCACCTTTCACCCAACGATTAGACAAGGCCTATAAAACAAACAATAACACACATGAGGAATGTGCTTCTTAGTCCAATCGAGTATATGAGATCTAATGAGCATCACTTTTCCAAAAGCAAAGACGAGAAGGCAGGAAGGGACACGAATACTGGATGAATGGACAGGGAGAACCTGGGGTGTAAAAGAAAAGGGGGAGAGTGCTGACACATTGTTGGAATTGCAACCAATGTCACAAAACAATTTGTGTATAAATTTTTGAACAAGAACCTAATTTGCACCGTGAACTTTCACCTAAAACACAATAAAACTTAAAAAAAAAAAAAAACCTAAGTGTTCAGGTTCTACAACATTAAGTAATAATGGAGAAGGTGATGATGAACCAAGAAAGGTTACTGAAAAAGGGTGACGAACTTTTTTTTCATGTGTGGGGGGAGTTGGAGTCGAAATATATAATGTGAATTCAGGTGGAAACCCACCTGATGAATATGAGTTGGTGGTAAGGAATTTTTACAAGAGTATTCATGTTCTCCTCCTTCACCCAGACCCCCGCCAACATAGGAATGTGAGGAGCTTCTTGGGCCAAGCCTCCAGACCATCCTCCTACTATTCACAGACCTCTCATTTGACTTTGCCACTGCTCTTGTGGCTTTAGGCCAACGGGCATAGGCACTTACCCCAGAGTAAACTTAACCACCAAGATTAGTGTATTGTTGTCATTAACAGCCCAAAAATACTCTACTTTCCGTCAGCATTAAAAAAAAAATACATTTTAGACAGAATTTAGATATGATTTAGTAGGAGATTTCTCTGAACATCTAAAACTGCTACATTGCCCTCATCAGATTTGCTGTTAGATTAATTGTATAGTATGAAAAATATGAAGAACACACTCAGCATATCTCAAGCTGAAAGAACTGAATTAAAAATTCAAGCTTCAAGTTGCAATATTGAAGGAGTCTACAGGGAAAATATTAAAAAGACTCACGAAGTATCAAAAGAAAATGGAAGGAAAACGCAGAGTCACTATACCAAAAAGAATTTGTCAACGTTCAGCCATTTCAGGAGGTAGCACATGATCAGGAACTGATGGTACTGAAGGAAGAGGTCCAAGCTGCACTGACGGCACTGGCATAAAACAAACCTCCAGGGATTGACGGAATATCAATTAATATCAATTGAGATGTTTTGACAAAAGAATGCAGAACTGGAAGTGCTCACTCGTCTATGCCAAGAAATTTGGAAGACAGCCACCTGGCCAATTGACTGAAGACATCCATATTTATGCCAATCCAAAGAAAGATGAGTCAACCAAATGAGGAACTCATCGAACAATATCATTAATATCACATTCAAGTAAAATTTTGCCAAAGATCATTCAAAAGTGGCCATAGCAGTATATCGACAGGGAACTGCCAGAAATTCAAGCCAGATTCAGAAGAGGACATGGAACTAGGGATATCATTGATGATGTCAGATGGATCCCGGCTGAAAGCAGAGAATACCAGAAAGATGCTTACCTGTGTTTTATTGATTATGCAAAGGCATTCAGCTGTGTGGATCATAAAAATTATGAATAACATTTCAAAGAATGGGAATTCCAGAACTCTTAATTGTGCTTACAAAGAACCTGTACATAGCTCAAGAAGCAGTCATTCAGACAGAACAGAGGGTTACTGTGTGGTTTAAAGTCAGGAAAGTTGTGTGTCAGGGTTGTATCCTTTCACCATACCTATTCAATCTGTATGCTGGGCAAATAATCCGAGAAGCTGGACTATGTGAAGAAGAACATGGCATCAGGATTGGAGGAAGACTCATTGACAACCTGTGTTATACAGATGATGCAACCTTGCTTGCTGAAAGTGAAGAAGACTTGAAGCACTTACTGAAGATTAAAGACTACAGCCTTCAGTATGGGTTATTCCTCAAAACAAAGAAAACAAAAATCCTCACAACTGGACCAATAGGCAAGATCATAATAAAAGAAGAAAAGATGAAGTTGTCAAAGATTTCATTTTACTTATCCACAATCAACACGCATGGAAGCAGCTGTCAAGAAATCAAAAGACACATTGCACTGGGAAAATCTGCTGCAAAAGACCTCTTTAAAGTGTTGAAAGCAAAGATGTCACCTTGAAGTCTAAGGTGGGCATGACCCAAGCCATGGTGTTTTCAATTGCCTTACATGCATGTGAAAGCTGGGTGATGAATAAGGAAGACTGAAGAAGAATCAATGCTTTTGAATTGTGGTGCTGGTGAAGAATATTGAATATGCCATGAACTGCCATAATAACAAACAAATCTGTCTTGAAAGAAGTACAACCAGAATATTCCTTAGAAACAAGGATGGTGAGACTACATCTCACATACTTTGGACATGTTATCAGGAGGGATCAGTCCCTGGAGAAGGACATCATGCTTGGTAGAGGGCCAGAGGGAAAAAGGAAGACCCTCGACAAGATGGACTGACACAGTAGCTGCAACAATGGGCCCAAGCATAACAAAGATTATGAGGGGGGCGCAAGATGGGGCAGCATTTCATTCTGTGGTGTATGGGGTCACTATGCGTCAAAATCGACTTTACGGCACCTAAAAACAACAACATGAAAAATAAAAGGAATCAGGGACAAATATAAGGTTTTGGAACTGATGAACTAGTAAGGTAGCAATTAACTGAAATGGATTAAAGGAGTGAATTTTTATAGGGTGAGTGGCACAAACTCAAGAGTTGAGGCAGTATAAGATAAAAGAACTGGTGTTTTGAGAAAGATACCAGTACTTACAAATATATACTTACGCATCCCAAATTAGACTTGTCAATTTCAAAGTAATCACCTTGGGAAGTCTTTCATTAATTCCAATGATGCTGGCATTTCAAAATAGTCTGGGGACTCCTTTTAGAGATTGTTATTAAAGCTGTAGAACATTTTTTTATTAACCCCTCAGGCAGTAAATCTTTGGTCTTTTGGTAAATTTGCTTTTTAGAAACAGCCAAAAATTATTTAGTGCTGGGTCTGTTGAAAAATGGTGGTTGATCAACGTAGGAAATATTGTTTGGGGTCTAAAATGAGTCTGACCATAATTTTTAATGAATGGTTTTCTTCTGTGATGTTTATCCTGGCTTGTGCATATTTCAATACACATGATCAATGTGTATTTATTGATGATAAGCCTCTTTACAGCATAATCAGCGACCCTGGCCAGACTGAGTCAAAACTGCACATCATAAATCTGAATGAGCAATAGTGGGAGGCAGAAGGATTCCTCACCCTTTCTAATATATCTTGCCCCTTTGTTTATCCACTGGAGCTCAGCTAGCCCTACTGAGGATAGTGCTTGTCAGTGGTGCCGACTTTGAATGACAAAGTCTTCACATAACCTTCAAGCAAAGCCTCAGTCCAAGCCTATCACAGGCAACCCAGGGAATCCCCCAGCAGCAACAAATGTCTCATTCATTTTTCACTGGGTAACAGTGTGGCTCTCAGTCCTAGAAGAAAATCACACACGGCTATATTACATTTTAAATGCTCCTGATTCCCTTCCTTACTGGCATCCCTTTAAGGAAAAAATGAGGTGTTCTTTTGGTCATTTATTTTTTCGTCCATTTATGTCCTTTTTGTTTCCTTTTCAGTTCAAGCTTCCTAGGTAATTGTATTGTAAATAATCTTAAGTGATTCTCCCATCCACTTTAACATGATTTTCATGGATTTCTTCATCTATAATAAATGCATCTGTCTTGGCTTTTGTGACAACGTTAATAATGTTGAATCATTTTACCATTAAAGTGCGATTCTAGCAATTATAATAAAATACCTTTACTTCTCTATTTGTATAATATGTATTTTAAAAGAAAAATTACGTATTTTTACATGACAGTGTCTAATACAAAGAACGGCTAAGAAATATGATGTCTGATTTTCCACAACACATAAATCATGTGTTTGTAGATAACTGAGTGATTTGTGTTAGATGTAACCAAGTTGTATTCCTATTTTTTCCATGAAAAGTCACAGTGGCTCTGAGCTGGATTAAGAAATATAAAATACATACCCCAAAGTACTTATAATTACATTTGAGATATAATTTTTAAAGGAAACTGTAGTTCAATAGCTAAAATATTTTTTATATTCCTTTACGGTTTATTCTCACAATTCCATTTTTAAATTTTAGGACTCTTGCTATGTAAAGTAGAAAACTGAGACAAAGAATTTAGTAAAATTCACCTCCTAAGCTGCATAGAGATTCTGATGAGAAATGAACTCCCATTGCCATTGAGTCAATTCCAACTCAAAGTGACCCTATAGGACAGAGTAGAACTGCCCCCAATAGGTTTTCCAAGGCTATAAGCCTCTATGGAAGCAGACTGCCGTATTTTTCGCCTGAAGAGCATCTAATTGGTTCAAACCACTGAGCTTTTGGTTAGAAGCCAAGCACTTAACCACTGTGCCACCAAGGCTCTTACAAACCAACTAGACCTTCTAAATAAACACTTTCCAGTAACATACTTTTTAATTTTAAACACAACCTCTGTGATAAACTTGGAGAAGGAACAGAAGGGAGAATCTAGACACAAATGTCATTTAGGAGGAGTCACATGCACCAGAAAAGGTAGTGAAATCCAGGGAGTAAAGGGTTTCCAGTACAAGGAAGTTCTCCCTCTTGACCCACAGCATATCTACTCAGCAAAATGAGAAGGAAATAGTGGAATATAGGTGAGGTGAGGTGACTTATGTGGAGTCCACCTGCTTTAGGTGATCTCTTGTTTCATAAGTGAATTCCTAGTCATGATCAGTCTATATGATTTAAGTGTATAGAAATGTATGACATGGCACACGTCTCTGCCTCTTCATCCTTGGATAGATATAAGATGAGCTGGTCTAAAATCCAGTTGTTTCCAAAACACTGCATGTACAAATGAAAAAATTGGAAATGTGTGGACAATGAGATGTCCTGAGAGATACACAGAAATTTTTATCCCTGTGAGTGCACACACACGTACTTCCTGATGTGCACTACACCTGGCAAAAAGAAAAGTACTACTGATTCTCTTCAGTTTAACAGATATTCATTAAATAGTTACTCATGAAAGAAAGAAAAAGAAGATAAAACAATTTTGAGATGTTCCTCAATGATGAAATATTGTAGAGAGATGAAAAAAGTTATGATGATATATAGAAATAGAAACTTTTTTATATTAAATGTAAATATAGAACACAAAAATATTCATAAATTTGAGTGAAATTCTGTAAAATATAGATACATATATAGACAAGGGCTGGAAAGTGATATTAAAAATGAAAAGTCACAGCACAAGTATATATTCAGTTATTCTTTGACCCAACAATTACATTTTTTAAAAACCTATCCCAAAGGTAAAAAACCAAACCAAACCCACTGCCACCAAACTGATTCCAACTCATAGAGACCTCATAGGGTTTCCAAGGCTGTAAATCTCTACAGAAGCAGATTTCCACGTCTTTATCCTGCAGAGCCACCGGTAGTTTCGAACCAGAGGCCTTTCACTTAGCAGTCCGGTACTTTAACCACGGTACCACCAGGACTCCAAACCCCACCAGGCTCCTATCCCAAAGATACACAGGCAAAAATACAAAATGGTTATATACAAAGATACTAATTGTGGGCTTACTGAAAATAGCAGAAAACTAGAAACAACCCAAATGTCCAAAAATAAACGACGTATTGAATAAATTACAAAAAAAAGGACACCAACAAATTACAATGTACCTATAATTTTTTTGGTTTGTTTTTGTACCTATAAAGAGGAAGGCAGGTGAGTATATTGATATGCAGTGATTCCAAAAATTTATTGTTAAGTGAAAAAGCAAGGTATGCAGTAGTGATCATAGTTAAGTAGGGAAATACGGATACAAGTGTAATTAAATTTACATTTTCAAAAAAATCACCAGAAACATAAATCAAAAACTAATAAATCTGGTGACCTGGAGAGAAGGAGATCAGGGTGGGAGGGACAGGAGTGAGACTTCTGTGAAGATACTTTGTTTTATTCTTTTGGCTTTAAAACCATGGAAATGCTTTAAGCAGTTAAAAAAACAGTATCAAATCAAAAGAAAAATGTAATTTCTAAAAATTGAAAAAAAACTGAAAGAAATGAATCTCTACATACAATTTATTTAAAGTTGATGGACAAATTAAAGCAACAAATGAATTTTCTCAACTGACTTTAAGATACAATATTTTGACTGTATAATGTTAGTGCTATGTATTCTAAAGGTAAAAGAGCCATAAAGGAATTATAAACTACATTCAATATTGTATTGTTAATGGTAATATTATGACTGCTATATTGAAATTTTAAGAATGTACTATAAAATAAAGCAAATAAATATTTATGTTAATGCAATTAGGAACCAATATTGTCAGCATATGAGATGAAATAATACCAAAAAATGAGATATACTAAGTCAAAATACTGTGATCTTAAATTTGAATTCTAAATATCAACATGGACTAATGATTTCTTTTTTTCCTCCTAATAAAAATATATTTCCTAACTCTACCCCCTTATATAAGGTGCTCTGGTGGTGCAATGGTTAAAGTGCTCAGTTGCTAACCCAAAGGTCAGTGGTTCAAATCCACAAGCTGTTCCATGGGAGAAAGATGTGGCAGTCTGCTACTGTAAAGACTAACCCAGTACCCCAAAGACTACACCCTTGGAAACCCTATGGGACAGTTCTACTCTGTCCTACAGGGTCACTATGAGTTGAAAGCAACTCAACAGCAGCTGGTTTGGTTTGGGTTTGGGTTCTTATCACCTTGTAAGGTCTAGAACGATAACCTAGACACTATGAGTCTGGAGTTAAGGGAATGCTCTAAACTTCCCAAGCAGATAGTGATTCAGAACTCTTAAATTGGAGTTCTAGAGAATTCCATGCAGCAGTATGTGACCCACCTTGAACTGGTTCTAAAAATAATTTCATGTCCCTCACTCTTTGTTTTCTGACTATAAAAAGTAAACTTTCTGAACTTTTACTAAAATAAAACACTCAAGAAAGAATACCTCAAAGAGCAAGAAAAATATACATATTTGGTGACCCTTTGTTGTTCTTTTCTTCAGAGAGACTACATAAAAAAAAGAAGGTAAAAAAAAATTACTATTTTCAGTAAGTGGACTGGTTTCATTTTCCATTAAAAAATAACCCTTGCATTTAAGTACACTAAAATTTTTGCCTTACTTAATTCCTCCACAAAATCAAGAAATAAAATTAAGCACCAATACTAGTAAAAATGCAGCAATAATCAGAAACATAATTCAACTCTTAATTGCCAAAATTAGGTAGTAATTTGGAGGTTTAGATATAATTTATTAAAAAATCATTTTCAGTTTTTCTCTGGAATCTTATTCCTTATCACCTTAAGAGTTATTTAAAATAAATTTTAAATGGCCTTCATCATATGTGCTATGTTCTGCCCAACACTGATGTTCCAAAGTGATTACCTAAAAATGCTATGTAAAGTGACAAATCAGTCATTTTACTGAAAAGTACATTTTTAAATAACAATGAACCAAAACCAAAATTTTTTTAAAACACTGAAGAAGAAAAAAAGGCAAAAAAAAAAAAAAAAGAAGAAGAAGAAGAACCGGATTTACAATAAAAAGGATCAAACTGATCTTTTAGGAAAATATTTTTAAAAACAATAGTAAAAGCAATCTATTTTTGAGGATTATTAAATACTTTTGATTGGCAACACGGTTTGTTTAAACATCTGTGGACAGTTCTGTTTCTAAACACCAGCAACGAGCAACCTGAAAAAGTATTCAAAAAAAGAATTATATTTACGATAGCATCTAAAAGAATAAAATAATGGTGTGGATTGAATTGTGTCCCCCAAAAATATGTGTTGTAAATCCTAATCTCTATGCCTATGGTTATAATCCCGTTTGAGAATGGGTTGTCTTTGTCACGTTAATGAGCAGGATTAGTGTAGAATGTATTTTAAATCAATCTCTTTTGAGGTATAAAAGAGATTAAACAAGTAAGCAGAGCAGAGATGGGGGAAGATTGATATCAAGCCACATGGAGCTCTCCAAGAAACCAGGAAGCAGAACCTGAAGAGACAAGAACATTCCTCCAGAACCAACAGAGAGAGAAAGCCATTCCCTAGAGCTGACACTCTGAATTCAGATTTCCACCCTCATAAAGTGTGAGGAAAAAATTTTTTTCTTTTTTTCAGAACAGGTCCATGAGAGCCAAAACACAACCTTAAATATATCCCACCTGAATTTACAGACCATGTCAAAAATAGATTTGTTACATTGAACACTAATGACTGAAGACCAGACGAGTTGTGGAATGACATCAGGACATTGTACATGAAGAAAGCAAGAGGTCATTAAAAAACAGGAAAGAAAGAAAAAAACAAAGTGGATGTCAGGAGAGGTTCTGAAAGTGTTCTTGAATATAGAGAAGCTAAAGTGAAAGGAGGAAATAATGCAGTAAAAGAGCTGAGCAGAAGATTTCAAAGGGTAGCTCAAGAAGACAAATTAGAGTAGTATAATGAAATGTGCAAAGACCTGGCGTTAGAAAACCAAAAACGAAGAACACACTCAGCATTTCTCAAGCTGAAAGAACTAAAGAAAAAATTCAAGCCTCGAGTTGCAATATTGAAGGATTCTGTGGGGGAAATATTGAAGCATCAAAAGCAGATGGAAGAAATACACAGAGTCACGGTACCAAAAAGAATTGGTCGATGTTCAGTCATTTCAGGAGGTAGCATATGATCAAGAACCAATGGTACCAAAAGAGGAAATCCAAGCTGCACCGAAGGCTCCAAGAATTGACAGAATACCAACTGAGTTGTTTCAACAAACTGATGCAGCACTGGGAAGTGCTCACTTGTCTATACCAAGAAATTTGGAAGACCTGGCCAGCCAACTGGAAAAGATCCATATTTGTACCCATTCCAAAGAAAGGTGATCCAACAGAGTGCAGAAATAATCGGACAATATCATTAATATCACACACAAATAAAATTTTGCTGAAGATCATTCAAAAGTGGTTGCAATATTACATCAACAGGAAACTGCCAGAAATTCAAGCCAGATTCAGAAGAGGAAGTGAAACCAGGGATATCACTGCAGATGTTAGATGGATCACGGCTGAAAGCAGAGAGTAAAAGAAACATGTTTACCTGTGTTTTATTGACTATGCAAAGGCATTCGACTATGTGGATCATAACAAATTATGGATAGCATTTCGAAGAATGGGAATTCCAGAGCACTTAACTGAACTCATGAGGAACCTGTACTTCGATCAAGAGGCAGTTGTTCGAACAGAACAAGGGGATACTGCATGGTTTAAAGTCAAGAACGGTGTGCATCAGGGTTGTATCCTTTCACCATACTTATTCAATGTATATGCTGAGCAAATAATCCAAAATGCTGAACTATATGAAGAAGAACAAGGCATCAGTAATGGAGGAAGACTCATTAACAACTTGCAATGTGCAGATGCAACCTTGCTTGCTGAAAGTGAAGAGGACTTGAAGCACTTACTGATGAACTCAAAGACCACAGCCTTCAGTATGGATTATACCTCAACATAAAAAAAACAAAAAGAAAAAACCAAACCCACTGCCGTCGAGTTGATTCCGACTCATAGTGACCCTACAGGACAGAGTAGAACTGCCCCTTAGAGTTTCCAAGGAGCATCTGGTGGATTTGAACTGCCAACCTCTTGGTTAGCAGCCATAGTACTTTACCACTATGCCACCAGGGCTTCCACCTCAACATAAAGAAAGCAAAACTCCTCACAAATGGACCAAAAAGCAACATCACGATAAATGGAGAAAAAGATTGAAGTTGTCAAGGATTTCATTTTACTTGGGCCCACAATCAACACCCATGGAAGCAGCAGCCAAGAAATCAAACATCACATTGCACTGGGAAAGCCTGCTGCAAAAGGCCTCTTTAAAGTGTTAAAAAGTAAAGATGTCACTTTTAGGACTAAGGTGTGCCTAAGCCAAGCCATGGTGTTTTCAAACACCTCATATACTTGTGAAAACTGGACAAGGAATAAAGAACACTGAAGAACTGAATGGCTTTGAATTATGATGTTAGTGAAGAATACTGAATACACCATGGACTGCCAGAAGAACGAACACATCTCTCTTGGAAGAAGTAGAGTCAGGATGCTCATTAGATGCTCATCAGGTACTTTGGACATGTTATCAAGAGGGACCAGTCCCTGGAGAAGGACATCATGCTTGGTAACGTAGAAGATCAGCGAAAAAGAGAAAGACTCTCAACAAGATGGATTGACACAGTGGCTGCAACAATGGGCTAAGGCATAGCAACGATTATGAGGATGGCTCAGGACTGGGCAGTGGTTTGCTGTTTTGTACATAGGGTCACTATGAGTCAGAACAAACTTGATGACTCCTAACAACAACAAACTGTGAGAAGATAAGTTTCTCTTTGTTAAAGACATCCACTTGTGTTATTTCTGCTATAACGGCACTAGATATCTAAGACAGAATTTGGTACCAAAAGAGTGGGGTGTTACTCTAACAGATTCCTAAAATGTGGAAGCAGTTTTGGAATGGGGTAATGGGTAAAGGATGGAAGAGTTTTAAGGTGCCTAATAGTAAAAGCTGGGTTGGAGGTTTTTGGGTAATAGTAAAAGCCTAGATTGCCTTGAAGAGACGGGTAGAATTATGGGTATCAAAGGCAATTCTGGTGGGGGCTCAGAGGGAAGTGAGGAGAGCTATAGACACAGTCTCTATCGTCTTAGTGAATACATACGGCACCAGCCACAGAATGTTGCTGGAAATGTGGATGTTAAATGTGCTTCTGGTGAGGCTTTAAAACAAAATGATGAACACGTGGTTGGACAATGGAGGAAGGGTGATGCTTTTTACTCAGCGGCAGAGAACGTGCCTGAATTAGTTCCAATATTTGGTGCAAGGCAGAACTTGTAAGTGAAGAACTTGGATATCAGGTTGATGAGATTTTTAAGCAAAATCTTAACAGGGCTGCATGGTTTTCCTTGCTGCTTATAGTAAAATGGAGAGGAAAGAGATGTGGAAGATTGATGCCAAGCCAGTTTTTTTTTTTTTTTTTCACATGGAGATCTCCAAGGTCCCAGGAAGTAGAAGCTGAAGAGACAAGGACCTTCCTCCAGAGCTGTCAGAGAGAGAAAGCTTCCCCTTGGAAGACTCTGAATTTAGACTTCTAGGCTCCTAAACTGTTAGAAAATGAAATTAATTTTTGTTTGTTAAAGCCATTCACTTGTGGTATTTCTGTTATAGCAGCACTACATAACTAAGACAAACACCTAGAAATAAATTTGATCAGAGAGGTGGAAGACTTGTACACTGAAAATTACAACATTGCTTAAATAATTTTTAAAAGTCCTAAATAAATGAAAAGACAAACCATTAAAATGAAATAGAAGGCTTAATATTGTTAAGATATCAATACTATCAGAAGCAATCTACATATTCAATTACAATCCCTATCAAAATTCCCACAGTCTTTTTTGCAGAAATGGAAAAGCCGATCCCCAAATTCACATGGAATTGTAAGAGGCCCCAAATAGCCAAGAGAGTATTGAAAAGCAGAACAAAGTCAGAGGGCTCACACTTCCCAATTTCAAAACTTACTACGAAGGTACAGTCTCTTCAACAAATCATGCTGGGACAACTAACTGGGTTTCCACAAACAGAAGAATGAAGTTGGACTCCTATGTCACACCATATACAAAAATTAACTTAAAACAAATCAACAACCTAAATATAACAGCTAAAACCATAAAACTCTTAGAAGAAAACATGGGAGTAAATATGCAGCCCCTTGTTTTGGCATTGATTCTTAGATAAGACACCAAAAGCATAACAATGACCAAAATAAATAAATAAATACTTAAATTGGACTGAATAAAAATTAAAAACTTTTATGCATCAAAGGACATTATCATAGAAGTTAAAGCACAATAAGCACCCCCCCCAAAAAAAGTTTTAACTTGCAAATACATTTAAAAATTTAGATATCTGCCTGATTTAATCCGGAAGAAATTTGTTAAAAGGGTAGTAGCAGCCCACAGAATTTCTAAGACAACTGGAGATCCCAGTCTGGAGCTATGCTGTCAGGAACAATACTGAACAGGCTGGGTGAGGACATTGCTGCCGCACTCCTAATGCCCCCAGTACTCAACACTCTGCTGCCAGTTGCATCGCTACCAATCGCTACCAACAGGCAGCCCCCATATGAAATAAATGGCAGAGGCATTCATCTGAAGAAGCCTAATTTCATGCACTCATAACTTAGCTGCACCTTTCACTTCTATAGTGGGCTCTTCTTCCTAATGAGAATCATAATGATTTTAGATGTTAGGCAAAAAGCATGGCAAATATTCACTCAAAAAGGATTCTGGGAGGATTATGATGAGACATTCAGATGAAGAGTCATAACAGCCTCTTACCAAATTGTATTAGGTATTGTGAGCTCTTTGAGGGTACCAAAAAACCCACTGCTGTCGAGTCGATTCTGACTTACAGTGACCCTATAGGACAGAGTAGACCTGCCCCATAGAGTTTCCAAGGCGTGCCTGGTGGACTTGAATTGCCGACCTTTTGGTTAGCAGACGTAGCTCTTAACCACTATGCAACAGGGTTTCCTTGAGGATATCCACCTACACCTTAATCGTATGTGTCTTGAGTGCTTGGCTCAGAGTCTGACATTCTCAGCAAATGTTTATTGAGTGAATAGAAAAATGAATGAATGAATACAATTAAGTGCTCTTACTCCATAGTGGTAATATCAGCCTGGTGTGGCATGATGATATCTAAGTTTCTCAGTAAGTTTCCTTTGTATGGTTGCCCAGAACAGAGGTCATGCCTTGAAAATCCAAAAGCATTTTGGAGCAGGGCTTTGAACTGGTTCAGTCCAATTAGAACCCCTGCTGAGAATCTGCATTTCCAAACCAGATATACTAAATCAGAATCTACATTTTAACAAGACCCCCAGGTGAATTGTGTGTATAATAAAATTTGAGAACCACTGATCTGCCAGTGGTTTTCAGAATTGGTCCCTAACCATCAGCATTAGCATAGTTGCCTGGGAATGTGTTAGAAATGCAAATTCTTAGCAGGGGTCTGAACAGTTAGAAGCCCTGTTTTGGAACTCTTAATGGTGATAACTGTCTCTCCTGTGATGGGACAGAAAGCACGGAAATTTAGATAAAGAAGAATGAGAATCAGTAAGGTAAAGGCCTCTCAGAGAAGGCAGCACCTGGAAAACGTATGGATTTTCTTTTGTTTCTGGTAGAGACTGCCTCTTGTTATCCCTTTCTAAATGATCCATCCCAGTTTGTGTCAGAGTTGGTTCTTTGATAAAACTTAATGATTGATTTGAAAACTGATTCATTACACGTTCCAACCAAGAATTCTGATTAGCATGTGACTAACTGGTTCCCTTTTCTTCCAGAGAAAAATCAGGACACATGAATTGAACTTTTTGGGGTCAAAGCAAGCAAAATACATGACTTTGCAAATTAATTTCAGAAAGTTTTCTGCAGAGTTGTGATTAGATATTTTCAACTATTTCATCATTCAAGATTAAGACAGACTAAAAATAAGTATTCAAGAGTGGCTTAAGGGTCACCTTAAGGGACCTCGAAACAGAATCTGTTACTCAAAGGTTTTGCGGAGAAGATACATAATTCATTGAACCAAGTATTTTGCAAATCATATTAGATTAAACCTGTAGAATTTTGGGAATAAGTGGAGTGTTTTCAATTCAGGAAAGTGTGTGTTTACTTATAATTCCAGCTATAGCTGAACTACACATAAAAATGCATACCGTTTAGTGAACACAACTTTCTACACAGCCTATGCAACTTAAACAGTGAAAGTATTTAAGGACACAAAGGTAGCCTTGGCAAAATATTTGTTAGTCTTTCATTTTAAAACATACCTTGCTGAACTAGCCATTTAATTCTTACACCTGTTTGTAGCTGAAAAGCAGTACAATCCAAAGATCTCAAGAATAGAGTGAAGAAACTAGAAAATAATTTGTTCTTTTAGTCCAACCCTGTGTTTACTTAATTTTGTAGGGTAAATAATTTTTATTTGCCCAAAACTGAATTTTTATGACTTCATAATTTTCCTTATGACCAAAAGGGAGCAGAAGCTTCGAAATATCTGTTATGTGGGATTTACTGTCCTTGAGGAATCTACTTCTGGTTCCATCCAGCAGGAAAGTTTAGGTCAGCAGCCTCAAAGCCCTGACTCAGCCACTGACCTACAAATCCTCTCAATGGTAAGAACAGGGAGAAGGAAGGGCAGGGCTGGGACTGGCAGCTGGTTATTTATTAGGATTGAATTTAAACGGTAGGGACCCAGTGAAAGTGTGACTTGCAGATGCTTCGTCTATATCTCTTCTTTCTTTCCTGATCCACTTTCCCTTGTCCTGGGATTAGACTCTACCTAGCCTTGCAGGATTTTTCCACCAATAGCAAAACATTTAAGAAGAGAGAAATGAAGACAGCAAGTAGATTCAACTCTTTCGAGGAGTTTTGCTGCAAAGGAGTACAGAGAAATAGGCATTTACAATGAGGAATTTGGAAGCCTGGAGAAGTCCTCTTTTTAAAAAAGGAGAGAGAAAAGATCATTGTGATGATATCCTTAAATAAGTAGACAAGAGGGGATGGTATCTAGAGTACACTCGAAGGTGTTGACTTTAGATAGGAGCACATCCATGGAAAAAGGAGAGAGGGCAGAGTACGTACATACAGATTCAGGTTGGAGATGAATGTGGTGGGGGAAATCAGGGATGCTCTCTTCCCATTTTTTTTTTTTTTCCTTTTTTAGCAGTGAGATAGGATAGGAAGTAAGGTCATCTGAAAAACTGAGAATTGCTAAGGGGGTGGTAAAGGTTTAAGAAGAAAGAATTAAGTACAAAATCATCATGAGAGAGAATAAATAGGCTAGACAGAAACAGGATTTCCAGGCAGCATTTGAGGGTAGCACTCCAGTTCGCGAGGCGGGATATTTTTTTACCAGCTGGGTTCAGGGAAACAGTGTCCTGGTAGGAGCCAGATTTTATTTAAAGCAAGAAGGTAAAGTGAATATTCAGAAAGGTTCAGCTAACGACATGGGGGATTCTGCTGATGATAAACTGTGAATTCCAAAGGGCACAGTGGGCAGCTTTTGAATGTTGCAAATGTCTAGAGATGGGTCAGATCATAGGATGTGCAGAACGGTATTGGGGATAAGGGTCCAGATAAGAAAGGAAGATGTGAGAGCCTTGAATCTCTGGTACCAACTGAAGTAAATGGGTGAGGAGCATGATGGAAATGGTCTCATGGGTTGGTTGGTGAGGATTTGACTGTAGGAGGAGTGGAAGTGGCCTCTCAGAGCATGCATGACTCTGTGGCTCCTCCTTAGTCCTACCAATGGTGGCATGGTGGCCTTTTCTCTCTGGGCATCATCCCGGTCCCCTACGTGTATGGCATCATACCAGTTACCCCTGGAGAAATAGCAAGCATCCTGGATATCTGGCTAAAACATATACATAAGCTGTAAACTTAGTGATGTTTTTTGGAATCAATTTGTACGGTGTGTAGGGATTTTAGGAGACCTCGTAGTGCAATGGCTAAGTGCTCAGCTGGAAACTGAAAGGTCGGTGGTTTCAACCCACCAGCTGCTCCATAGGAGAAAAGATCTGATGATCTGCCCCATAAAGATTACAGCCTAGAACTACTGGGCAGTTCTCCTCTATCATACACAGTCACTATGAGTCAGAATTGACTCAACGGCACACAACAACATAGGGATTTCAACTGCGAGGAGAAGAACACATAGGATATCTTAAACTCCTTACCCACCATCTGCTGAGTAACTTTGCAATTCGAAGACAGAATATGTCATTTTTGGGAGACTTCTTTAACCCATTTACCTCTTCCAGGGGACCAGAAACATAGAAGTCTTTCTACATAATCCAGGCTGTGCCATTATTGACCTGCTGCCTAGCCCCTGTGACTAAAAAAACCTTAGAGTGCTTGATCTCTTTGTGCCAGACTGTGGTGTGGTATGCATCCTATAGCGAGCTTATTAAAATAATTATAATGAGGGCCACTGGATTTGAGAGAAAAAGCCAACACCTCTTCAATGCATAACTACCATCATTCAGTAAAACAGCTCTTGCTTCCTACTGGCTCTATTAGAGACTGAACTACTGCCTGAGAGATACCACGTATCCATAGAAATAGAGCTGTGCATCATGCAGTGTGAGATTTCTACTCTGCTGAGCCTCAAGTTTGGCTATGCTCAGCAACACTGCCGTCGTAAGTGGAAGTGATATTTATGGGACCAAGCCTTCGGGGACCATGAAATGCAAAATAGTATTACCTACAACTTGTGACTCCATCAAGCTTCCAATCATCCTCACTCAACTGATGTCTGTGGCTATCTGTGCTCATTGGCAAAGCAAGAATATTGACAGAGGACGAAAAGACATGATCTCTGTTCAGTGAGGTTTCTGAAATCCAGCCTATTCGCCCTGTAGTTCATGGAAAGTCCTACCAGTCCCAAAAAAACAGTTAAGGTTAGCTTTAATTCCACATTCTGTTGATGTTTAAAAAAAAAAAAAAAAATTATGTGCTTTCTCAAATAATTTAACAGAAACCATTTTGGAGATTATTAGCCTGATACTATCTTAACCTATAAATTCCTAAAAATTACATATGAAAATTTGACACCAGCAGACATGTTTTCTTTACTTTTTTCCCTTTAAAATGAACATGGAACTTTCTGATCATAAAAATGTGTTCTGTTAGTAAGAATTTCATACAATACAAAAAAGTTTAAAAGTGACACCAAACTCTACCTCTTAATCGTAATCCCTAGCAATGTCTTGGTGCTGCAAGCTAGACATACAGACAGGGTATCTTACACAATTGTCCCCAGGCCACCCACATGGAATAAACAATGTGAATGCCCCTAGCATCACACTGATAAAAACGGAAAATAATCCTGTTGACTAGTGCATTGGGTGAGAAAGGTAAAGGAAAGTAGTATCACTCATTGCCTGTGCATCCTAGTCTCCTGCCATGCTGCCAGAGTAGAGCATTCTCAAGATCTTGGCATTGTTGTGTGGGTTGGACTTGCCTGGAGATGGATACAAAGCTTTTTCCTCCTTCTGGATAATGACTTGACAAGTGCAAGGCCACTCTTCAGATACTTGTTCTAAAGAGAAGTGATGGGTAGAATCTGGTCTCATCATTCAAATAAATAGCCTTACCTTATGATCTGCCCTCAGCCTCTTAAAGAGTTTGCTCTTCCATCCATGCATTTCCACTGATACCTGTCCATCAGAAGAAGGGCATGTTCCTTACCTGTTCCTCATGGTAGTAGTAATTAGCTAGTGTTTAATGAGAACTTAGTACTATGATAAGAATTTTTTAATTTAATCTTTATAATAACCTAATGAAATAGTATTATCTTCATCTTAAACAAATAAGGAAGCTGAGGCTTATGATTGCATAGAGGCAATTTACTCAATATTGTACAATCAGGATAAGGACCTAGACAGGCATATACCAGTGGACTCTTAACCATTAAGCTTGTTACATCAGAAGGGACAGGCTGGGTCATGCAAAAGTAATACGCAACCCCAAAATCTCAGTGACTTATAATTACAAAGATTTATTTCTTACGTGGTTAAATATCCATTTTCAATCAGCTGTGGGCTCCATGCTGTCTTCATTCCTGGGCCCAGGCTGACAGAGCAGCCACCATCTGGAATATCAGCCAGTCACCATAGTAAAGAGAAAGAAGAAAGTATGGCAATTCATACTGGCTCATAAAGCTTCCTCCTGGAAGTGACAGATTATCACTTCTGTTCATGTATTATTGGCAAGAATAAGTTACATGACCAAACCTAACTCCAAGGGGTCAAAAAAAAAGAAAGAAAACCCGATGCCATGGAGTCAATTCCAACTCACAGCAATGAAGCGGGCAATCATGAAACGGTTATTAAGGGATTTTAACCATCCCATAATAGTTGTTTTTCAGAACAGTCTACTCTTGCTACATTTTTGTTACAACTTTTGCAGCACTTCACCATGATTGGTCGAATCCCCTGGTTGCTTCTCCTTTCCTGGCAAGAGGCCTAAACGCAGGCGCACTAACTCAGAATCTACGGGTTACACAACCTTCCCGGGGTGGCGGTGAGGAGTCGTTGCCGTTTCTTTTAGGGCTCTGCGCAATATTTTTAGAGGCGTGTACAAAAACTCATTCCTAAAATTAGGCAGACTGCTCATGCATCACAAGAGTCAAGATTCTCCCTTCACTGTTCGTGCATATGTATGTCACTCCCTATAAAAGGTGCAAATCTGCCCTGGTTCAGGGAGCTGGCAGCCTTAAGGTCTTGAGACCCTGCCTGCCTCCCAGTTTGCAAACTGTGAATAGTTTTCTGTTCATCCGGTAGCTAACTTCAATTCCTTACTCTGCTTGACAAGAACCTATTAGTCGATGGCTTCAGCAACCCTATAGGGGTCAGGTAAGAAATTCTACTAAGTGCCTAGAAGAAGTGGAAATATGTAGTGAATAGCAAAATTACCACCACAGAGGAGCCTACTTTTATTCATTTAGCCTGAAAGCTTTTTAGCAGGGCTTCAAACCGGTTTGAACAGGTTCAGTCATGGCTGACAAAACAAATCGAAACAGACCCGTATTTTTTAAATGTCAGTGAGGCAGGATGAAAAGCAGAACAGGAAAAAGTATGGTCGAAGCCCTGGAATGGGAGCCTGATGCAGGAGATTGAATTATTATTGCCAGGACTGCGGAGAGCAACACACACTCAAAGCCACACAGTAGGCCAACAACATCTTTGAGTGGGGCACTGCTGTTTCCGACTCTGCCAGTCAAGAGATTTGGTTCCTATGCAACACACACACTGCCCTTGTTTTCTAAGAGGAAGATTATAAATCTCTAGCAGGGCTTCAAGCTTAATTTTCCTCATTCCACTTATTGTTCTGCCTCACCCACACTTAAAAAATGAGAGTCCATTCAGGTTTTGCTTCGTCGGCCATAACTGAACTGGGCAGTGTGCATCCTATGGAACAATTTTAAAGTCAGATGCTCCTGACCATTAATCTGACTTTAAAACTGTGAATACATTTCCAAGTCCTTCTTTAAGTGGTCACGTAATATTCCATTACATCAATATTCATTAAACAATCCCGTTGTTAGATATTCAAGCAGGTGTCAATTTTTCACTGTTCTAACACAAAGCTGCTGTTTTTCTATTGGAGGCAATCATGTTTTTTCTTGTGGATTTGAAATATTTAGATATTTAGATACTAAGAAGCTTTTCATGTCATAAATGTAGAAAATACTTTTCATGGTTGTCTCTTTGCTGTTTAAGTGCAGTGCTGGTATTTTTGAACAGGGAGGCTTTCAAGAATTTTGTTGAGCACCACATAGCAGAGGAACACCCCATTTCCATTCTTGTGCATCATCTCAATAGTCAGAGCAAATGAAATCAGATTATTACACCCCCAAAGCTGTCCTTATCTTCTTGCATTTTTGTTTTGTTTTAAATTGACTCCTTGCATGCTCTGATCTGTATCTTTATAAACAGCAAAGAGTAATAAATGAAACACATGAGAAAAAAAAAAAAGCATAGTATTATCAAAGGAGAAAAAAGAGAACGCAAGATTAGGAAGACAATGAAAATGGCTATCCCTAAACAATGCACTAAGATACGGATCATATTACATTTCTCCAGGTCGTTTCTGTTTCTTTCTTTCTTTTCTTTTTTTTTAGCTCATTCCTTAACCTCTAACACTGAAGTGTACTTGTTTTTCAGCTCCAAAGCACAAATATCAGATTCTCGTATTTGTTCAAGTTAGGTGATATTCAAGTACAAGTCTAACATTTTGTTCTTTGGTGGCAAAGTAAGTTTATCATCCTCTCGTGATGTGAAAGTATTTTTTTAGTCTAAGACTTCATTTATTATCATTATGTCCTTCAAACATTGAGATACTATGAGATTTAAAGAGATCCAGGGCTTTAAACTTTTTACTTTATGCACTTGTAGACCACTTTTTTTTCTTTACAAGTATGGGCAATTATTTTTCTACTAAAAATGAATATGTTTAAGATATGTAAATGAACCTAGGAAATAGTTTCAAAAATTGAAACCTTGATTATATTTTATGATGCTAAGAAATTTCAAAAGATAACTAAAATGACTTTAAAGTATGGTAGTGTTTTGAAGCAAAGTGAGAAAATGTTTCTGTGTTTGTCAAAATTACATAGTTAAAGGGTTTCGCAGTTAGTTGGAATTTTGATTTAATCATAATTCATTATGACTTCTTTGAAATGTAATTATTTACAATTACCTTGTTAGCCTTCTTCCTAATTCTAGAAAACTAAATAATTTATTAAGAGTATCTATCCAAGAACTACACTGTAGACTATACTTTAAAAGTTAATTTGATTTAAAAAGGGAAGAATAAATTTCTCAGATGACTTAAAGGAATGAGATAGTAATTTATTTACAAATCATTGACTTTAGAATGTACTGTGTAAATATTATCACTGGATTTAATTAGAAATTATATACTGATGGGAAAAAAAAAATTCTCTTATTTGAAAAATCCTGTTGTCTTCAAGGCAATTCCAACTCATAGTGACCCTATAGGACAAAGTAGAACTGCCCCACGGGGTTTCCAACGCTGTAATCTTTACAGAAGCAGACTGCCACATCTTTCTCACTGCAGAGTGGTTGGCGAGTTGGAACAAATGACCTTTCAGTCAGCAGCCAAATGCTTAACCACTGCACCACCAGGGCTCCTTCCATTTTTTGGTTTTTTTGTGGTGTAGTGGTTAAGCGCTTGGCTTCTAACTGGAAAGTCAGCAGTTCAAACTCAACAGCCGCTCAGGGGGAGAAAGATGTGGCAGTCTGCTCCCAAAAAGATTACAGCCTTGGAGACCCTACGGGTCAGTTCTCTTCTGTACTGTAGCATCACTATGAATCGGAATCAACTCAAGGGAACACAACAACAAAAACATTGGAAAAATTACACCTAATTGTGTTTGCATCACAAGATGCAAGAAAGAAATATTCTATAGGTGTCTTGAAAGTTGCTCAACGTTCTGCTCAACAAAAAACTTTGAGAATCATCCTAGGAATAAGATAGATCGATAAAAAAAAAACTTTTTTTTAAAAAAAAGGCATTTGGAAATGTTTATTTTAAAATAAGTCATCCCCCGAGAACTGTTTCATTACTTGATTCAACTTTTGACCTTATGCTGATTATATGATAAAGTTTTATGGGGAAGTATAAAAGTGTAGCTGCTACCTTGGTAAGAAAAGAAAAAAAAAGCCCATAGGAGATTGACTGCTTAAACTAGCACAAAATTATGGCAAAAGATTTCCACCAGGGTAAAAATCATAAATATTTTTAGGATCCTGATTGATGGGGATTTTGCAATATTTTGAGATATTTCAAAAAGAGTAGTATGTTTTTCTCTAGCCAAAAGCTATAACTTAAAGCTAAAATGACTGTAGTCTCAGATATGAACCAAGTTACAGTAGTATTAGGTTAAGGCATCTTGATAAATCGTTTATTTTTTGTGTGCTACCCCTAAAAAAATGTAGTGTATCCTTTCTTTTAATAGAGACCCATATAGTATGCTAACTCGATACATCCTACTGAGGCCTCGTGGGTCAGAATTGTCTGTGTATAATAACAAAACAATAATACTTCATATACACAGAAGTTGTTTATCTATTAACTTCAATTATCTAGAAAAAAAAATTTTTTTTTTTTTTAGAGTGCAGCTAATATCAGAAAGTAATAAATACATTTGAATAGCGAGAACAGACAATACATAGACCGAACTTTAGGAAGTCTGTGCTCATTGAAGAAATCTTTAAGCATTTACTGTCAGCACTCAACACTTATTTTAGGTATAATTTTAACTGCTTTGTTTCTGTGCTTTCCCTGCTCAAGATGAACTAGAAGCAATAAATTAGAAGTTGGAGAAGTTGAAGACAGCGAATTGACAACATGAAGAACTTATAACATATTCGGAGCATAAGGGATGACAACACAAAAAAATTAGAACTTAGATGCAAGAACTCAATAATAATAATTTGGAGCCATTTAGTATGCTAATAGCTCTACATATTTCAAAATAGCCACAGAGAATTAATTACTCTGACATTGCCAGAAATAATTAGCGTATGTGGTCACAGTTAATGGTTTTACTAAATTAAAGATACTGGTATGAACAAAAATAGTAACCCTTACCCTCCAAGAGCCGCATGGAGATGATCAAAAAAATTCATACTTTATCACTGCTAGAGAAGAAAACTATTCATGCCCAAGAATCCTTGAAGAATTATTTCTAGATGTAGTATGGGTGATACTGAATTGAAAGGGAGCCAGGTGGGAAATCCCTTCCCTTTAAAATAGCATTATTTCTAGTCTCAGAAATAATAGGAGGCCCCAACTTATACCTTCCTAGCTGAAAGAGTTGAAGAGACAATGTTTACCTGATATTTGGAAAAAAAATTATTTTTTTCTAAGTTAAATAGAAATATTTGTGGCTAGTTGTCATAAATATCACTGATAAAGGGTTAATATATCAATTTAAAACTAATTCATACAACTGATTAGAATAGCACTGCCACCCCGCTTTGGTAAAGTAAAGGGTCAGCGAAGAGAGGAAAACTCTCAACAAGATGGATGGACGCAGTGTCTGCAGTGATGGGCTCAAGCATAGCAACAATTGTGAGGATGGCACAGTATCAGGCAGTGTTTCAATCTGTTCTTTGTAGGGTCACTGAGTCGGAACTGACTCGACGGCGCTTAACAACAACAAACCAACCCATGGAAAAAACAAAGCGGAAACAGATTACTAATAAACACGTGAAAAATGTTTAATCCCAAACATTAGAAAATGAGTGACACTCAGTGATGGCAAGCATGTAGTGAGACTGGCATTCCTACCCCTTGCTGACAAACTGTGGAAGTTTTCTAGAAAGCAATTTGTTGAAATATATACTAATTAGTAGCTCAGTTATTTCACTTCAGGATTTATCCTAAGGAAATAATCTATAGTGAAAATAAAATAAGCAAAAGCGCTATTTTATACTCAAATCCAAATACTTGCAGAATTTATATACTAAATAGAATATTGCTACATAACTTTTAATAACAAAAAAATTGGGAAACAACCAAAATATAAGAATATTAAGGCAAAATATTTCAGCTACCCTATAGGACAGAGTTAAAACCCTGGTGGCTAATGGTTAAGAGTTTGGCTGCTAATCAAAAGGTTGGCAGTTCATTTCGGCCAGGTGCTCCTTGGAAACCCCAAGGGGCAGTTGTACTCTGTCCTGTAGGGTCCCTATGAGTAGGAATTGACTCAACAGCAGTGGTTTTTTTTGGTTTATAGGATAGAATAGATCTGCCCCCATAGTGCTTCCAAGGAGCCCTTGGTGAATTCAAACTGCAGGCTTTTTTATTAGCAGCTAAGCTTTTAACCATCGCACCACCATGGCTCCTTCAATTTAATAGTGTGCTGTAATTTAAGTGGTAACATACTTTTACTAGCATACATTGGAAAATGCTTATAAATTTAATTAAAAATGTGAAACTTCTCATGTATGATCTTAATTGTGTTGAGATAAAACGTGTGTGCGTAAACAATGAATAGAAATACAGGTAGTCCCCAACTTAAGATATAATCTAGGTACAACCAACGCACTTAACAACCGTCCTACATACAATGTTGGAGCTTGTAGTTTGCTGATGTTATTCTCATGCCAACCCCTAAAGAGAATCAAAGATCAGATTTATAAAAAAAAAAAAAATACTGATAATATAGCTAGTTTCCAATTATGGGCGGGGTTCCACTGTAAGTTGGTTACCTAATTTTTTTTTTTTTAGTTATTATTATTTCCTTTTATTATCAGTATCTTTATAAAACCAGCAGTATTTTGAATAGTAAATTATAAAATTACACACCCCAACATATTAGTAAAGATACGGTGTACAAAAAAAAAAAAAAAAAGACGGTCATAAGTGCGGTTTGCCATAACTCAAATACGTTGTAATCAGGGACTACCTGCAAAAGGTAGTACAGGTAGTCTTCAACTTACCGTGTATTCTAGTTATGGTGAATCGCACTTAAACCATCCATTTTTGTTTTGTTCTGTTGTATATTGTTACCAATATGCACTATATGCAATGTTGCTCCCCTACTTCGCTGATGTTACTATTCTCAGATGTTCTCTCACAGAAGTTCCATTTTATGATTTACTATTCAAAACACTATCATGTTTTGAAACGAAAGCTTAAAAAAAAATGAGGTGTTCGACTTACATCAGAACCAACTTAGGAGGAAGTCATAGGAATGAAATCCCGCTGTAAGTTGGGTTCTACCTGTAAATAATAAATTATTTTATACTTTTCTCTTCTCTTCAATTTTTTTTACAATGACCATAAGTGATTTCTAAAGATTAATAGTTGATAATTATGTCATTAGTATCCTAAACTGAAACTTACTATAAGTTTGTTAATAGACTTAAATGGGCTGACTTAGGTTTTGTTTTTGTTTTTTTCCCAACAACCAATTGAGTTATTTCATAGTGCAGAAATGTTGCCAGATGCTGAGCACACCAAGGGGAAAAGACAGTTTTTGCCCTCAAAGAACTCACACTTTAATAGGAAAAACAGCCAAATAAACAAATAATAATTTTTAAATGTGTAAAAGAATCATTTTTTTAACCATTAAAGCATAAAGGAGGGTTGTGTCCAACTGCCTAGGGGAGTCAAGTAAGTTGTCAAAAAAGAACCAATATTTGAACAAGGTCCTGAAGGGTGTTTGTCAGCATAGGCACAGCCAAGTTCATTTCAGATAAAGGACATACCATGTTTGTGGATTGGGAGGCTTGACAGAATCATAACCAAGGAATGGCTAGAAACTTTTATGCAGCTGGAGTGTAGCAAATACAGAGAAGTGAATTAGCTGGAAATAAAGCTGGAGGCATAGGACAAAGAGCCATAATAAAGCTTGGATTTTATTCTGTAAGCAATCAGAAATTAAAATTTTGAAAAATACCGTTTAAAATGGCATAAGGAATGAAGTACTTAGAAGGCTGACAAAAGATGTGAAAGACTTGTATACATAAAACTACAAAATATTGCTGAAAGAAATTAAAGGAGATCTAAGTAAGTGGGCAGATGTGTCTAGTTCACAGAATGGAATATTGTCAGTTCTCACTGAGTTGATCTATAGATTCAATGCCCAAACAAAATCCTAGCAGACTTTTTTGTAGAAATTGGGTAGTTCATTCTAAAATTCATATGGAAATGCAAAGGTCTAAGACAGTCCAAACAACTTTAAAAAATAAGAAAAGATTGGAGGGCTAACATTTTTAAGTAATCAAAATAGCATGATATTGGCATAATAATAGACAAATAGATCAGTGGATCAGAACAGAGTCCAGAAATAAATCCGCACATAGATGACAAATGATTTTACCAGTAGTGCAAAGGCAGTGCAGTGCATTTACAGCCTTTTCAACAAATGGTGCTGTAACAATGAGATGCATATGCAAAAAAGTATTTGGATCCATTTCTTACGCCATATACAAAATTAACTCAAAACGAGTCACTAACCTAAATGTAAAACCTAAAATTGTAAAACATCTTGAAGAAAGTTTCTTTTATCCTGGGGTGAAGCAAAGATTTCATAGATATAACACCAAAAAAAAAAAAACATAAAAGAACAAATTGATAAACTGGACTTCATAAGACTTTCAAACTCCTGCTCTCCAAAAGATACTATTAAGCAAATGAAAAACCAAGTGACAGACTGGGAGATAATCTTTGCAAGGCACATAGTCAATAAAGGACTTATACCCAGAATGTATGTATAGAACTGTCATACTTAACAATAAAGAAAGAAAACAATTTGAACTGACACTTCACCAAAAGAGCTACACAGAGGACAAATTAACACATGAAAAGATACTCAACATCATTAGGCATTGGGGAAATGTATGTTAAAGCCACAATCACAAGCACAGTAGAAGACAAAAATCAAAAAGATTGACCGTACCAGTTATTGATGACCATGTGAAGGAACTGGAGCTCTCACTGCTGGTTAAGCAAAATGTTAAACCACTTTGGAAAACAGTATGGCAGTTCTGAAAAAGTTAAAACGTGTACCTGCCTATGATCCAGCCATTTAACCCCTAGGTTTTACCCAAGAGAAAAGAAAGCATAAGTCTATGAAAAGACTTGTACATAAATGTTCACAGCAGCTTTCTTTGTAAAAGCCAAAAACTGCAAACAACCCAAATGTCTACCAACAGGTAAATGGATCCCCCCAAAAAATCTACTCAGCAATAAAAGGAATGAACTATTGGTACATGCAACAAAATGGATTAATCTTAAAACGATTATGCTGAATGAAAGAAGCCAGACAAAGAGTACATACTGTATGATTTCATTTATATAAAACTCTAGAAAAAGCAAACTAACCCATAGCGATAGAAAGCACATCAGTGGTTTCCTATGGGGGGCGGGTAAACCAAATAAAACCAATCCCATTGCCATCGAGTGAATTCCTACTAATAGCGACCTTATAGGACAGAGTAGAACTGCCCCACAGGGTTTCCAAGGAATGGCTGGTGGATTTGAGCTGCTGACCTTTTGGTTAGCAGCCGAGCTCTTAAGGGTGGTGATGGAGGCAGGGGGGGTCAGCTAGGGAGGGGCAAAGGGGGAAACGAAGGAATGTGAGGACACTTTGAGACGACGAGTATGTTTACTACCCTGATTGTACCGATTGTATACATCTCTCAAAGCATTGTCCATTGTACATTCTAAAAACGTGCAGATTTTTGTATGTCAATTATACCTCAATAAAGCTGCTTTTTAAGAAAGAATGAGTTCGATTTGTGTTGGAAATTGGGCTTAACTTTCTATTTTGTCCATTATAAGCAAATGTCTTGACAACCAATGACCAACTAATAAGGTTACTTTACAAAGAAAAGTATATCTGAGAAATAAAAACTTTAGCCTTGTGTGTATAGCATGGCATAGATGAGAGAAAGGCTGGGTCTGGGGGTGTGTAAATGCTCCTGTATCAGACGCATATCATCTGTGGACAAAGTGCATTGCCGTAAACTTTCTTAGTGAAATATTCCTAAAACGAAGATTTGCACTAAGTCTGTGCTCACTAAGGAAATTTCGGCTCGGATTCCCAGGAATCTCGATACTGGGAAAGAGGATGACCTCGTTAGGAGATACCTGCACTCCAGTCTCCGGATATTTAAATTCCCACATTAATATTAATAAATTGGCTTTATGATGATTATATCAGTCTCTTGTAATACAAGTCTGTTATGAATTAAATTATCTTTGATTTTACTAATAAAATCCAGTTCCTAGACCTGCAAGTCTAAGAAACAAACCTTAGTTCCTAGTCAGCTTACCAAGTTGCTCCACCCCTTGAGGTTTTTGAGCGTATCATTCTTCCGTGGTAACTTCCAACGTAACAATAATTTCTCCTCAAACAAAATTTCAGCAGGAAGATTCTTATTTTAAAGCTTTGGCTGTATTTCCTTTAGGAACTATTCATTTTCTTACGGAAATCCTAAGAGTACCTACCCATCTGCATAAGACTAAAGCATTCTTTAGTAAGTCACTGGCTGTGATATTTTTACAAATGACCCAATTACTCCTCTTTGAATCTTCAAACATCTGCCATTAAAAAAATTCTGATCATACATACAGACACATTTTTTTTAATTATGGAGAAAACTCAAAAAAAGCTGCTAGAAGCACAAATAAAACTTTTCACCCACAGCCAAAATAATGTTTATTAGGATTTACAAGTACTTTTATGATTTTAAAGCAGCTTTTTGGGAGGGTAAAGTTCTGAGATAGTATTTCAAGAACTCTGTCCAGAGTAAACCTGTGAGTCTGAAATCTGTATCTATAAACGGAAACCTCCTGAGGTGTGAGGTTCTAGCAATCTTTTCCATCATATATACTGTTTTAGTTAACATACTTCCATGATTTTTCATTCAGAGTATAGTTCTAGACACCGTGAAAATTGTCATTAGATAGTCATAGTCACTCTTCATGCTTATACATATTTTACAAACATAATCATATTAAAAAAACAAGCCTATGGGGAGGTCAACTGTGGATCTGCTTGTCTTGTTTATCTGTGAGTGTACTTATGAGAACTGCAATTTTAGATGGGGTCAGGAGAGTGGGAAGTGGTCTTTTCTTTTCCAATTTATCAAACAAAACTTCCTGGTGATGTTAAGAAGAAAGGGGGAGTGACTGTTGGGTAAATTGTTTGCCATTTCTTCTTTATATTTGAATCTATAAGTCATTCAACAAAGATATTATTGCATGGAGCCATGCATGATAAGAGTGGGTGTCACTATCCCAGTTCAAATGTCTATGATCCCACCCACAGGGTGAGTGAGAACCACAAAAGATGCAGTCCCTGCACTCAGGTGAACTAAGAGCTAATGGGCAAGGAAATCAAGTACATTTAATGTCCTCACCCTCAAAAAACATCTTCATTCAGCAGAGGGAATATTTAGAAGATGATTTCATGGGTGATAATCTAAATGGATCTTGTAGAGAGAATGTTGAGCCACAGATGTAGAGATTGAAAGCCAATTTCAAGCCCGCACAGGGGATGACAAAAGGGATATAAGGCCAACATCAGTGTCCTTTTGCGTTCTTATTAGTATTGCTTCTTTGTCGTGCCTCTGTTTGTAAGTGATACAGATTACAGTATGGTTTGTTCAGATCATTTTTTAGTGGTTAATAAAGTATCATTTGGATCCTGGCTCTGCCTTTTACTAGCTGATCACTTAACCTCCCTAAGCCTCATTTTTCTTACCTGTTAAGTGGGTGTAGTAACGTGTACTTTCTCAGATTGTTGGCAGTACTAGAGATAATCTTTGTAAAGCTCCCAGTGTTGTGTCTGTCATATGGTAGGTTCTCAATAAATGGAAGCTGTAAATAATAACATTTTAATAAGATTTTATCCTCTGCTTGTTTTTGCTCTCTAAACATTTTATCTGGACTTAATAAACATTTTAAAAGTTGCTAGCTTTTCAATGGTTTACACAACTGTAAAATGAGAATAGCAAGCCAAACAGTACATTTAAATCAGAGATAAAAATTACATTTGTAAACTGTTTGGAACTACTTGAGAGGAAGATATTCTGGATTGCATCCTTCGTAATTTAGTCGAAATAAAATGCTGCCTTGGGAGTAAAGTTTCTTCTCATTTAAGATACTATAAAGTATCGTTCTATAAGACGGTGTATTCACAAAGGTTTCCTTTATTGCTGATAGATTGTTAAAACAACACACAAAATCTGTGGCAGAGCAATAAACCGTGACGTTACACATTCGCAACTTCATAGAAGGATCCCCGGAAGAAAACCTGTGAAATAATTCAGAAACTAAAGAGTAAGAGAAATAAAGTAAATAGCCTGGAAATCAATGGTTTTTTCCCTGTTTTCTTCTTCATTTGTTTCACTGTCTCTTATACAAGTATTCAATGATTAGAGAAATTTATTCAGAAATATTGAGCTTTTGGCATATACATACTGCCACATTGAATATCTGTATAAATATTCTTATATGAGTCGTTAGTAAAAACTGATTGCTATCATAATGAAAAGCTCAGTAACAGAATTATTTTATAGCCTTAGGGTTCTCATGGTGTCAAATGGATTATCTTCTATACTTCTGAATCATGAGATTATTTGAAACCCTCAAAATATACCCTGTAACTTAGTTTTATAAAAATTATTTCAAATGCATTCAGAATTCTTTCTAAAAATTAAGATAGGAGGAAGTCAAATCGATATATTAAAAGATATGGGAACTTGAACTCAGAAGGCAAAGTATTTGCTTGATACGGTTTAAATGAAATTTAGAGACAACTAACGAGAATTTTCCACCTTATCTAGCTTAAATGAGAGGACAAAAGGGTGGATAGTCCAGACTACAAGCAGTGACCTATAAGATTAAAAAGAAGTCTCTTTGTCGCAATTTTATCATGACTTGTAAGTGATAAAGTACCAAAAGACAGGTTTGTGGCAGTAGCAATACATTTTCTTTGAAGCAGTAAAATCATCAACAAGGTGTATGTGTGCAGCCCTGCTTGAATATGAAAGCAATTTTCCAAAGCCCTGTACCTTAATTCTATTGTTTTCATCAAGAAAGAATATTCTAGATCACAATTTTCAGGGACTGATTATAATAGACACAGCTTGAAAAATGGATGAGCAAGCTCCACGAATGATTACTGGACAAGTCTCCAATGCCATCAGCAGTAATATTTGCATTTATCTAAAAGGAGATTAAATGCTAACAGGACTTTTGTCTGCCTAGTCTCCTTGCATGTTTTTTTCTATTAAAGTAGGAGAAGGGCAAAATTGGGAAAGCATGAAAAAACAGAAGAAAATTGAAATAAAATAAATCTAAGTAGAAGTTTAAGGGCATGTCATACAGGAATATAAAATATATATGTTAATTTAGTTAAAATATAACACACTGAATTATCTTTTAATATGCCATTATTTCAAAATAAAACAACTTCACTAAAAATACACATGCCGTTTAATGGTATTACTTTCAGTAAGTTCATTTTAGGCTAGGCTTTCGAGTCTAAAGCAATTTCAAAGTTGGCAAGTATTACCATATCACCTTTGGATATTTAATTTACTTATGACCAAAGGCAATTTTAATTATTCAAATTCCTCAACAAGTTTTATGGCCCGTAATTACTTCTATAGGGATGTTGCTTAGAAAAGGGTAATTAATTTCATGTGTAAAGAAATAAACTGTTTGTCATGGGTCAAATATTAATGTTCTCCCTGCTCTTTTATACCACTTTGTATGATTGGCTAAGTTTATGCTTTGCACACTTTCCTGTCCTTGGAAGGCTCTGTTTGCTGGTTTGCAGGTTTTCCTCTCCTTGGAAGGATCTTTTCGCTGGTTACTGAGTGCCACAGGGGGGCATACAGTTCTAATGATCTTAAATCAGGGTTCATGATATTCATTTTATGGCATGCATAAGTGTGTGTACTTAAGAAATTGGCAGGGGTACTTGAGTGGTTGTTTTAGAGACACACAGGGGATAGCAAATGACAGGGAAGTTAAAAAGATTGTAGTACTCCTGGGAAAAGGAATACTGGCATATTGATGGCCTGACAACTTTAACTCAAATATTTTGCAAAGTACAAGGAGGAAAATGGTCACATAGAATTCTCAGAAAATAATAGTCTTAATTAATTTAGCCTTTCCGATAAGTATTTTAAAAGCCCTTTTATTGCAATCCTTAACTTTGAAAATGTTCCAAAATAGGATTACCAGTATTGTTATGCAAATAATGCAGGTGTTATACATTTTTTGCCAGCCTCGCCCTCCTGTGTGAGGTATTTTCATAAATGCAGTAATGCTAAATTTTTTTACAGCAGCATGTAAAAAAAATTAGCACAGCATGCTTACAAAAATACCTCTTGGAGGTAGGGCGCTATTGACAGAAAACATACAACACACGCATTATTTGCGTAAAAACACGGCATTTTGTTACAGTAATTATAGCATTAAGGTGTGGAACCCAGCTAGCACAGTGGTTTAAGCATTGGGCTGTGAACCAAAAGTTCCGCAGTTGGAATCCATCAGCTGCTCCTTGGAAACCCTGTGGGGCAGTTCTACTCTGCTCTACAGGGTCACTATGAGTCGGAATCCATTCGATGGCAACTGTTTTTTTGTTGGTTTTTTTTAATTACAGTAAGTTGCATAATTTATTTACTCTCTGATGATTTTAGGTCTTGCAGAAGCTCATTCTGCATGTCTAAATCTGTTGCCCGAGTTGATTCCAACTCATAGCCACCCTATAGGACAGAGCCGAGCTGCCCCATAGGGTTTCCAACGAGCAACTGGTGGAGTCTAACTGCTGACCTTTCATTAGCAGCCGAGCTCTTAACCACTGTGCCACCAGAGCTCTGCACATTAAAAACACAGTAAAAATTCTATACATGTAGATTAAAAAAAGGTATATAAGATTGGATTGAATGTGTATAGGCCTAGAACACCCTTAAGGAGGTTATTATTTAATGAGCCCTTAGTATTATTGCATTTTGGAAAGTTTCTTTCTGATTTTTAAAACAGTGTTGATGAAGTAATATTTACTGAGTATTCCTGACTTTCAAAGTTTCGCCTATCTAGAAAAACATGATACAGGGAAGTGACCAATTTGGTCTTATGAAATACTAATCTTATTTGTAATTTCTTGCTTATCTTAAGTAACAGGCCATGAGGATTAAGCTAAAACAATAGTCATGTTTTCTCAAGACATCCTGGGGCAGGGGGGATCATGAGATCTCCATTCCTAGAAATCCTTTAAAAGATTAGGCACTAGCCTGTCTGAGATGGTTTAGAAATAAGTTGTTCTAGAAACAAAACGGTATGGTGGAGGAACTTAAAAGTATTCTCTTACATTCAAATTTTTAAGTATCATTCATCATACAACAGAACGGAATGCCTTTCTTTTTCTGGAAAAAAATATCTCTAAATTTTACCCATTTTCTTCCCCTTATCTTCACATTGATTCCTCAGACCCATTCTAATTCTTACTGAGAGAAATTTCTCCATATTAAAATAAACAAAACAAAAACCCAACCCAGTGCCATCATGTTGATTCCGACTCACAGCGACCCTGTAGGACAGAGTAGAACTGCCACATAGAGTTTCCAAGGAGCGCCTGGTGGATTCAAACTGCCGACCCTTTGGTTAGCAGCCGTAGCACTTAACCACTATGCCACCAGGGTGCAAAAAATTGAAGGAAGCCTAATTTGCCCACCCTCCTCATTTTATAAGAAAACAAACTGAGTTACCCAAAATCTGATGATGTGTTCAACCAAGACCACACAGATAATTCATGTATAGTCAGAGCCCAAAACTAATATATTTTCCTGCTGAATCTTGATAAGAACAGTGAACTTTGTAACATTTTAACCTGATCTATTCCCAGCTCCCTCACAAATTTTTTATTTTTTTTCTCCCTAGCTCCACAGTAGACCTGAAGACTGGCAGACTTGAAATGATGCTAACTGTGATAACCAGCAGCCTAACAGCCACCGCAGGAAGCAGAAAAGATTTGGAGCTCCCTAAAAGGTACCATCCCCAGATAATTGCCACTATTTTTTTGTTGTTGTTGTAGTACTTTAGGTGAAAGTTTACAAAGCAAATTAATTTAACATTAAACACTTAATACACAACTTGTTTTGTGACCTGGATTATCAACCTTACAATGTGTCAACTCTCTCCCCTTCTTCACACCAGGTCCCCTGTTTCCATTCTTCCAGTTTTCCTGTCCTTTCCTGCCTTTTCGTCTTCACTTTTGGGCTGGTGTGCCCATGAGTCTCATATACATGACTGAACTACAAAGCATGCTTCTCACATGTGTTATTGTTTGCCTTATAGACCTCTTGAACCTTTGGCTGGAGGGTGAACCTCAGGAGTGACTTCAGTACTGAATTAAAAGGGTGCCCAGGGTCCATACTCACAGAGTTTCTTCAGTCTCTGTCAGAGAAGCAAGCGTGTGTGTGTGTGTGTGTGTGTGTGTGTGTGTGAATTTGAATTTTGTTTTTTATTTTACTTTTTTTCTCACTCTGTCCAGGACCCTCTACTGTGACCTCCTGCCAGAGCAGTCAGTGGTGGCAACTGGACACCATCTAGTTGTTCTGGGCTCAGTCTGGTGAAAGTTCTGGTAGTTGTGGTCCATTAGTCCTTTGGACTAATCTTTCCCTTGTGTCTTTGGTTTTCTTCATTCTCCTTTGCTCCAGCCTGAATGGGATCAGTAGATGTATCTTAGATGGCCACTCAGAGGCTTTTAAGACCCCAGATGTTACCACAGTTGGATGTAGAACATTTTCTTTATAGGCTATGTTATGCCAATTGAACTACATGTCCCCTGAGACCATGGTCCCTAGCCCTTAGCCCAGTGGCTCAGTCCCTCAAGGGCATTTGATGTATCTGTCAAGCTTCTATGACTTTGCCCTGGCCAAGTTGTGCTAACTTCCCCAGTATTGTGTACTGTCTTACCCTTCACCAAAGTTACCATTATCTACTATCTAATTAGTGTTTTTCCCTCTTTAACCCTCCTCTCCCTTGTAACCATCAACAATTGTTTCTTTCCGTGTGGAAAAATTTTCATGTATTTTTATAAGTGGTCTCATACAGTATTTGTCCTTTTGTGATTGACTTACTTCACTCAGCATAATGCTGACCAGATTCATCCATCTTGTGAAATGTTTGGCAGTTTCGTCATTGTTCTTCATTGTTGCATAGTATTTCATTGTGTGTATATATTTTTTATATACTATAGTTTGTTTATCCATTCATCTGTTGATGGGCATATAGGTGGTTTTCTTCTTTTTTCTATTGTGAATTAACTGTCACTAAGTCAGAATCAACTCAACAGCCATGGGTTTTGGGAATTTTTTTTTTCACTGTCTGGCAGCTCCATTCACAACTCTTGTCCTTATTTGATCTGAATTAGAGATTACACAGTGAGGAAAGTGCTATTCCCAGGGCATTAGTCAAGAAGAAGCTAATTATTTAACATTGCAGCTAGTTACCTGATGTAGACACCAATTGGGCAAGGAGGGGTTGGCCAAAAACCTGAAGAGGAAAATCTGGGGAATAAAATGTCCATAGAACATGAACTCCAACATATTTCTGGGGATCTAGAGGGTCACATGCATAAGCAGAAAAGCCATGAGAAGGTCCTACTCTTTCACCTCTGGTTGACTTTGAGACTGTGCAAGTAGTGAGTAAAGGCTAAGACAAGAGTTTAAAGTTCCCTGGACGTATGCAAAAAGCATGCACAGAGCTCTTCAGTAAAATGCTGGAAACTTATTGTTCAAGATATTTAAGAAAATCTCTGTCCAATCATTAGCTGACCACATGACAGGGAATGCATATTTTACAAAATGAGTCCGGGAAAGTCAAAAAACAAACAGTAGCAACAACAACAAACAGAAAGAAGAATGAACACCAGGAAGGGAGGTGAATCTGATTTCTAGGATTACCACATTATAGTATTTTAAATGTTCAGATTTCAACAAAACTTAGAAAACATTCAAAGAAATAGGAAATATGGTCCACACACAGGACAAAAAAAGAAAAGTAGAAATTTTCCCTGAGGAAGCTCATACGTTGGACTGTCTAGACAAAGATTATAAATCAGATACTATAAATGTGACCAAGGAACTAAAGGAAACAATATCTAAAGAATCTAAAGAATAAGAGAAAAGTATAAGAACAGTAACAAATAGAGATTATTGATAAAGTGATAAAGATTATTAAAAAATAAAAATTCTGCAGTTGAAAAGTATAACAACAAAAATGAAACATTTCACTAGAAAGACTCAACAGTAGATTTGAGGTGGCAGAAGAAAGAATCACCAAACATGAAGATAAGTCAATTGAAATTATCCAGTCTGAAGAACAGAAATAAAAAGAATGAAGAACAATGAACAGACCTTCAAAGACATGTGTAAAACTTCAAATATAACAACATATGTATAATGGGAGTTCCAGAAGAGGAGAAAGAGAAAGGAGCATTAACAATATTTGAAGAAATAATGGCTATAAACTTCCCAAGTTTGATGAAAAACATTGACCTACCCATCTAGGAAGTTCAACGAATTTCAAGTTAGATAAAGTCAAATAAATCCACACCTAGACACAAACTGTCAAAATCCAAAGATAAAGGATCTTGAAAACAGCAAGAGAAAAATGACTCATCATTTACAATGGACACTCAATAAGAATAACAGCTGACTTCTTATCTGAAACCGTGGAAAGCAGAAGGCAATGAAATGACAGATTTAAAGTCCTAAGGGAGGATGGGGGGAAGCCCTGTCAACCAAGAATACTACATCTAGGAAAACTATCCTTCAAAAATGAAGAAAAATTAAGACATTCCCAGATAAACAAAAATTGCAAGAATATGTCACTTGCAGACCTCCCGCAAAAAAAATATGAGGGTCCTTCATGCTGAAATGAAAAGATACCAGACTAAATTTAAATCCACACAGTTAAAGAGCACCCAGGAAAGTAATTGCATGGATAAATATAAAACAGTACAAATGTACTTTTGTTTGTAACTCTCTTCTCCTTATATCTGGTTTAAAAGACAACTGCATAAAGCATAATTAGAAAACTGTACTGGAGGAATTATAATGTATACAGATGTAATTTGTATAGCAATAATATCACAACGGAGGCTATTAGACCTATATTAGAAGAAAAGTTGTTTTTTTGTTGTTCATTTGTTGAGAATATACACAACAAAACAATTCAACAGTTTCTACATGTACCATTTAGTGATATTGATTACATTCTTCAAGTTGTGCAACCATTCTCACCCTCCTTTTCTGAGTTGTTCCTCCTCCATTAACATAAACTCATCGGCTTCTAATCTTTTGAGTTACTGTTGTCAATTTGATCCCATATAGATAGTTTTTAAAACAGCATAATGCTCAAGACAGGCATTTTTTACAGGTTAAGCTAAATTATTGTTTGGTTTTAAGAAGACTTTGGGGAATATTTTTGGTTTAAAGATTATCTCAGGGCAATAGTTTCAGGGGTTCATCCAACCTTCATGGCTCCTGAAAGTCTGGAGTCCATGAGAATTTAAAATTCTGTTCTACACTTTCCCCGTTTTGATCAGGATTTTTCTAGGTTAAAATGCTCAGGAATGGTAGCTGGGCACTATCTAGTTCTTCTGGTCTTGTGGTAAAGGAGGCAGTTGTTCATGGAGGTAATTAGCCACACATTCCACTTCGTCCTCCTATTCCTGACTCTCCTTCCTCTGTTGCTCCAGGTGAAAAGAGACCAATTGTTGTGCCTTGGATGGCCATACAGCAAAGTTTTTATATACTACTGAAATTAAATTGGTATTTATCAGAACTAGTGTGTTTTAAATTAAAATGTTAATTGTAATCCCGAGGAAAATCATTAAGAAAATAATAAAAAAAATACATATATAGTGAAAGAAACAACTCAGAAATTAAAATGGAACTCTAGAAAATATCTATGTAACACAAAAGAGAGGAGTAATGGAGAAGTGGAAAAACAAAAAAGAAATAAGACCTGTGGAAAAAAAGTAAAATGGCAGGCATAAATCCTATTATTAGTAATTACATTAAATGTAAGTGAATTAAACACACCAAGCAAAAGGCAGAGAAAAAATACATGCTGTCTATATGAGACAAAGTTTACTTTAGATTTAAAGACACAAGTAGGTTGAAAGTAAAAGGATAAAAAATTATATACCACATAAATGGTAAGGAAAAGAGGGCTGGAGAGGCTATATTAATATTACACATCAGAAACAAAATTGTTACTAGAGACAATGAAGAAAATTTTGTAACAATAAAAGAATCAATCCATCAGGAAGACATAACAGTTGCAAACATATATACACCTACCAACTAGTACCAAATATTTGAAGCAAAAACTGTCAGAATTGAAGGAAGAAATAAACAATTCAACAATAATAGTTGGAATCTTCAAAACTACACCTTCAATATGCAATAGAAAAAATAAGCAGAAGATCAACAAGGAAATAGAAGACAAGAGCAACACTATCCATCAATTAGACCTAACAGATTATCTATAGAACGTTCTATTCAACACCAGAATACATTTTTTTCTCACAGATAAAATGATGAATTAAGCCATAAAACAAGCCTCAATAAATCTAAAAGTATTAAAATCATACAAACTATGTTCGTAAGCACAATATAATGAAATTAAAAGTCGTTTAAAAGAAGGAAATTTGGGAAGTTTATAAATATATGAAAACTAAATATCGCATTCCTAAAAATCAATGGATCAAAGAAAAAAATCAAAATGAAAATTAGAAAATGCTTTGAAATGAATGAAAATGAGGACACAACATACTAATACTTACGAGGTGTGCATAGAGGGAAATTTATAGTTGTTAACACCGAGGCTAAGAAAGACCTGACATCAATAACCTAAGTTTTCACCTTAAGGAACTAGAAAAAGAAGAGCAAACTAAACCTCGTGTGAGCATTAGAAAGAAATAAGAAAGATTAGTGCAGAAATAAATGAAATAGAAAATTGAAAAAAACTATACAGAAAATCAATGAAACCAAAAATTGTTTCTTTGAAATGAGCAACACAACTGACAAACCTTTAGTTGACCTTACAGAAATAAAAAAATAATCATAAGAAAATACTATGAACAACTGTATGTCAGTAAACTAGATAATCTAGATGAAATGAGAAAATTCCTAGAAAAACAAAAACTACTGAAATTGACTCAAGGCTAAACAGAAAATCTCAACGGACTGATAACAAGTAAAGAGATTGAATTAGTAATTGAAAACTTCCTGCAAAAAAAAAAAAAAACCAGGCACAGTGGCTTTATTGGTGAATCCTACCAAATATTTAAAGTAGAATTAACACCAAACCTTCACAAATTCTTCCAAAAAATAGAAGAGGAGGGAACATTTCCCAATTTATTCCATAAGGCTAATATTACTCTGATACTAAAGACATCACAATAAGAGTATCGACCAGTATCCCTTATGAATATAAATGCAAAACTCCTCAACAAAATGCTAGCAAATTAATTCCAGCAACATACAAAAAGGATTGTACACCATGTCCAAGTGGAGTTTATCCAAGGAATGCAAGGTTGTCTTAGTATCTCTAATTCAGTCAATGTACTACAACATATAAAGAGAATAAAGGACAAAAGCCACATGATCATATCAGTAGGCACAGAAAAAGCAAAATGCAACAGCCTTTCATGGGGACTAGAAAACACTCAACCAATTAGGGCTTTAAAGGAACTTCCTAAAACGTGCTAAAGGGCATTCACAAAAAAAACCCACAGTTTACCTAACATGCACACTTAATGGACTTACGGGACTGAATGCTTTCACCCTAAGATCAGGAACAAGACAAAAATGTCAGCTCTCACCACTTCTATTCAACATTGTAATGAAGGCTCTACCCAGGGCAATAAAAAAATAAAAAGCAATAAAAGATATTCAGATTAGAAAGGAGGAAGTCAAACGTTCTTTACTTACAGATGAAATGATATCGTGTACAGAAAAACTTAAGGAACCCATGCACGCACACACACACATACACAAAAGGAACTAATACACAGGTTCAGCAAAGTTGTGGTATGAAAGACCAATATACAAAAGTCAATTATATTGCTATATGCCAGCAATGAGCAAGCTGAAAATGAAATTAAGGAAACAGTACCATTATGATAGGATTTAAAAAAAAAAAAAAAAAACTCTAGGGAATATATTTAACAAAAGAAATGCAAGACTGGTACACTAAAAACTTCAAAACAATGTTGAAAAAATTTAAAGAGGGCTTAAATAAATGGAAAGAAATTCCACGTTCATGAACCAAATGACTTAATATTGTTAAGAGAGCAATATTGCCCAAATTGATTTACAGATTCAATGAAATCTGTATCAAATTCCCAGCTGGTTTTTTTTGATGAAAATGACACACTGATCCTAAAATCCATATGGAAATTGAAGGGACTCAAAAAGACAAAACAATCATGGAAAATAAGAACAAAGTTAGAGAAACCACATCTCCCAATTTCAAACTTAGTACAAAGCTACAATAATCAAGACAAGGTGGTACTGCTATAAGGATGCACATACATATCGATGAAATCTAACTGAGATTCCAGAAGTAAGCCCTTATATTTATGACCCATTGATTTTGATAAGGGCATCAAGATATTCCAAAAGGGAAAGAATAGTCTTTTCAACAAACGATTCTGAAACACCTGGATATTCACCTGCAGAAAAATGAAGTTGAATTCAGGATCACATCATACTCAAAAATTCACTTAAAATCTATGATAGATGAAAAGTAAGAGGTAAAACTCTTTGAAGAAAATACAGGGGTAAATCTTCATGACCTTGGGTTAGGCAGTAGTTTTTTAGATATAACACATAAAGTATACATGACAAAAGAAAAATAAATAAATCTAACTACATCAAAATTTAAAACGTTCATACTTCAAAGGACAACATCAAGAAAGAGGAAAGCATGGCAACTAGGGTCACATAACAATGTGTGTATAAATTTTTATATGAGAAGCTAACTTGATCTGTAAACTTTCACTTAAAGCACAATTAAAAAAAAGGAAAAAAGAATGTGCACACCTATGCTTACTGAAACACGATTCACAACAGCAAAAAGACGGAAACAACCTACATGCCCATCAAAGGATCAATGCATAAACACAATGTGGTAATACATGCAACGTATGTGTGCAGCCATAAAGAATAAGGATGAGTTCTTGAAACACAGTCTATATGAATCTGAAGGACACTATGCTGAGTGAAATAAGTCAGTCACAAAAGGACAAATATACAATCTCACTTTTATTAAGAGACAAGAATAGGTATACAAATAGAAAGCAAAGTTCATTGGTGGTTACCAGGGATGGGGGGGATAGGGGAGAGGGGAAAGCACTCTCTAGAGAGGAGACACTTATTTTTGGTGATGGGAAAGGTAACACTGAGTGTGGGTAAAATGCCCACAGCTTGACTAAGGCAAATGATGTCTACTAAGAAGTACACAAGAAAAAAAGCCATTATTGGTGAATTCTATGACATACATTTGCTGATGTGTCATGACTCAAAATGAGAAGAAACAGCTACAAACATCCATTAATAATCAGAACCTGGAATGTACAAAGTATGAATCTCGGAAAGTTGGAAATCATCAAAAATGAAATGGAACACATAAACATCAATATCCTAGGCATAAGTGGACTGGTATTGGCCATTTTGAATCGGACAATCATATAGCCTACTATGCTGGGAATGACAACTTGAAGAGGAATGGTGTTGCATTCATCGTCAAAGAGAACATTTCAAGATCTATCCTGAAGTACAATGCTGTCAGTGATAGGATAATATCGATATGCCTACAAGGAAGACCAGTTAATACGACTATTTTTCAAATTTACGCACCAACTACTAAGGCCAAAGATGAAGAAATAGATTTTTATCAGCTGCTGCAGTCTGAAATTGGTCAAACATGTAATCAAGATGCATTGATAATTACTGGCAATTGGAATGAGAAAGTTGGCCATCAATTGCTCCTATGCAAGCTCAAGCTGAAACTGAAGAAAATCAGAGCAAGTCCATGAGAGCCAAAATATGACCTTGAGTGTACCCCACCTGAATTTAGAGACCATCTGAAGGCTAGATTTGACACACTGAACACTAGTGACTGAAGACCAGATGAGTTGTGGAATGGCATCAAGGACATCATATGTGAAGAAAGCAAGAGGTCATTGAAAAGACAGGAAAGAAAGAGAAGACCCAGATGGATGTCACAGGAGACTCTGAAACTTGCTCTCGAACATTGAGCAGCTAAAGCAAAAGGAAGAATTGATGAAGTTAAAGAACTGAACAGAAGATTTCAAAGGGCCTCTCGAAAAGACAAAGTATTCTAATGACATGTGCAAAGAGCTGGAGATGGAAAACCAAAAGGGAAGAACACACTCAGCGTTTCTCAAGCTGAAAGAACTGAAGAAAAAATTCAAACCTCAAGTTACAATAGTGAAGGATTCCATGGGGAAAATATTAAATGATGCAGGAAGCATCAAAAGAAGATGGAAGGAATACACAGAGTCAATATACCAAAAAGAATTAGTTGATGTTCAACCAATTCAAGAGGTGGCATATGATCAGGAACCGATGGTACTGTAGGAAGAAGTCCAAGCTGCTCTGAAGGCATTGGCGAAAAACAAGGCTCCAGGAATTGATGGAATATCAATTGAGATGTTTCAACAAACAAATGCAGCGCTGGAGGTGCTCATTCATCTATGCCATAAAATATGGAAGACAGCTTCCTGGCCAACTGACTGGAAGAGATCCATATTTATGCCTATTCCCAAGAAAGGTGATCCAACCGAATGTGGAAATTATAGAACAATATCATTAATATCACACACAAGCAAAATTTTGCTGAAGATCATTCAAAAATGCCTGCAGCAGTGTGTCAACAGGGAACTGCCAGAAATTCAGGCTGGTTTCAGAAGAGGAAGTGGAACCAGGGATATCATTGCTGATGTCAGATGGATCCTGGCGGAAAGCAGAGAATACCAGAAGAATGTTTACCTGTGTTTTATTGACTATGCAAAGGCATTCGACTGGATCATAACAAACTATGGATAACACTGCGAAGAATGGGAGTTCCAGAACACTTAATTGTGCTCATGAGGAACCTTTACATAGATCAAGAGGCAGTTGTTTGGACAGAACAAGGAGATATTGACTGGCTTAAAGTCAGGAAAGGTGTGCGTCAGGGTTGTATTCTTTCACCATACCTATCCAATCTCTATGCTGAGCAAATAATCTGAGAAGCTGGACTATATGAAGAAGAACGGGGCATCAGGATTGGAGGAAGACTCATTAACAATCTACGTTACGCAGATGACACAACCTTGCTTGCTGAAAGTGAAGAGGACTTGAACCACTTACTAATGAAGATCAAAGACCACAGCCTTCAGTATGGATTACACCTCAACATAAAGAAAACAAAAATCCTCACAAATTGACCAATGGGCAACATCATGATAAACGGAGAGAAGATCGAAGTTGTCAAGGGTTTCGTTTTACTTGGATCCACAATCAACAGCCGTGGAAGCAGCAGTCAAGAAATCAAAAGACACATTGCATTGGGCAAATCTGCTGCAAAGGACCTCTTCAAAGTGTCAAAGAGCAAAAATGTCACCCTGAAGACTAAGGTGCACCTGACCCAAGCCATGATATTTTCAGTCACATCATATGCACATGAAAGCTGGACAATGAATAAGGAAGACCGAAGAAGAACTGAGACCTTTGAATTGTGGTGTTGGCGAAGAATATTCAATATACCATGGGCTGCCAAAAGAACGAACAAATCTGTCTTGGAAGAAGTACAGCCAGAATGCTCCTTAGAGGCAAGGATGGCAAGACTGCGTCTTAACATACTTTGGACATGTTGTCAGGAGGGATGAGTCCCTGGAGAAGGACATCATGCTTGGCAGAGTACAGGGTCAGAGGAAAAGAGGAAGACCCTCAACAAGGTGGACTGACACAGTGGCTGCAATAATGAGCTCAAGCATAACAATGGTTGTAAGGATGGCTCAGGACCAGGCAGTGTTTCATTCTGTTGTGCGTAGGGTCGCTGTGAGTTGGAACCGACTTGATGGCACCTGACAACAATAACAACATGACATATATAATTTTGTAACAACAGTAACCACAACAAAAAATATATGTGTGGTTACCTACATATGTACTATAAATTTATGTGTATGGGTATGTATATGTGTATATATACCTGTCCACATACAGATATATCAACATGTATATACATGTATGTATGTGCATGCATATATATATATAATAAAGCACATAGGGGGCACAGTTATGGATACTTCTTAAAACCAAAAAAGACTTAACCAAATACCTCATGGAATAGTTTTCTGAGTTTTGAATGCCTAGGATCATAGTCTCATGGGACAGCTCAGTCAATTGGCATAATGTACTTCAATAAAGCTTACGTTCTACATCCTAGTTTGCAGTATCTGAGGTCTTAAAAGCTTGTAAGCAGCCATCTAAGATACAACTCTTGGTCTCTACTCATCAGGAGCAAAAGAGGAAGAAGGAAACTAAAGACTCAGAGAAGAAACCAGTTTACAGGACTGATGATCTACATGAACCACAGCCTCGGCTATCCCAAGACCAGAAGAACTAGATGGTGCCCAGCTACCACTACTGATCATTCTGATCAGGGCCACAATAGATGAATCCTGATAGAATAGAAGAAAAATGTAGAGCAGAATTCAAATTTTTAAAAAGTCCAGACTTACTGAACCAGTTGAGACTAGAGGACTCCCCGAGACTATCGCCTTGAGATACCTGTTAAACATGGAACTGAAACTATCCTCTAAGGTCACCTTTCAGCTAAATAGCAGACAGGCTTATAAAACAAAAAATATCACCTACAAGCACTGTGCTTTTTTAAAAAATCATCTATATAAGAGCAAATGGACAACAATTACTCTAAAGCAAAGACGAGAAGGTAATGGGGCAGGGAAACTGGATTACTGGAAATGGAACAACCAGAACAGAAATAATGAGAATGATGACACTGTGAAAAATGTAACCAATGTCACTGAACAATTTGTGTAAAAATGGTTAAATGGGAAACTAATTTGCTGTGCAAATGATCACCGAAAACACAATAAATTAGTATTTAAAAAAAATGAAAAGACAGTCCACAGAATAGGAGAAAATATTTGCAGGTCATATATCTGATAAGGGATTTGTTTCAAAAATATATAAGGAACTAATACAACTCAATAATAAAAAAACAAATAGCCCAATTTTAAAAATGGGCAAAGGACCTGAGTAGACATTTCTCCAAAGAAGATATACATACATCCAAAAAGCACATGAAAAGATGTTCGCCACATTAGCAGTTGCCTTATCCGTTGCTGTCAAGTCAATTCTGACTCATAACGATTAGGGAGATACAAAAAAAAAATCACAATGAGATAGCACTTCACAGCCGTATGTGATGGCTATAATCAAAAGGACAGAAAATAACATGTGTTGGTGAAGATATGGGGGAATCAGAACCCAAAAATACATTGTGGATGTTAAAGGGTTTGGCCACTTTGGAAAATATTCTTTCAATTCCTCAAAAGTTAACCATAGAGTTACCAGTGACCCAGCAATTCACTCCTGGATATATATCCAAGAGAAATGAAAACATAACACTTGCACACAAAAACCTGTACCTAAATATTAATAGCGGCATTATTCATAATATCCAAAAAAAAAGTGGAAACAACACAAATGTGTATCAACTCTGAATGGAACGTTGTTTGAATAAAATGGAATGTTATTTGGCAATAAAAATAAATTAAGCGCTATTACATGTTAAAACACAGATGAGCCTTAAAAACATTATGCTAAGTGAAACAAGCTAGTCACAAAATAGATACTGTATGTTGTTGTTGTTAGGTGCTGTTGAGTCCCTTCCAACTCATAGCAGCCTATGTGCAACGGAACGAAACACTGCACTGTCCTGCGCCATCCTCACAATCGTTGATAATGCTTGAGCCCATCGTTGCATCCGCTGTGTCAATGCATCTCGTTGAGACTCTTTCTGTTTTTCGCCGACCCTCTAGTCTACCAAGCGTGATGTCCTTCTCCAGGGACTGGTCCCTCCTGATAACATGTCCAAAATATGTGAGGCGAAGTCTCACCATCCATGCCTCTGAGGAGCATTCTGGCTGTACTTCTTCCAAGTCAGATTTGTTCATTCTTCTGGAATTCCATGGTATATTCAATATTCTTCACCAACAACATAATTCAAAGGCATTGATTGTTCTTTGGTTTTCTTTATTTATTGTCCAGCTTCCGCATGCCTATGAGGTGATTGAAAACACCATGGCTTGAGTCAGGCGCACCTTAGTCCTTACAGTGACATCTTTGCTTTTTAACACTTTAAGGAGGTCTTTTGCAGGAAATTTGCCCAATGCAATGCTTCCTTTGCTTTCTTAATTGCTTCTTCCATGGGCATTGATTGTGGATCCAAGTAAAATGAAATCCTTGACAACTTCAATCTTTTCTCCGTTTATCATGATGTTGACTATTGGTCCAGTTGTGAGGATTTTTGTTTCCTTTATGTTAAGGTGTAAATCATACTGAAGGCTGTGGTCTTTGATCTTCATCAGTAAGTGCTTCAAGTCCTCTTCACTTTCAGCAAGCAAGGTTATATAATCTGCATATCGCAGGTTGTTAATGAGTCTTCCTCCAATCCTGATGCTGCATTCTTCTTCATATAGTTCAGCTTCTCAGATTATTTGCTCAGCATACAGTTTGAATAAATATGGTGAAAAGATATTACCTGAGGTACACTTTTCTGACTTTAAACCATACAGTATCCCCTTGTTCTGTTTAAATGACTGCTTCTTGTACTATGTACAGGTTCCATATGAGCACAATTAAGTGTCCTGGAATTCCCATTCTTTTCAGTGTTATTCATAATTTGTTATGATCCACACAGTCAAATGCCTTTGCATAGTCAATAAAATACATCTTTCTGGTATTCTCTGCTTTCAGCCAAGATTCATCTGATATCAGCAACAATATCCCTCATTTCACATCCTCTTCTGAATCTGGCTTAAATTTCTGGCAGTTCCCTGTTGATGTACTGCTGCAACCACTTTTGAACAATCTTCAGCAACATTTTATTTGTGTACGATATTAATGATATTGTTCGATAATTTCTGCATTCTGTTGGATTGTCTTTCTTTGAAATTGGTACAAATATGGATCCCTTCTAGTCAATTGGCCAGGTCTTCCAAATTTCATGGCATAGATGAGTGAGCACTACCAGTGCTGGATTCACCTGTTGAAACATCTCAGTTGGTGTTCTGTCAATTCCTAGTGCCTTGTTTTTCACCAATGTCTTCAGTGCAGCTTGAACTCCTTTTTCCCTACTATCAGTTCTTGATCATATACTACCTTCTGAAATGGTTGAATGTCAACCAATTTTTTTGGTAAGTGACTCTGAGTATTCCTTCCATCTTCTTTTGATATTCCTGTGTCATTTAATATTTTCCCTGTAGAATTTTTCAATATTGCAACTCAAGTCTTGAATTTTCTCTTCAGTTCTTTCAGCTTGAGAAATGCTGGGTATGTTCTTCCCTTTTGGTTTTCTAACTCTAGATCTCTGGACATTTCATTATAATACTTTACTTTGTCTTCTCAAACCAACCTTTGAAATCTTCTGTTTAGCTCTTTTACTTCATCATTTCTTCCATTTGCTTTAGCTACTCGACATTTGACAGCAAATTTCAGAGTCTCTTCTGACATCCATTTTGGTCTTTTCTTTCTTACCTGTTTTTTTAGTGACCTCTTGCTTTCTACATGTTTGATGTCCTTGGTGTCATCCCACAACTTATCTGGTCCTCAGTCATTAGTGTTTAATGAGTCAAATGTATTCATAAAATGGTCTTTAAATTCAGGTGGTATATACTCAAGGTCACACTTTGGTTCTCATGGACTTGTTCTAATTTTCTTCATCTTCAACTTGAAATTGCATATAAACAGTTAATGGTCTGTTCCACAGTCAGCCCCTGGCCTTGTTCTGACTGATGATATTGAGGTTTTCCATCATCTCTTTCCACAAATATAGTCTATTTGATTCCTGTGTATTCCATCTGGCAAGGTCCACGTGTATAGTTGCTGTGTATGTTGGTGAAAAAAGGTATTTGCAATGAAGAATCATTGGTCTTGGAAAATTCTGTCGTGTAATCTCTGGCATTATTTCTGTCACCAAGGCCATATTTTCCAACTACCAATCCTCCTTCTTTGCTTTCAACTTTCCCATTCCAATTACCAGTAATTATCAATCCATCTTGATTACATGTTTGATCAATTTCAAATTGCAGAAGTTGGTAAAAATCTTCAGTTTCCTCATCTTTGGTATTAGTAGTTGGTGCATAAATTTGAATAATACTCGTATTAACTGGTCTTCCTTGTAGGCGTATGGATATTATCCTAACACTGACAGCGTTATACTTCAGGATAGATCTTGTAACGTTCTTTTTGTATAATTCCATTTATATGAAATGTTCAGAATAGGTAAACCCACACAGACAAAGTAGATTAGGGCTGAGTGGAAGGGGATTATGGGGAATGACTGTATATGGGTATGGAGTTTATTTTTCTGATGACAAAAATATTTCTAAATTAGATAATGGTGATGATTGTATAACTTTGTGAGTATACTAAAATGCACTGAACTGTGCACTTTAAAATGGTTAATTTTATGGCTTGATAATTATAAAAAAAAATGATAATTATAGCTCAATTAAAAAAAAAAAAAAACCTGCTGCTGTCGAGTTGATTCCAACTCATAGTGACCTGATAGGAAAGAGTAGAACTGCCCCAGAGGGTTTCCAGGGAGTGCCTGGTGGACTCAAACTGCCGACCTCTTGGTTAGCAGCTGTAGCTCTTAACCACTACACCACCGGGGTTTCCAAGGATTGCACCAGCCCACTGGAAAATCAAGCTCCCAGTGGCCTGGGAGTCAGAGGGAGATGTGAGAATACTTGTCTATTTCTTTTGCCCTGCACTGGTTCTCTCCCTTGGTGTTATCATGTGATGAACATGTCTAGAACTACCAGAAATTCCTCTGTGAAAGACCAGTATGTTGAAGCTGAACACAATGGACTGGAAGCACAGGCCTTGGACTACCCTACAGTGCTGGTGCTATTTACCCATTACCCACAACAAGATGGACACACATAAAACAAAGCCTTCAAACTCAGCCAGCTTTTACTCTTTTTTTTTAATGGCATTTAACAGTAAAAGTAGAAAAAAAAAAAACACCTAAAATCCCCTTTTAAAACGTTTGTATTTAATATATATGTTATCTATATATACATAATAATGTATGTATACATGATTTACATATGTATGCTATAGCTTAACATCCACCACTCCTCTATCAGTTTGTCATAGTAGTGGCTTGCATGTTACTATGATGCTGGAAGCTATGCCACCAGTATTTCAAATACCAGTAGGGTCACCTATGGTTGACAAGTTTCAGTGGAGCTTCCAAACCAAGACAGACTAGGAAGAAAGGCCTGGTGATCTGCTTCCAAAAATTAGCCAATGAAGATCCTATGGATTACAACAGAATAATGTCTGATACAGTGCTGGAAGATGAGTCCCGTAGTTGAACTCCCAACGATAGACTTGAGTGTATTAGCAATTGTGAAGATGGCACAGGATTGGATGTTGCCTTCCACATGAGGTTGCCGTAAGTTAGTGCTGACTTGACAGCAAATAACAACAACATACATGCATATACCCCCATATATACATATTTTTACATAAATGCACAAATATGAGTATAAACATGCTTATCTCAAGTGTAAATTTTTCTTTTTTCCTGCTTGGTTCTCCCTTTCCTTATCCTTTCCTCTTCACTGACATCAAACTGCTTCCCTCAAATAATCCATATTAAAAATCTAATATTATTCATATATTTTTCTATATTTATATAATCCTATATAGTTGTGTATAGTCATATGTTGGAGATTATCTTGGTTTTTAAAAACGGGATATGGTGTGCTGCTTTTCTACATCTTGATCTTCCACTCCAAAATACTTTGCATAAATTCTTCTCAGTCATCTGATATAACTTTAATTGATTGTTCTACAGCTACATAATAGTCTTAACTGTCCATGCCATCACTGTACTGTAACATATTTAGCTGTTACCCCACTCACGGGTATTTGTTTTGTTTCCACTTTTTTGCCACCATGAAAAATGCTGCAATATACATCTTCAATTCTTAGAAATATATATCCTTATGTATGCTTTTGTTTCTAAGGTGTAAATTCCCAGGAATGAGATGAATTATATACATGATAATAGATGTTGCCAGAAAGACCTTAATGTTTTATATTGCTACGTCAATGTATATAAAATACTTTTCTTACATTCTCATCATCCCCACCTATATTAGGAGTTCTAGTTCTTTCTAATTTTTATCATGTATATGCCATCAATTGAATTGCTTAGCATTCTTTACATTAAAATTTTTAAAAAGAAACCTGTCATTGTTGCTGAGTTGATTCTGACTCATAATGAACCCATGTGTGCAGAGTAAAACTGCCCCATAGAGCTTTCCTGCTGTGACCTTTCAGAAGCAGACACTAGGCCTGTCTTCTAGGTGCCTCTGGGTAGTTTCGAACTGCCAAACTTTTGGCTAGTAGTCAAGTGTTTAACCAGTTGCACCACCCAGACTGCTTATCCAATAGGAGACTAGATTTACTTACAAGGTTAAAGAATATTATCAGAGCCTGGTTTCTTCCTTTTCTCTCTCAGATCCTCTTCATCCCTGTCGATCTCATTCTGATATTGGCTCTCCCCTTCTGGTCACAAGATGACAGCCAGCAACTCTGAGAGCTACATCCTTCTGGTTTATCATCCAGCAAGAAAGAGGCATAGTCTTTGTCCCAGCATTCCCTGCGGGGTCCTGAGATTCACTCTTAAAGAGTCAGCTGTATTCACCTTTGAAAATAACACTGTGTGGTGGGGAAAATGTAATGACCCTTACAAGCTTACATCTGAGTCACATATTCCACCCTAGTATTGGAGGCGGAGTCCCAACTAGACTATCTGTAATGTGAGAAGAGCCCAAAACCAAACCCACTGCCGTCGAGTCGATTCCGACTCATAAGAACCCTATAGGACAGAGTAGAACTGCCCCATAGAGTTTCCAAGGAGCGCCTGATGGATTTGAACTGCCGACGTTTTGGTTACCAGCCGTAGCACTTAACCACTACGCCACCAGGGTTTAAATCAGGGCTGTTGCTAGAAGAAGAAATAATAACAAAACCACTCCATCTTTCTTGATTTGTGAAATACAGTTAATTCACACTGTAAAGGTTATAAAAGCATGTGTTCTTCATAAATAAATTATGGTTCACCCTTTTAAAGTTATTTGCAATTTTAGCCTTTTGATGAAATGTTTACTAAAGTATGTCTTAAAAAAATAGATAATAATTGATATCATCTTGTGTTTTCTTATTTCTTAAAAGTTTTGATTAGGAGTCTTTTTATAGTATGTTATGTTCTAAAAAAATTTTTTTTTTTTTAATTATGGTCTATGAGAGATAGAGGGTTAATGGCATTTAAAGATCTTTCCTTAGTCTTCTTTTTTTCTTAATTTTCATTTCTGCTATATTTCTATACCTGTCTTTTTAGCATTTCCCACTCTGACTCCCCATCTTTGAAACCTGCCACTTCTAATATGCCAGATGTCTGGAAATAAGAGACAGCTGGTCCTACATGAGAAACTAAGGGGCTACTCCACTGGGAAAGTACGCTAGCTTTAGTACACATACTCGGGGTTAGGTCTGATCTGTCTCGATCATTTCTGTGTATGAACACCTGGGGGCTCACATATTTATTGAATGAATAATATTATTTAGCGTACTCAGAGGTCTTTTGCACACTTTCTGGTTCTTAGCTTTATCAAAGATAGTTGAAGTTGTCAATAATTCAACTCAGGATAAGTGATTATGTATGTATGCACACATTCACATATACATGTATAAAAAAATTAATGTATATACATATACATAAATAGGGAGAATGGGTATCTGCATATAATACACATATTTAAGTTTTAAAAAAAGAAATTTAAGTTGAATGGTTCGAGAATGGTTTCATTTCAATTATTCAATTGTATTCTGATCCTGGATTATATTTTGCTATCAATAAACTGAGATTTCTTCCACTTTATGAAGTGTTTTTATTATCTTGGAAGAATATGAAGGATATTTTCTCATTTAATTTGGAGTAAGCTCTATGAACTTCTATGCTTCATCTCATCCTCACTCTACCTGCTGCTAACCAAAAGCTCCCCAGTTCAAATCTACCACCGGCTCCTTGGAAACCCTATGGGGCAGTTCTGCTCTGTCTTACAGGGTCGCTATGAGTCTGAATCGACTGACAGCAGTGGGTTTTGGTTTGGTGCCTAACACCAACCTTTGTTTTGCCCAATCATTAAGCTTTTAGAAAGAGCAATATTAAGGTAATTAAAATAAAAGGGAGAAAAAATAAAATGCAATGCTTTATTATAATTACCAATAGTACTTTACATGGCAAGCAATTTCTACCTAATTCTCAAATTCCCCCCTCTACCCCCAATCCCACACACGCAAGTTTTCCTTTGCTGATCATCTCTCCTTTTCTTCAGCCTGCTCCCAGGCTCCTACCACACATCCGGGCAATTAGATACAAGCTACTTTATGCCTCTGAAATTCCTGGTATGTGTTTATATTCCAGAGCTCTGGAATCTGTCTAGGTTCAAAACCTGGTTTCAGTACTTGCTATATGTATGACCTTGGGCAATGCACTTAAATCCCTATGCCTCGGGACTTTTATATGTAAAACGGAAATAATAATCGTATGTACATCAGAGGACTATGGTGAGCATTAAATACTATGAGAAATTCAGCAATGTGTCTGGTGTATAATAAGTGTTCAGTTAGTGATATCTGGTACTATACTTGCTCCTTTTTTCCAGTGATTGTAACTTGAGGGTAGGGCCAGTATTTTTTTCTCTTTGTTATCCCCGATACCTAGCACAGTGCTTGGCACATAATAGGTTGTGCATAAATATCGAATAAATTATTGGAAACTACAATGTAATTTTCCTTTATATCCCTAGATATGTACAGGTATATTTATACTGTCTTAAACAGGAACTACTAGTCTTAAACATTGCAGGAATAAGAATCACTAGGTATAAAATAAAAAAAACTGTATATGCCTAGGTTTATAACAGAGCCATCATAATTCCTGAAAACTGTGCTGAATCCCTGAACTGGAATTCTGTTTTCCTATTTCCTTTTAACAGGCTACTCATTTTCCGGGCCAAAAGTTTTTTTTAAAGCAATATTTCGCAGAGAAAGGCCACAATATTAGGAAAAGAAAAGTCAGAGAATTAAGAGGAAAATAACAGATTGAATGAAAAAATAGCAAGGTTTTTCTTAAGAAATATTCAGATTCTGGTTTGAGAGCTGTCCAGATTTTAAAGAACATTGCCTCTAGGTACCTGGGGATTCGTTTCTGTACACACTGACCCTGGAATGTCTTTGGGATTTCTTCAATACATTTTATACTGTATTTTCTCCCCCATAACCACCCTCTTCCCAGTCCTCAAAATTAACAGGCTTCATAAAAAAAAAAAAAAAAAAAGGAGGAAAAAAAATCAAACAAAAAGAAAATCCCGAGTATACAAAGACGATAAGAGCCAAAGCTTTGCCTTTACCTTTCGGTCCTCTTATTTAATACCCATGTCAGCACTCTAGATGAGAAAAAGGTTTAGTGTCACTGTCCTCAATCAGTGTTCTTTCATTCACTTTCATTAGGAGCCATGTTTTCCTGACAAAGGATAACAAATGGACACTGTTGGTCCCTAATGTGCTTTTGACTACAGATCCTGCACCATTTCTCTGTGAAGCGATTGCAATTATTTGTCATTTTAATATGACTTGGCAAGAAATTCCAAAAAGCATGGCTATTATTCATCAATATGTATATTTCGTACTTATATTAATATTAGAATGTCATTATTACTCGTCTCACATTGTCTGCGCAAAGTAAAATTACACCATGTAAAAAATGCATTAAATTCTCTTCTGCGGCACTCATATACAAAAGTGAAGGTAATTTAAGAGCTTGCACTATTTATATGCTAAATGCTACCATTTATTACTATTAGTGGGGAAATACTTTTACCTTTAGATTAATGGGAAATATATCAATATGTTTCCACTGTTAATTGGAAATAATATAGCTAATACTAAACTCCATCCTTTTAGAGTATCTATCCATCCTTTTACAACCTGAAATATTCTAGTGCCTAATTTTTCATGTTAGCATAATATAAGTGTGACTTCAAATATTACAGCATAACTATTTTGCATTCTTTGGGAGGCTTGTGCATATAAGATTGGTTTTGCAACCTTTGAATTTCAGGGAACTAGCATTGTAAATAAATACTAATGATTTATCAGCCAGCCTTCTCTCAATATGTACAGTTAATATTGTATTATAATTATGTGAAACAAGGTAAATCCCTAATTCTAGTTTTAAATTGTTTATGTAATTTTATCAATTCTTCATTCTGTTAGCAAGCTGGAGCTAAGGAAAATTCAAGTGTATTGCAAAGGAATATATAAACAAATTTTTTTTAATTGCAATATTCTAAGCAAACAGAAGGGAAGAGCAAGTATATTGGACTCTGTTTCCCAGAATTAAAAGCGCACACCCACGGACACACTGCAATATGAACCAGAGGAAGGGCAATCAAGAAGACTTCTGTGCTTCTGAAATGAATGACTTTTTTGTTAATTAAGAGGGGACTAACACAAATGAGAAGCCCTGGTGGCATAGTGGTTAAGCACTTGGCTGCTAACCAAAAGATTGGTGGTTCAAATCCACCAGCCGCTCTGTGGGAATAAGATGTGGCAGCCTGTTTCCATAAAGATCACAGCCTTAGAAACCCTGTGGGGCAGTTCCACTCCATCCTACAGAGTCGCTGAGTCAGAATTGACTTGACGGCTATGGGTCTGGTTTTTTGGTTGAGGAGTCCCTGGGTGGTGCAAATAGTTCATATGCTGGGCAACTAACTGAAAACTTGGAGGTTTGAGGCACCTCTGAAGAAGGGCTTGGTGGACCTACTTCTGAAAAAGCAACCATTGAAAACCCTTTGGAACATAGTTCTGCTCTCACGCATACAGAGTCATCAGGAGTCAAACTGACTTGACAGCAACTGGGTAACACAAATGACTTAATTTTCCTTTAACTTTTTCTCCTCTTTAATATGTGGAAAATAAGATTTACTTCTTATCTCTTTGAGAACATTAATTAGGACTTCCCAGCTACCTGGTAAAATGATGAAAATTCTACATTAGAGCAAGAAACTAGGGAAGAGGACTGTCTGCACACCGCAAAGGCTGAGGAATTCCTGATAGGGAAAACTGGGCCAGATTAATGGAAGACCTTTGCCAAGGCTCCAGTATTGCCCTTTCTTTGAGAATAGAAAGCACTACAGTGCTTTAGGAAATGAGCTTCTTCCAGGAAATTCTGGAAGAACTTCACAAATATCTCTTAAATTGGAGAAGCTTGATTTGACTATGGTGGCAAGCCCTGGGCAAAGGAAACCATACTACTAGGAATTTCCTCTATAGGCTGGGGGCAGCCATTGATGCAGGCAGCGCCCCAGGGTTTAAGCACCAATTAGACCACTCAGAGAAGGAATAGTGCCATGAGGCTTCACACTTGCACAGTGAGAAAAAATAAAATGTACTAAATTTTTCTCCTAGAAAAAATTAAATATTTTTATACTTGCTATTAATTTTTAGACAAATATATAGCCATGCATGCTTTAAAACCAAGGGAACTGTAAAGATACATAAACAATAGAAAAATAATTAAACTAAGAATATATAGAAGGACATTTCTTGGATTCACTAGATTTATTTGGTTGCAATGAAGTCAACTTTGGCTAACATAAGCAAAAGGATATTTTTAGAAGGGTATCTGGGAGCTCACAGGCTGGAAAGAGGAGATGAAGGACCAGGTTCAGGCAGACAGGACCAGATAATGGCAAAAGGTTCAGAAACAATACACCAATGTTCATTGCAGCACTGTTCATAATACCTAAAAGATGGAAACAACCTATATGTACACCAATAGAGGAATGGATAAACAAAATGTGGTACATACATACAATGGTATATTACTCTGCCGTAAAGAGAAATGAAATCCTGATAGTCACTACAACATAGAAGAACCTTGAGAACATTTGTTGTTGTTGTTGTTAGGTGCCGTCGAGTTTGTTCCAACTCATAGCAACCCTATGCACAACAGAACGAAAGACTGCCCGGTCCTGCACCATCCTCACAATCGTTGTTATGCTTGAGCTTATTGTTGCAGCCACTGTGTCAGTCCACTTCGTTGAGGGTCTTCCTCTTTTCTGCTGACCCTGTACTCTGCCAAGCATGATGTCCTTCTCCAGGGACTGATCCCTCCTGACAACATGTCCAAAGTATGTAAGACGCAGTCTCACCTTCCTTGCCTCTAAGGAGCATTCTGGCCATACTTCTGCCAGGACAGATTTGTTCATTCTTTTGGCAGTCCATGGTATATTCAATATTCTTCGCCAACACCACAATTCAAAGGCGTCAACTCTTCTTCGGTCTTCCTTATTCATTTTCCAGCTTTCACATGCATATGATGTGACTGAAAATACCATGGCTTGGGTCAGGCGCACCTTAGTCTTCAGGGTGACATCTTTGTTCTTCAACACTTTGAAGAGGTCTTTTGCAGCAGATTTGCCCAATGCAATGCGTCTTTTGATTTCTTGACTGCTGCTCCCGTGGCTGTTGATTGTGGATCCAAGTAAAATGAAATCCTTGACAACTTCAATCTTTTCTCCATTTATCATGATGTTGTTCATTGGCTCAGTTGTGAGGATTTTTGTTTTCTTTATGTTGAAGTGTAATCCATACTGAAGGCTGTGGTCTTTGATCTTCAATAGAAAGTGCTTCAAGTCCTCTTCACTTTCAGCAAGCAAGGTTGTGTCATCTGCATAACAAAGGTTGTTAATGAGTCTTCCTCCAATCCTGATGCCCCGTCCTTCTTCATATAGTCCAGCTTCTCAGATTATTTATCATGATGTTGCTCATTGGTCCAGTTGTGAGAATTTTTGTTTTCTTTAGGTGTCTGTCAGTTTGTCGTACTGTGGGGGCTTGTGTGTTGGTGTGATGCTGGAAGCTATGGCACCGGTATTCAGATACCAGCAGGGTCACCCATGGAGGACAGGTTTCAGCTGAGCTTCCAGACTAAGACAGACTAGGAAGAAGGACCTGGCAGTCTACTTCTGAAAAGCATTAGCCAGTGAAAACCTTGAGAACATTAGGCTGAGTGAAATAAGTCAACCAAAAAAGGACAAATAAACTTCATTATCCTACTTGTATGAAATATGCAAACGTATAGAGGCCAAAGTTTACTAGTGAGCACCAGGGGTGGCAGGGAGAGGAAAAGGAAAGTCTTACTTCGGGAGTACAGAGTTTCTGTTAATGGTGGTGGGACATTTGGAAACGGATAGTGCTGGTTACACAACATGATGAATGTAACTGAATTGTCAACAAATTGTACAGGTAAAAAATGTTATTTTGGCAAATGTTTTGGTACTTACGTTTTTATCACAATAAAGCAATTTAAAGAATAAAAAGATAAAGTAGGCTATTTAAAAAATTTTTTTTTTAATGCTTTCAGAAGCAGACATTGTTTTACCATCTTACCAAGCCTCCACCTCAGGATTTAAGGAACTCAGAGCGTTGCTTTTCCATCCTAGTTTCCACAGCGCAAGATTCAAACTCTCTAGAAAGAATCTAAGTAGACATCACATGCCACCTCTGGCTGGACCCAGGACTTTAAAAGAAAAATCTAACAGAAGGATCCCCGGGGACCCATTGGCACCCTGTTGTGTGAGGGCAGACGCTTAAATATACCAGCCCATTAAGGCTGCTCACCACATAAGGAAGAAATTTCTCAAAAGGAAACTAGGATGTCGTGAGTACTGGGAATGGCTTTTGAGAAGCTAAGAAATGACCAGTGTTTACTACAGTTCCTAAGCATGGAGAGGAAGAAAGAGAGAAGTATGATGTAGCTATGAATATACACGGACCTATCTGTGTCCAGCTTACACTAAGGAACATTACCACACATTGGCACATATTCCCAGAGAAGACCATTCACTGCAGCATTTTGGTAATAGCAAACGTCTGGCGAGTGACAGAAGGGGAGGAAAGAGGATTCATATAAAGAAAATAGGTCAAACAAATTGTGGTACATATAATGGATCAACATAAGTTTTTTTTTAATGAGGTATATTTAAATGCAAGGAGCCCTTGTGATGCAGTGGTCTGGCACTTAGCTGGTAACTTAAAGGTCTGCAGTTTGAACCCAGCAGCAGCTCCACAGGAGAAAGATGTGGCAGTCTGTTTCCATGAAGATTACAGCCTTGGAAACCCTAAGAGGCAGTTCTACTCTGTCTTATAGGGTCACCATGAGTCAGAATCAACTTGACGGTAACGGGTTTTGGTTTATATTTAAATGTGCTGGTGTAGAGTACACTCAAAGATACATTGGTAAGTGACAGTGGGTAGAACACAGTATATAGTAAAACTAATTTCTGTAAAGAATATGGAAGAAAATTTGTATATGTGCAAATGAAGTAATTGGGTTTGCTTCTAGGAGGTAGAAAGGGGCTTAGAGTTTTGCAAGATGTAAAGAAAGGAACTTACTTCATTTCTCTTTTGGGTTCTTTGATTTTTTTTTAAAGCTTCTATCACTATTAATTTGGTTATTGAAAAAGCGGTTACATTTTCCCAAGTGATTACATTCCTAAGAATTATCCTAATGAAACAAATTGAGTTACACAAGAAGCATGTATATACAAGGTTATTCATTCCATCAGTACTTATAAAATAGGGATTGGTTAAATACAATACGTATCTTCTATTAAATGGATTATCTAAAATTATCTTTAAAATCTGAGACTATGCAAACATTTAAAATTAGATCTTAAAAGTGTATTCTTTAAAAAATATAGGAAATGTTTAAATTAAATGAAAGATTTTTTAAAAGAATGCACATCCATACACAAAACAGATATATACATATGTGAAATAATATGTTACAAAATATTTACTGGGTGACAAGGTTATGGGTGATTTTAATTTTCTTCTTGACACATTTTTGTATCACCCAAATTTTTTGCAATGAATATTACTTTGTCATAAAGTCACTTAAGAGGTATATTAAAATATTAACTAGAAGATTATTTTTTAATGTGTACAACTTAAAATTTTTATTTTTACAACTGAATACTGGATTAAATTATGGGTTTCTGTTGAATTTATGAGAAGTCTTAAATCTGTGCTAAATAAACTTTCGGCCCTTCTTAACGTTATTTTAAATATAAAACTCAATATTCGAAAGAGTAGCTATGTGAACAGCAAAACATTGTAGGAGGTATATTAAAGATTTACATCTATCCTAAAGAAATCACACAACCTCTGGGAAATACAAAAACAATAGTCATTTTTTTTTAAATAATTTTTATTAAGCTTTAAGTGAACATTTACAAATCAAGTCAGTCTGTCACGTGTAAGCTTATATACACCTTACTACATACTCCCATTTACTCTCCCCTAATGAGTCAGCACGCTCCCTCCTTCCAGTCTGTCCTTTCGTGACCGTTTTGCCAGTTTCTAACCTTCTCTACCCTCCCATTTCCCCTCCAGACGGGAGATGCCAACACAGTCTTAAATGTCCACCTGATACAAGTAGCTCACTCTTCATCAGCATCTCTCTCCAACCCATCGTCCAGTCCCTTCCATGTCTGATGAGTTGTCCTCGGGAATGGTTCCTGTCCTGGGCCAACAGAAGGTTTGGGGACCATGACTGCCAGGATTATTAAAGGTAAACATTAACAATGTAACCCAGCTTAAAAAAAAAATTGGGGCCGTGTTAATGACCGACACATGGAATGGAATGTGAGTTTTAGTATTACTAAACACTTACTGAAGGAAATGAAGCATGAATTACATTATACGACACATAGGTCTTTGAGCGCTTTGAGCATCTCTTCCTCTTACACTTCACTAACTCTCCTCCCTCCTTGGAGTCTTTCTGACTTTATCCTTTTCTACATCCTCTCTCTCTGCTCAAGAATTTCCAACCTTCTCCTCTCACTCAGATCGTTCGCCTCCCACCATCTCCAGAAATCTCCATGCCATTTTTAGATGGGGATGATTTTAGTGTTGTTTAGATTCTTCCAGTTTTCCTCTCTGTCCATCCCAGTCAGCAGCTCAGTTTACTCAGATGTAAAATTGTGTATATTAATACCAACTTCAGATGGAGTGACCAGGATGATATAGATCTTGTCCAACAAATGTTGTCGGTAGGTGCTGTGGAATCAGTTCCAACTCATTGCAACCCTACATACAACAGAACAGAACACTGCTGGTCCTGCGCCATCCTCACAATCATCGTTATGCTCGAGCCCGTAGTTGCAACCACTATGTCAATCCATCTCATCGAGGATCTTCCTCTTTTTCGCTGACTGTCTGCTTAAGCGAGCATGATCCCCTTCTCCTGGGACTTGCCCCTGCTGATAACATGTCCAAAGCGTGTGAAACATAGTCTCACCATTGTTGCTTCTAAGGAGCATTCTGGCTGTACGTCTTCCAAGACAGATTTGCTCGTTCTTCTGGCAATCCATGGTATATTCAATATTCTTCACCAACACCATAATTCAAAAACATCAATTCTTCTTCAGTCTTCCTTATTCATTGTCCAGCTTTCACGTGCATATGAGGCCATTGAAAACACCATGGCTTGGGTCAGGCCTACCTTAGTCCTTAAAGTGACATGTTTGCTTTTTAACACTTAATAAATTGTTAGCTCGTTTTTTGAATTACATTATACAACATTCAGCTACTCAGAAAGTCTTGATCCTTCCCAAACCCAACATTAAATCTAGAACCTCCCGTTTCGTAGTGTATATAGAACTCAGGGGCCTTACAGCAAACATTGTTCAGCCCACTCACACCTATATGTATCTAATCCTGTCTCAGTCTAATTTGCAACACCAGGTCAAATTTCACCTATGAATTGCAAGCTCAAGCTGCAGCAGCCTGCACCCTAAGGCTAACTGAGTCTTCATAGAGGCCATCGTGGCTGGCATTTGCTTACTGAACCTTTTTAGTTGATGTTTGCTTATTAGTATCTGAGTGGCCCACATTTGCTCAGGCCACACTGTATCCAGCACCTTTGATAAGAGCCATGCTGCTCTGAAAGCCTTTCTATTTGCTAAGGTCTTTGCTATTGCTGGTGGGGAGTCCCACCCATGAGTCTTGTATTTATGGCCTGGGTAATGCTGCCCTGTCTTTATAAAATAGCCCCTTCTCTGTAGATAAGCCACCATAAGATTTAGTGACCTCAAAATGCAAAACTTCATGGTACTGTGCTGAAGATATTAAAATCTAGAACCACAACCGTAAATAATCAGGCATGTGGCCCAATAAAGCTCCTAAAACCTGCTGAGGTCAAACCATGTGCTTAACTGAAGTCTTAAAATGAAAGTGCATATCCTAACCTGATTCGGCTTCCCCATACTGTCCTTTCAGTCCCTGCATTTGTATCTGCATCAGTTCCTAGCTCAAAGCACTAGATCATAATCCTACTCAAAAATGAATTCACTATACAATGTCTGATGTTGTTTATTCTAACGTCATCTCCAGAATTGTATATTCTGTAAACTAATTGTAATGGCATGCATATTGTCTAGTTACTTAGAATAATTAATATAGCTAGACTTTTTTCATATTGATTTTGGAAGTGTGGAGAATGAAATAAAATATTTGTGGAGATAAATTGGTGTGTCTTTAATAGCACTTAAAAAAAAATAAACAGGTAGTTAGAGTTTGAAGAACCTCAACAAGGATGTGAAACAATGTCAGGGAAAGTAAAGTAAAATTATTTTGCATTGCAAAGGTTATTGCACGGGAGAAAAGGGCATCCAGGTGGTAAAAAATATTTTATGGCATTGAACTTTAAAAGTTTAAATAAAATAAATAAAACTTCATTTGTAGTCTTTCCCCTTTGACTCCTCAAAATGAGCAGTTCTGAAAATGAACTATGTGATAAAACCAATTTTTTTTTTATAATATTTGACAGTGAGCCTTTTTAAAGATAGCTTTCTGTGTCACTTAAATAAGAAAAAAACAAGTATGCACAACTAAAATTTTGCAACTGCCAAAATAATTTGGTGATTTGCTCCCTACATTACATGTTTATTTTATTAAGTTTATTTAGCCTGCAGTTATTTTCTAACAGCATTTAATTGAACTCTCAAGCCCAGCCTTTAGTATATACAGGTGGGAAATAATTTTCTTGGCTTGAGATGGAGCCATAATTTTGTCTCTTCAGAGGAATCAAAGAACTGTGTCTGGCCTCGTTAGATGCACGAGATGTAGTAAAATTCTGTGCCAACATCAACACACTTGGCAGAGGAACTGATTCCGGAGTTCCTGGACTGTGACATGAGCAGACATCTCAGTAACAAATTACGAAGTTGAGGGAACACAGAAGGTATCTGAAGAGCCTCAACTTGAACAATCCAAGAGAAAATACTGTATTCATTTTTTTATTGCATAACATATTAGTACAAACTTAGCATACACATTTCTTAGAGTTTTTGAGGGGATGGTGTTCTGGCACAGTTTAGCTGGGTCTTCTGCTTATGGTCTCACGAGGCTGGGATCATGAGATTGGGGTATATTCTCACCTGAGGGCTTGACTGAAGAAGAATCTGCTTCCAAGCTTGCTCAGGTCATTGGCAGAATTCATTTCATTGAAGTTGCTGTACTGAGGGCCTCAGCTTTTGCTGGTTTTCGGCTGGAAAATGAGTTCAGTTCCTAGAGGCTGCCCACAACTCCCTGCCATGTGCGCTTCTCAACGTGGCCCCTTACTTTTTCAAAACTAGCTAGGAAGAGAGTCTTTAGAGTGAATCTGCTAGGAAGGCAGAGTCTTATATGACATAACGAAATCACTAGGGTGAAGTCCCATCACCTTTGCCGTATTCTATTTTTTAAAAGCAAGTCAGAAGTCCTGCCCATGCTCAAAGAAAGGAGGTTACACAAAAGTTCAAAGCCAGGAGGCAGAGATCCTGAGAGGCCACCTTAGAATCTGTCATCACAAATACTACATTGTGACTTAAGGAAGAACTAGCCAAAGGAGAGGTTTAGGATTCTATTTGCCTAAGAAGGGCATTAAGCAGGAATGTAGAAAAATGATGACCATGATAATTCTGTCACAGTTGTTTCAGTTAGCACTTATCTATGCTTATGAAGGTTCCCAAATGGAATTTTCTGTTTCCTAAGTCATTTCTACTGTCAATGAATAATTTCTTTGACAAGGCAGTAACAGTTATTGTCACTGAATCAGACTGTTCTTTGTATGTGGTGGCTCTTGTTATTATGTTGCCAGTTATATCTTCTTAGACATAAATAAAAATATTTTGTCTTGGTAGGAAATGAGAGATCGGATCCAAAATTTAATTGTTATGGTTAGAAAAATTCACAACCTTGCAAAATAGTTGAAATACTGCAGAGATGATACAAAGTAAATTTCTAAAGATTTTTTTTAACTAGGTAAAATAAAAAACGTACAATAAAATCTAGATTTTAAGTGTATGATTTGATGAGTTTTCACAAATATATACAACTGCCTAACTAACTCACCAATCAAAAAATGGCACATTACCATTACCCCAGAAAATTCACTTATGCTCTTTTCCATTCAATCCCTATCATCCATAGACAACCATTGCTCAGGTATCTATCACCATAGATGAATTTTGCCTGTTCTTTAACTTCATACAAATGGGATGGTTATAGCATGTGCTCTCAATTCTTTTGTTCCATGTACTGTTTTTGAGATTTATCTGTGGTGGTATTCACGTAGCTGACTTTTGAAATTAAAATACTCACCACATCATACAGAAAAAAAAAATCACACGGAGATGAGCGTAATTTAACATGTCAGGCAAAGATGGGAACTAGCAGGGGAATCCAAGACGTGCTGAAAAAGCAGTGATTAAAAGTGAAAATTCATTTTGTTTTTAAAAACAAATGCTTTTAGTAAACTGGAATTAGAAGGTTAATTTTTTTTTTAAGATGAAGAATGTCCGTCTGGAGAACTTTTGACCAAGATGATGAAGAGAATTCACATGGAAATCTTGCTCTTCTGAAAATTCACAACAATGGTAGATAAAGTATGCATTTTAAAATGTCGGATGGCATAATAGCACTCAAAAACACATCTGGACCAAAACTGATAGCACAAGTGCTAATTAGGGGCTAAGATTAAGGAAAAACTGGTATCAGGTACCAAAAAGTGGCAATGGCTATCTGGCATTCAACTCCTGAAGAGAATAGGCAACAAAAATGCTTCTACAGAGAATAGACTAATCTCTCGTTTAGAAGAATTCCAAATAGTTTATGTAGATATTCCACCTTCAAGGAGGTAAAACATAACTCCAGATCCTTAAGGGTGAGCTGTACATAGTGACTTCTTTCCTGCCAAAGTATATGGTATGGAAAGGGTGTAAAAAAGAATAACTTTACAATTGAAAAATCTGACAATCACTAGCTCAGCCAGGTGATCAACGTTAACATCAACAGTGGTAAGTCTTGTTGATAGTATGAACCCTTAATATGATGTGGTGAAAATGGCACTTTACCTTGTCCTCATCCTCCTAAAAACCCATAACCCCAGTGTAACTATGAGAAGGAAAAAAAAAAAAAAATCCCAATTGAGGGACATTCTAGAAAATATCTGCTCCTCAGAACTGTCAAGGTATCAAAAACAAGGAAAGCCTGAGAGACTGTTACACCCAAGAGGAGCCTAAAGAGACATGACGACAGGAACAGAAAAAGGATATTATATAAAAACTAAGGAAATCTGAATGAACTATAGACTTTAGTTAATAATAATGTACCTATATTGGTTCATTGTATGTGAATCAGAATCAATTCAACAGTAACTAGAAACAGCAACAAATGTGAAAAATGCACCATACTAATGCAAGATGGAAGGAGCCGTGGTGGCTCAGTGGTCATGTGCTTGGCTGCTAACCAAAAGGTTGGCTATTCGACGATATATCCACACCCACATTCATTGTAGCATTGTTTACAATAGCAAAAAGGTAGAAATAACCAAGGGGCCCATCAACAGATGAACGGATAAATAAATTATGGTATATTCACACAATGGAATATTATGCATTGATAAAGAACAATGGTGAATCCGTGAAACATTTCATAACATGGACGAATCTGGAAGGCATTATGCTGAGTGAAATTAGTCAGTTGCAAAAGGACAAATATTGTATGAAATCACTATTATTAGAACTCGAAAAACAGTTTAAACAGAGAAGAAAATGTTCTTTGATGGTTACGAGAGCATGGAGGGAGGAGGGAGAGAGAGGGGTTTTCACTAGTTAATAGATAAGAACTATTTTAGGTGAAGGGCAAGACAACACACAATACAGGAGAGGTCAGCACAATTGGACTAAACCAAAAGCAAAGAAGTTTCCTGAATAAACTGAATGCTTTGAAGGCCAGCATAACAGACGTGGGTTTGAGGACCATGGTTTCAGGGGACATCTAAGTCAATTGGCATAATAAAATCTATTAAGAAAACATTCTGCAACCCACTTTGGAGGGTGGACTCTGGGGTATTAAACACCAGCAAGTGGCCATCTAAGATGCATCAATTGATCCCAACCCACTTGGAGCAAAGAAGAATGAAGAACACCAAAGACATAAGTTAACTATGAGCCCAGGAGACAGAAAGAGCCACATAAACCGGAAACTACATCAGCCTGAGACCAGAAGAACTAGATGGTGCCCAGCTACAACCGATGACTGCCCTGACAGGGAACACAGTAGAGAACCCCTGAAGGAGCTGGAGAGCACTGGGATGTAGACCCCAAATTCTTGTAAAAAGACCAGACTTAATGGTCCAACTGAGACTAGAAGGACCCCAGAGGTCATGGTCCCCAGACTTTCTGTTAGCCCAAGACAGGAGCTGTTCCCAAAGCCAACTGTTCAGACAGGGATTAGACTGGACTATGGGATAGAAAATGATACTGGTGAAGAGTGAGCTCCTTGGATCAAGTAGACACATGAGACTATGTGGGCAGCTCCTGTCTGGAGAAAAGATGAGAGGGCAGAGCGGGGCAGAAGTTGGCCGAATGGACACAAAAATAGAGAGTGGAGGGAAGCTGTGTGCTGTCTCATTGGAGGGAGAGCAACTAGGAGTATATGTTGTTGTTGTTGTTGTTGTTAGGTGCCGTCAAGTCAGTTCTGGCTCATAGAGATCCTAGGCACAACAGGACGAAACACTGTCCAGTCCTGAGCCATCCTCACAATTGTTATGCTTGAGCTCATTGCTTCAGGCACTGTGTCAATCCACCTCATTGAGGGTCTTCCTCTTTTCCACTGACTCTGTACTCTGCCCCCTGCCAAGCACGATGTCCTTCTCCAGGGACTGATCCCCCCTGACAACATGTCCAAAGTATATATATATAAAATATATATATAAGGTATATATAAAGGAGTATATAGCAAGGTGTATATAAGTTTTTGTATGAGAGACTGACTTGATTTGTAAACTTTCACTCAAAGCACAATAAAAATTAAAAAAATAAAATAGGTTTTTCCATGAAGAGGCCTAAATAACAAATAATATACAAAGAAATAAAACTAACTGGAATATTCTTCAAAAAAAAAAAAAAAAGGATGGCTGTTCGAACCCACCAGCCGTTCCCTAAAGATTACAGCCTTGGAAACTTTATGCAGGCAGTTCTACTCTGTCCTACAGGGTTGCTATGAGTCAGAATCAACTCGACAGCAATGGGTTTGGTTTGATTTTAAGGTAACATGAAGGAACCCTGGTGGCACAAACAAGAGCTCAGGTGCTAACAAGAAAACTCTATGTGGCAGTTCTGCTCTGTCGTGTGGAGTCACTGAGTCGAAAACAACTCAGAGGCACCTAACAACAATGTAAGATGTAAATAATTGGGGGAACAGGATGGAGCATATGGGAACTGTGTACTATCCTTGAAATTTTTCTGTAAATCTTAAATTATTCTAAAATAAACACTTTTTTTTTTAAGTTCCCCACACTTTGGAATAACTGGATGACCAAACGATAAGAAATAAAATGTGCTTCTTACCTCAGATAACAAACTGGCATTATTTTCAGGGAAATTAAAGTATTAAGTACAAAAATTGAAATTGTATTTTATCCAAATAAAATACATGTGGATATTTTTATAATGTGGAAAATATTTTACATGCATATCACCAAAAGTAACAATACAAAATGATACATAAAAATATATAAATACTAATAAACAAATATACCATATAAAGAATTAAACAAATGTATATATAAAATCACAATAAACAAACTTAAAGTATTTGCAATATAGCTGCCAAAGGGTTAACTTCTTTAATATGTAATGAGCACTTATAAATGAATAAGGAAAAAAAAAAAGAAATGTCCAAATAGAAATGTGGGCAAATATCAGAATATAAACAATTTGTTGAAATAGATACACAAGTGATAACTAAGTACACACTGAAGATCAGCACTATAAATTTAAAAAATTTAATATGTTAACAGTGAAATAGTTTTACCTTTTATATTAACGATGATATAGCGAATACTAATCGCCACTGTTGTCAAGGGTGTGAGGAAATAGCCATTCTCACCCACTGTTGGTACAAACACTGTGTTCAAATCTTCCACAATCATTATCATACTTAATCTGTGTAAGGGAGACATTATTATCTTTAGCTTTAATTAGTGCAATTACATGACTAAGCTAAGTTACAGAGCTAGGTCTGTATTAAATTTTTAACACTATCTAAATATTTATAAAAACCTGCTAGAGAAAACTGCTACTCAGTTGTTAACCAGCTGTTTTTTGTATTTTCTTTTTTGAAACAACAATGCTAAGTATTTGGTTACAAAGATATTTTCTCTCAAGTAGGTATGCTTCCCGTCAAGAAGGAAATACATTAACTACCACTTGAACTACGTTTTTTTTCTCACCAAATTACTGTGGAATTCAGGGTTTCCTTCTGTTTCTGTTATCAAAGTCTTATGCCAGGAAAATAAAATCTCCTGACATAGCAGGGACTCTGTGAATATAGAATGGAAGAAGAAAGGAAGGAGGGAAGGAGGGAGGGAGGGAGGAAAGGAAGGAAGAAAGAGAGGGAGGGAGGGAGGGAGGAAGGACAAATGAATGAGTGATCCAAACATGTTTCTTAAAAACCACTATACTAGTGCAAGAAACTAAAACAGACCTACATAAGTGGAAAAACATACCTTGCTCATGGATAGGAAGACTTAACATAGTAAAAATGTCTATTCTACCAAAAGCCATCTATACATACAATGCACTTCCGATCCAAATTCCAATGACATTTTTTAATGTGATGGAGAAACAAATCACCAACTTCATATGGAAGGGAAAGAAGCTTCGGATAAGTAAAGCATTACTGAAAAAGAAGAAAATGGGAGGCCTCACTCTACCTGATTTTAGAACATATTATACAGCCACAGTAGTCAAAACAGCCTGGTGTTGGTACAACAACAGGCACATAGACCAGTGGAACAGAATTGAGAACCCAGATATAAATCCACCCACATATGAGCAGCCGGTATTTGACAAAGGCCCAATGTCAGTTAATTGTGGAGAAGATAGTCTTTTTAACAAATGGTGCTGGCATAACTGGATATCCATTTGCAAAAAAATGAAACAGAACCCATACCTCACACCACGCACAAAAACTAACTCCAAGTGGATCAAAGACCTAAACATAAAGACTAAAACAATAAAGATCATGGAAGAAAAAATAGGGACAATGTTAGGAGCCCTAACACAAGGCATAAACAGAATACAAAATATTACCAAAAATGATGAAGAGAAACCAGATAACTGAGAGCTCCTAAAAATCAAACACCTATGCTCATCTAAAAACTTCACCAAAAGAGTAAAAAGACCACCTACAGATTGGGAAAGAATTTTCAGCTATGACATCTCCGACCAGTGCCTGATCTCTAAAATCTATATGATTCTGTTACAACTCAACCACAAAAAGACAAACAACCCAATCAAGAAGTGGGCAAAGGATATGAACACCCACTTCACTAAAGAAGATATTCAGGCAGCTAACAGATACATGAGAAAATGCTCTCGATCATTAGCCATTAGAGAAATGCAAATTAAAACTACGATGAGATTCCATCTCACTCCAACAAGGCTGGCATTAATCCAAAAAACACAAAATAATAAATGTTGGAGAGGCTGCGGAGAGATTGGAACTCTTATACACTGCTGGTGGGAATGTAAACAGGTACAACCACTTTGGAAATCTATCTGGCGTTTTCTTAAAAAGCCAGAAATAGAACTACCATACAACCCAGAAATCCCACTCCTCGGAATATACCCTAGAAAAATAAGAGCCTTCACACAAACAGATATATGCACACCCATGTTTATTGCAGCTCTGTTTACAATAGCAAAAAGCTGGCAGCAACCAAGGTGTCCATCAATGGATGAATGGTTAAATAAATTGTGGTATATTCACACAACAGAATACTACGCATCGATAAAGTACAGTGACGAATCTGTGAAACATTTCATAACATAGAGGAACCTGGAAGGCATTATGCTGAGTGAAATTAGTCAGAGGCAAAAGGACAAATATTGTATAAGACCGCTATTATAAGATCTTGAGAAATACTATAAACTGAGAAGAACACATACTTTTGTGGTTACGAGGGGGAAGGGAGGGGGGGTGGGAGAGGGTTATTTACTGATTAGTTAGTAGATAAGAACTACTTTAGGCGAAGGGAAGGACAATACTCAATACACGGAAGGTCAGCTCAACTGGACTGGACCAAAAGCAAAGAAGTTTCCGGGATAAACTGAATGCTTCAAAGGTTAGCGGAGCAAGGGTGGGGGTTTGGGGACTATGGCTTAAGGGGACTTCTAAGTCAATTGGCGTAATAAACTCTATTATGATAACATTCTGCATCCCACTTTGAAGTGTGGCGTCTGGGGTCTTAAATGCTAACAAGCAGCCATCTAAGATGCATCAATTGGTCTCAACCCGCCTGGATCAAAGGAGAATGAAGAACACCAAGGTCACACGATAACTATGAGCCCGAGACAGAAAGGGCCACATGAACTAGAGACTTACATCATCCTGAGACTAGAAGAACTAGATGGTGCCCGGCCACAACCGATGACTGCCCTGACAGGGAACACAACAGAGAACTCCTGAGGAGTAGGAGAACAGTGGGATGCAGACCCCAAATTCTCATAAAAAGACCAGACTTAATGGTCTGATTGAGGCTATAAGAATCCCTGTGGTCGTGGTCCCCAAACCTTCTGTTGGCCCAGGACAGGAACCATTCCCGAAGACTACTCATCAGACATGGAAGGGACTGGGCAATGGGCTGGTGAGAGATGCTGATGAAGAGTGAGCTACTTGTATCAGGTGGACACTTGAGACTGTATTGGCATCTACTGTCTCGAGGGGAGATGGGAGGGTATAGAGTGTTAGAAACTGGCAAAAGGGTCACGAGAGGAGAGACTGGAAGAAGGGAGCAGGTTGACTCATTAGGGGGAGAGTAAATGGGAGTATGTAGTAAGGTGTATATAAGCTTACACGTGACAGACTGACTTGATTTGTGAACTTTCACTTAAGGCACAATAAAAATTATTTTAAAAAAACCACTATACTCATATGCTTGCTCAATGTCGTTATCTTCTAATTGTGACTATCATACTTATTAAGCTGTGGATAATTGGAGAATTCTTACTAAAAAAAAGCAGTAAGAAAAGCACAGAACTAAAACATTAGCATTAATTTTATTATAAAAATAATTTAAGTCTGAAACTAAGTAAAAAATACAAGAATAAAAATGATTAATTATATTTTACATTAAACACTAAAATAGTCTTTTGTGATAAAGTGGTACAAATACATTTTAAACATAAAGCCTTTAAAATTAAACTTATTGAAAATTAGGCTCCCAAATAGATTTACATAAATCTGTAAATCAATGTACATCTAAATTTATAATGTACCTAAACATAATATGACAGATTTCAATTTTTTCATGGAATGTTCCATGTATTAAAGGAATTTAAAGTTTACTTTAGAAGAAATTGTCAATACTTTCTAAAATAGACCACAAAGTACCACAGGCATCCTTTTGATCCTCATGAGTATACTTTATTTGTCCTTGAAAAAAATATATCCAATGTACCTTTCAGAATGATTTATTAGGTGTTATTGTTATAGTGTTCAATATTGTTCAATACTGAACTACTCTACTGATTACCACTCTCCTCTCTGCTTTACTTCTATCATGTGCTTTTATTTACCTCCTGAGGCAAAACCATTTTAATTGGTTTAGAGAAGCTCGAACTCTCTTTTATCAATGACAGATTTCATCAAAATGGAGGTAGCCCAGCAGCTGTAGTCCCAGGGAAGAAAAACCATGATCCACTTTGGATTTCTAAGGTTTAAAACTTAGAAACCAACAGTAAAAGGGAAAAAAAAATCTTTGTAATCTAAGAATTTTTTAAATGAGACTATAGACACACATGTATACACACATGCAGATGTGCATAAAGCTTAGATATCATTTTATAGAAATATTAATATGTATATAAAATATATTTGAATGCCTACAAAAATTTTGAAAATAGTAAAGCTAAATGGTTTATAAATGTAACTTAGAGAAAGTAGATGAAACTACTTAGTGCTTCTCCTATTTTGTTTTATTAATAGGCTGCTTGCCAAATTATCCACACATTAACTTTATGGAACACTGTAGTCAATTTTGAAATAATTTACAGTTATAGGAAATCCTGCTAACTACATAAACCTAGGCAAATGTTGCATTATTTTAATAGGTCCATAGTTCTTTAAGTATTCATTATTTATGAACAATAGCACAAGGAAAAATTGGCTTGTTGCCCAGAAATTGTATTTATTAGTAGACTTTGGTCCCATACAGATTTGACTATATCAAAAACTATAGTTAAACTGTGATTTGGACAGAGTCAAACATTAATTTTAATACACATGGGGGAAAAAAAAAACACTGATCACAGTGATAGCACCCACATTTGGCAGTCACTTTTGTCTTGTTTTCAAAGCAAGATTACAAGAATCATAAAACACTAGACACTGAGGGGCCAGTATAGATAGACCAAGTTCTCTAAACCAGTGCTTCCCATTAACTTCTAGCGAAATCGGTAAAATACAAATCCAGTGGGAGTTCTGCATATGGGAGATGTAATATGGGTTGTTTAAAGTGGATGATAGCTGAAATTCCTTCAGTAAATTCTCTCAGTCTAGGCCCGGTGAGAGAATTCCTTGAAGCTAAATTGTGCACTAATTTTTAATGCTCTTTCAGATGTGGATTTGATTTTTTTTTTTTAATCTCTCTTTCTATGTCAAGCTGAGCAAAAGCCCTTGAGAACCACAGAATTTGACCTTATTGTTTTCCTCTGTAAAGGCTTTTCCAGCACAGAAAGTCAATTCCAAAGACTAAAATCATCTAATATAATCCAGTTGTGTTACAAATGACACTGACTTATTTGTGAGTTGATGAAAGACATTATTCTTTTTTATAACCAAACATGTTGAGTAAGTGGAACTATAGGGTCTAGATGCCTCATTACATTGGATTAATAGATACTTTTTCTTAAAAACAGAACAAAAGAACTCCAAATGCATGCTCTGTCGGTAAATAAACCAGTCAAGGATCTACAGTGTACCTGCTCTGCTGTCAAGGGTGATTACATGGCTAAGGCAAGTTACGTTATGAAAGATACAGGCAAAATATAAGACACCGTTTGTGTTCATAAGCAGCAGGTAATCATTTGGATGAAAAACAAGACGAACATGTGAAACAACATCAAACAAAAAATATCGTATTACTTTGACTTCTAAATGTTATGATCCAAACCAGGGGTCAGCAAACTTTTTTCTGTAAATGACCAGATAGTAATTATTTTAGGGTTTGTGGGCCATATGGTCTCTGTTGCGACTACTCAACTCTGCCGTTGTAGCACAGAAGCCATGTTGTTGTTCCTGCAATCCTAAACGAATGGATGTGGCCATGTTCTGACCAAAGTTCATTGATAAAAACAGGCAATGTACTGCATTTAGTTCACCTCCATCACTTACTGACCCCAGGTCTATCTTGTAAGTTCTTTTTCATTGTCTTAGCTGCGTCTTTCAAAGAGCAAAAAAAAAAAAAAAAATTTTATTTTGATGAAGTCCATTTTATCATTTTTTTTCCTTTTCGAAATGTGATTTCTCTGCCCTCTTTTAAGAAAATGTTTCCTCACGATCTGTCTATATGCTACCTACAAGAGACACACCTTAGACTTAGAGACACAAACAAACTAAAACTCAAAGGATGGAAAAAAATATATCAAGCAAACAACAAGCAAAAAAGAAGAGGAGTAGCAATATTAATTTCTGACAAAATAGACTTTAAAGTTAAATCCACCACAAAGGATAAAGAAGGACGCTACATAATGATTAAAGGGACAATTAACCAGGAAGATATAACCATATTAAATATTTATGTACCCAATGACAGGGCTCCAAGATACATAAAACAAACTTTAACAGAACTGAAAAGTGAGATAGACACCTCCACAATTATAGTAGGAGACTTCAACACACCACTTTCGGAGAAGGACAGGACATCCAGTAAGAAGCTCAATAGAGACACGGAAGACCTAATTGCTACAATAAACCAACTTGACCTCATTGACTTATACAGAACACTCCACCCAACAGCAACCAAGTATACTTTTTTTTCTAGCGCACATGGAACATTCTCTAGAATAGACCACATATTAGGTCATAAAACAAACCTTTGCAGAACCCAAAACATCAAACTATTACAAAGCATCTTCTCAGACCATAAGGCCATAAAAGTGGAAGTTAATAACAGAAAAATTGGGGAAAAGAAATCAAATACTTGGAAACTGAACAATACCCTCCTGAAAAAAGACTGGGTTATAGAAGACATTAAGGAGGAAATAAAGAAATTCATAGAATGCAACGAGAATGAAAATACTTCCTATCAAAACCTCTGGGACACAGCAAAAGCAGTGCTCAGAGGTCAATTTATATCGATAAATGCACACATACAAAAAGAAGAAAGTGCCAAAATCAGAGAACTGTCTCTACAACTTGAACAAATAGAAAGTGAGCAACAAAAGAATCCATCAGGCACCAGAAGAAAACAATAAAAATTAGAGCAGAACTAAATGAATTAGAGAACAGGAAAACAATTGAAAGAATTAACAAAGACAAAAGCTGGTTCTTTGAAAAAATTAACAAAATTGATAAACCATTGGCCAGACTGACTAAAGAAATACAGGAAAGGAAACAAATAACCTGAATAAGAAACGAGATGGGCCACATCACAACAGATCTAACTGAAATTAAAAGAATCCTATCAGATTATTACAAAAAATTGTACTCTAACAAATTTGCAAACCTAGAAGAAATGGGTGAATTCCTAGAAAAACACTACCTACCTAAACTAACATAATCAGAAGTAGAACAACTAAATAGACCCATAACAAAAAAAGAGATTGAAATGGTAATCAAAAAAACTCCCAACAAAGGAAAGCCCTGGCCCGGACAGCTTCACTGCAGAGTTCTACCAAACTTTCAGAGAAGAGTTAACACCACCACTACTAAAGGTATTTCAAAGCATAGAAAATGATGGAATACTACCTAACTCATTCTATGAAGCTACCATATCCCTGATACCAAAACCAGGTAAAGACATCACAAAAAAAGAAAATTACAGACCTATATCCCTCATGAACATAGATGCAAAAATCCTCAACAAAATTCTAGCCAATAGAATTCAACAACATATCAGAAAAATAATCCACCATGACCAAGTGGGATTTATACCAGGTATGCAAGGCTGGTTTAATATTATAAAAACCTTAATGTAATCCACCATAAAAATAAAACAAAAGTAAAAAACCACATGATCTTATCAATTGATGCAGAAAAGGCATTTGACAAAGTCCAACACCTATTTATGATAAAAACTCTCAGCAAAACAGGAATTGAAGGAAAATTCCTCAACATAATAAAGGCCATCTATACAAAGCCAACAGCCAACATCACTCTAAATGGAGAGATCCTGAAAGCATTTCCCTTGAGAACAGGAACCAGACAAGGATGCCCTTTATCACCGCTCTTATTCAACGTTGTGCTAGAGGTCCTAGCCAGAGCAATTAGTCTAGACAAAGAAATAAGGGGCATCCGGATTGGCAAGGAGGAAGTAAAATTATCTCTATTTGCAGATGACATGATCTTATACACAGAAAACCCTAAGGAATCCTCCAGAAAACTACTGAAACTAACACAAGAGTTTGGCAGTCTCAGATTACAAGATAAACATACAAAAATCACTTGGATTCCTCTACATCAACAAAAAGAACATCGAAGAGGAAATCACCAAATCAATACCATTCACAGTAGCCCCCAAGAAGATAAAATACTTAGGAATAAATCTTACCAAGGATGTAAAAGACCTATACAAAGAAAACTACAAAGTACTACTACAAGAAGCTAAAAAGGACCTACTTAAGTGGAAAAACATACCTTGCTCATGGATAGGAAGACTTAACATAGTAAAAATGTCTATTCTACCAAAAGCCATCTATACATACAATGCACTTCCGATCCAAATTCCAATGATATTTTTTAAAGTGATGGAGAAACAAATCACCAACTTCATATGGAAGGGAAAGAAGCCTCAGATAAGTAAAGCATTACTGAAAAAGAAGAAGAAAGAGGGAGGCCTCACTGTACCTGATTTTAGAACATATTATACAGCCACAGTAGTCAAAACAGCCTGGTATTGGTACAACAACAGGCACATAGACCAATGGAACAGAATTGAGAACCCAGATATAAATCCATCCACATATGAGCAGCCGATATTTGACAAAGGCCCAGTGTCAGTTAATTGAGGAGAAGATAGTCTTTTTAACAAATGGTGCTGGCATAACTGGATATCCATTTGCAAAAAAATGAAACAGGACCCATACCTCACACCATGCACAAAAACTAACTCCAAGTGGATCAAAGACCTAAACATAAAGACTAAAATGATAAAGATCATGGAAGAAAAAATAGGGACAACGTTAGGAGCCCTAACACAAGGCATAAACAGAACATAAAATATTACCAAAAATGATGAAGAGAAACCAGATAACTGAGAGCTCCTAAAAATCAAACACCTATGCTCATCTAAAAACTTCACCAAAAGAGTAAAAAGACCACCTACAGATTGGGAAAGAATTTTCAGCTATGACATCTCTGACCAGTGCCTGATCTCTAAAATCTACATGATTCTGTTACAACTCAACCACAAAAAGACAAAGAACCCAATCAAGAAGTGGGCAAAGGATATGAACACCCACTTCACTAAAGAAGATATTCAGGCAGCTAACAGATACATGAGAAAATGCTCTCGATCATTAGCCATTAGAGAAATGCAAATTAAAACTATGATGAGATTCCATCTCACTCCAACAAGGCTGGCATTAATCCAAAAAACACAAAATAATAAATGTTGGAGAGGCTGCGGAGAGATTGGAACTCTTATACACTGCTGGTGGGAATGTAAAATGGTGCAACCACTTTGGAAATCTATCTGGCATTATCTTAAAAAGTTAGAAATAGAACTACCATACAACCCAGAAATCCCACTCCTCGGAATATACCCTAGAGAAATAAGAGCCTTCATACAAACAGATATATGCACACCCATGTTTATTGCAGCTCTGTTTACAATAGCAAAAAGCTAGCAGCAACCAAGGTGTCCATCAACGGATGAATGGTTAAATAAATTGTGGTATATTCACACAACAGAATACTACGCATCGATAAAGTACAGTGACGAATCTGTGAAACATTTCATAACATAGAGGAACCTGGAAGGCATTATGCTGAGTGAAATTAGTCAGAGGCAAAAGGACAAATATTGTATAAGACCACTATTATAAGATCTTGAGAAATAGTATAAACTGAGAAGAACACATACTTTTGTGGTTACGAGGCGGGGAGGGAGGGAAGGTGGGAGAGGGTTATTTACTGATTAGTTAGTAGATAAGAACTACTTTAGGTGAAGGGAAGGACAATACTCAATACACGGAAGGTCAGCTCAACTGGACTGGACCAAAAGCAAAGAAGTTTCCGGGATAAACTGAATGCTTCAAAGGTCAGCGGAACAAGCATGGGGGTTTGGGGACTATGGCTTAAGGGGACTTCTAAGTCAATTGGCAAAATAATACTATTATGAAAACATTCTGCATCCCACTTTGAAATGTGCCGTCTGGGGTCTTAAATGCTAACAAGCAGCCATCTAAGATGCATCAATTGGTCTCAACCCGCCTGGATCAAAGGAGAACGAAGAACACCAAGGTCACATGATAACTACGAGCCCAAGAGACAGAAAGGGCCACATGAACTAGAGACTTACATTATCCTGAGACCAGAAGAACTAGATGGTGCCGGGCCACAACCGATGACTGCCCTGACAGGGAACACAACAGAGAACCCCTGAGGTAGCAGGAGAATAGTGGGATGTAGACCCCAAATTCTCACAAAAAGACCAGACTTAATGGTCTGACTGAGACTAGAGGAATCCCAGCGGTCATGGTCCCCAAAGGTTCTGTTGGCCCAGGACAGGAACCATTCTCTAAGACAACTCATCAGACATGGAAGGGACTGGACGATGGGTTGGAGAGAGATGCTGATGAAGAGTGAGCTACTTGTAGCAGATGGACACTTAAGACTGTGTTGGCATCTCCTGTCTGGCAGGGAGATAGGAGGGTAGAGACAGTTAGAAACTGGCAAAATTGTCGTGAGAGGATAGACTGGAAGGAGGGAGCGGGCTGACTCATTAGGGGGAGAGTAAGTGGGGGGAGTATGGAGTAAGGTGTATATAAGCTTATATGTGACAGACTGACTTGATTTGTAAACGTTCACTTAAAGCTCAATAAAAATTATTAAAAAAAAAAAGAAAATGTTTCCTCATCAATGTCACAATGGAGTCCCATCACAAAGACTCATGAAACAGCTTCATGAGCTTTCCCCTGACCGATTTGGTGGCAATTTGAGCAGTGACAAGGGTAAGATGATGGGATTGTTATTAAAGGAAACATTAAATCAATAAAAATCTGTGAACCCAGAATAACATCACAAAAAGGGAAAACTGGGGAAAAAAATCATTGTTGCCATTTGAATTGGCTATTAAATCTTTTTTTTTTTTTTTTGGAAACTTGGAAACCAAAGGGAATAATTAAATACATACATCTCTGTCTTTTCAGTAACAGCTGTATTTCAGAGTAACCAATTAACCCCATTAATTAGGGAAAGCTCTACTTTAAGCAAGAATATCAGCTAATAATTATAGAAGGAAGAGTTAGAAAAAAAAATCATCATTTTACAATATCTCATGAAATTAAGCATTCAGACAAGGATTAGAAATTGATTTTAAAACCATTATATGAATGGTTTGTTGGAAAACGGACACATATATGGTGCCAAAGTACACAACGCGTATTATTTCTTAGTATTAGAAGGGAATTTTATCATACGGTGAAGGGATAAGGCTGCCATCTCCCTAAATTTGTTGTCAATTTTTCAACATCAATGACGATAGGACAACCAGATATGATGTGTTTTCTGATATAATACAGTGTGAAATACGGAACATTATTTGTGACTTATTCTATCTAAAAATGTTTAACTAGAATCTAATTAAGACTTCAGAACAAGAGTCCAGATTACAGAAAATAAAGGTTCTGAGCTATGAAGTAAATAGGTGAGGAAGTGAGGAAGAAATTAGACATTGTCTAAAAGGTAGAATATGCAACAAGACAACTGGGCAAGTTCCTGTGTCATGGAACTATTTTTGATCAAAAGAGACTTAAGAGACTTCACAACCGTATGCAATATATGGCCCTGGATTCAATAATGTTAGGAGAAAACAGCTGTAAAGGACGCTTGAGGAACAACTGGGGAAACTTAAATATGCATTGACAGATGGCACTAAGGAATTATTATTAATTTTAGGTATGATAACTTATTTATGCAGCAAAATGTTTTTACTTTTTAAAAATACATACTCATTTCTTGTGGATAGAACATCATAACACTTGTAATTCTCTTTAAAATATTTTAAAATAACAAGGGTTAAAAAATAATAATGAAGTCTTGGGGCTGACTACTCAGTGTTCCCCCATTCACACTGCTCTGTCCCATTCTCTAAAACATGCTGTCTTATTTTCTCCATAGCAGTTTGCATTAACTGGAAAGACTGTTTGTTTCTTTGTTTCCTATCTCTTTCCTCCAGAATGTAAGCTCTATCAGAACTAAGATCTTACCTGTCATATTCACCATTGTATTCTGATCCTTTAAAGAACACTTGATGCATAGTAGGTGCTCAGTAAACAGTGCTAATTTTTTAAAAGGTACACTTATACAAAATCATAAATAACATTTTATTTGTGAAAATTTTGTTTTGAAGATTTCCTCTGCTTAGTTAGAACTGTGGTTTGCTGTGATAATGTGTTGACAAAATTGGGAATGCAATGCTTTTTTTGTTGACATATGAATGGAGCTTACATTGTGTACTGTCAGTTAACAAACATAAGGGGAAAAAAGATGTAAAGATGTGGGGTTTTAATTCTGTGTTACTTGAAATCACACGTGAACAGTCTGCTGTGCACTGCTGGAACACATCTCTATGAAGTTCAAAAAGACGAGTGGTCTAGCACCTGTTTCTGAGCTATAACCTGTTTACACCTTTCATAATAAGATGAAACTCAATGTTTTCAGAAAGCCAGTACATGAGAGTTCTAAACATATCCTGTTGGAATTAAATCTTCAGTCCTAAAAATAAAGCTTGCTTTGCTCAGATGAAAGAAAATTAAAACATTTTATTTAAAAAAATGTGACACTGAAAATCGTAATCCAAAGTAACTGTACCAGTGTGAATAGGAACATCTTTTCTATCTACAGGAGGCATATATTATATTCAAGACCAGATTTAAATTTATAGACTAAAGAGACTTTTTGGCTCAAAAAAATATTTGTAACAGATGTTTGTCATACATAAGGAGATTTGATTCCAGACTAAGCTAATAAGGAGTAGGGTTTGACATGGCGAACTCTACCTTAAATGATATAGGTCACCCAGATAACTCCATCGGTTAACATGTATGATGGCAGCATGTCTACTACCTTACACTATATCTTCCTGCAATCAAACCATGGAGAATGAGGAGTAAGCATCACTAATACTGATATTGCAACAGAATAGAAGTGGCTCCAAGATCATGTCTTAACCAGTTTACCATTTCTTAACAACCAGAATTCTGCCTTTCTTCTAAGTTTAGTTGTCATTGAAAGGGAAGATGATAAGAGGCATGAAAATGCGTTCAGGGTAATATCTAATCAGTAATGTGAAGTGAAATCTATTTTTCCATATCTGCAAAGACATAGTAACTACATCTATTCAATAAATATCTAATGAGTGTTTACTACTTGCCACCACTATGCTGTGGGCTAACAATACAAAAAATAAAAGGAACGTAGTTCTCATCCTCAAAGGACATATTATAGTAGAAACTGCCGTATTCCCACAGTATTCCCCAAGAGAAGCTACATGGCCAGGGCAAAATATATCATATAGCTACACAGAAATTGATCCAAAGATTAAAGTTTTAATATTAGGGTTTTTCTTAAGAGACATAGAGTAAACAATTAAATAAATTTTTGTATCATCTAGAGCTTGATGAGACAATGTAAAAGAAAATATTTATTAAATTTTAAGTCATCAAAAATAATAACAGCAGTATCAGAGACACAAACCAATCTATTCATTGATGTTAGCATAATTTTCATTAAAAGTGAATAACTTCAAGAGAATACTATATACCTATCTGACTTGTGCAAATGCATAAATGCAAAATTAAGCAAGTAACTTATCAAGGTCAAAGAGAGTTTATTCCAGGAACGCGAGCAGAGCTCATTATAGTTTACTATATGTATTTAATCCTCTTATTTTTTATGGATGCCAAAAGATTTTTGAAAGAATTCGTCATCCAGTGTAGAAAGAAATTTCACCAACAGGATAAAGAGTATCAGAAATCAATAGCAATCCTCAGTAAAACAGTAGATGTATTCCCACCAATGTTTTCCTAAATACAAAAAAACACCTATCTTCTAGCTTTATGGCAAGTATCAAATAAATCAACACACATAAAGCACTTAAGTCACTTATAAAGGCACCTGATGCATGGTGAATACATTTTTTTTTTACATTTTTATTTAAAAGAGAAACAAAAATATTCAAACAAATGTCAATAATTATCAAAGGATTAGAGTCATTCAGGGCATTTTTCTAATAACAATGGTATTAAAGTGAAAATAAAAAACAAATAAGAGGACTTCCAAGATGATAGCAGCATCAGATAGTCTAAGATTTCAACCCTCCCACATCAAGACCAAGACAAACAACTTGAAATCTATGATCTTAATTCTGTAGGAACTTTGAAAAGTAAGTGGAGGGGGCGGAGCCAAGATGGCGGACTAGGCAGACGTTACCTCGGATCCCTCTTACAACAAAGACACGGAAAAACAAGTGAATCGATCACATACATAACAATCTACGAACCCTGAACAACAAACACGGATTTAGAGACGGAGAACGAACTAATACGGGGAAGCATCGATAGTTTCCAGAGCCTGGAGCCAGCGTACCAGTCAGGTACGACACAAGCACAGAGACCTGCTCCACCCCCCTGAACTAACCCCGGGAGGGGGACCAGCCGGTTCCACGGGCGGCGTGGGACGCAGCCGGTAGGAGAAGTCCCCGGGAGGCAGTGACTGATCTTGGAGCAGAAAGAGCAGCATCCGAGCCGGGGAACCGTCCCGCAGGGATTTGGACTGCTCGCAGGCGGCTTCATTAACATCTGAATAGCCTGAGCCAGAGGGAGAACTCTGATAGGGATCTGACTGCAGTTTTTTTTATAGCGGATTTTCTGGAAAAACTAGTTTCCCAGTGATGGCTCGGAGACAACAATCCATATCAAACCACTTAAAGAAGCAGACCGTGACAGCGTCTCCAACCCCCCAAACAAAAGAATCAAAATCTTTCCCAAATGAAGATACAATTTTGGAATTATCAGATACAGAATATAAAAAACTAATTTACAGAATGCTTAATGATATCACAAATGAAATTAGGATATCTGCAGAAAAAGCCAAGGAACACACTGATAAAACTGTTGAAGAACTCAAAAAGATTATTCAAGAACATACTGGAAAAATTAATAAGTTGCAAGAATCCATAGAGAGACAACATGTAGAAATCCAAAAGATTAACAATAAAATAACAGAATTAGACAACACACTAGGAAGTCAGAGGAGCAGACTCGAGCAATTAGAATGCAGACTGGGACATCTGGAGGACCAGGGAATCAACACCAACATAGCTGAAAAAAAATCAGATAAAAGAATTAAAAAAAATGAAGAAACCCTAAGAATTATGTGGGACTCTATCAAGAAGGATAACCTGCGGGTGATTGGAGTCCCAGAACAGGGAGGGGGGACAGAAAACACAGAGAAAATAGTTGAAGAACTTCTGACAGAAAACTTCCCTGACATCATGAAAGACGAAAGGATATCTATCCAAGATGCTCATCGAACCCCATTTAAGATTGATCCAAAAAGAAAAACACCAAGACATATTATCATCAAACTCACCAAAACCAAAGATAAACAGAAAATTTTAAAAGCAGCCAGGGAGAAAAGAAAGGTTTCCTTCAAGGGAGAATCAATAAGAATATGTTCTGACTACTCAGCAGAAACCCAGCAGGCAAGAAGGGAATGGGATGACATATACAGAACACTGAAGGAGAAAAACTGCCAACCAAGGATCATATATCCAGCAAAACTCTCTCTGAAATATGAAGGCGAAATTAAGATATTTACAGACAAACACAAGTTTAGAGAATTTGCAAAAACCAAATCAAAGCTACAAGAAATACTAAAGGATATTGTTTGGTCAGAGAACCAATAATATCAGATATCAGCACAACACAAGGTCACAAAACAGAACGTCCTGATATCAACTCAAATAGGGAAATCACAAAAACAAACAAATTAAGATTAATTAAAAAAAAAAATACACATAACAGGGAATTATGGAAGTCAATAGGTAAAAGATCACAATAATCAAAAAGAGGGACTAAACACAGGAGGCATTGAACTGCCATATGGAGAGTGATACAAGGCGATATAGAACAATACAAGTTAGGTTTTTACTTAGAAAAATAGGGGTATATAATGAGGTAACCACAAAAAGGCATAACAACTCTATAACTCAAGACAAAAACCAAGAAAAACGTAACGACTCAACTAACATAAAGTCAAACACTATGAAAATGAGGATCTCACAATTTACTAAGAAAAACGCCTCAGCACAAAAAAGTGTGTGGAAAAATGAAATTGTCAACAACACACATAAAAAGGCATCAAAATGACAGCACTAAAAACTTATTTATCTATAATTACCCTGAATGTAAATGGACTAAAGGCACCAATAAAGAGACAGAGAGTCACAGACTGGATAAAGAAACACGATCCATCTATATGCTGCCTACAAGAGACACACCTTAGACTTAGAGACACAAACAAACTAAAACTCAAAGGATGGAAAAAAGTATATCAAGCAAACAATAAGCAAAAAAGAAGAGGAGTAGCAATATTAATTTCTGACAAAATAGACTTTAGACTTAAATCCACCACAAAGGATAAAGAAGGACACTATATAATGATAAAAGGGACAATTGATCAGGAAGACATAACCATATTAAATATTTATGCACCCAATGACAGGGCTGCAAGATACATAAATCAAATTTTAACAGAACTGAAAAGCGAGATAGATACCTCCACAATTATAGTAGGAGACTTCAACACACCACTTTCGGAGAAGGACAGGACATCCAGTAAGAAGCTAAACAAAGACACGGAAGATCTAATTACAACAATCAACCAACTTGACCTCATTGACTTATACAGAACTCTCCACCCAACTGCTGCAAAATATACTTTTTTTTCTAGTGCACATGGAACATTCTCTAGAATAGACCACATATTAGGTCATAAAACAAACCTTTGCAGAGTCCAAAACATCGAAATATTACAAAGCATCTTCTCAGACCACAAGGCAATAAAACTAGAGATCAATAACAGAAAAACGAGGGAAAAGAAATCAAATACTTGGAAAATGAACAATACCCTCCTGAAAAAAGACTGGGTTATAGAAGACATCAAGGAGGGAATAAGGAAATTCATAGAAAGCAACGAGAATGAAAATACTTCCTATCAAAACCTCTGGGACACAGCAAAAGCAGTGCTCAGAGGCCAATTTATATCAATAAATGCACACATACAAAAAGAAGAAAGAGCCAAAATCAGAGAACTGTCCCTACAACTTGAACAAATAGAAAGTGAGCAACAAAAGAATCCATCAGGCTCCAGAAGAAAACAAATAATAAAAATTAGAGCTGAACTAAATGAATTAGAGAACAGAAAAACAATTGAAAGAATTAACAAAGCCAAAAGCTGGTTCTTTGAAAAAATTAACAAAATTGATAAACCATTGGCTAGACTGACTAAAGAAATACAGGAAAGGAAACAAATAACCCGAATAAGAAATGAGAAGGACCACATCACAACAGAACCAAATGAAATTAAAAGAATCATTTCAGATTATTATGAAAAATTGTACTCTAACAAATTTGAAAACCTAGAAGAAATGGATGAATTCCTGGAAAAACACTACCTACCTAAACTAACACATTCAGAAGTAGAACAACTAAATAGACCCATAACAAAAAAAGAGATTGAAACGGTAATCAAAAAACTCCCAACAAAAAAAAGTCCTGGCCCGGACGGCTTCACTGCAGAGTTCTACCAAATTTTCAGAGAAGAGTTAACACCACTACTACTAAAGGTATTCCAAAGCATAGAAAATGACGGAATACTACCCAACTCATTCTATGAAGCCACCATCTCCCTGATACCAAAACCAGGTAAAGACATTACAAAAAAAGAAAATTATAGACCTATATCCCTCATGAACATTGATGCAAAAATCCTCAACAAAATTCTAGCCAATAGAATCCAACGACACATCAAAAAAATAATTCACCCTGATCAAGTGGGATTTAGACCAGGTATGCAAGGCTGGTTTAATATCAGAAAAACCATTAATGTAATCCATCACATAAATAAAACAAAAGACAAAAACCACATGATCTTATCAATTGATGCAGAAAAGGCATTTGACAAAGTCCAACACCCATTCATGATAAAAACTCTTACCAAAATAGGAATTGAAGGAAAATTCCTCAACATAATAAAGGGCATCTATGCAAAGCCAACAGCCAATATCACTCTAAATGGAGAGAACCTGAAAGCATTTCCCTTGAGAACGGGAACCAGACAAGGATGCCCTTTATCACCACTCTTATTCAACATCGTGTTGGAAGTCTTAGCCAGGGCAATCAGGCTAGACAAAGAAATAAAAGGTATCTGGATTGGCAAGGAAGAAGTAAAGTTATCACTATTTGCAGATGACATGATTATATACACAGAAAACCCTAAGGAATCCTCCAGAAAACTACTGAAACTAATAGAAGAGTTTGGCAGAGTCTCAGGTTATAAAATAAACATACAAAAATCACTTGGATTCCTCTACATCAACAAAAAGAACACCGAAGAGGAAATAACCAAATCAATACCATTCACAGTAGCGCCCAAGAAGATAAGATACTTAGGAATAAATCTTACCAAGGATGTAAAAGACCTATACGAAGAAAACTACAAAGCTCTACTACAAGAAATTCAAAAGGACATACTTAAGTGGAAAAACATACCTTGCTCATGGATAGGAAGACTTAACATAGTAAAAATGTCTATTCTACCAAAAGCCATCTATACATTTAACGCACTTCCGATCCAAATTCCAATGTCATATTTTAAGGGGATAGAGAAACAAATCACCAATTTCATATGGAAGGGAAAGAAGCCCCGGATAAGCAAAGCACTACTGAAAAAGAAGAAGAAAGTGGGAGGCCTCACCTTACCTGACTTGAGAACCTATTATACAGCCACAGTAGTCAAAACAGCCTGGTATTGGTACAACAACAGACACATAGACCAATGGAACAGAATTGAGAACCCAGACATAGATCCATCCACGTATGAGCAGCTGATATTTGACAAAGGACCAGTGTCAATTAACTGGGGAAAAGACAGCCTTTTTAACAAATGGTGCTGGCATAACTGGATATCCATTTGCAAAAAAATGAAACAGGACCCATACCTCACACCATGCACAAAAACTAACTCCAAGTGGATCAAAGACCTAAACATAAAGACTAAAACGATAAAGATCATGGAAGAAAAAATTGGGACAACCCTAGGAGCCCTAATACAAGGTATAAACAGAATACAAAACATTACCAAAAATGATGAAGAGAAACCCGATAACTGGGAGCTCCTAAAAATCAAACACCTATGCTCATCTAAAGACTTCACCAAAAGAGTAAAAAGACCACCTACAGATTGGGAAAGAATTTTCAGCTATGACATCTCCGACCAGCGCCTGATCTCTAAAATCTACATGATTCTGTCAAAACTCAACCACAAAAAGACAAACAACCCAATCAAGAAGTGGGCAAAGGATATGAACACACATTTCTCTAAAGAAGATATTCAGGCAGCCAACAGATACATGAGAAAATGCTCTAGATCATTAGCCATTAGAGAAATGCAAATTAAAACTACGATGAGATTCCATCTCACACCAGCAAGGCTGGCATTAATCCAAAAAACACAAAATAATAAATGTTGGAGAGGCTGCGGAGAGATTGGAGCTCTCATACACTGCTGGTGGGAATGTAAAATGGTACAACCACTTTGGAAATCCATCTGGCGTTATCTTAAACAGTTAGAAATAGAACTACCATACAACCCAGAAACCCCACTCCTAGGAATATACCCTAGAGATACAAGAGCCTTCATACAAACAGATATATGCACACCCATGTTTATTGCAGCTCTGTTTACAATAGCAAAAAGTTGGAAGCAACCAAGGTGTCCATCAACGGATGAATGGTTAAATAAATTGTGGTATATTCACACAATGGAATACTACGCATCGATAAAGAACAGTGACCAATCTCTGAAACATTTCATAACATGGAGGAACCTGGAAGGCATTATGCTGAGCGAAATTAGTCAGAGGCAAAAGGACAAATATTGTATAAGACCACTATTATAAGATCTTGAGAAACAGTAAACCTGAGAAGAACACATACTTTTGTGGTTACGAGGGGGGGAGGGAGGGAGGGTGGGAGAGGGTTTTTTTATTGATTAATCAGTAGATAAGAACTGCTTTAGGTGAAGGGAAAGACAACACTCAATACATGGAAGGTCAGCTCAATTGGACTGGACCAAAAGCAAAGAAGTTTCCGGGATAAAATGAATGCTTCAAAGGTCAGCGGAGCAAGCGCGGGGGTCTGGGGAGCATGGTTTGCGGGGACTTCTAAGTCAATTGGCAAAATAATTCTATTATGAAATCATTCTGCATCCCACTTTGAAATGTGGCATCTGGGGTCTTAAATGCTAACAAGCAGCCATCTAAGATGCAGCAATTGGTCTCAACCCACCTGGAGCAAAGAAAAATGAAGAACACCAAGCCCACATGACAACTAAGAGCCCAAGAGACAGAAAGGGCCGCATGAACCAGAGACCTACATCATCCTGAGACCAGAAGAACTAGTTGGTGCCCGGCCACAATTGATGACTGCCCTGACAGGGAGCTCAGCAGAGGACCCCTGAGGGAGCAGGAGATCAGTGGGATGCAGACCCCAAATTCTCATAAGAAGACCAAACTTAATGGTCTGACTGAGACTGGAGGAATCCCGGCGGCCATGCTCCCCAGACCTTCAGTTGACACAGGACAGGAACCATCCCCGAAGACAACTCATCAGAAATGAAAGGGACTGGTCAGCGGGTGGGAGAGAGATGCTGATGAAGAGTGAGCTAATTATATCAGGTGGACACTTGAGATTGTGTTGGCAACTCTTGTCTGGAGGGGGGATGGGAGGATAGAGAGAGAGGGAAGCCGGCAAAATTGTCAAGAAAGGAGAGACTGAAAGGGGTGACTCAAGACGGGGAGAGTAAGTGGGAGTAGGGAGTGAGATGTATGTAAACTTATACGTGACAGACTGATTGGATTTGTAAATGTTCACTTGAAGCTTAATAAAAGTTATTATAAAAAAAAAAAAAAAGAACCCAAATCCTCTAAGAACAAACAACTCTGACCCCCTAACAACAAAAAACTCTGAACACCTAACAACAAGCAACACTAACCCCCTAACAACAAACAACCGTAACCCCCTAACAACAAACAACCCTAACCCCCTAAACAACGAACAACACTAACCCCCTAACCACCAACAGCACTAACCCAGTAAAAACAAAAAAAACTAACCACCTAACAACAACCAACATAAAAAAAAAAAAAAAAAAAAGTAAGTGGAGGATGGTAGCAATTAACTGCATCCTGAAATAAGAAAATGGTGGTCCTAAGTGGTAGAAAATCACATCATATGCATGTGAAAGCTGGACAATGAATAAGGAAGACCGAGGAAGAATTGATGCCTTTGAATTGTGGTGTTGGTGAAGAATATTGAATATACCATGGACTGCCAGAAGAATGAATAAATGTATTGGAAGAAGTACAACCAGAATGCTTCTTAGATGCAAGGATGGCAAGACTGCATCTTACATACTTTGGACATGTTGTCAGGAGGGATCAGTCTCTGGAGAAGGACATCATGCTTGGCAAAGTACAGGGTCAGCGGAAAAGAGGAAGACTCTCAATGAGGTGGATTGACACAGTGGCTGCAACAATGAGCTCAAGCATAACAACAATCGTAAGGATGGCGCAGGACCAGGCAGTGTTTCATTCTGTTGTGCGTAGGGTCGCTATGAGTCAGAACCGACTCAACCACACCTAACAACAACAACAACAAGTGGTAGAGAAACCACCTCTCCCTCTCCCAACAGCCAAGGCAGAGGCTCTAGGAAAGGCATAACACTACTCATGTTCTCAAAGAGGGAGCCCGGTCTCGGGCTCTGGAGTAAGTAGGACAGATTTTTCTAGTGGACTGTTCAGTGTGTCTGTTTTGATCTGTCTGGGAGCTGCCTGATGGACTGAAGTGGAGCTCACACAGAGAAAGGGAAGGAACATCAAGCAAAGACTTATGGCTGTGACTGCCTGAGATTCTTGCAGAAATTAGCACTTTTTATAGTACGATGTACACAAGGAAATTGAGAAAACTATGCACATGCTCAGAGCTAACACATTGTAATATTCAAATCCAACAAAATTCACAAGGCATACAAAGAGATAGGAAAGGATGGCCCATGCAAAAGCATAAGATGAAAAAAAAAAAAAAAGAAACCATCTTACGGAAGCCTGGATAACGCACAGAGTAGAAGACTTTCAAACAATATTAAACATGTTGTTGTTGTTAGGTGCTGTCGAGTCAATTCCAAATCATAGCAACCCTATGTACCACTGCCCAGTCCTGCACCATCCTCACAAGCATTGTTATGCTTGGGCCCATTGTTCCAGCCACTGTGTCAATCCATCTCGTTGAGGGTCTTCCCCTTTTCCACTGACCCTGTACTTTACCAGGCATGATGTCCTTCTCCAGGAACCGATCCCTCTGACAACATGGCCAAAGTATGTAAGGTGCAGTCTCTCCATCCTTGCTTCTAAGGAGCATTCTGGTTGTAGTTCTTCCAAGACATGTGATCAGGAACCGATGGTACTGAAGGAAGATTAAACATACTCACATTAAACAACAATATTAGCCATCATAAAAAGGAACCAAAGAGAAACACTGGTGATGAAAAAATATAACTGAAATGGAAAATTCAATGGGGTGATCAACAGCAGATTTGAGATGACAAAAAAAAAGATTGGTGAACTAGAGGATAAGGTAATTGAAATTATCGAATCTGAGTAGCAGAAAAAAAGAGGGGTCAAGAAAATTGAGTCAAACCTAATGAAATTATGGGACACCATAAAGCAGACAAACATATGCATTATAGGACTACCAGAAGGATAAAAGAAAGAGAAAGAATATATGAATAAATTATGGTAGAAAATTTTGCAACTGACATAAGACATGAATCTATAAATTCAAGGATCTCAAAAACTCCAGTAAGATAAACCCAAAGAGATCTACACCAAGACACTTTATAATCAACCTCTCAAAAAACGAAGAAAAAGAGAGAATCCTAAAAGCAGCAAAAGAGATACAAATCGTCACACGCAAAGGATACTCAATAAGATTAAATGCCAATTTCTCCTCAAAAATCTTGGAGCCCAAAAGGCAGTGGGATGACATATTTAAGGTGGTGATAAAATGTAACGGTCAAAGAAAAATTCTATATCCAGTAAAACCACTTTTCAAGAATGAGGGCAAAATTAAGACATTCCAAATAAACAAAAGCTGAAGGAGTTTGTGATGCCTAGACCTGACCTACAAGAAATGCTAAAGGGAATCCCTCAGATAGAACTAAGAAAATGCTACACAGTAACTTGACAGCAGATATGGAAAAGAAGGACCTCAGATAAATGTAATCTCATCGAAAAATATAAGGACTAGTTTTATGGAATTTTTGGTTGGTAACTAGCTGTTGGAAACCCTGGTGGCGTAGTGGTTAAGTGCTAACCAAAGGGTCGGCAGCTCGAATCCGCCAGGCGATCCTTGGAAACTCTATGGGGCAGTTCTACTCTGTCCCATAGGGTCGCTATGAGTCGGAATCGACAGCACTGGGTTTGGTTGGGTTGTTTTTAAACTAGCTGTTTGGAGTCCCTGGGTGGTGCAAACAGTTAACTGCTCAATTACTAGTTGAAAGGTCGGTAGTTCAAACCCACCCAGAGGCACCACCCAGAGGCACCTTGGAAGACAGGCCCGGCAATCTGCTTCCAAAAGGTAACAGATGTGAAAACTCTACGGAGCAGTTCTACTCTACACATGTGGGGTCACCATGAGCCAAAATCAACTTGACACCACCAACAACATCTCAAGTTAAGTCCCACATGCTTTATAATGACAAATGTGTAAAAAATAAGTATAAATTTATGTTATTATTAGGCACATGATATATAAAGATGTAGTATATGATAACAGGAAACTCTGGTGGTGTAGTGGTTAAGCGCTACGGCTGCTAACCAAAGGGTCAGCAGTTCAAATCTGCCAGGCACTCCTTGGAAACTCTATGGGGCAGTTCTACTCTGTCCTATAGGGTCACTACGAATCGGAATTGACTCGATAGCACTGGGTATGTGATAACGACTGCATAAACAGGTAATGGAGAGGGGTATAGAAATAGTTTTATTTTCTTGAAGTTACATTGGTATCAATTTAAACTAGGTTGTTACAAATTTAAGATGTTAAATATAATCCCCTTGGTAATCACAAAGGAAATATCTACAAAATATACACAAAAAGCAAGCAGCAAATTGGCAGAAGTAAATCTTTCCTTACAAGTAATTGCCTTAAATGTAAATGGGTTAAATGCTCTGTCATGGATTGTTGTGCCCCCCAAGTATGTGTCAACTTGGCAAGGCCATGATTCCCAGTATTGTGTGGTTATCCTCCATTTTGTGATCCTATGTGTTACCCTTGTGTGCTGTAAATCCTAACCTCTACAATATTAATGAGGCAGGATTAGAGGCAGTTATGTTAATGAGCAGAGCACAATCTACATGATTAGATTATATCTTGAGTCAGTCTCTTTTGAGATATAAAACAAAGAAGCAAGCAGAGAAGAGGGGGGCCTCCTACCACCAAGAAAGAAGCGCCAGAGCAGAGTGCATCCTTTGGACCCAGGGTCCCTACACTGAGAAACTCCTAGACCTAGGGGAAAACTGATGACAAGGGCCTTCCCCCAGAGCCAACAGAGAAAGAAAGCCTTCCCTGGGAGCTGGTGCCTTGAATCCAGGCTTCTGGACTTCTAAACGGAAAACCTGGTGCCATAGTGGTTAAGTACTACGGCTGCTAACCAAAAGGTCAACAGTTCGAATCCACCAGGTGCTCCTTCGAACCTCTATGGGGCAGTTCTACTCTGAACTATAGGGTCGTTGAGTCGTAATCGACTAGATGGCAACATGTACGGGCAGACTTCTAAACTGTGAGAGAATAAATTTCTGTTTGTTAAAGACACCCATTTGTGGTATTTCTGTTACAGCAGCACTAGATAAGGCACTCTCCAGTCAAAAGGCAAGAATTGCAGAATACATTTTTAAAAAAAGCTATGCTCCATCTATATGCTGTCTACAGAGGATACATTTAGACCCTGTCATGGACTGAATTGTGTCCCCCCCAAAATATCCGTCACCTTGGCTAGACCATGATTCCCAGTATTGTGATTGTCCACCATTTTGTTATCTGATGTGATTTTCCTATGTGCTATAAATCCTGTCTCTATGATACTAATGAGATGGGATTAACGGCAGTAATGTTGACGAGGCAGGACTCAATCTACAGATTAAGTTATGTCTTAAGCCAGTATCTTCTGAGAGATAAAAGAAAGAAGCAAGCAGAGAGACAGGGAGACCTCATCACCAAGAAAGCAGAGCTGGGAGCAGATCACTTTCTTTGGTCCTGGGGTTCCTGTGCCTGAGAAGTTCCTAGACTAGGGGGACCTTCCTCCAGACTTGACAGAGAGAGAAAGCCTTCCCCTGGAGGTGACACCCTAAATTTGGACTTCTAGTCTACTAGACTATGAGAGCATAAACTTCTGTTTGTTAAAGCTATCCACTTGTGGTATTTCTGCTAGATAACTGTCTTAGTCATCTACTGCTGCCATAACAGAAATACCACAAGTCATTGGGTTTAACAAAGAGATATTTATTTTCTCACAGTCTAGAAGGTTACAAGTCCAAATTCAGGGCGTTGGCTCCAGGGGAAGGCTTTCTCTCTGTGTGGGCTCTAGAGGAATGTCCTTGTCTTTAATCTTCTTCTGGTCGAGGAGCTTCTCAGATGCAGGGACCCCATGTCCAAAGGATGCACTCTGTTCCTGGTGCTGCTTTCTTGGTGGTATGAGGTCTCCACTCTCTGCTTGCTTCCCTTTCCTTTAATCTCTTGAGAGATAAGAGGTGGTGCAGGCCAGGCCACACCGCAGGGAAACTCCCTTTACCTTGAATCAGGGAGGTGACTTGAGTACGGGTGGAGTTACAATCTCATCCTGATCTTCTCAACGTAAAATTACAATCACAAAATGGAGGGCAACCACACAGTACTGGGAATCATGGCCTAACCAAGTTGATACACTCTTTTTTGGGGGGACATAATCCAATCCATGACAATAACTAAGACAGTCCCAAAGATTTGATTAGGTTGCAAGCAAGTGGATGGAAAAAAAATATCCCATGCAAATAGTAACCAAAAGAGAGCTAGGGTGGCTATACTAATATCGCACAAAATAGACGTTCAATCAAAATTTTTTACAAATTTGGAGAAAGAGAAGGGCATTATATAATAAAAGCATCAATTCATCAAGAAGATAAGACAATCATAAATATATATGAATCTGTATTAGTTATCTAGTGCCCTCCAAACTGTAGGTGTTGGCCACGCCTTCTAGTCCCTCACCCTGGGCTTCAGCTCTCTGCCTTCCAGGCCCACTGGAATGGTAACTCTGCTCCCTCTGCTTTAAAAACCAAACCAAACCCAGTGCCCTCGAGTCAATTCTGACTCATAGCGATCCTATAGGATCATAAATATATATGAATCTGTATTAGTTATCTAGTGCCCTCCAAACTGTAGGTGTTGGCCACGCCTTCTAGTCCCTCACCCTGGGCTTCAGCTCTCTGCCTTCCAGGCCCACTGGAATGGTAACTCTGCTCCCTCTGCTTTAAAAACCAAACCAAACCCAGTGCCCTCGAGTCAATTCTGACTCATAGCGATCCTATAGCGACCCTATAGGACAGAGCAGAACACCCCATAGAGTTTCCAAGGAGCACCTGGTGGATTCGAACTGCTGACCTTTTGGTTAGCAGCTGTAGCACTTAACCACTATGCCACCAGGGTTTCCCTCTCTTTAGGCAGCCCTGTTCTTCTAGTCCATTTGAGTGGTGACTCCACCTTTTCAGAATGAGGCAGCTCTGCTTCCTGTGTTCCTTGTTTGTCTCTTCAGCTTCTACTTCCTGGTTACTTGGCCTCCCAGCCCCTTGGGCCTCACCGCCCATATCTGCCCTGCTGGGGCAAGTGTTCCAAAGCTCTGTAGCTCCACCAATAAGTAGCTGGAGGCAGCCCACCCTGCCAGTAAACTTCTGCCAGAAGGCACTCAGTTCTTTTGTTCATGGGTCAGCAAGCCTAGCTGCATTGATAAGTGCTCAGAGGCACCCCACTCTGCCAGGAAGCCTCCTGCACAAAGACACTCAGCTCTCTTGCTGCATGGGTCAACTTCAATGCTGTCTCATGCTGGTCTCCTCGTTCTGCTGCTGCCAATTCTCTGATGCTGCTGGTTCTCTGAAAACTGCTTCTTACCGCCTGCGCCATGTCCAGTGTAAAAGCTCTCCTCATTTCCTCGGAGTCCTCAGCAGAATTGTCTTTGAAAGCCATAATTCCATCAAAAGAAGTAATAAAAGATTAAAAACATTAAAATAATGACCATCAGAAAAAAATGGAACTATATGGATGAATCTCAAGAATTTTATGCTGAATGAAAGAAGTCAGATACGAAAGAATAGATACTTTATGATTTCAGTGATATGACATTCTAGAACACTTACAATTACCTTTAGTGATAGAAATCCAGACAGTGATTGTTTCGGGGCAAGTGGAAACTTTCTGGGTGAAATTAAACTTCTATATCTTGAGTTTACACAGTCTAATATTTGTCAAAAGTCATTGAGGTAAACACTTGACCTCCGTGTATTTTACAGTTTGTAAATTATACCCTTGGAGTGACACCATGGTTAAGATTTCAGCTGCTAACCAAAAGGTCAGCAGTTGAAATCTACCAGCCATTCCTTGGAGACCCTATGAGGCAGTTCAACTCTCTCCTATAGTGTAGCTATGAGTCAAAATAGACTCCATGGTAATGAGTTTGGTTTTTTGGTGAAAGGTTAAATTACATACGTAAATGTACTGTAAAACAAGAAAAATAAACATAAAATAAAACAAAATCAGTATGTGTAAAAATGTCATACAGGAAACAGTCTTGAATCCCCTACACTAATATCAGTGGTTACCATTGGAAAATAATTTTGAAGGATGGGATCAAAGGGAATTTCACTTTACCTTGTAAACTTTATCGTTGACCTGTATGTGTCCAATTTACTTATTTATAGAAAGAGAATAATAGCCTTACCATAAGAACACTGCAAAAATACTTACAGTATGATGAGTAACCCTGCATGTCTCCACCTCTCAAACTCCTCTTTTTGTTTAATAATAGTAAAATATTCAAACAGTAAAGACACCTAAAACTGAGCCAAAAATTTTTCCAGTCTTTCATCTTGTCTCATTCCCTTCCTTCCTCCCCATCCTTTCCACCCCAGCTGACTTTATCATCATGAAAAAGTTTACAAAAAGAATCTCTGATTAACTCATCATACAGCCATCTGCAAAGTGGAGAAATGTTTTCTGTAAAGTTTTGACAGTGAATGTGCTGCAGAAGGGAAGTTTTTGGTTTTTTTGTTTTGTTTTTTTTCCAGGCTCCCCTAATGAACTCCAAGACAAACCCAAAGCCTTGGCTTTTTTTCACGGCTCTGAACCTTCTGCAGTGTTTCCCTGACCCAGGATCCCTGGCGCTATCATTCTTAAAAAAGGCCTTCACTCCTTCAGTAATTTTTTTAAAAAATGCCTCCTACAACTTTTCTTTTCTTCTTTCTTTCCTTCTTTTTTCCTCTCTCCTTCACTTCTCTTCCTCCTTTTCCTCCTCCTCCTTCTCCTCTCCCACTGTATCTTTGGCATCAGTATTTAAACTTGTTAAACTCGCCCACCTTTAAAACACAGTCATCCTTCAATCCCATATTTCTCTTCAGCTTTTACCCTACCTTTCACCCACTCTTCAGCATCAAATTTCCTGCGTTTTCTACACCCACTGTCTTGGCTTACTCACCTTTCATATACTCCTCAATCTCTAATATCTGCTCCCACAATTCCATTGAGAATGTTCTTGCCAGGATATTAGCATCATTATTCACAGATCTAATGGAGATTTTCAGTCCTTGTCGCACATGACCTCTGAATAGAAGGCGATACTGTTGAACTCTGCTTCTTTCTAGAAACTTCCACCTATCCAATCTTCCAACACATCTCTTTGTTTGCGTGCTACTTTGCCCATCTGTTCCTTTTAGGTCTTCTTCCCTTGATTGTCCTTCTTGACTTAACCCTAACATTTTGCTTTTCAATCCATTTGTTCCAGTTACCATCTCCTTGACTCAGAAATTTCAAGTCCCAGACCAGAGCTTGCTCATGAGCCTAATACCCACACAGCAACTACCTTTGGGATATCTCAGATTGATGATCCAGAGGCCCTTCAAACTCAATGTGTATAAAATTGAACTACCACTCCCTCTTCCCAACATGCTATTCTTCCTGGGTTCCTAATGCAATGGCTCCACCAACCAAGCTATTGATTAAGCCAGAAATTGGACAGCATCTTTAAAGCCTTCCATTCCTCATCCCCCAGTGCCCCTTCCAACCCCGTTCAAATAATCACCAAATGTTTTTGGTTCTATGTCTTAATGTCTCTCAAAAATCAGTTAGCTCATCTCAGTTCCCACTGCCACTTCCCTTTAGGCCACCATCATCTTTCACAACATCCTCAAATCTGTCTTACTGCCTCCATTCTTAAATTTTCCAATCTACTCCCTATACTGCAACTGTAGTAAATTCTAAAAAGGCAAATCTGATCAGAGTATTCTTCTGCCTAAAATACATCCGTGGCTTCTCATTGCCCTCCGCCTTAAATTCAGACTTGCCCAAACTTTCATAGTTTGACACCGATCCTCCTCCAAACTCAACTTTCTCCTTCCGTTCTAGAAACCAATCCATGCAGAAATGCTTTTAATTCCATGAAAGAATGTTTTCCTCTCTTCTCGTGTTCCACAGCTGACTAAAACCTACTTGTTCTTCAGGTTTTGTGTGAAATAAGCCTCTTTCAGCAAGGCCTTCTTCATCCTCCCCCAGACCCAGGTGTTGCACTGCTCCTATTGCCCATATCACCCTTAGCTTTACCACCAGAGCAGCACTAACCCCACTGCATTATCAATGCCTGCTCGACCCTGAGCTTTGTGAAAACTGGGACCAGTGTTTCTCATTTACTGTGTTTTTCTCAGTATTTGTCAAAGTGCCTAGTATTGAGTAAAGCCTCAATAAACATTTTCCGATAAACACATAGTCACAAACACCTTAAGAATTAGATGATGCACTCATTAGTGCATTTAATGCTAAATAAATTGAAATGTATCAAGGCTAAGTAACTTACTCAAAGTCACATAAGTCAGCAGATCAGGTGGTACTCAATTCAATTTACCATGATACATAATAGCTAATACTTACATAACACTACTCGATACCAGGCGCTATTGTATGAGTGTTACATATGTTACATTTTAAGCCCCATTACAATCCTTTTCACAGGAATATTAACATCCTCATTTTACAAATAAGACAAGTGAGGCACAGAAAGTCTCAGTAACTTGCCTAGGCTCACACAACTTGTAAAGTGGTAAAGAGCTAAGATTCAAATGAAGTCAGTGGTCAGGCTGCAGAGCCCAAGTTATTAACCATGACCTCTAACTCAATGGAATAATATTAAGGGCTCAATCTTAGTGCTAAATGAGTACATTTATACTAAAGTGCCATCAGTTCACCCGGGACTGTGCCTTGACTCTGAGTCTTGTTCTCTTTGCAAAAGTCTTGTCTTAAATATTTTTATTTTGTTTTTTAAAACTATTTTATTAAAAGGTTAGACATTTCATTTTTTAAAAAATATATAGAAATATTTATGTACTAAAGCAAAGTGTGCTGTTACCTAAATCAGTTGCTATTTAGTGAAAACTAGTCAGTCCCGTTTTATACTACGGTGACCAAACTTCCTAAACGGTCAATACTTTCTCACTGCATAAGATTTTACTTAAATTTTATTGGTGAACTTCCTAGACATGCTAAATTAATCTTTCTCCAAAGCACTTCAGGTTTTTCTGCTTTAAATGTGGTGTATATGGAAATTCTGGGCCACAATATTTGTGATGATATATTGGTTAGGCTTCACCATTTTTGTACCCTGTTACAGTCAAGTGTCCTCTCTCGGTTGCTTTTTTTTTTTTTCCTGTTTGAAGGCTATTGGCATGTTTGTCAGAATATAAAACTATGTTTTCTTTTCTATGCATACATATTTCTTAAAGACATTTTGTTACTATGTCAGCATGCCAATTTCAGGTAAGCATATCAAACATACGCTTCATATCTGTGGTGTGATAAAATCAATGTGCATAAGATCTACTAGTCTCAAATTTATTTAGACATCAATATTCTTTTTAGCCTGATGAGTAAAAATTGTTATCTGCTTAAACCCAATACAGAGCATAAAAATAATTTTCACAGGGCTAAAGCAGCATTTACTCAAATTTAAATTGAAAAAAAAAATGTAATACAGCAAGCTGGTATGTAATACAGCATTTTAAAAATTGCATATTGCAGGTGCTACACAGTGAACCCTGGTAGAGAAAATCTCTCCACATTTTTAAAAAGACTGATGCAAGAGGAAAGCATTTTAGTGCATTAATTCTCTTATGGGATGAAATATCCCATTAGTGTAAATGTGATCCTGAACTCTATATAAAGACAGACCCAAGGTCAAAGGCAATGCAATCTGTGGTACAATTCACCCACATTCAGGATAATAGTGTACAACTGAATGCTTTCATGGGCTCATCTATTTCATGTCACCCAGTGCTGGATTATGGACTCCTTCCAGTTGCACCTAAAAAAAAGAGGACAAGGCAAGCACTGCTAAAGAGGGCATTTGTTTGCTGATTTTATGGCTTGCTGTCAGAAGTATAGCTATTCCACAGAGATAGTGGAGGAAATACCTTCATTTTCATAACCAGTGATTACTGTGCCTATACCTTCCGTTCGTCCTCCAGATCCTCTCTCCACCCTTCTGCATCCTGTCCCAGGAGGCCAAGATGTAAGGACCACAGCAGCAGGTTCTCCTGCCCTCTAGCTCGTTGTTGGGTTGGCCTCAGCAGAAGGGCAGAAGGAGAGAGGAGCGTGCAGGTGGCTTGGCTCAGGGTGACCATATACCTCAAGAGAAGGTTACAGCTCTCTTCAAAACACGTGATTTTCTTTTTAGAAGTTCCATACCCTTATCTCCACTCTTCCTTTTTGTCCTAGGGGTGGCAATATCCCTGCTGTTATTAGTCCCAAGGTACTGCACTGTCTCTTGGAACTTCTCTACATCCTAAACACCCCTTTTACATAGTTCCTTTATGGGACACACACACACACACTAAACAGTTGCTGTGGAGAGTCTTTCAATTCATGGCAACCCCAGCGTGTGCCAGAGTAGAACTGTGGTCTGCACAGTTTTCAATGGCTCATTTTTCTAAGTAGATCACCAGTCCTTTCTTCCGAGGCACCTCTGGGTGGACTTGAATCTACAACCTTTCAGTTAGCAGCCAAGCATATTAGAGGTTACCAGCTGAGCATGCTGGCCATTTGCACTTTAAAAAATGCCCCATGATTACCTAATTTGAATACGCTATCAGGTTCTAGTTGGGATCTTAATTGATAAAATTAATAACATAAAAAATGCTTCAAACTCCCATGTGTAGTTTTAGTTGATAAAATGAATAACATAAGAAAAAAGTGTTTTAAACTCCCAGACGTATTACAACAGCATCTGCAAGTTGTGTTCACGTTCTGTAAATCAGGACTGCATAACCTCCCTTTTGCTTGTAAAATAGTTATTAGCACTTTTAGTCTCCTAAAATAAATGAAAGAATTTACTAAATCCTTCCTTCATCTTTTAAAAAACCAAACCCATAGCTGCTGAGTCAATTCCAACTCATAGTGACCCTATAGGACAGAGTAGAACTGCCCCACATGGTTTCCAAGGAGCGCCTGGTGGATTTGAACTGCTGACCTTTCAATTAGCAGCTGTAGCTCTTAACCACTATGCCACCAGGGTTTCTTTATTTTTTATAAGACAGTACAAATGATTCCACGTAAACCCCTGACTTAAAGGGCTATTCTTCATTCTTTATTGAGCACCGATTATATATCAGGCATGCTGCTAAGTCCTGGGGATTCAAAGAATGGATAAAAAACAGTCTCTGCCTTTAAGGAGCTGGAACGCATAAACCAATGATTATAATGCCATGTGACAAGTATGATCACGAATAAAAGAAGCACTGTAACTCAGCCTGGGCATATAAGGGAAAGTTTCCTACAAAAAAAAAAAAAAGTTTCCTACAGGAAAGGAAAAAATTTTTTTAGAGATGGAAGAAACTCGAACATTTTTTATAGCCTGAGGAGAAGAAGTGAATTTCCAGAAGAGATCCCAGGGCATAGAGTTACAGGTAAGAACAAAATTAGGGTGTCAGAAGCTAATTATATATACATATTTTAAAATACTTTAATAGGAGATAATTTTTATTTACTTGGATGTTGCAGGGTAGAGTATTTTAAATTATTAAAATCAGTTCAAGCGCTACAATCCAGAAGGACTCTATCGCAACCTGAGGTTTCATTATCACTCAGCCATCTGTGACCAATAATCCCTATAGAATTGTTTCCAATTTATTCTCCAAAGTTAAATCTGTGATAGAAAAAAACTGACACCCTTTCAGTAGGTGAACATCTGGATTCATTTTGAACACGTAAGAACCAGATACCTGATATTTTAAATTTTTAATGACTGTAAGGAATAATGTGGAAATATATTATTCTACTATAATAAAGCAGGAAGAATTAATTAAATGTAATTAAAAGAATCCTTGAAGTGGTCGGAATCCCAAAAGGCCTACAAAATTGCAGAATACAGTTGTGCAGATTTCTTTGTCAAACAGCAGCCATGAAAAAAATGTTCAAGTTAGGCTTCATAGTCCCAACTTTTGTTCAAATGGAAAAATCAGTAATTTTTGAAAATTTTCTTGAAAATGCATTTCTGATTTGAATGTCCGAAACTTAGATAACAGGAATATTTTATGGTTGGAGAAGAGGTAGAGCAAACCTCATTCTCAGAGAGCAAATTGTGATTATATAAAAATCTTTCCTTACAGCCTCCCTCAGACCCTGGGAACCAGGAGAGCAAGAATTACCACAAGCGCTAGAGTGAATCTGTGAGTCGGAATCAATTGACACCAGTGGCTTCGGTTTGGTTTGGTAAGGGGGAATCTACTGCCGGCAGTCCTGAGTGCTGGGTAAATGTACCCAAACGTCTGTTTATTCCACTGGCCCTTTGTGCTTGCTCCCAATCCACGGTAGTTATCAGAGTATATGAATGTGCAGTTCCTAATGTTTAAACTCTCAACTGACTCAGTTGTTACCTGGACATTGTGTGGAGGAAGAGGGTCTATTTTCCCAGAGCAAAGTAGACCTCTGATGATGTCCCCCCATGGATGGTTATGACCTCTTACACACACAAGAGGGATGAGGATCAGAGTGGGAGAGGAGATAGGCCTCAACAAGAGACACCAGCTGAGACAGAAATAAATGGTCCGTGTGAAAAGGCAAATTCTGGGCCTTTAGTGCCTGAACACCCAGTAGACCAGCAAGGAGAGTTCAGAGGGTCACTTCTGCTGGACCTTATGATCAAGAACTGTGAACATCTCTTCCTTCCTCAGAATGTAATAGAATTATCTGCACATGTATCTTTGTATGAATTTCTGTATATTTTCTTGGTGAGAATTTCTAGAAAGGCCATTACTAAGTAAAGTGTGTGAACTTTGTAAAGTCTGTAATATATATATAACACCATAACCAAGATCATTTATAAAAAGGTTGTATTAATTTTTATTCCCATAAACAGTGTATAAGCACTGGGTTATGTATCTATATATATGTATTGTTTTAGCTAAGTTAATAGGTGAAGAATTGTATCTCATTGTTATTAAAATTGTATGTCTGTTGCTAATGAGATTCAAATGGCTTTGAATTTCAGTCACTCGTGATTTTGGGTGTGTGTGTGTGTGTGTGAATCACCACTGTTTTCTTAAATTGTATCAATATAACTTCATCTCCCTACATACTAACGAAGGAGGCATGGTGGCAAAAACAGATAAAAGCTTGGCTGCTAACCAAAAGGTTGGCATTCCGAACCCACCCAACTGCTCCGGGAGAGAAAGACCTGGCAATCGACTCCCATAAAGATAACCAGGAAAACCCTGTGGGACAGTCCTACTGTCTTACGTGGGATCACTGTAAAACGGTGTTGACTAAGGAGTCTGAATGAAAGACATACTAATGTCCCGTCACACTGAATATAATGAAATCTAGTCAGAAGGCTAGTCAATGTAAGACTTTCAGCTGTCAGAGGGAGGTTTTAGCAGAGGCTACTAGCAAGGGTAGCAAGTGCTCAGGAGCAATCTCTAAGTTTGCCCCCCCTTCCACCTCCCCACTCCCCAAGCACCCCCACCCCTACCCAACCTCGGCGGTGAAGGGGGAAGTGATTCGATGGCCAGCCTTCTAGACTAGGGAAAGGAGGGTGAGGCGCTGGCCGGTCTCGTCAATGGAGGTGAACTGTGATTTGCTAGCTGGCCTTTTGTCCTGGGGGAAAATGTCCCCCTTTAGCACTCCCTCCCTAGACCTCTGGGTTTTAGAGATTGTACAGTATGTACATGTTGATAAGGGAAAATTATGGAATTTTTTGTTCTATCTTTTCTGGGTTACTCAATCAAAAAGCTTAAGAAATTTGTGGAGAAGCATCTTAGATTTAAGTTTAGTTAACCAGCCTTATAGATATTGTAGATTAAGAATACAAAGGCTTTTTATTCAAGCTGGAAAGTACCTATACAAGATTTTCTTTCCTTTTCAAAGCCCAAGTATGGGAATAAACTCATTATTCTCAACAATGAGTAATACTTGTACCATCTTTTTATAATGTACATCTTGACTCAACATGTAATGCATCTTTAAAAATGATACATCTTTTTCTTGTAAGGGATCCATAATCATTTTGCAGGAGAATTTTCTTAACCACGTAATGCTTCTTAACAACTCAAAGAGATATTTTGAGGCTCTTAAATATCTTTCAAATGTTTCCTCCAATTTTTATTTTTAAATTCTTACATTTCTAATTAGCACAAAGTTCTTTCCTGCAACTACTATCTTTTTCAGAATGAATACAAATTCACCGTTAACACATGAATGCAACACTAATGTAGAGAATTTAAAAGCAGTTATTGCATTCAAAACAATAGTCCTTCATTCTATAACCACTTGGCCACATATTATATTTTGACGCTTTCATTTATGAGCAACCACTATGACTCGTGCACTGGGGTTACGAAAATGAAAAGACAAAAACTCTACGATCCAATTGTTTATGATTAGAGCTCTTCGATTTAGCAAATAAAAATACAGAATGCCCAGTCAAATATGAATCCCAGATAAACAATTTTTACTGGAAGTATGTCCCATATATTACATAGACCATGTTATTGTCAGCTGCCATCAAGTTGGCTCTGACTAATGGCAACCTTATATATATTGTGAATAATGCTTCAATGAACGTAGGTGTGCCTGTGTCTATTCCTGTCACTGCTCTTACGTCTTTAGGATATATATCTAGGAGTGGGCTTGTTGGCTTATAAGATATTTCCATTTCTAGCTTTTTGAGGAAGTGCCATACCATTTTCCATAGTGGCGACCTTATGTATAACAGGACAAAATGTTGTCCAGTCCCGTGCCATCTTCATGATGGTTGCTATACATAGAACATGCGTACGCTAAAAAAAAGTATTTGTCATGTAGCTGAAATTCAAATTTAATTGGGCAGCCTGTATTTTATCTGGAACCTCAACTTATGACCTAATAGAATAATAAAGCATTATTTCCTCTAATGAACATAAACATTTGTATTAAAGGCTATAAAACAAGAATTTATGCTATATGAGTTCAGCAGTTAGAATCCACCAGGCGCTCCTTGGAAACCCTATGTGGCAGTTCTACTCTGCCCTATAAGGTCGCCATGAGTTGGAATCAACTCAATGGCAGTGGGTCTGGCTTTTGGTTATAAAAGTTGAGAGGTGGGGGATCAGGGAAGGATTCATTAAAGAGCCATTTCTGAACTGAGTCTCAATTAACAAGTCTGATTTGGACAGATGATGACTACTGATGTTCCAGAAAAGGGGGGCAGCATGAGTAATGGTGGATGGGAAGGAAAGGGCCAAATAGATCGTGGAGATGTAGTCCATTTTGGCTGGCAAACTTCTTGTTGGAAAATATGTAACAAGAAATATCATAAACAATGTATGTGTAGAAGTCCCAAGTTATAAATGATGATGTAAATACATATAACTTTACATTTCTAGGATTTTAAATATAAATTCCAGGGTGTAGTGTACTACTACCACATAGGTTGGTAATGATTATTCCTGGCTGGGAAAAAAGACGGCTATTTATAGCAAGAGTTGTATCTCCCTCTAGTGGTTGAAAGGAGAAAGATTTTCAGTTGCTGTCAGATAAAATGGAATGGTTATTCTTAGCAGATGACTTTGGGAAACACTGCTTCAATATAAATAGTCATTGTGATGGTTAAGATTGTATGTCACCTTGGCTAGGCCATGATTCTAAGTCGTTATATGTAATCACTCTTGCGATGGGATCTGCTATGAGTAGCCAGTGAGTTGAAAGGGAGTTTCCTTGGGCATGTGGCCTGCATCCAAATATAAGCAGACGTTCTGGCTTTTTGCTCGTTCTGGATCCTACAGCTGCCACCTGTTCATCTGACTTTCTGTTCTTGGGACTTGAGCTATCAGCTTATCTGCTGATCTTGAGATTTGTCAATCTTCACAGTCTGTGAGTGGAAGCCCTGCTTTCCAACCTACCGACCTTGGGTTCGCCAGCCCCTGCCGCTACGTGCATCGGGAGAAGCCCCTATCCTGACACAGACTTGGGATGTTACAGCCTCTACAATCCCGTGAACCACTTCGTTGATATAAATCTCTCTATATATATATATTTATACGCTTTATTGGTTTTGCTTCTCTAGAGAAGCCAGCCTAAGACAGTCCCTAATAAACTAGAACTCTTAGCTGCTGGCTTATTGAACAGTTCATTGACTCCCTGTTATTCCCAATTAGTTGGAACCCCCTGTTTAACAAAAGAGAATCACTCCCTATTGTCCATTAGATCAACTCTAAACTCTCTCTGGCAGGAATTCAGTCTCTCCATCAGCTGCTCTTGTCTCACCTACTCAAACCCCATTCAAGGCCAGGATTCCAGCCAAGCTTCTCTCTCTGGTCCCCACTGTGCCCTGCATCTACCTGTTTTTGCTCATACTCCCTCTCCTACCCTTATCCCTGCAGAAAAAATTAACTTTTTCACTTCTTTCAAAGCCTAACTCAAGTTCCAGCATCTACCGTACTGACTCCTACAGGCTACCGTGATCTTAACACTCTTATTCCTTTCTGCTTTTCATGTTTTAGACTAGTTTTCCTACATGCTGTGTAGGAATTACTGGTTTCTTATTAATATATGGACCAATACATGTGTGCACTCCTAGTAGGCTAATAATTTGTCACATCTCTAATTCATACTCACTAAATATTACTTCAATTACTTCAACCTTTATGTAGAGGCTGGTATGGAAGGACACAATGGGAAAACTACAGAGCTTAGGCTCTCTACTGTTCCCAAAACATTCTCACCCCATCCCGTTCCATTCACACACAGTGCATACCCTTAGAAAATTTCTGATAATCTTCTAGGTAATGTTATTTTTCTCCTAATATTTAGTACATTCTATATCTTGAGGACTAAGGTGCACCTGACCAAGCAAGCCATGGTGTTTTTAATTGCCTCATATGCATGCGAAAGCTGGACAACGAATAAGGAAGACCGAAGAAGAATTGTGCTGTTGTGAAGAATATTGGATATACTGTGGACTGCCAGAAGAACGAACAAATCTGTCTTGGAAGAAGTACAACCAGAATGCCCTTTGGAAGCAAGGATCATGAGATTTTGTCTCACGTACTTTGGACATGTTATCAGGAGGGATCAGTCCCTGGAGAAGGACATCATGCTTGGTAAAGCAGAGGGTCATCGAAAAAGAGGAAGAAGCTCAGCGAAACGGATTGACACAGTGGCTGCAGCAATGGACTCAAGCATAACAACAATTCTAAGGATGGTGCAGGACAGGGCAGTGTTTTGTTCTGTTGTCCATAAGGTTGCCATCAGTCGGAACCAACTTGACGGCACCTAACAGCAACAACATAGATTGGTGACCATGCAGGTGCCTGACTTGCCTACCCCATGTTGTTGTTTTTGTTGCGTGCTATCGAGTTGATTGCAGTGCATAGTGACCCTAGAAGACAGAGTAGAACCGTCCCATAGGGTTTCCTAGGCTGTAATCTTTACAGAACAGATCTCCAGGTCTTTTTTCCCCTGCTGGTGGGTTTGTACTGCCCACCTTTCAGTTAGCAGCTGTTTTTGCTGTGCCACGAGGGCTCCTTCCTACCCCATGGTCAGCTCTATATATATTAGAAGTAGGTCTCAGCTCCCAAGTATAAGTGTTTAATGTCTAAATGATTTTTCTCTTTCTGTATATATCGTGAGACTTACCATGATTCAGTGTTCACTAATGCTGTTAATAAATAGTTGAGGAGATTACTGTCATCATGAGCAGTCATCTGCATACTGATCTCTAATATCTCTAGTCCAAAGATACTAAGGAGGTTATAAATTCAGAATTTTGATGATGTATTAGATTTCTCAGGCTTCTAGGTACAATTCTTTTAAAAAAAAAAAACTTCAATGAAGTATACCTTACTTAACATGAAGTCACTCTCACAATTCCAAATTTTAAAAATTCATTAATACTTCTATTTATGGCTATAAGACTGACAAGTTAACATGCAAACACCACCACTAAATAATTTGGAAATTCCAAATAAAAAATTAGTCATCTTGCTTTTAAATGCATTGAAGACAGAATAATAAAAAAAAAAACCCTATGAAACAGGGTATTATACAAAAAATACATAAAATTAAAAATACCAGGTATATTTGACAAATAAACAGAACTTCTTTAGAAAATAAATGTATTTGCCACAATACAGGGGAAGCCAGCACAATTTGTACAAGGCGAGGCCATGCAAGCTCCATAGACACATCCAAACTCCCTGAGGGACTGAATTACTGGGCTGAGGGCTGTGGGGACCATGGTCTCGCGGAGCATCTAGCTCAAATGATATAACATAGTTTATAAAGAAAATGTTCTACATTCTACTTTGGTAATGGCATCTGGGGTCTTAAAAGCTTGTGAACAGCCGTTTAAGATCCTCCATTGGTCTCGCCCCATCGGGAGCAAGGGAGAATGAAAAAAACTAAAGACACAAGAGAAAGATTAGTCCAAAGGACTAATGGACCACAACTACCACACCCTCCACCAGACTGTGTCCAATTCAACTAGTTGGTGTCTCGCTACCACCACTGACTGCTCTAACAGGGATCACAATAGAGGATCCCAGACAGAGCTGGAGAAAAATGTAGAACAAAATTCTAACTGACAGAAGCAGACCAGACTCACTGGCCTAACAGACACTGGAGAAACCCTGCGAGTATGGCCCTGGATGACATTTTAGCTCGATAGTGAACTCATTCTTGAGGTTCACCCTTCATCCAAAGATAAGACAGACCCATAAAACAAAATGAGACTAAAGGGGCACACCAGCCCAGGGGCAAGGACTATAAGGCAGGAGAGGACTGGAAAGCTGGTAACAGGGAACCCAAGGTCAAGAAGGGGAGTGTTGACATGTCATTGGGTTGGTAACCAATGTCACAAAACAATATGTGCACTGTTTAACAAGAAGCTAATTAGTTCTGTAAACCTTCGTCTAAAGTACAATAATTAAAAAAAAGAAAGAAAATAGATGTAATTGCTAGAACAGAAGCCCCACGAATATTCAAATGTTAAAGTTTGTATGTCCACAAGCATCAACTTGATATGGGATCACTCATTATCCATTCATTAAATAATAAATAAATAAACCAAAACAAAGCAGAGGAAAATTACACAGCTTATCTGATAAGATTGCACACTAGTTGTATTAGTTTTCTATCACTACAGAGTGGATTACTATGAAGTTAGTAGCTTAAAGCAACACCTGTTTATTATCCCACAGCCTGTAGGTCAGAAGTGTGGGTTCCTTGCCTAGGATTTCACAAGGCTGAAATGAAGGTGTTGGCCAGGCTGATCAGTTATCTGGAGAATCTAGAAGCATCCATTTCCAAGCTCGTTCAGGTTATTGGCAGAATTTAGTTCCTTGTCATTGCAGAACTGAGGTCCCCTGGTTGTCAGCTGGAGACTGCTTTCATCTCCTGGGGGCCACCTGCATTCCTTGGCACTTGGCTTCTCCCATATTCACAGCCAGCAAAGGCGCATCAAGTCTCCTTTTTGCCATATAACAATATAATCATGGGAGGGACATTTCATTATATTCACAGATTTCACCCACATTCAAAGGGGAGGGGATATGTTATTTAAAAAAAAAAATTGCCATTGAGCCAATTCCAACTCATGGAGGCCCCACATGTGTCAGAGTAGAACTGTGTTCTATAGGATTTTCAATGGCTGATTATTTGGAAGTAGATTGCCAGGGGACTTTCTTCCAAGGTACCTCTGGGTGGACTCAAACTGCTATCCTTTCATTTAACAGCTAAGCGACTTATCATTTGCACCACCCAGGGGCTCCATTTGCTACTTACTATTTATATGGGGAATTCTTCTTAGAATTTTGCCTACTACACATGTCAAGTATATTACTTAGTACTTAATGGTTTATTAAAAAGAGATTGAGTATATATTTATTAATTCAACAAACATTTATGGTACTCCAGCTATGTACCAAGTACTGTTCATACAAAGATTACTAAAACACGGTCCCTCCCTGCCTCAAGGAGATTGACTTACAAACATCTTCACTTTGATGAGTTCAATAACCAAGGATTCCAAATGTTACCAAAACCCTTGCTGTTGAGTTGATTCCAACTCATAGTGACCCTATAGGATAGAGTAGAACTGCCCTATATGGTTTCCAAGGAGAGTCTGGTGGATTTGAACTGCCAGCCTTTTGGTTAGCAGCCATGCTGTCAACCACTGCACCACCAAGGCTCATCTAAAAGGTACAGTGGTGGCATAAAGGAGGGAGAGATGCCATTATAAGAATCTTGATATAGGTTCCAGGTGGGTATTAGCATGAGATGATGAGATGGAGGGCCTTACATGTCACGCTAAGGAATTTTAACCTTATTCTATAGGTGAGATAGAGCCATTGGTAGTTATTAAGCAAAAGAATGATATGAGATTGGCATTTTAGAGATTTCTCCAACCACCTGGCACACAGATCCGAAATTGCCACTAGCAATAAATAGTACAATACCAGCTCAGCTACAACATATGCAAGACTGACTCACTATTATCATTACTGTATTTTGGAGAACTGAATTCCAAATACCTAGTGACCAAAAATGTTAGTGCAATTTTCGAAAGATCCTCATTTATAACTAGATTGTCACTTCGGCACTGGGAAAATCTGACTCAGCCTGGCATCTCCTCCATCAATAGTCCATGACAAATTTCTAACTTACCCTAATCTATTATGTCATACTTTCAAAATTCCATGACTTTCCCACCCACCCTCTGGCAAGCTTGCAAATACCCACCAAAAGGTTTTCTTTTATAGACTAGAATTAAAGCTTTGCAAGCATTTAAAAAAAAAAAAAAAAAACACATTTTATACCTGCTGTTGCTTCCTGAGAAAAGGTTACAGTAATCTCAAGTAAATTTTAATGAGTTAGACTTTTAGGTCTCAGAACTGATTTATGGGGGGAAGCATTTGAGATTTTGTAGTAAGTGCACGGCTGACATGAATTATCATGTAGGTGTACACCATTCCACGCACATAGTCTTCTTATTTTAAAGAGTAGCCAAGTTATAGAAACTGAATAATTTTTAAACGTCACTGTTGGATCTCTGTTAACTACAAGGAACTAAGTATTAGAAAATCAAATTCCTGTCTCCTACAAGTGACTCATCATTAAGTCACTTCTTATCAGTGAAATATATTGTTAAAAGAAAAAAAAAAAACGGAGAAAGGTCTATTTCCTGATTAAGGAGAAAAAAAAAAAAAAGGAGAGAAGAAATAAAAAATAAGTAACTCCCTTCCCATCAGTTTCTGTCCTTGCACTTCCACCCTGCTTCCCCTCATGGGGAGTCATGTGTAAGTTTCAAGGCTTGTGTAGGACTCATGAGATCCCATTTGAAATTTCAGCTCTTGTAGTCACTCGCTGGAGCCCTGGTGGTGTAGTGGTTAAGATCTTGGCTGCTAACCAATAAAGGCTGGCAGTTCAAACCCACCAGCCGCTCCTTGGAAACCCTGTGGGATAGTTCTACTCTGTTGTATGGAGTCGCTGTGAGTCGAAAGCAATTCATCGGCAATGGTTTTTTTTAGTCACTCCCCAGAAAGAAGTTTTCTGTCAAAATCCATGAGTTAGGGAAAGGGATGAGCCTGAAGAGTTCAAGGTTCCTGACAGGCAGAAACAGGTCAACATTTTCAAATAATCGGATAAGGAAAATCAAAAATCTAAATATTAGTAATAATTTAAAGTAGCATAATGTCATCTTCAGAAATTTATACTCCATAAGGGAATGGCAGCGTGAGGCGGGTTCCCCTGGTGGTGTGGTGGCTAAGTACTTGGCTCCTAACCAAGAGGTCAGCAGTTCAAACCCACCAGGCGCACCTTAGAAATTGGGGCCTATTGGGCATTTCTACTCTGTCCTATAGGGTTACCCGGGGTCAGAATCGACTCGATGGCATTTTTTTTTTTTTTTTTTTTTTACAGGAATGAGAAGTTATGGGAAGTTTTAGGCCTTCTAAAATTTAATTTCTAAAATATCTAAATATAAATGCGATTTTATTCAACCAAAAAATATTTTCTGAGCAGCTGCTATATTCTGGCATTATCCTAAAAAAAAATACAACAGTGAACAAGGCACCTCATCAGAGTCTATTTTAACCAGAGGGCGTAGAGAGTCCATTACCTGTCCAGTTTCCTTTCCAGCCTTCAAATACTATACCCTTCCCTCATGAGAAGCTTCAGGGACCTTCCCAAACAGACTTTATATCTTCCCCCTCTGAGAAATCAATTTTGTTTTTGCCTCTGTTAGAGCCCTTGCCCTATTCTTCTTCATATTCAAATTATTTCTGTAATTGTCCTTTGACTCTCTTTGTCATACTAACACAATTCACTACACCCTGCACCACTCCCCGACACACATCCCTTTAGGTACTGTAAGCCCCCTGAGGACAGAGACTCTGTTTCTTCTGCAGCCCCCAGCATAATTGTTAAGGAAATATTTATTGAATTGAAATGTGTCAGGTAATTACATTTAACTGTCTATAACTTAACTTTGATGACTTCTTGAAGATACCAAGAGCATGATTTGGGGAAATAGTAGAGCAGGCAAGTAGCTTCATGGAGCCGCATGGCACCTAGTCCTGTGATGGCACAGGGTAACAAAAGAATCTATCATTTTGCCTTTCCAAGGGTTAGAAAAATTGCCTACGAACTTGGAACCCATTGAACAGTACTAAAGAATGATGTATTATTTCCTAATACAATTTTAGAAAATGAGGCAGAGACTGGAGGAATGCCGAGAATATGGCCCCCCGGACACTCTTCTAACTCAGTACTGAAGTCACTCCTGAGGTTGACCTTTCAGCCAAGGATTAGCCAGGACCATAAAACGAAATGAGACTAAATTGACACACCAGCCCAGGGGCAAGGATGAGAAGGCAGGAGGGGACAAGAAGGCTGGTAATGGGGAACCCAAAGTCAGGAAGGGGAGAGTGTTGACATGTAGTGGGGTTGGTAACCAATGTCACAAAACAATATGTGTATTAATTGTTTCATGAAAAACAAATTTGCTCTGTAAACCATCTAAAGTACAAAAAAAAATTAGAAAATATTTTCTGCAATATGAGGATATCTTGCCCTTTTCTAAAAATAACTCCCAGAGTCAGTTAGCACCCACAAAGCAGGCTGGGCAAATTTCTGTAAGGCCCTGGCACAATTTCCCAGGTTGAAAAGTCAACCTCTCTGCTTAAAAAAAAAAAAATTAGATAATGTCTGCCTCTTTCTTTCTCCCTATACATATATGTATATATTTAAATCTTCATTTCAATATCAGACAAAATATTCTTCTTAATGGTCTCCAAACTGGAACTTTGAAGAATTAACAATAATAGTCCACAGGAATAAAATTCAATTCAGTTTACCAATAGTGTCCAAATTTACATACATTTGGCGCAAACTAGAACACGAATCCTTGGCTGGAGCTCTACTGTTACAGAGCTTCTACTCTTGCTGCCTAAAACTACGGGAGATGGTTTATGAGTGGTTTTCTTCATTGCATGAGGTATAAACATATTGAAAACAACAATTCCCACTCTGAACCATAATCCATTTTTCTAACACTCACTCCCTGAAACCAGGTAGAATCCTTGTTGCATCTGCAAACTTTTGAACAAGGTCCTATTTTAACTGTATACCCTTAATATTTATCATTATTCATATTGTGGAAGAAAATCAACCAGAACATTGTGTGTTGTTAACTTAAGCCTTGATTCAAGAATGCCAGGCAGGAGAAGGCTTCTAAGGAGTGTTCTGTCTTGGAAAAAAGGGAGATGGACTATTTTACAAGGCTCTAGCAGGAGGGGATCACCAAAGTGAGCAAGTGCTGAGAGTAGATGAATTGTTCTCGCAATTACCAGCCATTGTTTGGGCAACTTGATTTTATCAAGAGGGGTAGAGAGAACAGTTACAGGGTAAAGTCAAGTGAAAGAGAGGGTAGGGAGGAACAGCTAGAGGGGGCTGGGGGACAAAGACACATAAAAGCTATAGTGGAAAATTCTCAGGTCTCAAGTTCGTCAGCGTTTCTCACAATATTAATAAGTATGTTGAAAATAATGTCTAAAACAAATTAAGAAAATCGGTTTTTAATAACAAACAACAAAACTCCATGATAAGCGGGTAGCTTCTAGTTGAGTACATTATACAATTTCTAACAGTGGATTTTGTTAAACTCTTACCCAATTCCTACTGAGTAAAGGATATTAATTTTCGTCAACATTTTGCAAAGTGATGGATTTCCTTCTTGGTAGAAATCGATTTCATATAATGGTTACACTAGGTCTTTTTGTGATTTGAAAAAATATTAGCCTTTGTACATGATTTTTATAGGTTTCACTGTTTGGCAGTCATATAAACTACAGAAATAATGGTTATTTTATCCATTTGTATATTTTATTTGTTCATTTTTAAAACAAATACTTATTAAGCCACTAGTGTATGTAAGGTGTTTTGCTAAGGTACTACAGGCAGTTCCCAGGTTACAAACATCTAACTTATGTACAACCTGTAGTTATGAATCAACCCCTGTAAAGACTATTATATTGAAAATTTGAGGTACATACAACAGTTTGTAGTAACAAACAGGTGCTGCTTTGTGACACACTTCAAAACATTATTATAATTAATGCATTATTATGTTAAAGATGTTTTACTGTATCTGAAAGTGTTTCTTTAATGTTTTTAATGCATGTCAAGGTACACTATATACTATATCCTAAGACAAACATTTGACTGATATTAGATACAAACTGTACCTGTTTTGACTTACATACAAATTGATTTAAAGACAGATTTAGTGTCACGGATTGAATTGCGTCCCCCCAAAATACATGTTAACTTGGTTAGGCCATGATTCGCAGTATTATGTGATTTTCCTCCATTCTGTGATGTCATTTTCCTATGTGTTATAAATCCTAATTTTTGCCTTTGGTTAATGAAGCAAGATTAGATTATGTTAAAGAGGATTAGAGTGGGATGTAACACCCTTGCTCAGGTCACATCCCTGATCCAGCATAACGGGAGTTTCCCTGGGATGTGGCCTGTTGTTGTTGTTGTTATTAGGTGCCATCCAGTCGGTTCTGACTCATAGCGACCCTATGCACAACAGAAAGAAACACTGCCCAGTCCTGAGCTATCCTTACAATCGTTGTTATGCTTGAACTCATTGTTGCAGTCACTGTGTCAATCCACCTAGTTGAGGGTCTTCCTCTTTTCTGCTGACCCTGTACTCTGCCAAGCATGATGTCCTTCTTCAGGGACTGATCCCTCCTGACAACATGTCCAAAGTATGTAAGACACAGTCTCGCCATCCTTGCTTCTAAGGAGCATTCTTGTTGTACCTCTTCTAAGACAGATTTGTTCATTCTTTTGGCAGTCAATGGTATATTCAGTATTTTTCACCAATACCACAATTCAAAGGTGTCAATTCTTCTTCAGTCTTCCTTATTCGCTGTCCAGCTTTCACGTGCATATGATGCGATTGAAAATACCATGGCTTGGGTCAGGCACACCACCTTTTATCTCGCAAGAGATAAAAGTAAAGGCAAGTAAGCAGAGAGTAGAGGACTCATACCACCATGAAAGAAGCACCAGGAGCAGAGCACGTCCTTTGGGCCCTGGGCTCCTGGGAGGAGAAGCTCCTTGACCAGGGGAAGATTGATGACAAGGACCTTCCTCCAGAGCTAACAGAGAAAGCCTTCCCCTGAAGGTGACACCCTGAATTTGGACTTCTAGCCTACTAGACTGAGAGAATACACTTCTGTTTGTTAAAGCCATCCACCTGTGGTATTTCTGTTGCTGCAGCAGTAGATGACTAAGACACTTAGGAATAGAGCTTGTTCATAATTCAGGAACCGCCTATATAAAACGAAGTGTTTGGTTTGATTTGGAGGATTTCATCTGCTTAGGACAAAATGGACTTTTCAACAATATTATTGGGAATTGTTTGTGCAAGAGAAGTATCCAATGCTTATTTTCCATATCATGCATTTTAATTTATTTCTCGATTTCACAACTAATACATAGTTATAAAAAAAACTAGGAAAGCAGTTAAGAAAAATAAAATACCTTTTGAAATCATCCATAAACTCACCTAGTAAATAGTATTCAGCATTAAGGCTTTATTTTATATCTTTCTACATTTTTTCCATAAGTTAATTATAAGTGACAGGAAAAAAAATATATGACATCTGTAGTTTTGTACTAGTTCAGAATGATTTTGTGTCTGTCGGTTGACTTCTTTGGTCAGAGACGTAACTAAGTTATGTAAGGTAGGGCGCGTGCCCTGGGCTCTGCTTGAGGAAGGGTACTCTACTCATAAGTTTCTATTGGCCATCGAAGTTCCCATCGCCAGCTGTGAGAGATCATTCAGCAATTTCAAACTAATTGCCATAGGTGTTATTTTCCATAGATAAAAAAAAATAGGTCCCTGTTTATTGTGGAAAATGAGGTTGTAGGTGACGGAGAGATACAGGAGGAAGCAGCACTGGCTTAAAAGATTTACTTAGGAAAGGTCAGAGAAAGAGACTAAATCTGGAATCTGGGAGAAAGACAGGCCAGCCCTATGAAGACTGTAATGAAAGAAAGCTCAGGAAATTTGGAAAGAGAAAGGATAGAGATTTGAGTACAAGAGGATGTGTGTGTGTATGTGTGCGTGTGTGTGCGTGTGTGTGCGTGTGTGTGTGTAAAAGAGAGAGAGAGAACAGAAAAAAGTTTCAGAACTATGTGTCGAGTATGCTGAAAGTAAAATCTCCTTTGTCCATATCTCAGAGACTAATTTAAAGATTTAAATTGCTTTTCAAATTTTTGGAAGATGTCAGACTGCCATTTATTTGAATGGAGACCAGAAAGCAATTCAGCTGTATATGAATAATATACATACATATTTTCCTATGGTACCTGTGAGATGTCTGCCCAGTCATAATCATTCCCCTTTTTCTAGTAACAGAACCAATGCCCCAAACCTAATGTGCTCCTGACAGCCACATTCGTATGATACAATTCTATTCCTCTGACCACGGTTGATACACTGGGGTTTGTCGTTATTAGTTTCTGCGAAGTCTGCTCTGACTCACCGTGATCCCGTGTACAACAGAATGAAATGTTGCTCAGTCTCGTGCCACCTTCACAACCACTGGTATGCTCGAGTCCATGGTTGCAGCCACTGTGTATTTTGAGTGCCTTCCAACCGAGGAGGCTCATCTTCCAGCGCTATATCAGACAATACTCTTGCGATTCATAGGCTTTTCATTGGCTAACTATTGGAAATATATCACCAGGCCTTTCTTCCTAGTCTGTCTTAGTCTGGAAGCTCCACTGAAATCTGTCCACCGTGGGTGACCCCTGTTGGTATTTGAAATATCAGTGGTATAGCTTCCATCATTATAGTAATGCATAAGCCACCACAGTATGACAAACTGACAGACAGGTGGTGGACACTAGGAATAGATGTCATATACTCTGGGCCAATTCTTTTGAAGAGAAGGGAATTAGAACTTACTGAACACCAGGTAGTTTCTAGATATATAAAGCTGGAAACTCTGAGATAGACATATCCACCGCCTAGACGGAGGATGATGAAATAACAGCAGACACGCAGAGAGATGAGAGATAAGAATGCTCACAACTTTTCACTACGTAGCTTAGCTTTCCTTGAGAAGTGGCTTTTCTGGAGAAATAGCCTAAGGACCCTTGAGAAACCTCTTCATTTTTATAATAAATTCCCTCATTTTGCTTAGGCTAGCTCAAATTGGTTTCTTTCACTTTCAATCAGAGACACACACTCACATACACAGACACACACGCACACACTATTTGGTAACTTGCTTTTTGCAATTCAGTAATAATATACCAGGAATATTTTTTCCATATCAATAAAGAAAGCTTTACCTCATCTACACTAATTACTGCATAGTTCTGCATTGATAAATTTATCTGATCAATCTATTTTTGTACATTTTGAATATTTGTAATTTTTTCCTCTTACACATACATTTTTGCATACTTATTTGATAATTTCCTAAAGATAAATTTCAGGACGTACACATGCTGGCTGAAAGAGTAGCCACGTTTTTAAGAGTTCTGAGATACATTGAAGAACTTTTGTCTAGAAAATGTGTAACAATTCATAAACACTGGGTATAAACATTAAAATCATTGCCAGGAGGGGTGACAAGTATCTTGTTTTACTATCCAGTCCTTTGATAACTAGGGCAGTAGAATATTTTATTTGCATGTTGGTCATTTTATTTCTTTTTTACTGTGTTATATGTTTATATCCTTAACTTCTTTTTTAAGGATATACGCTTTTTCCTCATTAAGTTATAAAAGATCTTTTAAACATAAAATGTTGGCCCTTTTTTTAGCATGTTGTCTTAGTTGCTTAGTGCTGCTGTAACAGAAATACCACAAGTGGATGGCTTTAACGAATAGAAATTCATTTTCTCACAGTTTAGGAGGATAGAAGTGCAAATTCAGGGCACCAACCCTAAGGGAAGACTTTCTCTGTCTGCTCTGGGGGTAGGTCCGTGTCTCCTTTCACCTTCTATTACTTGGTTCCTTGGCGGTCTTCATGTGGTGTGGCATCTGTCTTTCCCCATCTATGCTTGCTTGATTCTGTTCCTAATCTGCTTTCTTTATATTTCAAAAGTAATTGGCTTAACTGCCACATGGAAATCATCAAGAAACGGAGAAACAGAAGCTGAAAAGAGACAAGGACCTTCCCCCAGAGCTAACAGAGAAAGAAAGCCTTCCTCTAGAGCTGGCACCTTGAATTCAGACTTCTGGTGTGCAGAATCTTGAGAAAATAAATTTCTCTTCGTTAAAAAAAAAAAAAAAAAACGATTGGCTTAAGACACGTGCTACAATGATATGGCCTCATTAACATAACAAAGAAAACCCTTTCCCAAATGGGACTACATCCACCAGGTATAGTAGTTAGGATTTACGACACATATTTTGGGGGGACACAATTCAATCCATAACGTGTGTATTAACATATTCCCCCCCTTTTTTTTGTTTGGTGCTTAACTTTACGCATGGTAGGTTTTTGGTTATATTACTTTAATTGTTCTGAATTTTAACATAACACTATTTACCTTCTGTGTTTCTGCCTTTGAGGATATGCTTAGAAAGTCCTCCCACATTCCAATATTATATAACCATTCAGTTGGTTCTCTTAGTTGTTCCTGGGAGATAATTCTATGATCATCTCTTTTCTATTAAAATTGTTTTTTCTTTCTTACTTCCTCTCTTCTTCCTTTCTTCTTTTTCTCTTTCCCTTCTCCCTTCCTTCCTTCTTTGTATCTTTCTTTTTTCTTTGTTTCATATCAACTATAATTTCCTGAAAAATAGTAAAAAATAGCATAGAAGTAGCCACGCTTTGTCTTGTTCCAGACTTGAATGAGAAAGAACCTAGTGTTTTTCTGTTCAATAAGATGTTTGCTATTGGATTCCAAAATCCACCATTTATATTAATAAAGTAACTTGCTATTCACACCTTTCTGAGCAGTCTTGTGAGGACTGGAAGTTGACCTTGCTTAAACGCCTTTTCAGCGTCTATAGAGATAATTTTTTTACCTTTGGCCTATTAATGTGAAAAATTATATTAATAAATCTCCTGATATTGAACCATCCTTAAAATCCTAAAATAAATCTAATTTTGTTGAGATTTATTGTTAGTTTAATATAGGCCCAAACTTCTTTAAAAAAAAAAACTTGCATATATTGAGCACCTGTCTAACATTGTTGCATAAGCTCATCGAATGGAATATTTCATTCATTTATGTTTATGCTTTCTTGCTTAACAATAAACACTGATTGCAAATTGCTAATATTCCCTGCAGTTTGCATTTTTTACTTTGGCCAAAAAGGTTTTTTTTTTAAGTACTTTTATAAATATCTGAATAGTTAATTTTTTGTTTACCTTTTGTTATTAATTTCTGTTTTATCGTTTTTGTGGTTAAAGAATGTGCCCTGTGCACTTTAAGCATTTACTGAGAAATAGACCTGGGGCCCTGTATTAATGTCCTAGCACTGCTTGTCTTAGTTTTCTAGTGCTGCCTTAACACTAGGGTACCTTTATAGCAGAGATTTATTTTCTCACAGTTCTAGAGGCTAAAGTCCAAATCAGGATCTCAGCCATATAGATTTCTTCCACAGGCCTCTCCTAGTCTGGTGGCTGCTGGCAGTCCTTGGTGTTGCTTTGTTGCTTGTAGACACATCGGCCTCTGTCATCACATGGAGTCTTCCCCTGTGTGTATAACTCTCCTTCTCTGCTTTCCCTTTTCATAAGGTACCACTCAGAAAGGATTAGATTTAGGACCCACCCTACTCCAGTATGAACTCATTAACATACAAAAGAAAAAACCCTTTGCAAACAGGGTCACATTCATAGGTACAGGGGTTAGGACATCAACGTATCTTTTGGGGGGACACAATTCAATCCATAACACTGTTGTAACAAAATACCACAAACTTGTGACTTAAAACAACAGAAATGTATTCTCTCACACATTTCGGAGGCTAGAAGTCTGAAAGCAAGGGGCTGGCAGTGTTATTTCCTCAATGCAGGGTTGTGCTTCGAGGGAAAATCTGTTCCATGCCTCTGCCTTAGCTTCTGGTGGCTGCCGGCAATCCTTGGCATTCCCTGGTTTGTAGACACATCATACTAATCTCTGCCTCTGTTGTTATATGGCGTTCTACCTGTTTGTGTCTCTGTGTCCAAATTTCCTTCTTCTTATAAAGAAACCAATTACGGAATTACGGCCCACCATAATCCAGTTATGACCTCATCTTAACTAATTGCATCTGCAATAACCTGATTTCCAAATAAAATCACATTCACAGGTAACAGAGGTTAGAACATGAACGTATCTTTCTTGGGGGCACAATTCAACCTGCAACAGGCTGAATATATCATTGGTTTTTTAATAAATGTTCTAAGGCACTATTAAAGGAAGTATAGTCATTTTAAGAAGCAAAACTTAATATATACATATTATCAGTATCTATGTAATTATAAAATTGATTTTTTTTAATATTAAATCAAAACCAAACCCACTGCCGTCTAGTTCATTCCGACTCATAGAGACCCTTTGGACATAGTAAAGCTGCCCCACAGGGTTTCCAAGGATCAGCTGGTGGATCCAAACTGCCAACCTTTTGGTTAGCAGCCAGAGCATTTAACCACTGTGCCACCAGGGCTCCTTTGTTATATTAATCACATCTATATTACTGTTTCACCTACATTTCCAGAAATATGGTGGACAGATATCTTGTAAAAGTCTCCAAATTGAAACTGCCTAGAAATGATAGATAACACAAAACAAACTTCTTTTAAATGAATGGCTGAGCTTCTAAGAAAGTAAGGGAGAAAAATGGGGTGGGGAGCATACAAGACAAGAACCAGAGATGTAGCTAAAGCTTACTAATCTGCCTTTTCATGAAACTTTTGGGGGACATAAAATAAGGCTGTATGCCTACCAAAAGAGGTGAAACTGAGACACCTGCCACCCACACTTTCTAAAGGTTGTAGGGCTTATAGAATAAGTAGAAGTAAAATGTATGACAATAACAGTGCAAAGGACGGGAGACCGGAAACGAAAGTACACAGCTGCAAAGTTAATACATATATGTGAAGTAGTGTAGGTGGACTGTGATAAGTTAAAAATACATATTCTACAGAAAACAGCAAATGCTAGCAAGGATGTAGGGAGATGAGAACACTTATCCACAGCTGGTGGGACTGTAAAATGGTACTATCACTTTGGTAAATGGTATGGTGCTTCCTCAAAAACTAGAAATAGAGCTACCTCATGATCTAGCAATCCGACTTCTAAGTATACACTGTGGAGATCTAATACTAAAGAAACAATCAAACATACATACATGTATGTTCATTGCAACACTATTCACAATAGCAAAAAGATGGAAACAATCTAAGTGCCCATCAATGGATGAATGGATAAACAAAATGTGGTACATACATACAATGGAATAATATGCAATCATAATGAATAATAATGAGTTCTCTAAATATATTACGATGTGGATGAATCTGGAGAACATTATGCCAAGTGAAATAAGCCAATCATAAAAGGACAAATACTGTATAATCTCACTATAATAAAAAGACAAGAATAAGTATACATGTTGAAGACAACAATCACTGGTGGTTAGCAGAAAAGGGGTGGCAGGAGGGGGACATCGTTCTCTCAATACTTGGTGGTGGTGGTGGTTTTAGGTGTGGTTGAGTCAGTTCCGACTCACAGGGACCCCTTGCGCAAAAGAACAAAACGTGGCCCGGTTGGGCACCATCCTCAAAATCGTCGCTTTGTTGGAGCCTATTATTGTAGCCACTGTGTCAATCTATCTCGTTGAGAAGAAAACAAAAAACCCATTGCTGGTGAGTCACTTCCGACTCATGGTGACCCTATAGGATCTTCCTCTTTTTTTGCTGACCCCTTTTTACCAAACATGATGTTCTTCTTCAAGGACTGGGCCCTCCTGACAATATGTCCAAAGTAAGCGAGACAAAGTCTTATTATTTTCACTTCTAAGGGGCATTCTGGCTGTACTTCTTACAAGATAGATTTGTTCATTTTTCTGGCAGTTCATGGTATATTCAATATTCTTTGCCACAACAACTAAAAAATAAGAGTGTGGTTACACATGTATGTATGCATGCATAAAGTATATAGGTATATCTATGTGTGCATATATGTGAGCATATATAGATGTATCTTTATGCAGGTGTATATATATGTAAGTATATGCATCTGTATATGTTCATATACACAGTAAAAGCACATTGGGGGCAAAAATACAGATACTTCTTAGACTTAATCAAATACCTCATGGAATTGGTTTATGGCGTCTGAAAATTAGGACCATAATCTCATGGAACAACAGTCAATTGGCAAAATATAGTGTGCAAATTTTATGTTCTACATCCTGTTTGGTGAGTAGCATCTGAGGCCATAAAAGCTTGCGAGCGGCCTTCTAAGATACAACTATTGGTCTCTATGTGTGCTGAGTAAAAGAGAAAGAAGGAAACTGAAGACTCAGAGAAGAAACTTGTCCACAGGACTAAGAGTCTACACGAACCATGATCTTATCTACCCAGAGACCAGAGGAACTAGATGGTGCCTAGTTAACACTACTGACTGTTCTGATCAGGAACAAAATAGATGGATCCTGATAGAATGGAGAAAAAAGTGGAACAGAACTCAAATTCTTAAAAAGTCCAGATTTACTGGCCTGGTTGAAACTGGAAGGCTCCCCAAGACTATGGCCCTGAAATATTCTTTAAACCTTGAACCAAAACTATTCCATGAGGTCATCTTTTAGTTAAATAAGAGATTGGTTCATAAAATACACAATATCCTGAGTACCATGCACCATTAAAAAATCATCTATATGAGACCAGTCAGCATTTACCCAAATGTAAAGACAAGAAAGCAAGGGGGCTGGGAAACTAGATTACTGGAAACAGAACAACTAGAACAGAAATAACAAGAACGTTGACACACTGTGAAAAATGTAAGCAATGTCACTGAACAAAATGTGTACAAATTGTTAAATGGAAACTTAATTTGCTATGTAAACTTTCACCAAAAACATAATAAAGTCTTTTAATTAAAAAAACAAGATATACATTGAAAATCTAGAATAATCACTAAAAGATAAAGCCAACAGTGGAGATAAAATGGAATTCTAAGAAATACTCATATAATCCAAAAGAAAGTAGGAAGAAAGGAAAAAAATAACAAAGAACAGATAGGAGAAATAGAACACAAATAGCAAGATGGTAGATTTAAAGCTCACCAAATTGATAATTCCATTAAATGTAATTAAGTGGACCCAGGGGACTTCCACTGAAACAGACATGGACTAGAACTCTGTTTATTACCTTGCCCAAATACATCCATACTCAGATGGAGTGTGGGGCAGAGATGGGGCACAATACCATTTTGGGTCCCTGGATATTAGCATCAACTTGAACCCCGTATCCAACAGCTTGCAAAAGATTTAAGTATTCCCCTTTTACCAGTGTAAATTTATCCAACAAAGAGGCCATAGGTCACTTTGTTGAAGAACTAACAGAATCACTATTTTATACACTTGCCATGGAACTGCACAGTCCTTCTGCATAGGGCTTGGCCTCTTCCTCAGTCAGTGGGTTCAGGATTTAAAACTGGCTTAGGCCTAGTCACTGGATAAGGGTTCATGATTTTCCATTGGATACTGTCTTAGTCGTCTAGTGCTGGTATAATAGAAATACCACAAGTGAATGGCTTTAACAAAGAGAAATTTAGTCTTTCACAGTCTAGTAGGTTAGAAGTCCAAATTTAGGGTGCTGGCACCAGATGAAGGCTTTCTCTCTCTGCCAGTTCTGGAGGAAGGTCCTTGTGATGCATCAGTCTTCCCTCGGTGTGGGAGCATCTCAGACCCAAGGACATGCTCTGTTCCTGGCACTGCTTTCTTGGTGGTATGAGGTCCCCCTGTCTCTCTGCTCACTTCTCATTTTTATATCTCAAAAGAGATTGGCTTAAGACACCATCTAATCTTGTAGATCTCATCAGTATAACTGCTACTAATCCATCATAGTGATAGGATTTACAACACACAGGGAAATCACATCAGATGACAAAATGGTAGACAATCACACAATACTGGGAATCATGACCTAATCAAATTGACAGATATTTTTGGGGGACACAATTCAATCCTGACAGGTAGCAACCTCATGTCTTCCGATTACATATATTAAGCAATACCTTTATTGGCTACTATTATGGACACAATGATGTACCATTCAGTCACCTTTAATGAAAGACTTGATGCTCCAGCTGCTGGGATTGCTGTTGAGGAAACAACCTTCAGCTGCTAGCACTTTTAGGTATTGCCTCATCTAATGACACCATACCTAATGGCATGCCCCTTCCCAGAGTGAACCACATCCAATGGCTGATTGATGTGGGAATATAAAAGCCTTGCATTTTGGCCCAACTCAGGGGAACTCTGAAGGACCATTTTGACACCACAGCTTCCCATACAGTCAGCCAAGACTGGTGCTAGGTCTACAACACAGCTGGACTTCCTCTGCTGAATCCTGCGTCCATGCTTCCCACAGGTATTGATTCCAAAGACACTCCCTAATAAACGTCCAGAACTCTAAACTCTGTTTCAGAGCCTGCTTCCCAGAGAATCAGCCTGCAACAATTGGTACCAGGAATAGTCTTTGAAAGCAGGACATAAGATGGGGTTTTAGAACTGGATCATTCACCACCAGTTAGCAGTGAGGACCACATCACTAGTGGTAGGTGGAGCACAGATAGTCCCAGAAACACGGTGGCACTCCAATCTTTGAAATGTTCACTGCTGGTTAAATGGGATGGTGCATCAATAGAAGAGAATGTGCTAGCTGGTGTGATGTACCAGCCTTTGAGAAATATGGGAGAAACATTAGTTACAAGGATAATAAAACTGTATGGGCATGGATAAACTGTATTAAACTCTGAGAAAAATAACAAGACGAGAGTGATTAAAGACCAACTGAACACTAAGTGTGAAAGCCAGATGACTTCCTTTATGGTATACCAAGCATTGTCAGAATTGACTCGACAGTATCGGCATCTTTGGTTTTATTAAGCATTGTATACTCGGCATACCTTAGCAGTAAATGCCAAGGACCATGTCCAGGAATTGTCAGTGTAACTGACCTCCCAGGAAAGTAGAACTCACAACAAAGGCAGGTCCCTCTACCAAGGTCAGAGCTCTGGTTAGGAAAGATCAGGTCTTGACACATAGAAAAGGGACATCTGGTTTGATGCCCCCCAAAATCTCAAATCCCAGATCCTCTCTGAGCCTTAGGTGCCTGCACAAGTGATCTGTCCCCATTAAGAGCTAGCATGCCCCCCCCTTGCTTGAAGACAATGCAGAAGTCCCTCCCCTGTAAGACATCATGTGCCCACCTTGGTGCTCCTTCAATCTTGCCACACATTATAATTGGTTTCTTATCATTGTGTGCATTTGACCACATCATTTAAACCTGAATGAAAGAATAACAAATGGTCCTTACTGAAAGAATAACAAATGGCATCGTAATTCATGAAGCATTTGTACTATTCTACCTACTGCCTTTTTCCTCTAAACTTCTTCATTTTTTTCTACTACAAAGTAACCATAGTTGTATTTAAAATTTAATCTTTTCAGTCTTCAGTGTGTACCAAAAACAGAGCACAGAATTAAGAAAGAGAGATCTGCTTTTAATCTGTGTCCCAGCACTAACTTTCAGTTTAACCTTTGGGAAACTTATTTTAATTGTGAAATGGAGATTGTTACAGAGTTGTGTAAAAAGAATTAATGAGACTAAATCTAAGAATAAATGTGAAAAAATGTTTGTGGACCATAGAAATGTTGGGTTATTTAATGAGTTACATGTTGAAACTTAACACTGAAGGAAAATGAAGTTCAGGGTATGTTCCCATTTTATTAATAAAGTAAAGTGTGTTCAGTGTATTCATAATTGCTTCATTTAACACATAGCCCCTAACTTGGATTTCAGGTCCCAAATGAATTATTTTTTGTTTTACCTTGAATTAAATTTGCCATCTGCTGCTCTCCTCATCTAGCTGATCCAAATGGCTCGAAATATGGCTATTTCATTTTCTTGATACTTGTGTTATCTGCAGTTTTAGTATTGCTAAAGAATCACATTGTTTTCAATGACTTTTTTTCAGACCATCCATATCAACAACACAGGACTAATTAGTTTAAAAGATCTAGCTGTTCTTGAAATCACTGAGGAAAATCATGAGAAGCCTCAAACTAATCTCTGTCAGCAACTTGTGCCAAATTCTTATTACCACCTTCTGTGATCGTGCTGTGACTTTGACAACCACCCTTGAGGAAAAAGCTTTGCCAGTTTACACAGTGAGTCGAAGGCATAGCTAGGAATGGGGTGGAGCCCCGAGTCATCCTTTATCCATTCTCATCCCAAACTGTCTCTGCATGACTTGGTACAACGTGAAAAAGATCTCCACAGTGATGTTATTTCTGGAAACTCTTAACAAGAAAAAGATATCTTGGCAGAACTATGACCAGTTTTATACTGAATAACATTTTCAAGGAAAGAAACACAAGTAAGCCTTGGGTATTATTTTGCTTTCCTTAGCACAACAAACTGGGGAGTTCTTTACAAATACATAGCTGTATTTTTAAAATTACAAAATGAAAACAAAATAACTTGTCATTACATTAAATAATAAAGCAGATATTGATTCTCTAGATGTCAGAATACATAGCTACCTATTATAAATATTACTTTTGGTTATTAATTGCTTTATGGGCAAAATAGCACATGTAAATCCTGTAATTTCTAGAAGTATACACTTATGAAATATCCAGCCAATTTTGTTCTGCAACTAATTCTTAGCCATATAAATGTATATATATATATATATATATTTCTTAAAAAGCCTCAAGTCAAAATTTGTTAGAGTACAAAAACAATGACTGAAGGCTCTGAAAAAGGTGAGATGCTCATAGGTACAACTACTCCAGAATGGTTTTTTCTTTTTCACAAACTTTGAAATTTAATACAATGGCACCACCTGTTGATGGAATAGCAGAATTAAAACTCTAAAATTATAAGCAACCCAATATCATAAATATTACCGGAATTATAAACAACACAAAGAACATAGATCGTTGACCACTGATTACATAACATATATCAGTGAGATTGTTAGATGGTAATCGATTTCATTACATCGATTGTGTCTTTCTGTGTAATAGCACAGCATTTCTTAAGGGATAATTACTTCATGGACCTAAGAAAATATATAACTAAGATTGGTTTTCTCACCTATATTTAAAAGTAAATTTTAGAAGAAAAATATTGATTTTTTCCCTGTAGAACATATATTCACATTGAGTTGAACATTAGGGTTCGGCAGAACAACTTTTAGACTTCATTTTCTGGAAATATGCTGACTTAGATAATGTCCAGTAAAAACAACCTTTATAACATGATAAAAATATTCTCAAAGGTATACTTATGCTTATAAGAAAGTAAGGAATGTCCCCATAGGTCAAACTGAAGAAAAAATTAACTGAATATATAGCTGTTCTGAGGAAAAGTATGTGTGTTGGGGGGTGGGGATTAGTCTCAGTGACCAAATTTCTTGGGTTTTATGGGATTAACTCCAAAGATAACAACTTGAATTTGTGCTGGGTCATTAGTTGAAACTGAGCCTTTCAAAGGGCTATATCCTTAGTGAAAATATAAAATAGAAAAAAAAAAATGCCCACCAACTTGGAAAGATGGCTGGGAATCTTCTCTGTCTTGAACTGGGATCTAGATGGACAAAAATAAAAAGTCAGGTTTGATAATTTGTGATAGTGGGATTTTCTTCAAGGACGCTTAAAGTTCTTAATTGCACTATATATATGGAATATATATGTATATGGAATGTTTCAGCTGAGAAAGTGAAATAAAATTGGTCTCTGGCTGTTAACATCATTGGAGTACCTGACTGAACCAAATTAAAACCTCTTTGGAGAGCACTTACTCAAACCAGACCATGTGGTCATACAGGATTGCTACAAATAAAGTTCCATTGAAGAGTTCATAATCCAAAATTACAAAGCTAACAGAAAGCATTTCATCATAAATGAGTCAGAAAACACTATCATAGAAGTTCAGGAAAACTTGGAAAACAACAAAGTGGAACTTATATAAATAAAAAATGTAATCATTGAGGTTGGTTAAAGGCATGCATGTAAGACAGAGGTAAGTAGAGAATTAATAAATGGGAGATTGATTTTCACATATAAAGAAATGAAAATATGAAAGAGAGGTTGGGGCATAGGAAATGGAATGACTAAGCCCAACGTATGTCTATTCATATCTTCAGGAGTGGACAATAAATAGGATTGAGAGAAAACATTAAAAATAAAATTGCTGAAATTTTTCCCAAATTGACGAAAGACAGGAAACTCCAAATTGACAATGCACAGCAAGCATCAAACAGGATAATTAAAAGCAAATCCACATCTAGACATCCCAGCGAAACAGTAGAAAACCAAAGACAAAGAAATGATACCAAGTGCAACAAAGAGACGAGACAGGCTTCCTAAAAAGAAATGACGATAGATAAATTGCAGACTTCTCGGAAGTAACTATAAACAGCAAATGACTGTAGAATATTATCTTTAAGGAATGAGAGAAAATAACTGTCATCTTCATTAATTTTATTTTTATTTAACAAACATTTACATAGTACATATTACGAGCCAACACTATATTTAAGGATGTTACAAATGTTACTCATTTAATTGACGTAATTTAATTCTCATATTAACCCCATAAGGTAGATACGATCTTAAATTTCCTCTTCACTGAAGAGAAAACTGAGAAACAGTGAAGAAAAGTAACATTCTCGAAGTCTCAGAGCTAGTAAAAATTTAGAATTAGGGACTTTTTACCCCACTAAATTATCACTTAAGAATAGTGACAATTTGTTTATAAACAAACAGATATTTAGTGACCACAAATAGCTTTTCATTAGGACTCAAAAAAGATGTCCTTCTGGAAGTAAAAAATTAATACCAAAGGAAGGAATGGTAAACAAACCAAGTGGTAACCATGTGAATAGATCTAAACAAACCTTTGCTATTAAAACACACACACACAATAATAAAAATGATGATTAATTTAGGGTTTATACAAACAAGGAGTAAGAAAATATTGAACACTACCACCATTTATCACAGGAAGGGGTGAAAAAAGTGTTCAAGGTCTTTGTATGGTTCAGGATTAGGATATGTATTGATTAACTTTAGATTTCAAGTCAAGTATACATATTCTTTAAAAATGTAAAATAAACAATAAAAGAAAGGAAATAGACTATATAACTTGCAAATAAGTAGCAAGATAAAAAGGGGTGGACCTCCTAAGACAGAACCATAAGCAGACTATGAAGAACAAGAATAAATTAAGAGATTCCAGATAAACAAAAACAGGTAGTTCATTATGACTAGACCTGCCCTATGAGAAATGCTAAAGAGTCTTTCAGATTGAAAGGAAAGGACATTAGCCAGTAACTTCAAGCCATGCCTAGAAAAAAAGATGTTAGGTAAAGCTAGTTTCAGAGGCAGACATAAGAGACAGTTTCATGGTATTTTTGGCAGGTAACTCTAGTTGTTATGTTCTACAAACGTCTTAGTTTTCTAGTGTTGCTATAACAGAAATACACAAGTGGACAGCTTTAACAAACTAAAATTTATTCCCTCAGCCTAGGAGGCTAGAAGTCCGAATTCAGAACCCCAGCTCCTAGGGAAGACTTTCTCTCTCTGTCATTTCTTGGGGAAGGTCCTTGTCATCAATCTTCCCCTGGTCTAGGAGCTTCTCAGTGCAGGGGCCTGAGGTCCAAATGACACGCTCTGCTTACAGCTCTGCTTTCTTGGTGGTATGAGGACCCTTTCCCCTTTGCTCCTTTCTCACTTTTATATCTCAAAAGAAGTTGATTAAAAATATAACCTAATCCTGCAGATTGTGTCCTACCTCATTAACATAATTGCCTCTATTCCTGTCTCATTAACGTCATAGAGGTTAAGATTTACAACACAAAGGATAATCACATTAGATTACAAAATGGACAGCCACAGAATACTGGGAATCACAGCCAAGCCAAGTTGATACACATTTTGGGGGGAGACAATTCAATCCAGAACAATGCTTAATAACATCAAATGCACAAAAATAAGTATAAATGTATGTTACTGGACACATAATGTATAAAGATTTAATTTTGTAATAACAACAACATATTTGGTTAAATATTAAATGATGCAAGAAGCATCAAGAGAAGATGGCAGGAGTACTCAGAGTCATGGTACCAAAAAGAGCTGGTCAACACTCAACCATTTCAGGAGGTAGCATGTGATCAAGAACCAATGGCAATAAAGGAAGAGGTCCAAGCTGCACAGAGGCATTGGTGAAATACAAGGCTCCAGGTATTGATGGAATACTAATTGAGATGTTGCACTGGAGGTGCTCACTCAGCTATGCCAAGAAATTTGAAAGACAGCTACCTGGCCAATTGACTGGAAGAGATCCATATTTGTACCCATTCAAAAGAAAGGTGATCCAACAGAATGCAGAAATTATTGAAAAATATCATTAATATCACACACAAGTAAAATTTTGCTAAAGATAATTCAAAGGCAGTTGCACCAGTACACTGACAGGGACCTACCAGAAATTCAAGCCAGATTGAGAAGAGGATGCAGAACAAGGGATATCATTGCTGATGTCAGACGGATCATGACTGAACGTAGAGATTACCAGAAAGATGTTTACCTGTGTTTTATTGCCTATGGGAAGGCATTCAACTGTGTGGATCATAACTAATTATGGACAACATTGTGAAGGATGGGAATTCCAGAACACTTAATTATGCTCATAAGGAATAACCTGTATATAGACCAAGAGGTAATCATTCAAACACCACGAGGGAATACTGAGTGGTTTAAAGTCAAGAAAGTTGTGTATCAGGGTTGTATACTTTCACCATACTTACTCAATATGTATGCTGAGCAACTAATCCAAGAAGCCGGACTATATGAAGAACACATCATCAGGATTAGAGTAAGACTCCTTAAAAACCTGAGTTATGCAGATAATACAATCTTGCATCTGAAAGTGAAGAGGACTTGAAGCACTTACTGATGATCAAAGACCACAGCCTTCCATATGGATTACACTTTAATATAAAGAAAACAAAAACCCTCACAACTGGTCCAGTTTTTCATGATAAACAGAGAAAATGCTGAAATTGTAAAGGATTTCATTTTATTTGGATTCACAATGAACACCCACAGAAGCAGTGGTCAAGAAATCAAATTGCACATTGCATTGGACAAATCTGCTGCAAAAAAAAAAAAGACCTCTTTAAAGTGTTAAAAAGAAAAGACGTCACTTTAAGGACTAAGACACACCTAACCCAAGCCATGGTGTTTTTGATCACCTCATATAAATGTGGAAGCTGGACAATAAATAAGGAAGACTGAAGAAGAATTGATGCCTTTGAAAAATGGTGTTGGTGACGAATATTAAATATACCATGGACTGCCAGAAGAACAGACTTCTGAAAGAAGTACAGCCAGAATACTCCTTAGAAGCACGGATTGCAAGACTTCATCTCCGATACTTTGGACATATTAACAGGAGGGACCAGTCGCTGGAGAAGGATATCATGCTTGGTAAAGTAGCAGATCAGCAAAAAAGTGGAAGACCTTCAACCAGATGGATTGACACAGTGGCAGCAACAATGGGTTCAAGCATAACAATGATTGTGAGGTTGGTGCTGGAGAGGGCAGGGTTTTGCTGTGTCAGAACAGACTCGATGGCACCTAACGACAACAAATTTGGGGTGGAGGGTAAAACGGCAGTATAGGAATAGTGGTTTTTTATGTTATTGAAGTTAAAGTGATAGCAATTCAAACTAGGTTGTTATGTTTGAATGTTAATGTAATCCCTTTGGTAATCACAAAGACAGTCATAAAAATATACACAAAAGGAAAGGAGAAGGAAATCAAAATGGAATTAAACACAAAAGAAGTCAATTTTGGCAAAAATAAGGGCAAAAAATAGTACGGCATGCATACATACAAATAGAAAATGGCAGAAGCAAGACCTTAAAAAAAAAAAAAAAGGACCTTACTTATCATTAATTACTTTAAATTTAAATAGATCAACTCCCCAAACATAAGGCAGAAATTGACAGAATGGATAAAAAAAAAAAAATCCATCTATATGCTATCTACAAGAGACACACCCTAGGCCCAAAGATACAATTTGGTTGAAAGTGAAAGGCTAGGGAAAAAAAAAAAAAGTTCCATGCAAATAGTAACCAAAAGAGAGCTGGGATGGCTATACTAATATCACACAAAACAGACTTTAAGTCAAAATTTGTTATGAGAGACAAATGATAAGAGGCAATTCATAAAGAATATATAACAGTTATGTACCTAACTTCACAGCCCCAAAATGTATGACGCAAACATTGAAAGAATTGAAAGGAGAAACAGACTGCTCACAAAAATAGTTACGGACTTCAATGCACCACTCTCAATACTGGACAGAAAGCCTAGAAAGAAGATTAGTAAGGGAATAAAAAAAAAAAAAAAAAGGGAATAGAGGACCTTAATGATACAATAAACCAATTATACTAATCAGGCATGTATAGAATAATTCATCCAACACCAGTATAATACACATTCTTCTCCAGTGAAAATGGATCATTCTTCCGGATAGACTATATACTTGGTCTCCAAACAAGTCTCAATAAATTTAAAAAGATTGAAATCACACAGTGTCTTCTTTGACTACAGTGGAATGAAACCAGAAATCAACAATGGAAGGAAAACTGGAAGTTACACAAATATGTGGAAATTAAAAAAAACACACACACACTTTAAACAAACAGTAGGCCAAAGAGAAGTCAGAAAATACTTGGAGATGACTAAAAATGATAACACAAAATACTGAAACATAAAGATGCAGCAAATGCTGTGATCAGAGGAAAATTTATAGTGGTAAACACCTGCATTAAAAAACAAAAAGATATCAAATTGATAATCTAACTTTACAACCTGAGGAATTAGAAGAGCAAACTAAATCCAAAGTTATCAGATGGAAGGAAATAACAAAACCAGAGTGGGCATAAATGAATTAAAGAATAGAAAAACTATACAGAGAATCAAGAAACCCAGAAGTTGGTTCTTTGAAGAAATTAATAAAACGGATAAATGTTTAGGCTGACAAAGAAAAGAGAGAAGAAGTAAATAACTAAAATCAGAAATGAAATAGGGACATTACTACCAACTCTACCCATATAAAAAGGATTATAAAAGAATACTATGATTAACAAATTGGATAATTTAGATGAAGAGGACAAATTCCTATAAATACATAAACTGTGTAAATTGATTGAAAAAGAAAAGAAAATCTCAACAGACCCATAGAAAGTTAAGAGTTTGAATCAGTAATCAAAAATCTTCCAACAAAGTAAAATCCAGGGCCAGACAGATTCACAGGCAAATTCTGCCAAACTTTCAAGGAATAGGGGATACTAATCATTCTCAAACTCTTCCCAAAAAAGGAAGTGGAGGGAGTGCCATTTGACTCATTCTGAGGCCAGCATTCTGAGGCCTGGTACCAAAGACACTACAAGAAAAGAAGAAAGGGGTGGGGGTGGGAGGGAACTACAGACCATTATCCCTTTTGAATGTTGTTGTTGTTGTGAGGTGCTGTCGAATCAGTTCCAACTCATAGCAACCCTATGCACAACAGAACAAAACACTGCCTGGTCCTGCACCATCCTTACAATCATTGTTATGCTTGAGCTCATCGTTGTAGCCACTGTGTCAATACACCTCATTGAAGGTCTTCCTCTTTCCCACTGACCCTGTTCTTTGCCAAGCATGATGTCCTTCTTCAGGAACTGATCCCACCTGACAACATGTCCAAAGTAGAGAAGACACAGTCTCACCATCCTTGCTTCTAAGGAGCATTCTGGTTGCACTTCTTCCAAGACAGATTTGTTCATTCTTTTGGTAATCCATGGTATATTCAATATTCTTCACCAACACCACAATTCAAAGGCGTCAATTCTTCTTTGGTCTTCCTTATTCATTGTCCAGCTTTCACGTGCATATGATGCAATTGAAAATACCATGGCATAGGTCAGGCACACCTTAGTCTTTAAGGTAACCTCTTCAAGGTAATGGAGATAAGATTGAAGTTGTCAAGGATTTCATTTTACTTGGATCCACAATCAAGAGCCATGGAAGCAGCGGTCAAGAAATCAAACAACACATTGCATTGGATAAATCTGCTGTAAAGGACCTCTTTAAAGTGTTAAAAAGCAAAGATGTTACCTCCCTTTTGAATATAGATGCAAAAACCCTCAGAAAAAAAATACTAGCTAATGGAAGCCAGTACCATGTTAAAAGAATTATACACCAGGACCAATAGGATTTATTCCAGGAATGCAAGGGTGGTTCAACATCAGAAAATCAATGATACACCACATTTACTTTAGTGACCCAAGTATCTTTTTTTTCCTTTTAAATTTTTTGTTGATAGTATGTGCTTTCAGTAATGGAGGGCATGCTGAATCATTGAGTGTGTCTGGATTTTTGGTAGGTAACATGATTTTTGTTTTATGCCTCATTCCACAAATAGTTCTCTCAGAATCCAGCGGTATATATGTGTACCCCTTGTGAACACAAATTCTGCCCCCTACAGAGTCCACAGATACCTATGTGTACCAAATAAAATTTTTCAGAATTCATGTTTTTCCTAGCAAAACTACAGTGATTAAATACTACCTCGTACAAAACCCTGTAAAAATGGTAATTTTCAACACACACCTGTTCTTCTCCCCCACTCCTCGACCCCCATTTCAAGCTGCTATATAGAGTCCTGCCTACCAGCAACACATACTATCAGTGAAACAGTGGATTCCCAATGAACCCCAGAGGTACAAAAAGTGGTAACTATATATGCCACCAGTCCTGAAAGCGTTAATAGAAAGAAGGAATAGCATCAACTTAGTTGATACAGAAAAGTCATTTGACAAAATCTGATACCCTTTCATGATAAGAACACTAATAGTAGAAGGGAAATTCCTCGTTATGATAAAGGCCATTTATGAAAAACCTACTGCGAACACCATACTCAATGAAGAAAGTCTAAAATTTTTCCCCTAAGATTAGGAATAAGACAAGGAAGTATTTTTTTTATCACTGTTATTAAACATTGTACTAGAAGGTCTAGCCAGAGCAATCAGAAAAGAAAAAGAAACAAAAGGTATCTAAATCAGAAGGGAAGAAGTAAAACTATCTTTATTCACAAATAACATAATCCTATGTAGAAAAAATTGTAAAGAATCCACAAGAAATCTACTAGAACTAATAAATGAATTCAGCAAAATGGCAGAGTACAAGGTCAAAACAAAAAAATCAGTCAGGTTTCCATACACCATCAATGAGTAATTTGAAAAGAAAGCTAAGAAAGCAATTCCATACATAACAGCGTCTAAAGAATAAAATACCTAGCAATAAACTTAGCCAGGGAGGGAAAAGACTTGTGTACTGAAAACTATAAAACAGTGCTGAAAGAAATTAAAGAAGACCTACGCGCATGTAAAGACGTCTGTGTTCATGAATTGGAAGATTTAATAGTATTGTTAACACGTCAATACTACCCAAAGTGATCTATAGATTAAATGCAAGCCCCATCAAAATTTCAGCAGCTATCTTTGCAGAAATAGAAAATACAACCCTTAAATTCACACGGAATTGCAAGGGGCCCCAAATAGCCAAAGCAATCTTGAAAAAGAACAAAACAGGGGGGCTCATGCTGCCCAATTTCAAAATGTTCTCTAAATCTACAGTAATGAAAACAGACTGGTACTGGTATAATAATAGACATATAGACCAATTGAATAGAATTGAGAGTGCTGAAATAAACTGATACATCTATGGTCAACTCATTTTCGACAAAAGTGCCATTTCTTCAAGAAATGGTGGTGGGACAACAGGATCTCCACCTCCAAAGGAGTAAAGTTGGACTCATGCCTCACACCATGTGTGAAAATTAACTCAAAATGTAACCTAAATATAAGAACCAAAATCATAAAACTAGAAGAAAGCAAAGGAGTAAAATGTTGAGATCTAGTTTTCGACAATGAATTCTTAGATGTGTCTCCAAAGGTTTGAGCAACAAAAAACAAAACAGATAAATTGGACTTCATCAAAATTAAAAACTTTTGTGCATCAAAGAACTTTATCAGGAAAGTGAAGAGCCAAGCTACAGAATAAAAAAAACAGAATAGGATAAAATATTAGGTAACGGTATATCTGATAAGAACTTAATATCCAGAATATATAAGGAACTTGCCCAACTCAAAAACAAAAAACAATCCAATTAAAAAATGTGCAAAGGACTGGAATAGATATTTCTCCAAAGAAGATATACAAATGGCCACTAAGCACAATAAGCATTAACCTTTAGGGAAATAAAAACCACAATGAGATACCACTTCACACTCAACAGAATGGCTATTATCAGAAAAAAAGGAAAAAAACAAGTATAGGCAACGATATGGAGACACTGGAACCCTCATCCATTGCTGGTAGGAACGTAAAATGGTGCAACCACCGTGGAAACTGTGGAAGTTCCTTAGAATGATCCAGCAATCCCATTCCTAGATATATACCCAAGAAAGTTGAAAGCAGGAATACAAACAGATACATGTACACCAGCGTTCATAGCAGCACTATTCACAATAGCTACAAATGTCCATCAACAGATGAATGGATAAACGAATTGTGGTATATACATGCAAAGGAATATTATTCAGTTATAAAGAGAAGTGAAGTTCTGACACATGCTATGATATGGATGAACCTTTTAAAAACACTATGCTGAGTGCAGTAAGTCAGATACAAAAGGAAAATACTGTATGATCCCGCTTATATGAAATATCTAGAATAGGTGAATATATAGAGACAAAAATTTATTAGGTTATAAAAGACTACAGCTTCCATCATGGTCACTCTTTTTCTCAGATCACTTACCCTGTGGGAAGTCAGCTGCCACATCATGAGCAGCCCTATGGAGAGGCACACATGGTGAGTAAGTGGAGCCTCCAGCCAACAGCCACATGACCTGAGTGGGCTTGGAAGTGGATCCTCCAGCCCCAGTCAAGCCTTAGATGACTGCATCTCTGGCTGTTACCTCGAATGTAGCCCCAGGGGAGACCCTGAACTGGAACCACCCAGCTAAGCCTCCCAGATTCCTGATCGGCACGAACTCTGAGATAATAAATATTTGTTTTGTTTGTTTGTTTGTTTTTTTAAGTCACTAAACATAAAAAAAATTTTTTTTTTAAAACATTAGAGTAATTTGTTATGCAGCTATAGACATCTAACACAAGGCAAAAAAAAAAAAATCTAATGAGGATCACTATTTACAGATAATGGAAACAATTTTCCAGGTAGATATAACAAACTTTGAACGTATTAAAAAAAAAAAAAAAATCCATTGCCGTTGAGTCAATTTGGACTCATAGCCACCCTCACCTAATATAAAATAGAGTAGTATATAAAGGAACAATTGACACAACAACAAGAAAAATATTGAAAAATCCACCTTAACAATAGTAAATTCAAAATTTTGTCTCTAAATGATTGATCAACTAGTTTTTTTTTTTTTTTTTAAATCTTAATGCTGTGGAGGGTTAAAACAACAAATCAATTTCTTTAATCTATTAGAAATATATAGAACCCTGTACCAAAAAACTAGAAGTAGACATTCTTTTCAATTACATATGAAATTTTTATGAAAACTCACCATGAACTAAGTCTAAAAGCAAGTCTCACCAAATACCAAAGTTTCAAGATTATAAGATCTATGCTCTTCAAGCAAAATACATTTAAATTATAAGTTAATAATAAATAGATAATCCTAAGAAATGTTTGGAAATTTAAAAAATCTACCTATAGGGTAGCTAGCTATGAGTCGGAATCGACTCAACAGTAACGGGTTTGCCTGTAAACAATTAATAGGCTAAGGAAAAAACTTGAATTGTAAAATATTTGAACTAAATGATGAAAATACTACATATCAACTTGTATGACTCTTAGACAGTAATTTGTAGCACCAAATGCTGTATTAGAAAGAACATAAGGTTGAAAAAAGAAGGAATTAACCATTCAACTCAAGAAGTTAGTAAAAGAACAACAGAATAAATATAATATGATCATTTTGCAACTCCTAATGAGATAATTGATTCAGGCAAGAATTTTCAATGGAAGCTGAACCATTCAATAAAAGATCGATGTCTAGTCTCAAAGCAGCTCCTACATTTTTGGGGTTTTTGTTACAGTAGCACCCCATTCCCAGTACCAAAACTGCTACATAACCAATTATTCCAAAACTTAGTGGCTAAGCTACTGAGGTTGTTTATATACAACCAAACCCCTCATGGGATTTGGTTCCTTGGTTTGGAAGTTTAGGGTCATGTTTTCCTGTGACATCCCAGTTAATTGGCCTTATATTGTGCTTTGTGTTTCTGTCCTACCTCCTGGTTCATTGCATAGTGCCTGGGGTCTTAAAAGCTTTCAAGCAGTCGTCCAAGAGGCAACAATTGGTCTGTATTCACCTGAAGCAACAGAGGAAGAGAGTCAGGAACAGGAGGAGGAAATGGAAAATGTGGCTAATTGCCTCCATGAACAACTGCCTCCTTTGTCATGAGACTAGAAGAAGTGGATAGTCCCTGGCTACCATAACTGAACATTTTAGTCAAAGATTCTATAGTGAAATCCTGATCAAGAGGAAGGAAATTCAGAAGAAATTTGAAATTCTAATGGAACCCAGACTTTCTGGAGCCACTGAGGCTAGAAAAAGCCCCAAAACTATTTTCCTGAGATAATCTTTAAATTTTAAACCAAAAATATCCCCTGAAGTCCTCTTTAACTTAAACAATAGTTTATCTTAATTAGTGAAAAACATCTGCCTTGAGCATTATGCTCTTTTAAGAACTATCTATATGGGATCAAATTGTCATCAGCAACTGAAAAGTTCAGATAAGGAAACTTAGGGGCCAGAAAGTTTATGTTAATGAAGGAGGACAATTCAGAAAAAGAGGGTGAGAATGGTTGCACAACTTGAAGGATGTAATCCATGTCACTGAATTGTACATGTAGAAATTGTTGAACTGGTGTACATCCTACTGCATCTATTACGAACAACAAAAAATAAACTATAAAAAATAAAACAAATCCTAGTACCTTAAAATAACAGTAAACATTTATTACCTTTTAGTTTCCATAGGTCAGGAATTTAGATGCAGCTTGGCTGAGCAGTTCTGGTTGAGGGTTTTTCCTGAAGTTTACTTAGATGTTGGCTGGAACTGCAGTGATCTGAAGCCTTGACTGAGGCTGGAGGATCTACTTCAAGATGACTCACTCGCATGGTTGTCAAGCCTTGTCTGTGGGAGGAAGGCTTCAGTTCTCTACATGAGCCTCTCTATGGGACAGTTTCACTGTGCTCACACCTAGTGGCTGGCTTCCCCCAGAATGAATGATCCAAAAGGCCAAGTAAAAATTACAATGCGTTTTATGACTTGTCTTCAGAAATCATACAATGCCTCTTCTATAATACCTTACTGGTCACATAGGTCAGCCCTAGGAGGCTGGCTACTACACACAATCTTAGCATTTGCCAGACTCTTTGCGTTTTGTTTTTTACTTACAAAGTAAGAGCAGGAAGTAGGAAAGGACAGGCGGGAGCCCGTGAAGCTTCTTCTTCCAACCAAGACAGAAAATCAAATACAATATTCCATCCTGGAGAGAATGGGAAAGATTCATGATACACTAAAAGACTTAAAGGATGCAGTGGTAAGGATCTCCATCACATCCACTCTAGTCTCTGCCAAACCTGGGTGGATAATGGCATATATCAGTGGATTACTGCAAACTTAGTCAAAGAGTAGCCCCTATTGCAGATGCTGTGTGGGCTATGGTATCTTTTACTGCAGCAGATTAATCCAACATTGGGTATGTGGAAACTGGCTATTGATGCAACAAATGTGTTTCTTCAATATCTGGAAGCAGGATCAGGGCAGTTCGTATTCACAAGGGATAGACAACAGCACACATTCACTGTCTTGCCCCAAGGTTGTATTAATTCTGCTGGTCTCTGTTACAACATAGTCCAAAGAGATCAGGACCATCTAGAAATTCCACAGGAAATCAGATTGGTGTAATATATTGATGATGTATTAGGTATTTATTGCTATACAACAAAGTATCCCAGAACTTAGTGACTTAAAATAATAAACACTTATTATCTCACACAGTTTTTATAGGCAGGAATTTGGGAACAACTGAGCTCAGTGGTTACAGCTCAGGGTCCCTGATGAGTTTATGGTCAAGGTGTTGGCCAGGACTGCAGTTATCTGAAGCCTTCAGTGGTGATGAAAGACCCACTTTCCTTTGGCTTACACACAAAGCTGTCAAGTGGGTGCCTATAGACCTCTCTATAGGGATACTTGAGTGTCCTCATAACATAGCAGCTGGTTTCCTCCAATAAAGTTGGCAGAAGCCACAGTATCTTTCATGACTTTGACTGGGAAGTCATAGTTCTATTCAACATGGGAGGGGAATACACAAGGTCAGGCATACCAAGAGGAGAAAATCACTGGGGTCATTCTTGGAGACTGGTACTACATATGATACCATGTGAATTGGACCTGATAAGTAAGAAGTAGCAAGTATTCTACATGCTTGGTAAGAAACCTGCTCCAGTGGATGGGAGATAAACTCTACAAAGATTCAAGGGCCTATCAAATCAGTGGTCTGGGCATCTCAAGACCAAGCTTCCAAAATAAAGAACAAGTTATCACTCTTTAAACTTTTTACCACTAAGAAAGAAGCACAATGCTTAGTAGCCTCCCTTACATTTCTAAGACAGTGTTTAACATGCTTGAGTATCACGTCTCATTTATCACATTATGCAGAAGTTTTAAGTAGAGCATGGAACAAGAAAATGCCTTGCTACACATTCGTGTTGCAGTAGCAGAAGCCCTGTCCCTTTCTGCATACAATCTTGCAGATCCCATTCTCAAGACATGTGAGAGAGAAAATGGTGAGTGTGTCCTCTGACAAGCCCCAACAGGAAAGTTGCAACACATACCAAATGCCAATTCTTCCCTTGTCTCCAACTTCAATACCCTCCTTGAAATTCTTCCAACAGTCCTTGCAAGTTTTCAAGTTGCCCTTGCACTTGCTATTTCCTCTGCTTGAACTACACTTTCATCATGTACCATGGCTCACTCTTTCATGTCTTTGCTTACTTGCCACTTTATTGTGAGTCAGGGAAGGACCCTATTTAAAAATTGCAATCCCCTGTCCACATGCAACATGCTATCTCCTTCCTTTGCTTTATTTTTCTCCATGCTTACTTGTTTATTGTATGTCTTTCACATTAGTATGTAAAGTCCATGAGAGTAAGGATATTTGTCAATTTTAAAATGGCTGTTTCCCTAATACAATAGAGCAGTGCTTATATGTGAATGCCAGATGCCAAATCCCAACTCTCTAATGATCATCTTCAATCTCAATGTATTGAAGATGCTAAACATTCATCATCTCTCATTTCCTGTTGTAGGCAAAACAATTTCCATCCTCCCTAAGATATCCACGTCTCAGTCCCAGGAAACAGTGAATATAACCTGTGTTAGGTTACATGGAAAAGAGGAATTAAAGTTGCACGTGGAATTAAGGTTGCTAATCACCTGATGTTGAAATAGGAAAATTATCCCAGAGTAGCTGGGTTGTTCCAATGTAATCACAAGCATCCTTAAAGATGGAAGAGGGAGAAGGAAAAGAAGGTCAGAGTGATGCAATTTTAGAAGGACTTGACTTGCCTTTGCTAGCTTTAAAGATGGAGAAAGGGTGTAATGAAGCAAGGAATGCAGGTTGCCTCCTGAAGTTGGAAAAAGCAACGAAATGAATCCTTTCTGAAACCTACAAAAGGAATGCAGCCTTGCTGATGCTTTGATTTTAGCCTGGTGAGACTCATGTCAGGGTTCTGACTTACAGGAGCTAAAAGATAATGGATTCGTGTTGTTAAGCTGCTAAATTTGAGGTAATTTGTTATAGCAGCTATAGAAAATGAATACGCTTCTCTATTTTTTCAGATCTGCCTATTCTCCTATGCCTTCTTTACACATAGGGATGCAGTTTTATACAGTGGTCATAGCTTCTCAACTCCAATTTTCATGTGGTGGCTTCAGAAAACGTTAGACTTCAAAAGTCAAACTCCTACTCACCTATTCTTATTTCCATACCTGGATTCGAGCAAGCCTACAGCTTTATTCTTCATTTGTGTTTCTGTTCTGTTTTTGGTCAATAGAGATGTTAATCTTTTTTTTTTACTTTTATATATTTATTTATTGTACTTTACATGAAGGTTTACAGAACGAACTAGCTTCTCGTTAAACAGTTAGTACACATATTGTTTTATGACACTGGTTAAAAACCCCCAGGCATGTCAACGCTCTCCCTTCTTGACCTTGGGTTCCTTATTACCAGATGTTATGGATTGAATTGTGTCCCAAAAAAATATCTGTCAATTTGGCTAGATCATGATTTCCAGTATTGTATGATTGTCCACCATTTTGTCATCTGATGTGATTTCCGTGTGTTTTGTAAATCCTATCACTATGATGTAATAAGATGGATTAGTGGCAGTTATATTGATGAGCTGTACAAGATTAGATAGTGTATTAAACCAATCTCTTTTCAGATATAAAAGAGAGAAGCAAGCAGAGAGACATGGGGACCTCATGTCACTGAGAAAGCAGTGCCAGGAGCAGAGCACATCCTTTGAACCTGAAGTTCCTGTACTGAGATGCTCCCCGACCAAGGGACGATTGATGCATCACAAGGACCTTGCTCCAGAGTTGACAGAGAAAGAAAGCCTTCTCCTCGGGCTGGCACCCTGAATTCCTACTGGACTGTGAGAGAATAAACTGTTTGTTAAAGCCATCCACTTGTGGTATTTCTGTTACAGCAGCACTAGATGACTAAGACACCAGCTTTCCTGTCCCCTCCTGCCTTCTAGTCCTTGCCCCTGGGCTGGTGTGGCCCTTTAATCTGATTTTGTTTTATGGGCCTGTCTAACCTTTGGATGAAGGGTAAAGCTCAGGAGTGACTTCATTACTGATTCAGAAGGGTGTCCAGGGGCCATACTCTTGGCATTTCTCCAGTCTCTGTCAGGCCAGTAAATCTGGTCTTTTCTTGTGAGTTAGAATTTTGTTCTACATTTTTGTCTAGCTCTGTCCTGGACCCCCTATTGTGATCCCTGTCAGAGCAGTCAGTGATGTTAGCCAGGCACCATCTAGCTGTACTGGATTCAGTCTGGTGGAAGCCGTGGTGGATGTAGACCATTAGTCCTTTGGACTAATTTTTCCCTTGTATGTTTAATTTTCTTCGTTCTTCCTTGCTCCCAAAGGGGTGAGACCAGTGGAGTATCTTAGATGGCTGCTCACAGGATGTTACTCACCAAAGTTGAATGCAGAACATTTTCTTTATAAACTATGTTAGGCCAATCGAGCTAGATGCTCCCCGACACCATGATCCCCACAGCCCTCAGCCCAGCAATTTGGTCCCTCAGGGAGTTTGGATGTGTCTGTGGAGCTTCCATGACCTTGCCTTGTACAGGTTGTGCTGGGCTCCCCAGTATTGTGTATTGTCTTACCCTTCACTAAAGTTACCACTTATCTATTGTCTATTCAGTGTTCTTCCATTCCTACCCATCCCCTCCCTCATAACCATCAAAAATTTTCTTTTTTTATGTAAACCTTTTTATGAATTTTTATACTAGTGGTCTCATAAAATATTTGTCCTTTTGTGATTGACTTATTTCACTCAACATAATGTCTTCCAGATTCATTCATGTTGTGAGATGCTTCGCAGATTCATCATTGTTCTTTGTTATTGTGTAGTACTCCATAGTGTGTATGTACCATAGTTTGTTTATCCGTTCATTTGCTGAGGGGCATCCAGGTTGTTTCCATCATTTTGCTATTGTAAACAATGCTGCAGTGAACATGGGTGTGCATATGTCTCTTCATGTGATGACTCTTAATTCTTTAGGGTATATTCCTAGAAGTGGGATTGTGGATTACACGGTATTTTTATTTCCAGCTTTCTAAGGAAGCACCATATCGCTTTCCAAAATGGTTACATCATTTCGCATTCCCACCAGCAGTACATGAGAGTTCCAATCTCCAGGCAGCCTCTCCAACATTTGTTATTTTCTGTTTTTTTTATTTATGCCAGTAATGTCAGGGTGAGATGGTATCCCATTGTGGTTTTGTTTTGCATTTCTCTAATGGCTAGTGATCGCAAGCATTTCTCATGTGTCTGTTAGCTGCTTGAGTGTCTTTGGTGGTGTCTGTTCATTACGTTTGCACATTTTTTAATTGAATTATTTGTGTTTTTGTTGTAGAGGCGTTGTATTTTCCTGTAGATTTTAGAGATTAAACCTTTGTCGGATTTGTAATAGCCAAAATTTTTTCCCAGTTTGTAGTTTCTCTTTTTACTCTTTTGGTGAAGTCTTTTGACAAGCATAAGTATTTAATTTTTAGAAGATCCCAGTTATCTAGCTTATCTTCTGGAGTTTGTGTGTTGTTAGTTATGGTTTGTATCCTGTTAATTCCGTGTATTAGAGCCTCTAGCATTGATCCTATTTTTTATTCTATGATCTTTATAGTTTTTGGCTTTATAAATCTTGTTTTTAAGCATGGCTACCCAGATGGTGCAAGCGGCTTACAATTGGCTGTTAACCAGAAAGTTGGCAGATTGAACCCATGTAGTGGCTCCACAGAAGAAAAGGCTTGGAAATTTGCTTCCATAAAGATTACAGCCAAGATAACACTATGGAGCGGTTCTACTCTATAACACATGGGGTGCCAAGAGATGGGGCTAACTCAGTGGCAGCAAACAACAATAAAAACAACATGTCTTATTTCCTTATTAATATCACCTTCCAGACTTAGTAGATCACCAAATCTTATCCAGTCTACTTCTAGATTGTCTATGGAAAGGCGGAGCCAACATGGCATTATAGGCAGAAGCACCACGCTGTACCTCCACAGAAAAGACCAAAAAAACTAAGTAAAACAGAGACAAGCATCAATCCTGGAACCCTAAGCATCAAATGAAGAGATAAAGAACTCAACCAAGCACCAAATGGAATAAGAAACTGACAGAGAACAGAGAGTGAGGAGAGATATGGAGCAGAGGACACTTATCAGCTAATGCAGCACAGGTTAGTCATCTTGGACTCCTGTCACAGATTGTTGGACAGGGAGTACAGGAAAACAGCTTCATGGAGCTCCCAACAGGAGACAGGGCACCCAGTAACCAGCGATACACACTTTCCCACCCCCTACCCTTCTTCTCCCTGCTTGGTCTCTGCTTCTTCCCAGCTGGCTGTGATTGCTCAGCCTGGATGTGCTGGTTCCGTGCCACTTGGATTTGACCCACCCATACTGGCCAGCTCTTTCAGTGCCATTTCTTTATTGCTGGTGTTGTTTTTTTCAGCTTCTTTTGGTTTCTTCTATCTCTCACCTCCTCCCCCTCCTTTCTCTCGAACACCTGACTCCGTGTGCCATCTTTTCTTCTTCTCAACAGACTGTGAAGTACTGCTTGGTTGGGGAATTGCCTCCTGAGTCAGCACCACCATGCTGGTGGGATTCCTCAGGCTTTTTTTTTCTTTCTCTCTTTTTTCCTTTTTGTTTTTCTTCATTTCATGGTTTCTCATCTCTCCCTACTTCCCCTTTTTCCTGTCTCCTGAATACCTGGGGTTGTGTGCCATCTCTGCCCCTTTTAGACGGGCTGTGTCCCGAGGCCTGGGAGCCACTTCCTTGGTTGCCAGTGGGATCCCTGAGGGCATTTCCTTTCTAAAAAATTTTTTACTTACTTTTTTCCTTTTCTTTTTTGTTTTTCTCCATTTCTCAGTTTCTCATCTCTCCACTCCAAAGGCAAGCACCCTCAGTACTTTTTATTCAGCTACTATTTCTCTATCCTCTCTATCTTCTTTCTCAAGCCCAACTTAGCTCCACACATCACAACCTCCCTTCTCCCTCCTACCTATCTGCACCATGCACTGAACATTGCATCCCCGAACAGCACAGGCATGGCCTACTGGAACCTGCTCTGCTCTGACCAACAGCCCATCCTGACAGCCCCAGTACCTGCCACAAACAACCCATCCCAGTCCCTTCCCTTCAAGTGGACCTGCCCTGCTGCAACATAGCTGAGCGACTGGCCCTGCCCATTGAACAAGCAGGTGAAAAGTATCATGCCCACAGATGAGCAAATAACAAAGAATGCACAGCCCACCTGCTGAGACATAACTAAATAAAACAAAAAAGCAGGATGAAACAAACACACCTACAATCAATAAACAAAGAAAATAACTACTGAATATCCCAAAGACAGCAAACAATATCAAAACATGTAAAAAAAAAGGACAGGATGGTTCCAGTAGGTGTCCAACATAAAACACCAGATAACTTTACAGTAGAAGAAAAGGCACTGGAACTACCTGATAGGGAATTCACATCTCTAATATTTGGAGCTATCCAAGAGTTGAAGCAAAAAGCAGACAAAAATGAGGAAAAAAAACAGACAAATTCATGGAAAAGGCAGACAAAATCATGGAAAATATAGACAAAACAGTGGAAGAATTCAGGAAAATAATACACAAACAAAATAAAATGTCCATGGAATTTGTCCCTCATTGGAATCACCACTGCCACTGTTCTACTTCAAGTTCTAATCATTTCTTTATAGATTAGGGCAGTAACTTCCTGTTTTAGGTGATTCCAGGCTCTATCATTGTAAATCATTGTCCTGTCTGCTAAGTGCCAGTTATCATTATAAAATATAATTTGATCATATGACTCCCCTGTAAAGAAATCTTTATTGGCTCCTATTATCTTTAGAATAAAGTTCATAGTGTTCACAGCAATACAGTATTGTGCACAGAGGTTAAGATCACAAGTTCTACAATAAAATCACCTGAGCTCTAATATAGCTTCACCACAGGCTCTGGGTCAGAAGAACTTGGGTTTCATGCTAGCTTTTTCATATTTCAGTGACCTAGGACAAAATCCTTACCCTTTCAGAAGATATTAGTACTTACTTCACAGAATTGTGAGAGCTATATACTGTAATACATGCAAAGAGTTTGGTATAGTGACTGGCACAAAAACTAATCAACATATTTTAGCTGCTATTATTTAAGGAGGGACCAGTCCCTGGAGAAGGACATCATGCTTGGTAAAGTAGAGGGTCATCAAAAAAGAGGAAGACCCTCAACAAGATAGAATGATACAGTGCTGCAACAATGGGCTCAAATACGGCAGTGATTGTGAGGATGGAACAGAACCAGCCAGTGTTTCATTCTGTTGTACATAGGGTTGCTATGAGCCAGGACTGACTGGATGGCACTTAACAACAACAATAGTATTTAAGATAGTAGTCAATATTCTTAAGGTTCTGGTCCACTTTAATCTGGCTCATCACTCTCTAGTAACGCAAACACCAGGCTCTGGCCACAGTAGTATTTCATACTAAAATGTACATCCTTCTCTTATTCTCAAATCAAAATTCTTTCCAGTTCGAACTTCTCTGAAATGTTCCCAGCCTTCAAAGGCAGAAATAATTCATCCCTTCTTTGCTCTTCTGGTACTTTGTTCAAACTATTAATATAAAAATATAGCTAACATAAAAATAATATTTTTCAATGTGCATATTTCTTTTACATATAACATTCTCTGTTAAGTCTCACAATCATTATATGATGTAACTATTTTTAAGCTTATTTTATGAATGTGGTAACAGAGCCTCAAAGACATTGTTTATTCATTCTATTGAGATTGAAAACATAAAAGAATGAGCTTATTTGTAGATGACTGAGATATGAAGCACTGAAAAAGGACCAAGCTTTAGTGGAAAATAATCTTTGGCACCTACTGAGTTTGAATGTGGCTGCTAACCAAAAAGATGGCAAATCAAATCCACCAGCAGCTCCTTGGAAACCCTATGGGACAGCTCTACTCTGTTCTATAGGGTCACTATGAGTTGGAATCAACTCAAAGGCAATGGGTGTGTGTGGCAAAGACACATCTAAGTGTGCAGATATTATATGTTCATTTATGGTATCCAATCTGGGAATCAATGTACAAATTGGGATTTGATCTTCCCATTTCAAAATATTAGCACCAGGAGTCAGAGCCAAGATGGCAGAATAGACAGACACTTCAGGAGAGCCCTCTTTACAACAAAAGCCCCCCCAAAAAACAAGTGAAACGAGTATATTTATGACAAGATAGGAGCCCTGAGGATCAAAGGCAACTATAGAAAATGAACAGAGGGGCAGGGGAGGAAGAGACAGCATAGAAGCGGAGAGAAGTAACTGGACCTGAATCGCGGGGAGACCTCAGGCACCATTCCCGGAGTGGTGGCTGCAGGTTGGCGCTAGCATTTGGCTGCAGTTTCCTCAGGGAGAAGCAGCAAGCCACACAGCCTACTTGCACCTCCAGAACCAGAGAAGAACGGCACTCTCGGCAAAAGCTAAGTACTTGCATATATTTTACTGCACTCCCCACCCCCCAGCCTGCTTCAGTAGCTGGTAGATTCCCTGGGCCTGAGACAGGCACTGTTGAGCCCCTAGAGCCATCCTCCCAGCCTTGAGGAAGGAAAAAATTTCCAGTTGAGGGAAAAGACAATTTGCCAGCTCCACTAATCGGGGCAGAAGCGGCTCCTTTCCAGGCGTAAATGGTCCATGGACATTGAGCACCTTTCCCTTCTGCATGGACCTGTGTGGACCTATTTCAGGAGAATAGGCCCTTCTTGGCAGATTTCAACCATTTCAGCCGTGGGGTGGAAAGGTGGGTGTTTGATGTCTGACATTGCTTTGCCTATTAAACAGGGTCCTCACCTACCCACATCAGGGACCTAAGGACTGGTAGCTCCACTCAGGTCACCCAGTCACCTGCAACAGGGGTCAAAGGATAACTGGTACCCCCCAGTCCTTACAACCAAAAACTTTGGGTGCCCATGGTCCCTCTGAAAAACCCACCCACCTGCATGCTGTAGGGAACAGGGATGCGCTTTCCTCGGACACACTCAGGGGTTGGTTCTCGGCACTCTACCTTGTGCAGAGCATGACCCCCTGCTACAATCAGATACCGGAACATACACCAATCACCCCACCCCTCTAAGACTGTAGGACAGAGCATGTACCATGCACTTGATGATCAGCTACCTGGACACCTGAGCTGAATTCATACAAGAAAACTGAATGGACTCCTAGACTTATATAACTGATAACAGCTCTAGCCATCTGGGGACAGGATGTCAGAGCTCCAAAGGCAAAAATAATCAAGCTAGCTCACTCAAGCAACCCATAGGCGCATATCAAAACAAAACAAAACAAGCAGGTACGACACAGCAAGCAAGCATAAACTAATACAATAACTTATAGATGGCTCAGAGAAAACAGTCAATATCAAGTCACATTAAGAAACAGACCATGATCACCTCAACAAGCTCTCAAAACAAAGAATCCAGTGATCTTCTAGAAGAAACTGCATTCCTGGAATTACCAGAGGCAGAATACAAAAGATTAATATACAGACCCCTGCAAGACATCAGGAAGGAAATGAGGCAATACGCAAAACCAGCTAAGGGACACACAGATAAAGCAATTGAAGAAATTAGAAAGATTATTCAGGAACATAATGAAAATTTAATAAGCTGGAAAAATCCATAGACAGAAAGCAATCAGAAATTCAGAAATTAACAATAAAATTACATAAGTAGACAACTCAATAGAAAGTCAGAGGAGCAGGATTCAGCAAGTAGAAGCTAGAATTTCTGAACTTGAAGATAAATCACTTGGCACTAATATATTTGAAGAAAAATCAGATAAAAGAATTTAAAAAAATGAAGAAAACTTAACAATCATGTGGGACTCTCTCAAGAAAAATAACCTACAAGTGATTAGAGTACCAGAACAGGCAGGGATAACAGAAAATACAGAGAGAACTGTTGAAGATTTGTTGGCAGAAAACATCCCTGATACCGTGAAAAGAAAGTCACCGAGACACATTATAATCAAACTTGCCAAAACCAAAGATAAAGAGATAATTTTAACAGCAGCTAAAAAAAAAAAAAAAAAAAGGGATAAAAGAAAAGTTACCTACAAAGAAGAGCCAATAAGAATAAGCTCGGACTACTCGGCAGAAACCATGCAGGCAAGAAGGCAATAGGATGACATATTTAAAAAATTAAGGGAAAAAAATTGCCAGCCAAGAATCATATATCCACCAAAACTGTCTCTTAAATATGAAGGTGAAATTAGGACATTTCCACACAAACAGAAGTTTAGAGAATTTGTAAAAATGAAACCAAAACTACAAGAAACACTAAAGGGAGTTCTTTGGTAAGAATATCCATAATATCAGGTATCAACCCAAGACTAGAACACTGGGCAGAGTAATCAGAAGTCAACCCAGACAGGGAAATCAAAAAAACAAAGTAAGATTTAAAAAAAAAAGCACAAAACAGTAACAGCAATGTTATTATATAAAAGAAGACAACATTAAAACAATAAAGAGGGACTAAGAAATGTAATCACAGTTCTTCCATATGGAGAGGAAGATACAGCGACACAAAGAAATAAAAGTTAGGTTTAAATTTAGAAAAATAGGGGTAAATAATAAGGTAACCACAAACAAGACGAACTATCCTACTCATCAAAATAAAATACAAGGGCAAAATAGAGACCCAGCAGAAACAAAATCAACAACAAATATGAGGAAAGGACAATATATAAAGAAAATCTACTCAGCACATAAAATCTAGTGGGAAAAAGAAACTGTCAAGAACACACAAGAAAAGACAACAAAATGATAGCACTAAATTCATACCTATCCATAATTACACTGAATGTAAATGGACTAAATGCACCAATAAAGAGACAGAGAGTGGCAGAATGGATTAAAAAAACAAGATCCGTCTATATGCTGCCTACAAGAGACATACCTTAGACTTAGAGACACAAACAAACTAAAACTTAAATGATGGAAAAACATATACCAAGCAAACAACAATCAAAAAACAGCAGGAGTGGCAATATTAATTTCTGACAAAATAGACTTTAAAGTTTAATCCATCAGAAAGGATAAGGAAGGACACTATACAATGATTAAAGGGACAATATATACCAAGAAGATATAACCATATTAAATATTTACGCACCCAATGACAGGGCTGCAAGATACATAAAAATAAACTCTATTGGCATTGAAAAGTGAGATAGACAGCTCCACAATAATAGTAGGAGACTTCAACACACCACTTTCGGTGAAGGACAGGACATCCAGAAAGAAGCTCAATAAAGACACGGAAGATCTAAATGCCACAATCAAACAACTTGACCTCATAGAGGTATACAGAACACTCCACCCAACAGCAACCAAGTATACTTTCTTTTCTAGTGCACATGGAAAATTCTCTAGAATAGACCACATATTAGGTCATAAAGCAAGCCTTAGCAGAATCCAAAACATTGAAATATTACAAAGCATCTTCTCTAACCAAAAGGCCATAAAAGTGGAAATCAACAACAGGAAAAGCAGGGAAAAGAAATCAAACACGTGGAAACTGAACAATACCCTGATCGAAAAAGGCTGGATTATAGAAGACATAAAGTATGGAATAAAGAAATTCATAGAATCCAATGAGAATGAAAACACTTCCTATCAGAACCTTTGGGACACAGTGAAAGCAGTGCTCGGAGGTCAATTTATATCAATAAATGCACACATCCAAAAAGAAGAAAGGGCCAAAATCAATTATCCCTACAACTTGAACAAATAGAAAGAGAGCAACAAAAGAAACTCTAAGGCACCAGTAGAAAACAAATAGTGAAAATTAGAGCAGAACTAAATGAAATAGAAAACAGAAAACAATTGAAAGAATTAACAAGACCAAAAGCTGGTTCTTTGAGAACATTAACAAAATTGATAAACCATTGGCCAAACTGACACAAGAAAAACAGGACAGGAAGCAAATAACCCAAATAAAAAATGAGATGGATTATATTACAACAGAACAAACTGAAATTAAAAGAATCATATCAGATTACTATGAAAAATTGTACAACAAATTTGAAAACCTAGGAGAAATGAATGAATTCCTAGAAACACACCACCTGTCTAAACTAAACAAACAGAGGTCGAACAACTAAATAGACCTATAACAAAAGAAGAGATTGAAAAGGTAATCAAAAAATTCCCAACAAAAAAAAGCCCTAGCCCGGACAGCTTTACTGCAGAGTTCTACCAAACTTTCAGAGAAGAGTTAACACCACCACTACTAAAGGTATTTCAGAGCATAGAAAATGACAGAATACTACCAAACTCATTTTATGAAGCCACCATATCCCTGATACCAAAACCAAGTAAAGACACCAAAAAAAAAAAAAAGAAAATTACAGACCTATATCCTCATGAACTTAGATGCAAAAATCCTCAACAAAATTCTAGCCAGAATTTTCTAGAATTCAACAACATATCAAAAAAAAAAAAAAAAAATTCACCATGACCAAGTGGGATTCATTCCAGGTATGCAGGGATGGTTCAACATTAGAAAAACAATTAATGTAACCCATCACATAAATAAAAGACAAGAATCACATGATTTCATCAACTGATGCAGAGAAGGCATTTGAGAAATTTCGACATCTATTCATGATAAAAACTCTCAGCAAAATAGGAATAGAAGGAAAATTCCTCAACATCATAAAGGGCATTTATACAAAGCCAGCAGCCAAAATCATCCTAAATGGAGAGAGCCTGAAAGCATTCTCTTTGAGATCCGGAATCAGACAAGGATGACCTTTATCACTGCTCTTATTCAACATTGTGCTGGAGGTCCTAGCCAAAGCAATTAGACTAGATAAAGAAATAAAGGGCATGCAGATTGCAAAGGAAGAAGTAAAATTTTCTCTATTTGTAGACGACATGATCTTATATAGAGTAAACCCTGAGGAATCCTCAAGAAAACTACTGAAACTAATAGAAGAGTTCAGCAGAGTATTGGGATACAAGATAAACATACAAAAATCAGTTGGACTCCTCTACACCAACAAAAAGAACATTGAAGAGAAAACCACCAAATCAATAGCATTTGCCGTAGCCCACAAGAAGGTAAAATACTTAGGAATAAGTGTTACCAGAGATGTAAAAGACTTATACAAAGAAAACTACAGTACACTATTGCAAGAAACCAAAAGAGACCTACATAAGTGGAAAAACATACCTTGCTCATGGATAGGAAGACTTAACATTATAAAAATGTCTATTCTACCAAAATCGATCTATACGTTTAATGCAATTCTGATCCAAATTCCAATGACATTCTTTAATGAGATGGAGAAACAAATAGCCAACTTCATATGGAAGGGAAAGAGGCCCCAGATAAGTAAAGCATTACTGAAAAAGAAAACAAAGTGGGAGGCCTTACACTATCTGATTTTGGAACCTATTATACCGCTACAGTAGACAAAATAGCCTGGTACTGGTACAATAACAGATACATAGACCAATGGAACAGAATTGAGAATCCAGACATAAATCCATCCACATATGAGCAGTTGATATTTGACAAAGGCCCCAAAACACTTAAATGGGGAAAAGACAGTCTTTTTAACAAATGTTGCTGGCATAACTGGATATCCATCCTCAAAAAAATGAAACAAGGCCCATACCTCACTCCATGCACAAAAACGAGCTCAAAATGGATCAAAGACCTAAATATAAAATCTAAAACAATAAAGATCATGGAAGAAAAAATAGGGACAATGTTAGGAGCCTTAATACATGGCATAGACAGTGTACAAAACATTACTAACAATGCAGAAGAAAAACTAGATAACTGGGAGCTCCTAAAAATCAAACAGCTATGCTCATCCAAAGACTTCGCCAAAAGAGTAAAAAGATTACCTACAGACTGGGAAAAAGTTTTTAGCTATGACATTTCCGATTGGCACCTGGTCTCTGAAATCTACATGATACTTCAAAAACTCAACTGCGAAAAGACAAATAACCCAATTAAAAAATGGGCAAAAGATATGAACAGACACTTCACTGAAGAAGACATTCAGGTAGCTAACAGATACATGAGGAAATGCTCACGATCATTAGTCATTAAAGAAATGCAAATCAAAACTACAATGAGATTTCATCTCACTCCAACAAGGTTGGCATTAATCCAAAAAAACACAAAAAATAAATGTTGGAGAGGCTGTGGAGAGATTGGAGCACTTATAGAGTGCTGGTGGGAATGTCAAATGGTACAACTACTTTGGAAATTGATTCGGTGATTCCTTAAAAATCTAGAAATAGAACTACCATACGATCCAGCAATCCCACTCCTTGGAATATATCCTAGAGAAATAAGAGCCTTTACATGAACAGATATATGCACACCCATGTTCATTGCAGCACTGTTTACAACAGCAAAAAGATGGAAGCAATCAAGGTGTCCACCAACTGATGACTGGATAAATAAATTATGGTATATTCACACAGTGGAATACTACACATCAATAAAGAACAGTGAGGAATCTGTGAAACATCTCATAACATGGAGGAACCTGGAAGGCATTATGCGAGTGAAATAAGTCAGTTGCAAAAGGACAAATATTGTATAAGACCACTATTATAAGAACTCAAGAAATAGTTTTACCGAGAAGAAAATATTCTTTGATGGTTACGAGAGGGGGGAGGGAGGGAAGGTGAGAGAGGGGTATTCACTAATTAGATAGCAGGTAAGAACTACTTTAGGTGACAGGAAAGACAACACACAATACAGGCGAGGTCAGCACAACTGGACTAAACCGAAAGCAAAGAAGTTTCCGCAATAAACTGAATGCTTTGAAGGCCAGGGTAGCAGGGGCAGGGGTTTGGGGACCATGGTTTCGGGCGACATCTAAGTCAATTGGCATAATAAAATCTATTAAGAAAACATTCTGCATCCCACCTTGGAGAGAGGCATCTAGGGTCTTAAACATTAGCAAGTGGCCATCTAAGATGCATCAATTGGTCTCAACCAACCTGCAGCAAAGGAGAATGAAGAACGCCAAGGAAACAAGGTAATTATGAGCCCAAGAGACAGTAAGGGCCACATAAACCAGAGACTTCTTTAGCCTGAGACCAGAAGAGCTAGATTGTGCCCAGCTACAACGGACAGAGAACCCCTGAGGGAGCAGGAGAGCAGTGGGATGCAGACCCCAAATTCTTGTAAAAAGACCAGGCTTAATGGTCTGGCTGACGCTAGAACAGCGCCGGTGGTCATGGCCCCCAGACCTTCTGTTGGCCCAAGACGGGAACCATTCCCAAAGCCAACCCTTCAGACATGGATTGGACTGGACAATGGGTTGGAGAGGGATGCTGGTGAGGAATGAGCTTCTTGGATCAGGTGGACACTTGAGACTATGTTGGCATCTCCTGCCTGGAGGGGAGAAGGGAGGGTACAGGGGGTTAGAAGCTAGTGAAATGGACAAGAAAAGAGAGAGTGGAGGGAGAGAGCGGGCTGTCTCATTAGAGCAACTGGGTGTGTGTAGCAAGGTGTATATAAGATTTTGTGTGAGAGACTGACTTGATTGGTAAACTTTCACCTAAAGCGCGATAAAAATAAAAAACAAAATATTAGCACCATACCAAACCCATTGCCACTGAGTGCATTCTGACTCATAGTGACCCCACAGGACAGAGCAGAACTGTCCCATAGGGTTTCCTAGGCTGTAATCTTTATGGAAGTTGACTGCAACATCTTTCTTCCATGGAATGACTGTCGGGTTTGAAGTGCAGCGCTTTCGGTTAGCAGCAGAGCACTTTAATTGCTGTGCCACTAGGGCTCCTTAATGTTAGCACCAGTAAGTGATAAATGGTAAACAGCCTTCTTTTACTCTATGTCTTACAGAAAATGATGTCAAATTATTTCTCTACTCTATATTCTTACTCAATGTTCTTTTCCCCCCTGCTCTTTCCATATACTTTAAATTCAAAACAGCAAATTCTTAGTAATCTAGGAACAAAGAAGCGAAAGGGATTTGGAGTGAACTAAGATTTTACAACACTGTCTAAATTTATTCTCCTTACTTTACATATGAAAAAATCAAGATACAGCTAGTTAAGTGGCTCACCCAAGGTTACCGTTAGTGGTCAAACAGGGAATAACATTGATTCTAATTCCAGGTTTATAAGTGCTTTCTATGTGCCAGAAAGTGTACTAAATCTTGTTAAAAGTCTATTCCATTTTACCAGTGATTTCCAAACAGTATTTATTCTGCAGAACATAAACCTGAGTGAGAAGTTCAGTGAATAAAAAGATTCAAATGTGTCTGTTAACACTGCATACAACAACTCCTCTTGGAGGGTTACATTGGACAATTTATTTAACCCAGCATTTAAGGACAGAAGCACTTTTCCACCACGTTTTTTTTTTTACTCATGCCAGTAGGAAATGATTTGGGTAATAATGCAATACGCCATTCTTGAATTTGGGTTTGAAAGCAGTTTAGCATGATCAGTATGATTAGAAAAATTATTCTACTGAGATGAGGACGATGCAAGAGAAAGTAGTTTTAAGTGTCTTGATAGATTTTTCCTGTAAGTAAGAGGCAGAGGGAATATAAAGGAAATAGTTTTGTTAATAAGTGAGAATGAGGTTGTTTTAGTAAACTCCCTACCATTTATCAATCTTTAGTAGGGTGGCTTTTGGAAAGATTTTTTCTAGATTCAGTGGTGGTGCAAATACAAGAAATCAAGGGTTGAAGCGAACCAAGATGGCAGAGTAGCCGGGCACTTCGTGTTGTCCCTCTTGCAACAAAGACCCCCCCCCAAAAAAACAAGGGAATCAGATATTGTCTTAGTTATCTAGTGCTGCTATAACAGAAATACTACAAGTGGATGGCTTTAACAAAGAGAAGTTTATTCTCTCACAGTCCAGTAAGTTAGAAGTCCAAAGTTGGGGCGTCAGCTCCAGAGCTAAGGCATTCTCTCTATCTTGGTGTTCTCATCAATGTTCCCCCAGACTAGGAGCTTTTCTGCTCAGAAATCCCGGGTCTAAAGGATGCGCTTTGCTCCTGCTGCTTCTTTCTTGGTGGTATGAGGTCCCCCTGTCTCTCTGCTCACTTCTTTCTTTTATATCTCAAGAAACTGCCTCAAGACACAATCCAACCTTGTAGATCAAGTCCTGCCTCACTAACACAACTGCCGCCCATCTTTCCTCATTAACATCATAGAGGCAGGATTTACAACATGTAGGAAAGTCACACAATACCAGGAATCAAGGCCTGGCCAAATTGATACACACATTTTTGGCGGGCCATAATTCAATCCATGACATTCTACCCTTTGGTCCCCCAAAAATCACATTATTGCACCATGCAAAACATATTCACCCCATCATATCACAGCAAAAGTCTTAACTCCAAGTTCAAAATCCAAAAATTCCTCTTCATCTGTGAAATCTCAAATACAAGTTACCTGTTTCCAAGGGTACAATGGCAGAACAGGAACAAGCCAGACATTCTCATTACAAATAGGAGAAACTGGAGGAAAAGAAGGGATAACAAGCACCAAGCAAGTTAGCAAAACACATTATATTAGCCCTCAAAGGTATGAAAATAATCCTCTGTTTTCCGGGACAATTTACACAATGGCCTCCCCTCTAGATTCTAGGTATTGGCCACGCTCTCCAGGTTCTGAGTGGAGGCCCCTTGGCCCTGGGCTTCAGCTCTGCCTTCCAGGGCAACTGGGACGGCAACCCTGCTCTCTCAGCTTTAGGCACACCATTCTCCTAGTCCATTAAGGTTAGAAAAATTATTCTACAGAGATGAGGTTAGGATATGCAAGAGAAAGTAGTTTTAGGTGTCTTGAAGTAAACCAAGATGGCAGCGTTGTCCCTCTTACAACAAAGACCACTCCAAAAAACAAACAAAAAAACAAAGTGAGTCAAAAACACATGACAATTTAGTAACCCTAAGCATCAGACAAGTCTGAAGAATTGGACTGACCAACAGGTGGAAGGAGAGATAATTCAAAAACAGCAGACACAGAGAATTACAGATCACCAGTGTCCTGCTAGCCAAATCTACATAGCACGGACATATTGAGACAAGCAACCAGCATTCCCAGCAAACATCCACCCCACCTGGTGCAGCTAAGCTGGAGAGACTCTGCACGCACCTCCTGAGTCAGCCAGGAGTGCCTCCAGCCCTGTGAAAGTTAAGTGTACACACCCAACCCACCACACTCAGCACCCCAGTCCCCCATCTCCTGCCAGAGCTCCATGGGCTAAGGAGCACTCTTACCTCTTCTGCCATCCCCTCTTCCTGCTCCAACACCAGTATGGTGGCATTCAACACCGCCATACCCTCTAAGTCAGGAGCTCATGGCCCCAGTCCAGAGGCCCCCGCCCCTTTACCCTTCACCCAGCCACCAGCAGTGGAGATCCATAGATTTCCAGTGCCCTCCACCCTCTCTGATCACCCATGCCTTGCTGGCCCAGTTGGCATGGCCATATTGGGACAAGGCAGAAAGTTATTCCCAGCCGAAGCCCACTTTACCTGTAGCAGCTAAGTGGGAGCTATAGATCTGTGGCATTAAAAACCCTTCTGTTCCCTAAGCCAGTAGCTCTCAGCCTGGTAATTATACAACAACAGACACATAGACCAATAGAAGAGAATTGAGAACGCAGATATAAATCCATCCATCTACAGGCAATTGATCTTTGACAAAGGGACAAAGTCCATTAAATGAGGAAAAGACAGTCTCTTTAACAAATGGTGCTGGCATAACTGGATGTCCAACTGTAAAAAAATGAAACATGACCCATACCTCATATCATACACAAAAAAATAACTTAAAATGGATCAAAGACCTAAATACAAAACCTAAAATGATAAAGATCATAGAAGAAAATGTAGGGACAATGCTAGGGGCCCTAATACATGGCATAAAGACAATACAAACCATAACTAACTATATACAAACACCAGAAGATAAACCTGATAACTGGGAGCTCCTAAAAATTACACACTTATACTCATCAAAAGACTTCACCAAAAGAGTAAAAAAAGAACCTACAGACTGGCAAAAAAAAAAAAATTTGACTGCAATCTCTAAAATCTACAAAATACTTCAACAACAAAAAGACAGATAATCCAATTAAAAAACAGGCAAAGGATATGAACAGACGCTTCACCAAAGAAGACATTCAGGTGTTTAGTAGACACATGAAGAAATGCTCTTGATCATTAGCCATTAGAGAAATGCAAATCAAAACTATTGAGATACGATTTCACACTGATAATATTGGCACTAATCAAAAAAACAGAAAATAATAAGTGCTGCAGAGGTTGCAGGGAGATTGGAACTGTTACGCACTGCTGGTAGCAATGTAAAATGGTACAACCACTACGGAAAATGACATGGTGCCTCCTTAAAAAGCTAGAAATAGAAATCATAGGATCCAGCAATCCCACTCCTGGGATTATATACTAGAGAAATAAGAGCCGTCACACAAATAGAAATATGCACACCCATGTCCACTGCAGCACAATTCACAATAGCAAAAAAATGGAAACAAACAAACTGCCCATCAACAGATGAATGGATAAACAAATTATGGTACATACACACAATGGAATACCATATAACAGTAAAGAACAACAATGGATGAATCTGGTGGGCATTATGCTGAGTGAAATAAGTCAATCACAAAACTACAAATATTTTAAGAGACCACTGTAATAAAAACTCTAGAAAAGGTGTACACAGAGAAAAAAATACAACCTTTGATGATTATGACGGAGGAGAGTGGTGGGGAGGGGAAATCACTAACTAGTAGACAAGTGTCAACTCTGGTGAAGGGAAAGACTACACACAATATAGGAGAAGTCAGCACAACTTGACCAAGGCAAAGTCATAGAAGGTTCCTAGACATATCTAAACACCTTGAGGAACCAAGTTGCTGGGGCTGAGTGCCATAGTCTTAGGGGGCATCTAGGTCAATTGGCATAACATAGTTTATAAAGAAATCGGTCTACATCTTACTTTGGTGAGTAGCACCTGGGGTCTTAAAAGCTTGTGAGCTGCCATCTGAGATACATCTATCGATCCTATCCCATCCGGAGGAAAGGAGAATGAAGAAAACCAAAGACGGAAGGAAAATATTAGCCAAAAGGACTAAAGGAACACATGTAGCACAGTCTCCGCCAGCCTGAGCCCGGAAGAACTAGGTCTTGCCCAGCTACCACCACCGACCTTTCTGACAGGGACCACAATAAACAGTCCCAGACAGGGAAGGAAAAAAATGTAGAACAAAATTCAAATTTACAAATAGAAGACCAGACTTACTGGTCTGACAGAGACTGGAGAAACCCTGAAACTATGGCCCGTGGACACTCCGCTAACTCAGAATTGAAGCCACTCCTGAAGCACACTTTTCAAAGATTAAACAGGCCTGTAAAACATTCAAGGAACCCTGGTGCTGTAATGGTTAGAGCGCTCAGCTGCGAACCAAAAGGTCAGCAATTCGAACCCACCAGACACCCAACCGGAGAAAGATGTGGCAGCCTGTTTCTGTAAAGGTTTATAGCCTTGGAAACCGTATGGGCAGTTCTACTCTATCCTATAGCATTGCTATGAGTTGGAATCGACTTGACGGCAGTGGGTATTTTGGGGTTTTATATAAAACAAACAATAACACACGTGCTTCTTAGTTCAGTCAAATATACCAGACCAAATAGGCAACTCCTGCCCAAAAGCAAGACGAGAAGGTAAGAAGGGGCAGGAGAAGTGGATGAATGGACACACAGAACTCAAGGTAGAAAGGGGGAGAGTGATGTCACACTGTGGGGACTGCAGCCAATGTCACAAAACAATTTGCATATAAATTTTTGAATGAGAAACTTACACTAAAGCACCATAAAATAAAAGTATAGGCATCTATATTTACATACATATAATTTTTTTTTTTTTTACAGAGGTTAAGGGTTTTCAGTTGGAGTACTGTGCTTTTCATGGTAATTGCTTTTCATGGTAATTGCTAGGAATCAGGTAATGAAGCTGTCGTGCTTTTATTTGGCAGGAAGATTTGGGGAATGGCAGGAAGATTTGGGGAATGGCAGGAAGATTTGGGGAAAGACAGGAAAATAATTAAACAGAGTTAGCATTTTGTAATGAATAATTAATTATAGCCTGTTGCTGTGACGAATTAATCACTATGGACATCTCAGCCCAGATTTATCTAAGCATCCTTACTTGAACTGGAAAGAAAGAGAAGTATTACTAATAAAACTCACATAAAAACAGAACATCCCTGCATTTTCACTGTTCTCTTTTAGGACTAAAGATCATTCATACAAACTATGTATACAGCAGTTTATTCAAAACCAAAGATGGTCTTAAGTAAAAAAAAAAAAAAAAAAAAAATTAATATGCTAAACTATGGAGCAATATAAAGAGCCTTGGTGGTACAGCGGTGCAGTGGTTAAGCATTTGGCTGCTAACCAAAAGGACGTTGGTGTTCGAACGCACCAGCTGCTCCACGGGAGAAAGATCCGGCAGTAGGTTTCTGTGAAGATTATGTTGTTGTTAGGTGCCGTCAAGTCAGTTCTGACTCATGGCAACCCTATGTACAACAGAAGGAAACACTGCCCAGTCCTGCGCCATCCTTAAAATTGTTATGCTTGAGCCCGTTGTTGCAGCCACCATATAAAGATTATACAGCTTTGGAAACCCTACGGGTAGTTCTACTCTGTTCTATAGGGTCTCTATGAGTTGGAATCAACTTGATGCCAAAGGGTTATGGAGCATTACAAATACTTCAATGAAAATTAACATAAATATCAAGTTATCACAAAAATACGACATTTTCCAGTACCACATGTAAGTGCAGCAAACCAGTGATAATTACTGAGTAAGAAAACAAAAAAGAATATTAATTTGCTTTTCTACCATAGTTTAAGTTCACAATTGATGTTATAACTGATGAATAATTAAGAAATAACATTAACCAAATATTCTTTGTTAAAATATGCATTGCTAATTTTGAAAATTTAAAACATTGCAAATAAGGAATATAACCCAAAAGATAGGAAAGACATGCACATCAACACGTACTCAGGATTTTGTCAGCGTCACTAGAAACTAAAAAAATTGCAGATCAAGAAATTCTCTATTTTTTCTTAAATGCATTTTGAAAATACAACTTTTTTCCCAATCTCTACAGACAGGTAACTTAGGTCCCTGGGTGGCATAAACAGTTTGCCCTTGATTGTTAACCTAAAGGTTGGCAGTTGAAACCCACCCAGGAGCACCAAGGAAGAAAGGCCTGGCAATATGCTTCTGGAAAGATGATAGCTAAGAAAACCCTATGGGGCAGTTCTACTCTGTAACAAATGGAGTTGCCATGAGCCAGAAGTGACTCAACAGCAAGAGCAAAGAGGTTGGTTTTGGGTTTGGTAAAGAGAGGTAATCAAATCTATTCAAATATAAAAAAAAAAAAAAAAAAAAAAGCCCAACCCACTGCCATCAAGTCGATTCCAACTCATAGCGACCCTATAGGACAGGGTAGAACTGCCACATAGGGTTTCCAAGGAGTGCCTGGTGGATTCGAACTGCCTACCTTTTGGTTAGCAGCTGTAGATCTTAACCACTATGCCACTAGGGTTTATAGTGCAAACAACCTCTGAACTTAGAAATCTGCCCCCTATGGCCTGTATGAACATAGCCCCTTCGATGTGTTTCAGAAAGTGAAAGTATCATGTAAATTTTAAAGTACCGTGCTAATATTATACATTTAACTGGACCAGTCAGTACTACTTCCCCTGACCCCTCATTTGTTGAAAAATAGCGCATTTTTAAGTTCCAGCAAATGCAAGTCTCATTCATTCAACTAATATTTATTGAGATCTAGTGGTGGTGTTCCAGAGTGTGTGTCAGGTACTATGATTAAGAAATAGGTCCTTGGCTTCCGTAAATTTTTATCCCAGGAGAAAACTAAATAATTCTTTGCAAATATAAGTAAGACAGTAATTTCCATAAGCAAGTTACAGACAAAGTACTATAGCATCTCAGAAGTTATTTTAGAATGACTTTAGATTCTAATGAGTGAAGAAAGCTTTATTAGACAGTGGCATTTATACTCTGTCCTGAAGAATGGGTGAAATTTTATTTCCAAAAATAGGGTAAACAGTATCCCAAGGGTAAGAAAAATCAAGAGGAAAGACACTGATATGAGTTAGGCACTTTGAGCAATTTCCTTTAACTACAGCAAAGGGTGTTAGAAATGAAAAGTTAGAAATGAAGTATAAATTAGCAAAACCCTCTCGGGTTCAACATGGAAGTTTTTATATTAAGATTTATTTATTTTAATTAGACAATGCAAAGGCATTCCCCATACACGAAACTGAGTGTATTTGAAATTAGGGAATATAAACGAAGTATTAAACTAAAATACAAAAATGGTTGGAAACTATGAGCAAAAAGTCAGAAAACTTTATAGTGTTGTAGCAAACTCCCACAAAATGCATTCTTTGGGTCAAAAATACTGATCCATTTATAAATGCTTTCTATGTGCTAGGAATTGCACTAAAGTTTTGCAAGCATTCATTTTTCCTTTTAGTCATTACAATAGGTGAAATAGATATTATCCCCATTTTAGAGAGAGAAAAGCCAAGGTGGAAAGTAGGTAACTTGCTTAGAAGAACAAAAGCTAGGTACCTGTCTGGCCCAGAGTGTCACTTCCTAACAACTTTGCAATACCAAATTCCAAGGTAATATGGTTTCCATGGAGTACGAAAACCCTTCCTACTTTCCATCACCAAAAATAACACAAATTAAAAAGAAACTATCATATTTTGCCCTTTCATTCTAAATTCAAAGGTCGGCCAATATAAATTCTCAGCATAAATAGAAGTTTCTACACAAACTAAATTTAACTGAATGAAGTCCCTGGGTGGTACAAATAGTTAAGGGCCTGGCTACTAGCCAAAAGTTTTGTGCTTCAAATTTACGCAGAGGTGTCTTGGAAGTAAGTTCTCACGATTGGCTTGGGAAAAGTCACAGCGGTGAAAACTCTGCAGTTCTCTAACACATGGGGCCGTCTTGAGTCAGGCCGTTCTACTCTGATAAATGGGGTCGCCTTGTGTCAGAATAGACTCCACGAAAACTAGTAACGACAGTCAATGAATAAAACCTGAGCTTTAGTCCAGGTGGAATACACACATTACAGTCTCAGGAGCCCTGGTGGCGCTGCAGTTAAGAGCTTGGCTGCTAACCAAAGGGTCAGCAGTTTGAATCCACCGGATGCTCCTTGTAAACTCTATGAGGCAGTTCTACTCTGTCCTACAGGGTCACCGTCAGTCAGAATCAACTGATGGCAACGGCTTTGGTTTGGTTTTATGGGTACATGCTCAAAAGCTGGAGATGAAAATGCTCCACCATTTACGAACAGTTTGCTTCGAATCTTTTGCCTACAGATAACTTTGTAATTCTACATTACACCGGTTACCGGCATTTCAATAAACATTTGCCAGGTACGTTTTTAGGTATTAGCTGGTACGCTTTATATGATTTATTGAAGAACAGAGGCTCTTTACACAAAGATGTTACTTGACCGTCACTCAACCACCATCTTACAATTATAGTTTAACATAATTAATAATGCAAATTTTAAGGAATAGGTTTATGTTCTAGGACCCAGGACTTTGGCCTTAGAGCCTCCAGCTGAGACCAGAATAGTGTTTACGGAGATAGGCTGTATTCCTGGAAGGTACAAATAATCCAACGCCGTCTGGACGAGAAATCTAAAAACAAAAAAACTCCCGCCTCACTGAAGAGACTAGGGCCGAGTTCAGAATTCCTACGCCCCTTGCCAGGCCCACTTCCGCTTCCGGGGAGGTGGTTCCCGGCCCTCCCTAATGTGGGGGCGGAAGCTATGGAAGAGCAGGAAGTGGCCCTGGCACTTCCGGTACAGGAAAGTCTTCGCTGCAGCTCTGCCGGGCTTGACAGGCGGTGGGTTCCTGCATGTAGCTCGCTCTCTTCTTTCGCCTTCCTCCGGTCTTACTTTCAAGCTCATTTGCCACCGCCGTCGCCGCAGCTCCTGACTCCTGAGCCGCCCCTTCCCCATGTTCCGGGGCAGGAGTCCTGAAAGCGAAAACCCGCTCGCTGGTACCCCATCATGTCCGAACTGACTAAAGAACTGATGGAGCTGGTGTGGGGCACCAAGAGCAGCCCCGGCCTCTCCGACACCATCTTCTGCCGCTGGACGCAAGGTACCTTGTCTGGGCTCTCACTTCCAGCTGTCGCATCTTTTGCTCTGAGAAAGTCTGGCTGTGAGGCTTCTCGCCCCAACCCCTTTGCTTGGCTCGCACTGTGTCCCGATCCCAATGCTCAGCTCTGAAACTGGACTTTCCAGAAACGGCCTACCTGCTCTGGGGTGGAGAGGTTGAGAAGAATGGTTACAGTTGGCCACTAAAGACCCAAAATACCTCTGCCGCTCTGGGCTGCTCTTTGCCTGGGTAGAAAGAAAAAGGGTGGCCCCTTGTTGGGCTGCAATGCGTGACACTGAGGGTGTGCCCTGTGCCCCAGTGTCAGTTTTTCAAGAACTGTGGCGATCTGGGTCTGTACCCCCTAGCAAGGCTTTATGTTGTTGCTTTTTATTAACACTTTAGCCTATTTTTGGAATGGGAAGTTCACAGGAAAGTCAAGGAGGCTAATTCCAGAAAGTAACTTTGTCGTTTGAATTTTAATTATGTGGTTAGGTATATGAGTAGATTGTTGCGTGCTTCAAAGTGTTCTCTTGGCCCAAAATATTCCTGATTTTGAGATACTTTAGTATCTATTGCAGTTTAAAAGGAATATGGATCACAGCACTTACTGTGCTGGTGTAATGTTACCCAGACAGGATTTTAGTTATGTAAGACATCTTAGTAATAATAATCAAATAATAATGAAATAAAAATAACCATTTTTTTCAGTTTCTGCGTCGTGTTAGTCTCTGTGCTGGGCGCTTTATACTAGTAATTATCTCTAATTCGTTAAGCTTTGCTATTCAAACACAAAGGGCACTTTCCTTAAAGTGACTTAAGATAAAGATTATGGTGAAGTTAGGTAAAGTTAGGAGCATAGCCTTCAGAGTCGGAAGAATCAGTAATGTATGCAGCATGTAAAACACTTACCTTAGGCAAATAAATAATAGCTATTCAGTGTGGCGGTGGGTTTAAGGGGGTTAGTGTTATTAAAGCATTTATTTAGAGAATACTTGTTTTTGGAAATTTTGACACAGTAAATCTGAGTTCCAATTTCAAAATATTTGTAAAATATTTACCTTCCCGCCTCCCAGGTAAATTAGAAGCATGGTGTCTTACAGTCAGTTGGGTTATTTAGTCCATCATCCTTGTTTTAACAGATGAGAAAAATGAGTTGTGAAGGTTAAATGACTGGGCCAAAACTGGACAAATTGATAGAGCTGGGAGTGGTTTCCACATCTCCCAACTCCTAATACAGCTCTCTCTTTTTTTTCTTTGAGTTTCTAAACCCTACAAGTAATGAGTTTGCCTTTTTTACACATTTAATTAGGTCAGTTAACTAATATTTTCTGGAATCTTGGACACTTGCATTTACAGATTTTATTTTAAAATTTGTTTCCTACTTTGACTTACTTAATATTAAGCAGCCCTAAAATGTGCAAAAGTGAAGGATTAAGAAAATTTATACCTCCATTCTAGTCAGTCAGAATTTACTAACCATTTTGCTATGTAGAATAAGATTATATTTAGCCTCTTTTGTATTTATATTATGTTGCAAATTTGAAGAGAATTCAGGCAGACGGTTCTGGTATGGTTTTGGTATAGGCTTTAGAATAGGCAGACTTGGGTTCTAGGTTCAAGTTATTTATTTGAGCCTCAATTTCTTTCTATATAAAATGCAGATAATAGTGCCAACTTTATAGGATTGTTATGTGGATGAAAGGTTAAGTAAATATACTTAGCCACTGAGCAAAATATCTGAAATACAGTAAACATTCAGTAAATGGTAGCTACTGCTGTATTAATTTATAAAGTGCTTAATCATAGACCAAGTCAAAAACTACTCTCATGCCTTGCCTTGAGAATCACAAGATATTATTGTATATTATTTGGTGAATAAGCAGTTTTTTAAGTAGAACTTTATAATGACATCTTAGAATGCTCTGTCACATTTTAGTCATGGAGAAGTTCCTCATCAAGATTAGTTCAGTAAGTATCATATCAAAATGAAAGATTTGTTTCTTTTATTGCTTTTCAAAGAGCATCGTTATATAGTGGATATGTAATTTTTTTCAAAGTCTTACATTTATCAAGATTTTGAGGAAACCAAATACGTATTTTAAGTTATCACCTCTGAACCAGGGGGTTGTTGTTGCTGGTTTGGCATGTTAATTGTTGTGTTCATTCATTCTCAGAAGCATAGGACTGCTAATGATTGCTGTGGTGCTCATTTGGGTTTGTGGGAAGAGACCCAAGACGCTGATGTGCTGCTCTTACATGACTGCATCAGTAATGTGACACCAGCTCTGGCATTATTTCATAGTCTAACTGCTTTGAATTGACTACCCCAATCTCCTTTGTCTTTTGAAAGCAAGTTAGACCTGTAAGATGTTTCAGGTAGATATTTATAAAATTGTATCTAGAGGTATTCCATGTATGAAGTTATACTGATTGGCCAAGTTAAAATATTTTGAAATGGTTGTTAAAACAATAAACTGCAGTAGTGACACCTAGTTTGTTGGGTTTTTTTTAATTGAATTGATTGTTTTCAATAGTGTTCTCTGCAAATCCTTTTTAAAACAAAGCATATTTTTGACTTTTTTTTTTTTAATTTAAATGCTTTCAACTAGCAATTTAAAGGTTTGGAATTGTTTGCTTAATTTGGAAGTTGCTCTCTACTCTTTGCTGCTTCCCTCCTGCTCAAATGCCTGTAATAATTTTTAAAGAAAAGCACATCTTTTCACTTGCTTAGTTCATTAGCATCACTTATACTCCCTCCCTTCTTTTCACAAACTAGAACAGTATTTCAGATCCTTGCAGTTGACACTCAGGGGGTGGGAGGAAAAATAAACAGTAAACATAATATAAACCTAAATTAAGTATATATAATAGTTAGAGGGTAAGGAATTAGGAAGTTCCAGGATAGGGTTGGCCTGGATAGGACTCATTTTAAGATGAGATTTGAGCAAACACGGGAAGTAACTGAATTAGTTATGCAGACGTTTGGGGAAAAGAGCACTCCAGGCAGTTATTCAAGGAACAACAACAAACTTGTTCAAGGAACGGCAAAGAGGTTAGTGTGACTGAAGGAGGAGTGAGGAAATGGGAGATTGATAAAAGGTGACACTATGACCCAAATCTTATAAGGCTTTATAGGCCATTTTAAGGACTTTGGCATTTATTCTGGATGAAACTGGGGGATGGAGGTTATTGGAAGGTTTAGAGCAAAGGCGTGACAGGATCTATCAAGTTTTTAAAGGATCACTCTGTCTGCCATGTCTGAGGCTGTAGTGGATTAAGGGAGACAGCGAGAAGATCAGATAAGAGGCAGTTGGAGCAATCAAGGGGAGAAGAGATGGCAACTTGGACCTGGATAGTAGTACTGTACTGGAGATGTTAACAAGTGGTCAGAGTGATGCCATCCCAGCAGAACCAAAATAAGGGTCAAGATGTAACAGTTATATATATATGTATGTGTGTATATATATATGTATATATACATGTATGTGTATACACACACACATATGCATATATATATATGTTTGTATTATACATTAGGTGAAAGTTTACAGAGCAAATTAGATTCCCATTCAATAGTTTGTACATAAGTGTTTTTCATGGCCTTGGCTTCACTCCCCAAAGTGTGTCAGCACTCTCCTCATTTCCTCCCTGGGCTCCCCTGTTTTCTTTCATTGTGATTTTCTACCCCTTCTTGCCTTCTCATCTTTGCTTTTGGGCAGATAGGCCCTTTTGACCTCATATAATTGATTGTTCTAAGGAGGGCGTTTCTCTTGGGTGTTATTGTTTATTTTATGGTCTTGTCTGTTGTTTGGCTGGAAGGCAGTCTCTGGGAATGGCTTCAGTTCCAGGTCAGAAGGGCCATAGTCTTGGGGGTTCCTCCAGTCTCTGTCAGACCAGGAAGTCTGGTCTCTTCTGTGATCTTGATTTTTTTGTTCTGCGCTTTTCTGCTGCTCTGTGTGGGGACGCTTTGTTGTGATCCCAGTCAGAGCGGTCAAGAAGTAGCATTAATTTTATTATAAAAGAAAATATTTTGACTTATTAGGAATTCATTTTCTTTTCAGTATTGATGATCTAGATCATTGTTTGGCAAGCTTTTTCTGTAAAAGGCCATGGGCTTTATGGTTTCATTTCAACTATTCTGCCATTTTAGTGAAAGCAGCAGTAGATGATATGAACCTGGCTGTATTCTAAAACTATAAAAATGAGGCTGACCCATGATCTAAATTATAAACTTTCAGAAACTATTTCTTCCCTTTTCTCCTTCCTCCAGGCTTTAAGTTACTTTCTTGTTTTGCCTAAAGAGTGACTAAAAAGGGGGAACCCCAATTTTGCTGTTTGTAGCCGTTCAGTGTGGTTTGTTTTCAGGACTGTAGGGGCTGTAGCTGATTGAAATTAGAGTTTAGGGCTTTCTGTGTAGAGCAATTTCTGTTACACGGTATGAGAAAATTGAGATTTAATAAATTAGATCTATTTAGAAGTTAATGCATTTGGCTTAAAATTAGAAAGTATGTTTGGATGTTTATTACAGTGATTAACATTTTACTAAAGTAATAAAATGATATAGTTGTATCAGTAATTTTTCTTCTAAGGTGAGAATTAGTTAATACTGTGGATTACATCATTTCAAAGATTTTTTGATAGAAGCTTTTTATTTCTTTTAAGTATAGATTTTCTTTTTTCCAGCATGCCTAAATCATAATTCGTCAAACATCCGATGTTTTTTACACTCGCAATTTGTAAGCATGTGACAGTTAAGTTCTTGATACTTTGAATTATATATTTTTTTATTAAAAGACTTTAAAGTATCATAATATCACTTGTGTCATGCTTTACAGTTTTTCAAAATCATATTTGTCCTCATTTTTATAGATGAGGAACCTGTGGCCCACTTTAGATATTTGATTCAACCAAGATCATCCAACTTGTAATGATCACACCAAGTCTTTCTATGGCCTTTTGTTTACACAGAAGTTAGAATTATAGAGGCAGTAGTTGTCAATTGGTTTAAATAAAATATGTAAGTATAAAAAAATATTCATATGAAAATAAGAGACTGGGAAATTGCAAAGAGGTTTATAGCTTAGGTTTAAATTAATTATGAACTGTAAAACTTGCAACTGATAAAGACTTCTGTACTCTCTAGTATCGTTGACTATGGTACAAAATTATTTATGCTCAGATGTTTTCAATGAGTAATTTTATATCTAGTCAGAGAAAACAGCCATTTATGTGATAAATAAATTCCTTTAAAAACCAGGAGAAAATTTTAGTGTGAAAATACTTGACGAGTGATCAGCTGCTAACCAAAAGGTCAGCAGTTTGAATCCACCCAGGCACTCCCTGGAAACCCTCTGGGACAGTTCTACTCTGTCCTATAGGGTCGCTCTGAGTTGGAATCAACTCGAAGGCAGTGGGTATCCTAAAACAGGAATATACGAAGCAGGCTTCTCATTTTATAATAAGGTTTCACTTGAATTTGAATCTCTTAAAAAAAAAAAAAAAAACCCATTGTCGCCTAGTCGATTCCAACTCGTAGTACTCTGTGTAGAACTGCCCCATAGGGTTTCCAAGGAGCAGCTGGTGGATTCGAACTACGAACTTTTTGGTTAGCAGCTGTAGCAGCTGTAGCCCTTAACTACTTCGCCACCAGGGTTTTAGAATAGAATGCTTAATTTTCTTTTAGCTGACTTTGTTTCAGGCTTTAATAGTTTTTGTCAATTATCAGTAACACACTCAAAAGTGTGTGTTGGAATTAAGCAGAATTTGGCATAAAACAGATGTGCCTGGAATTTTCTCATGAGGTTTTAACATCCAAAATACAAAAGCAGCTCATTATTTGAATTTTTAAGGAAGACAAGAATTCATTACTAATTCACACTTATTAAAACACACTGAAAGTTTTTCAGAGCCTGATTTTGCCTCTGCACTTGGACACAACACTAGGGGCCCTTTTTTATTCCTTATTCTTCAGTAGAAGAGCTAGGTAACAAATGAAGGTTTCTTGACTTCATCATGTTTTTGTGTTCCTAAATTGGACTTCAGATTTGATTGTCTTAATATGATTGTACCCTTAATTCTTACTTGTCCTTATCAAAATCATCCTGTCTACCTTGCCTATTCCCAACGCACCATTTATCTTATCATCTACTTCTATTCCCAGGCTGCTGTGTATTGCTGGAGAAAATTATGACCAGCACTAATACAAATTTAGTAGTTGAACCTTAGCTGAGCCCTCAATTGCTTCTTTTTGTTCTTTATCCTTACCAACTTTCCTTGCATTTTTCAGATTAACATTCTTTTCAATTGTCTACTCCCTCTCATTCCCTTCACTTTCAGTAAGTAACATCTCCTTAGTCTTCACTTGTTCTTTGCCTGCATATTTCACTTAGAAGCCTTCTTCTCCCCTAGGCCGATGGTTCTCAAGTTTTGTTTTTTTTTTTCAACTCAGGACCCCTTTACATGCTTAAAAATTATTGAGGACTTCAATATAAAAAATCAATTAGTGAGATTTGTGGCATTGTTTTACATTTTTACAAACTACTTTATTATCTGTCTTATTAGAAAACAAGTGGTAGATTTTTAAAGGTTATTTGCAATATGGGATTCAAAGCTACATCAGTGAACTTTTTGTACGCTGTTAATTGAAATCCGTTGGCCTGTCTTGTACTTTGAATGGCTCTTTTACCCATGCGTGAATTTGTAACAGCATTCATCTGTCATTTTGGAAATTATTGGTTCACTGGTTTATGAAGACCTCCCACGTGTTAACATATTCTGTCACGTGATATCAAAAGTCATAGTTGTTTCTGTCACCACTGACCTCATCAGAAAAGTCTAAGTATTGAGGACCAGTCAAGCTCATAGTCATGGATACAGTTTTCCAAAATTCTAATAATACTTGAAAAGTTGAAATTTTATTGTTGACAGAAATATTGTCAGCTATTTTCCTTGAGGTGTCAAGCATTGTTAATCTACTTTGCTGACTCAGCTTCTGCCCACTTGTTAATATTCTCAACTCTATTATCTTTGTTCTACATACACTCATTCATTTTAACTGCCATGCTTAGGATAATATGTCTCAGATTTCTATTTTTAATCCTAAACTCTGCCCTGAACTCTAGACCCATATTACCCACTTCTAAATTTTGCCAAATGGTTGTCTCACATTTTTGAAACTGAACTTGGCGTTCATAGAAACACATTCACTCATACTGGGAAAACAGTGGTGAATAGAAGTGGCAAGATACTTGTAGGGAAGACAGACAATAAACAAGTAAACAAGAATATAATTATAGAGTATGATAAGCACTGATTTCCCTGGAAGATAATAGAGAGAGAGATCTACTTAGATTTGTCAGAGAATATTCTCTCTGAGGAATTAACACCTAAACTGAGTCTTAAAGCATGAGAAAGATTTAGCCATATGAGCCGAAACAAACCAGCTGTCATCCAGTTAGTTCTGACTCATGGCAACCTCATGAGTTTCAGAGTTGAACTGAGCTTCATAGGGTTTTCAATGGTTGTGACCTTTCGGCCGTTCTTCCGAGGTACCTCTGAGAGGACTCGAGCTGCCAGCCTTTCGGTAAGTAGCCTAGTGCTTAACCATTTGCGCCACCCAGGGATTCCTAGCCGTGGGAAGAGATGGGGAAAGAGCATTCCATACAGAACCAACAACAAGCATCAGGGCCCCAGGAAAAGACTAGGAGTGTTTTTAGGCACCTGAGCCATTGTAGATAATGAAGGTAAGAGTGACATGAGGGAAAGTTGGATTGATAGGTGTGAGCCAGATTATGCAGCGTCTTTTAGACCATGAAAAGGAGTTTGGGTTTCATTCTAATTGCAGTGAGTAGCCACTGAAATGCTTTAAGCATACTGTGGCAAAATCTGATTTCCATTTATAAAGTAATACTTTGGCAACTCTATGCTGAATAGATTGGTGGGAGAAAGTAGAAGGAAATACCGTACCGTACCCGTTGCTGTCGAGTCAATTTCGCCTCATAGCGACCCTATAGGTCAGAGAACTGCCCCATAGGGTTTCCAAGGAGCCTCCTGGCGGACTTGAACTGCCAACCTTTTGGTTAGCAGCCATATACTTAATACACCACCAGGGTTTCTAGTAGAAGGAATGGGGAGATCTAATTGTAAGCTCCTTAGCAATATCAAGGGGAGAGATGATGATTTGAACTAGAAGGTGAACTGGAGATGGGATAAAAATAGATTCAAGACCTGTCTTGGAGGTTAAAACAAGAAGACCTTACCTTAATGTGAAGTCTAAAAGGTAAGTGAGTTTTTCAGAGAAAAAGTTAGCAAATAAATGTTTCAAGAAGAGGGAACAATATGTACAGTGGGTAAAAAAAACAGAGAAAATGGAATATTTGAGGACCTGAAAGAAGTTTAGCAAGCCTGTAGCCTAAAGAGGAAGAGTGGTAAAGGATGAGGTAGGAGATGTAGGCAGAAGGCAGATCATACAAGGCCATGTTAAGGATTTTAGACTTTGCGCATGTCTGGAGTTCTGTTTTGGGCTGTATTTGGGAATTACCTGATGATAGTGGGCAGTGAAAATCCTGGAGTAGACGAGAGTGCCCAGAAAGCATAGAATGAAAAGAGCATAGATCCTAAAACTAAGGCCTGGGGAACGTTAGCTTTGAAGGAGAAGAAACAGAAAAGGAAAACCTGGAAGAAAAGGGAACAGTGAAGCCAAGGGACAGGCATTTTTCAGAAGTTTGGTACACCCATAGGTTGAAAACCAGGTAATTGTGGGTTAAGTGAGTTGAGAGGTAAGGAATTGAGACAGTGCGCATAGATGACTATTAAAGTAGGTAGGCTTTGAGAGGAAATGAATGAGAGAGTGGTAGCTGGAGATTGAGGGAAGGAGCGGAACCTTAAGGAGAACGTTTTGGGTTTTATTTCTTTAGTATATGAAATACATGTTTCAATGCTTTCTGGAAGAGAGGGAATGAAGGTAAAGAAGAGAGAAGCAATGGGAGAAAAAGGGATTCTCTGCAGTATTTCTTACTTCAGTTGCTATCAGCTAGTGTCTCAATTGAAGCCTTAGTGTACAGTGGTTAGAGCTCAGCTGCTAACCAAAAGGTCAGCAGTTTGAATTCACCAGCTGTTCCCTGGAAACTCTACTGGGCAGTTCTGCTTTGTCCTGTAGGGTTGCTAGGAGTTGCAAGCTACTCGACAGCAATGGGTTTAGTGTCTCAAGTTAGAAACTTCAAAGACATCTCTAATTTCTTTTGTACCAAGCCTTCGCCCCACATATACGTACTCATCAAAGCTTACTTTTGTCTCTCAAATATATTTGAATATAGTTTTCTCTGTACTGATACTGCTTTTATTAGGGTCATCACTATTTCTGTAGGACTGTTGAAACCACCTCTTCCTCATTCCTTTTTAAAAAAAAAAAAGTGGGATCATACTACTATTTTACTAAAAGACCTTTGCTAGCTGGTCATGGCCTGGCCTTTCCAGCATTATGTTGTCAACTTCCCGTCCTCCCATTTGTCATCTTCCCCCATCTTAACTCAATAAATACTACCCTCCAGCTACATTAATTTTTCTACTAATCCATAAAATTATTCTGCTCTTTTTCCTTTAATAAAGTTATTTTCTTTCTCTGAATGTCACTTTCCCACATTGTCTTCCTGACAAATCCCTCCTATTCAGGATAAATCTTAAAGTCACCTCTTAAGACTTGACTCAGGCAGAGTAAGCCAATCCTTTCTGTACCCATAACAATGTTTATAATTGTATTACAGCGTTCATTTATTCTCTTGTTTTAGTAATTGCTTGTTTGTCTTCACCTCAATTCTTGGTTCCTTCAAACCAGGGACTGTGTCATTCATGCGTATTTCCTAAAATGCTTGGTATAGTGTCTAATGTTTACTAAATGTTGAATAAATGACTAAATTATAACCATTAATGAATGGTTATAACGGTTAAGCACTCGGCTGCTAACCTAAGGGTCAATGGTTCGAACCCACCAGCAGCGCTGCAGGAGAAAAGACCTGGCTGTCTGCTTCCCTTAAGATTACAGCCTAGGAAGCACTATGGGGCAGTTCTGTTCTGTCCTATAGGATCTCTATGAATCAGAGTGGACTCCAGGTACACAACAACAACATGTTGGAATTGTAAGTGATCATTTTAAAGATAAGAACACTGAGGCCTAAAGGAGTGAAATAATTTACCTAAAGTTATACAGATAGTAACTCTGTTCTCCTGACTTTAGACCATCTATGATGCCGTTTCATTTTTCAGTTCAAAGGTTGAAGTGATTAACAACACGTATACTATATGAAAGTGTTCTAAAAATTATGTTTGAATTCAGTAGATAGCCTATATAGTCCTCCTTGGAGTAAATTGGAATTCTGGTGGTACAGTGGTTAAGGAGCTCAGCTGCTAACCAGAAGGCTGGCAGTTCAAATCTACCCGCCGCTCCTTGGAAACCCTCTGAGGCAGTTCTATTCTGTCCTACAGGGTCGCTATGAGTCGGAATCGACTTGACGACAACGGGTTTGGTTTATTGGTTTGGTTTAGAGTAAATTAAATTATTTAAAAATCATGCTTAGTGTTCTTTTATTAAAGTTCATACTTTATCCCCCTAGAGGGGGGGTCCCTGGGTGCAAAAGTATGTGTGTGTACTTGCGTACATTTGGAAGAGAGAATATAGGTTCCATAGCTTTTTTGAAAGGGTTCCTTGATCCCCCAAACAGTAGAGAACCACTGCATCTGACTTACCTACAAATATTTTGCTATTGTGATAAGTGATCTTTCAAAGGAAAGTACATTAAAAATGCTTTTAGCTGCTACTTAAATTATATGTTTAATCTTTGTTACTTGCTTTCATTTTTAGGGTTTGCGTTTAGTGAATCAGAGGGATCTGCATTAGAACAGTTTGAAGGTGGCCCCTGTGCTGTTATTGCACCTGTTCAGGTAACATAGACTACTTTACCAACTCCTTAGAGGGATGTGTTCAAACATTTTATTTTACTTTGTGTTTTCTAATGTCTGTGTTCTGTATAATCATGAGGCATGATCAGTAAACAGTTAACTTTTGTTCCTGTAAATTACTACAAACATATAAAAAAAGAATAATTAGAACATGGGTGAGTTGCACAGCCGTAACATTGTATTTTAAAGAAAAAAATGATAGGTGTCCTCTAACGTTCAGAAAATTAGCAATTACTAATCATGACATCTTTTCTAAACCAAAGAATCTATTGAGTTACAGCATTTTATACTATAGATAGGTACATCATAGTAATCATACTGTTATTTGTTCTGTCTATAAATGATTTTCCTAAAAAGTTGAAGAAGAGTTATTTTCATGACCTAACTTTTAAAATGTTAAAAATAAGTTGGAAGTATATACTGTTTTAGACTATAGCTTTGACCTTTCCAAATAAAATTTGTAGGAACTGATTTCAAACAGAATTTCAAAAATAAGTTTTTTCTTTGCACAAAAGATAGTTTGTCTGAATGTATTTATTTGATTTTGAATCTTGATGTGTTACCTTGTTTTAATTTCACTGACTAATTTGCTATAAACTATAACTTTGTGAAAACCAAGAATTGAATTTTCATTTTAATGTAGCACTTAGAATGTTTGTGAACAGCAGTGCAACTTCAAAACTGTTATCAAAGCAGTTGGAATTTATTATGTTTTAATGAGCACGTTTTGAAAGTGCATATTTAGTAAGATATTTATTATTCATTGGGTATAAAGAGCGCATCTCTAAACAGTTGCAAAGTAAATTTGTGTCTCAGACTGCATACTCCATAAATTTGCATTATTAAATTAAAAATGTAGTTCTCTGAAGGAAAAGCAAATTCCCCTTCCATCTTAGATTCCAAAATAATATCCTTTATAGTTCATTATTTTATTTTGTTAGGGAGTGAAGTTGATTTTTTTTTCTTGTATTAGTGAAAAAAAAAAAAATTAAGTTTGAACCTTGCCTCAGAACTGTGGAATATAAACATAGAAATTTGACTCTAAATTTGTAGTTAGAACTGGTTGTGTTGTGTAACTGAGGCAGACTTTTGAGTTATAGCAAAAAAAAAAAAAAGCTAAAAAAAAGCCTCGTTGCAGTCACATAGATTCCAACTCAGAGTAACCCTACAAAATAGAGTAGAGCTGCCCCATAGGGTTTCCAAGGAGCAGCTGGTGGATCCAAACTGCTGACCTTTTTGGTTAGCAGCTGAGCTCTTAACCACTGCACCACCAGGGCTCTTTTGGTTGCTAGTAGGAACCTTAACTGAATTTGAAGATTCCTTGTCCTGCCCATATGCAAATTGGGCTGTTTAAGCAGTGCCTGTCTTCATCCGTAATAATACCCCAGGGTTTTTATTGAAAGTCTATGAATATAGTTTAATATAAGGCATACCTCAGGAATTTCCTGTTTTATATTTAAAAAATGGTAGTTATTTTTATAAATGGGGTTGCGATGTAAAAAAGAATAATTGTGATGTTCAAAATCCTGACACCTATCTTTATGTATCTTTAAGGTAGTAATTTAGTCTGATAGTCACATAAACCTTTTCAGTCAGTAGAATTTTGTTTTTATTAATATTTCAATTTAACAATCACAGCTAAATCATTAAGAGTAATGAACAAGACTCAATATTAAACCTTTTTTAAACTATAAAAGAACATGATGGTATTACTGGAAAAATAAATGTAATCATGGAACAGGGCAGATAATGCAATAGTAGACCTTACTGCATATGAGAATATATCAAGAATTTCTCACATGCCATGATAAAGAAATAACTACAAAGTCAATGGTGAAATAAAAAGTGTAACAAATGCCATTGGTATGACTGGTTAGCAGTTTGAGGGAGAAAAAGGGAGTTTAGATCATCTCATGCCATATCTCAAATAGTATATTTTTTATAGTACTTAGCCATAGGAAAACTAAAACGAAGTGTTTATCAACCCTCTATGAAAAAAATGGCTTTCCCAGTTCAACAAACTACAGTGAAAAATATAAGTTTTTAAGGGAGGTTTTCTTTCTTATACAAAGAATATGTACAAATTGGTTCGATACCGGGGATTAAATGGGCACTGGATATAAACATGCAATCATAATAGGTGGAATATGCTGGACAACAAAAGTAACAAGGTGTTCAACCTCACTAGTAATCCAAGAAACTAAAAATAAAACTGTAACTAGATTCTATTTGTTAACTTTTCCTCATCTCTAAGTATAAAACTATAATGGCCAATGCATATAAGGGTGGGGTGATGCTAGCACAGTTATATACCTCCCCATCGTACAAATCTGTGCTTTGATTTTGGGAAAGAATTTACATTATACTTGAAACCATGATAATTCAGATGTTTAGATGCAATAATTGTACTTCTGTGAATTTTTCTAGAGGAAAAATCTTACATGGGAAAGGTTATATTCAAAAAAATTTATACATATGTGTTGTTGTTAGGTGCTGTCAAGTTAATTCTGACTCATAGCCACCCTTGTGTACAACAAAAAGAAAGTCTTGCCGCATCCTCAAAATCATTGTTATGCTTGAGCCCATTGTTACAGCCACTGTGTCAGTCCACCTCATTGAGAGTCTTCCTCTTTTTTGCTGACTCTCTACTAAGCATGATGTTCTTCTCTAGAGAGTGGTCCCTGCTGATATGTCCAAAGTACATGGCACAAAGTCTCACCATCCTCACTTCTAAGGAGCATTTTGGCTATACTTCTTCCAAGACAGATTTGTTTGTTCTTCTGGCAGTCTGTGGTATATTCAATATTTTTCACCAACAGCGTAATTCAAAGGCATCAATTCTTTGGTCTTTATTCATTGCCTAGCTTTCACATGTATATGAGGCCATTGAAAATACCATGGCTTGAACCATGCTCACCTTAGTCCTCAAAGTGACATCTTTGTTTTTTAATACATGAAAGAGGTATTGTGCAGCAGATTTGCCCAATGCGAAATGTTTGATTCTTGACTGCTGCTACTGTGGGTGTTGATTATGGATCCAAGTAAAATGAAATCCTTGACGACTTCAGTCTTTTCTCTGTTTATCATTGTCTTAGTTATGTAGGGCTGCAGTAACAGAAATGCCACAAGTGGATGGCTTCAACAAAAAGAGAAATTTATTCTCTCACAACCTAGGAGGCTAGAAATCCAAATTCAGGGTGTGAGCTCCAGTGGAAGGCTTTCTCTGTCGGTTCTGGGGGAGGGTCCTCATCATCTATCTTCCCCAGCTCTGTGAGCTTCTCAGCATAGGAACCCTGGGTCCAAAGGATGCGTGGGCTCCTGGTTCTTCTTGCTTGGTGGTAATGAGGTCCCTTGTCTCTCTGGTAGCTTCTCTCTTTTATATCTCAAAAGAGATTGACTCAAGATACAACCTAATCTTGTAGATTTGAGTCCTGCCTCATTAACATAACTACCTTTAATCCTACCTCGTTACCATCATAGAGGTAAGATTTAGAACACATAGGAAAATCACATCAGATGATGAAATGGTAGACAGCCATACATTACTGAGAATCCTGGCCTGGCCAGGTTGACATGCATTTTGTGGGGACACAATTCAGTCTATAAAAACCATGATGTTGTTTATTGGTCCAGTTGTGAGGATTTTTGTTTATGTTGAGGTGTAATGTATACTGAAGGCTGTAGTCTTTGGTCTTCATCAGTAAGTGCTTCAAGTCCTCTTTGCTTTCAGCAAGTAAGGTTGTGTCATGTACATATTGCAGGTTATTAATGACTCTTCCTCCAATCCTGATGCCGCGTTCTTCTTCATATAATCCAGCTTCTTGGGTTATTTGCTCAGCATACAGACTGAATAAGTATGATGAAATGATACAATCCTGATGCGTACCTTTCCTGACTTTAAATCACACAGTATCCCCTCGTTCTGTTAGAATTACTGTGTCTTGGTCTATGTACAGGTTCCTCATGAGCATAATTAAGTGTTCTGGAATTCCCATTCTTTGCAGTTTTATCCATAATTCATTATGATCCACACAATCAGTAAAACAGCATAGTCAGTAAAACAGAGGTAGACATCGTTCTGGTATTCTGTGTTTTCAGCCAAGATCCATTTGACATCAGCAGTGCTATTCCTCGTTCCATTCCTCTTCGGAATTCAGCTTGAATTTCTCGCAATTCCTTGTTGACATACTGCTACAACCGCTTTTGAATGATCTTCAACAAAATTTTATTTGCATGTGATATTAATGATATCGTTCAGTTATTTCGCATTCTTTTGGATCATCTTTCTTTGGAATGGGCACTAATATGGATCTCTTCCAGTCAGTTGGCCAAATTTCTTGGCATAAACAAGTAAGCACCTCCAGAGCTGTATCTGTTCGTTGAAACATCTCAGTTGGTATTCCATCAGTTCCTGGAGCTTTGTTTTTCAGTGCATCTTGGACTTCTTCCTTCAGTACCATTGGTTCTTGATCACGTGCTACCTCCTGAAATGGTTGAACATTGACCAATTCTTTTGGTACAGTGACTCTGTGTATTCCTGCCATATTCTTTTGATGCTTCTTGTGTCGGTCAATATTTTGCCTATAGAATCCTTCAGTATTGCAACTTGAAGCTTGATTTTATCTTCAGCTCTTTCAGCTTCAGAAATGCCAAGTGTGTTCTTCCCTTTTGGTTTTTTAACTCCAGGTCTTTGCACATTTCATTATAATAGTTTATCTTCTCGAGCTGTCTCTTAAAGTTTTCTGTTCAGCTCTTTTACTTCATCATATCTTCCCTTTGCTTTAGCTACTGTACATTCAAGAGCAGGTTTCAGAGCCTCTTCTGACATCCATTTTGATCTTTTCTTTCTTTCCAGTCTTTTTAATGACCTTTTGCTTTCTGCATGTGTGATGTCCTTGATGTCATTCCACAACTCATCTGGTCTTTAATCATTAGTGTTCAACACGTCAAATCTATTCTTGAGATGATCTCTAAATTCAGGTGGGATATACTCACGGTCGTACTTTGGCCTTCGTGGACTTCTAATTTTCTTCAGCTTCCACTTGAACTTGCATATGACCAACTGATGGTCTGTTCCACAGTTGGCCCCTGGCCTTGTTCTGACTGATGATTTTGAGCTTCTCTATCATCTCTTTCCACAGATGTAGTGCATTTGATTCCTGTGTATTCTATCTGATGAGGTCCACATTTATAGTCACTATGTTGTTGAAAAAAGATATTTGCAATGAAGAAGCTGTTGGTGTTGCAAAATTCTGTCATGTGATCTCCAGCACCATTTCTATCATCAAGACCATATTTTCCAACTATAGACCCTTCTTTGTTTCCGACTTTCACATTCCAATCATCAGTAATTATCAGTGCATCTTGATTGCATGTTTGATCAACTTCAGACTGCAGAAGTTAGTAAAAACTTCCATTTCTTCATTTTTGGCCTTAGTAGTTGGTACGTAAATTAACTGGTCGTCTTTGTAGGCATATGGGTAGTATCCTATCACTAACAGGATTGTAGTTCAGGATAGATCTTGAAATGTTCTTTTTAACAATGAATGCAACAATGTCCCTCTTCAATTTGTCATTCCTGGCATAGTAGACCATATGATTGTCCAATTCAAAATGGCCTATGCCAGTCCATTTCAGCTTACTAATGCCTAGGATGGTGCTCTGGTGGCACAGTGGTTAGGTGTTTGCTTACCAGAAGTTCAGCAGTTTGCATCCAGAAGCTGCTCCTTGGGGGGCCATTCTACTCTGTCCTATAGAGTCGCTATAAGTTGGAATCGACTCAGTGGCAATGGGTTTTAATGCCTAGGATATAGATCTTTATGTAGTCCATTCCATTTTTGAAAACTTCCAATTTTCCTAGATTCACACTTTGTACATTCCATGTTCTGATTATTAATGGATGCTTGCAGCTGTTTCTTCTCATTTTGAGTCATGCCACATCAGTAAATGATGGTCCCAAAAGCTTGACCCCATCCACATCTCCAAGGTCAACTCTACTCTGAGAAGGCAGCTCTTCCCCCGTGTTATTTTGAGTGACTATCAACCTGAGGGGCTCATCTTCTGACACTGTATCAGACAATGATCCACTGCTATTTGTAAGGTTTTCACGGGCCAGTTTTTTCAGAAGTAGACCACTAGGTCCTTCTTCCTAGTCTGTCTTAGTCTGGAAGCTTCATTGAAAATTGTCCACCGTGGGTGGTCCTGCTGGTATTTGAAATACCTGTGGCATAGCTTCCAGCATCACAGCAACACGCAAGCCACCACAGTATGACAAAGTGAGAGACAATTCATATATATAGTAGTGAAAAAAAAAAAAAATGTAAACAACCTAAATGTACTGTAATATAATTTAAACCTTAAATAATGTTTAAGTAAAATTTGATAAATAGTTAGAGAGGCAATTAGTGATTGAGAATGACAGGAATTCTGTTGGAAAACACTAAAAACGAGAAAACATAATCATGTACCCGTAATGATTCTCACTTACAGTAAAATTAAAAACAGATGTTAAAAAATAAAAAACAAGAACAAAATACTGAAAGTGGTATATCATAGTGCTAACGGTGGTTGTATTGTGGTAAAATCATGTGTCCTGACGTCACTTTTCCAAAATTTTGTAATAGTTATACTACTCAATTTTATAATTCTTGTTATTTGTGGGGAAAATCAGAAGCACTTGATTATAGTATTTGTAGGTTTTATTTCTGTAGGAATACTATAGAATATTACTTCATTTCTTGCTAGAATACTTTGAATTGATTTGCTTATGTGCCAGGTACTTACTGTACTAGGTGCATTACCTGTATTATCTCATAATCCTCAGTTCAACCTTTTAAAGTTTGCTCTGTTATTATTTCTAGTTAGTCAAGTAGTAGAATCAAGATTCAGACTCAGGTCTGTCTGACTAAAAGCAATTCTCAATCTGTATACTAATGCTTTTCCAATACTTAAGAGTAAGAATCACCTTGTTTTTTTTGGATCTGCCCCTTAGGGATTCAGGTTCACTGGATGGAGCCCTAGAATCTGCATTTTAAACAATTCAGATGATTAAAATGCAGATAGCCCTTGGATTACACTTGTGAAGGCAGCAGTGTTCTACACTGAACTATTTTCTATCAAATCACCCATGTAAAATAGTTGACTCACTTAAGAAAAAGAAAAAAATCAATTTGTTTTTCTTTTAAAACTTAATAGTTTTTTTTTTTTTTAATGGTTAAACCAGGAAGTTAGGAGCTCCTTATTATAAAAAGATGACTTTCATAGTGGTATTCTTCTGTTACAGATCTGAACTAATAGAACAGAACCATTTTGTATTTAGATTTCTTTTCTCCCAAGGAATCTAAGAGAAGTGTACACTTGGTCCTGCTTCATAGGGCTTCCAGTTTGTGAATGGAAGAATAGGTTTCTGACGGCACTGGGGTTTTTTTTTTAATTACCAGTTGCTTGCCTATTAGTTTTGAATTAATTGTACTGCTTGCCAGAAAGCACATATTGTAGAAGCAGCAGCGTTTTATGTATCTAGAATCAAGGCTATAGTAGTGTAATCTGAGTCAGTAACTCTGCACAGGTACTTTTGAATGAGGGAAACAATTTAAGATTTTAATAGAACAGTTCAGGGTGTCAGAAAGGAGGTACAAATTAGTTTTTCCTGTTTTAAAATAAATGAATGATATGAGGTGTGTTTATAACGCTTTCTAATAATGATTGCTTTAATTGTGTAAAGGCATTTCTTTTGAAGAAGCTCCTGTTTTCTTCTGAGAAGTCATCTTGGAGGGATTGTCCAGGTATGATTGTCTTCTGAAAGCTTTTACTCCATCCTTTAGATGATCTGTGCAGCATTCATTGACAACAGTTTAATTAAAATTATCCATCTCAAAAAGTGCACTATAAATGGCATTTATTTTTTTTTTGCCAAAAATGTTTCCAAAAATTTCATGAACTTTGACCTCAAATTTTCGAATGAATATTTCCAAATTTGGCTTTCTTAACTAAGAGATGTAAGACAAGATAATATAACTGAGGCAAAAAACCTTTGGCCTCTTTCTATAACCTGATGCACTTCACTGAACTGTGATAAAGGAGCCCTGGTGCACAGTGGTTAAAGCACTCAGCGACTAACTGAAACGGCTGTGGTTCGAACCTACCACCGCTCCACAGGAGAAAGCTGTGGCAGTCTGCCCCCGTAAAGGTTACAGCCTTGAAAACCCTGTGGTGCAGTTCTACTCGGCCCTATAGGGTCACCATGAATTGGCATTGACTCGACGGCGACAGGTTTTTTGGTTTATTAGATAACATACGATAAAAATTAGTCATTTACTTATTTTTTGGAGGGGGGGGCGGTCTTACTTAATTCTGAGCAAGAACCCAGAATTACCTTTGTATTCCCACACTATTTAGCATAATGCCTTACACAATGAGAATATTACTGCAAATAATTCTGGATTAAATTGCAAACGATGCTGTCATAGCTTCTGCAACATGATTGAGACAGATATGTGGTCCTACCTGATGATAGTGAACATCTGCATTCCGCTCGAGGGTTAACAAAGATCTCTCCTTCACTTACACAGTTTCATGTGAACCTCACAATAACTTCTGGGAGACAGTAGGATATATTACCATCCCAGTTTTGAATATAAGGACATAACAGCTTCCATTCCAAACCATGCCATTAGAATATATTAATGATTTTGAACTTGAGTTAAGTATCACTGTTATATTTTTTACTAATAAATAGCTGAAAGGCAAAATAAATTTTAGTAGAGAAGAAACTATTTAAGAGATAATATTATTGATGCGGAAAGCCAGGTGGCGTAGTGGTTAAGAGTTTGGCTGCTAACCAGAAGGTCGTCAGTTTGAATCCACCAGCTGCTCTTTGGAAACCCTATGGGGCAGTTCTACTGAGTTGGTATCGACTCAGAGGCAATGGGTTTGTTTTTTGGCGGGGAGGGGTTTACTATTGTCGCAGTGTTTAAGTGCGCATCTGCTAACCAAAAGGTCGGTGGCTCAAACCCATCAGCCATTCTGCTGGGGAAGGATGTGGCAGTCTGCTTCCTTAAAGATTTGTAGCCTTGGAAACCCCATGGGGTAGTTCTGCTGTGTCCTGTAGTGTTGGAATTGACTCGACAGCAACAGATTTGGTTTGAGTTTTTTTTTTTTTTTGGATTATTTTTGTAGCACAAAAGTTTACATAGAATGTGTATATATTTTCCTTATTTTAAAGCTCAGAAAGTCATATTGCTTGAGAGAGTAAGCTGAACTGTACTTACTTGAAAAAGGGAGGGTGACCACAGTTCAGAAAGAAATGGTCTGGGCACTTGTCCTATTTTCTCTAACATTCTGTCACCGTACTACAGTTTGAGCAGCATCTGTATCATGCCACGTAACCGCTGTAGCCTCTGCTAATGGACTGGGGTTTTGTATGTGCCGACAATGTTATATCATTATCCTTACTCCTATGGGACAGGGAGATCAAAGATAGTAGGCTAATACAGAAATGGGGAGAAGATAGCCTAAACGGACCCTTGCATTGTGCCTAGTTTTGCAATAAAGGAAACCTCATGGCTTAAATGCTACATTTGCAACTTAATGAAAATGACTGTCACTATGAGATTATTCCAAGTAGCATATTCTTTTTCATAATGGTGAATTCTGCATTTTTCAGGATTCTTTTTTAATTAATGGGAATGTTATAACAGTGGTTATATTTTCTAAATATATATTCTAAAATATAATTTAAGATCTGTTATTTATGAGTTTTCTTGCCACTTAAAATGCTTGATTTTTCAGCATTAAATTGACATATTTTTTGCAAACCGTTGTAATTTGTTCTTTCTTTATTTTTAGAGGAAGAGCGGAAGGAACTCCTTTGTCATACCTTGTGTGATATTTTAGAAAGTGCTTGTTGTGACAACTCTGGATCCTACTGCTTGGTTTCATGGTTAAGAGGAAAGACAACTGAGGAAACTGCTAGTATTTCTGGGAGTCCTGCAGAGTCTAGTTGCCAAGTGGAACCTTCTTGTAAGATACATTTTTATTTCCCGACGTAACTTCTTGTACCTTTGTTTTAATAAAACTGTTGAACTTTTTTAAGAAAAAAGGATTTTAATTTTCATAGCAGATCTTTTTTTTTTTTTAACCTAAGTCTAGTTTATGAGCCTTAGTATTTTTCAGTTCCATTTCCATTAAAGTGGGGGATATTACATTTGTTAATTTTTGCTTTCATTTTTTGGAAAAAAAAATGCATCTCTTAAAATAAACTTGAACAAAAATTCAGCTTAACTTCTGCTTGATAACAGTCTTTTGAGTCTTAGAACCCTCATTCAAAAAGTTTAAAGAACATATGTCTGTATACTTCAAGTTTTAGGTGTCTTAATATTCACCTTGGTATTTCGGAAAAAAAAATGATTTTTTTTGACATCAGAAAATTCCTTAACTATATTTTCTATCGCCAAAGTGGGGACATTTTTCTTCATTACACACTCTTAAGAATGATTAAGTGTTTTTTTTCCCTCCTGAAATTTTTGCAGTTTGTACTATTCTATAGATTACTTTAAGGTGGTTTTAATTATAAGTTGCCTTTATTTAAGTTTTTTATACTTTGAAGATTTTTCTGCTTAAAATAAATTAAACAGCTCCTATTCTCATTCATGGAAACCCTGGTGGCGTAGTGGTTAAGAGCTTATAGCTGCTAACCAAATAGCTCGGCAGTTTGAATCCACCAGGTGCTCCTTGGAGGCCATATGGGGCAGTTCTACTCTCAGCGGCAGTGGGTGGTTTTTTTTTTTTTTAATTCGCATTCATAAAAAATTGTATATCCTCTGATCTTTAGCCTTTGAAAATTCTTGACCTAAAATCTACCAGACTGAACTAGTGACGTGGAGACTTCTGGTAGTTTAGAACTTAGAGAAAAACGTTGGTCTTCTGTTTTTCTTTCTAGGGAATTGTCTTGCTAGTAGATACTTTTTGATAATTTGTAGTCCGAAGGGCTTGTATTGCATAAGTGACTTATCCCATCTATAATTCATTCCATTAACTATAGTCTCTAGGGAAATTGTTTTTAAAGAAATTAGATACGTGATTTCTAGAAAGTAAATTTTGATTGCTCATGATATTCACCTTGATTTCCATATAGGATTATCTATAAGGTACTATTTCCTCCTTAGGTTGAAGTGTGTCTTACGTCAATGTCTTCTCTGCCCTCCTTTGCAGTTAAAATGCTTTAAGCTTGCCAAATTCTAATTGTAGTACATTTGCAAAGAATAATTTTTAAAGTTTAAACAACTGGGTCATGTTTCATTTTCAGCCTTTCAAGCATAGCCTTTCAAAAAGAATTTAACGTATTTTTAGAATTGATAATGACAGTTGAAGAAAGCAAGTGGAAAGTGTAAACATGTTTAATAGTTTAATATAGGATATTAAAATTTTGTAAGAGGAATCGTTGAACTATTTTAAAAGGTATATTAAAGAATATGTGCTTAAGGTAAGTCTGTATATTAATATGTGAAAAATAGTAAGATCTTTTTTGTAACAGTTTTATCAGTTTCTCCGTAGTGCTCTGTGTTAGTAGTGAAACATATGCTGTGCATTCTGTAGTCGTAGTTTGAATTGCCCTGGGTTAAGTGGACACAACACATTAACTTTGGTGCTTCAATAAACAGTTTAGATGAGCATGTTATATTGAATTCCCTTCCAAAAACGTATGTAATTTTAGTAATTGTCCAGTTTATTTTATGCTTCATTTTAAAAGTTGACATGAAGTAAAGTCATTCTTTCAGTATGTTTTTAATACTGTGTAAATTTGAAAAGTTATGTTAACTGAAATTTTGAAAATTTATCTTAGATATTAACAAATGAACTGAACGTTTGTTAAAATTTTTCTTCTGTATAACAATCTATTCTACCTGTTCTTTTATTCCCAACTGTGTTATCTTTCTTGTGTTCTATATTTTTCCACCATCCCTCCCTACTAAGCTTTTTATTTTGCCTGCCTCTTTTCTCTAAATTACTATCTTTATGTCTGTACCCCAGTAAAACTATTGGGATAATCAAGCACAGCAGAACACTTAGTACAATTTGGAAAAGATTAGAAAGAATTTTTATTTTATCCTAGAATCTGAAATTTGAAGTGTTTCCCCTTTTGTTAATATGACGTTCTGTTCAATCATTAATTTCATTGGCTTCTGTGGTGTGTCTAGTTTTGGCTTGTTGGTAGTGCAGACTTGTTTCAGTAGTGAATACTCAGGTTCAAATTCAGTTTGTTTCCCACGTAATTAAAATGATTATGTATATTAATCCATTTGAACTTCTAAAGATTTTAAAAAGTAATTTGGAACACTTCAAAATTAAAATTAGGTTCTGAAACAATAGCATAATGTGATATTTTAAATTGTAAATTTAATTTGTAAATTCCAAATTTAATTTGAATTAATAAAGAATCCATTGCCTTAACTCTTTAGTGAGAATTTATACTTTAGAGTACTAAGCTTTGCCCCAGTGGGTACAGTGGTTAAGAGCTCAGCTGCTAAGTAAAAGGTCGGCAGTTCGAATCTACCAGGTGCTCCTTGGAAACCTTGTGAGGCAGCCAAGTCTGTCCTACAGGGTCACTGTGACTTGGAATCGACTCAACGACAATGGGTTTTTAAAGATTTGCTTTACAAAATACACATGAAATTGTTCATATTGATAAATTAGATAGGCATTGTCATTCATGTGTGGTATCTTTAAAGACTTTGTCTTCATGGAGCCACGACTATCTTGGTGCATATCTCAATTCTCCTGTTTATTGCTTTGTGCTCTTGGGAGGATACTTTTCTGTGCCAGGGGTTCCTGTCCTGTAAAATGGAGATAATAGGGTTGTGTGAAGATAAAATGAAGTAAGACCTGTAGAGCATTTCCTGGCACCTGGTAAAGTGCTCAGTAAACACTACTTTTAATTAAAATGCTCTCTTTGGTTTCCTTTGATTAAAAAATGTAATTGTACTATATTAATAAACAATCTAAATATGTTACTGGTAACTTCTCAGTGGTTATGAAAAAAATGAGGAAACAAACTTAAAGCAGTCATTGAACCTATGTACTTTCAAAATGCTATGCCTTTTTATATACTTTCTTTTTTAATAATTATTAAAACCTAAAGATTTAATATTATAAAGGAAAAAGATTCACTGGGATGATTTTACATTGATCTATAAAATGAAAGATTAATTCAAAGTGCAGGACACGTTACAATCGTGTGAAGCACTATGATTGTCAATAATTTCTTATATTCTATAAACAATTCTAGTGTAACTGCGTTGAGAAGAAAAGTTTATTATTTTATTGTCCTACATTCTCAGTGCTATATCCATTTTAGTTATAATTATGGTAACTAAGATGTTGAATGTAAATTCATGCTGTAATACAGTTGAAAATAAACTGACAATTTTAAGGGAGTAAGGGGACATAGGAACAAAGTTTGATTGCTTGAAAGTATTTACAGCCTGCTATGTGTATCTCGTGTCATTTATTTGCCATGTGTAGTGCTGAAAAGTGTCTTTTATGTATAGCTGCCTTGGCTGTCGAAGAGCTTGGCTTTGAGCGATTTCATGCATTAATTCAGTAAGTAACATTGGAACATTTAAAATACTTACCTTGTGGACACATTGACACTTTAAGTCTGTTCATACTGTGGAAAGCTACTTAGATTTACATAATATTGCACTGCTTAAACATGAATTTTAAAACCACTTCTTGGGAATTAATTTGTTTTTTAAGGAATAATTTGTAAATGTGTACTTAAATTATTCTGATTCCTAAATTAACTATCCAAATGCAGCATTTTAAAAATATTAAAAAGTCATCTTAGCTTAAAGTTTCTCTGTCCGGAGTGAACATAAAGAATTCTAGTGGGATAACTATTAGAATTATTATTTGTTATTTGCCAAAATACGCTTTCTGTACTTTTCATTAAAAGTGCCCGTATTTGCTCCATATTTTCAATAGAGTGTTTAAAATTTTTATGACAAAATAAAAGGTAAAGATGCACATGTTGATAGACTATAAGTGACATTTGGTTTGGAATTTATCATTAATTTCTTCTAAAAGAAATATATACCTTTGGTATTCATATATTCGTTAAATAATTTTTAGGCTTTGAAAAATCATTTTCTTTTTTCTTAAATGTCTCTTGAAGCAGATCACTCTATTCTCTAAATAACTGTATATTATTGAAGAATTTATCAATACTAGAAAGTTCACATTAGAGATGAAGAGGTCCCCGAGTGGGCATTCCGTATTAGTGGTATATATTAATTGTAATGACACTTATCAGCATTAGTTTTTAATGGCTAAATTTATATTAGAAAAGCTGAAACACAAAAATCTGACATTTGTATGTATATGTTTTAATGTGTAAGACAATTTAAAATTTCCCCATTTATAAATAAAACTAATACTTAATTCTTTTTTTCCCCCCCAGCAAAAGATCATTCGGAAGTTTATCAGAATTAAAAGATTCTGTCTTGGACCAGTATTCAATGTGGGGAAACAAATTTGGAGTGTTGCTTTTTCTATATTCTGTGTTACTGACAAAGGTTTGTTTAAGAAAATGCTGCTTCTGACTTTCATTAGTTCGAGTTTAGTACTATTTTTCATGGTGGGATAAGTAATTTTATTCTTGAGGGTATTTATAAATCTCCGAATAAGTATTTCTTATGCTGATACACAGGAATCAGCTACTCTTTTGTCACAGCTCACTTGTTATTTAACCACTTTTAAACCCCTGCTTTTGTGGACTATTGAGGTTATCAACAATGCTCTAATTATGAAATGCAGATGGTTCTTCTGAATTTTGTTTTCTTTGATCTTAGCAATGTCTGGCACTTGACCACTTAACCTTTTCTGGAAGCTCTTCTGACCCTCACCCCATTCCTTGACTTACCTGCTAGTTCTCTTTCTATAATGTCTTATGATTCCTTTTTTTCTTTTCCTTAATAGCTTCATTTCCTTCTTTACCTGTTATCTCCTGTTCTTTTCTCTGTCCCTCTAAATTTTTAGATTTCAGAAATTTCAAGTCCTGTATGCTGTTTTTTTTAAGGGTATTTCATTCTCTTAGCTTACCTTATGTGGCTAATTTCAATACATATACCTCCAGTCCTGTCCTTTTTCCCCAAGTGCCAATCTCGTATCTCCAGTAGCTCCTTAGCCTCAGTTGAGTATCCCACTAGATTTACCATGTCTGAAATCAGATTACTTTCATTTGACAGACATTTATTGAGCATCAACTCCATGCTCGGGACTGTGCTTATGATATGTAATTATTTTTTATGCTTCCTAGTCACTGTTGTAGAAAAAATGACATGTTAATAATTACTTGCATTATGGCAATTTTTATTTTTTGTTTTTTAACATTAGAAAGCATAGTGGGAATATGGAAAAAGGTATGCCTAAGTTTACTGGGCAGAGTCAAGGGAAGACTTTTCCTTTAGTAGGGACTATTTGAGCTGAGATTTAATGGATAAGTAAAACTTTTCTAGATGGGAAAGCTGTAAGGAGATGTTCCAAGAAGTGAGACTAGCTAGTAAATATAAAGGCATAATGGATTAGGGAAATAACGCATGTTTGGGGAACTGCAGCTAGTTCAGCATTGCTGCGACGTAAACGTCAGCAACTGTGGAAGATGAGACTGGGCACTCAATTTTATGCAAAACCAAAAAAAAAAAAAACCATTGCCATCGAGTCGATTTTGACTCATAGCAAGCAACCCTATAGGACAGAGTAGAACTGCCCTATAGGGCTTCCAAGGAGCGGCTGATAGATTTGAACTGATGACCTTTTGGTTAGCAGCCGAGCTCTTAACCACTGTACCACCAGGGCTTCATCTTTCGCAAAGATGGCTCAAAATATGAAGGCCCTCATATATCATGCAAAAAATAGTTTATATTTCAATAAAATTTTTAAATGGGAGTATGGGATAAGTGTTGTGCTGGAAGGAGTTGTGCAGAGTGTGAAACTAGAGTCAGGAAGACTAGAATAGTGTCTATTAAAATAGGTAAAGCCTAAGCCAGGGCAATAGCCATGGAAAGGAGAAAGAAAGGGTGCATATAGAAATGTGTTTAATAGAAAGAAGCAAAACCACTTAATAGTGAGATGTGGTGAACAGCAGTGGTGATGGTGTTACCAAAGATGACTGGTTTCTTATGAGCTCTGTTTGACTGTTGGTTGTTCTCCCAGTTTTTTATGTTCAAACCCTTTAATACCTTCTTCTGTCTTGTCCTTTGCAGCCACTAAATATTCACGTCTAGTTATTCTTTCTTGCACAGGTCTTTGAAGTGATATCCTCTAACTCCCCAATGGTGGTATCACTTATTCATATTACTCATTTTGACTTTATCATGGCCTGCTTTGTATTTTTAGTAGGAAGGCAAGTGCTAGATCTCATACATCTTTATATCCCCATACAATATTTAAGGCAATGATTAAATATTTTGATTGTTGATTAGTCATCTACTTAATACTTGGAAACAACCTATAATCTGATAGAACCAAATAGTTGAAGTTAGGTGATTAGCACAATGAATGGCGCCTTTTCTTCTTTGTCATTTTAGAGCGGATGAAGTTAAAAATGCCTAGGGCTTCTTCAGTTTATGCAGTATCTAGACCTTTGGGAGCTGAGGTGCTCTTTTTAGGGATTTGTTTTCAAGAAATAAGGAGCTTCCTATCCCCCTAATTTACATTTGATTTTGTTAGTTCATGTTTTTGAATTAGGAGCCCTGGTGGCACAGTAGTTAATTAAGCGCCCAGCTGCTACCCAAAAGATTGGTGGTTTGAACTTACCAGAGCTCTGCTGGAGAAAGATGTGGCAGTTTGCTTCCGTAAAGATAAACATTCAGCCTGGGAAACCCTTTGGGGCAGTTCTACTCTCCTATAGGGTCCCTATGAGTTGTAATTGACTTAACGGCAATGAGTGTGTTTTAATTAATAGTATTTGTGAGAAAAGAGAATCAGAAGCAAGCCCATTATAGGTGTATGTATTTAGTACCAATAAGTTTTTTAAATGACCTACAAAAATGCATCAGAGGCCTTAACAGTATATTAGATTTAACTCAACTTAGCCTAAAATAAAATAAATAAAAGCTTTTAGATTAAATAATTTTCTCCTCTCTGTCCTTGAAACTTAAACATTATCTCTCTCTACCCTTTTACCTTACCCCTGAGTCAGATTAGTTTTTTTTTAAATAGATTCCATGAAAAACAGTGGAATTCCTTACCATTACCATCTCAAAGGTACCCCTATTTCAAATCTTAGAGAAAAATTTCTTAAATATACTACCATTACTGAACACTTTGATCAAAGAGTCTTTGGAAGAATCCTGATCAAAAGGGGGAAAATGTGGAACAAAATGTAAAATTTTCACAGACTCCAGATTTTCTGGAGCAAAGGGAATTGGATGAACCCCTGAAATTATTGCCCCGAGATAATCTTTAAACCTTGAACCAAAAATACTCCCTGAAGTCTTCTTAAAACCAAACAATAGCTTAGCTTAACTAGTAAAAAATGTCTGCCTTGAGCATTATGTTCTTTTGAGATCTATCTGTCTGTGATCAAAGTGACAAACACAGCTGGAAATATTAGATAGGAACCTTAGGGGGCAATGAGTTGATGTTAATGGGGGAGGAACAACTCAGGGGAGGAACAACTCAGGAAAGGAGGATGAGAGTGGTTACACAACTTGTAGAATGTATTCAATGTCACTGAATTGTACGTGTAGAAATGGTTTAATTGGTGTATGTTTTGCTGTGTATATTCTCAACAAGATAAAATTATTTTTTAATTAAATAATTGTGCTTTATTAATTTATGGAAACCCTGGTGGCATACTGGTTAAGTGCTATGGCTGCTAACAAAAGGGTCAGCAGTTCGAATCTGCCAGGCACTCCATGGAAACTATGGGGCAGTTCTACTCTGTCCTGTAGGGTTGCTATGAGTCGGAATCAGCTCGACGGCACTGGGTTTGGTTTTTGTTTGGTTATTAATTTATAGTACAAATTGCTCAGTTTTTAAGACTACCATAATTTTCATTTTTAGAATAAGCGAATGAATTTTTGGTTTCCTTAGGGTATCGAAAACATAAAAAATGAAATTGAAGATGCAAGTGAACCTTTGATAGATCCTGTGTATGGACATGGCAGGTAATTAAAATCTATGATCTCCTTGTATGTGCTCTTTTAAGATAGAACACGACTGACTCAGGTAGTTTTGCTTGTCAGTAGCGTTGACCCCATAAAGTCTCTGGCATTGAGGAGTCACGTGCTTTATGTATCACTTGCTTTCCTCACTTGCTTTATGTATGGAATATTGATTTCAACTTTGAATTTATATATGAGTTGCGTTTATTGTGGCAAATAAATTGTTTTAAGATGACAATGGGGATGTATTTTAACATTCTGCTCTTTGTTCTGCTTATAAAAATTTTTAATGAAATTTACTCATTTTGACTTAGGAATAAGGATATTCTTATCTGTTTTTATTTTTTTGAACATTTTATTGTGGTTTAGGTGATAGTTTACAGAGTCAATTAGTTTTCCATTCCACAATTTATACACAGCTTGTTTTGTGACATTGGTTGCTATACCCTCCATTTATTTTATCCATTTTTAACTGCTTTTACTGTTTAGGGAAAAAACAATTTTTTCCTAATTTTCTTCCCTCTCAAGCTTTTTATAGCTGTTTCTTCCAAAATCAATAAAGCAATCATAGTTAGCCCACTCTAATACGAGACTTTTTTTCTAGACCTTTCTGCCTCAGATTAAATTTCACGTATCTTCTATTAAATACAAAATATTATTAATAATTATATATGTACTTTTAAAATAGTTGACATACATATTAAAAAATCAGTCTAAGTATCATTTTTTTTCATCCATTTAGATATATCTTGCTTAAAGGTGTTAAATTTTATGTGAATACATAGAACAGTAGATACCATTGTGATGATATGTTGAATGATACATTTAGCAAGGCTGTGTTCAGTTGAGTAAATACAATGGAAGATGTAAGGTTTTCCTAGCCCTTTTTCTTAAAAAACAATTTAATGTAAAAAGTCATTTCATGCTTTACTGTAGGAATAATTTAGTTTGAAAATAAGCTGTATTCCTGTTTTAATTACTTTTAAATTTTATTAATAGCCAAAGTTTAATTAACCTCCTATTGACGGGACATGCTGTTTCTAATGTATGGGATGGTGATAGAGAATGCTCAGGAATGAGTGAGTATATATTCTTTGTTGTGTTTATATCTCTTTCGTGATTAATATGTGACAAGAATACAGATGATTATTATTTATCTATTTAATGGCTCTACAGTACTTGAAAGTTAAGTGCCTGCTAATAGTAGAGTCCTGTGCAGTTTTTAAGGCACCATAACATTAAGAAGATAGACTTTGGAGCCAGACAAATGGGTTCAAATCCCACATATGTGACTTTGCTGAAGTTGCTTAACTTCTGAAGCCTTTAGTTTTATCTAGTATAGTTGGGATTGTATGATTAAGCTCTAGAAAAAGTAATAAATAGATCTCTCCCTCTCTGTCCCCCCACCACACACATATAAACATAGTACATATTCATCTAATGGTATGTACAAGTCCAAGACACCATTGCATTCTTAGCTTAAAATTTAGAAGAATTACAAATTTTTGTGATATGAAATATTCATGGTTTCTCCTGTATTTGCTTCGTGATTTTTTTTTCCTGTATTACTTTTTTAAAAAACAATTTTATTACGGTAAAGCAAATATAACAAAATATTTGCCATTTTAACCACTTCTAAGTGTATAATTCAGTGACATTAATTACATTGACCATAATGTGCAGCCATCACCACTATCCATTTCCAAATATGTTTCATCCTCCCAAATAGAAACTCAGCACTCCCCTAAGCAATAACCACTCACTTCTCCCTTCCCTCAGCCCCAGGTGACCACTAATAAACTTTTGTTTCTATGCATTTGCCTATTCTAGACATTTCATGTAAGGGGGATCATGCACCTTTCCCTTTGTTTCTGACTTATATTATTCAACATAATTTTTTTCAAGGTTTATCCATGTTGTAGCGTGAATCAGGACTTTATTTCTATTTATGGCTAGATAATATTCTCTTGTATTTTTTAACACATTTTGTTTATCCATTAATCTGTTGATAGACACTGGGTTTGCATCTTTTAGCTATTATGGATAATGCTTCAATGAACTTTTAGGGTACAAGTATCTGTTAGAGTCTCTGCTTTCAAGTCTTTTGAGTATATACCTAGGAGGGGAATAGCTGGGTCATACGGTAATTCTATGTTTAACTTTTTGAGGAACCACCAAACTGCTTTCCACAGCAGCCACACCATTTTACATTCCTACCAGCAATGATACACTAGGGTTCCAATTTCTCCACATCCTCACCAGCACTTGTTATTTTCAGTTTTCTTCCTGATTATAGCCATCCTAGTGAGTATAAAGTAGTATCTGATTGTGGTCTTGATTTACATTTCCTTAATGACTGATGGAAACCCTGGTGGTACAATGGTTAAGAGTTCCGTTGCTAACCAAAAGGTCAATTGGCAGTTTGAATCTATCAGTGGCTCCTTGGAAATCCTATGGGGGCAGCTTTACTCTGTCCTATAGGGTTGTTATGAGTCAGAATCGACTTGACAGCAACGGGTTAATGATTAATGACTTTGAGTGTCTTTTCATGTGCTGATTGGCCATTTGTATTTCTTCTTTGATGAAATATCTGTTCAAGTCCTTTGCCTATTTTTTAGTTTTTTTTTTTTCTTTTTGTTAAGTTGTAGTAGATCTTTATGTATTCTTGATATTAAGCTCTAATCAGATACATAGTTACTTACATTACTTTTAATGTGCAGAATTTCCTTTAAAATGCTGGGCAGATTTATTGTTTTCTGAGACCTGTAAATCACCACCATCTCCATTACAGGGTCTTCATTATTTCTTCCCTGTAACTTTGATATGTTGCCAGGGACATTGAAGTAAAAATCATTTTAGCCAATCCATCCAGTTAAAGAGAGCTAATAAAAAGCTCTGAATAAAATTCCCTCCAGTTTGTTATTACTGGGTCAGTCTAAATTCATTTATTTAGTCATTCATCTTATATTGAATTATTATTATACACCTCCCATTGAGGACTTGGACTAAGATGCTCCTGACCCAAGTCATGGTATTTTCAATCACCTCATCTGCATGTGAAAATGACAATGAATAAGGAAGACTGAAGAAGAGTTGATGCATTTGAATTATGGTGTTGGCAAAAAATATTGAATATACCACGGATTGCCAGAAGAACAAACAAATCTGTCTTGGAAGAAATACATCTCCAGAATGCTCCTTAGAAGTGAGAATGGTGAGGCTTCATCTCATGTACTTTGGACATGTTATCAGGAAGGACCAGTCCTTGGAGAAGGACATCATGCTTAATAAAGTGGAGGGTCAGTGAAAAAGAGGAAGACCCCAAACAAGATGGTTTGATACAGTGGCTGTAACAACAGGCTCAAACATAGCAATGATTGTGAGGATGGCACAGGACCTGGCAGTGTTTTGTTCTATTGTACATAGGGTCGCTATGAGTCGGAACCAATTTGATGGCACCTAACAACAACAACACAAACCCCCTCCCATTAAAGTATATAGTATAGGCCAGGGAGCTCCATAGTCTCTGTAGTTCACAGGGAAATTTCTTTCTTTTATAATAAAACTGTCACCAAATGACAGAAACAGATATGATGATTGAGAGAATAATAGTTACACTTTTTGTTCCCATTTACACTTGATCTTAGCCAGAAGACCAAAAAGTGACTTTTTGCTCCTAGTTAAGTGAGTGATTCATGATCTTAAATTTGAATTTTTCTCAAACACTTTTTGCTCCCATTTACGCTTGATCTTAGCCAGAAGACCAAAAAGTGACTTTTTGCTCCTAGTTAAATGAGTGATTCATGATCTTAAATTTGAATTTTTCTCAAACTTTTGATATAGGTAGAGTTAATTACCCTAATATGAGAGGATACAGTAACAGAAAAAAAAAAAAAAAAAACAATTTCTGAATTAAGCATCTTAGGGAGCACAATCTAACCCTTCATTTTAGTGTTTAAGAAATGTAGAACTGCCCTCACTCCCTACAGTAGGTAAAGTATGCAAAATTATCCACTTAGTGATGAGATCAGATTAGTTTTTCTGATTTCTGGTAATGATATTAAAATTCATGGACAAAAAACCACTCATGTTCTTGCCCTATTATCTATAATTGACCTCATCCTCTTCTTAAGCCTCCATTCTGAATGATAACTGAGAGCATTTAATCCTGCCAGGTAGATGTAACTCAGTCTGTTGAGTACTATACAGGTCTTCTGGGTTTCTTTCTCCGCTCAGGAGCCCTGGTAGCACAGTGGTTAAAGTGCTCAGCTGCTAACCAAAAGGTTGGCAGTTCAAACCCACCAGCTGCTCTGCAGGAGAAAGATGTGGCTGTCTGCTTCCATAAAGATTTATAGCCTTGGAAACCCTATGAGGCAGTTCTGCTCTGTCCTACAGGATCACTATGAGTTGGAATCAACTTGATGGCAGTGGGCTTGATTTGTTTCCCTCCACTCACTCCTGATTGCTTCTGAGCACTGTACTTTTTTTTTTCCTCACTGTGGTTTTCTGGACCCTGAGGTATCTTATATCACATGAAGTGAGTAGGAAAGACTATCTGGTTCTTGCTGGACTGATTGAGGCATCTCATCCCACTTGGTCTCTGTCTTCGCTACAGTGTGCTGTGGGCTCATGACTCTTTGCACCTGGCCTTTTGGGCATTGCTACTAGTTATGGTCCTTCTTTTTGTGCATTTGGCAGATTCTCTCAAGCTTATCCTATGCCAGAACCAGAACATTCCTTCTGTTTCCATAGGTTTTTCCTAACCCAGCCTCCTAAAATCTTTTATTCTTGCTATGAAGTTGGTACTTCCTTTATAGAATATTTGTTAATTATTTGAGTTTTGGTTCTTAATATGCACAAATCCATCTTTTTCTGTTTCTTGAAATACTGCCTTTCAAATCTTGTGTGTGTGTCTCTGTGTGCATTTAATACAGTTTATGAATCAAAGCTAAGGAATGACTATTTTATCTTAAAAGTCCGTACATTCATTACATGTTGTGTTGAATATTTTCCTGCTCTGTCAACATGCTAGGAGGTGTATAACATACAAAGAGAAATTTAAAAATCACTAGTTTTAAGTCCTTAGGCAAGTCACTTTACTTCTCTTGGTTTCAGTTTCCTGATTTGTAAAATATGGAGGTAATACCTTCCTCAAAGAGTTTTTGTAAAGATTAAGATCAGATTTCTAAAATACCTAAACTGGCCCATAGGAAAAACTTAGTTTTCCCTCAGGAAGCCTAGATGCGTTGTTTCAGGAAACAAGAGCATGCACACAAATAACTATGATACAAGATGATGCACATTGGAATAAAGTACTGTAAAGTTCTCTTTCTTTCTCCTGGGTGTTCCTCCATGGTGTGATAGGATCCTCCTCTCTGCTCTGGAATTAGCTGTCTCTTAAGGCAAAACTGACCAATCCCTTTGGTAAGCCACAATTACCTTATCACACAGTCCGCCTAGTCACCGGGGTGGGAGTTACAAAACCATGTTTAGGAAGGCCACACACAAAAGTAATTAATCACACAGCAGGCCAGCCCCTGGCTTTTCTAGCCATGGTTCTTTCATACTTGGAGGATAACTTCCCCCTCCCAATCATCTTACCAATCCAAAACAGTCATTAACAGTTAGTCCTTCAATAGGGCAAGAGTCCTACTCTTGAGGTGAATTCACTCAGGTACCAGCCATTCAGGTCTGCCACGGGTTTCAATCTTATCTGGTCAGGTACTCTAAAAGTCATCTCGTCTTCACCCTTTCTGGCTTCTAATAAAATTAACTGAGAGAAGATTATTCCCTTGCTCTGAGCCTCACGAAGTATCAGCAGAGCAAAATCTTTAAGGGACTTTAGGTTTGGCCACTGTACTCCAATCCACCAATGTCTCCCCCTTAGTCTACTCTTTCACAGTTACAGCTTCCATAATTAGTTTTTATAATCACAATTAACCCAGTTAACATTGAGCACTCACAGCTGAATCATATAATTCTATCAGTATCTTCCACCACCTCTTCCCCAGACCCATGAGGAAAAGAGAAACCTATTCAGTAGGGATCCTCCCTTGTCTCCCTCATTTAATGTAAGCACACTCATGAAAGTGTGTAAGCCAGCCATTTCATGCTTTTATCTCTCTTCCATCTTAGATAGACAATGTTTAAATTGCCTATCAAACCAGTACTGAAGAGACAAGCATGTTCGTTGTTCTTAAAGAATCTTCTGTTCCAGTTGAAACTTTGAGCATCTGCATCCATGGTCTAGGTCAGTGGGTGCCAATGGAACATGTCCAGGCTCAGCCCATCGCTTCATTGCTGCACTTCCCCCACTTCCACTCACTTACTGGACCCAGGTTGTCAACGGAAGCAAACAGACCAAGCTCTCTACTTGCCGGCTTCTTCTGATGGGCGCCTCCTTCCTGGATACACCCAACAGCAAACTGCTTGTTTGAAAACAGTTGCTTTTTTTCCTGTAAATTCTTCTTTTAAATGCAATCTTCTGTCCTCTCAGCAGTTCTGGATGGTTCTGCATGTCTTTTTGAATGCAAATCTGGGTGGGACTCAGGTTTTTGACCTAAGCCCCCAATTTGTACACAGGACTACTGCATTCAAACCAACAGCCTGTTTTTCCCATAGGCAAATCCTAGTTCCCCTTTCAGCATATTCAATCAAGTGCTGGCTGAAGTTAGAATTATGTGCTCTTTATAATATCCAAGATTCATTTCTACCATACATTTAGGTCTACTTTGCAACAGTAAGTAGGAAAAAAAATTCAGTATCCATAGTACATTCAGATAAACACATAATCCTAAACATGTAACACTTTTTAAAACATTCTGTCTTTGTCTTTTCTTCTCCATACCTTAACTCTCTTCCCGTTCATATGCATATGGCCTTGGGCCTCTGGCTGAGTGGAACGAGAAGACCCCCCCCCCACCCCCCCCCGGCCCCATCAGTCATCCTGCATATTGCCTGGCTTTTGCCCCAGGCTACTCCAGGTGCAGCTTTTCAGCCATTTCAGGTAACAACAACCAAAGTAACCATCTAAGAATTGAAAGTATAACTTCCCAAGTCCCTTCATTCTTTCTCTTACAAAATTCCATCCTTTCATGAGTCAGGAGCCATTGCAAAGAATCCCACTCCTGACACCAACTGTAAAAACAGCTTGGGGGTGGTGTCTGACCTCCTCTAACTTCACAAGGGGAAAGGAAATCAAGATCAGCAGCCCAAGGCTGATTCCTATGATGTGAAGGGTAGACATGCCTCCTGTCTCCACTATCTTTACCAATTCTGACACCAACTATCCCTCCCTCAGCACTCTGTACTGGGTTTGATAATTCATTGCAGTGGCCACACAGAAGTCACAGACTATATTCACAATTATAGGATTTATTAGGGAAGCAACAGTTACATTTCAGGCTCAGGAACACTCAAGATACAGTTCTTCTATCAGGATAGCCTCTTCCCAGCTGTGCTTGCAGGCACGCTTCTCCCTGGCCTGTGGCCTCTGCCCAGAGGCACTCAGCTTTCTGTCTCCGTGGGCCAGGAAACCCACCACGCCGTCTTCTGCTGCCAGGCCTCTCGTGTGAGCACTTCTCACCATCTTCAGGGTTATAGCTTGCTCTTTCTTTTTCTCTCTCTCTCTCCTCTGCTTCCAGGAACTTCTCAGCACAGGGATCCTGGGGCCAAAGGATACGTTCTCTGCTCCTTGCTGTTCTTCCTTGGTGGTAGTAGGATCCTCCTCTCTGCTCTCAAATTGGCTCTCTATTAAGGCAAAACTGACCAGTCCCTTCGGTAGGCCACAATTACCTTATCACACAGTCCTGCCCAGTCACCTGGGTGGGAGTTACAAGACCTTGGCTAGAAAGGCCACACACAGAAGTAATTAATCGCACTGCACTCCTCTACCACTCTGCCTCTGTGAGAGAGAGTAGGAGTAGAATCTCTAGGATTTGCCAACTAATTGAATATATGAGGATAGGGTTTAAGCACTCAACTGCTAACTGAAAGGGTGATGGTTCGAACCCATCCAGCAGCTCCACTGGAGAAAAGACCTAGCAATCTGCTCCCATAAAGATAACAGCCTAGAAAACCCTATATGGCAGTTCTGCTGTGTCACACTGGGCTGCTAAGTCAGAAACCAACTTCACAGCACACAACACCACCACTCTACCTCTGTAGAGAAAGTACGGGAGTAGAATCTCTAGGATTTACCAACTAATTAGATATATGAGGATAAACAAACAAAAAAAACTGTTGCTATCGAGTCGATTCTGCCTCATAGCAACCCTATAGGACAGGGTAGAACTGCTTCATAGGGTTTCCAAGGAGTGGCTGGTGGATTTGAACTGTTGACCTTTTAGCTAGCAGCCAAATGCTTAACCACTGCACCACCAGGTCCCCCATATGAGAATAAGGTAAAAAGAACTAGTAGGTTTTCAAATAAAGTTTGTTGAATAAATTAACATGTAAAACAGCAGGGCAGATTGGCTTGAAGGCACTCTATATGTTTTGTTGGAGGCAAAAAAAACTTTGCCCTCAGGTATTCCATTTTTTTACAGAGCAGTTATAAGTGTTGATGACTAATAAGAATGATCAGCATGTCGCAGTGTCAAGCATTTATTTAACAGTGCCGGGCCTTGTTCTGAGTATCTGATGGATATCCTTTTTTTTTTTAAAATCCATGTGCTCACTTCATTCCTTGTCACTACCCTATAAAGGTTATTATTCCCATTTTATAGATGAGGAAACTGAGGCACAGAGTGGTTATATATCTTGCTTATTTTCACACAGCTTTCTAAGTAGCAGACCTGAGATTGGTGGTCTGATTCCACCTCCAGGATACTTAATCATTAGGGTATACTGCCTCTTGCATTGCATTTCTCAGAGTGTTGAATGTTACAGCAAATGGATGAGATAGTATAGAGGTTTATCTCATTTAAATTTCATAGTAGCCCTGAGAGGTATTTATTTGCCTCATATTATAGAAAAGAAACAGAGATTGAAAATTTAATCTAAGTATTCTTGTCCATGGTAGAGGGTTAGTGAATGAGCTAATGAGTTAGGGGAACAAGGGCTAACAAAAGGCTGTGAACTTAGCAGTTAGCAAGGTCTTTGTTTTTGAAGAACAGTTGACATAGAAACCAGATCACAGTGAGTAAATCTTTTAGCAATAGAGGCAAGGAAATTTTGCTGGTGAAAGAATGGAGAGAGAGGAGTCCATTGTTGGTCTTAAGGAGCCCCAAAGATGGTATTTATTTTAAGGGACGGCACTGGGTTTTTTATTTTAAGGGGTAGAAGTCACCTGAATTGTTTGTAGGCTAAGCAAAAAGAACTACTTTTAATAGAAGAGGTAGTAAATGTAGCCAAGAGTAGTAGTAATTTATCTTGGAAAGATGCATAGTTCTCCTGAAAGAGAAAGAAAGAATATGTTGAGGAAATGGCATTTTGAGGTGTGAAAGATTTAAAATTGGGAGTCTCTTGTGTGCCTGTCGGTTTTTACTGTTTCTTCTGAGAATGTGCTTCTTCTCATTCTTTTGGCATTTTGAGGAGAGGGTTTATTTTCTTTTATTCACAACTTCTAGGTACTCTTTATAAATACTCTCTTAGTTCTTTGTGTGTTAAATTTGTGTTGCAAATATTTTCTCCCAGCTTTTTCTATCTGTGTTAACTTGTTAATATCTTTTATTATAACCAAGTTTTTCATTTTTATGAGGTTAAATCATTTGATCTTTTGTGGCTTTTGTTTTATTTGGTTTGTCTTTCTTTTTTTCAATATATTAGTTTTATGTTTCTCCCACCCAAAGGTTAAACTAATATTTTCTTTAAAGGCTTTTATGGGCTTTTTTTTTTCCCCCCAGTGGTCAGCTCTTCAGTCTATCTGTAATATTTATTTATGATTAGTGATGTGCCTTTTGACTTTTTCACAAAGAATTACCAAATGTCCTAACTCCAGCCAGTTCTTCACAGATATGAAACACTTTTTTAATCAAAAAACGAATTTTCCCGTATGTCCTCAAGTCATTTTTTGGACTGTTCTATTCTACTGATCAATTTGTGAGTTCTTATGACAAAACTATACTGTTTTATGTATAGTTTATGTATAGCACGTGTTACCTGATATACGTTTTGAAAATTCTCTTAGTCACTTATCTAGTCCAAGTGAATTTTTATCTTCGCTTTTCAAGTTCTAGTTTAAAAAAAAAAGTCTGTGAGGTTATTGATTGCATCACATTAAACTTATAGATTATTTTAGAGAATTGACATCTTTGCAATATTAAGTCTTTCCATCAAATTGCTTTTTATGTTCTGTAATAAAATTATATAGTATACATCATATAGCTCATATAGGCAGGGCCTATCTATGGAAAATAGCGCCTACTGCGATTAGTGTAAAATTGCTGAATGATCTCACAGCTGGTGATAGAAACTATGATGGCCAATAGAAACTGCTCATTGATGCCCCTCCTCAAGCGGCACCCAGGGCATACACCCTACCTGCCATGCCTTAGTTACGCCTCTGCATAGTGGCCCTAGGTCCTCTACCTCCCTGTACGTCTTTCTACCTCAGTTGTTAAAAACTGTCTTCGCTTCTGCAGTAGGATAGAAATAAACCCTAATTCCGTTCTTGCCTGCCTCCTCAGTCCTTCCAAGCGGCTAGAGTGATATTTTAAAAATGTATATGAGATCATGTTACTTTCATCATCCTTAAAACAATTCAGTGGCTGACTTCCTCGTGCAGCTTCAAATAAAATCTCAACTCCTTATCAAGGCTTGCAGTTCCTTTTGTGGTCTGGCCTCTGTCTGCATACCACCTGTCTTCATCTTGTACTAGTGCACGTATTTAGAACGGAGTCTTTCTTTGATTTACTTTCCTATAGATCAGCTTTCCTACAGTCTCTTTTCTATGTTAAAGAAATCTGTCAGTATTTGTGCATTTTTTGTTTTCCTGTGTATTGTATATTTATTGCTTTTGTGTGTTTATTTGATAATTATTTTTATTTCAATGTTTTCATTTTATGGTATATGTATACACATGGAAACCCTGGTGGTGTAGTGGTTAAGTGCTACGGCTGCTAAAGAAAAGGTCAGCAGTTGGAATCCACCAGGTGATCCTTGGAAACTCTGGGGGGCAGTTCTACCCTGTCCTATAGGGTCGCTATGAGTTGGAATCAACTCAACGGCAGTGGGTTTGGTATTTTGGTTTTATAGGTATACATATATGTATATGGAGCCCTGGTGGCACAGTGGTTAAAAGGTCAGCTGTTAAACAAAAGATCAGCAGTTTGAATCCACCAGCTGCTCCTTGGAAGGCCTGTGGGGCCGTTCTGTTCTGTCCTGTGGGATTGCTATGAGTCGAAATCTACTCAGTGGCAAAGGGTTTGGTTTTGTTTATGTGCATATATATATGTATATGTATATTCTGAATGCATATGTATGTATATGCACACACATATATACATACACGTACAGAAAAGGCTGATAAGGACTAGTCACAATCTTAAATGCTAGGCTAAGAAAAATGAAGTTCGAAAATTTTAAAGGCATAATCTCATGAGTGAATTCTATAAATTGTAATACAGAGAGAATATTATATTCTCCCTATATTACAGCTTGGTACAATAAATATTTTAAATATTTAGCTATCAAAAGAAGACAAAAATTTTAATTATATATTCTGTTTAAGGAAATAGGTACATGTTTTTAAAATATTACCATCCAAAGTAGATGCCTAACCAGGTGATCACTGAGCTAATCTGAATAATTTATTACTCAGGAATTCTGAATAGCTCGTTTGCTGTATTTAGTAACATACTACTGTACATGTACTAATCTAGGCATTTGTTTAAAATCGTAAGGAAATAGATGATGTAGTATCTACTCATAACACTAGGTGGTGGTAATTGATTTTAGAAATTCAATTGTGAAAATGTTTCCCAACATGTATATTCTTTGAGCGTGAAAACATTTAGCGCTGTCTGCCTTTCCGATGGAAGAGAAGGGTAAATATGCATTTCTGCCCATCTGAGCTGCTGACCCCTATTTCCTCTCACCTTTGAATGCTCTAATCCAGTAATTCTCAAACTTTTTGGTCTTATTGCCCTTTATATTCTCAAAAATTATTGAGGATCCCTAAGAGTTTTTGCTTATATGGGTTATAAGCAAATATATGTAATGATCAGTGTTTTTCATGTTAGAAATTAAGACTGACAAATTTAAAAATATTTATTATTTTAAAATAATAATAATATACCCATTACTTGTTAACATAAATAACATTTTTTATGAAAAAATAACTTCTAAAACAAACAAAAAAATTAGTGAGCTACCTTGTACCCACTGTTGTTGTTGTTATTGTTATCTGCCGTCGAGTCGATTCCCACTCATAGTGACTCTATAGGGCAGAGTAGAATGACCGCATAGGGTTTCCTAGGCTGTAAATCTAGGAAAGCAGATTGCTAGGCCTTTTTTGCCACGGAGTGGATGATGGGTTCAAACCACTGATCTTTCAGTTAGCAGTCGAGTACCTAACCATTGTACCATAGGGCTCCTTAGGTATATACCTAAAAGACTTGAAAACTGTGATGCAGATACTTGTACATCAGTGTTCGTTGCAGCATTATTTATGATAGCTAAAAGGTGGAAACAGCACGGGTGATCATCAACAGATAAATGAATAAAATGTAGGATGGTAATACAATGGAATATTATTTAGCGATAAAGGAAAATGAAATGCTTGTACATGCTATGGGGTGGATGAGCCTTGAAAACATGCTGGGTGAGGTAAGTCAGACCCAAAAGGATAAATATTGTAAAATCCCACCTATATGAAGTATTTTAAATAGGTGAATGCATAGACTCAAAGGATAAGTAAAGGTTGCCAGGAGACCGGGGGGAGGAGGGAATGGGAGTTGCTGCGGAGCAGGTGCTGAGTTTCTGTTTGGGGAGACGTAGAACTTTTTGACATGGATGCTGGTGATAGCACAACATGGTGAAAGTAATTAATGCACTGAATTGTACATTCAAAAATTGTTTAAATGGCAAACTTTCTGTTATATATATTTTACCACAATAAACTTTTAAAAATTAAGAAATATGGTATTGTTTCAAATTTTTCCATATCTTGGTAATGCCTTGCTTATTAGTAGACAGCTGCATTCTCGTATCTGCTCATACATTCAGATCTCTTGTGATGTAACATTTAGCCACTGGAAAACTCTGCAGTCATGAGAGAGTAAATAAAAATGGCAACTGGCATCTTAATTTGATCTCATGTAGTCCCTAAAGGGTCTTATGGACCCCTAAGAGTCCCACGGAAACCCTGGTGGCACAGTGGTTAAGAACTGCAGCTGCTAACCAAAAGATCAACAGTTCAAACCCACCAGGCACTCCTTGGAAACCCTCTGGGACAGTTCTGCTGTGTCCTTCAGGGTCACTGTGAGTCGGAATCGACTCGGCAGCAACGGGTTTGGTTTTTGGTTGGAAGAGTCCCCCGCTGCAATTTGAGAACCTTTGCTCTAACCCTACCTATGCCTGTAAGAAGCTAGTGACCAAATACAAACTTTATGTATACTTGCTTTATATTAATTTTGAATTTACAACTCTAAAAAATCAAACTACCACCTCTTGGCTTCCACTATCTGATTGTTATACCTAAGAATAAATAGTAAAATATTTACAACAAAAATGACTAAGAGTTAATACTTTTTATTATATTAGTTGATTAAAAAAGCATAATATTCTAATAGAAAATTGGACAAGATATGCCCAGATGGTGAAGAGGATGCAAAATTTTGTATACAGCATGCTTACAGTAGAGATAATCTTGAACCAGAAAAAAAAAATTGCTTTTTAGAAATATATGTGACCCCAGATGATTATTATAAAAAATTTACTTAATGTACATTAGCTGAAGGGTAGAGTCTATGGACTTTATTGTCATTGTAATTTTATCTCTGTTGTGAGGTAATCTCTTTAACTCTCTGTGCTTTGTTCTATTTTATTCATATCCATGTATTTAACTCTCATCTGTAGTCTAATGATTCCCAAATCTCAATATATAACCGTAATCTCTCTTCTGTGCTCCTGGGCCTTAATTCCAGTTGTATATCCATCCCTAGCTAGAAGTCCTAAAGGTACCTCAATCCTAGCATGTCTAAAACCAAACTCATTCTCTCTTTCCACACTATTCCAGAACCTACTTCTTTTTAATTCTTTCTTTTAGTTCATAACCATTTATAGGGTTTCCCAGGCTAGAAACTTCCAAGGAAGCTTTGACAGTTTCTTTGCCCCCCAAATATGTTGTTATATTTTCTTGCTTTTTTACTCTATTTCCTCTGCCTTGAATCTTCTTATCCCCTTTTTGGTCTGAATATTTCTATCTGTGCTTTAAGATTCAACTCAAATATTACCACTCTGTAAACTTTCCCTCCACTTCAAGGAGATGCTCTCATATCACTGTGTGTGTTTGTGTGTACATGTGCACTTGCACACATATGTGCAGAGAGAGAGCACATTTTTTTAATCTCTATCACTTGGTAAACTCTTAGCCTCTGTAAGGTAGTGACCATTTTCCATTCGTCTTTATTTCTCCAGTCCTAAGCACTCTGAGTTTGTTTATGGGAGAGAGGGATCATATCAAATGTTCATGTTTTAAGTATTGTACAAGTCAATTCACTGCTACCCAATGATAAATCTTAGAAATTATCATTAGCATATCCGTTTGTTTTTCTAAATCAAAGTTAGTTCAGGTTAACTTGAATTGCATGATAATTATTAAGGATCCTTTTCTTTATTTTTGCCAATAATTTTCTGGATTTCAGGGGAAATTTACCTTACTAAAAAAGTTAACATTTAATAGAACGTTTTATAAATACATTTAATGTGCATCTGAAGGGTCACATTTACCTACCGCAAACCTGATCTAATCCCATTTATAATGAGCAGTACCATGATAGTGATTTGATGTGAACTCTTAATAGTGTAGTCTTGAGTAAAAGTTATTAGTGTGGATTATATATATGCACACGTATTTTTACATTTAAGTACTTTTAAGGCTTATATATACTAGTACAGTGGTAACTTTTTTTTTCTTTTAACAGAACTTCTTGGTATACATAAACAAGCAGCTGTAGGCTTCTTAACATTAATGGAGGCTTTACGATACTGTAAGGTAAGTTGTTTTTTAAGGTACTTTGAATGTTTTTTTGTTGTCCACTGCTCTGGATAGTATCTTTGCTCCTATGACAGCACCGTTTAGCTTATTGTTATTCCTTCCTGATCTCCTACCCCAAACCGACAGGGTTAGTAAGGATAATTTTGAGCCAGCTGACCATGCGAAGTTTCTTATGCCATGTCTGTTCTTTGTAGAGGGAGGAGAGCAGAACCCAGTACAAAGTAATATGTAAAAATAGAGAAATCTGTTATTGAATATAAATATATTGTTTGGTAAACTGAGCTGAAAAGAACACACTGTTTCTTCCTCATGAACCAACAGAGTATGTATCACCAAAACAACTGGTATTACTTTATCAGGCAAAGAAAAAGAATTTGCTAAATGACTGAAATTCTAACTTTTATCCTTTCCATCTGAAAAAATGATTTCGCACTAAAAAAAAAAGTTCCAAATGTTTCACAAAATTAAACTCTTCAACACATGCACTAAGGTTAGGAACTGCCATGAAATTCATTTATTGCTATGTATGTCATTGCCTTTTGTAAACAATCTGAAATGACCATTGGATGTTCCAAATAGTCATAAATGAGATTTAAATCATTAATGGTTTGCACTTAATAAAATGTCATAATGATTTGGGAGAAAGAAAGAAATAGGTATAATTTTCTTTTCCATTTTCGAATGGTGGTTTAATGGCAGTGGTTCTGGTAGTGATGATTACTTTTAATAACAGCAACAGTATCTTCCCTTCTCTCTTTTTTGCCAGACAGTGATCCTCTTCCATGACACACTGGGGCAGGGGTGATATGTGTATGATAAACAGCATTCATCCCACCCTTATTCATTAATAGGGAGCATATTCTCGAACAACACCCACTCTTTAATTTTCAGTGACTTTTATTATACAAGCTAAGGATATTCTGAGGCAGTCTGGCAACCAGAGAATTAAACTGTGTCCCCCACCTCAGCACACACACAAGCATTCACATACCTTAAAAGTGTGTGTGTTATATAGGGATACTGTGTGGAGATGCATATTTTGATTACACATTGTAGTTATAATTCAGATGGTATATAAGGAATTTGGAGTAGTATTTCATCATTCGACACCTGAAGCTTTTCTGTTTTTCTTTGCCCACAAGTTGTTACTTCTCCAGTCTCATACCCACAAGTCAGGAGCTACATCTTCCCTTGCTATCCAGTCAAACTTCCATACGGTATTTCCTATTATAGTATGTGTCATAAATAGTTATATATGATATTTTGCAATTGAAATTTAATGAGTTTAAAGTTGCTGGTTAGGAATTGTGTTTTCAGGTTTGTTTTTCCTGTTTTCATGGATAAATTGGCTTGTAGTTTTATAAGTCTTTGTGACCTATTTAATTTTCTTAAAACTTTTAAGACCATGTATAACTTTGCATCTGCTAGTTGTCATACATTACTCAGAAGTATATATCAGCTTATGTGCCCATACATTTATTGAGATGCTCAGTGATACCTAATAAACATTGGGCTAGGATATTTTCTCACATTGATGATTAATAAGTAACTAAAGAATAAGGGATTCTTTTTAAATTTTTAACTTTATGCATGATTTATGAATAGTATCAACCTTGATCCTAAACACAGCGTATCACCTGAATATACATGACATTTAACAAGTTAGTTTATATTGATCTGAGCTATTTAATACTTAGAACTCATTTTACCAGTTTCCCAGGAAAAAAAGGGCCTGCAAAAAAGCTCATAAAATAGCCTAGTTAAATCACAGAATTCAAGTTGTAAAGCAGCAGCTCTTTAAATTGAATGGCTCACTCTCCTCTTCAGGTTGTACTTCAAATGGTACCTCAGAGATGCTTTCCTCTACCGTTCTTCCAATTACTCTTTTCTACATTATTTTATTACAGTAATCAATCTAATTATCTTTTTTGTTTACTTATTTATCTTTTTTTAGTCTTCAAATTGTTTTTCATTGTTACCTTTTCCAATAGAATATAGACTCTTTGAAGGCAGGGACATTGTCTTGCTGGGCACATATTAGGTATTCAATATATTTGTTGAATGCATGACTGGAAAATTTCAACAGCATTGTTTTCTAAATATGCTTTTGCTTTTTTTTTTTTTTGACTTAAGAAATACTGTTGTATAGTCTCCTATTTGCATATTGCTGTAATGCTCTAGCAGTAACTATGGTGTTCATCTGTATATAGCTGTAGATATCCTTCACAAATGCCATATACATTTACTTTTTACCAAATGCTTAGAGAAATGGAGTTAAGGAAATAACTGTGCTTGTGTTAATTTTGTATATCTGAGCATTCCCTCATTCTTTTTCCTTTAATTTGATAGTGTAGTGAGTTGTCCTTTAGAAATGAAATTAACCTTCTACATATCATTTTGAAACGTGTATGTTCATTAATACAAAACAAACTGCCCCTGCCTTCTTATCCCCCTCCCCTCCCTTTCTCTCTCTTCCCCTTCTCACTCTTCCTGTTTCCGTCTTTACACACACATACACACACCAGAAAAGTTCTCCTGGATATTTTTTACTGTGCACTACTCTTTTTTTTAATTGATATTTAATTCACATGCCATAAAACTCACCATTTTAAGGTATGCAATTCAGTGGTTTTTTAGTTTATTCACAAGGTTGTACAACCATCACCCCTGTCTAATTCCAGAACATTTTCACCACCCCAAAAAGAAGTTCTGAACTCATTAGTGTCACTTTCTCTTTTCCTCAGTCCCTGGCAACCACTAATCAACTTCCCATCTCTATGGATTTGCCTGTTCTGGACATTTCATATAAATGAAATTATACGATAAATGGCCTTGCCTGGCTTTTTTTCACTTAGCATAATGTTTTCAAGGTTCATCCATGTTGTAACATGTATCAGGCAGTACTTCATTCCTCTTCATGGCCAAATAATATTCTGTTATATGGGTATATCAATTTTGTTTATCCACTCATGGATTGATAGACATTGGATTATTTACACTTTTTTACTACTATGAGTAATGCTGTTATTACTATAATATGTAATAATAATGTTATTAGTAAGGAGTAATGAATGCTCATGTACAAGGTTTTTGTGAACATAAGTTTTTCAGTTCTGTTGAATATGTATCTTGGAGCGGAATTGCTGGCCCATATGGTAATTCTATGTTTAACTTTTTGAGGTACTGCCAAATGGTTTCCCAGAGCAGCTGCCCTGTTTGTTCACTCCCTTTTAATTAACTTATTTATTTTTATTATTACAAAACATTTCATAAATTTCAACATTCATTTACTGTTTGATCCTACTTTACATAAACTTACGTACTTAGTTTAAGTGTATATACATACAGATGAGATCATATGCAAATGTACATACACATACATATGCAAACATGCTTTATCTAAAAGAGAAATTAAACAATATCTAAACTGTTCACCATAAGAGGCAGCATGATGGAATGGAAAGCCACCAGATTAAGAGTCAGAAAATCTGCATTCTAATTCCAGCCATACACTAAATTAGTTGCTTGAATTTAGGAAAGACATTGATCCCATTTCTCAGTTTCCTTATGTATAAAGTGAAAGATTTGCTCTGCTCACCTCTAAAATCCCCTGCTACTCTGAAGCTGTGATAGATTAGAGCTCTCCATTTTTCTTTGTTGTTTTACTTTTATTCTTCTCTGCTGTCCCCAAATAGCATTAGTTCACTATTGCCGTGTTAGCACATCCAACTCATCCCTCCCATCTTAGGACAAAGATACTAGTTTTTCTGCCCATAAATAAAATAAGACTACCTTCTTAGTTTATTCACGGGCATCATGGGCACTTCCTACCTAATGTTAAGAATAAGTTCCACGGTGTCGAAGTGATGGTTGAAGCAGGGACATTACAGAAGGGCTGCTGGCTGATTAAACCAAAAACCAAACCAAACCTGTTGCCATCAAGTCGATTCCAACTCATGGCGACTGTATAGGACAGGATAGAACTGCCCATAGAGTTTCCAAGGAGGGGCTGGTGAATTCGAACTGCTGACTTTTGGTTAGCAGCCAAGGTCTTAACCACTGTGCCACCAGGGCTCCGCTGGCTGATTAGGAAAGAAAAATTGGCCCTGTCTGCTGTGGTAAAGATGTGCAATTTACCGATTATAAGCAATCTATATGAAATAAAGAAAATTCAGTACATTTGATTAATAAGATTAGTTGTTTTTAAGTTAAGGTGTCTGTCCTAATAACAGTGTGAAATTGATTGGTGTGGACTTGATTGGATTTCACAAACCTGTTTTATGTGTTGTGTATTAAACTTTTTTTTTTCTGTCACACACTCAAAATAATGTTCTGAAGTTTTTGGTACTGTAGTGTTTATAGATTAAGTATATATCCAAGAAATCAGGCTGTACGTAGAGCTTTTTATGTATTTTAAAGAGACTGTTTGTATTGTAAAACCTTGACTTTACCTTCTACCAAGAAGGATTATGTGACAGAATTCTTTTATACTCTTAAATGTTTTGAATTATGTATTTGCTTTAAGAGAGATTATTGTATTTCCCTAGATGCCTTGAGGACAGGAAAGTTCTTAAGGCTTCTCCCCTTTATTCATTTTTTAAATAAATTTACTCATTTACTTTATAATTATTTTCCTTGTAAAGTAACTATTTCTAGGTTTAAAGTTTTAGGACTGAGATACCATGCTGAAACTCTAGAAGTGGCCATTCTATCTAAGAACATTAACAAAATGTGAGAATGATTTTTAGGAGTAACCTAATTGTTTCTAACTGTGTTAAATCTGCATTATTGTTGTGCTGGTGTAAAGACGCAATACAAGCTTAGCACTGACAGTCTTCATAACATCCATTTTTACATTCAGCATTTGACTTCTGTGGGTCAGGCCCTGTAGGAGAAGGAAAGAGAATGAAATACGCAGGTCAACATGCTTGTCCACAATACAGTATTCCATTTTAATATGAATTTGACACTTGAGTTGTGTTTCAAATATTTGTGGACAAATATTTAACAGGCAGTATAAATTTATCATTTGTTTCATTTTGCTACATTTGTTCCAGGTTGGTTCTTACTTGAAATCTCCAAAGTACCCTATTTGGATTGTCGGCAGTGAAACTCACCTCACCGTATTTTTTGCCAAGGTATGCTCATAGCAGATTTTCTTTTTTAGCATGACAACAGGCAAACAAGTAATATAAATCTATATTTAGTTTTGGTCTGTTTGCAAACTTCGCTTTATTCCCACTAACACGTGGATTATTCCAAAATCTAAAAAATTAATATTAAATAACATATTGTTACACTCTTCTAATTCTGGGATCATTTCAATACCAATCTCTGTTATGGTTTACTTATAGTTTCTTTACCTTTTCCGACTTTGAGAGCTTTGGCTTTTGATTTTATTCAGAAATCTTTTGAGTTATGGTAAAAATAATTGATTATAAATGGTTTGGGTTGCTTTTTTCCTAGAGAAGCTAAAAATCCAATTTACATGATAAAAAATATTTTCACTATAGGCAGTCCCCAGGTTAGGAATGTCCAACTTACAGGTAACTGGTACTTGCCCTTTAATATTATGTAAATTTGCCTTCACTTTGAAGTGATTGAACCAACTCCTACTCACAAGTTCTTCACAATCACCTTCACTTTCTGCATGTGCAGCTTTTAAATCATTGAAAAGGCTTCAAGCCTTTTTTTGCACTAAAACCTAAAAGCCCACTTCCATCAAGTTGATTCCTACTTACAACAACCCTATAGGACAGAGTAGAACTGTCCTGTAGGGTTTCCAAGCCTGTAACCTTTACCGAAGCAGATGGCAAATCTTTCTCCTGTGGAACGGCTGATGGGTTTGAACTGCCGACCTTTCAATCAGCAGCTGAGCACTTAACCACTGTGCCGCCAGGGCTCCCTACAGCACTTAAATGCCTGGTAGGCAAACAGTAAGAATTTGCTTACTAAATAAATCTCTCCACCACTAAAGTAAGGCTAAATAAGAACTGTATACTCCTGTTCTGACTTACCTAAAAATTCTGAAAGGCACACTCCAGGAATGGATCTCGTTCTTAACCCGGGGACTGCTTGTATAACACCTAGATAAACATTTTAGAATTTACTAACAATTCAATGATACTGAAGTCAGTGCTTTTTTAATGTGGGATATTTCCCACAATTTTAGTATATACATGATTAAAATATTAAAATAGATGGAATGCATTTGAATATGTTTATTTTAAAATTCTTACAGCAAAGCCATTTCTAAAGCCCAGCCTTTACCTACAGTGGTTCTTTTTTCTCATTTCAGTGGTTAAGAGCTTTGAAGTCTGACAGCTTTAGTTTGAATCTCAGCCTTGCCACTTCCTAACATCTCCCAGCCTCTAAAAAACCCAGAAAACCCATTGCCATCGAGTCGATTCTGACTCATAGTGACCCTTATAGAACAGAGTAGAACTGCCCTATAGAGTTTCCAAGGAGCAGCTGGTGAACTCAAACTGCTGACCTTTTGGTTAGCAGCCAAGCTCTTAACCACTGTGCCACAAGGACTTCTCCCTTCTTTAAAATAGAGATTGGTAATAGTTATCAGACAAGTGCCTAATACAAGTTAAGTGTTCAGTAAATCTTAGCTGTTGTCATCATCATTATCATTGTTGTCATTACTCAACAAACTTTAGTATCTCTGATATGCGTAGATATAGTTGCTAGATGTTAGGCTGAAGGGGCAAAATATATAATTGTATTATTTGAAGTTCCTTGATTCTTACATACTTTACTGATTACTCCATGAGCTTTTTAGCATGTAATTGTTAATGTAAGTGTATTTGTTTCTGTAGGAGGTGTGAATTGTATAAGATGTTCCAAAGACTGAGCTGACAGTGCTAAATTTTGTGGACCTGATATGTTATTTGTGGGGCCCTGGTAGTGCAGTTGGAATTGACTCGACGGCACTGGGTTTGGTTTGGTTTTTGGTAGTGCAGTGGTTAAGAGCCCGGTTGCTAATCAGAAGGTCACAGTTTAAACCCGCTAGCCACTCTTTGGAAACCCTATGAGCCAGTTCTACTCTGTCCCATAGGGTTGCTATGAGTCAGAATCGACTTGACAGCAATGTTTTGTTTTTGTTTTTTCCCAAATATATTATTTATTACTGTATTTTTATTGTGCTGGCAAAAGTCTAGCTAAATAATAACATTTAAACAGGGAAAATTATAGTGTACCAATCTAAAACCTTTACACTGACTGATATGTTAGAGTCAGTCTAAAAGCTCTTGCTGTCTCTCTGTTAAAGTAGGGAGAAGGAAGAAGTTAAAAGCAGCGTTTGAACTACAGAAACTGAATAACTTCTTGAGTGAGGATATGCTTGTTTGACTAATTTTGTTTCAAGTGTTATAAATTTCCAGAAAAAAAATTCCAATTTACACACAAAAATGCGTTGTCAAGCCAATTTTTATTATCTGCAGTGTAACCCTATTCTTTAGTTTCAGGAAAACTAATAAATTACATAAAAATATAAATTTAAAAATAGAAGACAATAAGGTGAAAACATTTTGAATCTTAAATATTATGGTTGGTATTTAAGAAGTGATTTTTGTTGTCAAAATAGCAGGAAAGATTTCACAGAAAGGTAATATCAATTGAATAATGGCAGCAGTGTCAGTTGAGTTATGTGAATTTGCAGACATTTTTTATTCAAGCATCTGAATACGTTAGATATGGTGACAGTGTCGTGGGAGTGAATTATACCTGCCTTTCTATGAAACAGACACTCCTTACTTACCTGTCCTGGTATTTGTCCTTGTTCCCGTAGCACTTAGTCCATTCTCCTGTTGCATTTATCATACAACACATACTTTCTACTTCCCACACTGTTTTTCACATACCTCATAGTAGGCAGTGAGCCTTCTCATGGGAGGACTGTATCTTTCATTGCCTTATCCACAAATCCCAGCCTTGTGCGATGAAATGTCAGAGTACAGACATGGAGTACGTACAAGAGAAACACAAAAACCCCTTCCATAGCAGCTGTAGGCCTTACAAAACATAAACTCAGTGTATGCCATGTAAGTCAAACAAGGGTTTTAAATGTACCCTCATTTCAGGACATTCCTGAAGCTACTGATAGTCATGACAGGAGAATGCACACACACGTGAGGTGATTGTAAGGATTTTATAGTAAGATTTTTTATTTTTAAACTATTATAAATAGTCAAAAATCATGTATACCAAATATCTTATCTCTCTTTTAGAACTTGTATTTTATACTGTTTTTTTACTTTTTATTTTATTTTTTGATACTTAGCTTTGTATTCCCAGGATCTGGTATGTAGTCTGGCACAGTATAGGTGATTCATTAGTTGAATGAATGAAGGTTTTACACTAATTTCTCTCACTTGGGTTCCAGTGACATTTAAATCTCTAAAAAAATTTGTTTTTATGACTCAGTCTTAAGATTCTTAAATGTCTAGGTACTTTTCTTTTTAATGTATTTTAAGACAATTGAATTTGGATTGTTTGAGGATATTATTTTTAGAAAGAGTCATAGGTTAAAAAAATTTCCCTATGTGATGAAGGAATGTAAAGCCAGAAGATCACTTAAATTGTAAATGAGAGAGAGAATATTTAAAACATTTGTTGAGTCCAATTTGATTTAAACACTAAATAAAATAGTATTTCTGCAGAGTTTACCATATAGAAAATTTTGGAAATTTTGGCTATTCTTGAAATCACATGACGAACCATTATTTGGTCATTCTATATTTGATGTTTCCATATCTGAGCAAGTAATTTGGGTTGTCAGTTTGTTTTTGTTTTTTATTTTTTATTTTTGAGTTTTGGCGAGTCTGTTTTTGGTGAGTCTGTCCACTTTAAAGGAGCCTTGGTGGTGCAGTGTTTGGCTGCTAACCCAAATGTTGGCGGTTTGAACCCACCAGCGGCTCTGTGGGAGCAAGACGTGGCAGTCTGCTTCTGTAAGGATTTGCAGCCATGGAAACCCTGGGGGGCAGTCCCACTCTGTCGTTGTAGGGTCACTATGAGTCAGAATCGACTCGACAGTAGTGGCTTTTTTGGCTTGATTCACTTTATTATGTTCTGTACTTGAAACGAAATATTATTTTTTGTTTTCTCCCAGCAATTTAATTTAAATGTTGATTTCTTTTTATGTAAAATTAGGATGTGTGTTTGTCTGGATATGTATTCCGTGTGCTGAGTTCTTTGTACTCGTTACAATTAAGTGAAAAAAGCATACTTTAAGTTCATAATTTTCATGGCAGTTTGTAATTTAACACTGTAAAATGCCTTGAAAAAGCAATGAATTCTTTATGTGACTTAGGCACTGGAGGTGATTGTAGTTGCATCTGTCTTCATTTATTCGTATATTTATTTTCCAAGTATTTACTGAGCACTTAGTACATGCCTGCATTGTGCCAGGTGTGTAAATACTGTTATGAGTGGGTCCTAGTCTTATGGAGGTGTACATTCTACTGGGGGGACTTTTGGCTGGGGGGACGTTAATCACACATTTAGATACAAAATTACAACTGTGATGATGAGTGCTGACAAAGCCTGTATCTATAACGCTGTAAGAATTTACCTAAGTTTTGGAAGATTATGAATAATTAGTTCCTTGAAAAATTGATGTTCAAAATGAGGACTGAGGCATTAAACTGGGGGAGAGGGGAAAGGAGCATTCTCTGTACAGGAAGTAGTAAGAGCAAGCAAACAGCTGGTTGAGGACAAGCTGAAGAGCTGAAGTACTGAGGATTAGGGGGAGCAAGATAGAAGATGAGGCCATGTTGCTAATCATTCTAAGAGTAATAACCACTGGACTTGTAAAATTTTGGTAGTGGGACTAGTTTTGGGGGAAGTAGGAAGGAAGTGAGCAGGATTAAATTTATATTTTGAGAAGATCACTCTGGCGAATTGTGAAGAACAGATAAATTAAAGGATAACCAAAAGAGAAGAGTCCCTGGATGGCACAAATGGTTAAGTGCTTGACTACTAGCCAAAAGGTTGGCAGTTCGAACCCATCCAGAGGCACCTAGGAAGACAGACCTGGCAATATTGTTCTGAGAGATCACAGCCTTGAAAACCCTACAGAGCAATTCTGGCATACATTGATGGCAACTAATAACCACAAAGGGAGTGTGTAAACAGAAGTAGCACACCTACTGCTCACTTACCACCTATTTCATTATCTGACAGTCCTCGTGTGCAACAGTAGTAAAAAATCTACTATTCGACTATTTTGTGCATTAACAACGTATGTCTGGCTTAAAGAACACCAAGGTGCCAGGTGAGAGTAATGCTGGCTGTGACGGTTAAGGTTATGTGTCAACTTGGCTATACCATGATTCCCAGTGGTTTGGCAGTTATATAATGATGTAATTTGGCAGTTATGTAATACTGTAGTCATCCTCTTTTTTGGTCTGATGTGGTCATCCTCCATTTTTGCATAATGCCTATTTTCACATGATGACCTGGAATTTTTTTGGAACCTAACCATGACGGTAAGAGTATTATACATTGAAAGAAAATGTGCTCTGTGGGCATTGTCAGTGTCTTCAGAAACCACATTATGATACTTTCAAATGACATCAGTTGAAATCTTGCAAACCTATTGCATAGGTAAAACAAATGTATTTTGAAACTAGAAGCTTAAAGACTTTTGAACCTATAATTAAAGCAGTTTATCTTTTAAACTGCCTATAGATTAAGAAAAAAGGAAAAAAAGCTCTTCTTAAAACAAGGCTATGTAACATTTGTGTTATTGTAAGTCTTTTCTTCTTTTGGGAGCCAAGCCTTTTCATACTGAAACATATGTACATAATTTAAATGCCCAAGTATTCCCTGGTTGAATATTTGGGCAGCTGTGCTCTTACATTTCTTCTCTCTAGCAATCATTTCCTCCTTTGATTCTTTGTCCTTTTTTTTTTTTTTTCTTTTTGTTGTACTTTAGATGAAGGTTTACAGAAGAAACTCACTTCTCATTAAACAGTTAGTACACATACTGTTTTATGACATGGTTAACAACCCCACGACATGTTAACACTCTCCCTTTTTGACCTTAGGTTCCCTATTACCAGCTTTCCTGTCCCCTCGTGCCTTCTGGTCCTTGTCTCTGGGCTGTTGTGCCCCTTTAGTCTTGTTTTGTTTTATGGGCCTGTCTAATCTTTGGATGAAGGGTGAACCTCAGGAGTGACTTCATTATTGAGCTCAAACGGTGTCCAGGGGCCATACTCTCAGGGTTTCTCCAGTCCCTGTCAAGCCAGTAAGTCTGGTCCTTTTTTGTGAGTTAGAATTTTATTCTACATTTTTCTCCGGCTCTGTCTGGGACCCTGTCTCTGTCAGAGCAGTCAGTGGTGTTAGCCAGGCACCACTTAGCTGTCCTGAATTCAGCCTGGTGGAGGCTGTGGTGGATGTGGTCCATTAGTCCTTTGGACTAATCTTGTACCTTTAGTTTTCTTCATTCTTCCTTGCTCCCACAGGGATGAGACCAGTGGAGTATCCTAGATGGCTGCTCACAGGCTTTTCAGACCCCAGACTCTACTCAGCAAAGTAGACTGTAAAACATTTTCTTTGTAAACCATGTTATGCCAGTCGAGCTAGATGTTCCTCTGAGACCATGGTCCCCACAGCCCTCAGCTCAGCAATTCCATCCCTCAGGGAGTTTGGATGTGTCTGTGGAGCTTCCATGACCTTGCCTTGTACAAGTTGTGCTGACTTCCTCAGTATTGCATACTGTCTTACCCTTCACCAAAGTTACCACATTATCTATTGTCTGTTTAGTGTTCTTTATCCCCACTCCTCCCCTCCCTCATAACCCTCAAAGATTGTTTCTTTTTATGTGTAAACTTTTTCATGGGTTTTTACAGTAGTGGTCTCATACAGTATTTATCCTTTTGTGATTGAATTATTTCACTCAGCATAATGCCCTCCAGATTCATCCATGTTATGAGATGCTTTCCAGATTCATCTTTATCCTTTATCATTGTGTAATACCCCATTGTGTGTATGTACCACAGTTTATTTACCCATTCATCTGATTATGGGCATCTAGGTTATTTCTGTCTTTTTGCTACTGTGAACAATGTTGCAGTGAATATGGACGTGCATATGTCTATTCGTGTGATGACTTTTATTTTTCCAGGATATATTCCTAGGAGTGGGATTGTGGATCATATGGTATTTCTATTTCTAGCTTTCTAAGGAAGCACCATCTCATTTTCCAAAATGGTTGTATCATTTTGCATTCCCACCAGCCATGCATACAAGTTTCGATCTCTCCGCAACCTCTCCAACATTTATTTCCTGTTTTTTTAATTCATGCCAGTAATGCTGGGTTGAGATGGTATCTCACTGTGGTTTTAATTTGCATTTCCCTAATGGCTAATGATCATGAGCATTTCCTCATGTGTCTGTTGGCCATTTTAATGTCTTCTTTGGTGAAGTGTCTGTTCATTTTTTAATTGAATTATTTGTCTTTTTGTTGTAGAGGTGTTGGATTTTTCTGTAGATTTTAAGAGATTAGACCTTTGTCTGATTTGTAATAGCCCAAAATTTTTTTCCAGTCTCTAGGTTCTCTTTTTACTCTTTCAGTGAACTCTTTTGATAAGCATCAGTGTTCTAATTTTTAGAAGATCCCACTTATCTGGCTTATCTTCTGGAGTTTGTGTGTTGTTGGTTATGGTTTGTATCCTATTAATGCCATGTATTAGGGCCTCTAGCATTGATCATACTTTTTTTCTTCTATGAACTTTATAGTTATTGGCTCTATATTTAGGCCTTTGATCCATTTTGAATTAGGTTTTGTGTATGGTGTGAGGTATGGGTTCTGTTTCATTTTTTTGCAGATGGACATCCAGTTTTGCCAGCACCGTTTCTTAAAAAGACTGTCTTTTCCCCATTTGATGGACTTTGGGCCCTTGTCGAAGATCAGATAACCGTAGGTGGATAGATTTACATCTCGGTTTTCAGTCCTTGCATTGGTCAATGTATCTGTTGTTGTACCTGTACCAAGCTGTTCTGACTACTGTAGCTGCATAGTAGGGTTCTGAAGTCAGGTAGTGTGAGTCTCCTGACTTTATTCTTCTTCTTCAACAGTGCTTAAACTTACTGGGGGTTCTTCCCTTTTCATATGAAGTTAATGATTAGTTTTTCCATCTCTTTAAAGAATGTTGGTATTTGGATTGGGATTGCATTGTATTTGTAAATTGCTTTGGGTAGAATCGTCATTTTCACAATGTTGAGTCTACCTATCCATGAGCATGGTATGTTTTTCCATTTATGTAGATCTCTTTTGGTTTCCTGCCGTAGTGTTTTGTAGTTTTCTTTGTATAGGACTTTTATATCCCTGATTAGATTTATTCGTAAGTATTTTGTTTTTTTAGGGGCTATTATAAATGGTGTTATTTTCCTAATTTCCTTTTCATCATTCTCTTTATTGGTGTATAGCAATCCAACTGATTTTTGTATGTTTATCTTGTATCCTGTTAGTCTGCTGAATCTTCCTATTAGTTACAGTAGTTTTCTTGTGGAGTTTTTTGGGTTTTCAATGTATAGTATCATATCATCCACAAATAGGAACAGTTTAACTTCTTTGTTACCAATTTGGTTGCCCTTTATTTCTTTTTCTTGCCTTATTGTTCTAGCTAGAACTTCCAGCACAATGTTAAATAGGAGTGGGGATAAGGGCATCCTTGTCTTGTTCCTGTTCTGAAGGGGAATGGTTTCAGCCTTTTCCATTAAGAGTGACGTTGGCTGTTGGTTTTGCATACCCAAAAAACCCACTGCCGTCAAGTCGATTCCGACTCATAGCGACCCTATAGGGACAGAGTTTTGCATAGATCCCCTTTATTATCTTGAGAAATTCTCCTTCTATACCTATTTTGGAAACCCTGGTGGTGTAGTGGTTAGGAGCTACGGCAGCTAACCAAAAGATCAGCAGTTCGAATCCACCAGGTGCTCCTTGGAACCTCTATGGGGCAGTTCTGCTCTGTCCTGTAGTGTTGCTGTGAGTCAGAATCAACTCAATGGCAGTGGGTATACCTATTTTGTTGAGAGTTTTTATCAGGAATGAGTGTTGGACTTTGTCAGGTGCCTCTTCTGTATTGATTGAGATGATCATGTGATTCTATTCTTTATTTATGTGGTGGATTACCTTGATTGATTTTCTAATGTTGAACCATCCTTGCATACCTGGTATGAATCCTGCTTGATTGTGGTGTATTATTTTTTTGATGTGATGCTGAATTCTACTGGCTAGAATTTGTTGAGAATTTTTGCATCTATATTCATGATGTGTGTATGTGCTGTCTTTGCCTGGTTTTGAATTCATGGAATGAATTCGGAAGTATAGCCTCCTTTTCTGTGTTCTGAAATAGTTTGAGTAGTACCGGTATAAGATCTTTTCTGCATGTTTGGTAGAATTCTCCAGTGAAGCCATCTGGGCCAGGGCTTTTTTGTTGTTGTTGGGGGTTTTTAAATTACCTTTTCAGCCTCCTCTCTTGTTATGGATCTGTTCAGATTTTCAGTATCATTTCATGGTAGTTTGAGTACGTAGTATGTTTCTAGAAATATGTCCCATTTCCACTAGGTTTTCAAATTTGTTGGAGTGTAGTTTTCCATAATACTGTATTATGATCCTTTTTGTATCAGTTGGGTCTGTTGCAGTATCTCCCATTTCATTTCGTATTTGGGCTATTCGCCTTCTCTTCTGTTTTTCTTTTGTCAGTTTGGCCAGTGGTTTGTCAATTTTGTTGATCCTTTCAAAGAATAAACTTCTGGTTTTGTTGATCCTTTCTATTGTTTTTCTATTCTCTATTTCATTTTTTTTTTTTTTTATTTCATTTATATCTGCTCTGATCTTTATTATTTCCTTGCATCTGGTTGCTGTGGGCTTTTTTTGTTGGTCTCTTTCTGTTTGTTCGAGTTGTGTAGCTAATGCTTTGATTTTGTCCCTTCTTTTTTGATGTGGCCATCTATTGCTATAACTTGACCTCTGAGGACTGCCTCTGCTGTGTCCCACAGGTTTTGGTATGATGTGTTTTCATTCTCATTTTACTGTAGAAATTTTTTGATTCCATCTCCGATTTCTTCTATTACCCCAGTGGTTTTTAAGCAGGGTGTTACTCAGTTTGCATGTAATTGATTTTTTCCCCTGCTCTTCCTGTTACTAATTTCTACCTTGATGGCATTGTGGTCAGAGAAGGTACTTTGTATTATCTTAATATTTTGGATTTTGTCAAGGGTTGTTCTGTGGCCTAAGATGTGGTCTATTCTGGAGAACGTTCCATGTGAGTTGTAAAAGAATATGTACTTGCCAGCTGTTGGGTAGAGTAATTTATATATATACATATGGTCAAGTTGGTTGATTGTGTGCTTTAGCTCTTCTGTGTCTTTGTTGATTTTCTTTCTAGATGTTCTATACTTTACAAAGAGTGGTGCATTGTAGTCTCATGCTATTATTGTGAAACTGCCAATTTCTCTTTGCAGTGCTGCTAGCATTTGTTTTATGTCTTTTGGAGCCCTGTCATTGGGTGTGTAGATGTTTATTATGGTTACGTCTTCATGATGATCATCCCTTTAATCATTATATAGTGCCCTTCTTTATCTTTTATGGTGGATTTTGTTTTAAAGTCTATTTTATCTGAGATTAGTATTGCCATCCCTGCTCTTTTTTGGTAGCTGTTTGCTGGATATATTTCATTCTTTGACTTTTAATAAGTTTATGTCTTTATTTCTAAGGTGAGTCTCTTGTAGACAGTATATTTATGGGTCCTGTTTTTTAATCCATTCTGTCACTTTCTGTCTCTTGATGGGTGCATTTAGGCCGTTTATATTCAGTGTGATTATTGATAGGTGTGAGTTTATTGCTGTCATTTTATAGTGCTTTTTTTTTTTTTTTTTGTGGTCCTGATATTTTCTTTGTTCTTCTTACTCTCCCGTGCTGAGTTCCTTTCTTTCTCTTCATTTCTTTTGTTTTTGTAGATTTTGTTTTTACTGAGACTTTGTTTTTCTTTATTTTGATGAGTAGGTTTATTAATTTTCTTTGTGGTTACCTTGAAATTTACCCATATCTTCCTAGGTTTGAACCAGTCTATTATTACTTGGTATTGCTTTGCCTTCCTCTCTATTAGAAAGTTCTGTACCTACACCGTTTATTCCCTCTTTTATTGTTCTGATGTTGTTGTCATTTACAGATTAACCTCTCTGGTTCCCTGTTGTAATTCCTTTGGTTTTGGATAGTCCTTAAGAATTCATTTCCTGGGCTTGTGTTTGGCGGGTACAGTCTTGTGTCCTAGATTCAGGCTGTGGTCTGATGTTATTTGTTCTGAAACCGAAGGCTTTGTCCTCTTTTTGTATATTTGGATTTTAAGAATAAATTCTTTTGGTCACTTTCTTAGCTTCCCCTTGAATTAGGAGAACTAATTATGAAATTAATTTTCAATGTAAATTCAAGAAGACTTTAAAATTTTAAATATGATATCTTTGATATTATTGGAATTATAGTTATAAAATGTTGGATGAAATAAGCTTGTCTTTTTTATATTTATTATGTGTTTGAATCTCAGTGTGGGGTGACAGCTGCTGATCCAATGTAAAATAGTTGTAACCTACCTAGAGCAGCTAGTTTCATCCTTCAGAAGATCAGTGACTAATTTCCTCGGTAATCCATTTTAAACTTTCTTTTGAAGTAGTGGAGATGAGTTTTACATCCCTTTTTTGTCCTCTTTTATGGTTATAAAAGGACTCTTTGTAAGTGTGTGGAAAATACCACCTTTGGCCTTTCCTATGATAAAACAGCTTTCCTTTCAGGTAAGAACATATGAAAACACATTAAAGTTTAAACACAAAATTTATAAAGAAACCAAATTTAGTGCAAAGGAAAACAAAACATTTAACTGTTCCTGCATGAGCTGACGGTGTTCTTCCAGTGGTATCTCTTACCGAGTATCTAGATAGAATTATTTCTATGGGAGCAAGCATTAGGTAAAGTTCATGGAACTTGTAATAAAATTAAATTCATAGTTGGGCATTTTGTAAGAGTTTTCCTATATTTTAGTCCAGTTTAGTCATCTTATCTATTTCTCTTAAGAAAATTTTGGACTTTGTGCATATGTTTAGATTTCATGCCTTACCTATTACAGGAAGCAAGTGGATTTAAAAGGCTAAGGTATTTGTTTTTATAGTTTAAAATCATAATTTGTCATGTGACCTTATACACATGTGACCTTATATACCTTTTCTAAAACAAAAGCAGCAATTTACAACGGATGATACTGAAGTTAATTTTCTGTTTTTTTTTTTATATAACTACTTGCCAAGTTTGTTTATAAGTTTGTACAAACTAACAATTTTCACTTACTTGAATGAATTTTTTTTTCTGTGAATTTTTAACCAAGAACTGTTTCCTAACTGCTTAGCACATTTTGGGACTAATCCTCATAATGAATCGAGGGTTATGCCAATGAGTTGTACCACGATACTGCTAAAACTTTTTGCTTCTAATTATCTTGACCAGATATCTTTCTAAAATGCATTGTACATTTTCCTCTTCTTTAAAGAAAAGTAAACATTAATTGTCCTCTGTACTCTTTGCTACTATTCTGAATGCCCTCATGCAGCTATGTTTTTATATCAGATTTATGTATGTATATATATTTTTAATTTTCTGTTTCTCTTCTCACTGTAAGTTGGCTTCCTAGCAGTGGTCGCCCTTGCTTCATTGCTTCTAATTTTTTGTGACAGTGAAATCCAAATAATTTCTAAACAAGATAAAATACTGTCTATAGAAGGATCTAAAGGTGCTCTTTCATGAGTCAAGTCTGTGAGGTTAGTTAGTATCATTAAGTCCACACCTCTAGCTCTCTGTCCATAATTGATGAAAATAAGTGTAGCTAGTAGGAGTTGATAGCAAATTAGGGTAAAATGTCTTCTATTACATTTAATGTTTGACAGTCACGAAGTCTACCACATGTGTGTCTGTCTGTCTGTTGACTTCTGACTTGGCTGAAAGCAGAAGATACCAGAGGGATGTTTATCTGTGTTTTACTGACTATGCAAAGGCATTTGACTGTGTGGATCATAACAAATTATGAATAACTTTGCGACCGAAGAATGGGAATTCCAGAACACTTAATTGTGCTCATGTGGAACCTGTACATAGACCAAGACACAGTTATTTGAACCGAACGAGGGGATACCATGTAGTTTAAAATCGGGAAAAGATGTGTCAGAGTTGTATCCTTTCACCTTATTCAATCTGTATTCTGAGCAAATAATCCGAGAAGCTGAACTATATGAAGGAGAACACACTGTTAGGACTGGAGGAAGACTCAGTAACAACCTAGGATATGCAGGTGACACACCCTTGCTTGCTCAAAGTGAAGAGGACTTGAAGCACTTACTGATGAAGACTGTAACCTTCAGTGTGGATTACACTTCAGCATAAAGAAAACACAAACCCTTACAACTGGACTAATAAGCAGCATTATGATAAATGGAGAAAACATTGAAGTTGTCAAGGATTTCATCTTGCTTGGCTCCACAGTCAACACACATGGAAGCAGCAGTCAAGGAACCAAATGACATATTGCATTGGGCAAATCTGCTGCAAAAAACCTCTTTGTAAAGTTTTAAAAAGCAAAGATGTCAGTCTGAGGAGGACTAAGGTGCTCCTAACCCAAACCATGGTATTTTCAGTTGCCTCATCTGCATGTGAAAGGTGGACAATGAATAAGAAAGACTGAGGAAGAATTGATGCCTTTAAATTATGGTGTTGGCAAAGAATAATGAATATACCATGGACTGCGAGAAGAACGAATAAATCTGTCTTGGCAGAAGTACAGCCTGAATGCTCTTTAGAAACGAATGGGGAGACTTTGCCTCACATGCTTTGAACATGTTATCAGGAGGGACCAGTCCCTGGAGAGAGACAGCATGCTTTGTAAAGTAGAGGGTCGGTGAAAAAGAGGAAGACCTTTGTCGAGATAGATTGACATAGTAGCTGCAATAATGGGCTCTACCATAGTAATGATTGTGAGGATGGCGCAAGATCTGGCAACATTTCATTCTGTTGTGTGTGGGTTCGCTATAAGTTGAAACCGACTCGATGGCACCTAACAACAAGCCACTAAGTGCTAATAAGTTTGTGATTTTTTTTCTTTATTTTCTATGCTTTTGTTTATATTATTCACTGCCCAGAATGTACTTATCAGAATTCTACTCAGCACTCACAGTCCATCCTTGATATTCAGGTTGTGACTGCTGATTCTTTTACTTCCATGTTACGTCTCCTTTTTCTTCCAGTTTCCTGCTTCTTGATCAGTGATACTGACGACGTTTGCTTTCTCACAGTACTTGTTATTGCCAGGGTTACACATTGTGCTAAGTACTGTTGAAATGCAAAGATTTGTATTACATTGTAATAGCTAACGTTTATTGTCTCCTGTGTGTCAGACACTATGCTGAATATTTTAATGCATTCCTTACTTATTCCTCAAAGCAACCTTGTGAGGGTAAGTACCAGGTTCGTGTACATTTTTTTTTCTAAATTTTATTATTTTGTTGTTGTTGAGAATATACACAGTAAGACATACCCAGTTCAATAAATTTCTACATGTACAGTTTAGTGACATTGATTACATCCTTCAAGTATACAGCCATTCTTACCCCCCCTCTTCTGAGTTGTTCCTATCTCATTAACATGCACTCACTGGCCTCAAAGGTTCGTATCTTATCTTTTGAGTTGCTGGTGTTAATTTGATCGTATATAGATGGTTCTTGAAAGAGCTTAATGCTCAAGGCAGACCTTTTTTACTAGTTAAGCTAAACAGGGGATATTTTTGGTTTAAGTTTTCAAGATATCTTGGGGCAATAGTTTCAGGAATTCCTGTACCCACCATGGCTCCAGAAGTCTATCATCTGAGAATTTGAAATTCTGTTTTGTATTTTCACTCTTTTGATCAGGATTCTTCTATGGAATTGTTGATCAAAATGTTCAGTAACAGTAGCCAGGCACCATCCGGTTCTTCTGGTCTCATGGTAAAGGAGGCAGTTGTTCATGGAGGCAGTTAACCATACATTCCATGTCCTCCTCCTATCCCTGACTCTACTTCTTCCTGTGTTGTTCCAGGTGACTAGAGACCAATTTTTGTGGTTTGAATGGCCCCTTGCAAGCTTTTAAGACCCCAGGTACTACACATGGAACTAGGAGATAGAGCAGAAGCAATAAACATGTTATTAGGCCAATTAACTGGGATGTACCATGAAACCATGACCCTAAACCTCCAAACCAAGGAACCGAATCCCATGAGGTGTTTGGTTGTACGTAAGGAGCCTCAGCAGCTAGTCCTTTTATCTTGCTCTTTTTTTTTTTTTTGTCGTTACTGTAAATATGTCTGTCATACAACTTTTGCTAGTTCATTTTTTTTATAGATGTGTAACTTACTGACAGCAATTATAATAATAGGCTGTGCAACTTTACCCTTAATCAATGCAATTTCTCCGTCACTGTTAACCCCTCCCCCCCCATTCCTGGTAACCACTAATAAACTTTGGTCTCTGTACATTTGCCATGTTATGTAAGTGAGGTCATACAAATTTGTCCTTCTGTGAGTGCTAAAGCCAGGATTCAAACTCAGATCTTCTGACTCCTGAACCTATGCTCTTATCTACTTTCCTCCCTTTAGAACACGGAAGACAAATACTGTACTAGGGTGGAGCAGGGACTGGAAGAGGGGAAAGGTGGGTGCAGAAGAGATGCAACTTAAATTAAGGAACAGATAGATTTTAGAGTTAGAGGAAATGAGGGCCGTAGTCTAGCCTTGGAAAAAAGAAAAGACTAAGAAAAAGACGAGATGTGGGATGTGAAAGTTCTTACTATATCTGGAGAATAGTAAATGGTTCCATATGACTGAACCATATTAGCTGTGCTAGGATATTAAGATGGAAGCAAATTTTGGAACCAGATGTACGACCGGCTTGCATGTTAGGTTTATGTGAAGCTGTGATAAAATTTGACTATTTTGCAATCAGTCAAACTTTGTTTAAAATAGTATAAATGCGGTGGGATTTTGGGTGGATGCGGAAAGTAAATGAAGGGCAGGAGGGGGTCCTTCACTTTTCATTCATGCTAATCCAAGCCTAAGAAGGTTAAATTCCTGGTATCGTCTGGGTTATAGGATGTTTCGGTAACCTTTTTCGATATTCATTTTCATATGGATCGTAAAAGTATTCAGTGTAAGTTTTTAATCTGTCAAGTCCATAAATGAGGTAGATTCCCTGTATGTAGCTTGATATTGTTAAAAATCAGTATCACTGTATAGGATGAAGAAGAGAGAAGGAAAAAGTAAAGACAGGTATGAATAGGAAGAGTATATACAATATATGTGGCAAAAGCAAAATAAAACCCTGACCAGAATGTGAGGTTTTCATTCCTTTTGCAACTTGCTGTGGTAATACCCCTAAAATTTCAGTAGTTTACAAGTAGTCCTCAAGAAGGGAACAGTGAGAGCAGTCCATCCCAGGTGGGAGGAGCATTTTACCACTGACATTGTTTAGAATTGCCTAGACGTGATAACGATAAAAAGGAATTTGACAGTCTATTTTTTTATATTTAAATGCTCTGCAGCGAGCCTTCTTTTTGCCTGTAGTGGGACACACTGCTCCTACCACCACCCCCAGCACACAAGCCCATACTGTACAACAAAGCTCATTTCTCTCTTAATTTCCATGTTGGCTGCAGGTGTGTGCTGTGTGCCATCTTCGTCCTAAGATCTGAGCTGAAGAAGCACCCTCTATCTGAAATGTGCAGTCCTCATGACAGAGCAAAAAAGAGCAAGACAACTGTCAAAACCACACAGTGGCACTTCAAGCTTCTGCTAAGAGCTAGCATAATGTCACTTCCACTTAGTATTTTTTTGGCCAAAATGAGTCGTCCAACCAAGCCTGATGTCAGTTGAGTGAGGAAGTAGATCCCATAGAAAGACGCTTCAGAAGGAACCAACAGTGATACATCTTACAGGGAAGGGAGGAGCAATGAATTGAGAACAATGATACCTTCTACCACCTTAGTTACTTTGTGCTCAGGTGATTTAACAGAGTTTAAGAAATTCAGATAATATAAAGAGCTTTACTTAGAAATAAGGAGCAACTTTTTGACCATCAGATTGATTAAACCTTTTACCCAGGTAACTGTATAATATTCTACCTTTTTAAAAAGTCAGATAATTTTTTTTTTAATGATGTAGATATTCATGGGCCCAGAGAGTAATGGCTTATGTTAGCTGTTTTCTTAATGAAATATGGTAGTTAAAAGTCTGACAGCGTTTCTCAATTTAGATTCTTCATATAAACCGGAGAACACAGAGTGTGATTTGAGATACCCTTTTCCCAGTCCTACCAAGGCTGGTCCATAAATAATAGCATTCTAGGTGCATTGGAGAGTCATTACACACAGTGGATGCCTTAGGCATTAGGGATGGATTCTCTGGCTGAAACTGGTTGAGACAGGCTGGAAGGGTTGGAAAAGTGAGTTGTACAGTTGTAGTAATAGTAAGAAAACAGTCCATTCATTAATATTAATTGTAGTGACAATAGTGTAATAGTAGATCATATCCTTTGGAGACTTTTCCTCCTAGTTCCTTGTTTCCACTGTGCAGTTAAACCACCACTGGCCGTCTAGTCGATTCCGACTCATGGCAACCCCATGTGTGTTAGAGTAGAGCTGTGCTCCTCAGAGTTCTCAGTGGCTGATTTTTCAGAAGTAGATCACCATGCTTTTCTTCCAAGGTGCCTCAGGGTGAAATGGAACCTCCACCCTTTCAGTTTGCAGCTGAGCGCATTATCTGTTTGCACCACCCAGGGACACCATGCGTGTAGAGTTTCCTTCTTTCTGGAGGAAGAGCCTCAAAGGGCTCTGCTTTATGTTTCCTACCCTGACCTCCCTGCTTTGGCAACACAAATCTGTACCACATAGCAGTGGGCTGCTGTGGAGATAGCCTGGGACTTTTATGCCGTATTTAAAAAGAAAAGGAAGGTGAGAATGCTTGCACAACCAAAGAATGTAATCCACTGAATTGTACATGTGGAAACTTTGAATTGGTGTATGTTTTTGCTGTGTATATTCTCAACAACAACAAAAACAATAAATTATAAAAAAGAAAAAGATAATGGACGAGTAAGAAAAAGACGACTGTCCTACCCACTTTCAAATGGTGGAATTAACTGAATTGTTTCTAGTATTGGCACTGAAGAACGTTAAATACTTTGAGAAAATTTGATAATTGACTTAAAATGTATTTCATAGTAGTTCCTAAATCATTTGGTTCAATAAGCAAAGAGTCACTAGACACCTGCTTATAAAGTGATTTTAAAAAGTGAAATTTTGCTTCAGTCCTAAAGTTAAATTGCATACTTTTATTGATTCCAAATTTACGTGTTTTTTTTTTTTTAATGGGGAGGGGCGCTTAATAGCACTGTAGACTGCTGTCTGCAAGCTAAAATGTAATTTATGTATATGTGTGATCATTCCTGAAGTTAGGTAAGGCTCTCAGAGGTTCTTTGATTACTTGTGGCAGCAGATTGCTCTTGATAATGACAAAAGGTATAATGATTAAACTTTAAAAGCCTTTTTGGTAATGAACTACTCCTATCTAACCAACTGAAGGCAGCACTTCTATTTCACTAGGTGTTGAGGTTTCTGGGTCGAGGAGCGTAGCTAATGTTACATTTTAAAAGGTTTTTGGTGATCACTGAATAATTATAACACTAATACAGACAGCTACATGGGAAAGGGATATTTGTTTCATGATTATAGGATATTAGATAGTCCCATTGCAGCATTTTTTTTTTCCCCTTTCCTCTGTAGTACATTCCCAAGTAAGTAAAGTTGGGTGAAGCTAAATAATTTTAAAAGCTGTACTGTTGACCAGTAAATTGGCTGAATAGAAATGTTTAACTGTTCTCTGGTAAAAGCATCTGATTAGATCAGACTAATATAGAGAGCTATTTTTAGAATAAAAATCATTTTGGTGGCAAATTAGTGTTTAAATGGCTAACTGAAATAGTATTTAAATATTTGACTCCTAGGTTTAGTATCTTTTCCTACTGAGAGTACCTAAAAGACTTTCAGATGCAATACATAATGAGATTTTTCAAAAGTGGTACAACTAGGGATGAAGAAAAGAAAGTTTTTTTAAATACCCTTACAACTTGGATAACTTGGGATTACATGATTGGAATCACTTTACTTACCTGTAATTCAGAGCATTTTTTGGGTGAAAGGGGACTAGTATATGTTTGAACTTTATTTCAGAAAATCATTTTCTTAAGTTAATTTTAGTCAGTATTCATGGAGATAAGCATGTAGTACCATGTTTTCTCTCTTTCCTTAGACTGTGCCTTTAAGTGCACAGACTAGGTCTTTCTCTGCCATCTGACAGGTTGACCATCTTCAAAAAATTATGAGCGCGTGGATAGTTAGAAAGGAGCCCGGATGGTACAGTGGTTAAGTGCCCATCTGCTAACCAAAAGGTCAGCAGTTTGAATTCACCAGGTTCTCTGTGGCGGGAAAGATGTGGCAGTCTGCTTCTGTAAAGATTTACAGCTTTGGAAGACCTGTGGGGCAGTTTTATTCTGTCCTGTAAAGTAGCCATGAGTCAGAATTGACTCAAGAGCACTGGGTTTGGTTTTTTGGTTTTGGATAGTTAAATGGAAGAAATATATTAAATATGTAATTTAAAGGCTATTGATATTTTAAATCTTGGAAATGGAGAATCTGAGGGGTAGAGTCCTCTTCACATTGTTCTTCATACATACATACATTTCATTAGATCATTTCCTTTGTGTGCAATGAGAAAAATACGGTATTTATAGTATCTCTCACTAAAATATTTTGTCTTAATATTATAAAGCACTCTCTCGTTGTTGTTAGGTGCCATCAAGCCAGTTCCAACTCATAGCAACCGTATAGGACAGAATACAACGGATCCGTAGTGTTTCCAAGGAGTGGTTGATGGATTTGAACTGCTGACCTTTTGGTTAGCAGCCGAGCTCTTAACCAGTACGCCGTTAGGGCTCCACACTCTTTCTTAGTTGAGTGCAATTCTATACTAGCTGTTCAAATTTGCTATGCAAATATGAAATACATTTAATATTAGTATATTACCAAATTTGATTCATGGATCGTGCTGCTACAGATCTTCATACTAGGAACTTTGTCCAAAAGTGTTTGGCTTAAAATGGTAAAAATTAGTAGCAGAATCTGTAATTTTAGATCAAATTAGAGAGTTGATAGGACTTCAATAGGAAACACTATAATGGGACTAGAAGGTGGTTTTGTAACTTTTCCTGATTTCATGTAGAAACATTTAAACATTATTTCAATTTAAGCAAGCTTTAACTAGATCATTTTCTACAACAATCTAAAAAGCATTGTAAACACTCAAAATAAGCAAACTCACAATCAATTTAGAAGACTATGTCCTGGTTTTGATTTGTGGATGAAAACTATTAGAATATTTTCATTAGAATCTGCAGTAATCTTTCTGTCTCTCTCTTTTTTCCCTCTTTATTTTCATTTCCTTCCCCCACTTCTAGCATAAATACATCTTAAAATAATCGATATGATTAAGAAGAGCTAATTCCTAAGAAATTTTGCAGATTGGCTAATAGTGTATCTCTGAGACCAAAGGAACAAAACATGATTTTTTGTTGTTGTTGAAGACACAGTTCGTTTTATTAGTAATCACAGTTATAGTTAGTGTTTTTATTATGTTGAACCTGGTGAATACCACTGGGTTATATTTGAGGGGGAAGGGAGTGGGAACTTCTGTCTAGGTGGTTTACATAGGGCTTTTTGGTGGTGGTGGTGGTCCCACATACAGGGTTTTGAGTTACTTGTTTCACACTTCCTAACTTCAAGCAGTAAGTTGTCTACTTTACTTTTTGAAAATATTTTGTTCTCCTTTGAACTAATCTGCTTTCATCTGTTTCAGTATCTTACCTGGCAGATTCTCCAACCCTAACTTTATACTGGTGCTCATGTTCTATTTCTAATATAGCCTATAAGATGCTTACAATTGGCACAGTTTGAGTGTTCATAGTGTGCCAAGCATTGGGATATTCTGTGTGCTCTACTTGGATATTTAAGTATTACCTTTGAATGCTCAATGTTCAAAATCAAATTCATTTGTCCCTCAAAGCTAATTTCACTTCCCATCTACTCCATTATTCTCAGTTCTTCTCAGTTCTGTTCCACCGTTTCAGTTCCCCCATGTTCTTTACTAATTCACATCTCCCTGCCTTGTATGATTCTTTTCTTTCTAACAGGAATTTCCTACCCTGTTTTCTGTTTTGGAGCCCTGGTGACACTGTTAACCAAAAGGTTGGCAGGTAGAATCCACCACCTGCTCCTTGGAAACCCTATGGAGCAGTTCTACTCTGTTCTGCAGGGTCACTATGAGTCAGAATTGGCCTATCAGCAACAGTTTTGGTTTGGGTTTTGGTTTTCTCTCTTACAGATGATAGCCAAAATGTCTTTGTAAAACCTATGAAGGTGATTAAAACGTCATTACACCCCCAGATACATGTTAAAAAGTGGGCATGTTTAATAAATATTAAAGTCTTTGGGGAAAAATACAATCTGTAAATCAAGGGTTGGCAAACTGTATAACCCATTGACCAAATCCAGCTCACTGTCTGTTTTTGTAAAATACAGTTTTATTGGACCACAACCACACTCATTTATTGGCTTATTATCTTGCTGCTAAGACCATATGGCCTGCAAAGCCTAACATATTTACTAGCCAACCCATTCCAGAAAAGTTTGTTGACCCCTGCTGTAAATGAACATTTGATAAGGTAAAGTACACCAAGACCTTTGCTCAAGCCTCAGCTGATCTCTTTATATCAGGCTAGCTTGTATAGCTTATTCAAACAAGAATGACACATTTTCTAAAGCCTGAGTCTTTTATATATTTATAATTAACCAGAAGCAAGAGATATGCAGTGAACTTTTCATTAAGTCTGCTTTAATTCTTTCCTACATTAACATAGTATATTTTTTAATTTGTAACACTTGGAACTTAGAGACAAAGGCATCAGGCAATTCTCTTTAATCTCTTTTTTGTTCCCTTGAGTTTTCTGATGCCAGAGAATTTGATATAAATCTTCTCCAATGACTAAAAATTGTGGAATCTTCCTTGCTTCCCTAACTTGATAAAAAAAGAAAAAAAAATTTTTTTTTTTTGATAAACAGTGATAATTTCCCAGAACTTAACTTTGAATTAATATTGAAGTAATGCTTTAATTATCTACTCTGCTGCCCCATCCTCTAAAAAGATTTTTCTTTTTTCGGTCAAGAAAAAGCCTGATATTCTTTTTCCATCTCTTTAGACCATAGTTCTAAGTAATATTTTAAAACTCATTTCAAACTTATCCTCATCACTTATTAGTAACTAAGAAAGGTTGAAATGGGACAGATGGTGAATAGAAGTAATGACTGTATCCTTATCTTGCTCTCCTATAAATTCCCCCATTGTATAAAATCCGATCTACAGCTTCTTAGCCAGAATTTCAGTTACGGTTATCATATACAAATTCCAGCAGCCATTCTAAAGAGATTTTTAAAAAAGAAAAAGGAGGTAAGAATGGAAATTATGAAGGGACCAAAAGCTTGTAGTAGAATATGTGTAGAAATTTTTGCAATTAAGGATTGAGAATGGCAAAGAAAGCTAAAGAATGATACACCCCAGTGTTAGTAATTGCTCCCCAAATCTTACAGAAGGGACAGAACTGACACTGCAGTCCTAGTTTTGGCATAACAGAGCTAAGGCTGTATTGCTGGTGTATAAGAAAAAGGAAAGAGGGTTTTAAGAAATATTGTTCAAAATTGGTTGTGTCATGGTTGAATTGTGTCCCCAAAAAATATGTGTATCAATTTGGCTAGGCCATGATTTCCAGTATTGTGTGATGGTCCACCATTTTGTCATCTGATGCGATTTTCCTATGTGTTGTAAATCCTATCTCTATGATGTTAATGAGATGGGATTAGTGGCAGTTATGTTAATGAGGCAAGATTCAATCTACAAGATTAGATAGTGTTTTAAGCTAATCTCTTGAGATATACAAGAGAGAAGGGAGCAGAGAGAGATGGGGACCTCATACCACCAAGAAACAAAAGCCAGGCGAATAGCGTGTCTTTGGACCTGGGGTACCTGCGCAGGAAGCTTCTCGAGCAGGGGAAGGTTGATGACAAGGACCTTCCCCTAGAACCAACATAGAGAGAAAGCCTTCCCCTGGAGCTGGCACCCTGAATTTGAACTTCTAGCCTCCTAGACTATGAGAGAATAAACATCTGTTTGTTGAAGCCATGCACGTATAGTATTTCTGTTACAGCAGCACTAGATAAATAAGACAGGTTGCATGAACATAACCCAAGAACCTGGCAGTGTATCAAAACCACAAATACATTCTTCCTTGACCCAGCAATCCCACTGTGGTGATCCATTCTGTAGATACAACTACACATGTATGAAATGGTATGTTCAAATTTATTTTGCGCGGCATTGTTCATAATGGCAAAAGATTAGAATCCAAGTGTCAAGCAATAAAGAGCTGGATCATAAAATCTGAAAGGCAAGAGTAAAGCATGCCACTTAGCATGCACGCTACCTGCAGAATAACATCATTAAAAATGCAGTTTCTGTCAAGGGATGGGAAATAATCAATGGTACATTACCAGTTATTACTAATGTTGTAAAATGTCAGATGGTATTTTTGTTATTTTTTTTATTGTAACACCTAAAAAATGTGTCAGGCCTTAGATAGATTGCCTTGTTATGTTTCCATTTCTGTTGGTCACAGAAACAGAACATTCTGTTAATGTTTTCAGAAACGTAATCCTCATGGTTGGGTCAGAACTGCTCTAATTTTTAATAGTTTGTTCCTTCATTTGTGAACAGGGTAAGGGTGAGATGATTAGGACAAAAATAATATATTTCTTACAAAAATTTGTATCTACAGGAGAACAGTATTTTATATTTTTATTTAAAATTTGTACCCCACAACTTCTTAAAAAGGATTCAAGGTGATAGGAAGAAATATTCTTTGATGAAGTTTGTCTACATGAACACAATTATAGTCAAAGGCTTAGGCCAAAGCTAAGACTTAAAGAAAAAAAACTGGAGCCTAAATTCTAGATTCATGTTGGTTAAGAGTAGAGTTTCATGACAGCTTAAATAAGTGGAGTGAAAGTTTGTGAAGAATCAAAGATAATATTGAATTTTCATGCTTAGAATTTTGGTAAATAGTAATATTGCTTATGGTGACAAGGGTATTAGTCATGATAGAGAATTAGTTTTATGGAGAAAAGAAATAACTCTGCTACTAGGATGTTCCTTTAAGAAAAATTAAAATTCTAGACATACAGAACTTGTTTAATTGATCTTTGAGTAGATATTGGTATAACATGCTATTAAAGTAATAAATCTCAAAGGTATTGCTATGTAGTTTCTGTATTGTTCTTTGCTATAGTAATTCTCTGAATTTTATTGTGAATATTTAGAACTGGAATATATTTTAAGTTGTATTTCTTCTTGCCTGGACAGCTGAAGGAGATATATAAGTCATTAATTTTGTCAGATTGCATTTTTATAGTAACTATACTATGGAAACCCTGTAGTTAAGAGCTACAAGCTGCTAACCAGAAGCTCAACACTTTGAATCTACCAGGTACTCCTTGGAAATTCTATGGGGCAGCTCTCCTCTGTCCTATAGGGTCACTATGAGTTGGAATCAACTCGACAGCAACAAATTTGGTTTTTCAGTTTTATCTATAATATAAGGAGCCCTGGTGGAACAGTGGTTAAGGGTTCGACTGCCAACCTAGAGGTTGACAGTTTAAATCCACCAGCCACTCCACAGGAGAAAGATGTGGTAATCTGCTTCTATAAAGATTACAGCCTTGGAAACCCTCTGAGGCAGTTCTACTCTGTCCTGTAGGGTCGTTATAAGTCAGAATCAGCTCAACAGCACTGGCTCTCTGTGTAATATAGTTTTTAGGGGTTTTATATAAAGCATTGCATATAATTCTCAGCAGTTCTCTTTAGCTGAAGTATTAGTTCCATTTTCTTCAGAGAGACTTTGCAACTTACCTAGTCATACACCGATAATATAGATGTAATTCAGTCTTCTGACTCCAAATGTTATAATTTCCTGTTTTTGTTTGTTTAATTTCATTGTTTTGTAGATATTTGATAGAATGCTTTATATCTTTTCAGGATATGGCTTTAGTTGCCCCGGAGGCTCCTTCAGAACAAGCCAGGAGAGTTTTTCAAACCTATGATCCAGAAGGTAAAAGATCTTATTATGTTATTAACATTAACTCTCTGTTTTACATCTTTATGTATTTGAAATACACTGATACTTATCTGAATCTTATTCACAAGGGTTATTGAATTATTGAATGAAATTTAGGTTGTATTTCTTGAAAATTTTAAGTGGAAAATGCAAAACAGGAACAAATAAAATAGCACACTTACTCAAATTCTATCATGGTATGATATTTTCATGTTTCTTGGAGTACTGGAGCTATTGTTAATTGATTCTTGACCTCTGTCAAGGCGGGGAGAATACCACTTTCTGAACAAGATCTTTGAAAAGTAAATGCTTTCTTCTTTATTTGTTTACCTAAATCAATATTAAATAAACAAACCTGGAACATTTCTGATAATATGCTAGGAAAAGATGCAGAAAAATAAAAGAAAATCATCTTTATCATTCTCTCTTGATACTGTGAGTAGCTGTTCTACCTAATTAACAAAGTATAGTTTTGAAAAGTTCATATACATATCACTGAGATGTTCACTGTATCATTGGTACCCAGGTTGTTTTGGTCACCTTTACGTTTATGTACTTAGGTAATGATTTTGACTTAACTGTTATAGCTAACTTACTGACTTTTCAAGTATAACTTTAAAACCAAATGATGTCTTAAAGAAGGTCTACTTTAAATTACCATGTAGAAACCTAAGTTGTTAAATCACTACAGTCCTTATAAACTCTTGAATGGATTCAGTTCTCTTTATGAATATTCTTTTTTCCATCTTGACATGTCTGTTGTTCTTGGAGATCTGTTCTTTTCCTCTGGAAATCTGAGTCACACAAATTCTAGGCATACATCTTTTCTCGTGCCTCTTACTAGCAGTGTAACTTTAGGCAAGTTTCTTATAGGTCTGTAAATCTGTTTTCTTATCTATCAAATGAGAATAACGGCACACTTATTAGAGTTATTATGAAGATTAAATGAACAATGTTGTGGAAAGCTCCTTGCCATACTTAACACATAGTAGGTACTTTATAAATGTGAGTTCTCGTCTCCTCTAAACCTCAAGTTAATTTTTGCTCTTACTGGTATGTTGTTTTTAAATTAGCTTCTTTCCTTCTTCCATTATGCCTTTTCCCTAAGAAACATAACTGTATTTTTTTAACCCTTAGAATTAATAATCTTTTAAACCTTTGGCAGTGTTTCATTCTAAAATTTTAGATAACGAAGTAAAAAAGATATACATCTTTATGTTTTCTCATCACTGAATGAAGTTAGCCTCATAGTAAACCAATAACTTTAACTTGACTTATTGATATGTATAGTGTATTGAACTATTATCATGGAGGGTAACAAATTTGTAGTCATTCTCTTGCCACTTTGAATCTTTTGATGTGAAAGTTAGGAAATAAGTAAATCATTTTCATCCCTAAATGTTTTTAATGTATTTTGAGCTAAGGATCAAACTTAAAGGACACCTTTTAGAAACTATAACAAGTTAATATGAAAATAAAATTAATATAAATAATGTAATTCAAGATTTTTAAGAAGTTGTGATTAAGGTGAACTTAGGTTAGTCAGAGAGCTGTCTTGAAGACTTGAAGATGGAAGGATCACATTGGCAAATGAGAGTAAAAAATGGAGAAAGTAATATATGTCTATGAACACAGGCAGGAGATAGCAATTCACACACAAGGAAAAGCCAGCAAAGCGGCTTGAGTGCAAAGGCAGGGTACAAGAATAATAATTATTTAGAATTCGCAAGAGAAAAGTGATGCTAGAGGCAAGAGGCTGTTGGAATAACTAAGGAAATTAATAGAAAGACTTGGCTTTATATTGTAAAGAAATATATTTCAGAGAACGAGTTGAGCAATTTCATGTGATGTACCCCTTTTTAGAATTTCTTTGAGGTGTATGTTTTGTTTTCTGCCATCTTTAACCTTTTCCTAGATGCTCACCTTTTGTATGCCTCATATTCCAATGGATAGTACTACTTGCTCAATCTTACACAATAAATACTTGCTCTGTTTCAGGGCATATTTAGGGAAGTATATCTATCCATACTGATACTATTTACAGTCTAAGAGATAAACTTCTAGTAAAATGGAGTACATTATAGTATGTAATTAAACAAGCTTCTAGGTACTTCCCATTTCCATTTAGCGGGGGCTGGTATGGGAACAATTGTCCTTTGTCACCCTCCTCAGAATACTTGTAGAATAATTCACCTAGAGGGAAGCTGAAGAAAAGAGAATTCAAGTTCTGGTACTCACAGGTACCTCTGTATCTTTATTTCACTCCCCACATCACCCTAGGTCAACCCCTGCCTGCCATCTGTATATCCGATACTTAGGTAGACCTGTATTAGTAACATTAACACTATGCTTTAGGCATATTATCAATTAAATGGACTAGAGCAGCTAAAAGGAGCCATGGTGGTACACTGGTGAAAGTGCTCAGCTGCTAACTGAAAGGTTGGTGGTTCGAACCCACCAGCCACTCCACAGGAAAAAGATGTGACAGTCTGCTTCCATAAAGATTTACAGCCTTGGAAACCCTGTATATGTCATTAAGTTGCATGTATGAAGTTATGAAGTTATATAAACCCATTGTCATCAAGTCTGTTCCAACTCATAGCGATCCTATAGGTCAGAGTAGAACTGCCCCATACAGTTTTCCAAAAAGCGCCTGGTGGGTTCAAACTGCCAACCTTTTGGTTAGCAGCCATAGCTCTCAACCACTATGCCACCAGGGTTTCCATGGGGCAGTTCTGCTGTGTCCTATAGTGTCGCTATGAGTTAGCATCCACTCGATGGCAACGGGTTTGGTTTAGTGCAGCTAATCACCACTTGTGACATTGCCTCTATACGTCCATATCTTCAGCATCTTAAACAAGTGACTTACTAATGATCTTTTAAAACATAAACATGGCCTGTCTAAAAATAATAATGTCTGACATTTCTGTGGAATGCTACAAATGTTAAAGCACTTTATCTGCATGGTCTCATTAAATCCTTACTATAAACCTACGAGATGGCAAAGATCATCATGACCATTTTATTCTTGAGACAACCAACCTTGTGAAAGGTTAAGTCATGCCCCAGAGCCACTTACCTGGTTATGAGAATGGAGACTAGATTCTAAGTAGTGTATTAGGAGATCATGCAATCTTTCCCTCACTCCCTACTACCAATATCTTCTTTTAAAGACTAAAATCATAAAGAAGCATTTTTACCTTTTCTAATGCCAAAGATGAGGAAATTGAAGATTTTTACCAACTTCTGCAGTCTGAAATTGATCAAACACGCAATTAAGACGCATCGATAATTACTTGTGATTGGAATACAAAAGTTGGAAACAGAGGAAGGGTCTGTAGTTGAAAAATATGGCCTTGGTGATAGAAATGATGCCAAAGATCACATGATAGAATTTTGCAAGACCAACCAGTTATTCACTGCAAATACTTTTTTTCAACAACATAAACAATGACTATGCACCTGAACTTCACCAGCTGGAAAACACAGAAATCTACTCAAGTACATCTGTGAAGAGAGACAATGGAAAAGCTCACTATCATCAGTCAGAACAAGGCCAGGGGCCAACTGCCAAACAGACCATCAGTTCCTAATATGTAAGTTTAAATTGAAGCTGAAAAGAATTAAAACAAGTCCACTAGAACCAACATAATGACCTTGAGTATAAATCAAAAAAAAAAAAAAAAAAAACCTGTTGCCATCAAGTCAGTTCTTACTTATAGCAACCCTATAGGACAGAGTAGAACTGCGATAGGGTTTCCAAGGAGCACCTGGGGGATTCAAACCGCAGACCTTTTGGTTAGCAGCCGTAGCTCTTAACCATTACACCACCAGGGTTTCCTGATCTTGAGTATATCCCACTTTAATTTGAGGACCGTCTCAAGAACAGATTTGGTGCATTGAACACTAATGACTGAAGACCAGACGAGTTGTGGGTGGTGTCAAAGAAATTGTACATGAAGAAAGCAAGAGTTCATTAGAAAGAGAGGAAAGACCAAAATGGCTATCAGAAGAAATTCACACTTGCTCTTGAATGTTGAGTAGCTAAAGAAAATTGAAGAAATGATGAAGTAAAAAAGCTAAACAGATGATTTCAAAGGGCTACTCGAGAAGACAAAGTATTGTAATGATGTGTGCAAAGACCTGGAGATAGAAAAACAAGAGGGAAGAACACACTTGGCATTTCTCAAGCTGAAAGGACAGAAGAAAAAAAATTCAAGCCTTGAGCTGCAATATTGAACAAATATGGACAAAATATTGGATGCTGCGGGAAGCATCAAAAGAAGGTGGAAGGAATACACAGAGTCACTGTACCAGAATGAATTGGTAGGCGTTCAGCCATTTCAGGAGGTAGCATATAAAATCAAGAAGCAATGTTAGTGAAAAAGAAGTCCAAGCTGCACTGAAGGTATTGGGGGAAAACAAGCCTCCAGGAATTGACGGAATACCAGTTGAAATGTTTTAACAAACGGATGCAGCGCTGGAGTTGCTCACTCATCTATACCAAGACACTTGAAAGCTCCCGGGCTAACCAGCTGGAAGAGATCGATATTTGTACCCATTCAAAAGAAAGGTGATCTAACAGAATGCAGAAATTGTCAAACAATATCATTAATATATTAATGATTAAAGATAAATCAGAAACAGTTGTAGCAGTACATTGACAGAGAACTGCCAGAAATTCAAGTTGAATTCAAAAGAGGACTTGGAATGAGGGATATCATTGCTGATATCAGATGGATTTTGGCTGAAAGCATAGAATACCAGAAAGATGTTTATCTGTGTTTTATTGACTGTGCAGAGACATTGAATCATAGCAAATTACGGTTAACATTACAAAGAATGGAAATTCCAGACCACTTAATTGTGCTTATGTGGAACCTGTACACAGACCAAGAGGCAGTTGTTTAAACAGAACGAAGGGATACGGCATGGTTTAAAATCAGGAAAGGCGTGCATCAGGGTTGTATCCTTTCACCATACGTATTCAGTCTGTATGCTGAGCAAATAATCTGAGAAGGTGGACTATATGAAAAGAAATGTGGCATTAGGATTGGAGGAAGTCTCATTCACAACCTGTGATATACAGATGACACAACCTTGCTTGCTGGAAGTGAAGAGGACTTGAAGCTCTTACTCATGAAGATCAAAGACTTTAGCCTTCAGTGTGGATTACACCTCAGCATAAAGAAAACAAAAATCCTCACAACTGGACCAACAAGCAACATCATGATAAATGGAGAAAAGATTGAAGTTGTCAAGGATTTCATTTTACTGGATCCACAATCAACACCCCTGGAAGCAGCAGTCAAGAAATCAAACAATTTCTTGCTTTTGGCAAATCTGCTGCAAAAGACCTTTTTAACGTGTTGAAAAGCAAAGATGTCACTTTGAGAACTAAAGTACACCTGACCCAAGCCATGATATTTTCAGTTGCCTCATATGCATGCGAAAGCCAGACAATAAATAAGGAAGACCAAAGAAGAATTGGTGCCTTTGAATTATGGTGTTGGCAAAGAATATTGAATATACCGTGGACTGCCAGAAGAATAAACAAATCTGTCTTGGAACAAGTACAGCCAGAATGCTCCCTGGAAGCAGGGATAGCAAGATTTCATCTCATGTACGTTGGATACGTTATCAGGAGGAACCAGTCCCTGGAGAAGGACATCATGCTTGGTAGGGTAGAGGGTCAACAAAAAAGAGGTAGACCCTCGAAGAGGTAGTTTGACACAGAGGCTACAACAATGGGCTCAAACATAGCAAGGATTGTGAGGATGGCGCAGGACCGGGCAGTGTTTCATTTTGTTATACTATGAGTTGGAACTGACCTGATGGCACCTAACAACAACAACAAATTTATGTAAAAAAGTTTTTTTACTGTTATCTGTAATTTACTGGAATATGGATTTCATATTGCCTCTCATTCTATTTGAACAATTGGAGTAATCTTCGTTTCAGATTCTTTAGGATCTTAAAACCAAAACCAAACCCTTGTGGAGTTGATTCCAAATTATAAAGTACTTATGAGATCAAAGCATATTTTTGAACAGTTAATTTCTCATTTAGAATACTAATAACATTTTAATTTCAGCAGAACTTTGGGAAATCCTCTCTAATTACTCAATTCACTTTAATGAGTAATCCCAAATTCAGAAATAAACTAGTATGTGTGTGACCAGAGCTTAAAGGAAGTGTTATCAGGCCTATCAGGTTTTACATTTGGGCTTTAGAGAAAGTCTACAGTTTATGTTTTGTTTCTTTTGTGAGGGGAAAGTGCTGCTTTATATTCATGTTCATGTTTTATGGAAATTTCTGTAAAATAAAAAGAATAGGGATGAAGGTAAATTGATAATATGATAAAAAATAGTAAAGAACAAAAGAATTGGGGTATGCCTGTGAATATCAGAAAATTTCTAAGCTGCTGAAAGAGCTCCAGTTAGTATCAGATATCCGGGGTTCAAATCCCAACTCTGTTATTTACTAGCTATATTAGGCAAGTTCCTAACCTGTTTTCTCATCTAGAAAATGGACTTTATTTTATTTGTTAATGATGTTGTGTTTTCTGTAAACGTTTACACAACAGTTTAGGTTCCTATTCAGTAATTTCTACACAAGTTGTTTAGTGACATGGTTACATTCTTCACAAAATGGAGTTAATTTTTTTTTTTTACTGTGCTTTAAGTGAAAGTTTACAATTCAAGTCAGTTTCTCATACAAAAACTTATATACACATTGTTATGTGACCCCAGTTGCTCTCCCTACAATGTGACAGCACACTCCTTCTCTCCACCCTGTATTTCCCGTGTCCATTTAACCAGCTCCTGTCCCCGCTCTGCCTTCTCATCTTGCCTCCAGACAGGAGCTGCCCACATAGTCTCATGTATCTGCTTGAGCCAAGAAGCTCACCCCTCACCAGTGTCATTTTCTGTCTTACAGTCCAGTCAATCCCTCTGAAGAGTTGGCTTTGGGAATAGTACAAAATGGAGTTAAGTTTAATATCTACTTTACATGATTATAACATTATTGTTCCATATCATATGGTCAATTCAATAAATTGATCGTATTGTTGCTTTAAAAAAATAAAAAAATGTAGACCTTAATTCTTCATTGATCTCCAAAGACACTGGAGTCACCGTCACTGTACTCTACAAGATATTGTCACAGGTTTTCACGTTGCACACAATGGGTTTTTTGTATCTTCCCACTCACTCCCCAGTTTCTGACAGAATCATGTACATCTCAGGAAGCAACCCTATTGGGGCAAGAGAGAAATGTTTTGGTTAAAAAGAGCCCCTGAGTTGCTAAGATATTATTGGCAGACTTCTTTTGTCTCAATGATAACAGTGTGCTGAATTTTTTTTCTGATCATCAGAAATAACTGTCTGTTGTTGATATGTATCAAGCTCAATACACACCTTGGACATTCCCTGGGAATTGCCTTTTTTGTTTTATTCAGAAGTTCTAGTCTCTCCCCTTTTCTCAGTTACTCAGAACGGAAACCATGATTGATAAGTCTTTCTTCTTAAAGTCCAGCTCTGATTTCTTCACGATTAGGAAATAGTTAAATCATCTACTAAATTTCTAACTTAACTATTATTCTCCTTTTCCATCACTACTCTTTTGGCATTGCATTAACCTAGGAGCTGGATGCTGTTTACAATCTGACTTTTTGCTGGTGCAAACCAGTTTTTTTTTTTTTTTAAACAAACAGCCTTTTCTCCTTTCCAAATGTTTAAAACACAATTTAACTGTAATAGAATATGTATATAGTAGTTGCTTACCATCACAATGGCTGTGCTCTCTTTTTTCCCCACCTTGTGATCCCCATTCTTCTGAGTTTCAAAGCCTGTAGAACTTCACTTTATATTCATGTAGTTAATTGCTACCAGTGTATTCAAGTTCTACTTTTTCTTTTAGTGCTGCTTAGATTTGCTCAACTAGTCCACAAATTGTGCTCTCTCAGATTTCCTTTACTATTGCTTTTGAGGTCTTATCGTTATTGTGTCTCTCTGTCTAATACTTATTTACACATTCTCTAAGGAATCAGTTGACGTAGATTTCATCTGTTTTTAGACTTACTGATTCTGTTCTTTTTCTGAAGGATTTATCTTTGTAGGTAGGATTAATTTAAGGATTAAAGTAACATATCAAAATAAATTTTTTAAGAGATAACTAATTTCCAAATCTCTTCTAATCTTGGATATGTTTAAAATCTTTGAAATATTTTAAACATTGTTACTCTATAGTTTTAAAATAATATATGTACAGATATAGAGTCATCAACTTAGTACAGTTGTTGTGATTCTCTAGTACGTTTGTATGTAAAAGATGTAAAGCCCATAAATACCTTAAAAATGTTTTGGAAAGTTTAACCTTGAGGTTAGTCATGTATAAGTTGAGCCACTTTGTTGTTTTCATTATTGTTGTTTGCATCTTTTTTCAGCAAATTAGCTCTTTCTGGGGGTGGGAGCTGCATTGTGGATTATGGTTTCTGCCATATGATTGCCAGCCATTACTAAATACATGTCATTCAGTGCTTGTAAACAACAGTGTAATGCACACTGCTTCTGTCAAGTAGCAGCGATAGCCCATGATATAGGTGTTAGCCCATAAACACAGAAAGCCATCCTGTCTGCTGGTGGCCAGATAAACCCTGTTTTATGTTTGGAGATTCTGAGCATTTAGCTATGACTTAACTAAGCAAAATAAGTATTTTTTTTTTCTACCTTTCGAAGTCATTAAAGCTAAGCTCACGAAGCTTGAATGGTTTTACAAGTGCCCTCAAACAAGTTCTTATCTATTCCATTTACTACAAGTTATTTGTAACTTGACATTGGAATTACTGTAAACCTGCTGTAAGCCTTCACTTAAAAATTGTTCCTAAATGATTCTTAGCCTTTTAGTCAAGGCCAGTCTCTGTTCAAACAGGTAAGTATCTGCTTATGAGGTTGAAGAATAGAAAAGACCTTTTTAAAATCATAACTTCTTCATTTCCTCTTTGACAGTGTACATTCCACATCCTGAAAGAGTAACCTGTTGCCATTGAGTCGATTCTGACTCATAGCGACCCTATAGGAGAGAGTAAAACTGCCCCATAGGGTTTCCAAGGATTCAAACTGCCAACCTTTTGATTAGCAGCCGAGCTGTTAACCACTGCGCCACCAGGGCTCCCCTGAAAGAGTAATTACACTTTATTCTGTAGTTAGATTATAGGAACAGGGCTTTTGGATGTTTTGTTCTCAATGGCAAGATTAAAAAAAAAAAATGTCTAATCCCTGAAAAGGATATCTTGTTAGAAGTTGATTTAAAACTGAGACAGTCTTCAGGAATGAGTAAATGGATAGGGGATGTCAGGCAGTGTACATTTAAGGGAAAAAACAATTTGTTTAAAGCTATTTTAATTTCTTACTGCCCTACAAGCTTTTTGTGTGTGTCATGTTCTACATCTTCAGAGTTTGGGCCATTTACCAATTCTATTTCCTCATCAAGCCAAAAAAGGGAATATTTTCTGTAAAATAGTCTTATAAACTTTTGATTCTGCTCTGCATTTCAACTTAGACTTTTTTTAAATTAAATCTGTAGCTTTTATTCCATCACCAAATCTGATATAGGGACATCTTTTTCTTGTTATGGAAACCCTGGTGGCATAGTGGTTAAGTGCTATGGCTGCTAACCAAAAGGTCAGCAGTTCAAATCCACCAGACACTCCTTGGAAACTCTATGGGGCAGTTCTACTCTGTCCTATAGGTTTGCTATGAGTCAGAATCGACTTGATGGCAACGAGCTTTTTTTTTTATCTTTATTCATATATTAGCAGCTATTTTATCTAAATAAAAGTGAATCACTAACATTGTTTTCAAAAGTTAAATGACTTCATGGCAATAGGAATTTGTTGGTAAAGAATTTCTTTAATTCTGTTTCTTAATGGGAACTTAAAGATTTTCTCTATTTGTTGAAAAATATACCTAATTCAGAATCTGTTATAATTTAAGTAGAAAAGAATTTTTACCCGTTTAGATATGTAACCATGTTTAAAGAAGTAATTTGACTTTAAGGTGTCATTGGAGTTCTAAGGTAAAAGTTATTTGGTTAATTTTTTATTGGAAGATCACTACTCTTGAAAATAAATCTTTGCCTATGTACCCAAGAAAACTAATATAAGGGCATACCTAATAATAACAGGCTTCGGGCTTAAAATAAATTTAAGTGGTATTTTGTAGCTCTTTGTATCCTCCTCATATAATTTTCACAGGAATCTGATCAGCAATATTAATGCTTTTTGAAGAGAATTCTTATTCCAAGTTGTTTCTGATATTTTTTTTTCCAGATAATGGGTTCATACCTGATTCACTTTTAGAAGATGTGATGAAAGCATTGGACCTTGTTTCAGATCCTGAATAGTAAGCTAAATAAGCCAAAAACCAAATCCATTGCCAAATAGGAAATGTTGTTTGTCCAATGCCAAAAAATTTACATTAAATTTAAAACATTATGTACATTTTTGCCTTGCTTTATCTAAACCTGCATATACATAACATAGCACTTTATATAAAGCAAAGATTCAGGAAGAAATCAGATTAATTCAGCATTATAGCAGAGATTGAACATAATAAGCTTTGTTTCCCACACTACACTTATTGTCCTGCTTTTTAAAAGGTGCTAATAATATAAATAAATCTTTTTCTATAAACTTTAAATATATTTTTTTCTAACACAGCTTTTTTTTTTTTTGATTTTATGGATTTCTTTAGTAGTCTGGGTGAAAGTAGTGACAGTTTTCTGTAATGTAGATACTGTTTGTGTTCTACTTAAATATTCAGCTGTCCAGCAGGCCTCTGATTTTCAGAGACATTGAACATTTCCAACTGATTAAACTAACTGCTCTGAAATCTTTGTAAATGACCCCAATATATTACAGAATATAGTTTTTCAGCATTGCCTAATGTTAATAACTTGTCTTCATTTTCATTGTTACATTTTATACAATATCATATCTACAACTGCTTCAGTAATTTTGGGATCTTTACCATGAGAAAACAGTCCTCTCTTGTTAAGAGGCTACACATATTAATCAAATATGGATATAAAAATAAAGATCATCTATGAAAAATCTGTGGGTTTTCTGCATGATTTTTCTTTTTTTTTTTTAACTTCTGCAAGTTTTTTTTATTTAACAGCGAACAAACAAACTTTACTATACAAAACGTAAAACAAAAGGGTTCAGCAAAGGCAACCTAAACCGCACCGGTATGCGCAGTGTTTAGGATTTGGTCCTCTTCTGTTTCTAAGTGGATTCAGATGTGCTTTCTTTGGAAAGGATGACATGTATATAAACATTTATAAACTAATCACATCTGAATTAATACTCCACAGTCTTACTACCTAGGGCTGTTATTTTATCCATATTCAATCGTTGAACATAATTCATTTCCAACTTAGAAAGAGGAGAAACCCAGAGAGAATTGACCTAGTCTAATAAATGGTATAATGGTAATTATTATATATCTTCTAAACTGATTTCCAAATAAAGACCATCTCGTTTACACTGCTGCAATTTACAGAAGAGAACTGAACTCTTGAGTAGTTTGGGCGACTGACGATTCTACCAGTTTTTTACGTGGAAAAGAGGTGGAAGGAAAGTTTTTGTTTTTGTTTTCGAATTCTGAAATAGATAGCTATCTGAGACCTGCCTAATTTTGTTTCACTAGAATACTAACATACCTTGAATTTTAAAGTTAGTGCAGTTGATTTAATCAAATTGGTTTTTCTACAAGTAGCTAAAAGATTAAACTGATTGATTCTCTCTATGCTTCGGCCTCATCATGTTTATAAAATATGTGATAGCCCATGAACCAACAGGGTCATATTGATGATTAAATGTATTAACTAAATTCAGTATAACATGACCTTGGCCTAACTCAGACCCAGTAGAATATCATATCCTTTACATATTGTACAACTCTATTTTCATGTAAATAATGAGCACCTTCTACATTTGTTTGCTGACTGTGCCCTACACCCAGAGGGTGTTTTCATAGGCACCGCTATGCCAGGTTTTTTTTTTTACATGTTACTGTAAAAAAATTAGCATAGCGAGCTTACAAAAATATTCATCAGGGAGGACGCAGTTTGGCAAACAAACATTGAAGGCATGCCTTATTTATGTAAAACTACGGTAATAGGTATATTTAACTTGATATTTTATAGTTTGGGAGATAACATGGAGAGTAAAAAGTTTCTGAAAAGACTGTTTTCATTATTAAAACTGTTCAGACAGCAATCTACTTTTCTGTGCCTTCTTTCTACTCACATATACCAATTAGTACCTCTCATCAACTTTGGCTGCACTGAAATGGTAAGGGTTGTGCAAAGCACTGTTCACTTTAAGCTGCTACTAGATGAATGTACCACTTACTGCGATGCCCTGTACTTTGGATCTTATAAGATTATTTCACCTCTTTAAACTTCAAGTTACATTGTCTAAGAATTTTATGCCACCACCGCATTCGATTCTTCAAAGTAAGCTTTTTCAGATGTTTTTGATTATCTGATGTACCACTGTCTTTTGATGCTGTTTCTCCTTGGCTTTAAAAGAAACATTTTTTTAAAAAGTTAAATGCCTCATTTGATAAATTCAAGCATACCTGTAAAGCAAAAAGGATTTGACTTTGGGAGGTTGGTTATAAACCTGAGTTCATAAGCCTAGATTTTTAAATTACTTTACCTAATAAGGAACAGTATTCCAAAGTCATCATCATAATTTAAATTTTAAATAGTAACAGATTACTGTGGTTTAAAAATAACCATGTTTTGGCAAATTAGATATCATTCCTATGTATTTGTCATTAAGGCTCTAAAAAGAACAACTCTTAGGATTTTTGGCAGGCAAATGTGTTCAGTGCCAGTAATTTAATCATGAAGGAAGATAAATAAGCCGCTTTTTTCTCCTTTGGTATCCACTGTTTTTCTTTTTCTTTTTTTCCCCTCCTTATAGTATAAACCTCATGAAGAACAAATTAGATCCAGAAGGATTAGGAATCATATTGTTGGGTCCATTTCTTCAAGAGTTTTTTCCTGATCAGGTAACATAGTTGAGGAACTGTATTTATTATTTTGTTCTGTTGGAATGATCATCTGTGGTTATGTCAGCATTTTTTCTGCTCCTTTAAAATGTTCTAATGTGCAGATATGAGACTGTGAATGCACTATTATTATGTTAAAGATCTTCCAGTACAGAGATGATAGAAGGGTATGTGTATTTCCAATGCAATAATTCAGAACTTTGATCGGGTAGAGGGGGAGAGATGCTAGAAATTGGTGTATACACCAATACATACATACAGTGATACTGTTTTTCTGAAAAGGTAGAATTCAGAAGTATGTTGACTAAAAAGAGAAAGATTCTCTTCATCTACTCTTATCCCCATTTTCCTTCTCTTAGGTAAGTAGCTTTTGTTCATAGATTGGTATGTATCTTTTTAGAACCTTCTAAATACTGGAAAAAGAAGGTAGAAGCCTGGATGCAGTAGGCGCTCCTACTAGTGAACCTAAGTTCGGGAGAATTTCGGTAGAGTGGAAGAAAAACTTTTGAGTGGAGCTGTGCTGTTTCATATTGGGACATTTCTTCCATTGGGCTTTGGTAGGAGATCAGTTAATAGGAACCTGTGCTAACCTTAGTACTCTTGAGTTATGTCTGAGTCATTGGCAAGCCAATTCTGTATCCTGTGTCTGTCTTTTCGTCTTAAGTGAGGAGTTTTACCACTAAACCAAATTTTTTAGCTAGGTGTATAGTGGTCATTTCATCAGCATGGTTTAAGTTGAAGTTTACCAGTTTAATAGAAATGCCAATTTCTGTTCCACCTCTATTGTAAAAGAGATTTGTTGCCAAGTAGAAAAGCTATTTTAAAAAATGATTGAGGGAAAATTCAAGATATAATTGTTAATGTCTCAGATTTAAATTATTATCAGCATTCAATCCTAGTAATTAGAAAACAAAAGGAACTTGTATTTTCTAAACCTATATCTGTCTGTTCTGGCTGTTGTGAGAAAAGAAAGTGAATGATGTGACATTCAGAAAATAACTGAGGATATCACAATGTAGGCTATGAGACTTTTTAAAAATTTTGCAAACGCTTCAGTAAAAAAAAATTCACTTTATTTTCTGACATTACTAGAAATGCTCTATTGGATTGTGGCGTCCTATGTGTTCATGCTTCAACTACCAGGTTTCATTAGTAGGGATTTCTGAAAGCTCCTTTGTGGACTCTCATCTTGTGTTGTAGATGACTTGATAAATGTTTAATAAATTAGAGCATTTTAAACTTTTTTGAGGGAATGATATTAATTTTAATTTTTATATTTCTAAGGCTTCCTATCCAAACACTTGAAATTGATTTCTTAGATGTTAATATAATGAAAGGCGTCCCTGGATGGCACAGACGGTTAAATGCTTAACTACTAACTGAAAGACTGGTAGTGCAGATCCACCCAGAGATACCGTTCCTATTCGGTTTTAATTTAATTTGGGGAAGATTTTAAAAACTTCTTGGGAAACGAAAACTGAAACAGTTACTACCAGCTCTTTTGGAAATATACAGTCTTATGTGTAGTTAATTACATGATGCTGCTTATAAGTATAATTTATTCAAGGAATTAAGTTTTTAATTGCAGTATCCTTGAAGTAGTTAAAGAACCAGAGTTCCCTTCCTTTTTACATGTAACAGATTTCTCCATGTAATTGTACTGTTTATGCCTTCTAGTCATCTCTGATGTTTGCTAATTTCCTGCTACTCTTCAGAATGAACTCTCCAGCCCAGCTTGGTTGGCCTCCTTGCCTCTATAGTTCATAACTTTTTCCTAAACCACAGCAAATGATCCTGCCATTGGTTCCCTTTAGAGCAATGGGTTCTCAAAGTATGGTCTCCAAAAACTTGTTGAAATGCAGATTCTTAGATCCATCCCACACCTAGTGAATCAGAAACTTTGGGATTGGGGCCCAGCAGTCTGTTTTATCAAGCCCTTCGGGTGATTCTGACAGACCCCACGGTTTGAGAACCGCTGCTTTAGAGAAAGACCTGTCACATTCCCGATTATTCACATCCAGTAAGAGCTCAGACCCCCGTGTTACAGATCTTTTCTCATCATAGCATACACCACCCGATGTCCTCTTTCTCTGTAATCACAAAACATAGTGACTGTCACTCATTTTGGCCATTATTTCATATACTGCTTTGTACCTAACGAATCAACCTACTAATACTCAGTAAACATTCTTCATTGAATCAAGCAAGGAGTAAAGTTGCAAAACTTGACTCAGAAGGATGGCCAGGAAAATATTTCTCTAACTTCAGTAATCTTTACAAGTGCTTAAAGTAGGGACTATTGAAGAGCATTTTTTTGCCATGAGGTAGGAGCTGAGCGGGGAAGGGGGGCTGGGAATATTCATAAGCTTTTCAAGATAATTTGTTTATAATAAGAATTACAGCAGTAGCTACCATTTATTAAGCACTTATTACACTTATAAATAGTGCACCAGGCACTATTTGCTTTATAAAGTACGTACTATTATTTTCCCCATTTTGACAATGAAGAAATTGAGAATCAGAGAACTTACGAAAATTGCTTAATGTCCTACAGCTGTAAGTGACTGACTGGGGATTCCAGTGTAGGTCTGTGTAACCCCAGAGTCTAAGCACTTTACCACTGTGTTACACTACCTTTTGTTGATGTCTCAGTGTTTTATGCCAGTTGTTAAAGACTGGGACTAGAGAATATAAATTGTATTAAATTACAGTAAAGGTTTATTTTTTAAGTTAAAAGTAACTCTGAATATCAAGAGCTAAATTACTTATCTAAACATCCAATTGTGTTGATTCATCAATAATTTATTGATTTTTCTACTTTGTATAAAAAAGTGCTTACATTTTAGATGGGAATATAAGGCATGAAAAGTTAAACATTTAAAATCTTTAAAAATAATAGATGATGCAAAGTAGTATGATTCATTCCCAAATTAATTATCCTAACAATTATTACTATAAAAAAACCAAACTAAACCCACTGCCGTCGAGTCAATTCCGACTCGTAGCGACCCTATAGGACACAGTAGAACTGCACCATAGAGTTTCTAAGGAGCGGCTGGTGGATTCGAACTGCTCACCTCCTGGTTAGCGGCCATAGAACTTAACCACTACACCACCAGGGTTTCCATTATTACTGTAAGGATCCCAAAATAATAAAGAACCCAACTAGTGTGATAAAACTTCATAGGAAAGGTAAGATTTGAATCGGGTCTTGAAAAATGAAAAAGGAGTTGAATTAGTGAAGAAAAGAGCACGAGAGAAGGGTATGTGTAAGTGTGCAAAGGGCCAAAAACAAAAGGTCTTTTCATGGGAAAATAATAGGCTTGTTTAAAACAGAGGATTCAGAAAGGTCAGTACGGAGACAAGACTGAAAAGTAAATTGGGTTCTGTATTATTTTAGGACTCATGGTTGTAAATCACAGAGCCCCAGCCTGAATCAGCTTAAAGGGGTGAGGGGGAAGAGGGAGAGAAAGGCTGGAGATACATATTGGAAGGAGTAAAAAAAAAAAAAAGTAGCTCACAGGAATTGAAGAACTGAACAACCAAGCACAGAATTGGAGTTTCTCAGAGACTAGAGCAGAGACCTTGAACACTGCCAGAAGTCTCCTCCGTCTCCCATTCTTTCTCTCTAAGGTAGCTTCGTTCTCCTGGCACATCTTTGTCTAGGAAGCTGAAGCCACAGGTGCCAGCAGCTCTTTTCCCTTAGTTCCAACTGGAAAAGAATTCTCAAGAGGAACTCTGGCCCAGCTTGGGTCACAGGCCCATCCTTGTATCAGTTGGATAGGGCCAGGAAGACGAAGGGGATAGACACGGGGAGACTGAGCTATATTATAGTCCCTGAGGGAAATCACTGAGAGCCAGGCACCTTCAGTGGGACCAGACTGGCAATAACTTTGAATGCTAGGTTGAAGGAGGCGAACTTGTTGTTTAGCTAGTTGAAAATCGAGGTTAAAACAGTAGAAATAACATGATCAAACTGTTTCTGAAAGTTTCACCTGATAGTGATTTATTGAATGTTGTTAAAGTCTCTTTAAGCACTGTAATTGTGTTTTCATTTCTCACAATGCCCTTTCATTAATTAGAAGTTGGCAATATTCACATGACATTTTTGGAATGGAGATCCCTGATTGGATATTGCAGACCCAATTGGAAATATTGAACAAAAGTGATACTACCACTCTCCCATATCAATTGGAAGGGGCAAATTATTCACAACCAGAGAAGATACACAGATATATTTTGGGGAAATATCTTTGTGTCTTAGAAGGTTGTCCTTTAAAAAAAAATAGTAGTAATTCATGCATATAGCTGAAAACATAAACTAGCACAGAAGATCATACTGTGAAAGTCAGTTCTTCTCATTTTCCAGTCTCTTCTCCTGAAGCAAACTCATGGTATTTCAGCTTTTAGGTTTTCTGGTCTTTAACCCATAAATCCAAGCTTCTTGCTTTATCAAATGATCCCTCAATCAAAGGGTGAGGATTTAAACTTGCATTTTACTTTCAATTATTAATTAGAAATTGCCTGATATAAAGATATAATTTGAAGTTTTAATATGCTTTATTTATAATTATAATAGGGCTCCAGTGGGCCAGAGTCTTTTACTGTCTACCACTACAATGGATTGAAGCAATCAAATTACAATGAAAAGGTATGATAATTTACATAGTAATTTATCTCTAACTGGGTTGATGAAATAAATATTTGAGTATGGAACAATGTTTCATTCCCATAAAATTGCTACCCAAGGATATTATTCCAGGAATCTCTAATATCACAACGTATTTCAGAACTGGTCATGTTTCAGTTTGACCAATAAGGGATACTCAGTGAGATTCACACTGGACTTTGGAGCAATAGTGTCACTGTGACGACATAACTACATCTACATACGTGTTGATACCCTTGATTATGTAGCTATTACCAGATCCACAATTGTAGTTTGTTCAGTGAAAGGTGTTACTTACCTGTTTAAATAGAGAAAGGGATAACAGTCAGATTTTTGAAAAAAATCTTTTTAAAGGATTTAAATTAGTAACCATACTAGCTAGCATTTATTGAGCATTTGCCTAGAATATTACTAAGCACTTTGTTTTAGCTTCAGTTTCGACCTAGGAGTAGGTATTGTGTGTATATCCCGATTTTCACAGAAGATGAAACTAGCACAGGAAGGTAAGCAGCGTGCCCAAGGTCAGGCAGCCGGAAGTGGCAAAGCTGGGACTGAAGCTGAGGTAATCTAACTGCAGAGCTTTGCTGCTTTCCTTTGTGGAGCACTGACAGGGGCATGTAGGTGATTCACCTCCAGATGTACCCACTGGTTTAAATCAGAAGCCTGGTCTCACTGATTAACCCTTTTTGATTAAATACTAGCTTTGTACATACAGTATATCGTGTTTACATTTATTAAAGTAACGTTCACAGTAGATATACCTAATATTATATAGATTGGGATTTTACACTTTTACCAACTTCTAGAGTTTCTTTAAAAGGAGCCCTGGTGACACAGTGGTTGCATCACTGAGCTGCTAACCAAACAGTTGGTGGTTTGAACCCACCAGCTTTTTCTCGGGGGAAGGATGTGGCAGTCTGCTCCCGTAAAGATGGCAGCCTTACAAACCTTATGGGGCAGTTCTGCTCTGTCCTGTTGGGTCGCTATGAGTCATAAGCAACTCAGCGGTGACGGATTTTGGGTTAGAGTGTCTTTAGATGGAATAAAGCCTAACATGCCTTTTCAGTTTGATATATTCATATTAGTTTCATAAGTATCTAAATTGGTTATAGCTACAGAAAGCAGATTAGAATGTAGAAGAGGATCTTCCACCTTACATACATTAATTAATGTAAATCAAGTGTATTAATTTTTATTTAGACATATCTAAAACTGAGACTAAAATGTACTGTACATAGTGAGGTATAAATTAGAAGTTTTATTAAATTAGGTCCAAAGATCTTTTCACAAGAAGATAATATGTTCATATATACCAAAAAATATAATTTGTCAATAAGAAAACTTGGATGCTGTTTTCTAATATGTGTTAATGAGTATTTTATCTAGACTTTGAAGTTTTTCATAGCTTTGTAATAGGTGGTACTTTACAGTCACTAATTAGTTATCCCCCTACACAGTCCCTTCAAGGTAGGTCAGTCAAATATTGTCCATATTTTACAGATGAGGCATCTGAGACAGGGAGATTAAGTGACTCGTGCAGGTCACACAGCAAGTCTTTGACAGAGCAGGGATTGGAACTGAGTTCCCGATTCTCAATCCTGTGCTTGGTCTGCTTGGCCACGCTACCTGTATATAGTAAGTTTTCAAATCATGCTTGTGACAAGCATCTTAAATACTAACAAAAATATCAGAAATTTAAAAAGATTAAATATTAATATGACACTAAATAGTACATAATGACTATAAAGCATGTATGTCATTAAGTTGCATGGGTATAATGTTATGAAGTTACATAGGAGCTGGAAATATGACAGGCCACATGCTGCAGTACTGTTAAGAATATCTGAGGAAACAGACAAAAAGAGAATCCTGGTGAAGTGGAAGGGGGTATGCTCATCAGGCAGCTAAGGCTGGTCGACCCTAGAGGTAGGTCTCAGTACTGCGCCCAAGCAGTTCTGCTCTGAGCAAGTAAAGCTCTCTGTGAAAAATAGGTCCTGTCTAGTTCAAGTATAATAACTTGCATAACATTCTTTGTGTACAACTTTCAGAAAAGAAAGTTTTGCTTTGGGAAGTTGAAAAGCTGCAGTTGTAGTTTTTTAGTAGGAAATTTATTTCATCCAAACTAGAAATAAACTAATGTATTAACCCAAAGAAAGATGGGGAAAAATGCATTTCACATTAAAGTATATGTTTAGGACTTCCTAAACAAAGGACATATGAAACCAGAATATCTGACCTAGTAATATATTCTATTCCTAAGTTACTCCTTTTGGCTCCTTAGTCAAATAGTTTATGGCTTTTATGTTGAAAGAACATAATTATAATCATGTGTATCAGCCATTGAGTGTAAAAATAATTATGTATACTTTGAAAGAAGGCAGTCTATATTTGTTTCTTTTAAATTATGTGGAGTCTAAATTTTCTTGGTACAATGACTAAATTCTTTAATATACACAGTGAGCCCTTCAGTTAAGGATTTGTATGTGTGCGTATGTGTGATATTTCATAGACATTTCTAAAAATTTTTAATTGTAAATTTAAAAAATCAGAATAAAAACGTTTTTCTGATATCAACCTACCAGTTTTAAGCCCTGCTAGTGGTTTTTTTTATTGGTTAAGCTCTTGACTGCTAACCAAACGGTCGGTGGTTCAAACCCACCAGCCACTCTGTGGGAGAAAGGTGTGGCAGTCTGCTTCCTGTTGCCTTGGAAACCCTATGGGGCAGTTCTACTCTGTGCTATAGGATCTCTATGAGTCAGAATCGACTAGACAGCAGTGGGTAAGGAACCTATCAATTTATAATTTATATGATCATTGCCACTGCATATAAATTACCTGGTTAGTTTAATCCAGCAACCTTTGCCTATTATTTGAATTTTTTTGACCTTTTAAATTTTTCTCTGACTTTTCATGCAGTACAAAGTACACTCATGAACAGCATTCCAGAAGTATTCAGTACTACACAGGCGGTCCCCAAGTTACAAATGAGAGCCTTTCCTGTGTCTTTAAGAATTTGTAGGGAAGTCCATACAGGTGCATATGGTTCTTATTTAGCCTTACTTTAGAGCAAGAAAAGGCTCGAAGCCCCTTTTCAGTGATTTAAAGCGGCATATGCCAGCAAGTGAAAGTGATTGTGATGAATTTGTTGCAAGTGGGGGGTGGTTCAGTCATTTCACAGTGAGGGCAAATATAAAAAAAAAAAAAAATTTTTTTTTTATGAGTTGACTTATCCAGGTTGACTTATCTGTAAGCTGAATGTTCGTAACCTGGGGACTGCCTGTAATAGCAAAATTCATTAACAGATATCCACATTGCTTCAGCTCTGAAAACTCAGCACTTAAACTGAAAGAAGAAAATAAAGCTCTCCTCAGAGTATATAGCCGTATTTCTACTGTAGCTTTCCATTCCATGAAGCACTGTGGCACCCACGTGCCTCAGTATGAGAGCAGAAGGATCAGTATAAATGTAATATGTACGTACAGCCATCTAAAATGTCTTCCAAGTGCTGTATTTCCTTTGATGAATGGTTTCTGTTTTATCAGAAAGTCTGTGTTTTCTGATTTAGCTAAACCTTTTTTTTAATCATGGCCTTAAATTCTAAAAATCAACTGGTCAGCCAGCAATTAAAATTTATATCACCATTATATCACATTAATCTGTAAACTGATATTCTTATTCATAATTTCTACCCGAATAAAATTAAATGTAAAGTTTCATGTGAGACAATATGTAGTACCTTACTTACTAGCCTATGACAACTGTTTGTATCCCTTATGAGAATTTGCCAAGAATATTGATTAACCTTGGTGGCTTTATTTTGTTCAACAGGTCATGTATGTAGAAGGGACCGCAGTTGTTATGGGTTTTGAAGATTCCATGCTACAGACAGATGACACTCCTATTAAACGCTGTCTCCAAACCAAATGGCCCTACATCGAATTACTCTGGACAACAGATCGCTCTCCTTCATTAAACTGATCTGCCCAAGTATTTTCACAGTAGCAAATGTTGAAAGAGGGACTCAAGACTGGCAATTGGCTAAATTAAGCTGTACACTGGTATCACTGATTAACTGTAAATACAATTAAAAATGCTTTTTCAGTATTTAAAATATGTTTAACTTATTTGTTTTAAAGCTTAATGCTAAAGGTTATCCTATCTTGACCCTTTATGTGAAATTTACTAGCAAAATTAAACTTTAATCAAAGTTCATTGCTTTTGAAGTCATATAATTTTCCTTCGTTTAGCAAATTACAAACACATAATACTGTAGCATTTGTACGCTGAGTATCAAAATCACTATAAACTCCTACTTTTAGGTTTTATTTCATTCAGGCACATTTTATTGTTTAAATGATACTGATTTGTAATGTATCAGCCTCAACACATTGAAATGCACAAGAGTTCATGTTTGCAATTTCTTTTCTAAAATCTGTCTTCCATTAGAAATATTGATAAGTAACAAATTATCGGCCTGGATCCTTTGGCAGTTGGCTTAACTCTGGCATGTTTTACAAAAAGTAGAAACTAGAGGGGAACATGACCATTTATTCACAATATATCAAGGACATCTTTTAAAAATCGGTAGGAAAGAGAGTCTGTGTGATAGTCTTAACACTGTTAACTTTCACTGTATTGCCAGATACACTTTTCCAAATTCGTCCCAGCAGCCCCATAAGCCAGCTTCCTTGTATATTTATAAATGTGATAAATGCATGAAAACATGTTATTACATTAGTGTATTGCGTTATTTATTATGGTCCTAATTGATGGCCTCAATAAATACTTTTTTTTTTCTTTAACTGTGCAGTAGCATTTTTTACATTAGTGGTCAAAATAGAAGAATCGTTTTAAATGTTTCACCCCAGCATCTCTGAGAGCACAGCATAGAATAAATGCCTAAGAGCTCATACAGGACCTGAGTATAAAGAGATCAAACCTTACGTTTCTCTAAGAGCTGTGCTAATTCACTCAAGACAGCCAGAAGCGCTAGAACCAGAGTGGCAGCTGCCTGGACCAGTGGACCAAGGAACAGAAAACTCATCCTGTTTCTGGCATACCTCTCTGAAAAAAAACCCAATCTCCGCATGTGTTTCTAAAACTCCAGATTGCCTTTCTTTGGTAGGGACATGTCTCAGTGCCAGGTGCATAGTAATTTATAATAAATACCTGACAATGTAATCAATTAAAAATAGCAACCCTTCTTTCCTCTTTTCTGCTTCAGGGCACTGACCATCTCTAAGCAAAGCAGCAGTAGTAGTTCCACTGTGGACATGATCTCCTGATGCTTGACTATATTTTCATTTAGGGTTGGCTCCCACAGTTTATCTTCTGGTCCCAAAGAGCTTATTAAATAAGTCAGCACTAAGGTCACGAATATAATTTACAGCATTTCTCTGCATTCCTTCTTCAAGCTCCACTTGAGAGGTGGCCCTAGTGGGAATGCTGAGGGCACAGCAGTAGCCTCAGCTGCCAGGTTTCAGTGACAGTGGGCAGCTGGTGCAGAGCACAAAGGCTGGATGAGCCCTTTCACCTCCAGTTGTGACACTGACAGTCTGGGGGCATATACCCCACTATCCCTGTGAGAAGGAAGTAGTGCTTTGCCACCACAATGACTTTAAATTTGCTCCTTTCCCACTCCCCCCGCCACACACCCTAGTCTACTCTCTCTGGCCCTGATTGACCAAAACCTCTATTAAATTAGCAAGTGAGTTAGCAAATTTCTCAAAAATGTCTGAACACATCGAACTATTTTGTGCCCCTGAGTCTGTTCTTGTATTGCCAACTGCCTGGAATGTCCTTTCCTTCCCCACCCCTCCCTGCCTACAGAACTCTACCCAGTCCGAGGACCACCTCCTCTGTGGCCCTTCTGGCCCCACAACACAGCAGCAGAATTAACTCTTACCCGTGTGTTAGTTTCTATTGCTACTGCAACACAAATTTATCATCCTAACAGTTCTGGAGGTCAGAAGTTTTGTAATCAAGGTGTTGGCAGGGCTGTGGTATTTCTGGAGGCTTGAGGAGAGAATCCATTTCCTTGTGTTTTCCAGCTCTAGAGGCCACCTGCAGTTTCCTGGCTTATGGCCGCTTCCTTGAATCACTCTGACTTCACCTTCCATCATCACATCTGTCTCTGATTCTCCTGCCTCTTTTATTTATAAGGACCTTTCTGATTCCAGTGGGCCTACCTGGATAATCCATGGTAATCTTGCCATATCAAGATCCTTCTTTAATCACGTCTGCAAAATTCCTTTTGTCATGTAACATATTCGCAGGTTCTGGGGAGCTAAGGCATATAAAAAAAAATGGGAGGCCCTTATTCTGTCTATGTACCTGCTTTGTGCCTCACTTCCCCGTTCTAAGGGGCCATGTTAGCAGCATAGCACTCAGGTGCATTTTGTTTACGTACAGTCAGCCTTGTTAGTTGCTGTCAGGTCAGCTCCAGCTCAGGACAACCTCGTGTATAACAGAACCAAACATTGCTTGGTACTACGCCATCTTCATGATCGTTGGTATGTTTGAGTCCATTGTTGGAGCTGTTGTGTCAGTACATCTCATGGTGGGTTTTCCCTTCTTTTCACTGACCTACCAAACGTGATACCCATTTCTAGCGATTGGTCTTTCCTAATGTTTCCTAATGAAATGTGCAAGGTACGTAAGCTGAAGTCTCACTATCCTCACTTCTAAGGGGCACTCTAGTTGTATATCTGATATTGATTTGTTCATCCTTCTGGCAGTCCACAGTGTATTTAGTATTCTTAAACAACACCACAGTTCAAATGCATCAATTCTGTCTTCGTTTTTCATTGACCAGTTTTTGCATGTATATGAGACAATTGGAAAGGCCATATAGCTTGGGTCAGGTGCACCTTAGTCATCAAAGTGACTTCTATGCTGGAATCTGAGCTTGATCTAATTGAATACTGCACCAAACAACTATGGGTACATTTTCTCTTCACATTCATGTGGAACATTTACCAAAAGAGCCTATATGTTGAGGTCTAGAAAGCAGGTCTAGAAAGTTACTAAATGTTTGGAAATTAAGCAACATACTTCTGAATAACCCAGGGATCAAAGAATAAATTGCAGTGGAAATTAGAACATCTTTTTACTAATGAGAATGAAAATATGACACAGCAAAAATTGTGGAATGTAAAGGAAGCAGTGCTTACAAGGATATTCATAGCTTGAAATAACTAGAAAAGGGAAAAGTTTGGAATTCGGAGATTTAAGCTTTCATCTCCAAAACACAAACAGAAGGAAAATAAATAGTAAGATAAAAGATATTCACATGTAAAAGAATGAATTTGGCCCCTATCTCATGTCATACACCAATTAACATGATCATAAGTCTGTAAGGTCTAAAACTAGCAGAAAACATAGGCATAAATCATCATGACCTTGAGTTTCTTTACTAGGACACCAAAAGCTCAAATAACAAAATATGTATATATAATAATAATTTAAAAAATTATTTGGACTTCATCAAAATCAAAACCTCTTGTACCAAAGGACACCATCAAGAAAATGAAGTGACAGCCCATAGAATCGGACAAAACGTATGGAAATCGTGCATCTGACAAGAAACTTGTATCTAGAATATATAAAGGATTCTTATAACTCAGCAATATAAACCTAATTTTAAATTGGGCAAATTATTCGAATAGGCATTTCTCCAAAGAAGATGCATAAATGACCAATGTTGTTCTTGTCGGATACCATCAAGTCAAATCCAGCTCATAGCGACTCTATATGACAGAGTGGAACTGCCCCACAGGGTTTCCTAGGCTGTAATCTTTCCAGGAGCAGACCATTAGGTCTTTTCTCCCTCGGGGCAGGGCCACTGGTTGGTTCAAACAGGTTGACCTTTCAGTTAGCAGCAGAGTGCCTAACCATTGCACCACGAGGGCTCCTAAAATGACCAATAAGTACATGAAAAAATACCCAACATCATTAGTCATCAGGGAAATGCAAATCAAAACCACAATGAGATACTGCTTCACACCCCCTAAAAAACAAAACAAAACAAAACAAAACCTGTTGCCATCAAGGACTGAGTAGAACTGTTTCCAAGGAGTGCCTGGTGAATTCGAACTACCAACCTTTTGGTTAGCAGGTGTACCTCTTAACCCTCATACACTGATGGTGGGGTAACTAAAATCAAAAAGACAGACAACAAGTATTGGCAAAGATGTAGAGAAATAGAAAACTTTATACATTGATGGTGGGGATATAAAATGGTGCAGCCACTTCAGAAATAAAGTTTTGTGGTTCCCCAAAAAATTAAATACAGAGTTAGCTTATGACCCACCCATCAATTCCGCTCCTATGTATTCACCCAAGAGAGATGAAAACATACATTCACACAAAAACTTGTACACAAAAAGTCATAGTAATATTAGTCATAATAGCAAAAAAGGAAGAACTACCTAAGTTTGTCCGTCAGATGAAAAATGAATAAATAAATGTAGTATTTCCTTACAGTGGAATATTATTCAGCAATAAAAAGAATGAAGTACTGATATATGCTAAAACATGGACAAACCTTGAAAATATGCTAAGCAAAAGAAGCCAGAAACAAAAGACCAAATACTATATGATTCCCTTTATGTGAAATGTCCAAAATAGCCAAACTATAGAGATAGAAAGTGGATTAGCAGTTGCCAGAGGATGGAGCAGGGATGGAGAGGAGAGCAGGCTTGGGAAATGAATGTGCAAGGGGTTCCTCTCTGAGGTGATGGAATGTTCTAGAATTAGATTGTGGTAATGGTTGTACAACTCTGAATATACTAAATACCAGTGAACTGTGAAAATAAAGGATAAAAGATGAAATCAGTGAAATAAAAAAACATATAATAGAAAAAATGTCACCAAAGCTGTTAGTTCTTTGAAAAGATTAAAATGGATAAATCTAACAAGAAAAAAAGAGAGAGGTAAAACAAAGTATTAGCTTGAAGAATAAAAAAAGAGGATTGCTACAAATTTTCGGGGTTTTAAAAGTGTTGGAAGATATTATGAACCACTTTATGCCAATAAATTTAAATTTTTATATTGATTACTTGAAAAACACAACATACCAGAACTGACACAGGAGAAAACCCTATGTCCATTAAAGAAATTTAATCAACAATTTAAAACGTTCCCACCAAGAAAACTCCTTGCCTAGATGCTTCACGTGAAAATGCTTCCACATGTTTACTAAGGAAGAAATAATAACAATTTTTGAACAAATGCTCCCAGGAAATGGCAAAAGAAGGAACTCTTCACAATTCATACAATTCATTTTATAAAGTCAGAATGGCCCTGATGTAATACCAAAACCTGACAAGAAAGAAAAATTACAGACCAACATTTCGCATGACTGTGAATACAAAAATCCTATGCAAATATGAAACCCTAAGAAAAGAGGGAGCACACGGGTGCCACAGTGGTTAAGTCCCCAGCTAACTGAAAGCTCAGAGGTTTGAACCCACCAGTTGCTCCTTGGGAGAAAGATGTGGCAGTCTGCTTCTCGGAAGATTACATCCTTGGAAACCCTATGGGGCAATTCTATCCCATCCTATAAGGTCGCTGAGTCAGAATTGAATTGATGGCAATGGATTTGGCTTTGGTTATACATGTATATACCTGTTGCCTTTGAGTTGACTCTGACTCAAAGGTGAGTTGCCATCTAGTATAATAAGTAAATTATATAAGATGTTATGTGATAAATGCAATGGAAAAAATCAAACAGGGCAAAGGAGATGGGGTGTGGAAGAATGACAGGGGAAGTGTAGTAAAAAGAGGATTAAACACTGAGGACATGTATTATTGTATATGACTTTCCAGTGGTAAACCTCCAGGAAAGACAGAGAAAGAGGGATGTCTTTCTCTTCCTGGATGTCTCTTTTAATAGAAAGGAAGGCTTTCCTGGCTCCCCGCATTGAATTCTTTTCATGTTTCATTGATCAGAACTGGGCAACAAGCTCAAAGATAAACCAATCACAGGCAAGGGGAATTGAGTCCTGTGAGTGGCTTAAACAAATTAAGGTTTACTCCTAAACTGCCACTAAGCTCAAGTTTTCTGAGGAATGGACACCTGAAGCAAATCGGATTTTGTTAGCAAGGAAGATAGAGGGAACGGGAGTGGGGAAAGTGAAGAATAAATTAGTTATCTGTCTTAGTCATCTAGTGCTGCTATAACAGAAATACCACAGTGGATGGCTTTAACAAACAGAAATTTATTCTCTCACAGTTGAGGAGACTAGAAGGCCAAATTCAGGATGCCAGCTCCAGAGCAAGGCTTTCTGTCTTTGTTGGCTATGGGGGAAGTTGCTTGTCATCAATCTTCTCCTGGTCTAGGAGCTTCTCAGCACAGGGACCCTGAGTCAGCACCCACTGGGACAGCAACTCTGCTCCCTCAAATTTGAGCAGCCCCATTCTATTAGTCTGTCTGAGTGGCAACTCTACCCCCTCAGCCTGGCAGGCCCCATTCTTCTGCTGCTTGGTCATGGCAGCCCTGTCCCCTTAGCTTTGGGCAGCGGATCTGGCCCCATCCCCATGATCACTTGCGAATCGGACTATTGTGACCCATAGGCTTTTCACACTTTGCTCCTGGCTCTTCTTGCTTGGTGGTAATGAGGTCCTTGTCCTCTCTGCTGAATTCTCTCTTTTATATCTCAGAAGAGGTTGACTCAAAATACAACCTAATCCTGTAGATTGCATCCTACCTCACTAATCCTGCCTCATTAACATCCTAGAGGTTAGGATTTAAAACACATAGGATATTTACTTCAGATCACAAAAAGGAAGACAGCCAAACAATACTGAATCATGGCCTAGCCAAGTTGGCACACATTTATGGGGGACACAATTCAATTCATAACATTCCACCGCTTAGAAACCTTAGGCCCCAATAATTCATGTCCTTGCCACATGTAAAACACATGCACCTCATCGTATTATTCCAAGTGTCTTAAATCACCTTTAAGTCCAAAATCCAAAAATTCTTCTCCACCTGTGAAATCTAGAATACAAGTTATCTACTTCCAAAGCACAATGGCAGAACAGGCACAAGCTAGACATTCCATTACGAATGGGAGAAATATGAGGGAAAGAAGGGATAACAGGCACCAGGGAAGTCAGTGGAGCATATTACATTAGCTCTCAAGGCTTGAAAATAATCCTCTGTTCTCTGAGACCATTTAGGCAGTGGCCCTGCCTTCCAGACCCTTGGTTTTGGCCACATTCTCCAGATTCTGGGTGGAGGTCCCTCAGCCCTGGGCTTCAGCTCTGCCTTCCATGCCCACCGGTACAGCGACTCTGCTTCCTCGGATTTGGGCAGCCCCATTCTCCTAGTCTGTCTGAGTGGCGACCCTACCCCCTCAGCCTGGCAGGCCCCATTCTTCTGCAGCCCCACCCCCTCAGCTTTGGGCAGCAGATCTGTCCCCATCCCTGTGGTCGTTTTCAAATCGACCATTGTGATCCACAGGGTTTTCATTAACTGATTTCAGGAAGTAGAGCACCTGGCTTTTCTTCCTAGTCTTTCAGAGTCTATAAGCTTCACTGAAACCTGTTCAGCATCATATGAACACGCAAAACTCCACTAACAGATGGGTGGTGGCTGCATTGCATTGGCCGGGAATCGAACCTGGGTGCCCTTCACGGAAAGTGAGAATTCTATCACTGAACTGTGCCTCGAATTAGTATTTGAGTTTCCCTTCTCTAAAGTTTTCACCTTACCTTACACAGGTTCCAGCTTTGGCAGGTTTTACTATATAATTACACTTTTTTTTTTTTTGTAATGCCTCTCAATCAGCCACTGTGCTTGCCCTGTGATCCCATCTCACAGGTGTGGTACCTGAAGTTTAGAAAATAAAGTCACTGCCCATAGTCACACAGTCAGAACATGGCAGAGCTGGAACACAAGGCAGCCTTGACTGTCCCTCCATACCCTGCCACTGAACTACTTGAACCACAGTGGTGCTAAGTCCCGAGAATAGTCATCACTACCAAAGACTTTAAAGATCAAGGAACTTTGCACGGCACAGTACCAACGAGGACAGGGCCTGGTGTAACTGCTGACCATATTTTGGTCTTTGAACTCATGATCCAACAGACTTTGTTTTAATTTTTACCTTTTTTCTTGCCATCAGCAATTTACCTAAATACAGAGTCCCTTTTATGTGTAAAATAGAGTTGAAAATATTTATCTTTATTCATTCATGAGAATTTATTGAGCATTGCTGTACCTACTAAATAAACTAGTAAATATAAAGCATTCTAGCACACACTAGATGACCAACAAATGTTTGCTCTTTTCTGCCCATCTCTTCCACAAGAGTGGCCACTAGGGACACATTCTGGGAGCCACTTCCACTGCACGCCCAATTTACACCAACCCAGAATCTATAAACCGTGTCAGTTTAATAGAAGGAACATTGCATTATATGGCTCACCACCATATAATATAAAAAAAAATATATAGTACTTGTCATATCAGGGGACACAGCTCGCAACAATTTTCGAAGCATGAAAAAGATTTTATGAGAAAGATTTTATTTCTAAGCTTGAAAAAGGTATTTTGACCCAAGAATAAGACTGACATTACAAAGATTTGTTTCACTACGTTCACAATCAGTGAATAGTAAACATCTCTACTGGTGAATTCTAACTCAGTCTATCAACACAATGGTTACATTATGCAATCTTATTTTCTTCCCTGTCAATTGCACTTCTTTTCTTGTTCGCACTAACTGATGTTACATATTAAATCAATTGACTAATTCTAAACAAATATTTTGAGTGAAAAACCAAATGTGAGCAATTTCCAGCTGTCTTGTGGCATTAAATTAAAACATTTTGTTTATAAATACACTTATAAACTTGTTAAAATTTAATAGTGGGGATGTGCCATGTCAAAATCACACTTCTCTGGAAAAACAAAAAAAGCAAAGTGGTGTTTCTTTTTATTTACTCTATTCCCATAATAGTTTTCATTACTGTCAGACTTTTTACCTACTTGTTTTAATAATTCCTTGAAAGGGGGGTGCCATCTTTTCCTACTGGCAGTGCTCCAAAACTCTAATTGAAATACCAAGCATGTTTTTGCAAGAGATTGGAACCAGAAGTTAGTAAGGTGGATATTTCTGAGTGCAGAGTGGACCTGACATGGGTCCTTCCACTCATGGGCTATGCATCCTTGGGTGAGTTACTTGGCTCCTATTTTGTTTTCTTTACATGCACAATGAGTTTTAGCTAGAATTCTAAATATTGTGCATGAATTTTCTGGCTCAAAGTCAGTATTCAGTAAGTGGAGATTATTATAATTATTATCAATTATTAACATTCTCACTAATCAACCAATGACTCAGTATTCTGACTAATCAAAAATCCTACCTCTCTAGAGGAGCTAGTGTGCAAATAAATACATTGTGCACTAAAGAGGAAAAAAAAAAAACTGTAAAGTGCTCAAGCTCCCAAACCAACTCTTTAGGGAATGCAACAACGGTTTTCAGGAGATTTTCCAAAATGTGTTTGTGTCATCACTTAAAATTACTGTGGGTGAAAAAAAAAAACCACTTATAATATTTGCAATAGGTTTTGAGCTTTAAAGAGACAGTCCAAAAAAAAAAAAAACCCAAAAACGAAACCCACTGTCATCGAGTCAACTCGACTGTTGATGACCCATGTGTTACAGAGTAAAACTGCTCCATAGGGTTTTCTTGACTGTGATCTTTAGGGAAGCAGATCACCAGGCCTTTCTTCTGCAGCACTGATGGGTGGATTTAAACTGCTAAATGAGATCAAACCATGTGCACCACCCAGGTATTTTGAAGAGACAGTAACCAGGTCTTATTCACATTTGTAGTTCCAGTAACTAACAGCTTATGGAACAACAGCAGGACTCAATAATGGTTGAATTTTTATTTGAAATAATACCTGTTTATAATCTATTATAATCTTCACTCACTTGAGTAAGGGAAATTACATAAATTAAATTTTTCTTTTAAACTGCTGGGATTATAAGGATTCCCCCAAAAAAGCTGTCCTTGGTAAATGCAATACCAAGTGCAATCCCTGGATCAGAGATGAATATGGAATAAAATGACCTAAGACTCAAATGACACAACTGAGTCCAGTACAACTAGATGGTGCCCGGTTACCACCACTGACTGCTCAGACAGGGAGCACAATAAAGGGTCCCAGGCAGAGCTGGAGAAAAATGTAGAATAAAATTCTAACTCACAAAGAAAGACCAGACTTGCTGGCCTGACAGAGACTGGAGAAACCCTGAGAGTATGGCCCCTGGACACCCTTTCAGCTCAGTAATGAGGTCACTCCTGAGGTTTACCCTTCAGCCAAAGATTGAACAGGCCATTGGAACAAAACAAGACTAAAGGGGTGCACCACCCCTGGGGCAGGGACTGAAAGGCAGGAGGGAACAGGAAAACTGATAATAGGGAACCCAGGGTTGAAAAGGGAGAGTGTTGGCATGTCGTTGGGTGGTTAACTGATGTCATAGAGCAAAGTATGTACTAACTGTTTGATGAGAAACTGGTTTGTTCAGTAAACCTTCAACTAAAGTACAAAAAAAAAAAAAGAAGATTCAACTGATAAAGGCAGGGCCAAGATGGCAGACTAGTCAGACAATTCCTGTGGTCCCTCTTACAACAAAGACCTGAAAAAAAAACAAGTGAATCGATTATATATGACAATCAAGGAGCCCTGAACATCAAAGGCAAAGTTGAGGAATCGGACTGAGCAGCAGGGGGAGGGAGAGAGAGTTCAGAAGCAGCAAGGAGTTGCCAAACCTGACCCAGTGAGAAATGTCACACCGCAGGCCAGACATACTGGTGCAAACACGGTGAGGCAAGCAGTGGCATTCAGGATGCATTTTCCACATGGGGAAAGACCGAGCAGCGGGGAGTCCACTCATGCCTCCAGACTCAGCAAAAGATAAGTATATGCATCTAATCTACTGTGCAGATCAAAAAACATCCCTCTGGGAAAAAACTCTCTCCCATTTACCTGACCCCTCCCCGCTCTGCACCGGATCTCAAGCCAGCTTCAGTGATAGCTGCTTTTCCTGGGCCGGAAGTAGGACCCGTATCATGTCCTGAGCCATTCTCCTAGCCTTGGAGAAGGAACAAATTAACAAACAGGGAAAAAATAATCTGCCAACTCCTCTAAGCCAGGAACTCAGGTAATAAACAGCTCCTTTGCTTAGGCACAGGCATAAGGGGCCCAAGGACTATGAATGCCTTTCACTCCTGCACAGGCCTGTGTGGGCCCATTTCAAGAGCACAGGCCAGCATTAGCACAGTACAACAGAAACTTTAACTGTTTCAGCTATATGGTGGAGAGGCAGGTTCATGATGTTTGATGCCTCTCTGCCTATTAAGCAGGATCCTCACCTACCCACATAAAGAGCCTCAGGACTGGTGGCTCCACCCATGCCACCTAGCCACCCCCAACAGGGGTCCAAGCATAAGTGGTGCTTCCTAGTCCTTACAGCCAACAGCAGTGGGTGCCCATAGTCTGGTAGCAAAATAGACCCACCTAGGTGCCCTAAGGAATAGGGACATGCTTTCCTCACAGACACTCAGAGGCAGTTGTCAGCCCACTATCTTGCTCAGCACATGACCCCCTTCTTCAACCAGATACCTGTGCCTACACCAATCACCCCTCTTTGTCTAAGACTGTAGGTGAGAGCCTGCACCACACACTTGGTGACTGACTACCTGGACACCTGAGCTGAATCCATACAAGAAATGTAAACAGACTCCTGGGCTCATATACCTGGTAACAGCTCTAACCACCTGGTGATAGGACATTAGAGCTTCAAAGGCACAATGATCAAATTAGCTCACTTGCACAACCACTTTGCCTATTTGTTTGCTGTGTCCTACCAGAACCTTTGGGACACAGCAAAAGCAGTGCTCAGGGGTCAATTTATAGCAATAAATGCACACATCCATAAAGAAGAAAGAGCCGAAATCAGAGAATTATTCCTACAACTTGAACAAATAGAAAGAGAGAAGCAAAAGAAATCCTTGGGCACCAAAAGAAAGCAAATAATAAAAATTAGAGCAGAATTAAATGAAATAGAGAACAGAAAAACTATTGAGTTAACAAGACCAAAAGCTGGGTTCTTGGAAAAGATCAACAAAATTGATTGGCAAAACTGACAAAAGAAAAACAGGAGAGGAAGCAAATAACCCAAATAAGAAATGAGATGGGCAATATCATAACAGACCCAACTGAAATTAAAAGAATCATAACAGAATACTATGAAAAATTGTACACCAACAAACTGAAAACCTAGAAGAAATGGATAAATTTCTAGAAACACACAACCTACCTAAACCAACAAACAGAGGTAGAACAACTAAATAAGCCCTTAACAAAAGAAGAGATTGAAAAGGTAATCGAAAAGCTCTCAAAAAAAAAAAAAAAAGCCCTGGCCCTGATGGCTTCACAGGAGAGTTCCACCAAACTTTCAGAGAAGAATTAACACCACTACTACTAAAGGTATTTCAGAGCACAGAAAAGGATGGAATACTCCCAAACTCATTTTATGAAGCCAGCATATCACTGATACCAAACCCAGGTAAAGACACCACAAAAAAAAAATTACAAACCAATATCCCTCATGAACTTAGACACAAAAATCCTCAACAAAATTCTAGGCAATAGAATTAAACAACATATCAAAAAAATAATTCACCATGACCAAGTGGGTTTCATACCAGGTATGCAGGGAAATTTTTTTTTTTTTTATGCAGGGATGGTTTAACATTAGAAAACAATCAGTGTAATCCATCGCATAAATAAAACAAAAGACAAGAACCACATGATCTTATCAATTGATGCAGAAAAGGCATCTAACACCCATTCATGGTAAAAACTCTCAGCAAAATAGGAAAGAAGGGAGATTCCTCAACATAATAAAGAGCATTTATACAAAGCCAACAGCCAACATCATCCTAAATGGAGGAAGCCTGAAAGCATTCCCATTGAGAATGGGAACCAGACAATGATGCCCTTTATCACCGCCCTTTTTCATCATTGTGTTGGAGGGCCCAGCCATTGCAATTAGGCTAGAAAAAGAAATGAAGGGCATCCAAATCAGTAAGGAAGAAGTAAAAGTATCTGTATTTGCAGATGAAATGCACTTATACACAGAAAACCCTAAAGAATCCACAAGAAAACTACTGCAACTAATAGAAGAGCTTAGCAAAGTATCTGTATACAAGATAAACATACAAAAATCAGTTGGTGCTGATGGGAATGTAAAATGGTATGACCACTTTGGAAATCTATCTGGCGTTTTCTTAAAAAGTTAGAAATAGAACTACCATACAACCCAGAAATCCCACTCCTCGGAATATACCCTAGAGAAATAAGAGCCTTTACACGAACAGATGTATGCACACCCATGTTTATTGCAGCACTGTTTACAATAGCAAAAAGCTGGCAGCAACCAAGGTGTCCATCAATAGATGAATGGTTAAATAAATTATGGTACATTCACACAACGGAATACTACGCATCGATAAAGAACAGTGACGAATCTGTGAAACATTTCATAACATGGAGGAACCTGGAAGGCATTATGCTGAGTGAAATTAGTCAGATGTAAAAGGACAAATACTGTATAAGACCACTATTATAAGTTCTTGAGAAATAGTATAAACTGAGGAGAACGCATTCTTTTGTGGTTACGAGAGAGGGGAGGGAGGGAGGGTGGGAGAGGGTTATTTACTGATTAGCTAGTAGATAAGAACTACTTTAGGTGAAAGGAAGGACAATATTCAATACAGGGAAGGTCAGCTCAACTGGACTGGACCAAAAGCAAACAAGCTTCCGGGATAAACTGAATGCTTTGAAGGTCAGCAGAGCAAGGGCGGGGGTTTGGGGACTATGGCTTAAGGGGACTTCTAAGTCAATTGGCATAATAAACTCTATTATGAAAACATTCTGTGTCCCACTTTGAAGTGTGGCATCTGGGGTCTTAAACACTAACAAGTTGCCATCTAAGATGCATCAATTGGTCTCAACCCACCTGGATCAAAGGAGAATGAAGAACACCAAGGTCACATGATAACTATGAGCCTGAGACAGAAAGGGCCACATGAACCAGAGACTTACATCATCCTGAGACCAGAAGAACTAGATGGTGCCTGGCCACAACCGATGACTGCCCTGACAGGGAGCACAACAGAGAACCCCTGAGGGAGCAGGAGAACAGTGGGATGCAGACCCCAAATTCTCATAAAAAGGCCAGACTTAATGGTCTGACTGCGACTAGAAGAATCCCAGGAGTCATGGTCCCCAAACCTTCTGTTGGCCCAGGACAGGAACCATTCCCGAAGACTACTCATCAGACATGGAAGGGACTGGACAATGGGCTGGAGAGAGATGCTGATGAAGAGTGAGCTACTTGTATCAGGTGGACACTTGAGGCTGTGTTGGCATCTGTTGTCTGGAGGGGAGATGGGAGGGTAGAGAGGGTTAGAAACTGGCAAAATGGTCACGAAAGGAGAGGCTTCAAGAAGGGAGCGGGCTGACTCATTGGGGGAGAGTAAATGGGAGTATGTAGTAAGGTGTACGTAAGCTTATACGTGGGAGACTGACTTGATTTGTAAACTTTCACTTAAAGCACAATAAAAATTATTAAAAAAATATCAGTTGGATTCCTCTACACCAACAAAGAGAACGTCAAAGAGGAATTTTCAAATCAATACCGTTTACAATAGCCCCCAAGAAGATAAAATACTTACGAAAAAATCTAATGAGAGACATAAAAGACCTATTCAAAGAAAACTACAAGACAGTACTGCAAGAAACCAAAAGAGACATATATAAGTGGAAAAACATACTTTGCTCATGAATAGGAGATGCAACATTGTGAAAATGTATATTCTACCCAACACGATCTATAGATACAATGCAATCATGATCCAAATTCCAAAGGCATTTTTTAATGAGATGGAGAAACAAATCACCAACTTCATATGGAAAGGGAAGAGGCTCCAGATAAGTAAAGCATTACTGAAAATGAAGAATAAGGCAGGAAGCCTCACACTACCTGATTTTAGAACCTATTATAGCACCACAGTAGTCAAAACAGCCTGATACTGGTACAATAATAGATGCATAGACCAACGGAACAGAACTGAGAATCCGGAAGTAAATTCATCCACTTTATGAGCAGCTGATATTTGACAGAGGCCCAAAGTCCATGAATTGGGGAAAAGATAGTCTCTTTAACAAATGGTGCTGGCATAACTGGATATCCATCAGCAAAAAAAATGAAACAAGACCCATACCTCATACCATGCACAAAAACTAACTCAAAATAGATCAAAGACCTAAATATAAAATCTAAAATGATAAGGATTATGGAAGAAAAAATAGGGACAACACTAGAAGCCCCAATACATGCCATAAACAGTATATGAAACATTACTAACAATGTACAAACACCAGAAGAGAAACTAGATAACTGGGAGCTCATCCAAAGACTTCACCAAAAGAGTAAAAAGATAACCTAAAGACTGGGAAAAAAAATTTTGCTACAACAAATCTGAGCAGTGTCTAATCTCTAAAATCTACAAGATACCGTAAAACCTCGACAACAAAAAGACAACCCAATTAAAAATAGGCAAAAGATATGAGCAGACACTTCACCAAAGAAGACATTCAGGCAGCTAACAGATACATGAGGAAATGCTCTTGATCATTAGCCATTAGAGAAATGCAAATCAAAATTACAATGAAATACCATCTCACCCCAACAAGACTGGCATTAATCCAAAAACCACAAAATAATAAATGTTGGAGAGGTTGTGGAGAGACTGAAACACTTATACCCTGCTGGTGGGAATTGAAAATGGTACAAGCACTTTGGAAATTGATTTTGTGCTTCCTTAAAAATCTAGAAATAGAACTACCATGTGATCCAGCAATCCCACTCCTCGGAATATATCCTAGAGAAATAACAGCCCTCACAGGAATAGATATATGCACACCCAATTTCATTGCGGCAATGTTTACAATAGCAAAAAGATGGAAACAACCAAGGTGCCTATCAACAGATGAATGGATAAACAAATTACAGTATATTCACGCAATGGAATACTACGCAACAATAAAGAACAACGTTGAATCCATCAAACGTCTCATAACATGAAAGAATCTGGAAGGCATTATGCTGAGTGAAATTAGTCAGTCACAAAAGGACAAATACTGTATGAATCCACTATTAAAAGAACTCAAGAAAAGGTTTAAACACAGAAGAAAACATTCTTCGATAGTTATGAGGGTGGTGAGGGAGGGAGAGGGGTATTCACTAACTAGAGAGTAAAAAAAAAAAAGAGAGTAGATAAGAATTATTTTAGGTGAAGGGAAGGACAACACAACTGAACTAAACCAAAAGCTAAGAAGTTTCCTGAATACAACCAAACTCTTCCAGGGACAGAGTAGCAGGGTTGGGAGTCTGAGGACCATGGTTTCAGGGGACATCTAGGTCAACCAGCATAACAAAGTGTACTAAGGAAATATTCTACATCCCACTTCGGTGAGTGGCATCTAGAGTCTTAAAAGCTAGCAAGCAGCCATCTAAGATGCATCAATTAGTCTCAACCCACCTGGAGCAAAGGAGAATGAAGAACACCAAAGACACAAGGAAAATATGAGCCCAAGAGACAGAAAGGGCCACATAAACCAGAGACTCCATCAACCTGAGACTAGAAGAACTAGATGGTCCCTGGCTACCACCAATGACTGCCCTGACAGGGAACACAACAGAGAATCCCTGATGGAGCAGGAGAAAAATGGGATGCAGAACTCAAATTCTAGTAAAAAGATCAGACTTAATGGTCTGACTGAGACTGGAGGGGCCCCAGAGGACATGGCCCCCAGACTCTCTGTTAGCCCAAAATAAAACCATTTCCGAAGCCAACTCTTCAGACAAAGATTAGACTAGACTATAAGACATAAAATGATACTGTGAGGAGTGTGCTCCTTAGCTCAAGTAGACACTTGAGGCTATGTGGGCAGCTCCTGTCTGGAGGTGAGATGAGAAGGCAGAGGGGGACAGGAGCTGGTTGAATGGACACAGGAAATACAGGGTGGAGAAAAGGAGTGTGCTGTCACATTGTAGGAAGAGCAACTAGGGTCACATAACAATGTGTGTATAAGTTTTTATATGAGAAACTAACTTGAATTATAAACTTTTGCTTAAAGCATAATGAAACAAGAAAGAAAAAAAAAAGATTCAACTGACTAGAGCTCCTAAAAAAAAAAAAACCTACGACCCCCCAAAATGAGGGGGTTGGGTGACCTAAATGAATCTTGATTGGTGGAATCTGAAACAGAGTCAGTTACAGGATTAAGGAAAAACCTCTGGCAATGAGATCCCCTTAGATGAAAAGGGCTGTTTCTCTCCTAATACCTAGACAAACCTTGAACGGACCGAAGCTTCACTCTGGCTGCCTAAGAGTTTCATCATTTTGGAGCAGGAGTACCTGGGACCTGGGGATAGAAGCTTTTCCTGAGGGGCTGAGGTCAGCACGAGCATGTCTGGTGCCTCAATGGCTCGGGAGAAGGCTGTGGGTGAGGAGCAGCAGAAAGTGAGGTGGGAGGATGCCACATGCAAACACCTTATTTCAATACTTTCAAAAGAGAAAGATGTCCAGGACAGACAAGATCTGGGTAGTTAGGACCCAAGACCAGACAGCCCCAAAAGGGTGGAGTACCAGATCAGGGAACTTTCGCATAGTAGGCTGGAGGGGTTGTTCACAAAGAGAGGCAGAGGGCACTTTGTAGAGTTCCTGTTACACCCTATTTACACAGATGAAAAAGTGATTAAAAAAAAAAAAAAAACAGTTGCTGTGTCAGAGCAGAACTGTGCTGTTCTATCTTCAAAATATATTTAAAATTCAACCACTCCTTACCACCCTACTGCTTCCATTCTGGTAGATTCCCCACTTGTACCCATGCTTCCAATCTTGCCCACTACAGTCTATTTTTAACACAGCAGACAGAAAGATCCTACTGAAAGGCAAGTCAGATCATGCCACTTCTCTGTTCAATACTTGCCAATGGTTGCCCTTCTCACTCAAAATCAGAGCTGAAGTCTCTATAATGGCCTATATCACCCTACATGAGCTGCACCCACCCACCCTCCACTGCCTCTCTGAGCTGATCTTCTGCAGCTACTCCTCACACATGCTCATCAGTTCCTGCCACACTGACCTCTTTGCTGTTCTTCAAATCACCATACGTGCTCCTGTCCCAGAGCCTTTGCACTTGCTTCCCCTCTTCTTGAAACTCTGTTTCCCCAAATATTCCAAGTACATCTTCTTACCTTCTTCAGACCTTTGATCAATGTCATCTCCTAAATAAGGCCATCTTTGACCATGCCATTTTAAATTTAAAGCCCCCTGCCATGTCTTCGTTGATTCCTCTGCACCTTTCTTTCTAACATATTTTACCCATTCTGGTAGAGTCCATTAATATTCCTGTTTATTTGCTTGCCTGCCCAATTGACACGTGAGTAGCTTTGGCCTACGAATGTGAGAGGAAGTGATGTATGCTACTTCTGAGAAGAAGCTGTAAGAGCCAATGTAGGGCTCCACCACCTCTCTTTTCCCTCTGTCATGAGGCCAGCATGTCCCAGAGAGGGGCTGCTCCCTCTCCTTGAAGGAGATATGAAGCAGAGCTGCAGGTGACCTTCAAAGGACATGTAATGTAAACTTTACCATTGCATTTTTTTGGTTGTTATTACCATAAACTTACCCTAAGTTAACTGATAGTTATTTGTTTTGCTTATTATCCATAAGCAAAACACTAAAATGTAAGCTCAATGGGAGCAAGAATTTCTGTTTGTTTTGTTCACTACTGAATCACCAGTGTTTAACACATAGTAGCAACTCAATAAACATTGTCGAGTGAATTACTCTAGCTGTGAATGTGTCAAAGGATGGGAAATGGAGATTGGACAAAATAGGACTCAAGTCAGTGACTGGAAAAAAATAAAAGCTTTTTATGTTTATACCCAGCAGAGTTGCGATCAGGCAGCAAACCAGTTATCTGTATGCTTGGCACATAGAAAATGCTGCTTAAAGGTTAGCTATTACGCCTATTATCATTATTTGTATGTCAAAGACTATATGAACTTTGAAATTATGTTATAAATCCCAAGATATTTTGAGAATGAAGAACTCTGTGTTGGGGCCGGGCTCACATGGCTGCTAGTTAGTGCTGGCTGCTGACTGGCTGGGAATTCAGCTGGGGCTATAAACCAGGGTGCTCAGTTCTCCTTGATGTGGACTGCTCTACGTAGCTGCTTGGACTGGATTCTAAAAAGGAGAGTTTCGAGAGGACAGATCCCAACATGTAAGCGCTGAGCAAACCTCCGCTTGTATCATCCTTGCTAATGTTCCATTGACCAAGCCCGGACACATGGCCAAGCTCAGAGTCAGTGCGGGAGGGGACTGCACCAGGACATGAGCACCAGAGAAAATGGTTCTTTGGGAGCCGCCAAAGTAACGACCTACCACAGCCATCTCAGATGTTGTCTGTGTCAAATATAGATTAGAACACTCAGAAACTCAAATTTATCACTTTACCCAAGTGTGAACTAATTCAGGAGATCATTTCACACAAGTCAACTTTGCAAATGCCTGAATTATAAATGATAATGTCAATTTCCTAATTTTCCTTGGGAAATATGACCAGATTAAAAATTGGCACCAAATATGTATATGTAGCAGTTCCTCATGGTAGGGCAGATCACACAGGAGACCATATTGCAGGCTGCTTAGTGAGCATTTAGAAACAGAAAAAAAGAAACTGCACTGTCAAAGGGATTTACAGCTAGTAACACCTAGCATGTCATTATCCAAGTCAAGAAATATCGTCATCTCAGTAACTGGAACTGGCCATTAAAGTGAAAGTTTATGAACCCCTGGCAAAGCTAGACACAGAAATCAGAGCTCACCTTCTAAATTTCCTTTCTAAATAGTTTATATCAGCTGGTGAGATTATTATTTCAGAATTAAATACCAATACCGCCACATTACCAAGGACACATCTTCTACTTATTTAACTTAAATTGTTGGTTCCTGAATGAAACTCAAGGACATTAGTTTCAACAGAAAATTACATACGTAATGCCTCACAGTTGATTAGGTCTTCTAACAGCCAATCGCATTCATTTCTTTATGCTTCTTCTTAACATCAGTTGCAGAGAGTGGTATTTTTGTACTTTGCCTCCAATTCCTAATAGGAGTGTACCTTATTTGGGCATAAAATTTCAAAACACATGTTTAGAAACTTCAGTCTGGCATCGCTGTCCAGAATGCCAGAGAAATGGAAAGACCAAGGATGGAAAAACAGATCAGAGATGAGGGCCATGACTAGGAAAGAGTAGCAGGAATCTTAAGAAGCACAGGAAAGACAAGTCAGCAAGCCTCTCCCTGGCCCTCAGCCTCTTGGCCTCTCCACCCAGCAACTGTCCTGCTCAGGCAAGTGTTACACAGCTCTTTAGCTCTGCCAATAAGTGCCCAAGAAGCACCCCACTCTGCCAGTAAGCTTCAGACAAAAGGCATTCAGCTCTCTCACTCTGTGGGTCAGCACACCCACCATAGCCACCTAGCTCTGTGGGCCGAGAAGCCCACCATGCCATTTCGTGCCTCCCTCCTGGGGCTGCTGCTGCCTTTTCTCTGCTACCACTTTTCACCATCTCGCACTGTCTCTAGTGTTATAGCTCTCTGTCTCTGTCTCCTGGGTCTAAGAGGTTCTCAGTACAAGGGCCCAAGTCCAAAGGACTCACCCCGCTCCTGGCTCTTTTTTCTTGATGGTAGTGAGGTCCCCCTTCCCACCTCAGCGGTTGCTCCTTTTAAGCCCAGCAGGATGGCAAAACTGATCATTTCCTTCATTAGGTTTCCGTACACCTCATTTGTGTTGTTAACAAGCTGTCCAATCCCCTTGGTGGGCCACAAGCACCTTATTTGCGTAGTCCCACCTAATCATTGTGTGAGAGTTACAAGACCATGCACGGCTAAAAGGGCCACATTAAGTAATTCACTGCACCACAAACACTCATGAAGAACATTAAATAAGTAAGTGGTGGAATAACGTTTAAAAGATTACTCTGGCTGCTCTGTAGGGGTTGTATTGCAAAGGAGCAAAAGCAGAAGTGAGAGGCCAGTTAGGAGGCTATGTCAGGGCATCTGGCGGATGAGAGATAATGGCCTAGACTAGGGTTCTAGCAGCAGAGGAGTTGAGAACTGTCCATGTGATCGGTATACTTTGACGGAAGGGCCAATAGGACCTGTTGGAATGTGAGGAAAAGAAAGAAATCAAGCAAGCCTGATACCTGCAGACCCCAGAAAGAGAGAAAGGGGGAGGTAGTGAGAGAAACACAGACTTGGAGAGACAGCAAGAGAGTAGATGACAAGATATTCAAGACGGAGTATTCTGTGGAAAAAAAAAAAAAATTTTTTTTTTTTAGTATTCTGTAGGCTCCTAGAAATGTAGGGTTAGAATTTAGGTCAAAGGTTAGGCCTTGCCATGGATTGAATTATGTCCCCCCAAAAATGTTTGTGTCAACTTGGTTAGGCCATGATTCCCAGTATTGAGTTGTTGTCCTCCATTTTGTGATTGTAATTTTATGTTAAAAGGATTAGGGTGGGATTGTAACACCATCATTACTTGGGTCACCTCCCTGATCCAATGTAAAGAGAGCTTCCCTGGAGTGTGACCTGTGCCACCTTTTATCTCTCAAGAGATAAAAGGAAAGGGAAGCAAGCAGAGAGTTGGGGACCTCATACCACCTAGAAAACAGCACCAGGAACAGAGCACATCCTTTGGACCCTGGGGTCCCTATGCCTGAGAAGCTCCTCAACCAGGGGAAGACTGAAGACAAGGACATTCCTCCAGAGCTGACAGAGACAGAAAGCCTTCCCCTAGAGCTGATGCCCTGAATTTGGACTTTTAGCCTACTTTACTGTGAGGAAATAAATTTCTCTCTGTTAAAACCATCCATTTGTGGTATTTCTGTTACAGCAGCACTAGATGACTAAGACAGGCCTGAAGATACAAATTGGAGACTTATGAGCCTAAACATGATGATTGAGATGTCCCTTCCCTCTAACAGACTAAGCAGAGAACGGGAACCACAGGTCGTGCCAAGGGGAGTAGTTTTATTTAGAAACTAGCAGGAGGAAGGAGAGCCATTGGAACATTCCCAGGGACAAAGATCGGAGTAAGAAGAGAGCCACCTGGCCTAATGCTGCACACAGCCAGGCACTGGGTCGCAGATGCCTTTGTCTACTAGCAATGCCCACTGCCCAGCCTTGTTTGTTGGTTTGTCTATTCTGAGGTCCAAAGAGTGTTTCTGAAAACCTAAGAATATGTTCCAAATGCCTTAGTGACCCAGGAGGGCTTAGAAAAGGCCAATTACTTTTCAAAAGGAGGTCTCGGCAACTGTGGAAAGTGGAACCAATTGAGGAGAAGGGGCTAAAGTAAACTAAGAAGGAAGAAATCCAGAACCACAGCTAGAGGAATCAGTGAAATAAAGATGGTTACTGTTATTTATTAGCTAAACCCTATTCTTCAGTTAGTCCCTGGGTGGTACAAATGGCTAACGTACTCAGCTGCTACCTGAAAGGTTGGAGGTTCAAGGCCAACCAGAGTTACCACAGAGGAAAGGTTTGGTGATCTACTTCTGAAAAAATCAGCCATTGAAAACTCTGTGGAGCACAGTTCTATGCTGACACATATGGGGTCGCCATGAGTCAGGACTGAAACAACAACAACTGTAAAACAAATAAATAAAAATAAAAATCCTTCAGTTGCCCAAGCCAAAAACTATGGAGCAATGTTCATTCCTCTCTTTACCACAACCCTTATTCAATCCATCTTTGAATACTGTTGGCTGTATCTTCAAAATATAAGCAGAAGCTGACCACTTCTCTGCATCTCCATGGTCCAACTCCCTCATCTTCCTAGATTATTGCAATAATCTACTGAGGACCCCTGAGCCCAGCCTTTGCGTCCCTAAGATCTATTCTCAGAAAAGCATCTGAAAGATTCTATAAAAACCTAAACCAGATCCTGTTAAAAATTTGTGCCTCCGCTCAAAGTCTCCAAAGGCTTTGCATCTCGTTCAGAGTAAGATGAACATCATTACAGTGACCTTAAAGACTCTACATTATCGAGACCTCCTCTGAGCTGTGCAAGTCCCTGGGTGGTGCAAAAGATTAAGCACTCCTCTACTAACTGAAAGGTTGGCAGTTCAAACTCACCCAGAGGTGCCTGGAAAGAAAGGCCTGGCAATCTACTCCTGAAAAATCAGCCATTGAAGACCCCATGGAGTACAGTGCTGCTCTGACACACATGGGGGCCCGTGAGTCAGAGTTGACTTGAAGGCAACTGGAACTGGAACTGGGTCCCTTCCCCACCAGTCTCACCTCACCTCCTGCCCCTCTGTGTCTGAATTCCATCCAGGTGGACCTCTTTGCCTCTCCATAAACTCACTGGGCATGGCTTTTACACTTCTTGTTCTTTCTGCCTGGGATGCTTTTCCCCAGGATACTCTCATGGCTCCCTCCCACATTTTCTCCAGGTCTTCATTTAATTATCATCTAATTGGTGAGGCGTTCCCCGTTCACTTTAAATGAAATGCAACTGCCCTCCCCACTCCACCCAGCCCCTCACACCCACCTTCCAATAGCCGGCCTGGCATTTTCTATCTCCCTTATTTTCTGTTATTTATCTCCATCACATTTTGCTGTTTGGTAAGTTATGCTTGTACTGTATTGTATCGTCTGGCTTTCCTTTTGGTCAGCCTCATGAGGGCGGGGCTTTTCTCTGATTACTTCTACATACTTAGCACCTAGTGTCTGGCACAACCCAGACACTAGAAAAATATTTGTTGAGTGAATTAATGAATGCACTAGTAGAAGAAATTTCCAAGTTTAAATGTAGACATGAAAAAGAAATTGGAAAGTACTAGGAATGTTGTCTTAGTTACCTACTGCTGCTCTAACAGAAATTCCACAAGTGTGTGGCTTTAATAAGCTGAAGTTTATTTTCTCACAGTCTAGTAGGTTGGAAGTCCAAATTCAGGGTGCTGGCTCTAGGGGAAAGCTTTCTCTGTCAGCTCTGAAGGAAGGTCCTTGTCTCTTCAGCTTCTGCTTCCTGGCTCCTTGGAGAGCTCCATGTGTCTTGGCATCTATTTTACCGCATTTCTGCTTGTTGGCTTAATCTCTTTTATATCTCAAAAGAGATTGACTCAACATACACCCTACACTAATCCTGCCTCATTAACATAACAAAGACAACCCATTCCCAAATGGGATTATAACCACAGGCATAAAGGTTAGGATTTACAACACGTATTTTGGGGGACACAATTCAATCCATAACTAACGTTTCCTAGTATACACAGTTTAGCCACATATATTAGAATGAATGTCTCATTCTCTGTTTTGTTAAGGAAATGCCTGTTCTTTTGATTATTCTGCACTGACTGACCAACCTGATATGTGTTTTGTGTCGTTTACTTATATTTGACTTCTAAAGTTCGTTTGCTTAATGCAATCTTTATGAACTGAATCGAGTTTTTGGGGTGCATGGAGTTGATTATAAACTCCAACAAAGCCTGAACTGTAGAAGGTCTTTGTCTTTCAGTTGGCTATTTTTGGATGCCTTTTTTTTTTTTTTTTTTTTGCTTACACACTGCAACACTGCATCAGAAAGGAAAAACCATGCAAAAAACTCTCCACAACACTCAAGGACATAGCCCACAAAGCAACTGTCCTGTTTATCAAAACCTGATAAACTTTTCAAGCTACTTTTATCATTAGCTTACAGCCAAAGTAAATTGCAAACAGACCAAGCCTGTTTTTAGTAAGACATTAACATACCACCACTGAGAAATTGAGCAGAATGAGAAATCACTCCCCCCTCCCCCCGTGCTTTGAAAAAAATAATAATAATTTAAATCATATTTATGAGCAAACAGACTAAACCATTTTAAGGCTTTTAGCAACACTACTCAACAACAAAAAACACATTCGCCATTGCAATTAAGAAGTACCACGGATATTTCAATTTTAATTCATATTCATTTTTAATATCATGGCTAAGGATAAAAAGGAGAATTTGGACTACTCCATCAAGCCACTCTAGAATAGGACTAGAATTTCCGATTTTGTGATACCCTTACAACTGTAGCTGATTCTTTTCCTCGATTTTGTTATTATTACCCCTACCACCCCTTCAAACTTCCTTGTTAGCCACAAAGCAAAAGAAGCTAGGAAACAAACTGAAGAGCTCAGTACTCTCAACATGAAGGAACACTAAAAGCTTAGACCCTGTGTTCTGCTGTGTAGCAATAAAACAGGCAAGAGGCCAAAAGTAGTCTGCTATTGCTATTAAGGACTATACAAGGTTAAATCTTACTGCACATCACAGCCTGTCTCTATGGGAACTGCAAAACAGCAACACAGGACTTTGAAACACAGAGTGCTCCCCCCACTAAACATCATAAACCACTGGTGGGGTGGTTGAGTTAGAAGCGAGCTTTCATGGCTAAATTGTTATCTATATATTTATCTTCACTCACATATGCCCTGTCATGGATTGAAGTGTGTCCCCCCAAAATATGTGCCAACTTGGTTAGGCCATGATTCCCAGTACTGTGTGGCTGTCCTCAATTTTGTGATTGACGTAATTTTTCCATGTGTTGTAAATCCTAATCTCTGCCTATGGTTAATGAGGCAAGATTAAATCATGTTAAAGAGGATTAGGGTGGGAAGTAACACCCTTACTCAGGTCATATCCCTGATCCAATGTAAAGGGAGTTTCCCTGGGGTGTGGCCTGCATCTCCTTTTGTATTATAAGAAATAAAAGGAAAGGGAAGCTAGCAGAGAGTAGGGGGCCTCATACCACCAAGAAAGCAGCATCAGGAACAGAGTGGTTTGGACCCAGGGTTCCTGCACTGAGAAGCTCCTAGAACAGGAGAAGATTGATAAGGACCTTCCTCCAGAGCCAACAAGGAGAGAAAGTCTTCCCTGGAGTTGGCACCCTGAATTCGGACTTGTATCCTACTAGACTATGAGAGAATAAACTTCTGTTTGTTAAAGCCATCCACCTGTGGTATTTCTGTTATAGCAGTACTAGATGACTAAGACATGCCCTAAATAAGGATTAGGATTAATTAACACTCCTCCTCCTCTTCATCTGTCCTCATAATGCTGTTGTTAGCTTCCATGAGTTAGCCCCAAACTCATAGCTACTCCATTCACAACAGGATAGGACCATTTGATCCCTAGGGTTTTCACTGGCTGATTTTCAGAAGTAGATTGCCAGGTCATTCTTCCTAGTCTGTCTTAGTCTGGAAGCTCTGCTGAAGTCTGTTCAGCATCGTAGCAACACGCAAGCCTCCACTGACAGATGGGTGGTAGCTGTGCTTGAGGTGTATTGGCCTGGAATCAAACCTGGATCCCCAGCATGGAAAGGGAGAGTTCTATCACTGAACCACCACTGCTCCCATTCCTCATAATTAACACAGCATGATATAGACCCCAGAAATAGAAAGAGAGACCCATGGAACAGAAGGGAAAGTCCAGAAATGAGCTCATGAGCAAATAAGTGTGGGCACATGTGTTTAATAAGCAGTATTTCAAATTGAAAGGGCAAGGACAGAGTGTTCAGTTATCTGTCAACCTGTATTCATTTGAGCAAAAAAAAAAAAGATTAGATCCCTCACTTATGCCCCACACTACTGATGTATATTCCTAATGGATCCGACACTTTAAGAATACTAGTATAAGTTGCAAGAGACTATTTATATGTCCTCAGGATGGAAAAAGTCTTTCTAAACATTACATAAAGGGGAAAAATGACAGCACTGACACACAGAAATTTTAAATTTCTGTATATAGGAAACCATAGGCAAAATTAAAAAGGAAATGACAAGCTAGAAAAAAATACACATATATGTTGCTAACAAGGAGCCCTGGTGCTGCAATGGTTAAGCACTCAGCTGCTAAGCAAAATGTCAGTGGTCCGAACCCACCAATGGTTCCATGGCAGAAGAGACCTGCTGATCTGCTCTGGTAAAGACTACAACCTAGGAAACCCTTTCGGGCAGTTCTGCTCTATCAGTAGCACAAAACAAAAACATGTGGCTAAAAAAAAAACCAAAACCAAACCCAGTGCAGTTGAGTAGATTCCGACTCATAACAACCCTATACTACACTACCCCAATTTAAAAAAAAAAAAAAGATTAGAATATAACAGGGCATTCAATATTGAATTATAAACAAAAAAACAAAGAACTTTTCCAGGTATTAGTTTCCCCTCTTGAAAAAAGGGAATAATGATAATGGATGTAAAAAGCTTAATGTTGACCCTGAACTTGAAGTCCTAAATAAATTATTTCATTTAGCACTGTGTACGTTATGTGTGTGTATGCATGTTCTGACCTAGTTTTCCCAGGAATGTCCCAGTTTCAGCATTAAAAGTTCCATGTCCCAGGAAACTCCTCAGACCAGGGCAAACTGGGATGTTGGCCACAATACTACATACACACATAGAAGTCCTTGAAGAATGCACACTCCAGTTTTAACTGTAATTTATTCTGGGAAGGAAGAGTTATGGATTCCTTTTATTTTCTTTTTTATGTTTCATTGTATATTCCAATGCTTTCTGTAAATTTATATTCCCCACCACTCGTCTGTCAGTTTGTCATACTGTGGTGGCTTGCGTGTTGCTGTGATGACTGAACTCAGAGAATACCAGAAAGATGTTTACCTGTGAAGAACCTGGCTTCAGGGTTGAAGGAAGACTCATTAACAACTTGTGATATGCAGATGACATAACCTTGCTTGCTGAAAGCGATGAAGATCAAAGACTACAGCCTTCATTATGGATTACCCCTCAACATAAAGCAAATAAAAATTCTCACAACTGGACCAATAAGCAACATCATGATAAACGGAGAATGAGAGAAGTACAGCCAGAATGCTCCTTAGAAGCAAGGACGGCAAGACTTCATCCCTAGAGAAGGACATCATGCTTGGTAAAGTAGAGGGTCAGCGAAAAAGAGGAAGACCCTCAATGAAATGGATGGTCACAGGGATTGCAACAATGGGCTCAAACATAGCAATGATTGCGAGGATGGTGCAGGACCAGGCAGTGCTTTATTCTGTTGTACATAGTGTCACTATGAGTCGGAACCAACCCAATGGCTCCTAACAACAAATATTTCTAATTTGCATTTTAAAAATTGTTTACAGTCTCCAAAACTATTAAATGTCTAAAGAAATTTTCCAAAATGTAGACCAAGTAAAATATTAGCAGTTCTTATAATTTGAGAAAATCTTCTGGCCCCCATAACATGACATGCTGTAAGTTTGCCAGCACTACATAAATGCTTTTATGTATACTTTCTGCACTTTCAGGTCTCACCAATCAGCACAGAAAATAAAATGCAAGTGATGGAATAAAAGGCAAGTTATGCAGTTTCCATCAGGGTGCAATATTTTTAGTGCTGTCAGTAAAAATTGTAGATTCTCCTTGTATCTGTTCTGTTTCATAAGATGGCATTTGTGATGTCATCATTTCAAAGACTGTGACTTATACATTATAATTATGTCCATTGGTTGCTGGGATTTTGTGATTATATGATGGTCCTGGAAGCATAATTACAGATTCTGTGGTTCGTGCTTAAATGGAAGTTCTTTGTTTTTATTTATTTAACTTCCTTCACATTTTAAGTGTTCCCAATTTAAATACATGCTTTTTTGAGTGGGAGGTCGATTTGAGAATGCTGGTGATAAAGAAAGATGATGTCATCTTCCTTTTAGAACCCCTGGCTCTTGGGAGCTGCAGTTGCCTGGAAGATAGACATATCAGGGAAGGCAGATCATGGAGCAGCCTGTCTTGTGTCTAGGAAAAGCTTTGCAGTCTGTACAAAGGTTCATCAGTACGAGTGGGATCGGCTCCCATCTCCTTATTTAGTGCCAGCAAGCTGTTAATGGCCTGACTAAAGTCTTTCCAGTTACTCTATTTCAAATACTTCCTCATGAGATTTTGAATGACTGAGTTGTTAAGAGGGGGGGAAAAAAAAACAACCAAAAATAATTTTGGAACACTGGAAGGACACAAGACAGCCTCTGATTTCCTATCTCTGAGCTAAGCTGATAACACAGACACACAGATACACACACACACACACAGAGAGAGCTGTGGCCCAGCTCTCTGACTTAAACATCTAGCCTACATTAAAAAGGTCAGTTCAGCCAAAATTCTAGATGTGTTCAAAATCTCATCTTTTGAATTTAGCAGTTTTTAGCCTTTTATACCTGATTGCCTTGTCCCCCTCTATAGGGAATTATCCATGCTTATCATCATTGGCCTTAATCATGGATCCCAAATGAAATATCTGGGATCACATTACTGCTATATAAACTTCTTGGCTTTGCCCAAGACAAAGGGTCTCCCTTTTCAGCAATTTCAGCTAATCGAAAACAAATTGAGCTTAGGGTTTTATTGGTTTCAAAAACAAAAGCCAAGAAACATCAGAAAATAACTCTCCTATACTGCCAAAAATGCATTTTCAAGTTGTCCCTTCATTCTCACTCCCTCTCCCAGCCCCCGATCCCTTCCCTACATAAATGAGTTAAGAATCTATAGAGAACTTGCTGTTGGTAACTGCCATCAAGTTGGCTCCTGCCTCATGGTGACCCCACGCACAGTGGAATGAAACGTCCATCTTGGGGCATCTCCGTGATCTCCTGGGAATCAGACAGTTGTGATCCATAGGACTTACAATGGCTGCTTTTAAGATGTAGATCACCAGGCTTTTTCTCTAGTCCGTCTTAGTCTGGAAGCTCTGCTGAAACCTGTTCAGCATCATAGCAACCCACACTCCTCCACTGACAGACAGGTGGTGGCTACACATGAGGGCATTGACTGGGAATCGAAACCAGGTCTCCTGCATGGAAGGGGAGAATTCTACCACTGAACCACCGCTGCCCCCATAGAAACTATACGGAAGTGTACATTGAATCTCACCCTAGAAAAGACATACCCTTCTTTGAATAGCACTGCAGTAAAAAGTCACACAAGTCCCTGGGGATTTACTCTCTCTGTCTGGCAGCAAGCAGAGTTCTATGAACTGGTGGTAAAAAGATTGGAGGGAAATAGGCAGGCACAGCTTGTATAACTTGGGCCCAAAGTGCTGGGGCTCATGCCAAACTCAAGAACACAAGACTGAGTAACACATGGACACTGTGTGGGCAGTCAACCTCTTGTTAAAAGGACTGTCATAAACACAGCTCATTCACTCATGCAGAGCCCACTTCCACATACTCAAATTTCCCCAGTGTTGGCAACAACATCAATATTTTTGTCGTTCTCAAGGTACCTGATCTTCTCTCACTTCCTCCATTCCATTACGCAGTCCCAAGTATTATCTACCCTCTAAATTACGCAACCACAAGGCCTAACTACTACCTGAAATGGAGTTCCTAGGTGTTACAAATGATTAATGCTCTCAACTGATCACCGAAAGTTTGGAGGTTCAAGTCCACCCAGAGGCATCTCAGAAAAAAGGCTTGGTGATCTGCTTCTGAAAAATCAGCCATTCAAAACCCTGTGGAGCACAGTTTTACTCCGACACACATGGGGTCTTTATGAGTAGGTATCAACTTTACTGCAACTGGTTTTGTTTTTACCTTCTGTAATGGGCTTCTTCCCAACCTTCCTTCCTCTTTCTGTTTTGTCTCACACCTAAAAGCAAAAATCATATTTTTTTCAATATATTTTTCTTATATTACCTCCATTCTCAGAAGCTACCAACTCAAACCCTTGCTGTCGAGTCGATTCTGACTCATAGTGACCCTATAGGACAGAGTAGAACTGGCCCATAGGGTTTCCAAGGCTGTAATTAAGACAAAGATCTCCAGGCTGTGGAAATTCCCACTGTCTCAAGCATCAGAATCCTGCTTTCTTTGCTCCGCTTGCCCCACAGCTTTGCATTAGAATCCTGTTTCCTTTACTTGACATGCCCCGTAATTTTACATTAAAATTCTGGTGATTCGTGAAGTTATATGTAAACCCCATGGTGCCTGCGTAGTATGATTAAGAATGTTGCTGATGTAACTTGTATAAACTCCCTACTTGTGAACCCGTAAAAGGAAACTTTCCCCTCACCTCTGTCGAGCAGTCTTGGTGGCAGCAGCTCTGACTGACACCTTTCCTTGCACAATGAAATAAAGGTGCCTTTCTGTCTTCCCACCTCAGTCTCTCATTTATTGGCCGAAATGAGTCATGCCAAGCAGAACCTGTGGTTTCTACCCGGTAGCATAATCTTTATGGAAGCAGACTGCCACATCTTTCTCCCATGGAGCGGCTAGTAGGTTTGAGCTGACGACCTTTCGGTTAGGAATCAAGCACTTAACCACTAAGCCATCAGGGCTCCTTTAGAAGCTATCACTAGCTCTAAATTGATTAAATTGCATTAATTTTTCATCAAGTAAAACTGATTATGGATTATAAGGATCTATGCACTCCCTTGCTCCAGCTTCAAACAACTTTCATTCCCAATTGCAAACAGCAGCGACTCTCCTTCTCATCCTTATATAACCAGGTTTCCCACAGGCCTTCCCTTGAGCCTCGAGTGAACAAATGATAACAATCCTCTGAGCTGGTTAATTCTGAGCCACAGGGAGTGTTGTGCAGGCTCAGAGGAGAATTCATTTCCAGCTCAGGTTCCAGGCAGGAAGTGATTTTACCCACCAAAGCTGTTTAAAACATCTGCACAGTGGAAGCTAATTGGACAAAGAGATCTTCGTTACCCAAGGAGAATAAATCCTGCAAAGAGAGCACAAACAGTTTGATCTAGGTAGAGACAAAAAGACAGACAAATGCAATATTAATTTGAAAAAAGTGTAGCCAGTATCTTGCAGAACACGTTAGGAGAGGCAAAACCTTCCCTAAAATTGATTGATAAAGATTCATCACTTAATTTCTATACTGGGAGCAATTGCATAAGCAAAGATTAGTTACTTTCTGTGCTTTTAGAAAGGCATCAGAGCACAGCTGGTGTAGAACAAAAACCGTGCAAACAGCCCGAAGAGATTCCCAGGGCTGGGGAAAAGAAGATTCCAGACAAACCAGAGTCTCTAGCCCATCCTGATTAATACTATCACAGGTTCATGAATGAAGAAGAACTGAAGATTGTTTCCACAACCCACCACACGCCCCTTATAGCTTTGGGGGCGGGAGAGCTAATGGCATATAGCTCCCTGAAAGAGTGAGTCTAACCATTCTCAACCAATTCTCCTGTTGCCTTTGTAAGACCCCACCTCCACTCTGAGGAGGACTGGGTTCACCCTTTCTCTCCTTCACCAAGTTACTCTTCCACTCCTGGGACCTCCGATTACCCAACCCAATACATTTTATTTAAAATCCCTGAGCGATTTATTTCTAAGATATTTATTTCTATCTTTGTATACAGAAAGAGCACTAGTTAAATAAATTTGCATGGTAATTAGTGTTTATATGTTTTAGTGTTTATTTAGCCCCTTATTCCAAATAAAAAAACTATGCAAGATCCTATGGAAATGCAAAGTATATATAGTACATTATTCTTGCCCTCAAAAAGTTAGCAATCTAGTTAAATGAGAGAAACAAGACAAAAAATTATAAATTAAATAATGATGTAGAGATTAAGAAATAGCTCAGTACTGGTGGTAAATGCTAGGGGAATCCGAGGGAAGAATCCCACTGAGACTAGGTACTTGTCTCCTGTTTCTTCTACAGTTTCTTCACCATGTGCATGCCTTAGTTTTCCAGGGCTGCCATAAAAAAATACCACAAGGTGGATGGCTTCAAAGACAGGGATTTATTTTCTCACATTTCTGGAGGATAGAAGTCCAAATCTGGGTATCTGCCGTGTTGACACCTCCTGAGGGCCTTGAGAGAGAAAATGTTCCGTGGCTTTCTCCTCGTTTCTGGTGGCTGCTGGCAATCCTTGGCGTTCCTTTGCTGCTTATAGATGCATCTGCTTCCATTATCACATGGAGTCTGTCTTGCTCTGTGTATGACTCTATTTCCATGTCTGTTCTTCTCTTTTCTAAAACACCACTCAGAAAGGATTAAGTTAGGACCCACCCTATTCCCATATGACCTCCTTTAATTTAACTGGTAACAAAAGAAAGATCCTATTTATAAACAAGGCCACATACACAGGTAATGAGTTTAGGACTTCGGCATGTCTTTTGGGGGGACAGAATTCAACCCGGAACAACGCAGGAAGTGATAATGACTTTTCTTCCTGGATGTTTTGAATCTTGCATCTATACCTACAAAAAAAAAAAATGGGAGTTTGGGTTGTTGAGCCTAGGTTATGATGTTCCATTCCAGGAGTGTGGGAAGGGTGTTGGGGTAAAATGTCACCTGATAGCCAAGAAGCAGCATCTCTGAGAAGAATTAAAATCAGAACCCTGCAGTGCACCCAATTAAGAATTCAAACCAGACGGGTAAGAAGAGATAATAAGAGAATACAGGTATGAGGGAGGTCACTGGCTAGAAGCCAAGGAAACTAGGGTAAGTGAAAAAGCTAGAACCAGGGAGTAGAGGCAAAGTCCAGGTATGTTCTCCAAGTCAAAGAAAATAATTGCAGTGGCTTTTATTTAAAAAGAGTTGATTCTTACTTAGGTTTTAGTGGGGATGAGTCATAGAAGGAGCTCACCAAGCCTACGCCACCTCCCATCAGCTCTTTCCCACCAGGAAGGGAGGGCTGATGCTTCCCCTAGTGTTCCTCAAACATTTATGATGTGGAAAAAGTGTGCCTCCACTGTCTTCAAACCATAGACTTCCCCATGGCTGATTTTGACACATTGGCTACTCAGAACCTCTTTCAACACATAGTCAGGGGTTCGAGTTGGAGAATGGAGCTTCAGTAATATAGATGAGCACTAATAGAATACTTAAGGTGGGAAGACCCTAAAGATAGCATCTGTTATTACCTTGGAGAGTCAGAAGTTGTGGTCTTCTAGCTGTTGGCATGGGCAGAATGTACATTGTGTTTGGAGGCAAGCCCAGACTCACAAATCCTCCTCCGAGGGCCCAGCACTAGTAACTGAATTCCTTATATGTATATGGTGACAGCTTCCTTAATGCTGACCAGCTGTTAGGGTAACAATGGTGCCAGGGATGGCAAGGGACCAGCGGGGTGGAATAATGACTAATAGGAAAGGCTGTGTTTTGGCCAGTGAACTGTAGTGAGTCATTGCAACTGTATTCTGTGGCTACATGGAGCATTGGTCATTTCAGTAAGAGGTGCTACTTTGGAGTTATCATTTGAGTACTGATTGATATAATCCACATGGCTAGTAGTTTGTCTTCAGTGGGCAGTGAACAGATGGAAGCAGACTTGGAAGGTGGAGAACAGTCTGGTGTTTGGTCCAAAAACAGAATCCTCTGCGAAGCTGAGTCTACAGATCACTAGGCCCCATCTCAGATCTACTGAATCAGAACATTCAGGAGCAGAATGTTGCCACATGTGCATTTGTACAACTCCACAAGTGATTGTGAGGCATAGCCAAGGTTGGACCACCACTCCAAAACAACGCTCTCCAATACTGGGATACAAAATGAGGACTAAATTCCAATACTCTGTAGCCAGCTAATCTGTGCAGATGTTATGGGGTCAGGTAGTCTGTGGAGATCAGTGATTGGCCAGGGATTTGGGGTGGGGGGAGTGATGTATAAGTGGAGCATGGGGCATTTTTAGAGGAGTGAAACTATTCTAAATGATACTGCAATAGTAGATACATGACATTTTGCATTTGTCAAAACCCTTAGAACTACACAAGAGTGGACGCTAATGTGAACAATGGGCTTTAGTTAATAATTGTTGTTAATTGCTGTCAAGTCAGCTTCAACTCATGATGACCCCATGTGTGCAGAGTGGAATTGCTCGATAGGGTTTTCAAGGCTGTGAACTTTGGGAAGCAGATCGCCAGACCTGTCTTCCAAGGCGCCTCTGGGTGGGTTCAAACTGCCAACCCTTCGACTAATGGTTGAGCATTTAAATATTTGCACCATCCAGGGACAATGTACGAATATCAGTTCATCAAGTGCAGCAAATGTATCACACCAATTCAAGATGTTAATAATAGGAAAAACTGCAGGAGGAGAGGCGGCATCTGGGAACCCTCCATACTTTCTGCACAATTTTTCTATTTTATAAACCTAAAACAAAAAATAAAGTCTACTAAAGCAATGTACAATGAATCAGAGATTACCTTATTCTGGTCAGCATGACCTAGCCAGATACATCTTTTAATTCCTAAATATTCAATTTGCTAAGTTAAAAACCAACCCATTTCCATTGTCTTGATTCTGACTCATAGCGACCCCATAGGACAGAGTAGAACTGCCCCACAGGGTTTCCAAGGAGTGGCTCATGGATTTGAACTGCTGACCTTTTGATTAGCAGCTGAGTTCTTAACAACTGCACCACCAGGGCTCCATTTATATAAAAGAGTTGCACTATTAGGATTTAAGTCACTACTCTTCTGACTGGACTCAAGTAAATAAACCAATGACTTGTAAACTCTCGGCACCAGAGTAAGAAGGGTCAGTGGAAACAAGGTCTTATTCTGATAGGAATGAGGGATGGAGAAGAGGGGGTAACAGAGGACATTGTAATAAAGGCGAGCCCTTTGAGAGGTAGGACCACTGAATGATACATGTCACTTAAGGGGCACAACTCACTCTGGATGACTCCCCCAGAGAGAAAGCAACAACAAAAATGATAGCCCAGAAGCAATCAAGCCAGGATACGAGAGGATTATTAACCTCATATCCTATGCCAGTCACATACACTCCCACTTATAAAAGTATCCTCCTTGGGAGCTCAGGTGGAAGGATAGATGATAGTCAACTGTTACCATCACTTCCTTCTTTGGTCACAATTTCCAATATATAGCTTACGTTTTATCTTTTAAATGGAATTTATTGTGTTTGGGGGGAAGGTTTACACAGCAGTTTAGTTTGCCATTCAACAAGCTCTATACAAATTATTCAGTGACATAGGTTACATTCTTCACAATGCATGAAAATTCTCATTATTTCTGTTTTGGTTTTTCCATTTCCATTAATCTAGTTTCCCTATTCCCCCTTCTCATCTTTATTTTAATGTGATTGTTGACCATTTGGTCTCATATAGATGATTTTTTTTTTCTTTCCTGTAACCCACTATTGACTTTGAGAAAAGAAAGATAACACTGGTTTTGTTTATTTTTTTACCCTGAGCATTTCTTATCTTCACAGAGCAAATACTGCACTTATATTGGTAAAGTAGAGAGATGAGTGGATATTTGCAAGATATGCGGTCACTCCAAATAACTCGAGACCCACCCAAACAGGACACAAAATGAAGTCCTCTTTATCCCTCAGAGAGGAATCCTGAGCCTTTTTTTTTTTTTTTAATTTTGCCTTTCATCTAAATTAACTGCCCAACTCACTTGAACCAACCCAAACCAAACCAGTTGCCATCGAGCTAATTCCAACTCGTGGTGACCCTATGTGTGTCAGAGTAGAACTGTGCTCTATAGGGTTTTCTCTTTTTTTCCCAGACTTATAAGGCAGTTTTACTGGGTTCAGAAAAAGTACAAAACACTTAAAATATCTACATCTAAGCGTTTTAAATGAAAAGATTTTCTTTTATTATTTTGCTGGAACTGCTGATTATATTCAGTAGAAATTTGGCACCCAGTTTCTGTATAGTTCTGCAAAGAGGTTTTTTGTTTTAGTTTTTCATTCAAAAATTTTATACACAAATTGTTTTGTGACAATAGTTGCAATCCCTGCAATGTGTCAGTGCTTTCCCCTTTTCCCTTTCTACCCTGGGTCTCCCATGTTCATTCATCCAGTTTTCCTGCCCCTCCCTGCCCTCATGTCTTTGTTTTTGGGCAGGCATTACCCATTTGTCTCGTATACTTGATTGAACTAAGAAGCACATTCCTCACATGTGTTGTTTGTTTTATAGGCAGGTCTAAGATTTGGCTGAAAGGTGGATTTTTGTCAGAGCAGTCAGTGGTGGTTCCCGGGCACCATCTAGTGCTTTTGGGCTCAGGCTGGTGGAGGCTGTGGTTTACGCTGTCCATTAGTACTATGGACTAGTATTTTCCTTGTCTCTTTGTTTTTCTTCATCCTCCTTTGCTCCAAATGTGCTGGGACCAATAGTTGTATCTTAGATGACGCTTATAAGCCTTTAAGACCATATATAGATGATTTTTTTAAAAAGGAACACAGTACTCACAGGTTATATTCTTTATTTTGTGAGCAAATCTATTTTCTGGCTAAAAGATGACCTCGGGGGCTTGTTTTGGTTCAAGATTTAAAGAGTATCTAACGGCAGCAGGCTTGGGGAGTCCTTTAATCTCTACCACTTCAGTAAGTCTGGATTTTATACAAGTTTGAGGTTCTGTTCCACATTTTTCTCCCATTCTACCAGGATCCATCTATTGTGGTCCTGACCAGAACAGTTTGTGGCGTTGAGTGCTCAATTTGATGAAGAGAAGGATAGATTCCAAAGGTCCAAATTCCTCTAACTAAATCAATCTGCTGCCATGTTAACTAGTTGGCAGCATGATGAAAGATGTCATAGCAGATACAAGGCCACAAAAAGCCTCTTTTTTTGTTTGTTTGTTTTGAACATTTTATTGTGTTTTAGGTGAATTTACACAGCAAATTAGTTTCCCATTCAACAATTCATACACAAATTGCTCCATGACATTGGTTGTTATACCTGCAAGGTGTCAGCACTCTCACCATTTCTACCCTGCTTTCCCCATTTCCATCGGCCCTGTTTCCCTGCCTCTCCTTGCCTTCTTATCTTTGGTTTTTGGCAAATGCTGCTCATTTGGTCTTGTATAGTTGATTGTTGTAAGAAGCACATTTCTTACCAGTGTTACTGTTTATTTTATAGGTCAGTCTATCATTTGGCTAAAAGGTGACTGCCAGGAGTGGCTTCAGTTCCAGACTAAAAGGATTTCTTAGGGTGATAGTCTCAGGGGTTCCTCCAGTCTCTGCCAGTTCAGTAAATCTGGTCTTTTTTATGACTTTAGTGTTATCTTACATTTTTATCCCATACTAACCAGGACCTTCTATTGTGTCCCTGGTCAGAGCAATCTGTAGTGGTAGCTGGGTACCATCTAGTTCTTCTGGGCCATGAGTCCTGTGGACTAGTAATTTCCTTGAGTCTTTAGTTTCCTTCACTCTCCTTTGCTCCAGATAGGCAAAAAGTCTCTTTGGATCACATTTAATGTTTTGAATGGACTCAGAAGCCAGCTAGGATGATGCCATGGCACAAAGCACAAGGGCTCAGGCCCCACAATTGGTATATACAGCCACCCTTCCCCCATCTTTCCTCCTCTCCAACTTCTTTATTTCTGAGGTATCATCATGCATAAGATCACTCTGTTAACCAGAGCTATAATGTCACAAAGTTTTGGATCCCTTTGAGGTAGCCCGGACATCTGTTGGTCAAGTGACCAGTGTCAGTGCCTAGTAGGCACCACCCTAGTTAGCCTAGAAGACCACCCACTCCTCAAGCTTCAGAGAGTAGCAGGTACAGATAGTCCATAACAGATGCATCCTCCTTCACCCAGGTTATAGGCGGATGGCTAAAAGAACTGGGTATAACTGGATCCAAAACCAGTAAGAGCACCAAGATGGCTAGGATGATGTTCACTCTGACTGGGAATCTCAGTGTTGGAAAAAACTACAAAGACTGTTAGTACCGTTTGAAGGACTTACCAAAAAAAAAAAAAAATTTTTTTTTTTTATTACCACAGGGTCAAATAAGGGTAGAGACATGTGTCATGTTCTTAATGCATCAAACAAAGTGTAGGCTTTAGTAGAATAAGGAAGGGAGTGAAATCTTACACAGTTAAACCCCACTCTGATGGGATATTCACTTTTAAATGCTTTGAAGATTATAACCTTCGAGCTTACCCCAGGCTTTTGAAGAGTAAAGTTTACCACTTGTTTTCCCAGAAATCAAATTAAATTATCTCTGGAAAAAATCTTAGTAATATTATGGATCATGTCCACGTTTATGAGTTTTGCAGGAGTATACCAAAACAGAGACAGTCTATCTTGTAGAAAAATTTGGCAAAAGAATATTATTGTGACTCAGTTCGGTGTGGTTAGGGTTACAGCTGTCTCTCTGTTGAAAAGTGATCCATACACAGCCAGTAAAATCAGCTGTGCTAGCAAACAGGTAAATCTTCCTGCAACTTAATGAGCCACTGTAAGGGGCCTCTTCTGTACCCTGGAGACTTTGAACTTGGGAGTTCCAAGTCTGGTTACATGGGGCAAACTAAACCATTTATTTAGAGGACTTATATCACATCTGGAGCCCTGGTGGTGCAGTGGTTAAGAGCTCAGCTACTAACCAAAATGTCTGGAGTTCAAATCCATTGGCCACTCCTGGAAACTATAGGAGGCAGTTCTACTCTGTCCTATAGGGCTGCAATGAGTCAGAATCGACTCAACAGCAACAGGTTTGGTTTTGGTTTACATGACATCAGAAGAAGCCCTGGTGGCACAGTGATCAAGAGCTTGGCTGCTAACTGAAAAGTCGACAGTTCGAAACCACCAGCTGTTCCTTGGGAGAAAGACATGGCAGTCTACTTTTGTAAATATTACAGTCTTGGAAACCCTGTGGAGGTGTTCTACCCTGTCCTATACGGCCCCTCTTGAGTTGGAATCAACTCTACAGCAATGGGTATATGACTTCAAAGAAATTAGACCAGTCTTCAGAGAAATTAGGCAAGTAACAGTGCAATAAATCTTCCATCTTCCCTCTCTCCACTAGACCGTAAACTCCTAAGGGCAGACCTCTGTCTTGTTCTCGGCTGTATCCCCAGGGTTTGGGACAGTACCCAACACATAACAACCTGCACTGGATAAACATTTGTTGACTGGTTAGATGACTGACAGAGATGGTGACCATTTTATAAATAACAAAGAAACAAACAAAAAAACTTGTTGGTGTTCAGTCAATTCTGACTTAGAGCGAATTGCTAACAGGACATTATGGTGGTAGAAGCCACTGACTTTCTCATTCTCTGACTCACTAATGCTTTCATCCCCATCTGTCACTGCTCCCTCAGTCCCTACTGTCTTCCTTGTCATTGTTATTAGGTGCCACCTTGTTGTTGTTGTTAGGTGCCATTGAATTCCTTCCAACTCATAGCTACCCTATGTACAACAGAATGAAATACTGCCTGGTCCTGTGCCATTCGTACAATCATCGTTGTGCTTGAGCCCATTGTTGCAGCCACTGTATCAATCCATCTCGTTGAGGGTCTTCCTCTTTTCCGCTGACCCTCTACTTTACCAAGCATGATGTTCTTCTACAGGGACTGATCCCTCCTGATAACATGTCCAAAGTATGTGAAATGTGGCCTTGCCATCCTTGCTTCTAAGGAACATTCTGGCTGTACTTCTTCCAAGACAGATTTGTTGGACAGGATGCTTCCCGTGTTCTTACTTGAGTCATTGCCTATTCCTAGCCATCAGCAATCTTCTCCACACTGTTCTGCTTAAGTCTCTATGGAGCTACCAAGAAGGGTTCCAATCCTACTGCAGCCAGGGAGAAGGATAGCAATCCAAGTGACATCTGAATAATCCTGACCCCACCATCAAGAAGCACCGCTAAACATTGTGGTTGAGTTTTGCGTTATACTGTTCCTTAATTGAGGCCGTTATGAGCAAACCATGTGGGTAGACCTTCTGACAGTCACATTTACCCCTCTCCAAAAATATGTTCCAAGTTACACACAACCATAAAAACTGACTTTTGGAGCACAATCTGTTCAGAGCCCAGGCACTGCTTGCATATGATGTTTTTCGTCCACTGTATAAAAGTTTTGCCCTCATTAGTTTTAACAGAATATAATAAAGATACAGATGACTTACAACTACTCATGTTCCAACTGTCAGACGCAATATTTAATGTTAAAAGAAGTAAAAATGGAAGGCAAAAGCTTCTAACCACTTCTGTTTTTTTACCACTGCTGGGAAAATCTTTATTTTCTTAATATTTTGTTTGAAGAGCAGAGCGGAAAGCTGCCATTTTTATCCTGTCATTCTTCAGAGCCATCTTGGGCCAACACAACTAATGTTGTTGTTGTTAGGTGCAACCTTATGTACAACAGAATGAAACACTGCCCAGTCCTGTGCCATCCATTGTTATGCTTGAGACCATTGTTGCAGCCACTGTGTCAATTCACCTCGTTGAGGGTCTTCCTCTTTTTCACTGACCCCTATTTTACCAAGCATGATGTCCTTCTCCAGGGACTGATCCCTCCTGATAACATGTCCAAAGTATGTGAGACATAGTCTCACCATCTTTGCTTCTAAGGAGCATTCTTGCTGCACTTCTTCCAAGACAGATTTGTTTGTTCTTTTTGCAACCCATGGCATATTCAATATTCTTTGCTAACACCATAATTCAAAGGCATCAATTCTTCTTCAGTCTTCCTTCTTCATTACCCAGCTTTCGCATGCATATGAGGCAATTAAAAACACCATGGGTGGGTCAGGTACACCTTAGTCTTCAGGTGACATCTTTGCTTTTCAACACTTTAAAGAGGTCTTTTGCAGCAGATTTACCCGATACAACGCATCTTTTGATTTTTTAATTGCTGCTTCCATGTGTGTTGATTGTGGATTCAAGTAAAACAAAATCCTTGACAACTTCAATTTTTTTCTCTGTTTATCATGATGTTGCTTATTGGTCCAGTTGTGAGGATTTTTGTTTTATGTTGAGGTGTAATCTATACCGAAGGCTGTGATCTTTGATCTTCATCAGTAAGTGCTTCAAGTCCTCTTCACTTTCAGCAAGCAAGGTTGTATAAGGCAGGTCGTTAATGCGTCTTCCTCTAATCCTGATGTCCTGTTCTTCATATGGTCCAGCTTCTCGGAGTATTTGCTCAGCATACAGATTGAATAAGTATGGTGAAAAGATACAACCCTGACCCACACTTTTCCTCACTTTAAACCGCGAAGTATCCTTTTGTTCTGTTCAAATGACTACCTCTTGATCTAGGTACAGGTTCCTCATGAGCACAATTAAGTGTCCCAGAATACCCATTCCCCACAATGTTATCCATAATTTGTTATGATCCACACAGTCGATTTCCTTTGCATAGCCAATAAAACACAGGTAAACATCTTTCTGGTGTTCTCTGCTTTCAGCCTGGATCCATCTGACATCAGCAATGATATCCTTCGTCCCATAGTCTCTTCTGAATCCAGCCTGAATTTTTGGCAGTTCCCTGTCAATGGACTGCTACACCTGCTTTTGAATGGTCTACAGCAAAATCTTACTTGCACATGATATTAATGATACTATTCTGTTGGATTACCTTTCTTTGGAATGGGTATAAATATGGATCTCTTCCAGTCAGTTGGCCAGGTAGCCGTCTTCCAAATTTCTTGACATAGACAAGTGAGCACTTGCAGCCTACATCTGTTGAAACATCTCAGTTGGTGTTCCGTCAATTCCCAGAGCCTTGTATTTTGCCAATGCCTTCAATGCAGCTTGGATTTCTTCCTTGGACCAGTTCCTGATCATATGCTACCTCCTGAAATGGTTGAACATTGACCAATTCTTTCTGGTATAGTGGTTCTTTGTATTCTTTCCATCTTCTTTTGCTGCTTCCTGCATAGTTTAATATTTTCACCATAGAATTCTTCGGTATTGCAACTCAAGGCTTGAATTTTTTCTTCAGTTCTTTCAGTTTGAGAAATGCCAAGCATGTTCTTCTCTTTTGGTTTTCTAACTCCAGGTCTTTGCACATGTCGTTATAATACTTTGTCTTCTCGAGCCCCACTTTGAAATCTTCTGTTCAGACTTCATCATGTCTTCCACTTGCTTTAGCTACTCTACATTCAGGAGCAAGTTTCAGAGTCTCTTCTGATGTGCATTTTGATCTTTCCTTTCTTTCCTGTCTTTTTTAATGACCTCTTGCTTTCTTCGTGTATGACGTCCTTGATGTCATTCCACAACTCGTCTGGTCTTTGGTCATTAGTGTTCAATGCATCAAATCTATTCTTGAGATGGTCTATAATTTCAGGTGTCTAATTTTTTTCAGCTTCAGCTTGAACTTGCATTTGAGCAATTGATGGTCTGTTCCACAGTCAGCCCCTGGGCTTGTTGTGACTGATGATACTGAGCTCTCCATTGTCTCTTTCCACAGATGTAGTCAACCCGATTCCTGTGTATTTCTTCTGGCGAGGTCCATGTGTATAAAAAAAAAAAAAAAAAAATGTGTATACCTGTCATTTATGTTGTTGAAAAAATGTATTTGCAATGAAGAAGTCATTGGTTTTGCAAAATTCTACCATGTGATCTCCAGCATCATTTCTATCACCAAGGCCATATTTTCCAATTAACAATCCTTCTTTGTTTCCAACTTTCACATTCCAATCATTAGTAATTATCAACGCATCCTGATTGCATGTTTCATCAATTTTAGACTGCAAAAGTTGGTAAAAATCTTCAATTTCCTCATCTTTGTCCTTAGTGGTTTGGTGTGTAAATTTGAGTAATAGTCGTATTAACTAGTCTGCCTCTTAGGCATATGGTTAATCTATCACTGACAGTGTCATAGTTCAGGATGGATCTTGAAATGTTCTTTTTGATGATGAATACACTATTCCTCTTCAAGCTGTCATTTCCAGCATAGTAGACCATATGATTGTCCAATTCAAAATGACTGATACCATTTTGTTTCAGCTCACTAATGCCTAGGATATCGAAGTTTATGCATTCCATTTCATTTTTGACAGTTTCTAATTTTCCTAAATTCATGCTTCATACATTCCACATTCTGATTATTAGTGGATGTTTGTAGCTGTTTCTTCTCATTTTGAGTTGTGTCACCTCGGCAAATGAAGGTCCCAAAAGCTTGATTCCATCCACATCATTAAGATCGACTCTACTTTGAGGCGACAGCTCTTCTCTGGTTGTATTTTGAGTGCCTTCAACCTGAGTGGCTCATCTTCCACACTATATCAGACAATGTTCCACTGCTATTCATAAGGTTTTCACTGACTAATTATTTTCAGAAGTAGATCACTAGGTCCTACTTCCTAGTCTTAGTCTGGAAGCTCAGCTGAAACCTGTCCACCACAGGTGACTCTGCTTGTTTCTTTCTTTTTTTTTTTTTCAGTCTTCACATATTCTTTATTGGAAGGCCATGCATTGATTTCATTTATTATATTTCAAATCACTACACATTTCCTTTTGTGAAAACCTTGCCCAAATTTTCTAGTACAAAAAAAAAAAAAATCTAAAATTTGTTTCAGGAATGTAGAGAAATATTCAACTTAAATAGCAAAAAACTGCACGATAATAACTCCTGTACTGTAGTCATTTCTGCTTTTCCCATGTTTCTTAAATAACTATCTTGTCTGATAACACACAATATAAAGAGCAATAATGAAAAGCAGACATTTACATATACCTCTAAAGTCTTATTGAGAATATCCTGTTGGCATTGCATAACCAATCATAGATGCAGCTGCTGTAGCAGGGTATGCATATACCACCTGTTGGTTTAAACCATTGTGCGTATTTGGAATGTTGGTTCCATATTGCTGAGTGCTATCATAACCATCCTGGTAAGTCCCTGTTGAATTACTAGTCCACTTGTATTTGAATACCAGTGGCGTAGCTTCCAGCATCAGAGCAATACACAACCCATCAAAGTACTACAAAGTGACATACATGTGGGGGAACAAATCTAATTCAAACCAAACCTGTTGTCGACAAGTTCATCCCAAGTGGTTAAACACTCAGCTGATAACTGAAAGTTTTGAACCTACCAGCTGCTTTGTGGGAGAAAGATGTAGCAGTCTGCTTCCGTAAGGATTACAGCCTTGGAAACGCTATGGGGCAGTTCTACTCTGTCCTATATGGTCGTTATGAGCTGAGAACAAACCTAATAGGGAAGCTAAAAACATAATGGGATGTCTCAGATTAGAGGGTTATCTCCTCTCCAGATTCTGCCTCTCCAATTGGATAAAAATTGAGCTTTAGTGTGCTGCATCTCAACTGATTCTTGATTAGCTTTGCCCTGCTGTCTTGCCTAGGCAAAGATCTCCATAGAAGATTAAATTGGACATGGAAGGAAAGTCCTTGGATACGGCCACACTCCTAGATAGAATTCAACTCCCATGTATTTTAAAGTCCCAATCACATCACTGCTATCTTTAGTCTTCATTACTAGTTATTGAAGTTGACACTGTGCTTTTAGATGTAGCCGGCAACATGTGATAAATTGCACACATGTGGGCTGATGTCTTTCCTCTCATGTTATTATAATCTAGTGCCATTCTATGGTCCCACTAAAAGCACAAGTCTTCATCACAGCAAATGCTCTGTGTTTGTGGTGGCAAACCTCCAAAACAGTGTTTGGCAAAAACATGAGTGTTTTTAGCTACAAAATCCAAGGCAATTGTACGCTACAACTTGAAACCAGCGTATCTTGCATGGGCCAATTAAGTGAGTGTCTGTTACATCTGGCCCCAAATTATTAAGTCACTTCTTGATCTTCCTTGTATGGGAAACAAATGAATCACCCAGGCTATGGGTATTTTATTTTACTTTATTTTTTCCACGGAATTCAAAGATCCAAGTCACTTTGTAAATGTTCTCTGGACACTTGAAGCCCTCTGGAGATTTATACATATATATTTTTTAGTTTAGTTTCTTGTGAAAGTTGTTTAAGAAATGTACTTAAATTACTAAATTTTACTATTTGTTATACTAAAACATAACAAATTATTTGTATCAGCATGATTATGGGTATAAGTCAAAGAAACTCCAACTCAAAGTGGAATATTTATGGCTCACATAACTGAAAAGTACAGAAGTCAGGCAGACATCAGGCAGGGCTTAGTCAGAGCACTGGCTCCTTGTATCTGTGCTTCTCTCAGTTTTACTCTTCTCTAAGATGGCTGCTAGCAGTAATTAGGCTTATGTACTTCCTCTTTCCCAGTTAGGAGAAGAAGGAGCATCACCTCCCACCATCTCTAATTGCTTTGACCTGAACGATCATTGTGGTTATTAGGATGCCAGGCACTGATTCGTTTACTCCTGGGACACTAACTTCATCCCTACAAATCACTGTTTAGATCATGCTGATTAGAGCTTACCCATAGAGTTAGTTGCAGGCCCATCCCACCTGGACCACCTGGATACATGCAATGGGAGAAGGAAGAAAGAGGGGAAGGGGAAGAGGAGGTGACCATAGCGACAGGGAAGAGAGGTTATGGATGCTACATAAGCAACTATTGAATGTCAACTGCACCGTTTTCCTAAAACATTAATAAGCAGATATTTACATATTTTTTAAGGCAGCATACAATTTTTTTTTTGGAGTGGAAAGAGAAAGATAAAAATTGAACTGCATTTACCCATCCAAAAGAATAATTTTTTCAATATTATAGTGGTTAGGAACCTGAGGGTTCTGAATTCTGAGTTCCTGGATCATTTATTGGGTCCCCAGATCTCCTTCATCAATTACTAGCTGCGTGGCCCTGGGCAGATCACTTAGCTTCTCTGTGCCTCAGTAAATAAGGATAGCAATAGTGTCCACATTGCAAGGACTAAATGAAACCATACATACAAACAAAATGTTTTAGTGGCACTAAAATCCCCTGTTGCTGTCTCAAATTGAGTCTGACACCTGGTGACCCCATATGCTACAGAATAGAACTACTCCACAGGGTTTTCTTGGTTGTAATTTTTACCGAAGCAGATCTCCAAGCCTTTCTTTTATGAAATCACTGGGTAGATTCAAACCACAATCCTTTGCGTTAGTAGTCAAGCTCAAACCATTTAAGCCACCAGGGCTGCTCTAGTAATACTAAGTGCTCCATAGTTGTTACGCACCCACTACAGCATGACCTCTCTGAGGGAAGGGACTTTACGGGCCTTGTTCACTGCTGTAACTTCAGTGCTTAGCACTGGGGCTGACATATAACGAATTTTTGATAATTATTTGTGGAAAGAATGAATGACTCTCTTCCATCTCTAACTCTCAAGACGAGAGTAAAGAAGAGGAAAGAGTTAAGGGAATTAGAGGGCCAGTACAGCTGGAACCAGTTCTTGGTTGAATGCCAGCAGTGAAATCCAGGAGGGATGGGGTTTGGAGTTGTAGGTCTACTTTGAGTGCTGTTGGAACAGTGCAGCTGACAGGGTCTGGAAGAGAAGAGGTAGAAGTGTTTGTTAAATCCCACAGCAGGGGCAGCTTTTGTTTTGAGTTTGAGAAGCAAAGGATCAAGCTTGATCACCTGATTCAGTAACAAAACCTTAAAATAAAGTGACAAATCTGGGAGTTGCTCTGTGGGAAAAGAGAGAAGGAGGGGATTCAAAGGAAAAAGACAATAGATGATTTAATCCAAAACATCTCAAAGCAAATGTTATTTCAGGGATTTTGAGAGATCCTCTAAAGGGAGAAAGAAATCGTCTACTAGAGGACAGGGGGATAAAACTGTGGAGATCCAATATGGGAACTGCACGGGCACCTTTAAAGAATACCTAGAAGAAGTCCTCATTCTTATAGATAAACATGATCAAACTTCAAGCAGCTTTCCCCACCCCTAGTCTTCCTTAACTCCTGGGTTTTGGTCAAGATGGAACAGGATATTGACTACACAAAAGGGTCCTGCTCAAAAACAAACAAACACAAACCACTGGCATTTAATCAATTCTACTCTGTCTCATGGGGTCGCTATGAGTCAAAAATTGACTTGACAGCACCTAACAACAACAAAATACGTTATCTAGATTCTTTTATTTTTACCTAATGTTCTTTTTCTGCCCCAGAATCCCATCCAGGAAGCCATGTAACATTTAGTTGTCCTCTAGATTGTGATAATTTTTCAGACTTTCCTTATTTTTCATGACTTTGAGAGTTATGAGAAATACTGGCCAGGTATTTTATAGAATGTCCTTCAATTTGGGTTTGTCTGATGTTTTTCTCTTGATTAAACTGGAGTGGTGGGTTTTGGGGAGGACTATCACAGAGGTGGAGCCCTAGTGGTGTAGCGGTTAAGAGTTTGGCTGCTAACCAAAAGGTGAGCAGTTTGCATTCACCAGGCACTCCTTGGAAACCCTATGGGGCAGTTCTACTCTGTCCTATAGGGTCACTGTGGGTCACACTCGATGGGTCACCTATGGATTTATCACATTTATCACATAGGTGAAGTGCCATTCTCACGTTATAGTATCACTTCATAACTAGAGTAAACCCCAGTGCCATTGAGTTGATTCCGACTCATAGCGACCCTACAGGGCAGAGTAGGACTGCCCCATAGAGTTTCCAAGGAGTGCCTGGCAGATTCAAACTGCTGACCCTTTGGTTAGCAGCTGTAGCACTTAACCACTATGCTACCAGGGTAAAAAAAAGAGCACACGTTATCAACATGACTCACCATTGAAGATGTTAATCTTGATCATATGTACCCCTTTCCCATACTATGCTATTTGGAAAGAAGTCACTACTTGAGTCCAGACTTAAGGGATAGGGAGTTATGTTACACCTCACTGAGGGAGCAGTATGTACATAAATAATTTGGAATTCCTTTATTTAATTCCTCCAAATAATTTGGAGATTTGTCTAGTCTTATTTGTTTACTATATATTCAATCCTTTATTTATATCAGTACAGACTCATGGATATTTATTTATACTTTGGGTTATGATCTAATATTACATTATTTATCTTGTTTAAATCGTTTCACCTTTGGCTATTGGGACCTCTTTCAGTTGGCTCTTGTGTCCCTTTGATATACTCTCATGGGTTTGCTTTTTGAGCACTTTCTAACTTTCTGGTATGACACCATGCTCCAGGTTCATCTTGTATATTTCCAGTCCCAGCCCTAGAATCAGCCAATTCTTCAAGGTTTTTTTAATTAGAGAATGGCATGAGAGACCAAGATCTGGGCGCTGGGTATGCTCAATGCTACTGAGGAATCATTGCTTTAGGTTCTCTCAACAGTAGTACCTATTTTAATGTGCCCCCCTCTTTTTTTTTTTTTTTTTACTTTCTGAAGAGTCTGATAGTAGTGTCTTATCCCAAACCTAGAAGAGAGAAATAGGACAATAAAAAAAAGTAAGTTCTGGAGAATCGAATAAACATTCTGTGATTTACCCTCAGATTTTGCCACCTTTTAGACATGTAACCTCCTCCAAGTTATTTAACTCTATCAAGCCTAGGTTTCCTCATTCGTAAAATGGGGGAAAGTGTGTTAAATACCACAGATAGTATGTATATAAAGAGCAAAGCAAATCCTTGAGCTCGTAAAACCAAAACTAAACCCACTGCCGTCGAGTCGATTCCGACTCATAGCAAACCTATAGGACAGAGTAGAGCTGCCTCATAGAGTTTCCAAGGAGCGCCTGGTGGATTTGAACTGCCTACCTCTTGGTTAGCAGCCATAGCACTTAACCACTACGCCACCAGGGTTTCCTTGAGCTCATAGTAAGTGATAAATATTAGTTTGCCCTTAGCATAAAGGGGCCATCCATTCTTTCTGCTTTTTAGACATTTCAAGCAAGAGGTAATAGCTTTGGTAAATATTTCCTCTACATGTGAAAGCTAATGCAAGAGTTGGTTGACTTATTTATTGAGACTCTGTTCTGTATTTCAAACCAATTATTGGACAACTTCTACATGGGTATATGGATATTACTTCAAATTCACCAAAATATCTAAAGCTAAATTCTTTTCACTAAATCAACTCTGCCATTAGAATTTTTCATTTTTAGTGTTGTTGTTAGTTGCCATCAAATCAGCTCTGATTCTTGATGACCTTATGTATAACAGAACAAAACAGTGCCTGGTCCACTGCCAGCTCTGTGATCTTTGATATATTTGGGCCCATTGTTGAGGCTATTGTGTCAACCCATCTCATTGGGGGCTTTCTTCATTTTCCCTAACCCTCTACTTTCCCAAACACAATGTCCTTTTCCAGCAATCGGTCATATTTAATACAAGCACCATAATCACTGAAGTTATACAGACTCAAACTCTTTAGCTTCTGGTAATGACAGACTAGATATTTCTGACTAATCCTGCTGCTAGGAACAATTAGAAAATATTGAACAATTTAGAAAATATAGAAAGTACTTTTTAATATCCTTTTTAAAATCATTCTTGATGGCATTGGAGCATTTGTAAGGCACTAAAGAATTCTAGGGCCAAGATCCAAGAGAAGAAGCAAATTAAGAGTTGGGAGCCAGTATTTGGAGCTATTTTTCCCTAGAAACATCTGCTATGCTTCTAATGAAATGACTGGGAAGTGAGGGGTAAAAGAAGGTTTGGGGAGCTGAGGGAACAAGAATTATAATCCATGGTCTTGCAAGGAGGTTATTCAATGGTAAGCACCCCCACACTTAACTTTGAGGTCCTAAAAGTCTACTCTCTAAGTCTAAGAAATAATGAGAAATAGACTGGCCCTTCTAGGGACTGAAGCCCAGCTTCAAATCATCTCAACCCCTTAAAAATGGTTAAAGTTATTGAATAATATTGTTGCTTATAATAATCTTCCAGAAATAAGTGTAAACTCTTTCTGAATGAAAATAACATCATTCTAGGCCTTGAATTATTTGTATACATTTTTGTAATTTATTTTACTTTTGGTTGTCCTTGAGAATATGCACAGCAAAACATACACCGATTCAACCTGTGTCAATTTCTACATGTACAATTCAGTGACATTGATTACATTCTTGGAGTTGTACAACAATTTACACCCTCTTTTTCTGAGTTGTTCCTCTCCCATGGACATAAACTCACTGCCCTCTAAGGTTCCTATCTAATCTTTCGAGTTACTGTTGTCAACTTGATCCCATCTAGATAGATCTTAAAAGAGCATAATGCTCAAGGCAGACTTTTTTTTACTAGTTTATCTAAATGATTGTTTGGTTTTGAGAAGACTCAGGGGGGATATTTTTGGTTTAAAGTTTAAAGATTATTTCAAGGCAATAGTTTCAGGTGTATAATTTTTCATATATGATATTTGGTATTTTTTTAAGACATATTATCTTTAAAAGAGCAACAATTAGGCTGACAACTGACTTCTCAAGAGAAAAAACGAAGTCAGAATGCAATGGAATGATATCTTCAAAGTGTTCACAAAAAAAAAAAAGAAAAACTTCAATTCAAAATTCTACACACAGTGAAAATATTTTTCAAGAATGGTGGTTAAATGAAGCCATTTACCAAAATGAAGGGAAGTCATCATCAGTAAACCCATTCTAAAAGACTACTAAAGGATATTCTTCAGGCAGAAAGAAAATGGCCATAGATGGAAGCTCAGAGGTTCAGAAGAAAAGGTAGAACAAGAAAACAGGCAGATATGTGGACAAATAAAAACAAATATTGTTTCCATAAAGTACTAATAATATTTTGTTTTTTTTTTAATTAAAATATATGAGAACAATAACATATTAAGTCCAGAGGGTGTAAATGGAATTAAAGTATTCTAAAGTCTCTGCATTTTCTGGGCAGAGGTAAAAATGCTAACTTACTGTAGAACTTGATAAGCAAAGAATGCACATCTAAAATAATAGTAAAAGAGCATAAAATTATAAAACTAACAGAGGGAAAATAATAAATACAGGTAAAATGGTTAAAAAAAAAAAAAAAAGATACCTAATCAATTTAAAAGAAGACAAGAAAAAAAACCCAGTGCCTTTGAGTCGACTCATAGCGACCCTATAGGACAGAGTAGAACTGTCCCACAGAGTTTCCAAGGAACACCTGGTGGATTTGAACTGCCAACCCTTTGGTTAGCAGCCGTAGCACTTAACCACTACACCACCAGGGTTTCCAGACAAGAAAAGAGAGCAAAAAGATTGTGGAATGGGTAGAACAAAATAAAAGTGAATAGTAAAAATAGTAGATTGATATTCAAATAAATTAGCAACTACATTAAATGCAAGTATACCAAATGCTCCAATTAAAAGACAAAAACTAACAGACTACATAAAACAGCACAATGCATCTGTGTGCTACCGCATATACCAACCAAACCCACTGCTATGGAATTGAATCTGACTCATAGCGACCCCATAGGGGTTCCAAGGCTATAAATCTTCATGAAGCAAACTGCCACGTCTTTCTCCCACAGAGAGGCTGGTGGGTTTGAACCACGGACTTTTTGGTTAGCAGCTGAGTGCTTTAACCACTGCACAACAAGGGCTCCTTGCTACTTAACATACAAAAAAAAAAACAAACCCATTGCATCCTAGTCGATTATGACTCATAGTGACCTTACAGGACAGAGAAGAACTACCCCATAGGGTGTCTCAGGAGGAGCTGGTGGATTCAAACTGTCGACCTTTTGGTTAGCAGCAGTAGCTCTTAGCCACTGTGCGACCAGGGCTCTGCTACTTAATATAAACACATCTAAATTAAAAGAATTGAATAATATACGTAATATAACCATTACCAAGAAATTCCTATGACCTAACAATCCTATACCTTCAAAAGAGTAACAACTCCATACCTGGCGAAATACACCCGGAGGAGCAGTCTGAGCCGTGTGAAAAAATGATCATAGCAGTAACATTTGTAGAAGCCGAAACCTGGAAACAACCCAAATGTCTAACAACAGGTGAATGGATAAATAAATCATGGTATATTTGTACAGTGGAATACAACTCATCAATAAAAAGGAACGAACCCCTGATACATACAATAATATAGGTAAACCTCAAAAACATTGTTATGCAAAAGAAAGACACAAATAACAATATACTGTATGGTTCCATTGGTATAAAGTTCAAAACCAGATAAAACCAACCTGAGATTTGTATGTTAGGATAGTAATTAACTTTGAGGAGGAGGAAGGGGGAAGTGACTGTGAGGGACACTAGGGGAACTTTCAGAATGCTGGTAGTATTATATTTCTTGACTTGGGTGGTAATTTATAAGGAAGTCTTGCTTTGTAATAATGTATTGTGCAGTATATTTCTGGTTTGTGACTTTTCTGTGTGTGTCGTACTTCAATTAAAAAAAAATAGAGTTAAATAACAACAACAAAAAGCTCTTGATTACTCTTGCCTTTCTTTCCTGTCAGCCAGCCATCAAGTGCTGTTGACTCTTCTTTCATGCACATCATATCTGTCCTGTATCATCATCAGAAACGCTGGTGGTACAGTGGTTAAGGGCTACGGCTGCTAACCAAAAGGTCGGCAGTTCAAATCCACCAGGCGCTCCTTGGAAACTCTATGGGGCAGTTCTACTCTGTCCTATAGGGTCGCTAGGAGTTGGAAATGACTCAATGGCAGTGGGTTTGGTTTTTTTGGTTTTTATACCATCCTAGTTTTCATGTTGTTTTTTCACATCTGGACTAATCTAGCTATGTACTAACTATTCTCTATGTCTCCCTCACTTAGGTAACTCTCAGGTTAATACTCCGAAAGCATCGTTTGCTCCCTGCAAAGTCCTTAAATACTTTGGTAGCCTCTCTACAATTGCTATTGCCTAAAGGGGTATTAACTGAGGATTCTCACCCTAGACAGCAACGTGATGGTGCTCCAGAGTAGGATGATCTCCAGATTAAGTTCTGGCAAAAAATAAATACTCAGGGTCCCTGCTGAAGGGCAGGCACGAAGGAAAATGTAACAGCTTTCCATTAGCCATCTGTAACCAATTAGAAATATAAGTAATAATAATGGCTCACACATCGCTTTCCATATGGACCCTAGTATAGGCTTATATATTTTAGCTCATTTAAACCTCATAAATCCATGTGATACATTGTTAGCACCTGCATTTTACAGATGGGAAAATTGAGGCATAGGGATGATAACTTGCCTAGGATCATATTCTGGTCCACTTGCCTATGGCAAAACTGGGCTCTAGACCTGGACATTTGGCTCACAATTCATGCTTTTAACCCCTATATTGCCTCCTCATGTATGAGCAGCACTGGTTTCCAAACAAAATCATACCAAGACTGAACTAATGGAATGGATTTAGACTTCAAGAGAGAAACCTTAACTATGTTCAGGCTTCATCCCTCACTTCCCATGAATGAGGTGCAAATGAGAAGGATAACACAGCGACTATCTAAGGGCCAGATGGTAATCCTGATACTACTACAAAAAGAATTACAATTCACATCCCTTCTCTCCCTGAGATTGCTGTTATTTTCCTGATTTGGGTATGATTATAAGTAGTGGCAAGCAGTTTTTCAGGGATTTTATAGGAAATCGCTCCAACATCTGTTTGGAGCAAGTCCTCCTTGCAAAACAGTTGAAAATTGAGCTTAGTTGAATCCATTTGGTTTACTTTTCTCCTTCCAGTAACGCTACTTGGCTTCTTTCTTTTTTCCTTTATGAGGTATTGTAACTTTCATCTGCTGCTTTTAATTTAACTTGTCATATTTCTATTTTTTGTGCATGTGCCCAGAGGACTTTGGGAAAAGGACATTTTTAATAAGTCAAAACAATAAAAATCAGAAAGGTCAACTTAAGTCAATTAGTCACATTTTAAGCAATCTAAGTAGAAGACAAGAAATTCATTCCCAACCTTCAAGAGGTTGCCTGAAAGACTGCTAACACTGGAAGCAGGATAAGAAATTCCTGCACAGAGTTAATTAAAATGATCAAGGTCATGGGCATGGAAAACTTAGGCAGATTCTGCCAAGGAAGGCTGTCATATGATAAGTAGGAGGCCTTTTACTGTAAGTTACACAATGATAAAATGAACTGATACCATAGGAGGCATATGGAATTCTACTGGCTTTGTTGTTGTTGTTGTAGCTGCTATCAAGTTGGCCCCAACTCATGGCAGCCCCATGTACAACAGAATGAAACTCTTCCTGGTCCTGCACCATGATCTGTTGCAGCTCGGACCATTGTGATCCACTGGGTTTTCACTGGCTGATTTTCAGAAGTGGATTGCCAGGCGTATCTTTCTAGCCTGTCTTAGTCTGGAAGCTTTACTGAAACCCGTTCAGCATTATAGCAACACACAAGCCTCCGCTGACAGATGCATGGTGGCTACACGTGAGGTGCATTAGCCAGAAGTCAAACCCAGGTCTGTGGCATGGAAGGGAGAAATGCTACCACAGAACCACCAGTGCTCCCATGGCATTCTAAGTTGTTGTTGCTAGTTGCCATTGAGCCATTGAGCCGATTCCAACCGAGGGAGACCCAATGTGCGCAGACTAGAACTGCTCCATAGGGTTTTCAAGCCTGTGACATTTTGAAAGCAGATCACCAGGCTTATTTCCTGATGTGCCTCTGGGTGGGTTCTGTTTTAATTCGGCTCAGTGTGCACAACTGAATTCTACTAAGATTCAACTTTTTTAAGTCAATGGCCCCAGGCAAGCCGTAGGGTCCTTTGTTTTTCACATCTGGTTGATCAGGGTAACTCCCACATATTTAAAAAGTCATGTCACCAATAGTCCATGCTATTCTTTGGCTTTTTATGTGACTGTATTCTTCTCTGAAGAAAAAATATCTCACAAAGGCTTCCCCACCTTACCCCCGTTCTCATTATTCTCCAACACCACAGTCTGTATATTTCTCATGCCCTTTATATATTTAATTTTACACTTATCTGTGTGTTTTCTTGTTTTTCGACTCTTGCCTCACTAGATCATAAGCTCCATGAAGGCAGGAATTATATCTCTTTAGCTCACCATTGTATGTTCAGTGCTGGCACAGTGCCTGAGGTATACTTGGAGCTCACATCTGTTAAATGAATAAAATGAATGAACGAACAAATCAATAAAATCAGGAAGGCAAGTGAAGTCAAGTAGGACATAGTCTGCGTGGATTACATGCAAATTGGATTGGATTTTGTTGTGAGTTGGGAAAATATTAAGTATTGGGGGTTTTGTCTGTTTTTAATAATATTCTATTGTATTTAAGTTGAAAGTTTACACATAAAATTTGGTCCCAATTTAACAATTATACAAAAGTTATTCAGTTATATTAGCTACATTTTTCACAATGTGTCATCATTCACATTCATTCATTCTGGTTGTACCATTTCCAGTACTCTAGTTTCCCTGCCCCTTTACCTGCTCATCTTTGCTTTAGAGTAATTTTTGACCATTTGGCTTCATATGGATGATTTTTTAAAGGAGCTTGTTACTTACGGGTGACATTCTTTATTTTGTGAACCAATCTGTTATTTAGCTAAAAGGTAGCCTCAACGGATATTTTTGGCTTAAGGTTTAAAGAGTATCTCAGGGCAGTAGTCTCAGGGGAGTCTCTAGTCTTGACTGGTTCAGTAAACCTGAACTTTTAAGAATTTGAGTTCTGTTTCACATTTTTCTTGCATTCTATCAGGATCCATCCACTGTGATCCAGGTTGGAACAGTCAGTAGTGATAGCCAGACATCATCTAGTTCTTCTTGTCTCAAGGTAGATGAGGCCATGGTTCGTGTAGACTGTTAGTCCTATAGACTACTTGCTTCTCTGACTCTTTGGTTTCCTTCTTTCTCTTTTTCTTTTGTTACAGACAAGTAGAGACCAATAGTTTTATCTTAGCTGGCTGTTCCCAAGCTTTTAAGATCCCAGACACTACTCACCACTTCGGGATGTAGAGCATACACTTTACAAACTATATCATGCCAATTAATTGAGTTGTTCCATGAGACTATGGTCTTAAGTCTTCAAACCCAGAAAACCAATCTTGTGTGGTTAAGTAGTGTTTTTAATGGGTAAATTCTTTCCTTTTTCTTCCTTCCTTACCTCCCTTCCTTTCTTGCTTTATTTCCTCCTTCTATCTTCTTTCTCTTCTTTTTCATCTAAAGATTTGTAAAGTTATCAAATGGCAAAAGGAAATAAAGATCTTAATAAATGTAGGGTAGATCAACTCAACAGTGGAAACTTTCTAATACAAATATTTTTTTAAATCCATCCATGTTATCTAAATTATTCTGAGACTTAATCATTTTTCACATAGAAGGATTTTGTTATTCATAGAAAATTTCACACATTTTAATATGAACATGGACACTAGAGGGCAGCCCTAGACACTCTTGTGGTATCTTCACAGGCAGAATTTAACACAGCAACCTAGCCTGGGCCTTAAAACACACTCACTCCGAGCAACAAATCAGAGGCTCTTGCCTTCACCCCCACCTGTTACTAGAGGACTTCAGACCCTTCCCCACGTATTTGTAGCAGACTCTGGCATCTCAGAAGAGTCCCTCAGCCTCCGCCAAATGCTGAAGTCTCCCTTTCCTACAAAGCTGCATGAAAGGGTGTCTGGCTGCTTCAGAAGGCCAGAGCTGCTGTCTCCCCCAGGAGACAGGAGCCCACATCCACTGCTGCTGCTGCCATCTGGGTCCACAGAGGGGCCTGTGGCACTGCGTTGGTGAAAGATCCTGCCATGTGCAGAGGTGGGGAAAATGTCTCTCTCCCATTTCAAGTGCCCCTTTTCCTGAGCACCAGAGTGGTGCTGCCCTGAACCCTAAAGCCTTAGTGCAAACAGCTTCTTGAATATATTCCTAAGCCTCCTTTTGCAATGGATTCAAACATGAGCTTTTGGGGAACTGAACTGGGAACACCATGCCAGACTCCAAATTTACAACTAAGATGTGAGTTTTTGGCCTTCAGAGGTTCCCTTTAGTCACTGTGGCCAATAGTTACCAAAAAGGCCCATCCAAACAATGATCACACGTATAAGTTTTTCAGGATTCTGGGGTGAACTTGCCCTAACTGAGTCCTAGAAATTATTCAAGATCCTGATTATAAATTCACCTCCCACTAGGACTTTGACTGTCAGCAAGATTTATCCCCAAAGGCCAAAGCTTTGTAAGAGCATCCTTTTCCTCAGTTGCCTTCTCTCTAAAGGAAGAATTTATTTACTTATTTTTATTTCTGTTTAAAGCAGAGCTGTATTTTTAAAAGCTGCTTCTAAAAAGAGATCAAGTCAGGGTCTGGTTTTGACTAGTGGGAATTTTCCTTCAGCTAAACCAACTGTTGGCAGGGCTTGAATGTCTGCCAACACGGGGGCCACTGCTGCAGCACTTTTAACTTAGAAGTGGCTAATAAAATCATGAAGGGAAATCATAAAAGAGAATTACAAACAAAATCATCAAAAGAAAAAAAAAAAAAAAGATTTTAGTATGAGGAGATTCACCCTCCAGGGGCCAGAATAGAAACTTGGCAGACAGAAGTTTATGTTAGCAGAGACACTTAACAGATTTAAAAAGTTGCTTCACCTCAGTAAGTTTTACTAGCCAGTTTCTATTAATCAGTTGTTTCTAGTATTATCGAAAAACTGAATATAGTTTTGGGGCAAAAGAAAAACCCAAGATCACCTTGATAATATAATACTTCACAAGGACTCTCTTGGCCCAGTTTTGAGATCAGGACTAAAAAAACTCCAATTCTTTGCAGGCAGTTTGTTAAGCCCAAACTCCAACAACTTCTTGATCTAACAGACCTGGGCTAGAACACACAGAGGCCCCAGATGCCTAATATCTAGGGACAGCCCTTCTTCTTTGAGTCTGTGGAATTACTCAAAATATCCAATCCACAGGAAGCTTGGGAAGCCTAGCTAACTCCACTCCACCTGCCATGTATAAGTCTCCTACAACTCCAGCTTGCTGCTAGCACGTGGCCTGTCTAGTAGCCTTCTCTTGTTTGGAGCTAACAATGAGTAAGCTTCAAGTAACAATGAGTCTGCCTTCCATCTATCCAAGTGTCTTTGTGTTGTGTCCCGTCATCCAAAAAACCTACAATCAAATCTAATATCATATGATTATGAAACAATCTGAATTACCCAAGATAAGAATACATTGAAAAACTACCTTCTGTTTCTGGTGCATTCATTTTTCTAAAGCAAATGGAGCCTACAAGAACACATTGTTTTTACATTTGGCTTATTCTGGGAATGGTTTCATTAGCATACTTAAAATGTGGTTGTAATAATGAAATAATCATGTTGAGATTCTCTTAATCCTTGATTTGAAGGCATGGTCATATTTCATCATATAAAGAAAGAGATTTACAAACCCTTGTAAACAGAGTCAGAAATACTTGCTTATTAAGTTATAAATGCATTTGGCCTTCTGTTTAAAAGCATGCACTAACTGGTTAAATGTTACAGCATCTCTCTATTTTTAAGTATTTTGTATATGGACTTAACCCAGGGATAACTTTTTTTTTTCCTGTCATGTTCTTTACTTATTTATTTTTGGACGTTTGGGCCAAATCTGTTCTGTCTTTGACCTTTTGGTTCTGCTCTTTTCAGAAACAACTATGTATACCTTTCCCAGTATTAGACACACACACACGCACACATGCACACGATAAACAATTCCCAGACTTTCTTTTCTGACAAATAAACCAGTGCTAGTACATCTTTAAAATGTCAGCCTATACATTCAGCATGAGACCTGTCACTGTCCGTGTGTTTCTTTGACAGCGCTCCAGACCTTACTGACCAGCACGGTTCCCAAGTGTCAGAATAATTAAATGGGCAAGACACCTATTCAGACCTATCTCCTCCCTGGAATTATTGCAGCTTTTTTTTTCTCCCCTGGCTTCTGGGAAGATTTACTATTCTCCTAGGCTTTTGGCCTCCCAGAGAGGTCAAAGAGCTTCAAGTTAGTTTGCTTTCTCTCCACTCTTTGAATACCAAGGTGCCGCCAAACCTTGTATGTGACCAGAGAGCTTGGAAAATGCACGGCTGCTCTATGCCACCTCTCAAGCACTATTCACAGGCAGGCCCAAAGGGTCAGTCCAAAATAGCTTACTGGCTCTAGAAAGGCGATTTCTCATTATCATCATAATTTAAACAATTATTCTTAACAACACCTACCTAATAACATCAGCCACTGATTTGAGCATCTGACAGTGCTGAGTTCGAATTATACTACTTACTTGCTCCGTGAACATGTATATTATTACACCTCTCTAAATCTTAATTTGCTTATCTGTAAAGTGGAAAATGACAATATTAAGAAGACAGGCTTATTGTATAAGTCAAGAACGAGTGTGTTTTAGAAGAAAGAAACAAGAATATGCATCTGGATATGACACCAAAAGCATGAGTGACAAAAGACAAAATAGATAAAATGTACTGTATCAAAATTAAAAACTTTTGTGCATCAAAGGCTTTTATAAAGAAGGTGAAGAAACAACCCCTGGAAGAAAATATTTGGGAATCATATATCTGATAAGAGTTTAATATCCAGACCAGACCACCAGAATACACAAATAACTCCTACAACTCATCGGCAGAGACAACCCAATTAAAAACTGGGCAAAGGACATGAACAGATATTTCTCCCACTATGAATGGCCAATAAGCACATGAGAAGACACTCAATGACATTATTCATTAGGGAAATATAAATAAAAACCACAAGATACCACTTCACACTCACTAGGATGGCTGTTACCAGAAAAATGGAAAATGGCAAGTATTAGCGAGGATGTGGGGAAATTAGAACACTTATGCATCGTTGATGGGAATGTTAATGGTGCAGCCGCTGTGGAAAACAGTTTGGCAATTCCTCAAAAAGTTAAACTTAAGACCCAGCAAATGACCGTCAAAAAATGAATGGATAAACAAAATATATATACATACGCATTACCTGTTGCCATCAAGTCGATTCCGACTCGTAACAACCCTAAAGGACAGAGTAGAACTGCCCCCATAGGGTTCCCAAAGCTGTAAATCTTTATGGTAGCAGACCATCACATCTTTCTCCCACAGAGCAGCTGGTGGGTTCAAATTGCTGACCTTTTACTTAACAGCTGAGCGCTTAACCGCTGTACCACCAGAGCTCCTTGTACATACATACAGTGGAATATTATTCAGCCATAAAGAGAAATGAAGTTCTGATACATGCAACAACATGGATGAATTTTGAAGACATTATGCTTAGTAAAATCAGTCAGTCACAAAAGGGCAAGTATTACATGACCCCAATGTCTACAATAGGCAAATGCATAAAGACCAATGTTTATTAGCGATTACCAGGGACTGGGGAGAGGAGGAGTGGGAAGTTATTGCTTAAGGGAGCTGAGTTTATGTTTGGGGGGTGGAAAACACATGGAAACAAATAGCAGTGTCGGCTGTACAGTGTGCTGAATGTAATTAATTAATGCCACTAAATTGTACCCTTAAAAATGGTTAAAATGGCAAATAATTTTTTGTATACAATTTACCACAATAAAATATTTTTTTAAAAAAAAGAATATGTATCTGATTATGTGGCGATAAGAACTTTCTTTCCTTGCCTACTGTATCTTGAATAAAAAGAATAAGAAGGGAAGGAATATGTCTGAGAAATAAACAAGGGCTACCCTGGTGATGGGCTGCCCTGTAGAAATCAGTCAAAGCATTGTGTCAATATATAGCTAATTCTGCCCAGCAAGTCATTACATGGGTCAAGTGTACGTCTAGAATCATGCTATCAATTTCTACCTATTTACACATTCCATTACAACCTAAGGCTTGCCTGCAAGGTGACTAATTTCCAAATTTCCTCATGCCACCATCAGGAAATGATTGAGTTGAGGTCCTTCCCACAGACTCAATGTCCTTCATACCTCAGAACACTCCCATGTATATGCTACATGTGAATTACTTACTGAAATTTACTGTGGGGAATACAAATTTTATTAATAGTAGCAACTTAAACAGCAGGAGTAGCCTCTATGTCTTACACAAATGAACTTTTGGACTGAGAAAAAAAAATGTGCTGTCTATTCTTAATTCCTTATGCTTATTATGCAGACATGATAATTTGCCAGGTAATCTTCTAGCTGTTTAATTATTTTTAGTATTTCTACAGGGACAAGACAAGGGTAAAGACATAAAATGCAAATCAGCCTACCAAGTGGGTCCTGATGTAGGAGAGATGAGAAAGTCCAGTTTTTTTGGTGGGCTCAGAGATTTTCTCTGGATAAACTGCCAAATCTGCACTGCCAGACTGACCACTCCCCTGCATTGCAGTCTCACTTCCAGTGTCCCTGTGGCTCCCACACTCAGATTCAACCAGTCCAGAATCTAATTCACTATTTATCTGCCTCCCAAACTGACTGTTCTTACCCCACTGGTACTTTGTGTTTTGTGTTCTTGTCTTTTAAGTTGATACCTTTAGACTCACCTAGGACTCTTCATTTTCATTCTGCCGCAATCTCCCAACCCTTTTCCTTTGCATTCTTATTCAGATTTGTGGCTTTTCCTTCCCTTCCTTCTGTTAACTAGGTGGAGAGCCTTATCTCTCTATGCATTTGGGCAGCCTCTCTGCTGCTTCTTCCCTTGAACCACCCTTCGTCCCCACACACCCTTGTCACTAAACCTTTTCAATCTCAGTGGCCATGCCAATGATTCTGCTCTAGGACTGGCTTCCTTTGCCTCAATAAACATTCTTGTTTGCACTTGACTACTAACCCAAAGGTTGGCGATAGGAACCCACCCAGCTGCACCTTGGAAGAAAGCCCTGGCAATTTGCTTCCATTAACATTAAAAAAAAATTTTTTTTTTAACGCTTAACTGCTCAGTTTTACTTTTTAATCTAGTTCTCCTAAAAAAAGAAGATCGTATGTAAAGGCACCTACACCTCTTTTCTATCCTCCTTTACCAATTTTTTTTTTTTTTTTTTTTACCTGCCTACTCATTTTCTACTCCCTCCGCCAAGCAGGGGACAGAGAAAGAGACCAATAACCAAAAAAAAAAAAAAAAAAAAAACAGCCGGTTCACATCTATTCCAACCCTATAGGACAGGGTAGAAGCGTCCCACAGATGGCGGATTGGAACCGCCGACCTTTTGGTAGGCAGCGGAGCTCTTAACCACTAAGCCACCAGGGCTCCCGCCTCCCGCCAGTACCTGTAAATTAGAAATAAAGTTTGAACGTCAGTAGATTGCTCTCTGTGCCCTACACTCCTACTAAAAGTAAACAGTAAATTCCAGCGCTCCTAACTTTGCCAAGCATCACAATTAAAGAGGGTCAAGAAGATTTAGTATCCAGTCATTTAATATCCCCAACGTTCGGTTGAGAAAGACCAAAATAAAATCCTGAGACTTTCTTCGTTAATTCGTTACCTCAGCAGGGAGGTAGGATGGGGTTGGAGGAGGGGAGGATTGTTGCATTTAATCTCAAGGAGGAACAAAGTATCGACCCCTGAGAGAGTCCTAAGGCTGCAGAGGTGCTGCAAAGATAAGGCCTTTACTCCGCCTGTTGGTGGGGCCCGCTTTCACGTTCTTCCGTCAGAGCCGTGCATTCAGGGGAAACTGGAGCAACCTCTCGTCCCATGTGGGAGGATCGTTTCCAGAAGCAAGTGGCTTGAGAGTGGTATATCTGAGACCGAGATTTTCCTTGAGATGCGACTGCAATAGAAAGCCGGGCAGAGGAAACAGGACCCGGGTGCTGGCCGCCAGAGGGGCGAAGGGAGCTGGGCGAGCGCGCCCGGGAGTCGCGCTCTCCGGCCCGCAGCCCGCCAGGCCCGCCGCTAGGGGACGCCGCGAGCGCACCGGGCCCGCCGCCCCGCTGCCAGAGGAGGGCCCGGCGCCGGCTCCCTCCAGCCAGCTCCCGAGCAGGGCCAGGGCAGGGAGGCCGGAGGAGCCCGCAGGGGACGCGCGGCGGAGCGCCCGGTCTGTCACCGCGGACCCGCCGCCCGCGCTGACCCGGGACGCCGGCTTCTGGAAACCCCCAGCCACCACCCCGTCAATTTTCCCCGCCGGGCTCCTCGGCTCCCGCTCCCCGGTGAGCGTTCGCCGGGGGCGGAGGGCGATGTCTGCCCGCGCCCGCTGCGGTCTGGCGGGGAGCCGGGCACAGCCGCTCGCACCCCTCTGGTGCTTCTCGGCTGCCCTGGGGATGCTGTGGTCTCCCGTCTCCCAGGCGTTCAACTTGGACGTGGAGAGGCTCACGGTGTACAGCGGCCCCGACGACAGCTACTTCGGCTACGCCGTGGACTTCTACATACCTGACGCGCGCACGTAAGTCGCTGCTCCCGGGGAGTTCGCGCGCGTGGGCGAACCCGGGTCCCAGGCTCGGTTCCTGCCCCTCTCCTGGGGGCCCGCGCCTTTGCCCGCAGCTTGGAGCAAGGCGGCTCCTGAGATTTCGTCCCGCTGCCCCCTCGGGGTCCCATCCTGGTCCCCACCACCAGCCGCTTCCCTCCCCTTCGGTGCTAGATTTGCCTTGTGAGTTTTGAACTAGAGGCTTGCCATTTGCATGGTGTACAAAGACTTCTACATCATACAAAAGAGAGAACGGGACCCAGCAGAGTCAAGCCAGTTCAAACAACGACGACAGCATGGCCTGTAACAATTAAGTGTCTGGGCGCAAGTGCTGTCTGCTGCGAGCAGCTGGGCTCTGTCCTTTGCTTTTTCTCTCTTCGCTCATCTCACTGTATACACATAGCTCCACCTAGAGAAGAATTAGGACTATTTACACCCTCTTCCAAACCAGGTTTCCAAAGCCCAGAAGGTTTCTAGGAGGAAATCAAGTTTGACAGTCGGTCTCCATCATAAACACTTTCCTGCGCCCCACGCCCCCAACCCAGGTCTCACTGCCCATGCTGCCACAAAGACTGCATTTCATTCTTTTGTATGATTCCCAAGGATTGACTTTCTCCAATCCAACCCTTTTGCAGAGCGAGTGTCTTGGTGGGGGCCCCCAAAGCCAACACAAGCCAGCCGGATATCGTGGAAGGGGGCGCCGTCTATTATTGCCCCTGGCCGGCCGAGGGGTCTGCTCAGTGCAAGCAGATACCATTTGACACCACCAGTAAGTGATCTTTGTCATTCCGAGCTGCGGGTCCTGGTTTCAAAGAAGCAGAGCCTTCCTGGAGTCAACTACCCACTTTTCTTTGTACTGTCCGCTGTGTTTGTGTCTGTGGAGCTAGGCGGGTCTCTAGACAAATCAGCTTGTTAGAGCTTTAGCAAAGGGAGGAAAATGTTCAGTGAACCCTAGAGAGGGATCTTGAGTATCTGGATGCATCCTAGTAAAACTTCTGTTTCCTTAATGTCCTGAGATGAGCATTTTCACAGTGAGTGGAAGCTTTGGACAGGTACATATGTTAACACCCTAACCTTGACCACGGAGAGAACTTGGTTGCTTCCCAAGGACAGATAGATGTAGGAAAAGACATATCCTTACTGTTTACAGCGCCTCAGCTCCAAGGCAAGTCTCAGCCACTGCACACACAGACTTCACTCCATGTTGCTGTTTAATTCTTCACCGAGAGAATTTTCTTTCAAAATATTGGACATTGGATGCAAACTAGTACAGGCAGAGTGTGGATGGATTACATTCATTTCCAAAATCCCTAGACAGATGTTTCTTATTTAATTAAAGGGAAAATACATTTTAAACAATTCAGGCTGGTTGTTTTCTCTGGTGTTTTCTCTTTGGGTCCTGAGAAAATAATTTCAATTTAATGCTTTCAAAAACACTAACATTGAATGTTTTAATTTGTACTGCCAAAACTTTATGAATTCAAAAGGTACACATTATCAGGAAGCAAATATCTGTTTTGCAGAGAAATGTGCATATGTCAACTCAAATAATGTTCTTTTATGACAATCATTTTAAATACCTTTTGTAGTGCACACATATGTAATAACATCATTCTTGATTTCTTTTAATTTTTTGTTGTTACATTAGTGTGTATTTTGAATGTTGACTATTTTCACAAAATTTTTGGTGAAATTGAATGGGTGGTATTTGCCTCTTGCTTTGACTAACACATGTCTTTTTTCTTAAAGAAGAAAACAATATGCATTCTAGGAATATGGAAACCATTTCAAAGGAAAAAAAAAAGTCCTATGCAAGCATTACCTTGAATTATGACCAAAACAGGAAAGCATTTTATAAAAGCATTTTAAAATTATGTTTTTTATACTATGTATGTGTGGTGACAATAGCTTATTTACCATTTTGTTAAGCAATATGGTTATTTCCTACCACTTATTATAAGCTTTTACTTTTAGCTATTAGAAACTGGAAAAATTAATCTTGATGTTAATTTGTAAAGAAAATCCTTCAGTCAATTGTTTTATCAGGACTTTAGATGCCTTTTAGTTACTGAACTCTAGCTTGAGAATAAACTTCTTAATCAGAAGAATTAAGCATTTAAGCCTAAAACTCATGCCTTTTTAAAAATCCATACAAAATCATTTGTATTTTAAAGAGTGTTTTAAAATTAGACCTTGAAAAATAAAGACAAATCATTGGTATTATTTGAATGTAAGTTAAGCACAATAAATATTTACATTTAGAGACATTTTTGAGGGTTTTTTTTCCCCAGAAGTAATCTATATTGATGGAAATGACTTTAATAACCATCTAGAACATTCCTGTAACATATCAAATCAGGATCTAGTTAGCCTGTTCTTCCTTTTAAAGGAAGAACCAGTGTCTGGCCAGATAAATCATACCTGAATACCTTCCTAAGTACTAATCCCAATAGATATCATGGTTCTATAGATGAAAACCAGAGAATCCAGACATCAATATGAACTTTTAAAACCTAGCTACCCCCAGTAGAAATCTTCAATGTTAAATCGACAATAGATAGTATTTTCCAAAAATTCATTCTAAAGCAGTTGTTTGGAGCTTCAAATTCATTTTCCCACAGAGAACTAATGGTGAAAGATTGTGCTTTGGTTTCCAGAATAACCCACAGGAATGCACTTAACCCTTATTGTAGCTGAATTGTATTTCCAATGAAACAGAAGAGAACAAGCTAGTACAATCTTGGCAATTAAACAAATAGGAAAATAATAAGAATGTTGAGAAAAGATCTGTTTTAATTGAAAAAAGATGAGGCATTGGTAGTATCTTTTGTGCAGGTTCTGAGGAAGATATCTGGGTATCTTAAAGGGCTCTAGAGATTAATACTGCTGGTCCTACATTATATCTTGTTTTATCTTCAATTGTATTTTTTTTTTCTTTTTCTCAATGGATAGATGCACTCACCCTACTATTGTAGTTATCAGTCATTATCACAGTGATTTGGGGCTTCATAAATGGAACAAAGCAAGGGAAAGAAGTAGGGAGGGAAATAGATGTTCCTCAAATAATTGATCAGGAATTGAAAAAAAAAGCAAGAAAGGGGAGGCTGCACAAAGTTTGAAGAAATGAATAGACCATGGTGGAATGAATGATGCACAGTGACTTGTGAAAAACTAGGAGAGTTTTATTGAGAGAGAAGACAGTAATAGCTGAGAAAAGAAAATTCCCCATGTCAGCCATCAGGGGGTACTGTGGGCCCAGGAACCTTGGTTGCTACCGGGAATGGCCTCAGGATGGGTGGAAAAAAGGCATCAGAGGACCACAGCTCAGGTGTTTGCTAATGAGTGGGTGCTAACACTCTGTGCCTTACTCTACCAATTACATCATGCACATGTCCTGATGCCATGGAACTGCCAGGGCTGCCTTTGATGAGAAGCTGGAAAAAGCAGGAGAGTATACCAGAAATCCATATCGCTCTTTCCAATTTTTTATGTCGGTTTTGTGGACAGAGAGTGATCTTGGAACCAAAGATGAAAGGCAGAAACAAAGACTTTGCTGACTCTGGGTCTTGCAATCAGTATTGCCAGATGTACAGCATTTATCAATCACTGACTGTGTGCCGATCACTTTATATATATTATTTTTAATCCATAAAACCAAACAACCATGCAAAATTCATTTTATGAATAAGGAAGCTGACATCAAAGTTGTTGAAAGAGGTATGTCCCAGATCACGCAGTGGTAAGAAGTTAAGGCAAGGTTGGAGTAGAGGTCTGCCTACCCCAAACCCTGCCTCTTTGCACTACTCTGCCTTCCTTCTAGAAAAGGGATAGGATTAGCCCTAACGGAGTGCAGGTTTGGGATCACCCTGAGTTCCATGGAGCCCTGGTCAGATTGCATGGAGCTGAAGCACTGCGCATCTGCCCTCTCTTCCCTCTGATTCCCCATCTCAACATTAATCAAAAACCAAACCAAACCTGTTGCCATCGAGTCAATTCCGACTCATAGCAACCGTATAGGAGAGAGTAGAACTGCCCCATAGGGTTTCCAAAGAGTGCCTGGTGGGTTCGAACTGCCAACCTTTTGGTTAGCAGCCATAGCTCTTAACCACTATGCCACCAGGTTTCCGTCCCAACATTAACCGCCCCCCCCCAAAAAAAATCCATTGCTTCAAGTTGATTCTGACTCATAGTGATCCTATAGGATAGAGTAGAGCTACCTCACAGGATTTCCAAGGAGAGGCTGGTGGATTTGAACTCCCAGCCTTTTGGTTAGCAGCTGAGCTGTTAACCACTGCACCCCCAGGGCTTTTAGCTTTACAATATTACAATTAAAATGATCCTCCAGAAAAGATAGATCAAAGGAGCCATGGTGGTATAATTGGAGCTCGGCTATTAACCGAAAAGTTGGCAGTTCAAACCCACCAGCTGCTCTGGGGGCTAAAACACCTGGCGGTTTGCTCCCATAAAAATTACAGCCTAGGAAACTCTACAGGGCAGTTCTACTCTGTCACTATGGAGTCTCTATGCTGAGTTGGAATCAACCTGATGGGAGTGGGTTTGGGGATATTCCTCTTGGAGTCCCTGGGGATGCAAATGGTTCATGCACTTGGCTGCTACCCAAAAGGTCTGGAGGTTCAAGTCCAACCAGAGATGTCTCGGAAGAAAGGGCTAGTTATCTGCTTCTGAAAAAATCAGCCATTGAAAACCCTGTGGAGCACAGTTCTACTCTGACACACGTGGGGTCACCATGAGTTGGAGTTGACTCTGTGGCGACTGGTTTTTTATATGCCCCTTCTTTGGTAAAGTTCTTCCACAAAAGGTCTCCTCAGTGTCCCCAGTCAGCTGCCTCCAGAGTTGTTCTCTGCCCAGTGCCAGCACCTTAATGGTTTCTTCACAAAAAGGAAGAAAGCTTCTCTGCTTGACAAAGTAATGGCTTTGAGTGATAGACGCCCACCAACTGACGTTCCCATAATAGAGTGTGATGTGTCAGGCATAAATATACACAGTATGGCAAATATTCCTCTGTAAAGGTCTGAATGACTTTCCCTCGTCTGCTTTTACTATTATGTCTGAGTTCAAGACATCCTAAGTAAATCTGACCTTTTGATGAAGTTGTTTCAACTTGTTCAGGCCCCTGGGGTGTCTATAATTCTCTCAGCCAGGCATTGAGGGAGAATGGCCTATAACTTAGTCTCTGAATCTGATTTGGAATTCTTTACCTCAGTTTGTTTAAGGTCAACTGCTGTTTTTTTAAACGTGCCTTTTAGTTTGGCAAAAATTCATTAAATAATCATTATTTTATTTTTACCTTATAACTTGGATTTTTTTTTTTTAAACTACTTCTCAGGGTAAATGCAAAAACAGAGGAAGCTTGGAATAGCCTAGCACTTCAAATGCGTGAATACTATTAAAATCCGTGGTCCTTTCAAGTACGAAGAAGGGAAACCTTGGGGAAGTACACAGCGGCCCAGGAGGTGCGAAGAGTAGATAATTTTCCAGTTCTGTGCAAAATCAAGTGGTTCCAAAAAAGCTCTTCTCTCATCTCCATTCTTACTTCCGTAGAGTAAAATTTCTCATCACCAAATTGACTTCTGTCACTTTTGCCTCAGAAACGCTCCAAACTATGCCCATGTCTTAAACAACTTAAAACGTCACATTTGCCAAATTCACGCCTCTTATTTCTAAGTCTACTCTGAGGCTCATTTCTTTTTTTTTTCCCCTACATTTTCCAAACCAATTTGTGAAATGAATGAAGATTGATAGAGTGCAATACCTCCTCCCCCCTCAAAAGGAAACAAATTGGAAAAAATACATCGCCTTTGGAATAATGAAAGGGCAAATGGCAGCAATCGTAACAAAAGCGTACCACACAGATATTTGATGATTTTAAATGCTTAAGGGAAACATCTCGAGGAAAATGATAATGGCACGTGCTAAATAGTGATGGTAATCATCATCACGCTAATAATAATGAGAGATGATACAGCTGGGAACCAGTCACAATTAGGGAGCCACATGAAAAGTGAACAGGGAAAGGTGGGGGGTGCCACTGAGACTTAGAAGTCATCTGAGAAAGACTGCTGGAGTTTGCCTGGCCTTAATTTAGTATCTTTGCTTTAAACACACACACACACAAACCTTAAAACGGTAGACAGTTTAGCTAGGATATTTCAAAGCTTTGGAATGGTAAGGTTTCTTGTTGGAATTGCACTTTACTCCGGAAGCCTTTGTTTTGGGGGGTCTGTTTTATTTTGTATTGAGTGAGCCCGCAGTAAGGAGCAGCTTAAAGCATCTGGCTCTGTGACTGGTACAGGGTTGTTTTTTGATAGTATTGGGTGTGCCCTTTCTCTCATGTGAGGGTTGGGAAACATATTGGTCGCATAAGTCTTGCTTTTCTAACTTCCTCAGAAAGAAATCAGCTTTTGTTCAGGAACAAAGAAAAGAAAAATGTAGGTCAGAGCTACCCAAGTAAATGACAGAGGAAATAACACAAATGTGACAGAACTCAGGAACAGCAGAAATTGTTGTGCTCTAAATTTTTTTTTTTTTTTTAGTAAGTTCAGCTGGAAGGTGAAAAAAGAAAGCCTCAAGATAACCTGCTTTCTTTAAGAATTAATTATGCCAACATGAATTTTTGCAGCTCAGAAATATGTGTGTGTGTGTGTGTGTGTGTTTGCTGTTGTTGTTAGGTGCCGTTGAGCCAATTTTTGACTCATAGCAACCGCATGTGACATAGTAGAACTGCCCCATAGGGTTTTTTTGGCTGTGACCTTTACAGGAGCAGATTGCCAGGTCTTTCACAGAGCTGGTGGGTGGGTTTGAACTACCACACTTTTGGTTAGCAGCCAAGCGCTTAACTGTTACACCACAAGGGCTCACACACGCGTGTGTATATATATACATATACACACAGCCATATATGCAGAAAACATATGCTACTAAGTGCTAATTCCACTGAGTCATGAAGGAGGGTTTAGCTGGATGTCTTTCTTACTCTAGGAACAATTCATGATGGCTATCATGCTTGAATATGCTGACCTGACAGATAAAACCAGCATCTTCAGGCTGCTTTCAACTGGCTCAGACTTCCATACCGCAGAACACAGTATAGTCCTGATACGAGAAAGGAAAGAAGGGAGGAGGCAGCTGTCCCTACAGCACATAGAAACTGAGGAAGCAATTAGAAAAAGGAAGTCCTTGAAACTCCAACTAGAAATGGGAAACAGATCTGCTCTACGGCTAGTTGAGCAGTATAAGCATTAGGCGCCTGTTGCTTAATCTGCAGAATTCTTTCAAGAAGCTGGAAGTCTGTGTGATGGAACAGGCTTCCAGGCACTTGGCAGGACTATTCCAGGCAGCAGCTGCAGCATTCTGGGAGAAATGTAGAAAATAGTCTTGAAGTTCTTCTGAAAGAAAAATACAGTGACATTTAAGACGACCAGCTGAGACGTGTACATTCAAACCTTACCTGTTGTGGAGAAAGAGTTCTATGTCTGTGAGTTGGGTGGCTAAAGAGACTTACCAACAATACTGAAATGCTCAGCTCAAGTGTGGCCTGAGTGAAAACATACAGATTCATGAACATGAATTTTTTTAAGAAAGATAGATTCAAAGACTAATTAAAGAATAATAGGCTAAGACTTGCTATAAGCATGTATTCATCCTTTAACCAGCAAGCACATTCAGGACACTTTAAAATAATACCTAATTTTTCTAAGTTCAGTTTAAATACAGCTTTTTGGAAACATATCTGTCGTATAAAGCAGAGTGTACCTGCATAATGAAATCCTAAAACAGATTTAAAATAATTTCGTTTCCAGGTTATGTTACAAGGAGATTTAAGATAGATGTGCAGACAAACCGTGGTTCACCAACAAGTGATTTATACTTAACACATTCTACCTACTCCACTAAGGTTATTCTGTTATGGACTTCAGGCAGGCAGCTCTCAGACAGATGTCACCGGATGGTCTGGAAGGGACAGAGCTCAACCTTAACTATACAGAAAGGCCAGCACCTAGATCTCTGAGATTTCATGTATTGCTCCACTCCTAACGTCTGCCAAATAGAGACTTTTCTAAATTCAGAAATATTGGTGAAAATAGCCCCTTATCCTTTTACTTGTTTTAGTAAAAATAAGGCATAGATTACAAAAATAAGTCTTTGTAGAGCTAGTTTTCAGACATTAAAAATGGGAAGGAGGGGTTGATTGATTATAAAGGAGCAGCATAAGGGGATTGGGGCCAGGGGGTGACAGAACTTTCGTGTATCTTGATTGTACTGGTGGCTATGTGACTGTGTATTTGTCAAAGTCCAGGGAACTGTGTATCAACAAGAGTGAGTTTTACTGTACGTAAATAAAAACAAAGCAAACAAAAAGGGAAAATAATAAAAAAATGTTACGGAAAATGCTAAAACCAGAGAAATCAAACCCATTGCTGTCGATTCCGACTCTTAGAGACCCTATACGACAGTAGAACTGCCCCTTAGGGTTTCCAAGGAGCTGCTTTTGGATTTGAACTGCCGACCTTTTGGTTAGCAGCCAAACACTTCACCACTGTGCCACCAGGGCCTCATGGAGAATCTAGAGAGTTATGTATTATGTATGGTAATTAAATTTGGTTTTGTGGTCATTGCTGTAATCATGTGGGCATTAAGCTCTTCGACAAGGGGAAGGTCTGATATAGCTGATACCGTCTTGAGTAAGAACACCTTCTCTGAGTGTAATACCTAGAAATGTAAGGATACGTATTATTCCCGAAGAGCTTAAGCTACTGGCCCTATATAAGGGTGAACTGGCCCTATATAAGGGTGAATAATTAGTAGGCTCTTGTTCATAATTCTTAAATAAAGGCTAATATGTTCAGAATGTGTTTGGTAAGAGAACTGTGAATGAAAACATGTTGTGTAAGGCTAATTTTTTGTATCGAAGTATCATACTTGTACAATTCCTGTCTCCTTATGAAATTCAGGAATGGGACCTCTCATTGACAGGCACTAAACTAAAGTGATCTCCCTTCAAACACAGGGCTGTAGTTATCAGAATTGGTATGATGGCACTGCAGGGTATTTGCTTACTAACATTAGTTCAGTTTTGTTCCTTAGTGCTGATATTTGACATAGTGACACAGATTTGAATATAATGTTGCAAAAACCTCCATCAGTTTGAATCTTTGATTTCGAGAGCATACAGAGATTAGAGAGAAGGGCACACACACCAGTCCTACAGGAATAGGTTTATTCAAGGACCGTACACGGCCTACATTATACACAGCATCTTACCCCATGTGTAGCTGTGGAAGCCAACTCCCCGTAATCGGTTATGGCTCCATTTTGAGTTTGTCTCATTTCTCATCCCCCTATGATTTACCTAGATGTCTCCCCTCTTGCCACCCTGTTTACACGACTTACCTTTAGTCCAGTGCATCCAAGCCCTGCGTGGCTTATCTCTCAAGCACGGTAAACACATATTACAGACACACACATGTCCCCACTCACCTGGGGCCCAGGTCCTTGTGTTTCTTTCTTAACCACCTGGAACATCTTATCTCCCAGCAATGATTTTCTGATACTCCTGGCTTCTCTCTTCCTATGATACCCAACAGGACATAGGTTGCACAAATCAATCCTAAAATTGTCTCAAATCCTTTTTTGGAAGAAAGGGGTCATAACACTAAAATATAAACAGCCTAAACATTGATAGTCAAGTACATCATGACATCCTCACACAATTAGATATCACATAACCATAGAAAATGTGGTCTAGAAAGAATCAGTATTAATATGGGAAAAATGCTTTAGTTTTGGTGTTAAATGGAAAGCATCAAATTCGAAATTGCATTTACAACCTTTAAAAGAGTACAAGAAGGGAAATGCAACAAAAGAGACTGTCTTTGGGAAATGTGATTAAAAGGTTTTTTTTTTTTATTTTTTCCTTGCTTTTCTAATGCATTTTTCTTATTTCCAAAACCATGAGCAAGTATTTATGTAGGATCAGGACACATAAAGATAAAAATAAACATGAAGAAAATTCTAGATGAAATTGTCAAGTTCACTGATGTGTTATGAAGGTTAACAATAAAAAACAAAAATCAAAACTCCTTATTGGATGACGGCAATCTTAGTTGCCCCCTCTTTTGTCTTGGGTGCAGCTGGTTGAGTAGTTTAGAAATGTACCTGTTTAAATTTAAGTGCTTTTGTTTCAAAATACTGAAGACCAAGGCTATTTTCAGTAACAGTAACATGTAAGAATAAGATGCAGGTGGAGTATCACCTGTTTGCATTCTAGACTGTATCTCCGTCAGTAGTACTATAGATTATAGTCTGATGTGACAGTTTTTACAGCCTTTTAGAATAAGAGACTTGTGTGTGCCTGGATGAGCTGGGTATGCCAGATGAAATTAATAAACAATCTTTTCATACTGCAATCAGCTCACAGAACTTGTTATACGAGGCCATTGCAAAGGTCAGGGTGACCATGTTGTTCTTAGCTGCTGCCCAGTCAGCTCCTGACTCACGGTGACCCAATGCACAAGGGAATGAAACAGTGCCTGGTCCTGTGCTACCCCCATGGTTGGCTGTGGATAGTCCATTATGATCCATAAAGTTTTCCTTGGTTACCTTTTGGAAATAGATTTGAAGGCCTTTCTTCCTAGGCTGTTTTAGTCCGGAAGCTCCAATGAAACGTGTTCAACATCATTGTACCATCCAAGCCTCCACTGATAGATGGGTGGTAGTTGCCCATGAGGTGTATTGGCTGGGAATTGAACCCTGGTCTTGCACACTGAAGGTGAGAATTCTGTCACTGAAGCACCACTGCCCCTTAGGGTGACCATAGGTCTAGATAATCATGTGGACTTTAGAATATGGAAGGCATTTGATATAGACAAAACATCCATGAAAACTTTCTCTCTGTGTTTGGAAGATACATTTGTGAGCTCATATCATGAAGCATTATTCAGTCTCACAGACTGACTTGCTGTTTAGTTCTTGATGTGAAATGTTGAATAATCAGATATTTTCCCCTTATAACATTACATATGTGCCAGGGACAAGTTGTAAAATCCATTTAAAGGATTTCTTCTGGGGTACATGGTTTTACTCAGTGCCAAGTAAGGTTTGAAAATATTCTGTTGAGCCAAGATGTATCTGTTTTCATAAGTTAAGTATGTCAATGTACTTGTCAACAGAATTGGTGGAGTATGGCAGAGAAGTTGGTAGGTGGTATGAAGGGATTGATAACATGAAAGGTAGTACAGCCTTGCTCCAAATCTCCTGTTCAGTATGCTAGTCTTTCGAGTGAGCACGAAGGAAAGGAAGAAAGGTTCCATGTCAAAGAAATTTGAAATCTCTCCCCTTCTGTGAGATTCACAATGAATTCATGAACTAAAGCAAACCCGCTGGATCCATAGGATAGAAAACTGATCCACATTCATTCTTTCTTCTCACATTTCTTAAGCCAATGTATGCCCAGGTTATGCTGTAGTAATAAATAATCCCAAACCTGTGGCTTAGTACAGTCCAGGTTCATTTCTTGCTCTCACTATATGTCCAACTCACACAATACGTGAGTTAGTGGGGAAACTCTGCTCATTAAGGTCACTCAGGGACCCAGGCTCAGGGAGGCTTCTTGTTGCCACATGCTTCCAAGGTCACCCTAGCAGGAAAGGGGACATGGCAAATCGTGCACTGTCTCTTACAACTTAAAACTTGACATTCATTGCTTCTCACGTTTGGTAGACCATAGCATGCCAAGGAAGTTGGCGGTGCCAACTTATTTTAATATATAACACTTTATTTTTCCATTTCTAATAACATAGTACATATTTTGAGGATATACCAAAATAGCATATAGTTCTTTGGGGCTACAGTCCTAACCCCACACTTACGTTAGAGACATGACAAAGAAATGGAGATGTTTCTGTCAACAGATACAAAGATACCTGAGACCTACGTACAATTGGTCCTCAACCTGTTCCAGCCAATCGCCATTCTCTACCACAAATACGTACTGTTTTATTAGATGAATTGTTGGGACCTTTTGTACCACAACACCTTCTGGCAAAAAGAATGAAATCTGGATGAAAATAAAACCATACAACAGGAGGTGGTGTGAATACATTTTCAAGCTATTGAGAGGCAGGTTTATACAGCTTTTTTCCTGAAACTGAATCATATCCTGTATTTAAAACCGTTGCTTTGAGGTCATATTGAAGAGATTTATGTCAGTTAGTCTGCTTCCCGGTATTCCCATGCTGAGAGCTTTTCATTACTTCTTGAAGCAAATCAATTACTGGGCACTAAACAGAAGCATGCTGTGCTCTTGACAATCAGATGGTGACATACATGCCACATTGAGAGTTCTCCATTTCTCCAGCTTCATCTAAGACGAAGATATTTGCTCCCAGGTAATTACTCCAAGTATGAGAAAACCTAGAGATGAAAGAAAGTGTGAAAAATTCAAGGGGCTGGAAGAAAATCCCTGTGGTTGGGAATGGCAAGAGATGATGCTGGCAAGGTAAGTCTCAGCCAGCCCCTATAGGGTTTTATAAACCTGGTTTTAAGCTTTTTTTTGTGTGTGTGTGTTTTAGCACGAGCTCTGACTTCAGGATAGAGAATAAATTTGAGGGTGCAAGCCTGGAAGAAGGGAGACCCATCAGGAGTCTGTGGTGGTAACAGAAGCCAAAGGAAATGTTGTTCATAACTGGAGAAGTGGCAAAAGGGATGGGAAGAACTAGATGGACTTGAGAGAGATTTAAAAGGAAGGATCGGCAGGAACTGATTACTGAATTGAATTTGGGAGTGCTGTAGAGATGGTGGACAAGGATACGTTCCAGGCTTCTGTCTTGGTTAGTAGGCTCCCGTTTTACTAGGTACAAAATAGTGAGCAAAATAGACATGCTCCTTAACCTCACAATATTCAGGTCCAGAAAGAGGAAGATTAGTACCTGGCAAGTCTAATCCAGTGATAGGTGCTGTAGCACAGAAAGCCAAGAATGTTTTAGGCATGCAAAAGACCCTAAAGAGGGGCAGTGTATATCTGAGGAGGCTTTTCAGAGGCGGCATCACTAGAGGTGAGAGCGAAAGAGCATTGTGTATGTGCATGTATGTGCAACTGTCTCAGTGGTGGAGGGAGAGGTGGTAAGAGAGAAAACTGTTCCAGCCAGTATGGATGATATGAAGTTAGGTCTAGAATATGAGGTCAGAGTTGACTTCTTGGTCAATACAATCCAACTGTAACCAGCTCTGCTTCTACAGTTTTTGTGTCATAGTGTTGTCATGTGCCATTGAGTCATTTCTGACTCATAGCAACCCCATGCAACAGAGTAGAGCAGCCCCATAGGGTTTTCTTGGCTGTAATCTTTAGGAAGAAGCAGAATGCCAGCTCTTTCTTCCATGGAGCTGCTAGGTGGGTTCAAAATCCTGGCCCTTTGGTTAGCAACCTAGTGTCTAACCGTTGTACTATCAGAGCTCCTTTATGTCATAGTAGGGGACTTTTTTTTTTTTTTAATTTGATCTGTTTTCTGTGGGACAGAATAGTAGCTGTCACAAATGGCTTAGCATTTCCTTATGGAGAGCTAATTCTCTAATTTCTTAACATTCACTCCTCTAGCTGCATCATATAAGTGAACACAACACCTGAAAAAAAAATCATTTGCATCATACCCACAAAAGTCCCTATATATTTCCAGAACAAACCTTACATAAGACATTAGTCCAGTTACATATGAAAAACAACTGTGGCGATGGGTAATTCAAGGTATTTCAAATGACGTTATTTGGCATCAGAAAACTCATTCATATTTATTACTAAACAAATGTCTGAAGAACACTGGCTAGGCAGTATAAAAAAAAAAATTTTTTTTAGTTATTAAAAATAGGAAGTTGGAAACCTGATCTCAATTCTAGGGAAGACAGCATAGGCAGGGAAATAATTACAGCAGAAAATGATATTCCCATCCAGATCAGAAAAACTATGACAGGAATGATTGCAGTATAGCCTTTCCTATTGCTATCCCAAATCCATATTGATGGACGTTATTATTAAGTCTCTCAAAGCATGGTTGTTGTTGTTAGTTGCTATCAAGTCACTTCCCATTCATGGTGACTCCATTTATGCAGAGAAGAACTGTGCTTTCATGGGTTTTCATGACTATAACCATCAGGAAGCAGATCACCAGGCCTGCCTTCTGAGATGCCTCTGGGTGGGTTCAAACTGTCCACCTTTCAACTAGTAGTTGAGTGCTTAACCATTTGTACCACCCAGGGACTCCTAAAAGCATATACTTAGCTTCCTTAATATTTGGTTATGTATGAAATCAAGCATTTGAATCATTATATGAGCAAATAACTTAAAAGAAGCCCTGGTGGCCCAACAGTTAAGTGCTCAGCCACTAACTGAAAGGTTGGAGGTTTGAACCCACCCAGTGGCTCCATGGGAAAAAGACCTGATGATCTGCCCCCATAAAGATTTAAAAAAAAAAAAAACAAACAAACCCAAACCTGTTGCTGTCAAGTCAATTCCGAGTCATAGCAACCCTGTAAGATAGAGTAGAATTGCCCCCCAGGGTTTCCATGGAGTGGCTGGTGGATTTGAACTGCCAACTTTTCAGTTAGCAGCTGAACTCTTAACTGCTGGGCCACTAGGGCTCCCCATAAAGATTACAGTCTAGAAAACCCTAAGGGACAGTTCTACTTTGTCACATGGGGTCTCTGCGAGTCGGAATCAACTTGATGGCACCTAATAAAAACAACAGCAACTTAAAAGTTTCATGATTTCCAGAAAAAGGATCTAGAGAAACAAGCCAGAAGCCTCTTGAATTCTGGAACCCTGGAGGGGTTTATCAGACTTAACGCTGACTGTCTTCAGGGAGTAGGATGCTAACAGCCCTTATCTTCTTTATATGGTATTTGCTACTTTATGTTCTTTGGTATTATTGAAAAAATACTCTGAAAGAATTTCAATTTGGGGAGAAAAGAAGGAGAGTTCTTGGCCCTACATTTTAAAACAGGTTTTAAGGAAGTGATTTGGACTAGTTGACAACAGGAGGAAAGGAATTTCACAAGAGAAGTGTCATGCATGAAGGCTTTGGAGTGAGGCTCGGTAGGGAATAGAAAGAAAGTTACCCTGAATGCAAAGGAAACACCATACCTGGCGACAAGCCTGTTGGGTCAGGGGTGCCAGTTGCCCTGGGCAGGGTATTTAGATTTGACCTATTAGGTGAATACGGGAAAAATATCTAGTGTGTATGTACATGTGTGTGTCCAGATATTTGTACATGGTATGCATATAAGTAGCCCTAGAGGCACAACGGTTAAGTGCTTGGCTGCTAGCCAAAAGGTTGGCAGTTCAATCCCGTTCAGTGCTTCCGTGGAGGAAAGACCTAGTGATCTGCTCCCGTAAAGATTACAGCCTAGAAAACCCTATGGGACAGTTGTAGTCTGTCACATGGGGTCACTATGAGTCGAAAATCAACTTGACAGCACCTAAAAACAACAGCATGCATATACAATATAAATCAGAAATCTCAGTCCTACTGAGTATTCATTTAATCAGAAAAACACATTTCTAGAACATTATAAAGAAAATGAGTTAGTATAGCATTTTCCTAAAAAGCTTGAAAATTTGCAATAAGATGAAGTCTGCAGAGGTATTCTTTAATGGTTTTTAGAAGTGGTTTTGGGGTATTGGAAATGATACATTTGGATATTTAATTTTCTATGGCATAAAAATAGATCCAGGTTCTTTTCTTGGCCTTATTTCTTTGAGATAAGGAGTTTTCTGGCCACAAGTATTTTATTTTGCATTTTACATGTGAGTATTCCCTGTTTTCAGATACACAGTTTTAATCTAAATGAAACTTTTTACAGCACAAATTTGACAATGGTGAAGGTTATAAACATGCTTTTAAAGATTTCTTTTGCCCTTTTCCAGATTGAAAAAAGTCTGGACAGCTCCTGTAACAGCTTTAAGAAAATCTCAAAAGGGATATACTTGAAGTGATGATTGAAGGGCATAGGAAAACTCAGTTTTTCAGTTCTAGGTCAAGGGCTTTATTAAAAGTTTTCAAACAGCACCCAGTCTGCCAAAATGTCTGATCACACCTGTGGCATTTCCGGCTCTGCTCTTCTCTCTTCCACAGTGACCTGTCTTCACTTCTTGTAATACCTCCCATGTTACTAAACCAAAAGATTAGAAAAATCTGCGGGTAGCCCACATGCACACCATATTCTACGTGCCCTCACGCCTGTTCTGAAATGTACATGGCCCATGGAAAAAAAGGAACCAAAAGTTGGTATGCTTGTCACCCCCTGGAATTTGTACCCAGATGGTCCCAAAACCAAAGTTGTCAATTTATGGGAGAGTTTTTCAAAATCTAGAAATATTGGACTGATCAAATAATTTTTTTAAATGCACTTTTTTTAGCAGTTCTAGTTTTGCTGAAAAACTTTTCAAAAAGTACAGAGAGTTCCCGTATATCCCCTCTCTCTGCTGTACACTGTTTCTTCTGTTATTAACATCTTGCATTTGTGTGGTACATTTGTTACAATTGATGAACCAAAATTGATACATTTTGGTTCATCAATTGTAACAAATGCTCGTAGTTTACATTAGGGTTTACTCTTTGTATTATACTGCCCTATGGGTTTTGACAAATGTTTGTGTCATGTAGCCACCATTACACTATCACACAGAATGATCTCCCTGCCCTTAAAATGTCCTGTATTTGACCTATTCATCCCTCTCCTATTTCCCCTGACCAAATCAATTTTATTGTGACTACCTATCTAAATAGCTTAGATGGGCCTTCAAAATGGTTTTATTTTATTTTTAGGTTTTTTGTTCTTTCCTTAGATTATGGATGTAGTCATGCCCACTGTAGAAAACCCACACAATACAAAAGTATACTAAATCAAAATATATAAGGCTACTGTAATGTGTGGAAACCCTGGTGGCATAGCGGTTAAGTGCTACAGCTGCTAATCAAAGGGTCAGCAGTTCCAATCTGCCAGGGGCTCCTTGGAAACTCCATGGGGCAGTTCTACTCTGTCCTATAGGGTTGCTGTGAGTTGGAATCGACTTGACGGCACTGGATTTGGGTTTACTATAATGTGTAACATCCTTTCTTTCACAGTGACCATCATTAACAGTTTAAGTGTCTGTACACATACACACACAGTCTCACACACACACACCCAGACACACTGCATTTGACTCCTAAACAAAAGTAGATTCATACTGAACAGGGTATCCTAGGAAAATTTCTAAATGAATATATGAGAGGATGGTCATTCATTCAACAAACATTTATTGAGGGGATGCTATGTGCCAAGCACTGTTCTAGAACTGGGAAATGCAGAGGTGGACCCTCTGCTCATGGAACTTACGTAAATAAGTTCTCAAGGGGAATAGACAGTCCATAAACACACAAACTAACAGATAAAGATAATTCTAGATGGTGGTGAGTGCTATGAAGAAAATGGAGGGTAACGGGAGAGTGGATGATAAGGGGTAGTATGAACTAGTTGCTCAGGGCAAGTGTCTGTGAGGAAGTGGAATTTGAGCTGAAACCTGAATAATGAGGAGGCAGTTAACTGGAAATCTGTGGCAACAGCAAATGCAATGGTGATATGGAGAAAGCTGGGCATCTTCCAGGGACAGCAGTCATTGCGTCTGCAGCTTCAGAAACATGGGAAACTAGGAAGAGTTGAGGTTGGAGGGTGGCAGGGCCAGATCACGTTGTGGCCTTTAGGCCGAGTCAGAAGGTACTCTTGCGGGGTGGAATTACAAATCAGTGAGGAAAAGGTGGACTATTCAGTAATAGTGGTATTGTGACAACTAGCTTTTCATATTGAAGAGAATTAAGATGTTTATGCCACATCATATACCAGACTAAATTCCAGGTGGGGAAAAAAATTTCCCGTAATCAAATTTAAAAGACCAGCAAAAATTGGGAGAGGGTACTTGCAACATATGTGTGGGAAAAAGAGCCAATACCCAAAATACATGAAGAATTCTTACTAAGCAATGAAATTAATAACCAAATGAGAAATGAGCAAAGGATATGAGCTAGCAATTCACAGATGAAAAAGTGAAAGGTTCATAAGCGTGAAAAGATGATCAGCGTTAGTAATCATCTGGGAAATGCAAATAACAAAATGAGGTATTATTTCACGGTCATCCAGACTAGCAAAAACTTCCAAGTCCTACAATGACAAGAGCTGATGGTCATCGTCTACTGTTCAGCTAGTGGGCATGGAAATTGTAAATTTAATTCAGAGAGCAGTTTCTGGTAAATCTGATAAAATGGATATGATCTTTGTCTATGACCCAGCAATGTCATTTCTAGTCTGGTGCCAGAGAGAAACTCTTGTATATAAGCAGATGGAGATGGATGTAAGGATTCTCAAGGCACATGTTTGTGGTACTGGAAAAACTGAAAAAAAAAAAAAAATCTAAATATTCAAATGTAAGGTAATTGATAAATAAAATATAGTATGGTTATTTACTGGGATACAATAATGTATGTTGTCATTCATTAGGTGCCATCAAGTCAGCTCAGACTCATAACTACCCTGTGTACAAAAGAACTAAACACTGCCTGGTCCCGTGCCATCTTTACAGTCATTGCTATGTTTGAAACCATTGTTGCAGCCACTGTGTCAGTCCATCTCATTGAGGGTCTGCTTTTTTCCTGACCCACTACCAAGCATTATGTATAGACGTTAAAAAGAATTTTAATATATTTACATACTTTTTTTTAGTTACAAAGAACATACAAAAGATTATGCTACATCAAAAAAAAAAAAAAAAAACAAACTCGTTGCTAAGTCAATTCCTACTCACAGTGACTCCATGTGTTACAGAGTAGAACTGCTCCATAGGGTTTCTTGATGGTAATCTTTACAGAAGAAGATCACCAAGCCTTTCATGACACCACTGGGTAGGCTTGAACCGCCAACCTTTAGGTTAGTTGGGTTCTTTTTTTTTTTTTTAATTTTTATTGTGCTTCAGGTTAAAGTTTTCAGAGCAAATTAGTTTCCCGTTCAGTATTTGTACATGAAGTGTTCCACAACATTGGTTGTATTCCCCACAGTGTATCGTAACTCTCCCCATTTGTGCCCTGGGTTCCCCATTTCCTTTGGTCCAGATATTCTACTCCTCCCTGCCTTCTCATCTTTGCTTCTAGACAAATGTTGCCCTTTTGATCTCGTATCATTGACTGTTCTAAGGAACATGTTCTGTTTGAGTTTTTTTATTTATATGATGGGCCATCTATTAATTGGCTGAAAGATGGTCTCCGGGAATGGCTTCAGCTCTTAGGACCATAGTCTTGGGGGTTCCTCTAGTCTCTGTCAGACCGGTAAGTCTGGTCTTTTTTATGAATTTCATTTTTTTTCTTTTTTTGTTCTACATTTTTCTCCTGCTCTTTTTGGGATCCTCTGTTGTAATCTCGGTCAGAGCGATAGGTAGTGGTAGCTGGGCACCATCTAGTTCTTCTGGTCTCGGGGTCATGTAGGCTGTGGTTCATGTGGCCCGCTAGTTCTTTGGACTAATTGCTCCCTTGAGCCTTTGGTTTTCTTCATTCTCCTTTGCTCTGGACGGGAAGAGACCAATAATTGTGTATTAGATGGCTGCTCGCAAGTTTTTAAGACCCCAGGTGCTACTCATCAAAGTAGGATGCAGAACATTGTCTTTATGAACTGTGTTGTGCCAGTTGATATAGATGTCCCCTGAGTCTATGGTCCTTCACCTTCGAGTCTAGAAACATTTGTCCTGTGAGGTGTTCGGTTACGACTAAGACATTTCCATGGCTGTGTCTTTGGTGTGCTCTATTGTCTATATTAATATATGTGCAGCACCTACATAGGTTTGTTGTTTTTGTACCCAAGATCAAATGCCACCTCTGCCTTATAATTAGTTTATCTTTTTGGAAGTTATCTCCAGGCCTTTTTTCTGAGGCACCTGTGGGTGAACTCAAACCTCCAACCTTCTGGTTAGCCGCCAAATGCATTAACCATTTCTACTACCCAAAGACTACTCAGTAAATAGAGACCTGTGAGATTTTCCTCCATTATAATCCTTAGACTAGGCATAGAATTAATGAAGTCCATTCATTTGTACTCTTGGTCCAGAAGAAATTTGTTGCTGAAGAATAACCCATGGTTCACACTTTTCATCCACTTATAACACAATTCAAATTTATAGTATTAGAAAATAGACCTCAGGAATTGCAAAGATAGAATTGCATCATCTTCTTTAGCAAAACCAAGCTAAGCTTGGAGCTGGCTTCTGTCTTTCCCTGTAGTTCATTTCCTTCCTCACAGTGGCCTGCCTTCCTTAAGTCATTTTGGGAATCTCCTTTATGTTTGAACTGTTGAGGTACTGCTCTTTTCTTCATGGCTTTATAATAGTTTAGGAATTTCAGATCCACTGGAGTACTTTCTCCCTGTGCTTAATCAAAGACACGTGGGCAGTCTTGTGAGGTGTCACTAATTTCAATCCTGAGTGCCACAAATCCCTAATAATAATATATTACACTTGTGTGAGGTCCTTCCCAATTCTTGAACTTAGGTTGAGCTTCCAGGTTTCTAATTAGGAGAAGTTTGAAACGTTATGGGCCTTCGGTTGTATTACTATACAACTTCTGTAGTATACGACTTCACGACTTATAAAGCACTTTTGTGTTCATTCACCTCATGTGATCTTTATGACTTTCTGACTACCCAGGGAAAAGGTATCCTCAGCCTCATTTTACAGATGAAGAAATTAAAACCCCGAAAGATTAAATGAATTGCCCAAGGTCACACAGTTAATGGTGACAAGATACCTTGACTCTGAGTTCTATGATCTTTCAGGCTGCCTAGACACACAGAGAAATGTTTATATTGTAAATGTATCCTGTAAACTGTAAGCTGCTTCAATTCTTTGGCAGTTGTGTGTGCTTTGGGTGAGGATTTCCAGAACTTGTTTTTTATTTAAAAAAGAAAAAGCCCAGAAACATCAAAAGGATAAAATTTTTAAAAGGGAAATTAGTGATTTTCTACTAACATGTCAAAATGCAAATTTTAGGTTAAAATTGAGTATATACAATTTGTTCTTAAAACAGTCTGTAATCATAAGTAAACTCAACTGAAGCTTTAATTACATGTATGTTTTGGCTTCACTTAATAGGAATTAAAAAAGTTCATTTTTTAATGCATTAATTATAGAGTCAAGGAAGAAAAATAAAACACATACCAAGGGAAAATATACAAATAAGATGCCATGGTACAAATGTCTTTAGAAATTCATTAGCTATTATCAGTTAAGCTCCAGTTAGAATGGTGTGACTAGAACCATGTGGGAAATAAGTTGACTGGGGAATTGAGAGTGAAAGAAAAGATATCTGCTTTTTATTAAAACCTGAAGTGTGTTATAAGTGGGTTGAGTTTCTACCCAGATGGCCCCCTCATACTGACATCTGCAGAACGTATATAAAACTGTGTTAAGGACTTATCTTCTACGGCTGCGTAGACACACGTAACTCACTTAAAAACCAAGATCTTTATCCTGGTTAATGCATGCTGAGAACGCATGTTGCTTCCCAGACCAGGGAAGATCCGCATTTCTTTCGAGCAGTGATACAAATCGATGGCTGAAGTGTAGATTCAAGATCATTGTAGTCCAATATTAAGTTTACAGTACAATTCATCTCTGGAGATGTAAAATGTAGGAAAAAAAATCTTCTTTTAAGTTAAGTATGAAATGTCATGTTCAAATAGGTTTTTTTATTTGATTGACATTTTTCTAATGTAAGTCATCCTATAGCATAGACTTAACAAAAGGAAATACAACTGGGAATGAAAGTAGTGTTCAGATGACTTCTAATGTACACATTCTTCTTCTTATTTTTAGTATTTTGCTCATCAATACCATTTTTATTTTGTCAAGGGTCCATGAATGCAAAAGTCTGCTTCTAGGCTCTCTATTTTATTCCATTGGCCTAGTTGTCATTCCTTGCACAGTTACCTCACTGTCTTAATTACAATAGTTTTATAATAAGTCTTAAAATAGCTAATAGACCAAGCCTGGTCACCTTGTTTTTCTTCAAGAGTCTCTGCAATTTTTTACCCTTTGCATTTTCATATACGTTTTAGCATCAGCTTGTACGAATTCTTTATTATCTATTTTAATGGATTTCCACATTTTACAAATTAGTAACAATTCATATCCTTCTTGTTAGACAACAGAAAGATCAGAGTTAACGGAACCAAAGAACCTATAGAGTTCAAATCGAACCAGTGGTTTGGAGCAGCAGTGAGAGCTCACCGCGGGAACGTTGTGGTGAGTATGGACTGTGTGTGTGGTGTGGCTTCAGAATTCCGTGTGCACTGGAATGTTCCAAAACTCATTTACGAAAAACCCTTACATGTAAGAGCACGTCAGACTTTCAAAGATAAGCTTACTGGCATTTTAAAAGAGAAATTTAGTGCTTAAAATCAAAGAATCTGTTTAAAGCTCTCAGAAATAAAACGTGTTTGATATTTTCAAACATTTGAAAAACATTTAAGAAAGAAAAATAAAAGATATATCCTAACAAGGTAAATATTTCATTGCTTAAGATTGATTTAAGGGACCGATTGAAATTTGACCAGAGAAATAGGACTACTAACGTTCCAAACCCAAACCAAAACCGTTGCCGTCAATTGCATTCCAACTCACAGCGATCCCAAAGGACAGAGTAGAACTGCCCCATAGGTTTCCAAGGCTGTAATCTTTACTGAAGCAGACTAAGCATCTTTCTCCCGCGGAGCAGCTGGTGGGTTTGAACTGCTGACCTTTCATTTAGCGGCCAAGTACTTAACCACTTCGCCATTAGAATTCTCAAAAAGTTAATCTACTGTAGCATCATTGATCCTTTTCAGAACTAAAGGAAAGGTTTTTTTTTTTTTAACTTAATGCATGAATCTCTGAGTTCATTAATACTTTCTAAGTAACAGTCTCACTCCCAAATGGATATCTCCCAGCTTTTAATTCTGTTCTCTTACTGTTCTGAGCAAGGAGACGTGTCTAAGTTGTTGAGAAATAAATTATTGTATTAAACTGACCTGGAAGCTTTCTTTTCTTTTTTAGTTTAGAAGCTTTTTTATTCCGTTAGTTTTAATTTCCTTAAACAATAAGGAAATAACTTTGGATTTTGGAATTTGTTTAAAGCTGTTTGAATTATGATTTAATAACAATAAATATATAAAGGAAATGCTTTGCTTTATTTGGCCTTGTGGTTAACCCTCTAAAGAGAATTTGACATAAAACAGGTAATATATAAAATATAGATAGCCCTCTTTAGTTACAAATCCACCATTTACAATATACTCCCTATAGTCGTGGATTTGCATTAATATAGTTTTCAGATTCCAAACTTAGTGAAAACTTTTTGTAATTCTTTAGTGTTGTATGACTTGTGTGAATTACCATTGAAGCTAATGCCATCTAATAACTGGGGTTAAAAATTCTTTTTGAGTGCTATATTGATTTTTTAAAGTTTCGAATATTTATCTGTAACATGTAATTGTTGCCCACTTAGTATTTGTAGGAACCCTCAAAACCATGGAACATAAAATCATACACCGTGCTCTCAATAAAAAATGGTTAGTATTTGACATACTGGCATTTCCTAAGTTATATAATAGGAAATAGGATAATGTAAAGTTTCTTTCAAGTTAAATTTGCTTCTTTGAGTGCTGAAACTTAGCATAACAAAGAATTAAATTCAACTCTCTGTGACATAACCATTAGAGCAGTAAAATGCTGCCTACGAAGTATCGTTTCGAATGCCCATGTATCATGTGTGTACATATTTGGTTTATGTCAAAGACAGGGCTTATAATTATTACTACATCAGTGTGAAACAGAACAGATATAAAAGGGATAAATTTTCTAGGCTGACAGTAGGCAACTACTGGAAAGAATTTTCATGAAATGGCCTTTGTTAAGAAGGAAGGTGAAGCCGTTCAGCAAAGTATGGAGCTATTGGGGCAAATGCTTTCACTGCCCAAATGGATACCTGTTTTCATATTAAAATCTTAGTTTAATAAAACAGATCACTTGTCAGTCCACTAAGAAGGCCCCAAGATAAGGGAACCTAGATGAGAGTTTTCAGATATTGGCCAAGACTTTGCAATACACAGGGAGACTGACTGTTCCATGTCTCAGAAGGCAAAACCAAGGAGCTTACACTGTACAAGAATGATTTACTTGAGAATGAGAGTTATCTTTCCTGAAAGTAGTTATATATTAGCCTAGATAATGAAGGATACATTTGAAATTATGAAAGAGCTTTAAAATTGGGATCTGTCCTCATTTAGTGTTTGACTAAATAAGGTAAAATATACAGAGCATTTGATCTAACAGAAGTCACAAAAAGAGCCTATGTATTGCCTCTCTCATTCCTAGCAAAATTGGCATTATTCCATTTTCCTGAGGAGGGTTTCAGGTTCGTCCTTTCAGGTATCATGCTCATGCTAGGATGTAGGCTTCTGAAGAAGTAACGGGAGCATTTCAAGGAAGCATCATTTTTTTCTTACTGTTGTTTAAGTTAATTTTTGTTGCTCAGATTGCTGATATTAGGCAAAATAATTCAGAAACAGTTCTCTCTTTTCACCACAATAGATTCCTAAAATAACATTATAAAGCAGAGGAATAATGCTCTAGAGGAAAGTTGGAAGGATTGAATGAGGCATCAAATAAGTTTCTGATATGAAAAATCACATATCATAAATGCAAAGACATACAAGTAACAATAATTTGGTATAGTAAAAATGTGGTATAATAAAATTATCTTTCAAATCCTATCTACAGGGCATACGTTAAACTTAATTAATTATATTTAATTCAACAGATATTTATTGAGCAAAATTTGAATGCAAACCACTATGTTAAATGTGTAGGTATTTAAACATATTCTGAAAGAGAGATTTTGGTGTGCCAGCAAGTGTCTGTATACTATGTAACATTATTTATACCACACTATATGTTTTTTTTTTTAATACATTAGCTGGAAACCCTGGTGGCATAGTGGTTAAGTGCTATGGCTGCTAACCAAAGAGTCAACAGTTCAGATCCACCAGCTGCTCCTTGGAAACCCTATGAGTCAGTTCCACTCTGTCCTGTAGGGTCTCTATGAGTCGGAATCAACTTGACGGCGCTGGGTTTGGTTTTTTTTTTTTTTTTTAATGTTAGCTCGAGTTTCTTGGGTTTTGTGTGTGTGTGTGTGTGTGTGTGCATTAGCTTGGAGCCCCCGTGGCACCGTGGTTAAGAGCCTGATTGCTAATCAAAAGGTCAGCAGTTCAAATCCTATTGCTGCTCCTTGATACTCTTATGGGGTAGCTCTACTCTGTCCTATAGGGTCACTATGAGTCAGAATTGGCTTGACCACAATGGGTTTGGTTATTTTGGTTTACATGGTAGCTGGGAATGTGTACACACACATTTCATTCCTAGCCCTTTGGTTTTTTGACTGCTGAGAATTAAGAAGGCATTTATGGAATAACTTAGATTAGCTCAACTCTTTCAAAAAAGGTTGTCTAAGGTACTTGGAATTTATCTCAGTAAATTTGTATATAACAAGCAGAGTGGTTCAATGTCATTAGTTTCCTCACAGCCAGTGTCTGAGGCTCTTTTAATGACTCTCTGATCATCTCTTATAAAATTGCTAAGACATGCATAGATGCTGTTTTTTACCTTCAGCTGTGCTATGAATAAAAACTATTACATAAAAAATAAAGTCAAGAACTCTGTGTTTAGGGGGTAGCATGTCCAAATGAAAGTCATTGTTTAAAAAGCCGTAAGATACACCTTCAGTGATAAATTCAGGGAGTCCACAAAACAGAGGCTTATAAATTTGTCTGCATCCTTTGATTTAAAAGGTTTTTTGTTTTTCCTTAATCAAAGCAAAGATTAGACAAAGAATGGAACTTCTCCTCATTTTAAGATATTGCACTGTTAAAGTGATATTTGTTTTTGTGGAGGCTCAACTTTTGAAAAAGAAAATAGGCATTCTTTGCTTTTAGGAAGTATTTTCTTTTGCCTGGTCACTTTTATTTAATTTAAAATCCTATGAGGAAAAACTCATTCCTTTGCATTTGTTGAATTTACTCTGATTTTACAGTGCATTAACAGTGCATTAAAAATCACCCTTGGAAGTTTCATTAACTCTGACTACCAGGGTACTCATTAGCATGCTGGAAGCTAATTCGTCTAATAATTTAACATAATTTGCCATAAATTTACATGCATTAATCATACAGTGGAATCCCTGGTGGCATAGCGGTTAAGAGCTACAGCTGCCAACCAAAAGGTCAGCAGTTCAAATCCACCAGGAGCTCCTTGGAAACCATATGGGGCAGTTCTACTCTGTCCTGTAGGGTCGCTATGAGTCCGAATTGACTCAACAGCAACTGGTTTTTGGTTTTTTAATGATACGGTAAATCCCCAGTTTATGAATGTCTGACTTACAGACGACTTGTACTTGCCCTCTAACGTTAGGTAAGTTTACCCTCACGTTGAAATGACTGAACCAACCCCTACTAGCAACAAATTCTTCACTGCGATCACCTTCACTTGCTGCACACGCAACTTTTAAATATTAAAAAGGCTTCGAGCCTTTTCTTCGGGGATTCGAACTGGAATTCGAATTCCAGTTCGAACCCTGGCTGAGAATTTGCATTTCTAACAAGTTTCCTGTGAGAATTTGCATTCCCACCCCAGATATACTGAGTCAGAATCTACATTTTAAGACGATCCCAGGTGATTCTTATGTATAACTTCCTGGGTACTTGTTAGAAAGGCAAAGTCTCAGCAGGAGTTCAAACCAGAAGGAACCAGTTTGCAGCCCTGCTTTACTTGCACTAAACCAAAAAAAAAACCCACCCACTATGATGGCTAGTCTCAAAATAATGAAAAATAACAAGTGTTAGTGAGGAAGTGGAGAGACTGGAACCCTTATATATTGCTGGTGGGAGTATAAAATGATGTAGTCACTGTGGAAAACAGTTTGGCAGCTACTCAAAAAGTTAAACATATGACCCAGTGATTCCATTCCTAGGTATATACCCCAAAGGCTTGAAAGCAGGGACTCAAACAGATCCTTGTGCACCAAAGTTCATGGTAGCTTTATTCACCATAACTAAAAGTAGGAAAAGCCCAAGAGTTCATCAACAGATGAATGGGTAAACAAAATGTGGTATACACATAATGGAATATTATTCAGCCGTAAAGGGATATGAAGTTCTAATACATGCTATGAACCTTAAAAACATGCTGAGTGAAATAAGTCAAATAGTGTATGACACCCCCCCTTATATGATGTATCTAGAAGAGGCAAACGCATCGAGGCAAGCTTATGAGTGGTTACCAGGGCTGAGAGGGAACAGGAGTGGGGAGTTATTGCTTATGGGGTACTGAGTTTCTGTTTGGGATGATGGTGATGAGAAACTGTGGCGATGGATAGTGGTGATGGCTGCGCAACACGGCGAACGTACTTAATGTCACTGAAATAATGGTTAAAATGGCAAACCTTATGTTAGCTGTATTTTACCACAATAAAAAACTATGTGTGTGTATATACACATATATATGTGTGTATATATATATATATATATATATATATATATATATATATATATATATATAACTGTCTTTTATGTTTTGTGTTTAATAGGCCTGTGCCCCTTTATATCACTGGAGAACTCTTAAGCCGACATCAGAAAAGGATCCGGTTGGCACTTGCTATGTAGCAATTCAGAATTTCAGCGCGTATGCTGAGTACTCTCCTTGTCGGAACAGTAAGTTGTTTCTATTTCTTGAAACTGAAATTTAACTCTAGAGCTTTTCTATTGCACACAGGAGTATAGTCAGGCTTAAAACACCATTGATAAATGACAGCATGGTATGGAAAAAGAGATGGGGGTAAAGGTTATTGACAGTCTTACAGAATGTCTTGGTGTGACACAAGGGCAAAGTCACAGAATTCGGCTGATCTTCTGTGTTTTAGAAAATCCTTTTTTTCAGATACTCTGCAGGGGAGTTTATTAGTTCCTTATTTTGGGCTTAACTCTCAGTTGCTACTCAAAGTTCATGCTCTGTGATCTAAAGAACGCTGACTGTCCGTTTATTAATTGCAGGCATAGTGTTAATTAGCTTCTTGGACCTGGGGTCACTTTCGACTTGAGCTTTCTGTGTAGCCTGTATTCTCAATGGCTGTTGCTTTCTTTGGCAGCTGGGTACTCCAGTTATCTGCATGAAACACTTTTCTTATCAAGGTGTTTAATCCCCATTTTTCAAAAAGTCTCTGTACACATAGAGTCCAAGTTTCATTTGGCATTTCTAGGAAACTTCCAGCAAAGTATCCTTTAAAGCAAGCCTGTGAGTGCTATCTTTGGGACACTGGCATTTAATCACTTCATCTTTGTGAAGTACCCAAAAACTTTGGGGTAAGGTTTTTTTTTTTTTTTTGATTTACCTAGAGTCCTTTTGTACACTCCTTGCATTTTCTCTGTGTAATACAGATGATTGGAATTTACTAGTGAGCAACCAATGGATTTTTATATTTATTTTAGATAATTCACAAGACCACATTGAGAAAAGATGTCTTTAGAAAGAACGTGCTAGTGACTGATTTCAGGCTACTGAATTTTTAAACTCAATCCCAAATTAATTTAATTCCTAAAACTATAAGTAAATTTTTCCCATTTAACATGAACATATTTAAAATTCAAGATTAATTTAGGCAAGATAATGGGGAACTACCAGAAATAGAACAATGATGATAAAGGATGAGTTAAAGGTATTAGGATGAGTTAAAGGTATCAGAGAGTTAACTAAGAGGCCACTGAGATTTAGAGTCCTAAAGGGCTGGAGTGGAACAGTTTAACTGGTGGTTTTTGGTTGAGATTTTGACAAGGAGAAGATTATGACTTTCTGTTTAAAAATACTGAAATAAATCAAACACTGTTTAACATTGTGACAAATGTCAGATGAATAGTCTGTGAAATAAAGATTTTATTTTACATAGCTTTAAAGTAGTTCTTTGTAGACAATGAAATTCAATTATTTATTCATTCAACGTGTGGATATTGAGCACATTGAAGACTAACTATTCAACGTTCAAGGAATAAAGTACAGAGCAGTAGAGAGCAAACTCCTATAATGAGGAACTTACATTCTAGGGCAGACTGACAACAAACAAGCAAAGAAATAGATTCATAATATAATGTCAGGTACAAAAATAACAATATAGCAAGGCAAGAGAGTAAAGACTGACGTGGACCTGGGTGGAGAGGAGCTTTTTAGACAGAGTGATGGGGGGACTTCTTTTAGGAAAAGGCTATTGGAGAAGAGACCTGAATGGGGCAGAGCAGGGGATGGAGCTTCCCAGGCAGGCAACAGCCAACAAAAGGCTTACTTACATCATGTTCCATTCAAGATGCGGTGTTCCTGGGTTAGGTAAGACATTAGTATTATTATGCTAAAGATAAAAGTAAAGCAGAGGGCGGAGCCAAGATGGCGGACTAGGCAGACGCTACCTCGGATCCCTCTTACAACAAAGACATGGAAAAACAAGTGAATTGAACACATACATAACAATCTACGAACCCTGAACAACAAACACAGATTTAGAGACGGAGAACGAACTAATACGGGGAAGCAGCGATTGTTTCCAGAGCCTGGAGCCAGCGTACCAGTCAGGTACGGCACAAGCACAGAGAGCGGCTCCACCCTCCTGAACTAACCCCGGGAGGGGGACCAGCCGGTTCTACGGGCGGCGTGGGACGCAGCCGGTAGGAGAAGTCCCTGGGAGGCAGTGACTGGTCTTGGAGCAGAAAGAGCAGCGTCCGAGCTGGGGAACCGTCCTGCAGGGATTTGGACTGGACGCAGCGGATTTTCTGGAAAAACTAGTTTCCCAGTGATGGCTCGGAGACAACAATCCATATCAAACCACTTAAAGAAGCAGACCATGACAGCTTCTCCAACCCCCCAAACAAAAGAATCAAAATCTTTCCCAAATGAAGATACAATCTTGGAATTATCAGATACAGAATATAAAAAACTAATTTACAGAATGCTTCAAGACATCACAAATGAAATAAGGCAAACTGCAGAAAAAGCCAAGGAACACACTGATAAAACTGTTGAAGAACTCAAAAAGATTATTCAAGAACATACTGGAAAAATTAATAAGTTGCAAGAATCCATAGAGAGACAGCATGTAGAAATCCAAAAGATTAACAATAAAATAATAGAATTAGACAACGCACTAGGAAGTCAGAGGAGCAGACTCGAGCAATTAGAATGCAGACTGGGACATCTGGAGGACCAGGGAATCGACACCAACATAGCTGAAAAAAAATCAGATAAAAGAATTTAAAAAAATGAAGAAACCCTAAGAATTATGTGGGACTCTATCAAGAAGGATAACCTGCGGGTGATTGGAGTCCCAGAACAGGGAGGGGGGACAGAAAACACAGAGAAAATAGTTGAAGAACTCCTGACACAAAACTTCCCTGACATCATGAAAGACGAAAGGATATCTATCCAAGATGCTCATCAAACCCCATTTAAGATTGATACAAAAAGAAAAACACCAAGACATATTATCATCAAACTCACCAAAACCAAAGATAAACAGAAAATTTTAAAAGCAGCCAGGGAGAAAAGAAAGGTTTCCTTCAAGGGAGAATCAGTAAGAATATGTTCTGACTACTCAGCAGAAACCATGCAGGCAAGAAGGGAATGGGACGACATATACAGAACACTGAAGGAGAAAAACTGCCAGCCAAGGATCATATATCCAGCAAAACTCTCTCTGAAATATGAAGGCGAAATTAAGATATTTACAGACAAACACAAGTTTAGAGAATTTGCAAAAACCAAACCAAAGCTACAAGAAATACTAAAGGATATTGTTTGGTCAGAGAACCAATAATATCAGATATCAGCACAACACAAGGTCACAAAACAGAACGTCCTGATATCAACTCAAATAGGGAAATCACAAAAACAAATTAAGATTAATTAAAAAAAAAAAATACACATGACAGGGAATCATGGAAGTCAATAGGTAAAAGATCACAATAATCAAAAAGAGGGACTAAATACAGGAGGCATTGAACTGCCATATGGAGAGTGATACAAGGCGATATAGAACAATACAAGTTAGGTTTTTACTTAGAAAAATAGGGGTAAACAATAAGGTAACCACAAAAAGGTATAACAACTGTATAACTCAAGATAAAAACCAAGAAAAATGTAACGACTCAACTAACATAAAGTCAAGCACTATGAAAATGAGGATCTCACAATTTACTAAGAAAAACGCCTCAGCACAAAAAAGTATGTGGAAAAATGAAATTGTCAACAACACACATAAAAAGGCATCAAAATGACAACACTAAAAACTTATTTATCTATAATGACCCTGAATGTAAATGGACTAAATGCACCAATAAAGAGACAGAGAGTCACAGACTGGATAAAGAAACACGATCCATCTATATGCTGCCTACAAGAGACACACCTTAGACTTAGAGACACAAACAAACTAAAACTCAAAGGATGGAAAAAAGTATATCAAGCAAACAATAAGCAAAAAAGAAGAGGAGTAGCAATATTAATTTCTGACAAAATAGACTTTAGACTTAAATCCACCACAAAGGATAAAGAAGGACACTATATAATGATAAAAGGGACAATTGATCAGGAAGACATAACCATATTAAATATTTATGCACCCAATGACAGGGCTGCAAGATACATAAATCAAATTTTAACAGAATTGAAAAGCGAGATAGATACCTCCACAATTATAGTAGGAGACTTCAACACACCACTTTCGGAGAAGGACAGGACATCCAGTAAGAAGCTCAACAGAGACACGGAAGATCTAATTACAACAATCAACCAACTTGACCTCATTGACTTATACAGAACTCTCCACCCAACTGCTGCAAAATATACTTTTTTTTCTAGTGCACATGGAACATTCTCTAGAATAGACCACATATTAGGTCATAAAACAAACCTTTGCAGAGTCCAAAACACCGAAATATTACAAAGCATCTTCTCAGACCACAAGGCAATAAAACTAGAGATCAATAACAGAAAAACTAGGGAAAAGAAATCAAATACTTGGAAAATGAACAACACCCTTCTGAAAAAAGACTGGGTTATAGAAGACATTAAGGAGGGAATAAGGAAATTCATAGAAAGCAATGAGAATGAAAATACTTCCGATCAAAACCTCTGGGACACAGCAAAAGCAGTGCTCAGAGGCCAATTTATATCAATAAATGCACACATACAAAAAGAAGAAAGAGCCAAAATCAGAGAACTGTCCCTACAACTTGAACAAATAGAAAGTGAGCAACAAAAGAATCCATCAGGCACCAGAAGAAAACAAATAATAAAAATTAGAGCTGAACTAAATGAATTAGAGAACAGAAAAACAATTGAAAGAATTAACAAAGCCAAAAGCTGGTTCTTTGAAAAAATTAACAAAATTGATAAACCATTGGCTAGACTGACTAAAGAAATACAGGAAAGGAAACAAATAACCCGAATAAGAAACGAGAAGGACCACATCACAACAGAACCAAATGAAATTAAAAGAATCATTTCAGATTATTATGAAAAATTGTACTCTAACAAATTTTACAAACCTAGAAGAAATGGATGAATTCCTGGAAAAACACTACCTACCTAAACTAACACATTCAGAAGTAGAACAACTAAATAGACCCATAACAAAAAAAGAGATTGAAACGGTAATCAAAAAACTCCCAACAAAAAAAAGCCCTGGCCCGGACGGCTTCACTGCAGAGTTCTACCAAACTTTCAGAGAAGAGTTAACACCACTACTACTAAAGGTATTCCAAAGCATAGAAAATGACGGAATACTACCCAACTCATTCTATGAAGCCACCATCTCCCTGATACCAAAACCTGGTCAAGACATTACAAAAAAAGAAAATTATAGACCTATATCCCTCATGAACATAGATGCAAAAATCCTCAACAAAATTCTAGCCAATAGAATCCAACAACACATCAAAAAAATAATTCACCCTGATCAAGTGGGATTTATACCAGGTATGCAAGGCTGGTTTAATATCAGAAAAACCATTAATGTAATCCATCACATAAATAAAACAAAAGACAAAAACCACATGATCTTATCAATTGATGCAGAAAAGGCATTTGACAAAGTCCAACACCCATTTACGATAAAAACTCTTACCAAAATAGGAATTGAAGGAAAATTCCTCAACATAATAAAGGGCATCTATGCAAAGCCAACAGCCAATATCACTCTAAATGGAGAGAACCTGAAAGCATTTCCCTTGAGAACGGGAACCAGACAAGGATGCCCTTTATCACCGCTCTTATTCAACATCGTGTTGGAAGTCTTAGCCAGGGCAATTAGGCTAGACAAAGAAATAAAAGGTATCCGGATTGGCAAGGAAGAAGTAAAGTTATCACTATTTGCAGATGACATGATTATATACACAGAAAACCCTAAGGAATCCTCCAGAAAACTACTGAAACTAATAGAAGAGTTTGGCAGAGTCTCAGGTTATAAAATAAACATACAAAAATCACTTGGATTCCTCTACATCAACAAAAAGAACACCGAAGAGGAAATAACCAAATCAATAACATTCACAGTAGCCCCCAAGAAGATAAGATACTTAGGAATAAATCTTACCAAGGATGTAAAAGACCTATACAAAGAAAACTACAAAGCTCTACTACAAGAAATTCAAAAGGACATACTTAAGTGGAAAAACATACCCTGCTCATGGATAGGAAGACTTATCATAGTAAAAATGTCTATTCTACCAAAAGCCATCTATACATTTAATGCACTTCCGATCCAAATTCCAATGTCATATTTTAAGGGGATAGAGGAACAAATCACCAATTTCATATGGAAGGGAAAGAACCCCCGGATAAGCAAAGCACTACTGAAAAAGAAGAAGAAAGTGGGAGGCCTCACCTTACCCGACTTCAGAACCTATTATACAGCCACAGTAGTCAAAACAGCCTGGTATTGGTACAACAACAGACACATAGACCAATGGAACAGAATTGAGAACCCAGACATAGATCCATCCACGTATGAGCAGCTGATATTTGACAAAGGACCAGTGTCAATTAACTGGGGAAAAGATAGCCTTTTTAACAAATGGTGCTGGCATAACTGGATATCCATTTGCAAAAGAATGAAACAGGACCCATACCTCACACCAAGCACAAAAACTAACTCCAAGTGGATCAAAGACCTAAACATAAAGACTAAAATGATAAAGATCATGGAAGAAAAAATCGGGACAACCCTAGGAGCCCTAATACAAGGTATAAACAGAATACAAAACATTACCAAAAATGATGAAGAGAAACCCGATAACTGGGAGCTCCTAAAAATCAAACACCTATGCTCATCTAAAGACTTCTCCAAAAGAGTAAAAAGACCACCTACAGACTGGAAAAGAATTTTCAGCTATGACATCTCCGACCAGCGCCTTATCTCTAAAATCTACATGATTCTGTCAAAAGTCAACCACAAAAAGACAAACAATCCAATCAAGAAGTGGGCAAAGGATATGACCACACATTTCACTAAAGAAGATATTTAGGCAGCCAACAGATACATGAGAAAATGCTCTCGATCATTAGCCATTAGAGAAATGCAAATTAAAACTATGATGAGATTCCATCTCACACCAGCAAGGCTGGCATTAATCCAAAAAACACAAAATAATAAATGTTGGAGAGGCTGCGGAGAGATTGGAACTCTCATACACTGCTGGTGGGAATGTAAAATGGTACAACCACTTTGGAAATCTATCTGGCGTTATCTTAAACAGTTAGAAATAGAACTACCATACAACCCAGAAATCCCACTCCTAGGAATATACCCTAGAGATACAAGAGCCTTCATACAAACAGATATATGCACACCCATGTTTATTGCAGCTCTGTTTACAATAGCAAAAAGTTGGAAGCAACCAAGGTGTCCATCAACGGACGAATGGGTAAATAAATTGTGGTATATTCACACAATGGAATACTACGCATCAATAAAGAACAGTGACGAATCTCTGAAACATTTCATAACATGGAGGAACCTGGAAGGCATTATGCTGAGCGAAATGAGTCACAGGCAAAAGGACAAATATTGTATAAGACCACTATTATAAGATCTTGAGTAATAGTAAACCTGAGAAGAACACATACTTTTGTGGTTACGAGGGGGAGAGGGAGGGAGGGTGGGAGAGGGTTTTTTATTGATTAATCAGTAGACAAGAACTGCTTTAGATGAAGGGAAAGACAACACTCAATACATGGAAGGTCAGCTCAATTGGACTGGACCAAAAGCAAAGAAGTTTCCGGGATAAAATGAATGCTTCAGAGGTCAGCGGAGCAAGCGCGGGGGTCTGGGGAACATGATTTGCGGGGACTTCTAAGTCAATTGGCAAAATAATTCTATTATGAAAACATTCTGCATCCCACTTTGAAATGTGGCGTCTGGGGTCTTAAATGCTAACAAGCGGCCATCTAAGATGCATCAATTGGTCTCAACCCACCTGGAGCAAAGGAAAATGAAGAACACCAAGGTCACATGACAGCTAAGAGCCCAAGAGACAGAAAGGGCCACATGAACCAGAGACCTACATCATCCTGAGACCAGAAGAACTAGTTGGTGCCCGGTCACAATCGATGACTGCCCTGACAGGGAGCACAGCAGAGGACCCCTGAGGGAGCAGGAGATCAGTGGGATGCAGACCCCAAATTCTCATAAAAAGACCAAACTTAATGGTCTGACTGAGACTGGAGGAATCCCGGCGGCCATGCTCCCCAGACCTTCAGTTGACACAGGACAGGAACCATCCCCGAAGACAACTCATCAGAAATGAAAGGGACTGGTCAGCGGGTGGGAGAGAGACGCTGATGAAGAGTGAGCTAATGATATCAGGTGGACACTTGAGATTGTGTTGGCAACTCTTGTCTGGAGGGGGGATGGGAGGATAGAGAGAGAGGGAAGCCGGCAAAATTGTCAAGAAAGGAGAGACCGAAAGGGCTGACTCAAGAGGGGGAGAGCAAGTGGGAGTAGGGAGTGAGATGTATGTAAACTTATATGTGACAGACTGATTGGATTTGTAAACGTTCACTTGAAGCTTAATAAAAGTTATTAAAAAAAAAAAGTAAAGCAGAGAAATAACCAATAAAATCCTAGATTTACTCAGAAAATTAATGGCAGAGCTGAGATTCAATACTCGTTTTGTTTCATCCACTTACATGCCTATCCACACCGTGTTTCTCAGAATTTGGTAAAGATGCTTCTCCATAACAATAAACTCTTGTGACAAAAAAAAAAAAAAAAAAAGCTTATCCTTCACATGCTTTCTGCCTTGATTGTATATCATGTTCTCCCAACTAACATCTAGTACGATAGTTTATAAAACTTGCCACTGCTTCTTGTTCTCCCTTTTTGCCTGATGGCCTGTGTGATTTGAGAGCTTAGATTAAGAGTAGCTTACAGAATCTAGACTAGTAGCAAAAGCTGCAGTGTGAGTTTGAACCATTATCTAAAAAATATAAATTATGGTATGCTCACATCTTGAGTTTGCAGTGGGCATATTCTGATGCCAGTTTCTTCATTCTTTATTTTTCTAAATAAAAGAAGAGCTTGACCCAGGAAAAATGGAGCTTCTGTTGAGCTGCAGAATAGCTAAATACATTGCCAAGTACTCTTTCAACTCTACTGAACAACTAAGTTTTCACACACTTATAGTCTCTCTTACTACCAGTACTTTTCCCTCCTCAGCTCATCCAAGGAGCAGACTTCCTGTCGTGGCTAATAAGGAGTTCACAGTTCATTAACACAAAGCCAGCTTGTTCTTGAGCATATGGTCAATATCACAGGGCAGGAACATCAGCGATATTATTTTCAAAAGAGAATCTAAAGAAGCCCCTCATGGTAACATCATACCACAAAACCCCTGAATTGCTGATACTGTGAGCAGTATAGAAGTTAATCTGTTCACTCATATTAATGACATGCATGTAGCTCTGTGAGCATTCATAATTCAGGTGGCAGATGGTTCACACACAACCTTCCATTCTACTCTGGAAACCAACAATCAGTAGTGAGAGATCAGCGTGATTCCTGGTGTCCCCAAGCTCTCTCTAGGACGTAACTAAAGTTGACAGATGTGCTGAAGTTCCAGGAAGAAAGATTTCTTCAGTTCTCATTAACTATAATTCAAAGAGAAAAAATTACTTTGAGAAAGAAAGAACCTCATGCTTTATTATAATTGCCACTTAACATACACGCTTGAAGGTGGTTACTTTCTCAAGGAATTTTATGAAAAAGTTAGTATTTTCTGGTGATTTTTCAGTTTCCCGTTGCAAAGCAAAATAATGTCAAAGAATGGCCACATTCTTCCCTTTTGAATAATTTACCATATTAAAAATAAAAAGACCGAGTTGATTAAAAAGAATTTTAAAAAGACTTGTGCATTTGAAAAAATTTAATTCTCCAGGTTACACATATATGTTTCCATGGTAATATGTCATGTGTTCTTATATATTTCTGTGTGCATATGAATATTTATACACATGAACTTCTAGAAGACTGACAACTAGACGTTTGAGGCTATGGAGATGAGCTTTTAGGGAATTTTATAGAATGCATAACTAGAAACCACAAAACATGGCTATAAATAAGGAACGAATTTTGTTACAATACAACACATGAAGTAGGAAAGTATTTTAAGAAATAAAGGGGACATCTGGAAAGAATGGATGATGACAGTGCTAAAACTAGCTAAGTACTACGAGAAGGAAAGAAGGAACAGAAGGCATTTTGGGAAGGCCAGCTCCGTTTCAAAAAGCTTCTGGTACAAGCACACGCCTAGACTATAATTTGTTTCTGTGGCGATGGACGTTTCCTTTCCTGCCCCCCGTTTCAGTGTCCATGCAGGAATATCCTTGATAAGAAAGGAGCGATCATTTATATGTTCCAATCTCACTACATAATAAGTCAGGTTTCCTCTATTAACCACATTTTCTTTATAATTTAAGCACTTCAGAAGTTGCAGTAACTCTTTTAAAATGAAGGTTACACGTAGTAAATACCTGATCCTAATGCCCTAAAGAATCTTTATTACAACAGCCTTAGAATATACATGAGGGTCTCTCGGTAGTTCAAAACTCGGTACGGTAAGGTCCTATTGGACATTCAGTTAGTGAATTACACTGGAATGAATTCAAAATGAACCATTACTGAGGAATTTTCTCTTTTTTGGACACTGGCATTGCAGTGTCCTTGTGAGATTAATTGTGACAGGACATGCAATTTCCGTGTTTATCTAACTTATGATAATAGAGTACCATATTTTTATGGAAATAATGCACGCATTTTTTTTTTTTTTTTTTTTTGCCAACTGCACAACTCCCTCACACATTAATTTCCTAGGAGTGCTAGGCACGTTATATGTGTGGGTGTATTATTTATGTGGATGCATTATTTGTGGAAAAAATAGTGATTAAAAATGAATTTCCTGTTAACCAACGACTAGTTTCGGTCAACAGGAGAAAGACTTAGTGATCTGCTCCCATAAAGATGACAGCCTAGGAAACCCTGTGGAGCCATTCTGCTGTGTCACATGGGGTTGCTATGAGTTGGAATCGACTCAATGGCACCCAACAACAACAGTTGGGATCAAGTTGGTTTTCACTCATTGGCGACCCCACGTGTGTCAGAGTAGAACTGTGCTCTTTAGGGTCTTCAGTGGTTGATTTTCCAGAAGTAGATCACCAGGCCTTTTTTCCAAGGTGCCTCTGGGTGGGCTCTAATTTCCGACCTTTCGGTTAGCAGCTGAGTATGTTACCCATTTGCACCAGCCAGGGACTCTAACTTCCTAATAAGGCTTATAAAATTGAAACCCTCATCTATCTACTAGAAAGTATCCAGACAGGTGATCACATTTAGCTCTTTCTTTCTCAAGGCATTCCTGTTGGGAAGGACATATCTGCCTTCATTCAGAGAGAACAGGCAAAGCGTAGGCACATTGCTGCACTTGGAGAACTTGGAATATAGTTGAAAGATGGAGATTTTATTTCTTCAAACAAACATGACTTGTAAAGCCCAATATAATAACTCCAAGGGGCATTATTCCTATTGAACTTACTGTAGCATCACATCTACAGGACAAGAAAATAGATTTTAAAATGTTTAATAAATTATTGGGAATGTATTTTGAAGATCAGTATAAAATATATTCATCATATGAATTTTAGAAGCCTATAGAGGCACTGGGTTTGTGTGTGTGTGTGTGTGTGTGTAGCGACAACGGGAATATCCTGAATTGGTTATTAAAATGTATCCTGGGAATAATAACACTATAACATTTATGTATTTTTATCATTGTAGGCAATGCCGATCCTGAAGGCCAGGGTTACTGCCAAGCAGGATTTAGTTTGGATTTTTATAAGGTGATTTTTCTTTGTCTTGTAGCTTTTATGTAATCTTTATTTTATCTGTTTGATTTTTTTCACCCTCCCCCTCTCACTTCTACCCCCCACCCTCCCACAAAGAATAACAACAACAAAAAAGAAACTTTAAGTACATATCTAGCCTGTTTTGGCAACTTTTCATTAATTTCTTTTCTGTTTGCACTTTATTAAAGGAACACATACTAATATATGCATACGGTAACCTATTCAATAGTGCAGGAATACATATGATGAAAAGCATGCATTTTTCTTCCAGCCCCTCATTCGTAAATGAAACCCTTAAGAAAAGCTCACTAAAGAAATGTGTCTCTAAAAAAGATCACAAGAATTTATAAATTGTTTTGTCTCTTACCCCAAATCGAATCAATATTACTATGAAAATTCACAAATCCTTTCACAAAATTAAAAAGAGAGGTGCCTCTTAAAAATATCGGGGGAGAGATTCATCAGCATATGAACTAAAATATTTCATCAACATATGAGCTGTTTACTCTCTATCCTTGTCTGTTCTTCCCCCCTTCCCCCACTAAAAAAAAATTAAAGACGCTGGGTATGGAAAGTGGGGCTGTAAGTGGGAGAGAAAATGTTTATGTCTGCAAGTCTGGAGTTTTTGTTCTCTCTCCTGGGAAGGGGGTGGGTTGCATATGTATGAAAAAAAAAAAAAAAGGCATTACTGTGGCCTTGAGATAAATTGGAACCGAATTTTCTTTTATTGCAAAAGCTCAAAAGACCAACCATGTCTGCTAAATTGCACAGCATTAAACATGTAGATGTTTTGTTTACCGGAGGCAGTGCCAAAAAACTGAATTTATATATTCTCAAAGGGGAGAATACAACTTCCCTAAATTGAGTCAAATTAAAGTTATTTAACATGATAACACACTAAAGAACTAAAAGCAGAAAAGGAAAGAACATAATTAACCTGTATAACGGATTACAGGAGCCTCTTTTTAAAAATTGTTTTTATTTTTAGGCATAACAAATTGTTAGAGAAATGCTTATTAACAATAATATATCACCCTTTAAAATTGTTTTTCCCCCCAGTTATTGTTGTTGTCTTTGTTTCGTAGAATGGAGATCTTATAGTAGGAGGACCTGGCAGTTTTTACTGGCAAGGTATGTTCTGTTAGCAGAGAAGAAGTGCCATGTGGGTTGTTACTAACACGGAGATGAAGCAGAAGCATCGCCAAATATTAACTTTTTATGACTTTCATTTTGTATCCATATTTACAGTTTCTCAAATGAATGAAGCATTGTTTCAGTTTGTATTTTATTATGTAAATGATCTTTTCAAATACCGTTGAAAGTTCACAAGTCATTTATCCACCAAGTGTTTATGAAGGATATGGCAGGCTTTGTGCTCCATGCTGGGAATTAAAAAAAAAAGTGAGTAAAAGCAGGCTTTATTCCTACCTTCACAGAGGTTGGTATCTGGTATACAGACATTCACTGAATATTCATACTTGTACATGAGAAACTCCAACCATGATACAGACTATGAAGGAAAGGTTTATCATGATGGGGCCATGAGGGTATAGACAAGGCTTCTCCAGGTGGCTCCCTACAGGTGTGTGCTTTACGCATTGAACATTGGCTCAGGTGGAGCTGAAGCACAACCTGTGCTCTGCTTACAGAGCCAGGAGCCCAATGCAGGACAGCATCTGTCCAGAGAGAGTGGCTTTTTCTATTTTAGCAAGCAGGCCTAAGCTCAAGTAGTTGGGAAGCAAGCAACCCTGAGCTGAGATCTGAACCAAACCCTAAGTAAGAGTTAAGTAGGCAAAGAGGGGAGGGACCATGTGCAGATATTCCTTGGAATAAGCAATGCAGTGAGGGTGAGAATGGAGGAAGGCAGTGTGCCCAAAGTCGAGAGTACAAGGGAAGCCTGGAGCAGCCTGACCGGCTGTGCGGGCTGGCGGACCAAGGGGTAACCGGTTTTGTCTTTATCCTACAAGCAACGGAAAAGTGTTAGTGGATTTTAAGAGTTTAAAAGGATGGTTTTTGCTTTTTTTTTAACAATTAGTTTTTTTGTCCCAACAATAATGGGAAACCATTGGAGAATTTTATGCATGAGGTTCTGTGATTAATTTTGTGCTTTGCAAAGAGTACTCAGGTTGAAATATGGAAAACGGATTGGAAGCTAGCCCTATCAGTGACCTAGTTATAAAGTTATTATAAGTTTTATAAACTAGTTATAAGTGCATAAGGTAAACTAGTTTGGGGTCAAGTTAAGGTGTTTGCTTCTTAGAGTGGTGATGTGCAAATTGAAAAGAAGAGACATTTGAGAGATACTTGAGAGAGGAAATAAACTGCCTACACGATGGGTTAGATATGGGAGTGAGTGAAGGGAGGATGTCAAGGGTGTTTTTCTGACGTTAGCAACTAGATAGATATAGGTGGGTGCTACTCCAGAGCTACAGAGCACTGGAAGAAAACCAGGCTTAGAGCAGGGTGGAGAGGGAAGATTGTGAGCTTGCCTTTGGATATGTTAAGTTTAGAAATATTGAGATATCCAAGAGTTTTCATGTAAGTCTTTAAATGTATGGGCTTAAGCTTATAGAAGATATCTAGGCTGAAATACATATTTGCATCACTTACATATTGGTTATAACTAAAGTCATGGGTGTGGTTGGGATGCCTGAAGAGAGAATACAGGAAACACAGACTGAGTTTTGGCTATAAATTTTAGGATAGAGTAGAGTCTGAGAGAGATGAATGGTTGAAGGAGGATGAATTTTTTTTTTTTTTAATGAAAGAGACCTTATCAAGGCAATGGGACAGACCCAGGAGAGGTGGATTCATGATCACAATTTACTTGAGAGCACAGTTCAGTTTAATTAAAAGATGTGTAATTATTAACATCAAATAATTAATATTTCAGTCTTTAAAATTTATTTTACAAACAGAAAAAAATACATTTTAAGCAGCAGATGGTGATAAAATAAAAATGAGTTTTATATTAAAAAAGATTTTCTTCTAATTCACTTGATTAATTTCACGTAATTCTCTCCTTTCCTTAAACTGAAAAACTATCAGATACAGATGATTTGCTGAAAATTAGCCATAGCAAGTATGTATAGAAGCATTTGTCTAAGATAAACTATAATTTTATTTCAGGCTAATTATTATTGTGTTTATAGAAGCAGCTAAAGGAAATAAGCAAATCAAGTAGGGAACAGGGTAGTATTTTGCTTTAATCCAGGGCTGAATACCAGAGAAAATTGGCAAATTCTACAGACGTTGCTCAGAAATTCATGTCAAGTAACACTGCTTTAGTAATGAAGCTATCATTTCAGGCATAGTCACTTGGAATATTTATGACTTGCTTTGCCAGTATGATTCTTTTTTGGACTTCAAATAGAAAGAATGTGGGATTATGTGGGAATATCCCACGAATAACTTGACTTTAAAATTAATATAGATGTTAATCTAGAAGGACTTTTAAAAGTATTTCTCCAATTTTTCTCCCACAGAGCATGAGATCACACTTTTTCTTTAGATGTCCATGTTGAGTATGGGAATGCTTATAAATTGTGAAGCAAAGTTGCTGGTCATCTTTTAGATACAGGCAGTCCCCAGGTTACAAAGGTCTAACTTACATACAGCCTGTAGTTACGAACCAACCCCTGTAAAGCCTATTATATTAAAATTTCAAGGTACATACACAATGGTTTGTAATAAAAAATGGGTGGTCCTTTGCAACACACATTGAAACATTACTATCACTGTATTATTACGTTAAAGATGTTTTAATATATCTGAAAGTGTTTCTTTAATGTTTTCTACGCATAGAAAGGTACACTGTATATATATAGTAAGAAAACATTTGACTAAGTGATGTTAAATATGAACCGTACCTAACTTCCATACAAATTTGGCTTAAAGTCAGATTCAGGAAGAGAACTCGTTTGTACTCTGGGAACTGCCTATACTTGCCGACCCCATACAATTATATTCCAAGATTTCTGATAGTGACTTTATTTGGGAGAAATTAACCTAAATTCTTATCATATCCATGCTGGTGGCCATCAATTCTTTTTTTGTTGAAATTCTGGATCTCACTGGACCTTGCTGCTTTCCTTTGTCATAATTTCACATCCCATGTATTGGGTGGGTATACATTGTAGCATAAAGTAAATGGTTCAAAGATACTATAATTCCTTCCTTTAATTTAGTTACTATGTTTTATAATCTGTTAATCAAGTGAGTGCCTTGGATTTTGTACAACGTTTGTACTTTGTGGGAACACAAGAAAGCCTTACTAGACTGCCAATGGAGACCTTAGTTCTAACACCGAATATCGTACTTGCCAACCATGAACCTTAGATAATGCGCTCATGCTCTTTCGGCCTCACTTTCCCCACCTGTAAAATGCTGTACTTTGGCTAGATGATCTCTAAGGTTCCTTCTAGCTAAATTATTCCAGAATAAAAATTTAATCACTGAACTTTTGCCTGCAAGTGTGTTCACCGTTAGTTACTTTTATCATTTGAAGACGGAGGGAGTATGGTGAAGGCAGCAAAGATAGATAAAATTTTTTTTTTAATAACTTTTATTAAGCTTCAAGTGAACGTTTACAAATCCCTTCAGTCTGTCACATATAAGTTTACATACATCTCACTCCCTACTCCCACTTACTCTCCCCATCTTGAGTCAGCCCTTTCAGTCTCTCCTTTCTTGACAATTTTGCCTGCTTCCCTCTCTCTCTATCCTCCCATCCCCTCTCCAGACAAGAGTTGCCAACACAATTTCAAGTGTCCACCTGATATCATTAGCTCACTCTTCATCAGCGTCTCTCTCCCACCTGCTAACCAGTCCCTTTCATTTCTGATGAGTTGTCTTCGGGGATGGTTCCTGTCCTGTGTCAACAGAAGGTCTGGAGAGCATGGCCGCCGGGATTCCTCCAGTCTCAGTCAGACCATTAAGTTTGGTCTTTTTATGAGAATTTGGGGTCTGCATCCCACTGATATCCTGCTCCCTCAGGGGTCCTCTGCTGTGCTCCCTGTCAGGGCAGTCATCGATTGTGTCCGGGCACCAACTAGTTCTTCTGGTCTCAGGATGATGTAGGTCTCTGGTTCATGTGGCCCTTTCTGTCTCTTGGGCTCTTAGTTGTCGTGTGGGCTTGGTGTTCTTCATTTTCCTTTGCTCCAGGTGGGTTGAGACCAATTGATGCATCTTAGATGGCCGCTTGTTAGCATTTAAGACCCCAGACGCCACATTTCAAAGTGGGATGCAGAATGATTTCATAATAGAATTATTTTGCCAATTGACTTAGAAGTCCCCGCAAACCATGTTCCCCAGACCCCCGCGCTTGCTCCGCTGACCTTTGAAGCATTCATTTTATCCTGGAAACTTCTTTGCTTTTGGTCCAGTCCAATTGAGCTGACCTTCCATGTATTGAGTGTTGTCTTTCCCTTCACCTAAAGCAGTTCTTATCTACTGATTAATCAATAAAAAACCCTCTCCCACCCTCCCTCCCTCCCTTCCTCGTAACCACAAAAGTATGTGTTCTTCTCAGGTGTACTATTTCTCAAGATCTTATAATAGTGGTCTTATACAATATTTGTCCTTTTGCCTGTGACTCATTTCGCTCAGCATAATGCCTTCCAGGTTCCTCCATGTTATGAAATGTTTCAGAGATTGGTCACTGTTCTTTATCGATGCGTAGTATTCCATTGTGTGAATATACCACAATTTATTTACCCATTCATCCGTTGATGGACACCTTGGTTGCTTCCAACTTTTTGCTATTGTAAACAGAGCTGCAATAAACATGGGTGTGCATATATCTGTTTGTATGAAGGCTCTTGTATCTCTAGGGTATATTCCTAGGAGTGGGATTTCTGGGTTGTATGGTAGTTCTATTTCTAACTGTTTAAGATAACGCCAGATAGATTTCCAAAGTGGTTGTACCATTTTACATTCCCACCAGCAGTGTATGAGAGTTCCAATCTCTCCGCAGAAGATAGATAAAATTTTGTAGTTCATATTTAGGTATCTGTCAGAATGGAAAGGTCTGCCCAACTTGAATCCATCCCACCTTGCAGTCCGAGTGACAGCGGGAAAAAAATCATCATCTAAAATACAAGCTCCACTGCGTGATGGTTTGTCATGGTTTGAATTACGTCCCCCCAAAAAATGTGTGTATCAATTTGGCTGGACCATGATTCCCGGTATTGTGTGATTTTCCTATATGTTGTAAATCCTGCTTCTATGATGTTAATGAGAGGATGGGCAGCAGTTGTGTTAGTGAGGCAGGACTTAATCTACAAGATTAGATTGTGTTTTGAGGCAATCTCTTGAGATATAAAAGAGAGAAGCAAGCAGAGAAACAGGGGAACCTCATACCACCAAGAAAGAAGGACCTGGAGCAGAGCACGTCCTTCAGACCCAGGGTTCCTGCGCAGAGAAGCTCCTAGTGCAGGGGAACATTGATGAGAAGGCTGATAGAGAAAGAAAGCCTTCCCCTGGAGCAGACACCCTAAATTTGGACTTTTAGCCTACCTTACTGTGAGAAAATAATCTTCGCTTTGTTAAAGCTGTCCACTTGTGGCTTTTCTGTTATAGCAGCACCAGATGACTAAGACAATTATTTCCAAGGGAGAAAGAATTGTTCAGACGTTCTGGGTCTGTTGAGGGAGGGTCTGCCTGAGGTGTTCATTTAGTTAATGTATTAATTTGTTTAAACGCAGGTCAGGTGATCACTGCCAGCATTGCAGATATCATTGCAAATTACTCATTCAAGGATATTCTAAGGAAACTGGCTCGCGAAAAACAGACGGATGTGGCTCCAGCTTCTTACGACGATAGTTACCTTGGTGAGATCCATTGCTCGAGATGTTTTTGGCTTCTTAAAATTTAAGCATATTAAATGCAGATGCAAATTTTATTCTTAACTTTTTGCTGTTGTTGTCTGTTGCCATGAAGTCGTCTCCAACTCATGGCAAGCTTATGCATGAAAAAATGACACATTGCCCTGATATTATTTGGCATCTTATACAAATTTTCTTTTCTTACTAGTTTAGAGTGGACTAGACTTCTCATATGTCTTTTATTTTTTTAATAAGACGGCCGATTCCGCCATGTTGTATGACCTACCTGTTTGAGCAGCTATTTTATGGGCAGCACCACAGTCTCGGCACCTAAACCATCTCACCAGTAGTATGTGGGCATCCCTGGTGGCGCAATGATGAAGCGCTAGGCTGCTAGCCAAAAGGTTGGTGATTCAAAGCCACCCAGCAGCTCTGTGGGAGAAAGACTTGGTGATCTGCTCCTGTAAAGATTAGAGCCAAGAAAACCCTGTGGAGCAGTTCTGCTCTGTCACAGAGGGTAACTGTGAGTCAGAATTGACTTAATGACACTCAACAACAAAACAACAGATACTCTGTGTTAGCAGCGGCTGCTACCAGTCTAAGGGAGCACTATGACAGCAGCTTTTTCCAGGTTCCAGAGCAACAGCAAGAGACTTTCCAGTTGTCAGAATGCCCTCAAAATGTATTATGTACAAACTACACAACGTCATTTCACCAATACTGCTTTTCACATTTGGTATCCTAGTGGCATTTCTGTTGCTTGATGAATAAGAAAATTGTAGTTATGTTTTGTCAGCACATCTGGCACATCACTGTACAGCTAAGAGAAATTTGCTGAAAGCCATCTTTATAGGAAGTAGGAAGTCGGCCTTGCTGGTGATCAGAAATAGGAAAACCCAAGCACAAAGGATACCTTTCAGAGTGTCATGTCTGATCACGATGAATCAGCAACTCTTAAAGCACAAGAGCCATCAATTATACGTACGTTAAGGTATACTGTGACGCATTTGTGCTTTCAGAATCGACCTTGAAATCTGGTTTTGTTGCCCGCTTCCACTAAAGATCAGTAGTAGCAGGTGTATTATGTTTCCAGGATCTAGTATAAAGTATTCATATTTGTTTCATTATCTGTTTGATTAATTTTTCCCTTTATAGAACTCTACACTTTTATAATATTTGTAGAGATTTCCTGAACAAAACATTACTGTGGTAGTTCTTTCACTTTTCTAGAAATAACTCATTTGTCAAGCCTTCAAACCGGTGATTAGTTTTGTTTTATTTTTTGAAATAGGATACTCAGTTGCTGCTGGGGAATTTACTGGAGACTCTCAGCAAGGTAAGAGACATTACTGAGTTTAAGTCATATATATAGCATGGAAAAATGGTAAGATGACTGAAAAACTCCTTTATAAATAACTGCATATAAACAGAACCTAAGAACGTAAATGATAATATTTTGCAGAAAGACAAAAAACACACTTTTGTACCACTTTTAAGTCTCAAAGAATTTTTTTTAATTAACTTTTATTAAGCTTCAAGTGAACATTTACAATTCCAATCAGTCTGTCACATGTAAGTTTACATACATCTTACTCCCTTCTCCCACTTGCTCTCGCCCTATTGAGTCAGCCCTTTCAGTCTCTCGTTTCGTGCCAATTTTGCCATCTTCCCTCTCTCTCTATCTTCCCATCCCCACTCCAGTCAAAAGCTGCCAACACACTCTCCAGTGTCCACCTGATTTAATTAGCTCACTCTTCATCAGCATCTCTCTCCCCCCCCCCGCTGACCAATCCCTTTCATGTCTGATGAGTTGTCTTCGGGGATGGTTCCTGTCCTGTGCCAACAGAAGGTCTGGGGAGCATTGCCGCCAGGATTCCTCTAGTCGCAGTCAGACCATTAAGTATGGTCTTTTTATGAGAATTTGGGGTCTGTATCCCACTGATCTCCTGTTCCCTCAGGAGTTCTCTGTTGTGCTCCCTGTCAGGGCAGTCATCGATTGTGGCCGGGCACCAACTAGTTCTTCTGGTCTCAGGATGATGTAGGTCTCTGGTTCATGTGGCCCTTTCTGTCTCTTGGGTTCTTAGTTGTTGTGTGACCTTGGTGTTCTTCATTTTCCTTTGCTCCAGGTGGGTTGAGACCAATTGATGTATCTTAGATGGCCGCTTGTTAGCATTTAGGACCCCAGACGCCACATTTCAAAGTGGGATGCAGAATGTTTTCATAATAGAATTATTTTGCCAATTGACTTAGAAGTCCCCTCAAACCATGTTCCCCAGACCCCAGCCCCTGCTCTGCTGACCTTTGAAGCATTCATTTTATCCCGGAAACCTCTTTGCTTTTAGTCCAGTCCAATTGGGCTGACCTTCCTTGTATTGAGTGTTGTCTTTCCCTTCACCCAAAGCAGTTCTTATCTACTGATTAATCAATAAAAAACCCTCTGCCTCCCTCCCTCCCTCCCCCCTTCGTAACCACAAAAGTATGTGTTCTTCTCAGTTTTTTCTATTTCTCAAGATCTTATAATAGTGGTCTTATACAATATTTGTCCTTTTGCCTCTGACTGATTTCACTCAGCATAATGCCTTCCAGATTCCTCCATGTTATGAAATGTTTCACAGATTGGTCACTGTTCTTTATCGATGCGTAGTATTCCATTGTGTGAATATACCACAATTTATTTACCCATTCATCCGTTGATGGACACCTTGGTTGCTTCCAGCTTTTTGCTATTGTAAACAGAGCTGCAGTAAACATGGGTGTGCATATATCTGCTTGTGTGAAGGCTCTTGTATCTCTAGGGTATATTCCTAGGAGTGGGATTTCTGGGTTGTATGGTAGTTCTATTTCTAACTGTCTAAGATAACGCCAGATGGATTTCCAAAGTGGTTGTACCATTTTACAATCCCACCAGCAGTGTATGAGAGTTCCAATCTCTCTGCAGCCTCTCCAACATTTATTATTTTGTGTTTTTTGGATTAATGCCAGTCTAGTTGGTGTGAGATGGAATCTCATCGTAGTTTTAATTTGCATTTCTCTAATGGCTAATGATCGGGAGCATTTTCTCATGTATCTGTTGGCTGCCTGTATATCTTCTTTAGTGAAATGTGTGTTCATATCCTTTGCCCACTTCTTGCTTGGGTTGTTTGTCTTTTTGTGGTTGAGTTTTGACAGAATCATGTAGATTTTAGAGATCAGGTGCTGGTCTGAGATGTCATAGCTGAAAATTCTTTCCCAGTCTGTATGTGGTCTTTTTACTCTTTTGGTGAAGTCTTTAGATGAGAATAGGTGTTTGATTTTTAGGAGCTCCCAGTTATCGGGTTTCTCTTCATCATTTTTGGTAATGTTTTGTATTCTGTTTATGCCCTGTATTAGGGCTCCTAGGGTTGTCCCTATTTTTTCTTCCATGATCTTTATCGTTTTAGTCTTTATGTTTAGGTCTTTGATCCACTTGGAGTTAGTTTTTGTGCTTGGTGTGAGGTATGGGTCCTGTTTCATTCTTTTGCAAATGGATATCCAGTTATGCCAGCACCATTTGTTAAAAAGACTATCTTTTCCCCAATTAACTGACACTGGTCCTTTGTCAAATATCAGCTACTCATACATGGATGGATTTATATCTGGGTTCTCAATTCTGTTCCATTGGTCTATGTGCCTGTTGTTGTACCAATACCAGGCTGTTTTGACTACTGTGGCTGTATAATAGGTTCTGAAATTAGGTAGAGTGAGGCCTCCCACTTTCTTCTTCTTTTTCAGTAATGTTTTGCTTATCCGGGGGTTCTTTCCCTTCCATATGAAATTGGTGATTTGTTTCTCTATCCCCTTAAAATATGACATTGGAATTTGGATTGGAAGTGCGTTATATGTATAGATGGCTTTTGGTAGAATAGACATTTTTACTATGTTAAGTCTTCCTATCCATGAGCAGGGTATGTTTTTCCACTTAAGTATGTCCTTTTGAATTTCTTGTAGTAGAGCTTTGTAGTTTTCTTTGTATAGGTCTTTTACATCCTTGGTAAGATTTATTCCTAAGTATTTTATCTTCTTGGGGGCTACTGTGAATGGTACTGATTTGGTTATTTCCTCTTCGGTGTTCTTTTTGTTGATGTAGAGGAATCCAAGTGATTTTTGTATGTTTATTTTATAACCTGAGACTCTGCCAAACTCTTCTATTAGTTTCAGTAGTTTTCTGGAGGATTCCTTAGGGTTTTCCGTGTATACGATCTTGTCATCTGCAAATAGTGATAGCTTTACTTCCTCCTTGCCAATCCGGATACCCTTTATTTCTTTGTCTAGCCTAATTGCCCTGGCTAGGACTTCAAGTACGATGTTGAATAAGAGCGGTGATAAAGGGCATCCTTGTCTGGTTCCCGTTCTCAAGGGAAATGCTTTCAGGTTCTCTCCATTTAGAGTGATATTGGCTGTTGGCTTTGCCTAGATGCCCTTTATTATGTTGAGGAATTTTCCTTCAATTCCTATTTTGGTAAGAGTTTTTATCATAAATGGGTGTTGAACTTTGTCAAATGCCTTTTCTGCGTCTATTGATATAAGCATGTGTTTTTTATCTTTTGTTTTATTTATGTGATGGATTACATTAATGGTTTTTCTGATATTAAACCAGCCTTGCATACCTGGTATAAATCCCACTTGATCAGGGTGAATTATTTTTTTGATATGTTGTTGGATTCTATTGGCTAGAATTTTGTTGAGGATTTTTGCATCTATGTTCATGAGGGATATAGGTCTATAATTTTCTTTTTTTGTAATGTCTTTACCTGGTTTTGGTACCAGGGAGATGGTAGCTTCATAGAATGAGTTGGGTAGTATTCCGTCTTTTTCTATGCTTTGAAATACCTTCAGTAGTAGTGGTGTTATCTCTTCTCTGAAGGTTTGGTAGAACTCTGCAGTGAAGCTGTCCGGGCCAGGACTTTTTTTTGTTGGAAGTTTTTTGATTACCGTTTCAATCTCTTTTTTTGTTACGGCTCTATTTAGTTGTTCTACTTCTGAATGTGTTAGTTTAGGTAGGTAGTGTTTTTCCAAGAATTTATCCATTTCTTCTAGGTTTTCAAATTTGTTAGAGTACAATTTTTCGTAGTAATCTGAAATCATTCTTTTAATTTCATTTGGCTCTGTTCTGATGTGGTCCTTCTCGTTTCTTATTCGCGTTATCTGTTTCCTTTCCTGTTTTTCTTTAGTCAGTCTAGCCAATGGTTTATCAATTTTGTTAATTTTTTCAAAGAACCAGCTTTTGGCTTTGTTAATTCTTTCAATTGTTTTTCTGTTCTCTAATTCATTTAGTTCAGCTCTAATTTTTATTATTTGTTTTCTTCTGGTGCCTGATGGGTTCTTTTGTTGCTCAGTTTCTATTTGTTCAAGTTGTAGGGACAGTTCTCTGATTTTGGCTCTTTCTTCTTTTTGTATGTGTGCATTTATCGATATAAATTGGCCTCTGAGCACTGCTTTTGCTGTGTCCCAGAGGTTTTGATAGGAAGTATTTTCATTCTCGTTGCTTTCTAAGAATTTCCTTATTCCCTCCTTGATGTCTTCTATAACCCAGTCTTTTTTCAGGAGGGTATTGTTCATTTTCCAAGTATTTGATTTCTTTTCCCTAGTTTTTCTGTTACTGATTTCTAGTTTCATTGCCTTGTGGTCTGAGAAGATGCTTTGTAATATTTCGATGTTTTGGACTTTGCAAAGATTTGTTTTATGACCTAATATGTGGTCTATTCTAGAGAATGTTCCACGTGCACTAGAAAAAAAAGTATATTTTGCAGCAGTTGGGTGGAGAGTTCTGTATAAGTCAATGAGGTCAAGTTGGTTGATTGTTGTTAAGTAGGTCTTCCGTGTCTCTATTGAGCTTCTTACTGGATGTCCTGTCCTTCTCCGAAAGTGGTGTGTTGAAGTCTCCTACTATAAATGTGGAGGTGTCTATCTCACTTTTCAATTCTGTTAAAATTTGATTTATGTATCTTGCAGCCCTGTCATTGGGTGCATAAATATTTAATATGGTTATGTCTTCCTGATCAGTTGTCCCTTTTATCATTATATAGTGTCCTTCTTTATCCTTTGTGGTGGATTTAAGTCTAAAGTCTATTTTGTCAGAAATAAATATTGCTACTCCTCTTCTTTTTTGCTTATTGTTTGCTTGATATATTTTTTTCCATCCTTTGAGTTTTAGTTTGTTTGTGTCTTTAAGTCTAAGGTGTGTCTCTTGTAGGCAGCATATAGATGGATCCTGTTTCTTTATCCAGTCTGTGACTCTCTCTTTGTTGGTGCATTTAGTCCATGTACATTCAGCATAATTATAGATAAATAAGTTTTTAGTGCTGTCGTTTTGATGCCTTTTCATGTGTGTTGTTGGCCATTTCATTTTTCCACATACTTTTTTGTGCTGAGACGTTTTTCTTAGTAGATTGTGAAATCCTCATTTTCATAATGTTTAATTTTATGTTGGTTGAGTCGTTACGTTTTTCTTGACTTTTTTCTTGAGTTATGGAGTTGATATTCCTTTTTGTGGTTACCTTATTATTTACCCCGATTTTTCTAAGTAAAAACCTAACTTGTATCGTTCTATATTGCCTTGTATCACTCTCCATCTGGCAGTTCAGTGCCTCCTATATTTAGTCCCTCTTTTTGATTATTGTGATCTTTTATTTATTCATTTCCATGATTCCCTGTTATGTGTATTATTTTGCTTATTTATTTATTTTTTAGAATTAATCTTAATTTGTTTGTTTTTGTGCTTTCCCTATCTGAGTTGATATCAGGACATTCTGTTTTGTGACCTTGTATTGTGCTGGTATCTGATATTATTGGTCATCTGACCAAACAATCTCCTTTAGCATTTCTTGTAGCCTTGGTTTGGTTTTTGCAAATTCTCTAAACTTGTGTTTATCTGTAAATATCTTAATTTCTCCTTCATATTTCAGAGAGAGTTTTGCTGGGTATATGATCCTTGGTTGGCAGTTTTTCTCCTTCAGTACTCTGTATACGTTGTCCCATTCCCTTCTTGTCTGCATGGCTTCTGCTGAGTAGTCTGAACTTATTCTTATTGATTCTCCCTTGAAGGAAACCTTTCTTTTCTCCCTGGCTGTGTTTAAAATTTTCTGTTTATCTTTGGTTTTGGTGAGTTTGATGATAATATGTCTTGGTGTTTTTCTTTTTGGATCAATCTTAAATGGGGTTCGATGAGCATCTTGGATAGATATCCTTTCGTCTTTCATGATGTCAGGGAAGTTTTGTGTCAGGAGTTCTTCAGCTATTTTCTCTGTGTTTTCTGTCCCCCTCCCTGTTCTGGGACTCCAATGACTCGCAAGTTATCCTTCTTGATAGAGTCCCACATGATTTTTAGTGTTTCTTCATTTTTTTAAACTCTTTTATCTGATTTTTTTTCAGCTATGTTGGTGTTGATTCCCTGGTCCTCCAGATGTCCCAGTGTGCATTCTAATTGCTCGAGTCTGCTCCTCTGACTTCCTATTGTGTTGTCTAATTCTGTAATTTTATTGTTAATCTTTTGGATTTCTACATGCTGTCTCTCTATGGATTCTTGCAACTTATTAATTTTTCCAGTATGTTCTTGAATAATCTTTTTGAGTTCTTCAACAGTTTTATCAGTGTGTTCCTTGGCTTTTTCTGCAGTTTGCCTTATTTCATTTGTGATGTCTTTAAGCATTCTGTAAATTAGTTTTTTATATTCTGTATCTGATAATTCCAGGATTGTATCTTCATTTGGGAAAGATTTTGATTCTTTTGTTTGGGGGGTTGGAGAAGCTGTCATAGTCTGCTGCTTTATGTGGTTTGACATGGACTGCTGTCTCCGAGCCATCACTGGGAAACTAGTTTTTCCAGAAAATCCGCTAAAAACAAAATGGAGTCAGATCCCTATCAGAGTTCTCCCTCTGGCTCAGGCTATTCGGATGTTAATGGAGCCGCCTGGGGAGGGTGGGGGAGGGATCAGAGAGCTAGGAGTGTAGCACCTCAGATTATAGCCAGAGTTGTTTGTCTTACTTGGAATGACTCTTATATCTGAGATTTCCGTGGGGCGCGTCACCTATATGTACTGGCTGTGTGGAGATTGCCCCCCGGGGGGTCTGGCCTGCTGGCGTCACGGTCAGATCCTCCGCTGTCAGCCCCACCCCCAAGGTTAAGGCTCCTCTACTGGGACGGTGCACTCCCGTCTCCAAAATCATTCGCTGCCTCCCGGGGACTCCCTGTCCAGCCAGCCGCATCACGCACTGCTCCCGTGAACCGGGTGGGCTCCCCCCCCGGGGGTCGGCTCAGGAGAGTGGAGCAGGTCCCCGCGCCTGAGTCGCGACTGCGCGTCCCGTCTGGGGCGCCACCCTCCCCGCTCCAAGACCAGCCACTGCGTCCCGGGGACTTCTTCCACCGGCTGCTCCGCCACACCGCCCGCATGAACCGACTGGGCCTGCGCGACCGGTTGGGACCGCCCCGGGGTCAATTCAGGGGAATGTAGCTGATCCCCACGCTCACGCCCTGCCTGCGCCTGCCAAAATCCCAGCGGGACGGCTCCCCGGCTGGGACGCTGCTCTCCCCGCTCCAAGACCAGTCGCTTCCTCCCGGGGACTTCTCCTTCTGGTGCAACGCGCCGCTAGCGCGAACTGGGTGGGCGCCGCCTGCACGAACGGCTGGGCCCCCCCCGGGGCCAATTCAGGGGAATATAGCTGGTCCCTGCGCTCACGCCCTGCCCGCACCCACCAAAATCCTGGCGGGATGGCTCCCCGTCTGGGACACTGCTCTCCCCCCTCCAAGACCAGTCACTTCCTCCCGGGGACTTCTCCCTGCGGTGTGCCGCTCCGCTAGCGCGAACTGGGTGGGCGCCGCCCACACGAATGACTGGGTCCCCCCCGGGGTCAATTCGGGAAAATGTAGCTGGTCCCCCGCTGTCGTGCCACGCCCGCTCCCCGCCAAACTCCCAGCGGGACGGTTCCCCAGCTGGGACGCTGCTCTCCCCACTCCAAGACCAGTCACTGCCTCCCGGGGACTTCTCCCACTGGCTGCGCCACCACTCCGCCTGCGCCAACCGGCTGGGCTCCCTCCCGGGATGAGTTCGGGGGCTAGGGCTGGGCCCCTTGTCTGTGCCGTCTGCCCCCCTGGGCTCTGCCCCAAATCGGGCTCCGAAGGTCACCTGCCTGGTACGCAGGCTCCTGGCTCTGAAAACAATCGTTGTCTCCCCGTATTTGTTCGTTCTCCGTCTCTAAATCTGTGTTTGTTGTTCAGAGTTCATAGATTGTTATGTATGTGATCGATTCACTTGTTTTTCCGAGTCTTTGTTGCAAGAGGGATCCGCGGTAGCGTCCACCTAGTCCGCCATCTTGGCCCCCGAGACCTCAAAGAATTTTATAAGAATGAATTATCAATCTTTATAAAATCTAGTGAAGCAATAGAAGATTAATATAGTTGTCCCATGTTATAATGAAAAATGTATGGGAGATTAAACAACTTGGACAAAAGCCATGGTGTTCTGGACAGATCAAATGTGAGAAATCAAGAACACTCACATTTACTTTGATTTCTAGGATCTCATGATTGACATGTTCAAAAGTAAACTCCCACTTATATGAAATGTCCAGAATTGACAAATGCATAGAGACCAAAATTTATTAGTGGCTACCAGGGGAAGGGGCAGGGGGAAAGGGGAAGTCGTCACTTAGGGGGCACTGACTTTCTGTTGAGGGTGATGGAAGAACTTGGAGGTGGACAGTGATCACAGCTGTACAACATGATAAACCTAATTAATGTCGCTGAATTTTACATGTAAAAGTTGTTGAAATGGCATATGTTTTGTTATATATATTTGTACCCCAATTTAAAAAAATAACACTAAAGTCCCCACCCAATTTCAACCCAATATCCCAACATTATTTTCTCTTTTTCTTTTTCTTTGGACATGCCTAAACCCAAAATAACAAAACTAACTAATCCGTATTCTCATATATGCCCCTCACTTTCTATCTTCTGACTTTGCTTTGACCTTCTATATTAAGAAACCTTCTGATCCTCTATTCATTCCCATCTTCCAGCATGCTAGTGTTACTTTTTTTTTTCTTTTTTTGAGGGCAGTTTCAAATATTATCTCCTCCAGAAATCTTTCCTTAGCATCCTCTGTAACGTCTCATTTTTTCTCTTCTCTGAGGCATTCATCATGCATTCATTGGCAAAATATTTTTTGAGCACCTACTATGTGTCAGGCACTATGCTAAGTTTTGAGTACACAAAGGTGAACAAATGGTCCTCAGTCTCAGAGTCTATAATCTAGTGGGGCTAACAGACATTAAATAATAAACATACAAGACCAAAAACCAAACCCATTGCCGTCAAGTCTATCCAACTTATAGCGACCCTTTAGGACAGGGTAGAACTGCCCTATGGGGTTTCCAAGGAGCAGCTGGTGGATTTGAACTGCCGATCTTTTGATTAGCAGCCAAGCTCTTAACCACTGTGTCACCAGGGCTCCGAATAATAAACATTAAACAAAAAAAAAAACATACAACTAGCAAATTAGAAATTGTTAGTAAGTGGTAGGATAACATCTAACCATAAAGTAAGAGAAGCTTCAGTGATGAGGTAGCATTTAAATAGAACATAAAAGGGTGGATGAGGAGGGGCATAGGGGCAGACTTTCACATTCTAAGGTGTGTAAAAGAGTGGAATACAAGGACCAGTTAGACTGGTAGGTCTTTGAGAACAATAATGAGATAATGTGGGCTTAGGGAAAGGGGACAGGTGCCAGATCATGCCTGGACTTGTAGGTCATGGAAAGGAGTCTGCAATTTATTCAGAATACAGTGGTGACTCATGAAGAGTTTAAGCAGATAAGTAAACATAATCCAACTATCGTTGCAAACTAAAAAAAAAAAAAAAAAAAAAAAACTCAGGCCAGCAGTTTTGTAGAGACTGGGTTGAGGATGAAGATTGGGGAACAATGGTATTACTTGTAGTAATTTTATGTCCATGTCTAGTTCCTTGAAGGCAAGATCTCTGTATTGTTCTTATTTATGTCCTCCACAAAGACTAGACCATATTTTACATATAATAGACTTATATGGGAGGCATCCTGATAGAAGGAAACGAGTTTAGTGCCCACATAGATTCAAATTCTGACTTCTCAGACTCTGTGTCCTTAGGTATGACAATCTCTTTGATTCTGTTTGCATATCTCTAAATGACATTGATAATACTTACCTCAGAAGATTGTTCTGAAGATTGCATGAGACAAGGCATGAAAAGTACCTATCATTTACAAGACATAAATGACAGCTTTTACTTTTCTAGTGATTAATATTTATTGACTGAGTTAATCATCAATCAATATTTGCCATTTCCCACCTTGTTTTATATGAACAGTAACTGCTTTTCAGTACAAGTGTTTTAACTAATTCACAAATAATTCAATTAAGAGCGAATTAAATTTGGCCATCATTAGGTGTAATCACAGCTTTTTTATTAGTTTATGTTGACGTGACGTTAAAAGGCAGAAAGTCATACAGAGTGGTTTATAGTTAGGTTGAGGCTGAAAACAATATGCCTTTTTTTTTTTTTTCCTTAAAAGAACATTTTCTTTTAAATATAAGCTAATTCTTAAAGGGCCTTTCTCTCCATTGCTTTTTCTTCAGGCTAGTAAAAGATAGTATATTGTGGTTAAGACCACCCTTTTTGGAGCCAGACTCCTTGGTTTTAAACCCTAACTAACTGTCTAACAGCTAACTATCTCTGTGACCTTGGACAAGTTACCTAACATTTCTGTGCCCCTGTTTCTTAACTCCTAAAATAGGGATGATGATGATAATAGTATAATCTACCTCACAGAGTTCTTATGAGTTAACGCGATACATATGTAAAATGCAGTGCAATGCCATACACATAATAAAAAAATAAAAATCTGTTGCCATTGAGTCATTTCCAACTCATAGCGACCCTGTAGGACAGACTAGAACTGCTCCATAGGGCTTCCAAGGGGCACCTGGTGGATTGGAACTGCCGACATTTTGGCGAGCACAGCCATAGCTCTTAACTGCTATTAAAAAAAAAAACAAAAAAACCCCGCTGCTGTCAAATCGATGTACTATTTAAATATTTGCTATACTAAGAAGGAACACTTGGATTAGGGGCCATCAGATATAGAACTGAATAACTAATACTTTAAAAAGGTGAAGTCTTACAATCATCCCCTTAGTGGTTTAGCAAAGGAAACTGTAAAATGTGCCAGATGAGTTTTAAGCATGACATCAGAACTCTTACTGGAAAGCTTTCAATTAGCATTGGTTCTGACCCAATGAAATTAACAATGATGTACAACAGCACATTACCCGGGAAAATGGTAGAAAGAAATCATGATTTTCCATCAGATCGCAGAAGTATTTAGAAAATAGATCCAAGTTTTAAATTATTCACGGATTCAAGGAGCCCTGGTGGTGCAGTGGTTAAGAGCTTGGCTGCTAACCAAGAGGTTGGCAGTTCAAATCCACCACCCGCTCCTTGGAAACCCTATAGGGCAGTTCTACTGTGTCCTGTAGGGTAGCTATGAGTGAGAATCGACTGGACAGCAACGGGTTTTTATCTGAAGTAAAGGCACCATTAAAGAACATCCTCATCTGTTCAGACTCAGGCCAGTCAGAGTCCACAACTATGTTCGTTATTTACTTAAACAAGAGGGAGTGAGAATCCTATTTTCATATTTCAGATTGAGCAACTTGATATTCTCTGGATGAGTTTCTTAATATGAGATGCTTGGACTGCTGTGGGTGGGGGGTGGTATACAGATGAGCTTCACTGGATTTGAACCCCTAGAATTTATATGTAAGATTTTGTTATGTATTGAATTTTGCTGAGAAGAGGGTTCATGACTTTCATGTCCTTTTTAAAGTTGCTCCTGACACAACAAAAGTCAAGACCCTTCATTCTAGAGTCAGATGTGATGAGCTAAAGCCCAAGCACGTGATCTGGCCCTAGCCAATCCCAGGAAGGTAATTTAACATGGTGGAAAGAACCTTGGCTTTGCTCTCTGTTCTTGAGTTTTACTACTCACCAATTATGTGTCCTGGACAGGTTTCTAACCTTTCTAACCCTCAGTTTTCCTGAACGGTAAAAGATGATTTAATGCCTACTTGTTAGAGGTTAAGTTAGGGAAATATAAAGCACAGGGCACATTGTCAGGTGCATTGAAGACATTCAATAAATGTTAGCTCATTTTCTTCTTCTCCCCAGTGAGGTTGATGCCCAAGCCATGGATTTCCAGGCCAAGGGCCTGAATTTTCCCTGAAGGTATTGTTGTTAAGAGACTTCTGACGATTCTACCGTGAATCACTGGAATGCACTAAGACAAGACTCCTATTTTCCCTACCAACTAAACATTTTTGTAGTTGAATGACAGTTTTTCTAACTTGCCTTAGACCTCATGCAATTAAACTGTCTTGATCGGTTTTAAATTATCTCTGAAAATAATAGGGTTAGGAATATCTTTAATAAACGTCATTACTGCATTTAATAGCCCCCTTAGTGTGTGGTCGTGTGAGGTTGCAGACGCCAAAGTTACTGGGTATGGTGATTTATTTATTTATTTTTAACCAAAATTCTGAATGTTTGTGGGATCAAAAGTAGTGGTTGCACTTCCGTGAAATGTCTACAGTAAGCAAATGCTTAGGGACAAGACTTTATAGGTGGTTGCTGGGACTAGGGGGAGGAGGGAGTGGGCATTACTGCTGAAGTGCTGCTGGGTTTGGGGCTGATAAACCTTTGGGAATGGATTGCAGTGATGGTGGCACAGCATGGTGTGGGTCATTAGTGCCACCAAGTTGTACTTGGAAATGTTTAGAGTGGCAAACTTTTCGTTATATTTTATTTTTACCACAATAAAAAAAAAAAAGTACTGGTTGCCATGTATCTTGAATGGCATAATCCCTCTTAATCTTTCCTGGACAGGCCTGATTCTGAAATCAATGAATTCCGTCATATCTAACTGTGGTTTATTTTTAAGTGTCAGCAGAATTAAATTCATACCAAATAAAGATTGTTGAAAACTGGGCAGTGTACTACCAGTTTGACGGCTTCCCCGACAATCTATACAAGTGGCTTAGTTTTTTCAAATCCTTTTTTATTCCCTAATTGCATACTCTGGAAACCCTGGTGGTATAGTGGTTAAGTGCTGGTGCTGCTGCTAACCAAAAGGTAGACAGTTTGAGTCCACCAGCTGCTCTTTGGAAACTCTGTGGGGCAGTTCTACTCCATCCTACAGGGTCGCTATGGAGCTCGGGTTGCCCTGAGCTGGAATCGATTTGGCAGCAGCTAGCAACACCAACATGATGGTTATTCATTAAAAAGCAGTTTGGAAATGGATGAGGTGATGGTTGCCCAACATGGTGAATACAATTAATGACTGAATTGCACACATGAAGAATGTTGAAAGGGCCGATGTTTTGTTACGTATGTATTTACCACAATAAAGAAGCACTGTCTTCACCAATGATCTGTTATATAGCTTTAAAATATTTACGTAATTGCCGTTTGAATGACTATTTTTATCCCCAGAATTGGTTGCTGGAATTCCAAGAGGTGCACAGAATTTTGGATATGTGAGTACTGAGACTGCATTGTAGGATATTTTCTTGTACATGCAAAGAAATGTTTTGTTTAATTTTACTTTTAAGTCTTCTAAAATGTCCTTTAATGTGAGTTTCCCTAATGAGCCCCTCCTACTGATTCATGCTATTTGCTTAGTAAAAAGGAAGGGTACTCCTTTAAAAAATCATCTATATGAGACCAATCAATCAATATTTGCCCTAAAGCAAAGATGAGACAGTAAGGGGAGCAAGGAAGCTAGATTAAGGGAAACAGAACAACCAGAATGGAACTAATGAGAATGTTGACACAATGTGAAAATGTAACCAATATCATTGAACGATATGTGTAAAAATTGTAAACGGGAACCTAATTTGCTATGTAAACTTTCACCAAAAACACAATAAAATATTAAAAAAAATAAAAAGGCACGCAAAAATGAGGCTAAATTTGTTGTGATCCACATGCAAGACTGACTACATAACTTGTGGGCCCACTGCAAAATGAAAATGCAGGGCCCCTTCAAAACTTATGAGGAAGTTTAGACAGCAACAGTAGACCATTAAACCAAGCACATGGGGCCCATGTGCGCGCCAGGCCCTGTGTGACTTCACCAGACACGCGCCTGTGCAACTTTCCTGTCCATGTTCATATCCTAGGGATAATTGCAGAAGATACCAGTGTTGATAGGATCAACATTTTAATATGTTGTGTATGATAGAAATAATAAGATTGTTATTTTACTAATTATTCATTTCCCAGAGCTGCTGTAACAAACCACAACTAGGTAGCTTAAAACAACAGACATTCATTTACCGTCTCACAGTTATGGAGGCCGGAAGTCTGAAATCAAGGTGTCAGCAGAGCCATGCTCCCTCTGATGACTCTAGGGGAGAATTCCTCTTCGCCTCTTCCAGCTTCTGCTGGTTCCTTGGGCTTGTAATAAAATAACCCCAGTCTCTGCCTGCATCCTTACATGGCCCTTTTAGCTCTGTGTCTATGTGTATCCCCTCTTCTTATGAGGATACTAGTCATTGGATTTAGGGGCCATCCTAAGTCTGAGATGATTTCATCTCAAAATCTTTTAACTAATTACATCCGCAAAGAACCTGTTTCCAAATAAGGTCACATTCTGAGGTTCCAGTGGATGTGAATTTTGTGGGGACACTATTCAACCCACTCTAACTAAAAAAAAACTAGTTACCATGAAATTAGGAAAGGAAAATAAATAGATCTTATGATAATAAAAAATATATTTTAAATAACGTTTATCTTTTAAATATGTAGTAAACACATAATGTTTATAGATTTGAGGTTGACCGAATAGAATTAAAAGAAATATTTTGCCATATGAGTTGCCTTTTAAAATTTCATTTTTTTCAAAGAGCTATAACCATCAATTTTTCATAATAGCATAAGCACAAAAATGTATTTAGACAAAAAATCATGATTAAATAAATTAACTCAACATCGGGTTAACTGCTCTCAGTGTTCTTGAATTCAACTCTTATTTCCCGTTTTAGAGCAGTAAGCATGTATTTTGTCAGAAAGTATCCTTGACTTAAACATAAGGAAAAATTTTGATTGGTTTTTAAAATATAAAATTTTTTTTGTTTCACACGTAGTTAACCATCTATCACTCGTCACAAAAATCTTTAAAGGATTTAAGTTGTAATTAAAAAAAAGAATTCTCCAATTCTATGTTAAATGATGTAACCTATCTAATTTCTGTGATTTCAGGTTTCAATTATTAACTCTACCGATATGACCTTTATTCAGAACTTCACTGGTGAACAGGTAAAACCATTTTAATATCAAATTGGAAACCTTGGTGGTGTAGTGGTTAAGTGCTATGGCTGCTAACCAAAAGGTTGGCAGTTCAAATCCACCGGTCACTCCTTGGAAACTCTATGGGGCAGTTCTAATCTGTCCTATAGGGTCACTATGAGTTGGAATCGACTCGATGGCACTGGGTTTGGTTTGGTTTTTTAATGATTGTCACTCTGTACTAGTAGTATACTATAATATTCATATTATTCACTCATTCAAGAAATATTTACTGAGAACCTGCTGTATGCTGGAAACTGTTCTAGGCACTGGGTCTATAACAATGTATAAGACAGGCAAGATCCCATCTCTTGTACAGCAATGGAGAAGTTGGGGACAGGACAGTTAATTAACGAACAAATGGTCATGATAATTTTAGGTAGTGGTAAGTGATATAAAGAAAATAAAACAGAATTGTATAACGTTCATGTGTGTGGCAAGGGAGCTCTTAGATTATCAGGGAAGCCTCTAAGGCGGCAACATTTGAGCTGAGGTGTGAATGACAAGACATAGCCCATCATACCATCTTGTCCGGAATGTTCCAGGCCGAAGGAACAGCTGGTACAAGGCCTTTAAACAGCCAGTTGGGTGTGTCTGAGGAGCAAAAAGAAAGTCAAGGGAGCTAAAGACAGAGGTAGGAGCCAAGGATGGGGTGGGGGCATGTGAGCCTGTTTAAGTGTGTGGATTTATTCTAACTGCAGTGGGAAGCCATTTTGTATAGACATCAAATTTTCAACACGTGGTGTAGAAATACATGAAGATAATGAATGGGGAGGAGGGAGAGTTGTAGAAAGAGCCTGGGCTTCAGAAGTAGACAGATTAGGGTTCCCGTCTCCACTGTTCCATTCATGGATAAGCTCACTTAACTTCTCTGAGCCCCACTTGCAAGACGGGAATGAAACATCTAGCTTCTAATCTCCATTAGAGAATGAAAGGAATCGAGGACAGTAAATTACTTAGAAGACTTTCTTGACAAGAAAGTCAATAATTGAGAAACTCCTCAAGAAATGTTAATTCTATTCTATTCTATTTCCTTTCCTTTCCTTTCCCCTTCCTTTCAATTAAACAAAAACCACAAAATTCTAATTTGCTGTTAAATATATCATTAGATACACGTGTAAATAAATGTATGTGCCTACAGTCATCATAGGAGCCCTGGTAGCACAATGGTTAAGCACTTGGCTGCAGGCTTCTAACCAAAAGGTCAGCAGTTCAAACCCACCAGTGGCTCAATGGGAGAAAAGACCTGGAGACCTGCTCTCGTAAAGATTACAGCCTAGGAAACCCTGTGGGGCAGTTCTACCCTGTCATATAGGGTCACCATGAGTTGGAATCAATTTGACGGCATACAATAACATCAACACAATGATCATCAGCTATTTCTTATTAATTTCAGCAATATATAGATTCTTGGTCTCTAAATATAACTCTAAATATATTAAAAGTATAGTAAAAATCTAAGATCAATGAACTTCTTGTGTTTATAGCTCTTAGACTTTTTAAGATTTATTTACAAACAAAATTACAGATTTAATTTAAAATTAAATACAAACAGAACTAGGAAACAAGAAACCTTAAATTAGCAACTTTAATTTCATTTGGACAGGTGATGTTGCTTTGCTGCAGTAAATTGCTGCTCACAGTAAAATTCTGGTGCCTGTGGCCAGTGGGTCGTCAGTAAAATGCTGTCCGTTAGAGAGTGTGCCCCATGGGAGACAGGGACTTCTGTGTTTTTTGTTCACTCTTCTGTTTGCACTGCCAGAACAATGTCTGGCAACAGAATAGGTGCCAGGTGCCAAGTACTCTTCCTTGAGGGAATACGTGCACAAATTAACAAGTGTCATGCAATAACTCAATTCACCCACCTCTTTTCTCTGTTCCAAACATACGTGGTAAAATACTTATTTCTGGTATGCCATCATTTGGCCTTCACACAGAGGAAATGCATTATTTGTGTATTAAGCCTGCCTCTGTTCATTGCTCCAAACCCAAGGAAAAGTAATATTCATACCAATTAGATAGTAAACTCAAACACAAATAATGCTGAAGTTGTCAACCCATGAGTGGTTGTCCAGATGATCCAACACACATTTTTATCAATTTTTCAAGGTGATTATCAAAATAAATACACACACACACGAACCCTCAAAGAGAATCCAATGTCTCTGAAGAATAGATCTTATACTATACTGGGGTGTAGAGATCCAAGTCTGAGAACCACAGATTTATTCAAATGCAAATAAACAAGGCCACAGATCATTTGGAAAATATCTGTATGTCTTTTATACTTCCATTTGAAAGTAGTTGTGTTTTCTTTTTTTCTTAGTAACTCTGCTTCTCAGTTATTTTTTTGAATAACTTCACATTAAAACTTATTTGACATTAGCTCCAACATTGAGCTTCTGTCTTTCAAAATGTCCTCTGCTCCTTCTTTATCACACATCTTCCTTGAGACGGCAGGGAGAATTCAGTGTTCTAGTTAGAAACATCTCTGGGCAGGTTATTGTTACATGTTGCATCCAACGGTAAGAATTAACAGAGGTCATGAATGGCATCAACCAAGGTCTTACTGAAATGATCAAGTAATTACGAGAGGTAAGTAGCAGCCCTGGGTTGACCTGATGCAGCACGTGGCGAAATAGCTGGGAATGATAAAGAGACCTCTGCAGTGCAAGCTACCCACAAGTACTCACTAACGTGGGGAACAGTTGGCCTGCCAGTAGTGTGTGTGCACACGTGTGTGTGTGTTGGGGGATACAACAACTAAAAGAATTTTTTAAGAACACCAAAATTCACGACAAGAGACTGAGATATCAAGAAGTTCAGGTAAGAGGTTCCTCTCTTATCTAAGTGTACTCTTAGGGCTGTAGAAACTAAAGACTTCAAGAGGAAAGGGCTAGAACATGTAGTTGGTGTCTGTCTTAGAAAGGGTTCTCTACAAAAACAGAACCAGGAATAAATAAATATGTATTTATTCTGAGGAATTAGCTCACACGGTTGTGGGGGCTGGCAAGTCCAAAATCAGTAGGTCAGGCAATGGGCTGAAATCTCCAGCAGGCTTATCCATTTACTGTCTTGAAACAGAATCCTACCTCAGGAAACTTTAAGTTTTTGCTCTTAAGCCCTTCAGCAGATGGGATGAGGCTCACACACCCATATTAGCCTAAAGTCAATATGATAAATGCTAATCACATGTAAATACCCTCGTAGCAGCATGTAGACTAGTGTTTGAGCAAACTACTGGGCACCATAGCCTAGCCTACTTGCCACATAAAATTAGCCATCACAGTGTTAAAAGGTTTTCAGCTGGCCTGGGCTCTCATAGATTCTCTAAAGGACTAGCCACTGAGCCAGTATGACCAGCAAGGCAGAGTATACTCCTCAGAAGACAAAATGCCACCAACTGGTAGGATCTGAAAGCCATCCTGATATAAGGTAGACTCTGGTGGTGAGCTCTGGTTAGCTTCCTTCCCTCTGAGATGACACAGGCTATTCCTTAGTCCCACTCTACTGGCCAGAGTCAATGAGCCTGGGCTTCTGCCTGTAGTCCTCATGTAACTAGCACCCTCTTCTGATCCCCAACATTCAATGGAGCCTTGACAAGCCGTCTAGTTCTCGTCATTTCTCCCACGGTCTGGATAATGCTCCTTTACCCACTGTCATTGTCTGAGGTCCTATTAAGAATGGATCAGTTGCCTGAAAACAAGCTGCTGTCATCTCCCTGACCTAATGTGGTCTGAGGCCATACCTCATCCATCACCTTGGATTACCCTAAATATTGTGGTCTTTCCCATTTTTCTTTTGACACTGAATGTGGTACTGCCATCTAAGGGAGCCGATCCTGGATTCAATTTGTTTCTCTAGGCAACCAATTTGCTCCTCTCACCACCAACTCATGTTACTGAGATTCCAGCAAGCGTCACATATGAGGCCAAGATGTAACTTGGCCTTCCAGATCATGATTCAAGACCGCCAAATACTGAACTCTTAGCTGTAGATAAATTTGAACTAATGTATTTGTCAAAAAACTTTGATTATCAGGGTTTTTTAATGAACACGAAGTGTTTTTTGACATTTCTTCACCCCAAATTTGGGGCATTAGTCTACTCATTACTCTGTAATTTTCCACAAATCATTTATCAATACCTCTCATGATGCTCTTATGGAAAATATGGAGAAAGAAGGCTGTGATAATAGTGAAGTTCGATGGATTTTCTAACAATCTTATAACTGTTCAGGCAGTGCAAATAGAAGAGTGAACAAAACAGAAAAAAGTCCCTGTCCTCCGTGGAGCACACTTTCTAGTGGATTGTAGGCTGATTGAACTAGTAGACAATGGGAAACTGAGTCAGCTAAGTTAAACCATTGGATGGCAGAATATGGAAGCAATAAATCTTGGCAAGCTGAAACTATGGGCCAAACCTAAAAAGATTATAAACTCTGATAACATGGCTTAAAAAAACAAAAACTTCAATGTTAGAATTTAGGGAGATTATGTTATGCTAGTTACACTCATGGAAAAGTTTTAGTGGTCTTAGTTGACTATAGAGGATCCCTGGTGGCACAGTGGTTAAGAACTACAACAGCTAACCAAAAGGTCAGCAGTTCGAATCCACCAGATACTCCTTGGAAACCCTAGGGGGCAGTTCTACCCTGTCCCCCAGGGCCACTGCGAGTCAGAATCAACTCAACAGCAATGGGTTTTCGGGTTTTAATTGACTGTAAGTACAAGATAAAGTGATACTGAGATGTGGCTCCCTCCAAAATTAAAAATCTTTTTTATGCTTCAATAGTATAAATAAAGTGCCCAAGGGAAGAGAGTATAAGTGCCATTTAAGTCAGCTCCTGTCAACCCACTTCTGGTATCATCTATCCTTTGGTAACACATGTGGTATCCCTAAGAAAGAGGGGCCAGGAAGATGAACCAACTGAAAAAAAAAAAAATATATATATATATATATATAATTGTGCTTTAAGTAAAAGTTTACAAATCAAGTCAGTCTCTCATACAAAATCTTGTACACACCTTGCTATGTATTCCTAGTTGCTTTCCCCCTAATCAGACAGCACACTCCTTCTCTTTACCCTGTATTCCTGTGTCCATTCAGCCAGCTCTGTCCCCCTCTGCCTTTTCATCTCCCCTACAGACAGGAGATGCCCACATAGTCTCATGTGTCTACTTGAGCCAAGAAGCTCACTCCTAACCAGTATCATTTTCTATCCCATAGGCCAGTCTAATCCCTGTCTGAAGAGTTGGCTTTGGGAATGGTTCCAGACTTGGGCTAACAGAAGGCCTGGGGACCATGACCTCCAGGGACCTTCTAGTCTCAGTCAGATCATTAAGTCTGGTCTTTTTACAAGAATTTGAGGTCTGCATCCCACTGCTCTCCTGCTCCATCAGGGATTCTCTGTTGTGTTCCCTGTCAGGGCAGTCATCGGTTGTAGCTGGGCACCATCTAGTTCTTCTGGTCTCAGGCTGATGTAGTCTCTGATTTATGTGTCACTTTCTGTCTGTTGGGCTCATAATGACCTTGGGTCTTTGGTGTTCTTTGTTTTCGTTGCTCCAGGTGGGTTGAGACCAATTGATGCATCTTAGATGGCCACTTGCTAGCATTTAAGACCCCAGATGCCACTCACCAAAGTGGGATGCAGAATGTTTCCTTAATAGATTTTATTATGCCAATTGACCTAGATGTCCCCTGAACCCATGGTCCCCAAGCCCCCGCCCCTGCTACCCTGGCCTTTGAAGGGTTTGGTTTATTCAAGAAACTTCTTTGCTTTTGGTTTAGTCCAGTTGTGCTGACCTCTCCTGTATTGTGTGTTGTCTTTCCCTTCACCTAAAATAGTTCTTTTCTACTATCTAATTAGTGAATACCCCTCTCCCTCCTTCCCTACTCTCAGAACCGTCAAAGAATATTTTCTTCCATGTTTAAACTATTTCTTGAGTTCTTATAATAGTGATCTCATACAATATTTGTCCTTTTGCAACTGACTAATTTCACTCAGCATAATGCCTTCCAGATTTCTCCATGTTATGAAATGTTTCACGGATTCATCATTGTTCTTCATCAATGCATAGTATTCCACTGTGTGAATATACCATTAGTTATTTATCCATTCATCCATTCATGGGCACCTTGGTTGCTTCCATCTCTTTGCTGTTGTAAACAGTGCTGCAATGAACATGGGTGTGCATATATCCATTTGTGTAAAGGCTCTTATTTCTCTAGGATATATCCCAAGGAGTGGGATTGCAGGATCATATGATAGTTCTATTTCTAGCTTTTTAAGGAAGCACAAAATCGATTTCGAAAGTGATTGTACCATTTTACATTCCTACCAGCCGTGTATAAGTGTTCCAGTCTCTCCACAACCTCTCCAACATTTATAATTTTGTGTTTTGGGGATTAATGCCAGCCTTTTGATTGAGTAAGATGGAATCTCATTGTAGTTTTGAGTTGCATTTCTCTAATGGCAAATGATCGTGAGCACTTCCTCATGTATCTGTTAGTTACTCGAATTCCTTCTTTAGTGAAGTGCCTGTTCATATCCTTTGCCCATTTTTTAATTGGGTTATTTGTCTTTTTGTTGTTGAGTTTTTGCAGTATCATGTAGATTTTTGAGATCAGACACTGATCAGAAATATCATAGCTAAAAACTTTTTCCCAGTCTGTGGGTAATCTTTTTACTCTTCTGGTGAAGTCTTTGGATGAGCATAGGTGTTTGATTTTTAGGAGCTCCCAGTTATCTAGTTTCTCTTCTGGTGTTTGTACACTGTTAGTAATGTTTTCTATACTGTTTATGCCATGTATTGCTCCTAATGTTGTCCCTATTTTTTTCTTCCATGATCTTCTCGTTTTAGATTTTATATTTAGGCCTTTGATCCATTTTGAGTTAGTTTTTGTGTGTGGTGTGAGGTATGAGTCTGGTTTCATTTTTTTCCAAGTCGATATCCAGTTATGCCAGCACCATTTGTTAAAGAGACTGTCTTTTCCCCATTTAACTGACTTTGGGCCTTTGTCAAATATCAGCTGGTCATATGCGCATGGATTTATGTCTGGATTCTCAATTCTGTTCCACTGGTCTGTGTATCTGGTGTTATACCAGTACCAGGCTGTTTTGACTAGTGTGGCAGTATGATATGTTCTAACATCAGGTAGTGTGAGGCCTCCCACTTTGTTCTTCTTTTGAAAATATTTTTATGTGAGATTTCATATGGAAGTGGAATTACTAGATTTATTGGATGAGGTTCAAAACTGCAGAACTAGGTGGGATTAAAGACTAGATTCATAGAAGGGGAAATTTAGCAAAGAGTATTCTAAGAGTTGTGTCCAGAAATTGAATGGGCTAATTGTTGAGCATCTCTACAGGATGTCCAAGCAGATGTCAGGGATATTGTGGGGAAAAATTATACATCGGGTCAAGGGTTGGAATAAATGACTTGAAGACTCTGTCCAAGTCCAAGTCTGTAAATTTCAAAGCAAAAATGTGCTGCAATGAGATTAATCTTTCAGAAGTGGTTGAGAGGTGATTATATAAAAATGATTTTGTGAACACAAAATATGTCACCTTATGGTTTTTCCTTGCAGATGGCATCATATTTTGGATATACTGTTACAGTATCAGATGTTAACAATGACGGGTAAGTTAATAAGACCTTCCTTATTCAAATTATATTATATTTATCTATAAAGATGTTTTATTTTTCCTTAATGAGATACATCCTTCCATACTTCCTCAACAAGAAAATAGAGGCTATCTTGTTTTAGTGCTTTTGGTTCAGGTCAAGAAGATGTGTCTAGCAAAGAACTCTCTGTCATCCTATTTTATGTCTTTACTGAGATTTTTCACATCTGCCATTTCTAAAAGGGGACTATTTGATTTAGTTTTATCTTTAGTTTTATGAAGTGAATAGTCCTCCCTATTCAGATTCATAGACACTGAAGGGTTTGCTCATCTGGCTGTCTTCATCCTAGAATTCCCTTTAGCACATGTAGACATTCATGAAACAATTGCACATTGTAAAACATAGATTCTTTTCCCGCCTGACAATACTTTAACCAACATACTAGTAACACCCATAGAGAAGATAAAACAGTGTTATTTTTTAGAGACTCTGGTAGCAAATTTCAGTAGATCTTAGACCCAATATTATGGTAAATTTTGGCTGTGTTTAAATCTTTAGTTCAAAGATAAGTTATAGCTAAACACTTCTTGAATTCTCTAAAAGTGCCTGATTGAGAGTTAAATTAACAAATCATTGAATAATAAGGTAATGATTAGGTTGTGATATACGGATTATTCATTCACCCAGCAAGTATTTTTGGAGCACCTACTATGTTCCAGGCATTGTCTTAGTACCCCAGATACAGTGGTGAATAAGACAGACAGGAATTCTGCTCTCACAGAGCTTACATTTTCATAGAAAGTAAATATCTGAAGAATCCTTTCTATGTTCCAGGATCTGGGCTAAATATTTTAGATAAAGCTTTAACAGACATTAGCTATGACTTTTGTATAGCTAGAAATGTGCTTTATATGTTGTGTTGTGGTATATGATTGAAGATAAATTTAAGTAACTTTTGTACCTCTTGGAGCACAGTGATTAAGAGCTTGGCTGCTAACTAACAAGGTCAGCAGTTCGAATCCACCAGCTGCTCCATGGAAACCCTATAGGGCAGTTACACTCTGTCCTATAGGGTTTCTATAAGTCAGAATCGACTCAATGGCAACAAGTTTGGTTTTTGTTGTAACTCTTGGAAATTGTGTTTATATTATTCTTTCATTTAACATATATTTCTAGAGCATCTATGAGCTAGAACTGCTCTAGGTGCTGAGATGTAGCCAAGAACAACAACACAAAAACCCCACCCTTGTGAAAGTTGTGCTACCAACTCATAGTAACCCTGTAGGATAGTGTAGGGCTGCTCCATAGGGTTTCCAAGGATGTAGTCTTCAAGGAAGCAGATTGCCACATTTTTCTCATGCAGAGCGGCTAGTGGGTTTGAATTGCTGACCTTTCAGTTAAACTAAGCATTTAACCACTGTGCCATCAGGGGTCCTTAAGGAAAATACACAAACCGAATCCAAACCCATTGCCATCCAGTCGATTCCAACTCATAGTGACCCTATATGACAGAGTAGAACTGCCCTGTAGGGTTTCCAAGGCTGTAAATCTTTACAGAAGCAGACTCCCACATCTTCCTCCCATGAAGTAGCTGGTGGGTTTGAACAGCTGACCTTTTGTTTAGCAGCCAATTGCTTTAACAACTGTGTCACCAGGCCTCCTTAAGGAAAATATAGAGTACATTAAATGGTGATAAGTGCTATGTGGAAACAGCAAAACAAGACAAAAAAACCGAAGGGGAATAGGGAAGATTGGGCAGTATGCAATTTTAAATTGGGTAGCCTGGAAAGGCTTCATCGATAAGGGTACAGTTGGGAAAGACCTAAAGGAATGAGGGAAGAAACCATAATGATAGAATCTTGCAGGTTTAGGAGCAAAAAGTACAAATACCATAAGGTGGGAGCTCCTGACATACTTGAGGAACAGCAAAGAGACTGGGTTGGCTGGAGCAATGAGTGAAGGAGAAAAGCACAGGAGAGAAGTCATAGAAATAAGATGAGGGGCCAGATTATGAAGGTTCATGGACTGTGCCTTATTCCAAACTACTATACATAAACCCATTGCTGTCAAGTCGATTTGGACTCATAGTTGTGCCACACAAACTCTGTTTTGGACTAGAATGTGCTTCCAGGAAGGATACAACGTCCTCTGAGCCACTGGAGGATTCTAAGTGAGGAGGTGGCCTGCTCCACTTTGGTTTTAACAGGAGCTTGCTGGCTGCCATCTAGACGGCCAAGGGGCATTCTGGGAGCGTATTTCAATAAGCCAGGTGAGGCAGGACTGATGCTTAAATAATAAGATAATGATTAGGTTAAGATATACTGATTATTCATTCATCCAACAAGCATTTTTGGAGGAAAATAGAGGCAATTGAATTCTGGATATATTTTGAAGGTATATTTGAATGCCAGTATTACTCGAGAAGCAGTTAATTTAAAATTAAATCGTTTTAATCATAAGTTGTCTGATTTATGAAAATAACATTGAGGACTGTCATTAAGAGTTGTCAGTGTGAATGAACTGTATTTGTTACTGATGCCTTTTATTAGAAAGAAAATGGCTGAAGAATGACGAGGCCAAAATATGGCATGCTGTACAGATTTCTTTCCTGAAAATAAAAAATCCCATAGTGGCCTTTCAGATATGCATAGAGACATTTCTCCACAGACGGTGACACAACAAGCTCCAGGGCTTTTCCCCTAGGAGCCACACAGCATTTTATAGCACACATTCACTCAGTGTGTTTCTTTCTGTAGATCTGTCCTGTTTTGGATCCTTTTAACTTTCCTGGATTTCACAACATACCCTTCAGGGCACTGTCTCTCTCCTGGAAACACACTGACTCTAGTCCACAACAATGTGTTGTGACAACATTTATAGTCCATTTTTTCACCATGTTAAAAAAAAAAAAAAAAACTTGTGAGAAAAGAACCTGATTGGTTTCCTTCTGACCAAAACAGCATGGTTGTAAGAACACAGGAATTTTCCAGTGATAATTTGGTTTTTCTTGATGTTCTTAAAAGTTGTCCTGCATACTACTTCCAGATTCTTTAGACTGCATTGAAGAATAACATGTCCATAACTTAATATTGTCACCCTTAAAGATAAAGTGCCCATAGATTCTCAAACCCAACCAAACCAAACCCACTACCATCGAGTCGATTCTGACTCATAGCGACCCTTTAGGGCAGAGTAGAACTGCCCCATAGAGTTCCCAAGGAGTGCCTGGCAGATTTGAACTGCTGACCTCTTGGTTAGCAGCCGTAGCACTTAACCAGTATGCCACCAGGGTTTCCAGTGTATATGTAATTTGCTGTTTTTAATTACTTAGATGCTATGTAAGTTCCAGGTCCTATTATAAATGGAGCCCTGGCAGTGCAGCAGGTAAGAGTTATGGCTGCTAACCAAAAGGTTGGCAGTTCGAATCCACCAGCAGCTCCATGGAAACCCAGTGGGGCAGTTCTACTCTGTCCTGTAGGGTCACTATGAGTCAGAATCGACTTGATAGCAATGGATTTGTTTTGTTTTTGTTTTAATTATTATAATGAATATACTCTAGAAGCAATTGAGATTGGTCAAGGACGATACTAAGATTCATCCCAGATAAAGATATACAACTCAAGTTGAAGTCTGACATCACCAGATAATTAGCTATAATCTTTGCAGCACCTGTGTTTCTAGAAAAACTACTTTTTGCTTGCCTTTCAAGTACATACAAATAGGGAAAATATAGCATCTTGTGTTAATAGATTTAGACTTGATCCCAGGGTGCAGGCTTGGAAACCACTAGCAATAGCAACAGTCATCTTCTTCACTACCCTGGATGGCTATTCGTTCCCAGGGCAGATATGAAACAGCCCTACCAGGGCAGAGACAGAAACCCGCAGCCCCAGAAATCTTGTTGTCGTTAGGTGCCTTCAAGTCGATTTCAACTCATAGCGACCCCATGTGACAGAGTAGAACTGCCCCATAGGATTTTCGTGGCTGCAATCTTTATGGAAGCAGATCACCAAGTCTTTCTCCTTTAGAATGGCTGGGTAAATTCAAACTGCCAACCTCTTGGTTAGCAGCTGAGTGCTTAACTGTTGCACCACCAGAGCAAAATCCCTCAGAAAGGAGCCTGCAAGACAGGTGCCTAGGAAAAACATTAGCGCAAAAGGAGATGCGGAGCAAATCATGTGTGTCTGTGGCCCTCCCTAAGCTCCTATGGTGGATGAAGACTGCGGTGCTGGCCCCATGTCAGGACACATAGGATACATATAGCCTCGTGTCGAGAAAGGGTACTTTTGTCATTCTCAGTTTCTGACAAGATTTCAAGCAGAGTTCCTAAGACTGCTGCCTAAGGTCCCACCACGGAATTTTGCAGTGAACACGAACCCCTATCTCAAATAAAATGTTCATGGACGTTATAGATTTGATCTTCCCAGTTTGTAGGCAGTTTCAAATGCAGACATCTTCTCTATTCTATAACTGAAACTTTGGTAGAGCCTAATATTGCTGCTAAACAACAAAATTCAGTCATACATAGGATCATTTTTTTTCCCCTCTCAAACTCCCTTCAGTTTAACGGGTTTAATAACTTAGGCCGTCCACACTTCAACCTAGTGAAGCTATCCAAGGAAACTTGGCACAAAAGTTAACTGAATTGTCCAAGATCACAAGCTAATTAGAGGGGAGGTATCGATTTGTACCCACACCTTGTGCTGACTTACCTAATTGATATTTTTTCACTACATACAGAGAACTCGGTACTAAGCTCTATAAAATATCTACTAGGGAGCAATATCATTTCAGTCTTCAAAGGTTTGTAAACAAAGGTTTATAATTTATTATTGTTTGGAATTTTCAATCTAATACATGAGTAAAATGACTGGTAAACCTCTCACTTATTTTTAAAAAAGCTGGAAATTTGAGATAAACCAATGTATTTATCACTAACAAAAACAAAAAACCAACAACCTTAAATAAGGGTTGTGGTAAAAGAATAGCATATATGTATATTTCATGTGCAAGGAAATCTTTCTCAAATTTTTTTTACTCTATTTAGACCATTGATAAGAATCTACATTCCTATTAAGACTAAGTGTGCATTTAATTTCCATTTTTTGTATAAGCAAGGTCTTACTTGCACTTTAAAAACATGAAATCATCATTTCAAAGTTATTTTCATCCAAGGAACTTTGACATTGTCTCAAGCAATGCTAAAAACAACTAATGAGAAAAAAAAAAAATCTATAAATAGTTTTTGTGTCATGGCATACAAGAAAAATCAGTTTGATTAAATTAAAAATAGCTGCACTAATCTGTATTTTACTGAGACATTATGATTAATAAATAATTTGAGTTTATAAGTCCTAAAAATCTTTTGTTTGTTTTTAATTCACAAAGCCCTCTTTAGCTTTCTTAGCATTTATCAACGATTAAGTAATTATCGGGAGCTCAAAAAAAAAAAATTTTTTTTTTTTTTCTGGTGGCACAATGGTTCCGTGCTTGGCTGCTAACGGACAGATCAGCGGTTTGAACCCACCAGTGGCTCTCTAAGAGAAAAGACCTGGCGATCTGCTCCTGTAAAGATCTCAGCCTAGGAAACCCTATGGGGCAGTTCTACTCTGTCCTGTAGGGTCGCTATGAGTCAGAGTTGACTCGATAGCACACAACAATAACAAGAAGTTATCAGGAGTCCCTGGGTGGTGCAAAGGGTAAGCGCTCGACTACTAGCCTAAAGATTGGCAGTTCGAGCTCACCAGATATGCCTCTAGAGGTACCTGGAGATCTGCTTTGAAAGGTCAGAGCCTTGAAAACCCTGTGGAGTCGTTCTACTCTGCACACATGGGGTCAGGATGAGTCAGAATCTGCTCAACAACAGCTAACAACAACAACAACAACAAGGAGTTGTCAGTGAGCATTGATCACCCAGGGAAGTTCAGTACTGGAACTGAGATTTAGTTTCCATTTTTTATCAAAATTCCTAATTTCCCAACAGCCTTTTTTTTTAAGGTTTTCATATAAGAATATCAATTATTTAGCTGATTATTCATGGTTCAGAAGTGAGGGCCCCTGCCTCTTGTGGGATCAGACTGGGCTTGGACTTTCTTTACCCCAGCCCGGAGATAATGAAGTACAATTGCGCATGAGGCTACCTAGAGAACATTTTTGGCAACATCTGTCATCGTCTCTATCCGCTGTGCAAGAAAAGCAAGGTTCCCACCAGTGCCCCAAAATCTCAACATCAGGAAAATAAGACAGCGTCATTAAGTAATGTGACCAAATGAGTAAACTGGTGACAATTTTCCCCAGTAATTTTTTATTTGGAAAAAAAAAAATGTTTAGGTATTACAAGTAGGCTAAGTAGCCTCCCAAAGAGTTGAGATCAAAAAAGTATGTACATCCTGCTTGATGGTTGATATTGTCAAGCCTGAGGCTGTTTTGAAAACATAAACAAGCTGGTGAAATTAACTTAAGTTTCGTTACCTTAAGATAGCCAGTGTTGCAAACCCAGGCTGTGTAAATTCTGTTAGGAATTTCTGGACAGACTTGTTAAGAAAAAATGAAGATGGCATTTTTCATCTTGAGCCTAAGCAAATCTGTTTTTTCATATGATATTTGAATCTTACAGTATTATACTCTTTTAAAAATTCACAGAAATACAATTTAATCCACTGACATTTTCTACACTGTTTTTGTTTATAGCCTCTGCAGGGCCAAAGGAGTGAAACTGAACTAGATTCTTAGTAGTTAACTTAGGAGCACTTTATTTTATTTTACTGTGTTTTAGGTGCAAATTTACACCAAAAATTAGGTTCCCATTTGACAATTTTAGTACAAAATGTTCCATGACATTGGTCACTATTTTCGAAATGTGTCAGCATTCTCATTAATTCCATTCTGTTTGTTCTATTTCTGCTTATCTAGCTTCCCTGCCCTTCTTTGCCTTCTCATCCTTGCTTTTGGGTCAGTGTTGACTGTTTGTTCTCTTAGAGTTGACTGTTTAAGGGAGCACATTCCTCGAGGATATTGATTATTTTATAAGCCAGCCTGTTATATGGCAGAAAGGGGACTTCTGGAAGTGGCTTCATTTCCAGTTAAGAGTGTCGTAAGGCAATAGTCCTGAGGGTTCCTCTAGTCTCTATCAGTACACTAAATCTGTTCTTTTTCTTTCTCTTTTTTTTTTTTTAGGAATTTGAGTTTCGTTCTACATTTTTTTCTCATTCTATCCAGGACATTCTGTTGTGTCCCTGGTCAGAACAGTCCATTATGGTAGCCCAGCACCATCTAGTTCTTCTGCCCTCAGGCCAGAAGAGTCATGTGGGCTATTAGTCCTGTGGACTAGTTTCTTCTTTGAGTCTTCGATTTCCTTCATTCTCTTTTGCTCCATATGGGAAGAGACCAATAGTTGTATCTTAGCTGGCCACTCGCAAGCTTTTAAGGCCCCAGACAGACACTACTCACCAAACCAGGGTGTAGAACATTATCTTTATGAACTATATCATGCCGGTTGACTGAGTTGTCCCATGACACGATGGTTAGCTTGGGAGTATTTTAGAGAAATTTTATTTGAAGGGAAGCAGCTTTGAGTAACTATGATTTTGTCCCAGATTTAGTCCAAGTGTATTCACTTGTATAGAATGTATCATTAGATTGAATTTGGTAGAAAATCTATTAAAGTTGGTTTAAAAAAAAGTGAAAACTAGAACATAGATTATAATTTAGATTGATTTCTGTAATTAATAAGTTGTATTCACTCTTGACTATTATAAAGCAGGTTTATTAGCTATTTTTAGCTATCAACCCTAGCACCCAGCTAAAAAGAATTTTGAATTCTTTTAGTAAATAACTATGTTCTGAAAATTAGTCATGGACACTGGCATGCAATACATACTATTGGGAAAAAAAGGAATATAGAAAAGTTTATATGTTAAATCAACGGATTAGCACCAGTTGACTGCAGAAAACTTGAATTCAGCTGCTTCATGTTGAATATTCTCATTGGAGGGTTCTCTTACTCTTTCTCTTCTCTTTAATCACCCTATGTATGCTTCATTTTTGAGGAAAATATTTGTACTGTTTCTGTCTCAAAAAACGTGAAGAATGAGAAACTGAGCCTCATGTTGCATCCATCAGGTTATCAGAGTGTATTTAGACATTAAAAAAAAGAGATAAAAAAATGAATGCCTCTCAAGGATTAAAAAGAAAACTGTGCTTAAACATTTCAACACTTCAGATAAAAAGAAGCTTAGTGAATATGTCCTACTTTTATGAAATGTATATACAGATTAACTTTGATCTCATCCAAATCACTAACATGTCTCAAGCAGAGAAAATGGTTTTAGTAAAAACCACAATATTGTTGTTTCTTCATCACTGTTCTGCTTTGAGATTTTTTTTTTTTTTAATATTCTGTTAGAAGGGTACCCAGCCTCTTACACAACTAATTTTCAGAAGGTCAGTGAAAAATACTTTTACTAGTAAGTATTTTAAAACTTTAAGCTTGAATTGAGTGTACGTAAGAATTCGACAAATAAAATTTTAAAATAGCCTACTGGCACATGGAAACCCTGGTGGTGTAGTGGTTAAGTGCTACACCTGCTAACCAAAAGGTCAGAGGTTTGAATCCTCCAGGCACTCGTTGGAAACTCTATGGGGCAATTCTGCTCTGTCCTGTAGGGTGACTATGAGTCAGAATCGACTCGACTGCAACAGGTGTGTGTGTGTGTGTGTGTGTGTACTGGCACGTAGCTGACTGTGGTGGTTTTTCAACCAATTTTGCATGTGGCCCACAATAAGAAATGCAATTTACGTTGCTAACCAGTACATTCACACACACACACACAAATGAAACCAAAGTTTCATGGAACATTTATACTTATTATAACGTGATATTTTCTATTGTATTCTGTTTTATTTTTAAAAAATTGCTGGTTGAGACCCACAAAATTAATTTCACAATTCACTAATGGGTTGCAGATCTCTGATTTAAAAACACCACCCTAAACAATAATATATGTTGGGATTATTAAGTGGTACTGTTAATATAAAATAATATTTACACTAAGTACAAAATATTCTACAAGGCGTATTGTACCAATTCAATCCAAGACAGTCATTGTCTCTCGACCCTAAAGAGAACACAATTACAAATTAATAACAAATGCCTCTTTCTTTTTTTTTGAAGTTAACAACATTTTAGAAGACTTACACTTAAATGTCTAGGGAATTAGTTCTAAGAAAACAGATCCATGTTGTCATCTTACTCCGAGAATCTAAGGATTCCGTGGATGTGCTAGCCTTTGACACAATGGTAGGTCTAAGAATTTTCCATTTCCAGAACTCTGTTGTTGGCAATGAGAAATGTAGTAAGCTAACTGGGTCAGCGTGAGTCATGTTCATACCCTCAAGGATAAATTACATAGCTTTCTGGAGTCCCTGGGTGGCACAAATGGGTAAGCACTAGGCTAGAACCAAATGGTTGGCAGTTGAAACCCACCCAGAGATATCATGGAAAAAGAGCCTGGTGATCTGCTTTTGAGAGATCACAGCCATTAGGGAGCACAGTGCTACTCTGCAGCACATGGTGTTGCCACAAGTCCAGCTCAAAGGCAACTGGGTTTTTTTTTTTTTTCTATTCCTTCTTTATTTAAAAAAAAAATTTTTACCCTGAAGTCGATTCTGGTTCATAGTGATCCCATAGGACAGAGTAGAACTGCCTTAGAGGGTTTCCAAGGAGCAGGTGGTGAATTCAAGCTGCCAGCCTTTTGGTTAGCAACCCAGCTCTCAATCACTGTACCACCAGGTCTCCTCCTTTATAGAATGAGAAAATTGCTCCGCTAAATCTCTGCAATTTAGTACCAATGATTTTAAATGTCTTACTTCAAGGCTGCAAGACAGCAACACACACAATTAGGTGTTTATGCCTTTAGATACTGACAATAATAACAGAAATAGAGGCAACCAGGACTTGTCTCAGGTAAGGTTAAAGGCTGGGACGTCCCCAATCCCTGCTCCCCTCTCAGTGGGAACAACTTTTTATTTTATTTTTCTTAAAGAAAATGCATTTATTTGGAATACTTTGAGGAAAAAAAAATTATCAAAGTTTGCTAATCTAACTTACGTTTTATAATCTAGAAACAAAATCATAGCTATTGCTCAGGTATTTCTAGCCCACAGCCACCCAGTGCCTTGATAACAGTTTCGGTCAATCAGAAATAAGCTGCTTTTCTCTCTGTTACGTCCCCTGCTGTGGATAGACAAGAGCTTATTCTAGAAATAGCTGCAGCCCCAGATTATCCCAGAGTTATGCTTCACCTTGCTTTTAGCTCCACGACAAAAGGGAGAAGGTGAATGCGTTCTGCACTTTTAAACTGAAACTCTTTCTGTATGAATTGCTATGAAATGATAAAAAATATTATGTATTTTGTACACAATATTGTGTACAGCTAGCCCAATGCCTTCATAATACCTAAAACCAAAACCAAACCCACTGCTGTCGAGTCAATTCTGACTCACAGTGACCCTATAGGACAGGGTAGAACTGCCCCATACTGTTTCCAAGGCTGTAATCTTTATGGCAACTGACAGGCACATCCTTCTCCCCCTGGGCAGCTGTGGGTTCAAAGCACCGGCGTTTCAGTTAGCAGCTGAGAGCTTAACCACTGCGCCACCAAGGCTCCCTCATAATACCTGCTGTTAGGTGCTGTCGAGTTGGTTCCAACTCATAGCAACCCCATGCACAACAGAACGAAACACTGCCCGGTCCTGCACCATCCCTACAATTGTTATGTTTGAGCTCATTGTTGTAGCCACTGTGTCAATCCACCTAGTTGAGGGTCTTCCTTTTTTCGGCTGACCCTGTACTTTGCCAAGCATGTTGTCCTTCTCCAGGGACTGATCCCTTCTGACAACATGTCCAAAGTATGTAAGATGCAGTCACACCATCCTTCCTTCTAAGGAGCATTCTGGCTGTACCTCTTCCAAGACAGATTTGTTAGTTCTTTTGGCAGTCCATGGTATATTCAATATTCTTTGCCAACACCACAATTCAAAGGCATCAATTCTTCTTCGGTCTTCCTTATTCATTGTCCAGCCTTCACATGCATATGAGGTGATTGAAGATACCACGGCTTGGGTCAGGTGCACCTTAGTCTTCAGGGTGACGTCTTTGCTCTTGTAACACTTTGAAGAGGTCCTTTGCAGCAGATTTGCCCAATGCAATGCGTCTTTTGATTTCTTGACTGCTGCTTCCATGGCTGTTGATTGTGGATCCAAGTCAAACGAAATCCGTGACAACTTCAATCTTTTCTCTGTTTATCGTGGTGTTGCTCATTGGTCCAGTTGTGAGGATTTTTGTTTTCTTTATTTTGAGGTGTAATCCATACTGAAGGCTGTGGTCTTCGATCTTCATTAGTAAGTGCTTCAAGTCCTCTTCACTTCCAGGAAGCAAGGTTGTGTCATCTGCATAATGCAGGTTGTTAATTAGTTTTCTGCCAATCCTGATGCCCTGTTCATCTTCGTGTAGTCCAGCTTCTCATATTATTTGCTCAGCATACAGATTAAATAGTTATGGTGAAAGGATACAACCCTGATACACACCTTTCCTGACTTTAAACCACTCAGTATCCCCTTGTTCTGTCCAAACAACTGCCTCTTGATCTATGTAAAGGTTCCTTATGAGCACAATTAAGTGTTCTGGAATTCCCATTCTTTGCAATGTTATCCATAATTTGTTATGATCCACACAGTTGAATTCCTTCGCATAGTCAGTAAAACACAGGTAAACTTCTTTCTGGTATTCTCTGCTTTCAGCCAGGATCCGTCCGATATCAGCAATGATATCCCTGGTTCTACGTCCTCTTCTGATACCAGCCTGAATTTCTGGCAGTTCCCTGTCAATATACTGCTGCAGCCATTTTTGAATGATCTTCAGCAAAATTTTCCTTGCATGTGAGATTAATGATATTGTTCTATAATTTCCACATTCGACTGGATCACCTTTCTTGGGAATAGGCATAAATATGGATCTCTTCCAGTCAGTTGGCCAGGAAGCTGTCTTCCATATTTCTTGGCATAGACAAGTGAGCACCTCCGGCGCTGCATCCGTTTGTTGAAACATCTCAATTGATATTCCGTCAATTCCTGGAGCCTTGTTTTTCACCAATGCCTTCAGAGCAGCTTGGATTTCTTCCATCAGTACCATCGGTTCCTGGTCATATGCCACCTCTTGAAATGGTGGAGCATCGACTAATTCTTTTTGGTATAATGACTCTGTGTATTCCTTCCATCTTCTTTTGATGCTTCCTGCATCGTTTAATATTTTCTCTATAGGATCCTTCAATATTGCAACTCAGGGCTTGAATTTTTTTCTTCAGTTCTTTCAGCTTGAGAAACACCAAGTGTGTTCCTCCCTTTTGGTTTTCTACCTCCAGGTCTTTGCACATTTCATTATAATACTTCACTTTGTCTTCTCGAGCCACCCTTTGAAATCTCCTGTTCAGCTCTTTCACTTTATCGTTTCTTCCCTTTGCTTTAGCTGCTTGAGATTCGTGAGCAAGTTTCAGAGTCTCCTCTGACATCCATCTTGGTCTTTTCTTTCTTTCCTGTCTTGTCAATGACCTCTCAGTTTCTTAATGTATGATGTCCTTGATGTCATTCCACAACTTGTCTGGTCTTTGGTCACTAGTGTTCAATGAGTCAAATCTATTCTTCAGAATGGTCTCTAAATTCAGATGGGATATACTCAAGGTCATATTTTGGCTCTCGTGGACTTGCTCTGATTTTCTTCAGCTTCAGCTTGAACTTGCATATGAGCAATTGATGGTCCATTCCACAGTTGGCCTTTGGCCTTGTTCTGACTGATGATATCAAGCTTTTCCATTGTCTCTTTCCACAGACATAGTCGATTTGATTCCTATGTATTCCATCTATGAGATCCACATGTATAGTCGCCATTTATGTTATGTAAGAAAGTATTTGCAATGAAGAAGTCATTGGTCTTTCAAAATTCTATCATTTGATCTCCAGCATTGTTTCTATCACCAAGGCCATATTTTCCAACTATTGATCCTTCTTGTTTCCAACTTTCGAATCCCAGTCACCAGTAATTATCAATGCATCCTGATTGCATGTTCTATCAATTTCAGACTGCAGCAGCTGATAAAAATCTTCTATTTCTTCATCTTTGGCCTTAGTGGTTGGTGTGTAAATTTTAATAACAGTTGTATGAACTAGTCTTCCTTTTAGGCATATGGATATTATCCTATCACTGACAGAGTTGTACTTCATGATAGATCTTGACATGTTCTTTTGACAATGAATGCAACACCATTCCTCTTCAAGTTGTCAATCCCAGCATAGTAGGCTATATGATTGTCTGATTCAAAATGGCCAATACCAGTCCATTTCAGCTCACTAATGCCTAGGATATTGATGTTTATGCATTCTGTTTCATTTATTACTATTTCCAATTTTCCTAGATTCATACTTCATACATTCCAGGCTCCAATTATTAATGGATGTTTGCAGCCACTTCTCATTTTGAGTCATGCCACATCAGCAAATGAAGGTCCTGAAAGCTTTACTCCATCCACGTCATTAAGGTCAACTCTACTTTGAGGAGGCAGCTTTTTCCCAGTCGTCTTTTGAGTGCCTTCCAACCTGGGGGGCTCATCTTACAGCACTGTATCAGACAGTGTTCCACTGCTCTTCATAAGGTTTTCACTGGCTAACGCTTTTCAGAAGTAGACAGTCGGGTCCTTCTTCCTAGTCTGTCTTAGTCTGGAAGCTCAGGTGAAACCTGTCCTCCATGGGTGACTCTGCTGGTACCTGAATACCAGTGGCATAGCTTCCAGCATCACAGCCTACCGTTTATTATCATAATAATAAAAAAAAATACCTACCATTTATTAAATGCTTACTATAGGTGTGTGTGTGAGAGAAAGAGTCATCTTAAGTGATTTATTCATTGCAGTCACCTAGTTACCTCAACATCAAGCCCACCTGGACCACTCACTGATCTCATTCAGGGGCATTGCCTTGGTTCTCAGCACCACCACCTAGAAAGCCTACCTCTAGATTCACCTATCAGAGTTCTATCCAGGTCCGATGCATCTCTTCCATGCAGCTTATTTCATCCCCTCCAAGCACACAGCCTCCCCTTTGTCCAGTGACCCCAGCATTTTGTTTGGATCTCTCCTATAATTTTTCCTACCTTACTTGGTTTTATAGTTACGTGTGTAACAATTTGACCTCACTTGTGAATTAATTGGAGGCAGAAAAGACCTAATAGTCATCTCTGTATTCTTTAAATCATCTATCACAGCATCTTAAACATAATAGGTACACTGGGTATCTATGGAATTATACTTTAAAATAAACAGTAGATGAACACAAAGAAGGACAGAAGTAGACAAGAAAGGTGGGTCAAAGCAATGGTGAAGAGCCTTTGCAGCCCACTCAGATTTTAAAGGAAGCTTCTTGCTCCTCCTCCCTGCCTTTTAGGTTAATGATGATATTTTAGTAATTAGTTTACTTGGCAAACTTCCGCATATTACTGAATCTACAGGGCCATGGAAGTCAAATGCAAATTTGTATTTCTGCCTCAGGTCCTTTTTTGGATTATTACATCTGCCAGGATATAGGTGTCTTCATGCAGATGTTAGCGGAGCTCATACTATGAATGTCAGCTGCTGTGAGTTTCCCTGAACTTGTTAAGAATAAAAATAATACATGAATATGGTTCTAAAAAATCAAATAGTTTAGAAGAATCATAGTGAAGATCAACAGCTTCTGCTCTGTTCTTCTTCGCATCCGTCTGGTTCCATGAAGGAAACACCATTAACCAATTTTGTATTTTATTCTCCTGGTGGTTATCTCTTTATCTCTAAATAATTTGCTTAGATGTCTATTTCTTGAATTTTCAACCTTAAAAACCATGGACTAGCTTCCTGCTATAATATCTACCTATATATACAAAGAAAACCTATACATTTTCTTTGGAATGAAAATTTTGGTTTCTATCTCTCTATCCAGTATTATAGCCCCTCTCTGACCTCTGCTTTATTTAAATAGGAAGAGGAAGGAAAAGGCAAAACTATTTTAAGACTTATTATGCAGAAAACTGAATAATTTAAATGTATCATTATATAAATTTTAGACAAACTCTAATCTACTTTTGGAAAAACCTATTTAGGTCAATTTGATATCGTTTAACTACAGTTTCTAGAAATGCACTAAAAAGCTGAAAAAGGTAAACTATCTGTGGTTTTCTTAAAGCCATAATTTTTAAGGTAGTTAGGAAGTTTGATGTGGTAATTTAACAGCTCTTATTTCCTTACAACATTCAACTCCTTAGGCATAGCAAAGCAATGAAGGAAATATGAGGATTGTAAAATGTTGCTCCGAAAAGAAAAAATACCAACTGAAAATGTATTAACGCAGTTAATTATAAATTCACCAGAAAGAGTCTTAGTCCCACAGGCGCACTGACCTTTCTTTGTTCCCCACAGAATGGATGACATATTGATTGGGGCACCTATCTTCATGGAACGCGAATTTGAGAGTAATCCTAAAGAAGTTGGGCGAGTTTACCTGTATTTGCAATCAAGCCCTCTCATCTTCAGAGACGCGCAGGTCCTGACAGGCACTAAGGTTTTCGGGAGATTCGGCAGTGCTGTGGCACATTTAGGAGACCTGAACCAAGATGGATACAATGGTAACTTAAACAAACACGTGGAAGTTGTGTATGTGTTATAATTGCATGTTACTGTTGTGTGAGGGAAAAGATGGACACTTCAAGCATTCACGGTGGTGTGTGTGGTACAGTTATTATTGGTGGTTTCGGAGTGATCAATTTTTAATAAGCTATCAGGAATCTCAAGGCAATTTAAAGTTTATATGTTTGGATAAGTATAAGTGTTACATGAAATTTTCTCATGTTCAATTTAGGATGTCATGATCAGGAGCCCTGGTGGTGTGGTGGTTAAGAGCTCGGCTGCTAACCAAAAGGTCAGCAGTTCAAATCCACTAGAGAATGGTTACTCCTTCGAAACCCTATAGGGCAGTTCAGCTCTGTCCTGTAGAGTCACTGTGAGTTGGAACTGAAGCAACAAACCGAACAACAACAACAACAATATAACAGATCTTGACTAAAGGCAGCAAATTATTTTTAGAATTGGTGTGTGGATTTAGTGACTTGAAAAGAACTACAGAATCTGCTATATGTATAGAAAGAAGACAAATTAATACATGGTTGATATGTTGGTAAGGATATCACCTTCTGATTAATCTATGTGGGTTACGTATGAGTTATGCTGAGTTTTAATTGGTTTGTAAATTTTCACTTGAAAGCAGTTTCAATGTTTGCAGTAAATTAGTGCTAAATTGTTGGTTTAGGGTTATAGTTCTTTAACTTAGGAATTTATGCATGCCTCCTGAGTACCCTTTCCTTAGAAGAAGATGCAAACTCACACAAAACGTTACATCCATCCTAGGGCCTTTAAGTTAAGAACCTAGTTATGGTGGGTTTCTTGATTGAGTGAGGAAGTACAGGAATTTACCCTAATCAAATGGCCTCAGGTGTATTCAGATCAAATCAGTATTCACGAGCACCTTTATGGGATCTTTGCAAAAGCAGGTTCCAGCAATGTATAAATAGCAATTTTTAAAGTACCATGAAACATAAAAGCAAATTAAAAGCTCATGGTTCCAGGGAAATTTAAAAAAAGACAAGCTCACCTTTAACTGGTTTGCTATTTTCAAAAACTACTGTATTTCACTTCTTATTTATAATGCCAAAGAGCACCCTAGGGAATTAAATGATGTTATCTATGGCATTGTCTTTTTTTTAAATCACATTTTCTTCTATTTGTCTTCTCTCTCAAATGCTTGATGATATTTTTAAGAGCTAAGAGAACAACTTTAAAGGGGTTCTTATCCTCTCTGAGTCTTGGTTTCCTTAAGTATAACATGGATAAAATAATGGCAAACTCACCAGGATCAAACATGAGAACAGACATAAAGTAACTGACTTAGAACAAGTGAAGAAAAGGCTCCTTTTCTCTATGTTGTGACGACATAGCTATTTTCTACAGCAATCTGGGCTTTCAGACCGTTTAACTTTACCTGTTAAAGGAAAATGGACTTATAATACTCATAACAGAATATTTAATCATAACTTTTCAGTCTTATCCAAGCCTACCTAAGAGCAAAGAGTAGTGAATGAATAACACAAATGAGGACACATACTATGATCCACTGTGATTGCCATGTTATTGAAACTCTATTTCAAAGGAAACTGAGTGTTTATTGTTCAGAACAATTCTAACCCAAAAATGTATGAAAGGTAACTTTCACTCATTGATATATTTAAGTGGGAATCAGGAGATATGACTCTCTCTAGGTTCTCCAGTGTCTTCAACTATATACTGGGTCTTTCCTTCCTCATGAGACTGTGTATCCATTACACAATATAATCTTGGGGAAAGAGATGTGTTTGAAATCAAAAAACAAGCAAACAAAACAACGACCCTGTAAGTACCCTGCTAAGGCACCTCACCTGGTTTAACAAACGCTGTGATTTGGCTCAGATTCCCCCATCTCTCACTAAGACTCCCTGTGGACAAGCCATATGGCTATTCCTCAAACCGTCCAAGCTCTTTCCACCTTTGGGCCTCTGGCCCGTGGTTCCCTCTGATGGTGCTCTTATGTCACAATTTCACATGGTCAAAAAAAACCAAACCCGTTGCCGTCGAGTCAATTCCCACTCATTCACATGGTCAGCTCGTTCTTATCCCTTCAGTTTTTACTTTAAATGTCAGCCTCAGAGACACCTTGTATGACCACCTAATCTAAAATAACAATCCAACCAATCTCCATCATATCACCCTTTTTTTAATTCTCTGCTTTGTATTTATTCCTTTTTTTGGTATTTTCTGGATTATTTCCTTATTCAAATTATCTGTTACCTGCCCCAGAATGTAAACTTCTTAAAACCAAGGGCTTTGAGTGCCTTGTTCACTGTATCCAGCACATAGTAGGCACTCAATAAAAATTTGCTGGATGGATAAAAGACAACAAAAATTTAGTAATGCTGCAGTATTACTGAATTCTCACAGAAAATTCAAGAAGCACTTTGGATTTTTTGATACTGCTCTTTTATTGTGCTTAATTCTATTTGTAAAACATTCTTCCTTCCTTTAAAAAAGTATTTTTATATGTTTCTCTTTATAGACATTGCAATTGGAGCGCCCTTTGCAGGCAAGGACCAACAAGGCAAAGTGCTCATTTACAACGGAAACAAGGACGGGTTAAACATAAAGCCTTCCCAAATTCTGCAAGGAGCTTGGGCCTCACAGGCTGTCCCTTCAGGATTTGGTTTTACTTTAAGAGGAGATTCGGACATAGACAAGAATGATTACCCAGGTAAGGTTTTCTGTTACTCCCACAGGAGAATCCACTTCCATTCTCTGGAAAATGCATCATGCCTGAGCACTTCCCTCATAAAGGCGAATGTCAAGCTGAAACATGGCACAGGTTTTTTTGTGTATGGTTCCAGCATGACTTTCGTGAGATTTTGAAGGCAGACAAAACAAACACTCCCTCTGCTGCCAAGAGACAATATTCGGAAGGAAAGATGGTTTAAAAAGCTACATTGAACATAAAACTTGTCCACTTTACAACAGAAGTTTTCATTTGCAGTCTCTCAGTACCTTGGTCTCCGTTGACAAAGGCAGTTGCATCAGATACCTTTTTAGAGCAATTTCGTTTAACCCTGTAATTCTCTTTTGAGCTCATAATTCCTATTAATTAACTTATGGACCTCAGTGTTTCTGTCATAAAGTTCATGTTTTACAGCATAAATATTCTCCAGCCATCTTTTAAGGTTGTTGGAAGATATATTGAATATTTTAAAGACTGACAAAAAAAAAAAAAAAAAGCTAGTTTATGATAGGAATCATCGACTTGGTTAATTACCTAATTCGTATTGAGGGCTCCTGGACACCCATGAAGCACTAATAGATGATTCATCTTTTGTGAAAGCTGTATGAAAATGCTCGTTTGCCTTAAAGAATTACTTCAGTAATTAGAGTTTTTAGCAGAGAACATTTGACTTCTTGGTTTTATGGCTCAATTTTCTCTTTAATATTGGTTAGTTTAACATGGTTTCAATAAGTAGAAATCATCATTAATAGTTAACTGACAGTTTCAACTATTTATTAAACCCTCGTCTCTTTCCACCATTTGCTCCTCTAAATTGGGTATTTTTCATGCGTAGAGTTTTTTTTCTGGTTTGGGGCAGCATTCCAGTAAGCTGACTGCCTAAATATACACCACTCATTGCGATGCTTTGGCTTTCTCTTCTCCTCTGGGACTATTATACTACAACATATTCTTATACATTTGCCAGAAACTTCTTATGACGCTAACATAGACGTTGTAGCCTGGTATTATATTGTATACTAATGCTTTCTACTTGTGGCAATTTCAAGAGTATTTATTTACATTTATTTTCTTGTAGTCTCATCAGTGATGGCTAGTTGTTTTTTTTTTTTTTTGGAGGTGGAGGGTCGGAGTTCTTTTACACACTATGTATCTTAATTTTAAATAATTCAAAAATCTAGGTGCCTTATGTGATTCCTACCCAAAATGTGTTAGGGTGATTAATGAAACTCAACTCCTGAGTTGCGATTTTAGGTAAACAGTTAACTTAGAAAGTTACTTCTGTTCACTATGCTTTCCATAGTCTTCTTTTTCCTACCCTTAAAACCAGGGAACTTGCCAGATAGAATGGCTGTGCCTTCCACCAGGTAAAGGAAGTAAAGTATGTGTTGATCAAATAGCTAGTCCATTGACTTCCTTTGAAAGGAAAACATGTTCCAAACAAGGGCTAGCAAGGAGAGAAATATAAAACAACTTTTCCCTCAAGGAATATTCCCTTTAGGGAGAGGAAAAAAAGGGGGAGGGGAGGAAGGTAGTGAGGGAAAAGAAAAATTATAGTAAGTACAATGTTAGTAATTGGTTATCTCTTAACTATGCTTTTTTCACTGCTTCGTAACAATTGGAAAAAGATCATTTGAGACCATTTACTATTTAATAAGTTTGTCTGCTAAGGCTGATCCAATTTATAGTAACTAATGATGTGGGTGCAGTGTATCCCTCTGTCTCCATAGTAAATGTTTTCTACTGCGTGGGACCATTAATGTAGCTAAGTGGAATTCTTATCCCTCAGGATGGTCGTGAGGCTTGCAGACTTCATCTGTGCATTCTAGTTAGTAGACCTGGGTTCTGGTCCTGTTCTGCCTCTCAGATGGAAACATAGGTGCTTTTTGATTCATGATCCTGTAACATCTCCCCCGATCCCCCTCTTCTGGTAAAAAGAATGCCACTCCAAGAAGCCTTTTTGTCTTTACACCATGTCTCAAAGGACCTACAGAAAGGAAAACTGCCTTATAGACAGGTGATTAGTAGATCCTGGGTAACTAGCACAGTGGATTTGAGATCTACAGACTCAATATGGGAATCAGACATATAGTTTTCCTTATTTTTCTATAAATGCATTCAGTTTAGCCCACAAACCTCCATATCCGCCATGGCAAAAAACCTTTATCTTGCAGTCATTTCTGGATTCAGACTTGGTCTCCGTTTGGTAAATAGCCATTTGAACGCTCTCTTCCTCCTCCCTGTGCAGACATTCTCCCCAGGGATGAGGTAGAAAGGAATGTGCCTGTTGTCCAAAATGGAGAAAGGGGCATATGGCCCCAGTGCTGTCATCTATTGTCATTGGTCTTTGGCTGAAGCTCACTCCCTGATGGTCTTTTACATGTTGCTCAAGCTTCTGTGGCTAACTCTATGGTTTGTGCCATGTCCTCTGCTTAAAAGTTCCGTGTCTCCTCCTTGCCCTGTCTTGACCTCTTCTGGTACACTCTCAGCAGGTGCTTCTGAGTCACCACTGGGACTCAAATACTTGCAAGTTGAGGTCTTTGGGCTTCTGAGATTGCCTCTAGGCTAATGCACCCAGACTCTTCCATTGTTGTTGTTGTGTGCCATCAAGAGCCATTGATAGTTTTCTACCCAGACATCTTGTTACTCCAGCAACTAAAAAGGTTGTACTTTTCTAAGGCTTTGCCAGGGAAGTGGAAAAAGCCCTCCTTTTCCCCAAAGTTAACCAAGTGGTCTAGAATCTTGACCAAGTAGGGGACCAGCTCAGAAACAACATCTAAATCTCTCTGAGATAGTTACTCCAACCCTGAAAATATATTTTTTCCCTCTTCACTAGCTGGTGGGAAAACTGTCCTCATATTTCATCAACCCTATGGTTCAGTGGTGGCACAGTGGTTCAAGAGCTTGGCTGCTAACTGAAAAATTGGTGGTTTGAAATCATCAGCAGCTCTTGGAGAGAGAGATGTATCAGCCTGCTTCCATAAAGATTACAGCCTTGGAAACCCTAAGAGACAGTTCTACTCTGTCTTACAGGGTCACTATGAGTCAGAGCTGACTGGACGGCAGTGTGTTTGGTTTTTTGGTATGGTTCATTTTATAAGCTCTAAATTCTAGTCTTCTAGGGATTGTCTTGTGATTTTCCAAGCCAATCCTTCTTATATAAAAAGAAGCACACTTTTCTTTCCATTTGGGATCCTGTGCTTTCATATCAAAAGAACTTTGCCTTTCAGATTATTGTGGCCTTCAGTAGGTTTCAAAATCCATTCCGTTGACTTCCTTCTTCTAGGATGTATCTGGAGTCCTGGTGGTGCTGTGCTTACGAGTTCAGCTGCTAACTGAAAGATCAGTAATTCCAATCCACCAGCCGCTCCTTGGAAACCCTATGGGGCCTTTCTACTCTGTATAGCCATACTCTATAAGCAGTGGTTTCAAACTTAGCTGCATGTTAGAACCACCTGAGGAGCTTTTAAAACACCACATGCCCAACCCACACTCCAATTAAACCGGAATCTCTGGGGGTGGGGCTCAGACGACAGTAATTTTTAAAGTAATCCAGGTGCTCCCAATGTGCAACCAAGCTGGGAACTGGTGCTCTAGAGCAGAGTTTCCACCACCTTAATGTGCATATGAATCAGTGGGGTATCTTGCTTGAATGCAGGTTATGATTCAGTAGTTCAGGTGGGCAGGGTGAGAGTTCCCATCACCAACAAGCTTCCAGGTGAAGCCATTGCTGCTGACCCCAGACCACAACCTGAGTAGTCAGCTCTAGAACATTGGTTCTGAAGCTTAGTTAATGTTCACGCCAGAAACCTGGTGAGTCTCTCAATAAACGTGGAGTGCAGACACCCCCTCAGGTATTTTTCCCTCTCAGATATTCTGATTTACTAACTCTGGAGTGGGGCTCAGAGATTTGTGTTTTTACCTAGTACCCAACTTTGAACAACACAGCTCTAGAGCCTGTGCTTTGCTTCCATGCCTCCAGGAGTCAGCGGTGCATCCCACTGCTCTCCTGCTCCCTCAGGGGTTCTCTGTTGTGTTCCCTGTCAGGGCAGTCATCAGTTGTAGCCAGGCACCATCTAGTTCTTCTGGTCTCAGGTTGATGGAGTCTCACAGTTTATGTGGGTCTTTTGTCTCTTAGGCTCATATTTTCCTTGTGTCTTTGGTGTTCTTCATTCTCCTTTGCTCCAAGTGGGTTGGGACTAATTGATACATCTTAGATGACCACTCACAAACTTTTAAGACCCCAGATGCCACTCACCAAAGTGGGATTCAGAACATTTTCTTAATAAACTGTTATGCCAGTTGATCTAGATGTCCCCTGAAACCACGGTCCCCGAAGGAGTGCCTTATAAAACTCACACCCAGGTATGGCGTGGGCTCTCAGTGGCTCTGTTCTGGGCACTCCATTCTAAATAGATCAGAAACAAAATCCCAAATGTGATCACTCTATCTACCTAGCATCTGAGAATTCATGAGAAAACAATATAAAGGCAAACGTAGATTTGAAATTCGAAGTTGTAACAAGCCAGGCTATTTGGAGTTGTTATGGAATGAAACACACTTGAAAAATTGTGCTTACCGAAGTGATGACTTCTAATGGATTTGGGCTTAGATCGGGCTGCTTTTCCCATTCCTGGGATGAACACTCTTCCCTCATCTTAGGTGCCTAAATGCTAACTGCTATATCTAAAAGGATAAGGGTGTTGGCCTCCCCAGTCTTCTCTGCCAGCTGCATACCCTCTCTGGGCAGCCTATTATTAATCCCTCCTATGATAATGGCAAGGCACACAAGTTGGGCCATTCATCAGATACCAGCAAGCATTTTTTACATGTTCTTAACACAACCCATCTGCCTTATATTGGGAGAAACAATATGGTTGATTTGTGATGTTTGAGATATATTTATTGTGAATTATTGCTGTTTCATCCCCCGAACTGACTAGAAAGAAGTTCGCATAGTGCTGAAATAACAGAAAGCACAGACACATAAAAGGTGGTTTGATTTATATTTGCTCTTTGTCACATGATCTCTTCTGCAAGATACAGATGTTCTATATTTGAGCAGGAGCCAGACACAGTCTTCTTGTCTTGGGCAGGAAAAATGCTAGCAAAAACTAGACATACCAAACTAGTTGCCGTCAAGTTGATTCTGACTCATAGCAATGCCATGTGTTGCAGGGTAGAACTGTGCTGCATATGGTTTTCAAGGCTGTGACCTTTCAGAAGTAGATCCCCAGGCCTTTCTTCCAAGGCTCCTCTGGGTGGGTTTAAACCTCCAGCCTTTTGCTTGGTAGTCGAGCAGGTAACCATTTGCACCATCCAGGGACTCCTAAAGTAGGCATAAGGTCAATTATATTGCTAACATTGTTGCAATTATAGCAATTGTTGCTATTGATAATTAAGACTCCAAAGCATGCCAGCCACTGCATAGAAGACAGAGTTCATATCATTGGAATAGTATTTTCTAATCTCTGTCACACAGAGATAAATACACTCATGCCTCAAGTTCATATGTGTGTGTGCACGTGTATACACACATATATGATATATATATATATATATATATGGATATTGGTGTATTCAGCAGGAAAGTGAATAGAATAAGATTCACGCCCCAATTATTTCTTTTTGGGAAACATCAAACCAATATAAAAATAACCATATTAAATTTGGCAAGAGAAATCAGACTGCCCAGGTCAGATTCTCAGTCACTGTTGATTAGCTATGTGACACTGGCCAATTTATTTGATTTCTTTGAGCTTCCATTTCTTTATCTGAGGTTATGGGGCTAATAATACCTACTTCAGCGGGTGGTGTGTGTTTGCACTTTCTAGGCTGAAAGAGAATGTTTCTGAAATGCTGTAAAATGGCTTAGAGTAGGAAAGGAAATTAATTTGATCCACATGAATACAATCAAAGATCCTTTACTTCACAGACATGTTGGACCACACAAGATTTTGAAAGACTGCATTCTTGGATAATCGTTCTAGCATCTAGCTTACCACTAAGTAGTTGTTAGCCCCTTTATGATAAATATTGTCATAGGTACACATATATAAATAGGAGTCATAAATATTTTCATTTCTCGTGCTAAAATTGTTTTTCCTATTCAAAATGTAGATGTGCCCAGATTTCTACGTTGGCACACATTGGAAAGCTAGGATTGGCTAGGGGAGTATCTTGTATACATTGAAAGAAAGCATTCCAGAGAAGAAACATCTGTGATGGTCAGGAATCCCTAAAATTCAGTGATCTAGTCTAATCCCATTAAACATGATTGTATAAAACACCATCTGCTAAATGCATAGCCCAGACATTGGAAAGTGGAGGAAGGGAAGTGCAGATTTTGTTGAAGAGCAGAAATCTTACAGGCAATAAAAACTGGAGGAAAACATGGCTGAATGCCAACACTATCATTGTCTACTTCAGGCCTCTAATATACGATGATTATATCATGAAGCCATCTCAGACAATTATAGCAAATGAAATAAAATAACCCACCATCATTTGTTTTAATGAGTGGGGGTATGTGTGCATGCTTGTGCACACGTGTTTGTGCAAACAAGGGAGAGAGCATGAGAGAACATACACATAAAAATAACATAAAGAGAGAAAAAACCTACACAAAAGGAAATAAAGGGGTGACTCTAACCAAAGGAAATACAGATAGTCCCCGACTTACAATGCAGTTCTGTTCCAATGACTCTGTCATAAGCTGGTTCTGACATAAGTCAAGTACCTCCTTTTTATAAAGTTTTCATCATTATTACCTTTTATTATCAGTATCTTTATAAATCCAATCTTTATTTGTCTTTGGGGTATGGAAACATTACATATAAACTTAAAGATATATTTTAACATGTACATGCATACATAAAAACTACACAAATCATAAAAATTCACTCCAACAATGAAGAAGAGTTCGACAACGTTGGCATTTTGTCAGTTGTGGTAATAACTTCAAGTGTGGAAGGTTCTGGATCATCTGGATTATCCCTGAGAATGGGGATGGCATTTCTGGTCATAAAATTAGTGAGTGTTGTCTGCTTGGTCCTTCTATTGTTCTTGTTTTCTTCATATATTTGGCTGTAACATCTCACTGCTTCCTGAATCTGCATATCCACTTAGCAAAGCGATCAATGTTTGTGTCCATGTTTTCAAGGAACTGAAGCCCCTGATTTAGTTGAGAAAAAACTTCAGCCTATCTTTTCACTGTAAAATTTTTTGCCAACTTCTTTCCTTTCTCTTCATCATTATTTCCTTCTTCAGCATTTCTTTTCCTCTTCAAAATTAAGTCCTGATCTGTCAGTACCCCTTCTTTGTGGTCTGTGAGCTGTTCCACATTGGCAGTATCAAGTTCTGAATTCAACTTTCTTGCCGTATGGAGGATTATTCCACCAATCTCTTCCGTCGTATTATCCCGATCAAATGCTTGGAGCACGTTCACATAACTCAGCAATTTTTTCTGTATCTCTCGCATTCATTTTCCCGTAACCTCCTCCCAGGAAAATGCGATGTTCCAGATGCATTGAAGAATATTATAATTCTTCCAGAAATCGTATAATGTTACCGTCCCTCCATCTGTTGCGGCTATTGCCTGAGCAAACATGGTCCATGGGTAATAAGCCTTGAAGGTGGCCATTGCACCTTGATTCATAGGCTGAATCACAGCTGTCATATTGGGAGGCATCTACACCACTTTTAGGTCTTGATTTAGATCATTTACGTGGGGGTCACGTCCTGGGGCATTATCAAGTAATGGCTGTTGGACGCGTGTGAAGTGCAATTGTTGTATGTCGTTAATGTTGAACATTGCCCAACTTTCTATTCATTACGACTCCCGACACCGACACCAACTTCATTGTAGACCAGGCCATAGCCTGTTATATGGTAGTATTTTGAATAATAGCTCGTAATATTGAGTATCTGCCAGTGAACATCTGAGAATAATAACGTCATCAAATTACACACTGCAACATTGTATGTAGTACATATTACTAACGATAAGATGTACAAGAAAAAGATGGTCATAAGTGCAGTTCGTCATAACTCGAATACCTCATAAGTTGGGGACTAACTGTACTGGTGGTATAGTTCCCGGCATCATAGCAACATACAAACTACCACAGCATGACAAACTGACAGAAGCATTTCAATTAAACTTAGAGCTTCTTGAAATTGTGATTCAAAGTTTTATTGAATTAAGTTCAAATCCTCTAGTCAAAAGTTTGTTTTTACTTCTCTGCTACTCAAGTTTTTATGTAAAGCAAAACATTAAGTTCTTAGTAAGCAGGATTTCCATAATTTTCTTAAAAGCACATTAGAAATTACAATATTAGTTTCCTTATAAATTGTATCTTATGAATTTGGATTAGATTGATTTAATTAAGTCAACTGAAAGAGTGTTTAGACTTGAAACCTGCAGTGTCATAAAGTGAAAGTAAAGCTGAATGGAGAGTTGAAGTACCTGTGTTCTAGAATAAGCTTTCCCAAGACAGAGTTGCATTAGTAACTGACTTAGCCCCTCTGGGACTCAGTTTCCTCGCCTGGAAAAAAATGGAGTATGGAATGCTTCTCCAAGGGCAGTTTTAACTCTAAAGTTCTGTGATTTTATAAGTCTATAAGATCTAAATTTGCTTCCTTCTCTGAATGCATGGTAATATTGGGTATATTATTAAGGCTGTATCCCTGGTTGCACAGAGGTTAAGAGCTCAGCTGCCAAACACAAGGTCGGCAGTTCGAATCCACCATCCATTTCTTGGAAACCCTATGGGGCAGTTTTACCCTGTCCTATAGGGTCACTATGAGTCAGAATCAACTCAACAGCACTGAGTTTGGTGTTTTTGGTTTATGTATGTTTTTAAGAAAGATTTTGTAAACTACACAAAATGAGACTTTTTTTTAACCTTTTCTTAGAAATAATTTTAGATTTACAGAAAAGTTGCAAAAATAGTACAGAAAGTCTCATAAACCCTTCACCCAGCTTCCCCTAATATTAACTTATTATGTAACCATAGTACAACTAACTAATCTACAGACCTATCAGAAATTCTAACAGAATTTTGCCATTTGTCCCACTAATGTTATTTTTCTAGTTCAGGATTCCACATTGCTTTTAATTATCAGGTGTCTTTAGTCTTTACAACCTAGAGATTTTTTAAGAATACTGGCCAGGCATTTTGAAGAATGTCACTGAATTTAGGCTTGCCTGAAGTTTGCACATGGTTGTATTGGAGTTTATGTATTTTTGGCAAAAATACCACAAAAGTGATGCTATGCCTTTCTCAGTACATCATATCAAGAGGTACACGATGTCTAATATCTTTTTACCTTGATCACTTTCTTAATGTGATATTGGCCAGGTTTTCTACTGTTTGCTATTTTCCCTTTCTAATAGTGTCTTTAGGGAGATAGTATGAGGTTATGCAAATATCCTGCGTCTTGTCATACTTTTCCCCACTAATCTTAGCATTCATTGATGATCCTCGTCTGCAACAATTATTGCTGCCCCCAAAAAAAAAAAAAAAAAAAAATTTTTTTTTAATTGTGATATTTTATTTCTACTATTCCTTCTACATTTATTAATTGGAATTCTAATGTAAGAAAAAAATGTCCCTTCTCTCTATTTATTTATTTATGTTTATATGGGCTCATGGCTACTTAGTTTATTTTGTGGGTTGTGATTCATTACTATATTTATTTATTTTTGTTGCCCAAATTGTCCCATATTTGGCCATTGGGAACTCCTTCAAGTTGGCTCCTGTGTTCTTTTGACATGCTCAGTCATTTCATGATGTTCTTTCTCTCTTTCTGATCCCATAAGACCCTCCAGGTTCATCTTTTATTTTCCTTGCCCCAGCCTTGGAATCAACCACTTCTTCAAGGAGCTGTAGTTCCTTTTAATGAAGAATAAGTATTTAGAGACCAAGATTTTGACTCTGGTTTTTCTCATGACTACTAAGGCGTCAAGATAAGATGTTTCATGCACTGAATTTCATAGATCACCATGTTTCTATATACTATAGCTACATTTCATACCATCAATATTAGTTAAAATCACTAGCTTGCATTTTTTGTTATTCAACCTATATTTTTGAAGTCAGTATATTTTACATTTCAGACATTTGGACAATGTTAATATTATTCAGCTAATGTTAAGAACAGCCACCAATTTTCATTTTTAAAGGTGATGATGGTAGTAGAATATTTATTGATTCTATGATAATCAAGACATTGTGCTTTGGGAAATAGAATTAATTAATTTATTCATCAAACACTTATTGAGTACCTTCCATGTGCGCTGTTATAGATATTGAAGATATAGCACTGAATAAAACAAAGATCCTGCTCTAATGGACCTGAGTTCAAATTCTGTCTGTAACATCGGCTGGCTATATAACGTTGGCAAGTTGCTTAACCTCCTATGGTCTCAGTTTCCTCATTGCTAAAATGGGTATAGCAGTATTTAATAGTAGTTCCCACTTTACAAGGGTGTTTAGGTGGTTAGAGAATGCATATAAATGCAGTTAGCACTGTGAATATCACCTAAACCAAAACAAACAAACGGGTTACCACCTGATTCTGACTCAGCGACTGCATAGGACTCAGCAGCACCATCCCATAGGATTGCCAAGGCTGTAATCATTACAGAAGCAGACTGTCACATCTTTCTCCCGTGGAGCCAATGATGAGTTTAGACTGCTGACCTTTGGGTTAGTAGCCAAGCACTTAACCACTGTGCCACCTGGGCCCCATAAACATAGAGAAGTAAAGCTTGAAAGGTAGATTTAGGACAGGTAGCGTAGGTTCTTGAATAGTGTGTTGAGGAACTGGTACTTTCTTAAGAAAATGATGGGGAAGACAATATATTTTTATATTTCAAAATGACACTTTAAGTACCTAAGCCTTTAGCAATGAGCTTATTGAGTTGTAATAAAAAAGAAATGGAAACTGAAAGTTGTTAAAATATCTCAGGTGAGGGTAAGTGCACTGAACCAGGTGAGCGTAGCAGCAGTACAAGTGCAGCCTGGGAATGTTTGGGGCTTAACCACCCCAAGAGCCACTCTCAACCCGCGTTTGGGGATGAGAACTAGTGCGTAAGTAACTGTCCTGGCCTCTTATCCTCCAGGCATGCAGTTTGGGGAGCCATTTTCTACACTTCTCAGGAGATCCCACTGCCAACATCATCAACCTTGATACCAAGCCAAAAAACCTGTTGCCATCAAGTCGATTCTGACTCCTGGTGAGCCCATGTGTTACAGGGTAGAACTGCTCCATAGAGTTTTCTTTGCTGTAATCTTTATGGAAGCATAACAACAACTGTGAGGATGGTGCAGGATGGACAGTGTTTTGTTCTGTTATACATAGGGTCCCCATGAGTCAGAACCAAATTGGTGGTACTTAACAACAACAACAATCTTTATGGAAGCAAATCTCCAGGGCTTTCTTTTGCAGTACTGCTGGGTAAGTTCGAACCACCAACTTTTAGGTCAGTAGTCATATGCAAACCATTTGTGCTATGCAGGAATCTTTCAACCTTGATATGAACCCTTACATTCAGTGGTGTGTTCATAAATTTTTACAACCAGCTCTCAGTGGTGGGGAGGAGGGACAGATGTGTAGCATCTGATCTCCATGGTGTAAATATTCTTCCCACAAATGATTTCAAGTTACAGTGATTCTTACGAGATAAGAGTTGCACAATTGCTAGATACACAGCTGAGATGAGCCTGACATATCCACCTGCTACTGCCCAGCCAGTCACAGATACACTAACTTCCTATTTTTGTGATATCTTTCCAAGGGGGGGTCTGGATCTGTAAGTTTCTAGTTCTATCCAAAAAATCACAGATCTAGGTTGAGAATGACTGTTGTCTATACTCACAGCTGTGTTTATGAAAGACCACGACAAAGATTAGGAACATTTTCAAATCCAATAACATAATGTGCTGGTTTTTTTCCAGCCTTAGACTAAGACATTAAAGCTTGGTAACTTTACATCTATGAAGTACATATTTCTGTTTTGTTTATTCTAGTGTGAAGCACAGTGACAGTCTTCATCTGCCTTATTTCCAGCTCACTTTTGAAGAGGCAACCAGTATTAAAAAATTGGGTCATATACTGGAGCCCTGGTGGCACAGTGGTTAAGAGCTCAGCTGCTAACCAAAAGGTCAGCAGTTCGAATCCACAGGTCACTCCTTGGAAACTCTATGGGGCAGTTCTACTCTGTCCTGTAGGGCCTCTATGAGTCGGAATCAACTCGACGGCAACCGTTTTTTTAATATCCAAAGCTGATTATCAGTGACCATAAAAGAGAGGTTAGAACTCATGTACCTGAACCAGGTTGTAAGATAAAAACCATTCACAAATAAAATTTTGTTGTTGTTGTTTGTTGCCAAGTTGGCTTTGACTCATGGCCACCTTACGTGTAACAGAATGAAATGTTGCCCAGTCCTGTGCTATCCCCATGATTTTTTATACGTTCGAGCCCATTGTTGAAGCTATTGTATCAATCCATCTTATTGAGGGTTTTCCTCGTTTTCACTGACCCTCTACCAAACAGGATGTCTGTCCTTTCCTAGGAATTAGTTTTTCCTGATGACCTAAATTAGTACATACAGTGCATTCCTCTCACCAGAAAAAGAAATGTAACCATGGTACTTCATGTGCCATGGGTCATCTGACAGTTTAAGTTTGAAGTAACTACCTTCCAAATACCCAGTGCTAGAAGCTGGCTTCTTTCTGAAATCCAGGGTGCCAGTTAATATGATAGAATATCATTTATACTGGATCTTACTATATCTATGCTGGTAAAGACATAGTTAATAGAAACTTCTGGCTCACTTTAGTTTCTTTTTTTGGGAGAAAGGATGTGGGAAAGAGCAGGGTATGAAGGGGTTGGAAGTAAGTTACCCTTGCACTTAGACCCTCTACGTCATTCCTGCCCTCCCACTGCATATTCTTCCTATATATATGTCATTTTTAATTCATTAATATGCTACTTGAAAGTCATAGTTTAGCATAGTCACTTGAAGTATCCCTTCTGCCTTAAAGTCTTTGCACACCCTGGACATTGTCCTGAGAGTTCACTTCCCACTTCGGAACTCAGATCCAATGTCATTTCCTTAAGAAGGCTTCCCTGACTGTGGTCCTTTCCCTGCGAACACTTAGCTCAAATTGAAATTACATGTTTGTTACATGTTTGTGTGATGATTTGATATGTATCTCTTTCACCCCACTAGACTGGACACTTCATTAGGCGGAGGCTCATGGGACTGGATTTGGTTTTGCTCACTGTCAAATTCTGCCTATTAAGCATTTGTTGAACCAATAAATAAATGTGGATGAATGAACGAATTTCCTCATAGCTTTTTGCGTATAATCAGTTGTTCTTATCTCTCTTTCCTTCACCACTGCCTTCCAACTCTCCTTAAATCCAGTAAACTATTTTATTCCTGTGCAGAATGAAAATGGAAATGTAAGTAGAGATAACGATGCTAGATAAACTTTAGCATTGGATAACTGGCTAACTCTGTGGATGCATTATCCACTCAAAGTGGCAGACTCATTCCCATCAAGCATCCTACCCTTGATTTAATTTAGCATTCACTGTGCATTTAAATGCCAATCACTGTACAAGCTGCTAGACCAGGAGAACCAATAGCGAGCATGAAAAAAGATCACCAAACTAGGAGTCAAGGGGCCCATATTCTCCTTACTTCATCCATTGTTGACCAGCTTTGTCGTCTCAGACATACATACCACTTGTATCTGTGAACCATAACTTCTCTGCCCATAAAATGAAGATGGTCAGACTAATCTCCCACCCCTCAGGATTATTGTGGAGGTTATTTACAAACTGTAAAGTGCTCTGTTGTTATTTCCTAACTCTACAAGCCAAATGGAGATGTGAGGGACTGCAAACCAGCTCTAATGCAGAGGTCCAGGGACTTTTCCCAGACCTAGGCCTGTGCTTCCAGGTGATGACTTAGGTAAATTATGCCAAAGCTTCCTATGAGATGAAGGATGGGAGACTTTTGAAATAACTAATGCAGCAACAAGATCATCTTCAGTCCTTCTGATTTGCAAACACTGTTCATGTGATGTTCTTCTTTCTAAAGAAAAACCATTTCACATTTTCTTACTGACATTTTCCTGTGATGACTTCGTTAATAGCTGGTGTCATAAAAACTATCAGCCCTAACTGAATTTCTTGAGGGTGTGTAAAACAGAAATTGTGGTTTCTGGCCAGACCTTAGGCTAAAATAAGAAGTAGGTGAAGTTCATCTTTGGAGTGATCATCCCCTCTCTTCTCTGGTCTCCTTTCCTTTCTGTCTCCAGTTACATACACAAACATACACACTTTCCCTTTCTTGTCAGTCCAATGCGTGGTGGGGAAAGACCTAACAACCTCTTTCCCATTAGGATGTAAGTGATCCAGAGGAAGTAGGTACTACCCATGGACTCTTATTCAGTGGGCCCTGGCCTGACTGGAGAGTTGACTGATAGACTGTTAGTGCCTCAAGGGCAGGCAGTGTGTCCGTTTCTCTCACTGCTGAATCCTTGGCAGATAGGATGGGACTTGGCATATAATGAGTGTTCAATAAAGAGTTGTTAAATGAAGTGACAGTTTAGGGGAATCACTGGTGTGAATATTTTTCTCTTCCTCCCCTGTCTCCCTTGCAGTTTCTATATTTGTACCTTTTAGCACATGTATCAAGTCTCATCAGGTTTTAATCATAGAATTTCATCTATCGGCCTGGATGTGGGGGCAGTGTCTTGTGAAATCGGGGTCTTCTTGAGACTGTGAAATCATTCCATAATGGCAGCCACTTACACATAAGACAGGTCCTGAGAAAAACAAATTTTTTGCGGGGAGGGGGGAGGTAAATTTTACTGTGTTTTAGGTGAAAGTTTGCATTGCAGAGTAGTTTTTCATTTAAAAAATTTACACACAAATTGTTTTGTGACATTAGTTGCAATCCCCGCAATGTGTCAGCACTCTTCCCCTTTCCCTTTCCACTGTGGGTTCTTGGTGCCCATTCATACAGTTTTCCTGTCACTCCTGCCTTTTCATCTTTGCTTTCAGGCAGGTGTTGCTTATTTGGTCGCATATACTTGATTGAACTAAGAAGCACATTCTTCATGTGTGGTATTGTTTGTTTTATAGGCCTGTCTAATCTTTGGCTGAAATGTGACTTAGGGAGTGGCTTCAGTTCTGAGTCAGCAGGATGTCCAGGGGCCACAGTCTCGGGGTTCTTCTAGTTACCATCAAACCAGTAAATCTGGTCTCTTTTTGTGAATTTGAACTTTGTTCTACATTTTTCTCCTGCACCACCCAGAACCCTCTACTGTGATCCCTGTCAGAGCTGCTGGTGGTGGTAGCCGGGCACCATCTAGTGTTTCTGGGCTCAGACTGGTAAAGGCTGTGGTTCTTGTGGTCCATTAGTCCTTTGGACTAATATTTTCCTTGTGTCTTTGGTTTTCTTTATGAAAAAAACAAATTTTTCCCCAAGACTTTTAGCAACTGGATAGCACACATACTATATGTAAGTGTGACCACGACAAGGATAAGGTGAAATGTCTTTGCTATGGTGCCATGGAACTCAGCAAGTGGACCATCAAGCAATGGCAGAGGGGAGGAGATGATTCCTACAGCCACAGGGTGCTACTAATGTATAGAAAACTATTTTCATGAGACAGACTCATCATTTGATACTTCTCTCTTAGTTTTTTGTGGAATATTTTTTAAAAAGAAAAATAAACGCTTCGTAAATTAGAATGTTGCAATCCAATAGTATGTTCCAACTCATGAATGTTTTTCTTTAGAGTTCATTTGGAAACATTTCAGTCAGATTGTTAGGATTATTACTTTATGGGATAAAATCATGCATTTTTTTCCAAACATTTCTTCCTCAACTCATAACCTTCCTCTCAGTAATATTTTGCATGTTGCAATAAAAAAGCAAGGAAGAAAGGCAGCCTCTGTCTATTTTTAGATTAACACTTTTTGCCAAACTCAAGGAGACTTATCTAAATTCCTGCTTCCCACAGACGTGAGCTGCTTTTCCAGGGCCAAACATGTAGGCTGATTTCATAACCCACTTTCAAGTGAACATTGCCATATTTACATACCATCTTCAGCCCTATCACTTTACAAATTAATTTTAACTCTGGAATTTCTCTTAGTATTTTTATTGGATGAAAGTCAGCAGACACTAGGTGGGCCCTGGTAAAGAGGTATACCAGATATCTTAGTTATCTAGTGCTGCCATAATAGAAATGCCACAAGTGGGTGGCTTTAGTGAACAGAAATTTATTTTCTCACAGTTTAGGAGGCTGGAAGTCTGAATTCGGGGTACTGGCTCTCTCTCCGCTCTGGGAGAAGACCCTTGTATCTTTTTACTTTCCATTCCTAGGTTCCTCGGTGATCATATGGCGACTATCTTACCCTTCGTTTGTGCTTGCTTCCTTAATCTGTTTTTTATATCTCAAAGGAGATCAATTTAAGATACCCTACACTAATACTGCCTCATCAACGTAACAAAGAAAACCCATTCCCAAAGGGGATTATAACCACATGTATAGTGGTTAGGACTTACAACACATATTTTTGGGGCGCAAGTCATAACACTTGGAAATTTTCAGTCATCTCAAAAGCACTTGGCAAGGGACTTAGTAGGAATGGCGTCTGAACAGTCATGGGACGGGCCTGGAGGAGATGCAGCGAGCCATGAGCATCAGTAGTGCCAAGACAGGAGCTGGAAATCTGTGGCCCATGTGAGCCAAAGCTGAGTCTGGAAGTGAGCAGGTCTGATGGACAGGTCTGGTTAAGCCAGTGAGAAAGGCAGAAAATGACTCTTCCAAGATGGAGGCAAGAGGAGATCCAGAAGCTGCAAGAGCAAGGCTGAGTAGAAAAGCAAATTCTACTGAGCTCTTGGCTTTTCCATCCAGAGAACCTTAATGAATAGTGACTTATCCAAAGTCGTTCAGAAGCCAGTGACAAAGTGAACTGAGATGTAAAATTCCTAACTTTTTGCTTCCCATTCAGTAATTTTCGCTTGAAATAAACACTGCATTTAAGAAAGGGCTACAAAGATTTTAGAAAGATTCAAGGAGGGACAATTTACAAACTAAAAATGGCCTGCATGCAAATGTTTATAGTGACTTTCCAAAAACTGGCAACAACTCAAATGTCACAAAAGAGATAGATGAACAAACTGTGGGCCATCCACACAGCAGAACACTACTCACCCAACAGTAAAAAGAAACAAACTATTGATACATACAACACCATGGATGAATCTCAAATACATCATGCAAGTGAAAGAAGCTAGACCCAGGAAATCTAAGTACTCCATTTATATGACAGTCTAGAAAAGAGATCAGTGGATCCCAGGGACTAGGAGTAGGGGAGGGCTTGACTGTAAAGAGGGATGGGGGACATTTGGGGATAATGGAACTCTTCTATATCTTGACTGTGTGGTTGTTACACAGTTGTGTGCAAAAACATGCTGAGTGAAATAAGTCAACCACAAAGGGAAAAATATTGTCTGATTCCACTTATATGAAATATCTAGGATAGGCCAGTATAGAGAGACCAGAGTTTATTAGTGGTTATGAGGGGCAGATGGGAAAGAGGGGAAAAGGGAGACTCATTGCTCAGGGGACATTGGCTTCTGTTAAGGATGATGGGAAAATTTGGAAATAGGTAGTTGTAGTGGTTGATCAATACGATAAACATAACTAATGTCACAGCATTGTACGCTTGAAGAATGTTGACATGACAAATGTTTTGTTACATATATGTTTACCGCAATAAAAAAAAAACTCAGATCTGAACACTAAAAAGGATGAAATTTACTGTATATAAATTATATTTCAATTAAAAAAAAATTTTTTTAAGAAAAAATAGCCTGAAGATATGTTTCTGGGAGGAAGTGTGGTAAGAGTATGGCCTCAGCAGCTAGATTGCCTGGTTTAAAACTTGGTCTTGACACTTACTGGATTTAGGCTCTCTGTACCTCATTTTCTTCATTTGTGAAATATGAGTAATAAGAGTATCTACCTCTTGGTATTGTTCTAAGAATTAAAGGAGTTAATATATTTAAAATGTTAGCTTTTATTTGAAATGTCTTTGCACAATCATTCAGCATATCCTCAGGATAAATTCTTAGAAGTGAAAATATTGTGTTAAAGGGCATACACAGCTAAATTTTCATATATTTATCAACAAACTAACTTCCAAGAAAATTGTACCAATTTATGTTCCTATAAATACAGAATATGAGTTCTTGGTCTTCTAGTCCTTACCCAACACTGCCTGGTACTAATCTTTTTCAACTTTTCCAATTTGAAAGGTCAAAAATGATATCTTATTTTTCCTTTTATTTGTATTCCTTTAATGACTAGTGATGGTGAACATCATTTAATGTATGTATTGGTCATAGGGGAGACCCTGGTGGCGTAGTAGTTAATTGCTACGGCCGCTAACGAAGAGGTCAGCAGTTTGAATCTGCCGGGTGCTCCTTGGAAACTCTGTGGGGCAGTTCTACTCTGTCCTATAGGGTCTCTATGAGTCAGAAATAGGCTCAACGGCAGCGGGTATTGGCCATAGGTGTTTTTTTTATGTGAAGTGCCTGTTTGTAACCTTGTCCTTTTTTTATTGGAATGTTTGTGCTTTTAATCATTAATTTATAATAATTTGTTATATATTAGGGATGATAATATTTTTTGCTAGATGTTAGACATCCTTATAATCATTGAAAAATATTAATGTTTGGCAAGGCATCTATACTGTAAACATTTTTCCCCCTGCGTCTTTCATTTCTCTTTGAACCTTGCTCAGATTTTTTGCTAAAGAAGTTTAAATTTTAAAATTCCTTGGTGATTTTTACATTTTTGTCAGGTTTTAAGTAATCATAATCTTTTCATACAATTATTAGTTTTGCATCCCCATGCTTCTCATTTATTTGGAAGTTCTTTGTGGCAACTCTCATTGTCCAGAATTATTCTGAAATACAACGAACATATTTGCTGGCATTTTAGAATCCCTGGGTGGTACAAACAGTTAATGTGCTTGACTGCTAACCAAAACATTGGAGGTTCGAGTTCACCCAGAAGCACCTTGGAAGAAAGGCTGGCTGGTGATCTACTTCCAAAAAATCAGCTGTTGAAAACTATGGAGCACAGGTCTACTCTGACACACATTGAATCACCATGAGTTGGAATCAACTCAATGACAACTGTTCTTTTTTTTTTTTTAATGGCATTTTAGCAACGGTCTTAGCATTAGTATGTTTTCTAACAAGCTAAATGAGTAAGAGGTAAGAAGAAGGTACCGGTAAGAAGGAAACTTTTTTTTTTTTTTAATGGCATTTTAGCAACAGTCTTAGCATTAGTATGTTTTCTAACAAGCTAAATGAGTAAGAGGTAAGAAGAAGGTACCGGTAAGAAGGAAACAAGTCAGAAAAGCTTACTTAGCTTATGAGATGTAGGTGCTTGAGCGGCCACTTCCCACATAGAACAATTCTGGGTGATTCTTTAATTCTGTCACCTCTCTTCCTGTTGCCTTCCCGTTCTTGTAGGAAGTTTCCACTCTCTCGGTCCTCACTGCGCCCTGCCCACCTCACCCCAAACCTCAAATTCACACACAAAACAAAGCTGATCTTTTCAAGTAGAACTTCTTCCAACTCTAAAATTTCCTTCGTAGATTAGTGAAATCAGACTTGACAACCCAAATACCACGTTAAAAGCTTGGCTCTTCTTCCTAATTTAAAAATAACAATACTGGAGGAAACAAATACGAAACACTGGTGTAAGACATCTCCCATAGCCTTACTTTTTTAGAGTTATTTTTACTTTCTGACTGATCCCGCGATCATGCTAATGTCCTCTTTTTGTTTCCTTAGAAGTATTCCGTTTCTCCATCAAAAGCCAAAAGGAATATAAACTATGTTCCTCAGGCAATGTGAGGCGATAAGCAAGACCTCCAAAATTTTGAGGACTTTTTTTTTTGATTGAGGGGAAAGAACAGGTTTTATTTGCCAGATACACATTTCTTCTAGAAAAGAGACCGTTAAGTGTCTGTGTACAGAGAAAGACAAAGTGGGTTATTATATTTTATTTTGTTTGTTTTGAGAATCTGACTTTAAGACGTTTCTGTAAGAAAAGAAGGTAAACATAAGGTAATGGCCTGTTATCACAAAGTGATGGAGAAAGTATACACAGTTATGAATCCAAATGTCAGCACCAAAATTAGATTATCATTTAAACTCTTAAGCACTGAAGTATGCATGGTTTTAAGAAAAGTATTGTTTGTGTATGTGTGTGTGTATCTCACATACCAAACCACCAAACCCGTTGCCACTGAGTCAATTCTGACTCCTAGAGACCCTATACAACAGAGGAGAACTACCCCATAGGGTTTCCGAGGAGTGGCTAGTGGATTCAAACTGATTAGCAGCTGAGCTCTTAACCACTGTGCTACCACATAGTGCTTATCAAAACCAATCACATATTTTAGAGAAACATATTGGGCAGGAACTCAAATCATCAATTCTTTCCCCCTAGAGAGATCTGAGAATGTTAAAGTTTTGAGCATAAATATTCTGGCGTTTTCCAGCAGGCACAATACCAAGGTAGTGTCTCAAAAGACAAACATGCTTTTGTGGTAGATAACTGTTTTCTTAGTCTCTGAATAACTGTGGCCACATTTTCATGAAGAAAATTGTGGACTATTTTGCCAGTTATTTTATTTTTCCAGAGTAGGAAAATCCCTACCTTAAGACACAGGAGTTAAAGTTCCCAAAGGAAAAGCCCTCTTCCTCATCATTGTTCGATTGTAATGACAATCTAGTTGTGATGCAGTCAAAACCCTACTGGTTCTATATTACTTTCTAGAATCTGGAGCCTTTGTGTGTGTGTGTGTGTATCTGTCTCAAGACCTTCAAGTGCATATGCAAAAATCTGGCAGAATCTAACTATGGTTTACATTAACCTGTCTTAATAACTGTCTTACTCTCCCCATTTCTTTTATCTTTAGTGTATTATTTCATTATTATTTATTCTCCTATTTAACAGGCATTTATGAACTCCCTGCGCTGCATCTGGTACTGAGGATGCAAAGATAATTTCTTTTTTCACTTATCCCAACCCATAATCTATTACCATCAAGTCAATTTTGACTCATAGCGACCCTCTAGGACAGAGTAGAACTGCCCCATATGGTTTCCAAGGCTGTAATCTTTATGGAAGCAGACTGCCACATCTTTCTCCTGCGGAGCGGCTAGTGGATTCAAATTGCTGACCTTTCGGTTAGCAGCCAAGCACTTAACCACTATGACACCAGGACTCCTTTCTAACTCGTACCATTCGTAAAATATTGAAGATAAAATACACAGACATAAAGAAAGATCCCTGCTCCAGAAGCCTTACAGCCTTGTTCTCTTAGTCATTTCCGGAGAGTCTGTTCTTAAAATTCATATATGTATATACACACACACATATACATAAAATGTCTAATCCTAATATATAAATAGTTCACTTTATTCTGAGCCAGGAACAAAGCACATAAGTCTTGAATCAGTTTTCACGCAGCTCTGCTATCTGCTGTTGTGTCAGAAGATATGGATTCAGGCCGTGGGCCAGCTGTGCTACACTTGTCCAAATCCTGGAGCCCCTGACTATGCAGGAAGCACAGTGGTCACGTTTCTTCAAATCAGTGGCTCTTTTTCCTCTGACACGGCAAAAATGCACTGGTAGCTTGGAAGAGGCAATGTAGCAGAAAAAATAAACGTGAAAATAGTTGGAAAAGTTGAAATTTTGATATAATTTATCACTTTAATTTTACAAATTGGTAGACTTAGAACTTTGGCTTCTAATTTCAAGGATTTAAACCCCTGCACAATATGATTTTACTCCATGAGCCATAGTTGGCTAAGTCATAACCCTTTTCTAAATGTGTTCTTTAATCTCACTATTACAGAGGTCTTTAGATGACCTGTGTTTGACTGACTTGAATGTTAGCATATACATCTTTCTAAATACGGAGATTTGGAGTATATCATGGGCCTATTGTCAGAATCTGATTCTGTACCTATAAAATATATGACAATTTGACTGCAGTTTTAACCCTAAAAATGTGGGTCCATTTTTTTTAAAACAAAAATTTTGATAATTATCGTGACTTAAGTTGGGTTCCAAGGAGCCCTGGTGGCACAACGGTTAAGCGCTTGGCTGCTAACCAAATGCTTGGCAGTTAGAAACCACCAGCCGCTCCATGAGAGAAAGATGTGGCAGTCAGCTTCTGTAACAACTACCACCTTGGAAACCCTACGGGGCAGTTATACTCTGTCCTATACGGTCACTATGAGTTGAAATCCACTCAAAGGGTGGTGGGTTGGGTTTGGGGGTTAGTCTGGGTTCTCTTAGAGCCAACCTTGAGACAAGGAATGAGTTCAAGCAGTTTATATGAAAACCGATGCCAGGAAACACTGGTAAAGGAGCAGTATAGACAGACATGGAAAGGAAGGATGCCAGTAAAAAGAATATTACCAAGCAGGTTGCCACTGTGAGCGGCTGGGGCTTAATCTGGCTGGGGAGCTCTGAGGACAGAGAAGAACATGCCTCAGAGCTATCCCACTTCACGGGCAAGGAAGCTGTGTAGTTTCTCATCTAATTCCCATCCATCATGGGCTGAGGGCCATTCCCAGGGTACTTCCTGCCTCCTTGGCCCAGCCAGGAGGAGCCCTCAGGAGGCGAATCATTGGTGCTTGCTGTCTGACGCTGTTCTCATGTGCTGGAAAGGTGAGTGTGAGGGAATGTGGCTACAGCTTGTTTTCCTGTACAAACTCCACTAAACTAATTTAATTCCTTGATTGGTTTTCCATTTGGAGTGGCCAAATAAGTTCCCATTTTCACTTCTGAATTACTAGAATTAACCAATTTTAACTTCAGCTGTTCTAAGTTTTCTTTTATGGCCATTATTTCTATCAAGTCCACTTTTCTCACACCTAAATTTAACTCTGTGCAGGTATAGCCATTGTCATGCTTACCTTGGTTTCTTTGCTTCCACCAGTATTCAATACCGTTACTGTACCTGTTGCCGTCATCTCAATTCTGACTCATAGCAACCCTACAGGACAGAGTAGAACTGCCCCATATGGTTTCCAAAGCTATAAATCTTTACAAGAGCAGACTGCCGTATCTTTCTCCATCAAAGTAGCTGGTGGGGTCAAACCACCGGCCTTTCAGTTAGCAGCCGAGTGCTTAACCACTGTGCCACCAGGGCTCCTTCCAATATTCAATAACCATCATGAATTAGATTAAGAAACACAACCTTATCTATATATTTGGTAATCAGTAAAATAATTGTGAGCATTCCCGCTTCAAAAATCCAAGGTCACTGTGTTACACAGCGTTGCTGTAACTCGGCTGCACCTCCTCGTGTGAACTTCAGTGAGTTTACATTTAGTCTCACTAAGCCTCAGTTTTCAGGAGGCCTGGTGGTGCAGTGGTTAAGTACTTGGCAGCTAACCTAACCGAAAGCTTGGCAGTTCAAACCCACTAGCCACTCCTCAGGAGAAAAGACCTGGTGATCTGCATTCTTTAAGACTACAGCCTTGGAAACCCTATGGGGCAGTTTTACTCTGTCCTGTAGAGTCGCTAGGAGTTGGAATCAATTTGCGGCACAGAACAACAACAAACCTCCTTTCACTTATCTGCAAAATTGTGACAGTAGTTGAGAGGCTTCCTAACTTCTTGTTAGGAATCAATTAAGGTAAATCATTTAGAAGAATGCCTGGCCTAAAGTAAGCACTCAGTATATGTGACTTATTATTATTATTTAAGATTATTATGATTTTTCATTTATTCCATACACCACTGATCACTTTGCCAACAGTTGACTCACTATCCCCACTAGCACATAAAGAGCAAATGGTTGTGTCAAAATGACAGTTAAAGTGTCCCACTTCAGGGATAACACTTGCCTCATACAGTTATTGCAGGAAATAAATAAAATAAGGTGTGTTAAGAGCCTGGTACATAGTTGGAACTAAGTATATGCTTTTTCCCTTTTGCGTTTCTTGGGAAAGTTGCTTGGAGTCTGGGGAAGAGGAGAAATGATGTGATGATGAATTCTAAGCATTTCTAGAAGACTGGTTTTCTTGAGTCCAGAAGGGTTTGAAATGTACTGATTTATGTGTCATATTGAGTTGGCTGGAGCCCTGGTGGCGCAGTGATTAAAACACTAGGCTACTAACCAAACGGTCAGCAGTTTGAACCTACAAGCTACTCCGTGGGAGAAAGATGTGGCAGTCTCTTCCATGAAGATTTACAGCCTTGGAAAACCTATGGGACAGATCTACTCTGTCCTACAAGGTCTGTCCTACAAGGTCACTGTGAGTCAGAATCAACTCCGGCGGCAGCGGTTTGGTTATTTTGTTGGTCATAGTGAAGCACCAATACGCCTTCCAACATGGCTTAAGGGAGGTGCGATTTGTTGTTCTTATTTTATGCCTCTCACTCTGAAATCAGCATTTCAAAATGGTCTATGTGCTATTTATGATTACGAGCTTGATTATTTCTATAAAACTTGTGTGGGTATTTTGTGTTTTTGTCTTTTTTAGATTTACTTGTGGGCGCATTTGGAACCGGAAAAGTAGTTGTTTACAGGTATGTGGTTGGTGGTACGCAAGTGCTCTAGTTGTTTCAAATGCTTTTCCTGTTTTTTTTGTTGTTGTTGTTAATTTTGCCTTAAAGAGAATATCCCAACTATTTATTTTGGAGAGTACTTAGATTCTCTTTTTTAAGTTTAGAGTTAGTTTTGCTCTTTCTCTCTCTTTTCCCCTCTCTCTCTCATTCCTCTGTATTTTTATTCTCAAATCTCAGGACCAAACTTGCAGCCTCTCCCAACATATTGTTAAATAAGATTAGAACCTTAGCAGACCTTATAAAATGACCCACTTTTTAGTTGTTACTATATTTGAATTCTTCTCTTGCTTTGGAAATGCACTGAGATGTGCTTGCACAGAAGAGGTGCAGGGTGGGAAATGTTACTATCTACCCTGGCCTCTGCAAGCAACTGTGGACTCTAGCGTAAGGAATAGGCCAGGAACTGGCGGCCTTTAAAAGCAAGTATTAAATAGTGGTCTAAATGTGCCAGAAGTGGATTCAAAACCTGGCCCTTTCATACGCTCACCGATTTTTAATCTTAGAAAAGTTCCTATAACTCTCTGAGCCTCTGTTTTTTCATCTAGAAAGTAGAGAGAATGATACTTATTTGACAAGGTTATTTTTGTTATAAAGGTGAAGTGAGAACCTGTATATAAAGTACACCAATAGTAAATAGATAGTTTGTGCTCAAAAGCTTAGCTCCTTTCTCTCCTTTTGCCTCTTCCTTCTTACTTTCTCTTAAAAACAGTTTTATAGGCATTCAAGACACTAGGTCAATATACCGAGACAAAAGGCAGAGTGCACAGCTGGGAATAAGGAGCCTGGGTTTGCGATCAGCTGCTCACCTAAAAGGTTGGTGGTTTGAATCCACCCAGCAGCTCCACCGAAGAAAGGCCTGGCGAACTACTTCTGTAAAGATTATAGCCAAGAAGATGTTATGAAGCAGCTCTACTCTGCAACACCTGGGGTCACCATGAATCAGGGGCCGACTCAATGGCAGCTAATAACAAAAACAATACCTGAGTCCACCTGATATATAACACTAACTTAGCTCAATTCCCAGAAAGATTCAAAGTTGGGGTTCCTCAAATAAGTGAGATTTTCTTTATCAGTCCCAAAACAAACTCAAAGAGGGCTGATTTATATCAGCCACTCTCCATTTCAGCTTACACAGAATCAGCCAGTTGAAATTCTCAGAGTATCTGCTTTACGGGGCTTGTGTTTGTAGTGGCCATCAAAATGGACCACTCAGAGCTCCTGAAGCATAAATGGCTCATGGCCTCAGTTGCTATGCTCTGAATCCACCACCATGTTTATTCCGATGCCATGTTTTCCATGAACTACTGCTGGTCACTTACTGGGTGCAATAGGGATACACAGAACTCCTCTGCCAGGTGAGTTTGGCTCAAGGACCCGCTGTTGCCCTAGCTGGGACATTCTTATCTAACCCTCATTCTTTCCCTCACCCCTTCACAGCAGTCAGACCTGCATCGTAGTCTAAGAGCAGCCTGGCTCCCCCAGCCTCCCCTGCTCCCTCCTCTTTTTACGCATAGGTGTTTCGGTTTGCCCCAATAGATCTCTTGCGTGTCTAAGCCCATCTTGTCATCTGCTTCCCCAAGGACTGGAACTAACACCATATTGAAAACAACGTTATGTAACAAAGTACAGATAAATAGCATAAAGGAGTTTAGGAAAATTCCCAGTGGGCCCCACTGTGGTAATCATGAGATTGTTTAAAGTACTCCCCTAAACAACATTCTGCCCCAAGGCACAGTTCTTTTCTATCAGAAGAAAACTTATTCAGCATGGCATTGTTTTATGCTGTCATCTGCAGACTTTGGCTCCCAGCTTTAGGCTTGGAGCCAAGCTTTTGAAATTGCTCCGTTCTCTCCCCCATGACTTACTTTTTGGTCTGGTTACCCTCACCTGGATGGCTGGTGTGGAGTTTACATTAGTCCCTCTCCTCAACCTTGGCTGTGCATTAGAAATACCTGGAAAGTTTGTTTAAAATTCCAATGCCTGGGCCCATCCTCAGAGGTTCTGATCCAATTGGTCTGTGATGGGACTCAGGCACAGTATTTGTTCAAAAGTTCCCTGGGTGATTATACTGTGTGATCACGATTGAGAGCCACTGTTCTGTGTGAAGTACAGAAATATTCTGAAAACCCACTCTCATATGTTTAGCTAGATCTGCAAAGTTTGCCTAGAAAGTTATCAATTGAAATAAAAAATTATCAGTCTAGAAGGAGAAAAACTTCCCAGAATTCAGGTACTTACAGACACAGGTAACTATAGAATGATATATTTATTCAAGCATAAATGTAGATATACTAGCAGATCCCAGAGTGGTATTTCACAGCAATGTCTCCAGAATACCATGTGCCCACTCCATAAAGGAAGCAAGTTTGTGACACAGCTTTGCTTAAGGGGCCCACAGCATCCTTTATTTGTATTCATGAGCTACCAGATGTGTTTGGAGATCGTTAGTTGAGTCTGGTGCCCACCTGTTAATGCAGTCAGCAAAATTCTTGGCACAAAGGCTGGGAACATTGACACTGGCCTACAGAAATGGATTTCTATTTTCAGTGATGTAAGCTTCTGCCTGTCATTCATATGGTTCCTTAGAGCCCCACGTTTTCTCCCTGCAGAGCGAGGCCGGTTGTGACTGTAGACGCCCAGCTTCTGCTGAACCCAGTGATCATCAATCTTGAAAATAAAACTTGCCAGATTCCAGATTCGATGACATCTGTGGCCTGGTGAGTTAGTCCAGTGCTTCTCAAGCTCTAATGTGGATACAAATCACCTGGGCATCTTGTTAGACTGGAGATTTTTATTCATTAAGTTTGAGGTGAGGTCTGAGTTGCCGCATTTCTAAAGAGCTCCAAAAAGGTATTGATGCTGTTGGTCTAGGTGCCAACTTTGAGTAGCAGGGAGTTAGTCTTTTAAAAGGATCAAGGTTATGATGCTGACCTTTAGCTATTGACTTACCATATAGAGGCTATTTCTCCAATCTACAGGATGTGGGTGACATGAGAAGCATAAAAACGTTTGAGGAAATTGCCAGTGAATTAAATCTTAGAGATCTCATGACTTTTAGATTCTTAACATACTGATATAGATACACAATATTTTTACAAAATAAGAATATGCCAGAATACCTTGAACCTTGTATTTGCATATGATTATGCATAACACTTTTCAGACATATGTAATGGGTTTTTTTGTTTGTTTGTTTTAGAGTCAGGCTTGGGTTAAATTACTGGGTTTCCTGTGCTGAAAACAGATGTCAGTTTTGTAACTTAGCATGTACAATCAGACAGAAAGAAAACATTTTAAAAGTAGAGATTTCTGTCCCCTACCCTGCATTGTTATGGGCAACATCTCATCATCAGGAATGGAAGTAGATTTAAGGTTCCTTTGTCTAGGCTGTAGGAGAACATTGTTTAAGCGGCTTCTGAAAGTGTTCCATTCGAACCTTGTCAGTCATCTGGAGTGCTGCAAAATGGAAGCTACAAAATGGAACTCGATAAGTTAAGACAACTATCAAATAAGAAAATGCCATGTTACTCCTCAATATGTAGGTCTTCAAGGGTCATAAATCTGCCATATGAGGTAGTGTCATTAGCGTATCCTCTGAAAAGCCAACAAATAACTTGGAGTGTTGGAGTTTTTCCCTCGTTTTTCAGTAGTTTTTTTTTTTTTTTTCCAGTAGAGGGGGTCTAACTCAGACAGCATGTTTGGTTCCTGAGAATGTCAGAATGCAGAACAAACCAGCCTCAACCCAAAGAAGTTATTTCCAGCCAATTTCAGTGTGTGGTTGAAGACCTTTTGACAGGAGTTCATATCAGAGTCAGAACCTTTGAGGGTAGAGGGTGGGAAGGAAAGAGAACCCTGAAAAATTGGTTGAAAAACATCCCATTACTGGGAGCTCCCAATGCGGGGAGGTGTGTCTTCTACTTTAACAGCTTTCGAAAGTAGTTAGGAAATGCCCTGAGCACATTTTAAAATGGTTTAAAACCATAAAATACTATAATGAAAACCTGATCTGAGAAACTATGTGAAAGGGCCAGCATTTTTCCTTACCCTGGCATGATTAAATGAACATTTAATGGACTGTGAGAACTACTTGAGCGTGAATGTTAAGACTTGGTATTCCCGCCAACGGCCATAGGTTCACATGTTCACAAGTGAACGGGCATCTAGACAGAATTTTTAAAGTGTATATAGCATGCTCTGGTATAGAATATTGTTGTTTTGAACTAGATAAGTTTTTCTAAGGATTTTTAGTTTCATAGATATTTTTCCAAGCTTTAAGTGGCTTTAACAGATTATAGGATCTGTTTGGTCTTGTGGGAAGAATATTATTTTTTAACGAGAAAGTCTTTTTCCTGAGCCATTTTCTTGTTGCACTAAATCATATTATTAAGAAAAAATGCAATTTATTAAGTGGATAAATATATATCCCTGTCTAATTATTATTTGATTCTATTGCACATGTTTTCTGAAAGGTGTTTTTATGTTCACATCCAAAACTGATGATGGCCCAGGGTATCAGATGATGAAAAATAAATAGCTGGTTTAGTCTAGAATGTGCTTCTCGGATGCTTTTTTAATTTATTCTAAGAATTTAGCTTGCCTTCCCACAATGATTGAAAGGTATCTGTTAATTTTTGTTGCTGTAATTTTAGTCTGTATTTGATACAGCCTCATATTGTACATCTGAAAATGATCATATAAGCTCTAACTGGCAAATAATTCCTCATTCCCATCGATGTGGATTTCTGTGCCTTGCAAGCAGCTGTGTAGTTTTATAGAATATCTGCCATCGTCATTTATAAATGGGGAAAAAAAGAAAAGCCTGCTCAATAAATATTAATATCACCATATTAACCAATTAGAAAAATGAAGATAATTACTTGGTGAAAGTTTTTATTTTATAAATGTAAAAGTCAATAACCACCCACTTTTCAAATCTGAAAAACATTCTTCAGATACGTGAGACTTTATGTAAAACCTTTGTTATTTGCTATTTTTTATCATTAAAATAGGATTTAATTGGTTAGTTTGAAAAATGAATTGTTTTATACTTTCAAATCATGTTTCACGTTTATTTCATTCATATGTGACAATTAAGCACAGTTATATCATAGAATTATGTATTAGGCTAGAACTAGTGATAGAAGATTATGTAGTATGGGGGTCTGCCTGGCGACCATATCAGAACCATGGTAGACAAAACAGTTTTGTTTGGAATTTCTGTGAAGAAGGACCTGGGTTGATGCAGTGTTTTTGGTTCAGCTCAGACCTATTCAGACTAATGGACCACACTGAATATGAACATAAGTTATAGTTTCAGGTGTTAGTTCTAAATTCAATAACAGTTCACAGCTTTTCTTGACAGCCACAGTATACTTTTCATTTAGATGTAGACCACAAATCAAGAGTAGTCCTTCAGCAGATAACATCACTTTTTAATTGCATATCTTTTCACAAAAAGCAAATAATGTTGATGTTCATGCATTTATTTTTTTTTAATCTTATTCCTTTTGTTTTTTTTTGTATGTGTGTGTCTAGGTAATGCTGTATCTGACATTCTTGTAATTTCTGTACGTTGATATTCCAGTTACAAATAGGAATTTGTCTTATAAAAGCTAATGAGCTTTGACTAGGCAATATAATGGTCAACAGAAAAAAGGTCAATGGATGATTGTAACACATAGCCAAATACTTCCAAGAAAGTTGGACACAGAAAAAAAAAAAAAAAAAATCCAGTTTTGAAAGCCAGACCCGCTATAAAATTTAAAGATGTGATTAGCTCTTCATCTTTCTTGAGTAATTCGAATGAAGCAGAAGCGGGTTGGAATTCATGATTTCTCTGGGGAAATGGTATAAACACTTGTAATGGCATTGACATCTCAGGAAACTTTTGACTTAATGGTATGTGGCAAATTATTTACCCTGAAGGAAGACATTGACTGAGGTCATGGTGGATATATGAATCCCAGATGTGACACATTTTCATTATGGTTGACACAGGAAGCTGACACATAATTAAAGTATGTTTAGGGATTCTTTACTCCTTTTGAAATCTGTAGAAATATTCAAATCATACTATCGTATTTTACTAGTAAAAACTTTAAAGCTATCATTAACTCATATTTAAGCATTTTCGTATATTTTCACCTTCTTAGAAATGTGAAAAGGTTGAAATTGTTCAGGAGGGAGTGAGCACATTCAGCAAAGTCAGGCTGAGACAAGGTGCCACTTTTCATTCCTCCCACCGCCGTAGACCCAGCCCACATACAGGTCATCCTACAAGCCATGGCAGATGTTTCCTTGGATTGTGTTCAAGGCAGACCTTCTTTCTATTGTCTTTCTACCCCATATTATTATGCCTACCTAGTTTCAGACAGCCCTGTAAGCTCCTTATTTTCTTCCTTTCTCTCCTCCCTCTTCTAGTCTCTCTGTCTCAGTCCTCCCCCCACCGCAAGGAAGTTACTGCAGAATTCAGTCTCCTTTTGGAGAGAGTGGGTGATGCTGGCTTAATCATAATATCGTCCTCTCGTCTTCTTAGCATTAATTCCAAATTCTTTAACCTGACTTTCAAATCCCTGTTTCCTACTGGTGACCAAGCCAGCCTCACCTCCTATGGTTTCACCATCATGCTTTATGCTCCAACCACACTGAAGTTCTTTAGGTTCCTTAAATGATGTCATGTTTCTGCTCATCTCTAGGCCATAGCACTATCTGTTTCTTACTATACTGCCTACTTCTTCATTGCCTGGAACATACAAGATACTCATATGTATTTATTGAATAAAAAAACAAAAAAAATCCACTGCCATCAAGTCAGTGAAGGCAACAAGTAATTGATTAATTGACCTATTGATTCAATCAGTTAGTCTCTAGCAGTGTGTTCAAGTATTACCTTCCGATGTAATAATGTCTCCTGTCTTAATTGTTTTATGTTGTGTGTTGGGATATATCTATATCACACAAATATATATATGTGTGTGTATGTAATTAGAGAAGTACAAAAGAAAAAGGACATATTCATTTTATCATGGGTAAGGTAAAGGAATACTTCTATGTCCAATTCAAAACTTTATTAACGAATAAATCATCGACTATCATTTTTCGTAGCTTTGCTGTAACAGTGTGTGCATCGGTAGCAGGCCAGAGCATTTCAAACACAATAGGTGAGGATGTTTTCATTTTTACACTTTTTTTTTATACTATCCTAAGAAAATTCAATAATAAAAATTTCTCTGCACAGACAATGTATATCTAAAAAAGCCCTTTCTTAGTACCAAGATTTCTATTGCATATCTGGAACCTTCTAGATAAATATTATTTGATTAGTTGACATTCATATTATCTGTAAAAACATATGTAACTATGGAAAAATGACAATTTGTATTAAAAAATTATGAAAGCAGTTTTCTTTTATAGCTTGGGAAGTATTTTATAAGATTTTTTTCAGCCTATGTGTTGTTTTTGATCCCAACTATGAAAAAAATGTTTCCTGAATAAGCAACCTGAGGTGGTGATTCTTACCTCAGATAGAGCACTGCACTCACTGAATACTTTTCCTTTCCTGATTGTATTTACTTTTGTCTATCCTTCAGCCCTGACTGCTGAGGTGCAGTTAGATTCACTGAAACAAAAAGGAGCCATTAAACGAACACTCTTCCTTGACAACCATCAGTCCCATCTCATCTTCCCTCTTGTGATAAGACGGCAGAAAGCCCTCCAGTGCCAGGACCTTATCGTTTACCTTCGAGTAAGTGTTCAAGAAGTCACTTGTTTGGCCTCTAACACTCGAATCCAGATTCCAACCATTTTTCTCCACTTCCCTGTCACATTTGTCTACATAGATCCACATCTGTCTATTTTCATTTTCATGGGAGGAAACTGTAACTTAAGGTCGCACACTCTTCTTGACCGTTTCTTCAACTAACCTAACTATGCGTTGCTTCTAATTTCTAATGCTTCTTTTTGATTTGAAAAAATATCTCAGTAACAGTACTCAACTCAGGTGGCTTTCTAACTACCCCTACTCCACCAAAAACCTAAAATTTCAACACAATTTGAATTTTTATCCTACGTAAACTTGTTTTGTCAAATCTTATTAACATACATTTCAGAGGCAACTCAGGAAAACTTTTAGCGTTAACATTTAGGCATTCAAAGTTTTTATTAAAAAAAAATTTATTATATATTTTAAAGTAATTTTTTAATGAGAACTCCAAAACCCATCACAAAATTAAAAAGCCAAAACGTTTACGAAATAATGATCCATCTTCACCTTGCCAGTTGTAGAGTTGGTATCACTCTTTCTTATTTCATCCACTCCTTTAAGGGACTTTAAGCAAGGGGAAACCTGGGGAAGGCCAAATGTTCACCAACACACTCTAGAATGAACAGTTGGGTACAGTGACCCTTGTATCTTATTGTGACCTCGACTGGCACACAACTGAAGGGAGACCTGCCGGCTACACTGTCTGAGGTAGTCCTGTATGCTTAGTGCTTCCTGCTTGGTGCCACCCCTCACCCATGGAGTTCTGTTTCTTTTTCAGAGGGAACTTCAAATGTGCTGAAGATGTTTTAAAGTTCATACAAGCCAGAGCTTAGTGTAAAGAGATAAGAGAGTTAAGATGTTTTCTCCCTCTGAGCTCAGGAAGACTCACACATTCTGCCAACTTCATGAAAATAAAATCCTAATTCATGATACTTTTAAGGGTGTTCATTGTATGTAATTATAATTTTTAACTTTGCAACTTGACCGATTCTGTGTGAATTGTCTGCGGAACCTGAAGATTTTCTCTGCAAGCATATTCCAATGAAGCCACAGCTCTAAACGTCTTCATCTCTGAACATATATTAATTATGGTGTCAGCGTATACTACGTAAATCAGCACGTCTAAGCCTGCTGCAGTGATAAGAACGTCATCATTCACTTTCATTGACTAAAGTCAAATGTTGTCTGCCTTTCACAGACTTAACATCTTGCAGCCATTTCACGAAGCCTTTCTTGAGTTTATGATTATTTTTCGTAGGATGAAACTGAATTCCGAGATAAATTATCTCCAATCAACATTAGTTTGAATTACAGTTTGGATGAATCCATCTTTAAAGAAGGCCTGGCAGTGAAGCCAATACTGAACTACTACAGAGTAAACGCTGTTAGTGAGCAGGTAGGTTTGTTCTCAAGCAGGCACCCAGTGTTGATTGTTTGACCTTGAGACTAAAGCCAGCTCTTTTTGTTTGCATTCCCACACACAAACATGTAGCAGTTGGGAATTTTCCCTAACATGTTTCCTGAAACACTGCATCGTTGTGTTTTCGGAAGTCCTTCCCTTTGTGCAACCAAGATTTAATTTGTTCAAAATGTGGCTGTAATGGAAGCAAGGCAGCCCGTAATCCTCAAAACATTGCCAGAGTAACATTCTTTATAGACGTTTGAGGATGAATTGGAGTTGGGCTATTATGTAAACTAGCCTTTATTGAGAGGTCACTGGGTTACATAGGGTGTATATATAGCTAGGGAGAATCACGTGTAGTGAAATGAAAGCCTTGGTTTCATTTGTGGAATTTTTAGTTACTTTCAAGAAAAAGGGATATGGTTCAAGTTTTCCAAGATATTCCTGATGCATGTTTTGCACGACACAGGCTCACATCCTGGTGGACTGTGGAGAAGACAATATATGCATTCCTGTCTTGAAGCTGTCAGCTAGACCGTAAGTTTAAATAAATAAACTTGTACATTAGATCTAACGAGATACAGGTGTTTATGTAAAGCTTCTCTGGAGAAAGTATACCCTTCCGACTGCTACAAAAAAATACACTGCGTGAAATTCTTGAGCTTGGCTACACTTTGGGTAAGCCTGAGGTTTGGGTCAGTTCTTTGTCCCTGGTGTCAAGTGACACACCCTAAGATTCCTGCCTGGGCCGTTTCATCTTTCAGCAAATGTGAAAAAAAAATTTTTGTTGTTTTTTTCTTAAAAGTAAACTTGTCCATTGAGCGGCTCAGGTTCTACTTGCTTACATGCCCCCGTCAGGTAGGCAAAGGATGCAGGCAGCCTGGTTCCATCTACGCTTCAGCCAGGCCGTTTTTTGCAGCACCTCAGGACAACTCCAGTAATCTCAAAAGCACCCTTAAAGTTATCAAAACAAAATCATTTTAATTTACTGAAAAAAATTTTTTTTTAACTGGCACTTCTTGGAATAAAGCAGAAAATGTACTGCTTTTTGTTCCCAAAAGAAACGAGACTAAGGTAAAACATCCGTTGGTGGAAAGAGCAGCTCTGTGCGCCTCTCTCTCCCAGGAACTATCTTACTGCCCGTGTTTGGAATCTGCTCACCTCCCAAGGGGACTTTTCCCAAACTTCACAGTTTAGCAGGTGTCAAAAGCAATAGCTTTGAGTCAGGGTCAGAAGTGAAACAGGCATTTCCAAATGTTGGTTCAATTTGAAGTTTGAAGTGAATCAAATTTCTTCCAAACCCTCTCTCAGCTATTTAAGATCTATTTTGCTACCTGTTTCTTGCCTGTAATAGTCTACTTTTTGTTACATGTCTCCCCCTCTTACTTTCTAAATCATCCCCCCATCAATTGCTCATTTTCCTCCAAGTAAATGTTTTCAGCGATGTACCAGAACTGCCTCGTACTAGCTGATGGGCCAGTTGTTAACATTGCAGGAATTTTTGCTAGCAAGCTGTGAAGTTAGACTTCATATAAAGGAGGATTTACACCTTTGAAATGGGTAAATATTACAAACCAGGGTTGTTATTGTTTTTTGGGGGGTTGTGGGGGACTGGTTGTTAAACATTTACTTATACAGCACCAGGTGAATGGTGTCTGTCCTTGCCATTCAGAGATGGTTCCTTGAACACTTCCCACCATCCACTCCTGATGATCCACCTTCTTTTCGTCTCCGTTTTGTATTCATCATCCTCCTTTTTCTCCCAGAGAAGTACTTAAAAGTATCTGCGAAGTCAGAGAAGCATAATCCCTAATGATTCTTTTTGAACTGCTTTTCTAGAGATAAGGATCAGGTAATCATTGGGGATGAAAATCACCTTATGCTCATAATAAATGCAAGAAATGAAGGGGAAGGAGCCTATGAAGCTGAACTCTTTGTAATGATACCAGAAGAGGCAGATTATGTTGGGATCGAACGCAGCAACAAGGTAATGCCTGCCAATTATTTGAAGTTATAGAGAGCTGGGTGTATTTTTGAAGTCAAGTAAATGTTAAAGTAGGGCCATCTTAGAGAAGGGTTTCTTCCTAAATAAAAGAGGACAAAATGGTACTTTGTTAAACATGATAGAAATGAGCCAAGCAGAGGCATGGACTTAAGCAGTGTGAATGTCCTTCTCTGCTATGTTGTTCTTGTTGGCAGCTACCATTGAGTCAACTCCACCCAACTCACGGCAAACCCATGCGTGTCATAGTAGAACTGTGCTCCGTAGGGTTGTCAGTGGCTGGTTTTTCAGAAGTGGATTGACAGGACTTTCTTCCAAGGGGCCTCTGAGTAACTCAAACTTCTAACCTTTTGTTTGCGGCCAAGTGCGTTAACCATTTGCATCACCCGGGGACTCCTTTCTTTGCTACAGTGCAAAGATAAATTGGCCAAAGATTGACAGCTGAACCAAGGAAGAAAAGAAAATTGGCTGAGAAGAGGAACTTACCATAGTGATTGATAAACTAAATTCCTACTCTCACTAGCTTTTCAAGCCTTGCTTTGAGTTTCTTCAAGCTTCAAGCTCGTCACAGAGGCCTGGTTTTCATTATTGTTTATAGACAAAGGTCCAACCAATCCCTGCTGTGCACTGATAACGGGCTAGATGGGCACCGGCAAGAAAATGTGTTCATTTTTCTTAATTCTTGGTCTACCTTTCCAAGATCGTGACCAGAAAAGCCAAGCCTTCCTCACTTGCCAAGGCACCAATGCCCCTGACACTGATGCTATTTATAGTCTTTTGTTATCACAACATTAATCTTTCCACTCAGAGTGGAAAAACAGACCTCAGGATCTGTTTTTAATCACTTAATCTAGAAAACCACAATAAATACATTATAGAATAATAGAGAAAGTCCCTCAGTTTCAGAAATACTTAGACTCACAACTAAGAGCAGAGACCAAGTTTAATGTTTCTTTTATATTCATCACTATACTTTACACAGGACTAGGTATATCATACACCAAAAAACCAAACCAATTGCCATTGAGTCAATTCTGACTCATGGCGACCCCCTGTATGCAGACTAAAATTGCTTCATAGAAAACCCTTTTCAATGGCAGTGACCTTTCAGAAGGGGATCGCAGGCCTTTCTTCTAAGTCACCCCTGGATGGGTTTGATCTGCCAACTTTTTGGTGGTTAGTAGTTGAGCATTTAACTGTTTGTACCACCCAGCAACTCCAGGCACATCACACCATACATGCTGTTGAGTCAATTCTAACTCATAGTGACCCTGTCTGACAGAGTAGAACTGCCCCATAGGGTTTCCAAGACTGCCACATCTTTCTGCCATGGAGCAGCTGGTGGGTTCGAACTACCGGCCTTTTGGTTAGCAGCTGATGCTTAACCACTGCACCACCAGGGCTTGTTAGGCATATCCTGGTGTTCCTTAAATACTTGCTGATGGATTCATTCACTTAATAAAAATTTATTAAATGCCTACAAGTTTCCAAATGCCACACACTCTGAGGAGCCTGCAGCATTGTAATGATTACATAGTTTAATGTCAGTTCCTCTAAAGAGATGTTTAAAAACTGTTGTGATGTTGTTATTTTTTAAGACATTTTAAGAAACTAGGGATTATAAAATTCTCTATTCAGGTTGGCAGTTTAAATCCACCAGCTGTTCTTGGAAACCCTATGGGGCGGTCCTACTCTGTCCTGTAGGGTCACTGTGAGTTGGAATTGACTTGCCAGCAATGGGTATGGCTTATTGGTTTTAGTCATAACTCCAGTCTCATGGTTTATATTTTAGTCAAACAATCTCAGTGGAAAAAAAGAAAGTCAGGTGAGTAATAATTACGTGCCTTTAACAGCCATGTAAAATCGTTAAGAGTTTCTGCTGAAAAAAAAATTTATAGAATAGTACCATCAATAACTATTTAAATAGTGTGTTTTTAGTGCCTATTTGGTAATAATGGTGAGGTATAGATTTCTGTTTTATTTAAAAGGGCAAAATGCAGTGTGTTAATGTATTTGGAGACATTTTTACTTAATTCTAAAGTTGGATGCAAATTATACACAAACAATTGCAAAGATGAAGCTCAAGTATATTATTTTAAAAACTGTTTCAGGGCTCAACTCATATTTGTATTTCAATTTCCTGCGTGCCACCCCACCCCACCCCTCATTCTCCATCCCCAACTTCATGAAACAAAGCATCTATTCTAAAATGTTCTTCTTTTAACAAACATCAAGTTTACCATTTACCCTGTTGCATGGAAAACATGAGGGAGCCCTTATCAAGTCTATCTTTGGCTGGAGACCTTACAACACACACCCATAATCGCGAATGGGTCCTTAACTTTTCCTTTATCAATTTCCCTTGGGCCTCTGTCTTTGAGTTTTACATAACTAAGCCACATTCTAATTTCTTCTTTGTTTTTAAGCAGTTTGAGGTTTGTGTACCTTTTTATTTGTATCCAATTTGGATTTTTTAAATTTTTCTCTCAAGGGAAAAGGCATTAGGGATTATCTGATGGTGAATTTTATTTGTCTTTTGTTGAAAACATTCATCTTTTAGCAATTACAGATGCTGACGCTCATCTTTTTCTCTAGAGACCTTAACTGAGTCAGCCCTTACACTTCCCTTAATTTTCCTGGTAATAAAGGCCTATATGCTTTATCTTGGAACTTGTACAATGCAATGGGAGGAGCCTGAGTGGTGCAAATGGTTTGCAATTGGCTGCTAACCTAAACGTGGGCAGTTCGAACACACCCAACAGCTCCACAGAAGAAAGACCTGATGATCTGCTTCCATAAAGATTACAGCCAAGAAAACCCTATGCAGCAGTTCGACTCTGTAACGCATGGGGTTGCCATGAGTCGGAATGGACTCGACAGCAAGGAGTTTTTTGTTTTTTTTTTTTTAATGAAATAGGAACAATAAGAAAAGGTGCTTAGAATGTAAGAAAAAAAGAAAGAATAAACCCAAGAATGAACAAATGGAAACTGGTTTCTGAATTCTGTTGAAACAAAAGACAGACCCAAGCCTGAGAAGGGGATGCAGGCAAAGGCAGATGTCACCATGTCCACGCTAGCAAGTCCTATACCTGAACTGTCTTTTCCACATAAACACCTAGAAGACAGAGGCAATACTTCACCCCATCAGTGTTTTAATCAGCTTGTTGCATGTAGCCAAGAAGTGGCATACAGAAGCATTTACTGTATTTTCTAGCACATCGGTAGCTATATTTACATCCAATAGGTACCAAACATCTGTTGATTGATTGATTAATTTGGATATTAAATAAGAAAAAGATATATTACAAATCCTTACAAATTCAGAATACTGTTGTCTGATGGAAAGTAAAAAGGCGTTTATTTTTTCAGAATTCCAACTCTATTTTAATTGTAATTTCACAACCATAACTCTAGAATATCTTAACTTTATAGGCCACCAGCCCTATCAATGGTCTGCATCCACAGCTTCTGTCCCACCTGCTATCCAAGGTCATTCTGCCTGCCAATAATCTGGGTCCCATCCCTCTACCATTTCAGGGGTCTTGCTCCACCAATAACCCCTCCTTCCTGGATCATCAGTCTCCCCCACCTACTGGCTTCTTCTCGTGGCAAAAACAGTTGTTTTATCACGCTCACAGATTCTGTGGGTCAGGAATTTGGACAGGGCACAGTGGGGGATGGCTTGCCTCTGCTCTACAATGTTTGGGTCCTAAGTTGGGGAAACTCAAAGGCTCGGTGACTGGGAGGCGAGGATCACCAGCAGTCCCTTTCACTCACATATCTTGGGGTTAATACTAGCTCTCAGCAAGGACCTCAGCTGGGCTGTCAGCCAAAACACCTACAGATGGCCTCTCTATGTGCCCCCTTTATGTGGGCTGTCTGGCTTCCTCATAGAATGGTGGCTGGGTACCGAGAGGTAGCATCCCAAAAAAGTAGGATGGAAGTACTTGGCATTTGTTATTATCCAGCCCCAGAAGTCACAGAGCATCTCTTCTGCTTTACTCTTTTAGTTAAGGCAGTTACAAAGGCCTGCCTGGGCTCAGGCAGAGATCTCCCTCCCACTTGAAGGTTAAAGTCACATTGCTAAAAAGGGCATATAGAATGGGAGGTATTGTTGTACCCATCTTTGGAAAGTACAATATGACACAATAATTGTATCATCCTCCCTTGGCCCCACATATCTTCCCATATCGTTCCCTTATCTCTACGCTCTTTCACAAACTTCTTTGAAAAGTTGTACTGTTAGTTTGTGTCTTCGAAGAAGCAAATGCCAAGAAGGGATTAAAAGTGCAATGATTTTACGAGGGGAAAAACTCATGTGAAAAAAATAGGGAGGGAGCTGGAGAAGACTGGCAGAGCCATCAAATTGTGCAAGGGACCCTGAATCTGCCCCCTAGTGAAAGAAAGAGGGAAGGAAGTTTAAGTGGAAGTATCCTGGAGTACTGTGAAGTCTAAGGAAGGTTCTGCAAAGCACTTGGTCGCAAGGGTCCTTGAGTCAAAGGCGGTTGTCAGGGGAGCCCCATGTCTCCCAGGAACAGGTCTGCTTTTATAGCCCTGCTGTGCTCAGTCATTGGTGGGGAGCAGGCCGTAGGGGCTCATGGTATCAGAACATAGTATCACGTTCAGAGTACGACTGGAGATTTCAGTCCATTAGGTCCCCTGTAGTAGGAGTTCTGTAGGCCGCTGCCGCAGCTGTCTTCTCTTTTGCGTTACCTTCCTCCCACCTACTCCTCAATACCCTGCAGGCTGAATTCTGCCCTTACTACCCTACTGAAGCAACTGTCCAAGTTCACCAAGTTATCTTTGTCTTCAAATCTCAAACACATTTTAGTCATCACCTTACTTATTTACTCACCTGCATTTGACTCTGTTGGCCAACTTTCTTCTTGAAAGACTTCACCTTCTCTCTTTTTTGCACTACACATTCTGTGTGGATATTTCATCCATTCCATGGTTTCAGTTGCTGCACCTCTGGCGACTTCTCCCAATCTTTACCTCCAAACCAGATCACTCCTAAGCTTCAGACCATACATCAGGTGGTCCCCAGACATCTCCAGTCCCAGCCACCTCACGTTCAGCAGGTCCATAACTAGACTTTTCATCTTCCCACTCTTTCAGTCCTCCTCCTTTTCTATCTCAGAGAATGGTACAGCATCCACTAGATTCTAAAGCCTAAAATTAATCCTAAACGTCTCTGGTCCATGTCCTCCTTCCATCCAGCTGTCACTTCCTTCATCTAGGCTACCATGGTCTTGTGCCCAGATTATTGCAACACTCTCCTGTTCATCTCCACACCTCCCTGCCTCCAGTGTCTTCACTGCAGGGAAAGTGGTCTTCCCAAAATATAAACCTGACCATATCACTTTCTTGCTTAAAACCCTTCACAAGCATCCCATTGCTTTTAGAGTAAAGTCCAAATTCTTTAGAGGACTTCTGAACCCCTTAATTATATTACCCCTGCTTTTTACCTCTTCAACTGTATCATTAGCTATTGATTCTTTCATTTACACACACACACAAAAAAAAAAAAAAAACCCAGCCGAACTAAATTTCTTTTCAGTTTCTGGAATACTCATCTGGAAAGAATTTCTACCTGCTGTTCCTTCTCCCTGACACACTAACTCTACTTCCTCATCCCCTTTATCTTGCCTACTTCTACTCATTCTTCAGGACACAGTTTAATAATAACTGAGACTGCTCTAAGCTCTTACATGTATTTAATTTATTTAATCCTCATAATAGCCTTCCAGAGTACCTGCTAGCATCATCCCCGTTTTACAGATGAGGAGAAAATAAGCAACACATCCAAAGTTACACAGCCATTAAGTAGCAGAACCAGGATTCAAACTTGAACTGTTATGTCCAGGCCCATGCTATGAACCATTGAACTGAACTGCCCCCATCAGCTTAGAAGCCACCTCCTCCAGGGTGCCTTTTTTGACTGCATACATGTCTGTGTTTGTCCTCTTACTATGAATTTCCCCTATCATAAAACTTATCAAAATGTATTCTAATTATGTATTTCAGTTGATTGTAATTACTTGTTATGATTGTTATTGTATTGTAATTGTAAATTCAATGAGGACGAGGAGTTTTATTTATCAGTGCCTGGTGAATAGCAGACACACAGTAAATATTTTATTGAATGAATGAATGATATCCTAAGAGCTATAAATGGATTAGAGCAAGGGTGCCCTGGAAGAGCTAAGGAAAATAATCTGGAAATATCTATAAAAAACAAGCATTGTTTCTCCAACTCAGAGAGAGGAAATAAAGGTTAAAAAAAGAAAAGCAGTGGGAGGACACGAGGGGAGAAAACATCTTTGATAGATGCCAAAAAGTTATTTCTAGAAGGCTGAAAAAAATCTACATGTAAACTTTGTTTAGATAAGATAAAAAAATATTTTCTATAGAAGCTAAATCCTTGATTTGTATTCAAATGGTACTTTTGAAAGCTTCAGATGGATTTCTGTTTTCACCCTTGAATTAATAACAACACAAAATATCTTTCCAAGATTAGGGTTAGTTATGTATCTTTAAAAACGTGAGCACGTGCTAACCTTACCTTTGAGAAGAAGGAACCTGACTAGTTTTTGAAAATATGTTTCTCAACGTCTTTAGGATACTAAGATGCCATCCAGGCAATTGGAGAGAACATTTAATAAATGGTGCTTCCAAATATCAGTGATGCATTCCTTTCTCATTAGTTGGAACAGAACTTTCAATGTGTATTTTGAGCTGGATGGGTATTTAAATGCAATGAGGAGATCACTGAGCGATTTGTGTGGAAATTGTCAAATGGAAACCTAACTTGCTGTGTAAACTCTCACCAAAAACACAATAAAATATTATGGAAAAAAAAATGTGATGAGGAGGAAGAAGAGAAGAGGGAGAAAGACTTTATAGTTAGTTGTGTGCCTGTCTGTTTTGTTGCAGGCTCCTCTTTTAGGAAAGAGTAGAAGCTCCTCTGCCCTCTGTCTCCTGACACTGTCTACTGCTTTGTGCCTGACACTGTTGTAGGGACTGGGGGAGAACAGATATAAAACTCCCTGCCCTCCTGAAGCTTATATTCTCAAAGCGTGTGATTTACCTATAAGATTCATCCCATAGATTGTGATGTTTGTTTCATTTTTATTTGCTTGTTTATCTGTTTTTGTTAAAAAAAAAAAGGCGGGGGGGGGGAGAAAGGAATGGAGGACCATTTCTGAAACTTGTTTGAAAATCCAAGGTACTTCCATATAGAAAATTTCAGTAGAGCTGAAAGGTAGATAAATAGTCCTCATACTTGGGACTATCTATCCATAGACCTTCACAGGGACAGAAATCCCTAGATTTCTGTAAACTTCTCCTTTGTGAAAGCCCTACTGCTTTGTGAAAGCCATCTTGTCTTTGGGAATGCTGAGTGACAGGTAATATATTGGTAGCACTTAACAAGGTGGAGCGAAATAATGGATTGATGTAAGTGGCAATCACTAAAAGCAAAGAGGCCTGGTGTCTTAATAGTTAAGCACTTGGCTGCTAACTGAAAGGTTGGTGTTTCCAACCCACCTAGTGGCTCTGGAGAGAAAGACCTGGCAATCTGCTCGCATAAAGATTATAGCCTAGAAAACCCTGTGGGACAGTTCCGCTCTGTCACATGAGGTCACTGTGAGTCAGAATCAACTCTACAACACAAGACAACATCACCAAAAGCAGAGCAGAGCCATAGGGATGTTAGCTTTTGAAGTATGCAAAAGGAGGGCGAGGTGTAGATGCAAGGAGCATGAGGGCACCAGGTGGAGCAGGGAGCAGAGGGCAGTAGTTCAGAGATAAATCTCCTTTAGTTCCCTCGCTGGTCTTGTGTAACCTTGATAAATCCAGGTTATTTAGTGCATAATTCTAAGCCCCTCTTCAAATTTCAGTTTTTTTAAACTTTAATCAAAATACGACACGGGGAAAGGGGAAGACAGGAAGCCCTGAGTAAAACATAAAAAGTGTTTTCTTCATACCTTAAATATTTGGAGGACTGAATTAAGATTGACTGTGGAATCTCAAAGTGGATCCATGGGCCATGGCCTGGAGAAATTCATGTTCAAATGGTCATTGAGTCATATGATAATTAATATTTATTATCATTTCATTCTCCCAAGATTAATATAAGGAACAAATATGTTTCATCATTTTAAATTATTTATACCTTTCATGCCCTGAGTTTAACATTAACATTAGTGAAAATATTTCCTAAAATGTTCATATAGATACGGTATGAAGCATTTTCTTCCTCAATGAAAGGAGAGGTATGTTTATCCATCCAACAAATTTCTTTCTAAAGTTAAAACTCGTCTTTTTCTCTCCATTCTCTCTTTTGAGTTGATAACCACAAATTAATTCCTGTGCCTAGTTACTCTCACAGGTGTTTGAAATCAAGGAAAGCTTCCCAGGCCCTCAGCATCACTTTTGTGGCAGGATGTGATTTATTTTGCCCCCTGAACTCCACGCCGGTGTTCTTTCCCGTTACAGGGGCTGCGGCCACTGAGCTGTGAGTACAAGATGGAAAATGTGACCAGAATGGTGGTGTGTGACCTTGGGAACCCTATGGTGGCTGGAACAAATGTAAGAGAAAACCAGAAGCAGTGACTGCTTTCTATCTAATTGAATTTTAAAGAAACTAATGGAAAGCTTCCCAATTAGCACTCAGCAGCTTAACATACGGCAACTAAAACAAATTAGGCAGGAAATTACCCGGGTAGTGGGATTTAGTATTATAGCCTACAAAGACTGAATAATAGCCGGGGTTAAACACACAAAGGTTGAATACTTTTATATGCTTCCTCTTTTGACATTGCTCCTACATACATATCTTTTAGTGGCAACACACATATGCAAATTATTTTCTTTCTACACAGTTTTTCTTTGAATCGTTTCCTTTGCATTTTATTACAGATTTTTCTTTGAACTGAAAAGAAATGCAATATAAAGGACCTAAAGATTAAAACAGGTTTTTGCAAAGGTGATTAAATTAACTTTTATTTCCATATGTTCCCCCCTTACGAATATCATTCACAGTAGTTTCATATAAAGATAATTACTATAATCCAATTTTTAATTAGCTTTATCAAGCCTCTATTTCCCATGCATCTTATCTGAAGAATAACACAGAAAATCATTTGTAGCAAGAAAAAAAATTAATAATGATTTGTAATATGCTTGCGAAAGAATAATAAGTGGTTTGTTTCTCTTTTCTTTTTTTGTTTGTTTGCTTCCAGGTTTAGGAAATTTCCCTCCAGCGTTACTTGTAGACAATAAATTTATTTTATGCAATTACAAGTTTAAGTATACATGTAGTGACTTCTTGTAGGAAATACCACAGTGGAAATAATTATTTTATCAAGTCATAAACCAGAAGAAAAATCGCAAAACCTGCAAATAATACATGGTTAAATCTTATGTAATTAAATATACATATTTCTCTACTTAAAATTAGGTGTTTATGATTATCAATGAAATGCCCTGTTTGAGAAAAATTCCATGAGAAGTTATAGTTGGGTGGCTTTGTGTTATAACAACATTTCCCAAAGTGTCTTCCAAGGAGATAGGCCCTGGAGATAGGCCTTTCATTACAAGGGAGTTCTGTAGTCACCGCTGATGTGTGGGAGGCTTCGCACACATTCACGTTTTAAAGGTGCTGAGACATCCTGCAGCGAATAAACCGTTTAACCCAATGCTTCACACATTTATTTGAGCATTCGAAACTTTTTCTCAAATAATACTTGTTTCCAGCTTACACTTTAGGATATTGTGCTAGAACAATATAGTTGCTTTTTTTGTACTATCGTAAACTCAATCCTATCAATCATGGATATTTTTTAAATGTGTCAGACTGTAGTCTAATAAGCTCACTTCTTGAGTCAAAAAAGTAAATATTTAAATGAAAAGTACCTCCTATGATTATTAACCCATTACCCCTTGCTGTCAATTCCGACTCATAGTGACCCTATAGGACAGAGTAGAACTGCTCCATAGAGTTTCTAAGGTGCGCCTGGAGGACTCGAACTGCCAACATTTGGTTAGCAGCCATGGTTCTTAACCACTACACCACCAGGGTTTCCATGATTATTAGTAGGTACCATATATTGATTGCCATCTGTATTATAAACCCATCACTGGATGCTTTTGTATATCATTTAATTTTCACAACAATCCTTTAAGTCATGCATTTCCCCAATTCTTATGAATGAGAACACAGGCTCAGAGAAGTCAAATGAATTGTCCAAAGTCACACGAGCCATAAAGGACGGACCAGGATTCAAACTAGGCCTAGCCAGAAAGCCCATGCTCTAGCCAGGCTGCAAACTTGTGAAAATTACTTAGGTAAAAGCTAATGAATTAACAGATGAAAGATCAAATAGGTTGTCTATGCAGAGATATTAGAACACTTTTCATGATAATCCTTTGCTCTAGAAGCTCAGAAATCCTTCCACTAGTTTTCAAGAAAAATCCAACCACCTAATTTGATATGAAGGTACCTGCCTCAGGCCAAAGAGAAATGCTGTTCTCTTGTCCCTGTTTCAGTTAAATCTAAACCAGAGATCATCTGAGTTCATCAATAACTAAGGATAACCTTGAAACAAAACTGGCAGCCAGTGTCATTCATATTGGAAGGTAAACATGACAGTGTGGTCTTAACCAGGACTGTGTTTATGTAAAAGGATGTCAATCTATTTTACCAGCAAAATAACTTTTAGAAGTCAAGGAAGTAAGATGTTTGCATTTGTTTATTTCCGAGGTCCATAGTAGAAGAAACCTAATAGCTTTCTTATCTCACCCTTTAATGCCCTTAAACACATCAAATTTTATTGCACTCTGTTTTGTTATAAAACACTTTGATTTATTTACTTCTTCATTTTGCACTTTAAAAGGCATACTCTCAATGGATTATAGCAAAACTCCAAAGGTAAAAGCAGTAAAAAATATTTAAAGAGAGCTAGGAATAGTTATTCCAGCTGCCATATATTTAAAAAAAAAAAAGTTTTTAAATGACTTTTCCACTTTAACTTCACAAAATATTCAAGATAGTATTCAGAAGTTTTACTTTCAGATTTTTAAGTAGTTATTTTTCAGATAATACCTATAGTAACATAAAATATTTATGTCAATACAAGTCGCAAAAACATTCAAAATCTCTCAAACAGGTTAACAAAAAGTTCTTGGTTCAACAAAGGCTCTTTAGAATCCATACCTGGGATACTGGTATTTGGTACTAGTTAAGAACACTTGCCCGCACGAGTCTGTCAGTTTGTCGTACTGTGGGGGCTCGTGTGTTGCTGTGATGCTGGAAACTATGCCACCAGTATTCAGATACCAGCAGGATCACCCATGGAGGACAGGTTTCAGCTGAGCTTCCAGACTAAGACAGACTAGGAAGAAGGACCCGGCAGTCTACTTCTGAAAAGCATTAGCCAGTGAAAACCTTATGAATAGCAGCAGAACATTGTCTGATAATAGTGCTGGAAGATGAGCCCCCCACGTTGGAAGGCACTCAAAAGATGACTAGGGAAGAGCTGCCTCCTCAAAGTAGAGTCAACCTTAATGATGTGGATGGAGTAAAGCTTTCAGGACCTTCATTTGCTGATGTGGCATGACTCAAAATGAGAAGAAACAGTTGCAAACATCCATTAATAATTGGAACCTGGAATGTACGAAGTATGAGTCTAGGAAAATTGGAAATCGTCAAAAATGAAATGGAATTCATAAACATCAATATCCTAGGCATTAGTGAGCTGAAATGGACTGACTCAGACAATTTTGAATCAGACAATCATATAGTCTACTATGCTGGGAATGACAACTCAAAGAGGAATGGTGTTGCATTCATCGTCAAAAGAATGTTTCAGGATCTATCCTGAAGTACAATGCTGTCAGTGATAGGATAATATCCATACACATACAAGGAAGACCAGTTAATACGACTATTATTCAAATTTACGCACCAACCACTAGGGCCAAAGATGAAGAAATAGAAGATTTTTATCAGCTGCTGCAGTCTGAAATTGATCGAACATGCAATCAAGATGCATTGATAATTACTGGCGATTGGAATGCAAAAGTTGGAAACAAAGAAGAAGGATGAGTAGTTGGAAAATATGGCCTTGGTAATAGAAACATACCGGAGATCGAATGATAGAATTTTGCAAGACCAATGACTTCTTCACTGCAGATACCTTCTTTCACCAACATAAACGGGGACTATACATGTGGCCCTCACCAGATGAAACACCCAGAAATCAAATTGACTACATCTGTGGAAAGAGACGATGGAAAAGCTCAATATCATCAGTCAGAACAATGCCAAGGGCCAACTGTGGAACGAACCATCAATTGCTCATATGCAAGTTCAAGCTGAAACTGAAGAAAATCCAAGCAAGCCCATGAGAGCCAAAATGTGACCTTGAGTATATCCCATATGAATTTAGAGACCATCTCAAGAATGGATTTGACACATTGAACACTAGTGACCGAAGACCAGATGAGTTGTGGAAGGACATCACACATGAAGAAAGCAAGAGGTCATGGAAAAGAAAGAAAAGACTAAGATGGATGTCACAGGAGACTCTGAAACTTGCTCTTGAGTGTCAAGCAGCTAAAGCAAAAGAAAGAATTGATGAAGTAAAAGAACTGAACAGAAGATTTCAAAGGGCCTCTCAAGAAGACAAAGTAAAGTATTATAATGACATGTGAAGCTGGAGATAGAAAACCAAAAGGGAAGAACACACTCGCTGTTTCTCAAGCTGAAAGAACTGAAGAAAAAATTCAAGCCTCGAGTTGCAATAGTGAAGGATTCCATGGGGAAAATATTAAATGATGCAGGAAGCATCAAAAGAAGATGGAAGAAATATACAAAGTCATTATACCAAAAAGAATTAGTTGATATTCAACCATTTTAAGAGGTGGCGTATGATCAGGAACCGATGGTACTGAAGGAGGAAGTCCAAGCTGCTCTGAAGGCATTGGTGAAAAACAAGGCTCCAGGAATTGATGGAATATCAGTTGAGATGTTTCAACAAACAGATGCAGCACTGGAGGTGCTCACTCGTCTATGCCAAGAAATATGGAAGACAGCTTCCTGGCCAACTGCCTGGAACAGATCCATATTTATGCCTATACCCAAGAAAGGTGGTCCAACCAAATGTGGAAATTATAGAACAATATCATTAATATCACGTGCAAGCAAAATTTTGCTGATGATCATTCAAAAATGGCTGCAGCAGTATATCGACAGGGAACTGCCAGAAATTCAGGCTGGTTTCAGAAGAGGACGTAGAACCAGGGATATCATTGCTGATGTCAGATGGATCCTGGCTGAAAGCAGAGAATACCAGAAGGATGTTTACCTGTGTTTTGCTGACTATGCAAAGGCATTTGACTGTGTAGATCATAACAAACTATGGATAACATTGTGAAGAATGGGAATTCCAGAACACTTAATTGTGCTCATGAGGACACTTCACATAGATCAAGAGGCAGTTGTTTGGACAGAACGAGGGGATACTGAGTGGTTTAAAGTCAGGAAAGGTGTGTGTCAGGGTTGTATTCTTTCACCATACCTATTTAATCTGTATGCCGAACAAATAATATGAGAAGCTGGACTATATGAAGAAGAACAGGGCATCAGAATTGGAGGAAGACTCATTTACAACCTGCATTATGCAGATGACACAACGTTGCTTGCTGGAAGTGAAGAGGACTTGAAGCACTTACTAATGAAGATCAAAGACCACAGCCTTCAGTATGGATTACACCTCAACATAAAGAAAACAAAAATCCTCACAACTGGACCGATAAGCAACCTCATTGATTAACGGAGAAAAGATTGAAGTTGTCAAAGATTTCATTTTACTTGGATCCACAATCAACAGCCATGGAAGCAGCAGTCAAGAAATCAAAAGACGCATTGCATTGGGTAAATCTGCTGCAAAGGACCTCTTCAAAGTGTTGAAGAGCAAAGATGTCACCCTGAAGACTAAGGTGCGCTTGACCCAAGCCATGGTATCTTCAATCGCCTCATATGCATGTGAAAGCTGGACAATGAATAAGGAAGACCGAAGAAGAATTGATGCCTTTGAATTGTGGTGTTAGCGAAGAATATTGAATATACCATGGACTGCCAAAAGAACGAACAAATCTGTCTTGGAAGAGGTACAGCCAGAATGCTCCTTAGAGGCAAGGATGGTGTGACTGCATCTTACATACTTTGGACATGTTGTCAGGAGGGATCAGTCCCTGGAGAAGGACATCATGCTTGGCAGAGTACAGGGTCAGCGGAAAAGAGGAAGACTCTCAACGAGGTGGACTGACACAGTGGCTGCAACAATGAGCTCAAGCATAACAATGATTGTAAGGATGGCTCAGGACTGGGCAGTGTTTCGTTCTGTTGTGCATAGGGTCGCTATGAGTTGGAACCGACTCGACGGCACCTAACAACAGGAACAGTTGCGTTCTCTTACCAGGATGAAATTGTTACTCCTTCATCCCATGCTGAATTGTTCTATGATGAAGACCAACATTAGACAGGCTTCATCACAATATAATGAGACCCCCATCACTGGGAGTATGCAAGCAATGGCTGTGGGATTATTATGTTGTCACTCTTTCAACAATGCTTATTGCACCCCTCCTATCTGCCTGGCATTAAGCTAGAGTTTAACATTATAAAGATGAAAATAGCTAATGCCCCCTCTATAAGAAACCTCAAGTTAACAATATCATAGATTGAATAATGGGAGAGTAGCAAAGAAAGAGACAGAAAATAAAGAGAAAACATCTGCCTAGCTCATCGTGTGGGATTGGAGGATGGGTTGCAGGAGTTACCTCTTGTCCTGAGCTTTGCAGCATGAATAGGAGCTCTTCAAGGAGAAAAGCAAGAAAGCTAAAGGGCTTTCAAAGAAAGGGAAGAGCATGTGCAGAGTCATAGCAGCCTGATGGAAGTTTGCACATTTGGAATTATAAAGGAATTCGTTATGGCTAGGAAAGAAGAATATACGGGCTTTGCAATTAGACTACAAATCTGGCTTTAAATGCCAGTTTTGCCACTTATCATCTGCAATCCCTTAGGCAAGCCACACTGAGATGAGAAAATACTACTTGGGGGGAATGTTTGTAGTACTACAATGATCTACCATCTGTAAAGCCACTAGTACAGTGCCTAACTTGTAGCACATTCATTAGTGGACTCCATGAAGTGACATTGATGATCTACGATAGAATAATAACTTAGCCTCAGTTCATATCATTATTGTTGGTTCGTATTAACGCTAGTTTGTATAACTGGTGTGTGCCGTAGTGTAGGTGCTATGAGTGTAGGTTCCAGAGTCAGATTGCAGGGATTTACATTCCAGCTCTGCAGTTTATTTGCTTTGCACCTAGAGCAAGTCAACTAATCTCTCTAATCCTCAGATTCCTCCATTGTAAAATGTCAACAATAACAGTATCTACCTCATACCTGGGTTGTGTTGATACATGAGCTAATGCACATAAACACAGTACAGTGCTTGGGAGAGAGTATGTGATTTTATATGTATAATATATAAAAAAATAAAAAACAAACAAAAACCCTATCCCGTCCAATCAATTCCAACTTAGAGACCTTATAGGACAGAGTAGAACTGCCCCATAGGGTTTCCAAGGAGCAGTTGATGGATTTGAACTGCAGACCTTTTGGTTAGCAGCCAAGCTCTTAACCACTGCACCACCAGGGTTCCATATAATATATATAAAAAAAAAATACATATATATATAAATATGTGTCTCTGTATATTTGTTAGCTATCATTTTTACTTCCTTATTTATATTGTCATTGGACTTATTTTTCTCCAATTTTTTAATAATATTTTCAAATTATAAAAATGAAAAAAGCATTTTTAAAACTTTAGAAAATGAAGAAAATTAGAAGAAATAATCCATGTACCCATAGCCTTAACATAACTGTGACATATTTTCCTGGCGTATTTTCTCACAGTACACTTCCTCCGCTCCTATAAAGTAAGTTTTCCATTTATAGATTTATTAACACTACAGCTGAAACGCTTGGACATACAATTTTGTAATCTTTTTTTCATTTAATATTATTACTGACAAGCATTTTCCGTTATTGCAAAGGCTTCATAACCATGATTTCAATGACTAAATAAATGTCCATCAAACAGAAGCATCATAGTTTTCTGAATCAATATCCTCTTGTATATTTAGGCTGTTTTCAATTTTTCTCCGCTCTGATGCACATCTTTGTGCATAAAAAGGTGTTAGGAAAAGAGGCATACAGGGCTAAATGGAGAGAAAACAAACACACAAAAACAGTTGTTGAGTTAACGCTGATTCATGGTGACCCATGTGTGTCAGAGTAGAACTATGTATGCTCCATAGAGTTTTCAATGGCCAATTTTTCAAAAGTAGATTGCCAAGCCTTTCTTCCAAGGTGCTTCTGGTGGTCTTGAACCTTCAACCTTTTTCTTAGTAGCCATGCCCGTTAACTGCACCAATCAGGGACTAAATGGAGAGAGGGAGCCAAAAACGTTTAGCAACCCAAAGTGTCTGGCCCTGGGGTCTGGTTGCATGATTTTTCTCTTGGGCCTCCGGCCGTGTAGAAGCAGAGAAGGGGACAGTTACAGTAAGCTAGAGTGGGGGTTTTGCAGAGACAACTTAAAAAACATCTGATGTTGTGCATGAGGTCCTTTCCATGTAATAACTTTATATCCTGTGTGATTTTTTTTTTCTTAGATTTCTCTGGGCCTCCGATTTGCAGTTCCACGTCTCGAGAAAACAAACGTGAGCATTAACTTCGATCTCCAAATCAGAAGGTTAGACCTTTCATCTTTAAGGAAATTTAAATGCCTAAATTATTTTCAATATTTAATATGAAGGACATCAATGGCAAAATGAATGCCTCTTGTGAAGTTCCTTCACCGTAAAAGCTCTTCTGATGTTAGATCCCAAACTTTGACAACCCATTATCTCTTTGTGTTTCCCAATTACGATTTCCATTGTTTCAGCATTTTGAGTTTGGAAAATTGGATTGCATTATCTAAGCCAACTTATGAGATAGTGAAGATTTGTCACGGACACCATCCCAGCCCAGCTTCACCGCCGCTTTTCTTTGTTCTGACCCATGTACCTCCTCCCACTCCCACCAGCACCCCCATGACACCTGCCATGCTCTTAGCTAGGCATCATCTAATCCCTGAGAACAAAAGTTCTGCAAAAAGCATAGGCTTTGCATTTGCACTCTTGAAATTCCCTAAACTTCCAAGACAAGAATGAATGAGTCTCTGATAGTCTAATTGCAAGCACCATCGTGGGATGTGGTGAGATATTATTACATCGGCGGGCAGGGCCTTCTCCAGCAACAACAAGCTGGACCACCCAGGGACATGCCTCCTTTTCTAAGGCTGACTGTGTTCAGGGATTCAACTGTGACTTTGCCCTTTCACCCTCTATTCATAGCCTAAAATAATAATTCAGACCCTAAGAGAATAATGTGGCATGCTGACCAGGGTTTTCCAACTATGGGCTTCATCCCCTTACAAAATAACGGAATCAGTTTAATGGATCTAGACCCATATTAAAATAAAAGGAAACTGAATGGAATATCACATGCCAGAGTGTCCTCAAAACATTCCTTACAGATAAAGGTAAATGTGTCTACTAAGATGCCCAGTATGAAGAAGTATATGTTTTTTGTGGGTTTTCATTTTAAAAAATTCAAAAAACACTAACCTCAACAGTGCATACACATCTCCCATGATTATTTATAATTTGTGAAAGTGCGCACTTGCCCAGTGGGTTGAACCTTCGTCCTAGCCACGCAAATGACTGGGAAGTCAGTATCTACAATTGGCTCTTCAAATACCGCTGTGCAGTGTGGACGACCTCTAAATAATTACCTTAATGGCTGCAAGAAGTGTCATAGAGTGTGATAACTCTGAGAAGGATTGTGCAATGGATTACTTTATACATAGTATTTGGGAGTTTATGTATATATATATATATGTATATGCCGTAAAAATGTAGCAGATTTTTAAAAACTTTTCTAGGAAAGATTACAAATGCCTAAACATCTGCAACCTGCATCACAACAGCTGCCTCCCCCAAACTTTGTGCTAGATTTTTAGGAAGGGAGTTTTCTGACTTTCCTTAGATGTCCTTTCCTTTTCTGACCTGAATTAGGTCTGTCTTGAATTTAACTTAATTCTTTTCTGCTGAATCTTAGGAGAGTCTTATTTTATCCCAGTTAGTGATGGGATGCAGATAGAATGAATTCTATAATCTTCCTTCATTTTATCATAAGCTTACTAAATCACTTACTGGTACCTACATAAATATATATTTCAGGTAGTTTCAGGAAGTCCTAAATATTTTCATTTTGGGACTCTTCTCCTTACATTTCTAAGTTTTCAGAGGGGAAAAAAAAAAAAAAACAACATTCTATAGGGAAGAACTGCCATCACTCCAGACAATAGCTTTGAAGTTTTTATTTCTCACCATTATCGTCTGTCACGATGATCTCACGGTGGCCAGAAGCAGTGTGTCACTTGGAGAAAGCTACATTTTTCATACAATACACAGCTTTTATTTAGAAAGTGTGATGCAAAGTTGCAACTTTTATATTACCTCCTTACTCATCATTGCCATCTTTGTTACTGGTAAGAGCATGGATACAACTGGTAGTCATTCAAGGAGCAAAGGATACTAGAGAATGTTCTAAATGCATGCCCCATATCCATCCTGCAGATCGTCATTTAGATAATGAGCTTGGGAATGAGGTAATAAGTTTGATGATAAGTAAAAAATGGTCACTTTTTTTTTTAACATTCCTTATTATATAAAAGAATGTTTCGTGACTATATTCCATCCTTAAATGCTGAAGAAACTCATGACTATCTTAACATTATCCTGAAAGATATAAAAATTCAGAAGTGTGGAAAGAATTAGACTGCAGGAACATACATAAAGCAGCAAATTCAGCAACCTACATTATAGGGGTAAAACTATTTGAGAACATTCTGAAAGAATAAGATATTTAAGAGGTCAGCATTTATCTCTATGCTTTGTTGGCAGACTCCAAAGATGTAAATAAGTATTTAGATGAATGGTTTGCATTTTGTCACAATGAGTTTAAACCAACAAATTAAACCAAATGCTCTACAATCTAAACTCTTAAGGGCATATATTGACCACTATTATGTGCATTTAATGCTAATTTCCATAAATAGAACCCAAAAGAGTAATGGGCTTTATAAACTAATAAACTTCAACTAGTTTGTGTTACTGAATGTTTGCATTAAACGGTCTCTCCATGCCCTTGCTCTATATGACATGTAAACATTTTCCTCCCGGTGTAGAGAGGGTCTCAGATTGCAATCCCCATGGACAATACAGGTCTTTGTGAGCATCTTTGAAGTTACTTCCTCAGAAATGGTGAACTGAACACTGTGCTATCTTTGCTGGCATTTCAAAGACCACAGAAACTTAGAAGGAATACTAAAAAATAGAAAGTAGGAAACAGTAAGGAAAAAAAAATAGCATCGGAGTAATAAGTGAAAAACATGTTTACCCTTGCTATGACATAGGGCGTAGTCATATAGAGGAAACTCATCATGCCCTTACGTAGAACAAGCACAGACGATATAAATAGCCCAGCATCCACGGCAGTGATGGATTGCTTGTTTGAATGTAGCAGTGGTATTAGTGAAAGAGGTTTCCTTCCAGGAAAGAGGTCAAGGAAGAAACTAAATTATATATCAAGTCTAGTTCCTTTCTCACCAGGAGAGTCTGCCAACACTACTGGTGTGCGGTAGCAACTGTCATGGCAAGCCTGTGTGGCAGAAGCATGATTTTGATAAGCCCACCAGAAGGTTTAGACTCCAAGTCTGCCACTGGTTGAGCTATATTTCAAAACAACCTCTATGAGCCCCATATTACACTCATCTTCAAAGATGATTTCAGTGTTTGACATCTATTTACATTTCAGGGTGTTGTAACGACGATCATCTTACTTGAATCACTTGGAAGCAAAATACAACTGAAATATGTGATAACTTGAATGAATCATTTTCTTAATTTTAATTTCCACTGCTGCTAACCAGTAGTGAACTAGAAATAGAACAAAGTCTGGTTAATCTGTGGAACAATTATGCTTAAATCTCCAAACTAAAGAGTTCCCCGTGATGTACTTTGAACCACAGAGTCTGCAATAAGTAGAATTACTTACTGACTTCTTAGTGGTTAGTAATTCGAAATCTTGCCATTAAAAAAAAATCTCTTTGGTTGACTGATTCTCCCCAGATGTGACAGAAATAAAGTAGCCTGGAAACTGGGGTTCAAACTTTGGTGAACAAGTCCCTCTAGGCTCAGTCACAAGCTTACCAGCGATAACCCATTACAGGAAATGAGCCTGACATTTGCCTGTTTATATCTTCTATGTATGTTTGTAGTGGAAGTTGCCTTATCAGTGTATACAATCGACCAGGACTTTTAAAAAGCATTATGGGAACAATTCTGTCTCCTCCTCCTTTGAAAGCAGAATGTTATCATAGCTTTTCCAGCTTTCACATTTGGAAGGCTTCAAAAGGTAGTCAGAATATACCCCATTACCGTCATCCATTGAATCAGTGTGAGACCAGATGATGAACAAAGTTGAGGCTTTCTTTTTCTTCTTAGTGAGCCCTGGATATAAACATGACCTGTTAGCTTTGTGGTGTGGCCATGTCTATGTTTGCTGAAAGTTGCCTAATCTTTTGGGATGTTAGGGTGACTTCAATTAAAGAACAGTAGAATACTAAATGCAAATGGCAGCTGCATCCAAAGCTCTGTTAGTGCTTGAGCCTCTTCTGAGGCATGTTTTGTTTCCCTTACAACACTGACTGCTTAACACATGCATTTTTTTAAATTTAAATCTCACATCTAATTACATTTACTTGTGAGAAAAAAAATACCACACTTAAGAATAATTTTGCTACCGTTCAAAGAAATATTATTAAACACACACCTTCCATCTTGAGACTCTTGGAGCACTTCACAAACAGCTATGTCATCTCCTAATTGCCTGGGTGTGGACTGTCCAAATTCCATGGGTTCTTGCTTCTTACCATTAGCCATGCTCCTCATGTACTCCCTACCCCCTGTCCTAGGCAGCCAGTAGGCATACAGTGAATGTACGCTTATTTTAATATTAACTTAAGAAATAAAATGTAAGGAAGATAAATCTGCTGCCAAAACAATGTATGGTATGATGCATTCCAGCACCAAAAGCAAATGTTTTTTCGATTATGCGCTGTTCTGGATTATTCATGCCAATTCTCCTCTTTATTAGCATGGAAAATGAGAAGTTGACTGTGCTGTCCTTTCCCATTTGATGGGCAATGAACATGATGCACAGAGATGTTAAGGAAATTGTCCAACGTAGAAGCTGGAAAATGAACTCAGTTCAGTGCCTTTTGGTTTAGCCATTAAAACAAACAAATGGACCACAACTACCACAGTCTCCACCAGACTAAGTCCAGCACAATTAGATAGTGCCCGGCTACCACCACTGACTGCTCTGACAGGGATCACATTACAATACAAAGTCCCAGACAGAGCTGGAGAAAAATGTAGAATGAAATTCAAACTCACAAAAATAGACCAGACTTACTGGTCTGACAGAGACTGAAGAAACCCCGAAAGTATGGCCCTGGGGCACCTTTTTAACTCAGTACTGAAGTCACTCCTGAGGTTCACCCTTCAGCCAAAGATTAGACAGGCCTGTAGAACAAACAATAACACATGTAGCTTAACTATATAAAAAAAAAAAAAAACTATATATACAAGATTAAATGGGCACACCAGCCCAGGGGCAAGAACAAGAAAACAAAAGGGGACAGGAGAGTTGGACAAACAGAAATGGGGAACCCAAGTTCAAGAAAGGGAGAGTGTTGACACGTCGTGGGGTTGGCAACCAATGTCACAAAACAATATGTGTATTAATTGTTTAATGAGAAACTAGTTTGCTCTGTAAACTTTCACCTAAAGCACAATTTAAAAAAAAAAAAAGGAAAAGAAAACTTTTGGACAATTTAAGAAAAAAGTGTTAGCTTCTCTAGATATCTGTTGTTTTCAAATAAGGTGTCTCTTTATGGAAAGTTATTACATTTCTTTTGATCATTAAGGATCCCTTTCCATTTACAAATGGTTATGATTTTGTAGCATGGATAGACCATTTTGGTTTTCTGAATGATCAGGTTGGTAATGTGTGTTGTTTTGGAGATATATAAAATGTTCTTTATGATCCTATATTGTGGTAACATGTCTTAGAAAATATAGTTAAATCATATGTCACTGTGTTTTAGTTCCAACAAGGACAATCCAGACAGCAATTTTGTGAGCCTGCAAATCAACATCACTGCTGTAGCTCAAGTAGAAATAAGAGGGTAAGTAATAAACAGGGCATTGTATTAGCATAATAATAGCTTCCTGTATGGAAAGAGATATGTTGAAATACTGGTAAAAATCCATATGGAACTTTCCTAATGTGTTAGAGATCACAGTTCACTTTGATAATAAATTGCCATTGCTTTTATTCATCATTGTGTCTTAGCTATCTAGTGCTGCTATAACAGAAATACCACAAATGGATAGCTCTAACAAACAGAAATTTATTTTCTTACAATTTAGGAGGCTAGAAGTCTGAATTCAGGGTGCTGACTCTAGGGGAAGGCTTATAGTTGGACTGCATATAGTTCTTAGCTTGCACAGGTGGAGACGTCATTGATTTTGTTGTTATACTTTGTATTTCTTCAAAACAATCAAGGGCTTTTGGCTGAAAATGTCAGCCGGTATTGGGGGCTGATTTGTCATTACTGGGGCTCCAGAAATCCTTGTTGCCTATCTTTTCCATATGTCCTGAGTGGTTCATGGCACTTTGGTGGCAGTGTAGCTCTCTGCACTCAGAGCCAGTATCACCATGAGAACTCTTATTGCCGCCTATGTTGCTCCAGGGCCTTGCCCTGTGGTCCTGACACCACTGAGGCCCTACATAGTGGATTAGAGAACAATAATCCCTAATATTATTGATACTTTCTATGTGCCACACCAAGTTAGCACATCTTAATATTAATGTCCTCATTTTACAGATCTATAGATCGTGGCTCAAAAGGTTAAAGTAACTTGCCCCAGGCTACACAGATAGTAAGTGAGGAGCCAGAACGTAAATATAGGCAGCCTGTCTTTGGAGCCCATGATCATGAATGATCACGCTATACTGCTTATGGCTATGGCTGCTAACCAAAAGTTCGGCTGTATCAAATCCACCAGGTTCTCCTTGGGTTCCTTCATTTTTTTAATTCTTTTATATGACTTTTCCTTAAATAAGTTGGTGTCAAGTGCTTTATCTTCATTCTCATTAATTCTGACTTCCATTGCCTCGCTTCTGCTCCTATGACTTTCCATTGAGTTGTCTAATTCTGAAATTTTATTGTTAGTCTTTTTGCTTTCTATTTGCTGTCTCTCTGTGGAGTCTTGCAGTTTGTTAAATTTGTCATTATGCTCTTGTATAACCTTCTTAAGTTTCTTTCTTGCTTTGTCTGTGTGTTCCTTGGCTTGTTCTGCATTTTGCCTGATCTCCTTCCTGATCTCTTGAAGAGCTCTCTATTATTAATCTTTGATTTCTACCTCTGGTAATTCCAAGAAGCTGTCTTCCTCCAGAAGGTTTCTTGATTCTTTGTCTTGGGCACTTGCTGAAGCCATCATGGTCTGCCTCTTTATGTGATTTGATATTGACTGTTGTCTCCAAGCCATCAGTAAATTTTTATATTTATTTTATGTTTGCTTACCATGTCCTAGCTTCTTGTTTTGTTTGTTTTGATTTGCCCAAATAGGCTGATGATGTGAGATAATTTGATTATTGGTGCCTTTGGAGCTCTCATGTCCTGTCCCCAGATGGTTAGAGCTGTTACTAGATATGTGAACCCAGGAGTCTGTTTGTTTTCCTTGTATGGATTCAGTTCAGGTGTCCAGGTAGTTGGTCACCAAGTATGTGATACAGGCTCTCACCTATAGATCTAGACGGGCAGGGGTGACTGGAGTAGGCACAGGTATCTGGCTGCAGTAGGGGGTCACATGCTGAGCAAGGCAGGGATCTAATGGCTGCCCCTGAGTGTCTGAGAGGAAACTGTGTCCCTGTTCCCTAGTGCACGCTGGTGGGTAGGTTTTGCTCTCGGACTATGGGCACCCAGTGCTCTTGGCTGTAAGGACTGGGAGGCACCACTCATTCTTGGACCCCTGCCACAGGTAGCTAGATGAGCCAGGTGGAGCTACCAGTCCTCAGGCCCCTGATGTGGTAGGTGAGGATCCTGCTTAATGGGCATAGCGAAGTCAAATGTCACAAACCTGCCACTCCACCTTATACCTAATACTGTTGAAAATAGGCTTCAGGTATATACCCTGTTGTACTGTGCTAATGAGGGCCTACGCTGTTGAAATGGGCCCACACAGGTCTATGCAAGGGTGAAACACATTCAAAGTCCATGGACCCCTTATGCCCGTGCCTAGTCAAAGGAGCTGTGCCTGCCCTGAGTTCCTGGCTTAGGGGAGCTGGCAGATTTTTTTTTTTTTTTCCTGTTTGTTAATTTGTTGCCTCTCCAAAGCTGGGAGAATGGCTCAGAGTGCAAAATGGGTCCTACTTCTAGTCCAGTGGTCACAGCAATCACTGAAACCAGCCCAGGACCTGGTGCAGAACAGAGAGGGAGGCAGGTAAATGGGAGAGAAGTTCTTCCCAAAGGGGGTGTTTTTTGGTCCACACAGTAGGTTAGATGCATGTACTTATCTTTTGCCAGTTGAGTGCCACTTCTCACTGGTTCTGGAGGCTTGAGTAGACTGCTGCTCAGTCTCTCTTGATGTGGAAAACACATCCCAAGTGCCACTGCTTGCCTCACCACGTGCGCCAGCCAATCCAACCTGCAGGGTGCCAGTTCCCACCAGGTCAGGTCTTGCAACTCCTCACTGCTTCTGAACCATCTATCCCTTCCTCTGCTGTTCGATCAGATTCCTCAACTTTGCCTTTGATGTTCAGGGCTTCCAGATTGTCATATATGATCAATTCACTTGTTTTTCTGGTCTTTGTTGTAAGAGGGACCACAGGAAGCATCTGACTACTCTCCCATCTTGGCCCTGCCCCACCAGGCACTCCTTGGAAACTCTATGGGGCAGTTCTACTCTGTCCTATAGGGTTGCCATGAGTCAGAAGCGACTTAACGGCAATGGGTTTTTTTTTATTTACTCTGCCTATGGGAGTCCCTGGGTGGTGCACACAGTTAACAGGCTCGAGTCCAGGTGCCTCAGAAGAAAGACTTGATGATCTACTTCCAAAAGACTACAGCCATTGAGAACTCTATGGAGCACAGTTCTACTCTGACATGCAGGGGGTGACCGTGAGTTAGAGTCAGCTGGACAACAGCTGGTTTATACTGTCTATGAGGTAGTTTTTTTTTTTTATTTTATCTATGTGAAATCATACTTGTATGCTTCTCTTTTGTTTTGTTTTTTTTTCAGTCAAACTTGTGTTTTTGAGATTCACCCACTTTTGTGCATGTGGTTATAGTTCATTCATTTTAATTGCAGAATAGTATAACATTATAAAACTATAAAACAGCTTATTTATCTATTCTATTCTTGATGAACATTTGTGGTTTATCCTTTTTATTTTTCACAAACTTGTACACACGTGAAAAAATATCAGTAGGGTATATGCTTAGAAGTGGAACTCTAGGATCAGTGAGTACATACTATTTAACCTTATGAAATAATACCACACTAGTTTCCAAAATAGTTATTCTAAATAACACCCTTACCAGAAAGAAATGAGAATATCCATTGCTCACATTATCAACTAACTCAGGTGGTCTAGTTTTTGTTTTTGTTTTTTTTTAATTTTGAGCCAGTCTGGTAGATAAAAGATATTATCTAACCGGAAGTTTAATTTGCAGTTCCCTGATCCCTAAATGAGGGTGAGCTGCTTTTTTTATGGAAGGAGCCCTGGTGGTGCAACAGTTAAGCACCCGGTTGCTAACTGAAAGGTTGGCAGTTTGAACCTACTCAGCAGCTCCACAAGAGAAACACCTGACAATCTCCTTCTGTAAAGATTACAGTCCAGAAAATCCTATAAGACAGTTCTGCTCTATCACAGGGATGGCTGTGAATCAAATTCGACTTGGTGGCACCTAGCTTTTTCTACGTTTATTGACTGTTCTTCTTCAAGGAAATTCTCATTCATTTATTATTTCACAACTGTCTACCTAAAAGCTTTTTTCTTCTCATTGTTGTTGTTAGCTGCTGTCGAGCTGGTTCCAACTCATAGCAACTCCATGCACGACAGAACAAAACACTGCCCGGTCCTGCACCATCCTCACAGTTGTTGCTATGCTTGAGCCGATTGCTGCAGCCACTGTGTCAATCCACCTCATTGAGGGTCTTCATGTTTTTTGCTGACTCTCTATTTTACCAAGCAGCATGCGTATGAAGTGATTGAAAACACCATGGCTTGGGTCAGGTGCACCTTAGTCCTTAAAGTGACATCTTTGCTTTTTAACACTTTAAAGAGATCTCTTGCAGCCGATTTGCCCAATGCAATGCATCTTTTGATTTCTTGACTGCTGCTTCCATGGGTGTTGATTGTAGATCCAAGTAAAATGAAATCCTTGACAACCTCAATCCTTTCTCTGTTTATCATGATGTTGCCTATTGGTCCAGTTGTGAGGATTTTTGTTTTCTTTATGTTGAGGTGCAATGCATACTAAAGGCTGTGGTCTTTGATCTTTATTAGTAAGTGCTTCAAGTCCTTTTCACTTTCAGCAAGCAAAGTTGCGTCATCTACATAAGCAGGTTGTAAATGAGTCTTCCTCCAATCCCGATGCCCCATTCTTCTTCATGTAGTCCAGCATCTCAAATTATTTGCTCACTATACAGATAATAGGCATGGTGAAAGGATACAACCCTGCTGCACACTTTTCCTGACTTAAACCATGCAGCATCCCCTTGTTCTGTTTAAACAACTGCCTCTTGATCCACGTACAGATTCCTCACGAGCACAGTTAATACCAGTCCATTTCAGCTCACTGATGCCTAGGATGTTGATGTTTATGCACTCCATTTCATTTTTGATGATTTCCAATTTTCCTAAATTCATACTTTGTACATTCCAGGTTATGATTATTAATGGATGTTTGCAGCTGTTTCTTCTCATGTTGAGTCCTGCCACATCAGTAAATGAAGGTTCCGAAAGCTTGACTCCATCCATGTCCTTAAGGTCAACTCTGCTTTGAGGAGGCAGCTCTTCCCCAATCATATTCTGAGTGCCCATGGTGAACAGGTTTCAGCTGAGCTTCCAGACTGAGACAGACTAGGAAGAAGGACCCAGCAGTCTACTTCTAAAAAGCATTAGCCAGTAAAAACCTTATGAATAGCAGCAGAACATTGTCTTATATAGTGCTCGAAGATGAGCCCCTCAGGTTGGAAGGCACTCAAAATAGACTATTTTTTTTTATTAGTTCATAGGAATTCTTTTTATGTTCTAGATAAGATTAGGATTAGACACTAATCCTTTATCAGTTACATGCATTGTGAAAATCTCCTCACCATTCATGGCATTTGTGGTTTTCTTTAAAGCACACAAGGTTTGTTGTTGCTAGTTCCCGTTGAGTCAATTTTGACTCACAGCCATTGAGGTATAATTTGCAGAAAGTAAAAATCACCATTTTTAGGTGTACAGTTTGGGGAGTTCAGCTACCCCTATCACATTCAATACAGGACAATTCTATTACCCTAAATATTTCCTTCCATACTTTATTTGTGGTTAACTTTTCTCCTACCCCAGAATCCTGGCAACCAGTGCTCTGCTTGCTGTCAGTATAGTTTTGCCTTTTCCAAAATGTTAATATAAATGGAATCACGTAGAATGTAGCTTTTTGAGTCTGGGTTCTTTGTCTTAGCATAATGCATTTGAAAAACATCCATGTTCTTACGTGTTTGAGTCATCTGTTCCTTCTCATTGCTGAAAAGTATTTCACTGTTTAGATGTACCATGAATTGTTCATCCATTCACCTTTTAATGGACATTGGGTTGTTTCCAGTTTGGCCTTCTAAGAATAAAGCTGTTACAAGCATTTGCATATGGGTCTTTGCTGGGACATTTGTTGTTTTTACAAATAGAATAATTGAGTTGTGTTGGAAGTGTATGTACAGAAGAAATCGCCAAACTGTTTTCCAGAGTGGCTGTGCCATTTCCATTTCGCATTCCCACCAGCAATGTATGAGAATTCTGTCTTCTCTGGGAAACCCTGGTGATGTAGTGGTTAAAAGCTTCAGCTGCTAACTGAAAGGTCGGCAGTTCTAATCCACCAAGCACTCCTTGGAAATCCTATGGGGAAGTTCTACTCTGTCCTGTAGGGGTCGCTATAAGTCGGAATCAACTCAGTGGCAGTGGGTTTGGCTTTTTGGTTTTTATTTTCTGTGCATCCTTGCCAGCTGGTGGTGTTTGTTTGTTGTATTTGTTTATGGTTAGCCATTCTAAGAGGCATATAGAAGTATCTCACTGTAGTTTTAATTTTAATTTGCTTAATGATTAATAATGTTGGGCATCTTTTCAGTACTTATTTTCCATTAGTATCTCTTTTTTGGTATCTCTTCATTATAACTCATTTCGAAATACTTTTAAAATATTGATGAAGTGTCTCTTCAAATCTTTTGCCCATTTAATATTGGGATGTTTGTCTTCTTACTGTGGAACCCTGGTGGTGTAGTAGTTAAAAGCTACAGCAGCTAACCAAGAGGTCAGCAGTTCGAATCCACCAGCCACTCCTTGGTAACCCTATGAGGCAGTTAGAGTGGACTCTGTCCTATAGGGTCACTATGAGTTGGAATCGACTTGACGGCAAAGGGTTTGGTTTGTCTTCTTATTATTGAGTTGTAAAAGTTATTTCTATATTCTGCATACAGATCATTTATCAAATGTGTCTTCCAAATATTTTCTTAACAATGTTGTTCAAAGAACAAAAATTTTTAATTTTGATGAAGTTCAACTTATTAATTGCTTATAGTTTGTGGTCTTTGTGTCCTATCTGAGAAATCTTTAACATCCAAGGTCATGAAGATTTTCTCTTATGTTTACTTCTTGAAGTTTTGTAGTTTCAGGTTTTACATTTAGGTCTGTGATGAATCTTGAGTTAAATTTTGTATCTGGTGTAAGGGTCAGTTCATTTTATTTTGATATGGACATCCAGTTGTTTCAGTGCCATTTGTTGAAAAGACAGCCTTTTCTCCATTGTTTTCTCGAAAATCAGTTATTCATATGAGAGGGTAGACTCTGTTCTGTTCTATTGTTCTATGCATCTTGAAATTCGGTAGTGTATCCTAAGATCTTGCTAAACTCACTTATAAGTTCTGGTAGCTTTTTTGTGGTTGTGGTTGATTCATTCAGATTTTCTACAAAATGATCATGTGGTTTATGAATAAGGATAGGTTTATTTCTTCTTTCCAAGTCTGTATACCTTTGTTTGTTTTTTGTTTGTTGGTTTCCCATTTTGCACAGACTAGGACCACCAGGGCAAGATTGAATAGAAGTGATGAAAGTGGACATCTTTGATTTATTCCCAATCTTAGGGTAAAAGCAGTCTTTTATCATTAAGTTTTGATGTCAGCTGCAGAATTTTTTGTAGATAGCCTTTATCAAATTAAGGATGTTCCCTTTTATTCCAAGTTTTCATGAGAAGTTTTAACATGTGTTTAATATTGTCAGATGATCTTTCTACATCTATTAAGAAGATTACCTGTGTTTTATTGATTATGCAAACACATTCAACTGTGTGGATCATAACAAATTATGGGTAAGATTGCGAAGACTGAGAATTCCAGAAAACTTAATTGTGCTCATGAGGAATATGTATATGGATCAAGAGGCAGCCGTTCAAACAGAACAAGGGGATACTACATGGTTTAAAGTCAGGAAAGGTGTGCATCAGGGTTGTATCCTTTCACCATACCTATTCAATTTATACGCTGAACAAATTATCTGAATGCTGGACTATATGAAGAACAGGTCAGGAGGATTGGAGGAAGGCTCGTTAACAACCTGTGTTATGCAGATGACACAACCTTGCTTGCTGAAAGTGAAGAGGACTTGAAACACTGATGAAGATCAAAGACCACAGCCTTCAGTATGGATTACTCCTCAACATAAAGAAAACAAAAATCCTCACAACTGGACCAAAAAACAACACCATGATAAACAGAGAAATGATTGAAGTCTTCAAGGATTTCATTTTATTTGGATCCACAATCAAGGCTCATGGAAGCACCAGTCAAGAAATCAAAAGACGCATTGCATTAGGAAAATCTACTGCAAAACACCTCTTTAAAGTGTTGAAAAGCAAAGATGTCACTTTGAGGACTAAAGTGCTCCTGACTCAATCCATGATGTTTTCAATTGGGTCGTATGCATGCAAAGTTAGACAATAAGTAAGGAACACTGAAGAATTGATGCCTTTGAATTGTGGTGTTGGCAAAGACTATTAAATATACCATGGACTGCCAAAAGAAAGAACAAATCTTTCTAGGAATGAGTACAGCCAGAAGCAAGGGTGATGAGACTGTGTCTCACATAATTTGGACATGTTATTGGGAGGGACTGGTCCCTGGAGAAGGACATTATGCTTAGTAAAGTGGAGGGCCAGCAAAAAAGAGGAAGACCCTCAATGAGATGGATTGACACAGTGGCTGCAACCACGGGCTCAAGCATAGCAACAGTCGTGAGGATGGTGCAGGACCAGGCAGTGTTTCGTTCTATCGTGCGTAGGGTTATTATGGGTGGTAACCGAATGTACTGCACCTAACAACAACATTGAGATGATTAGTTTTTCCATTTTTGTTCATTAAAGTGGTAAATTGATTGATTTTTTTAATGTTAAACCAAACTTGCATCCTGGGTAAGAATCACACTTAGTCATGATGATTACCCTTTTTCTTGTGGAATTCAACTTACTAAAATTTTTGTTGATTAAATTTGTGTCTATATTCATGAAAATATTGATCTGTAGCTTTCTTTTCTTACAACACGTTTTTCTGGTTTGGCTATCAAAGAAATGCTAGCCTCATAAAATGAAATGGAACTGTTCCTTCCATCCTGCTCTATTTTCTGGAAGATTTTGCATATAATTAGTCTTATTTCTTCCTTAAATATTTGGTGGAATTGACGAGTGAAGCTGTCGGGGCCTAGAGTTTTCTTTGTAGGAAGGTTTGTAATGATGAATTCAGTTTCATTCTTAGATAAAGGCTATTCAGGCTATCTGTTTTTTCTTGAATGAGCTTTAGTAGTTTGTCTTTCAAGGAATTTGTGTATTTCATCTAGGTTGTTACATGTATTGGCTTTAAGTTTTTCATAATATGCTATTATGTTCCTTTTAATATCCGTAGTCCAACTAGTGATGTTCCATGTTCATTCCTGATGCTGGAAATTTGTGTCTTCTCTCTCTCTGTTTTTCCCTGTTCAGTCTGGCTAGAGTTTTATCAAGTTTATTAATCTTTTCAAAGAACCGGCTTTTAGTTTCATTGATTTTTTTCTCTATTTTTTGCTTTGTTTTATATTCTATTTATTTGTGATTTTATCTTCGTTATTGCCTTCCTTCTGCTTCCTTTGGGTTTGATTTTCCCTTTTTTTTCTAGTTCCTGTATGTGGAAATTAGATCCTTGATTAGGGACTTCTCTTCTTTTCTCATATAAGCTTTCAGTGCTATAAATTTACCTCCAAAAATCGCTTTAGCGAAATATCAAGATGTTGATCTCTTGGCTTTTTATTACAAATCGTTTCAAAATATTTTCTAATTTCCTTTGTGATTTCTTCTTGAACTCATGAGTTGATTCATAGGAAATAACTTGTTTGATTTATAGTTATTTGGTGCTTTTCTAGATGTTTCATGTTTACCGATTTCTAATTTAGTTTTTTTTTAATTTAGTACCCCCATATATCTCTTGATGAGAAAAATACTGTATTAAAGAAAAATCAGAGAGTAAAACACAACCATTATTCTTTATGACCTTATTTTTATATCTTTTTTTAAAATTTACAACTAGTGTATATGAAAATTTTCCACCTAGCTTGTTTTAGTTTTGCTAGCCAAACATAAATGGAAAAGGTTTCTTAATTTCAAAATAAATTTAAAGTTGGAAAATGTTTTTATTAGATAACAGATAACTCAGTTCAGGACAGTTGAGAGATTAATGCAACTCTTTATTCTCACATACTCATTTTTATGAGGTTAATGTTTTTTAAATGTATTTCTTCTATAACTTATGGCATTAATTTTTCTAAGTAAAAAGAAAAGAATCTTTCTATACTATTTTTTTGATAATCAAAATGAGGAATTAAAATTGAGTTTCTCATAAAGGTGCAATTTTTTTTTTCTAGATTAGTGTTTAAAAATTGATCACAGTCTATTCTTTAAGACTGTGCTAAAGTTCTTTTCAGCCATCTTGCAAAGTAAAACCTTTCCCCCAAATGTCAGTTTGTGCAACAGAAGTTTTGGTTCCAATGTTTAATTCTTCAGGGAACAAACAGCTACTGTATTGAAAACTTTCCATGTTCAGCCTTCAAGAAAACCTAATTTTTTTTTCTTTTGGCCAGTGCTATTTATTCCAATGCATTTTATCATGCACTATCTTAAGAAGTTTTTTTTTTTTTTAATTTACTGTTGCTTTTATAATTTTAAGAGGAAAATCAAATGCATTTCTTTCTTTGAGTGGGAAAAAAATACTGTTCCATTTGTTGCAAAGCTAGATAATGTCAATGCTGTCTTTAAGTAAATTTACATGTCACTTCTTGGTACAAAGATTAATTTAGCATAGTTCTGTAAGAAGTAAATTTGGTCACAAGAGGCAGCACCCTACATATTGAGCTCACCATAAATAATAAAATTGCAACGTTTGTAAATTCATCAGTATTGAGTTGGTTTCTATAAAGTGAGCTACAAATCATGAATAACCAAGGTCTGCATAGGATACTGTCTGAAGCTGGCACAGCCAACATTGTTCCATATAATAAATGGTAATCTTTACTATTTGGGACTAGTAGAGTTTGAAAATAGGGTTCATACCATACTACTAAGTCCTCAGTTTGAACTTCCTGATAGCATATAAGGTTTTTGATAGGTTTTTATAAAAAAAATTAATTCTTTGTTTCCCCCTCAAATCCATTCCCAATTTCCATTGATACCATTGACAGTGCTCCAGTCTTCTCATTACTTGAGGCTTTTGGTGAAATAGTACTCTAATCCTCCATCAATCCATGAGGGCTATTCAGTAAGGGTGGTTAGGTTATTGTGCTGCCAGTTCACACTTGTCTAGTGACCTGATTATATTAATCCTTCCTTGCTTGCCTTCTAAAAAAGCAAATTAGCTTTGAAAACCAGTGAACAGTGTTTCATTTATCTAGTTGGAATCAGTAGAGAGCCATTCTTTGCCATGGTTTCCCCAGATTTGAACGATTTTGCCATGCCCCGTAATAGATTTTTGTTTTTTAATAGATTTCTATTTTATTTTGTTACAGGACTGGGCCAGGAAGTTTCTTTAAGATGTGTTTACTAAAGTTTTTCTGCAGCGAAAAGGGTAACTGACCTTAGGATCCCTCAACTAACAACAACAACATGGTCCCATAGATTAATATATGTGGCCTCTATGGGGACGCATGGGATCTCTATGGGCCCAGTTGTATATTGGAAATAGAGTGGATGATAGTAAACTTGAGCTCTAGTCCTCAACTGCAACTAACCCACTACTTTTCTGGATGCTAGTTTTCCTTTCATGTACATAATGAGGGATTTTGACCAGATTATCTGCACAACACCTGTCAAAGTCTAAAGAATTATGATTCTGTGGTCCTAGAGGATTTATGACCAGTCCTACAGAATTGATGGTGATAACAACAAGAGCAAAACAGGAGAGAAAATCTTGTTCACTTCTGTTCTCTATTTGTTCTCCATGCCAATAGAAAATTTTAAAAAGGTTCCCTAGAGCCTCACACTGGATGTTGGCATCAAAGTGCGGACTCAATTGTCTGCTGCCAGGCTGATGGCAAAGTAAAGCTCTGGGAAGTGAGGTCATCAAGACCCAGTGTGAGTAGAAGCTCAAGCTCTGGGCTTTTCTCTGATGAGAGTAACCCATCATCTTCTTCCTATCTTTCACACCAAGTCCCCTCTGTTTGATGTGAACATGATTTAATCCAATCAAGTAAGAAGAGGGACCATGGTATAATGAGGAACCAATATAAGAATAGAGAATTTTTAAGTATCAGCCCAGCAAAGCTCTGCCCTGAACTTTTTATTTAACAGTTGTACATTAAAAGGTTATGCAAAGGGCTTCACAATTTAGCAACATTCCTGTGGGTTGTCAGTTTAAAAAATGTACAGAATCCACCCACTCCTAGAAAACAGTGCAACCAAAATAGCTTCGGCCCAAAACATTTGAGATATTTTCCAATCATTTGTGGTATATAACTCAAAGAGTTTATCATAATTTTCCAGATGAAAAAACAGAGACATACATAAATTAAATTACTTGCCCTAGGGTCAGAACTCATTCCAAGAAATTTTGCTTTCTGCTTTAAAAAGATATTATCTAGAAAAGAAAAGAAAAAGGATAACACTTGAAGTTGCTTAGTTACTGTTTGTTGTTGTTAGTCGCCATCAAGTCAGCAACCCTATGTATAACAGAATGAAATGTTGCCTGGTCCTGTGCCATCTTCGTGATCAGTAGTAGTATGTTTGAATCCATTGTGGTTATTGTGTCAGTCCGGCTCGTTGAGGGTTTCCCTTGTTTTTGCCGATCCTCAACTTTACCAAACGCAATATCCTTGTCTAGTGATAGGTCTTTCGTGATGACGTGTCCAAAGAAAGCTAGTCAGAGTCTGGCCATCCTCACTTCTAAGGAGCATTCTGATTGTATTTCTTCTAAGACTGATTTGTTCATTCTTTTGGCTACCTGGTGGATTCGAACTACTGACCTTTTGGTTAGCAATGGTAGCACTTAACCACTACACCACCAAGGTTTCCCATATATATATATATATATATATATATATATATATATATATATATATATACTCACATCCTATGTATATACATACATATATATATGTATGTATGTATCCCATTTCAATTCTGTGCTCTTTCAGGATAGTTTTTCTCAACTCTGGAGCTCTTTCTGCTCTGCCGCCTAGTGGACAAGACATGTAAAATAGTTCATCTCTGGGCTGTCGTTCGGTGCCCTCTAGTCAATTCTGACTCATAGTGACCCAGTAGGAATAAAAGCAACCGGTAATTAAGAAGAGCCTATAGCAGATGTTTCAAATTCTTCACTGTTAGGTATTTTGCTGAACTTTACCTTCATTATTTTTTCCATATGGGCAATACCTACTCAAATAAATTGGAAGCCACTTTTTCCTTCTGCTGTTAATATACTGTATACTAGTAAAACATCTTCTACATATGCCATCATCAAAATTAACAATTAACAATTCCATGTTTCAGAGTTTCCCACCCTCCACAGATTGTTCTGCCCATTCATAACTGGGAACCAGAAGAAGAGCCCCACAGAGAAGAAGAAGTTGGACCTTTGGTGGAACATATCTATGAGGTAGTTGTTGTCCATGTTAAAGTTGCCTTAGGGGTATATTCTTATCCTCTTTATTAATAAACTCCATTTAGCATTTTAAAGACACCAATCCAAGGTCTGAGCTTTATATACTTCCTAGATTCAAGCTGGTATAATATATTGCAATGAAGAGTGGTGGGTGTCTTGTTAAGCAATGACAGATATGGCTCCTTGTTCCTCAATGGTGAGAACTGTGATGTAGTAAGAAAACCTGTTATCTTGTTACAATTCTTCTTTTAAAAATATTCTTTATTTCCTCTCTTTTTAATGCTAGGACAGTCTGAGCATAAAAACGACTAGTCTCCTAGGTTTTATTTCATTTCTTTCTATATTTTCAGGTATCCTTAAAACCACCCATCTCTTAAACAGAAGCTCACCAGCTAGAAGGAACCGAAGATCCCATGAACTATTTGCTGCTGCACCAAAACAATACACACATAATATATAAGATGGGTGGATGGGTATATAGATAAGAATAATGTTACTTTTCATTCAAATAATCCAAATTAGACATGAATAATTTATTCTGAGATTTAAAATAGTCAATCGATTAATAAAATATTTTCCAGAAGCAAACCAGCAACATATGAAAAAAAAAAAAACCCTGATGATCTTTTCCCTCTCCAAGTGTTCAGTTGTGAGCGGGGAAGAGATCCCTTGATACATCCTGTGAAACATTTAAATTTTTTTCCATTTAGAAGCCAACAGATATAGTAAAGAGTTAGTTTGGTAGTTACTGCTGTTGTTGTTTAATAAAGTCATTGCTAAGAGGGTAGAGTAATTATTCCTATTTATTTTTAAGGGGCTAAGACTGGAACTTTGGTAAAATGATATTCCAAGCCATTTTCCGTTTGTGGTTCCTCCTTGATGAATGCCTTCTGTTCCTTTCTTGTTGTCACTCATGCCACTGACTCTGCTAATAATTCCATCGCTTTCATCCTTCAGCTATAAGGGACATGAGTCACATTCTGTAAGGCTGACAGTAAAGGCATTTGAACACTCACTAACTGTTTACCTGTGTGAGAAAGAAGCACCAACTTTGTGCTGCGTCAGCATGAAAACCTCTGTCATTTGTCCAGCCTGCCTCTCAGAATCAAAAGCCCTGTCCAATGCTGGATCAAAGCTTTACCTTAAGCGCTTCTGATAGCAAAAGGATAACACAATTTCCAAGGACGCTCAGATGAAAGCGTTTCATTGGAAAGAAATGCCATAAAATAATTTACTAAAGCTTTTGCATGCTGGTTTCTACGTAAGCATGGTGAAACTTTAAAGTTTGAAGACATATTCAAACACAATCACTTTCAGGGAACCCCTGCTTCTAATCTTAGCATAAGTGGATCTTTTAAATTTTAGGGTTATTAGTAGTAGTAGTTTTTTTTAGTAGTAGTGCTACAAGTGATAATCAAATGCTTCTTACATGCTAATCTTGTGTCTCAAAATACATCGTATCAATGGATATCATGTTGCTTTGATAATGTAAATTTAATGGCCCATCTAAATAAGGAGAAACAATACTAAATTGTTTTATTGGTTATTATAAGAACTTTTATTTTTTTTAGAACTATGAAAAAAAGGTCCCTGCTGACTTTTAGATGAATTTTTCAAACCACAGTAAATTTAAACATTCTGCTTTTTCACAAACCGCTTTGTGTCCTCAGAGTATAGGTTCCATGCGTTAAAAATATTCGTCTCCTTCTGACTTGTGGCCTTTCTTTCCTTGAGATTTGCTGATTAACACAGAAGGAGCTCTGCTTTGAAACATGCACTTGAAGTGAACTGTGGTGAGCACAGGCCGTCTTTGGCACTTGATGGATGGCCATTTTTCCCGGGGGTGAAAGGGGGTACATCGCATGTGGTTGCAATTGACAAGTCAGTAGTCAGGAAACAGGAGACATTCAAATGCAAAGAAAGAATAACCAAGTTTTGAAAGCATGTAATGAAAATTGCACTTCTGGTGCTAAAATTAAATTACTGTACATTTAAGGCAAACGTCAGTATTTTCAGACAGAGTCAATGCGGTTTGTGGTCTTTGCCGTTAGAGCTTCAGAGAATGAAGAGTCTTCTCTAGGCAGCATCATATCACACCCTCAGAGCTGCTCTCCCCCATGCTGACTTCATTTTGTGATTTTCCACAGCCATAGTCCAGATGATTTGAAATCAATAATATGTTATTTAAAGCATACAGGGTATACCGCGTTTGATTTCATCTTCCTGACTTGTGCTGTACTGTACACAGAACGTGTTATTTGCTTGCAGATGCATAATACTGGACCAAGTACCATCAGTGAAACCCTTCTGGAAGTGGGTTGGCCGTTCTCTTCTCGGGGTGAATTTCTTCTCTATATTTTCCATATTCAAACTCTGGGACCTCTGCGGTGCCAAACAAATCCTGACATCAACCCACAGGATATAAAGGTAGGGGTCTGTTCCAACCAGCAGTTTTAGTTGCTGTTGTTTATGATAAAGAAAAAAATAAAACAGCAGCTTTTAAAAAACTATGTAATTTTAAAAAGAAATTACTTCACTGAAAATTGATTAGACTTTTTTTTTAGTATTAGAGTTAAAATGCCAAACCTAATTTAAACTATCACTCCTAGAAAACTTAAATTTCTCTTAGTTTTATTTCTCATGATGAAGCACTCAGTGTGGGAGGTGAGCTGTCATTTATTTAGCCTCTTTCAATATGTAAATTTTTATATGGTTTGATTAGAAGTATAATCACACAAAAATGTATATAAATAGAAATGTCCTATTTTGGGAAATTCAGAAATATGCTATTGTCAAAATATTTTTAGTATGTTGCCAAAAGACATGAGGTTCTTTGCCAAAATGAGCTTTTCCAGTAGTTGCTACCAGCAAATTTTGAAATGTGATACTTTGCCAAAGGCCGTCTCAATGTCCTGAGAGTACATGGACTGGGATTTTCAAGACCTCTCCTCCCTCCCTTTTTTTTGTGTGTGTTTATATCTCCTTTACTTTGGAAGCATAATTTCACTGGACACAGAATTCTGGGTTGGTGGGTTCTTGTTTTTTTGTTTGTTAAACACTTTAAATATTTTATTCCACTCTCTTCTTATTTTCATGGTTTCTGAAGAAAAGTCTGATGTAATTCTTATCCTTCCTCTATAGGAAGATTTGCTCTATAGTTTTGAGATTTGCTAATTATTTTCCTCTACAGTACCCACCCTGCCCCCAACTTCTTTTCTTGATTCTCTACCGTTTGAATATGATATGCCCAGGTATAAATTTTTTGGTATTTATTCAGGTTGGTCTCCTCTGAGATTCCTGGATCTGTGGTTTAATGTCTGCTATTAATTTTGGAAAATTTTCAGCAATTATTAATTCAAATATTTCTTCTATTCCTCTTTCTTCTTCTGGTATTCCCATTACACATATGTTATACTTTTTGTCATTGTCCCACAGTTCTTGGATATTCACTCTGCTTGTTTTTGTTTTGTTTGTCATTCTTTTTTCTCTTTGCTTTTAGTTTGGGAAGTTTCTTTTGATGTATCTTCAAGCTCACTGATTCTTTCCTTGGCAATTTCCAGTCTGCTTATGAGCCCACCAAAGGCATTCTTCATTTCTGTTATACTGCTTTTTTTCTTTTTCTGTACTTTAGATGGTTTACAGAGCAAACTAGCTCCTCATCAAACAGTTAGTACACACGTTGTTCTATGACAATGGTTAACAACCCCATGACATGTCAACAGTCTTCCTTCTCAACCCTGGGTTCCCTACTACCAGCTGAATATTATATACCAGGTACAGGAACTAAGGTAAATAGACTTTAGTGTGACGTTTTATGTTTATCTGGCTAGGAATTAGGCTGTATTTACTGTTTGCTGTAGATGTAGTGTCAGAGGACCTAAAATTTTTATCTAGGGTCCTTGTTTCTTCTTCCTGTGTTATCTTTGGGTTTTCCTAGAGAATCCTTTTTAAACAGGGTCTGAGTCTTGCAGTTTTCTTCAGCTGAGATCCTCCTATTACCATACAGATGTCCTATTGATGTGGTGGTAAGGTGTGTGTGTGGTGGGGGAAGCAATCTGTAGTCCTATGATTAGGTATCAGTCTTTTAGTGAGCCTGTGTTCCTGGCCTGTATCTTCACAAGAACTTCTTAGCCCCTCTCCCTCACTTTTAGGTGAAACAGCAAGGCTAGAAGGGGATGAAGGTAGATATTTCTCTTCCCTCAGGTCAGTTAAAAAAAAAAAAAGTCAGTTAGGGACTGATAAAACCAAGTCAGTTAGGCTGTGGTAAAATAGTTTCCCTCAAGGGAAGAACCTGTTAAGGAGAACGGAAAGCTCTGGGCATAGTTCAAAATGGTTTTTCTACACCTGCCAGAATCACAAGGGGATTTTTCTTCATTTTTTGCAGTGAGAACTTGGTGGGACTTCTGGAGGTAAAACTCAGGAAAGTGTGGGGCCCTTCCTAAAGCTGAGTTCCCCCACCCCCTTGTAGTTTTTAACTCTCAAGCTCGTCCAGACTGAGCCTCTAGCAATTCAGCAATTATAGTTTAAAGTGTTTTATTGGTACTGGTTCCAGTGGAGGACTTCTCCTGGGCTTCTACTTCCAGTGAGCTGCAGCTCTCTGTATCTACTATTGTTTCTCTTCAGTTTTTTGGGCAACAGCTTTCCCTGTGACCCACTTTTCTAATGCATCTAAGCAGAGTTGTTGATTTTCAGTTTGTTTCCCCTTTTTCTCATTGTAGGGTCCCATTCTTTAGAGAAACTTGTAGGAAAGCCCAGAGCAGTGCTTCCCAAACTGTTGGGCATCCAAATCAGCTGGGCATCTGTTAAAATGCACATTCAGATTTCTTGGGTCTGAGGAAGCCTGAGATTCTGCCTCCCTGTAAGCTCCCACCTGATATTCATGCTGCTGGTCGGTTGGCCAAATTTGATTAACAAGGAGCTCAAGTATTGACACATCTGATCCTGCTCAGATTAAGATCCAAATTTGGCTTTAGGTTCCTTCTGGAAAGACACTAGCATAAACCCTTCAAAATGTCACATTTGTATATTAAAAACAACAACAACAACAACTTGAGGTTATCAGATGTTTTTCTCCAGGAGAACTCCATGTGAGAATGAAGGTTCTAGTAGCTTCAGGGACACAGTGTCTGTTAGAAGTGGAGCACAGAGCAGGCTTCATAAAATACTGATGAAGTACTGACTCAACCAGCCAGGACGCAGGTGTGCTGCATCCAGGGCACTGAGTCATTGCCATTAGTTATGAAAGCCTGTTTTTTTTTTTTTTTTTTAACCGAACATGCCTTCTATTCAACAAGAGAAAGACTAAAAGATGGTCTAATATTAAAGGACTTACAGGGCAACAAGTCTCCTTCTTAATTTCAGATACATCCTCCCTGGAATTTTTTTTCCATTGTCTCTTTCTTTGCTCTTCCTTGAGATGATTTGAGTGTCTTCAAGGACAGTAACTCATTATAAAATAACATCTTCAGATATTAATGAATAGCATTTAAGTAATTAAAACTTTCTACCTGTCTGTCTTTAACATACTCTGTATTGTAGTCACAGATTCTTAAATCTAAGTTGTCAGGAGTACATGAATATGCAGAAGTCTTCCGACTCCCTTTGAGGGTAATGTTTAGTTTACATCTGACACTATTTACATATGTTTGTATATATTATATAACTTGTTTAATGTGCACCAAGTTGGTCGTGACTTTTTTTTTCCTTTGTTGCAATTTTACAATCATTTACAATGATAGGGACAGTACCAAATGGATAACTGGCCTTAAATGTTTACAGATTCATGCATACTGAGTTGTCATATATACCAAGCACCTGGTATTCCCTGCTGCCTGGTTATTCTTTAAGGCATAAACAGTGATTAAAAATCTGTCTAAGGTTAGTACTTTTCAAAATATGAGCAACTTAATTATGCTTATATCATAAAATTCTCAAGTTTTAGAAATTGGTATTAAGAGTATTTAGAATAACATTATGAGTAAGTTCTTTTAATCTGAATTCATGGAAAATTGAAATGTTATTACTTTCAGGCACTCAAAGTGCTTTTAAGTGTGACCCAGAGTGTCTAAAAGAAGTTTTATCAACAAATAGATTTAAAATAATTGATAATCAATACATTTTATATCAGTGGCTGTAAACAAAGGAGAATACTCAAAATTATTTTCCTCTTATGATACTAAATAAGTCTTGGTGAAGTTGCTATTAATTTACTTAGCAATTAATTTCTTCCTAGATATTGCAAAAGATAAACTTAGTCTATTCTGCCTGAAATATGGATTCCAATTAGTGAAGAACAAATTGTTTATCATATGTAATCTTCAATAAAATAGTTCTGACAAATTTTTTATTTAATATCAATTTCAGAATTGTACATCAAAGCTAATTGCTATTTCTTTTAAATGGAGAATAGTTTTAATAAGAAGCAGAGAGAAGGTGGGTTTAATAAAAGCAACAGGGAGGCAGATTCTTACCTATTTGTGTAGGTAAGAATCAAATCCTAGTCATAAATCTTAGTCCCAGTAAATGGACTAAGGTAAAATTCTGAAGTATTTAGTTTTACAAGTTCTTCATTAGTATAGTTACAGGTTCGACTCGACGGCCCTGGGTTATAGTTATAGGTAATAAGTGCTTCTTAAAACATCTGCCTCAATGAGTAGTCCATTTTTTGTAAGTTGTTCTACCTTTCTGAGAATACTCCAGTCCCAGGTAGTCTTGTTGCTGTTAGGTGCCATTGAGTCAATTACAACACACAGTGACCCCATGTGATGGATCAGAACTGCCTCCGAGGGTTTTCCAGGCTGTGATCTTCCCAGAAGCAGATCACCAGGTCTTTCTCTCATGGAGCCGCGTAGTGGACTCAAACTGCCAACCTTTAGGTTAGCAGCCGAGCACTTAACCGTTGCACCACCAGGGCTTCTTCCGGGTGGTCTAGCAAAAAAGAGTCCCAGCCTGACCACAGAGCTGTCACAAGGAGATGACCACCCCTACTTTCTGAAGTTTCTTCTGTGGGTTTTTCACAGTTCTCCCTTGTGTCTTCTTCTTCGACCTTTCTCTTAATTTTTTTTTAACAAAATCCTTTTTATGTCATGTTAACATACATAACATTTTGCCCACTGACCACTGAAAATGGCTCTCTCCTTCATTGCCTCTTCTCAAATCTATCATAAATTTCTAAGGAAATTTTCTTTGGATTAAAAAAAAAAAAGCTATCCAGATTCCCTCAGAAACACTTTCTAAGTCATCCACTCAGAAGAACCAGTGGCATCAATTTTAGAGCCTTTGAAATTTCCCAGGTATCCCCTTCAGAATCCACAAAGTTTCTGCATGCATTCTCACTTTCCTCTAATTTAACCTATTTCCACCTAAATATCAACATTTAATATAATTTATTTAATACAGAGATTTTTTTTTTTTTCTGTTTTTTAAATCACTCATATGGCAACAAACCTGGGGTTTACTTTTTCTTCTATTGCAAGTATATAGTTTTATAGCACCACAGCCATATTAAGGATTAAGTAGCTTTTTGTGGGCTGGCCTGAAAACTGAACCACCATTTAAAACGTTGTTTCTAAAGAGAAATACACTCCGAATGCCAAACATTTAGTGCAAAACTTCCTGAAATACAACCTGTCTGTAAATTGAATATGTATTCCAAATGTGACCCTTCTCACATAAATATCAAAGTCCAGTAATCCCTGAACGGGGAGTTCAGTTTTCATAGTAGTGACTGATACCGTTTGGTTATCCTACCAAGTTAACCCTAATGTCCCCAAGTTTTGAGGAGGGGTACTGGCTGCCTTCATAAGCCACTACCATGTTCATTCGGTAACCTACGGCTACTCAAGGAGACTATGGGCAAAAGTTCTCACCCACATCCAACCTCACTTGTTCCTCAGATACAAGACAGAAAATTGATTTTGGGGGTGGAAGAAGGCCACAGACTCAGGTATGGCTAGAAATCAATGAGTTGTTTTTAAATACCTGCCTTGTACTGGGCCTCATTGAAATTCACTCTCCCTGGTTTGTCAGCATTGTTCAAACATCAAAATCTGAGGATGGGGAAGGGGCCGGGTGGTGTAGTTAATACGCTTAGCTACTAACTGAAAGGCTGGAAGTTCAAGCCCATCCAGAGGTGCCCTGGAATAAAGGCGTGAAGATCTACTTCCAAAAATATCAACCACTTAAAGCACTGTGGAAGAAGTTGTACCACAACACATGTGGGGTCGCCGTGAGTCAGGTCGCCGTGACCCAACATGACTGGTACTGGTAGATGCGTGGGTAGGCCAGAGGGAGCTGCAGCAGCCTTTAACTAGAGAAGAGGTTGGCAATCAGCAGACACAAGCCCCTGTTCTTCCATCTGAGAAAATCGAGGCCAGCTCAAGCAAGCCTGGGGCATGGCAGTGCCTACCGCTGATTCCACCCCTGCTGTTGCTTTTACCTCCCAAGCGAAATGGTCTTTGGTTGTCTGTCTCTTCTGTGGTAGTTTCTATTTCATCAAGCTCATTTTTCTGTCTTCTGTAAACTGAGAGGCATAATTAGATGTCCATGAAGGTTCAGCTTCCAGGCTTCATGGTCCAGGTCAGTGGTAGAGGATTTTAATTTGGCAATTTCTTCACATTCTACCATCAAAAACATTTTGAAACATTCAACTGTCTACAGTATTTAAACCAATCCATTAAATCTAATTTGTTCCAGATCCTTCTCGGAATAAAATTTTAGACTTGAGTCAAGTATTTCTCAACTGTACTAAAGGCAGTAAATAATGATTTCAAGCTACCAATTTTCTTATTTGGGTGGGCTTTATCCTGAGGTTTGGTGAGTAATTCAAATAGATTGCAATCTCTAGATAAGATGAAGTTGAAAAAGCAAACCTATTAAGGAACTAAAACTTCATAAAGAGTAAAGTTTTTTTTTGTTTTGTTTTGTTTTGTTTTTTAATGTCAAGGCTTTGTAGTAAACAGCCAAATGTGACATGCTGCAGAGAAGTGTTGTGGAATCTGAAGCTGTACCTTACAGTAGAAGAGAAATGAGGAACTCAAATTTAACCTACATGAAAATTGTGATGCAACATTCTTGGCCTAAGTTAAAAAAAAAAGAATTCCGAAGTAAAAATGATCTGAAAGAAACTGAACTTGGAGAACCTTAATGAAAGAGAAGGCCAATGTTGTTTAAACAATTGTCTTTGGAGCCATAGAAAGCAGGCAGCCACCACTGAGAAGTAGACTCTTGAACAAGGCCAGTCCCACAGGAAGTCCAAATTATAACCAGATAGTACAAATATGGAAAGCAGAAACCATTCGTTCTTCAAAGATCATAGCCCGGGAAATCGTTCTTTGTTTTTGTAATCAGTGGGCCTGCAGACAGTGGCTTGGCAAATTTAAAGTTTTGTCTTACCTTTAAGAGTATTCTTTCATAACTGCCTTCATTTAATGGGTCTCGTTAATTCAGAATGCAGAGATCCTTGTTACTTCCTAGAACAACAGCTCCAGCTCATTCTCACGTGCTCCCATTGCTCTCTCTCAGGGCCTCAATCTCTCCTCTCTCACACACACACACACACACACACACACACACACACCCCTCTTAAAAATCAAGACATAAAAGGAAGACTATTGAGAATCATCTTTTCAGTTAATTACCAACTTCTTTTTGTCCTTTTTAGAGTCACTTTGAGGTCCTTGAAAGTACGGAACCATGATTTATTTCATGGCTGAAGCATTATCCGATGTCTTTTACTTGCCTCTTAGTAGTCAGACTTCCACCACAAACTCTCCTTCAGGGAAAAACCTGGCTGCTTATTATTTCAGAAGTTCTGATCAGAAGAGCTGTACCCACTTTTTAATGTCGTTCATCTCAAATGCCAATGCTTTGGGGACAACTATTGTTGATCTTCTGCCTTCTGCCATTTCTTTCCCTCTTTCTCTCCCTCTTACAGGAAATACTCTCTCCCATAGAGGAATTTTGTTCACTTTTTATTTTCAATGTGTCTGTAGGTCCAATTCTCAGCCACCTAAGAGAAAATATACTCTGAGGTAATTTTCTTTTCCCCTTATCTTCTCTTTAAAACGTTCTTCAGTTTCTCTTCTTGTGACTATTTTGAAATGTAAAAACACCACGTTCAGAGACAAAGAAAATCTTCCAGTCACCAGTGGAATTAATTCATTTTTTTTTAGCTATGCTTTGCATGAACTTTCTAAACAAAAAAGAAAAACCAAACCCATTGCCGTTGAGTCGATTCTGACTCATAGCGACCCTATGAACTTTCTAGAAGGCTAAAAAAAAACAAAACTATTTTTTTTATGCTTTGCATGAATTTTCTAAACAACAAAAAAAAAACAAACCCATTGCCGTCGAGTCGATTCTGACTCATAGCGACCCTATGAACTTTCTAGAAGGTTAAAAAAAACAAAACTTTTTTTTTCCTCCACACAAACCCCTAATATTTATGTCTTAAAGAAAATTACATGGTAAACTCACTCGCTGGGATTTTGTCCACTTAGATTTAATTATAGACAATCTGCTACATGAGAGTGGTCCACCATCTCTTGTGTCTTAGGAATACCTGAAGTCCAAAGACAAATTACAAACAAGAAAAAGATAGTATGTGTTGCTTTTGTTTGGGTTCACAATGCAGAAGTAAAAATGTTCAGAAAGAGACTGGACTAGGAAAACCTTAACAAAAGAGAGGGCCAATGTTTTTAATGTTTAGTGTCTTTGGAGCCATAGAAAGCAGACAGTCGCCATTGAAAATTAGACTTTTGAACAAAGCCAATCCCACAGGAAGTCCAGATTACAACCAGATAGTACAAACATGGAAAGCAGAAACAGTTTGTATGGCCTCTGGCCACACCTTCTTTTCTGCCAAGCCTGTATTCCATGATGACTTACTTGACATATTCTTTTAAAAGCCACCTTAACCTCCCTCCTCCGCTATCCTTCTAAGTCTTTTCCCTTAATCTTATTTCACCCAACCAATTTCTAACTATTGCACATTCCAGCTACAAAATATCCCTTTTATCCATAAATTTAAGTCTATACCAGAGCAAGCTGATGAAGAGCTATAAAAAAAGAACCCTGTTGAGGTCAAATTCTGAGTAACAGCTGGGGAAAGAAATGTATTTACTAACAATGTCTTCCTTACTGTAGAAATAAGCAATTTTCATATTTTTTTCTACAGAAGATACTTTAGTGTTTACCACCAGCTTCTCATCATACTTAGCAAATTATATTCTGAGCCAAGTGTTTGCCTAACACGCGGATAAACCAGCCTCCTTCACCTTTAGTGGTTTCAGATTGAGGGAAAAACCTGACCAGTGGGTTCATGACCAATTGTGAAAGAGGCTCCAAAAGTCCATCTGGAAAATAAGTTTTAACTGTTGTTTACGTTTCTTGGGTAACTTCTTCCTTGCTTTTTTTCTTATTTTGAAATAATTTCTGGAATTCCATCTGAGACAACTGGTCTGCAAGCCATTCAAAGAATTTTTGACAGTGTTCTTTAAGAGTAGCATTCCTCTGTTTGTGAAGGAGTGCTACCAAAAGAAAGAAACATGTTCCATCAATCTCACCCCCGTGATACTCTCATTCTCTGGCACCAAGTACAAGTCCTGTGTTTTACTGAGTGGCCAGTTATAAATATTTGTGAATGATGACAAACAGGGGCCACCCCTAATAGAACATGCTCTGTATTTGTACAAAAGCTAACAATATCCAGTGCAACCACACAGGAAGGTAAATAGTTTTCTTCTCATTAGGCTATTATTTTACTACTGCTATTAGTTGCTAGGAGCCAGAATCAACTTGATGGTAATGGGTTTGGTTTGGTTTGGTTGTTTGTTTGCTTGCTTGCTTACTTGTTTGTTTGTGTGTGTGTTTGTTTTATTACTACTACTAATAACCATCATCACGGTAATGGGCTGTAACCTTCGGAAAAAAGAATCACTTCCTAGTTCTTTCCAGGACTTCTCTGTAGTTTGATTAACTACGGAGTTAACCTCTGTAACATAATTCTCAGCAACTTACATATATAAAAATGGAAATTACGCACAATAGATTTCAAAGCAAAATACGCACACACACACACAGAGTATCTTAGGCTGGGTTCCCTAGAGAAGCAAAACCAGTAAAGCATATAAATACATATAAAGAGAGAGAGAACTGTATATAAGGAAACAACTCACACATCTGTAGAGGCCGGAACATCCCAAATCCATGGATCAGGAGAAAGGCTTCTCCTGATTCATGTAGCTGCGGGGGCTGGCAAACCCAAGATTGGCAGGTTGGAGGGCAGGGCTCTTGCTAACAGCCTGTGAAGATCTATGAATCCCAAGATTAGAAGATAAGCTGCTAGCTCAAGTCCCAAGAACTGGAGATTAGACAAAGAGGAGGCAGCTGCAGGATCCCGAGCAGGCAAAAGCCAGAACATCCATGTATATTCAGATGCAGGCCACGCACCCAAGGAAACTCCCTTTCAACAGATTGGCTACTCAAAGCAGATCCCATCATGGAGATGATCACATAAAAATACTGAGACTCATGGCCCAGCCCAGTTGACACAAAATCTTATCCATCACATAGAGTGTATGATAGAAAACACCTGAGAGAATTTTAGAGATTTCCACAGTTCTGAATTTTATGTCTAAGGCCAACTTTTTATGCTATAGCAGCTTTTCTATCACACCCTTGATCATTGACTATGCTCGAGCATCCCTTTGGCTCACATGCCTTTTCTCCACATCAGAGCCTGGCATTGTCCTAATATTTCAGCAGGCTGACCCTCATCCAACCCTCCCCTCACTTCCGTGCACTTCATCATCTTGGCGCTTTGGCTACTGATCTTCAGCATCAGCTCTAGCCACCCTACCTCTGAAATAGTCAACTCAACACCCTCTTTTTCTCCAGTTCAGTCTCCTGATATTATCATATTCTCACTTCCTCCCCCAACTAGATCTTCTCTTCCTTGATACAAGCACTGTCTATGAGTCTTAACCTGCATCCCCTCAACACTCCCTTTGGCTGTACCTTCTTTTCTGCCAAGTCTGTATTCCATAATGAGTTACCTGACATATTCCTTTAAAAGCCACCTTAACCTCCCTTCTCTATCCTTCTAAATCTCTTCCCTGAAAACTCTCAGTCATGCACAGTTCTATACTCTGCCTTCTCTGTCTCTTAACCTAGTGATACCATTACAGATTGATGGCGCTACATGTTCACTGGGCAGCCAGCATCCCTGGGAAGTTCCTTCTGCCATTCTGATGATCTCTCCCTCCCATTCTCCTCATTGACTCCTCCAAACCTTCACTACTCCTGTTGTACCTTCTATCCAATCTCTAACATTATATTATTAGCAGGTGACCTTAAAGCAAGAGGCTCTTCAAACAACCCATTTCCCATCTCAAACTCTTTCACACACACCTTGTAATTGTGTCTCTCCAATCTTCACCTTCTTTCTAACACTTCTAAAGGGAGCAGAGTCCCTCTAGTTTGGTTTTGAACCTTGCTACATCAATTATCCCCTCTGTTTCCTGTATCTTTAACTTCTCTACTAGTTTTTTCCTTGTATTCTATAAACTTACTTAAATTTCCCCCATCTTTGAAACAAATAAGCAAAATAGTTTGACTGTGTATCCTTTCCAGGAATGAGCCTCTTTCCCTTCCGTTTATAACCAAACTGTACTTGCTGTCTCAAGGAGCCCTGGTGAGTCGATGGTTAAACACTTGGCTGCTAACCAAAAGGTTGGCAGTTCCAACCCACCCAGCAGCTCCACGGGAGAAAAGACTGATCGATCTGCTCGCATAAAGATTACTGCCTAGGAAACTCTATGGGGTAGTTCTGCTCTGTTACATGGAGTCACTCTGAGTCGGAATCGACTCAACAGCACCCAACAACAACAGCTTGCTCTCCCTACTCCTTCCTTCTCTTGCAGTCTCTTTACAATTGTGATTTTTTTAATTTCTGTACTAAAAAATACTGAATGTCTATGATAAAATTATATCTGGCTATATGTGAAAATGTAAAGAAGAAAATTAAAAATTCTGAGTAATGTCACCACACATTACTATTTACACATTTATTTATCTTTCCATTTCACCATAAACATTTCATTGTGTATTGCAGAGAATACTCTTTAAAATCCACAATACCATTATCATACCTAAAAAGAAATCAGGAAAACTTCCAAATATATCGTCAAATTACTATCACTGGAAACACATTGATGACTATCCTTCCAGAATGTTTTCATTTCTAGATATAGAATATAAGTATACTTCCCTTTCTTCTTTAAAAATACAATTTCATTATATTATTTTATAACCTGCCTTTTTCCCATACCAGCATCTTATATCTTTCTTAATTACAAAGTTGCTTTATATCATTTTTTAAAAACTATCCAGTAATCTTTGGTATAGATATATCATAATTTATTTAACCAGTAACTTGTATATGTCCATAAAGTTTCAGGCCATAATATTTTTCCTCTATTAAAAAAAATGATACTAAGAAAATTCATGTTTTGTTTTGGTGCTTTTTTTATTTGGAGGATGAAATTGCATCTCCTTGGGAATTACTTTAATATGAGAATGAAATAAGGGTTTAATTTCACACTTTTTCAAATGACTGTCCATTTGTCCAAACCCATTCACTCTTTCCCAACTACAGTTGAATTTCCACCCATACCAACACCCTGCTCTGGGAAGGGCATCTATAATTTCTTAATTGGCAGATTCAGTGGCACTACCAGTGCTCATCCTTCTTTCCTCCTCTGCAGCATTCAACATTGCTAGTTGCTCCCTTAATGTTTTGAAACATTCTTCTCCTCAGGCTTCTACAGAACCACACTTTCCTGGATAGCCCCCTACGTGTGACTTCCCCATATTAGTTTTCCTTGCTGGATCGTCTTTCTCTCCCTGTTTTCTGGTGTTTCCTGGGATGCTCCACTTGACTCTACAGTTCCCATTTTACAAATACTTCCTGAGCAACCCAGGCCAGTTTGATAAACACTGATGGGGAACAGCGCAAGCATGTTGAACATCAAACAGAGGCTGGAGGATCAGCCTGGTGCAGTTCAGGCTTGGAGAGCAGCCTGCATGCCAGACCGCAGGATGTGCAGGGCTCTTGGTGAGAGATGAGGCTAGAGAGGAAAGCGAGGGCCAGCACAGAGCAAGCTGCACACGTCATGCTAAGCAGTCTGGACTGCATCTTTCTGTTTGTCCAGTAGATTTTTCTAGGTCCCTATGACATGCTTAATACTATCATTTCACCTTTTGTGATACGTCCTACATCTACAATGTAGAGGTTTTCGTCTTCATTGCACAGACATGAGCGTGTTGTTATTGCTCCTGTGACTACAAAGAGAAACTGTATAAAACAAAACGTGCTTCTCGGCAGGAAAAAATTATCTCTATATTCAGCCGGTCTAAATGTCATCCTTAGTGGCTTTGACTGAACTAATGAATGTTAAAGGGATATTATGTATGATTTATTTGGAACTCTCAAAATATTTATTCAGCCTTCAAATGCACCCAGCACGGAGCCTGAGATAAAATCACGAGTTCAAGAACACTCGCAAAACAAACTCAGGATTAAAAAAAACCCTGGTCACAGCACAATGTTCTTGTAGCATGCTTTGGAGAAGTCATTCTCAGTACATTGTTCTCCTGAGGGGAAATTTCTTACAAGTACAGGCACGTGATGCTCAGACTTCCCAGCATCTGGTCCTTGACCACATAGGGCTGTGTTTCCATGGTTAGCATCTCTTTTTTTTCTTTGCCACCTCAAGATCCATCTCCCCACATGTAACGTTCCGTAGTTTAACCAACCCTGACATATGATGAGGATTCCTTGGGTGCAAACAGTTAAGCACTTGGCTGCTAACCAAAAGGGTGGAACTTTGAGTTAGCCCACAGGTTCATCAGAAGAAAGGCCTGGCAATCTACTTCTGAAAAATCAGCCATTGGAAACCCTATAGAGCCGAGTTCTACTGTGACACACATGGGGTTGCCATGATATGGTATCTATTCAATGGCAACTAACAACAATATATAATGAGGAATTCCTGGGTGCAGTTAACACACCTGGCTGCTAACCAAAAGGTTGGAGGTTCAAATCCATCCAGCGGTGCCTCAGAAGAAAGGCCTGGCAACCTACCTCCAAAGCATCAGCCATTGAAAACCATATGAAGCACAGTTCTACTCTGACTCACGTGGGGCCATCATGAATCAGAACTGACTTGAAGACAACTGGGTTTTTTTCTTTGTTTTTGTTTTTAATATATATAATGAGAATGCAGTAACTTGAGAACAATGATTCATGCCTGAAACAGAACCTCTACATATTCTATTCTCTCCTATTGGGAAATTACTTCTGCTTAAAGCCTTATCCTTACAAGATGAGCTTACCAGGAATGCGTTCTCCAGGCTGCATGAATCCTATAATTGGAGAGCGGAAAAGTTCTTCCTTGTAGGTACAGTTCATTTTGCTGTTAACATGCTGCTAATAAATTCAGAACATGCCTGAATTCTCATGTGAATCATATTCAATTGAGGGAATAAAAATTGTCTAGAGTTCAAGGCCAATGAAAAAATAACAGCTGTCAATATAATTGTATGTGATACCTCCTTTTTTCTGTTTGCAGCCTGCAGCCTCCCCAGAGGACACCTCTGAGCTTAGCGCCTTTTTGAGGAACTCTACCATTCCTCATCTTGTCAAGAAGAGAGACGTGCCTGTGATGGAGCTCCACAGACAAAGCCCTGCAAAAATACTGGTGAGTTGTCTCAGGTTACAAAGTCCCTGGACGGCGCATACAGTTAAGTGCTCAGCTACTGACCAAAAGGTTTTTGGTTCGAACCCACCCAGAGGCACCTCAGAAGAAAGGCCTGGCTATCTGCTTCTGACAGGCCCCAGCCACAAAAACCCTATGAGGCACAGTTCTACTGTGACACACATAGGGTTGCCATGAGTTGGAAATGACTCAATGTCAACTGGTTTTTGTCTCAGCACGCAGAGAATGGAGGGAAAAATTGGGGTGGACAGAATTCTCAAATACAGATGGCTCTGCCTTCATGTATTGCTTTTTGGTCTCCTCCAGTGCTCAGATCTGCCTCACATATTTATGAGCAATACATCCTGTGAGACATGAAAGTGACTTCTGTGAGGACTAAAGAGGGTTTGCAATAAAATTTCTCACTCCTCTAAACCTGCCGCAGAAGCCACATTGGAGAAATAATGATGAAAACATAAAATGTAGCCTTTAATCCATTTCAAGAACACCCGGCTTAGTTATCAGCTGGTTGCCAGACACTGGGCCTGTGAGAATTTAAAGCAATTTGGAGAAGCCCTGTCCATTCAGCGGGTCTTTGTGCCATGGCACCTGTCCCTGAGCCTCAGAGTCCTCTGCTTATGCAGAAGAGGCAAGAGGAACCGCTCAGGTTTCCTAAGCCAACACCACTGCAGGGCCTTAGCAGAGGCACCTGTGGTAGTTCTGGCCTGAACTTGGTCATCCTTCTGCAAAACACGAGACGGCATTCATGAATGAGTGTTTCCAATTCAATTCTCCCACTCATTCCCTGGTGGCATAGTGGTTAAGAGCCCAGCTGCTAACCAAAAGGTTGGTGGTTCAAATCTACCAGCCATTCCTTGGAAGCCCTATGGGGCAGTTCTGCTGCGTACTATAGGGTTGCTATAAGTTGGAACCAACTCGACAGCAACAGGTTTGTTCTGGGGTTTTGAACTCATTCCTTTATCTCCTCCTATGAATATTCATCCCCTTCCCCATCCATGTGACAGGGGCGCGAAGTCAGTGTCAAAGTTCCGTTTACCTGTTGGTATGGATTAGATTGTGTCCTCCTAAAATATGTGTTGAAATCCTAACCCCTGTACCAGTAAATATGACCCTTTTTGGAAATAGTGTTTTTCTTTTCTTATGTTGGTGAAGTCACATCCTGGTAGGATGGACCCTAAACCTAATCACTTCTGAGTTATGAAAAGACCAGACTTTGGTACCAGAGAGTAGAGGTGCTACTCTAACAAATACCTAAAATGTGGAAAGGGCTTTGGCCCTGGGTAATGGGTCAAGGCTGGAGAAATTTTAACATGCTTGATAGTAAGGTCCTAGATTGCCGTGAAGAGACTGTGGGTAGAATTGTGGACATTAAGGTCAATTCTGATGAAGGCTTAGAAAGAATTACGAGCTACAGGGAAAGTTTCCATCGTCATTAACAGGATGTTGCTAGAAATGTGCATGTTGAACATGCTTCTGGCGAGAAAATAAATTTCTGTTCTTTAAAGCTAACCACATGGGGTATTTCTGTTGCTATAGCACTAGGTAAGGAAGGAGCCCTGGTGGCACAATGATTAAGTGCTCAACTGCTAACCCAAAGGTTGGAGGTTCAAATCCACCCAGCGGTTCTGTGAGAGAAAAACCTGGCAGTCTGCTTCTGTGAAGATTATAGCCAAGAAAACCCTATTGTGCAGTTCTACTCTGTTACATGGGGTCACTATGAGTCAAAATAGACTCAAGAGCACCCAACAACAACAGGACTAGGTAACTCAGACACCCGGGTTCTGCAGAAAATCTCCATAACAAATATGACATTATGAGCATACTTTCCAGCTATGTAGAAGTAACCAGAGACTACTTCATGAAGCCAAGTTCTGTCTAAACACAAATAAACAAACAGGGGCTTGGGGCTGAGACCAGACTGAGCACTATGTCCCAGTGCCTAGGAGGGCTCAGGGGCAGAGATGTTCCCTGCCCAAGCTACACTGCCAAAAGCAATTGGAGAAGCAGTACTTTTAGGTGATGCTGAATCAAAAACCACAAAGACAAGCCAAATGCTGGCAATTCAAAGAAACAAGATAGAGGAAAAGACCCTTGGCAGAAAACCTCAGAGTAAAGAAGGGGACAAGAAAGAGAAGGTGGAGGCAGAATTGAGAGAAGTCCTTGAGCCGTGGAGGACTCTGTAGTTCTTTTTGTAGGTGCAGTAGTCTGTGTCCCGGCTAGTGTGAGAGCCATTAAATACTCAAACCCATGCTTCTGGCACTCTCCAGAACAGTATTCATCCCAGAAATTTGGAACTACTCTTAGGCTCTGTAAAAAGGGCATGGGGGTGGTATCTGGCCTCCTCCACCTTCACAAGGAGGAAGGAAAATCAAGATCAACAGACCAAGGCAGATTCTCATGAGGTAGAGGTCAGGCATGCCTCCTCTCTCCGCTGTCTTTACCAACTCTGACACCAATGGTCCCCCCCACGGCACTCTTTGTTTCTCTGCTGGGTTTGATAATTCATTGCAATGGCCACACAGAATTCACAGACCACACTCACAATTATGGGGTTTATTAGGGAAGTAATAAGGTTACAGTTCAGGGTCAGGAACACTCAAGGATACAGTTCTCCCATCAGGACAGCCTCTTCTCAGCTGTGCTCGCAGGCGCGGCTCTCCCTGGCCCTAGGCCTCTGCCCACAGGCACTCAGGTTTCTCTCTCCATGGGCCAAAAGCCCACCATGCTGTCTTCTGCTGCCGGGTCTCTGCTGCCCTACTTCTCACCATCTTCAGGGTAATAGCTCACTTGCTCTCTCGTTCTCCTGCTTCAGGAGCTTCTCAGCACAGAGATCCCAGGCCCAAGGCCATGCTGCCTCTTCTTCCTTGGTGGTGCTGGATTCTTCTCTTTTCCACCTCTGGGATGGTTCACCTCAAGCCCAGCAGGATGGCAAAACTGACCAATCCCTTTGGTGAGCCACAAATACCATATCTGCCGAATCACTTGGGTGGGAGTTACAAGACCATGGCTAGAATGGCCACACACAAAAGTGATCTGTCATACCGTGGGCTCATCCAGGGCTCTGGCCCACAGAAGCATTCTTCTTCCCCACCTACCCACCATATGGTAAGCTCAGAAGAGCAAGGCCCACGTTTGGTTTGCTCACCATTGTTTCTGCAGTATGTAACACAGGATGTGGCTCATTTGTTGAGCAAATGTATGAATGACAGAGTGAAGGGACTCATCATGAATAGTTTTAGGAGTCATCTTCCAAAATGTTCCCTGTGAGTCAGTCCATCCATTCTTAGTCTTCCTCCCTGATCATAAATGCTCTTAATCCTAAATCCAATTCTAATAACATATCGTAAGCAGTTTAAAAGATAGCATTAGCAATGAGTAAACTCCACCTACTAAATTCAAAATAAAATGACTATTATCACAAAGTGCAAACATGCTTTTGGGTATATAGTTGCTCCAGCCAGGTATAAAATAGAAAGAATTCAAGGTACCTACCCCAGATGGAGCAAAACTATACTAGAGAAATCCTATCCCTGATTTTAGCATTTGTATGACTTGCTGTTATTGTTGTTGTTATATGCTGTTGAGTCGATTCTGACTTATAGCGGCCCCATGTGACAGAGTGGAGCTGCTCCATAGGTTTTTCTAGGCTGTAATCTTTACGGGAGCAGATTGCCAGGTCTTTCTCCCACAGAGCTGCTGGGTGGGTTCTAACCACCAGTCTTTGGGATAGCAACTGAGCACTTAACCATTGTACCAAAAGGAGTAATGATAGTAAGTTTAACTCTCAAAATTTAAAAAAGGAAGGTTAGAAAGAAGTTTCAAAAGAAAAAAATTAGAATGTAGGTATAAATGTTAAGCAGCTATTTGCCCCATCAACTGAAGCAGAAAATACACTGGGCAGAAATAGCATTTCACTCTCTCTCAGCCTACAGACTAGCTTCACTATTAGAAACAGCCGTGTGTGTGTGTGTGTGTGTGTGTGCGTGTTGAAGAGGGCAGAAGCAGGCAGGTTCTAATAAATGAAGACAAACCTAGCTAAGAGAACCACATGGAGGGGGTGGGGGCATCAAGGCATCCAGGCATCCAAGTAGCAGCCATGAGAGCATTTGTCCAAGACCAAACAGGCATGAGTAGGGAAGAGTAGATGATTCCAATGGTAAGTCGAAATAAAAAAAAAATTAACTCACACCAACAAAGAGAACTTCGAAAAGGAAATCAGGAAAATACCATTTACAATAGCCCCCTAAAAGGTAAAATACTTAGGAATACATCTAACCGGGGACGTAGAAGACCTATACAAAGAAAACTACAAAACATTACTTCAAGAAATCAAAAGAGACCTACATAAATGGAAAAACATACCATGCTCATGGTTAGGAAAACTTAACATTGTGAAAATGTCAATACTACCTAAAGAGAGCTATAGATATAAAACAGCCCCAGTCCAAATTACAACAGCATTCCTTAACAAGATGGAAAAACTAAACTAATCCCAAACTTTATATGGAAAGGAAAGAGGCTCTGAATAAGTAAAGCATTATCAAAGAAGAAGAACAAAATAGGAGACCTCACACTACCTGATCTCAGAACCTACTCTACAGCCACGGTAGTCAAAACGGTCTGGTACTGGTATGACGACAGACACGTAGACTAATGGAACAGAATTGAGAACCTGGACATAAATCCATCCACCTATGAACAGCTGACATTTAACAAAGTGTCAGAGTCCATTAAATAGGGAAGAGACAGTTTCTTTAACAAATGATTCTGGCAAAACTGAGTGTCTATCTGTAGAAAATGAAACAGGATCCATAGCTCACATGATACACAAAAACTAACTCAAAATGGATCAAAGATTAAATTTGAAACCTAAAGCTATAAAGATCATAGAAGAAAAAATAAGGATAAGGCTAGGGGCCCTAATACATGGCAAAAATAGAATAGCAAACATAACTAAAAATGCACAAACAGTAGAAAAAGAATTAGATAAATGGGACCTCCTAAAACTTAAACATTTGTGCTCCTTAAAAGACTTCTCCAAAAGAGTAAAAAGAGAACACACAGACCAGGAAAAAATTTTTTGGCTACAACATATCTGACAAGGGTCTAATCTCTAAAATTCATAGAAACGTAAACAACAACAAAAAGACGAACAATCCAATTAAAAAATGGGCATAGGATATAAACAGACACTTCACCAAAGAAGAGATTCAGGTGGCTAACAAACACATGAAGAAATGCTCGCAGTCATTAACCGTTAAACTAAAACCCATTGCCACCGAGTTGATTCTGACTCATAGCAACCCTATAGAGGTGCAAATCAAAACTACAGTGAGATACCACCTCACCCCAAAAATAATGTCACTAATCAAAAAAATAAAAACAGAAAATAACAAATGTTGGTGAGGTTGTAGGTAGATTAGAGCTCTTATACACTGCTGGTGGGAATGTAAAATGGTACAACCACTGTGGAAAATGGTATGGCGCTTCCTTATAAAGCTAGAAATAGAAATACCATATGATCCAGCAATCCCATTTCTAGGTATATACCCCCCCCCAAAAAAAAGAGCTGTGACACAAATAGACATGTTCACTGCAACATTATTCACAATAGTAAAAAGAAAGAAACAACCTAAGTGCCCACCAAAAGATGAATGGATAAACAAACTGTGGTACATTCACACGATAGAATACTATTCAATGATAAAGAATAACAATGAATCTGTGAAACATCTCACAACATTGTGGATATAGAGGACATTATGCTGAGTGAAATAAGTCAATCACAATCAACAAATATTGTATGAAACCACTATTACAAAAAAACAAGAAAAGCTTTACATACAGGAAAAACAACAACAAAAAAATTTCTTTGCTGGTTACCAGAGATAGGAGAAGGAGGGAGGGAAAATTACTAACTAAATAGAAGACGTGTGTTAATACTGATGAAGGGAAAGGCAATACACAATATGGGGGAAGTCGGCATAACATAACTAAGGCAAAGGAAGACACTGAGAGGAACGCAAGAATAAAGGGCAACTGCAGTAATTACTATGACATAGACAATCTGCAACAATAGTATTAGCAAACTATAAATTACAAATGAATACATAGGAAGATAGGTAAAGAGGTATGAGAGGGTGTAAGGGAGAACATCCACCTGCACATATAGGTTCAATTGTGTATATTTCTACACATATAAATGTATGTGCTATATGTATACTAATATAGACAATAGAGCACAAAAGGGACACAGTCATGGAAATTAATCTTAGACATAACCAAACGCCCCACAGACCAATGTTCCTAGGCTCAATGGTGAAGGACCATAGACTTGGGGGACATCACATCAATTGGTACAACAGCTCATAAAGACAGTGTTCTGCATCCTACTTTGGTATGTAGCATTTGGGATCTTAAAAGCTTGAGAGCAGTCATCTAAGATACAAGTATTGGTCTCGTCCCATCTGGAGCGAAGGAGAGTAAAGAAAGCCAAAGACTCAAGGAAGCAATTAGTCTAAAGGACTAATGGACCACATGAACCACAGCCCACATGACCCCGAGACCAGAAGAACTAGATGGTGCCCAACTACCACTACCAGCAACTCCAACTGGGATCACAGCAGAGGGTCCCAGACAGAGCAGGAGAAAAAAATGTGGAATGAAAAATCAAATTCATAAAAAAGACAAGGCTTACTGGTCTGATAGAGACTGGAGGAACCACCGAGACTATGGCCCTAAGACACCCTTCTGACTTGGAACTGAAGTCATTCCCAGAGACCACCGTTCAGGCAAACAATAGACCAAAAAATCAAACCTGTTGTCAAACAATAAAAAATATAAAATAAACAACACAATAGGCCCATAAAATACACAACACGGGAGAGGAACGTGCTCCTTAGAACAATCAATTACATGAGATAAAAAGGACAATATTTGCCCCAAAGCAAAGATGAGAAGGCAGGAAAGGGTAGAAAATCCAGACAAAAGGAAATGGGGAACCCAGGGCAGAAATAGGGAGGATGCTAACACATTGTGGGGAATGCAGCGAATGTCATGGAGCACTTTATGTAAAACTATCGAATGGGAGACTAATTTGTTCTGTAAACTTTCATATAAAGTACAATAAAAGAATTTTTTTTAATTAACTCACATTTCTATTAATCTTGCCCATTCTTTCAGAACTAAACTGTTACTTCAGGTTACACTCCTGCCTGCAGCCACCGGAGCCAAATTTTAAAAAACAGAGATAGTTGTCATATGAGGGCATTTTCTATTCTACGAGAGTGGGTGGTGCAAACAGCGTACTTTGCTGGTAACCAAAAGGTGCCTGGGAAGAAGGGTCTGGTGATCTCCTGCCAAAGCATCAGCCACTGAAAACCTCGTGGAGCACAGTCCTACTCCAGTGCACATGGGGGTGCCGTGAGTGGGGGTTGACTTGAGGGCAACTGGTTCGGTTCTATGAACCTCCCCCACCCAATGATCCTGGAAGTTCCAAACCCTCTTGGATGCTTTCTGGCTTATATTTTTTTACTTCCTCCTCTGGTCTTGGTCACCTGGCTGCCTGCACAGAAACTAAATGAGAAATCCCCTAAGACACTGACCCTAGGAATTTTTATCGAGCTCTGGTGGCATAATGGTTGAACACTCGGCTGCTAACCAAAAGGTTGGCCATTTAGAATCCACCCAGCGGCTCCATGGGAGAAAGACCTGGCGACCTGCTCCCAGAAATATTACAGCTGAGGAAACCGCATGAGGTAGTTTTATTCTGTCATGAGGTTGCAATAGGTCGAAAATCCACTCAGCAGCACCTAACAACAACAGTAACATCCCGGCTTTATAACCCGTAGACATGGGGCACAAGATCCCAAGACCCGGATGAGCTGCTGGCCTTTAGGTCCCACTTGCCCTTGAGTTCTGAGCCCAGGGCATTTCAATCCAGAGTGTCGCAGCCTGAGTTCTCAGATGATACGGAGAAGGCATGTTGGTTTTGAGGAAGAGAAGTAGGGTAATAAGTGGGAAACATGGAGAGATGTCTTCTTTTCTGTCTCTGCACCCTTGAATTAAATTATTTTTTATACAATATCATAAAAAAATAAAGTAGGATAATGCAAAACCAAATTAATCATAGTCTTGAAAATCCTGAACCCTGTCACATAGGTAGTCCTTTATTGTTCTTATTAGTAACCTGTTGTCATCGCGTCCATTTCAACTCATAGCACCCCTATAGGACAGAGGGTCTCAAGGGTTTCCAAGGCTGTAATCTTTACAAGGGCAGACTGCCACATCTTTCTCCCGAGGAGCAGCTGGTGGGTTTGAACGACCAACCTTTAGGTTAGCAGCTGAGTGCTTAACCACTACGCCCCCAGGGCTCCTTTCTTATTAGTAAAGATCTAATAAAAAGATGAAAAGCAAATATCAAGATGAAATAGATGCAAATCCCAGGACTATGTCTCATTGATACAAAAGTTTTCAGGAGGAGCAATAGAACGGAAAACAGTAGCTGGTACCTTTAATTCTAATATGCAGATAGGAAAAGCCCTCCAGATAACCAGTGTGCAAACCTCGGGGGACATTTAACATTTTAAGAAATCAAGATTCAAATAAGTTTTTCATTTTCCTCTTCAGTGAGTATCTCCTGAATACACTGAGTCAAAGGAGATTAATGCTAAAATTTTTTTGAAAATGATGTGCGTTTGTGTTCTAGGGTCAGATATTTTCCTTCTATTCTTTCTCATTAAGTATTTTTAATGTAAGATAATTTTTAACTTCTCTGAATATCGTGGAAACAGATGAGGGCCAAGGCAAGCTTAATTTGTGTATCTGATTTTGTTAACTCATATTTTATTCTCTTTCTCTCTTATTGGTTCAAAAATGGCAAGCCATATGCCTCTCCCTGTCCTTGAGTCAAAACAGCTCTGGGTATGAAATGATTATGCGGAGTTTATTCTAAAATCAAAAGCTGACTATGACCTCCTACAGTTTTTGTTTAGTCAAAAACAACTTACCGAATCGCATTTCTGATTAGGAATTTGAAAATGCAAAATGCCAACATCCTGTGTTGGGATCGTAATTTCCAATTTGCATTGGAAACATTTATATCTATGACACTAAAATATCATTTCTGCTCAGCTTGAGAATATCCTCACCTTTCTCATCTTGGGCCCCTGCTGCTTTTGTCATTGTCACCCCATCTCCTCGTCTCCAAGCTTTCCCCACTTCCCTTTCACTACTCAGCTCACAGCAACAGGCTCTCTTAACCCCTCTACAACATTTGATACAATTGACCAAACCCCTGGCTTCCCAAAGCATATTTCCTCCTAGCTCTCTTCCTACCTTTTGGCCTGCACGTTTTTAACCTTTTCATGGGCTTCTCTTCTGCCCATCCTTATATGGTCCTGTACCTCAGGATTCCACCCTCACCCCTTCCTCTTCTCTCCCATCGATTTTTCTCTCTCTGGGAAATTTCTTGTATGACCATAGTTCCAGCCATTCCTGGGTCCCTCTTGCTATCCTACCGGCATCAGTACCATGGAGTCAGCTCTGGCTCATGGCAATCCCATGCATGTCAGAGTAGAATTGTGATCCATAGGGTTTTCAATAACTAATTTTTCATGAGTAAATCACCATGCCCTGGTGGTGTGATGGTTAAGAGCTATAGCTGCTAACCAAAAGGTCAGCAGTTCGAATCCACCAGGTGCTCCTTAGAATCCCCATGGGACAGTTCTACTCTGTCCTTTAGGGTCCCTGTGAGTTGGAATCGACTCAGCAGCAATTGGATTGGTTTTTTGGTTTAAACCATCAGGACTTTCTTCCAACAAGCCTCTAGGTGTACTTGAACCTCTAACCTTTTGATTGGCAGCCAAATGTGTTAGCCATGTGCACCACCCAGGGACTTCCGTTCTATTCTAGTCCTCCCTTACTGTATCCTAGACTTGAAGGCCCACTGTATGTGTTCATCTGGATGCCGCACAGCCACCCCAGTCCCAACATGCCTATAACTCTCTGTTTCCACAGCTCCCAAACTGTGCTGCCTCTCTAGAATTCCCAACCTCAATGATACCATCCACCCAGTTCCCCAAATCAGAGAGCTTCCTCTACCCCTCCTTGTTTCTCATTCCAGTTTCTAATTAGTCACCATGTATCTATTCTACTTGCTAAGTTTCTCTAAAATTCATCTTCTCTCAATTCCCCCTGCCTCTCTTCAAGTCCCCATCATTACTCACTTGGACTCTTGCAATAGACCCGCATCATCCTCCTTGCCTCCTACCCTTCTCTCTCCTTTCTTTCTTCAAATGCTACTCATTCCTCTAAAATACAAACCTGACCATACCTCTTGCTTAAAAAGCTCCCAGTGCCTATACAGTAATGTCTCAACTCCTTAGCACAAATAGGAAGATTCTTCACTACCTAGACTTTCTCATTTCTATCTTATTCTCATGTGTCCACTAGATACCTTCTACCCCATGTACCCTGCTATCCGCTTTCCTGAACATGCCCTGATCTTGTACAAAAGAACCATGTCTCAGTCATCCCACCCTGTTAGTAACTATCACCCTTTAAGATTCATTCTAAGCACCATGTCTTAGTTATCTAGTGCTGTTATAATAAAAATACCACTGGTGGATGGCTTTAACAAACAGAAATTTATTTCTTACAGCTTAGGAGGCTAGAACTATGAATTCAGGGCACCAGCTCTAGGAGCAGGCTTTTTCTGTCAGCTTTTAAGGAAGGTCTTTGTTTCATTTCAACATCTGTGGGGCCAGTGTTCCTTGGAGATGTCCGTATGTCTTGGCACCAGTCATCCTCTGGGTTTAGGAGGTTCTCAGCACAGGGACCTGGGCCCAAAGGACATTCTCCACTCATGACTCTTCTTTCTTGGCAGTAGTGAGGTCCCTTCTCTCTCTGCTCGCTTCTCTCTCCTTTTATCTTTTATAAGATAAAAGCTGTGACTTGAGTAAGGGTGTGACTTGCGTCACACCTTCTTGTTAGGCTGTGACTCAAGATACACCCCACACTGATCCTGCCTCATTAACATTTTGTGGTGTGATAGATGACTTTCGTGTGGCCTTTCTAGCCATGGTCTTATAGCTCCCACCCAAGTGATTGGACGGGACTGTGTGATAGGATAATTGTGGCACATTAAAGGGATCAGTCAGTTTTGCCATCTTGCTGGGTTTGAAATGAACCACCCCAGAGGCAGGAAGAGAAGATATCACTATGACCAAGGAAGAACAGCCAGGAGCCAGCATGTCTTTTGGACCGGGGATCCCCGCACTGAGAGGCTCCTGGACTCAGGAGACAGAGAGTGAGCTGTAACCCTGAAGACAGTGAGAAGAAGTGGCAGGAGAGACCTAGCACCAGAGACCCAGCAGCAGGAGACAGCACAGTGGGCTTCCCAGCCCATGTAGAGAGAAAGCTGAGTGCCTTTGTGTAGAGGCCTAGGGCCAAGGAGAGGCATGCCTATGAGCGCAGCTGGGAAGAGGCTGTCCTGATGGAAGAGCTGTATCCTTGAGTGTTCCTGAGCCTGAATTGTAACCTGTTACTTCCCTAATAAACCCTATAATTGTGAGTGTGGTCTGTGAATTCTGTGTGGCTATTACAATGACTTATCAAACCCAGTAGAGAGTGCTATGGGAGGGACAGTTGGTGTCAGAATTGGTAAAGAGGGCAGACAGAGGAGGCTTTTCTGGCCTCCGCCTCGTAGGAGTCAGCCTTGCACTGTTGATCTTAATTCTCCTTACCAATTGTGAAGTTAGAGGAGGCCAGACACTGCCCCCACGCCGTTTTTACACATAAATGTTAGGATTTACAACATCACAAAATAGAGTATAATTACATCAGATCACAAAATGGAGGACAACCACACACTACTGGGAATCATGGCCTAGCCAATTTGACACATATTTTGGAGGGACACGGTTCAATCCATGACACACCACCTTCTCCAGAATCATCCAACAAAACTAGCTAACTGGGGCCATTGTCTCCAGGGAGTTTACCAAAACAGCCTACTTCTGAGTCACCTCTTTTGCTTCCAGAGAGTGGGATTAGTGGTGCACAGTGTGTCGATAATGGAGTATAGGTAAACAGAAAGTCCTCACAAGTAACACAAACTGCAGAGCTTTGAGAATTCTTGCTCATGCTATAGGCACAAAATCCCAAATATCACAGGACCTAAATCTAGTACAAGAACAACCCCCAACCACCTGTATTTGGAAGCATTAAATAAAAACCTGACCTTACTAGAATTTATCCAGTATGCATTGTTGTTGTTAGGTGCTGTCAAGTCAGTTCCGACTCACAGCGACTGTTACGGATTGAACTAAAACCAAAAAACCCCAAAAAATGTGTGTCAACTTGTGTAGGCCATGATTCCTAGTATTGTGTAATTGACCACCATTTTGTCATCTGATGTGATTTTCCTATGTGCTGTAAATCCTACCTCTATGATGTTGATGAGGCAGGATTACAGGCAGTTATGTTAATGAGGCAGGATTCAGCCTACAAGATGAGGTTGTATTTTGAGTCAATCTCTTTTGAGGTAAAAAAGAGAGAAGCAAGCAGAGAGGCAGGGGGACCTCATACCACCAAGCAAGAAGAGGCAGGAGCGTGCTATTCCTTTGGACCCGGGGTCCCTGAACTGAGACGCTCCTAGTCCAGAGGAAGATTGATGACAAGGACCTTTGCCCATAGCTGACAGAGAGAAAGCCTTCCCCTAGAGCTGGCACCCTGAATTCAGACTTCTAGCTTCTTAGACTGTGATAGAATACATTTCTGTTTGTTAAAGCCATCCTCTTTTGGTAATTCTGTTATAGCAGCACTAGATGACTAAGACAGTGACCCTATATACAATAGAACAAAACAGTGCCCGGTCCTGTGCTATCCTCACAGTTGTTGTTACGCTTGAGCCCATTATAATACACATGACTATTAGCTTTGTTCTTACAGAATCCTGAGGTGCTTCTCAAAGACAGATATTATGGTCAAACTTTCCTCAGGTTATTCTGTGGTTTTTCATTTCATAAAAGTAAAATGTCTCAGTCCATTACTTTACATAATGTCCAATAAACTGATTTTTATTGAGCACTTATAATATGCCAGTGCTCAGAGCTTGAGACAAAAATAAATGTTAAGAGTGATAGAAAATTAAAGGCAGCTGTACTGAAAACTGCTTTGGGCTTTCCAAACTCAGAGTTGCCTCTAAAAAAAAAATTTTGGTACCATTTGTGAAGTTGAAATGTAAGAGCATTATTTTAATGATGGCCGTAGAAAGTTTGAGGTAAATCTCTCACATCCAGCTGGCCCCATTTTAGATTTTCTCAGTCTATTAGGAGCCTAAGTAGGACTTCTGAATTCCAGCAGTTCATTCTTGTTCTGTAGGGCTGTTAGTAAGCAATGGGAGTAAATTGCAGAGCACCAGGCCAGATTGTCCTCTGTATCTAGACAAGTCTATGAAGAGCTTAGGAATATAAACAGCCTATATACCCCATGCATAAGCCTTGGGCCATGGTTCAGTGTTCTCAGTGCACATTTGTAGACAATAATGATAAAAATAAATCTCATCTATATTTCCCTGCATAGGCAAGATGTTTGCTAGTATACAGCAGCCTAAGCTGTTAAGGAAACATGTTGCAAGACTTTTCATTATCTCAAAGGGCACTGCCTTTGTCATCCCAAAAATGAATCTTTAAAGAGAAATGCTATGCATGCTTATAATATAATGATCCGATATCACACATGTGTAAAACATGTAATGTGTGGCTTAGACATTTAGGTTAAGTTTTAAAACTGACAAGTGAATGTCTATTTTCTGTATAAGTTCCAATATTATAACCAGCTACCTCATTGTAATACAATTGCTTCACTCTGATGAGGTATGACATAGCCTTTGGTTCATTTATGTTAAGACATCCTGAATATGCACCCCTGGTTATGGACCTCTGATATACGTGACCCTGATGTCATATGAGTCAGGCACCACCCTGACAGATCCTTATCAGGTAAGACCAAAGAAACTAAATCACGTGAAAACCCCAGGCTTTTGCTCCTTTACCTCTTTAAAGTGTTGAAAAGCATGTTAAGCACTTAGGCAGGCAGGCTAAGGTGCACCTGACTCAAGCCATGGTATTCAATTGCCTCAGATCATATGCATGTGAAATCTGGACAACACATAAGGAAGACCAAAGAAGAATTCACGTCTTTGAATTATGGTGTGGTGAAGAATACTGAATATTCCATGGACTGCCGGGAGAGCAAACAAATCTGTCTCGGAAGAAGTACAGCCAGAAAGCTTCTTAGAAGCAAGGATGGCTAGACTTCGTCTCACGTATTTTAGACATGTTACCAGGCTCTCCTTGGAGATGGACATCATGCTTGGTAGAGAGTCAGCAAAAAATAGGAAGATCCTCAACAAGATACATTGACACAGTGGCTGCAACAATGGGCTCAAGTATACCAACAATTGTAAGGATCGCGCGGGACTGAGCAGTGTTTTATTCTATTGTACACAGGGTGGCTATGAGGTGGAACCGACTCTACCTAACAACAAAATAAACTCACTCCTTTTCCAAAAGCAAGTCAGAGGCAACTGTCTGTATGTTGGCCTGTCTCTTGAGCTCTCCAAAGTGCCAGTGCTGCCAGAGGCTCTGCCCAAAACAGCCTTGCCTCACCACTGCCAACCGTGAACCCTAGCACCAAGGGACCTCCATCAAGGACACACCACTGGTTATGTTTGCATCCTGAGACCTCTAGTTAAACATAAAAGCCTGAAGTCTAAAAGATTTGGACTCTAACCATTGGACAACACTGTAATTGTTTACCCTGATTCTTCTATCATACTTTAATGTCTTGTGGTCTGACCTGTGTGCCTTGCCATGACTGCCTTACAGTAAATTAAATGAGTTTATACATTAAAAAAAAAAATGGATAAAGCATGTTGTTGTTGTTAAGTGCCATCAAATCCATTCCAACTCATAGCGACCCTGTATGATAAAGTAGAACTGCCCTATGGGGTTTCCTAGGCTATAATCTTTATAAGAGCAGGTCTCCAGGTCTTTTCTCCAGTGGAGCCACTAGTAGGTTTGAACTGCCAATCTTTCAGTTAGTAGTCGAGCTCTTAACCACTGGGCCACTAAAGCTCCTGAGTAAAGCATAGCCCACAAGAAAAGTTCAAATTAGTGTGGGAGTACATTTAGAGTGAGTGGTACCATTCCTGTACATGGGTACAAGAAAACAGATTGTGAGGAGTCCATTTATTTCCACGCTGGGATCCAATGAGAAAATGAAACTTAATAGGTAAAATGTCATCAAAATGAATACTTTCTAGGAGCATAAATTTCATATACGGTTGTCCCTCAGTATCTGTTGAGGGAAAGGGTCCAGAACGACCCACACCCCCCACCACGAATACCAAAATGCTCAGATGCTCAAGTCCCTTATATAAAATGGCACAGTATTTGAGTATAACCTATGCACTTACTCCCATATGCTTTAAATCATCTCTGTTGTTGTTGTTAGGTGCTGTCGAGTTGGCTCCAACTCATAGCGACCCTATGCACAACAGAACGAAACGCTGCCTGGTCATGCACCATCCTTACAATCGTTGTTATGCTTGAGCTCATTGTTGCAGCCACTGTGTCAATCCAACTCGTTGAGGGCCTTCCTCTTTTCTGCTGACCCTGTACTCTGCCAAGCATGATGTCCTTCTGCAGGGACTTATCCTTCTTGACAACATGTCCAAAGTATGTAAGACGCAGTCTCGCCATCCTTGCCTCTAAGGAGCCTTCTGGCCGCACTTCCTCCAAGACAGATTTGTTCGTTCTTTTGGCAGTCCATATTCAACATTCAATATTCTTCGCCAACACCACAATTCAAAGGCGTCAGTTCTTCTTCAGTCTTGCTTATTCATTGTCCAGCTTTCACAGGCATATGATGTGATTGAAAATACCATGGCTTGGGTCAGGCGCACCTTAGTCTTCAGGGTGACATCTTTGCTCTTCAACACTTTGAAGAGGTCCTTTGCAGCAGATTTACCCAATGCAATAAGTCTTCTGATTGCTTGACTGCTGCTTCCACGGCTGTTGATTGTGGATCCAAGTAAAATGAAATCCTTGACAACTTTAATCTTTTCTCCGTTTATCACGATATTGCTCATTGGTCCAGTTGTGAGGATTTTTGTTTTCTTTATGTTGAGATGTAATCCATACTGAAGGCTGTGGTCTTTGATCTTCATTAGTAAGTGCTTCAAGTCCTCTTCACTTTCAGTAAGCAAGGTTGTGTCATCTGCATAACGCAGGTTGTTAATGAGCCTTCCTCCAATCCTGATGCCCTGTTCTTCTTCATATAGCCCAGCTTCTTGTATTATTTGTTCAGCATACAGATTAAATAGGTATGGTGAAAGAATACAGCCCTGACGCACACCTTTCCTGACTTTAAACCACTCAGTATCCCCTTGTTCTGTCCGAACAACTGCCTCTTGGTCCATGTAAAGGTTCCTCATGAACACAATTTAGTGTTCTGGAATTCCCATTCTTCACAATGTTATCCATAGTTCATGATCCACACAGTCGAATGCCTTTGCATAGTCAGTAAAACACAGGTAAACATCCTTCTGGTTTTCTCTGCTTTCAGCCAGGATCCATCTGACATCAGCAATGATATCCCTGGTTCCACTTCCTCTTCTGAAACCAGCCTGAATTTCTGGCAGTTCCCTGTCAATATACTGCTGCAGCCATTTTTGAATGATCATCAGCAAAATTTTGCTTGCATGTGATATTAATAATATTGTTCTATAATATCCACATTCGGTAGGACCACCTTTCTTGGGAATAGGCATAAATATGGATGTCTTCCAGTCAGTTGGCCAGGAAGCTGTCTTCCATATTTCTTGGCACAGACAAGTGAGCACCTCCAGCGCTGCATCTGTTTGTTGAAACATCTCAACTGATATTCCATCAATTCCTGGAGCCTTGTTTTTCACCAGTGCCTTCAGAGCAGCTTGGACATCTTCGTTCAGTACCATCGGTTCCTGATCATATGCCACCTCTTGAAATGGTTGAATATCAACTAATTTTTTTTGGTATAATGACTTTGTATATTCCTTCCATCCTCTTTTGATGCTTCCTGCATCATTTAATATTTTCCCCATGGAATCCTTCACTATTGCAACTCGAGGCTTGAATTTTTCCTTCAGTTCTTTCAGCTTGAGAAACACTGAACGTGTTCTTCCCTTTTGGTTTTCTTTCTCCGGCTCTTTGCACATGTCATTAGAATACTTTACTTTGTCTTCTCGAGAGGCCCTTTGAAATCTTCTGTTCAGTTCTTTTACTTCATCAATTCTTTTGCTTTAGCTGCTCGACGCTCAAGAGCAAGTTTCAGAGTCTCCTCTGACATCCATCTTGGTCTTTTCTTTCTTTCCTGTCTTTTCAGTGACCTCTTGCTTTCTTCATGGACGATGTCCTTGATGTCATTCCACAACTCATCTGGTCTTCGGTCATTAGTGTTCAGTCTGTAAAATCTATTCTTGACATGGTCTCTAAATTCAGGTGAGATATACTCAAGGCCATATTTTGGCTCTTGTGGACTTGCTCTGATTTTCTTCAGTTTCAGCTTGAACTTGCATATGAGCAATTGATGGTCCGTTCCACAGTCAGCCCCTGGCCTTGTTCTCACTGATGATACTGAGCTTTTCCATTGTCTCTTTCCACAGATGTAGTCAATTTGATTTCTGTGTGTTCCATCTAGCAAGGTCCATGTGTATAGTCGCCATTTATGTTGGTGAAAGAAGGTATTTGCAATGAAGAAGTCGTAAGTTTTGCAAAATTCTATCATTCAATCTCCGGTATTTCTTCTATCACCAAGGCCATATTTTCCAACTACTCATCCTTCTTCTTTGTTTCCAACTTCTGCATTCCAATCGCCAGTAATTATCAATGCATCTTGATTGCATGTTCGATCAATTTCAGACTGCAGCAGCCGATAAAAATCTTCTCTTTCTTCATCTTTGGCCCTAGTGGTTGGTGCATAAATTTGAATAATAGTCATATTAACTGGTCTTCCTTGTAGGTGTATGGATATTATCCTATCACTGACAGCGCTGTACTTCAGGATAGATCTTGGAACGTTCTTTTTGATGATGAATGCAACACCATTCCTCTTCAAGTTGTCATTCCCAGCTTAGTAGACTATACGATTGTCCGATTCAAAATGGCTAATGCCAGTCCATTTCAGCTCACTAATGCCTAGGATTATGCATTCCCTTTCATTTTCAATGATTTCCAATTTACCTAGATTCATACTTCGTACATTCCGGGTTCTGATTACTAGTGGATGTTTGCAGCTGTTTCTTCTCATTTTGAGTCATGCCACATCAGCAAATGAAGGTCCCAAAAGCTTTACTCTATCCACATCATTAAGGTCGACTCTACTTTGAGGAGGCAGTTCTTCCCCAGTCATCTTTTGAGTGCCTTCCAACCTGGGGGGTCATCTTCCAGCACTATATCAGACAATGTTCCACTGCTATTCATAAGGCTTTCACTGGCTAATGCTTTTCAGATGTAGACTGCCAGGTCCTTCTTCCTAGTCTTAGTCTGGAAGCTCTGCTGAAACCTGTCCTCCATGGGTGACTCTGCTAGTATCTGAATACCGGTGGCATAGCTTCCAGCATCACAGCATCACAGCAACACACAAGCCCCCACAGTACAACAAACTGACAGACATGTGGGAAGAAAGAGAGAGAGAAATCATCTCTAGATTATTTATAATACCTAATACAATGTAAATGCTATGTAAATAGTTGTTACACTATACTGTTTAGGGAATAATGACAAGGAAGAAAAAGTCTTTTTTTTTTCCCCTAGTATTTTCCATTCGTGGTTGGTTGAATTCGCGGATGTAGAACCTGGGGACACAAAGGCCGGACTGTATTAAAGGTTACCCATTATAACCTGGGGAATCCTGGGAGTTGGGTAAAATATAGCCTAGTGAATCCAACTTGCAGAAAGGCCTGCTTTGCAACAAGGAAGTAATACAGACAGAGAGAAGAATTTTATGGAGCAAATGCTTATGCCCTGGTCGGTAACATTGAGTCTTTGAGATGGCAGACTCACAGGGCTTTCTCTGCAGCCCTTTCCAGACTTGCTTAGTCCAGGGTCAGTTGTTGAGAATGTGTCTAAGAAATGTCTTCCTGAGTCCGAAAAAAATGGAAGAGAGCAATTCAATGGCTGCCTACAGGAAGATTGCTTTAAAGTCCTTAGACAGTCTAAGAGCTTAAATCCTATGTTGTATTTTATGTTCCATTTTATCTCTATATTACCACAAAAGTTCCTCCATCATTACTACTGAACCCTGGTTTTTCTTAGTTCTTTCTAAATATATTTGTGGTTTTTTGTTTCGTTTTGTTTTGTTTTCTAAGGTAAGAATTATGCTTTTAGTTGTATGTAAGGAACAAAAAAAATAGAAGATTTTGTAACAATGGGCATATCTAGTCATTTTTTTTTTTAATCCTCTAAAATTCTTTGAAAGAATTTCACCATTGCCATCCTGAACCTTCCTAGCTCTACAGTGGCTGTTTCCAGGAAAGTGTTCTTTATATTTAACCCTAATCATAATTATGTCTTAGAAGCTTTAGTAACACATATGACATAAGTGATCTATTACTGTAACAGCTTGTTTGGAGGTTCTAGCTGTTGCTGTGCCCTCACTTGAATAACTCCTTCTCTAGCTGAAAAAAAGGGAAGTTCGTGGAGCCCCGAGAATGGGTGGAAAGTTTAGGACACTTAGCCCAGCAGTTTAGTCAGATTGTTCCTGGTAATCAGTGGGATAATTGGCATCATAGCCAGATGGCACTTATATTCAAATTTTCTAAACAAAATTTATATCCTTCCATTATGAAAAAAGGACATAAACATTTTTCCATCAGTATTTAAGCAGACGACTGTTTGTCTCCATTTTAACAATGCTTCACATTTGTTCTTTATTAAAATTTTTAACTTAATGATTAGGAAATGACTTCTGAGGAAATAAAACATAAGTAAACTTACTTCCATGTTGGCACTCTACCAGAGTTTAAAGATGCTGATTTACTGCTCTTGCTTTTACAGAATTGTACAAATATTAAGTGCTTACAAATCTCCTGTGTGGTGGGACGATTGGAAGGAGGAGAAAGCGCAGTCCTGAAAATCAGATCACGGTTATGGGCCCAAACATTCCTCCAGGTAATAAACACACAAACACGTACACACCGTTCACGTGGAACCTCTTCTCAAAAGCTCAGCAGAAGAGTGTTTTTCTTTAAGAAAAAATTTTTCATGGAAGTTTCTGTGGAAGAGTTTCACTAAGATCAGCTGGTCAACTTTCCCATTAGCTGATGACAGTTAAAATATTCTGAGAACCTGAGACCTTCAGACAGTAACTTATTCAAACAACTCTCTTCAGTTCACCACTTTATATCAGTCCTTGGTATAGTTGTTGGGTGCCATCAAGTCCATTCCAACTCATAGCAACCCCATGTGACAGAGTAGAACTGCCCCAGAGGGTTTTCTATGCTGTAATCTTTACAGAAGTAGATCATGAGGTCTTTCTTCTGCAGAGCAACTGGGTGGGCTCAAACCACCAACCTTTTAGCAACCAAGTACTTAACCATTGCACCATTTCCTCGGGGGTATAGTAGGTCTTCAGGAAATATTAGTTAATGAAAGGATGAATGCAAGCATAAGGAGTACAAGAACACAATTCCAGCTATATGCACAGAAAAATAAAAATAGAAATCCATTGAGAAGGGAAAAGGGGTATTATCCTAGAAAATTATTCTTGTAAGATGGTCCAACCAGGCTTCCAAGAAGGACAGCCTGCCAGTAAGTTCTAGGTACGTGTGATGTATAGATTGCTCACTGTTTAGGCTTATCTGTGCTCGACGTCCCTTCACTGCCATGGACAAGTCCAGTAATGTGTACATTTTAAAAGTTTAAATGTCTCCTGATGTTAAGAAAATGAAAATTTCCCTTTTCAAAGAACTGCTTATTTAAATGATACTATTGTGTTTTGACCTTATTAAGGATTTTTTTTTTTTTTTTAGTTAGAAAAATAAATTAAAACTCATACCAAGCCTGTGCATTCTTGCTCATATTTTACTACCAAAAAAAAAAAAATTGTTTGGTTCATTTTGCTGTACCAAATTAAATGGTTAAATCCTTTTGAAATTAGTTAATAAATATAGAAGTATATAGCTCTAGATTTTCATGTTTTCCATGACTTAAAATACTCTTACTATCTCACCAATTTCATTTAATTTTATTTCTACAATTAAAAAGATGAAAATTAAAGTTATTTTTTGAAGAATTGTTGAGAAGATTTTTTTTTTTTTTCATCTCAGGCAGAGTTTCTCATCCTCAGCACTACTGATGTTTTGAGCCCGACAATTCTTTGTGAGGGGCTGTCCTGTGCACTGTAAGATGTTTAGCGACGTTCCTGGCCTCTGCCTACTAGACCTAGTCATGATAACCTCCCTCCCAGCTGTGGCCATCAAAAATGTCTCCAGGCATTGCCAAATGTCCCCTAGAGGGCAAAATTGCAACTTGTTGAGAACCACTCACGTAAGGATAGGTTCAGCACCCTTTTTCCTTGATACTTTTTTTTTAAGTCAAAGTATTATTTATTCTTTCACTCAGGAAATATTTATGGAGCACCTACTATGCCGGGAGGGAGCTAGGGATGCTTCTTTAGATAGGCTGGTCAGAAAAGAGGCTTCTAAGGAAGTTATATGGAGCTGAGACCTGAGCCCACAAGAAGCCCTACAGGCAGAGTTCCAGCAGAGCAAAGGAGGCCAACAGTTTTGGCACTTTCAAGGAATAGAAGAAAATCAGTGTGTTTTTATTGCCATAGATAATGCAAAGAAATGTCAGGAAGTAATATACCATGAAATGGAGCTTAGATTTTATTCAAGTATGATGGAAAGCCATGAAGGAAATTAATCTAGGAAGTGATGTGATGATGATTCTGTTTTAGGAAAAACAAGAGTAAGAATGAGTAAATAAATTAAGGCATAGTCTAACACTAGAATATTACACAGCAGTCAAAATGAGTGAATTATTCACACATTAATATGGATGAATCTCAGGGACATAATGTTGAATTAAAAGGTGACTCAAGTTTGATTCCATTTATATAAGTAGGCAAAACTCAACAATATATTGATAAAACTTGACAAAAGAAAGGTAAAAAAAGCAAAAGATTCAGGAAGGTAGTAACCCCTCAGAGCAAAAGCCATTCAGGGAGATGTATAGAAAACATTTAAGTGTGCTAGTAATGTTTTGGGGCCCTAGTGGCACAGTGGCTAGGTGTTTGGCTACTAACCAAAAGGTTGGCAGTTCAAATCCCCCAGCAGCTCCTTGGAAACCCTATGGGACAGTAAAGTCAGAGATGCATATACAGATGTTCATCTTGGTTTTTTTCCCTATCGCCATGTGATATAAATGATAATTTATGCTTACTCAATATTCAATAAAACCACTTTTATTTATTTATATTTTTATTGTGCTTTAAGTTTCAATTCAAGTCAGTCTCTCATACAAAATTCATATACACTTTGCTACGTACCCGTAGTCACTCTCTGCCTAATGAGACAGCACAGTCCTTCTCTCCACCCTGTATTCCCATACCCATTCAGCCAACTTCTGTCCTCACCTGCTGTCTCACCTCCACTCCAGACAGGAGCTGCCCGCATAGTCTCATGTGTCTACTTGAGCCAAGAAGCTCACTCCTAACCAGTATCATTTTCTATCTTATAGTCCAGTCCAATCCGTGTCTGAAGAATTGGCTTCGGGAATGGTTCCAGTCTTGGGCTAACGGAAGGTCTGGGGACCATGACGTCTGGGGTCCTTCTAGTCTCAGTCAGACCATTAAGTCTGGTCTTTTTACGAGAATTTGAGGTCTGCATCCCGCTGCTCTCCTGCTCCATCAGGGATTCTCTGTTGTGTTTCCTGTCAGTGCAGTCATTGGTTATAGCCGGGCACCATCTAGTTCTTCTGGTCTCAGGCTGATGTAGTCTCTGATTTATGTGGCCCTTTCTGTCTGCTGGGCTCATAATTACCTTGCGTCTTTGGTGTTCTTCATTTTCCTTTGCTCTTGGTGGGTTGAGACCAATTGATGCATCTTAGATGGCTACTTGCTAGCGTTTAAGACCTCAGACACCACTCACCAAAGTGGATTGCAGAATGTTTTCTTAATAGATTTTATTATGCCAATTAACCTACATGTTCCCTGAAACTATGGTCCCCAGATCCCCGACCCTGCTACTCTGGCCTTCAAAGCATTCGGTTTATTCAGAAAACTGCTTTTGGTTTAGTCCAGTTGTGCTTACCTCTCCTCTATTGTGTGTTGTCTTTCCCTTCACCTAAAATAGTTCTTGTCTACTATCTAATTAGTGAATACCTCTCTCCCTCCTTCCCTTCCCACCCTCGTAGCCATCAAAGAATATTTTCTTCTGTGTTTAAACTATTTCTTGAGTTCTTATAATAGTGGTCTCATACAATATTTGTCCTTTTGCAACTGACTAATTTCACTCAGCATAATGTCTTCCAGATTCCTCCATGTTATGAAAGGTTTCACAGATTCATCATTGTTCTTTATCGATGCAGAGTATTCTACTGTGTGAATATACCATAACTTATTTATCCATTCGTCCATTGATGGGCACCTTGGTTGCTTCCATCTTTTTGCTATTGTAAGCTGTGCTACAGTGAACATGGGTGTGCATATATCTGTTTGTGTAAAGGCTCTTATTTCTCTAGGATATATTCCAAGGTGTCAGGATTGCTGGGTTGTATGCTAGTTCTATTTCTAGCTTTTCAAGGAAGCATCAAATTGATTTCCGAAGCGGTTGTGCCATTTTACATTCCCACCAGCAGCATATAAGCATTCTAGTCTCTCCATAACCTCTCCAACATTTATTATTTTGTGTTTTTTGGATTAATGCCAGCCTTGTTGGAGTGAGATGGTATCTCATTGTAGTTTTGACCTGCATTTCTCTAATGGCTAATGATCATGAACATTTCCTCATGTATCTGTTAGCTGTCCTAATGTCTTCTTTGGTGAAGTGCCTGTTCATATCCTTTGCCCATTTTTTAGTTAGGTTATTTGTCTTTTTGCTGTTGAGTTTTTACAGTATCATGTAGATTTTAGAGATCAGATGCTGATCGGAAATGTCATAACTAAAACTTTTTCCCAGTCTGTAAATAATCTTTTTACTCTTTTGATGAAGTCTTTGCATGAGCATAGGTGTTTGATTTTTAGTAGCTCCCAGTTATTTAGTGTCTCTTCTGGTGTTTGTGCATTTTTAGTAATGTAATAAAACGACTTTTAAAAGGGCAATACCGGAAGGAGGGAGACAGTTTGGAAGCTACTTTGGTAGTCCAGAGAGAAACGATGGTGAATTAAACTGAGGTTGAACAGTAGAGCAGGTAAGACAAGGCATGGTTCAGGATTTATCCTAGAGGAAAACTCCATTGTATTTGCTGAATTTGGTGTGAGAGAGTGAAGGGAAGGGAGGCATCAAGTATGCCTCCTAGATTTTTGGCCTACAACTTGTGAGGAAGACTTGGGGAAGCACGGTTTTAGGAGAAGAAGCCAAGAGTTCTGTTTTGGACACTGTATTTGTTATCTATTGTTCCATAGCAAATTTCCCCAAAAATTAGCTGCTGAAAACAATAAACATGTATTATCTCACTGTATGGTTGAGGAATCTGGCTGCAGCTTAGCTGGGTGATTCTGTTTCAACATCTCCCATAGGGTTATAGTCGAAATGTCAGTTGTGACATGACCGGGGCTGGAGAACCTGTTTACCAGGTGGCTCAAGCATATGTGTGACAAGTTAGTGCTTGTTGTGGGCAAGAGGGCTCAGCTCCTCCCCATCTGGACCTCTCCATAGGGCTGTATGAGTGTCCTTCTAACATGGCGGCTGGCTGGCTTCCCCCAGAAAAAGTGATCCAAAAGAGAGCAAGGCTTTCATGTCTTTTGCAACTTAGCCTTACAAGTCACATTCTGTCATTCCATGATATCCTATCATTCACACAGATCAGCCCTATCCATATAGGAGGGACCCACACAAGAGCTGAAGACCAGGGGGCAAGAACTACTGGGGGCCATCTTAGAGGCTGGCTATCACAGATACGTTAACTGATTCTTTAATGGCGTACTTTTCAGTGAAAGTTATCTCAAAGCATAAACTCTAAATCTGGTTTTTCTCTAATCAAATGAACATTAGAAGTAAGTTATATTATTTTAATCAACAGTCTTACATCCCCACTGACAAAGGCCTATTCCATTTGCCACAGTAATATAATAATTTCAGTCTACTGAATATGCTTCTTAAAATACTTCACTAGCCATAGTAATATGGGGGAAGCAATTAATTAGAACTTAAGTGGTTTCTGTTATAACTCTATTTCCTTTCTGTTCACTGCAAGTTTTATTTGTTTGTTTTATTGTTTGCTTTTGTTTTGTTTCGTTTTTTCATCTACTCTCAGTCATATCACTGAGATCTCAGGAAAATTTTTGAGCCAGAACAAAATCAGAGTAGATGGTCCTACAGTTTGGGTAAATATTGGTGAAAGTTTTATGCGAACATATGGGTGAGCAATGTTTTGAATTTCATGTGCACATATTCATATATATGAAATCTAGCCATTGGCAAAATTATGTGCAAAAAACTAAGTGCAGACATTAAACTCAAGTACTAAGAGCACTGGCCCTGATTTAAATCTGTTTTCTCTGCATTCAGTATAAAGCCTGGGTTAGTACCTGGTCAGGTGGCAGGAGCTCCTGGTTCCATTCCTGCTTGGCTGTTATCAAGGTGCTTAACTTTGATGGCACTGTTTCTTCATTTGTGAAATGAAGGGATGGGACTAAAGGCCCCTTTCAACCCTAGAAATCCACTGATTCTATGGGCAGCTCAAATGGAGCCTCTTCTAACAAATTATTTATGATATTCATTCTACTTAGCTTAAGTCAGCAATAACTCTATATACTTTATTAATAGCCTGCTTTCATATTGTGTTGACACTTTGGTTGACTTTGAGCAGACCACGTCTAAATGGTTCTCTAAATTTAAGAAATAGCCATCCAGCCTTTCCAAAGAGGGCTATCTGTTTGCAAATAGCCAGGTTTCTTTTAAGCAATTACCCTATGGCGAGACACCACAATAAATGCTTTCTGTATGAGTTACTCATTTAATTCTTACGGCGATCCTATGGGAGGTGTACTATTATTATCAACTGCATTTATGGGTGAGTAAACTGAGATTAAGTGGTCTGCCCATGGTCACATAGCTATAAGAAGTGACTGGAGCTCTTGTTTTATGTATATTACTATATTACACTAGTGAAATAATGATTGCTGTACTATAAGGAGCCCTGGTGGCATAAACAGTTAAGTCCTCAGCTGCTAACTGAAAGGTTGGTGGTTTCAACCCACATAGAAGCTTCATGGGAGAAAGACCTGGCAATCTGCTTCTGTAAAGATTATAGCCAAGAAAACCCTCTGGAGCAGTTCTACTCTGGAATACCTAGGGTTGCCATGAGTCGGGATCAGTTCAACACCAATGGGTTTGATTTTATACTATAATTACTGCCTGCTACAGATTTTTTACCATCATTACTATACTACACTGTCAAACTGCAATCTCTGTGTTATCGATTACTATACCATAATCACTATATAGCCATTTTTAAAAGACCACATAGGCTTTATAACGTCTGCAGAGATACATAAATTGCATACTATGCTATTTCAGATTCCAGTGAAGAAAATGTAATCAGAATTGCACTGCCCAATACAGTAGTAATAGCTACATGGGCTAGTGGAGATAGAGAAGATACTGGACAGTGCAGATAATAGAGGATTTTCATCATTGCAGAAAATTCAGTTGAACACTGCTCTAGAACATAGATTTCCTTCAAAATTCCAGGAATAGATCTTTTAGTTAATTATCATATCTATGAATATCGACCTGGATTGTGTTTTATTACTAGATTTATGAAATTCATTGGATCTCTTCATAAAGTAAGATACAGGCCCCCTTTTGCTCTATTGCAGTGTCATTTCCCACCTCGGCAGGCAAAATGTTGGCATTTATTAGCTCTAAGACTTCCTCAAAGACTGAACAATGACAGAAACTATGTCATTTTGACACCTTAAAAAGGTCATCAATTTGAAAAATAGTAATTGGCCTTTTCAAATTATATTCAACTTCTCATAAGTGACATAGAGTTCACTAGAGTTTCAATTTTCCTAACTACACATTTTTTTTTTTTAATTGAATTGTCAAAAGGATGACTGAACCACTTGCATTTTTGATGATGGTCACTCTTGCTGATGGTTCCTCTGCTTTTTGGCTGTTACTTCTTATCTAAGAGTTGGGAAAGAGAAGACTTAAAATGAATTCCCAAGCCCGCATATATAGCCATGCATTCCTCCTAGTACTTCAAGCATCACATTCTACTGAAATGAGGGAGAAAAACTTTCCAGTGAAGCAGGACTGACACCATTACTGCACTACAGTTAAGGGAAGAATCATTAGTTTTTTGACTACATGCTTGAGTTCTATGCATAATATTCTATTTCAGCAGTAGGCTAGTAGAGTGAAAATTGCATCCTTATTTTTCTGTTAAAGAAGAACCAGTGTTTCCTGACAAAGTCAGCAGTAATCAAAAGACTTTCCAAACAAGAAATATTTAACATGAGTAGAGTCAGATCCAGGGCATTAGTAGTTCAGTGGTAAAATTCTCACCTTCCATGCATGAGACCCAGGTTCAATTCCTGGCCAATGCACCTCAAGCGTAGCCACCACCTATCTGTTAGTAGAGGCTTCTGTGTTGCTATGACGCTGAACAGGTTTCAGCAGAGCTTCTAGACTAAGATGGACCAGGAAGAAAGGCCTGGCAGTTTACTTCTGAAAATCGGTGAAAACCATACTGATCACAACAGTCCAGTCCTTTTGTGCATGGGATCACCATGAGCTCAGGGCTGCTAACAACACCACCAACAACAGAGCAGATCAGAACAGTCTGCAGCAGCAACATTCTGAAGTCCTTCCAAGGCAAAAGGCTACTTCCAGAGATGCAGGTGGCATAAGTCACTTTGTGTTTCCTCAAAGCCATATCCCAATTTTCTATACTTCCACAGTTTGTGCTTATTTCACACTTGGAAGCCAAATGCCAAAGAGGAGTGAATTATTGTGAGCTCTCTCAAAGGATATACTATATATTGGGACTCTTTTAATAGCTTTATCACACAACTCAGAAAGAGGTAAATATTTTCTGCCATCCTAATCCAAGCTAAGGAGCCCTGGTGGTGCAAGGTTTGTGCCCAGCTGCTAACCAAAAGGTTGGCAGTTTGAACCCACCCAACAGCTCAGCAGGAGAAAGACCTGGCAGTCTGCATCTGTATAGATTACAGCCAAGAAAACCCTACAGGGAAGTTCTCCTCTGGCACATGGAGTCACTATGAGTCAGAACTGACTTGACAGCACCCACCAGCAACAACAATCCAGGTTAGAGGTCCCTAGGTGGTGCAAATGGTTTGCACTTAACTGCTAATCAAAAGGTTGGAGGTTCAGACTTACCTGGCGGTACTGTGAAAGAAAGACCTGGCAATCTGCTTCCATATAGATTACAACCAAGAAAATCCTATGGAGCAGTTCTACTCTGTAACACGTGGGGTCACCAAGAGTAAGAATTGACTCAACAGCAACCACCAACAACGACAATCCAGGCTTGAAAGTTTACAATTCTCGGTTGACATGACTTGCTGAATTATGTTTGTGCCTGTCCACCTGGTGAACACAAACTGATCAGAAAAAGATTTTATTTAGGTTAATCCTAGATGATTCCCTGTTTCATGATTGTTGCTTGAAACGAAAATGTCCTTTACCGTTTAAAGTTTGACCCGTAATTGCTTAGGTTTTGTTGTTTCATAAGGCTTTGTTTCTGGTAAATGGTGGCTGTTTAAACACGGGCTACATAAAATGGATATGCAGTTAAAAATAATTATTGAGAAGAAATTAAGCAGCTGGAATATGGGCGTGGGAGAGCTCTTAGAGATGCCAGACACACTAGGTATTTAACCAACTAAAAAGCCCCCCTCTCCATCTGTTGCCAACTTTGTGACTTTCATTAGTACCACAACCATAAGCAAATCAGTGTGTAGAAGTCCATAATAGTGGCAGCCAGTGGGCTGCAAACTGCAGTTTAAATGATGTAGTAATGACAGAGGACCAGGGCCTTTTCTGAGGATTAATACCAAAGTGAGGCAAGTTGAAGGTCCACAGTATTACCAAGGGATATTAGCCTTGGCTGGTTTTTCAATCCTAAATCGCCTACAGTATGGCAGTGATTGCTATCCCACTGTTTGGAAGTAGATTGCTGTTTGGAAGAGCAGATTTTTTTTTTTTTTTTTAACATAAGGATAATATAGTTGTCGTATAAACAGGCAGCTGAAAGCATTCAACTTTGAACGCTGGACTCAATAACATCACTCTGCCCATAATTGTTTTTCATGAATTAAATACTTAACCCGCAACCTACAGCCACGAAGCTAGTGTATCTTGATGCCGACCCAGCTGATCATAGCCTAATAGTCCACCTTTCCCACTTCTTGGTACTCCAGAGCATTTTGGAAAAAACAAAAAAAAAGTACATCTTTCTATAGAAAAAGGTGGAAGAGGCCTTATTTTGGGGGAATAAATTTCAAACAAAATCAGATCAGCCTCTGGGTTGCATTGTTTATAGGCTATTTGTCTACCACCTAATGTGTTCAGGCCCCAAGCTGTGTCAGTTTGCATCATTGCATTGGATAGTGATGGGGAGAGCATGTCAGTATCCCCTTGTCATCGACTGCAGCCTCATTTTATATCATCAGCTTCTCTTTCAACTCTCCTTCACATCCTAATCTAGTTGGTGGAAGAGGGGGTCCAATTCCATCACTGGAAGAATTAAACCTTCAGCAACTAACGACAGCAGCAACAATCAGGAGTTCCTGGGTGGTGCAAAGGTTAATGGGCTTAGCTGCTAACCAAAAGATTGGAGGTTAGAGTCCACTCAGAGGCACTTTGGAAGAAAGGCCTGGCATTCTACTTCTGAAAGATCAGTCTTGAACACCCAACTCAATGGCAACAAGTTTGATTTCTTGGTATGTAGCATTTGCTGTTTTTTGTGGTGTAAATACTCCCGCCCTGACGAATTTCAAGCTACCAACGTGATGTCACCCAACCCTGAGTTGGGAGGAGATTCCCAGTAATACACCAATGTGGTATTTTTCTTTATAAATAAAATAAAGAAAAAAAAAACAAATAAAATAGACAGACCTAAATATCATCAAAAGCATCAGTAATAGTAAAATGTAATAAAATAACTAAGAAGTGTTGAGTTTTAAGCATTTATCATCTTTTTAAAATATAATTTACTTAATTTTAACTTCACATAATTATTTCTGAATAGTGGCTCTGTTTAACAGCTGGCACTCAAAATTCCTGAAATTTTAACAATCAGCCTTCAAGAGTCAGTATGAACCGACTACAGCACACTACTAAACCAAACCAAACCTGTTGCCATCAAGTCAGTTCTGACTCATAGCAACCGTATACGGCAGAGTTGAACTGCCTCATAGGGCTTCCAAGGAGTGGCTGGTGAATCTGAACTGCCGACCTTTCCATTATCAGTGGAGCTCTTAACCACTGCACCACCAGGGCTCCACCCCACACCATTAAGTAGATCTAATCCTTGTCTTAAGTTAAATGGAGAGGAGCTGCAGAAGCTTACGTTTTCAAAATTATTTTCCCTGAGTTACTCTTCAATATTTCATCTTTGATTTTAATCAGTAGTTAACATGAGACCCAACTAAACAAAGTGGATTTTTGTTGGAAAGTTCTGCCAAAAACAATGGATGGTGCTAGGTCAGTGATTCTTAACAAGCGTGATTTTGCTCCCCAGGAGACATTTAACAATTTTTTTTTTAGAGACATTTTGGTTGTCACAGCTGGGGGAGGTGCTACTGCCTTCTAGTGGGTGGAGGCCAAGGACGTTGTTACACAGCCTAAAGTGCACAGAACTGACCCCCGCAACAAGAAAGTATCCAATCCAAAATGTCAATGGTGCCAAGGTTGAGCAAAAAACCCTATACTAATTCCGCTGTATAAGGCAAATGTGGTCAATTTCTTTATAACTCAGTACCATTCTCTCTCCTAAAAGCTGGCATGTTTCCTTCTATCTGGTAACAAAATGTATACAGTCCATTGTCTTCCCTTTGTTCCAAACGAGCAGTAACTATGTAAGCCCTTGTGCTCTCTATTTTCATGGCTCTGATTTTCTATTTCTATTGTAACCTTAAGGAGCCCTGGTGCCACACTGGTTAAGTGCTCAGTTACTAACGGAAAGGCCGGTGTTTTAAACCCACCAGCTGCTCCATGGGAGAAAGATGCAGCAGTTTGCTTCTGTAAAGATTTACAGCCTTGGAAAACCTATAGGGTAGTTCTGCTCTGTCCTATAGGGTTGCTATGAGTCAGAATCAACTCAACTGTGACAGCTTTGGTTATGGTAACCTTACCGTACACAAGTCTTTTATTAATATGGCAGACTCTCTTTAGAAATAGGAAAAGGGTAAATGGTTGGGTATTTGGATAGATGAATGGATGGATGGACAGACTGATGAAAGGAAAAAAGGAAGGAGGAAATGTTGCTTTTGAAATGGAAAACACTGAAAACAATTGGGTGGATGTTAGCATAACTTTTAAAAAGCTTTATATGGAATACATTTAAGTAAAATGTTTTTACTTTCAGAGAAAAAACAACCCCTATTCTCTGGCATCCCTGGTGTCCTTTGAAGTTAAGAAGATGCCTTATAAAGATCAGCCAGTGAAACTCCCACGAGGAAGCATGGCGGTGAGTATCTTGAAAAAATATATGCACAAATAATTAAATTGAAAAAAAATTTTTTTTTTTTTATCACTGTTAAACTCGTGCTAGATGTAAGGGTTTATGCTGACTTGAGACAGGTTTTCATCTTCAGAGCCCTCTTTTCATATTTCACTGTGGAATTTCCCTGGAGGCTTTGATCTGCTTTTTAAACTTTCTGTATAAATTTCTATCCAAAAAATTACAGGATAAGACTAGTGCCATTTTCTAATCAAGCCACTTGTTTCAGAGAAGTCCAGATAGCCATGATCATTATACTGAGATCATACTGAATTCTTTTCATTTTAAAGACAGCGTGATGAGTCAAATGGGGAGGAAAGAAGAATCTCTTCCTCCTTGGCCAATCATTTTTCCTGTCTGTGCAAAGAACTTAATTTTGTCCTGGAAAAAAGAATGCACTATAAGCGTCATTTGAATCAACTTTTTTTTTAATTGAAGCTGTTAGATATTATTGTTGTTGTTAATTGCCATTGAGTTCATTCTGACTCAGGACAACTCCATGTGTGCAAAGTAAAACTGCTGCATAGAGTTTTCAAGATTGCGGGACCTCGCAGAAGCAGATCACCAGGCCTATCTTCCAAGGCACCTGTGGGTAGTTTCAAACCAGCAACCTTTCCAGTAGTAATCAAGTGCACTGTTTGCATCACCCAGAGACTCTGTTAATAGATATTACTGACACCCCAATACCTGTTACAGCACAACCTCTGCCATCCTCAGCAACCTGGCAGGACCCTGCAGAGAGAAACAAGGAATGGATGAAAGCGGATCAGCAGGCACAGTTATCCAAACTCTGCCTTTAAAGTTATTTGTGATGGTGATCAGAGATAGGGCTCTGGAAAGCGATTAGAAAGCATTTATCTTTTGGCTATTCTTTTCAACCCTCCACTTGAACTCTTGATCCCAGGTCCTTGTCACACAAAGTATGTTCTGCAGAGGTCAGCAGCATCAGCGTCGCCTGGGAGACTGTAGAAACAGACTCAGGCTACACTCCAGACCTTCTGAGCCAGGATTTTCATGCTGACAAAATTCTCGGGTCATCCATATGCACAGTAACCTTTGAGAAGCACTGCATCCGATGGTATAAAGTTAATACTATTGTAATCTTTATCAGTCTAGGTCTTAAAAATTAATTGTCATTTTTAATCTTTCTTGCCTAATCTAAAGAGCCCTGGTGGTGCAATGGTTAAAGTGTTTGGTGCGAACTGAAAGGTAGGTGGTTCGAACCCACCAGCCACTCTGAGGGAGAAATGACCTGGTGATCTGCTCCCATAAAGATTACAACCTAGGAAACCCTGTGGGGCTGTTCTACTTTGTCCTATAGGGTCACTATGAATCAGAATCAAGTCAACAGCACACAACAGCCTAATCTACTTTTAGTAATTTAAATTAAATCAATCCCTTGATTAAGGATTCTCAACCCTGATTATACAGCATAATCATTACTAGTGTGACTTTAAAAATACATACATGCTAAGGCCCCACCCCAAATATCAGGATTAAGTAGGTCTGGGGTGGGGCCAAGGAGCTCTGGTAATGCAATGGTTAAAAGTACCCAGCTGCTAACCAAAAATAAAGGTCAGAGGTCCGAACCTGCCAGCCACTCCAAGGGAGAAAGATGTGGCAGTCTGCTTCCATACAGATTACAGACTTGGAAACCCTATCAGGCAGTTGTGCTCTGTTCCGTAGGGTCGCTTTGAGTCAGAATTGACTCAATTGCAATGGGTTTATGGGGTTGGGGCCCTGGCACTGTGCTTTAAAAGCTCTACAAGTAACAGTTCTGAAGCGAAGCCAGCGTTGAGTGCCTCTGGCATAGGCAGGTAGCAGAGAGGAAAGTCCAAGGCAGGATCCCAAGGAGAGACAGATTAACTGGGCTGGCTCCCCCTGGCTCCCACTATGAGACCTTAGGGAAGTCACTTGACTTCCTTGCGGCTGTTAATATACACCTAATGAATTGCCAAGGTGAATAAAATTATTTCTGTAAAGCCTTGACATTGTACCTGAAACAAAGTATGTCTCAATAAATTTCAGCAACCTTCCCAAAATATCTTCCTTTCTGTGGCCAAGTTACATAAGTCAAAATTGGAAATGATAATTAAGATTTGCACGGTCAAAATATTTCAGTAAGCCTTGGTGGCATTTCAAAGGAAGCACTGCTACATCTTTCTTCATTTAGATTGCCTCTCTTTCTCTCACGAGATGTCTACTACAGTTTGGATTTACGTCCAACCTAGAAAGCAGAGGCTTGGCTATTTAATACTTAATGTCCAAAGAGGTTCAAAGCCTTGTAGCTCCAAGGGAGATAAATCTAGGCCCCCCCTTTTTTTTTTTGGTTTTGTTTTCTCTGAGCATGTGTTCCATAACAGAAACACATGTTTTCGTTGATTCCGTCAACAGCATTGCATCTTTCTGTACTGGCCACAGGTGACAGCCTGCTGTTCTCAGCTCATCATAAAAGACCCACCAGATGATCAGATACATGCTTCCCTACCCTCACCGCCCCTTTACTGCATTAGAAAAAAAGAAAGAGGTTTTGTTATCTGATGTAGATGATTTACCACACCAGTTATGTAAAGGTTATTGGAAAAACATTTTGGAATTGGATGCTCTCAAACCACTCAATAGCTGGCTAACTGGAGGTCTTGCCAGTATAAAGTTAACTATACAGTACAGAGAGCCAGTCTGGCTGTGGCTTGATTTGAGAACTGGAAGACCCTTTTTAATAGCAGTTTCTTCTCAACGTCTTGCCATTCTTATACTATGAAGAGAGCCCAGCAAAAGAGAGTTACATTAAGGTCTAGAATCAGTTGGAATAGGTAGTTTGAGAATCATCAGCACTCCAATCCATGCTTTGCAAATTTTCAAAGTCTCTCAATTCCTTCTTTTGTAATAAGACTAAGTAATATTTGCTTGTCTTCGTAGACCTGTGTGTGGGATGATTGGTTTGTTTGTACTCCCTTTTCAACATGGTCATAATTCAACCATTTCTTGAGGCATACATAAGCTTTGAATATTGAAGGAAATAGCCACCCCACCATCTGCAACTTGCACACTATTTGTGTTTATAACAAATGAATTCCTTATGCAACGTGATGCTTGTCATAGTCCAAGGTGAGGGAAAGGTTGCATGATGCAAAGGGATATGACTGAACGTTTAACCAGTACAGCCCAGCAAAAAAAAAAAAAATTACTCAGTTAATTGAACACTTTCTTTGCCTCACCAATGAACTTGGCCGTTTGTATGCCCTGGAACTGAAGCTGAATTCCATAATGCACGTCTACAAGGGAATATTATTGTCTGGTTTAACTCCAAAGGTGGTTCTTATAAAATATTTCATGAAAATCCTTGTTTAAAAACTCACCCATAAAGTGTGTATCCATTTGGTTTTGAGTCTCCTCAGCCAAACTTCAGCACCTTAAAATGTAATTCATATATTAAACAATTGTTTAGAGTTCAAACTTACGGTAGGGACTACTTGTCTCATAGTGGCTATTTAAATGTTAGCAAAATGTATGTTCAGCTAGTCCATTTTATGTTATAATTTTGTTGAAAATGGCACTGTAGGTAGGATATCTTGGTACATTTATTTAAAACATTCTTGTGACCCCAATGAAGTATGTTTACACAAGATTTTGTGATATATATGTACACATGTCAACATTAATTATGGTTGAAAATACAAGGAAGCTCTTTCCATCTACCTTGGTACTTGGTCAAAATATACAAAAACATATCATAAATGTCAATGATAAAATATAGGTATATTAAAGGTTTATTTATGGCCTTTCAACCTAATAAAGAACAATAAGATTTATGGTGTGATGAAGGTAAGATTAAATGTTCCTAATTAGTATCACTTTAAGAAAATCTACACCATTTACGAGGACCCCTGTTGGTCCAGTGGTTAAGCACTCAGCCGGTAATGGGAAGGTCAGTGGTTCAAATCCACCAGCCGCTCCATGGGAGAAAGATGTGGCAGTCTGCTTCCCTAAAGATTTACAGCTTTGGAAACTCTATGGGGCAGCTCTGTTATGTCCTACAGGACTGCTATAAGTCAGAATTGACTTGATGGCAATGGATAACCAATTATAATTTGTGGGTCCCACTTCCTAAGTTTGCATATAATTATAACAAGTGGATTTTAACTTTGTACACTATTTCTTTAAATAGCTGCAGTTCTTGATAAATGAAAACAGTTCATTTATTAGTTGGTTTTCAATTGAATTTTTCTCCCTAAGTTTTAAGTACTGCAGTTACTCAACTTTAACTTTCTTTCTTAAAGCAGTTGAAATGTCTAATCACATCAAGCCTATGTTCTTAAAGCAAACCTTTATTCCCAAATACACTCTATCTTTTTTCTGCCTTGGGCCCACCTTAACGCTGCAAGAATCTTGTAACAAGGGACTTTGGCAATTACGTTAATTGTAGCATTGTGTGAGATTATACAGAATGCTCTAGAGCTCCACTGTCCAAGTCGCTACAAGCCACATGCAAATATTAAGGGGGGCTAGTGGACTCAAGAACTGAATATGTAATTTTATTTCATTTAAACTAATGTAAATGTGAACTTAAAAACTCAAGCAGTACAAAATTGTCTTGGTTATCTAGTGTTGCCGTAACAGAAGTACCACAGGTGGATGGCTTTAACATAACGAAATTTATTTTCTCACAGTCTGGTAGGTTACAAGTCCAAATTCAGGGCATCGGCTCCAGGGGAAGGTTTTCTCTCTCTGTTGGCTCTGGAGGAAGGTCCTTGTCCTCAATCTTCCCCTGGTTGAGGAGGAACTTCTCAGGCATGGTGACCCTGTGTCCAAAGGATGCGCTCTGCTCCTCGTGCTGCTTTTTTGGTGGTATGAGGTTCCCAACTCTCTGCTTGCTCCCCTTTCCTTTTATCTCTTGAGAGATAAAAGGTGGTACAGACCACACACAGGGAAGCTGCCTTTACATTGGATCAGGGAGGTGACCAGAGCAAGGATGCTATTACAATCCCACCCTAATCCTCGCAATTTAAAATTACAATCACAAAATGGAGGACAACCACACAATACTGGGAATCATGGTCTAACCAAGTTGATGCACACATTTTTGGGGGGACATAATTCAATCTATGGCAAAAATATTTTCTCCTTAAACATGACTTTATTGGTTTGGTAGGACTACATTTCACTTCAACGTTGAAAACTTAGCGTCTGAATTATATGTTTCACATGTAAAATTTTCCAGTTGCCACTGAGTAAACTCCGACACATGGCAACCCCATGTCTGTCAGAGTAGAACTGTGCTCCATAGGGTTTTCAATGGCTGAATTTTTTTTTCAAAAGATCCCAGGCCTTTCTTCCAAGGCTCTTCTGGATTGACTAAAACCTCCAAACTTTTGGTTAGTAGCCAGGTACATTTACCACCTGAAGACTCCACTGGATTTTGGAGACTTAGTATAAAATAATAACAATGTAAAACATCTCATTTGTATTTTTCTTATTGATAACATGTTGCTAATAATTTTTATATTTAGGGATAAATAAAATTTACTGTTAAAATTAATGTTACCTGTTAATAATCTTTTTAATGTGGCCACTAGAAAATTTAAAATTACACGTGTGGCTTGTATTATATTTCTGTTGGACTGTACTGATCTAGAGTAGGATTACAGGAAGGTTCCAGCTTGGCACTGATGATGATAACCACAGAGCTTCAGAGAAGCTGGGATAACAAATAGTATTTGAAATGGATAAAAAATTCTTGCTATAAATCAGTGTTCAGTCATTAGACCCATTACTCTCGAGTCAATTCTGACTCATAGCCAGCCTATAGAACAGAGTAGAACTGCCCATAGGGTTTCCAAGGAGCAGCGGTAGATTCCAACTGCCGACGTTTTGGTTAGCAGCTGAGTTCTCAACCACGCGTTGAACACTAATGACCAAAGACCAGACGAGTTGTGGAATAACATCAAGGACATCATACATGAAGAAAGCAAGAGATCATTAAAAAGACAGGAGAGAAAAAAAGACCTAAATGGATTTCAGAAGAGACTCTGAAACTTGCTCTTGATCATCGAGTAGCTGAAGCAAAAGGAAAAAAAATGATAAAATGAAAGAAGTGAACAGAAGATTTCAAAGGAAGCATCAAAAAAAAAGATGGAAGTAATACAGAGAGTCACTATACAAAAAGAATTGGTTGACGTTCAACCATTTCAGGAGGTATCATATGATCAGGAACTGATGATACTGAAGGAAGAAGTCCAAGTTGCACCGAAGACATTGGTGAAAAACGAGACTCTGGGAGTTGACAGAACATCAGCTGAGATGTTTCAACAAACGGATGCAGCACGGAAAGTGCCCACTCGTCTGTGCCAAGAAATTTGGAGGACGGCTACCTGGCCAACCAACTGGAAGAGATCCATATTTATGCCTATTTCCAAGAAAGGTGATCCAACTGAATGTGGAAATTATCGAACAATATCATTAATATCACATGCAAGTAAAAGTTTGCTGAAGATCATTCAAAAGCGGCTGCAGCAGTGTATCAACAGGGAATTGCCAGAAATTCAAGCAGGATTTAGAAGAGGACGTGGAATGAAGGATATCATTGCTGATGGATCCTGGCAGAAACTGGAGAATAACAGAAAGATGTTTACCTGTGTTTTATTGACTATTCGAAGGCATTCGGCTGTGTGGATCGTAACAAATTATGGATAATACTTCAGAGAATGGGAATTCTGGAACACTTAATTGTGCTCATAAGGAATCTGTACATGGATCAAGAGGCAGTTGTTTGAACAAAACAAGGGCATACTGCATGATTTAAAGTCAAGGAAGGTGTGTGTCAGGATTGTATCCTTTCACCATAACTATTCAGTCTGTATGCTGAGCAAATAATCCAAGAAGCTGGACTATATGAAGAAGAACAGGGCATCAGGATTGGAGGAAGACTCATTAACAACCTGTGTTATGCAGCTGACACAACCTTGCTTGCTGAAAGTAAAGAGGCCTTGAAGTGCTTACTGATGAAGATCAAAGACTATAGCCTTCAGTGTGGATTACACCTCAACATAAAGAAAATAAAAATCCTCACATCTGGACCAGTAAGTAACATCATGATAAATGGAGAAAAGATTGAGGTTGTCAAGGATTTCATTTTACTTGAGTCTACAATCAACACCCATAGAACCAGCAGTCAGGAAATCAAAAGACACATTGTATTGGGCGAATCAGCTGCAAGAGATCTCTTTAAAGTGTTAAAAAGCAAAGATGTCACCTTGAAGACTAAGGTGCACCTGACCGAAGCTATGGTGTTTTCAACCACCTCATATGCATGTGGAAGCTGGACAATGAATAAGGAAAACCAAAGAAGAACTGATGCCTTCAAGTTGTGGTGTTGGCAAAGAATATTGAATATACCACGGACTGCCAAAAGAATGAACAAATCTATCTTGAAAGAAGTACAGCCAGAATGCCCCTTAGAAGCAAGGATGGCAAGACTGCATCTCAGATACTTTGGACATGTTAGGAGGGATCAGTAGTGGAGGACATTATGCTTGGTAAAGTAGAGGGTCAGCAAAAAAAGGAAGACCCTCTATGAGATGCATTGGCACAGTGGCTGCAACAATGGGCTCAAGCATAACAACAACTGTGAGGATGGTGCAGGACTGGGCAGTGTTTCATTCTGTTGTGCATAGGGTCGCTGTGAGTCAGAACCAACTCAACAGCATCCAACAACAGTCATTAGAAATTCTAAGAATTGTAACCATTTTTTAATTTATTACCCAATGAATACTTCAATCTAAGCTTCTCTGAGCTTGTCAAAATGAGCTGCAAAACCTGTATAAATATTAGAAATAGCAAGTTTTTAGTAATTGTTACCATCTCACTTCTTGCCTAGGCTTCCCCAGAACTGTTCTGCGATTTCCATGGTACAAATATACATTTAAATAGCAAACCTTGGTCCTATAAAAATGATGAGTTATGTCCTTTTCTTTTTCATTTGCTTCTATTGTTGAAATCTATAATTTATCTACATAGAGCATTAAATTTTAGGAATATCTTTGTTTTCCTGGTTTCTACTTGCAGATAAAATGTCCCATTGCCATTTACAGATGTTGAATATGTCACATGATTCCCTAATCAGTGTTTTACCAGAGAGACCTCCCTTTCCAAGGCATAAATACACCAAACCAAAACCATTGCCATGAAGTTGATCCTGACTCATGGCGACCTCATGTGTGTCAGAGTAGAACTGTGCTCCACAGGGTTTTCAAGGCTATGACCCTTCAGAAGCTGATCACCAAGCATTTGTCTGAAGGCATCTCTAGGTAGGTTCAAACTACCAACCTTATGGTTAGGAGCCCAGCACTTAATCATTTGTGTTGCCCAGGCACTCCTTAAGACATAAACAGGACTTTTCTAATGATTTGGGCTCTTTGCCTATCTCTTTACAGTACCAGTCACCAATCTCCTCTGCACTGGAAATCTGAAGAAATGCTCTGGGTCACATCCAACTACTGTTGGTTTTCTACATTTCTACTGTCTGTAGTATAGTGGCTTCTCTACTATGCCACGAAAAGCCTAGATAAGTTCAGCAAACTACTGGGGGGTGGCGGGGCGGTTTCAGCGCCTGCACCCATTTTAATCTGAAAAGTCGTGAAGATTTTTTTTCTTTTGCAGCCTTAGTGCCACATGGATGTCCCAATAGCAGAGTGAGGGAAGGGGGAGAATCACTCCCAGTTTGCACTCTTTTAAGACTCTTATAACCCTTCCCCTTGGTGAATTCCATCTGAATACATGTAGGAAATGTGTCTGACTTGCATAATTCGAAGGTTTTAAGTGTCCCTGGTGGTGCAAATAGTTAAGCATTCAACCACCAGCCAAAAGGTTAGCAATTCTAACCCACCCAGAGGTACCTCAGAAGACAGGCCCAGTGATCTGCTTCCAACAGGTCACAGCCTCGAAAACCCCGTGGAGCAGTTCTGCTCTGCATACACGGGGTCGCCACGAGTCAAAATTGTCTCAACAATGAACAACAACATTTTAAAATACTCACAGAAGAGCTGTGAAGAGGTATTTCTAAACGAACGTAAATGTTACTGGAAACAGACTGACAAAAGTCTCGATCATGAGAATTTCAGAATTCGGGAACTGAAAGGGATGGTAGTAAGCATGTACTCACAGACGTTTTCAAGACTCTGCTGTCAGAATCTTTGGAAGCTAGTGTAAATGAATGGCCACTCAGTTTTGTAACTATTAGCTGTAACAATGTTCCCTCCTCCAAGGGCCCTTAATAAGCATACCGTAGTCAATTTAATGCTTTATTTTTTCTTTTCCATCACTGTTGCAAAACACCCGGAACCCTTCAAAAATCTTTATTAGCTTTTTGTGAGGGACTTTCCTCCTTGTTCCTACAGATAGACCAGTTTTATAGACCATACATCAAAAACTGCAAGAGCCAAGTGGCAAAGGAGCCCAGCAAAGTACTCAGTGGGTGTTCACTCTTTCCATTCCTTTTATTTTTTATTAAACTAACAATTTGAACCTTGTAGGGCCCTTATTTATGACTCCTTTAGTGTGTTTTTTTACTTATAAAACTAGGGCTCTTTCCTATGTTTAACAGGGAACAGCAAGAGGTGACTTGAGGTATTAATTAAGGGAGAATCGAGAAGTGTCTGTTACCTGTCTTACCATGAATTGCCTATTAGAAAATTTTGGCAAGCTCCAACACTACACAAAATATAGAATATCCTTTCAATGGATTTGGAGCTTTGGAGGAAGAAACATTTATAAGCAACCTCAGAATTTTCCATGGCTCTAGATTTTCCATCAGTGGAGTTCCTGATTAGCACAAAGGGTTAAGCGCTGGACTACTCAACAAAAGGCTGCCAGTTCGAACCCACCCAGAGGCACCTTGGAAGAAAGGTTTAGCAATCTGCACCCAAAAGGTCACAGCCTTAAAAGCTCTATGGAGTGCAATTACACTTTGCCATGTGTCAAAATTGACTTGACGGCATAAATGATCATTACTGCCCCTTTTGGTTCCACAATGTTGAAATCCTCTTTACCAAAACTGTCAGGCTGCTCCCGGTAACATTAGGTTCACTTTAAAATCCCACCTCATGCACTTTCTGAGTACCTTAAAATGCTAGGATTGTGCACTGACTTCATACATGCCACTAGATGTCATTCACTAAAGCAAAAGGACATGAAGAGAAGTGGTCTAGTTCCTGACTTGCTCAGGTAGCCATGAACTTGCAAAAGATTGTTTTAGAATAAATTACTTAGGCTGCAGAATCTGTGTCCTGACCTTGTACTGAGACAAGCAGTATGAGGACAATGCCATCATGGTCATGGGATGTTGCCTTCTTACTGACGGGTCAGATGAAATACAGGTAATACTGGTGAGGGAAGTTAACAGGCAAAGGAAGAAAGTATAGCAATGAGTAGACGAACGCTGGCTTTTTTCTCACTGAGAGCGTGTATCAAGTATAAAATAAACCAAGTCCCTAGTGAGCACTGTTGTCAGTGTGGAATCACTAACAGTCTCAGTGCTCTTGTTTAGTTTAGATAGAAATGGTGTTTGCAGCTGGAGAATGAAGTGAATTAAATCATTAGGGCTCAGCTGTGGTTAAGAAGGCAGAAGAAAGAAGGGACTGTGGAGAGGCCAGTACTGGGGTTCAGGCTGTGAAAGCATTTGTGTCTCCAGCCAGGGTAGGTTCCAGAGCCACCGAGCTCAGTTGTGATTTTATCCTCTCCTTACTCTCATGGGTTATAGAATTGTGCCTGGAGCTCTTGACTACATGCCAGGGTTGGAACTGTGATCCCTCCAGCCAACACATTTAAAACTAGGAACACGTAGTCCAGTTTGGCTGAGGTAGTGCTTCTTGTTAGTTGCCATGAAGTTGCCGCCAACTTATGATAACCTTACATAACAGAATGAAACGTTGCCTGGTCCTGTGCCATCTTCATGATCACTGGCATGTTTGAGTCCATGGTTGTAGGTATTGTGTAATGCCTTCCAACCTAGGGGCTCACCTCCTAACACTATATCGGCCAGTACCCTGTAGTGATCCATAGAGATTTCATTGGCTAATTTTCAGAAGGAGATTTTTAGGCCTTTGTTTCTAGTCTGTTTTAGTCTGGAAGCTTCACTGAAACCTGTCCTCCCTGATTGACCCTGCTTGTATTTGAAATACCAGTGGCATAGCTTCCAGCATCACAGTCATACACAAGCTACCACAGTACAACAAACTGACAGATGGGTACAAGCAGCACTTACTCTGTAAATCCAGGTATGCTTGCCTTGGTGAATAAAATTTGGTTTTGTTTGGACTGTTGCTTCTTTGCTACATGGGCTTCCGGAGGCACAGGCCACCAGTGCATGGGCAATAGGGGTTGCTGCTTCTGCCCACACAGGAAGTATGGCTGTTTAATATACGCTGAGCATGCTGTCCTGGTAGGAAGGTCTCATCTCTCCAAGTTTTTTGGCAGCAATGGGGGATGAAATAGGTTCCATTCCCCAGCTGTTTGCTGTAATTAAGATCTGAGTATTAGGTATTTAGGATTGAAGGGACTTCCAACCCATCAGTACAACTAAGCATTCATTTACTTCACTCACTGCAGTTACTTTTATAAAATGTAAGATGACTAGCCTCGCACCCTGGGTATTCTTCACCAATGGGGAAGGGCTGAAGGGACGAAGAGACCTGGCACAGGCACTAGCTGTGTGAATCACTTAGCCCCTCTGGATTCAATTTTCTCATCTTTAAAATGAGGGGATTGGATTACATGATTCCTGATCCACCACCCATCTGTCAGTTTGTCATACCTTAGTGGTTTGCCTGTTGCTGTGATGCTGGAAGGTATGCCCCCAGTATTTCAAATGCTAGTGGGGTTACCCATGGTGGACAGGTATCAGCAGAGTTTCCAGACTAAGACAGACTAGGGAGAAAGGCCTGACCATCTACTTGCAAAAATTTGCCAATGAAAACCTTACGGATCTCAATAGAACATTGTCCATGCTTTGGACACATCATTAGGAATGATCCATTGCTAGAAGAAAGCATTGTGTTTGGTGAAGTAGAGGCCCAACGAGGGCAAGGAAGACCCTTGGTAAGGGGGATTGGCACAATAACCTCAGTGATGAACTCTCACATGCCAGCAGTTGTGAGGATGACACAGGACCAGGCAGCGTTTCATTCTGTTGTACTTAAGGTCGGCATGAGTTGGAGTTGACCCAATGGCGGCTAACAACAACACCTTCTTACACATCCAGTGGGCCATCTCAGTCCTATGCAGCAACATGCGTGGACAAATTTGGCATTCTGTGGGGTCTACTTCTGGATGTTGTTGCCATAAAAAGTCCAGCTCAACTCAATTTCATTCCTTTCCAGAGATTTCCTCACAGGTGACCTGGTTGGTTCCTGGTTCAACTGAATTCCTTTCTAGGGTTTCTGTGCTGATCATAAGCCAACTAGCGCACCAGTTTCTGTAATCAGACTTTCACGTGACCTGGGAGACCTAGGAATGTGTTAGTTTTTAAGATCCATGTCCAAGTGCTGAAGCCCCTTAAATCTCCCCTGGATAATTTCATCTATTATATAGATCCTTTCAGAACTATCCCTAATGTTGTACAGTGTAACCTGTGAGAGCTGGAATTCAATGGGACTGCTTTGTGTTTCTGGATCTTGCAAGTTTTCCACCTTTGACAGGATGCAGTCTTATCACTTTTCGATCACTCTCTATTAGTGGAAAATATTTGAGTTTTCCCTCTCTGACAGGTGGCAGCCTTGCACAGGTTCTGGTTTTCACAGGTTTTACTATATTGGTAATTACGGCTTCATTTCACCACGTAATTTTCAAATTAGAGCTCATTTGTTTTATTTTCCATTTCAGATTAAGACGTCAGTTATTTGGGCAACCCCAAACGTTTCCTTCTCAATCCCATTATGGGTAATAATATTAGCAATACTTCTTGGATTATTGGTTCTGGCCATTTTAACCTTAGCTTTATGGAAGGTAAGTTTATTTACTTTTCTTTCTTTTTGAGTGGAGACACTGCAGAGGGGATTTAGAAAACTATTGGTTGAGGTTTTGAAAGGCAATGCTAGAGGCATGATTTGGGGACTTTTAACAGTCTGACGGACATAAAGGGGAAACTGTGTCTTGTTTGCTTTGGCAAATGTAATGTGCTTATATAGCTGACATTTAAGAAGACCGTGGGTGTTTAATGTTGCTTTCATCTTGAGATTTCTTGTAAATAAATGTAGAGAGAGTTAGACATTGTTAACTAAGACCTGTGATCTTCTTTCCAATTTGCTTAGAGTGGTAATGTTATTATGAAGACTTCTTTTTCTCGTTTAATTACCCAAGGTCTTAAGCTTTTTATTGACATGGTCCTGTCCTCAACCCTTGGGATTTTTCTTTATAAGGACTACAAAGTTGCAATTAATAAAGAAAAATTTTGACTTTGTTTACTTGAATTATCAATTAGGCCAAATGGTTCACGCATCTTATAATATTCCTGGACTTGATTTTTAATCTTGCCAATTAGTCTGACTCCATTAGGAAGCCTTAACTTACTCTTTGATGTGTTTTATTGAGGTTTATTCTAGAAACCTAGGATAAGAATTAATTTCTGGCCCAACATCCCCTGTGGCTGCCAAGTTTCACTGAGTTTTCCATTCCAAACTGGAAACAATGTCACAATTACATGTCTATACCAGAATTAACCCAGTGGCATTTTAGCTAGCCACTATTGTTGCAGTTCTCTAAAAACAATGTGTTTTATTTTTAAACAACACACAACATGCTTAACAGACCTATAAACTTAGAAAACCTCACCTGTATGAGCTAAATAATGGCTTTCCTAACCATTATCAGCTATGTGGTGCTGCCCTGAGCCCAAGGTAGCTATTTTGCACCTTTATAAATGTATTTTTGTGTTATTCTATTATTTATAGTAAGTGTATTTCCAAAGATTAAATGATACAATGATATGTGCTAGTTGAAAGAATGTTCTACTAACCCTAGGAGACAAAGACAAACCCAGTGAATTGGGCTTCTAACCTATAATCAACAACAAAACAATTAAGAATTAGGGTTTCTGGTTTCTAGGAAAAGTTATATTCTCTTGGATAAAATACGAATTTGAAATTAAAGAGAATGAAAATTCTAAAATTGCCTATTCTCTAAATTTCTGATCAATCTGGCAAATCACAAAGATTCCTGTGCCTGTCTGGGTCTAGGATCAAAATAAAAGCAACAAATCTAATTATTCTCTACATATTACATGTCCCACCAAATGCAGAGGGATACGCAACCATCTCCCACTTCCTGTAATCTAGCCCAAGATCGCCCATAGTACACTTCAGGAGGAAATTTCCCTTTCCTTTTTTTTTTTTTTTCTTCTTTAATGAGCTGTTAGTGTGGCTGCTAGCTCCAGAAAACATGTAGGAAAGCATAAAAGGACACCTTGGGACACACTGCTGTAATCCCAAGAAAATATCCAAGGGCCATCAATGGTCTGTATAAAAGAGATTCTACCACCACATGGCAGTAGGAAGGACAGAAAGACTCCACCACCTCCCTCTCCACCTTATGAAACTGCCATAAATTCCTCTCCACAGTAAAGGACACACTGCTTTCACCTCCAAATTTGGAGAATTGGGCGGGCTATGGAATCCTGATGGCTCAGTGGTTAAGAGCCTGAATCCAGCAACCACTCCTTGGAAACCCAATAGGGCAGCTCTACTCTGTGCTATAGGGTCACTGTGAGTTGGAATCAACTCATCGGCAGTGGGTTTGAGTTGAGTTAACCCCCAAAAAACCAAACCTGTTGCTGTTGAGTTGATTCTGACTCACAGCGACCCTATAGGTCAGAGTAGAACTGCCCCATAGAGTTTCCGAGGAGCACCTAGTGGATTTGAACTGCCAACCTTTTGGTTAGCAGCTATAGCACTTAACCACTATGCCACCAGGGTTCCCTTGAGTTGGGTTAGGCAGATTATATTCACAGAACTCCAAGTTCCTTATAAAATACAGAAAGTAAAAATTCGGAGTATTACCCGGCATTCTTAGACGAGGGGATTCACATGTCAAAGTTCCCATAAAATGACTTATTTTTATCACCCATTTTTCTTTTTCATAGTGTGGATTCTTTGATAGAGCAAGACCTCCGCAAGATGATACGACCGACAGAGAACAACTGACAAATGACAAAACCCCTGATGCATGAAAAGGGGAAACAAAGACCAAAAAAAATCAAACACTGGTCCAGTTCAAAGGAAAGAAAGGACACAGGGCTAAATAGAGGCTTTCCTGTACCTGCCAATGAGCTAGGAAATGGAAGCCCCCTGAAAAATATCACCTCATCTATGCAGTGCTTTGGTGAAGTTACCACGGGAGTCGAATGACCCTTTTGGGACGTGAAACACCCTCAACACTGTAGAAATGATTACCAATAGTGGAAGATTTCTTTTGCCTTAGTCGTTCTGTATTTGATAGACACTTTAAAATGTATATGGGAGCTTGGATGGCTTTCCAGGTAAATCCAACTTAAGTTGCAAAGATGAAATGTCTGAATTACTGTAGAATTTACGAGGTAGACTAGGACAGAACCTTCCAGCACTACTGTATCCAATGGAATATATGACACCTCCCTATGGAAAAGAAGCATTTCTTATGATATTATGGCTCAGGGAGAGAAGCAATATGTTGTTGGTACTGTGAAAGTACTTTGGAAACTACAAAGAATAATCTTGTAAGTGAGGACAGAAATTTATTTATTTATTTTCCATTTCTCCAGGTTGAGAATCTGGTCTTCCAGAAGACTTGGGAATTAAGATTGGTTAGCTAGTTTTCTGTTTTTGTTTTTTAATCACTCAATCTCCTTCTAAGATAACCATTTTTGTGCAGCTAAATCGCTTAAGGGAAGCTTCTTCAGAGTTTAGACAGTGCTAAGAAAAAGCAAACTGGTGTTAGGAGTCAGTTTCTCTTAAAACCTTGCCTTTCTCTACCCGAAATTACTTTGATTCACGCTATTCAGGAACTCACATCTGCTCAAGTTAGCTTAGAATGTTGAGTTTATATTTCCTTTTCTTTAAAAAAAAAAAAATTCTTTCCGTTGAATTAGCTAACAGTTCATGAATTCCAAGATACTCTTTATCCTGCCTGGTGTTTAAAAGTAATGTTAAAATTTCTAGAGTTCATTCATTTAAAAAGTAATTTAGCAATATTGGTAAATACATTATTTTTAATATCTGTAAGAATCAACACCAATATCTAGGTTTGGATTCAATACCTATTTTCTCTGTATGCCTCACATTTATAAATATGGAGAAAATATGTTGAACATAAATAAGGAAATATAGTTACACAGGTATGAGATTAACTTAGAAAATAGGAATTTAGAATTTTATCTAAAATTACTTATTTCAACCTTACTACTCATTTTTACTGGTAATTGTTATAGTACACAACTTTGGAGACTAATCTCTTCTTTAAGCTATTTTTCATCATCTTGAATTTAACCGTCACAAAAAAAATTGATTTTTAAAACTGTCATAAATAATCCATAATCCTGTGTAGTATTACCATATTTGAAGTAAAACCGACCAGCCAAATTCATATAGTCTGCACAGTTTTGTATCCTTTATATAATAATGAAAAATTACAATGAGGAAATGCTGAACAAATTTCTATGTGCAATATTGTATAGACCTATGTCTGAAGCATGTTTACACTGGCATTAATTATCTTTTTTTTTAAGATCTTGAATATTAAGTATGATAGAACAAACTGACCAGAATCCTGGAGTTTACAAAGCAGTTGGAAAAAAAATGTATTCTAATTTCAACACTCACACTTTATTTGAAAGAGGAGCCAAACTCACAGACACTAAATTTTAAGTCATGCTTTAACCTGGAGAGGAGCCATTTGGCTACAGCTGCAGAAATTCATTGGAAACCAAATGAAAGGCATATGGAAAAATACAGTGTTGCAGTTCAGATTGTTCCTGCCTGTGAATTAAATCCTGTCCTGGTAGCTGCTTCAAGCCTGTCAAGAACTAAAATCTGGCTCCCAGTTTTGGTGAAAGACTGTGGATGAGAATTCCAAGTGGCTCAAAGAGATTGAGGGTTCCACACCAGCCTCTGGGGGTCTAGGTATTAGTTCTGTCAGTAGAGCTGGTTTTACAGGTAGGTGGCCATCTCTGTAGTATAATTTGAGGGATGCCAGACAGATCTCTGCCCCCAAATAATGCCCTAACTCCTGTCATAAAAGTGCCTGAAATTTCACCAATAGAAATTAGCTCCTCGGGATTTCTAGTCATAAAAAAAAACAAACCAAACCCACTGCTGTCGAGTCGATTCCGACTCATAGAGACCCTATAGGACAGAGTAGAACTGACCCAAAGAGTTTCCAAGGAGCACCTGGTGGATTTGAACTGCTGACCTCTTAGTTAGCAGCCGTAGCACTTAACCACTACGCCACCAGGGTTTCCCTAGTCATAAAAGGCCCCTGCAAAAAAGGCACCCCTTGCCTTTGAAGCTAACATTCCTGAAGGAACTCGGAACTTTTAGGCGAGCTAAACACAAGGCCCTGTGGACACCTGGAGGAAACTATAGATTCCGGGAGGAAGATTTGGTCACAGAACGAACGGGAGCAAGACAGGAGGCAAACAGCCTTCCTCACGGTCTCCACTGGAGTGGTCCCTTCCTAGGAGGGGCTGCACCTTCAGCCTGCCCACAAGCACAGCTACCAAAGGGCATTTCACAGAGGGCCATCCTGCACACAGGGGCCTTCTTGGCCACTTTGGATGTGGAATCAAGTGAAGGAAGGGAGAAAACTGAAGTCAGGTGACCTTTCCAGTTGTATTTCTTGAGCAGCCCCATATTTCTTAAGAACATTCTGACAACGCACTGAGTGTATCTGTTTCTCGTTAGAGCATTGCCGTTTGCTTTAGCAATTCATGATGTGCTATTCTCGTCTTAGAGCCTATCTTTAAAACTCTCTTTTTAAATTCTTGCAGCTGGTTTTTAAGACATAGAAAAATGGGCAAATTTTGTTGTATAAATTTGGAGGCTTTTATAGAGGAAATAAACTGTATGTACTAGTCACCACTGAAAGTCCACTCTTAGAACTTAACACTTTTCCTTGTTTTATTTAAATACCGGTGTAGGTATCTGTGAAGATATTCATGTACCGATTTACTTTGTCACTAATACAATAAAAAAATTAAAGACATTATGACATGCTTTGGTTTATTTCTCATTGCAACATAAAACTTTCCCACAATGACCAGGCATCAAAGGTTCATGTCTTTATACCTTGATTCTTCACTATAAAAATATGCAACATTGGAAGAAATTTGAAGAAGCAAAAGTAAGACACTCCTTGGGATGATAAAAACGTTCTAAGTGTATATTGGAGTAATGGTTGCACAATTCCATGAATATAATAAAATCACTGAATTGTACACTTTAAATGGGTGATTTTTATGGTATGTGAATTATATGTCAATAAAGATGTTTTTAAAATTTTTTAAATCACTTCTATCATCTTTATACAACTGATTTCTCTATATTGCCTTTTTTTTAATGTCATGGTTATGTATTTTTGTATATGTGGTGAAAACATATACAACAAAAACTTCATCAAATCAGCAATTTCCACATGTACAATGCAGTGACATTAATTACATTCTCATGGTTGTGCAACCATTATCACTATCCTTGTCCAAATTATTCTACCACCATTAACATAAGCTCAATGCCCCCTGAGCAAAACTCCTCCTGGTAACCACTAATAACCCTTGGTTTTTATATATTTGCTTATATCATGTATGTGAACTCATATAGTATTTGTCCTTTTGCAACTGACTTATTTCACTCAGCATAATGTCTTCAAGGTTCACCCATGTTGTGGCATGCATCAGGACTTCATGTCTCTTAATGGCTCAGTAATATTCCGTTGTATGTATACACCAGATTTTGTTTATCCATTCATCTGATAATGGACGTTTCTGTTGTTTTCACTTTGGGCTACTGTGAAAAGTGCTGCAATGAACATTGGTGTATACTCTCTACACTGCCTTTTAATTTTTGCCTATATGTAAATCTTAGTTCCTTTATGAAGATTTCCCTTCTGTCTTTAGCAGACTTCAGTGCTCCTCCTGCCCTTCGGTAGCAATTTCCTGAATTACCATGGTATCTTTATGCAGATAACACACGTCTTCTACGTTTGTTTGCCAACCTCACCCTCCCCTCCACCACGAGGTATTTTCATAAGCACACTGTACTAATTTTTTTACAACAACATGTAAAAAAATTGGCATAGCTGCACTTACAAAAACACCTCACAGGGGAGATCACGGTTGGCAAACATGTGGAAGGCACTCATTATTTTCACAAAAATGAGTATCTTCCAGCCAGACTGACCCTCAGTGTGAGCAGGAACCATGTCTTTTCACCTTTGTGTCCCCTACCCCCAGCACAACACATAGTCAGTGCTTAACAAGATTTCTTGAATGAAGGAATATATATAAGTGCATAGGAATAATCATGGTGAACACATATATTTGTAATTTGCTTCCATTGCTAAGAACCGCAGTACACATATTTTTACATCCTCCTCTCTGTGGTGTTTAATACACTTATTATAATAGTTATCCCATGTTCTACTCAATTAGTGGACCATCATTTGCTTAATCTTCCCCTTCTTTTAGGGAATATTTGTTCATATTTAAGAATAACATTAAATTGAATACTTTCACACATAGATATCTCAGGGTTCTCTAGAGAAACAGAGCCAGTGATATATATACACAGAGAGAGAGAGATTAAGGAATTGGCTCACGCTATTGAAGGGGGTTGGCAAGTCCAAAATCTGTAGCTCAGGCGACAGGCTGGAGATTACTGAAGTCTTAAAAAAAAAAAACCAGTGCCGTTGAGTCGCTTCTGACTCTTAGCGACCCTATGTTTGAAAATTTGTAGGTCATGCAATGGGAAGAGTGAAGGAGTTCTGGCAAATATCTATTTATAGTCTGGATTCAAAATATATCCTGGGGAAAACCTGCTTTTTGCTCCTAAAGCCTTCAACTGATTGGATAAGGCCCACCCACATTGTGGAGAATAACATGCTTTACTCAAGGCCAACTGGTTTAATTACATGTAGCTACTTTAACAGAACCCAAATTCTTGTTTGACCAAACAGCTGGGCACCACACCCTACCCAAGGTGAGACATAAAATTAACTGTCACAACAGGGCTTCTTTTTGGTTATTTCAATGAATGAACTTTTCAAGATGAGTGGAATTGCTTGGTCAAAATATATAAACATTCTTGAAGCTCTTGATAACATGTTTCTTTAGAGTGCTAAATCAATTTTTTTAACCTAAATGTACCATTTCCTTCACAATTCTGTCAGTTTTTAAAAATATTTTGATGAGTAATTGTTTTCAAATATTTATTTTAATTTATATTTAATTATAATTCAACAGATTTAATGTACATATTTAATTTTGAGTTCTGACACTTATCAACCATTTAATATAGTTCAAATTATCAGTTATACCCCATAAGATATTTAAATACACTTCCATGGGCTGCCTTCCAGGAATCCCAATGAGAAGAATCTACTGCCTGAGTGCTTTCCCTGTAGCCTAGGACACACAGTAGGAGGAGTCCTTAATTTTAGATTGTATGTCTGTTCTATAGGGTCGCTATGAGTTGGAATCAACTCAACGGCACTGGGTTTGGTGTTTGGTTTTCAGTTTTTATGTCACTCACACTTCAAAACCTAGACCTATCTAAAAGCATAAGGACTCCTGGTGGCCAAACAGTTAAGTGCTTAGCTACTAACTGAAAAGGTTGGCAGTTCGAATCCACCCAGCAGCTCCACAGGAGAAAGACCTGGCAATCTGTTCCTGTAAAGATTACAACCATAGAAAACCCTATGGAGCAGTTCTACTCTGCCGCATGGGGTCACTATGGATCAAAATCAGTTCGAAGGCACCTAACAACAACAACCTAACAACGTGTGCCACTGTATTCCAGATGAACCAATGCAAAACCAAATCTAAGATTCAGTAATAATAGTGCTCGAAGATAGATGCAGTCATTTCCAGTACAGACCATACTGTGAAGGGCCAGATCTCCCTGAGGCACACACAAACAGATGGATTCTGAGCCAGCTAAGACGCTTCTGTCAGCTGCACTGGTTAAAGCCTGCACGTGGTCATAAGGAAGAAGTGAGGACTCGTACTATGCTTCGTGTAGTGGTAAAATGCTCTGTGGTTTGACATGTGCAGTGGGAGCTCAGTTTTCTCAAGGAATCCTTTTGATACCTTTGGTAAATGCTTTTGGTCACTTCCAGCTGTTTTATATACAAATGTCTAACTGTGTAAATAGGGGACAGTGGTGGTTCAGTGGTACAATTCTTGCCTTCCATGTGGGAAGCCTGGATTAGCTTCTGGCCAAGGCACCTGAAGTGCACAGCCACCACCCACCTGTCAGTGGAGGCTTTCATGTTGCTATGATGCTGAACCAGTTTCAGGGGAGCTTCGAGACTAAGAAGAAAGGCCTGGCAGTCTTCTGAAAATTAGCCAGTGAAAACCCTATGGATCACAGTGATCCAATCCTACTGTGCACGGGATCACCGTGAGTCGAATGCTGACTTCGTGGCAACTAACAACAACTACTTATGCATTTTCTAGACATTAAGTTGAAATTTGGGTGCCTACACTGAGCAAAACAAGATCACTCCTTGCAGAATTCTGTGATAAGGCTGAATTCCTTTACATGTTGCACACCTCCTTTGTGAAACCGACACCACACTCACGGGTTACCCGATAGACCAAAGTATTCTGGTGCCCAATGGAAGAGCTAAAACGTGAAAACCTTTGGTTGATATCCACGTATGTTAAGAAAACACCTCCCTAGGGTCTAATGTTCTTTCTCCCCAGTACAGCAAATTTTCTCCTTTAGAACTCTGATTATATTAAAATGTTGATTTCTTTAGCATGACAAGCTTAAAGCACTGAAACTTTAAATGGCTTTGGAAGTTGAGTAAAACCATAATCCCTCAGCGATGCTTATGTCGATGGTGAGTTCAGAATGACCAGCGTGCATAAGGTTCAACTCTGTTTGCCATTTTAAACTCTCCTCCACCACCCCCCACCCCAAAATACCATCTGCCCGACACTTTGCCTCTTGGGATTGTTTATGAACAAGTTCTCTTTTATTTATGATTGTTGGCCAAAATCCATATAGAAACATAGCATGATACTAGTGCCTCTTGACAATAAAAAGTCTTGAATTTAACTGCTATCAGCACCATGAGATGACCCAGTAGGAATGTTCTTACTATCTCATGTTGTTGCTTTTTTTGATTGTACATCGTCATCAGAAACAACTAAGTCATCAGCAAATGGCCCTGCTAGTCAACGTTTAGGTGGGGATTTAAAAACACGCACACAGTTAACAGTGGACTTTTCTGGTTTTAAAGTTTTAGACTTCAACTTCCATTCACTTATTGACTGTTATGGGTACCTGCATATTTAATAATTTTTATTTCTATAAGAAGCATTTACTTTTAAAAACTCCATGTTTCTCCTCTGTCATGGATTGAATCATGTTCCCCCAAAATATGTGTACCAACTTGGCTAGGCCATGATTCCCAGTACTGTGTGATTGTCCACCATTTTGTCATCTGATGTGATTTTCCTATGGAAACCCTGGTGGTGTAGTGGTTAAGTGCTACAGCAGTTCAAATCCACCAGGCGCTCCTTGGAAACTCTCTGGGGCAGTCCTACTCTGTCGTATACGGTCGCTATGAGTCGGAATCAACTTGACGGCACTGGGTTTGGTTTTTGGTTATAAATCCTACCTCTATGATGTTAACCGGGTAGGATAGGAGGCAGTTATGTTAATGAGGGAGGACTCAATCTACAAGATTGGATTGTGTCTTGAGCCAATCTCTTTTGATATATGAAAGACAAGAGCAAGCAGAGAGACATGGGGAACTCATACACCAAGAAAGCAGTGCCAGGAGCACAGTGTGTCCTTTGGACCCAGAGTTCCTGCACAGAGAAGCTACTACTCCAGGGGAAGATTGATGACAAGGACCTTCATCCAGAAGACTGAGAGAGAAAGCCTTCCCCTGGAGCTGACTCCCTGAATTTGGACTTCTAGCCTACTATAGACTATAAGGAAATAAATTTCTCTTTGTTAAAGCCGTCCATTTGTGGTATTTCTGGTATAGTAGCACTAGACAATTAAGACATCCTCCTAGAAAAGTACCTATCATATAGAACAATTTGATTCATGAACCCAGGATGTCAAATTATGTATGAATTAAGGGTGGGCTGAAGAGATTGAAGAGAAGACTGTGTATCAGTCTTTTGATTTCTACTTATCCAGGTAATGCTAGTGTCCCCAAGTGCTTAAGAGGTTTATAAATATTCATATGCTTTCCCCTTGCTTACTGCCTCCATCCCCCACATGTCTGTCAGCTTGTTATACTGTGGGGGCTTGCATGTTGCTGTGATGCTCAAGAATTGATTTGACACATTGAACACTAATGACTGAAGACCAGATGAGTTGCAAATGACATCAAGGACATCAGACATGAAGAAAGCAAGAGGTCATTAAAAAGACGGGAAAGAAAGAAAAGACCAAAATGGATGTCAGAAGAAACTCTGAAACTTGCTCTTGAACATCAAGCAGCTAAAGCAAAAGAAGAAATGGTGAAGTAAAAGAGCTAAACAGAAGATTTCAAAGGGCGGCTCAAAAAGACAAAACATTATAATGACATGTGCAAGACATGGAGATAGAAAACCAAAAAGAAAGAACACTCTTGGCATTTCTCAAGGTGAAAGAACTGAAGAAAAAATTCAAGGCTTGAGTTGCAATACTGAGGGATTCTACAGGGAAAATATTAAATGACACGGGAAGCATCAAAAGAAGATGGAAGGAACACATAGAGTCACTATACCAAAAAGAACTGGTCAATGTTCAACCATTTCAAGAGGTAACATATGATCAACAACTGATGGTACTGAAGGGAGAGGTCCAAGCTGCACTGAAGGCATTGACAAAAAACAAGGCTCCAGGAATTGACGGAATACCAATTGAGATGTTTCAACAAATGGATACAGTGCTGGAAGTGCTCACTCATCTATGCCAAGAAATGTGGAAGATAGCTACCTGGCCAACCAACTGGAAGAGATCCATATTTATGCCTATTCCAAAGACAGGTAATCCAACTGAATGCAGAAATTTTCAAACAATATCATTAATATTACACACAAGTAAAACTTTCCTGAGGATCATTCAAATCAGTGCAGCAGTACATTGACAGGAAACTGCCAGAAATGCAAGCCAGGTTCAGAAGAGGACGTGGAACTAGGGCTATCATTGCTGATGTCAGAAGCATCCTGGCTGAAAGCAGAGAATACTAGAAAGATATTTACCTGTGTTTTATGGGCTATTCGAAGGCATTGGACTGTGTGGATCATAACAAATTATGGATAACATTGTGAAGAATGGGAATTCCAGAACACTTAATTGTGCTCATGAGGAACCTGTACATAGATCAAAAGGCAGTCTTTCAAACAGGACAAGGGGATACTGCATGGTTTAAAGTCAGGAAAGGTGTGCATTGGTATTGTATCCTTTCCCCATACCTATTCAATCTGTATGCTGAGCAAATAATCCAAGAAGCTGGACTATATGAAGAAGAACAGGGCATCAGGATTGGACGAAGACTCACTAATAACCTGCGTTATGCAGATGACACAACCTTGCTTGCTGAAAGTGAAGAGGACTTGAAGCACTTACTGACGAAGATCAAAGGCCACAGCCTTCAGTAAGGATTACACCTCAACATAAAGAAAACAAAAATCCTCACAACTGGACCAATAAGCAACATCATGATAAACGGAAAAAAGATTGAGGTTGTCAAGGATTTCATTGTACTTGGTTCCACAATCAACACCCATGGAAGCAGCAGTCAAGAAATCGCTTTGCATTGGGCAGATCTGCTGCAAAAGACCTCCTTACAGTGTTAAAAAGCAAAAATGTCACTTTGAGGAAATAAGACTCACCTTTTAACCCAAGCCATAGCTCATAGTGACGCTATAGGACAGAGTAGAACTGCCCCATAGAGTTTCCAAGGAACCCAAGCCATGGTGTTTTTCCTCACCTCATATGCATGCGAAAGCTGAACGATGAATAAGGAAGATCAAAGAAGAATTGATGCCTTTGAATTGCAGTGTTGGCAAAGAATATTGAATATACCATGAGAATTGCTTTGTTATTGTTGTTAAGTGCCCTCAAGCCACCCTATGTACCACAGAACAAAACACTGCCCCTTCCTGCGCCATCCTTACAGTCTTTGTTATGCTTGAGCCCATTGTTGCAGCCACTGTGTCAGTCCATCTTGTTGAGGGTCTTCCTCTTTTCTGCTGACCCTGTACTTCACCAAGCATGATTTCCTTCTCCGGGGACTGGTCCCTCCGGACAACATGTCCAAAGTATGTAAGATGCAGTCTCCCTGTCCTTGCTTCTAGGGAACGTTCTGGTTGTACTTCTTCCAAGACAAATTTATTTGATCTTTTGGCAGTCCATGGTATACTCAATGTTCTTTGCCAACGCCACAATTCCAAGGCTGACCACAAGTATCTGAAGGACTGTTAGGAGCAAGAGGAAGTAGAAGTAGGAAGGAGTTGAGGATGGAATAATATAAGTAATAACAAATGCAATAATAATTAAAATGCATTGAGCACTCAGGTCCTCTGCTAAGTGCTTTACGTGCATTTTTCATTTAATCTTCACATTGTGAGGCGGGTACTAGGGTCATCCCTGTTTTACAGATGAATTGAGATCTAGGGAGAGTAAGGAGCTTGCCAGCTTACGCTAAGTACGTGGCAGAACTGAGCTTTGAATCTGGGTTTGCCTAACTCCAGAGGTCAGGGTCATACAACCTGCCATTATCACCAAATATTCAGAGTGCCAACTGTGCAACGATGGAAGGAACCATTTAAGAAAAAGGAGTTAAAATGGTTTTTCATGACCTCAATGATCCCTTCGAACGTCTCTCAGAATTAGAAAACAATAATAATAATAACGGCTAACTCTGTGAAAAGGAGCCCCGGTGGTACAACAGTTAAGCACTGTGCTGCTAACAGAAAGATTGGCAGTTCAAACCCACGCAGCACCTCCACAGGAGAAAGACCTGGCAGTCTGCTCTGGTAAAGTTTACAGCCTAGAAAACACTATGGGACAGTTCTACTCTGTTACATGGGGTTGCCATGAGTTGGAATCTACTCAACGGCACCTGACAACAACAAGAAGCCTGTGAAGGACTTCTAGGTACACAAGGACAAAGCTGAATCCTTCATTTAGTTGCCAAAAAGTCAGAAATAAATATTGGCATCCTTCAATACCTACAACATTAGAGATACGCTATTTTAGTTTTCAGGAGACAAGGATAGAGAAACTCATTCTTCAGGTCATTTGCCAAGATTAGCGCTGACTCCCAAAGCCACAGGGATTTCAGAGTTTGAGAAACAAGTATATGTTAAGTAGTCTTTATCACACCCATAAGGTACTAGTTAGAGGTCTAAATGGCTGAATAAACTTAGGTTGTCAAATCAAAAAATCCAGACTTTTGCTGCTTCATTTTAGGTAACTGCAAAATCATATAATGCCTTGCTAAAGCCTCAAAAAATTGCCTTCTAATGATCTTATTGCTTAGGAGGCTAATCTGATACTTTGTTTTCCTCTTTGGAAAACCAGAAGTAATGAAGGATTAACCCTGATAAATAGAATTGCAGCTTAACCCTCTACTAAGAGGTCCGCTAACTGCATCAACATCAAACTCTGCATGTATGTAATCCAGGTTACGTGATGTTGAAATACTATGCTTTTTTAATAATGGTGCTGTATAATTAGAAGAATGAATGTCTCCTAACTCCACTGTTGGACAGAGAGGTGAGGAAGACAATGGTCCTGTTTTGGCTTGAACTCTGGGTAAAAGAAAGATACTGACATTACCCTGACTGATGTTGTGATATGAGGCCATTGCGGGACAGGCAACCTTCCGAGTCTGATGGGCAGGAAGAAAAGGCAAATCATAAAATATTTTTCTTTATGTGTTTGGACCACACTGTCTTCAAGAATTTTTCTGTAGGAGTTGGGAGGAGTGTGTGTGAGGTATGAGTGTGTGTGTGTGTGTGTGTGTGTGAGTGAATATGTGTGTGTAAAGAGAAGGGTCTGTAATGCACACTGGTGAGGTAACCTCAAAGGAAGCTGCATGTGAAGAAGCAAAAGGTGCCGTGAATAAAAAGACCAGACTTGATGGCCTGACTGAGACTGGAAGAACCCCAGAAGACATGGCCACTGGACTCTCTGTTAACCCAGCACTAAAACCATCCCCAAGGCCAACTCTTCAGAAAAGATTAGACTGGACTATAAAACATGAAATAATACTCTTGAAGAGTGTGCTTCTTAGTTCAAGCAGATACACGAGACTAAATGGGCAGCCCTTGTCTGGAGGCAGGGTGAGAAGGCAGAAAGGGACGGGAGCTGGTTGAATGGACGCTGGAAACCCGGGGTGGAAAGGGGAGTGGGCTGTCACACTGTAGGGATTGCAACTAGGGTCACATAACAATGTGTGTATAAATTTTTATATGAGAAATTAACTTGAGCTGTGAACTTTCACCTCAAGCACAATTTAAAAAAAAAGAGTGCTGTGAAGCATCCTGAAAAACATTCTTCTAGCCTAGGTGACCCTGACGCGGAGAAATGTACTGCTTGGAAGGGGGACAGACACTGTGGGGGGGTCTGGTGACTGGAAAGGGAAATATCCCAAGAGGCCAACTGAGATTGGCAGCCTGGAGATTAGAAAAAGGAATCTTTATACAGTGACAAAACTGAGAACAGGGGAGAAAGGAAAAGGAAGGGGGATACTTATACAGATCTTCCTTCCATGGATGCTCTTCCCATGGACAATGGGAAAGGCATATTTAGTGAGAGGTTCATAACTTTTTCCCTGCTACATTGTAACTCCCTTCAGCCATTGAATTTCAGAGAATTTTGTATGACCTTGGATGGTACACTGTATTAATGGCCCCAATTCTTCTTCACTCTCCCCTGTATCTATGTCCTTTGCCACTTGACTTTGCTATTGATCCCATCGAAAGGCCACCTATCCTCCCTGACCCCTTGATTCTGAGTTCAGCCATGTGACATGTTTTGGCCAATGGAATGTTAGCAGAAGGGAAGCTATCAGAGGCTTGAAAAAATACACACGCACTAAAGCTTGTTCTACCTCATTTTTACCACCACCATTAGGACAAGTTAGGGCTATTCTCCATGTCTCAGTAGGAGGATAAGAGACACATGGAGCAGAATCACCCCCAGCCAAGTCCAGTGTGGAGTAAGTGACCTCCCGCCAACCTGTAGACTACTAAGAAATAAGTGTTGCTTCAAGCCACTGAGTTTTAGGGTGGTTTGTCACACAGCAGTTGCTAACACCTTGTTTGTGTTAGTGCTATTACGATAACTAGCATTTACTGAGTACTTACTATGTTCCAGAAATGTTCTAAGTTCTTTTAACACATTGTTGTTGTTAGTTCTCATCAAGTCAGTTCTGACTCCTGGTGACCACTCATGTGGAGAGTAGAACTACTTCACAGGGTTTTCAAGGTGGTGACTTTTCAGAAGCAGATGGCCATCTCTGTCTTCTGAGGTGCATTGGGTGGGTTTGAACTGCCAATCTTTTGGCTAGTAGTCCAGTGCTTAGTCATTTGCGCCACCCAGAGACTCCTTTAGTCATAATAACTTATTTAATTCTCATGGTTAAATTTATGAGGTAGATACTTTTTTTAGTCCCATTTTATAGTTGAAGAAACTTGGGCACAACATATAAGTAGCTTGGCTGAGACAGAAGACTAGGGTTTTGAATACAGAGTCCACTCTCAACCACTATGTTATGCAGTCTTTCTGCAAGCCATACAGGGAGGTGTGGCATGCCCTGAAATCATACCTCCACTATAGTTTGTGTGGGGGGAGCAGCATCCCCTTGAGGGGACTGTATCCAGGAGTTCCCAGTGGTAGGAGGGGCTCATGGTGGCCTGGGAGCAGGGAAGACACCCCTCTCCCCCATTTCCATCCTACCATATACAGGGTGCTGTGGATTGAATTCTGCCCCCGAAATATATGTATTGAATTCTTGGCCCTTGTAGCTGTGATTGTGTTTGAAACTAGGATTTTTCCTCTGTGATCAGGTAATACTAGTGTACAGTGGATCCTAGATGTAGTAGTCACTTCTGAGTTATATAAAAAAAAAAAAAAAAACAGAATAGACAAAGAGACACACACATGGCAGCAGACAAATGCCGTGTGAGGATATCCTACAAGCCAAGGAACTCATGGGGCTACAGACAAGGAAGGAATTGACACCGCCGACACCCTGGTTTAGACTTTCTACCTCCAGAGCCGTGAGAAAATAAATTTCTGTTCTTTAAAGCCAACCACTTGTGGTATTTGTGTTATAGAAGCAGCAGGTAAGTCAGACACAGGGTCTTGAGATAATCATGAAATCGCCTTCCTTTAGCTTTCCCAGTATACAATAGAGAAGCATTCCCCTGCAGGAAAGGGAAAAATAAATACCTCCTGGCTTATATATGTCATGATTTAAGTGTAATGGAATATATGTACACATATATATGTGTGTGTGTGCACTGAACATTTTAAAAACTTGTGTGGGCAAGTGTATAGATATGTATGGATATGACCATAAATAAGGTGACTGACGTGTTTTTCACAATCCTTCACATTCTTTGAAGTGTTGTCACCATCAAAAGAGCCTCCTTTCGGGACAATTACTATAAGAGGATTACTATAAGGGCCAGGAATTGTTAAAACTTCTCCTTTGGGACCCTCTTCAGAACCTTCTCCAGTGACGTGAACATATGTGTTTGTAGTATGTGCCCCAGACAGACGCACAGAATTTTGTGTTTGTTTTTACCTCTATCAGCTAAATTCATGCACATGCTGATTAATTAAAATTATGTTCTCTCCATCTCTGCCCTAAGGTAGAATGCAAACATCCAGCTATTTAGATTGTACCCACAAGTGGTTTTCAATGTAAAATTAGAGTCCATTTTGTGCTTGGTGATTTGTAATTCAGAAGTTTTAAGAAGTAAAATCTAATTCATTCCTGTATCGGGGTGACCACAGGATTTTTCCGGAGACATACCCTGAATGCAATCTTTTAAGCCTTGCTCTCTCTTGGTGGTCACAACCCTGAGGCACCCTTAGGCACACCGAGGCAGAGAAAAGGACTCCACTGTAAAGTCGTTTCCTCCCTCAGCCTATGTTGAACCAGGGCCTGAGGTTTTTGTGTCACTTTGGGTTTCCGCTTCCTCATATTCAATCAGTCACGTCCAGTTAAGGTGTCTGTTTCTTCAGGTCACCCTGTTATCACCAGTTGAATGAGCCCACACATAAATTATTGCCTTAGCGTCGTAACTACTGCCTCTGTCTGTTCATCCTTAGTACTATCATCCTTGAGAGTGTTTCTAGCTGCTGTCGAGTAGGCTCCAACTCATGACAACCTTACGTATAACACAGGGGCAGATTAACCAGTAAGCAAGGTACACACAGGCTTATGGTAAACAAGGCGTGCACTGGCTTAATTGTGTTGACTTACCAAGTAAACAATTTCACATGGGTCTCATCACATGACAGAAAGAAATGCTGCCTGGTCCTGCACCATCTTCAGGATCGTTGGTATGTTTGCATCCAGTAGGAGAATAGTCTGTTCTGGTCCACAGGGCTTTCATTAGCTGATTTTCAGAAGTAGATTGCCAGGCCTTTCCTCCTCATCTGTCCTAGTCTGGAAGCTCCACTGAAACCTGCCCACACTGGATGACCCTGCTTGTATATTTGAATTTCAGTGGCATAGCTTTCATCATCATAGCAACACACAATCAACCATAGTACGACAAATTGACAGAGGGTGATGTGAGAGAGTAGTTACAATCAAATTGTTCTTTTTACTTAGGAACCAAGATTTTCCTTTGATATGAGCTCTCAAATAAAAAAAAAAAAAAAAATCTTGTCCTTTGATCTAACTCTGTTAAGTACTCTTTTTTCCTGAAAATACCATTACCTTATGTACATATCCAAGGGGCAGGAGAAAAAGCACACTTTTCCAAGTAATTATTATTCAAGTTGCAAATCAGTGTCTCCTGCTTTTTGAGTTCACATGAGGAAAAAAAAAAAAGTCCTTTAGTTGTGTTTTACTCAAGACAAAAATTATAAAGAGGGAGAAGGAGTGAAGGGTTACATCTGGAGAGAGTTAAGTTCTGTGGCTAGAGAAGCAGCTGGAACGAGTATGTTATGGCAGCTTCCTGCGTGCAGCCATTTTGTTTGAGCTTGAAAATGCGTGGGCTTTCAAATGGTGTGGGTTTTACTTGGAAAGAAAGAATACAACATGTTTTCAGATAGGAAGTTTAGTAGTTTATTCATGCTTGTGAACCACTTTCTGCCCTAAATTTGCTGGCCAGGAAGATGCTGTTAACTAAAATTGGGACACGGTAGGGAAACTTTAGATCTTACACAGCACTTAATTATTGGGCACTATTAGAGCTTTTTGGTAAAATTTTGTGGAGTTCCTGTTTTAAATGTTGGAAAACTTAAGGTCTTTATATTATCTGTTCCTCTTTGATGACTTTGATTCCTACCACACCCTTGTTTACTTCAGGACAAGCAGCCTCATAATCCAGGCTGAAGTAACCATGGTTCCCCAAGCCCTCAGTGCCTTTGTTGAAATTGTCTGAGGATTTGTCATCCTTTTGCTCCCTCTCTTGTTTGTCCACCTGCATCATACAAATAATTACAAATTCTGACACATAAAATAGTGTTGAAACGGAAAAGTTGCCATTCGAATAGAAAATAGTATTTTATCTATGCAAAAGCATGACCTAGTCTGCAAATTGCTGTCCCCAGTTACTTCAAGGAAAAAAAAAAACAAAAGTCAAAATGTTTTAAGCCTTTCTTTAGGGCGCTATGCGTCAGAATTGACTCTACGGTAATGGTTTTTGTTGTCTTTGTTTTGTCTTGTTTGGGTTTTTAGATTCGATAAAAGAGAAACTTTTACAGAAGCTCTTTTATTCACAAATAATTGAGGTTCCAAGAGGCTGTTCATAAACTGATTTGTTAATAAGTTCCAAGGCAAGGACTCCTGAGGCATTTTCTCCAAAAGTGAGAGCGAATAGGCTCTTCGCATCTTGAAAGCTGGGCATAAACTCCCGCTTGCTGATAAATGCTCTCTCAGGAATCATTCCATGTCTTTCCTTCACAACATAACCTCTCAGAGGAATTGTCCACAGCTGCAGTCTCCACTTCCCACCCGTCCCCTGGTCTCCTTGAGGCCAAATCCAATGACTGACTCTTGTTTTTCCTCTTCAACTCAGTTACCATTCAGTCCTTTTTGAAATATTCTCTTCACTTGGATTTTATGTCACCGTATTCGCTTGATTTTTCTTCTCTCTGACTACTTCTCCCTGGACTCTTTGCCTTCTCCTTCTCCATTACTCAATTTCTAAATATTGGAGTTTTGCAGTGCTGGGGCCCTCTAATATTACATATTGGTGCTTTCTGGATTACCTCATCTGGTCCCATGAATTTAGATACTGTCTCTATGATAATAATTCTTTACCTTCAGCCCTGCTCTGCAGGCTCATCCATCCAACTACCTAATCAACATCTCCACTTGGACCCCAAGTGGGAATCTCAAGTGTCATGTATTTAAAGTATACTGTGAAATTATCATGCTCATTTTATGTTTATTTATTTATTGTCTATTTCCCCCTAACTGAAACACCAAGAACTATGTCTGTTTTTGTCATCAGTGTATCCTCAACATGTAGATCACACACACTAGGGGCGCCATGTAGAGGTTAAGTGCTACGGCTGCTAACCAAAGGGTCAGCAGTTTGAATCCACCAGGCACTACTTACAAACTCAATGGGGCAGTTCTACTCTGTCCTATAGGGTCGCTAGGAGTTAGAATCAGCTTGACAGCAATGGATTAATGGGTTATGGGCACCATGAGTTGGAAACAACATCAACTAACAACAACAAAAACAGGGGCTCAACAAATAATTGTTAAATTAACAAATCAATCTTTTTGTACCAAAAAAAAAAAAAAAAGAACAGAGAACTGCTTTATCAATATTGAAAATGGTTGATGCAAATGAACCTCTTCATTGATGACATCCACAAATGTCATAGCACACCCTTTCATAGCTACAACATTCATACTCCTGCCACCTCACCACTCAAAAAGAAATTGAGCCCATCCCTGCCTTGCCACAGAACTTTTATCAGCAGGACTTTTTACCGTGTTTAATCTCGAAGTTCTCCCACAAATGGTTAGCCTTCTTTTAAATGAGTATTAGGTTGATAAGCAATGCTCAAAATACCCAATACTCAAAAGTTTTTCTATTTTGTGAATCACTTTTCTTCTTTTCTGGATAATTTTGTAGATGGCATGAACTTTTCACATGTTGCAGGATTCAGTCTTCCTCTTTCCAAATCATAAAAAAAAAAATCATACTTGCTCCCAAATAATCCACTATGTATCTGCAGCACCTGTCACTCTCTCACCACTTTCTTGTATGTGTGTGGGGGGTTTCCCTCTAATTGTCTTTCATCATAACTATATGCCTTTCCTACTAGTGCTTTCCATAGTGGCACTCAATAATGTCCCCCAAATCAAGCACAGGCCCAATAAACACAGGGACTACTAATCAAAGTGAGTCTGATGCCATCTGTTGATGCAGAGGTGACTCGATGTATTCTAGAGGGGCAACCTGTGGCCTGGGAGCCACCATGCAGCCCACGGACTTGACTTATGTTGTTTGTTTGGGTTTACTTGGCCTATGAAGTTTGTTGTTTTTTTTTTTTGTTTCATTTTGTTTTAACTTGACTCCTATAGGCAAAACTTTAGAGACTGCACACAAAAATTCAGAAGTCTGGACATTATTGAAAAATTATAAGATTGGCAACTGGGCCAACATCCTGCAGAGCAAAAAGCTCTGAGTGGCAGATTCCCTTCAGACAGATGTGAGCTGTCCAGTTGACCACAGTTCCCACCCAGCCCACTTCACTCATTACCTATCTAGCCCTGGGAGACGCTTGAATTGGGCAGTCCCACCACGTGAAAGGAGCCAAAGCTTCCATTTAAGGGTTAGAAGGGGTAGTAGGGGGGAAGGGAAGGTAGCCTTAGCTTCCACTCAATCAGAAAGAAAGCTTTGTTCTTTGATGTTGAATAACCCAGTGACAAACTTGGCTCAACTACTGTCTTAATTATCTAGTGCTGCTGTAACAGAAATACCACAAGTGGATGGCTTTAACAAAAAGGAATTTATTTTCTCACAGTTTAGGAGGTTATTAGGGGAAGACTTTCTCTCTCTGTCGGCTCTGGGGGAAGGTCCTTGTCCCTTTAGCTTGTTTCCTGGTACTTTGGAGATCTCTGTGTGGCTTGGCTTCAATCTTCCCCCATCTCTGCTTCTGGCTTGTGTTTAATTTCTTTTTTTATCTCAAAAGAGATTGACTTAAGATATACCTTACACTAACCCTGTCTCATTAACATAACAAAGACAACCCATTCCCAAATAAGATTATAACCACAGGCATAGAGATTAGGATTTACAACATACATTTTTGGGGGGCACATAACAACTGCTAAAACCATGATATGTATAAAATCAAGTCGATGAGTTTTTAAGAAATAGATTGTTTAAATATTTGTAAACCAAGAGAAAGCAAAATGTAATTATTTATTAAGGACAAAATCCCTTAAAAAATATGTATTGCTTTTTTAAAATGACCTCCTGGTAATATTTAAAACTTTTAATAGCTAATAATTTCAAATGATGAAGAGTTTCATTATACTAAGGAATAGTGTAATATGGAACACGCAGAGAGAGGAAGGTTTGTGACACCAGAATGCCATTATGGGATCCTGTCGTCCTGATATAATCTTGATTTTAACAGTCAGGTAGGTTCAGGAGACCGCATGTCTACATAGAACTATTATTGGTGGGGGTATGAGGGTGGTGGAGATGCTGCAACTCAGATGTTTATAAAGATGAAAAAGCAACTGATTGACAATGGCTGGACATACCTCTTTAAAAAAAAAAAACCCACTGCCATTGAGTCAATTCTAACTCATAGCAACCCCGTAGGACAGAGTAGAACTGCCCCCATAGCGTTTCCAAGGCTGTATATCCTTATGGAAGCAGACTGCCACATCATTCTCCCGCAGGTCAGCTGATGGGTTCAAACCACCAGCCTTTTGGTTAGCAGCCAAGCACTTTAACCAGTGTGCCACCAAGGCTCCCACATATAGTCTAGGATGAGAATATATGCGGTATATAGCACTTGCAGATGTAAGTGAACATAGAGCTGGTTCTATCACTTTCCTATGCCTCCTCACCAAAAACCTGGTGACAGATTTTAACCACTGTGGCTAGGATGTATCATTTGCAAGAAAAAGAAAATCTGATTTAAACTGGCTTAAGCAAAAAGGGAATTTATTTACTCGTGGAGCAAAAAAAAGTCAAAAGCAGCTTGATCACAGAACCCATCTGTCTTCCCTTCTCTTGGTTCTGAGCTTCTCAATGTTGCCGTCACTTTTAGACTCTCCATGGTGGTGAGATGGCTCCCAGCATCTTTAGAGTTTAAGCCTATATGCCTCTCTCCCAATATCTCAGAAGAAGTGTTTCTACTTCTAATTGACTTGGATCTGCCCACAACTTAACTAATATCTGTGACCAAGGAAATGCAATGATCCAGTTGACCAGGTCTGAGTCACACATTCAACTCTGATACGAAGGAGAAATCGACTTTATCCAAAGCACATGGACTGAGTGAAGGTTGAGAAAGGAGGCTCCCCAAGAAGATTCAGGGTACTTGGAGCAGGAGACAGGTGAAAATCAACTGATTTGTAATACATACAGGCATGGTTCTGATCCAGACTGAAGTTACTTCTGTAATTTTGGAACTACCTGCTCAGATTTTCTTCATTCTTCGGCGTCCTTTGTGCTAGCCCTTGCTGACGCCTTCATTCGGTCTTTCATGCATTCAATTAATAAATAGGCCCTGAGTACCTAGGCCAAGCACCTTTCAGACACTGGACATTCCATGGTAAATAAAGCATTCCCTTCCTTCAGGGACCTTAGAGTCTGATGGAGGAACAGACCATCAATATGCTAGCCATTAAATAGTCTCCAAACACTTGTTATCTATGTGTAAGGAAGGCTTTATTTACTTTTCTCCAACTTGGTTGGCAAAATACTGACTGTGCCTTTGAGATCCTACTTCTCTATGTTTTCCTAACCTGAAGTCTGTACGCACATTCCCTGTAGGTGCTCAGGACACTGAGGAGAGGAGATGGCCCTTGCTAAAACATAGTGGATAGGAGAGGGCACTTTTGTATAGAATCCCAGTTCTGAAACAGAGTTGCCATGACTCTCCATATATATAACATGTTTAAACTATGACAGTACCCCCTTCAGAACAACAGTTCACAGATATTTACACTTGAATCACTTCACGTCTAACATCATGGTGGTTAAATTAGTAGGAAGTATAAAACTACTCAGAGTCCCTAGGTGATGCCAGCAATTAATGCCCTCAGCTGCTAACCAAAAGGTTGGAGGTTTGAGCCCACACAGAAGCGCTTTGGAATCAACTGGACGGCAACTGGTGGTATAAAAACTACTCAGAACAAATTAGAGGTGAGAATGGGGGCCTTTTCCATCAGTCTCTTGAGTGAAAGATAAAAAGGAGATAATCACAGTTGTATAGGATAGATTCCCACACTATAAATTCTATCTGTCTATAATTGACATACCAATACATAAGGAGCTTTTGAGTTTTTAATTCAACCCTTCTACTGTATCCATCTCTATGCCTCATGTACTTATTTATAGGAAATGGATAAAAACGTGCCAATCCTTTACACAGCTGCAATGAGGTTGTTTTGAAAGAATTTTAAAGCAGGGGACAAATCTTAGTACACAGGTCAAAGGGTTTTGTACACAATCACTAAAAATGCTTTCAATGCTTCTTCAGCTCAAGCCATATTAGTATCTATTTTACTCTTGTTAGCTCGCAAGAATCACTGGTCCCTGAAAAACATGACCTTGAAAAAATCATTTTAATTCTGTGTTGACAGCAGCCCTATCTACTCCCTACTTCTTCAGTTCTCTTTCCCCCCCCAAGAGAAATAACACAAATACTCACTCTGGAAGACAGTTTTATCCAGCAAGGCATGACCGCAAACTTTAAATCTCAACTGAGCGCTGCATCTTGCTGAGATAATTTTGTTTTTTTGTTTTTGCCCACAATACCAAAAGTGAGCAAATAACGATAGTGGTCATCTACTATAGACTTTATTCCGTATATTTTCTTATCATCCACAAGTTCTTTTTTTTAATGTTTTTATTTTTATTTTTTGCTGAATTGCTAACAAATTCTATTACATGTGGCAGCCTTGGCTGCTTCCCTTCTCTCTAAAGCTTTGTCTTTGTACTTTCACATTTTCACTGAATTCATTTCTATTGCTGTATTAATCAAAGTCCCAGCAGGATACTTACAGAACATTCAAGGGACTGAACTGAGGAGTGTTAAAACCAGGATTATTTACAGAGGGAAAATCTGTGGCCTGTCAGGGAAAAAACAAGGGGAATAAATACTCTGACCTCTCTTTCATCTCATCTTCTGATCTCCCACCAATACCTCCCATCAGCCAGACTCAAAGAGACCCCAGAGGCCAAGCAACCCTGGGCAGTGCAGGCCACATAGGTCAGCAGCCTGGGGCACGGAGCAGAGTATGTTCCATCGACTAGAGCCAGAGGATGGAGGCCATCCATGGGCTCAGCAACATGGACGTCCCTTCCCCAATGTGAGCTTGGGCACCACCACTGCCAAATTCCACCCGGCCAAGAGCAGAGACCAAGGTGAGCCCTTAATGGTGTCCTTGCTGGGGGGGGGGGGGTGCAGTCAGCCTGACAGTAGGTAGTTTACATTGGAGACTTCTTTCATGTACACAAAGGTGAATTTCAAATGGAATAAAGACAAAAAAAAAAAAAATGCTACAAAGGGAATGCCAATTCTCAAAAGAGAATTTGTTAGTAACTTTAAGATAGAAAAGGCCTCCTTAAGAAAAGACATGAGATCCAGAGGCTCTGAAGGGGGAGATGAATTAAGGTTATTATGCAGAAATTTTAAACTTCATGACAAAAGACAACATGAAGTTAAAAATGAGGAGCCAATAAAATATTTGCAACAATAACGTAACTGCTTAATGTAGCGCTTGTTATGTGCCACGTACTGTTCTAATGTGCCCTAATTAATTTAATCTACAAGAGCAATGTGAAGCCAGTACTATTATTGTCTTCCCATTTAGCAGGTAAGGAAACTGAGACATACAGAGGGTGAGTAACTTGGCCAAGATGACAGAACTAGAAAACCAAAATTAGAATCCAGACAACCTGGCTTCAGGGGATATCCTTTAACCTATTATTATGGACTGAATCATGTTCTCCAAAACGGTATGTTGAAATCTTAACCCCTGTACCTGTGAATGTGACCCTGTTTGGAAACAGAGTTTTTATTTCCTTGCGTTAATGATGACATACCAGAGTAGGGTGGGTCTTAAATCTAATCCCTTCTGAGCAGTGTCTTATAAACAGAGCAGAACAGACAAAGACAGACACAAACGGGGAAGACAGACACCATGTGACGGATGGAGGCAGATCCATTACAATCCCAGGAATGGCAGCCACTAGAAGCTAAAAGAGACAAAGAACATTCCCGTAGAGCTGATGCCCTGAATTCAGACTTCTACTCCTGAACCTTGAGAAAATATATTTCAGTTTGTCATGGATTGAATTATGTCCCCCCAAAAATGTATGTATCAATTTGGCTGGGCCATGATTTCAAGTATTCTGTGGTGTCATCCGTGTTATGATTGTAATTTTGTGTTAAAGAGGATTAGGGTGGGATCGTAGCACTGTTACCCAGGTCACATTCCTGATCCGAAGTAAAGGGAGTTTCCCTGGGGCTTGGCCTGCACCACCTTTTATCTCTCAAGAGATAAAAAAAAAAAAAAAAGCGAAGCAAGCAGAGGGAGGGACCTCATACTACCAAGAAAGCAGTGCCAGGAGCAGAGTTCATCCTTTAGACCTGGGGTCCCCATGCAGAGAAGCTCCTAGTCTGGGGGAAGATTGATGAAAAGGCCAGCAGAGAGAGAAAGCCTTCCCCTGGAGCTGACACCTGAATTTGGACTTTGAGCCATCCACTTGCGGTTTTTATGTTACAGCAGCACTAGGTAACTAAGACATGCTTATCTTATGCCACCTCTCATTCTTTTAGTACTTCCTAAAACAGACACTTCATTTACATCCAGAATATTTAAAGAAATCCTAATACGAATAAGAAAAAAATAAGTGGCCCAAAAGGAAAATGGGCAAAGGCTCTCAATACACAATTCACAGAAGAAGAATTGAAAACGAACAATAAACATGTGAAATTTCACCAGTAATTAAAGAAATGCAATTTTTTTTTTTTTTGATGAGATGTGATTTCCCCCCATTACATTAGCAAAAATTAGAAAGATTGATGTCATGTATTGGCAAAGACACAGTTTGAAATGCAAATTGGTAGAGCTTTTGCGGTATTATATAATAAAATGTTAAATAACTATTAACTCAAGGCTCGGGAGTGTTCACTGCTTGATAGCTATTCTAGAGAAATATGTGCATATACACAGATGTGTACCAAGGCGTCTTTTCAACATTATTTGTAATGGACAAAAATTTGAAAACGGCATAAATGTTGATCAACACTGATAGTTTAAAAAACTGTGGTACAGCCTATGAAACACTAAAAACCAGATGCCGTCAGTCGATTCTGACTCATGGTGACCCCACGTGTGTGTCAGAGTAGAACTATGCTCCACCGTGTTTTCGATGGCTGATTTTTGGAAGCAGATTGCTGGGGCTTTCTTCTGGGTGCACTCAAACCTCCAGCCTTTCAGTCAGCAGCTGTTTGCAGAACATAATAGTTAAGAAGCATGGGAGACAGTGCTGCATGCATGGTGGTTAAGCTGCAGACTCTGGACTCAGACCGATGAGTCTCACATCCCAACCACTTCCCTTGCTATCTGAGTAATGGCAGGTCCTGAACTTCTCTGTGCCTCAGCGTCCTCATCTGAAAATGGGGATTAACAACTGGGCCCAATGAAGTGAGAATTAAATAAGACACTACACGTGAAGCTCTCAGAAAAATACCTGACACGTACAACGTGATCAATGAATGTTAGTTTCTGATAGTGTTGTGGTTGTTAGAGGTAACAACATGGAAAGATCTCTAAAATACTTGGCTAAATTTAAAAAAAAAAAAGGCTGCACAAGCATGTGTACACATACACAATGATTGCAAATACAGCATATATATATACACGTACGTATAAAACCAAACCATTTGCCATCAAGTCGATTCTGACTCATAGTGGCCCTATAGGACAGAGTAGAACTGCCCCATAGGGTTTCCAAGGATCAGTTGGTGGATTCAAACTGCCGACCCTCTTGGTTAGCAGCCGAATGTTTAACCACAGTGCCACCAGGGCTCCATGTATATATACAGTGGCATTTCAGTAGTAGAACTCTCATCTTCCATGCAGGAGACCCAGGTTCAATTCCCACCCGATGCACCTCAAGCACAGCCACCACCCACCTGTCCATGGAGGCTTTCATGTTGCCTTGATGCTGAACAGGTGTCAGTGGATCTCCCAGACTAAGATGGCCTAGGAAGAAAGGCCTGGCAATCTACTTCCAAAACTTAGTCAATGAAAACCCTGTGGATCACATCGGTCAGATCCCAATGTACATAAGGCCTCATGAGCCAGGGGCCAACAACAGCAGCTAACGACTATACATTATGTATGTGCATGTATACATATACGTATATATATATACATAAACCCAAACCCAAAACCCACTGCCGTCGAGTCGATTCAGAATTATAACGACCCTATAGAACAGAGTAGAACTGCCCAATAGAGTTCCCAAGGAGCACCTGGTGGATTCGAACTGCTGACCACTTGGTTAGCAGTCATAGGACTTAATCACTATGCCACCAGGGTTTCCATATATATATGGCATAAACATAGATAAACATAAGATAAATATTACCTAAACTCCTTTATAAAACCAAAAACCAAATCCTTTGTCAGAGTCAATTCCAACTCATAGCGACCCTATAGGACAGAACAGAACTGCCCCATAGAGTTTCCAAGGAGCACCTGGTGGATTCGAACTGCCAACCTTTTGGTTAGCAGCTGTAGCACTTAACAACTACACCACTAGGGTTTCCAAACTCCTTTATAGTTGCCTTTAATTCTTTAGGGAATAAGATGGAAATTGTTTTTCAAATTTTACCTCAAAAAAAGACAAAGAAAATACATCAAAATGTTCACACTGATTGTTTTTGAGTGGAGAAATGATGAGCTAATTTTGCTTGTTTTTCTTTTTCCTTTCCAGGTTTTCTTTCAACCTTATATATTACTTTAATAACAAAAATTAAACAACCATGATTTTAAACAAAAACAATGAAAATATGTATGCATTTTTTTTTAATAGAAATGACTATATTTGAAAATAAAACACTTTCCTCAGCACTGATTGTTCTCGTGTTAGAAAATCAGCTTCTGCAGTGTCTCCTTCGTTACCATTTTAACAAAGAAACACGAGTGTCTAAATACAAGTGACACAAACGACTCCTGGTAAAGAGATCATGTAAATAAAGATTAGAGGACTCAGAATAGTTTATCTTGGAATAGAGAGGAGATGATATAGCAAAGGATCCAAACTCACAGCTTCATTTGTTCAAGCCACTTAAGATATATGTTTTATTTGACCATGGAATTTGATCATTCTTTTTAATTCGAAGGCTTTTACATGAGGCACACGCTCTCCAGTTTCTTATGGGCTCCCTCATTCCTAATTGTCTTAAATACCTTTGCACATTTTATTTATGACACCTGTTTAGCTCCTAAAAGGATTTGAGCCTGTGATGTCCAATTAAACCCTTAGAAGTGAGGATAGGTAGACTTCATCTCAAATCTCATGTCTACTTTGAACGTGTTATCAGGAGGGACCAGTTCCTGGAGAAGGACGTTATGCTTGGTAAAGTGGAGAGTCAGTGAAAAAGAGGAAGACCATCAACGAGATGGATTGACGTGGTAGCTTCAACAATGAACCAAAACATAACATTGTGGGGATGGCAAAGGACCAGGCAGAGTTTCATTCTGTTTACATAGGGTTGCTACGAGTTGGAGCCAACTCAACAACAACAACAATATAACCGAGAAGGAGCTTAAAGTGCTTCAAGAGTCTTTGATTAAACATGATGAAATGCTGTGCATTTTTAATTCAAAGAGAGATTTCACAGCCCATTTCTGGTGACTGATGATAATGGTGTTTAACTGTCTTAGATGATTTTTGTATAAACCTTTATCAGGGACAAGCATTAAAAGATCATTGAGTGAGTGGCTATCTAAGATACTCTACTAGTCTTACCCCATTGGGAGCAAGGGAACATGAAGAAAACAAAAGACACAAGGGAAAGATTAGTCCAAAGGACTAATGGACCGCAACTACCACAGCCTCCACCAGACAGTCCAGCACAACTAGATGGTGCCCGGCTACCACCACCGACTGCGCTGACAGGGATCACAATAGAGGGTCCTGGACAGAGCTGGAGAAAATGTAGAGCAAAATTTTAACTCATAAAAAAAGACCAGACTTACTGGCCCGACAGAAACTGGAGAAACCCTGAGAGTATGGCCTCCAGTCACCCTTTTAGCTCAGTAATGAAGTCACTCCTGAAGTTCACCCTTCAGCCAAAGATCAGACAGGCCTACAAAACAAAATGAGACTAAAGGGGCACACCAGCCTAGGGGCAAGGACTAGAAGGCTGGAGGGGCCAGAAAAGCTGGTAATAGGGAACCCAAGGTGGAGAAGGGAGAGTGATGACATGTCATGGGGTTGGTAAGCAATGTCACAAAACAATATGTGTACTAATTGTTTAATGAGACACTAGTCTGTTCCGTAACCTTCATCTAAAGTACAGTAAAAAAAATTTTTTTAAATCGTTGCGAGTCCTATAAATACTGGTTCTCAAGTGCCTTAGTATCACCTAGGGTGCTTGTCAAAAATGAAGATGTCTGGAGCCACCCCACTCCACACCTGAGATTCTGATTCATTAAAAAACAAACAAAAAACAGTTGCATTTAAGTCAGTTCTGACTCATGGTAACACCATGTGTGTCAAAGTAAAACTGTGCTCTGTAGGGTTTTCAGTGGCTGATTTTTTGGAAGTAGATTATCATGCCTGTCTTCTGAGGTGCCTCTGGGCAGGCTTGAACAACCACCCTTTCGGTTAGCAGCTGAGTGTGTTAACCATTTACACCACCTGCTAAATCAGATAAGCTTTAACTACGTTTCAAGAAACAATATTGCAGCAGATATCTCTGGGGATCGTGCTGAGCCCCAACCCTGTGGAGGGGCTCACAGCAGCCATGTTTTGTTCATTGGCCCTGCCTTTTGGCCAGAGCAGATTGGCCCAGAGGAAAATGCCTGCCTCAAGTTGGGCCTACCAGGTTCTCTATCCTGGGGCTTGGATTTGTGATTCAAAGATGGTAATAAATTTCTACTAATTATCAAAAGATGGCGAGACTACGTCTTACATACTTTGGACATGTTGTCAAGAGAGATCAGTCCCTGGAGAAGGACATCATGCTTGGTAACATACAAGCTCAACAAAAAAAAAAGAAGACCCTCAACAAGGTGGATTGACACGGTGGCTGCAACAATGGGCTCAAGCACTACAATGATTGTGGACATGGTGCAGAACCAGGCAGTGTTTCATTCTGTTGTACATGTGGTCACTATGAGTCAGAGCTGACTGGACAGCACCTAACAACAACAATTATCAAACTAAAAAAAACCATTACTGTCAATTCCAACTCACAGCGACCCAATAGTACAGAGCAGAACAGCTCCTATAGGGTTTCCAAGGCTGTAATCTTCAGGGAAGCAGACTGCTACATCATTCTCCTGCGTAGCAGTTGGTGAGTTCGAACTACCAACTTTCAGTTAGTAGTCGAGCACTTAACCACTGTGCCACCAGGGCTCCTTAGAAGATACAGAGGGTGTGCAAACTTTGGGACAGTCATCTCTGTCATACACGTATAGAAGCAAAGAAAGCCAATCCACAGAGAGAAGAGATAAAGCAGCTGTGCTGAGAGAAACAAAGGTGAGAGATCATGTATGCCTGTATTAGGGTAAGCTAACCGCCATTAACAAACACTCCCAAATTTCAGTGACTTAGCGCAAAAGAATTTATTTCTTACTCATGAAACAGTCCACCTCGGGGTTTCAGGTGATTCTCTTAGGTAGCTCACCCCCAAGTGGGTTCAGGTAGCCTTCCAGACAACTTCCATCAATGGCTCTGCCCTCCCCTAAGTCCCTGGAGTCCTTTCCATTCAGCCAGTGGATGGGATAAGAGAACATATAGGAAGTTTTTATGGGCCAGGCCTGGGAGTAGCAGATATATTCTATTGGCCAGAATTCAGCCACATGGCCCTACTTAACTTCAAGGCATGCTGAATATTTTAGTCTACAAGGAAACCCTGGTGGCATAGTGGTTATAGTCCTACAGTTGCTACTCAAAAGGTGGGCAGTTCAAATCCACCAGTCACTCCTTGGAAACCCTATGGGGCAGTTCTAGTGTGTCCTATAGGGTGGCTATGAGGCGGAATCGACTTTAGGGCAATGGGTTTGGTTTGGCTTTTGGTTTAATGTGCCCAAAAGAAAACGGATAATGGAGCTTGGTAAACACATAACAATCTCTGTCACAAGTGCCAAAGAGAGAGAAGTTAAAGAACAATTGCAAGGACTGTTAAATGTTTCAGTTTCTGGCTTCAAGCCCTCTTACAGCCTGACCACATTTTCTGCCCTCAGGTACCACCAGGTGTTCTTGAATTCTAACAGTCACCTCTTTTTATTTTCCTGTTGTGTTTAAAGATGGATGGAGTGAGTTTCTGTTGCTTAGCAACAATTGGCCCCTGGTTATGATAAACTCTTCAACAATATCATTTGGTAATACAACAGTTGTGACCTATCTGTCTTGAGTGCTTGACCCTGTGGATTGTGCCCTTGGCTTCCGTACCCCTGACTTTCTACCTCTGTCTCGGGCCACTCCTCTCCAGTGTGCCCAATCATGAGCCTTCTCCTTCTGTTTCTTAATGCTAGTAACTGTGGTATGCTATCCTCGGCTCCTTCTTCCTTCTTCTCTGGCAGATCTCAGCCCAGTTCCAGCTCCCACCCACAAGCTCCAATTCCCAACTCTACATCTTTAGGCCAGAGCTCCAGACAAGAATACCAAGCAACTGTTTACACTAGACTCCGCACATCCGATTTGAACACATGATCTTTCTCCTCCACTACAGCCCACTCTCCCCGGCCTCACCTCCATTCCTTATCTCAGCCAGTGGTTCTGCATTCAGTTACCCAAACATCTGGGAAGTCATTCTAGGCTCCTCTCTCTCACCACCCTCACTGTCCAAAACATCTATTCAGTCAGAAGCATCGTATTCATCCCTCGTGTCACTTAGCCCAGGCCTGCTGTAACTTTTTATTTTCATTACTACAAAAACGTGCTAATTACTTTCACTTCCTTCAATCTCTTTACATCCTCTCCCTACACTCTTGCCAAACTGACCATTCCAAAGTACAAATCTGATCTCACACCATCTGCCCTCCACCCCCACCTCTTCCCCACTTCTGCTCAGGATAATAGCAGATGAAGATCCTTACAATACCAGCATCGCCTATTTCCTCCCACAATTCCACATTCCCACAAGCACCCTGCTCTTCTGGCATGCCGAGTTACTTACCATGCTTTCATGTGTTTGTTAACGCTATTCCCTCTGCCTGGAGCAACTTTCTAGTCCCCCTTCCTTCTTTGGCCTACTTGTATTACTCTGTCCAGGTTCAGTTCAGACATCATTGCCTCCTGAAAGCCTTTTGTGACTCGCTGCCCCACTCTACCCTGACCCTAGTCTGTGTTGGCTGACCCTCCAGTGTTTTCCCATAGTGTCACAGATGGAAATTCTTTGTTCATTTCTTCATCTGCCCAATTGTCAGCCCTTAGAGTGGGGACTCTGCCTTTGCTTCCGTATCACCAGAGCCCATTACTATGTCTGGAACATCCAGGCACTCAACAAATATCTTAGTTTCCCAGTACTGCCATAAAAAAATACCACACAGTAGGTAGCTTTAAAGAATAAAAATTTACTGTGTCACAGCTTTGGAGGCTAGAAGGCCAAATCAATGTGTTGACCAGACCAAGCTCTGTATGTGTGTGTCTGCCTCTCTGCTCTAGGGTAAGATCCTTCCTTGTGTCTTCCAGCTTTCCAGCTTCTGGTAGCCCCAGGCATTTCTTGGTGTTCTTTGGTTTGCAGCTGTAGTGTCACATGGTGTCCTTCCTCTATCTCCCTATCTCTTTATCTCTTCTCTTCTTTTATAATGACCCAGTATGGCTGCATTTTAACTTAATTGATAACCGCTTCAAAAAGCCTATTTCCAAACAGGGTCACATTCACAGGTACAGGAGCTTGGTCTTCAACATACCTTTTTGGAGACACAGTTCCACCCGTAACATCCACTAATATGGTGCTCATACCATCCTGGGATATGTAATAAAGAGAAGTTGGCCAGTCAAACTAAACAAAGAAACACAAGAAGATACACATTGATGCTTTCACTGGTTTTTTGGACTATTGATCACCTAGCAAGGCATTTTTCTATACTAGAAGATTTAAACTGAAATATTGTTTTTTTCCCTTCCCTAGGGCCGATTATATTCAAGAAAGCAGACACATAAAATAACAAAATACAATTGGAAGCTAATGAAGTACTTATTTTTACTCTCCCTAGCCCTACTTCTTAAACTTCTTACTTGGGAGTAATTCCATTTACATCTCTAGAAGGAAAATCTGGGTTTCATTTTGTAAACGCAGAGCAGAAATAAGCTGCCTGAAGACATCCTGATGCTGTGGCAGCATTTTCGAGAAATACCTCTTACTGCACATTTCAGGATGATACTACCCCTCAGAAATGTATTGTTTTCTAATGGAGGAACTATCCTCTGTCCATAATCTCGCAAGTCACCTACGCAAGCTGATTTTAGAGCTGATTTGCTTCTAATTCCCAGAAGAATGTGTTCTTGTGATTTCTATTTATAGGTTAAATCTGGTCACCACAAAAATGCACAATAACGAAAGATCGTTACGCCCCAAGGGGATAACCTACTTAAAGAAAGACCACTGGTCACTAGGGGAGCCCAGACCACAGAAGATTGAGCTCAAGCCTTGCTTCAGTGGAATTTGACCTGTGTAACCCATTTCTCTCCCTCACATAACAATTCTACGGCAGGGCTTCTTCACAGCCTTAATCTAAACCTTGCTTGCTGCCTTTCCTGATTGGTTTCTGGCAGATGGTATTGTGTGGGACTGGACTGAGTTAAGATAGCAAGACAGTTTCAGTGGCTGGAAACACGAATGTATGGTTGAAGGCTTGGCGAGTTCAAGTGCTCTCACTTCAGAAAAGGGTAGGGACGGGATCCTTATAAGGTACTAGGGTAAAATCCTTCCCCTCTTGGCCCTAAAAATATTAAAGAGAATTTCATGGTATGAATAAACAGTACCTCATTCCTTCTGTAGATGAATATTTCACAAAGTGTTCTAATCACCAATGTTTGTGTTTGCACTCTGTCATTTCCCACATTCTTACTTTAAGAATAATAGAACTGCTCAGATATCCAAATTTTATGAATGTGGAAATTTTCCTTTTTCAGGGACACATTTTCGACCGCACTGGGTTCTGGGTTCATTTGTACCAAGTATAAATCGGAATGACAAGAGGCATCGAAATTATATTTCTTTTCTGGCCCTGCCTCAACAATCATCCTCGCCGTCAACCATCATCAATCCCCAGAAGATATACAACTAAGCCCCAGAGCCTCCACTGATATAGAAACAGTCCAACACACACAAGACACTCCCAGAGGTTGGGGACAATGCCACACAGGCCCAGGGACTCTGCAAGTATCCTTGAATCTGAGGCTATTCCCCAATCTTGAGGATTTCTAAAGGAACACCCACTCCATGGCATTCGAGTGTAGTCAGGGGCCCCAGTGACCTTGGGACTTCAGATGATTATGGATCCTCTCCTCACTCCAGGGTGACAAGATCAGGGCCATAGCAAACCTGTTCTTGTTGTTGTTAGGTGCCATTGAGTCGATTTTCTACTCATAGTGTAGTATTTCCAAAATAATGAATAAATTAATGTAACTACAGTTGATTCTCCTAGAATTCAGCAAAATAATGCTAAAGTTTACCTAGAAGGATAAAAGTGAAAAAAAAAATTAGCCAGGAAATTTACAGAAAATAAATCATTGAGGGTTGACTTGTCAGATATCAAAATATATTATAAAGTCACATTAACTAAGAGTATAGAACTCATACTGGAATTGAAAAGTAGACCAATGGAGAAGAATGAAAGGTCCAGAAACTAGATGCACTACACACACACACACACACAAATGCACATATACACATGAATATAATATATGATGTAAATATTATAAATTGATGATTACTCAATATTGCTGAGATAATGAGGATGGGAAGATAAAATGAAAATCAATCCCTATCTTACGTCCTATGTGAAAATAAATTCAGAATGAGTTGAGGTTTAAATGTAAAATAATAACGATAAGCCCATACAAATACGTGAAGAAAACTGAGTAGGACATTTTTTTTATAATCTTAGCATGAGGGATGTCTTTTTACGTATGAAAAAAAGCTGGAAATTGCAAAGGAAAAAACTGATAGATTTGACAACATAGAAATGTTAAACTCTCCTACTGCAAAAAATATATATATATATATATATGATAACATAAGTTTGAAGGTAAAAGACAAGTTAGTGGAAATTTTTGCAATGCATCTTTTTAAAGGTGAAGGTAGAAGGGCATCTTACAAATCAATAAGAAAAACAGAAACTCCCCAGTAGAAAGATGGGTAACAGACAAAGAGGCAATTCACCAAGGTAGAAATATAGATACGTGAGATGGCTACGAATCAAAGAAAGTCATATTGAACAACAATGGTGTATCGTATTTCACCTATCAGATTGGCAAAGACTAAAATGAGGGATACTACCTGGGGTTAGCAAGGCTGAGAAAAATAAGATCCTTTTAAACACTGCTTGTGGGAATGGAAATTGATACCCCTTTTTAGAAGGCAGTCCGGCACTGGGTAGCTAAATTCAAAATACACGAATCATTTGGCCAGCAATTCCACTTCTGGGAATTTCTCCTAGAGAAATAGCCAGCCAGGTATGGAGTGATGAAGGTACGCAACAGAGTGATAGGAACAGAGAAAAGGGATACCCTATGTGCCCTTGGGACCAGGGAGTACAGAGAAGAGGATTCCAGCAATATTTACCACAAGAAGGGGTGCTGGAGTCTTGTAAACATGTAGGAGGAGGCAGGAAAGAGGGTGGGGGGACAGGGGTAAGGCCAGGAGGGAATGCGGTGCAATTGGAGATACCAGGTATACCTTAAGCCTGGGTCAAGGATGCATGTGAGAAGGCGGCAGGGGAAGAGTTGGAAAAGAAACAATAATAAGAATATTGATGATGGCTACTATTAATGGCCATTTTACAGATGAGGAAACTGACACTTAGGTTCTGTAGTTCAGGTTAATATAATTGGTCACATGATTTCCAATTGTAGAGCTGGAATTCGAACCTAGGTCCGGGTGACTGCAGAGCCCAGGACATGATAAAGCATTTAGTTCTATACTGATGGCTATAGGGTGCCATGGCAGGCATGTGGAATGATTAGGTTTGCCTTTTGGAAGGTTTTCTCTGGTAGCAGTAGTAGGGATGTGAACTGGAGGCAGCCCAGGTAGGAAAAAGGGAAACCAATGAGGTGTCAATTACAGGAAGATGGACTAGGAAAGATGGCTTGGGGATGGAACCGTGATGGATTTGAGAAATTCTTAGGAAACAAAATCCAAAGGACTTGGTGACCTGTTGAGTGAAGTGTGGAGGAGGCCAGAATAACTCCTGACTTCTAGTTGAGGTCACAGGTAAGTGAGGGCTAATATCCAAAATCTTGCCTGTTGCTTCTTGAACACACCTTATATTCTTCCTTCCCCACGAAAAATCCTCCCCAATTTTCCTCAAGGTGACATCCCATGCGTCCATCAAACCCTATCTCAAATGCCACATCTCTCTTGAGGTCTTCGCAGAAAATTCTCCTTCCACCCCAGTCAGAGTGGGAATCTCCAGGGCATTTTGTTTTTCTCTCATAGTCACCTTCATCTGCATGATAGTTAATCCGTTATCTTGGTTTCCTCTCTGGTCAGCCTACTGACAGCAAAGGGCCACATGGTACCCCTTTCCAGATGCTACTATGGAGTGCCCAGCAGAGTCTCTTGTGCATGGTAGAGATTTAAGTAGTTGAAATTAAGAAAACAAATAGCACTCCCCCTCTTTTCTCTCTCAGATTTTGCTATCTCAGCTTTTAGCAAATAAATATTCTAAAGTTTTCTTGCTCCAGGAGAAACCAAAAGAGTTGGAAGGAAGTTTTTGGAATGCCTGCAGGTTTTCTTAACCCTCAACTGGCTGATAACACCGCAGGAAACCATCTTAAGGAAAACATAGTGATGAAACGGTAGGGTTCTATTACCACTTCCTTGCTGTACTGAACAGAACATTTCAAAAGTAATTTCCAGTGGAATGTCTTCTAAATGTATATAAATAGTCATGGTCAGCTTGGTGAAAGTGTGTGTTTCCAAGATAAACTGATAAACTAAGCAAGATAAAGGAGGTCAAGTGGACAAAATGGATTGCAAGGTATTTTTATAGACGTAGTTTGCACATTTGGCTAGAAATCAATTGCATAAGAGCTCAGACACTCTACAGGTCTACCTCATTCAAGAAGCACAATGTAAAACCTCAATAGGAAAAAATAATTTAGGGAAGGCTTGTTTTGTTTTGTTTTGTTTTTTACAAAACTAAAATATTCCAATCTTACGGTTAGTCAAACCAGAGAACCCAAACCCATTGCCATCAATTTGATTCCAAGTCGTGGCAACCCTATGTGTTACAGAACAAGGCTGCTTTATAGGGATTTCCTGGCTGTAATCTCTACAGAAGCAGTTCACCAGGCCTTTCTTTCATGGTGCCACTGGATGGGTTTAAACCTCCAACCTCTAGCTTAGTAGCCAAGAGCAAACCTTTTGTGGCCACCCAGGGACCTTTTACAATACGTCAGGCACAAATGTATATTCATGCAAGAAATAAGGCTTACCCTTGGTAAAATAATAATAATAGTGATAAATATAACAAGTAAATTCAATACCCTCCACCAAGTAATGCTTTGGCCATTGTGATGCCGCAATAAATCCCCACCTGAGTTGTTCTTTCTTTCAGCCACTCCATACACCAAACCAGAATTTCCCGAAGTGTGTTTCCTGTAGCACTAATCTCAGAAATTGCTCTGCAAAAAAAAAAAAAAAAAAGTTTCCATGGTAGAATATGCTTAGGAAATGTTTAATGTTATAACATCTCTTGGAGAATTACAATGCTCCTTGGCATAATGGTGGCTCTGAAAAGTTCTATTACAAATAAGCCTTCTTTACTTTCTTTAAACATATATTTTTCCAATTTCCCGATTACTTGATCATGGGACCTTTTGAGAGGAGGCAAGAGTAAGATCTATTAACACCAAATTGAAATAGTGTCCTCAACCTCAAGATCCTACCATCTCTGTTTTTCTTCCTTCTTCTAAGCCTCAGCTCCTCCCTTCAAAACTTAGTCTTGTTGCCCATTTCCTCAGAGCCCAGACATGTTTACCAAACATAAACAAGTAATTTAATCCATTCAGAGTTGCTAACGGGTAATAGGGTTTGAATCACCTCTTCCTGAAAGCATTTGCATTTCAGCTGATGGCTTCTGAAATATAACAGCTTAATTCAATAATAGTTCAAACATAAAGAATCTCATGCCTACATGTAGCAGTAGGAAAGTTACCTCCTCTTCCTATACTAAGGGTCACCATACCAAGAAAAGTAAAAGCAAATTACTTCCCTATCATCAAAGCAACTGTAGCAACAGCAAAATACCAGGCTGTACCTTTGTAACTTTTGTGCTAAGAGTCATCCCCTCATCTTTACCTGCATCACTTGTCTCATGTTTCAAGAATCAAGATAAAGCTCACTTCCTTCTCCCCAGCCCCTACACTAAAAGAATAAACCTCTATCCTCTTTCCTAAAAACCAGTACTTTCCCCCTCCTCTTTCTCCATAGCATTTATTACTCTGTGTGCAATAGATGCTTACTTGTCTCTCTCTCCATCAACCACTAGATTTTAAATTTTGTAGAGCCAAAAATGCTCCGTCCTATCTACCTCTGTGTGGCCAGAATCTGTCCAGGATGGGACACATAGAGAAAATGAGCAATCTAGAGAATAGAATAAAATCATGAGCATGAGAGGCCCTTAATGGGCCCAGCTACCGTGGGCCATAGATGATTGTCTCAGCTGGGAGACCCTGTCTAGCAACAGCACCTTGCCTTGCCTTTGGTGGCCATGTAGGATTTTCACCAGATGACCAAGTCTCACTTCAGCCTAAAGGAGATGAAGTCTGGGAAGAAGGCTAAAGGAACCATTGGTTGATTGGTTGGTTGGTTGGTTGGTTGGCTGGTTGGCTGGTTGGCTGGGTGGTTGGTTGGCTGGGTGGCTGGGTGGGTGGTTGATTTTTAGCCCCATGGAACTAGTTATCCCATTTTTAAGAAGAATAAACTTAAAAGGAGAAAATGAATATATGAAAATGGCTAAGTTAATGAGAGTTGAATAAATCCATTTAGCCATATGCATTAATTGAACATTGCTGTATAAAACATTACAGGAAAAATAGCAGGAAAACAAAAGATAATAAGATTCAACTCCTACCTTCACATAACTTAAAATAATGAAGTGACAGTGATAACCCTTCCATTGGCTCTCAAACATGGCTGATCCAAGAGAGCATTTCTGAGATCTGAGAGTGTCCTGAACATCGGATGAATTGGCCAATTCACTTCTGATCCTCTAATTAGGAACACCAATGTTTATTAGATTGAAAGTTTCACTCTGGCCCCCAGTACCAACAGCTTGTAATAGCATAGCTTCCTGTTGCAAGGAGGGTTGCCCAGAGGATACCTAACTGGATTAGTGTCTTTCTGCTACTAAATACTGTCTAGATACTAGCACAGCAGACCAAAGTGCAAGGAACAGACTTAAGGGGAGCTGAGGAAATTGGGGGTGGGTGCTGTGCAGCGTTTGCTCGGTGTGATATCGGCCAAATAGAGAACATCTGCATTCTGTCAGGGTTTCCCAGGGATCTTCTCTGTCTAACTGCAGTGTGAGCAAATTAAGATTGATAAATTGTATGGCTCTTTTTTGCTTTAAAGATCCCAGATGCTCTGTTAAATTAATGGATGCTCTATCTCCACTCAATCTGACACCAAAACAGAACCTTGAAAACGTACCAGACCCCCACTCTCCCACCCGTCTGAGAACACCCAGGGCAGCCCTGCTTCTTTTTGCCTGGATTCCAGTGTGCAAACTCACGCATTTAGTTGGTGTCTGTGTGTGTGTGTGTGTGTGTGTGTGTGACAGAGAGAGACAGAGCGAGAGAAAGAGAGAGTACTCATGCATTTTCAGACTATAACTTATCTTTACCAGAAGGCATGTGTATACATAGTCTTGACCAGCAACTATACTTTTGGAAACACAAATTACTCAACTTGCCCAAAGTTCCTTAAAGACCAAGATGTCCGCTCAAGAATAATTCCAAGAAAGATGAGATCATTTGTGTTATTTGGAAACTATCGTTTGACACAAATGTAGTGTATTGCTAATAGTAATACTTAAGATTGTTCTGTTCTTATTCTCTGGCACTCAGTTCAATAACCCAGTTCTCTATATCACTGGCAGCCTATTTTGTTTATATGACTAGAAAATAAATAATCAAAGATAGCTTTAGGAAATGTATTTCAGACACTTAGCTAAAGCCATTCTGTTTCTGTAAGATTCTCAGAGATCAAATGTGGTTGAAGAATGGTTTCTTGGTGGTTACCCAGATACCACTAAGCATGTCACTACAAATTGTAGTTATTGTTAGTTGCCATTGAGTCATTCCTTGATTCATGGCCACTCCATGCACAATGAAACAAAATGATGCCTGGTCCTGCACCATCCCATAATCCGTTGGGGATCAGACATATGATTTTCAGAAAGTAGATTGCCATACCTTTCTTCGTAGTTGTCTTAGTCTGAAGCTCCACTGAAACCTGCTCAGTATCATAGCAACACACAAGTCTCCACTCGCAGATGGGTGGTAGCATGAGGTATATTGGCAGGGAATTGAACCTGGGTCTCCCACATGGAAGGCAAGAATTCTACTGCTGAACTACCACTACCCTCCACTCCATATTAAGTACCTCTTATAATTGTGCTTCCTTTAGAATGGAACAGACTAAAAGAAAATATCCCTAACAAAGGATAAGCACCCTAAGATGACTCCAAAGCCAATAAAGAAGGAACGTCCTATAAATTCGGACTACTGAGTCATAAACTTCCATATTCTCTTTCTGATAAGGGCACTACAGGGGATTAGATAGAATTTGTGCTCTGTGTTATTATCCTCAAGAGTTTAAAATGTTCCTCAATATCCCTAAATTCTTTGGCAAATGTTGGTAAAAATGACTTAAAACAATGATTTTGTATGCCCAAACTCTTCCCAGCAAACCGTGCTTCCCAGAAAACCAGAGGCTTCTACCGTGGGAACCACATTGATAATCTCAGCTGCTAGTCATTCAAAGTTCTCCCATTTCCAAAGTTCTCCCACATCACTCCTATTCAATGATATATATTCAATGATAGTATCAGCAAATCAGCTTTCACTCATCCATTCATCCGCTCAACAAGTATTTATGGAGCACTTACTGTGTTTTGGGAGTCCTGGTGGTGCAGTGGTTAAGAGCTCGGCTGATAACCAAAAAGGTCCGTAGTTCAAATCCACCAGCCCCTCTTTGAAAACACTATGGGGCAGTTCTACCCTGTCCTATAGGATTGCTATGAGTTGGAATCGACTCATCAGCAACAGGTTTGTTTTTGGTTTTTTGTGGTTTTTTTTTTTTTTTTTTTGGTGTTATGTCTTAGACACTAATCTATATGCAAGAGATACATTGATAAATAATAGGCCAACAGTTCTCAAAGTGTTGTCCCCAGACCAGCAGCATCAGCATTACCTGGGGACTTGTTAGAAATGCAAAATCTTAGGCTGTACCCTAGACCTACTGAATCACAAACTTCAGGAGGTACCAAAATATCCAAGTGTCTCAATTGATTAACAGCCTAGTGCTTCAACCACTGTGCCACCAGGGCTGCACAAGTCCAACAGTTCTGACCAATAAATTCAGACACATACAGAGATGAGTAAAGGAACCATGGAGCAAAGTAAAAGTGGCTGAGCTTGATTATGCTCGTTCATTTGTTCAACAAATATGCTTGCCATTGGACATGCTGCACTGAGCAAAACAGACACTATCCCTGTGTTCAGCTGAGCCAGTAGAGAGGAAGTCAGAAACAAGCAGAAATAGCTACCAAGGTAAATCAGACTTTCCCTAATGAGCATCCCGCCGCTGGCTCTGGATGTACCTATCACCTACCTTTTTTGTCTTACTACCGTCCTTGAAAGATTCTTCTATTTACTTATAATGTGGGATTTTACTTTTGCAGTGGATCCACTCATTGTTTACAGGAGCCAGTTGCCTCAGGGAGGTAACCTGAGTTCCTGGGATGAAGAATGCCAAGCAGATGCACGTTAGGTGACCCTAGTCAGTGGACAAGAATAGATGCCCAATGGCCAGTCAAGGTTATCCTGGATAGAGGCACTGTGGCACAAATAGAAGAGCCAGGGGAATCAAAAGTCAAACAGCATTAGGGAGGGCCATGGTGAATGAGTCATTAGCTTCGTTAGCATGGGCGGGGAGGGGGACAGGGAAGAAGGGATACCTCCTTACATTCCTTTTTTAGGGAATTTGTTTTAAAACTGGCATGTGAGAGACTTAAAACTTGACTCTTAGTTACCAAAGTGATCTGTAATTCTATACTTATTGAATGTTGTTGTTGGGTGCTGTCGAGTCAATTTTGGACTCATAGAGACCCCACCTAACAGAGTAGAACTGCCCTATAGGGCTTTCTAGGCTGTAATCTTGTACAGAAGAAAATTACCAGGTACTCCTCCCAAAGAGCTGCTGGGTAGGTTCTAATCGCCAACCTTTCAGTTGGCAGCAGGGTGCTTAAATATTCTATCACCAGGACTCTTTACTCATTGACTAGGTTTTTTAGAAGGATAGAATATGAGTTCCATTCACTCAACAAACATGTCTTGGACATCTATTAGACACAAGGATCTGTTAGCCAATTTAGGAGACTCAGATAAATCAGATGCCAGCTGTGCCCTGCAGAAGGTTGGAACAGCGGGCAAGAAAGTATAAGAGACTTTCCTGAGGACAATAGCAATTTTGGTGGAAAGGTTATGTTTGAAACATTGGTTTCTTAATTTACCATCCAAGGTTGCCTCCACCTAACCATACCAACTTGGTGAAATTAATATTACATGAGAGGTTTTTGGGTGGCAGAAGTTTAGATTTGTTCCCTCTCTGGATACACAATGCTGAACTTCTGTGCTAGTACATAACAGATGCAGGATAAAATCTTTAACTGAATGACCATGTACACCCGAGATAATTTAATATCTTACAATGTTTTCTCACATTCTGTAATAAATGCTTTCCATTTTCATTTAACTTGCTTTACCTCCCATGCTTCATAAAGGCAAAAAGATGAAAGAGATAATGATGATGATTTAAATAACAAAGAATGGTTTTCTCAGATTCGATTTTTCTTTTCAGAAGCGATTTTAATTTTAGTCTTAAATAATGAAAAGCATACAGGCAGAGGCTATTCGATCCTGCTTTTTGGTGAAAAAAATCAACACTATTAGAACTGGAAACCCTGGTAGTATAGTGTTTAAGAGTTCAGCTACTAACCAAAAGGTCAGCAGTTCAAATCTACCAGTTTAAAGGAGCTCCTTGGAAACCCTGTGGGGCAGTTCTACTCTATCCTATAGGGTCGCTATGAGTCAAAATAGACTCAGTTGGCAATGGGTTATTAAAACTGTTGTGTAATTTCTACAGTAACTCATTGATTCTCTTCCCACTTGATATTACTAAACTAAAAAGAACTACTTCATAGATTGTCTATGGCTTTTCAAGAAACTAACCCTGTGTCCAGATAATTTAAATAGTTCATATATCACTTCAACATTTTGCCTAATTGGCACTTAACCCAAAGTAGTATTCTCAATAGCAAATACAATTTAGAGACGTAATTTCCCATTGTTACTGAAAGCCTTTGGCTGCTTCTCTGTTCCTCAACAGAAAGCAGGCTTAATTTTTAACTCTGATTTAATTTCCCAAAACACTGAATGGCTTTTCAGTCTTCCCTCAGGATATGCCAGCCATTTGGGATAAACAGTTAATGATTCTCAAGACTTTGGAATTCTTTTTTCTTTCTTTCAAAAAGAAAAGAAAGGTAAGATAATTTTAATAGCAGTTGTAATAACCACACAAGTAGCTCTCATCAATGTTCTTAGTTGGAGACGTCTCCAAACTCAACCATTTAATTTTTTATTCTAGTTGCAATTATTCAGACACTCTATTGATAGGTTATGGGATCTTTCTGTGAAGCTATAATATCTGCTAACAATGGCCAAAATCTTACACCTGATGGTTTTCAGACTCGGTTAGAAGACTCCAGCTGAGTTTCTGTTCCTGACTAGGAATCAGTAGAGTAGCCTCCCTTGGAGCCATTTTATTAACTCACTCCAGGAAGCAATGAGGTGAACAATGAGATTTTGTTCCTCTGTGTCTGATGGTCAGCTGCGGTGTGAAGAGAATAATCGCTAGGCTTTGGTTCCAGGGACCTCTTTCTTTCCCCAGCCTCTTCACATAGGTCATTACAAATAACATTGTATGTTCACCTTTGTGAAGAATGTGAAAGGACTGGAAGAGGTTGGTGAGAACCCAGGGTCTTCATCGCTAGACTGAGTCCTCTAAGGCCTGTTTCTCTTCCACACTTTGCTCCCGGGCTGTCAACGTAACCCATTGGCTTTGCTGTGTCCCAGGATCAAAGGTCTCATAGATCATCTCACAGTGTCACAGAGTTTTTAATAAGGAGACCATATAACAACAGGAGCAAAGGAGGGGGTAAAAAACCCACCAAACCAAACCCACTGCCATCAAGTCAATTCCAACTCATAGTGACTGTGTAGGACAGAGTAGAACTGCCCTATAGAGTTTCCAAGGAGCACCTGTCAGATTCGAACTGCTGGGCCCTTGGTTAGCAGCCGTAGCACTTAACCACTACGCCACCAGGGCTTCCAAGGAAGGGGTACCAAAAAAAAAAAAAAAAAAAAAATGAACCAAACCCAGTGCCATCGAGTCGATTCTGACTCATAGCGACCCTCCTATAGGGTCACTATGAAGGAGGGGGTAAAAAAAAAAAAATAGGACTTGGTAAAAGACGCTTTCTGAAAGGTTAAGGAGGCCTTTACTTTCCAAACTCTGCACAACAGCACCACTTACCTCTAATTTCTACTGATACCACCAGCCTCTCCTGACCTAAAAGGTGTTTTGACCCAAATTCTGAATGCCAGCCCCACCCTCTTTTGAAACGGCTCCAAAGGCCAAGTCCTGTCATGTCTGAGTGAGAGTAAGGGCCCTAGTCAGGGCACACTGTCCTGTCTCTCTAACCTCCCAGCACTGCAGCGCCACAGAACCTACAGCCATTGGTTCATTAAGAGGAAGCAGCAGCTCTGCACATCTGTAAGGGAGCCACAGATGGGAACAGGCACCTGGCCTGGCAGAAGTGCTGGAGCCAGCAGAGAGGGATTTTACAGAGAAGGAAATTCACTACTCACAGGGTACCTTTCAGTGTGTCCTGCAGCAATGCTCTCGGTGGGTTATATTCAGGTGTATGTGAATTGTCTGATTTGTACTTGATATTCAAAATTTCCATAGAAGTGAGATAGTGGAAAGCAAAGAAACTAGCCTCAAACTCAGATTCTTCATCTGAAACCACTTAAAATCCCTCCTTACCTTGGAGTGCATGGCCTCCATCATCTGGCTCCTGCCCTAGTCTCCAGCTGCCATTCGCTGCCCTTTACTCCTTGTTCTAGAAACTCTGAACTATTTGTGGTTCCTTGCATACTCTAGGAGCCCTGGTGGTGCAGTAGTTAAAGCACTCAGTTGGCAGTTTGAACCCATCAGCCACTCTGCAGGACAAAGATGTGGCAATCTGATTCTGTAAAGACTACTGATGTTTGCATAGCCTTGGGAACCCTATGGAGCAATTCTACTCTGCCTAATAGGGTCCTTATGAATCCGAATCAGCCCGATGGCAGTGAGTTTGTTGTTTTATTTTTGTATATTCTAGGCCAGGAGTTTTGAAACTTTATCTGTAAAGGATCGAGTAGTAAGTATTTTAAGATTTGTAGACTGTACAGAGTCTGTTGCAACTAGTCCACTCTACCATTTCAGTGTGAAAGCAGCTAGACAATACATAAGTGAATGAATATAGCCATGTTACAGTAAAATCCTATTTACAAAAACATGCAGCAGGCAGAATTGGTTGTAGTTTGGGAACCCCTGCTCTAGGCCATTTCTTACCTCTGAGACTTTGCTCTCACATGTCCCTTTGCTTGGAATGTCCTTCTACTCCTGTTTCCTGTGTAAGCTTCTACTTAATCTTAAAAATATAACTTATAAGCATTGCTTCCTTGGGGAGCTTTCCTTGACCTGTGTATCAGACAACTCTTAGGCGCCACCTAAGATCCTCTCTGAAGCATCTAACCCAAGGGCCCTTGGGCACTTTTTTCACCCAGCTGTGTGGCACAGTCTTCCCAAGAGCACAACCCAACAGTACCTCCCCTCATACCTGTACCTTGGCGTCCCCCTGCTGCCTTGGGACTTCCCTGATGATTCTGACATGTGAGATGGACTCCATAGGTGCCCACATGTGTATAACCCAGATGTGCAGGGTGTCACCCCATGTGGAGAATGTCTAATCATTCAGCAATGGTGGATAAATTCTTCTCCCTTCTCCTCCCTGACATGTGGTCATTCATATGACCTATCTGAAGATGGAACCACCAAATCAATCAATCTATTATGCTTGAGACCAAGCAGCGTCCAGCTCACTGATGCAGCCCTCATGTTGCTCTCCATCTGCTTTCATCCCCTTGGATAAAGTATAGTTCTACTCTTGCACACATGAGGTTGCCAAGAGTTGGAGTCAGCTCCATGGCTACTGATTTATTTTTTTCCCATCAGACTGTGAACTCCTTGCAGGCAGAGACTACGGATCACATATCTGTGTCCCCAGAGGTCAGTGAGTACCTGGCCTAAGTAATGTTGAACAAATATTTGTTAAGTAAATGAGCCATATGATGAAAACCAACCTGTCCCTAAAATAAAGAGAAAAACTGAGGCAAACAACAACAGTCAATTGCCCAAACCTGGAAGGAATGTACACTTACTACAGGGTATATACAGCTGAGTTAGGAAAAACAGTAGGCTGCTCACCTGTGCTTTGTGTAAAGAAACACAGAAGCCCCTTAGACCTGAAGGGAGAGAAGAGTTTTATCTTGTCCTGTATGTCACCAGCCTCAGAGATTCGGCATCTGTAACAACCAGGGTGGTCATTCCGCTATATATGTGGCTTCTGCTTTTTGAGATGCATCAATAATAAATTCTCTTCGCCAGCCACTTCCACCCACTCCCTCCCTAATCTATACCCCCCAACTCTTCCTATTCATTCAGAGATAGGACAGAACTCCCACAATGCAATGGAGCAGGAAGTGGTGAGAAAGAACCTGTGGTCATCCTCCTACAGACTTTGGAGAATATAAAAAGGTCCTGTAAAGCATGATCTTTCCCGATTTAGTTTTTCAGAGAACTGGGAAGTAAACAGAACAGGAAGTGACCTCTTCTCAGTTCATCAGAGTCACATTAAATAAATGTGCACTGCACTTTCTTCTGCAGTACGTATACTAAAACTGGAACAATGCAGAAAAGATTAGCATGTCCTTATGCAAGGATGACAGTCAAACTCATGATGCATTTATATTTTCAATTTATGTTATGTGGATTTTAAGTCAATAAATAAACAAAGGTGTGCTCCTTCACACTGGAAACTGTGCTAAGAATTTATACATACCAAGAAATCCTTGAGATATAAATCTGAAGAGGTATCATAACCAGCATTCAAGTGGACAGTGAATGTGGCCAAGGGCAGGCAACATTCTCTAGAACTATAGCCAAAGAGTAGGGAACAAGAAAAAGCAAAAAGAGGCCCTGAAAGTTAGCAGGCCAGAAAAACAGAAACCGTTTCAGAAAGAAAACCTCTCTGAAAATAATTTAATATAGTAAACAGAACAAAATTGAAATAATCTTCCAGAATGCAGAGAAAATTTGAAAAGAAGGAGAGAGCTGACAGATAGGACAGATGTTCCAACCCTAAAATTAAGTGGTAGTTTTTGAGAAAGAAACCAGAACATTTGAAATAGAAGCAAACTTTCCTGAGAAGGTATAAAGTGCCAAGCATGTAGATCAAAAGAGTGTTCCAAAAAAAATCAGTTAAAAGAAATACACTGTTAGGTACTGTCTTGGGGTGGGGGAAAAAATGGATTATAAAAATGTCTTGGCCGATGTGTTGAAAGAAACAAAAACTTTTGCAAGGTGGATTAAATAGGCATCCGTGGTGAGGATACCAGAAAATCTCATAATCTCATAGAAGTCAACCGACGACAGCAAAACTGGGTGGGCTTCATGGGGAAAATAACCATCATCAAGCAGTTTCTCTCTCTCTTTTTCTCTCTTTCACTCTTTTTCTCTCCCTCTTTCTCTCTCGCTCTCCCTCCTTCCTTCCTTTCGTCCTTTTCTCCTTCTCTCTCACTCTCTCTCTTCCTTCCTCTTTCCCTCCCTCCACCTCTCTCTCTCATCTGTGACTGTTCATTCAAATTTCTCTACAAACTGTCTTCTCTGCTTACTTATTTGTTTATACATGGTTCAGAATGGCTGCCCCCAAATGAAACCTTAGCACTGGAGTGTACACTATCTTTGAGCTTAACTTCCTACAGGTAACAAACTCTGTTCCCCACTCAAAAATTTCTGGAAAAGATTATTGATGGCCCAACTTCAGATAGTTGTTCACCCATGGTCCAATTAACTGTACCCAAAAGGACAGTGTCGTATGGTAATTAGAGCTAGCCCATCTGGGCTATAAACGGAGCAAATGCTCTAAAAAAGAGTTATAGAATAGGAAGAAATTATTGAAATCTCTAGCCCAGGTGATTACAATAAGCACCCATTAGGAAAAATATTTATTGAATATTTAGTTATTGAAAATGGAATAAAACTTAGTGTGCCCTTCAATTTCTATGAAACATTAAGTATCAGAAGACAAAGAAGCACTCTTAGGTTTTGAATGGGAAAAGTTGTAATCCAAAAATTTTATATCCAGCTAAATTATTCCTTTATACTTTTCGTAAATGAAAGACATTTTCAAATGTGCACTGGATTTTTAAATATACTATCCACAAGATAAAACCCTGCTGGCACAGTGGCTAAGAGCTATGGCAGCTAACCAAAAAGGTTGGCAGCTCAGATCCACCAGCCGCTCTTTGGAAACCCTATGGGGCAGCTCTACTCTGTCCTATAGAGTCACTATGAGTTGGAATCGACTTGACTACAATGGGTTTGGTTTTTGTTTTGTTTTGTTTTTTGTTTATCCACAAGACGTAGTCCAGCTCACCAAATGCTGTGGCAGACCCCACACAGCTTTTGCTGTGGGCATCAGCCTCATGTCACATGGAAATCCTGAACGAGGCAATAGAAGAGCATAGCCATGGGGTTCCTGACAGTTTGGCTGGGAGCACTTTTCATGAGTATATTAATGAGGATTGCCATCCATTGCCAAAGAATCACTCCAACTAGGGCAAGATGCCTCACTCACAGTCACTGTAGCTACTGGAGCAATGGGCTTTGCCCTAGCCACTATGCTTTAGCAGTGTAGGCTAAAGCCAGCTTCCACCCAGCAGCACGGTCCCCCATAACACCAAGCTAAGACTGGATGGAACAGGACTGCTTCCTCTATTACCAGAGTCTGGTGGACATATGGGGGATTCCTCCATGTGTCAAAAGCAGTACATTAGGGCCTTGAATTAGGATAAACTGGACTTTCTGCTCTCCCTGGGTGCTGTAAATGGTTAATGCTCTTGGCTGCTGACTGAAAGGTTGAAGGTTCCATCCACCCAGAGATGACTTACAAGAAAGACCCGGCAATCCACTTCTGAAAACTCAGCCTTTGAAAACCATATGGAGTTTTTACAACTATAAAAATAAATACATAAATACAAAAATCAATAATAACCCTACAGAGCACAGTTCTACTCTGACATACATAGGGTCACCATGAGTCAGGGTAGAGTTGATGGCAACTGGTTTTGGACTCTCTATTACTTGCACCAGAAGCTTGAGTATCCAATTCTGACACTGAGGCATATTAGTTTATATACAAAGCTACCAACAAATATTCCCTAGTTACAGGAGACCTTAATCAAAATTAATAGCTCAAGAATATGTCACAGACTGGATACTCAGTGTTTTATTCCAAGATTTCCATGTATTTGCAGTAGTAGCCCATATCCGGTTGATCCATGATGGAGCATATCAATTGGAGATAGGTGCTGGCAGAACTACTTCGTCTGCAGTCATCAACAAGGAAAGGGAAATGTCTGGGTTTACTGCGTGGACAAGATACGTCATTCTGGTAAAATCACTAACAGAATAAAAAACAATAATAATAATAAAACATTAACCGAATAATTGGTGAATGGAAACCTAAATCACTGTGTAAACCTTCAGCTAAAACACAATAAAATATTATTAAAAAAAAAAAAAAAAAACAGACTAAAGCCTGAGAGAATAATAATGGTGGTGTGATTTATTACTCTTTTTGTATACAAGATCAGTGTGAAGTATTTTCCTTAATTACATCCTTTTGATTTTTCCATAAGCCAGATGAGATATATTGTATTATTCCCATTTCATAGATAATAAATTGAGTATCATAAAGATTAAGTAATTTATCCACAATCTCATGACCACCAACCAAGCTGAGATTCACACTCAGATCTCTCTGAAGCCTAAGCCCATGCTTTAGCTATTTTTAGCCCATCTTCTCCTGAAATATACAGAGTTGCTTGGAAAGCGACTGGCTGGGAAGAACTTTCCTTAACCAAGCCAATTACTCTAAAAACTGCAAACCCATTTTCAACTTCCAAGAGCTAACAACAATTTAAAAAAAAAAAAAAAAAAAAAAACCTCCAAAACATGAAGAAGTGGGCACACAAAGCAGTGAAACGGTGGAGAACAAGTAAGTCAAACTCTATTCTGAAGTTTTAAAAGTCTGTCTGAAGTTTTTCTCTTAAAGTCAGAAGGGAGGATATGCCAAGGAATTAACTGGAAGAATTGCTACAAATTTTGGCCACCTGGTAAATATTCCAAGCAGAAGCAACGAGTTTCAGAGACTTTTCTTTGGACGGTTATGCTCGGCTTAAATGTTCTTAAATTTTTCTCTAATGTTTTCTCACATAGTTCATAGCAACTGAATCAAAAGATGAATGAGTTATGTAGTCATTCAAATTAAGTTTATGAAATAGATGCAGCATGGGAAATGTCTGTATTATGATATCATATGAAAAAAATCAAGATCCAAGTTTTATACAGTATAAGCTTCAATAAGTAAAAAATGCATAGGAAAAAACTTTAAAGAAATACACTAAAATGTTAAGAAACGAGGGGTTTGAGTAATATTTCCCCTTCTTATTCCTTCTCCATATTTTCCAATTTTTCTAAATGTATACAATTTTTATCATCAGAAATATCAACATTATTTTTTAGAAATTGTGATCTAGCACACAACTTTGTTAATACAGTTAGCATGGTGGAAAGAGCACTGGAGAAGGAGCCAGGAGACCTGAATGTCCTAGGGAGAGAATCAGCTCCATCACCCAAGGACTGCTCAGTCATGAAAGTCATCAAGCCCCATGTAGCCAAGTTTCTTCATCTGCAAAATGAGAGGGTTGGAACAATGATTTTCCAGTTCCATAGAAGACAGTACTGCTAATGTGAACACTCCAGTGAATAACTATGGTGTCCATAAGAATGTGTAGTCTTGTAAACCTCCAACTACACACAGGAAGTGTGATTGACCACGGGGCCCAACTGCTGCTCTGAAATCTGTGTATGCCCCAAGGTCACTTCCACAGGCTGCTCTTGGCCAATGACTAAGCACAGCAGGCCACACCAAGGAGACTCCTCTGACAGCTGACTTTGGCTCAATGACTCAACCACTTTGCTGAACCTTCCTTAAACTGCACTACTGTCTTGGACATTTCCACCCAACCTTCCTTCCCTCTCTCCTTCACTCAGGGTCAGACTTGCATAGTGGTTGATGGCTTTCCAGACTTTCCTAGATCCTTCTCTATTTTCCTTTTTGCACATAAATCTCACTTTGCCATCTACTTCTCCAAGTATCTGGACTAAGGAGCATGTTGGTAGTTCCACAAAGTACACCTGAGAAAGTCTCAAAAGGAGCTTCTCTGGTGGCATAGCTCTGCAGAGGACCTGGATACCTGGTTAGTACTTTATTGTTGTTGTTCTTCTTAACTTTAAAAAATAAATAAATAAACAGCCAGTCCAAACAGGGTAGCATTCTATTGCTTTTAGACCAAAAAAAAAAAAAATTTTTTTTTCAAAATAAACCTTTCCTGGGCTTATTTTAGACTTGTTCTTGTTTCTTCCTCCCTATCAGCCATATGTATCTCTTCAGCAACTTCCGACTCCCCGCTTCAGATCAGATAATAAAGTTCATTCTTCATTTCTGTCAACTATAACATTAGAGGAATCTTCCTCTGAGATTTAAAGTATAATTAATCACTTTCATCCCACTGTGACCCCTTTGGATGGCTAAGGGACAGTGTCTTGCTAAAGTCCTCTTATTTTAATGTAGTGGCACCCTCCTTTCATGGTTATTGGTCGGTTTTTGTCCACCTTCATAACTCCTTTGTAAACGTCAACAATTCTGCCATTCCCTGACTCTTCTTCCTGCCTCTTCCAGGTTGAGGTTATTGGAATCCCATGTCCCTCTGCAGTGTAGGGTCTAACTCCTGCAAGCTAAATGAAGACTGCCTCACAAATCTAAATTCCGGATCTCCAAATCAACATTTCAGAAAAGACACTCTTACGCTTGGGTAATTAGGAGGAAAAATAAACAACTCTCTGGGGAAGTAGAGTCCTTTCTGTGATGAGCTCTGAGTAATGTATCCACTCCTTGGGAGGCATTTCCTGCTCTGGCTGCGGGGCAGAGGGTCCTGGAGAGGGTCACTGCCTCGGACGCAGCCAGCACCCCCTCTCTCCCCTGAGCTCTGCGCCCTGTGGCTTCGGGCTTTGCACAGTGTTTCATCTTCTCAGTGACGTAAGGTTTGGCTCTGGTTCATGGATTCTTGTGGCAGTTGTTGAGCCTGTGCCAAAACCTTTCCAGAGTGATGCGCAAAAAGATTAGGGAAGAGAGGGCCCCTGCGAGTGCACAAACAAGACCGTGCCTTGTGAGGAAAGTTGACTGATGTTTACCCTTTCTCCTCCTTAGCCAAGTCTGCAAGCCTGTCCCCAAACTCACTCTACACCAGAAATGCTCAGATGGAGGCAGACAGACCTGGAGGATGAGTTCATGAAGGGACAGCCCTGCCAAGTCCTCCAAAGAAAGAGCTGGTCCAGCCTTGGTGGGGGCAAACTGGGTCTCACCCCTCCCCGAAATAAGCATCGGACTCCTGGACTTCCCAGCAAATCTGTCCAGTGCAAACCAGGGCATCAAGGCAGCTCAAGATCCAATGTCCCTATCCCCTTGTTTGACCAAAATGACTAAAATAGAAGCCTTCACTAAGTGGACGAATAACAGATTTTTTTTTTTTTTTACATTTTGTTCCTGTTTCTATTTTATTTTCCTCAGGGAATATAGAATAAGCAAATATTATCTAGCGATTTCCTCTTATCAGAGGCCACATGCATGAGGCTTTATGTCCCCAGAGGATTTGTAACTTTCTCAAGGAGGCCTTCTCTAATATCCTCTCTTTAGTTTTTTATTGCGACATTTCCAAAACAAACAACTGGAGGAGAACCGAGACACAGCCGTGGACAGAGAGGCCGAAGAACACAAAGTCTATTGGTTTTAGGCAGCAGGCAGGACGGCTGCCTGTGGGACAGAAGGGCTGGTCTCCTCAGCCTACTGAACCCCCTTCTGTTTCTCCAGTCACCCATGAAAGCTTCAACAATACGTACTACCTCACTCTCCTCCCTGCAAAGGGAAGGCCACTTTGTAAGAGAGAAGCTCAGATACCCAAATGTAAATCTCCTGCTAATTCCCACATTCCTTGTACACCAACCAGACAAGATTTGAGTTTTGTTTTGTTTTTTTTCAGTAAAAATACACTGAAACTTCAGCACTCGCTGTTAATCAAATTTAATTCTGGGATACAAATAACCTCTCTAAGAAGTAAGGAATTCTATCTTTGTATTCTTTCTACATCTAAACTCTGTCATAAATCTCCTAAAATGGCAGAAATCAACTGGGGACATGGGAAAGGAATCCTAGAGTTAGTGACTAAAAGGATAATGAAATAGACCAAGGCTTTTGGAACTATGGAATTTTCCTGAATTTTACAAAGGAATGATTGGAGAAGCAAAACACTCCTAACGAAGTTTGGGAATTCTGGGTGCATCTGTATTATGGATGTTCCCTTTGAAATCTGTTTAAATCCATTTGCCTCACTGATTTACTTCTTAAGAGAATGTTTCAGAAGTGATTTGATGCTTTACAAGTGAACTAAAAGCAAATACCCATTACTGAGAAATTAAGGTTAAGCTAAATTCTTTAACCTCAACAATACAATGAAATTGGGTGGGCCAGTGGTGTAGGTTAGTCAGAAACTACTGTGTCAACAGTTCAATCTCTCTCTCTCTCTCTTTTTAACTTAACTGAAGAGAAAATAGGTAACAAAATACGTCAAGTAATTTTCTTAAGAAGTTGGGCTAGTGATAAATTAACAGTAAACTCATTTGAGGAAGGTGTTGACACTGATCATTGAGCTTCATTGTTAACGAATTCTTGTTGTGTAGTAGGGAAACAGGGAAACCCTGGTGGTGTAGTGGTTAAGTGCTACAGCTGCCAACCAAAAGGTCAGCAGTTCAAATCCACCAGGTGCTTCTTGGAAATCCTATGGGGCAGTTCTGCTTTGTCCTATAGGGTTGTTATGAGTCAGAATTGACAGCACTGGGTTTGGTTTGGGTTTAATAGGGAAACCAATAATCAGTGCTTCTTAGGATTTAATGAAATTGCTCCTTTTGATACTAGAACAATGAGATTATGTTTCAGGGTTCATGATGTTTGTGAATTTACGTGGTATGCTTAAATCCACAAGTAGTGACAATGTCCTAAAAGATCTCGGTGTAAATGTGTTGACTGAAAAGCCTGTGGGGGGAAATGGGGTGAAAGCAACACAATACTCAGGTGGAAATCCTTGCATATGAGAGGACTTAGCTCTCCCACAAGGCAGGAGGTAGGGTGAGGGGAAAATTTCAGTGGCACTTAAAGGGAACAAAGGTTAATAAGGAATTTTTTACTAATAAAGGAATTTTCAAACGAGTAGCTTAAGCCACATTATCCGGCACCTATAATACCCAGACAGTCCTCTAAACATGTTTAAAATAAAACCAACCCAGCTGCTGTAGAGTTTTTCTGACTCATAGTGACCCTACAGGACAGAGTAGAACTGCCCCATAGGGTTTCCAAGGAACGCCTGGTGGATTCGAACTGCCAACCTTTTGGTTAGCAGTTGTAGCTCTTAACCACTAGGCCACCAGGGTTTCCATGTTTAAAATATCTTAGCGTAACTATAAAAACAGAACAAGCAAGGCACTTGTGGAACTGACTTGTCTTCTTCAGTACCGGAAAATACAGAATTAATCAAGCAACAAGTATTTACTGAGAATTATTAGGGGACCAGAACCGTTTTGGCCATTCTAAACAGACTAAAGTAGTATAGAACAGAATCATCGTCATTGAAACCAATTATCTAATTGGAAAAAGAAGCTTTGAAACAGTTGGTGAGCAATAGAAGTCAATGCAAAACTGCACTGAGTTTTTGATATAGTCATTAAGCCCGAGAGAAATTTCTAGTGAGAGTGGAGGCTTCCTGGAAGACAAGGTCTTGAGTTTGAGTAAGATTTGAATAGGCAGAAGGATGGAAAAAGGACATTCCACCAAAAAAGGACGGCAAATAAGATGTTAGGAGACAAGTTCTGGGGACAATAAGGACATTGGCCATATCAGATCAGAGTGTAATGAAGAGTCCTGGCACAAAATATGCTTGCAGAGGCAGTTTCGGGTCCGGTGAGCAAGCACTTTAAAGCTGGGCAGTGGTGTATGCACTTCATACAATAAGAAAGTAGGAAGCCACTTAAATTCCCCTAGCGAGGAATCAGGCAAGCTAGCTAGCAAGACCAGTGCCAAAATCCAAGCATGGATAATGAGAGTCTAGATTAAAAAGTGGTGGTTATGGCAACACAGAGAGGAGAAGACAAGGGTAGCATTCCAAAGAAAAGATGAGAGAGAGATTTCAAAGGCATAACCTATACGGCTTGGTGACTATCTCAATCTAAATCTCCCAGGAAGCAGCCCACGAACTGACCACCACGAGGAGATTGCTAGGATGGTCTGAGAAGGACACCATGTGCAATTCATTTTCCCAAAATACCCTTTGCAGGGGATGCTGTAGGGAAGAATCTGTACTCGGTCTACTCAAAAGGCAATGTCTGCATATTTGGTCTGAATACCACAGTATGTTTTTCAAAGAAGAAAACAACTATGCATTAAACTTGAAGACAACTTAGTGAAAAGAAGATGGAATGAGGTGAAATGTGACTTAAGCCCCTCAATTTCCATACCGAGTTCCCCTGTCAGCAACATCGCTGTTTCCTGAGAAGAAATCTATGAGACAAATAGATGGTTAGTGTCCCTTTCTGACAGAAAAGAAGAGTTGCACAATGAAGAAGGATGGCTGGTACCACCGTGTTTCCACACTTCCCCCATCCAAAATTCATTGGAGTCTTAGGCTCAGGGACTTGAGCAGGCCCCCCAAAACTCACTAGCTATATCATTCCCAAGCCTTTCTATACAGAAGACACTTTTGGGGTCCAAACTTTCTATCTTACACTTCAACTACAGTCATGTATTTCAGGGTAGGGAAGAAGCTGCTTAATACTTTATTTCCTCTGCCTTAAACCAATTATAGCAAAGTGAGGGGGAAGGCTTGTTAGGACACTTCACTACTTCTAAGATTACTCTTTGTCTTGGCTTTAATGGTTTCCTGATTGTCTGTTCTACAACATTAAGCAGAGAGCAATAAATGTTACTTTAACTGCAGTCAGATGACTAAGAGACAGAGAAGACGCGATCAAGGGAGGACAATGTGAGTTGCATATTTTTCCCAATACTCTGTCCTTCCTTGAGGCCAGGCTGGTTTCACAATGAGTCAGAGGACTCTTGGAGTGTAATTCCGCATTTAACCAAAGTTAGCCAAACTGCTCTGAACACACTTTTCTATATGCCCTCTTTTATTACTTATTTTAATAATCAACTCATCTAAATGAATAAACTGAACATGTAACAATTCATTTGGGCAGAAAAACAAAACAATATATATAACATTTATGTAGGATATGTTAGAGATACTATCCGCAAATATGTGAGTGATAAAGACTTCGTAAAATGTCAATGCAAAGAGCTCATGCAACCTAACAACAGAAAGATAAACAACCCAATCAAAAAACGGGCAAAAGACTTGAAGGGACATCTCCCCAAAGAAGCTATACAAATGGCAAGGAAGCACATGAAAAGATAACTCAATGTCATTCGTCATTAGAGAAATGTAAATCAAAACCACAATGAGATACCACTTACATCCACTAGGATGGCTATGATCAAAAAAAAAAAGGAAAATAACAGGTGTTGAAGAGGAAATGGAGAAATTGTACCCCTCATTCATTGTTGGTAGGCTTGTAAAATGGTACAGCCATTGTGGAAAACAATTTGACAGTTCCTCAAAAAGTTAAACATGAGAATTACCATGTTGTTGTTGTTAAGTGCCATCAAGTTAGTTCCAATTCATAGTGACCCTATGTAACACAGAACACTGCCTGATCCTGCGCCATCTTTACAGTCTTTGTTATGCTTGAGACCATTGTTGCAGCTGCTATGTCAATCCATCTCATTGAGGGTCTTCCTCTTTTCCTCTGACCCTGTACCTTACCAAGCATAATGTCCTTCTCCAGGGACTGATCTCTCCTGACAGCATGTCCAAAGTATGTGAGAAGCAGTCTCGCCATCCTCGCTTCTAATGAACATCCTAGTTGTACTTCTTCCAAGACAGATTTGTTCGTCCTTTTGGCAGTCCATGGTATATTCAATATTTTTCACCAACACCACAATTCAAAGGCATCAATTCTTCTTCAGTCTTCTTTATTCTTTGTCCAGCTTTCACACGCATACAATGTGATTGAAAATACCATGGCTTGGGTCAGGCGCACCTTAGTCTTCAAGGTGACATCTTTGCTTAACACTTTGAGGAGATCCTTTGCAGCAGATTTGCCCAGTGCAATGTGTCTTTTGATTTCTTGACTGTTGCTTCCATGGATGTTGATTGTGGATCCAAGTAAAAAGAAATCCTTGACAACTTCGATTTTTCTCCGTTTATCCTGATGTGGCTCATTGGTCCAGTTGTGAGGATTATTGTTTTCTTTATGTTGAGGTGCAATTCATACGGAAGACTGTGGTCCTTGATTTCATCAGTAAGTGCTTCAAGGCCTCTTCACTTTAAGCAAGCAAGGTTGTGTCATCTGCATAACACAGGTTTTTAATGAGTCTCACCCCAATGCTGATGCCCCATTCTTCTTTGTATAGTCCAGGTTCTCAGCGTATTTGGTCAGCATACAGATTAAATAGGTATGGTGAAAGGATACAACCCTGACACACAACTTTCCTGACTTTAAGCCACTCAGTATCCCCTTGTTCTGTCCAAACAACTTTTTGAGCTATGTACAGGTGTCATAAGCACAATTAAGTGTTCTGGAATTCCCATTCTTGGCAATGTTATCCATAATTTGTTATGATCCACACAATCAAATGCCTTTGCATAGTCAATAAAACACAGGTAAACATACTTCTGGTGTTCTCTGCTTTCAGCCAGGATCCACCTGACATCAGCAATAATAACCCTGGTCCTCTTCTGAAACTGGCCTGAATTTCCGGCAGTTCCCTGTCAATATACTGCTGCAGCCACTTTCGAATGATCTTCAGCAAACTTTTTGCTTGCATGTAATATTAATGATATTGTTTAATAATTTCCACATTCAGTTGGATCACCTTTCTTGGGAATAGGCATAAATATGGATCTCTTCCAGTTGGTTGGCCAGGTAACTGTCTTCCAAATTTCTTGGCATAGAAAAGCGAGCACTTCCAGCACCGCAACTGTTTGTTGAAACATCTCAATTGATATTCCATCAATAACTGGAGCCTTGTTTTTTGCCAGTGCCTTCAGTGCAGCTTGGGCTTCTTCCTTCAGTTCGTCAGTTCCTGATCATATATATGCTACCTTTTGAGATTGTTGCATGTCGACTAACTCTTTCTGGTATAAAGACTCTGTGTATTCTTCCATCTTCTTTTGATGCTTCCTGCATCATTTAATATTTTCCCCATAGAATCCTTCACTTTTGCAACTCGAGGCTTGATTTTTTTCTGCAGTTCTTTCAGCTTGAGAAACACCGAGTGTGTTCTTCACTTTTGGTTTTCTATCTCCAGCTCTTTGCACATGTCATTATAATACTTTGTCTTCTTGAGCTGCCCTTTGAAATCTTCTGTTCAGTTCTTTTACTTCATCATTTCTTTCTTTTGCTGTAGCTACTCTAAGTTCGAGAGTAAGTTTCAGAGTCTCCTCTGACATCCATCTTGGTCTTTTCTTTCTTTCCTGTCTTTTCAATGACCTCTTGCTTTCTTCATGTATAATGCCCTTGATGTCATTCCACAACTCGTCTGGTCTTCAGTCATTAGTGTTTAGTGTGTCAAATCTGTTCTTGAGATGGTCTCTAAATTCAGGTGGGATATACTCAAGGTCGTATTTTGACTCTGGTGAACTTGCTCTGATTTTCTTCAGTTTCAACCTGAACTTGCATATGATCAATTGATTGTCTGTCTGTTCCACAGTCAGCCCCTGGCCTTGTTTTGACTGACAATACTGAGCTTTTCCATAGTCTCTTTCCACAGAGGTAGTCGATTTGATTCCTGTCTGTTCCACCTGGTGAGGTCCATGTGTATAGTCTCGCTTATGTTGGTGAAAAAATGTATTTGCAGTGAAGAAGTCATTGGTCTTGCAAAATTCTATCATTCAATCTCCAGCATTGTTTCTATTGCCAAGGCCATATTTTCCAACTACCAAACCATCTTGTTTCCAGCTTTCTCATTCCAATCACCAGTAATTATCAATGCATTGTGATTGCATCTTCCATCAATTACAGACTGCAGCAGCTGATAAAAATCTTCTGTTTCTTCATCTTTGGCCTTAGTGGTTGGTGCATAAATTTGAATAATAGTGGCATTAATTGGCCTTCCTTGTAGGTGTTCGGATATTATCCTATCACTGACAGCATTGTACTTCAGGATAGATCTTGAAATGGTTTTTTTTTTTTTTTTTGACTGTGAATGCAACACCATTCCTCTTCGAGTTGCCATTCCTGACATAGCAGGCAATATGATTGTCTGATTCAAAATGGCCAATACCAGTCCACTTCAGCTCACTAATGCCTAGGATATTGATGTTTATGCATTCCATTTCATTTTTGATGATTTCCGATTTTCCTAGATTCATACTTCGTACATTCCAGGGTCAGATTGTCAATGGGTGTTTGCAGCTGTTTCTCCTCATTTTGAGTCATGCCACATCAGCAAATGAAGGTCCCGAAAGCTTTACTCCATCCATGTCATTAAGGTTGACTCTCCTTTGAGGAGGCAGCTCTTCCCCAGTCATCTTTTGAGCGCCTTCCAACCTGGGGGGTTCATCTTCTGGCACTGTATCAGACAGTGTTCCGCTGCTATTCATAATGTTCTCACTGGCTAATTCTTTTCAGTAGTAGACTGCCAGGTCCTTCTTCCTAGCCTGTCTTAGTCTGGAAGAACTAGAATTACCATATGACCTAGCAATTCTACTCCTGGTTGTATACCCAAAGCACTTGAAAGTAGGGAGGCAAAAATACTTATGCACTGATGTTCACTGCAATACTATTCACAATAGCCAAAAGATGAAAACAACCCAAATGTCCTTAAACAGTTGAATAAAAAAAAAAAAAAAATTAATGGACAAGCAAAATGTGGTACGTGTATACATACTTGGAATACTACTCAGACGTAAAGAGAAATGAAGCTCTGATATATGCTACGACAGGAATGAACCTTGAAAACATTACCTTGAGTGAAGTAAGTAAGTCACAAAAGGACAAATACTGTATGATTCCACCTATATTAATATTATTAGCCAGAATACTCAAACATATACCCAAACCACCCAATGCCATCGAGTTGATTCTGACTCATAGCGACCCTATATGGTTTCCAAGGCTATGAATCTTCACAGAAGCAGACTGCCACATCTTTCTCCCAATGCAAATGTGTACCAAAACCAAACCCAGTGCCGTCGAGTCGATTCCTACTCATAGCGACCCTATAGGACAGAGTAGAACTGCCCCATAGAGTTTCCAAGGAGCACCTGGTGGATTTGAACTGGAGACCCTTTGGTTAGCAGCCATGCCACCAGGGCTTCTATGCAAATGTTTAGAGACCAGAATTCATTAGTGGTTACCAGGGACAGGAGGGAGGGCAAAATGGTGAGTCACTGCTTAGGGGCCACAGAGTTTCTGTTAAGGATGATGGAAAGTTTTGGAAACAGAGAGTGGTGATACCTGCATGAAATGATCAACATAATTAATGCCACTGATTTCTACATGTAAAAATATTAAAATGGCAAATGGTTCCTTATGTATATTTTCACCACAATTTTTTAAAAATGTCAATGCAAAACGTTCATCCTTGCGAATTGTTCTTTTAGAATATTGGCTGAGGGCATTTTAATGCTCAGCTGACTTACTTGCCTCGTAGCCTGTCTGGGGGCCTCTTTCCCTGATGCTCAGTTGATCTGTGCTTAAAGACATTATAATCTTCAAATTAAACTCAACAAATGTAATTCTAGAGACCAACGTTGAAAATAAATTACATAGTGGGTTGTTTGTTCCTTCCCACCTGTTTACGCCTTCTGCTTGGAATGCCCTCCCTCTCATGCCCCAGCAAGCCCAGCAAATTCCTGCCTCTCCTCCAGAATTCACATAAGGCTTATTTCTTTGGAATCACCTTTCTTGTTCCTGGTCCCCTCCCTTCCATCAAGAATAACAGATCAAATCTCCTTCCTGTGGGTCACCGTAGAACTTTCTGTCCACTCACATGACAGTCCTTCTCTTGGGTCTCTCCTATTCTGCCTTTGCCTCCCCATTCAGAAACAGATCTAGTTCTCACCTTTGCATGGACTCTTAACTGTGTCACTTTACTTTCTCTCTCTCTCTCTTTCTCTTTTTTTTCCTTCTGATTATTCTATTAATTATCCTATCAGTGTGTCCATATCATTTTATCTGTCCTTACAGCAAACCTCCATTACAACCTAGACTGGGGAGGTATGAATTTGTTTATATGTTAGATCTGGGTAGGGGGTTGGGGAGAGGAATAGAAGAAAAAAGACAGATTGGAATATTTCTGTGACAAATATTATACCTAAAGCTGCTCAAATAGATTAAAGGTCTCCTCCATCTTTCTACCAATTATCAGTGCAATGTGAGTTCTCTGTCCATGATTGCATCCACTATTACCTCATGTTTGAGGAAAAGTTTCCCATTATTTATTAAGACATTTCTGGTCCCCCTGAAAGAGCTTCCATTTTAAAAGCAATCACTCTATGCAAACATTTCCAGAGCAAGAAAAAGAAAAATGAGTTTCAGGCATGCACAGAAAAGGACTCATATGTAGAGAACAAAGTTAAACTTCATTGTCAGTTCATTCATTCAACATATGCTTATTGAGATGTACTGTCTCCCAGGTATTGTTCTGGTACAGAGAATACAGCAGTAAACAGGACAAAATCCCTGGCCTAATAAAGCTTGTGAGAAAGGATAATTTAAAACAATAATAATTAATACAATAATATTGATGAGTTCTATGAGGAAAATAACAGGAGCCCTGGTGGCGCAATTTTAAGCGCTCAGCTGCTAACCGAAAGATTGCCAGTTTAAACCCACCTAGTGCCTTCACAGGAAAAAAGACCTGGCTATCTGCTCCCGTAAAGACTACAGCTTAAAAAATCCAATGGGCAGTTCTACTCTGTCACATGGGGTCATTATAAGTTGAAATTGACTCAACAGCACCTAAGAACAACATGAGGAAAATAAAACAAAGAGTCTGAAGAGAGGGTAGGAGACTATTTTAGGTAAGATTGTCCAGGAAAGCCTTTCTGAAAAGGTGACATTTGGGCAGAGACCTGAATAATGAGAAAGAGAAGGAAACAGTCAAGTAAGATCTGGAGAGAGAGTATTGTCGGAAGATTAAAACATAAGGTCAAGTGGGAGGAATAGACTACCGATCGATACCCCTCACAAACAAAGACACAAAAATCCTTAGCATAATATTATCAAAGCAAATTCGACAACAAATAAAAAGGATTTTATACCATGGCCAAGTAGAATTTACCCTTAAAATGCAAGGTAACATTCAAAAAAAAATCAATGTAATACACCACATTAATAGAATAAAGGACAAAAGTCATATGATCATCTCAATGGATGCAGAACAAGCACTAAAATGGCTATTCTCAGAGAGAAAATACTAAGTATTGTCAAGGAAGTGGAGAAACTGGAATCCTCCTACATTGCTGATGGGAATGTAAAGTGGTGTAGCAAGTTTAGAAATCAGTTTGTCAGTTTCTTAAAAACTGAAGCACCAGCTCACCATAAGACCACTCATAAGAATATAAAAAAAAAAAAAAAAAAAAAATTTTTTTCTAGAATATAGCCAAGAAAAATAAAAATATATGTCCACACAAAGACTTGTCCGTGAATGTTCATAACAGCATTATACAAAATTGGAAACAGTCCATATTTCCATCAACTGGTGAATAAACAAAATGTGGCATATCCACACAACAGAACATAATTTATCAATAAAAATAAATGAAATTTTGATACACGCTACAACATGGGTGAGTCTCAAAAATATAGCATTTTATTGTGTGCCATGGAGTTGATTCCAACTCATAGCCACCCTATAGGACAGAGTAGAACTGCCCCACAGGGTTTCCTAGAGTGCAGTGTTTACGGGAGCAGATCACTAGGCCTTTTCCCCCAGAGTCGCTGGTGAGTTGGAACCACAGACATTTTGTTTAGCACCTGAGAGCTTAACAATTGTGCCACCAAGGCTCATAAATGAAATTAACCAGATGCAAAAGACTACATATTATATGATTCCTTTTACAAGAAATGTCCAGAAAAGATTAATTTTTTGAAACAGGAAGCAGATTAGTGCTTGTCTGAAAGGCCTGGGGCAGGTATAAAGATTGACAGCAAATGGTCTCAAGATAGTTCTTTGAGGTGATGGAAATGTTCTAAAAATAGGTTGTGGTGATGTTTTAATACATTTATTAAAACTCAAAATAATAGTAATAATAAATAAGGGAAGCCAGATGGAGAAGCAGGGGTCAGATCATGTAAGACCTTGTAAGCCACAGTAAGGAATTTGGGTTTGAGTGTGATGAAGAGCTATGGGAGAGTTATAAGAAAGGGAATTATATAATCTAATAGATATATAGAGAGATGATAGGTAGGTAGGTAGATAGATATAGGTGGACGGATGGATGGATAGATAGACAGACAGACAGATAGATTGATAGACTGGTAGATAGATTGATAGGTAGATGGATGATAGATAGATGGATGATAGATAGATAGATAGATTAGATAGAGAGATAGAAAGAGACAGAGAGAGAAAGAGATAGAGAGAGGTAGAGAGAAAGATAGAGAGACAGACAGATAGATAGACAGATAGCCAGATAGATAGAGAGGTAGAGAGATAGAGAGAGACAGACAGACAGATAGATAGAGAGAGAGAGAGAGACTGACAGAGACAGAGAGATAGAAAGATAGAAAATGGACGGATGGATGGTATTTCTTATGCTGCTATGTGGCGAATGGACTATACAAGAACAAGAGTAAAAACAGGGAAACCAATTACAAGGACTCTTCTTCATTCAGGCAAGAAATAATGACAGCTCTGATGAAGACAGGAACAGTGGGGACAGCCCTAACACATGGAAACTCAAGAGAATGGAACATTACCATCTAGCTCAGATAACTGAACCAGGAGGCTAAAGGAAGAACAATACCAAATTTTCCCATCTCTGGCCACACACACACAGTGAAAAACAAGAAGCCGTATAGATGATTCCCAAAGAGAAGGCTAAATGAATACATGACCTCTCCTGCATTTCCAGGTTCAGTGATTTCTAAGTAATGAACTTAGAATAAACAAGAAAACAGAAAGATTTGTAATCATGCAGCAACCAGACCGGTATGCAAAATGTTATTTACATTTTAGGAACATTTTTTTCTCCAAGCATTTTGTGCTTGTTTCTCCTAAAGAAATAATCATCATCAAAAATCTGGGGGTCTGTCTATAGTTAGCAGTTGTATGTTCTGTTTGTACGTGCATGCCTCTGGTTGTGCAGGCGTACGGATTTATTGATGGAGCCGGTAAAGCTGGGAGAACAGAGCAGAGGCGTTGCTGATGAGAGACACTAACTTTATATTCCTGTGCTGGCATTCAAAAGTCTTGATATTTCTGCGTGTATTCGAATCTCCTGCTTGTTTTAATTATGTTGATCCAATTCTAAGCTATGCATGATATCCAGCATGACCAAGAATGGAAATATTTCTCTGCGGAATTTTTAAAATCTTGATTGCTGCAAAGAAAAGACCTTTAAGAAAACACAGAATCTTTCCAAACACAGAAGAGATTCCTATAACTAAGACCATTGCCAACATGGAATAGTATGAATGCTGTGACCTATTTGCCCCACTCTGATTAGTCATAGTGATACACCCCAAAAAGACAGAAAGCAGAGAGAATGTAGGGACAGAACACAGAAAACAGGCCCTGAAAAGCAGCGAGTGGGACCCCAGAAGTATTTTTCATGTCTTGGTTTATAAGAGGAAAGAGCTGTTTATTCAAAATGCTCCTTCAGGGGACAGGAAAACAAAGAGGAGAACAACGACCTAGTGACCTCCACGAATTGCTGGATGTAGCTCAGCCTCCAAGCTTCCTCTGCAGGAAGCCAGCCATCCAGACTCCGAACTTACAGCACTAATCAGGAGGGGTGATGGTTCAGGCCTTGAGTGAGAGAGTCATGAGAATACTATTAGCCACATTCAAAGTTCAGGGCAACTGCTTCCTCCCAAAGCTTTCTGAGAGCAGCAGGCAGAAGCTCTGAGGCCAAGAGGCCAGGGCTGCAACTTCTAGGGTTGGGAGGCAGAAACATTGCCTCTTTCCCCAGGGGAATTGGATGACAGTGGGTGGTCAGCTTGGCTCAGAGTCCTGGCTTAACTGGAAATCCTCATTTCTTCTGGGTCACTGAGTCACTGTGTCTTGGAATCACTAGACAACAGGAACCCAAAACACTCTCTGAGTCCATCCTCCTGCCCTCAGGTAAGATCATCTTGACCAGTCTTGGATGTTAGCGTGACATTACCTCACCTCCACGAACTGTGCTATATCACCTCCTGTTGACCAGCCTGGTGATACACCCCAGAAAATGGCTTTGATAACACACAAGTTCTACTAGCCTTGGTAGGATGAGGTGTTGAGTCATTACCCAGTAGGACAGGTGTTTTTGTTCAACTTTTCCTGCAAGTGAGGCTATTTTGCCTTCCCACAAGAACCAGGCTGAGTTATGCAACACAAGCTATACCTGGGAAACTAAAGGACCTATCTCATCCAGCCATGTTTTTAGTTATAGCAAGAAGCAAAGACACTGAGCCTTGGGGAAAAAAACCTTAAAGGACACTGAGTTCCAACACATATTCGGTGTTTGAGTTCCCTCTACACCTTCCCTGGCAAGTGTCCTTTCAACCAGTGTTCAAATATCTCCAGGGTCAGAGGCAGTCCTATTTATTTGCAGCAGATACTTCTGCCTAAATCATCTTAATATTGAGCTGAAATTGGTTTCCCTGTGACTTCCACTAGGCTTTAGGTTCCAGACTGTAGAAACCATATCCACCTTATTAGGCTTGTATTGACCATGTTTCTCCATTTCATCCCCCAGGATGTCATGAACAACCTCATCCAATGCCTTGTTGAAATCTAGAAACAATATACTTTCTCTAATCTGGCAGCCTACAAATCTTGCCACTGAAAAGAAGAATTTAGTCCAACATGTGCCATCTTAAATACTTTTTTTTATTTCATAATAAATATTAACTTGTTCTTAGGGAACTAATGCTGGTGAGCACTACCCACAAGCCATTCCTTTAAAAACCCATTCTGAAATCTTCTCCAGGGTTGGCGTAAGTCTCAGGATGTTTAAGAATGACTAATAGTGCCTAACACATACCTCAATACCATTACTCTATTGAGAAACCAAACATTTCCACCATTAGTCATTCCTTTGATGTAATTTGTTATAAATTCTCTGGAAATACATAGCAAGAGCGTATTGCATACTACGCGTATACACAGGTCAGGACACCAAAGCATTTGAGTCTACACTTCCAGGGTTCCAGCTTGCACCAGGAAAGAGGTCAGACAATACCTTGGACTTCTGAATAAAGATTTGTGTATAATGATAATGGTGTTTCTAATTGCATTTTCTTGTGAGAGGGAAAACTTGAAGATAAAGTAAATGTTCAACATTAGATGCATGGTGTCTTAGTTATCTAGTGCTGCTATAACAGAAGTACCACGAGAGGATGGCTTCGACAAAGAGAAGTTTATCCTTCCACAGTCTAGTAGGCTAGAAGTCTAAATTCAGGGCATCAGCTCCAGGGCAAGACTCTCTCTGTCAGCTCTGGAGAAAGGTCCTTGTCATCAATCTTCCCCTGGACTAGGAGCTTCTCCGTGTAGGAACCCCGAATCCAAACGACAGGCTTTGCTCCCAGCGCTGCTTTCTTAGTGGTATAAAGTGCCTAACTCTCTGCTCTCTTTACTTTTATCTCTTGTAAGATAAAAGGTGATGCAGGCCACATCCCAGGGAAACTCCCTTTACATTGGATCGCTGATGTGACCTGAACGAGTGTTACATCCCACCCTAATCCTCTTTAACATAATTTAATCTTGCCTCATTAACCACAGGCAGAGATTAGGGTTAACAACACATAGGGAAAATTACATCAATCGTGAAATGAAGGGCAACCACACAATACTGGGAATCATGGCCTAACCAAGTTGACACATATTTTGGGGGGACACAATTCAATCCGTGATGCATAGGTAAATAAATTAAGAAAATGCTCTGAATCACTGAAAAAGTTGTTTTGAAAATTTTTTATGATAGCATGATTCAATTTGTATATGCAATACGATCTCAATTCTGTTTAAAAAAGAAATACATTATTATACATAGGCCTTATGTTTGGATAATAGAATTATGGTTTGTTTTTGCTTTTCTATATATTTTTAAAATTCTCTGCTTTTATTATCAATTTTAAAATTAGCTTTTAAGTCATGTCTTAAGGTTACAGTGCTTTAGGATTATATACATAAGGTTATACCAAAGTGGATTTAAGTCCAATAGCACCTCTTGATACAAACCACATGAAAGAGCTAAAAAGTTGAAAGCGATTTCTTCTGTGAAGTGGTTTGGGGAGGGAAATATGGCATAAGAGCACGGGACCACTGTTTTTTGTTACAAGCCTTTTTTAACACTATTCTAGTCTTCAAACTATGTGCATATATTACATCTACGAACAACAAAATGTAATGTTAAAATGATTTTTAAGCATAAAGCAAAATACTTTGCAGAAGGGAGGTAAGAAGAAAGAAAGGCTGTCCAGGGATACTGGCATTTCAATAAAGTATCAAAAAAGAAAGTGGGAATTTCATTTAAGGAAAAATTTTTGAGCACCTACTAGGTTCTAGACCTTATGTCAGAGTCATCCCGGGATGGAAATAAGAGTATAACACTGTTCATGCCCTCCAGGACCTTACATATACTGGCGGAAGTTGGGAGAAGGTGAGAATCAGTACACAAATGAACAAAGCACTAGTTTGGATATAACAGAACCATAAGCAACATATTTTTAACAGTGTTCAAGGGTTCAGAGATGTCCTTGGGTGGTGCAAACAGTTAAATGCTGAATGGTGCAAATGGCTAAGTGGTTAGCTACCAATTGAAAAGCTGACAGTTTGAACCTACCCAGAGGCACCTCCAAAGAAAGCCTGGCCATCTACTTCAAAAAAATCAGTGTGCTATGGAGCGCAGTTCTACTTTGATACACATGGGTTTGCCATGAGTCAGAACTTAACCAACGGGCAAATGATTTGATTTTTTTAATAGGGTTTAAAGACTTGGGGGATCAGAAAATTGTTATGGCCAGAAGGAACCATATTTGAAGTTGAAAGATGCCTAGGACTTGGGCAGGAAAAGAAGTGGGCAGAGGACTCTGAAGTCTGAAGGCATAGCCTGAACAAAGACAGCAAGACAAGCACTCCTGGGGCCCACATGGAGAAGAACCACAGTCTGGTAGGAGTGCTGGGTGCTACAAAGGCACTGCACCACACTGGGTCGTCGATGTCACACTGAGGAATAGGTGCTTTATGCAGCAAATAATGGGAGGTATAAAACATTTTTGAGCCAGAGAGTAGTATAATCAGAGTTGTGCTTTAGAAAGGTTAGTCTAGCAATCTCTACGGGAAAAATAAAGAGGAGACACCAGAGACCAAATGGGTGGATTCAAGCAAGAAGTAGCAAAAACTGAACCATTAGTGAGGGAAAAAAAAAAAAAAACCTCTGCTGTCCAGTTGATGCCAACCCATAGCGACCCTACAGGACAGAGTAGAACAGCCCCAATAAGGTTTCCAAGGAGTGGTTGGTGGATTCAAACTGCCAGCCTTTGGGTTAGCAGCCCAGCTGGTAACCACTGTCAAATCAACAATTGCTCTGCAATTGTTCCTAGAGTTTCAAATGAAGCCTCACTAGCACCCATGTTCCACGAAAATTACTTGATGCACTCGGATATGCCGGGGCTGAGACAGGTGAAAGTCAAACGTTCTTGTTTATCATTTCTGAGCAGGGTGAGTTATAGATTTGCTATGAGCCATGGAGTGAAAAGACTAGGTTAAAAGGAGTGGTTACCTCAGTGCTGACACCTGCTGTAACAGGTCATTTCTCATCCATCTCTGCAGCCCCAGCAGAAAACTTGCCATATAGTAGCACTCCCTAAAAGATATTTCTAAAGCTTAAAAAAAAGCTTAGGAGAGCCAAAATACAACCTTGAGTATATCCCACCTGAATTTAGAGACCAGCTCAAGAATAGATTTGAAGTGTTAAACACCAATGACCAAAGACCAGATAAGTAGTAGAATGACATCAAGGATATCAGAGATGAAGACAGCAAGAGGTCATTAGAAAAACAGGAAAGAAAGGAAAGACCAAAATGAATGAATGTCAGAAGAGAATCTGAATCTTGCTCTAGAACATAGAATAACTAAAGCAAAAGGAAGAAATGACGAAGTAAAAGAGCTGAACATATTTCAAAGGGCAGCTGGAAAAGACACAGTAAAGTACTATAATGACATGCGCAAAGACCTGGAGATAGAAAACCAAAAGGGAAGAATGCACTCGACCTTTCTCAAGCTGAAAGAACTGAAGAAAAATTCAAGGCTTGAGCTGTGATATTGAAGAATTCTACGAGGAAAAAATATTAAAAGACACAGGAACCATCAAAAGAAGATGGAAGAAATACACAGAGTCATTATACCAAAAAGCATTGGTCTACATCCAACCGTTTCAGGAAGTAGCATATGATCAGGAACCGACGGTACTAAAGGAAGAAGTCCAAGCTGCACTGAAGACATTTGTGAAAAACAAGGCTCCCGGAATTGACAGAATACCAACTGAGATGTTTTAACTAACGGATGCAGTGCTGGAAGCAGCACTCATCTATCCCAAGAAATTTGAAAGACAGCTACCTGATTGGAAGAGATCCATATTCATGCCTATTCCCAAGGAAGGTGATCCAACCAAATGCGGAAACTATCAAACAGTGTCATTAATATCACACGTGAGTAAAATTTTGCTAAGGGTCATTCAAAAGCAGCTGCAGCAGTACGTCGACAGAGAACTGCCAGAAGTTCACGCCGGATTCAGAAGAGGATATGGACCAAGGGACGTGTCAGGTGGATCTTGGCTGAAAGCAGAGAATACCAGAAACATGTTTACCTGTGTTTTATTGACTATGAAAAGGCATTCAACTGTGTGGACCATAACAAATTATGGATAACATTGCAAAGAACAGGAATTCCAGAACACTTAATTGTGCTAATGAGGAACATGTACATAAATCAAGAGGCAGTCATTTGAATAGAACAAGGGGATACTGCGTGGTTTAAGGTCAGGAAAGATGTGAATCAGGGTTGTATCCTTTCACCATACCTATTCAATCTGTATGCTGAGCAAATAATCCAAGAAGCTGGACTATATGAAGAAGAACAGGGCATCAGGATTGGAGGAAGACTCATTAACAACCTGCGCATTATGCAAACTACACAATCTTGCTTGCTGAAAGTGAAGAGGACTTGAAACACTTACTGATGAAGATCAAAGACCACAGCCTTCAGTATGGATTACACCACAACATAAAGAAAACAAAAATCCTCACAACTGGACCAATAAGCAACACCATGATAAATGAACAAAAGGTTGAAGTTGTCAAGGATTTCATTTTACTTGGATCCACAATCAACACCGATGGAAGCAGCAGTCAAGAAATCAAACGATGCATTCCATTGGGCAAATCTGCTGTAAAACACCTCTTTAAAGTATTGAAAAGCAAAGGCGTCACCTTGAAGATTAAGGTACGCCTGACCCAAACCATGGTGTTTTCAATTGCCTTATACACATGTAAAAGCTGGACGATGAATAAGGAAGACTGAAGAAGAATTGATGCCTTTGAATCGTGGTGCTGGCGAAGAATATTCAATATACCATGGACTGCCAAAAGAATGAACAAATCTGTCTTGGAAGAAGTACAACCAGAATGCTCCTTAGAAGCAAGGATAGCAAGACTACATCTCACATACTTTGGATATGTTATCAAGAGGGATCAGTCCTGGAGAAGGACGTCATGCTTGGTAAATTAGAGGGTCAGAGAAAAAGAGGAGGACCCTCAAGGAGATGGACTGACACAGTGGCTGCAATAATGGGCTCAAGCATAAAAACAACTGTGAGGATGGCACAGGATGGGGCAGTGTTTCCTTCTGTTGTACATAGGGTTGCTGTGAGTCGGAAGTGACTCGACAGCACCTAACAACAACAAAAACAAAGTAAGGAACAGGATTTTAAAGTCTTGTCCCTTTTTTTAACAAGAAAATTTAGAAGTTGTCACTAAATGTTTTCAGCATTCCAAATAGCATCTCATTTCAGTGTTGAAAAAATATACTCTGATTTCTAATTTCTTTGGATTATATCAAGAAAAAAAAACTATCCTACAGAAACTTTGTTTATTTTTACTATTATTATTAATGAACTGTGTGCTAAATAACTGAGACATACAACCTCTTCTTCAACTAAAAAAAAAGTATGTACATAAATATGATGACGATCAAGGTACTTAGAAGCATGATCAAACAGTGTCCATTCTTCTGTAACCTAATAAAAAAACCTAATATCCCCTCTTTTTAGTTTCCTTAATAGCTTACTGCATAAAAGATTCAGGGAGAAATGTACTATGGAAGATTTTCCACATCCTTCTGAGATTCAATTAATTTCTTTACTTCTGTGCTGTATGTTCTTGCATAACCACCCAAAACTTACCCATTGTGACTCATAGCGACCCTACAGGACAGAGTAGAACTGCCCCATAGAGTTTCCAAGCCAGTAAATCTTTAGAGAAGCAGACTCCCACATCTTTCTCCCACAGAGCTACTGGTGAGTTTGAACTACCAGCCTTTCAGTTAGCAGCCGAGTGCTTCAACCACTGTACCACCAGGGCTCCTACCCCAAACTTAGTGATGTAAGAATCATGTTATTATGCTCACAAATTCTGTGGGTCAGGAATTCCGTGGGTTACAGTGGCTGGTCTCTGCTCCATGATGTCTGTGTCCTCAGCTGTGAAGATCCCAAGTTTGGGAGACTAGAATCACCTGGGGCATCTTTACTCCCACGTGGTGGCTGAGGCTGGTGGTCTGCTGCTCCCCATCTGGGGCTGTTGACTGGAATACTAGCCATGGTCTCCCCCTGTGACCTGGGCTTCCTCATAGCCAAGTGGCCTCTGGGAAGTCAGACTTTCTACATGGCTGTTCAGTGCTCTAAAACAAGTGTCCCAGCAAACAGGTATAAGCATCATTGCCTCTTAGGATCTTGCCTCAGAGATTACAAGCACCACTTGTATTGTATTCTATTGGTTAAAAACAAGTCACTAAGTGCCTTAGTTAGCTAGAGCTCCTGTAACAGAAATGCCACATGTGGGTGGTTTTAAAGAACAGAAATTCATTTTCTCAGTTCAAGAGGCCAAAAATCGGAATGCCGGGCACCAGCTCTAGGGGAAGTCTCCCTCTCTCTGTTGGCTCTGGGGGAAGATACATTTCTCAGCTGCTGTAACCCTGGCATTTTTGGATCCTTGGCAATCTCTACATGGCATCTATCTTTCCCCCATTTATGCTTCCTTGTTTATGTGCCTATTCTGTTCTTTTTATATCTCGAAAGTGATTAGGTTTAAGATACACTCTACACAGATATGGCCTCATTAACAAAGAAAACCCTATTCCCAAATGGGATTACATCCACAGGTATAGGGGTTAGGATTCCAATGCATATTATTGGGGAAAACAATTCAATACATGACACTAAGTTTTGCCTGAATCCAAGGGGAGAGGACACAGACCCTCACCCCTTAATGGAAGGAGTGTCAAAGAGTTTGCGGACATGTTTTAAAACAACTACAACTTTTTCCTATTTCGTTTCTTCTAAGTCTTCATTCTTTCTTTAATTTCTGTGTTTATTTCCTCCTCTCTTCTTTTCCTTCCAGACAGAGGATTCTCCTAATTCCTCTTTCAAACAAGCTGTTCCATCACTTTACAAACATTCCTTGAGCTCCTATGATGGTCCAGGTATAAGACTGGAGTGCTGCTCTCACAGAGGTCGAGTTGGATCCTGGAGCCCTTGGAGAGGCCTTCCCTCAATGAGGAGTCAGCCTAGGTAGAACCAGGCCTGAGTGGCAGGCCTTGGCCAAGCCATTGCATGTAACATTCAGAAGTCACTTCATTATTTAATGTATCCCATTTTGAAGAATACATTTTGCAGAATAGAAACAAGGAGCTCATGACCCCAGTAAAGCGTCTTCTAAGAATTTCAAGTTTAAAGTTTATGTTAAATGACTTTGAAGAAAAAATAATAAAATCACAGAAAAGGCACTGGCTGTCCATATAACTATTCTTTGATTAAGGAAATTACAGTAAAGGAGGCTTCCTTCATAAAACACAGAATTATGAACTTCCGTAACTTTAACAAGTACAGACTTAACTGCCCGATAGACTCCAGACATACCCTCTCATTTGATCTCATATGACACACTTCAGTTGACGTTAGACTCTCTCTCTCAGAATAAAGGGCTGTTAAATGCTGGTAGAGAAGTGACATGAAAAGATGTGTGCTAAGGAATAAGAAAGATAAAAACTTTTTCTTAACTAAATGAATTCAGGGAAATGTTTTCTTTCATAAGATCAGCCACAAACCTTATAATACAATCTAGCAGGAGTAAAAAGCAGCTAAGAAAAAATTCATAGTTCATCTCAAAATGTTCTCTTAGTCTGTTTTAATTACCTAGTACTAACAGAAATATCACAAGTGGGTGGCCTTAAAGAACAGATATTTATTTGCTCAGAGTTCTGGAGGCTAAAAGTCCAAATCGGGGCCTCAACTGTGTCGAGTCCTTCCTTGTCGGTAGCCCCAAATGTTCCTTAATTCTTTGGTGATCCTCACATGCCATCTGTCTTACCGAAACTGTGCATGTATCTCTGTGGCCAATCTGCTCTTTTTATACTTCAGAAGTGATTAGATTTAGAACCCACCCTACTTGGGTATGATCTAATTAGCATAGCAAAGAAAACTCTGTTCCCAAGCAGGATTACATCCACAGGTATAGTAGTTAGGACTCCAAAACATATTTTGGGAAGACACAATTTAATCTGTAACACTGGGATAAACTATCTCTATATCCCATTTGGTCTGGGGCATTCACAGAATGGCTGGCCACAAAAGCAGCATGACTGGCTCTGGAAATGCAGAGTGCCCACAGCACAGGTGGACCACAACCTGACCACAGAGGGCAATATCTTTGTTTCACCTTGCCTGCCATCAAATTCCCGTACAACTTCCATGTACACGATCCAACCTGGAATCGGAGGGCCCAAAGCTGGCCAGCTGTGGGAAGAAGCCCAGTGGTGAGAGTGAGGAACATAGCTGCTTTGGGCCGTGGGTGACGGCACACTCTCAGCAACCCCGTTTTGTAACCACCAAAGTGCTGTGATGATAAAATACCTTCAGAAGAGGAAAGAAAAAAGATTATCTCAACATAACAACAGTGCGTTGGAAGAGTAAAAGAAAAAAGCAAACATTTTACTTGTATTAAATTTTTTAAAGGAAGTCCACAAATGTTTCTGTAAAGTTTAAATCTTCAAATCTGAATAGTTAATAGGGTGATTTTTTTTTTTCACCTTTCTTGCAGATAGTATAACTTCATGTAAAACCAATCAATGTGCTAAGGAAATATGTCTCAAATGAATTCTAGTATACGTATATATTACAAGAGAAAGTGCAAGAGGGCACTGGTGGCACAGTAGTTAAGCACTCAGCCACTTAGTTATCTAGTGCTGCTATAAGAAATACCACAAGTGGATGGCTTTAACAAAGAGAAATGTATTCTCTCACTGCCCAGGAAGCTGGAAGTCTGAATTCAGGATGCCAGCTCCAGGGGAAGGCTTGCTCTCTCTGTTGGCTCTAGGGTAAGATCCTTTTCGTCAATCTTTCCTGGTGGAAGAGGAGCTTCTCAGTGCAGGGACCCTGAATCCAAAGAATGTGCTATTTCTCCTGGCTCTTGTTTCTTGGTGGTATGAGGATCCCGTGTCTCTCTGCTTACTTCTCTCTTTTATTTCTCAAAAGAGATTGACTCAAGATACAACCTAACCTTGTAGATTGAGTTCCTGCCTCATTAACATAACTGCCTCTAATCCTGCCTCATTAACATCATAGAGGTAGGATTTACAACACCCAGGAAAGTCACATCAGATGACAAAATGGTGAACAATCACACAATACCGGGAATCATGGCCTAGCCAAGTTGACATACATTTTGGGAGGATACAATTCAACCCTAACAGCTGTTAACTGAAAGGTTAGTGATTTGAATCCACCAGCCAATTCCTCTGGAGCAAGATGTGGCAATCTGCTTCCACATGTTTACAGATTACAAAAAAAATCCCACTGCCATCAAGTCAACTTCAACTCATAGCAACCCTATAGGACAGAGTAGAACTGCCCCGTAGAGTTCCCAGGGAGCACCTGGTGGATTCGAACTGCCAACCTCTTGGTTAGCAGCTGTAGCACTTAACCACTACTCCACTAGGGTTTCCATTTACAGATTGCAGCCTTAGAAATGCTATGGGGCAGTTCTACTCTGTCCTATAGGGCTATAGAGTCACTATGAGTTGGAATGAATTCTATGGCAATGGGTTTATATAACACATATACAAAAAAAACCAGTTGTTGTCCAGTTGACTCCAACTCATGGCAGACCCACATGGTGTGGAGTAGAACTGTTCCAAAGGGTTTTCAAGGCTGTGACTTTTCAAAAGCAGATCTCTGAGCCTTTCTTCCTAGGCACCACTGGGTGGATTCGAACCACCACCCTTTTGGTTAGTAGCTAAGCGTATATGTATAAAACCTGAAACTCATTGCCATTGAGTCAGTTCCAACTCATACTGATCCTACAGGACAAAGTAGAATTGCCCCATAGAGTTTCCAAGGCTGTAAATCTTTATGGAAGCAGGCTGCCACATCTTTCTCCCACAGAGCAGCTGGTGAGTTTGAACCACTGACTTTTGATTGGCAGCCAAGCCCATAACCACTGTGTCACCAGGGTTCCATAGATAGATAGACAGATAGATAAAAAAAAAAATAGATATAGATATATTCATTCACATATATATGGCCCTTGAAATTTTTTTACTGTATAACAATGAAGCATAATAGAAAAGCAGATCGGTCAAATGTTTCATTTTCTGCTGTCTTTTTGGAAGAAGAGAGACAAATATGATTTTCCTCAGCTGGAGAGCACTTCAGGGGAGTGACAGTGCTGATAACAGATTGGCTACAAAATATTAGGCTGCACTCAAATAGACTAACCCTGGAGCAACATATGTTGTTCATAAGTGTGGGGGAAAGAAAGAAATCACTGAACTTCTGAGACACTGCCTAGACCTGCTAGAGATTACTGAGAATTGGAGAGGAGCTTACACAAGCTCCATGGGTCTGGTTCTTAGAAGGTCCAGACACAGAAGCTCAGTGGGAGCTACAGCAATGGTGGAAGAAATCTTGACATGTATGCGCAGGTAGTTGGTGGAGAACGGCTGTAAAAGCAGGGCTGCCATGAGTCACGGTCAACTTCACAGCAACTGGTATTATTATTAACTATTACAATAAGACATCCTGGTGGCTCAGTGGTTAGGTGCCTGGCTGTTAACCCAAAAGTCTGTGGCTCGAACCGACCAGCAGCTCCGAGGGACAAAGATGTGGCCATCTGCTTCAATAAGTATATACAACTAACATTATCAAAAATAAAATAGGATTGTGGGTTCTTGCTACTTAATTCCACAATACATTCATAAAGCAAATAATCTTTTCTTGTGAAGCATCTCAAACTTTATAATGCTTTTGTGTAGTGAGTTTAGACTTTGACTTCATAGCCACATACTTTTATTTAAAGCAGAGAAGTCCTCTGCAGTGAAGATACAATGAGTACTGGGCTTGTAACACCTTGTCATCAAGATTACCAAGGATTCTGGAAGAGAGACTCCTATTGCAAACACCTAAATGTTACTCATTTTATTAAAGTAAATATTAAATGTACTGACACAGGAAGAGTCCCCGGGTGGCACGAACAGCTTAGTGCTTGACTATTAGCTGAAAAGGTTAACAGTTCGAACCCACCTCTGAAGAAAGAGCTGGTGATCTACTTCCAAAAATCACAGCCTTGAAAACTCTGTGGAGCAGTTCTGCTCTGCAGCCATGGAGCTGCCTAAGTCAGAATCGACTCGATAGCAGCTAACAACAAAAACAACCGATACAGATACATTTCTATATATCACTCAAAAATATAATATTAGGATACTTAAATATTATGAAATATTTTTAAATACTTAGCAAAACAATAAAATTTCATTAATAGTTTTCAGAATCACAAAAGGATTTCACTTGTAGGCAAATTCTATCATCACTGAAGGGTGCTGTCGATTCTAACTGCAAGCCTAGCTCACTCTACACTGAGTGATTTGAATCTTCATTCAAGACAGGGAACTGGGGGAAAAATCATTTAGGTGTATTTGCAGTGAGTCAGCCTGTCCAGACGCCCTCAGCAAAGAGATCTCCCAACCAAACTGGATCAGAGAAGGGAGCAGCACACACCCCCAAAAATTTTCAAAGAGCCTCTAAATTCTAAAGCAGAGACGAGTGAAGGCTGCACAGCATTTTCCTTCTTATGGTAGCAAATATTTTCCAAGTTTTTACTGTTAGGTAGCATCAAGTCAATTTCCAACTCATAGAGACCCTGCATGACGGAGTAGAAGTGCCCTGTAATGTTTTCTAGGCTGTAATCTTTATAGGAGCAGATTGCCAGGTCTTTCTCCCATGAAGCCACTGGGTAGGTTCCAACTGCCAACCTTTCATTAGCAGTTGAGAGCTTTACTGTTGCTCAACCAAAAAAACCCAAACCCATTGCTGTCAGTCAACTCAAACCCAACTCATAGTGACCCTACAGGACTGGGTAGAATGGTCCTATAGGGTTTCCAAGGAGCAGCTGGTGGATTCAAACTGCCGACTTTCTGGTTAGCAGCCAAGCCAAGCTCTCAACCACTGCTCTACCAGGGCTCCAACCAGGCTTCTTATTTTCCAAACAGTGCTCCTTAGCTGTAATTAGGGATTTGTAGTATGCTTAGTGTCACAGTGAAAACACACTTACTGGCCTGACCTGGTCTAAAAGCAAACGTTCACCCATCTGTGTCTCCCAAAGGGCAGGAAGCCCCAGTCCCTGACCAGCAGATGGCTCACTGAGGGCCAGGCGCAAGTCTCCAGTGCAAGAGCAGCCGACTTCAGGTCCACATCACGAGAAGGAGGTTCCAGGGCCACCCTTCGCTCCAGGACACAGGCAGGGAGATTTTCCTGTTGATTTATATGAGGTTATGCTCTCAAAACAAGACACAAGGCAGCTGGTAGGGAGCAAGCTCTATCTACAGAGCGTCGCTAATGTACAGTGTGTGTTGGTGTTGGCACTGCAAGGATTAAACATGAGCCGAGTTATCATAACAAGCAGGGGATTTGGAACTGGGAAGCCGCACCAGCGAGGAAAGCGAATCCTTTGATTCCTGTCCACCCTTCCTCTGCTGTCACAAAATCTCGTAAAAATAACTCATTTGGGGTTGTGTGTCCTTCCTGATAATGTTTCTAACCCTATGAACCGTGGTGCTTTGGGATTTTCAAACCTTCTAAGTATGTCTCTTTTTTTTCCCTATATTTTCTGGTGTTGCTGCCCCACTCAGCTCCATGGCTTACCTGCAGCTCATCTGCTGAATGTGCTCTCTGTCCCTTTGGGTTCCCCTAAAATAAATCCAACCTGCCTTAACTCTCTCCTGTCCTTCCTTCAGGGATGTGGCTGACTGCCATAAAGCCAAAGGTTGAGATCAAAAGGAGGCTGCTCCTACGCAAGAGAAGGCATAGATTGTCAGCAGGTCTGTCCTGCTGGATGCGACAATATGACTCGGAAGAAAAGGGCAGGGAAGAACTGGGGACACTTCCCACCTCTTAATGGTCTGAGTGAATAAGGCTGCCTGCCAACAGAGGGAAGGAAATCATTTTCTATTGAGATTAATGACCAGAGTCTACTGCTGGAAAATTACTGAAACACGGGGCATGAAGGTCCAGCTCAGAAATTGGTCTGTTCCCTTTTGATAAACAAAAATTCAGAAATTCAACCACACTGTGTCCTCTCATCACACCTCTGTAGCAAAACTAGAGAAAATAAAAAAAAACAAAAACTCAAACCTGTTGCCTTCACGTTGATTCCGACTCACAGCAACCCTGTAGAACGGAGTAGAACTGCCCCATAGGGTTTCCAAGGGTGGAGTCCTGGTGGTCCAGTGGTTAAAGTGCTTGGCTGCTAACCAGAAAGTCAGTGGTTTGAACCCACCAGTTGCTCTGCAGTAGAAAGATGTGGCAGTCTGCTTCCATAAAGATTTACAGCCTTGGAAACCCTATGGGGCAGTTCTACTCTGTCCTACAGAGTCCCTGTGAGTCGGAATCAACTTGACAGCAGTGGGCTTAATCTTCGCGGAAGCAAAATGCCACATCTTTCTCCCATGCAGCAGCTGGGAGTTCGAACCGCTGACTTTTGGTTAGCACTGTGCCACCAGGACTCCTTCCAAGAGGAAATAAGGCCACTCCAAAATAGCGTTTCCCAAAACCTACTGTGATTCCCAATATTGGGTTTAACTTTGGAAAATGTTTGCTTATCTATAAGAGTTCCACACTCTGTAAAAGGACCTCAGGGCTAGTTCTCTTCTAAATCACATGTGCCTTAATTTTATGAACAGGGAAGTCAATTACTGGCACATTTGTATCAGAATAGTTTCCTCTGCCCTACATCTAAGCCTACCACATCTTTCTCCTGCAGAGCTACTAGTGGTTTTGAACAGCCAACCTCCTGGTTATCAGCCCTGTAACCACTGAGCCACCAGGGCTCCTATACGGTGGCTATAAGTCGGAATTGACTCAACAGCAATGGATACAGGTACACCTAAGTCCAGAGTCCTTGGGTGATGCAAACAGTTAACTCGCTCCACTACTCATCGTAAAAGTGGAGGTTTGAGACCACCCAGAGATGCCTCAGAAAAAAAGGCCTGGCGATCTACTTCCAAAAAATCACCTGTTGGAAACCCTACACCAAACTAAAACCAAACCCATTGCCATTGAGTTGATTCTGACTCATAGGGACCCTATAGGACAGAGTAGAACTGCCCCATAGGGTTTCCAAGGAGTACCTGGTGGATTTGAACTGCCAGCCTTTTGGTGAGCAGCCAACCTCTTAGACACTACACCACCAGGGTTAGCACAGTTTCACTCTGACACACATGGGATCGTCATGAGTTAGAATCAACTTCATGACAACCAGGAAAAAAACTATCTAAGGCAAAACATGTATTTCCCCTGAGGAAGAGAGAGAGAGAGAGAGGTGAATAATGAGTTCACAGAAAATTTGAACAAAGATGACCTTTGTCCACCCAAAATTGATCCACATTTAGGAAGTCACAACACATGCCCTCTGAGACAGATGTTGTTAAAACCAAGTTCATATCTGAGGGTATGAAATGAAAGACTATGCATGCTTCCAGCCCAGTTTGGAGGGCCAACTTCAACAATCCTTCTATCTCTTACCAACATATGTCAATTTTCAATTATGTTCCTAGAGAACTGTTTACAGGGGAATAAAACTGTCAATTCTCATTCTAAAATAAAGAACAATAACTTCTTCGAATATATAATTCACCTCACTTAAATAGGTCAATGACATCTTCATCTTTTCAATTGTTTACTTCATAGCTGTAATACTCAATGTGCCGGGGACATTGCTGCAGGTTTAGCTGTTGCTGTGACGTATATGTGAAAAGATAGCAGCTGATTTTCAGCTAAGCATCTCAGGCTGTTTCTAACTGAACAACCATACTGGATTGGAATTGAAAATTTAGCTTTACCCTAAACTGCCTCATAATATATTGGGAGCATTAACCCCCACTTTCTCTAGAACTTAAGCATATAAATTAACTAAATATTTTACTTTGTCCTGAGCTATTCAGTTTTTCTAATTGCATAGGATTGGCTTTTGTTCATGGAACAGACTTATCCTACAGAATCAATACTTTTCAGACAAGGTCAATTGTCTGAATCCAGGGCTTAATTTTCAGTGCCAAGGTCAATGCTGATTTACAGTTAAAAAAACAAGTTTCCATCTAGTTGATTCTGACTCCTGGTGACCCCGTGTGTGTCAGAGTATAACTGTACTCCACGGGGTTTTTAATGCCTTACTTTTTGGATGTAGGTCACCAGGCCTTTCTTTCAAGGCAACTCTGGATGGGCTTGAACTTCTAACTTTTGGTTAGCAGCCAAGCATGTTGACTGTTTATACCACCCAGGTATATAGTTATCCGTACTCGTTACCATCAAGTCAATTCCGACTCATCGCGACCCTAAAGCAGAGAGTAGAACTGCCGTCATAGGTCTCCAAGGAGCGCCTGGTGGATTCAAACTGCCAACCTTTTGGTTAGCAGCCATAGCTAGTATATAGTTAAAAAAAAAATAGTACCTAATAAATGTTTCATGAGTGATGCTAGCCCTTAGGACACACTAGCTAGAAAATTGCCACAAACAAGCAATATGTTCGTTGTCTTTAAAAACAGAAAAAATTAAAAGAAATTAAATTAAGCCATTAACTAACAACATATTTGTAAATAGCCACCATTTAAATTACCTTAAACTGTGAGAAAAAACAACAGTTCGAAATTTTTTTTAATGAAAACTTTCAAATATTTGATGAATGTAGCTCATGGATAGGGCTGCTTCTCCTTGTTATATCCTTGACACACTAAGCTTATTCCAGTTTTTTTTCTAATCATGGCAAAATACACCTAACATAAAATTTACCATTTTAAAATGTACAATTCACTAACATTTAGTACATTCACAATGTTGGACAGCCGTTACCACTGTTTCATTCCAGAACATTCTCTGCACCCCAAAAGGAAACCCCACACGCACCACGTAGTCACTCCCCACTCCGCTCCCCCACCCACTGGTGACCACTAATCTACTTTCTGTCTCTACAGATTTTCCTATTGTGAACATTTTATATAAATGGAATTATACAATACGTGGCCTTTTGTGTCTGGCTTCTTTCACTTAGCATAACGTGCTTATTCCAGTTTTGATAGCAGACATCAATATCATTTTCTCCCTCACATTAAAGTTCTAGATTTGATTTCCCCTGTGAATCACAGAGTCTCTCTCCTGATTTTGGATATTTAAAAACCAGAACTTAAAATTTTTTTTCTCTGACAGGGCTTGAAATCATGCCAAAGCCAAGAATATTGGCTTTGCTCGAGGCTTTGGAGCTATGACTTCATTATTCTGTTTGTTGTATGACATTGGTTTTCTGCTTGTATTTGTTAGAAGGCTTTTCATCAGCAAGTTGTAGAAAGCCCAACTAAACCAAAACCAACCCGTTGCCGTCATGTCGATTCCGACTCATAGCGACCTTACAGGACAGAGTAGAACTGCCCCGTATGGTTTCCAAGGAGTGCCTGGTGGGTTCGAACTGCCGACCTTTTGGTTAGCAGCCGTAGCTCTTAACCACTATGCTAGCAGAGTTTCCGAAAGCCCAACTAACGGTACATTAAACAACCCGTTGCTGTCGAGTCGATTTCAACTCATAGCAACCCTATAGGACACAGTAGAATTGCCCCATAGGGTTTCCAAGGCTGTAATCTTTAGGGAAGCAGACTGCCACATTTACCTCCCATGGAGCAACTAGTGGGTTTGAACTGCCCTCCTTTCGCTTAACCACTATGCCACCAGGGCTCCTACATTAAACACTATAAGAGGATTATTATCACATTTAACAAAAAAATCTAAAGTCTAGTTGGTTCCAGGATAATTTAGCACTTCAGTGACATCCTCAAGGTAAGACAGAGAGCAAAGGCCCTGAGATCGGAGGATGCCTGTTTGAGAAATAGCAAAGAGACTTGTGTGGTTAGAGGAGAAGCAAGTAAAAGAGAAATAGGCTATACTCTCAGGGAGGTAATAGGGGGTTGAATGTGGAACCTAGAGGCTTAGTAAGACAAAGAACAGAGGGGCCCCCAAATCTGCAAACAAAGTAACAAGAAATGGGCCAGGGCACAAAAACAAAGCCATTCCCCAGAACAGTGGGACAGGGTGTCTAAAAAGAGCCCACAAACTTCTTTAAAGTTGCCTTTCAGAAGCGGTTGGAGAAAACCAGGCCTGGGGCACGCGCATAACATCCACCTGTGACCACTGTGTGTGTGACCTTCCACCAGGGGCAGTAAGGGGCTACACCCCCAGCTGCGGAATCGAACCCAGGGAGCATGAGACTGCGCAGGCGCAACACCCCATAATAAGTCCTGCTAAGAACCCCAGAGGCCTCCGGGACAGGAGTCATCTCAGAAAGCTGCTGCACGCGCACCTTAATTAACATATACCACCTGTGTCTATTGAATAAACATGAATCTTTTCCCACCCGAGAACTTTTAAAAACTCAGGCCTGTCTTTTGTTCTGTGAGATGAGGGTATGTGTTGCTCTAGGTCCTCCTTGTCTCTGCTTGCAAGCCTCTTCAATAAAGCTTTGCTCATGTGGAAATCTGCATACCTTACCTGCTCATTCTTGACCAGTGAGAGGCAAGAACCTTATCCCGGTAACAAAGGGAATGAGTTTCTTTTACCTTTCTGCTCTGCCATCCTCAGCTTGTTGGAACCCAGTCCCACCCTTCTTCCCACACCAATGTTTGCAAGATGACTGTGGCAGTTTCAGAAGTCAACTCCTCCTAAAGAAGCTTGTCCAGAGACAGGAAAGAACAGTTGTTCCTCTTGCTTAAATTTTATTTGAGCAGGAAAACCTTCTCAAAAGCTTACCAGCAGGTGTCCTTTCACATCTCTTTGACTAAAGTCATGTCACATCTATACCTGGGCTGAACAGGGAAGTGGACTTGCCATGTTAGCATTCCCTCCTGGGACTGGAGAGGACAATCAAGTATGTCATCAACAAATACCTCAGCATATTGGGATTATGTTTGTAAGGAAGGTCCTGGGTGGCACAAACAGTTTGCTCTTGGATACTAACCAAAAGGCTGGGGGTTCATATCTACCCAGCAGCACTGCCAAAGAAAGACCTGGTGATCTTCTGGAAGATTGCAACCACTGAAAACCCCATGGAGCGTAGTTCTACTCTGAAACACATGGGGTTGGCATGAGTGGAAATTAACTCCACTGCAAAGATTATTTTGTTTTGTTTTTTTAGGGGAAGGGGTTGTTTTTTAGTTTGGTAATAAAGAAGCCTGGTGAAATTTTAAGTTGATGTGCTACCTGCAGTGTCTGCTATTGGTGTATGGCGTTTGTGTTGGGGTTTGAATCAATTGGTTTCCAACCTAATGTTCTGAATGGTTACCTAAGGTTAGATAGTCTATGACATAAGACCTGAGTTAAAATAAATATATATATATATATATATATATATATATTGTTATTGAGTTGATTCCGACTCATAGCAACCCTACAGGACACAGTAGAACTGCCTCACAGGGTTTCCAAGTTGCAACTGGTGGATTCGAACTGCTGACCTCTTGGTCAGCAGCCAAGCTCTTAACCACTGGATGAGTAATCTGATTAAGAGGGATTGTTGTGACTGAGCTCTCAAAAACATTTTACTTAACAGAAATGGTTAACAGAAAATAAGGGACATGTAGCTTACAAGGACATCCTACTTGACAGACACAAGAGTAGAATTGCTATACCACCGGAGTATATGGTGGAGAAGGCATTGAGTCAAGGAGATATTTTGAAAGGTTTCCAGATTCCTTCTCCATAACACTGAAGCAGCATGTTTGTTGGGTTATTTACTCACAGTTCAGGTCTACTTTGACAGATCGTATTCAATCAATCAGCAATTGGACTGATTCCTACCCCCCGCCCCCGAATTAACTACTTTTTGCAGCAACCAGACCAAATCCGCCAGTTGGTGTCATGTAGACAGAGCCTTAATTGAACCAATAAATCTAGAGGCTCATCAATTATAGTAATGGCTACAGAACATAATCACTCACAATTCAAAGAAAAAAAAAACAAAGAACAACCCACAATGGGAGTTGTCCTCTTCCTCCTCATCCTGTGGGAAGAGGAAACCCTTATGAAATTTGAGGAATCCTTTAGCCAAGAGAATAATGAGGCATAAATCCCGCTGATAGTGAGAAGCCTGGCTCAGGAAGCAAGACCATCCACCAAAGCATCCTCCAACGCTGAGGACAATGATTAATGGTCCAAACATGACACTGCCATGTGACTTGGAAAAGGTTTGTGCAGTTGTTTTCATTCTTAGGAAGAATGATTCGCAGAAAGTGGAAAAGATTTTGGTGACCAGTGTCATTGCTTTGCCAGTTTCCTTGGCAAAGCAGCAAGTTCAACAGAAAGAAGACAGTGTGTTTACAACCCTTTCTCTCCTACTTGAGAACCAGAGGCTGTTATCTGGGCACTTGGTGTAAGCTGACTTCTCTCTAAAACTGGAGGATGGGTTGATAATGTTACAATTTATGGAGTGCTTATCAACAAACTTCAGCTTGCAGATGGCTGCAGGCAAAGAACTCCATTCTTATCAGAGACAATTCTCTTCAGCTGTCCTTCTGTTGGTCTTGGATATTAACATTGGCATGGCACTGTTTTCATGCACTTGGAATGAAAATAACAAAAATCTTGCAGACTGCCTTTCAGAAAATAAGCTTCTGTCACCTCTTCAGATGTCTGTCACGTCTCTTTATCGCGAGGTTTTAAATTTCACATATTTCCCAGAACGTATAAGAATTAAACAGGAAGACCAGTAACTCTTTAGGAGCCACAAAGTCTTCCAGCAGGGGTTGCCAGATCTTTTTTTTTTTTTTAAGCCTAAAATGAAGATGTAGAGAAAGAAAAAGAATTCCTCTCACTATTCAGAGGCCATTTGAACATAAGCAGATAAGCAATTTGGTGACTGGAAGAATTTTAGCCAGAGAAGACTCTGAAAATTTCTCCAATTACTATGGCTATGGACATGTTTTCTTAGCTTTGTTCCTTTTTAAAAAATAAGCATCCCAGAGGCTTGTTGTGCCCCAATAGTTCCTTTAAAAGTAATTATCAAAAACTATAAAATTATTCCAATATTACTGCCATGTTCAAAATACGATTGGAATTGTGCCTTCAGAGCCAGCTGGTATATACCCGAAAGACTTGAAAGCAGAAACTCAAAAAGAGATTTGTACACCAATGTTCATATATTCAACAATAGTCAGAAGGTGGAAACAGCCTAAATGCCCATCAACACCTGAATAGAGAAACCAAATGGGGTGTATACATACAATGGAATACTGATCAGCTAGTAGGAGAAATGAAGCCTTGATGCATGCTACAGTATGGGTAGAGCTTGAAGACATCATGCTAAGTGAAATAAGACAATCACAAAAAGATAAATATTGTATGGCCTCACTTATATTAAAAGACACAAAAAAGCAAATGTATAGAGACCAAAGTTTATTAGTGCTTACCAGGGGCAAGAGGGAGAGTAAAAAGGGGGCGGTTAACAGTGCTGAAAAAATCACAATGATTAAGGGTAGAGTTGAACAGTCATTTATAGTAACTGCATCAATAAGTTGTACATCTGTAAAAAGTTGAATTGGCAAAAGTTGTGTGATAGATAAATTCACAACAAAAAAAGAAAAACTAGCTGCTGAGGCTGCTTATGTATAACTAAACACCTCATGGAATTTGGTTCCTTGGTTTGGAGATTTAGGGTCATTGTTTCATGGGACTTCCCAGTTAATTGGCCTAATAATGTGTTTAGTGCTTCTGTTCTACCTCCTAGTTTGTTCCATAGTGCCTGGAGTCTTAAAATCTTGCAAGTGGCCATCCAAGTCACAACAGTTAGTCTCTATTCACCTGGAGCAACAGAGGAAGAAGAGAAGTCAGGAATAGGAGGAGAATATGAAATGTGTGGCTATTTGCCTCCATGAACAACTGCCTCCTTTGCCATGAGACCAGAAACACTGGATGGTGCCAGGCTACTATTACAGAACATTTTGATCAAAGGATCTATAGAAGAATCCTGATCAAAAGGGGGGAAATGCAGAACAGAATTTCAAATCTTTATGGACTCTAGACTTTCTGGAGCCATGGAGGATAGATGAACCCTGAAACTATTGCCCTGAGATAACCTTTAAACCTTAAACCAAAAATATCCCCTGAAGTCATCTTAAAACCAAACAATAGTTTAGCTAAACTAGTGAGAAAGGTCTGCCTTGAGCATTAGACTCTTTTAAGAACTATCTATATGGGATCAAATTGACAGCAGCAACTCAAAAGATTAGATGGGAACCTTCGGGGGCAGCGAGTTTATGTTAATGGAGGAGGAACAACTCAGAAAAGGGAGATGAGAATGGTTGCTCAACTCTAAGAATGTAATCAATGTCACTAAATTGTCCATATAAAAAAAAAAATGGTTAAATAGGTGTACGTCTTGCTGTGTATATTCTCAACAACAACAAAATAAATAAAATTTAGAGAGAAAAAGAAAAAGTCCTGGGTAAAAATAGTGTGATGGTAGCTGAACCAGAGTAAGAAGCTATTAGGAAAACCACAAAAAGTCCCTTGGTTTCAGGCATTTGCAAAAAATATATAGTATAGAGTAAGGTTAAGAGCTCTAGTTCTAGAAGTCAGGCTAGAATTCAAGTCCTAATTGCCCCACTACTAGATGTATAAACTTCGCCACATCTCCAAGCCTTCTCTAAGTGTCAAGTTTCTCATCTTCAAAAAGGAGATGATAGCAGTACTATCTATCTCGTATTGTGAGGATTGCATGAGATAATACAAGTAAAGGGTGTCCTAGTGGCACAATGATTAAGTGCTTGGCTGTTAGCCAAAAAGTTGGTAGTTTGAAGACACCCAACAGTTCTGAGGGAGAAAGACCTAGTGATCTGTTCCTGTAGAGAATACAGCGTAGAAAAACCCTATGGGGCAATTCTCTGTCACATGGGGTTGCTATGAGTTGAAATCCTAGTATCGTTCCGGGCATATTAGGAAACCTTTGCAATTTTTTTAACAGTCCATATAAAGCTGAATTTCTGAACGATACATCCTTCTGGAAGATGCCTATTTTCCTTACTAGCCTATACTACAGTAAGCTGAATCAGAAAATCAAAATTTAAGAAATTCGAAAAAGAATGTATAAGGCTTACTTAAGACTAACCTACCATCTCCTAGAAATTCTCTCTCAATCATCTAAAGTAGTTGCCAGCACGAAACAGCATCCTCTTTCCATGTGATGCTCTCTGTTTAACATGTCCATTAAGTCATCTAGTTTAGAATAGACTTGATCATCAAACACCTGAAGATGAATCCACGGGGTCAGCTAATTCACTGCAGAGAATAGAAGTATCACTTACTATTGGTGACTGGCTGCCTAGACACTACAGAAATCAAATTACACTGAAATAATATAACCTAAAAATCTACTATTTGTGTTAAAATTACCACAGGGATACACATAGAATAGGTGTTGCTGGAGAAGATCAAGAGAGGACACTGTTCTTTCTTGAGCAAAAAGGGTAACCACAGTTTCCATTCATGTTAAACCTAAGATGTGTGTATTGGTTAGGATATTAGTTTGGCTGCTTTTAAAAGCTAGTAGATTACTTCTGTTTCACATAAAAATCTGGGAAGGCAAACCAGGGTTGGTTTGGAGGCTCCACAATCATCAAGGATCCAAGTTATTCTTTCTTGTGCTCTGCCGTCCTCAAAACACGGTTTCCATTCTTGTGGTTTAAGTTGGCTACTTCATCATATCTGCAATCCAGCTTGCAGAAAAGAGGAAGGAGGCAAGAGAAGGTCATGCCCTTTCCCTTTAAGGGGAAAACAAAGAGGTTTAAGCCAGGAAGTTGTATGCCTCACTTGCATATATAAACCATTGGTCTGTATTGGTCACATGGTCACACCTAGATACAAGAAAGAATGGATAGAGCAGTCTTATTCTGAGGGACTCATACTCAGCTAGAAACTTCATTAGTGTCTAAGAAGAGAATGAGTTTCTGCCACAGTGTGGTGTGTTTATGGGCTTGTTGGAAATTGACCACTCCTTAATGGTACCATGGGTCATTGGTTCAAACGATGCTGCAGCATACTATTAAGTCCTTACGGATAAGTAGTGGGCTGCATTGACTTTATGCATTGCATAGTTTACTAAGTAGGCATTAAACCTTTTAGTTGTCTCATCCTATCCTAGGATAGTCTGATTGTTGCCCATTCAGATTGTCACTGCACATTTAGATGCTCTCTCTGCAAATACTTTAACCCAAACTTAGTATCCTTCTGTCTGCTAAGCACCAGGTGCTTCCAGGAGCTATTACAGGAAGGTCAGCCCTCTGTAGTTCATTTTCATTTTTCATAATAGTCACTGAGTTCTCAGCAAAAGTAGTTTCACAACTGAACCATCCAAATACACAAATCAGTTCTGAACAATAAATCCATTTGGGTGATAGAACAGAATGCTATACCAATTAGTACTTCTATTAGTTCCTCAGGGCCGCTGTAATAAACTACCACAAATTTGTTGTTGTTGATAGTTGTCACCAAGTTGGCTCCAACTCACGGTGACCGTAATATGTAACAGAATAAAACGCTGCCCAGTCCTGTGCCATCATCATGATCACTTAAGACAAGAGGAGTTTATTATCTCACAGTCCTGGAGGCAAGAAGTCCAAAATTAAGGTGTGAGCAGGACCATGCTCCTTTGAAGGCTCTAGGGGAAGATTCTTTCTTGTCTCTTCCAGCTTCTGGTGGTTCCTGGTGATTCTTGACATTTCTTAGCTTGTAGATGCATCACTCCAGTCTCTGCTTCCGTCTTCACAGGATGTTCTCTCTCTGTGTCTCTCCTCTTTTTATAAAGACACCAGTCACATTCGATTAAGGCCACGTTACCCCAGTATGATCTCGTGTTCACTTATCCAATTACGTTCCAAAGACCTATTCCCAAACAAGGTCACATTCACAGGCACCTGGGTTAGGATTTCAACATATATTTTTGGGAGACACAATTCAATCCATAACAGCACTCACTGTAAATATATATAGATATACACATACATATATATCCTTGTTTTCTTTTTTGTTGAGACCTCTTTATCTTTAAACTTTGACACCGTTACCCGGAACTGTGCTGAAACAGCTGACACACTGGCCAAGCCCTGCCTCTTATACGGAGGCCAGTGCTGCTTTCATTCCCCTCTCACCGTCCTGCATTTCACGGCTGTTCCTTGCTTCCCTACTGCCCTGTTGCTTACTTAATTTACTGCCTCAGTCACAACATAGCTCATCTCAAAAGCTTAGAAATTGTCAGCCCTAAATTTGGAAAGAAGGGGCAGCTGTTTCTGAGAGCCGAGTGCAGAGCCAGTGGCTACTCTGGAATCTGTGAATGACTCTGCACTAGCTCTCGGTACGCGTGGCAGATTTTGAAGGATGTCAGACCAGGACTCTCCACAATCACATCACGCTGACAATGGACAGTGGAGCTAAAGCACATTGCTCTCTTCTTCTCGGGGTGGGAGTGGGAGCCGAAATAATCCCAGTTATCTTGCTCTGTGGGAATCGCTTTAAAAAGAACTTTCTTTTTAATTAAAAACAAAAAGCAGGACTCATCTAAACAGCAGAGGAAAGAGACAAATGGCTTTGTTGGGGTGTAGGAGTGAGGGAGGGAGGTTTGACAGGAGAAAGCCTTGGGGGTATGCAGCCTAATATACAAGAATGACTGTCTTTTCTAATAGCTCTTTAGATAAGGTTGATTTCAAATATAGATACACATTTGCTGGCAGGATTGACCCTCAGTTGACCTCCATTTCTCACACACTGCGTCTACACTTTGATCACCCAAGGAAATCCAGAACTCCCAGAGACTTCAATGGAGACCTCCTTACATTCACGTCAGAATCATTACAGCAGTGGTAATGGTAAGTGCCTCAGCACTGCACCCCTGCAGTGCTGGAAAGAGGAAGAAGGGGCCAGAGTAGCCCTAACCCAAATGCTCATACTGAAATGGAGTACAGCAAATGCATAAAATGGTCTATTAACCAAAATTTTAAGTGCATTTTAACCTATTACATAATCCACAAAGGGAGCTGGGAGATCTGAGAACAGATTTTTTTCCCTCCCCAGTTTGTTTCATTGGAGCATGTGTGCACACTTGCCATGAGCACGTGTATCTTGGGGAGGCGCATGGCTACCCTCTCACAGTCAGAAGAGACGCCTGTTTCTCCTTGGACTTCCAAGCTCTACTTGTCCTTTCTCATTCTTTTCTGTCCTTTTCTTCCGTTTCCTCCTCTCCTCCAGATCCCACTTCTTGTTCTGGTGATGGCGGACCTTCAGCTCTATGAGGTTCCCGCTGAATGAGTGTCTTGTGCAAGTGAAGGTGGAAAGGAGGGAGAAGAGAAGGAGGCCTTCACAGTGGTCTGCCCTCAGGGTATCAGCAGAATAATAAGCCTTTTCATACCTGCCAGATTAACAATCCTGTGGGCAGCTCTTTACGTCAAAAAGTGTCTGTCTCCTGATCATCCCTACCTAAAATGCCGAAGCCGAATCCGAATCCGAGGAGGAGAAAGTGTCATAGAATTGCCACTACTACTGCTACTACTGTTGGTACTACTATTGTTACTAGGACTGCTGTTACTACCACTTTACTACCACTGCTACAACTACTAGCATCTGCTGTCATTATAATTCACTTTTATATTCTGTTCCTTACTCTGCTAAGCACTGTACTTTATATTATCTCAGTAAATTCTCACAAACCTCTATAAAATAAGTTCCGCTATTATTCCTGCCATATGCAGGAGGATATTAATGTGTGGAGAACTTAAGTAGCTTGCCCAAGATCATATAGCCGGTGTGACATCTGAATGAGTCTGAAGACTTTGAGTAGATTCCAGCTCATAGCGACCCTATAGGACAGAGTAGAACTGGCCCATGGGATTTCCAAGGAGCAGCTGGTGGAAGTAAACTACCAACCTTTCTATTAACAGCTGAGCACTTAACCACTGCACCATCAGGGCTCCAGAAAAGATGTGTGTAATCATTGTTAAAGATGGCCCATTTCCCTTGTTTAAAATTTTTGGTTGCCTTCTCGTTGTCCTCCATTGACATCCAGAATTTTTAACCTTGTTTACAAAAGGCATTCATGACAGGATCCCTGCTGACTTCTCCAGACTCAGCTCTCAACACCCTCAGCTTTGTCCTCTACAACCTCACTAAACCGGGGGAAAATCTGCATTGAAATCCATTCACTGGAGGAACTTGCTGAGCTGCCTGTTATTCAGCTGTTCTGTGTGCTCAGGTTTTTTTCAGCAATTCCATCAGCAGATTATAAACTTCCAGAAAGCAAAGAACATGCATTTAGCCAATAAACTCAGCAGTTGCTACTCTGGTTGCCACTGATGATGCAATGAGATGAGAAACATGCCATGAGGTTTCTCAGGCCTCCCTGAGTAGCAGAGTGTAACAGTGTGTGTTGGAGGAAGGGACGGGTCCTGAGGCAGCACCTAAGAGGAGCGCCTGACCCAGACTTGGGAGATTCAGGAGAACCTTCTTGAAGAAAGAACATCTACACTGAGACTTTTAGGACAAACGAGAGGTGGTCAATGGAGGTGGCGGAGCGAGGTAGGGTATAGTGCTCCAGGCTGAGAAAACAGCGCACAGCGAACTGGAGGCCGGAAGAGCTTAACCGGCTGCAGAAACTGAAAGAAGTTCAGTACTACTGGAATTATAGGTGAGGCATGGGATGTGGAGAAATGAGGCTGGGAAGATAAGTAGGGGCAGAGCCTGAAGGCTCTCCTAAAGCCAGGGTGCACTTCATCCACGTGGCAACGGGCCACTTGGAATCTTACAATGTCTTTATCAGGGGAGCAAAATGACCCAATCTGCTTTTTTGAAAGATCACCATGTTCTCTATTTCGTTTGTATTTTCCTACGTGCTATTGAATACAATTCTCCATACAGACAATTCTCCATACATAGGTTTAAAGACACATGTGCTCACGTAGCTAGATGTCCCAAAGAAGATGGAATTTGTATTTTCTTCCTCAGCTCCAGGTAGAAAGGGACCAGGAAGTTCCATTCATCCCTAAGGCAGAAGTTCTCCCTACAAGTCAGGAAAGGCTACCCAAAGGCACCCAGGGCATCTGCCCTTGTTGTGAGTTGTCGTCAGTCAGCTCTGACTCCTGGTCAATCTTATATACAGCAGAACAAAGCATTGCCAGTCCTGTGCCATCTTCGTGATTGTTGGTATGTTGAGTCCATCTGCCCTTAGGATGTCATGTTGTCAGATGGGTAAAAACAATCAACACTTTTTGGTTAAGGGTCAATAAGGAAAGCTGCAGGGGTGTGTAACAGACCCTGAAGACATTCAGAGGGTAGAAGGGCTTTATTGTAGCAGGTCTATAACCAACCCTTTCATTACAAGTGCTGTGGGGAGAGAACAGTGAAAGCACTGGTTTCCCGTGCTGGGGAATAATGTCATTATCAGCCAGTACTTATATAGGATGTACTACATGCCAGGCTCTGTTGTAAGAATGCTACATACAGGAGCTCAGTTAATCCTAAGTGTGAAGGGGGGACCCTTATTAACTCCATTACCCAGATGAAGAAACTAATTGTAGAAAGATTAAATAGCTAGCCCAGGTCACATAGTTGATGAGTGGCAGTGCTGGGACTCAAGCCTATACTTCCAGAGCCAACTACGCCCTAAACCTCAGTCCAGCTTGTAGACTGGGTGGTAAAAAATTAAAAAAAAAAAAAGACTGGGTGGTAGCTCCATGGAAATTGGAGGATCATTCACCCCCTCACTCCCGTGTCAGGTTGAACCCTCCAAGGCCAGCCAGGAGTCTGACATTGGTGCCCACACCCTTGGCTGCCACAAAAGATGCTACTCTTTAGTTCCCTGGTATCTGTGTGATTCAGTAAGTCGGGCTCTGGCCCTACACTCTGGGAACAAGCTGCACACTAGTCCATTCTGAGCTGAAGGAAAAGGAAAGCTCTCCCATTTTATTAATAAATTATTCACATACCTTCTTTGCCTCTTCATTCCAGGTTCTCTGTTCAAATGTCACCTCCTCACAGAAGTCTTCGCTAACCACTTATCTGAAATACCCACACACACGTACACACATGTGTGCACACACACACACACTTTACTCTTTATTCCCTCCCTGTTTTATTTTTCTTCACAGCAGTTACCACTAGCAGCAATTATATTTATTTACTTGGTTATTGTCATCTCCCTTGTTGGAATATAAGTTCCGTGATGACAAGGACTTGGGCTTTCACTACTGGAATCCCAGATCCTAGAAGAATGTCTAATAGCAAAGGAGGACCGTTCAAGAAATATTTTCAAATTAATTAAGTAATTAAAGGGCAAGTGAAATCATTGTTGACCACCTTCTGAGTCTCGGCTCTACTCTGACTAGTCATGGAAACATGAGTCCCTTCCCTTCTCATTTCTTTTTCACTTACTCCCACTTCTACATCTGTATCCTGTAGATTTTTAAATCATTATTATTTCCTTCTAGCCCTTTTTTTTATGTTGGTTTACTCAGACTTGCTTCTTTCTATGTGGAGAAGGAGAGCTATTTGTCTATTTGGCTCTATTTCTCAGTGATATCCTGCATATAATGGGGAACTGACTCTAAGCATTTCACAGATTTTCCTCCCTCACAAAAGCAAGCTATGTAATTCCGGCACCACGAAGTGGGTCAGTGAACTCTTCCACTTGGAGTTCTGTCCAGCTGATTGTTGATTTGTCCAGAGTTTGTCTAAAGATAACCAGGGAGATGTGGACAGGACACAAAATGAGTGCAAATTCCAAACAATTCCTCTGATATCAATGAGAACCAAAACAAACCTGTGTAGGATTTGCCTACAAGGAGGCTCCACTTACTGTGGTAAAAGGCAACTTCCCCTGGTGAGGAGAGGGGAACGCTCCTGCCTTGCCCTGCTGCTGACTCCTTCCAATTCAGCTCTCTGTCAACTGCCTTCTCAATTCCTTTATCCCAAACAAAGTTAGTCACAGGAGACAGACCAGGGTAAGAGACGTTGGCCAGCTGGACTTTGGCCATAAAAGGATATTGCAGTGCACAGTTCTAAAATAAGGGAGGTATGCTTATCAAGTTGTCATTGTTTTTCTCATTCTGGACTCTTCTACCACAAATTTTCCTTCTAAAAAAGGAAAAACAGCCAGGCATTATCTTCACGTAAATATTGAAACAAAAGAGATGCTCACTAGAAGAAAGGAAGAGCAATGGAAGAATCCAACTTGCAAATGTTTCTTCAAGACTATTAGACATCTGAACATTCAGCAATTGTAGTAAATATTCAGGACTAAGTCTGAATGATATCAATAACACACGATTTTACCAGGTTTATGTGAATTGCTGAAGATTTTATGTAAATAAAATTTTAATCGAGATAAATTCTTCTATATATGTATGTGTGTATATATATATATATATATAGCTTCCATTATCTTACTTTTTGAAATGTTTTAGGTCAGAATTAACCAAATAATATGCTCGTCATCACTCCAAACTTTTATTTTGTACTCGAAAAAAATATCTTTTTCAATGGCTATGTTTGAAAACAATGTTCGAAATAACTTAAGGCATTCAGAAATGTTGCCTCCACAATTGTATTTTTCTTCACCCACAAAATTTCTTTTTTTCCACAGCAAACTCTATCACCAACAACAACATTTACTGAGCACCCCTCTGTGCAGCACACCATGCTAGGTACTTTCATCTCGGACAGCAACTGTCTGGTCAACATGCCCTAGAAGCCTCAAATTGTCAGAAAAATCCCCTTGTACATTTGGCTGTCTCTTGGTTTGTGTCTCAAAAATATTTTCTTTAGATTCATTTTATCACACATCTTTTGAACACTGGGTGTCCACAAAGCTTTGTTGTTAGGTGTTGTCAAATCAATTTCAACACATAGTGACCCCATGTGACACAGTAGAACTGCCTCATAGGGTTTTCTTCACTGTAATCTTTAACAGTAGCAGACTGCCAGGTCTTTCTGCGTTGGAGCCACTGGGTGGGTTCAAACCCCCAACCTCTCAGCAACTACGTGCTTAACCATTGCACCATCAGGGCTCCTTCCATAAAGTTTTAGCATGTCTCTAACCAGGAACTCCTTTTCCATTTCAACAGTTTTTTTTTTTTTTTAAATATATAATGCAGTAGGGACATTAAGAAATATTTCAATTTTCAACACCCTTTAAAAATGTATATCCTCGAAGTGCAATGAATATTCAGTAATCATACTCTTTCAAACCCAAAGTATAAAAGTCTCCTATTGCATCTTTGAAGTATCAATATTCCATAAAAATATTTTTGTCTCAAAGATCTTTTACAACAGGGGTTATTTAGATATAACAATAACATTCACCTTTTATTCTAAACTAATAGCAGTTTAGTCATAGCCTCCATGTCTAGACAAAACAGAATAATCATCAGGCCCACCCCAGATCTTTTTTACGCTGAGTATCACTTGCCTGCAAGATGTGAACAGGGAAAGGCTGCAGGCTCAGACAAATCAGCCTGAGGGTTTTGATATGCCTTTGGTTTTGCAAACAATTGGTACAGATACACAACATCTATTCATCTGCCGCACTGTCAGGCACACACCCTATACCAGCTGCTCACTGTTCATTTGGGTAAGTCTGCTGAGGAACAATTTTTACCCGAAATTAAGAAGGGCACATATATGATTGCCTAACCACATTTTAGATATGACCCCTTTAAAATTCTGATTGGTAAAAATTTTAAAGCTATGGTGGCTGTAGAACAATCCTTTGAGAAACAGAATTGTTTCAGACTTTGGGGGTATTTTAAGGGAAAAATAAAGAAGAACTAAGAGGGATAGAGTCGGAAATGACTCAATGGCAACGGATAAGGGAGGTAAAAAAAAAATAGACGCATTAAAATAAAAATGTTTTGCTTATTTCAAAAACTACTTTTATTTTGTTCTTTGTACTATTTGAATTTTTTACTGTGTGCACATGTCACCGAGCAAAAAAGAATTATTGTTGTGTGCCATCAAGTCCATTCCGACTCACAGTGACCCTATAGGACAGAGTAGAACTACCCCATAGGGTTTCCAAGGCTGTAAATCTTTATGACTGCAGACTGCCACATCTTTCTCCTACGGAGTGGCTGGTGGGTTCAAACTGCCAACCTTTTGGTTAGTAGCCACCTGCTTTAACTACTGGACTGCCAGAGCTCCTTAAAAAAAAAGAATTGGAACTTTTAAAATCAACCATTTATCTTAATTGTTGTGTTCAAGGGTTGGCAAACAGAGCACATGTGTCAAAAATAAGCAAACAAGGCCAACCTCATCTTGGTGGTGAGGTCTAAATATTTCATTGGAAGCTTCCCTTAGGACCCTTAGTTCTCTATCTCTTTTTCTCCTATGTACCCCACCTGCCTCAACCTCTTCAGTCTCTAGTTTGGGCCTCCTGCTTGCTCTCACTGAACTGCCAAATAAATAGAGCATGTGTGTGTGTCTAAAAAAAAAAAAATTTTTTTTTTTTTTAGCAGTGGTTAATTCTAGAACCATCTTTCTAGGGACATAAGGAGGGAATCCCTGGTTGAAGTGGGGTTTTATGTCCCTCATTGACCTCATATTGTGTGAATCAGAGGCATGACAAAGAGAGTGACCCAATTCACAGGTATGTGTCAAAATACAGCAAGGGCTATAAATATAGTTCCTAAACAATGGTTGGTTATTCGTTTCATCAGTTAACAATGTCAACTATGTTTCAGACATTGTGCTAGGAGTTGAGGCTACCAAAAAAAAAAAATGAGGCAAGGTCCCCATTCTAGAGTAGTTCACATGCTAGTGTGGAAGGAAAGTAAGCCACTAATTAAATAATTGCAGTTCCTTGTGATACACTATTAAAACAGAGGTATGTACAAGAGGCCACTGAGACCCAGAAGACACAATGTCCTTGAAGGATTTTAAACAGGAAAAACATGTATTCATAAATAACTCTCCAGCAGCACCATGAAAGACTAGAAATCAGGTCAAAGAGGATGCTATGACAACAGCCCAGGCCAGGGCTGAGGAGAGCGGGAGGTAAGGCAGCGGCAGTGGGAACAGGGAACAGGCAGAAAGAGGTTGATTCTCTTACTGAGTAAGTTACCTTAATAAAGTATCAGGTAAAGATCCGCCTATATGGAGAAAGAGAGTGCATATCGCCCTCTGGTGGCTGACCCATTAAAAAAGATAGCTCGTATTGCAATCTGTGTGTTGTGGGTTTGTATATGCTTCACTGCCATTCTCAAAGATGGCTTTGCTGACAGTCCTGTTAATCTTCAAGAGCGCAAGTAAAAAATCATGAAAAAAAATTTTTATACAGCTTTATCTCTGAAGTCTGTGATCCAATCCGCGACCGTAAACATACTCTACGAATTTTAGAGGTTTTTTGTTTTTTTTCTTTTTTTTGATGTAACAAGCGGTTTTACTTGCTGTCTTTAATTCCCAGCATGTTATCAGGATAAAATAAGTCTCGGTCAGAATTTCTTGGTTCTACTTCCAGCTCTGCCTCTAACTAGCTGGGTGATGTTGGACTAGTGAGTTAACCTCTCTACTCCTTGGTTTCTCCAGCAATGAAATGATTCGAGGGTCCCTTTCAGTTCTCAAGTGTTATATGTCATTTGCACAGCCAATTAGCCTTTCTTCTTCCTTGCCTGGCAAAATGAGTCCATTCAGTAATGGTGCCCTTGTCTCCTTGTTTCTCTGCAGCCATTGGTTTTGTGTAATATAGATTGCTTGCCTACTAGTGAACTTGTGTTCAAGGACGATTCATAATTGCTATTTATGAAACTCTTCAATAATTTCGCAGTTACAGCTTTGTCATTGTTAGGTGCCATCAAGTCGATTCTGACTCATAGCAACCCCATGTGACAGAGTAGAACTGCCCCACAGGTTTTTCTTGGCTGTAATCTTTATGGAAGCAAATCGCCCGGTCTTTCTTTCAAAGAGCCACTGGTGAATTTGAACTGCCAACCTTTTGGTTAGTAGCTGATCACTCAGCCATTGCACCACCAGGGATCCTTATTAGATAGCTCAAAATTTAGTTATAAAGAGTTGGTTAATATCTCAATCTTGCAAAACACTTTATGAGTCTGTACATGCTCTTTATCAGTCCCAAAATTAAAAAAAAAAAAAAAACAGTTTTAGTCAATCAACCATCTAGTCAGTTACTAATCAATGTTGAGATTTTGGTTTCAAAGGATAGTCAACTGAACTGAAATATTTTAAGCAAGGACAATAAAGACCATTGAAAACAATTAGTTCTTAGAAGATTATGACAAGCAGTAAATCAAATAATGCCCCCTCAAAAAACTGTATGTACCTATAGGAAAACTTACCACACTATGGGAAGTAGCAAGAAGGATGCCAGTATTAACACCTCCCTTCCTGGGTGGCGCGAATGGTAAAGCGCTGAACTCCTACCAAAAAGGCTGGAAGTTCAAACTCACTCAGAGGAGCCTTAAAAGTAAGGCCTGGAGATCTGCCTCTGAAAGATCTCAGCCTTGAGAACCCTATGGTGTGCAGTCCTACTCTGCACCCATGGGGTCAAGTTAAGTCAGAATTGACTCAAGGGCAAATAACAATAACCGTTACTCAACTCAAGGCAGCTTTATAAAGGGAGTGTGTAGGACACGTGTGTTAGGATTTCCCAAACTCCAGCCCAAAGCTTAGAAACATACTAGAGAGCTTTTCCCCTATTTTATGTATGTTTGCTGTGATGATTTGAAACCTCCTAAATACTTGGAACAAGCATGAGAATGTCTGATTCCACTCTAGGTTTATGATCTGTATATATCAAATTAGAGCAGAATTTTCCTCCTTTCGTCTTTAAGTTTCATTTGATTTGTCAAGTTTAGCTCTTCCATTCAGAATTTAAAGAGAAAAGGGGATAAATAAGAAATTAAGTTGCAACAGAACTCAGTTTTTTTCTGCAATGATTGCTCACCAAAACTAAATTTTAAAGACCAAGAACAGTGTGAGAAAATGGTGTGCCACTTACAGGCACTTTTCTCTGGAATTTACTTTGGAAAAATTAGTGTTTACTGTGTTTATTCTGCCTTCTCTGAACTCAGTCAAGTTGTCTGGAAACATGGAAAGATATCTGGTTTATTTTTTTATTAATTAAAGAGAACAATGGAATAGAATTTTTAAGTTTCCTGGACTCCAATCCTGAATGCACTGGATAGAATGAGAAGTAAATTAGGTAACAAATCGGAGAAAGAGCAGGGACCTGCAGGATCCAAGATCCACGGGGAGTTGTTCCTGGCTTAGAAATTATTTTGCTGCAGTAAATGTTTCAATCTGAAGCCTTCCCCCCAAGATTTTTGTCAAATTTAGGTGAAAAGAGAAGTGAAAAATCTCATAGAAGTATTGTCTCAGTCATCTAGCGCTGCTCTAACAGAAACGCCACAAGTCTATGGCTTTAACAAAGAGAAATTTGTTTCTTCACAACGAAGTACGCTAAAGGTCCAAATTCAGGGCATCAGCTCCAGGGGAAGTCTTTCTTTCTCTGTCGACCTTCGAATCAATCTTGCCCTGGACTAGGAGCTTCTCTGCCCAGGGACCCCAGGCCCAAAGAACATGCTCTGCTCCCGGCACTGCTTTCTTGGTGGTATGAGGTCCACCTTCTCTGCTGGCTTTCCTTTCCTTTTTATCTCCTGAGAGATAAAAGGTGGTGCAGGCCACACCCCGGGGAAATTCCTTTTACCTTGGATCAGGGGTGTGACCTGGGTAAGGGTGTTATAATCTCACCGTAATCCACTTTAACAAAATTACAATCACAAAATGGAGAACAAACACGCAATACTGGAAATCATAGCCTAACCAAGTTGCCACATATTTTGGGGGGACATAATTCAATCCATGACAAGCATGGACATGAATAACTGGTAATATTGCCCCTCATTGTTTCAAATGTGACCTTAGTTCTTTGCAGGGAAGCCCGATTCCTTGACTGGAAAGAGCCCCTGAAAGGATGTACTGTAGCGTGTTAGCAACTAAGGGACCAAAAGAATTGGACCTAATTCTGAGGATGACCTAACATCAGTTTACAGAAAATATGGGTACAGAGGAATGTGTTACACAACATGGGACTCAGTCAGCAAAATCCAGGCTCTAGGAAACTCTATGATATAAACAATCCAATTTTTCAATAAATAAATACCAAGGCAAAAAAAGAGATGGGGAAGGGAACTCATAGATTAAAATGTGTTTAGTAGACATAACAGTTGCAGCTTATGGATCTTATTTTGGAGCCTGGAGTGCCTGGATGTTGCAAACAATTAAGGCACTCGCCTGCTAATGGAAAGGTTGGAGGTTTGAGTCCATGCAGAGGCACCCTGGAAGAAAAACCTGATGTTCTACTTTCGAAAGATCACAGCCATTGAAAACCCTATGGAACACAGTTCAGCTCTGACGTACATGGGGTCACTGTGAGTCAGAATCAACTTGAGGCAACTGGCTTTTATTTTGGAGCCTAATTCAAACAACCCATAAAAATATTATAATTGGGAATATTTGAGCCCTGACTGGCTATGTTATAAAGAAAAAACTGTTGATTATTTTAAGTGTGATAATGATATTCTGGTTATATGTAAAAGAGAGAATCCTTATCTTTTAGAGCCATATCCTGGGATGATAAGATTTGTTTCAGATAATGTGGGGGAGGAAGGCTATGTAGGGGGATGGGTGTATACGATTCAAGATTGGCCATGAATTAAGAATTGTTAAAATTGAGAGGTAGGAACACAAAAGCTCAGGGTGCTGTTCTTTCTGTTTTTGTGCATGTTCAAAATTTTCAATAATAAAAAGTTAAAAAGAAAAAATAATAACGGGATTGACAGGTACAGTGTTGGGGAGGATGAGAATGAGGGTGGAAGTAGGAATTGTTGCCACTACTTTGAAGAACTACTTTACGTTCTGAAGTAAAGCTGAATCTGAGCATACGTACAGTCCTGCTGTTCCACTCCTGGGTGTTTAGAAAACCGTGGTTCAGAGAGGCTGGATTACCCTGGAAACAGCTTTCAACTTCCAGTCTATCGCGTTCTCATATTTTTAACTTATTGACTCCTATAAGAAATAACACAAGCTCCATTTAATGGGGAAATGTGAAGATAAACTGGCTGCAACAACTATTGGCATCTTTTTTTATGTTTTGTTGCTGTTATGAAATATTTAAGGCATACAGAATATGTAGATTTCTAGGAATATCACACATAAACAAAAATCTGCATTCTTTGTCATAGAAAAAACTGGAAGCAATATTAATATCTATCAACAAAAGAATGGTTCAAGTATGGACCATTCACTCAATGGAATACTATGCAAAAGTGAAAACGAAGGAAATGATATGAACATGGATAATTCTCAAAAACATAATGTTGGGTGGGAAAAATGCACATTGCAAAAGGACAAATTCAGTATGGCAGGTGACACAAACTCAGATGAAATAAGTGAACTCTCAATCCTAGGGAAGAAGGGCAGTGAATACAATTGGGAAGAATACATATTCGGGTGTCCCTGTAATCTTTTATTTCTTAAGCTAAGTGGTCTGTACATTTATGGCCGTCGTATTATTGCTGTTATTGTCATTAGTTGCTGTCCAGTCAATTCTGACTCATGGCAACCCCGTATGTGCAGAGTAGAACTGCTCCATAGGGTTTTCAAGACTGTGACTTTTCAGAAACAGATTGCCAGAGTTGTCTTCTGAGGCACCTGTGGGTTGGTGCAAATTGTCCACCTTTCAGCTGGTAGTCAAGCGCTTAACTGTTTGCACCACCCAGGGACTCCACTGTTATATCGTTATCTGACCTGTTCTGTATTCCTGGAATATCTAATAAAAAAGCAAAAGAAAACATTGAGCAAGATGATACCCCCTGGCCAGCTCCAGTGATGGGCCTGCTGTTGTAGCGACAGAGGCTACAGCCAGCTTGTCACACACTTGCTCATCCTTTTCTTACAGAGCCAGAGGTTTTTAAAAATCCAAAGGCAGTTTCCTGGGAGTAAAAACTCAATTTGCAGAGTAACACAATCTTTCTGGACATTGATGTTTTATGTGTAAAAAGAATAGCAAAGGATTTGTGAGAGGATTAATGTACCCAGCTAAAGTAAGATCTGCAGAGAAATTATTAGCAGAACTCCTTCAGATTCTCAAATGAGAGATATTAAAAATAAAAACTCAATAAATGGATTTTTTACAAGTACCTCTGTTTACACAGGACACAGATTTTATAGGATTTGACAAAATGGGGCTTAGAATCCTAGGTGTAACCCGCCTAGAACTAGGTTTAGAGGTGGGGGTTCTCTCCCATGGATGTTACCAGTTTCTGATTAGAGTCTCAGAAAGCAACAATTCTGAAATTTGACCAAAAAGACAGTGTAACATCGCCATCTACTGAGCCCTACATAATTTTGCCAGAAACTTGGGAAATGTCCTAAGGTCCTGAGAAAGCATAAAATATAAGGACAACCCTCAGAAAAACTTTTATAATTAACTTATTTATCTTATCCTTTAACACTGATTAAAACAGAACATGTAACATGGCAATATTTAAAAAAAATTAATTACAAACAGTAAACTTGTTTTTGTTTATACAATCTACCTCACTTTTATAAACTACTACAGTACTATATAATATTATTCATAGCAAGAGATGCTTAAACTATCTTTCACTTTAGAATAATGTGGCATAAAGTGTGATTTGGAAGTTTAATCAGTGGTGTGGTGGAAAATGTTTAACCAGTTCTCCATGAAAGGGGAAGAACCCTGGCTTTTAGTGTTTGCCTATTTCTGTGGTGTAAATTCTCCCACTATAGCTGATTTTGGAGCCCTATGGCACTGGGTGGACTGGATAATGGCACAATGGTTAAGGCTTTGGCTGCTAACCAAAAGGTCTGCAGTCTGAATCCACCAGTAGCTTGCTGGAAACCCTATGGGGCAGTTCTACTCTGTACTATAGGGTCGCTTTGAGTCAGAATTGACTTTACAGCAACCGATTTGGTTTCGGTTTATAGCTGATTTCATGCTATCAGAATGACATCACTGAATGTGGAGTTGACTGGCTCTTGGAAGCTGTTGGACCTGCTCAGTCTCCAGCCTACCACTTGGCCCTCACTTTACCACAGAGTGGGTACTGAAACTTCAAGCCGTCTTCACCTCTCCAAATCAGTGGTGTCACTAGGTTTGGTGTCACCCAGTATGGTAGCTCATGGTATCATCCCCCCACCATGGGTCTCCTCCGTACCAGACCATACAGAATGCTTAGTAATGTTTTTGTACTAATGTTACTCCGTAAATTGTAATTCCCATATATCACTCTTTCTTTTCCTTTAATTACTACTTCCTTCCCAAAAAAGTTATTGATATAGGTTCATAAATACTAATTACCACAATATTGTAGCTAAAACACCAGAAAATTTGACAAAATCAGCATCTATAAAAACACTAGCAGCATGAAACCAACAGTGTGTGCTTATAGCCCCTGCGAACAAAACCACGTGATTTGAAGTATGGTTGTAATTGGGTAATAATGACAGCTGTGATCTGAGCCCATTACCAAACCAAACCTACTGCCATTGGGTCTATTCCAACTCATGTAGTTGTTGTCCTGTAGTGACCCTATAGGACAGGGTAGAACTGCCCCATGAGATTTCCAAGGCTGTCAATTTTTCTGTAATTTTTTATGCCACATATTTCTCTCACACAGCGGCTGGTGGGTTCACAACCGCCGACCTTTTGGTTAGCAGCCAACGTTTTAATCACATTGCCACCAATTGAGAATTGACATTCTCTGTTGTAATTTTGTACGTGTTTATTTTTAAATTTTGTTTTCACTGGAAAGGAAAGATGATGCTGAGTTTTAAATGTTAAAAGTGTACAAGTTGCTTTCTTACAATCAAACTAAATGTGTACAAAAAAAAAGAATCCTTGAGCACATTAAAAAGTTCAAAAAGCAAATGACCGTAGGGTTTTAGCCTTGTAGGTATAGTGATATATGTAAGCTGGGCTTACCAAAATGTTTTTGTTATTACTGCAGGGATATTTGTATAGACAGTCATTTTGGTGTCACCCCTTCTGACAGTGTCACCCGGTGCAGTCTGCACCCCCATACCCCCTAGTGACACCACTGTTCCAAACATTAGTTATTTTTTGTTTTGTTTGTTTTTGAAATGATGATAATCGTTTGTTACCCTCCTTGGGCAGAGATGGAAAATATTTCCAAACTTGGCTCAGGCACAGTGCAGGAGGGGCTGCTGGGAAACCATTGTGTTCCTTCTCCAACACAGAGAGCTTAACTCGAAGAAGCACTGCTGCTGCTGCTGCTGCCACCATCCCAGGCCACATTTATCAAGTACAATTCTTCTTTCCTTAGAATTAATTATTTAAGCTGAAAAACATCTTCGTGATGATTTACCATGCTTTCAGAGATCAAAGTTACTAATGTTTCATTGTTTTTTGCTAGGATAGAGAAATACAATCAGTAACTTTGTTCAATTCACATATTGATTCCAATTGTTTGTATATTCTTTTAGATTTTTATACACATAATTGTGTAATATGTAAATAATGATAGTTTAGTTATTATTTTATAATCTTAACACTTCCTTTTTTTTTTTTTACATCTTCTTTCATTGGCTATAACCTCAAGTACAATGTTGAATTATTGCTCTTGTTAGATGTTGTCGAGTCTATTCCGACTCATAGTGACCCTATATTACAGAGTAGAAATGACCCATAGGGTTTTCTAGGCTGTAATCTTTATGGAAGCAGATGGCCACGTCTTTCTCCCTCAGACCACTGGGTCGGTTCAAACCACCAACCTTTTGATTAGCAGCTGAGCGTTTAACCGCTGTGCCACTAGAGCTCCTTTACAGTGTTGAATAGAAATGGGGTTAGTAGAGAGGCCACCACAGGCCACCACCATTAAGCATGATGTTAGCTGTAGGATTTTTTTGGTAGATACCCATTACCAGATTAAGAAAGTCAGATTCTATCCTTATTTTGTTGAGAGGTTTTTTAAATCATAAATGAATGTTAAGTTTTATCAAATGATTTTTCTGTATTTATAAAGAAAATCACATCTTTATATCATTAATTTGGTGAATTACTGTTTGATTTTTTTATTTTAAATTGATTTTGCATTGTAGAAATAATTCTCACTTGATCAAGTTTTCTTATCCTTTTTCATTATGGTTGGATTTAATCTGATAGAATTTTGCTTTGGATTTTTGCTTCTATGTTAACAAAAGATATTGGCTTGTAATCGTCTTTTTTTTCTAATATTCTTGTCATATTTATTAAAGTTACACCAGCCTCATTAAAAGAAAAAAGGTAGAAATTGTTTTCTCTTTTTCTATTCCTAAAAAGCCTTTTAACATCTTCCTCACCTAAGTCCCACATCTCAGAGCAACAACTTACTATCGCTCCTTTTCTTTCTTTCCCTCTGACATAAAAAAAAAAAAATAGAAAAAAACACTGCCCCTATTTTCCCATCTTTACCCAATATCCTCCAAACACTTCCTTTTCCAGGATACTTTATCCTTACTGAATCCACATGCGCTTCCTTACGTATCTAAATTGAAACCTCTCCAGACTTCTCTCTGGAAACCCTGGTTGTGTAGTGGCCAAGTACTACAGCTGCTAACCAAAAGGCTGGCAGTTCAAATCCACCAGGCGCTCCTTGGAAACTCCATAGGGCAGTTCTACTCTGTCCTATAGAGTCACTATGAGTCAGAAACCCACTAGTGAATCCAAGCAATCTTCAAGCCTGTTCTCCTTAAAAGGTATGAAAGGGTGGAGAATTTATTTAACACTTACAAGTTTATAGCTTAATGTGATTCCTGTCCCTTTTAGGATAACTCAACGCTGTTTGTAAAGTGAAAGTGTCAAGAAACCAGGTTTGGTGTAATGGCAGTGTAAATACCAAAACAACAATCTTGAGGCGGGGCCAAGATGGCGGACTAGGTAGACGCTACCCCAGATCCCTCTTGCAACAAAGACTCGGAAAAACAAGTGAATCGATCACATACATAACAATCTATGAACCCTGAACAACAAACACAGATTTAGAGACGGAAAAGGAACAAATACGGGGAGGCGGCGACTGTTTTCGGAGCCTAGAGCCAGCGTCCCAGTCAGGTAACCCTGGCGCCGGGCATCTGGGCCCAGGGGAGCTGAACTCATAAATCTTGTGACGGCGCAAACAAGGGGCGCAGCCCTACCCCCCTGAACTGAACCAGGGAGGGGGCCCAGCCGGTCCGCGCGGGTGGCGTGGCGAAGCGGCTGGTGGGAGAACTCCCCGGGAGGCAGTGACTGGTTTTGGAGATGGGAGTGCTGCGTCCCAGCTGGGGAACCCTGGTGCCAGGTATTTGGGCACTGTCACGGTGCCAGCACGGGGTGCACCCGCGCAGGGGCGGCGCGGCAACGCGGCTGGCGGGACGAGAAATCCCCGAGAGGCAGCAACTGATTTTGGAGCCGGGAGAACAGCGTCCCAGCAGGGGAAACTTGACGCTAGGATTTGGACTGGCAGCGGAGGATCTGACCGTGGCTTCAGCGGGCCAGACCCCCGGGAGCAATCTCCACACAGCCAACACACATAGGCGACACGCCCCTCGGGAATCTCAGATATAATAGTCATTCCAAGCAAGACAAGCAACTCTGGCTATATTCCGAGGTGCTACTCTCCTATCTCTCTGATCCCTCCCCCACCCTCCCCAGTCGGCTTCATTAACATTGGAATTTCCTGAGCCAGAGGGAGAACAGCTCTGGCTCCGCGGCGGCTTTGCTCCTCCCCCCCTTTTTTTTTTCTGGCCTGAGAGAAGGAACCACAAAAAACCCAGGTACCAAAAATCCATCCCTAAAAAATCCCTAATTGGACTAAAAACACAGAACCAGCTACAGCCAAGCATATATGACCCAAATCTCGGACTTTCATCCTTACAGGGAACAAGGTGGCGGTTATAATCCAAAGGCAGTTCTGATAGGGATCTGACTGCATTTTTTTTTTTTTTTAGCAGAATTTCTGGAAAAACAAGTTTCCCAGTGATGGCTCGGAGACAGCAGTCGATATCAAACCACATAAAGAAACAGACCATGACAGCTTCTACAACCCCGCAAACAAAAGAATCAAAATCTTTCCCAAATGGAGATACGATCCTGGAATTATCAGATACAGAATATAAAAAACTAATATACAGAATGCTTCAAGACATCAGAAACGAAATAAGGCAAACTGCAGAAAAAGCCAAGGAACACACTGATAAAACAGTTGAAGAACTCAAAAAGATTATTCAAGAACATAGCGGAAAAATTAATAAGTTGCAAGAATCCATAGAGAGACAGCATGTAGAAATCCAAAAGATTAACAATAAAATTACAGAATTAGACAACGCAATAGGAAGTCAGAGGAGCAGACTCAAGCAATTAGAATGCAGACTGGGAAATCTGGAGGACCAGGGAATTAACACCAACATAGCTGAAAAAAAAAAACAGATAAAAGAATTAAAAAAAATGAAGAAACCCTAAGAATCATGTGGGACTCTATCAAGAAGGATAACTTGCGAGTGATTGGAGTCCCAGAACAGGGAGGGAGGACAGAAAACACAGAGAAAATAGTTGAAGATCTCCTGACAGAAAACTTCCCTGACATCATGAAAGACGAAAGGATATCTATCCAAGATGCCCATCGAACCCCATTTAAGATTGATCCAAAAAGAAAAACACCAAGACATATTATCATCAAACTTGCCAAAACCAAAGATAAAGAGAAAATTTTAAAAGCAGCCAGGGAGAAAAGAAAGGTTTCCTTCAAGGGAGAATCAATAAGAATAAGTTCAGACTACTCAGCAGAAACCATGCAGGCAAGAAGGGAATGGGACGACATATACAGAACACTGAAGGAGAAAAACTGCCAGCCAAGGATCATATATCCAGCAAAACTCTCTCTGAAATATGAAGGTGAAATTAAGATATTTACAGATAAACACAAGTTTAGAGAATTTGCAAAAACCAAACCAAAGCTACAAGAAATACTAAAGGATATTGTTTGGTCAGAAAACCAATAATATCAGATACCAGCACAACACGAGGTCACAAAACAGAACATCCTGATATCAACTCAAATAGGGAAATCACAAAAACAAATTAAGATTAATTAAAAAAAAAATGCTCATAACAGGGAATCACTGAAGTCAAAATGTAAAAGATCACTATAATCAAAAAGAGGGACTAAATATAGGTGGCATAGAACTGCCATATGGAGAGTGATACAAGGCGATATAGAACATTACAAGTTAGGTTTTTACTTAGAAATATAGGGGTAAATATTAAGGTAACCACAAAGAGGTATAACAACTCCATAACTCAAGATAAAAGCCAAGAAAAACGTAACAACTCAACAAACATAAAGCCAAACACTACGAAAATGAGGATCTCACAATTTACTAAGAAAAACGTCTCAGCACAAAAAAGTATGTGGAAAAATGAAATTGTCAACAACACACATAAAAAGGCATCAAAATGACAACACTAAACACTTATCTATAATTACGCTGAATGTAAATGGACTAAATGCACCAATAAAGAGACAGAGAGTCTCGGACTGGATAAAGAAACACGATCCGTCTATATGCTGCCTACAAGAGACACACCTTAGACTTAGAGACACAAACAAACTAAAACTCAAAGGCTGGAAAAAAATATATCAAGCAAACAATAAGCAAAAAAGAAGAGGAGTAGCAATATTAATTTCTGACAAAATAGACTTTAGACTTAAATCCACCACAAAGGATAAAGAAGAACACTACATGATGATAAAAGGAACAATTGATCAAGAAAACATAACCATATTAAATATTTATGCACCCAATGACAGGGCTGCAAGATACATAAATCAAATTTTAACAGAACCGAAAAGTGAGATAGACACCTCCACAATTATAGTAGGAGACTTCAACAAACCACTTTCGGAGAAGGACAGGACATCCAGTAAGAAGCTCAATAGAGACACGAAAGACCTAATTACAACAATCAATCAACTTGACCTCATTGACTTATACAGAACTCTCCACCCAACTGCTGCAAAATATACTTTTTTTTCTAGTGCACATGGAACATTCTCTAGAATAGACCACATAGTAGGTCATAAAACAAACTTTTGCAGAATCCAAAACATCGAAATATTACAAAGCATCTTCTCAGACCACAAGGCAATGAAACTAGAAATCAATAACAGAAAAACTAGGGAAAAGAAATCAAATACTTGGAAACTGAACAATACCCTCCTGAAAAAAGACTGGGTTATAGAAGACATCAAGGAGGGAATAAGGAAATTCATAGAATGCAACGAGAATGAAAATACTTCCTCTCAAAACCTCTGGGACACAGCAAAAGCAGTGCTCAGAGGCCAATTTATATCAATAAATGCACACATACAAAAAGAAGAAAGAGCCAAACTCAGAGAACTGTCCCTACAACTTGAACAAATAGAAAGTGAGCAACAAAAGAATCCATCAGGCACCAGAAGAAAACAAATAATAAAAATTAGAGCTGAACTAAATGAATTAGAGAACAGAAAAACAATTGAAAGAATTAACAAAGCCAAAAGCTGGTTCTTTGAAAAAATTAACAAAATTGATAAACCATTGGCTAGACTGACTAAAGAAATACAGGAAAGGAAACAAATAACCCGAATAAGAAACGAGAAGGACCACATCACAACAGACCCAACTGAAATTAAAAGAATCATATCAGATTATTACGAAAAATTGTACTCTAACAAATTTGAAAACCTAGAAGAAATGGATGAATTCCTGGAAAAACACTACCTACCTAAACTAACACATTCAGAAGTAGAACAACTAAATAGACCCATAACAAAAAAAGAGATTGAAACGGTAATCAAAAAACTCCCAACAAAAAAAAGCCCTGGCCCAGACGGCTTCACTGCAGAGTTCTACCAAACTTTCAGAGAAGAGTTAACACCACTACTACTAAAGGTATTTCAAAGCATAGAAAATGACGGAATACTACCCAACTCATTCTATGAAGCCACCATCTCCCTGATACCAAAACCAGGTAAAGACATTACAAAAAAAGAAAATTACAGACCTATATCCCTCATGAACATAGATGCAAAAAGCCTCACCAAAATTCTAGCCAATAGAATTCAACAACATATCAAAAAAATAATTCACCACGATCAAGTGGGATTTATACCAGGTATGCATTAAAAGAAAAAATTTTTTTTTTTTATGCAAGGCTGGTTTAATATCAGGAAAACCATTAATGTAATCCACCACATAAATAAAACAAAAGACAAAAACCACATGATCTTATCAATTGATGCAGAAAAGGCATTTAACAAAGTCCAACACCCTTTTATGATAAAAACTCTCACCAAAGTAGGAATTGAAGGAAAATTCCTCAACATAGTAAAGGGCATCTATGCAAAGCCAACAGCCAACATCATTCTAAATGGAGAGAACCTGAAAGCATTTCCCTTGAGAACGGGAACCAGACAAGGATGCCCTTTATCACCGCTCTTATTCAACATCGTTTTAGAAGTCCTAGCCAGGGCAATTAGGCTAGACAAAGAAATAAAGGGCATCCAGATTGGCAAGGAGGAAGTAAAATTATCTCTATTTGCAGATGACATGATCTTATACACAGAAAACCCTAAGGAATCCTCCAGAAAACTACTGAAACTAATAGAAGAGTTTGGCAGAGTCTCAGGTTATAAGATAAACATACAAAAATCACTTGGATTCCTCTACATCAACAAAAAGAACATCGAAGAGGAAATCACCAAATCAATACCATTCACAGTAGCCACCAAGAAGATAAAATACTTAGGAATAAATCTTACCAAAGATGTAAAAGACCTATACAAAGAAAACTACAAAGCTCTACTACAAGAAATTAAAAAGGACCTACTTAAGTGGAAAAACATACCTTGCTCTTGGATAGGAAGACTTAACATAGTAAAAATGTCTATTCTACCAAAAGCCATCTATACATACAATGCACTTCCAATCCAAATTCCAATGTCATTTTTTAAGGTGATAGAGAAAAAAATCACCAACTTCATATGGAAGGGAAAGAAGCCTCAGATAAGCAAAGCATTACTGAAAAAGAAGAAAATGGGAGGCCTCACTCTACCTGATTTCAGAACCTATTATACAGCCCCAGTAGTCAAAACAGCCTGGTATTGGTACAACAACAGGCACATAGACCAGTGGAACAGAATGGAGAATCCAGATATAAATCCAACCACATATGAGCAGCTGATATTTGACAAAGGCCCAGTGTCAGTTAATTGGGGAAAAGATAGTCTTTTTAACAAATGGTGCTGGCATAACTGGATATCCATTTGCAAAAAAATGAAACAGGACCCATACCTCACACCATGCACAAAAACTAACTCCAAGTAGATCAAAGACCTTTTAAACATAAAGACTAAAACGATAAAGATCATGGAAGAAAAAATAGGGACAACCCTAGGAGCCCTAATACAAGGCATAAACAGAATACAAAACATTACCAAAAATGACGAAGAGAAACCCGATAACTGGGAGCTCCTAAAAATCAAACACCTATGCTCATCTAAAGACTTCACCAAAAGAGTAAAAAGACCACCTACAGATTGGGAAAGAATTTTCAGCTATGACATCTCCGACCAGTGCCTGATCTCTAAAATCTACATGATTCTGTCAAAACTCAACCACAAAAAAACAAACAACCCAATCAAGAAGTGGGCAAAGGAAATGAACACACACTTCACTAAAGAAGATATTCAGACAGCTAACAGACACATGAGAAAATGTTCTCGATCATTAGCCATTAGAGTAATGCAAATTAAAACTACGATGAGATTCCATCTCACTGCAACAAGGCTGGCATTAATCCAAAAAACACAAAATAATAAATGCTGGAGAGGCTGTGGAGAGATTGGAACTCTTACACACTGCTGGTGGGAATGTAAAATGGTACAACCACTTTGGAAATCTATCTGGCGTTATCTTAAACAGTTAGAAATAGAACTACCATACAACCCAGAAATCCCACTCCTCGGAATATACCCTAGAGATACAAGAGCCTTCACACAAACAGATATATGCACACCCATGTTTATTGCAGCACTGTTTACAATAGCAAAAAGCTGGAAGCAACCAAGGTGTCCATCAACGGATGAATGGGTAAATAAACTGTGGTATATGGAATAGTACACATCGATAAAGAACAGTGACGAAACTGTGAAACATTTCATAACATGGAGGAACCTGGAAGGCATTATGCTGAGCGAAATCAGTCAGAGGCAAAAGGACAAATATTGTATAAGACCACTATTATAAGATCTTGAGAAATAGTATAAACTGAGAAGAACACATACTTTTGTGGTTACGAGGGGGGGAGGGAGGGAGGGAGGGAGAGGGTTTTTTACTGATTAATTAGTAGATAAGAACTGCTTTAGGTGAAGGGAAGGACAACACTCAATACATGGAAGGTCAGCCCAATTGGACTGGACCAAAAGCAAAGAAGTTTCCGGGATAAAATGAATGCTTCAAAGGTCAGCGGAGCAAGGGCAGGGGTTTGGGAACCATGCTCTAAGGGGACTTCTAAGTCAATTGGCAAAATAATTCTGTTATGAAAACGTTCTGCATCCCACTTTGAAATGTGACGTCTGGGGTCTTAAATGCTAACAAGCGGCCATCTAAGATGCATCAATTGGTCTCAACCCACCTGGAGCAAAGGAGAATGAAGAACACCAAGGTCACACGACAACTAAGAGCCCAAGAGACGGAAAGGGCCACATGAACCAGAGACCTACATTATCCTGAGACCAGAAGAACTAGTTGGTGCCTGGCCACAATCGATGACTGCCCTGACAGGAAGCACAACAGAGAACCCCTGAGGGAGCAGGAGATCAGTGGGACGCAGACCCCGAATTCTCATAAAAATGCCATACTTAATGGTCTGACTGTGACTAGAGGAATCCCGGCGGGCATGGTCCCCAAACCTTCTGTTGGCCCAGGACAGGAACCATTCCCGAAGACAACTCATCAGACATGAAAGGGACTGGACAGTGGGTAGGAGAGAGATGCTGAAGAAGAGTGAGCTAATAATATCAGGTGGACACTTGAGAGTGTGTTGGCATCTCTTGTCTGGAGGGGAGATGGGAGGATAGAGAGAGTTGGAAGCTGGCAAAATTGTCATGAAAGGAGAGACTGGAAGGGCTGACTCATTAGGGGGAGAGCAAGTGGGAGTAAGGAGTAAGATGTATATAAACTTATATGTGACAGACTGACTTGATTTGTAAACATTCACTTGAAGCTCAATAAAAGTTAATAAAAAAAAAATCTTGAATTTTTTGGCTTGTTTTGTTTAATTTGCTTTCTTTTATTCACAAATTAATATTTGTTTGAGTGAATCAAAATGGTTATTTTTCATCTCATAGAGAAAGATCTTAAAGTAAATGTTGAATCGTCCAACCACAAAACTAAGGCAATGTCTATGTTTTATAACTAAGTTATTCAATGAAATAACTTGAGTAAGTTCCTGATTTAAGAGGAAAGCCCAATGTTTAATTTAGGAAATGATAGGAAATATTCTGTAATGAAAATATCCTTTTCTGGTCCCCAGACCTTCTGTTAGCCCAAGACAGGACCATTCTCAAAGCCAACTCTTTAGACAGGGATTAGACTGGACTATGGGATAGAAAATGATACTGGTAAGGGGTGAGCTTCTAGGATCAAGTAGATGCATGAGACTATGTGGGCAGCTCCTGTCTGGAGAGATGAGAGGGCAGAGGGGGTCAGAAGCTGGCTGGATGGACGTGGAAATAGAGAGTGGAGGGAAGGAGTGTGCTGTCTCATTAGGAGGAGAGCAACTAGGAGTATACAGCAAGGTGTATATAAATTTTTGTATGAGAGATGGACTTGATTTGTAAACTTTCACTTAAAGTACAATAAAAAATTTTTTTTTTAATATTTGGGAAGAAAAATCCTTTTCAGGAGCAGACTGAATTCCCATGAGTCAATAGAAATGTTCAATGTTGTACAGTTTTCCAAAGATGAAATCCACAATTTTAGGGCAGGCTCTATACTCTTTTTTAACACTCAGGTGCCAAAAGGAAGGGGATCAGCAGTTAGTTATCTAATGAAATGAAAAATTATTCTAATATTAACAAGTAGCTTTCCTTGTAATAGGCTCTCCAAAGAAAGTAAATATGGTTTACATAATGAGATTCATCCAAACAAAAGAATCCACTCCAGAGAAATCAGCAAAAATTTGAGCAGCTACTGAAACTCCCAGCCAATTCCAGTAGAAAATATGAACAATATTTTCCATTTCAGAGAAATACATCTTATCTCAATGATTATTCATCAAGACATATGAACCCAAGTAACTCTTAAATATTCTATCATGTAGAGAACAGAACAAGGGGAATTCCAGTTAGAAACCTAGCCAAGATGCAAGTAACAACTAGTTATACCAGTTCAGTTAGGTGTTTTCAGCCACCAGAGGACTAATTTGAGAAAATAGAAAGGCGAAAGTTATTTACCCAAAAAATCAGAAGAACTAACGATCCTGTGAGTGGCATCCTAAATTCCTTAATTTGTTTAACCAAGAGCCCTGCCATTTGGTGATGGAGTAAGGGCTTAGGTTGTGGGGTCCAGGGAAATCCAAATCCACATCCCCAGCCCTCCACACTTCTTAAGGACGGGGGCATTGTCTTTGTCATTCCCAAGGACTTGTCCTAATAGGTCTTCGAAATGTATTTAATTGAATGGCGTTAAAGCAAATAGCATTTACCAGGGTTAAGATTTCTTTTAGAAAAGGACAGAAATTAAGACTAAAAAATCTTGCTGTCCTTCTTATTTGCTTAGTTGGGAAGCTCCTTTTGCATATTCCTTTATTCTTTTTCTCTACTAGAGCATCTTGAGGAAAAGGAGCCTGTCTGTCTTGTCTTCCTACTCCCAGTCTAGCATAGTAAGAGTTCAATAGCTACTTTTTTCAATGAGCAAATGAATCTTTAGATTCTCTTGTATTGGAAATTACAATTTTATACTCCTGCAGAGAACCTGGTCAAGGTGATTGTGGCTCCAGAATGCAGGGAAACACAGCCCAATTCAGTGGATGAAATAACAGTAAGTACACAAAGTAAACTAGGTATATTTGTCTTTGTCCATTAGAAGCTTAAAATTGAAGACAGATATTCTGGGATCAACAAAAATGTAAGGGACAAATAGAAGAAGATCAATAATCAACAAAGTATGTGCAGCCACATAGGGTCCAAACTCCATGAATTTTAGTATTGGGAGAAAAATAAAAATTCTGACTAGAAGGAGATTAAAGAAAGTAGTTGTTTAAATTCTAAGCTCAGGGCAAATGGCAGAGATAAGCAATGATAAACCAAAAAACCAAACCTAGTGCCGTCGGTCGATTCCGACTCATAGCGACCCTATAGGGCAGGATAGAACTGCCCCGTAGAGTTTCCAAGGAGCATCTGGAGGATTTGAACTGCCAACCCTTTGGTTAGCAACTGTAGCACTTAACCACTACAGCACCAGGGTTTCCAAGCAATGACAAAGGTGGTTTATAACCAAATTGATGATAATCTTGCATTTAGCTACCTCCTCACCCCCAATATATCTCACTTTATTATTGACTCCTGAGTTTCCCTCAACTGAGGGAAGATAATAATAAATCCTATTTTTGAGTTCTTAACAGTTTGACAAGCATCATGTGAATTCTCACAATATTCTGTTTTTGGTATTGTTGTTGTTATGTGCCCTCGAGTCCCTTCCAAATCAGAGAAACCCTATGTACAACAGAATGAAACGCTGCCCGGTCCTGCACCTCACAATTGTTGTTATGTTTGAGCCCATTGTTGTAGCAACTGTGCCAATTCATCTCCTTGAGTGTCTTCCTTTTTTTTTCCCTGACCCTCTACTTTGCCAAGCATGATGTGCTTCTCCAGGGACTGGTCCCTCCTGATAACATGCCTAAAGTAGACATGAGACGAAGTCTCGGCTTCCTCACTTCTAATGAACATTCTGGCAACATTTCTTCCAAGAGATACTTGTTTGTTCTTCTGGCAGCCCATGGTATATTCCATATTCTTTGCCAACACCATAATTCAAAAAAATCAATTCTTCTTTGGTTTTCCTTATTCATTGTCCAGTTTTCGAATGCATACAAGGGGATTGAAAATACCATGGCTTGGGTCAGGCTCACCTTAGTCCTCAAAGTGCCATCTTTGCCTTCTTAACACTTTCAAAAGGTCTTTTGCAGATTTGCCCAGTGCAATACATCATTTGATTTCTTGTTTGCTGCTTCAATGGGCATTGATTGTGGATCCAATTAAAATGAAATCCTTGACAACATCAATATTTTCTCTGTTTATCATGATGTTGCTTACTGGTCCAGTTATGAGGATTTTTGTTTTCTTTATGTTGAGGTGTAATCCATACTAATGGCTATAGTCTTTGATCTTCATCAGTAAGTGCTTCAAGTCCTCTTTTCTTTCAGAAAGCAAGGTGGTGTCATCTGTACATTGCAAGTTGTTAATGGGTCTTACACCAACCCTGTTGCTAAGTTCTTCTTCATATAGTCCAGCTTCTCAGATTATTTGCTCAACATACAGATAGAATAAGTATGGTGAAAGGATACAACCCTGAAGCACACCCTTCCTGTTTCTAAACCAGGAAGTATTCACTTGTTTTAACCTCTTGGTCTATGTACAGGTTGCTCATGAGGACAATTAAGTGTTCTGGAATTCCCATCCTTCACAGTGTTATCCATAATTTGTTATGATCCACACAGTCGAATGCCTTTGCATAGTCAATAAAACACAGGGAAACTTCCTTCTGGTATTCTCCACTTTCAGCCAGGATCCGTCTGACATCAGCAACTATATCTCTGGTTCCACGTCCTCCTCTAAATCCAAGTTGAACTTTTGGTAGTTCTTTGTGGACGTGCTGCTGCAGTTGCTTTTGAATGATCTTCAGCAAAATTTTACTTGTGTACAGTATTAATGATATTGCTTGATAATTTCCACATTCTGTTGGATCACCTTTCTTTGGAATGGGCACATATATGGATCTCTTCTCAGTTGGTTGGCCAGGTAGCTGTCTTCCAAATTTCTCAGCATAAATGAGTGAGTGCTACCAGTGTCGCATCCGTTTGTTGAAACATCTCAATTGATATTCTGTCAATTCCTGGAGGCTTGTTTTTCACCAATGCCTTCGGTGAAACTTGAACTTCAACACTCTAGGAAGGAGATCGTATTAACCCTGTTTTATAATGAGGAAGTCAAGGCTCGGGAATTGAGTGACTTGAACCCAGATCTGTCTGATTCTAAAGCCCAGGCTCTTAATTACCATCTTAAATTGCCATGTACTGAATCAAGTTGCTTGTTGATATCTCAAATTCAATATGACTGATCTCATAAAAACAGCAATGCCCTAAGGGTCAAGAGATTCATCTTGCTTCTGACACTAACTTGTCGCCTTCTCTTTGTCTTATTGTGGGATTGAAAGGAAGAGGATACTGATGATTGCCCTTCTTCACCAATCAGTTGTGAGATAAAAATGAAATAATATATGTAATACAATCAGCTTGATTTTTATTCAATACTAGAATCTTTTCACCATGGTGGAGGAACCAGGAGGCTCAGAAGTGTAAACCACAGTCCTTAATTTTAAGAAGTTTGCAGTCCAGCTAAGGAGGCGGGAGAAAGGAGGCATCATATTAATAATCGCTAAACTATTTGATGCAGCTTGTAAATGCCATCTGCTCTCACTGGAAAACAAGTATTACCAGCCCTGTTCACAGCTTATCCCTGGCACTAGGACAGGGTCAGGCCCATAATCAAGCCTCGTAAATGCTTCATAAAATGACTAATAATGAATTAGTCAACTCAGACCTGATTTAATACACTTTGCAGGGAGATATTTTTAGAATCTTTTAAAAATTGGATGTTTCTGTCACATTCTATGTCATTTCTCATAAGGCCAAAATTTATAAATACTGTAAAAATAGTATCATCTTATGCACTGAAAAAAACCACAGCCATCTCTTCTTATTGCCCCTGCCTAATCACAGAATTGGAATATTAAAGCTGAAGTCGCCCCACGTACTACATTTGATGTAAGACAATACTGTGGTCCAAGGAGATTAAACAACTTGCCAAAGGCCTCCCTAGTTGCAGAGCCAACACTCAAATCCATGCGCTTTGGTCCAGTTCAGTGTGTTTTCTATGACACTCTGTCTCTCCCTTGTTAGGACTGTGATAGTGCCCTGTTCCAACACACGCCCACATCTCATTCTAAGTTGACTCTGTAAGGTCCCTTGTCATCTTCTTGAGGTTATGGAGGTTTCTAGTTCTCTGCCTTCTGAGCATAAATGCCATCTCACTAAGGTGATGTCCACAAGCCTAGTTGCTGCCTTTATTGGAACAGGTACAATTGTCAGGCTCTCTTCTAAGTACTTGACATCAGTATCTGCTGTCCTGCTGTAGACGTGGCCGCTCTCCCCCTACATCACACACACACACACACACACAGAAGCACTCACTACAGTTGTTCTCTGTGAGCGTGTACCTTCTAGCTTCCATCTCGCCACCCCAACCACCTCGTTTCTCTGGATTCCTCTGACTCTTGTTCACATCCCCTATGCTTGATTCTTTCTAATCCAACTTCCCCCTCATTTATTCATTTATTTCCTCAAGCCTTAGGTCAGCATGTTAAGAAGTCCATGGTGCCCATAATCATGCAAACGTTGAAATTATACAGATGGATAGCTGGACAGATAGATATATATCTCTCAAAAAAATGGATATATAAGGGACAAGATAGTGTGAAATCTTCACAGTAAAAACCATCTAAAAGTGACAGATCAAATACAAAACTCAACCTTTTATGTGCATAAATAAACTTACAAGATAGGGAAGTAAGTTTTTCAAGGCCAGGAACAAAGCAAGTCACAAGTCTATTCAGGTTTGGTGGGCACTGAAGCTGATATTTACTTTGCGGGCATCTACCAATGCCAGGTGACCCAGAGCAGAGAAGATAGAATCAAAACCCGAAGCTCATACAAGTAAGGAAGTCAGATCATAACCTTCCCCAGCCCGCCTGCTCACAGGTGGTGTAGCTCTATAACCTCAAAGAAAGGATCAACCAGCAAAACGATCGTCCCGGCAGAAGCAAGAAAACATGACTGTGTTGTTCTTGGCTCTGGATGTCTGGGTTGGGGGGAAGGCATCATGTACCCCCAGGAAGGCCTACACAAGACTCTGGGAGGTAAATTCACTCTATTAGCAGTCTGGGATAGCACAAGACAAGAATTTTCTTTTAAAACACTAGCAGAAGTAAATGCAATTTCTCTGTGAAGGACTGACCCCTCAGCCCATTTTGACATCCCAAACCACAATCTGGGATTTTATTTTAAAAGCGGATTCACCCGCTAGGATGGATTAGGCCTTCCAAAGTGGCCTTAACCACTCTAGATCTCCTGGAAAACCATAGCACCCAGAGGCCACTAGAGCCCAAGCTGGAGCTGGTTTACTTAATTCCTTGACCTCTAGAGGAATTGCCAGCAGCGACTGTCATTTCTCCTGCGAACTACTGCCTCTTGGGGGCTCCACAATTTTCTTATACCTGTGCATAGATCTGGAGCCCTGGTGACACAGAGGTTAAGTGCTTGGCCACTAACCAAAAGGTCAGCAGTTTGAATTCACCAGTTGTTCCTAGGAAACTCTGTGGAGCAGTTCTGCTCTGTCCTATAGGGTTGCTATGAGTCAGAATTGACTCGAAGGCAATGGGTTTCAGTTTTTTGTTCATTTGTTTGTTTGTAGTTTGTTTGTTTTTGGTGCATAGATTTATTTACAATCAGCATTTTTAAAATCAAGTTACTTTAATGAGTCTCAATTTTACATGTGTACACCTGTGTGTGTGTGTATGTGTGTGTGAGTGTGTGTGTGTGTGTGTGTGTGTGAAAGAGAGAGAGAGAGACATTAACTATTGCATAAAGAAGGAGCCAAGAGAAATAGGTGGCATGCCATCTTCCTATTTCCTTTATGTTTCTCCTAGGAACCTGCACTGGACAAGAAATTTTGTTGTTGTTGTTTCATGGTGTCTTTGTTACTTAGTGCTGCCGTAACACAAATATCACAAGCAGATGGCTTTAAAGAACAGAAATTTATTTTCTCACAGTTGCGGAAGCTAGAGTCCCAAATCAGGGCCTTGGCCGTGTGGACTCCTTCTTTGCTGGTAGCCCCAGGTGTCCTTGACTCCTTGGCTTCTGGACAATCCTCACATGGCATCTGTCTCCCCCTCTTCCCCATCCCGTATGTGTACATCTTTGTGTCTAATCTGCTTTTTTTATAACCCAGACAGGATTAGATCTAGAACTCCCCCTACTCAGGCTGATCTAATTAACAGAACAAAACCCTATTTCCAAACAGGATTACCTCCACAGGTACAGGGGTTAGGATTCCAACACATTTTTAGGGGGGAGGAGACAATTTAATTCACAACCTGTGGTTATCTTAGGCTAGTGATTTTATGGTTCTTTTTCTATTTTTTTCTGCTTTCACTCCTGAGGAGCAGCCATATCCTCTGTACCCCGTGATGTGCAGATCTAGGATATTGAGTTGGAATCCAAATAGCATCTGTCCCTCCAAACGCCCTGACAGGAAATTGTGTGAGGGCTTGTTGCACCCAAGTGAGTCAAGGGTAACAATGCGCACTGAGGTACAGCTCATTTGTTGATGCCCAGGGGGGCTTTAGGTTAATGAAATGGAAGAAGGGGACACGAATGAAAGGCCCAGTGCAATAGTTTGCACCATAAACACACTCCTGGGGGGGAGCCCCCAGGCTCCAAGTGCTGACCGTATTTTTATAAACTATAAAACAAAAGTAAAATTTCAAATACCAAATTGTAGATATTTAGCCAATAAATATTCCTGAATACCACAGGGTTTTTTTTTTTTTTAAGCAGCCTATTGGGTTTCTTCTAACTGTAAAAGACATATGTGCTTACTATAGAAAATTTGGAAAATTCAGGGAAAAAATGCAAAGAAAAAATTTGTGGCTTCAAGTGTGCAGAATGGGCTCAGTTAATCACAAGCCTTGGCTCCTGGCATACATACTCATCGTTGGTCCGGCATGGCCGGCTTATATTTACTCAATTATTTTAAATAATGTGATACTCACTCATGAACACATCACCCAAAACAAGAGCTGGAACCCTGACCACAACCTACGTGGAAGCTACACGATCCTCTCCCCATCCTGTCTTCCCTCCTCCTCCCAGCTGAGATGACTAACATCCCAAATTCAGCATCTATCATTACTTTACTGTCCATAGTATAGTTGATTGTAACAGAAAAGGGCGTAGATTCAGAACATAGTTCTTAGCCTTCAGAGAAGAAGGGTTTGACTCCATGTGTACATTTCAAGGGATGGTGGTATTCGCGAAGTCTTTATGAGGTGTGTTGGGGAAGGAGGGGAGGAAAGAGAGAAGAAAAGGTAAAAGCAAGACTCATTAGCAGTAAAGTACAGGATTCAAAGCGCGAGAGCTGTTTGCTACTTAAGGAGTTGTTGTGTCCTGACTCATAGTGACATTACAGGACAGAACAGAACTACCCCATAGAGTTTCTTAGACTGTAAATCTTTAAGAGCAGATCACCAGGTCTTTTCTCCTGAGGAAGGCTGGTGTTTTCAAACTACTGACTTTTTGGTTAGCCGCCAAACTGCTTTAACCACTGTGCCACCAAGGCTCCTTTATTAAGGGGTACAGCAGCGTGTTGAAGATCAAATGTAAACTTCTTTGTTTCTGACAAGCCCTGCTGAGCTCCATTTGTATAAGTGACTTTATTCTGCGCTGCTTTTTACCAAAGATGAAACCGACTGTGGCTAGAGCTATACACGAACCCATTCTTTGGGGACTAGCCCTCAAAGTATTCTGAATTTTTTCTCACTGAGCTTTATTGTTCTTGTAAAAAGTAAAAGCCATGACTACCACAGACATGTTTAAGCCATGTAAAAATCTACAAAAGAGAAAGCAAAAATCACTTGAGCCTGCCACCCAGGAATAATAACTTTTTATCATTTTGGTAAATATTTTTCTACATATCTCTCACTCACAAATATACCTATGAACATTAGATATATAATTTTTACTTAAATAAGATAATACTATACATGCTATTAGATACCTATTTTATTCACTCAACAAGTTATGGAAATTTTTCTTTATTGATCTTTTTAATGACTGCAAAAAATTTTCATTGTATTAAAAAAAGTTGCCATCGAGTCAATTCTGACTCATGGCAACCCTATGTGAGTCAGACTAGAACTGGGCTCTGTAGCTTTTCCAATGGCTGGTTTTTTAGAAGTAGATTGCCAGGCCTTTCTTCCAAGCCACAACTGGGTGGGCTCAAACCACAAATCTTTTGGTAAGTAGCAGAGTGCACGAACCATTTGTACCACCCAGGGATTCTCCATTGTGTGTGTGATAAGTTAAATAAATCCTTGATTGGTGGGCATTTAGGTTTTTGTCCATTTTCTCACTATGATAAATAATACTATTATGAATGTTATTGTGAATTCAGCGTTTTTCACTGGTGAGATTACCTCCTATGAGTAATGAATAAATTCGTGTAAATTGCTGGGTCAAAATATATACACATTTTCATACAAAAATCCAATTGCCCAATGGGAAAAGTTCACATTCCCACTAACACTGTATGAAGAATATTCATTTTCCCACAACTTTGCTAAAACCCTGGGTAACCTGGGGTCAATATAGATAAATATTTTTTTATTGTGCTTCAAGCGAAAGTTTACAAATCAAGTCAGTCTCTCATACAAAAACGTATACACACTTTGCTATGTACTCCTAGCTGCTCTCCCACTAAGGAGACCGCACACTCCTACTCTCCACCCTGTATCCCCTGTGTCCATATAACCAGCTCCTGTCTCCCGCTGCCTTCTCTTCTCACCTCCAGACAGGAGCTGCCCACATTCTCATGTGTCCACTTGAGCCAAGAAGCTCACTCCACACCAGTATCATTTTGTCTTATAGTCCAGTCCAATCCCTGTCTGAAGAGTTAGCTTTAGGAATGGTTCCAGTCTTGGGCTAACAGAGGGTCTGGAGACCATGACTTCCCGGGTCCCTTCAGTCTCAGTCAGACCATTAAGTCTGTTTTTTTTATGAGAATTTGAGGTTTGCATCCCACTGTTCTCCGGCTCCATCAGGGATTCACTGTTTTGTTCCCTGTCAGGGCAGTTATCAGTGGTAGCCGGGCACCATCTAGTTCTCCTGGTCTCAAGCTGATGGAGCCTCTGGTTTATATGGTCCTTTCTCTCTCTTGAGCTCATCTTTACCTTATGTCTTAGGTGTTCCTCATTCTCTTTTGCTCCAGGTGGGTTGAGACCAATTGAGGCATCTTAGATGGCCACTTGCTAGCATCGAAGACCCCAGATGCCACTCAACTGAAGTGGAATGTAGAATGTTTTCTTAATACATTTCATTATGCCAATTGACCCAGGTGTCCCCTGCAACCATGGTCCCCAGTCTCCCACCCCTGCTACTCTGGCCTTTGAAGCATTTGGTTGTATTTAGGAAACTTCTTTGCTTTTGGTTTAGCCAGTTGCTCTGGCCTCTCCTGTATTGTATGTTGTCTTTCTCTTCACCTGAAATAGTTCTTGTTTACTATCTAATTAGTGAATACCCCTCTTCCTCCCCACCCTCATAACCATCAAAGAATATTTTCTTCTCTGTTTAAACTGTTTCTTGGGTTCTTATAATAGTGGTCTCATACAATATTTGTCCTTTTGCAACGGACTAATTTCACTCAGCACAATGCCTTCCAGATTCCTCCACGTTATGAGGTGTTTCACAAATTCATCGATGTTTTTGATCATTGCGTAGTGTTCCATTATGTGAATATAATATAATTTATTTACCCATTCATCTGTTGATGGGCACCTTGGTTGTTTGCATCTTTTTCCTATTGTGAACAATGCTGCAGTGAACATGGATGTGCATATGTCTGTTCGTGTGATGGCTCTTATTTCTCTAGGATATATTCCAAGGAGTTGGATGGCTGGATTTTATGGTACTTCTATTTCTAGCTTTTTAAGGAAGTGCCAAATCAATCTCCAAAGTGGTTGTACCATTTTATATTCCCACCAGCAGTGTATAAGTGTTCCAGTCTCTCTACAACCTCTCCAATATTTATTATTTTGTGTTTTTTGGATTAATGCCAGCCTTGTTGGGGTGAGATGGTATCTCATTGTAGTTTGGATTTTCATTATTTTTATGGCTAATGATCATGATCATTTCCTCATGTATCTGTTAGCTATCTAAATGTCTTCTTCGGTGAAGTGCCTGTTCACAACATTTGCCCATTTTTTTAATTGGGTTATTTGTCATTTTGCTGTTGAGTTATTGCAGTATCATGTAGATTTTACAGATCAGATGCCAGTTGGAATTGTCATAGCCAAAAACTTTTTCCCAGCCTGTAGGCAATCTTTTCACTCTTTTGGTGAAGTCTTTGGATGAGCATAATTGGTTTTTATCTAGTTGTCTAGTTTCTCTTCTTGTGTTCGTGCATTGTTAATAATGTTCTGTATACTGTTTATGCCATTTATTAGGGCTCCTAGCACTTTTTTTTTTTTTTTTTAGCACTGTCCCTATTTTTTCTTCCATGATCTTTATTGTTTTAGATTTTATATTCAGGTCTTTGGTACACTTTGAGATAGTTTTTGTGCATGGTGTGAGGTATAGGTCTTGTTTCATTTTTTTGCAGATGGGTATCCAGTTATGCCAGCACCATTTGTTAAAAGGTGTTTGATTTTTAGGAACTCCCAGTTACGTAGTTTTTCTCTTGCTGTTCATGCATTGTTAGTAATGTTTTGTATACTGTTTATGCCATGTATTAAGGCTCCTAGCGTTGTCCCTATTTTTCCTTCCATGATCTTTATTGTTTTATATTTAGGTCTTTGATCCATTTTGAGTTACTTTTTGTGCATGGTGTGAAATATGGGTCTTGTTTCTTTTTTTGCAGATGGATATCCGGTTATGCCAGCACTATTTTTTAAAAAGACTGTCTTTTCTCCATTTAACAGACCAGGGCCAATATTTTTAATCTACCAATCTGATAAGAGAAAAATGATAAATCATTATTCTTTTCTATTTGCATTTCCTTTACTATTAGTGAAAAAAAAAAAAATGGACTCCAGCATCAGATTTTCTTAGTTCAAACTCAATTCTTTCACTTACTAGAGCAAGTTGCTCACACTCTTACCTTAGTATTCAGTGAAATAACTGTACAATTTCATAGGGTTGTTATGTAGATTAATGCATTAACATACATAAAGCACCTGGAAAAACTCTGACCCATAGGAAGGGCTCAATAAATGTTAGAAATATTGATGATAATGATATTTGTAATGTTTCTGAGACTGTTTTATTTCTTTTTTTTTCTTTAATTGTTTATGTCCCTACCCACTTTTTTTGGACATTGTCTTCTTATTGATTTGTAACAGCTCTTTGGCTATCAAAGGCATCACCCTTTTATCTGTCATGTGTTTGTAAATATTTTCCCCAATTTTTCTTTTGTCTTTCTTCTTGATTTATATTTCACATTTTAGTCATACAGAAGTTTTAGTATTTCTGTAATAAATTTTTTAATCATTTTCTTTACAGATTCAGGGTTTTGTGACATCTGAAAAGAGACTTTTACCCCAACTTCCTATCCCTAAGATGATAAAAATGCAAATCTTTTTTTTTTTTTTTTATCTCCTAGTACTTTTATTTTATTTCTTTTCTAACCCTTCTTATTTCCACAGGACAATGGGAATTTTTAAAGACCAACCCCTTGGCTGACCATCTACAGTAACATTTCATTATTCAGTTCAGTTGGGAGATATTCCATAAAACCAAAGGTTGTTTCTATTTTTTAAGAGCTTCCCTGGAAAACTTCCTAAAGCTTTATATACATATACATTATGGGGTTCATCAGTCCTGAAGGGAAATATGGATCGATGCTTATATAAATAGACTGTAAAACTGTAAATAGACTAACCTTTCTTGATGTTAGGATAAGCATGATAAGCATTAAGTATTTTACTGTGCTGAGAAGATGGATTCATAAAGTTGGGAGACAATAGAAATAATCTCCAGTAACATCCCAGACCACTAGGTTTTGCCTCCTAGTATTTCTTTTATTTCTTTTTCTCCTCCTAGCTCATCAACTTTAACTTTTTGCTTTTGTCAGTAGGTCTTTTATACTTTCCTTCTGTGTATACTCTTTTGGAAACTGAAAGCTTCCAGTATATAACACTTGTGAAATCAGTCACTTTGTTTTTCACACAAACTATTATGTCTTTCTTTTATAACACAGTAAAGTGCATATGCTTTCAGACAGCTATTTCCTCCAACATTTTAACTACTTGTAGGCTTAGCATTTGGGTTGCAGAGCTGTGCTGTGGAGAATTGGGAAATAAAGGCTGGGTAGGTGGGATGCCCCATTACAAAATGGTGAAATGATGCACCTATGTTTTGTCTTATTTATGGTTCCATCACTTGGACTTGGCACAGTGCTTGGCACATAGTAAAACTTCAATAAATATGAATGAATGAATGAAATGGCAACAATTATATGCTGTAGGAGAAACCATCGTTTTTTCTTTTCCAAACTTTCTGCTGGTCAATAGAATAGGAAATTCTACCAACACCTACACCTTCCCAGGGAACGAGTGGATGGAAGATTGTTACCCTCTCTCCACTCCTTACTGGCTCTTCCCCACGTTTGGCGAGGTGATGAGAATCTGAAGCATCGATCCATATTTCCCTTCAGGACTGATGAACTCCGTAAACACCCATGCTCATAAATGGCATAAATCTTTGACTCTTTCTTGGGAGCTGCTCCCTGCAAGCTGCATTCATTCACCTTGCATCTCCTCCTCCTCCCTGCAGAAAGCACACCTGAGTGACCTTTCCCCATGGGAGCAGTGCCAGTCATCCCACACTCTGCTGGGATCAGTGAGTTTGCGCAGTTTAGAGAAGTAACAGCAGGCAGCTCACTTGGGTTACAGGTTCAAGCACAGCAGTAAAGTTCAGACATTAATCTCTGCCTGACTCCTTTGTACATTTTTTTTTATGTTTTAAGTGAAAGTTTACAGTTCAAGTTAGCTTCTCATACAAAAATTTATACATGCCTTGTTATGTGACCCTACTTGCTCTCTTTATAACATGACAGCACACTCCTCCTTTCCACCCAGGATTTCCCATGCCCATTCAGCCAGCTCCTGTCCCTTTTTGCCTTCTCATCTCACCTTCAGACAGGAGCTGCCCATTTAGTCTCATGTATCTACTTAAACTAAGAAGCACTGTCTTCGCAAGTATGATTTTATGTTTTATAGTCCAGTCTAATCTTCACCTGAAGAGTTGGCTTTGGGAATGGTTTCAGTTCTGGGCTAACAGAGAGTATGGGACCCATGTCTCCCGGGGTCCCTCCGGTCTCAGTCAGGCCATTAAGTCTGGTCTTTTTACTAGAATTTCAGTTCTGCATCCCACTTTTCTCCTGCTCCATCAGGGACCCTCTGTTGTGTTCCCTGTCAGAGCAGTTGGTGGTGGTAGCCAAGCACCATCTAATTGTGCTGGACCCAGTCTGGTGGAGCCTGTGGTACTTGTGGTCCCTTAGACCAGTGCAGTTATCTAAGATGGCCGTCCATAAGCTTTTAAGACCCGGGACACTACTCACCAAAGTAGAATGCAGAACATTTTCTTTATAAACTATGTTATTAGGCCAATTGAGCTAGATGTCACCAGGACCGTGGTCTCCAGCCCTCGGCCCAGTAATTCTGTCCCTTAGGGAGTTTGGATATGTCTATGGAGCTACCACGACCTTGCCTTGTACAAGTTGTGCTGGCCTCCCCTGTATTGTATACTGTCTTACCCTTCACCAAAGTCACCACTTATCTATCGTCTATTTAGTGTTTTTCCATCCCCAATCCTCCCCTCCTTCATAACATCATAGTTGTTTCTTTTTTTGTGTAAACCTTTTCATGAGTTTTTACAGTAGTGGTCTCATACAGTTTGTCCTTTTGTGATTCACTTGTTTCACTCAGTATAATACCCTCCAGATTCATCCATGTTGTGAGATGCTACACAGATTCATCTTTGTTTTTTGTCATTGAGTAGTACTCCCTTGTGTGTACGTATCATTGTTCGTTCATCCATTCCGGTGCTGATGGGCACTTAGGTTGTTTTCATCTTTTTGCTATTGTGAACAATGCTGCAATGAACATGGGTGTGTATGTTTCCATTCATGTGATAGCTCTTATTTCTCTAGGATATATTCCTAGGAGTGGGATTGCTAGCTTTCTAAGGAAGTGCCATATCATTTTCCAAAATGGTTGTAACATTTTGCATTCCCACCAGCAGTGCTAAGAGTTCCGATCTCCCAGCAGCTTCTCCAACATTTGTTATTTTCTGTTTTTTTTGATTTGTGCCAGTAATGCCAGGGTGAGATCGTATCTCATTGCGGTTTTGATTTGCATTTCTCTAATGGCTAGTGATCGAGAACATTTCCTCATGTGTCTGTTAGCTGCTTGAATGTCTTCTTTGGTGAAGTGTCTGTTCATTTCCTTTGCCCATTTTTTATTGGATTATTTGTCTTTTTGTTGTAGAGGTGTTGGATTTTCCTGCAGATTTTAGAGATTAGACCTTTGTCAGATTTGTCATAGCCAAAAATTTTTTTCCATCTGTAGGTTCTCTTTTTCTTCATTTATTGAAGTCTTTTGATGACCATAATTGTTTAATTTTTAGAAGATCCCAATTATCTAGCTTATCTTCTGGAGCTTGTGTGTTGTTAGTTATGGTTTGTATCCTGTTAATGCTGTGTATTAGGGACTTTAACGTTGATCCTAGATTTTGTTCTATGATCTTTACAGTTTTTGGCTCTATATTTAGGTCTTTGACCCATTTTGAATGAGTTTTTGTGTATGGTGTGAGGTACAGGTCCTGTTTCATTTTTTTGCAGATGGACATCCAGTTTTGCCAGCACCATTTGTTAAAAAGACTGTCTTTTCCCCCATTTGATGGAATTTGGCCACTTGTCAAAAATCAGGTGAATGAATTTACATCTGGGTTCTCAATTCTGTTCCATTGGTCAATGTATCTGTTGTTGTACCAGTAGCAGGCTGTTTTGACTACTGTAGCTGTATAGTAGGTTCTGAGGTCAGGTAGTGCGAATCCTCCTCCTTTATTCTTCTTCTTCAACAGTGCTTGACTAATCCAGGGCCTCTTTCTTCCCTTTCCATATAAAGTTAATGATTAGTTTTTCCATCTTCTTAAAGAATGCTGTTGGTATTTGGATTGGGATTGTGTTGTATTCAAGAACAATAGCTTTTGATATCAAATACAAACTGTTATAGCAAGCAGTCTCCTACTTCTGACATCAGGGGTGGCATACTTTTCAGAACTTGAGCCTGGTCACACTCTGGGATGACAGTAGAGGACACACACCAGACTCTGGCTCTTGGTCTTTCGCTTTAGAACAAGCATGGAGTCAGGCCACCCGTGCTACTACTGTAATGCCACCGCTCATTATAACTGTGTTCACCTGGCTCCTTATGGCTACATGTTGCCAACTGGCATCTGTAACTTAAGGATCCCATCACCCCCTCTCCTTGCTATCCAAGAGGCCAGCTGTAACAGCATCTCCTCTCATCACCCTGAACTGACCTCTGAGCTTCACAGAGGTGCTGATGCCCCTCTGAACAGTACCTTCCTTATTTCTTTATTAAATGGAATGTCCTTCAGCCTCTCCCCTTCAACATAGGTATTTAGTGGCTTTTCCAGCCTTACTTGGGGTGTCCACTCTAGCATACCCTGTTCTTTTAGTCTCTTGCCTATTCTTTCCACTATCAGTCAAGGTGGTTCTGGAATTTCTACTTTACTCAGGAAGACTTTACTTTCTCAAAACTTCTAGGACCCAACCTAGCAGCATGTTCACTGTATCTACCAGGCCCTTGCCAGGGAACTAAATCACATTCTAGGAGAGGGCTTGCTGGTTGCTTGCTGGGCGCACAGGTGTGCTGTGTTATAATCACTTCCACCATCTCCATAGCTACTAATGGTCACAAAGTATGTGCCTTAGGGGAGATGATTGCCCTCTGAGAGACCTGAAACATTTATTGTTTATCTTAGTGAGACAAAGGAGGAAGGATTGTTCACCGATACCAAAATGGTGCTTACCCTGTCTACCAGATCATCTGTAGTGAACAATTTCACATTTTTTTTCACCACATCAGAGATTCTGCTTCTAGGTATGGTTGCCACCTGCCTCTCTCCCAACCCCACAGCACCTTCCTACAGAATCAAAACCTCTTTTCAAATTTACAACCACTGACCCTATAAGCAAGGTAAGGACAGGCTTACTTGTGCTTACTTACTAATCTATAGTGGGCAATTTCACAAGGGTGTGACATCAAGGTTGTGAAAGTGCTCACTACAGGTAATCTGGTAAGCAAGGTAAGCACTGTACTTACTTTGCCTATTGGATAATCCACCCCTGGCTGCCAATAAGTCTAGAACAGCCAATGAGGAGATGGTCACACACCCTGAGCAGCAGGCAATGAGTAGTGTCCTTCTCTTCCGCTTTTATTAACCCCTTCCACTGTTCTCTTTTTGTACATGCTGTCTGGCACATAATAATTGTAGCTTGCTAGTGTATTAACCCTGGGAGAGGGGGCTTCGGGCTTCCTCACCCTTGGTGCAATGTGGGGTACACTGGATGCATCATAACCTCCCACACTGGGACGGGAGCCTAACTTTGGGAAACCTTGGTTGATGATGATATTTGCTGTTTTATTCATCCCTGTTCTGTTTATTCTGTGAGTGATAAATGTCTGTGATCACGCCATTAAAAAGCGTTTGTTCTGTGCTCTACTCCACATGATCCTTCACATTAAGAACTTGTAAACTTGGTACATCGCAGTCCTCCCTACCAGTAATTTTCCCCTTATCCAACTAACTGTTCCACATCCCCCTACCATGTACCAGAAGGCCCTTAGAATCCAGTACCAAAAATACTCTCAGTCTCCTGTCGGTGCACATTAGCTACGTTAACAGCTCCTTCAGGGTAGAGTCCCTTTACTTCACAGCACTTCCCAGGTTGGGTTATGCTGTGACTTAACCCGAATTATAGGCCTACTGTAGCCCTGGTGGCACGGTGGTTAAGAGCTAGGCTAACCAAAAGGTCAACAGTCGGAATCCACCAGCCACTCCTAGGAAACCTATGGGGCAGTTCTACTCTGTCCTATAGAGTCACTATGAGTCAGAATCAGCTTGACAGCAACAGGTTTGTTTGGTTTGGTTTTATAGGCCTAGTGGCCAGAAGGGGAGACAGGGAAGATCCAGAAGAAGTGCCTGTTGGCTAAGGCTATGAGTCAGAATAGACTCAACGGCAATGAGTTTGGTGTTTTGTTTAAGCACTCTTCCAGGTCCCTAGATGGCCCAAATGGTTTACACTCGACTGCTAACCAGAAGGTAGGTAGTTCAAACCATCCAGTGGCTCTGTGGAAGAAAGGCCTGTTTCCATAAAGATTACAGCCAAGAAGATGCTATGTAACAGTTCTACTGTGTAATACCCGGGGTTGCCATAAGTCAGAATCAACTCTATGGCAACTGCTTGGTTTATCGCTTTTCTATTCTTCGATTAACTCCTGTGTCTAGTCCTCAACCTTCTCTGCCCTCCAACATCAGGAGATGAGAGTCTCTTTATGTGCTGTCAAAGAGGTCTCTGCCTTCACACTTAACTTCTAAACTGACAGTCACCTTTGGCCTTTCATTTTCTTTCTTCAGAGTATTCATTGTGTCCAGCAATATCATTCAAGTCCATTGTTCCTATAATCATTATTTACTTCAAATTTTTAAATAAATATTTGCTAGCAGTAGTGCAAATATTTCCACAGTATTCCATCCCAGCTCATACCAACAACTGCACCACTTTTTTTTTGCCAGACGGTCTCTGTGCCCTACCTACCACCAATGGTGGGGCCCTCCCTGCCAGCTTCTGACAGGTGACCCAGCTCCAGAATCCTTCTCAGTGTCTGCCTTCTCAGATGACTCGTGGCATCCATGGTAGCAGGTGTGGCCCCCTGGAAAGCAGACTCAGGTGGAGTTTAGAATTGAGGAATTTATTGGGAAGTGTTATTGGAAATATTGGGAAAGACAGGAAGCAGGATTAAGCAAAATGTATCAGAATCAACCAGAATCGTTTTGCATGCCAAAGCCTCCCAGAAAAGTCAGTTCTTGAACAGAATTTGGACAGTAGAATACGTTGAGGTAGTGGCAGGTATATAGATACAGATAAATAGATAGAGGAGTAAATATACTGATTAATCAATTAATCATAAAGGAAAAGAAATGAAATCAAAATTCTAAGTAAGTCCAGGATGACTTTGGATGACTAAGCAAAGTTCTGTACACAGACTCTTGTTCTCCTTTAGAACAGGCATTCTGAACAGAGGTGATATTGGCTCCAAAGCAATAAAAAAGCGTTCTCGAGGAGTAGAAATATCTTATTCCTTTTATGTATAAGATACACACACACATGCGCGTGCAGTACATAAACATATATACAATATATCTGTGACATTAAAGTTTCATAGGAAATTGGTTTAATATTAGAAAAACCATTAATGTAATCCACCATACAAATTAAAAAAAAAAGACAAAAACCACATGACCTTATCAATTGATGCAGAAAAGGCATTTGACAAAGTCCAACACCCATTCATGATAAAAACTCTCAGCAAAATAGGAATTGAAGGAAAATTCCTCAACATAATAAAGGACATCTATACAAGCCAACAGCCAACATCACCCTAAATGGAGAGAGCCTGAAAGCATTTCCCTTGAGAATGGGAACCAGACAAGGATGCCCTTTATCATCGCTCTTATTGAACATTGTGCTAGACGTCCTAGCCAGAGCAATTAGGCTAGACAAACAAATAAAGGGCATCCGGATTGGCAAGGAAGAAGTAAAAGTATCTCTATTTGCAGATGACATGATCTTATACACAGAAAACCCTAAGGAATCCTCCAGAAAACTACTGAAACTAATAGAAGAGTTCAGCAGAGTCTCAGGTTACAAGATAAACATACAAAAATCACTTGGATTCCTCTACATCAACAAAAAGAACATCAAAGAGGAAATCACCAAATCAATACCATTCACAGTAGCCCCCAAGAAGATAAAATACTTAGGAATAAATCTTACAAAGATGTAAAAGACCTATACAAAGAAAACTACAAAGTACTAGTGCAAGAAACTAAAAGGGAGCTACATAAGTGGAAAAACATACCTTGCTCATGGATAGGAAGACTTAACATAGTAAAAATATCTATTCTGCCAAAAGCCATCTATACATACAATGCACTTCCGATCCAAATTCCAATGACATTTTTTAAAACGGTGGAGAAACAAATCACCAACTTCATATGGAAGGGAAAGAAGCCCCGGAGAAGTAAAGCATTACTGAAAAAGAGGAACAAAGTGGGAGACCTCATTCTACCTGATTTTAGAACATATCATACAGCCACAGTAGTCAAAACAGCCTGGTATTGGTACAACAACAGGCACATAGACCAATGGAACAGAATTCAGAGCCCAGAAATAAATCCATCCACATATGAGCAGCTGATATTTGACAAGGCCCAGTGTCAGTTAATTGGGGAAAAGATAGTCTTTTTAACAAATGGTGCTGGCATAACTGGATATCCATTTGCAAAAAAATGAAACAGGACCCATACCTCACACCATGCACAAAAACTAACTCCAAGTAGATCAAAGACCTTTTAAACATAAAGACTAAAATGATAAAGATCATGGAAGAAAAAATAGGGACAACCTTAGGAGCCCTAATACAAGGCATAAACCGAATACAAAACATTACTAAAAATGATGAAGAGAAACGAGATAACTGGGAGCTCCTAAAAATCAAACACCTATGCTCGTCTAAAGACTTCACCAAAAGAGTAGAAAGACCACCTACAGATTGGGAAAGAATTTTCAGCTATGACATCTCTGACCAGCGCCTGATCTCTAAAATCTATATGATTCTGTTAAAACTCAACCACAAAAAGACAAACAACCCAATCAAGAAGTGGGCAAAGGATATGAACACACACTTCACTAAAGAAGATATTCAGGCAGCTAACAGACACATGAGAAAATGCTCTCGATCATTAGCCATTAGAGAAGTGCAAATTAAAACTACGATGAGATTCCATCTCACTCCAACAAGGCTGACATTAATCCAAAAAACACAAAATAATAAATGTTGGAGGGGCTGTGGAGAGATTGGAACTCTTATACACTGCTGGTGGGAATGTAAAATGGTACAACCACTTTGGAAATCTATCTGGCATTTTCTTAAAAAGTTAGAAATAGGACTACCATACAATCCAGAAATCCCACTCCTCAGAATATACCCTAGAGAAATAAGAGCCTTTACACAAACAGATATATGCACACCCATGTTTATTGCAGCACTGTTTACAATAGCAAAAAGCTGGAAGCAACCAAGGTGTCCATCAATGGATGAATGGTTAAATAAATTATGGTATATTCACACTATGGAATACTACGCATAAAGAACAGTGACGAATCTGTGAAACATTTCATAACATGGAGGAACCTGGAAGGCATTATGCTGAGTGAAATTAGTCAGATGCAAAAGGACAAATACTGTATAAGACCACTATTATAAGTTCTTGAGAAATAGCATAAACTGAGAAGATCACATTCTTTTGTAGTTATGAGAGGGGAGGAGGGAGGGAGGGTGGGAGAGGGTTATTTACTGATTAGTTAGTAGATAAGAACTACTTTAGGTGAAGGGAAGGACAATACTCAATACAGAGAAGGTCAGCTCAACTGGACTGGACCAAAAGCAAAGAAGTTTCTGGGATAAAATGAATGCTTCGAAGGTGAGCAGAGCAAGGGCGGGGGTTTGGGGACTACGGCTTAAGGGGACTTCAAAATCAATTGGCCTAATAAATTCTATTATGAAAACATTCTGCATCCCACTTTGAACTGTGGCGTCTGGGGTCTTAAATGCTAACCAGTGGCCATCTAAGATGCATCAATTGGTCTCAACCCACCTGGAGCAAAGGAGAATGAAGAACACCAAGGTCACACGATAACTATGAGCCCGAGACAGAAATGGCCACATGAACTAGAGACTTACATCATCCTGAGAGCAGAAGAACTAGATGGTGCACGGCCACAACCGATGACCCCCCTGACAGGGAGCACAACAGAGAACCCCTGAGGGAGCAGGAGAACAGTGGGATGCAGACCCCAAATTCTCACAAAAAGACCAGACTTAATGGTCTGACTGCGACTAGAAGAATCCCGGCAGTCATGGTCCCCAAACCTTCTGTTGGCCCAGGACAGGAACCATTCCCGAAGACTACTCATCAGACATGGAAGAGACTGGACAATGGGTTGGAGAGAGATGCTGATGAAGAGTAAGCTACTTGTATCAGGTGAACACTGGAGGCTGTGTCGGCACCTCCTGTCTGGAGGGGAGATGGGAGGGTAGAGAGGGTTAGAAACTGGCAAAACAGTCACGAAAGGAGTGGAAGGAGGGAGTGGGCTGACTCATTAGGGGGAGAGTATATGGGAGTATGTAGTAAGGTGTATATAAGCTTATATGTGACAGACTGACTTGATTTGTAAACTTTCACTTAAAGCACAATCAAAATTATTTTTAAAAAAATGGAATGCGTAAACACTGATGACTGAAGACCGAATGAGTTGTGGAATGACATCAAGGACATCATACACAAAGGAAGTAAGAGATCATTAAAATGACAGGAAAGAAAGACTAAAATGGATGTCAGAAGAGACTCTGAAACTTGCTCTGAAAAGTCGAGTGGCTAAAGCAAAAGGAAGAAATGATGAAATCAAAGAGGTGAACGGAAGATTTCAAAGGGCAGCTCGAGACGACAAAGTAAAGTATTAAATGACATGTGCAAAGAGCCTGAGATAGAAAGCCAAAAGGGAAGAACATGCTCACGTTTCTCAAGCTGAAAGAACTGAAGAAAAAATTCAAGGCTTGAGTTGCAATAGTGAAGGATTCTATGGGGAAAATATCAAACAATGCAGGAAGCATCAAAAGAAGGTGAAAGGAATACACAGAGCCACTGTACCAAAAAGAATTGGTGGGCGTTCAACAATTTTAGGAGGTAGCATATGATCGGGGACCAACGGTACTGTAGGAAGAAGTCCAAGATGCCCTGATGTCACTGGCGAAAAACAAGGCTCCCTTAGCTATTAAGCCAAAAAACCAAACCCAGTGCTGTCGAGTTGATTCCGGCTCACAGCGACGCTATAGAACAGAGTAGAACTGCTCCATAGAGTTTCCAAGGAGCTCCTGGCAGATTCGAACTGCTGACCCTTTGGTTAGCAGCCATAGCACTTAACTGCTATGCCACCAGGGTTTCCCCCTTAGAGAGATGTAAATCAAAACTACAAGGAGATACCATCTCACCTCGACATTACTGGTGGACTAATCAGAAAAACAGGAAATAACAAATGTTGGCAAGGTTTCGTGAGATGGGAACTCTTATACAACGCTGGTGGGAATGTAAAATGGTACAACAACTCTGGAAAATGGTATGGATCCTCCTCAAAAAGCTAGAAATACAAATACCATATGATCCAGCAATCCCACTCTTAGGTATATACCCTAAAAATTAAAAGCCGTGACATGAATAGACATATGCACACCCATGTTCATCGCGGCATTATTCACAATAGCAAAAAGATGGAAACAACCTAAGTGCCTATCAACAGATGGATTAGGAACCTATGGTACATACACACTGGAATACTATGCAATGATAAAGAATAATAACAAATCTGAGTAACATCTCACAACATGAATCAATTTAGAGGACATTATGCTGAACAAAAGAAGTCAATTGCAAAAAAGGCAAATATTGTATGAGACCACTACTATAAAGTAACAATAAAAGGTTTACACACACTGGGTCCCAGACAGAGTTGGAGAAAAATGTAGAACAAAATTCTAACTCACACAAAAAAGACCAGACTTACTGGCCTGATAGAGAATGGAGAAACCCCGAAAGTTCGGCCCCTGGATACCTTCTTGGCTCAGTAATGAAGTCACTCTTGAGGTTCACCCTTCAGCCAAAGATTGGACAGGACCATAAAACAAAACAAGACTAAAAGGGCACACAAGTGCAGTGGCAAGGAGTAGAAGGCAGAAGGGGACAGGAAAGCTTGTAATAGGAAACCCAAGGCTGAGAAGGGGGAGTGTTGACCTGTCATGGGGTTGGTAATCAATGTCGCAAAACAATATGTGTATTAATTGTCCAACGAGAAGCTAGTTTGTTCTATAAACCTTTATCTAAAGAACAATGATTAAAAAAAAAATTGTTAAACAGGAACCTAATTTGTTGTATAAACTTTCACCAAAAACAAAACATTGTTTTATAAAAGGTTTAAAAAATTTTTTCATAGGAAAGGGGCAATTAGGGAAAAAATATATATCTAAAAGGGCTCCTTAAACCAAAACCAAGCCTGTTGCCATCAAGTCAATTCTGACTCACAGTGATCCTATAGGACAGAGCAGAACTGCCCCATAGGGTTTTCTAGGCTATAATCTTTATGGAAGCAGACTGCCACATCTTTCTGTCACAGAGCAGCTGGTGGGTTCGAACTGCTGACCTTCTGGTTGGCAGCTGAGTGCTTAAACCACTCAGGCTCTTCAAAGGGCTCCTTAGAGGAGTAATAAGGAAAAAAATTTGAGAAACACTGTTCTAGAGTGACCTTTTAAGTGTTGTCATTGTATGGTTTTTTAAACAGTATTGAAATAGCATTATTACTATAAAAAAAATACTATGTTCTGTTATAAAAACAAACATGAAAAAGAAAACAGAGTGCCCAAAACCCCACCATCCCAAGGTAACTCTCACACATTTAGGTATACAGACATATGAGTTATCTGTGTGGTTTTTTTCTATAGATTTTGTTTTGTTTTGCTTTTACTAAGATGGAATCGTTTGTCTTTGTTAAAGCCATCCACTTGTGGTATTTCTATTATAGCAGCACTAGATGACCCAGACGGGTGGAATCATACAATGAGTACTACTTTATAGATGCTTTTCTCTTAACAATATCGTGGTTACTTTCTATGCAACATAAGTTTATGTTAAATCATTTTTAATGTCTGCATAATATCTCATAGTGTAATTCTATCATAATATATTTAACCATCTCATTTCATAGACCTTCATGTTACTGCAAGGTTTGCTGTAGTAAACACTGCTGTGCTGAACATCCTGGACTTGTCCCATCATTGTCCTGAGATAAATTCCTAGGAGCAGAAGAGTTAAAGTCTACACATTTTTTTTGAAACTTTGATACATGTTACCAAGCTATATGTATCTCCCCAGGTCAATAAATATAGATTTCCAGCTACTATACCTTCCTCAAAACCAAAAACCAAACCCAGTGCCGTCGAGCTGATTCCGACTCATAGCGACCCTATGGGACAGAGGAGAACGCCCCATAGAGTTTCCAAGGAGCGCCTGGTGGATTCGAACTGCCAACCCTTTGGTTAGCAGCCGCAGCACTTAACCATTACACCACCAGGGCTAGTACCCCATATTATAGGAATATCGTTAGTTATGTAATCAGTAGTATACGTTATTGACAAATTTGTTTTCCTTGCTATTATAAACAAATGGTGAAAACGGAAAAAATAAAAAAACAACCTGGACTTAACCGATTATTTTCTCAGGAAAAGTTCTTGAGCCAAAATTATACAACTCAATTGAAACAAAAACCTTTTTAATGTCCTTGAATTGCTGTTCCAATTTATACTCCCTTATGAGAGGTGTGGAAACCCTGGTGGTGTAGTGGTTAAGTGCTACAGCTGCTAACTGACAGGTTGGCAGTTCAAATCCGCCAGGTGCTCCTTGGAAACTCTATGGGGCAGTTCTGCTCTGTCTTATAGGGTAGTTATGAGTTGCAATCGACTCGACAGCAGTGGGTTTTGAGTTGTGAGAGGTGTGCTTGAAAATCATAGCGTACCTGGGCTTGTGGCGTGCTACAACTGTGTGTCTCTTGTAGAATCAGCCTCTGGGTCTGTCTGAAGCCCCTGCTCCTCATTTATGTTCTGCTCTCTTGTGGACCATAATTTTCTTTCATGGCCTTTGCCAAGGTAGAAGCTTTTAGCACCTCTTTAGAAAGCAGCTGTCAAAAATTAAAGTGTTAGACATGCTATAACATGGATGAACCTTGAAAACATTACAATGAGTGAAATAAGTCAGTCACAAAAGGACAAATAGTATATGATCTCATTCATATGTAATGTCTAGAACAGGCAAGTGTATAGAGATTAAGGCTTATTAGTGGTTACCAAGAGCCGTGGGAAGGAGGAGGAAAGGAAGACACAGTGCTTAGGGGACACTGAGCTTCTGGTACAGGTGATGGAAAAATTTGGGAAGTTAATGGTGATAGCTGTACGCCATCATGAACATAATTCATGTCACTGAACCGTACATGTGAAGATTGTGGAAATGGCAAATGTTTTGTTACATATATATTTACCACGATAAAAAAAATAAAGTATCAAAGTTTTCTTACTGGTTTCTGGGTATGCTGTTAGTTTGGTTTATTTCATTTTCATTTTTAGTTTTGCACCTGCCATGATGAAAAACCTTATGTTGCCACTGACCTCTCTGACAGGGATCACAATAGAGGATCCCGGGCAAAGCAGGAGAAAAACGTAGAACAAAATTCAAATTCACAAAAAAGACCAAACTTACTGGTGTGACAGTGACTGGAGGAACCTCTGAGACTATGGCCCCTGGACGCTCTGCTAACTCAGAACTAAAGCCACTCCCAAAGTCCACCTTTCAGCCAAATATTCCCCATAAAAAAAAAAAAAAAACCATTGCCATCGAGTCGATTCCGACTCATAGCGACCCTATAGGACAGAGTAGAGCTGTCCCATAGAGTTTCCAAGGAGCACCTGGTAGATTTGAACTGCCGACCTTTTGATTAGCAGCCTTAGTTCTTAACCACTACACCACCAGGGTTTCCCTATAAAACAAACAGTAACACACGTGAGGAACATGCTTCTTAGTTCAATCAAGCATGCGAGACCAAATGGGAACACCTGACCACAAGCAAAGATGGAAGGCAGGAAGGGACAGGAAAACTGGATGAATGGACACTGAGAACCCAGAGTGGAAAGGCAAAGTGGGAGAGCGCTGACACATTGCAGGGATTGCAACTAATTTCATAAAACATCTGTGTATAAAATTTTTGAATGAAAAACTAACTTGTGCTCTAAAGTTTCTCCTAAAACACAATTAAAAAATGTTTTTTAATCTTATGTTATACATTACCTATTAACACAGGACTGGGGAAATTATTTCAGGCCCAAGGTCCTTAATCCCCTACGCAGTGCACGCAGTTGCTTATCTTGCTTCTCTCTTAACAGCGAAGCCTTCAGGAGCAGGATAGGCAACATATGAGCCTCCAGAGTCTTTATAACATCATAATAAGCCTTCCTGTTATCTAGAAATGCATGGAAAATTGCTGCAAGTCACACCATTCTGTTGTAGAAACTAATGCTAGGTTGTTGTCTTTTGTTTTAAACTTCTAAACATCTCCCCTGTATTTCCTACTCGCTTCGCGTGGAGCTGACTTGAGGGAAGAGAAAATGAGGCTGCTAGCCCAAGGAGCCCTTTTGTCACGACCGTTAAGTGCTCGACTCTTAACTGAAAGATTGGCAATTGAAACGCACCCAGTGACAATGCCGGATAAAGACCTGGTGATCTATTCCCACAGCCTAGAAAACCCTACGGGGCAGTTCTACTCGGCACGTGGTGTCACTATGAGCTGCAATCAACTCGACAGTATCTAACAAAAGCAGCCCTGGGCTAAGGTTTGTATGAGTTGGGGTGACGTAGAGGAAAGATCTGGTAGCAGGAGCTGTGTTGGAGGCAGCACCTGGGTGAGAAAAAACAGGAGCCAGGTCCTCAGAAGCAGCTGTGCCACCTCAGATACCAGGACACCAACATTAATTGAGTCACAGTAACATATTAATTGATTGCAGAATCTCATCTCGCACCCTCTGAAGACCCTCCGTTATCTCATCTTGTTAATAGATGAATATAGGGTTCAGGGATGATCCATGGAGTTTTGACCTGAACACCTGGGGTGAAGGTGGGGTCCCTTCCTTCTCCTATGCTTATCATTGCCATTCATCTTTCGATGGCCTCTCCTTTGGCTTGACCACACTATCTTTCGATGCTTACTTTAACCTCATATTTGTTGTTGTTGTTAGGTGCCATCGAGTCGATTTTCAACTTATAGTGACCCCATGTGACAAAGAAGAACTGCTTCATGGGGTTTCTGAGGCCGTAATCTTCACCGGAGCGGATTGCCACATCTTTCTCCCTCGGAGTCGCTCAGTAGGTTCAAACCACCAACCTTTCTGTTAGCAGCTGAGTGCTTAATCATTCGTGCCACCAGGGCTCCTAACCTCATATTACCTGGATACAAGTGTTGTTGGGAAGGGACACTGTGACTACCTGTGACCAAACCAAAAAAACCAAACCCACTGCCGTCAAGTCGATTCCGGCTCATAGCGAGCCTATAGGACAGGGTAGAACTGCCCCATAGAGTTTCCAAGGAGCACCTAGCGGGTTCGAACTGCTGACCTCTTGGTTAGCAGCTGTAGCACTTAACCACTACGCCACCAGGGTTTCCACTACCTGTGACAGTCACCTAGAAATGCACAGTGATTAATTTCAGAATTTTCCCCTGTGCATTCTCCAGGGTCCTAGTGTTTCCAGTCCCCCAATGGCTAATGTTCAGGGTCATCTCAAGTGAGCACCTAATCCCTAAATTTGCTCCCAAGATCCTGACCTTTGTGGATGTGACTCCAGGAGGACCAAAGAAACTCAGTATTGGTGACCATGGTTTCAGGGGACATCTAGGTCAACTGGCATAACAAAGTGTATTAAGAAAATGTCCTGCATCCCGTTTTGGTGAGTGGCGTCGCGCATCTTAAAAGCTAGCAAGTGACCATCTAAGATGCATCAATTGGTCTCAATCTACCTGGACCAACGGAGAATGAAGAACACCAAAGACACAAGGCAAGTATGAGCCCAAGAGACAAAAAGGGCCACATCAACCAGAGACTCCATCAGCCTGAGACCAGAAGAATTAGATGGTGCTCGGCTACCACTGATGACCGCCCTGACAGGGAACATAACAGAGAATCCCTGATGGAGCAGGAGAAAAGTGGGATGCAGACTTCAAATTCTCATAAAAAGACCAGGCCTAATGGTCTGACTGAGACTGGAGGGACCCCAGAGGTCATGGCCCCCGGACCCTCTCTTAGCCCAAGACTGGAACCATTCCCAAAGCCAACTCTTCAGACAAAGATTAGACTGGACTATAAGACATAAAATGATACTGGTGAGAAGTATGCTTCTTAGCTCAAGAACACACATGAGACTATGTGGGCAGCTTCTGTCTGGAGACAAGATGAGAAGGCAGGGGGGACAGGGGTTGCTTGGATGGACATGGGAAATGTAGGGTGGAGAGGAGTAGTGTGCTGTCACATTGCAGGGAGAGCAACTAGGGTCACATAACAATGTGTGTATAAGTTTTGTGTGAGAAACTGACTTGAATTCTAAACTTTCACTTGAAGAACAATAAAAAAAAAAACAGTGTATTGAAGAGTTACTGTCATTAGCATTCGTTTAAAGCTTTCAGATCATGAAGTGCTTTTTCATGCATAGTTACATTTCTTCACCTCAACAACTGTTGTAAAGTAGTTGTTATTATCATCTGATTTTTAAGAAACCAGGGAAGTGAGTCTGAAAAAGTGAATTGGCAGTCACACAAATGGAAAGTAGCCAGAAGAGGGCGCCAATGAGTCCAAGCGGGCACACTCTCTCTCTCTCTCTCTCCCTGTCTCTCTGTCTCTCTCTCTCCCTTTCTGTCTCTCCCTCTCTCTCTGTGTCTCTCTGTCTCTCTCCCCCTCTGTCTCTCCCCTCTCTCCTCTCCCTCCCCTCTCTCTCCCCCCTCTCTCTCTCTCCTCTCTCTCTCTTTCCCCTCTCTTCCCCATTCCCTATTCTATAAGGCAGGGAAAAAGGAACTTGAAGTTGTAGAATATCCTGATTGAGTGCTGTAATCACTTCTTGGAAAAAGAATTCTCCACATACTAACCACCTCAGTGTTGGCTACTATTTTGATCTGGTTTGAGGAGGTTTAAACCTAAATTTCCCTTCTCAATTTTATTTTCTTGGTTATTTGAATTACTGCTATCCTGGAAACTTGCTTAGATATTCTTGTTCCTTCTTATATTATTTTTATTCTCCTGTTACAATTAAATATGTATCTTCATATATCTACCTGCTTGTCTGTCAACCATGGAAAACTGGATTTTTCCCCCTCCTAAATGGTCCTTGCTCATTAAATGGTCGTTGCTCATATCAGATCCATTTCTGCTTTCTGGCAAAGCAACAGATAAATAAACCATGTACATACTACAGGGCCAAAAAGGAGCCTGGTGGTGCAGTGATTAAGTGCTCAGATATTAACCAAAAGGTTGGCAGTTCGAACCCACCCAGTAGCTCCATGGGAGAAAGACCTGGCCATCTGTTCCCATAAAGATTACAGCCTAGAAAACCCTACAGGGCAGTCCTACTCTGTCGCATGGGGTCGTTATAAGTTGAAAATCAACTCGATGGCACCTAACAACAACAACAGTGGTGCCAAAATCTTATTCTGTCCTTTTTCCGTTCCAGATTTTCCCACATAATTGCCACACACACACACGCACACACACATGCACACACATCCTTTCAACTCTCAGGACCTCAGCATACATGGTTACTTTAGGGATACATTTCAAAAGTACAGGAAAGATTTTCTTTTCATCCCTTGCCCTCTCTTAACCGTATGATTTTAACATGGACCAAAGTAGCATAAGGAGTTTTTTAGGGCTTACCCCTTAAAGGCTGGAGCCTGGAGTCCTTTGTGGGGCCCCGTCTGTGGCAGTTCCTCAGCCACAGGGCTTTTCTCTTTCACAGGGGACAGATGGTGTGCTCAGTGGGGGAGTACCCGAGCAGATGTGAGCAGCTATCTTCAGGTTGTGAGGGAGAGGAACAAGGCCATGTGCTCCGAGGATGCCTACAATGACCTGTTTTCGCATCCCAGCATCTCCGCCTCCAGCGAAGGGCAATCCTATTCTTATGGCAGCCACATTTCAAATTTGATGTGTGGAATTCCAGAGTAGTGCACACACCTACTTCCCTCCTTGTTTCAGGCTCATGTTACTCATCACTAACGTTGTGAGACTTTGTATTTGGGGGGAGGGCACTGGGTCTTTGTAAAATCATATGGAAGTCTTCTGTCCACTTTTAGATTGAGTCTTTTCAAGTTATTACAAGTCTCAGTGCTAGTTAAACCTTTTGCAGTGGAACGCATTTTCTTTTTGATTTCTTAACAAGGTGTCTTTAACGCTATACTTTAAGAGTAGGAAGACTTTGCTTCCTAATTCCTATTCCACATTCTTTCTCTCCCTCCTGTTCATTTTCTTCTTTTCCTACACAATACCCTTCCCAGCATGTTTTTTCCCCAGTCTTCAAAGCTTTTCTACATGGATTATCTCATCACCAAAAAGTATGTGGGTAGCACCCACCTACAAATCACAGAGTAATGTTATAATCATAAACATTGCAATTTTTCATGATAAACTCTGTAGACAGCTGGTTTGCACACAGTTCCTTTATTTCCCTTTAGACTCCCTGGGTGGTGCAATGGTTAAGTGCTCAGCTACTAGCCAAAAAGTTCGTGGTTGAATGCACCTGAGGTACCTCAGAAGAAAGACCTGGCAGTTTGCTTCTGAAAGGTCACAGCCATGAAAACCCAATGGAAACAGTTCTATTCTGCAACATGTGAGGTCGCCGTGTGTAGGAATCGGTTGGTTAGGTGTGGCTGCAGCTGCCACTGAGGATTATAGTTTCAACTTTGCTTTTCTTCGATGCCAACACCTAAGTCCTTGCTACAAGTCTCCAGTTTTTCTCATGTTCTTGGTTCTTTGCTGATTAGCCCTTCCTTCCTCTGTAATAGAAGCTTTGGAGACAGGAAAAATAGCAGCTTCCTGTTCCGCCTGAACTGTTTATTATGTTTAATTAACTCCTCTATGGTGATTTCTATTTTTATTGGCCAGGGTAACATTCATATTTGGAAACTTAGTTTTCGGTTATCGTTGAATTTTAAAATAGTTACCGGTATACGTCTTCGTGTGCGCGCGCGCGCATGCGCGTGTATGATTTAAAAAAAAAAAATGTAGTTCACAAAAAAAGGCTATTACTACCTACCTTCCTATTACAAAAAAAAAAAAGTTCTTTTTTTTTTTTTTTTTTTCTATTACCCAGAAGGCAGCTCACAGGTGGTGGGGACTGTGAAAACCAAAAAAAAAAACCAAACCCACTGCCCTGGAGTCAATTCTGACTCATAGTGACCCTATTGAACACAGTAGAACTGCCCATAGAGTTTCCAAGGAGCACCTGGCGGATTCGAACTGCCAACTTTTTGGTTAGCAGCCATAACTCTTAACCAATATGCCACCAAGGTTTCCTGGGACTGTGAAAACTCTAGTAAAAAGACATTTAAATTCCCACCATGGAAGTGGAAGGGCAGATATGTCACTGTCCTTCTCTGCAACAAATATGTAACAAACAGACAAAACTATGTGAGGCAGGTCAGGTTTCAAAACAAGAAACATTTAGGACCTAACACACAAAGACTTACCATATTTTTAGATACCTTTTTCACCTAGCACCAAGTAAGATTCAAAGCAGTGATTAGTCAGCATGTTCAGAGTTGCAGGTTTTGCTCCAATGGGTCTCCTGTATGCTTGTGCACATGGGAAATATTCTGAAAGTGCCTCATCAAAGGAGTCCGGTCTTCCAGAAGGTTTTTCTCTACTGTGGTAGCAACCACAGTCACTGGGCATTGGAAAGTTAGGTAGATACCACTTCATCCGGCAGCTAGCATCTAATATCTGCAAGATGTGGGCACCCACTGTCCCTGTTCTTCAGCCGTACTCTCAGAGTCTCTCTTTTTAGGTCACAGAAAGCCTAATGCCAAATAGCTTAAGGAAAAAGAAAAGGAGTTTAGTGGCTCAACTAGTGAAAGTCCAAGGGAGAGTGAGCTTCATACACTGGCCAGATTCAGGGGCTCACTGTGTTCCTGTTTTGGCTCCATTCTTCTGTTCTAACCTAATGGTGGCAAGATGGCTGCCAGCAGTTACAGTTTACATCCTCTCATTAATTGCAGTTGGAAGAAGCCTGCCTCTCTCTTAAGATTTCAAATAAAATAAAGTTCTAGAATTGAATCTGACTTAGATGACTGACTGTGGCCCCATTTCTGAACTGTGGCTGGGGAGACAGGTTTATGGTACTGTCATGGATTGAATTATGTCCCCCCAAAAATGTGTGTATCAACTTGGTTAGGCCATGATTCCCAGTATTGTGTGGTTGTCCTCCATTTTGTGAATGTAATTTTATGTTGAGAGGATTAGGGTAGGATTGCAACACCACCCTTACTCAGGTCACCTCCCTAATCCAAGGTAAAGGGAGTTTCCCTGGGGTGTGGCCCGCACCATCTTTTATCTCTCAAGGGATAAAAGGAAAGGGAAGCAAGCAGAGAGTTGGGGACCTCATACCACCAAGAAAGCGGCACCGGGAGCAGAGTGAATCCTTTGGACCTGGAGTCCCTGCACCTGGGAAGCCCCTCGACCATGAGAAGATTGACAAGGACTTTTCTCCAGAGCTGACAGAGAAAAAGCTTTCCCCTGGAGCTGATGCCCTGAATTTGGACTTTTAACCTACTGGACTGTGAGAAAATAAATTTCTCTTTGTTAAAGCCATCCACTTGTGGTATTTCTGTTACGGCAGCACTGGATGATTAAGACAGGTACTGATTGGCCAGGCCTACATCACCTGTTGGAGCCAGCCCTAAACCACATGGGCTGAGAAGAGAGTGAGGGAAAATAAGGGTTCTATTATCGAATGATGTCCTTCTCCAGGGACCAGGTTTAAAGAAGTGATGAGCCAGCAGGTTCAGAGTTGCTGGTTTTGCTCCTATGTGTCTCTTGTATGCGTCTGGAGAAGGACATCATGCTTGGTAAAGCAGAGGGTCAGCGAAAAAGAGGAAGACCCTCCACAAGATGGACTGACACAGTGGCTGCAACAATGGGCTCAAGCATAATGATTGTGAGGATGGCGCAGGATCAAGCAGCATTTTGTTCTGTTGTACATAGGGTCACCAAATAAAGGGGGATCAGATGTCGCACGGGCAAAACAATAAATGTGCACTATTGGAAACCCTGGTGGCACAGTGGTTAAGTGCTACAGCTGCTAGCCAATAGGTCAGTAGTTCAAACCCACCAGGTGCTCCTTGGAAACCCTATGGGGGTAGTTCTACTCTGTCTTATAGAGCCACTACGAGTCAGACTTGACGTGATGGCAACGGGTTTGGTTTTTCGTTTATCTTTGTTTGTTTTTTTCTTTTGGTTATCCCTAAGTCTAGCAAGGCTCTGGTGCCTCTGAGGTGACCAGTCTATCTGGGAGTATCTGCGACTTCCTCCATGGAGCAGAGGTCAAACACATGTGATTTATTCCAGAACTTCTGAGGCAGATTTGAAATCCAACTCATTTAAGGTCTCTCCTACCCTTCTTCTGGGTGCTAAGCCCGTTTTTGCATGTTTGTAACTCATATATAACTACTCACCTGTAAGCACTATTGCTACTGCGTTGAGTGGGAATTAGATCACCATCTCTCAGGTTTTAAATCCTTTATAAGCATGCAAGTTAGGGGAAAAAAAAAAAAAAAAAGCTGGACTCTAAGTTTATTTGTTACGTGGACATGAATATTTGGGGGGACAAATGTTGATAGAAATGTGTTGGAAGTTCATGGTTAGGCTCAGACATTTAACCACTATGCTCTCTGCCTTTGGATATAGGTTGATTATGTGGGAACATACTGAGGTGCTTTGAACAGGACTCCCAGCTGATGACCCATATTTTTAGCAAGGCACTGATCTTGAAGTAGGTGAAGGGAAAGACCCCTGCATGTGGGAATTTTTGCTTTGTTTATCTGATGTTTTTGCAGACTTAAGAATCTTGCCCTTTTATGCTATTGTTTGATGCTTCCGTGCTGTGGCTCCTGGGACTCTCCTGTCAGTGTATGCAGAGTAAGAACTTGTGGCTTTTCCACGTGACTTGTACACCGTTCCTGCACAAGGAACTTCTGCCTTATGACTAAATTTCTCTAGGTCCCATCTCCCATCATTTTTCACCAGTACAAACCATCCTCCCCAGGACAAGCCATCCTTCTCGGAGAAATATACTCAGGACAACTGTTCATAGGTCAGCCAACACCATCGCCCCAGGTAAGGGCAGGTGCTTAGAAGGAAGGGTGAGCAGACCAAGTACTAGAGACAATGCCTAACTCTTTCAGGGTGGTGACTCAAAAAGTATTTATGTGAAAAAGATTATTTTCGATTAGACAAAAGTGTTGCTGTTATGTAATGCCTTTCTTTAAATATAGTTAAAAGAATAATTCTTGAATAAGATCATATGTACACCCAAACCTAGGATTCCATGTGACAGCTTGCAGAAATAGTTCTAGGATTGCCATTTAATCTGAAGTGTTTCCAATCAATCAAATCAATTTATGTTAGTCAGTAGGTAAGTCAATGGCATTATGGAAAGTCAATTCTGGGCAAGGCATTGTAAGGTCTTGAAGAAAACAAGCAGCTTTTAAATTAGGAAGACAAGGCATGATTGTGGAAAAGATGTCACATGCAGATTGTCAAATAGACTATTTTGAGTTTATTTCAAATGATTAAAGAATGTTTTCTTTTGAGGAGAAGATTCTGGAGAGCTGTTGTATACATAAGTTCTTACCTAAATCCTGATATCAGAACCTATAGCATACTTTCAGAGGTCAAAAGTTAACACAAACATTCCCAGACAACAGAGCCAGATGTATAGTTTTGACTATTAGAGACAAAGTACACGCATGTTAGGCAACGCAGACCCCAACTCATTTTAGGATCTGGCTATGCGTACGCTCTGTACATGGGCTAACCTGTATGTAGAGAACAGTTGTTGCTAACACATAACAACAGGTGATTATAATAATTAACTATACAAAGTAGTTGATGCTGGAATGAACCTTACCTGCCAGAGAGCACTGAGGGCTAGGAGGTGTGTAACATGATCCATACCTTGAAGGACTGAAAGGATTTAAAAGGGCTGAAAGGAATGGAAAAGTCATGCCAGATTGAGGGTTAGCATTGCCAAAAGTCCCGAGTTGGGAAGGCTCAAGTTTAGCTCGGGGTCCAGTGAGCAAAGCCTATATACTAAAGTGAGGTATCCCAAGGGTTGTTGTGAGAGGGAAGTTCGGAAAAGTGAGATAGGGTCAGATTGGAGAGGGACTCAAGTTGCCTTTTTAAACTTTTAGCCCATGGTAAGTACTCAATACACACCTGCTAATTCATCAATTGAGCCCCTGGTAGTAAAAATGGTTAAAGTGCTAACCAAAAGGTTGGAAGTTTGAGTCTACCCAGGGGTGCCTGGGAAGAAAGAGCTGGTGATCTCTTTTCGAGAAATCAGCCATTGAAAACCCTCTGGAGTACAGTTCTACTTGACACACAGTTACCCATTGAAAACCCTCTGGAGTACAGTTCTACTTGACACACAGTTACCAGTTCCCGGAGGCAACTGGTAACTGGTAATCCATTAATTAATTCAATGTAGCAGAGGTATATTTAGATGAACTAGAAGAAAATATTTCAAGGCAAAACATGGTTTTTCACTTTGGCCAATAGGTATTGAACGTCTACTTCGGACTTTTTTTTTTTTTAGGTGCTGAGACTATGTCAGCAAGCTAGACAAAAGCCCTGCTCTCAGGAGCTTGTATATTAGTTGGCAGTGGGGTAACAGATAGTAAGAAGCTAAATAAATAAATAAATAAGATCTCAGACAGTGAGCGGTGTTAGGAAGTCAATAAAATGATGGAAAAATAACTCAGAAGATGAGGGTTACTTCAGATAGGGTGGTCAGAAAGACCTTTGGGAAGGTGATATGTCCAAGCTAGAGTGCTGAAGGGACATAAGACACAATGATTCCTACACACAAATGTCCGTGGGATTCCCTTCTCTCCTCTGTGAGAGTCCCCTGCCCAACCATACCTTTAGTGCTGGACATGTGGGTACCTTCTTTTAGGAAGGTGCAGAGAGAGCAGTTCCCTGTGTTGTCTAAAGGTTTGTGGTTGTTGTTAAGTGCCATCAAGTCAGTTCCAACTCATGGCAACCTTATGCATAACAGAAGAAAACATTGCCTGGTCCTTCATCATCCTTACAATTATCGATATGTTGGATCCAACTGTTGCATTGTATCAGTCCATCTCATGGAGGGTTTCCCTGGCGTTCAACTTTGTTACCAAGCATGAAGTCCTTTTCTAGCAATTGGTCTTTACTGCTGACATGTCCAAAGTGAGCAAGACGAAGCCTCGCCATCCTTGCTTTTAAGGAGCATTCTGGCTGTACTTCATCCAAGACACATTTGTTTGTTCTTGCAGTCCGCAGTATAGTCAATATTCTTCTCCGACATCGCGATTCAGATATGTCAATTCTTCGGTCTTTCTTTTTTCTTCTCCAGGTTTCGCACGCTTATGAGGTGATTGGGTCATGGCTTGGGTCAGGCTCACCTTAGTGGTCAAAGTGGTATCTTTGCTTTTTTAACACTTTGAAGAGGTCTTTTGCAGCAGATTTTCCTAAAGGTAGCGGTGTATTACGTTGACTAGCTGGGTGACTTTAGGTTGGTCCATCATCAGGCTGCAAGTTTCTGCTTTCTTATCTGTGAAACAGAAGGGCAGAACTGGACCAGTTTTTTCAAGTTCCTTTGAGTTCTAGCAACCCATGACTCCATGATTTCTACCATTGCATTTCCAGTCCAGAAATTCAGAAAAGGACGACAGAACCATTTAAGGGGGCCACTGGATATGTTTAGTTATCCTGGCACCTAGAGTTGGGGTGACAGGCAAGATACAACATCCAGCCACTAGGTCCTAGAGCTCTGTGGTAAGGCAGTAAATTGGTATTCAGCATCTATGCCTCTTCCTGCTGGTGCGCTATTTCCTATATCTTTTTTTTTAAATGATGTTTCTAGACTTCCTTGCAGTTAACCTTCTGGATGTGAATTGGATTCTGCCAGCTAGATACTCTTAGAAGAGGCTAGGAGTCCTGGGTGGCTCAAATGGTTAAGCTTTGGACTGCTAACCGAAAGGCTGGCGGTTCAAACCCACCCAGAGGCACCTCAGAAGAAAGCCTGGCTATCAGCTTCTGAAAGACCACAGCCTTGAAAACCCTGTGGAGCAGTTCTGCTTATACACACGGGGTCTCCATGAGTCAGAATCGACTAGCTAGATGGCAAACAACAACCACAGTACAGATTCGGAGGGCAGAAGTGAGACAGGGCTTGTGTCTAGGCAAGCACTGGCCCAGATGTGCCGGGCTTTTCTATAGCAATACTCCTGTGTCTGGTCACTGGCAGGGAGAGTGGTGAGAAGCAAGGCTTCTGGGTCCCTAGACACAGCAACGGTGCAGGTTCCTGAACGCAGTGCTTGCAATGGCAGCTTCATTGCCCACTTTCCTGATTGGGGCAGAAGTCGAAGCAGCACCTGGTGCAGTGCTGTTCTGGAAAGCTTTTGTGGAGGCCTAGCCTACAGCCCCCTCCTCCAGCCCTTCCATGGATGTCGTAAGCACCAATTTCCCTGCAGAAAATCCCTCTCTGCTTAAAAAATTTCTCTTTCTGTCAACTGAGCCCTGACCAATGGAGGCTCTAACTTGTGTTCAGAGAAAGGAAAAGCTATTTCAAACCATGGTTATTAAAGTCTTTATTACTTATGCCTTTTCTGCCCCCCGAAATCAATAGAAACATCCATGGTTTCCAAGAACTACCACTCCCTATAGTCAGAAGCTCTCCCCTCTCTCCCTCTGCCCACATCACACTCTCAGGAATATGTCTTCCCTCAGCGAAAGTGTAAATAGGAGTCAGGTATAGTTCTATTAGAACTCTTTGCCCACGGTTAGACACATTACGGAATAGAGGTTAATAATCAGAGTTTATAACGTTAAATGAAAAATGCTACTGCCTTAAAAATAATCATTTGAGATACAAAATCCATTTGTAAAACCAAAGACTCTTATATTTGTACACAAAGCCAAACATTTAAGGATTATGAAGGAATAACTTTTTTCCTTCTTCTTCTCTCTTTGAAGAAAACCATCGGTTTTCACTCAGTACTTCCCAAATAGGAAACTAGGGAGTTTGGGCCCAGTTTTTTTTGTGTGTGCTGGATTTTTTCTTTTAATTGAACTTTAGATGAAGGTTTACAGAGCAAACTAGTTTGTCATCAAACAGTTAGTACACACATTGTTGTATGACATTGGTTAACAACACCATGACATGTCAACACTCTCCCTCCTCAACCCTGGGTACCCTATTACCAGCTGTCCTGTTCCCTCCTACCTTCCAGTCCCTATCCCAGAGCTAGTGTGCCTTTTGTCTTCTTTTGTTCCATGTGCTGTTCTATCTTTGGCAGAAGGGTAAACCTCAAGAGTGGCCTCATTACTGAGCTGAAAGGGTGTCCCTGAGGCTATACTTTCAGGGTTTCTCCAGTCTGTCAGGCCAGCAAGTCTGGTCTTTCTTTTTGAGTTAGAATTTTGTTCTACATTTTTCTCCAGCTCTGCCCAGGACCCTCTACTGTGATCCCTGTCAGAGCAGTCAGTGGTGGTAGCCGGGCACTATCTAGTTGTACTGGACTCAGTCTGGTGGAGGCCGTGGTAGATGTAGTCCATTAGTCCTTTGGACTAATCTTTCCCTTGAGTCTTTATTTTTCTTCATTCTTCCTTGCTCCTGAAGGGGTGAGACAAGTGGAATATCCTAGAGGGCCGCTCACAGGCTTTTAAGACCCCAGATGCTACTCACCAAAGTAGAATGTAGAACATTTTCTTTATAAACTTTGTTATGCCAATTGAACTAGATGTTCCCTGAGACCATGGTCCCCACAGCCCTCAGCCCAGCAATTCGGTCCTCAGGGAGTTTGGATGTGTCTATGGAGCTAACATGGCCTTGCCTTGTACAGGTTGTGCTGGCTTCCCTAGTATTGCATACTGTCTTACCCTTCACCAAAGTTACTGCTTATCTATTGTCTATTAAGTGTTTTTCCATCCCCACCGCTCCCCTTCCCTGTAACCATCAAATATTGTTTCTTCTTGTATGTAAACCTTTTCATGAATATTTACAGTAATGGCCTCATACAGTATTTGTCCTTTCGTGATTGACTTATTTCACTCTGCTTTAATGTCCTACAGATGCATCCATGTTATGAGATGCTTCACAGATTCATCTTTGCTGTTTAGCGTTGCATAGTACTCCATTGTGTGTACGTACCATAGTTTGTTTATCCATCTTTTTGCCATAGTGAACAATGCTGCAATGAACATTAGTGTACATATATCTATTCATGTGACGACTCTTATTTCTCTAGGATATATTCCCAGGAGTGGGATTGCTGGATCATAGGGTATTTCTATTTCTAGCTTTCTAAGGAAGTGCCATATCGTTTTCCAAAATGGTTGTATCATTTTGTATTCCCCCCAGTAATGCATAAGAGTTCCGATCTTCCTGCAGCCTCTCCAACATTCGTTATTTTCTGTTTTATTGATTCATGCCAGTAATGCCAGAGTGAGATGGTATCTCGTTGTGGTCTTTGTTTGCATTCTCTGATGGCTAGAGATCATGAGCATTTCCTCATGTGTCTGTTGGCTACTTGAATCTCTTCTTTGGTGAAGTGTCTGTTCATTTCCTTTGCCCATTTCTTAATTGGATTATTTGTCTTTTTGTTGTAGAGGTGCTGGATTTTCCTGTAGATTTTAGAGATTAGACCTTCGTCTGATTTGTAATAGCCAAAAATGTTTTCCCAGTCTGTAGGTTCTCTTTCTACTCTTTGGGTGAAGTCTTTTGATGAGCTTAAGTGTTTAATTTTTAGAAGATCCCAGTTATCTAGCTTATCCTCTGGAGCTTGTGTGTTGTTGGTTGTGATTTGTATCCTGTTAATGCTGTGTATATATATATATTTTTTTAATGCTGTGTATTAGGGCCTTTAGCATTGATCCTATTTTTTCTTCCATAAACTTCATAGTTTTTGGCTTTATATTTAGGTCTTTCACCCATTTTGAGTTATTTTTTGTGTATGGTGTGAGGTATGGGTCCTGTTTCATTTTTTTGCAGATGGGCATCCAGTTTTGCCAGCACCATTTGTTAAAAAGACTGTCTTTTCCCCCATTTGATGGACTTTGGGCCACTGTCGAAGATCAGGTGACCATAGGTGGATGGATTTACATCTGGGTTCTCAATTTTGTTCCATTGCTCAATGCATCTGTCATTGTACCGGTACAGAGCTGTCTTGACTACTGTAGCTGTATAGTAGATTCTGAGGTCAGGTAGTGTGAGTCCTCCTACTTTATTCTTCTTCTTCAATAGTGCTTTACTTATCAGGGGCCTCTTCCCTCTCCACATAAAATTAATGATAAGTTTTTCCATCTCTTTAAAGAGTGTTGTTGGTATTTGCATTGTATTTGTAAATCGGTTTGGGTAGAATTGTCATTTTCACAATATTGAGTCTACCTATCCATGAGCATGGTATGTTTTTTCATTTATGCAGATCTCTTTTGGTTTCTCGCAGTAGTGTTTCATAGTTTTCTTTGTATAGGTCTTTGGGCCCATTTTTATTTTTTAATTTTTATTATTATCTCTTTCTTCTTTATTTTTTCACTTTCTGAAGATTTTTAGAAGAATATGACAGTAAAATATTTGCTAAAATTTACACGAAACTTTTAAATATATGAAAATAAATTTCTGTTTGCCCACAAAAGTCTCAGCCTCCTCAGAAGATTGAAATATAAGGAAACACAAGCATTTGCAGTACGTTCCTGGTTAAGACTCAACAGAGAGAATTTCAGAGGTAGAGGGAACAACACAGCACATCCAATCCCTTCAAATTACACAGAAAATGGTCTCCTAAAGCCGTTTGTATTCAAGGCAGAAACCAAAAACCAAACCTGCTGCTGTGGAGTCCATCCTGACTCAGAGTTAGTCCCTACAGGACAGAGTAGAACTGCCCCACTGGATTTGCAAGGAGCAGCTGGTGGATTCAAGCTGCTGACCTTTTGGTTAGCAGCAGAGCTCTTAACCATTGTGCCACCAGGGTTCCAGTACTCAAGGCAAATGCATCTAAACCCATTGTGTTATTCGCCCAGACAAATCACCCCCTCACCCTCATTTCCATGTTTATGGGGGCTGTAATGAAGAAAACTGTTAGAGTATACTTTGGGGAGAGAACCTTTGCTAATAATTAAACAGGACAAGGGCATTAACATCTGCAGGCCTGAAAAATCAGCCGCTAAAATCCCTATGGAGCACAGTTCTTCTCTGACACCCATGAGGCCGCTGTGAGTTGGAGTTGACTCCAAGGCAACTAACTATATTTTTAGGGCATTAAAAGAAATGTTGCGGCAGGTGTCTGATATACACCCCAGGCACTCAATCAACAGATCTTCGTTGTTAAAAAAAAAAATATTCAGAGGCTAACCCACCCTGGAAAACCTTTTACTGTAGAGTCGATTCAATTCCAACTTGTAGCCACCCCCGCAGGGTTCCCAAGGAGTGCCTGGGGGATAGGAACTGCCCGCCTTTTGGTTAGCAACAGAACTCTTAACTACTACGCCACCAGGGTTTCCATTCAGAGGCTAGTGGTTAACAAAAGAGATGTGGTGGCACAACAGTTAAGAGCTGCTAAACAAAAGGTTGGCGGTTCAAACCCACTCAACAGTTCCACAGGAGAAAGACCTGGCAGTCTGCTCCCATAAAGATTACAGGCAAGAAACCCTGTGGGGCAGTTCTACTCTGTCACATGGGGTTGCTATGAGTCAAAATCAACTCCACGGCACCTAACGACAACAGTGGTTAACAGAGAACCAGGTTGCTCGGCAAAGCATTTTAGTTCAATGGTCCTTTTGGTGAGCCTGTTCCATTAGAGCAAGAAGTTTCCAGCTCAGCCCATTACTGACCCATCGAGTTATAGCCATAGAGGCCGGTAGACTCAAGGAAAGTTAGTTTCCACATTCTACTTGTAATGTTTATCTGTGCCTACAGGATCTGCCTTCGGAGGCTGGAACTTAGAAGGGACATAAAGCAAGGCAGAGGAGAGGAAGTTTTTGGGTTTTTTTATTATTATTATTTTGTTTTTCATTGAAAACTTAAACAGTCAGGGAAAAGAGAGAAAGATCATGGACAAAATGAAGAAGGTAATCATAATTCTTTAAACTCCTGTTTTGTGCCTAATTCTGTACTTGCAACAGAGAGGAAAGATCACTGTGTTAACCAAAAAAAACAAAACAAAACTTGTTGCTATGGAGTCAATTCCAACTCACAGCAACCCTACAGAACAGACTAGAGCTGTACCATAGGGTTTCCAAGGCTGTAATCTTGATGGAAACAGACTGCCACATCCTTCTCCCGTGGAGTGGCTGATAGGTTCAAACCACCAACCTTTCAGTTAGCAGTCGAGTGCTTTAGCCATTGCGCCATGAGGGCTTCCCTTGTAGCTGTGCAAAAGGCCCTGAATTCCCATAATCTCTTGGCATATCCACTGTGGGACATGCAAAATATAATAGGTCATACCAAAAAAAAAAAAAAAAAGTTGCCAATGAGTCTACTGGGACTCAGGGTGACCTCCTGTGTGTCAGAGTAGAACTGTGGTCCCTAGGTTTTCAAGGACTGGTTTTTCTCAAGTAGATCACCAGGCTTTTCTTCTGAGGTGCCTCTGGGTAGATTCGAACCTCCAGCCTTTCCTACAAGCATGTTAACTATTTGCCCCACCCAGGGAGTCAACAGATCAAACACAGGATCTGAAATTACACTACCAGAGATCCGCTCTTGTAGGCTGATGTACTTTTGCAAATCTCACATGAAGCTGATGTCAGACATTTGTTCACAGAATTATTTCCCCAGAAAGATGACTCTCCTGGCTGAGAACCTGGATGAGGGAAGGGAGGATGTAGAAAGGAACGGAAGATGTCCTTGAAAGAAAGACCTTGTGGGAAAGTCAAGTTTGTGACCCAAACTTGATCTGACAAATCATTTAGAATTCATTAAAGGCTTCTCCCACCCTTGAAAGCTCTAGAACTCTGACCCTAGGATCATGAACACCAGTGTTTTGAGTGAAGAAGAAGGTTTAGAAAAATACTCTAGAACAGGTTTTTTTTTTTTTTTTTTTAACGTTTTTGTTTTGTCATATTGTGTCCTGGGCCACAATTAGAGAAGAATGTGGGAAGTATTGGGTTGGTTTAAACACATCAATCCCTTTACAGTAATTTCCTTATCTTTTTCTTTTTCAGATGGATAGCAAACATACTCTTGAAAATGGCAGTTGTTATTGCTACAGTTTCCACCTAGGGCTACATTTTATCTGACTTTAATAAAAGCCCCAGCAAACAGAAGCAGGGATGTCCGTGACACACTTCCTGGCCTATGCAAGCCTCGTAATAAGTTCGTTGTTTACTGGCAGCTTCTGATGGGGGGTGGGGGTCTCTGTAGACGCAGGGGGGCAGAGGAGGAAGAGGAGAAGGAAAGACCTTGCCTCCTGAAGTAGATTTAGACAATTAAAATTCCACTATATAGGCACCAACCTCAGGAAAGATTTCAAAAGAATAAACAATCTTGGGCTAAGAAACCTTGACACCGCCTCTGAAGCCAAGGTCTCTGGAACATTCAGACGGGAAAAGTTCTGTACCTGGCATCACTTCTTTTGGCAGAGCCCTCAGAAACTGGTATCAAATGCTGCAGAGTCCAGCAACTTCTAAGCAATTTCAAAGCAGTACAGTCATAAGTCATCCTTAGTCAAACAATGTGAGATTTTGATAAGTGCAGCAATAAGAGTTCTAGAAGGAAAGAGCACTTCTGACTTCCATTGTTCTTTAAACTCTGCATCTCTAGCCCTGATTTTTTCCTCGCTGAAATTACTACTGAGTGGGAGTCCGATTAGCAGAACATGAGAAAAAAGCAAGCTATGTTCTTTTATTCCAGTAAAAATAAGTGTGATTATTGAATCCTTACTTAATTCTTGGTACTTGATATGCAAATATATTTGGTGGTGTGATACAGCAGAATTTTGTGCTTGCTTAGCTTTCTACCACTAACTGGAAAATATCCATGTGATGAGGGGCTGCTCACTCAAGTAAAGCAGGGATAGAATTTGGGGTGGTACCTCAAGGGGCCCCAGACCTAGTCTTGGCTTTGAGACTGATTTGCAGAGCGCACTGTGCAAACCATTTAACCTCTTTGTTTCACAATGAACATCTGCAAAATGGGTGGGCCATAGCTCTGAAACTATAAAAGCCTCAGTGTTGCTGAGAAGGTACATAAACTTCTCCAAAAGTGCTGTGTAGTCCACACAAGTTTTGTTACACAGACACAATTACGATAACAAAACCATTACCATCCACAGTCACGATTGTGACCCACACCTGATTGGACTACTCAGTGTTTATTAAGACTTGTTCCACTCTTAAACATTCTAGAAATCTGTACCAGGATCACAAACACCTGTGTTCTGAGTGAACAGTAAAACTTAGAAAAATGGTATAAGACTGGAATTTTTTGTTTGTTTTTTTTTTCTTTTTAAGACTTTTATTTTGAAATAATTATGGAATCACAAGAAGTTACAAAAACAGTCCCAAGGAGTCCATATACCTTTCGTCCAGCTTCGCCCAGCTTCCCTAACCTTATATAACTATAGTGCGTTAGCAAAGCCAGGAAATTGACATTGGTTTGATATCATTAACTAGACTCAGACTCTACTGGGATTAGAACAGGTTTTTAAAAACAATTCGGACGCAGCTAGAGGTATTTGCATGAAACTTAACTTGGAGGTAACATGATATTGGGAATTTGAGCTTACTGGCTCAGACTTGGATATTTTGGGCAAATTATTTAATTCCACTGAGCCTCAGTTTGTTCCTCTGTGTAATAGGAATAATAATACTGACCAGGCAAGTTGTTATGAGGATATACATCCAGTCAAGTGAGTGGCATAGATTATGGATCTGAAAATTAGTTTCCTTCATTCCCTTATGGGACTTGGCACTTCATCTCCCAGGGTTTTGTGGGAGTCTAAGGTGCCCTCCTAATCATCAACCTGGTTCTGGGTTATTATTATTATTTTTCTCTGGATGGTCCTATTTCTTATAACCAACATCCCTGACCAATGCGCTGTCCCAAAGGATTTCAAGTGAGAGGTTTTAACTGCAGGACGGGTTTAATGCCACTTCTCTTAGAAGCAGCCCTGTACCCCAAGTAAGTGACTTGAAAACTTCAGGATTGTCCTGCTCCATGAAGCCATCCCCTCCAGTCCAAGAAGCTAGCCTGGACTCTGTGCTCCTGTGGGCTGGCACCCAAGTTGGAGGCAAGGGCTGAGCTGGACTGTCATCCTGCTCACTTCCTTCTCTGGCTCTTAAGTGGGTCCTGGAATAACCCTAAGGTGTTAATGCTATAGTCAGAAGGAGGGAATCAGACAGTCCCTAATCGTGGGGTTTCACTTTGCCTTCCTACCTGCTACTCTGTGCAGGTGCTCAATCTGCACTAATTGCAGCGTTGGTCCTGAGGATGACCATAAAACCCACATGGGCTTTTCTACCTCCTGGTTACTCTTGTGTATCACAATAATTTGTCTATTGTAAGCCAACTGGGCAAGCCCAGACCCAGCGTGCACCACCCTTCATTTTCTTTTTGGTACAGTGCCGGCCAGGTCTTTATGCTCAATTAATAAAATTACATTAATAAGCCTCCTTCTGGCCTAGTGTTGTGGGAGCAGGGCTGAGCAGTCTGGTCCGGATTTCCTCAGAGCCGAGGACCCCAGCAGAGGTCCCAGGTGTCACTGCAGTGGGTTGGTGGATGGAGTGGAGATGGTAAGGTGGCTGTGAGGGTTGTATGGAGGAACATTCAGAGAGGAGAGAGTTGACAGGAGAACAGGCAGGCGGCCCTAGCTTAAGGGAAGCCTGGAGGTTTCTGTAAAGAAGTTCAACTCTAGAGCCAGATGGATGGTTTTATTAGAACCCTGGCTCTGGGGCTGACAAGCTCTGTGCTTTTCTACATATTCCTTAATCCTCCTTCTTGTTGTTGTTAGGTGCCATCAAGTCAATTCCCGACTTACAGCCACCCCATGTGACGGAGTAGAGGATCCCACAGGGTTTTCTAGGCAGTCATCTTTATGAAAGGAGCCCTGGTGGTACAGTGGTTAAGCACTCCTAGTGTTCGAGCCCACCAGCGGCTCTGCAGGAGAAAGATGTTGGGGAAATCTGCGTCCACAAAGATTACAGCCTTGGAAACTCTATGGGGCAGTTCTGTTTTGTCCTACAGGGTCGCTATGAGTCAGAATCAACTGGAGAGCAATGGGTTAATTTTTACAGGAGCAGATTACCAGGTCTTTTACCAGCAGAACCAATAGTGGGTTAGCAGCCAATCGCTTAACCACTGAGCCACTGAGGCTCTTTTTAACCCTCCTCAGGCTCCATATTCTCCTCTGTAAATGGGGCTATAGAGGAGAATATAGAGCATATACTGAGAAGATAAAACAAAAATGTAAAATAAAGTAGCTATACCCTCAATAAATTTCAATTACCTCCCTACCCTACCCTAGAAATACCCAAGCCCAATTCAACCTGGAGATGTTCACCTGTCACCATTTGTGTACTGGGGGCCTACTACACTTTATGCAGGTTTAGGAATTCTTTCTGCTCAATTTTAACGTAGGGTGCCGAATCCACCCTGGGGAATATTCCTGGGTTGTGACATGAATAGCTTCAGGATCGCGTTATACTGGGGAACTCGAGGGACGTCACAACCTTCAGGCACAAATGCCTGGAGACCCTTAGTTAACCAGGTGTGAGGGTCTCCGCCCGGAAAGCAGGGTTTTTTCTCCAGGGCTGCGGGGGGCTGGAGCTGACTCGGTGCCAGAGGTGGCTCTCAGTGCTCTCAGAAATAACAGGGACCGGGAGGCTCTGACGCGCTTGTCAGGGGCGAGGCGGAGCGTGGGGCGCGCGGGGCGGGAATGAAGGGGCGTCGTGGCGGCTTCTCGCAGGCGGGGCGCGGGGGCTGCCTGGCCGCGCGGCCCCCTCCTCCGCGCCTCCCCGCGGCGCCGCGGCCGGCAGGTGGCACCACGGGTCCGGGGCCTGGCGCCGCGAGCGGGCGGGGCAGGAAGGGGTTAAATAGTTGGTGGAGCCGCAGCCGCCGCTCTTCAGGGAAACCCACCAGGGTGTGCGGAGGAGGGAGCGGCAGTGGGCTGCGGAGCCCGGCGCGGCGCCGGGCGGGGGCGCGTCCAATCCGGCGGCGGGCCCGGCGCGAGCGGAGCAGGCAACATGGAGGGAGGCGCGGCGCCCGGCCGCCCCTGACGCGCCGCTCCTGGTCCTCGTCGTCCGCGCCTGCGGCAGCCCGAGCCCGAGCCGAGGGGCCGCGCCTCGCCAGCCCCGGTCCCTGCGGCGCGGAGATGAGCAGGTCCGCGGCGCTCCTGCTCTGCTTGCTGGGCTGCAACGTCTGGAAGGCGGTGACCAAAACGCTGCGGGAGCCCAGCGCCCAAGGTCGGTGGGCGGCGGCGGCGGGGACCCGGCTGGAGCGAGGGCCGGGGCCGACGGGCTTTGTGTCGGCGAGGGGCCTGCCGCAGAGGAGGCGGCGGCGGCGGCCGCCCTGGCGGGGGAGGGTCTCGGCCGCATTGTGTCGGCGGCCGCCGGAGCCGCAGCCGCAGCCTCCGGGCCTGCAGCCCCCTCGCCGCGCTCTGGAGGGGGCGGCGCCGCCGGGGACGCCGAGGTGCCCGGGGCAGATGCTCCCGATGGACTGGGGGCTACGGAGGGGGGTGGCACCAGCTGTGGTTACTGCTTCTGGTGGCTTGTTTGGATGCATCCGATGGCCCTTTATGCCGTGACAGGGACACGCGGCTCCATCGCCTGAGCCCCGGCGAGAGGGGCCACCAAAGGGTCGCCTCCGCCCGCTCGCCGCTCCGGGCTCGGATCCAGGAAGCCGGAGCCCGAAGGCTGTGCTTAGCCCTTTTGTTGTGGCGGGTTGGGCGAGGGGGCAGCCACCGCCCCAGGGGTGTCCCCTGCGCCCCGGGACCGCTCGGGTGAGACGCTGGCCCCGAGGTCCGTGGCTGCTGCCCACCACCAGCCTGCCGCAGTTTGGGAAAGTTTCGGGGTCTTTCCCCCCTCCCTACTCGACGTCTTTTCCGGACCTGAAGGATTTGCCAGTGGTCCCGGAATTATTCCCGGAAGGGGAGAAAGAATTGGAAGTGGGAGGCCCTGATCAGTTTAAAAAAAAAAAAAAAAAAATTATTTTCAGGTCTGTATGTCGCCAGCTCATGCCTTTTGTCTAATCTTTGGCCTCTGCAAATCACTTTCCAGCCTTGGGAGGAACGTGGCTGTCCCTGAGAAAGACCACGACTGTCTTTTGTTTTTAAAATCAGGATTTATTTTGGGGAAGCCCCGAGGCTTCCTTTGCACGCTCTCGTGAGGACAGAATCTTGTGCTTCTCTGGTGCCTGCCTTTTCTCAAGGGTGACGGAGCCGCTGCAGATGAGTATCTGCCTTCACCACGGTACCGCTGCCGGGGGTCTCTCGGGTCTATCGGTTCTTTCGCTTGGGCTGCCTTAGGGAGTTTCCCTGCAGCCCTGTGGACCCCAGAGATCCTTGCTTGTGGTCTTTCCTTTGAGAACAGTCTATGTCCTGTAAAGTCTGCCCTGCAAACCGAAAGAGCGAGGAGCGCTCCATCCCAGCCCTTAATTGCTTGGATGCTGTCTAACTCCCTTTTCTGGAGCCAAACCTTGTCACTATGACAGTATTCAGAGCGCCGGGTGCCTGGGCACGGAGAAGCCTGGATTTCGACCCTCTGGTGTTGTGACAGAGAGGGGAGGTTCTGCTGATAATCTGCCGGGTTTAGTTTGTTACCTACATTTTGAGTTAAAGGTTTTCAGATCCATCACTTGCGTATCATTTGCAGGCATTCTTCTACAGCTCTGGTATAAAATGACCACTGTGAATTGCATATAAACTTAGTACTGTGTACTATGGAAGGGAGGACGTTGACCAAGTACAAAAAGACCCATATATCGCTTCATGTAGGAAACAAATGTTTAGGACATTAGATCATCTGTGTTGAATCGGAGCCTCTTAATACCCACTTTGATTTCACCTATTTTAGTAAGTATGATATTTGCACTTAAACAAGACCATTCATCCCAAGGAATAAGTTGATTTTTTTGCTTTGCACTTGAAACAGCAATATATAGAAAAATTAAGTTCATTCACTTATAAAGTAGGGGAAGAAATAGCTTCAATTAAAAAACAAAGAATCATAGAAAACCTACTAGGTTGAGGTCTAAGATCACATTTTGCAGAACTCTTGTTGCTAAAAATCAGATCAGGTGACTAAACTCTCAGAAGTGGAAATTCTGTGAAGTGGATGAGAAATGGGCAAGCTGTGAGGGTACTTAGGCCACGGCTAGGAGTTTCTTGGGAGTCCTTGGGTGGTGCAGATGGTTAAATACTGGACTACTTATGCGAAGGTTGGTGGTTCGAATCCATCTAGAGACACTTCAGAAGTAAGTCCTACTGTGCTCATATAGGGTCACCATGAGTCAGAATCGACTCAAAGGCAAGTAACAACAGCAATGAGGAGTATCTTAGTATATGGATTGGTTTCAATGGAAGATCAAGTGTCTTGGAATATTTCGTACCCCCTGGATTACTTCCTTGATTTTTCATTTACAGCAAGGATGGCTTCTTAAAGAGCTGAGCACAGGAGCTGTATTAGCAGTTAGGGTCTCACTACATGGCATCCAGATTTTAAGCTAGTACCACTTTTAAGGGAATGGAGAATTTCTCCTTTGACATTCGAAGATCGAAGAATGCTTTCAATCCACTGAGCTTTTCAAACCACCTTGATACTCACCGCTCTCTATCTTATAGTTATTTAACTCATTCCTCTCTACTCTTTTGGACCTTGTACAGAATGAAGACAAACGCTGCAAGTGATTTAACTTTGCATTTTCCACAACTCTTTGTAGATTGCTTTGCACATTGTTGGTGCTCCGATCATGTTAAGTGAGCGAAGGGTTGAAGACATCTAATAACTTATACCACACTATATAAAAACCAAAACCAAACTCATTGTGATGGAGTCAATTCTGACTGATGCCAACCCCAGGCGATATAGAGTGCATCTGCTCCACGGGGCTTTCTCGGCTGGAATCTTTGGGAAACAGATTGCCAGGCCTTTCTTTTTGCAGTGCCACTGGGTGATTTTGAACCGCAAACCTTGAGGTTAGTAGCCAAGAGCAAACTATTGGTGCCATAGTGTCTTACATACACTGTAAGACATCTAATACATACACTATGCTGTTACATAAAGTATAAACTGTGATCACCATCACTGGCTTGCATTTTAAGAAGAAATGTTCAATGTTGACATTCTCTGAAACCTCATTTCTAAGAATTTTGCTTTTATGGTAGAAACCGTTACTTAAATCATGTGTTGTGTGCGCACAGACATTGTGCATCACCAAGGTTTGGGAATTACTCAGGAAAAACTTAAAAACCTAAAACCAAACCCAGTGCCGTCGAGTCGATTCCGACTCATAGCGACCCTATAGGACAGAGCAGAACTAACCCCATAGAGTCTTCAAGGAGAGCCTAGTGGATTCAAACTGCTAACCCTTTGGTTAGCAGCTGTAGCACTTAACCACTATGCCATAAAAAAAATAGAAATCATATATTGTAGTATTCCAACTAGATTCCTGGGACTAAATGACACCTTCTTTATTAAATGGGTCTTTATTACATCTTCTGAGGAAACTATATATTTAAGGCAAAATTTAATGTTTGGCTTCAGGGTCTCTTTTTACTGTAGCTGCTTTGAATCTGCAAAGCAATTTGAAATGCAACAGTAAGTTGTCCCAGTAAGGCTCTGCTTTGATAATCATGAATTTGAACTAGCTTTAGAATATGATTGCATGTTTTTATTAAATATTTTGTCTAATTACATTCTGTATATTAAAACTTGCTCTGAAATGTTTAAAGTATTTCTTTTTTTTTTCTTTTTTGGAATTGTACAGAAACTTTTATTCAAATGTATTAACTAATTTTGACTTTCTACTAATATTTGAGTTTTGTGAGCTCCACATCTTAAACCGTGCATTGAAGTGCCTTGAAAGAGGGGGGCCCTCCTTGCAGAGCAGTAAGCTGTGCAGATGTGTTCTATGGGGAGGTACTTTGGAAGCCCAGCTCAGTATTTATGTGCCAAAAGGAAGGGGTCAGAGCTAGGTTAAAAGACTCCATGCCCAGACTCCTATTGTATGATCTTCATTTTGCTGCTGACTATTTAATATCAAAATATTCTGCAATGATGTACTAACCTTTTGTTCATTTCACAAAAGCTACGGCCTGTCATAACATTTGAGGTGAATTGTTGCAGCGAATTTCTCCTTTCCAAGAGGTCTATTCCTTGCCAAACTCATATTTCAGTTATTAGCCCTCTGCGATTAGTTGAAAGGAGCCCTGGCAGTGCAGTGGTTAAGGTGCCCAGCTGCTAACCAAAAGGTCTGTGGTTTGAACCCACCAGTGGCTCCACAGGAGAAAGATGTGGCAGTCTGCATCCATAAAGATTGCAGCCTTGAAAGCCCTGTTGGGGCAGTTCTCCTTTGTCCTATAGGGCCTCTATGAGTTGAATTGACTTCAGAGCAATGGGTTTGGTTTTTCTGATCAGTTGAAAGACTGTGAAGCTGTGTAAAATATTAGGAGGATCATCCAAGAAGCATAACTTATGTTGACATTATATTAAGCACATAACATCTAAATAAAACTCATGGACTCGTATCCTGGGAAATTGTAGGTCTTGAACTTGTAAAGGCCCCTGGGCTTCATTGCAACCCAGGTGTGAGAGCTCAATGTGAAATCAATAGCAATGTCTAGGGAGTTTCTGGCAAAGTCTTTGAAATGACTTTATGAATTATTTTCTTATCCTATTTGTAATTTTTCTTTAAAAGCATTTATGAGCTTAAAACCTTTACCAAAAGAAAGACAATATTGCAAAGAGTTCTGCCTAAAGTACACACAGTACTTTGAAAGTTTCAGTCATCACTTTATTTTGAACAAATTACTGATACTTCTATAAACCTAACTGTATTGTTAATAATACTGTTCATAATACAGTATTGTTAATAGAGACTAATTTAGTAAATGGTAATTACTTAAAAAGCATGTGGAAGTCACCTACATGTGTAAGACAATATACATGTATAATACTGTGTATTGAAGGAAAAGTTGGATAAGAATTATTTTAGGGATCTACACTTTGCTCAGAAACGGAATGCCCCAAATAACACCCGGAGAAAGTCGGCTAGCACTGGTATCTGATAATTTCGTAGCAACTTGGCCTGGTTTTCATAGTACTGTTTTTAAAGGATAATTGTCTAATGGCAAAACATTTTGTCCATGCTTTATAGCTGAAGAAAAGGGATCTGACTTATAAGGAGGTCTTCAAGCATCTGGTACAGTGCTAGGCTCAGAAGATGTGTTCAAGTAAATGTTTGTGAAAGCAAACTGTGGCGTATCACCAAGAATATAAAGAACAAGATTTGTGCCTTCTGCTTCTTGTGTAAATCTTTGTGGCTAATACAAGTAGTAGGCGCTGAATAAATCTCACATTTGAGTAGTCTTTTACTTAAAATAAAAAAATGCTTTCTCACCCATTATCTTCTTTGATCTTTAGAGTAATTCTGTGAAGTAAGGAGGGTGGCTATTATTATGCCCATTTTACAGATGAGGAAACTGAGAATCAGAGAAATTAAGTGACCTGCTGAATGTTACGTTACTAGTACTGAGCTAGAAATTAAATTCATGCCTTTTCATGACAAGTCCAGGGTTTTCACTACAAACCACTACCTCTTAGAACTAGATAGGGTTATAAAGATATTTCTCCTTTCTGGTGATAGTAAGAATTAAGCTTTGTATATATGCATTCTTACTAGATCATACTCTGCCTACTCAGTCTTAAGGCCTTACCCTTGAGGGTGAGCAATGGAGTTGAAAGTAGGTGAACTGGTTGAAAATACGTACAAGGAATAGATAGACTCGAGATTCCCAGGTTTCCTCTTCCCAATTGATGGTGGCTGTCAGCTGGAACCTCAGTGGGGACAGTTACGGATTGAATTATGACCCCTAAAAATGTGCATGAACGTGGCTAGGCCGTGATTCCCAGTATTGTGTGATTGTCCACGATTTTGTCATCTGATGTCATTTTCCTATGTGTTGTAAATTCTACCTCTATGATATTAACGAGGCAGGATTGAAAAAAAAAAAAGGCAGGACTCAATCTACAAGATTAAGTTGTGTCTTAAATCAGTCTCTTTTGAGATCTAAAGAGAGAAGTGAGCAGAGAGACATGGGGACTTCATTACCACCAACTAAGAAGAGCCAGGAGCACGCGTCCTTTGGACCTGAGATCCCTACACTGATAAGCAGCTAGACCAGGGCAAGATTGATGACAGGGGCCTTCCCCTAGCATTGACAGAGAGAAAGACTTCTCCTGGAGCTGATACCCTGAATTCGGACTTTTAGCCTCCTAGACTGTGAGAGAATAAATTCCTCTTTGTTAAAATTATTTTAGGGATCTAGATGGACGAGTTTGTCCTATGATCACAACTACCTTGCACACTTCTTGTGAAACATGTTTAGTGGAAATTATTTTACACAGCAAAAATGCTATTATAGTTTAAGTTACAGAGATAAATAGGTAGCTGCCGTTGAGTCAACTGTCTCATGGTGACCTTTTGTACAACAGAACAGAACATTGTCCAGTCCTACAATCACCAGCATGTTTGAGTCCGTCGTTGCAGCTGTTGTGCCAGCTCGCTAAGAGTTACGCCCTGGTTGGCCTTCTACTCCATCAAACATTTTGTCCTCCTCTAGTAATTCATCCTTCCTGATGAAGTGTCTAAAGCAAGTGAATTGGACAGCATTCTGCTGTGATCCAGAAGGTTTTTGTTGGCTAATTTTTGGAAGATCATCAGGCTTTTCTTCCTAGCCTGCCTTAGTCTGGAAGCTCTGCTGAAACCTGTCTACCATGAGTGATCCTGCTGGAATTTGATATACCGGTGGCATAGCTTCCATTATCATAGCAACATGTAAGCCACCACAGTTTGACAAACTGACAGATGGGTGATGGATCAAGTTATAGAGAAATATTATCACTAAAAAAAAAATTATCACTAGGCCATGTTTATTTGATTTCATATAGCCTTAGGACTTTTGAAGAGCACAGTTTTAGCTGAAGTACTCACTTCCCAGCAAATGAAACTGAATGTATTTTAAAAACTAAGCTTCAGCACTCCAGATAGGCCAATTATTTTTTAAGAAATTTTGCAGTACAAATCCGACAGCATGCCCTACATTAGGAAAATCATTGTTTTTACAAAAGCAAACATGTAAATAAGCAAAATTGAGGCAATTAGCCACTTTAGAAAGGGCTTCATAGTAAGTCTCCTATGAGTAAGTAGTGCCATAAGCATGTTTCAAAGACTTCCACCTACCTCTGGTTCCAGTCTTTGTTTCTTTTGCCAGCTCCTCTTCCTCCCTGATTCAAGTTCACTCTGCAAACAGTTGCTCCTTTTTCTTTCATTTGCCTGGTACAGAATTTACTGATCCTTACAGATTCCAGTAAGTAACTCTTTCTACGTGGATGACTTCAGCTTTTCTATTTCTTGCCTTTATCTAGTGCCTTGGTTTGGGTTTTCTTGTGTCTTAGCTCTGCATCGTTATGTCCAACAAGCTACTGGACACCTCCATTGTGCTGGGTTCACCTTCAGCTCCTCATCTTCCAACCTCCCCCTTTTCCTTCAAGCTAGTGTACTTTCCTGACTCCTCTATTAACTAGACTCAGAATCTGGGACCCACTTAGATGCTGTCTCACCCTTTTGATCCATGTAGTGAGTAAATAAACGAGATATGTTTATATGGCACATTCTAGATCTAGAAAGTTTCAGAGATCAAGTTTACCCAGTGGCATCACTAGGGAGGTGCAGGGGGTGTGGACCACATCTGGTGACATTGCCAGAGGAGGGTGACGCCAAAATGACTTGCTATAATAACATCTCTATAGTTGTTGTAACAGCAAAAACATTTTTCATAAGCCCAGTTGACATGTATCGATGCACCAGCAAAGCCAGAACTCTATGCCGATTTACTTTTGAACCTTCTAATGCACTCACGTCAGCCCTGCCATTATTACCCAACTACAGTAACACTTCAAATCCCATGGTTTCGTCTGCACGGGCTACAAGCATGCGCTATTGTTTTTGTTGCTGTCGGTGTTTTTACAGTGGCTGATTTTCTGGGGTTTTAGCTACAATATTGTGGTAATTAGTATTTGTGAACCTATATCACTAACTTTTTTGAGGCTGAAGTAATAATTAAAGGAAAAGAACAAGTGATATGCAGGAATTACGACTTATGAGTAACAGTACAGAAAGCATTGCTAAGGATTCTGTATGGTCAGGTTCAGGAGGAGGTTCATGGGTTGGTGACACCATGAGTTACCACACAGGGTGACACCAACCCTAGTGACACCACTGGTTTTATCCTCCTTTTTCTAGAGATGAAGTCCCCCAGGCTGAGAGAAGTAAAATGATTTGAGGTAATATGGCTCTCTAGCGCACAGACCCTGTAGTAGGTGGACTAATGCCTTCCCCCAAGATATCCCCAGAACTCGTCTGTCAGTGGAGGCTTGTGTGTTGCTATGATGCTGAACAGATTTCAGCGGAGCTTCCAGACCAACACACACTAAGAAGAAAGGCCTGGTGTTCTATTTCCGAAAAATCAACCAACAAAAGTCCTGTTGATCGCAAAGGTCCAATCCGCAACTGATAATGGTGATGGCGCAGGACTAGGCAGTGTTTCTTTCCATTGTGCATGGGGTCGCCATGAGTTGGGAGCCAACTCGACGACAGCTAACAACAACAACAAAGATATCCACTTCCTGATCCTTGGAATTTGTGAATGTTACCTTCCCTGCAGGAGGGACTTTGCAGATTAAGTTAAGGATCTTGAGATTATTATGATTTATCCATGTGGGGCTGATATAGTCACCAGGGTTTTTTATAAGAGGGAGGCAGGTCCTTATAAGAGTCCAAGAGAGATTTGAAAGTGTTGTACTGTTAGCTTTGAAGATGGAGGAAGGGGCCACAAGCCAAGGAATATATGTGGTCTTTAGAAACTGCAAAAGGCAAGGAAACAGATTCTCCCCTAGAGCCTCAACAAGGAATGCAGCCCTGCCTGCATCTTAACTTTAGCCTGTTTTCAGACTTCTGGCCTCCAGAACTGTAAGACAATAAATTTGTGTTGTTTTAAGCCGCTAAGCGTGTGGTAATTTGTTACAGCAGCAAATAGGAAACTAATACAGACCCTTAACCCCAAGAGCTGTCACAAGAGACCCGCCCATAAAGTCAGGTCATGGTACAGCATGGACCACATTTGCAACCAGCTGCTGAGGACAAAGTTTGGTGAAGTGCGTGGAGCCCTTACATTCAACACTTAACAAAATTCTGCCAATCTGGAGCTACCACAGAGAGCCCTCACCATCACCAAATAATTATTTTTCTTCTAGATGAGATCAGTGGGCTGTGACTTTTCTTTTGTTCGTAAGCAAGACACATCAAGACCTCTGTGTCCCTTCCAGAGTTGGGCTGCGCATCTGCAAAGAGAGCAGGTAGCATTTCAAACTCCTACCAAAAGCCACTTTTAGAAATCTTTTTTGCCTGCTGTTAAGCTTTTCTCTAGATTTGTTGGAACCTATTAAAAAAAAAAAAAATTTTTTTTTTTTTTTTTTTATATATTGGTGACTAAATGAGGTAAAAGAAAATTGTGATTGGTGTCACCATGTGCCTTTATATAATGAAAAGATAGGGACCCTCCCCCAACTTGGACTGGCCTCCCAGGTATTTCAGGGGCTCAGCATTCCCCCTTTTTATTTCTCCATCTGTCTTAGTCATCTAGCGTTGCTATAACAGAAATATCAGAAGTGGATGGCTTTAACAAAGAAAAAATTATTTCTTCACAGTAAAGTGGGCTAAAAGTCCAAATTCAGGGCATCAGTTCAAGGGGAAGGCTTTTTCACTCTGTCGGCCTTCTCATCAATCTTCCCCTGGATCAGAAGCTTCTCTGTGAAGGGACCCGGTATCCAAAGGACACACTCTGCTCCTGGTGCTGCTTTCTTGGTGATATGAGCTCCCCCTGTCTCTCTGCTCACTTCTCTCCTTTATATTTCAAAAAAGATTGGCTTAGCACACTATCTAATCTTGTAGATCTCATCAATATAACTGCCACCAATTCAACTCATCACATCATAGTCATAGGATTTACAACACGTAGGGAAATCACATCAGATGACAAAATGGTAGACAGTCATATAATACTGGGAATCATGACCTAGCCAAGTTGAAAGATATTTTGCGGGGACACAATTCAATCCATGACACTCTCCCTTAGGTAAATGAGCTCCAGTGGTCTCTGGGGTCCAGCACCCTTTGAACAATTGTAGAAGCCCCCAGTTGGGCAGAGGGCAGGAGCAGTGTGAGAATATCTGGATACTCCTTGACACTGGACCTACTAGGGAGTAATGGAAGAATGAACTCTCTTGGTCTAGCACTTTCCATCTCATTGGGACCAAAATAATTAAGTTCAATGTAGCCCAGAGTTTGGGGGCAGGGGGATGTAAAATTTGTGCAAATCCTAGAATAGCAGCTGTTTTGGTGATTTGGGGGAGTATTGTGGAGATCCAAACTTCATGGGACAGAGGGAAGGAGGATAGTGAATCCTTCCCTTAGTTATTTGAAGGCTGAAAACTTTGCCTCATGTTAAGGCACAATACTTGTCTTCATGTCTTTTATTATAAAATTCACTGATTTCATTCAGTTTGCATTGTCATGTATACCTTATCCCTCATAGGGTACTTGCTTGAATGCAACGTGCCTATCTCTTTTGGTTTCAGGCTGTTCTTTCATCCACATTGTCCCTCTTCAGCCACCAGTTTATTCATGTTTCTCCGCTGCAGAAAAATGTTCACTCTCTTCCTGTTGTCCCAGGTGTGAAATCCAAGTCAGGTCCTTGCAACCTTCCCTCTTTCTGTTAGTGCCTGTTCCAACTTTATCTCCCGTTCTTCACAAGTTTATATTGTCTTCTCCAGCCAGACCATTCCATTTGCTGTCCCCTGGATCATTGTTGGAGCCCCAGTGGCACAGTGGTTAAGAGCTCCGCTGCTCACCGAAAGGTCAGTAGTTAAAATCCATGCAGGAATCGACTCAGTGGCAGTGGGTTGGATCGTTGTTGTGCATCCTCACTTCCCTTTGCCTTCTGCTCCGCTACTCTTTTGTGCTCCTGAAATCAAGTACCAAACATTGAGCATCTACTGTATCTACTGTAAGGAGCCCTAGTGGTGCAGTGGTTAAGTGCTTGGCAGCTAACAGAAAGGTCAGTGGTTCGATCCTACCAGGCACTCTGTGGGAGAAAGATGTGGCAGTCTAGTTTTGTAAAGATTTATAGCCTTGGAAACCCTATGGAGCAGTTCTACTCTGTCCCATAAGATCACTGCGAGTCAGGATCAACTCCACAGCAGTGGGTTTGGCTTTTTTGGTAAGTGTATGAAGACAATATGCTAGCTACTAATTAGACTGAAGAGGTGGTGGGAAGACATGTATTTTGCGTAAACTTGCTTATTTAGAAGTTCTTGCCCTCTGGTAAGGAGCCCTGATGGTGCAGTGGTTAAGCGCTAGGCTACTAACTGAAAGGTCAGCAGTTCAAATCCACCAGCAGCTCTACAGGTGAAAAATGAGGCAGTCAGCTTCTATAAAGATTGCAGCCTTAGAAACCCTACAGGGCAGTTCTACTCTGTCCTGTAGGGTTGCTGTGAGTTGGAATCAACTCAGCAGCATCTGGTTTAGTTTTTGGTTAACTCTCTGATAGGAGTCCTGGTAATGTAATAGTTAAGCTCTGGGCTGCTGACCAAAAGGTTGGCAGTTTGAGTGCACCCAGCAGCTCCACAGGAGAAAAGACCTGGTGATCTGCTCCTGTAAAAATTACAGCCTGGGAAATCCTATGGGGCAGTTCTGCTTTGTCACATGGGCTTGCTATGAGTCAGAATCGACTTGATGGCACCTAACAACACCATCACCTTCTGGTACTTTACAATCCAGCTGGAAAATATATGGAAAGATAAATTAATAAAGAAGGCTATCACTAAGATATCTTTTTTTAAATCACTAAGATATCTTTTATGTCGTTAGGCAAGAGTATTTCCCTTGAGTAAGATGAAACCAACTAGCATTTGTGTAACTAAAATCCAAGCTATCAGTTGTCTGTGATGTTTATTTCTAGATACTTCAAGGACTTGTCCAGGGACAGAGAGAGCATAAGCATGCAGCACACCCCTCAGTGCTCCTAAAGGCTGTAAGTTAGGGAGGAGAGCTCTTTATGGTGATCACAGATTTAAGCTTCTACAGCATGAAACGGACTGCGTTGGTCCTATAGTGATTTCCAGTGTTAATTGAAACTCTGAATAATAATTTCAGAAATGATTAGGTAAAGCTCTCTCATATTACTTAAACTGGATTGGGAGATAAAATGATCGTTGTGGATTAAAGTGTGTTCCCCCAAAAGATATGTTGAAGTCCTCCTAACCCCTGGTACCTCTGAAGGTGACCTTGTTTGGAAAGAGGGTCTGTGAATGTTATCAGTTAATATGAGGTGATACTGGAGGAGGGTGGGTTCTAATCTAGTCTGAGTGGTGTCCTTATAAAAGAGAAGAAGAGACCGTTAGGATGGCCATGTGAAGATGCACCTCTAAGCCAAGGAATACCTGGTAATACTACAAGCTGTGAGAGATGAGAAAAGATCTTCCCCTAGAGCCTTCAGAGGGAGTATATGGCCTTGCCCATACCCTGGATTCAGACTACTAGCCTCTAGAACTGCAAGATAATAAATTTCTTTTCATAGAAGCCCCTCAGTTTGCAGTATTTAGTTATAGCAGCCTAGGAAACTATGAATTTAATATGTTCATCAGATATTTTGAACTCTTAAGTTTATATAAAATATGTAAACACATACTCAAATATGAGAACTATCAATATCTTTTGGAATTGTGGCCAGTAACAAATGTCTTAGGAAAACATACCTAGGAAGTGAGTAGTGTTAGTTTCTATCAAGCTGATTCCAATTTATAGTGACCACATGTGTACAGAGTAGAACGGCTCCATAGGATTTTCAGGCTGTGACCTTTCAGAAGCAGATCTGTCTGTGTTCCGAGGCACCTCTCAGTGAGTTCGAACCACCAACTTTTCAGCTAGTAGTCAAGCCCTTAACTCTCTGCACAATTGCTTTATTTTATCATTTTGTTGGTTTTATTTTAAGATGTACCCCATTGGGATAGAAAATCGTGAATTTAATTAATATTAAGGAAAGACTCAACTATTTCCAAGTCGGTTGAATGTTCTCATTTGCTTAGACTTACTTTTTTGAGGTTAAAATGTAAATAGAAAAACTATTGAATTTGTATTTCGGGAAAGACGTTAAGTGTAATTTTGATGGAGCTGAACTAAACACGCTGAACACTTTGACTAAAGTTAGCCTCAGTCCATGAAATGTGCCAGGTTAGTGAGACTTCTGATTTCAGTAATAGTAGCCCTGTTTCAATGGATGAGGCTCACGCTCTTCCTCTTTACGCTGACAGGTTTAGAGCATGGTTGTGGTTGTTTTCTTTTTTAGCTTAAATCCCTCCTCTTGGAGTGAAGAATCATCAACAACTGTTTCTAATGGAAATTTATCCTACCAGAAAGACTTAGAGTGCTTGTAACTTGCGTCAGCCTTTGGCCCTGTTTTGTTTAATTTTTTTCTATTAATGGTTCACTTGAGGACATTGATCACATTTTCTTGTGAAATAAAGGTCAGAAGGAGGCTTATAAAATTTAGATTAAAAAAAATTCTTGGAGACTTTAATTATAGGTTAAAACTAACAAAGTACCAGAATAGAATATATGAAATCTTTTTTTTCTTTAAATCGGTGGAAAAAAAGACTTGGATCTTTTAGGTGATTATAAAATTATTCAAGTAAAGAGAGTTGAAAACATGACTTGGTTTCTGTCCTTGTTTCCTAGGGTTGCTGTAACAGAAATACCACACGTGGGTGGCTTTAAAGAATAGAGCTTAATTTTCTCACAGTTCTGGAGGCTCAAAGTCCAAATCAGGGTCTTGTCAGTGTGGATTCCTTCTTTGTTGGTAGCCCCAGGCATTCCTTGGTTCTCGAAGATACTCATATGGCATCTGCCTTCCCCAGTACAGTATGTGTGTGCTCGTCTCTGTGTCTATGCTGCTCTTTCTAGAACTCAGAAGTGATAAGATTTAGGATCCAACCTACACTTGTATGTCCGCAACTGATACATGGCATGACATGACATGACATGACATCCCCAGATATAGGGGGTTGATTTTCCAACACATATTTTGGAGGGACATAATTCAGTCCATAACAGTTACCAATACTGCCAGAGTGATTTTCCGCTGTCTTGATGAATGTATGGCTTCTAGAGAAGGTATGACTGGTCTGATTATACTTGAAGGGTTGTGTTTAGACCTAGATGCCAGATTTAAGAGTACTGTTGGACATCCAGAATGCATTCAAAGAAGAACTTGAAGTTAGGTTGCTTGGCTTCCTTTGTTATGGTTGTCCATACCATATGCTTGTCCATCCATGACATTTGCTGAGTCCTGGGCTGGACCTAGGAGCCCTGGTCGTGCAGTGATTAAAGTACTTGGCTGCACACTGAAAGGTCAGTGGTTCAAACCCACCAGGTGCTCTGTGGGAGAAAGATGTGGCAGTTTGCTTCTGTAAAGATTTAAAGCCTTGGAAACACTATGGGGCAATTCTACTCTGTCCTATAGGGTCACTGTGAGTTGGAATTGACCTGATGGCAATGGGTTAGGTTTTTTGTTTGTTTGGGCTGGATGTGCTGGGCCCTGTGTTCACACAGTCTTCCTGCAGGAGCTTGTAATCAACCTCATCATCGGTGGTCATCACAGGCTCAGCTCCAGAATGGGTGAGCCGAGTTAAGCCGATGGAGGAACTACAGGAGTGTTTTTTTAAAGAAAGGCAGCTAAATGAGTGGTTTCAAAGTCTTGTTTGTAAAAGACGATCAAGTCTCAGAGATGATTTGGTCTAGAGAAAAAAGGATACAGATCTTTGCTAGGGATCTTCATATGCTTTAAGGGTCATCGTTTTAGTTTTCTATTGCTGCCTTAACAAATTACCACACACTTAGGCACTTAAACAACACCCATTATTATCTCAGTTTCAGTGGGTTAGGAGCTTGGGCCCAGCATGGCTCAGGTGGGTCTCTGTTTAGGCTCTCACAAAGCCAAAATCAAAGCGTCAGCAGGGTCGTGCACCTTTTTGGAGGCTGTGGGCAAGAATCCATTTCCAAACACATTGAGGCTGTTGGTCAGATTTGGTTCCTTGCATATTTAGGACTGAGGTCCTCGTTTCTTTCTTGGCTATCAGCGAAAGCTCCTTAGGGCCACCTGTATTCCTTGTCACATTCTCCTCCCATCTCCAAACCAGCAACAGTGTACCCAGTCCTTCTGACCCTTTGAATCTCTCAGGTTTTTCCTTCTGCTGTGTCTTTCTGACCCAGCCAGAGAAAGTTCTCTGGAACTGTTAAGCTTTTAAAGAATCAAGTGATTAGATTGTGCCCACCCAGATAATCTAGGATAATCTCCCTATTTTAAGGTCAGTAACCTAAAGCACCTTAACTCTGAGGTCCCTTTTGTCATTTAACATAATACCTTCACAGGTTTCAGGGATTCCAAAACCCACTGCCGTCAAAGACCCTATAGGACAGAGTAGAGCTGCCATGTAGGGTTTCCAAGGTTATAAACCTTACAGAAGTGGACTGCCACTTCTTTCTGTGACGGGAGCAGCTGGTGGGCTTGAACCGCCAACTTTTCAGTTAGCAGCCGAGTGCTTTAACCACTGCACCACCAGGGCTCCTTTTTCAGGGATTAGGATATGGATATTTTTGGGGGACTCAATCCGCCGACCACTGACACAACGTAGAGGATGGATCACGCCATCTCCAGTGGGCAGAGAGAACTGAGAGGCAGATTTTCTTGCCAGTGGGGCTGTTAAGGAGAGGGATCTTGATGAAGACCGCTGAGGGTGTTTTCTCCACAGATCTTGAGACAGACTCTGGACCAGTGACTTCTTGTCCTTTCTTAACCTGTGACCTTAGAACTATGCCTTTGGCAGATATGCAGGAAAAACATAAGACAGTTTATGCAGTTGTTGTTGTCATTAGTTTCTCTCGGGTTGATTCTGACTCATGGAGACCCAGTGTGTTTCAGAGTAGAACTGGGTCCCTGGGTGGCGCAAGCAGTTTGCACTCAACTACTAAACTAAAGATTGGCGGTTCAAATCCACCCAGAGGAGCCACAGAAGAAAGGTCAGGTGATCTGCTGTCATTTAGATTATAGCCAAGGAAAACCTATGGAGCAGTTCTGCTTGGTAACACGTGGGGTCACCATGAGTCAGAATCAATGGCTTATGCAATATCAAATGCTATGTTTAAAGTGGTACTGAGTTTTTGTATTTTGACTCTGAGAACCTGGAAGTGAAGTTTATTTAGATAAAAAGAGCAGTGATTTATTAAATTCATTGAATGGTAAATATTCATGATATTTGTATTGTTCTTACTTAATGTTAAATCACTGTAATAGAGACAGCATCTCAGCCTCCTTTACCTATACATTAATAAATAATAATAATAATGGCTAGATAACATTTACCCATTGCCGTTGAGTCAATTTCGACTCATAGCAACCCTGTAGGACAGAGTGGAATGGCCCCATAGGTTTTCCAAGGCTGTAGTCTTTATGGAAGCTGACTGCCACATCTTTCTGCCTTGGAGCAGCTGGTGGGTTGGAACCTCCAACCTTCAGTTAGCAGCTGACCGCTTAACCACTGTGCCACCAGGGCTCCTTAGCTAACATTTACTGGATGCTTATTATATGCTATGCACCATGCTAAGTACCTTAATGTGTTACTTTATTTAACTGTCACATCAGTCCTGTGAGGTAAATATTTTATGGAGGAGGAATGTGAGGCGCAAAGACGTTAAGTCCACCATTTAACACTAGGCAGCCTGGCTTCAGTCTCATACTATGTACTTCTTGACATGGAAAAATAAATTATAACTTCACACCATTTTGATCATCATAGCATTTTACCATTAGAAATAAGGAGCTCTTAGTGGGTAGGGGTAGTTTTTTATGAAGAAAGGCAAAAATAAACCCTTGTATAGTCTCAATTGGTCTTTGAACCATGGAAAGCAACCTTTAGCAGTTATTACTGAGCGGCTCCTAAGTGCAAAGTTCTGTACTTGGTGTGTGATCCAGATGCGTAGAACAGATAAGAAATTTGCACGAATAACTCTCATGAGCTCTTAGGGAGGTCTGATAGAGCAGGGTGGAATTTGGGGTTACACCCAGCTGGGACTGGGGGAATCTTCTGGCTTGTGTTCAAAGCCCATTAGCATTTGGCAAGCTGATTCTATAACATGATTCTAACAGCAATTGAGGAGTTGGGGTTAGAGAAGGATGTGGTTTTTGTGAACAGTGATTCAGGTGTGTTTGCATTCATAAGGCATGATGAGATACCCTTATTCTTCTTTTGGCAGAAAGTGAGGGCCTTATTTACTCTGAAGTAAGTGAAATACTAGTATGTATTTGGTACTTGAATTTACTTTCAAAAGTTTAGTCTTCTCCGCTCTTTAAATTTTCTTAGTTCCTCTTTTTGTATACAATGATCTGGAAAATTAATTTTTTTTTTAATGATGGTATTATGGGACTATCACAGATTTTTTTTCCAACTGATTTTATGAAAATTTTCAACCATACAAAAAAGTTGAAAGAATTTTATGGTGAATACTCGTACCTACCACTTAGATTCTATAATGAACATTTTATTGTACTTGCTTTACTACTTACTACTTTCTCATTCCTCCTTCCATCCATGAATCCATTTGATTTTTTGATGCATTTTAAATTATGTCTCAGGTATCAGTGCCCTTTCCCCCAAGTACTTCAGCATCCCTATCATTAATGCGTGTTCAATATTTGTTTGTTTTTCATCTGGGAAAATTTACATACCAGGAAATACACACATCTTCAGTATTGATATATGCATGTACCTGTACAACCCCAGGCCCTACCAAGATACAGAGTCACCCCAGAAAGTTTCCTCCTGCCCCTTCCCAGTAAATCCCTGCCCCTACCCCTCAGGGGGCAGCCACTAATCTGATTTTTCCCACCATCGATTAGTGTTTTGCCTGTTCTAGAACTTTCTATAAGTGTAACTATAGTCTATGTACTCTTTGTGCTTGGCTTCTATTCCTCACCAGAATGTTTTTGAGATCCATTGTGTTGTTGCATGTATCAGTAGTTTTTTGGTTGTTTGTTTTCTTCTCATTGCTGAATAGTATTCTACTGTGTGACTGTTACATAGCTTGTTTATCCCTCTCCTATTGACGGACACACAGGTTGTTCCTAGTTTTTGACTACTGTAATTAAGGTGCTATGAGCATTTTATACATGTCTTCTGTGGACACATGTTTTCATTTATCTTGGGAAAATACTAGGTAGCCGAATGTTTAGTTTTATAAGAAACTTTGAGACTTTTTCCCAAATTGTTTGTCATTTTATATTCCCACCAAAAAATGAACGAGCATTTCTGTTGCTCCATGTTCTCACCAGCATTTGGTGTTGTTAATCTTTTTAATATTAGCCATTTTGATGGGCATATTTGATAAATGATGAGTTGATAAACAGTGTAGTACATTCAAGGAGCCCTGGTGGCACAGTAGTTAAAGCATTCGGCTGCCAACCAAAGGGTCAGTGGTTCGAACCCACCAGCTGCTCCATAGGAGAAAGATGTGGCAGTCTGCTTCCATAAGATTTACAGCCTTGGAAACCCCAGTGGGCAGTTCTACTCTGTCCTACAGGATTGCTGTGAGTTGAAATCAACTTGATGGCAGTGGGTTGGGTTTGGTTGGGTGCAGTACATACGTTTTATTTTTCAGATATAAATGGCTTCCACTTTTAAAGAGTGTTGAAGCATTTTTAGAAATAAAAATTGAGGTTTCAGCATTATGTTTATGTTTATTTTCAACAATGTTTTAATGCAAACTTTTATTTTTCTTTGATAGTTTACTCAGGTCTGTCACATGACCAAATTACTCCTCGATGAATATCCTATCTGATCATGTAGGACTACTTTATCACATACCTACCAGATAAATCATGGTGTGTGTGTGTGTGTGTGTGTGTGTGTGCACGCACGTGTGTGAAAGAGAGAGAATGGAAAAGAAAGAAAATAAAAATAACCCTTCCAAAGTCTAATATTTGCATACTGCAGATGCAGGGCTTATGTGGTAGTGTTTCAATGGTTGTTCTCTCTAAAGAGAACTTAAGCGTAGTATATTCCAGTTGAAGGTGCAAGTGTTGACACACTCACACAAGAGCTAGAATATCTTAATGCCTAAACAATTTCTGGAAGTTATTTGGGACACTTTATTAACCCCTTTGAGTCATTAGTGTGTTGAGTCAATTCCTCAAAGTATTCTAATAGCCTCAAAGAGTTAATAGACTTCTAAACATACTGATTACAGAAATCAGAATATTTGAAACAGGGTTGAGTATACCAGGATATGGTTTGTCTACTCTAAAAAGTGAAATTCCTTGAGATTTAAAAAGTTCCCCCAAAGAGTGGGTATATCATTTAGAAAGTTCGGCGGGATGTGACTGTTTTCTGATCACTTCCCCTTGTGTCGTGAGTTAACCTACTGTCTGTTGACAGATTTTAGTGCTAGGAGTATCGGTCTAGTAGCTGTACCTGTGGTAGAACAGAAGTTTATGATGGGAGAGTGTGTCTGATTTGTCAAGTAGTGCCGTTTCAGCTGGAGCCTCAGTCCATTCGGCTTGTCTTTACATGAAGTGCTGTTGGAGAAACAACTTATATTAGATGAAGTGTTTCCCCCAGGCCTCTTCCTAAGGCTGGTAGTGAGATGGGTCCCAGGTGCATTGCCACAAGAGCTCCACTGTGTTTTTAATTCTCACCTAGAGCTCCAAGAGCCAGATGGGGGTGTGGGGAGGGACACAGAGCACAAGTATGGCAGGGGGATGTCGTTGCTGCTGTCGGATGATCATAGACGGGCTGGCCCTGGGGTGTGATGTGCCTGTGCTGTTGGCTGTAGGCTGGCCCTGACTCAGGCTGCACTCTGTTCAGAAGGCACATACCTGTGTTATCCATGTCCTATAAGTGGTTTCATGAGGGCAGTACACGGTGTTGATAACCCATTCATCCCAAGGTGCTGTGTGACCATGTTAAGGTTTTTTGTATAATTGTTATTTCAGATGTGCATGTTTGTGTGCAGACTTATTGTACGTTTGGTATTTCAAATGAATGTGCGTGTTGAAGCGCACACTTAATGTAGCTAGCTGTTGTAGAGATCCATGTTTCGGTTTGGGGAAGAAGTGGGTGTTTGAGTCAGGTCCCTCTTCTTTCAGTTCTGTTTCTTCTCTCATGTGACCTTTCCTAGCTTTTATTCTGTTGCCTGACATGTATCCATGTGAAGAACAGGGACATCGGTGTACAGTTCCCCTGCTGTGAACACTGTCACCCGCCCGTTTGGTAGAGAGATTTTCCCGTGCCCTTTGCCTGGCTTCTTTGGGAGAGGATTTTTTCAAGCTCATAACAGTTTCTTGCTTCAGTGCTCATGAGGTGGATATGTTTGTTCAGTCTGATTCCTGAATGCGGAACCTCAGAGCCCTACATTTATTCCGTACTTAATGTGACAGAAAGTCATACTCCAGGAATTGCTGGTTTATCTATTAGTGTATAAATATTTTTGGTATTAAGAAAATCTGTGGTGATTTCAAGTTAGGAAAATAGACCAGTATTAGGTAAGCACAAGTCTATTATTTCAAGTATTGTAATACAGGAGGGTAGTATCTGCTTCTCAGGGATGGAATAAGATAAATTACTTTTATTTGATGTCATTTGATTATGTAAAATATGCCCATCTAATCAGAAGTTAAAGGTGATTGGTTTTTAGATGCTTCCTTTAGAACAAGGTGTTTCACTTTTTGCTTGGTTGATAGATCTCTTTGTTACCTCCCATCTGCCCTAAGGAAAAGGGATAGGAAAGTTGACGCACTGAACTGATGGGGGTGGAGGACACAGTGTCTTTGCAGTCTGGTGGAGTTGGCAGCCCATCTGGTGGAGCACAGAGAGCCAGGCTCTGGGTGTAGAGTCCCTCAGCCCGCTGATTGTCTCGGTGCTACTGGTGTGGCTGTTGCAAAATTAAATCCATGCCTCCTGAAGGACCTCACTTGGCACACAGTGCATCTATTCAGTGCTTAGTTTTATGGACACATTTTTTCCTTTACTGTAAACTTAAAGGCAGCCTGATAAAATTGAACTTGGAGAGCGATTGCTTTAGCTCATTCACCTCTTGGCAGAGCAAACTGTTAAAGTGGCTTTTAATACACACTTGGTATTTTCTTTAGAATTGATTCTAGTGCTGTAATTTAGGTTTTTAGTTGGATTTGCAATTGATGAAACCCTTTCATTGCGTACTTTTCCCACTGCTTTTTGAAACAATATTCTATACCATGTTGAACCTCGTTTGCTTTTCTAAATTAAAAGCAGAAAGTCACTGCCTATGTTGTTATGATGGTTCTTTTAGTGTCTTGATGGAAATCTATTAGACGTTGCATTAAATATTAAACTTATGCATTCTAAATCAATACATGTTGAAGTACTTCATAAATGCTGAGTGACAGGAGAGAGGAGTTACTAGCTTTCTGACCAGGGGTATTTTTTCTGTGTACTCATTAGATAATATTTTGTTAATTAGGTGAGGCTCTTCCCTGCTAAAATCTTCCCGTTTCTGAACTCAAACTGTTTAGAGAGATGCTTACATTAGAGAATCGACTGGCATGAAGTTTGAAGTTAGGCACTTCCCGACTGTATTAGTCAGGGTTCTTCAGAACCAATACGATGCATACTCAGAGAAAGATTGATTGATTGATATTAAGAATTGGCTCATGCGGTCGTGGGGGCTAGGAAGTCTGATATCCACAGGGCAAGTGGCAGCCTGAAAACACCGTAGGATTTCTGTCTTAAAGTCTTGCGGCAGAATTCCTTCATCAACAGTTTTTTGCTCTTAATGCCTTCCACTGATTGGATGAGGCCCACCCCTATGATCAGTGGTGATCTCCTTTACTTAAAGCCAACTGGCTGCAAGTGTTAATCACATCTACATAATAACTTCATAGCAACATCTAGAGCAATGTTTGACCAAACTGCTGGGCACCTTGGCCTAGCCATACTGATATAATAAAATCAACCATCACATCAACTTTATCCTCCTGTGAGCTGTTTCATGGCTGACCAGCCGCTCCTCACCTCCCCATCTCTCCATCCATTCATCCGACAGTCTCTGCTTTCTTCACCTTTCACCACCTAAGTGTTCGTATCATTATTATCTTAAATTTCTTTGACCCTTTATAGGTACTCAAGTGCTTTCGGGTCCATTATCTGTTTTGCTCCTTACAATCCTGTGAGATTTTCAGAAGTATTATTATTTTTTATAAATGAAAAAAAAATGAAGCTTGCAATTTTGTGGCTGGTGAAGCGGTGTGCATCTCTCTGTGTGTGTTAATCCCACTCACATCCTTTTCCTCCCTTCTCTTATCCTGTCTCTCTTGGTTGCATTTCATACTCACACACACTTTTTCAGCTTGATTTCTGTACAGTGACTCTAAATGTGAGCCTCCCACTTCCTGGGCTGCAATTCATGCTGCTTACTGAGCATCACTCACATACTCAGAATGAAGTCAGCATTATCTCCCACATGCTCAAGCCCTGGGAATACAAAGATAATGAAAGCACAACACCTGGTTTTCAGGAACTCAGGCTCCTATGGGGAAGAAGCATAGTAAGCAACAACGACAAAAAATTACAATGCAAGCAAAGTAATCTAGAGCTACAGAGGCGGGAAAGACTAACAGTGTTCGGGGCAGTGAAGGAGGGCTTCGCAGGGAAGTGGCACTCGAGCTGGGGTTTAAAGGCAAGAAGTAACCAGGTGGAGAGGGCAGGTAGGCAGTCTATGGACCACACTGCCATTCATGTGAACTGTAGTTCTTTGTGGGGTAAGAGTAATGCCATCATCTACAACCAAGCCTCCTGAGTTTGTTTATAAAGCATATGGAAAAGAGTTCACCCTATTTTTTCCCCCTAATTTAGTGCAACGTTATCCATGGAGTTTGGATCTTTTGTGTAAACTTGTGTCTTACATGGGGCCATAATGACTATGTTATTCTAAGCCTGTGAGCTGGTTCCCATATCTGATCTATCTTTCTCTCCAAATTATTACAAATCCACTTTACCCATTTATTCTGCTTGGCTGGTTAATCTTCAGCCAGGTATTCCAACATCAAAGGCTCCGGCTTTACCAGTACAGCTCCCTTCAACCCTAGCCTCCTCTGCTAGTCTCGTGTAATTTATTTACAGCACAGTTCGTTGGCTTTGTTACTGATCTCCTTCACTTTCTTTCCTCATTCTTCTTGCCTTTTCAGTTAAGTGAACTGAAAAATGTCCACATCACAGCTACCAAAAAGGTGCAAAAATTCAGCTTCCTTAGAGGGAACTTCAGCAGTAGAAGAGACTATGAAATTTTTGGAAATGACTGTATCTAGATCTTAGTTTATATAAGGGTTATTGAATGTTCAGTGTTTGTCTTCCCAAGTTCTTAAAGTATTCAAGATAAGGAAGCTGATACTAAATATCCCAATGAAGGAATGGGAATGATTTCGTTTTCACCAGGAAGGGCACCTGTAGGAGTCTTCGTGGAAGCCATGTAAGAAGAGACATCTCAGTGTGGAGAGCGGCTTCTTAGTAATCAGCAATGAATTGGAGGTACGTTTAATCGTCTGGGAGCCCTGGTGGCTCAGTGGTTAAGACTTGGCTGCTAACCAAAAGGTTAGTTCAAATCTACCAGCTACTCCTTGGAAACCCTATGGGGCAGTTCTGCTCTGCCCTTTAGGATCACTGTGAGTCAGAATTGACTCCGTGGAAACGAGTGGGTGGTTTGGTTAATTCTGTTGCCTTTGCAGGAATTCAAAGGGAAGGAGCAGAGTGTTGTAGGGAGAACCTGATTGCTATTAATTCATTCTCCCTTTCACAGATATTTAATGAACCCCTCTTACTATTTGCAGGAGTATACTATATATTTCATATCGTTGGCAGTATAAAATAGATACACGATCCTTGCCCTTCTGAAGTTTACAATTTAGTGGGCGTAGTTAGGAAGTTTAAAAAAGATGAGCAGAATTGCGGTTCCAAATGAACCAGCACGTTCTTATCCCTGTTGTAGAACACCGTCTACAGTGTATGACTGTACATTGTAGAACACCATCTATGGTGTGTGACTGTGTTGTAGAACACCGTCTACAGTGTGTGTCTGTGTGTTGTAGAACACCACCTACAGCGTGTGACTGTACATTGTAGAACGCCGTCTACGGTCTGTGACTGTATGTTGTAGAATGCCGTCTACGGTGTGTGACTGTGTGTTGTAGAACACTGTCTACAGTGTGTGGCTGTGTGTAGTAGAACACCATCTACAGTGTGTGTCTGTGTGTTGTAGAACACCGTCTACAGCGTGACTGTACATCGTAGAATGCTGTCTACCGTGTGTGACTGTATGTTGTAGAATGCCGTCTGTGGTGTGTGACTGTATGTTGTAGAACACCGTCTACAGCGTGTGACTGTGTGTTGTAGAACGCCGTCTACAGTGTGTGACTGTGTGCATCTTCTTCTCTGCTTTCTATGGTGCCGGCCTGGGTCCCTGCTGTGTGGCTCTAATTACATGTCATTATTCTGGTTAATGGTCTGCGTGACTTCCTAGCTTGCCGTGGAAACACAGGTTTGCTGATGAGTCAATTAACAACTGACATGAAACAAGGAAAAAAAATATATAATCCTGTCTAAAATTCAACATAAAAACATTTTTCATTTCCCCTTATGCTATTAATGTAAATCCTTTAAAGCTGACGTTCCTTTAGGTGGTTGTGTGAAGCCAAACTACTTTTAAATATTAAGGCTTACAGATAGAAGAAAAGGAAAATAGCTCTGTTCCTTTAGGGAAAAAAGTAAATAGAACTGAAAATGTTATACAGTGAAATGTAATATTTAATGAAAGTAGCACTTGATAACTTCCTGAGGGTACTTGCCTGTTCTCCATATTACCTTCAGGTATAGGATAACATACAGAAAGACCACGGCTTCTCAGACTTTATCGTGTATTTGAGTCACCTGGGGATCTTTTTAAGTGCAGATTCTGATTGACTGGGTCTGAGACGGGTCCCTAAGAAGCTGCAACACCTAACAAGCTCCCATGTGATGCCTGATGCTGCTGGTCCCTGGACCACACTTTAAATAGCAGGGCTGTAGACAGCACATGACATCCTAGATCTTAGAAAGAGGGTGGGGCAGATCCAGGAAGCAGGACATAGAGTCTAGCCACTTTCATATAGCCTGTATAATGCCGCTACTGATCCTGCAAACAGGTAGATGAGCTACTACTTTATCCTTAGATTTTAACCTCTCAGATTAAGAAAGCTGCCTAGAAAATTCATTCTCACCTTGTTCTAAGCCCAGCTTTAAGAGAGGTAGCGATTTAGTACATTAAAGTGTTGGGATGGAACACAGATGGATTCGAAAGGATTATGTGTCTTTTTCTAGGTTAGTATTAACTTGGTTACTTTGTTCGTATAGTAAAACTACTTATTATGTACTTAATAAAAACTTCATAGAGCCTAGTGATCCTAGCTGTGGATTTTTGGTTTGATTGTCCTTAATCACCTTTTTGACCACCTCTAATCATCCTGTGTATATTTCTGATGTGATGAAAGCCATTTCAGGGCACAACAGGAATATTGATGTTGACCTGGATCCAGTTTGTGCTTGATAATTGAGCTGCCTTGTTACGCTTTTTCTTTTAAAATGGAACGGTACTATTATGAACTATAAAGCTTAGAAGTATTTTCAGTTCATGCTAGTGTAATTTTTAGTATTATGCAAATACCTTCTTGAATAGTCATTTATTGCGTGCCATTTGAGGCTCATTTAAAAAAATAATATTTGAATGGAATATTACTCAGCCATAAGGAGAAACGAAGTCCAGAAGCTTGCACACAGCCCTCCACGTCTGCCTGGAACAATAGAGGGAAAAGGACAGCCAAGAATAGGAGGAGAAAATGGAACGTGTAGATAATTGCCTCCATTAACAACTGCCTCATTTACCATGAGACCAGAAGAACAGGATGCTGTCCAGCTACCATTATTGAATATTTCATTCAAAGATTCTATAGAAAAATCCTGATCAAAAGGGGGGAAATGCAGAACAAAATTTCAAACTCTGATGGACTCCAGGCTTTTTGGAGCCATGGAGGCTGGATGAACCCCTGAAACTATTGCCCTGAGAATCTTTAAGCCTTAAACCAAAAATATCCCCTGAAGTCTTCTTTAAACCCAACAGTTTAGCTTAACTAGTAAAGCGTGTCTGCCTTGAGTATTGCCCTCTTTTAAGAACTACCTGTATGGGATCAAATGGACAGAAGCAATTCAAAAGATTAGAAAGGACACTTAGGGGCAGTGAATTTATGTTAATGGGGAAGAACAATTTGGAAAAAAAAGGAGGGTAAGAATGGTTGCATAACTCGAAGAATGTAATCAATATCACTGAATTGTACATGTAGAAATTGTTGAATTGGTCTTTGTTCTATGTATATTCTCAACAATCACAATAAAAATAAAATTAACCAGTTAGAAAAAATGAAGGCATATTGGTACTATTAAGAGAGAGAAATGAAATCCTGATACATGCTACCATATGGACGAATCTTGAAAACATCGTGCTGAGTGAAATGAGTCAGTCACAGAGGGACAAATATTGTATGATCCCACTTATATGAAATATCTAGGACGGCCAAGTGTACATAGATTACAGTTTGTTAGTGGTCACCAGGGGCAGGGAGGAGGGAGGGGGAGGGGGGGCTCACTGCTTAGGGCGCGCTGAGCTTCTGTTAAAGGTAATGGGAAAATTTAGAAATAGATTATGGTGATAGTTGAACAATATGATAAACATAATTAATGTCACTGAGTTGTACACGTGAAGAATGTCGAAATGGCAAACAGTTACATATACATTTACCACAAACAAAAAAAGTGGAAAATATTTTTAAAAAGAAATAATAGTTGACAGTTGTTAGGCAGAGATACAGACTCCTTAATTTTTTTCATTAGTTTGTTTTGTTTTTTAAAGAGTAGCTAATGAGGAGAGTTTTGAGTTGCTGGATAAAAAAGATCCAGGTTTTGCACCACGCCCTGATAACATTGCCAAAGGCTCTGCCAACAACTCCTCTCTACTCAGTTTTCTTGTGTGCAGATGGTGGTTCAGGCCCTGCTGAGGCAGCAGAATTAGTGAATGACCTGTTAGTAATTTATCTCCCTGGAGATTCTTGGCTGCCTACAGAGTCCCAAAAGACCTTAGAGGAAACACCCACCCTTTGGCCCGATAGCCCCCTGGAACTATATTCATTTCTTTCATTCCATTGCAGGAAAAGCTGCTGCCTACACTCAGCCCCTCCAGTTGCTCACTCCCAAATTCAGGCTGTCGCCCTCTGCTGACTATCCCCTTCCCCTGCCAGTCCACAGTAGCCGCTCTTGCCCAGTCCATCCGGCACTTCCGGGTCCGCCCTCCTTTAACACTCTTCCTCCATCCCCTTAACACTCTATTTGATTTCCAGCAGTACCCTCTCCTGGCCTTCTCCCACTGCCAGGACTGCTTTGGACCTTTCCTTTCTTCTGCTTTCATTTTAGAGGAAGATGGGGCCCCAGAATTCTATCCCCGGCCTCCCTAGAGCGTCCTCTGTGTACCATGGCCTCAGTTTCTAGCTGGATTCTCAATGGACTCCCACATCTTACCCTGAACAGACCTCTCCTGAACACTCACCGGTGTCTTCAGCACTCTTGCTTTGTACACGCTGCTTGTCTACTTAGAAGGATTTTGCTTGACCAACTCATTTTCTCTCTTCAGAAAGCACCAGGTGTCATCCTCTTTGGAAAGCCACTTCCTACATCTCCCAGATCTGTATACCCTTGTTTTTATTCGGCAAATATGATGCTTCCATGTTCCAGGCACTGGTCTAGGGGCTGAGCATACACCAAAAAACTTACTGCTCTGTATTGAGATTGTTTTTACCCTGAGGCCAGAACTGCCTCTCATTCATCTGGCCCTCAGTCAGTGTTTGCTGAAAGAACCAATCTGATTATGCCAGTTTTCTTCCTTCTCTCCTGTTTCTACTGTGTCTTCCCCCCTCCCTCGCAGGAGCAAAAAACGGAACTAAAACTTCTTAATTACAAGATTTGACAGATGAAATTCCATCCTTGTTGCTGGTTTCTACAGATAGTTTGTTTAAGTGCTTTGTGTGTGACTGTGATGCAAAGTGTGAGTTGAATGCTTCGTTTGTTTTATAAATTTGCTCAGCTGCAGCCTACAGCAAAAGTTCCACCTCTGCTGTGTCCTTTGTTGAGAGCTAAGGACTCAGTTCTTTGAAAAGTCACTGTGAGAGAGGACTATTAGGAACATTGTTTGCTCCTGGATAGGCCCCCTACCCATGGGTATCAAAGCATTTTGTTGAAGGAAAAACATAGGTTTTTCGCATTTTTACCTTGTAAATTCTGTCATCCCTTTCTCTTGCTGAAACAAAGCAACATAAAGCAGCAAAGCTAGCAATTTATTTTGTGGCTATCATTGGTAGAGGAGCCCTAGTGGCACAGTGGTTAAAGCACTTGGCTGCTAACGGGAAGGTCGGCGGTTTGAACCTACGGGCCGCTCTGTGGGAGAAAGATGTGGCAGCCTGTTTCCATAAAGATTACAGCCTTGGAACCCCTGTGGGACAGTTCTAATCTGTCCTGTAGGGTCACTATGAGTTGGAATCAACTCTACAGCAATGAGATTATTAGTTGGGTTGTGGTATAAGATGCAGGATGCCCAGTTAAATTTACTTTTCAGATAAACAACAAATTTCTTTTTCGTATATCTCAAGTATTTCATGAGACATACTTACACCAAAAAAAAAAATTTTCAGTGTTTATCTGCAGTGCAGATTTAACTGTCTTGTATTTTTATTTGCAACTCTTATTACTGGCAGGAGGCAGTTGCTGGGTTTAACACAGCTCCTAGGGCCCAGTTTTCATCATGGGAACGTTTCAGAGGGAAATTTCAGTATTGGGTGAAAGCTGCAACTTTTGCCAACTTTAAGCCCAGCCACACTTTGAGTACGAGTGTCAACCCTAACCAGGAAGAGCACTGGGAAGGCTCACTTGTTCATTGTACCTCCTTTGGAATGGAAATGCGATACCAGTCGTTATACTGTTGTTCTGTTGGAAAGGTGAGATCGCAGATGGCAACCTAATCTTTGCCTGTTTTAACATATATTAACATATTAACATGTATTAACATATTAACATATATTCAGTTTTTGTTATTATTGTTAGTCACTAACTCATGATGACTCTATACACAATAGAATGAAACACTCCCTGCTCCTGGACAATCCTCATAACCGATCACAGATCCAACCCTTGTGATCCATTGGGCTTTCATTGGCTGATTTTTCAGATGTAGATTACCAGGCCTTTCTTCCTAGTCTGTCTTAGTCTGGAAGCACCACTGGAACCTGTTCAGCACCATGACAATACACAAGCCTCCAGTGGCAGATGGATGGCAGCTACACATGAGGTGCTTTGGCTGGGAATCAAATCTGGGTCTCCCACACGGAGGCAAGAATTCTACCAATGGACCACCACTGCTCCCATATATTTAGTTTGTTAGTGGTGGTGTTAGGTGCCATCGAGTTGATTCCAACTCATAGCGACCCTAGAAGACAGAGTAGAACTTCCCCACTGGGTTTTCAAGGAGCTGCTGGTGGGTTTGAAGTGCCGAACTTCAGGTTAGCTCTTAACCGCTGCTCCACCACAGGGTCAAAATTGTCATACTGGAGTGCCTCAAATTTGAGTTAAATCTATTAAAAGCTGTAGTCATGCTTACTTTCCTTTTGTCATGAATCCTTCAGCTGCTGCAGTTTGTTGATGTAATTTTAGTGGTGTTAACCCGGGACAGTTAGAACGATTAATGTGAAACTGAATTTAATTAAGGGTAAGTATTAACTGATATAAGTCTTTTGAGGTGACACTTGCTAACAATCACATATCAATTGGCTGCTGATTATACCCACTTCTAATTAGAGTGTGCCACCTAATTAGGCTAACAAATGTATTTTTGTTGCTAAAAATCTTGAGGGGCTACTCCCAGGGTTGGGTGGACTGACTTGGCCTGCAGGTTGCCAGAGATCTGTCTTCCAAGTTATTGTGTCTCAGAGTGTGATCTGAGCACTTTCTGCATCTGAAGCCCAGGGCAGGGCCAGGCAGGGTGGGGCCGGGGGGGGGGGGTACTTGTTAATATGCAAATTCATGGACCTGCCTCCCAGCCAGTGAATCCAGATCCTTGGGGGTGGGGCGAAGAATCCAGTAGGTGACCCCTGTGATGCACATGCTCATTGAAGTTTTCCAGTCTTGCCCTAAGGAGAGAAAAGAAAGCACACTGGAGGGATAAAGCCGTGCTGTCTTTTAGGAGCAAGCCATGATCTGGGGTTAGTCTAAGTATCATTCTGGCAAAGACAACTGCTGTGCTAGCGTGTGGTTTTCTCTGAAGTCAGACTAGAAGCTGGCTTTCTTGCCAGGTGAACTCATGGGCCTCCCTCTGTTCAGGGGCAGGGGTATCTGACCTCTTGGCCTTTGCAGAAGGTCCCTTTCTCCCTGTGATGTATCTGAGGCTATCACCGGCATCCTCAGAAGTTCCAGGCTCCTCTGCAGGCTTATCTCCAGGTCTGCTTACTAGCTGATAACTTGGGCATGGCATGTCTTTTTGATATGATGGGATGGTAACACTGTTCCCTCTTTAATACCTTCTTCCTATTGCTTTGAAGATAGATTGACTTTTTTCTTACCATGAGCAGAGTCTTCCACATTATACTCAAGTAAGTCCATGTTATCTAATCATTAATCTTCATTCATGCATAGTATAACTGAACATAGGACAGTAGTGTCTTAGGCTGGTTCTCTAGAGAAGCAAAACCAGTGAAGTGTGTATGTATACATGGAGAGAGAGAGAGATTTATCTCAAGGAAATGGCTCACATGGTTATAGAGGCCCAAGTCCATGGGTCAGGCATCAGGCTGGAGGCTTCTCCTGACTCATGTAGCTGCAGGGGCTGACAAATCCAAGGCTGGCTACTGGCCCACAACTGTGAAGGCTGACAAATCCAGGATTGCCAGGTAAGACAGCAGGCTGCTGAACCAAGTCCCAAGAGCTGGAGGTCAGATGCTGACAAGCCGAATGCAAGATCCAGAGCAGAGCAAAAGCCCACAAGCCTTGCCTGAAAGTCCACTCACGTTGGATGCAGGTCACATCCCCAAGGAAACTCCCTTTCAACTGATTGGCTGCTCACAGCAGATCCCATCATGGAGGTGGTCACATTACATCAAATCTCATCATAGAGGTGATTACGTCATTATACAACTGCCAAACTACATCATAACCGCCAAGCCACTGAGAATCATGGTCCAGCCAAGCTGACACACAACCTTAACCAGCAATTGAAAAAAATAAGAAGGAAACTCTTGAATAAAGTTTCTTTTAATTTATATTGTAAAGCCACTTCATTTTGGCCTTTGCTAATTTGGATTTTGTGGTGATTTAAACAGAAAATGTGCCCTAAAGTGGGTGAATTGAGAATAGAATTTGTTACACAAATTATAGTGTAAACCAGCAATTCTCAAATAAGAGTTTTTATGAGCTAAACAGAGGTATTTTGATACTAAAAATGTAGTATTTGGGGATTTTCCCAAGTTTTCACTTGACAATATTAGAGTTAAAATTTTTTTTTCCTCCAGTAAAACTTCCTAAAACCTTTAGCCTGTGCTGTTTATCTCTATTAGAATCTTCTATAAGAAATTCTGTCATAACCCCAAATTATAAATTTGTTTTAAATTTGATATCCTTTTTTTTAGATATCAGTGCATATTTTGCTATAATTCCTAGGTGTTCAGCCACCTAAAAAATTTGAGACCTACTGGCATAAATAAGGTTACAAATTTTAAAACATTAAAAACCAAAAACCGAACGCACTGCCGTCGAGTCGATTTTGACTCATAGTGACCCTGTAGGACAGAGTAGCACTGCCCCATAGTGTTTCCAAGGAGTGCCCAGGGGATTTGAACCGCTGACCTTTTGGTTGGCAGGGGTAGCTCTTAACCACTATGCCACCAGGGTTTCCTTTAAAGTGTTAGGTATCTGGAAAGACTTTATTTACATTAAAAATATTGATAAAGTTACCAATTAGAATCCAACCCTTTAAGAGCTCAGCTGTTAAGCAAAAGGTCAGCAGTTCGAATCCACCAGCTTACTGCTTGGAAACCCTTGGGGGCAGTTCCACTCTGTCCTGTGGGGTCACTGTGAATCGGAATTGACTCGACAGCAACAGGTTCTAGACTGTCATCTCCTCTGAAAGGACATTCCGCCTGTGGGGTGTCTTAGTACTTTGTGCATCCTCCATTGTATCAACTGTCAGGCTGTAAAGGTAGGCACTCCTTGCTGCTCAGTTCTCACTACCCGCATATCCTCACTATAAAGGTGTGCAGAAAGGTTTACCCCAGATTCTCCACTCACTCTCCAGACTGACCGCTTATTCATTGCATGCACCCAGGTGTGCACATGTCTGGGTGCGAGGGTGGAGAGTGGGTATGTGTTGTAGCCATTCCGCTGATAAGGTACCAACTCAGGTGTTTAAATGTGTTGTATTGAAAGGTTGCAAGTTTGAGTCTACCCAGATATGCCTCGGAAGAAAGGCCTGGAGATCTGCTTCCAAAAAACCAGCCATTGAAAACCCCGTGGAGCAGTGTTCTCTGACACAGACGGGGTCATCATGACTAGGAGTTCACTCAATGGCAACTGGCTTTTCTATGTGTGACTTGTGGTTGCTTGGATGTGGAGTTGCAGATGAGGGGAAGGATGGGCACTGATGTGGCCACTCGTGGGCAGTGGGGCCTTTGGCATTGGTAGAGTCAGCATTTGCAGTCTGTTATTCAGAATGAGCCTAACATTCTGTAACACACAAGACTATAAATTTATTGAGGCAGAGACTTCAGTGTTTTGTGTCATGACACTCATGTGTGAGAGAAGCCTCTTCGCTGTGAGGAAGGGCAGTGACTCCCCTGTGTCCACATCAGTGCCCTCTGTCTCCTAGCCCTGGCATGTGAACTACCTCCCATGAAAGGGTTACATCAGTAACAAAATCCCTCTGTGCTCTTCCTAAAAATTAATTCTTGAGTATCCATCAGTCCGCACTGCCATAAATAAATGACTGAATAAATAGATAGAGGAGGAGAGACATCTATGCTGAATTTGAGTAATGTATGTAGCTACTTTGCCCTCAAGGAGGCAGAGCATAACTCCCCACCCCGTAAGTGCAGGCTGCACATAGTGACTTTCTTCCAAAGAATGTGTGGAAACAAGGGATGGGGCGGTGGTAACTTTATAATGGAGAAACCTGGCAAACACTACCTCAGCCAGGTGACCGATGTCAACATCCATAGTGATAAGTCATGTTGATATTATGTACCCTGGATATGATGTAATAAGAATGTGACTTTACCCGTGTGTTCTTTCTCCTAAAAACCCGTAACTCCAGCCTAATCATGGGAAAAACGTCAGACAAACTCAAATTGAGGAACATTCCACAGTACACCTGACCAGTGCTCCTCAAAGCTGTTAAAGTTGTTAAAAAGAAGCAAAGCCTGAAAAACTATCATAGCCAAGAGGAGCCGAAGGGTACATGACAACTAAATGTAATGTGGTGTCCTGGATATGACCCTGGAACAGAAAAGGGTATGAGGTAAAAAAAAAAACTAAGGAAATCTGAATAGACTAGGGACTTAGATGATAATGGAGCTCTGGTGGCACAGTGGTTAAGAGCTTGTCTGCTAACCAAAAGGTGGGTGGTTTGAATCCACCAGCAGCTCCTTGGAAACCCTATGGGACAGTTCTGTTCTGTCCCATAGGGACACTATGAGTTGGAAATCGATTCGACATCAACCGGTTTTTTGGTTAGTTGATAATAACATATTAGTATTGGTTCATAATTGTAACAAAATACCGTAGTAATGTTAGATGCTAATATTAAAGGATACTGTGTGTGGAGTATATAGGAACTCTTTGTACTGTCTTTGCAACTTTTCTGTAAATCTGAAATTGTTCTAAAATGAAAAGTTTATTAAAATAATAAAACAAAATAATCCAAGAAGGAAGCTAACTGTTGGTGCTGGGTACGGAAGTGAAGAGGTGTTAGAAACTGATGCTTAGTAGCTAAAAATGCAATGCCATATTTAAGTTTTGGAAACCTAACACTGTCAGAATATATTCCTCATAGAGGTCATTGGTCTCTTTTATTTTGATTTCAGGTAAAGTGTGTATAAAATATTAGGTCTTTATTGTTAATTTGGAAACCCTAGTGACATAGTGGTTAAGAGCTACAGCTGCTAACCAAAAGGTTGGCAGTTCACATCCACTAGGCGCTCCTTGGAAACTGTATGGGGCGGTTCTGCTCTGTCCTATAGGGGTGCTTTGAGTTGAAATCAGCGCAACAGCAATGGTTTTTTTGGTTTCATTGTCAATTTGTTTATTTATGTATAATAAAGGTGAAACATGTTAAAACAAATAATAAGTTATGACAGCTGAACGAACCGAGAGGAGTACCATAATTAATGACTTTGTTAATTGCTATTTCCTTCATTAATTAGCGTTCATCTTTTAGTCTGACGTGTGTAATGTTTGTTTTATACCTACAGTGAAAGAACATACAAAATGGTGACTTTTCTCCTCAGCTGTTGCAGATCTCAATTAGAACAAGATGAAATTCTGCTGGTATTTGAGAGATACCAGTTTTAAGAACATAGAGTTATTAAGATCTTCACTGTACTAAATTTATTTTTTTGAGTATGTAAAAATCCAGGTGAGGGCCTTGTTTCTATAGCCCTGATCCTTCGATTATCAGTTCATACTCATGTGAATCAGACCCAAGGGTTAATTCTAAAGGGAGTATTTCAACCAGAACACCAACCACTGCAGCAGTGGAGTTGATTCTGACTCATAGGGACTCTATAGGACAGAGAAGAACTGCCCCATAGGGTGTCTTAGGCTATAACCTTTAGGAAAGCAGACTGCCACATCCTTCTCCCAAGGAGCGGCTGGTGGGTTTGAAGCTCTGACCTTTTTGGTTATCAGTCGAGCACTTTAACCACTGTGCCACCGGGGCTCCTTGAATATTTAAACAAAGACATTTAAATGGGCTGTTTATGTGATATATTTGAGGAGCCCTGGTGGCGCAGTGGTTAAGTGCTTGTCTGCTAACCAAAGAATTGGCCGTTGGAACCCACCAGCGGCCCCTCGGGAGAAAAGACCTGGCGAACTGCTTCCGTAAAGATTACCAGAACCCACAGCCTAGGAAATCTTTTGGGGCAGTTCAACTCTGTCCTATAGAGTCATTATGAGTCAGAATTGACTAGACGGCACACAGCAACAACAATGTGGTATACTTACTGAGAAGAGTATTTTGTTTTTTGAGTAGATGCTTATTTATTTAAAACTGTGTTAAGTGAACCATAACAATCAGGAAAGGGTTTTTTTTTTTTTTTTCTTTCTTTCTTACTGCTAATTAAAATGGTGGGTTTTTTGAATACTCTCTTCAGTTTAAGCCACTCGAAGGGACAAATTTATGTGAATACCAAGGATAGTTTAAGGCTCCAGTATTAGGCTACAGGTAAAATATCACTTGCCTGCATTTCCTTGTTAGAAGTTCATCCTCCGGTATTCCTATACTGACCTCTGGAAACATAGACCTGAATTATTTTGTGCAGAGACTACATCAGGTAATCTCACTGAAGGAATATAGTTCATCAGATAACTTTGGGTTCTAATGAGAAATTAAAATTATAAAATAAAAGCTTATCAGTAGTCAACATTTATGTTAAATATATTACGTATAATTTTTCATTTTAAATATTAATAATAGTCTGTACCCTTTTCTTGCTTACAGAGCCCCAGTTTTGTTCAAGTATCGGGGTAGGTGGGTTTAACCTCAGGGCTAGGGTCACCTGGTGCAGGACCCAGTTCTGAGGTGTGAGAACATGTCCAAGTCAGCTGGGGGCTTCTGGGAAAGCCTTGCCTTCTGATAGGAGACAGGCAAGTGAGAAGAGGGAGCTGTGCCACCCCTTCTCTTCCCTTCTGCTTGGACACTGGTGGGTGCCTGATGCTCCAGCTTTTGAGGCTTTTGACTGCTAGTACCAGGTGCCACAGAGTCAACTCTGACTCATGGTGGCCCCGTGTGTGCCAGAATGGAACTGTGCTCCACAGAGTTTTCAATAGCTAATTTTTTGAAAGTACATCACCAGACTTTTCTTCCAAGGCACCTCTGGGTAGACTCAAACCATGAACCTTTCTGTTAGCAGCCAAGTGCAACTGTTTGCACCATGCAGGGATTCCAAGATTTTGACTAGGAAGTGACAAAATGCAACAAGCTGAGAATGATTAAAACAATACCCAGTAGAACCCTAGTTTTTGACCATACCATTGAGAAGCTGGGAGCTTTGGTGGCGCAGCGGTTAAGTGCTGTGGCTACTAATCAAAATGTTGGCAGTTCGAATCTACCAGCTGCTCTTTGGAAACCCTCTGGGGCAGTTCTACTCTGTCCTATAGGGTCGTTATGAGTCAAAATCAACTCTATGGCAACAGATTTGGTTTTTGATTGAGCAGCCAAACCCAGGCCAGCAACTGCTGCCTGCAGACTTCTTGTTTGTTTAAGCCACTATCAGTCAGCGCTCTTCTACTTACAGCCAAAGGCTTCCCTAACCGTTGCACATATGTTACCCCACTTTTACACATGAGAAAAGCAAGACTTACGGAAGTGAAGTAACTTTCATAGGGTCACATGATGTAAGTGGCAGAGCTAGGACTTGAACATAGCTCTTACCATAGTCGTTTGTGCTTAACCACTAATAAACCAACCCAAACCCATTGCCTTTTGGTTAGCAGCTGAACGCTTAAGCACTGTGCCACCAGGGCTCCTAACCACTAATGCCTTCTCTCAAAGATATATATGGGTTTGAACCTTTCCTCAAAGATATGTATGTATGTTGTAGTTGTTGTTTGCTGTTGAGACAATTCCGACTCACAGTGATCCTATAGGCAGAGTAGAACTGCTCTGTAGGGCTTCCAAGTCTATAATCTTTACAGGAGCAGATCACTAAGCCTTTTCTCCCGAAGAGCCACTGGTGGGTTAGAACTGCTGAACTTTCAGTTAGCAGCCAAGTGCTTAACTGTTGCACCACCAGGGCTCCTAAAGCTATGTATACTTGGAACGAAATGGTAATAAATGTTTCTAAAGTGCTGGTGTTAGCCTCTGGAAAATTTCTTCTGGAATCTATGTCCTGTTCAGGGCTGTCTTCATTTTATCCACATAATTGATATTCTGAATGCACACTCATATGATGATCCAAGAGAAGCAAAAGCTGCAAATGTTGCAGCCAAGCCAAGGGTTGGCAGGCTGTCCCTGAGTTTGACCGTTTGGTGAGCCCTGATTTGGTAACCCTAGGATTACAGAGCTCACAGCAGCCAGCTCACAGCTGCTTCGGCTCCCTAAACACATACATTTGTGATTTGGGGAATTGAGGATTTAAGAAATATCGGGAGGAAGTTTTATTTCCAGCATTCATTTTCCACCTTGCCCTGTGAGCACGGGGGTTGCAGCATTTGGTCCAAGCATGATTCTAATCTAGGTGTTACCATTGTTCAGAGAAAACACCAACCAGAGCTAACATGTATTAAAGAAGTGAAGAAGTAGACGGGGTTCCATCAAAATCTCTATCATGATTACAAAAGTCAACCCCAGACAGTGATTCCCAAATGGTTGAATTTGAGGAACCAGTTTCTTGTCACAATGGTTTGCAGTTACCTCCTGCACCCATAGCAACTGCATATATGGCATCATTGAGTAGGAAAAATATGTAAGTCCTATGAGTGTACTCACTTTAAATATAATTGGCATTTTATTTACTGAAGCCCCATTTCTGTAGAGCTGCAAATGATAGAAGGGCATGTACAGAATGTCCTTGATGTTAAGGGAACATTGCTTAGCTGCTACTACATCATAGGCTCACATTGACTATAAAGCATATCTCCATTTCAGAAATACTAAAATGGAGTAGAAGAAATACATCTTAAAATCAGAGAAATGAAGACATGTGAAACAATTTTTTTTTTCAGTCCACAGAAAATATTTATGCATATGGCAGTGCATTCTTGTAAACTCTGCAGCCCATGTGCAGCAACCACTGGTTTTATACTATTAGGATGGGAGTTCCACTTTGCCCGTAGAGGGCAAATGCATTTTACTGATAAAATTGCCCTACTTTGCCCTCCTTTTTTGCTTGGGTCTTCTTCAGCCCATTCTTGCCTCAGAAGGGATACACACAAAACACTAATGACCCCGGTCAACCTGGGAATTACAGGTGCTACCTGTCTGTTTGTGGGTTTGTCTGTCTGTAGGTTTCCCACTCTCTTCCTCTCTTTTTGAGAGCACTATCTCTGAAGAACCCATTGCCATTAAGTTGATTCTGACTCATAGTGACCCTATAGGACAGGGTAGAACTTCCCGGTACAGTTCTCAAGGAGTGGCTGGTGGATTCGAACTGCCAACCTTTTGTTCAGCAGACAAGTTCTTAACCGCTGTGCCACTAGGGCTTTTTCATGAGTACTCCTCTCCCTCGTGATACTGTATTGTCAACTAGTGTGTAAATCAAAGATTTCACAGTTGTTCATAAGGCCCTCAGATACGAGGTGTGGTGTTAAGTTCCTGATTGTTGAGGAAGAATCCAAGGGCAGTTGCAGAGGTTAAAAGACTTTCTTCCGATAACCAAGCAAGGTAAATAATTAAATCTTAAGTAAGAAACACAGGTTTAGGTAGAAGTAGAAGATGAACCTAACCTTTGTTATTAATCTTAAGGATTTATTCCTACTTCCTCCTTCACTTTTTAATCCCTATAAGGAAGCAGTATACCTGTGTGCACACACTTTTACTCGACTTTGATGTAAACAAAGATAAAGTATAATTGCACACACAGTTTGCCTTTTGTTGAAAAATTAATCTAATACAAAAAGAATGTGTTTTAGAGTCTCTAGAGCAAGTAAAACTGGGTGTTTAGAGCAAATAAAAAAGTTCAGAATCTCTTGCCACTTTCAGGCTATGAATCAAAACAGCTTTAACATTTTATTTTTCAAATCTCAATATTATTGGTAAATAGAAGCACACTTCTTGTGAAATGTTTAATTGCTTTTTAAAATTTAATGATCTCCTTTGGCCCAGGCTTTGTTTTTCTTCTATTTGAAAGACTTCATGAGGTATTTTAGGATTCTGTTTCTTATTTCTTAGCAGCAAAGATTTTCTTTTTGTGGAAATTTATTAAACAGATTAAAAGTGGTATTTTTTCAAGCATAAGTTTATTATTAATTTCAATTTATATTTCTTATAAAATAAATGAGAACAATGTGATGCGTTTAAGTACGTATATTGGTTTCTTACCACAGTGTTATTGCTGGGTGCCTTGAGTCCATTCAGACTCATACGGACCCTGTGTGACAGAGTAGAACTGCCCCATAGGGTTTTCTAGGCTGTAATCTTTCCGGGAGCAGATGGCCAGGCCTTTCTCCCATGGAGTGGTTGGGTGGGTTCTAACCACTGGCATTTCGGTTTGCAACTGAGCACTTGACCATTGCATCACCAGGGCAGCTTTTACTTACTACAGTTTAAGAGATTAAATATATTTGTACGTGGATCCTGATTTTGCAGAATCCCTGATGCACCTTGGAAAGCACTTTGAGAAGCACTGTTCCTGAGCAGTGGTTTTTGAACTTGTGCAAAATTCTTGCCTTCCATGCAGGAGACCCAGGTTCAGTTCCCAGCCCATGAACCTCATGCGTAGCCACCACTTGTCTGTCAGTGCTATGATGCTGAACAGGTTTCAGTGGAGCTTCCAAACTAAGACTAAGAAGAAAGGCCTGACAATCTACTTCCAAAAATCGGCCACCGAAAGCCTTATGGATTACAATGATTTGATCCTGTTGTGCTTGGGGTCCCCATGAATTGGGGACCTGACTGGATGGCAGCAAACAACAAAAACAGAACCCTCTAGGTACGGGTCTGTGGTATAAACTGTATTCGACCATTTTCTGAAGGCAGGTGGTACATTTGGAAACACAAAATAATATGATAAAAATTGCTTTGGACTTGCGTTAGTAGACCTGGGGATTCACAGCTCAAACTAAAATAGTGGAGGTCCTGAGAAGTGTCACCTTCAAGAAAAGGACCTTTGTTTAACTCAGTGTTTCCTGATGTATTTGTACAACTCTTCTCACCAACCCTAACAACTGCTGATGCCCTATGACCGCAATTTGGGAAACAACATTTTGAGTATTTAAAGACTTACTCTTATTTGGCTTCTTTAAATGTATCTTGAAAGCTCTGTAAACGCACTGTTGCATTTGGTTAACTTAGTTAACTCTTCCTACAGATTGTAAACCAAAGGAATGTTAATAAATTTAGTAGTTAACCACCAAATGTTTCACTCATTGAAGTTTTTGTAAATCATTTATATAAGATTTAAGAAATGCTAGACCCAGATCTGTTGGTTCTAAGAGCAGCAAGGATGCAGGGAGTAGGGAAGTCCCAGGTGGCACACACGGTTAACGCGCTCTGCTGCTGAACAAAAGATGGGAGGTTCAGGTCCACCCAGAGATGCCTTGGTAGCAGGACCTGGTGATCTACTTCTGAAAAATCAACGATTGAAAACCCTATGGAGCACAGTTCTACCGACGTACATGGGGTTGCCATGAGTCGAAATCGACTTAATGGAAACTGGTTTTTTTTTTTTTTTTTTTTTTTTTAATGGCGTGGAAGTAGATGATGGTGTCTCTGATCACGGAACCATTTCTAAAATTCAAGATTAGCAGATATTTTCCATTTTTCTAGACCTCTATTTCTCATTAAAGGGGCGATGTCAGTACAGTGCTGGAGAAAACCTCAAACCACTCCTCAAAGGAATGTGTAAAGAGAATCTTGCTGAGGCCAAAGTAACAAAGATGTTAGGAGTCCTGGTGGCGCAGTGGTTAAGTGCTCGGCAGCTAACCAGAAGGTTGGCAGTCAATCCCACCAGCAGCTCCATGAGAGAAAAGACTGGTGATCTACTCCCGTAAAGCTTATGGCCTAGGAAACCTTAGGGGGCAATTCTGCTCTGTCGTATAGGGTCTCTACTCGATGGTACCCAACAACATCATCTAGGTGGGTTAATTTGCCTGAGAGGACACTGGAAAGTCGGGAGCTTTGGGTCTGGGAGGAGGAACTCCCTGGGGAAATGGGCTTTGGGTATTTAGGAGGCAAACTTGAAAACCTGGGCTCTGGTAGATAACCACCAAATGATTCAGATAGGAAGCCTGTTGGTGAAACATCGAGCTTTGAGGTGGAGATCCCAGAAAGGAGAGACAAAGTGATCAGTATGGTTTGAGAAGCTGTACGTGGAGCCAGGGGGAGAGTTTTAAAAGCATGAGCAGCTAGCTCCAGGCTCCAGACCCCAGGAGCTTGGAGCCCAGGCAGGAAAGTGTAGGCAGAGTTCTCACGGGAGCTGAGTATGGGATTCCGTGACTCTACGGAGAAAAGTTGTCAACTACCAAGCAGAGATGTAACTGGTGAATTGTACTACTTATCTCATGGGGTGTTTTGATGATAAAATGAAAAATGTGTGGTGTGTGTAGCAGGCATTTGTGTCAGCACTGTGGTAAGCGCTGTGTTGGGGATGTCTGGGGTTAGGTCCGTTTGCTTGGAACATCCCTTAATAGAAGAGTCTGTTCGTGTTTTGTTACTACAAATTCTGTAAGATTACAAACTTCCATCCTACCCATATCCAGATAGGTTATCTGAAATACTTTGCTCTCGGCCTACTCATTCCCCAGATCAACTTTGGAAAAACGTTTGTGAAGAGGCTCCGGAGGAGAGAAAAAATGCAGTCACGTTGCTGATGGTAACTGCACAGAACAGTTGGATTCTTCAGGACCCACTGCACGTCAGTGCAACGAATTTCTGTACCTTGATTTGTACCAGAAATGTTACATGTATGAATCAGTTGATGACATTAACTACTCCAAATAAGTTCTGCCTAGAGGCCTTGGGTGGTATAAATAGTTAACACTTAAAGCTCAGCTGATAACCGATAGGTTGGAGGTTCAAGTCCTGCTTTCTCTGTCTACTTCCTAGAAATTAGCCATTGAAAACACTGTGGAGCACAGTTTTACCGTGACACACGTGGGGTTGTCAGGAGTCAAATCAACTCGGTGGCAACTGGTTTAAGTTCTGTGTATCATGTAAAGATTTTATATTTGTATCATTACTTCCATGTGATAAGAATGGACAACCCTTTATATATTACACAAAAGAAAGCTTGACTCAACCAGCCCAACATCAGCACCTGTAGTCCTGTGGAAGAATGCACATCCTTCTCTACTGCAGCCTAGCAAAGGTCAAGAAGTATAAAAACGCACTGGCTTAAGAGAATAAAAGTGAATGATTGGATATTACTGAAACTGAGAAAATCCCGAATAAACAAAATATTCTGTATCATGCCCTAGAAAGGAAAATCCTGGATTCATGCTTGGTTATATCTCTAAAAAGTTAAACTAAAAATACAAGTGCTTCAAAACGCAAGTACTGGTTCTTAGGTAGGCTAGATAATAATACTTGAGCTCTTGAAACTTTATTTTTAAAAATATAAAATCGATCTTATAATCAGCATATATTTGACTTTTGAGTGTGTAGTTTTCCAAGTATTAACAAAAGCCTTGTGCCTTTTGGTAGTAAAGAAAGGCTGCTGGAACCAAGGGCATGATGAAAGAGTGTGTTTCTAGAGGTAATTTCTTTTTTTTAGTGCTTTAAGTGAAAGATTGCAATTCAAGTCAGTTTCTCATACAAAAACTTACATACACTTTGTTATGTGACCCTAGTTTCTCCCTCTACAATGTGACAGCACACTCCTTCTCTTCACCCTGTATTTCCTGTGTCCATTCAACCAGCTCCTGTCCCCCTCTGCCTTCTTATCTCACCTCCAGACAGGAGCTGCCCACATAGTCTCATGTGTCTACTTGAGCTAAGAAGCACACTCCTCACCATTTTATGTCGTTATAGTCCAGTCTAATCTTTGTCTGAAGAGTTGGCTTCGAGAATGGTTTTAGTTTTGGGCTAACAGACAGTCCGGAGGTCATGACCTCTGGGGTCCTCCCAGCCTTAGTCAGACCATTAAGTCTGGTCTTACTACTAGAATTTGAGGCCTGCATCCCACTTTTCTCCTGCTCCATCAGGGATTCTCTGTTGTGTTGTCCCCTGTCAGGGCAGTCATTGGTGGTAGCCGGGCACCATCTAGTTCTTCTGGTCTCAGGCTGATGGAGTCTCTGGTTTATGTGGCCCTTTCTGTCTCACGGGCTTATATTTTCCTTGTGTCTTTGGTATTCTTCATTCTCTTTTGCTCCAGGTGGGTTGAGACCAGTTGATGCATTTAGATGGCCGTTTGCTAGCTTTTAAGACCCCAGACACCACTCACCAAAGTGGGATGCAGAATGTTTTCTTGATACACTTTGCTATGCCAGTTGACCTAGATCTCCCCTGAACCCATGGTCTCCAGACCCCGTCCCTGCTACTCTGTCCCTGGAAGTGCTTAATTGTATTCAGGAAACTTCTTAGCTTTTGGATTAGTCCAGTTGTGCTGACTTTCCCAGTATTGAGTGTTGCCCTTTCCCTTCACCTAAAATAATTCTCGTCTGCTATTTTTTTTTTATCTAAATTAGTGAGTACCCCTCTTCCTCCCTCCCTCCCCACCCTCGTAACCATCGAAGAATGTTTTCTTCTGTCTTTAAACCTTTTCTTCAGTTCTTATAATAGTGGTCTCATACAATATTTGTCCTTTTGTGACTGACTAATTTCACTCAGCGTAATGCCTTCCAGATTCCTCCATGTGATGAAATGTTTCACGGATTCATTGTTGTTCTTTATGGTTTTGTAGTATTCCATTGTGTGAATACACCATAATTTGTTTATCCATTCATCCGCTGGAGGGCAACTTGGCTGTTTCCATTTTTTGCTATTGTAAACAGTGCTGCAGTGAACATGGGTGTGCATATATCTATTTGTGTGAAGGCTCTTATTTCTCTAGGATATATTCTAAGGAGTGGGATTGTGGGATCATATGCTAGTTCTATTTCTAGCTTTCTAAGGAAGCACCAAATTGATTTCCAAAGTGGTTGTACCATTTTACATTCCCACCAGCAGTGTATAAGCATACCAGTCTCTCCACAACCTCTCCAGCGTTTATTATTTTGTGTTTTTTGGATTAATGCCAGCCTTGTGGGGGTGAGATGGTGTCTCATTGTAGTTTTGATTTGCATTTCTCTAATGGCTAATGATCGTGAGCATTTTCTCATGTATCTGTAAGCTGCCTGAATGTCTTCTTTGGTGAAGTGCCTGTTCTTGTGCTTTGCCCATTTTTTAATTGGGCTATTTCTCTTTTTATTGGTGAGGTTTTGCAGTATCTTATAGATTTTAGAGATTAGACGCTGATCGGATTTGTCATAGCCAGAAATTTTTTCCCAGTCTGTAGGTTCTCTTTTTACTCTTTTGTTGAAGTTTTTGGATGAGCATAAGTGTTTGATTTTTAGGAGCTTCTAGTTATCTGGTTTTTCTTCTGGTGTTTGTGCATTGTTGGTAATGCTTCGTATACTGTTCATGCCATGTGTTAGGGCTCCTAGCGTTGTCCCTATTTTTTCTTTCATGATCTTTATCAAACTAGATTTTATATTTAGGTCTTTGACCCATTTTGAGTTAGTTTTTGTGCATGGCATGAGGTATGGGCCTTGTTTCATTTTTTTGCAGATGAATATCCAGTTATGCCAGCACCATTTGTTAAAGAGACTGTCTTTTCCCCATTTAACAGACTTCGGACCATTGTCACACATCAGCTGCTCCTAGGTGGATGAATTTATATCTGGATTCTCAATTCTGTTCCATTGGTCTATGTATCTGTTGTTGTACCAGTACCAGACTATTTTGACTGCTGTGGTGGTATAATAGGTTCTAAAATCAGGTACTGTGAGGTCTCCCACCTTGTTCTTCTTTTTCAGTAATGCTTTCTTATCCAGGACTTCTTCCCTTTCCACATGAAGTTGGTGATTTGTTTCTCTATCTCATTAAAAAATGCCACTGGATTTTGGATTGGAATTGCATTGTATCTGTAGATTGCTTTGGGTAGAATAGACATTTTCACAATGTTGAGTCTTCCTATCCATGAGGAAGGCATGTTTTTCCACTTATGTAGGTCTCTTGGTTTCTTGCAGTAGTGTCTTGTAATTTTCTTTGTATAGGTCTTTTATGTCTCTAGTTAGATTTATTCCTAAGTATTTTATCTTCTTGGGGGCTTGATTTATGTGTATTTATCTTGTATCCTCATTCTTTGCTGAAATCTTTTATTTGTTCCAGTAATTTTCTTGTGGATTCTTTAGGGTTTTCTGGTGTATAAGATCATATCTGCAAATAGAGATACTTTTATTTCTTCATTACCAATTTGGATGCCCTTTATTTCTTTTTCTAGCCTAATTGCTCTGGCTAGAACCTCCAACTCAGTATTGAATAAGAATGGTGATAAAGGGCATCCTCATCTGGTTCCTTTTCTCAAGGGAAATGCTTTCAGACTCGCTCCAGTTAGGATGATGTTGGCTGTTGGTTTTGTATAAATGCTCTTTATTATGTTGAGAAATTTTCTTCCTATTCCTATTTTCCTGGGAATTTTTATCATGAATGGGTGTTGGACTTTGTCAAATGCCTTTTCTGCATCAATTGATAAGATCACGTGGTTCTTGTCTTTTATTTGTGTGATGGATTACATTGATAGTTTTTCTAATGTTGAACCATCCCTACATACCTGATATGAATCCCACTTGGTCATGGTGAATTATTTTTTTGATATGTTGTTGAATTCTATTGGCTAGAATTTTGTAGAGGATTTTTGTGTCTAAATTCAGGAGGAATACCGGTCTGTAATTTTCTCTTTTTTGTGGTGTTTTTACCTGGTTTTGGTATCAGGGTTATGCTGACTTCGTAGAATTAGCTTGGGAGAATTCCGTCCTTTTCTGTGCTCTAAAATACATTTAGTAGTAGTGGTGTTAACTCTTCTTCTAGAGGCAGTTTTTAATATCCGGACATTGTTCCAGATTTAGATTGTCTGCCAGTTGCTGTTGAGTTGATTCTGACTCCTGGTGACCCCATGTATGTCAGAATAGAATTTTGCTCTGATTTTTCAGAAGTAAATCACTAGGCTTTTCTTCTGAGGAGCATCTAGGTGGATTCAAACTTCCAACCTTTTGGTTAGCAGCCAAGTGCGTTAACAGTTTGCATCACCCATAGACTTAGATTGTGAGGACTACCTTGTCTTTAATCTTTGCTCTGATATGCCATCTGAGGAACATTTCTTTGGTGTCAAGTGCAGCCCTGGTATACTTACTTTCATAGGCAGGAGAAACTTCCAGAACTGTTGCAAGAGACAAGGTGATGTGGTAGTAAGTCATTGGAATATGAGTTAGAAGACTTGTGTCTTCTAACTTCTGGCTTCTCCACTTTTTTTAGTTCTGTAAACTTGAGGAAGGCACTCAACTTTGCCAGAGCTCAGTGTCTTCTCTTATAATGTAGGCTTGGTAAGGCCCCCCACTTCATGGGGTTATTGTTACGTTCCAGTGAGATCATTCATGTGCGAGCACGTGGCAGAGGCTACAGACTGCCAAGGTTCTTAATGAGTGTTTTTCAGGCAGCAGTGAGGGAGGTTAATAAAGGACTGCCTGTGGGTGGCATTTATATTTGTGCCAGAAGGAATTAGTTGGAAAGCTTTTGACTGGTTGTACTGCCCTTGTTTTATTATTAGGCTGATCTTATTAATAATGACTGAAAGAAGTATTGTGATCATCTGTGGAATCTGAGTATCTGTCAGCTCTCTCCCCTTGATATTATATAGAAGGTTTTCTGGTTTTCCTCTTTCAATTCCTGTTGTCTTTTTGTAGGCTGCCCAAAAATGATTTTATTTACTTTTAAAATTATTAGCTAATTGTGATTGTGACAGTATAGTAAAATAATTCAATCCAGGTTAGACTGAAGCTTATCATTTATACCATCTTTGAGGGGGAAAATACTGAGTAAGCACATTAAACTTGTGGAAGGTATTCAGCGAGTTGCAGTGCCATTCTGTGCAGTTAAGAAAGTGCTTATCTTAAATGCATCCTGGGACGGGACTCTTGAGGTTACAAGTAATAAGAAGCACAACTCAAAACAGGCAGAAACGATGAATGGAGTATTGGCTTATGGAACTAAAAAGCCAAAAGGCATAGAAGTGGCTTGAGACAAATCTTGACATGGCTCAGCAATGCCACTAAGAGTCTTGGTTTCTTTTTTTGCCTACTCTTCTGGTCTCAGCGTTACCCTAAAGCTGGTTCCTCTTGTGATCCAAAGTAGCTACCTAAATAACCTCAGAAGAAAGATCTGGAAATCTACTCCCTAAACAGCCTATAAGGTAAGTGACCTAGAGAGGACAGGCAGCTTACTCAAGACTGTACCGCTCACTGATAGGAGGCAGAGCTGAGGCTTGAACTCAGGTGGTCTGGCTCCAGAGTCCCTGTGTGGTGCAGGTGGTTAAGGTGCTAGGCTACTAACCAAAGGGTTGGAGGTCGAATTCACCCAGAAGCACCTTGGAAGAAAGGCCTGGTGATCTACTTCTGAAAAAAAATAGCCATTGGAAACCCTGTGGAGCACAGTTCTACTCTGACACGCATGGGTTTGCCGTGAGTCAGAATCAACTCCACTGCGCTGGTTAGTCTGGCTCCAGAGCGTTTGACCACCATGCTACACTTCTGTGTGATTTGATCTGGGTTATTATTATTTTTACGGAATTGCTTGATCCTTAACTTAGAGCTTACGTTGATTTTTGATCAATACTTGAGGAAAGAGAGAGATGGTTAATCATTTCGTGTACATTTGTTGCTGCACTTTTAACCAACCATGTGTGACTGTGTCTTCCTGACCAAAAAATAAAGAATAGTAGGAAGACTTTGCTCCCACCCAAGACAGCCATTTGAGACCTAGGTTTAATTATTTACTGAGCCTACGTCAGCCAAAGAGCCATGAATGGAATGGCGGCTTGCACAGGAGACAGAGAGAACACAAGTAAGTCCTCAGTTGACTGTTATGAGTTATTAACAGAACATAAAATAGAAGAATCTAAACTTTCTCAACAGATAAATTAGAGGGTAATTAGCTGCAATGGAAAATGATTCTTCTACTGAGCAGTCCATCATAGATTTCCTAATACTGAATGTCCTTAGGGTATTTACAATGTGATTTGATATCCATATGTTTAATCTGTGCTATATTGAAGTCAGAAATGTCATAATAATTGTTTAAAAATTAATGTGAAAAAATAGAACACTGGGATTGTCAGATCAATTTCTCTTTACTTGTTGTGACTCGCCTTCATCAGGGTCAGAGTAGAAGAACACTGACCTACAGCATTGAGACTCAGCATTTGTGCTCCTCACTCGCCTCCTGGCCTCATTGGACATGGGAGCTAAGGACTGTCAGGGTGAAGATGAGAATATAATGTGGAAATAAGAAAAAGAAATAGGATATACATCCAGGAGTTTAGCTGGTCTCAAAACCTAATTCTACCTGATGGTTCCCACAGAGCAGAGAAAGCTTTTGTGAAACCCTGCATTCTGGCACAGTGTGAAAACTCCTGATGTAGACTAAAGGTGCTGGGGGTAGGGGTGCGTGGCTAACAGTTTTGGGGTCAGCGTGGGCTGGAAAAGGGGAAAGATAAGCTGGAGCTGAGCCAGGACTTGAAGGATGGTGAGCAGAGTGCTGGAGCCAAGGCACAACCATGCTGGGGACAGTCAGGTAACCTGTTGAGAGGGACACGGAAGGTGGAGACTGTCCTGAGAGAGGTGGGGAACGAAGCTGGGACAGAGCATGTGCTGGGGCTGAGAGCCAAAGAAAGCAGTTCACACTCGATGCAGAAGGCCAGCTAACGCTCACGGGGTCTGGAGCAGAAAAGTGATCTGGTGGCATTTTCTGAAAGAAATAAGACGCAGACAATTTATACAAAAAGCAAACAATCATTCATAATATACCTGCTGGTCGATTCGGGTGTCATAAACATTTCTAGCTTCAGATTCACTGCTATGCCTGTGTGGAACCCGGGGTGGGTGCCCCTGGCTGACCACATGCACAGCCAGTAGGCTTCTCTGATCCACCCTGCAGTACTGGCCTGGGAGCTGAGGGCTCTGTTTACTGAGCCGATTTATTCTCAGACTATGATTGCCCTTTGAACTTGTTTGTTATTGTTTGTTGCTAGTTACCATCAAGTGGGCTCCAGTTCATTTCGACCTTATGTATAGCAAAAGGAAACGTTGCCTGGTCCTGTGCTGTCCTCATGATCATTGATATGTGTGAGTCTACTGTTGCAGCCATTGTTTAGTGCCTTCCAACCCAGGGGGGTCATCTTTCAGCACTGTGTCAGCCAGCATTCTGTTGTGATCCATAGGGTTTTCACTGGCTAATTTTGGGGACTTCCTAGTCTGGAAGTTCCGCTGAAATCTGTTCATCCTGCTGTATTTGAAATACCAGTAGCATAGTTTCCAGTGTCACAGCAGCATGCAGACCACCACAGTGTGACAAACTGACAGACAAGTATTTATGTGTATTAGTTAGACTATAAGCATGGCTGCTTAACAGAGAGTCCCCAAATAGCAGTTATTTACACAAGAGAGGATTTTCTTGGTTGTTGGTAATCCAGGACTGGTGTGGCAGCAGGAGCCACAGGGTTGTCCAGGGACTCGGGGCTGCTCCACCTTGATGCCTCACCATCTCCTCGGGTTCTAAGGTCACTCACCACCAGGTGTCAGAAAAGGAGTGGAGAGCACACCTCATCATTTAGTTTTAACCGGCTTATTCCTATTATTTATCATTAGACAGGTGTCTTACGTGATAATACCTCTAACTTCTTTAACATCTTGTCACATTTCTTTTCCTCCTTGTCCTGGATCCTCAGATGCTGGGTATAGTGCTGGCTGAGAGGACTCAGTGCAGATGTTCTTAGCACTAGTTGGTCTTGCCTGTGATTTGTTATTAAATCAGCAATTATTGTGGTTCCTACCATGACCGTGAGAATATTGATGGGTTGGTTTGTTCTTTTTTGTGGACTTCTTTTCTCCCCTTGCATCTAAAGCTTTAACAGACACTGGTGGTTTAGTAGATTTTAAGATTGTCAATGGGAAACCTCTTAAACATTCCTTGGGTAGATTTTATAATGCAAGCAAAACCACAGTTGAAAACAAACAGTAAATCTCAGCTGGGCGTGTATGACCAGTGGCTAGTGCATGAGGTGAGAAGGCTGACTGGGGCTGATGCCACCAGAAGTGATATCGTGCAGAAATTGCTGATTTCCAGCAGAACATGTTATGCACTGGGAATAAAATATGTTTGGTTGCACTATATAAAGAAAGTTTTCTCTAAAAAAGAAATTGATGGTCCTTCTATGGAGTGTAGCTCTACTCTGAAACATCCGGGGTCACCATGAGTCAGAATTGACTCAGCAACTGGTTTGGGTTTTTTTTTTTTTTTTTCTTTTGTCATAAAGAGTTTGTCATTTGAAAATGGTAGAAGGACCTGCATTGCACTGCAGAGATAGGTGGTCTACCATCCATGCCTCTGCTTTGGGTGCTCTTTGCTCCTCTGAGGAAAAGAATGGAAAATAGGACATTGAGTCTCAGTTGGTGAGTTGCTGTCTTAGTCATCTAGTGCTGCTATAACAGAAATACCACAAGTGGATGGCTTTAACACAGTCCAGTAGGCTAGATGTCCGAATTCAGGGTGTCAGCTCCAGGGGAAGGCTTTCTCTCTGTGTTGGCTCTAGAGGAAGGTCCTTGTCATCAGTCTTCCCTTGATCTGGGAGCATCTCAGTGCAGGAACCTCAGGTCCAAAGGACGTGCTCTGCTCCCAGCACTGCTTTCTTGGTGGTATGAGGTCCCTGTGTTTCTCTGCTCACTTCTCTCTTTTATATCTCAAAAAAGATTGGCTTAAGACACTACCTAGTCTTGTAGACCTCATCAGTATAACTGCCACTAATCCATCTTATTACATCCTAGTGATAGGATTTACAACCTTTAGGGAAATCACATCAGAAGATAAAATGGTAAACAATCATACAGTCATACAAGGGAATCATGACCTAGCCAAGTTGACAGATATTTTTTGGGGACACAGTTCAATCCATGATAGTTGCTTAGGTGTTAAATTCCCTGTTAATCCAAATCACACATTAAAAAAAAAAAAAGAACCCATTGTCATCAGGTTGATTCAAATTAATTTCCATCTCAAATCTTATGTTTTTGGACAGGAGTTAAGACTCTTGATTTATCTTACTGTCATTCATTTTGTTTGCCATCTAGCTATGACTTTCACAAATTATAGCTAAAAATTATATGATAGCACTTCTGCAAAGTTGATTAACTACCATTCTTTCCATTTTGAAGTGGTTTCTGCTGTATGTGGACATTTTTCCCTGTTATATTTTTAGTAGTACTGAAAGTAGAAACTTTTCCTGGCAACTAGATGGCTATTACTTTTAAACTGTTTGCACTGTGATTAAGGTTTTTTTCCCACTGTTGTTGAAACTAGACTAGTACTGTATCATATCAGACTGTATGTACCATGTTCCCTTCTCCCAGTTATATTACTTCCCACTTACTTGTAAAATCATAACACAAAGGGTAGAAGATATGGTCCTGTTCACAAGACAGTTCTCATTATGAGGGTAGATGCACCAGGTTATTTTAACTTGACACCATTAAGCTTCTACTTCCTATAATTAGCTCTCCTTTTTCTGTGTGGCCCATCAAGCAAATTTCTGATTCTATGTTGGCTTCTTTGGTGGGTCTGTTTTAGGGAGAGAATGTACTGGTTATCTGATGAGAGTATTACCATCTTAACAAGAGGTGTATTTTTTATTGCTATCTAATACTTTGGCATTTTGGTTGCATATGTTGTCTCTGTTGACCTGGTAAAGTTGAGTCAGTCTCCCTCAAGGTGAACACCAGACCCAGGTGCTGAGATGAATTTGCCAGAATGACCCCACTCTAGGAGACTTCTTGATAGACAGCTTACCTGCTATTTCTAGAAGAGAACTGCCATCCTTTTTGTTTTTTGGTTGAAACATTAGTAGTTACTGTTAAACACTTTTAGTAATGGTACTATTATAATTGAATTGTGTCTCCAAAAAATATATGTTGTAAATCCTAACCTCTGTACTTGTGGGGGAATCCCTGGTAGTGTAGTGGTTAAGTACTATAGCTGCTAACCAGAGGTCAGCAGTTCAAATCCACCAGACACTCCTTGGAAACTCTATGGGGCAGTTCTACTCTGTCTTATAGGGTTGGAATTGACTCGACAGCAGTGGGCTTTTTTTTTATATATATACTTGTGGATGGAGCTCTGGTGGTGCAGTGGTTGAGAGCTGTGGCTGCTTACCAAAGGGTCAGCAGTTCGAATCCACCAGCTGCTCCTTGGAAACCCTATGGGGCAGTTCTACTCTGTCCTCTAGGGTCGCCATGAGTCGGAATTGACCCTACGGCACCGGGTTTGGGTTTTATACTTGTGGAAATGACCCCATTTGGGAATAGGGTTTTCTTTGTTATGTTAATGATGCCATAGCTTTAAGGGTATGTCTTAAGCCAATCATTTTTAGATATAAAAGAAGCAAATTAGACACAGAAGCAAGGAAGCAGCACTGGGGAAGGATGGATGCCACATGGAGATCACCAAAGAAGAGAAACTGAAAGAGGCAAGAATTTTCCCCCAGAACAGACAGCCTTCCCTTAGAGCCAGCACCCTGAGTTAAGACTTCTAGCCTCCTGAACTGTGAGATTTAAATAAATTTCTGTTCTTTGAAGCCACTGACTTGTGGTATTTCTGTTATAGCAACACTAGCTAAGACAGTAACTGATAGTGTCAACTGAGGATTGGTGCATTTGAATTAGTGCTGTGGCCTCTTTTTCATGGTAACTTAAAAATAATCAGCTGTATAATCACTGACAGATATCCAGCTAAAGCCTAGGTGAGTGCAGTGGAAAACCTATGGCCATCTCCTTTAAATGCATAGGACAGTCCTGTCTAATATGGATGGAGCATGATGGGAAAGAATTAAGCTAAAAACCACCTTTTTAAATACACTTAAGATAAATAAGACTAGTTCGAGTGTTGGAAAGCACTCTGGAAAAGAAAACCTGGTAGTGGACCAAACAGAAATCCCTTGGCAGCTGACTCTGTATCCAGCTGTATTCACTTACTGAACAGCTGTCAAAGAAAGCAAAGCATTATTTGTCCATTTAGAACAATTTCAGAAAGCTGCTTTTAACCCCCAGTGGTATTTTTCCACAGCCTTCTAATCTCTGCAAAGGTTTTAAAAGATACAATAACCCAAGTTTGTATCAGGCCTGAGGTTACCACTGGAGCATAAAGAGACACAGTTGATGTTCATGTGAAAGGCATTATAACCATTAGAATTTTATTTCCTGCAAAATTTTGCACCATGCCACATTAACGTATATGGCTGTCATGGCTCAGAGTCAGCAACAACATCTACTGCCCGTTTCTCAATTACATGATAAATAACTGAAGATAAAAATCCTAACTAAATGTATGACCAAAGAGCTGGAAGGAACCATCAGGTCAATTTATATTCTAAACATTTCATCCTATAGAAAGATTGTGTCTATGTAGTTTTATATACTTATAATAATATGAAATACAGTTAGCATGATCTTTCATTTTGACTAGAAGTAAACCATCTTGGTTTTGAAACCTCAATTTTTTTTTCTCTTTTTTTCATTAAGGAGTTTAGGTTTCTGACGGGCAGTGCTAGTATTGGAATGCATTGAAATTTTTGACTTAGAAAAATTTTATGTGTTTATATTTTGGTTTTTCACTGTGGTTAGTGTTTGCCAAAAAAAGTTTTTTTTTTATCTTAGTGTAAGTTTTACAAAATTATAAATCTACTATTGGACTGTGATACCGGATCATTCATACATCAACAAAAACCCGTTGCCCTCAAGTCGATTCCAACTCACAGTGACCCTATAGGACAGGGTAGAACTGCCCCTAGGGTTTCCAAGGAGCAGATGGTAGATTTCAACTGCTGACCTTTTGGTTAGCAGCCTAGTGGTTAACCACTGTACCACCAGCTCTCCAGGATCATTCATAGTTTTAGTAAAACAAACAAACAAAACTCTATATCCATTTGGTAGCCTCCAAGATTCCAAACTCAAAACTGGATTTCTCGGTGTCAAATGCCCGTAAGGGGTGTCCTTCTATGAATGTGAGTGAGAGACACACAGCCCACTGAAGAAGAAGAGCTTGTTTCTAAGACCCCAGACACAGACGTGTGTTTATTTTCAGTAAATCACAGCCTGGGTTCTGCTGGAGTTTCAGATTGCCTTCATTTTCCTGACCAAAAATTTTCCTATGAGGAAATAACATGAGCTCCCTGAGATTTAATTTTTACCCCTCATTTAAAGCATTGGGTATTTGTATTTTGAATATTCTGAAATATTCTAATCCATATTTCATCTGGATTACCTTTTCCAAGTAGTTAACTTAAACATATAAGGAAATTCTTTTATGTGGTAACCTTCTTGAGTCAGGCCCCAGGATGATCAAATGTAAAACAAACCAGCGTATTGTAACACTGATGCCAAGATCAGCACACAGTTCGGCCCACATTGCACACCGTTAAACTCTGTTTTCAAGGACAGTATCTGGTCATCATTTGAATTTAGGCAAATTAAAAGTTGGCTGAATTTCCTAAAATCTCTAGTAATTTTCACTGATAAATTTTAGTACATCAACTGCACGTTTCTACTACAACCATTTAGGTAAAACTTGGAAAACATCGTTTTTACCTGTTGTTCTTATTTCTTTAATTAGAAGGGCCATAGATGGAGAAGAATTTACAAAAATTTTTATATATGTGCTGTGTTCTGTACCTTCCTAAGTTCTTAGATTAGAAATTTTGTTTTCGTTGCCTCCCCTACCCCTGGTGAAAGTCTTCCTCATAAGTGTTTAACAAAAAAAAAAAATCCCTGGCCATTTCTTATTTTCTTACTGGGGGAAAATGAATCCTTTTTCTTTTATTGTGAACATGGACTTTCTGTTGGAATGAACAACTGAAGGAAGAGGCAGAAATGCTGTGACTCAGTTCAGTTTACGCCACACCCACAAGCATGTAAGTAGAAATGGACGTATTAGCTGTGCTTCCAGAAGTCAGTTTCACCAGCCTTCTGAGTATAGATATGTCCCTGCAGAGATGCCATCTGCGTGTTTGACCTTCTTGTTTATTCTCTGAACACCTTGATGACCTTTAGACTGAAGCAGTGGTAGGAGTAGAGGTCAAACCAGTGACCTTGTGGTTCTCCTTGATGCCCTTCTTCCCCTTTTATCTCTCTAAAGTCTTTTATCCATTTTTGAACCACAGAGAAGCCTTGGAATTTTCCTCTTGTGACTGTCAAAATCAGGGTATCACTCCTTTACCAGGGACAGTTTGAGTAGCCTTATCTTTCTCTTTAACACCAGAGACAGTCCAGGCATGATCCCAAAATAATAAGGGTTTCTGCACCTACTTTGTTTAGCCAGGATGTTACCTTGTTGTAGTAGCCATACTTGTAAACAAATTTAAAAAACCCAAACCAGGTGCCGTCGAGCAAATTTAAAAAACCCAAACCAGGTGCCATCGAGCAAATTAAAAAAACCCAAACCAGGTGCCGTCAAGTCAACTCTGACTCATACGTGTCAAAGTAGAACTGTGCTCCCTACGATTTTCAATGGCTAATTTTTCAGAAGTAGATCACCAGGCCTTTTTTCCGAGGCACCTCTGAGTGGACTAGAACCTCCAGCCTTTCGTTGAGTGGCAAAGTATGGACCTCTTTAAAATCCTAAACGAATGGGGAGAGAATTAAAATATTAAACAAGGATGTGAAGGTACTGAAGTGTACATGCATGTAAAAATCAGTGAAATGTATGTTTTGTTGTGTGTGTATCACTATAATAATAAAAAAAAAGAAATGAAGGAAATGAAAAAATAACAAACAACTCTTAAAAGCGGGAAAATAAGAATGCACACACCTCAAAAATCCTAAAAATAACTGACCAAGTTGATGTTCCGAGGCATCGCATAGGATCCAGTTTTAACATTTGATGTGGTAATTGGCCCTGATGTTCCCGTCTCAGAGGTCAGAAGTAGAGCATCTTGGATTACATGGACTGCTTGGAAGAGAGTGAATGGATTTCTCAGCAAGAGGCTGCAGTTCATTACCTTTTTTTTCTGTTTAGAGTTGCTTCACACAGATATATAAGCAGCCTTGTGACCCCTTCTCAGTGTGGCGGTGGGATTTGGTCCTTGGTCTGAGTAAGCTGCTCCGATCCTAAAAGGGCCCAGCCGGACCTCAGCTCCAGTTTGGGGGATTCCCTCATCACTTCCTTCCCCCAAATTCATTTGCTCTAGGAATTAAGAAGCCTTGAGCTCCTGCTGTTCTTCCTAACAACAAATGTAGTTGTGTCACTTTCCTGCTAATAAATTTTCAATTCTCCCTATCACCTAGATCATCAGTCTCTAAACTTTTTTATTGCATACCTGTAGCAATGAAATTGACCAGGAACCCATAATATGTGTATATTTATTTGTAAATTATGTTATATATCTATATAAAATACTAATAAGATATCATTTATTTTTTAGATAAAAAATGCATATAAACCAAAAGCAAACCAGCTGCTGTTGAGTCTGTTCCAACTCATGGCAACCCTGTATGTGCAGAGTAGAAGTGCTCCATAGGATTTCAAGGCTGTGACGTCTCAGAAGCAGATCGCCAGGCTTGTCTTCTGAGGTGCCGAGGTGTGGGTGGTTTTGAGCCACCAACCTTTTGGTTAGTAGTCCCGAGACCTTAACTATTTGCACCACCTAGGGACTCCTACTCTTGACTTTAGTGAACACTGGCTGATAGAATAAATCCAGACCTCATACATGGCACTAAGGTCCTCCGTAGGATTGCAACCCCCATCTCCCTAGCCATACTTTTTTGCCATCTCTATGGCAGTTCATCCAGCCTCTGTTCAAGCCTTCCTCCTTTTCAGACCTCAGCCTTTCACATATGCCCTTCTTTCTACATACTCTTCCCTTTGGCGTGACCTTCCTCCTGCTTCCTTGACTGGAGGTCTGTTTTTGTTCCCTGCACAACTGTCAACACCTTGTAATTTTTCTTCAGCTTCTTCCCGGGAGATATTTGTTTACATAGCTCTCTCCTAGTAGACACTGAACACGTAGTGGATGAGACCAGTGTTTAAGTGTGCATCCCCAGTGTTGGTCGAATATGTATTCCTTATGTCACCATGCCTGCAGCAGGACCTCTGTTGTACAGAAGGTCTTTTCTTTTACGTTCTGTCGGAGAATGCAAGAGTTTATTTGTGGTATAAATGCCTAAAAGTGGATTTGGTTGACCAGGGGTACATTTGTCATTTTGATGGATACTGCCAAATTGCCCTCAGCAACAAATGGGAGTGCCCATTGCACCACCATTATGCCAACATAGTACGTCATCAAGCTTTGGGATTTTTGCTAGTCAGAAACAACTTTTTCTGTGATTTTGCCTAGACCTTCCCTCTTAACTGAAGGTTGGAAAAGAAAGTTATTGGTCTTAAGGAGAGAAAAGACCCCATTGGGCACTACACAGAAGGAAACCAGTGCCCACACTACCTCCATCTCAAACTCAGCATCTTAAGAAGGCCAGTCCTGAAGCTTGGATGGCTTCTTAGTCTCAAAGTAGTCTCTTGAACAGGACCACTTACAGAGGCATTCTCCTCATATGAGCCAGGCCAGATCAGAAGCTCTTCACTTAACAAATACCAGCTTTGCAGCTTAGAAGGACGACAGGCACAAATGCCTGGAGAGTGAACTCTTGGGTGAGGAAAGAAACCACGTGCTGCCCTTTGCCCTTGGGGGTGATGCCTGAGCTTTCTGGAGGTAGCCCAGATGGCCTAAGTAGGAAACACAGCTTCTCAAATAAGTGCCTGCCATTCAAAATGAGTACCACTTACTTATAGTAGAGAAAAACTGCAAGTGACCTACAGGTAAAAAATAGGGATTAATTATATATTATGACATATCCATAAGATAGAATGTTATGTCATCTTTAAGAATGAGTTTTTAGATGACAAGGCAAAGTATTCATAAGCTAAATTTAGTTTTAAACCTAAAAATGTACAAGTAGTATGAGCTTCCTGCTGTGCAAAGAAAAATTGCAAAAAAAGAAAAAAAAAGGGAGAGGAAGTATGCCAGAATATTAGATTTAGTTGTCTCTAGGAGGTGGGAGTTGTTATGTGTGGTTTTTTCCACCTGCTTTTTAATGTTCTTCCGCATCCTATTACTTTTCTGCAGTAGGAGTGACTTATATTGATGTCAAGGGGGAACAAAAGGGGAAATCTTGCCCCTCTCTATCTCTTCTTTGTCCATAATAAAAAAGACCTCAGAGCTTCCTAAGCCCTGAGAATTTGAACTAAGGTGATCTGGGAAACACCAGGTTGGTCTCAAGGAGGTAAGTGGATGGCTTACAAGTGTGATCAACACCTCAGAGGCGTTGATTAGTTAGCATATAGTAACCTTTAGTCGAGAGGGGTATTTCTTAAGATCTTTGTGAATAAAATCTTTATTTCCATATGTGCTAAAGTCTGTTAAAATAATGAGATGATGTGGTATTAAAAGGTGATTTCTCCAGGGCCCTGTCACAGGCATCCGCCTCATGAGATACTCAGAAGCTTCAGTCATAGAAGAGGAAGCTCAACCCTGCAGAGACCTTGACATTTCTCGTAATGATGATGGTGATAATGATAATAATAACATCTGACACCTATGAAGGCTAACTGTGTGCCAGACACAAGTCTAAATGCTCTACATATATCAAACCATATAATTCACACCCAAAGTCCAGTGTTTTAAATATTATCATTTCTATTTCGCGGATGGAGAAATGGAGACATTAGAAAGCTTGAGAGATTAGAAAACTTGCTCCAGTCACACAGCTAATAAATGGCAAAGCAGCTTGGCTCCAGAGTAGAAGTCGTTGACTATGGTATCATACTGCCTTTCTATATTAGATGGATCTAATGGATTGATACAGGACAGAACAGAAGGGAACTCAGGAGGGTTAGTGGAAATGTTCTATATCAACATTGTGATGGTGGTGTAAACATTTGTCAGAATTTATCAGCTGTACATTTAAGATGGGTGAACTTTATGTAATTTGTTCCTCAGTAGAATTGATCTTCTTAGAAAAGGCTTTCCCTAAATCCAAGCTAGAGCCTGAGAGGTTACCATACTGGTACAAAGATAGGCAAGGCCAATCCAAAGCATACCCACCAATTCCAGAAAAAAAGGAGAGAGACATGGAGGATGACCCACAGGGCCCAGACAGAGCCCCCTGGTTTTGCAGCCTCCGTGCTATTGCAAGACCCAGATGCTTCTAGCCTGTCTTACCTGGGCACGTTGGAGTGGAAGGAGATACGTTGCACTAGATGCTCCTGAACCTTTCACCCAGGCACATGAGGAACATGGGCCATTTAGTCCTCTCTTTGAGATTGAGGTGAAATGCCTTGATCTGCCTCCAGGGTGAGGCGCCTGCCAGGGGCCCTTGAATTCTTTCCCCAGAAATCACCTTGATGCTGGCACAGAACTTGCAGCCCTGTTACACTGTGGGTGTTGGATTGTTAGTTGGCCAGGTGGGCCAACTTCCTTCCTCATACAAGCCTCACAGATGGTGTGATTCACACTCCAGATTACAGCTTTCCCCCATGTCTTAGTATCTAGTGCTGCTATAACAGAAACACCACAAGTGACTGGCTTTAACAAACAAATTTATTTTCTCACAGATTAAGAGGCTAGAAGTCCAAATTCAGGGTGCTGCTCTAGGGGAAAGCACTCTCTCTGGCGGCTCTGGAGGAAGGTCCCTGTCTCTTTGAGCTTCTGCTCCTGGGTGATCTTCATGTGGTTTGGCATCTCTCCCCATCTCTGCTTGCTAGCTTGCATTTAATCTCTTTTCAAAAAAGATTGACTCCAGATACACCGTATGCTAATCCTGCCTCATAAATATAATAAAGGCAACCCGTTTCCAAATGGGATTATAGCCACAGGCATAGAGGTTAGGATTAACCACATGTATTTTGGGGGGATATAATTCAATCCATAATACCCCATATGGCCAGCCTTAAAAAGGCTTCTGATAGGCAGAAGCACAAAAGCTGAAATTTGCAAGTGCCCAGGTCCACTATGTTTTTAAAATATTTGGTTAATCATACCAAATTATTATTATTATTATTATTTGCTAGTTATGTCAAGATGTCAGTGATGAGGATGATGTGCTTTCAGGTTTATGTTTTTATAACACTGTGTGCGGGCCCCGCTTTCAGATCCTTTCCCAGCTGTAGAGTGGTGGTTTGTCCAGTGATAGACCGTATGGTCAAGCTCTACGGCATTCCACCCTTTCACACCATCAGATTTTAGCAGTGGAAGTTGGCTTCTCTGGATTTGATCAGGAAAGCACATTGTCAACAGGAAATATCTGCCAGGAGACAGAAAAGACTTCAGGAAAGATCATCAGAGGAGAGGCCAGACCCCTACATGTTGTTGTATTCAACCCTGTGTACCGAGGAAATAGGTCAGCAGCAATTCTTACTTGTACGGAGTATGGACCCAAATGAGGTGTGCTCTATTCTGGCAGCTCACTATTAGCCCTCTTTCGAGAACATGGAGACTTGCTTTTCTCTGATCGCACACTTAAGCAAATCCTGAAAGGATATCCATAAAAACATTTTTTCCCAATTAAGTCTGACAATATGAATAATGTAAGGAGTAGCCACCCTGCAGAGCTGTAGATTTCTTTACTCTTGGCATGTTTATTTATGCATCTTAATTTTCCTCTTAGTTTGGATGTGCTTTACCATAAAAGACTTGGAAATATGCAAAACCATAAAAGTTAAAACATACAAGTGCCCCAGTCTACTGCGTTCTAAAAGTGATCAGTTCTTTTAGTATAATTACATTGACTTGCTAAGGTGTGTCCAATTTGTTTATAGGCAGTCGATGGTTTACAAATTTATTCTTGATAGGATGGTTCTTTAGAAGAGAGGATGAGTTGTAATCTTAGACTCCCGAGGCCAAAGTTAGAACCAGTAAGGAAAGGAAAATTACAGAAAGGAAAGTTTTAGGTCAAGAAAAGGAAGAAATTTCTAGCATCCATAGCTGTGCAGTTGTGGAATAGGCCAGCAGCCCAGGCTAGGGAAGGGAGTGGCAGACACTAGAGGCAGTTCAAACTGCAGGAGCTGAAATTCTGCTTCCTGAGGCTGCTGGGAACTCATGGGTTCCCTTCCTCTAGCTGCTAAGTCCTAGTCCAGAAGGAAGGAAGAGAAAGTTCTGCTCCTGAAAAGTGCCATGGGGATAAAACCTGTTGCTGTCGAGTTGATTCCAACTCATAGTGACCTAATAGGACAGAGTAGAACTGCCCCACAGGGTTTCCAAGGAGCGGCTAGTGGATTCAAACTGCCGACTTTTTGGTTAGCAGCCGGGGTCTTTACCACTGTGCCACTAGGGCTCCATCATGGAGGGTGGTGCTCCTGATATTTAGAGTTGTTGTTAGTTGCCGTCAGCATGATTACAACTCACGGCTACCCCATGTGTGCAGAGTAGAACTACTCCATGAGGTTTTCAAGACTGTGTGCCCTTTCTGAAGCAGATCACCAGACCTGTCTTCCGTGATGCCAATGGGAGGGTTCAAACCACCAACCTTTTGGTTCGTAGTCCAGCGCTTAACCATTTACACCACCCAGGGACTCTCATATTCAGAGTAGGAATTCAAGATGTGTTCTCATGGAGGAAAAAAATGTTGTAAATCAGTACTTTGAGACCGGATTCTCCGGAGCTGGGCTTTGTTCGCAGCTGCAGGGAGGTGGAGAGCTGATGCCAGAGTGGAAATCAAGCTCTGCTTACTTTGTCAAGAATATCTTGCTCAAAAATAAAGTTTTCAAATGTGCTGAATTTAGTACAGTAGTTGATTTATATTCTGGTGTCAAATTAAAAACAAACAAACAAAAAAAAAAACCAAAAGTGTAATAAACAGTTCAATTTGGAGATGGGCCCTGGCAGTGACTGTCACAGCCCCAGGTATGGAGAGAGAGAGAGGAGGGTCTTTGAGAAGGCAGAGCTCAAGGCTACCGTGTCCCCTCTGCCCCCACACCTAACCCTGCTGCCTCTAACCAGAGCAAGCTCCACTTTTACTTGGCGTAAGCATTTCTGTTTTAAAGAAAGGGCTCTAGGGCCCTTTGGAAACCTCAGCAAAGCAGCAGAGCAGAAGACTTCTTTCATAGCTTAGAGACAAGGGGGCAATGTGCTCCCTTTGGGGAAGGGATGAGGATGTCAGTGTGAATATAACCACCATCCCTAACCTTGCTTCTTTGCTGGGAACAGACTTTCCCATTTTTCTTTCAGGTTAAATTTTATAAGAAGGAGCTTTTAAAGTTATTTTTAGATGACCTTCAAACCTGATCAGATTCGAAAGGCAGTGCCTGGGACTTGAATTGGAGGTAGCTTTGGTACAACAGAAAGTACGCTAGACTTGGAAGACGTGGGCTTAAAACCCCGTAATCCAATAATATACGTGAATGTGTTTTGTAAGCTGTAAACCGGTATTCACATGTAGGATGATGTCTTTAAGATTCCTGGTAGCAGCGGCACCTCCCTTTGCTAATATTTGGTCACCAAAAACAACAAAAACAGAACAAATGCGTTGCCGTTGAGTCAAATCTGACTCCTAGTGGTAAGCTGCCCCATAGGGTTTCCAAGGAGTGGCTGGTGGATTTGAACTGCTGACCTTTTGGTTAGCAGCCAAGCTCCTAGCCACTGCACCACCAGAGCTCCTGTTTGGCACGAGCTGGGCTATTATCAAAACCACACATACTGCAAATGAGGCAGATAGTTGAAAGCAACTGTACCGTCATATACACACCAGAAAGGCTGGGACAGAGAGGAGATGAGGCTTTCATATAACAGTTCTCTTTTCCTCCCTGGGCCTCAGTACCTTTGTTCTTCAAGGGCACAGAAGACGGAAATGTAAAGCTGTCTTGGAGCCTCCTTCCTTAGGATCAAGAGAGCGCTCACCTACGCCCAGCTGGGATGGAGGGCGGTTTACTGGGGTGGGGTGAAGGAGGAAGACATCAGTGCCTGAAGTTAAGGTTAAGCCACCTAAAGAGGTGTTTTAGAGTTTATTTAAGGGGAATTCCAGGATGAGTGGGGATTAAACAGTATTTAGTACTCATTTTTAATGACAGGCAGGAGATCAAATCTGTTTAAAGTAGAAAACAAAACCATTTGCATTAAGAAGGCAAAGGTTACTTCAGGCAGATTGGAGCCTTTCAATGCCATTACCTGCTTTTGCAGCAAGTGGGTCAAAAATTAATAGACAGTATGGGTTTAATTTTCTTTTCTGTCTTCCCCTTCCACTCCAATTAATTGAAATATTAAATGCAGATGGAAAACTGTGAAGTTGGTACATTGAGAATACCTGTGCTAGCAGAAAGCGTTTGCGTGTCCTGTATTATGCTTTTAAAAATGCAAAAGCCTGCTCAGTCTTAGAAATACTTTAGACTCTGAATGTAAAATAAGTGGCCCTTTTTTTAAACAAAAGCAGTAATTGCCAATTTGTATTGTTTGGGGGAATGAGGAGAAAGATATGGGCGGGCCTATCAGGCTGTAACTGGGTTAAAAGCAAGGATAAGCCTAGGCACAGGAAGTCTGTCTTGGCAGCCCTTCCTCCAGGTTGGGCCTCCTCCTCTGCTCCCTTCCTGCATACCATAGGTTCCCTGTGTCCACTGCTGGCCTGGTCTGGGACCCTTCTTCCGGACTCCTTCCCTCCGCCCTCTCAAACCTGGACTCAAGTGGTTGGGTCCCATCCTCCTGTGGAGCTGCGTTCCAGGCACACGGAGGTGGAGCTGGAAAGAGGAGACCTCTGGAGACTCCATGCTTAAACCTGTATCACGAGATTATTACAAAGATCAAATCAGAGAATCTGTGTGATTTTTATTTGGAAACTGTAATTTCCTGTATACATAAAGTTTTGTTTTAACCAATTTTATGTTATTCTTTCCAACCAAATTCCTTTCTCACCAAATTTCCCTCAATCCATGCTGTCCCCAAGTGGGCATTGCAACAGGAATTAAAAATTGATCATTCTTCTACATGTTTGCTTTTTCAAGGCCAAAAAGAAAACTTAGCTATCAAATATAATTGGCTCGTTAAGCTCAACTGTCAGGCTCTGGTGGGTCCAATGCCCAAAAGAAAACTTTCATGAGTTCTTCAAGTACAAACCCCAAAAACCAGCCAAAATTAGAGATCAGAGATTAGAAATGAAACATACCTTTTGTGTTCTGCTTTCATCCTAATTGAAGATTTACCTTCTCATTTAAGAAAAATAATTTAATGATCGCTGAAAGTTTTCTGCATCAGTGTATTAGCAGCATGTATCTATGCTTTCATTTCTAACTTGTTTTTCACATTGCAGAAAAGAAGGCATAGAAAATGCAGATTTCCTTCAAGTCTTAAAACAAGCCTTCAGAAGTTAGGTATAATTAGATTCTTCAACTCCTAATATTTTGCTAGATGTTTTCTTTGTAGATTCAAATTCACATGCTATTGAGTATCTCATTTTAAGCTTAAGCATTTTTTAAATTTAGGGAATTGTCAGCTGAGACTATAAATACTGTGGTTTGCTTTAAAAGCCCAAAAACCCATTGCTGCCAAGTCAATTCCAACTCATAGCGACCCTATAGGACAGAGCAGAACTGCCTCATAGGGTTTCCAAGGAGTGCCTGGTGGATTCGAACTGCCTACCTTTTGGTTAGCAGCCGTAGCTTTTAACCACTACTCCGCCAGGGTTTCCGTGGTTTGCTTTAGATAGCTTTAAATTGTGAGTTGCAAGCATTTAGTTAAGTATGTGAATTAGAAAATAAGATAAACTTGGTTTCTGCCTGCTCTGTATTGTATTCATGTTAAAGTTATGTATACCCAGTAATTTATTGTTTTCAAATTACATAACATTAAGAAATTGAGCAGGAAAACTTAATACTCAAAGTATAATGCAGGACCAGGTTCGTAACAAGGAAGCTTGCAACACTAGAGCACTTACTTACGGAAATACCGATCAAAATCAACTCTGTAGAGATAACATGTCGAGCTGTTCCATATCTTTAAATACTTTCTGCTTTAAAAAACTAAAAGATAGCAGATGTTTGTCTATTTACCAGACTTCTTCTTTAAAACCTTCTCCTAGCTTTTGTTAACTTTCATAATGAGATTTAACAGTTTTGCTTTCTGGCATTACGGTTCACACCCTTCCTAAGTAAATTCCAAGTGCTACGATTGTGTTCGGAAGCTTACTTGGAAGTGGAATATAAATATATTGCATTTTGATTGTGGACGTAACAACCGCTGGTTTAGAAGAATTAATGTGTGAATATGACCAGCACAAGAAGGACAAAAATACTTAATATTTTCCAACAATTAAAAATAAAAAATTTTATTTCCCCACATTGCCTACCGTGCTACTGTATAACCACTGAATACTTACTGGCTGGTTGATTGGAAAGGAAATACCACAATATTTGACGAATATATTCACATTTTTTATGGGTTATTGTTGGTTATTCCCCAATTCCTTCCAATTTTTTCTTTCTTTTGGCATAGTGTAGAAACATACACACACACATATGTTAAATATATTATAAATTATTATATATATAAGGTATATATATATTTTTTTTTTTATTGTGGTAAAATACATGTAACATAAAATTTGCCATTTTAACCGTTTTCAGGTATACAGCCCAGTGGCAATAATCACACTCACAATATTGAACAACCATCATCACTATTTGTTTTCAAAACTTTTTCATCACCCAAAACATTAAGCAATAACTCTCCACCTTTGTATTTAAGATGAAATTTTTACTATTTAATCCTGTGTCTGGCCCATTGGCTCAGCTTGTTAGAACCATATGTGTTATGCCAAGGTTGTGGGTCAGCCCCCATATGGCCAGTGTATACGGCATCAACTCACACTAGGCAAGCAAGTGGATAGTTGTAGAATTTGTGCTGATTCACAACTTCCTGAAAAACAAGTCAAAGCATTTGCCCTGGTGAGGATGGATTGGTGATTTCGTGCTTACACTTCGGGGTCAGCCCATGGAAGCAGGAAATAAGATCACCCAACAGGGAGCATTTCAACAGCACACTGGATCTAAGTTAAAATCTTCACTCCCAAAATGTAACAACCCAAAGCCACAGAAGAAGGCCTTCGATAGGATTCTTAGGTTCACTCCAGAATTACTGAGAGTTTTTGAAAGGGGCCGTGACTTGATGGAAAGCCCTGTTGTAGGAAGCTTGGTCTGGCAGTGCTGTTACCCATGATGGATGTTTGCTGAATTTAGTTCCAGAGGAGACGGTAGACATGACCTCATTGAGCAGAAGAATGGGAAACCAGAAGTAATTGCTGGTTGACTGTGTGCGGATTCATGTGTTTAGGATGCAGTTTTTAGCCGCTGCCTTCTCTTACATTTTTTGGGTCGTCCTTGAGAGCCTTCATCACAGATTTGATGGCCTCGATAGTCAATTTAAAAAGAACTCCTAATCCTAAAAAAATTACATAAATTTCTCTGAACTTACTGATGTTGATGACAGGAATGATTTAAATATTTTTCTTCTGCATGACTTTAATATTTTAATGTGACTTTTTAAAAAGAAAAACCAAAAATACGTGTCATACCTTTGTGAGCCATGTGAACTTAAATCCATAATTTAAAATCTTTTGAATCAAATAATCCTGGTAAGTGTACTTCTAAATGTGAAGACAGCGGCCAGCCCCAGAATGAAATGTATAGTCAAATTGCACACTAAAATGGTACTTCTGAATTGATTAACATATTGTACCTTAATTACCTTCTACTTGGGTAGTTCCTTGCATGGTAATATCCATGCCATCAGATCCTTTTCTGATAATATGTTGACAATAGTTTTGACCACTAGAGCCTGTACCCAGACCTCCCTCCTTACCTATGTTGAGAATTTGAAGTTTATTCTTTCTGCTGTTTCTGTTTGCACCTTCATGTCCACAGACACAGGTGCACATGTGTGCACACATGCACCAGCAAGCCTCTATCTGCGATCTTGTGACTGGATTTCAGCACCAGCCTTCCATTTGTTCATCCTACTGTCTCTGCTTGTTGCAGGCCATTTTTGCATATTGTAATAAGATCAATCACTTCACTGCCCTGCTCAGAAATCTTCAGTGATTCTCTGCTATTGCAAGTCTGTAATTTTTCCCTCACTACCCTGATTCATTTGGTTATTTTATCGGTATCATAGATTCTGGAAGGTACCTTAGAGGTTCATCAGGTCTGATATTGAGTCCTCTTGTGTGCTTTCCTGACAAATTATTTTCTCCTCTCCCTGCTGAAATATTTGATGTAGAATTTACTGTTGCTTGCAGTGATCTAAATCAGTGTCTTGGTTATCTAGTGCTGCTGTAACAGAAATACCACAGGTGGATGGCTTTAACAAGCAGAAATTTATTCTCACAGTTTAGGAGGTTAAAAATCCAAATTCAAGGTGCTGGCTTTAGGGGAAGGCTTTCTCTCTCTGTCCACTCTGAGGGAAGGTCGTTGTTTCTGTGCTGCTTGGTGATCTTCATGTGGTGTGGCCTCTGTCTTCCCCCAACTTTGCTTGCTCCTCTTCTCTCTTGTAAGAGGTTGACTCAAGGCACACCCTATACTTAAAAAAAAAAAAACCCTATACTAATCGTGCTTTATTAACATAATGGAAAACTCATTCCCAAATGAGATTATAACTACAGGCATAGCGGTTAGGATTTACACACATATTTTGGGGAGACACAATTATATCCATAACAATGAGCATGCAGCCTAAGCTTTTAGAAAGTCCTTCCTTGTAGCAAAATAGATATGAGTTCTACACTAGCACTCCACTCATGGCTTATCCTCAGCTAGGAAAAGCTTGAGTCACGTAACCACCGTTACAGTCCCATCTCCCTTAAGGACTCACTGTGTAACCTTGAAGAAGAACTGGAGTTCCTCATCTATAAAAGGAAGAGTTTAAGACTGAAGGTTCAGTGGTAGAATTCTCACCCTCTATGTGGAAGAGAAACCCTGGTGGCATAGTGGTTAAGTACTACGGTCTCTAACCAAGAGGTCAGCAGTTCGAATCCACCAGGTGCTCCTCGGAAACTCTATGGGGCTGTTGTACTCTGTCCTATAAAGTCTCTATGAGTCAGAATCAGCTTGATGGCAGCGAGTTTTTTTTTATTTTACGTGGAAGTCCTGAGTTCAGTTCCTGGCCGAAGCACTTCGTGAGCAGCTACCACCCATCTGTCAGTGGAGGCTTGCGTGTTGCTATGATCCTGAACAGGTTTCAGCAGAGCTTCCAGACTAAGATGTACTAGAAGGAAAGGCCTTGCAATCTATGTCCAAACATCAGCCAGTGAAAATCCAGTGGATCCCAATGGTCCGATTTGCAATCAGTCGTGGGGGTGGCACAGGGCTGGGCTGCATTTCATTCCATTGTGCATGGGGTCACCACAAGTTGGGGCTGACTTGACACAGGTAACAACAAAAGTTATAGCACAGCCAGCATTGGAGCCCCAATGCTTCCTCACTACTTTCCCCTATCCCCAGGTTCTTTCCCTTCATGTTCCCAGTGGAAAGGTACGCTGTCCGCCCCGAGAAGTGACCCTGAGTGCCTGTGGAGTGGACTGGCTCTCCCTCTGTGTGGTTAATGTACAAGGAAAACCTGTCAGGAGCAGGCCTCCCTTGTACTTCACTTTAAGTTCCTTCCTGTGTGGACTTTTTCTGCCTTCACTGGTATTCCCAACTCCTTGGGCTGGTCCACCCTGGGATGTAATCATTGACCCTGCAACACTAATAATTTTTGGGTCCTTAATTAGAGCCAAATGATTATTTCTATGCATTAGAGCCCTAGTGGCGTAGTGGTTAAGCATTTGGTTTTTAACCATAAAGGTCAGCAGTTCAAATCCACCAGCCACTCCTTAGAAACCCTATGGGGCAGTTCGACTTTGCCCTTACAGGGTAGCTGTGAGTCTGATTCCATGCCAGTGGTTTTTTTTTTTCTTTCTTTCTTTTCTTTTTTGGAGTCCTGGTGGTGCAGCGTGGAAACCCTGGTAGCGTAGTGGTTAAGAGCTACAGCTGCTAACCAAAAGGTCAACAGCTCAAAACCACCATGCACTTGGAAACTCTGTGGGGCAGTCCTACTCTGTCCTATAGGGTCACTATGAGTTGGGCCTGACTCCACGGCACTGGGTTTGGGTTTTTTTGATGGCGCAGTGGTAAAGAGTTTGACTGCTAATCAAAAGGTCAGCAGTTTGAATCCACCAGCTACTCCTTGGAAACTCTGTGGGGCAGTTCTACTCTGTCCTGTAGGGCCGCTATTAATCAGAATCGACTTGCTGGCAACAGGTTTGGTTTTTTGGGTTTTTTTTTTTTTTGGTATACTTCTGTGACCCATTTGACAGGTGACATTTAATAATGCCTTTGTGTCAGAGCTAAAAATAGCATCAATTTCTAAGGATATGACAAAATGTGGCAGACCTTCTGTGCTGCAACTTGGGAAGAATATCCATTTTTTTGTCTTATCTACTTATGTTGTAGAATTATTAATGGAATTGGCAGTGAAGAGGAATGTGGAACTCCTATTTCTCAAAGCAATAGAGGAAAATAAATGTCTTTGTTGAAATTGTTGCCAGTACATAAGCTGTAAAGGTTAAAAGCCAAAAGGTTAACCCATTTGGCACAAATTCAGTACTGTCCTATAAACTTAGACTGTGTGGAAAATATTTTATATTGGTATTCACTATGGAAAAAATCACAAGGAACAGTAGTCTTCTGTTCAGAATAGTAAGATTTTTTTTTTCTTCTCATAAGAGGCAGACATTTAAATTGTGTTGTAAAAAGTTTTAAATTTCTTAGAAAACTCCTGTAAATCGGATTTAATAAATATTGGTGTTAATCAGAACATTATCTGGTTTTGTAGGAGTGAGCATTAGTATTTATAGGGCTATCTCATTAATACAGCACTTATGCAAAAAAGTAAAAGGCAGGAATGGGATTTCACTAAACGTACATTTTTTGGTTGGGAAATGACTAGCATCTGGCAGCCTAATTATCATATAATTTTTTTTTTCAGTCATTGCTTGCAGTGATCTAAATGAAGCTTTCCAATCCTTAAGGTTTAAAATTAAAAGGAAATAATGTAAAATGATCAGTTTTTCAAAAACAGAACACCCACTAATACTTGGGGTGGGAAACCTTAGATTCTGCTTCTCCTCATTGTCCTGTGGAGAAGGCTAGATCCACATGGAACATACTGGAATGACCAGGTTAAACAAAGGGAGTAGGGTGGCAGGTAGGTGGGAGTGCGTGTAACTGTGAGGAAGGGAAGTGGTTAGAATTTGCGAAGAGAAAAGGATACCCTTGCCCATCCCTGAGAGAGGGTTATTTAAGAATTTGAGAATCTGCTGGTGAAAGGGAACTTTCATAAGCCAAAAATCATGACCTAAAGCTTGGGTCTGTCCTGTCTCCGTTGTTTTATCCCTGACTCCCCTGCTTGTCCTCTGTATCCCTGTCCCACTCCTTTCCTACCTCATTGACTTTGTAATTCCTGGAGTTTTTCATGGGTTCCTCAGTGACTGACAATAACTGTGAAGGGTAAGGATTTTGCCCTACTTGTTAGCTAACAGATTAGCCTGCCACAGTTTTTTGTATGCTAGTAGAAGACACAAAATTTCTGGCTCAGAGACTAAGGACTGCTTATTACTCATAGCACTGTCAGTAACAAGAGTATCAGCATTTTTTCTCCAATTGTCTGAGGCCCATTTCACATAGGGCAATGCAAAGAGGGCCAGGTGATGCCTGCACACACAGTGGGTGTGTTACAGGAGAGAAACCCTGAGCTTAGGGACCCTGAATCTTTTTAAGGCTGTTCACTGTAACAGACATCCTTGAAAAGACGGTCTGGAACAAAGGGCAGTCAGTACCTCACGTACAGGATGTGCATAAACACAAGAGACCCATGGAGATTTATCTCCCAACAGTGGCTTCTGCTACTCTTCCAGCTCTCTGCCCTTGGGGGTTTTCGGTGATGGGTGTGAAAGAGAAAGAAGAATTTTCCATGCACCTAGACAGTTGTGGTCAGCTCCTTCGGTGAATTTTTTAGGTGTTCTTCTGTAAATTCTCTGCAGACCCTTGGTGATCCTCGTTTAGTAGTCAAATATTGGGAAACAATACAAATCGTAAAAATGGCTAACAGTTTTTAAACTCTCACTATGTGCTGGGCCGTATGCTAAGCACTTTACTCTTATCTCACTATACCTCTATGCAGTTATCATGGGGGTCATCATGCCCATTTTTTATAGATAAGGAAACTCTAGCTTAAAAACATTAATCAACTTGTCCAGGGTTGTTGTTTTAGGTGCCGTCGAGTCGGTTCCGACTCATAGTGACTCTGTGTACAACAGAACAAAACATTACCCAGTCCTGCACCATCCTCACCATTGTTGCTATGTTTGAGCCCACCGTTGCAGCCACTGTGTGAATCCATCACCTCGAGGATCTTCCTCTTTTTGTCTGACTCTCCACCTTACCAAGCATAATTTCCTTCTCCAGGGACTGGTCCCTTCTGATAACATACTTGTCTCAATTACTTGCAAAGTACTTGAGACAAAGTCTCACCATCCTCACTTCTATGGAGCATCCTGGCTGTACTTCTTTCAAGACAGATTTGTTCATTCTGCTAGCAGTCCACATTATATTCAATATTCTTCACCAATGCCGTAATTCAAAGGCATCAATTCTTCTGTCTTCCTTGTTCATTGTCCAGCTTTCGCATGCATATGAGGCGATTGAAAATATCCTGGCTTGGATCAGGCGCACCCTAGTTCTCAAAGTGACATCTTTGCCTCTTAATATTTTAAAGAGGTCTTTTGCAGCAGATTTGCCAAATGCAATGCGTTGTTTGATTTCCTGACTGCTGCTTCCATGGGCGTTGATTGTGGATCCAAGTAAAATGAAATCCTTGACAACTTCAGTATCATCTTTATCATGATGTTTCTTGTTGGCCCAGTTGTGAGGATTTTTGTTTTCTTAATGTTGAGGTGTAATCCATAGTGAAGGCTGTGGTCTTTGACCTTTATCAGCAAGTGCTTCAAGTTCTCTTAGCTTTCAGCAAGCGAGGTTGTGTCATCTACATATTGCAGATTATTAATGAGTCTTCCTCCAGTCCTAATACCCGGGGTTACACAACTGGTAAGTGGCAGAGATGAAACTCAAAGATCTGTCAGAGACTGAAGCCCTATACTCTAGAAAGCATACTGTTTTCCTTTTTTTAATTTTTCTTTCACAGTGTTTTTGGGGGGATAATGGTGGTTTCGAGATTTTGGTTCACCAAGTAAAATTGATGGGATGTTTGCAAAGAGGCAAGGCCAACAGTAACCTTGTGCTGGCACACACCTTACGAACATCATCATCAGCCCTCCCGACATATCCTGCAGTGTTTTCAAAACACTCGATATCCCTGTTTTATGGATGGAGAAATGTAGGTTCATGGAGGCGGATGGCCTTGCCTGAGACCATATAACTAATAGGCGGGGAGCCTGGACTCAGGACCTAGGCTACTTGGCTAAAAACCTGCATTCTTTTATACTCCTAGTAGTAGTTAATGTTCATAATGAAGACTCTAAAGTGTCCTAAAATGTTTAAGTTACTTCTGAAACAGGAAAAGTTTTTTTTTTTTTAGTAATTGTGTTTAGTGTTGGTTGTTAAATATCTCCATTTATTTGAAAATATAAGCACAAGTGTATAATCGCTGCATTTACTAAACTTCAGCTGCTTCAAGGATCATTTTCATTCATAATACTTCAGGTTAAAGAGCTTCAGACACTTGGGCCATTCACGGCCTTCCAGAATGCCACTTCAGCTTGCCTTTTTTCGTCCAGTTTCTTTAATTCTGAAAGTAATTAATGAGTCAACTTCCTCATTGCTAGCTCCCACTCAGCACTTTCTCACTGGTCTCTTCTCAGAGAGAGAAGTGACTTGCTAAAAATGATAATAATAAAGGTCTTAAGAATTCTTTGTTCAAAATAAATGCCGTATGATTTTGTTCTTGGCCTAGCCCCGGACAAAAACCTGTTAAAAACGTGTCTCTGTAGATATAGATAGATCTGGAAGCACACACACGTAGTGTCCCCCATCAGTCGTAAGGTTTCTTTGGCAGCCGCTGCACTAGCATCTTCAGCAGATCTTTGAAGCTTGGCTAAAGTGTGAAAGTTAATTTTATAGACATGCTTAATATTGCTAATTAGCAGCTTGCAGATTCTTCCAAGTCTTCTTAACGGGGGCTTTGTGCCACGGTATTACATCATCATAATTCTCTTATTCAATAGTGAAGGTTACTGTGTGAAGCTTCATAAACCCTCTGTTTACCATATTTACATTTTCATGTTATAATAGTCATATACTTTACCATATCTGACAAAAATGAGGATATTGTTAGGTTAATGTTTTTGCATTGGTTTTTTTTTTTTAATAATATTTTATCAAGTTTTCGGTGAAAGTTTACCCAGCAAGTTAGATTCCCATTTGACAGTTTTCACACAAATTGTTCAGTGACATTAGTTATTTATTTATCACAATCTGTCAACATTCTTCATTTTTTTAACAGTTTCTAAATATACAATTTAGTGACATTGATTTCATTATTCAAGTTGTGCATCCATTCTCACCTTCCTTTGCTGAGTTGTTCCTCCCTCATTAACATACACTCACCCCCCCCAAAGTTCCTATCTAATCTTTCGAGTTGTTGTCAGTTTGATCCCCCATAGATAGTTCTTAAAAGAGCCTAATGCTTAAGGCAGACATTCTTTACTAGTTAAGCTAAATCATGGTTTGGTTTTAAGAAGACTTCAGGGGGTATTTTTAGTGTAAGGTTTAAAGATTATCTTTAATAGTTTAATAGGGCAATAGTTTCAGGGGTTCATTCAACTTCCATGGCTCCAGGAAGTCTGGAGTCCATGAGAATTTGAAATTCTGTTCTGCATTTTCTCCCTTTTCATCAGGTTTCTTCTATGGAATCTTTAATCAAAATATTCAGCAACTGTAGCGGGGCACCATCCAGTTCTTCTGGTCTCAAAGCAAAGGAAGCAGTTGTTCATGGAGGCAGTTAGCCACACATTTCATATCCTCCTCCTATTCCTGACTGCCCTTTTCTCCTATGCATTGATTTTTATGGGAAAGTTCTTCAAAGCTGTTAACAACAGCTTTTTCTAGATATATTTAGGATCATTTTGGTATTCAATAACTACATCAATTCTTATTTCTTTTGAACAGTCAAAATAATCTTTTATTTTAAATTGGTTTGAATTTTTTTGGAGAAGTGTCCCCCAAAATATGTAAGCATATTTTCATATAGTACTTTAAAGCTACATCTGAGTGACTCCCAGTACCATTTGTCTGAGTCATCTAGTGCTGCTATAACAGAAATACCACAAGTGGGTGGCCTCAACAAACAGAAGTTTATTCTCTCACAGACTAGGAGGCTAGAAGCCTAATTCAAGGGCATCGGCTCCTGGGCAAGTCTTTCTCTTCGTGTTGACTCTGGAGGAAGGTCCTTGTCATCAATCTTCCCCTGGTCTAGGAGCTTCTCAGCACAGGCACCCCAGGTCCAAAGGATGTGCTCTGCTCCCGGTGCCTTATTAACATAACTGCCTCTAATTCTGCCTAATTAACATCAGAGAGGTAGGATTTACAACACATAGGAAGATCCCATCAGATAACAGAATGGTGAACAATCACACAATACTGGGAATCAGGGCCTAGCCAAGTTGATATACATTTTGGGGGGGCCACAGTTCAATCCATTACACCATCTAGATAGGATTGAAATTATGTCCGCTTAATTTGCTATTGTATGTATGTCTGACGAGTCAACTGTGTTATTTAGGTGAGATCATAGGAAAATTCTGTTGTTAATTTTGCTTGTGAATGCTTGGTTATAGATTTAAGATGTACAGTTGAAGCAGGTAAATTTAGCATTCGTTTTAGGATTAACCCGAGCTACTTGCCTAAATAACCTATTAGCTGCAGGAAAGTAGCCAATCTTTAGTTGCTCTTACAGCGTAATGTGCGTATGTTACTAGCCCCAGAAAGCCTTATTTTGTACAGGATACCGTAACAGAGAATGACTTCTTCTGCTTAACTTATTGGTTAATGGATGTTGTTAGTTACTGTCGAGTCGACCCCCGACTCATGACGACTCCATGTTCAGCAGAATGAAACTCTACCCGGTCCTGTGCCATCCACATTATCAGTTGCTGATCTGACTGTTATGATCCATAGGGTTTTCATTGGTGGATAGACAGGAATTGGAAGGATCCTGTCATGGATTGAATTGTATCCTCGCAAAATATCTGTCAGCTCTGCTAGGTCATGATTCCCTTGTGTGATTGTCTACCATTTCATCTTCTAATGTGATTTCCCTCTGTGTTGTAAATCCTATCGCTATGATGTAATAAGATGGACTAGTGGCAGTTATATTGATGAGATCTACAAGATTAGATAGTGTCTTAAGCCAATCTCTTTTGAGATATAAAAGAGAGAAGTGAGCAGAGAGAATGGGGACCTCATACCACCAAGAAAGCTGTGCCGGGAGAACCTCCCAAACCAAGGGAAGACTGATGACAAGGACCTTCCTCCAGAGCCAACGGAGAGAGAAAGCTTTCCCTTGGAGTTGGCACCCTCAATTCGGACTTAACCTACTGGACTATGAGAGAATAAACTTCCCTTTGTAAAGCCACCCACCTGTGGTATTTCTGTTATAGCAGCAGTAGATGGCTAAGACAGATCCTTTGCCAAGAAGTTGTAAGAGGTTGTTAGTATTTAAGTATTATAGTTTCCATTTCCATTACTGAGTGTTTAAGGAAAGAAGGGTGTCCTGTCACTTGAAATTATAGAAAGCTGGTGTATGTCTATATGTAGATATCGTAATTTCTATAGCTGCTATACCTCTGTGAATGTTTACTATTGTGTATTTCAACATTCTGGGCAACTTGGTGATACAGGTTAGAAAGTAGTATTAATGAATGATCATCAGTTTGATCTTCTTGCAGATTTCTTATGAAGAGAGGACAAGATTGACTGATTGCCCAGAAATATCCTGGCATAGACAGAAGTATATGTGTGGGGCAGACAAGAGAGATGAGGACATTTAGGTGAGAGGGAACGTATTGTGTACAGAGCCTATTGAGACCACGTTGGGGAAGAAGCTCAAAGCACATGCCCTGCAGATGGTGGGCAGTCAGCCGGAGCGGCTCGTGGGAGCAGCACTCAGTGGCTGCCTGCATAGATCTCTTCCTTATTTCAAACGGAAGCAGCAACTGTTGAGTCTACCACATAGCTGTCTTTTCATGAGGTTCAGTGTATGAATCAGTTGCCAGATTGTAGGACACAAAAAGACACAAAATGGTATTCTGAGTTCCCAGGGGCTGTAGCAGCAAACTTACATCTTACGTGCATTTTCAAGTCAGTAGAATTTCACATGCAGATAGAGAGATCACAGTCCTCCACTGAAAATTACAGAACACATTTAGGGGAGGAGGAACCTCATGGATGGGAATTCTGTATCTGACATTGTGACCACAGATCAATAAAAAGGTTTAGGGACCCCTGTGGTGCAACAGTTAAGCGCTCAGCTGCTAACCAAAAGGTTGGAAGTTTGAACCCCACCTAGGGGCTCCATGGGAGAAAGACTTGGCGGTCTGCTTCGGTAAATATTACAGCCTAGGAAACACTATGGGGCAGTTCTACTCTGTCAAGTGGGGTCGCTATGAGTAGAAGTTGACTTGACAGCTCCTGGTACAATCAAGAGCCAAAGGTGCTAGGTAAAGGACAGCTGTTGAGGGCCCATCAGTGGAGCCCGGAGAGTTCTAACTCCTGGCAAATTTGTTTCTCTAAAGTTTACCCATATTTGTCCTTTTTCTGCTTGGTGGCAGAACAGAAATCTTGGTCTTTGCAGAAAAACACCATACTGAATAGTACTTTTAGAAACACAAGGATTACTTTAGTGCAGCTAGAAATAGTGTATGAGGGAGTCCTGAGATGTACAAGTTGTAGCAGATTTTTATTGAGCTGTGTTACAGTCTTTTACATCTTCAGAAAAAAAAAAAAAAAACATAATTTGCTTGGAGGACATGATTCCATACATTCTGAGAAGAAAATAAAATTCAACAATATAAGGTACACATTCACTATGCGGGACTGGAGAAAGTAAATTACAGGAAAACTGTAGTGTAATATAAAGTACATTCTAATTACATCAGATGACAAAGTAAATAAATCTGTTATGTTTATAAAAGAAATGAGATAAATGAATAGAAAGTTGTGCCTTAGCAGATTAGCCACGCATTTTAGGGTGTGAATTTAATTGCTGCGTGAACCAAAACCAAAAACCAAACCCAGTGCCGTCGAGTTGATTCCAACTCATAGCGACCCTACCTGGAAATTCTGTGAACATGCTGATATCGTAAAATTTTACCACCAAGTAATATAGAGTAAAGGAGCCCTGGTGGCACAGTGGTTAAGCGCTCGGCTGCCAACCAAATGGTCTGCAGTTCGAATCTGCCAGCCACTACACAGGAGAAAGATGTGGCAGTCTGCTTCCATGAAGACTACAGCCTTGGAGGCTCTGTGAGGCAGTTCTACTGTGTCCTTACAGGATTGCTCTAAGTTGGAATCCACTCAAGGGCAGTGGGTTTGGTTTTGGTTTTTGAACATAGGGTAAAATCTCTTAAAAGCAAAGGTCTTTGCTCTGGCAACACTTAAAATAACCTCTCATTTTGAAAACATTTTAAAATGATCAAGGAATCTTTTATTGTTTTACTAAGAGATGAGAAGCTATGATAACCAAAACCCACTGCTGTTAAGTCAATTCTGACTCACAGTGAGCCTACAGGACAGAGTAGAACTTCCCCATAGAGTTTCCAAGGCTATAAATCTTTACGGAAGCAGACTCCCACATCTTTCTCCCACAGAGAGGCTGCTGAGTTCGAACCATCGACCTTTTGGTTAGCAGCTGAGCACTCTAACCACTGCATCACCATGGTTCCTCAAAGCTATTATAAATCCCATGAATTTGGGTTAAATATAGCTAATCATAGTGCTGGAGGCTAAGTATCAGTGACTTCCTTTTCAGCTGCTTTCACTGATGTTAAGCAGCCACAGGAGTTCCAGGCAGCTTGGGATAGGATCCTTTGCTTGATTTGCGTTGCGGAAATGGCAGGGCGTCCAACCGAGCAAATACTGGGTTGCTGTGGAAACTAACAACTCTAAAACCAAAAGGAAAAAAAAATAAAATCCTAGAACAAAGGCAATTTGGGGGAATGTTAAAGAGGAATTAAAAGCTGGTGAAGGGAGCCAAAAACTTTATAGAAACAAACAACAACAAAAAAGATTGAGTTCATGAACTTTGCTTTCCCTCCCAAGATAAAGCCAGAGTTTGTTAGAAATTCATCGATGTGAGAACTGAAAAGTGTATAAGGTGTTCGAAAAGCAGGTGGAAGTTGCTGTGTTCTCAGTGAAAACTGCAAAGAATTTTATGCTGCGGAATATTACCCCCTCGTCTCTCTGCATAGCCTTCTGTCTGAGCAGAGCCATCTGAATATCTGTTGCTTGTGATTTTAAGAGCAAGATCAAGAAAGTTGGTTTTGGAGTTAGCATGAGAAGTTATAAAATAAATATATTTTGTCATTTGTAGAAAAATAACTAAAGGGGTAAACTACTATCAGAAGATGAAGGGGAAAAGGCAGAGCAAGGCATGCATCGTCTGTGGTCTTTCATTGTTTCAGGCGGTTTTGTCAAGCATTGATGTGGGCGAGTCTTCCGTGTGCCTGCGACTTAGGTACCGCAATTCTTCTGCTTGTCCCTGTCATTACACTTGCCCTTAACTTGCTGCGTAGAGCCACCTTCTCCCAAACCAACAATTTGAAATGGTCTTGTTGTATTTAGTTCTAAATTTGTGGCAGATAGAAAGGAAATGACTAAAAGATGACATTGGGCCAAAAGATAATGTTTGGTTTTCTATCCACAAAGCAGATGCTCATGGTACTTAAAATGGACTGCTTTGTGCCCACAGAGCCAAGCTGTGCACATTTGCTGAGAACGAAGGACCTCTGAATCACGGGAGAGGGAGGGTTCCCGAGCACTTGTTTTCTCCTTCTTGGCTCTGCCATTGGCTGATGAAAAATGTGATGATCTGGAGGTGATAGCTGAATTCCTGCTTGTGAAATAATTCACTGAGTAAGGGGGTGTAGTGAGGAGAGCCCTGAGCAAACTTACAGGGTCCACCCTCCCTGAGTAGGCAGGCAGAAAAGGAGCTGGTGAGGGGTGCTGAGAAGAAAGCCAGGGGGCAGGAGGAGAACCAGGCGAGTGCAGCGAAGGAGATGGTCCTTAGCCATGCAGAGCCTTGGCAGGATGGCGCAGAACCAGAGGCGTACAAACAGCAGTACCCGCCCATTCTAATTATTTTAGCTAGAAAAGACATTTATTAAAGCTTTTAGGTAGCTCGCAAAATTGCTGGGAAGACAAGGCTTTGCAGCCAGTGACAAAGCTGGCCTGTAAACCGTGTGGGGAGACTCACCCGTGAGGCCCCCACCTGCCTGTACTGAGACCTGCAGCTCGCTCCGCTGCCCCTAGGTTTCCCCACCCGTTGTCCATTGTTACTTTGGCCAGAAAAAGCACCTGTTTCATGTTGCTGCCTTCTGAATTAAAATAGCAGAGCCGAAGTCCATTTCTCCATCTTCGCCCCAAGGGTTGCTGGGTTCTGGCTTCTACCTTAAACAGAACTCATGGTGTGGAGGCATCCTCACACGGGGGGAAGGGTATTCAGAAGATGCCGGGTTGGCCACAAAGGTTGACAGATGTCCAGTCTCAGCTTCAATTTTCATCTCTTCAAGGAGGCAGTTACCCACTGAATTTCATAAACCATGATCAGGGTAAATATTCATCCAGTGTGTGCCCACAAAGCCGATGTCCGTTCCAGTTGAACTGTGCTTGTGCCATAAAAAAAATCTTGAATATCACTTGTATTTCCGTGGATGTTTTCAGCTTTTATTACTCTCTCCTACCCAGCTTAGTCCTTTTTGCTCTAGAATTAATTGTTTCATATGGATTGGTCTTACCTCCTCCCCACAAAACTCCTTAAAATGAGAGCCTTTTTTTTTTCTTCTTTTTTTAATCTCTCTCAGTACCGACCATCATACGTATAGTAGCTGATCAATAAATATTTTCTGGCTTATAACAATTAGTTATCTGAATCGATTCATAACTTTTCAAATGAATTTTGATAGCATCTATTTAATACAGTAGCGAGTAAGAAATAAAACAGTGACAACAACAAAAAGCAGGAATACTTAGGCCATGTACCAAATGATATCCAGGAATACCTGTTTGCTGTCAGTGTTAATGGGTAAATCAGCCTATGTATTGGTCGCCTAATATGTACGAGGCACGATAGACAAAATAGATCTTCCAAAGCTTACCTTTTGATGGAGTGGGACAGTTAACAAACATAAACTATTAGCACGTTAGAATTGGGAAGTGTCATGGATGAGACGAGAGTGTGTAATATACTAGCAGTGCTGTCTCACAGAATTTTTGTAGTGATAGAAATGTTCTCTTTGTGCTGTCCAAGATGGGAGCCGCCAGCCACATGTGGCTGTCGAGCACTTGAAATGTGCCTATAGTAGTCAAAAAAAAAAAAAAATTTTTTTTTTTTTTTTTGTTGTCAAGGGCTCGATTTTTTCATTTGATTTCATTTAAATTAATTTAAACTTAAATTTTGATGCGCTTGGTGGCTAGAGGCTACTGTATTGGACAGAGCAGCGTTAGGAGATAGTTTCAGTCTGGCATTCATTTATTTTACAAACTTTGTTGAAGGCCTGCTGGTTCTAGGTACCAGACTCTAGACCTTAAGCTTATAAAAATGAGTTTTACAAAAGTAGACTCCTACTCTTGAGGAGCTCACAGGCCACACCAGATACTGCAAGACAGTGGTAAGTGCACATTCTGGACCACCCATCTTCAGACATGATGGCCTCCACTCAGCGCTCCAGTCTCGCTGGTTTGTATCCGGTTCAAGCCCGCCAGGGTGTTCTCACCTCAGGGCACGTACAGCGCTGCCTGCGCCTCTTTGCCTGGCTGGCTCCTATGTTTCCTTCAGGCCTGAGCTTAAATGACACCTCCTGGAAAAAACCTCTTTTCCCTTGGGGCACTTCTCCCAGTTCGTAACTATACTTTTGTATTTCTTTCAATAACTAAAGCCAAAATCTCCTCAAGGTCAGGTGTTATGTCCTCTCTGAGCACTATTATATACCCACAGAATAAGCCTCTACTAAACACTGACTGACATGGGAATAAGAAAGGAGCAGTGTCAGTATATATGGAGCCCTGGTGGCGCAGTGGTTAAAAGCTGAGCTGCTAACTAAAAGGTTGGCAGTTTGAATCCACCAGCTGCTCCTTGGAAACCCTATAGGGCAGTTCTGTTCTGTTCTGTTCTGTTCTGTAGGGTCACTGTGAGTTGGAATCGACTTGATGGCAACGGATTTGGTTTGGATTTTTTGGTCAGTGTATACAGAGGATTTTATGGGAACAAAGATGAGGGGCTTCTAACTCTGGGGAGGGGTCCCTGAGTCAGGAGCGGTTTCTTGAGTAAACTAACAGAGACGGTTAAAGAATGAGTAGGAATTAGCAAAATGAAAGTAAAGTCGTAGGCAGACATCTCCTACAAAGATGAGAAGCAGCAGCAGGAAGGGAAGGAATAGAAAAAGTATGGAACAGTGTCTGGAGACCTGTGGGAAGTGTTTGAGGTAAGCAGGACCTGATCACGGAGGGCCTCAGGGGCCTTAAAATGTATCCAATGGGTTGTTGTTGGTTGCCTCCGAGGTGATTCCCACTCACGGAGCCCACATGTGTGCAGAGTAGAACTAACTGTTCCATAGGGTTTTCAAGGCTATGACCTTTCAGAAGCGGATCACCAGGCCTATCTTCCCAGGTACCTCGGGTTGGATTCTAACTGCCAGCTTTTCAGCTATTGGTCAAGTGCTTAGTTGTTTGCACCACCCAGGGACCCCATCCTATAGGTTAGAGGTTGACAAACTTTTTCTTTAAAAGGCCAGTAGTAAATATTTTAGTTCATGGGCCCAAAGGTCTGTAAAGCAACCACTGAACGCCTTCACTGTAGTGCAAAAAGAGCCATAAAGACCCTATGTCAGTGACTGGCTGTGCCAGTGTGCAATGAAGTTTTATTTATGGACACTGAAATTCAAATTTCAGATAATTTTCACAGGACACAAGATATTATTTTGATCTTTTCAACTATAAAACAAGCAACAGCCCAGATTTCACCCACAGGCTAGGCTCTAGTAGCCAATCCCTGCTATAGGTGATTCAGGATGGGGGGGTGGGGACACAGACTTGAAGGATGTGGAGGGAGACAGGAAGTAGTCACATGTGTATTTTAAATGGTTCTCTGTGGCTTCAAGGTAGAGGTTGATTTCAGGGATGGAGTCTGAAGACGGTGGCAATTTCTGTTAGGAAACTGAGCAGCAGTCTAGGTGATAGATGGTGAGGGCCTACAACAGGGCAATGCTAACGAGGATGGGAAAGAAGAAGGTCTGTTTTGAGACATATTTTGGAATCAAAATAAGTGGAAATTGGCAATGGATGTGCAGGGAAGGGAGTAAAACAATGATGCTCTGGTTTCAGTTTAGTAATGAGGGGTCCCAGTTTAGGAGAATCTAAGCACCAGGATCTAAGCACTCACTAACCAGCACAGGAGCATAGCACATCTCAGTGCATATTGAGGTCTTGGGGGCCCTTTATAGGCTCTTCCACTTATGAGGAAAATGAGGGTAGTGTTAGTCAGTGATGCTTTACCTCGTCATCAGAGTACTTCCCTGATTGTCGTTTAGTGGGAATAATTTTGTTTGTTGTTGAATGAATAATCTAAGTGGTTACTCAATAAAAAAAAAAAAAAAATGATACCCCAGTGGTTTCTAATAATTACCTCATCATGCTGATGTTTTTCTATCACACCCAAAGAAATAGCAAAATAATCCCTTTCAAAGTTGTTGTTAGGTGCCATCAAGTCGATTCCGACTCATAGCGACTCTATGCACAACAGAACGAAACACTGCCCGGTCCTGAGCCATCCTTACAATCGTTGTTATGCTTGAGCTCATTGTTGCAGCCACTGTGTCAATCCACCTCGTTGAGAGTCTTCCTCTTTTCCGCTGACCCTGTACTCTGCCAAGCATGATGTCCTTCTCCAGGGACTGATCCCTCCTGACAACACGTCTGAAGCATGTAAGATGCAGCCTTGCCATCCTTGCTTCTAAGGAGCATTCTGGTTGTACTTCTTCTAAGACAGATTTATTCATTCTTTTGGCAGTCCATGGTAAATTCAATACTCTTCGCCAGTATCACAATTCAAAGGCATAAGTTCTTCGGTCTTCCTTATTCATTGTCCAGCTTTCACATGCATATGATCCGATTGAAAATACTATGGCTTAGGTCAGGCACACCTTAGTCTTCAAGGTGACATCTTTGCTCTTCAACACTTTCAAGAGGTCCTTTGCAGCAGATTTACCCAATGCAATGTGTCTTTTGATTTCTTGACTGCTGCTTCCATGGCTGTTGATTGTGGATCCAAGTAAAATGAAATCCTTGACAACTTCAGTCTTTTCTCTGTTTATCATGATGTTGCTCAGTGGTCCAGTTCTAAGGATTTTGGTTTTCTTTATGTTGAGGTGCAATCCATACTGAAGGCTGCGGTCTTTGATCTTCATTAGTAAGTGCTTCAAGTCCTCTTCACTTCCAGCAAGCAAGGTTGTGTCATCTGCATAACGCAGGTTGTTAATGAGTCTTCCTCCAATCTGATGCCCTGTTCTTCTTCATATAGTCTAGCTTTTTGTATTATTTGCTCAGCATACAGATTGAATAGGTATGGTGAAAGAATACAACCCTGACGCACACCTTTCCTGACTTTAAACCAATCAGTATCCCCTTTTCTGTCCGAACAACTGCCTCTTGTTCTATGTAAAGATTCCTCATGAGCACAATGAAGTGTTCTGGAATTCCCATTCTTCACAGTGTTATCCATATTTTGTTATGATCCACACAGTCAAATGCCTTTGCATAGTCAATAAAACACAGATAAACATCCTTCTGGTATTCTCTGCTTTCAGCCAGGATCCATCTGACATCAACAATGATATCCCTGGTTCCACGTCCTCTTCTGAATCCAGCCTGAATTTCTGGCAGTTCCCTGTAGATATACTGCTGCAGCTGTTTTTGAATGATCTTCAGCAAAATTTTGCTTGCATGTGATATTAATGATATTGTTCTATAATTTCCACATTCAGTTGGATCACCTTTCTTGGGAATGGGCATAAATATGGATCTCTTCCAGTCAGTTGGCCAGGAAGCTGTCTTCCATATTTCTTGGCATAGATGAGTGAGCACCTCCAGCGCTGCATCTGTTTGTTGAAACATCTCAATTGATACTCCGTCAATTCCTGGAGCCTTGTTTTTCACCAATGCCTTCAGGGCAGCTTGGACTTCTTCCCTCAGTACCATCTGTTCCTGATCATATGCCATCTCTTAAAATGGTTGAACATCGACTAATTCTTTTTGGTATAATGACTCTGTGTATTCCTTCCATCTTCTTTTGATGCTTCCTGTGTCGTTTTTAGTATTTTCCCCATAGAATCCTTCACTATTGCAACTGGGGACTTGAATTTTTTCTTCAGTTCTTTCAGCTTGAGAAATGCCGAGCATGTTCTTCCGTTTTGGTTTTCCATCTCCAGCTCTTTGAACATGTCATTATTAATACTTTGTCTTCTTGAGCCGCCCTTTGAAATCTTCCGTTCGGTTCTTTTACTTCATCAATTCTTCCTTTTGCTTTAGCTGCTTGACATTCGAGAGCAAGTTTCAGAGTCTCCTCTGACATCCATCTTGATCTTTTCTTTCTTTCTTGTCTTTTCAGTGACCTCTTGCTTTCTTCGTGGATGATGTCGTTGATGTCATTCCACAACTCGTCTGGTCTTCAGTCACTAGTGTTCAATGCATCAAATCTATTCTTCAAATGGTCTCTAAATTCAGGTGGGATATACTCAAGGTCATATTTTGGCTCTCATGGACTTGCTCTGATTGTCTTCAGTTTCAGCTTGAACTTGCATATGAGCAATTGATGGTCTGTTCCACAGTCGGTCCCTGGCCTTGTCCTGACTGATGATATTGAGCTTTTCCATCGTCTCTTTCCACAGACATAGTCAGTTTGATTTCTGTGTGTTTCATCTGGTGAGGTCCATGTGTATAGTCGCTGTTTATGTTAGTGAAAAGGTATTTGCAATGAAGAAGTCGTTGGTTTTGCAAAATTCTATCATTCGATTTCTGGCATCGTTGCTTTCACCAAGGCCCTATTTTCCAGCTACTGATCCTTCTTCTTTATTTCCAACTTCCGCCTTCCAATCACCAGCAATTATCAATGCATCTTGATTGCATGTCCGATCAATTTCAGAGTGCAGCAGTTGATAAAAATCTTCTATTTCTTCATCTTTGGCCCTAGTGGTTGGTGCGTAAATTTGAATAATAGTCGTATTAACTGGTCTTCCTTGTATGTGTATGGATATTATCCTATCACTGGCAGCATTGTACTTCAGGATAGATCTTGAAATGTTCTTTTTGATGATGAATGCAACACCTTTCCTCTTCGAGTTGTTGTTCCCAGCATAGTAGACTATATGATTGTCTGATTCAGAACAGCCAACACCAGTCCATTTCAGGTCTCTAATGCCTAGGATATCAATGTTTATGCATTCCATTTCATTTTTGACGATTTCCAATTTTCCTAGATTTGTGGTTCCTACATTCCAGGTTCCGATTATTTATGGATATTTGCAGCTGTTTCTCCTCATTTTGAGTCATGCCACATCAGCAAATGAAGGTCCCGAAAGCAATACTCCATCCACGTCCTTAAGGTCAACTCTACTTTGAGGAGGCAGCTCTTCCCCAGTCATCTTTTGAGTGCCTTCCAACCTGGGGGCCTCATCTTCCAGCACTATATCAGACAGTGTTCTGCTGCGATTCATAAGGTTTTCACTGGCTAATGCTTTTCAGAAGTAGACTGCTGGGTCCTTCTTCCTAGTCTGTCTTAGTCTGGAAGCCCAGGTGAAACCCGTCCTCCATGGGTGACCCTGCTGACATCTGAATGCCGGTGGCATAGCTTCCAGCGTCACAGCAACACGCAAACCTCTACAGTAGGACAAACTGACAGACACGTGGGGGCCCTTTCAAAGTATATACAGGAAAATCTACGAAAGCTGAAACTGTGTAAAGTAGAAACCTATCAGAGAAGGAAAACTCAAATATTTTCTACTAAAACAAGCGATAGAAAAGTGGTAAGACTGCACCCTGCCAAAGGCAGAAAACTTTCGAGGTTTGGAAAAACAAGGCAGTCCCATCAAGTTCCGGCTCTCACAGATTTCACTGTAATGTAGAACATACACTAGGCTTCCTGTACTCTTTCAGAAGAAACTCAAGTGGTAGACTCTAGTATGTTGGTTACAGTAGAAATCCCTCTTTCTCTGTTTATTCGTGAACACTTTAGCATTTTTTTCCCAAATCTCAGCTGCCTTAGCCCCCTCAGCAAACAGTGAGAAGGGAGCAGAAACCTTGTAATCCCAATTGTTAGTAAATGTTGCATTACCATAAAATACATAAATCATCAGCGCAGCCCTACAAAAGCCACCCTCCCACTTGCCCTGTTCTAGAGAATTTCTGCTATGTGAATATTAATGAAAGCTGAGTTAATATGTGGTATAACTTAGCATACCAGCCTGGGACAAAGAAGACCAAGTTAAATAAGAAAGCGTATGTGGGGGGGACGGGTGGAAGTACATCCTGAAAGTCTGTATTGAGGTAACCCTGATAAGGATGGAGTGAATTGACTGTATTTTGTAATTTCCTATCCTTGATTTTCATTGTTTTGATTTTTTTCCCCTTTTGGTGTTAGTTTTCTCCTCCTACAGTATGAAGTAGCCAGGTACCTGGGTGGTTACCCAATAAAAAATGATACCTAAACCAAACCAAAAGGTTGTTGGTTCACATCCACCCAGAGGCACTTCGGAAGAAAGGCCTGGTGATCTATTTAAAAAAAAAAAAAAAAGCCATTAAAAACCCTGTGGCGCGCAGTTCTTCTCTGACACACATGAGGTTGTCATGAGTCAGAATCAACTGGAAGACAATGGATTTTATTGGAGCCAGGCTGTTTCTATAGCATGTATTTTTCTTTGTAAAAGTTTTTGAGAGATTTATTTGGTGCAAATCTGTGAGTACCTAAGTCTGAGATTCTTTAACTGTTCTCTATGGTCACCTAGTCAAGAAATGTCGTTAGTCAGTACATGAAAAAATGGGTGAGAAAATGATTGACTAACTGAAATTTCCAGTATTTAAAAAGGTTGCGTTAATGTCATAAGACAAATAGCAAGTTACTAAAGTGGAGATTCTTGAACCAAAATAAATTCTCTATACAGTTCCCCCAGTTTATTTGCACCCTGTCCCAGGCACCCTCTGTGAATGCTTTCAAGTATAATGATTGGAATAATAATAGCAGTAGCTGGTGTTTCTGTGGAGCCTCGATGAAGAGCTCGGCTGTTAACCAAAAAGTCGGCAGTTTGAATCCATCCTATGGGGCACTTCTACTCTGTCCTCTAGGGTGGCTATGAGTCAAACTGTGAGTCAGAATTGACTCGAGGCAATGGGTTTGGTTTGGTTTTAGAGTTTATGTAGTGCTTATCTGTCAGACATTATGCTAAGTGTTTCCACCTGTGTTATCTCATTTAATCTTCTCAACAACCCTGTGAGATATGTGTTGTTGTTATCCTAGTACTTAAACAAAAAAACCCACTGCTGTGGAGTCGATTCTGACTCATAGCGACCCTAGAGGATGGAGTACAACTGCACCATAGAGTTTCCAAGGAGCGCCTCGCGGATTCGAACTGCCGACCTCTTGGTTAACAGCCGTAGCACTTAACCACTAATCCTAGTACTTAGTGGGGCTGAAATTCAAACCTAGAGGCGAACTGCAGTAGAACTCTAAAGTTTCTAACGCAAGACAGACAGGACCACAGGCCCAACTCTCATCCTCCCGTCATCCTCAAGCCTCCTCACTGTTTGGCTACTCACCCAGCCCCCCGTCTCCCTTTAGGCAGCCTTGTGTATGGTTACTCCACTGAGCTGGACTCCAAAGCTTCCATAAATATGAGCCCTCCTGATCATCTTGTAATTCTTTGCCATGCCTTGCCCTACCTCCCTACCCCAGGTGACCATTAGAGCTTTCAGATCTAAAAAACCCAAACCAAACCTGTTGCCATCCAGTCGATTCTGGCTCATAGTGACCCTATAGGACAGAGTAGAACTGGTTTCCAAGAGCGGCTGGTGGATTTTGAACTGCCGACCTTTTGGTTCGCAGCCCTGCTGTTGACCACTCTGCCACCAGGGCTCATTTCAGATCTAAGGCAGCTCAAAACTTATGGCAGCAGTGCCTGTGAGTGGCCACGCACCCTGGGCACCGTCTGCTCCCCTCACACCTAAGCAGAAAGAGTTTACTGGAGCAGTGTACACTTCTCACTTGTCTCTCCATATCGTTCTGGAATTGCAGCCCGTTTTATCCACTGTCATCTCTTAACTGCATGCTCAGTCTCTAGTCTTGCCTCTCCTCCAATCTGTCCTTCACCCCCAGAGTCAGATGTTGCTATAACGTAAATTAGATTTTCACTCCTTTCTTTAAAACCTTTCTTCCCGTTGTCCTTAAGGTAGAAAATAAACCTCTTACGTTGCTTATGAAGCCTTGTGTAACCTGGCCCTACCTGCCTCTCTAGCATTGTCTCTCACTGAGCCTTGTACCCCCCGCTACTCTACATCCACTCTTCCAGCCCATTCCAGTTTTGAGCATGGCCTTTTCTTGCCTCTAGGTTTTTGCACAAGCTATGCTATAGCTGCCTCTTTTGTGCCTCTGTAAAGGTTCCCTGCAGGCATAGTGCTTGCCTATTGACTCACTTGTCTTCTTCCCGGCTGTGGTTGTGCACAGTTACTCACAACTCTAGGCACAGAGTAAGAGCTCAGTAAATATCTGTTGCATGAATAGATGACCATCATCCATTCTGTTTTGATTTTTGAATGTTGATCTGGACCTGTCTGTTTCCCGTGTTTCATTATCTGTTTTTGCCAATATTACTAAACTGACTTCGTTGTATCAAGCTTTTTCTTTTTCTCTTCTTCACATCTTCTGTTGCCCCACTCTTTGGATCCTCCCATTTACAGATTGTTTTTATTACTACAGTCTTCTTCATTCCAGCATTCATGACCGCCAGCACGAAGACCCTGGGTTGCTGTGTCCCTAGTTTCCAGGCCTGTGGGAGGACACAGCTGCCAATCTTGCAGCGTGCAGTGTCCCTTCTCCAGCAGCCCATTTGCTGGTTAAACTTTTGGCTGTGTTTGCTGGCCACATCGGGAAGGATAGAAGAGTATTGTGCTTGGTGCACAATGTCTTAAAGAGACAGAATTGTTTGTTCTGTTATCTGCTGGTGCAAGCAGGGAAGAGTGAAGATGAAAGTGGTTTGTGACGGACAGTGGTTTTGAAGAAAATGAGAAATCATGTGAAGTAGAAAGGGATCTCTACGAAGAAAACTTATTCCTCTGGTTAAAATTATTCCTGGTTTAGATGTAGATCTGGATTCTTTTTAGCAGATCCCATTTTCAACCTCCTATCACAATCAAAAAAAAAAAATTTTTTTTTTTTATCACAATCAGAAGGAGCCTGGTGGCACAGTGGTTAAATGCGCAGCTGCTAACGGAAAGGTCGGCAGTTTGAACCCACTGGCCGCTCCGTGGGAGAAAGATGTGGCAGCCTGCTTCGGTGAAGATTCCAGCCTTGGAAACCCTATGGGCAGCTCGGCCCTGTCCTTTAGGGTTCCCGTGAGTCAGAGTCGACTCCACAGCAATGGGTTTGATTTTTTTTTTTTTTTTTGATACCACAATTATGCATGTGGCTCAGTGGTAGAATTCTCACCTCCCAGGATAGAGACCTGGGTTTAATTCCCAGCCAGGGCACCTCATGCATAGCCATCACCTGTCTGTCATTGGAGGCTTGCGTGTTGCTGTGATGCTGAATGGGTTTCAGCGGAGCTTCCAGACTAAGATGGCCTAGGGAGAAAGGCTGGTGATCTACTTCCGGAATCAGCCAGTGAAAACCCTATGGATCACAACGGTTGAATCCGCAGCCCATCTTGGTGCAGGACTGGGCAATGTTTCATTCTGTTGTGCGTGGGGCCACCCAGAGCTAGGGGCAATTCGATGGCAGCTAACAGCATGATGATTATAGCAGAATCGCTGTTGAAATTTCCCAATTAATATCAGTTGTTCTTTGTTGTTTTTCCTTATCCCAGAAGTTACACTGAAGGTCCACATCAGTGACGCCAGCACCCATCAGCCCGTTACGGATGCGCTTATTGAGATTTTCACCAACCAGGTCTCCATCGCCTCTGGAATCTCGGGGACAGATGGCGTTGCCTTCATCAAGTTCCAGTATAAGCTGGGCAGTCAGCTGATCGTCACCGCCACGAAGCATGCCTATGTGCCAAACTCTGCCCCGTGGAAGCCAATCCGATTACCTGGTAAGGCATTCCTAATTTTTCTCTCAAGTAGAACTTCTAGTATAGGCTAGTGATAGAGTCAGACACAGAAACTATTCGAAAGTAAGTCAGACAATCAGTAAAATGTTTATGTTGGTTATCTACTCTATCGTTTGGGGCTCCTAAGGTGAGATTGAAATATGAACCATAGCTGAGGTTCTACCTTGCTCTATGCACACACCAGAATCAGTAGTTTCAGAGTTTCTGCTCACTTCCCCAACAAGTCAGTAAGTCAGCTGGTCAATAAGGGTGGAATATGGACAGTGCTTTAGAATGGAGCATTCTCGTTTTCCCCATGTGCCGTCTTCCTCGCTGTCACAGAGGTAGCCCAAGGACAGGGATATCTAAGGAGGTGGGAAGTGATCGCAAGGTTGTTTTGTCTCTCTTTTCCCTCTTACGTTTCACCATTTCAAAGCAACCTGTCGATGCAAGAGGCAAAGATGGTGCCTGACATAAATTCAGGTTGGAATGGGTGGATGCGGAGCAGCAGATACAGTCCCTTCTTTCCCCTCACTTCAGGGTCCACCTAGTGCCCGGACCCCATTATGTATCAGCACCGACACTAGGTGAGAGGCTGGGGTGGAGAGTTGGAGGGTGGTGCTGCTGGGATATTGGAGAGAGTGTAGGCTTTAGAAACTGACTGACCTAGGTTCTAGCCCCGAATCTTTGATCGAACCCCTCTAGCTGTGATGTCAGTCTTTGCAAAATAGAGCTAATACTACTTCGTAGAGTAGTTCCAATGAAAAATTAGCTAGCATATGTAAACTAACTTACAGTACTTGAAACACAGTAGGCATTCAATAAATGTATAATACCTAGCACACACAAAGACACAACGTTGCTGTTGAGTCGATTCTGATTTATGGCAACCCCATGTGTGTCACAGTAGAACTGTGTTCCGCAGGGTTTTCAATGACGGCGATCTTTCAGCAATAGATCATGAGGCCTTTCTTCCAAGATGCCTCTCAGTAAATTCGAACTGCCAACCTTTTGATTAGTAGCTGAGCACTTAATCGTTTGTGCCACTCAGAGACTTGTACCTAGCACAATACATGCAGAATAGCAATGTCAGTGTTCCTTTCTGTCCCTCAGAATCGCTCGACTCACTCCTCGGGGTATTGCTGCCTCTGGCAACATCTGGGAACTAAGTGTGGCTATACCTAAAAGTGTTTTCTCTGTCTTATAAAAGCCCTCTAATATTCACTGTAATTCACAAAATTATCTTTTGCTCTGTTTACATTTATTAAGAACCTGCTCTGTGCCAAGCAGTGTTCTGGGCACTGAGAATATAGACCTAAAGGCACAAAACTTGCCCCTAGGGAATTTACAGTTTAGTGATAAAATCAGACACAGAGGTAATTTCAGTCTAATGGGATAAGTGCTCTGATAGACTTATGGGTGGATGGACGGATAGATGGATGGGAGGAATTGAGGGAGGTATGCTTTGGGTGGGTGGGTGGGCAGGCAGGCTGGTGGGTGAGTGGATGGATGGATGGGTAGATGGACGAATGGGAGGAATTGAGGGAGGAATGCTTTGGGTGTGTGGGTGGGTAGGCAGGTGGGCGGGTGGGTGGATGGATGGGTGGATGGGAGGAATTGAGGGAGGAATGCTGTGGGTAGGCGGGTGGGTGGGTGAGTGGATGGGTGGATGGATGGATGGATGAATGGGGGGAATTGAGGGAGGAATGTTTAGCCGGCCTAGGTGAATGACAGCTTCCTGGAGGAGACTAGGTGGGAACTGAGTCTTGAGGATGAACAGGTATTAGCATCAGAAGATGCTTATAAAACCACACAGCTTCCAGGACTCTACCATTCAATCTGGGGAGATTGGCTGAGAAATCCATATTTTAACAACTAGTCTTATCCATCCCACCGGTACTTGTGAGTAAAAGTGTTCTCTGAAGTTTGCAACCACTGCTTTGTGAGCATGTGGGAAGGGAATTTAATATAGATATAATGGAGGAGATCATTTAGGAAAATATTAGAGAAAAGGGTATATATACTTCAGAAATATTTAGCAGGAAAATCAGGAGACCTTGGGGGAGTGGATTGCAGTGGTTAAAGCACTCAGCTGCTAACTGAAAGGTTGGCAGTTCAAACCCACCAGCCGATCCACAGGAGAAAGATGTGGTAGTCTGCTTCCATAAAGATTTACAGGCTTGGAAACCCTATGGGGCTGTTCCGCACTGTCCTATCAGGTCGCTGTGAGTCAGAATTGACCCAACAGCAATGGGTCCGGGAATGGATGAGAGGAAGGGAAGGGAAAGGAAGAAGTAGAAGAAACATAAGTTGAACCTGAGTTTTTTGGCTGGTGATAGAGTGAATGGTACCTCCAAGGTTGAAAATGGTACCTCCAAGTGAGGTTGAAAAACTGCCACACCACAGTTTCCTAACATTGATGCAACTGATGCAGTAGGTTAAAGGAAGTCACCTTCCGTCCTCCTCGTGTGCTTCCCTCTCCCAAGCTCAGGCTCAGGCAAAGGTGGATGGAGGTGCTTAATGGAGGCAGGGGAAACAGGAGGAGAGGAATAGGTGTTGGGGTTGTAAAAATGGTGATGAGCTTAGTTTAGGGCATATTGGGTTTGCGTTATCTCTGGGCCATCATGGAATAATATTCACCTTTTAGTTTGAAATGCTTTTGGAGCCCAAGAGAAAGGTCTGGGCTAGGGATGTAACTTGGGGTCATCAGCAGTGTTGAGGTGAAAATCAAAACCATGAGTTCACCCGAAGAGCAGAGAGCAGTGGGCCTGGGGTTGAGTCCTAGGAAGGCCAACAAAATAGGAAAACCAAAACCAAATCCCTTTGCCATTGAGTCGATTCTGACTCATAGCGACCTTATGAGCCTAAGTAGAACTGCCCCCATAGGGTTTTCAAGGTTGTAACCTTTATGGAAGCAGATTGCCAAGCAGCTGGTGTGTTCGAACCACCTACCTTTTGGTTAGCAGCCGAGCTCTTAACCACTGCACCACCATGGCTCCACAAAATAGGAGAGACAATCTTTATTAGGCTACTTGCAAAGAAAATGTTTGACCTTCTCCTTTCCCATGCTGAAAAGTCACTGGAAATAGCCCAGGGGAGGTTTAGACGGTACCCGGATACCACGCCTCCACCTGTCCTGGAAGAATGGCAGCACTAAGTATTGTGACTCCGCTAACATGATTGCTTGAGTAAAAGCAACCATATCCGTGATATCCATTTTCTTTAATGAGTCTGATAACGGGAGCAACATATTTTAATTGTAATAATTTGAGGCCCAGAATGAAAACACCTGGGTATCAGGCCTGCTTGTCACCAGCTGGCCCTGCACATGGAGACCCATCAGGCTTTTCTGAGTCCAGGTTTCTTATTTCTAGAATTAAATTAATTAGCTTCAATAATTTTCAAGGACCGGCCCCCCCCTCCGTCCACGGCATCATTGATTATTTGACTCTATTTGTCTTGTCGATATAATAAAGATACTTTTAACTAGAATCTAATAAAACGGTACCAAATTTTGAACTGGTCTGTTGGTGAAAACTGCACTGTCAACTACTATTTTTATGTATATTTTTAGAGGTCAAAGCTAACCCTTTCGGTGCTCCAGATAATTGGACAAGGGAGGGAGAAGAGCCAGGAGCCTCTTATAAAATACGTTGGAAATTTGAAACTAAAGCATGCTTTCGTTACTACCTGTGCACACAATGTTTTTGTTTGCATAAGCATTTTTGTGAGATGTTGGAACGAATTTCATTTTTCATCCTTGACAACAGATCCTAAAGCATGTCTTGTCCACCCCCGACCCCCAAAGAAAGGGGGTCAAGATTGAGGGAGAGGAAGTACACTGCATAAGGAGAGCACCCTTAACTCTGGCAAGCAGATCCAAACACGTTTAAATATATAAAACGTAAGCCAGCCACTGAAGACTATAATTCGGCATCCTAGCTATTTACATCTGCATGCTCAATATTCTTGTCCAGACCCGGAACGACTGCAGTGACCCCCAGCCAGGTCTCTGCCACTAGTCCGCCCTTTCCAACCACCTTCCATACTGCTGAGAAGGAGTCCTGGTGGCACAATGGTTGAGCGCTCAGCTGCTAACCAAAAGGTGCGTAGTTGGAACCCACCTAGCAGCTCTGCAGGAGAAAGACCTGGCAACCTGCTCCAGTAAAGATGGCAGCCACCTTTGTCACATGGAGTCACTGTGAGTCAGAATCGACTGAATAGCACCTAACAATGTGCTGCTGAGAGTTAGTGTCCTAGAGTACATATGTCTAATGATGTCATACATCAGCCTGAAGTCCCTCGGTGGCCTCAAGATGATGGTCAGACTAAACGTGGCACGTAAGACCCTCCTCAATATCGCCACTTCTGCCCTTTGCATCTTGTGGTCTAGCCACCCCGGGCAATTCATTGTTTTCTGCAGGAGTGTGGCATGTTTACCCTCCTTGTGTTGTCTGCCCCCTTATTCCCCTGCTGCTGTTCACTTGGAGTCCTGGGGTGGTACAAACGGTTAACACGCTTAGCTGCTAACCAAAAGTTTAGATGCTCAGTTCCATCCAGAGGTACCCCAGAAGAAACGCCTCACTCTCTACTTCTGCAAAATCCGCCACCGAAAACTCTGTGGAGCACATTTCTTCTCTGACACTCGTGGAGGCACCTTGAGTCGGAGTTGACTCCACGGCAACTGGCTTGGTTTGGTTTTTTGGTTGTTCACTTGGCAAGCTTGTCTTCTATCCTTGAAAGCCTAGCTTGACTGTTTTTTGCTTCAAGAAGTCTTCCTCACTCTCCCAGGCAGAGTTAGATGTTCCTTTCTCTTATCAAAACATCTACTTCGTATGAAAAGAACCTCCAAACATAAAGCAGCACCCCCTAGTTGGTAAACAAAAATACCATCTGCTTGTAGACCTGAAGGTTTCTCTGCTCCCTCCCAGTCCACTGTGAAACTCAGTTGATTTGAGGTTCCAAGTCCTAGGAGCCCCGGTGGCACAGTGGTTAAGTGGTCAGCTGCTAACTGAAAGGTCAGTGGTTTCAACCCACCAGTGGCACCATGGGAGGAAAGACCTGGCAGTCTGCTCCAATAAAGATTACAGCCTTGAAAACCCTATAGGGTAGTTCTCCTCTGTCCTATAGGGTTGCTATGAGTTAGAATTGACTCGATGGCACAGAACAGTCCTTTACTACCTGCTCAAGGAAGCCCCCTGCTGGCACCTCTGCTGCCATACACCATCCCGATTTTTCCTCTATGAAGAAATGAATTTGAGAAACCATTTTCTAGAGCAGGTGCCTTAAATATGGAAGTACCAGATGTTTTAGGTTAGAAAAGCTTTCAAAACACCCTAGGGTGATCATAGAAGGTGATTTCAGAGCTCAGAGTCCTTAACCCAGTCATTGCAGAGGTTTTCAGGATCCAGTAAACATCGTACTGTGTAAGCTCTTGAGGGCAGTGAGCAGTCCAGATGTCTGCATGGACAGGGGCAGACGGTAACGCGAACCCAGTGTCGGGGGTGAATGGTCTCCTATGGGCAGCATCAACCACAACAGCCTTGCCCTTTCTGACCATTAGGTACCCTGTACCATTAGGTGGAAGGATCACTGGTAAGAAAGTTAGACTTTGAAGTGGTTGTGCAGGATTTTTCCAAGTCAGTGACCCTTCCTTTAATCCTGGATCACACATGGTGCCACAGGGATCGGCCAGGTGGTAAGAGGCGGGAGCGCCTGAGAGCCTTTGCCGTGTGTGACACTTTCTTCTGATCCTCCTTCCCCAAACCCAGTGTGAATTTTTCTCCTAACTTTAGACTCTAAGGTATATCCTTTTTTAAAAAAAAAAAAATTTTATATTTGAGATGTAGTTCTCATACCATAAAATCCACCATTTTAAAGTGTACAGTGCACCAGTTTTTAGGATATTCACAACATTGTGTGACCATCACCACTATCTAATTCTGGAATATTTTCATCATCCCTGAAAGAAACTCCGTGCCCCTTGGCAGCCACTCCTTGAACTTCCCCTCGCTCCGCCCCTGGTAACCACTCATCTACTTTCTGTCTCTCTGGATTTGCTTATTGTGGACATTTCAGGTAAATGGAATCATACATTATGTGGTCTTCTGTGACTGGTTACTTTCACTAATGTAATGTGTTCAAGGTTCATCTGTGTTGTGACGTGCATGTATCAGTTACATTGTTTCTTTTTATGGTTGAATAAATTTCCTCATATGGCTGTATCACATTTTGTTTATCCATTCATCAGGTGATGGCTATGTCAGTTGTTTCCACTTTGGGGCTATTATGGCTGATGCTGCTGTGAATATTCACGTTTTCGTGCAGACACATGTTTCCAATTCTTTTGGGTCTATACCTGGTAGTGGAATTGTTGGGTAACTTAGCAAGGACTGCCAAACTGCTTTTTGCAGCACCAAGATGCCTTCTTACTATTCTCATGGCACTTGCCACATTCTGCTTGTCTTACAGCTACTTACTGTGTGTCCTAGTCCCCGTCTAGCATATAGCCCTGAAGGCATGTTGTTGTTGTTGTGTGCTTTTGAGTTAATTCTGACTCATAGTGACCCTAAAGGACAGAGTAGAACTGCCCCAGAGGGTTTCCAAAGCTGTAATCTTTGCAGGAGCAGATCACTAGATCTTTTCTTCCACAGAGTGGCTAGTGGGTTTGAACTGCTGGCCTTTCAGTTAGCAGCAGAGTGTCTTAACCATAGACTGTCTTAAACATTTTTTTATCTCATGCAAGATCTAGCACTAGGCTTTGTGTTGTGTGTACATGTATACATATATACACCCACACACACATACCAAAACCAAACCAAACCTATTGCCATTGAGTTGATTCCAACTCATAGCAACCCTATAGGATGGAGTAGAACTATCCCTCAGGGTTTCCAAAGCCATAATCTTACAGAAACGAATTGCCACCACATCTTTTTCCTGCAGAGTGTCTGGTGGGTTCGAACCCCTGACGTCAGTTAGCAACCAAGTGCTTTAACCACTGTATCCCGAGGGTTCTGCATATATAGTGATAGCTGTGAGTTGACTGTGTGGAGAGTGTGTGAAGTGAGGGGCTACATTCAAAACCAACTCCCTAGTCCCCTGTGACACTATTAAGAGCCAGTGATAAGTAATTGATATTTTTGTGGTTGTTAGCTACCATTGAGTCAGCCCCTGACTCATGACAACCCCATGCACAACAGAACGGAACGCTGCCTGGTCCTGTGCCATCTCCATGGTGGGTTGCAGGCTGGACTGTTGTGATCCGTAGGGTTTTCACTGACTGATTTTTGGGAAATCTCCAGGCCTTTCCTCCTAGTCCTCCTAGTCTAGCTTGCTGTAAAAGCTCTGCTGAAATCTGTTCAGCATCATGGAAGTACACCAGCCTCCGCTGACAGAGAGGTGGTAGCTGTGTGTGAGTTGCACTGGCTGGGAGTTGAACCCGTTCTCCCCCATACCAAAAAAACACCATTGCTGTGGAGTCGATTCCAACTGCCGCTGAGCCACCAATGCCTCAGTAATTGATATTCTTAGCACTTGATGTTTTTACTTCCTGATATTTTCCTAGGAAGTCTCTTTACCTCTCCAGGCCTCACTTTCCTCCTTTCTAAACTGAGAGACCTGGATTGGATGCTGTCTTAGGGCCTTTCACCTTGAGTCTGTGTAGCATAGTAGTTGAGAGGACAAACTTCAGAGTTCAGATCCTGGCTCCAGCGTTTATTAGCTGTAGGATATGAGGCCAGTTTATTTAACTTCAGTTTCTCCACCTGTGGAATAGAGATGGTAATAATAAGTATTTCACAGAGTTATATTGAATATTAAATAAACTACCAAAATTAAAGCACTTGGAACAATGCCTGGCTTATTAGTAAGGGTTTAGTACTGTTAGGAGTTATTATTCTTCTTTAATACATTTTTTGTTTCTCTTAAATTCATATATTCTACCCAGAAACTTTCAAGCTTTATGAGATTTCTAGTTGGAAATTTCAAGTAATTAAGCAAGAATTTTAAAATATCAGAAGGTATGGTATTATGGTATTATCTTATTAGACCCCAGGGTCCAAACCCATAGCTATCGAGTCGATTCCAACTCATAGCGACCCTATTGGACAGAGTAGAGCTGCCCCATAAGGTTTCCAAAGCTGTAATTTTTACAGAAGCAGACTTCCACATCTTTCTCCTGTTGAGTGACTAGAGGGTTTGAATCTCCGACCTTTTGGTTAGCTGCCGAGCACTTAACCACACCACCAGGACTACTTAGATCAAAGTGTAGGGGGAAATACTCTTTTATCATGAGAGACACAGTAATCTAAGCACACGTTTTTAAAGTCTTTCTTAATGTTAACATCTAATGTTATATATTCTGTTCATATAAAACCAAACCCGTTGCCACTGAGTCGGTTCCGACTCATAGCGATCCTATAGGACAGAGTAGAACTGCCTCATGTGGCTTCCAAAGAATGACTGGTGGATTCGAACTGCCGACCTGTTGGTTATTGGCCAAGCCCTTAACCACTACGCCACCAGGGCTCCGTATTCATATTGTGTATACATTATAACCTTTAATATTTTTTTTAATGGGAGGAAAATCAGATACTTTATTAAAAACTTCTAGCAAATAAAAAAATTGTTCTTAGTAGGAAAAGAGGTTGTTATATGAGAGATTCCAATACTTTTGTGGCATTCTGAAAGTCTTTTGCTAATCATAATAAAAATTAATGTTGTTGATTGATTTGAAATCAGAGAATGCAGAGTACCAGAAAAATTGGATTGGGCATTTTGATTTAAATATAAGAATTCCCTTGTATCCATTTTTGTTTCTGCAGTATTTTCTTCTCTGAGCCTTGGCCTGCTTCCAGAACGATCTGCTACTCTAATGGTATATGAAGACGTTGTCCAAATAGTATCAGGATTCCAAGGTATGTTTAATAATTAAAAAGGGAAGAGATGGTAGCTTTGGAGCCAACTACTGAAATCTTATAAGGGACCAGTGTATTGTCAGATACCAATAGCAGTACATTTATCTACAGTTGAGACATAGTATCTGTTGTTCCTATGGGTACACAGCCCATTTGAATGTTAGTTACGTCATGAGCTATAATCTTATTTGTTTTTAGGCCCAGCCTCTAAGTTTGTGAAGAAAAGAAGGGGATCTACCCCTTTCCACCACTACATCTCACTCTTCTTCAAGAGGAGAGAGCATTAATCTCGTTTAGTCAGAGTCCAGCACACTGCTTGGGCCTCATTAGTGAACAGGGCCACTCTTTTAAAAGGTGCATAAGCATTGGAGTGAGGCCTTTTCTCTCTCTTGCCTGCTTCTTTTTCAATCAGTCTCACATGTAGGGATGTCTGTTAAAGTGACCTAACCCTTTCTGACTCCCTGTTGCTTTTGCAGAGAAAACTAGTACAGAAGGCTTGAGGGATTTGCCCTTTAGTGATATCGGGGATTGGACTGGGAATAATGCTGGTGTAAAACCTGTTTTTGTGCCAAGAAGATCATTTTATTCCATCTAAATAATGGGCCTGAGAATGATAGTTCCTGGCTTTTCGTGTTCTTATCAGATTCATTATTTATTTATTTAATTCCTTTATTTTAATACCATTTTACACCATTCATTCTCTACCTAGCCAAAGTCACGTGCCATTTGCAAATGAAGTGAATTCATTTATTATCGTGTAGCTATGGGGAGCACATAGAGCTGCCTGTGATGGTTAAGGTTACGTGTCAACTTGGCTGGGTCATGATTCTTAGTGGTTTGGTAGTTATGTAATGATGTGATTTAGCAGTTATGTAATGATATAATTTGGCAGTTGTGTAATGATGTAGTCATCTTCCATTTTGTAATCTGATGTGGTCACCTTCCATTTTTGCATAATGCTGATTTCACATAACAACCTGGACTTTGGAACCTAACTGTGTTGATCAGTGAGAAGAGGGTGTAGAAGCATCTAGCAGCATATGCGACTCAAGTTTGGAGGAGAAAACAAGACTAGAAATAGAATTGGGAGTCATCTATACAGTAAAAGCTGTGAGTTTTATAGTTTTCTTTCTCCTCCCTAAGAGACAGCAGAGGACCTAGGCCTGAGTCTTCAGCATCCTTTCACATTAGGACCACACTGTAGCCTAATAAGCACATTGGCTTCTGTACCCTCCAAACTTTCTGTTACTGTTTCACAACTAAAAAATGGTGGTTTTTCTTGGAAGCGAGGAAACAATTTTGCTTCTACCTCATGTTCATCACTAAAGCAGGAAAATTCAGCCTGTAAAATCTGGCTGAACCTTTTTGGTTTCTATCAGAACCTCACCCATTTGGAAATGACAATGAGAGACAAAAAGTTGGCCTTGATATAGACAAGCCTGATCACCCTTTTATTTCAGGCTATAGAGTAGGATATTCAGAGGAGAATTTAAAACTGGGGAGGAATGCCTGGTGAGTTGACAGGAGCTCTTCAAACACCAAATGGAGATTGTGAGTCACCTGGGCTAGTCTTCCTGTTGCTGTAGCGTCTGATACTGCTTTGCATGTCCTGAGCAACACAGCACCATGGAGCCTGCCAGCAACCCAGAACTAGTGCTCTTAGAACTCTGTTTATTCTGATCAGATCTATTGTTTCTGGGTAGCGTGCCCACGGGCAAGGACCTGGCATGAAAGACGGAGTTTGACTAACATGTCCCAGCAGTTATATATTGTGTTTTCATTTTAGATATACCTTAAGAACCTTTTTTTTCCTACAGCTTTGCACGCTTTGGTTTTTAATTTAAAAAACTGGCTACCTGCTTGTGCTCATGCTGTCCTAAGGGCTTCTACAGCTACGAAAATTATCATCACTTGCTCATGAATTTAAAATTCTTGCTCGCCCTTTTAGCTGGTCCTTCCCCTACGGTTTTTCCTCAAAACTAGTCATTATCTAATGTCTTAGCCATTCTCATTCTTATTGTAGTTTTATTTAGCCTTCTCTGAATCACTCATTCTTTCCTTGAAATGTTGGTCTACCACCATAGCCTTAGGTAGAAAGTCCTCAAGTAGCTGGGCAGCTAGGCGCTGTGGTGTGGACCTGCCCTTTGGCTATCAGGCAGCCCAGTCAGTGTCCAGAGGGACGCAGCTAGGGGTGTGGCTTTGCTGGGCCTTCAAAGAGGAGAAGAGCCAGACTACAGACCGTAATGGCACATCCTCCAGTAGAACCCAGCCCCCACTGCTTTCCCAAACCCTTACCCTGTGTCCCCTGGCACCCAAAATATACCTTCAGCAAGCTCCCTTCCACCTCTTCTCTGAACATTGCCTCCTCTTCCTGATCTTAAATGTCCCAGAGGACACAGCCTTCCCTGCACCTTCTCAAATGGAAACTGGTTTTTCACTCTGTAAGTCCCCTCCTTGCTCCCCGTTAACTCTTTTAAGTTACTTCTCCTTCCTCCTACTACAACTTTAGCTCTGTGGAAGCTGGCTATACCACTCTCCAACCATCTTTTGGTTAATTTTCCTCCTGGCTCCCTGACTTCTTTTTACCCTGCTCCTGTAATTGTTGCTTGGTGACTTTAGCATCTGTGTGGATGTCACAGTCCATTATTGTAATCGCTCCCTTGAAGATGCCTTCAACGATCTGGACACTGTCATCTTTGCCTGACTGAATAAATTCTGACCCTGGTTGACCTCATCTACTCATGTCTACACCCAAACAGCTGAATATGACTAGAGAAAACCTCACAGTTGCATAGACTGGTTGTACATCAAGTTCATGACCACAGATCTCAAATGCACACCCATCCCTGTAGGACAGAGTACACTTCCTAGTAGTTTGTTTTCTGACTCTCTGTGATGACAATTTCATACCCTCCCTTCTGTCTTCAGGCTTCCTGTATGTGCATTCGTCTCTCACTCTCTGCATTAATGACATCCCTATATACTTCACCCAGAAAATAGAAACTGAGAACCTTCATATTCCCACCACTAAATCTGCAAACCTACCTGATTGCCTAATATTGCACTGGAAGAAGCGCCACTGTTTCCATTGTGCCAGTCCTTCTGTTAGTGCTCTAGATCTTTCTTTCCTAGTGACTCCGTACTTCTGTAATGTTTCCCTCTCTTTCCTGCACCACCAATTTCTCCCACCCTGTAGTGGGAAACCTGTTGTCGTTTGAGTCGATTCAGACTCACAGTGACCCTATAGGACAGCATGGAACTGCCCTCATAGAGTTTCCAAGGAGTGACTGGTGGATTCAAACTGCTGACCTTTTGGTTAGCAGCTGAGATCTTAACCACTGTGCCACCAGACTCTCTATGAGTTGGAATCAACTTGACGGCAACGGTTTTGTTTGTTTTTTTCGTAGTGGGAAAACACATTAATGTTCATGCATCTTTGAGACCCCTCCGATGACCATATTCTGCCTGAACAACTGCCTGTTGTTTCTGCTGACCTCCTGAAAGAATTGTCTACACTCACCATCTCTGTTTTCTCGCCTCTCATTTACTCTTCAGCATACTCCAATCTGGTTTTCTTCCTCAAACCCTGATAGAAACTGCTTTGTCAGAGTCACAACCCTCCCTATTACCAAACCCCAAAGATATTTCTCTCTTCATCCCCCTGGACATCTCTGCAGCATTCAACAGAGATGACTAATCACTCTTTCTTGAAACACTTTCTTTCTTCTCTGGAGACTCCAATGACTGTCCTGGGCCTGTATTTCTTCTTTCTGGTACTTTCTCCCTAGATAATCTCAGCTATGGCTTTAAATGCTATGTATATGCTGATTACTCCCAGTTTTATATCTCCAGCCCAGAGTCTTCCCTTGAGGTGAAGGCTCAGAGCCAGCTGCTTATTCGACGTCTTTTCTTGGATGCCTGGTGGACATCTCAAACTTATCGTATACACGTAGAACTCTTGATTTTTTTTTTTTACCCTCCATCTCAGTAAATGGTATTAATATAGACATAATTGTTCAAGCCAAAAGTCTAGAAATGATCCTTCATTCTATTCTGCTCACATCCAGGCCTTTTGCAGAGTCTCCTCCCCTATCAGAGTTGCTGCTTTATGAATCTGAGACACCACCGTTTCCTTCCTGAAGCACCACAGTAGGTTTTTAACTGGTTGTCCTCTTTCTGCTCTTGGTGTTCTATAATCCAGTTTTCACAAAGTTAAAAGTGATCAAGGTACTTTGTTTAAATTCTGCAGTGGTTTCCCACTGTACTTAGAATAAAATAAACTCCTTACACTCAGGGTTGGACAGTCCCCTAGCCCTGAGCCTCTGTCTGGCTGCTGCATTAATAAAGAAGGGTTAGAGGTCCCAGCATTTATACACACAGGATTTCCCACAGACCAGGTTGCTTGCACCCCTTCCATGTATACCTTTTAAGCCTCACAATATCCATTGGTGACCTCTTTTCTCCTTCCCAGTCACCTTTGACATTTGTTGTACCCACGTTTCCCTTTGTTTAGATGCTAAAGGAGCAGAGAATGATCCCCTTCCAGGCTTTTCTTCCTGGGAGTGGTATGGTTCTAAGAGAGGTGTTTGTGACAAGGGCTGACGTTACAGTCCCCAGGGCCTGTAGCTATGGTCACCCTGTAGTTCATCATGCCTGCCAGACATCCCCATTACTACCTGCTCTACTCCTCACTGTTGCCCCACCAGCCCTGATACCAAGCTGTCTCCTCTCAGGGTTCTGAGGGCATTCATGAAGGACGTGATCCCAGCATCCATGTCACATGTACTTTGTGAGCAGTCACCTCCTCCCCACACGAAGCAGTTGTGTATGACCCTTATCTCCTGTCTTTAACATCTCCATGAGTCAAATATAGTTACAGTGAGCCTGCCCCTGGTAACCTGAGTTATTCCACAGTCATTATCCCTGTGCCTGCAGTCCATTGCCACTGCCATATGCTTGTAAATCTACCTGAACCACTGCAGTCACCCATAGCTGGTATCCTGGTCTCCATCCATTGAGTTAGGATTGGAGCTGATCTTCAGAAAAATAAACTGCACTTCTAACTTCTGACTTGTAGTATCCCCTTTCCAATGCACCTTTCACTCAACTGGCATTTTAATCGTCTTGAAGCAGAACTGCAGTTCTTTCGCTCCTTTCAATGGCTTCACTTTGCCTGCAGAATAAAATCCAGTCTCCTTGCATAGCACTCAGAGGCCCCCATGATCTGGCCTCAGCCTCCCTTCTAAGTGTACTTCTCCTCCATGTGCTGTGTTCTAGCTTAACTCAATTTCTTTTTCTGTTTTCACCTGGGATACTCCACCCTGTCTTCAGACCCTCCTGTTATCGAGGACAGCTTAAATGCCACATCCTCCAGGAGGTCTTTCTGTCTCTTCATTGAGATGTGAGTCATGCTGCCTGTGGATTATGCTCTGTGTCATGTGACCCCATCCCTCTAGGCTATGGCTGTTGAGCCTGGAGTGGACACCTGACTAAGGGTAACCAGTAGATAGTATAGCCAGGGCTGTGAATTGACTGAGAGAGATGCACTGGACCCATCAGCTCTTCTTTCTCTTCCTTTTGCTGGAATTGAATTAAGAACCAGAAGAGGTGAGAATCACAGCTAAATGGCCATAAGGTACAGGTTGGACCTGAGACCATGCCAGTCCACCTATGAGCCACAGTCAGAAGGGAAAAAAAGCTGTGAGTAAGCAGAGGAAGCCAGTTAATAATTGGTCGGGATGAACCAGACATGGGACTTAGGTGGAGACGTGTTAATGGCACAGCATTAGAGTGAAACCTACAAACTCCTGCTATTGTCATCCCTAGAGCTGCCCCATCCAAGCACCAGCAGTTCCAGCTCTTGTGCCCTCAGTGCCCTCTGGTTCCCATCCTTTCATTCCCATAAACCCCTGTTCTCTTACTGTCCCACATGTCCTTATAAGTAACCCAAAGTGGTGCGTTAAAACAACCCTCTGGACCATGGTCTTGGGGAACATCTAGCTCAATTGGCATAACATAGTTCATAAAGAAAATGTCCTACATTCTGTTTTGAAGAGTAGCATCTGGGGTCTTAAAAGCTTGTGAGCAGCCATCTAAGGTAGTCTACTGGTCTTACGCTGTCAGGGGCAAGGGAGAATGAAGAAAACCAAAGACACAAGAGAGTTTAGTCCAAAGAACTAATAAATCACAGCTACTACTCCTCCTCCAGACTGAGTCCAGCACAACTAGACGATGCCCGGCTACCACCGCTGACTGCCCTGACAGGGATCACAATAGAGGGTCCCCGACAGAGCTAGAGAAAAATGTAGAACAAATTCTAACTCACAGTAAAGGACCAGACTTACTGGCCCGACAGAGACTGGAGAAACCCCAAGAGTATGGCCCCCAGACACCCTTTTAGCTCAGTAACGAAGTCACTCCTGAGGTTCATCCTTCAGCCAAAGATTAGACAGGCCAGTGAAACTAACTGGGCACACCATCCTCCCAGAGGCAAGGACCAGAAGGCAGGAGAGGACAGGAAAGCTGGTAATAGGAAACCCAAGGTTGAGAAGGGGAGAGTGTTGGTATGTCATGGGGTTGGTAACCAGTGTCACAAAACAGTATGTGTACTAATTGTTTAATGAGAAGCCAGCTTGTTTTGTAAACCTTTATCTACAGTACAATAATAAAAAATAATAATTAAAAAACCCTCCAGCTAGAGATGCTAAATATTTTTATGACCCCTCCCTTCCTACTGTATTTGGTGGTACACCTTTCCTGCCCAACTAAAATATAAAAACTTGAAGGGCAGTGACTGTGTCATGTCATCTTCATCTAAATATCCCAGGGCCCGGTCCCATGCCCGCTTCGTAATAGGTACTCAGTAAGCAATTCATTGACTTGAGTAAACAAATAGAAAAATAGAAACAGTCAAAATCCTGCTGCTTTTTGTACTTCCTGCATAGACTGCTCACTCCAAGTTCAATTGTTTTCTTTGTTGTGACTGCTAAGAAAAGTGCAGTTGAGACACACACGCATATATACATACACACCGCACACACATGTGCACATGTATGCGTGCACACATACACATGCATGCATGCACAGTAGTTGGATAGCTTGCTCTCTCTAATGTGCAAGCAGCATGATCACATTATAAGCCCAAGGAGGTAAGTCATTCTGGTGGTTTCTGTTCCAGTTAATTTATTCAGCCTAATATGCCACAGCCAGAAACTAGCTGGGAATCGTTTCTTCCTTTTTATAATCTCATTTCCATCCTAGCTTTTCAAAGTGACAGAAACTTTGCTGTTAATTTGCTAATTTATCATACTTCCGAAGTTTGATCCTGTTTAGTTATACTGTTCCTTGTCTCAGTGGGCTCGAAGAATGAGAATAATGATACAGTGTACTTTTATTTAAGTTTTCTTAATGAGTTGGAAGGAAAGCCACCTGTAGGTAATGCTTGACTTTTGCCACTCTTAGGCTTTTCTGTTCTATAAAATCAATACAATACTGAATTTATAAGTGATATGTTAATTTTTTATTCTCAAACAAGTCAAGTTTAGTTAGTTTTTTTTTTTTTCATGGATTCAGAGGAGGAAAATATAAACTCTTGCCTGCTCAGAAATATAAGTACTGAAAGGCCATTTGAATGTTAGTGTGTTGTTTTGATGACATAATGTCTCAAACAGTCCTGAGAAAAGTAGTAGTAGTATGATGACAGTTTGCTTATGAAACTGCGTGCATGTTATGTGCATATTTTTAGATTATGCCTCATTGCTTGGCTTTATGTGACACTAAAGTAAAAGCTTTGAAAGAATGAAGGCCACTGGCTGGGGGAGGAAGAGTGGAAGCCATTGTTCTTAGACAGGTGCGTAATGCTTCAGTTGAAAATGTTTATGGCCAAATAAAATAGAGAAAAACTCTTTCTTTTTTTTGGTGTTGTTGTTGAGAATATACTCAGCAAAACAAACACGAATTCCACAGTTTCTACCTGTACAATTCAGTGACATTGACTGCATCCTTTGAGTTATGCGACCATGCTCACCCGCCTTTTCTGAGTTGTTCCTCCCCCGTTAGCATAAACTCGCTGCCCCCCAAGGTTCCTATCTAATCTTTCAAGTTGCTGCTGTCAATTTGATCCCACATAGATGGTTCTTGAAAGAGCTTAATGCTCAAAACAGACCTTTTTTACTAATTAAGGGAAACTATTGTTTGGTTGGAAACCCTCATGGTGTAGTGGTTAAGTGCTATGCCTGCTAACCAAGAGGTCGGCAGTTCAAATCTGCCAGGTGCTCCTTGGAAACTCTATGGGGCAGTTCTACTCTGTCCTATAGGGTCGCTATGAGTCGAAGTCGACTCGACGGCAGCGGGTTTGGTTTTGGTGGATTTATTGTTTGGTATGGAAGCCCTGGTGGCGTAGTGATTAAGTGCTAGACTGTTAACCAAGAGGTCGGCAATTCAAATCCGCCAGGTGCTCCTTGGAAGCTCTATGGGGCAGTTCTGCCCCGTGCTATAGGTTTGCTATGAGTCGGAATTGACTCAATGGCAGTGGGTTTGGTTTTTTACTGTTTGGTTTTAAGAAGATTTCAGGGGATGTTTTTGGTTGAAGGTTTAAAGATACCTCAGGGCAGTAGTTACGGGGTTCATCCAGCTTCCATGGCTCCAGAAAGTCTGGAGTCTATGAGAATTTAAAATTTTCTTCTGTATTTTTCACCCTTTTGATCAGAATTCCTTTATAGAATGTTCAATCAAAATGTTCAGTAATGGTAGCTGAGCACCATCCAGTTCTTCTGGTCTCAGGGTAAAGGAGGCAGTTGTTCATGGAGGCAATTAGGCACATGTTCGCTATCATCCTTCCCCCATTCCTTCCTCTGTTGCTCCAGGCAAGAATGGCTAATGAGTGTTTTCCTTTAAAAATAAGACTGCTAGCTTGATTTTTTCTCTGTAGGTGGAATATATGATATCTATTTAAATTCTGATCATACACACCAATAAAACTATTCTCTCATCAGAGAAGGTGAGATCATGCACAGTGCCTTCATACATACGAGGTACATAATAAATGTATGCTTCCAGTAGAATCGACCTTAGCAGCCAATGATCCATTCATTTTAAAAGTGAGGGAAGTGGTAGTGTTGTTATTGTTTTATAAGGAAGCCTGGAAGAGTCTTATAATAACAGCGTGGTGAATGCAACAGGGACCAGTTTCATACGTGGTAAACTGTAGGGACTTTTCTCAACATAAGCTGTCTTAGAAAATGTGCTCATTGTCCCAAAATACCTGCAAATTGTTTTCAGACTTTTCAATGAGATGCTTAGAAAATGGAAAGAGAGAATGCTTGTGAAATTATTTATAAGAACCATTTTCTTTGAGAGTGTTTTGTACTTTGCTGAAGAATACATTCACATCAAAGCGTTGTGGGGAGAGATTTGGTAGTAATTTCCAAAATTAAAGTCCTAAGATTATTGATAATAAGATATGAATAGTGATGCCGGAATTGTTTGAATTTTGGAGACTAGACTGTGGCAGCCAGCCTGCAGCTCTGGCTTCCAGAGCATCTAGAAAACCTTTCTGCTGTCTCAGGGGAAACGGGGCATTCCATCGACTCAGAGCATGATGACGCCAAACAGGAAGGTAAAATAAAGATGCTCCAACTAGTTGGGGCAGCACTGTCATCCGGCCAACAGGCATGACCTAAATCAATGGTCTCCTTTCTCTGCTTAGCCCTCTTCGCTGCTTGGCAGTGCTTCCTTGGCTCTCTAGAGAGTCTCTTTCTGTTCCCCTCCAGGGAAGCTGCTGGGATAGCTCTCCCACCACACTCCACACCCCCATCCACCTTTATGTCCCCTCTTAGCAATGATCTTGCCTCTTGTTTCATGGAGAAAACAGACGCTATCAGGGAAGGATGCCTTCTGTTTCCTCCTTTCCGCCCCCTTTGTCTAAGAGGAAAGTTCCTGTCGTGACTCCACTCTGTGACCAGTCCTTTCACATTCACGTTGGATCCCTTTCCTTATTGCCTCCTCTTAAACTTCCCTCCATCTGTTCCAATCTCTAGCCTTTCTTTTCTAGTTCTTACTCAGCTCTCAAAATTACTTAAGGCTTTGCCGCTCAAAAAGAAACCCTTCCTAAACCCTGTTTCTTCTTCAAGTTACAGTCTTCTCATTTCCTTTCCCTACTAGACTTTGGAGAAGAAGTTTGTATTCCTTTAACTCCCTTTTCACTTTACCTCATGCGATCTTTAGAAATTTCTCTTGCTACTTCACCAGACATAGTTGCCAAATCCAGCAGCCTATTTTCAGTCCTGATCCTTCTGACTTCTTCACTCTACAGCCCATTCCTTACTTCTTGAATCTCTTTCCTCCTTTGTCTACTCTCTCTGCCCATCTCTTTGTTCATTGCTTCTCAGTCTTCTTCATGATTTCTTACTTTCCTGCCTACCCCTTATTCCAAAAATGTCTTCCAGTTCCAGTCACCTCTTCTGTTTTTATCTCAGTACAACTGACTCTATTTGGAACTTTATCATTTCTTACTTGAACTGTTTCATAACAACCTTCTGGCTCATCACTCCAGACACTCTCCACTTATGGCCATTCCCCACCTTTGCATCAGAGTTGGGTAAAAACGTGATCATTTCACTCCCATACCAACAACTCCCATTGGCTTTCCTCTGCGGACCAACTCAAGTCCACACTCTTGAGCTAGGCATACCATGCCCTTCACAAGCCTCATCTTCTTCTACTTGATCCAATGCTTGACTCAGATGGATTTCTTCAGCCTTTCCCACACATGATATACCTCTTTGTATTTCTTTGCTTTCAGACATGTTCTCTTCTCATCTGCTTCTATACAACCTTGAAGACAAAGTTCTCAAATACTATGTATGGAACTTCTTTTCTCCTGGGCAGTTGGTCCTCCTTTTTGAAGTTCCTTCTGTACTTTTTATCATATTTCTCTTATTACAGCATTTAAAACTCCATTATAGTTAAGCCATTTCCATGACTGCCTTCTCTATTCTGAGTTCCTGGGGGGTAAAGGCTTTGTTCTTTTCATCTTTTCAGAATCTATAACTATTACAGAGAAGACTATCTAGGCATGTTATTTGGATTATTGTAGTAAAATATCTAGTGTAGTGATTCTCAATTAGAGGCAGTTTTGTCCCCCAGAGGACATTTCGCAATGTCTGTAGACATTTTTGGTTGTCACAGCTTAGACAGTACTATTGACATCTAGTGATTAGAGGCCACAGATGCTGCTAAACACGCTGCAATGCACAGAACAGGCCCCTACAGCAAAGAATTACCTGGCTCAAAATGTTAATAGTACCAAGATTGAGAAACCCTGATCTAGCTGAGATTAAGACAGACTGTTATTGGAAAATAATGAGATGCAGAGTATAACTAACCTTTACAATCAATTCAGTAAGTATTGTTGAGCACCAGCTATGTACAGGACAAGGTGCTACGTGTTTAGCAAAATGCCTGTTTTTAAGGAGCTTCAGTCTAAAAGGGGAGAGATGGGAAATTAATGCTTATCTACACTGAGTAACATGAGGCATTCTTAGGCACCAGACATATGTCTTCTTGTCTAAATCACAACAACCATATTATGAGACAAGCATGATTCCATTTTAAAGATAAAGAACCTGAAGCCAAAGTCACTCAACTAAGATGATAATAGAAGAAAGATTTAAACCTAGAGCTAAGGACATCAGTTTCCCATGTCCTTTTCTGTTGGTGTGTCCGATTAGGGAGATGTATAGGTATGCAAATAAACATAATACAAGGCACGGTAACAGTGTTGTAAGAGATACAAATAAAGCTTAGAACTTGGGGTGGGACCCAGAAAGGCTATATAAAAAGTGGCATTTGCGATGCATTTGAATGATGTGTAGGATATAAAAGTAAAAATGATGGAAAGCCGTTTTGGACATAGACAACAGTATGAGCTTATATGTAGAAACAGAGAGCTGTGTAGTCCTGTGGGGTTGAGGGGCTGGTTGGCAATAAGTCGTGCATCTATTGTGAGGCGAGCATAGTGTAATAGAAAGGGATACAGAGGTTAGAATGAAAAAAATTCATTTCTGCCTCTTCCAAGCAGAGTGACTTGGAGCAAGTCACTTAATTCTGTGGGCCTCAGTTTCTTAATTTACAAAGAGGGGAGAGAGTCCCTTCCTCACATGGTTGCTGTAAATATTAAGTGAAATAATATCTATATAAGAACTTTGTAAATTCTAAAGCACTGGTCTTTGCCTCACATTTAGAGGAGAAGTGTAACAGTAGATAATAGTATAGTAGTGGGTATTTTTGTAATAGTATTTAAAAAAATAAAAACCCTTTGCCATCAAGTTGATTTTGACTCATAGCAACCCTATTGGATGCAGTAGAATTGCCCCATAGGGTTTCCAAGGAGCGGCTGGCAGATTCAAACTGCTGACCTTTTGGTTAGCAGCCATAGCTTGCCGTAGCTCTTAACCACTGTGCCACCAGGGCTCCTGTTATAGTATAGTAGTTGATATTTTTGTTTTTGTTGTCATCACCATTGCTAATTTGCTAAATAGTTGTCTTAGTTTCCTAGAGTTGCCATAACAAAATATCACAATATTGATGGTTTTAAAGAACAGAAATGTATTTCCTCACAGTTCTGGAAGCTAGGAGTCTGAATTCAGGGTTGGCAGGACTATGCTCTCTCTCTGTCTGCCCTGGGGGAAGATCTTTTTTTTTTTTTTTTTTTTTGTCTGCTTCAGTTTCTGTAACCCCAGGCATTTCTTGTCCTTCTGTGGCTTGTAGACAGTTCCTCACTCTGTGTGGATCCTCACTATTGTATAAGAGGCCACTCAGAAAGGATCAGGACCTACCGTATTCCAGTGTGGCCTCATCTAATTTAACTGGTAAGATTTGCAAGGAAAGTCCCTCTTTCCCTAAACCAGGTCATATTCACCAGTACAGGGGTTAGGACTTCAGTGTATCTTTTTGGTGGAGACAGTTCAATCCATAACAGTGGTGGTGGTCCATTGAAGGCTTCTGGGCAGGGAAAGGACATGATCAAAGCAGAGTTGTAGAACATTCAGTCTGGCAGTGGTGAGGTGGATGACATGGAAAGAGGTAAGGCTGAAGCAGAGAGACCAGTTAGGAGTTTAGAAGATATTGCAATAGTTCATGCAAGGAGTAATATAGATCCTGACTAGGCTAGAGGCAGAAAAAGAAGGAAAGACAGTGCTAGAAATGTTAATAAGATTGGCCCATCTCAGCATTTGAGTAAATGTGCAAGATAATAGAAAGGTAGAATCTAAAGATGATGACCTGGAATCAAACCTGGATGTTGGGGAGAATGGGATGCCATCTATAGGAATCATGAGATATTGATAAGTGGGAGAGACAGTAGATAATTTTGGAGTGTCAGGTGGGCATCCAGGTAGGGGTGTGTAGAAGGCAGAGGAAAATGCAGGCATGGAGCTTAGAAGAATATTCATGGCTGAAGAGGAACATAACAGATGAGGTTGTGGCAGTGTTGCGGATCAACAAAGAGAGTACAGACACAGCAGAGGCAATTGATGGCAGCCCTTTAGGAATGTTTCATTTGGAGGTTGGAGAAGGAAAATAAACACCTGCAAAAGGAAAAAAACGTACAGTCTCTGGAGAGAATGAGAGTGCAGTACCATGAATGCCAAGAAGGAAGGGGTTCATGAGCGGGGGTGGTGAACAGTCGAGCATTGTGAAGAGGTCAGTGAGGATGAAGACTGAGAAATGGTCGTGGGGTTTGCAGATTATACAGTCACCAGTTGGCATTTCAAAGGACAGTGTGTGTTGTGGGTAGAGGCCGGATCACAAGGGTGTGGGTAGGAGAATAAAAGGCATTCGCTTACGGGGATAACAGAGTTAAAGTCATGTTGCATTGTTATTTTTCTAGATGGAGAAGAAATGCATGTATTTGTTGGTTGGGAAGGAAAAGCCTGTAGAGAAAGAGGTTGTTGATAAAGTCAAGAAGAGTTGGTTGAGCCAAGTCTTAAAATATAAACAAACAAGCAAAAGTTAGGATAGAGTCTTGGATTGACCTTGGAAGAAAGTAAGGACAATTTTTTCTCCTGAGACTGAAGTGCCAAAGAGAAGAGGGAAGAAGGAAGTTTTGAAGTGCAAAGAGAGAAAGTGGTGGCCCTAGTAATTGCAGTAAAATAGGGGCTGAGCATTTTTGGGGTGGGGATGGAGCCCTAAGTTTGAGAAGAACAGAGGTTGAAACAGCTGCTATGGGGAATGTGAGAGAGAGGCCTCCAGAGACCCTGAGATGACAGATAGGCTTGTCCAGTCTTGATCTTTCCATCACCACTCAATCAAATCCCCTTCTGAAATGTGTGAAATTTAGTAGTCTTAATACATGAAGATAGGCTTAAGAACATAACCACACCGCTCAGCCCCACCCCTCCACAGCCTCATGCATAGATTTTATTCACACTGTAGCTTAAAAAAAAAAAAAGCTTAGAATAGCTTATACCCTTAAATTCTTGAGATTTTTTTTTAATTTTTTAAATTTTGGTAGAAATATGTATGTAAAACTTTCACTGCTTCAACAATTTTTACATACATAATTCAGTGACGTTGATTATGTTCCTCACATCGTACCACCATCACCACTATCTTTTTCCAGATTATTCTGCCATCATTAGCAGAAACCCCGTGCCCCTAATCAATGGCTGTCCTTTCCCTCCTCCTTTCCACATCTGCTAACCACTAAAAAGTTTGATATCTATATATTTGCCTATTTCATATTTCAGATGTTTCTGTGATCATTTCACCAAGCATTGGCTTTGCCTGTCCTCCATGGTGGGAAGCATGTTTGCTTGGTTAGCAGACAGGTAGCTATGTAGTGCCAGCCTCAGTGTGCATCGAATCAGCTATACCAGTCACATCCCTTCGTAGTAAACCTGTCTCAGCCATAGCCCCCTATCTGCCTGATCCCCTAGCCACAGCAGGCAGACCCCAGAGGTCTGACCAGTGATCAAATTGTGGTACGTAAAAATAGCTTTGACAAAGATAGCAACCTTCCCATCTCACCTGTAAGGACTCAGGTATTCCAACCTGTCCTGGATACAAAGAATTGTTCTAGCCTGCGTTCTCCTTTCTGCCTTGACCCTCATGAAGACAAGCTACCTCTTTGCCCTGTGGCATCTTAGACACACCATTCTTTTCTTCCTATGAGCAGAGCTCTTGGCTTCTGCGTTCTCTGCTGTGTGAAACCCAGGCCCTGCTCTGGGGTATATTAACTGAGTTATATCAGGTGCTTTGTTTACACTGAAAAACAGTGGAGAACACAATCTCAGAAAGTTCACCATCACTAAAAAAAAAAGAAAAAAAATGAATAGAAGCAATGACTACTGTTATGTAGTTGGGGGTGAGGAGGTGAAGAAAAGGTTGACTTTGACTTTCAAACTCAGAAGGCAATATGGAAAAGGAGAACGAAGTCAGCAAGCAGCATGCAGAGCCAAGTGAAGAAGAGAAGTGAGGGAACCAAACTGCTCCTAGCAGTGCATAGAGCATTCAAGGTGAGCCTAAGGAGTTTGAACTCTGTGCAGACTGAGGAGATGACAGAAGTAAGATATCAGACATTCTGTAAAATCAAAGGAAAAGAAGACAACTAAGAGAAGTTAAAAGATGTATACAGTTGGGGGCTAGCGTAGTGACGTGGATTTGTTTTAGGGTTAAAGAATAGGGCACTGGTGGTATAAAACAAGCCTGACATACGTGCCCAGGTAGTTTCAGTGGAGGTGATTAGAGTTAGATAGGACTGTCATCACTTTGGGCACCTGATTCCGAAGGCTCTAAATCTGGTCCAGTATTTCATGAACGATTCATTTGAGAAGTCTAATCTGTGACTCTTAGGAGGTAGAGGGCTCTCCATGATTCTCTACACTTAGGTGGTATGTACCCAACGTAGCCTGCCCCAGACATAAGTTCTGTGTTGGTAGTAAGTCTTTTGGGCTTCTGTGACCTCACCTGTGGGAAGAGAGAATTGGACAAGTTGGTTCTAAATATCACTTATTCTAGAACACTTCTAGATGAGCTTACCAGTTGTAGTCAAGTCACTTCTGACTCATGGTGACGCCATGTATGTAGAGTAGAGCCGCACTTCAAGGGTTTCCAAGGCTGTGGTCTTTTGGAAACAGATCGCCAGGGCTTTATTCTGAGATGCCTCTGGGTGGGTTTGAACTAACAACTTTTCGATTAGTAGTCTAGTGCTCATCCATTGCCATTGAGTCGATTCCATTTCATAGCGACCCTATAGGACAGAGTAGAGCTGCCCCATAGGGTTTCCAAGGCTGTAATCTTTATGGAAGCAGATTGCCACATCTTTCTCCCGCAGAGCTGCTACTAGGTTTGAGCCACCGACCTTTTGGTTAGCAGCCGAGCAACCACTGCACCACCAGGTCCTCCTTATAAATTCTCTGATCCACAGTTAAGAGGACCCTGGAGTAGTATAAAGAGCACTAACTCTGGGCAGGGTAGCTATACTAGGACAGCTGTGGGTTGGGAATAAGGAGCCCCCAGCCAAGCACAGGGGAAGCAGAGCCAACCACAAGACCGGGACAGGTTGCACAATGGCCAGAATGCCAGGTCAGACCATCACTTTTGAGGAACCACCGTATTTTAATCTGGAGAAATTATGTAACTCTCATTTCTATTTATCTTTGCCTTAATGATGCCTTACTGGGTTTGTGCCTATCACTTAGCACCATTTACATCTCATGACTGTCGCCACGGCATCAGATAAAAACAGGTTCAGGTTTTACACTCCAAACAACATCTGGAACAAAGTTAAACTGCAGATGGTGTGACAAGGTAATTGTCTGGGGCCTATTGGCTGAACCTGCCCTTCTGCACAAGGGAATTGAGTTTGGTGAAAGATGCCCAATTCCAAGTCTCATCATAAATCTGCAACATAATCTGTCATGAGTAGGATACACCTGCCAGAATAGGTAGGAGGCCACAGGGCAGCTTCCACAGAAAGAGTGGGGTTAGTTACTGCTGGGTTCTGTTTGCAAATCTTTTCAAGGCTGAGCATCTAATTCCCTTATTCTGTTTCAATTTGATCCGTGGACTGAAACCAGACATTACTGGGAAGATTAAGGATGCATTTGTAACAGCATCAAAGGGTATCTCTTGCAGAAGTTGTTTGTGTAAATAGATTGTCATCTACTTGTTTCATCTACATGAATTTACTTTTCCAAAATGTTACCCTTCTCCATGGGCAAATACTGTGCAGTGAAAAGACTGTTCACAAATAGCACATGGAAAGCTTTTTGTTAAAAAATGAAACAACATCCTGTGTCAAAACAAATGTGACAATGGGCTATTATTTCTATCCACATAATAGCATGTTGTCACATCTTTGCATCGCAGCATGAATGAGGGGATGGGGAGGAGGTGTGGGAAGGGGTGGAGGTGGGGGAAGGGTGCTTGGATGCTTGGAAACCTTCGAGAAGCACTTCCTGGTTTCCATTTTCTAAATTCAGAAACTGCTCCCTCAGAAGGTAACTCAGAGTTAATTTCTGCAGGTGCCCGGCCACAGCCTCGCGTTCATTTCCAGCGAAGAGCTCTGAGGTTGCCCGAGAACACCAGCTATAGTGATCTGACTGCGTTTCTCACAGCTGCCAGCTCCCCTTCCGAAGTGGACAGTTTCCCTTATTTGCGAGGATTAGATGGAAATGGAACAGGTAATGCGAGACTCTTCTTCTGAACTGGGGCTTCTGTGTTTTAATCTTTATATGGGGCTTTCTTTGCGGCTGCAATGTTAGTACTAAATGGGAGAACTGGACCAGCATTACAGAAGGGGAACTCTTTCTAGAGGTTCAAGTTCACGCAACTGCGGTACCTTACACCAGAGCACTTAGGGAGTTCCATCTGCAGCACTGCAGTGGTTGAACTTTAGTGAATTTGTCACCTTGAACCTCTCTGCTGTTACCCAGTGCCTTAGGAGAGGTTTACATGTGATTTTGAAGAGCATCTTCTCTGAGCTCTCCTTTGTTGGACTAAATAGATTGAATTCAGAGAAATTCTTATAATTGAAACTGTATTTTAAAAAATAGCATAAGATCAAAGTTATGGATTTCCTGCCCTCTATCCTCTGCCACATCCCACTCTCCCTGGACCGTGTGGTTATGGGAGCCGCAGCCTGTGGGGGCAGAGGTGCACAGCCCCACCTACCCCAGTCACGGCTGGGAGGGGAGCTGGGAGATGAGCAGACCACCGCTGGGAGTATTTAGTGGGTGAGCTTCTGCTCTTGGCCCTCCCTCTTCTCTCACATCTCTCCTTTCTCCTTGCTTGTTTTCTCTGCCTTAACTCAGAAGAGTGGTCAGGCTTTGTGTGCTGATTTTGCATCCCCTTCTGACACATCTATAAGTCAGCTCAGTCATTAAAAGCCATCAGCCAAAATATCTGTAATAATGCCTTATCAGAACAAGACTACAAACCTCCAATCACATCCAACAGTGTAGTTCATAGGGCCTTTGGAACTTAAACCCGTAACCGTGGAGTCGATTCTGACTCATAACGACCCTATAGGACAGTGTAGAGCTGCCCCATAGGGTTTTCAGGGCTGTAATCTTCATGGAAGCAGACTATCATATCTTTCTCCCTTGAAGTAGCTGGTGGGTGCAGACAGCAGACCTTTCGGTTGGCAGCCAGTGATTAACCACTGCACCACCAGGGCTCCTTCTTGGAACTTAAAGCATCCCCAATCCTTCTGGTAAATGTGGAGGTACCCAGGATTCTGGAGTCCGGAGATGTTTTCATGTCTCCTCCCTTCTTTTTCCCATACTTTAGACTAGATATAAAATTGAAAACCAGGGGCCATTTTTGGTTAAAAATCCTGCTGGGTGAATAAGTTATTACATTTCCCAGGTTCGCTTTTATTTAATTTCACTTAATTTTCCAGTGTTTTACATAAGCTGATTATTCTGAAAAAGTTTTCTAACCTGTAACATCTGATCCACTTCGTAGCATGTTAATAAATTTCTGGTTAGGGAGGAAGGTGCCCTGTTGATTTGTTATTTACTTTTCTTCCCTCTGTGGCATCTGTTTTCAGGACTGTTTCTTCTTCCTTTAATTTTTGTATGCTGAGGATGCCATGTGTAAGTCATTTGCCACCATACAGATGCATAGGAGTCATCTTAAGTAAGCATTATTGAAAAAAAAATGTTGAATTTTACTTTGAAAATGCAGGCCTGGGAGAAAAGAATTGTTTCTGGGAGCATGATAAAGTACAGCCTGACACCATCATAAAACCTCTATCTAGTCTTCCCAGCAAAATGGTACACAGTCGTAAAACCCTGTATTTGAAGGGCCTGCCTCATTCCTTGGAGCTCATTAATTTTTCTGTGCCCCACTTCCAATAGCTGTTGAATAAATTATGAAATTGGAGAAGACTGGGGGGAAAAGAACACAGAGACATAGGACTATTGATTTTAGAAGGGTTCTTTATATTTTAGAATCACTCTGTTATTTCAGAGGGAAGAGAGATGGTCTTTTGAAGGTTACATTAAACTTCTTTTCCTCTCCAGTAACTGGTAAGTTGACCTAGAAACCATCAGCCGTTTGAGTCCTGCAGAAAAGGCCTTCAACATGGCATGGGCTCAGCCTGACACACGAGGGCTTAGGCTCAGGTGCTCCTGTTTAATGTACTGCCTCTAGTCGCTCATCAGCTAAGTACTGCTCTCCAGTTTCACTTTGTCTACAGCTTCTCTTTTATACAATTATTTTCATCCTGTTTTATAAAAGACATCAAAGAGATTTCAGCGTAGAGTGAGAGCCTGGACAAAACACGTCTTTGCAAGATGACTGGTCATAACTGGAGTTTAACAAAGGTGAACGGAGACGACAAAGGCAATTGGAAAGTTCTCCAGAGGGTGGTTTTCTTGGAGTTTCACAAGGGGAGTTGTGTCTGGTTTAGAGGGTAGATCTCAGAGTTGTAGATAGAGACATATAGGAATGTGGAGATTTCAGCTACTTCCTGCCCTGTAGTTGCCTGCTGTCATAACAGGCGCCCCCACCACACACTCAGGCCGAAGACCCTACGCCTTCATAACATCTCACTCTCCACTCTGGTTGCTGAGAAAGCACAGAACTAGTCTGACATTCCCAAGTGATTTTAAAGAAATTATTTTAAAGGCTCAGCGAAAAATAGGAAGACTCTCAACGAGATGGGTTCACACAGTGTCTGCAACAATGGACTCAAACACAGCAATGATTGTCGGGATGGCACAGGACCAGGCAGTGTTTCGTTCTGTTTACATAGGGTGCCATGAGTCGGAACCAACTCGACGGCACCTAACAACAAGTAACTTCAGGAAGATAAAGAGGAGTCAATAAAATGACAAATGCATGAAATTCTCCTGAAGTCTAGAGAAGTTGATATTAGAATACGAAGCTAAACAGCTTTCTGACATAGGTTCCGTCTACCCTAAAATGAAATGGCCAGATCAAAAGATTTCTGAACTTGAACTTTTGATTCTAACTTGGACCTTTTGATGGAATCTCCATTCCTGTGCCTTTCTCTTCATTGAAAAACAGAGATGGTTATAAATGTAAAAGGTCAGGTGCTGTCATTAGCTGTATGTCTGTTACTCTATGAAGGGTTTAGCTGTAACTTATTGTTAAAATTCTAGAATTTACTAGGTTTGCTTTAAATGTTTAAATTCGGTCCTAATTGGAGATTTACATTTACATTAGCTAGGTAAGGAGCTGAATACGAAATCCTATAGATTGTGTTCTGATGTAGCTTAAAAACTTCTTATCACTGTTTGCTGCATTGTATTCAAGGAAAGATTTAAATTTGTGACAGATTACATTTGTGTGATTTTGTATTTCACTGGAGAACGAAATCTAAAATGGATTGCTTAAGTGTATAAATATCATTCTCATAAAAAAAAATTCTCATAAGCATTCCCTAATTTATCTGTAGACAGTCATTAAAGCATTGGCTTGGATAAAAGGCTTCTAATGTAGAATAATTGGTATATTAAATTCCTTTTTAACAGATCAAAATAATAGTGGCAACTAAAATAACTCATAAATATTTCAAGTCCAGTTTTTCAATAGCATTTTTTTTTTCAGAAATAAGTTGGTATTTTGAAGCAGTCCTTGAAGAAATTGAAGAAGTTTCCAATTAAAAAACAACAACAAAAAAGCAGTCTTGAATTTAAAACATCTGATCGCATTATGGTGACCTGCCAAGTAATTAACATGTACATGGACTCACTTTATGTAGAAGTTATTTTCAGGGATTTCCACAGCCGCCTTCCCCTCCCATTATAGACAAGTCCCTTCCTTTTGAGTCCCCTTTTGAAAGCAAAGCAAACCTGAGCTGGAATCCCAGTTCTACCACTAGCTACTGTGTATCCTTAGGCCAGCTACCTTTACTTATCCTGCTCTGGGCCTTATTTCTTTATGTAGAAGATGGGGACTTGACCTACTGTCTTAGTCACGTAGAGCTGCTATAACAGAAATACCACAAGCGGATGGCTTTAACAAACAGAATTTATTCTCTCACAGTTTAGGAGGCTAGAAGTCCGAATTCAGGGTGCTGGCTCTAGGAGAAGGCTTTCTCTGTCCGTCAGCTCTGGGGGAAGGTCCTTGTCTCCTTTCAGCATCTGTGGGCCCGGCATTCCTCAGGCATCTGCATATGTCTTGGCATCACTCTTCCCCCCGTTCTCAATGCTGGGACTTCAGGTCCAAAGGATGCGCCCTGTTCCTAGCTCTTCATTCTTGGTGGTAGTGAGATACCTCTCTCTGCTTGCTTCTCTCTGCTTTTACCTCTTGTAAGATAAAAGGTATGATTCAAGCAAAGCTGTGACTCAAGATACGCCCCACACTGATTCTGCTTCGTTAACATATAGAGGTTGGGATTTACAATACATCACAAAATGGAGGATAATTACATCAGGTCACAAAGTGGAAGACAACCATGCAATACTGGGAAACGTGGCCTAGCCAAGTTGACATATATTTTGGGGGGACACAATTCAGTCCATGACACCTACCTTTTAAGGTTGTGGTGAGGATTATATACGCAAAGGGCATATAGGAGGTACTCAGTAAATGGTAGCTATTATTTTTTGCAAACATTTCCCCAGTCCCTGTAGGTTCTTTGTACGCATATGATAGAGGATGCCTCTTACTTCCAGGAAACAGCACAAGGTATGACCTGACCCCAGTCACAGCCGTCAGTGTCCACTTGCTCAGCAGTGATGGGACGCCGGTGCTGGTGGATGGGCCCATCTATGTCACGGTGCCGCTGGCCACACAGAACAGCCTGAGGCACAATGCCTACGTTGCAGCGTGGCGGTTTGACCAGAAACTGGGTAAGCTAGAGTTTTGTGCCGATCTGCTAACAGATGGCTTGCTTACTGATTGATTTTCCTTTAAGGAGCCTGTGGAAGTCTCTCCGTGACATTACTAAATGCTGCTGTTCACAGTGCATTGAGTGGTTTCTGGTGGATGAAGCTTCCTCCACTGTGCTGTTCAGGCATTCAGGCGCTCTGTTTAGGGTTTGTTATTTTGCACATTTAACGCTATTTTACTTGAAAAGAACATGCCAAGAGTATTGGGGACTAAAGTTAGCTCTCGTCATCTTCATCCTTTCACTCTTTAGAAGGCCATGCGATCCCTATTGGTCATATGGTTTTCTTTTTCTGTAAAAGGAAAAACATTTCCTAATATCCTATAAAAAAAAGAGAATAAAAATAACCCACCACCTAAAGATAACCACTGATAGTATTTTGAATTGTAGCCTTCCAGTCATTTCTCTATGCACAGATGTATTAGTTATCTATTGCTACATAACAAATTACCCTAAAACTTAGCAGCTTAAAACAATAACCATTTACCATCTCACAGTTTCTGAGGGTCAGGAACCCAGAAACAGCTTAGTGGATGGCACTGGCTCCCGTCTCTCACAAGGTTGCAGTCAACCTGTCATCTCAAAGTTCAACTGACTGTACTTGCAAACTGGTTGTTGGCAGTCCTCAGCTCCTCACTGGCTGTTGACCAGAGACTTCTGTTGCTTACCACATGGGCTTCTCTGTAGGCTGCTCACAAGATGGCAGCTCGCATCCCCAGAGGGGAGTGATCTTAGAAAAAAAGCACAAATGCTGGAAGTGGAAGCCAGTCTTTTATAACCCAGTTGAAGTGGTGGGCCATCACTTGTGCTGTATGCTGCTATGGTGGAAGTGGACTGTACAGGGTGTGAATAGCAGAAGGGTGGGGATCATTGGAGGCCACCTTCGAGGCTGCCCGTGACAGCATACACATTTGACTGGAATGGGATTTTAGGCAGTATCATGAACATCTATCCATATCATTGATTATTACTCTGAAGTATCAATTTTAATGAGATGAGTGTATAGTATTCTATAACCATATCATAACCTGGATAATCAATCCTCTGCAATTAGAAAAAAATGTTATTATTCTCACCACTGCTGTGATAAATATTTTGTAGCTAAGTCTTGATGTGCATCCATGATCATTTCCTTAGGATGAGATTTTGGAAGTGAAATTACTGCATCAAAAAAAATATGCAAAAATTTAAAGCTTTTAAAACATATTTCCAGATTGCTTTCCAGAAAGGTTTACTAGTTTACACTTGTAACAAGATGGGAGTGCATGTCTGTGCCTGAGATTTTATAGTGCATTGGTTCCTAAACTCCCCTGGTCTCCAGACCCGTGAAAGTTGAACTTCAGAATACCAGTCTTCAAATAACCCAATCAGAACTTAAAACTATTTGGCCATGCATAAAGATTATCTGATTCTCTATTTCCTCTCAGGAAATATATTTTTACTCAAATAATGCACGTTCCATATTTGTTTGCTAACCGAGCCCTCCCCCCACCAGGTATTTTTGTAATCAGGCTATGCTAATTTTTTTATAGCAACATGTAAAAAAATTGACATAGCGCACTTACGAAAATACCTGGGGGTGGAGAGTGTGGTTGGCAAACAAATTAGAATGCATGTTACTTGTATAAAAATGTGGTAATTCCATTGAGCCCTTTTCCTCTGAGAACCTTCATTGTGTGGTTGATCTAGTTCCATTTAAATGGTCCTTTTAACTTAGCATCTACTGTGAAAAATTGAGCTGCCAAATTCCTGACTTTAACAGATAGTATGTGTGCAGAAAAAGCCAATGTTTGGATAGTCATTTGCAAATAATCAAATCAATTAAACTATGTTTTCTGAAAATTTGTCTTTAAGGTTGGATAGAACCATATGTTCTTTAACTTACTAAACATAATAAATACCAAAAAACCAAACCCGTTGCCGTTGAGTCGATTCCGACTCATAACGATAATAGAAGCCTACGTATTTCTTAAGGTTTTTTTTTTTTTTTTTTTTAACTATTCTTGTATTTAATCAATAATATCATTGTCTAAGTGGAAATTAAAATACTTTAGCTAAATACAAAGTTCCAAATGTAGCATCAGCAGATTAGGAAAACAAAAATAGGAAGTCATCTTAAGTACATAACACAATTAACTGATTAGCTGCTATTTATGATTAGTTCAAATATGACAACACTTTATCCACTTTTGAGGTATATTAAACTGCCAATTCCAAATTGTTTAATAGCCAGAAATATCCATTTGTCAATCCCTTTAAGAGTTTTTCATCTAAATCAGGGCTGGCAACCTATGGCCAGCAAGCTAAGAATGGTTTTTAGGTTTTTAAATGGTTAACGAAAGAATCAAAAGATGAGTGATATTTTGTGACACATGAAAATTATATGAAATTCCAATTTAAATGCCCTAAAATAAAGTTTTATGGAAACCCAGCCACACACATTTGTTTCTGTATTGTTTATGGCTGCTTTTACACTACAGCAGCAGAGTTGAGGAGTCATGACAGAGACCATATGTCCCCACAAACGGAAAATATATGCTCTCTGGCCTTTTACAGAGAAGGTTTGTGACTTCTGATCTAAATGCTTCCCAAGGGGAAGCCCAAGGAGCAACTATTTGAAATGACCACCCAGGATCACTGAGAATGTGCTTGGTTGTGTTTAACACTTTGTTTCACTTTGATCGGTGTGAGAGGTATAGCTTTTGCACGAACATGTGTGAAACTGTCCTAGCACTAGACTGGATGCCTGGCTGTACAGTTCCTGTGTGATCCTGGGCACATCACTTAATTTCCCTGAGCCTCAGCTTCCTCATCTATAACAATACCAATTCCAACTCTACCAACCTCTCAGAGTTATCATGAGAATCAAAATAAGAGAATGCTTACAATAGATGTGACAAACACTAACCATTTGCCATTGAGTCATTTCCAACTCATGGTGACCCCATGAGTAGAACTGTGCTCCACAAGGTTTTCGATGGCTGGTTTTATCAGAAGTAGATCACTAGATCTTTCTTCCGATACAACCTTCCCTAATATTTCCAGCCAGACTCACTAAAATCAGGAGCCTTCAGTAAGCTCTGTGTTGATTTATTGTAGCGCTTCACCGAAGTATGAGCTGGTGTTCATGTTTAGCATGAGTCAAGAGCAACGACAGCAATTTGAAGGTTGCGTTTGTATTTTCTGTAAAACCACAGTGCACGTTATTTTTCATTATGGAGTTTTGTGCTCTCTATATAAAGATCCATGTGTTACATTCCTTTTAGAATACGGTACTGGGGGGAAAGTTGGCTTTTGAAGAACTTGGAAGTTTCCTTGTATCAGAAATGGACACTTGAGTCGTTCCTTTTCCCCTATAGACTGATGATTCTAGGAAACTAGGAAGAGCTACGTTCAATATGAAGTCATAGTTAACTATATTCATCTAGAGCTGTTCTGTCCAGGACAGTAGCCACTAGCCACATGGGCTGTTGAATGAGCGCTTGAAATGTGGCTGGTCCAAATTGTAATGTGCTATTGAATATTAAATTCATACCAGATTTCAAAGACTTGGTAAGAAAAAAAAAAGAATGTAAGATATCTCTTTTTTTTTTTATTGATTACATGTTGAGATGATAATCCTTTGGATGTTAGATTAAATAAAATGTTATTAAAATTCATTTCATCTGGTTTTTTAAATGAACCTATTAGAAAATTTAAAGTTACACTAGTGACTCACATTATATTTGTATTGGGCAACTCCATTTTCAACCTACATGTTCATTGGAGAGTAACCTAAAAAATTAACGTTATCTTAGAACATAAAATTGGATATTTGTTTAGTATGCTACAACAGTATGACTTAGCTAATTGCTACATGTGCCTTCAATAAAAATGATTGTTTTTAAGAAACACAATTGGTAAAATTGCTTCTATCCTCCTTTCTTAATGGTTGCTTTCTCTCTTGCTTTTATCATCTTCATAGTCTTTGTTGTTACACTCCACTGCTAATCCTTTTATTGCAGACAAATAATAAATGTTTATTCCCCATGAAATGAAGAGTGAACCACAGGTTGAGGTTGTTGTAGGTATCAGAAATGAGTATAATAAAGGTGGGCAAGCTGACAAACTTCCTTTCAGCCAGAAGGGAGGCCCCCTTTTCCTGGAGAATGAAGCTCTATTTTACAGACTTGGGAAACCTACATCAAATTGATTCAGACCAGAATCTAACTGATGTTGGAAGTGTAAAGCAAGAGTGTCTGCCTTAGTCCTGCCTTTATGCTTTCATCACTCTAATATTAGAATACAAGGATATTCTGTACTCTACATCTACAAACCAGGGTACCTGATAAAACTTATTTTAAGGAATTGGCTCACCTGATGGTGGGGGCTGGCAAGTCTGAAATCTGTAGGACAGGCCTGCAGGCTAGAAACTCAGGCAGGTATTGCTGTTGCAGTCTTGAGTAAGAAATCTATAGGACAAGAGACAGGCTGGAACTTGGCAGGAGTTGGCATTGTAGTCTTAAATATGAAATCTAGGGCAAGGAACTCAGCAGGAGTTGGCGCTGCGGTCTTAAAGCAGAAAAAGGAAACTTCAGCTTTGGCCTAAGGCCTTCCAACTGATTGGATGAGGCCCACCCACATTATCATGGATAATCTCTTTTACTTGAAGTAAATGTTTGAAAACTGTAAAACACTACTGCAAGAAACTAAAAGAGCCCTTCCTAAGTAGAAACATTCCATTCTCATGGACTGGAAGACTTAACACTGTGAAAATGTTGATATTACCGAAGTGATCTATAGATACAATGCAGTCCTGATCCAAATTCCAATAACATTCTTTACCGAAATGGAAAAACATATTGCCAACTTTATATGGAAAGGAAAGAGGCCCCAAATAACCAAAGCAATATTTAAAGAACAAAGTTGGAGGCCTAACATTCGCCAATCTCAAAACATATTATACAGCCACGGTAATCAAACAGCCTGGTTCTGGTTCAATGACAGACACATAGGACAATGGAATAGAATTGAGAAGCCAGATGTAAATCCATCCATCTATGGGCAGTAAAAAAAAAAAAAAATAGGCAGTGGACTTCCAACAAGCAATCAAAGTTCATTCACTGGGGAAGAAACAGCCTCTTTAACAAATGGTGCTAACAAAACCGGATATCAATTTGCAGAAAAATGAAACAGGACTTATACCTAACACCATACACAAAAACTAACTCAAAATGGATCAAAGACCTAAATGTTAAAGCTAAAACTGTAAAATTCCTGGAAGATAATATAGGGACAAAACTATGGGACCTATTTATTTTTTGTAATAGATTACCAAACACAACTACAAATGTATGAGCAACAGAAGAAAAACTAGATAAATGGAACCTCGTAAAAATTAAATACTTAGTCTCATCAAAAAACATTATCAAAAAGAGAGCTCACAGATTGGGAAAAAATCTTTGGGAGTGACATACCTGGTAAGAATCTGAACTCTAAAAATATGTAGAAAACTGTAATAACACAACAACAGGAAAACAATCCAATTAAAAAATGGGCAAAGGACATGAACAGACATTTCACCAAAGAAGACAGTCAAGTGTCAAGTGGCCAACAAATACATGAATAGATGCTGGCAATTTCTGGGCATCAGAGAGATGCAAATCAAAACTACAATGAGGTATCATCCCACTTCTGCAAAAATGACAGTGATCAAAAAATCAGAAACAACAAATGCTGGTGAGGTGGGGGGATTGGAACCTTTATCCACTGCTGGTGGGAATGAAAAACATACAACCAAAAAATCAGAGACAACAAATGCTAGCGAGGTTGTGGGGAGATTGGAACCCTTATCCACTGTGGGTGGGAATGTAAAATGTACAACCACTATGGAAAATGGTATGGCACTTCCTTAAAAAGCTAGAAATAGAAATACCCTATGATCCAGCAATCCCATTCCTAGGTATATACACTAGACATCTAATAGCAGTGACATGAATAGACATATGCACACCTATCTATGTTCATTGCAGCATTCTTCACAATAGCAGAAAGGTGGAAACAACCTAAGTGCCCATCAGTGGATGGATGGATAAACAAAACGTATTTACACACAATGGAATACTACACAGCTATAAAGAATAATGATGAGTCCACAAAATATCTCATGATGACATGGATGCATCTGGAAGACATTATGCTGAGTGAAATCAGCACAAAAGGACAAATACTGTATGGTCCCATTTTCATAAAAAGACAAAAACAAGTATACGCATAGAAATTAGCATTCTTTGGTGGTTACCAGGGATGGGAGAAGGAGGGAGGGGAAATCATTCTCTAGACAATAGACACTTGTTAGTTTTGGTGATGGGAAAAGCAACACTGAATGTCGGTGAAGTGAGCACAACTTAACCAAGGTAAAAACACTGAGAAATATACAAGAAATAAGGGACATTATTGATAAATGCTATGACATACACAATTTGACAACAGCACTAACAGCCAAAAAATATGTGAGTGGTTACATAGATAAATATGTATGCATATATGTGTATAGGAAGGTTTATGTGTATATATACGTGAGCCATATCTAGGTGAATCTGTAGACATATCTATATACATGTTTGTGAGTGCTGTACATATATTCATACATATAATAAAGCACATAGGAGGCACAGTCACAGATACTTGCCGGACGTAACCAGACACCTTGCAGGACTGGTTTACTGGGTTAAAGGGCTAAGGACCATAGTCTCATGGAACATGTTCGTCAGTTGGCGCAACATAGTCTATGAAGTTAAATTTCTACATCCTAGCTTGGTAAGTAGTGTCTGGGGTCTTAAAAGCTTGTGAGCACCCATCTGAAATACAACTATTGTTCTCTACTTGTCTGGAGCAAAAGAAAGAAGGAAACTACAGACTCAAAGCAGAAACCAGTCTACAGGACCAATTGCCTACACGAACCATGGCCTCAGCTTATCTGAAAACCAAAAGAACTAGATGGTGGCCGGCTACTACTATTGACCTGTTCTGACTGGGGCCACAATAGATGGTCTCGGATAGAATGGGAGAAAACTGTAGAATAAAACTCAAAATCTTAAAAAAAAAAAAGACCAGACTTACATGACTGGCAGAGACCTGGGGAACCCCCAAGACTGTCACCCTGAGATAACCTTTAAACTTTGAACTAATTCCAGAGGTCACCTTTCAAGTAAGTAACAGATTGTTTATAAAAGGCAATATCACCCATGAATACTGTGCTCCTTTTATACATATTTAAAAAATTAATATGTTTGAGGCCAAATGGTCAACATTTACCCTAAAGCAAAGATGAGAAGGTCAGTGGGGGCAGGGAAGCAAGAATAATGGGAATGGAACAACCAGAAGAGAAATAATGAGAATGTTGACACAATGTGGAAAATGTAATCAATGTCACTGAACAATATGTGTAGAAAATTGTTAAATGAGAACCTAATTGCTGTGTAAACTTTCACCAAAAACTCAATAAAAGATTTAAAAAATAATAATAAAGTAAATGTTAATCACATCCACAAAATACCTTCACAGCAACACCTAGACTAGTGTTTCATTAAATAACAGCCTAGCTAAGTTGATGCATAAAATTAACCATCACAGCCCTCCTGCATTTTGCCAGTAGTTACCAAGATTTCAAACTCTGTAGAGAGCGGATGAAATTCTTCTGTAGTTCAGCAGGACATCTGCTTGAATGATAAATCCATGTTTTAAGCCTAACTCAAATACTTTAATCCATGACTGCCAGAAAATTAAAAGTTTACTAATAGGAAAGAGACATAGAAATGCACCCTTTCAAACATCATTAGAGTCAGGTCAGTATTTGATGTTATCATTTATCTTGGTTGTCTTGGTCACAGTTATCTTTTATTTATTTATTTTTTTTGAATGGGCAAAGAATTTCCCAAGGGCAAAGAATTTTCTGTTATAGAAATTAGCATGTCCATGTTTCAACCTACATGTTCATTGGAGGATAACCTAGTATGTTAACACTATATTAGAACATAAAATTGGGTGTTTGTTTAGTATGCAACAACAGCATGACTTGGCTAATTGCTACATGTGCCCTCAATAAAAATGATTGTTTTTAAGAAGCTTAACTTGCTGTATAGTACAGTTGAAATGTTTGCAGCATTTAAGTGTACCGCTGAAGCTATTTTGGTAAAATGTCACTTGACTGGTGGAGCGGCATATGGTTCTATGTAGTGGACATGTCTTTTCCTTTGAGGAATTAGCAGAATTAGGATTTTCTAACTGTGCTAACTCTCCTTTTAAAGTAGTACAGTGCTAGAGTCTTGTGCCCTGGGTGTCTGAAACAGGGCTTCGAACCATTTCTGCCTGGTTCACTCATGGCCGACAAAGCAAAAACCGGAACAGACCTGAATTTTCAAAATTTGGGTGAAGCAGAACAATAACCAGAATGGGAAAATTTACAGGTCAAAGCTCTGGAATGGGGGAGTTGGAAGAGGCGTTATGAGCCCTTTCAGGAGCCTAATGCACAAGATTGTATTATTCGCAAAACTGTGGAGAGCGACACACATTCAAAGCAGTGCAGGCGGCAGCCATCTTGAGCGGGGCAGAGCTGTTTCTGACTCTACTCAAAATCCAACAGGCAAGATAGCAACCAAGTACGCTGTCCTTGTTTTCTAAGAGGAAGATTAAATTTCCAGCAGGGCTTTAACCCATAATGTTTCCCTTTCTGGTTATCATTCTGCTTCACCCAAATTTTGAAAATTTGGGTCTGTTCCGGCTTCATTTCGTCAGCTGTAACTGAACCAGGCAGAACCACTTTGAAGCCCTGCTTTGAGAAAATGGGCTAAAGTGAATATACACACCTTTTTTTTTTTTAAATCGAATTTATTTTGTATTGTAATAAATAATGTAACAAAACATTTGGCATCTATTGTGTTTATCCCATTGTTCACAGTGTTCATAAATGTTCATCTTTCCATTCCTAAATTTTTCCACCGTATACATACCTTACTGTCAGTCATATGTAGGAAGCTTCTTAGAAATAAACAGCTATATTTTCCAGGTCTGGCAAATGAAGTGTTGTCGGCCATGGTGAATGTATCTTAGCTGAAGCTTTCTGGGGATGATTATATCAGTTTGCTTTTACAGGCATTTACTCTTTCTTTAACCTGTAAGTGGGACAGATGGCCGTCTATGTATGGAGTTGTCAGACTGTGATCTGACTTGTTGCCCTGGGGAATGGTCACTTATGAACAAACAAACCAGGTCAGTGGCTTGAATTTAAAGTGACTGACTGACATGGAGTGGCAAAGAAATCAAGATTTAAGATTTTGCATTTGATAAGTTTCCACTGTTTAACGATAACTTAGGTTACTTGCTTTGAATCCTCTGATTCTAGTAAGATGACAGGAATAAAAGGGCATTCAAAGAGTGAAGCTACTTCGTAGAATCCAGTTTTAACTGCCTTCCCAAAAAGCAGCATGTAGAGTGTGTGTGGGTTGCTATAGAGATAGTGCTTACTGAAACAGCTTCTTATCATGTATGGTGCATACGTATCAGACACTCAGGAATACCAAGTCATAATTGGCCTGCAGTGGCTCTGTCTCAGCTTTGGATGGTGAACAGTACTGCTGATGCTGCACTCATTTAATTAGATCTTTTAGGTAAGTCACGGCCAGCTTGCTCTTGAAGGTGGAGCTTGATTTAAAATGTGGATGTTAGGGTTTTGTATTTTTGTCTGTTTTTTATTTTCATTTTGTTGTTTTGGGGAGTAGAGGTTCCTAAAGCAATAAATTATGTTTACGACTTTAAAAAAATGAAAATAATATTACTGGCTTACCTTTTTCTCTATATACCATAAGTCACATGTCTAGATGGAAGGTGGCATACTGGAATACTGAGGTGTAATGATTGAATGAGAAGAATGAACTATATACATTGTGTGGACAAAAGTTAGGACAAAGGGGGAATTCATTTCTCAAACAAGTGTGATATTAGTTTTAGAGTCATGTGCATCATCTTTAAATTTTTCAAAAAGAATTTTAAATGCAGTAGCTCAGGGTATTAAACAAAGAAGGAAGCAGATATACCTATCTAAGTATGATATCAACGTAGCCTTAGGGTGGATGTTATCAGAAATAGGCCTTTCCACCCCAAAGGCTATTTCACAGAAACAGAAATAACTCTCAGGAAAAGAGTCTCTACTATTCCAGATATTAAAATTGCCCACAGAAATGAACTGGGTTTCTGTTAAATATGTAGGAGGGGGAAAAAAAGGTAATTTACATGCAAAAAAAGCTGATTGGAGCAATAGACAGTCAAGAACACTGAAGGCATATGGCTTGATTTAGGGAAATGATGAGGCCATCAACTAAGAACTTTGTCCGGCCAAAGACCTCGGTTCCCAGGTGGTGAGTAGTGACTTGTTTTCTGACAGGCAGATTGGCATCTTTTTGCCGCTATGGACCGTTAGCAGCAGACTTGCAGCGGTTCGCTCCTACTGTCTGAGTGGCGCCGGGCCGTGTCTCACATGCAGGGCCAGTGAGCACAGAGTGATCTCAGAACATGGACATTTGTTTTTCGATGTTGCTTAGCAACTCAAAAAACAATCTTGTAATATCAATCCATTCTGAAGAATTGTTAAGCCTTTTGTGTTTGTAGCCAAAAAAAAAAAAAAAGGGATTTTCCGAAAATCACACCGGTCTCCTTACCATTATATTAGCATATTAGCAATACTGTAGTTGTGGTTCTTAAAATGGCAGTTTATATAGAACTAAAATTTCCCATGCTTGGGTTTATCATCAATATTTTTTGGCAAACTTGACAAATGACTGCTGTTGCCCACTTTTGTAGGCTTAGACTGTAGAAATCAATATGTTCCTCCTGAAAGAAAATGTGTCTTATTTTACAGTTTGCCCTTAATTACCACTTATGGAATAGTCATTTTGTGGATTATCTGTGGCAGATTTTTAACCGCCTGCTGGCTTTCTCCATCACCTGGAAGCCTTCAGGGCTGTCTTGCTCTGCTGCCACTGGGCTTGGAATTTTAAGTACTGCCTCTGACATGTTCATTCTAGTATCAGCCCGGTTCAAAAATAATTAGGAAGATAAACCTGCCATAATTTACATCAGAACCTAGTCTTTTTAACATGTTTTCTGGTTTTCCTTATCTCTACTTGAATGGGTAGTTAAAATGTGAAAATATTTTTGGTAAATTTGAATATTGCATGGGATAACATACAGCTTAATAGCTTTGTTGTTGTTGTTGTTAGTTGCCATTGAGTCGATTCTGACTCACGACAACCCCATGCGTGCAGAATAGAACTGCTCCATAGGGTTTTAAAGGCTGTGACCTTTTCGAAGCAGACTGCCAGGCCTGTCTTCCCAGGGGTCTCTGGCTGCCAACCTTTAGGCTAGTAGTTGAGGGTGTAATCCTTTGCATCACCCAGGGACTTCTTTAATAACATTAGTATATAGAATATAGTCAGCATATAGTCCTGCAATTGATAGCAAAGTCACCTTGGACTTGAATATTGATTTCTCAGCTGACTAGCTGTGTGATAGGGAGCAAGTCCTTTAACCTCTTTGTGCCTCGTTTTCTCATCTGTAAACGACAATAATAATAGTATTAGCACCTACCACATATCATTGTTGGGAATGGAGAGCACTACAACAGTGCCTGGCTTTTGGTAAAGAGCTCTGTAAATATTAACTGTTATGATCATTGCTATTATTCAACCTACATTTATTTTGTGCTTTTTTTTTTTTGAAGCATGATGTAAGAGAGAAGGACAGTTAAGTAAAAGTCTTAGCATTCTTAAACATCCCCCATCTCACCCAAGGCTGATTTTCAGCCAGTACCAACCAATGTGATTGGTTGGTGCCCATAACTTACCAGTGGTTCCATTTTGAATATCATTGCTGGTTTCCCTGTTTCCAAATCACCTTTAAAATTCAGAGTGTTGTTGTAATTGTGTGCTGTTGAGTCGATTCCAACTCATAGCAACCCTATATGACAGAGTAGAATTGCCCCATAGGGTTTCCTACACTGTAATTTTTATAGGAGCAGATCACCAGGTCTTTTCTTCCACGGAGCAGTAGAAGAAAAGACCTATCCATTAGCAGCCAAGCACTTAACTGTTGTGCCACCAGGGCTCCTTAATGTTCAGCAGAGGCAATACTTTTCAATTTGAGCGAAGCAGGAATATAAGAAGAATGGTGTGCAGAGCAAGGCTTCCATTAGCGACCAAGCCCAGCTGACCGCCAGCATCGGAACTTCAGCACAGCTCTACCACTCTCCTTTCTCACAATTGATCACCGTTGATCTTTATAGCAACCTGTTTTTATACCCATTTCACAGGTGAGCAAACAGAGGAAGTGTATTGGATTGATGATGATCTCAAATGTCCAGGGTTTCCTGAATAAGATTCATTGTCTTTCAAACTGGGGCTGTAGACCTAGACATCTTCTTTGGGGCCTGGGAGTTTTCCACAAGGATTTTTAAATTGGGGATTTTGGTTTTGATAATAGCCTTTTGAAACTTAACATGAAAATATTCTGGATCATCTGGATTAAATATAGAGTTAAAAACTGACAGATAATTCTATTGCCTAAATTTGCATTTATGAATAGACTATTTGATAGAATAGAGTGAATGTGAACCGAACAGTGATAGATGTACTACATGACACAATGATACAGCCCTGCCATATTAAGAAAAAGTGAAACCACAGTGTGTTGAAAAGTTTCACAGTAAGTTCAGCTACAGAAAGGTGGTAGGAGAGTTGAACCACAGGCGGGCGTGCCAACCTCGGAAGAAACCCCTCTAGCCATCTATGTCATGTTCATATTACAGGGAACAAGTTCGCTTCAGTAATGGCATCAGGTGCCACATTAAATTGATGTTTTTAATTTGAATTTCATTTTGAAATTTTATAGCTTTGTTTCTATTTCTTTTGTTAATTTTTTTATGAGCTGTAAGCTCTTTTGTATTAAAACATATGTAACACATACTATCATTTAAAAAAAAAGGCTAATGCTTATGTGGGTTTTGTTTTGTTTTGTTTTTAAGTGGTTTGTACATTAATCAGGTCTGAAAACCATTCTTATGAAAAATAGCCCTGGCCTAGTAGGCCTTTTTTTTTTAGTAGGCCTTAATATCCACTTTAGGCATAGCTTCATCAACATTGCAGATATGATCTTGGAAAAATATGTATTACTGGGGAAGCTTTTTTGTATGGGTCATTTTATCTTTTGGAATAAAATTCCACCTCTTTGTAGCTATGCCTCTTGAGTAGTACCACCCTTAGCCTGGGCAAGAGGGGCCCCGTCCTAGCTCCACATTTCAGAGAGCCTCATTCTGGCCCTCATCCAGCTGTCCCCTCCCCCTGTGGGATAAGGCATCTGCTGACCCAAAGGGATATGTCCACCAGACTTTGAACTCCACTTTCTAGAACATGCTCCAGGTACCCAAGACCCTGGAATTCCCTGCTCAGACAGGCCTAAGCTTACTTCCAGACCTTTTTCCCCAGGTCCGTCTCCCACTCATATTCATGGCCTGAGGGTGTCTGAGGACTGACCACTGGCTCGAGGACTGAATGAGTGTGGATGTGGGTTGGGAGTCCACATACATGTGCACAGATTTATTGTCTCTCGAACTGCAGCTGTAGACCTAGACCTAGCTGAGAAAGCGAGCAGCAAGCCCACTCTCCCTGTGCTACCATGTACTACCATAGAATTCTGAGGAGTCTAAGAATTCTATATTTGAACCTAGCCTTTAGGTTGTGGTTAAGTTATGGCTGGAGGATAGAACACTTTTCATTTAACAGTTTGATAGTTTGCTGTGTAACTTTGAAATATGTAGATATATGGTATATGGGCCTCCATTTGTATTCTTGCCTTGAGTTCTACTAATGTTAGGGGTGGGCCTGTCCTTGGGCAAATTACTAACTTTTCTGGATTTAATGTTTCTAGCCTCAAAAATGACACACACACACATATATATATATATATATATATATATATATATAATATAAATAATACCTACCTTGCAGGGTGGTATAAGACTTAAGTGAGATAATATACAAAAAGCACCTGGCATGTATTAAGTTCCCAGTATCTTAGTTCTTTTTTGCCCCTTGAATCACTGCCTTAAAAATATTTGTGTCCACTGATGCACACATGGACACACAGGACAAACTGAGCATGTCTGGAATGTGCTTCATTGGAGGTTTCCACCAACCTTTATAAGGCTTTCCTTATTTGCTCTACAATAGGACACGTAGATGTAGTGGAACATGTCAGTCCAACCATTTCAGACACACAGTTTGAAGCTTGCCTAAATTGAGAAGGAAGAAAAATAAGGTCAGAACTCAGAGCATTTGAAAAAGGCCTTTTTTTTTTTTTTTCCATCTGCTTCTTCAGTTGAACTTACCAATTAGTAAAACTGGTATTACTATTAACATTTTTCAGTACTGTTCTCAGAACAGCCCTGTCAGGCAGGTGCTACCATCTTTGTTTATCAGTAAGAAGCCAAAGCTCAGTGCTGAGCACACACCTACTGTGTACTAGAGAGTGAGAAAGTGGGAATGCAAAATATGATCTTCTTCAGACTTCCAGTACCTTTTCCTTGCCAATGTATCAGGTTTTCGTGCATTCCTGCCTCTATGCCAACAGTTAATGCGATTTAATAGAATAATGGACTAGATCTGGGAATGAAAAACAAAACCCATTCCCAGATGTGTTTTGTTTGGCTGATACAGTTGGTTTGAGGCTATTTGTTTGTTTGTTGTGTTTGAATTTATTGCCAACATTAAAAATTGAAAGATTTCCCATGGAATTCTATTACTTGCTTCTCTTAAAGAAAATGGAACAACTCATTCATTCAGCAGCATTTACTGAACATCTTCTTTGTGCCAGACATTATTCTATTCTAGGGTCTTGGGATACAGCAATGACAAAACAGTTCAAGAAAGATACCTATAATTAAGAAGCTTTTGTTATAGAAGAGAGAGACAACGAACCAGTTTACCTCAGATAGCATAAATACTTAAAAAAAAAAATCACCAAACCCATTGCCATTGAGTTGTTTCCGACTCATAGCTACCCTATAGCAGGGATTAGAACCTGCCCCAGTGGGTTTCCAAGGAGCGGCTGGTAGATTCGAACTGCAGACCTTTTTAGTTCGCAGCCATAGCTCTTAAATACTACATGACAGTTAATAAGAATGATGTAAGAGGGAGTGACTATTGGTCAGAGCATTTGGAGAGATGACATTTGAACTGCAATCCTAAAGACACCCATGGGCCTAACATGGGAATATCTCGGGGACAGAACATTCTAGGCAGAGAGACCAGTTAATGCAAAAGTCTTAAGGTTGGAATCAGTTTGGTCACACGAGCACCAGCAGGTTCCACTCAGTAGCACTGTCCCACTAAGCAAGGATACGACCACCCCTTGCCTTCACTTACTTACATAACCTGCCTGGCAAACCATACCAGTTGCCATTGAATTGATTCCAACTGTCTTAGTCACTTAGTGCTCCTATAACAGAAATACCACAAGTGGGTAGCTTTAATGAACAGAAATTTGTTTTTTGACAGCTTAGGAGGCTAGAAGTATGAGTTTAGGGCACTGGCTCTAAGGGAAGGCTTTCTTTCTCTGCTTTGAGGGAAGGTCTTTGTCCCTTGACCTTCTGTTCCTTGGGTGATCCTCATGTGGTGTGACATCCATCTTCCTCCATCTGTGCTTCTTTGCTTCTGTGCCTCATCTGCGCTTTTTATATTTCAGAGTGATTGGTTGAAGATACACCCTACATTAACATGGCCTCATTAACATAACAAGAAAACCTTATTCCCAAATGGGATTACATCCACAAGTATCAAAACCAAAAAACCAAACCCACTGTATCAAGTCAGTTCTGACTCATAGTGACCCTGCAGGACAGAGTAGGATGGCCACATCTTTCTCTCTTGGAGCAGCTGGTACTTTCGAACCACGGACCTTTCGGTTAGCAGCCAAGTGCTTAACCGTTGTGCTGCGAGGGCTCCTTTTTCACAAGTATAGGGGTTAGGATTTACAACACATGTTTTGGGGGTCCACAGTTCAGTCATTAACACCAATTCATGGCATCCCCATGTGTGTCAGAAGTAGATTGCCAGGCCTTTCTTCCGGGGTTCCTCTTGGTGGACTTGAACCTCCAAGCTTTCAGTTAGAAGCTGAGAGCATTAACTGTTTGCACTACCCAGGGTCTCCGACCTACCTATGAGCCTAACATGGGAGCCTAGCATCTATAGGCATTTGAGTCTGCCTGTGCCTGGCCTGTAGTCTGCCAATTGACTAAGTTACTTCCTGAATACACTAGAAATGTTTCTAAAGTTGCAGTCTTTGCCCAGTTGATACACGATGGCAACTTGTGGGAAGTAGCATCAGTTTCTGAAAGAATTGCATCATCCACTAGAGTGCAGATAATTAAGAGCTTTGCCACTCAAAGTGTGGTCCTCAGGTGAGCAGCAACAGCATCACCTGGGAACTGTGTACAGACTCATGCTTTTACTCCAGACCCGGCGAGTCAGAGTCTGCACTTTAACATTTTAACAGGCACTGATTTAGAGCATCGTATCACATCTGTCTAGGTGTTTGTAAAATTCTCTTGGTGTGCTACCCTTCACTTTGAGCTATTTTTTCTAATGCTGGGGATTAGTGGCTGTGCCATCCCAAATCTGTGTCTGGTTCTCCTACCCAATCCCTTTTGACATGTGGTTGCAAGATGGATATTGGACTTTGTGGGTAAGGAACAAAATTTCTTTCCATATGGGGCTAATTAGCCTGCACTTAGATACTACTTTCTGGAAATTTACATATACCTGGTATAGTGGTTAAGAGCTATGGCTGCTAACCAAAAGGTCAGTAGTTCAAATTCACCAGGCGCTCCTTGGAAACTCTATGGGGCAGTTCTGCCGTGTCCTGTAGAGTCACTGTGAGTCAGAATCAACTCGACAGCAGTTGGTTTGGTTTGGTTATTGTAAACAGAGCAGGTGATTATTACCTGGCCATAGCTGTCAGCTGAGAAGCAGGACAGCCATAGGTTCCCGCCATCTGAGTTCATGCCTTTGCCAGTATAGGTGACCCCCACCTCTCACCATAAATGTTCTAAATATTTCACAGTGAAGATTTACATGTTGGAGTAGAAATGGCTATATTTTACAGTATGAACCATCACCTTTTAATTGATAGGACTATTTCGAGATGGATCTCTCCCAGCTCACAGCTCTAATAAAAGTCACTCGAGCCTCTTTCTAGAAAAATCTACCAGTTAGAATATGTTAGTTGCAAGAAGTAGAAAACCAACAACAAGTCCCTTAAACAATGAGGTTGTTTGTTATTTACATAAGAGAAATGTGAACCAGATGGCTCCAGGATTAATACAGGGGCACACTGATGTCATGAAGGACCCAGCAACCTTCAGTTCCACCTTCAGCATGTCCTAAGTTCACACAGCTAGGAAGTGGCCAAGTTGGAATGCACATTTGGGATTATTTTATTCCAGGGCAGTTGTCCATGTGGTCAGTTCACCCTAGTGTAATACTGGGCTCTTATCTGCCCAGGGTTTTAAGAACTTCTGACCTGGTAACAAATCCCAACATAAGAGCAATAACTTGTGTTCCTGAACATTTGGCCAGTGTGCAAGGCATCATCCTCAATTTATAATCTGTTAATGTGTGGGCTTTCATTTATAGTTTCCTTTTCAAAATAAATAGTATTCATAATATCAGGTTTTTCTGCTTGTTACCAGATGTTGAGATGAGGTAGCTTGGCTGCTAAAATAGAGTTTTCCGGGGAGAATCATTGTGCCAGGCAGGAAAAGCAGAGTAAATCTGAACCCTTTTGGTGACATTCAAAACAGACCTTGTGTTTTGGGCCCTTTTTTCATATTTTTGAGTTCTTTCCCCTTTTGACAGCCATTTGTTAAATCTTTAAGCTCACTTTTCTTTCTATTTTGCAAATAAAAGCTGATTGTATTATTGCTTGGTAACCAAGCAAGAAAGTGGCACCCTTGGTGATTGCTAGGAGACCCCATCAGATTTACAAGCAAGCATAAGACATATCTTGTTCAGCCTTTCAGTTATTCTGTGTATAATAACCACTGTGGTTCAGTGTAGCCTCCAAAATAATAACTCGTGTCACTTTACACACAGTGAACCCTGCCAGTTGACTACATAGCTAACTGTTTTTCAAAAGATTAGGATGATATTTCAACTAATAATTTATGCATGAAAATATCTCTAAATCTTCTCACTATGATTCATAAGGTTTAACTCTAGAGAATGGTATTCAGATGAAAATTGATCTGAGGGTGTGGTGTAGAAGAGAAGCAATACTAAACTTGGATTCAGAATATCACTTCCATACCTGGTTTTGTTCTCCAGTCGCTCACAGTGCATGTACATATTATTCCGGACATAATTTTAATGAGGTGGGCTCTCTGATTACCTATCTCCCAGCAGCAGACCGTCCTAGGTGGGAAGTCGGGATGTGGTGAGGGAGCAGAGCTGATAACGGGAACATTCATAACAGCAAGCTGTGACCACGTAAGGGAAGAAAGGGTTGGGAAACAAATGTGGGAGTATTTAGTTAAAGAGGAAACAACCCTGCAGACCTCAGCAGGAACCTAGAGGCATCAGCATCTTAGAGCTAGCATTGGTGTTGTTCATAATCATGACCCTGGGTTGTCAAGAAAAATCAAAATTATATTCAATTTTATAAGGTAGGAGAAAATAATACTTTTTAGAATTTTTATTAATTTACCTTCTCAAGTTTTAGCAACTAAAATTCAGCTATGTAGAAGAGTAGATTCCAGCCATTTAGATGTTCTATGAATTGTCAGGTGAGAGGGACCTCCACCTTCCTGCAGAGAAGCTCATCTTTTATCTGTTTTATATCTTGGTTTCTGCTTAAGATTCCAGTAACAAGAGAGAGTTCAAATGCTTTAAAAATAATTTGAAAATCAGTGATCTAGACATTTCAGTAATGTAAGATTTCATTCCATGATGATGCCAGAAAGATCACTGTATAACCTTCACACACGTACAGTTCAAGTAATAGGCACGGCCACAGTCCTTGGTCAGAGCAAAATGGTACATGTTGTCACCCAGCCTACTCCTGAGATGCCAGGTGCTAGCTGGCCGCCTGCTCAGTGTAATATCTGCTGAGCCAGGTTTTGCATGAAGGAGCCTGGAGCCTGGCTGGGGCAGGTGGGGCTGAGTGGAGGGAAAGTCAGAGATCCCACCTGCACACCTCCTGTTTGTCCACTTTGACCAGATGGGAGGAGGCTGGGAAGGAATAGGCTGGAGGAAGGCAGAAAGAAGGGCAAGGAAGGAATGAGCTTGAGCGTGGAGCTGGGCTGCACTGCTGTTACGGCATTAGGGGCTGCTTTGTCTCTGGACCACAAAGAAGAGAAGCTTAACCAAGAGAGCCCTCTGGGCAGTTGTACTAACTCAGGAGTTCCCAAAGACTGGTCACAATCCAGTTGGCCAGTGGGCAGACTGGAGAAGAATGAGCAAGAAAGCCTTGCAAACCTTAAACCAAAAATATCCCCTGAATATCTTAAAACCAAACTGTGGTTTAGCTTAACTAGTAAAGAATGTCTGCCTTGAGCGCTGTGCTCGTTTTAAGATCTATCTATAAGATCAAATTGATAACAGCAACTCAAAACATTAGATGAGAACCTTAGCAGGCAGTGAGTTTGTGTTAATGGGGGAGGAACAACTCAGAAAAGGAGGGTGAGAATGGTTGCACAACTCAAAGAATGTAGTCAGTGTCACTGAATTGTACGTGTAGAAATTGTTGAATTGGTGTATGTTTTGCTGTGTGTATTCTCAACAAAGGAAACCCTGGTGGCGTAGTGGTTAAGAGCTGTGGCTGCTAACCTAAAGGTCAGCAGTTCACATCTGCCAGGCGCTCCTTGGAAACTCTACGGGGCAGTTCTACTCTGTCCTATAGGGTTGCTATGAGTCGGAATCAACTCGACGGCACTGGGTTTAGTTTTTTGGGTTTTCAACAAAAATAAATTATTGAAAAGAAAAGAAGGCCTTGCATTGGAGCTTTCTTTGTCTGTGCAGCAGGAGAATTGGACATTCCCTAGGCAGGGCTGAGCAACCCACCTGATAAGAGGTGCCCTCTCCCAGCACCCACAGTCACATAACATTATTCGACAGCAGAGACTTTGCAGGGGGTTGTTTGTTCTGCTGTCCAGTATCACCAGTAAAGAAACCCAGCCCCAGTCCCCCAGCCAGTCAGTATAGTAATCTCTTCTTATGTGTGCCCTGTCCTCTAGGTAGAGAAAACGTCCTCATCCCTCCACATCAGAATTTCCGTAATAAGAAGCATATGTTTCTAACACACAATTCATTAGTTCGCATATTCCCTGTAGCTTATTTCCTTCCACGAAAACACAGAAAGCTTGGGAATGCTTTTGCCAGGAACAGCGTGATTGTTGAGTCCCAAAACAGTGTCACACTTGATTCACCAAACACGTGTGCATTTTACAGAAAGCTTACGCCAAAATAAATGACTGTTTCCCAGCTGGCTTTGTTCCTTCTTGTTTGGAAGGGTGGAATCCCAATCCTAATCACACTTTCATTAGGATGTCTTTCCTGGCAACCACACCCAGCTTTTCACAGAAGGTTAGCTGATAATACTTTTTTGATTGCACGTCTGGTTTTCTTCATTCTTTTTTTTCCCCCCATGAGATAATTTTTTTAATTGTTGTTGAAAGTATACACAGCAAAACGTACACCAGCAATTTCTACCTGTACAATTCAGTGACATTGATTACATTCTGCAAGTTGTGCGACCATTCTCACCCTCCTTTTCTGAATTATTTCCACCCCACATTAACATGAACTCACTACCCCCTAGCTTCCTATCAATTTGATCCCATATAAATAGTTCTTCAAAAGACCACAATGTTCAAGGCAAACATTCTTTACCTAATAAGCTAACCTGTTGTTTGGTTGAAAGAAGATTTCAGGGGATATTTTTGGTTTAAGATTTACAGATTATCTCAGAGCAACACTTTTGAGGGTTTATCCCGTCTCAGTGGCTCCAGAAAGTCTGGATTCTACAAGAATCTGGAATTCAGTTCTGTGTTTTACCCCCTTTTGATCAGTATTCTTCTGTAGAATCTTTTATCAAACTGTTCAGTAATTGTAGGCAAAGATCAGCCTTTCAAATCCACCAACCACTCCTTGGAAACTGTATGGGGCAGTCTTACTCTGTTCTATGAGTTGGAATCAACTCAACGGCAACAGGTTTACCATCCAGTTCTTCTGATCTCATGCCAAAGGCATTTGTTATTGGAAGCAATTAGGCACGCATTCTGTTTCCTTCTCCTATTTCTGACTCTCCCTCTTGCTCTCCTGCTCCAGGTGAATAGAGACCTATTGTACCTTGGAAGGCTGCTCACATGACTTTAATTCATTCATGAGTATTATTGAGCTCCTACTCCATGGACATTTCTAGGTGAAGAGAAGAAGACAAAAGGAATGGAAGGAATGAGCATGTACTCATGGAGCTTTCAGTCTTGTAGACGACAGAAGACATAGAACAACTGGTTAGCAACTTAAGGCACCATGTGTTTTGAACAGTGGATGATGCAGTAACATGGGCCCTGGGAGTGCAGAGAAGTGACAGATCCTTGAGTACTGCAAGGCCTCAGGAAAAACACAGGACTTAGCTCAAATCTCGAAAGATAGGTACTTTTCTGGAAAAGAGAAAAATTATATGAGATTGGCCAACAATTACAGAAAAAGTCACAAACCGTGTGTATATTGTGTGGACAGGGAGGAGACTGACCTGGGAAGAACTGAGGCTAGGCTGTGGGTGTGGTTGGGAGAGGAAAAGGTAGGGACAGGCTGCTCTGATCACATCGTACCTGTGTTTTCAGATCCCTGACAACTTTTCATTGCCAATAGCATTTGAAACCCTTCACGGGCAGACCACCCTAAGCTATTTTGCAGCCTTGGCCCAGCCACTCCCTGCTAGCTCTCCTGTGCCTCCATTCCATCCCCATGCATCTTCCAGTGTGCACAGCTTAGTGCACGCTATTCCCTTCATCTACAGCATTCCCCTCTTCTTTCTCTCTGCTTCCACTTCCCGCAGGTATGCAAAATCCTGCTTTGTTCATCAAAGTTAAACTTACCCTGGAAGCCTCCCACCCACCCCAGGAGGGACTATTTCCTTACTGTACTCCCAGAGCAGCTGCATTTCCTCCTATCCATGACCCTTCTGGCTTCCACCAGCATCACCACTACCCGTCTGAGCCCTCCAGGGTGGACCTAGGGCTTCTTAGGGTGATGACAGTTATGTGTCTCCACACTGGCAATCAACTCATTGGTAACTTGCCCCAAATGTAGTTTCTACCAAAATTTTTAAAGTCTGTTTCCAGTTGCTTTCCTCGTGTTGTAGAAAGCAGATGCCACTTAGGGATAAATTAGGTGGTTTACTCATGAGTGAGCAGGAACTAGGGCTCCAGGCTTCCAGCTCTTGTCCTCTGGGTCCTATTTAGCCCAACCTAGTAATCCATTCCATTTGAAGGGCAGTGACTTAAGAATCAAATCTGGGGAAAACCACAAACCAAAGAATGCAAGGCCACTTTCTGGCTGATTCAGAGATCCCAACAGTGTTTCGAGTGTGGGAGAGCATGTGTGGGAGTGGGTATAGTATGTAAGGCAGAGGCTCCACAGTACGGAGATCCCCAGGGAGGGGCGGGGGAAGTGGAAACAGTCGCCAAAAATCCATTCTCGACCATGACAGAAATCTTCTTACCCAACATAAACCCATTAAACCCTTCGCCAGCCAGTCAATTCCGACTCATAGTGACCCTATAGGACAGAGTAGGGTGCCCCATAGGGTTTCCAAGGCCGTAATTTTTATGGAAGCAGAATGCCACGTCTTTCTCCCGCAGGGCGGCTGGTGGGTTCAAACTGCTGACCTTTCATTTAGCAGCGAAGCGCTTAACTACTGCACCACCAGGCTCCTTATACCCAATACAGAAATCCTTTTTTCTTAATGTGTCAACAGTCTTATGCTTCTGTTTCTTCAGTAGCCTTGTATTAGTTTCTAAATAGTGTCCGGTTGGTGTTCTTGGAGAAATTAATCTGAATGGGACATCCTTACTCCTGCACTCATTTGAGAAACCTTGTAGCTTATGTTCTGTTCTAACTTGCATGGAAACCACCCAGAGCTGAAGAGATCTGGCCTGTTGCACTGGAGGCTCAGAGAGTGCAAGCCCTTGCTAACAACCCAGCTTCTCTCACCTCCTCCTTTGTTTAGCTGCTGTTTGAGCAAAGGAAGGAGGTGCTACATTACCACTGGCACCTTTCCACCCACTGCATCTGAATGTTGCTATGGCAACTGACAGGCCCTAGAAGCAGCCCAAGTATTGTTTCTTTTTTTTCAGTGGAAAAGAAAAATCTACTATTGCCACCTCAGGGATGTGTGTGCAGAGGGAAGGCAAGGATTTGGGACTTGAGGGTGGAATATTGAATGGCAGCATGAGCCATGTGGGGCTCGAGTGCCCCAGGGTCACACGTGACCGTTTTGGGTAGGTGGCTATAGGATTGAACTCCTCAGTGCAGAAGGAGCTCAAGGGACTCTGGCCACACACTGCTGGCCTCAATCCAGAGCAGAGGATGAGCACTGTGCCTGTGCTCGACAACTGGATGCTAGCTGGTCAGGGTGGGCGTGGGGGTGCTTGTGGGGGGCTTAGCCAGCACTCTCCCTTTCCTTCTGCTGACAGCCACCATCACAGGCCTCAAAGCAAGGTCCTCTGCAGGTGATTCAGGTAAGCGGTGCCCAAGAGCAAGGCTTTCATTTTTGGCTGTGAAACAGCTCAGCAACCTAGGGCAAGTTAATCTTCCTCAATGGGTCTGCCGCTAGAAACTTTGCAAAGTAAAAAAGTAATCAAAAGCTGGGAGGGGTTCTAGGAAATGCAGCATGGTAGAAGGGAAGCAGCAGCAGTGGCCCTGAGGTTAGACAGACTCTGTTCTGCCCTGGAAAAGTTAGTGTACCTCACCATGCTTCAATTTCCTCAGCTAAAAAGGGAAACTAATTCCTCCTCGTCAGGTTGTTGTAAGGAGCCCCAGTGATGCAATGGTTAAGTGCTCAACTGCTAACCAAAAGGTCGGTGGTTTGAACCCACCAGCTGCTCCTTAGGAAAAAAGATATGGCAAACTTCTTCAGTAACGATCACAAGGAAATCCTATGGGGCAGTTCTGCTCTGTCACATGGGGTTGCCATAAACTGAAATCAACTCGAGAGCCCGTAACAACAACAAGGTTGTTGTGAGGGTTATGAATAAAAATATTGAACACGTGTATGATGTAGCACATAGTAGGTGCTCATTGTTAAATACTGGTTTTTGTTAAAGCAATACCTGAAAGCAAGAGCATAGACTGTGACTTATTCCGTGTTTGTCAGCATCAGAGCTCACTGGGAAGTTTTTTTAAATACTCACTTAAGCTGAGCCTACTGGATCAGAATTGGAAAGTGTGGGACTAAAGAATCTGTATTTTTAAGAAAACATCCTTAAGTGATTCTAATGTAGCCAGTCTGTGATTCAGGATAGGAAATTTGCTTATTTGTTTGCGAATAAAGGGGATAGCTGGCACTGGACTTTTCCCCCATCTTTCCACTTCTACCAAAGTCTGTCATGCCATCTTTATTCTATTTCTAAAACCCAGAAGTTTTTGCCAAAATAATCTGTTTGGAAAGAGGGATGTTTGATAAAGTTGCCAAAAGTAATTTAATTGGGGAGGCAAAGAAAAACAGAAGTTGAAAGGAACCTCCACAGAAAGCTGTATGCAGTCCCTAGGTGACAACTAGACCGTTTTAGCTACTTCACGTGTTATAAACATTACATTTATAGGTGACACAATATGATTAAGCTTTAAATAGGACTCTGGGCCTGCATTTAGCTGATGTTCTTTTCTGCATCCCACAGGAACGTGGCTGAAGAGTGGGCTGGGGCTTGTGCACCAGGAGGGCAGCCAGCTGACGTGGACCTATATTGCCCCACAGTTGGGGTACTGGGTGGCAGCCATGTCTCCTCCCAACCCAGGTAACACGAAGCCAACACTTGTGAAGATGGTGATGGTTGGTTTCTTGGTGGGTTCAGGCTAAGTATGCTTGTAAAAATAACTTTAACAGGGAGATTACCTCTTCTTCAAAAATTGGTTAAAAGTCCAAAAATCAAATGATGAAAATAAAGTATATCATGGGGTGGGGAAATTCCGGTTGGGACTCTCCCATCTAGGATAAGAATAATGCATAAAAAGTAGCCTTGTCTCTTGTCCCTGTTTGGCTTAGGTAGTTGCCAGAGGGAATTCTTAATCCAAAGTCGACAGAGCTGATGAAGACTTCTTCCCTCCTCTCTAATTCCAGAAACAGCTGTAGCCTGGTGGAGGAGAGTGTGTGGGGATAGTCACTCAACAGAGGGCCTAGGAGAATGTCACCACTGGAGGCTTCTTAGAGCTAAAAGCTTGATTTGGCATTTCTTTAAAAGACCTAAAAGCAAACCATTTGCATTGTGTCTAACTCATGTTTTTCAGAGTGTGACTAGAAGTTCTTTTTTTTTTTTTTTTTAAACCAACATACCCTAATGTATCCTATGGATATTACAGAATTGTCTTTCAAAATAATCATCTTTGGAGAATTATTTCCAGTGATAGCTTCTATTGCTGAAAATGCCTCGAGGAGCTACGTCACTTGGCCTGCCTTCATTAGTGAATCTCTTCATTGGTTCCAAATCTTTACGCCCAGAGGGTACCTTTGATTTTTTAGATACATCTAAAAGTCATATACATCCAAGTCTGGTGAATAAAGCAGGTGATTGAGCTAAATCAAAATGTGCTATGATTAAAAGGTGTCTCTTATAAATTAACCAAGAAGGCAGTTCTAAAATGGGAGTTCGAAATATTTTAGCAGTGGAAATTATCATTAGAATCAACAGTTAGACTCCCAAAGTAACTAATTTGATGGAGGCCATATAGATGTGTGTTGAAAAATCTGTTGCATTTTACTTTATTTTCCCATACTGAAACAATTGACATTTCACATCTCTGGTTTAAGAATATGTGTTTTCCTTTATGGAGTTGTCGTGGTAGAGGTATAAGCAGGCACCAAGTACAGAAATGCCTCATTCTCTAAATCTCAAATATCTGGAACATGACTAAGAGTAAGGAAGAAAGGCAAAGAAATTCCTTAAATAGCCAACGTGGAAGCCACAAAGCCCATGCCTTAAAATTAACCTTTGTTGTAGATATATTTCAAATAACTTTGCTGGACACAGGCCCACTGAGGGCCTCCTCATGGTACAGGAAGAGATAAAAGGCTATAAAAAGCACATACAGAAGCTCAGTAGCACAGCCTCTGGTGTCATTTAATGTAGAGAAACATATTGGTAACCTCACAGCCATCATCACTTTATTAAAACAAATGACGGTGGTACTATGCATTAATGAGGCCAAAGCCAAGAAAATAATTAGGGTTTTTTCCCCCTTTAATCCTGTGTTTAAAAAGGAAGTGGAATATGGTTGTAAATTTTATAAAATTTCCAACTGGCAGAGGTTAAAATAAGATTTTAAATACTTATAGGACCAAGCTTCAATTATTTGAAAAATATTTTTATGTGTACCCCAGGTTTCCTGGTGCCTCTTGACAAGACACTGCCTATGTCTATGGGGGCTGTCTTTGTATAGAAAATTGTTTCTCTGAACAATTAAGGCTGTATATAATGTCCGTTATTTTTCCAGTTTTTGAAAATGTTAGCCCCTCCCCATGTCATTAAAGTGAAGTCATTTGCAGGGGAATGGTATTATCTTTTGAACTAATTTCACTATTTTTAGCAACTGGTAAACCTCTTTGGGTTTATCTAGCTCTTAAATGAAGAGATTTGTCTCCTTAAAATGATTTTTGAAAGAATCTCTTTCTCAGAGTATAAAAAAAAAAGTCTGGGTGTTTGTGGTGTTTAATAATTATAGCCATGCTATTATGAAATAAGGAAACCCTGGTGGCATAGAGGTTAGGAGCTACTGCTGCTAACCACAAGGTTAGCAGTTCGAATCCACCAGGCACTCCTTGGAAACTCTATGGGGCAGCTCTACTCTGTCCTATAGGGTCACTATGAGTCAGAATCAACTCGACGGCAACAGGTTTGGTTTGGTTTTTTTATCATAAAATAATGTGAAACCACACGTCCTTCCCTCCCATGTTTGATGCACTGCTAGAATACTGGACACCAGTAAGTGCCCACATGTTGTACTGTGAGAAGGTTTTTGTTGTCATTTTCCACCCTTTATAGGTGACATTACAATAGATTCTTAGTACTGTTGAACATAAAGAGTCTGCCTTAAGCTACCTTTTGGAATTCTGTACAATGTAAATTAAAAAAAATTTTTTTTTTATCTCTGGTAAACTTGTAGCTAAATTTCCCAAGTTCTGAAGAGGTCAGTGGTTTTATATATATATATACGTATATATATATATACTTATATATATACGTATATATATATATAAATATATATAATAGGTTGAAAAAGTGTTGTAGAGAAAGATATTCTTAAACAAAAATGAAAAAGCATTTTAGTAACACTTAACACCCTGTAATAAGTTGTTAATTTTTTTTTTTTAACTCATAGGAAATTTATTTCATACATTGAAACTGGTTCATTGAGACAAAGGGCTCTCCACCCAGTGAAAATGTAATCTTGTGATTTTTTTTCTTCTTGCAGTATAAAATCCCCAGATACTCAGACCATCTCTCCGAACGTGAGAGTCCCACTCGTTATCATGTATTTATTTTCTTTTATTAAAAGATCATGTATTTTAATGCTGACATGCTATGGAAAGAGGCTGTCTTCTCAGCTAAGGGGGGACCCTTGACACAACTGTATGTAATAGTTGCATATTCTGAGTGCTCTTAGCCACAGATGCTTTGGTAATGATTCATGTTAATTACCTTTCATTGACTGAAATTACAGTGATCCTGCAGGTGCGTCATCCAAAGGGTGTCTGGCCACTGCTTTGCGCCTCAGCTAGTAATAGTAAGAGAAAGACATTGAGTTCACAGTTAATTATCCCTCTTTTTATTTAAAGGTTTTCACAAATCTAAAATGCCATTTTCTGACCTTCTAGGTCCCGTTGTAACACAGGACATTACCACGTATCACACGGTGTTTCTTTTGGCCATTTTAGGAGGAATGGCTTTCATACTTTTGGTTTTGCTGTGTCTCCTTTTATATTATTGCAGGTAAAGTTTTACCATTTTGGCAATGTCTTTTTTAATTAGAATCTCTTGTGCAAGCCTTGATATTGAGATCTTTTTTTTCTTTTTCCACGTCGAGATACTTTTTTTCTCATGAGAAAAATGTCTGAGAAACAGAACATTTGTGATCTGAGTTGCAAAGGAATGCATAAGCAATGTGAGGCATGCTGGGTATGACACTGCTTAGAAAGGGGAATTATGAAAAAAAGTTTGACAGTTATCATATAGGCTTATGATTCATTCAGAAAAATTCCTAAATGCTGATTAAGAGATGATATTCTCCAGGACAAAGCAGAACTATTCTTATTTTGATACCATGTCTATTCAGTTTACAAGAATGTTTATTACCAACTTTTGGGTAACCCCTTGCGAATGAATAAATCAGCTGCATTTAGGGAGGTCTGAGGATAGAAAACCTCCAGATTGTCGTCTGAATTAAAACAAGGATGAGGGAGAGCGGGGTGAGAAGGCTTCTGGCTGTTGGTTAGTTCTTCCGTTTTATTTTTTCTTTAGGAAACTGAGAATTAGAATTTTACTTGAAACTTTACTATTATGAGAATCTTTAATCTTTGGGTTTGGATTGTATTTTGGATCACAGGAGGAAGTGTTTAAAACCTCGCCAGCACCATAGAAAACTGCAGCTTCCTACAGCCCTAGAGAGCTCCAAGAGAGATCAGTCAACTTCCATGTCACACATAAACTTGCTGTTTTCCCATCGAGAGTCTGAATTCCCTGGTCCGCTGTCTGTCACCAGCCACAGCCGCCCAGATGCACCAGGCTCAAAGGAGCTGATGAGCGGGGTCCATTTGGAAATGATGTCTTCCAGCGGAGAAGTGGATCTCCACACCCCCATGCTAAAACTTTCCTACAGTACCTCACAAGAATTTAGCTCTCGAGAGGAACTTCTCTCTCAGAAGGAAGAGGGTAAAAGCCAAATCTCCTTTGATAACCTGACACCAAGTGGCACATTAGGAAAAGACTACCGTAAGTCTGTGGAGATTTTTCCCCTAAAATCAAGAAAATCTATAGAAAGAGACAGCTATGAGTCCCCTGGCAATGACGAGTACAGGAGGAGTTACAATGCTATGCTTTCACAGCCTTTATTTGACAAGCAAGACAGAGAAGGTCAAGCATCCACTAACCATATCTCCACAGGAAGTAAACTCACCATTCAGGAACACACATACCCCACGCCTTCATCTCCTGAGAAAGAACAACTGCTGGACCGCAGACCTACTGAATGTATGATGTCGCGATCAGTAGATCATCTTGAAAGACCGACATCTTTTCCACGACCAGGCCAGTTGATCTGCTGTAGTTCGGTTGACCAGGTCAATGACAGCGTTTACAGAAAAGTATTACCTGCCTTGGTCATCCCCGCTCATTATATGAAATTGCCAGGGGACCATTCCTATGTCAGCCAGCCTCTGGTCGTCCCGGCTGACCAGCAACTTGAAATAGAAAGACTTCAGGCTGAGCTTTCCAATCCTCATGCAGGGATCTTCCCACACCCTTCATCTCAGATACAAGCCCAGCCATTATCCTCCCAAGCGATATCACAGCAGCACCTGCAAGATGCAGGTGCCCGAGAGTGGAGTCCCCAGAACGCGTCCATGTCAGAGTCTCTCTCCATCCCAGCATCACTCAATGACGCGGCTTTAGCTCAGATGAACAGTGAGGTTCAGCTTCTGACAGAAAAGGCTCTGATGGAACTTGGGGGTGGGAAGCCACTTCCACATCCCCGAGCATGGTTCGTCTCTCTGGATGGAAGGTCCAATGCTCATGTTAGACATTCATACATTGATCTCCAAAGAGCTGGAAGGAACGGGAGTAATGATGCCAGTTTGGATTCTGGTGTAGATATGAATGAACCAAAATCTGCCCGGAAGGGAAGAGGAGACCCTTTGACTCTTCAGCAGAACCACCCACCTGTCCAGGAGCACCAGCAAAAAGAACCGAGAGCCCCAGACAGCACCGCCTACACACAGCTCGTGTATCTGGATGACATGGACCAAAGCAGCAGTGAGTGTGGGACCACAGTCTGTACCCCCGAGGACAGTGCCCTGAGATGCTTGTTGGATGGCTCTAGTCGGAGAAGTGGTCAGTTGCCCAGCCTGCAGGAAGAGACAACAAAACGAACTGCAGAAGTCCCACTGGAGCCATCAGCCAGTCCTAAACACAGAAGGTCTGCTCATGAGGAAGAGGAAGATGAAGATGACGATGACGACCAAGGCGAAGACAAGAAAAGCCCCTGGCAGAAACGGGAGGAAAGACCCCTGATGGCATTTAACATTAAATGAGCTGTCACAGAGCCACCAACTGTGGAATATAAAATTGCCAAATATTCTTTCTTACGGAAGCTCTTACTTGTTCATGGAGGAAACTGAACAGTGGCAACTGTGGAGAGTGGACTTGACTGCGTAACTGTTTGCTGTGTAAATGTTAGGAAGGATTTAAAGTTCTGACTCAGAGTAAAGGATGGTTTTAATGGATGCCCCCAGTGAGGTGGCTGAAAGTAGTGTCTGAATGTTGTTCCACGTACTTGATATGTCCACCACGGAGGACGCTGAGAAACCACAGATGATGTTGCTAGGTTTTAATGATAACCTCAGTTCTCCCTCAGATTATGGGAACAGATGAAACTCTTTTTGCATTGCTTGAATCAGTTTTATCATGATAATGCTACTGTAAAGTGATGACTGAGAAAACTAGGCTGGCACTTAGTGCCTAAAGGTATGCATTGTCTGAAAGGAAAGCTATGCATCGCTGCTTTGTAGTATTTTGCTTAGATTTTGCTTTGGTTAGGTTTTGGTTTGCTTTTTTTTTTTTAAAATACAATTTGGTTTTAAAGATTTTATGCCTTCATTTTCATCCGTTCTACTTCTCAGTGGTTTCCTTCCGTGTCTCCCTTCTGGAAGTCCTGAGTGTCAACTCTTAACATGCAAGCCTTTTAATGAAATCCTGCGTTTATCAGCTTAAGAGTCCTTCAATTCTGGTCCCATGAACTCCAAGTGCCTTTTTTACAGTGACAATAGAGAGTCCCTCACTTTTTTTTTTTTTGGTTTGTTTTTCTTAACTCCTTTAATTGAACTGCCTGGGTTTTATAAATTTATGAAATTGTACCCCTTTTCTTTAAACTGCATGTCGCCAAGTGCCCACATGTGCTCACCATTCTCATTGCCGTGCCGTGCACTCCGCAGTTACCACGTGTAATGTGGGTTCTGTTTAGCTAAGATAGACTAGCGGACACTTTAGAGACACCCTTCTCTACTCCATCCCTTTGGCCACTAGCCACCATTATGGTTTTATTGGCTGTTTGTATATACGGTTACGTATTAACTCGGGAATCCTATGGGCTAATCTTGCTCACCAGACATGGAGTATGGACTGAGCAATGTGACTGAATGTGACTATTAAAAAAAAAAAAATGTTATGTACTATCCAAAAGTGCCAGAATGACTTTTCTGTGCATTCTCCTTGAAGAGCTGCTTGGTTATCCAAAAATGAAAATTCAAAATAAACTCTGAAGAAACATGTTTTTGTGTTTAATGCATTCTGAGCCTTACCCCCTCCCCGCCCCCACCGCCAAAGCTGTTGTTAAGAATTGGCTGTTGATCCCTTGGTAATCTGAAATGTAGGTTGTTGGATTTGTATTTAAAGACTATCACATAGACACCTAGGAATTAACACTGTGGTTAAAATCTTTAAAATCCACCTTTGTGTTTAGTTTTACTCACAAGCACAAGGTAACATTTTGTTGTGTTTCAGGTAAAGAAACATCTCTGTATTTTGCAAGAAACAGATGTTTTCTTTCATGTTCAATATTGATCCGTCTTGGAACAGCTTCGAGAAGATTTCATTAAAATGACCAGAACCATCTCAGATATGGAAGCTACTAACCAGAATCATTCATGGAGATATCAGAACATAGAACAGATTGGCAAAAAGAAATTAAGCTAGCTATATTTACAGTAACAGCTTCCTTACAAAATCTTTATTCATGACTTCTATGCAGGCAGAAAACTAATCAAGCTAATATTTATTATTTAAATTCTCAAATGTCGATGTTTAATATTTTAAGAGGAAATATGGTTCAGAGGCTCCCCGACAATGCTGGGTACTGTTTAGGAGTGAATATTCTCACCAATAGATGGCAAGTGAGCCCTTTCAAACTTCACTAAGGCTCAGAGACAAAACATTTGGCAACTACCCTGAAATTTTTATACAAAGTAAGTTGCCTCTCAAAGAATACCGAAGGCCAGACCTAGGTGACTGGAAGAATGCTGACAGAGCCCCCTGCCTCATTGATCCTCAGCCCTTTGCAGCTCTGCTGAAGGTTGCTGCCAGTGGAATTACCTCCTCAAAGCATTGCTTCCAGAAGAACCTTGTTTAATGCATGCTGCCTGTGGAAAGTGCAGTCCCTGGGTAGTGCAAACCTGTTAACGCACTTGGCTGCAAACCGAAAGGTTGGAGGTTCAAGTCCATCCAGAGGTGCCTCAGAGGAAAGGCCCAGTGATCTGCTTTTGAAAAATTACCTATTGAAAACCCTATGGAGCAGAGTTCTACTGTGACACACATGGGGTCACCGTGAGTCAGAATTAACTCGACAGCAACTGGCTTACCCATGAAAAGTAGGTAACACATTCACTATTTTGAGGAAGGTTGAGAGGGAAGTCCTTTTGCAACTTCTGCCTTGTTAGGCAGGACAACCTGGGGAGGCCACGATGCAGAAAGCATCGAGCAGCCAGCAGTGATTACAAGACACAATGTGCCTCAGAAGACAAGGCAGTGAGTTTGCCAAAACGGACTCGGTTGCACCAAAGACAAAGCTTCACTCAATTTACAGCTATCCAAAATGAGGCTCAGCGGTCAACAGGTTTGCCCAGGGCACCAACAATGATCACCAGACTAGACTTGTCTGGACAGAGTGTTGTGACTGCACACTTAAAACATTTCATTTGCCTTCGGTGTAGCCTGATAAGAATCAGTGAGGGTCACAGCATTCCCAATCAGTTATATTGTCTGAACAGCTAAAGCCATCACAGGCATCTTGCTCCTGCCACCTAGTGGTGAGTTTCCCCCACCTATAAAGGAGCCTGCTAGGAAGTCTGTGCTGTTTAACCTCAACAAATAGCTCTCCAGACCAGCTCTGGGAGGCAGGAGGTGGGGTTTGCACGGGCATGAATCAGACCCTGGTTTCTGTCCTCTAGGTAAGGTATATTTTCAGTAACAGCTTCCTTACAAGTTGGGTGAGGAGAAGGGGACTGATATTCGTTGAGTCCCTACCCTGCAAACAATGTATAGGGAACAGTAACACATTCAGTTCTCAAAATCTTGTAAGGAAGATGCAGTTATTCTTTTTTTTTTTTTTTTTTAATAGCTAACTAAAATGAGTCCCTGAGTAGTGCAAAGTTCAGCTGCTAACCAAAAGGTTGGAAGTGTAAGTCCACCCAGAGGCACCACAGAAGAATCAGCCATTGAAAATCCTGTGGAGCACAGTTCTACTCTGACATACATGAGGACGCCATGAGTTGGAATCGACCTGATGCCAAATGGAACTGAAATGAGGCTTCGTGGCTCAGTAACCCAGGGAACTCAGCTAGAAGCCGTGACGTGCTGATAAATGCTTAACAACCAGTTCTCCAGAAATGGGTACATTTATGTTTGTTTTAAATTTTGCTGATCAAAGATGTGTAATGCACAATTTATACATATTAAAAAAAATAATAACACTTCATTGTAAAGTCCATTTGACAATTGATTCCTGCAGAATCCTTCTGCTGGTTTTTGCTGTGTAGCCAATGTGTGGCTGTAACTGACAAATTAGGATAGTTTTGACATGCATATTGGTTGATTTTTTCACCTTAATGATTAAGATGAAAGTGAAACAATGAAGATCTATATCAGAACTGCATTCGTGCAACGACTGACTTTGCTGAATCTGAATCAGATAATAGCTTTCAAATACTGGAAGGCTACTTCCTGCATTTTTTGTGCTATTCAGAATACAGTGACTCCAGATATGATACGGTTTTAAGTTTATTGTAATCTGCATTATTAACATTTTCTCCATCACTTTCTTAAATCTAAAGAGTCAACAGTTCAAGCCCTGACTGAGAGCATTTGCCAATCTCTGTGGTGTAAATACACCAGCCATGGCCGATTTCAACAACCAGTGTTATTACTGCACACAGGAGTTGGGGAGAGATGGATAGTAGCACACAGTTATATCGTATTTTTACCATAAAGATAACAATAGATGTAAATAACCTCAAAAGCACAGATAATAGTAAAATAATTCAGAAGTGATGAATTTTAAGTAATCATTACCTTTGTTTTTAACATAATTACTGAATTGTAAACTTACAAAATTTAATTTCTTAACTGACTTGCAAAGTTCCTGAAATTTTAAGCCCTCTCTCAGACACCAGCTCCAGCACGCAACTGGCTAGGAAGTACCAGTTGCTGTCAAGTCGTTTCTGACACATGGAGACCCCATGTGTGTCAAGGTAGAACTGTACTACATAAGGTTTTCAGTGGCTGTTTTTCAGAAGGAGACTGCCAGGCCTTTCTTTCAAGGAGTCTCTGGGTGGACTTGAACCTCCAACCTTTTGGTTAGCAACCGAGTGTGTTACCATTTGTACCATTCAGGACTTCGGCTGGAAGGTAGCAGAATATGAACAAAAGTCTAACTCCAGAACCTGTTCTCTTGCTTTGAAGCTTCACAAAAAAAATAAATAAATAAAAAACCAGTTGCCATCAAGTCGATTCTGACTCGTAGCAGCCCTACTGGACAGAGTAGAACTGCCCCATAGGGTTTCCAAGGATGGGCAGGTAGATTCAAACTGCCAACCTTTCGGTTAGCAGCTGAGCTCTTAAGTGCTGCTAGAAACCTCTAATTAGGACAGAAATATTTAAGTGAAATTGCACACCAGGCTTTAGAGGACTCAGATGGTTAAATATGAACAGCGCTTACAGAGGAATCATATACTTTCTCTGGGTCCAGGTCTGGCCACAGGAATTTAGAGGAATTTATGAAAGAGTATGTGCTAAATTAAAAAGCACCATGCTAGGAAATAAGCGATACCATTTAAATGGCAGAGACCCTGTTCTCTTGGAACTTGAGTATAAACTTAACACAGATGAATGCAAAAGCAGTGAGGCAAAAACCAAACCAAACCCACTGCTGTCAGGTCGATTCCGACTCATAGTGACCCTATAGGACAGAGTAGAACTGCCCCATAGTTTCCAAGGAGCGCCTGGTGGATTCAAACTGCCAACCTTTTGGTTAACAGCCAATAGCACTTAACCGCTATGCCACCAGGGTGTCCAGTGAGGCAAAGCACCCATGAAAATGAGACCAGAATCAAAAAGGGAATAGACCAGAAAGCCTAATGAAAATCAGGCCCTGAGCATGATAGACTATATATAATTTCGCAAGTTTATTCTCCTTTACATTTTCATTTTTACAGGCCTCTGTATTTGGAGAGGGAAATAAGGGGATAAAAATGAGTATAGATAGAAATTTGTATGATTTTCAACCATTTTGAAATTCCACCATTTCTCGTTGACTATTTTGACACTATGATTAAGGCAAATTGCAGTTATGTGTTGGGACTTTTATGACAACCCATAATATCATGGCAAGCCCATTGAGGAAGGCATGATGGTTGGCATGTCCCACGGAATAGGAGAAAAAAGTAGGGCTATAAAAAAAAAAAAAAAAAATTTTTTTTTTTTTTTTTTAATCAAAGAAGGAGTGGAAGTAACAGGTATGGGAGCCATCCAGCTAAGCTCTTTAGGTGAAGTAGAAAGTACAAGTCTTTCTGAAAACTGTTGTCAAAGCTGTGAGTATAAATACACACCAAAATACCTGGCGAATGTTTTTGCCATACTTTACAGTGTTTGTGAGTTGTTTAATACAGATTTTCTGATACTCCCAGAGTGGCTAATTGTGTAAGACAGCACCTTACCAGGGCAAAAAGGAATTGTAGAGCCTGAGAACAGTAGAAAGAACCTTGATGATCTCACGCAGGAGAAGACTGAAGCCACAGGTATTCAGATGACCTCCCAACACAGGCAGTGAGTGGCCACCTGTATGCGTCGCAGCACATGTCCACCCTGTTAGGCAACCTTTTTGTTCCCTGCCACTCCACGTGTCAACCTCCTTACTCTTTGGTCTAGAAACATGAATCAGGACACTCTTACAAGGCAGTGATATTAGAATGTTGTTGTTGTTAGTTGCCATCAAGTCAGCTCAGACTCAGAGCGACCTCATGTATAATGGAACAACACATTGCCCAGGCCTGCACCCTCTTCATGATCACTGGTGTGTTTGAACCCGTTGTTAGTGGCTGTTTTGTCAATCCATCTCATGGAGGGTATCCCTTGTTTTTCCTAGCCCTCTACCAAACATGATGTCCTTTGCTAGCAATTGGTCTTTCCTGATGTTGTGTCCAAAGGAAGCAAACTGAAGTTTCACCATCCTTGGGTACCCAATAACCATAATTGATTTGTTACCACAAAGTAAAACATGGCTGCTACCTTTGCATCCCTTTAGTTACTCTTGTAGTAAGATCATGTGGTTGTAACCTTCGAAGAGTGGTGCTCAAACCTGGATGCATGTCAGGATCACCATCCCATCCCATTGCTGTCGAGTCGATTCCGACTCATAGCAACCCTATAGGACAGAGTAGAACTACCCCATAGGGTTTCCAAGGAGCAGGGAGTGGATTAGAGCTGCCAGCCTCTTGGTTAGCAGCCATAGCTCTTAACCAGTGTGCCACCAGGGCTCCTCAGGGTCACTGGGGCACTTGAAAAAAATACTCATGTATTTGGGCCTCAGACCAATTGAATCAGAATTTTATGGGTAAGACCTGGCCACTGGTATTTTTTTAAAAGACATTCCCCAACCGATTCCAATATGTAGTTTGAGTTCTAAACCACTGCTTTAGAAATTCTGAAGATAACTTTACAGTTTGGTAGCACCTTCTGTTTGGGTACCTCAGGAATGATGAATTTCCTCTTGTAGGACAGATTAGCAACTAGATTTGCAGTTGAGGAGGCCATACTCATTAAATCACATCCCCCCATGCTAAGCTGAGTGTGCCTAACATATATTACCTACCGAGGGCTCTCTTCCGCTGTCTTCACAACTGCCTGTTGAAAACCTGGGCGTTAACACACCCTGTTCTGTCCTCTATCCTCTTCCTGTACCACACATTCTCCTCGTTATCACACCCCCAGCTATTTTACACCACCAGCTGTTAAGGACGCCCACATCAGTATCTGCAGCCCAGACTGCTGAATTTCAGACTTGAGTTTCAAACTGCTGACTGGACGTCTCCAGCTGGATGATCCTCAAGCATTCAACACTCAACTTGTCCCGAGATGTAATTGTCATATATCATCCTATGAATCCTCCCCTTCGAAAGAGCCCCCAATTCTCCAGTTTCCCCTACATATGCTACCTCAGTAAATAGCCTCACTGTAAACTATTTCCCTCGCCAGAAACCTCAAGGTCACCCTACAAACCTCTGTCACCCTCACCACCCAAATTCAGACACCAACTCCTGTTAATTCCACTTGTGGTCAGGAAGCATTGTATTATCATGTTTCTGCATGGCCGGGGTCTTCTGAGCAAAAATTACTGGAACCTGGGTTAAAGGATGAGTGCATGGTAACCATGCCTTGGGAGCTAGAGATGGTGAGTTACTTAGGGAAGATAAAAAATATATACAGGTTTATATCCCCTGAAGCCATTCGTTTGTTTGCCTTCGTGTATATTCATTTACCTTCTGAGTAACACCTAGGGACCCTCCCCTTCTCTTCCCGGAGAGGACTTGTTTATGCTAGAAAGATAGGTTTCTCTAACTCTCTCCGCAGAGAACGGAAGTTGTGCAGTAGTTCCTATATAAGCTCTGGAAATCTGGGGCCCCTCTCTTGTAGTACCCACCTCCTCTGTGTGTGCAGGGTGACATCTGCTCTCACTGCGTCACCCTGAGAGGGAAAACGGGGCACTGGGAACTGGTGTAAAGAGATTTTGTAAATAAATAATTGGTTTGCTTCTGATCCAGAAACCTTGTGTTTCCTGTCAGGATAAGCTGAATAAGTATAGTTGTAAGAAACATAATGTGCTAAATATCTCTCAGCCCTGTCCCCCTATCCCCACTCTGTTTAAATGACATTGTTGTGGCAGCGCCTCACTGCTGTCCTGCCTCAGCCTCCCACTATCCCACCCCGTAGTGGGGCAGTGCCATGTGTAAGCCAGTCTGCAAACCTGATCAGGCCACAGCCTATATTTAACAGTATCCTTATGATTGTAAATGACAAAATCTGAACGCAAACTGGCTTAAATTAAAGGAGGCACTTCATTATTAAGGGAGATTTGGGAGTTGGGTACTACTGGGCAGTAAATCAAGGGAAGCAGCCCTGGTGGCACAATGGTTGAGCACTTGGCTGCTAACCGAAATGGTCAGCAGCTACACAAGAGAAAAGACCTGGCTATCTACTCCCATAAAGATTACAGCCTATGAAATCCTGCGGGGAAGTTATACTCTGTCATGTTGTTGTTAGGTGCCATTGGGTCGAGTCCCATTCCTAATGACCCTATGTACAAAAGAACAAAAGACTGCCTGGTCCTGTGCCATCCTCACAATCGTTATGCTTGAGCCCACCGTTACAGCCACTGTGTCAGTCCATCTCGTTGAGGGTCTTCCTCTTTTTCGCTGACCCTCTACTCTACCCTGATGGCATAGTGGTTAAGTGTTATGGCTGCTAACCAAGAGGTTGGCAGTTCGATAAATACTGAAGGCTGTAGTCTTTGATTTTCATCAGTAAGTGCTTAAAGTCCTCTTCACTTTCAGCACGGAAGGTTGTGTCATCTACATAACACGCAGGTTGTTAATGAGTCTTCCTCCAATCCTGATGCCCTGTTCTTCTTCATATAGTCCAGCTACTTGGTTTATTTGCTCAGCATACAGATTGAATAAGTATGGTGAAAGGATACAACCCTGACACACACCTTTCCTGACTTTAAACCATGCAGTATCACCTAGTTCTGTTTGAACAACTGCCTCTCTGTCTATGTACAGGTTCCTCATGAGCACAATTAAGTGTTCTGGTATTCCCATTCTTTGCAATGTTATCCATAATTTCTTATGATCCACATAATCGAATGTCTTTGCATAGTCAGTAAAACACAGGTAAACATCTTCCTGGTATTCTCTGCTTTCAGCCAGGATCCATTTAACATCAGCAATGATATCAGTTGTTCCATATCCTCTTCTGAAATTCAGCTTAAATTTCTGGCAGTTCCCTGTCGATGTGCTGCTGCAACCACTTTTGAATGATCTTCAGCAAAATTTTACCTGTGTGTCATATTAATGTTATTGTTCAATAATTTCCGCATTCTGTTGGATCACCTTTCTTTGGAATGGGTACAAATGTGGCTCTCTTCTCTTCCAGTCTGTTGGCATAGACGAGTAAGCACTTCCAGCGCTGCATCCATTTGTTGACACATCTCAATTGGTATTCCTTCAATTCCTGGAGCCTTGTTTTTCGCCAGTGCCTTCAGTGCAGCTTAGACGTCTTCCTTCAGTACCATCAGTTCTTGGTCATATGCTACTTCCTGAAATGGTTGAATGTCGACCAATTTTTTTTGGTACAGTGACTCTATGTATTCCTTTCATCTTCCTTTGATGCTTCCTGTGTCATTTAGTATTTTCCCTGTAAATCCTTCAATATTGTAACTAGAGGCTTGAATTTTTATTACAGTTCTTTCAGCTTGAGAAATGCCAAGCTTGTTCTTCCTGTTCGGTTTTTTATCTCCAAGTCTTTGCACATGTCATTATAATACTTTACTTTGCCTTCTCTATCTGTCCTTTGAAATCTTCTGTTCAGCTCTTTTACTTCATCATTTCTTCCTTTCATTTTAGCTACTTTATGTTCAAGAGCAACTTTCAGAGTCTCTTCTGACATCCATTTTGGTCTTTTCTTTCTTTCCTGTCTTTTTAATGACCTCTTGCTTTCTTCATGTGTAATGTCCTTGATGTCATTCCACAACTTGTTGGTCTTTGGTCGTTAGCGTTCAGTACGTCCAATCTATTCTTGAGATGGTCTCTAAATTCAGGTGATGTATATTCAAGGTCATACTTTGCCTCTCATGGACTTGTCGTGATTTCCTTCAGCTTCAACTTGAACTTGCGTATGAGCAATTGATGGTCTGTTCTTCAGTCAGCCCCTGACCTTGTTCTTACTGATGATACTGAGCTTTTCCATTGTCTGTTTCCACAGATGTAGTCAATTTGATTCTTGTGCATTCCATGTGGTGAGGTCCACATGTATAGTGGCCATATATATTGGTGAAAAAAGGTACTTGCGGGGAAGTCGTTGGTCCTACAAAATTCTATCATGCAATCTCCTGCACTATTTCTATCACCAAGGCCATATTTTCTAACTACCAGTCTTCCTTCTTTGTTTCCAGCTTCTACATTCTACTAGGAAGAAGGACCTGGTGGTCTTTTAGATTCCAATTACTAGTAATTATCAATGCATCTTGATTGCATGTTGGATCACTTTTAGACTGCAGAAGTTGGTAAACATCTTCAATTTTTTCGTCTTTGGCCTTAGTGGTTGGTGTGTAAATTTGAATAGAAGTCATATTAACTGGTTTTACTCATAGGCGTATGAATATTATCCTATCACTGACAGTGTTGTACTTTAGCATAGATCTTGAGATGTTCTTTTTGACAACAAATGTGACACCATTCCTCTTAAATTTGTCATTCCTAGCAGGATAGACCAAATTATTGTCTGATTCAAAATGGCCAGTACCAGTCCATTTCAGCTCACTAATGCCAAAATCCAAACCCACTGCCATCAAGTCGATTCTGACTAATGCCAAGGATATCGATATTCATGCATTCCATTTCGTTTTTGACGAATTCCAATCTCCCTAGATTCATACTTCATACATTCCATGTTCCTATTATTAATGAATGTTTGCAGCTGTTTCTTCTCATTTCGAATCATACCACATGAACAAATGAAGGTCCCAAAAGCTTGAGTTCATCCATGTCATTAAGGTTGACTCTACTTTGAGGTGGCACCTCTTCCCCAGCCTTTTGAGTGCCTTCCAACCTGAGGGGCTCATCTTCTGGCACTATATTAGACAGTGTTCCACTGCTATTCCTAAGGTTTTCACTGGCTAGTTTTTTTCAGAAGTAGACCGCCAGGTCCTTCTTCCTAGTCTGTCTCAGTCTGGAGGCTCAGCTGAAACCTGTGTGCCATGGAAGACCCTTCTGGTATTTGAGTATCGGTGGCATAGCTTCCAGCATCACAGCAACATGCAAGCCCACACAGTACAACAAGATGACAGATGCATGGGGGTACTCTGTCATAGACAGTCACTATTGAGTTGGAATTGGCTGACAGCAACCAACAACAAACCAAGGGAACCAAACTACTAAAGACAAAGCATACTAATAGCCCCATAAAAGGTTTCACATTTACACACAACTTTCAAATTACATTATCATGATCTGACCCTCACAATTGCTCTGTTGTACAGCTAAGGCAGGTGATGTTAAACCAATTTTGCATCCAAAGACACTGAAATTAAGTATGTTATCCAAACAATGAGTGGTAAAAGCCAGGATGTGAACTGAAACCCAGGTGCTTTGTCCAGAATTGTGATATTCACCCCAGCTGAGACAAAAATAGCATGATGAAGACAAAGGAATACTTAGAGGGTAGCTCAAATTGTATTGGAAATTAATTACATTTTTCCTTCAGAGAGGCCAGAAAGCAGATTTTCACTTTCATGAGTGAGAGTAGAATGTAAACTATTTGTCAGTGAGAAGGTTGTCTTTTTCTGAATTGGAAGGTAAAAGAAAGCTGGAGGGAGTATCTTCAGAGAAGGAGCAACACAGATAATTCTTGCCATAGAGCACTTTGAGAGTCTAATATGAAAGATAGTTGTTTAAAAGAGATTATTATTCTATAATACTGTGGCTAAACCAAAAAACAAAACCTGTTGCCATTGAGTCAATTCCGACTCATTGTGATCATATAGGACAAAGTACAATTGCCCCACAGGGTTTCCAAGGAGCAGCTGGTGTTTTCCAACTGCCGGCCTTTTGGTTAGCAGCCAAGCTCTTAACTACTGCATCACCAGGGCTCCCCTAAAATTTGTGTTGAAACGACACAGAGTATGAATAAATAAATACCTAAGGATAATACAGTAAACTGCAATGAAATTTGAAGTTATGTGAGCATCAGTTGTCCTTTAATCTGAACTAAAACAACATTTGCTCCTTGTAGTCCATTGACTTTTAAGAATACAGCATACTATTTTAAAATTAACTTTTTTATCGGGCTAAGAGAATAAAACTTGGGCCTTTAGGAAAATCTTATGCTTAGAAAAGTAAATAGAGAGACACATATACTTCCAGAGACAGATTTACCGAAGAAATGATACGGGCTAGTGAACTAAAATTTTAGAGCACCAAAGGTGAAAATCAAGAGGGAAAGAAGAAATTTAATTGCTACTAGAGAACAGAAATCTCATCTTTCATTTATTTTGTCTCCTCCGAGCCTTGTGTGTGTTTTGTGTGTTTGTGTGTGAGAGACAGAGAGAAGGGGGAGGAAGGCCATGTTGTAACCAGACCGGTCCAGTTCTGCTCCTTGCGGCTATAATGGCAGAAAGCTGATAAAAGCAAAAGAAGCAGCTTTATTTAGTTGGCCAAGTAAAGGAGCACAATGGGACTCGTGTTGCCAAGAAGGCTCCCTAAAGTAAATTGGGTCTGGGTCTGGGGTCTGGGGTCTGGGGTCTTTAGAAATGCCTTAAGGCGAGGTCAGCATGCTGACTGGCTTGGCCCTAAAAGGCGTTCCCGGGCAGTCCAGTCGTCTGCACCACCTCGGTCTGGAAGAGGGGGCCACAAAGATGGTGTTTTGCCCATGTCTGGGGCATAGATGGGGGTGTGGTTTCCACCTCTGACATCAACGGGTCGTCCCAAGGACACAATTGCTGGTACTGTGCATGTCACGTGGGCCAGATCTGGTTCTTGCCAGTTTTAGCTGGTCTTGAGACCCGAATCTCTTGTTTTTCTCAACTGAGCTGGAAACAGGAAACATACCTAATAAGCGGATAGCTTAAAGACAGGGAGTTAATTCCTATATCACAGAAGATGGTGGGCACAATCCCTTGCCTATTCAAGATGGCGGACGTGCGGCCAGTCTCAATGTAAAGAGAGACAGTGTATATAAGAGGTGAATAGAAACACTAGCTGACAAATGTATTTACAAAAAGTTATAAAAACAAGTTTGAACCATGCAGTAACTTTTGATGGCTCTTCTGTTTATAAACCAAGTGAGTTACTTGACAGATGAAAAGCTGTTTACTAAGCTTGTCACAATAATCCTTTTCTTTTGTATTCTTAGACATAGTACCAAAGTAATGTTTCTTCTCATGGGTTTAAAGAGAAATTTTCTATCTCTCTCTCTGGATAATAATTCCTTCTTCTTAGGGAATGATGCCCAAGGAACAGGACCCCAATACCCTTACCTCTACTATGTGACCCAGGCCACACTGGCTTATTTATTAACTAGGGCTGAGAAGGGGTAAAGCTACAATATACAAAAATCCAACATTGTTAATAGTCATACTCCTTTAATTATATGAGCTATCCCAGTAATCTTCCAATGAATTCTCCATTTTGTTTAAGGAAGCCAGGCCCAGAAAAAATGAACCCAACACAATCACTGCCCTTGATCTTAAAGAGGAAGTAAAAACAAAGACATTTATCAAAGCTAAGATCAGAAATGATCTGATTATATTAAGCTAATAGAAAGTGAGTTTTTAAAGAATTTACTTCTCTTTGAAATCCTGTTTGTGTTATTACTTTTATACATCTCTTTTGGGATGATGTAGTGGTTAAGTGCTAATGGCTGTTAACCATAAAGGTCAGCAGTTCGAATCTACCAGGCGCTCCTTGGAAACTCTATGGGGCAGTTCTACTCTGTCCTATGGGATCACTATGAGTCGGAATCAACTTAATGGCAACGGGTTTGGTTTTTTGGGTTTTTTTTTTTTTTTTTTTCCTCTTAACTCAGCTTCTTTGCTTCTTTAAGCCCTAAATCACACCCTCCTTATACCTTGGCAGGTACATCTACCAACTTAAAAAAAAAAAAATGTTTTTTTTTTTTACATGAACAGATCCATTTGTGACTGATACTTGATTGCATGTTGCACTTATCTGTGATATGTGATTGCAAATATACAAATGATACGAGTCCAAAGGACAGAAAAACAAACATACGACTAACGTATCTTACCCCGGCTTATACTGATACCAACCACAACTCTCATTTTAAAAATAGGTTCCTTTTCTGCTGCTACAAATCCCAATAAGAGTTAACCAAACTCCAAAGATAAAATAGATAAGAGCTAAGATGATAGTAACTGCAGGGCTAGCAAGAAAGGTGCACAGAGGAGGTAAGTCTTGGACTCAGTCTAGAAAGTCAAGCGAGAGAACTTTCAAAGAAAAGTGAGGACGTTGCAGAAGAGGAGATCAGGCATGTAGGGTGAGGCTAGGCTAGCTTTCAATCTTGTTTTCAGGGACTCAACTATCCTATTTCCAAGATGGATTTCTTTGATTATGTACTCTTTATGCCTAAGACTCTAGATAAATGTGCCTAGAAGATGTAGACCTGACCTGACCACCACGTAACATCTTGAATTTTCCAGGTGCATCTTACTTATTCAGTTAAATGTTCGTTTTTTAACTTTATCTTTGGGGACATTAGTTGTCAGATGATGGCATCTATTGTGTGAGTCACGATCTCTTCAGTTTTCAAGACTATCATGGTAACAATGAATTTTTTTTTCATTTGAGAATTATCTCTGGAATACTTAGAAAATGCTTTAGTATGACTCCTCCTGTCCTGTGAGGCCTATAACATTGACCTCCCCAAGGAATTCAGCATTCCAGAAATCCCTGGTGGATTAAGTCACCACATTCTCAGTGAGGTTATTCACAACTATGATTATCTATTATCTATTTCCTTTGATAAAGTCATTCTCAATTGCTTCAATATGTGACCTTAGATAAAATCATATTACTGCACTTTCATCATTTATTCATACCACTAGTATGCTGATACCTGAGATAAAAAATACAGGATGACGATTCTCTTGTGGCTCCCTCATTTCACGTGTGATCAGCCCCAATAGAAAGTTTTTAGGCTCTTTAAAATGGATATGAATAGGAAATTCGAACACCATGAGTTCTTTACTCAGATTCTTGCTTCAGGCTATGGTACTCCTGACCAATCCAAATAACCAGTAAGCCCTGTAGCCACGGCATCTGCTCCTGTGGAAAATGTTCAGCCACTTTATCAGTAAAGCTTCCACAATCAAGCTGGTTCCTTCCAAAGGAAAGTGGGGATATCCTACCTGGTTCTCCTAATATGCTTACAATTTTGATGAGGAAATATATACATATTTCAGAAATTAACAGTAAAAGTAGATAAGGTGTAAGATTTGCAGGCTTATATATGTGGAAATCTCCCACCACAGAGAAAGCTTGAATTTAGGCTTAATTCACACTGAATAAAAGGGGAAAGAACAGTGTAGGTCTTGTGCAGGATTAAGCCCCGGAGCCCTGGAAGAGTGTGGGAATAGCTAACGGGTGCAGTCAATGGAGCCCTGTTGGCGCGGTAGTTAAGAGCTAAGGCTGCTAACCAAAAGGTCAGCAGTTCAAATCCACCAGCCACTCCTTGGAAACCCTATGGGGTAGTTCTACTCTGTTCTATAGGGTTGTTACAGGAATAAGGTTCTTGCCTCTCACTGGTGAAGATTGAGCAGTAAGGCACATAGAGTTTTCCACATGAGCAAAGCTTTATTGAAGAGGCTTGCAAGAGGAGCCGAGGAGGGCCTAGAGCAATGCTTACCCTCATTTCAAAGAACAAAAGACAGACCTGAGTTTTTAAAAGTTCTTGGGTGGGAAAATATTCATGTTTATTCATAGACACAGGCGGGGATATGTTAAGGTGCAAGTGCAGCAGCTTTCCAAGATGGCTCCTGTCCCGGAGGCCTCTGGGACTAGTAGCAGGACTTACGAGGTGTCGCGCCTGCGCAGTCTCTTGCCCCCTTCGATTCCCCGGCTGGGCTGCAGCCCCTCACTGCTCTAGGAGGTGGAAGGTCACACAGCAGTCACAGGTGGATGTTCTGTGCATGTCCCTGGGGCTACTTCTCTCCAGCTGCTTCTGAAAGGCAACTTTAGTTTGTGGGCTATTTTTAGATACCCTGCCCCATTGTTCTGGGGAATGGCTTTGTTTCTGTGCCCTGGCCCATTTCTTGTTACTTTGTTTGCAGATTTGGGGGCCCCTCTGTTCCTTGTCTTAATAAGTCCCTCAGTTCCACACCCAACCCCCTATTACCTCCCTGATAGTATAGGCTATCTCTCTTTTACTTGCTTCTCCTCTAACCACACCAGTGTCTTTGCTATTCCTCTGTAGGGGGACAGCCCCAGCAAGGGAAGGCCCTCGCTGTGTGTCCTTGCAGATAATCCGAAAAACTGACACATAGCCCTTTCCAGATTCATATGTTTATTCAGGGAAATTTACTTACACAGGCCAGCAGCTGCTTTCTCCAGTGGCGGCCGACTGAAGTATTTTCCGCAACCACCTAGCAAGGGACCCAAGCTTATATACCATTCCAGCTGGGACCAAGGCTCATCGTTTTCTCCCATGTCCTTGGGCAGTCAGTGTTCCCAAGGACTTCACGTCCAGGCCCAGATGTTTTTCTTCTTGTTGCTAAGGCATTCTTCGGCCTTGGCCACTGGCCCAGTCATGCCCCTCCCGGCCTTGTACCTTAGCCCAAGACAATCCTGAATTCATCCCCAGCATGCTTCAGAGAAGAGCAAAGCTGACTGCATTAGGGAGGGGATGCATACAGCTGAATAGCATTACCCTACAGTCCACCCCTGCCTACCTTCCTAATGTCCTTACGATCTTACCACCCCCTCTTCCGTGATAGCCCTCAGACTTGGTATGCACAGGAGCATTGCAAAACCAGTTCACATAGTATAACCAGCAACACAGGAAAAGACATAGTAATAAGAGTCCCAGTATCATCCAGAAGCCTGTCTGCCAGGAGGATGGGAGGGATTGCAGCCATCTGGAGGCAGGGTCAGCGGCGTCATGTTTGATAGCAGTGATGTGTTGCTGCAAGTCCTGCAGAGTCAAAGACACGTTTTTAGAGGCATCAGGGCTATACATGCAACATTCAGTTTTTATCACGGCACAGGTGCCACCCTGGATGGCGGTCAGGATGTCAAGGGCCATCCTGCTCCGAAGGACGACCTTCTGTATTTGTCGACTCTCGACATTCAGAAGGGTGATAGCCCACCTGGTGTTGTTAAGTGCAGCTGTGGTGTGTCTGGCTAGCACCTCTACCTGCCACTCCACATCTATAGTGGTGGCCTGGGGCAAGAGCAGGGACAAGGGGCAAAACCACCATGATGTGCGCTGGTATCTGTGCTGGGTTGTTAGTTTGCCGATTGCTGGGAACACTGGGGAGGGTGGTGTAAATATTAGCAGCTATGTACAGCCACCCCAGGTGCAGCGCTCCACCCAGTTGTAGGGCAGTTATGGCCACCCATGCAAGCCACATGTCCAAAGCCACCCCTTGGGCGATGGGTATGCCCCTGCCCACAGGCTTTGCTTTTGCTTTCCTAACCAACTATTGGCAACAACTAGCAGGGTTCTAGCACACTGTTATCGGGGGTCCAACCCATCACTGTGAGGGGACAAGAGGTATTAGTCCTGTTCCGATGCTCCCAGTAAAGGGGGACTTGGCCCTTTATAAGGACTTGCTTCTATTTGCAGTCGGGCATTATACACTGTGCATGACTTTCTCCAACATGCTATACTTCTTTTCTGCTCCTGGCCACAACTGGAACCAAAATCCCAGTGGCACTCTATTGTTGCTTTGCCATTGCCACAGGTCCTAAGCTGACCCCTTGGGGTAACAGGCTATGTCCAATTGGCACAGCTGACCTTGTATTACCACTCCTGAAGCCTGTATTAGTTATACAGTGACCTTTGCCCACTGGAAGGCCTCCTTTTCCTTTGTCTCTCAGTCCCACACTGCTCCTTTTTTCACATTCTCTGTCTCTCCTTATGCCCTCACTTTCTAGAACTCTCCCCAGTTTCACCTGTCTCTCACTCACTCATTCTCTTCCCCTCTAGCCCCCCATATCACTTTCTCATCCAATCTTTTTGTTTCTCTCTCCTTCAGTCTCACTTCTTTTTTCACTAATCTATATAGGTGCGATAGGGTTTGGGCTAAATGGAGTATGAAGGGGTCCTAGTACTCCAGGAGCCCGTCCATTGCCTGTAGTTGCTTCACAGTTCCTGCGTGAGGGTAGGCTTGGGCTTTATCTATCACGGCTTCAGGCATCACTCGCATCTTACCCGACCAGATAACACCCAAGTACCTGACCAACAAACCAGGCCCCTGCGTTTTTCCCTCATTCACTGCCCAACCCCGCGACTGGAGGTGCGTGACTACCTCACTCACCAGTTGCGGTCTGCAAAGATGCTAAGGAGTTAGAGGTCAGCATGACATCGTCAATATAGTGGAATACGGCCACCTCAGCAAGGGGAATCCACTGCTTGAGGTCAGTGCCAACCATGCCATGGCATATGGTGGGACTATGCAGGTACTCTGTGGGAGCACAGTGAAAGTCCACTGCCTCACTTCTCAACTGAAGGCAAACTGGTCCTGGCTGTCTGAGTGTAGAGAGATGCTAAAGAAAGCATTAGCCAAGTTGAGCACAAAGTGGTAAGTGCCCAATGCCTCCCCCATTTGCCCCATCATCTGCACGATGTTGGGTACAGCTGCAAACAAGAGGGGAGTCACCTTATTCAATTCCCAGTAGTCTACTGTCACTCTCCAGGAGCCATCCGGCTTGAGCATTGGCCAGACAGGACTATTGAAGGGGCTCCTGGCTGGTTTCAGAATCCCCGCTGGGTGTAGCTCCTGCAAGGCCTCAGTGATTTCTTGGTGTCCACAGGGAGGCGGTACTGCTTAAGGGCCCTGACCAGAGCTGGGGAGTGCAACTGCACAAGGGACCATTTAGCATTACCTTGTACTACATTTTTTATGGCTGTCACTTGCAGGTGGAACTCACTGGAGGTCTGCAGCTCCAGACCCAACAAGATATCTCTGCCCAGAATGTATTCCGGTATCGGTATCGGGGCTAGGTACACTTTGGTAGCAGCCTTCTAATCTGCAGCCCTAGTTTGATTTGGCACACTCTGACGGCCCCACCCCCGTACCCATCAATAGCTGTTAGTGGGGGTCCAGTGTATGATCATTTCAATGTGTGGCCTCTGGTCCCCTGTCACCCAGTGGAGGGCTTCCTGCACCTGCAGTGCACCTTGGCCGCACCCCTAGTCGAGGGGTGAGGGAGACTCTCACCCTTCTGCCAGGGAGCCATAGGCTTGGCCTCCTCTCATGGGCTCCAGTCAGTGCCTTTGTGGAACCCAGATCTTTTGTCAGGAATGACTCTACACCAAAGAAACACATTTTATAGAATAGACCATTTGATCAAACATATGGCACAAATAAGAAATGCCCTTGCCAGGAACTGCTGCACTGAGACCCCAGATGGCTTGTCTGAGATGCGTGGTCCAGGCTGGGGTTGTCTTGTCCCCTCCCATCAGCCATTTAAACCTGTCCATTGAAGTGCTCAATTGCCCGTAGGTCTTGGGGCAATAAAGAGTGTGAAGAGTTCATTCAAGATCCAGTGGAAGCCTCTGTATAGGATAAAAAGCCCCAATACAATTCACCTGCCGAGAACGCCCTGGCCTGTTGGCTCGGGAATCTGTCCCTGCACAGGTTTTAGCCTGGGCCAGGGTCTCATAGGTGGGTCAGCTTTCCTGTGCTACCCAGTGTTTTCTGATGACAGTGGCAGTCCACGCGTGTAGGCCCAGTCTAGGATGGTGTGTGAATCTCCATGGACAGTCCCCTCTTAAATCCAGAAGGTGGTCGACTGCACATCTCTTTACTCTGGAGCAGACAATGCTTCAGCCTCTGCAGTCAGCTGGATAAGACTGGTCTGCTTGTTGACTGTTTTCCACTCTCAACATAGGGGCTTTTCTGATGACTGTCCACACAAGGAACAAAGCTTCTCAGGAGCAGAACCAATTTTGTTATTTTTTTGTCCAGATGTCTCATCTCTGTGGGGGCTTGCATTATATGTCAGTCCGAGGGTTGTCAGTGGCCAGATTGAATGGCCAGGCTGTTAGCTATAGACCACGTCACCGTTTCCTTGTGCCCCTCTAAAAACGGCCCTAACTGCAGCAATTCCCATCAGGACTTGGAGGCAAAAATTTACGGAAAAAAAAAAGGTGTGCATTAATACATCAACATCATCAGTACACACAATAAGGATTTGTAGGGGCCCCAGGGGACTCATCCATAGGCTGGGGCAAGTGTCTCAATGATAGTGACCTCAGACCCAAAGTATACCTCATCGGACTGTATCTAACACAAGGCCTTTGCTCCTCACTGGTGACAGAGCAATTAGGCTTAATCCTCAGTCTTAATTATTTCTGAAAGAAGATCTGGGAAAAGCTGGCAAAGTCCTCACTCATTTGTGGGGCCGCACCTCCACCTCAACAAGTGCAAGCATGGGTCCAGCCCAGTCGCCTGGTAACCTGGAGGTGGGCCCCTCCCCCGCTTTTAGTTTTCCCCTTACCATCGAAGCTGCGCCTAGGTTGCTGTGCAGTTATCTTGGCCGGGGCAGCAATCAGAGAATTCTGAGCTCTCTTCAAGGTCACTCAACACAAGCTATCTTGAAGGGCTTTTTACTCCTTTTTTTTTTTTTCTTTTTTCCCTGCTGTTTTAACTCTTGCTTTGCACCACGTGTTACAGGGTGTTCTCAGACCCAGGGACCTGTTTAGCCCCTCCAACTAGCTCCAGTCTCATGCTCTACCGACTGAGCTAGATGGGCTTTGCTGGCCACCCTGGGATTTCTCCCACAAAAAAGCATACAGGCCAGGCCTCCCCCCACATAGAGTTCACTGGCCACCCCGGGATTTCCCCCGAAGACGCCTCTTGCTTCTGCAAACAGGGCCCTGATGTTTCAGCGGAGGAGGAATATGCTGCCCACAAACCCTCCAGTTGCAGCTCTGCTTCCAGCTGCCCAATTAGGGCCTAGTGGCTGGCTCCGTATCGGACGCCCCTCTCAGTGCTGCCAGTAGAAGCCACCCCACACAAGCTACCTCAGCAGGGCAATCTGGCTCTTGCTTTGGGGCCTCCCATAAATATCTCCACGCCCATGACAGCGGCCACGCAACTCCCACAACCAAAACATGAACATTCTTTTTTTCTTTCTCAACGTGCAAAGACTCTAGTAGCTGCAACAATCCCTGTGGCATTTTTGGGGCACTCCCGTACTCACGCACAGGTCCCCAGGCATCAATAGCCTGGGCTAGTGGTACCAGGGCACGTGTCCCTGGCCACCCTGGGATTTCCCCCAGCAGAGCCCGCTTTTCCCCACGCATCTGGGAAAGCATGGTGTGCCCTTCAGATTCCCGCCGACTACGCCACTTGTTGGGGGACTGCCCCAGCAAGGAAAAACCCTCACTGTGCGTCCTGGCAGATAATCTGAAGAACTGACACATAGCCCTTTCCAGATTCATACATTTATTCAGGGAAACACTGACACGGGCAAGCAACTGCTTTCTCCAATGGGAGCCAACTGAAGTATTTTCCGCAACCACCTAGCAAGGGACCCAAGCTTATATACCATTCCAGCTGGGACCAAGGCTCATCGTTTTCTCCAACGTCCTTAGGCAGTGTTCCAAGGGACTTCACGTCCAGGCCCAGATGTTTTTCTTCTTGTTGCTAAGGCATTCTTCGGCCTTGGCCACTGGCCCAGTCATGTCCCTCCCGACCTTGTACCTTAGCCCGAGTCCATCCCGAATTCATCCCCAGCATGCTTCAGGGAAGAGCAAAGCTGACTCCATTAGGGAGGGGATGCATATAGCTGAATAGCATTACCCTACATCCTCAAACAGGCATCCTCCAATCTCAGGGCCTTTGCTCCCATCTTAGGGTCACCATGAATTGCAATCCATTTGACGGCAACGGGTTTGGTTTGGTTTGGTTTGGTTTATAGTCAACATGCTTCTCATTTAGAATTGTCCAGATCTTAGAGTTACATTAGAGTGATACAGCGAACGTGGAGCCTTTTGAAGAACAAATTCTGATTGTTAAACCACGCGACGGAATTATTTTTTTTTAGAGACATTTTATATTTTACATAGTAATCCAGTAAACACATACCATAAATATGTAAAATAAAAGTTGCATGAAGCAATACTTACCATTACTACATGTAATGCTCTCTGATATTACTATGTATTCTATTTCATTCTTTTTAATGACGGCCAAAACCAAAAACCAAACCAAACCTGTTGCCTTCGAGTTGATTCTGACTCATAGCAACCCTATGGTGGTCATGTCCCATTGAATTGATATTATGGTCCATTATTGAGTCATAATTTACAATTTGAAAAACACCAAACTGTGATTGCTTTCTCTGGGCCCCCGTTGTGAACCACATCCTATGAGTGGGAGTGGGGGATTCATCCTGGGTGGGATATAAGCAAGCCTTGAACTGAGGGGAAGAAGCACCTTCTCCAATCTGTGGAATCCAAGAGATTTGGGGCCTTAGACTTCTAGGTGTGGGGACCTACAGTGGCCATGGAATTACTGAAAGTGGAATGTTGGCTGCCTCAATACTGAAGCAGCAGCAGAGCAGGAGGAGGGCAGCTTTTGCTACACGATGTTGCCGCTGTGCCTGGCAAAGTTTTCAGAGCCCTTGTGGAGGCCAGGTGCAGATCTAACTACAAACCTTCCCTTCCCCTTTTGCAAGACAATTTCACTAAGAGCCTGTATGGCAACCGTTCTCATGAAGAAATCCGCCTTTACTCCCTTAAGAATGAGGATGTCTTAAGAAGAATCCTTTGAATGAGTCAGGGAGGGAAAGGACTGCCCCCGAAGTTGACACAGGTGTAACGGTGTGTCTGAGTGCAGAATTTACAAAGGAAATGTCTGGGAACCGTGCCCACAACTCTTAACCCACTTCAACAATAGAGAAGAAAGAGAGCATTGTGGAAGACTGCTTTGGATGAACAGTGCTGTGAACTCCAGGCATCATCCCCTCTCCTCCTCACCCCTACTCCCTCCACCCCCAAAACAAGGGCCTGACCCTGGGAACCTCTGTAAGCAAAGTGGCTGAAGATGCAGGAGAGCTGTCTTCGACCACAGGTTCTCCATTATGGCTGGCCCCACCTGGGGAGGGGAGAAGAGATTTAGGGCCAAAGCAAGGGGAAGTTTTGATTGTTCAAAGGACTGAGTATTCTAATGAAGGAACTGAAAATTGTTTTGCCACCTAATGGTCTGTTAGGTGTTCCTTGAGAATGACTAGAGCCGTCACCAACCTGACAGAGTTTTTAATCCATGGGTAGAAGAAGTTCCCCCTGCACTTCACCAAAGGACAGTGGGAGATGAAACAAAATTCAAGTTGTGCTTGATTGTGTTACAAGTCAGACGCATTTAACATAGTGATGATACTGGTGTGATCTCTGCTTTCTCCACTGCTCTCCTCCAAGCAGGTAGCTGGATCTATTCTATTTCTTTGGAGCAGCTGGGTTATGTAAAAGACTCAACTACTTTAAAGAGATTGTGTTAAGAGGGCTTTTGATAGTGATGAGAGGGAAGAGAGATATTTTTAGGGACTGAAAGATTGACAAAGAACGGAATAAAGCAGGCTGAAAAGGTGTGGAGAAACAAGGATGGCTGGCGGTATGTGGAAGAATGCTGGGCCCTGAGCATGAGGGTGGCCAGCCTTGCCCAAGATACCCTCACCCTAGCATGGCTTGGATTCAGTAGAGCCACCAGACCTAAAGGGGCCATGCAGACTTGGACCACAAGTGTGCAACAGAAACCAGTGAGGAAAGACACCTCCAAAAGCTTCCCCTATGCACTGGTGCTAGTTGAGACCCTTGAACTCTTTGTACAACCTTGAAGGTGGGAAGGTGGTCCAACAGTGACTGAGGTTGAATTTCCTTCTAACTCAGTGGGCTGTGGTCTCAGAATCACATGTTGGTGTCTTTAAAAATAAACAAAGTGATGTTCCTTCTATAAGTTTGTAGACAGATCCATACCGACTACCACAGCAAGAAAACGTTTGACCTTGTTCTACACTGTACTTTGGTGAGTAGCGTCTTGGGTCTTAAAAGCTTGTGAGCAGCCATCTAAGATACTCCACTGGTCTCACCCCATCAGGAGAAAGGAAGAACAATGAAAACCAAAGACACAAGAGAAAGATTAGTCCAAATGACTAATGGACCACAAGTACTACAGCTTCCACCAGACTGAGCCCAGCATAACTAGATGGTGCCTGGCTACCACTGGGATCACAACAGAGAGTCCAGGAGAGAGCTGGAGAAAAATGTACAACAAAATTCTAACTCACACACTCACAAAAAAAGACCAGACTTACTGGTCTGACAGAGACTGGAGAAACCCCAAGAGTATGGCCCCAGACACCATTTTAGCTCAGTACTGAAGTCACTCCTGAGGTTCACCCTTCAGCCAAAGATTAGACATGCCCATAAAACAAAACGAGACTAAAAGGGCACGCCAGGCCTAGGGCAAGGATGAGAAGGAAGTAAGGGACAGGAAAGCTAGTAATAAGGGAACACAAGGTTGAGAAGGGAAAGTGTTGACATGTCGTGGGGTTGGCAACCAATGTCACAAAACAGTATGCGTACTAATTGTTTAATGCGAGGCTGGTTTGTTCTGTAAACCTTCATCTAAAGCACCGTTCAAAAAAAAAAAGGTTAGCCTTAAGACCTGATGCGTAATCAAAGAAATGACTGTCAAACAAGCAATGGTCTAATTTTTCATCAGATTATGATTTTCAAATTCTAAGATTAAGGTTTTTGTGCTATTTAAAATTTTTTTTCTTCACTTAAAGTGTGTTTTCTGAGTATAATAAGGATCCAAACAGGTAAGTGGACATGGTGTTGTAAGGCGTCCTTTAGAAGAAGCAAGAGAATGTGTGTTTCTCTTGGTATAGTGGACCCCTCTTGGGTTGTCTGCACAGGCCCTCTTCTCTGGAAACTGCTCTCCACCCCATCCTACCTACATCATAGGATTGGGATCTAGAAGCCACATTTGTAGAACAAGACACTATTCCACACAGTTGAAATAGTCCACAGATTCTCCAGGGGGTAACAGGGACATGATTGACAGTCTTCTGGCTTCCAGTTCCATGCCTCCCTATAGCCTAGCAGCAGCAGACTGGGTGAGATTGACTGCAGAGGTGGGCCCTGATTTGGTCTAATTAGCATAAGCATACCCTCTTTACAGTGATTGGTTGAGAAATGAGCACATGGCCTAAGTTGGTCTAATTAACATGAAGTTAAAGACTTCTTTGTTCAACCACTGAGAGAAAAAGGAACTCTCTTTCTATGTAGGTAAAACCTGAAACTTCTAGTCATTTTGATACCAGGAGGGAAGTCAGAGGGTTAGGCTGACAAAAAGGAGAAGGCCAGGCCAAAAGAATCATAAAGAAACTGAATTGGAGCCCTCAACATACCTGAAGCCTTCAAATGCCACTGGACTTTTGGGGTATGATCCAATAAATTCCTCTTATAATTTAAGTCTGTGTGAATTGGGTTTTCTGCTATATCCTGACATGTAAATTTTGGTTCCATGAAGAACCAAAAATGCAAAATTGGCTAAATGAAATAAGTGGAGGAGACTACAGTAAAGACAACTTTATATAGGGCTGGGAAGTTTGCAATTCTTTCATGTAGTAGCATTGTAATTGGGGCTCAGAAGATGTGTCTACCAAAATATAATACAAGATTTCATACAAAAAATTCAAGATTTTGAAGTGTATTAATTGCTTATTACAGCTTTCTGTAAGATCCTACAAAAAAAGAGAGAGAGAGATGTGCTTAGGCTGAAAGTGATGCAGAGAAAGAAAATGTCACTTTGCTAAAATCTAATTTTAGCAAATGTCTAATGAAGCCTGCAATTCAAGATATAGATGAGAATCTAAACATCTGGAGTCTGATATGGTTCAAAAAGTCAAACCTTTTTTCAAATCAGCAGAGGCAAAATTTGCAACAGAGATGAGTAGAGCCCAAGAGAGACATGATCCTCCCTGCTAAACATAGAGACAATCACTCCAGTTGTGCAATGTGGTGGGATGGAGCCTAGGAGGAGGGAACAGAGTAATGTGCCTCCCCATCCTATCATGATTTGGAAATTCCCTGGGGCAGAAGCATGGACAATAAACTAAGGGCTAGGGGATGGATAAGAATAGCTAACAGAGATATTTCCAGATTGAAAGACAATGCGCCACATGCTATCAGGCTTTGGTGGCAAGCCCATGACATTGATTAGATTCTTGTTACACTTACAGTTTGTTTCTTTTAAATCCAGCCTAACACTATGATGTTGGACATTTCCTGTTCCTCATTCTTTTAATTGGATACAAAAAAAAAAAAGAAAATACAGTTCCGGGAAAAGAGATAGCTCTGTCTGACTCACAGTATTTGGCTTCCTACTCCATATTTTTTTGTTTTTCTTCTTCTTTTTCGGTTGACCCAGGTCGTAACGCCTCCACAAATAAGAATGGGAAAATCAAAGAGCCCAAGGAAAGCTTTCTTCAAAGCAGGCCTAACTTGGTCTTATTTCCTTTTACCACACATTTATAATTTGTGAGGGAGCAAATGCTTACCAGTATTTCCTGTTTCTTCAGTACTCTAAGCAATTGGTTTTCAAATTATTCTTAGGTGCCTTGCAGTTCTGTAAGGTGGGAAGGCAAGCACGTCATACAGGATCCTACCATCTTCATTGCTTTATATATTAGGGGCCTTGTGGAATTTCTTTTTCTAAAAGAATTCCACTCTTTTTTTTTTTAACAACGTTTGGAAATCATTGTTCTAGGCAATGGCAACAGTGATTTGTCCTTAGCTGGTCCCTGGGTGGTACAAATGGTTTGCGCTTGACTACTAACCTAAAGGTTGGCAGTTCGAACCCACCCAGCAGCGCTGCAGAAGAAAAGTCCCAGAGATCTGTTTCCATAAAGATTGCAGCCAAGAAAGCCCTCTGTAACACATGGGGTCGCCATGAGTCAGAATCCACTTGAAGGCAACGTGTTTGGTTTTGGTGGTTGGGCTGTAATGCTTTCTTTGAAATGTAACAAAAGGAGAGAACTGGGTAGAAGACAATGAGCACATTCCTCCTAAGCAGAAGAGGGTCAGATCACAGCAGGTGGAGTATGAGCTCAATACAGAAGAAGGAAGGGTATGGGTGAGTCTGGTTCCACTCAGCCCTTCTGGGGTAGCAGCAAGATTTCTACACTGGCTCACAGGGTAAGGATCAAGGAAGGCAGAAGTTCCTAAAATTGAGCCAATTAAGGGATTTAAAAAATTAACTCAGCAGCTGCCCTCAAAGCTGTAACACAGAGTAACAGAAGAAAAACATGCTGAGAGAGTCACTGCTTCCAGCTCTAGGTCTGTGAAGCCCAAAGGTCTTCAATAGTGACCTGTTCTAATTCCATTTGCATATTTAATGAAATGCTAGATTGAGGCTGGTTTCATTGTCCATATATAAGTCACCTACAGCCCTGAAAAGCAGTAGAGCCCAGCCAGCCCAAGATGAGCCCTTTAAAGCTGGATATTCTACTCTAAAGAAGTACAACCAGAATGCTCCTTAGAAGCAAGGATGGCGAGACTGACTGCATCTTACATACTTTAGACATATTGTCAGGACGGATCAGTCCCTGGAGAAGGACATCATGTTTGGTAAAGTACGGGGTCAGTGGAAAAGAGGAAGACTCTCAATGCGATGCACTGACACAGTGGCTCCAACAATGGGCTCAAGCAGAACAATGATTGTGAGGATGGCACAGGACCAGGCAGTGTTTTGTTCTGTTGTACACAGAGTTGCTATGAGTTGTAACTGACTTGACGGCATCTAACAGCAACAGCAACAACTCTAAAGATAGGAATTATTTTGAAGACCTTCAGGGGCAATACATCAAAAACATGACTGGTTAATTTTTCCCCATGCTCTATGCGCCAGATATGGATTCCTTGGCACAGTCTATCCGAAGCATTCAACATTAAAGATGTTTCCAGGAGTGATGGCGGAAAAATATCTACTCATAAATTACAGATGGCTATTTTTAATTTGAATTTGCTTTTATCTATTCCCTGTTCCCTTCATTATTGGAGAAGGTGGGTGAATTCTGGTCAACAATAATATCCTGTTGAATAAGAGTTAGGTTTAGTCCATCTTTATCTTTTCAGTTTTTCTATTGAGTGCTCTTGCACATATTCCGATCTTTAAAGCCTGAAATAGTAGAGAATAAAGTCTTCTCTACTTTATAATAGTGCACATTGTGTTAGTTCATTCAATATCATTCATCATTTAGCAATTATTTAGCAATTACTGACTATGCAATGAGCACTAAATAAAGTCCTGGGGATACAGAGGCAAACAGGACAGAGTCTGTCCTCATAGCTCACTCATGCAAACTGTCATAGGGCCAAGTGTAGAGGATAATCTTAAAAGTTTTCTTTGTGATCTCACCTTCTTGGAATGATGAACGTAAAACAAATTTTAGCCTCAGTTGGGGATTTTCATTTGAATATTGTTATGGCTACGCTGATGTTCAGGATTCAGGTAGAAATGTTTTAAGATTCCATGGAGCAGAGCCCATTTTATTCAAGCTGTACAGAGAAATGTATTGAGGCATACTATGGATACATGTTATACTCCTATGTAAAACTAAAGTCCTTGAGTGGTGCAAACAGTTAACACACTCAGCTGCTAAGCAAAAGGTTGGAAGTTCAAGTCCACTCAGGCTCTCAAAAGAAAGGCCTGACAATCTACTTGCAAAAAAATCAGCCATTAGGATGCAGAGCCAATATGGCACTATAGACAGAAGCACCATGCCATTGTTCCACAGCAAAGACGCAAAAAACTAAGTAAAACAGAGACAAATCTCAATCCTGGAACCCTAAGCATCAAACGAAAAGATGAAGAACTCAACCAATCACTGAATGGAATAAGAAACTGAAAGAGAGCAGAGAGCTAGGAGAGATACAGAGTGGAAGGCCCCATCAGCTAACGTGGCTCAGATTTGCCATCTTGGACTCCTCAGCCACAGAGATTGGCAGAGAGGGAGTATGGGAAGGCAGCTTCATGGAGCTCCCAGCGGGAGACAGTGAACCTGGTAACCAGTGACACATGTTTTCCCACCCCCACCCTTCTTCCCCCTGCTTAAAAAAAAAAAAAAAAAAAATTTTTTTTTTTTTTTTTTGCTTAGCCTCCACTAATTCCCAGCAGGCTGAGGTCACTTGGCTGGGGAGGCACCATCTCCCTGCCACTTGGATTCACCCTGCCCACACTGGCTGGCTCCTTCAGTGCCATTTTTTTGATGCAGTTGTTCCTTTTTTTGGCTGCTTTTCTCCCTCTCATCTTTTTCCTTTCTTTCTCTCGAACACCTGGCTCCATGTGCCACCTTTGCTTCTTGACAGGCTGTGAAGTGCCTGGTGAAACCACTTCCCCAGCCCACACCACCATGCCAGTAGGATCCCTGGGGGCATATTTTTTCTTTTTGTTTTTTCTTCATTTCTTGGTTTCTCATCTCTCTCTACTTTCCTTCTTTTCCTGTCTCCTGAACACCTGACGTTGTGTGCCATCTCCACACCTTCTAGATGGACTGTGCCACTTGGCTTGAAAGCCACTTCTCTCGTCCACTCCGCCATACCGGTGGGATCCCTGGAGGCATTTCTTTTGTTTTTTTCTTTTTGTTTTTCTTCATTTCTCTGTTTCTCATCTCTCTCTACTTTCGTTCTTTTCCTGTTTCATGTCTCACTGTGTGCCATCTCTGCCCCTTCTAGACAGGCTGTGCAGTGCCTAGCACCTTGGGAACCACTCCCCAACTCTGTACCACCAAGTTAGTGGGTTCCCTTGGGGACGTTTTTTTCCTTTTCTCGATTTCTTGTTTCTCCCTACCATCTTTCCCTTCTTTTCTCCTGAACGCCTGGTGCCATGTGCCATCTCTGATCCTTCAAGATGGACTGTACTGTGCTGCAAGGCTGGGGAGCCACTTCCTCAGTCTGTGCCACCACACCAGTGCGCTTCCTCAGGGCTTCTTTTTTTTCTATCTCTCTCTTCTTTTCTCGATTTCCTATCTCCTTCTACCTTCCTTCCTCACCCTTCTCCTAAACACCTGGAGCCATGTGCCATTTCTGCTACTTCGTGATGGGCTGTGCAGTGCCACTCAGCTGGGAATCCACTTCCGGTGGGCTCCCTTGGGGCATTTTCCTTTTCTGTCTTTCTTCTTTTTTTTCTCTCGGTTTCTTGTGTCTCTTTACCTCCCTTTCTTATGCTTTTCCTGCACACGTGGTGCTGTGTGCCATCTTTGCTCCTTTTGGACGGGCTGTGCAGTGCCACTCAGCTGAGGACCCACTTCCAGTGAGCTTCCTTGGGACATTTTTTTTCTTTCTTCTTTTTCCTCTCTGTTTCTTGCCTCTCTCTCTACCTCCCTTCCTTTCCTTCCTCCCAACCACCTAGCATCCTTTTTTTTCCCCCTTGGTTTCTTGTCTCTCTCTACATTCCTTCCATTCCTTTCTCCCAACCACATAGCCATATGTGCCTTTCTCTCTCCTTTTTTTTTTAAATCTAGTTCCTTATCTCTCTCTCCCTTCTTTTCTTTCCTTTCTCCCACTCATCTAGCTTTGTGTGCTGTATCTGTCCCTTCTTGATGGGCCATGCCTCATCACCTGGTTAGAAAGCCACTGGTATACAGCTCCCCTAGTCTGCACCACTCCAATGCTAGGCTCCCTCAGCACTTTTTTTTTCTGCTCCTGTTTCTCTCTCCTCTTTCTCTTCTTTCCCACACCCACTGAACTCCACACATCACAACCTCCCCCCTCTCTCCTGCCTATCTGCACTGAGTGCTGAATGCCGCACACCTAAGCAGCACAGGCACCATCTACCTGCCCTGCCCTGGCACACTGGCTCCAACCTGGTGGCCCTGGTATATGCCACATATAAATCATCCCAGCCCCTCCCCTTCTGCTAAACCTGCCATGCTGCACCATAGCTGAGTGACTGGCCCTGCCCATTGAACAAGGTGGTGAGAAGTGTCATGCCCACAGACAAGCAAACAACAAAGAATGCATAGCAGGCCTGCTCAGACATAACCAAATAAAAAAGTAGGACAAAACAAAAACTCTGCAATTAATAAATGAAGAAAATAACTACTGAATGTCCCAAAGACAATAGACAATATCAAAACATATTTTAAAAAACAAAACAAAAACAGGACAGGATGGTTCCAGTTGGCATCCAAAATAAAACACCAGATGACCTTCCAGCAGGAGAAAAGGCACTGGGACTACCTGATAGGGAATTCAAATCTTTAATATTAGAGCTATTCAAGAGCTCAAGGAAAAAGCAGACAAAAATGAGGAAAAAAATAGATAAAATCATGTAAAAGACAGAAAAAACAAGGAATTCAGGAAAATAATACAGGAAGAAAATGTCAAAATAAATTCACAACTAGAAATCACACCAAAACAGCAATTAGAAATCCAAAAGATAATCAACAAGATTTCAGAAACGGATAGTGTCATAGAAGGTCTGAGGATCAGGTTTGAAATAATGGAAGGTAGGGTCAGCGAAACTGAAGACAAACAGATGAATACTACTTTGTTTGAGGAAAAATCAGAGAAAAGAATGAAGAAACCCTGAGAATTATGTGGGATACAATCAAAAGCAAAAATTTACAAGTGATTGGAGTCCCAGAACAAGAGGAGAAACTAGAAAAGATGGAGAGGATCACTGAAGAACTGATGATAGAAAACTTCCCTAATGTCATGAAAAATGAAAAGCTGAGCCCATAAGAAGCTCAACAAACCCCATATCGGATAGATCCCAAAATTTTTGCTAAAACCAAACACAAAGAACGAATCTTAAAAGCAGTTTGAGAGAAAAACAAAAAGTGATGTACAGAGGGGAAACAATGAGACTAAGCTCTGATTACTTGGCAAAAATCATGCAGGCAAGAAGGCAACTGGATGACATATAGAAAAGCTTGAAAGAAAAAAATTGCCAACTAAGAATAATATATCCTGCAAAACTCTCAAATATAATGATGAAATTAGGACATTTCCAGACAAACGGAAATTAAGGGAATATGTAAAAACCAAACCAAACTTACAAAAATCATTAAAGGGAGTCCTTCAGTTTGAGCACAAACAACATCAGATGACAGCCTGAACCTAGGATGCAAGATCACACCAACCAGATACCAACTGAGGAAATGAACTCTCCAGGACTATTCAAAACCAAAAGATTTGCAACAGGGAATCAGAAAAGTCAATATTTAAATGACACCAATGTCAGAACAATAAAAAAAAAAGAGGGAATAGATGCTGTAGGTATAGAACTTTCTAATGAAAAGAACGGCAACGCAATACCAAATACTAATAAACTCGTAGAAACCTAAGAAAATAAGGGTAAAATTCAAGATAACCACAAAGAAATTTAACAAACATACTCATCAAAATAAAGAAGAAAACATACAGTCTCAGTAAAAACAAAATCTTCCAAAACAAAAGAAATGAAAAAAAAATCCACAAACAAAAAGAAGTCAGCACAGGAGAGTAAGAGGAACAACGAAAATATTAGCACCACAAAAAAAAAGCACTACAAAATGAAAGCAATAAGCTGATAAACCTATCAATAATTACACTGAATGTAAATGGCCTAAATGCACCCATAAAGACAGAACAGATTAAAAAAAAAAAAAAAAAAACAGGATCCATCAATATGCTGTCTACAACAGACATATCTTGGAAACAAAGACGTAAATTTATTAAAAATCAAAGGATGGAAAAAAATATCAAGCAAACAGCTACCAAAACAGAGCAGGAGTGGCAATCCTAATCTCAGATAAAATAAACTTTGAAGCAAAATCCACCATAAAAGACAAAGAAGGGCATTATATAATGATTAAAGGGACAATCCAGGGAGGTGGAGCCAAGATGGCGGAATATACAGACGCTTCTGGCAAGCCCTCTTTACAACAAAGACCTGAAAAAAACATGTGAAACAAGTATATTTGTGACAAGCTGGTAGCCCTGAGCTTCAAAGGCAAGCTTAGAAAACGAACTCAGGGGCAGGGGGAGGAAGAGACTGTTCAGAAGCAAAGAGGGGTTACTGGACCTGAATCGTGGGGAGCCCTCAGGCACCATTCCCAGAGCCATGGCTGCTACTAGCGTTCAGCCGCAGTTTCTTCAGGGAGAAGAGGCCAGCCACAGAGCCTACTCACACCTCCGGAACCTGAGAATAACAGCACTCTCAGCAAAAGCTAAGCACTTGTGTATATTTTACCACGCTCCCCCGCCCCCTCCCTCCCCCCGCTCTGGCAAGCCAGCTTGAGCGGCTGAATTCCCTGGGCCTGAGATAGGCACCGCTGAGCACCTGCAACCATCCTCCCAGCCTTGGGGAAGGAAAAATTGGCAATTGGGAGAAAAGGTAATTTACTAGCTCCATTAACTGGGGGAGCTCAGGACAGAAGTGGCTCCTGTCCAGGCATAAACCGTCTATGGACTTTCCCTTCTGCATGGACCTGTGTGGGCCTATTTAGGGACAATAGGCCCTTGTTGACAGACTCCAACCATTTCAGCTGTGCGGTGGAGAGGCGGATGTTTGATGTTCGGCATTGCTTTGCCATTTAAACAAGGTCCTCACCTACCCACATGAGGGACCTAAGGACTGGAAGCTCCACTCAGGTCACCCAGCCACCTGCGACAGGAGTCCAAAGATAACTTGTACCTCCCATTCCTTACAACCAAAAACTGTGGGTGCCCATGGTCCGTCTGCAGAGCCCAGCCACCTGCACGCTCTAGGGAACATGGACGTGCTTTCCTCAGAGACACTCAGGCATCAGTTCTCAGCCCTCTGCCTTGTTCACAGCAAGACCCCCTGCTGTAATCAGATATCGGTATATATGCCAATCACCCCTGCCCCTCTAAGACTGTAGGACAGAGCCTGTACCACACACTTGATGATAAGCTACCTGGGAACCTGAGCTGAATTCACACAACAAAACTGAAAGGATTTCTAGACTAATATACCTGATAACAGCTGTAGCGATCTCGGGACAGGACGTCAGAGCTCCAAAGGCGAAAACAATCAAGCTAGCTCACTCAAGCAACCCATAGGGGTATATCAAAACAAAACAAAGCAAGAAGCTATGGCACAGTAAGCAAGCGTAAACTAATACAATAACTTATTTTTAGGAGGGAACCTTCAATATCAAGTCACATAAAGAAACAGACCATGATCACCTCAACAGCCTCTCAAAACAAAGAATCCAGGGATCTTCTAGATGAAAGTGCATTCCTGGAACTGCGAGATGCAGAATACAAAAGTTTAATATATAGAAACCTTCAAGACATCAGGAAGGAAATGAGGCAATATGCAGAACAAACCAAGGAACACACAGATAAAGCAACTGAAGAAATTAGAAAGATTATTCAGAAACAATGAAAAGTTTAATAAGCTGGAAAAATCCATAGACAAGACAGCAATCAGAAATTCAGAAGATTAACGATAAAATCACAGAAGTAGACAACTCAACAGAAAGTCAGAAGAGCAGAATTGAGCAAGTAGAAGCTAGAATCTCTGAACTCAAAGATAAATCACTTTGCACTAATATATTTGAAAAAAATCACATAAAAAAATTTTTAAAAATGAAGAAATCTTAAGAATATTGTGGGACTCTATCAAGAGAAATAACCTACGAGTGATTGGAACACCAGAACAGGGAGGTATAACAGAAAATACAGAGAGAATTGTTGAAGATTTGTTGGCAGAAAACTTCCCTGATACCGTGAAAGATGAGAAGATATTTATCCAAGATGCTTATCAAACTCCACATAAGGTAGATCTTAAAAGAAAGTCACCAAGACATATTATAATCAAACTTGCCAAAACCAAAGATAAAGAGAGAATTTTAAGAGCAGTGAGGGATAAATGAAAAGTCACCTACAAAGGAGACCCAATAAGAAGAATAAGCTTGGACTACTCGGCAGAAACCATGGAGGCAAGAAGGCAACGGGATGACATATTTAAAAAATTGAAGGAAAAAAATTGCCTGCCAAGAACCATATAACCAGCAAAACTGTCTCTTAAATATGAAGGTGAAATTAAGACATTTCCAGATAAACACAAGTTTAGGGAATTTGTAAAAACCAAAGCAAAACTACAAGAAATACTAAAGGGAGTTCTTTGTTTAGAAAATCAATAATATCGGGTATCAACCCAAGACTAGAACACTGGGCAGAGCAACCAGACATCAACCCAGACAGGGTAATCCAAAAAAACAAAGCAAGAGTATATAAAAAAAAGCTCAAAACAGGGTAACAGCAATGTTATTATATAAAAGAAGACAACATTAGAATAATAAAGAGGGACTAAGAAATGTAAACATACACCTTCCATATGGAGAGGAAGATACGGTGATACAAAGAAATAAAAGTTAGGTTTCAATTTAGAAAAACAGGGGTAAATAATAAGGTAACCACAAAGGAGACAAACTATCCTACTCATCAAAATAAAATACAAGAAAAAAATATAGACTCAGCAGAAACAAAATCAACAACAATATAAGGAAAGGACAATATATAAAGGTAATCTACTCAGCACATAAAATTAAGTGGGAAGAATAAACTGTCAACCACACACAAAAAAAAGACATCAAAATGATAGTACTAAATTCAGACCTATCCCTAATTACCCTGAATGTAAATGGACTAAATGCACCAATAAAGAAACAGAGAGTGGCAGAATGCATTAAAAAACAAGATCCGTCTATATGCTGCCTACAAGAGACACACCTTAGACTTAAAGACACAAACAAACTAAAACTCAAAGGATGGGAAAAAATATATCAAGCAAATAACAATCAAAATAGAGGAGGAGTAGCAATATTAACTTCTGACAAAATAGACTTTAAAGTTAAATCCATCATAAAGGATAAGGAAAGACACTATATAATGATTAAAGGGACAATACACCAAGAAGATATAACCATATTAAATATTTATGCACCCAATGACAGAGCTGCAAGATACATAAAACAAACTCTATCAGCATTGAAAAGTGAGATAGACAGCTCCACAATAGTAGTAGAAGACTTCAACACACCACTATCGGTGAAGGACAGGACATCCAGAAAGAAGCTCAATAAAGACACGGAAGATCTAAATGCCATAACCAACCAAACTGACCTCACAGACAAATACAGACCACTCCACCCAACAGTAACCAGGTATACTTTCTTTTCTAGTGCACATGGAACATTCTCTAGAATAGGCCACATATTAGGTCATAAAGCAAGCCTTAACAGACTCCAAAACATTGAAATATTACAAAGCATCTTCTCTGGCCATAAGGCCATAAAAGTGAAAATCAATAACAGGAAAAGCAGGGAAAAGAAATCAAACACTTGGAAACTGAACAATAACCTGCTCAGAAAAGACTGGGTTACAGAAGACATTAAGGATGGAATAAAGAAATTCATAGAATCCAATGAGAATGAAAACACTTCCTATCAGAACCTTTGGGACACAGCAAAAGCAGTGCTCAGAGGCCAGTTTATATCAATAAATGCACACATCCAAAAGGAAGAAAGGGCCAAAATCAAAGAATCATCCCTACAACTTGAACAAATAGACCAACAAAAGAAACCCAAAGACACCAGAATAAAACAATAAAAACTACAGCTGAACTAAATGAAACAGAAAACAGAAAAACAATTGATAGAATTAACAAGACCAAAAGCTGGTGTTTTAAAAAAATCAACAAAATTAATAAAGCACTGGCCAAACTGACAAAACAAAAACATAGAGGAAGCGAATAACCCAAATAAGAATGAGATGGGTGATATTACAGTAGACCCAACTGAAATTAAAAGAATCATATGAGATTCCTATGAAAAATTGTACTCAAACAAATTTGAAAACCTAGAAGAAATGGATGAATTCCTAGAAACACACTACCTGCCTAAACTAACACAAACAGAGGTTGAACAACTAAATAGACCTATAACAAAAGAAGAGATTGAAAAGGTAATCAAAAAACTCCCAACAAAAAAAAACCCTTGTCTGGATGGCTTCACTGCAGAGCTCTACCAAACTTTCAGAGAAGAGTTAACACCACTACTACTAAAGGTATTTCAGAGCATAGAAAAGGACGGAATACTACCAAACTCGTTCTATGAAACCACCACATCCCTGATACCAAAACCAGGTAAAGACACCACAAGAAAAGAACATTACAGACCTATATCCCTCATGAATGTAGATGCAAAAATCCTCAACAAAATTCTAGCCAATAGAATTCAACAACATATCAAAAAAATAATTCACCATGACCAACTGGGATTCATACTAGGTATGCAGGGATGGTTCAACATTAGAAAAACAATTAATGTAATCCACCACATAAATAAAACAAAAGACAAGAATCACATGACTTTATCAATTGATGCAGAAAAGGCATTTGACAAAGTTCAACACCCATTCATGATAAAAACTCTCAGCAAAATAGGAATAGAAGGAAAATTCCTCAACATAATAAAGGGCATTTATACAAAGCCAACAGCCAACATCACCCTGAATGGAGAGAGCCTGATGGATTCCCACTGAGACTGGGAATCAGATAAGGATGCCCTTTATCATCGCTTTTACTCAACATTGTGTTGGAGGTCCTAGCCAGAGCAATTAGGCTAGATAAAGAAATGAAGTGCATCCAGATTGACAAGGAAGAAGTAAAAGTATCTCTATTTGCAGATGACATGATCTTATACCCAGAAAACCCTAAGGAATCCTCAAGAAAACTACTGAAACTAATAGAAGAGTTCAACAGAGCATCAGGATACAAGATAAACATACAAAAATCAGTCGGATTCCTCTACACCAAAAAAAGAACATCGAAGAGGAAATCACCAAATCAATGCCATTTACAGTAGCCCCCAAGAAGATATAATACTTATAATAAATCTTATCAGAGATGTAAAAGACTTATACAAAGAAAACTACAGTACACTCTTGCAAGAAACCAAAAGAGACTTACATAAGTGGAAAAACATATCTTGCTCATGGATAGGAAGACCTAACATTATAAAAACGTGTATTCTACCAAAAGCAGTCTATACATTTAATGCAATTCCGATCCAAATCCCAATGACATTATTTAATGAGATGGAGAAACAAATCACCAACTTTATATGGAAGGGAAAGAGGCCCCGGATAAAGAAGGCATTACTGAAAAATAAGAACAAAGTGGGAGGCCTTACTTTACGTGATTTTGGAATCTATTATACTGCCACAGTAGTCAAAACAGCCTGGTACTGGTACAACAACAGATACATAAACCAAAGGAACAGAACTGAGAATCCAGACATAAATCCATCCACATATGAGCAGTTGATATTTGACAAAGGCCCCAAAACAGTTAAATGGGGAAAAGACAGTCTTTTTAACAAATGGTGCTGGCATAACTGGATATCCATCTGCAAAAAAATGAAACAAGACCCATACCTCACTCCATGCACAAAAACGAGCTCAAAATGGATCAAAGACCTAAATACAAAAACTAAAATGATAAAGATCATGGAAGAAAAAATAGGGACAGCGTTAGGAGCCCGAATACATGGCATAAACAGTATACAAAACATTAAGAATGCAGAAGAAAAACTAGATAACTGGGAGCTCCTAAAATCAAACACCTATGCTCATACAAAGACTTCACCAAAAGAGTAAAAAGACTACCTACAGACTGGGAAAAAGTTTTTAGCTATGACATTTCCGATCAGCAACTGATCTCTAAAATCTACATGATACTGCAAAAACTCAACTATGAAAAGACAAATAACCCTATTAAAAAATGGGCAAAAGATAGGAATAGACACCTCATTAAAGAAGACATTCAGATAGCTAACAGATACATGAGGAAATGTTCATGATCATTAGCCATTAGAGAAATGCATGCAGATCAAAACTACAATGAGATTTCATCTCACTCCAACAAGGCTGGCATTAATCCAAAAAACACAAAATAATAAATATTGGAGAGGCTGTGGAGAGATTGGAACACTTCTACACTGCTGGTGGGAATGTAAAATGTTACAATCACTTTGGAAATCAATCTGGCACTTCCTTAAAAAGCTAGAAATAGAACTACCATACTATCCAGCAATCCCACTCCTCGGAATATATCCTACAGAAATAAGAGCCTTTACACAAACAGATATATGCACACCCATGTTTATTGCAGCACTGTTTACAATAGCAAAAAGATGAAAGTAACCAAGGTGCCCATCAACAGATGAATGGATAAATAAATTATGGTGTATTCACACAATGGAATGCTACACATCGATAAAGAACAGTGAGGAATCTGTGAAACATTTCATAACATGGAGGAACCTGGAAGAGATTATGCTGAGTGAAATTAGTCAGCTGCAAAAGGACACATATTGTATAAGACCACTATTATAAGAACTTGAGAAATACTTTAAACTGAGAAGAAAACATTCTTTTGTGGTTATGAGAGGGGGGAGGAGGGAGGGTGGGAGAGGGATATTCACTAATTAGATAGTAGATGAGAACTACTTTAGGTGGAGGGAAAGACAACCCACAATACAGGGGAGATCAGCACAACATGACTAAACCAAAAGCAAAGAAGTTTCCTGAATAAACTGAATGCTTTGAAGGCCAGTCTAGCAAGGGCAGGGGTCTGGGGACCATGGTTTCAGGGAACATCTAAGTCAGTTGGCATAATAAAATCTATTAAGAAAACATTCTGCATCCCACTTTGAAGAATGGTGTCTGGGGTCTTAAATGCTAGCAAGCAGCCATCTAAGATGTATCAATTGGTCTCAACCCACCTAGATCAAAGTAGAACGAAGAACACCAAGGACACAAGGCAATTACGAGCCCAAAAGACAGAAAGGGCCACAGGAACCAGAGACTACATCATCCTGAGACCAGAATAACTAGATGGTGCCTGGCTACAACCGATGACTGCCCTGACACGGAACACAACAGAGAACCCCTGAGGGAGCAGGAGAGCAGTGGGATGCAGACCCCAAATTCTCATAAAAAGACCAGGCTTAATGGTCTGACTGAGACTGGAAGGACCCCAGTGGTCATGGCCCCCAGACCCTCTGTTGGTCCAGGACAGGAACCATTCCCGAAGCCAACTCTTCAGGCATGGATTGGACTGGACAATGGGTTAGAGAGGGATGCTGGTGAGGAGTGAGCTTCTTGGATTAGGTGGACACTTGAGACTATGTTGGCATCTCCTGCCTGGAGTGGAGATGAGAGGGTAGAGGAGGCTAGAAGCTGGTGAAATGGACACGAAAAGAGAGAGTGGAGGGAGAAAGTGGGCTGTCTCATTAGGGGGAGAGTAATTGGGAGTATGTAAAAAAATGTAGCAAGGTGTATATAAGTTTTTGTGTGAGAGACTGACTTGATTTGTAAACTTTCACTTAAAGCAGAATAAAAATTATTTTTTTTTAAAAAAAGGGACAATCCGCTATAAAGACATAACCATAATAAACATCTACGCAGCCAATGACAGAGCTCCAAAATATACAAAACAAAGTCTGAGAGCACAGAAAAGAGAAATTGGCAGTTCCACAATAATATTAAGAGATTCCAACACACCACTCTCAGTAAGGGACAAAACATCTAGAAAGAAACTCAACAAAGATACAGAAGATGTAAAGGACACAATCAGCCAACTTGAACTCATAGACATATATAGAACACTCCACCCAACAGGTGCAAAGTACACATTCTTTTTCAACACACATGGAACATTCTCCAGGACAGACCATATTTTGGCCACAGAGCAACCCTCAACAAAATCCAAAACACTGAGGTAATACAAAGTATCATCTCTGATCACAATGCCATCAAAGTGGAAATTAACAGGAAGAGTAAAGAAAAAAAAAACAATTACATGAAAACCGAATAATACCCTCCTTAAAAACCACTAGGTAATAGAAGAAATCAAAGATGCAGTAAAAAAATTTCTAGAATCAAACGAGAATTAAAACACATCATCCCGAAACCTTTGGGACACAGCAAAGACAGTGCTCAGAGGTCAACTTATAGCAATAGATGCACACATCAAAAAAGAAGGGACGAAATAAAAACATTAGCTACACAACTCAAACAAATAGCAAAAGAAGCCCACACCCACCAGAAGAAAGGAATAATAAAGACCACAGCAGATATAAACGAAATAGAGAATGGAAAGAATCAACAAAACCGAAAGTTTGTTCTTTGAAAGGATTAAAAAAAATCAACAAACCACTGGCCAAACTGACAAAAGAAAAACAGAAGAGGATGCAAATAACCCAAATAAGGAATGAAATGGAGGACATAACAACAGACACAACTGAAATAAAAAGGATAATAACAGAGTATGATAAAAAAAACTATACTCCAAAAAATTTAAAATCTAGAGGAAATGGACAAATTTCTAAAAACACAATACCTACCCAAACTAACAGAAAAAGATGTTGAAAATCTGAACAGGCCCATAACAAGAGAAGAGATTGAAAAGGTAATTAAAAAAAAAAAAAAAAAAACTCTCAACAAAAAAAAGCCCAGGTCCAGTTGGCTTCACTGGAGAATTCAACCAAACATTCAGAGAAAAGCTTACACTAGTACTACTCAAACTATTTCAGAACAAATGGATATTTCTGAATTCATTCTACAAAGCCAGTATAACTCTGATACAAAAACCACGCAAAAACACCACAAAACCAGAAAATTACAGAACAATATCTTTTATGAATATAGATGCAAAAATTCTCAATAAAATCCTAGCCAATAGCATTCAGCATCATATAAAAAAAAATACACCAAGTAGAATTCATACCAGATACACAAGGATGGCTCAACATTAGAAAATCAATCAATGTAATCTACCACATAAATAAAAGAATCACATGATCATCTCAACAAACGCAGAAAAGGCATTCGAAAAAGTCCAACACCAATTTCTGATAAAAACTCTCAATAAAAAAGGTATAGAAGGGAAAATTTCTCAACATAATAAAAGGCATCTATACAAAACCAACAGCCCACATCATTCCTAACGGAGGGAGGCTGAAAACATTCCCCTTGACAGCTAACAACAGACACATGAGGAAACGCTCATGATCACTAGCCATTAGAGAAATCCAAGTCAAAACCACAATGAGATACCATCTCACTCCAGCATTACTAGCACAAGCCAAAAACCAGAAAATATCAATTGTTGAAGAGGCTGCGGGGAGACTGGAACTCTTATGTACTGCTGGTGGGAATGCAAAATGGTACAGCCGTTTTGGAAAAAGATATGGCGCTTCCTTAGAAAGCTAGAAATAGAAATGCCATTTGAGAACCTTCTATTATGAAACCAGGGTTACGAAATTAAGAGTTGAGAAAATGCTTCAATTTGCAATATTTATCTTTTCCTTTTGTTCACGTACTCAACAAATAGGCTTTTTATTTTTCTTATGTCTAGGTTCAGCCATTTGTGTGTGTAAGGGAGAAATGAAAGGGAGTTACTATAAATTACTCATGTTAGCCCCCGGACGTCACCCATAACACATTACGAGACTGCAAAATGCCATAATGGAGGTGTGCAGAATGTGCTCTGGATCATAGCTCACATTGTCACCATTGTTTAAAAAGTAAGTGAGGTGTGAGTTGAGCTATCAGTACAACAGGTAATTTAGAAAATTTTGGTCGAAGTAAACCTTCTTTCCTCATCTCTAATTACTCTCCGCACAAAAGATGTATTCTACTAACAGCCAGGCATGAAGAACACTCTTACATTGTAAAAGGGAAAGGATTAGAAAGTAAGGCCTGGGAATATGGAGCTCATGGATGCTGGGGGTGAGACTCTGGTATCCCCTCCCCAGTAGTCAGCAGAGGGAAAGGCATTATACAGATGTGAGGTGCATGATAAAGCAGAACCTAGGTTTTTATAAAGAGGGAAGCTGCCTTTTAAATATGTCCTACTTATTTGTAGTGACTAGAGGTAGAGACTTGACTAGACCTTGTTTACTTTGGGAAGAATCGTTTATTTATCTTGCACAAATGTAAGATAAGTAGGCATCCACTACCCTGGGACAAAAGTCTAGTAGGACCTTTTGTCTTTGGATTGTCAAGATTGTCTGCTACGACTCCACCAGCTTTACACCAGAAGAACTAGATGGTGCCCAGCTACCACCAATGACTGCCCTGACAGGGAACACAACAGAGAGTCCCAGACAGGGCAGAAGAAAACTGCAGAATAGAATTCAAATTCATGTAAAAAACCAGACTCAATGGTCAGACAGAGACTAGAGGAACCCCTAAAATTATGGCCCCTGGATGCTCTGCTAGAACTGAAATCATTCCCAAAGGCCACTTTGCAGACAAAAATTACACAGGACTATAAAACAAAAAATAATACATGTAAGGAACATGCTTCTTAGTTCGATTAAACATACGAGACCAAATGGGCAGCTCCTGTCTAAAAGCAGGACGAGAAGGCAAGAAGGGACAGGAACTGGATGAATGGACACAGGGAACCCATCGTGGAAAGGGGGAGTGTGTGGTCCTATTGTGGGGATTGCAACCAATGTCATAAAACAATATTTGTATAAATTTTTGAATGAGAAATTAACTTGAACTGTAAACTTTCACCTAAAGCACAATAAAAGAAAGAAAGAAAAGATTGATAGGGGAGAGGTTCAATCTATTTAGGATGTCCAGGGTCCTTTTGGGAGTGGAGACCCACAAGCCAATCCCTTCTCTGCAGTATTTAAAGTTAGGGGAACCTGGAGGGACCTGGTAGCTATGGAAAAAAAAAAAAGTAACGGGGGGCTACAAGATCCCTGAAATAAAAAGACCATGCAAATTGAAAGAAATGAAACAGCCACTGCGGTAGGTCAGGAAGGAAATCAGGGCAGGAGTGGCTCTGGCCAGTAAATGGAGACAGGCTGACCCCCACGGAAGGGGCTGTCTGAGAGAGTCCTAAGCACAGACCCTCCTGTCAGCAGTGGTAGTGGTGACCAGAATTCTCTCATGGCAACTACGGCACCCAGTCCTTGCTGTGGGAGCATAGAGGGCTGTTCTGACATAATCAACTCCCCCAAGTTGAAATATTCTCCAGCTGCCGTGTCAAACCCACCCCTTCAGGAAGATGGGCTGGGAGGAGGCAAGTCCAGGCCATAGAGGGGGTGGAGGAGGGCTTTGAGACAGGATAGGTTACACAGACTTGCTCCTGTGTATCAGGTCACCTGGGCGTGGGAGATTGAGCATGGGAACACTACAGGGGTGGAGGGCATTATTTTGTAATGCTGAGTTGAAGTAAAAGTCTTCTGGGAGTCTAGAGAGTTGGGGGATGGTCTACTGTCTACTGCCTGATGGAATCCTACAGTTGGAAGGCCAGGATGGTAGGAGTGGGGATGGCAGATGCAGGCTCAAGCTCATCCTGTCTTTGCATAAACATAAAACCAGGGGGCACCACAAGCAAGCAGAGCCATTGTTCACAACACTTGATGCCAACCTGGAAACAGACTGACGCCCCAGGCAAGATGTAGGTATTCTACCCATCCCCACCCCCCCCCCCGAACAGTTCTCTCTGCCCAGGCTGCCCCTGATGATGCTGGATCTTCAATGACCCATCCAAGGGCTCATTTATGACCTTGTACAGCCCTGTGACCAAATACAGCCACTTGTGGGGCAACTAGCCTGGTGGAACTGAGGACACTAGAGCCTAAGAGACAAATTGCATCTGCTTGGCACTGCCCAACCACCTATTACACAGAGAGCCGGGGACCCAGACACTTACTAAGGACCCAGTGATGTTTCTCAGCTCTGTCATGTCAGAAACCTAGGTTGAGAATCCAGAACAGCAGAGGAAACACTCTAGGCTAGAAGATCAGAAGAAAGGAAGCAGTATCACATTCAGAGATCCAGGACCAAAGCCAGATGTGAGATGCCAGACATGGGTAAACTAAGAAGCAAGCAGTTCAGGGCTAGGAATTAAATGAGCCTTACTTAACAGTCCAGATTCAAGGCGTCAAGTCAGAGCCAGGTTCTAGTTAGGAAAAGTGAATGCCCGGGCAGGATGCAGGACAGGAGAGCTGGCTGACCTACCAGATGGTAAATCTGAGTCAGTATTTTTTCTACCCTCATCAGCTCGGTGACGTTACCCTTACTTATCCGAGAATTCAGGATGGCTCAACTAGAAGGATGAAAACATGCAGCTTGTCTAAAACCAAAATAGACTCCACTCTACCCCTTCCACCAGGCTGGTTTGTATTGAAAACAGCAGGACTTGGGAGAACCAGGCTGTTCTTCTACTAAAGTTGGAGCAATCAAAGGCTTCAGACCTCCTCACCATGATAAGAAAAAAAAAAAAAAAAAGTCGTCAGTGAGGTGGCTCCAACTCATGATGACCCCATTGGTGTCAAAGTAGATCTGTACTCCATAGGGTTTTCAATGGCTGATTTTTTGGAGTAGATCACCAGGCCTTTTTTCCAAGAGATCCCTGGATGGATTCGAATCGCCAACCTTTTGGTTAGCAGCTAAGTACTTAACCTTTGGTACCACCCACGGACTCCACTGACCAAACAGAAGGGCCTACACAACCTATTTTGAGAGCAAAATAAAAGCCTGAGCTTCGCCACAGTTAACTTGACCTTTCCTTTTTGTTGGTGTCCCTAAACGGTGCAAAAAGTTAACGTGATCCACTGCTAAACGAAAGGTTGGAGGTTCCAGTCCATCCAGAGGTGCCTCAGAAGAAAAGCTTGGTGATCTATGTCCAAAAAATCAGCCATTGTATCCCCTATGGAGCATAGCCCTATTCTGACTCAGAAGGGAGTCCCCATGAGTTAGAATCAATTCCATGGCAACTGGTTTTGTAAGGGGGAGGGGGACAGCTTGCACTCAGGAAGAGGCAGAGGCAGAGGCAGAAAGTGGTGACATTCTTCAATAAGATAGTCCCTACAGAGGAAGAGGCAGGGGGTGGTGACATTCTTCAATAAGGTGATCCCTATATAGTAAAACTCTAAGCCAAGGAAATGATTTTTACAAGGGTCCTTAATTTGAAAAAGTCCTTAACTTGATAAGGCCCCTAACTTGGTAATTAAACCTTAAGCCAAAGAAAGTCTCCACAGGGGCTCCTGTCCTGGCTTTTAAATGTTAACAGAGACAGATAAGAGACAAGGGTATAAAACCCTAAGAAAATGACTATCAGGGCACTAAGATTCTTTTTCTACCTGAGTAGTCTGCTTGAGGCTTCCTAGTGAAGTGTACTTTTACTACTAACCCTCTGTTTGCTAATAAACCTCTGCTCTCTTCGCACTACTTGTCTCAGTGTTTGAATGCTTTCCTACACCGGAGACAAGAACCAAGGCCATTCTCTTGTAACAGTTTTACTTTTGGCTATCCAGGCAGTTCACAGTTTGTGAACATCCAACTTACGTACAATCACATAGTTAAGAACCAGCGCCTGTAAAAACCTATCAGGAAAAAACTGACTCCGGGTTTGGGAGGGTCCCAACCACGGGCAGCACTCTCCCTGGTGCTCAGGTGCTGCAGCAGGTCCCTGGCTACAGGCGGGCCCTTGGAACGTGGTGCTCCCAGCAGCAGACCGCAGCAGCCAGCTAAGAACTCACATGCACCCACCTCTCTATGAGCTCGGAAAGGGCTGGCCCCACCATCCATGTGCCCCACCTACCACCATTCAGCTTCACATGGTGGGCCTGCAAGTGGTGGCCACTCTACATGTTCTCCCCGTACAAGCGGTCCATGCACCAAGCTGTGCACATGGCAGGGAGGGGGCGGGGGGTGAGGGGGCGCTCTCTGCATCGCCCCCCTTACCTAGCTCCGCCTCACGCTATCCCTCCGGGCCCTCCGTGCCATGCAGCCCAGGGACCATCACAGCACCTCTCTAGGCTTCTGTTTCCCCTACCTTACACATGTGGGATTTCACCATCGCAGTGGTTCTTGGCTTTTTGGTGGCTGGAAGGGGGTGAGGCGGGAGGGGGGAGTCTCAGATTCCCCACCTCCACATGTCCATATGGTTTCCAGGGGTCTGTGGAGAACTTCAGACTTGGATTTCCCTAAGCATCTGTCTGAGTCATCTAGTGCTGCTATAACAGAAATAGCACAAGTGGATGGCTTTAACAAAGAGTTTATGTCCTCACAGCAAAGTAGACTACAAATTCAGCGCGTCAGCTCCAGGGGAATGCTTTCTCTCTCTGTTGGGCTTCTCATCAATCTCCGCCCTCCCCACCCCCAACTAGGAGCATCTGCACAGGGACCCCAGGTCCAAGGGACATGCTCTGCTCCTGGCACTGCATTCTTGGTGGTATGAGGTCCCCTTGTCTCTCTGCTCACTTCTCTCTTTTTTATCTCAAGAGATTGCCTCAAGACACAATCCAATCTTGTAGATAGAGTCCTGCCTCTCTAACACAACTGCTGCCCATCTTCCCTCATTAACATCATAGAGGCAGGATTTACAACGCATAGGAAAAGCACACAATACCAGGAATCATGGCCCAGCCAAAATGACAGACACATTTCTGTGGGGGACATAATTCAATCCATGACAGTATCCTCTTCCCAACCCTTGGGGTCTAGGCTTGCTCTTAGCACATCCTGAGCAGCACTTTCTCCCTTGCGCCCCAAGGCAGGGCCTCATAGTTGGTGCGTCGGGTTCACAGGGTCTGGTGAGGAGGTAATGGGGTGGGGGAATGATCCCTCTGCCCTAGCATCATCATGCCCACGCTCCCAACCCTCCCTGCTTCTGCTGAGGAGGGTTCAAAACTCAGCAGAAATGCGGCCCAGTGGTACTACGTAGATTTTTTAGTTCAGAATCTACAATAAAGTATCTAATTGGTCTCAAAGATTTTGCAGAACAGTATTAGAATTCTGAGTATTTTGGGTAACCTTTACCCTGTAATGTATCTCTTCAATTGTGGAGAAGGTGCATACAATGGTTCTTAATAACAATGGCGCTACCGTACAACACACATCAAAACATTATTATTGTATTATTATGTTAAAGATCGTTTAGTGTGTCTGGAAGTATTTCTGTAATTTTTTTTTTATGCATAGGAAGGTACACTATATACTATATAAAAGACAATCTTTTGACCAACTGATGTTAAATACCAACCATACCTAACTGTTCCAATTTACATACAAATCTGACTTAAAGATAGATTTAGGAATGCCGCTTGTCCATATTCCAAGAATTACCTGTACTGGTCTTTGCCCTTCAGAGAGGTCTGGTTCCTGAAAGGAAAAACAGACAAACAAAAAAAACCCAACTAGAATGACACCTGTTACCCAAAGGGAGAGAAGGAAAGGGGGAGGAGACTAAGGGCAGAAAACTAGGACAACAACCATAAGCCAATTTTTGGAAAAATACATGAAGAGTGAGAAGAAAGAGCTTAATGTAAAGTAATCCGGTGTAGAACTTTGAATCCAAAACTGTTAAAACTCATAGCTGAATGGGGATTTTAGCTTGACTCGCAGCCTAAATAGCTAGTCTCCTGTGCCCTAAATATGCCCAAACAAAATTGAGGGTGAATACCCAGGCTCCAATTCCTTCTCTGTAGTATTTAAACTTGAATGTTGAGATAATAATTAAAGAACGAATGTACCATTCAATTAACTATACATGGAAAGTTGTATAACATCATCAAAAGGAATAATCTTAATATTTTTTAAAAAGCTAACTTCCCTTAATGTGACCAGAGGTGTAGTAATGGGGTGTCAGAGGGGGGCACTTGCCCGGGGGGCACAAGTCCAAGGAGGTGCCAGGCTAGGCAGGGAATGACATTCTGTGGGCACCACAAATATGAAAGGCGCCTGACTGAGGCAGCTAGACAAAGAGGGGGAAGCCACTTCTGCTGACGTGTCACAGCTATCGATGTCTATTCATCTTGAATGGATGGAGGCACATCTTAGGAATTGCCCGTTAGCATTCGTTACTCTATGTCCCTGAATATTACATCATTAAGAGAGTCTCACACAAATAGACACACACACACGCGCACACACACACACACACACACACCATAGAGAGAGACAGAGAGGAAGGAACAGTTGTAGAATGTTTTTACCAAGTGTCCATACCACCTAAAAGTTTCTGGTTTACTTGAATTTTTATTTTAACATCTAATTGTTTCAGCAATAATTTTCGCACATCACACTTTTCACAGGCAGACCCACAGGAGGTTGAGGAGGGCTATAACAACACATTGCAGATGGCGGAGGATGGAAGTATAGTAGCCTTCAAGCTTTGAACTTCAAACATTTATTTAGAGGGCAGTTCATTTTATCACACTATCTTAACATTTTCTCAACAGTAGGTATAGTTTTCAAAGGTTTTGCTAAGGGGTTGCATGGAGTTGGACATGCAGTCTTTCATAAATTATTGTGTTTTGTAAAATACAGTATACTGCAATTTTTCTCTTGAAATATATATGAAAATACTGGAGTTGTGCCCGATCTCTGAAAGACACTTCCATGAGTTTGCTTGTCTCGACTAATAAGTAATTTTAGAAAAACTAATTGCAAGTTAAAATTAAGCATGACTCTGGTGATGGGAAAGCAATATACAATATGGGGGAAGTCAGCACAACCTGACCAAGGTAAATGAAGACACTGAGAGGTACGCAGGAATAACGAACAATTATAATAAATGTTAAACATAGAGAAATTTGCACCAACAGTAATAACCAGAAAATATGTGTGTAGTTACAGAGGTAGATATGTATATGTGTATAGGAAGGTATATGTACAGGTATATTTGTAGAAATAAGTATAGGTTTGGGTATGCTACATATATATTCATTTACGTAATAAAGCACATAGGAGCATAGTTACTGAGACCTCTTAGATATATCCAAACACCTCATGGCGTGGGTTTACTTGGGACCATAGTCTGGTGGGATGACACAGTCGAACAGTATAACACAGTTCATAAAGATAATGTTCTACGTCCTAGTTTGCTGAGGGTAGCATGTGGGGTCTTAAAAGCTTGCAAGCAGCCAGCAAAGATAAAACTAGTGGTCTCTTCCCTTGTTGAGCAAAAGAGAATGAGGAAACCAAAGACTCAAAGAAGAAACTAGTCCACAGGACTAAGAGCCCACATGAACCGTGGCCTCTTCTAGCCTGAGATTGGAAGAACTAAATGGCACCTGGCTACCACTACCGACCATCCTGACCAGGGATAAAAGAAGGTCCCAGAGAGAATGAGAGGAAAATGTAGAACAAAACTCAAATTCCTAAAAAAAAGACCAGACTTACTGGACTGATAGAGACTAGAAGAACCTCCAAGACTATTGCCTTAAGATACCCTTTTAACTTGGAACTGAAGCCACTTCTGGAGGTCTCCTTTTAGCCAAATAACAGATTGGCTTATAAAATAAACAATATCAATGAGGAAAGGTGATCCAACCGAATGTGGGAATTATTGAACAATATCATTAATATGACATGCATGTAAAATTTTGCTGAAGATCATTCAAAAGCAGCTGCAGCAGTATATTGAGAGGGAATTGCCAGAAATTCAAACCGGATTTAGAAGAGGATGTGGAACCAGGGATATCACTGCTGATGTCAGATGGATCTCGGCTAAAAGCAGAGAATACCAAAAAGATGTTTACCTGTGTTTTATTGACTACACAAAGGCACTTGACTGTGTGGATCATAACAAATTATGGACAACATTGAGAAGAATGAGAATTCTAGAACACTTAATTGTGCTCATGAGGAATCTGTATGTTGATCAGGAGACAATTGTTCAGACAGAACAAGGGGATGCTTCATGGTTTAAAGTCAGGAAAGGTGTGCATTAGGGTTGTATCCTTTCACCACACCTATTCAATCTGTATGCTGATCAGATAATCTGAGAAGCTGGACTATATGAAGAAGAACAGGGCATCAGGATTAGTGGAAGACTCATTAACAACCTGCGTTATACAAGTGATACAGCCTTGGTTGCTGAAAGTAAAGAGGACTTGAAGCACTTACTGATGAAGATCAAGGACCACAGACTTCAGTATGGATTGCAACTCAACATAAAGAAAATGAAAATCCTCACAACTGGACCAGTAAGCAACATCATGATAAACGGAGAAAAGACTGAAGTTGTCAAGGACTTCATTTTACTTGGATCCACAATCAATACCCACGGAAGCAGGAGTCAAGAAATCAAAAGATGCATTGTACTGGGCAAATTTGCTACAAAAGACCTCTTCAAAGCATTAAAAAACAAAGATGTCACCTTGAAGACTAAGATGCGCCTAACCCAAGCCATGGTATTTTCAATCACATCATATGCATGCAAAAGCTGAATAATGAATAAGGAAGACAGAAGAAGAATTGACGCCTTTGAACTGCAGTGTTGGTGAAGAATATTGAATATACTATGGACTGCCAAAAGAATGAACAAATCTGTCTTGGAAGAAGTACAACCAGGATGCTCATTAGAAGCACGGATGGCAAGGCTGCGTCTTACATGCTTTGGAAACGTTGTCAGGAGAGATCAGTCCCTGGAGAAGGAAATCATGCTTGGTAAAGTACAGGGTCAACAAAAAAGAGGAAGACCCTCAATGAGATGGATTCACACAGAGGCTGCAACAATGAGCTCAAGCATAACAATGATTGTGGGCATGGTGCAGGGCCAGGCAGTGTTTTGATCCAACTCAAGGGCACCTAACAACAACCACACAATGAGGAACGTGCTCCCTTAAACAATCAACTGTATGAGACAAAACAGTCAACATTCACTCCAAAGCAAAGATGAGAAGGCAAGGAGGGGTAGGGAAGCTAGATAAATGGAAAAAAAACAAACAGAATGGAAATAATAAAAATGCTGACCAAGAAAACCCAAAAATCAAATCCACTGCTGTTGGGTTGATTCTGACTCATAGTGACCCTGTAGGTCAGAGTAGAACCACCCCATAGGGTTTCCAAGATTGTAAATCTTTATGCAAGTAGACTGTCACATCTTTCTCTCATGGAGCAGTGGGTAGTTCCGAACCACCAACATTTTGGTTGGCAGCTGAGTGCTTAATCACTGTGCCACCAGGGCTCCTCTGAGAATGCCAACACATTTCGAAAACTGGAACCAATGTCACAGAAAAATTTCTACAAAAATTGTTAAATGGGAACCTAATTTGATGTGTAAACTCCTAAAACAATAAAATACGTATTTTTTAAATTTCTTATCATGGTTATGCTGGCTTTGTCAGGGGGACTGGGAGCTTTATTTTTCTTTTTGTGTTGAATTGTACCAGAATTATTTGTTCCATGAATTTGAAATAATTCACTTGAGAAACCTTTTGGATGTGACATATTGGAGAAAAACATGCTTTCTCAACATTCTTAATTTGTTTTTAATGGTAAATCATATATTTATGGTTTTATAACTCTTCTTCAATCAATCGTAATCATTTATATATTCCTAAAATTTTCCATTTTCTCTAAAAAAAAAAATCAAGCATGACTGTAGGTGTTTGACTGGAAAAAAATTTGATGGTACAAAGAATTCACTTATAATTTTGACACGAATATTGAATGTACAGCATAGCGATAGTCTATATAGTAAGAAAAAATCTTTCCTAAGCTATTTACAATTAATTATTATAGCCATGATATAATTCCTTAAAGAAATTCCTATTAATTTCTTTAAATGGTTGGTTAAAACACCAGACCTACTGTTTTGATTGGAAAGGTTACTTTAGACTTTAAGATGTCATCCTGTAGTTCAGAACCTTCCAAAGCTCTCCAGATCCTCATCCTGGTGTCTGGTCCTTCCTGCCCCATTTTTTTTTTAACTCTCACCCCACACTGCACTTCTGTTCTAGCTGGTCTCACATCGACCACCATGCTGAATCTCAGACCTCAAGCTCAGGGCTACTCTCCAAAGACTCCAAGCAGACCAGAGACATAGCACCAAACAAGGTGCTGAATGACATTCCAAGGCACCACAAATATGAAAGGCACCTGCCTGAGGCAGCTGAACAAGGGAGGGCGAGGCATTTCTGCTGTTGCATTGCTGCTATCAGTGTCTGTTCATCTTGAAATTGGAAGGGGTGTGAGGGTGCAACCTGGGTGCTCATTATCTTGCTAAGCCCCTGAAACAGACAAGCTTCTCAGGGCCAGTTCATGTCCTGTCACTGTCAGCTGCCATGGAGTTGACCCCTGACTCATGGCGATCCATGTGTTACAGAGTAGAACTGCTCCATAGGGTTTTCTTGGCTGTAATCTTTATGGAAGTATTTCACCAGGCTTTTCTTCTACAAAGCCACTGGGTAGGTTTAACTGCCAACCTTTAGGTTAGCAGCTGATCGCAAACAGCTTGCCCCACCCAGGCTCCGTCTTCGTCCTCTTGAGTCCGTTCCATATTTTCTAAGTGGCCCTCTCGCCATGGCCTGATGCTTCCCGGTAGAATTTATTTGAATTGTGTGTCCTGCCACTATAACAAAATTAAGCTCCTAGGGGGAAAACCATGTCTTGTTCCCCCTTTAATTCCCCGTATGTGTCCATTTACGATATCCAGTGTTTGACTTAGTGATTAGAAGACCCAATTTTGCCACTTCATTCATGACTCCATTAAACTAGCACTTACTGGGCACTCTAGTGTGTCAGGCACCGTGCTGTGGTAGGGGAATTAGGAGCTGAGGCAGATCTGGCTACTGCTTTCAAGAAGAGTCAAGCTTAAGTAGAAGAGTCAGTGAGTTGTGTTAGGCTGGCTCTTTTGTTTGCAGGACATGTTCCAGCTCACAAAAGGTCAATGCGGGCTTGCTTCTTCTACAACTACTTCTGACAGTGAGGAAGGCCTCACTGCCAAGCCTCATGGAGACAGCTAGGGAATTGGATGACTGCTCTGGGCCCAGACACCTCTAGCAACTTATGTAGAGGTTGACTGAGGTGGTAAATGACACGAAAGCCTAAAGTTACTTAAGAATGTGCTGGTCTCAACTCGACTAAACCAAAAAGCTAAGAACTTTCCTGCAAACACACACTTCAAGGGACACAGTAGCACAGGTGGGGGTCTAAGGACCATGATTTCAAGGAGTATCTAGGTCAACTGGCATAACAAAGTTTATTAAGAAAACGTTCTGCATCCCACTTTGGTGAGAGGCATCCGGGGTCTTAAAAGCTTCTGGGCAGTCCCAACCCACCTGGAGCAAAGCAAAATGAAGAACACTGTCTTAGTTATCTAGTGCTGCTATAACAGAAATACCACAAGTGGATGGCTTTAACAAAGAGAAATTTATTCTCTCACAGTCTAGTAGGTTACAAGTCCAAATTCAGGGTGTCAGCTCCAGGGGAAGGCTTTCTCACTCTGTCAGCTCTGGAGGAAGGTCCTTTTGCCGGAATTGAATAAGGTTTCTGCCTCTCACTAGTCAAGAATGAGCAGGTAAGGCACAAAGAGTTTGCCAGATGAGCAAAGCTTTATTGAAGAGGCTTGCAAGGGGAAGTGAGGAGGGCCTAAGCTACGCTTACCCCCATCTCACAGAACAAAAGACTTGCCTGGGCTTTTAAAAGTTTTTGGGTGGGAAAAGATTCATGTTTATTCATAGGCACAGGTAAAACCCAGACCCAGGCACAGGTAGGGATACGTTAACTATGGTGCATGCGCAGCAGCTTTCTAAGACAGATAGCTCCTGTCCCGGGGGCTTCGGGAATTCGTAGCAGGACTTATTATGGGGTGTTGCGACTTCACAGTCTCTTGCTCCCTAAGTTTGATTCCCTGGCTGCGGCTGCAGCCCCTCACTGCCCCTGGTGGGAGGTCACACAGCAGTCACAGGTGGATGTTCTGCGCGTGTCCCTGGGACTAGTTTTATCCAGCTGCTTCTGAAAGACAACTTTAAAGAAGTTTGTGGGCTGTTTAGAAACCCTGGTGGCATAGTGGTTAAGTGCTACGGCTGCGAACAACAGGGTCGGCAGTTCGAATCCACCAGGTGCTCCTTGGAAACTCTATGGGGCAGCTCTACTCTGTCCTATAGGGTCACTATGAGTCAGAATAGATTCGACAGCACTGGGTTTGGTTTTTTTTCTTTGTTTTTTTTCTGATACCCTGCCCCATTGTTCTGGGGAATGGCTTTGTTTCTGCGTCCTGGCCCATTTCCTGTTACTTTAACTTTGTTTATGTGAATCATAGATTTGGGGGCCCTCTGTTCCCTGTCTTAGTCCTTGTCCTCAATCTTCCCCTGGTTGAGGACCTTCTCAGGTACAGGGACCCCGTGTCCAAAGGAAGAACTCTGCTCCTGGTGCTGCTTTCTTGGTGGTATTTTAAGGGGGAGGGGGAGAGCTCGCACCCAGGAAGAGGCGGGGGATGCTGACATTCCTCAATAAGACAATCCCAACAAAGGAAGAGACAGGAGGTGGTGACATTCCTCAATAAGATGGTCCCTACATAGTTAAACTTTAAGTCAAGGAAATGATCTTTACAGGGGTCTTTGATTTGATAAAGCCCTTAACTTGATAAAGTCCCTAACTTGATAAGATCTCTAACTTGGTAATTAAACCTTAAGCCAAGGGAATAGTCTTCATAGGGGGGTCTTGTCCAGGCTTTTAAATGTTAATAGAGACAAATCCAGAGAAAAAAAAAAGAGTATAAAACCCTAAAAAAATTACTATGGGGCACTCAGATCCTTTCTCTACCTGAGTAGGCCGCTTGACGCTTCCTAGTCAAGTGTACTTTTACTACTAACCCTCTGCTTGCTAATAAACCTCTTCTCACTTGGCACTATTTGTCTCAGTGTTTGCTTTCCTACACTGAAGACAAGAACCAAGGCCATTCTCCGGTAACAACATGAGGTCCCCAACTCTCCGCTTGCTTCCTTTTCCTTTTATCTCTTGAGAGATAAAAGGTGATGCAGGCCACATCCCAGGGAAACTCCCTTTACCTTGGATCAGGGAGGTGACCTGAGTAACGGTGGTGGTAAGATCCCATCCTAATCCTCTTAACATAAAATTACAATCACAAAATGGAGGACAACCACACAATACTGGGAATCATGGCCTAACCCAGTTGGTACACACATTTTTGGGGGGACGTAATTCAATCCATGACATTCTACACTTTGACCCCCCAAAAATCACATCCTTGCAATATCCAAAATGTATTCAACCCATTATATCAGAGCAAAAGTCTTAACTACAAGTCCAAAATCCAAAAATTCCTCTTCATCTGTGAAATCTAGAATATGAGTTATCTGCTTCCAAGGGTACAATGGCAGAACAGGCACAAGCTAGACATTTCCATTACAAATGGGAAAAACTGAAGTGAAAGAAGGCATAACAGGCACCAAGCAAGTCAGCTGAACACATTACATTAGCCCTCAAAGCTCTGAAAATAATCCACTGTTCTCTGAGACAATTTACACAACAACCCTGTCCTCCAGCCTCCAAGTACTGGCCACATTCTCCAGATTCTGAGTGGAGACCCCTAGGCCCTGGGCTTCAGCTCTGCCTTCCAGGCCCACTAGGACAGCAACTCTTCTCCCCCAGCTTTAGGTGCACCATGCTCCTAGTCCACCTGAGTGGCAACTCCGCTATTAGAAACACCAGAGGCCATGGCTCCACCCTTTGAAATCCCAGAGGTCACGGCCATACCTTTTGAGACTGAGATAGCTCAGCTTCTTGTGTTCCTTGTCTCTTTAGCTTCTGTTTCCTGGTTTCTTGGCCTCTGGGCTCACACCTGCATCTGCCTGCTGGAGCAAGTGTTCCAAAGCTCAGTAGCGCCACCAAAAGTGCCGGGAGGCACCCCACTCTGCTAGGAAGCCTCCTGCACACAGGCACTCAGCTCTCTCGCTCTGTGGGTCAGCTCCAGTGCCATCTCACCCTGATCTCTTGGTTCTGCTGCTGCCAGTTCACTGCTGCCGGTCCTCTCCTGCTGTTGCTCACCATCTGCACCTTCTCCAGTGTTAAGAGTTCTTTTCACTTCCTTCTGAGTCTTCTATCCATTCACAGTTTTCAAAACCACTTCTACGTTTTAGGTAGCTGTTAGAGCAGTACCCCACTCTCTCGGTACCAACTTCTGTCTTAGTTATCTAGTGCTGCCATAACAGAAATACCACACGTGAATGGCTTTAACAAAGAGAAGTTTATTCTCTCATAGTCTAGTAGGCTAAAACTCCAAATTCAAGGCATCAGCTCCAGAGGAAAGCTCTCTCTGTCGGCTCTGGAGGTCTTTGTCCTCAATCTTCCTCTGGTCAAGGAGATTCTCAGGCACAGGAACCCCACATCCAAAGGAGGAGCTCTGCTCCTGGTGCTGCTTTCTTGGTGGTATGAGGTCCCCGACTCCCTGCTTCCCTCCTTTTCCTTTTCTCTCTTGAGAGATAAAAGGTGGTACAGGCCACATCCCAGGGAAACTCCCTTTATATTGGATCAGGGAGGTGACCTAAGCAAGGGTAGTGGTACAATCCCACCCTAATCCTCTTAACATAAAATTACAAACACAAAATGGAGGATGACCTCACAATACTGGGAATCGTGGCCTAACCAAGCTGATACATACATTTTTGGGGGGACATAATTCAACCCATGACAAATACCAAAGACACAAGGAAAATACTAGCCCAAAAGAGCCACATAAACGAGAGACTTCATCACCCTGAGACCAGAAGAACTAGATGGTGCCCAGCTACTACCAATGACTGCCCTGACAGGGAACACAACAGAGAGTCCCTGACAGAGCAGGAGAAAAGTGTGGTGTAGAACTCAAATTCACATAGACGAGACTTAATGGTCTGACTGAGACTAGAAGAAACCTAGAAGACATGGTGGTCCCTGGACTCTCTGTTAACCCAGAGCTAAAACCATTCCTGAAGCCAACTCTTCAGACAAAGATTGGACTGGACTATAAGATATAAAATAATACTTGTGAAGAGTGTGCTTCTTAGATCAAGTTAATACACGAGACTAAATGGGCAGCTCCTGCCCAGAGGCAGGATGAGAAGGCAAAAAGGGATGGGAACTGAGAAAATGGATATGGGAAACCCGGGGTGGAAAGGGGGAGTGTGTTGTCACATTATAGGGAGAGCAACTAGGTCACATAACAATATGTGTATATATTTTTATATGAAAAATTAACTTGAGCTGTAAACTTTCACCTAAAACACAATAAAAAATAAAATGAAAAAAAAAAAGAAGAATGTTCTGGTCTATTTAAAGGGTTTGGCAGGAAAAGGACATGGTCTAAAAGGTGGAGAGGAGGGCAGCGGGGTGCCTAGGCCTCAGTGTCAATCAGATCAGTGGGTATTCCTAGAATCCAAGGCCTTCATGAGGGAGTCCCTGGGTGATGTAAAGGGCTAATGCACTTGGCTGCTAACTGAAAGACTGGATGTACTTAGTCCACCCAGAGGCACCTTGGAAGAAAGACCTGGAGATTTACCTCTGAAAAATCAGCCATTAAAAACCCTATGGAAGGAGGCGGGGCCAAGATGGCGGACTAGGTGGAGGCTACCGCGGATCCCTCTTGCAACAAAGACTCGGAAAAACAAGTGAATCGATCACATACACAACAATCTACGAACTCTAAACAACAAACATAGACTTAGAGACAGAGAACGAACAAATACGGGCAGACAGCGATCGTTTTCAGAAGTAAGAGCCAACGTACCAGGCAGGTGACCTTCGGAGCCCGATCTGGGGCAGAGCCCAGGGGGGCAGACGGCACAGACAAGGGGCCCAGCCCTACCCCCCCGAACCCATCCCGGGAGGGAGTCTAGCTAGTTGGTGCGGGCGGCATAGCAGCACAGCCAGCGGGAGAAGCACCCGGGAGGCAGTGACTGATCTTGGAGTGGGGAGAGCAGCATCCCACCCGGGGAGCCCTCCCGCCGGGAGTTTGGCGGGAAGCGGGCGAGACGCGAGCGTGGGGATCAGCTATATTTCCCTAAAGCGACCCCGGGGGGGGCGCCCAGACGTTCGTGAGGGCCACGCCCACCCAGTTTGCGCGAGCGGTGCAGCGCACCGGAGGGAGAAATCCCCGGGAGGAAGTGACTGGTCTTGGAACGGGGAGAGCAGCATCCCAGCTGGGGAGCCGTCCTGCTGGGATCTTGGCGAGAGCGGGCGGAGTGTGAGCGCATTCCCCTGAATAGACCCCGGGGGCAGGCCCAGCTGTTCGTGAGGGCCACGCCCACTCAGTTCGCGCAAGCGGTGCGGCACACCGGAGGGAGAAATCCCCGGGAGGAAGTGACTGATCTTGGAGCAGGGAGAGTAGCGTCCCAGCCGGGGAGCCGTCCTGCCGGGATTCTGGCGGATGGGGGCGGAGCGTGAACGCGGGGATCAGCTCTATATTCTGTGGTGCTACACACCTAGCTCTCTGATCCCTCCCCCACCCTCCCCAGGCGGCTCCATTAACATCCGAATACCTTAGCCAGAAGGAGAATTCAGATAGGGATCTGACTGCATTTTTTTTTAGCTGATTACCTGGAAAATCTAGTTTCCCAGTGATGGCTCGGAGACAGCAGTCCATATCAAACCACATAAAGAAACAGACCATGACAGCTTCTCCAACCCCCCAAACAAAAGAATCAAAATCTTTCCCAAATGAAGATACAATCCTGGAATTATCAGATACAGAATATAAAAAACTAATTTACAGAATGCTTAAAGATATCACAAATGAAATTAGGATAAATGCAGAAAAAGCCAAGGAACACACTGATAAAACTGTTGAAGAACTCAAAAAGGTTATTCAAGAACATAGCGGAAAAATTAATAAGTTGAAAGAATCCATAGAGAGACAGCATGTAGAAATCCAAAAGATTAACAATAAAATTACAGAATTAGACAACGCAATAGAAAGTCAGAGGAGCAGACTCGAGCAATTAGAATGTAGACTGGGACTTCTGGAGGACCATGGAATCAACTCCAACATAGCTGGAAAAAAATCAGATAAAAGAATTTAAAAAAAATGAAGAAACCCTAAGAATCATGTGGGACTCTATCAAGAAGGATAACTTCCGAGTGATTGGAGTCCCAGAACAGGGAGGGGGGACAGAAAACACAGAGAAAATAGTTGGAGAACTCCTGACACAAAACTTCCCTGACATCATGAAAGACAAAAGGATATCTATCCAAGATGCTCATCGAACCCCATTTAAGATTGATCCAAAAAGAAAAACACCAAGACATATTATCATCAAACTTGCCAAAACCAAAGACAAACAGAAAATTTTAAAAGCAGCCAGGGAGAAAAGAAAGGTTTCCTTCAAGGGAGAATCAATAAGAATAAGTTCAGACTACTCAGCAGAAACCATGCAAGCAAGAAGGGAATGGGACGACGTATACAGAGCACTGAAGGAGAAAAACTGCCAGCCAAGGATGATATATCCAGCAAAACTCTCTCTGAAATATGAAGGAGAAATTAAGATATTTACAGATAAACATAAGTTTAGAGAATTTGCAAAAACTAAACCAAGACTGCAAGAAATGCTAAAGGAGATTGTTTGGCCTGATGACCAATAATATCAGGTACCAGCACAATACAAGGTCACAAAACAGAACGTCCTGATATCAGTGCAACTCAAATAGGGAAAGCACAAAAACAAACAAAATAAGATTAATTCTAAAAAATAAATAAATAAACAAAATAAAACACACAACAGGAAATCATGGAAATCAATAGATAAACGATCAAAATAATCAAAAAGAGGGACTAAATATAGGAGGCATTGAACTGCCAGATGGAGAGTGATACAAGGCGATATAGAAGGATACAAGTTAGGTTTTTACTTAGAAAAATAGGGGTAAATAATAAGGTAACCACAAAAAGGAATAACAATTCCATAACTCAAGAAAAACGTAACGACTCAACAAATATAAAGTTAAACATTATGAAAATGAGGATCTCACAATCTACTAAGAAAAACGTCTCAGCACAAAAAAGTATGTGGAAAAATGAAATGGCCAACAACACACATGAAAAGGCATCAAAATGACAGCACTAAAAACTTATTTACCTATACTTACGCTGAATGTAAATGGACTAAATGCACCAATAAAGAGACAGAGAGTCTCGGACTGGATAAAGAAACACGATCCATCTATATGCTGCCTACAAGAGACACACCTTAGACTTAGAGACACAAGCAAACTAAAACTCAAAGGATGGAAAAAAATATATCAAGCAAATAAGCAAAAAAGAAGAGGAGTAGCAATATTAATTTCTGACAAAATAGACTTTAGACTTAAATCCGCCACAAAGGATAAAGAAGGACACTATATAATGATAAAAGGGACAATTGATCAGGAAGATATAACCATATTAAATATTTACACACCCAATGACAGGGCTGCAAGATACATAAATCAAATTTTAACAGAATTGAAAAGCAAGATAGACACCTCCACATTTATAGTAGGAGACTTCAACACACCACTTTCGGAGAAGGACAGGACATCCAGTAAGAAGCTCAACAGAGACACGGAAGACCTACTTACAACAATCAACCAACTTGACCTCATAGACTTATACAGAACTCTCCACCCAACTGCTGCAAAATATACTTTTTTTTCTAGTGCACATGGAACATTCTCTAGAATAGACCACATATTAGGTCACAAAACAAATCTTGGTAGAATCCAAAACATCGAAATATTACAAAGCATCTTCTCAGACCACAAGGCAATGAAGCTAGAAATCAATAACAGAAAAACTAGGGAAAAGAAATCAAATACTTGGAAACTGAACAATACCCTCCTGAAAAAGGACTGGATTATAGAAGACATCAAGGAGGGAATAAGGAAATTCTTAGAAAGCAACGAGAATGAAAATACTTCCTATCAAAACCTCTGGGACACAGCAAAAGCAGTGCTCAGAGGCCAATTTATATCGATAAATGCACACATACAAAAAGAAGAAAGAGCCAAAATCAGAGAACTGTCCCGACAACTTGAACAAATAGAAAGTGAGCAACAAAAGAACCCATCAGGCACCAGAAGAAAACAAATAATAAAAATTAGAGCTGAACTAAATGAATTAGAGAACAGAAAAATAATTGAAAAAATTAACAAAGCCAAAAGCTGGTTTTTTTAAAAAATTAACAAAATTGATAAACCATTGGCCAGACTGACTAAAGAAAAACAGGAAAGAAACAAATAACCCGAATAAGAAACGAGAAGGACCACATCACAACAGAGCCAAACGAAATTAAAAGAATCATTTCAGATTACTACGTAAAATTGTACTCTAACAAATTTGAAAACCTAGAAGAAATGGATAAATTCTTGGAAAAATACTACCTCTATTTAGTTGTTCTACTTCTGAATGTGTTAGTTTTTTTTTTAAACTAACACATTCAGAAGTAGAACAACTAAATAGACCCATAACAAAAAAAGAGATTGAAACGGTAATCAAAAAACTTCCAACAAAAAAAAGTCCTGGCCCAGATGGCTTCACGGCAGAATTCTACCAAACCTTCAGAGAAGACTTAACACCACTACTACTGAAGGTATTTCAAAGCATAGAAATAGATGGAATGCCACCCAACTCATTCTATGAAGCTACCATCTCCCTGATACCAAAATCAGGTAAAGACATTACAAAAAAAGAAAATTTTAGACCTATATCCCTCATGAACATAGATGCAAAAATCCTCAACAAAATTCTAGCCAATAGAATCCAACAACACATCAAAAAAATAATTCACCCTGATCAAGTGGGATTTATACCAGGTATGCAAGGCTGGTTTAATATCAGAAAAACCATTAATGTAATCCATCACATAAATAAAACAAAAGATAAAAACCACATGATCTTATCAATAGATGCAGAAAAGGCATTTGACAAAGTTCAACACCCATTTATGATAAAAACTCTTACCAAAATAGGAATTGAAGGAAAATTCCTCAACATAATAAAGGGCATCTATGCAAAGCCAACAGCCAATATCACTCTAAATGGAGAGAACCTGAAAGCATTTCCCCTGAGAACGGGAACCAGACAAGGATGCCCTTTATCACCACTCTTATTCAACATCGTACTTGAAGTCCTAGCCAGGGCAATTAGGCTAGACAAAGAAATAAAGGGTATCCAGATTGTCAAGGAGGAAGTAAAGCTATCACTATTTGCAGATGACATGATCGTATACATGGAAAACCCTAAGGAATCCTCCAGAAAACTACTGAAACTAATAGAAGAGTTTGGCAGAGTCTCACGTTATAAAATAAACATACAAAAATCACTTGGATTCCTCTACATCAACAAAAAGAACACTGAAGAGGAAATCACCAAATCAATACCATTCACAGTAGCCCCCAAGAAGATAAAATACTTAGGAATAAATCTTACCAAGGATGTAAAAGACCTATACAAAGAAAACTATAAAACTCTGCTACAAGAAATTCAAAAGGACATACTTAAGTGGAAGAACATACCCTGCTCATGGATAGGAAGACTTAACATAGTAAAAATGTCTATTCTACCAAAAGCCATCTATACATATAACGTACTTCCCATCCAAATACCAATTGTCATATTTTAAGGGGATAGAGAAACAAATCACTAATTTCATATGGAAGGGAAAGAACCCCCGGATAAGCAAAGCATTACTGAAAAAGAAGAAGAAAGTGGGAGGCCTCACTCTACCTGATTTCAGAACCTATTATATAGCTACAGTAGTCAAAACAGCCTGGTACTGGTACAACAACAGGCACGTAGACCAATGGAACAGAATTGAGAACCCAGATATAAATCCATCCATGTATGAGCAGCTGATATTTGACAAAGGACCAGTGTCAGTTAATTGGGGAAAAGATAGTCTTTTTAACAAATGGTGCTGGCATAACTGGATATCCATTTGCAAAAGAATGAAACAGGACCCATACCTCACACCATGCACAAAAACTAACTCCAAGTGGATCAAAGACCTAAACATAAAGATTAAAACGATAAAAATCATGGAAGAAAAAATAGGGACAACCCTAGGAGCCCTAATACAGGGCATAAACAGAATACAAAACATTACCAAAAATGATGAAGAGAAACCAGATAACTGGGAGCTCCTAAAAATCAAACACCTATGCTCATCTAAAGACTTCACCAAAAGAGTAAAAAGACCACCTACAGACTGGGAAAGAATATTCAGCTATGACATCTCAGACCAGCACCTGATCTCTAAAGTCTACATGATTCTGTCAAAACTCAACCACAAAAAGACAAACAACCCAATCAAAAAGTGGGCAAAGGATATGAACACACATTTCACTAAAGAAGACATTCAGGCAGCCAACAGATACATGAGAAAATGCTCCCGATCATTAGCCATTAGAGAAATGCAAATTAAAACTACGATGAGATTTCATCTCACACCAACTAGACTGGCATTAATCCAAAAAACACAAAATAATAAATGTTGGAGAGGCTGCGGAGAGATTGGAACTCTCATACACTGCTGGTGGGATTGTAAAATGGTACAACCACTTTGGAAATCCATCTGGCGTTATCTTAAACAGTTAGAAATAGAACTACCATACAACCCAGAAATCTCACTCCTCAGAATATACCCTAGAGATACAAGAGCCTTCACACAAACAGATATAAGCACACCCATGTTTATTGCAGCTCTGTTCACAATAGCAAAAAGCTGGAAGCAACCAAGGTGTCCGTCAACAGATGAATGGGTAAATAAATTGTGGTATATTCACACAATGGAATACTACGCATCGATAAAGAACAGTGACGAATCTCTGAAACATTTCATAACATGGAGGAATCTGGAAGGCATTATGCTGAGCGAAATGAGTCAGAGGCAAAAGGACAAATATTGTATAAGACCTCTATTATAAGATCTTGAGAAATAGAAAAAACGGAGAAGAACACATACTTTTGTGGTTACAAAGAGGGGAGGGAGGGAGGGAGGGAGGGAGAGGGTTTTTTATTGATCAATCAGTAGATAAGAACTGCTTTGGGTGAAGGGAAAGACAACACACAATACAAGGAAGGTCAGCCTAATTGGACTGGACTAAAAGCAAAGAGATTTCCGGGATAAAATGAAAGCTTCAAAGGTCAGTGGAGCAGGGGCTGGGGTCTGGGGAACATGGTTTGAGGAGACTTCTAAGTCAATGGGCAAAATAATTCTATTATGAAAACATTCTGCATCCCACTTTGAATTGTGGGGCCTGGGGTCCTAAATGCCAACAAGCGGCCATCTAAGATACATCAATTGGTCTCAACCCACCTGGAGCAAAGGCAAAGGAAGAACACCAAGGCCACACGACAACTAAGAACCCAAGAGATAGAAAGGGCCACATGAACCAGAGACCTACATTATCCTGAGACCAGAAGAACTAGTTGGTGCCCGGCCACAATCGATGACTGCCCTGCTAGGGAGCACAACAGACAACTCCTGAGGGAGCAGGAGGCCAATGGGATACAGACCCCAAATTCTCATAAAAAGACCATACCTAATGATATGAATGCGACTAGAGGAATCCCAGAGACAATGCTCCCCAGAACTTCTGATGGCACAGGACAGGAACCATCCCCGAAGACAACTCATCAGGCATGAAAAGGACTGGTCAGCCGGGGGGAGAGAGATGCTGATGAAGAGTGAGCCAATTAAATTAGGTGGACACTGGAGAAAGTGTTGGCAACTCTTGACTGGAGGGGGGATGGGAAGATAGAGAGGGAAGATGGCAAAATTGGCACGAAACGAGAGACTGAAAGGGCTGACTCAATAGGGGGAGAGCAAGTGGGAGAAGGCAGTAAGATGTATGTAAACCTACATGTGACAGACTGATTGGAATGGTAAATGTTCACTTGAAGCTTAATAAAAATCAATTAAAAAAAATTATAAATGGTTATTCAATTCTAAAAAAAAAAAAAAAACCCTATGGAACACAGTTCTACCCTGACACACATGGGGCCACCGTGAATTGGAAATGACTGGGGAGCAACTGGTTTGAAGGTCTTCAGGCAGCCGCTGAAGCCCAGCCTTCCTTCCTAAATTTTCAGTAGAAAAAGCACTCAACCATGCTTAAGGAGCAAATAACAGAGAGAAGTCACCTAAACAATGCCTCTATCATGCGCTCACTTAGCCTTCTCCCCCCTCAGCCAATTCTCCCAGAAACTAAAAATAAAATTTAGCACAGAGGATTCTTAAACAGCAGAATTCAGCCCAGGGAGGAGCTAAGGCATCAGACCTAGTCTGTAGTACAAGGTTTCTGAAGAACATGGAATGAACAGGAATAACTGACCCACACATCGTCTCTTACCCCGGTTACCCCATCCTCACCCAGAGTTGGGAGTTTAAGGGTGTTCACTGAACAGACCGCTCCATTTTGAATATGACTCAGCTTTTTCCTTAGCCTCTGTTTTTTTTTTTCTTCTATTTCTCCTTCCTCAGCTAAATGAACAACCATCTTCTTGTATCTCCAGTTGAAATTATAAAAAAAAAAAAAAAAAAGAGAGGCTCTAATTTGATGTTCAAACCCTATTTTGGGGGATGGTTTCACACAGGGCCACTTCATGGTCCCGCCAGCCCACAGGTAGGCTACCTGACTGTGACCTGTGGTCTGGGCCATTTCCCTCCACAGCGGGTGGGGAGAACGCAGGTACACCGAGGCCAGCCTGACTTGTCTACATTGGGTAGAGTGCTCTCAGCTGCAAGTAACAGAATATCCAAATACAAGGGACTTAAATACTGAGAGTTTATTTCTCTGGCAAAACGAGGTGGTGGTCCTAGAGCTCAGTGGCTGTGATGGCAGCAACACCAGGTTCTTCACATCCTTCCCCTCTGCCAAGTGGCTGGGCCGTAGTTGCAGCAGTTCAATGACTACATCTAGGGATCTCCCTGATGCCCCCCAGGATGTGCCTTTATGTCTCATTAACAAAACCAAGTCACAGTCCCACCTCTAACTGCAAGAGAGGCTGAAAGCATGAGTAGCTGGTATTTGCAATGTTACGAGCTACAGCTGCTAACCAAAAGGTTGCAGTTTGAATCCACCAGCTGCTCCTTGGAAACCCTATGGGGCGGCTCTACTCTGTCCTATAGGGTCTCTACGAGTTGGAATCGACTCAAGGCAATGGGTTTGATTTTTTGGTTTTTTATAGGGGAAGGAGGAGCCCTGGTGGTGCAGTGGCTAAGCACTTGGCTGCTCGCTGGAAGGTCAGTGGTTGGAATCCACCAGCTGTCCTGTGGGAGAAAGATGTGGCAGTCTGCTCCCGTAAAGATTACAGCCTTGGAAACTCTGTCCTACAGGGTCACTATGTGTCAGAATTGACTCAACAGCAATGGGTTTGGGTTTTGGTATCAGGGAAAGTAGATTCCAGAGGTAAGGTAGAGGGTGGGGCATTGTGCAGGCAATGTTTGCAATGAAAAGCAAACAGGCAACTGCAACACAGTGCTACAAGTGCTAGAATAATTTGCTGAGATACTATTTTGGATAAATTACATAACCTCTTTGAGGCTGAAAGTCCTAAAATGGGAAATGAGAATGATAATACCTATATCACAAAACTGTTGTAGAGATTAATATAAATACATGTTTGTCTCGATATCTGACATACTGTAAATAAACATTAGTTTCTTCCTTTCCATCACCTGCAATGTAAATTCACAACAAATACTTGTTAACCAAATAAAGTATTCCTTAACCAGAACATTATATTCTTGAATTTTGTTGGATATTTGTCCAAAATTCAATTTGACATGCATATAAAAGTAAACATGAAAAATTCAATGGGTGGCATGGTACATGCTAGGAATTTATTGAAAATGTAATCATGCTTCATTGTATTTAAAAGAAAGCTCAGTAACTACATTTGAGCATCTAACACAGTTTCCCATAGATCATCTGATTAGCCATTGTCACCATCCCCCAAGCACAAAACCTCTGATCTGAATAATCTCCCGTTCCTTCTTGTAACTGGCACGTTGCTAAAGTGTTTTTTTGTAGGTATTTTTCCCTCTCCACTGTAGAGTCCTCGGGCCAGTGTGGGGTCACTTCTCATCTGAAATAGAACATACTAACCGGTAGTTTCGCCTCCAGACCCTTCAAAACGCTGCAGTTAAAATCCATTTCTCTCACTTGCATCTTTGACAATATAATTTCTCTCACTAATGCTTTAGCAGTGGATTCAAATCATTCACACTTGATTTTGAGACTCTTTATCAAACTATCCCTGATTATATCACCTCTCAGATCCATTCAGGGATCGTTCCCTGCCAATTATGCAAAAGACATTTGGCTTCCTTTTCTCTCTTCAATCTACTTGTCAGACGCTCCTGTTTTCTACCCAAGATCTGAGAATTTGTTCTTTTATTCAAAATTCATCTCAGAGCTCACCTCCTCCATGAAACTTGTACTATCAATGGTGTGAAGATATATCTGTCCCATAAAACAAGACCATTTGGGAAACGTTTAAAAGCTAGAAAACATAGCTGAAAGTGTTGAAAGTGGTTGCTTCTGAGGGAAAGGTCTAGAGAGATTGGGATGGGATAAGCAGGGCTTCAAACTGGTTCTTCACAGTTAAGTCATGGCCAAGGAGGCAACATTGGAACAGACCCAAATTTTTAAACAAATTTTAAAAATTTGGGTGACCCAGAACCATAGCCAGAGTGGGAAAAATTACAGGTCAAAGCCCTGCTGGAAACTTAATCTCCCTCTTAGAAAACAAGGGCAGTACAACCGTGACATAGCAACCAATTCTCTTGCCCACAGGATTCTGTGCAGAGTCAGAAACAGCAGTGCCTGGCTCAAAGACGGCAGCTGAGCAGGCTGCTTGAATGTGTCTTACTATTTTCAGTCCTGGCAATAATCCAGTCTCACTTATAGGGCTCCTGAAAGGGCTCACAATGCCTCTTCTGAGTCTCCCATTCCAGGGCTTCAACCCATAATTTTCCTATTCCAGTTATGCTTCCAGATCACCCAAATTTTAAAAATTACGGCCCCTTCCTGTTTCACTTCATCAGCCACGACTGAACTGGTTCGAAGCCCTGGTGATAAAGCAGGGAAAAACCTTTTTTTGTGTGTTTTTTTCTTTTTTGTTGTTGTTGTCATTGTTACTAGAAGCCTTTAGAGCTGTTTAACTTTTAAAATGATACCTATGTTTTAACAAAAACGAAAATTAATTAAAAAATGTTTTTAAAAGTCCATTTGGACGTTTGGTCTTCAACAAGGCTGAAAAACAAATAGAGATAAACTGTCAGTCTATTTCACTGAAAAGCTCGCTCTGCCATGCTTGGTATGGCACTGAGCCTACAATAATTCTATATACCTGTATTGTGCTTTAACGGGTCAAATACTCTTTCTTACACCACCTCTTGTATGAGCTGAACAGGCTCATAACAACCATATGATATAGGTATACCATGTCAATTGCCATTGAGTCGATTCTGACTCATGGTGATCCCATGTGTGTCAGAGTAGAACTGTGCTCCGTAGGGCTTTTAATGGCTGATTTTTTGAAAGTAGATTGTCCGGCCTTTCTTATGAGGAGCCTCTGGGTGAACTGGAACTGCCACAACCTTGCTTGCTGAAAGTGAAGAGGACTTGAAGCACTTACTGATGAAGATCAAGGACCACACTCTTCAGTATGGATTGCACCTCAACATAAAAAGAAAACAAAAATCCTCACAACTGGACCAATACACAACATCATGAGAAGTGGAGAAAAGGCTGAAGTTGTCAAGGATTTCATTTTACTTGGATCCACAATTAACACCGTTGGAAGCAGCAGTCAAGAAATCAAACAATATATTGCATTGGGCAAAGGTGTCACTTTGGTCTAAGATTCACCTGACCCAAGCCATTGTGTTTTCAATGGCCTCATATACATATGAAAGCTGGACCATGAGTAAGGAAGCCCTAAGAACTGACACCTTTGAATTATGGTGTTGGCAAAGAATATTGAATATACCATGGCCTGCCAAAAAAACAACAAATCTGTCTTGGAAGAAGTACTGCCAGAATGCTCCTTAGAAGCAAGGATGGTAAGACTTCGTCTCACACACTTGGACATGTGCAAGGACCCTGGGTCCAAAGGATGCACTCCTCTCCTGGTTTTTTTTTTTAATTGTGCTTTAAATGAAAGTTTACAATTCAAGTCAGTTTCCCATACAAAAACTTATACACACATTGTTATGTGACCTTAGTTGCCCTCCCTACAATGTGGTAGCAGCTCCTCCTCTCCACCTTGTATTTCCTGTGTCCATTCAACCAGCTTATGTGTCACTCTGCCTCCTCATCTCGCCTCCGGACAGGAGCTGCCCACATAGTTTCGTATGTCTACTTGAGCTAAGACGCATACTCCTCACCAGTATCATTTTATGTCTTATAGTCCAGTCTAATCTTTGTCTGAGGACTTGACTTCAGGAATGGTTTTAGTTTTGGGCTAACAGACAGTCCAGGGGCCATGTCCTCTGGGGTCCCTCCAGTCTCAGTCAGACCATTAAGTCTGGTCTTCTACTAGAATTTGAGTTCTGAATCCCACTTTTCTCCTGCTCCATCAGAGATTCTCTTTTGTGTTCCCTGTCAGGGCAGTCATTGGTGGTAGCTGGCCGCCATCTAGTTCTTCTAGTCTCAGGCTGATGGGAGTCTCTGGTTTATGTGGCCCTTTCTGTGTCTTGGGCTCATATTTTCCTTGTGTCTTTGGTGTTCTTCATCCCCCTTTTCTCCAGGTGGGTTGAGACCAATTGCTGCATCTTAGATGGCCACTTGCTAGCTTTTGAGACCCCAGATGCCACTGGGATGCAGAATGTTTTCTTAATACACTGTTACACCAGTTGATCTAGATGTCCCCTGAAACCCCCGCTCCTGCTACTCTGTCCCTGGAAGTGTTTGGTTGTATTCAGGAAACTTCTTAGCTTTTGGTTTAGTCCAGTTGTGCTGACTTCCCCTGTATTGTGTATTGTCCTTCCCTTCACCTAATTCTTCTTTACCACCTAATTAGTGAATACCCCTTTCCCTCCCTCCCCATCCTTGTAACCATCAAAGAATGTTTTCTTTTGTGTTTAAACCTTTTCTTGAGATCTTATAATAGTGGTCTCATATAATATTTGTCCTTTTGCGACTGATTTCACTCAGCATAATGCCTTCCATATTCATCCATGTTATGAGATGTTTCACTGATTCATCATTGTTCTTTATCATTGCATAGTATTCCATTGTTGAATATACCATAATCTGTTTATCCATTCATCTGTTGATGGGCACCTTGGTTGTTTCCATCTTTCCCTCCTGGTTCTTCACTCTGTCGTTCAAACAATATCGTAATGTACACCCTTGCACACATATCCCTGGGAGCTTTTAAGAGTATGTCCAGACGGTATATTTCTAGCATGAGATTGTATGATTAAGAGAGCGCATTTTATATTTTGATAAAAACCCCTTGCCATCCAGTTGATTCTGACTCATAGTGACCCTACGACAGGACAGAGCTGCCCCATAGCGTTTCCAAGGCTATAATCTTTACAGGAGCAGACTGCCACATCTTTTTCCTGTGGAGTGGTTTGTGGGTTCTAACTGCCACTTTTTGGTTAGCAACTGATCACTTAACCACTGTGCCACCAGGGCTCCTTTGTATTTTGATAGATTCTGTCAAATTGTTCTGCAGAAATAGCCCTGATTTATACTTCCGCCAGTAATGCAGGGAAGTATTCGTTTTCCTACATTCTCATCTGCACTACTTAGATGTTTTTCAAGCTTAAAACGTGAAACACAGCTTTGATTAGAAAGACCAGCTCACTGGTTGAAAGTCAAGATGAACGCACCATCCTAGACATTTAAAAGGGGCAAACACCAAACTTTTCTGTGTGTGTGAAGGTTGGGGGGAGGAAAGGAGAGGGAACAGAAGGGAAGAGAATAAGTGTGTTTGTAGGAACACACTTAGTAGGAACTATTACGCTAACTGCCTCATGGCCAGGATAAGACTGGAGCTCTGGGGCGTGCATCCTGAAATTAAACTTCTGTGGGTGAGGTAGAGAGCCAGCCACCAACTAAGGTGAAACCGAGAGCTCTAATCTTATCTTCAGTGATGATAATTAGCTTCAGAAATGGTGTTGGCACATAAGAGAGCAGAATGTTGTCTCCACACTGTTATTCTTATCTACCTAGATAAAAAAAGGCACCCTTTAAACAGATATGGGTTGATTCGGGATCTGTTACATCCTCCAAGTACCTGGGCATCTCCTGTAACTTCTCATTTCTGGAATCCTGTCCTGTGTCTTTATCGACTAACAATGTTCAATTCCCCAGGGTCCCCTCCCCTACGATCAAGCATCAGTAGTATCTGCAGGGGAGACTTGTACCTCTCTTTTCCAAGTGCTTTTATTTTCTCCCTACAGTGTTTCTTATTTTACACAAGTCCTTCAAAGAGACCATGAGGATATATTTGAACTTCTAGTCAGACTAAGCACTCTGATAACCATTCACTGTGTATACAAGGGTAAGCAGTCACTGGACTTGAAGGACATTTTCTCTCTCTCTCTCTATGCCTTTATTAGTCAGGGTTTTAGCTAAGAAACAGAACCAGCAGATACATGTGTGTCTGTTTATATACATGCGTGTGTGACACACATACACACACACACACAAACATATATATTGAGAGAGGGAGAGAGATTAACTGATTGCAAGGAACTGGCTTGCACAATTGTGAGGGCTGACAGCAGAGCAGCCTGTTAGGAAGGACAGCGAGGGCTGACACTGCAGTCTATAGGCAGGATTTTATCATCCTCAGGGAAGCCCTGGTTTTGCTCTTAAGGACTTTTAACTGATTGGATGAGGCCCACCCATATTATCCAGGATAATCTCTCTTACTTAAAGTCAACTAATTGTAGATACTAATAACATCTATAAAATACCTTCAGAGCAACACCTAGATTAGTGTTTGATTGAATAACTGGGTATGATACTGTAGCCAAATTGACCCATAAAACTAACCATCACACTGCCTTCTTTGGGCAAATTCTGAAATGATAGCTGATAAGGTCAGAGAATACTTTTCATGTGGTCTAGTGGACCCAGTTCATAAATTGGGCTGGTGGAACAAAAAGAAACAATCTTTGATGGTTACGAGGGAGGGGAGGGGTGGGAGGGAAAAACACTAAATAGACAATAGATAAGTAGTAACTCTGGTGAAGGGTAAGACAGGACACAGTACTGAGGAAGCCAGCACAACTTGTCCAAGGCCAGGTCATAAAAGCTTCATAGACACATCTAAACTCCCTGAGAGACTGAATTACTTGGCTGAGGGCTGTGGGGACCATGGTCTTGGGGAACATCTAGCTCAATTGGTATAACATAGTTTATAAAGAAAATGTTCTACATTCTACTTTGGTGAGTAGTGTCTGGGGTCTTAAAAGCTTGTGAGTGGCCATCTAAGATACTCCACCGATCTCACTCCATTGGGAGCAAAGGAGAATGAAGAAAACAAAGACACAAGGGAAAGATTAGCCCAAAGAACTAATGGACCAAAACTACCACAGCCTCCACCAGTTTGACCCCAGCACAGCTAGATGGTGTCCAGCTACCACCACTGACTGTTCTCACAGGGATAACAGAGAGCTCTGGACAGAGCTGGAGAAAACTATAGAGCAAAATTCTAATTTCAAAAAAAAGAAAAAGACCAGACTTACTGGTCTGACAGAGACTGGAGAAACTCCGAGTATATGGCCTCTCTCGACACCCTTATAGCTCAGTGATTAATTCATTCCTGAGATTCACCCTTTAGCCAAAAATGAGACAGACCCCTAAAACAAAGAGACTAAATGGGTACACCAGCCTGGGGGCAAGGACGAGAAGGCAGGAGGGAGCAGGAAAGCTGGTAATGGAAAACCTATGGTCGAGAAGGGTAGAGTGTTGACATGTCACGGGGCTGGCAACCAATGTCACAAAACAATATGTGTATTAATTGTTTAATGAGAAACTACTTTACTATGTAAACCTTCACCTAAAATAGAATAAATTTTTTTTTTTTTTTTTTAATGAATTGGCCTGGTTAGAGAGACTGCTGCGCTGAGAGGGTAAAAAATATGTCTGTTTTTGTTTTTTAATTTTCTGCATCTTTATTTTAGAAAAACACAAACAGTTTTTTGAAGAAGAGCAGGTCCCCACGTGTCTGTTTTTAATCTTAGGTAAGGGATATAACTTCTTCAGACTTAGTGTCTTCCCCTGTTAGAAGACATGTTAATAAAGGCATTAGCTGCATAGCAGAGGAGCTCTAAGAATAAAACAAAAAGAGGAAAAGTGCTTTGAAAAGAAAATAAAAAAGCAGAATACACCTATACTAATCGTATCGGCAAAGGGTTCCGCTTAGTAACTTTGAAAGGAACATCTTTCTTAGGACCCTTTAGAAAGCAAAACAGGAAAAGCCTGTAGGCTTTTAAAGACAGGCAGGCTTGGGTTTGAATACTATTTCAAGTATTTGCAGAGTGAGTTTGATAACTACTTAATTTCTCTTGCTCCCTGATTCCTCACTTTTCTGAAAATGGGGAAGAGTAAATCATATTTTTCAGGCTATCATTATTGTTGTTTTTGTTAGTTGCTGTTGAGTCATTTCTGACTCCTAGCAACCCTACGTACAACAGAGCAAAACATTACCCAGTCCTGCGCCATCCTCACAAATTGTTGTTATGCTTGAGCCCATTGCTGCAGCCACTGTGTCAGTCCATCTTGTTGAGGGTCTTCCTCTTTTTCACTGACCCTCTACTTTATCAAGCATGATGTCCCTTTCCTAATAACACGTCCAAAGTACATGGGATGACGTCTTGCCATATTCGCTCCTAAGGAGCATTCTGGCTGTACTTGAGGCTATCAAGAGGATTAAAAATAATATGTATAAAGTAGGTGTTTGACTCATCAGGAAAAAAATTGAATAATTGGTAGTTATTATTAAAAATAGAAAAGTTGGATATACAATCTCCTTTCTTTTTTAATTATCCTTCAGTTAGAACAATGCGCAGTTTAGCAAAAATTTGATTTTACAGGAATTCTTTATTATGAACAGGAAACGGTTGCTCATTCCAGATTTTGTGAGTAGTTGGTTTTAATGCAGATCGAATGAACCTACCCTTCCTAAATTACAGTTGACCTGCTCCCAGCAGTCTGCAACTGAAGCTCAGCCTAAGGGTTCTCAGTGGGGAACTTCCTCCTGGACCTTGGCCGAGCTTTCAGGCCTTCAGGAAGCTATACCCCATAAAGTCTGGGTTTGTACCTAGGCAGCATTAAGCATTTGTTAGCTTTAATTGCTGAAGTTTAGATAAAGGAGTTTATTTACTCCTCAGTGAGTTTAAGGTTTGATTAATTAAATTTTTTTTTTTTTTGCATTTTTGTTTTTTTTCTGCCTAACATTTTATGAGGACAATTTTCAACCACAGAGAAAAATTTAAATAATTGTGGAATGAAAACCCATATATCCACCCATTAGATTCTACAAGAAACATTTTTGATATATTTGCTTTATCACATATCTGTCCATCTGTCAGTCTTGGAAGAAGTATAGCCAGAATGCTCCTTAGAAGTGAGGATGGCAAGATTTCATCTCATTTACTTTGGACGTGTTATCAGGAAGAACCAGTCCCTGGAGAAGGACATCATGCTTAGTAAAGCTGAGGGTCAGTGAAAAAGAGGAAGGCCCTCAAGAAGATGGATTGATGGCTGCAACAATGGGCTCAAACATGGCAATGATTGTGAGGATAGTGCAGCATCAGGCAGTGTTTTGCTCTGTTGTACATCACAGAGTTGCTATGAGTCAGAACTGACTCGATGACACCTAACAACAAATCCATCACTCTGTTTACCCATGATTGATTGATTTTTATAACACGCAGCAGCAGCAGAGTGCTGTTAAATCTTTAACAACTGGGTGTCTCGGAGTTGGGGAAGCTCTAACTTGTAGCATCTGCCAATTTCTGTAGTGTAAATACTCCACTATGGCCCACATCAAACTACCAAAGTGATGTCACTGAACTCAAGAGAAGGGATACAAGCAATCAGCTCTCCTGAGTTTGTGTGTGCTGACTCCAGTTCACCATTGTAAAATGTTTTATGCTTTTTATTGTTTTACCATTCTTATTTTTACTGAGGTTAACACCTTAAAAAAGGACAGTTGAATGTCTGTCTTCCCCACTCCCTTAATGGTGTCCTTCACCTTTTTTCACCTTTACAACAATTGTCTGAGAAGAGCTGACAGTTCCACCTGTTCTTATCAACTTAGTTGAATTGCAGGCTCAGACTTCTCCCCAAGGGAACAATAAACTCAACCCCAAAGACAGTGTAGGGGACCTACCAAGATGGTATTGCTATCTTAAATAAAAATGGAAACTCCTAACAACAAGAAAACATTCTTTCCTCTTTTACTTTTTCACTAGGTTTCTGTCCTTTCCCCATCCCTGGCCTATTTGGGTTTTTAAGGAGTTGGAAGGAGAGTCAAGTGCTCACGTATGATTCCTGGGAGAGATTTCTGTTCCTTGAAGAAATAAGTTAAACTCAATCTCTTCTTCCTATTACTGTGCCTTAAGTTTGATGAAAATCTCTGGTAAAGGGAAATGTAGCCTGAATGCCTCTGCAAAGAGACGATTAAAATGTCTTGGGCTTGCATATAGAGAGAAATGAGGTATAAGGTACAGTCATCGATTCATTCATCAGCTTTCTATTAAGGGTCTTCTGTGTGACAGGCACTGTTTGGGTGATAGGGATATAGAAATGAGTAAATTAGGTATGATTCTTCAGGAGCTGACAGTCTAATTCTGGGATGATGGCAGGCATATAAACAGATTAATTACTGCATTGCTAACAGAGGCATGAGCAAAGGACTGTGGGAGCACAGGAAACTAAGCAGCTATCTGCCTGTCTGGGAAGCTTGGCAGGGAAGGGAACATGGACTGTGTCATAAACGGTGGTTGGGAGGAGGGGCAGAGGGACATTCTAGGCAGAGGGGCACCAAATGAAAGGCCCCAAGAGAGGCCTGGAGAGGGGAAACGGGCAGGAGTATGGAGCATGGGGAGGACTGGGGTGGGTGAGGTCAGAGGGAGGATGAGACTACTAGATGGCCTTGAATGCTAACCTAAGAAGCTCTGACACAACGCAGAAGGCAACTGAGAGCCACACAATCTCTAACTCAGGGGACGATGTGACCAGATTGCTACAGAAGGATCATTCAAGCAGCACTGCTGAGAGTGGTCTACAGGATAGAGACTGGGCGCAGGGAGACCACTCACCTGCGAGGCTCTTGCAGCCAATTCCTTCCACCTTCCTTGCTTCCCCTAGCCCCACTACCCTCCTTTCATTTTTCCTCCCTCTCTTGTTTCCTCTCTACCTCTTTCTCTCATACCTACTCTCTTCACTTTCTTTACCATTTCCTTTTTCTTCTATCCTTCCTTCCTGAAAGGACCAAGAAGCTCTAATCCTAGACAAGTTAAAACATATCTTTTTGCTTCCTCTAGTTATTTGTAGTAAAAATTTCTGATGATACCACGTGGTTCTGGAATACACTGTCTTTATTAATAAAATAAATAATGAACTTTGGCAATCCACTATGCAGTGATGCTCTGGTGATGCTATACCAAGCCTGTATATATTTAAGGAGTTTGGCAAGCAATGTGGTTTCAAGGTGGCCTTGCTTATGGAATTAAGGCAGCTTTTAGCTCCTAAACAATTGCGTGCCTCTATCTGCTACGTCACCATCTTGGGCCCCCTCCAGCATTTTCATCAGCATCACCCTCAAACCCCAGATTGTCCTACAGGGGCATGACAGACTCATCCACAGCATAAAACACTGGTCTGCAATATCTCCTGAGGCACCACCCTGCTGCTGTAAACAAGCATGAAAAGCTTTCAGCAGAATAATAAGCAGCAGAAAGGTGAAAATACACGGAGGGTGATCACAAGCAGTGCTTCCCAAATGCGCAATTCTAAAAGGTGCAGTATAGCCTCAAGGTCTATGACAGAACACTTTGTCCCTCAACAATTAGAAATGGAGTCACTTTTTTTTTTAAATAAGATTAAGACAAACACGAGTCTGAAGTAGACCGGCTCTCAGGAACAGTCCGTACAATACAAAGGTAACGGGCATTGTTTTGGGGAACACAAAGTAGAAAGTGCAAACTACAGGCTTGGCATGAGTCTTTTTCACATTTACACAAGTATACAGACGGTCGTCACAACTGATAGTAAGAAATGAATCAACCTCTAAGACTTGCTTTTTGGTCTTTGCTTTTCTGCAATGTATCAGCTATTGCTGCACAATTTGTTGTTAAGTGCCATTGAGTTGATTTTCAACTCATAGCAACCTCATTGATACAGGAGAATGACCCCATAGGTCTTCTAGGCTACAATCTCTACAGGAGCAGATCACCAGGTCTTTTTTCCCACGAAGCCACCGGGTGTGTTCGAACTGCCAACCTTTCAGTTAGCAGCTGAGAGCTTACCTGTTGGGTCACAATTAACAACTCCAAAACTTCATAGCTTAAAACATTACAAGGCTTAACACAACAACAATTTATTATTCCTTGCAAGTCTATGGGTCAGCTGGGCAGTTCTGCTGAGCTGTGTCAGACACTCACGTGTGTAGTCAGTTGACGGGTTGATGGAGAACTAGGGATTCAGGAAGCCTTGGCTGGCACAGCTCAGCTCTGCTCCATGTACGCCCAGCAGACTAATGCAGGCTTTGTAATGGTGGTGAGCGTAATGTTCCAAGAGGAAGAGGGTAAGCTCTCAAAGTCTCTCAAGGCTAGGCTCACTTTAGCATTTTCATCAGGGTACTGCCAAAGTTCATTGTTTCTTTTGCTAATAAAGATGATGTATTTCCGGCCAATGCACCTGATGCGAAGTCACCACCCACCTATCACTGGAGGCTTCCATGTTGCTATGATGCTGAACAGGTTTCAGGGAAGCTTCTGGACTAAAATGAACTAGGAAGAAAGGCCTAGTGATCTACTCATGAAAATCAGCTAAATGAAAACCCTGTGGATCACAATGGTTCAACCCGCAACCATTCCTGGGGCTGGCGCAGGACTGGGCAGTGTTTCATTCCGTTGTGCATGGGGTCACCACGAGTTGGGGACTGACTCTATGGCTGCTAACAACAATTCCAAATACACACCCCGTGTTATCAGAAACTTTTATTAAAAGCACTAGACAAGGCAAAAGGATATATTCTATGTGCTAGAACCGACACACTGTCACTTCCACTATATTTTATTGATCAGCCCAGAATCAAGTGGCAGGGAAATAAGTTCCATCTCTTGATGGGAGGAGCTACAAAGAGAGGAGGGCAGAACTGAGGCCATATTTTTGCAATCTACCAGTCTGCCCTTTGGCCACAATTATTCACACCCCTCCTATATGAAAACAAAAATCCGCACAACTGGACCAATAAGCAACATCACAATAAACAGAGAAAAGATTGAAGTTGTCAAGTCATTTACTTGGATCCACAATTAACACCCATGGAAGCACCAGTCAAGAAATCAAACGACACATTACATTGGGCAAATCTGCTGCAAAAGACCTCTTTAAAATGTTAAAAACAAAAAACAAAGATGTCACTTTGAGGACTGAGGTCTGACCCAAGCCATGGTATTTTCAATCGCCTCGTGTGCATGCAAAAGCTGGACAATGAATAAGGAAGACCGAAGAAGAATTGATGCCTTTGAATTATTGTGTTGGTGAAGGATGTTGAATATACCACGGACTGCCAAAAGAAGGAACGAATTTGTCTTGGAAGAAGTACAGGCAGAATGCTCCTTAGAAGTGAGAATGATGAGACTTTGTCTCACATACTGTGGTCATGTTATCTGGAGGAACCAGTCCCCGGAGAAGGACATTATGCTTGGTAAAGCAGACTGTCAGCAAAAAAAAAAGGAAGACCCTCAATGAGATGAACTGACACGGTGGCTACAACAACGGGCTCAAGCATTTGGTTTTGGGCATAACAAGCTGTTATGGGACAGCACCCTTTTGATTTCTCGAATCCCTTCTGTCTGTTTGGAAACCCTGGTGGCGTAGTGGTTAAGTGCTCTGGCTGCTAACCAAAGGGTCGGCAGTTCGAATCCACAAGCCGCTCCTTGGAAACTCTATGGGGCAGTTGTACTCTGTCCCACAGGGCCACTATGAGTCGGAATCGACTCAACGGCACTGGGTTTGGTTTTTTTGGTTTGGTTAGGCACCAAACTAATTCTTTCAGAGATCTTAAGAAATACAGTCTTGAGGTGATCTTCATCTTAGGTCTGGTTTTACTTTGATACTCTTTTACTGACTGAGAAGATTAAAGATGAGAAACAGCTTTGTCTTCCAACACAGGAAGTTCTGATCCCACTACACTCCCTCTTCACTTGCAAACTGGTCAGTCCTTTCCTTAGCTCATCTCTTTCTTGCTAAATCTTATCATACGTAGTAAGGAGCAACCAACTGACACTTTAAATATTCAGCCTGAAAGTCATCTTTCTCAATCTAAAAATATATTAGGCATGTTTTCTATCTTACAAGTTACCAAGTACAAGAGTTTTACCCAAATAATCAACACTACATAACATGGGGCACTTTTTCCCAACCTTTTATAGTTTCCTTACCATTTTTCCAGTTTCTGCCTCCTTCCTTACTGCAAAGTCAATTCCATACATTCAGTGTGGCAACATCCCACTTCAGTGTACTAATTTCTGTATCAGTTATCTATGGCTGCATAACAAACCACCCCAAAATTTAGTCCCTTAAGATAACCATTTACTCTTTCTCACAAGTCTATTAGTCAGCTGGGTGATTCTGCTGACTTAGGCTGAGCTTGGCTGATCTTGGCTGAGTTCATGTAACCCTCTACAGTATGATGGGGTTGGCTGGCCCTATAACAGCCTCGTCTAGAATGACCTGGCTCTGCTCCACACAGTCTCTTATCTTTCCAGCAGGCTATTCAGGCTTGTTTTTGTTGAAGTTGCAGGGTTCTGGTGGGGATCAAGGGGAGAGGGAAGGTAGGGGAAGAAACAGAAAAAGAAGCTACACAAGGCCTTTGAAGGCTGTGTATTCGGGCAAAACACACTATTACTTCCATCGCATCCTAATGGCCAAAACCAAGAAACCAAACCCCTTGCCATCAAGTTGATTCCAACTCATAGCGACACTACAGGACTGAGTAGAACTGCCCCATAGGGTTTTCAAGGAGCAGCTGTTGGATCCAAACTGCCAACTTTTTGGTTACCAGCAGAGCTCTTAATCACTGTGCCACTAGGTCTCCCTAATGGCCAAAGCAACTCAGAAAGCTAATCCAAATTCCAGGGCTCTTGATGGGAAGAGCTGCAAAGTCAGATTACAAAGGACATCGATACAGGCAGAAGTAGAGGACTGGGGTCATTTTCACAATCAATCTAACGAAATGCATCTAGATTTTAAAAAAAAAAAATTACCTTGCTCAGAACTTGGTACATTTTATAAATCTGAAGGTTCATGCTTTTAATTCTGTAAAATTCACTGCCATTATCTCTGGAAATACTGCCTTTTCCCCATTCTTTCCTCCTGGAACTCCTATTGGATGAGTGTTGAACCTTTCATTCTAACACTCATATCTCTTAACTTCTTCAAATTTTCTCTTTTTATTTTTCTGAACTGCATTCTGGGTCATTTCCTCAGATTCATCCTTCAGTTCACTAAGTCTCTTTTCAGGTGTATCTAATATTTGCTATCTTCTGAAAAAATGAAGAACAGTGGGTTGGGTCTACCATCTAATAGCCCTTCAAAATGACCCTTTATATTTCTGGCATAAATAACAGGAGCTTCTTTGGCCTTTCCTTTGGAGTCCTCCTGTCAAGTTCCCTTAACTGCTTCTTTCTGTAATCCTACCCCCTGGCCCCCACTTCTTCAGATCATAGTATTCAGAGATCAAAACAGGGGATATTCAAATGCGTGTTAAAGTACTACGTAGTATTACTTTATGCTAATGCATTAGACTCTTCTACAGGTAGACTGATTTATGTAAAAATTTTTATTATTGTAATTAAAAAAAAATTAAACCACCTCTAAATTTGTTACTCCATATTCTCTTATGGATTAACAGTAACTACCCCCAGTCTTTCCCCGCATTGTATGTGATTTTTAAATTTATTATTGTTTTGGCCTACCAAGTATACTTTATAAGCAGAAACAACAGTTATATATAACAGTCTAGTTATATCAAGAGCTTATAATACTTGAAATGAAACAAAACTAATTATACAACTATGGTCTTACATCTATAACAGGAGATGAGTCAGACAATATAGGAAATTCCAAAGGGACTCTTTTAACATACTGGGAACCACTCTATAATACTGTCTTCCTCCAAATAAACTTATATCTGAGATTCTAGAAGATGCCACTTGGTTCCAATTCCCCAAACTCTGGCATTAAACCAGGGAAAAAGCAAACAATTTTAGAAACATAGTGAGTTTCTACACATGACAACATTAAACCAAATCTGTTGCTGCTGAGTTGATTCTGACTCTTAACGACCCTATAGGAGAGAGCAGAATTGCCCCATAGGGTTTCCATGGAGCAGCTAGTGGATTTGAACGGCCAGCCTTTTGGTTAGCAGCCCTAGCTCTTAACTACTGCACCACCAAGGCTCCACACATGACAATAGGACTTAGGAATCCCCAGGGTCATCAGTAAACCTTTTCCTCCTTCAAAATATGAATGCTGAGAAACATTTGTATTATATAATACTTTAATTCAGTACTGTAGAGACGTCTGGGCCAACTTCTTTCCATTCTGGGGAACAGATGTTCTCTGTTTTTTCGTTGTTTTCTAGTGTTTAATTGGCTTTTAATGCCTTCATTTTACTTCTCCAGGATTGTTTTCTTATTCTTTTTTGGGAGGTTCATAGTCAAAGCTTCTTGAAAATCTAAATAAATATATGTCTGCTGAGTTTCCTTTGCTTTACTATTATTTTTTAAAAATGTTCAGAGAACCCTTCTGAAAGGTTATAGTGACTGATTTGATTGGCTTGCTCCTGGTCGGGATCCTATTGATTACCCAGGCACAATTGCCCAATTATTCATGTTCACAGGGATGAGCTTTAGGAAGACTTATCGATCCGTATTTGCCTTTATAAAACCAGAGGCCACATAAGTAACTTTCTGCCTCAAGAAACAGTGCAATTGTGAAAGATAGTATTGTGTTTCTTTCATGATTTGGCACCATTTTGCACTTCTTATAGAACCTGTAGCTGGCTCAACACCAGTCATAAACAGCTGATGGACTTTAAAATTGCTCTGCAGTTTCTCCTTTAGATACTTATATCTCATCACATCTTAAGGACATATTTTCCCTTGTATGTGTGTGGCGGGGTGGAGGTGGGGGTGGGAGCCACAAAATGTTCCCAATACCTTCTGCAAAAAAAATACCATACCAGAAATTTCAAGTGGCTTTTTAAAGTCTAGTTTTCTTCATTGAACAGTTTCTGATAATTATCTTTCCACTTTACTCTGCCTTTGTAAAAACACCGCTACTCTTCTTGTGGCTTGACAAGACCGTTGAACACTACCAATCACAGAAGAGCAGAGGAAAGGGCTGCTATGTAAAGATGGCAACAGCACTTGAGAGAGTCTGAACTTCACCTGCCTTTTACTTGGCACTTCCTTTGAATGACTTCCCCTGTTCTGTTCACTGGGACAGAGGAGGGTTTCAGTCCAAAAGGTGGTTCACATTTGCCTGGAGGTCTAGGTCATGACCTACATTTATTTGGGTGAAGCCAGAGAGTGGCCGACCTGAAACTATCCAATCCCCTAGCATCACGGACAATGTCCCCATTTTCCTCAAGATGTTCCTTCTGGTCTAAGCTGCCTGTGGTGTCCAGTGAAAACAGAGGTTGCTCCAGAATTTTTCTCTATGGAGTTTCAGCAGGGCTAGACTGGTTGGGAGCCCTGGTGGTGCAGTGCTTAAGAACACAAATGCTAAACAAAAAGGTTGGCAGTTCGAATCTACCACCAGCTCCTTGGAAACCCTATGAGGCAGTTCTACACTGTCCTACAGGGTCACTCTGAGTCAAAATCAACTGGTTTTTTTTTTTTTTCTTTTTTTGAGTCTGGTTGAAATGGGGAGGTGCAAGATTGGAAGCACTGTCTGACTTTGACTTTATATACGAACCAAAACCAAACCCATTGTCGTTGAGTCTATTCCGACTCATAGCGACCCTATAGGACAGAGTAGAACTGCCCCATAGGGTTTCCAAGGAGCGCCTGGTGGATATGAACTGCCGACCTCTTGGTTAGCTGCGTAGTTCTTGCCGACTTTATATATAGATACAGATGAAATATAATAATAATTAAGTGTGTGTAGGGGGGATATGGAAATCATTGGCCTTGGCAGGCCTTCCACTGAGTAAAAATCCTCGTAAAGGCTTAAAGTGTTCTCTAACATGTACAGATGTAAAAGCTGTGGCCTGTATTCCAAAAATAAAGACTCAGGATTTTGCAACCGCATGATCCCACCTTCAGAGACGAGCCCAGGACTGGCGCACGGCGTCGTCCTCGCATTCCGGACCTCGGCCCCTCCGGTTTGCCGCGGCTTCCAGTCACCCCCAACCCAGGGTCCTCCCGCGGCCGAAGTGGGCGGGCCCCAGCTCGGCGGGGCGGGCGCGGCGGCCCCCAGGTTCCTCGACGCGGAGGAGGACGGAGGGCGGCAGCTAGAGGGCGCTGCTCGCGCCGCTGCCGCCGCCGCCGCCGCCGCCGCTGCCGCCGCCGCGCCCGCCCCTCCACGCCCGCGACTTGGAGCGCCGGCCTCCTCTTTGGCTCGCGCACCGCCTCCCCCAGCCCGCGCCGCCGCGATGGCGGAGGACAGCGAGTCTGCGGCCAGCCAGCAGAGCCTGGAGCTGGACGACCAGGACACGTGCGGGATAGACGGGGACAATGAGGAGGAGACCGAGCACGCCAAAGGGTAGGAGGGCGGCAGCGGGCGCGACAGGCGCCGGGGCCACGCGCGCCCCGCGGCTCCCGCTCGGGCGCTGGGTCCTGCGGGCGCGGGTGGGGCCGCCGTGCGGCCGCTCCAGCCCCTCGGGCCCGGCCAGCCCACGCCGCGCTCTCGGGCCGCTCCGAGACTGGCCGGGCCGCCGGGCGAGGCGGCGGGTGACGGAACCGGCGTTAGTTTCGCCCCGATTCTCCGACCATTGTGAGATCCGGATCGCGCGGCTCGGATCGGAGACCGCGCGGTGGATGCGAGGCCCCGGGTGGGCGGGGAGGCGAGGGGCCCCCGCGGGGGACCGGCGACGTCGCTGTCGGGCGCCTGGCGCCCCCGGCCTCCCGGGAAGGTCACCTGCCGCTCGTCCCCGCCCACCCCTCGCCCCATCCCCGCCGGCCGACCCCAGCCTCGATCCCTTAGGTTTGATTCGTTGCGGTTCCCAGCGTGTGACTCTCTCCGTAGGAGCCGACAGGAGTCACGAAACCCTTCTCTTTATGGGCAGCCCCCATCTTCTGCCAGCCGCCCCGCTGCCCAGGCAGCCGTAGCACGTTTGTAGGAAGTCGTCCTCTGCTCCTTGTCATCCTCTCAAGTCTTTCAGATCCTCATCCTCTTCCTCCCACTCCCAGCCACAACAAAAAAGATACAAGACTAGCGGATGGTGGGGAGTGGCTTTGCAATGGGCCCGTGGTCGTTCGGTTGCTGCTTACTGTGAACTGCGGAAAGTTCTGCTTTTCTGGCAGCGGCCCCTGGCCCACCGCGTGCGGGACTAGGGGCGCGGAGGGAGGTGCAGCTCCCGCCCTGGGCCAAGCCCTCGGGCTCCAGCGCTGTCAGCATAAATGCCGAGTCGGGGACTGTCGCTCCTTGCGCAGCTTAGAGCCGAGGGTGGTGGAGGGGTCCCGGACTCGGCTTGCAATCGCTCGGCATGTCTGCGGAGGTATCTAGAGCAGGTCTGACCTCCTGAATTAAGCTCTCATAGGTTAGTCTTGAGGTGCAGGTCCTGCAGACCTGACCAGCTCCTGTTTGCAAAGGTGGTGTTTGATCTCCAAAGCAAAATGCACCAAGCATTTTAACACTTAATCAGGTTTCTTATCTTTTTTTACTTGTCCCTTTTTCTCCTCCGCAGACCCGATTTGCTCTTTTCCTCTTGGAGAAAAGATTGCTTCAGGTTAAGCGTGGTATTGAAGTTCTGTTTTTAGAGGCAGCAGGGGTCATTTTAATAAAGACTGGCATTCTTAAAAGGTAGTGTTTGCATTACCCCTTTACCCTGTTGGATTCAAAATATGCGCTGGCACAGAGGAGTTTATTGCCGCCTCTTAGAAGTGAGATTTTATGAACCATAGTGACTGATACTGAAATGGGTCAGCTGAAAAAATATGGTAGGGAGGCCTGAGTCACAGCTGGTTTATGTATTCAGTACGTGTAGAGGATTCTTTAAATGATCGATGATTTAAAGTGTAAAGTATATGCATTCTATTTAACGTCTGCTTTCAGATTTATTTAAGAAAAGAACTTTTACCGAGCCTTAATGTGTTATAAAATATGAAATGAGAGATCAAGAAACAGAAAAGCTGCCTAGATGTATCTCCCATTTGTGGGTTGCCTTTTTTATTTTTTCAGCGAGTAGTTCAGTGGCAGCTGCAAGTGCTGAATGTTATGATTCAAGTCTAGAATTTTTTTTTTTTAAGAGAGCAAAATGCCACAGAAATCTGAGACTTAGTTTGGTATACACAGTGATAGAAATTTAGGTAGCTAAATATAAATATGTTTCTGAAACAATAGCACTATTGCTAGAAATGGGCCCACATGGAAAGGTGATGGACTACCCAAATAACTTCAGGACCTGTCTTGTTACCTTCCAGGTGAGACTATGGAGTTCTCTTTGCTGTTAATTTCTGTTTTCTGTTCTTTGGTTGATTGGTACTCTGGGTTGGGGGTTTGTTTAGGACTTTTTACTCACACAAGAATATCCAGGGCACAAAGAATTACTTACCTTTGTTCCCATTGATCTTAACCTGTCCCCTGAAGCCTCACTGTCCTCTGTGTGAAATTCCCAGATTAGTACCTAAAGGCTTCACAATGCCCTCTTCAGAGGTTTTCAGTTTTGTACATCAGCACGTTAATTATATGTCAGCACAGTTAGTCAAAATGTAGAGATGCCCAATGGACTGAAATGTTTTAAACAAGAGCAGATGACGTGATAGCAGCTTCTAGTGGGAAAAGATTGCCGTAATAGATTTATCGTAGTCTAGGGATTTTTTATTTTTTTTTTTTTTAGGGAGATAAGTAAAAATCCAAGTTGCTGCTCTCATTGGATTGCCCTTTTGGATTTGCATTTAGACAATGTGTGCTATATTTTGGGGAGTAATTGTGGCTCTTGTACTGATGATAGTTCTAGGCAGAAACCTGGATTTCCCTTAAGTAGTTCAAGTTTGTAAATGTTAAAATTTGAAGGACTGTTCTTGTCTATTCTTGGCCTCTTCATTCTCCACCAGTTTAAATAAGTAACAAACAGTGAGCCTTTAGAGGAATAAGTGGGTGTACACCTAACCTCTTAAAGGTGAATTTTCACTTTGAGGTCACTAGTAGCGGTCAGAGCACAAGTCAGTAATTTGCTAAATGATACCCTTGTGACCTGAAAATTATGGTGTTGGTGAAGACTGTCGAATATACTGTGCACTGCCAGAGTGAACAAATCTGTCTTGGAAGAAGTACAGCCAAAACGCACCTTAGAAACAAGGATGGTGAGACTCTGTCTCACATATTTTGGACATGGTATCGGGAGGTATCAGTCCCTGGAGAAGGACATCATGCTTGGTAAAATAGAGGGTCAACAAAAAAGAAAGACCCTCAACAAAATGAATTGACACAGTGGCTGCAACAGTGGGCTCAAACATAGCAACGATTGCGAGGATGGTGGAAGACCACGTAGTGTTTCCCTCTGTTGTGTATGGGGTCAGAACCTACTCAACGGTACCTAACAACACCACCACCCTTGTGGCTAAAAATTAATTTACCTCTACAAGTTGTGTACAATGTATTTACTGATTCTTTAGACATCTTTAAGTTGAAACTAGAGCCTCTGATAAAGGGAAAATACTCAATTTAGATTCTTAATTTGCGCAGAAATTTAAATATTGTTCTGTGTGTGTGCGCTTTTCTTCTGTTTTCATGGAATTTTCTTTACTAAAAGGTTATTTCATTTTGTGGGTAATGCCCAGAATCCATGAATGTGATGTTTTATGTTTAATTAAGAGCAGTGGCTTTTATGCTTAATTAAAATCAATGGCTTAAGTATGATAAAGTACAGGTACTTGAGTCTCACTATTTTTATATCTTACTTTTTATGGGAAATGTGTTCTTTGTTTAATTTTGGCCCATCCAAGTTGGAACTGGCATACCACTAAAAAATTTAATGAATCAAAAAACATGGGGAAGGGGAGGGATTGCCAATTTTAATAAGTGAGACTACGTTAGGGAAAAAAAAAGTTAGTTTTATTGTTTTCAAACAATATACAGCAATCAGACCCACTGCCGTCGAGTCAATTCCGACTTATAGCAACCTTATAGGACAGGGTAGAACTGCCCCATAGGGTTTTCAAGGCTCTAAAACTTGATGAAGCCAACTGCCACAGCTTTATCCTGCCCAGTGATAATTGTAGTAATAAAACCCAGACCAAACCCATTGCCATCGAATGGATTCTGACTCAGAGTAAAACTGCCCCGTAAAGTTTCCAAGTTTGTAATTTTTGTGGAAGCCACGTCTTTCTCCAATAGAGTAGCTGATGCGTTCGAACCACAGACCTTTTGGTTAGCGGCTGAGCACTTTAACCACTGAGCCCCACACAGCAGTTAGAACTAGGCCAAGAACAGATTCTCCAGAAAGATCATGTAGAGAACTGGCTTCGACACTTGATTTACAATTGTTGTCGGGACACTTGATTTACAGTTGTTGTTGGATGCTGTACTGTTGATTCCGGCTTTACAATAAGGGTATCAATTGTACTATAAGTAGGTCTTTTAAGGGAGCTTGAAAACTTTCAAGCAATTTAAATGTTCTAAAGTAACCTTGTTTATACTGTTATTTGCTTATCAAAGACTTTCTGTATAGATAGAAGTTAACTTCATTTTAGCTTCCTATATGAATTATCAGAAATAATCGAAATTACTGAAAATGTCTATTGTCTTGTAAGTGGCAGCATTACTAAAGAGGTTACCCAAAGGGTATATGTCCCTATAGGATGACCTCCCTAGGGGCTTTCACAGGTTAGAGGGCGGTAGATTTTCGAGGATGTCTTATACTCCTCATGACCTTAGTGTGTTCCTTTGGCCAGATACATGCCTTCTGTTCATTTCTGAAGAGATTTAGGGAATTGCGGTGCAATGGATCGCTTTTGTGTGGCCTTTCTAGCCATGGTCGTGTAACTGCCACCCAAGTGATTGGGCATGACTGTGTGATAGGGTAATTGTGGCACACTAAAGGGATTTGTCAGTTTTGACATCTCACTGGGCTTGAAATGAGTCACCCCAGAGGCGGGAAAGAGAAGATCCCACCACCACCAAGGAAGAACAGCCAGGAGCCAGCATGTCCTTTGGACCCAGGATCCCTGCGCTGAGAAGCTCCCAGAAGAAGGAGACAGAGAGAGAAAGTGAGAGAGCTAGAGAAGCTGTGGCAGAGGAATGATGGCAGAATACCATGCAGTAGGCTTCCTGGCCTGCGGATTAAGAAAGCTGAGTGCCTAGGGTTCCTCTGGGGACTTATCAGCAGAGCTAAAAGAGCTTTGTAACACTTGCCAGAGTAGGGCAGAGGCTGAAGGCCAGAGAGATATGCCTGTGACCAGGCTGAGAAGACGCTGTCCTGATGGAAAAACTGTATCCTCAGCTTTCCTGAACCTGAATTGTAATCTGTTACTTCCTAATAAACCCCACCCATAACCCCATTGCCATCGAGTCAATTCCGGACATAGTGACCCTATAGGACAGAGTAGAACCACCCCTGTAGAGTTTCCAAGGAGCTCCTGGTAGATTTGAACTGCCAGCCTGTTGGTTAGCAGCCATAGCACTTAACCACTACACCATCAGGGTTTCCATAAACCCCATTATCGTGAATATTATCTGCGTTCTGTGTGGCCATTGCAATGAATTATGGAACCCAGCAGAGAAGTAGAGAGTGTCGTGGGAGGGACAGCTGGGGTCAGAATTGGTAAAGATGGCAGAGAGAGGAGGCACGTCTGACCTCCGCCTCATAGGGATCAGCCTTGAGCTGTTGATCTTGATTCTCCTTGCCCTTGTTAAGCTGGAGGAGGTCAGACACTGCCCTCATGTCATTTTTACAGGAATCCATTGAGGACAAGGCACATTGCCAGTTAAACTCTGTCTTCTGATCCTTGCCTCATTGATACGCATCTTCTCCACTTGCAAAATGCATTTCCTGGTGGCGCAGTGGTTAAGGGCTTGCCTGCTAACCAAAAGGTCAGTAGTTTGAATCCACCAGTCGTTCCTTGGAAACCTATGGGGCAGTTCTACTCTGTCCTGTAGGGTCGCTATGAGTTGGAATCAACTCAATGGCAACAGGTAGTAGTGACGGTCATTACCTCTTATTCAGCCTACCACTCCATGTTAAACATTGTTTTGTCCAATTTTGAAAACTTGAGTCACACAGTTGGCCTCAAAATTAGCATTTAAGTTGGTTGGAAAACCCAATCTCTTTCCTCACTTTACTAACACTGACCTTCAGAATACGTGTTTCTAGGACAAAGTGATTTTTTTCATCCCTTTTCCACTAAGAGAGCTTTTCTCAATATTCACCACCACAGGATAGAAGGCGGCTATTAAGAATATTTATATAGGGAATAAAGAAATGTGAAGTTGCCCTTGGCAGATAAATGATTAATTTAATCCCTGGGGTACATATTCAGTAGTTGCTGTATTTGAGGGTTATTCCCAGACATTCTTAAGAATTTTTTTTTTCCTTAGAAAAATTAAAGACCTGATATTTGGCAAAGACTTAAGAGTTCAGAGTTCTTTTAACAAAGACATGAACATAAACTCTCTTCCCCCATCCTCAATTTAGAAAAAAATATTGAAGTTATCCTCTTGTTTGGTATGTTACATTGTTACTTCTGCCTTGTCTGTGTCTTGTGGGGACTAGCTGTAGGAACTTCCCCTCAGTATGGAATCAGTGGGAAAATGTAAAAACTTATCATAGATTTTTCTCGTTACAGAAAAACTTACGGGTGCAGAACTGCCCTTTCTGAAATGTGATCTGTTAACAGCTGTAAAAATCTAAATGGAAAGATGCATTAAACAGCTTTTTCCAAGGGAACCTCCTCAGTTCAAGAAATGCATTTTGAAATTATCAAATAACGACTAAGATTTAAATTTGAGATGGCGATAACACTCGTTGGTCCAGAACAAACCTTTTCCAGAGCCTGGCTCCACTGTGTTATGGACTTTCAATAAAGAATAATTTGTTTGATGATGGTTTCAAGTTTATCTCCTGTAAGTCACAGATGACCAACCAGAGCACTTTTGGAGCCAAAATTTACCGGTGTCATGGGCACACTAAGTGTTAATAAATTTAAAAACACACGAATATATTTCCTTGTTTAAAAAATCTTGCAAATGGATTATAGAGAGCCCTTTTGAGTTTCTCTTTAGGTCTCTTAAACATAATTTAATTCAATATAATTTGCAATAAGATTTTTTTTTTTTGTATGCTTCTTTCAGGCAATACTTCTTTTGTGGTTGGAGTTCTACATTTATCCCATCTTTTTCCAGTGGGTCTCAAGTTGACTCCACCTGACTCATGGTGACCCTGTGTGTGTCAGAGTAGAGCTACTCTACAGAGTTTTCCGTGGCTGATTTTCCAAAGTAGATCACCAGACCTTTTATCCGAGGTACCTCTGAGTGAACTCAAATCCCCAGCCTTTTAGTTAGCAGCTAAGGGTTAGTGCATTAACTGAGTGCACTAACTGTTTGTGTCACCCAGGGATTCCTGTCCCACCTTTTGCCTCATGTGTATCAGCATTCCTTTCCCTTTTGCGTCCCCCTCCCCTAGCATTGCAATGATTCAGGATTCCACAAAGCCATTTTCCTGTAAGAAGCAAAAGGGGCCTCAGGCATCTGATACTGAACATGAGCAAGATCTCTGGGAAGATGGCGCCTCTAGGAGGAATCCACCTGAGCTCACCTGTATCCTACCCAGCGCTTCAGCCTGAGCCTGTTGAACACTTGAGATGGGTAGTGTGCTTCGTGGCTGCTTTAGGTTTCCTATAAGTTGGTGGCCTCTCAGCTTGAGGAGAAAACCCAATGTATAAGTTGCTTGGTGGGGATCACAAACTGAATTAGGATTTTAACTTCACAGTTTCTGTTTTGTTTAGCACACTGGGCTCTGTTACTGGCTTAAGCACACACACAAACCAGGGAAATAAGGGCTCATTTATTTCCACAGCTGCGCACACTGTGTTAGAGTTCCCGTAATACTTCCCAGAGAACGATGTTGATTTCAGTTAATATGATCTCCCATTGCTTTAGGAGATCATATTAAGTGATCTTTTTTTTTTTAATGGGAGGAGTGGATTTGCCCTTCTCTACTGATTGAGTATTTGTTAACATCTTAAAGAGAAGGAAGAACCCATGAAGGCAGAGTTTTTTTTTTCTTTTTCCAAATGAAGCTTTTTTTTTTTTTTTTAAATTGTTTTTGCGAAAGCATATTGTTTTCACTATAGAGCATTCAGAATATATTGTCAGGCAAAAAGGTTGTGCCTTCATACATACATTTTTCTGTTCATAATATATTTACAAAAATGCAGATATGCGATTCCTACTGACTTGTAAATTCCTTTTTTTTAATTAGATACGTCATGAACACATCATTGTGTAGTCTAGTCTTTTCCTGAGTGGTAAAATGGCTCACTATCCTACCATATGTCTCTGTGTAGAAGACCACCATTTATTTAATCCTCTTTTGCTGGATGTCTGTGGCTGAGACTACTAGTGGGCTTCCTTCTGAAGTAACACTTTTTCTTGACACATGGAATGTCTTCCCTCCCCTTGCCACTGGCTGGGATGTGGATGTAAAGATAAATCATCTTGGACCAGGTGAACAAAGGATAGTGGGGAACAAGATAGAAGGAACCTTGGCTATGCCATCTTCTTAGAGCAGAACTTCCCCACTAGCTGAGACTTTACAAGAGAGACAAGTGAGCTGTCTTATAAGCTGTGGTTATTTTGGGGCTGTATCCCACACCACTTAACCTATGTGCGAATGTAACACCTGTGTAGCTTTGGCTTTGTATGTTGTTGTCGTTAGGTGCCATTGAATCGGTTTCGATTCACAGCGACCCTATATACAACAGAACTAAACACTGCCTGGTCCTGCACCATCTTCACAGTCATTGCTTTGTTTGAGCCCATTGTCGCAGCCCCTGTGTCCATCTCATTAAGTGTCTTCCTCTTTTTTGCTGGCCATCTACTTTACCAAGCATGATGTCCTTCTCCAGGGACTGGTCCCTCTTGATAACATGTCCAGAATACATGAGAAAAAGTCTTGCCGTCCTTGCTTCCAAGGAGCATTCTGGCTGTACTTCTTCCTAGGCAGACTTGTTCATTCTTCTGGAAGCCCATGGTATATTCAATATTCTTTGCCAACACCATAATTCGAAGACATCAGTTCTTCTTCTGTCTTCCTTATTCATTGTCCAGTTTTCACATATATATGTGGCAACGGAAAACACTGTGGCTTGGGCCAGGTCCACCTTAGTCTTCAAGGTGACATCGTTGGTTTTCAACACTTTAAAGAGCCCTTAGCAGCAAAGTTGTCCAGTGCAGTATGTCGTTTGGTTTCTTGACTGCTGCTTCCATAGTTGTTGATCGTGTATCCAAGTAAAATGAAATCCTTGACAACTTCAGTATTTTCACTGTCTATCATGGTGTTGCTTATTGGTCCATTTATGAGGATTTTTGTTTTCTTTATGTTGAGCTGTAGTCCATACTGAAGGTTTTAGTATTTGATCTTCATCAGTGAGTACTTCAAGCCCTCTTTGCCTTTTGCAGGGAAGGTTGTGTCATCTGCATATTGCAGGTTGTTATTGAGTCTTCCTCCAATCCTGATGTCCCCTTCTTCATATAGTCCAGCTTCCTGAGTTATTTTCTTAGCATACAGATTGAATAAATATGGTGAAAGGGTGCAACCCTGTCACACACCTTTCCTGACTTTAAACCACACAGTATCCCCTTGTTCTGTCTGAACGACTGCCTCTTGGTCTAAGTACAGGTTCCTCAGGAGCACAACTAAGTGCTCTGAAATTCCCGTTCTTCGTAGTGTTATCCATAATTTGTTGTGATCCACACAGTTGATTGCCTTTGCATAGTCGATAGAACACAGGTGAACGTCTTTCTGGTATTCTCTGCTTTCAGCCAAGATCCATCTGACATCAGTAATGATATCCCTCGTTCCACATCCTCTTCTGAATCCAGCTTAAATTTCTAGCAGTTCCCTGTTCATGTACTGCTGCTACTGTTTTTTAATTATATTAAGCAGAATTTTATTTGTTTTTCGCCAATACCTTCAGTGCAGCTTGGACTTCTTCCTTCAGTACCATAGGTCCTTGATCATATGCTACCTCCTGAAATGGTTGAATGTCATCCAGGTCTTTGTGGTACAGTGACTCTGTGTATTCCTTCCATTTTCTTGTGATGCCTCTTGTGCTGTTCAATATTTTCCCCATAGAATCCTACAATATTGGAAGTCGAGGCTTGAATTTTTGTTTCAGTTCCTTTCAGCTTGAGAAATGCCAAGCGTGTACGTCCCTTTTGGTTTTCTATCTCCATGTCTTTGCACGTTTTACTTGACTTTGTCTTCTAGAGCCACCCTTTGAAATCTTGTGTTCAGATCTTTTATTTCATCATTTCTTCTGTTTGCTTTAGTTACTGTACGTTCAAGAGTAAGTTTCAGAGTCTCTTCTGACATTCATGTTGGTCTTTTCTTTTTGTTCCTGTCTTTTTAATGACTTTTTGCTTTCTTCGTGTATGATGTCCTTAATGTCATCCCACAACTCATCTGGTTTTCGGTCATTAGTGTTCAGTGTGTCAAATCTATTCTTGAGATGGTCTCTAAATTCAGGTGGTATATACTCAAGGTCGTACTCCGACTCTCGTAGACCTGTTGTAATTTTCTTCAGTTTCAACTTGAATTTGCATATGAGCAATTGATAGTCTATTCTGCAGTCAGCCCCTGGTCTTGCTCTGACTGATGATATTGAGCTTCTCCATTGTCTCTTTCCACAGATGTAGTTGATTTGATTCCAGCATATTCCATCTGGCATGATCCATGTGTATATTCACTGTTTATGTTGTTGAAAAAAAAATATATTTTCAATGAATAAGTCATTAGTCTTGCAAAATTCTGTAACTCAATCTCTAGCATCGAATAATCGTATTAACTGGTCTTCCTTGTTGGCACATGGATATTATCCTGTCATTGACAGCGACAGCGTTGTACTTCAAGATAAATCTTGAAATGATCTTTTTGACAGTGAATGCGACACCGTTCTTCTTCAATTTGTCATTCCTGGCAGCGTAGACCATATGATTGCCTGATTCAAAATGGCCAATAACAGTCCATTTCAGCTCAGTAGTGCTTAGGACATTGATCTTTATGGGTTCCATTTTGTTTTTAATGACTTCCAATTTTGCCAGATTTGTACTTTGTATATTCCAAGTTCCAATTATTAATGGATGTCTGCAGCTGTTTCTTATTTTGAGTTGTGCCATATCAGCAGATGAAGGTTCTGAAAGCTTTACCCCATCCCCATTGTTAAGGTCGTCTCTACTTTGAGGAGGGAGAGCTCTTCGCCTGTCGTATTTTGAGTGCCTTCTAACCCGAGGGGCTCATCTTCCAGCACTATATCAGACAAAAATCCACTGCTATTCATAAGATTTTCACTGGCCAATATTTTTTAGAAGTTGATTGCCAGGTCCTTCTTCCTAGTCTATCTTAGCCTGGAAGCTCTGCTGAAACCTTTCCACCATGGGTGACCCTGCTGGTATTTGAATACTAGTCACATAGCTTCCAGCATCACAGCAACACACAAGCTACCACAGTGCAACAAACTGATGGATGAATGGTAGTGGCTTTGTGTACATCTTAGTTTATTTTTATTAATTATTGTTTTCTTTCTTTTCAAAAAATTTTATGGTGGTAAAGTATATATAAACAAAAAGATTTGCCATTTTAACCGTTCTTATGAGTACAGCTCAGCAGCATTAATTACTATTAATTATATTCACCATGTTGTACAACTGTCATAGTATTTATCTCCGAAAGGTTTCATCACCCCAAACAGAAACTCAACACTCCTTAAGCAGGAACTCCCCACTTCCCCACTCCCTTTACCCTGTGTTAACCACTAAAATACTTTCATCTCTGTAGATTTGCCTGTTCTAGATATTTCATGAGTGAGATCATAAAACAATTCTTCTTTTGTGTCTGACTTATTTTACTTAGCATGATGTTTTCAAGATTCATCCATGTGATAGCATGTCTTTCAGACCGTCATTTCTCTTTATGACTGATTAATATCTAATTGCATGTATGTATCACATTTTGTTTATCCGTTCATCTCTTGATGGGTACTTGGGTTATTTCCATCTTTTCCTATTGTGAATAGTGCCACAGGGAACATTGGTGTACGAGTATCTATTTGCATTCCTGCTTTCAGTTCTTTTTGGTATATATGTAGGAGTGGAATTGCTGGGTCATATGGTAATTCTATGTTTAACTTTCTGAGGAACCACCAAAATATTTTTCCACAATAGCTGCACCATTTTACATTTCCATCGGTAGTGGATAAGAGTTCCAGTTTCTCCAGATCCTTGTCAACACTTGATATTTCATGTTTTTTTTTTTTTTGATAATAGCTATCCTAGAAGATGTGAAGTGGTATCTCATTGTAGTTTTGATTTGCATTTTGATGACTGATGAGTTTGAGCATCTTTTCATGTGCCAATGACCACTTGTGTATCTTCTTTTTTGAAATGTCTGTTTAAGTCCCTTGCCCACTTTTTAATTGAGTTTTTTTTTTTAATTGTAGGCGTTCTTTATATATTCTAGGAGCCTTGGTGATGCAGTGGTTAAGCACTCAGCTGCTAACCGAAAGGTTGATGGCTCGAACCCACCAGTGGCTCCATGGGAGAAAGATGTGGCAGTCTGCTTCCGTAAAGATTACAGCCTTGGGGCAGTTCTGCTTTGTCCTGTAGGGTTGCTATAAATCGGAATCAATTCAATGGCAATGGGTTTTATATATTCTGGATAGTAAACCCTTATCAGATACATGGTTACCACATATTTTCTCCCATTATGTAGGTTGTCTTTTCACTTTCTTGATAAAGTCTTTCTTTTGATGCACAAAAGTTTTTAATTTGATATAGTCCAATTTATCTATCTTGCCTTTTGTTGGTTGTACTTTTGATGTCATATTTAAGAATCTGTTGTCAAAAACAAGGGCTTGAAGCTTTACCCCTACATTTTGTTCTAAGAATTTTATTTGTTTAGTTCTTACATTTAGGTCATTGATCCCTTTTGAATTAATTTTCGTATATGATATTAAATATTGATCTAACTTCATTCTTTTCCTTGTGGAGATCTAGTTCTCCCAGTACCATTTATTGAAGAGACTGTTCTTTTCCTATTGAATGGACTTGGCACCCTTGTCAGAAAACAATTGGCCACAGTCGTATGGTTTATTTCTGGATTCTCAATTCTATTCCATTTGTCTATGTTTATCCTCATACCAGTACCAGAGTGTTTTGATTACTGTAGCTTGATTAGTTGTCACAATAACCGCAATGATGGACTCAAAAGTGCTGGCAATTGTGAGGATGATGAAGGACCTGGCAACATTTGTTACTTTGTGCATAAAGTCTCCACAAATCAGAGTCAACTCCACAGGAACTAACAACAACAGCACAGTATGTTTGAAACTGGGAAGTATGAGTCCTCTTATTTTGCTCATTTTTTAAGGTCGAATCGACTCAATGGCAACGGGTTTGGTTTCAGTGGGTTTTGCAATTCCATATAAATTTGAGGGTCAGCTTTTCATTTCTGTGAAAAAGTCCTGTTGGAATTTTTATAGGGACTGCATTGAATCTGTAGATCACTTTGGGTGCTATTGACACTTTAACAATACTGAGTCTTCTAATCTATTAACAAGAGATGTCTTTCCAATTATTTGTTGTTGTTGTTAGTTGCTGTCGAGTCAGTTCTGACTCATGGCGACCTCATGTGTACCTTTTGACCTTTTGAAAGCAGATTGCCAGGCCTTACTTCTGAGGTGCCTTTGGGTGGGTTCAAATGACCAACCTTTGGCTAATAGTCGAGTGCTTAATCATTTGTGCCACACTTTTTACTTCTTTCAGTAATATTTTATACTTCTCGGTATACAAGTCATTTCACCTCCCTTGGTAAAGCACTTGGCTGCCAACAAAAAGGTCAGCAGTTCGAACCTACCAGTGGCTCCGCAGTAGAACGATATGGCAACCTGCTTCTGCAACCGTTTACAGCCTTGGAGATCCAGGTGGGGCAGTTCTCCTCTGCCCTACAGGGTCGCTGTGAGTCTAAATCGACTCGACAGCAGTGAGTTTGGTTAAATTTATTCTGAATAGTTTATTCTTTTAGTTGCTATTATAAACAGAGTTGTTTCCTTAGTTTTCCTGTTCAAGCTGTTCATTGCTAATGTATAGAAACATAACTGATTTTTGCATTTTGTTCTTGTACCCTGTAATTTTGCTGAATTTGTTCATTAGCTTTAGTAGCTTTCTTATGGATTCTTTGGAATTTCCTATAGGGTCATGTCATCTGTGGATAGAGATAGTTTTACTTCTTCCATTCAGATATGGATGCTAATTTTTTAGTAGGTAACAAATATAAGCGCGTTACAAAATTGAAAAGGATATACAGTGAAAAGTAAGCCTCGTTCTTCCAGCACTGCGTTTCCTTCCCCATAGGCAGTTCCTATTACCAGTTCTGTGTATTTCCTCCAGTGTTATTCTAAACATATGCAATCATAAGAATGTGTGTGTACACACAACACATGTATACATGTATTTAACACAAATGCTAGCGTACCCTGCACTTCTACACCTTAATTTTTTTCATTTAACAGTGCGTTTTGTAGATTAAACAGTCATGTGCCACATAACTTCTGTTCAGGCAATGTCCGACCGCGTTATATCTGTGGTTCCATAAGGCTGTAATAGAGTTGAGAAATCCCGATCAGAGTCTGGAATGGAGCAGACATAACCAGGCATAATGAACACAACAGCTTCCTGCGTGCAACTCATGCATCTCATGTCTCTTGTATACCAGAGTGATGGTGCCGACAGGAATATAATGGTACAGTAAATATATAACCTATAACACATATGTCTTGATAGTTATAATAAATGCCTGTTAATGGCTTATATGTATGTACTGTACTTTCTATCATTATTTTAATGTGAGTTTTCCTTACTTACAAATAAAAGTTCACTGTGTTAGGCAGCAGCATCCAATTTCATATACTGTGCTTCTCTTGAGTGTCATAGTGTTATCTCTTTGTTTTTCTTTTGAAAATATTACCATGAAGTGCATCATGGCTCCCAAATGCAGCAAAACCAGTGCTAGTGATCGCAACAGCAAGCGCGAAAGGAGAAGTATCGATCTGAAAGTGAAACCAAAGGTATCCCATATAGCTTTGCTAAGCATATGGTGTTTGTACAACATCCAAATCATATAAGGTTCTATTTCACAGAATGTATCTGTGGACACTAAACAACACATGGCAGTGTACCAAAACACATAGCTGTAACCTCATTTTTTAAAAAGCTGTATGCTATGTCATTATATGGATGTAGCATTATAGCGGCACAGTGGTTAAGAGTTGGGCTGCTAACCAAAAGGCGAGCAGTTCAAATCCACCAGTCACTCCTTGGAAACCCAATGGGGCAGTTCAAATCTGCCCTTGTAGGGGTCGATGTGAGTCGGAATCAACTCGACAGCAACGGGCTTTAATGGGTGTCCCCTATTAATAGACAGTGAAGTTGTTTCCAGTTTTTCATGCTAATAAACAGTGCTAAAATTAGTATCTTTGTACATATATCCCTTGCCCTGAGTATTTCTTAATAAATATTTTTAGATCTTTTTCAGTTAACAAGTTTTAGGGGGACAGTGTGGTGACTGAAATGAGTATTAAACCAGGAATCAAAAAACTTCTGTCACTCACCCACTTTTGATACTGGACTAGTCAGTGAACCTCTGTAAGTATCAGTGCCTTCATATGTAAATTGAAGAGGCAACTTTAAATAATCCATTTTGGCTTTAACAAGGACCTGTGTTGTCCTGGGCTCAGTCCCTACCCTGTCCTGGGCTCAGTCCCTACCCTCAGGGAATAACAGAAGGCAGGGGAAAGAGCCTGGGCCTGAACAGTCCATCCACAAACCTGGGAGAGGTCTTAGACTGTCTGCATCAAGAGGGGTGCTCTCCTTCGATTAATTTTTGGGGGTCACTGACCAAGGGTAAGGGGAAAAAATAAATTTTGGCAAGAGAGAGATCCCGGTCCATGCTTCTCTCCTGGCTTGTGTCAGCTCTAAGCTGTCCCTTCTAGACACTACCAGTTCTTCCTTTCCTTTGAGGCAACTCCTCTGAGCGCTGGGGTGTTTCTGTGCTTTATTTATTGTCCTTTTTTCTTTCCTCTACCACCCCAAAGTGGACTTTTAGCTCCCTTCTGGATTTGGGTAGTGCATATCCTTTTGTGTTTGAGGGCTCCAAGTTCAGCTCTGTGATTTCTCGTGAAAAGGGCCATTTGTGCAGCCTCACTGACTTGGCCTGTGACCATTGACACCTTGTCCATAGAAATTGTGAGGCATTTTGTTTTTTTTCTCTCTGGCCTTTGCTCTTAGGCACATATCACAAATTCATCTCCCAACCTTTCTACCCTGGATCGAGCTATCTCATTTTCTCTATTTTGATGTTTTTCTGTTTGTTTTTTTTTTTTCTTCTTTAAAAACCATCTACAGCTGTACTCTTTCTGAGCCACCATCCTCTGAGTTCCATTAGCCCTCATAAACCATGGATCTGTTTCTATTCAGAAACTGACAATTACGTTATTATTATTCCACCCTCCTTGCTCTTCCTCTGAGCCCATGTGGTACAGTGGTTAAGAGCAATGGCTGCTAACCAAAAGGTTGGTAGTTTGAATCCACCAGCTGCTTCTTGGAAACCCTATCGGGCAGTTCTGCTCTGCCCTATAGAGTAGCTATGAATCGGAATCGACTCCATGCAACGGGTTTGGTTGGTTTGGTTGTTCTTCTTCATAGGTTTAACCCTGTAAGATGACAGTTTTCTTGCTACACCATACAGCCTTGCCCCTTCACAGAAATTCTCTGGAGGAAAAAAAAGCACACTGTTTGGCCATACCCTGTAACCACAAGGATTTCAGCCAAATACGGAACCATGAATCTAATGAAAGAATCGACTAGTTCCATGATCACCATTGGGATATGTAAAAGAGGAAGTAAAAAAATGAAAAACTGATACGCAAGGGAATTTAGAAATAGAAATATAATTTGGAAAAGCACCTCAAATTATTAACCTTGCTGACACACGTTAATATTGTTAACTATAACAGTGCTAATAAAATATTAAAATGAATCTCAGCTGGAAAAAAAATTTTTTCGTAATTATCTTCATTTGCTAAACTTTGAAAGGCCCAGAAATGGGGAAGAGTCATATGAGTCAGACCTAGTGTGTATCAAGCTAATCAGAATAGCACTTGTGTTCATGGATGACAGAAGACTGTAAGAAATAGAGTAATTTTCACCAATTTGTACTCTCATGGAGGATATACTCTGCCAGCTCCCTCAAGCCTTTTTTAAAAATTTGGTTTTTCTACTTATTTTGTTCATCATTTCATCTTTAGGAAGAGTTTTGCTTAAGATACACTAAAGAAAGCCTTAAAGAAATGTGTTGAATGGCTGAACAATTTGTATTTAGTCGTTCAATTATATATAATGATCTTAAAGACAGAAAATTTTTTTAGCATTTTAAATATTCCCTTCTTTATTCTGATCTCGGACTACCTGTAAACCATTTTTTACTTCACAACCTAAACTTCACACTGTGCTACCCATGAATATTGATAGCATTTTATTATATGTATAATTTAATATTAACTCTTATCAGAAGTGGGTTTTTATGTGAAGTAGGAACCAAAATTGTTTGATAATACTGAGGTAACTTTAGAAAGAGAAGACTAGTGAAATGAAAAAAAAGCCCATTACCATCTTGTCGATTCTGACTCATAGCAACGCTATAGGACGGAATAGAACTGCCCCATAAGGTTTCCAAGGAGTGCCTGATGGATTTGATGAAGGAAGACTTGGGGCCAGCCACCTGACTCAGCCGACTTCCCACAGCTCTGGGTGTGGGTGCTTTTCCATCACATAGTGCAGTGTGATGCATCTTTCAGTTACCTTTGCGGTTTTTCAGAAGCTGTACCAAAACCGCTTCATGTATTTTTCTCCCTTTTAGTACCTTTCCTTCTAGTAGAGTGATTCGGTGTTCAAACGGAACACACACGTGCACACAGAACACACATATACACACAATACTAAAGATCTCTTACAAATAATCAAGTAAGCTAATAACAAATGTTCAAAGATCACAAACAGGCAGTTCACAAAAGGAGCCATAAAAATTGCCAATAAGTAGCCAAAAAGATGTTCAGCTAGTAGAAATGCATAAATGAGAGGCAGTATAGCATAGTAATTACAGGAATTCTGGAGTCCAGCCCTGGCTTTGCCATTACTAACTGAGTGACCTTTGATGAGTTACATAACTTCTCTATATTGCAGTTTTGTATAAAATGGGAATAATAATAACAGGACTTAACCCCCCAAAAGAAGCCCTAGTGGCACAGATGTTAAGTGCTCGACTGCTAGCCAGCGGGTCCATGGCTCGAACCCAGCAGCTGCTCCTCAGGAGAAGGATGTGGCAGTCTGCTTGCATAAAGATTACAGCCCTGGAGATCCTGTGGGGGCAGTTCTGCTCTGTCCTGTAAGGTCGCTAAGAGTTGGAATTGACTCAATGGCTACGGGTTAACCTCTCAAAATTGTTTCAAGAATGAACAAGGTTGATATTTGTAAAGCACTTAGGAGAGTACCTGAAATGTTAGCTGTTATGATGATGATGACGATGACGAAGGCAATGATGACAGTGACTAGGATGACAATGATGACCACAGCGACACAATGCCAGATAGTTCTCCAGAGAGGTGGTACGTTTACATTTCACTACCTGTACAAGTAAATGAGACTTGTTTTTCCTCATATTGTTCAGATATTAGTAGACTTCAAAATGTTTGTTAAATCAATGGGTAAAAAGGTTACCTGAAAAAAAGAAAATAAAAAAAAATTATTTTTAAGGTATCTGAGGTTGTTTTAATTTTCGTTTTTCTCCTTGCTGGTGAGATTGAGCATCTTTTCATAAGTTATTAGATACTAGAGTCTCTTGTGAAGTGTTCACATCCTTATCCTGTTCTTCTGTCAGTCTTTTGTTTTTTTCTTATTGATTTCTCATTCATTCAGCAAATATTTATTGAGGACTTTTTATATGTCAGACACTGCTTTAGGCAGTGGAAATACAATAGAAAGCCCTGTCTTTTAGATCTTATGTTCTGATAAGAGGGAAAGCAACAAATACTATGATCATAATAGCTAACATTTGCTGAGTGATTTCTGTGTACCAAGTACTACACTGAATTCTTATCCTCACGTTTTTCTAATATTCTTAAAGAAAAACTTCATCCTTTTTCCAGATAGGGAAACTGAAGCACAGAGAGGTTAAGTGATGTACTCAGTCCGAATTCAAACCCAGGTAGTCAGACTCCAGCTAAAGCCTGTAATCCTGGCCAGGGTATTATGTTGCCTCTTTATACCATACTGGAGATAAAATGTGAAAGGGAAAAGAGCTTTTTATGTTTTCTGGCTACTAGTATTTCATTATGTGTGTTATAAATAAACCACTTGCAATGAAGTCAATTTCGACTTAAGGTGACCCCATGTGCATCAGAGTGGAACTGTGCTCCATGGGGTTGTCAATGGCTGATACTTTGGTGGTAGATCCCAGGCCTTTCTTTGAAGGTGTCTCTAGATGGACTTGAACTGCCAACTTTTTGGTTAGCTACCAGGTGCATTAACTGTTCGCACCACCTTGTGGCTCCTGGGTTACAAATATCTTATGCCTTTTTTTATTTAAAGATTTTGTTTATAAACACTCTGCCATAAAATATTTAATTTTGATGTAGTCAAAGTTATCACATTTTATCTTATGGCTTACACTTTTGGATCCTTATTTAAGAGATTCATCCCTAACTGACATTATGAAGTTGTTGTTTTATTCTTTGTTGTTCATTCAGCAGATATTTACTTGGCATCTACTGTATGCCAGACACTACTAGGCACCGCGCACATGTGAATTAAAGAGACAAGAATCACTGTTCTCAGTGTTAAGGTTTCATTTTCCAAGTTGGGGTCTTGAATGCATCTGGAATTTGTTTTTGTGTGTAATGGGAGGTAGCAAACTAACTCATTTTTCTTCCTATAAGAAAGAGTTTTTCTGATAACAATTTATTAAGAAGTTCATTCTTTCAGCACTGATTTATGATGACATCTTTAACATATATCAAGTTCCTGTATATCATGGGTTGTTAGTGGTCTATTTATCGATCTCGCCTGTTCCTGAGCTTCACGTATATTTCAATAATGCTTTAGTTACAAAGATATTGTGGTTATTATAGACAGCTTAGAAAATTCATACAAATACAAAGAAGATTAAAATCACTTATAACCCCACCATTTTCTCTGCAAGAATTTGGAAATCAAAGAGAAAATATTTGTAATATAATTATATTATCAAACTACTAAGGTGTTTTGATCTCACTGTGGGGGAAAGCTAAGTGATCTCGCTGGTGGTACCCTGTAAAATCTAAATTTTTTTTTTACCTTTGGAATTCACATACCATATGTTGAGTGCCTTCGATGTTTCTCTTAATTAATGTGTTAGTTAAGACTAAGTTGCTACTACAGCCAGACCCTAACTTGTAATGATTCAACAGGATGGAAGTGTCCTTCCTATTCATGTAACAGCCCAGAGCAGGTGTTCAGGCTAGGGGACTCTTCTTCATTCGTCAGTCAGACCAAAGGCCTCTCCATCTTGTGGCTCTCCCATCTCCTGTGTCTCATCCTCAGTCTGCATCCAGTCTGCACCACCAGCAGCGTATGAGCATTTCAGTTCCTCCACATTCTCACCAACACTTGTAATTATCTGTCTTTTTGATGATCGCTATCCTGGTGAGTGTGAAGTGGTATAATTGTCAGTTATTATTCCCAAATTCCAGTCTTCTTAAGACTTCTGGATATGGAAAAGTAGCTCTTCCTCATTCAAGGGTTGGGGAGTTCTGCCTCTTGCCACTATATGCTATCAGATAGGTCTGGGAGTGAGATCATGGAGAAGCACACACAAGAGGATGTGTGGCCAGCCTGGAAGTACCATAGATTGCTTCCACTCACATTACGTTGTCTAGAACTCAGGCCCCACTCACTGCAAGGAAGCTGGGAAATGTAGTCTACCTCTGAGTCTGAAGAAAGGGAGAGTGGATGTTTGTGGTTACCTAGCAGCCTCTGCCTCCGTTGTTTTTCCCAGAAAAAAAAACTGGATATTCTGTTAAATCCTGTCTGTAAATTCCGTGAGAACTTCTTGCAAGAGATTTTCTGAATGTGCTCATTAAATATTTAATATTTCCATGGCTGAGAAGGGGTTCTTTGATTTATACCTGGTACTTGCCAAAGATTCTCTCTAGTCACAGACTGAAGTATCCGTACTTTCTGAGGCAGTCAAATTGAGAACTTTTTGAATCTTCACAAGACAAAATTGTGAATCTTTCTTATGAAAGCTTAGGGAAGAGGGACACAGAACTTCCGTTCTTAAAGATCCAAGGGATCTTTTTAAAAGGGCTACATGATTTCCTTGGCTAAATTTTTATGAGTCAGTGATCAGCTTCAGGCATTGAGTGCCCGAATCAGTTTTTCTCCATTGGTTTTTCAAGAAGAGTCTCGAGCATGGGTTTCCTTTATTACCCTGAAGCCTTATCTGACATCTCTCCAACCCAGGTGATGAGACATCTCTTTCTGTCACACAGGTCTTCCTCCAGAGCACCTGGGTTCCGTCAGGAGGCAGACCATTAGCTAGGCAGCAGTAGCCGACGCCTGGTATACTCAGGTCTTAACACCATCTTATTCTCCCCGCCGCCCCAGGGATTTCACCTGTTGGATGTTTAACAGCTTTAGTGAGATGGAGTTCACACACCATACAGTGTACTTATTTAAAATGTACAATTCAGAGGCTTTTTAGTAAGTTCACGGAGTTGTACAATAATCACCACAACCAATTTTAGAATATTATCACCCCCCAAAAAAACCCATATTCCTTTGTTGTCACTCCCCCAGGCCTCCTATCCTCACACTCCCTAACAACCACTAATCATTTTCTTCTGTCTTTATAGATCTTCCTATTCTGGACTTTTTATATAATGGAGTCACACAATACATGTTTTTTTGTGATTGGCTTCTTTCACTGAACATAATGTTTTCAAGGTTCTTCCATGTAGTCAGTACTCCATTACTTTTTATTGCTGCATGACATTCCATTGTAGGTATAAGCCACGTTTTATTTATCCACTCATCAGTTGATGGACTGATGATGTGTGGCCAGCCTGGAAGTGGCGTGTATCACTTCCGTTTGTATTCCGATGTCTAGAACTCAGGCCCCACCTCACAGCCTTAGTTGGGTTGTTTCTACTTTTTGGTTATTATAAATAGCTGCTGTAAACATTCATGTACAAGTTTTTGGGTGGACATACATTTTCATTTCTCTTGAGTATATACCTAGGAGTGGAATTGCTGGGACATATGGTGACTTTATGTTTAGCCTTTTGAGGAATTGTCAGACTGTTTTCTAAAACAGCTGTGCCATTTTACATTCCCACAGCATATGAGGGTTCCAGTTTCTCCATGGCCTCACCAACACTTGTTATTATTTATCGTTTTTATTATAGCCATCCCAGTGGTTATGAAGTAGTGCAGTTGTCAGTTCTTATTCCCAAATTCCAGTCTCCTTAAGGCTTCTGGGAAATGAAACAGTAGCTCTTCGTCATTCAGGAGTTGGGGAGCTCTGCCTCTAACTACTATATAAATGTTGTTGTGTCCAAGCGAGTTGGATTATGTAAATATTATACCTGTAACAATGCCTGGTTAAAAATGTATCTCACTGTGTATTTGTTGGATGAGAAAAGGAGTATTCAGTAAGTAGGCATGTCAGTCTCCCTTATTACATTTGCTTGTTTTTGCACAGTACAATTTGAACTCTATAATAACATAGGGGCTCCATTATATTTATAATGTATTTTTGAAAAGTAGGGGCACATTACTTTGTGTTGTACACATTTTAATCCACATGGGTTAGAAAGCAGTTTTTTTTTTTTAAGCCATAAAAATAAAAGGGTAATTTTGTAATAGGGAAGGCCTTTCTAGATAAGATTTAAAAGCCAAAATGCTGCAAAGGAAAATTTTCAAATATTAGACTACATAGAAGTTTTAAACTTCTGTCCAGGAAAAGATACCATCAATAAAATGAAAACTAAACAAAATAAACGGGGTAAAGCGTTTCAGCATAAATAATAGATCACAAACTAGGCAGCGGTTTGGTGGTGTGGTTAAGAGCGTGGGCTCTGGATGTCCCATTTCAGATCCCAGCCCCACTGTTGGCTAACTCGGTGACCCAGGGCTTCAGTTTTTTCAGTGTGAAATACAAGGATAAAGTACATCCATCTCCTAGGGCTGTTGCAAGGACTAAATGAGATCAAGTATGCAAAGTAAATACTTAATAATAGCTGCTATCCATACTTTTATAAGACATGACCTGCTGCTGTTGAGTCCGTTCTGACTCATAGCGACCCCATAGGACAGAGTAGAACTGCCCCATAGGGTTTCCAAGGAGCGGCTGGTAGATTCGAATTGTCAGCTTCTTGGATAGCAGCTAAGCCCTTAACCATTTAGCCACTAGGGCTCCAAGAGTACCTACAAATCAATTTTTTTTAAATGGCTTTTAGAAAAAGGGTATGAATGAGCAATTCACAGAAAAAAATATAAGTGTCCAATAAGCATATGAAAAGATGTGTAGCCTCACTCCTGATTAAAGAAATGAAATCTACAGTGAAATTTTATTTATTTACAATGAGATTTATTTTCTACCTACCAGACTGCCAAGGATGAAAAAGAATATTTCAGTGCTGGCAAAAAAACGTAGGGAAACTGGCGCTCTGATTTACTGGTGGTGGGAGTGGAAATGTATCTAGGAAAGCAATCTGCATGATTTACTGAAACTAAAAATGCACATGCCTTCTGATCTAGTTTTCACCTTTGGACATACTTTGGGCGTAGCATGAATGCACAAAGATGTAGGTACTAGAATGTATCTTCTCTTTTTTTATTGTGCTTTAGGTGGAAGTTTACAGAGCAAATTAGATTCCCTTTCTGTAGTTTCAACATAGTGTTTCACAGCCCTTGACTTCATTCCTTGCAATGTGTCAGCACTCCCCATTTGGGCCTTGGGTTCTCCATTTCCTTTTTGTCCTGATTTTCTACCCCTTTCTGATTTCTCTTCTTTGCTTTTGCAAATACTGCCCTTTGGATCTCGTATAATTGGTTGTTATAAGGCGGATGTTCCTTGAGGGTGTTAGTGTTTATTTTATGGGCCTGTCTGTTGTTTGGCTGGAAGGTAGTCCCTGGGAATGGCTTCAGTTCCAGGTTAGAAAGGTGTCTTAGGACCATAGTCTTGGGGGTTCCTCCAGTCTCTGTCAGACCAGTAAGTCTGGTCATTTTGGTGAATTTGATTTTTTGTTCTACGTTTTTCTCCCTCTCTGTCTGGGACCCTCTGTTGTGATGCCCAGTCAGAGCAGTCAGAAATGGTATTGGGCATCACTTAGTTCTTCTAGTCTTGGAATCATATAGGCTGTGGTTCATGTGATCCGTTAGTCCTTTGGACTAATTGCTCCCTCGAGTCTGGAAGACAGACCAATAGTTGTATCCTAGATGACTGCTGGTAAGCTTTTAAGACCCCAGATGCTACTCACCAAAGTTGGATGTAGAACATTGTCGTTATGAACAATGTTGGGCCAGCAGATATAGATGTCCCTGAGCCTGTGGTCCTTTGCCTTTGAGCCCAGGAACTTTATCCTGTGAGGTGTTTGGTTATGTTTAAGAGGTTTCCCTGAGCATGCCCCTTGTGTGCTCTCTTAGCTATGTTAACGTATGAGGAGCACCTACAGTCAGGTATGTAGAAATATCCACCACCAAACCTGTATCCGCCAGTGAGTGTTCTCCCTTATGCACACGTCTTGGCGTATCTATCTACCTGTGTATCCATTTGCAAATTATTGTTTGTTAATACTGTTGATTCAGGATTGTCTATGCTATAGTAGTTACCCTGGCAGCGAAGTGGTGAAGAGCTACAGCTGCTGATGAAAAGGTCAGCAGTTCAAATCCACCAAGTGCTCCTTGAAAACCCTATGGGGCAGTCCTACCCTATCCTATAGGGTCGCTATGTGTTGGAATTGACTCGACGGTAATGGGTTTTTTTGTTTGTTTGTTATAGTAGTTACCGTAGTTGCCCTTTATTCTTGTGTTCCTCTCAGTGTCCTCTCTTGCCTTGGTCAAGGTGCACTGACTTCTCCCATATTGTGTATTGCCTTTCCCTTCACCAGTATTAACACGTGTCTGCTACCTATTTGGTAAATTTCCCTCCCTCTCCCTCTCATCCCTAGTAGCCATCAAGGAATTTTTTTTTTCTGTGTGTAAACCTTTCGTTGTTACTTTATAATAGTGGTCTCATACAGTATTTGTCCTTTTGTGATTGACTTATTTCACTCAGAATAATGCCCTCCAAATTCATCTGTGTTGTGAGATGTTTTTAGGGATTTATCATTGTTCTTTATTGTTATGTACCCTTCCATTGTGTGTATGTACCACAGTTTGTTAATCTGTTCGTCTGTCGGTGGGCTCTTGGGTTGTCTCCATCTTTTTGCAATTGTGAATAATGCTTCAATGAACATGGGTATGCATATGTCTATTTGTATGATGGCTCTTATTTCTTTAAGGTATATACCTGGGAGTGGGATTGCTGGATCATATGACATTTCTAACTTTTTAAGGAGGCACCATATCATTTTCCATACTGATTGTACCATTGTACCACCAGCGATGTATAAGAGTTCCAGTCTCCCCACAACCTCACCAGCATTTGTTTGTTTTTTGTTGTTTTGATTACTGCCAGTAATGTCAGGGTGAGATGGTATCTCATTGTAGTTTTGATTTGCATCTCCCTAATTGCTAATGATCACGAGCATTTCTTCATATGTTTGTTAGTAGCCTGAATAGTCTTCTTTGGTGAAATGTCTTTTCATATCCTTTGCCCATTTTTTAATTGGATTGTTCATCTTTTTTTTTTTTTTTTAAGATGTTGAAATTTTATATGAATTTTAGAGATTAGATCCTTGTTGGATATGTCATAGCCAATTTTTTTTTCCCAGTCTGTAGGTTCTGTTTTCACTCTTGGAGAAGTCTTTTGTTGAGCATAAATGTTTAATTTTTAGGAGGTCCCGTTTATCTAGTTTGTCTTATGCTATGTGTGCTTTTTTGGCTATGTTTGGTATTCTATTTAAGCCATATATTGGGGTGCCTAGCATTGTCCCTATTTTTTCCTTCATGATCTTTATAGATTGAAGTTTTATACTTAGGTCATTGATCCATTTTGAGTTAGTTTTTGTGTATGGGTCCCGTTTCATTTTTTTACAAACAGATGTCCAGTTTTGCCAGCACCATTTGTTGAGGAGACTGTCTCTTTCCTATTTAAGAGACTTTGGTCTTTTGTTGAAAATCAGCTGTCCATGCGTGGGTGGATTTATACTTGGGTTCTTGATTCAGTTCCATCAGTCTATATGTCTGTCATTGTACCAGTACCAGCATGTTTTGACTATTGTGGCTCTATAGTAGGTTCTGAGGTCAAGTAGTATGAGGCCTCTTACTTTGTTCTTCTTTAGTAATGTTTTACTTATTCCAGGCCTCCTTCCCTTCTATATAGAGTTAGTGATTAGTTTTTCCATGTCGTTGAAGAATGCTGTTGAGGTTTGGATTGAGATTGCGTTTTATCTATATATCAATTTGGGTAATATCGACATTTTCACCGTGTTAAGTCTTCCTATCCAAAAGCATCGTATGTTTTTCCATTTATGTAGGTCTCTTGGTTTCTTGCAGTAGTGCTTTGTATAAGTCTTTTAGGTCCCTAGTTAGATTTATTTCTAAGTATTTCGTCTTTGGGGGGGGCTATTGTAAATGGTATTGTTTTCTTGGTTTCCTTTTAAAAGTTCTCTTTGTTGATGTAAAGCAATCTAACTGATTTTTGTATGTTGGTCTTGTATCCTGCCATTTTGCTGAATTCTCCTATTAGTTCTAGTAGCTTTCTTGTGGAATCTTTGGGTTTTCTGTGTATAGGATATAATCTGTGAATACAGATAGTTTTACTTCTTCTTTACCAATTTGGATGCCGTTTGTTTCCTTTTCTTACCTTACTGCTGTCACTAGGACTTCAATACAATGTTGAATAAGAATGGTGATATAAGGCATTTTTCTGTGGTTCCTGCTCTCAAAGGGAATGCTTTTAGACTCTCTGTTGAGGATTATGTTGGCTGTTGGTTTTGTATAAATTCCCTTTATTGTGTTGAGGAAGTTACCTTCTATTCCTATTTTACTGAGAGTTTTATCAGGAATGTGTGTTGAACTTTATCAAGTGTCTTTTCTGTGATTGAGATGATCATGTGATTCTTTTCCTTTGCTTTATTTATGTGGTGGGTTGTGTTGATTGACTTTCTAATGTTGAACTATCCCTGCATGTCTGGTATGAATCCCACTTGTAAAGTATTATTTTTTTGATATGCTGTTGAATTCTGTTGGCTAAGATTTTATGAGAATTTTTACATCTATATTCATGAGGAATATTGGTCTGTAGTTTTCTTCTTTAGTGATGTGTTTGCCTGGCTTTGGTATCAGGGTTATGCTGACTTCATAGAATAAATTTAGGAGTATTCCTTCCTTTTCTATATTCTGGAATAGTATGAATAGAATTGGTGTTAACTCTTCTGTAAATGTTTGGTAGAATGCTCCAGTGAAGCTATCTGGGCCAGGACTTTTTGTTGGTGATGGGAGTTTTATTAATGACCTCTTCAGTTCCTTCTGTTGTAATGAATCTGTTCAGATTTTCTAGCTCAGTTTGTGTTAGTGTAGGTAGGTGGTATGTCCATTTCCTCTGCGTTTTAAAATTTGTTGAAGCAAGTTTTTCATAGTGTTCTGTAAGGATCCTTTTTTATTTCAGATGGTGCTGTTATAATGTTACCCATCTCATTTCTGGTTTGGATTATTTGTATCTTCTCCTGTTTTTTTTCTTTTTTTGTCACTTTGACCAGTGTTTTGTCAATTTTATTCATCTGTTCAAAGAACCAGCTTTTAGTCTTGTTGATTCTTTCTATTGTTTCTTCTGTTCTGTTTCATTTCCTTCTTTTTGGGGGGGGGTGCTTATTTCTGGACTGTCCATTCTGTTCCATGGGTCTATTTATCTTTTTTTTTTTTTTAATTGTGCTTTAGGTGAAAGTTGACAGCTCAGGTTAATGTTTCAGCACACTCCCCCTTTCCATGCCAGGTTCCCTGTGTCCATTTGTCCAATTCCTGTCCCTTTTTCCCTTCTCGTCCTGCTTTTGGACAGGGGCTGCCTATTCGGTCTCTTATATCTGATTGAAATAAGAAGCATGTTCCTCACGTGAGTTATTTTTTGTTTTATAGCTCTGTCTAATCTTTGAGGAGTGAGCTTTGGGAGTGGTTTCAGTTCTGTGTTAACAGAGTGCCCGGGGGCCATAGTTTTGGGGGTTCCTCTAGTCTCTGTCAGACTATTAAGTCTGGTCTTATTATGTGAATTTGAATTCTATTCTACATTTTTCTCCTACTCTGTCCAGGACTCTCTGTTGTGTTCCCTGTCAGGATAGTCACTGGTGGTAGCCAGGCACTATCTAGTTCTCCAGGTCTCAGGTTTCTTCTTTTACATTTTGTTGAGTGGATTTGTTAACTTTCTTTGTGGTTACCCTGAAATTTACTTTTATCATCCTAAGTTTAAAGCAGTCGTTTATTTCTTTATATTGCTTTGACTTCCTCTCCATAGGGAAGTTGTAAACCTGTACCCTTTATTCCACCTTGATGTTTTAAAGTGATCGTCACTTACAGATTGACGTCTCTGGTTCCCTGTTTTCTGTCTTCTAGCTTTATTTTATTTTTGAGAGTTCTTTATCTGGGTTGATATCTGGCTGATGTTGTCATGTGTTTTAATATCAAGTTGTTGTCTGGGGTTGTTAGTTTTCGGTCTGAAGGACACCCTGTAACATTTCTTATTAAGTTCATCTGGTTTTTACCAATTCCCTTAACTTCTGTTTATCTGGAAATGTCCTAATTTCATCATCATATTTGAGGGATATTTTTGCAGGATATAAAATTCTTGGCAGTTTTTCTCATAAAGTTTTATACATGTCATCCCATTGCCTTTGTGCCTGCATGGTTTCTGTCAAGTAATCAGAGTTTAGTCTTACTGATGCCCCTTTGTAGGTGATCTTTCGTTTTTCCCAAGCTGCTTTCAGGATTCTTTCTTTGTCTTTGGTTTTGGAAAGTCTGATAATGATATATCTCAGTGTTCTTTTGGGATCTATCCTGTATGGGGTTCGTTGTGCTTCTTGAATGGTTATCTTCTCGTCTTCCATGATATTAAGGAATTTTTTAAAGCAAATCTTCAACAATGCTTTCTGCTTTTTATTGTCTCCTCTTCTGGGATTCCAATCACAGATAAATTATACCTAACTCTTAAGCCTTCTTCATTTTTCTTCTTTTTTTGATCCTCGAACGGATTAATGTTAAAGAATTTGTCTTCTATTGTGCTGATCCTGTCTTCCATTGTTTCAATTCTACTCCTTTGACTTTCCATTGAGTTGTTAATTTCTGAAATTTTATTGTTAAGCTTCTGGATTTCTAATTGCTGTTTTTGTATGGTTTCCAATGATCTATTTTGTCATTTGTTCTTGTATTGTTTTCCTGAACTCCTATAGCATTTTGTCCGTGCTTTCCATGGTTTTTGTCTGTGTTTTCCGTAGTTTTGTCTGTGTTTTCCTTGATTCCTCTGAAGACTTTATACATAAGTCTTTTTAATTCCACATCAGGAAGCTCTATTACATTCTCTTCCTCAGGGAGATTTTCTGGTTCTTTATTTTGATCATTTGCTGGGGCCGTCTTGCCCTGCTTCTTTAGGTGGTTTGCTGTTATCTGTTGTCTTCAGAACATTAAGAGGTTACTGTTTTTATTTTTTAGTTGTATAAATGTTTCCTGGGTCCTGTTTCTTTTTTGTTTTGTTTTGATGATCCCTGGCAAGCGTGGCTGGTATGGTGGCCTGGTCACTGGACTGGCCATGCTGGAGTACTCCCTACCTGCCACCAGGCGAGTGAGGCAGTGGGTAGGAGTTAGAGCTCGGGTCTTCCAGGGTGGCTGAGGGTAGGTTGGTCAGGCTTTGGTCTGTGTCTTCGGTTCAGTGGTGCAGTTGTGGGGAGTAGTGCTTTCCTTGCAGGCAGAGCAGCCAGTGTACCAGGCGAGTGGAGGTAGGGTTATCACCTCTCACTGGTTGAAGGGGGAGTGGACAGTAGAGCGGGGCTGTGGGCAAAAGTGCACAGAGTCTAACTACCTCAGCCTACTCCTGGTTTGGGGGAGGGAGGAAGGAATAGCAGGTGGGTGTGCACTCAGTTGCTCTGCATCCACCTATCAGTGGGTGGGGTGAGTGAGGAAGATACAGCAGGTGAATGAGTGCACATTTACTCCATGTCCACCTTGTGGTGAGCGGGGGAGGGAGGAAATGCCTCATGAGGGATACATGTGAAGTTGCAGCTCCTCCACCCCCCTCTGGGCAGGTGAAGAGAGGGAATTGTGCCAGGTGGATGCGTACACAGTGATGCTGCCTCTGCCTCTGTCTTGTGCAGGGCTGAGGGAAGGAAGAAGAGGTGTCGGGTACACACGCAGCCACATCTCCTCCACTCCTTGCTGGTTGGGGGAAAGAAGGAAGGAGTGGCAGGTGGGCTCTTTCACTGTCTTGCTGCTGGTGCCCCCACTGGGCCCTTGGGGGGCTTGTAGGTGGCAGGTAGTGCACACACTGGAGCACACCTGGTATGACTCGTCAAATGGGCAAGGGGGGTAGTGAGCGGGGTTGTAGGGGGTAGGGGAAAGAAGAGAGGCTCATGTTATGGTCCCCTGGTCAGGCGAGGCGGTTGGGGTATGGGATCCACTACCACCTGTAATCAGGAGGATGGGGTGAGGGAGAGTGTATCTCCCTGGATGGATACATGGTTGCCGGGGGGCTTCGCATTCACTACAGCTAGCAAGTGGGACCTGTCCCCTCTCGAGTGTCAGGGAGGGGGGAACTCCCAGGGAGTTGGGTAGGAGAATTCTGCGGGTCTACTGCCCTCATGCGTGACACTCACCCCCAAGGCCAGGGACCACTGTTCCTGAGTATCTCCAGCTCTGGATCCTGGCTGCCTCCCTGCCTCTGCTTCTCTCCATGTGTGTCTATAGAGTTTCCCTGTCCCTTTTGGGAAAGTCGTGAAGTTGCCTTGCTGTTTGCTTCACCTGGAGTCACTGCTGGTTTTGTCCTAATATGGCCACAGCAGGCCAGGATGACTGGCTGAGCTTCTCCATTCCACGTTACTCCTCATTCTCTGCGTTCACTTACTTTTACCTTCTAGTTCAGTTCAGTTCTTAGACCTTTTTTTTTTTACTATTGTTTGACCAAGCAACTAAGCACCAGAGCCTAGCCAAGTTGACACGTAAAATTAACCACCACAAGGCCAGTTAGATCTCTGTCAGAAGCAGTTACGAGTCTACTTCTCAGAGATAGCTGTTGTTAATGTGCATATGCACATATATACAAATATACACACATGAACTTATATAAGTATACATACACGTATATATTCTCCTATATTTAAAATGGGATTATATATTATTGCATATACATTTTCCAGTATTTTTTCACTCAGTTGGATCGGGAACATTTTCCCAGGTCTGTGAATGTACTGCTATAAAACCATTTTAATGGCCATATTGTATTGGATATGGGCATTTTTTTTTCTTTTTTATTGAACTTAAGATGAAGATTTACAGAACAAAATAGTTCCTCATCAAACAATTAGTACACACATTGTTGTACGACATTGGTTAATGACCCCACGACATGTCAACACTCCCTTCTCAACCCTGGATTCCCTATTACTACCAGCTTTCCTGTTCTTCCTGCCTTCCAGTCCCTGCCCCAGGGCTGGTGTGCACCTTTAGTCTTGTTTTGTTCCATGGGCCTGTTCAGTCTTTGGCTGAAAGGTAACCTCAGGAGTAGACTCATTACTGAGCTGAAAGGGTGTCCAGGGGCCATACTCTCAGGATTTCCTTTCTTCTGAAGCATCTCTGAGTAAACGTAAACCTCCAGCCTTTGGGTTAGCAGGCTAGTGTGTTAACCGTTTGTACCACCTAGGGACTCCAGTTTTAATAAAGGAATGGCTAAACAATATATGATGTATTTACACAGTGAAATGCTATCAGAAAAAAGTCGATTCTGGCTCATAGTGACATTATAGGACAGAGTAGAACTGCCCCATAGGGTTTCCAAGGAGCTCCTGGTGGATTCAAACTGCCGACCTTTTGGTTAGCAGCTGTAGCACTTAACCACTACACCACCAGTGTTTTAAGCCACCAGTTAGAGTGCTATACAACTGCTAAAAAGAAATCAGCCCAGCATATCCTGACATGAAAATATACTCAAGGTACATTAAGTAGAGGGAAGAAAAGCAAGTTGATAAATAGTATGTTGAAGATTCCATTTTTATTTAAAAATCACTCAGAGTAAAAACAAGGAAATGCTTTAAAAAATCAGTTTGAGAAGAATCTATACCAGAAAAACTGTCGGTAGCTTTTGAAGGACAGTATTATAAAAGATGTTAATATATATTGTTGATATTTATATCTTGTATGATGAACATGTGTTTTATAATTAGGAAAAAATTAGGAAGAGAAAATTGGTGGGGACACAGATCTGACTGACTTAGAATAATCTAATGGGATTGGTTATAGTAGTTTGGCCTACCTCAGGCAATAATAATCTCTGACTCTGAATTTTAATTTACTTCCTGAGAATTTTTGTGGGAGAGTAAGCCCAAGTAAATGAAAAATTTAAATCTCCTTATGGTGTTTTTTTGGTGTGTCTTTTTGCTTTCTCAGAGTATAACAGTCGTAAGATGACAAGGATTCCGAACTGAAATGTTCTAACAGTTAATATTATTTTTACGTAGAGTTTTTTGTTAGTCCTGCTAGTAAAAAATCTTTATCAGAAAAATATCTCCCTCTCAAGAGGGGCAGTTTCTTTAGTTCTGTTGCAGCAAGATTGATGGTTTGTTATACCCAAGAGACGTTTTACAGTGGAGTTTTTTACAAGATATAAAGCCTCCCTTACGAGACTGACTGAAACGTAGATTAGTGAGGTAGTGATATCCTAACTGTGAAAGTCGTTTGACTTCAGTTATAAAATATGGTTTATATTACAGGCTTCCTGCATAAATGACATCTAAGCATCCTGCAGTGTGACTGAACGTGGACTAACATTCTCTTCCATTGTCTGTCTGTCAATTTCTTCATCCGACCAAGTTTCATCTTCCACTCACATCCTCACATAGTGTTTCCACTCTGTGTAACATGTGTTTTTCTGAATGATTACTTTAAGATATTTTATATAACAGTTACTTGTTGTTCTTGTTTACCCCTTTGAATTTCCTGACAGAAGTCCTGGAGGGGATTTGGGAGCCAAAAAGAAAAAGAAGAAACAAAAGAGAAAAAAGGAGAAGCCAAATTCTGGAGGCACCAAGTCAGATTCTGCATCTGATTCCCAGGAGATTAAAATGCAACAGCCTTCAAAAGTGAGAGCCTTGTCTTTATTTTAACCTCTGTGGTTTCTCATGCATGTGAGAGTGGGTTTATATAGCCTAACACTCGCTGAGTCAGGTGTGTAGTTAGGGTTTCTGTTGTGACTGCGCGTTGAATGGCACTGGTGAAAGGAGGGTATTTACGGCCTTCCTAAAACTGCCTTCGGCACTCGAATAACCAGTAGGTACAAACTGAGCTTTTGTGTGTCTGTGGGTTCCTCCCGTTCTTCTCCTCTTTCTCAGTGAGTTAGTATTTAGACTGTAGCCACAGAAGAAATCTCAATGTAAGCGTGTTAGGTTTTTTTGGTTTTGTTTTTTAAGTTTCACTTAATATTTGATGACTTTTAGTTCAGAAGATATTCACATTTTAATTTCTCTGGGTGTCTGTCTAATTACCTGAATAGCACAACACCATCTGGCAGCAGATTTCAGCCGGAGCAGCCATGGGTAAGTCTTATATTGACTTTGAATCAGGCCAGTCTTCGGTGGCCATTCTTAATTATATTTGCCAAGGGTGGGACATATATCTTCACATTCCTCCTGAAGAAACACACGTTTTAGGCCAAAGTAGCAGTTATCCAGCTGGGTTCTGTGTTGGCAGATTGCCAGCAGGCAGAGGGTTGGTTTGTGTCCCTTGGGCATCTGTAGTACAGACGGCAGCCACCCATTTTTTGGAGCTAATCCCCAGTCATCCTTGTGTGCTGGGAAGCACAAAGCCCTCTTGATGCAGGAAGCTTCAAGGTGAAAAGGGGCAAGATCACAAGTACAACAAGATAGAGATTATTTTGATAATTGACTGTAGGTCGGAGTACGTGGTTTACTGGAAATAGCCCAGGAGGTAGAAACCTTGGGTTTAGTCCTGGCTTTATTACTCACAGGCTGCGTGCCTTTGGATAAGTTACTGACCATCATTAAGCCAGTTTCCTTATTTGTAAAATGAGGATGATACTTTCACCCCAACTCACAGGGTTGTTGTGAGGTTAAAATAAGATAGTTTTTATGAAATGATTTTTTTATATCGTAAAGCACTGTGTAAGGAACCCTAATGGTGCAGTGGTTAAAGCACTCAGCTGCCAACCAAAAGGTCAGCAGTTAGAACCCACCAGGCGCTCTGTGACAGGAAGATGTGGCAGTGGAAACCGTATGGGGCAGCTCTATTCTGTCCTGTAGGGTCACTGTGAGTCAGAATTGACTCGATGTTCATGGGTTTAAAGCGCTGTGTATATTGCAGTTATTGCCATCATGCAAGTTTTGTGGGGTTTAAAATCTTTTGTATAAAGCTTATATTGCATCCCCTGAGATGAGTCTTGCAGGTGCTTATTCCTACTACATCTGCAGTCTCTGAGAAATGAAATGATTTGCCCCAGTTTTTCCCTGACTGACTTTGTGGCTTGAGGAGGAAATGGAGCCTTCCTCCTTAGCTGTTCCACTTGGTTCTCATGTAATGAATATTCTACCAACTAGACGTAATTTGCAAGGTAACTCATAATGAGGACGCTGCTATAAGCTTGCAAAATATTTCTCTCGTTTCTGAACCTTGCTTCATCAGGTAAATGTGGTGTTAGCTCATACGCAGTTCGTGGACATCTCCTTATTGCTTCTGCCATCTCCATCAGCTTCTTCCCATCCTCTGTCCCTCTGATGATTCTGATCCTTACTCCACCTCTGGTCGCTTGTGAGAAACTAGAGCCAACCAGGGCAGGAGGAACTGTTAGCATTAGATGGTAGAGAATTACACATTTTTTTTTTCTAGTTCAAACCAAGTCAAAATTATTTCAATGTGAGCTTTTCTCCACTGCATTTTTAAAAAACCGAGGCTCCTTCTCCTTAAACTGATGTCCACTGTAGATAATACCATGAAGTACAGTAGACTGTGTTTGGAGCATATTCTGGGCTATACTCATGAACCAAAATAAAAATGATATTTGTTTGTGGATTCTTGTATACTTCTTAGTGGTAGATGACTTGACCTTTTTTTCCAAGATGGCGAATTTGGAGAGTGTTGAATAAACAGTATAGTTGCTGTTTAGTGTTCCACAAGGTACAAGTATGGAGGAGAAGGGGGGTGCCTTACTCTTCCATAGGAGTATAATAAAACCAAAACCACTGCCGTCGAGTTGATTCCGACTCATAGTGACCCTACAGGACAGAGTATAATAAAAAAAATAATAGTGCGAGCTAATTCAGGGTCAGTGTACATTCTCACCCTTCCTAACACTAATTCATTTCTCCCCAGGTGGTGCAACTACGGAAGTTGTTTAATGGAACGGATAGGTTTAAGAATTTATGTAGCTTAGTTTTCCTTACCGCTTTGTCTCTATGGATTTGAAAATTGTGCTTACTTAAATCTTCTTAAAGGATGAATTTAAATAGTGAGCATTGAGATATAAATATTTCATGAATAGCCATTTCATGTAGACAGTGTTGGTTGACTTGATGAAGCTTATTATAGGTGGGATATAAGCCACTCTGAGGTCTTCTTCATGGAGCTGGGATATCATTGGCTCCTTTGGAACAGAGATGCTGAGTCACACGTTTTTGAGTTTGATACATTAGTGTTAAAGATCCTTGGGAGATACAAGCAGTTTGCCATTGGCTACTAACCCGAAGATTGGCAGTTTGAACCCACCCAGCGCACTGCGAAAGAAAGGCTTGACAATCTTCTTCCATAAAGATTACAACCAAGAAAACCCTATGGGGCAGTTCCACTCTGTAACACGTGGGTTGCTGTGAGTTGGAATCGACTTTGGCAACAGTTACATTAGTGATAGAGGATTTAACTCAAATATCTCAAAAGAAAAATTGCCATAACAAATTGGGTACAGACACTATGGATACATTTTTGTAAGACTGAGTTTTTTTTTTTTGCCTTTTTAAGATAAATGATACGTGTGCAAGTATTTTATTAGTTGATTATGCTGAGATCTCAGTTGCTATTTAAGTTGTAGATTATATTGTTGGGGTTAAAATAGATATAAATTTCATTTTGCTAGAAATCAAGTATTTTTACGTTGGAAGTTCACGAGAGACTTGAACAAGAGAAATAATTAAAAAATACAATACATTAGGAGAGTCGCAGTAGTATTTTGTTAAATTGGCTTCTGTGATTAAGACATGAGCCTTAGGATTTTGATCTCAATGAAAATATAAGATAAGCAGTCTCATAACATTGTGGTAAGTCTGGGCTGTGGTATTAGACTTATAAGTAGAGACAGCAAGCCTGCTTCCAGCTAGACTTCAGCACTTTGTTTCCTTAAACCATCTTAGTTGCAAGAATTGTAAGGAAACCCAGTGAGTAGAGCAATCACAGCAAGTTCTATATTAAATAAATCCAATTTTGTGCTGTGTCAACTGGGTCAGCTTCCCAAGTTAAGTTGCTGGCTCCAGACCTCAGACTTAAGATTCAAAGTTGAACAAAAGTCCAAGGCTGCTGTTTGTAAGCCATGGAAGATCGAGTGTACCTTTCCTTGGGCTTCATGGTGTATCCAGGAAAACTGAAGGGCTCTGAAGTTTTTTCTAACCACTTCTGAATTAGGGCTAAGAGCAATCTCTGTATGGTATCAAAATTCTAAAAATTGTCTATTATTTTGTGTATTTAAAACACACACAGGTTTTCATTTTAAATCCCATGTCCTGCCTTCTCATTTCAAGTACGGTCTCATTTCCCATGTATCATTACCTTATTTGAGGGATTTTAAAAAAGGGGAGGCTGGGAAATCTTTAGAGATGACAAAAATACGGGCTTTGAGGAAGCAACTTTAGAATGTAAAGGTATTGTCAAGTTTATAGACTGAAAATATATTTTACTGAAAAAGGAGGCTGTGTTGCAGCACTTGGGTTGGGGAGAGCAGGCTGTGGTTGCCAAGGATCAGATTTGTAGAGGAGACAGCTTGTCCTTCCTGGAAGGTCTCTCTCTCTCTCGAGGAGCGTCAGCTTTAGGAGAAGGGCAGGGCCAAGTCCGGAAGAGGAGGAGTCATTGACGTTTCCTTCCTTGATGATCACTTCCTTCCCAGCTCAGCCCTAAATTCAGATTTCATTTTGTTTCTTCTTCTTTTTTTTTTTAATGAACTAAAATTTCCCTTTTCTGCCTAGTTTCTATTCTGGAAGTTATTTGCCTTGTCGCCCCGTTGCTATTCCCAAGCATTAACCCTAACAGTGAAACCCCCATAGTGGCTGAGACTGGCTGCCCTGGGATAGTAATGCACGTGTTGCATGTCCCTCCTTTTCCTGCCCCTCCTGGACGAGTCCCGGTGAAGAGCGTTTGCAGATGGCTAGGAAACTGCAGCGACGGGTGGAGTGATTGACTTGAGTTTCCCCAAACTGCCACAGAGCCCCATTAAACTATAGAACCGTTGTTATCTTTAACGTCATACATTTGCTTATACTTGGATCTGGTAACATAGTTGAGCCCAGTACCTTGACCAGGCTTAGATGAGAATGACTAGTTTCCAGGTGTCATAGTCTCCAAGGCAGAGACGTGTGTGCCCTAGGTGTGAAGGCAGTGGCAGTGTCCTCATATTCTGTGTCTGTATGTCTTTGCTATTATAGAATCCCACCATTCCAATGCAGAAGTTGCAGGATATTCAGAGAGCAATGGAGCTGTTATCCGCGTGCCAGGGCCCAGCCAGGAACATTGATGAGGCTGCGAAACACAGATACCAGTTTTGGGACACGCAGCCAGTACCCAAACTAAGTAAGTGCTTCTGCTTTTTTCCACAAACAATACTGGATAAACAACAAAAGAGGCTCGACTTATATAACCTGTTTTATACCTCATGTTAGAAATTAACTTAAAAGTAACTTTTTTTTCCATAAATTATTGTATTTTTTGGTAGTGATGTTGACTTTAAATAATACAATTTTAGTCTAATTACTGTCCCTCTAAAATATCCCATTTGTCCACACCTGAAACGTTAGTGTATTAAAAAAAAATGTATATGTAAAAGAGGGAGTCTCTCTCCCCCCTTCCTACTTTTTTTTTTTTGCTTGCTTCTGAACATCATAGAGTTCATTGTTTTGCCTGTGCATAAATTTTTCATAGTTTTCTGCCTCAGTTGTTCCAAAAGACACAGAGAATTTGCTGTATTAAATATTACTGAAATGAAAAATTTTGTACTGTTTAATAAGACGATTCTGAACACTCACCAGTGGTGTTAATTAGTATCAATTCAATAATATGACAGTATAATAAGGGAATCGGGACACCTCGTGAAGGCCTTTGTAAGGGGTTTTGGTTTATGTTAGAAATTACCTGTAAGTAGGCCTTCTTCCCTTGGTGCTTGTGCCTACTTCATCAGATTTGTGAGACCACTTAGACTTTTACAAGTTAAGCTGCCATAACATAATTTAATTGTTCCTCTTTTTGCATTACGCTAAAAAGATAAGTCCCATAAGAGTTTCTAAAAATGTATTATAACCTAAACCAGCTTTATCTTATACGTATATGAAGATAGATTGCCATATAATTATTTGTTTTTTTCTTTTTTGATTGATTAGGTTCCAGAATCTGTATAATATAAAGGGGTTAATTGCCGTGCAAGCTTTTAAACAGCCCAGCTATGCACAAATAAAGGAGCCCTGGTGGCACAATGGTTAAGTGCTCAGCTGCTAATCAAAAGGTTGGCAGTTTGAACCTACCCAGTGCCTCTGCAGTAGAAAGACCTGGTGATCTGCTCCCATAAGGATTACTGCCTAGAAAACCCCGTGGGGCGGTTCTACCCTGTCACACTGGGTAACTATGAGTCGAAGATCGCCTCAACAGTGCCTACCAACAACACCATGTACAAATCATCAGTTTTATCAAATATAAATAAGAACGACCCTTTTCTGTGCCTTGGAATAGTGGTTTTCAAACTTTTTAAAGCTCCCGCTCCTCTTCCACCCAGCCCTACCCAAGTAAATTAAAAAGAATGAGCTTCAGTGTTGAAAGAAAGAAAAAAGGGAAAAAAGGAAGGAGTTATCTTAGCTTGCCTTTTTTGTTTCAGATGCTAGATACGTATTTACTGGAAACCCTAGGAAGACTCTAAATGAATTTCTGGGATTTTAAATGACATTGAACTGAGTTACCAAGCCAAAACCAAACCACCCATTGCCGTCGAGTCGATTGCAACTCATAGCAATCCTGCAGGGCAGAGTAGAACTGCCACATAGGGTTTCCAAGGCTGTGAATCTTTACCGCAGCAGACTGCCACATTTTTCTCCGGTGGAGCAGCTGGCAAGTTCAAACCATTGACCTTTTGGTTAGGAGCCGAGCGCTTAACCGCTGTACCACCAGGGCTCCTACCATCAGCTAAAGGAATCTAAATTTGTTGATCTCAATGTATTGGGTTTAGCAGACTCTAGTTCTTTGAGCTGCTGGAAGCTGTTAGGTCACTAATGATAAAAACACTTCCTTCTGGCACCCAACTCCAGGGTACTCTTTGAGAAGATGGCTCAAGTGTTCACCACATTTTGGTCCTTATTCTAATCCTTGCATGATTCTCCAGTTTCTAGAACTCTTGGTATGACCTCAGTTCAGGCAAAGGCCAGAGCAGAGGGGACAGGTACACCGACTCCATCCTGGGTGCCTGCCCTCCTCCTGCTCAGGTGGGAGAAACCTCTTCATGTCCCACTTGGTTGGGGAAGAGTAATTCTGAGCCCTGGGACAGCACTGGAAAATCAGGGAGACTGCTTGGCTCCAGTTCTGTGTATCCAGAGTAATGTCTCGGCTCAGTCTAAACACACTCATCTCTTTAGAATTGCTTGAATCAGGTTGTCCTGTGGATGTTCTGTGAACACCCAGGCCCTATGCAGTCACTCAGAAGGGACTTTATGGAGCCACTGAGAATTTGGCCAGTTGGGCTGACCAGGAGAACCTAAGGTCTTCATATGGAGTTCTGGGGAGATGGGCTGACAAACAGAGATAAGAGTAAAGTTAGGGGTTAGAAAGAAGAGGAAATGAGATCCTTAGAGCTCCTTGGAGCTGGTACAAACCCTGTGCCTTCTACCTGGAGAAACATTCTATGATGTTAAGAATCAGTACAAGAGGGTCATTTGTCCAGTAGATGTTTGTTGAGTGTCCAATACGGAATGACAGGCACTGGGGTGCATACTGGGAGTCCTTGGTGGTTTGAAAAGGTTGGTGATTCGAATCCACCCAGAGGCGCCTCAGAAGAAAGACCTGGTGATCTACTTCCAAAAGGTCACAGCCACTGAAAACCCCGTACAGCTCAGTTCTACTCTGAAACACATGAGTCGCCACGATTCGGAATCTGTTTGATGGCAACTGTTCTGGGTTTTTTGGGTGAGAGTACGTTCTGAGCAAATAGCGGTAGAAAGAGTAGGGTAAATGGCGGCCAGGCAGCAGGGTAGAGAGGGCATACTTTAGGTAGGTAAAAACTTTAGTCCTGGAAAGATGCTGTGAGGAAGGGACGTGTAACCTTGTGTCTGGAAAAATGGAAGCGGCCAGCTCCATCGACAGCAGAGGAGAGGGCCTCCAGCCAGAGGAGAAGCACCAGCGCAGGTTCTGAGATGGGGCCAGCCTGAGGGAGGCCGGTGTGGCTAAAGCTGGATGCAAGGGGCAGGCCGAAGGCGCGGGAGGAGGGCAGGGGCAGGCCCAAGGCGCCGAGGGCGAGGGCAGGGGCAGGCCGAAGGCGCGGGAGGAGGGCAGGGGCAGGCCGAAGGCGCGGGAGGAGGGCAGGGGCAGGCCGAAGGCGCCGAGGGCAGGGGCAGGCCGAAGGCGCCGAGGGCAGGGGCAGGCAGCGATCGCGGTAGGAGCCTGGATTTTATTCTGACCACATTGGGAAGCTCTGCAGAAAACGGAAGCAGACATCTTTGGAGAAAGGCTGGAGACTGTGATGACTTGGACTAGAGTTCTGGCACTAGCAATGGAGAGGAGTAAACAGATTTGAAACTGACTTTAGATTTTGCTAGAAGGGGTCGCAGGTCTCTGCAGCCCTTTTATCATCCTCCCACTACCCCCCATTTTGTTGAAATGCAGCGCAGAAAGAAATCTCTAAAGCTTGCCACATCAAACCTATGTTGCATGTAATGGTGCTTCATGATAAATATGTTATCTAGGGGTTGAGGCTGAAAAATCATTGTTTTATGACATCAGTTGTTTCGCTTGATGACCAGGGATTTCTACTTTTATTTAATTGGTGAAACAGCAGTTGTTCCTCACCACACCTAACTACCCTGTTTTACTCCAGAGATAGATGAAATAATAGCGTATTTTTAAAGATTACGTTGTACCCAAGGGTCCCAAATATGACTTTGTTTATGTAACTGGACAGTTTGGGTTGTTAGGATACTTTGTAACTTAATGTTCTGTCTTTTTTGACTTCTCTCTCTGCTTCATTTTCCCTCCCTCTCCAGATGAAGTGATAACATCTCATGGTGCAATTGAGCCGGATAAAGACAATGTACGTCAAGAACCGTATTCCTTGCCACAGGGTTTTATGTGGGACACTCTAGATTTGAGCAGCGCTGAAGTGGTGAGTCAGACTCTATAATCCAACACCCGTGTTCACACCAGTTGCTTCTGAGTTGGTTCTGAGCACCATAAATAGGACACTTGTTTCATCTTGTAGCTCAAGGAGTTATACACGTTGTTAAATGAGAATTATGTAGAAGATGATGACAACATGTTCCGGTTTGACTATTCACCCGAGTTCCTGTTGTGGTAAGCCTCAGCCTGGCGTGATGCTGTGGATGGTGTTGGTTGGGTTGGGATGGCTCGTGTCCGTTGCTGTGTCAGTGGACACTAACTGGCTCCTGTTTCTCTCGTCTGCACTGACTGCAGGGCTCTGCGTCCCCCGGGCTGGCTCCCTCAGTGGCACTGTGGAGTCAGAGTGTCTTCAAATAAAAAGCTTGTAGGGTTCATAAGTGCCATCCCCGCAAACATTCGGATTTATGACAGGTACGTACTAAAGCTGGTTGGTTTTTATGTGTTTCTTTTCCTTCTTCTTTGTCCTTTCTTCCATCATCTTGCCAGCAGGACTTCCCTAGGAAAGTATAAGAACACAGGTCAAACCAGAGCAGGAAGGCACAGTGTCACTTTACTTGCCTTGGGGATGTGTGGGGACCGTTAGGAGTTGGTTCGGAATATATGAGCTTCCAGCTCTCTTTGTCAGTACCTTCTAGGGCTGCCTCCCCAGCTGTTCATGGGTCAGCAACACTGTTCACCAGTGTGGCAATTGAAGAAAATATGAACCTTTTTTTAGAATTGCAATTATAATGAGCTTTTAAGGATTACTTAAAATGTTTTAGGAGGGATAAAAATGTTCTATTCCCAGGGTAAGCTTGATGCATTTTTGCTCTGGGTCTCCAGTCCTAAAAGTCTAGCATAATAGGTCTGTTTGCCTGCAAGTATATTAGGTTAGCTTATTTACTGCTAAACACATTTATCTCAAGGAATATTGTATTTCAGACACAGCGGATCTTCTAGGTACTCTCCCAGGAATGCAATTAATTACCACAGTATGCAAGAGAAATGCCTGCATACCTGGAGCCAGAGGATCGAGCTGGCTTTGAAGCTCCAGAAGGCTTATTCTAGCTCAAAAACTGCCACCACACAGAGAACCTGTGGATTTGTATCATATTTCAAAGTAACATCTTACCAGATTCTGGAGCACACATGATCCAGTTATTGCCATAGTTGTATTCATTACGGGAAAAACAGATACAGAAACTTTAAGAGATGTCTGATCCATTTTTTCAGCTGAAATGTTATAAAAGGCCAATGTCCTAAAATGTATTTAGAACAAGGAGGTTTGAGTCTCCATGGCCTACACTTACAATTATTTTGTCCAATTCTGTAACGCGTGGGATTGCCATGAGTTGGAATCAACTTGATGGCAACTGGTTTGAACCACTGGGTGGCACAAACAGTTAAGCAGTCAACCACTAACTGAAAGGTTGGTGGCTCTAACCCAGAGATGCCTCGGAAGAAAGGCCTGGTGGTCTGCTTCCAAAGGTTTGCACCCTTGAAAACGCTGTGGAGCGCAGTTCTATTCTGATGCACGCGAGGTCACTGTAAGTCAGAGTCAACTCGGTGGCAACTGGTGGTGGTGGTGGCATGGGGACTAGTGTATTAATCTGAATTTGTATGATATCTGAATGACTGAACATTTTCTTAAAGACTGTCATGAAGGAGGCCTTTTTCATTTTTTCACTCTTGGAAATTTTATGGGTATTGTCTTATTTAGAAAAAATGTTTTCATCTTATGTTTGCTTTAATTTTGACAACCTTATTTCTTAGTGTGAAGAAGATGGTAGAAATCAACTTTCTTTGCGTTCACAAGAAATTGAGATCAAAACGGGTCGCCCCAGTGTTAATTCGAGAAATAACCAGAAGAGTGAACCTGGAAGGGATTTTTCAGGCCGTTTATACTGCTGGGGTAGTTCTTCCTAAGCCAGTGGCCACATGCAGGTAATAGCACCGTATTCTTACCTTGCACCTTACATACACGAGGCATGCTGAGCCTTACTACCAGCCTGGTGGCATAGTGGTTAAGAGCTGTGGCTGCTAACCAAAAGGTTGGCAGTTCGAATCCACCAGGCACTTCTTAGAAACCACATAGGGCAGTTCTACTGTGTTCTGTAGGGTTGCTATGAGTTGAAATTGACTCGATGGCAATGGGTTTGGTTTTATTATTCTCATGTGTAACCAAGAAAATGAAGGCTCAGGGATTTTGGCTTGCTCGTGATTATGTGGTTTGTTGAGAGCAGGCACGGAGACTAGAACCTAGAGTTACTGAGTCCAGTATGCTTTGCAGTATACCCCGCACCACACTGCTGCTTGGCAATTAAAAAGTTTTTTTAACGTTTTCCTGCTGATGATGCTGGATCTATATTTCTATTTCTATTCCCCTTGAAAGACTTGTGTCATATACCATGGAGAAACCCAGGGCATTGTGATCCCGAAATACCATTTCCTTTTCACCCTACCCCACTGGTTGTATACCATGCTTTGCAGCCCTGTCAGGGACTGTTCCAGAAGCTTGATAAACACCAGTTAGAAGGCCCCAGACATACGTGTTTTCTAAGAGTAAGAAGAAGGCCTGTACTCTGCTTTTGTGACTTCATCTGCTCTTACCAAGCTTTCAAAAGTTATTCCAGTGAGAAAAATTTGTTTATCAGAATGTCACTTGACTAAATTTTCTCTAAAGCATCAGAAAGAGCTTATCTCCCTCTACTATTTTTATGGACTCAAATCAAGCTGAAACTTCAAGTAAAGATAGTATAAAAGGTAAAACTGTAAAATTACTATAGAATCTTCAATTACTACATTCATAACTAAACAGAGTAAAAGACTTCAAAGGTGCATTTGTAACACCCACAATAGAGCATCCCAGCGCCTAAGCTGGCATCACTTGAAAAATTCAGGCTCTTTTCTCAAAAAGTTATTTTCTTTGGTGTGCATTATATAGAAGTGAAGGCTAGTGCTGTGAGAGAAATATTTTCATGTTTTTAAACTTCATGGCTTGCCTTTTGTAGAATCAGTGATGGGAACTAAATACTTACAAACCAGGCATTATTAACATTTCTTTTGCAGCTTGAAGACTTCTCTGTATTGAAAGAGATGAAAGGTCACAAGCTCTAAGGGACCATAACTAGCAATGCAGGACATATTAGGAGAGGTTAAAAAAAAAAAACAAACTGATTAAATTGTTGCCTAAGAAGAGGGCTAGTGTCCAGCATTCATGTTCAGTAAATGCTTACATAGTAGCTCAGCTGAGACAGAGTGAAACCTTGTAGAATTAGAAATGAATTAGATTTTAAAACCATTGTGTTGCAGATACTGGCATCGATCACTAAACCCCAGAAAACTGGTAGAAGTGAAATTTTCTCACTTGAGTCGAAATATGACTTTACAGAGAACAATGAAGCTCTACAGACTTCCAGACGTAAGTAAGAATGATTTGTAGTTTTTCGAAGCTGTAACAACTGAAGTTTTAATGCAGAAAAGAATTATCTGCAGGTCTGAAAACTGGCTCACGTATCTGAGAAAGTGACTGTGTAGCTAGAACGACCCATAGAACTAAGGGGCTAGGAAAAGCAGGGGCACTCATTTAAAAATACTATGCTTTTCTTTCTTTCTTTCTTTTTTAAGGCTTTTTAGATTCTTTGGTTTGTAGTCGAATGGGATTGAACTCAAGATGTGTAAGTTTTGCAATTTCGAGTATCATAAGCTGTCGAGTAAGAGGTAAGATATGTTTAGGCTTCTGACGATATCAGCATAATGGAACTAAGGAATAAAGTTTAGACAAAAGACCTGGGGAGAAGAAATAATGTTTCATTAAATTACCATACTTTTAAACTAGCAAATTCTCAGTATGAAAAGTTGTTTGTCTTAAAAGGGAAAAGTGTAAATATGCTTGCCAATATTGGCTTTATAACAATATTGGCTACATAACAAGTTACCACAAACTCAGCTGCTTAAAAACACTCACATTCATAATCTTATAGGTCCTTTGGGTCAGGAATCCAGATGTAGCGTAGCTGAGTCCTCTGCCTCAGGGTCTCTCAGGAAGCTGCCATCAAGGTGTTGGCCAGGGCTGGGGTCTCACCTGAAAATGTGACTAGGAAGGATCTGCTTGCAAGCTCCGGTGGTTGTTGACAAGATTCAGTTCCTTGCTGGCTGCCAGAGACCACCTTCAGTCCATGCTAATGAGCTCTTCCATAGGGCAGCTCACAACATGGAAGCTTCTTCATCAAAGGCAACAAGAAAGGGTCTATAGAGAGGAGGTGCTAGCAAGGTGAAAGTCAGAATCCTATGTAATCTATTCATGGACGTGATACCCAGTCACTGTTGGCGTATTTTTTTGGTTAGAAGCAAGCCATGGGTCCCATTCACGCTTAAAGGGAGCAGATTACACAAGGGCGTGAATCCAACAAGTATGGGAGTCTTTGGGTCCCTCTTTGAGTCTTTACCACAGATGGATCTTCTGATTGGAGTTTCAGTTTTGTCAGAGGTACTCTTTCTTTTGTGTTATTACAAAGTAATTTAGTAAATATTTAAACTTGATTGAAGGATTCATGTGGAACGTAGCCATGTTTCTCTAGGACACTGTGAGGACTTCACTTGTGATAGCCTTTCTCGGTACAGTAGACTATGGTGCCTTTTGTCTTGTGTCCAGTTTTGTGTTTACCAGATAGATGTAATCAGTAGCTGTAAAAATGGTATGGCAGGGTGTCTGACCTCCTCTAACTTCACATGGAGGAAGGAGAGTCAAGATCAGCAGCCCAAGACTGATTCCTGTGAGGTCAAACGTGCCTCTATCTCCAGCCTTTTTACCAGTTCGGACACCAGCTGTCCCTCTCATGGCACTCTCTGCTGCTCTGCTGGGTTTGATAATTCATTGCAGTGGCCACACAGAGCTCACAGACAATACTCACAATTACTGGATTTATTAGAGAAGAAACAGGTTGCAGTTCAGCTTCAGGAACACTCAGGATATAGTTCTTCAATCAGGACAGGTTCTTCTCAGCCGTGCTCACAGGCACACCTTTCTTTGGCCCCTCTGCCTCTGCCCTGCTCGGGCAAGTGTTACAAAGCTCTTTTAGCTCTGCTGCTAAGTACCTGGAGGCACCCAACTTGGCCAGGAAGCCCCTCCCCAAAGGCACCCTGTTATCTCACTCCAAGGGTCAGCACCCCCACCTTAACCATCTTGCTCCGGGGGCCAGGAAGCCCACTGCATTGTCTCCTGCTGGTCTCCTGGTTTGGCTGCCTCTGCTGCTCCCATTTCTCTGCTACTGCTTATCGCCATCTCTTGTTATCGCCGATATTAAAACTCTCTCTCTCTCCTGGGTCAAAGAGATCTCAGCATAGGGATCCTTTTCTAGCTCTTCTTTCTTGTTGGTAGTAGGTACTGTCTGCTCTGGATTGTCTGCTCATTTAAGCCTAGCAAGATGGCAAAACTGACCAATCCCTTTGTTAGAGTTCCATATACCTTATTTGTATGGTCCATCTGCACTAGGGTGCCATGCCTCTTATTTATATTATTAGCAACCTATCCAATCCCCTTGATGGGCCACAAGTACCTCATTTGCATAGTCCTCACCCAGCCATCTGTTGGGAGTTACAAAGACTATGGCTGGAAGGGCCATATTAAGTAACTCACTGCACCGCAGAGCTATTTATCTGATGACATAAAAGAATCAAATAATTTCTGACTTTAGGCAGAATTTCACAAGGAGAGAAGTGGAGGTGAAGGGAGCCAAATAGTTGGAAATGTTAATATTGTTCTTGGGCTTCGTAACCTGGCAGAGGATTGGAGGGCATGTTCCTCCCGTCTGTTTTATCTGTCGTTGCGGACAGTGAGGGCTTGAACCAATGAACTGACTGCCTCCGTGGGAGGCCAGTGAGGGAGGGAGAACATATCCAAACAGGTGAAAATAAAAACCATAGGTGAGATGACACACGACCTGGGGAAGGAGCAGGCCCCTCGGGCTAGGGTGACGGAAATGATGGTAAGCACATCAGAGGTGTCTGCCCCGAAATAGAGAAATAGGAAAATATTCAGCGAGGCCACACTAGCCACACTCTTGCTATTACAGTTCATATTTACTAGTCAGTTTTCTTTGGAAACAAGAAACAATTTGCGTAATGGCCAAGACTCAAAGAGATTGAGAGGGACGGAGTCACACAGAAGCACAAATGCAGCGAGAAAAAGGCCACAGAACACAGCTAAGGTGAAATGCACCCTTGTTAAGGTGCCATCCTTCTGAATATCCTCCTTGCCAGGTTTTAAATACTTTGCTGTATGCAAACTGAAATAAAAACATCAAGCATGCCTGCTTTTTTTGCTGGGGGGTAAAGTATTTTTTGACTTGACTTTGTCCGTCAGCCTTTACACGTTTGCACAAGAATCGGTCGATTCATAGATAATAGAGTTTTGACAAGTTGGTAATAAATCACTGGTCAGGCATTGGTTGTAAAACCAAATGCTGGCATCTTAATTACAGTTAAACTAGATTCCCTGTATACCCTCAAAAAAGTCATTGCTGTCAAGTCAATTCCGACTCATGGTGACCCTATAGGAGAGAGTAGAACTGCCCGACAGGGTTTCCAGGGAGCAGCTGGTAGATTGGAACTGCCAACCTTTTGGTTAACAGCCGTAGCTGTTATTCCTTGTGTAGAGCGGTCCTGTTCCAGCCATGTTGTTTATCATAGCTACTGTCTTCTTTTTTTCAGTGACTTGAAGTGCGTGAAGTGCTTTCATGTGCATTATCCACTTTACCCTCACAATGACCTTTTGAAGTTGGTACTTCTTAATATCCCCATTTTACAGATGAAAAACTGAGGCTTATGAAGGTGACACTCAGCCAAGGGCATATCACTAATAAGGGGAGGACTTCAGATGCCTTTGCTTCTGCTGTCGCCTCTCACGCATTCCCTGCAGGGGGACACCATGACCCAGTCCCACCAAGTGTCTCGCTATGCAGTCATTAGTGCATAGGTTAAGACAGGAAAGGACAGTGGCCACAACTCCAGACAGCTCTCAGTGACCTGTCCCAGTCTCCCTTTCCCATTTTTAAGTCATAGGGATGGAGAGGAAAGGAGTAAATTAATGGTAAAAAAAAAAAGGATAGAAGCGATGTAAGTACAGATATTGGAGAACTGGAAGGTGGCTACAGCAGTGGGCTGGGTGTCTCTGTCTTGAGTTAGGAGCTGGACAGTAAAGCGTGTGCCAGACCATCTCTCTCTTTCACGTGGGTCCGGGTGGGTGACCACGCGGCTAGCAGTTGCATCATATAAGAACATTTTTGTACTGTTAAACAAAAAAAAGAAGACCCTTATTGAATATCAGTTTTGCTGTATTATGGATCCAGTCTCGTTTCCTGATGGATCATATTGTTTCTACTTACCATGCCTGCATTATGGACTTCTGAATATAATATAAGAGGTAACATTTATTGTGGCCGGCATTGTGCTTGACATTTCACGTTCATAATCTCATTAGCTATTCATAAAAAGTACATAGGAGGGCTGGTTCTGACGTCTTGCTCTCCCCATTTCACAGAAGAGGACACTGAAACAAGATTAATTTGCCCAGAGCCGAATAGTCAGTATCAGAGCAATCCCAGAGCACACATTGCTAGCTATTAGCATCTAAAATACTAAGATTTTCCCAAGATTGACACATTTATGTATTCTTTAAATGTTCGTTGGTTTTTTAATTTGGTGTTCAGGATTTACAAGCAAAGTTGAGATTTTTTTTTTTTTCCTCAATGCTCTTAAAGGTGAAGGAATTTGATGCAGATGAAAAGCAGGAGTCAGAAATTAATCTACCAAGGTTTTAGCGTTATGTTCCAAGAAGGCTACGCTTGCTAAGACATATCCTAAGCCCCCTAAGATTTTCTGTGTTTAGTAGCACTAGGTGCTCTTTTTTTTTTAAGTGTTCAGTGTCCTGCTACTCTTTTTTTTTTTTTTTTTCAATCAAATAAATAGCTGTAATCATTGCTTATATCTCTACTCTGAAATCTTGGCTCTAAAACAGTTCAAGCCACATAGTTTGGCAGACACCCACAGTACTTCTGTTTTTTAGTAGAGCTGTGAACTTTATTTCCTTATGTACTTATTAGCAGATTTTAATAGACATAGGTTCCAACAAGTAATGGACATGAGTTGGCCATGATTCAGATATAGAGCTTACTTTATGAAACATAATATTTTCTCGATTACTGGAAATGTTTCTTTGCTTTTTATTGGACTCTTAGAAAACACTACCACTTCACTGTTGGATATTACTAAAGCTTACCGTTTTCATTCAGTTCTTCCCACGTCTTCCTGAAAATAGCAGCTATAATGAGTGTTTATTTTGCATTTTTAAATTTATTTCATTCTTCCTGAGATTTTTTGGAGAGTATGTGACTTCATGATGTTAGACAGAAGCAACTTTAGGCTCTGAGAGACATGTACTGTTGTTAGTCAGCAGAAGTCAAAGTTCTTCCCATGTTTTCTGGGCCTTACATTTTGAGAAGCTGATAAACCCTGATGTTCTCTTCTGCATTAATGCTCCTGTGAAAACATGGTTGATGTGCTTACAAATTGCCAAGTTTATGATTTCTCCTTTCACCCAAACATACTGTTTCACTGAGTCTTCCTCATCTAAATTCTACTACCCATTTTTCTGACCTTAAAGGATGTAAGACAGTGGTTCTGAAAGTGTGGTCCAGGGAACCCCTGGAAGTCCCCAGACCCTTTCAGAAAAGAGGACCTGTGAAATCAGCACTATTTTAATAATAACACTAAAACATTATTTGAATTTTTCACTTTCATTCTCTTGCGAGTATACAGCAGAGTTTTCTAAAGGCTATATGGAATGTGTGCCTATACATTGTATTTTAAAGCTTTCTCAGTTTTAATTCCTAATGTGATAAGTATGGATAGTTACGGCCCTCGCAGTACAGTGGTTAAGAGTTCAGCTGCCAACCAAAAGGAGGTTGACAGTTCAAATCCACCGGTCACTCCTTGGAAACCCTGTGGGGCAGTTCTGTTCTGTTCTGTAGGGTTGCTGTGAGTTAGAACCGACTCGACGGCAGTGGGTTTGGTGTTTTTTTTGTTTTTTTTTTTTTTTGGTTTTATAGCCCACATAAACAAAGCACTTTGGAGTTGAGGTAGTCAGTAATTTTTGAGAGTGTAAAGGGGTCCTGAGACCAAACAAATTGAGAATTGTTGCTTTCAAGTTGTCAGCTAGGCAAAAAGGTATGTTGATTTTAGTGATTTCACAGTATGATTGTTCAGTGAATTAGAATTATGCTCCAGAAGAATATTTTACTCTAGAAAAACGTTGATCAATTTTTTTCTCATTTCTGAATATTCTGTGTTAACAGATATTATGTATCCTGGTGCTTTTCCTTAGTCTAATATTGTTGATAGTTACTGAATCAGTAGCTGCAGGAAAAAAAAAATTGATATTGAAAAAGGCCATCTAAACTTAATTAAGGTCTTCCTCATAAGAGAAAGGGTTTTTTAAAACAACTGCAGTATATATTTCATATGACTTTGGTCTTCCTACTATCGTTTAGAAATATATATTTATTTTAGTTAACAGTATTTGGAATTACATAGGTTCCCATGGCTTGCATTGTAGAAATGCCTTCAAATACTAAAATTGGCTTAGGGAGAAAGAAATAAAAGAAAAATACAGTTTTCATGCCTGGCTTGCACATAAAGGCCAGGCCATAGAAATGTCAGCATTGACGGTGGATTTTTTTTTTTTTTCTCCCTGTCCACAGGCCTTACCTCAGCTTCCTGGGTAAATGATTTTCATATAAAACATGGGGATATTCATTCATTCAACAAATATTCAGGCTATTATTATTCTGCTTGTTTGAAGGTCTTGGATCAAAGTTGGGACCTGGATATTTCTGAGGCTTTGAAATCCACAAAAAGACTAAAAACATAAGTTTTCTATTAAATGCTTGGAAACCCTGATGGCATAGTGGTTAAGCATGATAGCTGCTAACCAGAAGGTCATTAGTTCGAATCCATCGGGTGCTCCTTGGAAACTCTGGAGCAGTTCTACCCTTTCTGGTACAGTCGCTATGAGTCAGAATTGACTCGATGGCAGTGGGTTGGGTTATTTAAATGAAATGCTAAGGACTTAAATTCTCTGGGTTTAGATAATTAAACTGTATTTTAGGTTACATTACTGTATCTTTATAGAGTACATAAATCATAGTTGAGTGGCACATAGTAAACACAGCTGAGAACTTTTGGGTCCGAATACAAAGCATGAGTTCTCACTTCTCCCCCAGCCCTCACTCATCAATAATCCGTCAGCACTCTTTATCACTGAACCGTAGAAATCTCAGCACAGGACTTCAAGCAGTCAATTGCAGTTGATCAGAACTGACACCCAAGAAACAAACCTATTTTCTGCCTTGGGATTCTACCATATTACTAGCCTACAGGCATGTAGGAATTGTAACGATCTAATTCTACAGGGAGTTTTTTATTTAAGAATATTTAAAATAATCTGGGGCAGAAAAGGCAGAGTAGCAATATTTATATATGGGTTATTCATCTCTCAGAATTTATCCAGTATACCTCCAAGAAAAAAAAAAATCAACTTTATTGGAAAAATGAAATCGTATTTCTAAGTTTTTTTGTATGCTTGTTTGTATATATAAAAAAAAAAAAATGGAATAGGCTTTCTTACTTCTAGTCATAAGTACACTAGTGTCGGTCCTAAAAAGCCAAGTAGTGTCTGGAGAGTTCTTGAGGACAAGTAGTTGAACAAATTCCCGTGGGGACCTGTTCTGACCTTTTTATTCCTGTAGTCTAATTTAAAAATTGTGGAGTTCTAGCGTGGTTTCTGGGTAGAGTGGTGGATGCCAGTGCCTGCCCCAGGTAAGTCATGATCACGTGAGAAGCCAGGTGCAGTAATTGGTAGCCATTAGCTTTTTGAAAATACTTGGCTACCAAAATGCTTGCCTTCCCATCCTGACAGATATGATTTACTTTTATATAATTTTTGATGTGCCGTAGAACAAAATCACTACATCGTTTTCATGGGATATGCAATAAAACGAGTTTCTAAACTGTACATTTAACTCTTTTCAAAATGTCAGACTTAGCAGGATTAAAACATGATACTCCAGAATGCATGCTAAATTCTTTGTGCCCTACCGTGTAGATTGTTAAAATTCTTCGCATCGGCCTGTATCAACTTGTACTGAGTGTTCCCTTTGATTTTATTTGGGTCACCAGTAATATTGATCAAAGACCTGCCACACAGACATAAGACTGAGACAACACATTGTCTAGCGTGTATTCTAACCAGTGCTTCTTAAACGTGAATGTGTATACGAGTCATCACGGGATCTTGCTGAACTGCAGGTTCTGATTCAGTAGGCCTGATGTGGAGCCAAGGTTCTGCCTCTCTAACAAGCTGTGATACTGGTCTAAGGACCACACTTTGACTAGCGAAGTAGTTGTACTCTTCTCATGTTTAAATTTCTGAATTTGTTTTGTTTTCACTCTAACAAGGTTACAAAGACTTCAGGTTTGAGACCAATGGAACCAAAAGACATCAAAGCGGTTCAAGAATTAATCAACGGTTACCTGAAGCAGTTTCATCTAGCACCGGTGATGGATGAAGAGGAAGTAGCCCACTGGTTCCTTCCCCAGGACCACATTATTGATACATTTGTAGTAGAGGTAAAGATAAGGTGATAAGATAGTACAGAGAAGTATGAAAATACTGTACAATGAAGTTTATTTTCTGGAAAGATCATATAGTGTCCATTTCTTTTCTCTTCATGACTTAACTGCCTTCATACCAGATTTCCGTTCATCACGATACAGCCAGATTTTCTTCTTACAGTTTCCATTTCTGGATAAGAGCACATTTTTACCGCTTATTAATGGAAAATTAGGATACTTTTCTGTGTCATTAATTGCCTTTCTTATTTTTGAAAATGGCCAATTTGAATGACCTCATTAGAGGTGGAGAAATCCCAAAGTTTATTATTCCTTTCGTTTTGTGAAACTGGGTGGAACTGAATTGCCTTCAGCTGAGAAGGCATAAATCATCTCCCTTAGCTCAACTCTTGTTCAAGGGGTGGAAGAAAAAGAGTAGATTTCCTGAGTATTGGTTAGATGAATTTAACATAGTGGCTTTTAAGCCCTTTTCTTATTAAATCTTGGAATTTGTTGTTCAGATGACATCTCACTTGGAAGCTCTTTTGGTTGAAACGGGATGGGTTGAGAAGTTAGGATTTAATCTGGTAAATACCTGGAGGACAGAAAAGAGCTAGGGCGACCCTATAGAATCTACTATAATGGCCCACTCACCATTCAGTCGTAAGCACTGAGCTGAACGTGTATACCAAGCACTGTCATGTGTTGTCTAGATATAGGATTACAAGCTAAACTAGGACAGTAATGGTGGGAGTGAGCAGGGTGAATTGAAAGGATATTTCTGAAGAACAATCGAGTAGTCTTTGTTTCTAAATTGCTATTTCAAAAACAATGCTAAGGTGGACATTTTTGTACACACATCTTAATGCACATTGTCAGTCTCCCCAAGGCAGGAGTTCTCAAACTTTTTGATCTCGGGACTCCTTTACTTCCTTAAGAATTATTAAGGACCACAAAGAGCTTTTATTTTTGTGGATTATTTCTGTAGATATTTACAATATTCAAAATTAAAAATTTAAGAAGATTTATTATTTTAGTTAATAATGATATACCTATAATAAATCAATTATATGTCACCTAAATAATATTTTTTAATTGTGGTAAAAATATATGTAACAAAACATACGACATCTTAACAGTTTCTGCACGTACAATTCAGTGACATTGATGACATTCTTCAAGTTGCACAACCATTCTCGCTATCCTCTCCCAAATTATTCTACCACCATTAACGTAAGCAAAAACTCCCCCTTTTCCACCTCCATCCCACCCCTGGTAACCACTAATAATCTTTGGTTTTGTATATTTGCTTATTTCGTATCCATGAGACATACAGATTTGCCCTTTCGTGACTGATTTATTTTACTCAGAATGATTTCAAGGTTCATCCATGTTGTGGCATACATCAGGACTTCATTTCTCATTATGGCTGGGTAGTTGTTATGGATTGAATTGTGTCCCCAAAAATATGTTGTAAATCCTAACCTCTATGCCTGTGATTATAATCCCGTTTGGGAATGGGTTGACTTTGTTATATTAATAAGGCATAATCAGTGTAGGCTATATCTTGAGTCAGTCTCTATTGAGATATAAAGAAGATTAAATGTAAGCTAGCAGAGAGAGACAGGAGAAGAGACATACCAGGCCACATGAAGATCACCGAGGAACCAGGACCTTCCCCCAGAGCCAACAGAGAAAGCCTTCCCTTAGAGCTGGCAGTGTGAATTTGGACTTCTAGCTTCCTAAACTGTGAAAAAATAAATTTGTTTGTTCAAGCCACCCACTTGCGGTATTTCTGTTAGAGCAGCACTAGACAACTAAGACAGAATCTGGTACTGAGAAGTGGGGGTGCTGCTCTAACAGATACCTACTATGTGGAAGTGGTTTTGGAATTGGGCAATGGGTAGAGGCTAGAAAAGTTTTAAGGTGCCTGTAGGGTCGCTGTGAGTCGGAATCGACTTGATGGCAATGGGTTTGAATAGTAAAAGCCTAGATTGCCTTGAATTATGGTAGAATTATGGATGTCAAAGGCAGTTCTGGTGAGGGCTCAAAAGGAAGTGAGGAGAGCTATAGAGAAAGTCTCTGTCATCTTAGAGAATACATACGGCACCAGCAACATAACATTGCTAGAAATGTGGACGTTAAATGTGCTTCTGGTGAGGCTTTAAAAGAAAATAACGAATGTGGGATTGGACAGTGGTGGAAGGGTGATGTTTTTCATGCAGTTGCAGAAAACTTGTCTGAAGTACGTTCCAACGTTTGGTGGAAGGTAAAACTTGTAAGTGATGAACTTGGAAATTTGGCTGAGGAGATTTCTAAACAAGATCTTGAAGGGGCTGTGTGGTTTCTCCTTGCCGCTTATAGTAAAATTTGAGACGAAACAGATGAACTTAAAAATGAAAAAATAACTTAAAGATTTGGAAAATTCTATTTGTACAAACTAAGGACACGTGTCCTAGAATTTTCACCAAGGACATGGCTGTACAATCTTTTGTTAAAGAGACTAAGTCTGTGACTAATGGATCTAACCAACTACCACAGCAGAAAACCCATCTGCTTAGACGAAGGGAACAGAGAAAGAACAGGAAGGAAAGAATACTGTCTGTCTCTTGGAATCCTACAGCCAGGAAACAGGCCAAAGGAGCTACATCTCTTTTCCTCCAAGAAAAGAAAAGGATCATCCCTGGAGCAGCTCGGAAATCAGCAGAACTGTTGGAAGGAGTATGGAAGCAGGGCTGCATCGGTTTCAGAGGCCGTAATCACGGTTTCCTTAGTTTGAGTCAGGTCTTCACCAGCTCAGCTTTGGAGTGTAGAGCTGCAGTTCCTGAGTGCTAGGGGGATTGGGCTGCTGCCCAAAGCTGAGGGGGCAGAGCTGTCATGCCCAAGGGTCAGAAGAACAGGGCCTGCCAGAGCCGAGGAAGTGGGGTCGCCAGTCAGATGTGCTAGGAGCATGGGGCCGCCAAAGCTGAGGGAACAAGAGTTTCCTTCCCAGTAGGCCTAGAAGGTGGAGCTGAAGCTCAGGGCCAAGGGGCCTCCACCCAGAATCCAGAGAGCATAGCCAACATTCAGAGTCTGGAGGGCGGGTCCCTTGCCCAGATGGTCCCAAAGAACAGAATTATTTTTAAGCCTTGAGAGCTAATATAAATTTTCTGCTGGATTTTGGGCTTGCTTGGTGCTCGTTATTCCTTATTTCCCTCCAGTTTCTCCCGTTTGTAATGGAAATGCCTATCTTATGCCTGTCCCATGGAGGTACTTTGGAAACAGATAATTTGTAGTCTAGATTTTGCAAGTTCACAGATGAAGAGGAATTTTACTCCAGGATGTCCATACCAAAACCCATTGCCATCAAGTTGATTCTAACTCATAGCTACCCTATAGTACAGAGTAGAACTGCCCCCATAGAGTTTCCAAGGAGCACCTTGTGGATTTGAACTCCAACCCTTTGGTTAGCAGCCGTAGCACTTAACCATTATGCCACCAGGGTTTCCAGGATGTAATACACCTAAAGTCTCACTCATACTTGATTTAGATGTTTCAGAAGATAAGATTTTGGACTTGGAGTTGATATAAGACTTTTGGGATGATATAATGGGGTGAAAGTGTTTTTGCCTGTGGCAGAGAATGAATTTGGGAGTGCCAAAGGGTGGAATGTTGTGGATTGAATTATGTCCTCAAAAAATATGTGTCACAAATCCTAACCTGTATGTCTGTGTTTGTGATCCCATTTGGGAATGGGTTGTCTTTGTTTAATGAGACAGAATCAGGGTTGGGTGTTTCTTGAATCAATCTCTTTTGAGACATAAAAGAGACTAAACAAAGCAAAGGAGAGAAGCAGAGACGGGAGAAGATAGATGACATGGCACATGAAGATCACCAAGGAACAGAGCCAACAAAGAGAGAAAGCTTTCGCCTAGAGCTAGTGCCATGGATTTGGACTTCTAGCCTCCTAAACTGGGAAAAAATAAATTTCTGTTTGTTAAAGCCACCCACTTGTGATATTTCTGTTATAGCAGCACTAAGTAACTAAACCCATCGTAACTAAGTAACTGAGATAGTAGTATTTCATTGTTTTGTTTATTTATTCATCTGTTGATGAACAGTTTGGTTGTTTCCACCTTTTGGCTGTTATGAAAAGTACTGCAATGATCATTGGTGTACAGGTTTCTGTTTGTGTTCCAGCCTTCACTTCTTCTGGGTTTATATCTAGGATTGGAATTCCTAGGTATTATGGTAGTTCTATGTTCAGCTTTTTGAGGAACTGCCAAAATGCTTTTCCACAGTTTTTGTACCATTTTACATCCCACCAGCAATGGCTGGGGGTTCCAGTTTCTCCACAATCTGAACATCACCTATTACTTTCTGTTTTGTTGTTGTTTTTGATCATTGCCATTCTAATAGGAGGAAGGTAGTATCTCATTGCAGTTTTGATTTGCATCTCTCTAGGGTTTTCTGGGTTAATGACTAATGAGTATCTTTTCACGTGCTTTTTGGTCACTTGCCTATCTTCTTTGGTGAAATGTCTGTTTAAGTCCTTTGCCTAATTTTTGATTGTCTTTTTGTTAAGTATCAGTAACATTTTTTATGAAAAATAACTTTTCTGAAACAACAAAGCTAGTGAAAAAATGGTTTTGTTTTACATTTTTGCAAATTTCTTTAATGTCTGGCTTAGTAGAAGACAGCTGGATTCTCATACACCTTCTCCTCATTTATCAACATGGTTAAGTTCCTAAGACCAAGTCATTATGCAAAATAAGCATTATGCAAAAATGGAGGATGACCACATCAGATCACAAAATGGAGAATGACTACATTATTACAAAAAAAAAACAAAACCCACTGCCGTCGAGTCGATTCCAACTCAAAGCGACCCTATAGGACAGAGTAGAACTGCCCCATAGGGTTTCCAAGGATCGCCTGGTGGATTCGAACTGCCAACCTCTTGGTTAGCAGCTGCAGCACTTAACCACTACACCGCCAGGGTTTCTACATCATTACATAACTGCCAAATTACATTATTACATAACTGCCAAACCACTGAGAACCTTGGCCCAGCCAAGTTGGCAAACAACCTTAACCATCACAGCTAGCATCACTCTTGCCTTGCACCTTAGTGCTTGTTACTGCCAGACTTATGTTGTTAATGTGCAAAATAATTGGATAGTAGATTTTTGACTATTGTCGTAAATGCTAAATGTCAGATAATGAGATAGTCGACAACTGAGGAGAAGGTGTTAGCTTTTGCATTCAATCTGTTGTGATATTGTTTTAGTTGAAGCATGTGAAGAAAATGTCCCCTCTCATGAATATGGAAAAGGAGTATTTTAGTAGCCTTTTCAGGTAATTGTGGATATTCTTTTATCTGAAATCATATCAACGAACTGTACTCTTTGGCATTAAAATCAATTGGTCTGTCTTGTCCTTTGAATGAATCTTTTACCCATGTATGATTTTGTAACATCATACATTGGTCTTTGGAAAATAACAATTTAGTAAGTTACATAGAGCTTCCAAATATTGACATTTCATTATACAATATCCAAAAAATTGGATTCATTAATATCACCACCGCTCTCATCAGAAAAGTATATAACAAAGCTACAGTATAGTAGTGGATATAGATTTTCTAAAACTTTATCTTGCACCTGAAAGCTCAAGTTTTATCATTGGCCATAGGTCCTGTCACTTGTTTTTCTTGAAGTGACAGGCTTAGGTCTTTCATTTTTAAGAAAATATGCCAGATACTCAAGTCTGAATGACCGTAGTTTGTCATTCAGACTTTGAGGTAAAAGTGGTGTTCCAGGAAAGTCTCACAACTCAATCACACAGGTGCTTCTCCTTAAAACAGCCTTTATATCCCAGTATGCAACAGATATGCTTTACATGGTGTCATGGATTGAATTGTGTTCCCCCAAAATGTGTGTCAATGTGGCTGGACCATGATTCCCAGTATTGTGTGATTGTCCTCCATTTTGTGATTGATATGATTTTCATGTGTGTTGTAAATCCTAATCTCTGCCTGTGGCTAATGAGGCAAGATTGAGTTATGTTGAAGAGGATTAGGGTGGGATATAATACCCTTTCTCAGATCATATCCCTGAACCAATGTAAAGGGAGTTTCCCTGGGATGTGACCTGTATCACCTTTTATCTTACAAGAGATGAAAGAAGCAAGCAGAGAGTTGGGGGACTTCATACTACCAACAAAGCAGCACAAGGAGAAGAGTGTGTCCTTTGGACCCGAGGTTCCTGCACGAAGAAGCTCCTAGACCAGGGGAAGATTGATGGCAAGGGCCTTCCTCCAGAACCTACAGAGAAAGACTTCCCCTAGAGCTGAGTCCCTGAATTCAGACTTGTAGCCTGCTAGACTGTGAGAGAACATACTTCTGTTTGTTGAAGCCATCCACTTGTGGTATTTCTGTCACAGCAAGCACTAGATAACTAAGACACTTGTAGTTCCCATTTCATCACACAGAATTTAAAAAGATGGGTACTTGATAACCAAATTAATAATTCTTAATGCTTTACCAAGGACATGCTTAAATGAAACTGACCTTTTTTTTTTAACTGTGAAGTTGTGGTTGAAGAACATAATGACGAGTAGTATGGTTTGGTGCCACTGCCCTGTTTTGTGTTAAGGCATCAGCAATTTTATCTGCCACTGCTTTTGCATCATCAGTGCAGATGTCAGCACAGTGAACAAGTCAGATAACTTATTATTATGAAAGGATCCCTAGGTGGTGCAAACAGTTAATGTGCTCAGCCACTAACTGAAAGGTTAGAGGTTCGAGTCCACCCAGAGATGCCTCAACAGAAAGGCCTGGAGATCTACTTTGAAACAATTAGCCATTGAAAACCCTATGGAGCACAGTTCTACCCTGACACACATGGGTAGACCCATGAGTCAGAATCCACCTGAGAGCAACTGTTTTTTGTTTTGTTTTTTAATGAAAATCGTTTTGCCTTCATAGGTTCCCCAAAAGGGTCTTAGGTATCCATAGGGGTTCATGCGCTACACTTTGAAAACTGTTGCCGTAGAGCATGTACTTAGAAGTAGAGCTTCTGAGTCAAAAGGTCAGACGCGTACCTTTGACATTACTAGAGATTGCCAAATATCTCACCAAAGTAGCTCATTAGCAGCATGAGTGTTTCTGTGTCCTCACATCCTCACCAACACTTGTTATTATCAGACTTTAAATTTAGACCTGTCTGAAGGGCATGAAATGGTATCCTGTTTTTAATTCACATTCCCTCATTTCCAATGAATTTGACATGTTCTTATACATCTATTAACCATTTTTCTTTCTTAAATGAGTTGGATTTTTTTTTTTTTGGCTATAATCTTTTTGTTAATTTGTATATTTTTTGTATATTTTGATTACCAATACTTTGTTAATTGTATGTATTATAGATTCCTTCTCCTAGTCTGTGGGTTGCCATTTAGTTTTATGTTGTCTTTTATCGTATATTTTGAGTGTTAATTTTATCAAATGTGAAATCTTCTCCCATATGGTTAAAGCTTTCCTTCCTTCACTTGGCCTAATATCCTTGGAATTTATTTTTATATATGGCTTGAGGTAGCAATCTAGTATTTTTTCTATACGTATAGTCAGTTGTCTTAGCACTCTTAATAACTAGTCCTTTCCCCACACATTTGTGGTGCCTCCTTGTTATCATATACCAAGTTCCCATATATAAATAGGTTTGCTTCCGAGCTCTATTCTGTTCCATTGTTTTATATGTCTGTCACTCCACAGTGCTGATTTTTGTTTTGTTTTCTTTTAAATGAGAGCACTTGCTTCTCATTTTTTTCTTTAAAAACTTCTTGGATCTTATACCCTTCTATAGACATTTTAGGATCTGCTGTCGAGGTCCACAAAACTATTAGGATTTTGACTGGAAATGGGTTGAGTTTATATATTGATTTGGAAAGATTTAACATCTTTAAAATAATGAGTCTTTCCATCAATAAACATGGAATATTACTTCCTTATTTAGGTTTTCCTTTATGTCCTTTAATGATGTTTATAATTTCTTTTATTTATTGAGCACCTGCTCTTAGCCAGCCACTCTTTTAGGCCTTAAGGAAGGCTAAAAACAGTAAATAATCATGCAACTTACCTTCTATTAGTTTGTTCCCTAAAAGTCTTCCATATTCTTTAATTGAAATTTTTATTGAGCTAACTGTAGATTCACGTGCAGCCACAAAAAATAACCAGAGAGCTCTCGTGTACCCATTACTCCATTTGCTCCAAGGGTAACATCTGGCAAAAGTATAGTACAATATTATAATTTTGATATTGATACAATGTCCTTCTCAAAGTCGTATTTTCATATTTTTTTACTTGTACTCGTTTCTGTGTGTGTGAGTATATTTAGTTCTTTACAATTTTATCCCATGTGTAGGCTTGTGTACCCATCACCACTTTCAAGATACAAAACAGTTCATCACAAGGGTCCTTCATGTTTCCCTTTTATAAGCTGCTGGTAACTGCTAATCTATTGCTACTTTTAAATTTTTGTCATTTCAAGAATACTAAATATAGTATATAAGTGGAATCATAAAGTTTGTAACCTTTTGGGATTGGCTCTTTTCACTCACCAGAGATTGTTCAGATAAAGGAAATCTTACTGACTTGTCCTCAAGTTCACTGATTCTGTCCTCTCTCATCTGCGCTCTTATTTACTATTGACCCCATCTAGTGAGTTTTTTTGATTATCTGTTATTGTCTTTTCGATTCTATAGATGCCATGTGTTTGCTCTAACTTCTGTTTATTTATTTGTTTCTGGAGAGTTTGTAATCAACTGTTTAAGCATTTTGTGATGGCTGCTTTATAATTTTGTCTTTATAGTTTGTTGTTGAGAATATAAATAGGAAAAGGTACACTAATTCAGCAGTTTCTACATGAACAATTCAGTGACATTGATTACATTCTTCCAGTCGTGCAAATTATTCTCACCCTCCTTTTCTGAGCTGTTCTACCCTAATTAACATAAATTCAGTGCCCCCTAAGGTTCCTATCTAATCTTTCGAATCGATGTTGTCAATTCGATCCCGTATAGATAGTTTTTAAAAGAGCGTAATGCTCAAGACAGACCATTTTTACTATGTAACCTAAACTACTGTTCAGTTTTAAGATGATTTCAGGGGATATTTTGGGTTTAAGGCTTAAAGATTATCTCAGGGCAATAGTTTCAGCGGTTCGTCCACCCTAATGGCTTCAGAAAGTCTAGGGTACATGAGAATTTGAAATTCTCTTCTGCATTTTATCCCTTTTGGTCAGAATTCTTCTATGGAATCTTTGATCAAAATGTTCAGTAATGGTAGCTAGGCACCATTCAGTTCTTGTCTCATAGCAAAGAAGGCAGTTGTTCATGGAGATGATTAGCCACACATTCCGTATCTTCCTCCTATTCCAGACTCTCCTTTCTCTGTTGCTGCAGGTGAATAGCAACCAATTGTGCCTTGGTTGGGCACTTACAAGCTTTTAAGACCTCAGGTGCTGTGCAACAAACTAGAAGGTAGAACAGAAGCACTAAACATGTTAGTAGGCCAGTTAACTGGGATGTCCCATGAAGCCATGACCTTAAACCTCCAAAAAGAAGAACCAAAACCCATGAGGTGTTTGAAGCTTCAGCAGCTACTCTGTTTTGTTTGTTTTTGTATTTTTTTTGCTTTTGCTATTATATTAGATAATCCATTGTTAAAAGGTAAACCTGACAGCATTGCCTCTGCTTGTTCTTCTCAGAATTTTGTGGTTTTAATTTGCACATTTAGGTCCATAATCCATTTTGAACTTGTTTTTGTGTATGTATGGTATGAGGCATGGATCCTGTTTCATTTTTCTGCATGTGGAAATCCAGTTTTCCCAGCACCATTTACTGAAGCAACTTTTCTTTTCCCATCAAATGGATTTAGCATCCTTGTCAAAAATCAGTTGACCATAAACGTGTGGGTTTATGTCTGGACTCTCAGTTCTGTTCCATTGGTCTGTGCATCTATTGTTACACCAGTACCTAACTATTTTGATTACTGTAGCTATATAATATGTTTTAAAATCAGGAAATGTGAGTCCTCCTACTTTGTTCTTCTCTCTCAGTGTTGTTTTAGCTATTCAGAGCCTCTTGCCATTCCATATAAAGCTGAGGGTTGATTTTTCTGTATCTGTAAAGAAAGCTGTTGGAATTTTGATCGGGATTATGTCAAATCTGTAGATCACTTTGGGTAGTATTGACATCTTAACAATATTAAGTCTTCCAATCCATGAACATGGAACATCTTTCCATTTATTTAAGTCTTCTTTAATCTCTTTCAGCAGTGTCTTATAGTTTTCATTGTATAAGTTCTCACATCCCTGGTTAGATTTATTCCTAGGTATTTTATTCTCTTAGATGCTATTGTAAATGGAATTGTTTCCCTAATTTCCCTCTCAGATTTCTCATTGCTTGTGTATAGGACTCAACGGATTTTGGCTTGTTAAACCTTGTACCCTGCAACTTTGCTAAATTCCTCTATTAGCTCTAGAAGTTTTCTTGAGGACTCTTTGGGATGTTGTATATGTAAGATCATATCATCTACAAATAGAGATCATTTTACTTCTTTTCCAGTCTGAATAACTTTTATTCTTTTTCTTGTCTTACTGCTCTTGCTAGGACTTCTAATACAATATTGAATAGAAGTGGTAAGAGCGGGCACCCTTGTCTTGTTCTTCATTAAGTATAATGTTGGCTATTGGCTTTTCATATATGCCCTGAATCATATTGAGGAATTTCCCTTCTATTCCAATCATCTTTAGGGTTTTCATCAAGAAAAGGTGTTGGATTTTATCAAATACTTTCTCTGTATCCATAGAGGTGATCATGTGGTTCTTTTACTTTGTTCTGTTGATGTGGTGTGTTACATTGATTTTCTGATGTCAAACCATGCCTGCATTCCTGGAATAAATCTTACTTGGTCATGGCATACGACTCTCTTAATATGCGATTGGATTCTGTTCGCTAGTATTTTTTTGACGATTTTTGCATCTGTATTCATAAGAGATATTGCCAGTAGTTTTCTTTTCTTGTGTGTTTGTCTAGTTTTGGTATCAGAGTTATGTTTGCTTCATACAGTGAATTTGGGAGTATTCCTTTCTTCTCTATCTTTTGGAAGAGTTTAAACAGTATTGGTGTCAGTTCTTCTCTAAATGTTTTGTAGAATTCCCCAGAGAAGCCATCTGGTCCAGGACTTTTTTTTTATTGGGAAGTTTTTGATTACTGGTTTGATCTCTCCAGTTGTTATGGATCTCTTGAGACTTTCTGTTTCCTCTTGAGCCAGTTTGCGTAGTTTGTGTGCTTCTAAGAATTTGTCCATTTCATCTAGGTTATCCAGTTTGTTGCCATACAGTTGTTGCTGTACAATTCTTGTCAGCTAACTCCAACATTTGATTTATCTCAGTGTTGGCATCGGTCGATTGTCCTTTCCCACTGAAGTTGTGATTTTCCTGGTTGTTGGAATGACAGGTAATTTTCACTTGTATCCTGGACATCTTGCCTATTATGTTAGGAAACTCCAGGTCCTATTTAAATATTTAGTAGTCACCTTGTTTAGATTTAGCGCGCAGGTCCTGGTCCATTTTTGTTGCCTGATGTTCCAATGACAGTTTAGTTTTCAGAGCTTTTGCAGTGTCAGTTTATCTGGTGCCTCTGGGACTCCCACCCATCTGTGCTTATACTGTCAGAGTGATTAGAGGAGGTTTTCTCAGGCTGGGCTACTTGGTGTCTACTGGTGGGGGAGGGGAGTCACAAGTTTGGGGCATCAGAGGGACTTCGGGACACCAAAGGGACTTCACTGGCCAGGCACTTTTGGTGGGATTCCCCTGCCTAAAGAGTATGGAGCACACTTCCCAGGCTGTGCTTATTGAGGCAGGATCCCCTCTGCCAGTGCCCCTTGGCCACCCTGGAGTCTCTGCCTAGAGGGGTAGAGAGAGGAGAGTCTTAGGTACTAGGAGAAAAATAGGCTTCTGGGATTGAGAGTTTTTAATCATGAATTGATGTTGACTTTTATTCCATGCTTTTTCTGCACCTGTTGAAATACGTTTAAACTGTTTGCCAAATGGAACTATTTTTACATCTGTGCTTTAAGCCCTACTGAGTCATGGTATATTTTATTTATACACATACACACACATTAGATTTAGTTTCCTAATATTTAGGATTTTTTCTTCTATACTCATGATTGAGGTCAGACTGTAATTTCCCTTTTGTACCCTGTCCTTGTCCTATTTTGTTATCAAAGTTAGACTAGGTAATGAGTTGAAGAGCTTTCCCTCTATTTCTTTTTTTCCTGGAATAGTTTATATAATGTAGGAGTTATCTGTTTGTAGGAGATCGGGTAGAACTTATGTATAAACCACCAAGTCATTGTGCTGTTTGTGGGTAGATTTTTTTTTAAGTCAAGCAGTCTTTACAATTAATTGGCTATGAAGGACTGTGGGAGGAACCAAAGGAGATGATTACTCCACTCTTCCTCAAAAGTCAGATAATAATTCTAGTAACGTTTTAGCACCAAAGAAGGAAAGAGTCATTTTATCGTTGATGTGACTATGAAGAATCAGTTCTTTAGAAAGCAGATAATGATAATTGGGAGGGAGGCAGAGCTAATCAGGTTCTAAAGCTGCCCTGAGTGATCACAGTGTATGTGCCTGTAAAATACAGCATCGATAAATTCATAGGAGAATGTAAAATCCTCATTAAAGCTGAATGTTTAGGTCTTTAATTCATCTCTAGTACTGAGATGCTAATGTAGAGCAATAGAAAATCACTTTAGTTTAATCCCTCTAATTTCTTCATGTCTGGAAAAAAGTCTAATGAACCAGAAGCGCTCAAAAATCAGATAAACCATCTCTTTGGAATTTTCTGCTGGAAAAACTAGCAATGGCATGCATGTGGTCCAGCTTCTTTAGCCATATAATTCAAGCATATCATATTCCAAAATGCGGCAAAGCCACCGTATCCGATCAAAACAACCCCAACAGTACTGGCTAGTTTCCTTTTATTAGAAGTTATGCCAGTGATGCTGAAATAAACCCCATTGATTACCTTCTGTTTTATTTTTGATAGTTGCAGATTTCTCAGATAGTCACATGTGTGTGTTTTGGTACAGAACCAATACCTTTCACAAACTTCTGAAGAATAGCTTCCAAACTCAATATTTCACTTCACTTTAAGCTGATAAAATTCTTGCTCTGGGCTAAGCTGGTGTTAGATATTATATTGTATCTTTTAGCTGGAGAAGAAGGTAGCCTTCTAATCCTTAGAGCTATTATTTCTGCAAAAACAATAAATCTGCTTTTATCACTCATTAGTCAACTGGAGGGAAGCTTTTCTTTTTAGGATACTCTCCTTCCTAAGAACTTTATCTCCCATGCATCTGTCAGTTTGTCGTATTGTGGGGGATCGCGTGTTGCTATGATGCTGGAAGCTATGCCACCGGTATTCGAATACCAGCAGGGTCACCCATGGCGGACAGGTTTCAGCTGAGCTTCCAGACTAAGAGAAATAACATTGTGGATAATGGGAATTCCAGAACAATTAATTGTGCTCATGAGGAATCTCTACATGGATCAAGAGGCAGTCGTTCGAACAGAACAAGGGGATACTGCATGGTGTAAAGTCAGGAAAGGTGTGCATCAGGTTGTATCCTCTCATCATACGTATTCAATCTGTATGCTGAGCAGATAATCCGAGAAGCTGAACTATATGAAGAAGAGCAGGGCATCAGGATTGGAGGAAGACTCATTAACAACCTGCAATATACAGATGATACAACCTTGCTTGCTAAAAGCGAAGAGGACTTGAAGCACTTACTGATGAAGATCAAAGACCACAGCCTTCAATATGTATTACACTTCCACATAAAGGAAATAAAAATCCTCACAGCTGAACCAATAAGCAACATCGTGATAAACAGAGAAAAGATTGAAGTTGTCAAGGATTTCATTTTACTTGGATCCACAATCAGCAACCATAGAAGCAGCAGTCAAAAAATCAAACAACGCATCGCATTGGGCAAATCAGCTGCAAAAGACCTCTTTAAGTGTTGAAAAGCAAAGATGACATCTTGAGGTCTAAAGTGCACCTGACTTAAGCCACGGTGTTTTCAGTTGCCTCATGTCCAGGCGAAAGCTGGACAACGAATAACAAAGACCAAAAAAGAATTGACACCTTTGAATTGTGGTGCTGGAGAATATTGAATGTACCATGGACTGCCAAAAGAATGAACAAATCTGTTTTGGAAGAAGTACAACCAGAATGCTCCTTAGAAGCAAGAATGGCGAGACTACATCTGACATACTTAGGACACGTTATCAGTCCTGGAGAAGGATGTCATGCTTGGTAGAGGGTCAGCAAAAAAGAGGAAGACCCTCAACAGGATGGATTGACATAGTGGCTGCAACAGCAGGCTTAAGCATAGCAACAATTGTGAGGATGGCACATGATCGGGCAGTGTTTCGTTCTGTTGTACATTGGATTGCTATGAGTTGGAACCAGCTCGACGGCACCTAATAACAACAACAAGAACTTTATGCAAGTAGCCAGCTAGCACTTAGGCTAAGATAGCTCCATGCTCTTCCAGGCTTTTACCCAACATAGCGTACCAGTTGCATTTGAGTTGATTCCAGTTCATGGTGACTCCATGTGTTACAGAGTAGAACTGTGCTCCATAGGGTTTTCAAGGTTGTCTTCTGAGATGCCTCTGGGTGAGGTTGAACTGCCAACCTTTCAGTTAGTAGTAGCCCAACCCTTAACCAATTGCACCACCCAGGGACTTCCAACATACTGTTTTTAAAAAAAAAAAAAAAAAAAACCCATTGCCTTCCAGCCGATTCTGACTGATAGCGACCCTATAGGACAGAGTAGAACTGCCCCATTGGGTTTCCAAGGCTGTGTAATCTTTATGGAAGCAGACTGCCACATCTTTTTCCTGCAGAGCAGCTGGTAGTTTTGAACCACCAACCTTTCAGTTAGCAGCTGAACACTTAACCACTGCACCACCAGGGCTCCTCAACATACTCAACATACTATAAGGGGCTTCAAATCAGACTACCAAGAAGGAAGTATGAGGTGTTATTGCTTAGCATCCTCACAGAAAGTTATGATGCAAGTCAAAGATCAAAAAGTTAGTTTAAATGTGTGGATTAAACTTTTTCAAGGAAGTATTGACCTGACATCACCTTTGTTCTTATAGAGCTCAAGTGGTAAATTAACTGACTTCCTGAGCTTCTACACACTCCCTTCAACAGTCATGCATCACCCTGTCCATAAGAGCCTCAAAGCTGCGTACTCCTTCTACAACGTTCACACGGAGACACCCCTCTTAGACCTCATGAATGACGCGCTCATTATAGCCAAGTTGGTAAGCAACTCATTGCTTCTTTGTGCCATTTTCTGAAAATACTATGTCAGGACATATAAAACATCTCACTGTATTTTTTCCACACTGGTGGAATTCATTCCAGATATTTTTTACTGTTGACTATCATTCAAAGGAATAATTTTGATAAGAGTTTCTTTTAAAATTTTAGTGGCTATTTTTGTCATTAATTCTTTTGCCAACTTAAAAAACAAGAAGATATTTTGTACTTATCAGATACATCTAACACTTCTATAATAATATATAAAGCCCATAATGTAAGGAAAATACATGAGAGTTACAGTGTATAATTAGCAGCAATAAATTTTTTGTTTCAATTTAGTCTCTGAATTTTAAAATGAAAGGAATTCAATTCAAAATATACCTTACTATACTGTGCTACTTTTCTCTTTCCTCTGTGTAGAAGTTGGGATAATTGTCAGATTCTTGCTACAAATGATTTTTTCTTTAAAAAAGAAATTGAAATCAGCATTTTGATGTAATTATTGAATGTGAGAAAATATTGCTTGTAAGACATTGAGAAGAGCACAAGAAAAGCATCTTCCTAGTATTTGATAAGACGTTTTAAAAGCTGTCTTACTTAGGGATCCAGAAATCAACATTACCCTCAGATTCTTTGGTCCTGTTGCCCATTTTCAGCTGTTTCACAAAAAAGGCCAGTAATCATTTAAGGCAAAACCCCCAAGAAACTTCACCTGCACCACATTTTACATGTTATCTTATCATTGTCTAATATATTAAAGAAATTTGATTTTAACTATGAAAATTTTACTGAAATTAATTCTCAGTATCAACCCAAGACAAAACATACTATTTAAAGTCTTTACAACTTTGATTCCTTGCTGTAGCTTCAGCTAAGTCAAAAATTAGAACGTTCAATAACTAACAGTCTCTGGAGATGGAGCCCCCTTAGTTCCTCTAAAACAGGTACAAAATATTTTTGAAATCTTAATAATTGTTTTACTATGTCAGAGTTAGCCCTCACACCAGATTTTTTGATTCAGCATTTCTGGATTATCTTGGTGACTCCACCAAATTCACTATTAGTTTAGCAAGAGTTTTGAACTGAATTCTTAAACTACACTGTATATTGCAGGCATCAATATTTGAGCTTTTAATAATTAAATGTTATACCAAAATGCATAATGTAGAAAGCACTCTAGTCCTTTGGTATTTTTAAATTCTTTTTACATTGGCAGAAAGGATTTGATGTATTCAATGCACTAGATTTGATGGAAAATAAGACATTCTTGGAAAAACTCAAGTTTGGTATAGGAGATGGCAATTTGCAATATTACTTATACAACTGGAGGTGTCCAGGAACAGATTCTGAAAAGGTAAGTGACATGGACACAGAGTTTGTACAGAGAAGAAATACATTTACCTAGAAAACCCCATGCTTACTTCCCTTAGGATTTTTAAGAGGTTTTGTTTTTTGGGGTTTTTTTTTAAATACAGATCTATTGTAATTCATTATCATTTAAATTTTCTTGATTACTTGTTCTCACTATTCCATTTCTTCCCTTCCTGTAGGTTGGACTCGTATTACAGTAGTTGGATAGTTTTATTTCTAGAACTCTGACATCATCATTTGTTAATATTCTATTTAATGATTCCTGGAACTGCCATTCCAAAGAAGAATAAAAGCACAACTTAAGTGAAATTGAAGCAGTTGATAACAATCAGAAAAGATGAAAAAACATCCGTATGTGACCAATGCTGACACTTCTAGCTAGAACATAAAATTTCATCCTTTTTGCACTGTTTAGCCATTTGTGGGAGGGATGAAAGGGTATAAAGAGCACATTCCTCTAACTTTCAGTTTTTTGGTTGTCTCTTGATGAAGAGAAGGTATTTTTCCACTCTGTAGCAAAGGGGCTGTTTTTGTATGGACTGCAAAGAAGTTATGGAATCACGTAAGAAATTCTTTGCTATTGTGTGAAGATAGACTGCTGCATTTCTATTTATTAAGTGGTGGTATACTTGTCAGTCTAAGAGAATCAAGGATCCATTCTGAAAATTTTTACTTACATTGCCTCACATGATAATTGTAAGGAAAATTTATGGAATCAACACTTTCATAACACAATGACAAGTGGTGAATATTTAAGCGTGGAGCAATATCAAAGTGTGCTGGTGACTGGTACGTTTATTTCTCCATAAGCAAAGTTGCCAAATCAATAAAGACACAAATTTCTACTTTGATCTTTACAGATCAGTGAACCTGGTTCAAAAGCAAAGTTTTGTGCAAACATTAAGTGTGCTCTCTGAAAGAGTATACACCCATGACTGACTAGACTTTTCTGCTGCTGCTCAAACTCGTTTCTTCTCAGCAACATCAAGGTTATGTGAGGAAAAGAAAATAAAAGCTCTAAAGTCAAAAGAAATGCCCAGTGGAATTTATTAGTACTATCAGGACATTGAGAGTTTGAATATTTTTATTGCTTATGCACAATTGCACATATTCCTTTAAGCTGACTTTATCATGAACGCTGCCATGCTAATGGAAAATGTCTTATTTGTAAATAAGTATTCATAATTTTGTTACTGATGGTGTTTTTATCTAGAATTTGAAAAAGCCTCACAGTGTACATATTTATGTATATATTGCCAATAGTCCAAGGAGGAAAAAAGATGCTAAATGAGGCCACACAGATTGGCCTTGACTCAGATACCACAAAAGTAGATATACTTTTTCCTGCCTTTACTGTACCAGTGCCTAGGCTGTTCAGTCCAGAAAAAATTAATTTTTTAGACAACATAATAGCATTTCTTCATGTTATCAGTAGTCTTGTGAAGCCAGTCAATACCAGGGGTCAGTAAACCATGGCCCCTGGGAAAATCTGGCTAAGGAATGGTTTTTACCTTTTTGAATGGTTGGGGGCTGGGGCAAAAGGGTAACATTTTGTGACATGTCAAATTTCAGGGTCCATAAAGTTTTTTGAGAACACAGCTATATTCATTTATATATTGCCTTTTGGCTTTACACAACAAATATAGTTGAATTGCTGCAACAGACTAGCCAACAAGCCTAAAATCTATACTATCTGGCCCTTTACAGAAGTTTGTTGACCTCTGAGTTACATTAGGCCTCGAGTTGAAAGCTTTCTACATCTCGCCCTTATCCTAATGACTACCCCACAGCTTGTGGGATCCCTAGGACTACCACTAGAGGGGACACCTGGGCCACAGAGTAGTGCATAGTTAGGACTAGCACTGTTCACTTTATTGAAGATGCAGTGGAAGACTTCCTATTTACCAAAAACCAAACCTGTTGCCATTGAGTCGATTCCGACTCATAGAACTGCCCCACAGAGTTTCCAAGGAGCACCTGGTGGATTTAAACTGCTGGCCTTTTTTTAGCAGCCATAGCACTTAAGCACTACACAACCAGGATTTCCAACTTCCTATTTAGGACGGCTCAAACCCAGTTGCATTACCATTCTTTAATAGGGATAAAGGTTTCAAGAAGCAAAACAAACTTTTTGAGACACCAGCATTAAGTAAAGGTGATTTTAACTTAATTTGGAGTCAAGGCTTTTGTTGGGAACTGTGTCCCACTCATTTTTATAGCAGTCTCATACGAAGTAGGTTTTCAAATAATTGCAGAATTGCCAGTTTGTCATGAGCTTACCTCATAATGAAACTGTTCCTTTGAAGAGTCATTTACAGGGTTCCAATTGTTTTAGAATTCTTAAACAGAGTTATCTTAAAATTATTAATGATAGATTTGTCTTGCTGTCATTTAAGCAGATTACCAATGAACTTTTAAAATAGAGAACTGGTAGAACTGCTTGTTTATAACGTAGCTATTAAAACATTCAATTTAAATGTAATATATAATGTCTTACAGATTCAAAAGACCTTGTTCTGCATTCTATAACCAAAATAGTCTATGAAGTATTCTTCCTTTTTTTCCCCCCCAAGATGGCACTAAGTGAAAAATGTTAATGAACTAAAGTACCATAATCTATAATACAACCAGAATTTACGATGAAAATTAATTTTGGCAAACCCACAGCTTCCCCCTGAATTACAGACGGTAACTTAGGCTCCACGGTGCTCCATTTCCTGACGTGAAGGGCACTCTATAATTGCCCAGGCCCACCTCTTTGCCATAGTTCACCTGAAAAAAAAAACGAAAACCCTTGCCGTCAAGTCGATTCTGACCCATAGCAACCCTGTAGCACTGAGTAGGACTGTCCCATATGGTTTCCAAGGAGCGTCTGGTGGATTCAAACTGCTGACTTTTCTTGGTTAGCAGCCAAGCTCTTAACCACTGTGATACTTCATCTAACTACCATAACACTTTTTATACACGTTAGGTACACCTAAGAAAATAAGTCAACCATGTGAAGGGGTGAATTCTAACTGGCTGAAAGACCTTGTCTGACCTTTTCTGCAGATATTAAGTCCTTCTCCCAAGCCTGTGCCATCCTACAAAGAAAGGCAAATTGACATGAAGTAAAAAAAAGATGTTTCTGAAGACAGCATATTTAGCATCTAGTAACTCCCTTAAAACTAATAATGCATCTCCAATCCAGTTTCACTTACCCTGCTAACTAGAACCAGGTTGACTGTGGCACATTTTTCAAGTTTGATAGAAAACATGAAGTGTTACAGGATACAGATGTTCTTGGTGACATCGTACCAGCCTTTTTAAAAAGTAAATTTACATAAGCACGGACATTAGTGTCAATAAACGTTGGTTTTGATATTCACACTTTTGAATATTTTCTGCAGTTAGCATTTTTAAAGCTCAGCGTATCTGTGCTATACAGAGTCTTACATGTTTGAAAGGAACATTAGCAAACAGTACCCTAAGAACACAGGTAAGAGTAGCTCATTTTATTAGTTCCAAGGTTTCTTTACAGGTGTCAGTTTACAAATTCTGTAAAATAAGTTTTTTCAAGGTTACTTTGAAGTAGTTTTTTTACTTTTGGGTGGTTTTCTTATCTTATTAGGGTTTGGAATTATTTTCTTTATTTTCAGGGGTTGTAACACTACAGCAGAACCCTGCTGACCTTCAACCAGCTTCCGCTTATGTTTAGAGAGGTCTTCAGATGAAGTTTCCAAAATCTCTTTGTCTTGCCTTCCCAAAAATTCAGTCTCTTGATTTTCCCTCGAGTCTTCAATTCTGTCTGGAAGCCATGGTACATTTAAACTGGGTACTCTGGGAATTATAGCTTTTATTTCATCAACAAAGTCAGCGGTATTCTTTTTGAACCCCAAGGCTAGGACACATTTCAAGCCAATGACAGGTGCAATTCTCTCACTGAGGCGGGGAACCTGGCAAGCAGGCACAGCTCTGCATAAGCTTAACTGAATCAAGTGTGAGGTGATGATGGCAGGCTTGACTGACTTACACACCAGGACTAAAAGCAGGTCGTTCCTCTCCAGCGCTCTGGTCACTTCATTGACTCCAATGGCAAGCTGCTTCCTGACGTGCACGGGAGTCCACCCTGACACTTGTTGGTTATCATCTGGCTTTTTCTCTTTCAGATCTTCACTAATATCGACATCTATGTTACATTTTTCTCTGCTTTGCTTTTGGAAAGAAGGCTGTTTTTTCCTTTTCTTATCCTCAATCTTCCGAAGTCCAATATACTGAAATCTGTCTTCAAGTGTCTGTAATATGAAGTGCATATCCTCTCTCTCTAGAGAACTCCAGCAGATAGTATATGGATTGTTCAATGATGTCTTTACAACTAAAGGTCTTGTCTTCCGAACAGATCCCCTCCCAGCTTGAGGAGCTGCAGCCATTCTGAAAATCCTTCATAGAGAAGCAAAATGACAAAGGAAAATTAATGTTAATTAGAAATGCATGTCCTAAGAGTATCGTGGTTGTACTTTCTGATTCTTGACCAGCTATAGCAAGCCTAATTATATAGGTCCAATTATGTGAGCATACACTTAACCTCTCTTTTAAGGTTAAGTAATTTTACTTTCCTCCATTTTCTCGTATTGACTTTGTCTTTTATTCATATGTAGGTAGTATGTTTTACATTATTGAAATCAGACTGAAATTCTATTTGTTCATTTCACTTATTAAAAATGTTCCATGTTTCTACTTGTTCACAATTATCCTTTTGGCGGCTGTATGGCATTAATCTTAAAGATTTGTTATCACTTTCTAAATTGCTCTCTAGTTGGATTTTCATTCATTCAACAACTACTCAATGAGTGCCTGCGAAGGGAAGGCAACACTGTAGATACTTTCAGTGGCGAACAAGTCACTGTCTGCACAGAGCTCACAATCTGAGGACCACAGAGACCTTTGTTGTTGTTACATGCCGTCGAGTCAACTTCAACTCATACTGCCCCATGTGACAGAGTAGAACTGCCTCATAGAGTTTTCTAGGCTGTAGTCTTCATGGAGGAGCCCTGGTGGCACAGTGGTTAAGTGCTGAGCTGCTAACCAAAAGGTTGGTAATTCAAACGCACCAGCCACTCTGGGGGAGAAAAATGTGGCAGTCTGCTTCTGTGAAGATTTACAGCCTTAGAAACCCTATGGAGCAGTTCTGTTCTATAGGGTTGCCATGAGTTGGAATCAGCTCAACAGCAGTGGGTTTGGAATCTTCACAGGAGCAAATTGCCAGGTCTTTCTCCTATGGAGCTGCTAGATAGGAATGAACTGCCCTTCTTTCAGTTAGCGGCTAAGCACTTAACCGCTTGGGGCACCAGGACTCCTGAAGACCCTTTGCCATTCATAATTACCAGGTGTGACTGTTTAAGACACTGGGACAGTAATACACGTACACAATTAAAAATCCAAACACTCTCATTCTGTGCCCTTGTTATTACAAATCTCTTCCTCCCTGGACCCCAGGCCACCTCCACAAGTGCATCACTGTTTCTTGTATATCCTTCCCAAAACACTGAGACAGATGGACATGTCCTTCTTTCCTATGCTTATTCCAAGCTCATTGTTCTGCCTGGCAGTTGACTAAACTAGGGAAACTTCATAATAAAATTTTAAAGATAGTAATCCATTAAGAAAAAATAAGAGTAATAATAAAAGGGATCCTTATGGGAGAAAATGTTATTAACCACTGGTCTAGGGAGTGTGTCCTGTTTATCTATCCCAGAGGCAACTGCATAGACCATTTTCTTTCCTGAATTTTCTTCCTCTCCTTCCAGGGACTTGGCTGAGAACCAGAGGGGCGCACTTGGCAGAACTAAAGGAATTTAAACAAGCTGACCTGGAAAAGTCTAGAGTGTGGGGAACAGTCCCTGTTTTCTTGGAACCAGATGACTGATGGTCCCTCGTTCCAGGTCATTATCCCACCTAGGCCTGCCCTCCCCTAAGTACCCCATGCAGGATTAAGTCCTCTCCAGTTAAATTTCCACTTACCAGGCTGGATACTGAGGTTGAAGAACAAGTGCCTGTGGAGTGAGCCAGAATTTATAAGGCACTTTCCCCACGTACTATTTGACTCTCACAGAATTCTTACAGAATCCTCAATGTGCGGGTGAGGAAACAGTCTCAGGTTAAATATCTTGCCCAAAGTGACTAGTTTTCCAAATACAAATTTTATGCTCTTTCAACACTAACTGCACCTCAAAAATCATTTGTGGCTTTTAAAAGCAAACAGATAGCTGGTCCTCACCCCAGATCCACTGAATTGCCATCTCTCGGGGATGGGGCCAGGGTATCTGTACTTGTAAAAATGCTTCCCAAGTGAACTTGAGAACCATAATTAGGAGTCACTGGTGTCGGACAGGCTACCTTTTCCCCATGTGACAGCCCTGAGAAATGGTCACCCCACCTCTACTGGTCTCCGATGTTCCTCCTAGTTACTTTCTCACAGAAAACCAAAATTCAGCTCCTTAGGGTTAGAAATGAAACCTCATTTGTGTCAGTATTACCCGCTGAATTTGATTCCAGGCCAGTGCACCTCAAGTACAGCCACTGCCATCTGTTGACGGAGGCTTGTGTATTGCTCGTATGCTGAACAAGTTTCAGCATAGCTTCCAGACTAAGATGAACAAGGAAGAAAGGCCTGCTGATCTGAAAACTAGCCAGTGAAAACCCTGTGGATCTCATCCCATTGTGTATGGGGTCACTGTGAGTCGGGGGCCAACCTGAACGGCAACTAACAATAACAGGCACCCAGTATCTCTGCTGCCTTCACACCAGCCTAACTGTACAGTCCTCCCCATTCTCCCCACCTCTACTCCCTGCTCCCCCTCAAGCTCAGAGAATCAGGAAGAAAAGTAGCTCATCCAAAGCCAATATACTGGTTGGCAGAGGCTGGCATCACATTGAAGATGGTCAAGAACAGGGAAATAAATGACTGAGTGGCCAGACACATGTAAATATAGCTCCTGCCAAACTGCAGGTCAGTTAATACATCTCAGCATTCGAACAACACGGGGTCGGTACTTACAGTCTTGTGCTCTGGAGGGATAGCAAGATATATATTAACTCCTCCTGTCTTCAAAATCTAGTGTGGAGACAAAGAGAGCCAGGTTGTTAGAATAATAAGAGTCTCATACAACATAATCCAAGAACAAAGCACAGGTAGTCCTTGACTTATGACAGGGTTCCATTCCTACAACTCTGGTAAATCAGTTCTGGCTTAAGTTAAATACCTCTGTTTTTTTCATTATTACCGCCTTTTATCATCAGTATCTTTATAATTCCAATCTACAACACTGTATGTAGTACGTATTACTAATGATTAAAAAAATAAGACGGTCATAAGTGCAGTTTGTCATAACTTGAATACATTATAAGCTGGGGACACCTGTACTGATAAAGTAACAGCTTTGGAGAAAGGGAGTGAAATGGGAAAGCCTCCCTCAGGTGTCTTTTGAGCTATGTTTTGGAGGTCTCTTATAGGATCAACTACAAACTCCTTAAGGTGATGTTCAAGGCCCTCCACACTCTGGCCCTGTCTCCCCACCAGCTTTTCTCCGTATGTCCCACCATGCACATTACACCCCAACACTGAATCACACACTATTTAATGAGGCCAGGAGTTTCTCACAACCATGCCTTTATTTGAATTATCCCCTCTGCCGGGAATAGCACTCCCATCCTCACCCCAGTGACCGCTTTCTTAAACATTTATAGATTATCCACAATGCACCAGGCCATAAACTATTAAACAGGTAAGTACAGGCACTGACCTCACTGAGCTTAGAGTCTATGAAGAAGACATGTCAAACAGGTAATAATAAATTAGGGAACAACAGAAGGCTAAAAGAACGTGTAACAGGCCTAACTTAACTTGCTAGTCCCTGGGTGGCACAAGCAGTTAAGCGCCTAATTACAAACCTAAAGGATGGTGGTTGAAAGCCACCCAGAGACAACACAGAAGACAGTCCTGGTGAGCTGCTTCCAAAAAGTCACAGCCTTGAATATCCTACATAACACAGTTCTACTCTGCACACATGGGGTCGTCAAGCCAGCAACTAACAACTTACTTTAGGGGGTCAGAAGTGACCTTTTACCCTATATCTGAAGAATACCTGCCAAAGGGAGTAAAAAAAAAAAAAACCAAAGGGAGTGAAAAAAAAAAAAACCAAAGGGAGTAAAAAAAAAAACTTACTTTAGGGGGTCAGAAGTGACATTTTACCCTATATCTGAAGAATACCTGCCAAAGGGAGTAAAAAAAAAAAAACGGAGTAGGAAGTAGAAAATGGTTTTCCAGGGAACAGCATTAAAGGAAATGAAACCACATCACTGTAGCAGAGAAGGTGGAGAAAGTGGTGAGGTATTAGGTAAGGCAGGTAAGAACAGATGGTGAGGACCCCTGCAAGCCTTGCAGTAGGAAGCGACTGTCACGTTTAAAGCAGAGGAACAGCATGACTAGAACGGTGTTACAAGGAGACTTCTGTGATTCAGGGCAAAGGACAGCCTGGAAGCGTGCAAGACTAGAAGCAGCAAAGAGGCTATGGGAGTAGGCCAGGTAAGAAATAGGGATGGTGGCCTGCACTGGAGCTGCCGCAGAGTGAATGGTGAGAAATACATGCTAGTTGAAATACGGGGTAAAACCTACTCAACCTACTGATCTACTAAGGAAGGACATAACTCTAACTGAAGGGATGATGGCAGCAGTTCTCCATCGCTGAATTCCTAAGAGTTGATCCTCCCGAGTATATGCCGCCACTGTACCTGGTACCTTCCTACTTTATTTGTTGTCGTGGTGTACCGTGGAGCCCATTCCGACTCATAGCGACCCCTGCAGGACAGCGCAGAACTGCCCCATAGAGTTTCCAAGACTACTCTTTATGGAAGGCCACTGCCCCATCTTTCTCCTGCAGAACGAGAGAGGCTGGTGGGTTCGAACTGCTGACCTTTCGGCTAGCAGCCCAGCGCTTAGCCACTGCGCCACCAGGGCTCCTTACTTTACCACTTAGCATAAGGAACTGTAATTATTTTTTTTGTCGTCTCTATTTCCAAACTGTGTAGGACTGAAAGGCTAGGGTCGCGTTTTATCTTTCCATTCCTAGTATCCAACAGATCCTCCACACAGGTTTGGGGGGAGATATTCCAGGCAGAGTGAGGATAGCTCGTCCCGGGCGAGAGCAGCCAGTCCGGGAAGGCGGGCGGGCGCAGCGGCGGCGCGACGGGCGTCCGGGAAAGCCGTAGACACTTTGTGTGTCAGGTGGGGGTGGGCACAGGCCCGATCCCACCCTGGACCGGCCCTCTTACCTCCTCTCCGTGCCCCTTCCCCAGCGCCAAATCAAGATGGCGACTGCGCGGCCACCGGCTCGCGAGGGCTGCGGCTACAAACTGGCCGCGATGCGTGTGCACAAAGCCCTCGCCTTTTCTCAGGCCCCGCCTTACAAATGGGGCGCTGCAGAATCGCTAAAATAATCTTTCAATTTCATTACCCTGAGTTAAACCACTCCCAATGGGGAAAGTAGGTCCAAAGAGCAGCGTGACGCGGAAGCGACAAAGCGAAAGCCAGCCTACAAACGCCTGAGAGTCGGCCCGGCGGTGAAACCTCCCGGCCGTGCCCTGAGCCGGCAGTGCGCAGGCGCGATATTTGTCTCGCGATACCTTCCGGTTGCTACGGTAACGTAATCGCCGTCTCGACTGCTCTGTGGCTTTTGAGCGAATGTTTTTATGGGTGAAAGTCCCTCAGGGCATCTTTTGTCGCCTTGGCACCTTCTTTGTTCTAACCCAAGTTCTACCTGAAACCCAGTGCCGTCGAGTCGATTCCGACTCATAGCGACCCTATAGAACAGAGTAGACCTGCCCCATAGAGTTTCCAGGGAGCGCCTGGCAGATTCGAACTTTACAGCGCCCATAAATCTGAGCGCACTATCTCTTCTCGCTTTTCTGTATTTGTCTTGCCTAGGCTTGCCTCAGAGACGGAGGGTAGCCCTGGTGACTCAGTGGTTAAAGCCGTAGGCTGCTCCAGGGGAGAAAGATATGGCCATCTGCTTTGGTAAATAAAGATTACAGCCTTGCAAGCCCTATGAGACTTCTGTCCGACAGGATCAATATAGGGTCGCTTTTTTATGAATAGGTGGGTTTATGAATAGGAATCAACTCGATGGCAACGGGTTTGTTTTTGCAAGAGATGTGATGAGTCCTGGTGGCGCAGTAGTTAAGCGCTCTGCGGCTATTGGCGGTTCCAACCCACCAGAGCCCATCAGCCTCTGGAGGAGAAAGATGTAACAGTCTGCTGCGGTAAAGATTTACAGCCTGGAAAACCCTATCGGGCAGTTCTACTCTGTCCTGTAGGGTCGCTATGAGTGGGAATGGACGCGACACCCAAAACCCCAGTCCTTGCCTGTCCCACTGAGCCAGTCTCCATCGAATCCCTGCCTAATCCCTGTGAACAAGAAAAGCAAGATAAATTGAGGAGGTGGTTTACAGATAACAATGTGGAGAATCTTGAGCCACCTTAAAGAGAGAAGGATAAGGGCTGCTCTGAGTAATTGAAAGGCAGTTCAGAATATTCCTCCCAATGTTCACTGTGGCTGCTCCAACCAACAGAGAACTCAGCGGTCAGGAATGGAGTCGCTGGGAAGTCAGGAATTGGTAAAACAGCTGATTAACACTTTAAAGGTCAGTGATCAGAACCTCTTGATCTACCCTTCGCTAGAACGTAGAAGACAGTAGGTTGCTTCTGGCCTAAAAAGCTTCTATACCCCTTCTTTTTCTGTTCCGCTCTAATTTGGGCCCCTTCCTTTTCCTGTTCTATATATCCTGCTCCTTTCTTCAATCTCTTTGTCGCAGGGCAAGGTTTCCCAGCTTGGAACCAAGTCCTGCCTAGGTTCTTGCCTTCTACTGACCGTGAGTGACCAGGAGAGGCTCAGAGGTTCCACATGAATAAAGGTTTATTAGTGACAGAAAGCAGAGGCTCGCAAGCGAGGGGCAGAGAGGAGCTTCTGCCTATGCTAGCCTCCAGTCTCTCCGTGAACGGAGGTTTTCCTGGAGTTATAAAGGGCTTTAGGCAGAAAGGAGCTCATGTTTTATTCATTGCTTTGGGGGGAAAAGGTGGGGCTTTCTGAGAAATAACCCAAACCCAGTGCGGTTGAGCGACCCTCTAGGACAAATAGGTTAAGAAATTAGGTGGGTGCGCATCTGGAATCCACGGTGGAGTCAGTTTGGACGATGTCACATCACCACTGCACAGTCTCGGTGGCCACTTGACAAGGCTGTAAGGTTGTACCCATTTTCACTGTGCATGCCCTGGGGATTGGCTGATTCTGTTCATCTTTGGAAAACAGTTTGTAGGGAAGGTACGTAGAACTTCATGAGAGTCCCGGAAGTGGGTTATCTTGTAACATCATCCCCTATAGTAAACCTGTTGCTATCGAGTAGATACCGACTCATAGCAACCCTAAAGGACAGAGTAGAACTGACCCGTAGGGTTTCCAAGGAGTGCCTGGTGGATTCGAACTGCCAACCTTTTGGTTAGCAGCTGTACGTCTTAACCACTATACCACCCTATGGTAGAGTCCTGAAAAACTTACAAGAGTGATATGCAGGATGCCACTCCTATGTTGGGGTCCTGAAAAACAATTTGAGAGAGAGATGTAAGATGCCACCCCTATAGTGGGGTCTTGAAAAACGAGAGAGATATGTAAGACTTTGTGCGTCACGGGCTGCATGTGTAGGTTCTCTTGTAACATCACCCACAGGATAGAGTCCCAGATCAACGGGCCTGTTATTCTGGTCTTGAGGCTCTCCAGCCTTCTGTCCCTGTCTCATCTTCACTACTCTTTTTTGGTCTAGTTTCTATATTTTTAATTCTCACAACCCCCATAGTAAAATGGAGCCCTCACAACACAGTGGTTAAAAGCCTGGCTACTGATGACAAAGGGCTGCAGTTCCACCACCAGCAGCTCCTTGGAAACCCTATGGGGTAGTTCTACTCTATCCTATAGGGTCACTTTGAGTCAGAATCCACTCCCTTGCAATGGGTTAGGAAGGTTTTTTGTTTGTTTGTTTTTTGGTTTACATAGTACTTGGAGTCCCTAGGTGGTGCAAACGGTTAATGAAAGAAGAACACCCCCATATCTACTTCCAAAGAAAATAAATCAGCCATTGAAAACCCAAAGGAGTACAGTTCTCTTCTAACTCACGTGGAATGGCCATGAGTCAGAGTGAACTTGAACTTGATGGCAGCTAGGTTTTTTTTATGTAGTACGTAACTGGCCATAAAGTAAACAGAAAAATAAAACCAAAACTTGTGTTGCCTTTGGTCAAAGATTATTGCAGGATACACAGGGTAGAGTACAATGTGATTTTTAACACAATTAGATCGAAAAGATCAAAGTTACAAGTTTGAGCATAACAACAGGCTTTTGTTCCATAAAGTGACTCATGTTAGTTCATTGTTATGATAAACTACAAACATCATGCAGTTCTAAAGTAGCCTCAGCTTTTAAACTGTAAGACAAGTAGAGATGCAGAGATCTAATTGGAATGTTAGCGTAATAGGAAGGAAATAGGTATGCAGTTATCCCCCTTAAGGTTCCAGACTGATAGTTTATCATCTCAGTTTACAGTTGCTCCATGAAGATCACCTGTTGCTGCTGAGTCGATCCTGACTCACAGCAACCCTATAGGACAAAGTAGAACTGCCCCCATAGGGTTTCCAAGGCTATATATACTCTTTACAGGAGTAGACTGCCACATCTTCCCCCCGCCCCACCCCGCCAGAGTGGCTGGTGGGTTTGAACTGCTGACCTTTCAGTTATCAGCCAAGTGCTTAACTATTTGAGCCACCCAGGGACTGTTTTAAATCTTACTGGCCTTTTAAATCCAAAAGTTTGGTAGCTACTGCATGGCACTGCCCCTACTGTGAGCCATTGAAAGAAGCTACAGAAAGGCGTACAGATCTTCCCCCTCCTCTGTGTTAAGATCTTACTGCCTTAATACACAGTGTGGTGGTTAACCATGCAGACCCCAGAGGCAGACTGCATCGGGTCAGATTCTGGCCCTGTCACTGGGCCCAGCCACAGTCTCTGATTCAGTACGTCAGGAGTGGAGCCAAGGCTGCGTTAGATGCTGCTGCTGCTGCTGGGTCCAGGATCACATTTTGAGAACTGCCCCATAGAGTTCCCACAGCTGTAAATCTTTACAGAAGCAGACTGTTACGTCTTTCTCCCGCGGAGTGGCTGGTGGGTTCAAACTGCAGACCTTTTGGTTAGCAGCGGAGTGCTTAACCACTGCACTACTAGGGCTCCTTCCATGAAAATTACCAGCTCTTGTATTCCATGGCTCTGGAGCTAGCCTGCCTAGGCTGAAATCCTGACTTCATCACTGACTAGGCATATGACCCTAGGCAAATTAATTAACCTCCTCTGTGAAGTGATAAAAATAATACGTGCTGTGAGGATTAGAAGAGGTAATTTATGTAAGATCCTTAGCACGGCTCCTGGAAGTGTTCCTGCTTGATATATACAGCTGTGACGATGAATCCAGTGACAACCTTCCAAGAATTCAGTCAATAAAAAATTCACTATGGCTTCTCTGCTTTTATTGCTTGTCTATTTTAAGACTGGCAATAAAGTTAACTAAAGTGAACAGTTATAATTCAGATAATATTTTCTACCATTTGTAGTGTACAAACATTACAACAAAAAAGTTTTATCTTTAAACTCTCACATGATTCAATCACCTCAAAACACATTTTCTTTCAGTGTTCCCTTCTAGTTGATTTCACATTTATGTGTTTTTACAGTCTTAATATAGATTAAAGTTTATGTTATTTTTCTTTCTATATAACGTTTTCCATGATTCTCAAAATAGTCTTTAAAGTATCACTTCAGGGAATGCAAACTGGTACAACCATTTGGAAAATGATATGGCACTTCCTTAAAAAGTTAGAGATAGAAATATAATATGGTCCAGCAATGCCACTCCTAGGAATATATCCTAGAGAAATAAGAGCCGTCACACCAATAGATATATGCACACCCATGTTCATTGCAGCATTATTCACAATAGCAAAAAGATGGAAACAACCTAAGCGCTCATCAAGGAATGGATAAACAAACTATGCTACATACACACAATGGAATACTAGGCAACGGTAAAGAACAACGATGAATCTGTGAAACATCTCACAACATGGATGAATCTAGAGGGCATTATGCTGAATGAAATAAGTCAATCACAAAAGGAGAAATATTATATGAGATTACTATAAAACTCATGAAAGAGTTTACACACAGAAAGAAACAATCTTTGATGGTTGTGAGGGGTTGTGATGGGTGAGGAGGGGAAAACACTAAATAGGTAAGTGGCAACTTTGATGAAGGGTAAGACGGTACACGATACTGGGGAAGCCAGCACAACTTGACCAAGGCAAGGTTATAGAAGTGTCGTAGACACATCCAAACTCTGAGGGGCCAAATTACTGGGCTGAGTCCTGGGGGCCATGGTCTTGGGGAACATCTAGCTCAATTGCCATAACATAGTTTATAAAGAAGATGTCCTACATCCTACTTTGGTGAGTAGCATCTGGGGTCTTAAAAGCTTGTGAGTGGCCATCTAAGATATTCCACTGGTCCCACCCCATCTGGAGCAAGGGAGAATGAAGAAAACCAAAGACACGAGGAAAAGATTAGTCTAAAGGACTAATGGGCCTCAACCACCACCACCTCCACCAGACTGAGTCCAGAACAACTAGATGGTGCCCGGCTACCACCACGGACTGCTCTGACAGGGATCATGGTAGAGGGTCCCGGACAGAGCTGGAGAAAAATGTAGAACAAAATTCTAATTCACAAAGAAAAACAAGACCAGACTTACTGGTCTGACAGAACCTGGAGAAACCCTGAGAGTATGGCCACTGGACACCCTTTTAACTCAGTACTGACGTCATTCCGAGGTTCACCCTTCAGCCAAAGATTAGACAGGTCCGGAAAACAAGACTAACTGGGCACACCAACCCAGGGGCAAGGGCAAGAAGGCAGGAGGGGACAGGAAAGCTGGCAATGGAGAACCTAAGGTCAAGAAAGAGAGTGTTGACACGTCATGAGGCTGGCAACCAGTGTTACAAAATAGCATGTATATTAATTGTTTAATGAGAAACTAATTTGTTCTATAAACCTTCATCTAAAGCACAGTAAATATAAAATAAAATAAATTATTACTTTAACACATATTTAGTATCCTATGCTGAATGATGTATGGCAATGGGCATGCTGAATTATCAGTTTTTACTTTTTAATATCAGCTCTTTCCATTATTTTATCTTGCAAAACCTCGGTTTCATCTTTGCTTTCTTCTTTTATTAATTATACAATTGGACTGTTGTTAGCTTTATTTGCTTTCTGTGATGAAACAGTGCTCTAAGATGCTTGCTGGGTGACAAGTTATGTCATTGGCTGTAATTCTTTTATGAACTAAGTTAAAGTTCCAACAAGAAAGTTTGTCAATAGAAGAATGTAAGAGAACCACCAGATTATTCTTTTCTTTTATTGCATTCTGACCTTTGCTGTGTGTGTGACTGTTAAAAAGGAGCCCTGGTGGCATAATGGTTAAGCACGTGGCTGCTAACTGAAAGGTCAGCAGTTCGAAACCACCAGCCCTTCCATGGGAGAACGATGTGGCAGTCTGCTTCTGTAAGGCAGTTCTACTCTGTCTTAGACAGTTACTCTGAGTCGGAATTGACTGGACAGCAACCATACGATTGTTAAAACAGCAATAAGTTATCATAACTCTAAATCAGTTACTAAAAATAAACTTTTAATAATTCGCTACAAAATCAAAAACAGGCTTTGAGTCTGTGCTATCAGAAGCCCTGCTAGTTAGGACTATGTAACGTTTCAAAAGGTATCTGTTTCCATAGAGGCAATGTCACTGTGAGGAGCTTCAGGAGTTGCACCGTCCCCCTAAGCAGCAGCATGGTGGCAGTTGCTAGTCTGGCTCCCCACAATTCCATAGATATGGCCGGTAAGGAGACAAAGGGCCTAACTATTTATTACTTACAAGGCAGCAAAAGCAAGAAAGAATGTCAACTTCCTGCATCCCTAGTTCCATGAGACAATATCCCTAGTCCCAGAGGCCAGATGACAGGTGGTACAAGTGGTGGGTCACTCTGCCGTTGAAGAACCAAATTTAAACTTCAGCCAAGCAATTCTTAGAATTACACAGAAGCCTGCAGCTATACCCTAAGGTGGGGAGGGAGGATGAGGGAGAAAGCACTAGACTCACCTGACACTAGGGAGATGGATGAGAAACACCCTTGTGGGGGTCTCCTATAAGATAAGGAGGCCACGCTCATGGAGGAATTGTGGGGCATTCCACCAAAACTCGGGTCAGACTGTACCCAAGCCTTGGCTACCTGGCCATGTGGAAATGTGCAAGGTCTTCAGATCCTCAGCAGAGCTATTCCCTATTAAAAACAAAAAACAAAACAAAAAAAAAAAAACAAGAGAAATTTGGAAGACCTTAAATCAGATCATCAGAGGCTAGTCTGGTATGTTCTTTTTTGAGGGAAGAGGCTTCGCATAATGCTAGACGGTTTCAATTTTCCTTAGGTCCTACAGAGCCAGTACCAATTCTAGCAATAAAGTATATACATGATAGAAAATGGTCTGCAAGTGACTGTACAGAATATGCCATAATGGTACATAAACAGGCCCTAAATTTTAGAATTATTTAAGGTATAGATATTTACATAAATTAGGTTATCATCAAATTCTTGCTGAAGCAACATGAGCAGAGCAAATGATGGGGAAGCACTTTTAAGATAGAAACATGTACATATGACTGTGTATATATATGGTGCAAAAATATAAATAACCTTCTACTTTGTTAACAATATTTATTACCGATTTTTATGTGCCAGGCAGTGTGTTAGATGCTGGATATATAAGAATGAAAAAAACATTTATTTTTCTTCCTTTTTTCAAAAGGTACAGAGTTTATTGAATTCTAATGTTTGGGATAAAGCATTGAACAAAACAAGTTCTAATGGGCGAGACAGACACTAACAAAAAGTAAAGTATATAGTACGTCAGATGATTACAAGTATATGGGGAAAAAAAATAAAGCAGGAAGGGGAGAAAAGAGCTGCTGGGATGGAGTGATAAAAGAAGGCCTTACTGAGAAGGTGACATTTGAGCAAAGACCCGAAGGAGGTGAAGGAACGAGCCATGCAGATACCTGGGAGAAGAGTGTTCCAGTACAAAAGCCCTAAGGCAGGAGTGTGCTTGACCTGTGAGAACAGGCGGAGGCCCTGTGCCCTGTTGCCCTTGAAAGAAGGTGAACACAGGAAGAGAGGAAAGGTGAGGTGGCTAGAGGCCAGGCCATATGGTATCTTATAGACCAGACTAAAGATACTTCTCCTGAAGACTTCCTGGAGGAGGTGCCATGTAGGAAATATGAGTTGGCTGGTTAAGGAGGTAGGGTGAGGGCATTCCACAGTGGAGCAGCAGCATTATGTAATCCTGGAGAAATGAGAACTTAAAGTAGTCCCCTTTAAGTTAAGGAGTAGAGTATGCCTATTTGTGGGGAAGGAGAGCAGTGAGAGATAAAGTTGGAAAGGTCAGAAGGACTTGATCGTGAGGGACCACATATGTTATTCACAGGCTGTACTGAAAAGGGGAGCTAAGTTATCATTTCAAACAATGGATCTTAACTTTAACTTTTGCTACATCATTCCTGATGCTTAGGCGGTACCCTGTTGTTGCCGTGCGCTGTCAAGTCTATTCTGACTCACAGTGACCCTATAGGACAGAGTAGAACTGCCCGTAGGATTTACTAGGCTGGTTTTTTTTTTTTTTTTAATCTTTATGGGAGCAGATCACCAGGTCTTTTAACCCGTGAAGCGGCTGGTGGATTTGGACCTTTGACCTTTTGTTTAGCAGCTGAGCATTTAACTACTGCGCCACCAGGGCTTCTTGGGCCCTACCCTACAGCTGTTAAATCGGAATCTCTGGTGATGGGAAGCAGGCATCGGGTTTTTGTTTTTTCTTCCATGTAGGTGAATGTGCAGCCAGGGTTGGGAAGTGCTCACCTGTGGTCTCCTGTATGCAAGTCCCTCACCAGACGAGAGGCCTTGGGCCCTGGGCTAGACCACAGTAAAGACCTCACTGGCCTAAAATGAGAGTGCAGAACACTCAGCTGTTGTACAAGAACATGTTTATTCTTCATACACACACATACCATTTGCATAAATTATATAGTCTAAAGATGCTCGCATTTTAATCCAATTTCAGGGACAATAACCCCTTCAGTTGGCAGGTAACAAAACGTGTTGCTAAAAGTGGTTTAATCAAAAGGAGTTTATTACCTAACTGTCATTGAAGCATGGAGGTTGGCAGTTCCAGGACTACCTCATTTGGTAGCACATAAGTTCATCAAAAACCTAGTCTTTCTATCTTTCCCTTTTGCTTGCTTAGAATGTTGAAATTTACCCTCAAGTCTGTCCCCTCAAGGCCACAGTTTAGCAGTCACAGCTCCAGTCATCACATCCTACAAAATCACATCTAAAGGCAGTACATTTTCTCTCATGTGTTTCTTTTTCATCAGAAAGAAAATCTCAGAAGCCCCAAAATACTTCCCCTTGTGGCTCATTGGCCTGAACTGGGTCACATCATGCCCACACCTAATCCAATCACTTGCAAAGGAGAATGAGTCAAACCAGACTGAGTTAGGTCAATTACAATTCTTCTCTTGAAGTTGGACCCACCTTCCCTGAACACATTATGGCTCCATAACTGAATAAAATTAGGGTTCTTTGGCAAAAAAAAAGAAGAAGAAGGGGGAAATACCTGCATGTTAGGCATTTTGTTTGGCAGAGTTCAGTTTCGGAATATGTTAACTGAACATTGTTAATATGTAAGATGTGTTTATAAGCACTGTCATGAATTGAATTGTGTTATTCCAAAATATCTGTCAATTTGGCTAGGTCATGATTCCCAGTATTGTATGATTGTCTACCATTTTGTCATCTGATGTGATTTTCCTATGTGTTATAAATCCTGTCTCTATGATGTTGATGAGATGGGATTAGCAGCAGTTATGTAAACTCGATCCACAAGAGTAATCTACAATCTAAGCCAATCTCCTGAGATATAAAAGAGAGAAGCGAGCAGAGAGACAGAGGGATGTTGTACCACCAAGAAAGCAGTGCTGGGAGCAGAGCGTGTCCTTTGGACCCGAGGTTCCTGTGCAGAGAAGCTACTAGACCAAGGGGAGATTGATGACAAGGACCTTCCTCCAGAGCCAACAGAGAGAGAAAGCCTTTCCCAGAAGCTGATACCCTGAATTTGGACTTCTAGCCTACTAGACTGTGAGAGAATAAACTTCTCTTTCATAAAGCCACCCAGTTATGGTACTTCTGTTATAGCAGCACTAGATAACTAAGACAAGCAGTATGTAATTTAATTGAGCCCAGCTACATATTATAATTGAAACCAAAGGCTACAAACTTCACAAGTTTAATGAGGAACATTAAACAAATGGGAGACTGCTGAGAGTGGTGCTCTGAGAAGACAAATCTAGCCATTATAACTTGCTAGGTTGGGTAAAAGCTGGAAGCTATTTATGAGACCTCTCTTTTGAAGACTAAAAATATAAACATTAAGCCAAATTGGGATGAGAGCGCCTCTCATGAGATATATACTGCTTCTAAATTTGTTACAATGAAATTATCCTAGTTTATTTTGTTGCAAGAAGACCCCTTGAGACATCGTGACCTTAAAATAATGCCAACTGTAACCCTTAGTCTCCAGGCTATGCTTACTTAGTTATCTGTTATGGGGAATTATATTAGTTGTCTGTTGTTTCTTTCAGTAAATTTTATTTATTAGATGTGCTCATTGTAGGAAATTGTTTATTCACCTAAATTTATAATCTACACCCAGCACCGTAATCATTAATTCACTGTCTCTGACATCACTGACTTTGTCTTATAACTTGACTTAGAAAGCATTAAGACACCTTGTTTTTACTTTCTCCCACCAGGCCTGTTTGTAATGACTCCTGTAGCACTAGCAGATTCATTTCTTGTAAACAGCACCAGCATGAGTCACGCTCTGGCACTGACTACCGTTCTTACACTCTTGTGAATATTCGTCATAGACAGATGTCAGACCAATCAAACCCTAAACAATTTCAACTAGCCGCACAAAACCAACTATCAGAAGTGGATAGCCGGATCACAGTAGTTAATGTAGTTAATTCATACAACCATTTTAAACTACTTAGGTTAAGGAAAAAGCTAATCCTTCTGATTAACCAAACTCATTGCCATCGAGTCAATTCCAACTCATAGCAACACTATAGGACAGAGTAGAACTGCCCCACAGGGTTTCCAAGGAGTGGCTGGTGGATTCAAACTGCCGACTTTTTGGTTAGCAGCCTGAGCTCTTGACCACTGTGTCACCAGGGCCCCGATAGTAACTAATAAATAAAAAATAAAATTTCAGTGACAGAAATGTCACAAAACAGGAAAAAATATAACATGGACTAAAAATACTAATCTATGTTTTTAAAAACCTGACCTTGGAAGAATGCAGCTTGCTTCATATATAACTTTTACGGAGGGTTTTTCTAGCTCTAGAGCAACTTCTGATGCCATACAGTTTGGAGTGTATCATAAGAAATGAGGTGTCATTGAAATGTATAAGCAGAGAGAGTGAATAATGATAGTTGCATTATAGAACACTCACTGGCTGGAAGTTGAAGAATAGATGGGATAAAGAGTTCAGCTCCCTGTGTACTTTTAAAGTGGGCTTTACCCCCAGGGACTGGAAGTGAAGGAGGCAGCAACGGGAAAAATCAGCTCAGATGTCATTATCTGTGTGACCTTCTCTCGTTTGTAATTATTTCACTCCTATATAACTCATCCCGGAGTACAGGAAAGGGAGGATGTTTCCCCAACTCATGCTAGCCTGACAGTAACACTAAAAACCAAAAAGAAGAGTTTGAGAGAAGGAAATTGCAAACTAGCCTTACCCATAAACATGAGTACAAAAAAGTCTAAAGTATTAGCAAACAGTATTCAGCAATATGTTAAGAAATATTCCATCAAGACTAAGTTGGGATTAATGAAGAATGCAAGGTCTAATTAACAGGTTAAAATCAATTAATATAAACTATTCCTTTAAAAGATTAAAGAAGAAAAAATTATATGATCATTTTAGTAGAAGCATAAAAATAAAGCTTTTGATGACGTTCAATATCCATTCATGATAAAAAATAATCTTAGTGAACTAGAAATTGGAGAGAGGTTCCTTGGGAGTAAAACACACACACACACACACACACACACACACATATATATATATATACACACACACACACATACTTTGGAAACCCTGGTTGCATAGTGGTTAAGAGCTGCAGCTGCTAACCAAAAGGTCAGCAGTTCCAATCCACCGGGCGCTTCTTGGAAACTCTATGGGGCAGTTCTACTCTGTCCTATAGGGTCTCTATGATTTGGAATTGACTTGATGACAACAGGTTTGGTTTGATTTATATATATATATATGAATAAAACCACTGCAGTAAACATCACACTTGATGGTGAAACACTGAACTTACTACATTTAAGGAACAAGTTAAGGGTGTCCAGTGCTACTACTTCTATTCATTGTTATATTGGAGATCCCAGATAAAGCAGAAAATGAAGCAAAGAAAACGTGTGAGAATTGGAAAGTGTGATGGTTAAGATAGTGTGTCAACTTGACCGGACCACACTTCTCGGTGTTTATATGTGATCACCCCCATGATGGGATCTGCTGTGAATAGCCAATCAGCTAAAAGGAAGTTTCCTTGGGTGCCTTTTTTACATCTGAATATAAGTGGACATTCTGGCTTTTGCCTGTGCTGGACATTCTGGCTTTTGCCTGCATTGGATCCTGTAGCTGCATCCTATTCATCTGACCTCTGATTCTTGGGACTTGAGTTTACCTGCCTATCTTGGGACTCATTGATCTTCAGAGCCTGCGAACAAAAGCATTACTCTCTGACCTGCCAATCTTGCGTTCGCCAGCTCCTGTGGCTACGTGAATCAGGAGAAGCCTCTATCCTGATCCACGGACCTGGGACATAAAATTCCAGCCTCTACAATTGTGTGAGCAGTTTTCTTGATATAAATCTCTCTCTATATATATTTATATGCTTTACTGGTTTTGCTTCTCTAGAGAACCCAGCCTAAGACAGAAGGCAATAAATAAAACTGCCACAGACTATATATTTGCTACAGAGAAAACTCAAAATAATTTACTGAAAAATAATTGCAATTAAAAGGAGATTTTGCTAAGGTTGATGGATAAAGAATCAGTATTTATTTAAAGAAAGGAAAAAAGTCAATTTCCTTTCACACCAGTAGCAAGCAAATAAAAGACGAAAAATTTAAATGCTCAGTTTACAACAGCATCAAAAATTATAGTCGCTTAGAAATAAATCTATAAAAGATGTAGAAAGACTTCCTGCAGGGAAAATTAGAAAACTTTATTTGAAGACATTAAATGAGATAGCTAGCTGGAAAAGATCTATGAGATACATAAGCAGTAGAACTGTATCACAAAAATGTCGGCTCCCCCATTGATAGTTTCCATTCAATTCCAAGAAAAATTCAAGATTTTTCTTTCATTTAACTTGACACATGAATGCTAAAATTTATATGGAACAGCAAAAGGCCAAAACTAGCCCTTTCTGAAAAAGAACAAAATAGTGAATAAGACGGTGTGGAAGACAAACAGACAAATGGAACCCAGTAGAGAGCCCCAAAACAGACCCATAGTTGTATAGAATCTTCACTTATAACTGAGCTGGCATTTGAAGATGAATGGGGGAAACGAGGGACTTTTCAATATATTATGCTGGGACACTGGCTATCCATTTGGAAAAAATAATAATAAAATTGGTTCCTTAGCTTGCTGCATTAAAAAAAAAAAATCAATTCCAGGTGGGTTAAAGACTTAAATGCGAAAGTCCAAACTGTGAAACTTTTAGAAAACAATATACGAGAATGTCTTTATGACCTCAGTGTATGGACGTGTTTCCTAAACAAGATATTAAAAGTGCAAACTATAAAAGAAAAAAATGATTAATTCAATTGTATTGAAATTCAGAACTTCTGTTCATCAAAAGATACCATAAGAAGGTAAAAAGACAAGCCACAAACTAGAAAAAGATATTTGCAGTATATATAACTGCCAAAGGTTTAGTATTCAGAATTTATAAAGAACCCAACAAAAAAAAAACAATAAATAAAGATAACCAGTTACCAAAAATAGCCAAAAGATATGAACTGGCACTTAACAGAAGAGGAAACTCCAATGGCCCATAAGCATTTAAATATGCTCAACCTCACTGATAATCAGAGAAATGCAAATAAAAACTATGATGATGTATCATTTCACATTCCCCAGATTGGTGAAAAAATTAATATTGGTCAATATTAAGTGTTGGCTAGGGTGTGAAACAACAGAAAATCCAATATGCTGCTGATTGTAATGTAAATTGGCGAAAACACCTTGGAGAATAATTTAGGTTATCTTGTTAAAGTTCTATCACCTAGTTACGTATTTTTCAAACTGTGGGTTTAGTGGGTCATGGCCAACATTTTATTAAATGAAATAAAATAGAAAGTATCAGTATTTAGTATCTCCTAGCAATCAGTGAGGACCAGTATTGTTTGGTGAAAATTTTGTTGCAGTTCTGTAGTGTGTGTGTGTGTGTTTACTGAGTCACCATGTAATCATTTCCTACTACAGGTGCAAGTCAGCAAAGTTTGAGAAAATACTTGAGAAACTCTTTCACATGTGCACTGAGACACGTACAGGAATGTTCACAGAAACACACTGTAATCATTTCCTACTACAGGTGCAAGTCAGCAAAGTTTGAGAAAATACTTGAGAAACTCTTTCACATGTGCACTGAGACACGTACAGGAATGTTCACAGAAACACACTGTAATTGCAAAAAGTGTTAAAAAGCCAAATATTTATCAACTGTGAAATAGATCAATAACTTATAGTGTATTCATACAGTGGAATGTTATACAGAAGTGAACATAAATGATGCATAAATACATCAGTATGTATAAACCTCAGGACTATACCATTGATGAGATTTTTTAAAAAAAGGAAATTTATAGAATAATGCATATAAATATAATTTTATTCATGTAAGGATGAATAACATGAAACACTAGACCATGTATTATATACAGATACAGAAATGTGATAAGCCTATAAAAAAAAAAAAGGAAGAATGATAAATAAAACTTCACTGTAATAGTTACCCTTGGGGAATGCTACTTCCATATGTTCAGCCCCTCCATCTCTTATCCCAACTCCAGCAATCCCTTGATGCATCTCCCCAGAACCCCCAATTCACTGATTCCACTACCTTGTCACTACCCCCATGTCTTTAATGTCCTCTCTTTCCTCTTTACCCAACTCAAATTCATGGTCAGTCATTATGCATAGACCTTTTGCTCCCCTGCTTCTCTCATTTCATTGTCCTCACTTGGCCAAACTATATCCTACTCATAGTGACCCTATAGGACAGAGTAGAACTGACCCATAGGGTTTCCAAGGCTGTGAATCTTTATAGAACCAAACTGCCACATTTCTCCCACGGAGTGGCCGGTGGGTTCAAACTACTGACCTTTCAGTTAGCAGCCGAGCACTTAACCACTGTGCCACCAGGGCTGCCAACCCTGTTTGTATCAAACCCTGTACCCACAAATTCCATGTAGCTGAAGAAAAATTTAACAACCATACTGGCTGACCTCACTTAATCCATCACCATTGACTTCGATGGGCTCTTAATGCTGCCCAGCAATCATCTATGTCCTCAGTCTGTTCACTTTCTCTTTCCTAGGGGACCATGTTACACACTCTCTTTGCTCCTCATACCTCAAACAGCTCTCCTGCATCCTCACCCTCTGGTGATGATCTTGCTTTCCAATTCACTAAAAGAACCAAACTTCCAGACTGCCACCTCTGCCCACCAACCAATGGCTGTACCTAGGTACCCTACCTTCCCTCCTGTTGTTACAGATGAACTATTCCTTGCTCCTTTCCTAAGTGAGTTCCTCAGCTTTTACACCATTTCCCGCTTCCTCATACTTTCTCAGGTTCACTGTCCCAGCAATTCCCTCTTCTCTCTCTAACATCATCATTTTATTACTCTACTGAAATTTTCCTATCAAAAAATAGACATGCTTTTAAGCCTTTTGATTCCACTTCACCTGCTAGCTACCACCACGATTCTCTACTTTCATTTTCAGCAAAACTTCTAAAAAATTGTTGTAATTGCTCTCTCTGGTTTTTTTTCTCTCATTCTCTCTTAAACCTATTCTAATCGGATTTTGCCCACCACCTCTGTATTAAAACTTGTCAGCCTCACCAGTGGTCTCTACATTGCTAATTCAAAATTTCGGCCCTCATCTTACTTGACATATGTTTTCATCTGATGTGTTTTCTTGACTTGGTTTCTGGGATACCATGTACTCTTGGTTTTTTTCCTACCTCAATGATCCTTTCTTCTCAATTGCCTTTGCTAGTTCCTTCTCTTCTCCCTAACTCTGTAATGTTGGAGTCCTCTGAAGCTCATCTCTAGGCTCATCCAATATCAAGATTCTCAATACCATCCTGACGTTCATAACTCCCAAGTCTATATATTCAGCCCAGACTTAGCTATCCAATTGCCTATTGACATCTCCACTTTGATGGCTGATATCTCAAATGAAACATGTCCAAAACCGAGTGTCAGCTATTTTCCATCAACCAAACTTATTCTACCTATGGTCCTTCTAATTGTTCAGGTCAAAAGTCTTGGAGTTGTCCTGGATTATTTCCTTAGCACCTCTTGTAGAATCCATCAGGGCCTCTTGTTGACTCTACCTTCACAATGAATCCAGAATCTGAACTACTTCTCACCACCTCCACTCTTACCACTTGAGTCTGAGACACCCTTAGTCCTTTTCTGGATTATTATTACAATAAGGATCTTGCATCCATCCTTGTCTCCCTATAGTCTATTTTCAACACAGTACAAGTGGTGATCTTTTAAAACGTAGACCAAATCATGTCAGCCCTCCACTAAAAATCCTTCACAGGTTTTGTTTCACTCCCACTAAAAGGCAAAGGACTTGGACAAGACTTTCCATGATCTGCCTGGTCTTCCTCTCCTGCTCTCTGACCTCTTCTCCCACTACACGCTCCAGCCATACTGTCCTCCTTGCTGTTCCTCATACCTGCCAGGGGAGCTCCATCCTTAGGGCATTTGCACTGGATACTACCTTGGCTGGGGAAGGCTCTTCCCTTAGAGATCTGCCTGGCCAGTTTTCTCGCCTCCTTCAGGTTTTTACTCATGTGTCATTTGAAAGAGACCTATCCTGACCACCCTATTTGCAATTGCAATTCACCTCATCCATTCCCCACATACCCAAGACTGTCCTTCCCTTTTACTCTATCTTTTTTTAAATAACACTTACTACCTAACATCTCCCCTTACTAAAATGCAACACAAGAATAAAGTTTTGTCTTGTTGACTTGGTATTTCTCAAAAACCTAGAACAGTGAGACGCTAATAAATATTTGAATGGATGAATGAATGTGGAGGATAGGATGGATTGAAACCAGGAGGGTCACAGGAGGCTTCAAAGGTGAAGGCAATATTCTATTTCTTAAGCTGGCTGGTAGGTTGATAAATAGAGCCTTTTATATTTTAAATAAATGTGTGTATGTGTATGTACACACACACACACACGCACATTAAGAAAAAGCCCTGGTGGTGCGATGGTTAAGTGCTTGGCTGCTAACCAAAATGTTGATAGTTTGAACTGACCCAGTGGCACTATGGGAAAAAGACCTGGCAGTCTGCTTCCATAAAGATTACAGCCAAGAAAACCCTATGGGGCAGTTCTACTCTGTCACATGGGGTTGCTATGAGTCAAAAATTAACTTGATGGGACCTAACAACAACAACAAATATATATATAATCTCCCCACATTGGTTTGTCCTATTTGGGGGCTTGGGTATTCCTGAGATGCTGGAAGCTACGCCGCCAGTCTTAAGATACCAGCAGGGTCTTCCACGGCAGGCAGGTTTCAGCTGAGCTTCCAGACTAAGACTGACTAGGAAGAAGGACGTGGCAGGCTACTTCTGAAAAAAAATTAGCCCGTGAAAATCTTATGAATAGCGCTGAAACATTGCCTGATACAGTGCTAGAAGATGAGCTCCCAGGTTGGAAGGCACTCAAAAGATGACTGGGGAAGAGCTGCATCCTCAAAGTAGAGTCAATATTAATGACATGGAAGGCTTTTGGGACCTTCATTTGCTGATGTGGCACAACTCAAAATGAGAACAGCTGCAAACATCCATTAATAATTGGAATATGGAATGTACGAAGTATGAATCTAGGAAAATTCGAAATCATCAAAAATGAAATGGAATGCATAACCATTGAGATCCTAGGCATTAGTGAGCTGAAATGGACTGGGATTGCCCATTTTGAATAGTTAGGAATGACAACTTGAAGAGGAATGTTGTTTCATTCACGGCCAAAAAGAACATTTCAAGATCTATCCTGAAGTACAATGCTGTCGGTGATGGGATAATATCCATATGCCTACAAAGAAGACCAGTTACTACAACTATTATTCAGATTTATGCACCAACCACTAGGACCAAAGATGAAGAAACTAAAGATTTTTACCAGCTTCCGCAGACTGAAATTGATTGAACATGCAATCAGGATGCATTGATAATTACTGGTGACTGGACTGTGAAAGTTGGAAACAAAGAAGAAGGATTGGTAGTTGGAAAATATGGCCTTGGGGATAGAAACGATGCCAGAGATCGAATGATAGAATTTTGCACGACCAACAACTTCTTCACGGCAAATACCTTTTTTTGCCAACATAAACGACAACTATACACATGGACCTCGCCAGACGGAATACACAGGAATCGAATCAACTACATCTGTGGAGAAAAATGATGGAAAAGCTCAATATCATCAGTAAGAACAAGGCCAGGATCCAACTCTGGAACAGACCATCAATTGCTCATATGTACATTCAAGCTGAAACTGAAAAAAATTAGAACAAGTCCATAAGAGCCAAAGTGCAACCTTGAGTATATCCCACCTGAATTTAAAGACCATCTCAAGAATAGATTTCACGTCTTGAACACTGATGACTGAAGACCAGAAGAGTTGTGGAATGACATCAAGGACATCATACATGAAGAAAGCAAGAGATCATTAAAAAGACAGGAAAGAGGAGGACCCGGGGCCAAGATGGCGGACTAGATGGGCGCTACCGCGGATCCCTCTTGCAACAAAGACTCGGAAAAACAAGGGAATCGATCACATACATAACAATCTACGAACTCTGAACAACAAGCACAGACTTAGAGACGGAAAATGAACAAATACGGGCAGACAGCGACTGTTTTCAAAACCAGGAGCCAGCGCACCAGGCAGGTGACCTTCGGAGCCCGATCTGGGGCAGAGCCCAGGGGGGCAGACGGCACAGAAAGGGGGCCCACCCCTTCCCCCCCGAACCCATCCCGGGAGGAAGTCTAGCGGGTTGGCGCAGGCGGCGTAGAGGCGCAGCCGGAGGGAGAAGCACCCAGCAGGCAGTGACTGATCTGGGAGGGGGGAGAACAGCATCCCAGCTGGGGTGCCGTCGCGGCGGGAGTTAGGCGAGAAGCCGACGGGGCGCGAGTGGGGTTGGGGTCAACTATATTTCCCTAAAGTGACCCCAGGGCGGGGCCTACACATTCGTGCGGGAGGACGCACACCCAGTCCGCGCGTGTGGCGCGGCACACCAGAGGGAGAAATCCCCGGAAGTGTCTGGTCTCAAAGCAGGGAAAGCAGCATCCCAGACGGGGAGCCATTCCGCTGGGATCTGGGTGCGTACGCGGGCGGGGCATGAGCGCGGGGTCCATTTTTATTACCCTGAATTGACCCAGGTGGCGGGCCCACCTGGTCGTGCGAGTGACGCCCTCCCAGTTTGCACGAGAGGTGTGGCACACCGGAGGGAGAAGCCCCCGGGAGGAAGTGATTGGTCCCGAAGCGGGGAAAGTAGCGTCCCAGACGGGGTGCCATCCTGCTGGGACTTGGGGCGCGCACGAGCGGGGCGTGAGCGCGGGGTCCATTTTTATTACCCTGAATTGACCCAGGGGGCGGGCCCACCTGGCCGTGCAGCTGACGCCAACCCAGTTCGCACGAGAGGTGTGGCGCACCGGAAGGAGAAGTCCCCGGGAGGAAGTGACTGGTTCCGGAACGGGGAAAGCAGCGTCTCAACCCGGAAGTCATCCCGCTGGGATCTGGGTGCGCTCACGGGCGGGGCGTGACCGCGGGACCCAATTATAATCGCCTGAATAGACCCTGGGGGCGGGCCCACCCGTTCGTGCGGGGAAACGCCCACCCAGTGCCCACGAGTGGTGCTGTGCACCGGAGGAAGCCCTCAGGAGGAAGTGACTGGTTTCCGAGCAAGGAAAGCAGTGTCCTAACCAGGGACCCGTCCAGCCCGGATTTTGGCGAACTGGGGCGGAGCGCAAACGTGGTGTTCAGCTCTATTTTTCTGTGGTGCTACACTCCTAGCTCTCAGATCCCTCCCCCACCCTCCCCAGGCGACCCCATTAACATCCGAATACCCGGAGCCAGAGGGAGAATTCAGATAGGGATCTGACTGCATTTTTTTTTAGCCGACTACTTGGAAAATCTAGTTTCCCAGTGATGGCTCGGAGACAGCAGTCCATATCAAACCACATAAAGAAACAGACCATGACAGCTTCTCCAACCCCCCAAACAAAAGAATCAAAATCTTTCCCAAATGAAGATACAATCCTGGAATTATCAGATACAGAATATAAAAAACTAATTTACAGAATGCTTAAAGATATCACAAATGAAATTAGGATAAATGCAGAAAAAGCCAAGGAACACACTGATAAAACTGTTGAAGAACTCAAAAAGATTATTCAAGAACATAGTGGAAAAATTAACAAGTTGCAAGAATCCATAGAGAGACAGCATGTAGAAATCCAAAAGATTAACAATAAAATTACAGAATTTGACAACGCAATAGAAAGTCAGAGGAGCAGACTCGAGCAATTAGAATGTAGACTGGGACATCTGGAGGACCAGGGAAACAACACTAACATAGCTGAAAAAAAATCAGATAAAAGAATTAAAAAAAATGAAGAAACCCTAAGAATCATGTGGGACTCTATCACGAAGGATAACTTGTGAGTGATTGGAGTCCCAGAACAGGGAGGGGGGACAGAAAACACAGAGAAAATAGTTGAAGAACTCCTGACACAAAACTTCCCTGACATCATGAAAGACAAAAGGATATCTATCCAAGATGCTCATCGAACGCCATTTAAGATTGATCCAAAAAGAAAAACACCAAGACATATTATCATCAAACTTGCCAAAACCAAAGACAAACAGAAAATTTTAAAAGCAGCCAGGGAGAAAAGAAAGGTTTCCTTCAAGGGAGAATCAATAAGAATAAGTTCAGACTACTCAGCAGAAACCATGCAGGCAAGAAGGGAATGGGATGACGTATACAGAGCACTGAAGGAGAAAAACTGCCAACCAAGGATCATATATCCAGCAAAACTCTCTCTGAAATATGAAGGAGAAATTAAGATATTTACAGATAAACACAAGTTTAGAGAATTTGCAAAAACTAAACCAAGACTGCAAGAAATGCTAAAGGAGATTGTTTGGCCGGATGACCAATCAGGTACCAGCACAATACAAGGTCACAAAACAGAACGTCCTGATATCAACGCAACTCAAATAGGGAAAGCACAAAAACAAACAAATTAAGACTAATGCTAAAAAATAAATAAACAAAATAATACACACAACAGGAAATCATGGAAATCAATAGATAAATGATCACAATAATCAAAAAGAGGGACTAAATATAGGAGGCATTGAACTGCCAGATGGAGAGTGATACAAGGCGAAATAGAAGGATACAAGTTAGGTTTTTACTTAGAAAAATAGGGGTAAATAAAAAGGTAACCACAAAAAGGAATATCAATCCCATAACTCAAGAAAAAAGCCAAGAAAAACGTAACGACTCAATAAACACAAAGTTAAACATTATGAAAATGAGGATCTCACAAGCTACTAAGAAAAACATCTCAGCACAAAAAAGCATGTGGAAAAATGAAATGGCCAACAACACACATGAAAAGGCATCAAAATGACAGCACTAAAACCTTACTTATCTATAATTACGCCGAATGTAAATGGACTAAATGCACCAATAAAGAGACAGAGAGTCTCGGACTGGATAAAAAAACACGATCCATCTATATGCTGCCTACAAGAGACACACCTTAGACTTAGAGACACAAACAAACTAAAACTCAAAGGATGGAAAAAAATATATCAAGCAAACAATAAGCAAAAAAGAAGAGGAGTAGCAATATTAATTTCTGACAAAATAGACTTTAGACTTAAATCCGCCACAAAGGATAAAGAAGGACACTATATAATGATAAAAGGGACAATTGATCAGGAAGACATAACCATATTAAATATTTACGCACCTAATGACAGGGCTGCAAGATACATAAATCAAATTTTAACAGAATTGAAAAGTGAGATAGACACCTCCACATATATAGTAGGAGACTTCAACACACCACTTTCGGAGAAGGACAGAACATCCAGTAAGAAGCTCAATAGAGACACGGAAGACCTACTTACAACAATCAACCAACTTGACCTCATTGACTTATACAGAACTCTCCACCCAACTGCTGCAAAATATACTTTTTTTTCTAGCGCACATGGAACATTCTCTAGAATAGACCACATATTAGGTCACAAAACAAATCTTGGTAGAATCCAAAACATCGAAATATTACAAAGCATCTTCTCAGACCACAAGGCGATGAAGCTAGAAATCAATAACAGAAAAACTAGGGAAAAGAAATCAAATACTTGGAAAATGAACAATACCCTCCTGAAAAAAGACTGGGTTATAGAAGACATCAAGGAGGGAATAAGGAAATTCTTAGAAAGCAACGAGAATGAAAATACTTCCTATCAAAACCTCTGGGACACAGCAAAAGCAGTGCTCAGAGGCCAATTTATATCGATAAATGCACACATACAAAAAGAAGAAAGAGCCAAAATCAGAGAACTGTCCCTACAACTTGAACAAATAGAAACTGAGCAACAAAAGAATCCATCAGGCACCCGAAGAAAACAAATAATAAAAATTAGAGCTGAACTAAATGAATCAGAGAACAGAAAAACAATTGAAAGAATTAACAAAGCCAAAAGCTGGTTCTTTGAAAAAATTAACAAAATTGATAAACCACTGGCTAGGCTGACTAAAGAAAAACAGGAAAGGAAACAAATAACCCGAATAAGAAACGAGAAGGACCACATCACAACAGAACCAAATGAAATCAAAAGAATCATATCAGATTACTACATAAAATTGTACTCTAACAAATTTGAAAACCTAGAAGAAATGGATAAATTCTTGGAACAATACTACTTACCTAAACTAACACATTCAGAAGTAGAACAACTAAATAGACCCATAACAAAAAAAGAGATTGAAACGGTAATCAAAAAACTCCCAACAAAAAAAAGTCCTGGCCCAGATGGCTTCACTGCAGAGTTCTACCAAACCTTCAGAGAAGACTTAACACCATTACTATTGAAGGTATTTCAAAGTATAGAAAAAGACAGAATACTACCCAACTCATTCTATGAAGCTACCATCTCCCTGATACCAAAACCAGGTAAAGACATTACAAAAAAAGAAAATTTTAGACCTATATCCCTCATGAACATAGATGCAAAAATCCTCAACAAAATTCTAGCCAATAGAATCCAACAACACATCAAAAAAATAATACACCCTGATCAAGTGGGATTTATACCAGGTATGCAAGGCTGGTTTAATATCAGAAAAACCATTAATGTAATCCATCACATAAATAAAACAAAAGATAAAAACCACATGATCTTATCAATAGATGCAGAAAAGGCATTTGACAAAGTTCAACACCCATTTATGATAAAAACTCTAACCAAAATAGGAATTGAAGGAAAATTCCTCAACATAATAAAGGGCATATATGCAAAGCCAACGGCCAATATCACTCTAAATGGAGAGAACCTGAAAGCATTTCCCTTGAGAACGGGAACCAGACAAGGATGCCCTTTATCACCGCTCTTCGTACTTGAAGTCCTAGCCAGGGCAATTAGGCTAGACAAAGAAATAATGGGTATCCAGATTGGTAAGGAGGAAGTAAAGCTATCACTATTTGCAGATGACATGATCGTACACATGGAAAACCCTAAGAAATCCTCCAGAAAACTACTGAAACTAATAGAAGAGTTTGGAAGAGTCTCAGGATATAAAATAAACATACAAAAATCACTTGGATTCCTCTACATCAACAAAAAGAACACCGAAGAGGAAATAACCAAATCAATACCATTCACAGTAACCCCCAAGAAGATAAAATACTTAGGAATAAATCTTACCAAGCATGTAAAAGACCTATACAAAGAAAACTATAAAACTCTGCTACAAGAAATTCAAAAGGACACACTTAAGTGGAAAAACATACCCTGCTCATGGATAGGAAGACTTAACATAGTAAAAATGTCTATTCTACCAAAAGCCATTTATACATATAACGCACTTCCAATCCAAATACCAATGTCATACTTTAAGGGAATAGAGAAACAAATCACTAATTTCATATGGAAAGGAAAGAACCCCCGGATAAGCAAAACATTACTGAAAAAGAAGAAAGTGGGACGCCTCACCCTACCTGATTTCAGAACCTATTATATAGCTACAGTAGTCAAAACAGCCTGGTACTGGTACAACAACAGGCACATAGACCAATGGAACAGAATTGAGAATCCAGATATAAATCCATCCATGTATGAGCAGCTGATATTTGACAAAGGACCAGTGTCAGTCAACTGGGGAAATAATAGTCTTTTTAACAAATGGTGCTGGCATACCTGGATATCCATTTGCAAAAGAATGAAACAGGACCCATACCTCACACCATGCACAAAAACTAATTCCAAGTGGATCAAAGACCTAAACATAAAGACTAAAATGATAAAAATCATGGAAGAAAAAATAGGATCTACCCTAGGAGCCCTAATACAGGGCATAAACAGAATACAAAACATTACCAAAAATGATGAAGAGAAACCAGATAACTGGGAGCTCCTAAAAATCAAACACCTATGCTCATCTAAAGACTTCACCAAAAGAGTAAAAAGACCACCTACAGACTGGGAAAGAATATTCAGCTATGACATCTCAGACCAGCGCCTGATCTCTAAAATCTACATGATTCTGTCAAAACTCAACCACAAAAAGACAAACAACCCAATCAAGAAGTGGGCAAAGGATATGAACACACATTTCACTAAGGAAGATATTCAGGCAGCCAACAGACACATGAGAAAATGCTCTCGATCATTAGCCATTAGAGAAATGCAAATTAAAACTACGATGAGATTCCATCTGACACCAACTAGACTGGCATTAATTCAAAAAACACAAAATAATAAATGTTGGAGAGGCTGCGGAGAGATTGGAACTCTCATACATTGCTGGTGGGATTGTAAAATGGTACAACCACTTTGGAAATCCATCTGGCGTTATCTTAAACAGTTAGAAATAGAACTACCATACAACCCAGAAATCCCACTCCTCGGAATATACCCTAAAGATACAAGAGCCTTCACACAAACAGATATATGCACACCCATGTTTATTGCAGCTCTGTTTACAATAGCAAAAAGCTGGAAGCAACCAAGATGTCCATCAACGGACGAATGGGTAAATAAATTGTGGTATATTCACACAATGGAATACTACGCATCGATAAAGAACAATGACGAATCTCTGAAACATTTCATAACATGGAGGAATCTGGAAGGCATTATGCTGAGCGAAATGAGTCAGTTGCAAAAGGACAAATATTGTATAAGACCACTATTATAAGATCTTGAGAAATAGAAAAAACGGAGAAGAACACATACTTATGTGGTTACAAAGGGGGGAGGGAGGGAGAGGGCTTTTTATTGATCAATCTGTAGATGGGAACTGCTTTGGGTGAAGGGAAGACAACACTCAAAACAAGGAAGGTCAGCCTAATTGGACTGGATTAAAAGTAAAGAGGTTTCCGAGATAAAATGAAAGCTTCAAAGGTCAGCGAAGCAGGGGCTGGGGTCTGGGGAACTTGGTTTGAGGGGACTTCTAAGTCAATGGGCAAAACAATTCTATTATGAAAACACTCTGCATCCCACTTTGAATTGTGGCGCCTGGGGTCCTAAATGCCAACAAGCGGCCATCTAAAATACATTAATTGGTCTCAACCCACCCGGAGGAAAGGCAAAGGAAAAACACCAAGGTCACATGACAACTAAGAACCCAAGAGACAGAAAGGGCCACTTGAACCATAGACCTACATTATCCTGAGACCAGAAGAACTAGTTGGTGCCCGGCCACAATCGATGTCTGCCCTGTCAGGGAACACAACAGACAACTCCTGAGGGAGCAGGAGACCAATGGGATACAGACCCCAAATTCTCATTAAAAGACCACACCTAATGGTATGATTGCGACTAGAGGAATCCCAGAGACAATGCTCCCCAGAACTTCTGATGGCACAGGACAGGAACCAACCCCAAAGACAAATCATCAGGCATGAAAAGGACTGGTCAGTGGGGGGGAGAGAGATACTGATGAAGAGTGAGCTAATTAAATCAGGTGGACACGGGAGAGTGTGTTGGCAACTCTTGACTGGAGCGGGGATGGGAAGATAGAGAGAGAGGGAAGATGGTAAAATTGGCACGAAACGAGAGACTGTAAGGGCTGACTCAATAGGGGGAGAGCAGGTGGGAGAAGGGAGTAAGATGTATGTAAACCTACATGTGACAGACTGATTGGAATGGTAAATGTTCACTTGAAGCTTAATTAAAAAAAAAAAAAAAAGACAGGAAAGAAAAGACCAAAATGGATGTCAAAAGAGACTCTGAAACTTGTTCTTGAACATCCAGCAGCTAAAGCAGAAGGAAGAAGTGATGAAGTAAAAGAGTTGAACAGAAGATTTCAAAGGCCAGCTAGAGAAGACAAAGTAAAGTATTATAATGACATGTGCAAAGACCTAGAAATAGAAAACCAAAAGGGAAGAACACGCTTGGTATTTCTCAAGCTGAAAGAACTGAACAAAAATTCAAGCCTTGAGTTGCAATAGTGAAGGATTCTATGGGGAAAATACTGAACGATGCAGGCAGCATCAAAAGCAGATGGAAGGAATACACAGTGTCATTATACCAAAAAGAATTTGGTCGATGTTCAACCATTTCAAGAGGTGGCATATGATCAGGAACTGATAGTACTGAAGGGAGAATTCCAAGCTGCACTGAAGGCATTGGTGAAAAACAAGGCTCCAGGAATGAACAGAATACCAACTGAGATGTTTCAACAAATGGATGCAGTGCTGGAAGTGCTCACTCGTCTATTCCAAGAAATTTGGAAGACAGCTACCTGGCCAACTGACAGGAAGAGATCCATTATTTATGCCCATTCCAAAGAAAGGTGATCCAACTGAATGCAGCATTATCAAACAATATCATTTATATCACACACAAGCAAAATTTTGCTAAAGATAATTCAAGAGCAGCTGCAACAGTATATTGACAGGGAACTGCCAGAAATTCAGGCCGGATTCAAGAGAAGACGTGGAACCAGGGATATCACTGCTGATGTCAGATGGATCCTGGCTGAAAGCAGAGAATACCAGAAGGATGTTTATCCATGTTTTATTGACTATGCAAAGGCATTTGACTGTGTGGATCATAACAAACTATGGATAACATTATGAAGAATGGGAATTCCAGAACACTTAATTGTGCTCATGAGCAACCTGTATATAGATCAAGCAGCAGTCGTTTGAACAGAACAAGGGAATACTCTGTGGTTTAAAGTCAGGAAAGGCGTGCAACAAGTTTACATTATTTCATCATACGTATTCACTCTGTTACTGAGCGAATAAACGGAGATGCTGGATTATATGGAGAAGAAGACAGCATCACAATTAGAGGAACACTCACTAACAACCTGCAGTATGCAGATGACACAACCTTGCTTGCTGAAAGTTAAGAAGACCTGAAGAACTTACTGATGAAGATTAAAAACCACAGCGTTAAGTGTGGATTACACCTCAACATAAAGAAAACAAAAATCCTCACAACTGGACAAATAAGCAACATCATAATAAACAAGAGAAAAGATTGAAGTTGTCAAGGATTTCATTTTACTCAGATCCACAGTCAACACCCATGGAAGCAGCAGTCATGAAGTCAAAAGACGCATTGCATTGGGCAAATCGGCTGCAAAGGACCTTTTCAAGGTGTTGAAAAGCAAAGATGTCACCTTGAAGACTAAGGTGCACCTGACCCAAGCCATGATATTTTCAGTCCTATCATATGCGTGTGAAAGCTGGATAATGAATAAGGAAGATCGAAGAAGAATTGATGCCTTTGGATTGTGGCGTTGGTGAAGAATACTGAATATACTATGGACTGCCAAACAAATCTGTCTTGGAAGAAGTACAACCAGAATGCTCCTTAGAAGCAAGGATGGTGAGACTGTGTCTTACATACTTTGGACATGTTGTCAGGAGGGATTGGTTCCTGGAGACAGACATCATGCAGGGTCAGTGGAAAAGAGAAAGACCCTCAACGAGATGGATTGACACAGATGCTGCAACAATGGGGTCAAGCATAGCAAAGATTGTGAGCATGGCACAGGACCAGGCAGTGTTTTGTTCTGTGGTACACAGGTGCTATGAATTGGAAGTGACTCGATGTCACCTAACAAGAACATACACAACATACATATATATATAGTTGTTGGGTGCCAGTCGAGTCAATTCTGACTCATAGCCACCCTATAGGACAGAGTAGAAATGCCCCACTGGGTTTCCAAGGAGTGGTTGGTGGATTTGAACTCTGACATTTTGGTTAGCAGCTGAACTCTTAACCATTAAGCCACCAGGGCTCTCTCTGTTTATAATCAATATTTAATAAAACAGTAAAAAAAAAAAACAAAACAACAACTCCATTGTCCAAATTGATTCATGCCCTAAACGTTCCACTGAATTTTCACTGTATCTAGTATATTATTATCAATGGGCCAAGGACATCAGTGTTTTCATTGACTCTTCTTTCCTCTTGCTCCCTGAGACTAGACAGCCACGAGTGTGGCTTTGAAAAGAGGTCTTAAAAGAACATTCTAGACTTCAAGAATAAAACAGAGCACTTTGTATCTTCCCTCTCTCCTCCTAGTTTCTTATGACTATGGTGCCAAAATGTCTCAACTGGAGATACAGCCTGGTATTGGACCTCAGTGTAGTATTTGCCTGATTAAACACTGATAGACAGGGCTCTCCCCAGCAGCCACTGCTAGGCCCAACAAGGCACTCACTGTTCTGAAGCTGCCTTTGGCCTGTGCATTTCCCATTGTCTAGAAGTTTTAAAGCTCCTTCCCAGCACACTTTCCCAACATTTGCTTTTTGTCCTTTACTTGGAAATACATTGCTATCGCCACGAAAATAATTTCGAGGAAAAAACAAGAGGTTTCATACAGTAAAAAGTAGCAAATATTTTTAACTCCTCATATGACCGGGAAATCTGGTTCCATTTCTTTGGCAATTTAATACAATGTTAATCACAACTCCGTTCTGTGTGTCTGCAGACTGGGAGTGACATTGAGTTTGTTCTGCTGGAGATGTGCGTCAAACTGATAGGCCTTGCAGTCCTGTGCCCTCGCCATAGTTACAAAGAAGATGGTTGCAGAACGTGTTCAGAATTTAAGAGTTTTGCTTTATAAAGAGAAGAAAAGACCCAAACTACAAGCCTCTTCTCATTCCTGATGAACAGTGCCTACGGACTCGGATAAGGAGACTTGAGAAGTCTGAATAAAGGCTGTCTAAAAAAAATACAGTGCAGGTTTCGAGGAATTATGAAGAGAAGAGAGGTATACATAAAAAAGGAATCCCAAGTGGGGTCGGTGCCGTGGGGAGACCTCTCTGGTTTCCCTGCAAACAACCTCTTGAGAAAGAACAGGGGAGCCAGCCAAGCAGCGAGAGGAACTCATTTAAACGCCCTTCCTTAGCCTTTGCAGTTTCTAGCAGGGCGAGAGCGCGGCCGCGCGGCTCTGAGGACCACGCCCCGCCCCGCCCCGCCCCCTGGTGTCCGCGCCCAATGAGAGCAGGGCGGGCCGCGCTGCGCGGCCAATGGGAGCCAGTTGGCAGTGGTCAGCAGCCCTAAAGAAGTAGCGGCGGGGAGCGTGGGGACCTGAGCGCAGCGCGGGGTCCAGCCGCTGCCTGGACGCCGCTACTGTGTCCCTGCAGGTAACCGAGAGGGTGAGAGCCCGCGCGGGAGGCGGGAAGTCAGAGGTGATGGGACCGACAGGGGAGGGCTCAGGTGGGGCTGGGAGAGGTGGCGCCAGCTTGAGCCGCTGTGACACTCTCGATGCTGCGCGGCGCAGGCGGGAGAGACCCGCGGGCAGCTGTGCGTCTCCGATCCAGCGCTTGGGGCAGCTGCTGCCGATCTTCCTCGCCCCATCGCAGAGGACACTCGATCCTACCCCTTCCCAAGCGCCTCCTTACTGCAAGTGTAGACCTCATCGGTGCCATCTGTTGACGACGACCCGGGGCTCCCTATGGCAACTTCTCTTAACCCCAGGGATTGGCTAAACTACCGCGAGAGGAAAAGTAGGCTCAGGCGCCAGGGAGGGCGGCACAGGGTTGCATCTACCCTTCTTTCTCTCTGTCTTGGAGAGGCAGGTGAGATCCACCCACCAAAGCCTTATGGGAGGGAGCACGCCCTGAGCCCGGTTCGTACGTCCAGGGGCTCTCTTCGGTGTGTTTTTCTGAACAGCAGAGATCTGTAAAAGTTCTGTTTTGAAATAATGTTTTTCTGATAAATGAAAATGTATATGTTCGGAGTCAAAAAATTCGGAAAACAGAACAAATAGGAAGTAAATAAAAACCATCAGAAATAACTTGATGCAATGATAAACCCTGCTAACACGTTTACTTCTACGTATGTTTTAGTTTTACTCCTATAGGGTCGCTATGAGTCGGAATCGACTCGACGGCACTGGGTTCTGGGTATGTTTTTTTCCATCTGTGAGTATGGGCTTGTGCATATGTATGTGCGTGCGCGCACCCACACACGCACACACTACCACACACCGCTACACGCACCCACACACCCCTATACGCACATACACGCACCTACACGCACGCACGCTCGCACGCACCATTATGCTATTATGTATACAGAGTTTTGTTCCCGCACTGAACACTATATTGTGAGCATTTTCTCGTGGTTAGATATTCTTCTAAAATGTGGCTTTTCTGGAAGGCATAAGGTTTCATGGGATGAGCAGGCTACCTTCTTTAAGCATTTCTTCAAGCACTATGTTATCTTGGGTAAGGACGCATGCTCCAGAATCAGCTGGGCTCAAACCCCTTCTTAGCCTGTGACATAGTTACTTAACCTGTGTCTCAGTTTCCTCGTTTAAAAATGAAGGAGAGTACTGTTAAGATCAAATGAGCTAAACATTTAAAACCGTGCCTAGCATGTAGTAAGTGTCCAATAAAGATAAGCTTGTCACTGAAAATTTAGATAGAGAACTTAATTTTTCTCTTACGTATGACTTACGTAGTTCATCTTTTACTTTCCCCCAAATAATCAAGTTTCAATGTCAAAACTTGCTTCAAATTAAAAGATCTGAAAATTCCTTATAAAAGTATTCTTGGTTATGTGTTTAAATTGAAAAAAATATTTTCAATCAGGATGTAAAAGTTGAGGGATAATACAAGAAAGCAATATATGCTAAGAAATACCAATAACAATCACTAGATGATGTTATTTATTAACAAACCATTTGAGTGTTTGGAATATTGGTGGGAAAGAGCTTTTTAAGAAGGCAACAACCAGTTACTGCCTGGCTTATATTTAGATTCTTAATTCTCTATAACTTAACTGGCCTGCGTAGGCATTGTATTGGTACTTAAGTTTCATTAAGATGCTCCCAATGGCTCACTTAGTTGAGTGGAAGAAAGTTCAAGTAGGCGAGGGTAGTTTTCTCTTTATACTCTAAGAAGTAGTACTGACAGACTCTCATGGAGGTAGTAATACAAATGGAATTTCTAATTCAGTTGTCACCTCCAAATCCTATTTTAAAAGAACAATACGTTTACTTTCTCTGCAAAGTTTTTAGGAAAGCTAACAGTCATCTAAACTGGACATATTTCTTTCCTGTATGATAAAGCTAAAAGGGAGACTGCTCTTTCAAGAAAAAAAAAATGCATCTTTTGGGACCTAGGGGATTCATGATCTTACAATCAGCAGATAACGAAATCTCTTCCCCTGCCCTCCCCCCGCCATGTTTGGATGGCCTAAGAACCATTCAGTTTTTTGAGTTTGAAAGTTTATGATCTTCCTAGTTCAGTTCCTCCATGGGAAAGAATTGCTCAAAAAGGCATTGTCAGCCCTGTATATGGGATAACCATGCCCTTTGGCTGCAGAAAGGAAAGTTAGACTTAGAGGCGCGTCAGCCTCAGAAGCTGCCTTCAGCCATGGTAAAATTGGGGAAGGTAAATTTACACAGAAGACAGGGACAGGGTAGTCAGTACGATTAGGTGTTAAGACGTCGATTCCTCTCCAGAAGGGGAGGATGCTTCTCATTTCAGTGTCAGTGGTGACAGTGGTGACAGTGGTGACACTGCTACTAGAGGTGGGGCCAGGGTGTAGTGTGGCTAAACATGAACTGGAGAGGCCGTAGTAGCATTAAGGCCGTTTGTTCTGAAGAATCGCAAGCACATTCGAGAGGGAAATGATGAACAAGCTTTCAACCAGGATGCTAAGGAGCCCAGCCTCACAGTAGCATAGGAACACTACCAAACTGTGATCCCTTTTGCTCACGATCCTTTGGACATCATGTTAAGTTGTACATTTAAAAGCTGTCTCTCACCTAGTATAAATTTCTGACTAGTATTCACTAAGAGTCCCTGGGTGGTGCAAACAGTTAAGCGCCTGGCTGCTAACCAAAAGGTGAGAGGTTCACGTCTACCCAGAAGTACTTTGGAAGAAAGGCCTGGTGATCTTTTTTCCGAAAAAGCAGCCATCAAAAATTTTATGGAGCACAGTTCTACTCTGACACACATGGGGTCGCTATGAGTCGGAGTCAACTCAACAGCAACTGGAAAGAAAATATATATATATATATATACATTCACTTACTAATTCATTCAGCTAGTACTAACTGGGCTTCGACCAGGCTCATACCACCTGCTAGACCCCTGTAAGGCACTGCTGCTTCAACAAAGGTGAATATTTATGCCTGCACTTTACCACGGATATGTGGGGGAACAAATGAAATCCTTCCCCTACTTTGCTGTTGAGCCCTAATAAATGCTGTCCATGCTACCTGCAACACCTTTCCTTGCTTCTATTCACCGCCAAACACTTCCTGATCCCCCAAGTTCATCTCAAACACCACCTATTCAGGAAGGCTTCCTTCATACCCTGCTTTCCTCATCCCCAGATTCCACCCCCTCCACTGGTTCCCAGAGCACCTGGCCACTCCCCTCTACAGCAAGCATCTCATGCCTGTTGTGGGCCTGCTCATCCCCACTAGGCTCTCAGCTCCTTTAGAGCAACTGCCCTTTTCATCCCTGCCTGCGTAGCAAAGGCCTGGCACCTCAGAAGTGTTCAGTAAATCGATTAAATAGCAGGATACATGTGATGAGCTCCGCAAGGCAGAATTGACAGAACCAAATCGGATTTAATCTTAACGCCATCCCTCTGAGACTGGTATTTTCTTCTTTTGGCTGCAGCTGAACCTCCAAGGGGCTTTGTTACTTGCACTGAGTCCCACAGCAGTGTGTCTCAAAGCTAGACTTCAAGCCCTAGCAGCCTGACACAAGGCCAATGTGCTTTCCACTAGCACAGATCATGGTCAGGATGGGAGAGGTCTTGGGGAGGAGGGTACATCTGAACAACCCCTTAAAGCAGGGGTGGGAAAGTGTCAGGCACCAGGAAAGTGTATGTTGGGCAGAAAGGATGATCCCGCACTCTGCTGTAGAACAGGATTTTCTACCTGGCATGGGAAGAAGCATGGGAACCCCTGAAATCGTGTGTAAAATGGTGTCAGGGGCTGCACTCTTGTGGAGAGGATCCAGGGCTTTCACTGGATTTTCAAATGGTTCCATACCTCCCAAAATGTGAAGAACAGTGTTCCAGAAGCTCTTTCCTGACAGGCCATAGACTATTTAGCAGACCATGGCCCAGGACCTAGCATGGTTTTTTAAAAGACTTAAAATTCTAATCAAGCCTTGGCTTATCAAAACGAATTGAGTTGCTATCATTGGAAAGTGGCAGGAGATTTTACAGCAGACAGTACACCTGAGATACCTGATACACCTGATGCCTAATATACTTCTCTCTTAATTGCCGTGCCCTTGGTCTTGCCCTTAGGAAGCCCTGGACACTGATGTAATAGTTTAATTTTTATCTTATTTATAAACACAACACATGCACATTATTGAAAATTTGAAAAACATAGAAAGTATTTAAAAATCAGAAACCTTATCAATAATCAGAGGTAATTTACTCTTTACATATTTTAGTATATTTCTTTTTAGTCTTTAATTTTTTTCTACACACTTTTACAAAGCTGAGCATATAAAAACAAATTTGTAACCTTTGTTAAATCATCAACCAAAGAAGTATTTTTACTGTCCTGCTTCAGAGTAATTTTGTTCAATTTTTTCTAGAATTAGCTTTTTTTCTTCAGAGACTTTTAATACAAATAATAAATAATACAATTTAAAAATCCATTGTCATTGTGTCAATTCTGACTCATAGTGACCCTATAGAATAGAACAGAACTGCTCCACAGGGTTTGCAAGGAGTGGCTGGTGGATTCGCAGCTTTTGGTTAGCAGCTGAGCTCTTAAGCACTACGCCACCAGGGCTCCAACAGCCAACCTTTACTGAGCACTCCCCATGTTCTAGGCACCGTTTTAAGTGCTTTACATTTGTTAACTTTTTAAATTCTCCTAAAGACTTTATGCACAAGTATTGTTATTGCCCCATATTTCAGATGAAGAAACAATACAGAGAGGTTAAGTAACTTGCTCAAGGTCACACAGCTCTTAAGTGATGAAGCCAATGCAGTCTAGCTCCAGAGCCTGTGTTCTTAACCATGACATTATGTATAAAGCAGCTGACACCTCCTAGAAAGACATTCGGAAAGGTAAGGGGCTCACCCCTTGTCACACGCACCCATGCTCTCAGACCCCTGTAGGGATTGATTAGAAGGCTGGGTCATTTTCAAGGTTGTTTAAGTAAGCGACCTTGGTCTCCAATTTCCGGGTGATTTTTCTTCACCACGAAACAGCTGTTCTAGTTGTGCTACTGTCCTGTCTTTGGGGCTGAGTGGAAACTTTATACAGCAATTCTGTTGAGATCACCAGGGTTCTGGAGTTACAGCAGTGCTATCCACTTTCTCTACTAGGTCTTTGGGTCTTTGGATCGAAAGAGGCCTCTGGGCATTGGAGAAAACAATATGAGGGGATGAGGATAGAATGCCTCATTTAGCTTCCTTTGTTTGATACCCGGGCTATTCACAACCCCTGTTTATCTCCAGTTTAGGCAGATAACACGAAATAAAATTCAGTTTATTAAAAAAAGAAAAAGATTAGAAAAATTGTAACAAGAAAAATAATCACAAAAGCCCTTTGTATAGCAACCATGAAGAGATTAACTGGGGGAAGGGGTGACGTGTCTAGGAGTGCTCAGGCTACAGAGGAAGCAGAGCAGGGCTTCTTCCCTGTGTGGAATATTCCAAGGGGATAGTGCTGGCTGAGCCACGGGTTGAGAGCCGGGCCAGTTCGCAGGGCATTGGGAAGCAAGAAGGTCAGGGTTTTCAGAGTAAGTCGGGGACAGGGCAGACAAGGTTTACTACTCAGCATATTTGCATACAGGAATATTGGTGGTTCAGTGGGAGAACTTTTTTGCCTGCCGTGCCTGTTTAGCAGACCGTGGCCCAGGACCCGGCAGCATTTATTTCTGCCCCATAAATCAAGGGCAGCTAACAAGAACAACGATGTTTGCATACAGAATTTCCAGGAAGCCAGTTGGCTAAACAACTTTTCTTTTCTGGAAATTAGTTGAAATAAGCCTTATAATTTTTGGTTCAGTGTATAAAGGAATCTATACAAGCAATTTACTAATCAGAAATATTGCCCTCATGCTTGCTTCGGCAGCACATTTACTAAAATTGGAACCATACAGAGATTAGCGTGACTCCTGCACAAGGATGACATGCAAATTCGTGAAGTGTTCCATATTTTTAGCCCAGGACAGAAACCATTCCCAAAGCCACCTCCTCAGACATGGATTGGACTGGACAATGGCTTGGAGATGGATGCTGGTGAGGAGTGAGCTTCTTGGATCAGGAGGACACTTGAGACTATGTTGGCATCTCCTCCCTGGAGAGGAGATGAGAGGGTAGAGGGGGTTAGAAGCTGGTGGAATGGAGAGTGGAGGGAGGGAGCGGGCATTAGGGGGAGAGCAATTGGGAGCATGTAGCAAGGTGTATATAAGTTTTTGTGTGAGAGACTGACTTGATTTGTAAACTTTCACTTAAAACACAATAAAAAAATTTTTTAAAAGCTAGAAATACTGCCCTCAGAAACTAGCTCATTGCCTAACCAGGTGCCTTGGAGTCAATTCTGATTTGTGGTGACCCCATGTAGGTCATATACAGTTTTCAGTCTCTGATCTTTCAGAAGTAGATCGTCAGGCCTTTTTTCTGAGGCACCTCTGGGTGGACTCGAACTTTCGACCTTTCTGTTAGCAGCCCAGTCTGTTAACTGTTAGACTGATGTTGAAGAATGTGAGCAAGTAGGCACTGGAAATAAATGCCCTGGCCAAAGACATGAACTGGTAGCAAAACTTCGTTTAGCAAAGTATGGATTTGGGAAGATGAGGAAGGAAATGTTCCTGAGGGTGATCAACAAAGCTACTTTGAGTATAATGCCCTTTTTCTTTTTTATACAATCATGTATATAAGTTTCTAGTGTTAAGAATTTTTAGTTCCCCGTATTTTGTCTATATTTCAGTAAGTACCAGGAGAGGTGTCCACAAGTTAAAATAAATTAAGATATTTGGTGGGAAGGAGAGCAGGAGTAGTCCATTTCTATTTGAGACCTTCCTCCTCCGCTCTGAGTTTCCGTTGCTTGGTGGTAAATAGTCCAGATTATAATGGCTCTGGCTAAAGTGAGCGAAAACACTGTGTGCGCTGGCTTTTTTTTTTTTTTTTTTTTTTTTGCTTTTGCTTTAGGCTGATTTTGATAGGGCTGCGGAAGACGTGAGGAAGCTGAAGGCGAGACCGGATGATGAGAACCTGAAAGAACTCTATGGGCTCTACAAACAGTCTGTAATTGGAGACATCGATATTGGTATTATAGCAGCATTTTAAAAACAATATAATGTTTCATTTGAACAATGTTTATAGAAACATACAGAGAGACATAAACTTGAAACGGTGTCTTCCTTCTTTTGGCAGAAAGGCCGGGTACGTTAGATTTAAAAGGCAAGGCTAAATGGGAAGCCTGGAACCTCCAAAAAGGTTTTTAATTCTTAAACAAGTTAAAACAAATTTTCTTACTTTCCTGATACACCAAACAATGAAATAATCTATTTTTCTCTTTCTAGGGCTATTGAAGGAAGATGCTATGAGAGCCTATATTTCTAAAGCCAAAGAACTGATAGAAAAAGATGGAATCTAGAATTCAGCATATGAGAAACTTTTCTCATGGAAGCCTTCAGAATGTGATGATAACCCAACATGTAGGGGAGAAATGCACTGTTAACGCTTCATGTCTCGTGTTTATTTCAGATACTTAACATGAGCTGTAATACCTAATTAGAAGTATGCTGAAATGACATCTGAATAAATTTTACTTGCTTAAGTGGAGTGATTTTTAAAGTTCTTTGGAAAAAATTATGGCTCTGGTAGTATGTACACAAAAACATTAGCAATTGTTTATTCTTTTGGTTTATCTGTTTTTCTGTAATGACTTAGTATTGCCACTGTAATAAAAATAGTTTAAGAACCAATAGCAAGACCTTTGCTCTCTGATACCTTGTGTCTCCAGGGTTCACGGCAAAGCAGGGACTTTGGAATAATATTCCTTATTCAAGTTCTCATTCTGTGATTTACATGCTAGGTGACCTGGGACAAGCCACAGCTGTAGAATAGGGAAAATGATATCAGTCGCACAGGATTGCTAGAAAAGTTGAATAAGGTAACTGTTATTATCCTATCCTTATTTTAAAGCAAATACTACATAAAACATAAGAACGAATATGCTGAAAATGTTAAAAAACAAAAACTTGTGAGTCTATAGCTCTTCAAAGAAAGAAGAAAGTCATCAGGGAAACATCTACTGTTTTTCTCTAATTTTTACATTTAAGACATAAATTAAAAAATCAAATTAAAATATAATATCTAGTGATATCAGAGTGAAAATGTGAAGTCTGGAAATCACATTAGTCTAATACTCAGTCTTGCCAATACATAAACTCCCTGAAAGAAGACTCTCATTTTCACAGTTCTAAAACCTATTTGAGATCCCATAGGATAAATATCCCCCCAAAATGTTGTACCAAATTTAAAAAAAAATAGAGAGAGAGAAAAAAAAAAATGAGAACGAGGACAAACAGTATACCTTTAGTCTCTGCACAGTTCAGGTTTGGTATGGTATGACCGGAGGGGCAGATTGAGTTCATGTTACTTAAAAAAAAAAAAACCTAGGTGAATTTCTAATCTGGGAATGTTTGAAAAGTGTGGATCATTCCCGTCTTTACCAAGTTTTGCCTAAGGTAACCTGGAGCCTTCCACAGTGAAGCCCAGGCCCTGATCCCACAAGGCGAAGGCATCAGCAGAGGTAGTCCTGGACCCTTCCAGCTGAGGGCTTGGAAACTCAGGGCTCTTCCTACATGGACTTCACCTCTGCCAGGTGGAGAGATAAGAGGAAAAGTCCACCCCAAAAGCCTGGCGTCAACTACACCCTGAGATCTCTTTGTGGACTATATTGAGCAAAACATTTTCAAATTAATCATCATGAATCCTTCAGTAAGGGAACCCTGGAAACGGTATCAAAGCAGAGCGTGAGACGTACCAAATATATAACATAATTTGCTTTGACATTCTTTAACAAAATTTTAGCCCAAATTCATTATGGGAATTCTAACTCAAAGCCCTCCCCCGCCAATGCATTTTATATTGTTTGTACTTTATTAAAAAGCAGTGGTAAATTCTGAAAAATACCACCTATATGCATTTTCATTAATCTTATTTACTAAGACTCTAGGTATATTACCTTTAAACCAAAAACAAACAAGTAAATCTATTGTTGTCAAGTTGATTCCAACTCACAGCAACCCTACAGGACAGAGTAGAAACGCCCCATAGGGTTTCCAAAGGAGTGGCTGGTGGATTTGAACTGCCGACATTTTGGTTAGCCCCTGAGCTCTTAACCACTGTATCACCAGATCTCCATATTATCTTTAAATAACGTAACAAAAACATGATCCCATATTATGTGATCCTAAACGTAGCTAGCAATGCATTAAAAGTTAGCATAATACTATGGTAAGCAATTTAACTCACAAGAAAGAGGCATCCATCACATGCAGGATTGGAGTTTATTGTGAAGCTCAGTGGGGAATAAGGAAATAAGGGGGTCTGATCGCACAGCCGGGCCTCCAAGAGACAGAAATGTTTCAGAATTGACAGTTCAGCATTCGTGCCACTCTGAGGATAAGGTGACGCTTCATTCCCTTCAGTAGGCAGCATTTGTGGATCCAGTTGTAGTGTTCTGCCACTCTTCTTACTCAGGTAATTTTCTCTATTTCTGCTTTTTTTCCCCCTTTTAGTTGCTGTTCGTTTCCAATTGTTCTGCTTTCTCCCTATTGTCAAGCTCAAATTATCACAGAGGCAGCCTGCTGGGCATGGCATTTGTGCTGGACCATTCCATATGCCGCTGACGAGACTTTGCTATATTGTCCATGAAGGGCTCACTCTGGGTCCCAGTTGGTTATCATCAGAGTAGCCGGGTCACCCAGAACCAGCAGGCAATTGATGGAGGAGGAACCCCTTAGCAGGGGGCCTGGGGTGGCAGGCCTTCTGAGGACTTGTTGGGACAGACTATGATAACAGCTTAAATCTTATTTTACTAAAGGCTGCAGATGACGTTTTCTTATTAAATGGAAATACCCTATATTTCCAAAGAATAAATCAACCTTTGAGTGACAGCATGTAAACAGACTAGTAATTAAATATCAAGCCTTTCCCCTGTCAATCATTTCCACTGTTAAAATAATTGAAGAAAAAATGAGTAATTTACCAAGCAGGAATTTTGTTGACAAACTTCCCACTAATGAGAATCTAAGGTGATTCTAAAGTGAAGATAAAGGATTCTGCACGACATTTTCTTACCTGTCTTTGGTCTCTAGATGCATAAAAGTGTACCATGGAGAAAAACATTTACATATAACAAATCACCCTGACAAGAGAAAATATATAATTTTTCATCACCGAATGAAATCAATGAGCTACTTCTGGGTAATTAAGAAGAGTATCATATAATCGCTTTGACTATTTTAAGGCCCAAAGGAAAAATATCTAAAAACAGGAAAGTGTGGATAGTTCTAGACACTTGGTTATGTAGTTCATGATGAAGGTCTCATTGGTAGGTTCCATAACATAAAAGTGACCTCCTGGAAGCTTGTGCATGTAAAAACTTCCACTGGTTACATCTTTCCAGGCTAAAAAGAAACAGCAGTATATTTAATAACAAGTGATACCGACAACAAAAGATTTACTTTCCCATACCACTTCTCTCAGAAACCCTGGTAGCATAGTGGTTAAGTGCTACGTCTGCTAACCAATAGGTCGGCAGTTCAGATCTGCCAGGTGCTCCTTGGAAACTCTATGGGGCAGTTCTACTCTGTCCTATAGGGTCGCTATGAGTAGAAATCCACTCGACGGCAGAGGATTTTTTTTTTTTTTTTTTTTCTAAGAGCTGACACCTAGTGGTAGAATTACTTTCAAGGTGTCATGTTCTATTTCTTTAAGACCTACCAGCACACAGCAGGATTACATGCATTCCTCATTTTGTGTGCAACCAACACCTCTCCATTTACGTGCAGTAAAACTTGGGCCAATTTTCTACTCATATAGTAACTGCTAGTTGACATTAATTCAACACCATCAAACAAATATTTCAATAAAATACCCCAAACAACTATCAAAATAATCTCACCTTCCAAATCCTTTACTGCTTGATCTTCAGATCCAATAAAACATGATAAGTCACAAGAAAGAACAGCCTCAGATGGGGTATCAAAGCTGTAAACAGAAAATGGCTCATTAATACTTTTTCATAATCAGCATCCCAGAGTCTTTTCTTAACCTAGTAAAAAATTTAAATGAAAAATGGTGTGCCCTCATTTCTTTCTCTTTTGCTACTTCCATGCAAATGTTTCTTCAGCAATGGCACTTGTACCTATCAGAACCTGCCTGAGACTCACTGTGGCCCAGGCTATTTTCCAAGGCCATCTAACTTCTAGAACGCTGCAAGTGGCTAGCAGATGGCTCCTGGGCATGCAGTCCAATTCAGGGTGAGACTGGTTACAATTAGTACTTCCAACTGTTGTTCCCCAGAAATAACTGCTCTTGTTGGGTGTCGTTGAGTCAGTTCCAACCCATAGCCACCCCATGTGACAAAGCAGAACTGCCCCATCAGGTTTTCTAGGCTGTAATCTTTACAGATCACCAGATCTTCCTCTTGTGGAGCCACCGGGTGGATTTGAACCACCAACCTTTTGATTAGCAGCTGAGCACCTAACCATTGAGCCACCAGGACTCCTTAGAAATGACTACCTGTCTGGTATTTCTCAGCTCTCTGTGGTCCAGCTGAGGGTTGAAATGTTGGAGCAAGCAGAGACTCTGAGTTGGTTTTTATCTATTCTCAGTTTAATCCCAACAACAACAATACTTACTGAGGTAGATGCTGGGTGCTATTCTAGACACTAGGAACACATCAATAAACAGACACAGTCCTGCCCTCCTGCAGCTTACACGCTGGCTTGGAACAGATACTAGTAATCAGACAACTAGAGAGATATGTAAGTGTAACCAAGTCTTGGGTGATCTGAGAACACTGGGCAGGAGGGCAGGATGGGTTTAGGGTCGGGGACGTTTTCCCTGGGAAAATGGAGTTGGGTCTGAGAACTGAATGAATAGGAAAAAACTTGGCAAAGGGGATAGAGGCAGGAGGGAATAAAATGAGCTTAAATCAATGACTGTTTTTTAAAGAATGAAGGAGGTACTGGGGCAAATTCAAGTAGAAGAGATAGGCAAGGGCCAAGTCTAGATCATGTAAAGGATTTTGGTCTTCTTTAGAGCAATAGAAAACCACTACAAAAGATTTAAAAAGGAATTCTTTAAAAAAAAAAAAAAGAGAGAAGCAACTTAATAAAGGTTGGCTTTTGTCCCTCTGGATATGGTTGAGGAATGGATGGGAGGAGAGTAGAGTTTATGAAGGGGGCAATGGTGGATCAGTGGTAGAATTCTCACTCTCCATGCAGGAGTCCTGGGTTCAGTTTCCAGACAATACACCTCATACGCAGCCACCACCAGTCTGTCGGTGGAGGCTTGCGTGTTGCTACGATGCTGAACAGGTTTTAGTGGAGCTCCCAGACTAAAATGGACTAGGAAAAAGGCCCTGGCAATCTATTTCAGTGAAAACCCTATGGACCCCAATGGTTTGATTCCTTTGTGCATGGGTTTGCCTTGAGTCAGACAGCTCAATGGCAACTCAAAATAACAACAAAAGGGTATGAGAGGACCAGTTAAATGGCTCTTTCAATAATCCAGGCAAGGATTTCCACTTTTGCCTAGGATGTAGGAGACTGGAAGGAGTACCACTTCCGCCCCAACAATGAAAAAAGGTTAGATAAACTACAAAAATCATCTTCTTATTTTTTAACTCATCAGAGAGCTGAGGTTACAAGGCAAGGCAAGCAATAACCCAAATTCCAAGGAGGGCCAAGCCCCTCTAAGAGATGGGAGTATGGCCTGGCTCACTCATGGCAAAGTGTGGGAGGATAGCATAGCTGCTGTGCAAACAAGTTGGAAGAATCAGCTCTAATTTTTAACAGATTGCTGGAGACCAAGTGTGGGGTGGTGGGTCAGACTGGAAGGGCCAGCCGCCCCAAACACAGAGGGAATTCACACTGACTCGAAGGCTGTTTCCCATAGGCCTCCAATCAGGGCTCACTAGAAGGATTAGGAGTGAGGCAGGAAGCCAGAGAGAGCAGAATATGGGGGCAGTAGCTCTAGTGGCACAATGATTAAGCACTCTACTGCTAACTGAAAGGTTGGTGGTTCGAATCTACCTAGAAGCTCTGAGGGAGAAAGACCTGATGATCTGTTCCCATAATGATTATAGTCTAAGAAACTCTATGAAGCAGTTCTGCTCTGTCACATGGGGTTGCTATGAGTCAAAATAGACTCACCAGCACCTAACAACAGCAACATGGACGGGCATGAAACCCTGCCCCCTGCCCAGGCCTTTCTCTCACATTAAACAAAAGCCTTAAGCTGCCGGAGGAGGGGCAGTGAACTCTCTCTGGCACAAGTGAAGACCCATTACCAGGGAAAGGATAAAAATATTAACTCTCTACCCTTGGGGAAGGGCAGGAAACCCTCCTGGACCCACAATTCTATACCGAAACCAAGCAGAGGTCAGCTACTGCTGGGGGATGGGCAGGAAACTGCCACAGAAAATCATCTTCAGATACAAGGCAAAATGTGGTTGCAAAAGGGAGAAGGGGCAGGCCTGCTGAGAAAGTCCTACCCCAAAGCCTAGGCACAGAAGTCCTGCCTAAGACTGAAATGTAAGACTGACTAGGACATCCAAAAATTCTCAGTGCTACCCCCAACAGGCTAACACACCCTGAATAACAAGAATAGCAATCTACTATGGTGGAGGGGCAAGAGCATGGAGGGAAGTAGGCTATGAGGATCAGGTTCACAGGGAAGACTGAAAGCTGAGGGTGGACAGGAACAGTAAGAAAAATTTCTCCAGCAACCCTGTCCCCACACTAAACAGATAGGGACACCAGAGGAATTTGAAGGTGTGGTACACCAAAATTAACTGCAGCAATAACAAAATCCAAACACAGCTCAACTCCAGACTAGACTGACTCAACACTAATGGCCTGAGGGAAGAAGAGGTGTGGTTATATTCAGGCATAAAAAATGTTTACTTCAGTCTCTACTGTTTTATGCATGACTAACTTTCAGTCAAAAACTTCCAGACACACAAGAAAGCAAGAAATAAAAAACTTATTGTAAAAAGACAAAATAATCAAAAGAATTAGACTTAGATATACACCAGATGTTAGAATTATCAGGACAAGAACTGTAAAATAACTATGATTAATATGTTATAGAATTTGCTGGAAAAAAGTGAACTACATGTATGGACAAATGAAAAATTTCAGTAGAAAGGCAAAAATTAAGAAAGAGTCAAATAGAAATGCTAGATGATAAAACGGAAATAGAAAGGAAGAATTCCTTTGATTGACAAGCTCATCATGGGTAGACTTGACACAGATGAGGAGTCAGTGAACTTGAAGGTCAATAGAAATTATCCAAAATGAAATATAAAGGTGGGGCGGGGGGGAAGAACAGAGTATCCAAGAGCTGTGGGACAATAACAAATAGCCTAAATGTTTGTAAGCAGAGTTCCAGAAGAAGAAGAGAGAACAGTGCAATAGTCCAGGCAAGAGATGAGGACAGCTTGTATGAGTTGGGAGTAGTGTTGGCTTCTGGTACCTCCTGCCTGTCACAGATTTCTATTTTGGCTCCAGGCTCTGAGCCTTACTGAGAGGAAACGGGGGAGGGAAAGGACTGAGAGAAGGTCAGTAGGCCTGATCTTACTTACATTGGAAAGAGCTGAAAGCTAAGGAAGAGTAAAGAGAGAAGAACAGATTGAGAAAGGGAGAGAAGCAATCGAGAAGAGAGGAGAAGAATCTAGAAAGCAGGGTTCTGGGAACATTTTTGGAATTTGGAGAGAGGAAGCTAAGCATTGTGGGTATCTATTATAATTGTTTCAGAGAGTAAGAATGTTAAGGTTTTCTATATTCTATGAGTGAAATATTCCGCTGAGTGATTTGTTTTTTTATTTTTGGCTTTGGGGAGGTTTCTTTCGAGATCCTTCAGTAGTAAGGTTTTTGTTTCATTCCATTTTTTTTTTTTTTAATTTGCTTGTAGTTTGTTACGCGCCAAGCCCTCTCTTAACCACGATCTCACTTAATTCTTGAGGAAGCTGCTGCTATTATTCCTTTCTTTGATAGTAAGACACAAACTTAAAGAAAGCTGCTCAGAATGTCACCACTAGCTAGCTGCAGGCAGAGGGTTTTGGTCCTGGTAATTGGACTCTAGAGACTGCATGTTTAATCACATGCAAGGCTTAATTATTAAAACAAAAGAAGACATCTTTTACGTACATTATTTCATTGAAAGTCCATGGTGGTTTGGCTTATTTTTGGATATCAGACTGGTGTTTGTGCTAAGCCAGACACACAAGACAGTTTGGCTTCTGAAAATTACATTTGGGTGAAGATGGTTGGGAGGGAGATGGAGAGAGATGGATAGACTTGGGATATTTAGGTGGTAAAGCTGACTGGATTTAAGGACACATCGGACAGGGGTATTCAATGGAGGGAAGTGTCAATTCTCAAGGTGCTTCAAGTCTGCTCCACTTTTCTTGGCTATTTATGTAAACTTCTACTGACAAGTACTCTCCATGCTGACCCTATGCCCAGCTCCAAGCCCTCTGAAGGAAATAAAAGAAGCATAGGACCAAGCATCTGCCTTCAAAGAACTTACACTGAGGTGACAAGGACCAGGAAAAACAGAAGAAATACACTACAATATATAATGGTGACTACGGGCCATTTGCTGATGCCACAATTAATGCTACAGGGAAGTTAGAATAGGAAGAGCCATTTTTGGGTTTAGATTATTGGAGAGGCTTTATAGAGTATTAGGACTTTAGTCCTACCAGATGAATCAAGCATCAATCCAGGCATCCCACAAGAGAAGCCAATGGGCAGGTACCATGGAGCAAAATGAGTTCCAGGACAAAATTCCCAAAAAACAAACCTAGCAAACCACTCCTCCTTCCCTGGTTCACCGCCACAGTTAACTCATTTTAAAGTTCTGAAAGAAGACTTCCACTTCTGCTGACCCCTTTAAGAAGATAAGACTGCTTTGGCATTAATTCATTCAACAAATATTTATTACATGTTTTTAAAAAATGCATGTTGAACTATATACACATATTTTAAAGGAAAATATGCTCTAGTCACCTTTTATCAACACAATTTCTGTGTCAAGCCTTCATTAGGTGGAATTTTAAGCCAGTACAAATATTACAGGTAGCCTCAAAGGAAATGAAATCAAACTCCTAGAATGTTGTTGTCTGGTACATGCAGATTCATAGAACTACCAATGTACATATTTCTGTAGAAAATTATTTAAAAGAAAAAAAAAAACTTCTCTGTTACTTACAAGTAAGCATTAGCCATGTATAAATCTGCCAGCAGTATGGGAACATGTAGTTGAAAAAGCTCCTCGTCAACAAAATTTTTGGTAGTGAATCCAGCACTTACAAGGAGATTGCATATTTCTTCTTCTGTCATTTCTTTTCCTTCTGGAATGCGAGGCCGGAACTTTGACTTGAAACATTAATAACACAAGTTGAATATTTCATAGCATGCACACCTTCATAAACTGAAAACTGTCTAAGGAAAAGTCATTAAATCAAGGTTAGGAAGTGGACTTTTTCATCTACAGGTTTTAAGGGAGACCTATGTCTTTTTGGAAACCCTGGTGGCATCGCAGTTAAGAGCTACAGCTGTCAACCAAAAGACTGGCAGTTTGAATCCACCAGCCACTCCTTGGAAACCCTACGGGGCAGTTCTACTCTGTCCTACAGGGTCACTCTGAGTCAGAATTGACTCGACAGCAATGGGTTATTTCTTTTTCAAAGAAGGGAGAAGAAAGTTCCTCAGCAATTCCGGGGCCATTATGCCACCAAAAAAGGCAGACTGGACTTAGATTCCCAGATCAGTCAGGATCTCCTCCAGAAAGGAGAGGAAGACCAAAAGAGTAAGTGGAAAAGCAGCTGCAACAGCAGCACTGGGTTTACAAAGTCAGGTTTTTTTAGGAAATGTGACACACTGCCTCCTCTTGAGGTTTCCAGGATTATTCCCTGGCTCTTATCCACTTACTTTACTGAAGGTTGATTAAGCTCCCAGCTGACCCAGGATGACAGAAAAAGCACTTACGGTCAACATGAGCTAGGAGGTGCCAGGGGCAGTGCAGACAAGGACTGGTGAACAATCAGTGCGTTTCAGAGAAATGAAGAGATGGTGGTATTGAAAGAGGTTTGAGGGGATTTTTCATTAACAAGTTATACCCCTGCCATTGGCCCCATCCTGGACAAAATTCACCAGGTAGCAAAACAAAAAAAATTTTTTTTAAGTTGCTGTCAAGTTGATTCTGACTCTTGGTGACACAATGCATGTCAGAGTAGAACTGTGCCCCACAGGGTTTTCAGTGGGTGATTTTGGAAAAGTAGGCCACCAGGCTTTGCTTCCAATGCCTCTGGGTGGAATTGAACTGCTAACCTTTGGTTAGTAGCTGGTTGTTTGTGCCACCCAGGGACTCCGAGTAAAATAAGGACTTGATATTTTTTCCCACCTGCCTCCTCTCCACCCCTACCTAAGGAAAAATACATTACTTACATGAGGAGCAGATGTACTTGACACAAAGAAATGCACTGGTTCTAGTTTATGATTTTCTTTTAGACGTAGTGCAGTCATAAAAGCAATATAGGATCCCAAACTAAACTCGGGAAAGAAAAACAGTAATGACTGTTCAAGAAAACTCATGATAATCCACCCTAAGCCAACAGGAACAAGTATTATAAACAGCAATGTCATGTAATAGTAAAAAGACAAACATAAGCTAGTTGAGTAATAACTCCAATTTATTTGTAAAAGGCATTTTCAATTGTGTTTTAGGTGGAAGTTTACAGCGCAAATTAGTTTCTCTTTCAAAAATTTATACGCACACTGTTTTGTGACATTGGTTGCAATCCGCACAATGTGTCAGCACCCTCCCCCTTGCCCTTTCCACCCTGGGTTCCCCATGTCCATTTTTCCAGGTTTCCTGTCCCTTCCTGCCTTCTCATCTTTGCTTGTGGGCAGGAGTTTCACTTGGTTGAACTAAGAAGCATGTTCCTTGCCTATGTTATTGTTTGTTTTATGTTGTTGTTAGGTCCATCAAGTCAGTTCCAACTCATAGCAACCCTATGGACAATAGAACGAAACACTGCCCAATCCTGCGCCATCCTCACAATCGTTGTTATGCTTGAGTCCATTATTGTAGCCACTGTATCAATTCATCTAGTTGAGGGTCCTCCTCTTTATCACCGACCCTCTAACTTACCAAGCATGATGTCCTTCTCCAGAACTGTCTAACCTTTGGGTAAAAGGTAGAGTTTGGGAGTGGTTTCAGTTCCGAGTCAGCATGGTGTCTGGGGGCCACAGCCTCAGGGGTCTCTCTAGTCTCTGTCAGATCAGTTAAATCTAGTCTTTTTTAGTAAATTTGATTTTTTTCTACATTTTTCTCCCCCTCTGCCTGAAACCCTCTGTTGTAATCCCTGTCAGAGCGGTCGGTGGTGGTAGTGGGGCTGATTTATTTCTTCTGGGTTCAGGCAGGTGGACGCCGTGGTTCATGCGGTTCACTAGTCTTTGGACTGATGTTTTCATTGAATCTTTTGTTTTCTTCATTCTCTTTTGCTCCAAACATGATGGGACCAATGGATGTATTTTAGATGGCTGCTTGCAAGCTTTTAATACTCCAGATGCTACTCACTAAAGTAGGATGTAGAACATTTTCATTATGAACTATGTTATGCCAACTGACCTAGATGGCTCCTGAGACCATGGTCCCCAGCCCTAAGCCCCAGTAACTCTGTCCCTCAAGGTGTTTGAATGTGTCTAGGAAGCTTCTATGGCTTCTCCCTGGTCAAGTTGTTCAGACTTCCCCTATATCATGCGTTATCTTTCCTTTTACCAAAGTTAAAACTTGTCTACTGTCTAGTTAGTGATTTTTCCCTTCCCACCCATCCCCTCACTTGTAACCATAAAAGATTTTTTTTCCCTGTGTTTAAACCTTTTCTTGAGTGTTTATAATAGTGGTCTCATATAATATTTGTCCTTTTGTGATTGACTTATTTCACTCAGCATAATGCCCTCTAGGTTCATCCATGTTGTGAGATATTTCGTGGATTCATCATTGCTTTTATCGTTGTGTAGTATCCCTTTGTGTGTAAGTACCATTTTTTTTTTATCCATTCATCTGTTTATGAGCACTTAGGTTGTTTCCATCTTTTTGCTATTGTGAAGAATGCTGCAGTGAGCATGGGTGTGCATGTGTCTATTCACGTAATGGCTCTAATTTTTCTAGGCTATATTCCTGGAAGTGGGATTTCTAGATCACATGGTATTTCTATTTCTAGCTTTTGAAGGAAGCACCACATCATTTTCCACAGTGGTTGTACCATTTTACATTCCCACCAGCAGTGCGTAAGAGTTCCAATCTCCTTGAAACCTCTTCAGTGTTAGCTATTTTCTGTTTTTCTGATTCATGCCAGTAATGCTGGAGTGAGATGGTATCTCGCTGTAGTTTTGGTTTGCATTTCTCTAAAGGCTAATGATCTCAAACATTTCCTCGTGTATCTGTTAGCCACCTGAATGTCTTCTTTGGTGGCATGTCTGTTCATACCCTTTGCCCAGTTTTTAATTGTATTATTTGTCTTTTTGTTATTGAGGTGTTGAAATATTCTACAGATTTTAGAGATTAGACCCTTATCAGATATGTCGTACCAAAATTTTTTTCCCAGGCTGTAGGTTCTGTTTTTACTCTTTTGGTGAAGTCTTTAGATGAGCATAAGTGTTTAATTTTCAGGAGCTCCCAGTTATATAGTTCATCTTCTGATGTTTGTGCATTGTTTGTTATGGTTTGTATGCTACTTATGCCATGAATTAGGGCCCCTAGAGTCATTCCTAATTTTTTTCCATGATCTTTATCATTTTAGGTTTTATATGTAGGCCTTTGACCATTTTGAATTAGTTTTTGTGTATGGGGTAAGGTATGGGTCCTATGTCATTTTTTTATTGATGGACATCCAGTTTTGCCAGCACCGTTTGTTAAAAAGACTTTTACCCCATTTAATGGACTTTGATCCTTTGTCAAAGATCAGCTGACCATAGGTGGATAGATTTAAGTCTGGGCTCTCAAAAGCTATATTTTTTTAATGATTCATATCAGCATAAAAAGAATATCAAGATACCCTAGACACTTCAACCTATGATTTAGTACCAATTTTCAGTGTCTTGAAATTAACTTAAATTTCCTTTTCTCCCATAAAGATGTATATCATGATTTCTTTGATAGTGTGTACCACTAGTTTTCAAAGTGTTCCTAAACCCCGGGGGTTCCTAAAACCCTTTCAAGAGGTCCATGAGGCCAGAACCTATTTTTCATAATAATACCAGGAAGTTACTTGTCTTTCCACACTCTAAGAGTGCACAGTTCAGTTTTCCAGAAGCTACACGACATGAGATATTGCAACTGTTTGAATGCAGAAGCAGACACAAGAACATAGCCATCTTCCATTAAATCAGACATTAAGCAGATTTCAAAAGCGTAATGTGATGCTACTCTGCTCACTAAATTATTTTTTTTGAATTTTTTCCCACAAATGATATTATTTATGTTAACAAATAGTGGGTTTATAATTGTAATTTTAGATAAATTAATAACTAAACATATTTAAGTTTTTGTAGCTTTAATTTTTAATATGGTAAATATAAACAAGCATAAGGCAAAGTTTTTTGAGGTCATCTATGCTGTTTAAAAATATAAAGGCTTCCTGAAACCAAAAGGTTTATAAAGTGCTGGTATATATTATGTAGACAATATTGCCAAAGGTTATTCACTTGTAAGTTATGCATTTACACAGCTTATGAGAGAAGGGGTAACTCAGTCCTGTGTCCTTTGTTGTTGTTGTTTGGTGTTATCGAGTTGGTTCCTACAAATAGGGACCCCGTATACAACAGAACTAAACACTGCCCAGTCCTGCACCATCCTCACAATCGTTCTCATGCTTAAACCCATTGTTGCAGCCACTTTGTCAATCCATCTCATTGAGGGTCTTTCGCTTTTTCACTGACCCTTTACATTACCAAGCACGATGTCCTTCCCCAGAGACTGATCCCTCCTGATAACATCTCCAAAGTACGTGAGGCATAGTCTTGCCATTCTTGCTTCTAGGGAGCATTCTAGTTGTACTTCTTCCAAGACAGATTTGTTCATTCTTTTGGCAGTCCACACTATATTCAATATTCTTCTCCAACACCACAATTCAAAGGTGTCAATTTTTCTTATGCCTTCCTTATTCATCGTCCAGCGTTCACATGCATAGGAGAAGATTGAAAACACCATGGCTTGGGTCAGGCACACCTTAGTCTTCAAGGTGACGTCTTTACTTTTCAACACTTTAAAGAGGTATTTTGCAGCCAGTTTGCCCAGTGCAGTGCGTCTTTTGATTTTTTGACTGCTGCTTCCACAGGTGTTGATTGTGGATCCAAGTAAAGTGAAATCCTTGACAACTTCAGTCTTTTCTCCATTTCTCGTGATGTTGCTTATCGGTCCAGTTGTGAGGATTTTTGTTTTCTTTATGTTGAGAAAATACTGAAGGCTGTGGTCTTTTGTCTTCATCAGTAAGAGCTTCAAGTCCTCTTCACTTTCAGCAAGCAAGGTTGTGTGATCTGCATAACACAGGTTGCTAATGAGTCTTCCTCCGGTCGTGATGATATGTTCTTCATATACTCTATCTTCTTGGTTTATTTGCTCAGCGTACATATTGAATAGGCATGATGAAAGGATACAACCCTGATACACACCTTTCCTGACTTTAAACCATGAAATATCCCCTTGTTCTGTTGGAGTGACTGCCTCTTGATCTATGTACAGGTTCCTCATGAACACAATTAAGTGTTCTGGAATTCCCATTCTTCATAATGTTATCCATAATTTGTTATGATCCACATAGTCATATGCCTTTGCATAGTCAATAAAACACAGGCAAACATCTTTCTGGTATTTGCTTTCAGCCAGGATCCATCTGACATCAGCAGTGATATCCCTTGTTCCACTTCCTCTTCTGAACCCAGCTGGAATTTCTGGCAGTTCCTTGTCAATATACTGCTACAGCCGTTTTTGAACGATGTTCAGCATTTTACTTGTGTGTGATATTAATGATATTGTTTGATAATTTCCACATTCAGTTGGATCACCTTTCTTTCATTGGAATAGGCATAAATATGGATCTCTTCCAGTTGGTTGGCCAGGTAGCTGCCTTCCAAATTTCTTGGCATAAATGAGTACTTCCAGTGCTGCATCTGTTTGTTGAAACATTTCAGTTGGTATTCCGTCAATTCCTGGAGCCTAGTTTTTTGCCAATGCATTCAGTGCAGCTTGGACTTCTTCCTTCAGTACCATCGGTTCCTGATCATATGCTACCTCCTGAAATCATTGAACATCGACCAATTCTTTTTGGTGTAGTGACTCTATGTATTCCTTTCATCTCTTTTGATGCTTCCTGCATCATTTAATATTTTCCCCCACAGAATCCTTCAATGCTGCAACTCAAGTCTTAAATTTTTTCTTCAGTTCTTTCAGCTTGAGAAATGCCAAGTGTGTTCATCCCTTTTGGTTTTCCACTTCCAGGTTTTTGAACATGTCTTTATAATACTTTACTTTGTCTTCTCGAGCCCCCCTTTGAAATCTTTTGTTCAATTGTTTTACTTCATCATTTCTTCCTTTTGCTTTAGATGCTTGACTTTCAGCAGCAAGTTTCAGAGTCTCTTCTGACATCCATTTTGGTCTTTTCTTTCTTTCCTGTCTTTTAATAACCTCTTGCTTTCTTCATGATGTCCTTGCACAACTCGTCTGGTCTTCAGTCGTTAGTGTTCAACACATCAAATCTATTCTTGATATGATCTCTAAATTCAGGTGGGATATACTCAAGGTATACTTTGGCTCTTGTGGACTTGTTATAATATTCTTCAGTTTCACCTTGAACTTGCATATGAGCAATTGATGATCTGTTCCACAGTCGGCCCCTGGCCTTGTTTTGACTGATGGTATTGAGCTTTTCCATTGTCTCTTACCACAGATGTAGTCAATTTGATTCCTGTATATTCCGTCTGGTGAGGTCTACATGTATACTCTCCATTTATATTGGTGAAAAAAGGTATTTGCAGTGAAGAAGTTGTTGGTCTCGCAAAATTCTATAATGCAATCTCTGGCGTTGTTTCTATCACCAAGGCCATATTTTCCAACTATGGATCCTTCTTCTTTGTTTCCAACTTTTCGCATGCCAATTTCCAGTAATTATCAATGCGTGCTGAGTGCATGTTAGATCAATTTCAGACTGCAGAAGTTGGTAAAAATATTCAATGTCTTTATCATGCCCATTGCTAATACAGTGTAAATTGGTCAGTAATTTGGAAATATGTATCAAGATCTCTTACAATGTGCATATCGTTTAACTAAATTCTGGGAATTTATCCTAAGAAACTTATAAAGGATGCATACTAAGTTTTCTTCAAGAATGGTCATTGAAATGTTGTTTATAACAGAAAACGGTAGAAATAACCCTTATATACACAAAAGGTGATTAATAAAACAAATTATGGAGCAATGCATACTTATAAACTTTAAAAGATGTCCACAGCAACATTAAGTTAAAAAAGTCAGGTAAATAAGGACTCCAGATAAAATAGGATCTCATCATGTCAAAATACTATGGGACCACATCAAAGCTTTAAAGGATCTTTATCTGGGTAGTAGGATGATGGATACTTTAATTTTTCAATTTTTGCTTGACCATATTTATATCAGCCAACGTTTACTGAGTTCTTACTATATACCAAATAATTTATGATCATTATTCATTTAATCCTCACAGATAAGAGCTATTGTTATTTTAGCTTAATAGATGAGGAAAGCCCAAGGCACTTACCCAAGGTCACACCTAGTATGAGGCAATCAGAATCCCAGGATTCATGGCCTACCTCAACACATAACCTAGCTTGAGAAATGTATACTATTTGTATAACTTTACTTGTTTGTTTTGTTTTTATTGTGGTAAATATATATGCAATGTAACATGTCATTTTAACAGCCTTCAAATGGACACTTCAGTGACATTAATTGTCTCATCACACTGTGCAACTATCACCATTATCTGCCTCCAGATTTTTCCATCATCCTTAACAGAAGCTCAGTGTCTCCTAAGCAATGAGTCCCCATTACCCCCCTCTCCCTCCCACCTGCCTCTTGTAACCCCTAATCAATCTTGGTCTGTATACATTTGCCCTTTCTAAATATTTCATGTAAGTGGAATCATACAATATTTGTTCTTTCATGATGGATTATTTCATTTTTAATTTTAAAAATTAAGTTGCTGATAGAGTTTTGATTTTATAAGTTTTGATTTTTTCCCTAAAAGGAAAAAGATCTAACTACTATAAAAATTAACCAGTTGTAAGAATGGTTACTGGTCATAATGATCCAACATGGTGGGACTATTTTCTAGAGACAAGATACTAAGAGGAGCCCAGGATTTACACACTCCTTAAGGAAGAATTTCAATTAATCCCATCGCCTGGCATTTAGGTCTTTATGGCCCCTGTTGTACAATTTCTCCCTGTCTCACTTCTTTGCTTGAGGACAGCTATAACCACAGTTAATCAATCACTCCCTTAATCAGTGGTGAAGCAGTGTAACCCAATCAAAAACTAAGCATCTCACAAGACACAAAGAACAACATTAACCATGGACGCTTCATTGAAGAAACATCCCAAACTGTCTCTTAAAGCAGATTTTATATACCTGTGGCCAAAAAATGCAAATGGTTTATCCTGGAGGACTGGCAGCAAAGCACAAGCAATTTCATCAGCTACTTGGTACATATCACTTGGAACTTGTTCGTCAGATCGATTTTCTCTTCCAGCAAGCCTTATGGAGTGCACTGGAGATTGAAAAACCCAAGTTAGCACATGCAGAGGGTGAGTAAGATACTGTGATATTCTAAAAGGGCTTATGAGTTATTTGAAAGAAACAAATGATAAGTTCATTCACCAATTGGCAAAAATTGAAAAGTTTGGCAATAACAATATTGTCTAGAATGTAGAGCAATAGCAATTTTTTTTTACACTGTTATGGTAGTGTAAATCATTGCAATTCCTTTGGAGAACAAGTAGGCAATATTTCATTGTTGTTGAAGACATCCATGTCTTCTTCTTCTCATTATTAGATGCCTTTGAATCTGTTCTGACTCGTAGTGATCCCATGTACAACAGAATTAAATGCTGCCCAGTCCTGCACCATGCTCACAATCATTGCTATGTTTAAGCCCATTGTTGCAGACACTGTGCCAATCCATCTCGTTGTGGGTCTTCCTTTTTATCCTGTTGATCCTCTCCTTTACTAAGCATGATGTCCTACTTCAGCGACTGGACCAGGAGCAGATTACTCAAGAAGCAAAAAGATGTGGTGAAACTCATGTGAAATTTGGTGCTACAGATGAGAAAGTAAATACAAGTAAGGCTGCGTGTATGTTGCTTAATGTAAGCCCATGTGTACCTTGCTTATTGGTTAATCTGACCCTGGACTCGGCCCTCCTGATAACATGTCCAAAGTAAGTCTCACCATCCTCGCTTCTAAGGAGCATTCTGGCTGTACTTCTTCCCAGACAGATGCGTTCATTCTCCTGGCAGTTCATGGTATATTCATTATTATTTGCCAGCACCATAATTCAAAGACATCAATTATTTTTCTGTCTTCCTTATTCATCGTTCAACTTTTGCATGCACATGAGGCAAGTGAAAATACCAAGGCTTAGGTCAGGCACACCTCAGTCCTCAAAGTGACATCTTTGCTTTTTAACACTTTAAAGACCATCAAGGACATAACACCCGAAAAAAGCAAGAAGTCGCTAAGAAGATGGGAAAGAAAAAAAAAAGACCAAAATGTATATCAGAAGAGTCTCTGAAACTTGCTTTTGAACATAGAGTAGCTAGAGTGAACAGAAGAAACCATGAAGTAAAAGAGCTGAACAGAAAATTTCAAAGGGTAGCCTGAGAAGACAAAGTAAAGTATTATAATAAAATGTGCAAACACCTGGAGTTAGGAAACCAAAAGGGAAGAACATGCCCAGCATTTCTCAGACTGAAAGAACTGAAACAAAAATTCAAGCATCAAGTTGCAATACTGAAGGATTCTATGGGCAAAATATTGAATGATGCAGGAAGCCTCAAAAGAAGATGGAAGGAATATACAGAGTCACTGTACCAAAAAGAAGTGGTCGATGTTTAGCCATTTAAGGAGGTAGCATATGATCAAGAACGGATGGTATTGAAGGAAGAAGTCCAAGCTGCACTGAAGGCATTGGTGAAAAACAAGGCTCCAGGAATTGATGGAATACCAATTCAACAAATTTCTACAAACGGATGCAGCGCTGGAAGTACTCACTCCTCTATGCCAAAAATTTTGGAAGACAGCCACCTGGCCAACCAACTGGAAGAAATCCATATTTGTGCCCATTCCAAAGGAAGGTGATCCAATAGAATGTGGAAATTATTGAACAACATCAATATCACATGCAAGTAAATTTTTGCTGAAGATCATTCGAAAGAGGTTGCAGCAGTACATTGACAAGGAACTGCCAGAAGCTCAAGTCAGATTCAGAAGATGACATGGAATGAGGGATGTCATCGCTGATGTCAGATGGATCTTGGCTGAAAGCAGAGAATACCAGAAAGATGTTTACCTGTGTTTTATTGACTATGCAAAGGCATTCAACTGTGTGGATCATAACAAATTATGAGTAACGTTTCAAAGAATGAAAATTTCAAAACAATTGTGCTCATGTGGAACTTGTACATAGAACAAGAGGTAGTTGAAAGATTCAGAACAAGGGGATGCTGCGTGGTTTAAAATCAGGAAAGGTGTGTGTCAGGGTTGTATCCTTTCACTACACTTACTCCATCCGTGTACTGAGCAAATAATCTGAGAAGCTGGACTATGTGAAGAACACAGCAACAGGATTGCAGAAAGACTCGTTATTAACCTGTGATATGCAGATGACACAACCTTTCTTCCTGAAAGTGAAGAGGACTTACAGTACTTACTGATGAAGATCAAAGACTACGACCTTCGGTATGGATTACACCTCAACATTAAGAAAACAAAAATCCTCACAACTGGACCAATAAGCAACATCAAGATAAACTGAGAAAATATTGAAGTTGTCAAGGACTTCATTTTACTTGGATCCATAATCAACATCCATGGAAGCAACAGTCAGGAAATAAAACAGCATATTGCATTGGGCAAATCTGCTGCAAAAGATCTCTTTCAAGTGTTAAAAAGCAAAGATGTCATTCTGAGGACTAAGGTGTGCCTGGCCCAAGCCATGTTATTTTCAATCACCTCATGTGCATATGAAACCTGCATAATGAATAAGGAAGACGAGAGAAGAATTGATGCCTTTAAATTATGGTGTTGGTGAAGAATATTGAATATACCACGGACTGCCAGAAGTACGAACAAGTTTGTCTTGGAAGAAGTACAGCCAGAATGTTCCTTAGAAGCTACGATGGCAAGACTGCTTCTTACATACTTCGGACATGTTATCTGGAGGGACCAGTTCCTGGAGAAGGATATCATGGTTGGTAAAGTAGAGGGTCAGCTAAAGAGAGGAAGACTTTCAAGGAGATGGACTGACACAGTGGCTACAACAATGGGCTCAAACATAGCAATGATTGTGAGGAGCCACGGGAGTAGCCCCCATCGCTGCAGCCAAGGCGTTGGGAACAAGCACCATCAACTGCGCCATGATGTTTGATTAGTATCCAAGAAATAGAGGAAGGAGAGAGGTAGGGGAAAAAAATCGAAGATACAATGACTGAAGATTTTCTAAATCTAATAAAAATTCTAAATCTGCAGAACACAAAACCCCAAGGAATTCCAAACATGATAGCCACAGCAAGGTGCATTGTAATCAAATTGCTAAAAACCAGTAATAAAGAGACAATCTTAAAAAATCAGAGAAAAAAAGCCAGCTACTTACGAATTAATAATATTGCTGGGTTCTTATCAAAAACAATGCAAGTCAGAGGACAATGCAATGGCATCTTTATAGTGATGAAACATAAAAATACTGTCAACCTAAAATTGTATAGCCAGATGAAATATTTTTTATTTTAAATATACAGATGAAGGTAAAACACAGTCTGCTAAGAGAGTTGTCAGCAGCAGACATGTACTATAAAAAATGTTTCTGCCAGGCTAAATGAAAATGATTCCAGATAGAAACTCAGATCTAGACAGAGTGCCAAAAATGATAAACATGTAAAAAAAAAAAAAATACTTTTTCCCATTTTTTAAAAGATAATTTATTATTCAAAGCCAAAAAAAAAAGAAAGAAAGTGAAACATAGGAGTAAAATGTATGATTATAGCTAAAGGACAGGAGAAATATTTAAGTACACTGTTGTGAGCTCCTTAAATTTTACATCAAACAACATAATAGTATTTGAACATGGACTGTGATAATTTAAAAATGCCTATTGTAAATTTTAGAACAACCACTAAAACAATAAAATAAAGAGCCATAGCTAATAAGGCAATAGTGGAGATAAACAGAATATTTTAAAAGATACTCCATTCAAAAAAGAAAAACAGGAAAAATCAAACAAATGACAGACGGGAAAAATTAAAAAGAAATTGCAAGATGGTAGACATCAATTCAACCGTATCACCAGTTATTTTAAAAGTAAATCAATCATTAGAATGCCATCTCCTGAAAGGACTCTTAACAAAACTACTCTCAATGACAAAGTAAAAGTAACACAATTTCTTTCTTTAGAAATACAAAAATTACCCTATTGAAGAACAATTTTAAATACTAATTATGGTAAATTACCTATAAGCAGGGAAAATCTTTACCAGGCTTCAAATTACTACACGTGCATGTCATCTGACTTTATAAACTGCTCAGATGGTTATGAAAATTAACGTACCTTCTAGTGAGCCATGAATCTTTTGGCCCCATTTGGCAAAATAAGTAGAGCCACTTCCTGCCCAGGGAAAGCAGATCAGTCGAAAAATTGCATTTGGGTTTGGGTATAAGCAGTTTACCACCTTTTCATTCCTAGGGAGAAAATCCAAATATATTTAACATGAGGCATTTTTAAATGAAAATCTTTAGTAGGTATAAAGATCAAATGGTCAAATATGAAGTGGCTAGCAATTTTTCCAATGAGAAAGATCAAAAAAAAAATTTTTTTTTTTAATTTTTGTTTTTGACAATTTGAGTATATAACTTTTAGGGTTGTAGATAAAAACAAGTATCTATATATAGAATTTAATAAATACATTTCATATATACATTTAAAATGGTTTATTATATGAATGTTAATTTAGAAATTGCCTTTTCCTCATCTCATTTTTCAGAATTCAGGGAATAGTTTTATTTGAACAATTCACGAGCAGCTTCAATATCAATGTCTTAATCATCACTAGAGCCACTTTTTTGGAGGGTCATCTAAAAGTTTTCCAGAGCACATAATTTTCACTTCCTTCTGAATGTTTGATATACAGTACTTTTTAAATCTCTGTATAAGGTTGTCACTGAAAATTTTATCCCAAGATCTAAGTACCCATTCACCTAATATTAGGATAAAACAAAAACAACCAAAAACATTGTTGTAGAGTGAGTTCTGACTCACGATGCCCCCAGCGTTTCAGAGTAGAACTGCACTCCATAACGTTTTCTTGTCTGTAATCTTTTTTTTTTTTTAATCTTATGATTATGATTAGATTGCCAGGCCTTTCTTCTGCAGTGTCACTGGATGGCTTCAAACTACCAACCTTCCGGTTAGTAGTTGGGTGCAAACCATTCGCGCCACCCAGTGACCTTAATATTAGGATAGTTTTTTTTAAAAAAGAAAATTCATTCCATATGTACATATTTCCATTCTTCATAATTTAAACACATATAGTTTTTAAATTGATTATTATTAAAATGTTTGTTTACAAGATACATAATCCTTCCAAGTGTGAGTCATAAACTCTAGAATAATAATATCCTCCCTCCTTTTTTAAAGTACCAGTCTTGTCAGTTGATCACTGTAAGCATCCAAAGCTACTATTCACTGAAATCTTTTCAGGTTAACACGTGTTCTCTAAAGAGGACATTGAGTTTCAAAATAAAATAATAGGAGAGACTTTATAAGAACTTGAGTATAAATCATTTTCTGAAAAATAATATTTGAAAAATTCCTTGCCTTTTATTTCAACATGTATGCTAGCTAAAAGATAAAAAAAAAAAAAAAAAAAATTTTAAAAGATAAAAGCAAAAAGGGCTGATTTTAATTTTTTTCTTTTGAAGAGGAGCATTCATACTGAAGGTTTGTTCCCACTAACCAACCCCATCTTCAAAAAACTCATTGATATGGATCAGTCCCAAATGAGAATTCCATAGGTATTCACCATCTTATTGAAATAAGTCTAGAGTCATTTTTCAAGGAGTGTGAAAACCTTCAGCAGAGCCTAGTAACTGCAGAGTTTTAGAATAAAAACTACAGAGCAAATGAGTGGCCTTTCTGAAGCAAATCAAAACAAATGCTAAAATGGCACTGATTAAAAAAAACAGAAAACAACAAATGTTGTCGAGGGTATGGGGAGATTGGAACACTTAGCCACTGCTTGTGGGACTGTAAAATGTTACAGCCACTATGGAAAACAGTATGGCACTTTCTAAAGCAAACTAGAAATAGAACTACCTTATGATACAGTAATTCCACTTCTAGGTATGGTTGTAGATTGAACTGTGACCGCCCCCCCCCCCCCCCCGAAATACGTGTTTTAAGTTCTAAACTCTATGCCTCTGATTATAATCCCCTTTGGGAATGGGTTGTCTTTGTTATTTTAATGAGACAGATCAGTGTAGGGTATAACCTGAGTCAATCTTTTTTTGAGATAAAAAAAGAGATTAAATGCAAACTAGCAAGGAGAGAAGGGGAAAGGTAGATGCCAAGACACATGAAGATCTCCAAGAAAACAGGAAGCAGAAACTGAAAAGACAAGGACTTTCCTCCAGAGCCAACGGAGAAAGCAAGCCTTCCCCTGGAGCCAGTGCTCTGAATTTGGACTTCTAGGCTCCTAAACTGTGAAAAAATAAATTTCTGTTCATTAATACTTGTGGTATTTCTGTTATAGCAGCACTAGATAACTAAGATTTATACTTTACAGATCTAATACTAAAGGCAGAAACACATATGCACACCTACGATCACTGTAGCACTGTCATAGATTGAATTGCGTCCCTCCAAAAATCTGTCAACGTGGCTAGGTCATCATTCCCAGTATTGTAATGATTGTCTACCATTTTGTCATCTGATGTGATTTTCCTATGTTGTAAATTCTATCACTATGATAATAATGAGATGGGTTAGCCAGCAGTTATATTGATGAGATCTACAAGATTAGATAGCGTCTTAAACAAATCTCTTTTGAGATGTAAAAGAGAGAAGTGAGTAGAGGGACCTCGTACCACCAAAAAAGCAGTGCTGGGAGCAAAATTCATCCTTTGGGCCTGAGGTTCCTGAGCTGAGATGCTCCCAGACCAAGGGGAGACTGATGACAAGGACCTTCCTCCAGAGCCGACAGAGAGAGAAAACCTTCCCCTGGAGCTGGTGCCCTGAATTTGGACTTCTAGCCTACTGGACTATGAGAGAATAAACTTCTCTTTGTTAAAGTGATCCACTTGTGGTATTTCTGTTACAGCAGCACTGGATAACTAAGACAAGCACCATTCATAATAGCACAAAGATGGAAACAACCTAAGTACCTGCCAATGGATGAATCAATAAACAAAATGTGGTACATGCATACAATGGAATACTACGTACCCATAAAAAATAATGAAGAGCAGAATTCTGGGAAGATGGTGGCATAAACAAACCATTGTTCCAACCCTCCCTCACAAATACAACAAGGCAATGGTGCTTGCCTTTGAAGGATTCTGAATTGGGGAGCAGAGGAAAGCAGCGAGAATTGCAGACAGGTAAGAATCAATAATGAGTTGCATATGGTAGCAAAATTGCTTCTCCCAGTCCCTGCCCCTCCTCCAGTCATGCAGGCTGCTGGCTGCTGTGAACTGGGGTAGTGGACCCCGAAAAACAGCTTGCTTCTCTGGCCACCACAACTCCTGCCTGTACAAAGAGACAAGACCCCAAGCTTCTGCCCTAAAATCAAGGCAGGCGTCCCTGGGCATCCATTTGGAGTGTGCCAGCACCTTCCCCACCAAGACACTGTCTATTGCAAGCCTACTTAGAATTGCTACAGAAGGCCCATGCAGTGGAGTCTGCTCTCAAAGTGAACACTCTACCTGCCTCCTTTTGCACACCATAGCTCAGGTCTCTAAAACCAACAGGACAGACCTCCCGAGGAGTCAGTTGTGATCTATCTGCTCCCCCTTACAGGTGGCACTGAGGACTGCTGATTGAAGCTGCTGTGTGCTAGGAAGCATGCATCTCGGGTGGAGGCTAAACCCACAGCCAACATACTATGGGGTAGGCTCTGATAGCAACAAGGCTGACCTCCTTTGGGGTCTGTTTGGAGTGTAACTACCTCTCTCCTAACCAATAACTGTCAGCTGCTGGACTGATATAAACTCCTACAGAAGGTTCCCTACAGTGGAGTCAGAAGGAAGGTCACCTAAGTGGAGACTGCTCCTCCAAACACCACAGGGCCAACGGGGCTCTGAAACCAATAAGACAGATCTGTCAGAGGCCCTTCTGGGGAGTGCTAGCCCCTCCTCCTCCTTAAACAGAGAAAAGTCTGCCTGTGCTTCCCCTGACTGCCAGCTCAGATAAAAGCAGCTCCTACAGAGGAGGGAAGGAAAACTTGGCCAAAACTGGACAGTAACACCCAGCCCCAAAGGGGGCTTGCTGGGTGTGGGTTTTCTGACTAAAGAATGATTGCAGAAACAGAGAAAGAAAGGGAGTAATAACCAGAGAGAGATGACTGTGTTCCTTGGTGGACAGATTGATTAGTACGAGATATCTCACCTGAGTGGTGGTACCCACTGATGGACAGACTGAAGACAGCATGAGTTTCTTGCAGAAAGTACTCCAGGCAAAAACACCAAATGCAAGGGAAAACTGAGAAAGTTAACACCCTCAAAAATTCCAGTGCCCCAACAAAAAATCACGAGACACACAAAGAACAGAGAAACAATAAACCATTCAAATGAATGTGACAAAAGGAGTGAAAGCACTAATAATTCACCCTGATCAAGTGGGATTTACACCAAGTATGCAAGGCTGGTTTAATATCAGAAAAACCATTAATGTAATCCATCACATAAATAAAACAAAAGACAAAAACCACATGATCTTATCAATTGATGCAGAAAAGGCATTTGACAAAGTCCAACACCCATTTATGATAAAAACTCTTACCAAAATAGGAATTGAAGGAAAATTCCTCAACATAATAAAGGGCATCTATGCAAAGCCAACAGCCAATATCACTCTAAATGGAGAGAACCTGAAAGCATTTCCCTTGAGAACGGGAACCAGACAAGGATGCCCTTTATCACTGCTCTTATTCAACATTGTGCTAGAAGTCCTAGCCAGGGCAATTAGGCTAGACAAAGAAATAAAAGGTATCCGGATTGGCAAGTAAGAAGTAAAGTTATCACTATTTGCAGATGACATGATTATATACACAGAAAACCTTAAGGAATCCTCCAGAAAACTATTGAAACTAATAGAAGAGTTTGGCAGAGTCTCAGGTTATAAAATAAACATACAAAAATCACTTGGATTCCTCCACATCAACAAAAAGAACACCGAAGAGGAAATAACCAAACCAATACCATTCACAGTAGCCCCCAAGAAGATAAGATACTTAGGAATAAATCTTATCAAGGATGTAAAAGACCTATACAAAGAAAACTACAAAGCTCTACTACAAGAAATTCAAAAGGACATACTTAAGTGGAAAAACATACCTTGCTCATGGATAGGAAGACTTAACATAGTAAAAATGTCTATTCTACCAAAAGCCATCTATACATTTAACACACTTCCGATCCAAATTCCAATGTCATATTTTAAGGGGATAGAGAAACAAATCACTAATTTCATATGGAAGGGAAAGAAGCCCCGGATAAGCAAAGCACTACTGAAAAAGAAGAAGAAAGTGGGAGGCCTCACTTTACCTGACTTCAGAACCTATTACACAGCCACAGTAGTCAAAACAGCCTGGTACTGGTACAACAACAGGCACATAGACCAATGGAACAGAATTGAGAACCCAGACATAGATCCATCCACGTATGAGCAGCTGATATTTGACAAAGGACCAGTGTCAATTAATTGGGGAAAAGATAGCCTTTTTAACAAATGGTGCTGGCATAACTGGATATCCATTTGCAAAAAAATGAAACAGGACCCATACCTCACACCATGCACAAAAACTAACTCCAAGTGGATCAAAGACCTAAACATAAAGACTAAAACGATAAAGATCATGGAAGAAAAAATAGGGACAACCTTAGGAGCCCTAATACAAGGTATAAACAGAATACAAAACATTACCAAAAATGATGAAGAGAAACCCGATAACTGGGAGCTCCTAAAAATCAAACACCGATGCTCATCTAGAGACTTCTCCAAAAGAGTAAAAAGACCACCTACAGACTGGGAAAGAATTTTCAGCTATGACATCTCCGACCAGCGCCTGATCTCTAAAATCTACATGATTCTGTCAAAACTCAACCACAAAAAGACAAGCAACCCAATCAAGAAGTGGGCAAAGGATATGAACACACATTTCACTAAAGAAGATATTCAGGCAGCCAACAGATACATGAGAAAATGCTCTTGATCATTAGCCATTAGAGAAATGCAAATTAAAACTACGATGAGATTCCATCTCACACCAGCAAGGCTGGCATTAATCCAAAAAACACAAAATAATAAATGTTGGAGAGGCTGCGGAGAGATTGGAACTCTCATACACTGCTGGTGGGAATGTAAAATGGTACAACCACTTTGGAAATCTATCTGGAGTTATCTTAAACAGTTAGAAATAGAACTACCATACAACCCAGAAATCCCATTCCTGGGAATATACCTTAGAGATACAAGAGCCTTCATACAAACAGATATATGCACACCCATGTTTATTGCAGCTCTGTTTACAATAGCAAAAAGTTGGAAGCAACCAAGGTGTCCATCAACGGATGAATGGGTAAATAAATTGTGGTATATTCACACAATGGAATACTACGCATCGATAAAGAACAGTGACGAATCTCTGAAACATTTCATAACATGGAGGAACCTGGAAGGCATTATGCTGAGCGAAATGAGTCAGAGGCAAAAGGACAAATATTGTATAAGACCACTAGACCACTATTATAAGATCTTGAGAAATAGTAAACCTGAGAAGAACACATACTTTTGTGGTTACGAGGGGGGGGAGGGAGGGAGGGTGGGAGAGGGTTTTTTTATTGATTAATCAGTAGATAAGAACTGCTTTAGGTGAAGGGAAAGACAACACTCAATACATGGAAGGTCAGCTCAATTGGACCGGACCAAAAGCAAAGAAGTTTCCGGGATAAAACGAATGCTTCAAAGGTCAGCGGAGCAAGGGCGGGGGTCTGGGGAACATGGTTTGAGGGGACTTCTAAGTCAATTGGCAAAATAATTCTATTATGAAATCATTCTGCATCCCACTTTGAAATGTGGCGTCTGGGGTCTTAAATGCTAACGAGCGGCCATCTAAGATGCATCAGTTGGTCTCAACCCACCTGGAGCAAAGGAAAATGAAGAACACCAAGGCCACACGACAACTAAGAGCCCAAGAAACAGAAAGGGCCACATGAACCAGAGACCTACATCATCCTGAGACCAGAAGAACTAGTTGGTGCCCGGACACAATCGATGACTGCCCTGACAGGGAGCACAGCAGAGGACCCCTGAGGGAGCAGGAGATCAGCGGGATGCAGACCCCAAATTCTCATAAAAAGACCAAACTTAATGCTCTGACTGAGACTAGAGGAATCCCGGCGGCCATGCTCCCCAGACCTTCTGTTGGCACAGGACAGGAACCATCCCCGAAGACAACTCATCAGACATGAAAGGGACTGGTCAGCGGGTGGGAGAGTGACGCTGATGAAGAGTGAGCTAATTATATCAGGTGGACACTTGAGATTGTGTTGGCAACTCTTGTCTGGAGAGGGGATGGGAGGATAGAGAGAGAGGGAAGCCGGCAAAATTGTCAAGAAAGGAGAGACTGAAAGGGCTGACTCAAGAGGGGGAGAGCAAGTGGGAGTAGGGAGTGAGATGTATGTAAACTTATATGTGACAGACTGATTGGATTTGTAAACGTTCACTTGAAGCTTAATAAAAGTTATTAAGAAAAAAAAAAAAATTCCAGTGCCCCAACAAAAAATCACAAGACACACAAAGAACAGAGAAACAATAAACCATTCAAATGAATGTGACAAAAGGAGTGAAAGTACATCCACAGATGACCAAATAATGGAAAAAAAATGGAAGAATATAATACAACAACATTAAACATAATTAAAGAACTATGGTGATACATAGACAAAGAGCTAAAACAAATCAGGAAAACAGCACAAGAACAAGATGAGGAACTAAAAAAGAAATATTGCAACTGAAAGGGACAATAACTGAAATGAGAAACACAATAGAAGGACTTACCACCAGATTTAATCAGGCAGAAGAAAGAATCAGCGAATTCAAGGATAAGATAGTTAAAATCACGGATGCTGAAGAGCAACAAGAATGGAGGCTCAAGAAGGCTGAGCACAGTTTAATGGAATTATGAGACAAAAAGAGACCTAATATATGCATCACGGGAATTCCAGAAGAAGATGAGAGAGTGAAAGGGATCGAAAGAATATTTGAAGAAATAATGACAGAAAATTTCTGCAATCTAATGAAGGGCATGAATCTACAAATCCATGAAGCTCAAAGGACCCCAAGCAGAATAAACCCAAAGAGGTCTACACTGAGACACATCATGGTTAGGCTCTTAAAAATTAAAAATAAAGAGAGAATCCTGAAAGCAGTGAGAAAAAAGCAAACAGTTGTATACAAAGGATCCCCAATAAGATTAAGTGCCAATTTTATTTTTTCTCAGAAACTTGGGAGGCCAGAAGGCAATGGAATGATATAGTTAAAGTGCTGAAAGAAAGAAAAAAAAAAAAGGTCACCTAAGAATACTACACCCAATGAAACGATCCTTCAAGAATGAAGGTAAATTAAAACATTCCCAGACAAACAAAAGCTGAGAGCATTCATGTCCACCAGACTGGCCCTACAAAAAATACTAATGGAAGTTCTGTGGATGTTAGGGAAAAGATACTAGAAAGTAATTCAAAGCTATACATAAAAAGAAAGATTCCTAATAAAAGGAAATGCATCGACAAGAACAAGGGCTAGTAATAACTGTGTCCTTCACAGTTTTTAAACCCTGGTGGCATAGTGGTTAAGTGCTATGGCTGCTAACCAAAAGGTCGGCAGTTCAAATCAGCCAGGCTCTCCTTGGAAACTCTATGGAGCAGTTCGACTCTGCCATATATGGTTACTATGAATTGGAATTGACTCAATGGCAGTGGTTTTTTGCGGGGGGGTTCACAGTTTTTAATAACAAATATATAAAAGGCAGGAAAAATTATGTTACAGGGCACATGGAATATACAAACATAATTAGTGATAACAACAACAAAAGGGGAAGAAGAATGCTATAGACATTGAATCTCTTGTATGTTACTGAAGTTGCTACCAACTTAATCTAGAATGTTATAAATACAAGCTCTTAAACTTAAAATGGTAATATGAGAAAACACATACAAAACATACATAAAAGAAAAGGAGAAGGAAACCAAAAGGGCTCAGTACAATAAACCAACAAAACACAAGAGCAAGTACTACTAAAGGACAAAGACAAAGACAGGCTTAAAAAAGACAGAAAAGACAAAGACAGGCTTACCAACCAAAAAAACCAAACCCGTTGCCATTGAGTCGATTCCGACTCATAGTGACCCTTTCTGTGTGTCCAAAGAAGGCTAAAGACACACAGAAAACAAATAACAAAATGGCAGAAGTAAGTCATTTATCAGTAGTTACAGTGGATGTAAGTGGACTAAATGCTTGAATCAAAAGGCAGAGAATGATAGAATGGATTAAAACAAAAAACATGATCCAACTACAAGCTGTTTACAAAAGACACACCTTAAACCCAAGGACACAAATAGGTTGAAAGTGAAAAGATGGAAAAAAATATTCCATGCAAATAATAACCAAAAGAAAGCTAGGGTGGCAAACTTAATATCAGATAAAGTAGGCTTTAAGACAAAATCTGTCGGAAGAGATAAAGATGGATATTATGTAGTGATAAAATGGTCAATTAAGAAGATTTAACAATCATAAATATATATGCGCCCAACATCAGGATACCTAAATATATAAATCAAACACTGACAGAATTAAAGGGAGAAATAGATATCACTACAATAATAGTTGGAGACTTCAATACACCACTTTGAACAGCGAACAGAATATCTGGAAAGAAGATCAACCAATTAAACTTAACAGGCATATAGAGAACACTCCACCCCAAAACAGCACGATGGACATTTTACACCAATGCATGTGGATCATTCTCCGGGATAGCCCATATTTTGGGTCACAAAGCAAGTCTGATAAATTTAAAATCATACAAAGTATTTTTTCTGACCACAATAGAATGGAGCTAGAAATCCATAACAGAAAAAGAAAAAAAAACCTGGAAAATACACAAACATATGAAAACTAAACAACACACTATTAAACTACCAAAGAGTCAAGGAAGAAATAAAAAGAGAAATCACAAATTTCTTAGAGTCGAATGAAAATGAAAGCATAATACACCAAAGCTTATGGGTTGCAGTAAAGGCAGTATTTAGAGGGAAACTTATAGCAATAAAAACCTATATGAAAAAAGGAGAAAGATTTCATATTTACAGCCTAACTCGACCAATCCAGGAACAAAAAGAGAAGAGCTCACTAAGCCTAAACCTACCAGAAGAAAGGAAATAACAAAGATCAGAGCATAAATATACAAAATTAAAACAGAAAAACAATAGAGGCAATCAATAAAGCCAGAAGTTGGTTCTTCAAAAAGATCGATAAAATTGACAAACCTTTCACTAAGCTGGCAAAGAGAAAAGATGCAAATAACCAAAATAAGAAATGAAAGAGGGGACATTACAATGGATCCGATAGAAACAAAGAGAATTATGATAGAATATTATGAACAACTGCATGGCAGTAAACTGGATAACTTAGATAAAATGCACACATTCTTAGAAGCATACAAATTACCCAAACTGACTCAAAAGGAAATAAAATTCTCAAGAGACACATAAAAAGTGAAGAGATCAAATCAGTGATTAAAACCTCTCCCCCCAAAAAGTCCTGGACCAGTTGGCTTCACCAGGTAATTCTACCAAACATTTAGAGAAGAATTGACACAAATACTGTTCAAACTCTTTCAAAAGATAGAGAAGGAAGGAATATTCTCTAATTTGTTATATGAAGCAAACATAACCATGATACCAAGACCAAAGACATGAGAAAGTAAAATTACAGGCCAATATTTCTTATGAATATAGATGTAAAAATCCTCAACAAAATACTAGTGAACAGACTCCAAGAACATAATAAAAGAATCATACACCATGACCAAGTAGGATTTATTCCAGGAATGTAGGGATGGCTCAACATTAGAAAATCAATCAACATAATTGTCTTAGTCATTTAGTTCTGTCATAACAGAAATACCACAAGTGGATGGCTTTAACAAAGAGAAATTTATTTTCTAATGGTAAAGTAGGCTAAAAGTCCAAATTCAAGGCGTCAGCTCCAGGGGAAGGCTTTCACTCTCTGTCAGGTCTGGAGGAAGGTTCTTGTCCTCAATCTTCCTCTGGTGGACGAGCTTCTCAGGCACAGGAACCCCGTGTCCAAAGGATGTGCTCCACTCCTGGTGCTGTTTTCTTGGTGGTATGAGGTCCCCAACCCTCTGCTAGCTTCCCTTTCCTTTAATCTCTTGAGAGATAAAAGGTGGTACAGGCCACACCCCAGGGAAACTCCCTTTACCTTGGATCAGGGAGGTGACCTGGGTAAGGGTAGTGTTACAATCCCACCCTAATCCTTTTAATCACAAGCAAAGGTTATGATTTATAACACACAGGAAAATCACAAAATGGTGGACAACCACACATGGCCTAACCAAGATGATACATTTTTTGGAGGACATAATTCAATCCATGACAATAATACACACATCAACAGAACAAAGGAAAAGAACATGATCCTCTCTATGGAGGCAGAAAAAACGTTTGATAAAATCTAACACCCTTTCTTGATAAAAATCCTAAAGAAGATCGGAATAGAAGTGAAATTCCTCAATATGATTCAGGACATATATGAAAAGCCAACAGCCAACATTATACTTAATGGAGAGAGACTGAGAGCTTTCGCCTCGAGATTGGGAACAAGAGAAGGGTGCCTGCTGTCAACACTTCTATTCAGTTTTGAATTAGAAGTCCAAGTCAGAGCAATAAGACAAGAAAAAGAAACAACATTTATCCAGATTGGAAAAGAAGTAAAATTATTTCTATTCGTCAATGAAATGATTAGAAAATCCCAAACAGTCCACAAGAAAACTTCTAGAGCTAACAGAAGAATTCAGCAAAGTTGCAGAATACAAGGTCAACAAAAAAAGTCAGTTGGGTTTCTACACTCCAGCAATGAGAAATCTGAAAGGGAAATTAGGGGAACAATTCCATTTACAACAGCATCTAAGAGAATAAAATAACTAAGAGTAAATCTAACCAGGGATGTGAAGGACTTATATAATGAAAACTGTAACAAAAACACTGCTGAAAGAGATTAAAGAAGACTTAAGTGGAAAGATGTTGCATGTTCATGGACTGGAAGACTTAATATTATTAAGATGTCAATACTACCCAAAGTGATCTATAGATTCAACTCAATTCAGATCAAAATTTCAACAGTCTTCTTTACAGAAATAGAAAAACCAGTCCTCAACTTTATATGGAACGGCAAGAGGCCCTGAATAGCTATAACAATGTTGAGAGAGAACAGAGTAGGAGGACTCACACGTCCTGATTTTAAAACACGTTGTAGAGCTATAGTAATCAAAACAGCTTGGTACTGGTATGACAATAGACACATATAGCAATGGAATAGAATTGAGAGTCCAGAAATAAACTCACAAATTTATGGTCAACTGAATTTTTACAAGGGTGCTAAGTCCATTTGATGGGGGAAAGAAGAGTCTCTCCATAAATGATGTCGGGAAAATTGGATTTCCACAAGGAGAAAAATGAAACAGGATCCATGCCTCACACCATACACAAAAACAAATTTAAAATGGATTAAAGACCAAAATGTACAATCTAAAACCATAAAATTCTTAGAACAAAGAGGGGCAACGCTGTCAGGCCTAGCTTTTGACAATGAATTATCTAATGTAATAAAAATAAAAAAAAAAGCACGAACAACAAAAGACAGAATAAATAAATGGGAGCTCATAAAAATTAAAAACTTTTGTTCATCAAAGGCTTTACCAAAAAAGTGAAAAGACAAGCTACTGACTGGGAGAATATCTTCAGAATATCCAAAAAGACGGTAATAGCCAAAATATATATAAAGCTTCAATAACACCAAAATAACGAGCAACCCAGTCATAAAATGAGCAAACAATTTGAATAGACATTTCAACAAACAGGACATTCAAATGGCCACCAAACACAAAAAAGACACTCAGCAACATTAGGCATCAGAGAGATGTAAATCGAAATCACAATGAAATACCGTTTCACCCCACTAGGATGGCTAAAGAGCCCTGGTGGCTCAGTGGTTAAGCATTTGGCTGCTAACCAAAAGTCAGCAGTTTGAATTTACCAGCCACTCCTTTGAAACCCTCTGGGGCAGTTCTACTCTGTCCTATAGGGTATGAGTTGGAATTGACTCGACGGCAATGGATAGGATGGCTAAGAAAAAGAAAAATGTGGGTGAGGACATTGGGAAACTGGAACCCTTATCCACTGCTGGTGTGAACACAAAATGGTACAGTTGTTGTGGAAAACAGTGTGGTGGCTCCTCAAAAAATGAAAAACAGAACTATCGTTGTTGTTGTTGTTTGCCGTCCAGTTGATTCTGACTCATAGCGACCCTATAAGACAGGGTAGAACTGCCCCTTAGGATTTCCAAGGAGCAGCTGGTGGACTTGAACAGCCGACCTTTTGGGTTAGCAGCCTGAGCTCTTAACCACTTTCGCCACCAAAGCTCTAATTCCACTCCTAGGGACATACCTAAAAGACTTGAAAGCAGAGATTCAAAAAGAGACTTTTACATCAGTGTTCATGGCAGCACTGTTCACAATAGCTAAAAGGTAGAAACAACCTAAAGGCGTTTTGACAGATAAACAGATAAACAAAATATGGTACATACATATGATGGAATACTACTTTGCCCCTAGGAGAAATGAATTCTTGATACATGCTACAGTATAGATGGAGCTTGAAGACATTATGCAGAGTGAAATACGTCAATTACAAAAGGACAAATATTGTATGACCTCAGTTATACAAAAGACAAGAAAAGGCAAGCGTATAGAGCTTATTAGTGGTTGTTTTTTTTTTTTTTTTTTATAGAGCTTATTAGTGGTTGTTAGGGACAAGAGAGAGGAGGAAAATGGTGGTTAATGCTGATGAAAAAATGGCAGGGTTTAAGGTGATTAAGGGTGGGGTTGTACAGTCAATTATTGTAATTGCTGGTAGCAACCAAATACCTCACTGGGAGTTTGTTCCTTTGTTTGGAGGTTCAGAGTCATAGTTTCATGGGACATCCCAGTTAACTGGCCTAATAAAGCATTTAGTGTTTCTGTTCTACCTCCTAGTTTGTTGCTTAGTGCCTGGGGTCTTAAAACTTGCAAGTAGCCAGTCAAGGCATGACAATTGTTTCTATTCATCTTGAGCAACAAAGGAAGAAGGAGAATCAGGAATAGGTGGAGGACATGAAATGTGTGACTAATTGTCTCCGTGAACATCTGCCTCCTTTGCTACAAAATTAGAAGAACTGGATGGTGCCTGGCTACCATTACTGAACATTTTGATCCAAGAGTCCATTGAAGAATCTGGATCAAAAGGAGAAAAGTACAGAACAGAATTTCAAATTTTCACAGACTCCAGACTTTCTGAAGCCATGGAGAGTGGATGAACTCCTGAAACTATTACTCTGAGATAATCTTTAAGATAATATGGAGCCTTTTTAAAACCAAACAATGGCTGATCTTAGATAGTAAAGAAGGTCTGCTTTGATCATTATGCTCTTTTAATAACTATCTCTATGGGAACAAATCGCCAACAGCAACTCGAAAAATTAGATAGGAAACTTAGGGGACAGTGAGTTTATGTCAACGAGGGAGGAACAACTCAGAAAAGGAGGGTGAGAATGCGCAACTCGGAGATTATAATCAATGTCACTAAATTGTACACGTAGCGACTGTTGAATTGGTGTATGTTTCGCTGTGTATATTTTCAAGAACAACAAAATAAATGATATTTTGACAAAAAAGAATAATGGTGAGTTCTCAAAATATATTATAACATGGATAAATCTGGAGGACATTATAGTGAGTAAAATAAGTCTATCACAAAAGGACAAATACTGTATGATCTCAATTTTATAAAAAAGAAGAATAGGCACACATGCAGAAGCCAACATTCATTGGTGGTTACCAAGGAGGGGAGAGGGAGGAGTGGGAATCACTCTAGATACTAGACACTTTTTATTTTCAGTAATGGGAAAAGTAACACTGAATGTGGGTAAAGTGTGTACAACTTGACCAAGGTAAATGGTGTCACTAAGAAGTGCACAAGAATAAGAGACATTTTTGGTAAATGCTCTAAATATATATAATTTTGCAACAATAGCAACAGCAACCAAAAACTATCTGTGTGGTTACATAGCTGGGTATGTAGGCATATATGTGTATATGTAGATATATATGTGTGTATATTTGTGTGCATGTATAGGCGTATCTGTAGGCATATGTATATACACATACACATAGTTGTGTGTTGCATATATATTTGTATATAATAATGTGCAAAGAGGCCACAAGTACAGATACTTCTTAGACATAACCAAAGACTTTGTGAGTTTGAAGGCTTAGGACCATAATCCTGTGGGACAACTTGGTCAATTGGCATAATATAGTTCATAAAGTTTATGTTCTATATCCTAGTTTGGTAAGTAGCACCTGTGGTCTTTAAAGCTTGCAAGTGGCCATCTAAGATACAACTATTGTCCTCTACTCATCTGGAACAAAAGAGAAAGAAGGAAACCAAAGACTCAAAGAAGAAACTAGTCTACAGGACTAATAGCGTACACAAACCATGGTCTCATCTATCCTGAGACCAAAAGAACTAGATGGTGCCTAGCTACCACTATTGACCATCCTGATCAGGAACACAGTAGATGGACCCTGATACAGTAGAAGAAAAATGTAAAACAAAACTCAAATTCTTAAAAAGTCTAGACTAGAGGAACTCCTGAGAATATCACTTTGAGATACCCTTTAAATTTTGAACTGAAACTATTCCAGGGGTCACCTTTCAGCTCAATAACAGGTTGGCTCATAAAATAAACAATATTACCCATAAGTACTGTGCTCCTTTAGGAAATTATCTATATGACTTTAAAGCAAAGATGAGAAGGCAAGGTAGGGCAGGGAAGGCTTGATTAATGGAAATGGAACAACCAGAACAGAAATAATAAGAATCTTAATACACAGTAAAAAATGTAACCAATGTCTCTGAACAATTTATATAGAAATTGTTAAATGGGAACCAATTTGCTGTGTAAACTTTCACCAGAAATACAATAAAATATTATTTTTAAAAAACATTCTATATTTTTAAAGTCAGGAAGCCCAACTTCAATCTATTTAAATTATTTGCATTCTAATAAACAAAAAATATGTTAGGACAAGGGTGGACACTGGTTTTGCAGTACCTGAAGCCTCTGCAATTTGCAGATTTGGGGTATTCTTTAATACAAAGAATACAAAATTATGAATGCAAAATTAGGCAAGACCTTTGATCATTAGTTTCAAAGGTAAAGCCATCTTACTTTGGATTGGGGATGAGGTAGCAGATGTCTTTCTCTTATTTAAAGCAGTGTCAGAACCCAGTGTGTTCTCAGAGTCAATACCAATGGGATGCCCACACTGCATAGTGAACCCATTGCTTAGCTCTCACAGAGGATAAGACCAGGGAGGGTAGTGCCCATCACTGCTGAGACTGGACAGTTAGTAGAACTGTTCTCAGTATCCCCACCCATCCGATCTCTTCCCTCCTCGAGAGATAGAATCAAAGATCAATATTAAACTGACCACACCTGGGGCGGCCAGTTCTCCAGGGTGAAGCCTGCCTTCTGCCTGAAATCATGTCTCTTTATCTTCTCCTTCTTCATTTTTTGAGTTAAATAATAGAACTCTAAAATTTTGGAGTTACGAGTAATCAGAGGAATCATTTAACCCGCTATTACAACCTAGTGATTATGAACATGGGCTGTGGAAACAAGACCTGGGTTCAAATCCTGGCTCCACCCTTTACTCTGTTGACATTAGGCAAATTACTCAAATGCTTGAAAGTCTCAGTGTTCTCATCTGTAAAATGATGGCAATAATAGTATCTTCCCTACAAGGTAGATGTGACAATTAACTGTACCAAAAATGCTTTGCATAGTTTTTGGCATACACTAAGCACAAATAAATGTAGCCCATTATTCCTTTTTTGACAGTTGAAGAAACTGAGACTCAAGGACATTCAGTTACATAAAGTCACTCAGACAGTTAGTGACAAATCAGGAATTAGAACCCAAATCCTGTTATTCTTAAAAGTTACCTCCCAACTCAATCTTTTCCCCATAGACTCAGCATCAATGTTCAAGCAAACTGCTAAGTGGCAAGAATTAAGGATCTGGGAAATTTTGGATCAGGGTCAAGGACCTGAACCTGTTCTCCACTTTAATTTGTAAATTGAACCTTGCCTTCACCTCTCCTAATCCACATGAGTGCTTCAGCCAAGACGTAGGCTTACAATTTCACTTCAAAAACACTACCAAGTAATACCATATTGCATGGTGAACAGTTAGGGGCACGGTGAACTGATTCACAAAAGGTGACCTACCTGGCTTTCCCAGATTTGTCTCTTTCTTCCATGTTATGAGGAGACGGTGAAGAATTCGTTGCTGGTAGCAGCAATCTGCAGAGCCAGTGCTGGATTCAGTACCACTCCGGGCATAAAACCTCCAACCAGACTTGTGCAGAGAAATGAACAAATTTCTTTCTAAATGTGCTGACTGTGTTTATTGCTCCAACGCCTGTTTGAAGGATAAGAAGAATGAGAAGAAAGAGGAGGAGAAGAAGGAGGAGGGGGACGAGGAGAAGGAGAAGGAGGAGAAGAAGAAATGGATTGGAATCAACTGACGTAATCCAAGAATAAAGAGTCACTTGCCTCAGTTTCTATTAGATTAAAAGTAAGTTCTTCCATTAACAGGACCTCTAGCTAACATACAGAAAGACAAAAATGCAACATTTCTAAACTCTAGCAACTAAACAACTCTGCAGATAGATCAAGAAGAAAACACTTAATACCTGCTAGAAAATGGGGGAGGGGGTCATTTGTTTTGAAAATAGGCATGTCTTAGTTTTCTGGATATCTATAAAGCTAATGCTCATTTAATCTGAGAGAAGAGTTAGGAATTCAGTAGCATGCCAAATCTCTAATTTTGCAAGCTTCAAATATTCAGAAAAAAGAAGAAAAATAATTAGATAAAATAGAAAGGATGTCATCAAAAAAAAAAAAGTTTTGATCTCCTTACTTTCACATATGTACTCTTGATCCTGGAGAAGAAATCATTTCACAGCCCCAGCTGAGAGTCTGAGAGGAGCATTTAGCCTATCACAGTTCTTATATAGTGTGGGCAGAGCTCTGCGAGAAGAGAAATACTTAAGTTAATAGAGGAAGAAAGTTCACAGAAGGTAGGGAGTCACTTTGTCTCTCAGAGACATTTCTTAGTAATAATGGCCTTGAGCCATCATAAACAGTCACAACAATCATCTGTTTCTCTTTCTTCTTTCTCACACCACCTACATAGCTCCACACATCACATCCTCCCCTTTCACTCCTGCCTATCTGTACCACAAGCTGAGTGCTGCATCCCTAAATGGCACCAGATCCCACCCTGCATTGCACCCTGGCCAGCCCCAGTACATGCTGCAAATGATCCATTGCTGCCCCTCCCCTTCCACTGGCCTTGCCCTCCTGCATCATAGCTCAGGAATCAGCCCTGCTCACCTGGAGAAGCTGGTAAGAAGTAACATGCAAACAACAGTGAACACCCAGTCTGCTTTCCCAGACATAACCAAATAAAAAAAAAAAAAGCAGGATAAGACAAATCTACATCGATGAATGAAGAAAATAAGTTCTGAATGTTCTGAAGACAATATCAAAACATAAAAAAAAAAAAAAAACGACAGGATAATCCCAGAAAGCAAACAAAATAAAACATCAGATGACCTTTCAGTAGAAGAGAAGGTACTGGAACTACCTGAGAGGGAAGTCAAAACTCTGATATTCAAGGTTCTTCAAGAGATGAAGGAAAATGCAGACAAAATAAGGAAAAAATATACAAAATCATGGAAAACACAGACAAAATCATGGAAAAGACAAAACAATGGAAGAATTAAGGAAAATACTACAAGAAAAAAATACCAAACTAGAAATCATACAAAAACAGCAATTAGAAACCCAAAAGATAACAAGATTTCAGAAATGGACAGTGCCATAGAAGGTTTTTGGAGCAAATTTGAAACAATGAAAGACAGGATCGGTGAAACAGAAGACAAATCCTTGGATACTACTTTGTTTGAGAAAAATCGGGTCATTATATAACGATTAAGGGGACAATCCACAATGAAGACACAGCCATAATAAATATCTACGCACCCAATGACAGGGCTGCAAAATACAGAGAACAAACTCTAACAGCACTGAAAAGAGAAATTGGCAGTTTCACAATAATAGCAGGAGACTTCAGCGCACCGCTCTTGGCAAAGTACAGAACATCCAGAAAGAAATTCAACAAAGATACAAAAGACCTAAAGGTCACAGTCAATCAACTTGACCTCATAGACATATATAGAACATTCCACCCAACAGCAGAAATGTACACATTCTTATCCAATGCACATGGAATGTGTTCCAGAATAGGCCACATCTTAGGGTACAAAGCGATCCTCAGCAAAATTCAAACATTGAGGTAATACAAAGTCTCTTCTCTGACCAAGAGACCACAAAAATAGAAATTAATACAGGAAGAGGAAGGCAAAAAAATCAAATGCATGGAAACTGAATAACACCATCTAAAAACCACTGGGTAATATAAGAAATCAAAGATGGAATAAAAAAAAAATCCTAGAATCAAACAAGAATGAAAACACACTGTCTTGGTCATCTAGTGCTGCTATAAGAGAAATACCACAAGTGGATGGCTTTATTTTCTCACAGCCTAGTAGGCTAGAAGTCCAAATTCAGGGCGTCACCTCCAGGGGAAGGTGTTCTTTCTTTGTCAGCTCTGGAGGAAAGTCCTTCTCGTCAATCTTCTCCGGGACTAGGAGCTTCTCTCCACAGGAACCCCAGGTCCAAAGGATGTGCTCTCTACTGGTGCTTACTTCTTGGTGATATGAGGTCCCCAACTCTCTGCTTGCTTCCCTTTCCTTTAATCTCTTGTAAGATAAAGGGTGGTGCAGGCCACACCCCAGGGAAACTCCCTTTACATTGGATCAGGGATGTGACCTGGTAAGGGTGTTACAATCCCACCCTAACCCTCTTTAACATAAAATTGCAACCATAAAATGGTAGAAAACCACGTAATACTGGGAATCATGGACTAACCAAGTTAATACACAAATTTCTGGGGGACATAATTTAATCCATGATACACACTGTACCAAAAACCTTTGGGATGCAGCAAAGACAGCATTCAGAGGTCAATTTATAGTAATAGGTGCACCCATCAAAAAAGAAGAAAGGAACAAAATTAAAACATTAACTGCACAACTCGAACAAATAGAAAGAGAACAGCAAAAGAAGCTCACAGCCGCCAGAAGAAAGAAAATAATAAAGATCAGAGCAGAAATAAATGAAAAAGAGAATAGAAAAACAACAGAAAGAATCAAAAAAACCAAAAGTTGGTTCTTTGAAAGGATCAAAAAAATCAACCAACGACTGGATAAACTGACAAAAGGAAAAGAGGAGAAGATGAAAATAACCCAAATAAGAAATGAAATTGGGGATGTTATGACAGACCCAACTGAAATAAAAAGGATCACAACAGAGTAATATGAAAAATCATACTCCAACAAACTTGAAAACCTAGAGGAAATGCACAAATTTCTAGAAACACACTACCTACTCAAACTAAAACAAACTGAAGCTGAAAGTCTGAACAGACCCATAACAAGAGAAAAGATTAAAAAGGCAATTAAAACAAAACAAAAAAACTCCCAGCAAAAAAAAAAAGCACTGGCCTACATGGCTTCACTGAAGAATTCTATCAAGCATTAGGAGAAGAGCTTATACCAGTGCTACTCAAACTATTTCAGAACATAGAAAAGGAAGGGATACTGCAAGGACGAGAAGGCAGAAGTTGACAGGAAAGCTGGGGAACCCAAGGTCTAGAAGAGTGTTCACGTGTCGTGGAGTTGGTAACCAATGTCACAAAATATGTGTATTAATTGTTTAATGAGAAATTAATTTGCTCTGTAAACCTTCATCTAAAGTACAATAAAAAAAAAAAAAGAGAGAGAGAATATCATTAGAATCATCCATTTGACTGGAGTTCTAGAAGGAGAGAAGAGAAGAGCATAGAGGCTTGGATTTGGTAATGGCTTAGATTTTTCAGAGCTGATGCAAGACACCAGACAAAAGAAACCTAGCAAATTCCAAGCAGACTAGATTAAAGAGAAATATAAATACCTACACCATAATGAAACTGCAACTCCCTCCCCCTAAAAAAGAAAAAAAAAAATTATAGACAGCCAGGGGTTGAGGAAGCAGGCACGGAATAAATCAGAGTGGATAGATTTGAGTAGAATGCCAACGTTGTCCACTACATTTAAAAGAGAAGTTTTAAGAGCCTGATGATAGTAGAGCAGATGGTAGCTGGCCAGGTAAACTATTCTCACAAGCCATTTGATGGTCAAGGGGAGGAGAATAAGCACTAAAGAGGGAGGCAGGTTTTTTTTAATTATTATTGAACTTTTTTTTTAATTTTTATTGTGCTTTAAGTGAAAGTTTACAAATCAAGTCAGTCTCTCACACAAAAACTTATATACACCTTGCTACATACTCCCAATTGCTCACCCCTTAATGAGACAGCCTGCTCCCTCCCTCCACTCTCTCTTTTCCTGTCCATTTCGCCAGCTTCTAACCCCCTCTACCCTCTCATCTCCTCTCCAGGGAGGAGACACCAACATAGTCTCGAGTGTCCACTTGATTCCAGAAGCTCCCTCCTCACAAGCATCCCTTTCCAACCAATTGCCCAGTACAATCCCTGTCTGAAGAGTTGGTTTTGAGAATGGTTCCTGTCCTGGGACAACAGGTCTGTGGACCATGACCACCAGGGTCCTTCTAGTCTCAGTTAAACCGTTAAGTCTGGTCTTTTTATGAGAATTTGGGGTCTACATCCCACTGCTCTCCTGCTCTCTCAAGGGTTCTCTGTTGTGTTCTCTGTCAGGACAGTCATCCGTTGTAGCCAGGCACCATCTAGCTCTTCTGGACTCAGGCTAGTGTAGCCTCTCGTTTATGTGGCCCATTCAGTCTCTTGGGCTCGTAATTACCTCGTGTCCTTGGTGTTCTTCATTCTCCTTTGATCCAGATGGGTTGAGACCAATTGATGCATCTTAGATGGCTGCTTGCTAGCGTTTAAGACCCCAGACACCACTCTCCAAAATGGGATGCAGAATGTTTTCTTACTAGATTTTATTATGACAATTGACTTAGATGTCGCCTGAAACCATGGTCCCCAAACCCCCACCCCTGCTACACTGGCCTTCAAAGTATTCAATTTATTCCGGAAACTTCTTTACTTTTGGTTCAGCCCAGTCATGCTGACCTCGCCTGTATTGTGTGTTGTCTTTCCGGTCACCTGAAGTAGTTCTTACCTGCTATCTAATTAGTGAATACGACTCTCCCACCCTCCCTCCCTCCCTCCCACCTCATGTAACCATCAAAGAATATTTTCTTCTCTGTTTCAACTATTTCTCGAGTTCTTATAATAGTGGTCTTATACAATATTTGTCCTTTTGCAACTGACTTATTTCACTCAGCATAATGTCTTCCAGATTCCTCCACGTTATGAAATGTTTCACGGATTCATCACTGTTCTTTATCAATGCGTAGTATTCCATTGTGTGAATATCCCATAATTTATCCATTCATCCATTGATGGGCACCTTGGTTGCTTCCATCTTTTTGCTATTGTAAACAGTGCTGCAATGAACATGGGTGTGCATATATTTGTATGTGTAAAGGCTCTTATTGCTATAGGATATATTTCAAGGAGCGGGATTGCTGGATCATATGGTTTACATCATAAGTTCTCAAGCAGAGGCCGTCTATTGCAAGGACCTTCTTTGCTGCCAGTTATCATAGGCTGTTTTAAGTTAGAAAACTGAATAGCAACACTGAATACTGTAGAAATGCACTTTGCTCAGTAATACTTGAGTTGTTGCAATATTTGATTATCCATTGGTTGTTACAGAAAAATTCTTAACTGTAATTGATGGTTGTTGCCGTAATAGTATATTGCTTTTTAAGGAAGTGCCAGATCGATTTCCAAAGTGGTTGTACCAGTGTACATTCCCATCAGCAGTGTATACGTATTCCAATCTCTCCACAGCCTCTCCAACATTTATTGTTGTCTGTTTTTTGGATTAATGCCAGCCTTGTAGGAGTGAGATGAAATCTCATTGTAGTTTTGATTTGCATTTCTCTAATGGCTAATGATCGTGAACATTTCCTCATGTATCTGTTAGCTACCTGAATGTCTTCTTTAGTGAAGTGTCTGTTCGTATCTTTTGCCCATTTTTTAATTGAGTTATTTGCCTTTTTGTAGTTGAGTTTTTGCAGTGTCATGTAGATTTTAGAGATCAGGTGCTGATCGGAAATGTCATAGCTGAAAACTTTCCCAGTCTACAGGTAATCTTTTTATTCTTTTGATGAAGTCTTTGGATGAGCATAGGTGTTTGATTTTAGGAGCTCCCGGTTATCTAGCTTTTCTTCTGCATTGTTAGCAATGTTTTGTATACTGTTTATGCAATGTATTACGGCTCCTAACGTTGTCCCTATTTTTTCTTCCATAATCTTTATCATTTTAGACTTTATATTTAGGCTTTTGGTCCATTTTGAGCTCGTTTTTGTGCATGGAGTGAGGTATGGGTCTTGTTTCATCTTTTTGAAGATGGATGTCCAGTTATGCCAGCACCATTTGTTAAAAAGACTGTCTTTTCCCCCATTTAACTGTTTTGGGGCCTTTGTCAAATATCAACTGCTCATATGTGGATGGATTTATGTCTGGATTCTCAATTCTGTTCCATTGGTCTATGTATCTGTTGTTGTACCAGTACCAGGCTGTTTTGACTACTGTGGCAGTACAACAGGGCCTGAAATCAGGTAAAGTAAGGCCTCCCACTTTTTTCTTCTTTTTCAGTAATGCTTTACTTATCTGGGGCCTCTTTCCCTTCCATATGAAGTTGGTGATTTGTTTCTCCATCTCATTAAAGAATATCCTTGGAATTTGGATCGGAATTGCATTAAATCTATAGATCACTTTTGGTAGAATAGACATTTTTATAATGTTTAGTCTTCCTATCCACGAGCAAGGTATGTTCTTCCACTTACGTAAGTCTCTTTTGGTTTCTTGCAGAAGTGTTTTGTAGTTTTCTTTGTGTAAGTCTTTTACAACTCTGGTAAGATTTATTCCTAAGTATTTTATCTTCTTGGGGGCTGCTGTAAATGGCATTGATTTGGTGATTTCCTCTTCGATGTTCTTTTTGTTGGTGCAGAGGAATCAAACTGATTTTTGTTTGTTTATCTTGTATCCTGATACTCTGCTGAACTCTTCTATTAGTTTCAGTAGTTTTCTGGAGGATTCCTTAGAGTTTTCTGTGTATAAGATCATGTCATTTGCAAATAGAGATGCTTTTACTTCTTCTTTGCCAATCTGGATGCCCTTTATTTCTTTATCTAACCTAATTGCCCTGGCTAGGACCTCCAGAACAATGTTGAATAAGAACGGTGTTAAAGGGCATCCTTGTCTGGTTCCTGACCTCAGCAGGAACGCTTTCAGACTCTCCCCATTTAGGATGATGTTGGCTGTTGGCTTTGTATAAGTGCCCTTTATAATGTTGAGGAGTTTTCCTTCTATTCCTGTTTTGCTCAGAGTTTTTATCGTGAATGAGTGTTGAACTTTGTGAAATGCCTTTTCTGCATCAATTGATAAAATCATGTGATTCTTTTGTTTTATTTATGTGGTGGATTATATTAATTGTTTTTCTAATGTTGAACCACCCCTGCATACCTGGTATGAATCCCACTTGGTCATGGTGAATTAGTTTTTTGATATGTTGTTGAATTCTATTGGCTAGAATCTTGTTGAGGATTTTTACGTCTATGTTCATGAAGGATATTGGTCTGTATAATTCTTTTTTTGTGGTATCTTTACCTGGTTTTGGTATCAGGGTTATGTTGACTTCACAGAATGAGTTTGGGAGTATTCCATCCTTTTCTATGCTCTGAAATATCTTTAGTAGTAGTGGTGTTAACTCTTCTCTGAAAGTTTGGTAGAATTCTGCAGTGAAGCCGTTGGGGCCAGGACTTTTTTTTTGTTGGGAGTTTTTTGATTACCTTTTCAACCTCTTGTTTTTTATGGGTCTATTTAGTTGTTCTACCTCTGTTTGTGTTAGTTTAGGTAGGTAGTGTGTTTCTAGGAATTCATCCATTTCTTCTAGGTTTTCAAATTTGTTAGAGTACAATTTTTCATAGTAATCTGATAGGATTCTTTTAATTTCAGTTGGGTCTGTTGTAATATCACCCATCTCATTTCTTATTCGGATTATTTGCTTCCTCTCCTGTTTTTCTTTTGTCGGGTTGGTCTATGGTTTATCAATTTTGTTGATTTTTTCAAATAACCAGCTTTTGGTCTTGTTAATTCTGTCAATTGTTTTTCTGTTTTCTATTTCATTTAGTTCTGCTGTGATTTTTATTATTTGCTTTCTTCTGGTGCCTGAGGGTTTCTTTTGTTGTTCTCTTTCTGTTTGTTCAAGATGTAGGGATAATTCTTTGATTTCAGCCCTTTCTTCTTTTTGTATGTATGCATTTATTGATATAAATTGACCTCTGAGCACTGCTTTCACTGTGTCCCAAAGGTTCCGACAGGAAATATTTTCATTCTCATTGGATTCTATGAATTTCTTTATTCCATCCTTAATACCTTCTATAATCCAGTCTTTTCTGAGCCGGGTATTGTTCAGTTTCCAAGTGTTTGATTTCTTTTCCCTGCTTTTTCTGTTATTGATTTCCACTTTTATGACCTTATGGTCAGAGAAGATGCTTTGTAATATTTCAATGTTTTGGATTCTGCTAAGGCTTGCTTTATGACCTAATATGTGGTCCATTCTAGAGAATGTTCCATGGGCACTAGAAAAGAAAGTATACTTGGTTGCTGTTGGGTGGAGTGTTCTGTATACCTCTATGAGGTCAAGTGGCATTTAGATCTTCTGTGTCTTTATTGAGCTTCTTTCTGGATGTTCTGTCCTTCACTAAAAGTGGTGTGTTGAAGTCTCCTACTATTATTTGTGGAGCTGTCTATCTCATTTTTAAATGCTGATAGAGTTTGTTTTACGTATCTTGCAGCCCTGTCATTGGGTGCATAAATATTTCATATGGTTATATCTTCTTGGTGTACTGTCCCTTTAATCATTTTATAGTGTCCTTCCTTATCCTTCATGATGGATTTAACTTTAAAGTCTATTTTGTCAGAAATTAATATTGCCACTCCTGCTCTTTTTTGATTGTTGTTTGCTTGATATATATTTTTCCATCCTTTGAGTTTCAATTTGTTTTTGTCTCTAAGTCTAAGGTGTGTCTCTTGTAGGCAGCATATAGACAGATCGTGTTTTTTAATCCATTCTGCCACTCTCTGTCTCTTTATTGGTGCATTTAGTCCATTTACATTCAGTGAAATTATGGATAGGTATGAATTTAGTGCTATCATTTTGATGTCTTTTTTTGTGCGTTCTTGACAGTTTCTTTTTCCCATTTAATTTTATGTGGTGAGTAGATTTTCTTTACGTATTGTCCTTTCCTCATATTCGTTGTTCTTGATTTTGTTTCTGCCGAGTCTCTATTTTTTTCTTGTATTTTCTTTTGATATGTAGGATAGTTTGCCTTCTTTGTGGTTACTTTATTATTTACCCCTATTTTTCTAAATTTAAACCTAACTTTTATTTCTTCGTATCGCCTCATCGTCCTCTCCATATGGAAGATCTATGACTACATTTCTTAGTCCCTTTTTATTGTTTTAATGGTGTCTTCTTTTACATAATAACATCGCCGTTACCCTGTTTTGAGCATTTTTTTAATCTTGCTTTGTTTTTTTGATTTCCCTTCTGGGTTGACTTCTGATTGCTCTGCCCAGTGCTCTAGTCTTGGGTTGATAGCTGATACTGATTTTCTAACCAAAGAACTCCCTTTCATATTTCTTGTAGCTTCGGTTTGGTTTTCACAAATTCCTTAAACTTCTGTTTATCTGGAAATGTCCGAATTTCATCTTCATATTGAAGAGACGGTTTTGCTGGATACATGATTCTTGGCAGGCAATTATTTTCCTTCAATTTTTTTAATTAGTCATCACGTTGCCTTCTTACCTACATAATTTCTGCTGAGAAGTCCAAGATTATTCTTATTGGCTCTCCTTTGTAGGTGACTTTTTGTTTATCCCTCGTTGCTCTTATAATTCTGTCTTTATCTTTGGTTTTGGCAAGTTTGATTATAATATGTCTTGGTGACCTTATTTTAACATCTACCTTATGTGGAGTTAGATGAGCACCTTGGATAGATATCTTCTCATCTTTCACGTTATCAGGGAAGTTTTCTGCCAACAAATCTTCAGCAATTCTCTGTGTATTTTCTGTTATTCCTCCCTTTTCTGGTACTCCAGTCACTCATAGGATATTTCTCTTGATACAGCCTCAAATGATTCTTAAGGTTTCTTCATTTTTAAAAAATTCTTTTATCTGATTTTTCTTCAAATATATTAGTGCCAAGTGATTTATCTTCAAGTTGAGAAATTCTGCCTTCCACTTGCTCATTTCTGCTCCTCTGACTTTCTATCGAGTCATCTACTTCTGTAATTTTATTGTTAATCTTCTGAATTTCTGATTGCTGTCTGTCTATGGATTTTTCCAGCTTATTAAATTTTTCATTATGTTCCTGAATAATCTTTTTAATTTCTTCAATTGCTTTATCTGTGTGTTCCTTGGCTTGTTCTGTATATTGCCTCATTTCCTTCCTGATGTCTTGAAGGGTTCTGTATATTAACCTTTTGTATTCTGCCTCTGGTAATTCCAGGAATGCACTTTCATCTAGAAGATCCCTTGATTCTTTGTTTTGAGAGACTGTTGAGGCAATCATCATCTGCTTCTTTATGTGACTTGATATTGACTGTTTTCTCCGAGCCATCTATAAGTTATTGTATTAGTTTGTTTCATTTTTGCTTACTGTGTCATAGCTTCTTGCTTTATTTTGTTTTGATATGCCCAAATGGGTTGCTTGAGTGAGCTAGCTTGATTATTTTCACCTTTGGAGCCCTGATGTCCTGTCCCCAGATAGCTAGAGCTGTTATCAGGTATATCCATCTACAAGTCCGTTCACTTTTCTTGTATGAATTCACCTCAGGTGTCCAGGTAGCTGATCATCAAGTGTGTGGTACAGGCTCTCTCTTACAGTCTTAGAGGGGCAGGGGTGATTGGTGTAGGTGCTGGTACGTGGTTGCAGCAGGGGGTCACACTCTGAATAAGGCAGAGGGCTGAGAATCATCCCCCATGTGTCTCTGAGGAAAGTGTGTCCCTGATCCCTAGAGCATACAGGTGGGTGGGTTCTGCAGATGGACCATGGGCACCCAATGCTTTTGGTTGCAATGACTGGGAGGTACCAGTTATCCTTGGGCTCCAGTCATGGGTGACTAGGTGACCTGAGAGGAGCTACCAGTCCTTAGGCCCCAGATGTGGGTAGGTGAGGACCCCGTTTAATAGGGAAATCAATGTCAAACATCAAACACTCAACTCTCCGCCACACAGCTGAAACAATTGAAGTCTGCCAACAAGGTCCTATTCTCCTGAAATAGGCCCACACAGGTCCATGCAGAAGGAAAAGGTGCTCAAAGTCTACAGACCGTTTATGCCTGGATGGGAGCCGCTTCTGTCCTGAGCTCCCCCAGTTAGTGGAGCTGGCAAATTATCTATTCCCCCAACTGCAAATTTTTTCCTTCTCTAAGGCTGGGAGGATGTCTCTAGGTGCTCAACAGAGCCTATCTCAGGCCCAGGAAATTCAGCTGCTGAAGCTGGCTTGGGGGCAGGGGGCACGGTAAAATATATGCAAGTACTTAGCTTTTGCCGAGAGCGCCATTCTTCTCTGGTTCAGAAGGCTGTGTGGCTGGCTGTTTCTCTCTGAGGAACCTGCAACGGAACGCTAGTACCAGCCCACCACCGCTGCTCTGGGAACGGAGACCATTTAGGCAATGGCCCTGCCCTCCAGACACTGGGAATTGGCCACACTCTCTGGATTCTGGGCAGAGGCCTCTCAGCGCTGGGCTTCAGCTCTGCCTTCCAGGCCCACTGGGACAGGAACTCTGCTTCCTCAGATTTGGGCGTCCCCAAGCTCCTAGTTCATCTGAGTGGCAACCTGAGCTTCTCAGCCCTGGCAGACCCATTTTTTCTGTCCATTGGGCATGGTAGCCCTACCCCATCAGCTTAGGACAGTGAATGTGGCCCCACCCCCTGGTGCTCATGAAAGGCAGCCCCATACTCTGGAACCAACTTGGTGAAGATCTGACTCTTTAAAATGAGAGACTGTGGCCCCACCATTTGAGACCCCAGAGGTCATGGCCCTGCCCTTTGAGATTGAGGCAGCTCTGCTTCCTGTGTGGTTTGTCTCTTCAGCTCCTGCTTCCTGGTTCCTTGGCTTCTTGGCCTCTCAGGCCTCTTGTGCCAGCCCAGCAACTGCCCTGCTAAGGCAAGTGTTCCAAAGCTCTTTAGCTCCACTGATAAGTGCATAGAGGCACCCCATGCCACCAGTAAACCTCAGCCAGAAGGCACTCAGATCTCTTGCTTCATGGGTCGGCAAGTCTAGCTCCACTGATAAGTGCCTATAGGCATCCTACTCTGCCAGGAAGCCTCCTGCGTAAAGGCACTCAGCTCACTCACTCCGGGGGCAGGAGCACCATCTCACACCAGCCTCCTGGTTCTGTTGCTGCCACTTCTTACCATCTGTGCCATCTCCGGTGTTACAGCTATCCTCACTTCCTTCTGCGTCCTCACCAGAATTGTCTTTGATGTCTATAATTCCACCAACAGTCTCTTCAAGGCAATCTAGGCTTTTACTATTAGTCACCTTAAAACTTTTCCAGTTTCTACCCATTCACAGTTTCAAAACCACTTTGTCATGGCTTGAATTGTGTCTCCCCAAAATACGTGTCAAATTGATTAGACCATGAATCCCAGTATTGTGTGGTTGTCCTCCATTTTGTGACTGTAATTTTATGTTAAAGAGGATTAGGGTGGGACTGTAGCACTTTTATCCAGGCCACATCCCTAATCCAATGTAAAAGGAGTTCCCCTGGGGTGTGGCCTACACTACCTTTTATCTCTCAATAGATAAAAAGGAAAGGGAAGCGAACAGAGGGGAGGCCTCATACCACCAGGAAAGCACTGCCAGGAGCAAAGCATGTCCTTTGCACCTGAGGTTCCTGTGCTGAGATGTTCCCAGACCAAGGGAAGACTGATGACAAGAACTTTCCTCCAGAGCTGACAGAGAGAGAAAGCCTTCCCCTGGAGCCAGCACCCTGAATTTGGACTTCTAACCTACTGGACTGTGAGAGAATAAACTTGCCTTTGTTAAAGCCATCTACTTGTGGTATTTCTGTTATAGCAGCACTAGATGACTAAAATACACTTCTACATTTTAGGTATCTGTCAGAGAAGCACCCCACTCTTCTAGTACCATATTCTGTCTTAGCCATCTAGTGCTGTTATGATAGAAATGCCACAGTGGATGGCTTTAATAAACAGAAATTTATTCTCTCACAGTATATGAGGCTAGAAATCCAAATGCAGGGTGCCAATTCCCAGTGACAGCTGTATCTCTGTGTCGATTCTAGGAGAAGGTCCGTGTCATCAGTCTTCCTCCAGTTTAGGAGCTTCTCAGCACAGGGACCCCAGGTCTAATGGACATTCTTCACTCTTGCTGTTCATTTTTGGTGGTAGGAGGTCCCTCTCTTTCTCTGCTGTCTTCTCTCTTTTGTATCTCAAAAGATATTGTCTCAAGCTACAACCTAATCTTATAGATTGAGCCCTGCCTTGTTAACATAACCACCTCTAATCCTGCATCATTAAGATCATAAAGGTTAGCATTTACAACACATAGAATAATCACATCAGGTCACAAAATGATGGACAACCATACAATACTGGGAATCATGGTCTAGCCAAGTTGATACACTTTTGGGGGGGACACAATTCAATCCACAACAATATGGCACAATAATTGGTTTCTAGTCATCTACAGTAACAGAGGAAGAAGGAGAGTCAGGAATATGAGGAGAAAATGGAATGTATGATTAATTGCCTCCGTAAACAACTGCCTCCTTTGCCATGAGACTAGAACTGGAAGGTGCCTGGCTAACACTATTGAATATTTTGATCAAAGAATCTATAGAAGAATCCTGATCAAAAGTGGTAAAATGCTGAACAGAATTTCAAATTCTCATGGACTTCAGGCTTTTTAAAGACATAGAGGCTGGATGAAACCCTGAAACTATTGCCTTGAGATATTCTTTAAACCTAAAACCAAAGATATCCCCTGAAGTCTTCTTAAAACCAAACAATAGTTTAGCTTAACAAGTAAAAAATACCTACCTTAAGCATTATGCTCTTTTAAGAACTATCTCTATGGGATCAAATTGACAACAGCAACTGGAAAGATTAGATAGGAACCTTAGGGGGACAGTGTGGTTATGTTAAAGGGGGAGGAGCAACGTGAAAAAAGAGGGTGAGAATGGTTGTACACCTCAAAGAACATAATCAATGTCTGTGAGTTGTTCATGTAGAAACTTAAATTGGTGTGTCTATTCTCAAGGACAACCACAACAAAATGAATTTTAAATTTTGGAGACTTCCAGCCAACATGGCATAACAGACAGAAGTATCAGAACATGCCTTCACAGCAAAGACCTGAAAAGCTAAGTAAAAGAGAGACAAACGTCGTTCCCGGAACCTGAAATGTCAAATGAAGAAATAAAGAACTCAGCCAAACACCCAATTGAATAAGAAACTGACAGAGGACAGAGAGCAGGGAGAGATACATGCAGAAGTTCCCTTATCAGCTCATGCAGCACAGATCCGCCATCTTGGACTCCTGTTGGGGATTGGCAGACAGGGGGCACAGAAAAGCAGCTTCAAGGATCTCCCAGCAGGAGACAGAGCACCTGGTAACCAGTGATTCACGCTTTCCCACACCTCATCCTCCCCCCATTGCTATACCTCTGAGCTTCCTGGCTGGCTACAGTGGTTCGGCTGGCTGGGAAGTGCAGCATCCATGCCACTTGGGTTTGCCCCACACACATCACACATCAGGGGACAGGGAGTACAGGAAAGCAGCTTCATGAAGTTCCTAGCAGGAGACAGAGCACCTGGTAAAGAGTGATATAGGCTTTCCTAGGCCCCACCCATTTTCCCCTCCCCTCTTCGGCCTCCTCTGCATCCCACCAGCCACAGTCTCTTGGCTAGGAGGCAACTACTTTGGTCTTAGGTTGCTTGGATTCACCCCACCCACACTGACCAGGCCTCTGAGATGGTGTTGCTTCTTTCCATTTCTTTTGGTTTCTTCCAGACTTCCCACCACTTCCCCCACCTTTCTCTCAAACACCTGACTCTGTGTGCCATCTTTGCTTCTTCTTGAAACTGTGAAGCCCGGCTCAACTGGGGAACTACTACCCTGGCCTGTGATACCATGCTGGTGGGATCCCTGGGGATTTATTTATTTATTTGCTTGATTTGTTTTGCTTTGTTCTATTTTGTTTGTTTGTGTTCTTTTCCTTTTTGCAGCTTTGGAGCCCCTTCTAGCCAGTCTGCACTGCATGGCTTAGAATCCACTCCCCAAGTCTGTATAACCGTGTAGGTGGGATCCTTGGGGGCATTTCTTTTTTCTTTCTTTCTTTTTTCTCTCTTTTTTCCTCTCTGTCTTTCTTCATTTTTTAGTTCTTCCCTCTATACGTACCTTCTATTCCAGTCTCCTGAACACCTGGTGCTGTGTGACATCTATACCCCTTCTAGTCTGGCTATACTGTGCAGCCTGAGAGCCACTTCCCCAGTCTTCGCAGCCCCACTGGTGGGACTCCTGGGAGCTTTTCTTTTCTTTTTCCAAAATTTTATTGTCTTTTTTTTTTTTTCCTTTTCTCCATTTCTTGGTTTCTCATCGCTCCACTCTAACAGCAAGCTCCCTTAGCATTCTTTTTTTTCCCCCTTTGTTTGTTTGTGGCTCCTGTTTCTCTTTCCTCTTTCCCATACCCATATTAGCTCCACACATCACAACCTCTGCCTTCTTTTCTGCTTACCTTCACTATGCACTGAACATAACACCCCCAAGCAGCATAGGCACGGCCTACCAGAACCTGCCAAGCACTGATTCCTGGTCCACCTTGTTGGCCCTAGTACACACCACAAACAAACCATCCCAACTCCACCCCTTCAGCTGGACCTGCCCTGCAGCACCAGAGCTGAGTGACTGGCCCTGCCCATTGGACAAGGAGGTGGAAAGTATCATGACTACAGATGAGCGAACAACAAAGAACACACAGCCCACCTGCTCAGACATAACCAAATAAAACAAAAAAGCAGAACGAAACAAAAAAAATCTACACTCAAGAAAAGAAGAAAATAACTACCGAATGTCCCAAAAATAGCAGATAATATCAACACATAAAATAAATAAATAAATAAACAGGACAGGATGGTTCCTGTAGGCATCCAAAATAAAATGCCAAATGACTTTCCAGTAGAAGAAAAGGCACTAGAACTACCTGATGGGGAAATTCAAATCTCTGGTATTCAGAGCTATCCAAGAGTTGAAGCAATAGGCAGACAAAATGAGGAAAAAATAGACAAATTTATGGAAAAGGTAGACAAATTCATGGAAAATACAGGCCAAAAAAAGGGAAGAATTCAGGAAAATAATATAGGAACAAAATGCCAAAATAAGTTCACAACTAGAAATCATACAAACACAATTAGAAATCCAAAAGATAAACAAGATTTCAGAAATGGACAGTGTCATAGAAGAACTGAGGAGCAGATTTAAAATGATGGAAGACAGGATCAGTGATATTGAAGACAAACACTTAGATACAACTCTGAGGAAAAATCTGGAAAAAGAATGAAGAAAAATGAAGAAACCCTGAGAATTATGTGGGATACAGTCAAAAGCAAAAATTTGTGAGTGATCGGAGTTCCAGAATAGGAAGAGAAAACAGAAAACAGAGAGGATCGTTGAAGAATTCCTGACAGAAAACTTCTCTAATATCTTGAATGATGAAAAGCTGACTGTCCAAGAAACTCAATGAACCCCACATAGAATAACACCAAAAGAAAAACATGAAGGCATATCATAATCACACTCACTAAAACCAAAGACAAAGAAAAAATCCAGTGAGCAACTCAAGAAAAACAAAAATTCACATACAGAGGAGGAACAATAAGACTAAACTCTGATTATTCGGCAGAAACTATGCAGGCAAAAAGACAATGGGATGACTTATATAAAACCTTGAAAGAAAAAATTTGCCAACCAAGAATAATATAGCCTGCAAAACCTTCATTCAAATATGATGCTGAAATTAGGACATTTCCAGATAAACAGAAATTAAGGGAATATATAAAAAGCAAACCAAACTTATAAGAATTATTAAAGGGAGTCCTTCAGTCTGAGAACAAAAAACACCAGACCACAGCCTGAATCTAGGATGCAAGATTGTACCAGCAAGATACTAACCTAGGAAATGAACTCTCAAGCACTATCCAAAACCTATAGAATTTCAACATGGAACCAGAGAGGTTAATCTGTAAATGTCAACAACATCAGAACAATAAAACAGGGAATAAATGGTATAGGCACAGAACTTTCTAATGGAGAGGAAGGCAAGGCAATACCAAGTAATAATAGACTGGCTCAAACCTGGGAAGACAAGGGTAAATTTCAAGGTAACCATAAAGAAAGTTAACAAATGTACTCATCAAATTAAAGAAGAAAAACATAAAGCCTCAATAAAAACAAAATAAATGAAAAAGAAATCCACAAACAAAAAGAACTCAGCACAGGACAGTAAGAAAATGTTAGGACCACTAAAAAAAGCAGTACAAAATGACAGCAATAAATTCACGCTTATCAACAATTACACTGAATTGTAAATGGCCTAAATGCACCCATAAAGAGACACAGAGAGAAAGAATGGATTAAAAAAACAGAATTCATCAATATGCTGTCTACAAGAGACACACCTTAAAAACAAAGATGTAAATTTAATAAAAATCAAAGGCTGGCAAAAAAGAGCAGCAGTGGCAATACTAATCTCAGATAAGATAGACTTTAAGACAAAATCCACCATAAAAGACAAAGAAGGGCACTATATAATGATTAAAGAGACAGTGCATCACAAAGACTTAACCATAATAAACATCTACGCACCCAAAGACAGGGCTCCAAAATACATAAAACAAATTCTAACAGCACTGAAAAGAGAAATTGACAGTTCCACAATAATGGTAGGAGACTTCAACACACGACTCTCAGTAAAGGACAGAACATCTAGAAAGAAATTCAACAAAGATACAGAAGAGCTAAAGAGCACAATCAGCCATCTTGACCTCACAGACATATATAGAACACTACCCAACAGCTGCAAAGTACACATTCTTTTCCAGTGCACATGGAACATTCTCTAGAAGAGACCACATCTTAGGCCACAGAACAACCCTCAACAAAATCCAAACATTGAAAAAACACGAAGTATCTTCTCAAACCCCAACGCCATCAAAGTAGAAATCAACAACAGGAAGAGCAAGGAAAAAAAAAAATCAATTACATGGAAACTGAATAACAGCCTGCTTAAAAGCCCCTGGGTAATAGAAGAAATCAAAGATGAAATTTAAAAAAATTCCTAGAATCAAACAAGAACGAAAACACATCATGCCAAAACCTTTGGGACAGAGCAAAGGTAGTCCTCAAAGGTCAATTTATAGCAATAGATGTACAATCAAAAAGAGAAGAAAGGGACAAAATCCAAACATTAGCTATACAACTCAAACAAATAGAAAGAGAACAGCAAAAGAAGCCCAGAGCCACCAGAAGAAAGGAAATGACAAAGACTAGAGCAGAAATAAATGAAATAGAGAATAGAAAAACAATAGAAAGAATCAACAAACCCAGAAGTTGGTTCTTTGAAATGATCAACAAAATTGACAAACCGCCGGCCAAACTGACAAAAGAAAAACAGAAGATACAAATAACCCAAATAAGAAATGAAATGGGGGACATTACAACAGACTCAACTGAAATAAAAAGGATCGTAACAGAGTATTATGAAAAACTATACTGTAAAAATTTGAAAACCTAGAGGAAATGGACAAATTTCTAGAGACACACTACCCAAACTAACACAAAATGATGTTGAAAATCTGAACAGACGCATAACAAGAGAAGAGATTGAAAAAGTAATAAAAAAAAAATCTGCTAACCAAAAAAAGCCCTGGCCCAGATGGCTTTACTGAGAATTTTACCAAACATTCAGAGAAGACCTTACGCCAATACTACTCAAACTATTTCAGAACACAGTAAAGGACACGATATGTCCAAATTCATTCTATGAAGCCAGTATAACCCTGATACCAAAACTAGGCCAAGACTCCACAAAAAAAGAAAGTTACAGACCAATACCTCTCATGAATAGATGCAAAAATTCTCAGCAAAATTCTAGCCAATAGATTTCAACATCATATCAAAAAAATAATACACCATGTCCAAGTAGGATTCATACCAGGTATGCAAGGATGGTTCAACATTAGGAAATCAATCAATGTAATCCACCACATAAAAGGGATGAAAAGAATCATATGATCATCTTAACTGATGCAGAAAAGGCATTTGACAAAGTCCAACATCCATTCCTGATAAAAACTCTCAATAAAATAGGTATAGAGGGGAAATTTCTCAACATAATAAAAGGCATCTATGCAAAACCAGCTGCCAACATTATTCTTAATGGAGAGAGGCTGAAAACATTCCCCTTGAGAATGGGAACAAGACAAGGATGCCCTTTATCACCACTTCTATTTAACACTGTGTTGGAAGTCCTAGCTAGAGCAATAAGGCAAGAAAAAGAAATAAACGATGTCCAAATTGGCAAGGAAGAAGTTAAACTGTCCCTATTTGCAGATGATATGATACTATACATAGAAAACCCAAAAGATTTCACAAGGAAACTACTGGAACTAACAGATTTCAGCAGAGTAACAGGATACAAGATAAACATACAAAAATCAGTTGGATTCCTACACACCAACAAAGAGAACGATTAAAAGGAAATCAGGAAAACAATACCATTTATAATAGCCCCTACAAAAGTAAAATACTTGGGAATAAATCTAAGAAGGAATGTAAAAGACCTATACAAAGAAAACTACAAAACACTACTGCAAGAAACCAAAAGAGATTTACATAAATGGAAAAACATACTATGCTCATGGAAAGGTAGACTGAACATTGTGAAAATCACAATTATACCCAAAGCAATTTACAAATACAACGCAATCCTGATCCAAATACCAACAACATTCTTTAGATGGAAAAACTTATCATTAACTTTATATGGAAAGGTAAGAAGCCCCAGATAAGTAAAGCACTATAGAAGAAGAAAGTAGGAGGACTCGCACTACCTGACCGCAGAACCTACTATACAGCTACGGTAGTCAAAAGAGCCTGGTACTGGTACAATGACAGATACATTGACCAGTGGAACTGAATTGAGAACCGAGATGTAAATCCATCCACCTGTGGTCACCTCATCTTCAACAAGGGCACAAAGTCCATCAAATCAGGGAGAGGACAGCCTTTTCAACAAATGGTGCTGGCAAAACTGGATGTCCTTCTGCAAAAAAATGACAGACGGCCCATACCTCATCCCATATACAAAAACTAACTCAAAATGGATCAAAGACCTAAATATAAAGCCAAAAACTATGAAGTTCATAGAACAAAAAATAGGATCAACGCTAGAGGCCCTAATACATGGCATTAACAGGATACAAATCACAACCAACAACACACAAGCTTCAGAGGATAACCTAGATAACTGGGATCTTCTAAAAATTAAACACTTATACTCATCGAAAGACTTCACCAAAAGAGTAAAAAGAGAACCTACAGACTGGGAAAAAAGAAAAAAATTAGCTATTACAAATCAAACAAAGTCTAATCTCTAAAATCTACAAGAAAATCCAACACCTCTACAACAAAGGCAAATAATCCAATTAAAAAATGGGCAAAGGAAAGGAACAGACACTTCACCGAAGAAGATAGTCAAGCAGCCAACAGACACATGAGGAAACGCTCACGATCTCTAGCCATCAGAGAAATGCAAATCAAAACCACAATGAGATAGCATCTCACCCCAGCATCACTGGCATGAATTAATAAAACAGAAAATAACTGTTGTAGAGGCTGCGGGGAGACCGAAACTTTTATGCATTGGTGGTGGGAATGTAAAATGATATAACCATTTTGGAAAATGAAATGGTGCTTCCTTAGAAAGCTAGAAACAGAAATACCATCAACTACCATATGATCCAGTAATTCCATTCCTAGGAATATATCCTGGAGAAATAAGAGTCGTCGCACAAACATATATGTACACCCATGTTCATTGCAGAATTGTTCACAATAGCAAAAAGATGGAAACAACCTAGACGCCCATCAACAGATGGATGGATAAACAAACTGGTACATACATACAAGGCAATATTATGCAATGATAAAGAAGAACAGCCATGTATCTGTGAAACATCACATAAAGTGGATGAATCTGGAGGATATTATACTGAGTGAAATAAGTCAATCACAAAAGGACAAATATCGTAAGAGACCATTACTGTAAAAACTCATGAAAAGGTTTGTATACAAAAAGAAACAATCTTCGATGGTTACGAGGGAAGGGAGGGCTGGGGATGGAAAACACTTAACAGAAAACCAGTAAGTGGTAACTTTGGTGAAGGGTAAGACAGCACACAATACTGGAGAAGCCGGCACAACCTGTACAAGGCAAGGTCATGGTGGCTCCATAGACACACCCAAACTCCCTGAGGGACCAAATTGCAGGCTAAGGGCTTTGGGGACCATGGTCTTGGGAAACATCTAGCTCAACTGGCTTAACATAGTTTATAAAGAAAATGCTCTACATCCTACTTTTGTGAGTAGCGTCTGGGTTCTTAAAAGCCTGTGAGCAACTGGTTTCACCACCTCGGGAGCAAGGAAGAATGAGCTTCTTGGATCAGGTAGACACATGAGACTATGTGGGCAGCTCCTGACTGGAGAGGAGATGAGAAGGCAGAGAGGGACAGGAGCTGGCTGAACAGACATGGAAATAGAGGGTGAAGAGGAGTGTGCTGTCTCATTAGGGGGAGGGCAACTAGGAGTATATAGCAAGGTGTATATAAATTTTTGTATGAGAGACTGACTGGATTTGTAAACTTTCACTTAAAGCACAATAAAAATTTAAAAAAAAAAGAATGAACAGTTAAGGCATGGAGAATTTTCCACACGAGCAAAGCTTTATTAAAGAGGCTTGCAAGTGGAGATGAGGAAGGCCTAGGCAACGCTTACCCCCGTCTTTCAGAACAAAGGATTTGTATGGCTTTGTTTTTTTTAATAATTTTTATTGTGCTTTAAGTGAAAGTTTACAAATCAAGTCAGTCTCTCACACAAAAACCCATATACACCTTGCTACACACTCCCAATTACTCTCCCCCTAATGAGACAGCCCACTCTCTCCCTCCACTCTCTCCTTTCATGTCCATTTTGCCAGCTTCTAACCCCCTCCACCCTCTCACCTACCCTCCAGGCAGGAGATGCCAACATAGTCTCAAGTGTCTACCTGATCCAAGAAGCTCACTCCTCACCAGCATCCCTCTCCAACCCATTTTCCAGTCCAATCCATGTCTGAAGAGTTGGCTTCGGGGATGGTTCCTGTCCTGGGCCAACAGAAGGTCTGGGGGCCGTGACCACCAGGGTCCTTCTAGTCTCAGACCATTAAGTCTGGTCTTATGAGAATTTGGGGTCCGCATCCCACTGCTCTCCTGCTCCCTCAGGGGTTCTGTGTAGTGTTCGCTGTCAGGGCAGTCATTGGTTGTAGCTGGGCACTATCTAGTTCTTCTGGTCTCAGAATGATGTAGCCTCTGGTTCATGTGTCCTTTTCTGTCTCTTGGGCTCGTAATCACCTTGTGTCCTTGGCGTTCTTCATTCTCCTTTGATCCAGGTGGGTTGAGACCAACTGTTGCATCTTAGATGGCTGCTTGCTAGTGTTTAAGACCCCAGAGGTCACTCTTCAAAGTGTAATTGCATGGGTTTTTAAAGGTTTTTGAGCAGCAAAAGATTTATGTTTATTCATAAGTATAGGTGGGCTTTTCCGGCAAATGGCCTGTCTGGGTGGGGACATGTTAACTATGGTGTGCGTGCAGCAGCTTTTTAAGATGGCTTTAAGACAGCTCCTGTCCTGGAGGCTTCTGGGATCCATATAGCAGGACTTATTACGGGGTGTTGTACCTGCGCAGTCATTTGTTCCCCGAGTTCAATTCCCCAGCTGTGGCTGTAACCCTCACTGCCCCTGGTGGAAGGTCACGTGGTGGTCAGAGGTGGATGTTCTGCGCATGTCCCTGGGGCTGGTTTCATCTGGCTGCTTCAAAAAGACAAATTTAAGAAAGTTCATGGGCTGTTTTCTGAGGCCTTACCCCATTGTTCTGGGGAATGGCTTTGTTTCTGTGCCCTGGCCCATTTCCTGTTACTTTGTTACTCTTAATTTCCTTATGTGAATTGCAGATTTGGGGCCCCTCTGTTCCCTGTCTTACTGGTACCCTGAATTCAGACTTCTAGCCTCCTAGACTGTGAGAGAATAAATTTCTGTCCATTAAAGCCCCCCACTTGTGGTAGTTCTGTTATAGCGGCACTTGATAACTAAGACAGCCTCCAAAAGTAAGAAAGCCAAGGCCTGCAAAGGTTCTTAAATGGCTCGGGTGACTGCAGATTTGAGATGGTCCAGTCCAAATAATTTACTACAGTACGTGATTTCAGACAGACTGCCCACAGCTCCAAACAGTTTTGTTTGTTCAATCAGTTCATCACCCTCACAAGTGTGGGCACCATCAGGAGGTGTTCTGTGTGGAATATGCTAGAGATGGCGCAACTCCTGCTGTCATGGTTGGTGCTGTCCCTCCAGTGCTCTCAGGCTCAGCAGCCTGAATTCAAAATCGTTCTTAACTCAAAGCAACCTTAGCAGCTTGGAAAGGTAGTGTTGGGAAAAAACAAAGATCCTTAATGCCTTCTTCCCTCCCCCATGTCTGCCCAGGGGCTGCGGTTTTGTTTTTTCTCTATTGTTGCAAAATTAGTGTGCCTCTTTCAGTAATGATAACTTTACATTTTTTTCTAATAATTTTTTTTTCTCACCCAGACCTTTCTCCTAGGAGGGCTGTGTGCAACTGGGACAAAAGTATTTTCACAAAAAAAAAAACACTTTTTATCCAACTTAATCAGAAAGACTCATCATGTTTAGGAATTGGTCAAGACAAAATCCTGAATTTTCAAAAATGTCCAAAATGGGTTTACATAACTCCTCTCCCTTTCGTCCATTTGATTTATATCATAAGCAGCCTAGGTAAGATCTTTTTTTTTTTCCCCTGGGGACTAGGACAAAGGTGACAGAAGTGCAGTCAGGCTATCAGCTCATTGTTACAAACTGCAACTGTTGCCAGTGCCCCTACACCTTTAAGTGAAGGAGGTTCTTGCCTTTCACTGGTCAAGAATGAACACATGAGGCTCCGAGAATTTTCCACATGAGCAAAGCTTTATTAAAAGAGGCTTCCAAGCAGAGACAAGGAGGGCCTAAGCAAACAAAGAACAAAGAACTTGCATGGGTTTTTAAAGTTTTTTTGTGGGGGAGGGGGTTTGGAGAGGGATGAGAAGGGGAGGGTTTCTGCTTATTCATGGACATAGGCAGGGTTTTCCAGGAAGTGGCCCATCTGGACAGGTATATGTTCATTACGGTGTGTGCGCAGCAGCTTTCTAAGATGGCTTTAAGATGGCTCGTGTCCCAGAGACTTCTGGGATTCCTTGCAGGACTTATTATAGGGTGTCACACATCCCTGCACTGTCTCTTCTGTGGTGCCGGTTCGATTCCTGTCTTGGGTACTTGCATCAGGCAGAAGTCATCTGTCAGTCACCTTGGAGATGTCTGTGCATGCTCCAGGGACCAGACTGGGTCATCCTTCTGAAAAACATCTTACAAGGGAATACACTGTTCTTTCCTTATCGCACATTCTAGGATGGGTGTTTTGCAGCATTAGCTAAACACGTAGTATTGTAAGTAAGTTGCAAGTTGCAGGTGTTGCAGGGCTCCTTGCCTAGGGTCTCAGTCCCTGTTTCTTCCCTATCTCACAACCAATCCAGAAGGTCACATCAACGGCCAGAGGGAGTCGAGCGTCAGACCTGTTACAAGTGGACAGAGAGGCCACAATCCCAGTGATGTGTTCTCCCCCAACTAGTAACTTCGGGCAATAATCACCAGTTACGAACGCAACCAGTCTCTGTAACAGAAATATAAGGCTGATCAGCAGGCCATCAATTTCAGATGGCCACATCAAAGAACAAGCCTTTCCTATGGGCGTGTGTATAACTTTCATTTCTCACAACAGAAAGTAGCTCAGCTGGTATTTTATACCATGGATAAATCCATAGCTGCTATGTTACCGGGGGTCCCAGGTCTCACTCGGCGAAGCCACAGAGGCACGAAACAGGTGAAAGTGAAAAATGAAACTTTATTTGGTTGGCCAAGCAGAGGAGCACAGAAGGACTTTTGTCACCAAAATGGCTCCCTGAACAATGGCCGAGACTGTATTTATTAGGGGAAGGGTCCTGACAGAAAGGAGCAAGGTCATTGATTGGTCTGGCCTGAAAAAGGCATTCCTGGGTTGGTTCCCTCATCTGCGCTTACTCAGTCCATAAAGGTGGGGTCTCTCAAGTTAGATCTTAGGCTCAGATCCTTGCTTCTGAAAGTCTTCCCCCAATCTTGGGCAGCTAAAGTTTGATTCTGTCCAACAGGAGAAAAGTTCCGGGGTCACCCAGAGGACAGTGTTGATGGTTCTGTGCATGTCAGGCAGGCCAGATCTGGTCTTGATTGGTTCTGTGGTCTCCAGACCTCAGCCTCTTGTTTTTCTTATCTGGAGCAGGAAGTTGGCCGGTTGCCTAGAAACCTGGAGAAACCAGTTAGAACGGGAGGTGGCTCATGCTACTCTACTTACAGGTTGGGGGGTGGTAACGGTGCTTGGAGCTGTTGGCTTCAGCTAGACACCAAAAGATATCATACTTCACCCCCTCATTCTTCCTTTTCCTAAACAATGCTTTTGCCATATTTCAATGTGTCAGAATTATTCTAGCAAACTCCATTTCTGACATGAACTGTGTCAGGGGTCTCCAAGATCATCCCCAGTTTTGAAAATTTGCTAGGAAGGCTCTTGGGACTCAGTATATAGTAGTGACCATGGCTATGTTTCATTACAGTGAAAGATTATAAATCAAAATCAGCAAAGGGAAAAACCACATGGGATGAAGTCCAGAGGAAACAAAGCTCAACCTCCCAAGAGTTCTCTGCCAGTGGAGTCACAATAAACTAAAAAAAAAAAAAAACCAAACCACTTGCTGTCGAGTAGATTCCAACTCATAGCCACACTATAGGACAGAGTAGAACTGCCCCATCAGGTTCCCAAGGAGCGGCTGGTGGATTCGAACCGCTGAGCCTTTGGTTGCTGAACTCTTAACCACTACACCACATAGGACATGCTTAGTTCTTTCCACAAGGAACTGTGACAACATGTCTACAGGGTAAGCTCATTAGAGATCAGTGCCCAGGGTTTTTATTGGGGGCTGGTCACATAGGCACCCTTTGCCTAGAACAGAACAAAATTCCAGACTCCCAGGAGGAAAGCAGGTGTTTAGCACAAACCATATTGTTTGTATAAAGAGTAGGTACAATGAGCTACTCTTACCATGGTGGTATCCCTTCCAAAGTCTAAGTTCCCAGGTGCCAGCTGTTATGGACTGAATTGTGTCCCCCCAAAATATGTGCTGTAAATCCTAACATCCATGCTTGTGGTTATAATCCCATTTGAGAATGGGTTTTCTTTGTTATGTTAGTGTAGGGTTGTCTTTAGTCAATCTTTTTTGAGATTTAAAAGAGATTAAACAAGCAAGCAAGCAAGCAGAGATGAGGGAGATAGATGCCAATCCACATGAAAATCACCAAGGAGACAAGAATCACCAGGCCTACAGATGCTGAGAAGGGACAAAGACCTTCCTCCAGAGCCAACACAGAAAGAATGCATTCCCTTAAAGGTGATGCCTTGAATTTGGACATCTAGCCTCCTAAATTTTGAGAAAATAAATTTCTGTTAAAGCCACCCACTTGTGGTATTTCTGTTACAGCAGCACTAGATAACTAAGACACCAGCAAAGGGCCAACCTTGCAAGCAGTCTTTCTAAGGGTGGCAGTCTTGGGCCTGCTGTGTTAATTCTTTCTGCAAAATTTCCCTTATCCTTTGATCTTTGACCTTTGTCTTTATCTTCTTCTGCCACTTAAGGAGAAACTAAATTATCTTTTACAAAACAAACAAACAAAAAAATTTTTTTTGGTGGTAACATACATGACCAAACACCCATTCACAATTTCTACATAAACAGTTCAATGTCATTGGTTAGATACTTCACATAGTATAGCATTTTCCCTATCTCTATCCATATTGTTTCCCCACCATTTATTTAGGCTCTCTCTACCGTAAAGTTCCCATCTGTACTTTAACTGCTGTCAGTTTAAAGTCATAGATGATTCTTTATAAGAGTGTAACACTTAAAGTAAATATTACTAATTGGGCTAAACCGTTGTTTAGTTTAACGATGGCTTCATGGAATAGTTTCAGTTTAAGACTTAAAGGTTATTTCTGAGCAGTTAGATTCTGGGGTTCCCCCCATCTCAATGAATCTAGTAAGTCTGATTTCCATATGAGTTTTAAGTCCTGTTCCATGATTTTCCTCTTTTGATCAGGATCCATCTGTTGGGTTCTTGATCAAAATGTACAGTAATGGTAGCCGTGCTAGATTAACACAAATTCCACCAAAGCTAAATGGCTGTTATGATACTGGCATCCCTGATTTGAAAACTCTGTAGGGGGTCACTAAGGGTCTTTGAAATTTAAATATTCACCTCTAGTTCCTGTAGTTAACTCTTTACCAAACTTTTGTAGCCAGGTTTTCAAAGGATACTCTTGCACTTGTTTTCTCAGCTACTTCGTACTTTGTTTTATTCCTGTGGGCAATTTCCGGCGACTTTTTTATGTTTAGTGATCCAAGGCCCAATTGAAAGCATTTTTTGAGTAAAAGAGGGAAGAAGTGGTATTGGCAAGTGTGGGCAGCCAAAAAAAAAAAAAAACTATTAACGTTGAGTCAATTCTTATTGTGAAGAAAAAATTAACATAGCAGGCCCAAGACTACCATCCTTAGAAAGACTGCCTGCAAGGTTGGCCCTTGGCTGGTGTCTTAGTTATCTAATTAATCCTATATATGACAAGTAGAACCACCCATAGGGTAATTATTGTCGTTGTGTGCCATCGAGTTGATTTGGACTCATAACGACCCTATAGGACAAAAGTAGAACTGACCCATGGAGTTTCCAAGGAGTGGCTGGTGGATCTGAGCTGCCAACCTTTTGCTTAGCAGCCTGAGCTCTTAACCACTAGGCCCCCAGGGGTTCCACAGGTTAGTAGTTGAGTTGCAAACCATTTGTACCACCCAGGGGCTTTAGTGTGGACAGAGTTAATGCAAAATCTGGAGGGTTATTAGAATGCCTAGAGATTTCTGGAAACTATTTGCAAAGTTATTAATGTAATTCACCAAGTATTTCAGTTTTCACTTACGTGTTTATTGTGCCATATAATTTTAAAAAGATATCTCACATATATTATCTCATGTGAGCTATGTAGCAGCCTCTTTGAGGAAAATATTATCATACTATGGTGCAAACAGTTAATGCACTTGGCTGCTAACCAAAAGGTTGGAGGTTCGAGTCCACCCAGAGATGCCTCAGAAGAAAGGCTTTGTAATCTATTTCTGGAAGATGGGAGCCTTGAAAATTCTACGGAGCACAATTCTACTCTGACACACCTGGAGTTGCCAGGAGTTGGAATCAACTCAACAGCAACTGATTTTATGTTACATTTTGGTAATCCAGGGCTTAAAAAGATTATGTGACTTGACCAAGACTATGTAGCTAATACTCAACTCCAGACCGGTCTGATTTTCAGTGTGGGGTCCATTCCACTATACCCCTGATGACTCTATTACGTTTACTGTAGGCAAACTACTACGCCGGGTTTCGGGAATTGCTGTCGCTGGACACCACTGAGTCCATTCCAACAGAGCAGAACTGCGTCATAGGGTCTTCAAGGATGTAACGTTTACGGGAGAAGATCACCAGGTCTTTCTCCTGCAGAGCCACTGGGTGGGTTCGAACTGCGAACCTTTCAGTTAAAAGTGGAGCGCTTAACTGTTTTGCCACCAGGGCTCATTATTCTAGGAATTACAATTAGAAAACATTGTCCCTGCCCTCTTTGAGGCTAAGACATAAACCAAAGAACTTGTAATATGAAATAGATTGCGATCACCACAAAAGAGGCATGAATACATGCTGTGGAGGTTCTGAGAAGGCTGCAACCACATGTGTTGGGGGACTAGGGAAGTGCGTACATCAGACACAGGGTGGTGCTGGGGCTCCTAAAGTGAGCGCAGTATGAGCAGGCAGAGTCAGGAGATGGGGGTACACTGCAGACTAAGGGAACAAAGGCAGAGGGCAAAGGACGGTGTGTGATCAGAGAATAAATAAGAGACAGACTGTGGTTGTATTTGCAGGGGAGGGGAACCGGCTGAACCACAGGTGACAGTGTTTGACCTCTGTGATAAGCTGTAATAAGGATTTTTACTTCATTTGCAAGGCAGTGGGAAGCTCACAGTGGAGCAACAAGACTACACATCAGAAAGATTAATACGACGAGAGTATGTGGGCTGCTTTGGAGTGGGAAGAGCCTGTGAATCTGGTGTTCAGTAAAGAGCCTTGATAACAGTCCTATAAATAAATAAATAAATAAAAGCAGTAATGACCATATGGATGCGGGGAGGTAGCTGACTAAATGCGGTCTAGCATAACCCAGGAGAAAATCAACAAAGAGTCAGGAAATAATCCCCAGTGGAAAGCTATTCTCTGAAGGTGAGCCATTTCTTTTGGCAGTTCATGACACTTGAGGGAATAGTCTGTCACGATGAGCAGCCATTAAGCCCAGCATCCCCCAGTGCACCTTGGGGGCTGGGTGACCTCCTGGTTCCCAGATTTGTAACTTCCAGAACTCTAGAGAAATGGAGTGAATGACTTACTTCCATATGGAACCCTTAGGGGCATTTCAGTGTTTGCATGGAATTTAATGTTGTTGTTGTTGTTAGGTGTTGACGAGTCAGTTCCGACTCATAGCGACCCTATGCACAACAGAACGAAACACTGCCCAGTCCTGCGCCATCCTTACAATCATTGTTATGCTTGAGCTCATTGTTGCAGCCACTGTGTCAATCCACCTCGTTGAGGGTCTTCCTCTTTTCCCCTGACCCTGTACTCTGCCAGGCGTGATGTCCTTCTCCAGGGACTGATCCCTCCTGACAACATGTCCAAAGTAAGACGCAGTCTCGCCATCCTTGCCTCTAAAGAGCATTCTGGTTGTGCTTCTTCTAAGACAGATTTGTTCATTCTTTCGGCAGTCCACGGTATATTCAATATTCTTCCCCAACACCACAATTCAAAGGCGTCGACTCTTCTTCAGTCTTCCTTATTCATTGTCCAGCTTTCACATGCATATGATGTGATTGAAAATACCATGGCTTGGGTCAGGCGCACCTTAGTCTTCAAGGTGACGTCTTTGCTCTTCAACACTTTGAAGAGGTCCTTTGCAGCAGATTTACCCAATGCAATGCGTCTTTTGATTTCTTGACTGCTGCTTCCATGGCTGTTGATTGTGGATCCCAGTAAAATGAAATCCTTGACAACTTCAATCTTTTCTCCGTTTATCATGATGTTGCTCACGGGTGCTGTTGTGAGGATTTTTGTTTTCTTTATGTTGAAGCGTAATCCATACTGAAGACTATGGTCTTTGATCTTCATTAGTGAGTGTTTCAAGTCCTCTTCACTTTCAGCAAGCAAGGTTGTCATTGCGTATCCAGGTTGTTAATGAGTCTTCCTCCAATCCTGATGCTGTGTTCTTCTTCATATAATCCACCTTCTCGTATTATTTGCTCAGCATACAGTTTAATTAGGTACGGTAAAAGGATACAACCACGACTCACACTTTTCCTGACTTTAAAACATGCAGTATCCCCTTGTTCTGTTCAAATGACTGCTTCTTGATTTATGTATAGGTTCCTCATGAGCACAATTAAGTGTTCTGGAATTTCCATTCTTCACAATGTTATCTATAATTTGTTATGATCCACACAGTTGAATGCCTTAACATAGTCAATATAACACAGATAAACATGCTTCTTGTATTCTCTGCTTTCAGCCAGGATCCGTTTGACATCAGTGATGATATCACTTGATCCACATCCTCTTCTGAATCCAGCTGGAATTTCTGACAGCTACCTGTCAATATACTGCTGCAGCTGCTTTTGAATGATTTTCAGCAAAATTTTACTTGTGTGTGATATTAATGATATTGTTTGATAATGCCACATTCAGTTGGATCACCTTTCTTTGGAATAGGCATAAATATGGATCTCTTCCAGTCAGTTGGCCAGGTAGCTGTCTTCCAAATTTCTTGGCATAGATGAATGAGTACATGCAGCACTGGATCTGTTTGTTGAAACATTTGAATTGGTATTCGGTCAATTCCTGGAGCCTTTTTTTTTTTTTTTTACCATTGCCTTCAGTGCTTTTCAGTGCAGCTTGGACTTCTTCCTTCAGTACCATCGGTTCCTGATCATATGCAACCTACTGAAATGGTTGAACATTGACCAATTCTTTTTGGTATAGTGATTTTATGTATTCCTTTCATCTCTTTTGATGCTTCCTGTGTCATTTAATATTTTCCCTGTAGAATCCCTCAATACTGCAATTGGAGACTTAAATTTTTTCTTCAGTTCTTTCAGCTTGAGAAATGCCAGGCATGTTCTTCTCTTTTGGTTTTCTATCTCTAGGTCTTTGCACATGTCATTTAATACTTTCCTTTGTCTTCTTGAGCCCTCCTTTGAAATCTTCTGTTCACCTCTTTTACTTCATTATTTCTTGTTTGCTTTAGCTACTTGGCATTCAAGAGCAAGTTTCAGGGTCTCTTCTGACATCCATTTTGGTCTTTTCTTTCTTTCTTGTCTCTTTAATGACCTCTTGCTTTCTTCACGTATGATGTCCTTGACGTCATTCCACAATTCGTCTAGTCTTTGGTCATTAGTGTTCAATTCGTCAAACCTATTCTTGAAATGGTCTCTAAATTCAGGTGACATATACTCAAGGTCATACTTTGGCTCTTGTGGACTTGTTCTAATTTTCTTCAGCTTCAACTTGAACTTGCATAAGAGCAATTGATGGTCTGTTCCACAGTCGGCCCCTGGCCTTGTTCTGACAGATAATATTGAACTTTTCCATCATCTCTTTCCACAGATGTAGTCAATATGATTCCTGTGTATTCCATCTGGTGAGGCCCACGTGTATAAAAAAAAAATAGTCACTGTTTATGTTGGTGAAAAAAAGTATTTGCAATGACGAAGTCATCAGTCTTGCAAAATTCTATCATGTGATCTCTGGCATCAATTCTATCCAAGGCCATATTTTCCAACTACCAATCCTTTGTCTTTGTTTCCAACTTTTGCATTCCAATCACCAGTAATTATTATTGCATCCTGAGTGCTTGTTCAATCAATTTCAGACTGCAGAAGTTGATAAAAATGTTCAATTTCTTCATCTGTGGACTTAGGGGTTGGTGGGTGAATTTGAATAATAGTCATTAACTGGTCTTCCTTGTAGGTGTATGTATATTATCCTATCACTGACAGCGTTGTACTTCAGGATAGATCTTGAAATGTTCTTTTTGATGATGAATGCAACACCATTTCCCTTCAAATTGTCCTTCCCAAAATAGTAGACCATACGGTTGTCTGATTCAAAATGGCCAACACCAGTCCATTTCAGCTCACTAATGCCTAGGACCTCGAAGTTTATGTATTCCATTTCATTTTTGACGATTTCCAGTTTTCCTAGATTCATACTTCATACATTCTGATTATTAATGGATGTTTGCAGCTTTTTTTTTTTTCTCATTTTGAGTTGTGCCACATCAGCAAATGAAGGTCCCGAAAGCTTTACTCCATCCACGTCATTAAGGTCGACTTTAATTTGAAAAGGCAGTTCTTCCCCAGTCGTCCTTTGAGTGTCTTCCAAACTGAGTGGTTCATCTTCGGGCACTATATCAGACCACGTTCCAGTGCCATTCATAAGATTTTCACTGGCTAATTCTTTTCGAAAGTAGACCTCTGAGTCCTTCTTCCTAGCCTGTCTTTGTTTGGAAGCTCAGCTAATACCTGTTCACCGTGGGTGACCCTGCTGGTATTTAAATACTGGTGGCACAGCTTCCAGCATCACAGCAACATGCAAGCCCCCACAGTATGACAAACTGACAGACATGTGGGGACTCACAGACTAGCAGGCTAGAAGTCTGAATTCAGGGCATCAGCCCCAGGGGAAGGCTTTCTCTTTCTGTCAGCTCTGGGGGAAGGTATTTGTCATCAATTTTCCCCTTGTCTAGGAGCTTCTCAGTGCAGGGACCCCAGGTCCAAAGGACATGCTATTCTCCTGGGTCTTGTTTCTTGGTGGTACGAGGCCCCCAAGTATCTCTGCTTGCTTCTATCTTTTATATCTCAAAAGAGATTGCTTTAAGACACAACCTAACCTTGTAGATTGAGTCCCGCCTCGTTAACATAACTGCTGCTAATCCCACCTCATTAACATTATAGAGGTAGGATTTACAACACACAGGAAAATCTCATCAGATGACAAAATAGTGGACAATCATACAATACTGGGAGCTATGGCCCAGCCAAGTTGACACACATTTTTAGGAGACACAATTCAATCCATAACAGCCTTGTAGTTTTCTTTTTACAGAAATGCTGCCTTGATTTTATTTAGGTCAGCTGAGCACTATAAGACTCCATTTTCTGTTTTTGCTTATTTGTTCCACAGATTCAATAGCAACTAAAATGGATGAACAGAGAAACATGTATGATTTTAAAACAACTTTTTTTATTTTTACTTTTTAAATTATTTTCATTTTTTAGATGAAAGTTTTCAGAGCAAATTAGTTTCTCATTAAACAATTAATACATATGCAAATTGTTCTGTGACATTTGTTGCCAACCCTGCCGTGTGTCAATACTCTCCCCTTCTTGCCCCAGGGTTCCCTGTTTCCATTCATCCAGCTTTCCTGTCTTCTCCTCTTTGCTTTTGGGCTGATGTACCCATTTAGTCTTGTATATATGGTTGAACTCTGTGTGTTATTTTTTGTTTTGTAAGCCTGTCTAATCTTTGGCTAAAGGGTAAACCTCAGGGGTGACTTCAGTACTGAATTAAAAGGGTGTCTGGGGGTCATACTGTTGGGGTTTCTCCAGTCTCTGTCATACAGTAATTCTAGTTTTTTTTTTGTTAGTTTGAATATTTTTCTACATTTTTCTCTTGCTCTATCCAAGACCCTCTATTGTGATCCCTACAGTCGGTGGTGGTAGCCAGGCACCATCTAGTTGTTCTGGACTCAGTTAAAACAACATTTTTTAAAAGGCAGAAAGGAAAAGAGATAGAAATGCCAAAATGCTTGGACAGAAAACTAGGTTCTCTTCCTAGCTGGTGCAAAGCGAACCCCACACATCTCGCATGTACTGGCCTTGGAGAGATGCAAGAATCATGATTCTCAATTTGGACACACTACAAGCCGCTTTGGAAGACAGAAGAAGAATTGATGCATCCGAACTGTGGTGTTGGTTAAGGATATTGAATATACCGTAGACGGCCAAAATAACAAACAAATTTGTCTTAGAAAAATTCAACCAAGATGCTTCTTGGAAGTGACGATGATGAAACTTCGGCTTGCATACTTTGAAGGTGTCATCAGGAAAGACCAATCACTAGAAAAGGTCAGCACGTTTGGTAAAGTAGAGGGTCAGTGAGAACAAGGGAAGCCTTCAATAAGATGGACTGACACAGTAGCCGCAACAATGGGCTCAAACCTACCAAGGATTATGAAGATGGTGCCGAACCCGGAAGCACTTGGTTCTGTTACGCATGAGGTCGCTATGGGTCCGAGCACGGCAGCTAACAACAGAAGCCTTCCTGCTTTTCTCAGTGCTAACACACCCATGGGGCCCACATGGAGCCCCTCAACAAATGTCAAATGCTTGGATGGGGTCTGCCTCCCTGAATCAGGACTTGCTGATTAGAAGATTAGACTCTCAGAAGGAGGAATTCAATCCCTTAATTTTCTGCTAAATTTGTAACTGTCCTAAGAGGCTAGTAGTAAAGAAACCAAATCAAAAACAGACCCATTGCTATCGAGTCCTTTCTGACTCATAGCAATCCAAAAGGACAGAGTAGAACTGCCCTACAGCTTTCCAAGGAGCACCTGGTGCATTCAAACCGCTGACCTTTTGGTTAGCAGCCAAACCCTTAACCACTGCGCCACCTGGGTTTCCAAATAGTAAAGGTTTGGGTAAATTGTGATGAAAAATAAATACAATAAATAAGTAGTCCAAACAAAAAGGTGCAGATTTGAAATGACATCTAGCAAAGTGCTAAACATCATAAGAAGAATCCACTAACAAACAGTTTCCAACTGTTTGCTCCACAAATATTGGGAGGTTACAGTCCATCTTTAGAAGCTGGGTCTACTCAGAGATAAAAACCCATTGCCATCAAGTTGATTCCAACTCATAACCACCCTACAGGACAGAGTAGAGCTGCCCCATAGGGTTTCCAAGGAGCAGCTGGTGGATTTGAACTGCTGACGTTTTGGTTAGCAGCCGTAATTCTTAACTACTACACCACCAGGGCTCCACTCACAGACAGGCCCCTGACACCTGACCCAGACAGACTAGGGAGCCCCTGAAGGCTGGGTGGTTCAAAGTTAAATTGTACATCATCTGGTGTGAAATTGAAGGAGTAAACCCACCTGTCAGTGGAGGCTTTTGTGCTGCTGAGATGCTGGAAAGGTTTCCACAGAGCTTCCAGACAAGACAGACTAGAAAGAAAGGCCTGGTGATCTATTTCCAAAATTAACCAGGAAAACTCTACAGATCACAGTGGTCCAGTCTACAACTGATCATGGGAATGGTGCAGGACCGGGCAGTGTTTTGCCTGCTCTGCCTGGGGTCGCCATGAGTCAGGCCTACTTGACAGCATCTAACAACAATAACAACAACAAAGACTATTTTAAATTGTTTAGCCCTAATTCTAGCACAGCCACCTCTCAGGTGAGTCCATAAGTGTTATAACCACATCTCACCTGCTTCCCACCTGTGGCTCCCACTGTGAGGTTTTCCTCAAGGACAGGGAGAGTGACTGGACCTGGGGTCAGGTGATCATCATCCCCAACAGCTCACGGAGTGTGTGCTCCCAGGTACCTCCTGGAGGTCTCTATGTGGAACTGAATCACCTGGACAGAAAGAATAGTGACCACCCAGCAGGCTGAACTGAGAGTGAAGAAGGGTGAACCCATTACTGCAGAGGACGTGTGCTCCATGGGCGCTGTTACAGCTGGGGAAATGCTGGTCTCACAGGACACGTATCCACTCGCCTCAGCGAGCTGGGGCACCAGGGGCAGATTAAGAAGCCACATTATGTCTGAGGTAGGAGGGCCAAAGTGTTTCTTTTCCTTTGCTTTTTCAGTCTCCAACTTTTCATCTTTCCTTCCATAAACCTAACTGCCTACCCCAACTTTATGATAATATTGAAATATGCATACATTTTAGTTTATTTTTAAAAATAGTTTAAAGAGAAGTCACAAGTCTTTCAAAAAATCCCACTTTGTGGAGGAGACAGCAAGCTTATGAGGACAAAAATACACACACACACACACACACACGCACAAATTCAGACCAGGCTGTGGAAGGCAGAGCACATGTTAATAGCTACAACAGCACAGCCTTCAGCCACTAGCGCTGCTGAGAGATGCTCCTGGCCAGGTGCTCTGTCCGCACCTCTCCCTCCCCTTTATGGTCTTGCTGTCGCTTTGTTTGACTGCCCAGTCTGACCACCTTAGGAGGTTTGAACCCACACATCAACCTGCCCATTGCCCTTTCTCATGACTTCGTGTGCACAGCAGACAGACCTGCAGTGAGGACATGACAGGGTGTTTCCCACACATTTCACGGTCCATGGAGCTGCTAATGTGCAAAATCAAAACCAGTAGCTGTGGAGTGGATTCCAATTCACGGCGACCCCACGTGTGTCAGAATAGAACTGGCTGATTTTTTAGAAGGAGATCACCAGGCCTTTCTTCTGAGGCACCTCTGGGTGTACTTGAACCTCCAAACTTTCACTTAGCAACTGAGCATGTTAACCATTTGCACCACCCAGGGACTTCAAAGCAAGTATGCAGCCATGCCTTATTTTTTGAGCAGTGGACGTCAGCCCTGGCTGTATGTTGGAATCACCTGAGGAGGGTTTAAAAAATGCTGATGCCCAGACCCTACCCCAGAGATTCCGATTTGATTTGTTTCCATTGGTGTTTTTGGGCTTCCTGCAGTACTCCGAGGCTGAAATCCACAGCTTCCTGCCAAAGAGTAAACAATCTCCCATATTCACCAAGTCAAGTAGACAGGTTTTTCAACCCTGAACCACCAGCATTGCTTAGGAAAATAACACAGATGTATCGACGTATTGATAATTTCGGAAGCCATAGAAGCCACAGGACTGACTGGAAGCCAAGGCCATTGTGGTACAGTGGTTTTACGGCTTAATAACTTACAAAATCATTACTAGGAAAACCTTAGGAACAGAATGGTCAGGGTTTCCGACCTGAAGCTTTCTCTCCTTCAATTTCCTTTTCTTGGAAGTATCCAGGAAGGTCTTTGTTTAGAACATGAATCTAAAATCCGTATTTGTTTTCAGCTATAGTTTCTAGTAATTTCCTTAATAGTGACTGAAATTTAAAATGTGCCCATCTTTCATTTCAGACTTGTTTGTCTTCTTCTTGGAGTTTTTCCCTATGTTCCAGGTTTCTGTTGTAGCCCTGTCCTTGATTACTGAGCCTTCAGGGGGGCCTTGCTCCTCTCCCCTATCCCCCTGGGACCAGACTCCCTGCCACTACATGCTCTATTGTACAGGTTTAGAGTCTCACTTGACTCCATGCTGTGTATTAAAATCAGGTAAACACATTGTTGCAATGGAGGATAATGGGTTATTAAGTTACTTCCTCTCAACAATTGACAAAGTACACCTATAAAAATGGTGTGGTGGAGGCATCTGACCTCCTCTAACTTCACAAGGAGGAAGGAGAATCAAGATCAACATCCCAAGGTTGATTGCTATGAAGCAGAGGTCAGACACAAGTCCATCTTCCAACCTTTCTACCAATTCTCACATCAACCATCCCTCCCACGGTACTCTCTACCAGCAAGGCTTCTGCCCCAAGGCACTCAGCTTTCTCGCTCTGGGCCATTTCCTGCCGACCTCTCCTGCTGCCATTTCTTTGTCACCGCTTTACCACTATCTTCAGTGTTACAGCTCCCTCTCTCTCAGTCTCCTGGTTCCAGGGGCTTCTTAGTGCAGGGATCCTGGTTTGAAAGAATGCACTCCACTCCTGGCTCTTCTTTCTTGGTAGTGGTGAGATTCTCTCCTCCCACCTCTGGGGTGCCTCGTTTTAAGCCTAGAGGGATGGCAAAACTGACTAATTCCTTCTTTAGGGTTCCATAGACCTTATTCGCATGGTCCCGCCCCCACACAGGTGTCATGAACTTTATTTGCAAACTGTCCAATCCCCTTGGTGGGCCACAATCGCCTTATTTGTATACTCCAACCTGAATGTCTTCTTTGGTGAAGTGCCTGTTCATATCTTTTACCCATTTTTTAATTGGGTTATTTGTCCTTTTGTTGTTGAGGTTTTGCAGTATCTTATAGATTTTAGAGATTAGGTGCTGATCAATTTGTCATACCCAAAAAATTTTCCCAGTCCGTAGGTTGTCTTTCTACTCTTTTGGTGAAGTCTTTGGATCAGCATAAGTGTTTGATTTGGGGGAGTTCCCAGTTATCTAGTTTCTCTTCTGGTGTTTGTACATTCTTAGCAATGTTTTGTATACTGTTTATGCCATGTATTAGGGGTCCTAGCATTGTCCCTATTTTTTCTTCCATGATCTTTATCGTTTTAGGTTTTATATTTAGGTCTTTGACCCATTTTGAGTTAGTTTTTGTGTATGGTGTGAGATACGCACCTTGTTTCATTTTTTTGCAGATGGATATCCAGTTATGCCAGCACCATTTGTTAAAGAGACTGTCTTTTCCCCATTTAACTCACTTTGGACCTTTGTCAAATACCAGCTGCTCATAAGTGGATGGATTTATGTCTGGATTCTCAATTCTGTTCCATTGGTCTATGTAGCTGTTGTTGTACCAGTACCAGGCTATTTTGACTATTGTGGCGGTATAATAGGTTCTAAAATCAGGTAGTGTGAGGCCTCCCACTTTGTTCTTCTTTTTCAGTAATGCTTTAATTATCCAGGGGCTCTTTCCCTTCCATATGAAGTTGGTGATTTGTTTCTCCATATCATTAGACAATGTCATTGAAATTTGGATCAGGATTGCATTGTATCTATAAATTGTTTTGGGTAGAATAGACATTTTCACAATGTTGAGTCTTCCTATCTGTGAGCAAGGTATGTTTTTCCATTTATGTAGGTCTCTTTTGGTTTCTTGCAGAAGTGTTTTGTAGTTTTCCTTGTATAGGCCTTTTATATCTCTGGTTAGATTTATTCCCAAGTATTTTATCTTCTTGAGGGCTATTGTCAACAGTATTGATTTGGTGATTTCCTCTTCAGTGTTCTCTTTGTTGTTATAGAGGAATCCAACTGATTTTTGTGTGTTTATTTTGTATCCTGATGCTTTGCTGAACTCTTCTATTAGTTCCGGTAGTTTTCTTGTGGATTCTTTAGGGTTTTCTGTGCATAAGATCATATCATCTGCAAATAGAGACACTTATACTTCTTCCTTACCAATTTCGATGCACTTTATTGCTTTTTCTAGCCTAATTGCTCTGGCTAGGGCCTCCAGCATAATGTTGAACAAGAGCAGTGATAAAGGGCATCCTTGTCTGGTTCCCATTCTCAAGGAGAATGCTTTCAGACTCTCTCCATTTAGGATGTTGTTGGCTGTTGGCTTTGTATAAATGCCCTTTATTATGTTGAGGAATTTCCCTTCTATTTCTATTTTGTTGAGAGTTTTTAATTACGAACGGGTGTTGGACTTTGTCAAATGCCTTTTCTGCATCAATTGATAAGATCACGTGGTTCTTTATTTTATTTATATGATGGATTACATTGATTGTATTTCTAATGTTAAACCACCCCTGCATAAAAAAAAACCTGGTATGAATCCCACTTGGTTATGGTGAATTATTTTTTTGATATGTTGTTGAATTCTATTGGCTAGAATTTTGCAGAGGATTTTTGTGTCTAAGTTCATGAGGGATATTGGTCTGTAATTTTTTTTTTTTTTGTGGTATCTTTACTTGGTTTTGGCATCAGGGTTACACTGGCTTCATAGAATGAGTTTGGACGTATTCCTCCCTTTTCTGTGCTCAGAAATACCTTTAGTAGTAGTAGTGTTAACTCTTCTCTGAATGTTTGGTAGAATTCTCCTGTGAAGCCATCAGGGCCGGGGCTTTTTTTGTTGGCAGTTTTTTAATTACCTTTTCAACCTCTTCTTTCGTTATAGGTTTATTTATTTGCTCTACTTTGTTTGTGTTAGTTTAGGTAGGTAGTGGGTTTCTAGAAATTTGTCCATTTCCTCAATGGTCTCAAATTTGTTAGAGTACAATTTTTCATAATATTCTCTTATTTCAGTTGGGTCTGTTGTGATATTGCCCATCTCATTTCTTATATGGGTTATTTGCTTCCTCTCCTGTTTTTCTTTTGTCAGTTTGGTCAATGATTTATCAATTTATTGATCTTTTCAAGGAGCCAGCTTTTGATCTTGTTAACTCTTTCAACTGTTTTTTTGTTCTCTATTTCATTTACTTCTGCTCTAATTTTTATTATTTGCTTTCTTCTGGTGCCTGAGGTCTTCTTTTGCTGCTTTCATTCTACTTGTTCTAGTTGTAGGGATAACTCTTTGATTTTGGCCCTTTCATCTTTTTGGAAGTGTGCATTTATTGCTGTAAATTGACCTCTGAGCACTGCTTTTGCTTTGTCCCAAAGGTTCTGGTAGGAAGTATTCTCATTCTCATTGGATTCTATGAATTTCTTTATTCCGTCCTTAATTTCTTCTATAACCCAATAGTTTTTGAGCAAGGTGTTGTTCAGTTTCCATGTGTTGGATTTTTTTTTTCCTTGCTTTTTCAGTTATTGATTTCTACTTTTATGGCTTTACAGTCAGAAAAGATGCTTTGTAATATTTCAAAGTTTTGGATTCTGTTAAGTCTTGCTTTATGGCCTAATATGTGGTCTATTCTGGAGAATGTTCCATGTGCACTGGAAAAGAAAGTGTACTTGGGGGCTGTTGAGTGGAGTGTTCTGTATATGTCTGTGAAGTCAAATTGGTTGACTGTGGCATTTAGATCTTCCGTGTCTTTACTGAGCTTCTTTTTCTGGATGTTCTTTCCTTCACCGAAAGTGGTGTGTTGAAGTCTAATTGTGGAGCTGTCTATGTCACTTTTAAATGCTGTTAGAATTTGTTTTATATATATTGGAGCCCTGTCGTTGGGTGGGTAAATATTTATTATGGTTATATCCTCCTGGTATATTGATCCTTTAATCATTATATAGTGTCCTTCCTTATCCTTTGTGGTGGATTTTACTTTAAAATCTATTTTGTCTGAAATTAATATTGCCACTCCTGCTCTTTTTTGATTGTTGTCTGCTTGATATAGATTTTTTTCCATCCTTTGAGTTTTAGTTTGTTTGTGTCTTTAAGTCTAAGGTGTGTCTCTTATAGGCAGCATATAGTTGGATGGTGTTTTTTTTATCCATTCTGCCACTCTGTCTCTTTATTGGTGCATTTAGTCTGTTTACATTCAGCATAATTATTGATAGGTATGAGTTTAACGCTGTCATTTTGATGTCTTTTTGTGTGTGTGTTGTTGACAGTTTCTTTTTTCCACTCAATTTTCTGTGCTGAGTAGTTTATATATTATCTTTTCCTTTTTTTCATTGTTGTTGCTTTTGTGTTTGCTGAGTCTTTATGCTTTTCTTGTTTTTTATTTTGATGGGTAGGATTGTTATTTTCCTTTGTGGTTACCTTAATTTTTACCCCTATTTTTCTAAGTTTAAACCAAATTATGGTACATACACACAATGGAATGGTATGCTATGATAAAGAGCAATGATGAATCCATGAAAAATCTCACACCATGTGTGAATCTGGAGGGTATTATGCTGAGTGATATAAGTCAGTCACAAAAGGACAAATACTGTATAAGATCACTATTATAAGAACTCAAGAAAAGGTTTAAACACAGAAAAAAAAATTCTTTGATGGATATGAGGGTGGGAGGAAGGGGAATGGGAAATTACTAACTAGATAGTAGACAAGTGTCAACTTTGGTAAAGGGAAGGCCAACACACAATATAGGGAAGGTCAGCACAAGTGAACCAAAGAAAAGCAAAGAAGTTTCCAAATGCTTTAAGGGACTGAGTAGCTGGGGCTGGGCCCTGTGGCCCATAATTTCAGGGAACATCTAGGTCAATTGGCATAACAGTTTATACAGAAAATGTTCTACATCCCACTTTGGTAAGTAGCCTCTGGGGTCTTAAAAGCCTGCAAGCAGCCGTCTAAGATACATCTATCTATTGGTCACATCCCACCTAGAGCAAAGAAGAATGAAGAAAACCAAGGACACAAGGAAAATACTAGCCCACAGGACTAAAGGACCAAATGAACTTGAGACTCCACCAGCCTGAGACCAGAAGAACTAGATAGTGCCTGGCTACCACCAGTGGCTAGCCCTGACAGGGAACACAACAGAGAGTCCCAGACAAAGAAAAATGTAGAACTGAACTCAAATTCACGTAAAAAGACCAGACTTAATGGTCTGACAGACTTAAGGAACTGCCGAAACTATGGACCCCTGACACTTGGCCAACCCAGATCTGAATCCATTCTCAAAGCCCACTTTTCATAAAAAGGATTAGACAGGCCTATAAAACCAAAAATAACACACGTGAGGAATGTGCTTCTTAGTTCAATCAAATATGTGAGACCAAATGGGCAGCTTCTGTCCAAAAGCAGGAAGAGAGGCAGGAAGGGACAGGAACTGGACAAATAAACACAGAGAACCTGGGGTAGAAAGGGGGAGCATGGTGTCACATTGTGGAGATTGCAACCAGTGTCTCAAAACAATATGTGTATACATTTTTGATTGAGGAAAAGGTTTTTATTTATTTTTACAAAAACAAGAAAGCCTACCATTCTTTAAAGCAAAAATAAATAAATAAAACCCACCCTATACTGATAATAGGGCCTATTAACAAAACAAAGAAAACCCTATGCCCAAATGGGATTGCTTTCATAGGTACAGGTGTTAGGATTTATAACATACATTAGGAGGGACACAGTTCAACGCATAACACCCCATGAAGGGGTCCTTTGAGCGCTGACCTTTCTCTGATCTTCAAAACTAGACTTACATATGATTCTAGAAATAACACCATCAGGCTTTGGGCTTTGGTCATTTTACCACACAATGTAGCCTACCTGTGTCTCTTGGATCTTAACTGTTTCTTTGAGTGTTTTGAAGCCTGGACCTCTATCAGTAGCTGCATTTCTGTGCCATAGGGCTTTTCCTGGAACCAAGGAAGACTACAGCCCAGAGCTCAGCAGGCTGGAAGTGCTGGGGAATTAACACCTTCCCAGGCTGAGTTAACAGACCTCAACCAATGACTCTTGGGAGTTGGTGTATAAGTGCCCCAGCTCCCTCATCATTCAAGTGGGATAATTCTGAGGGATGCACTCATACCACTTCCCAGAGTTTCCCCATGATATTAAGTTGCAGTTGTCCACTGGGGTACCTCACTTAATAACAGCCTGAATCACTTCCTTGCTCTCCTATTGATGTTCTCTGCACCTCTGCAAGCCTAATCCTTAATCCTGGTCCCAAGAACTTAACTCCTTGTCTCAAGATCTTTTTCTGGGGAAACTCACACAAAGACAGACACCAACATCCTTAGCTAAATTTACGCGCTTTGACAAACACATTTTACATCCTAATTTTAAGAAAGAAGCTTTAAAAAGGTGGTTTGGGAATGTTTTGGGTAAATAGAAAAGCTCTAAGTCTAGAAAATAGGTGAAATACCTAATAGCAAACTCTTGAGTCCCAAACAAACGAAAAAAGGCTGGACTAAGCATGCCACTCATCAGTAATTCCTTTCTTTATTCGTTCTGTCTTTGTCTCCCCCCTTCCAATATATTGATTGCGGTGTGGTGGATCACTTTTATATGGTCTTTCTTGCCATGGTCTTGTAACTCCCAAATGATTGGGCTGTTATCATTGTTTTTGTTAGGGGCCGTCGAGTCGATTTCAACTCATAGTGACCCTATGTATGATAGAATGAAACACTGCCCAGTCCTGCACCATCCTCACAATTGCTGCTGTTTGAGCCCATTGTTGCAGTCACTGTGTCAATCCATCTTCTTGAGGGTCTTCCTCTCTCGCTGATCCTCTAGTTTACCGAGCATGATGTCCTTTTCCAGGGACTGATCTCTCCTGATAATATGTCCAAAGTATGTGAGACGAAGTCTCATCATCCTTGCTTCTGAGGAGCATTCTGGCTGTATTTCTTCCAAGACAGATTTCTTCGTTCTTCTGACAGTCCATAGTATACTCAATATTCTTCGACAATGCTGTATTTCAAAGGCAAGAATTCTTCTGTCTTCCTTATTTGTTGTCCAGCTTTCGCTTGCATATGAAGTGATTGAAAACCCCACGGCTTGGGTCAGGTGTACCTTAGTCCTTAAACAGGCATCTTTGCTCTTGCCCAATGCAATGCATTGTTTGATTTCCTGACTTCTGCTTCCTTGGGCATTGATTGTAAATCCAAGCAAAAAGAAATCCTTGTCAAAGGAAGCCCAAACGTCTTCTCTGGCTTAGAAAGCTCTTCTTTTATTACCTGCCTCTGAAATGGCATCTCCTGTACACCATGCTCAGCCCCCTCTGGGCTTCCTTCTGTTTCTCGAGTACACTCAGTTCATTCCTAGGTTGTTGGCAGCACCTCCAGTTTTCCCTGTGGCCAAGAAGACTCTTTCCCTGATCGTTGCATGATAGCTCCTTCTGTTCATTCAGATCCCAACCTGAAAGTCATTACATCTGAGAAGTCTTCTATGAACACCTAATCTAAAATATGCATCCAGTTACTGTCTTTCACAGCAACCTAGTTCAGTTCTCTGCAGGGCAATTATGACTATCTGATATTTTTATTTTTAAAAAAAAAAAAATTTTTTTTTTTTTTTTTTTTAGACCTTCCTTTATTCTTTGTCTCCCCATAAGAACGTAAGCTCCACAAGAACAGGGAACTTGTCTGTCTGGTTCACTGCTAGATCCAGTGCTTAAAACAGTGCCTGGCACACATGGTTGTTAGGAGTTGATTTTCAACTCAGCAACCCAGTGTGACAGAGTAGAACTGCCCCATAGGGTTTCCTAGGCTGTAATCTTTAGGGGAGCAGATCACCAGGTCTTTTCTCCTGCAGAGCTGCTGGGTGGGTTCAAACCACCAACCTTTTAGTTAGCAGCCGAGCACTTAACTATTGTGCCACCAGGGGACCTTGCCTGGCGCATTAAAAAAACTAATCCCATTGCCGTTGATTCTATTCCAACCCCTGGAAACCCTTCAGGACAGAATAGAACTGTCTCACAGGGTTTTCAGGGCTGTAGCCTGGCACGAAGGAGGTACTTATATTGCCAGAATGAATGTATGACTTCACAGTGACAGTGATGGCACAAATGTAACTTCCTTCAATAGTTCTCAGAAAACTTATATGTAGAACTGGAGAAAGCAGATGGTTAGAAAAGTTCAAGTTATGGGTCTACCTGGTGGATGCAGACTTAGCTCAAGAACTGCGGACACTGGCGACATTGGCAAGAGAATGCCTGAAGTGACGCACTGTGCAATCAGGCTGGCTAGGGAAGAAAGGAAGGAAACTATGGGGGGAGAGTGTATGTTTGGTGACGGGGAGCTGAAGGTCTTGATATAGTAGAACAACGTTTAAAATGAAACTAAAAGTAGTGAGAATTCTGCCTTTCCAGAATATTATGTTGACAACTTGGAAAGTGAGGTGAAAATGGCTGAAGCAATATTTGAACTTTATAATTCCCCTGCCAAGGGCTCAAGAGCATGAGTTAGTCTTCCTGTATAAACTTATTTGATATGGCTCTGTGCTTGGCACTACTCAATGAATATTTGTTGAACGAATGATTGAATAAATTAGTTGAAGGATGAATAAAATACTAAAGAGGTAGGAATAATGAAATAAATGAGAGGATCCGAAATTTGTGTTCTACTGTGTTGTTTCTGAAACTTAAAGAAACGCTAACTTGATGTCAATTTTTAATCTATTTTCAGCAGGCCTCTGATGATGTGATCGTTAGTTTTATGTATCAACTTATCTAGGCTGTGGTTCCCAGTGGTTTATCCAAGTACTAATTGCTATTCCATAATGGAATGTAGTATAATGTAATGCAATATAATGTGACGACCATCAAAATGCAATCTAATGTAATGTAACCAATTAATCCAATGAAAAGAGAGTTTCCTGAGGATGTTTTCTGCTTCCAGACTATAAATAGCTATTTTGGCAGAACTCATTCTCCATTTTTTACTCTTTCCATCTCCTGACCTACAAATCTTGGGATGCAAGCCTATAGAAGTCTCTAGCCTGTTACCTGACCCACAGATTTTGGACTTGCCAGCCTCCACAACTGTGTGAGCCAATTCCTTGAAGTAAATCCACCCTCCCTCTATCCATATATACAGATAGATCCATACATAGATAGACATATATATATATATCATATATAGATAGACATATATATATATCATATATAGATAGACATATATATATATATACCTCACTGGTTCTGTTTATCTAGAGAACCCTGACTAAGACAGATAATATGAATACTTCATCTCAATCTGAGAAATAAGCCCAACTGTTTCTTAAAGTCTCACAATTAAGACTCTATCCATTTGTATATTCTTCAACTTCCTATTGTACCAAATTGAATAACACTTTGTATAAGCACAGTAAGTTTGCTACAAAAGAAAAACCATTATCACTCAATTCTTCTTTGCTGGCTCCATGAACTAATGCTATTTCCTAAGTCCAAGATACACAAAAACCTTTACTATGTACAAATATCACATTTATGATTAAATAGGTCATTTCCAAAAATTTATTTTAGCTCAGACCAGGGGTGAATATTACCAGGATTTATTTTCTCTCACAAGCATGCAGTATTATTTCTGGACAGTCAACGCTACCATTTTGAAATTGCCATATAAAAATAGACTTAAATGACTGCAATGTGAAATATTGCCAGTAGAAGACAGGTTGCATGTTGTGGCTTAAATCTCCAGAAGAATCCACCAGAGCCTTGATGATGTCTTCTCCCAGTACTCAAACAGGAAGCCAACATGTGGCAGCCTTGTCGGCAGCCTAGAGTAAGGCGCCACACCCGGGGCTTCATTGCCTGAGAAAGAGGGAGGAGTGTGGAGCTCTGTGAACCCACAGAATGATCAGGAGTAAGGGAAGGCTTAATGAAGGAAGCAAACAAGCAAGTGAGCCAAGGAATTTCCAGCACACGATGGAGCCAGATCGTGACAGAACTCTGGGAAAAAGCAAAGAGACTCCATTCATCTCTAATTTACAGTAGGCCTATCTTAGTCATCTAGTGCTGCTATAACAGAAATACCACAAGTGGGTGGCTTTAACAAAGAGAAATTTGTTTTCTCACAGTCAAGTAGGCTAGAAGTCCAAATTCAGGGCATCAGCAACAGAGAAATGCCTTCTCTTCTCTGTCGGGTCAGATGGAAGGTTCTTGTCATCAGTCTTCCCCTGGACTAGGAGCTTCTCCACACAGGAACCCTATGTCCAAAGAATGCACTATGCTCCTGGCACTGCTTTCTTGGTGGTATGAGGTCCCCCACTCTCTGCTTGCTTCCCTTCCCTTTTATCTCTTGTAAGATAAAAGGTGGTGCAGGCCACACCTCAAGGAGGACAATATTCCCATTCTACAGGTAAGGAAAACAAAACTTGGGAAATTTAAATAACTTGCCCAAGGTCACAAAGGTGTCACTGAACCCTAGAAGGTGGATCCTTGTCCTGAGTGCTCAGACTTGCCAATTATCTGGACGCCGGCCTTTGAGAAAGACAAAGGAAATTTATTGCAATGCACAGAGTTGGGAGGAAGTTCTTCAGACCCCGCTCATGAACTATGGGGAATCAGGGCTTATATATGGTTTGAGCAACACGACAGTGGCTGTAAGTGCGTACTGGGGAGGGAGAATTCTAGAAGTTGACCAGGAAACAGGAGGTGAGCTGGCTCTTGTCGGACCTCTCACTTTGGAATAGAGTCTGGGTGATGATTTCCCTTCTGATTCGTTCCTCCTTTTGCTGCGTCCTCTGTTAAGGTCAATTAGAGGTCACAGGTGGCCCTTCTGCACCTGCAAGTGGGCCAGATCTGGCCTGGGCTAGTTTAAGGGCTAAGAAAAATTTACTGGCATTCATAGGTTCAGGTCATAAAGGTAACACATTAGTTTCTTAGGACTCCAGTAACAAAGTACCGCAAACTGAGTGGCTTCAAAGAAGACAAGCCTCCTAGTTCTGGAGGCGAGCAGTCTGAAATCAAGTGTCAGCAAGGCCATGCTCCCTCTGCAGGCTCTGGGGAAGAATCCTTTCTTGCCTCTTCCAGCTTCTGGTGGCTGCCAGCTATCCTTGACAAACTCTGATCTCTGCCTCCATGGTCACACGGCCTTCTTCTCCTTCTGCGTCTGTGGATCTTCATAGGACCTTCTTATGAGGACACTAGTCATTGGATTTAGGGCCCACCCTAATCCAATGTAACTGCATCTTAACTAATCACATCTGCAAAGACCCTATTTCCAAGTAAGGTCCCATTCTGAAGTTCTGGGTGGACATGAATCTTGCGGGGACACTATTCAACCCAGGTAAGAAATGGCTAAATTAGGATCTGAATTCACATTTGACGCTAAAGCCCAAGTTGTCTTAAAACAGTTAAATTAGATGGAATAAAGCAATCAAAGATTGGAGGAAGACTCATTAACAACCTGCGTTACGCAGAGGACACAACCTCACTTGCTGGAATTAAAGAGGACTTGAAGCACTTACTCATGAAGATCAAAGACCACAGCCTTCAGTATGGATTACACCTCAACATAAAGAAAACAAAAATCCTCACAACTGGACCAATGAGCAACATTATGATAAATGGAGAAAAGATTGAAGTTGTCAAGGATTTCATTTTACTTGGATCCACAATCAACAGCCATGGAAGCAGCAGTCAAGAAATCAAAAGACATGGGACCTCAAAGAAATCAAAGGACCTCTTCAAAGTGTTGAAGAGCAAAGATGTCACCCTGAAGACTAAGGTGCTCCTGACCCAAGCCATGGTATTTTCAATTGCACCATATGCATGTGAAAAAAAAAAAATGAAAGCTGGACAATAAATAAGGAAGACCGAAGAAGAGTTGACGCCTTTGAATTGTGGTGTTGGCGCAGAATATTGAATATACCATGGGCTGCCAAAAGAATGAACAAATCTGTTTTAGAAGAAGTACAACCAGAATGCTCCTTAGAAGCAAGGATGGAGAGACTGCGTCTTACATACTTTGGATATGTTGTCAGGAGGGATCAGTTCCTGGAGAAGGACATCATGCTTGACAGAGTACAGGGTCAGAGGAAAAGAGGGAGACCCTCAATGAGGTGGACTGACACAGTGGCAGCAACAATGAGCTCAAGCATAACAACGATTGTAAGGATGGCACAGGACTGGGCAGTGTTTTTATTGTTGTGCATAGGGTCGCTATGGGTCGGAACCGACTCGACGGCACCTAACAACAACAACAAAGCAATCAGAATAGCAAATTTGTTGGGAGTGGGGATTAGATTAGGGAAAGAATACGCCAAATTTCAGAGCAAACTTGGAATCATCCAAGCCACTGCTGAAACCATCCATTGGTACAGAGAATCCACTGTTGTCAGGGAGGCAGGGTAAGTGACAGGCATCTTGGGTTTCAGGCCAGGCTCTTCCTCCTACCACTCCTGACTACAGCCAAGAGCCTTAATCTTCTGAATACAGCCAGGAGCATTAACCTGCAAAATGAGATGGTCTGTTAGGGCCCTTTCAGCTCCCAATAACTCCTTTAGGTTTCCCAGCTATCACTTATTTCTCTGTGGACTGAAGCATGTCACAGGCAGGTACAGATAAACCAGTAAGCACAGTTTGTACCTGCTTGCATTGAGCCAGGTATGCATGGGTTTAGTTGTACTTACTTGCTAATCTGTGATGAGCAATTTCACGTGGGTTTCACCACATCTTTGATATGGTGGGGGCAGGTAAAATTGTGTGCAGTGTGGTGGGAAGGTGTAATTGGGCCCTTGCATATTTTGCCAAGAGTCTTCACAACAGGTACCAGTGGTACACAACTGACGTCATGAGATGTTGCTCAGGATGAATTGCACAGCCACACATGAGAGGGCGGCTTCTCCACAGCCACGTTTGAAAATGTTTCCGTGTACATCACGTACTTGTCTGGGGTCTGAGTCCAACGGAAGCTACCAGGACATGGCCAGCTTTTGGGCCTCCATCCTATAGAAAGCAAAAACCTAGGGTAACACTTTGCAACCTTGACTACACATTAAAACCCTTGGAATTTTTTTTTTTTTTTAATAAATACTAATGCCTGTGCCTACCTTCAGATATTATAATTTAAGTGAAATGGGGAGGGGCCCAGGCAACAGCATTTTTTTTAAAAGCTCCAAGTAATATTCCAACGTACAACCAGGTTTTGAGAACAACTGATCTTGGGAAATGCATAGTTAGTGAGCAATTAACTAGTGACAGGCTTCACTACATGCAGTTTAATGGTAGCACTCACACAGGTTTCTTCCTCCCCACCACCACCCCCCCACCAAAGGCACTTAGTAAAGAGATTAAAAAGCAAGTGAAGAAAAGATGGGAATGTAAAAACAAGACCAAGTGATATAATAACGGAGAAAACAGGATGGAATTTAGTCTGACCAAAGAGGGTATGAAGGGACAAACAAAGGATCATCAGAGCTTGGAGTACTTTATAGAAAAAAGAAACAATTCTGTGGGTTGGCTGATTAGATAAGAGGCCCTGAAGCCAAGAGTTCAAGAGTTTATGACACACAGGCTTCTGATCCTTTAGAAGTCCTTCAGCAGTGTTCATTCATACTGAGATCCTGGACCAAAACTTGACACCCCAGTTCTACTGCTGCTTTGGAGTCAGTAACCGGCAACTGTGTGTTCTCCTGGGGGTTGGAACACCTATTCCTGAAGCTGAGGACCAGCATCTAGCATGGAACAGGAACGGTAAATTCGCTTGGCAGGGTGGTGGTTGCCGTCATGGACCAAGGCCTGTTGGTTAAGTCCCACTACAGTACAGACACATCTACTCAGAGTAGCTGGTGGTGGTTGCAGATGGCTCTCTCAGCAGCACTGTGGTGGTCAACAAGAACGAGCACTCAATGCAGGCAAAAGAAGGAACCAAGAAGAAAGTGGCTGATCAATTTTCTAAGAAAAATTGGTATGACCTGAAAGCACCAGCTATGTTCAATATAAAAAATATTGGGAAAACACTAGTCACAAGGACTCAAGCAACCAAAATTGTATCAAAATTCTCTCGCTAGGCCATGAGTCTTGCTGCAGAAAATTGACGTGGCATTTAGAATATTCAAGCTTAATTGCTGAGAATGTCCATGGAAAAAACTGCTTGACTAACTTCTTTGAATGGATCTTATCTATGACAAAATGTGCTCCATAATCAAAAGTTGGCTGACCATCATCGAAGCTTTTGTTGGCTTCAAGACTATCGATGATTATTTGTTTCATCTGTTCTGTGTAGGTGTATGGAAACCCTGGTGGCATAGTGGTTAAGTGCTACAGCTGCTAACCAAAAGGTCAGTAGTTTGAATCTGCCAGGTGCTCCTTGGAAACTCTACAGGGCAGTTCTACTCTGTCCTATAGGGTCGCTATGAGTTGGAATCGACTCGATGGCAGTAGGTTTGGTTTGTTTTTTGGTGTAGGTGTATATTTCCTATTGTTGCTGTAACAAATTACCACAAGCTTAGTGGTTTAAAACAACACAAATATATACTCTTACAGTTCTGGAGGCCAGAAGGCTGAGATGGGTCTTAACTGGCTAAAATCTAGGTGTCAGCAGGGCTGCAGTCCTTCTGGAGACTCTAGGGGAAAATCCGTTTCTTTGCTTTTTCCAGCTTCTAGAGGTTTCCTACATTCTTTGGCTCATGGCCCCTTCCTGCCATCACTTAGATCTCTGCTTCCATTGTTACATCTCCTTCTCTAAATCTGACTTGCCTGCTTCCCCCTACCCCATTTTTGTTTGTTTTGTTTTAATTTTGATTGTGCTTTAAGTGAAAGTTTACAAATCAAGTCAGTCTCTCATACAAAAATTTATACACACCTTGCTATATACTCCTAATTGCTCTCCCCCTAGTGAGACAGCACACTCCTTCCCTCCACTCTCTTTTCATGTCCATTCCACCAGCTTCTGACCCCCTCTGCCCTCTCATCTCTCTTCCAGATAGGAGTTGCAACATAGTCTCCTGTGTCTACTTGATCCAAGCAGCTCATTCTTCACCAGTTATCATTTTCTATCCCATTGTCCAGTCCAATCCCTATCTGAAGAGTTGGCTTTGGGAATGGTTCCTGTCCTGGGCTAACAGAAGGTCTGGGGACCATGACCACTGGGGTCCTTCTAATCTCAGTCAGACCATTAAGTCTGGTCTTTTTTATGAGAATTTGGGGTCTGCATCCCACTGCTCTCCTGCTCCCTCAGGGGTTCTGTTGTATTCCCTGTCAGGGCAGTCATCGGTTGTAGTCAGGCACCATCTAGTTCTGGTCTCAGGCTGATTTAGTGTCTGGTTTATGTGGCCCTTTCTGTCTCTTGAGTTCCTAATTACCTTGTGTCTTTGGTGTTCCCCATTTTTTTAACTGTGCTTTTGGTGAAGGTTTACAGAGCAAATTCGTTTCCCATTCAATAGTTTATACACAGATCCCTCTGTGACATTGGTTGCAATCCCCACAATGTGTCAGTACTCTCCCCATTACCACCCTGAATCCCCATTTCCATTTGTCTGGTTTTCCTGCCCCTTATTGCCTTCTCACCTTTGCTTTGGGGCAGCTGTGCCCTTTTGGGCTCATACAGATGATTGTTCTAATGGGCACTTTCCTTACAGGTGTTATTATTTTATAGGCTTCTTTATAATTTGCCTGCCTCCCTCTTAATAAGCACCCTTGTGATTACATTGGGTCAACCGGGATAATCCAGGATAATTTCCCCATCTCAAAACCCTTAATTACATTTACAAAATCCACTTTGTTGTGTAAAGTAACATATTCACAGGTCTGGTAATTACGACATGGACATCTTTGTGGGGGGAGGCATAATTCTACCTATAACAGTGGGTTTCACAGAAAAAAAAAAAAGGCACCGTCATTCAGAAGACTTCTCATGATCAGCATCTGCAGGTCTCCCAAAGCTGGAAGAAGATGGTAGAAACCATAACCAGAGAGAAGCAGGTAAGCGATTTGAAAGAAGTAGTCAATAGGTGATTCTAGGCAACATTGGGAAAAGCATTGAAGAAGCTCACCAGTCTATTTGAGACAGGCAGACTGAGCTCAGCCCTTCTAGGAGACACCTGCTCTGGTTTATCCTCCTCCACTGTGCAAAACAGGCCGCATATTCTTCCGAAATTGTCCTTGACAAGACAACCACAGAACAGGCCTCAACTGGTTTTAGCAGGTTTTCAACACCATCTTAGCACTTTGACCTATTAGCTCATAAAGTACAAAACACATATAAAAACCCTATACTGTGCAAAACAGGCCGCACATTCTTCCGAAATTGTCCTTGACAAGACAGCCACAGAACAGGCCTCAACTGGCTTTAGCGGGCTTTCAACACCATCTTAGCACTTTGAGCTATTAGCTCATAAAGTACAAAACACATATAAGCACCCTATACTGTGCAAAACAGGCCGCACATTCTTCCGAAATTGTCCTTGACAAGACAACCACAGAACAGGCCTCAACTGGCTTTAGCGGGCTTTCAACACCATCTTAGCACTTTAACCTATTAGCTCATAAAGTACAAAACACATATAAGCACCCTGCCTCTGGGTGGAGACTTAACATACTAATGAAGGAAAGTCAGCCTTTTCCTCCATTCCAGGGCATCAAATCCTTGTCTAAAGAAAATGCATAGTCATCCCCAAGCTCTGGATGCGTGCACAAAGGTCAGTCCTAAATATTCATGATAAATTTACATTTCCTTCTCTGTTCTCTGTAAAAGCCCACCTCCCCAAGTTGCCTGCGAGCAGTCTTGGAGGCAGCGGCCCCGACCGTTCGACCGTTCATTCCGTTGCATGATAAAATAAAGGTGCCTTTCTGATCTCCCACCTTGGCCTCTTGTTTATTGGCTGTGAAGAGTCGTGCCAAGCAAAACCTGGGGTTCCTACTCGGCAACATTTCTATCCTCTCCATGATGTGTTTGTTAGAAAAGTCAAAATGCTGAAGAAGCACAAGTTTGAACTAAGAAAACTAATGGAGCTTCTTGGTGAAAATCGTAGCTCTGGAAAACAGGAGCTAAAGTTGAAAGAGCTGATAGATATGACTCCCTCTCCACCTGGCCAGTCCAAGAGTTTATTTAAAGATCAGAATTTTAAGTGGTAACAAATAGTCTTATTGGGAAAAAAAAAATAGTTAAAATAAAAAGGATATCTGTCATCTGTTTAATCTTAAAATAGTCAAGACTCACTAATCTTGAAAGAAGGACTCTCTGAACCTTAATAATTTTGCTTCCTTGCTCATTAACACTTAGGCTGTTTTTGCAGTGAATCCAGGCAGCAGTGGGACATAAGGAGTCATCTTAGTTTGGGGAACTCAGAAGTAGACCCTAGGACAAGGATTCAAGTGTGAATAGATTACTTGGTAAGTAAAGAACAACTGGAGTCCCTGGTTGGCACAAAAGGTTAACATGCTTGGTTGCAAACCAAAAGGTTGGCTGCTTGAGTCTCCCCAGAGGTGCCTCGGAAGAAAGGCCTGGCAATGTACTTCAAAAAAAAAACAGCCATTGAAAACCTCCTGGAGCACAGTTTTACTCTGACACACATGGGGTTACCATGAGTCAGAACTGACACAAGGGCAACTGGTATTGGTTAAAGAGCCACTGGTAACTGTAGTGGGGGAAGTGATAGAGACAAAAGGGAGGCAATCAATAGAGTAAGTTATCAAGGCGGATATTACGGTGATGACTAAAGCTAATCCTACTGGTGAAACTCTGGGAATCAGTATAAAACACACACTTCAGATTTATTCCACTGGAGATGTGAGGTTACTGGGGTATTTATTACATATCTACTCCCCATCATCATTGGTTGAGGATTGCTTCCAGAGGGGCATTATTCCTTGATATTTCCAGTCTGCTGACAAGAGGCAAAGGACTCCAGGGGCAAGAGAAAGCCCTCAGGCCACAGAATGCAGACATGGAAGTTCAAAGTCATGCTCTTGTGAAGTGATAAAGATAAAGGATTTGGGGCAGGGGCACCATCAGCATCTGTTAGAAAAGAATACATAACTAGCTGGTCTATTTTGGGTTTCACATGGGGCTACTGTTTTCATGCATAATGGTTATTCTACCACAGTTGAAATGGCCAGGAAGAGCAGGTTCAAGAAGGGTACAACTTCAATGCTTCTGCAGCTGTATTTTAGAACAGGACAAGGTGATTAATAGATAGCAAGTTTCATGGCTGTTGTGTTTCAAAACATTAAACTGAAGACTACATGTTATTTTGTAAAGTGGCATTTACACGATGTAGAGTGAAATGAATTTTTAAAGTACAATTGACTAGTAATACAAGGAAGAGAGGCTAATAAGCATAAATTTTCACTTTGTGGACTTCCTTGTCTTCACATTCCCTCTGTTTGTTGTAGTAATAGAACGTATTGTCCCTTCTCTGTAGTTTCTTCACATATCCTGTCTCTGGCCAACGATCTACCTGTGCATCAAAAACCAGAAGACAAATATTGTAATGTCAGTCTTATTTTTATATAATATTTTACTAACAGTAAAAAACACAACTCACAACAAAAAAAAATTAAAGTGTAAAATTAAATTGTAGTAACATTTGAATTTTTAGAGAACGTATTACACACATACATAAAATACATTCTAAACTTGCAAACTTATACTGTAAAAGGACTAATTCAATGCTTTGCTCTAGATCCCTATTTCTAGATTTAAATTTCTGCTCAGTGGCCAAGATAGAGAAAACATTAAAAATAACCTAATGCTTTCAAATGTTTTAACCGCCTAACTTCTAAAACTAAGACCCCATTCTAAAACTAAGACCCACCTACTGCTGGCTGTTGATGCTTGGGCAGTGACTAAAAACCGAAGACATCACTATAGGTACAGATGTTTTTCCTCACGTCTAAATTTCAAGTTCACCTTGAAACCCAGTTTTAATAGAAATTTGAGATCATGAATATAGCCCTCAACAATCTTTTCTCATCTTCTCCCCACTGTTCTTTCTTGTATATCATATTGGTTTCCTTCCTTCCTTGTCTGGAGTGATCTAATTCGGACATTTTCCTCTCCTTCCCCTCAAAATTCAAGTTCCGCCTTCTTGACTAGGTCAATGCCTTTCTGCTGTTGAACATGTGTCTTCTGGATTTTGTGAGATCCATTCTATCACTGTCAAAAGCCTATCATTCAGGTAGCAGGCATGGTCTAGAAAATCAAATCCTATTCTTCAACACCATCTGTCTATACAGCTGTTACTTTTATATTCCCCACTTATAAATCACATCTTTCAGTTGGGAGAAAAGATGAATATACTATCTGTGTCCCTGTGTCTTTTATTACTTAATAACTCATTTTAATTTTCTTCTGTCGACTTGTTTATTTATGAATCAGCAAAAATAGGTAGCAGCATGCTTGATAAACTTTGGCAGACTCTCTGACAAATAAATTTTAAGAAAAAAGAAAAAACAACTGTTTCTGTCACTTAAATCAAGCCTACTTTTTGTTGCTTCCACTACCCCTGGTAGGGAAGGGAGGTGTCCTCAAGTCTCCATCATAGCTCTCTTCCTCCAAGTGACAGTAGCAGGTTCTTTTTCATTTACTAGGGTCCCGAAAACCATCTCCTTCAGTGAAGCAAGTACAACTGCTGCTTCTTCGGAACATTCAGCACCACGTTACAAGAAATGAGCCTCAACACAGCTAGGCTGGTCATCCACTTCTAGGCATTTTCCTTTTTTTTTTTTTTAAATTGTACTTTAGATGCAGGTTTACAGAACTAGTTTTCATTAAACAGTTAGTACACATTGGTTAACAACCCCAAAACATCTCAACACTCTCCCTTCTTGACCTTGGGTTCCCTATTACCAGCTTTCCTGTCCCCTCCTGCCTTCTAGTCCTTGCCCCTGGGCTGGTGTGCCCCTTTAGTCTCAATTTGTTTTATGGGCCTGTCTAATCTTTGGCTGAAGGGTAAACCTCAGGAGTGACTTCATAGGCATTTTCTTTTTATACCCCTTTGCCATCTCTGAATCTTTTTCTTGTTGGCTTTTTACTTGATCACTCCCATTCAATCTAGGATGCCTACATTCTTTAGAGAATCATGGAGTGGAATGTTATGTTCAAGTCCAATGATCTTCTCCTCAGACACTAATAGCATTCTTAACAGGCGTGTGCTTCAGTAAGGGAATAAAGCGTTGCTCAATCCCTTCAGACCACCGTGCAGCTGGTAAAGGCATCCCAATCAAGGCAAACCTTCACTTACCATGTTTTTCATACCCAGCCTTTAAGGCCCACTGTAAATGTCAAAAGTATTGGGTCATGAAGCTTTCCTGATGGTTGTCCCAAAAGAAAGTGATTTTTCTTCATTTAAGTATTCTTCTTTTAAGGTATATATACTTTGAGTTGCAGAAGGTTTTGTTCTCTTGTTATTTGACTTTTTAATACTAATATAAGCTGCCATTTCTTAAATACTTAATGTTCATCCATTTAACAAATTATTATTTTTTTTTACTACAATGCTAGGCATTTCAAACGCATGATTTCATTTAATTCCTGTGACAATCTTCTAAAACGGGCACTGCCATCATCATTTTGTGGTTGAGAAAATGGAGGTTCAGTGAAGTTAAGAACCTTGTTCAATATTACTCAGCGAACAAGAGATAGAGCCAGGATGCAGACCCTGGAGAGTCTGATTCCAAAGCCCGCATTCTTCCTATTGGTCCACTAAATTTCTTGAGGTCAGGAACTCTCATATTTTCATCTCCTAAAGCACTGAGCACAGAAATTTGCACACAGTAAATACTCAATACGTATACGCTGAATTGAAAAGCAAAACCTCTCCATATTTACCAAGGGATATAATGAATAGGACTGTTCTACCCTTCATAACACACACAGGCATATCTCATTCACCTCTTGGGATTTTCCCTTTAAAGAACGTGCTTTGCATTCTCTTAAATCTGATTTTACCTGAATAACAACATTACTGGATATGGGGGTGAGAAAAACACCAAGAACGTTTTGTTCCACATGGCCTATATGATCCTGTGTCTTGTACATCTTTTAGAGGCATCCCAATCTCAAGGTAGGAAGCCTATTTTTGAACACACCATTAAAATAATACTTGGGTTTTACCTACTTAAAAGCCATAGGCCTTACAGTAATTAAAACTACTTTAGGTAATGGGGACAGAGTAAACTGTTAGTATATATGAGAACAAGGATACATGAAAATCACAGTAGTCAAATCTCCATTTTGATCAATGTTATGGATTGAATTGTGTCCCCAGAAAATGTGTGTCAATTTGGCTAGGCCATAATTCCCAGGGTTCTGTGACTGTCTACCATTTTGTCATCTGATGTGATTATTCTCTGTGTTGAAAATCATACCTCTATGATTTTAGTGAGGCAGGATTAGAGGCAGTTATGTTAATGAGGCAGGACTCAATCTACAAGATTAGGTTGTATTTTAAGCCAATCTCTTTTGAGATATAAAAGACAGAAGTGAATGGAGAGACATGGGGACCTCCTACTACCAAGGAAGCAGAGCTGGGAGCAAAGCGTGTCCTTTGGACCACTCCTAGACAAGGGAAAGACTGAGACAAGGACCTTCCCCTGGAGCCAACAGAGAAAGAAAGTCTTCCCCTGGAGCTGACACCCTGAATTCTAATTCCAGCCTCCCAAATTGTGAGAGAAGAAAATTCTCTTTGTTAAGGCCATCCACATGTGGTATTTCTGTTATAGCAGTGCTAGATAACTACGACAATCAATAGTTTTAACTTCATTCCCACCAATTCTAACATACCTATCAAATCAATGCCTATTAAATTAAAGTCTATTAAAGTTTAGCTCTGTATTGCTTCTATTCCTTTTCTTATCTACTTTTGTAGGAAGTAGAGACCAAAGGCAGAAAGGAATGAAAGAAGAAAGAATATAAAAATCTGAAAAATCCATAAATGAATTAGTCTCCAAAAAACTGTTCATAATAAAACATAAAATTGTTAAAAATTTTTAAAAAGCTGTGAGTTAATTATAAATTCTTGGTTGCAACACCAAATCTAAAAATTAAAACACATTCATGAATAGTGGCATTTTCTATAATATTCTTAAAAATTCAATCTTAGTGTCCAGTAGAATACATAAATTAAAAAAAAATCACACTATAAACCAGTGCCATGTCTAGATTTAGAGCTAGTCTTTGTAAACCAAAACCATGTCTCTAACCTCTCAGGAAAGCCTGGGATGCATATCCCAAATCAGGGCTTGTTCTCCAATAATTTCCATGAAAAACACAGAATTTATCCTCTTTCTAATTCATGGTTAAAATAGAAAAGAACATTCACAGGATAGAAATAACAGTTACCCAAGAAACAAAGAAAACAGAGATTAAACATCACATAATAGAACCACCCAAGTGAGGGAAAAAGCACAGATGCATAATTAATAAAAGCTAGAAAATTTTTCATGATTTGAAATTGAGGGACCACCCCTACCCCCAAACTACCTGGCAAGTCACTCTTCTGGGCATCAGTCAACTCATCAATAAAACGAGACAGTTAGACTAAGACCCCCCTTCCAGTTAGTCTCTGGTTCTTTGTGTTTTAATATTTTTCATCATCTTACAAACTCATTTTGAATTCAAGTTTGTAGAGACATAAACCTTACCATAGAAACTTGTTTCACTTGTTTATATTCAATTTCATCCCGATATCCTGCTTGTTGAAATCGGTACAGATTTTCTATCTCTTCTGACCACTTTTTGGCACGACTTATTGATTTTGGTTTCACATCAGAACTAGCCATGGCTACAGAGTTCTTATTACCAGCTATTTCTGAAAGATGTTAAAACAATGTTAATATACGTGGTTTTGAAAGTCCCCTTAAGAATGAACAAAATCATAGAGTTCAAAATCCCACCAAATATATTAATTTTTAACATTAAATTCTAAGATTGAGAAGGATTCATGTTCTATTTGGGAGGGGGAACCCCTGAAAGATACCACAGAGAACTCTTTATTTCTCAGATAAAATAGCATTCAGATTTATGGAGTGATATTCTAAATGCTGTGTACCAATTCTGGTGTTCTAGGTAACAGTGTGCACATTACTGAAAAACTCTTATTTTTAACTGCTCAATAAATTATTGAAATATCCCACCACCATTCCATTTGATTATATTCAAAACTGCATCTCCTTTTTCTTAGGAAATGTAAGATCAGTCTTCTCACTCTCTTCCCTTTCCTGTTGCTGGGACACAATGATTTCTTCTTTTTCCATTTCTTAATTGCTTGGAGACATACAAATCACTGCAATCCATTTACTCAGGTCACTGTAGCACCCGATCCTAGGACAGACCAGTAAGAGAAGACAGACTAACACAATTCCATGAAAGCTATATGGCTGTTACGATGCTGACATCATTGATTTGAAAACACTGTGTTGTTGTTGTTAGGTGCCCTGGAGTCGGTTCCAGCTCACAGCGACTCTATAGGACAGAGTAGAACTGTTCCATAGGGTTTCCAAGGAGCAGCTGTGGATTTGAACTGCCGACCTTTTGGTTAGCAGCTGAGCTCTTAACCACTACGCCACCAGGGTCCAGAAAACACTGCTGGGGTCACTAATGGTCTTTAAAATTTAAATACTCAACGCCAGTTCATGTAATTGTCTATTCACCAAACTTCTATAGCCAGTTTTTCTAAGAATAACCTTGCATATGTTTTCTCAGCTACTTCTTATTTTATTACCAAAAATATCTCAGTCGTTTCACTAAAATAAAGTATCCAGAATTTTCATCACAATTCTCTGAATTCATTTTTCCATTAAAATATATTTGTATTGGCTGAAATAAAGTCAAACCTCATAGAGAAAAGAAAGCAAAATAACCATCACATCAATTAGAAATATCCATCCCTAACATCAGGCGAACACCCCACATACGAGTTAGAAGGATAGACTTAAAAGGTGTTTTACAATAAATGCCTTAAAAGTATAATAAATTTAGCTCTACCTGGATTTGACAGGGGAAAAACCAAAGAAAATGGAAGTGAAACTGATAGAATTGAACTTCAGACAAATGTTTCTCCAGTATGATAGGTGTAGCCTAAAAGTTCCCTCACTGATAATAAGAAAAAGATAATGAAGAACTTTAGGAGGCTGAGAGTGTTTCAAACACGAAAGGAACTGACAGACCTTTTTCTATGAAAAATAAGGAAGCTGGACTTATGCTCCCTTCCCACCTCCTCTAGAATTTTGTCACATTGTTTAACATTCTAAAGACTATGACATGTACATTCTATCCTGAAACCATAATTTCCACAGTTGTTTGGATTTAGTCCCAGATGTAAATGAAGTCGTTTGAGTCACACGGTTCTTATCCTGATGAAAGTGTAACTACTTAAGTGAATACATCATTAAAAAAAAAATATTGTTGTTTTCATTTTTCCAATGTGGATACCAACATTTATATTGTCCAGAACTAATATAATTAAGGACATTGTTAATATTTAACTTTCAAAAAACTTTTGATTCTTATTTATTAAATATTGCAAGTTTAAGGCAATTAATTGGTATTATATGACTTTATGTAAAATTTGGAATGCCTGACAAAATAATAAATAAGCTATGTTTCAGCAAAACACTTGTCTTTTATTTTCATTCATTTTAATGGGAGGTTAGCTGCTTCACTGCTACAGTATACTAGCTATGATCAAATAAATGATTCGGACATATGAGCTTGTGGTTGTTACTGTATGCCACACAGTCGATTCTGACTCATAGTGACCCTATAGGACAAAGTAAAACTGCCACCACAGGTTTTCCTAAACCTTTAATGGAGCAGATCACCAGGTCTTTTCTCTCTCAGAGTTGCTGGTGGGTTTGAACTGCCAACCTTTTGGTTGTCAGCTGAGCACTTAACCATTGTGCCACCAGGGCTCCTTTGTGGTACATTCTGATAATCCCTTAATATATGTATGTAGAAGAAATTTTTGTGTAGGAAAAAAAATGACTCTAAGTAACATAAAAGAAAAAAGACGTGCTAATTCAGTATTAAAAATACTTTCAAAATCAATCCTTTTTACATGAATTAAGTGGCTTATTAAATTGCTTTTACGGATAAAGTACCTTTTCTAAAAGCAGTGGTACAATCTTAATTTTTGTTTCACCCAAGCCCTTTTTGCTTTAGGCTTGGCTTTCTGAAACATAATTGTGGTAGGATGGACTGTTTTTGTGTGGCCTTTCTCGCCAAGGTCTTACAACTCCCACCCAAGTGATTGGGTGGGACTGTGCAAATAAGGTAATTGTGGCCCACCAAGGGGGATGGTCAGTTTTGCCATCCCTCTGGGCTTGAAATGAGCCATCCCAGAGGTGGGAGAGAAGAGGATCCCACCACCACCAAAGAAGACCAGCCAACAGCAGAACATGTCCTTTGATGTGGGAGCCCTGCGCTGAGAAGCTCCTAGAGCCGGGAGAGAGCGAGCTGTAAAAGAAGCAGTGGCAGAGAAACAGTGGCAGGAGAAACCAGCAGGAGATGATGTGTTGGGCTTCCTGCCTATGGAGTGAGAAAGCTGAGTGTCTTTGGGCAGGAAGCTTGCTGGTGGAGTGGGGTGCCTCCAGGCACTTATCGGCAGAGCTAAAAGAGCTTTGTAACACTTACCTGAGTGGGACAGAGGCCTAGGGCCAGAGAGACGGGCCACTGGGAACAGCTGGGAAGAGGCTGTCCTGATAGAACAACTGTATTGAGTGTTCCTGAACCTGAAATATAACCCGTTACTTCCCTAGTAAACCCCGCAAATGTGATTATTGTCTGTGAGTTCTGTGTGGCCATTGTAATGAATTACCGAACCCAGGAAAGAAGTAGAGAGTGCCATGGGAGGGATGGTTGGTGTCAAAATTGGTAAAGATGGCGGAGAGGGGAGGCATGTCTGATCCCCGCCTCATAGGAATCAGCCTGGTGTTGTTCTTGATTCTCCTTTCCCCTTGTGAAGTTAGAGGACGTCAAATGCTGCTCCCATGCCATTTTCACAATTATAAAATACTTTTATTTACTTGTATTCATTCAAAAAGTATTTTACTGAATGTCATTTATGCAACCTTTTGTCACTTTCATGTCAATTATATCAACTCTACATATTAAAATGCCGCATTTTACTAGAAAATATGCTGCATTTAGTGAAACTACTGGGAAATCGCCATCTTTCTTGGTAGAATAAAAATCTTCTTGATATATCTGACATTTCAAAACTATTTTTTCTTGAGAAAAGTTTTCTCAAAAAGCTAAAAAAAATATGAACACAATTTTCACCATAGTAGGAACCCTAGTGGCTATTATAGGAGTCCTGGTGGCACAGTGGTTAAAGCACTCGACTGCTAACCGAAAGGTCAGCAGGTTCGAAACCACCAGCAGCTCTGCTGGAGAAAGACTGGGTAGTTTGCTTCTGCAGAGATACACAGCCTTGGAAACTCCATGGGGTCGCTATGAGTCAGGGTCAACTAGGCAGCAGTGGATTTGGTTTGGTTTTAACGGCTATTATAACTATACTACCTAGTGGTGGTGCAAATTCCATATATATAGTCTCTCATATCTTTCAATTTATTAAAAACAAAATGAAACTAAAGTTAGGAAAGATCAATTTACAATTTCTTAATTATTTCAGCAGTTCTGGGAAATCAGTGGAAATACTAATTTGGCTAGGAACATTCAACACGTTGAAACTTAGTGCTGTTTTATTTATTGACTGTGTTGGCAAAAATAATTGCCACCACAGTCAATAAATACTTTTTATCTGCAGAAACAGGAAATGGCAGTGCCATTTTCTTCTGAAAGACCTGTGCTTCTAGCTTGTGAAAACTGAATTTTATTAAACAGCATTAGGGTTTGAACATAAAAACCCACCAATCCCAAATCTCTGACAATTTTAATAAAACACAAAAACGTTCTAAAGTAATCAGACATCTCTGAGGCAGCTAGCTACCCCAAACACCCTTCTACATAAAACCGCATTCTCTAGCAAAAGCCCTTTTCACCTCCTCTACCATGTGAAAGTGTTTACTGGTACAAAAACTCCAAAAGCATTAGTATCTCTAATCATTCGCGTCTTTCCCCATTTTATTATTTTCCCCAAAGGCAGCAAGACAGAGCAGCACGTAACCTTGGCCAAGTCAACTAAGAACTCTGGGCCTCAGTCTCCCGACCTGTAAAAGGGTGAAGCATTACCCAGTCTGTATAGTCTTCACATTCCCCTTCCCGACTTTCGGGGGTGTTCAGTTGAAAGTAAAAGCAAACCCCAAACATGCTTCTTGATCCACGGTTCGAATGTGCTAATTTACATTCGTGCGGCATAAATTCACTCTCCGAACCCCACAGCTGACTGCCATGCCTTTCCCGGTCCCACAAACTTTTTTTCTGCCACAAATTGCCAACTCTATCTGGGATAAAATCTGTCTAGACAGGGCGGGGATGAAAAAATTATTCTAAAAAGTGAATCACTGGCTCATAAGATGAATTCCAAAAAGAGGCCTGAGTCACAGGCCCTAAAGTCAAAGGAGGCGGAAGGCCACCCTGAAACTACGGCAAAAGAGATTCTGAAACTCAGAACTGGCCAGATAAAGGCACTCCTTGAAAAGAGGGTAAGGAGCCCCGGCTGCCCAATGGTTAAACTCTCCACTGCTAACCAGAAGGCTGGCGGTTCCAATCCACCAGCCGCTCAGCAGGACAAAGATGTGGTTAGTCTGGTTCCGTAAGGTTTAATCTTGGAAACCCTGTGGGGCAGTTCCCCTCTGTCCTATAGGGTTGCCGTCAGTCAGAATAGACTCCACCGCAAAGGGTTTTCTTTGAAAAAAAGAGAGACGAAACGTGAAAACAAAACACCAAGCAGGGCATAAGTCCGGAACCTAGAAGCGCCGGGCGGAAGAGGCGGGGCTTAAGTTTCCGGGGCGGGGCCCGGGTCAGGTGTAGGGGACGGGTGGGCGGTCTGGCCCTAAAGCGGTACATTTGCCCAAACCTGAGGTCCAGGTCTCGGTGGTTATCGTCGCTTGGCGGACCTGGAAAGACCGGGGGCGTCCCTCCTGGGAGCTCTCAGGTGCAGGCCGCGGTCCTCGTGTTCTCCACTCAAGATCCTTGACTGGGCCAGCGAAAAGTCAACTGTCACGGCCTTTTTGATCCTCGCGTCTCCGAGCAACGCGGTGGCGCCGCCGTGTCCCGCCCCAAGCGAATGGGGCTCTGTGCGCGTGCGCGAGGGCTGACAGGGTCGGGGATAGGTAGTCTGCCGAGTCAGCGTTCATCCCGGATGGGGGCTTGCAAAGGCTTAACACTGACCAGGGGTGGAGAGTGAAATGCATTATTAGCTGCTTGTTGAATCCCAGAAAGCATTCCCTAAGAAAGCGGATGACCATGGGCGTTTCTCGCCCCTGATAGTACATATCTCCTGTGTCCTCGTTTTTCATTCTGTGGGGATTAAATGAACCAATCTAAAGGGTCAAGCATAGTGCCCGGCAATTGCTAAAAGATAAATGATATCTAGGGCTTTTACGATTTTTTAAACATTATCTTCATTATTACCCTTAAAATACCATTTACTGGCAAGTCCCAAATTTATTTCCTCATTCCAGATCCCTCTCTAAACTGTACACTTCGGTACCCAACGTGTGTATTTCAACATTCATTTGGTTGTGCAAATGGAACCCCTGACCCCCACCCCAAAATCAATTAATCAATAAAACCTCCTTCCACAGTCTTCCCCATTTCAGCTGATGGCACCGAGGATCCTCTCTTTCACTTAACCTCTATATCCAAGCCATCAGCAAAACCCGTTGCTTTTCTTGCTCCTACACGAGTCCACACCACTATCATTTCATCCTCCGGTTACTACAGTAGCCTCCAACAGGTCTTCCTCCGCTCAAAATCCTGCAATCATCCCCCATGTCATGGAGCCCTGGTGTCACAGTGGTTAAGAACTTGGCTGCTAACCAAAAGGTCTGAAGTTTGACCTTTTGGTTCGCTCTTTGGAAACCCTACAGGGCAATTCTACTCTGTCCCATAGGGTTGCTATGAGTTGGTATTAAATCGCAGAGTAAAAACCAAAGTCTTTATAAGGCCAGCCAAGCCCTACGAAATTTGCACACAAGCCCCTCCTCCCTTACTCTGGATTGCGCTGCATCAGCCACAGTGGACTTCCTGCTAGTCCTGCACTTGTTCCCACCTTAGGGCTTTTGATGCAGCTGTTCCCTTTGTTTGGAATGGCCTTTTTCCAGGTTATCTGCTAACTTCCTCATCTCCTAGTTATTGTTAAAATCTCAGCCTGCCCCCCTCCCCTACCCCTGGTCACGCTCTCTATCCTGCTTACTATGTTCTAATATTTCCTTTTTGCCACAGGACTTGTTGAATTGTGTCCCCTAAAAAGATATGTTGAAATCCTAACTCCATGACCTTGTTTGGAAATAGGGTTTTTCTTTTGCTATCAGTTAAGTAAAATGAGCTATACTCTTGAGTAGGATGGGTCCTAATACTAATCCCTTCTGAGTGGTATTTTATAAAAGGAACAGAGACAAACAGGGGGAAGACACCATATGATGATGAAGGCAATGCATCCATAATCAAAAAGAACGCCAAAGATTGCAAGTAGCTCCCAGAAACTAGGAGAGAGCCATGGACCAGCTTCTCTCTCAAAGCCCTCAGAAAGAATCAACACAGCTAATGCCTTGAATTTGGATGTCTAGCTTCCAAAACTGTGAGAAAATAAGTTTCTGTTCTTGAAAACCATCCACTTTGAGATGTTTTGTTATGGCAGCTATAGGGAACTAACACAGCACTTATTCACCACACAGGGTCGCCATGAGTCAGAATGGACTTGACCACAACTAATGACAACAATATAGTATTTAAATAGTTTATTTATCAGTTTTATTGTCTCTCTCTTGCTAGAATGTAATTTCCACAAGCAGAGATCTGGTTGTACCATAAAGTCCTAGAACAGTGCCTAGCACGCAGTAGGTGTTAAAGTAATATATTTGAATAAATACATTTCAGCAGCAGCACCACCACCCCACCACTGCTGTGGGAGCAGTGAAGCACAGTGGTTAAGAGTATGGCCTCTAGGAGATGGTGCCCTTGGGTTTGCATCTGGGCTCTACTGCTTACCAGTAACAAGATCTGCAAGTTGCTTGTCTTAGTCATCTAGTGCTGCCGTCACAGAAATACCACAAATGGATGACTCTAATAAAGAGAAGTTTATTTTCTCACAGTAAAGTAAGTGAAAAGTCCAAATTCAGGGTGTCAGCTCCAGGGGAAGACTTTTTCTCTCTGTTGGCCTTCTCATCCATCTTCCCCCAGACTAGGAGTTTCTCTGCACAGGGATTCCAGGTCCAAAGCACACGCTCTGCTCCCAGCGCTGCTTTCTTGGTGGTATGAGGTCCCCAGCTCTCTGCTTGCTTCCCCTTCCTTTTTATCTCTTGAGAGATAAAAGGTGGTACAGGCCACACCCCAAGGAAACTCCCTTTACATTGGATCAGAGATGTGACCTGGGTAAGGGTGGTGTTAGAATCCCACCCTAATCCTTTTAAACATAAAATTACAATCACAGAATGGAGGACAACCACAGAATACTGGGAAGCGTGGCCTAACCAAAGTGATACACACATTTTGGGGGGGACATAATTCAATCCATGACATTGCTTAACCTCAGTTGCCTCTACTGTACAATAAGAACAAAACATGTACCTATCTGATGGGGTTGTTGTGAAGATGAAATAATAAATATAAAGCACTTAGGATAGCATTTGGACCTACATAAATGCTAGATATTATTTCCACTAGAATGTGCATTCCATTAGGGTAGGGATTTTTGTCTGGTTTGCTCACTGCTTTCTCTGCCTAGAACAGTGCCTGGCACATAGCAGATGGTCAGTGACTATTTGTTGAATGAATGAGTGAATGCTTGCCATCACCTTCCCTAGACTATTGTAGCAGCTTCCTACTCAGACTACCTGCGCCACATTGCCCTAGTGCCCTTTCTAAACTCTAAGTCAGCGATTCTCAAACTTTAGTATCTATCACAATGAAAAGTGCATTAAAACATAGATTGCTGGATCTAGCCCCAGAGTTTCTGATTCGAAAGGTCTGGGATGGGGCAGAGAATATTGTTGGTGATGTTATACCAGGGTCTACTCTTTGAGAAATACTGTTCTAATCTGACCTGTCACTCCCTTGCTTGAAAACCACGAGGCTTCCCACTACCATTCAAGTTAAACTTTTTAACTCCTTGGCTTAATGTATAAGGTCCCTCATGGTTTGATCTCACCTGGTTCAGTCTCTGCACCCCTGCTAAGTCCCCATCATTTCCTCCTTTTGAGCCCAGTAGTCTGGTTAAAAGGGAGTACTAGCAGTTCCCACAACTAGATAAAAACTCATTCCAGGGACTTCAACTGTTCTTGGGCCTGGAAGCTGAGCTCAAATTCACCTCTGCTACTAAGTTTCTCTTATAGCCCCTTTCTCCTTGCAGAATTGAGCTCTCTCCCAGGAGCTCATCCTGAGCACACATTAAAGTACCTGTAAAACTTCTTGCATTTATTTACCTGGATTTTTCCTTCTGCCATACTGTTTTTTTTTATACTGTAAGCTCTTAGCAGACGATTCCTTTAAGTGCTTCTAGGTTCAAGCACTGCCCCTAGCACTTAGCAAACGAAAACCAAACTTGTTGTCATCAAGTCATTTCTGACTCATGGCGACTCCATGGGTTACAGAGTAGAACTGCTCCACAGGGGTTTCTTGCTTACAGTCGTTAGGGAAGCAGAGTGCCAGGCCTTTCTTCTGTGGCACTGTTGAGTGGGTTTGAACCACCAACCTCTGAGTTAGTAGGTGACCCCAAACCATTTGTGCCACCCAGTGATCTTTGTCAATTAGTAAATGTCCAGTAAATAATTATAGGTAATATTTATTGAGCACTTGCCATTGTCCAGGGCTTTGGGTAGCCTTTATTATAATCTCCATTTTACAGTTGAGAAAACCTAGCTACAGATAGGTCCAGTGATGTAACCAAGATCACACAAATAGTAAGGGCTTAGGTGAGACTTTAACCAGGGCCTCCAAAATCTAACGATGAGAATCTCAGCCCCTGAACTTTATTTTGCGATGTTAACTTGCATGAATCCACACATTTCTCTCCTGATTTCTAAGCCAAACTTCCTCTCACCCTCTTCCAACAATGAAATTAGAATTTAAAAAATTACAAAAACTGAAGATAAGCTATCTGCGGCTAAATCTTGTGAATTAGGACATCTTGAAATTTAAAATTGTTAACCCTTAGTGGTAAGCACAGCACCTTGCTTTTATAAAAAAAATTTAATAAATTTTGTGTATGTTATTTTACATTGCTAACTAACATATCTAATTGTGTAATTCCTAATATAACATTCCTTCTAAAAGAATAGCATAAAACACGGTAAACCTATAACTCAAGTTATGCAATTAAGAAAAGTATATCCTGTAGTGATTTTCCAACAAAGATTCGTATCTACCTCAATAACTAATTTTCAGCTGTTCAATATAAACTTGCTAGCAGTTTTCAGTCCTGCTGAGACGGACTGAATCAAGGACTCAGAAGTTCAAAGAACTCTGGGATTGCTGAAAGGTGGAAATTCCCAGCCGGAATATGGGGAAACAGTAGAAGCTGGCATTGTCGACCACATATCACAGTTTTCTTTATAAGCACCCACAGGAGAAATTTTTCTTGGGACTTGGTATCCAGGAAATTGGGCTGCTTCTGAAAAGCTGTTTTATTTTCGTCTTAAGGGTGCCACAGAGCTTGTAAGTGATTGTGTCTCCCTCTTTACTTTGGCCTCCAGGAAAGCCAATGTATGGCCCACCTCTCACCAGAGTACATGTGTGCATGTCTGTGAGCTATTCTTACCCGTCTTCACTATTTTCTATCCTACCTTTCTGCTTTGTCCCGACTTTCTCAATATTTTCCTATATTCTTTTGTACTGTATTCATTGTGGAAAGAAGTGGGGATATGTGGGCAAGTAAATAAGAATATGAGTATTATCTTGACCTGTAGCCTTTAATGAGCTCCAAATTCTATCAGAGGTAGATACATTGGACTCCCCAGATGCCAGGCTCACTGCAGAATTTACCCTCAGGTACAGTCAACCTAGACAGCACTAAAAAAACAAAGAAACAAACAAACAAACAAAAAAAAAACTCCATTGTCCTTGAGTCAATTCCCATCCCATGTGTATCAGAGTAGAACTGTACTCCATAGAATTTTCAACGGATATAATCTTACAGAAGTAGATAGCCAGGCCTTTCATCCGTGGATTTGAACTGCCTACGTTTCGGTTTGTAGCCTAGGGTAACCCATTTGTGCCACCTAGGGACCTAGACACAATGATACAACCTAACCAAACTTATTGCCGTCGAGTTGATTCTGACTCATAACGAACTTGTGGGACAGAGCAGAATGGCTCCCACAGGGTTTCCAAGGCTGTAAATCTTTACTGAAAGAGATTGCCACATCTTTCTTCTGCAGATCGGCTGATGGGTTTGAACCATCAACTTTTCGGATAGCCACTGAGGGCTTAACTACTGTGCCACCAGGGCTCCTTCTAGACACAATGATAGCCATCTATACCTCTCCCACTCCTTCCACCTTTTTTTTTTTTTTTTTTTAAGATTTTATGAGTATCTGTATTTAAATAGGGACTCTGAGTAACTTGGCTGCAGAAACATACTGATATATAAACAGAAAAATAAATTCTCTGAGGGTGGCATTCTGATTCCCCTGGTCAGAACTCATTGTTCTTGGATTTATTTCTGTTTTCCTTTATATCTCTGTGGAAACATACACTTACCATGTTGTACAAATGTGTCCCCTCCCCACAGATTGAAAACAACTTGAAGGCACATTTTAGTCATCTATGTAAGCACCGCAAGGCTTGTCGCAGTTCTGTGCACAAAGCAGGACCTCAAAAGCGTTTGAGTTGTTTGTGGTTAATAATACAGAGGTACCTAAGAAAAATAGCTACGTTGGATACAATAAGTGTCATTGTGACTATTTGGTGAAACTTAATACCTCAACAAACGTTTTTATAAAGTGGTTTTGGTGGTTAAAAAATTCTAGACCTTTTCTCTCCCCCATCATCCTGCCATCTTTTACACATCTTTCTGACATGTTAAAAACATATCTCCAAAGGTGGAGGAGGAAGGCTAGCAGCTAAGATATCCTTGGGATTTTTACTAATTTACTCTAAGAACATGTATTTAAATTAAGATCATCAGGTCTTATTCACTCAATCTGTAGGTTACAAGTGGGAGAGGGAACTAATAATTATTGAACCTACCATGAGTCCCCTTGCTATCGAGCCAATTCCAACTCAGAGGAACCCTGGTGGCACAGTGGTTAAGAGCCTGGCTGCTAACCAAAAGGTTGGCAGTTTGAATCCACCATCCGCTCCTTGGAAACGCTATGGGGCAGTTCTGTTCTGTCCTATAGGATCACTGAGTGGGAACTGACTCCATGGCAATGTTTTTTGTTTACAATTTTCTCATATTGTCCCTGTAGAAGGTATCATGCTTGGAACGTAGAGCGCCAGCGAAAAAGAGGAAGACCCTCCACGAAATGGACTGACACGGTGGCTGCAACAATGGGCTCAAACACAGCAAGGATCGTGAGGATGGCGCAGGACCGGGCAGTGTTTCCTTCTGTTGCACATAGGGTTGCTATGAATTCTCGCTCACTCCACGGCACCTAACAGCAACAACAATCTTCATAATTTTGCCACGAGGCAGAAATTACGATTCCTATTTTAAAAACGAGAAAGTTGAACTCGGCTTTCTGGCTAATGGGTAGAAAAGCAGGAAGTGGAACTCAGTCTGATTCTGAACCGAAACGCTGCACCCCACCTCGCATCCTTGGGTGGAACCAGCTCGTTCAGCTGGGTGTTTCCGCTTCTGCTACAGACACGGACTGCTCTTCACCCGGCAACATCCGTACTGTTCGGTCGAGGCTTTCAGCAAGAATCAGACTCCCCGCTCTAAACCCTCCATTCCACCCAGCTTCTCCAGGTCCAGCCAAAGGAGCCACCTCACCTGTCTGTGTATGCAGCCCGGGTTTTTTAAATTCGAAGTTTGCTGGAGAAAGCAAAGTGAATATACCGTCCCTAGCACCGCCCCTCCCACCAAAGGGCTTCTGTGATTGGGTGAGGCTGCACCTTGGCTGGCCAATGGCGAGGCGGCGGGCTGGCTCCCGGAAGTGGTGGCGCGGTCAGGGATTACTTGGGCTTCAGCGGCGGCCGGCGCGGCGTCCTGCTCGCAGAGATTGGCTGACGCCATGAGTTCCTTCGGGGGACAGATGGTCGAGTATCCAACCATCTCCATAGACCGCTTCGACAGGGAGAACCTGCGGGCACGTGCTTACTTCCTGTCCCACTGCCACAAGGGTGAGTGAGCTCTACACGTAGCCCACTCCCTTGGGAAGCAAGGGGCTGGCTGCTAAGGCTTGGCCCTGGGGGGCAGTCGCCCAAGGGACTGGAGAGAGGAGGAGAGGCGGGCATCGGGGCGCTGGAGCAAGGAAGGTGCAGGCTTTGGGAGGCAGAGGGGGGATTATCAACTACACCTTGTCCCAGCTTGGCTCCTCAACCTCTCTAAGGCTTTATTTCCCTCTTCTGTAAAATGGGACGTTACACCACCATCTGCCTGTTTTGTACTGTCAGGCCTGTTGGTCAGGTGCAACTGTTAGATTCTTTGGTAGTCATCACAGTGGCCTATACTCAGAAGTTGGCTAGGATTAGTTCTTCCCCCATATCCTCACTACCATGTTATAAAGGAAAAAGTTTCAGATCAAATTCTGCCACACACCGAGACGTTTGTTAGCAAGCAGACACACTCTCACACAAACATGCAGACACTCATCAAACAACCTGTCTATGGGCTCCACGAAGTACAAGTTCCTCCTCATTGTAGATATTCTGAACACATCCAATATGAAAGGTTCATTCTAGTTTAGAGGCAAGATGGCAGCAGGCAGCCAGAATACTATGATCTCACACATGGAAACATGGCCGTTTAGGGATTAAGTCTAGAGTGTCATCCCTAATGGAATCCCTGCGTGTTGCAAGATGCTTGGCTGCTAACTGAAAGGTTGGAAGTTCGAGTCTACCCAGAAGTGTGTGGAAGAAAGGCCTGTTGATCTATTTCTGAAAAATCAGCCATTGAAAACCCTATAGAGCTCAGTTCTGCTTTGACACACATGGGATCACTATGACTTGGAATCCACTCATTGACAGCTGGTTTGTCGTTGCTAATGATATGGGCTCAAAAGCTTACTAGATCCTCCATGTGAGAATAGAGTGTCTCTAAAATACGTTGAGAGAAAAGATTGAAGTTGCCAAGGGTTTCATTTTACTTGGGTCCACAATCAATGCTGATGGAAGCAGCAGTCGAGAAGTCAAAAGATGCATTGCATTGGGCAAATCTGCTGCAAAAGATCTCTTTAAAGTGTCAAAAAGCAAAGATGTTACCTTGAAGACTAAGGTGTGCCTGACCCAAGCCATGGTGTTTTTGATAGCCTCGTGTGCATGTGAAAGCTGGACAGTGAATAAGGAAGACTAAAGAAGAATTGATGCCTTTGAATTGTGATTTTGGTGAAAAATGTTGAATGTACCATGGACCCAAAGAACGAACAAATCTGTCTTGGAAGAAGTACAACTGGAATGCTTCTTAGAAACAAGGATGTCTCATATACTTTGGACATGTTATCCAGAGGGATCACTGGAGAAGGACATCATGCTTGGTAAAGTAGAGAGTCCATGAAAAAGGAAGACCCTCAATGAGATGGATTGACACAGTGGCTACAACAGTGGGCTCAAGCATAACAACTGTGAGGATGGCACAGGACCAGGCAGTGTTTTGTTCTGTTGTACATAGGGCTGCTATGAGTTGGAACCGACTCATCAGCACCTAAAAACAACCTAAAATACTTTAGCCAATTCCCAGAGTTTGAATACCAGTAATCTCACAACCATTGCCTGTTTTTAACACCTATTATGCTGATGAATGAGTTACTAATTCTACCAATGAAAAACGTTTTAATATTCATTATGCTAATTAGCACAGCCTTTGGCATTGATTAGGAGCCCTCATGGCACGGTGGTTAAAGCAGTTGCCTGCTAACCGAAAGGTCTGCCTTCAAAACCAGAAGGTCCACAGGAGAAAGATGTGGCAGTCTGCTTCCGTGAAGATTGCAGCCTTGGAAACTCTGTGGGGCAGTTCTACTCTGTCTTGTAGGGTCGCTATGCGTCGGAATCAACTTAATCAGCGGTGGGTTTGGTTTGGGTTTGGTTTTGGCATTGACTGGAGATAAAAATAAACTGAAGCGCTTCACTGGCTGCCTCTTTAAGTGTGGACTTCCAGGGTAGCTTGAGAAGTAGTAACTACCCCTTTGGGATGTGAGTTCTTGATAGGGATTACCGATGGCACCTAGTATAACAAACTCATACGTACATACGTATTACAGGTGTTTTAAAACAAACTACAGTTATCAAAACATTTCCCTTCATCACAGGGTCGGTGTGAAGATCAGATGTCTTGTTGATGGAATCACTCGCTTTAACTCTACCACCAGTTGCCACAGAGTTGACTGTGACTCACGGTGACTCCATGTGTGTCAGAGTTGAGCTGCGCTCCATGGAGTTTTCAAAGGCTGGTTTTTTGGAAGTATATCCCCAGGACTTTCTTTAAAGGCACCTCTGGGTGAGCTAGAACTTCCATCCTTTTGATCAGTAGCCGATTGTGTTAACTGCATCACCCAGGAACAAATTGTTGAAGTTACTGCTTTTGGGAAGTTTCTCTGCTTCCTTGTTCAAAGTCACCAGTTACCTCTCTTTAATGAGGAAGATCTGGACCACCACTCTCTAGTTACCAAGCAGCACTGTGAGATCTTTCTGCTTGTTCTTGAGGAATACATTTTTCATTTTGTTTTTCACTGAGAATCTGTTTCTGAATGTTTAAAAGTACTAGAGATAAGGATGCTCCCATTTTTACCTTTCACATTGAGTCTCACTGGAATCTCTGAACTCAAAATTTGATAGACATTATTAAAGTACGGCTTTGGGGATTGTCCTTGATGTTTAGGAGTAGTGGGTTTGGAGAAATAGCTTGTCTAAAGGAATTTGTGAAGCTTATTAATTTGTACGTTAAGCAGGAAATTGAGTTCCTTCTATCCAGCAGTTCATAATAATTTTTCCTGTTTTCTAGTCTGTGCTCAACCAAGATGTAAACTCATCAAGGGCGAGAATTCAACTGCTGCTTTTGAAGATACCTCACGTTGCATTCTAGTGATTTTTAACCATTTTGGACACAGATTTCTTTGAATGTCTGACAAAATCTATGGACTCTTGCTAGAAAAAAATTCAAATATGCATCACATTTTGATATAATTTGGGGTGGGCTCTGAAGCACATTTATTGACCCTGTGGAGCCCAGTGCTGCACTCAGAACCTGTTGCCATTGAGTTGATTCCAACTCTTAGTGACACTGTAGGATAGAGTAGAATGGCCCCATAGGGCTTCCAAGGCTGTTAATCTTTACAGAAGCAGACTGCCACATCTTTCTCCCACGGAGCCGCTGGGTGGGTTCGAACCACCAGCCTTTTGATTAGCAGCTGAGCAGTTAACCACTTCACCCCCAGGGCTCCTTAGAGGTCACTCAGGGTAGGCTTTTTAAGTATCATTGAGGCCTGGAAGATGAGAGGGAGCCCATGGTCTGAAATAGTGACCCCGGGTTGGGGAAGATCCAGGAGAGGGCAACTTGGTGATTTGCTTTGGCCAAGGAAAAGAAAAAAAGGCCCTGGAAAATAGACTCTGGGTGCAGTCCTACCAGCACTGAGTAAACTTACACAGATTCCCTTGACCACCAGTCAGGAAGGGGGTGACTTGATAAAACGGCTCTAGGGTGCTGTCTACTGAGTCAGTTTGGGAGCGTGTAGCAGAGTCCTGATTCCAGCCTTCTTTTTGCCATGGCACAAACTCTTCAGAAACTCTGATCACTGAGAGCCCTGCTCTAGAACCTACCCATAGGACCTAAAAGACTGGACTAGGAGTGACCTGAGGAGAGTCACCCATTGAGCAGGAAGGTGGACTGTGCTGTGGAGGCATGTGTCCAGTCAGGGCCTGCCAAGTGAGGTGCGGTAACTGCTTGTGTTTACTGGATTTAAGAGTCTTCACATATAAATTGAGGGTGTATACTTTTTTTTTTTTTTTTAATACATGTCTGTGTTGAGGGGGATAGTTAGAATAATTAGAATTGGTTTGTTTGGACTAAAGTATTTAGAAATGTTTGGTCATTATCTAGGCCGTTATATGCTAAAGACTCAGGACATGTTAAAATGTACTATCTATATAAATGTTATCTTTCTTTGAATGTCCTCTTCCTGTGTATGTTTTTTTGGAAAGCTGCAGAACAAGCAGGTGGGAATGGTAATATCCCACTTGCAGCCAAGCAGTCAAAGTACGGTAGCGAGATAATGAAACTCCTCATTCTTGTTTGAGTCCGAACGATTTCCTACAAGCTTCCATGGAAGCAGGCTTGACCTTCTAGATGGAATAACAAGTGATGGGAATGAATGGGCCACATAGAGTGTGGCCTGAGGAGTGGTTTGATTGAAATGAGAGAAGAGATAACAGAAAGGGCTGGAAGTTGTTCTGAATGAGATCCTGGTCACTCATTCTTCTGTGGCTGCTCAGAGTGATGTAGATTCGGCCCTAAGATGCAGGGAGTCATGCTCTTTTGAACTTGCTTTTGATGGCTCAGAGATGGTCAGCTTCTTCTGGTTCCTGGCCTGTTCTCAGGCAGATTCCTCACCCACAGAAGAAAGAGCTACTAGCCAGTAGGAATCAGTCTCTTATAAAAGTGAACCTTTCATATATTTTTGCTCAAAAGGAAGCTTAACACACAGACAACTCAGTTTTCTTGTGCTAAGAAATCTTCTGAAAAAAAATAATGTGTGATTGTTGATTCTTTTGTTTTTAGATCACATGAAAGGATTAAGAGCCCCTACCTTGAAAAGAAGATTGGACTGCAGGTAATTTATTTTGCTATTTAGAGGCAGTCCCCAGTTTAAAAACTTCCAACTTAAACCCATAGTTACCAACCAACCTCTGTAAAGCCTATTTTATTAAAAATTAAAGGTATGTACGATGGTTCACAATAACAAATGGGTACCACTTTGTGCCATGCATGAAAACATTATTATTATTGTTATTACAGTTATCCTTTGGTATCCACAGGAGATTGGCTCCAGGACCTCTGCGGATACCAAAATCTGGGGATGCTCAAGTGACTTATATAAAATGGTGTAGTATTTCCATATAACCTACTCACCTCCTCCTGTACACTTTAAATAATCAAACAATTTGTGTCCTTTTCTGACTAGATATCATATCTCAGTTTGTATGTAAGTCAGAACACTTGGGTATAGCTTGTATCTAACGTCAGCCAAGTGTTTGTTTTAGTATACAGTATTTAACTTTCTATGCATAAAAATCATTAAAGAAACACTTCCAGGTACACTAAAACATCTTTAACATAATAATACAGTAACATAGTCCACCTTCCATATCTGAATATTTTCAGAAAAATAGAGTTCCAAAAAGCGAAACTTGAGTTTGCTGTGCACTGAGCCCTATGCTGAATCCATGTGGTGAAATGCTGTGTAGGCATACCCTGCTGTAGCCTCCTGCCATTTCACAGATCCCCAGTCTCTCTCCAACACTGGTTGTTTGACCTTGCAAAGACTGAGGAAGCATTAAGTGTTAAGTGTAAGCATTAACAACTATTTACATGGCATTTACATGGTATATATGACATCTAGTCAGAAAAGGACACAAATTGTTCGAGTATGGTTTGATGAATTTTTACAAAGTGAACACATCTGTGTGGCTTCCACCCAGATTAAGAAATAGAACAGATCCAATACCACCAAACTCCTTAGGCCTCCTCCCAGTCCTTGCCCTCTCTCCCAAAAGTAAGCTCTATTCTGATATTTATCATCATAGTTTACCTTTGGATGTTTTTTAAGTTTATATCAGTGGAATTGTACAGAAAGGCCTCTTTTGTATTTACCTTCTTTCACTTGACATTGCGTTTTTGTGATTTATCCATGCTGTTGGGTGCAGCAGTAGTTTGTTCATTGTTCATTTTGTTAATGCGGGTTGTGTATGTGTATGTGGCAATGGTCGTTCCATACTAAAGAATCACCCAATGTTGTTGGATCTTTTTTTAAGCTGAACTATTGCACTCTTTTCCTGAAGCCGTTGCCTAAATTTAAATTCTAAATTCTCAAGATATGTATTTGGAAAGGGCCTTAGTGACTTTTAAACTTTTGAACCAGTGGATGACAACTTCTCTAAGTCATATCATTTTCCTATGTTCTTGATAATAATAAAAAACCAAATAATAATAATAATATTTATTGAGTACTTACTATGTTCTGGCCACTGTGCTAAATGCTTTATATATATTTATTAGTTCAACAAGTTTTTGAGTACCTAAGATGAGTCAGGCACCAACTGAATGTTAAGGATACAATAGTGAGCAACACAGGCAAAAATCCCTGTCCTCTTGTAGCTGACATTTTCATTAGAGCCTCTTAATCATCTTTTGAATAGATATTATTATTATTTCTGTTTTACAGATGAGAAAACTGAGGAACGAGAGAGGTTAAATTAGTTGTCCAAGGTCATGCAGCCAGTAAAGGGCAGAACCAGGATTTCAACCAGGTCTGTCTGATTTTTGAGCCTGTGTATCAATTGCTGCATAACAGATGACCCCCAGACGTAGTCTCTTAAAATATTAAGAATGACTTATCTCTCTCAGTTTCTGTGGGTTAGGAATGCAGACAGGACATAGTGGGGATGGTTTGTTTCTGCTTGACTGGGTGTTACCTGGGGGCTGAAATGATCTCAAGGCTCACTCACATGTCTGACACCTGAGCTGGGAAGACTGAAGCAGATGGAGGATGCAACAGCTGGGACTCCTTGGGCATCTCTCTGTCTCTAAAAAGGCTCTTCAGCATGGTGGTTTAAGGATAGCTGGACTTCTTACATGGAGGCTCAGGGCTTTAAAAGTATATGTCCCAAGAGACAGCCAGAAGGAAGCCATATTGCCTGAAGGTCTAATCTCTGAAGTCATCCAATGTCACTTCCACCATATTTTGTTCCTTAAGACATTTACAGTAGTCTGCTGAGGCTCAAGGGAAAAGAACACAGTCCCCTCCTCTCAACGGAAGAATTTCGATGTCCTCTTAAGAAGAGTGTATGGCACAGGGTATATATTAGTGTACCCATGTTTGGAAAATACACATCTGCCACCGACTGTGTTCCTGTCCTCTGAACTAGGCCATTGATTTTTTTTTAAAGTTTATGATGAAATTAATATATGTTAATTTAAAAAATAGGCAGAATACATGTCAGTGAAGTATAAAGCAGAAACCTCCTGTTCCTCACACCTCCTTTCCATTTTCCAGAGAGGTCACTTGACATTTGGCTGCTATCTTTTCAGATAAACTTATCATGTACAAACACATCTTTATCATCAGAATGGTGAGGAACAACTTTTTGAGGCGGTCAGAGGACATAGTATTTTCTCTGACTTGCTTTTTCCCCGCCTCTGTTTAAGCCCTTGATGGGACTGAAAGAGGCAGCGGGGTGTAGGTATGCGGGAAACTACTCTGACGCTTCTTGTGGCAGCACAGTCCCTGAATTGGTAGAGATAACTGACATACGATGAAATGTGCTTCCTGGTCACCAAGTGAGATGCTTTGTCTTGGATTGTACTGAAACAGCTTTTTTTTTTCTTTCAGCTTGAAGGTGTTCTTATACTGTTCTCCTGTTACTAAGGAGTTATTGTTAACTAGCCCGAAATACAGATTTTGGGAGAAAAGAATTGTAAGTTGTATTTATTTATTTAGTTTTCTTTTTTTGATTAACACCAATTCTGTTTTTTAACTGGGAAGTGTTTTTTAGAGACGCATTGAAAGTAGTCAAAACCCAATTCCTCACACACGGTATTTTTTCACATTAATAAGAATATTGATATTTAGTCTTTCATAATTCAGCAGTTTGGAAAAGATCGATTTTTATTATTGTTGATTTGTCTGTTTTGTCCCTCAACAGTTTGATCCAAGTCCTGAGTCTTATTTTTCTAGTCTCACTGACTCTCTAGCTAAGATATATTTTAATATTTTATAATATAAAATGTTTGTTAATATAACTGATACCCATAGAAAAAACTCATTGTTGTCAAGTCAGTTCTGACTCACAGCAATCCTAGAGGACAGAGTAGAACTGCCCCATAGGGTTTCCAAGGAGCAGCTGGTAGATTCATACTGCCGACCTTTTGGTTGCCTGCGATAGCTCTTAACTAGTGCACCACCAGGGCTCCAGATAATGACTGTACATGGGAAAAAAGGCCAGTTCGTAATTGAACACATGCGAAAGTCCTGATTAAGGTAGTAGCTAACTGAATCTCACCCTATCTAAAAAATAAGGTGTGCCAGTTCCAGAAAATGCAAGGATATTTTAAGACCTGAACTTCAAATACTGTGTTTTATGTCAGTAGACAAAGAAGATGAAAAATTATATTCAGTCATTCATTCATCAAGCACTTAACCGAGTGCCTGTTACGTGCTTGTCATTGTTCTAGTGAAATATGCAAGCTCATTATGGAGCACTCTGTAGCAGCTGGAATCAGTGAACCAGCTGTTTCTATATATTATGGGTTGACCCAGACTGTGTTCCGTAGCCTAAAACCTAAACACGTTTCACTACGTGTTTTACAGAGACTCAAATTTAAGGGGAGAAGGGAATGAGAGTGATAGGGATAGGAAGATGAGGGAAGAAAATTGAATTTATGGAAATAGAATTGGTGGGTCAAAGGCTATGTAAATTTATAAGGCTTTCAATACATATTGCCACATCAGCTTCTAGAAAGGTCTTATATTAGCTTTATAATTTTTCTAAGCTGTAAAAATGTATATTATAGTGAAATCAGGAATTGTTATGCTGAGAGAGTCTGTAACTTTTCTCCTAGTCCCTTTCTGTGTTTGCGATGTAAAGGCTAATTAGCCATGAAAAATTGAACATATGCGATATGGTATATATGTGATCTCTTATTTTATTTTAATAGATAGCTATTGAAGTTGAAACTCCTACCCAAATATCTTTAATTGATGAAGCATCAGGAGAGGTAACTAAATTTTTTTAAATATTATGTGATTTCTTAAAAATTATTTAATATTAAAATGATTATCTGCCTCCTTGATTTTGAATGCTCATTTAACCATAAGTAAAAATTATAGCAATTAAGTTTTTAGAACAAAAAATGTTTGTGTTGTATTTATTTCCTGTATCCAAAGGATCAGACATGGCTTCCATTAACAGTGTTGCTTCTTAGTATTGCATGCTAATGACTAGAACTCCATGTCATTGCCATTTTTATTAAGTTTATCGGAGTGTTTAGGATATACAAAGGTGGTTAATATTTTTGTAGCACCTTAAGTATATTGTGATTTTTGTCTTCATCATTTTCTTATCAAAAAAAAAGTGTCTGCCAGAGTAGATATTTATTTTTCACCTTTAGACTTAGAAGCAGGTACTTTTGTGAATGTATTCTTTTAAAAGCGAGACTGTGGAATTACCTCTTCTACCTCAAACTATACCTAGGGCTCGTGGATATTTTCTTGTTTTTATGGCAAAACTAGTTACAGTAGTGCCTGTTCCATAGCCTGATGATGGCATGCTGCGTTGACGTGTTTAACCCTGAACGGAATCCCTTACGGTGTGAATGTGATCAGAGCAGGGTCCCGAGTTTTCAGATATTTCTTCTTTGGAGAAGACAAACATTTGAAGTATTCCTCTCATCACATTATTGTCCTAAGGAGGACAATACGAACAAGAAAAAAAAAAACCTCAGGATGGCCTAAACCTTTTTAAATGCCATCCTGGACCCAAGCTAGCTAGCCACGTTTTAGGGGAATAGCCTCATTGGAGGCTGTCTTGTCATATACCCCATATTGGCAAAAGGCTTTCTCAGAACAGAGTGGCAGGCAGGCTCTTGCTGCTCAGAGTCATGCTGTCCCACTGTGATTCTTTGTGTCTTGTCCTGTGTCCTGTGGCTTTTATGCATTGTTTATCCAGCTCCAGCCAATGGCAGGTCACTTTTTAAAGGGGCCTTTAGGATGAATGATATCAGAATTAAGTAAGGAGTAACCATTATCTAGTAGGGAGCTGCTCTGTGGAGAGCTCCGTCCCCACGTGCTGAGGGCTGGGGTGTAAGTGCACCCCTCAGGCTCTGCCCTGACAGTGCAGTACAACGTGCGGTAAGATGAACTGGGATAGTGAGGATTTTAGGAAGAGGCTACATCTGGTCTTTTTTTTTTAAGTTTTAGAGAGCTAATTTACATCCCATACAATCCACCCATTTAAACTGTACAATTCACTGGCTTTTAGTGTATTCACAGAGTTGTGTGTCCATGACTTAATTGGTCTTCGAACGTTTTCATGATCCCAAAAAGAAAACCTACACCCGTAGCTGTCACCCCCACGCCAATTCCCCTACTTCCCCCAGCCCTAGGCAACCACTCATCTACTTTCTTTCTCTGTGGATTTGCCTGTTCTAGGCATTTCATAGAATTGGAATCATATACCATATGGTCCTTGGTGACTGGCTTCTTTTACGGAGCATAATGTTTTCATCTGTGTTGTAGCATCTATCAGTACTTTATTCCCTTTTAGGACCAAATAATATTCCATTGTACAGACATACCACCTTTTATTTATCCATTCATTAACTTATGGACATTTGGGCAGCATTTACTTTTTGATTATTATGAATAACACTACCATGAACATTTGTGTACAAGTTTTTATGTGGACATGGTAACTAGTTCTGTGTTTAGCTGCTTGTTTCCAGAATTTGGAGAATGAGGAAATGGGGGAGAAAAGGCATACATCACATTCTTGAGAGGTACTTCAAGGTGTTCTATTAAGCAGGGCTTTATTTATTTAGGTCCTAATGACAACTTCCAGAGTCCCCAGGCAGTATAGACAGTTAATGTGCTTGGCTATTATCCAAAAGGTTAGAAATTCAAGTCTACCCAGAGGTGCCTGGGGAGAAAGACCTGGTGATCTACTTCCAAAAAATCAGCCACTGAAAACCCTGTGGAGCACAGTTCTACCCTGACACACACGGGGCCGCCATGAGGCAGAATCAACTTGATGGCAACTGATTTTAATGATAACTTTTCTTCTATTTTTTCTTTCCTTTATTTTCTTTTCAGAAGGAAGAGATTGTTGTGACTCTATTACCAGCTGGTCATTGCCCAGGATCAGTTATGTAAGGGGCTCATCTATTTTACCATTCTATTGTCTGTGGATATATTCATAGAAATTAATATTTCAAGTTGAGAAAATAATAAGCATGTATAGGGAAATACGGTTTGTTTGTTTGTTTTTTCTGGCAGTTTCCTTAATGTTTGTTTCCAAATTGAACTTGGAGGACTGAGGTGAAGATCAGATTTGAAACATGGCTTCCTTGTGATGGAAGCCATTTCTCCAGTAACTTTGCATTTTCCCGTTCCATGGAATTTTCTTTTCATGAACAGGAATGATCTCAATATATAGTTGAGAGTGCTAACATATTTCAGGGGATCTCTGTTACAAACTTGATATTATATCCGTTTTGTTATTCCTTCCTACCTCAGGGAACAAGAAGTAGCGGTTGAGTGCCTGGTGTGAGTTTAGAGTTATTGAAATCTCGTTAACACTGTGATCTGGTAGATATATTTGGCAGAAATGCATTTCCTGTGGATTTAGTGTGTATTTGATTTACTAGTGACTCAAACATCACTGAACTGTGTTTCCTTTTCAGGTTTTTATTTCAGGGCAATAATGGAACTGTCTTGTACACAGGAGATTTCAGACTGGCTAAAGGAGAAGCTGCTAGAATGGAGCTTCTACACTCTGGGGGCAGGTATTGGGCCTTACATAATTCTTGAATGTAAGACTGCATAGTTTTCAAAGTTTTACTTTTCTTTTCTCCCCAGACACAAACCTTTTTTTCTATTTGAAATCAAACTTGATTATAGGTAGTCCCCAACTTACAACGTATTTGAGTTAAAATGAACCACACTTACGACTATCAGCTATCTGGTACACTGCATTTTCCTGGAAGTTACAGGAAAATGCTTGTAGGGGATATGGAAAAAATTGCTGTGTTAATACGCTCCAAATATTTGACCAAGATAATGTGATGGAAGAGATCAGTGGGAAGATTGTCCATATGGCAAGAACGCTGAGTTTAGAATTTGATATGGCCGATGTGAACAGCTCATAGATGACAAAGAAGGGGAATTGACAGATCAGGATTGTTTGTGTCTCCCAAAAATGTGTGTTGCCTTGGCTAGGGCATGATTCCCAGTATTGTGTGTTGGTTCACCATTTTGTGATCTGTTGTGATTTTCCTGTGTGTTGTAAATCTTACTTCTATGATGTTAATGGGATTAGCGGCAGTTATGTTAATGAGGCAGGGTTCAATCTACAAGATTAGGTTGTGTCTTAAGTCTGTTTCTTTTGAGATATAAAAGGAGAGACTAGCAGAGAGACATGAGGACCTCATACCACCAAGAAACAAGAGCCAGGAGAATAGCGCCTCCTTGGGACCCAGAGTCTCTGCATTGAGAAGCTCCTCAACCAGGGGAAGATTGATGACAAAGACTTTCCCCAGAGCCGAAAGAGAGAGAAAGCCTTCCCCTGGAACTGGCACCTTGAATTCGCTCCTAGCCTCCTAGAGTGTGAAAGGATAAATTCCTCTTTGTTAAAGCCTTCTACTTGTGGTATTTCCCTTATAAGCAGCACAAGATGACTAAGACAAGGACTTAATGAATTTTGAAGAAGAAAGAAATAATGAGGAAGAGGAAGGAGAGAAGTTGTCAGAAATTTTATGTGAAAGGATTAGCTGGAGTTTTTTCTCAACTAAATCAGGGGCTTCAGTGGCTTGAAAACAGGGACCCAAACACTGGTCACTTTGCTAAAGTTGATTGGCAGATTCGGGAAGCAGTGAGATGTCACTGCAAAATATGTGAAGAAAAAAAGAAAAGGGCTATACTGACAGCTCTCAGTAATTTTCTGACAAGAAGTGCTATCACCATTCCCAGGGATAATCCATATGATCCAGAACCTTCCACAAGTGGAGGTCATACTTAACTGATAAAACGCCAATATTGTCCAACTCTTTGTAGTAAATTTTTATGATTTTTGTATTTTTCATGTATATATTAAAATATATCTGTAAGTTTATATGTAATGTTTCCAACCACCAAAGACAAAGGTCAGATTTATAAAGATACTGATAATAAAAGGCAATAATAATGAAAACTTAAAAAAAAAAAAAGTGAAGTATTTGATTTATGTCAGAACTGGCTTACAACAGAGTTGTTAGAATGAAACCTCATCGTAAGTCCAGAACTACCTGTAAAATTGTAATAGTAGAGCAAATTTTTCTCCTAGAGACGGGGTAATGAAAATGTTCTGTGTGTAAAATTTATATGTATATATTTAAATTATAAAAATATAGACAACAGAACATTTGCCAATTCAGCATTTTTAACGTGTACAATTCAGTGACAGCAATTACATCAAGTATGTTGTATAACCGTCACCACTATCTTGCCAAATTTTTCATCACCCTAAACAGAAACTCAGTGTTTCCTAAATGGTGATTCCCAATTTCTCCCTCCCTCCTGCCCCTGTAACCACTACTAAACTCTGATAGCTGTACATTTAAATTTATGTTTTATCATATGTAAACCATTTCAGCAAAGTTGATTTAACAAAAAACAAAACCCAAATGGAACACCCTGTAAAATAACTGGGAGTTTAAATTTTACACCCATTTTATGCTACTTTAGATGATTAAAACCAATTCAGTTTTTTTCTTTTTCTTTGTTTTCAGGGTAAAAGATATTCAAAGTGTATATTTAGATACTACTTTCTGTGATCCAAGGTTTTATCAAATTCCAAGTCGGGTAAGTCTCCCTGAAGAAATGAGGTAATAACCTGGGCATGACCCTATTCCTAACAGGACCTATTGTAGGCTAACAAATCAAATCATAAATGTCCCCGTTTGCACTGTTATCTGTGAATACTGGGAATGGAAAGGGTAGGTGATGCTCTTAAAAGTGTTAAATGCCTTTTAAAAACTCCTATCCAGGAGGAGTGTTTAAGTGGAATCTTAGAGCTGGTTGGAGGCTGGATCAATCGGAGTCCCTACCATGTTGTGTGGCTGAACTGCAAAGCAGCTTATGGATATGAATATTTATTCACCAACCTTAGTGAACAATTTGGAGTCCAGGTATGGTGACTCTTCTTTCTTTTCTGTTGCTCCCCTCTGCCCTCCCACTTCTGCCTCTCTGCTGCCCACCCCCATGAATAACTGGAAACGGGAACAGAGGGAAGCAACCTACCCAAAAGTGTCAGCAGCAGGGGTCGGCAGCCCCTCTGAAGTAACACATCATCTTGTTTATTCACTTCCTCATGGGCGGAAGTTGACTGAAACCCCAATGGCTTAGATAAGCCCTTCAGTGAAATGTCCTTTAGAGGAAATATTTTCAAACTGGGTCATGAAATACGTTTACTGATCGTGAACAGCATTGGAAAAAAAAAAAAAATTGAACTAGAAAACATCTGAGAGTATTGCTTGCTATAAGGGTTAACCAGTAAGCAAGGTATGCACAGGCTTACTTGTGTTTATTTACTAATCTGTAGTGAACGATTTTATATGGGTTTCACCACATCTTTGATGGTGAAAAACAGGTGAAATTGTGCACTACATGTTAGTAAGTAAGCACAAGTAAGCCCGTGCATATCTTGCTTATTGGGTAATCTGCCCTGAGGGTAACGGTCATTTTCTGAAAACCTTTTGGAATGAGACACATATATATACACACACATGTATGTGTGTATTGAGTTGCATTGGAAAACATCTCTTACTATGGGTCACGATCAAAAACTTGTGAAAAACATTGTGCTGGAGAACTGGTTCCTGAGCTAGTCGATGGATCAGTATCAGACTCTGAGGGAGTTTTTGCCTGTTCCTTCCAGATCGTTCTGGGCTTCTGGACCTTGAGCAGCAGAGCCCAGAGTGAGTGCAGTGACTGCAAGCAGAGGCCTTTGTCCCTACCATGCTCCTGTTTAGAGTGTAGCTTCCATTTTTGTCCCCTAAGAGAAGCAAAGTTTTTGATAACAATTGAACCAAATGAACTACTGGAACTAGTTTGACATTCAAGTTCTGCTTCATATTGTATCTTTTAATATAGCTCTCCCAGACGACAAACTTGTGTGCCAAGAATTTAACAATTATGTACGATATAATTTGGTAAAATAAAAAATCTGTTTTTCTGTGTTCAAAATTTCAAAAATTCCTTCCTTCATGCCTACCTACTTACTTACCTACCCATTTTCCTTCATAAGTCCTTAACTCCTCCTTTTCTTAATTTCTTCCTTAAGCCCTTCCTTGCAAATATATTGGTATAGAGTTCCAACTGTCCATTTCGGAAGGAATTTGCTTTTATTCTGGGATCACCAGTCCTTGTTTTTGGTGTTAAATGGCCTTTTAAATGAAAATCACGGTGGTAGTAAAAAGCCTGTGTGGGCACACACACAGATGCACTTGTATGCACTATCTGTTGGATTTTTTTTTTTTTCCTTCCTCATACCCTCCTTTGGCAAACTATAAAACTGATAACCATTTATCAGTCCCAAATTTGTGTTGTAAATATGACTGGTGTGTGAAATTTAAAACATTGGAAACTTTTGCTCTAGAGGCCTTCAGGAAGAAGCCAGGGGCTGAGGATGCGGTTGGGGGCTAGGGGAAAGCAGGCCTTCACTGATGTCCTCAGAGCTGTCTCTGCAGTTGCCACTGGAGTGAGCCCTACCTTAAGGCTGTTAAACCCTTTGCAGGGGATAAAAATCATTTTAGGTAAGGAATTTAAAAAGTGAGAACACTGAGGGTTTTTTTTTTTTTTAAATCATTTTATTTTGGTGCTGAGAGTATATAGGAGCCCTGGTGGCACAGCAGATAAAGCACTTGGCTGCTAATCAAAAGGTCAGCGGTTCTAACCCACTAGCTACTCCGTGGGAGAAAGATGTGGCCGTCTGCTTCTGTAAAGATTTACAGCCTTGGAAACTCTACGGGGCAGTTCTCCTCTGCCCTGTAGGGGCACTATGAGGTGGAATGGACTCGATGGCAATGGGGTTGGGTTAGTTTTGGTTTTGGTGGTGCAGTGGTTAAAGTGTTTGGCTGACAACTGAAAGGTTGGTAGTTCAAACCTACCAGCAGCTCCATGGGAGAAAGATGTGGCAGTCTGCTTCTGTAAAGATTTATAGCCTTCGAAATCCTATGGGGCAATTCTACTGTGTCCTATAGGGTCACTAGGAGTTAGAATAGACTTGAAGGCAGTGGGTTTTTTTGTTTTTGTTTTTTATTGAGATTATACACAGTGGATCATTCACCAATTCATCAATTTCTGCAGGTACAGTTCAGTAACTTTGATTACATGCTTTGAGGTGTACAACCATTCTTACCTCCTTTTCCGAGTTGTTCTTCCTCAATTAACATAAACTCACTGCCCCCAACTTCCCTATCTAATTTTTCGAGTGCTGTTGCCAATTTGATCCCACGTAGATAGTTCTTAAAAGAGCACCATGCCCAAGATAGGCATTCTTTACTAGTTAAGCTAAACTCTTTGGTTTTAACAAGACTTCAAGGGATACTTTCATTTACAGTTTTAAGATTATCTCAGGGCAGTAGTTTCAGGGATTCCTTCAACCTCCATGGCTCCCAAAAGCCTGGAGTCCATGAGAATTTGAAATTCTGTTCTGCATTTTTCCCCTTTTGATCAGAATTCTTTTATAGAATCTTTGATCAAAATGTTCAGTAATGGCAGCTGGGCACCATCCAGTTCTTCTGGTCTCACGGCAGAGGAGGCAGTTGTTCAACGGAGGCAGTTAGCCACACATTCCATTTCTTCCTCCTATTTCTGACTGTCCTTCTGTTGCTCCAGGTGAATGGAGACCAACTGTTGTACCTCAGATGGCCTCCTGCAATCTTTTAAGCTCCCAGGCACTATGCAGTGAACTATGAGATAGAACAGAAGCATTAAACATGACATTAGGCCAATTAACTGGAATGTTCCCTGAAATCATGACCCTAAACCTCCAAACCAAGACACCAAATCCCATGAGGTGTTTACTTGTACATAAGCAGCCTCAGCAACTGCTGTTTTTGTTGTTGTAAATGTATCTATCACACAACTTTTGCCAATTCAGCTTTTGCAGGTGTGTAGCTTATTGATAGCAGTTACAGTAATCGGCTGTGCAGCCCTACCCTTTACTTAATCAATACAATTTTTCCGTCACTGTAAACCAAAACTCAGTGCTTCATAAGTAGTAACTCCTCCTTTCTTCCTCCCTCCTTCCCCTGGTAACCACTAATAGACTTTGGTCTCTATGCATTTGCTTATTCTTGTCCAGTGAGGTCATATAATATTTGTCCTTTTGTGATTGTCTTATTTGACTCAGTGTAATATCTTCACGCTCCGTCCATATTATAGCGTATATCAGAACTTCACTTCTCTGTCTGGCTGACTAGTATTCCAGTGTATGTATGTACCACATTTTGTTTATCCATTCATCCGTTGATGGGCACTTAGATTGCTTCCATCTTTCGGCTGTTGTGAACACCCGTGTCTGGTCGCATCAGTGCTTTCAGGTCCCTTGGGTATTTTCTAGCAGTGGAATTGCAGGGTCATATGGTAGTTCTATTTTAGTTTTTGGGGGAACATTGAGGTTTTTGAATTAGGGACCTTGTAGTTGATCTACTGCAGCTTTTTCAGATGCCTTTATTTTTGTGAGAATGAAAGTTTCTTTACTTCCCTTCTATAAAAATCCAAAACCAAACCCATTGCCTTCGAGTCGATTCTGATTCATAGCATCCCTATAGAACAGAGTAGAACTGCCCCATAGGGTTTCCTACGCTGTCATCTTTGCAGAAGCAGACTGCCACATCTTTCTCCCATGGAGCAGCTGGTGAGTTCGAACCACTGACCTACAGTGAGCAGCCGCGCACTTTATCTGCTGCACCACGAGCGCTCCTCGTCTCTTCTATATGTCTTAGAATTTACCCCTTTTTCTGTTTTTTAGAGAGTCCGAAAAAGCAAATTATTTGTTTTCATTGCTCATTAGTCAACAAGTAGTGAGCAGACTAGGCCCCAAGAGGAGTAAGCAACGATGCTGGTATTCTTGTTAAACCTGTCTTGGTATTAATTACCATAGCGGTTTGACCTTGTCATTTCTTTTGTTATTCAGATTTTGAAATGAGAATGCATCTTTTTTGCTGTTTCATAATTCTAACTCAGTCTAGGTATTTGTCATTTGCTTTTTTTTTTTTAAACTGTTCAGAGACAAGCTTTAAGTACAACTTACACATTAATTTTAACACTTAAAATGTGTTAACCTCAAAATCCTAAACTTGTCTAAGGCTTCAATCCGTGTTTCTCTGTATCTGCCCATCCCTTGAATCCAGTAAAGTGGTATGTGATAAGGGAGGACCTGGGTCTCCTGCTTCCTAGTTCAGCTTTCTTCCCCCTGTACCAACTGCCCTTATGTGGCATGTTGTGTACAGGTCTTTAAGAATAGGTGATTTTTGTTAATTTTTCTGCTTTGTTTATATATATATATATATATATATATATATATATATATATACAAGGAGACCCTGGCGGTGTAGTGCTTAAGTGCGATGGCTGCTAACCAAGAGGTCGGCAGTTCGAATCCGCCAGGCACTCCTTGGAAACTCTATCAGGCAGTTCAACTCTGTCCTATAGAGTCACTATGAGTCGGAATCTACTCGACAGCAGTGGGTTTTTTGGGATATATATATATCCCAAAAAATATATGCAATATTTAGAATAAAACTTGACTTATGGTATGTGCACCCATTGAAAAAAAACCCTTATTGTTGACTCAAGTATGATGCATAGTTTTGCTACAGAACAGAGTAGAACTACCCCATAGGATTTCCTATACTGTAATTTTTACAGAAGCAGACTGCTATATCTTTCTCCCATGGAGCAACTTGTAGGTTCGAACCACCAACCTCTCGGCAGCGAAGCGCTTAGCCACTGTGCCACTAGGGCTCCTGGTAGGTGTACTGGAAATATTAATTGAATGGTTCTTGAAGCAATGAAGGACAGTAATAGCATGATCAAATAGAAATCGTGAACCAAGTCTCTTAATTTTTTATTACCACTAATAAAACCTGACTGGTTGGAATATGGTCTTTGGCCCTTTACTGCATTGACATCCTGACAAAATACGAATGTGTGTTGAAATAGCCAAAGCTAGGTTTCACATACAAATAGTGAGTTAGTTCATTAACTGGATGGTTTGTCCCTGAATAATTACCTTTGGACAATTAACTTATAGGACATTAATTTCAGATAATTTGCCTATCGATTTTATTTCTTTAGGTTCATGTAGATAAACTGGACATGTTTAGAAACATGCCTGACATTCTCCATCATCTCACGACAGATCGAGGTACTCAGATCCATGCCTGTCGCCATCCAAAGGTAAGTATGTAAATTAGTTTTCTCATATTATTTGTGTGATCAGAAAAAAAACAGAATTTTAAATCTAGAAAGAACCTCAGAAATCACATTTTCTGGGCTCTTCAGTTTACCAGTGCGGAACTCAGGCTGAGATCCAAAGTTTTTTGCCTAGGATCTTGCAGTGATATGTTACAGTGTTCTTTTGCCATAAACTTTGTAAACAGACCTAGATCCTTACAGCTTTTTAATGAAATATATTCATAGTCATTTGACAATACATATTTATTCGTAATGAAGTAAGAAATACAGTGTTATAATTATATTACAAGCAACTGGTATTTATTTTTCATACTCATGACATGTGTGCATGTTTATAAACTTTATCTTTCCTCTACTCATTTGGGATAAGTACCTAGATATAACTTTGCTTCATACCTTGAAATCGGTCCATGTACTTATGGCCCAGGGGGTCCTGGTGGCACAGTAGTTAAAGCACTTGACCGCTAACTGCAAGGACGGTTCAAACAAACCCACTAGCGGAGAAAAGTCCTGGCGATCTGCTCTGATGAAGACCATACCCTAGGAGAGAAACCTGTGGGGCAGGTCTGCCCTGTCACATGGGGTTGCTGTGAGTCAAAATGGACTCTACCGCACATAAGATGTTGAAGGCCAATTTTCAAATGAATGTTTCTTATGTCTTTGCAACTTACTTGCAATTTGTTTTCTAATGCCACCATAGAACTTTGTTTTGCTCTTAAATGCCAGATATAAGGCTTCCAGTTTGAATGTGCCTTGTAAATTTTTTTCATGTTAAAAATGAGTGATCTTCAAATGCTGTGGTATGAGTGTTCATAATTCTATTTTAAAATATCTTAGGATTCCAATGCTGAGTAAGTTTTTAGAAAACACTGCATTTATACATTTAGATCACTGTTGTATTAGTTATAGTGGTTCAGTGAGCCAAAAGCTTAAAGTAAAATTGCTCAGGTGCACTAAAGTAAAGCATAATTTTAAACAAACAAATCTTACCCATGGTATTGAATGTTCTACTTCAGAACTCTGTAAGAAAGGTATAGGGTAAAAGATTGCTTTGATGGTTGATAAGATGCATATTAGGACTCCCACTCATGAATGATTTCATCATTGTGTGTTTGTGTGTGTGCATGTATATACCCAGTGGCTGTTGGACTTGTTGTATTTGGCCCTGTGCCTGTAAGTATTTTATTTTTTGGCATTCTCAGCCCATGCTGCTTTATTGCTAAAAAAAAAAGAAAAGAAAAATTATATACAGGTGCAGAGTTTCTAACTCATATTAACTGTTCCCTTTTACATCAAAGAATAAAATGTCTTCTCTAAAATTCCTAAAGATGCATAGATTAAAAAGCAAGCTGCTTTTTGTAATATTTCAATGAAATACTTTTCATATTATACATGTATCAGCGGTACAGTGGAGAAGAAGCAGAACAGCAAGTAAACACAGTGATCAATTCCTGCACTTGAAACACAGTAAATAAAAGTAAACTATATGTGACTGTCACTCTAATATGAGTCTTTTTAATTATAGGAGCTGGATGGTGTTAAGGTACCACCCAGGCTATTGCTGTTGCTTCTTTAAGGACTGATTATAACATACTGCTGGAATCCCTTTCTTAACCCTGGAAGAAAAATATTTCAGTTGATGGCATGGCATACCATCATCAACCAGGGAAGAAAAATCTTTTGAAAATTATCAGTAGCCTTACTTATCTAACGTGACTTTAAAGAAGGTTTAGGAGTATGATTCCTGGCGAAATCTTCTGTGCTGTTTGGCTTTCCAGTGTTAAGGATTTCTTTTCATCTGCCTGAGTGGAATAGTAGGAACAGAGAGTTTAGAGAAACGCTGTCCTTAGTCTTTATGGGTTTCATTGGCTAGTAGACATTTTATCAATCCATGGCAAGGAGAGTTACATACGGATTATGACATCTCACCTTCTGTACGTAAGTGGAGACCAAACTTTGCCTTGATAAGTCCAATTCAATTCTCAACCACTGGAAAGTTACCATCCCCCTTAAACATTCCCAAAGATATGTGGAGCAAAGCCTCATAGCTAGGAAAATAAAGTAAAAATTTGGGGGAAAAAAGCTTTTTCAGTTATAGAACACGAGACCTGAAAGGGGCCTAATGATAACCACTGAGGCTGATCTGGAATTTGCTTCTCTTTAGGGATCTTGTAGATATAATGGATTTCACTTCTACATTATTAGTCATGATCGCTTGTCCTTATCAGGGTTATTTCACAGTCAAGAATTTTTCTTCTCAAGAAAATTTTTGAACTACCACAATGAATCAGAGACTTTTTTTCTCCACCACATAAGAAAATAAATGGCAAGGTTTTTTTTTGTTTGTTTTTTAAAAATAAATAAAACTCCCTGTTTACCTGGAAGCAGAAGTTTTAGGCAAAAACAAATTGTGCAGTCTCACCAAATCATCAAGAATCAATCTCTGCCTATAATAACAAAATTTAAGGCCCAATCTCTAGCTATAAAAAATAATAAATTTTTCGCAAAAGAAACTAAACCATAGATGTACCAATACTTTCCGGACTGTTTCCATAAAATGGAAGTCTCCTCTGCTGCCAAGGGTCCTTTATTGCATCTAGGATAGTTGCCTAGTTACCCAGAAATCCTGAAACATCTCAAGCATGTGCTTACTGACACTAATCACTTTGTAGACATTAGTTCTAAGAGGCCCAAATTTAGGCCATTTTTTTTTTTTTAAACTTGATCAGGAAAACTCCACACCTAGTTACTTTATGTACTATATACTGGTATTCCTTCCTTTTCTGCCTTGTCAGAGACTGTGCATCTTTTTGATTATTATAGCTATAGCAACTTATTTATTTATTCAACATGCTTAGTTTGTGCCTTTTGTTTTTAAACATGCTTGGGGACCCTTGGAACCTGGCAAGAGGTTGGAGGGAGGGCAGAGTTGTGCTCCATCCCTGGCAGTATGGATGTCTTGTGGTTGACCCTGTTTATCTTCTGCCTCCCATTTTCAGTGGAAGTAAGATAATCTTTAATTAGAAAACTGATAACACCAACAATAAATTGAAGCTATTGGTTTAAATTTCTATTGCTTCACTAATAAATGCATGTATAAAATTACTCATAACCACCTAACACTGGACATTTTCAGCCATGCATTAGTAGAATATTAGTACTGTAAAGTCAGAATTATGGGCCTGCCACTATTGCATGCACTTTCAAGCAGACCCAGCTTTAATAAATATGCAGAGCAAACCCCTTGATTCAGAGTAATTACGAGAAATAACCAGGATGAATGCAGTTTGGACAGAAAAGGGGTTAATAAAGTGATCACTAAGAAATGCAGGCAGGCTGTCCACATCTATCATAATGCCTCTTCGGAATAAAAGTTACATGTGAAAAGGCTAAATTTGGCACCACTGTTCAGGTGTAAAAGCCTTAGATGCAAATCCTCGTCCTTTTGGGTAGATAATGATGCAAAGGCTCTGAGAAAAGAAGAGAACTGTAAGACAATAGTCTGGGGACCAGTAAGCTGGCCATTTATTGACAGCTATATCAGTGGGTTTTTATATCATAGAAGAACATAGGTGGTAGAGGGATGGTGAAAACTCTCTTATGCAGGAAGTTTTCTTTTCTGAGTCACATTAATGAGTAGTTCCCTGGCGAAAAGGAGTTTATTAACAGCAGAGCTAAACCCAAACATCAGTGCCCTGAAATTTAGCATAGCCTCTAGCTTTTGGACACCATTGGCCGAGGGATCCTTCCACATGTGGTATAACTAACAGCCAAGAGATGTTCTGAATAAACTAGAAGCTGTTTGCTCACACCAGCAGCACCCTTAGAATGTAAACTCCTCAAGGCTGAGGGCCTCTTCATATTTTACATATCACAGGTATACAAAGAGTAAACATGAGACTACAATAACTTTGAAAAGTAATTAACCACATACTTTGAAATTACAGAAGCTTTCAGTACGTTTTAGCCTTTAAAACTATTAACATAGCCGGCTTTTCATCCTGCTTATGGTTTGGGAGGAAACCCTGGTGGCGTAGTGGTTAAGTGCTATGGCTGCTAACCGAGAGGTCAGCAGTTTGAATCCGCCAGGTGCTCCTTGAAACTCTATGGGGCAGTTCTGCTCTGTCCTGTAAGGTCGCTATGAGTCAGAACGAACTCGACAGCAACGGGTTTGGTTTTTTTGTTTGGTTGGTTAGGGAGGTTTGGATTTAAAATTGTAAAACAAAAAGACTGAAGGGAATAGCTGACGACTGTTGGGATTTTTTGGAGTTATTTTGTTAAACCTTGACTACCATAGGTGTGCTGAGGCCTGTGACTGCTTATTCTTGTAAAAAGGAGAAACTCAGCAAACTAGTTTCTTCCTTCATCTGAGGAGTCACAGCACACACACAGTGGAATTAGGGTGACTTAATCCTTTTACCTCCCGTCCATCTTGGCCATTTAGCACCTTGGAGATGGTTAAATCTCTGAAAAGAGTGGGTCTACATCCCCTTGTTTTCCCGGGGAGCAGGAGGACTCCAAGATAGGTATTGTAGATCTAAGAAAATAGTGCCTCTTGAATATTCTTTCATGGCAACACTAAAGAATAGGAAGGCTATATTAAATTGCTTCTAGCTCCTCTTTAAACATGCTGTGCCATCACTTGGCATTAGACACATTGGAATAACCAAGGCAATATTCAGACATCTTCATGATTCTGGGGACACCACTACACATTACAGCGGTGTCAACAATTCAGTTACTGAGAACAATTAAAGATTACTTTTAGTAGTTATCTTAATAGTTTTAAAGGCTAAAATGTACTGAAAGTTTCTGTATATGCTCTTTACCTAGAACATATCTTTTCCCTTTTGGACATAGAGCCCCACATACTCAAGTGATAACACTTAATCTACTGTACAGCCTTGCTAATGCTATTTACTATACATGCAAAACTGTTACTGCTACAAAAAGGCTACCTCTCAAAATTATTCATTTTATGGCTTTTTTTTTTGAACAGGAAATATCCTTGCCTATATACTGTACTATTTTGCATTATGTTTTCAGAGGTATTTAAACATTTTTTAAACTGCCTTTTAGAAATGGATTCTCTCAGGCACTAAACTGTTTGAGCCCAGAGGTCTAACCCTGATCCCTGGAGATGTGCCGATGAAGGGTGTACTAGTTCAAGCTTGCTTGATACACATTTAAATTGTTTTGTATTTTCTATCGTACTAACTGTAGTATCTGTGTCAGTAAATCCTAGAATTTCCTGATACTGAGATTTGAAAATCACCTCAGAAAAATGCAGTGTCCGAGTTCTCAAGGCAGATTTTAGAGATAATTCCTTTTCCACAGAAAGCTATATTATACTTGCAAAATAAAACAACTGCCTTATTTCCACAAGGAAAGTAGAAAAAAGTAAAAGCTGTCTGAGGCTTACTGTAACCCAGGAAGAGAGTTCACTTATTACATGGAAACCTGGGTACGTTCCATCTAACTGCATTTCCAATTCTCAAGGTCTGGAATCCCGCCAGTGTACACTTCAGCAGATTTGGAGATAGGAAAAGCCTGTGACAGATGCGTAAGCTAGGACACTCTGAACTACTAACAAAGTATTTTTCTCTTAACACATAGCATGCTACAGACGGGAAATGTAAATAGTCTACAGATTAGAAAAACATGCACTGAAGCAATTAATACTGCATCTTAGTAAGACATGCAAAATGTGAAATAATGTCTTGATGTAAAAGGAGTGGGAAAATAATGAACCTAAAAGACATACAATGTGGAGATAATGCAAGAACAGTCTCACCTCAAACTACGAGCAAAGCAATATGATGAAATTGGTCTACATTTTGATTTGAGGTTTTGTAAGTGTAAGAACAGCTTGGGGGCAGTGTCTGACCTGTTCCAACCCCACAAAGGGGAAGGAGAGCCAAGATCAATAGCCAAAGGGTAGATTCCCATGAGGTGGAAGCCAGACATGCCTCCTCTCTCTGCTATCTCTAAATTAATTCTGACACCAGCCATCCCTCCACAGCACTCTGTACTGAGTTCAGTAATTCATTGCAATGGCCACACAGAACTCACAGACCATACTTAAAATTATGGGGTTTATTAGGGAAATAACGTTTACAATTCAGGCTCAGGAGCACTCAGGATACAGTTCTTCCATCAGGACAGCCTCTTGCCAACTGTGCTCCCAGGCACCTTTCTCCCTGGCCCTCAGTCTCTGGCCAAAGGCATTCAGCTTTCCTTCTTTGTGAGTGGGGAAGCCCACCTCGCTGTCTCCTGCTGCTGGTTCTCTCTTTGTTTAATGGTAGGCTCCTCCCCTGCTCTGGAATTGGCCCTCTTTTAAGGCAAAACTGACTAATCCCCTTGGTGGGCCACAATTATCTTATTTGCACAGCCCCACCCAATCACCTGGGTGGGAGTCACAAGACCATGGCTAGAAAGGCCACACACAAAAGTAATTAATCGCACCACAGTAAGGCAAAAGGCAGTCGGTTTCTACCTACCTCGTGGAAAGTTTAAATATCCTCAAACACAAAATTTCAGATTATGACCCCCACATTTCTATTCATAAATGAGTCTTTTTGGCCTTAATCTCCAAATTCAGATATTTATGAAAAAAGAAAAGGCCTAGATTTTCCACTCTTTTTACACTATTAGTTATTATCAATAATTCATCCTAAAGTTTGTAATTACTCTTAGGCCCATGTACTAACTCCTAACATAGCACTGCAATTTGTTACCAAGCACTAATGCTTACAAAACGATACACATGTCAAAATGGAAAACATTGGTGATTTCTGTTGCTCTTAAACAACTTACAACATCTTGTCCACAACTATTATAATATACACACACATTTATATATTTCTATTTCACATATCCTGTTTTTGTTTAACTTTTCAGCTAACAAGATGAGTGAAAGAAAAGGAAGTAGGCACAGCTGTAGATCAAGGCATAATCCTGCCCAAAACTATAGCTTTTGCCATCAGGGAACCCAAAAACTCAAAACCCGTTGCCATCAAGTTGATTCTGACTCATAGCAACCCTATAGGACAGAGTAGAACTGCCCTGTAGGGCTTCCAAAGAGCAGCTGGTGGATTCAAACTGCTGACCTGGTTAGCAGCTGAGCACTTAACTACTGTGCCACCAGGGCTACTTGCCATCAGGAAGGGGCTAAAATAAGCCAGGATAAAAAATGTAGATGTGTAAAGTAAACACTGGGCGAGTACACCTGGAGTTTACTCATTTTGTGAAGTGCCATTTGGTGACAACCATGGAAGATGAAAGAAGAGTTTAAAAGAGAGCATTAATGGTGGTTCTCTTAGTTATGAACTGAAAAAATGTAAAGTACCTAGAGAAGCAGGGTCTAATACCTGCTCAAACAAGTGGGCTGGTTTCGCTGATATAGGTACGCTATCCCCTGCCAAATGATCTTCCCCAAAAAGCTGTCAGGACATGAGGAAGATGAGTAACAAGCAATTAATTGGGAGACACAAATTCTCCACAGTATATTCTCAACATACTAGCGGGACCCATGTATGTAGGTTCCCTTTTGTTCTTAATAATTTCAGATTACCAAAGGAAAACATCAGGAAGTGGCTGGGAGGTCACTTGGAGGAAAATTTAAGTTACCTTTATCCAAAGTTATTTGTATTATGCCACCCAGTAATTGCTCTCAATTAAAGCGAAGTATATTTTATCTACACAATGTAATTACTGGAAGCCCTGGTGGCGTAATGGTTAAGTGCTATGGCTGCTAACCAAAAGGTCAGAAGTTTTGCTTTACCAGGTGCTCCTTGGAAACCCTGTGGGGCAGTTCTACTCTTTCCTATAGGGTCGCTATGCGTCAGAATTGACTTGACATCAGTGGGTTTGGTTTTGGTTTTTTACGCAATTTTACTAAAAAGCTGCCTTTTTTTTTTTTAGTTTTCATTGTGCTTTAAGTGAAAGTTTACAAATCGTCAGTCTGGCATACAAAAATTTATATATAGCTTGCTATATACTCCTAATTGTTCTCTCCTTAATGAGACGGCACACCCCTTCCCTCCACTCTCTATTTTTGTGTCCATTCGGCCAGCTTCTGACCCCCTCTACCCTCTCGTCTCCCCTTCAGACAGGAGATGCCAACATAGTCTCACGTGTCTACTTGATCCAAGAAGCTCATTCTTAACCAGTATCATTGTCTGTCCCATAGTCTAGTCCAATCCCTGCCTGAAGAGTAGGCTTAAAAAGCTTTCTTTTTTAATCATTTAATCATTAGAGCACTCAATATTTCCCATGTTAGACTATTTCTGTCAATATCAAATTTTGGTAAATCACAGCATGCTTCACAGCGTGTGTGGCTCTGGGCAAACGTTCCCTGTAACATAGATGATCTTCTTAATTTCATCTAAGAAGTTTTAAATTCTTCCTCTCATCTCAAAGGATCATAAATGAATTTCTCTTCTCCTTATGTAAGAACCTAACATTTCATACAATGTTCCCGTTGGTTTGGAAGTGAGGATGGCTTTATTCTATAGTCTGTTCATGTGGCATAATTTTTAAGTGAAGGAAAAGAAGATTTGTATTTCTTGTTGAAATTCTCTCTCTTCTTTGAAGTCTTTTTTTCAGGTCCTGAGTTTTTTTTTAATCTACACTGACACAACCGCGAATTTGGGAACATTTCTTCTGAGGCCCATTCTCTAATGAGAAGCTTCAGTTTCGACTGGGCAGTTACTTGAATCCAGGCTTTTTCAGCCTAACTTTACACCTGTCACCTAGAAAAATAAATCAAACACCCACGTGCTCATCTTGAATGGAAGGGAAAGTTACTTATCGTTTTTTTTTTTAAAAAAGGAGCGTTTTTTTTTTTTTAAAGAATGTAAAACGTCATGAAGTCAGATGGAGCTGCATAAGGCACCTTTGCTTCTTTTTCTTAGGAGAAAGGAATTATGTGAAAACTTTTCTCATTTCCTCCCACACTTTTATGTCCACAGTTGAAGGCAGATCATACTATAGGGTCCATAACATCTTCTGAACTGAAAAACCACTCATACTAGTCTTCTTCCAGCCATGGCAGCACGGGAAACCAAGTCTCAAGTGCTATTATAAGACTCCACAGAGGTGACATAATTTCCAACACAGCAGCCTCACTTCCTGGGGAGGTAAAAAGGGTTCCATCACGGGATGCAGGGCTGTTTTCTTGTCATTTACCACTCTTTCACTAAACCCAAGTATGTATCAGATGCCTGGCTTCTTCACAATGTGGTCCTTCCTTAGATAAATGAAAAAACATTTTAGTATACCAGTGTCCAAGGACTTCTGAGGAGAAAAGTGAATGCAGCTGTCTTCTCTTGGAGAGAAATAGTTCTTCTCACTCAACAAATGTAGATTTACACATGCAAAAATGTGTATTTGTACAGAGACTGTGATGGTTTATTCACATACGAAAATCCCAAGATATCTTTATCCTGCTTTATCACCTCAATTGCAAAATTGGACCATTGTTTGTTTGGGAAATATATGTCATGAGATGAGCCAGGATTTAGATACATAAATATATGTAATTTTTTTACTGTCTCTTTCATTTCAAATGGGAAAGTATATTTGGAATTTACTGCTGCAGTCTGAACTGTACTTTTCCTGATACTGGCTGAAACCAGAAGACATTAAAAACAAAACAAACAAACAAAAAAGCCTGAAGTCATCCATGCTTTCTATTAGTCTTCTTGTTTAGAACAAAAGGTGAAGAATTCACAAATGCCACCATCAAAGCATGTATTTCAAATTAAACATCAGACTTCAGTTTTCAGAATAATTTCTTTACAATTAAGCAAATAGCAGCAGAAGACCCACGTCAGTTGATTCTTTCTTCAGAGAAGTTGTCAGGATGACTACATCCTAAAGGCTTCTCTGTGTTAAATTTGAAAGGTGGAACAAAAAGGAAAGTGGCCTTTTCCGTTCCAAACCCTGGAGGTGAACTGTAGAGAAGAGACACCCACATTTCAAGAATAGGGAAAGTGGATAAAAGAAGGAGGGCCACCTGCTCCAGGAGATAACACAGAAATGCTTGCCAAGTCCTGAGTTCAGAATTTTGTTTTCTTTCTGAGATGAAAATATAAAAGCACCTAAAGGTCAAAGAAAATGTTCTTGTGATAAGGAAACTCCGTGATCCATCAGCTGCATTCAGCCCAGCCCCCCACCCCACCGCAAGGCCGGCTCCCCAGGGTATCCCTCTGCCTTCCTCACTCCTCTGCCTCTAAGTGTTTTAACTGGCAAGTTTCTTTTCTCTCTGAATGCTTTCAGGGCCCACCAAAAAAAAAAAAAAAAAAAAAAAACCCATTGCTGTCCAGTCAATTCTGACTCATAGTGACCCTATAGGACAGAGTAGAACTGCCCCATAGGGTTTCCAAGGAGCACCTGGTAGGTTTGAACTGCCGACCTTTTGGTTAGCAGCCACAGCTCTTAACCATTATGCCACCAGGGTTTCCCTGAGGATTCACAGACTGGTCTAACTTATAACTGCTCCTGCTGTCATCTCATACTCATATCAGGTCGCTATGAGTTGGAATCAACTCAACAGCATGCAACAACACAACAGCAGTCCTTCCCCACATTTGGCTCCTCTCTTGAAATGCTCCTTCTGGGTGGCTTAAGCGGTTTCTTAACGCATATGGCCTTTAAAACTACTGATGAGTGGAGACCACTCAGGGCCTTGTAGCGATCTCATCCGAGCTGCATGAGAGAGCACCAGAGGGATCCCGATGAAATTTGGTTTGGGTAGAATGCTGTATTTACAAAGTTTAAATTTAAGAAATTATTTTTCAAAACTGTAATACATCCCCGCCTTGGACTAAGGCTAGACGGCATTTAAACAAAGTTAAATCAGACAATTGACCTCAAAGCAAGGTTTCTCTCAGAAGACCTAGACACATTGCTTTCGTACCTCACAATCACATTTGTTTTTCTTGTTCTTTCTCCAAACCACATAGTGGATGGCTTAATGCTGATTGTGTGCAGTGGAATTCTATTTTTGGAAGTCATTCCACAGGGTAATTTGTTTCCCTGAAACTATTCCTCTGCCTAAAAAAAAAGATTAAAAAGAATATATATATATATATATATATATATATATATATATATATATATAGGAAAATAGTTCTAGATTTTCAACAAATCTTGTAGGCAGGGTATTTTGAAAAGGAGGCCCATTATTTCTCAATCTTTTAAAAATTTTTTGTTCCTTTTTTTCCTCCAACTTTAATTTGAAAAATGTGACATCAACAGTAAAATAATAAGACTAGCAGCATCTTCATCTGGCTCTACCAGTTTGTTACCATTTGCCATATTTGCATTTTCTTTTTCCCTCTCTCTGTAATCACCCTCTGCCCCATCCTGAACCATTTGGGAGTAAGCTGCAGACTTCATGACACTTCATCCTAAATCCTGTCACATGGATCTCTTAAAGACATTCTCCTAAGTAGCCATAATACATTTACCACACTCAGGAAATTTAACATTGATACAATACTATTAGATATTATACGATCCAAATTGACATTTCCCTGGTTGTCCCAATAATGTTTTTTATATTTTGTGGGGTTGGGGGAGCAGGGGCCACCAGTATTAAATTAAGGATCATTTGTCCATTCAGTCATGTCTCTTTAATCTCTTTTAATGTAAATCAAATCTCTAAGCCTTTTGTCTTTCTGTCATGACATTGATATTTTTGAAAAGTCCAGGCTAGTTGTTCTGTAGCATGTTTCTCAACTTGGAATTATCTGATTATTTCCTCATATCTACATTTGTATGTGGGACCCTGCCTACAAGATTTGTTGAACAACTAGAACTATTTTCCTATTTATATATTTTTTATTTGTTTATTTTTTAATCTTTTTTAGGCAGAAGAATATTTTCAGGGGAACAAATTACCTTGTGGAATGACTTCCAGAAATAGAATTCCACTGCACACAATCAGCATTAAGCCATCCACTATGTGGTTTGGAGAAAGAACAAGAAAAACAAATGTGATTGTGAGGTAAGAAAGCAATGTGTCTAGGTGTTCTGAGAGAAACCTTGCTTTGAGGTCAATTGTCTGATTTAACTTTGTTTAAATGCCGTCTAGCCTTAGTCCAAGGCGGGGAAGTATTATAGTTTTGAAAAATAATTTCTTAAATTTAAACTGTGTAAATATAGACAATATGTTTTGGTTTTGGTATTAGTTGTTGTTGTTAGGTGCTATCGATTTGGTTCCAACTCATAGCGACCCTATGCACAACAGAACGAAACACTGCCCAGTCCTGAGCCATCCTTACAATCGTTGTTATGCTTGAGCTCATTGTTGCAGCCACTGTGTCAATCCACCTCATTGAGGGTCTTCCTCTTTTCCACTGACCCTGTGCTCTGCCAAGCATGATGCCCTTCTCCAGGGACTGATCCCTCCTGACAACATGTCCAAAGTATGTAAGACGCGGTCTCGCCATCCTTGCCTCTAGGGAGCATCCTGGCTGTACTTCTTCTATTTGTTCATTCTTTTGGCAGTCTATGGTATATTCAATATTCTTCACCAACACCACAATTCAAAGGTGTCAATTCTTCTTCAGTCTTCCTTATTCATTGGTTTTAATAGAAGTATATAATTTAAAAATATGTATTTTATTGTGTTTTTGGTGAAGGTTTACACAGCAGTTTAGATTCCCGCTCAAAAATTTCTACACAAATTGTTCAGTGACATTGGTTACATTCTTAACTAAAAAAAAAAACCAAACCCACTGCCATCAAGTCAATTCTGACTCAGCGACCCTATAGGACAGAGTAGAACTGCCCCATGGAGTTTCCAAGGAGCACCTGGCAGATTTGAACTCCCAGCCCTTTAGTTAGCAGCCGTAGCACTTAACCACTGCGCCACCAGGGTTTCCACATTCTTCACAGTACATGAATATTCTTGTTTCCATTCTGGTTGTTCCATTTTCGTTAATCTAGTTTCCCTGTCCCCTTATAGTCTCATCTTTGGGTCTTTTTTTTTTTAATATATATATATTTTATTGCATTTTAGGTGAAAGTTTACATAGCAAATTAGGTTCAGCAAGTCATGCACAAATTGTTGTGTGCCATTAGTCACAATCCCCATAAAGCGTTAGCACTCTCCTCACTTCCGCCCCACCTGCCCCGTGTCCATCCAGTGTCCTTGCCCCTCCTTGCCTTCTTATCTTTGCTTTTGTGTAAATGTTGACCATTTGGTTGATTGTTTAACTGTTTAACCGTATAGTTGATTGTCTAAAGGAGCACATTCCTCAGGGTTGTTATTGTTTGTTTTATAGGCCAGTCTGTTATTTGGCTGAAAGGAGACCTCTGGGAGTGGCTTCAGTTCCAGGTTAAAAGGGTATCTTAGGGCAATAGTCCTAGAGGTCTCTATCAGTCCAGTCAATCTGGCCTTTTTTATGAATCTGGGTTTTGTTTTACATTTTTCTCCCATCCTATCTGGGAACTTATAACCCCATTCAGAACTGTTGGTAGTAGTAGCCAGGCACCATCCAATTCTTCTGGTCTCAGGCCAGAAGAGGCTGTGGTTCACATTGGCCATTAGTCCTATGGACGAATTTCTTCCTTGAGTCTTTGATTTCCTTCACTCTCCTTTGCTCCAGATGATAATAGACCAATAGTGTATCTTAGATGGTTGCTCACAAGCTTTTAACACCCCAGATGCTCCTCACCAAACTAGGATGTAGAACGTCATCTTTAGGAACTAAGTTATGCCATTTGACCTAATTGTCACATGAAACTCTGGTCCTGAGCCTTAAACCCAGTCAGTTAGTCCCACGAGGTGTTTGAGTATGTCTAAGAAGTATCCATAACTATGTCCCCGTGTGCTTTATTGTATATATGAGTATATATGCAGCTCATACAAACACATATAGACATATGCCTACAAATATGCCTGTATATGCACAAGCATGTACTCCCGTATGACTTCCCTCACTTGTATCGCATACATAGCTACTCATGTAAACACTCATACAGGTTTTGCTGGTTATTACTATTATTGCAAAATTGTATATGTTATAGCATTTACCATAGTTGTCCTTTATTCTCTTCAATGACCGTGGTCAAGTTGTGCTTACTTCCACCATACTGTGTATTGCCTTTCCTGTCACCAGAATTAACACTTGTCTGCTATCCTAGGGAAAGTTGTGGAAGTCTGCTTCTGTAAAGATTTACATCCTTGGAAACCATGCGGGGCAGTTCTACTCTGACCTACAGGGTTGCTTTGAGTCAGAATTGACTCGACAGCAGTGGGTTTTTCGTTTTGGTTTACTGTCTAGTAAGTGATTCACCCTCCCTTCCTCTCTCTTCCCTGGTAACCATCAAAGAACCTTGCTTTCTGTGTGTGTACCTATTCTTAACTTTTTGTAAAAGTGGTGTCATGCAATATTTGTCCTTTTGTGTTTGACTTATTTCACTCAGCATAATGTCCTTTAGATTCATCCATGTTATGTTTCACAGACTCATCGTTATTCTGTCGTTGTGTAGTATTCCATTGTACCTATGTACCACAATTTGTTTATTCATTCATCCGTTGATGGGCACTTAGGTTGTTTCCATCTTTTTGCTATTGTGAATAATGCTGCAATGAACATAGGTGTGCAAATGTCTATTCATGTCACTAGTCTTATATCTCTAGGATATGTACTTAGGAGTGAGAATACTGGATCATAAGGTATTTCTATTTCTAGCTTTTGAGGAAGTGCCATACCATTTTCCATAGTGGTTGTACCATTTACAATCCCACAGCAGTGTATAAGAGTCCCAGTATCCCCACAACCTTGCCAACATTTGTTTTCTGTTTTTTTGATCAGTGCCGTTTTTGCAGGGGCGAGATAGTATCTCATTGTAGTTTTGATTTGCATCTGTCTAATGGCTTTTTTTTTTTAATGGCTGATTGTCATGAGCGTTTCTTCAAGTGTTTGTTAGCCGCCCGAATGTCCTCTTTGGTGAAGTTTCTGTTAATGTCCTTTGTACATTTTTTGATTGGATTGTTTGTCTTTTCATTGTTGAGGTGTTGAAATTTTCTATTTTAAAGATTGGGCCCTTGTCAGACATGTTGCCAAATTTTTTTTCCTAGTCTGTAGGTTCTCTTTTTACTCTTTTGGTAAGGGCTTTTGATGAGCATAAGTATTTAATTTTTAGGAGGTCCCAGTTACCTAGTTTATCTTCTATTGTTCATATGTTTGATAGTGTATTTATGCCAGAAAGTAGAACCCTAGCTTTGTCCTTATGTTATCTTGCAGGAACTTTATAGTTTTAGTTTTAACATTTAGGTCTTTGATCCATTTTGAGTTAGTTTTTGTGTATGGTATGAGGTATGGATCGTGTTTTATTTATCTGCAAATGATACCCAGTTTTGCCAGAGAAGTACATAATTTATAAATAAAGGTAAAAATATATATAAGGAGTATGTAAAAAAAATTTTTTATGGGTAGGACAGATTGAAGTTTTATCCCAAAGTCCTCCTTTCTGCCAAAAATCAGGCCTATAAAACAAACAACACACGTGAGGAACACACTTCTCAGTTCAATCAAGTATACAATACCAAATGGGCAACACCTGCCCAAAAGCAAAGACAAGAAGGCAGAAAGGGACAGGAAAACTGGACAAATGGACACAGGGAACCCCGGGTGGAAAGGGAAAGGGGGAGAGTGCTGACACAATGCAGGGATTACAACCAGTGTCAAAAAACAATTCATGTATAAATTTTCTTTCACCTAAAGAACAAAAAAAAAAAAATTGAAGTCCATGACTGCTAACCAAAAGGTCTGGAGTTCAAATCCACCAGCTGCCCCTTGGAAACTCTATGAGGCCATTGTATTCTGTCCTATAGGGTCGATATGAGTTGGAACCAGCCAGAAGTCACCTAACAACAACAGCAACAATTTAAAAAGAGGTTTGAATGCAGTAATCTATTAAAGGAAACAAGATAAGTAAATTGTTTCTAGGGAATGTGGCAAGTGCTGTAATCTTACGCAGGAAAGTTCCTGATTGTTCTGGTCCAGAAAACTTTACAGAGTAGAAATGGAATTTGCCAACTGACAAGGAAGTGAAGTACCGGGGATATTCCAGTATTGGGGATATTTTGAAGAGCCCTGGTTGCGCAAAGGTGCCCTGGTGGTACAGTGATTAAAGCTCTCGGCTGCTAACCAAAACATCGGTGGTTCGAACCTCCAGCTGCCCTTTAGGAGAAAGATGTGGCAGCCTGCTTCCATAAAGACTGCAGCCTTAGAAAGCCTTTGAGGCAGTTCTGCTCTGTCCTTTAGGGTTGCTATGAGTTGGAATCGACGCGACAGCAGTGGGTTTGGTCATGCAGTGGTTAAAGCACTCAGCTGCTAACCGAAAGGTCGATGGTTCAAACCCACTAGTTGCTCCTTGAGAAGAAGATGTGGCAATCTGCTTCCATAAAGATTATAGCCTTGGAAACTCTATGGGGCCATTCTACTCTGTCTTATCTGTCCTGTAAGGTCACTGTGAATCAGAATCGACTTGACGGCAACAGGTTTGGTTTCTTTTGGGGGATGGAGGTTATGGGGGGAGAGATTTTTGAATCTTTAATGATCTTATACCAAATAGAACTTCCTGACTTTTAGGATGGAAGACCAGAGTGACTGTGCATGCTTTTTTCTGAGAGGCAGATTTGAGAGTTGATCCAACAAATGAACTTGATTCTAACACAGACGAGGGTTTGTGGTATACCAGTATGCCCAGAGCCCAGAGCTGACAGCATCCTGAGAAGTAGATGGGATCATGAAATGTTGGGGCTGGGTGGACCCAGATGGTGAAGTCAGGGTGCATGCTGAGCACAGGGCATCCGTAAGAGCTCAGCACAATCAATTCCAAGCACTTTGTTTTCTTGACAATACAGTATAGAGGAAAAGTTCATAGGAGGTAATTTTTTTTTTTTTTCATTTTAATAAGCAATTTTTAAGATGTTAAATAAGCCTGGCCACTGTGGGGGAGGGATTTCGGATTGGAAGAGGTAAAGTGCCTCAGAAGCTTTCACATGACTTGGTATTGGAGAAGGTGTAGGTAAAAAATATACATGTTTATCACGAGCCAACTTTCTTTTACTGGATCTTCATAAGTATTCCATGAAACACTGGATTCCACCAAACACTGGGAACCATGAGTCAGGACCTTAATGCCTTTTGGTATTGGCTTAGTTTGACAGTGATTATCAATGCCTGATAGCTCTGTGGAGATAGGACTTGGTGTCCTTTGAAGGTTTATATTGAGAAACACTCAGGAGCTCTCTTCTGGGTAAGATTATAGCACTTACTACATTCTCTAGAAACAGTTTACTCATCTTGTTCCCCTTATAGGTGAGTGCACTCAAACTTTTTTTTTAGCAATCATATCTGTGTCCGTGATGTAACTGAGCAATGCTTCTTATGTTTCGGGAGGAGCTAATGTCTGGGAAGCAGAGATATAATTTAAAAGGACAAGCTGGCCTCTTCCAAACAAGGTTTATTTTAACTAGGTTGGCTCCTATTAGAACAGGAGTCAGGATCTCTTACTTCTCTAATAATTAGTTCATAGTCTTGGACAAATAATGTGACTTTTCTACCCTTCAGTTTTAAGTAGGACTAATGATCTTTAACATTTCTTCCACTGCATCCTAAAGGAACTGGTCATTTAGGTGAGGAAGAAATATATAAAGATGAAAAAAGTTAAGTACGAAGAAGTATTTTTAAAAGCTTAGACAGCAGTAGGCTGTGAATAGAAGAGAGAGTGCTCAGTCATAAATTCGTAATTGAAAAATAAATTATGAAATCATAATTGTTACAAGAGCTTAGAGGAGCCCACAGTTGGACTCTAACACTAAACCGCAACTACTTATACTTCCAACACACACCCCATTATTCTTTGTGCTCTGTTAACATCTCATCTTTTTTGATCAATTTAGATATCACTTCTTCCAGAATAGCCTTCGCTGACTCCCAGAGGAAGGCGTAGATAGAGAACCGAAGAACGCAGAGGCCCCCACTGAGAGAATAGCTGTGTTCAGATGAGGAAGAAGTTAATATGTTAGTCTTAGCAATGCTGCCTTCTTGGAAATCTAATCGTCAGCTTTGGCCTTCACTTTTTAAGCAAGATAAAAAAAGAAAAGCCAACTCAAACCCATTGCGATTGAGTTGATTCCAACTCTTAATGACTTTATAGGACAGGGTAGAACTGCCCCCTAGGGTTTTCAAGACTGTAATCTTTATGGAGCAAATTGCCACATCTTTCTCCCGAGGAACAGCTGATGGGTTTGAAATGCCAACCTTTCAGTTAGCAGCCAAGCACTTAACTTTGCCACCAAGGCTCAGGGAGGGAAAATCACAGCGAGTAGAAGTAATATTTTAGATGAAAGCATGGTGAAGATAATATAATTGCTTAATGCAAATGTTCTCTTTATTTTTATTTATACAAGGAAATCAATCAGATTGATTTTCAGCTCCATAGAGGAGAGACTAAACCAACAATAACAACAGTAATAATCAGCAAAACAAAAACCTCTGCATGGTGTTTAAGTTTTAGGAAAAATGTTCAGAAATCTCTGTCAGTGGCAAGGGTCAGAGAAACTGCATCTTAATTATTATGAGCTTGTATTTTCTTATAGTTTTGGGGGAAAAAATGCCCCTAAAGAAAGAAATTTAATTTGTGTCACTGATTTTATGGCAAATGATACTATTTTGAATAATCTTTCATTTGCACAGTAGCCATTGTTTTATATTCTTTGTAACTACTGAGCATGGTTCATAAACCTTGACTATTGATACCAGGGAAAAACCAACAAGTTCCGTTAGTACTAAGCAGGTTACCTTTCTCCTTGTGTGTGTCACGATTTAGGGAATAGTTTTTTTAGCGGACATTGGTGATTCAGTGGTAGAATTCTTGCCTTCCACAAGGGAGACCCAGGTTTGCTTCCAGCCAGTGCCCCTCATGCACAGCCGCCACCCTTCCTCAGTGGAGGCTAGCCACGCATAGGTGGACTAGGAAGAAAGGCCTGGTGATCTACAAAAAGTGGAGCGAAGCTAAAATGTATTTCTTTTGAGTCTTTTCTCGTAGCCTGACAAATCCGTGCAGCAAAGCATTGTACTGCGAAATACTGATGTACTTTTTTTTTTTAAAAAAGGGGAAACACATATTTCTGAATTTTATATTTTCTGGAATAAGGGGCTTATCTGTTTTTTATTCTCAACAGAGTTAGATATCTGGGAAGAGCTCACACTAGTCCCAGGGAGAAATCCTTGATTGTGAGATGGTTTCAGACTGAAATGGCCCAAATGGGAAGCCTCAGAATGAAGAACTTAGTCTAATTGGGAGTGAGTGGGTGGTGCACATGGCGAATGTGCTCAGCTGCTAACTCCTTCCAGAAATGTAACTGAGTCTAACTTAGTTTTGATACCTGACCTGTGTGTGTTGTGTTTTCATTTCCCTTTAGGACCGGAGAGAGTTCCTACAGAGCCTGTTTTTCTTTCCATTCTTCCTACAGTGAGGTAAGAGGACCCCATACACTCACACCCTTCCCGCTGACTGCTCTGCAGCTTTCAGGGTTGAGAACCACAGTGATCTGACTTCTGGACCCATCTCTCTGCTGCTCAAGATCTAGTGCAGCTTTTCCTTTAGAAATGCAGGGAAAAAAATCTCAGCGGGTGGGATACGCTTACCAACTATAAAGGAAATTGCTATTATCTCGTTTTCACCCTAAATAGAGAATATGTGTGATTAAGGTTTTCTTCCCATCTTGCTTCCTAAATATATCTGAACGTTCCCTTTTCAGTTGTTCTGTTCACCTACCATAAAAGAATCATAAATCCTATTTGAAGGAGTGCTATAGAAAAAAGTCTCCCCGTAGCTAACCTTAAGGTACCATCCAGATTCCTGGCCTCTTCCGAAATTTGATTGTACTGAAAAACCATTTAAAAAATAGTACTGAATATTTAGCAATGGGGGATAACGAGGATGATCAGGTTACAGGCCTTGTCCTTAAAAAAGATAGTATAATAGAATTACTCAACTTAAAAGGGCTTAGAAATGTTAGTTTTTTGTTTTTTTGGCGGGGGGGGCGGAGGGAGGGTATGATACTTTTTGTATAGAAAATTGGCCTATACTAGAATGGGAACCTGATATATGTAATTTATTTGTAAACTTTTTATGCATTTTCAAAGTGCAGAGATTCAGTGATTTCACATATTGGAGAAAAAGCAGTATGAAAGCAGGCTGTTTTTGGAGCCTATATGTCATAAATTTTGTTTTGCCATTTCTGCACTTAAAAGTCCGTTTCCCTGACAACCATTATCTTTGTATTCGGGGTCCATGGATTCGGCACTTCAGCCATGAGCCGTAAATATGTTAATGATTTGAACAGGTGAGTTCTTCCAGAAGCTCCAGGTAGTGGCATTCTTATCAAGTCAGCCATCATATTATAAATGATTCTTTATCATGTTATCAAAATACCACACTAACATCTCTACTAAATAACTGAACTGAACTTTCATGAACAAATAGGTTATCTGAGAACAGTTTTTGAAGAAATTAGTTTTGATGCTATACTTGAGTGAATGTTTTCTTTATCAGTATATCCAGAATCTTAAAGTTGTTATCAAAGCCCCTTCCTGGTGATGTGTCCTTGATTTGGCAGCTGACTTCCATCAGTGCCCCTTGCTGCTGATCTCTTAGAGGCTGAGTATCTTTTCTGTCTCAGCCACAGAGAGGGCATCCAGTCCAGACCAAGGGTAGACTTGACTTTTTCAATCGATACTAACAACAGTTGCCGTCAAGTCGACTCTAACTCATGGCAGCCCCGTGTGTGTCAGAGTAGAACTGTCCTCTCTAGGGTTTTCAGTGTTTGATTTTTGGGAAGTAGATCGCCAGAGGTTTCTTGCGAGGCACCTTGGGGTGGGTTCAAACTTCCAACCTTTCAGTTAGCAGCCGAGCACATTCCCCATTTGCACCAGCCATGGACTCCCAATCAATACTACTCCCGTCTTATTTCTCTTAGTGCATTAGCAGCTAAGTTGAGGGAGCATGATCCTTCCTGGGATTTTATAAAATCACCTGCCAGTAAGGAGGCATTTCCTACTTACCTGAGCAGAGAGATGAAGCAGCTGTCTGCCTCCTTTCTTCCCACTTTCCTTAGGTCAGAGCTAGTTACCACCACAGGGTCAGGTGACGCCTGATCTCTGGTCGACCGTCTTCTTCCACAGTGTTTGGTGAGAGGGAGAGAGGCTTTCCTGAAAACTGCTGAAATTAGCAGGCAGGTATCCTACATATGGAAACCCTGGTGGTATAGTGGTTAAGTGCTACGGCTGCTAACCAAAAGACTGGCAGTTGGAATCCACCAGGTGCTCCTTGGAAACTCTATGGGGCAGTTCTACTCTGTCCTATAGGGTTGCTATGAGTCTGAATTGACTCGGTGGCAATGAGGTTTTTTTAATAGTTAATAAAGACTCAGCTAAATTCTAACTCACTTGAAAGGGGATTTGTTAAATATCAGTGTGTGACCTTCTTGAACAAGAAACTAATGTTATGGAAAAAGCATACAGAAATTTTGAATCCCATTTGACGGTGATTCCTGGCCCTCATTGTGAAACAGAATCACCTAGGGGATGCTTAAATATACTGAGTCCCAGGCCCTGGTGTCGATCCGGGGTGAAAGGATCGCTGGAGGTGGGGCCTTGGCGTTGGACACTGCTCCCAGGTGACCCCACGTGCAGCCAGCACTGAGGACACTGCGTTACAAGATTTCTGCTGCTCGTTCTATGCGTTTATGTTGTCTTCCTTTACATGCTTCTCTAACGCCCACATTTTTCACCATAGAGATAATTGATCTATTTTATTTCCCTTCTTCTAGATTAAAGATTTCTTGAGCTACATCTGTCCTGTGAACGCATATGCAAATGTCATTCCAGTAGGCACAACTGTGGATAAAGTTACAGAGATGTGAGTAGCTACTGTTCGTGGATCTCTGCCCTCCCTTCGTGGCTCTCGGCTGGGAATCAAAGGGTCATCCTGCCTGAGTGTTTCCAGATCTAGAACCTGTTTCTGTTTTGATATTTTGAACTTAAATTCATTTCTGTTTTTGCCTTTCAGTGTTTCATTTAGTTCACAGTGTAGCAGAATGTACAGGTAGTATTGTCATTTTGTCCTGGCTTGAATCCTAGCTCCACCATTTACTGGCAGTGTTGGGCAGATCGTATCTCTGAGCTCGTAATTTTTAATCAGCAAAATAGGAATATTCATACCTACTTGTTGGGTTTTTCAGAGATTTGGAGGCAATATGTGGAAAGCATCTAGCACAGTGCCTAGTAGGTGATCAGTTAAAGGCATCTACTGAATGAATAAATGAACACAAAGGAGAGGCGAAATAAATCACAGGTCCCTTTTGCTATTATCATTTTTTCACCTCTTTTTTGAGTTTCACTGATCCATTCATTAAATATTTCTTTAGCTCCGGCTATAACGTTAGGCGCTGTGCCTGAAATCCAGGTTGACTGAGATATGCTCTCTGTCCTTAACAGAGCTGAGAGCCTGGTGGGGAGGGTGAATGTACGCTGCAGCATACTGTGTACAAGCTGCTGGGGGCGTGTGATGGGAGGGAGGGGCCAGTCAGCCCTGGTAGTCAGGGGGTCCATGTCAGAGGCTGCAGTGAGGACATACAGGGCTAGATTTTCAAATGCCTGTGGAAGATGCAGCTCAGGAGCTTGGGAGAGAGGTCTGGGTTGGAGACACAGATTGAGGAATTGGTGGTACAGGTGACACCTGAAAGCATGAGGGTAGAGGTATAACAGGTGTAATCACTAAGGACGGCATGAGCGTGAAGAGAGCAGGGGCCAGAACTCTGGTCAGCACAGTTAGGGCAGGAGTGAGGAAAGGGGAGCCGGAACAAGATGGAGACAGAATGGTCCAAACAGTAGAACCAGACAAGGAGAGTAGTGTGGTGGAAGCAAAACCCATCAAAACCCATTGCTGGAGAGTTGATTCTGACACGTAGTGACCCTACAGGACAGAGTAGAGCTGCCCCATACGATTCCCAAGGCCATAAATTTTTTACGGAAGCAGACTGCGACATCTTTCTCCCATGGAGCAGCTGGTGGGTTCAAACCGCTGGCCTTTTCAGTTGGCCGCCAAGTACTTTAACCACTGCATCACCAGGGCTCTTAGGGTGGAAGCAAAGGGAAAGGAAAATAGAGATCATCGGTGTCAAATACATGAGAAGCCAAATAATATAGGGATTACAAAGTGTCCCAAACTTAGTAATGAGACCGTTTGTGTGCTCTCAGTGAGGACAATTTCAGTGGATGTGTGAGCCAGAAGCCAGTTTCAGCTGTCTGAAGAAGGAGTAGAAAGTGAGGAAACAGGACACTGAGTATAGCGTATTCTTTCAGAAGGGAAAAGTTACAGACCAGAAAGACAGTCACTGGAGGGAACAGAGTTTAAAGGCGTGGTTTTAAAATAGCCGAGGTTAAAATCTGTGTGATGGAACTAAACTTGAATGTACATTAAATATGTATTCCAGTTTAGGTGCTTGTTAAAATGCAAATTCCCCCATCTTGCACTTTTATCAGGCAATTGTGTTATAGGTCAGTGGGGGAGGAGGAGAGAGGTTGAAGTGACTGAAGAGAGAAGTGGTAGTTGAGCAGAGCAGGTTCTGGAGGAGGGCGAAAGGGATGGGTCCAGAGAACGAACACAAGATGTAAACTGGGTGAGGCTATAAATAAGTTCCAGCATGGGACCTCGGTGGCGTCTTCAAGTGGGTATGTTATACAGAACCCTAAAAGCTTCTGAGAGGAGTCTCTGGGTGGTGCAGACAGTTAAGTGCTTGACTATTAACCAAAAGGTTGGTGGTTTAAACCCACCCAGATGCCCCTCGGAAGACAGGCCTGACAATCTGCTTCTGAAAGGTCAGAGCCTTGAAAACACTATGGAGCAGTTTTACTCTACACACATGATTTGCCATGAGTTGGAATCTACTCAACAGCAGTTGATTGGGTCTTTTTGTATTTAAGGGCTTCTAGGAGTGGTACGAGGAAACAGTTGTCGGTGAGGCCCTTGGTAGGGGGTAGGACATGCTCAAGTCTTGTTTCTGTGCCCTTTTATATATTATCTCCACTGTGTCTTAGCTTTCAACCTATGGGCCTCTAGAAAGAGATCAAATTTGTGAGATTTTTACAAGATATAAGGAAACCCCATTAAACAGGGAAGGGGAAGCAGCTGGCTGCACTGTAGTCCCTGAAATCCAAAAGATGTCATGTAAGAGTTTTTTAGAATGGGGACCTGATTTTCTCCATTGCAAAAGCAAAGATCCAATTTTTGCTGCAGTCTACTGAAGATATTCACCAGGCTGTATTTAAGTGCTTATATTTACCACTTCAGTATACTGAAGTGATTTTTAATTTTTTAAACATTGCTTTTTAGTTCTTAAAAGTAATTGTGTGATTTCCTCTATGGTCAAGTGTTTGTTATTTTCATAAATAATACTTCCATTCCAGCAGCTTTCTGAAAAGAAAAAACAAGATACTCTGATTTATTTCAGCTTAAAGCCTTTATGCCGATCTTCTCAAAGCACTGAGCCAAAATATAAACCACTTGGAAAATTGAAGAGAGCTAGGACAGCCCACCTAGACTCAGGTAAGAGAGATGGTTCTGGGTTCAGAGCTGTGGGCTTCCCCCCAAAAGACCGCTTTTAAGGGTGCTGTGGTCTGGTGAAGCTGCACTGGGCAGAGGTGGATCTAAGACCCACGGTAACCTGGACACATCACATAGCTTCAGGAAGTGCTTTGCATTTCTGTCTTCAGTCTATATAACCAGAAGTCAAATTTAATCTCCTTCATAGGTTAAAACAAGTGGCAAAGTGAATTGTATCTGTATTGTATGGTATTCTTGAGCTTTCTGGAAATATGCCCTATGATTTGTACTGGCCATCAGGAGCAGCTGTTACCCATGGACATATCTTTCAAGATAGTCATAAATGCTGATAATGGAAACTATTCTTGTCATCATTTCTGATTAGATTGATCAGTAGTGCTTATACAAATGGATTTGCTTATACAAATGTCTTCTTTCATTGTTGTCTTAGGCTGGATTCTCTAGAGAAGCAAAACCAGTAAAGTATATAAATATATAGGGAAAGAGAGATTTATATCGTGGTTGTAGAAGCTGGAACATCCCAAAAATGTGGGTCAAGATAGAGTCTTATCCTGATTCCTGTAGGCGTAGGGGCTGGCAACCCCAAGATCAGCAGTCAGAGAGTAGGGCTCTTGTTCACAGGCTGCGAAGATTGACAGATCTCAAGATTGGCAGGCAAGACCGCAGGTAAGCTGCTAGCCCAAGTCCCAAGACCCAGAGGTCAGATGAACAGGAGCCAGCTGCAGGATCCAGAGTGAGCAAAAGCCCACAAACCTTGCCAGAATGTCAACTTATTTTCCGTGCTGGCCACACACCCAAGGAAACTCCCTTTCAACTGATTGGCTACTCACAGCAGATCCCATTGTGAAGGTGATCACATTATATCACATCTCATCACATCATACACGTGCCAAACCACTGAGAATCATGGCCCAGCCAAGTTGACACACAATCTTAGCCATCACAATTGTTATATTCATTTTCCATTGAAGGGTTTCTTATAGACACCATATTGTTGGGTCCTGCTTTTTAACCAATCTGACAATTTTCTGCCTTTTAATTGGAGTATATCGGCCATTTATGTTTAATGTGATTATTGATATGATTAGGCTTATATTTATCATCTTGCTGTTTGTTCCATCTGTTCTTTTTTCTTCTTTTTCTTTTGGATTGAATATTGTTTATGATTCCATTTAATCTCTTGTTGGTTTATTAGCTGTAACTGTGTTTTAGTGGTTTCTAGTATACCTCTTTAACTTAGAGTAAAAGATAAATCATTTTGTACTGCAAGTATGGTATAAGAACCTTCACAGCAGTAACCTTTTCTTCTCATCCTAGTCTTTATACTATTATTGTCATACCTTTTACTTCTACCCATGTTATAAACTTCACAGTACATCTTTTTTTGCTTTAAACAATTATTTTTTAAGCTTTCAATGTGTAATTTACGTAAGTTTCACCCTTTTTATGTGTACAGTTCATAGATTGTATAACAGAGTTGTGCAACCATTACCACTAACTTCAGAACATTTCCATTATCCAAAAAAGAAACTTCATGCCCATTTACAGTCACTTCCCACTAGTACCCCCAATCCTAGCCAACCACTCATCTGTCTCTATAGATTTGCCTTTTCTGTACGTATCTTATAAATAGAATCATTGCATCTGTCTATCTATATGTTGTTTGGTTCCGACTAATAGTGACCCTGTGTACAACAGAATGAAACACTGCCCCATCCTGTGCCATGTTCACAGTCATTGCTGTACTTGAGCTCATCATTGCAGCAACAGTGTTAGTCCATCTCGTTGAGGGTCTTCCTCTCTTTCGCTGACTCTCTGCTTTACCAACCATAATGTCCTTCTCCAGGGGCTGGTCCCTCCTGATAATATGTCCAAAGTACCTGAGGTGAAGTCTCACCATCCTCACTTCTAAGGAGCATTCTGGCTGTACTTCTTCCAAAACATATTTGTTCATTCCTCTGGCAGTCCGTGGCATAGTCAGTATTCTTCACCAACACCGTAATTCAAAGGCATCAATTCTTTGGTCTTCCTTATTTATTGTCCGGGTTTCACATATATATGAGGTGACTAAAAATACCATGGGTCCAGGGTCAGGCACACCTTAGTCCTTAAAGTGACATCTTTGCTTTTTAACACTTTAAAGAGGTCTTTTGCAGCAGATTTGCCCAGTGCAATATGTTGATTTCTTGACTGATGCTTCCATAGGCATTGACAAAAACCATATATATACATGTTTTTTTTGTGTGACTGGCTTCTTAAACTTAGTAAGATGCATTCAAGATTCATCCAAATTGTAGCATGTATCAGTACTTCATTTTTTTTTTTTTTGCCAAATAACATTCCGTTGTATGGATTTACCACATTATGTTTGTATTTCACCAGTTGATGAGCATTTGGGTGGTTTCTACTTTTTAGTTACAAATACTACTACTATGAACGTTTGTGTACAAGTCTTTTTGTGGACATACGTTTTTGTTTCTGTTGGGTACAGAAATAGGAATTCTTAGGAATGGAATTCAGGATCATATAGGAAGTCTGTATTTTCACATTTTAAGAAACTGCCAAAAATGTTTTCCAAACTGACTACACCATTTGACATCCCCACCAGCAATGTATAAGGATTCTAATTTCTCCACATCCCAGTCAATACTTTTTCTTACATTTTTATAGCCATTCTAGTGAGTATAAAGTTGTATCTCATTGTAGTTTTGATTTGTATCTCTCTAATGACTAATGATGTTGAACTTTTTTTCATATGCTTATTGGACATGGTGGGGCAGTAGTTAAGAGCTTGGGCTGCTAACCAAAAAGTCAACAGTTTGAATCCACCAGCCACTCCTCGGAAACCCTATGGGGCATTTCTACTCTGCCCTATAAGGTCGCTATGAGTTGAAATCGACTTGACGGTAACAGGGGATTGATTATTTGTACATCTTCATTGGTAAAATGTCTATTATGGTGGTTAAGGTTATGTGTTAACTTTGCCAGGCCATGGTTCTCAGGGGTTTGGTAGATATTATGTAATCATGCTCCACTTTGTGACCTGATGTGAGCAGCCAATCATTCGAAAGCTGATCAGTTTCCTCGGGGCTGTGGCCTGTATCCAGTATATATGGATGGTCTGACAAGGCTCTCTTGGGGATCCTGCATCCTACTCATCATCCTCTGACCTCTGGTTCTTGGAACATGGGTCAGCAGCCTGCTGCTTGATCTGCAGATCTTAGGATTCACCAGCTCCTGAAACCCTGTGAGCCAGCACTCTTCTGCCTGACTTGCCGATTTTGGGTTCGTCAGCCCCTGCAACCATGTGAGTCAGGAGAAGCCTTCAGCCTTCAGCCTGACCATGGATTTGGGATTTGCCAGCCTTCACAACTACATGAGCCATTTCCTTGAGATAAATCTCTCTCTGTATATTTATATATATACACTTCACTAGTTTGTTCCTCGAGAGAACCTAGCCTAAGAATTTTGGTACCGAGAGTGGTTCTGAAGGAAGAAAATCATGAGTTTTCTGAATTGGTTCTCAAGTCTGGCTAGTCTTAAAGGTGTTGATGACTTTGCCTCCAGTAGTAAAGAGGGCATTGCTAATCCATGGCGTGAGGTGGCAGCAGAAATAACCCAAAATATCAACACCAGTGGATCAAATATTAGTGAGAAACAAGACTCTGGGTGATTGTATATTTGATACTTTTCTATAGTTTTGTCAGAATGAGACATACAGGGAGGCTTGGTTCTTGGTCCTGCTTTCGATAGACAAAGTGGTGAAAGAAAGAGATGAGCTCAGGACTTCAGAGTCACAGCTCAAGCACAGCACAAAAGGTTTGAAAGTTACCACTTGTGCCCCAAAAGAAAGCCTTATTTCTTGAGTGACAGAGCTGATATTGCCAAAAACCAAACCCAGAATCTTATAGTAAAAATGGCTGAATTACAAGGCCAGGTGAATTCCCAACCTCGAATGGTGTCCCAACCTCGAATGGCGAGGGCATTAATTGGGAACAAAGGGAATCCTGAAACTTGGGATAGGGACATACGGGCAGAAGTTCAGGAAGCTGGGGACACTGAGCCCCTAAATTCCATTGAATCACTCCTGCCAACGGAACCAGCCCTCTTACTCCCTTTTGGAGATTACTCCATCTTTCTCTGCTAAGCCACCCTCCCCAGTAAAACTATTATTCCCTCTACCCCCATCTGATGAGATTAACTCAGCTGTATCTGAAGAGCCTTTGTTTGAGATATTGCCCGGGGTGGCATCTGGGGTATTGCCTGAGGCATATGCCTTACAAGACATTGCTTAATGTCCCCAGGACCCAGCCCCACTACCCATTTTTGCTTGTAAGACCTATAACTAGACTGAAGTCTCAGCGAGCCCCAAGAGATAAGGTACAAAGTGTGACCCATGAGGAGCTATGGTACACTCCAAAAGAACTACTTGATTTTTCTAATATATACAAACAGAAACCTGGGGAATATGTGTGCAAATGGCTATTAAGGGAGTGGGATAATGGTGCAAGGCACATAAAATTGGATCAGGCTGAGTTTATTGATACGGGCCCACTAAGCACAGATCCTTCATTCAGTGTTTTGGCTTGAGAGGTTAGAAAAGGATCTAATAGTTTATTTGGTTGGTTCACTGAAGCATGGATTAAGCGGTGGCCTACAGTGAATCAAGTTAAAATGTCAGACCTGCCGTGGTATACTGTAGGTGTCCAAAGGCTTAGGGAAATTGCCATGTTAGAGTGGATTTATCAAGTTGGACTCACAGACCAATTAATAGAGTACCCGGAGGACACACTTTTCACCACAACGGTGAGAACAAATTTGTGAAGGGAGCCCCAGTATCTTCGAAGTCTGCTGTGATTGCTATTTTATGAAAGTCAGATTTGACAGTGGGAACTCCCCTAACTGAATTAAGATACCTAATTACAATGGGACTGGTTGGACCCCATGTGTTAGGGACCAAGTGGTGGCACTCCATTGACAAAGACAAGGGGGGCATGGTTACTGTAATGGACAGCAGAATCAAAGCAGTCATCAGAATAGTCTGACTTGTATGGACTTGTGGCATTGTCTACTTAGTCACGGTATACGTCGGAGTGAAACATGGGAAATCTACTAAACATCTATCTGTACAAATGGAAGAATTCTAGGTCAAGTGAACGGCAGTACAACTCAAATCGCCAGGTTAGAGTCATGGCCCCTCAATTCCCAGTCCTGAGTCACTTTACAGACTCACAAAGTTTTAGGTTTACAACCCCTTGAACGTAGGGGAGGCCAGGTCTCCTTGAGGAAGAACCCCACTACACTGCCAAAAATTTATGTTAATCTTTCTCCCTGTCTCATCCAAGGTGATCTGCAGCCTTTTACCAGAGTGACTATTCATTGGGGAAAAGGAAATAATCCTTTTATGTGGACACTGGTTTTGAACTAACTGTAATTCCAGGAGACCCAAAATGACACTGGCCCACCAGAGTCGGAGCGTATGGAAACCAGGTTATCGATGGAATTTTAGCTCAAGTTCATCTCACAGTGGATCCAGTGGGTCCCCAAACCCATCTTGAAATGATTTTCCCAGTTCCAGGATGCATAACTGGAATAGACATAGTCAGCAACTGGCACAACTTCCACACTGGATCCCAGACATTTGAATTAAGGGCTATTATTTTTTTTATGGTAGGAAAGGCCAAGTGGAAGCCATTAGAACAGCTTCTACCCAGGAAACTAGTAAACCACAAGCAATACCACATTCCTGGAGGGACTGCAGAGATTACTGCCACCATCAAGGACTTGAAGGATGCAGGGGTGGTGATTCCCACCACATCCTTATTCAACTAGCCTATCTGGCCTGTGTAAAAAAAAAAAAAAAAAAAAGGATCTTGGAGAATGACAGTGCATTATCGTAAATGTAACCGGGTGGTGACTCCTATTGCAGCTGCTGTTCCCGATGTGGTTTCACTGCTTAAGCAAATTAACCCATTTTTTTTTACAGTAGGCAGCTAATGGTCCAGCTAATGGCTTTTTCTCCATAGCTGTGTTGAAGGACCACTGGAATAAGTCCCCCTTCAGCTGGCAAGGCCAGCAATACACCAGCCCTGTGACATAACTTAGTCCACAGCTTGGACCATTATATATGCGTGTGTATATATGCATATATGTATTTTTTCACTTATTCTACTGGAAAATTTTTGTTATTCTTCAATAACACCATTTTAATGACTGTATATTTTGCATTTTGATCATAAATCTGTATTTAATTTTTGTCATTATACATTTAGGTTGTTTTTTACTTTTTACTCTTATATTGTGGTGAACATGTGGGAAACCCTGGTGGCGTAGTAGTTAAGTGCTACAGCTGCTACCCAAAAGGTCGGCAGTTTGAATCCGTCAGGCACTCCTTGGAAACTCTATGGGGCAGTTCTACTCTGTCCTATAGGGTCGCTATGAATCAGAATCGACTTGATGGCAGTGGGTTTAGTGAACATGTACCTAATTCTGTTTCGTATTTCTCATTACTGAGTTAAAGTATAGATATTAAGGTGCTTAATACATATTGCCAATTTGCTATCATACCAATTTATAGCAAACATGAACAGTGTATGACAGTGGAAAATATCTATGAATGATTTATGACATTTGTCCCTTTTTTCCATTGGATTTAGGTGTTTTTATTATCAGTTTGTATAAACTCTTAGGAATTTCAACATTGTTGTACTTGTGACTTTTTCTCAGTGTTATATGCCTTTCCATTTTTATATTAAGATGTTTTAAATTTTTATATGGTTATTACAGAAAAAAAAATATAATTATATAATATCAGAGTAAACTTCTAATAGTATAGAAGCATCACTTGTTTTTCATATACTACAGATGAGATAAAGTGAAAATGTTTCCACAGATTAAAGTATTGTACAATGGAAACATACCATGATACCGGTATAGTCACAGACCCTGAAGAACATAAAACTTAGAGATAATACAAAAACATTTCATAAAAAGATAACTCTGGTACACCAGTGGAACAGCTAAAGCAGATATATAATCCATGGCTTAAAGTAAAGGCCTATCTTATAGACTAGGGTGATTCCAAATACAGTAGCTAGGTATCTTAGTCACTGTAAGCCCCTGCAGTAAAGAAGGATAAACACTTCCTTGTTTGGATAATTATAAATCAGAATAGAATACTGGACCTAAGAATTAGGTGTGAGTCCTGGCTGTGCCACAAACTAGTTTTATGGCCTGTGCGTTACCATGCACGTTCTCTGGGCCAGCTTCCTTACAGGTAACATGGGAGCTTCATGATAGTCTCGATAGTCCATTATTTTAGTGGCTTTTAAAAATGCAGCGGTTAGCCACATCCTTTATCACTGGGAAAATAATGATCTTTTTAAGGTTGTAAGTTAACATCAGATTCAGCAGAATAATAAGTTGCCATACAGATTGTTGTTAGCTGCTATGAAGTCAGCTTTGAGTCATGATGACCCCATGTGTTGCAGAATAGAACTGTTCCATAGGGTTTTCTTAGCTGTAATCTTTATGGAAGCAGTTTGCCAGGCCTTTCATACATATATGATAATTTCATTTGCTAAGCCTCCTCATTTTAAGAATTTCAGTGGGTTAATATACTCTAATGTAGAATGCTTAAAAATCAGTAAAATGTACTCTTATGTAGCCTATTCAGTATTTTGGTTAAGGCTGATCTAACCCATATGTGTTCCCCAACATGTCTCACAGTTTTGTGCCCAAAGTAGGTATCAATAAAACATTCAGAAGAGGAAAACTTAAGGAAAAAAGAAGAAGAAGAAAACAAAAACCTATTCTTTTTCTTAAATCACCCAGCACGGTTGAGCATCTACTCTTTGCATAGCACACAGAGTTTCCAGACTTCTTTTTCTGGGTAGTTCACAAACCTAGCTGATGAACAGAACCAGCTGTAGAACTTCAAACACAAAACAAAATCAAACTATTGGGTCCCATCTTCGGAGACTGAGTTGGTAGATCTGGAATGAGACACAGAGAGTTATTTTTAAAAAAGCTGTCCAGGTGATGCTAATGTTCAGTCAGGTTTGGGAACCACAGATACAAGGTGGCGTGGCTTTATTTGGTGAACACAGATTTTACAGTCTCAACTTACCACCTGGCGTTACAGAAACATGAACAGTGGTAATCACATTGCGCAGAATTTCTCAAGAATAAGGGCCTTTTAATTTCTCTCCGAAGAAGAGTGAACTCCATGTTCTTTGCAGTTGCAAGAATTAAATGCTATAAATTGGATTTTTATTAAAAGCACAGACTGGCTGCTTTTGCATTTTGTTGCTTCTAAACCTATTTTGTTTTTCTTACAGAGGAGGAGGATGATGACCTCTTTGATGACCCTCCACCAGTACCTTTAAGGCACAAGGTTCCAAGCCAGCAAGCTCTTCACCCTGAGGTCTTTTCAATGACCGCGGTATCACAAAATCATGAGGTCTTTTCAATGACTGCAATATCACAAAATCAGCCTGAAAACCCGAGACAAAGTACAGGATGCTACAAAGAAGAGAATATGCAAACCCCTATTTTGGCAAACTTTGTAGATTGTCAAGAATCCAACAGTGAAAGTGAAGATGAATTAGGCATCTCAGCTCCATTGCAAGGACACACGGATCCTGTAACACTTCGCCAGCAGAAGACTGATGTGGATGTACCACAGTGGGAAGTATTCTTTAAAAGAAATGATGAAATCACAGATGATGGTTTGGAAAACTTCCATTCTTCCACAGAGGCAGGGGCTTCTCAGTCACCAAAGCTTTTCAGTGACTCTGATGGGGAATCAACCCACATCTCTTCCCAAAATTCTTCTCAGTCAACACACATATCAGAACAAGGCAGTCAAGGCTGGGACAGCCAAGCTGACACAGTGTTGTTAACTTCCCAAGAGAGAAACTGTAATGATACTACTTCCTTAAACAAAGGAGGCTTCAGACCAAGAATCAAAGGGAATATTGCTGCCTCTCAGCTGGAACAAAATGTACTTTGCCCAAAGGATACTTACTCTGATTCTAAAAGCAGGGCTCAAGATGTAAATATAGTTCCTGGTATTGGAGAACCAACTACTCTAAGTAGTGGGAAAAACACACCTGAGGAAAAATGGTTGCAAAATCCTAGCACAAAGGCAGATTCTCAGAGCTCCTCTGATTTTGAAATTCCCTCAACTCCAGATGCTGAGCTACCTAAACAAGAACACTTACAGTTTTTATATGAGAAGCTGGCTACAGGTGAGAATGTCATAGCTGGAAGGAAAAAAAAAGCCCACTCTTAGATATTTAAGAATCAAAGTTACTTCATTCTAGAGGAACTACTAAAAAACCTATTCTGAGAAATAATAGTCAAGATCACAGTAAATAGAATAGTAAAAAGCATTCAGGTAACTAAAAGAAGGCAGAAAAGGGGAAACAGGAACAAAAAACAGAGGAAACAAAAATGGTAGAACTGAATCCAAACCTATCAATTACATTAAATGAAAATGGTCTCTAAACACACCAATGAGAAGATGTTGTCAATGAAGAAAACCAAAGACACAGGGAAAATATTAGTCCAAAGGACAAATGGACCACATGAACCATAGCCTCTACCAGCCTGAGCCCAGAACTACACGGTGCCCAGCTACCACCACTGATTGCTCTGACAGAGATCACAATATAGGGTCCCAGACAGAGCAGGAGAAAAATGTAGAACAAAACTCAAATTCACACACAAAAAAAAAAGACCAGGCTTAACTGGTCTGACAGAGACTGAAGGAACCCCAAAGACTACAGCCCCAGATACCCTGCTAACTCAGAACTGAGGCCACTCCCAGTCCAAATCATTTCAGCCAAGGATTACAGACAGCCCTATAAAACAACACACATGAGGAACATGCTTCTTAGTTCAATCAAGTATATGAGACCAAATGGACAACAACACCTAACCAAAAACACAGATGAGAAGGCAGGAAGGGACAGGAAAACTGAAAGAATGGACACAGCCAACCCGGGGTAGAAAGGGAAGAGTGCTGACACATTGCGGGGGTCACAATCAATGTTACAAAAAAATCTATATATATGTTTTTGAATGAGAAACTAATTTATTCCATAAACTTTCACCTAAAGCACAATAAAATTAAAAAAAAGATCATCAGAATGAAATAAAAAAAAAAATACCCCAACTATATGCTGTCTGTAAGAAACTTAGATATAGGTAGGTTTAAAGGGTTGAAAAAGATATACCATGCAAACACGAATTAAAGTCAGAGGGTTGTATTAACATCAGATAAATTTCCTAGTGGTAAAAGGTCAGTTCACCAAGAAAACATAACAACCTTAAGTGTGTATACATCTAACAAGAGCTTCAAAATACATGAGGCAAAAACTGGCAGCTGAAAGGAGAATGAGATAAATGCACAATTATAGTTGGAGACTTTAGCATTTCTTTCTCAGTAGACAACATCAGCAAGGATACAGAAGTGAACATCAACCAACTGGCTCTGACATCTATATAACATTCCACCTATTAAAGGGGCCCTAGAGGCACAAACGATTAAGTGCTCGGCTGCTGAAAGGCTGGCAGTTTGAACCCAGCCAGTGGCTCCGAGGGAGAAAGACCTGGTGCTCTGCTCTCAGAGATTACAGCCAAGAAAACCCCACGGGACGGCTCTGCTCTGTCACGTGGGGTCGCTAGGGGTTGGGATCGACTGATGGCACCTAACGAGAACTACCACCACTCGGTAACGGTACATTCTCTTCAAGTACACATGGGACATTCGCCAAAGGAGGCCATATCCTGAGTCATAAAAACACATCACTCAAAGTGAATGAATAAACTTGGATTATTTCAATAAACTGACAAGTATAGGGAAAAATCAGCACCTTATGTATCTCAGAAGACATCACATCACTTAAGAACCTTGCTGTGAGCACAGTGGTAAAATTAGAAACATGAGTACCTAAAAGACAATCCTTCAGAATTAAATGGCTCAAGTATGTGTTGTCATTTCAACTTCCTTAAAGCCCATCAGTGGTGAGTTAATGCTTTTGTATTGTTTTATATGAGGATTTAATAAACTTTTATTAATATTCGTAAACACACTGGTGTGCTGATATTTCATGGATTAAGGAAACAAAAGCGGATATTTCACTTAAAACATTTAAATGGAATCACTAAAGCATACTTTGTAGATCAGTTAAACACACACATAATGACATGCATTATTATCATGTAAAAGTTAAGTATCACACCTACAAGACTAGGGTTCTAAGACTTACGAGTCAGTGGGAAAGGAAAACAAGTCAGGCATTCAGAAGAACCAGTGCCGAGAGCACCCAGGAAGCCAGCCCTCATTTCTCCCAGTGGGAGTGTTCCATTCACAAATGTTAGAAGCAGGACAAATGAGGCCTGATGACAGCCCTTGTCCATTTACATCTGGGGATGCCTCTTTCGGGGGGGTGGGGGTGGGAAAAATTAGACAGTGAGACTTAGGCTTCAAGGTTTGGCTACAAAATTGACTTACACTAGAGGAAGAATGAGGGGGAGTAACTGACGTGTTTAATACGGCATGGGGGAGGTCGAGGAGCCTGGTTCATCTCATTTCTGACCGATCTTAGAGGAATAAATTACTCAGTAGTTTTATTAACACATACAACAGCAGAGACTGGTGCGAAAATAAGGAACCTGGGGGCAAAGGAATTTAAGAAAAAATACAAGGAGGGTTTTTTTTTTCTCCTCACTGTCCTAACCTCATCATTAAAGGAACGCTGACTCCTCTTTTCTAGGCAGCTGCTGATGTGAGCTTACTGTGTAATGAAATACTTTCTTTTTTTAATATGTGGCAATACAGACTCAGTATGATTGGGGCAGGACTATAGTTATTTCCACTCCATTTTACCCATTTCCCCTTAGAGTTATTACATAAATTCAAAGTGAATAAAAAAATCACTGCAACAAGTAGGGATTGGAGGTAACTGGTTTAGTATCTAGCCATTACAGAGTCCCAGAGACTTTTCATTTTTTATTTATGGCTCTACAAATTAGTTATACTTCATTATCATAAATCATTTAATCAAATATAACTATCTATTTGCATACATTTACTGACACTTAAGATTTAGTCTCAGTATAGCTTATGATTCAAAGTGTTTTTTCACTTTGCTGTTCAAAAAATACCTGTAATCATTCTTTTGAATATATTCTTAGTATTTTATAATCACACTACTAATTTTACATACTGCCACATTTTCACTGTTTTATATGAGTCTGGCATATGATAATAGGCATATAATGAATGCTGGCTGAAATTAAGGGCTAACACCAGAATAGACTTTGACCAACAAACATGTATTGATCACCAGAGATTTTAAAGTAATGTTTCATATTACAGAGTAATAATAGATGTGCTTTTTTTGTGACTGTTCTTTTGTACATCAACTGTACATCAACTCACTTCATCCTCACAACAATCCTTTGAGGTAATTACATTTGTTATGCCCATTTTATAGATGAGGAGATTAAGGCACAGAGAGATACACAGCTAGTAAGGAGTAAAACCAGGATTCAAACAGGCAATTTGGCTCCATACTCTATGCTCTTACCTGGTGCCGTCGAGTCGATTCCGACTCATAGTGACCCTATAGGACAGAGCAGAACTGCCCCATGGAGATTCCAAGGATCCGCCTGGCGGATTCAAACTGCCAACCCTTTGGTTGGCAGCCGTAGCACTTAACCACTACGCCACCAGGGTTTCCCCATGCTCTTAACCACTATGCAATAATGCCTCTCAATACAAGCATAAAAACGGACAAGATATAAATTATAGTAGCTACTCAATTTTTCAAGAACTGTAAAGTATAAAAGGAAAAGTGAAGAAACCCAATGACTAGCACATTTGCCTCAGAGAGGAGTCGCAGGACTTAAGATGTTTAATAGTAGAAATTGACTTTTAAAAATCTTGGCTGAAGTTGAAGATTAAATATTTTAAAAATAGTCACCCTGTTATTAGCTTCTGTCAAGTAACCCAGCAAACCTCCAATGACGGTCAAGTGGTAGCTGCACATGAAGTGCATTCACTGGGAATCGAACCCAGGTCTCCTGCACGGAAGGCGAGAATTGTACCACTGAACCACCACTGCCTACTAGCTGGATCATCTTGGGCATAGTAATGCCACTTAACTGGCCTAAGTCTGTTTCTTTAGGTATAATATAGGGACGATCGCACCAACCTATAAAGGGCCTAAGGCTTGTTCAGTGAATGTTAGCTCTGAATTCTAGAATTCCTTTGCATATGCAAGGCAGTACTTAGTAACTATACATTTAAGTACCTGGTGACTAATGACACTGTAAAAAATTCAGAAATATTCATCCACATTATACTAACGAAATGTAAAATTCTGTACTTTAATATTCAAATGCACAAACCATGACAACAATAAGCTTTCTTGAAAGTAACATTTACAGGACTTGCATACAAGCCTTTGGTTAATCTCATCAGCAGGTAGTCCGGAATACATCAGTATTTTTCTGTCCTTTTTTGTAGCCTTACTAGAAAACAACAGTAAAATATTCAGAAACAAATCTAACACATAAATAGAACATCAGATGCGAAACTGAATTTATTTTGCTAAGGAGAAACTGTTCAGCTATAAGAAAAATAAGTGCAGTCTATATTTTGCCATGTATGGGAAAAAACCCTGAGATTACCAACTGTGTTTCACAATCCCTTTATATAGATACTGAAAACAGTATTGATACAACTTGTACAACGGATTAATTTACATTTTAAACTTGATCTAAATATCACCCTTGAATATTTGCTTTATATTTGAGAGAACAAATTCTAACAACTTCAGGAAACTAAAGAAGATAAATGTTGACTTAAAAAGTTAAAGCTTAGTTTGTTACTTTACTGTGTAAATTCAGCTCTTTAATAACATAAGGGTAACAAAGGTACTTAGAATCTCAAAGGCCCATTAAATTTCTATTAACAAGGACAAGACAAAACTACAGGTTTACTGCAAACAGCCTTTTTTCCTTTGCCTTCCAGTTTCACATTTTTTAACACAGAAAAATTAGACACGATCAAATAACTTGACAGTAGAACACTGACTTTTTAAAAAGGATGTTAAGATTACATCTCTCAATCTGTGAGAATCATAATTTGAAGCGTGGCAACTGGCAGCAACCTGTAAATCTGCGACCCTTTCTCAGCACCGACACGACATCACTAATTTTTCATGAAGAAAACATAATGGCATTAAAAAATCCATTTGCCTTAAGACATTCTGTACATTTTGGTTAGTGGGTATACTGAGGTACCAAATATGTCAATTCAGTCTGTATTATGAGAACAAAATCGTGATGGAATATAATGAATAAAAGTATGGTTTCTCCCAAAAAAGGATTAAGGATTGAGAAGATATCTGAAGTGCTACATTCTTGAGGTCAGTTCAATTTTACCCAAGCTTATTTAAGCCACTAAAGCTTAGGGGAATGAGCTTAGGTAAAACTTAATTAGCAATACTGAAAGCTAAATTTACTTGTTGCATTTATCTTCTTACTGGATACCACAATTAGGAATCCCAGAGTCAGAAAGAGATGAAAACATAATTCTTCCTGATTGAGGCTTTATGAGGCAGAAAAAATAAAATAAAAACCTAATATATTGCATTTCAATTTTTATAGTTCAACTAATAAATGGTCTCATAATTCAGGCCCACAAAAAGCTACTTTTGGCCAACTCACGTTAGCTCTGTTACATCTAAAAAATTCATGTATAAAACAAGTTACCAGTTCAAAATATAGATTACTTTTCAAGAAGAGTCTGTAGGAAATAAAAAAATTAAATTTTGTGGAAAGGAAATATTAAAACTGCCTGAAATACAGGAGACGTAATGTTAACGTATTTCGTGAAACACTATCGCTAGGTATGGCTGTTCCCATGGGTATCTTGTTTTACTGTTTAGACCAGGCGTACTCAATACTCAACATGGATATCCTAATTCACGTTTTAAGAGGTGTCCTCAAAATGCTCCATTCCTCTAACTAGCGCTCCACAACACCCACCTGGTCCCACTGCTTCATCCTTTCGAAAAGGCATAATGGCTAGGTATTCGGGACTTTTAGAGAAGGCTTTCTGGAGATTTTTCATCTACAGGGTAAAAAAATCTTTAAGCACTACTGGATCAGACACATAACCCTCCATAAAGGCAAAGATTGCTTCAAAATAGGAAATCAAGCTATACATTTTTTTACATTTAATTTTATGCCTTTACTTTTTTATATCATTCAGATGCCAATGTTTTAGTGAAAAAAGTAGAAAATAGAGTATAAAATTTGGTACCACCTAGTTATCTCAAATACAAGCACGGTAGGCATTAAGTAGGTAAATAGGAATGACAATTTAACAACAAAAGTAGAACTTGTATATTTGTCTAAATTGAATTAGCCATTTTTCCAAGGTATATGGCAAACTGAGTATTTGATTTTAGCAACTGCTACATTATCAGTTTAATACTTTTCATACACTGAAGGAGGCATTTCTCTATTCACAGACTTAAGTATGTGTATCTTGAGCTGTAAACAGCTTTCCTTCCATGCTTGGCACCCAACCACTAAATATGTACACTTTAGTCTATGTGGCCCTGTGTCCCTCTCTTCAGAAGCCTCAGCAATGCCTTTGGCTATGTTTTGAAATATGAGTTATAAATTAACATAGGCATAATCGTGATAATATGAAAAAATATTCCCAAATACTTGGTCTTTAAAATGTTAACATTTAGAAAAAACAAAACTATCATCAGTTCTATTTTCTGAATATTCAGTTGAGGTAACCCCGGCAAGTCACAGCTCCACATTTGCACACAGTTCTGATCCTCTTTTTGGCTGGGCTATGGTCCACAGAATCTGAAGATATATCTCCGGAACCTGAATACACAGAAAAAGAAATACAGGCAAAAGAGAGTCAAGATAACTTAGAATGAATTTCAAATTTTCAATTAGTTTTAAAGTAGCTAGAACGGGTGCTTATGTATTCAAGATCACTAGGGTTAAGTTAACTCCTAAAGAAATGTAATTTTCCTTTGTATATATAATAAGGAGCCCTGGTGGCTCGGCTGCGAACCAAAAGATTGGCGGTTTGAACCCACCCAGCGGCTCAGAGGGAGAAAGGCCTGCTGATCTGCTCCTATAAAGATTACAGCCTAGAAAACCCAATGGGGCAGTTCTACTCTGTCATATGGGGTCGCTATGAGTCAAAAAATGGACTCCACAACACCTAACAACAATATATGAATAAATGTGAATGTACAGAAACAAATTATGAAATTTTCCTGAGGAGATAATAAACCAAAAAAAAAAAAAAAATCCATTGTCATCGAGTCTATTCTGACTCATAGCACACTAGAGGACAGAGCAGAACTGCCCCATAGGGTTTCCAAGGAGCAGCTGGTGGATTCGAACTGCTGACCTTCTGGTTAGCAGCTGAGCTTTTAACCACTATGCCACCAGGACTCTGAAGGGAAAATAATGTGAACTAATAAAAGGTAAAGTGTATCCTTTGGGCCCATGTTTGTAAGAATGGATTTCTGAATGATGAAACTTACTGGGAAAATCCAGTATGCAATTATTCATTTTATATATTACTTAAAGAGTACATAATGTGAAGTCAAAAAGTAGTATGTAAAGGGGGATCATTCTTAGAAAAACAAAGGGAGGAAACATTCATACTGTCACAATAAAGGAAACAGAATTAAATGTTCTATTTAAAAGCCAGGGTCAGTAGGAAGGAATTATATTCATGTGATTTAAATCACATTTTTGATCTTTTGAATACGTATCTCTTAGTTAATATTCAGAAATGCAGGCTTCTCATTTTTTAAATATAAATAGCATGGTATTGAGTAATGATGTTATAATAAATAAGCTTCCAAAGGGAAGTTCTGAAAAAAGTCAAGAAGCACCATGATGAGGAAGAGAGAACATTACTCAGTCCAAGGCCGGGCAGACCTGGATCCTAGCTTTAGCCTGCCACGTTAGCTTTGTGTCCTTGAGTAACAAAACAAACTTTTAGCCTTAATTTTTTTCAACTTTAGGACTAGTTTAGTCCAGGTGATCTAAAGTCTCTTCCTTTTCTACAAATTAGATTCTTCATACTGAAATTATACTTGAAAAGCCATACCTTTCATTTGATAATCAAAAGTCAGCTCTTCTCCAGCATTTATGGTTCTTGTGGAAAATAATGCAATTCGAGGAAAACGAGTATCGAGGTTATCAATGAAAACATTGAACACTTGAAGATTTGGGTCACACTAAAAAGGAACATTATAAACCATTTAAGGAAAAATAATGCAAACGAGTTCTACAAGCCACAGAAAATCTTTAATTTCCCAGAATAATAGTTTTTTAAGTTCTGCTGGAAACTAAGTTGCTTACTGTTTAGAGGTCTTTGAGGTATTCACATTTAAAAATACCGTTTTTACTCAGGGAAAATCTCAGGCTTACTTAAAAGTAGAGAAAATATAATAAATCTCCATGTATCCACGATGTAGCTTTAACAATGATTAACATTTAGCCAATCCTGTTTCATCTAGGCCCAACTTTTTATTCTGGAGAATGTTAATGCAAATTCCAGGTAACACATCATTTTACCTGTAAATATTTCAGTAAGGCATATGCTAGAACTAGAATAATTGGATTTAAAACACCAAATGAACCAAAGAGCTCAAATTTCAGATTAAGCATGAAGTTTCAGTGCTTAAACTTTTATCTGGCATTGTCTGATATCTTTATTACTCTACACTAAATTATGGAATATGCAAGAAGAAAGATCCAGTAAATCAAACTAAGAAATCAAAACAACTAGTTCAAGTGATTTTGACTAGAGTACATCGATTTTTGGAGAATCTTGAATTTATCATTAGGAAAAAAATTTCTGAAAATTTTAAGTAAATGAGAAAACTAATAAGGGATTGAGAAAATCTCCGACACTTAAATACTAATCATAAACAAGCTTCTTGGTATGAAATCCATCAAAAGTTCAACAGGATCTACTTCCTTACTACAGTCGCTATATAGCTTACTCCCAGACACATTTTCCTTATTATCTGTAAAATAAAGACTGTGTGAACCTCACAAGTCTAATGTTATGCTATATACCTAGTACTTAGTAGGTACCCAATAACTATTAACTTCCTTTATTTTTGGAAATAGTTTTTATAGGGTATAAGATTTGAGTGTTAAGATTCTGGAGTTAAGATTCCAACTGTATTCTAAGTTTTTTTCAAACATGAATTAAAAATTAAGGAAGAATACCAATTTATAAGTTAGAAAAATACCACTGAATACTTTAATACAAATTCTTAAATATAAAAATGTTAACATGTTTACATTTTAAGAGTTGAACATCCTAAAATGTAGCTCTGTTACCTTGTTTAAGATAGTTGTGATTCTTAAATTTTTTACCTTTAAACACTTCTGCTCATTAATTTCCTCCTCTGATATGAGAATACCTACCTTATAAAGTTGATGGAAGGTTTAAATGAAGTCACATATGTAAAGAGTCTTGCAAAATGCATGGTATTTGGAAGGCATCTCAGTATTTATTTTTCTAATACAGCGATAATACCATGACTTAAAAGAAGAGCCCCTCATGTTACTTTGGAAATGTGAAGCACTTTTAAAGGGTACAGTTTAATGATGATTATTCTTGATACTATAGAAAAATAATTCAAAACAATATTAAAATGGATTTTAGTTTTGTTTATACTTTTAAGTATTTCTTACACTGTGATTCACAAAATGAGATATATTTCCATATCGAGCCGCATCCACTGTGAACTCATCAGATTCATAGTCTAGATCAAAGAGATACGTGATTCCTTTGTTGTCATATAACTGGCCCCGTCTTTCAGCTTCTTCACTTGTGATTACCTAAAAGAAAAAAACTACAGATATTATGTACTATGGCTAAACTGAAGAAATACTCATCTGTAAATCTGCAAAGCAATGGAAAACCAAGGAACTTGAAAAACAATTTGCCAAGGCTTATTAATGTATTAATGCCTATGAATGTTTAAAAAGTAAAAAATTCAAGTGTCATCAACATTCATACAAACTATTCTTGATGAGCTAGATGGAAAGAGGTGGGGACAATGAATGGAGGAGAAATGACGGTGCAAAAATGTTATGACTTTTTAAACAGGATTTGAGACAACCCAACATTAAACAAGCTAAGACACTGCACTACTTTCACTGTAGTTTATTAGGATGTTCAAAAAGCTACACAACTATAGCTCTCTACAGGATGTAACTAAATGCAAATGACTAAATTTATACGTGTATGTTCTAAATATGCTCTAAAAGTATATATTTTTCTATAACAACTTTGTGTGTAGTTACAAATGGAAATGTGTTACAAACACAAGAAAGAAGGTATGTTAATTTGCAGTCAACTGTATGGAAAGTTCAATTTTGCAGGATAGGTTGTTTTCATGCAATTCTATAGCTCAAAACCATCATCTGTAGTTCTGCTCTTAAGAACACAGCTTTGCTACATGCTCAGCTTAAGAAACCAAAAATGTCTACAGTGATTCATAGTGTCAACCAAATTTGGCTGCTGTATTAATTAAGCCAAAAAGGAACAATTTGACTGTACAAGATACAGTATCCTGAATAGCAATTAACTATAATCTGCCACTTTCTAAAAATATTAGTATCAAAGATCTAATTTCAGAATTCTAAGATGAATACTGATTATAATTAGAGGCAAACCAATTCCAAATAACTAAAAGCCAATCAGATTTAACAAATCCAGATATGCACTCACACTTTTATTTTTCTAGTCACAGCTTAATCCACCTTACAGTTTGAGGCAGAATGTGTGGGAGTAAACAACACTGATTTTGGACCCTTGGTTTTGAATCCTGACTCTTCTTTATTACTGTGTGAGATTGGGCAAGTTGCCCAACTTCTCTGTGCCTCAGTTTCCTTATCTATAATAATGGAGATAATAGTACTACCTCACAGAGTTGTTGAGAAGATTAATGAGTTAATATATAAAGTGCTTGAACTAGTAACACATAGGAAATACTATCATATACATATATTTATACAAGCATATTCATATATAAGTTTTACCCATATAAAAATAAATTTGCTAGTATTTGGAAGGCAATTTAGAGACCACCCTTCATGGTTCAAAGTATCTGAGCTATTGGACAGAGTTTGGGTTTTCTTACGAATGGCAATAAACGCTTTTATGTCTATTATACAATACTTGCTTATGAACCATTGGTCTACAGTATCTTTCATGTTGATACAAAATAGAGTTTTGCCAACTACAATTAACTGTATTTGGTGAAATGGATGGAGTAAATCACAACCTAAAAATTTCAAAGTGAGCATGTGTTTAGATCTGATTGTCTTAAGACTTCTTGTAAAAACAGTGGTTCCATTTTAAAATATACAAATGTAAGTTTCAATGACTATGAATGGGCATTTGTTAAAAGGTGACTATATCCATTTCATTTGTCATTCTGTATTTTTCGTTCATATACAAGTTTATATTTTTAACTGTCCCAGTGAAACTCTTCTCCCAAACCTGAACATGAATTTCCACATATCTGCAAATACTATCAGTATGTACCAAACATTTATGTTGCTGAGGTAAAAAGGTAACTTCTCAAAAATGTAAATCATATGCACACAATTTGAACATACCTCTCCAACATATTCCATGACAAAACTCATTCTTTTAATCTTCACAAGTGTTTTTACACCCCAGCCACAGCCATTGCTAGTTCGAAAGATGCAAAGAGAATATTGTGTGCCTTTTTGTACAACCCTATTGGGACAATCAGGTCCACATTGACACCTTGAGTTGCATTCATAGATGGGGGTGCCAGGTGGGATTCTGATTTGCTGGTTTTTATTATAAGCCAAAAGAACTCCAGCTTCCGCAGGACAACACTTCTCAAAGAAGCAATCTGTGCATGAACAGCCAAAGGTAACTTCATTTACTAAACTGATTCCAGGAGCTGGTTTGTATTCGTTAATGTAGTAAAAGTCCAAAGGCGGGCCCTCTAAGTCAACAGTATTTTCAACGAATATCATTCCTTTATAATTCTTTCTTCTGTTGAGTTCATCTTGCCATCTTTGCAGAGCTATCCTTTGTTTAGCCTTCTTTACAATGTATTCAGCAATGGCAGGTTTCAAAGCTTTATTATTGTCTTTAAGAGTTATTGCTTTGCTTTTCTTTACCTGAGATAAAAAATTATGCTTGTCATTAGAGAATTGCTGAAGTAGTAATGGGCACTTGAGATTTTGCAAAGGTTCCCAAGTATTTGTAGAATCTGGCCATCCTTTCCATTTTACAAGATAATATTCCATGTCCTTAAAATATAAAAGAAAACGCAAATCAGATTATGATAGTCCCAATTATTTAAGAGACTTAAATATTTTAAGAACTAAGGTCATTTATTATCATTTTTCTTAATACAGTTCAAAATATGTAAAGAGTCACAGCTTTCTAATAGATTAAGTACAAATCATAAAAATAAAACTATTTTCCTTATATTAAATATGTACAGAATTTAGATGTGACATAACAGGATTGACAAGAGGCTAGAGAGTCTTATCTGGGGAAATAAAGACACTGTAATTTATGACTATTTTACTAAACAGTGATTACGTTAAACAGAAAAGTATTTATTTTGATCATGGAAATCGGTGGTCCCAAGGCTAACAATTCATGACCGAGGTTAGTGGCTTACTTAGCCAGGTAGAGATGTAGGTATTCTCTAAGGTCTATAAGGTAATATTATATACTGGATATGAGGGAAGCTGTATTTCTTAACATCATGGGTGCACATTCCCTAGGTGCTCTAGAGGTGTCCTGTCCAATACAGCTGTTGCTAGCCACACGTGGCTACTGAGCACCTGAAATATGGGTGACTAAAATGTGCTTTAAGTATAACACCAAATTTCAAAGACTCAGTACAAAACAAAAGCCTGTACAGTATCTCTAATGTTTTAAAAATGTTTGACATGAAAACGTTAAGAATGAGTTTGGTCATGGAATAGGTTAGAGAGGTATGTTCAACTTAACACATAACACACATAGCACTGAAATGATAATATTTCGGATATACTAGATTAAATATATTATTCCAAGTAATTTCACTTGTTTCTTTTCACTTTAAGGTAGTTATTAGAAAATTTAAAATTACGTATGTAGCTCACATTATAATTCCATTGGACTGTCCTAGAGAATGTATACTACCTAAGTTGTACTCACCCAAGATTGGGTTAGGCAGCAGGCACTCAATCTACCAAAGATCAAATCTTTTGGTTTATCCCTCAGGCTGCTGTTGGCCACCATGGTACCTGGAATCTTGTCTTTCCACCCAGTGACTTGACTACTTTTCTCTTGATGAAGGTAATTAAAGTAGGTGTAATAGAAAATTCTGAGGCAAAGTCTCTCAATTTAATAAACTTTTTGTCCTCTGGACTAGTAACTAAGATATATCTATATAACTATATACCCTGGGGTAAAATAAGGCCACAAAATGCCTTCTGATGTCTCAAAGTGATTAAACTACATTCTATAGTTTTTAGTTATTTTAACTCAAAAACTTAACAAAAATAATGATAAAAACTTATTAATTGGGATACATTTGCTTTTCTCTGAAAATTTAATAAAGTTGTTATTATAGAGTAGCGATGCTTGTGGCAACATTTTAACATTTATAAAAGCATCTCAAATGATCTGGAAGGTCTAGGACACATGGTATTTGAAACACTGCTGAGGAGCACTGTGAGGCAGCTATGCTAAAGCAAGGTCACTTCTAGTGAGTGGCCTTATTTTATCCTCCACTATCTGCATCTTCATGTTTTACTACATTACTCAGCAAGCAGAAGCTCTTGTGAATTAAAAGAACTCTGCTCCTCTGTGAAAATAGGTTTTCTCTGTTAAAAAAATTTTAATTTAACTATTTTTAAAAATTACTTAAATCATGGTATGAGAATATACACAAAAACTTTACTTTCGTGGAAATATATATTGTGATTACAAAAAAACCCCAAAAACCTAGACATACATTTAAGTATTTTTCAAATTGAGGGGTCACTAAGGTCTAAGGATTTATCCCTTCTGAATGTCAGGTAATTACTACAATTAGGGGGGTGTTGTTAGTAGACAGCTGCACACCAATAACGAGAGCCAATTAGCAATATCTAACTTACGTTTCTAAAAGTTTAAATCTTCTGATGCCTGAATAAAGCAATGCAACCCTGGTCCTCTGTGTTTTTCTGTTACAGTTTTCCCTACTGTAGTCCTGGGTTATGCCAAAAGTTGCCGGCAAACAATGAAACAAACAGAAATATTGCGTGTAATGACCATCCAGCAAAACTACAAATCATCCCACCATTGAAGTTTACCATATTAATTTAGTAAGATTTTTCTTCCAAAAATAATTTATTGTATTCTTTAACCTTGGATGAGTCACTTGCATTTTTAGTGACTATGTTTTGTATGTTAATCACATTAATACAAACTTAATTTATGGAAGACACTGTAAAGATGCTTACAAAACATGAATGCTTTTGGCAAAAAATATATGGAAATACTAGTAGCATTTTACTTCTACTCTAGACTTCTGTATTTTATTTTATAAGTAACTTTTACTTTTAACATCTAAAAACAGTATTTTCATTTTGAAAAATAAGCTAACTTTACATGGAAAAATAACTTTGACTCAGGAAATAAGTTCAATTAATTTGACATCCAAATCCCAAATAAAGGCCAGGAAGTTCTTAAGTCTCATGCACTGTATCACTAGCTTATTTTGATAAATAATCAACTCTTGATTACCTATAGCAATGGAGTACAGTGGTAAAAATGATCCTAAATCACTGCTATCTATGTAATTTGGAATGTGTCATACGAATTTTTTTTTAAAGACATTTTCTCACACTATGTTTGACTTAGGTTAAATTCATTCAAATGTTTTAGCACCTACAATAAGTATATGAAAGTTCCACCACTAGGGGGTGTGATGAATTACAATTAGCCTTTAGGAGTTAAAATCTCATTGGAAAAAGAAGGCAATAATGTGTCAAGTAAGAAGAAATGCAAGGCAATACAATTTAAAATGCCAAAACAAATAAGACAACAAATACCACTAGAGTATAAAGAAAGAGAAAAATCAATATAGGCCTGACAATTAGAAAAGGACAAAGGAAGTATAACAAACTACACAGGGAAAGACTGATACAATTTGTTGGGTAGGATATATGGCAGGCAGGATGAAAAACATACGCAGAACCTTGAACCTAAGATTTCATGAAGTACTGCAGAGCCCTGGTGGCGCAGTGGTCAAGAGCTTGGCTGATAACCAAAAGGTCGGCAGTTCAAATCCACCAGCCGCTCCTTGGAAACCCTAGGGGTGGTTCTACTTTGTCCTACAGGGTCACTGTGAGTAGGAATCGACTTGACAGCAAGGAGTTTGAGGGTTTTTTAGGTGTATCCAGAAAACAAAGGAGTCCTGCTGATGCATTGGTTAAGGGTTCCACTGCTAACTGAAAGGCCACTGGAATTCACCAGCTGCTCCATGGGAGAAGATGTAGCAATCTGCCTTCCTAAAGATCACAGCCTTGAAACCTAGAGGGCAGTTCTAGCCTGTCCTATAGGGTCACTATGAGTCTGACCTAATGGCAACGGGTTTTTGCTTTTATCCAGAAACAGTGAGGAGATGGATTTGACTAGCTGTGAAGTTCAGAATGTTGAAATGAGAATACAACAAATGGAAAGGCAAGAGCAAATTTTAGACAGTCTTGGGGTATTCTGAACTTTATTCTAAGCCAGCAGTTCTTACAAGTCCTAGAAACCATAGTGTTTCTGTGGGAAGCTTCATTAAATACAAATACATTTAACTACAACTTGTTAATCAGGGACAATTTTATAAATCTTCTAATGGTCCTACCAATGAATTCTTCAGTTCTCATCTCACTTGACTTCCTGTAGCAACAGGCACTGCTGCCCCTACTTAGCTTCAGTATCATGATTCTCTCTTCATTCTTGTTCCTTTTCTACCTCCTTTTTTGAGATTGCTTTCCTGGCTTATCATTTAAATAATCCAGATAATTGGGGCTCTGTCCTTGGCCTTTTTCACACTAAACAGTGTTTATCTCTTTTGAGAACCTGATGAGAGCTATGAACTTCCTAAAAAAAGTCACATATATAATATTTTGGTAATTTCAGGATATTCTGGATTCCAGGTTAGGAATTTCAGGTCTAAATGCCCTCTCTGGGCAACCTCATTACTGATGACTCCAAGAATGTTATCTGTAGCCCCATATATCCAATAGCAACTGGATGTCCACATGGATGCCCAACAGGTTCTCAAAGCATTCTACCACACAATTTACCACTGTCTTCCCAAACTGATGCTTTCTATAATGTCATCATGGTGAACAGTACCCCTGTCTACCTAGACATACAAGCCAAAAACCGGGAAGTCAATTTTGATCGCTTCTTCTCCTCAATTCAATCCATCATTACGTTTCTTTAGATACTTCTTCCTGTCCATCACTATTATTACAGTTTTAATTACTTCAGGCCCTCAATTCTTGCCTAAATTATTACATTAATTTCCCAACTGGTCTTCCTGCCTCGAGACTGACAACATTCAAATTTATCCTTTAAAGTGTAGAGTTTTCTTACAGAAATAAAAAACCCACAGAATCATTCATTGTTAGTCTCTTGCTTATAAGCTGTTAATGCCTCCCGACTGCCTGCAGAATAAAGTTCAAACTTATTACAACAAAAAAGGCCATTCCTGATTCGGTCTCTGCTATTTCTCTGGCTCAGTCTCCCATTTCACCCCTATTCATGCTACCATCTAACCATACTTCACTGCTGCTAATACTTGAACACACCAAGCCTTCTTCTCATACCTTTCTGTTGCTTTGTTCACAAAGTTTTCTCCACTTAGAAAGGCCTCCTCCACTTGCCTCATGAACACTTTATTTCAGTTTCATCTTTTTATGTGTAGAAAACCTACTCATTAAAAAAAAAAAAAACTCAGTTGAAATGTCATCTCTTCTATGAAGTCTTTCCTGTCTCTCTTGCCCAAGAAGTGATCACTGCCAACCGCCCGTGTGCCCACATCTACTCTAAACTATAAGCCACCTGTGGGGAAGAATGAAACTTTATTCTTTGTATTCCTAGAACCCAGCACATTTGCCTAACATATCTTAGGTCTTGACTAAATGTTTCCGAATACATAACAAAAAAACATGGCTACTACATGTATGCAATGTAAAAATCACAACAGTAACTTAAATACAAGCTGTTTAAACTTAACCTGGAGACAGCAGTTCATGTCTTCTCATTAATATTTGTTTTGTCATCTACTAAATGCACACTGCCAACTAAACAGTAGCAAGCACCAAAACTTTATAACCAGGACCAAAAAAAAAAAAAAATTCTATCTTTCCATTAGCTTTTTTTTCCTGCGAATTTTGAAATAATTTTCATTACTCAATATTAGCAAAATAGCCTGAATCTGGTTATGAGAATATAGTGTTCCATGGATGGATAGTTTGAGAACTACTACGGTCAATGAAAAGTCACTGGATTTTCATGCCAGCAAATGACAGAGTAAAAATTGTATGACCTAGGTTAGAGACCCAGCACTGACGCAAATTAATCCCACAACATTGGAAGTGTCACTTCCTCAACGCTGTTTTCCTGATCTCTAAAATTTGGGTTTTAGTCTAATGATTACCATGTTATTTTAGTTCTTAAAAAACCACTCTAGGAATATCAATTTATTGTTAGTATGTGGAACATTCTTTTAGTTTCTGCCACGCAGTATAGTGGTGTTCTAGAGACACAAAATTACCTGGACACTAAAAAGTCAAAGCTCTGAGTAATATTTACTACGTTGCTTGGCTTACTAAGGGAGAAGCCCCACCAATGTACATAGGTGTTCCTGTTCTTTACTGCTGAGCTAAGTATGTTAATAAAGAGTACCCACACCTTTTGTTAGCGATGACATGGTAAGAACACAGCTGCCGAAAAAAAATCACATAGCACTGTGACTAGGAACTATTACAATTTTTATGTCCTTGAAGTTCACCTGGACCCCTGATACTAACAATCCTTTGTTCCACCAGTTCCATTCCCAAGTTGGCTATTTCAGATCTCCTCCACTTTCCTCAAGGCCCATATCCACTATCTCCCTATTATTTTCAAGTAGTATATGACTTTTGCTCCTAATGAAAAGAGCAAATAGAAACTACCAGGCATAACTTCCCGTGATTACACTGACATGTAACTAAGAGAAGGAAGATACAGAGACAACAGAAGAGAGGTACTGCCTCCACCCTTCCGCTCCCTGTATCTTCAGTGTCTCCCTCTCTATTGCTTTTCACAAGCATTAACCATCCTCCTTTTTTTAAAAGCAAAATTATACTAAGCCTTTTTTGAAATATTAAATGCTGGGGTATATGCAAAGAATCTCTAGAAGATGATAAATCGCCAAGAGTGAGAAAATCAGGAAACTGGGCCACAGTGGTAGGAGACTTCTTACACATTACATGTCTTTTTATATTTAATTTTTAAAAATCACATACATTTATTACCTACTCAAATTTTAACATAAAAAATTTAAAATTATTAACACCCTTATCCCCTACATAGCCTTCCTCTTTCCTTCTCTTCAAAGTTGGAATTCCTGGAAGAGTTGTTCATACTACTCAACTCTTTCTCACCTCTAATTTATTCAATCCATTCTGCTTGGCTTATTCTATGCATACCAGAAAAACTGCCCTAAGGGCATCAAGCACTCGTCCATTAACAAACCCAATAGATTCCTTACAGCTCTTCTTTGATCCACTGTTCACTACTCTCTGTTGTTGTTGACATTATCTCTTCCTCAGGCTCCCATGATTTTACTTTTGTGGTTTTCTTCCTACCTTTCTTACTACTTTGTCTCAGTCTGTTCGACAGTTCTTCCTGAGTACCCCTTACTACCCTACCCCTCAAAGCTCATCCCCAGTCATTGTTCTTCTCTTCTCATTTTCTTCCTTGTACTACTGCAACAGCCTCCCAACTGCTGTGTCCACTCTTTCACCATCAATCCATTCACATACAACAACCAGACTAATGTTTTCAATACATACATCTTATCATATTACTCCTCTGCTTAAAACTACTAAGTGTTCCCTGTTAACGCCTAAGATACAGTCCAAAATCCTTTTTCCTGGTCTATAAGGAGTTGTACTTTCTGGATCCTGCTCATTCTTCCAGCCTCATCTCATACCAGCTTGCCCACTGTCGTGAATTGAATTGTGTCCCCCAAAAATGTTTCAACTTGGCTAGTGCATGATTCCCAGTAGGGTGTGACTGTCCACTACTTTGTCCTATGATGTGATTTTCCTATGCGTCGTAAATCCTACCTCTATGATGTTAATAAGGTGGGATTAGAGGCAGTTAAGTTAATAAGGCAGGACTCAATCTACAAGATTAGGTTGTGTCTTAAGTTGATCTCTTTTGAGACATAAAAGAGAGCAGAGAGCAGAGAGACATGGGGACGTTATACCACTAAGAATGAAGAACAGGAGTGCACGTCCTTTGGACCCAGGGTCCCTGCACTGACAAGCTCTTAGATCAGGGGAAGACTGATGACAAAGGCCTTCCCCCAGAGCTGACAGAAAAAGCCTTCCCCTGAAGCTGGCAGCCTGAATTTGGATTTCTAGCCTCCTAGGCTGTGAGAGAATAAATTTTTCTTTGTTAAAGCTATCCACTTGTGGTATTTCTGTTACAGCACTACTAGATAACCAAGACACTCGCTATGTTCCACATACTAATCTCCTTTCTGTACCCTGAAGAAGTCAGCCTCTCTTCTGCTTCAAGGTCCCCCCCTCCACCTTTATTTTTTCCTTTAGTGCTAACTATAAACATGAGCTCCTCAGGAATAGCTGCCCAGTTACCCCAGGATAAGGTAGATCCTTCTGTTATACCAGCACTTACTTCAAATATACTTAAATACTTAGTATAATTATATTTAAGGTACTTCTATGCTCCCTAAAAGATAAACTCCATATCAACACCATACTCTTGTGCCATTCACTGCTGAGATCCCTAGTGCCTGGTGTTTTTAGGTGCCGTCAAGTTGGTTCTCACTCACAGCGACCCTCTGTACAACAGAAGAACACTGTCCAGTTCTTCGCCATCCTCACGATCTTATGCTTGAGCCCATTGTTGCAGCCACTGTGTCAATCCATCGCATTGAGGGTCTTCCTCTTTTTCACTGACCAGTCTACTTTACCAAGCAAGACGTCCTTTTCCAGAGATTGATTGGTTTCTCCTGATAACATGTCCAAAGTATGTGAGACAATGTCTCATCATCTAAGGAACATTCTGGCTGAACTTCTTCCAAGATAGATTTGTTTGTTCTTCCAGCGGTCCACAGTATATTCAATATTCTTTGCCAACACCATAATTCAAAGGCATCAATTCTTCGTTCTTCCTTATTCATTGTCCAGTTTTCACATGCATATGATGCAACTGAAAATACAATGGCTTAGGTCAGGCGCACCTGAGTCTTCAAGGTGACAGCTTTGCTTTTCAACACTTTAAAGAGTCCTTTGCAGCAGATTTGCCCAATGCCATGAGTCTTTTGATTTCTTGACTGCTGCTTCCATGGGTGTTGATTGTGGATCCAAGTAAAATGAAATCCTTGACAAATTCAATCTTTTCCCCGTTTATCATGATGTTGTTTATCAGTCCAGTTGTGAGGATTTTTGTTTTCCTTATGTTGAGGTGTAATCCATACTGAAGGCTGTGGTCTTTCATCTTCATCAGTAAGGGCTTCAAGTCCTCTTCATTTTCAGCAAGCAAGGTTGCGTCATCTGCATAACGAAGGTTGTTAAAGAGTCTTCCCTCCAATCCTGATGCCCCGTTCTTCTTCATATAGTCCAGCTTCTTGGTTTATTTGCTCACCATACAGATTGAATAGGTATGGTGAAAGGATACAACCCTGACACACACCTTTCCTGACTTTAAACCAATCAGTATCCCCTTGTTCTTTCCGAACAACTGCCTCTTGATCTATGTACAGGTTTCTTATGAGCATAATTGAGTGTTCTGGAATTCCCATTCTCAGCAAAGCTTTATTCCATCCATGTCATTAAGGCTGACTCTACTTTGAGGATGCCTTCCAACCTGGGGCGGGGGGGGGGGCGCTCATCTTCTGGCACTATATCAGACAATGTTCCGCTGCTATTCATAAGGTTTTCACTGGCTAATTCTTTTCAGAAGTAGACTGCCAGGTCCTGATTTAGTCTGGAAGCTCAGCTGAAACTTGTCCTCCATGGGTAACCCTGCCATTATCTGAATACTGCTGACATAGCTTCCAGCATCACACCAACACGCAAGCCCCATAGTACAACAAACTGACAGACACGTGGGCATGGCAAAATTTTACCTGTGTGTAATATTAATGATGTTGTTTGATTATTTCCACATTTGGTTGGGTTATTTTTGGAATGGACACACATATGGATCTCTCCCAGCTGGCTGGCCAGGTAGCTGTCTTCCAAATTCCTTGGCATAGACAAGTGAGCAGCTCCAATGCAGTATCTCTTTATTGAAGCAACTCAACTGGTATTTGCCAATGCCTTCAGTGCAGCTTGGACTTCTTCCTTTAGTACCACTGGTTCTTGATCATATGATACCTCCTGAAATGACTGAATATTGACCAATTATTTTTGGTACAGTGACTGTGTATTCCTTCCATTTTCTTTTGATGCTTCTTGTGTCATTCAGATTCTCCCTGTACAATCCTTCAATACTGCAACTCAAGGCTTGAATTTTTTCTTCAGTTCTTTCACCTTGAGAAATGCTGAGTGCGTTCTTCCCTTTTGGTTTTCTATCTCCAGGTCTCTGCACATTTCATTATAATACTTCTCTCTGTCTTCTTGGGCTATCCTTTGAAATCTTCTCTTCAGCTCTTTCCATGTCTTCCTTTAAGTAGCTTTAGCTACTCAACGTTCAGAGTCTCTTCTGACATCCACTTTGGTCTTTTCTTTCTTTCCTGTCTTTTTAACGACATCGTGCTTTGTTCATGTATGTTCTTGATGTCATTCCGCAACTTGTCTGGTCTTTGGTCATTAATGTTCAATGTGTCAAATCTATTCTTGAGATGGTCTCTAAATTCAGGTGGGATATACTCAAGCTTGTATTTTGGCTCTCGTGGACTTGTCCTAATTTTCTTCAGCTTCAACTTGACTTGCACACGAGCAATTGATGGTCTGTTCCACAATCAGCCCCTGGCCTTGTTCTGACTGATGATATTGAGCATCTCTATAGTCTCTTCCACAGCTGTAGTTAATTTGATTCCTGCATATTCCAGCTGGCAAGGTCCATGTGCATAGTGGCCATTTATGTTGCTGAAAAAAGGCATTTGCAATGAAGAAGTCATTGGTCCTGCAAAATTCTATCATGTAATCTCTGGTGTTGTTTCTATCATCAAGGCCTTATTTTCCAAAAAATGATCCTTCTTTGTTTCCAACTTTCTCGTTCCAATCACCAGTAATTATCAATGCATCTTGACTGCATGTTTGATCAATTTCAAACTGCATAAATTGGTAAAAATCTCCAATATCGTCACCTTTGGCATTAGTGGTTACGTAAATTTGAGTAACAGTCATTTTAACTGTTCTTCCTTGCAGGTTTATGGATATTATCCTATCACTGACAGCACTGTACTTCAGGGTAGATCTTGAAATATTCTTTTTGACAATGAATGTGACACCATTCCTCTTCAATTTGTCATTCCTGGCACTGCAGACCATATTCAAAATGGCCAATACCAGTCCACTTCAGCTCACTAATGCCTAGGATACCGATCTTTATGCATTCCATTTCAGTTCTGACGACTTCCAATTTTCCTAGATTCTTATTTCATATATTCCATATTCTGATTAAAGGATGTTTGCAGCTGTTTCTTCTCATCTTGAATTGTGCCACATCAGCAAATGAAGGTCCTGAAAGCTTTACTCCATCCACGTCATTAAGGTTGACTCTGAGAAGGCATCTCTTTTGACTCATATTTTGAGTGCCTTAGAATCTGAGGTCTCATCTTCTGGCACTCTATTAGACAGTGTTCCACTGATATTCATAAGGTTTTTACTGGCCAATTTCTTCAGAAGTAGACTGCCAGGTCCTTCTTCCTAGCCTTCTTGGTCCGCAAGCTCTGCTGAAACCTGTCCATCACAGGTGACCCGGCTGGTATCTTAAATATTGATGGCATAGCTTCCAGCATCACAGCAATATGCAAGCCACCACAGTATGACAAACTGTCAGACGAGTGGTGGCCCCAGGCCTAGCACAGGGCAACTGTAGATGTCCAGTAAGTATCTGTTGACTTAATCATGAATAACTATATCCGCTGCCAGTGATTTAACCGCTGTCTTTTGCCAAGTATCTACGTTTCCAGTTAGATCTCATTCTTGATTTAGAGCCACATTTCCAACTATCTGGTGGTCACCTCACACTTAAAATGTACTCAACCTTCCTCTCCAAACTCAACCTAGGTCCTCTTCCTATATTCTTGGAACTTGGTGAACAGTATTGTCTATACCACTGCCCAAGTCACTACCTAACTGTTCCTAGCAGTGGCTCCCTCACTGCCTAATCCCTGTCACATCCCCTGACCATTAAACCACAAACCTGTAAATTTTACATCCTTAATTAAGAAACGTATCTACTTCCCTTCATCTCCTTGTTTCTACGTTAGGTCAGGCACCACAATTTCCTGCTCAGATTTAACTACAACGGCCTTTCAAAATGTGTGGTCAGGCACACATTAGTCCCCTGTGTGCCACCCCACTTTCCTCACTGTAGAAAGAACATTCTCTGAATTACAAGTTGGATTGTATCCCTCTTTAGAACCTTTCAAGTGACTTCCCATTGTACAAAAGCTAAAAGATCCTTCACTCACGTCTCATTCTTTCCCTACCACCCCGTTTTCTACGCTCATGTCGTACTGAATTACAATACTGGTCTTCTGAGACTCCAATTGGCTATCACCCCTTCTGGGAAGCCTCTTGTGACCTGGCCACAGATCTTTTAAGAATGTGTGTCACAGCACTTATTATACTATATTATACTTGTCAATCTTTCTCACTAGGCTGTGAGTTCCCTAAGGTGAGGGATAATTTTTACTAATCTGTGTATTTCCAGTGCCTAATGTAAAACTGGCACATAGAAGAAACTCAAATGTTTGCAAAATGAGTCCATAGGAAGAAGAAACAGAAGATATTAGTCTATAGTTTGCTGCTATAATCTAAGCATGAAGCAGTTAAGGTCTGGTCTAATAGTAATGGTGGAGACTGAAGAAATAACTGAAGCAAAAGACAATTCAATTCACTAACCACTAACTAAATACTTAACTATGTACTAGGGAGTGTAGTAAAACATAGTCCTGGCCTTCATGGTTGAAAATTTGGCAGAGAAGGTATGACACAAAAAGAACTATAAAATGTGACAAGTTCTAGAATGATGACAAGAATCACGCTATTACATAAGTCCTAAACATGAAGCGATAAATTTTGTTGGAGGCAGAGAAGGAAAAAAGGCTCTACAAGAGGTGGTAACCTTTGTGCTGAACCTGACAGACCAAGTAGAATTTTGCCAAACAGAAAAGGGAAGAAATAGTATTCCAAAGAGGGACTTGGTAAGAGAAGCAAAAGGACACAAAGGTGCAAGATGTGTGTTCAAGGAATTATAAGTTACGTTTATTTTTAAGTTATGCTCCTAATACTTAGAAGAGTGACTGGCTCATAGTAGGTACTCAGTAAATCTTACCTAAATCTACAAGTATTTCAACGTAGATATGAAGTAAGGTATGTGACAAGAGATGAGACTGGAAAGGTGGTTGCTGGCCAAATGATAAAGAACCTCATGCTAATGTGTTTCAGCTTAGACTGGTAAACAACAGGGACCCATCAAAGGTCTAAAGTAAAGCCCTACTGCAATCACACCTCTGTTTCAGAAACAATTCTAATGGCATTGTGGAATATGGTATTGAGACAGTGTCCTTTTAAGAGCAAATTGGAGGGGAGCCACACATGCAAAGGACAGGGTCATAAGATCTTGAAACATAAAAGAAAAAGGTTGAGAAAGAAAAAAGGAAAGCAAAAAAAAATTTTTTTAAAGGTGTAAGGGTGTCGAAGTAGTACTGGTTTATAAACAGTCTGTGTTAGGTAGGAGAAATGGGGGATATAAGTGAGTGAGCAAAGGAAGGTTATTTAATCCAAACCAAGAAACCAGTTGGCTTGATGGGAAAGATTAAAGCGAAACTAAACAGCAAAAATTATCCAAAACCAAACCACAACACTCAGAATTTCGTATGTGAAAGAATCATGGTACCTCCTTCACTGTAAACCCAGACCCCTAGGCAACTCTATGATACTGAGATAGGTATACACATATCATGTGGATGCTATGCATATTTTATTTCAAGAGTGACTAAGGGAGGGATTGGAGGTTTATAAAATCCTGAGCCGTCAGAGGGCTGAGTAGCCTGCATTACAAAGCACTCCCTCAGCTACATGAAACCAAGCTATGAATGAATCTGACTTGTTACACCTCTTAATATCTAAACCTGTTATTTCGATGATTAGAAAAAAAAAAAACCACTGCTGTCGAGTTGATTTTGACTCACAGCGACCTCATAGGATTTCCAAGGCTGTAAATCTCTACAGAAGCAAACTGCCACATCTTTTTCCCACGGAGCTGCCGGTGGTTTCAAACCACCGATCTTTCAGTTAGCCGTCCAGCACTTTAACCACTGCATCACTAAAAAAGGGGTAGATGATATCAACAACTAAAAATGGGAAGGTAAGGAAACTAGGAGACAACTGTAACACAGACAAGAGCCTACCACAAGAACGAACAGGAAAAGATTAACAGAAAGGTAGTAATAACACAATCTGAAAACCTATTACATTTAGAAGGTAGGAAGAAGGAGAGATCTTTAGATGTATGCAGTATTTAGCTTTGGTAACTGAGAATATTATGAGTCTGTTAACCAGGATAGAGAACACTACAGCAGAATGCAGATTTGGGAAGAAAATGGTGTAGTTTCTGGCACAATCTGGATACCTGTAGGACATTCAATTCGAAATGATGCCAAGGCCTCAGAAAGATTTGGGAGTCACGGGCCTTATAGATATAGGCAGAAACCATTGGGAAAGAAGTCATCTAAGAGCAACTACAAGGTGAGAAGAAGGCCAAGGATGGAGACTTGGAGAATATCTACATTTCAAAGGAAGGAGGAACAGGAAACAGTAAAGGAGATTCAGAATGAACAGTAAAAAAAGGAATAGAGAGGGGTAACAATAATGATGGTGAACACAGAGACAACCCAATTAAAAAAAGGGCAAAGGATCTGAATAGTCAGTTCTCCAAAGTCAATATACAAATGACCAATGAGCTCATGAAAAGATGCTCAAAATCATTAGCCATCAAGAAAATGCATATCAAAACCACAGTGAGATATCACCACACATCCACTAGAATGGCTGTATAGTATTTTTTCATAAATAACACACCCACACATATAATACACACAGTGCGCCTAGGAAAACAACGCGTGAGGGGGTCACATGGTGGGCCCCCCAAAAAACTGTAACTGGTTATTTATGTAAAAATATGGTAATCAAAGAGAGATAACATTAAGAGTCGTGGGCAAGTGGAGAAACCGAAATCCTCATACACTGCTGGTGGGGATATAAAATGGTGCAGCTCCTTTGGAAAACAATCTTTCAGTTCCTCAAATAATTAAACTTAGTTACTGTATGACCCAGCAATTCCTCTCCTAGGATCTACCAAAGATAAATGAAAACACACATTCACATATTTGTACATAAATATTCACAGCAGCATTATTTATAATAGCCCAAAACTGGAAACAACCCAAATTTCCATTAACTGATTACCGGATAAATTAATGTGGTATATCCATACAATGGAATATTATTTGGTAGTAATAAGGAATGAAGTACTGATACATGCTACAACACGGATGGGTCTTGAAAATATTATGCTAAATGAGAGAAGCTAGTCACAAAGGAATGTCCAGAACAGGCAAATCTATAGACAAAAAACAAATTAGTGGTTGCCTAGAGCTGCAGGGTAGCCGCAGGGTAGGGGGTGAGGGGGAGGAAGCTTGGTGGCTAAGGGGTGTGACGTTTCTTTTTGGGGTAATGAAAATGTTCTAAAATTGACTGTGGTATCTTTAATAGCTGCACAACTCTATGAGTACACTAAAACCTTTGAATTGTACACTTTAAATAGGTGAATTATATTTCAAAAAAAGCTGTTAAATAGCTTATAAAGAAAACGTTCTACATCTGACTGTGGTGAGTAACGTCTGGGGTCTTAAAAGCCGGTGAGCAGCCATCTAAGATACGTGTACTGGTCCAATCCTGTCCAGAGCAAAAAAGAATGAAGAAAACCGAAGACACAAGGGAAAGGTTAGTCCAAGGGACTAATGGACCACAAGTACCACAGCCTGCACCAGCCTGGGCCCAGAACAACTAGATGGTGCCCAGCTACAAGCACTGACTGCTCTTACAGGGATAACAGAGCGCGAGAAAAATATAGAACAAAATTCAAATTCACAAAAAAAGACCAGACTCACTGCTCTGACAGAGACCGGAGAAACCCAGACACCCCTTAACTCAGAACTGATGTCACTCCTGAAGTTCACCCTTTAGGCAAAGATTATACAGGCCTATAAAACAATAACACATGTGAGGAAGATGCTTCATAGTTCAATCATGTCTACGAGACTAAATGGGCACATCTGCTCGAAAGCAAAGACGAGAAGGCAAAGGGGACTGGAAAACTGGATGAACGGGAACGGGAAGCCCAGTGTGGATAAGGGGAGAATACTGACACATCGCAAACAGCATCACAAAACACTCTGTGTATTGTTGAATGAGAAACTAATTTGCTCTGTAAACTTTCACCTAAAGCACACACACACAAAAAAAAACAGTAAAATTAAAAAAAAAAAAAAAACTGTTAAAAAAGTTGGATGGGAAGTGAAGTAAAGGGAAATAGTTGCTTGAGCAGGAAGGCAGGGTCAAAGGAAGATTTTTTGAAGATTAAAAACCCAAACTCACTGCCATCGAGTAGATTCCGACTCACGGCAACCCTATGAAGGCTAGGGAGGATCTAAATATGTTTACCAATTTAGGTAAAACAGGGAAGATCTGAATATATTTATTGATGAGATAAACCAGTGAAAAAAAGGAGAGCGTGACAGAAAAAAGGACAACGATTAAGCAATTTTTTAGAGATGAATAGAACCCAGTGATGTAGTGGCTAAGAGCTCGTCTGCTAACCAAAGAGTTGGCAGTTTGAATCCACCAGCTGCTCCTTGGAAACCCTAGTGGGCATTTCTAATCTGTCCTACAGGGTTGCGATGAATCAGAATCGACTGGACCACAACGAGTTAGAGGAGATGAACAGGAGAGAAATAAAGGAAAAATGATAACACCTTTGAAAGTAAGAATGAGTGAAGATACAGATAACTGAAAGTGAAGGAAAGTTGAGAGATAAAACTTGAAGGATCCTATTGTTCCCTGAGGTGTAAGAAGTCTTCAGTTGAATCTGAGAGGCTCCAAACCAAACTAAATCCATTGCTATTGATTCGAGTCTGACTCCTAGAGATCTTACAGGATGGAGCAGAACTGCCCCATATGGTTTCCAAGGCTGTAAATCTTTATGGAAGCAGACTGCCACATCTTTCTCCAGTGGAGCAGCTGGTGGGTTCGAACCGTTGATCTTTTGGATAGCAGCTGAGCTCTTAACCACTGCACTACCAGGGCTCTCATAAGAGTCAGGGGTAGAATTAAGAGTAAATAAAAGTTGGGAAAAATCTTCCAAGAATGGAAAAGAAAACAATGGATAAATATAAAGCTTGTTAAGTAGAACTGAGCAGCCTGAGAATAGAAATCACCAGTTTTACTAGAGCCAGTATGTATGACTTTATGATCCTCTCAGCTAAGCTAGCCAGTCCAGAGCTTGTAAACTGAGATGGCAGATGACAGGGCTGTTCTGGGGTTTGAAGGTTGCTGAGAGTTCAGGTAAAATGCTTGATCCTAAGATCCCACTGAGTGGGAAAGGCAGGGATGCCAAAGGCAGATGGGCATTTCAAAGGAAGAATTGAAATCAGTGACTGATTCAATATGGAAGATGAAAGAGAAGAAAAATAAAGAAGTAAACAGGATTCCTGAGTTCATTTATCTGAAAGAACTGACGGATTAACGACCAAAAAGGGAGTTAGGCTACAGACAGATGAATTCCTCAAAAACGTTAACTGTAAGTTTTAGATCAAAAAAGGGTCCTAAAGAACAACCCTGTCCTTTTTAAGGGAATGAAGTGAGGCCTAGAGAAGTTAAATAATTTGCTAAAGTCACTAGGTATTAAACCAAGGCTAGAAATTACTTTGAACTCCAGACTATTCTATTACACCACAGAACTTCACTAATACCTGGAGTTTGACATGATGTCAGGAAATACAAATGGTGATGATTCTTGAGACTCCCCACACTAAAATTGGTTTGAAGTTCCAGGTTCACTTCAGGTGATAGTGGGGAATATGATCTAGGAACAAAATGAATGACAGGAGAAGCCAATCTAAGATAAAACATTTGCTCTGGTAATCCACATAGAGATAATCAAGAGTTGGATGTAGAATGATAAAAGCACCTTAAAATATTCTAATGCAAGAATATGTTATGCTTCAAAATCTTCTCAATGTTATCTGGCCATATAAAACCAAAAAAAAAAAAAAAAGAAAGAAAAAAGCCAAACCTGTTGCCATCAAGTCGATTCTGATTCAAAGGGACCCTACAGGACAGGGTAGAACTGCCCCAGAGTTTCTAAGGAGCAGCTGGTGGATTTGAACTGCTGAACTTTTGGTTACCAGCCGAGCTCTTAACCACTGCGCCACCATCATGGCTTATAATTTTAAACATTAAGAGCGTTGCTCATTTTAAGGTTCTTTTTATGTTACAGAAATATGAAATACGGAATTGAAGTCTGAGTAGGTCTCTTTTAAGGGGCTAGATATTTGCCTTACCTTTACTACCTTGTAGTCACACAAGTATTCCACCTCATAATTGTTTAGATTCCTTTTGGTGATTCCAATCGATTTACATGTGAGCTTTTCTTTTCTACATAATTCCTGAAGAGTATCAAGTGAAACTAGGCAAGGCACACACCAAGCTACAATAAGAAAATAGAATTCTTTACTAATGAAGTAGCTACTCAATTAAAACAAGAAAGAAAAGAAAAACTTAAAACCTCTACATCCCCACCCTTCAAGTGGCAATTTCACAGGACTAAAAATTCATACCACAAACCAATCATGTGTCTTCAAGAAAAAGTTTGGCATTGAAGAACTAGTGTGGTAAATTGGTCTTCTCAATTTTCTCATGGGGCTCTATCCTGCTATATTTAACTGAGGTCAATACATTTTTACTAAGCCACATCAACAAAATGTTTCATACCTGTAAGCTTTCTTAAGATTACATACAGAAGCAAAGATCCCCAGAGGTAATGTTTTTGACTTTTCAATTATATTCTGTGTAGACTATAACTGCTGTTTTAATGAGACTCAGATCTCTAGAACATCATACTTGTCCATTATAGTCTACATAGAATATAACTGCCATCTTAATAAAAACTAGGGCAATACTTATTATTCTTAGAAATACATCCAAGAAATATTTTAAAACACAATCTTACAATTCATTAAAAAGTAACTTTTTTCCTTTCTCTTAATTGGACAATAAGAACTGAAATCTAATTCAAATATAGCTTTACAGTTAGAAAATACATACACCACATGCCCTACTTTTCCCACTTTGGAATGCTGCATGAAATTTTAACTCCATTTCTTGTTTTGCTCATGCTATAATGTATTATCATCAAGGTGAATAAACCCAAGAGCTATAGTAAAACTGAAACTATATTGATTTTTGCAATACTCATTTTGATATTGTTTGGTATGTTCATGTATTGTTTTTAAAGCAAAAGAGTCAGAAAAAACAGAGTATTCAATTCACATAAGCCATATACCAAACTTGAAGAAAATCAAACATACTTATAATCAACCTTATGGAAGCCAAAACTGTGTTGCACAAGATTTTACTGTCTGTAAACAGTATGTTTCTCTACTTCATTTAAAAGTTACACAAAACTGGTGTTTAGAAATATGCAATAAACCTGGTTTTTTGTCTAGTGTTATGATAAGCACTACAGAGGATGAGGAGTTCTCTGCCCTGGTTCTCGCTCTGCTACCTACCTAACGTGACTTCAGTGAGGGTCACCGTTTCTCTGGGTTTCAGATTCACAGAAAAATGTGAGGGCTGGAGTAAATTGGCGTTACCAAACAAAATCAGTAAGCCAAAGCTTTACTTGGTAGCTCTCCAAGGTAGTTGTGATAACCTTTTGTGTTTTGAGGTAATTTGGAGGGAAGAGGGAACACAGCTGCTCTGACTTTACTTCTTCCTTTCCTCATCCTCTCCAACTCACACAGGGACTTCATTGTCAAAAATCCTTAAGTACCATTTTCACCAAATTCCTGCAAACAACTCCTAACTCTAAATCAAGAAAGTGAAAGATATTATCCCCCCCCAAATTTTGGGTGGGGGTTGTTTGCTTTGGATTGGTTGTCTGGGGGTTTCAGAAGACTCTTAAAACAGAAACGACGGTTTAAATCCCTTCCATCTAAAAAACTTCAGGATCTTTTGTGTAAAGTTAACCTCATTATGCTGATCACATAGGCAGGAGGTACTCCTTTGGAATCTACCCAAGGTGTGTTTGCCTGCCATCCCTACAATTTTTATCTAGTTGAGATAACATGAGGCTTCAAGACACAAACCTCGATGGAAATGCTATTTTTGCGAATTAAAAAAAAAAAAAATCAGAATATAAAAATAGCAAATATTTGTTAAAAATTCCCATACTGTAATAACAATGTAGAAAAAGACTTCATTTACAGGATTAAATGTTTCCTTACCACTACAAAAACCTTAAACTAGTTCACACTTACGCCTGCCGTTCAAAACAGAAGAAAAATCCAGGGATAATGCGCTCATAATCTATGTGGAGAGGAGGGAGCAGTGCCTGAAACCACCTTTAAATTCTAGAATGTGTTTAAAGTTCCAGTCTTTCAAAGCGCGCGCTCGAACGAACACACACACACACACAACGCGCACGTTCACGGTGGACATAAAAATTACTGTAAAGCTGAAGCTATATTCCCAAACGCCCACTTCCTGGATATTTTTCAACGAGGAGTTTAACCGCCTAGTGTGTCCGAACTGGGGTATATCCTCATTTTATTTCCTTTCTTATCGTTCATACTTTAGCCCCAATTACTTTCTCTCCCTGATATCAAGACCAAATTTACACCAGTGGGTATTTCCCGCTTCTCAGCTTAAAAACCAAACAGAACACAAAATGTCCCGCCCAAACCACCACAAAGAAGCCAAACCACAACCCGCACACAAGGACCTCAAAGCTCCCAGGGGATTAATCCTGGACACACCACCTCCGGGGAAACCCCCGCCTCCGCAGCCCGGCAAATGCCTTTACAACGCCAGAAAACGGAAAGGGGACTCCGGGCCAAACGGCAGCCCTGCGGAGTCCTCGGGACCCCAGCGGGCGAGGAAGGCGTTACTCAGGAACCCCGAAGTCCCCGGGGCTCGCGCGGAGGCGCCGACCTTCGACGCCACGCAGCAGCCTGTGCGGTGGGCGACCCTCTCCCGGGGTCCTGCCGGTGCGGAGCGCAGAAAGGCAGAGTCGGGAAGCGTGTGCAGAAAAAGACTGAGGAGGAGGAAGCGGGCTCAACAGGGAGAAGGGTCAGCGGCCACCGGGAAAAGGTAAGAACCCGCTTCGCTCATTTTGGGGGTCAGTGTGTCAGCAGAGTGGGAGGAGGCGTCTCTCCTTCATCTCGCCCCCCAGGCTGGCTCGCGCGTCTCGGCCCCGCTTCCCTGGCCTCGGGGAGTTTGGAGACTAAGGAATAGCGAGGGGGTGTCGCTCTGCTGCCCTCACCTCCTCGCGACTCGGCCCCGGCCGCCGCCATCTTGTAGAGCTTTCATTCAAACTGGCGCGGTCCGACAGGATAGCTCAGCTGGGGCCGACGCCCCGCCCCTCCTCGGGTCCGCGCGGGATTAGGGAGCCAGAGCTGGGGGTCTGGAACCCGCGAAGCGTCCTGACGTCACCAGAGGCCGAATCCCGGCTGCCGCGGCGAGCGCGCCTGCGCCCCACGTTGCAGTCAGCGGAGCGCGGGGTGGGGGTCGTGGTGGTGGGGAAGAACATACTGGGTTAGCGCCCACCTATCCGTCTGGTTTGTGAAACGCTTTAACTCGCGTGTACGCAACCCACTCCTTCCCACGTTTTAAAATTATTTTAAATAGGCATCACGTATACGTTGTACAGAATTCAAAACGTACAATGGGGCTATATAGTGAAAAGTAAGTTTCCTTCTCATTCCCGTTGTTCAGCCACCTGAGCCAAACAAACCTTTGTTTGTTTCTTCCATTTTACTTCCCTAGATCACACACACACAAAAAAAACACAGTCCTTAAAAAAGGCTGCACGTTGGAATCGCGTGGAAAGGGTTTTTTTTGTTGTTACTGTTTTGTTTTTTTTTTTTGGTGGTGGTGGGGATACTGATGTCTTTGTCCCCCTGCCGGAGATTCTGATTCACTGGGTCTGGGGTTCGGCCTGCGCACTGGAATTTTTTTAACCTCCCAGGTGATTCTCATGTGCAGCACAGTTCGAGACCGCCTGTCTACATCAGTGCTTTTCAGACTTTAATGTGCGTATGAATCATCTGGGGAATCTTGTTAAAATGCAGAATCTGATTCGGTAGTTCTGGGGCGGCCTGGGATTATGCATTTCTGACAAGCTCCCAGGCTATGCCTGATGCTACTGGTCCCGTGGGAGGCGGGACACATTTTAGTAGCAAGGCTACTTGACGCTTTAGTCTTCGCAGCTGGACAACTCCTGGAGCCTCCTAACCGGTCTCCACTCCCCGTCCTCATTCCACCCCGCCCCCATCCATTCTTCACACCGCATCCATGGTAATCGTACTAAACAACCTTAGAAGATAAATCGCGAAAACATTTTGTAGAAAGCATTTCGACAATCACCAATGATTTTTTTGTTTATGTAAAAATTACATAAATATTTTAAGCATCATGTACAAATTTGAAATATTGGAAATAAACGTTGAACGTTAAAGGAGTGGTTGATTTGGTTATGAAATACTGGTCTAGCCACCTAAAAAAAGATGTTTATGAAGATTATTAATATCATGGGGAAGTGTTTGATATGTTAAGTAAAAAAGCTCTATAAAATAAAATACACAGAGTTTCAACTATATAAGAAAAACGGTATGGGGAAATACGATAAAATCTTTGGGAGGTGATTTTGACTTCTCGTTTGTATTTAACCATATTCTAAAATGAGTATCTTATTACCTTGATAACAAGGAACCAGAAGTCCTATCACATTGAAGGCCCTTTGTGATATGGTTTCTGTCTACTTCTCAAACCTCACTGCTCATCATTTTCTCCTATTATCCTTAACTTCCTCAAATATTTCCTGCTCCTATGTCTTTGGTCAATTCTGTTCCCTCTGATTACAAAGTTTCTACCTTTTCCCCACCTTTGTTAGGATTACTCGTACAGATCCTTCAAGACTTGGATAGAGCCTTATGTTTCCCAAGTCTCCCCCCTCCCCCTTCCCCTGTGTACTAATTGCTCCTCCTATATGTTCTTACAGCATCCTGTGAACATCCCTTATTACTCGGTTTCTTTCTTGGTTTTCCTTCTACCTTTTTGGCCACTTTTCACCGCCTTTCTTGGTTCCTTTTCTTCTATCCAACCTAAATTTTGGGTTCCTCATAGCTTGAACCTGCGACCAAACACATTTCTTATACTTCCTATATGACTACGTCAGTTCCCATGGATTTAAGAATCTTTATGCTTAAGATTCCCAACTTTTTGTCTCCAGCCCAGACCTCTGCCCTAAATTCCAGACTGGAATATCCAAAGTACCTCATTAACATATGCATTTATGTGTTACAAAAATACCTCAAATTGAACATATGCATAGAAGTACCCTTGATTTTTGCCTCCAGATCTGGTAACCTCAACCCAATGTCACACGAAACTTTCTCATCTTAGTACATTGGCGTCACCATCTACTCAGATGTCCAAACAGGAAATCTAGGTGTCATCTTGATTTACCCTCTTCTCATTCTCCAAATTAATTTCATTAGCAAGCTCTGTCTACACCATCTTTAAAATATACCTTGATTCTATCCTCTGCTGTCTCCACTGCCATTACCTTAGTCCAGGCCACCATTTAACTGGAGTCCTGCAAAAGCCTCCCAACTGGTCTCCTCACTCCAACTTGTACTCTCCTCCAATCTATTTTCCATACAGCTGAAAAAGTGATCTTAAAACATAAAGTGGAACATACCCTTCTGCCCTTTTAAAAAAATACTCTCCAATGCAGCCTCAGTAAAATCCAAACTTTGATGGTTTACATAGCCTTCGGTGATTAGAACCCTGTCTCTCTAATCTTACCTGTGCATTTCTCCCCTTTGCTCACTATTCTCCAGGGCTATCTTTCACTCAGAAATCTTGTATTGTGCATCTACTCTGTGCCAGGCACTGTACATGGTCCTGGGAATATAACAGTGGACAAGAGAAAGACCCTGTCCTCATGGTGCTTATTTTCTAGTGGGAGGAGCTGATAATAAACAGTAACTTAAGGCAACTCTGAATTATATCCTCATTCAGAGGACAAGTTCCTCCCCTTCTTCACATGGCTATCTTCTTATTGGGTTTTAGCTTAAATATCACTTCTTCAGAGAGGCCTCCTGGTCCCCTGTCTGGAGTAGGTAGGTACTTCTCATCTTCCCCCATTCGCTGTCTCTCCTCTGCATCCTGAAAAGCAATTACCAGAATTTTCAGTTATCTTGTCTGATTTTTTTTGGTCTTGCTCAGTTTCAATAAAAATTTATGGAATGTATTACACTGTTTTGTTTCTCCAGTTCTGAATCTCGAATTCCAGGGTATAGATTAGACTTTGTTCAATATTCACCACTATGTCTACTATTCAGGGCTTCTGACCAGCTCTTTCAGATTCAAACCCCTGCTGATAATTTGCATTTCTAACAAGTTCCCAAACCAGCCCAACGGAAACCCATTGCGGTCATGTTGATTCCAACTCAGAGAGAGACCCTTTAGGACAGAGTATAACTGCCCCATAGGGTTTCCAAGACTGTAAATTTTTACAGAAGCAGACTGCCACATCTTCCTGCTGCAGAGCAGCTGGTGGTTTCAAATCTCTTAACTTCTAGTTACCAGCCCAGTGCTTTAACCGCTGCACCACCACGGCTCCTCTAACAAGTTCACAGGCAATGTTAATGTTGCTGGTTAGGGACCAATTCTGAGAACCACTAGTAGAGCAAACCAAAAAACCAAGCCCGTTGCCATCGAGTCGATTCCGACTCATAGCAAGCCTGTAGGACAGAGTAGAACTACCCCACAGGGTTTCCAAGGAGCACCTGGTAGATTCAAACTGCCAACCTTTTGGTTAGCAACTACAGCACTTAACCACTATGAGACCAGGGTTTCCAACTAGTAGAGCACAGGTTCTCAAATTTATTATACATAAGAATCACCTGGGGATCTTGTAAAACTGTAGTTTCTGATTCAGTACATCTCGGGTGGAAATACTAATTCTTAGCAGGGGTTGAAACCAGTTTATCTACAGTAGTGATTCTCGAAGTATGGTACAGGAACCCTGAGACTCTTCGGGGGTTCGTGAGTTCAAAACTATTTTCATAATAGTATCAAGATGTTAACTGCCTTCTTTACTCTCCTTCTCTCGTGAGTATACAGTGGAGTTTCTAGAAGTTACACAACTTGGATATTCCAACAGCTTGAATGCAAAAGCCGGTACGAGAATACAGATATCTTCTATTAAGCCAGCCATTAAAGAGATTTGAAAAAATCATAAAACACCACCACTGCTGTTTTTGTTTTACAAATTATTTTCATAAAAATGTTATTTATGTTAACATGTAATTCTTTTTGTTATTTAAAATCAATTATTTTTAAAATATCTTGGTTTTAATTTCTAATATGGTAAATGAGAATATCTGTATGACCTATAAAAACAAAAGCTTCTTGGATTCTCAGTAGTTTTTTAAGAGTACAACTGTGTCCTGAGGCTAAAACATTTGAGGATCTTGATAAATCCTGGCTAAATGAATGGAGAAGGATGTCAAAAGCCACTGGGAGAAGAATACCAGTATCCTCAAGGGAGAAGTACAGAATTATGGCTCCCCCAAATTCTTCTTCATAAAGGCCACTGAAAAAAATATGGAGTGCCTTCTGTTTAAATAAATATTCATCTTTGAGAGGTAAAGAATGGACAATGGATTAAAAATTTGAGATTTAAATAAAATAATGTAGATAAGTGTTTAGAATACGAAGCAATCAGTAAAAATTAAGTTTGGAAAAGAGGACCTGAACTTTAGTTTGAAATTTACCAGGTTGTTATTGTGAGATGTTGGATAAATAAAATTATTTAACCTTTCTGGATCTATTTCCATATCTACAAAACAGAAGTGATACCAGACCCTATTACTCTCTACATACTACAACTATTCGTGGAGTTGCGGGGTCATCAAAATTTTAAAATGTTGTTAGTCACTCTCCAGCATTTTAGAAATCCTGAAATGTTCCTGTAGAACTTGTTTTGTACTCTGATCCGTTTTTCGTTTGTTTGTTTTTATCCTTAAAAACTCTTACATAAAGCTTTCAGTTTGTGATTAAATATTTTGTGGCCTCCCAGGACTTTCACAGTATTATAGACATTTATTTCTATTTTTATGTTGGCTCTGTTCTTTAGGTGGTATCAGACATATAAAGAGACAAAATTACAATTTGACATAACCTTTTGCTGGGTCAGGTAGAAGTGTTCACGTATTGAACTACGTATGTGACACTGCAAAGATAACTTGGAGGTACACACAAAGATTTTCAAGATGCTCACCAAAAATATCTGAACAGTTATTACTCTGGGTGGTAGCATAAAGAAGGTTTAATATTTTGGTTTTTTTAATTTAATTTTATAATAAAACACGTATCATTTTATAATCAGAAAAAATTTAAAAGTTACTTTCACCTTGAAAAATGCAATACACTAGAAAATTTAGCTGGCAAATCTTTCACACACTCAGAGAAAAAAACTTGTCACTGGAGGATACAAGAAAACTTGAGGGTGTTTCATTAGGCAGTAGCACTTACTGATAACAATTTCAAATTTGATACGTCTGAAAAAAAATCACACAAAGTTGACTGGTAAAATCAGAAGCAGTGGCATCCCTTTCCTTCTTTATTATGTTTCTAAACAAACCATAAACAAAATATGGCATTGTCCTGTAAGATACAAAGATGACACGTATTTTTTCTTCCATGTAACTCCTTTATTCAGTAGACATTTATTGAACACCTACGACGGCAGTGGTTAGTGGGTACTATGTTCATGACTGTTCTGGGGGGCTGAGATAAAATGGTGACTAAGATTGACAGTCTCTGCCCTCACAATGCTTAACGATCTAGTGGGGAAAGCAGTCAAGAAAATAACTATGTGAATACGGAGAAAAATACACTCTTGAATAAATCTATGATTTTTTTATCCTACGAGTTTCAATAATCTACTTGAGGGGTCTACACAATTTTTCTGCAAAGGATCAGAGAATATTTTAAGCTTTGCGGGCCATACAGTCTCTGTTGCAACTACTCAACTTGGCCATTGTAGGGTGAAAACAACCACAAACAATACATAACAAATGAGCATGGCTATGCTGTAATAAAACTTTATTTACAAAAAGGTGGAGGGTAGATTGTGATCTAACCGACTGCCATTGAGTTGATTCCGACTCATAGCAACCCTACAGGACAGAATAGAACTGCCCTATACCGTTTCCAAGGCTGTAATCCTGATGGAAGCAGATTACCACATCGTTCTCCTGCAGAGTGGATGGAGGGTCTGAACCACCAATCTTTTGGTTAGCAGCCAAGCACTTCATCACTGTATCACCAGGGTACCACTGGATCTGGCCTGTAGGCCATAATTTGTCAACACATGGTCTATCTTAAAAAGCAATTAATGATAACGATGAAGTAAAATCCTAAAGCATTTTTCCAAAGCATTTAGACTTAGCAATTGAACAAGTTTAGTTGGCATTTTCCTATTTTTCTGAAGACACTTAAGTGTCTGGCTTATAAACATATTTATTTCCAATATTTTGTAATTTTGGAAAATATCTTAAGAAATAACTAAGTCTTAGTCCAAATGGTATGCCTTTGAGGCTGCTTCTATATCTAGAGACTTTGTGGACTTACGATCTGCATTCTCTTCGTGGTTCTGTCAATAATTTGCTGCATAATAATCATGAAAAAAATTAAGTTTGGTTTCTATATCCTTAGAAAAAGAAAAAACTGACATATATCCCCATAAAAATCAACTTCAGTAATAAAGCACATCCGCAAAGTTTAACAGATAAAAACAGCACAGGGAGTTAGTTTTACGAGTTAGTAGACAGTTCCTCTTCTCAGCTCTGCTGGGAACCAAGGGGAGAAATGAATGGAACCTCCTCCTTCGCAATAAAATCTTGAGTCTGATGTGCACTGCTAACCTTCCGGCTCTTCCCCATATGGGAAGACTTGTTCTCTTGCTTTATTTAGAGAATAAGTTTTTTAATCAGCAGCCCATTGAGTATCTCAATGCACTCATGAATATTCTCTGGTAAATGGACATATGGCTAGATCTCTTTTAAAAAACCTTTTAAATTCAAAAGAAAAACAGGTTTCCTCTGACAGTGTTGTAAAAAGAAAAAAGTAAAATCCGCTCCCCCTATTTCTCTCCACAAAAGCTACTGCTAAACATTTGATATTCAGCCTCCTAGACTTTCTCTCTTTCTGTACATTCATATATACGCAACTGTTGAGTTTGTGAGTTTGCTTTAAAAAAAAAAAAATGTTGCATATAGTTCTCTAGTTTTTTTTCATTTAATATCAAGGACTTTTCATTGTTTTTAGTTCTTAAACAAGAATAGAAGACTTTTTTTAATTGGAAGTTCTAAAGGCAAAAAAAGTAAAACAATGAGAAATTTCTTGTAAAATTTCCTTCAATAAACTCGATTTAATTCTCAACAGCTTCATGAGAGAAAAGGTTCCTTTATTTCTCACTGATAACAGTTCATCTTAAATGAAAAAAAGAAGTTCCAACATTTACCAATATAGTCATTTAATAGAAACATAGATTATATAGTTCATTTAAAAAGTATTTTAATATAAACTTCACTTATAAACAAAACCAAATAATATTGACATTCTAAAAAACTCAAGGTTTCTCTAAAATGCTAAGATGCCACCTCAATAGTGATTGCTTCGCATTTTCCAGTCTCTTGATCTGTGCATGTCACGTGTAAAGATCCATCTCTAAACAAACAAAAAAAATAACATTTTATAAGCTCATTTTATAAAAACAAAGTCCTTAGAAATTACTTGAGAACTTACGGTAAATGAGAGATTATTTTAATTTTTGAAAGAAGAGTATGAAGATAAAGAATAAACACAATTTCAGTGTCTTTAAATATAGTTTAATACTTAGGTTGTAATTCTTAGAAATTTCCTCCTAGAGCACTAGTTTCTGAAAAACTCATTTTAAGTTTAAGATTTTATGTAAATTCTACAAACTCAAGATGCATCATGCTGTTTTTAAGCCTAGGCTAAGGCAAACCCCTCCTTATGAATCTGGGATTCTTGCTAAGTATAGTTTATGGACTAAGTCATCCCTACTATTAATATGGAAAGGATTTACTTGCAAAAGATAGGGGCGTGCATGGACTGTTGCTAGGGAAATGGCATAGCTGAATTTGATTCGCGCTTTCATTTCCTAGAGATTTTCTATACCAATAGTGAAATAAACTTATCCTTTCGTAGGGCAAATAATATTAATTATGTAAACCTTAGAAAATTTATATTTAAAACTGATTGAAATTATGTCTCAAATTAGTATGGACCAGTTTTTCAGATTGACTATACCCAAAATAATTAAAAAGTTCAAAAAAATTCAGAAAAACAAATGACCTGAGATGTACTTTTCCTTGTAGGTCAAGTCTCAAAGTGAATTTTTTTAACATCAGAATAATTTAATTTGGTACCTTTTCATTGTAAGAACAGCTAATATATCACGCAATCCATTTTCTTTTCTATCTAAATCCTGGAGTACAACCTGTTTATACAAAAAAAAAAAAAAAAAGACAAAAACAATTCAACACTTGGACATAATAAATTGATTCATCAATTATTCCAGATGACCAAATCTGATTACTGAAAAAACTTTAAAAAATAGGACAGTTTTCAATTCTCCTGCCAATAATTTAAACAGAATTCAGAGACTAGGCAATAAACTTTCTTAATTGGAAATACCTCTAGAAGGATGATGTATAAGATAACTAATGTATTTGTCCCTCTTAAATGTCCTAAATTAAAATGGTTTCCAAGAAATATTGTTTGTCTCAGAAAATAAAGACTACTTTTCTTTTTAATAATTAAGCCATTATCAGTAATCTGCAGATTTTTGGTAAGCTTTTTCTATACATACTTTTTTTAAAAATCAAATATTTTAAATACATTTGAAAAGCCTCTATTTAAAAGAAATATATGACAAATTCTTTTGTACAATTAAGATTACATTTGTAAATAAGAGATACTAATGAATTTACTGTAAAATTCTCTGATTTCCTAAAGAAGGTGTATCAATAAACCAAGCCTGGAGTCTGAAGTGGTTTTTGTGACTTTGCCAATATCAAGTTTCATGACCTCAGGCAAAGCACTTTTTACTCACTGGTAAATGAGGAAGTTCGAACAGATAGGAACTCTAAAAGGTTCTCTTTCAAATTCAGTGTTGTTATCTTTTAGCTGTACCAAGATAAAGCTAATTCTTCTCCTTCTGGCATCTTTAAGTTAGGATATAGTGACAGTAGCTGTGATGTCTCAAGTAGTATGCGAAGAGGAAAGGTGATGAAGGTACAGGAGAGAGTAGCTAAAGGAATACTAAGTGACCACCATTTGGGTTTAAAAACCTGATGCAGAGGAAAGTGTTTATACACTACTACACATCAGAATCACCTGGAGGAGCTTTTAAACAATGTGCTAGTAGAAGGGGCCCTACTCCAGCAGATCATAAGTTGGTAAGTCTGAGCTGAAGCCAGGAATGTTATGTGTGTGTGTGTGTGTGTGTGTGCACGTGTGTGTGTTCATTATGCTTCAGTTGGAATTAGAAATAGATATATAAAGCTAAAAAGAATACATATAAATATATAAATTATATATATATATATATACACACCCACACACACACATTAGAGAGAGAGAGTCACCCCCTCTCCCAATATAACTAGATATTTTAGTCTGGTTCTAGACTTTACTTTGAATGTATGTATTTAAAAAAATAAAAACAATCATACAATACATTCTCTTTTGTTACCTACATTTAACTATACAAGTAATTCATGCTCATGCCCTGTATTGCTTATAAAAAGTTCAGTATAAGGTATAAAAAGTTCAGTATAAGGTATAAAAAGCGAAAGGCCCTTCTTAGTATCTTTAAACGTACCCACTTTTAAGTTTCCAGAATACAGTTAAAATATGTATAGATATTTTCTACATACGTGCATGAATATCTAAAAATGCACATCTTTTTTTTTAAACACAAATGACATATACTGAAAATACTGTTCTACAGTCCTTGTGTGTGTATGTATGTTTTAACTATATTTCTTGGGCATATTTCTAAGTAAACGGCATCATTCTACCTTACTCTTTTCAAAGGAGGCAGAGGATCTTATATTATAAAATGTACATGTGGTACTTTGAAAAGGCTTCCCAGGGGATCCTGTTGGAGCATACAAACTTAACCCGTGTCAAAGGCAGCGTGGTAAAACGGAAAGCTCATGAAGCTAAGAGAATCCTACAGCTCCTCCTCGACCCGTGTGGCCAACCTGAGAGTAAATCCTACCTCTACCAAGAAAATAACAAGGCATTTACTACCCTGAGCCTCAGTTTCTTAATTATCTATAAAATAGAGATAGTAATGTCTATCTCCTAACAGTCTGAGATTATGCTGGTATACTGCCTACTACCCATTGCCATTGAGTCGATTCCAACTCATAGTGACCCTACAGGACAGAGTAGAACTGCCTCACAGTGTTTCCAAAGAGCACCTGGTGGATTCAAACTGCTGACCTTTTGATGAACTGCCAACCTTTTAATCACTGTGCCACCAGGCATCCAGATTGCCTACTACAGCACCTGGCATTTAGCAAACAACAATGTTATTTTCCCATTCCACTTAGCTTGTTCGCAAATACCAAGGAGGGTCAAGAGCACAAATACAGAAGCAGTGTAACTACAAACTACTTATTTTCCCATAATGCTTTCCAATTAAAATGGCCTATTTCTTCCCTCTTTCAAAAATGAATAAGAAGTAATCCATTTGTAAAAATGTGTTAGATGTCTATATACATTTTGTAGTAATTGAGATATCAAACTGAATCTAATCCTGAAAGAAAAGCTAAACGGTTTCATGTGACTAATTCATAGTCTAATTTTATGTATTCACCTGGGCAAACTTATTTTCCTCTTTTGCAGAATTTTTCCCCTCAGACTCATAGAGCTCAAGGCATACTGAAGATATACTTCCAGGGGCTTGTAATGTGTGTTGTCTTCGAGCTGGCAAAGGAGTTCCTGATGGAAATAGGACTGTGAATCTGTCGGCTCCTGATTCATCCACACCCTAGTGAGCGGGAAAATAATATGCATATCCTTTGAGATTTATCTTTACAATTAAGAAAAAAATAACACCTATGAACGTAATATATTTTTAATTAAATATTTAATGTAATACTAATTAAAAATATATGCCTTGTTGATAATCTAGAAACTACAGATAGGTGAGAAGAAAATAGAAGCGATCCTTAACTCCAGCTCACTTTATTTAAAAACATATTTTTATCTATATTAGAAGCTTCTGATTAAAATTATCATTAATTTTCATAAATTAATGTTAGATAAATATTAGCTAAAAGAACATAAACTCATTAAAAGTAAAATTAAAACTCTAAATTTATAATTTTAGTCAGAGTACCAAGATTTAAGGTAAAAACATAGTATGCATGAAAATTTATAGCAACTAATTTATAATATTTGTATGGAAAAATATAGAAAAGCTAAACATACCTTAATTAAAATATCTTTGGCTGAACACTCTATCACAAGGGAGTCTTCCACTAAAAGGTTTTCTTTCCCAATAAGAATTCCTGCTTCTATTGCGGCACCAATAGGGATAACCTCATCAGGAGGGATAGAATTCAAAAGCTCAACTTCTGGGAAAAGGTCTTTAATTAGCTGCTGTAGCTTTGGGATTCGAGAAGACCCTCCACAAAGGACAACCTAGAAAGTAAAAATTTTCAAATTTTCACTTTTAAAAAACCGGTTATTTCTTAAAAATTAAGTGCAATAGGCCAAGCCATCTTCTTGTTCTTGTATGTAAAATACAAAAAGCCCTAGATTTTAATATATTATTTTAACATTAATTCCTTACTTACAACAAAATTTAAAACAAGGAAATCTCACCCCGTATTAGAATATACAGAGGAACAACGTAGTTCACGATTAACACTGTGCAAATAAGGCTTAATCCCAAACAGTCATTGGAACAGGAAATATTAACATCTTATACTGTTCCAGCTTTAAAAAGAAATGTTTAAATAAGTCTTACAGCATTTTTATGACAAAATAAATATTGCCAATCACTCTAAAACTATTCCACAGACTTTTGCCCTTAACATGGAATAATAATTCTAAGGAAAAACAGATGCTTTCTAAAACTACATTTTAAGCTCCTGGTACCATCTGATCAATTAAATCAGTTGCCCCTGATGAACTTTATATAATATTGCTTAAATTCCTCACCAAATCATCCAGTCTGCATCTATGACTACGGATATTCAGAATATTGAGTAGTTACATAGGTAACCCATATGTAGCCAAATAAAGGAAATCATTAGTAACCACTTCTTGTTTCTTGTTCTGAAAGCTCAGCGTGACAGGGAAGAGGTCCTACTGATGAAAACTAAACCTCTCTAACATCAAGTATGAAATGATAAAGAATAACATGTATATCTTCAGGTGAAGGCATGAGGAACATAAGCTGAAGAATACAAAAAAAAGTAGGTTTACCTTGGCAAAGATCCCCAAAAGGTCTGTTTTAGAGTAAGTAAAAAGAAAACTCTTCTCTAAAATTTTATGATTTCAGTAAGTTCCATAAGAACAAAAATGTAAATTTTTTTTAATTTCCTAGACTTAACATCAAAAAGCTGTATTAATAAACAAATGTTCTGTGCAAAAGAAATAACCTTGGAAAAACTTGGCTTTTGGACTATTGTCATTTAAAAGAGTAAAAAGTCAAATATGTTACTATTAATGCAGTAACCAGCAAGTTTTAATTTAAATATATCCTTTAAACATCTAGTTTGTAGTGTGAGATTTCTTTTGCAAACTTTAATTTTAATAGAAAATACATATTTCAAACATAAATAACTATTCCTACCAAGAGCTTTTCAAATACAATGTTAGCTGTATTTCATAAAACTGCTGTTAAGAATCAGAAATAACCTAGCTACTTGGAAATGAGAAAACATGAAGCTAAACAACAGAGAGAGAAATACAAAGTACTACAGATTATTCTGAAAGTTAAAAAAAATAAGAACACAGTTTATCAAAGCTTGTAAAAAAAAAAAAAAGCAAGGCTATTAATAAGGTAAAATTGTAGTTAAAAGTTTTTGAGGGAAATATGTAAGCGAAATAAATGAGCTCACATTCAATTTAAGAATTTAGAAAAATAATAAAAGTGACCTGGAAAATCTGAAGGGGTAAAAAAAAAAAAAGAAAGAGAAAGTCAAGAATAAACCAGTTAGGAGAAAAACAGGATTTAAAAAAATCTAAGGAATGTTTTGGGAGGGAATGGTGGCAGGAGTTGGAAAAAACAATAAAACAGATTAATATCTGACAAAGCTAGACAAGAAAAAACAGAAAAGCTAAAAAAGAGAGAGAAATTAGTCAGTTTTAATCTTCTTTAAATGTCTAAATTTAGTATCAAAAGACACATAAAATTAAAAATTTTAAGGATAGTACTCAAAATTGGATGTTAAAAATTTAAGAAATCTTTACAGAGACCACCCACACATTATGCACTAATCCAGAATACCTGAAATCAAGAAAAGGTATTAAATTCATTTTTTAAGCACCTGACAGCCTCCACCTTAGGAATATCTGGAGAGAACCTTTAACAACATTCTTAATACTAAGACTGTATTCGACCTCAGTTCAAGCAACTGGAAGTTGTACTATCTGTGATATCAAAATGTCAGGGCTCTATGATCAGTTAAGGAAAAAAGGAACTTACATTAATAGATCATCTACAATCTGTCACACACTGTACCATATATATTTCATTTAATCCTCCTAACAACTGTATAAAACCCACTGCCCTCAAGTCGATTCTGACTCATAGTGACCCTATAGGACAGAGTAGAACTGCCCCATAGAGTTTCCAAGGAGTGCCTGGTGGATCTGAACTGCTGACCTCTTGGTTCGCAGCCATAGCACTTAACCACTATGCCACCACGGTTTCCAACCATCGTATAGGTAAGTTATAATACTTACTAATAAGGTTAAGTATTATCACCCTCTTATAAGAAGAATAAGGCTCAAGAAATTAAGTAATTTTCCTAGTCTAGAGCAATTAGCATTGTGAGGTTTCTGGTTCAGGTTGGTCTGTTTCCAAGCCCATTCATTTTCCAACACTGCCTTGCTACCACTGTACTACCAAAAAAAAAAAAAAAAAACCCAAACCCATTGCCCTTGAGTTGATTCTGACTCATAAAAATTAAAAAAAAAAAAAAAAATCGACTGCCAACGAGTTGATTCCGACTCATAGCGACCCTACAGGACAGAGTATAACTGCCCCATAGAGTTTCCAAGGAGCGCCTGGTGGACTTGAACTGCCAACCATTTGGTGAGCAGCCGTAGCACTTAACTACTATGCCACCAGGGTTTCCTTCTGACTCATAGCAACCCTAAAAGACAGAGGAGAACTGCCCCATAGGGTTTCCAAGGAGCAGCTGGTGGATTCGAACTGCCGACCTCTTAGCGCCTGAACTCTTAGCCACTGAGCCACCAGGGTTCCTCACTGTACTACAGGCCTTATTTTTTTTTTTTTTATAATCTACCTTCTAAGCCCCACGCAGGTCCCTGGGTGGTACAAATGGTTAAGCACTTGACTACTAGCCAAAAGGTTGGTGGTTCAAAGCCACCCAGAGCTTCAAAAGACAAGTCTGGTGATCTGCTTCCAAAGTAAACAGCCTTAAAAACCTTATGGAGCAATTCTACTCTACACAGACAGGGGTCACCATGAGCTGGAATCCACTCAATGGCAAATAACAACAACAAATCCCCAAGCACCTAGCACAATGGGTGGTACATTATACAATGTTAAAAAAAACATTTATTGAACTGAATTGCAAAAAAAGGATAAAAGAAAGATTTTCATCATACGGCATATACCAAAACAGTAAAAATCCTTCAAACTACATAGACAAATTATATTAAATATTTGCCATACATCTAAACAAAGATGGGATTTATAAGCTCAGGAGCTGATGAGGAAATCAGAATAACAGAACAATACATTTAAGTACATAAATAAGTGAAACTTCTATATGTGAAAAACATTCCTCCCTCCCTAAAATTAAACAATCAACTACATGCCTCAAAAGAAGACTGCGGCAAATGACAGTTAATATTCTGATTATATCAAGCATTAACACAGATACGATTTTCTCAAAAACACTAGGATTTAAAAGATTAAACATGTAAAGAATACGAAATGAATATACACAGGAAACAAAAAATTAAATATTATGAAATAATCTTCTAGTAACCAAAGAAGCATAAAATGACAAGATACCTTTTTTCAACTGAAAATTTATTTTTAAAATGATAAAACTCAGTGTCAGCAAAGTTATAGTAAAATGTACATTCTTACGTACTGCTGATGAGAGTAGTAACTAATTCAACTTTTTTGGAAAGTAACTTGAGATAAAAATAGTCTTAAGTTATTTATACTCTCTGGCCCAATAATTATACTATGGAAATCTAGCTGAAGAATAATCCTAAATACTGTAAAAGCCTGTTACAGCTTTGGTGTACAAAAATAATCACCGGTGAAATAAAGGCACTCTGGTGCCTTTCCCATTGTAAGATACAAAGATCTATTTTAAATTGTGTTTATGAAGGCTACGCAGTTAATACAGAAAAAGGAATTGGTTACGATATTATATGAAAAAAGTAAAATTCTAAATTGTATATATAAACTCAAAATAGTTATATTCTAGCTATAGCTAGAAAACAAACCTATGCATACAAATTAGACTAGTTAGAAATACTCTAAAATACAACATTGCTTGCCTTTTGATATTTTCTGAATTTTAATATGAATACTCATTAATAATGTAAAAGGAAAAAATTATATAAATCTTAAATTTATAAAAACAGTATGCTCAATGAAGTAATCTGGGGGAAAAAAGAAAACATTAAACAACTCGAATGGTTTTGAAAATCTCAAACTACTTTTCTTAAGCAAGTAGAGAGAAACGGTATGGTGTACTAGTTAAAAGCAGACTCTGGAACTAGATTGTAAATTCTGGCTCTACCACTTACTAACCATGTGATCTTTAGGAAATTACTTAATCTCTCTGCACCTTGGTGTCTTCACTTATAAACCCATTGCCGTCCAGTTGATTCTGACTCATGGTGACCCTACAGGACAGAGTAGAACTGCCATGTAGGGTTTCCAAGGCTGTAATCTTTACAGAAGCCGACTGCCACATCTTTCTCTTGTGGAGCAGCTGGTGGGCCGAGCACTAAACCAGTGTGCCACCAGGTTAATAACCGTGACTAGCTCACAGAGTTACTGGTGAGTGTTCAATAAGTTAATACACATAAAACACTTAGAAACAGTGCCTGGCACATACTAAGCATTCAAATGCCTGTCAGTCTTTGCTCACATATACAAAAAACAGACTGGAAAGGAATTCTTTGCTAGAGACTGAATATACATTAACTTTGAGTTCAGCAGCCACGAATCAAAATTTAATCAATTTTCTTTACTGATTAAAACAGGCTTAGAAAACATATAAATGCATAAAAATATTCTTTCGGTACCAAAGGGCTGTTCCCTAAATTGCAAATCTGAAAATACTCCTGAAATAATTAAGTAAAATATAAAATTATTACCTTGTTGATATCATCTGCTGTAAATCCACTTTGTTCTAAGAGTTCTCTGATTGCTTCTATACATTTATTAAAAAGTGGAGAACAGAGGAGTTCAAATCTTGCTCTATAAAACACACACACAGAGAGAGAAAAGGCTTAGGACAATCAAACAAGACATCTTTTTCTGTGAAGAGTAATGCCAAAACCTAATGTGATGGTTCCTGAAGAACGGGTTTATGGTCAAGAATAGGGTATTAAACACCCAGCAGTGCAATATAATTGCGGGGTGGGGGGAACGGGACAGGAGTCTAAGTTATTCATCTACAAATATATGAGGTAGAAGCCTGTCTTGCCCATGGCCTACTTATAAGCTTCAAAATAATCTAATACTCAATAAACCAAATGATCCTTAAAGATTTAGAAATTTTTGCTATTTTTATACATGAAAATTTTAAAATTTATTTCTAATTATTTCTCTGTATAGTTTGAGACTATGATGTACCTAAGTTCAGTTCTTTTGTACTGTTTGAGAAGCTTAAGTGCTGGCATGTAATTTTAAGATCCATGTTCATGAAGGAAACCCTGGTAGCGGAGTGGTTAGGAGCTACAACTATGAACCCAAAGGTTGGCAGTTTGAATCCACCAGGCACTCCTTGAAAACCATATGGGGCAGTTCTACTCTGTCCTATACGGTTACTTTGAGTCAGAATCGACTTGACGGTAATGGGCTTTTTATTTCATGTTCATGAAAATGTACTCCTTAATTTTATACTGAATTTCTTAAATGCAGATGAGTGATTTCTAAATTTATTTGTGCTATCTATAGATACTAAAACATAGTTTTATGTTGGAAATCTTTGTGATAACGGCAAAATTTCCTTAATCAGTAAAAATACAAAGTTCTATTTCCTTTCTAATTACTGATAATGATAAGCAAGCAGATGTACTTGGTTACAAACTTAAGTTAGGAATTCTAGAAATAGAAAAGAAATAAAGATATTGTGCCTACAAAGAGATTTCAATTCAACACTTTTTCTGTCTTTTGGGTTATAGCTTTAAATGTTTCTTAAAAACTCTAGAGCAGTGCTGTCCAATAGAACTTTCTATAAGCTACTAGCTACATATGACTACTGAGCATATAAACTACGGCTAGTGATCCTAAGGATCTGAATTTTTAATGTTATTTATTTTTAATTAATTTAAATAGCCACATGTGGCTAGTGGCTGTTGTATTAGACAGTGCAGATCTAGAGTCTTCAGGAAAGCTCAGGGAAGGTGAGGAAGCTAAACTACAAGGGTCAGATTTAAAAAAAAAAAAAAAGGCATTTAGCCAAGTAGTCAGCAGAGTCCTAAAATAATATAATAATGTAGTTATGGAAAATTTTACTATTTCATAAGTTACCTGTTATGTTGTTGGGAGGTTTTTAACAGTGTTAACTAATGGTGGTGTAAATGGTTAAGCCTGGAGATCTACTTCTGAAAGGTCGCAGTCTTGAAAATCCTATGGAGTACAGTTCTACTGTGCAATACACGGTGTTACTACAAGTGGGAACTGACTAAATAGCAACTGGTTTAACTAATGGTAGCTGTTATTGTTAATAATATACAACACATAATGACAGAGCAAGACCTCCTTTTGGACTTCTTGGGTAAAAATACAATCATGTAACCAATGTTTTGGATTATATAAAACATGCAGCTATTAAAAACAATTTTATGTACATTAAATGTGTATTTGCTAAATGTCGTAAGAGTGATTAAAATTTTAAATGTTGACAATGGATGACTGAGCAAACAAAACCAAGATAGATATAAATCTTCAGTGTAGTATAATGGTTAAGGCGGATGAACCCTGGAGTCAAGCTGCCTGGGTATGAATCCCAGGCCCACCACTTATTATTAGCTGTGTGACTTTTGGCAACTAAACTTCTCCATGTTTCAGCTTCCTCATGCATAAGAATAATAACAGTAGTTACCTTCCAGCGTTGTTAGAAGGATTCAGCGTGTTGATCATGTATTAAGTACTGAGAATGCTGCCTCCCAAACAGTGTTAACCATTAAGTCATAACAAACAGTAACTGACACATGTGCAGGCCCCACATCGAATTTAAGCTAAACAAGGAATGAGGGCCTATACAGGTGAGACTGAGACTGCAATTCAGTAAGAGATACCTGAAAATCTCACCTCACCTTTCTTTAAAAGACCTAAGATGCCTTTTTCACACACTGCTATTTGTAGCTGTAAAATAACAGGGCAAGCAACTGACGTAATTACTTATGGAACAGCTATTTAGTTTGACAAAAACTGGGCCCTGAGGGTAAAGAAAGAAAAGTGCCCCTTTTATACAGATGGCTTGGTATATCTCAAATAAATGAACAAACAAAAAACCCACATGAGAAAACTATACCTAAATATGAGTGCTCTTGAAAATCTTTTTTTTTTCTAAGTTCTTTGAACTTGAGTTTTACCTGGACACATTGCAATCAAAATCTTGACCTTCATATAATGAATCAAGGAAACAATTGGCACTTCCCAAAGTTGACAAAGAGTGTTTTGCAACTTCAGCACTGTTCATCAATTTCATCATGGCTCGAGCGTTTCCCCTCACATCATGTTTGAAAGATCTAAAATAAAAACATAGACTTTGAGGTTATATTTTTACAACAACAGAAAATGAAAAATACATAAATAAATAAATTCACCCTAACTAAAGTCTAGACGATCCCCATTAGGACGATAGTGAATCAATATCACACACCAGGTTTCAGTATCTGCCTTCTAATCCCGTTAAAATTTCCTAAGAAAATTCTGTGCAGTTAAAAAAAAGGTTTTCACAAAAATAATAAATAAATAAACAGAAACCCGATTTACTTAATACTATGAATTGCTGCATTATGTATCCACAACAATAGACTGTCCTTTCAGGTAAGTAGAGTAGATGTCATCTTTTTGCAGGTGAGACAAACAGATTAAGGAGAGTTATGTAAATGGGTCAAAGTCTTGTATTTCACCTATAATCACTGCACAATTATTGTTTAATGGTATAAAATTGTCTATCTGTCCAGCATAAAAAACAACAAATTCTAAGTGCTTCTTCAAAGAAATTTGACACATACAAATACGCAAAATTATAGTTCCTCTATCTTCAATATAAGGTTTTTAATTAAAATTTAAATTTTTAAATTGCTTGGTAAGTAACATCTTTATCACAAAAAACAGTATAAGTCTTTATTAATCAAATGAGAAATTACCATTTTCCAAAAAAAATTTTTTTGACCAATCTAGTGTAGCTGCGTCAGTGGAAAACACTATGCTTTCAGCTACATTTTTTTTTTTTTTTTTTAAGAGCAGGAATGTCCAAAACATACCTGTTACAGGTGTGATTCCTGATATGTCCAAACACACGTAGAATTTTGAATGGAATAATTACATCCAGGAACAAAACTTAAATATTCCTTGTGGCAGCAGATTAGTAATTTAAAAAAATACCCCATAAGACATTAATTCTTAAGATTTAACACTGGAATATGACTATAACATAATCTTCATCAGGTCTAAATTTTTTAAAAAACTGTTCAGAAAGAAGGGAGGCCTCAATGCCTGCACTCTCCTTTACCCAGACATAAAAACAGAACATGAATAATTAAAATATCCAGTTTGAAGCAGAACAATTTAAAATAAATCACACACAAAAAAAAAGAACCTGAAGAGTAACATCAATCAAAATGTATTTTCAAGTTCTTTAATACTCACCTTTGAAACTCAGAAGCTAGATACTGTGCTAAGGTTTCGGTGAAATGCGCACCACCTATGTTCTCATCAGTGTTTGTTGAAAGAACACGATATATCCCACTGTTAACTTCCATGACACTGACAGACAGGGATGTTCCTCCGAGCTTAAATACCAAAATATAGCTTCAAAAGAAAGACAAAGGGTAAGTCATCAGAGAATCACAACATTTTAAAGCTAGGTTGAACATTGGAAGTCATTTAGTATAATCCCTTTGAATTACAAATGAAGAAACTGAGAATCTCAGATGAGCAAATTGTCTATATTCACTTAATGATGAATCAAGCCTAGAGCCCAGATCTTCTAATTCCAAGAACCAAGTTCTTTTTCACTTAGTCATGCTGGTAAAACTGTATTCTGAGTATCTGGAGTTCAAACCATTAAAATTTAAAGTAAATCAAGATGAGATCTATAATTATAGTGAGTTGTAAGAGACTTGGATATAAAAATTGTATATATCAGTACCCATGATTCGATTGTGCAAGTTACTATTGCAATAACACATAAAACACACAAAAACCCAGTGCCGTCGGGTCGATTCCAACTCATAGCGGCCCTATAGGACAGAGCAGAACTGCCCCATAGAGTTTCCAAGGAGTGCCTGGTGGATTCAAACTGCTGACCTTTCGGTTAGCAGCGGTAGCACTTAACTATGCCACCAGGGTTTCCAAAACACACAAAACTAGGAGTTAATTCCTGATTTCCTATGTATGGAAAATTTGTAACTTCTGATATTCTACATTTTTACTTAGTTCACCTAAAATAATTTCCTAGTGATTTATACATATTTCTTTAACTGTGAAATATGAATCAGGTGAAACAGAAATTGAACACAGGGTCTGGATTAATTTCCTTAAAGTTGCATGATGCATCAGATCTATTAAAACATGTTCTGACAACTAAATTAGGGGTAAGGTGGTTTGGTGGTAAAAGTCTCAAATTCCATGCAGGAGATCAGGTTTGATTCCTGGCCAGTACAACCTCGAGCACAGCCACCACTCATCTGTCAGTGGAGGCCTGTGTACTGCTGTGATGTTAACAGGTTTCAATGGAGCTTCCAGACAAGAAGGGCTAGGACGAAAGGCCTGAGGTGATTTACTTCCCCTCCTCCCCACAAAAAAATCAGTCAGTGAAAACCCTATAAATCACAACAGACCAATCCTGTTGTGGATGGCAACTCCTGTTACCCTGAGTTAGGGGCTGACTCAAAGGTAGATAATAACAATGATGTCTTCCTATTTCACCATCAAAAGAAGTACCAAATCCCCATTCTGGATTTCCCCCATCTCCTGCCGAGTTAAATTTATATAAAAGTATCTACCATTTCTAAACATGTATATTAATTGAAATTGGTAGTAAAACTAACAGTGCTGTAGCTTGAATTAGAATTTGGCAGTGTCTTTTTTTTTTTTTTATAATTTTTAAGTCTTCCACCAATAAAGGGACAAAATAAGGGTAATAAGAGAAAGGCAGAAAAGCACCACCTTCCATCCTATTATGTTCTTCTCTGCTTTGCCCCTGTTCTCATTTATTTGAAAAACTCTAGGTGAGAGTTCTGATGTCTTTTCATCCACAAAGTCTGGGAACCACTGCATTATATAACAACCCCTCTTTATATAACTAGAGCCCTGGTGGTGCAGTGGTTAACATCTCAGCTAACCAAAAGGATGGCAGTTCAAATCCACCAGCTGCTTCTTGGAAACCCTATGGGGCAGTTCTACTCTGTCCTGTAGGATCACTATGAGTCAGAATCGACTCAACGGCAACAGGTTTTTATTTACATAATTGCTATAATCTAAAATGTTTTCTGCACTGAAATACAACTGCCGGTATGGTTTTTACCTTTTTTCTGTGGGGGAGTCTTGTCCAATTCCATAAGCAAGGAGAGCTGCGGATGGTTCATGAATTAATCGCAAAACGTTAAATCCTGCAGCTCTGGCTGCCTCCCTGTAAACAATTTACTTTCAATGAATTTAATATCACAACACGTTGAATTCTACATTTTCAGAAATGCTCTGCTAAAGATTTTATGCAACAGCAAGTTAAGATTTCATCAACAGAACATGAAGTACAATGATCTTTAGAAGCGAGATAACAGAAGCTAAGAAATGGATGGAACCATACAAGAATAGGTCCTTTTTTATTTAAAATAATGATGTTTGGAGTTCATTTTCTTGACAAAGAAAATACATGCTTATACTGAGTAAAAAAATTAAATTTCTCAAATATGCCCATTGTTACAAAGTATAAAAAGAGTAAGACAAACTTATAATCATTTTGGAATTGTCCGATTTCTTTAATCTAGGGTCATTGTTTTCAAAAGTAAGTCAATTCTCTGCCTCAGAAGCAATTTCAATGCTCGCCAAAGCCCCAGATGGAATTCTATCCAGGGAAGCAACGGCGTGCGTGCTCCGCAATTATATTTGCATAATGACTTGTAAATGCTACATATATATACACACACACACATGCTATATATACTATATACATGTATATATATGTATATATTGGTATTACGATCTAAGAGGAAGAAATAATTACAAATATTTTCTAAAACTGCATATTCTTATATAATTCCCACATAAACCTTAATTACATGAAATTTAGCCAAAATGATTCATAAACATCAACTTAACCCAGTAACTGAAAACATCTTAACCCAGTAATCAAAACAGCTAAGGTACACCGCATCTAATTTTATGTTCTCTTGGCACTTCAAAAAAGACAGAAAATATTAATGATCATTACCATACTGTTACTTACAAATAGTTTTACTGCCTAAGATATTTTCAACTACAATTTTACCTTTTACTATTTAATGATACTATAAAATTTGTGTTTCCTTTAATTAAGCAAAGATGACAAACCCATGTTATATACTTACCCAAGAGCGTTTTTTTGCTTTTCTCCAAAATCAAATGGAACGGTAATAACTACATCATTTGCATCTGAGCCCAAGGCAGATTGTGCCGTTTCTGTTTATTAAAAAAATATAAAAAGAAATTTTGATGGAACAGAAAAAAAGTGAAGTGATACTTTCTGAGATTTATTAATTTGTGTCAAAGATTTTCTCACTTAAATAATTTTTCCAATTCCCTTGATTGCCCCACCCTGTCAGTTTTCTTCTCTTGCTCTCTTAAATCATAACAGTACTTTTTGTGGTTTTGTTCATAGTTTGTGGACATGGAACCAGGTACTTTTCAAAGAGCCTGGCTCTTAGGTTTCAAAGTTTAAGCCATCCCTTAAATCAGACAGGTTCCAGAGAGCGAGCTTCTAGTGCGTCAATGTGAAGACACCATGTCAGTTCAACACATTAAAGGGCTGCCTTCTATCCCACAAGTTCATAGCCAAACTCCAGAGCTGAAGGGAGCCTTATAAATCATCTACTCCAGAACTTCTAAAATTATTCCACAGAATACTACGTAGCTCATAGCCTCCGTCTGTGAAGTAGTGATAAACCAAAAAACCCTAAAATGAAACCCACTGCCATTGAGTTGCTTCCGACTCGCAGCAACCCTATAGGACAGAGTAGAACTGCCCTGTATGGTTTCCAAGGCTGTAATCCTTACGGAAGCAGCAGCCACATCTTTCTCCTGCAAGGCTAATGAGTTCGAACTGCTGATCTTTCGGTTAACAGCCACGTGCTAAACCACCATGTCACCAGGGCTCTTAATCTGCCTAATTATTGCTGAGAGTGAACTGTCAATCTTGAAGAGCAAGATAATTCACTAGGAGTCCCTGGGTGGTACAAACAGTTAACTGCTAGACTAACAGGAAGGTTGCAGGTCAAATCCACCCAGAGAAGCCTCAGAAGAAAGTCCTGGCAACCAACCCACTTCTGAAAGGTCACAGCCAGGAAAACCCTGCGGGGTGCAGTTCCACTCTGCACACGTGGGGCTGCCACGAGACTCGATGAGACGGCAGATGGAAATAATATCCACTCTTCACCAAGCTTGTTTGACCACTAAATCTTAAATTCTGAAAACGCTAATTTGGTCCAATCCAATTACTTATAGGAAGACTAGGTTACATGGCCAGTTAGTGGCAAAGCTAAGTTAACAGTTTAGGTCTCCTTCCTGTTAAAACCTGCTGAATCTCCCTGCTTCTGCCCAGATTCAAAACTTATTTTTTTCTTAAGGTAAACTTTGAAAAGATCATTAAAGTTAATACTATCTCTTTTGCTCAGTACCTTTCATTTTACTAAAAATCAGCCTGGCAACATCTTCTGGGTTAATAAATTTTGTTTCTTCTCCGGTATCTATTTCATATCGTAATTTCCCATTTTTTTCAATGACCTACAAAAGAAATAGTTATAATTGTACTAAATAAGGAATCATTTTGGTAAAAATAGTTTCAAACCAATGTTCTATGTTATGACTTTGGCAATTAGTTTGTGTAATCAGGAAATAATAATAGAACCATACTCACTAAACATTTACTTTCTGTGATGTATTTCCGGGCCTGTGGATCCTCAGAGCTGTCCATAAAGAAAGTAAAGAGAGCCAAGAATTAAAATCAATATTGCTGATATGTAAGGGTTAAAGAAGACTGTATTTTTCAATACCACTGAACATGAAAATATAAACAAAAATACTAAGTTGCTTAATAAAAGCTTCAAATATTATAGAAGATAGGATTAAGTGGATGATTTTCAATGGCTATAGTAATTCTGTTAATGTGTTGATCTTTGCATTTGAAATAACTCTTATTAACCTTCCTATTATTAACAGATATATTTTGGGGTGATTTTTCATAGCAGTAATTTATTTTGTCATGTACTCTCATATCTATGATTCAAACAGCTGAACAAAAGTATGAACGTTGCACACGGAAAGGTGTTATGAGAATGAATCCAGTGTGCAGAGTACTTCAGGCAGATAAACCCATTTTGACTCACAGACCTACAATAATGTCCTACACAAAGTGGACAGTAAACAAACATACTATAGTACTGGAAAAATTTAAAAAGTAAGCGTAAACAGGTTCAGAAAGGCTCAGTGACTTCTGAGCTAATAATGGGCATAGCCAGGACTTGGCCCATGTCTTCTCCATCAGGCTAGTTTACCACACTGCCTCCCAGAAGATTGTAAATAATCAAAGTTCAGTACTTCTGCCTCTTGAGCAGGGATAGAACTCTCTGATCCTTGGCTTACTTTCATCTACAAGTCAAGATGAACTAAACTAATACTTTTACATGAAATACTTCTTCCAAAGGGCTAGGACTATTTTACTCAGACACTAGCCTTACATGTTTACTAAGAGGAGTTCAAAATTAATAGTGACAATAGCTGAAGAAGGAGCCCTGGTGGTACAAAGATTAAGTGTTTGGCTGCTGACCAAAAAGTCAGTTCAAACCCACCCAGCAGCTCTACAGGAGAAACACCTAGCAATCTGATTCTGTAAAGATAGACAAGAAAACTCTATGGGGCAGTTCTACTCTGTCACATGGGGTCACTGTGAGTCGAAATCAACTCAATGACACCTAACAATAATTGCTGAAGGGTTACTGAACATCTGAGGACCCTGACCTGTATAAATAAGCAGCACAGGAAAGGGGTTTAAAATTGACTAATTCAGCTTAGAACTCTGCCTAGAATACTTGCAGGCTCCTCTTACTTCCTTCTCTAACCCAACTTCTCTACCACCTAAAAATCACTGATCGATGACAGGGGAACAGGTGAGTAGCTTGTCCAAAGTCACACAGCTAATTAGCAGCAGAAATGACTAGACTCTAAATATTCAATACAAAGTTCAGTGTCTTTTTCACTAAATCCTCCACTCTTTCTTTTTTCTAAACCCAATGTTTAAACTACATTCCAGACAAGTATTTCGAAAGGGGGGTGGGGAGATGAAGAGGGCCCATAGTATTTTTTTTTTCACCAATATTATAATTTCAGCATAACATTTACCAGTTGTTTTCTTTAGAATAGAGTTTAAGTCAACCAGGATAATTTATCCTATTATATGCAATTATCTACCACTGACACAAGATAATTTGCCAGGAAGGGTATTATATCTATAAAACTCTTAGAAATGGAAAGTTATTTCTCAATTGCCATGCAAACAGAATGCACAGGTAGCTCTTAGGGCCATATATGGACGAGACACTGGATACTAGTTAGCAGGAAGCAGAGAATGGAGGTGACAAACGATCACAGGTATCACTAGAAAGCAGTGGACTGACCCACAACTACATATAAGTAAAAACTTTATTTTTCCACACCAGGATTAAATTACTTAACAGAAAAACAAAGATGGGGGGGTGGTATACCCAGCACCTCATTTACATCATGATCTTAAGGAGGCAGAGAGTTAATCCTACCATTGTACCTTTACTAGTAATGCCATTTTCTCTTCCTCCTCCCACCTTAAATGCCTCTTACAGTCAGTGGGCCCACAGACTTGACACACACCAGCACTAATGTGCTACAGGGTCTTCTTCTCCACTACAGTTACATTATAGTGACTTACACGTTTAAAAGCATTTTTACATTCATCTATTCATTTGATCCTCACAACATCCCTGTGAGGTAGGTAGGACAATTAGTAGTTTCCTACTTTATAGACGAGAACCCTGAGTTACGTAACGGTAAAATGACTGGCCTGGGGATGTACAGCTAGTCATGGTTGGGCCTAAAATTTAGGCAGGATTCCTGGCCTTGCTTTCTTACACACTGCCTCCGCTATTGCAACTTCCCTCCTCTGAACAGTATTTTTAGCCTAGTGTTGTTTACTCCTTTAAAAGCACTTTTCCCTTTAGTCTTTCCCCAAAACATTAAGATCACTTCATCCACTAGATTCTCACAATACTACCTCCAAAGCTTAATTCAACTTGTTTTTTAGCATTTCTCTTATCCCATGTGAATTCCTGCTTATGTACTTTGCTACCATTAATAGGTTAATATAGTACAGGCCTAATTCTCTGTCAAGTACTTCTCTCTGCTGTTTCAGAAAGTCTACCTATTTATATTAGCCTCATCCTGTTATAACTGACATTTACCCTTCCACATTACAGCCTAAAAAATTTGAGAAAACACATATATCCATCCCCATTTTGATACCTTAAAAGCATTGCTTCTTTAGAGCAAGGAATCTGTCTGGTGTGATGCTTAGTAAGTTCATGAGTATATTAATAAATATTAATGTGACACAATGTTTCCTTAAAAATCCAAGTGTTACCAGTATTTCGAACATGCATTAATATGCTGCTGTGACTGAAATTAAAATTTTATTTTCCTTTTGCCTTTATTTGGTTATGCTGCTTATCAGAATTTTTTTAGAACTAGAAGGTATTGAGGCACAAAAAGGGCAAGTGATTCGCCCAGTGTAACAAACCATGCCAGGATTTGAACTCAGGAGTTCTAGCTAGATTCCAGTGTATTCTACCACACCAGCTACCTCCCACATCCATTACCCATTCATCAGAGCAGTTCCTTGCCATTTATTCATGGTTCCAGGTTATGTTCCCACTTTTTTTTTTTTTTGACCACTTCACCTATTTGTATTTCTAGCATTTAGTTAAGCATCTAAGCTGTCCCAACGTGCCCACTTTTTTTTGTTTTTTAAGCCTCTAAATTGTAGGAAAGCTTTTTAAACTCCAATGCCCCCTATTTGTATTTCCTAAAAGTACAAAGTAAACCACTAAAACTTTCGGTTAGTTCAATGATGGCCAATACCCTCTTCCTTTCTAAAGTAAACTGGAAGTGTGGCTGAACACCTTCCTATCTTCCCAAAGGAAGGCAGGGGCTTGTGCTTCAAATGAATTATCTACTGCAAGGAGACTTTATCAACAACACCTTCAAGTGTTCCCAAAGCTGAAAGACAAGCAAAGCTGTTCTTTCACTACATACATTAACTAGGTGAACTTTTATGGATACCATCTGAGAAAAACTGACTTTTGCCAGTTCCCCAGAAGGAAAGTTTTCTAGGGCTTGCCCTCTGTAACATACTGGACAGAAAACCAGCTAACAGAAAAGAATGAAATTAGCGAAAAGCGGATTGAGATGCTGATATAATCTGAACTGTTTCCACAATATTCGAACGGCAATCAAAATTTAAAGACAAATACATATAAAAGGACCCAAATAATAAGAAATGCAAAGAATTTAGTTACATTTACCATTTTATAAAACGGCCAGTATTTCATTTTATGAAAGCCTATTATCAGTATGAACCCTAACACACTACGGAGACTCCCTGTCAGTTCTTTTCTATATTGTATACTGACAGACTAAGAATTAGTAAAATGAAGAAGGAAAGATGGTCCAGCTGTTAGCAGTGCTTAGTAATACACATGTCACAGACACAGCAGTGAAAATATAAGACATAAGGATACAAATACATTTTGTCTACATTAGTCAAATGAGCTATAAACCAAACCCACTGCCCTTGAGTCGATTCTGACTCACAGCAACCCTACAGGACAGACCCATAAGGTTTCCAAGGCTGTAAATCTTTACAGGAGCAGACTGCCACATCTTTCTCCCATGGAGCAGCTGGTGGGTTCAAACCGCCAACGTTTTGGTTAGCAGCTGAGCACTTAACCACTGTACCACCAGGGAACCTTCAAATAAGCTACAGAGGAATTGAAAAAAAGGAACATTTCGAACTCCATGATGCAGTCAAAGAGAGTTAAACTAGTAAAGGAAGGCTTCAAGCAATGAGATCATGGTATACAACAATGCTTCTATATCTTGTAAACTAATGTGCTTCACCCTAGCCATATGCATTAATAACTTACATTTGTATAGTGCTTTTAAACTTTTAAACCCTTTCACATCTATTAACCATTTGATCCTCACAACAACCCTGTGAGGTAGGCAGGTCAGGCATATGATCTATTCCCCATTTTACAGATAAGGGAACTGTTATAGAGAGGTAAACTAAATCATGTCACACAAGGAATCAGTGACAAAGCCAGGACTAACTAGCTCTCTGGACGTGGCTCAATCCTTTTTCCACTAGGCCGTCCCTCAAATTTCTGGAAGGTCTGTCAATTAGTGGAGAATCTTGGGAAAAGGAACTTGCCTGTTTTCTGCTATTACTTTGCGTATTAATGGTCCATCCACTTTTTTTTCCCCTGAGGACTAGGTGCATCAGAAAAGGAGCCAGAGGACCAGGAGGCAGATGTTGGAACTAGACTTCTACTAGTTTAGGAAATAACTCCCTTTTGTAACAGATACCTAACTTTTGGTATTAGAAATTAACCTTTGAAGCAATTTTTCAAGCCCTAGCTGAAAAGCACCAGTTGCTTCTTCCACTGCTGTTGCCAAACGTCTGACTGCGATCACAGCATCCCTGCGAAGCTCATTGGCGGTGTCTTGCTGAGCACTGGCCTCCTCACCAATAGCAATCAGCCTGTCCAATTTTTCTTCCTCACGTTTTGAAAGTTCTCGTGCCAATCTCCTGTTTTCTGCCAGCTCAGCAGCAATAGTCCTGGACACTGAATGCCTTCTTCGCCTTGCCCACCTTGGAGGTGGCTCACTGGTCAAAGGCCTATCTCCACCAGAAACAAAACGAACTCTGGAGGAGGAGACTTGAGGGCGCTGTGTGGAGGCTACACCAGGAGCGTTTCGGCTGGTGCTGGTGCAGGGACTGGGCTCACCGGACACACCCAGTCTCGTCATGGTGCTGCTCTGACAGGGAGCAACTGCACCTCTGAAAAGGTTGTGGGAGCTGCTGTAGCTGGGGGTCCCTTGAGAGCACCCTGAAAAACAAAGCAACAATGTTGCAACGAGGACATTCCTGCTAAAGGAATGCTTGGAGCCAGCAGCAGAGTTGGGAGACAATTACAAAACTGGCAGTTCCTGGCAAGATCTCTTCCAACAAGGGATTGGAAAGACTTCATTTCCTTAACCTGGACACTTCACCTCCAAAACCTCCCCCTCATCCTTCCTGAAACCCTCTCCATGTAGCTATCCAACCCCACTCCATCTCTACAAATTCCTAAGAACCCATTATAAATAATGCCAAAACTAGTTTGGTTCCAGAGTACTTCTAGGTTTAAAGAGTTCTAATACTTCACATACCTAGGTTTATAGCTTTTAAAAACCTGGAGCCCTTTATCTCACCAGTAAGTTAAAGAGGTGGGTGGAAAAGTAGGACAGAAACGGTGACTATAGGAGACTATACTATCTGAACATATAATGCTGTTTAGAACCAAGTTGCTCCAGGACCCCAATCCTTCACATGCTTGAGTTACCTGCACCCGAGGATTCATCCCAGGAGTCCTCAAGGTCACTGGTTTCTTGAATCCGGTCACTGAGTCTCAGGTGACAATCCTCATCTGATTCCTTAACCGTTTTCAGGACAGGCTGATGATCTGCTACCTGAGTCCTTTTTGCTTTCAGAATGCCGGTTCCCTCTTCCCCTGCGCGATCAGAGGCCACTAAATTCTGATCACAGCGCTTGGCCCAAGCAGCATCCTCCATTAAGTTGTCTGGATCAGTCACTATCTGATTTCGGAGAAGCTGATCCAGCATATCATAAAATGGACAGTGCGGTGGATCGGCCATACTTGTGGCATGGGCAACATACGCTTTTAAATATAATGCCTTCAGAACTTTAAACTTGGAGCGGCACTGGCGTTCGGTGCGGCGGAAGCCTTCCTGCTGCATTCGCTTAGACACAGCCTGATAGACATCTGCATTGTGGTGCACAGTCTGGAGGCGCTGAATGTACTCTGCCTCGCCTAATATGGAGAGAAGAGTTCGTGTCTCCTGTCTGGACCACCGGATGCCCGCACTGCTATTGGTACTGGCCATGGTGGACTGGGAAGGAAGGCTAGCTGAAGAAAGCTCCTGGACAGCAAGGTGCAAATCTGAAGGTGTGGGGAAGCTCTGTGTGCTCTCAGTTTATTTCCAGGAGCCAGCCGATTCTTCCCTCTCAGGGCTAATTGCTGAGAAGCCAGGTCCAAGGACCGCATTTCTGGCTGGAAGGCCACAGGGGAATGAGAGTTACAGGGAGGGTGTAAGGATAACTTCGGCAGCAAGTTAAGTGGAGCTACCTGTAAGTACTTCATAAATAGGCATGATGCCAAGACTGAGAAAGCCCCACTCGGGGAGTTCGCCCAGGACAGATACTGGACCAGGGGCTAACAAAGGCCTTACCGGTTTGGTAACAAAAGGACTAGTTTCTCCACATAGGGCTAAATGCTTCCAAAGCTGAGACCTGGTACAACTGTGTGTCTATAAAAATCACCATTGCCTGGTAAGCAGACAGATTGAGGGAGCAAAAGCAGCTAGCTCTGGAGAAGTGCTAGCAGGACCATGTTGCAGCAATATGTCTGAAGGGCGCTCATCCTTTACCAACCTTTGCTTACCTAGGTAACAGGCTGTGACCATGCGTTACCCATCTATTCCTATGGCACTTCTTTATTAAAAGGTCACTTTCAGTGCCAGAAAGGTGAATTTAAGTTGTTCTTGTTAATACAAAGCTTTCTAAATAATACAGTAGAAGACGGCTACACCATTAGTCTGACCATCTGCCCCAAAACAGCAGCATGACACAAACAAACAAAAACATACTGTTGGTCACTTACAGTGGTCCTAGCTTCAAGACTTATCTGCAACTCTCGGCTTTTTTCATGAGTTTGTAATTTGAGAATTTTTGACACCAACGGATTTATTTTCAGTATGCTCGAACTAAATTTTATGAATGAGTAAAAGGATCTGGGAGTGTAGCTATTGTCACAAAAATTTGAATTCTCTACTGTTTTTGATTTAGTGTATCGATATCCTAAGGGAAACAATTTATATCAAATTCAGTTAACTAAAAACAGGTATGTGACCAAAAAAAAAAAAAAGCTGTGTGTGTGTGTGTGTATATATAAACATTAAAATTAACCTATAACCTCAAAATCCCAGGACCATAAACACAAGCAAATTCCTACTTCAATTTCCAAATGAACTAAGGGCAAAGGAAAGAACCTGGGGCTGAGGATTAGAAAATGTGAAGTACGATCTAGTTCACCCCCTAACTAATTTAGGAATGCCACAACTTATATGTGCCTTGATTTTCTCATCTATAAATGGGGAGGGAAAATACCTGTCTCACCAACCTTGCAGGGATGTTAAGAGGAGTAAATAATAGATGTGAAAGCACTTTGAAATTTTAAAAACACTATGTCAAGTATTACTACACAAGCAAAAATGAAAACCTCTAATTATTATGGTAATCTATAATTTGAGGAAACAGAAGTCTGGGAAAGCAATTCTCTTTAATCTTTTAATTAAAGTCACAACAGATTAACCTGATTCTTACTTAAGACATTAATTAAGCGATTTCTCTAAAGATTAAATTTGCAAGCCTACCAGAAAAGTTAGTTCCAAGACAGTGTCACAAAGGCCATAAAGGAGAAAATCTATAGCTCCTACACAAATTATGAACAACTGTAATAGGTTTTGTAAAATCCAACTACAGTGCAGTCTCAAATTCCCACAAAATCTTTCAAGTTCTTCCAGTTAAAAAAATACAAAATTGTGGAAAGTCCAAATTACCCTATGAGTCGAATATCAAAAATGAATATTGGCCATTACCAATACTCTCAGACCTGTCAGCAAGAAACATAGGTCTGAGTGCATCCCATTCTTCAGAAGACCCAAAACAAATAATCAAAAGAAACAGTCTATTGGGGGTACTCTCTGAAATGACTCAGTTGTGAAAAGCAACCAAAGGACAAACTGTGGTGTTTCTGGTTTCATTTCACATTATGCTTAAAATTTATAAACACAATTTTATCACCATATGTGTAAATACTATTTCATTCCTTACCTTCTGCCAAGGATCTGCTTTACTTTCATTACTGTATTTGAAATATTTCTTATTCTACTTTGCTTTGCTGCCAGTCCAACAACCTGAAAAACAGCAATATATTACAATGTGTGTAATTTTTAATTACTTCAAAGTACAAACATGATGGGACTAGTACCTCTTCATTTTCGGAGTAAGCAACAACAGCTGGAGTAACTCTGTCACCTGCATCATTTGCAACCACACCAGCCCTGCCATCCTGGATAAAAACACACAACTGTATTAGTTGTTTGGGAATGAAACACATAGTCTTATTAGACCTATTCTGACACATGTGGGTCAGTGGTACTTCACCATATATGTGGGCGAAATTGTATACCAATATTTTACATTTGTATATAATTACCATTATTAATTTTCTGGACTTTATAGAAGGCCTACGTTCCATGAACAGCTGCCTCATTTTTTCAGTCTGCTCTGCACAGCCAATAACCGGATCAAACATAATAACCACCTTTTTACATATAATAACAACAAGCTTATTATTACATCACTCTTCCTTACTTCTGTATCTTCCCCCATAAATACATCTTCTACCCTTCTCTTCTACAAATTAAGTAGTACTAATCCCTCTGGCTTTTGCTTACAAATCATTTGACATTTAAACCCGGGACTAGGAGCAGGGGACTTCACTATTATTGTTCCTTCCGACTTTTCACTGATAAGAGAAAGACCACAAGCCCCCCAACACTTTCAGTCTCACTTCCAGAAACGACAAGTCAGTACAGCAAGCACGATCAACTCGCTCACAGCCAGGCACGGCTCACGAGAGCAACCATCCAGTTCCAGATCGCGTGCACCCCGCCCTCCCCTGTCAACAGTACAGGGACCTCCGGCTCACAGATGTTCGGGACCCCGACACGCCGCGGTGCATACGTCTCCGGGCATGCAACTAACTGCCAGACGTCCCGGGGACCCCGCGACCACCTTCCGGCATGCTGCGGTCCTGAGATCGCGGGAGCCCGCGCCCGTCTCGGAGCGTCCGGGGCCGCGACGTCACCAAGACCGCCCGCCTCTGGGCATCCTGCGGCCCCGACATCACCGGGACCCCGTGCCCACCTTCAGGCACCCTTCAGCCCTGACGTCCCTGGAGCCCCGCGCGCCGACGTCCCCACGACACCCCGCCGCGGGGAACCGAAGCCTGGTCCGCCCGACCCTTCGCCTTTTCCCCTCACAGTAATGCCACTCCACGCGCCGTTTCCAGCCCAGCAGACGACCAAAGGAGTTGACCCGCGGCCAGAGGTCAGACTGGCCGACATAAAGTCCATTGCCCAGCTCCCGAAGCCCTTCACCTTATAGACGGCCACACAGGCTGATGTGCAGCCCAAGTGCACGCCGATGGCCGCCATAAGGCGGCAGGGACAGCAGCAGCAGTAACGAGCAGTCTCCCCAGTGGCAACAGCTACCGGCCACCGAAGAGCCCCATCAGCCACCGCGGAGACTTCACGTTCCCGCCCGCCCACTGCGCTGGTCGATCCGCGTCTGCCTCCTGAGTCGCCGCCAATCAGTGCGAAGGTCCCGCCTTGCGTTCCGAGGAGTCGGCCAATTGTTTTAGTGCGTCTCTCTCGGCTGAGAGCGGGTAGCACCCCGTGTAGAATAATACGCACGCGCTACACCGGGAGGGAAAAGCGGCTCCTTGGCTCCGCCCCTTTGCCCTGTTACGAGAGCCAATGGAAAGTCACGGTTCAGTTGCGTCATTTATCCTAGCAACTAGGGGCAGGTTCTTTTCAAAGGCTCGCTCGGCTTTCCTGCGTTCTGTACAGCGCAGCTGGGCTATCCCTTGGCACGGGTGGCGGAGGCGTTGGAACTGCTGGCGCAGCATGTGGTGCGCGAGCCCAGTAGCAATGGTGGCCTTTTGCGCCGGGCTTTGGGTGTCTAACTCCGTGCCGGCGCAGGGCCAGGAGGCCCGGGGGCGGCCGGGGGCCGACTGTGAAGGTGAGCGGTGTGAGACCTGCCTGCTTGCATGGCGGTGGCACCGCGCTGCAGGGCAGCTGTCGGCTTTGGCTTCTCCATGCCCTGGCTATAAATAACATTTCTCTCAGAACTGCGGGCCTTACCCATTCTTAGTATCAGATCACCTTCGCCCAAACCTAGGAAAAATTCGAACCGGGCCCAGTGACATCGAGCGGACCTAGAGGCCGTGTTTTGGCCACTGCCGCAGTGAAAGCTGGTGGTTTGGATTTGGGTTAGATTTTGTGCAGAGCCAACTAAATGCAGATGACCCTGTCGTCAAAGTGATTCTACGGCTTTAACCGGCGAGCCTTCACACTCCTTGCACAGATGTCTTTCAAGTACAAATTAGTTTGTGACTCCCAAAAGGAAAATAACGTGACAAGTTGTCTGCGCTTGAGGTGGGGTGGCTTAAATCAGAACATAACCAATTAGGATTTTACAATTAAAAGTTGCTTTACGAGGAAGTACATTAACTCCTTAGAAAGGGGAAGAATACAGAAGAATGAGCCCTTCTAAATTCACCTAATCTGAGCTAAGTACTTGCAGTCAGAGCACGAGTCTTTGTCCCACCAAGCGCACCGAGCTTGAGGCTGCTGTTGTTGGTTTTTGTAAAATGAGCCATGATAATACCTACCTAAGAGGGCTGTTAAAAGATCAAAGATGATTAGCTATGCTAGCCCCTCCCTCCATGCACTCTTAGGTCCATGTTTCCTTGAAATAATTAGTTTAAACGGATATCCCCCTCACCAGTCTGTGATCTTGCGAATCTATTCCTGCTGAACAGGAAATTGTGGGCTCACTATATGTGTTGAATGAATGGATGAGTATAGTGTATACTGCTACTACTACCCACTGTCGTCGAGTTGAGTCCAACTCATAGCGACCCTATAAGACAGAGTAGAACGGCCCTGTAGAATTTCCAAGGAGCGCCCGGTGGATTCAAACTGCCGACCTCTTGATTAACAGCGGTAGCACTTAACCACTAGGCCACCAGGGTTTCCATAGTGTATATTATACCTAAATAAAGTTTTGGTAATTGGAGTCCGGATTTGTATCAGCTCTACAATAATTAAACCTTTCTCCAGAGTTTTAAAATATCAACATGTTATTTTAAAACTTTATGTAGCTTAGTTTAGCAAGATTTGTGAGGCATTAGCAGTTGATTTGATGAGTCATCAATAATTTATTTCCTGGAGTTTCTGCCTAAAAAACATTCAGAAGAGCCAGCACTTGTGTATTAATTGTGAAACTTAGATGCCATCTTTCCTGAATTTATTAGGGCAGTCTGCTTCCGTAAAAATTTCAGCCTTGGAAACCCTATAGGTAGTTCTCCTCTGGCCTATAGGGTCACTATGAATTGGAATCAACTTAGACAGCAGTGGGTTTATTGTGATTACTTGCATATCTGACTAACCTGTGTGTATATTTCCATTTGTTAGGCAAACCCGTTGTGACCCTATAGGCCAGAGTAGAATTGCCCATGGGGTTTTTAAGGAGCAGTTCGTGGATTCGAACTGGTGACCTTTTGGTTAGTAGCCTGCGCTAAGTGGCCGTAAAATCACAGGGTAAGGAAATACTACTTTTGGAACAAGAAGAACTAGAATCTAGATCTGGCTGTATTCCTGGTTATGAGCCTTTATTATTAACCTAAAACCCATGCCATCAAGTCAATTCCAACTCATAGCACCCTGTAGGACAGAGTAGAACTGCCTCATAGGGTGTCCCAGGCTGTATATCTTTATGGAAGCAGACTGCCTCATCTTTCTCCCAGGGAGTGGCTGGTGGGTTCAAACCGCCAACCTTCTGGTTAGCAGCTGAGCGCTTAACCACTTCACCACCTAATTTCCTATCAATGGATAAAATTAAAATGCTATGTTTATATATGTGAGAGCAAAGGTAAAAAAACTGATGGTCCATGAGTGAACTCTGACCTATTAATGTATTTTCCTCAAGTTCACAAAATATTTTGAAAATCATTTAAATTACAGGTAGTCCCCAGGTTACAAATGTCCGATTAACGTACAGCCCATAGTTATGAACCCACCTCCGTAAACCCTATTAAAAACTTGAGGTACATACAATGGTTTATAATAACAAACAGCTGCTACTTTGCAACACACATGAAAATATTATTACTGTATTATGTTAAAGTGTTTTAGTGTATCTGGGAGTGTTTCTTGAATGTTTTTTTATGCATAGAAAGTTAACACTGTATACTATGTATTAAGACAAACATTTGACTAACTGATATTAGATAGGAACCATACCTAACTCACGACTTACTTACAAATTTGACTTAAACACTAATTAGGAACAGAACGTACTTGTTTGTAATCCAGGGACTGCCTGTAGTGCCTCAGGTGTCAGCAGATGTCAATCTTATGTAGATTAATCCCCCTTCAATCCAGTCCTCAAAGAATTCTCATAGTTGAAGTTCTAAGAAATAGAGCTCACGTTAAGAAAAATCATAAACCTGTAAGGAAGAAGAACGCTGTGACAGTTGAAACAGGAAATGAAGAAATATGCCTGTAAAGTCTTCAGGTATTAGAATTATCAGGCACAGAATATAAAACATGCTTATTATGTTTAAGGAAATAAGGAAGAAATTGAAAATATGAATAAAGGGCAAAAAAAAAACAAACCAAGCCTGTTGCCATCAAGTCGATTCTGACTCATAGCAACCCTATAGGACAGGAGGCTATTAAAAATGTCCAGTCATATTTGGAAAAGAACCAAATAAATGTCTACAAATAAAATATGGTGGGAATAATAGCAGATTAGACACAGCTGAAAAAAGAATGAGTGATTAGAAGATCTAAAGAATGAATTACTGAGAGATGAAGAGTTGAAAAATATGAGAGAGAGAAAGATACAAAAAGGATAAAAAGAGACATTCCAACATATGTTAATTGGACTCCCAGAAGAAAAAGAGAAACCAAAAGAGATAATGACTCATTTTCAAAACTGATGAAAATCATCCATCCACAAATTTGGTAAGCCCAATATATCCTAAACAGTATAAATAAAAATTATTCCATATCTAATCACATCAGAAGAAAATTGCAGAACACAAAAAAGAGAAAATCTTAAAAACAGCTGGAGAAAAAGACTACTACTTTCAAAGAAATGGCAATTAGACTGACATGATTTTTTTAAAACAATCAAAGCTAGAAGTCTGTGAAAAATATATCTTTAATGTGCTGACAGAAAAAAAAACTATCAACCATTCAGGTTGACAATTTTTTTTTGGTTGTTTATTTTTGGCTGCTTTTAGAACTGTACTGTGCCTGTCTTGAGACATTTTTTTAAATTCTTTGGAAGCCAAAACCTTGGGCAATAAGATATATGACCAGGGAAACTGAGGGTATGGCAGGTGATGGAGGAGCCAAGTTGATGATTTTTCTATTGCAGCCTGTGATTTAAGAATATTTGGGCCTTCATCTTTTGTGCTTGTGCTTTCCCTTCTAACTTCTAGCTTTACACACCATATGTGTTACAGATTAAATTGCATCCCCCAAAATGTGTGTCACCTTGGCTAGGGCATGATTCCCTGTGTTGTGTGGTTGTCTACCATTTTGTGACTTGACTGTAATTTTCTGTGTGTTGTAAATCCCAATCTCTGTCTGTGGTTAATGAGGCAAGATTAGATTATGTTAAAGAGGATTAGGGTGGGATGCAACACCCATACTCAGGTCACAGCCCTGATCAGATGTAAGGAGAGTTTCCTCAGGGTGTGGCCTGCATAGTCTTTCATCTTACAAGAGATAAAAGGAGAAGCTAGCTGAGAGATAGGGATCTCCTACCACCAAGAATGAAGAACCAGGAGGTGAGCCCGTCCTTTGGACCTAGGGTCCCAGCACCAGGGGAAGATTGATGACAAGGGCCTTCCCCCAAAGCCGACAGAGAGAGAAAGCCTTCCGCTAGGCCCTAAAGTTGGACTTCTAGCCTCCTAAACTGTGAGAGAATAAATTTCTGTTTGTTAAAGCCATCTATTTCTGTTATTTCTGTTACAGTGGCACTAGATAACTAAGACAATATGTGACCGGAATAATCATGAGGAAATTAATACTAATCTATGGCCAAAAAGCTGCAGTGTAATTTCAAGTTTCCCTAGTCATATTTGATTTTTAATGCTCTTTCTTATGCAGTCTAAAATAAAGACCCTAATGGATTTAAGTATAAACAATAGCCACATATATCAAGTACTTATACAGTTAATCAGATACTTGTAAGTACTTTACACATATTAGCTCACTGAAAAAAGTCCTCACAAAATCTGAGGAGGTAGGTACTCTAGTTTTCTGTGTTTTACAAGTAGGGGAACTGAAGTATGATAAGTAACTTGCCCAAAGTCACACAGCTAGTAAGTAGTAAGCCACAGAGTACTGAATCACTACTATACTGCCTTCTGAGTATAGTGTGGGAGCTAATTTATTTAGGGAAACATTAAAAATAAAATTGGATCTATGAGTTAGTATACAAATTATTCAACAAATTCCAGGTGCTCTTAAAGTCTGAGCTCGTTATAAAATGTATTACTATATACTTAGGTAACAATACTCTCCTTGTTCTGGTACTACCAAACTGATCTGGTGTTTTTCCAAAATCAAGCTGGAGCAGATAAAGGGGGGCTGACTTCAGTTCTAGAAGGTGTGGATGGGACTGGTGAGAATAATGACCCTAGTTCATTGATAGTTTTAATAATTCCGCAAATCTACTCTTAAACACTTTTTTGAAAAAGTTACAGCTTTTTCCTGCAGGTGGCATTATTATATTTTTTCAAATAGTGGTTTCTCCTTGTGGGCTCTGGTTAATAGTTGTTTACTTGAGCTGTTGAGTCACTTTTCAGATTTTAAGTTTCATTTCATTGAATTCATTGAACACTTCAGTTCATTAATGTTACCAGGTATTTTGTTGAGCATGTTGGGGATTTTTTGTGATAGTTAAATATATTATGGTGAGTTTCTAAAATAAATTAGGAAATATTTCAAACATACAAAAAAATATATATAATCTGTATATGTAGCATCAACATGAAATAAATGTTAATATTTTGCTCCATTTGCTACCATTCTTGTTCTATTTTAAAAAATAAAGCATTAGCTACAGCTAAGTCAAACTCTTTTTCCTTTTTCTCTTCTCTGTCTTCTAAAGTTAATGTGTGGTTCCCATGCATTTTGTAAGAACTTTTACTACAACTGTCTATATCCTTAAATAACCTATGAATTTGTTTTGTGATTTTAAATGTATGTAAATTGTACACTGTTGTCATGATTGAATTATGTCCCCCCAAAAAACTGTGTATATCAATTTGGCTGGGCCATGATTCACAGTATTGTGTGGTTATCCTCCATTTTGTGATTGTAATTTTATATTAAAAAGGAATAGGATGGGATTGTAACACCCTTACCAAGGTCACATCCCTGATCCAATGTAAAAGGAGTTTCCCTAGGGTATGGCCTGCACCACCTTTTATGAGATAAAAAGGAAAGGGAAGCAAACAGAGAGATGGGGGAACAGTATACCACCAAGAAAGCAGTGCTGGGAGCAGAGTGTGTCCTTTGGATCCAGGGTCCCTGCGTGGAGAGGCTCCTAGTCCAGGGGAAGATTGATGACAAGGACCTTCCTACAGAGCTGACAGAGAGAGAAGGGCTTCCCCTGGAGCTGACACCCTGAATTTGGACTTCTAGCCTACTGAACTGTGAGAGAATAAATTTCTCTTTGTTAAAGCCATCCACTTGTGGTATTTCTGTTATAGCAGCACTAGATAACCAAGACAACTGTACGTATTTATTTGCAGCTTTTTTTCATTCAACATTAATGTTTGGGGGATATATGCACATTAGTAACTGTAGATGTGGTTCATTTGTTTTAACTCCTCTGTAGTGTTCCACTTTATGCGTGAAAAGGAGTTTATTGTATAGTCTCCCTTTGAGAGAGTTACTTTTTCCAACTTTTACATAATTTCAATCAAGGTTGCTCTGAATATTCTTAAACGTGTTTCCTTGAGCCCATATGTGATGATTCTTCTGGGTCACACAAGAGAATTTGCTGGGTCATTCTCTATGAGTTGGAATCGACTTGATAGCAATGGGTTGTGGGTGGGTTAGGGTATATTAGTTTCCTATAGCTGCTGTAACGGATTACTGCAACCTTGTTAGCTTAAAACAACATAAGTTATTCTCCCATAATTTAGGAGGCCAGAAGATTAAAATCAAGGTGTCAGTAGAATTAGTTTCTTCCGCAGTCTCTGAGGGAGAATCTGCCCATGCCTCTCTCTTTGCTTTACGTGGTTGCCAGAAATCCTTGGCTAGTAGATGGATCGCTCCAATTTCTGTCTCCTTCCTATGGCCTTATTCTCTGTGTGTGTCTATGTCTGAATCTCCTCCTTTTTTTTATGAAGACACCAGTCATTGGATTTAGGGCCTACACTCATTCAGTAATAAAGAGACTTTGTGGCACAGTGGTTAAGCACTAGGCTGCTAACTGAAAGGTGGCAATTAGAACCCTCCAGCTGTTCTGAAGGTCAAAGATGTGGCAGGCTGCTTCCATAAAGATTACAGCCTTAGAAACCCTATGGGGCAGTTCTACTCTGTTCTACAGGGTAGCTATGAGTGAGAATCGACTCCTTTGGGGTTTTTTTTTTTTTTTTAATGATGTTAATGAGGCAGGATTAGAGGCAGTTAGTGAAGCAGGACTCAATATACAGTATAGGCTGTGTCTTGAGTCAGTGACTTTTGAGATTTGAAAGACAGAATCAAGAGAGGAGAGGAACCCCACACAACCAAGAAAGAAAAGCCAGGAGAACAGTGCATCATTTGGAGCCGGGGTACCTGCGCTGCGAAACTCCTAGACCCAAGGGATGATTGATGACAAGGACCTTCCCCCAGAGCAAACAGAGAGAGAGAGCCTTCTCCCTGAGCTGGCACCCTGAATTCGGACTTCTAACCTCCTAGACTGTGAAAGGATAAATTTCTCTTTGTTAAAGCCATCCATTTGTGGTATTTCTGTTATAGGAGCACTAGATAACTAAGACAGACACCATCGAGTCGATTTTAACTCAGAGAGACCCCATGTGACAAGGGAGAATTGCCCCATAGGATTTTCTAGGCTGTAATCTTTACAGGAGCAGATTGCCAGGTCTGTCTCAGTGGAGCCACTAGGTGGATTCGAACCTAGGCTCTGATAAATGCAAAGATAAATCTTCTCTGGGTATAAGACACCTTTATCGTAAAAAAAAAAAAAAAAAAAAACCCTCTGCCATCGAGTCAATTCTGATTCATAGTGACCCTATAGGACAGAGTAGAACTGCCCCATAGGGTTCCCAAGGAACAGCTGGCAGATTCAAACTGCTGACCTTTTGGTTAGCAGCTGTAGCTCTTAAACACTGCGCCACCTGGGCTCCACCTTCATCCTGGGCCTCATACAATCTCCACAAATAAATCTCAAGAACTGTGGGCTTCATGCAGTACAAAACGAGCAAGCAAACAAGTCACCCTGAGCAAGAACCCATACAAACAATTAGAAATAGAAAACATAGTCATGAAGACTTCAGATATTGGAATTATCAGATGCAGGTCATAAAAAATTAGGTTTAGCGTGTTTAAATAAACAAAAGGCAAACCTGAAAGTATATTCAGGAAATAGGAAACTATAAGCAGATTCGAAAAAAACATTAAAGAGAACTTCTAGAAAAAAAAACTTTAAAATTTAATGAATGGGTTTAATAGTAGGATAGAGAGAGCTGGTGATGGGATCAGTAAACTAGAACCTCTGTACTCAAAGTGTGGTCTTTATACCAGCAGCACTAACCTCTAACACAGAAAGGCAGAATCTTGAATCCCACCTCAGATCTACTAAATTACAGGCTGAATTTTAACAAGACTGTAGGTAGTTAAAGTTGATGTAGGTGGAGCCTGAGAGCCTTCATTTCTAACGAACTCCCAGGTGATGCTACTGGACTGAGAATCATAATCTGAGTAGCAAGGAAATAGAAGGTAGGTCAGAAAAAATGGCATCTTCAATGCGTTCAAAGAAAACAACTGCCTGTGAAACCCAGTGAAAATGTATTTCAAGAATAAGGGTGATAAAAAGATACTTTCAAACAAGACAAAACAAAAAGAGAAAGGAGAGCGAGAGAGACAATTTGAATTCTAAAATTAAAAAAAAAAAAGTAAAGACCCTCTTCAGGCAGAAAGGTGGGAAATCTGAGATTCAAGAAGGAATGATGAGCAAATAAAATAATAAATAGCATGTTTAAATCTTGAGTGCACATAACAAAAATAATACTGCCTGTTGTGGGCCGATGAGTAGATTCTGACTCATAGCAATCCTATAGGACAAGAGAACTGTCCCCATAGGGTTTCCTAGGCTGTAATTTTTACAGGGGGAGCCTTGGTTGTGCAGTGGTTAAGTGCTCAACTGCTAACCAAAGAGTTGGTGGTTCGAACCCACCTGTAAAGATTAGAACAGCCTAGGAAACCCTATGGGACTGTTCTATTCTGTCACATGGGGTCACCATGAGTAGAAATTGACTTGTATCACCTAAGAACAAAAATCTTTGTGGGAACAGATCACCATGTTTTTTTGGTTCCAACCTTGGATCTTTTGGTTAGCAGCCAAGCACTTAACCATTGGACCACCAGGGCTCCTTAATAATAAAGCCTAAAAGATTTTGGGAAACCCTGGTAGCATAGTGGTTAAGTGCTACGGCTGCTAACCAAAGGGTTGGCAGTTTGGATCCACCAGGTACTCCTTGGAAACTGTATGGGCAGTTCTACCCTGTCCTATAGGGTCGCTATGAGTCAGAATAGACTCTATGGCACTGGGTTTGGTTTGGTTTTTTAACAGATTTAAAAAAAAAAAAAATTAAAATACTTGATAACAACATAAGTCAGAAGGGGCAGTCCTTTAATTATCTGGGTGGGGGATCAAGTCCTTTAATTATCTGGGTGGGGGATCAAACTTTAGACATTGATAAATTAGGTACTTATATTTTCTTTATAACTCTAAAGAAACCCTGGTGGCACAGTGGTTAAGTGCTCGGCTACTAACCAAAAGGTCAACGGTTTGAACCCACCAGTCCCCCTGGGGAAGAAATATGTGGCAGTCTTCTTCCGTAAAGATTACAGCCTTGGAAACCCTATCGAATTGTCTGTATGGCAGCTGGTTTTTGGGGGGTTGTTTATAACCCCGAGTTTTTAACTACTAAACCGGTAGAAGAAGAATGATAAAAATGGGGAAATGATTTTGATTGCAACCCAAAACTTGTAGAGAGAAAAACATGAAATCCATTCTCCTATTTTACATGTATTTATATCACCATTTTTTGTAAAGATCAATTTCAAGGTTCATATTGTCATGGTCACGTAAATACCGTCCAGAGGTGAGTTAGCCAGTGTGCCAGGATTTCCTATCTTTTATGGGCATCTCTTTCCTCCCTTAGTTAATTTAAGTTTCATTTTTTTTCTCTAATTAATTTTTGTTCCAATCATTAATTCCTCACATTTTTTTCTTTTCAATTTCTCGAACTGAAAGCCATCTCTGAACACATTAACCATATCAGGAATTCTATTAGTTTTGTTTTCTTCTTGGTGACAACATTTGTGGGACTCTCTGTGCTCCTTCCCGAATGGGGATGGGCATCTTTTGAGTCCTGCCACACAGCTGCCATCCTGGGTGTCTCCTTTAATTCTTCGTTGTATTTTTTCTCTACTTTTCTGGAATATGGAGTCCTGGTTGCATAGTGGTTAAGGGCTAACCAAAAGGTCAGCAGTTTGAATCCACCAGCTGTTCCTTGGAAACTCCATGAGGCAGTTCTTCTCTGTCCTATTGGGTCACTATGAGTCGGAATCTACTCCATGGCAATGGGTTTTTCTTGGAATACATGCCATCCTTTTTTGGTTCATTCCCCCATTTTGGTGAAGCACAAACCAAACCAGTTGCCGTCGAGTCGAAGCACACAGTGTCCCGAAAAACTGAATGTAAATAAAATTTTGAGATCTCAAATGTCTGAGAATGTCTTTATTTACCTTCACATTTAACTAATTGATTGAATATAGAATTTGGGAATGAAAATATTTTTCCATTGGAATTTTGATGACATTGTGCCATTTTCTTCTAGTTTCTAGTGTTGTTAAGATATTTAATGTGAAATAGTTCACAACTGTTATTTGAAATTTTTTTTTTCTTCCTTTTTACAAAACTAGAATCTTTTCTTTTCTACCAGGTTTTTAAAGTTTCTTAATTTGTGTGCTTGGTATAGATCTTTATTTTATTTTATTGAGGTCTATTTTTTTTTTTTTTTTAATCAATCCAGAAAAGCGCTTAGCTACTAACTGAAAGCTTGGCAGTTCAAATCCACCCAGAGGTATCTCAGGAGACCTGGCAACCTACTTCTGAAAAAGCACAGTGATTGAAAACTCTGTGAAGCACAGTTCTACTCTGAAACACACAGGCCACTATGAATAGGAGTTTAGGTTATCAATCCGAAAATTGTATCTTTCTGTAATGGAAATATTTCCTGTATTGTATCTTTGACAATCTCATATTCTATTATATCTTTCTGGAACTCATTGTTTAGGTATTGGGATTCCTGAATTTCTGAAATTTTATTATCCATTTTCTACCTCTTTGCTTTCTGGTCTATTTTCCAGGAATTTTTTTTTTTTTCAACTTTAATCTCCTAAATCCTCTGTTGATTTTTCTTTAATTTCAGCTATCATATTTTTAATTATTGAGAACTCTTACTGGCTCTTTGATTGTCTGAATATTGTTTATTTATCTCTTTTTTTCTTGCTTAAAACTTGTCTATTTTACCATCTATTGGTTTTATTGATCTTCATTTTCTATTTAATTAATTTATGTTCTCTTTATTATTCGATGTTTTTGTACTTTTTAAAACTTGAGTTGAATATTTACTGATTAATTTTTCATTTTTTCTTTTGAAATAGATACTTTTAATGTTACGAGTTTTATTCTAAGTACTGCCTTAGCTGCATCTCTTTAAGTTTTACAGATAGTATTCTTATTGTAATTAAGCACTAAAAATTTTACATTTTCATCATTACTTTTTCTTTGACCCATGAATTACTTATTAGTGTGTACTGAAAATTTCCAGACATGTGGAGGACAGATACTGGTTTGGTAGTGTTATTATTTTATTTTTGTTATTGACTTCTAACTGAGCTCAGGGAAACAAAATGATACTTTCTGAGACTTGCTTTCCTTGTGGGAGACCTGGGTTCAATTCTTGGCTAATGTACTTCATGCATAGCCACCACCCGTCTACTTGCTGCCACCCATGTGTCAGTGGAAGCTTGCATGCTGCTGTGATGCTGAACAGGTTTCAGCGGAGCTTCCGGAGTAAGATAGACTGGGAAGAAAGTCCTGATGATCCACTTCCGAAAATCAGCTGATGAAAAACTCTATGGATCATAATGATTTGTTGTGCATGGGGATCACCATGAGCAGGGGGCCAGCTTAGTGGCAGCTAACAACAACAACAATATCTCCATGCCTCGAACCAACTAACTTTTTTATTTGGTAGGTGGGACATACACCTAGGTGTAGTAGTGTCTATACGGTGAATACATACATAATTTCTTTGTTGCTTCTAGTGTGTATAGAATTTTTGAACCGATTCTACAACTTCTTGATAGCCAAAGGAGTTAACTTTTCTCTGGACATCATAGAAAAAGAATTGATCAGCTTTTGCTTGGATGTCAAAGGAAAAGAAAATCGCCTGGTATGGTAAATTTTCACCTTTCGTTTTTCTCTTGGGCTTGAAGAAACTGCTAATAGTTTCATTTCTCATCTTGGACTTGATGTTTTTCTGCTTACATGCTTGCCTCGGGCATGTTCATTGTAGGCTGCAAATAGAAATTGATCTTTCAGAGAAATGCAGTCATATGTATTTTTATCCAAACTATATCCAGTTTCATTTTGCTTTCTGACTGAATAAGCCATAGACAACTAATTCTGTTTTCTTAAATAAAATTATGAAACTGAATTCCTAGTAAGAATTGACTGTCCTGAGTTAAGAGCAGGAAGACTTTCGATCTCTTACCAAGACAATTAGTCAAGCTTATCAAAACCTTTTATAGTATTATTTACACATTACTAATGGTTGGTAATGGCAGTTCGAATCCACCAGATGCTCCTTGGAAGCCCTATGGGACAGTTCTACTCTGTCCAAAAGGTTCTCTACAAGTCAAAATTGACTCGACGGTGGTGTTTTTTTCCTTTTTTTAATGAGCTGCTTACATTTTATTGTAAAGGTGTTTATATGGTATTTCCCAGGGATGCACATATGGCTTGTTTCAATATACTAAACAATATACATCACTAAAGAGTATTTTGCCTAAAGTTATCACATTCCCTAAAATTGTCCTGTTGAATTTGTTAAATTCGCATTACAGACAGCTCAGTACCAACAGATGGTAAAACCCTTGGCATTGATTTTTGCCATTGTTTTTGATATTTTTCAACATAAAAATCTTAAGTCAGGTAGCTTGAAAGGCAGCGTAGTGTGGTGGAAAAAGGCATGACCTCTAGAGCCAAAATGCTAGATTTTGAATTCTGTCTTTTCTACTTTTAGCTGGGTGACCTTCAGTTGGCCTAGGTGTAACTGAGGGTAATAACAGCGCTTACTTCACAGGATTGTTGTGAGAGTTAAATAATACCCTCAAAGCACTTTGAGCAGCGCCTGGCACAGAGAAAACACGTAGCATTCTTTAGCATCCTGTGAACTGAAGAGTCACTTCTAATTAAGATGATCACAGGAATTGAGTCTTGTTTTCTGTTGTCTTAGTCAAGGGGTTAACATTTAACAGCTGGACCATGAAAACTAGGTTAATCTTTTCCTTATTTCTAGATACTATATTACTCCCCTCACCCCGACACAAAATTCTCTTAATTCTCCTTCAGTGCTATTATCTCGGAGCAACGAAAGACGCAGCCACAAAGATCCTAAGTGAAGTTACTCGCCCAATGAGTGTGCATATGCCTGCCACGAAGATTTGTGAGAAGCTGAAGAAGGCAGACAGTCAGATCTGTGAGCTGAAATATGGTAAAATGGAGTCAAGTGTTTTTTCCAATATGCCCGATGCATTGCCAAACCTCTTAATAAAAGGCCGTGTTTTCTAATGAGTCAGTGTTAAAAGGAAAGGAACCCTTAGCTCACCAATAGGATGCTGGGCTGACTGACAAATGGTGCCTAGTGTCTTTTGAGCTTCTTTAAGGGAAGAAGACTAAATAGTACTGTAATCAAAATTAGGTAAAACTGCCAACCCAAACAGCAAAGTTTAAATGACCAAGGCAACGTCTGCACGTATATGTCAAGGGAAATTTTAAAATATAAAAGGAACAGCTAATTAGGGTGATTTAGTTCTTGGTAAGGAGTTCCTGGGTGATGCAAACAGTTAAATGCTTGACTACTAGCTGAAAAGTTGGTGGTTCAAACCCACCCAGAGGCTCCTTGGAAGATAGGCCTGGTGATCTGCTTCAGAAACATCACGGCCTTCAAAACCCTATGGAGCACACGTGGGGTTGCCATGAGTTGGAATTGACTCTAGTGGCAACTAACAACAATAGTTCTTGGTAACCAATTGAGACAAAAGTTCCATCTCTTCAAAGATGTAAATGTAACTGTATCTTTCTTCCTACCATATCTATCATTTTACCCGCTTTAAATTCTAGGAAATAGGTTATTACATCAAATCAGCTCTTGCCTGATGAAATAGCCTTATCAGGGGTGCCTAAAATAAACAGCCAGGAAGGAAAGAAGATGCCCTATTTAAAACACTATCCTTGGCCTTATAAATTTCACATAGATAGATCCATTGTTGTACTGAATGTTTGTATGTGAGCCAGCCTTTTGGATAGATCAAGTAGGTATGATAAAAGACTGGGAAATTCCTCCCTGGCCTATCCTTAACCCTTAACCCCTGAAATCCCACCAGTAAAGGTTTATTCCTTTTGCTTAAACCACTGTTTACTGTCACATATGTGGAATAGTATCATAAACTCCTTAAGTAATTAGCACCTAGCTCTGAATTATTTTCCAGTGTAGCTATATAATATGCCTATGTATCATAACTACATAAAAGATACATAGCTAGCTTTAAATAGTTTTAAAAGCTGGAAGATGCCAAAGATGACCTGTTTCTCAATTTGCCAAGGGCAGGACCTAACTTCTAGGGTAGTGATTAAGGGACAAGCACCCCTTTATGTTGGCTTCAAAATAATGAAATAGACTCAGGGATCACTGAACCCACGTAAGCAATATTCACCAAAGGAACAAACTCCTGCTGATTCTTTCATTCACCACATTTATTTTAAATACCTTCTATTATGTACAAGAATCTTACAGGGCTAATCAGGTATTGGGAAGAAGAGAGTACCTACGTAACTATATGTTTTGACGATACTGGCCACTAGAGGCCCTTGAGGAGCCGTGAACTAGTTTTAATTTTTGTACCAGCCTTTTTTTTTACTTTGTAGTTTTAGGGTGTCACATAGGCTTCCCCCTTTTAAAAATTAATGCCAGATGCCAAGTTCCCCAGAAAAACTCAAACTACTGACATTTGCAAGAAGTACAAGAATAGACCCACAGTTCTAAATTTCTTCTCCCCAGCTTATTGTTGGCAGCAAAGTTGAGTTGTGTGATGTTAATGAATTGGGCTATAAGAGCTTCCACTTTTAAAGGTCTTCTTTCAAGATGAAATTACCACACAAGGTAAGTGTGGACTTGGATGATGTTTTAAATTAGGAAGGGTTCAGTCAGCTTTTGATCTGAAGGACGGTTTTTGTTTGCTTTGTTTCTTAAAGGAAACCCCGGTGGCCTAGTGGTTAAGTGCTACGGCTGGTAACCAAAGGGTGGTCAGTTTGAATCCGCCAGGCACTCCTTGGAAACTCTATGGGGCAGTTCTACTCTGTCCTATAGGGTCACTATGAGTCGGAATCAACTCATGGCATTGTTTCTTAAAAGGATGTGGTCACTATAAAAATTTAAGGGTTCTCTGGAGCACGGGTGTAGCTGACCCTAAAAAAAAAAAAACTTAAAAATCGAGCTTTTACATTTGAATACATTTACTGGAAATTTTTGATTAATCACTTGACAACTCTGTCAGATTTTTAAAAGGCTTTTAAACGCTATGCTCTACTAGGCAGGGGAAGCAGGAAAGGACTCTCAATTCAAGCTGAAAAGGTCCTGAGCTGTTACTAATTGTTTACTAAGTAAATTTAAGCGTGCTATTCGGCATTCAAGCAAACCCCTGAGGAAAGAGGAGCATTAAACTTAATTTTTTGTTTCTACTTTTGGTTCTAGAAGTTTTCTGCAGATAATCAGTAAACAAGAAAATAGTCTTGCTAGGGTAGTTAGAGCTTGGAGAAGAGGTCTTTAAGGAGCCAAGTTGGCTGGCATCGAAGGAGTGGCAAAAGAGAAATGGGTGTACCGCAAAGGGCTTTAAGATTAGTAATCCCAGTAAGGGCGGGGGAATCAGGTTAGTTTAAGCAGAGATTCAAAACAATTAAGGATCAGTGAAAATGGTCCTAGTTTTATCCACATGGTTGGGTTTCTTTAAACTTTTATGTTTATTCCTCTTAGTACGAATGTTATGTTTTTAATAAAAGGTGAATCCTAACTTTGTAGTTAATCACAGTCTATGGCTTTCACAAGGCCATTCTCAAGGCACTGCCTTTGATCTATTTCCTTCTTTTTACCTTAGAAGCACAATTACTCATTTTAGGAGTGCTGGGAAACCCTGGTGGTGTAGTGGTTAAGTGCTACAGCTGGTAACCAAAAGGTTGGCAGTTCAAGTCCACCAGGTGCTCCTTGGAAACTCTATGGGGCAGTTCTACTCTGTCCTATAGGGTCGCTATGAGTCGTAATCGACTCGATGGCAGTGGGTGGGAAACCCTGGTGGCGTAGTGGTTAAGTGCTACGGTTGCTAACCAAGAGGTCACCGGTTCATATCCGCCAGGCGCTCCTCGGAATCGACTCAATGGCAGTGGGTTTGGTTTTTTTGTTTGGATCTTCAGGACCCAGTCTTACAGACCTGACAGCAGATATTGCAAAAATACACAGGCTCCTGTTTTGAAGCAAGGATCATCTCTTAGAGAAAAACTGATAGAACGCTAACTATCCCAATAGCTTTGTACATGATAGATTTTCTTTAGGTATGTTTTGGTTTCCATAGAAATTGGAGCTGTTCCCCCCTTTGGATCCCAGGGCCCTCAGCACCAAGAGAAGTAACACAATTTGCCTTTTAAAGTGTTTAATAGTTCTTGGGTTTTGTTCGTATATATGTGTGTGTGTTTTCTTTTGTTGTTTAGAGAAGAAGTTGGACTTGGCATCAGTTGACCTGTCGAAGCTGAGAGTGGCAGAGCTGAAGCAGATCCTGTATAGCTGGGGAGAAGAGTGCAGGGCCTGCGTGGAAAAAACAGACTACGTGAATCTGATTAAAGAACTGGCACCCAAGTATGCAACAACACACCCCAAAACAGAGCTCTGACTCGCGGACGCCGGTGCACTGTTGATTGTAATGAGAAAGAAACGACTCTCCAGGGTGTGGATACACTGGCTGAGGATAACTGGGAGCTGCACTATGCGTGGTCTTTTATTTTCTGTCTTGATATTACACCAGAAGTGGTCACCTGAGTTTAGGAGTAACACTAGTGACATCAGCGATCCCTTACAGTTGGAGTATACCAAAACCTAAAAGTGCCTTTCTCATGATTTTCTCATGAGGATTATGTAAGTAATCATTGACTATCTCCTAAAACTGGGGAAAATGAACTGGAAAAATTCACAGAGTAAATTGGTTCTGAAAGGGATGAGCGTGTTCATAGACCCCACACTGTGCACTAATGTGTGTGTGAGAAAAACCATAAAACTTTATTAAGACAATAAAGAAGATTCAAATGAGCAGATAGATGTATCATGTTAATGATGGAAAACTCAGTATTATAAAGATGTCAATTTTTCTAAGGGGTATTGACATACAAAGAAAGAAAAAAACAATTATGGATACAAAGGCAGGTACATATGTAGATCTGGTGATCTCAAAACAAACAAAAAAACCTAAACCCATTGCTGTCCAGTTGATTCTAACTCATAACAACCCTATAGGATATCGTAGAACTCCCCATAGGGTTTCCAAGGATTTGAACTGCAGACCTTTGTGGTTACCAGCCAAGCTCTTAACCACTAGTGCCACCAGGGCTCCAGATCTGATGCCAGACAATAGATATTTCCTAAAACTCTATAAGGTTAAAACTTTCTTCATTTGTATAGTCTGTTTTTATACTAATTTTTAATATATATTGGTTTAGGACAAAAGAAACAATGTTTAGCTTATCGAATTCACAATTTCAACCCAAAATAATAACAAACAAAAGGTTTTAAGAAATAAGGTTTGTATTTTCAACTGTAAACCATTCTGCATTCTAGGTCTCTTTTTTTTTTTTTGCTAGAATGGTGGGGACAAGAGGCAGTACTTTGAATTAGTTTCCTGTCTGAAGAAATACCTACTTAAAATTTATTTAAACCAAAGAAAGAGATCAAGAAGCCACTTAAATATAGCTAAAGTTTTGGCAAATTGTATCAACACAGCATTATTAATTGAACCAAGCTCAGGTCTTCTTCAAGCTTCACTACCACACACCAGACAAGCCTTTGATAGAGGAGGAAACCATAGTAGGACCACCTGGGGGCGACATGGGGCTATGCGGTTCTTATCATTTTTCTTTTTCTATTGTACCTTAGATGAAGGTTTACAGAACAAACTAGCTTCTCATTAAACAATTAGTACACGTCTTGTTCTGTGACATTGGTTACCAACCTCATGACATGTCAACACTCTCCCTTCTCAATCCTGGGTTCCCAATCATCAGATTTCCTGTCTCCTACCTGGCAGTCCTTGCCCCTGGGCTGGTGTGCCCCTTTAGTCTCGTTTGGTTTTATAGGCCTGTCTAATCTTTGGCTGAAGGGTCAACCTCAGGAGTCACTTCATTACTGAGCTAAAAGGGTATCCGGGGCCATACTCTCGGGGTTTCTCCAGTCTTTGTCAGACCACTGAGTCTGTTCTTTTTTTGTGAATTAGAATTTTGTTCTACGTTTTTCTCCAGCTCTATCTAGGACCCTCTATTGTGATCCTTCTCAGAGCAGTCAGTGGTGGTAGCCGGGCACCAGCTAGTTGTGCTGGACTTAGTCTGGTGGCTGTGGTAGTTGTGGTCCATTAAGCTATGTGGTTTTTAATGCTATTTTATCAGTTCTAACTCGTAAAAATCATTTCCAGTTCCATATATCCTAGCCACATAAAAATAGGAAACCATGGTAAAGCGGTTGCCTCTGTATGGCAGCCAGGCAATGACTGTAAAGCGGCAGGAGGGAATTTTCTGGGGTGATGCAAATATCCTATATCTTAACTGGGGTGGTGGTTACATGGGTGAATACGATTGCCAAAAGTCATCCAATACTACACTTAGACCTATTCATTTTATTGGACATAAATTATATCTCAGAAAAACTGTTTTTACCTAAATCCATAAGTACGTAAGATTTAGAAGCCAGACATTCTGATAAAAGTGATAAAACTCTTGGCTAAAAAATGTTCTCTAAACAGCAGTGAGCTGGGACAGAACATTCCTGGTCTAGTCTAGATTTTAAAAGTCCTAAGCAGAAGACCCTTTAATTTGGGTCTTAAATAAACATGGGAGACTAGCTGTAACATTTTAGAGCTCAGTTTACTAGTTGGAGTTCTTGGTTTGAGTATGGACAACTTGTAATACACATTTCACTACGAAGTTTCCAATTTAGGCCAAATTAGGTTGCCATACTACTAAAAAAAAAAAACAGTACAAGAAAATACTTGATTAGCAGATTTGTAAAAAAACAAGGGAGCATTTTGTGATGCGGAGGCCCCATCCATGGGATTGAGCAACTCTTGGTTCTTACCTGTCTAGGCAGATACCCATGTGTTTCTTATCCCTGGTTGCACCAAGAAGAAAGAATTGTCAAGTGGCCATTCCTTCACTGTGTACTTCACCTAAAACAATTCCACCAGGAGAGAAGTCCCTCTGGATGTGTTCTCATTCTGAGTTTAAAATTTTTTCATTGGTTTCTATGTTATTGATTTTAGTTTGTTTTTTCCCCCCCTCCTTCCGCTTTTAGTGTGGAGATCTAAATCTTGTAGTAGCAACACGCGATGAAAATTAGAAACGTATTTAGATCAAGTTTTTATTCCTCGAAAAATACTTTTTCTATTCTGGTAACACAAAACAAAGGTCTATAGAAAAGGGACTGAGTAGCCATATTGCTACATATTAATAGTTTTTTTTTTTTTTTTCTTTTTTGGGGGAGTTTGGTATGTTCTTCACTGGCAAAAATTTGGGGACCTTGGGATTGTCTAAGCACACCTGGGGCTGAATTTTCAGAGCTCACCAGTGGATTGAGACCTTTAAATTCAAATTTTAAATGTGGTTAGGCTATTGCTAGTGAAATAGATCAGTTCTAAGCCACACATCTTATAGGTGGGCTTCTGCCTGTTGGCCCAGTGGTTTTCAACCTTGGCTCCACATTAGAAGCACCTGGGGAACATTAAAAAGTCCTGAAGCCCATGCTGTACTGCACGTCAATTACTTCTGACCTGGGTGGTGGTGGTGGGGAGTCCCAGGTGTCAGAACTTTTTTTCAATGCTTCTCAGATGATTTCAATGTGAAGCCAAGTTTGAGAATCACTGTATTGGGTACTCCAGGAGTCCCTGGGTGGTACAAAGGTTAAGTGCTCGACTACTAAATAAATGAAAGTTTGGTGGTTTGAACCTACCCAGTGCCTTGGAAACGGGCCTGGCGATCTGCTTCCAAAAGGTCATAGCTTTGAAAACCCTTTGGAGCAGTTCTACTCTGCACAAGGAGGTCACCATGAGTCATAATCTACTTGGTGACTGGACTGGTCCTGGGTATTATACATAAAATTCTGACGGCTGCCTCCAAGGGGCGGTGGTGCCTTGGTGTAGCAAGCTCAGCCTTTGCAATTTGACTCTTCCGAGGTTAGGATGTTTGACCTCACAAGACTATGTATGCAATCTGGCAAGTCAAGCGTTTTTTGTGAAAATATATCTGCTTATTAAGATACTGTGGATTGGCTGGCTATACTGTGTAAGAGATTAATTAACCCAGACTTAAAAGAGGAAATGAAAGAACACATAAAGACATATGAGTCCACAATCCATTACCAAGATCCTTGGAGCTAGATAGTCTTGGAATACATAATTTTTCAGATTTTTAGAACAGTAATATGGTATATACATTACTGTGTAACATTCTTTGTTGCTTGGACAGCACCCTGTAAACAGCCTACTGTGAGTCCAGATAAAGTTTATTTTTATTTTTGAACATTTTATTTATGCTTTAGGTGAGTGTTTACAGAGCATTTGTGATTTCACTCAGCATGATGCCCTCCTGGTTCATTCCTGTTGTGAGTTGTTTCAGAGATTTATCATTGTTCTTTATCATTACTTCTCGTCAAATGAGTTACCAAAGAAAAATAACTTAATTTTTCAAAGCTTTTTGGATTTTGGAATCGTGGATGAGAGATCATGGACCTGTAATTGTGCAGTAACTCCAATCTAGTTGTTATCAATGAGTTTGACTTTAGGCCTTCATTTTTTTTTTTTTTTCTTCATACTCATGGCCTTTTTTAAAAATTGTGGTAAAAATATATGTAACAAAACATTAGTCAATTCAACAATTTTTACATGTGTAATTCAGTAACATTGATTACATTCATCATGTTGTGCAACCATTATCGTTATCTTTTTCCAAGTTATTCCACCACCATTAACAGAAACTCAGTGGACTTCAGACCTTCTCTTATAAAATCTCCCCTCTCCTGTAGACTTCTGGGAGTTGAAAGGCAACCAGAGGCCTGGAATTTGCCAGGCCTCAGAAAACTAGGACTCAAAGGAGCACAATTATTTTCTTTGGGCCACTTGCCTTACCGGAGCATATTGTCGTTGTTGGGAACCGTGGAGTCGATTTTGACTCCTAGAGACCCATGTGACAGAGTAGAACTCCCGCATAGGTTTGTCTAGGCTGTAATCCCTACAAGAGCAGATCTTCAGGACTTCCTCCCACGGAGCTGCTGGGTGGGTTTGACTGCCCTGTTGGTTAGCAGCTGAATGCTTGACCTTTGCACCAACTGGGCTCCTTTACCGGAGCACAGAGCAGGATAAATCTTAATATCCATTGAGGAAATGTGTTCAGTGTGTCTTCCTTCCCCAAGCAGGTGTTTCAGCTGTGCAGTTTCCTCTTTGGGCTGTGATAGCCAAGAAGCGAAAGGAGCGGCTGCTTCTCCTTTCTGCACTTCCTAAGGTCCCGGCCCCACCCTTGAGGTTTATTTTTCGTCAGACTAAGTCTATCCTGCTCAGGCTTTGCAACCGTCAGGTATCGCCTATGGCTGCACTGTTCACAGTCACCTGAAGGAGACGTTGCTTAAAGCGCCCTTGCCTTTTTTCCTTTTGAATTTTTCAAGACCTATTTTGGAGAAAACAGATCAAATGCCGGCTCCCCAGTGACGGAGCAGCTATAAACACATTCTAAGGGATCCTGGGCTGTGCAGTTTCTAGCAGGTAGTAAACTTGTTCACCTATTAGATTATCTAGGAATGTGTGTGTATCACAGGAACTTGGGTGTTCCCCTTAGTTCTAAATCTTCCACTAAGAAGCGTAGTTGCTTCTTAGTATCTCTATTCTTCCTCAATCCTAAATTAACAGGTTTCTTGTTCCTTTAGATACGGATTAAGAATTTCCTCCTTCCCAGATGTGTGTGTGTGTGTGTGTATTTAATATGAAGTGGGCAGAGGGTTATTGACCATCCCATAATAGTTGTTTTTCAGAAAAGTCTACTCTTGTTACATTTTTGTTACAACTTTCACAACACCTCACGGTGATTGGTTGATTCACAAGGTTTCCCCTCGTCACCTGGCAGGATGCCGAGGCGCAGGCGCACCAACTCCAAATTTACCCGCTTTATGAGTTTTCTGGGGTGGGAGTAACCAGCCCTCGCCATTTTTGGGGGGCTGTGTGCAGCATTTTTAGAGCTGTGCGTAAAAACTCATTCACAAAATTATGCGGACTGCCGGCACATCCAGGACTGAAGATCCTCCCCTCACTGTTCATGAATATGTATGTCACTCCCTATATAAGGAGCAAATCTGCCTTAATTCAGGGAACTGACATCCTTAGTGAGTGTGATTCCGGCAGCGTTTAAGTTCGCAAAGTGAATAAACCCTTCTGTTCTTCAACGCCGAGTCTGGCTGACTTGAATTTGCTAGTCTGTAGGTCAAGAACCTATTAGTTGTCAGCTTCAAATGCACTTTATTTATTCAAGCAGTTTTAGATTTACAGAGAAATTGTGCAGAGAGTTCCCATATATTCCTTTTCCCTGCTATACATTGTTTCTATGACTAAAATCTTGCGTTAGTGCGGCACATTTGTTATAATTGACGAATCAGTATTGACATTTTTCACTGAAGTCCATAGCTTACCTCAAGGTTCGGTCTTTGTGTTGTGCCCTTCTTTGGGTTTTGACAAACACATAATGTTGTGTATCCACCATTATGGTATCAGGTAGAATAGGCTCACTGCCCTTACAACGTGTCCTGTGCTTCGCCTAGTTCTCTCTCTCCCTCAGTCTCTGGCAACTACTTATCTTTTTATCATCTCTATAATTTTGCTGCAATATGTATGTATTTTTTGCTTCCCTAGAAAGTTCATAGTGTCACCACATCTTGGCTCTGGACTGAAAGTGCTCCAAAGCCTGGTTCAGACTCAGGCTTTGCACATGACCTTTGCTTGCTCTAATGCAATTTATTGATGATTCTCAAAAGTTTCAGTTCTATTGAAAAATTATATTATTGTAATACAGTGTATTGAATATACAAAGATAAATGTAGAAATAGTAGGGTGGAAAGAGCCCTGAATTAGAATTTTAATCATTGGTTTGCCTATGAGTACTTGTGCTATCTGAGAAGAGTTGTTCAACTTTTCTGGCCCTAGGTTTTTCATGTTAGAACAGAGCTAATAATACCTACGTAACAAAGTTGTTGTGAGGATTAAATGGAAATATAAGTAAAATATGTAACAGAGTGCCTACTACAGAGTGGACACCTTAATAGATATTAGTTGAATCTGAATGGCACTTTTAAGGATTTCATTTATTTTCACAGCATTCTACTTGAAGGCTGACAAGAATTGGCCCATTTTACAGATAAGGAAGCTAAGGCAGAGTGACTTGCCCTCGGAGGCCAGGAAATGCATTCAGATCACCTGACTTCTGGATTGCATGCTAATTTGTAGGCTGGGAAAAATTCAGGGGTGACAGAGTCTATGATTTGGAAACTAGTACTTTGAAGTCACCTTTGGGAAGCAGGCAGGTTTGTACTTTGGGTCTTTGAGGTTTTAAGGGGATGTAGAGAAATTACCTAATGTGATTGGAATCCAATAAATACTGAATATAATGTGTTCTGGAATAGTGCCTGTGTTTAGTGACGGGCTATGTCTTTTATTTGGGGTGCCTCAGGGTTTCTGCTAACAGCATCCTTTAATTCTGCACATCTCCACAATGCTATTGCATCATGGGAAACACCAGAGAATTTAGGTCAACCATCTTGTCCAACAATAAAAAAATATGAATGTGTTTGTGGATATTTTTATTGCCGCCACATATACCAGTTGTCTGGAAACACCTGGGAGATTTACTCATCAGCATATGTCTATAGAATGCCTATTAACATTCTTGAAACTCAGTCATTTAAAACGAACTGCTTTGTGAGTTGTGCTTTATTTGAGCTAGTTTACCCATCAGTAATTTTGCCAACTATCTTCCTTTTTAGGTTAGGCACAAGGGGAAAAAACAAAGATAATAGGCTATAATGTGATACTCTTGTTCTATTTTGAAGAGTTGCTTGTTTCAAATGTTAGAAAATATAAGTATTGATTTTCTTGTTTTCATAGTATCAATTATTTTCATCAAACTTAGACTTACTGGAACACACCCTAAGTTATACTTCTCTCCTCTGGAATGAGGGGGAAATATAATGATTTTGCGATAGTATAGTGCCTGGAAAAATCAATGCCTATCTATGGATGTGCTTTTGTTAAAAGCCTGTTGCGCAAGCCTTAATTTTAAACCTAGGCCTTCATGAGGAAATACCATATTGAAAAAACAAAAGGCCATTTGAGGGCTTTTACTGATCATTGCAGTTGACTCAAGTGGAAGGTTTTGTCAGCTGTAGGGGTGATGATGAACCAATTATTTAATATTTTTAAAGTCACCATCCCGTATGGCATAAGTGAAAGGATGGTTGTGATTGTGCTGCTTGTAACCTTTTCATTCTGAGGATCTTTGATGTTGGTGGCACTTCAAGGAAGTGAAAATGTGGAGGAAGGACTCCTGAGAGCCTTTCTCTTAGCTTCACTGGACCCACCAGACAAAACCAAAAGCCTCACAAAGAAGAACCATACACAAGCTTACTTTTTACCTATGCATGTAAATACCAAACCCACTGCCACTGAGTCGATTCTGACTCATAGCGACCCTATAGGACAGAATAGAACTGCCCCATAGAGTTTCCAAGGAGCATCTGGCAGATTCGAACTGCTGACCTCTTGGTTAGCAGGCATAGCACTTAACTACTATACCATCAGGGTTTCCATGCATGTAAATAGCACCTGGGTATTTCCAGTAATTTCTAGGAGATTTGGGGGTCAGTTTCACAAGAAAGGTATCCCTCGGTGGTTCAGATGGTTAATGAGCTCTGCTGCTAACCGAAAGTTTTGAGTTTCCAGTCCACTCGGAGGTACCTCAAAAAAAAAGATCTGGCAATCTACTTCAGAAAAATCAACAGTCGAAGACCCAAGGACAGCTCTACTTTGACGCACATGGAATCACCATGAGTCCGGAGGCCACTTGATTTCAACTGCTTTGGCTTTTGGTTTAGAAGAGAAACGTCCAAGATGGTAAATGCTTGTTGAACGCAACTTCCCTTGCTGTTGTCCTTGATGTCGGCTCAGAATCAATGAGGAAACCATGTGTATCTTGGACCCAGGCCCATCTTGCTTTGGGAAGATTCTATTATTTTATCGATGGCCTCTCCCACTTCTAATTACAGAATAGTGGTATATATGTAGAAACCTTGCTATTCCTGACTTGTCAAATATGTTTTACACATTTGAAAATTGTATCCTGTATAGTTGTCAAGTGGAAGAAAGGCTTGGCAGTCTGCTGCCATAAAGATTACAGCCAAGAAAACCCAATGGAGCAGTTCTACTCTGTAACACATGGGGCCGCCATGAGTCAGAATTGACTTGACGGCAACGAGGGAAAAAATAGATGTCAAGGGAGAGTTGTTTTTCTAGTGATAAGCACAGCAGACATAGTTGTTTCCTCTGATTCTGTTCTTGCTGTTTATGTATATGCCTGAGTTATTTTTCCTGTCCATGCTGTGTGTAAAACATTCACAGGTGTAGGATAAGGGAAGAAAATTTCAATGCCCATTCTTAAGTAGGCCTATAAAGAGACCTCTAAATTAAAATAAAACCGAGTTTTAAGAGTGAGTAGATTGCTAGAAAGAAATAAAGATGAGAAGACTCCTTAAAATTTGCCAGTGGCACTGCTAGGGAGGGGGCATATGGAAAATTCAAGCCCCATTGAAGGGTCTTTATGATTTTGTCCATGGGCACAGCCTTACATCAAATTTATCATCACTTTTGAATATTTGGGTAACCCAAGTCTGAGGAATTTTTTTCCTCCTACAACATGATTATTAGGTATACTAGTTCACATGGTAATTTGAAGTACATGATCTTATTTTGTAATAAAAGTAAAAAAAAAAAACTGTATTGAAGTATATCAGGTAGAAACAAGTATCTTCTAATGATGGAATATCAGAGGAAGATAATTTTATGCAGCAATTAAAAGTCAGATAGATTTATCTCTACTGACATGGACAGTTCTCTAGGATACATTTTTAAGTGGAATAAGCAAATTGCAGGACAATTTGTGCAGTATGATCTCAATTTTTAAGATAGCAACAAAATCCTTGTATATGTACATAAACACAAAAAAAATGGTTCAAATAATCTCTCTCTCTTTCCCGTGACGTATATTAGTTACTTTTGCCAAGAGTTGATGTTGAATTGCATGACATGCTTCCTTTGGGTAACTTTTACTTTGAAATCATTTTAAACTTATGGAAAGTTTTAGTTTAAAGAATAGAAAAGTCCTGTATACGCTCCCCCAGATCATTGTTAACCTTCTACCATATTTTCCTTATCTCTCTCTCCCTTGTTACTGTGTTGTTGTTAGCTGCCCTTGAGTCGACTTTCAACTCATAGTGACCCCATGTGACAAAGTAGAACTGCCCCATAGGGTTTTCTAGACAGTAATCTTAGGCTGTAATCTTTACGGGAGCAGATTACCAGGTCTTTTCCCCAGCAGAGCAGCTGGGTGGGTTGGAACTACCAACCTTCTGGTTAGCGACCAATGTTTGTGGGTAGATATTAATAAGTGTTAATTAGTTTTTATACGTATTAAGATGTTAAAAGGATTTTGTGAGGAGCTTGTTTGAGACTGTGCAGATATCTGGTTCCTCATTAAAATTTTATCCATTAATTTTTATATCCACAGTTGCTTCTTACCTGACCAATTATTATTAAGGTGGTTGATAAATAATTGTATAATGCTACCATTTCTTCTACACTTATTAGTTGGCATTCTACTATAATGTAGAGATTTCCCTTCTTATTTATATCAATATAATCAATATGGATTCATGGATACCTATTTTATTAAATGGGGAATAATCCATTATTTATTTTGATGCTGAAGCTGGCCCAACTTTGGCCAGTAAGAATCTTTTCAAGTTGACTCCTGTGACATTTTGACACTTCCTGTTATCCTTAGAGAACTTTTTTTATTTCTTGCCATAAGAAATTCCAAGTCATATTGTACTTTCTCCGCTCCAGCCTGGAATCAGCCATTTCTCCAAGAAGTCCTAGTTCCTTTTAGTTGAGAATGGTATTTAGAAACGTAGAGTTGGACATTAGAAGTGGTCTGTGCTACGGCGGTGTCTTTGGCTATAGGCTGTCTCGGTCGGTAGGGATATATATATGTATCTGTATCTATATGTTATTTTGGAAACTATGAGTTCACACCAATATCTACAATTACAATCCAACATTACGTGAGTTGTTCTAGTCTTTCCTTTTTCCATATTTGTACCTCCCTTTTTCAACAGGGAGAAACCTGGCTCCCATTGTCCTTAAATGTGTTTGATTACTTCTCTTGTATGCAACCACCCATGCTGGCATCTTCTCAGTCTCAGTGCTCTGACTCAGTTCTGCTTCCATATCGTTCTGAATGAACCTTGACTGTTCTACTGAGGGAGTATAATCTAGTGGTTAAGTGTGAGGTCTCCAGAGTTAGAATGCCAGGCTTGCAGGACAGCTATGCCCCTTGCTAGCTGTGCAGTCTTAGGCAAACTAGTTAACCTCATTTAGTCTCTGAATAAGATTCCTCTCTTAAGAGGCCATAAGCAGGGAGAAAGTAGGCTTTCCTGATGGTTGTTTCGTATTTGGGCATAGATCCTGGAGTCTCAGAATAAAGGGTTCTAGTTTCTCTGGTCAAGTAGGTCTTGATTAAACAACGAGAAGTAACCTTGGGTAGACTACGTGGCATGGAAAGGGTGTGAGAGGCTTCGGGATAGAGGGGTGGCTGTACCAGCCAGGTGGGAGAGAAGCATCAAAAGGGGGGGGGGCGGGGGTTGCCTATGACATCAGTTCCCTTGAGATGACTGTAATCTACCACAGAATGATGTTGTAAACTTGAGGCTTCAGTTTTATCTGTAAACTGAGGAAGGTGACATGGACTTCCCTGCCTCATAGGATTGTTGTGTGAGGATTGAAAAAGCTCATAGAAAATGTGCTGCAGTGTAAGAAGTGGAAGACATTTAAAGAAGATTTTGCCCCCTCTTTTCAAAAGTAATGCATATTTACTGTAGAAAATTCATATTTTATAGGCAAAAATAACATAATAGCTATCACTGGTAATCCCATAAGGCAAGGTTAACAACTTTACATTTTGGAATAGGTCCTTCCAGTCTTATTTATATGCACTTCAGGTGTAAGGTACTTTATGCTATGGAGTTCCCACTCCCTTATTTTCTCTCTATGGAGTCCCTCCCTGGGTAGTGCAAACGGTTAAGTGCTTGGTTAAAGTTGGAGGTTTGAATCCACCCATAGGTGCCTCAGAAGAAACTCCTGGGATCTACTGCCAAAAGGTCACAGACGTTGAAAACCCCATGGAGCACAGATCTACTCTGACACACGTACGATCACCATGAGTTGGAATCGACTCCATGGCAACTGGTTTGTTTGTTTGTTTCTCCTCTCCCTGTGCAAGGTGAGGGCTAGATTCCCTCAGGGTACCACTCCCTGATCCTTCTGCATCTTTTGGTGGCTGGGTCCAGTAGTACAATATCGCCACAAGGCAGTCAGCCAACAGGCTGGTGTCTACGTGTACAGCCTCTGGACAGTGTATCATGCAAACTCCTCCTGGTGGGCATTTCTGTCTGGGGTACCTCCCTCAGCTGAAGCACTTCTTCCTTTCCAGGTGCAGAAGGCCAGGGAACAGGTTTCCTTACTCTTTGATTTTAATGAGTCGTCCACTGTGGAAGCTGGCTGGAGTCCAGATCCCAGAGGAAACAGCCACAGAAGCCTTTTCTATTCAAGTACTATTCCATTGAAGCGTCTCTGGGCTGAGGTGGCTGGGGGAGTAAATACGGAGCTAGAAGAAATTCAGAGGATGTGGGGGGCGGTGTATGGGAGAACTCTGGGTGGGGACATCTCAGCTCAGATGTGCATGCACTGGTCATGGACTTTTCAATCCCTTCTGCCCTTCCACTCCTTGACATTGGTGGACCTCACTAGCTCATCTGGCTGGCCCACTGAACACATGCTTGTTCAGCTTGTAAATATTTGCTGTATTCTCAAAGATTACATAATGCTATATTGGTGCCTGTATATTGGTGCCTGGGGAGAAATAGTTGGGGAAAGAAGAATATAGAAAATTTAGCTTCTTTTTCTTAGAGTTTTTACCGTACAACCAACTTGGCTACTAGTCCAAGTTCAAGTTTGCTTTGCAGCCCTTCGAGTGTTTCCTCTGAGGACCCACTGATGTTCCCATCATTTGTGTCCATCAAAACTCACTGGTCTAGAGGCCTGTTCTAGAATTGACACTTTTATATTTTCCTTCATTTAATAAACATTTTATATTTTCCTTATTTAATAAACATGTGCTAAGTATCCTGCCCAAAATTTCGTGTTGATGTTTTGAAATTTCATCCATCCTTAGAGATTTAAGACTTTTGTGTCTAGAAGGTTTTATTCATCAAAAAGAGACTGTCTGATTAAAACACAAAAAACTTTTGCACTTTGTCAGTGAATGTGCTATTATATGTTAGTTGATACTATCTCAGTGTAAGGCCTAGATAGAGGGCAGGAGGAGAAAGCACACCCAAAAAGATGGTGAAGAGTGACCCAGAAAGAACGTAAATCAAGTATCAACTCAGTACCTATGCTGATGTCATCATTTAGCAAGCACTTGGATGTAGGTCATTCCTTTATTTGTCCTTACATCCCCTTTTTTTAAAATAATTTAATTTATTGTTGTTGTTGAGAATATACACAGCAGAACGTACACAGATTCAATGGTTTCTTCATGTACAATGCAATGACATTGATTACATTCTTCGAGTTGTGCAACCATTCTCACCCTCCTTTTCTGAGTTGTTCCTCCCCCATTAACATAAACTCGCCGCTCCCTAAGTTATCTAATCTTTCAAGTTGCTGTTGTCAATTTGATCCCATATAGATCTTGAAAGAGCACAATGCTCAAGGCAGACATCCTCTCCTAGTTAAGCTAAACTGTTGTTTGTTTTTAAGAAAACATCAGGGGATATTTTTGGTTTAAGGTTTAAAGATTATCCCAGGGCAATAGTTTCAGGGATTCATGCAGCCTCAATGGCTCCAGAAGGTCTAGAGTCCATGAGAATTTTAAATTCTTTTCCACATTTTCCCCCTTTTGATCAGGATTCTTCTATAGAATCTTAGATCAAAATGGTCAGTAATGGTAGCTGGGCACTATCCAGCTCTTCTGGTCTGGAAAGAAAAGTTTCTTCAATAAATGGTGTTGGAAAAATTGGATTTCCACCTGCATAAAAATGAAACAGGATCCATGCCTCACATTAAATACAAAAACAAATTCAAAGTGGATTAAGGACCTAAAAGTGAAAACTAAAACCATAAAATTCTTAGAAGAAAATGCAGGGGCAGGGGCTAGGACATCAGGTCTTTGGGTGGTCATTATTCAGCCTACCACACTCCCCAAATCAATGTATAGATTCATTGTGATTCCAATCAAAAGCTCAATAGAATTTCTTGTAGAAATAGAGAAGTTGAATGCAAATTTATAGGTAATTGCAAAGGAGCTAGAACAGGCAATTTTGAAAATAAAGAACAAAGTTGAAGGAGTCATACTACCTGAGTTCAAGACTTACTATAAAGGCTACATTGATCAAGAGAATGTAGCATTGGCATAAGGTTAGACGTATAGATCACTGGAACAGAATTGAGTCCAGAAAGAGACCCAAACATGCACTGTCAATTGATTTTCTATAAAGATACCAAAGTAATATAAATGGAGAAAGAAGTCTTTTCAATAAACCATGCTAGAGTAAACAGATATCCATTGAAAAAAACGATGAACTACTGAGTGGATAAACACATTGCGGCATATCCAATCAATGGAATAGTACTTAAAAATAGAAAGGAATGAAGCACTGATGCACTTAATAACATGGATGAATCTCAAAAGCATAAGCTAAATGAAAGAAGCCAGGCACAAAAGATTACATACTGTATGATTCCATTTTTAGAAAATTCTAGAAAAGGCAAGACTATGTTGTTGTTGTTGTTGTTAGGTGCTGTTGAGCTGATTTTGACTCACAGCAACCTCATGTGACAGAATAGACCTTCCCCACAGGGTTTTCTGGGCTAATGTTCCATATTTTTATTGCATCGGTAGTTACACAACTTTTTTTTTTTTAACGTGGGCAATTTATTACTACACGCATTTGTCACAACTCATCAAGAGAAATTTTTTAAATTAGCAAACTTTATTGTATGTAAATTATAATTCAATAAATTTGATTTTTTAAAAAAAAATCGTTGAGTTTGGATGATATATGGCTATCCATAAATTACTTTCTTCACTTGTAGGATAGAAATCAGATAATTGATTCCTATGTGTTGCCTGGATATTCTTGTTTGGCACACAGTAAAATCTTTTGTTTTATTATTATTACTTCTATTATAGCAATTTAAAAAATATTTTACATGTTACAGTCTAGGATGTAGTAAATCCTACATAAACAGTTGACTGAAAAGTGATTGGGGAAAGCAGTTCCTCAGGATGAGGTGCTCATATACCTACCCTTATCCTTAAACCAAGGAGCCCAGATGGCGCAATGGTTAAGCAGTCAGCTGCTAACCTAAAGGTCAGCGGTTGGAACTCACCAGTTGCTCCATGAGAGAAAAGACCTGGTGATCTGCTTCCGTAAAGATTACAGTCTAGGAAACCCTACGGGGCAGTTCTACTCTGTCCTATAGGATCACTACGAGTCGGAATCGCCTAGTCAGCACAAAACAACAACCCTTAAACCACTGTGTGCATTCAGACCATATGATGGCTCTGGCCATTCTTCATTTCATATAACTTTCTATTTTTAATGGTGTCCTTATTCATTTAGAGTCGTCAGGATAAAGGCCACATCTTTAGCTGGACAAAGAAGGGCCGGATAGATGAAGATCTGCCTGTGGCTTACTTCACCAGCATTTTTTCTCACCTCTCCCTGCTTTCAGCCACATGAAAGTCTGGCCACACCCTAAGGGAGTTTTGTATTCTCTTGCTTCCAGATCTCTCCAGGTACTTCTACCTGGAGTGTCCCTCTTTCCCTCTCCCAATTTCCATCTTTTCCTGTATAACTCATCTTACTCATATTTCAGGACTCAGTACAGATGTCACCTGCTCCAGGAAGCTTGACCCCTCAGGGCTATATTAGATGTTGTTCTTGGGTACATCGATGACATTGTTCATGCTCTCAGGATCTGATAACACCATTGGAGCCCTGTATATAACTTGACTGAAGCCAGTCCTTCACTCACTTTTGTGAGCCAATAAATTCTTTATTTTGCTGAAACCATTTTGTCTTGAGTTGTCTTTCTGTTGTTAACACAACCATCATAACTGATGGTTATGAAAACTGATGCAGCCAGTGTGCAGTGGGAGATGCTTTTACAAAGGGAGAAGAGAAGTGGACTGTGGAACCCAGCAATGTGAACTGGAAGAAAATCTAATAGGTGTTGATCGCAGCCACTTACAGCCTCTCTCTGTTAGTTGACCTCAGGCTGCTTTAGAGGCTTAAAGGTCTCCTAGCTGTTGTTAACTGCCATGGAATTGGCCCCGACTCATGGAGACCCCACGCACAGTGGAATGAAACTCTGTTGGGTCCTGCACCATCCCCATGATCTGTTGTGGATTGGACTATTGTGCTTCGTAGGGTTTTCGTTGGCTGATTTTTGGAAGTAGATTGCCAGGCCTTTCTTCCTAATCTGTTTTAGCCTGGAAGCTCCACTGAGACTCGTCCAGCATCATAACAACACACAAGCCCCTAATGTCAGGTGGGTCATGGCTGCGCATGAGGTGCATTGGTTGGGGATTCATCCCAGTTCTCCTGCATGGAAGGTGAGAATTCTACCACTGAACCACCAGTGTCCCCATAATATTCTTATAGTTAGTACCACTAATTCAGTGGAAGAAGAGAAATCCAAGACTACTGAGACTCAGAAAAAACCATAGGGCTTCTGGTACTGCGTCCTGAGCTCAACTCTTACAAGGTGATGTGACAGTGATCTTAGAGAAGAAGCCAAACAGCTGGCAGACTCTTCCCAAAGGCAGTGGAAATTGGAGATGCCTAAGGAAAAGCTTTGTAGAGGAGAAGTTCCTGGGCCAGCTCACATAAATGTCCCTGGTAAGGGATTCTTCATTCACTCAGGTCAATCTCAATTGTTCACTAACCATCTGATAATCCACACATATCGTATTTCCCCAAATTTCTCATGTACCACAACAATTGGGTGTGTGTGTTTACAGATCAGAGATTTGGTGGATATCATTTTATTAATTAAAGGTAATTTAATAACATACCTTAGCTCATTGATCTCCTACAGAGAAGCACTCCCAGAGTGTTCCCTTGCAGAAATAGCCGTTGCTATTGCTAGGTTCCATCAAGTGGATTTAAACTCATAGTGATCCCAAGTGACAGAGTAGAACTGCCCCATAGCGTTTTCTAGGTTGTAATCTTTATGGAAGCAGATCGCCAGGTCTTTCTTCTGAGAAGCCTTTGGGTATGTTCGAACCACCAGGCTTTCAGTTAGCAGTTGAGCACTGAACCATTGTGCTACTAGGGTTCTTTATAAGTAGCCCTAGATCTTTATTTTCCACCTGAAGAACTGGAAGCCAAGAGAGATTTCGTGATTGTTCAGTTTTACAGTGACAGGGTTGGAACTAGAATATGAGACCTCTGACTCGTACGTAGTCCACTAACTTCAAATGCAGCACTAAGGCCCCAAACTAAATTGTGTTATAGTTCATAGGCATATGTCTTAGGCTGGGTTCTCTAGAGAATCAAAACCAGTGAAGCATATAAATATGTACATATATAGAGAGAGAGAGAGATTTATATCAAGGAAATGGCTCACATGGTTGTAGAGGCTGGATAGTCCCAAGTCTATGGGTCAGGCTGAAGGTTGCTCCCGACGCAGATGGCTGCAGGGCTGATGAACCCAAGAACAGCAGATAAGACAGCAGGCTACTGGCTCACAGGCTGGCAAATCCCAACACTGGCAGGTGAGATACTAGCTCAGGTCCCAAGAACCGGAGATCAGATGATAGATCCACAGTGAGTAAAAGCCAGCGAGCTTTGCCAGAAAGTCCACGTATATTGGAGGCAGGTCACATTGCCAAGGAAAATCCCTTTCAACTGATTGGCTACTCATAGAAGAGCTCATCATGGAGGTGATTACATTATATCAGATCTCATCATGGAGGTAATTATATTGTTACATAGCTGCCAAACTACCTCATAACTGTCAAACTACTGATGATCATGGCCCAGCAAAGTTGACACACAACCTTAACCATCATGATCCACCCCTTTGCAACTCGGAACCCCTACACATCTCCCTAAACCATGTGCAATCTCTAAATAAAGACAATTATAAAGTCATACTTGAGCTTAACATGATGCAACTAATATGTGTACAACAGCACAATATATTGGACACTGGCTTAGAGCATATACAGCCTCCTAGACAGCACTGGGTTTGGGTAGAGAACATTGCCCAAACCCTGCAAGGTATTGCCACCTAGCTGCTGGCACTGTAATTGTGTCTTTACAATGCCATTCCATCATTTTATCGAACCAGCTGTTTCAGGATGATGGGGAACATGGTAAGACCAGTGAATTTCATGAGCATGGGCCCACTGTTGCACTTCATTTGCTGTGAAGTGAATCCCTTAATCCGAGCCAAAGTTGTATTTGATACTGTGACAGTGGATAAGGCTTTCTGTAAGTCCATGGATGGTAGTCTTTACAGAAGTATGCATGTAGGGATATCCAGAGTAAATGTCTATTCTCCTAAGAACAAAATGCAGCCCTTTCCATTATGGAAGTGGTCCAGTGTAATCAATCTGCCACAAGGTTGCTGGCTGATCACTTGCCATATCAGGGACTTAGTGTTGGTCTCTGCTGCTGGCAGATTGGGCACTCAGCAGTGGATGTAGCCCAGTCAGCCTTGGTGAGTGGAAGCCGATGTTGCTGAGCCCATGCAAAACCTCCATCCCTGTCACCACGGCCACTTTGTTCATGAGCCCACTGGCCACTCCCACGGGAATGGCTGGGGAAAGAGGATGACTGGTTTCCACAGAATGCATCATCATATCCACTTGGTTGTTAAAATCCTCATCTGCTGAGGTCACCCTTTGGTGGACATTCACATGAGACACAAGTATCTTCACTTCTTTGGCCCGTTCAGGGAGGTCTGTCTACATACCTCTTCCCCATACCTCCTTGTCCTCAATTTTTCAATCATGATCATTGAAAACACAGGTTGCTATTGAGTCCCACTCCGATCCTAATGCCCCATTCTTCTTCATATAGTCGAGCTTCTTGGATTATTTGCTCAGCATACAGACTGGATAAGTATGGTGAAAGGATACAGCCCTGATGCACAACTTTCCTGACTTTAAACCACGCAGTATCTCCTTGTTCTGTCTGAACAACTGCCCCTTGATCTATATACAGGTTCCTCATGAGCACAATTAAGTGTTCTGGAACTTCCATTCTTTGCAATGTTATCCATAATTTGTTATGATGCACACAGTCAAATGCCTTTGTGTAGCCAATAAAACACAGGTAAACATCTTTATGGTATTCTCTGCTTTCAGCCAGAATCCATCCAACATCAGCAATGATATCCCTGGTTCCACGTCCCGTTCTGAATCGGGCCTGAATTTCTGGCAGTTCCCTGTTGATATATTGCTGCAGTCACTTTTGAATGATCTTCAGCAAAATTTTACTTGCGTGTGATATTGATGATATTGTTTGATAATTGGATCACCTTTCTAGCAGCTGGTAAAAAAAAGTAAGCTTTTTTTTTTTTTTTTTGAAAGGTATAAATCCCATTTGTAATCGGTAAAGTCTGCTAAACACCACAGACTAGAGTCAGCTAAATTCTGGAGGATAAGGGACAGGTGTGGCTTTTCTTGGGCTGGATTTGTAAAGGGAGGGCAGTGTCTCTCAAGGCCATGATGGCAGAACAAGGTGATCAGTGAGACACCTAAGAGGAAGGTGAATCTTCGGGGACAAGAGTATGGGCTGTGAAGCCAGTCATCATTCCTATTGGATCATCATTTTATTTATGGAAGTCCATGGGTTTTCTGTACTGCACTTATCACAGTTACTCATATACCCCACTGGACTTTAAGTGCCAAGAAGGCAAGCATTCTGCCTTATTAGATTCATATCCCCACAGCAGCAGTGAACTCAGTATCTGGTATGTTGTAGGTTCTCAATAAATATTTTTTGAATAAATGTGTACCAGTGTTATCATTTCATGTCTGAGTTCTGTATGGAAAATGACTAATATTCTTAAGGCAATCTGTTGATTGCGCAAAATTATTTCAAGCACTTTTAGGTGACAGAGATCAACCCTATGCTACTCTTAACTTTGGAGAGAGTATTTGAACCAAATCCTTTTATCTGTGACCCTACCTAAAAATTAAGTTGGTGCCATGTCACCTTGGGATGTTTTCATGCTAGCTTTGATAAATTGAAAAATTAATACTTGCACATGGCTAATAAAAAAAGTGAAACGTACAACTGGATATACCACAAAAAGTGTCTTAGCCCAGACATATAGTATCCTCTTTTCAGAGGCGGATTCTAACAAGTTTATTGGGCGCTTTCCAGAAATTTTATATACAAATGTTAACACATATCTGTATGTATTTATATGAGTGTATTTTATAAATATGCACACATTTAATATAATTGGGAACATACTATACACACTGTTTTTCAATTTGCTTTTCAAAATTTTTCTTGGAGGTTTTTCTATATTGACACATGTATATTGACTTCGTTCCTTTTTTTTAAAAAGTTGTATGAAAGCAATACTTGCACATGATTTAAGTGTAAAACATCCATAAGGATTATAATAAAAAGGAATCATTTCCTGCCTCACCTCCTCGCCTCTAGGCCTGTTCCCTAAAGGCAATCTTGTGTAACTTTCCGCCTTTAATTACTCTGATGGATGGCACTGTATTATAAGTGTTTATACTTCTGTTTCTTCAGCAACTTAAAATATTATCTATTGACATTCTGCTATGATATATGAGAATCTGTCCCACTAACAAATATGCTTAGACCTCTATTTTTTTAATCTACTAGATTTTAGATATTACCTATTGATTTTCAAGTAAGATAGGTGAGAGCATGTAGCTACTTAAACCAAAAACCATACCCACTGCCATTGAGTCGATTCTGATTCATATCGACCCTGTAGGACAGAGTAAAACTGCCCCATAGGGCTTCCATCATTGTGATGGAAGCAGACTGCCACATTTTTCTAACGAGGAGCGAGGAGCAGGTGGTGGATTCAAACTGCTGACCTTTCAGTTAGCAGAAGAAAGCTTTAACCATTGTGCCACCAGGGCTCCTTATGTAGCTAGTTACTCTACCCTATCTTCTTCCAACACTTCCATCTGTGTTTACAGTTCCTCCTGTGACAACCTCTGCAACAGCAAACACCCTATTTAAAACTCTAATTCTCTTTGCATCAACCATAGGGAGCATCTTTTGGCCTCGTAATATGAGTATTAGAAAACCTGTCCTTTCTTCCTCTTATATCACCTCTTCCACAACATTTCCACCTTTCCGTGTCTCTCAGCTCTCCCTTTATTTTGCCACTGTCAAGTTTGATAACATTTCATTCTATTCTGAAGCCATAGTTAAGTCTTCTGTGATGTCTTCTTTTTTCCTGTAGTCTTTTGTCCTCTTAATCCAAATGGACGAATGCTACCATTCTTGGCTTTCCCTACATTACTCTCCTGGTTAGATAGATTTGTTTCTCGGATCCCATATTTGAAGTCATGGTTCCTTCGTCTTCTAACATCTAGTGTTGTTGAGAGTTTCAATGATACTCTGATCTTCCTTACACAGATGACTTTTTTTCCACCATCTTTCTGGTAAGCTTTAGGTTCTTTTCATTTTCCTTGGTGTTTTGAAATTTCACAATGCTGTAAAATTTCACAAGAACGTGTCTATTAAATGAATTTTTTTGGAAATTTTAGTTTGAACTTTAAAATATCCACTCAGCTTTGGGAGATTTTCTTCTACTATTTCTTTGATAATTTCAAACCTTCCTTTTGGCTCTTTCTGGAATCCCTAATAGTCAGATGTTAGAACACCAGGATTATCTTTTATCTTATTTATTCTATTTGTCTATTTATTTCACATTCTGAGAAATTTCCTGTTTTATTTTACAAATTCCTTATCATAATTTTTGCTTGACAATCATAATTTTAAGTCCAAATTTTCTATCTGATTTTCAGATTGTTCTTTTTCCTATCATCCTGTTCTTTTTTTCTTCACCCTTGGATTTAACACTTAGTCAAATTCCTTTAAAAATATTAGAATTTTATGTTATGTGTATTTCTTCCATTTTTTTCTAAGACAAGTTTTTCTTTTCTTTACTTTGGTTATTTTCGTTTATGTTGCAGTTCTTCTCAAATGCCTTGTAGTGATTTGTGATATATATACCTGTGAGAGCAGGAACTTGACAGGACTGCTTTGTTTTTCTGGGTGGCCCAAGTTTTTCTCCTTTGTCAGAGTATAGTCTTACCACTTTTAGTGGAAAAGATTTGAGTTTTTCTTCTCTGACAGGTTTCCCCCTTACACAGGCTTCAGATTTCGCAGGTTTTGCTGTATTTATTTACTTATGTCTGATGAGTAAATACCTTTTCTAAAAATTATTTTTATTTAAATAAATTTTTAATAGACTTTATAGAGTAGTTTTATGTTTACAGGGAATTATGCAGAAAGTACAGAGAGTCCCCATATGCCCCCTTCCCCCCCTCCACACCCTTCTTTTCCTATTATTAGCATCTCCCACTAGTGTGGTACAATTGTTACAATTGATAAACCAATATTGATACATTATTATTAATTAAAGTTCATAGTTTAAATTAGGGTTCTCTCTTTATGTTGTACAGACCTATGAGTTCTGACAAATGTGTAATGTCAAATGTTCGCAATTACAGTATTGTACAAAATAGTTTCACTGCCTTAAAAATGCCCTGTTCTCCACCTGTTTATCTCTCTCTCCCTTCCCCTGTACTCCTGGAAACCACTGGCCTTTTTTCTGTTTCAGTGGTTTTGCCTTTTCCAGAAGGTCACATAGTTGGAATCACACAGAATGTAGCTTTGTCAGACTGGCTTCTTTCAGTTATTGTTGTTGTTACATGCCATCGAATTGATTCCCACTCATAGCGGCCCTATGTACAACAGAACAAAATGCTACTTGGTCCTGCGCAATGCTCAAAATTATTGTTATGCTTGAGCCCATTGTTGCTGCCACTGTGTCAGTCCATCTTGTTGAGGGTCTTCCTCTTTTCTGCTGACCCTGTACTTTACCAAGCATGATGTCCTTCTCCAGTGACTGACCCCTCCTGACAACATGTCTAAAGTGTGTAAGACACAGTCTCACCACCCTTGCTTCTAAGGAGCATTCTGGTTGTACTACTTCCAAGACAAGTTTGTTCATTCTTTTGGCAGTCCATGGTATATTCAATATTCTTCGCTAACACCACAATTTGAAGGCGTCAATTCTTCTTTGGTCTTCCTTATTTGTTGTCCAGCTTTCACATGCATATGGTGCAGTTGAAGATACCATGGCTTGGGTCAGGCGCACCTTAGTCTTCAAGGTGACATCTTTGCTTTTCAACACTTTAAAGAGGTCCTTTGCAGCAGATTGGCCCAATGCAATGCATCTTTTGATTTCTTGACTGCTTCTTCCATGGCTGTTGATTGTGGATCTGAGTAAAATGAAATCCTTGACAACTCAATCTTTTCTCCGTTTATCATGAAGTTGCTTATTGGTCCAGTTGTGAGGATTTTTGTTTTCTTTATGTTGAAGTATAATCCATACTGAAGGCCGTGGTCTTTGATCATCATTAGTAAGTGCTTCAAGTCCTCTTCACTTTCAGCAAGCAAGGTTGTGTCATCTGCATAATGCAGGTTGTTAGTGAGTCTTCCTCCAATCTGGATGCCCTGTTCTTCTTAATATAGTCCAGGTTCTCAGATTATTTGCTCAGCATACAACTTTCACTTAGCAATATGCATTTAAGTTTCCTTCATGTCTTTCTTGTGTTGTTTCATTGCTGAACAGTGCTCCGTTGTATGGAGGTACCATTTGTTTATCCATTCACCTGTTGAAGGACATCTTGGTTACTTCTGATTACGACTAACATTGCTTTAAACATTCATGTGCAGGTTTTTATGTAGACATATATTTTCAACCTATTTGGGTAAATACCCAGGAGTGCAATTGCTGGATTGTATTAATATGCCTACAGTTAGCTTTTTAAGAAGAAACTGCCCAACTGTCTTCCAAAATGGTTACAATTATGTATTTCAACTAGCAATGAATGAGAATGGTAAATAACTTTTGGTAGGCTGTGTGTAGGCAGAGGAAGATATAGGAAACCTGTGACTTCCCTGTGTAGACTTTCAATTAATCCTCTGTTTTCAGGCTTTCAGTCATGTTCCATTGTACCTGATGTCCAAGTCCAAAGCTTTTCTGAGGATCCACTTCATATGCTGGCTTTCTGACTTTTTCATTAATTAATAATACTCCTGGTTTTTATTTTATAGGAATTTGTTGAGTTATCTTGTGTTAATGGCCTCTTTCTGTTCTCTTTAGTGTTTTGAATTTAAGCCTTTAAAGTAATTCCATTACTATTACTTTGATGACGTCTTAGAAGGTAGAGAATATAAATGCATGTATTTAATTACTATGCCATATTAAACCTGAAGTTGCTACATCCTTCTTTTTAATACTTACATGTTATTCAATTTTATGGATGTTTTGTTATTAATTTGTCTTCTACTGATAAACAATTAATTTTGTGATTACAAATGCTATTGCTACGAACATTATTGGACATACCTCCGTGCACATGCATATCTATACAATAAATACCTAGAGGTAGAATGTTGGATTGACAGTTGCTGGAAAAAGTTCCTCTTTGAAGTGTGTGGACTTTTGCAAGGTGGAATTGCATAGTGGTTAAAAGCATGAACTCTGGAGTCAGACTGCTTTGGTCCATAATCATAGCTTTCTTTATTAGCAGCAATTTATTTAAATTTCTGTGTCTTGCTTTTCTAACTGGTAAAAATTGGAATAATAATATCACCTGTTATCTGGTGGAAAACTAGCACCTTGAGTTTAAAGAACCTACCATGGCTGCCATCTAGAAGCCCCACTAAATCCAGGTGTTGATCATCCATGTGTTATCTCCAATCTTCTATCAAAAGAAGGGAATGATTTAGGAGATAATTTTGGAGCCATTATTCCCTGTCCTTGAGTATAAAGAATGTGACTCGACTGGACCTGGACTCACAATGACACAACTGGGCCCTGAGGTATAAAGAAAACATCTAGGACAATCTTGGAAAACATCTTTTAGGGAAACTTTCATATAAACAACTCATAAACAGAGCACAAAAGACCTGCATACTTTCCACTCTTATCTTTTTCTATTAGCACTTAAGGAATAGTAAGATTCGTTGGACTAATGAAAGCCCTCTGACTGTCTTACTGAAAACTATACCAATGATTAATAAGAAAGACAATTCAAAATGTAGAATCACGGTGACTTGGCAGTTTTTAGCCCATCTGTGAAAAGGTGAAGCTTTCAATGATTTTACTCATTTTGTTATATTAACATATACTGATGATTCTGTAACATTCCTAGGACTTGGGCAGACATGGCTCTAGCAGCATGCTTGTCCGTTTTCCCACTTTTGCATTTTGGAACATGCGCAGAATAAAACCTTCCTTTTTACTTTACATTAATAATAATATCACCTTTCTCCTAAGGTTGTGAGGATTAATGAGTTAATTTGCTGAGAGTCTTGTCTGAAAACAAACACATAACTATTATCTGTTAGTGTTATTCCTCTAAGTTAGACTTAGCAACCACACAGGAAAAAAAAGCCACTGTGCCAGTTTTGGCCTCTGGTCATGAGATGTTGTGTAAAAAAAAACTACATTCCATAAAAATGATGATGATCACGGGACTCCAGGAATCAGACCACAGGTTGAGACGAGGATCTGCCACTTCCCAGCCTTAGGCAAGTTACTGAAACTCTCCCAGTCTCTTCCTCCGTATTGATACATGTCATGGCATTTGTTTGAGGGTTAAGAGAGATTACTCAGATGTGATGGGTGCTCTTACTAACTCAGATTCCATTATTTTTTGAAAATACGTTATAAGGAAACAGATTTTAAAACAATAAGTAGGCTCTTCATTTTTTAAAATGATGGGATCTTGAAGTTCCCTTTGAAGGTAGACTACCCCCTCCCCTTTTTTCCATTAAAAAAAAAAAAAAAAACTTTAATGGTTTATCTCTTTGGTACAAATGCAAAGGTAAATCAAAGACTCCATTTTGGAACTGGACTCTTCTCGAAAATGAGAAGCTAAACTGCTTGCATAATAATATGAAAGGTCTATTTTTCATTGTGGGCAGAGCTGCATATCAGCAGGTTGTTTCCTCTTAGGAAAATCCACCGCCCGCCCCCATTCTCGGTGGGCTGGAGCTGGTACTCTGGGTAGTTCAGACGCGTGCCTGGGCATGTCCTGTGGGAGGTAAGCTGGTCCTTACAACAGGTTAGCAAGGTCAGGGCCAAAGAGAGACCTTCAAGAAGCACTTGGAGCTGTCTTGCCCAGTTCCGGTTGCCGGTTGAGTCCGTCACGGCAACTCCACGTGTGTCAGAGTAGAACTGTGTTCCATGGGGTTTTCAATGGCTGATTTTTCAGAAGTAGATCTCCAGGCCTTTCTTCTGAAATACCCCTGGGTGGACTCGAACCTCCAGCCTTTCAGTGAGCATCCAGCATGTTAACCGTTGGTTTGTACCACCCAGGGACTCCATCTCATCCAGTAGTCCACTCAATATAGCCATTTGAAAGCTGCATTATCAACTGCGGCATCTTCAATTCTAACAGTGCTTGAAAGAAAGATTGAATGAATGAATACAGGTTTAAGAATTTTTTTTTTCCTTCTCTTTGATACCTCCCTGTTAGCCCCAAGTCTTCCATAAAGCCTTGTTAAACATTATAACCTCGCTCTCCTGTGCGTGTGCTTGACGGGGACGGAACGCGGGAGGAGAAGATGCTGAGGGAAGCTACTTGGAGTGACCTAACTGAGGAAACAACCAGGGGAGACTGGAGAGAAAACACAGCTCCTAAAGATCCCCGGGGAACACTTGGCAAGGGAGCCTGGCAAAAGCCCAGACTCCCTGCTCACTTGTGGGAGGGGCTTTTCGGCTGCTCGTACCTGGGTATTAAAAGGGGGACGATTTCTCAAGGCTGGAATATCTGGGTTAGCACAGGGCCTACTAATAGGAACCTCTGAATAAACGGCAGCTTTTTATATTTTATTTCTAACTTCTGGTAAAGACTAAATAAAGCCTGCAATTGAAGTTCTATCCATTCTCACTTAAGCCAATCCTGCCTTTGTGTGTTATGGATATGACTGACCAGTCAGAATAATATTTTCAGAACAGCAGTTACGTCAGTATCAGATGGAATGAGACTCAGACCAAACAGGGTAGCAGGGATCCTGGGCTTTCAATCAGCTCTTCTTGGTGGCATAACCTTGCATTAAAACAAACAACCTGTTGCTGTCCATTCCATTCTGACTCATAGTGACCCTGTAGGACAGAGTAGAACTGCCCTATACGGTTTCCAAGGAACGGCTGGTGAATTCCAACCGCCAAACTTTTGGTTAGCAGGTGAGTGCTTAACCACTATACCACCAGGACTCCAACCTTACATTAAAAAAAAAAAAATTTTTTTTTATTAGTCACTTCAAATTTCAAAAAACTCGTTTCTGCCTCAGTAAAATGGGATTACTGCCATAATATCCCCACCTGTCTGGGTTTAAAAACACATCTTGACATTAAAAGAGCAAAAGCAAAAAATAAATTAGAGGATAATGTGCCCTGAAATCTTGACCTGCAAGTTGCTTTTGATGGTAAAACCATTACAGATTATATTTCTAGAACATTCCTAGCAAATGCTTTGCCAAGGGAAAATCTCGATTATGAGTATTGTCTTAGAATAAGATTATAACTTATTATTATTTTTCACCATTCACATACTAATGTGTTGAGACATAGAAGGTCTATGTTCAAAAGGGGTTTACTTCATAAAATGAGATAAAATCTACAGTAGATAGAACACTCACCCACACATCATAGTACCTGTGTCAATTGTTCATACAGGGCTCTTTTTTGTTTTCGCTGTTAAAATTTAATCAAGGACATAAACTAGGTAGCAAAAAAAGCAAATTAACAGACTCATCGGTAGTTACCAGGAAAAGGGCCAGATAAATCCTGAAGCCAGAAAGCTTGTTTAAGGGAAAATTCAGGAAACATCCAGAAAAGTCCTCGTAACATCAGACCCAAATGTGGATCTCTTCAGACAAAAGCTTCACGTCTACCGCCCACTTTAATCATGAAACAGCCACCAAGGTCGAAGCTCTGCTTGGGGTCTTTATTTGTCATGGGAAACTGGGTCGTGTTTTGTTTTGTTTGGGGAAATAAATATTTGAAGTGGGTAACTGAAGAAGGTTATGCTTCTGTTATGATGTTATTGATACACACGTTGACACTATTACGGCAGGTGCTATCAGGCTACATTATCTTTATGCCTCCAAGGTAACCTGAAGCAACTGTCTACTGACTTGGCACTACCTTACACTGAAGCGTCTGCCCTGCCCGGGGAATGTAACCCAAGCCAGCCACACGCCTCACAAACAGCTCTCTTTAGCCACCAACAGCCTCAAGGAAGGAAGAGCGTGAAATAGCCTGGATGGTTGCTTCTGAAGCGGGGTTAGTGGCTGAGGTACTCTTAGGGAGGGTGGCTTTGCCATCTCGTATACTTCTCTCCAGAGGCGACCACTAGAAAGTCCTTGTCCTCAGGCAAGGACAGAGTTACTATAAGGAAACTGGAGGTGATCTGAACCCCTGGAGAATTTTCTTTTCCCCTTTGAATTCTGCAATGTTTCACTGCTGGTCATGTCCGTGTGGAAAGCAAGGTTCACCAAAAGGCTGAAATCTCCATCTAGAAGGATGCATCCATTTCCATGCTCAGCGCTACTTGCTTGTTTTGGGAATGCACAGGAGAATGCTCCCTTTGATCAGTCCAGTGTAGCTGATACTCATTCCACCATCTGTGGTCAGCCCGTGGCCAAAACGGGCAGACGCCCAAGTCACCCGAGGGGTGAAGAACAAGCTCCAGAGAAAAGGCGAGATTCCAGCACCCATTCAGAGAGAAATGGCAGTGCAAATCGGAGTTCACTTAACCACGCTGCTGCTCAGCCTTCTGAGACACGTGAGGATTTGCCTGGGTTCCTAACTGCTGAGTCGGACTGTGAAGCAGTTACTTTTCAGACTTCTATCCCCAGACCATCAATTATTGAAATGCCAAAGGTGAGTGCTCCCAATGCTATCAGAGAAAGCGTGGCGTTGGAGGGGAGTTCTGATCATTCAGTGAAGAGTGGATGTCTTCAGAAAACAAACATGTTAACACTCTTACTGAATAAGACTTCACGGAGGGGGGGCACTTACTAGTGAAATGAAGTGTGTAAAGCCTTTTAAATTCTCAGGAAGCTCTCAAAGGATGTGGAGGGAGACAATGACAATGAGCACTGAAGCCTTAGCAATGGCCAAACTTGACCTATAGTTAACCAGCTATGGTGCATCATGGTCAACGGTGTCTCAAGCGATTCAGAGTAATATAGTCTGGGAAAACATTTTTTGCTAGTCTGTGAATTCATTATACAAAAATCTACCATATGAAATATATTGAGTATGGAATTTAAGAAACTGCCTCTACTTACAAGGAATCACATGATATCAAAGCAGTCTGGGAAAGTTGGAGATGATAATCGCTGTACTTATAGCAGTAAAGACTGACCTATAAAAATATTCACAATGTGGATGTTTTTGTGGTAATTTTCTGAGACTTAAAGGAAGGAGTAGTAAGTTATTAGAAAAAATAAGAAATTTAAGGAATTAAAAAATAAGACAGCATCTAGAGTACTTATTTATCTGTTTTCTTTTTTTTGGCATTACTGCATTTTGATTATTAAATATTCTGATTGAATTGAGCTGCACAATTATTTTGAAGTTCCTGGGGAGGTAATCGGGGGAGGCAGAATAGACGCAGGGTTCCTTGAGCTTTTTTTTTGTTGCGTTCCTGGTCAAGTAGTTTAGGACCAGATTTTTTTAAAAATGAAAGTTTTGGGGAGTCCTTTACTAAGATATTTTTAAAAATAATTTTTTTTCATCTAGTTTAACCACATCATCTGCTGTCTGACTTGCTAACTTGAACCCAACAAGCCTCATTAGCAATGAGAACTGCCAAACATAAAGATAGGGTTAAACATAACTAAAAAGCAGCTTTATTCGACAGTCTGTAGGCTCGTATTAAATGACTGAAGCTCAAATCTGTTGTCTACAGCCTTCTATTCTGAGACTGAACAGAAACGGCTTCACAAAACCCTCTGTTATTACAATATAGTTATAACAATAAATATAATTTTTTTTTAGCACTGTAAAACAAAACCCAAAACCAACAAACCAACTAACCAACCAATCGACAAACAAAAAAACCTGGAAATTTTGTTCCATTTTTACTTTATACTCATATCCAGATTAAGGTTTTTTAGCAGCACTGTGTTTAGCTGAGTGGATTTCATGGCCAAGTTTGTATTTTTTGGAAGTTCAAACAAGTGATGATGTACGGTTTCAATGAGCTGGGATTCATTAAATGAACTTTCTCTTGGGTAGAGTTTCCAGCAGCCCAGGACCCCTCCTGTATTGCTAAGTATAGCAGCAAGTACAAAGGTTCTATTTGAATTTATCCTTCTGTTTTAGTAGCTTATGATACACAGGGGCCCAAGGTGAACAGGTATATTCGAATATAATCAATAAAACACAGTGGGTTAACATCCATGCCTATTGTATATTTAGTATGAACTAAACCCTGGGTAGACTACAGAGGTGAGGCAGGATTTAGATGGAACCAGCCCTAATGAATGATGTTTTCAATCACCTCATGCATCTGAAAGTTAGATAAAGAATAAGGAAGACTGAAGAAGAATTGATGCCTTTAAATTATGGTGTGATGGCGAAGAATATTGAATATACCATAGATGCCAAAAGAACAAAAAAGACTGTCTCGGAAAATGTACAGTCAGAATGCTCCTTAGAAGAGATGATGGTGACAGTTAGTCTTACGTACTTTGAACAGGTTATCCGGGGAGGACCAGTCCCTGGAGAAATACCCCATGCTTGGTAGAGGGTCAGCGAAAAAGAAGAAGACCCTTGACAAGACGGATTGACACAGTGGCTACAACAATGGGCTCAACCATAGCAATGATTGTGAAGATGGCACAGGATCGGGCAGTGTTTCGTTCTGTTGTACATAGGGTCGCTGTGAGTCAGAACCGACTTAAGGGCATCTAACAACAACAACAAAATCCTAATGCAAGGCTGAATGTAAGTGTCACAAAGAGAGGCACATCTAAGAGGGTTCAAAGGAAGGTTGGAAGGTCAGGAAAGGTATCTTGGAGGGAAGGTGACATTTGAGATTGGTCAAGAAGAAAGGTTAGGATTTTTAGAGGCAGGGGTGAGGGAGAGGGCATTGTAATAAAAGGAAACAGTATCAACGAAACCATGGTTGTAAGGAACTGCAAAATAGGAATAAGTACAGCAGATTGGCTAAAGATTAGGCTACAAATTGGAGAGATACCTGGAAAGGCAGGTTGAGGGCACTAATGGGATGCCTTGAGTGCTAAGTGAGAAGTTAACTTAGTAGACAGTGGGAAGCTTTGCGGATTTTGAACAGAGGAATGTCATGCTTGGCAATTCATTTTGGGAAGCTTAATATATAGGACCGTGTAGGATGAACTAGAGTTGGGAAGACTGGAGGCGATGGGTCACTGTAATAACTAGGCCTGGAGATGGTCATGAAAGGAACAGCAGGAAGGTGAGGTGGGAGGGACAAAGAGCAAGGGACCCTATTAACAAACTGGGAATGATGACATGAAAACACTGCACAATTAAATGTCACGGTGTGCAAGAAGAGCAACTTCTGTGGGCCCAGTAAGTGGACATTTAGTCTAGTTCAGATATAAATGGTGCAACTGGTTAACATGCTCTGTTGCTAATCGAAAGGTTGGATATTACAGCCCACCCAGAGGTACACTGGAAGAAAGGCCTGGCAATCTACTTTAAAATAATCAGCCATTGAAAATCCTATGGAGCACAAGTCTACTCCGACACACGGGGGGTTGCCATGAGTTGGAATCGACTAGACAGCAACCGGATAACATTTACAGAGCACTTATTGCATGCCAGGAGCCCCGGTGGCACAGTAGTTAAGAGCTTGGGCACTAATTGAAAGGTTCACAGTGTGAACTCACCAGCTGTTCCATGGGACAAAGATGTGGCTGTCCGCTTCTGTAAAGGTTACAGCCTTGGAAATCCTGTGGGGCAGTTCTACACTGTCCTTTAGGGTCACTACGGGTTGCAATCTACTTGAAAGAAAATAGACTTGATGGCAACCGGTTTGGGTTTTTCGTTTATTGTATGCCAGCCGCTCTTTTAAGTACTTTACGTGGAGTATCTCATCTAACGTTGGTTATAGTGAGGTGAATGTTTTTATTATTCCCATTTTACAGATGAGGACATTGGCGCTTAGGGAGGGTAGCATACTTGCCCCAGGTCATAGAGGCAGCAAGTGGCAGAACCAGGATTGGAAACCAGTTCTGTTTGACTCCCAAGTCCACTAATTTATTATTTGTGTGATATTTTAGAATTTATAATCAACTCGATGGCACTGGGTTTTTTTTATTCATATGTGATCTCTCCTAATATGCAATGAAATTTAAATTCCATATGTATATATTTATATATATTTAGTGAAACCTGTGAGACGCAGAACTCAACAGGACTACTTGTATTTCTGGGTCTTGCCAGTTTTCCTCCTTGGACGAGGGGCAGTCTTACCACCTTTCTATCTCTCTGTGTTAGTGGAAAATATTTAGGTTTTCTTTCTCTGACAGGTTTCTGCCTTACACAGGTTATGGCTTTTCCAGGTTTTACTGTGCTTATATATGCATGTATATATGTATAATAATAATTATTATTAGATTTTTTATTAATTTGCTTAACTTTTTCTATATAGAACAAAGTGCTAGGGGCACTTCTCACTTTGCCTCCTGCCACGGATAAGGCTTAGTTGATGACAGTGTAGGATTGCTTTGAGATTTTCTGATTGAAATGCCTTAGGATTGCCCAGATTTTTCATTACCTAGTAATTTTGCCGTGACATGTTTCCCTTCAGCAGATGATGAATGAGCCGCTTTTATTACCATCTTGCCTGGCAGCAAAACTATTTCCCCTTTGGACGTACTGATCCTCGTCATTTAAATGACCTTGGAAGATGCAACAAATAATCCTTTTTTTGATGTTCAGCCTCAGAACATAGCTATAGCTAGAAATAGGGACAAGTCCCTCTACTATCTTTAGTTACCTGGTGTTCAGACAGGAGGGCAATTTGTTTAAATTGGAATCAACGTCAGGTCTAAAAGGAAAAACTCCAGGTAGGGAAGCCAAGCGATCTAAGTAAAAATGAAACACTTTTGTTTGTATAAGTATGTATGCACTTCTGTATTTATAAAGGGATACTGATTAACCTGTAGCCTTATTTTGGTCATCTCTTCCCTGTTCCAGTCCTGAAATCAAGGTGATAACAACTCTAAAATTTAGAACGTGTCTTAAAATTGCTGGTTTTCTTCTAATTATATTTTTTCTTTCTTAGTGGTCTTGTAACTGAAGCATCTTATGATTCATGGAATTGTAGTCAATGAAATATAGAAACATTGCTCTTGTTTTTTTAAACCAATAGTTCTTGTGCTCTTGCTTTGTGCTAGAATAGAACTTAGTCTTGGTGAACCAAAGCTGATTAAGACATAGTCCCTGAAGTTGCTTACAGTTCTAGTGGGAGATACATTTGGATAAACAGACGTCATCGCAGTATGAGAAGGCTTATGGGTTAACATAAGGAGCCCTGGTGGCGCAATGGTTAAGCACTCAGCTGCTAACTGAAAGGTTGGTGGTTTGAACCCACCCATTGAACTGCTTCCATAAAAATTACAGCCAAGGAAACTCTGTAGGGCAGTTCTGCTCTGTCACATTGGGTTGCTATGAGCTGAAAGCTCCATTCAACGGCACCTAACAACAGCAGTGGGTTAACACTGAATGCAGTGGGAGAACCTAGAAGGGGCTCCCAGCTCAGCTCTGGGAAGACAGTGTGGGCTGGAATAGATGAGAAAAAGGTTTTCTATCTTATTCTCCAGTAACTGCACATCAGACCCAACAATGCACACTTCTTAGGTGAATGGTGCTGTTTTGCACCTCTTCCTCCCCTTCCGCTCTACATGGAAATAGAAATTTGTTGCGGAGCGTGGACCCAGAGAAAGGTGAGCTACTTTTATAGCATCACTGAACTATGGTAATTAAATAATAATTTCTACTTATTGAGCACTATTAATATACTGGAGTCCCTGGGTGGTGCAAATATTAACGTGATCAGCTGCTAAACAAAAGGTTGGAAGTTGGAGTCCACCCACAGGCCCCTCCAGAGAAAGGCCTGGGATCTACTTCTGAAAAATCAGCCACCGAAAACTGTATGGAACACAGTTCTACTTTAATATACATGGAATCCCCCTGAGTCGGAATCCACTCAATAGCAACTGGTTTTTTATTAATATGCTAGGCACGGTGCTAAGTGCTTTTCCTGGGTTAACTCCTTTAATCCATCTAATCCTTTTACAACACTGTTGTTGTTGGTTGCTGTGAAGTCCATTCTGACTCATGGTAACTCCATGTGTGCAGAGTAGAACTGCTCCATAGGGTTTTCAAGGCTGTGACCTTTCTGAAGCAGATCACCAGGCCTGTCTTCTGAGGTGCCTCCTGGTGAGTTTGAACCTCCACCTTTCAGCTAGTAGTCCAGTGCTTAACTGTTTATGCCACCCAGTGACTACTTTACAACCTTCAACCCGTTGCTGTCGAGTTGATTCTGACTCATAGTGACCCTACAGAACAGAGTAAAAGTGCCCCATAGCATTTCCAAGGAGTGATTGGTGGATTCAGACTGCCCACCTTTTGGTTAGCAGTGCCACAAGGGCTCCTCTACACGTTAGTCGGCCCAGATCACTCCTCTGCTCAAAACCCTCTGATGGCCCCCCACTTCCTTCAGAGCAAAAGCCAAGTCCTTACAGGGGCCCGCAGGTGCTATTCAAAGGATCCCCCATTACCTTTTATGAACACACCTCCTACTGTTCTTACTGAAGGGGAAACTAGGACTCAATGAGGCTAAGTATCTGACTGACCCATTTCTACTCTAAGGACAACACTTCCATTGGATTGGGAAGCTCAAGCCAACTGGTCAAACATTACTTCCTTGGACAGTGCAGAACTCATGCTACATGTGATGAAAGAGCTGTAATTTTGCTCTCCTTATCTAGGCTGTATGCCCATCTCTCCACCTTTTGCAGCAGTCTTTGTTAAGACCTGGGATAGTTCAATTAACCGAGTTTCAGCCCTCTTGGTTAGAATCAGAATTCAGTCATGCTCTCCTGAAGCTATATCCAGGTGTATTAACTGGATTTTGGTGTTCTGGAGATTCCTGGGTTACTTATTAATAGAACAGCTCTTGGGAGTGTTCACCTCTACAGGCAACTGATCTATGCAATATAGTAATTTTTATTTTCAATGTCTTGACGTTGTCTTCAGTACCATCAGGTACTGATCAGGAACCGATGGTACTGAAGGAAGAAGTCCAAGCTGCACTGAAGGCATTCACAATAAACAGGCTCCAGGAATTGATGTAATATCAATTGAGATGTTTCAACAAATGAATGCAGCGCTGGAAGTGCTCACTCGTCTATGCGAAAAAATTTGAAAGACAGCCACCTGGCCACCTGACTGGAAGGAATCCATATTTATGCCCATTCCCAAGAAAGATGATCCAACTGAAAGTGGAAATTATTGAACAATATCGTTAGTATCACACATAAGTAAAATTTTGCTAAAGGTCATTCAAAAGTGGCTGCAGCAGTATATGGACAGGAAACTGCCAGAAATTCAGGCCAGATTCAGAAGAGGACACGGAACCAGGGGTATCATTGTTGATGTCAGATAGATTCTGGCTGAAAGCAGAGAATACCAGAAAGATGTTTATCTGTGTTTTATTGACTATGCAAAGGCATTCGACTGTGTGGATCATAACAAATTATGGATGATATTATGAAGAATGGGAATCCCAGGACACTTAATTGTGCTCATGAGGAAACTGTACATAGATCAAGAGGCAGTCCTTTGAACAGAACAAGGAGATACTATTGGTTTAAAGTCAGGAAAGGTGTGCACCAGGGTTGTATCCTTTCACCATACCTATTCAATCTGTATGCTGAGCAAATAATCCAAGAAGCTGGACTGTATGAAGAAGAATGGGGCATCAGGATTGGAGGAAGGCTCATTAACAACCTGCGTTATGCAGATGACACAACCTTGCTTGCTGAAAGTGAAGAGGACTTGAAGCACTTACTAATGATGATCAAAGACCACAGCCTTCAGTATGGATTACACCTCAACATAAAGAAAACAAAAATCCTCACAACTGGACCAATGAGCAACATCAGGATAAATGGAGAAAAAAATGAAGTTGTCAAGGATTTCATTTTACTTGGATCCACAATCAACAGCCACGGAAGAAACAGTCAAGAAATCAAAAGATGCATTGCGTTGGGCAAATCTGCTGCAAAAGACCTCTTTAAAGTGTTGAAAAGCAAAGATGTCACCTTGGGGACCAAGGTGTGCCTGATCCAAGCCATAGTATTTTCAACTGCATGCATGCAAAATTTGGACAATGAATAAGGAAGATCAAGGAAGAATTGACACCTTTGAATTGTGGTGTTCGCAAAGAATATTGAATATACCATGGACTGCCAAAAGAACAAACAAATCTGTCTTGGAAGAAGTACAACTGGAATGCTCCTTGGAAACAAGGATGGTGAGACTACGTCTCACATACTTTGAACATGTTATCAGGAGAGATAAGTCCCTGGAAAAGGACATCATGCTTGGTAAAGTAGACGGCCAGCGAAAACAAGGAAGACCCTCAACAACATGGATTGACACAGTGGCTGCAACAACGGGCTCAAGCATAACAATGATTGTGAGGATGGCGCAGGACTGGGCACTGTTTTGTTCTGTCGTACATAGGGTCTCTATGAGTGGGAACCAACTTGACGGCACCTAACAACAAAAACGTTGTCTTAAAGCCAAGCCTTGAGAGTACCATCTGTAAATGGTGGTTTCAATTTGTTTGGCAAATTGATCCATTTTCCTTCTTCCCACCCTAATTCTGCATCCCCCTTATTTAATGGCATTCCTGGGAAGAACTCTGCTGGGCTACATTCCTCTTTTCCGGTAACACCAGTTTTTCTGTATTTCTTTAGAATGAAATCTTTCCTTCCTTTTCCTATGGAACCGAATAGAAGAAAACAGAATTCTAGACTATCCATAAAAGCAAATACCCTGTGATGAAGCTCTGTGCTAACAGATGACTTGATGTACATTTTAAAATAGGAAGCAGGTTACAGATCCATGCAATCAAATGTTAGTTTTCTAGTTCCTTTTTTATGCTCCTGAACATGTCCCTCCCACCCCAAACAAGGAGGATATTTGAATGAGCTGCTGGACTCCTGTCCCATTCCATTTAAGCCCTGATGATTTCTGATGCTAGGTTTCTACTTTCAAAAGACATTAAACATAGCGGTGCGATAGTGCGTAATATACCCAGTAAACTCAGACGCAGGAATTTTCCAATCCAGATATTCAGTTGCATCCCAACAGGAAAAGAGAGGGACAGTTTCTTAGCTTCCATTCGAATGAGATATAATGAATAGCCCTTGCAAAACCCCCAAACTTACATTGTACACTTTTGGCTATAAAAGACTGCAGGAAGTTGCAAAAATGCAAAATTTTCAGGCAATTTAGAGCTGGGAGGCATATATACACCAAACTAGGAAGTAAAAGATGAGTGTATAATTTCTTCAAAGTATAAGGCATCATTTTCAAGTGAAGTTATCACTGCATTGACAATTCAGATAAGAGCGATAATTATTTTCTGAACAGGTATTGATAGGGGAGAGAGACGTACAAAAGAAGTCAGCCCATTTTTGCACAGCACCTATTTCCAGCTCATTGGAGTGATTCTAGCAATCTGCCTGTGACCCAGTTGTCCCTTTGCCCTCATTTTAGCAGATGGTGACTAAAACGGCAAGCTTTACTTTGTTCAGAGCCGATGACCTAGAGTGTTTATTTAAACGAGGAGCCCCCAAGGAGATTCCATTTCACTGACAAGGTCCATCTTCCTTCAAGTATTCCCCGAGCCTGTATAGTTGGCATTTCCATCCTCTTGATTATGTAATATGCAGTTGTACTTCAGTTAAAAAAAAAAAAAAAAATCCACTACTCCACTTGCTGAGTATGCTGGAAACTTTAAAATTCCTCCTGCCCCAGGAACCACGAGGGCTAGTTGAATGAATGTGCTATATCGATCATAGGAAATTAGAGATTTTTTTCCATCCAAGGACATGAGCTAACCTGATCTGAACTGCCTTTCATTTTCCATTCACTGTTCCTCCTTTCCAAAGAAAATAGAGCCCATCAAGTTAACACTTTTTCCAATACGAGGTTGACACACTTGGTTTTGTCCAGGGAGGCAAGAGGTTGGAAATTTGAGGCAATTAGAGGGAGAGCCTCTACAAAGGGCCTAGAACTGCTATGGGAGGTGATTATGGCTTTGTTCTGTGAAGCTGGTCTATGGGTAGCACACATTTAGTTAAATGAAAAATGTCCTCTCACTGGAGAAACCCCCAGAGTAAGGCCCCTGGATACCTTTTAGCTCAGTACTGAAGTCACTCCTGAGGTTCATCATTCAGCCAAATATTAGACAGGGCCATGAAACAAAACAAGACTAAAGGGGCACACCAGCCCATGGGCAAGGACTAGAAGGCAAAATGGGACAGAGAAGCTGGTAATAGGGAACCCAAGGTCGAGAAGGGAGAGTGTTGATGTGTCATGGGGTTGTTAACCAATGTCATAAAACAATGTGTGTGCTAACTATTTAATGAGAAGCCAGTTTGTTCTGTAAATCTTCATTTAAAGTACAATAAAAAAAAAAGGAAGAAAAATGTTCTCTCAGGCAACGGTTAGTACCTAAATACATAGGCATGATTTGGTTGTCCACAGAAAAAGAGAAATTTCCCCTCAAATGAGCCACCTACATGGGGAGAGTTTGGCTCTGTAATTTAAAACATCAAATCTCAATAAAAAAAGGGTTAGAGCCCTGCTGGCCCTGTGCTTAAGAGCTATGGTGCTAACCAAAAATCTGCAGTTCGAATCCAGCAGCTGCTCCTTGGAAACCCTATGGGGCAGTTCTAACCTGTCCTATAGGGTCGCTATGAGTCGGAGTCAACTCGACAGCAATGGGTTTGTTTTTTAAGATGTGTCTGAGACTCCCTGGGTGATACAAATGGTTAACACACTCAGCTGCTAACCAAAAGGTTGGAGGTTCAGGTCCATCTAGCAGTACCTTGGAAAAAAGGCCTGGCAATCTACCTCCAAAAAATCAGCCTTTGAAAACTATGGAGCAGTTCTATTCTGACACACATGGGGTCGCCATGAGATGGACTCGATTTGATGGCAATCGGTGATGGTGATGATGTGTCTCATGAAATTTATTATTAATGTACTGTAACTTGCAAGTAATAAACTGACTTAAAAGTTTTTATTTTTCATGTAAAGAATGCATAATCTTTACAAAAGTCAAATATTATAGATGTATACTTGTAGTTAGAATTAATTCAGAGTTATCCCTTTTATGAAATCACTCTCACTGATCTGCTTTCTGGTATACTAACTCGAGTAGGGCAAGAAAGGTTGGTGTTAGAGCTGGGGGGTTGCTGGCTACCAGTAGTTGCTTGCTATGCTTCTGATTGTGAATAGTGGGCACATGAAAACCGTATATAGAGACCTAATAAAGAATGAGATTCTGGCCAAGGAAGTTCTTGAATAACAGCATCATTGCATATAACTTTAACCCAGTAATAATTCCTTTTATCTGGGAAATGTTTTTCTTTTGGACTGAGTTGGGAGCTTCCATAGAGACACATATGAAGCAGTGATGGAGGAAGGAGGCGAGATGGAGAGACCTGAGTATTCGGTGAGATGACAGATCTCACAGGCTGCTCTCATTCCCAGGCCTTTTGTAAGGCTATCAGAGACCTGTCTGCAGGAACAGTAGTTCTTCTGACTGAACTTCTGCCAGAACTCATCTGACCTCAGTCTCTGTAGGGAGAAGTAGTTTGGTATAGTGTTGTTCCAAAATAACTTATTTTGACCATTCAGAAACTTCCAGTACACATTGGTAGCCTCCCACAATTAGAGACAGGGAATAGGGCTATATGTCTTCCTACCCACAACTTGCTACCTGGTGATATGTTGCAATAAAGGGAAGTCTCATATGAATTCTGCATTTGTTGGCAAGCTGACACAAACAGGGTCATATCCGCTGATACTGTAAGCTGGATGAAGTCTCCAGCCTCTGTCCTTTTAAATAGCAGCACCTTGAGTAAATATGATACTATGTAAAAATGCGACAATATTCTAATGGAAAAAACCAGCAAGCCTTCTAGCCAAATGAGGCAAAAGAACCCTCTGTTAAATTGGAATCAAGGACCAAATGGAGTTCTAGATCCAAAATGTTACTGTAAAGGAGTTAGACTTCTGAGCTTGTTGTTACTTTCTTATAATTCATTTTGCAAAGGCAGAGATGCAGCTCAGTCATATACCTTGAATATCACTGATTTTACAAATGAGAAGTAAATTCCCAAATCCCTTATGCTAGTTAATGAACCCTTTGGTTCAGATTTAGCTAGCCTTATTTGAAGCACTTGTTGAAACCACCTCTGAGGTCGTTGCTGTTGTTAGCTACCGTCAAGTTGGCCCCAACTCGTGGAGACCCCATGCGCAACGGGATCGGATCATTGTGATCCACAGGGTCTTCACTGGCAGATTTTCAGAAGTAGATCACCAAGCCTTTCTTCCTAGTCCGCCTTAATCTGGAAGCTTTGCTGAAAACGGTTCAGCATCATAGCAACATGCAAACTTCCGTTGACAGATGGGTGGTGGCTGTGCTTGAGGTGCATTAGCCAGGGATCAAACCCGTATCTCCAGCATGAAAGGTGCGAATTTTACCTCTGAACCACCGCTGCCCCACACCCTCCTCTGAGATTAAGGTCTTCAAATATAGCCCCCTCTGAATGTACTAAAGAAGAAACCCAAGGAAGAACATTCACAGATTGGGCCTTTGGACGTTGTTGTGTGAGGATTGTATGCTTGAAGTCGTTGTAGCCATCTGAGAGCATCAGAGGGTAAGCTTGTAAGCAGAAGAGGACAATCTAGAGATGGCCAAGCAGAACCTGGGCAAGAAGGACCCGGGTTCTTGAGGGTGGCGGGGAGCTACCTCAGTGCTAACTCAAAAAACACCCAACCTTAATATATATATACTCATGGTTTTTACACCAAAGTATTTCAAAATAACTACAAACTCTTTACCAGGTGTGATCTAGACCCAACTATCCCTTGGAAATCTCCAGGTGGTCTCATAGCCATCTCAAAACTCAGCATGTTCAAAACTGAACTATTGTTCTCCCTAAACATCCTCCTTGTATCAGTTAGGATGCTTTTAGTGTAGTGGCAAGAAACAAAAAACATTATTCAAACTTAAAAAAATATGGAAATTTATTATCTCACTTTAAAATAGGGTGGCATTAGGGTGCATGGATTCAGCAGTTCAACGAGGCCATCAAGCACCTAGGTTCTTTCTGTCTCTCTGCTTTGCCATCCACAACCCTGGTTTCATCCTATGAGTTAGGCCCCTTGGGGTTGTAAGATGGCTGCTGATGGCAGTCGGGCTAGTTCTTCCTTCCTTCCTGCCTCCCACCCCTACCTCTCTGACCCCTGCTCCACACATGCTCTGGGCAATTTCTGTTCATCCTTCAAGACAGCTGTTCCTCTGTCCACTTCTTTGTGAACCTTTTCCTGACACCATCCCCAACTCACAGTTTAAGTCTGGTGCCATCTCCTGGGCTCCCCTGACACTTGTTGTTTTTCAGTTAAAGCACTTTGTAAGCTGTAGCATATTTGGTTGTGGGTGTGACTTTCCTATTAGACTGTGAGGTACTTGAGGGCAGGGCTATATATTTTTTCTTTTTTATCTTTTATGATTAGCATCTAGAACAATGCCTAGCATATAAAACAAAATAACAACAAAAAAAACCCCGTTGCGATCAAGTCGATTCCGACTCATAGCGACCCTATAGGACAGAGTAAAACTGCCTCATAGAGTTTCCAAGGAACACCCGGTGGATTTGAACTGCCGACCTTTTGGTTAGCAGCCATAGCACTTAACCACTATGCAACCAGTTTTCCATATACCAAAAAACCAAAGCAAACTCAGTGCCATCGAGTCGATTCCGACTCATAGCGACCCTATAGGACAGAGTAGAACTGCCCCACTGAGTTTCTGAGGAGTGCCGGGCGGATTCGAACTGCCGACTCTTTGGTTAGCAGCCTTAGCACTTAACCACTATGCTACCAGGGTTTCCAATATAAATAGCTGCCGAAGAGTTGACACTGACTCATGGTGACCTTAACAAGACATTGCCTGGTCCTGCGTCATCCTCATGGTCCCTGGCATGTTCGAGCCCATCATTGCAGCTGTTGTGCCAATTCATCTCACCGAGGGTCTCCCTCACCGTCGTTGGCCCTCTGCTACACCAAACAAGTTGTCCTCCTCTAGCAATTGATCCCTTCTGATGATGCGTGCAAAGCAAGTGATTTGGACATTGTTCTGCTGTGATCCGTTGGGCTTTCATTGACTAATTTTTAGAAGTGGATCGCCAGGCCTTTCTTCCTAGTCTGTCTTAGTCTAGAAGTTCCACTGAAACCTGTCCATCATGGGTGACCCTGCTGGTGTTTGAAATATCTGTGACAGACTCCAGCATCACAGCAACATGCAAGCCACCATGGTACCACACTGACAGATGAGTGGTGGGCCTGGCACACAGAAGACACTTATTAAGTGCTTATCAAATAAAGAATGAACCAATAGAATCAAAATGAGGGGAGAGGTTTACAGTATGGAGCCCTCATATATTTTTATGATTTCATCTTTTTTTAGCATTGCCAATATCTTTGTGATCCATTTATTGTTCTAGAAATTGATGGAAGTAATTTAAACTCATACCAGGGGAAGGGTGGGGGAATGGCACAAGATATTTTTTTTCACTTGAAGAATGAATTGTTTATTACTCAGATTTGAGACAAAAGACCCAGAAAATTTCATTTTGAAGTGAACTCAGCCAGAGGAAGCGGTTTCCTTTCAACTGTCCTTTTAGCCTGTTTCCTTGATCCTTCAGTGAATTTCCTGCAAGGCAAGGAACAAACCTCTCTATGCTTCAATTTCCCTATCTGAAAAATGAAGATAATGATAGTTTTTATGATTCTAGTACCGTATTGGAAAAAATGACTATTACAGAACTTTAAGCATTGTGAGAGGAAATATAGAATATTAATAACGCAAATTACGATACAATTAAAGCAGCAGAAGAAAACAAAGGAACTCATTTACCTCATTACTCTCTGTGACTTTAATAGCCTATGGAAAATTGTGTATAGATGATATTGTTCACGTTAATTGATAAGACACAGAGCTGTTTTAAAGACATTGCCAAAAATAATCTTGTTTTTTTCCCAAAATTCTGGCTTCATAACTCTTTTGGTGAAAAGTTTTTCTGCTGATTTGCCCAAAATTCAATACCTGAATGATGTTTTTAATTAGTCTAAGTATGAAGCATATGGTTTTGCATTTAATGGGTTACTTTCTAAATTTGAGAGACAAGTCAAAGATTTATATACATATAAAACTGTTAAGCTAGAGGCCTTTAATGAGAAAAAAAAGTAATTTGATTTAATGAAGCTTAAGCCTAAGAGATGAACAAATAATTTCAAATGAAATATTTAGTGGGTTATTTCTTTTGTGCTTTCAGTAATTAGTGTGAGATCTAACTGTGAAGCTTTCAAGTCTTCATTCATTCCTTAGCTCGACAGACTTCAGTAGGGGCCTTTTAGGTGCTGTGTTATGTGCTGGGGAGATTGAGAAGAACAAAGGGCTGGTTTTGCCTTTGAGTTGCTTGCCTTTAGGACAGGAGGCAGGCAATAAACAGCTGCAATAAAAAATATGAAGTGATAAATGCTAAAGTGGTATTTAATATTTATCTCATTTCTATAGCTTATTGTTGAAAGTACTTACACAATTATACCCCATTTTTTATTCTTTCCAACCCAGTGAAGTTTCCATAAAACTTAATTTGATCATGTATCAGCTTCTTATGATTACAGTCTCACAATCTCAAATTTTCCCTGTTTTTTCTCATACCGCCCCCCATCATGACATCCCTTATTGTGTTTATCTCCTTTTCTCCTGTCTCACATTTATGCTTCAATTTTCTGCGGTCCCAGAGATTCTGTCTCCAAGGTCATTCATTCTTTCATTCATTCATCTTTCAATTGTTGCTGCTGAGACTATGCCAACTCTGGAAAAAACCAAAATGAATAAGGCTTATTTTCTTCCCTTAAGGAGCTGACAGTCTGGTCGACAGTGACAGAAATATCCCCGAGAGCAGGGATGCTGGGATAGAAGTATGGTGACTTACGAGGTAGGCAGTGAGTAGACACTAAGCAAGAGCTGGTCTCAAAGCTGTGAAGATGCTCACCAGGTGGGCAAGGCAGAGAAGGGCATTCTTGGCAGCAAGTGACAAAGAACCAGAAACCAAACCAGCTGCTGTTGAGTCAATTCTGACTTCTGGCAATCCCATGTGTGCAGAGTAGGGTTTTCAAGGCTGTGATCTTTGGGAGCAGATCGCCTGGCTTTTCTCCAAGGTGCCTCTGGGTGGATTCAAACTGCTCATCTTTCAGCTAGTAGTCGAGTGCTTAACTGATTGAGCCATTCAGGGTCTCCTAGTGACTGAGAAGCTGACTCCAGCTGGTTTGAACAGGAAGGGCATTTAAAAAAAAAAAAAAACCTCAGGTAACTGGAAATCCAGTGGTCTGGTGCCTTCTGAGTTGCTGCAAGAAACAAGTGGACAGACAATGAAAAGACATTGTGCTTGCCAGCTCTCAGGCTGACCGTCATCACTGTTATATGCTCATCTAGCCTCCAGAGCATATTAATCTATCTCAAAGTAGGTGAATAGATTTTTCTTTTTTTCAAAAGAAAATTTTGTTAGGAAGTTAAGAAGTGCCTAATGGACCGCAACTACACAGCCTCCACCAGACTGAGTCCAGCACAAGAAGATGGTGCCCAGCTATCTCCACCGACTGCTCTGACAGGGACCACAATAGACGGTCCCGGACAGAGCTGGAGAAAAATGTAGAACAAAATTCTAACTCACACAAAAAGGCCAGACTTACTGACCTGACAGAGACTGGAGAAACCCCAAGAGTATGGGGCCTCCAGACACCCTTTTCACTCAGTACTGAAGTCACTCCTGAGGTTCTCCCTTTAGCCAAAGATTAGACAGGCCCATAAAAAAAAAAAAAAAAACAAGACTGAATGTGCACACCAGCCCAAGGGCAAGGATGAGAAGGCAGGAGGGGACAGGAAAGCTGGTAAGGGGGAACCCAGGTCGAGAAGGGGAAGAGTGTTGACATATTGTGGGGTTGGCAATCAATGTCACAAAACAATATGTGTATTCATTATTTAATGAGAAACTAATTTGCTCTGTGAAACTTCATCTAAAGTACAATTAAAAAAAAGTTAAGGAATGAAACAAATGCAGAGAGTGTTGCAATAAAAGTCTTAGAGAACATAGTTTTTTGTTTTTGTGATTTTTTTTTTAAATACATTGTTGGTTCTGTTTTTCTTTCACTTGGTCTCAGAATACATGTCAGCCTCAGCAACCTAGCCCAGACTTTTAACTTCAGAGAAGGGTTTTGCATTTCTGGGTTCTCCAGGGACCAGTCTACCAGCATCTCCTCCAGATGGGGGCACAGACTGGGCGCATGGGGGGCCAGACTCCACTGCACTTCACCCTTAGCCCCTGCAATCAGCCTCAGGCTCTCTCTGCTCTCTGGTGCTCTGAATGAAGGAGGCCCTTTCCTAGCTGACCTTCAGGATTATTCTCCTAGGCTTTGAGGCATCAGCATGAAAATGTCTCCTAAGTGACTCCCAGGCTCCAGACACATGTTCTTGTCCCTGACTAGCTTTAAAATCCATGTTTGCTTGAAGTAGTCACTAGCCAGTGGTTATGGCCAGTTCTTCACTGCAGAAAGTTTCTGTACCTCTCATGCTTTGTCTCTATTTGATCTTGATGGTGGCACCATCTTTCCTGCTTGTCCCTCTGTAGTTCCTGCCAGAAGCCAAGGAGTTCCTGGGTGGTACAAATGGTTAACGTCCTTGGCTGCTAACTGAATGGTTGGAGGTTTGAGTCCACTCAAGGGTGCTTCATAAGAAAGGGCTGGCATTCTACTTCAGAAAAATCAGTCATTGAAAACCTAAGGAACACAGTTTTACTCTGACACAAATGGGGTCGCCATGAATCAGAGCTGACTCCACGGCAACTGATTTTTCAAAGGCCAAAGGCAGACCCCTCTCCGTTCCTCTCAAAGGCTCCCTATCTAGTGACTCACTAGGTTGTTTATTTCCTCCCAAGGAAGCTTCCCACTCTTGGTTCATGGGCAGGGGACACATGATTGACAAGTCCCAAGCCAAGGCTGGCCAGCTCTCCCTTGCATAGCATCAGAACTGTCACCACTTGCAAACCATCTGCTCTCCGATGAGTGATCTATTAGAAATTAACTGGAAAGTTTCACAGTAAACAGAATTGCTTTCCATGGACAGCACCAACACCAGACATAATCCCCATCCATTCATTCATTTGTCCAACCAATATTTACTGAGAACTTACAGCGTGAGCAGGCACTGTTCGAGAAACTGGATAGCTATCCGGTCATGAAGAAAACAGCCCTCATGGAGCTTCCAGTCTACTGAGAGAGGCAGACAGGAAGCAGAATGAATGAGTAAATGATATACTACATTTGATAGCAATAACCTGCAGATGAAAAAAAAGTTGTAGAAAAAAGGATGTAAGATGCTGTATCTAAGAGTAGATGTGGAAAACAAACTTTGATGGTTACCAGGGAGGGGAGAGGTAGGGGTGGAAAAAACACTAAATAGACAGTAGATAAATGGTAACTTTGGTGAAAGGTAAGACAGGACACAATACTGGGGAAGCCAGCTCAACTTGTACAAGGCAAGGTCACGGAAGCTCCATAGACACATCCAAGCTCCCTGAGGGATGGAATTGCTGGTCCAAGGGCTGTGGGGACCATGGTCTTGGAGAACATCTAGCTCAATTGCCATAACATAGTTTATTAAAAAAAAAAAAAAAAACTTCTACATTCTACTTTGGTGAGTAGCGTTTGGGGCCTTAAAAGCCTGTGAGTGGCCATCTATGATACTCCACTGGTCTCACCTCATCAGGAACAAGGGAGAAGGAAGAAAACTGAAGACACAAGGGAAAGATCAGTCTACAGGACTAATGGATTACAAGTACCACAGCCTCCACCAGACTGAGTCTAGTACAACTAGATGGTGCCCAGCTACCACCACCAACTGCTCTGAAAGGGATCACAATAGAAGGTCCTGGACAGAGCTGGAGAAAAATGTAAAATAAATTTCTAACTCACAAAAAAAGACCAGACTTACTGGCCTGACAGACTAGAGAAACCCCAAGAGTATGGCCCCCAGTCACCCTTTTAGCTCAGTATTGAAGTCACTCCTGAAGTTCACCTTTCAGCCAAAGATTAGACAGGTGCATAAAACAAAATGAGACTAAAGGGGCACAGCAGCCCAGGGACAAGGACTAGAAGGCAAGAGGAGACAGGAAAGCCGGTTATACGGAACCCAAGGTCAAGAAGAGGAGAGTGTTGACATGTCTTGGGATTGGTAACCAATGTCACAAAACATTGTACTAATTGTTTAGTGAGAAGCTAGTTAGTTCTGTAAACCTTCATCTAAACTACAGTTAAAAAAAAAAGTAGGTGTGGAAGTTTTTAGAGAGGGTGAGCAGAGAAGATCTCTCTTTTATTTTGAGTTGAAGCCTGTTTTATGATCGTTGCTCTTCTTGCTGATGTTCTTGGCTGACTGGTGAATAGTCTTTATTCTCTGTCCTAGTTGTTCATAATTCTGTCTACATCCAGAATCACTTGGAGAGTTTTGAAAAGATGACTAATATCTGGGCCCCACTCCTAGAGATTTGTATCTAATTGATGAGAGGTGGAGCTATTGCATCGATATTTTTAAAAATCTCCCCCAGCAATTCTAATGGGAAATCAGGGCTGAGAACCACCGCTCTAGCTCATAAGGTTAGTCTGTAAAAACTGGATGGCAGTGTTTCTATGAAATCACTAATGAAGAATCCTAATCAACACCAGGCAGCATCTTCCTTATTTTTCTTTTATCCTTAAAATTTTCTAAAATCCTTAAGGAAAAAAAAAATCTCATTATCAGGTGTGAAGGATTTCTGGTCAGTCCTCTGTAAAGTAAATTGTAGAGCAAGGTAAGAAGGGAAAGGGAAGCTTCTATGATGCGCTAAGTGTTTTAAAATTACTCTTTCACACTCAGGAAGTTACGCCTTGTCAAATCCCTTTTGAAATTTAAAACAAAAAAATTTTTTTCTTCAGGACTTTATGCAAGCTTGTTTTTTCCTCCTTCCCTGCAAACAGATTCAGTGGCATCCTTCCAAATGTTAGGCTGAAAAGCACAATTATATACATGGCAACTAACTGGAAGTCTTTCATAACTCACCTTCAAGTTCCATGACTTGGGTTTCCATTAAAGAAGGACCTAGATGGTTCTGTGAAGAGAATAAGGGGGAGAATGGCAAGAGGGCTTCATCCTTCCTTCTGTGGAAATAGTTTCAACCAAATTATTTCTACTAGAAATCTTTTGTTTTACCTTTCCCATGGAAGTTATCAGGAGAAGATTACCTCCTTTAAGAAATCCTGAATGGCAACAACTTTTCTTTGGTTGCTGGAGATTTCTTGCCTGCAGTCTTCACTACATGACATTGTAGTTTTGAGATCTAACTCACACATCATCAGATCCCTGCAGAAGTCCGCACCTGGTACCAGTTGCTGTTGGATAGACTCTGACTCATGGAAATTCCATGTGTGTCGGAGTAAAACTGTGCTCCACAGAGTTTTCAGTGGCTGAATTTTTGGAAGTCGATCTCCAGGCCCTTCTTCTGAGGTGCCTCTGAGTGGACTTGAACATCCAACTGTGTGCTTATCAGTTGAGCACTTTAACTATTTGTACCACCCAGGATTCCTACAAAAGTCACTAAACCAAAACCAAACCCATTGCAGTGGAGTCGATTCAGATTCGTAGCTACTCTGTATAACAGAGTAGAACTGCCCCAGTAGGGTTGCCAAGGCCGTTACCTTCATGGAAGCAGACTGCCACATCTTCTCCCATGGAACAGCTAGTGAATTCGAACTGTGGACCTTTTGGTTAGCAGCCAAGCACTTTAACCACTGTGCCACTAACAGAAGTCATTAGTCAGTGGTTTTTTACATCCCATAGATTTTCCTCTCAATCTCTAGACCTTCATGAGGGAAATTTTGGGTTTGCCCTATCTGGGCCAATTACCCAATAATTTGATTAAGAGAAAAGAATGCTGAATTTTGGAGTCAGAAGACCTGAGCTCTAGTCTCAATTCTCCCACCGACTTGCTAGTTGTAACTTGAACCCACCTCTTAAACTTTTGGAGCCTGATTTCACTAACCTGAAAATCTGGGAATGGGTACTAGAAGTCTCTGGAGGCAGAGATACCCTTCTGGCTCAAAAATTCTCAGCCTTCAAGATAATTCAGTGTCCTGAATGCTTGCCTGTCTCCCTCTGCCTGTCTTAAAAATACTCATGCCCTGTGGTTATGGATTTTGTGCTAGTTACCAAGAGGGAATTTCTTTGAGTGAAAAGGTGTTCTCTGGAGAAGAGTGGATGAAAAAGTAATTGATGGACTGATTCCTGGAAAAAGCAGTTATAACGGAATTGATGGGTTTAAATTGAGAGTGATCTGTAGCATTGTGGCTATAGCGCCTTTGCCTAGGGGATCTCTGAATTACTTTGGGTTCTATTGCTACTAGCTTTATTCCCCTGGACCCAACCCAGGCCTCACCTAGTGTGACTGTTCTTGCTCAAAATAGATTTCTTTAGAACCACTGGATCATTTTGGCCTGAATTTAGATTACGTTGGTGTTAAATACACTTTAGAACTACCAAGCCACAAAACCTATATATTTTCTGACTTGGTTCAGATGATTGGTTTCCAAGTTTCTATTCCTCTAAAAAATGCTTTTGCCTGGCAGTGAAAATGTTGGCAGATAAGTTAAACTGTCTCCAAGACATCTCTCAACTCATGGCCTGGCCCTGGAAAGCTGAGGTGACCTCAGCCCTGTTTACTCAATGTGAAGCCATTAACTAATATGTTCTTGTCAAGCAGACTAGCAAATCGAAGACAGCCAGACACAGGGTTCTAAGAACAGAAAGGTTTAGTCACAGTTTGCAAACTGGGAGGCAGGCAGAGTCTGGTGACCTAATGCTGCCAGCTCCCTGAACCAGGGCAGATTTGCTCCTTCTATAGGGAGTGACATACCTATGCATGAACAGTGAAGGGAGGATCTTCAGTCTTGTGATGTGTGGGCAGTCTAGATGATTTTAGTGAATGGGTTTTTGTGCACGGCTCTAAAAATACCACACACAGCCCTAAAAAAATGGCGACAGCTAGCTACTGCCACCCCAGAGAGGTCATATAGCGGGTAGATTCAGAGTCAATGCACCTGTACCTCAGCCTCTTGCCAGGAGAGGAGAAGAAATCGGGGGATTTGACCAATCATGGTGAAGCACTGTAAAAGTTGTAACAAAAATGTACCAAGAATAGAATTTTCTGAAAAACAACTTTTATTGGGTGGTTAATAACCTTTAATAACACTTTCATGACTACCTACTTCAAATGCATCCTCTAGTTGGGAATCAAACGCAAGCTTTGATATTAATAAGCTTTTTCCCCCATTTCCCCAAGTCTGTATTTCATCTTTTACCCAATAATTTTAAAAGGAAAGAAGTTTATGGATTTTCAGTGTATAACGGATTGCTGTAAGAAAAATAAAACTATCCATATGGGTTACAGGCACATAATATTCACACTGTATCTGGTAAGTTTCATCTGAACCTTAGTGGTAGACACCTTCATTCAGACAATTCAGGAAAGTACATCTTCTGTTACTGGGCCCTGGCTTGCAGCAGTAGCTCGAGGATAGCCCGAAGACCAGCCCTTTCCATATCGCCTCTGCTTTTCGGTGAGGTTATTATAGTTGTTATGAGGTGCTGTTGAGTTGATTTCGACTCAGTGACCTCATGGGACAGAGTAGAGCTGCCCCATAGGGATTTCTTGACTGTAATCTTTAGGGAAGCAGATCACCAGGTCTTTCTCCCGTGAGTTGCTGGATGGGTTCAAACAGCCAGTCTTTTTGGTTAGCAGCTCAGTGCTTTACCATTTGCAACACCAGGGCTCCTCTAGCTCCTTTTAAAGGTTGGCTTTGTGCTTTCATATCCTTGTTCAGTGGAAGGAGAGAAATCAGTGGGGAAAGAGGGCATTTCTCTTTCAATCTTAAAGCAAGTCTCGGATAACATTCCCTTTAACATCCTGACATCAAAGGGGATCACTTCCTCTGACTGGCTCAGATAAGTCAGCTCCTACCTCTGGAGCTGGGAGCGGGGCAATCCTACCCACATCACACTGCTATACAGCAGGAGAGGAGCACAATGACCCACTCACATATATTTCAGAAATGACTCAGATTTATTTTTCCTTTAAAAATGTCATCTGTGATATGAAATATTTATTACTTCAGTTCAAAGTAATGTTTTTAAACCATTGTATACATTTACTTTTATGGGGAGGGGGGAGGAGAGTGTTGAAAATTTAGAAAATAAATCACAAAATAGTTTCCTTGGTTATCAATATGTTAATGTTAAGCTTTTTTTTTTTCTTTGAGAAGAAGAAATATATTTTTTCTTTTCATCTAAGAATACATGTGAGGTAAAAAATAGGAATAAACAAAAAAGCAGTTATTTAAATATTTGTTCCAACCTTTTTATTCTATCCCTTTTCTTTCATTTTTCTCTCACCCATCCACCCACAATGTAACATAAATATGAGGGAAACTAAAAAAGAAGAAATCTATTTCTCTAGTTTAATTAGTTGTATCAAATAATTATAATGGCTGAACCTATTGTAAATCTAGAAGTTCTTTCTATAGGCTGTGAAACTCGCTCAAGCATCAGGAAGTGTGAGGAAGACTCGTTCATTATTAAGGTGTGGAGATAGATAGGGAGAGTTTATTTAATCCAATCTCTGTGGCATAACTGGTTTTATACTCTCCTTCATAAATGCTAGTCACCATTGCCATGCTGATTAGCAGTGGATGGTAAAGCCTAGTTTGTTAGGAAAAGAGGAGTCATAAAATCTTTGTGTGTATAGGTGTGTGTATGTGTGCGCTCACACGCGTGAGAGCTCACGTGTGCGTGTGTGCGTGCGCATGCAGTAACTCTGGCATCTATTACCATTCTTTTTGTTACCACCGTTTTGTTAACGTCATAAATAGCTTTTCAGGTAGAAACTTTACAGGGTCAACTTTGTACTTTGCAAGCAGTTATACTTTATTTAAATTATACTTGTGCTCACAAAATTGCCCTTTATTAACATTTTCTTTTATGAAATATGTTATCTGAATGGCTAAGTTTTCGTGAGCCTTATCCACCGCATCTTAAAATCATCAACAGATACTCCCATGCACAGAGGTCCCCACAGACATGATAGGGTTATATACCCGGGTCACAAATTTGATTCTATAGGAATTGACAATTTATATCCTATATCAAAACTCTTCTTATTATTGACAACCTAAGCTTACTAGCAACTACATGCCTTTGTATCTGGACTAGGCCCTGGAGAGGAGGTAAAACTCTTGTCTAAACTTTTTGGGAAGAGAAATGGCAAAGGGGAACTATGAGCATAAAAGATTGAGAAACAGCAAAGATAGATCTCTTCCTGTTTTTCCTGTGTGGCGGGGTGGCTCAGAGGACCATCTTTGAAGAGATGAGTGAGAAATGAAAAGGAGGAAACTCTGAAGTCATGGAAATTTGATGGGCAGCAGGTTGAGTTCCTTTTTCCAGGCTGCAGGAAGGATGGATGCCCTGTCTCTGAGACCAGAGTGAATAGGTCAGTATCCCCGCAGGAGTCAGTTGCATCAGCAGAAGGGATGTTGTGAAACCTGCAGACTGGGAATGACATCAGCCTGAAATGGAAAAATCCCCCCGGCCCAGTAAATATTACAATAGTCAGACTGGAACGTATTTCAAAAACATTTGAAACCCAGAGCAAGAGAGATGCTGTGGATTTTCATTCTGTTTTTTAGCCTCCTTGTTTTCACAGCCATTGCAGAAGCTCTCTGGTCCCGTTTATAACATTTTACCACTTTCTTGAAAGTGGAGGCAGGGGTGCTGGGCAGGGCATGCCTAGAATTCAGTCTAGGTAAGTTACAGCATTTTCTAAAGAGCCTGGGCACTTCCTTAAATATGGCGCCTTGGCCTCTTGTTGCTGAAGCTCTCAGAGTCATTGACCAGGGCAAGGATGCACAGGTACAACTGTGGGAGCAGCGCTGGGGGCAGCTGGGCAAGGTCTACAGACCTATGGGTGTCCCAGGTCTTTCCATACTTCTTCAAAGGGTTACCAATAAGGTAATTCCAGTTAACCTGCCTGCCCTAGGAACTCTCTCCAATAGCGTGGCATCTCAGTCTTCCCTTTTCAGTAGCAGTTTTCCAGCCTTAACTTGTAAGCTCAAAGAGAGAGGCAGAGGACCAACTATCTTAGCAAATCATGCTTAACCTCTTACAGGACAAGGACTATGTACTGGAAATTAAAGAAAAATGAAATGATTTCACAAATGGCCTCGATTTTTTCCCCTAAATGTCATTTATTTTGTTGTTGTTGAGAATATACACAGCAAAGCATACACCAATTAAACAGTTTCTGCATGTACAATTTAATGACATTGATCACATTCTCCGAGTTGTGTAACCATTCTCACCCTCCTTTTCTGAGTTGTTCCTCCCCCATTAACATAAACTTACCTCCCCTTCTGTCCAAGGTTCCTATTTAATCTTTCGAGTTGCTGTTGTTACTTTGATCCCATATAGAGAGTTCTTAAAAGAGAATAATGCTCAAGACAGATATTTTTTACTAGTTTAGCTAAACTATTTTTTGGTTTTAAGAAGGCTTCCGGCAATATTTTTGGCTTAAGGTTTAAAGATTATCTCAGGGCAATTGTTTCAGGGGTTCATCCAAACTTCATGGCTCTAGGAAGTCCGGAGTCCATGAGAATTTTAAATTCTGTTCTATGTTTTCTCCCTTTTGATCAAGATTCTTCTATGTAACCTTTGATCAAAATGTTCAGTAATGGGAGCTGGGCACCATCCAGTTCTTCTAAAAAGAAGAGTTTCTTCTAGCCTCATGGAAAAGGAGGCATGGTTCATGGAGGCAATTAGCCACACGTTCCATATATTCCTCCTATTCCTGACTCTCCTTCTTCCTTTGTTGCTCCAGGTGAATAGAGACCAATTGTTGTGCCTTGGATGGTCACTTGCAAGCTTTTATGGCCTCAGGCACTACACAATGAACTAGGTAGTAAGACACAAGCACTAAACTTATTATTAGGCCAGTTAACTGGGATGTCCCATGAAACCACGATCCTAAACCTCCAAACCATGAGGTTTTTGATCATACCTAAGCAGCCGTCAGCAGCTACTCTTTTTTTTTTTTGGTCATGTTGTACATGTACCTATCACACAACTTTTGCCAATTCAGCTTTATACAGGTGTACAGCTTGTTGACAGAAATTACTGTAGTTGGCTGTGCAACCCTACGTTTAATCAGTGCGATTTTTCTATCACCGTTAACCTTCCTTTTTCCCTCTCTCCCACCCTTGGTAACCACTAACAAACTTTGCTCTTTGTACGTTTGCCTATTCTTGTCTTCTTATGTAAGGCAGGTCATACAATAATTGTTCCTTTGTGATTGATTTATTTCACTCAGAATAATGCCTTCCAGCTCCATCCATACTGTAGCATGTATCAAGACTTCATTTCTCCTATTGGCTGTGAGTAGTATTCCACTGTATGTATGTACCAAATTTTGTTTATCCATTCATCTGTTGATGGGCATTTAGGTTGTTTCCACCTTTCAGCTATTGTGGATAGTGCTGCAATGTATGTTGGTGTACAAGTCTCTGTCTGAGTCTCTGCTTTCAAGTCTTTTGGGTATATAGGTAGCAGTGGAATTACTGGGTCATATGGTAGTTATGTTTTTAGTTTTTTGATTAACCATCATATTGCTTTCCACAACAGCTGTACCATTTTGCATTCCTACCAACAACGGGTAAGGGTTCAAGTTTCCCCGTATCTTCACTAACATTTTCTTTTTCTTTTTTTTTAATCTTAGCCATCCTAGTGGGAGTGAAATGGTATCTCATTGTGGCTTTGATTTGCATCTCTCTGATGGCTAATGACGCTGAGCATTTTCTCATGTGTTTGGAGGCCATTTGAATGCCCTCTTAGGTGAAATGTCCATTCAAGTCCTTTACCCATTTTATGATTGAGTTGTTTGTCTTTTTGTTGTTAAGTTGCTAAAGTTTCATATATATTTTGTTTATTAGATTCTTATTGGATATGTGGTTTCTGAAGACAGTCTCCCAGTCGGTAGCTGTCTTTTCCTTTTTTGGTAAAGTCTTGATGAACAAAAGTTTTTAATTTTTATGAGGTCCCATTTATTTTGTCTTTTGCTGTTTGTGCTTTTGTTATTACATGAGGTAATCTGTTGTTAAAAGCTAGGCCTGACAGCGTTGCCCTGCTTTTCTTCTAAGACTTTTGTGATTTTAGTTTGCACGTTTGGGTCCTTAACCCATTTTGAATTTGCTTTTGTGTATGGTGTGAGGCATGGGCCCTGTTTCATTTTTCTGCATGTGGAAACCCAATTTTCCCAACAACATTTATTGAAGAGACTCTTCTTTCCCCATTGGATGAACTTAGCATCCTTGCCAAAAATCAGTTGACCATTGATGTGTGGGTTTACTTCTGAATTCTCAATTCTATTCCATAGGTCTATGTGTCTACTGTTATACCAGTACCCGGCTGTTTTGATTACTGTACCTGTATAGTATGTTTTAGAATCAGAAAGTATGAGTCCTCCTATTTTATTCTTCTCTTTCTACATTGCTTTAGCTATTTGGGGCCTCTTGCCATTCCATGGAAACCCTAGTGTTGTAGTGGTTAAGAGCTATGGCTGCTAACTAACAGGTCGGTAGTTTGAATCCACCAGGCGCTCCTTGGAAGCTCTATGGGGCAGTTCTACTCTGTCCTATAGGGTTGCTATGACTTGAAATCAACTTGAAGGCAACAGGTTTTGCCATTCCATATAAAATTGAGGATTGGTTTTTCTATTTCTGTGAAGAAGGCTGTTGGAATTTTGATCGGAATTGCATTGAATCTGTAGAACACTTTGGGTAGTATTGACATCTTAACAATATTAAGTCTTCTAATCCATGAATATGGAATTTTTTTCCATTTATTCAAGGCTTCTTTAATCTCTTTCAGCAGTGTTTTATAGTTTTCATTGTATAAGTCCTTCATGTCCCTGGCTAGAGTTATTCCCGGTATTTTATTCTCTTAGTTACTATTGTAAATGGAATTGTTTCCCTAATTTCCCTTTAAGGTTTCTCATTGCTGGTATATAGAAATCCAACTGATTTTTGTTTGTTGACCTCATATCCTGCAACTTTGCTAAGTTCCTCTATTAGCTCTAGACATTTCTTTGTGAATTTTTCGGGATTTTCTATATATAGGTGTGGTGGATTAATTACTTTCATCTGTGGCCTTTCTAGCCATTGTCTAGCCAGGTGATTGGGCAGGACTGTGTGATAGGGTAATTGTGGCCTACTAAGGAGATTGGTCAGCTTTGCCTTAAAAAAGAGCCAGTTCCAGAGCAGAGAGGAGAATCCCAGCACCACCAAGGAAGAACAGCCAGGAACCAACATGCCCTTTGGACCTGGGATCCCTGTGCTGAGAAGCTCCTGGATTCAGGAGACAGAGAGCGAGCTGTAACCTTAACGAAGGTGAGAAGCAGTGGCAGGAGAGGCCTGACAGCAGAGACACAGCAGCAGGAGATAGGGCAGTGGGCTTCTTGGCCGATGGAGAGAGAAAGCTGAGCGCCTTTGGGCAAAGACTGAGGGCCAGGGAGAGGCATGCCTGCAAACAAGCCTGGAAAGAGGCTATCCTGATGGAAGAACTGTATCCTGAGTGTTCCTGAGCTTGAATTGTAATTGCTACTCCCTAATAACCCCCATAATTGTGAATATGGTCTGTGAGTTCTGTGTGGCCATTGCAATGAATTACTGAATCCGGCAAAGAAGTAGAGAGTGCTGTGCGAGAGGTGGTTGTTGTCAGAATCAGTAAAGATGGTAGAGAGAGGAGGCTGGTCTGGCCTCTACTTCATGTGAGTCAGGCTTATGCTGTTGATCTTGGTTGTCCTTCCCCCTTGTGGGGTTGGATGAGGTCAGACACTGCCCCCACACCGTTTTTATGATAGGATCGTATCATTTGCCAATAGAGACAGTTTTACTTCTTCATTTCCAATCTAGATACCTTTTATTTCTTTTTCTTGTCTGATTGTTCTGGCTAGGACTTATAATACAATATTGAACAGAAATGGCTCTCAGTCTTTCTCCATTATGTATATGTTGGCTGTTGGATTTTCATATATGCCCTAAATCATATTGAGGAAATTTTTCTTTTATTCCAATCTTCTTTAGGGTTTTCATCAAGAGAGGGTATCGGATTTTATCAAATGCTTTTTCTGCCTCATAGAGATTATCATGTGGATCTTTTCCATTGTTACATTGATGTGATGTATTACATTGATTGATTTTCTAATGTTGAACCATGCCTGCATTCCTGGAATAAATCCCACTTGGTCGTGGCGTATAACTCTTTTAATATGCTGTTGGATTGTGTTCTCCAGTATTTTGTTGAAGATTTTTGTATCTATATTCATAAGAGGTATTGGCCTATAGTTTTCTTTTCCTGTGTCTTTCTTCGTCTGGTTTTGGTTTCAAGGTTAAGTTTGCTTCATACAATGAATTAGGGAGCATTCATTCCTTCTCTATCTTTTGAAAGAGTTTAAACAGTATTGGTGAATTCTTCTCTAAATGTTTTGTAGAATTCTCCAGTGGATCCACCAGGTCCAGGACTTTTTTTATTGGGAGGTTTTTAATCACTGATTTGATCTCTTCATTTTTTATGGGTCTATTGAGACTTTCTATTTCCTCTTGAGTCAGTTTGAGTGGGTTGTGTGCTTCTAAGATTTTGTCTATTTCATCTAGGGTATCCAGTTTGTTGCTGTAGAGTTGTTCATAATATTCTGCCATAATTCTCTTTATTTCTGTAGGGCCCATTGAAATGTCCCCCCTGTCATTTCTTATTTTGGTTATTTGCATCATTTACCTTTTTTCAGTTTAGTGAAAATTTTGTCAATTTTATCGATCTTTCAAAGAACCAACTTCTGGTTTCATTCTCTTTATTTTCTTCTGCTCTGATCTTTGTTATTTCCTTTCTTCTGGTAGGTTTAGGCTTAGTTTGCTCTTCTCTTTCTAGTTTCTGGAGTTGTCAAGTTAGGCACCTAATTTGAGGTCCTCCTTCTTTTTTCACGCCAGCATTTATTGCTGTAAGTTTCTCTCTGAGCACTGCCTTTGCTGCAGCCCATAAGTTTTGCTATGTTCTGCCTCCATTTTTATTTGATTCTAAGAAATTTGTGATTTCTCTTTTGATTTTTCCTTGATGCATTGGCAGTTTAATAGTGTGTTTTAATTTTCATATGTTTATGTATTTTCCAGGTGTTTTTTTTTTTTTTTTTCCTGTTACTGATTTCTAGCTTTACTCTGTTGTGGTCAGAGAAAATACTTTGCATGATTTCAATCTTTTTAAACTTTTCAATACTTGCTTTGTAACCTAAAATGTGGTCTATCCTGGAAAATGATCCATGTGCAGTGGAGTAGAATGTATATTGTCTGTTTTGGGGTGGCATATTCTATATATGTCTTTTAAGTCTAGTTGGTTTACAGTGTCACTCAGGTCCTCCGTTTCATTGTTAATCTTCTTTCTAGATGTTCTGGCTAATACTGAGAGTGGTATATTGAAGTCTCCAACTATTACTGTAGTACTATCTATTTCTCCCTTCAATTCTATCATTGTTTGCTCTATATATTTAGATGCCTCAATGTTAGGTGCATATATGTATTTATGATTATTAAATCTTCTCGACTAATTGACCATTTTATCACTATCTAATGTCCATCTTTATCTCTTCTAACAGATTTTGTCTTAAAGTCTACCTTTTCTGATAGTAAGATCTTTTTCCAGTCTTTCATTTTCAACGTATTTGTGTCATTGGGTTTAAGGTATGTCCCTTGTAAACAGCATATAGTTGGACCATGTCAAATAAGATATCTTTTGAAAAAGAGGTTTCACTGCTTTTTTATTAAACAAACAAACAAACACTAAACCATGACAATCACTGCCTAAGACAAATAAGTTGAGTAAAGATACGTCATTACTAAAATTTGTAAATGAAGAGAGCACACTGGGCAGTGGTGTCCTTCTTGGAGTGAGTAGGAAAGTGGCACCATGACCTTCCACCCCTTCTTTGAATTCTGCCACCTGTTCAGTGAGGCAAGAAAAATTTAACTAGACTTGATTACTCTTCAAGACTTTGCTCAAATGTCATCTCTCAGTGAAGCCTACCCTGACCAGACCATATAACATCGCAACCCATATCCCCCCAAATAGACACTCCCTGCCTCCCTTTCCTTGCTCTATTTTTTCTTTTATTCCTTAGCATTTAATCACAAACATATTATAAGATTTACTTATTTGTTATGCTCCTCCTTGGACAGTGTATGTTAAATGAGGGCAGGAAGCATTGTCTGTTTTGTTCACTGATGAATCTAAAACAGTGCCTGGAATATGGTAAGTGTTCACTAAGTCTTTGCTAAGTGCTGAATGAGTTCTTTCGCTTTTCCTACTTTGCTGAAATGATGGCAAGAAAGGGAAGAGGGATAGCAGATTACAAGCATTCAAAGACTGGGATCTGGTCTGGTAATAAAATGCTGAAAAGATGGTATTAGCTATATTTTTGCAATTCCTCCTTGGCTCTTATATCACTTCTTAGCTCCGGCCCTATTTCTTTTCTTCTCTTTCATAATCAGATTTCCTGAAAAAACATTCTACACTCCTTATCTCCACATTTTAAACCTTCCATTCTCAGTGAACCGCAATTGTTGCTGCCACTACTCCGCTGAAACAGCTCTCGTAAAGATCACCAATGACATCTTGGTGTCAAAATCAAATGCACACATTTTAGTCCTTGTGCTTCTTGACCTTTCTACTTCTTCCTTCTTAAAAGTCTCTTCTCTTCCAGCTTTCATCACACCACACTCTTCTGATTTTCTTCCTACCTCTGTTCGAACCCTCTCAGTTTATTCACAGGCTTCCTTTACCCTGTTCTTGAAATGCTGATGACCCTCTGCCTGCCACCATGTTGTAACCTTGGACCTCCTCTCTCTGCTCACTCTGTATGATCCTTGCTATTTTCATCATTTCAACGATGACCAAGATAGTGATGGTTCCTACTGTAGATTGAATTTGGTCCCCCCCCCAAAAATATGTTTTGAAGTCCTAATTCCTGTAAATATGACCCTGTTTGGAAATAGGGGCTTTCTCTTGTTATGGAATGACACTTCTAAGTGGTGTCTCAGAAAGAGAGAATAGACACAGAGACACACAGGAGACAGACAGACACCATGGTCTGCTTACCTGTCTACAAGCAAAGGAATGCCAAAGATTGCTGGCAAATGCTGGAAACTAGGAAAGAGGACATGGAAGAAATTGACATGGCTGAGACCTTGATTTGAACTTTAAGCCTTCAGAATTGTGAGCAAATAAATTCCTGTTCTTTAGAGCCACTCACTTGTAGTGCTTTTTTTTGTGTGTGTGTGTCACAGCAGCACTAGGTAAGTAAAACATTCCCAATTTTTATCTCCAGCTTAGCCTACCTTTCTGAAAGTCAGATCTATATGTACCTTTGCATACCAGTCATGTCCACTTCAGTGCCTTAGGAGCACCTCAACTCAGTATTTCTAAAACCAAACATACCCTCTTCCCCCTAAATCTATGGCACTACTTTCCACGTAAGTGCCTAAGCCAGAAAGCTAGAAGTCTTCTTCAACATCTCTCCCTCTCATAAAGCCCACATTTAATCAGTCACCAAGTCTTGTCAATTCTATGCCCAAAGAATTTCTTAAATTATTTATTCTCAAATCTCTCTGTCTTTACTTCTTCCCTAGACTCCTGCAATAACTTCCTAGCTGGTCTGCTTACTTTCAGTCTTGTCCTGTCCAATAAACAGGATGAGACAAAAACATTCATTTCCCATTTTAAAGTGATGTTTCTAAAATTTTCTTTAAAATTTCCCAAATATTCTCCATAACCTTCTATATAAAATTAAAACTCCTGACTGAGGCATGCAAAGCTTTTTATGATCGGTCTCTGCTGGCCCCTCTATCCTCATCCCTCACCAGTTCTCTCCTTGTACCCAGGTACAACCACAGTGAAGTTCTTTCCTAAATACCCTTACCCACCTTTGCGCTGGCAACTCCCATTTGTCCTTCAAGATTTCATTTACATGCCACCACCCCTAATTAAGTACCCCAGTACTTACTTCTTTCAAAGCACTGATTTTACCATTCTTAATTCATTTACTGGTCTATCTTCCTAACTTGATTGTTGGCTACTTGAGAAGAAGGTCATTGTCTTTTACCTCTGGATCCCCCAAAGTAATCACAATATCTGGCTCTTAGTAAGTGTTCAATAAATGTATGTTGAATTAATGAATTTCCTCAAGCTGGAAATAAGTGCTTAGGTGTCAAAGTTAGACCTAATGGAGGATAGTGAGTATCTGTCATTCTTTTTGGCCACCCAGCATCCGAACCTTCCTCCTTTGTCTAGGGAATTCCTCACCTTGAGTCTTGGTGAGAGGCAGAGCCTACCTCCCAGTGTGGACACTAAAGACATCAGTAGCTCACTCTCCTGTAGCTATGGCATGAACCATACCCAGGCTTCCTGAAATCAGATGCAACCTCCCTCCCAAGACTCTGAAGGGTAAGCTAGCAATTTAAGACAGATGGGTCTGCTAACAGTGGCTGGTAAGGAAATATTGTGGTTCTGGACCAACAGCAGCAGTGGTACTAGTAGCAGCTTCCAGTGTCGAGAGCCAGCAGTCAGAGGAGCAGGCAGCAGTGTCTGTGCCAGCAGTGGCAGTGGAATTGCCTCCATGGGTCTAGCTCTGCAGCACAGTGCGAGGTGGTGTTCCAGGTTGTATAGCCCAGAACCTGATTTCTAGCCTCTACACACTGTGTGTGTGTGTAGTGACTCTGTAAGGTGCCCAGCTACCTTTTTTTGACTATTTTGTTTAAATCGACCAGAGTTCATTTGTGTTGCCTGAAATTATGAACCCTGACTGATATGCAGAAGTTTCAAGTGTCAACATTTAACCAAGATGCAGCACAAAGAAAACCAGGTAAAATTCCAGGGGCCTCAAAGCCCTAGTGGTTCCCAGTGGGACTGAATGGCCTGTTTGTTCAAGTACCAACTGGCCTGGATTTTACCCCTGTCCTTCCTCAAAGCAAGGTGTAAGAATAGATCTGATTATACCTTTGGGATCTAGAGTAACTTTCCTTAAAAAAAAAAAAAAAAAGTCCTGAGTGCTTGTTGTTGGGACAAAGCCTGCATGCCCTGTGGTGTACTCAGAGTTAGCACCAGATGAGACGTATTAAAGGGCTGCAAGAGAGCTGGAAGTTGGTTCCAGCCAGCCATTCTGGGAAGCATGAATCGTCGAAGTGGAATGGCTGTGTTTGTGAGCCAGGGAACAATGCCATGAAGAAGAAACAAAAGCCCAGAGTGGGTGTTTCGCCAGCCTCTTGGACGTTAGCTTTCCTGAGGACACAGAATTTGAGTGACACTCTGAGGCGTGGCTGGTGAGTGGAAGGGTTTTCCCTGCCTACATCATCTATGCACTCTCTGCCCAGCACCCCTCAACGAGATCCTCAGGTGTTGGTGTTCCCCCAAAACTCTATCTGCTCCCCACAATCAACCCGGCTTCTGGGATACTAGTGTTTTACCCTTTTTTCCTGGTTGAAACCTTACTTTGCAGACCGAAATCAGACTGTGAGTTCATCTTTTAAGTAAAACACATGGTTTATAAAGTAATAATTTCTTTTGGTTCCCGCACCCTTTCTCTCTGGTTAAATGAATAATGTAGTGGCCTTTGTAGAACTGAGGCATGGCGAAAAGTCACATCCCAGTCGTAGCAAGGTCTTCACAGAAGATGAGGAATAAGTCAGAAAGACAGTAGGGTCTATATGCCAGTATCACTCATAAGGATAATTTCCCATCATGGGCAATTTCTTTCTCAAGGGACAGGGTCACCAAGAACCTACTCCCTCCCAATAATATCCTCCTCACTTTTCTGCTGCAGTGCCTAAAATCACCAGCATTAATGCCTTTGAGAGAATGCTTAATCTGAAAACCACTTTATGACAATGCAAATATCTAATGGGAAGAATTATTAACAGCCACTAACACGTTTACAGTCCCTGGTCGTGCAAATGGGTAGCACACTCAGCAGCCAGCTGAAAGGTTGAAAGTTCGAGTCCTCCCAGAGGTGTTTCAGATGAAAGACTTTGCGATCTACTTCTGAAAAATCAGCCATAGAAACCCCATGGAGCACAATTCTACCCTGACACACGTGGGGTCACCATGAGTCAGTATTGACTCCATAACATTTGTTTTGTTTTGTTTTAAAACATCCACAGATAGTAGACCTGGAGGGAATGAAACCTAAGATAGGCAAGAGGGAAGAAAAGAAAGGTATCAAATTACCTGGAGAACACCCAGGAAGGCCAGGCATGGATGGGGCACTTCGGTGATCATCCTGAACAGCCTGGGCCTTGGGGCCCAGGCACTTGGGAACTCAGAAAGACATAGGCTAAAATAAGAACACCTAGGAAAAAATCACCTGGGGCCAGGAGAACAATTTTGTGGAAAGACCAGGATGGAAATTCACTGGTGGCAACTCAAAGGCCTTTCATATGGAAACAGAATTGCCCTGGTTTACAAGTGTCTTCCAAATGCATTCACCCCAGGGAACTTCTAAGTGGCCTGAGACAAGTCCTGGGATATGGGAGGTTTGTGGAAGCCAAGAGAGTTGTATCATAATGGAAAGACATAAATGTGGAATGCCCTGGAAAAACATTTTTAAAGCATTCATTGTAAAGCTATCTAAGATGAGAACATTTGGGTCTATGAAAAGTATAAAATAAACATAGGACATCACATTTTACTCATATTGTACTGAGGGCATCATAAGACCACATGCCCTGGAACCTAGTTCTTAGACCTAGGCAACCAGAGATCCCACCCTTAGCACCTTACTTTAGAGAATTTTGCTCTGCCCTTCTCCAATCACTCTTATTCCTTGGGGGAAGGAATCCTCAGATACCCAGGACCCAGGAATTCCCTGACCAAATGCCCCAAGCCTAATTCTGGAGCTGGGGCTCCTTTGTCAGGTCTGTAATGCTGACAAGTCACACGACAGGGATTCAAAGGGTGTCTCTTTGTGTAGGGTGGGACAGAGTTTGGACTGCAGGCTGAGGTGTACATGCTCATGTGCTAGAGGCTTTTCAAAGTAAAGACAGAATCAGGGTGGCATGAGGAGGGAGCTTGACTTCAGAATTTCTACTGTTGTCTCCTTTTTTTTTTTTTTTTGTCTCCAGTCCTGCAAATATTAGGAGCAGGTCTGCCTAATGTATTATTTCTATGTTAAAGGAATGGCCCCATAAGCTCTTTGGCATCTGCTAGGTAATGAGAAGGAGGAAGAGGACTGGTCTCAGCTGGGCAGATGGGGTGTGCACATCTGCTGTCTTCCTTCCTTCCTTAATATGATCCCGGGGGAAGGCTGAATCCACACACAAAATCCCCACCCCAACCTTCTCAAAAAGAGAATGCTCCAAAATAAACCCATAAATGTGGATTTTAAAGCAACTCTTTTTATTATTAAAACTAGAGAAAGATAAGGGTGCCCACTCTCACAACTTCTATTCTATATCGTATTAGCAGTCCTATCCAGAGCAATAAGACAAGAAAAAGTAAAGATTGGAAGAAGAAGTAAAATTATCTCTTTTCTCAGATGATATGATCCTATATATAGAAAATCCCAAATAATCCACAAGAAAACTTTTAGAGCTGATAGAGGAATTTAGCAAAGTTGCAGGGTACAAGGTCAACAAACAAAGATTAGTTGGGTGTCTATACACCAGCAATGAGAAATCTGAAAGGGAAATTAGGGAAAAAATTCCATTTACAATAGTATCTAAGAGACTATCTAGCTGGGGATGTGAAGGACTTATACAAGAAAAACTATAAAACACTGCTGAAAGAGATCAAAAAATCTTAAATAAATGGAAAGATGTTCCATGTTCATGGATTGGAAGACTTAATATTGTTATATTACCCAAAGTGATCTATAGAGTCAACAGAGTGCTGATCAAAATTCCAACAGCCTTCTTTACAGAAATAGAAAAACTAATCCTTGACTTTATATGGAATGGCTAGAGGCCCTGAATAGCTAACACAATGTTGAGAGAGAAGAACAAAGTGGGCAGACTCACACTTCCTGATTTTAAAAAATACTTGTGTTAGGCTGGGCTCTCTAGAGAAGCAAAACCAGTAAAGCGTATATACATATATACAAAGAGAGAGAGAGAAAGAAGGAGAGAGATTTATATCAAGGAAATGGCTCATGTGGATGTAGAGGCTAGAATGTCCCAAGTCCTTGGGTCAGGATAGAGGCTTCTCCTGATTCACGTGGCTGTAGGGGCTGGTGAATCCAAGATCAGCAGATTAGGGAGCAGGGCTCATGTTCATAGGCTGTGAAGATTGACAAATCCCAAGATCAGCAGGTAAGACCACAGAGAAGCTGCTAGCTCAAGTACCAACAACCAGAGGTCAGATAAACAGGAATCAGTTGCAGGATCCAGAGTAAGTGTCTATTCAAATAGGAACTAGACGCTGCCCTTTCCATGATGGAAGGGGTCCAATGTAATCAACTTGCCACCGGGTTGCTGGCTGGTCACCTTGAGGGATGATGTCATATTGGGGACTCTGTACTGGTCCTGCTCCTGGCAAATTGGCCACTCAGCAGTGGCTGTAGCCAAGTCAGCCTTGGTGAGTGGAAGTCCATGTTGCTGGACCAATGCATAGCCTCCACCTCTGCCACCATGGCCACTTTGTTTATGAGCTCATTGAGCATTCCTACTGGAGGAGCTGGAGAAAGAGGATGACTGGTTTCCACAGAATGTGTCACCCTATCCACTTGATCGTTAAAATCCATCTCTGCTGCGGTCACCCTTTGATGAGCACTCATATGAGACACAAATACCTTCACTTCTTTGGCCCATTCAAAATGGTCTATCAACATTCTTCTTTCCCATAAATCCTTATCTCTAATTTTCCAATGATGATGTTACTTCCAAGTCCCTGACCGTTCAGCCAAACTATTGGCCACAGCCCATGAATCAGTATACAATCCACATCTGGCCATTTCTCCTTACAAGCAAAGTAAACAACCAGGTGCACTGCTCAAAGTTCTGACCATTGGGAGGATTCGCCTTCACCACCATCCTTCAGGGAGGTCCCAGAAAGGGGCTGTAGTGCTGCCGCTGTCCACTTTTGAGTGGTGCCTGCATATGGCACAGAATCATCTGTAAACCAGGCACGAGTTTTCTCTTCTTCAGTCAAGTGATCATAAGGAACTCCCCATGAGGCCATAGGTGCAGACTAGGAGATGAAAGGTAATGTGACAGGAGTGGAGACAGTGGGCATTTGGGCCACTTCCTCTTGCAACCTAATTGTGCCTTCAGGTCCTGCTCGGGTCTGATTTAGTATACACCACTTCCACTTAATGATGGAGTCCTGATGTGCCCACCTAACTTTATGACTCTGTGGGTCAGACAACACCCAGTTCATGATGGGCAGCTCAGGCTGCATGGTAACTTGGTACCCTGTGGTTAAGTGTTCGGTCTCTACTAAGGCCCAGTAACAAGCCAAAAGCTGTTTCTCGAAAGGAGAGTAGTTATCTGCAGAGGATGGCAGGGCTTCACTCCAAAACCCTAAGGGCCTGCTCTGCGATTCACCAATAGAGCCCTGCCAAAGACTCCACACAACATCTCTAACTGCCACCGACACTTCAAGCACCGTTGGATCAGCTGGATCATACGGCCCAAGTGGCAGAGAGGATTGCACAGCAGTCTGAACCTGTTGCAGAGCCTTCTTTTGTTCTGGGCCCCACTCAAAACTAGCAGGTTTTCAAGCCGCTTGATAAATAGGCCTGAGTAGCACACCCAAATCAGGAATATGCTGCCTCCAAAATCCAAAGAGGCCCACTAGGCATTGTGTCTCCTTTTTAGTTGTGGGAGCAGTCAGATGTCATAATTTTCCTTCACTTTAGAGGAAATATCTTGATATGCCCCACAGCATTGGACCCCTAGAAATTTCACTGAGGTGGAAAGTGCCTGAATTTTTGTGGGATGCAACTGTTTTACCAGTAAGTCCAAAGTCATTGACACTCCTTCCTCACTAGGTCCAATCAACGTAATTTCATGGACCAGTGTGATGTCTTGTGAAGAGAAAGTTGATCAATGTCCCTGTGTACTAAATTATGACATAGGGCTGGAGAGTTGATGTAGCTCTGAGGTAGGCAACTGAAGCTGCATTGCTGGCCTTTCCAGCTAAAGGCAAACTGCTTCCCATGGTCCTCTGAAACAGGTATGGCAAAAAAGGCATTAGCCAGATCAATAGTTGCATACCAGGTACCAGGGGATGTATTAATTTGCTCAATGAGACTACATCTGGAACAGCAGCTGCAATTGGAGCCACTACCTGGTTCAGTTTTCGATAATCCACTGTCATTCTCCAAGATCCATCTGTTTTTTGCACAGGCCAAATAGGTGAGTTGAATGGCGATGTGGTGGGAATCACCACACCTGCATCCTTCAAGTCCTTAATGGTGGCAGTAATCTCTGCAATCCATTCAGGAATGTGGCATTGCTTTTGGTTTGCTATTTTCCTAGATAGGGGCAATTCTAATGGCTTCCACTTGGCTTATCCTACCATAATAGCCCTTACTCCATTTGTCAGGGATCCAATGTGGGGGTTCTGCCAGTTGCTGAGTATATCTATACTAATTATGCATTCTGGAACTGGGGAAATCACTACAGAATGGGTTCAAGGACCCACTCCATTAATAACCTGACCTCCATATGCCCCTACCTGAATGATGGGCCACAGTGACATTTTGAGTCTCCTGGAGTTAGTGTCAGTTCAGAGCCATTATTCAGTAAACCCTGAAAAGTCTAATTATTTCCTTTCCTCACTCTTCCCCTTTGGGGAAGGCTGGGAGAAAAATTAACAGTATAAGTTTTTTGCAGTGTATTGGAGTCCTTCCTCAAGGGGACCCAGCCTCCCTTTCAATCAAGGGGTTGTGGGTCTGTAAACTTGCTCAAGTCTCGGAATTGATTGAGGGGCTGTGACTCTCTGTTCTGGTGAGTCGAGTTAGACTGCTGTTCACTTGACCGTGACTCCATCTGAGTCAGACTATTCTGATTACTGCTTTGACTCTGCTGTCCATTATGGTAACCATGTCCACCTTCTCTTTGTTGATAGAGTGCGGTTACTTGGCCCCTACCACCACGTGCTCCACTCCAATCAGCCTCACTGTAGCTACGTGTCTTAATTCAGTTAGGGCAGTTCCCACTGTCAAATCTGACTTACATAAAATAGCAATCACAGCAGTCTTCGAGGATATTGGGGCTCCCTTCACAAATTTGTTCCTCACTGTTCTGGTAGAAAGTATGTCCTCTGGGTACTCCAGGTGTGGGTCTGTGGGTCTAACCTGATATATCTACTCTAGATTGCCAATTTCCCTAAGCTTTTGGATACCTTCTTCTACCATATACCAAGGCAGGTCTGGTACTTCAACTTGATTTAGTGTAGGCCACTGCGAAATCCTTGCTTCAGCAACTGAACCAAATAAACTATTAGATCCTCTCCTAACTTCTCAAGCTGAAGCACTGAATGAAGAATATGTGCTTAGTGAGCCCATATGAATAAACTCAGACTGATCCATCTTTATGTTCCTTGCACCATTATCCCACACCCTTAACAGCAATTCCCACACATATTCCCCAGGTTTCTGCCTTACATATTAGAAAAGTCAAGCGGTTCTTTTGGAGTGTAGCATATCTCATCCTGGGTTACACGTGTACTTCACCTTTTGGAGCTCACTGTGACTTAAGTCTAATTATTGATTTAGACGCCAGAATCAGTGTGGAAATGTTTTGAGAACATTCAGCACCGTCTTGTAAAGCATCTGCCTCAGGCTCCCCCGCTCCCGCCGACCCCCTTCATTGCCCAATGGCTCAGACAAAGATGCTTTAGATGCAGCAGGGTTAATCTCATTAGGTGGGGGTGGAGGGGCTAATTGTTCTGTTGGCAGGAGTGATTCAACGAAATTTAGGGGCTCAGTGTCTCCAGCTTCCTGATTATCTGCTCATATGTTCCCATCCCAGGCTTCAGGATCTCATATCTTCCCAATCAATGCCCTCATTTTAACTTCAGACACCTCTCAAGGTTGGCAGTTGAGTTGGCGTTGTAATTCGGCCACTCTTAGAATAAGACTCTGGGTTTGGTTTTTGGCAATATCGGCTCTGTTACTACAATAAATAAGGCTTTCTTTCAAGGCACAAGTGGAAACTCTGAGGTCGTTTACGTGGTGCTTGAGCTTTGACTTTGAAGCTCTGAGCTCATCTCTTTCTTTCACTGGTTTGTCTAGCGAAGGTAGGACCAACCAGCCAGCTTCCTTATACTTCTCATTATGATAAAATTGTAGAAAGGTATCATACATGCAATCGTCCAGAGCCTCACTTTTGGCAATAGCTGATATATTGGTGGCGATACTTTGTGTATCTGAATTGCCACCTCACACCGTGGATTAGCAGTGCACTCTTTACTACTGGGAGCAGAGTTATCAACATCTTTAAGATGAACCAGACTTGAGAGCCAATTTAGGCAATTCATCCTTACAGTTTTGTTTCTCTAGAACCACCCTCAGTACCAAATATCTTAGGCTCGGTTCTCTAGAGAAGCAAAACCAGTAAAGCATATACACACATACACACACATATGGAGAGACAGAGAGAGGTTTATAGCAAGGAAATGGCTCATGTGTTTGTAGAGGCTGGAACATTCCAAGTCCATGGGTCAGGATAGAGGCTTCTCCTGATTCATGTGGCCACAGAAGCTGGTGAATCCAAGATCAGTAGGTCAGGAGCAAGGCTTTTGCTTACAGGCTGTGAAGATTGACAAATCCCAAGAGCGGCTGGCAAGACCACAGATAAGCTGCTAAGTCCCAAGAACTGGAGGTCAGATGAACAGGAACAAGCTGCAGGATCCAGAACCAGCAAAAGCTCCCGAGCCCTGCCAGAACATCTGCCCACACCCAATGCAAGCCACGCCCAAAGAAATCCCCCTTCAACTGATTGGCTACTCACAGCAGATCCCATCATGGGGATGATCAGATATCAAATCTCAATGGTGAAGTGACCACAACATCACATGACTGCCAAAACACTGAGAATCATGGCCCAGCCAAGTTGACATACAATCTTAACCATCACAATACTATACAGCTACAGTAATCAAAACAGCCTGGTACTGGTATAACAACAGACACATAGACCAATGGAATAGAATTGAGAGTTCAGAAATAAACCCTCACATCTATGATCAACTCATTTTTTAAAAGGATAAGTCCATTTGATGGGGAAAGAAAAAGTCTCTTCAATAAATAGTGTTGGGAAAATGGGATTTCCACACGCAGAAAAATGAAACAGGACCCATGCCTCACACCATGCACAAAAACAAATTCAAAATGGATTAAGGACCTAATATGAAAACTAAAACCATAATGTTCTTAGAAGAAAAAGTAGGGGCAACACTGTCAGACCTAGCCTTCAGCAAAGGATTATCTAATAAGAAAAACACAAATAGCAAAAGATGAACAAATGGGACCTCATAAAAATTAAAAACTTCTGTTCATCAAAAGACTTTACAAAAAAAGTGAAAAGACAAGCTACTGACTGGGAGAATATCTTTAGAAACCACATATCCAATAAGAATCTAATAACCAAAAAATATATATGTAATGTTTCGATCAAAGACCAAATAGTTATATCTTGATCAAAAGGAGGAAAAAATGTGGAACAGAACCTCAAATTGTTATTGGAAATCAGACTTACTGGATATATTGAGACTGGTTGTTGTTGTTCAGTGCCATTGAGTCCGTTCTGACTCATAGCGAACGTATGTGCAACAGAATGAAAACACTGCCTGGTCCTGCACCATCCTTACAACCATTGTTATGCTTGAGCTCATTGTTGCAGCCACTGTGTCAATCCACCTCGTTGAGGGGCTTCCTTTTCTTCCGCTGATCCTGTACTTTGCCAAGCATGATGTCCTTCTCCAGGGACTGATCCCTCCTGACAACATGTCCAAAGTATGTAAGACACAGTCTCGCCATCCTTGCTTCTAAGGAGCATTCTGGTTGCACTTCTTCCAAGACAGCTTTGTTCGTTCTTTTGGCAGTCCATGGTATATTCAATATTCTTCACCAACACCACAATTCAAAGGTGTCGATTCTTCTTCGGTCTTCCTTATTCATTGTCCAGCTTTCACATGCATATGATGCGATTGAAAATACCATGGCTTGGGTCAGGTGCATCTTTGCTTTTCAACACTTTAAGAGGTCCTTTGCAGCAGATTTACCCAATGCAATGCATGCTTCCATGCTACTTCCATGGCTGTTGATTGTGGATTCAAGTAAAATGAAATCCTTAACAACTTCAATCTTTTCTCCATTTATCATGTTGTTGCTCATTAATCCAGTTGTGAGGATTTTTGTTTTCTTTATGTTGAGGTGCAATCCATACTGAAGGATGTGGTCTATGATCTTCATCGGTAAGTGCTTCAAGAAGTCCCCTTCACTTTCAGCAAGCAAGGCTGTGTCATCTGCATAACGCAGGTTGTTAATGAGTCTTCCTCCAATCCTGATGCCCCGTTCTTCTTCATATAGTCCAGACTGGAGGAACTCCTAAATCTATTGCTGGAAATAACTTTGAAGCCTTGAGCCAAAACTGTGGCATGAAGTCATCTTTCAGTTAAACAACAGTTTAGCTCATTTAATGAAGAAAGTTCACTTTGAATATTGCGCCCTTTTAAGGAATTATCTATATGAAATTAAACAGACAGAGTCTAAGTTAATGGTGGTGAGACAACATGGACAGAGATAGAATGGTGACACAATGTGAATGAAGTGTGTACCCACTGTCAATAAATTGTACGTGCAAAAATTGTTGAATGGGTAGATGTTTCCTTGTGTATATTTTCACACACACAAAAAAGCAGGGGCAGTATACATGAATCTTTTGTGACTGCCTTCTTTCATGCAACCTAAGGATCTCAAAATCCATCCATATTATTCCGTACATCAGCAGTTTATTCCTCTTTGTTGCTGAGTGGTATTCCATTGCATGGGTGTGCCATGTTTGCTATTCGTTTGCTTGTTGATGGGCATTTGTGTAGTTTCCAGGTTTTGTCTATTCTGAATAAAGCTATTATGAACATTTAAAAAAGAAAAAAATGGAGCTGCCTCCTTCCTTGTCCTCTTCCTCCCTCAGGTGGGGCAAACAATCCCTATTTGCAGGCTCACTCTCCACCAGCCCCAAGATCAGGTCCTGGCCTGTAATCACTACTAATCTGACACTCCGAACCTCATCCATTTCTTGATAATCTGGTTTTTGCTTTGTTCCCAGGGCCAGACTGTCTTGAGAATCTGTTTGATAACTTGGCTCCTGTTTTGTTCTTTCTATTCTGCTTCTCTAGTCCAGAGTCCTGACCCTGAACCCTCACCTGGTGCCCTGATTTCAGCTGGCATTTTGCCTGCCACTTCTTTGTCTGCCAAAGCCATGGAAAGCCCCACCCTAGCTCTCCCTATTTAAGGGGAAATCCTACTATTCCATGCTGACTGCTGTCGAGGCTCAATCTGTTCCTGCCATAGTCTTTGCATATCATTTCCTGGCCACCAAACTGGATTTTCTCTCAAGCCATATCAGGACTTTTTGATCATAAGTGATAGAAAAATGAAGCCAAGCCTGCATAAGCTAAACAGAGAAATGTATTATCTTGTAGTTGAATGGTGCAGGGGATGGGCTAACTTCAGGTACAGCTGGACGCCAAATGATGTTATCAGGACTCTGTCTTGCTGTTTTTCAGCTTTCCTTTCCTCTGGGTCAGCTCCATTCTCTTGCAGGGACTTGCCTCATGGAGTCTTTCAGTGGCTCTAGGATTACATGTCCATAGCTCCACACCCAGCATAAGTAGAACACCTCTTCCCTACTCATACTAGCAAAAGTCCTAGAACTTGAGTCATGATCCATCCTTGAAACAATACTGTGGCTGGGGGAATGGAGTATTTTTCATTCATTTATTCATTCATCACACATATGTTGAGCACACACTATGTATCAGGCACTGTTCTAGGCACTGACAATGATTGATTGGTCAGACCCAAGTCACATGTTCCAGGGATACATCTACCCACTACCCAAACCACATGGACTGAGAGTTGAAGAGATTCCACAAGAGGCTGTTGCCAGAAGAAAGGTTGTATCACGGATGCTGGGGAGGTAGCCCAGCTCTGTCCTCCACAGCATCTATGACTGCTGAGTCTGCCACAGAGCCTGCTCTATCCAGTGTGAGGTGTAGTCCTATGTACTGCATCATCCCCATTTCTGCAAATCCAGCAGTTACGTGGGCCATGCCTGTACATACCCTGAGATAAAACACTGACATATGAACACGCCTGCCACTGACAGGTAGGGGCTATTTTCCTTACCCTGGAATCCGGGCCAAATTGTGAGTGCTTTGACTGATGGAATATGATGCAAGTGAGCTATTCCACTTCTGGGCTCTGAGAAGACTGGACAATTTTGCCTTGGTCTTTTGGGAGCCAGCCGCCATGTTTGAAGTGTGAATGCCCTGAGACCACCATGCTGGAGAAATCTAAGCCATAAGAAGGGGCTGAGGAGGATGAGATGCCATGTGGAGACAGAGAAGCCAAGATGCACTGAAGCTCCAGGTGTGAGGTGAAGAAGCCATCTGGAAGGGCCTCCTCTAGCCCTAGCCATCCCAGCTGAGGCATGTAGTTCAGAATTAAACAGCCCAGAAAAGTTATCCCCAAATTCCTGAGCCATAACATTGTGAACAAAATAAAATGGTTGTTTTAAATCACTAATTTTGGGGTTGCTGGTTTTCCAGCAAGAGTACCCAGAACATATCCAATGGCTCTGAGGGAGAAAGACCTGACCATCGGCTTCTGTAAAGATTAACCAAACACAACAAAAAACCTGTTGCCTTTGATTCGATTCCAACTCATAGTGACCCTATAGGGCACAGTAGAACTGCCCTATAGTGTTTCCAAGGCTGTAAATCTTTATGGAAGCAAGTCTGCCACATCTTTCTCCCATGGAGCAACTGGTGAGTTCAAACATCCGACCTTCGTTAGCAGCCAAGCACTCAACCACTGCACTACCAAGTCTCCATAACTGTAAAGATTACGGTACAGAAAACCCTATGGGGGCAGTTCTACTCTGTCAGATGGGGGTTGCTGTGAGTTGAAATTGACTCCAACAACAATAACAATAACTAGTGCAACAATGAAATCATCTCACACTCAGCACAGAAAGCCAGTCAGCCCAATTCACTTGTTGGTTTTAATGTCTGGACACCTCGCATCCTCTAGTATCCAGGCAATCCTGCAGGTGCTGCTGACCCAATTTTATATTTATTCATCTAACCTCCTTTTTCAAATGGCGTGTGACATGCTTCAGGCCACACAGAAATAGGCGATGGCTGGGAATCCTATGGGAATCTTTTGGAGCTGACAGGGCCCTGAGAGACCATCTCATTTTGCAGATAAGACCTCTTTAAATCTTAGGAGATTAAGGCACTTGGCTGTAGTCAGGAGTGGTAGGAGGAAGAGCCTGGCCTGAAACTGAAGATGACTGTCACTTACGCCACCTCCCTGACAGCAGTGGATTCTCTGTATCAGTGGATGGGTTCAGTGGTGGCTTGGATGATTCCGAGTTTGCTCTGAAATTCAGTTTATTTTTTCCCTAACCTCTACCTGCAACAAACTTCCTATTCTGATTGCTTTATTCCATATAATTTAATTATTTTAGGACAACTTGGCCTTTGGAGTCAGATGTGAATTCAGGTCCTAATTTAGCCATTTCTTACCTGTTTTTTTTTTTTTTTTCCTGTAGTGGGTGGAACAGTGTCCTCGCAAAACTCATGTCCACCCAGAACTTCAGAATGGGAACTTACCGGGAAATAGGGTCTGTGCAGATGTGATTAGTTAAGATGTAGTCACACCGGGTTAGGGTGGGCCCTAAATCCAATGACTGGTGTTCTCACGAGAAGGTCCTGTGAAGTCACAGACACAGAAGGAGAAGAAGACCGTGTGACCATGGAGGCAGAGATCGGAGTTTGTCAAGGATGGCTGGCAGCCACCAGAAGCTGGAAGAGGCAAGAAAGGATTCTTCCCTAGAGCCTTCAGAGGGAGCATGGCCTTGCTGACAGCTTGATTTCAGACTTCACGCCTCCAGAACTAGGAGAGAATAAATCTCTGTTCTTTTGAGCCACCCAGTTTGTGGTCATTCTTTACAGCAGTATGAGGAAACCAATGCGTTACATTTGTGGCCTTGGGCAAGTTATTTAAATGTCCTGAGTTTCAGTTTCCTTACCCATAGAATGGGGATTTTGTCCTTTTTGGTTGTTATAAATTTATAAAAACATACATACATATAAATTTGTATGTGTGTTGCTGTTAGGTGCTGTCCAGTCGGTTACAACTCATAACCACCCCACGTATAATAGAATGAAACATTGCTGGGTCCTGTGCCATCCTCACCATGACTGGTGTGTTTGAGCCCATTGTTGTAGCCACTGTGTTTGAATAAATATTGTTAAATTGCTGTGAGATCAGGTGTAAGGTGCCCTCACAGTGTTGGCACATGGTGAATGTTCCACAGCGGTGGTCAGGAAAAGAAATGTCTAGAGACAGAACTTTACCCTTGAACAGGCCTTGTCTCAGGGTGTTCAGCATGCTTATGACAGCACCAGTCAGTAGGGTATATTACATTTTTCAGATGGATGAAAAACCAAACTGAGGCACTGAGCTGGCGCCTGGTCCTAATTTATCCATCGAGCTAGGAGGAAATAGAGCAGTGTCCTGAAAGAATGGGCTGGCTTTTTGGTCTGGGGAGTGTTTTCAGAGCAGCCTCTTGGTTGGGGAAGATAATTTGTGTTAGGGTATTATTCTGTGGACACACATGCTTTTTCTTTTTTGTTGTTGTTGAAATGCTTTTCTTCATTCTGTTCACCTCTCTTTTTTTTCTTTCCCCCTTCCCTTTTCTCCCTACATCATACCTACTCCAATTCTGGGAATATGAATAAAAGAGAAACCATATGAACAAAACAAAAGGGCCTACTGTAAATCAGAGATGAATGGAGTCTCTTTGCTTTTTCTCAGAGCCCTGACAAGATCCGGCTCCATCGTGTGCTGGGAATTCCTTGGCTCACTTGCTTATTTGCTTCCTTCATTATGCTTTCCTTTACTTCTCATCCTTCTGTGGGTTCACAGAGCTCCACACTCTTCCTTCTTTCTCAGGCAATGAGGCCCGTGTGTGGAGCCTTACTCTAGGCTTCCAACAAGGCCACCTGGTGTTGGCTTTCTATTTAAGTGCTGAGGAAAGACATTATCCAGGCTCTAGTGGATTCTTCTCAAGCTTTAAGCCCAACATGCAACCTGCGTTCTACTGGCAGTATTTCACATTGTAGTCATTTAAACCTATTTTTATATGACCATTTCAAAACGGTAGAATCGACTGTCCAGAAATAATACTGCATGCTTACAAGAGAAAACAAATCTGGGTAATATTCACCCCTGGTCTGAGCTAAAATAAATTTTTGGAAATCACCAAGTTAATGAGAAATGATGTTTGTACTTAGTAAAGGTTTTTTTTTTTTTTCTTTTGTACCTTAGACTTAGAAAATAGCATTGGTTCATGGAGCCAACAAAGAAGAATTGAGTGAAAATGGGTTTTCTTTTGTAGCAAACTTACTGTGCTTATACAAAGTGTTATTCAATTTTGTAAAATAGGAAGTCGAAGAATATACAAATGGATAAACTATTAATTTGTCAGACGGTAAGAAAGCCATCTCAAACAGTTTGGCTTATTCCTTAGATTGGGATGAAGTGCTCATATCGTCTGTCTTAGTCAGGGTTCTTTAGATAAACATAACCAGTGATCTCTCTCTCTCTCTACATATATATCTATATATGGATCTATCAGTGTTCTGCTGCTATTCGTAAGGTTTTCACTGGCTAATGCTTTTCAGAAGTAGACTGCCGGGTCCTTCTTCCTAGTCTGTCTTAGTCTGGAAGCTCAGCTGAAAGCTGTCCTCCATGAATGACCCTGCTGGTATCTGAATACTGGTGGCATGGCTTCCAGCATCATAGCAACACACAAGCCCCCACAGTATGACAAACTGACAGACACGTGATTGTTGGCAGCACTGGGTATTCCTTGGAAGCAGCAGTCAAGAAATCAAAAGACGCATTGCATTGGCCAAATCTGCTGCAAAGGACCTTTTCAAAGTGTTGAAGAGCAAAGATGTTACCCTGAAGACTAAGGTGTGCCTGACCCAAGCCATGGTATTTTCAATCACATCATATGCACATGAAAGCTGGACAATGAATAAGGAAGACTGAAGAAGAATTGACGCCTTTGAATTGCGGTGTTGGCGAAGAATATTGAATATACCATGGACTGCCAAAAGAACGAACAAATCTGTCTTGGAGGAAGTGCAGCCAGAATGCTCCTTAGAGGCAAGGATGGCGAGGCTGCGTCTTACATGCTTTGGACATGTTGTCAGGAGGGATCAGTCCCTGGAGAAGGACATCATGCTTGCCAGAGTACAGGGTCAGGGGAAAAGAGGAAGACCCTCAACGAGATAGACTGACATAGTGGCTGCAACAATGAGCTCAAGCATAGCAATGATTGTAAGGATGCGCAGGACCGGGCAGTGTTTCGTTCTGTTGTGCGTAGGGTCGCTATGAGTTTGAACCAACTCGATGGCACCTAACAACAACAACAACATGGATCTATCTGTATATATAGATAGGACAGTGGAATTCAAAGGAATTAGCTCACATGATTGTAGGGGCTGGCAGGTCCAAAATCTGTGGGTCAGGTGGAGGCTAGAGACTTCTACAGGCTTGCATCCCAAGGTTTGTAGGTCAGGAGACAGAAGGAGTGCAAAATGGAAAGTGAGTTCTGCCAAAATAGCTATTTATAGTCTGGAAGCAGAACACACCTTCAGGAAACTCTCTTTTCAATGGATTAATTGATTATATTACATTATGGAAAACGATTACATCACACCACATTAGGCTACATTACATGATATTACATTACGTTGTAGAACAGCGACTAGTATAGTGTTTGACTAAACTACTGGGAACCATAGCCTTGTCAAGTTGACACATAAAATTAACCATCACATCATCAGAGCCCTGCTGAAAATAGATTAAAAATTGACATCAAGTTATTGTTCAAGTTTCAGAAACAACATAGTAGAACTTGAATTTTGGATTCTGTCATTCATTTTTCATTATTTCTATCCCTTTATTATTTTATTTATCCTTCCACTAATTTACTCATTCACTCATTCAACAAATATTCACTGACTAGTGCCAAGCACTGAGCTATATCAAGTTTATACAGGGCGACTAACTCATGCTCCTGAGCTTTTGGGAGGAGAATTATAAAGTCCAAATATTTCTTCAGTCATTTTTGCCTCACTTTCTGACCAAGCTATTAACCTAATATTCTGGAAAGGTAGAATTCTCATTCCTTTTAGTCTCACTATAAATGTTCTTCTACTGTATCAAGATCTTCAGCTCCCCTGACCCCCACATCATACACTCTCTCCCCATAGTTTCCTTCCTTTCTTCCCTAGCCAGCCTAATTGCACAGTGCATCACTTCAGGCATTCTCTTGCCAATGTCGCCAGTGTCCTCAGTTCTTGAGCTAAGTCTGCATCCACCAGGTAGACCCATAACTTGAATTTTTCTAACCATCTGCTTTCTCCAGTTCTACATGTCAGTTTCTGAGAGCTGTTGAAGGAAGTTACTTTTGTGCCATCACTGTCACTATAAAGTCATACATTCATTCTGGCAAAAAAAAAAAAAAAATTATTAAGTATCTCCTATGTGCCATGCTGGAAACCCTGGTGGCATTGTGGTTAAGAGTTTGCTGCTAACCAAAAGGTCAGCAGTTCGAATCCACCAGGAGCTCCTTGGAAACACTATGGAGCGGTTCTACCCTATCCTACACGGTTGCTATGAGTCAGAATCGACTTGATGGCAACAGGTTTGGTTTGATTTACGTGCCAGGCTACAGCCCTGAAAACACTATGAGACAGTTCTACTCTGTCCTACAGGGTTTCCAGGGGTTGGAATAGAATCAATGGCAATGGGATTAGTTTTTTTAATGCGCCAGGCAAGGTGCCCTGGTGGCACAATAGTTAAGTGCTTGGCTGCTAACTAAAAGGTTGGTGGTTTGAACCCACCCAGCAGATCTGCAGGAGAAAAGATCTGGTGATTTGCTCCCCTAAAGATTACAGCCTAGGAAACCCTATGGGGCAGTTCTACTCTGTCACACTGGGTTGCTATGAGTTGAAAATCAACTCCTAACAACAATGTGTGCCAGGCACTGTTTTAAGCACTGGATCTAGCAGTGAACCAGACAGACAAGTTCCCTGTTCTTGTGGAGCTTATGTTCTTATGAGGAGACAAAGAATAAAGGAAGGCCTAAATAAAAATATCGGATAGTCATAATTGCCCTGCAGAGAACTGAACTAGGTTGCTGTGAAAGCCAGTAACTGGATGGATATTTTAGATTAGGTGTTCATAGAAGACTTCTCAGATATAATGGCTTTCAGGTTGGGATCTGAATGAACAGAAGGAGCTATCATGCAAAGATCAGAGGAAGAGCCTTCTCGGCCAAAGGGAAAACTGGAAGTGCTGCCAACGCCCTAGGAGTGAACTGAGTGTACTCAAGAAACAGAAGGAAGCCCAGAGGGGGCTGAGCATAGTGTACAGGAGATGCCATTTCAGAGGCAGGAAATAGAAGAAGAGTTTTCTAAGCCAGAGAAGGAGTGTGGACTTTATTGGAAGTTTGTAGGAAGGTTTTAAGAAGGCAAATAATTTTATCTGATTTAGATTTTTAAAGGATCACCCTGTCTGCTGTGTAGAGAACAGATTGAGGAGGACAAGAGTGGAAGCAAGGGACATCTAGGAAGTCATTTCAGTGGCCCAGGGGTAAGGGGATAGTGACTTAGACAGGATTTTAGGAACGGGAATGCAGAGAAGTAGGCAAATTCAGATTACACTTTGGAGTCAAGAGACTTGCTGATGAGTGAATGGTGATGGGGTAGAAGGAGAGATAACTTAGATTTGAGGTTGAACAACTGGTGGGTGGCAATGCTGTTTACTGATGTAGGGAAACTCAAGGAAGATAAGGTTTGAGGGAAAAATGTCAAGGATCTCCTATGATTCAGCACTTTTACTTTTAAGAATATATCCACCAAAAGACACGTATAAGAATGCTTATAGCAGCTTTATTTATAATAACCTAAACTGTAAATGACCCAAATGTCCATCAACGAGAAAATGGGTATATACGTTGTGGTATATTCATACAAAAGAATATACACAACAATGAAAAAGAACAAATAACTGACATACACAACGTGAAAGAATCTCATGGACATTATGTTGAGCGAAAAAATCCAGACTCAACTGATGTGAAGTTCAATAACAGGCAAAATTAATCAATGGTGATAGAAATCAGAACCCTGATTATCTCTGGAGAAGCATAAGTACTGAGTGGGAAGAGCCATAAAGGGATTTTCTGGTCTGCTGGCAATGTTTTACACTTGAATCTGGGTGATGCTTATACAAATTATAATTCATCGAGCTACACGCTTAAGATTTGTGTTTATTATGTAACTTACACCACAATTTAAAACATATAAGGGTTTTGTTTTTATGCTTAAGATATATACTAAACATCCAAAGATGTCAAGTGATAAATTGGATGTAGGAGTCTGTGTGTAGTTCCAGTAAGATGTCAGGGTTGGAAACAGAGTTTTTTTTTTTTTCTCTCTAATTCACTTTATTGAGGTATGATTTATATATCATAAAATTCACCTATTTTATGTATACAATTCAATTTAGTAAGTTTACCAAGTTGTAAAACCACCGCCATAATTTAGTTTTGGAAAATTGTCATCACTGTAGATGGTACAATAACTGCATCCCCTAGGGAGGAACTTGAGAATCCACGTAGCAAGTCTAGACAAGCACAGATCCACGGACTCCGACTAGGAATGGTATTCCTGTCTATCTATCGCTGGTTCAGAGAAGCCTGGTTCAGAGAACATCGGCCACCTTATTGCTTTAAATCCTTTGGAAGGAAGTCTTCTCAGTCTCTCTAAATTATGCACCCCAATGTCTTATCTTCTTATAATTGGGGAATTCTTCCTAGACTCATTCTAAAGCACATTTTTATCCCAAATTTTCTTTTCCATCTTTTAATGATGCATTTCCCCAAAATGTACTTGGAAATTACCTCCTTCTCCTTTGCGGGACAGACAGACACCCTAACGGGTCATCTAGCCAACCATCACCCTGCTTTTAGTCAAAAAGCAGTAAAACCAGTTGTCATCCAGTCTATTCCATCTCATGGTGACCCCAAGTGTGTCAGAGTAGAACTGTGCTCCATAGGGTTCTCAATGGCTGATTTTTTCAGAAGTAGGTCACCAGGCCTTTGTTCTGACATGCCTCTGGGGGGACTCAAACCCCCAAACTTTCAGTTAGCAGTCAAATGCATTTACTATTTGCACCAGCCAGGGGCTCTGCTTTTAGTAGCGACTGCCCCTGAACAGGTCCAGCAGATGAGTACCTGGCCTATCACAAAAGGCCGTCGGGTTGTAGTAATTGAATTCCACATATTTTTCCTCCAGGGATACCCAGGACCTCAGGATTAGTGAATGGTGAAACACAACCCAATTTTGCAATAAAAGCCCTGAGGCAGCATGTGGGCGTCATCTTGCCAACACTGGCATGTGGGTGGCCACACTGGCTGGCTCGGGTCTGTGCTGACTTGGCAGGTTAGGCTGGAGCAGATGGGTGTCTGTGCGCCGTAGGGGAGATTAGGTATATTCATTTGTTTTCTTTAAGGGATTTATAAAACTGTACCCACAGCATTTCACTACCAAGGCTCCTGAAAAATGAGCCACTTAAAAGCATAAAGTGGTAAGGAAATGTCAGGAGCTTGTTTGGTTTTGGAATGTTAAATTTATAGACCCAAATTACCACTCAGCTGGAGCTTTGGAGAACAGGTCCTGCTAATTCTTAATAATCACTTTTACAATCATTTAGCCGAAACTTCAAGGAGCCCTGAAGGCGCAATGCTTAGGAAATGGAAATATTGGCTTTCTGTCGGTTGCTAACAGAAACATCGGTGGTTTGAACCCACCCAGCAGCTCTGCAGGAGAAAAGCCCTGACGATCTGCTCCCGTTAACATTACAGTCTAGAAAACCCTGTCAGGCTGTTCTGCTCTGTCACGTGGGGTCGCTATGTGTTGGACTCGACTTGAGGGCACCTAACAACAACAACAGCAGATGCTTCTAACTCTTTATAGGTCAAGACTGGCCAATGTTAAGGGACATTTAATTGGGTTGTAGCTTGTATCTGACAACTGTGGTCTTGTGAGCACATCATTCATTTTCATGGAAACGCTTCAGCTTGCCCTTCAATTCACTTTTCCCCCCAAAGCTTATTACGTGATGAAACAGAGGATTCTTTGATTCTGTGTATGGCAGGGCATTTATTCTCCTTGTTATCTTAACATTTTAATCTGATTACAAATTGATTAGCATTGTTTTCAGTGAAGAAGAAGCCTCTGTTGAAGTAAGTGTGTGCTTGAAGGAATCTGCTTCCAAGTTTATGTGGGTGTGTCTAGCAGTCCCCTTGATTCCATGGCTCAAGTGATTCCAGCATTGGTTTGGCACCAGCTGTACTTACCAAAGTCCTCTGTAAACACTGGGTGACCAGAAACTCTTTCCAGGGAATGTTCACTGAAATTACCTCCAAGGGTTTATGCAGTTAATATGACCAAATCGGTTGAAGAAGAAAATGTTGACAAACAGTGTGGTTTGCTAGAGGGAACATGAACTCTGGAGTCGGACATACTTGGAGCTGAATCTTGGCTCTGCTACTTACTTGCTGTTGGACCTTGGGCAAGTTGCATAGCCTCTCTGAGCCAGTTTTCTCACTATTAAATGGAAATTATAAAACCCATCTGTCTTAGTTATCTAGTGCTGCTATAACAGAAATACCACAAGGGGATGGCTTTAACAAACAGAAGTTTATCCTCTCACAGTTTAGGGGTCTAGAAGTCCGAATTTAGGTCACCAGCTCTAGGAGAAGGCTTCCTCTCTCTGTCGGCTCTGGGGAAGTTCCTCGTCATCAGTCTTCCCCTGGTCGAGGAACTTCTCAGCGCAAGGACTCTGGTTCCAAGTGACACACTCTGCTCCTGGTTCTGCTTTCTTGGTGGTGTGAGGTCCTTCTCCTCTCCGCGTATTTCTCTCTTTTATATTTCAAAAGAGATGGGCTCAAGACATCACATAATCCTGCCTCATTAACATCATAGAGTTTAGGATTTACAACACATAGGATAATAACATCAGATAAGATCACAAAATGGTAGACAACCACACAATACTGGGAATCATGGCCAAGCCAAGTTGATATACGTTTTCGGGGGACACAATTCAATACATAACACCACCTCTCAGGGTTGTGAGATAAATAAGGTAGGTAATAGAAGTTAACAGTAATTGAACAAGTTCCCATTGAGTTGATTCTGACTCATGGTGACCCCTTGTATGTCAGGCTAGAACTGTGCTCCACTGGGTTTTCAATGGTTGGTTTTTTTGGATATGGATCTCCAGGCCTTTCTTCTAAGGTACCTCTCAGTGAACTTGAACTCTAGCGTTTTGGTTTGCAGCATTAACTCTTTGCCCCACCCAAGGACTACAGCAGTAGATTTCCTTATCACTATTTTTTATTATGGACACTCAACATTTCTCCAGGGCTATGTGTATCTACTGTAATATTGTAGGAGTCCCATAATGTATCATTTGCCAAAGTAATTATCTGATTACAACAGGCAGACTGTTGGCAGTTTCTATGCCCTGCATTTAGAAACTGGCCTGTGTTTACAGGTAAAAAAACATCATCTTGCTGGATACAATTTCTGCTTAACATGTAATATTAGTCATGTTTGTATGAAACTTGATGGCATTTTGTTAACAAAATACCTCAGACATCCCTGCATGACGCTGACCAAGTTGTAAGAAAACGTGAACTCTGTTGACAAAGCTGGCTTATGTCCGTCCAATTGGATCTGGGCCTATTTGATTTTGAAAAGTTGGGTGAGGTTGGCTGGATATAAACTATTAGTTTATATTCTTTTCTGTGACAAATGTTAGATTGAGGGACCTTAATAGTTAAAATGCTATATGCAAATTGAAAATTTTTCACTTCTGAATATCTAAAATACTATTATATATAATAATGATATTATTGTGCATACTCTCTAATTATTTATACTTTCCAAATGCACGTTACGTTTCCTTCAGTAAGAATCACATGTTGATGATGTCAACTACAATATAAAATATCAAGTGTGTTCTATTTTGATATTTAGAATCCCTTCCATTTGTATAGTATTTTATAGTTTAGAAATATTTTCACACACATTCACTTCTCACAACAACCTTTGAAAATAGTCAAGGCATGTATTATTGTCCCCACTTTGAAACTAGGACCACTTATTGGGGCTCCGGTAAGTGAAATGACATCAAGTAAGTGGTGAAGCCATCACTGGAAAAGGCTCTTCGGACTCCTGGTCCAATCGATGTTTTCCTACTACACGGCACTGTCTCCCTGACAGGTTGATGAACTGTCTGTCTCTGGGAGAGGCTGGCTTATAGAGGGAGAAATAGATTTGCCTCATTTCCTCAGCTCTTGCTTTTGCTCATGGGATGTCCAGCTGTAGTCAGTACCTGTGAACAATGATGTCTGTGTGGAGAGATAGCTGTTGAGAGAAAATGAATGCAGAAAATCAGTACTGCGAGAAATGTGGTATAGCAAGGGGAGTTATAGCTCAGTCGTCACATAATTTACCAATTTACCACAGAAACGGGCGCTTCTGAAAGCAAAAGGTGTTGGTATTAATAATTATATCGGGACAGCAGGTATAAATTGGCACTGTCCCAGAGAAACCAGAAGTTTGGTCACCCAGGTATAGTGGTATTACAAAGGAATGATACAGTAAAAACAGAGAGTTACATGTGTTGCAAAATAAAAGTTTTTTTGTAAAATTACTGATTTAATCCCTCTATTTTCACGCTGGAGCGAGAACTCCACAAGGAGCTCCTCTCTCTTGTTTTTTCAGTACCTGGCTCCTAGTAATAGTACCTTGTTGTTGCTGTGAGGTGCCATCAAGTTGGTCCCAACTCATAGTGACCCTACAGGACAGAGTAGAACTACCCTATAGGGCTTCCAAGGAGTGACTGGTAGATTTGAACTGCCAACTTTTTGGTTAGCAGCCCAGCTCTTAACTACTACGCCACCAGGGCTCCCAGTAATAGTACCTAGTATTTATTTTTTTACTTTATTAATAGTACCTAGCACCTAATAATAGTACCTAGTACCTAATATGTGCTCAATAAATGAATCAATGAATTGATCGATATCTGGGTACCATCATTCATGCTTTGGAATTTCTCTTAGGTACCTTAAAGTCAGCATGTTCAAAACAAAACCTGTAATACCTGACCATGCCTGATGGACCCCCTCCTTCTCCAGGTTTCCCAGTCTTCAGGAAATGGCATCACCATCCACCATGGCTCATGCAGAAGCCTGGGAGTCAGTCTTGACCCTGCTTTTCCTTTCCTTCACCTCCAAATCCCACCAATCATTGAGTCTTATAAATTCTGCCTCCTCTGTCTCTAGAATGTGTCCTGTCTGTGGTCTAGGTGTGCCTGCACGGAGGAGATGGTCAGTTTGTGAGACTTTCAGGGTTAAAACTAGCACATTCCCGAGCAAACTGGAGTAGCTGATCTCCTAGGTCTAGGTCACATAATTCTTACCTCGTCTATTGCAGCAGCCTCTCTGCAGTCACTTCTGCCTCCTACAATCCATTCTCCACACTGCTGTCAGGATAAGCTCTGTAAAATATAAAACCAGACCACATAGCTGGTTAAAATCCTCCAGTGGCTTCCCCAGATGCTCGGCATGCCACTGCATTCTGCCTGATCTGGCTGCGACTTTCCTCTCTGCCTTGTCCCTACACTCCCCCAACTCTCTATGCTCCTGCATCGATGAGCTTCTCTCAATTCCTCAAAGGCATCATGTTCTCTGCCTGGGCCTTCATACACACTGTTGCCCTGTCTTGAGTGCCCTGACCCCTTTATCTGCCTACTGTTCTTATCTTAGCCTTTAAAACCCAGATCAAGAATATCATTTATGGTGAAAGTCACAGTGTTGGAATGGCTCCACCATAATGCATTTGTTCTTAGCCTTGGTTTCACATCTGAATCACCTGGAAACTTAAAAAAAAACCTGATGCCCAGGCAACACATCAGACCAACTCGGTCTCCATTTCTGGGTGTGGAGCCAGACATCATGCTTTTAAAGACTTGCCAGGTGATTCCAACGCGCGGTCAACACTGCGAACATTGATCTAAGGTGAAGCTTCTCTGGAACCTGGTGACTCTTTTACTCCCCATGCCCGTTTTGATCACTCCACTATATGTCTCACATACATACCCCTGATACTGCTCATCACTCTGTACTTCTTGAGGGCAGGGACTCTGTAACCCATATTAGCATTGCCTGATTCAGTGCCTGGTACATAGAGTTTTTTTTTTTTTTTTAAATAATTTTTATTGTGCTTTAAGTGAAAGTTTACAAATCGTCAGTCTGTCACATATAAGCTTATATACACCTTACTCCATACTCCTACTTACTCTCCCCCTAATGAGTCAGCCTGCTCCCTCCTCTCATGACAATTTCACCAGTTTCTAACCCTCTCTACCCTATTTCCCCTCCAGACAGGAGATGCCAACACAGTCTCAAGTGTCCACCTGATACAAGTAGCTCAGTCTTCGTCAGCATCTCTCTCCAACCCATTGTCCAGTCCCTTCCATGTCTGATGAATTGTCTTCGGGAATGGTTCCTGTCCTGGGCCAACAGAAGGTTTGGGGACCATGACCGCCGGGATTCCTCTAGTCTCAGTCAGACCATTAAGTATGGTCTCTTTATGAGAATTTGGGGTCTGCATCCCGCTGATCTCCTGCTCCCTCAGGAGTTCTCTGTTGTGCTCCCTGTCAGGGCAGTCATCAGCTGTGGCCGGGCACCATCTAGCTCTTCTGGTCTCAGGATGATGTAAGTCTCTGGTTCATGTGGCCCTTTCTGTCTCTTGGGCTCATAGTTATCGTGTGACCTTGGTGTTCTTCATTCTCCCCTGATGCAGGTGCGTTGAGACCAACTGATGCATCCCAGATGGCCGCCTGTCAGCATTCAAGACCCCAGACGCCACATTTCAAAGTGGGATGCAGAATGTTTTCATAATAGAATTATTTTGCCAATTTACTTAGAAGTCTCCTCAAGCCATAGTCCCCAAACCCCCGCCCTTGCTCCGCTGACCCTTGAAGCACTCAGTTTTTCCCGGAAACTTCTTTGCTTTTGGTCCAGTCCAGTTGAGCTGACCTTCCCTGTATTGAGTATTGTCCTTCCCTTCACCTAAAGTAGTTCTTATCTACTAACTAATCAGTAAATAAGCCTTTCCCACCTTCCCTCCCTCCCCCCCTCGTAACCACAAAAGTATGTGTTCTTCTCAGTTTATACTATTTCTCAAGATCTTATAATAGTGGTCTTATACAATATTTGTCCTTTTGCCTCTGACTCATTTCGCTCAGCATAATGCCTTCCAGGTTCCTCCATGTTATGAAATGTTTCACAGATTCGTCACTGTTCTTTATCGATGCATAGTATTCCATTGTGTGACTATACCACAATTTATTTAACCATTCATCCGTTGATGGACACCTTGGTTGCTTCCAGCTTTTTGCTATTGTAAACAGTGCTGCAATAAACATGGGTGTGCATATATCTGTTCGTGTAAAGGCTCTTATTTCTCTAGGGTATATTCTGAGGAGTGGGATTTCTGGGTTGTATTTTTTTTTTTTATGGTAGAGTTCTATTTCTAACTTTTTAAGAAAACGCCAGATAGATTTCCAAAGTGGTTGTACCATTTTACATTCCCACCAGCAGTGTATAAGAGTTCCAATCTCTCCGCAGCCTCTCCAACATTTATTATTTTGTGTTTTTTGGATTACTGCCAGCCTTGTTGGAGTGAGATGGAATCTCATCGTAGTTTTAATTTGCATTACTCTAATGGCTAATGATCGAGAGCATTTTCTCATGTATCTGTTGGCTGCCTGAATATCTTCTTTAGTGAAATGTGTGTTCATATCCTTTGCCCACTTCTTGATTGGGTTGCTTGTCTTTTTGTGGTTGAGTTTTGACAGAATCATGTAGATTTTAGAGATCAGGCGCTGGTCGGAGATGTCATAGCTGAAAATTCTTTCCCAGTCTGTAGGTGGTCTTTTTACTCTTTTGGTGAAGTCTTTAGATGAGCATAGGTGTTTGATTTTTAGGAGCTCCCAGTTATCTGGTTTCTCTTCGTCATTTTTGGTAATGTTTTGTATTCTGTTTAGGCCTTGTATTAGGGCTCCTATGGCACATAGAGTTTTAATAAATGTTAGTTGAACATAGCAATGATCTTGGACGATTTATCTATCCTGTCTGGATCTTGTTTGTCTTTTCTATAAAATGAAGATAAAAATATATAACTTGAAGAATTGAGAAATAAATTAAATAACTTATGTAAAGTGCCTGATTGTGCTTTAAAGCCGGATGCTGTCGAGTCAATTCGGATTCATTCAGTGCCTGATTTCTTGGAAGCAGATTTCCAGACCTTTCTTCTGAGACACCTCTGGGTGTACTCGAACCTCTAAGCTTTCAATTACCAGCCAAGTGCATTAACCATTTATACTATCCAGGGACTCAGTTTTACTTTACTTGCCATTAGTTTGCTGGTCAACTGGTAGAGGAGAGCATTCCTATCATTTCCCATGTGAATGTGAGCCTGATAGGATACCATGCTTGAACCCAAGCTTACTCTTCTCTAAACAAATGGCAAAAATTTACCCAGTAATGCCCACATGCTCTTTATCTCAGAAGGAAGTGAGGCTGAATGAGATCATGGCTGAAAAACGTTCAGGGATGGGCTGGAGGTGAATATACAAAGTGCTGTGATGGTGACTGGACACCCTAGAATTATGTGTCCTTCAACTGATTCTTTTTGAAAGCCCGTCTGTGACTTAGAGTTTTTCAAACAAATCACCCTGCAGTGGGAGGGAAGCAACATGACCTTCGAACTTAACATTCCAGTCTGTTAATGATATATGAGGGTGGGGAAGCTATTGACAAAGAGAAGAAGGAATGTATTTCTTAAGGCCCTCAGTGATGGATTGCCCACGCAAAGTACCCTTGCTGGCCCAGATGGGCTTCCTCGCCACTTGGAATCTATACTTTGAGGTGGTTCTCCTCTCCTTTCCCCTTCATCTCTATTTAGTGTACTTTGTCTTTATATTTCCTACTGGTTTTACTTTCAGTTTGACTCCAACCACTAAAAATTAAAAAGAAATTACACACACTTGAACCTGCACACACACAGACACACACTGAAAACCACCCACCAAAGAAAGAAAGCAGCAGAAAAAGGGAAAGATAATTGTTGGCTGTTCTTCAAGAAAACTTGAAGAGAGCTTGAAGCGATATTTTGATCTTTGACTGAAGAAAATAGTGCAAATACAATTGTTCTTAAAGATTCAAATAATGACCCAAGCCATGGCTTTGAGCCCAGAGCTCAGATCACCCGTTAGCTCACGAACATTATATGGCTGGACATTAAAACCAAACGAAACCTGTTACCGTTAAATCAATTCTGACTCATGGCAACTCCGTGTGTTGCAGTGTAGAACTGCCCCATAGGGTTCTCTTGGCTGTAATCTTTATGGAAGCAATTTGCCAGGGCTTTCTCTTGGAGAGCAGTTGGGAAGGTTTGAACCACCAAACTTTTAGGTTAACAGCTGATTGCAAACCACTTGTGCCACTCAGCTGGACATTACAGTTGAGTTTTTGGATCATTTGATAGACTTCCTTGTTCCACCAATGTAAAAACGGCATGGCGGATGGCATCTGACCTCCTTTAACTTCACGAAGGGGGAGGAGAATCAAAATCAACAACCAAAGGCTAGTTCCTATGAGATGGAAGTCAGATACCTTTACTCTCTAGCCTTTTCACAATTCTGTCACCAGCCGTTTCTTCCACTTTATTCTCTACTTCTCTGCTGAGTTTGATAATTCATTGCAATTGCTACACAGAACTCACAGACAATACCTACTATTGCGGAGTTTATTAGGTAAGTAATAGGTTATAATTTAGGATCAGGAATAGCTCAGCATATAGTTCTATGGTCAGGACAGCTTTTCAGCCGTGCCCACCGGCATGCCTTTCCCTTGGCCCCTAGAATCCTGGGCCCTTCGGACTGGCCTCTGCCCTGCTTGGTCAAGGAGTACAAAGCTCTCTAGCTTCCCCTGACAAGTGTCAAGAGGCACCCCACTCCACCTGGATGCCTCCTGCCTGAATGCTCTCAGCTGTCTTGCTCTATAGGTTGGAAAGTCCAGTTTAACTGCCTTGCTCCATGGGCCAGGAAACCCCCCGTGCCATTTCGTTCCAGTCTCCTGGTTCTGCTGCTGCTGTTTCTCTGCTGCTGCTTCTCTCTATCTCATGCTGTCTCCAGTGTTACAGTTCTCTGACTCTTGGATCTGGGACATTCTCAGCACAGGCTTCCAGAGCCTAAAGGTCATGCTCCACTCCTGGCTCTACTTTCTTGGTGGTAATGAGGTTCCCCCTTTCTGCTTCTGGGTGGCTCACTTTAAGCCTAGTGGGTGGCAAAACTGGCCAATCTTCATGTTAGGATTCCATATACCTTATTTGCATGGTCCCACCCCTACAAGGGTGCCATGCACCTTATTTGCATTATTAGCAAGTTGTCCAATCCCCTTGGTGGGCCACAAGCACCTTATTAGCATAGTCCCATCCAATCATTCAGTAAGAGTTACAAAACCAGGGCAAGAAAGGCCATATAAAAGTGATCCATCACACCACAATCAATATGGGGTTGAGGTGTGGGGAGGAGACAGGATGAATGACGAAAAGAATTTCTGATGAGAGGCATACTTAGTTCAACTCTTCTTCTTTTTTTTGGAATCCACGAGTTTGCTACCGGGTATTTCACCTATTCTCTAGACTTAGAGCTTTTCTATTCATCCAGAACTTCCTCAAATCACCTTTTTAAACCTTCTTTCTTAAAATTAGGAAGTAAAGTGTGTTTGTCAAAGCATATAAATTTAGCTATGGATGTTGATTCCTGTCTTTGTGTGAGTTTCTCCAGAAACAGATCTTGAGACAAGGAGTTAAGTTCTTGAGACCAGGATTAAGGATTAGGCTTGCAGAGGTGCAGAGAACATCAATAGGAGAGCAAGGAAGTGATTCAGGCTGTTATTAAAAGAGCTACCCCAGTGGACAACTACAACTTAACATCATGGGGAAACTCTGGGAAGTGGTGTGAGCACATCCCTCAGAATTATCCCACTTGAAGGATGAGGGAGCTGGGGCACTTATACACCAACTCCCAAGAGTCATTGGTTGAAGTCTGTTAACTCAGCCTGGGAAGGTGTTAATTCCCAGGCACTTCCAGCCTGCTGAGCTCTGGGCTGTAGTCTTCCTTGGTTCTAGAAAAAGTCCTACGGCACAGAGATGCAGCTACTGATAGTTGGAGGTCCAGGCTTCAACACACCAAAAGAAACTGTTAAGATCCAAGAGACACAGGTAGACTACGTGTGTGCTAAAAAAAAAAAAGTGTGCTACGATGATCAAATTCCAAAGCATGATGGTGTTATTTCTAGAACCATATGTAAGTCTAGTTTTGAAGATTAGAGAAAGGTCAGAGCTTAAAGGGCCCTGTCTTAGTTGTCTAGTGCTGCTATAACAGAAATACCACAAGTGGATGGCTTTAACAAAGAGAAATTTATTTTCTCATGGTCTTGTAGGTTACAAGTCCAAATTTAGGAGGTTGGCTCCAGGGGAAGGCTTTTTCTCTTTGTTGGCTCTAGGGGAAGGTCGTTGTCTTCAATCTTCTGCTGGCTCTGGAGGAAGGTACTTGTCCTCAATCTTCCCCTGGTCGAGGAGCTTCTCAGGCTCAGGGACCCCATGTCCAAAGGACGCACTCTGTTCTTGGTGCTGCTTTCTTGGTAGTATGAGGTCCCCAACTCTCTGCTTGCTTCCCTTTCCTTTTTATCTCTTGAGAGATAAAAGGTGGTACAAGCCACATCCCAGGGAAATTCCCTTTACCTTGGATCAGGGAGGTGGCCTGAGTAAGGGTGGTGTTATAATCCCACCTAATCCTCTCAACATAAAATTACAGTCACAAAACGGATGACAACCACACAATACCGGGAATCACGACCTAACCAAGTTGACACATATTTTTTGGGGGACACAATTCAATCCATAACAGGCCCCTTTTGGGGTGTTATGGATTGATTTGTGTTCACCTACTAAATATGTGTGGTAAACCCTAACCTCCTATACCTGTGAAAGGTAATCCCATAAGGGAATAGGGTTTTCTTTGTTTTGTTAATGAGGCCATGTCAGTGTATGGTGTGTTTTAAACCAATCGCTTTTGAGATTTAAAAGAGCAGATCAGGCACAGAAGCAAGGACAGATGAAGACAGATGCCACCCGGAGATCTCCAAGGAATGCTGAGAAGACCACTAGAGAAGCTGAGACAAAGATTTTCCCCCAGAGCTGACAGAGAGAGAAAGCCTTCCCCTAGAGATGACACCCTGAATTTGGACTTCTAGGCTCCTAAACTGTGAGAAAATAAATTTGTTTGTTAAAGCCATTCACTTGTGATATTTCTGTTACAGCAGCTCTGGGAAACTAAGACATCGAAGAAGGTATGAGAGAGCACCAGAAAAGCTGAGAAGCATGGAGGAATCATTCATCTGCCCTGGACCTTTTGGGTAGTACTTCCTGTGTACATGTGCAGAAAGCTGGTAGTGCAGATTCCTGGGTGCCAGGTACAGTTTCTGGGGAAAGGATGACACTTTTGTTCTTAATCTTGGGATACTACTAAAGAAATATTTACCCCTAGAAATCAGATAAACACTGGCTGTCTTTCAAGTTTGGTTCTATGTTCACTGGGCTGTAGCTTCAGGCCTTTTTCCCTTCGAGCTTGGTGCGGGCACCCCATCCAGTTGCCTCTGTCCTGCTCAGCTCTGAGGAGGGCACACAAAACAAGGTTGTCCCTGGTTCACAAGGGGAGATGCTTTCCACTTAGCATTTTTACGTGTTCACTTTCCGTCAGATTTGATTTGGAGCATTGACTGAACATAAAATCCAGGGTAAAAGATACTTCGCAGTTCACAAGCCTTGCCTTTTGAGGAAATGCCAATCTCTTTCTCCACCCCTCTTTCTTCCTTTTCTTCTCTTTTTTTAAAGCTACCCCTACCAGTTACCTTTGCTGGAGTCAACTCTGACGCGTGGCGACCCACGTGTGTCAGAGCAGAACTGTGCTCTGTAGGCTTTTCAGTGGCTGATTTTTCAGTAGATCACCAGGACCTTCTTCTGAGGTACCTCTGGGTGTACTTGAACCTTCAACCTTTTGGTTAAAAGAAAAAAAATTTTTTTTTTTTTTTTTTAGCAGCCAAAAATATTAACCTTTTGCATATCCAGGGGCACCTCCAAGTGTCTCTAATTTCAAGTAGAGAATCTGGCCTCTAGGAAACTCAGCCAAGTTTCATAAACTGGCCGGATGCGCCTGGCTCTTCGGGGAGGTAGGATGCCTCTGACGGTCTGGGAGATTCAACTCTTCCTGCGAGTGTTGTGGGTTTATAAACACAAAGGCCCACCCAGAGGTATATGGCCTTTAGGAGCTATTTCTCTGCCCCCTGTGGAGCTGGGTTTATTTTCATGGAAATCTAAATCATATGTTTGTGTTTCATTTGCACCAAATTCAAGTAGTGTTATTTCCTTGCAGTCTTTTGAAGTTATGGGAGCCATATGGATTGCTTTCCCAAATATTTATTTTTGAGCCTTCTTTCCCAAACTAGCTTTAAAAATGCCCACATCTCATTTCTCATGGTCAGGCACCCTGGAACGGAAGAGACTGGAGTATGGTGCATTAGGGTCTGCGTGTTCAGGGAATGGGGACTCCGCTACTCTTCAGATGTGGATGAGCTTCTGTGGTCTCCTCTTTAGCCTTCTGCCAGGGCCTGGGAATCTGTGCAAAGACCCTGTAAGGACTGGGTTTTCCTTCTGGGTGGGTTCTGCTCTAAGTTCCTCAAGTTCCTCCTGAAAATGAAATGCGACTAAATGCTCAATGCAATTGCCAGAGTTGAGCCATGAGAGTCACAGCATAGCTGGAGTGTTGTGTCACAGTGGTGGATAAACTATCTGAGTAGATGAGGTACCTGCTCAACCAGGCTAGCAGCTCTCTCTTATTAACCTTTATGGAGCTCTTGTGGCACAGTGGTTAAGAGCTTGGCTGCTAACCAAAAGGCTGGCAGTTCGAATACACCAGTTGCTGCTTAGAAACCCTGTGGGGAAGTTCTACTCTGTTGTACAGCGTTTCTCTCAGTCAGAATCGACTTGACAGCAACGGGTTTGGTTTGGTTTTGGTTTTATTGTTGTTAGCTGCCATCAGATCAACTCCGACTCATGGCAACCTACAGCGGAAGGAAAGGTTGCCTCGTCCTGAGTCATCCTCACCATCACCAGCATGTTTGAGTCCATTGTTGTGGCTATTGTGCCAATCCATCTCATCGAGGGTTTCCCTCATCCTTGCTGGCCCTCTACCCTACCAAACATGATCTCCTCCTCTAGCAATTGATTCCTCCTGACGATTTGTCCGAAGCAAGCAAGTCAGACAGTCTTCTGTTGTGATCCAAAAGGTTTTCACTGGCTAATTTTCAGAAGTAGATTGCCAGCCTTTTTTCCTAGTCTATCTTAGTCTGGAAGTTCTGCTAAAACCTGTTCACCATGAGTGAACCTGCTGGTATTTGAATACTGGTGGCATAGATTCCAGCATCATAGCAACATGCAAGCCACCACAGTATGACAAACTAACAGATGGGTTTGGTTATTAATTTTTTGTTCTACTTTATGTGTCTAGACAGCGTCTGGCACATAGAAGGCACTTGATAAATATATGTTTACGGAATAGACAGATGATTACTCAATACATAAGAGAGAGTCACGTAAATACGAAGCACTGGTGACAGTGGAAACCCTGGTGGCGTAGTGGTTAAGTGTTATGGCTGCTAACCAAGAGATTGAGAGTTTGAACCTACCTGGCGCTCCTTGGAAACTCTATGGTGCAGTTCTACCCTGTCCTATAGGGTCGCTATAAGTCGAAATTGACTTGACGGCAATGGGTTTTTGGTTTTGGTGACACAGTAGTTAAGAGTTCAGCTGCTAACCAAAAGGTTGGCAGATTGAATACACCAGCCACTCCATGGAAACTCTATGGGGCAGTTATACTCTGTCCTATAGGGTTGCTATGAGTTGGAATCGACTCGATGGCAATGGGTTTGGCTTTTACAGATCCCAGTCAGGGCAGCTGGTACTGGTAGCCAGGCACCATCTAGTTCTTCTGGTTTCAGGGTTGTGTTGGCTGTGGTTCATGTGGTCTAGTCCTTTGGACTAATAGCTCCCTTGAGTCTTTGGTCTTCTTCATTTTCCCTCACTCCGGACAGGAAGAGACCAATAATTGTATCTTGGATGGCTGCTCATGAGTTTTAAGACTCCACACGATACTCACCGAAGTAGGATGCAGAACATTGTCGTTATGTACTATGTTATGCCAATTGACGTAGATGTCCCCTGAGTCTATGGTCCTTTGTCTTCTAGCCTAGGAACTTCATCCCATGAGGTGTTTGGTTATGTCTAAAAGGTTTCCCTGACTATAGCCTTTGTGTGCTCTATATGAGTTGTGCCTACAGTTATGTATGCAGAAATATCCACCACAAAACCTATGTTTGCCGGTGGGTGTATTCCCTTACACCCTCTCACACCTCTTGGGGTATCTATTTGTCCATTCGTAAACTGTTGTTTGTTAATACTGTTGCTGCAGGATTATCTAAGCTATAGTAGTTATCATAGTTGTTCTTTATTCTTGTATTACTCTCAGTGTCCTTGGTCATGTTGTATGCTAACTTCCTCCACATTATATATTGCCTTTCCCTTCACCAATATTTACTTGTGTCTTCTATCTAATTGGTAATTTTCCTTACCTCCCCCTCCCATCCCTGGTAAACATCAAAGAATGTTTTTTTCTTTTTTTCCCATGTGTAACCCTTTTGTTGTCAATTTACAGTAGTGATCTTAGAGAATCTGTGTCCTTTTGAGATTGACTTATTTCGCTCAGTTTAATGTTCTCCAAATTCATTCGTGTTAGATGGTCCATGGATTTGTCATTATTCTTTATCAATGCATAAAGTGTGTGCATGTACTACAGTTTATTAGTCCATTCCTCTATTGATGGGCACTTAGAGTGTTTCCATCTTTTTGCTATTGTGAATAATGCTGCAATGACCATGAGTATGCATACGTCTATTCATGTCATGGCTCTTACTTCTTTAGGGTATATACCCAGGAGTGGATGAATTTTTTAAAAAAATAAATTTCAAAGCTTCTCTCCATGTCTAAGTTGATATTTAAACCTATAAACTCAGACCTGGTTAAATATTTGATATGAAGTGGCAACTGAAGGCGATGGCTGTTAAGGCAGCTATTAGACTACAGCAGGCCTCCCCTTCTTCTTCCCAAATAGCTTCTTCTGATTCACGTACATGTCAAATAACCTCTGGGATATGAACTAGAGGCACAGAGCTCATATGTGACTGTACCTGTTAATAATGATTCTAAGAATGACAGGAGCTAGCTTTTATGGAGTACTAAGTTAAGTACTTTGCATAGATAAGCTGTTTGTATCTTTATAAATTAGGTTGTCATTGTGTGCTGTTGAGTCAATTTCAACTGAGAGAGACTATAGGGCAGAGTAGAACTGCCCCACAGGGCCTCCTAGGCTGTAATCTTTACAGGAGCAGATCGCCAGGTCTTTTCTTCTGTAGAGCCACCGGTGAGTTCCACACCCTAACCTTTCGGTTAGCAGCCGAGTGCTTAACAATTGCACCACCAGCGCTCCTATAAGTTAGGTACTGAGGCTTGTTTTACAGTTGGGGAAACTGAGGTGCAGAGAGATTAAGTAATTTGCTCCAGGTCACATAGCTAAGAAAGTATGACTCCACTCCCTAGCCACTCCCCACAAATGATGGGGAAAGGTCACTTGTGCCAGCTGCAGCGGGATAACAGGAAGAAAGCCTCAAGCAACAATACACATCTGGCATTAATAAAATAGAGACTGTCCTTTACCACACTATCCCTTCCTTTGCTTGCCTTTTCAGTTTTGGCATTATGTACGCTTTATATATTATACAATATCCTAAATATCTTTCCAAGCAACTTTACTGCTTTGTTCAATGAGGGAGTGAGCTACGTACTGGGAAGAGATCAAATATGGTAGCTATTTGCTGTCATTTCCATGAAAATAAAGACGAAATTTATTTATAGCGGAAGAGATTGAAAGATCAATAGGCTAGGGGAGAGCATGAAAGTACATTTATTTCAACAAACTAGGAAGAGAAAGGGACTTCCTCAACTTGGAAAAGGGCATCTATTAAAAAAACCACAGCTAACGTCATATATAATGATGAATGACTGACAGCTTTCCCCGTAAGATCAGGAACAAGACAAGGATGTCTGCTCTCACCACTTCTACTCCACATGGTACAGGAGGTTCTAGACAGGACAATTGGGCCAGAAAATGAACAAACTTCTGTATCAGAAATAAATAAATAAAACTATCTCTATTCACAAATGACATGATCTTGTATACAAAAAAATCCTAAGGAATTTACAAAATTTGAATTAATAAAGAGTAAGTCTTAAGGCAAGGTTGCAGGATACAAGATCCTTATAAAAAAATCAATTGTCTTTCTATACACTAGCAACATATGTCCCAAAACTGAAATTAGAAAAGCAATTCTTACGAGAGCATTAAAAATAATAAAATATTAAAGATTAAATTTAATAAAAGAGGTATAAGTCTTGTACAATAAGTATTATGAAACATTATTGAAAGAAATTAAAAAAGACTTAAATACATGGAAAAGATACTCCATGTTCATGAATAGGAAGACTTAATATTGTTAAGAGGACAATACCCTCCACACTGATCTACGGATTCAATTTCTGTCAAAGTCCCAGTCTCCTTTTTTTGCAGAAATTGACAAACTGATCTTAAAATTTATATGGAAATGCAAGGGACCCAGAATAACAAAAACAATTTTGAAAAACAAGAACAAAGACTCATACTTCCTGATTTCAAAATTTACTACAGAGCTACAGGGATCAAGACAGTGTGGTACTGGCATAAGAGTAGACACATCAGTGAAAAGAATAGAGTAGACTAGACTAGACTACAGTAGAGTAGAATAGAATAGAATGGAATAAAATTGATAGTTCAATTATAGTCAATTAATTTTTGACAAGGGTGCCAAAACAATTTAATGGAGAAAGATTAGTCTTTTCAACAAATGGTTGTTGGACAACTGGGTTTCCATGTGCAGAAGAATGAAGTTGGATCTTTATCTCACAGCATATACAAAAATGAACTCAAAATGAATCAAAGGCCTAAATAAATGTAAGTGCTGAGACTATAAAGCCCTTAGAAAAAAACATAGAAGTAAATCTTCATGACCTTAGATTAGGCAATGGATTCTTAGTTAAAATGACACCAAAAGCATAAGCAATAAAAGAAAAATAAGACAAATTGGATCTCATCAAAATTAAAAATGTTTGTCCTTCAAAAGACTCTATTGAGAAAGTGCAAGGACAACTCCCATAATGGGAAAAATATTTGCAAATTATATATCTGATAAAGAACTTTTATCTAGAATACATAAAGAAGTCTTAAAATTCAATAATAAAAAGACAAGTAGCCCAATGAAAGAATGGGCAAAGACATTGAATAGAAATTTTCCCAATGATGGTATAAAAATGGTCAATAAGCACATGAAAAGGTACTCAGCATAAGAGTCATTAGAGAAGTACAAATCCAAACCACAATGAAATAGTAACTCACATCTACTAGGATGGTTATTAAAAAAGACAGACAGTAACGTGTTGGTGAGGATATGGAGAAAGGGGAACCCTTCTACACTGCTTGTGAGAATGTAAAATGGTGAGGCCACTTGCAAAACAGTTTGGCAGTTTCTCAAAGGGTTAAACACAGTTTTACTACATGACCCAGGAATTCTACTCCTAGATATTTCCCTAAAGGGATTAAAAACATATATCTACTCAAAAACTTGTACACAAATACTCATATCAGCATTATTCCTAATAGCTAAAAGTGGATACAAACCAAATATTCAACAACTGAATGAATAAACAAAACATCGTATGTCCATGCAATGGAATATTATTCATCAATAAAAAGGAATGAAGTACTGATACATGCTACAACTTGGATGAACCTTGAAAACATCATGCTGAATGAAACAAGCTAGTCACAAAAGACCACATATTATATGATTCTATTCATATGAAATGCCCAGAATAGGAAATCAAAATAGAAAGTTCACTAGGGGTTGTTCGGGGGCTGAGGCGGGGAGGGGAGAATGACTGTTCATGGGTATGAGGTTTCTTTTTGGGGTGATGAAAATATTTTGGAATTAGATAGTGATTATGTAATGTATCTTTTCACCATACTTATTCAATCTGTATGCTGAGCAAAAAACAAACAAGCAAGAAGAAAACTGAGAAGCTGGACTATATGAAGAAGAACGGGGTATCAGGGTTGGAGGAAGACTCATTAACAACTTTCGTTATGCAGGTGATACAAATATGCTTGCTGAAAGGAAAGAGGACTTGAAGCACTTACTGATGAAGATCAAAGATTACAGCTTTCAGGATTGATTACACCTCAACATAAAGAAAACAAAAATCCTCACAAGTGGACCAATAAGCAACATCATGATAAAGGGAGAAAAGATTGAAGTTGTCAAGGATTTCATTTTACTTGGATCCACAATCAATGCCCATGGAATTAACAGTCAAGAAATCAAATGACATATTGCATTGGGCAAATCTGCTGCAAAAACCTCTTTCAAGTATTAAAAAGCAAAGGTGTCACTTTGAGGGCTGTGGTAGGCCTGACCCAAACCATGGTATTTTCAATTGCCTCGATGCATGCAAAAGCTGGACAATGAATAAGGAAGACCGAAGAAGAATTGACACCTCAGAATTATGGTGTTGGCAAAGAATATTGAATATACCATGGGCTGCCAGAAGAACAAACAAATTTGTCTTGGAAGAAGTACAGCCAGAATGCTCCCTAGAAGCAAGGATGGTGAGAACTTTGTCTCACGTACTTTGGACAGGTTATCAGGAGGGGCCAGTCCTTGGTGAAGGACATCATGCTTGGTGGTGTGGAGGGTCAGCAAGGAAGAGGAAGACCCTCAGCGAAATGGACTGACACAGTAGCTACAACATCTAGAGCAGGAAGCCAGTAGCCACGAGCTTCAGGAATGCAGTATATTGGGGCAGAGGAGGGAATGAATCTGAGAGCAAAGAGGCAAATGGCCGGTGTGGGTTCCCTTGAGCATTTTTCCATCCTTTATTCTTCACAAAATAACAACTTGATAATTATGTTAGCTGAAATAATATGAATGCATTTCTTTGAGGATCTCAGGAAGAAAAAAAAAATCATGACAAGCAAGGTATTATTATGCTGCATCGGGATATTTATAATTTATAAACACACATTTCTAATTTAATTTCTGATAAACACACATTTCTAATTTAATTTCTGATTGCTTCATCTCTTCGCTGGTGACAGTCTAACAAAGTAGGTCAGATTCTTATTTTAGAGGCAAGAAAATTAAATTAGGTCAGTAAAGAATGTGTCCCTGGCTGACCTCTGAGGCCTAGTGCTGTGGCTTGTATAGGTGTCAAGGGGCAGGCTCTGTCCAGTGAATACCAAATCAGAGGGCGACAGACCCTGCTCTGTGACTCCATCATATGTCAGCTGAAGCTCTGTCTTCCTGCAAAGGCATCATCCCCTCCTGTCACCAGCCAAGTAACATATGATCATGAGGTAATCAAATGAACACTGGACCAGGAGAAGATCAGAACCCTGGTTCTGCACAAAAAAAGTATCATCTCAACTATATCACTTCCTGTTCTGGAGGCTCTCCTTCCTCATCTGTAGAATTAGGAATAAAAATGTTTACTCTTCCCACTTCTCAAAGTCATAGAGGATCAATTTCAACCAGATTGCGGGTGGCAAGCTGGGGGGAGCATACACAAACCTGAGTTAGCATTACTGATGACGTAGTTTACTTACCACAATAATCAGAAGCAACATCACCACGAAAAGCTTTACCGTTTTCCCGTGTCTTCCATAACCTATTTCACAAAGCCAGGTAGGTTATAAATAGCGATGTACTTCCTATATTGAACTGTGGATGGAAAGCCAATTAGGCCTGTGCTTGCCAATGACGCTTGTCTTTTGAGGGAAGAGTTTTGACATAAGGATGGTTGATGCCTTTTTCCTGCGAATCGGAAAATCATGCTGTGATCACATCTGCGGCGTTGTTGGAGATTCAAACATATTCTTCCCCTGAATTAGGTAAAAACCTCCCAGAACTGTAAACAAAACATGACCTTTCATGAGCTGAAAATCTTCCTCCAAATCCATAATGCCCCATATTCCATGAGATTTCCCTGGGCTTTAAGTAGAATCTGTCATTACTCAGAAATGGTAAAGCAGTACATCCCAGCTGTTGAGCTGTCTGATCCTGAGGTTGTCCACAGAGGTATCTGCTGCTTTTCTGAGATCAGATTTTGGATTTAGCAAGAACTTTAGAGCAAGCCACATTCTATCTCACCCAAACGCATCTCAATATTAATAATAGTAACTGTGATTTATTGGGTAACTACTATGTGCCAGCCACTTTGAATAGTTTATTCTCAACTTGACAAAAATCCTGCACGATAGCAATATCATCCCCATTTTACAGATGAGGAAACTGAGGAGAGGTTAAATGATTTACTTTAGGAGGACCCAAGATTTAACTCATGACTGTCTGACATCAGTACCTGTGCTCTTTCCCTGGTAGGTACTACACCACCTCCAGGTACCATTGTGAGTCAGCTCATTATTGTTACCCATCCTAGCTCTCCTTGGTGGTGAGCCAGACTCAGTGTCTCACTTGTAACAACTAGAATGTGATGGAAGTGACAATACGTTCCTTCTGGGACTAGGTCATAAAAGGCATGTGGCTTCCTCCTTGCTCTCTCTCTTGGATCAGTTGCTCTAGGTGAAGCTATCTGCAATGTCCTAAGGACACTTAAGCAGCCCTATGCAGAGGTCCAGGAGCCCTGGTGGCACAAAAGTGCTCGGATGTTAAACAAAAGGTGGTTCAAACCCACCCAGGAGCCCTGCAGGAGAAAAACCTGGCAATTTCCTTCTGTAAAGATTACAGCCAAGGAAACCCATGGAGCAGTTCTACTCTGTCCCATGGTGTTGCTATGAATCAAAAAATTGACTTGGCAGCACCTAACAACAATGACAACATGCAGATGTCTACATGGCAACAAACTGGGCCTCCTACCAAGAGCCAAGGAGGAAGTGCCTTGTGAGGCAGCCATCTTAGAAGCACACCCCGCAGTCTGGTCAAGGCTTCGGATGAGTGCAGTCCTAGCTAACATCTTGATGGCAACCTCATGACAGGCCCTGAGCCAAAGCCAACAAGCTAAGCTGCTCCTAAATTCCAGACCCACAAAATCTGAGGTAATAAACGTTTATTGTTGTCTTAAACCACCAAGTTTTGGGGTAACTGATTAAGTTACTAATATAATCTCCTAAACTGATCTTCTAAACATTTTATATTTTTCTATGCTGTTGCTCTTTCTGTCACTTTATTTCATAGGAAATGTCCTTGATTTTATCAACCAATCTCTTTTAATTTCACCAATCATATTTTTAATGTCTGAAGGTTCTTGATTTCAGATTGTCCTTTTTTGTGCATCATCTGTCCTTATTTCAAGGATGCAGTATCTTCTCCCCTCTCCCTGAAGATGTTAATGATTTTTTGATATCGTCCCCCATTCCTTGTATTGTCTCCCATTCCTGAGCCCCATTTTCTTCTATTTCTCTCTCACATTGGAAGCTCCCCCACAATGTCTGCTGACCCTTGCTTGCCCATTCATATTTAGAAGAGAGGCAGTAGAAAGGGGTTGGAAGTTTTCTTCATGAGGCCTGGAGTTTGCCCATTAGTGGTTTCCCTGCAGGACAATGGGTGGACCACCAGCTTCTTATTGTAGATGCCCAGACATCAATATTTGATGGTCTATTCTCTGGTTTAGGCCTTTGGAGAAGGGCCCTCCAACCTCCTGCCTGGGGTATAAACCTGACTATATGGTAAATGTAGTTAGTGGCCTTGAAAAATTAACACAGCACTATTCAGATGAGCAAAGAAAATGTAGTTTATTCTCTATCATTGGTGTCCCTGGCTTCTAACACTATTGTGCAAAGAAAGCTAAAAAAAAAATTTTTTTTTCCAGGTTATGTAGTCTCCTTCAGTTCATTTTGGATGAATGTTCAGTGTTTCAGATTTTCTCTCCCTCCCTCAGTGCCTTCCTAAGATTGAGTCTGGGTTCTAGGAGGAGTCGGGGTGTTGGTTCAGGGCTTTGGGTCTATGGGCTACTGTCTGCACCTTTGTTACCCTCTAATGAAGAGTGGCAGGTCTGGGTTTGTCCTGGGTCTTTTGTCTGCTGAGGTATGACAGTCTCATATAGCGTTTTGAGCCATTATGTGGCTTCTGCTGCTGAATTTCACGATTCTGGCCTTTTGCCTCTTGTCTTAAAGTCCCAGCACACTGTCATCTCTTTGTCCTAAACCAAGGCCCCAACCAGTTCGCCAATCCACTGTACCCACACTGTGGCATTCAGAAATTCCCTTAGTAACAGAGACTGCGGGGGTCCAGGAACACAGTCCCAGGGTCCTTTGCCTCCAATGCTCTCCTCCCACCACCAACACTGAGCTAGTGCTCCAACCCCATGTTAAATGTGACTAAATAAGAAACTTCTAGATGCTTATAGGAGCCCCGAAGCTAGGTGATCATGAACCTTGATGTTCTTTTCTTTCCCTTCATCCATTTAACATGCCCTATTCTAGAATTTTGGCACAGAATAAGGAAAACAGAACTTCTCCTTTGAGGAGTAGCCACCTGTCAAATATTTCAAAATGTCTTCCCTGTAACATTTATCTGTGCTGTAAAACGAATATCCATATAGGCAAAGCTTTGCTGATATTCATGGAATTGCTGGGTCAAGGGACGTGCACAATATGGAGGCTTTTGATGTACTTTATCATCAGTTGAGAAAAGAGTAACATAATAACTCATTACCCTCCATTACAGCAATGTGGTTTACTTGATCTGATTAGCCAGGGAGAGCGTGGATTCAAGTGAGATTCTAAACCTGTACAGTAGAGCACGTAGCAACAGGAAGCGTGGTCCTGTGGGGATGGGTGAGAGGACCAAGGACCCCAAAAGCTCAGTAAACAAGGATGGGGCTACAACAGAAACCTGGAGCTTAGGAAAAAACTCCAAGAAGGAGAAAACCTGTAACCCGTTGCTATCAAGTAGATTCCGACTCATAGCGACTCTATAAGACAGAGTAGAACTGGTCCATAGGGTTCCCAAGGAGTGGCTGGTGAATTCGACTTGTGGTACTTTTGGTTAGCAATCAAGTTCTTAACCACTACAAGCAAACTAAAATGAAAGATGGATATACTTTAAATTTCAGTCATTATTAAGGAAATGCCTTCCAACCTAAAGGGCTCATTTTCTGGCACAATTTCAGACAATGTTCCACTGCTATTCACAAACTTCCCATGGGCCAAGTTTTTCAGAAGTAGACTGGCAGGTCCTTCTTCCTAGTCTGTCTTAGTCTGGAAGCCCCATTGAAACCTGTCCACCATGGGTGACTGCTGGTATTTGAAATACCGGCAGCATAGCTTCCAGCATCACAGCAACACACAAGCCACCACAGTATGACAAACTGAGAGATGAGTGGAAGACTAGTTAACATAATTACTATTCAAATTTATGCACCAACTGCTAAGGCCAAAGATGAAGAAATAGAAGATTTTTACCAATTTCTACAGTCTGAAATTGATCAAAAATGCAATCAAGATGCCTTGATAATTACTGGTAATTGGAACGCAAAAGTTGGAAACAAAGAAGAAGCTGTTAGAAAATATGGCCTTGGTAATAGAAACAACACCAGAGATCTCATGAAAGAGTTTTGCAAGACCAAGAACTTCTTCATTGCAAATACCTTTTTTCAACAACATAAATGGCAACTATACACGTGGATCTCACCAGATGGAATACGCAGGAATCAAATCAACTATATTTGTGGAAAGAGACTATGGAGAAGCTCTGTATCACTAGTCAGAATAAGGCCAGGGGCTGACTGTGGAACAGACCAGCAATTGCTCATGTATAAGTTAAAGTTGAAGAAAATTATAGTAAGTCCATGATAGCCAAAACACCTTGACTATAGCCTACCTGAATTTAGAGACCATCTCTAGAATGGATTTGACAAGTTGAACAATAATGACCGAAGGTCAGGTGAGTTGTGGAATGACATCAAGGACATCATACATGAAGAAAGCAAAAGGTCATTAAAAAGACAGGAAAGAAAGAGAAGACCAAAATAGCTGTCAGGAGAGACCCTGAAACTTGCTCTTGACTGTAAAGTAGCTAAAGCGGATGGGAGAAATGATGAAGTGAAAGAGCTGAATACAGGATTGCAAAGGGTGGCTCAAGAAGACAAAGTAAAGTATTATAACGAAATATACAAAGATCTGGAGTTAGAAAACCAAAAGGGAAGAACGTGCTTGGTGTTTTTCAAGCTGAAAGAACTGAAGAAAAAATTCAAGACTCGAGTTGCACTAATGAAGAATTCTATGGGGAAAATATTGAACGATGAAGAAAGCATCCAAAGAAGATGGAAAGAATACATAGAGTCACTACACCAAAAAGCATTGGTCAACATTCAACCATTTCAAGAGGTAGCATATGATCAAGAACTGATGGTATTGAAGAAAGAAGTCCAAGCGGCACTGAAGGCACTGGTGGAAAACAAGGACCCAAGAACTGACAGAATACCAACTGAAATGTTCGAACAAATGAATGCAGTGCTGGAGGTGCTTACTCACCTATGCCAAGAAATTTGGAAGATAGCTACCTGGCCAACTGACTGGAAGAGGTCCATATTTGTGCCCATTCCAAATAAAGGTGAACCAACAGGGTGCAGAAAGTATTGAATAATATCATTAATATCACACACAAGTAAAATTTTGCTCAAGATCATTCAAAAGTGGTGACAGCAGTGCATCAACAGGCAACTACCAGAAATTCAAGCCAGACTCAGAAGAGGACATGGAACAAGGATATCATTGCTGATGTCAGATGAATCCTGGCTGAAAGCGGAGAATACCAGAAAGATGTTTATCTGTGTTTTATTGAGTATGCAAAGGCATTTGACTGTGTGAATCATAACAAATTATGGATAACATTTCGAAGAACAGGAATTCCAGAATTTGTCAAGGATTTCATTTTACTTGGATCCACAGCAGTCAAGAAATGAAACAAGGTGTCGTGTTGGGCAAATCTGCTGTAAAAGGCCTCTTTGAAGTGTTGAAAAGCAAAGATGTGACTTTGAGGACTAAGCTACGTTGGACCCAAGCCATGGTATTTTCAAGCCCCTTGCATGCATGGGAAAGCTGGACAATGAATAAGGAAGACCGAAGAAGAATTGATGCCTTAGGATTATGGTGTTGGCAAAGGATATTGAATATATCACTTACTGCCAAAAGAACTAAAAAACCTGTCTTTGAAGAAGTACAGCCAGAATTCTCCTTAGAAGCGAGAATGGTGAGACTTTGTTTCATGTACTTTGGACATGTTATCAGGAAGGTCCAGTCCCTGGAGAAGGACATCATGCTTGGTAAAGTAGAGGGTCAGAGAAAAAGAGGAAGACCCTCAACGAGACAGTGGCTGCAACAATGGGCTCAGGCATAACAGTGATTGTGGACATGGCACCGGAGCAGGCAGTGTTTAGTTCTGTTGTACACGGGGTGGCTATGAGTCATACCTGACTCAACTGCACCTAACAACGACAATATTAAGGAAATTACTCGAAACTATAGCTGGAAACAAATATGAGTTTTGGATTCATGTTCTAAAACAAAGACTTTCCTGGATACTTGCAAGAAAAGGGAATTTATGGAGAGAAAGTTCTGGTCAGAAGCTCTGACCGTTCTGTTCATTAGCCTTTTCCCCGTAACGATTTTGTGAATCATTACATGGCCTTGGCTTCCAGTCAGTCATCCCTACTTCTGTGGCTTCTTAAAGTATCCATACATCAATACATCTTTGCTCTTTTCCTAAGCAATGCTGATAGTTCAGGGTTGGAAAACCTGTCTTCTTGACTTGGTGAATATGAATGAGGGATTATTTATTCTTTGGCAGGAAGCTCTGGATTTCAGCCTCGGAATATTGCAGGAAGCCCAAAAACACCAATGGAAACAAATCACATCAGAATCTCTGGGATGGGGCCTGGGCATCAACGTTTTTTAAACCCTTCCCAGGTGATTCCAACATACAGCCAGAGCTGAGGTCCACTGCTGAAAGAAAAGGATAAACAAGGCATGGCTGCATACTTGCTTTGAAGTCCCTGAGTGGTGCAAATGGTTAACTGCTCTGTTGCTAAATGAAAGGTTGGAGGTTCGAGTGCCCCCAGAGGTACCTCAGAAAAAGGCCTGGTGATCTCCTAAAAAATCAGCCAGTTCTATTCTGACACACATGGGGTCGCCGTGAATTGGAATCCACTCCACAGCTACTGGTTTTGATTTTGCACATTAGCTTTACTATTGGTCTCAAAGGCTATTTCCTGGAAGATTCAGCTCCATGGACTGTGAAATGTGTGGGAAACACCCTGTCATGTCCTCACTGCAGGTCTGTCTGCTGTGCACACGAAGTCATGAGAAAGGGCAATGGGCAAGTTGATGTGTGGGTTCAAATCTCCTAAGGTGGTCAGACTGGGCAGTCAAACAAAGCGACAGCAAGACCATAAAGGAGAGGGAGAGGTGCGGACAGAGCACCTGGCCAGGAGCATCTCTCAGCAACGCTAGTGGCTGAAGGCTGTGCTGTTGTAGCTATTAACATGTGCTCTGCCTTCCACAGCCTGGTCTGAATTTGTGTGTGTGTGTGTATGTGTGTGTGTGTGTGTGTGTGTATAAAACCCACTGCTGTCGAGTGGATTCCTACTCATAGCGACCCTATAGGACAGAGTCAACTGCCACATAGAGTTTCCAAGGAGCACCTGGTGGATTTGAACTGCTGACCTCTTGGTTAGCAGCCGTAGCACTTAACCACTATGCCACCAGGGTTTCCTGTATACATATATATATAGTTTTTTTTTTTTTTTCTCATAAGCTTGCTGTCTCCACCACAAGGTGGGAATTTTTGAAAGATTCATGACTCTCTTTAAACAATTTTTTAAAATACCCTAAAATGTATGCATATTTCAATATTATGGTAAAGTGGAGGTAGGCAGTTAGGTTTATAGAAGGAAAGAAGAAAAGATGGAGACTGAAGAAGCAAAGGAAAAGAAACACTTTGGCCCTCCTACCTCAGGCGTAGTGTGGCTTCTTAATCTGACCCTGGTGCCCCAGCTCGCCGAGGGGAGTGGATACTTGTCCCGTGAGACCTGCATTTCCCCAGCTGTAACAGCACCCATGGAGCTCACGTCCATGGGAGCACAGCCTTTTCCTCTGCAGTAATGGGTTCACCCTTCTTCACTCTCAGTTCAGCCTGTTGGGTGGTCATTATTCTTTCTGTCCAGGTGATTCAGTTTCCCATAGAGACCTCCGGGAGGTACCTGGGAGCACACACTCTCCGAGCTGCTGGGGGTGATGATCATCTGACCCATGGACAGGTCCAGTCACTTTCCCTGTCCTTGAGGAAAACCTCAAGGTGGGAGCTATAGGCAGGAAGCAGGTGAGATGTGCTTATAACAGCTTATGGACTAACTTGAGAGGTGGCTGTGATAGAATCAGAGCTAAACTCATTTGCCATCGAGTGGACTTCTACTCACAGCGACCCTATAGGCAGAGTAGAACTGCCCGATAGAGTTTCCAAGCAGCGCCTGGTGGATTCGAACTGCTGACGTTTTGGTTAGCAGCTGTAGCTCTTAACCACTACACCACCAGGGTTTCCAGAATCAGAGCTAGATCATTTAAAATAGTCTTTGTTGTTGTTACTTTTATTAGCTGCTGTCAGACAGGCCCTGACACATGGTGATCCCATGCAGAATGGAAAAACACTGCCCAGTCCTGCACCATTCCCATGATCAGTAGCAGACCGGACCACTGTGATCCATAGAGTTTTTATGGCTAATTTTGGAGAAAGATCACCAGGCCTTTCTTTCTAGTCTGTCTTAGTCTGGAAGCTCTGTGGAAACCTTTTCAGCATCATAGCAGCACAGAAGTGTGCACTGACTGGTGGGTTTACCCTCTTTATCAATTTCACTCCAGATGACAATTTAATTTTGAACCACCCAGCCTTCAGGGGCTCCCTAGTCTAGGTCACGTGACCCCTCTGTTTTACCCTGGTTTTGTCAGGGGTCTGCCTCTGATTAGACCCAACTTCTAAGGTGGACGGTAACCTCTCAATATTTGTGGAGTAAACAACTGCAAGCCATTTGTTAGTGGATATTCCTTATGATTTTTAGCACTTTGCTAGATGTCATTTCAAATCTCCTTTTTGTTTGGATTACTCATTTATTGTATTTATTTTTCATCACAATTTACCCCAACCTTTACTAGTAGCCTCTTAGAACAGTTACAATTTAGGAGAAAATAAAGTAATTGAATTCCTCCTTATAAGCCTGAAAACAGCAAGTCCTGATTCAGGCAGGCAGACCTCATCCAAGCATTTAACATTTGTTGCGACACTACATGTGGTCCCCATGGGCGTGTTAGCACTGAGCAAAGCAAGGTGGCTTCTGTTGTTAGCTGCCGTGCTCCAACTCATAGCGACCTTATGCATAATAGAATAAAATTCTGCTGGGTTCTGCACCATCTTCATAATCATTGGTATGTTTGAGCCCATTGTTGAGGCTATTGTGTCAGTCCATCTCATTGAAGGCTTCCCTCGTTTTCACTGACCCTCTACTTTACCAAACATGATGACCTTTTCTAGTGATTGGTCTTTCCTGATGACACCTTCAAAGTATGGAAGCCGAAGTCTCATCATCCTCGCTTCGAAGAAGCATTCTGGTCAGATTTCTCCTAAGATGGATTTGCTTGTTCTTCTGGTGGTCTATAGTATATTCAGTGTTCTTCACCAACACCACAATTTGAATGTATCAATTCTTCTGTTTTCCAAAGTGGCTTTTACTCTGTGCAAAATGGGAATCATGATTCCTGCGTCTCTCCAAGGCCAGTACATGCAAGATGGGCGGGGTTCACTTTGCACCAGCTGGGAAGAGAACCTAGTTTTCTGTCCAAGCATTTTAGCATTCCTCTCTCTCTTTTCCTTTCTGCCCTTTAAAAAATGTTTTCTTATAATCATCATGCCTGTTTCCCTACTCATCCATTTTAGTTGCTATTGAATCTGGAAAAAGAAACAGAAATTGGAGTCTCATGGTGTGTAACTGACCTTAAAAAAATCAAGGCAGCATTTCTGCAAAAAGAAGACTTGAAGACCAAACCTGGTAGAATGCCCTTCAGCGGGTGTGAAAACTGGGAGCATTCCCTTACTGATGGTTTACATGTCAGTACAGCTCAAGGAAGACTTAAAAATATGTTGAAGTGTCATTTTTTAAAAGATGAGGTTTTGTTTTGTTTTGCCTAGAGCCTTACTCTGCCGTGAGAGAGCTGCTCTCCCGGCTGTGACGTGCTGGATGCACAGCTTTCTACCTGCATTTTGTAAAGGACAATGAGTTCAATGATTAAATCAAAGGCTTTATGATGGGGAACAACGACATTACAACGGAAGGTTAATTTAATCATATCTGGTGTAAAAACGGTGTGGTGGAGGCATCTGACCTCTTCTAACTTCACAAGGGGAAGGAGAATCAAGATCAACGCCCAAGGCTGATTCCTATGAGGAGGAGGTCAGACATATCTCCTCTCTCTAAACTTTTTACCAATCCTGACACCAGTAATCCCTCCCATGGCAGTCTTTATGTCTCTGGTGGGTTTGGTAATTCATTGCAATGGCCACATGGAACTCACAGATCACACTCACAGTTGTGGGGTGTATTAGAAAAATAACAGGTTACAATTCAGAATCAGCAACAACTCAAGATACAGTTCTCCAGTCAGGACAGCCTCTTTTCAGCCGTGCCCACAGGCAGGCCTCTCTCTGGCCCTTGGCCCTTGGGACCAGCCTCTGCCCTGCTCAGGCAAATGTTGCAAAGTTCTTTAGCTCCACCAGTAAGTGCTCAGGAGTACCCCACTCTTCCAGTAAGCCTCTCCCCGAAGGCGCTTAGCTTTCTAGCTCTGTGGAGTTGGCAAGCCTAGCTCTGCCAAGTGCTCATAGGCATTTCACTCTGCAAGCCTTCTGCCTGAAGGCACTCAACTTTTTTGCTCCATGGGTTGCCAAGCTCTACTGCAGCTGTCTTGCACTGGTCTCCTTGTTCCTGCCATCTTGTGTCCCCATTGTCCTTGCTATTGCTGCACTGCCATCTCTCGCTGCCTTCTGTGTTACAGCTCCCTCTCTCTGTACCCTGGGTCTAGAAGGTTCTCAGTGCAGGGACCCTGGGTCCAAAGGACTAACTCCACTCCTAGCTCTTCTTCCTTGGTGGTAATGAGGTCCCCTTTTTCACTTCCAGGATGGCTCATTTTAAGCCCAGCGGGATGGCAAAACTGACCAATCCCCTCATTAGCATTCCATACAACTTATTTGCATGGTCCCACCCCCTACAAGGGTACCATGCACCTTATCTGAATTATTAGCAAGCAGTCCAATCCACTTTGCAGACCATAAGCATCTTATTTGCATAGTCCCACCAAATCATTTGATGGGAGTTATAAGACCATGCCAAGAAAAGCCATATAAAAGTGATCCGTCATACCACATCTGGTCTGGGGAAAATGCTGAGAATAAGACAGGGTCTTTAGATATTCACATACATGTATTATATTTTGTGTGCAACCTGGATGCTCCTTAGAAGAGAGGGTGGTGAGACTTTGGCTCACTTACTTTGGACACATTATCAACCACTAGAGAAGGACATCATGTTCGGTAAAATGGAGGGTCAGCATAAACGAGGTAAACCATGAATGAGATGAATTGACACAATAGCCTGAACAATGGGCTTAAACATATCAAAGATCATGAAGATGATACAGGACTGGGTAACATTTTGTTCTGTTGTACGTAAGGTCACTATGAATCAAAGGTGACTTAATAGCATCTAATAACATTTTTTTTTTTAATAACAACAGCAACATACACATAAAAGCGCCATGTATTTCTTGCTGTTCCTTAAAGTATTGCATTAATTGCACTTGTTTGTACGACGAATTAATTGTCTTAATTCCTGCATTTACATCTCAGTGTGTTCCCTATTCTTCATTTGAAAAGAATAAATATAGGAACTGTTATTTCTGTAATATTTATTCCTGGTGGACTGTGATTGCCAGCAGTGGGATCCCAAACCTCTAAATGTTGGTTTTAAAACATTGCCAAAGTAGTGACCTACCATCTGTCTGCCAGTTGGTCGTACTGTGGGTAGTTTGCATGTTGCTATGATGCTGGAAGCTATGCCACGAGTATTTCAAATACTAGCAAGGTTACCCATAGGGGACCTGTTTTAGTGAAGCTTCCAGACTAAGACAGACCAGAAAGAAAGGCCTGGTGATCTACTTCCCAAAAATAGCCTATGAAACCCTATGGATCCAACAGAACATTGCTCGTAGGTTGGAAGGCACTCAAAATACTCATTAGCCGCAACAATGGACTCGAGCATACCAACAGTGGTGAAGATGGGGCAGGACTGGGCATTGTTTAGTTCTGTTGTACATAAAGCTGGTAGCAACTGACAACAACAAGAAAGTAATGACATTAGTTTTAATTATATTTTGTTAGCTAGAAGTAAATTTGAGTTGGCTTACCTACCCCTTGTACCTCTTCAGCACTCTTAAGGCCCCAAAAGCTCCCCTGGAAGGAACTGCTGCATTGCTTCTCTCATGAAGCCACTAGAGGAACACGTTTTACAGTGGGCTAGTGTTTTCCAAGGTCACTGCTATAACACCACAGTTTTCTCTTCTCTCACCCTTTTTCTTGGGGGGAAAAAACAAACAAACAAACAAAACCTTTGCCTAGGGGAAGTCATGTCATCTCTCTGTTTCCTGATTTGTAAAATGAGAGGGTTGAACTGGATGACCTTTGAGTTCTTTTTTAGGTCTAACGCTCAAGGATCCTGTGAAAGATCAATAAGTATTATTATAGTAACTGTTGTTACTGTTCAAAATGAAGGGCTTTTCCCGGCACTAATCTTTTTTTAAAAAATAAGTTTATTAGAGAGAATTAAATGAGATTACTACAATGTCAGGGAACATGAGGTTAAATTAGGACATTAAAGAATGTTTTAATAGAAGTGGCTTAAAATCAGATTAGCTCAATGCTTCCATAGGAAATCAGCAGAAGAAAGAGTGTTTTCCAAGGAAAACATGACTAGATTTCACTTCTGGTTCTTGTCTTGGCCTCAAGATGAAGCTTTTACTGGTTTGGAGCATCCCAGGAGTCATATCAGGGTGAGGCATGGTGTGGATTAGTGTGTGCGGGCAGTGGGCACGCATCCATGACTGTTCTAGTGCTTTCCTGGAATCAGATGAAGATTATTAGTGAGTCCAGCTAAGCTTTCATGCTCACCCCTAGAGCCATTTTCCCCTCCTGCATTCAGCATCCAAGTGACCAGCTGGGCCTACAGTTCATCCAGGGCTGGTATGATTTCAAATAACTTCAGCTGTCAGAGTTGCCAGTGGAAAGTGCAGGTTATTTAGTCTGTTTCAACATCTGGGATGGAGAGAGCCATTGTTGTTGACGACAGAAAATGGATGTCTGGGTACTGCAGATTATGCACCGTAGATCTAGCTCAGGATACAGAGATGAGCACGGGCTGAGTTTTAACCTCCACGCCTCCCACCCGCCATATTCCTATCTTCATTTCTGAATCAGAGCATGCATCTTTTTATTGGATCTTGCCTGATGTCAGCACTAATTACTCTCCTACATTGAATTCCATGCAAACACTGAAATGCCCCCAAGGCTTCCATATGGAAGTAAGTCATCCACTCCACATCTCTAGCGTTCTGAAAGTTATAAATCCGGGAGCCAGGTGCTCACCCAGCCCCCAAAGTGTCCTGGAGGATGCCAGGCCTAATGGCTGCTCTTCATGACAGAGCTTCCCTTGAGCTTCAAAAATTGCCAAAAGAAATGGCTCACTTTCAAAGAATAGCTTTCCACTGGGGATTATTTCCTGACTCTTTTTATTTGTTGATTTTCTCCTGGATTATGCTGGACCGCATTTAGTCAGCTACCCTCCTCGCATCCCTGTCGTCATTACTGCTTTTATTTACGTATTTATTTTTAGGACTGTTACCAAGGCTCTTCCCCGTGCCCTCCAGTCACAGGCTCTCCCCACTCCAAAGCAGCCTGCACACTCTCACCAAATTAGTCTTTCTGATGTGCAGTCTTGGTGCTCTGCCGTGAGCTTCCCACTGCCTTACAGATGAAGTAAAAATCCTTATCACGGCTTATCACAGAGCTCAAACACTGTAACCCATGGTTCAGCCGGTTCCCCTCCCCTGCAAATACAACCACAGTCCGTCTCTTATTTATTCTCTGATCACTCACCATCTTTTGCCCCCTGCCTTTATTCCCTTAATCTGCAGTGTACCCCCACCTCCTGGCTCTGCCTGCTCACACAAGCCCCAGCACCACCTGTGTCTGACACAGACCTTCCCTGGTCCCCCCCGCCCCGCATACAAGGCTGCAGCCTTCTCAGAACCTCCACAGCATGTATTCATGCCTCTTTTATGATGATCACAATCTATTTCATATTACAAGTTCTTTGGTCTGTGTCTTAGCCTCAAAGAGAGCAGGGACAATGTTTTCTACCTGTAATTCCCAGGAGATGGAGCCCTGGTGGCACAAAGGTTAGATGCTCAGCTTCTAACCGAAAGCTTGGCAGTTCAAAACCACCTGGCAGCTCTGCAGGAGAAGGACCTAGTGACTTCCTCCCATGAAGATTATGTCCTTGAAGACCCTATGAAGCAGTTCTGCTCTGTTGGAATGGACTCAGTGGTACCCAGCAACAACAATACCTGAAACCTGGCACAGCAGTTTGCCTACAGTAAACATAAGAGAGTCATCAGGGGTATAGTGGAATGGACCCCACACTGAAAATCAGATCGGTCTGGAGTTGAGTATTAGCTATATCCTGTTGTGCTCCATGGATTTTCAGTGGCTGCCATCTTTCAGAAGTAGATCGCAAGGTCTGTCTTCTGAAGTGTCTCTGGGTAGACTCTAACCTCCAACCTTTCGGTTAGTATTCCCAAGTGCGTTGATCATTTGCACCATAGTATGATAACATTCTCCTCAAAGGGCTGGTACATAGCTCCAAACCAAAACTCACTGCCGTCGAGTCAATTCTGACTCATGGGGACCCTATAAGACAGAGTAGAACTGCCCCATAGGGTTTCCAAGGCTGTAATCTTTACAGAAGCAGACTGCCACATCTTCTTCCCAAGGAGCAGCTGGTGGGTTCCAAGCACCAACCTTTTGGTTAGCAGCCAAGCACCTAACAACTGCACCACCAGGGCTCCTGTCTATATAGCTCATGTGAGCTATCTTTTTAAATTATACAGTACGATACCCATATAAGTGTAAACTGTAAATATTTGGTGAATTACATTAATAATTTTGCCAATAGTTTCCAAACAACCCTCTAGATTTTGCATTAGCTCTGCCCACACTAAGGTCCCTGGGGGACACAAATGGTTTCCACTCGACTACTAACCTATAGGCAGTTCTATGAGTCAGAATCAACTCAATGACAACAGATTTTTTTTTTTTTTTTTGGCAGCCCACACTTACCAGTGCCACTTCTTTTCTGTCTTACTCAAATAACTCTTTCAAATGGGCCTTGGATCGCTAAATCTGAAAGGCACCAGGAACTGCCCACAGTAGGTTACTGCCTCTCTTCTAGCAAATCCCCCGTGATTTAAGTTGGCTTAAGAGTACGACTACAAAAAATGGTTTGTTTTCATGGACTTAAAAATTACTGTGGACATTATTTTTAATCTTGGTATTTGTGTTGCAAGGCTAAAAGTGGAACTAGGGCTAGGACAGTGTGTGGCAAGTGGCCCCACAGCAAGAAGGGTACAAAATTGCAAGAACAGTCTAGGTACTGGCACATTCAGACTGATGTCACAAACCATACATATAAGGGAAGACAGTGGCTGCTTACACCTAAACCTCTTGGGCAACGCATTTTTGCAAAGAGGGGTAAAACAGTTTTCAAGGGCACCGTCTTAGTCATCTAGTGCTGCTATAACAGAAATATCACACGTGGATGGCTTTAACAAAGAGAAATTTATTTCTTCACAATAAAGTAGGCTAAAAGTCTAAATTCAGGGCATCGGCTCCAGGGGAAGACTTTCTCTCTCAGTTGGCCTTGTCATCAATCTTCCCCCAGAGGAGGGGCTTCTCCGTGCAGGGACCCCGGGTCCAAAGGACACACTCTGCTCCTGGCACTGCTTTGTTGGTGGTAGGAGGTTCCCATGTTTCTCTGCTCGCTTCTCTTTTTTACATCTCAAAAGAGATTGGCTTAAGGCACTACCTAATTTTGTAGACCTCATCGGTATAATTGCCACTAATCCTTCTTATTACATCGTAGTGATAGGATTTTCAACATATAGGAAAATCACATAAAATGGTGGACAATCACACAATACTGAGAATCATGGCCCAGCTAAGTTGACAGATATTTTTGGGGGAACACAATTCGATCCATGACCGGACCTTTACATTTTTCCTGGAAGTGAAGGAATTAAAAGTGGCTGCCCTCTGCCCTAGCTATTTTTATTTGCCCTTTCCCAGTTCCTCTAAGGCTTTTGTAAAAGGGAGCAAAACGAATTCTGAACATAGTGGTTTAAAAATTGTTTGCAGCCAAAATAGAATTTGGCCTGCGATTAACTCCTGGGCTAGCATGGCAAACTTTCCGATTACATGGATGCAGAGCCTTGCATTATTTCAAAAACACATGGTGCTTGCTTTGGAAATGATTCGGGGTTCCAGGCATGGCAAATCTGAAGTGGCTGTTCATTGCCGTTTCTGGGGCTCATTATGTCAGGAGAAAGCAGGTTCAGGAGGCAGGGTGAGGGGTTGTTAGGAGTGAAGGAGAATTGGCCATGAGCAGACAGAAAAAGAGAGCCTTTTCCAGCTCCTCTTTCAAAGGGAAGAGATAATTATATCCTTAAGTGCATAGCTAGAGGCCTGAGAATGGGATTGGTCCCCTTTCTAGACTTCGGGTGGAATATCATGCACTTTCGTGATTTTTTTCTTCCTGTTCCTCCTCACCCTTTTCTCTCTTTAAACAAAACAAAACAAAAAACCAAACTCATTGCCATCGAGTTGATTCCGACTCATGGTGACTCCATGTGACAAAGTAGAACTGCTCTATAGGGTTTTCTTGGCTGTAATCTTTACAAAAGCAGATCACCAGGCCTTTCTTCAGAAGTGCCTCTGGGTGGACTGGAACTGCCAACCTTTAGGTTAGTAGTCGGGTACAATCTATTGGCACCAGCCGGGGACCTAAGCTGCCAATTTATCACACTTCATGTGAATAAAAGTGTTTAGGCCTGGTCGAGTTGTGGGGGTTGGGGACCCAGCTGACTCAAGACAGAGACAGCGAGCCTTTCAACACTCCATAGACACTCTAAAGGAACAAAACACTGAACCAGCCACAGAGCCCCTGGGCGCACACAGCCAACAGGCCCTTTGGACCTGGTCTTATCCCATGCTCCTCTAGGAGGCTGGCATGATGACTTGGCAAGTGCAATTCACACTCGGAGGCATCTGCTGAATCGAGGTTAGACACCTTTCTGGGCTTCCTTAACAACAGACAGGGATCAGTGAATATTTCGCTATTGCAAACACAGGCGACAGACCCAGACGGACTGGTAGTTAGAATTCTGCTTGGTAAAAAGCTTACGTCACCAAGACTTTGGCTTTCTATGAGGTAGTTTTCCACGGATGGGTTAATTTGCTAGCTTTCTCCAGAATAACCATGGGCAATGGGGCATATTTACTGCATAGCTGTGATTTTTGCATGTTTCTTCATAGCTGCAATGTGCTAAGTGATCTCTTGAGGTTGTTCGTAGTTCTCAGATCTGTGACTCCATGAACTACTTCCATTTGTCATTGCTCATAACTGTCGCTGGCCATATATTTTATCCTCACTTGGCACATATAGGATCAGAGAGGTTAACTGAATAGCCCAGGCCCATGAAACTAGACAACACTTATTCTGAAACCAGGCGTGGGGTATTTGAAGCTCACAGGCTCACGGCCTTGCTTTTTTTTGTGGATCAATTGCATACAGCATAGGTAGGGGGATAGTTTATCATTCAAATTGAGAGTGAAAGGGGATACCATTAATAATTATGCTGGGACAGCAGGCGTAAGCCATGGCATACGGATACATTATTTTTTTATGTTTATATAATTTAAATTTTAATAATTTATTTTTTTATAATTTAAATTTTAATAATTTAATTTAATAATGTTTAACAATAATCGCAATAGAGTCTCACTGATTTCCTATTTAATAAATAAATACCATTTTGGTTTGCAGTACATTCTTTATTAATTTAGGCAAAGTCTCCTCTTATCCCCACCCCCATGGAAATACTTGCTACCCCTAAACAAATTATGTTTTATGACTGAAGAAAATTTTCACATGATGTTGAGGATAGTGGCTTCAACATAATAAGCTTAATATCCTTAGATCAAAAAAAGTACTGGGTTTAAAATACCAACTTCTAAATTTAAGTTTTTACTTAAGACACATGGATACTTTAGATGTAAGGGAAAAAGAGCAAGGTATTTTTTTTTTTTTTAATGAAGGCATCAATGGATCTTAAATTTGAATTCTTCAGAATTTATGGGGTGCTTTAAACCTATAATCATTTGCATTGCTCACCGCTCCCAAAAACCCTCCTGTATGGATAGGTCGGGTGCCCTTGTACCCAAAGCCAGTATATGGAGAAGCTTCCCCACCCTGACCCCAATGCAGCTAATCATGAGTACGACAGCTTTAACTTCCAAATGTGTCCCTCACCTTTCTGGCTCTCCCGTTAATACCGCAATCCCTGCTGCCTCCTCAAAGCAATGATTATCAGACAGTTCAAAAGGAGCCAGAGTCTCCGCAGAAGCAGATTTTTGGTGTCCCCCTGCAGGCACCTTGTTTTACTTGCCCCACGCCCATCTTTCTAATCCCAGCGCAAATCGTTAACTGCTGTCTGGTTCTACCACATGGAACCAAAAGGGGCTCCTACTAGGTTGGTTTCCCAGCCTGCTTCTTACTGTGCAATTATAATAACAGAGATTAAACCAAAATTATGGGATAGCCATTTGGCTCCAAACCGCTCATTTTCTCCTAGTCACCAAACATTCTTTTGGTCTTGGCTGTGAATTGTCTATTCTTGGAAGAGTGGATGCAGTGGAGTAGTTAAGAGCATAAGAACTGGGCATAGACAGACTCGGGTTCGAATCCAGCCCCTACCTACTACTAAATATTTAATGTTAGAAGCCTCAATTTTCTCTTCTGCAAAATGAGGAAATAATGTCTGCCTCATAGGGGTTGTTGTGAGGAATAAATTCAATATTGTACATAAAGCATTCAGCTCACTGCCTCGCTCATAGCGAGCCTTCAATAAGATGGTCGTTTTCATTGTCATTGCTGAAGCCTTGCACCCCAGAGCAGCAGACTCTCCACTCAGTGGGTGAGGGAGATTTACACACAGACACCCTGCAGAGTGCAGAGCTGGTGCCTGATCATGCCTCAGACTGTCTCTATTTACTCTTTCCTTTAGAGGCACAGACTTCTGAGGACTAAGCCAGACTAGACTGTAAACTCAGAGAGTAAAGGTCCTGTCTTCCTATTACCCATACTCAAGTCACGTTTTCTGAACCGCAAATCAAAATACATAGTCTGACCATTAAAAAAGAATGTAGCTAGCACTATCTCATAAAATCCAGAAAGTACGATTCTCTTATCCATCATGCTTTTCATATAGTTGGCCATCAATAAACACCTGTGAAATAAATGTATGCATCAATTGGACGCCATTGCAACTACTACTACCACACACACACACACACACACACATCCTTTTCTTCTGGATATACTGCATTTGCTTTATCAGTCAAGGTCACAACAAGAAGCAGATGGTCCTTAAATTAGGATAGTTCAAGGATACTCTTAATAAGTGACTTTTGATAAAAATGTAGGTGGATGCTATTAACAGTGGAGGAGCTGTTACAACTCCTAGACCCGAAAGGATGAGGAGAGAAAGCAGACACAGGAGCCCAGACAGAGTATTACATAGAGAAGACAGGCGTGAGAGGAGACTGGATTTCAGCAATCTCATATGTGAAAGCCATTGGAAGAAGTGCCTTGACCTCATTCTCCTCTGTCCCTCAGGTCTTCTGCTAGTGACTTCCATTGACCGAACACAATGGGAAGCCACAGGGCAAGGGAATCCATTGATGTACCCTACCAATAGGCAGAGGGGAAAAGAACAGGGTACATGGGAAATATTGAGTACACAATGCAATCTCTGAGATGCACTGTATTACTTATTTTTTTTAATGAAGAAATTAAAAGTGAAAAGTACCATCAGAGCTTTTGTTTCTTTAGGATGTCCTTACCTGAATACCACCACCTCTACCTTCCTGGCAGGTATCATCTCCCCTAAGAAGTCTTCCTTACACCTACCTCTCATCACCTTCAGACTAGGAGGTGTCATTCCTCAGGACTCCTATACAGCTTACTCTTAACTGTATCCTAGAACCTCTGGTGTTATAATGAGTGGTTTCTTTGTCTAAGGATCTCAGGTGGTACAAACGGTTAAGTGCTTGGTTACTAACTGAGAGGTGATTTGAATCCACTCAGAGGCACCTTGGAAGAAAGGACTGGTGATCTTCAGAAAGGTCACAGCTATTGAAAACTCTATAGAGCACAGTTCTAGTCCAACACACATGGGGTCGCCATGAGTTGCAGTCAACTCAATGGCAACTGGTTTGGTTTCTCTTGTCTAGGTGCACCTTCAGGGCAAGGACTATGTTTTGGTCCCCTATGTTTTATGTGACAGGCACATAGAAAATGCTCAGTTGTTTTTGTTGAACGAATGACTAATTTCCCATGAAATGAAAGGATGTTTGCCATTAGATTACAAAAATGTCTTCCCTCGGTTTTCTATATTAAAGCCCAGAATTGACTCCTGTCATAAGTAAATGTATCTATTCTCCCTTAGAAGAACAGGCATGTTAAGACCAACCAACCCCAAAACCAAACCTATTGCCAGCAAGTCGATTCCGACTCATAGTGACCCTATAGGACAGGTTAGAACTGACCCATAGAGTTTCCAAGTAGCACCTGGTGGATTCGAACTGCCAGCCTTTTGGTTAGCAGCTGTAGCTCTTAACCACTACTCCACCAGGGTTTCCGTTAAGACCAACAGGGAGAGGTAAAAGGGTATTGGCACATTTGAACAGCTGGAACGTGTTAGCAGTGGCCGTGGGAAGCATTGGAGCCAGCAGGAAGGTGTGGGTGGAGAGAGGTGGTCAGACCATGGGACAACGTCTGGAAAAAGGAAACTCCATTTATTAATTCCTTGTATAGGAATCTTGGGCATTGCTTAAATTAACACTCAAATTCCAAGTAACATTGCTTTCCTTCTGGAAGCTCTGAAGATGGAGATGCTAAAACAAGTGGCCTGTATCCTGTTATGAAGATCAGAGGAATTGGCAGGAGGCTTGAAAAGGCTGAGCAATTGAAAAAATCTCTTTACCAGAGTTATTCTTAGTTGTTGTCTTGCTCAGTTATGCGTGAGTGTGTTTGTGCATATATGTGTGTTGGTGTATGTAGGTGCATGTGTGTGTGTGTGGGTTTACATGTGGAAGTTACCCTTTCCCTTATGGTCCATCAGGCTCTACCCAGGAGTAAAAATTGAGCCAATAAGAACTTATTGGAGGAAAAGTAATGAAAATGGTAGAAAATAACCCTTGGGCAGCATTTTCCATTACCACCTGCTCCACACATACTTTTTCCTTCTCTTGCTAAGTTTTCCTGGGCACTCCTTTCAGACTTGAAATTGTCTGTATGGTGTTTGGAAGTAAGTTTTTCTTTTCCAAACAGGATCACATCCACAGGTGCAAGGGCCAGGAATTCCACACATATTTTGGGGTGACACAGTTCAAGCCATAACAAGACTAGCCCTGCCTGACCTTTGAACGATCAACAGGAGAAAATTGGAAACTATTTCACTGTTCCATTAATGGCTAGTAAGCAGAGGAGCAGGCCCTGCCTTTCTTTACAGCTGTGTAACTGTGGGGCTCCTTTCTCATGTAGAAAATCAGGGAACATCTGCTCTGTGCACCACACAACTTCAGCTCAGCTTCTTCTTGTTAGGTGCGCTTGAGTCAATTCCAACTCATAGTTACCCTATGTGTAACAGAATGAAACCTCACAATAGTAGGTATGTTTGAGCCCATGTTACAACCACTGGGTCAATCTATCTCACAGAGGGTCTTCTTTTGGCTGACCCTCTAGGACTAGAAAAATTTAGGTTTACCAAAAAAATTTACCACCAAGTTTCTTGTTTATTCTGGAACATTCTACAGGAAACCAAAAGAGCTGTTGGGTGTCATTATCTGGGGGTGTAACTTCTGCTCACAGACATAATTTCAGCTTCCACAAATGCCATGGCTTACAATAAGCTCAGCAAGTGAGACTGAGTAGGGTATGGAACCCGGAACTCACAAATAATTTCCAGAGTTCTTACAAAAACTTCAAGAAAGCATTCACCATTGATGCCGCTTGATGGCTTTGGCAGCACGTCATTCCCTCCCCTGCTTTTTGATCCCCTAGCAGAGTCAACACTGTCTTAGTTACCTAGTGCTGCTGTAACACAAATACCACAAGTATCTGTGGTATTTAAAGAACAGAAATTTCTTTTCTCACAGTTCTGGTGGCTAAAAATCTAAATCAGGGTATCTGCTGTATCAGTTCCTTCCTTGTTGGTAACCCTGGTGTTCTTAGCTGGTAGACATGTCTTCTATTTTCCTCTGTGTGTGTGTGTTCAGAAGTGACTAGGTTTAAGACCCACCCCACACTGGTCTGACCTTTGAAGGATCAACAGGAGAAAATTGGAAATTATTTCACTATTCCATTAATGGCTAGTAAGCAGAGGAGCAGGCCCTGCCTTTCTTTACAGCTGTGTAACTGTGGGGCTCGTTTTTCATGTAGAAAATCAGGGAATATCTCCTCTGTCCACCACACAAAGTGATTGAAGGAGCCAAACAAAATAATGTATTGGACAGCACTTTATAAATTGAGAAGTACCAGAGAGTACTACTAATTTTGGGAACCAACATGGAGGCAAAATAAAAAACGGTGACCCAATTTCCAAGAAAAAGTTAATATCATGGTATAAAACTCATTCTCTCCTTCGCAATGTATTTATGAAATCCTTCTGGCATGTGCTGTCCTAAACTGGGCTGCATCTTCCAGCAATATGTAGCAGCCTGGCCTGTGGTACCTGAAGCCACGTGGTACGCGTGCATAGCTCTCTGGAACTTTAGTTGTACGCAAAAAGATTTTTGGGGGAAATATTTTCTTTGACACAAACATTTTTCATCCATTTATTTATCCATTCATTCAACAAATGTTTATTGAGGGCCTATGAAATAGAATTAGATGCTATATGTAGCTGATGAGTCATGATTCTCTCATCACTCCTTCAAGATCTGTAATGCAATCTATATTAAAAAAAAAAGTTGCCATTGAGTCTTTCCAACTCATGGTGACCTTATGAGTATCAGGGTAGAACTGTGCTCCATAGGGTTTTCAATGGCTGATTTTTTAGAAGTAGATAGCTAGGCCTTTCTTCCAAGGTACCTCTGGGTGGACTCAAACCTCTAACCTTTTGGTTAGCAGTCAATCGCATTAAATATTTGCGCCAGCCAGGGCCTTCACAAATCTCTATATGGTATGTATAATAACCTTCAGAGAATCAATGTAACCAACCAGTCTTAACCTCGCCACTCCCCAGCAGTTTGACAGAAGTGTATTTTAATTCAGGGGCCCTGGTGGCACAGTGGTTAAGAGCTCAGCTGCTAACCAAAAGATTGGCAGTTTGAATCCACCAGCCCTCCCTGGAAGCCCTATGGGACAGTTCTACTCTGTCCTATACGGTGACTAAGAGTTGGAATCAATTCAACAGCGATAGGTTTTATGTTAATTCAAACATTTTTACAGTCATTACGTAACTTTGAACTTTGGACCAGCAGGTTGAGTTACAGCCATAAATGTTGTGTCAAATTTCCCTAAGCTCTGGTTCTGAAATTTCCACCATGTGATAAATGTTTTGTTCCTGTGGGATTTTTTTGGCCTGGGGCTCTTCAAACCTTAAAACACACAAAGGTCTGGCTTTGAAATAGCCTTCCATAACTCTGAGGAACAATTGCTCCTTCTTTCTAAAACTATACTCTCTATAGGCTTCCTTACCTCCAAGTTCTCTTTAGTTAGTCCTTTCGCTAAATGTAGCTATTCAATAACTAGCTTTTCCTTCCACTTAAGATTAAACTAAATACTACTAATAATAAGTCAAAATAAAACCAGCAAGGAACAACTGTTAAAGAGGGTGGTGTGACATTGCTGAAAGAACAGAGGCCTTGCAACCAGACAAACCCATCACCATTGAGTCAATTCCAACTCATAGCAACCCTATAGGACACAGTAGAACTGCCCCATAGGGTCTCCAAGGAGCGCCTGGTGGATTCAAACTGCCAACCTTTTGGTTAGCAGCCAAGCTCTTAACCACTGTGGCACCAGGGCTCTTGCTCCACTTAAAAGCACGTGTCCTTAGGCAAAGTCTTCAACCCTCCAATGCCTCATTTATGTAAAAACCAACCAAATCAGCCATCACTGAGTTGATTCCAACTCATGGCAACTCCATGTGTGTCAGAGTAGAACTGTGCTCCATGGGATTTTCCGTGGTTAATTTTTTTGGAAGTAGATCACCAGGCCTTTCTTTCGAGGATTCTCTCGGTGGATTGCAACTGCCAGTCTTTCAGCTAGTAGCCAAGAGCACTCCACCATTTGTACCACCCAGGGACTCCTAACGAAACACAAATTCTACATTGTAGGTTCTCTGACAGCCCTTTTCAACCTCTTCTACAAAAGCGCCCCTTGTGTCAGGGATCTGAGCTCCTAACTTCCTTGACATTTCGTGTTTATCCTCAACATTTATAACCATCCTACATGGTCTCCCACAACACAGCCGGGTTTGTTTTAATAAACAAATAATATTTTCCCTCCCAAATCTTTGAGTAAAATGGATGTTCTAGGAAGCTTTGCATTCCTCTAGCATACTACAGCATACCTCTAAGATGTACTTATACTTTAGAAGTGTGGCTATTAAGATGAGATCCAGGGCTAAAAACACCCAGTAGGTATGCATCAGTAAGAAGATATTAGCTCCTAAAACATTCAAACACCTTTGTATCGACTGGTCAACAGCTGATCCCCAAGCCCTTGAGTGGCAGCCACCGCCTATACCAACCTCCTCAGAACACTGATCTCTGTATGGTCCAGGAACAAAAGGGTTAAGGCCTGCACCCCAGCACTCCCCTCTCTGTTCAAATTAGTTGGTGGCTTGTACCATAAAAAAAACACGCTGTTAAATATTTTTAATATCGTTCCATGTTATATGTAACAAATATGAAACTCCTGGTCCAAGCTGGGAACTAAATAAGCAATAGGTGTTCTAGTCCTGTGGCTTTGATTAGTTTGTAGGCTACTGGGGTGTAAACCGTTGTGCTTTGTGTATTTTGAACAGAACGACGGCCAGCATTCCTTTCTCCCCTGCTTGGGGACACAGCCTTCCTTCCCTTTGGGAACTGTGTTCTCCCCATTCCATGTGGTGCTGGTGAAGCTTCCCATCACAGCACCCCTTTCTTCCCATAGCTCTTGGAACAGGCACGTGATCCAGGTTTGGAAAATGTAGCCTCTATTCCCCTAGATGAAGTATGTGGGGAAAAGTGTGTGATCCAAGGTTGATCCATCAGGGTCTTTCCCTGGAATTTTGTATCTGAATGCGAGGACTGAGAAACTCTTTTCCTCCTTTGAAACATGAGCCGAAAAGGTGGGACCCCAAGCCTGATGGCCCTGACATGCAATGACGGAGAGCCTGTGAAATGACACACCGACAGAAAAGAGAGGGGTTGAGAAGAAGACAGGGTCCTGATGATACTGTATGAGTATAGCTCAGATCTCTGTCCTGTAAAATGGTGCTTCACTAACTTTGGTTTGTATCAGCATCGCCGTCACCTGGAGAGCTAATAGAGACTTTAGAGGCCAGGCTTTTTGAAGTGGCATAGGGCTGAGCCTCTGTATTTCACTACGTTCCCTATGTGGTTTGGACATACATCAGAATTTGAGAATTACAGCTTCACAAGCATGTGAACCATTGTTGTTGTTGTGCTTAGGTGCTGTCGAGTCAGATTTTGACGCATAGAGACCCCATGTGACAGAGTAGAACAGCCCCATAGGGTTTCCTAAGCTATAATCTTTACAGGAGTAGATTTCCAGGTCTTTCTCTCGTGGAGTTGCTGAGTAAGTTCAAACCACCAACTTTTTGGTTAGCAGCCGAGTGCTTAACTGTTGTGCCACCGGGGCTCCATGTGTGAACCATACATCTCTTCTTTTGCTGTAGCTACTTGGGTTCCTACAGGCAGAGGCTAAGGAAAGCTCCCAGCACCATATGCAGTTAGTGTAGCAAACCTTGGGTTAAGGTCCCGGTCTCCCCGCCCTTGGCTGAGTAGCTTAGTGAGCTGCAGTTTTTGCTTATGAAGATATACTCCATGGAGGCAATGGTGGCCTGAGTGAGGCGCTGAAGTGATTCAAACAGAATGACACCTTCTGTCTTCTTGGGTATTCCTGCTTCTACAATTATCTGAAGGGCATTTGCTGACCTGAAAGAAGTTTTGGGACAACCTGAACTCTCAGGGATCTGACAGGGGAATGTGAAAATAATCAATAAGCAGCAACAGAGTAAGGACCAGGTGCAACACAGAGGAACACTGTATCATCAGGGCTCCCCCTGCCTTTTGCCTCTGCTTCTCATGGGGTGTTGGGTTCACTCAAACTATCTCGTGTAATGTGACTATCACTAGCTCGGGGGCTACATGCTGAGAGCTTCAGGAACAGAAGGCTTCCACCAACCCCAGCTGAAAGATCCCTGCCAAGCCACTGTGATTGGCCTGGATTAGGCTACATCCTCTTGCCTGGCCCAATCCCTGTGGCCAGGGAACAGCTTTTATCAGACAACAGTGGAAGGATGCTAGGCAGGTAGGCACTGCTCACCCCATTTCACACTAGTAGTAACTTACATCGATCACCTCATTTAATTGTCACAGCAATCCCAAAACGATGCTGTCTTAGTTACCTAGTGCTACTATAACAAAAATATCACAAACAGGGGTGGCTTTAAAGAACAGGAATTTATCGTCTCACAGTTTTGGAGGCTAGAAGTCCATATCAGGGCATCAGCTCTAGAAGAGGGTCCCTTCCTGTGGGTAGCTCTGATTTTCCTTGTCACCCCTTGGTTGTAGACAGTTCCTCAAACAGTCTCTGCCTCCTGTGTGTCTGTGTCTTTTCTGCTTTTTATAAGACACCACACAGAAGGGATTAGGTTTCAAACCACACCATACTCTGCTACGGCTCATTAACATAACAAAATAAATCTCTTATTTCCAGAGTCATTTTTATAGGTACAGGGGTTAGGACTTCATCATAACTCTTTGGGGGGACACAATTTAATTTATAACAGATGTTAAGTATTACTTTCACTTTTTGATGAGGAAACTGCAGCTCAATGAAGTACCAACTTCAAAGTCACACAGCTCCTTCCTACATGGCAGAGCCAGGATTTGAACCCTGGTTTTTGAGCTCCCAAACTCCAAGGCTCAATCCTTTCCACCACCCCTGCGGGATGCCAGTGGGCTTTGCTTCCTTCTCTGCTCACTTGCTTTTAAAGTTCTTGGCACATTTCAGCCTTCAGAATAGTTGTATCTGCTGCACTGATTCTTTAAAATGACACTCAGCATGTTCTAGAATTGACTGGATGCTTCTTCCACCTAAGCTGTTCTGTGTACTGGGGTCTGGAAACGCTTCTCTTAAGGTTCAAAGACTCATTTAAAGTCCTGGAATTGTGTGTTTGCCAACTACCTGCACAGAAAGAGGAAGCTGAGGACACTTATTGTTAACTGCTGTCAAGGTAGCTCTGACTCATGGCAACCTCATGTACAAAAGATTGAAATGTTGCCCAGTCCTGTGCCATCTTCATGATGGTTGGTATGCTCACGTCCACTATTGCAGCCACTGCGTATTTTGAGTGCCTTCCAGCCTGTGTCAGACAATATTCTGTTGTGATCCATAAGGTTTTCACTGGCTAATTTTGGGAAGTAAATCACCAGGCCTTTCTTCCAAGTCTTAGTCTGGAAGCTCCACTGAAACCTGTCCACCATGGGTGACCTTGCTGATATTTGAAATATCGGTGGCATAGCTTCTACATCATAGCTACATGCAAGCCACCACAGTACGACAAGCTGACAGTGGGTGGTGGAAGACAATGATCAGCCTACTTTATTTACATCATCCTTCCCTCTCTCCTAAGTGCTAACCAAGCTGTCTCTCTCTCTCTCTCTGGTTCCCATATTGAAATTCTTTGTACTATTTATCCTGCATGATCTGTACACTATATGGAGAGGGGCGGAGAGGGAAGGAGAGGAGAGAAGAGGAGGGGAAGGGAGGCAAGAGGAGGGGAGAGAATGTTATTTGTTAGTATTAGGATTTTCCTTTACCCAGGAAGATTAAGATCAATGTCATCTCTCTCCCCTGTTAGTCAATGAGCTCCTAAAGGGCCAGGATAATGTCCTATTCACTGTGGCATCCTCTACTGTTTCTAGCTTAATGCTAGTTTCTCACTAAATGTGTATTGACTTACAGTAAATTTTGTTGAGGGTCAGTTTTTTTTTTTCCAAATTTTATTTATTTAGTAATTGTTGAGAATATACACAGCAAAACATACAGCAATTCAACAGTTTCTAGGTGTACAGTTTAGAGAAACTGATTATATTCTTCGAGTTGTCCACCCATTCTCAACATCCTTTTCTGAGTTCTTCCTGCCTCGTTAACATAAGCTCACTGCCTCCCTAAATTTCCTGTCTGACCTTTTGAGTTGCTGTTGTCAATGTGATCCCATATAGATAGGTCTTAAAAGAGCATAATGCTCAAGGGAAACCTTTTTTTTTTTTTAACTCGTTAAGCTAAACTGCTCTTTAGTTTAAAAAAAAAAACAAAAGTTGAGCAATGAATAAGGAAGACCAAAGAAGAATTGATAGCTTTGAATTATGGTGTTGGCAAAGAATATTGACTATACCACGGACTGCCAAACAAACAAACAAACCTGTCTTGGAAGAAGTAGAGCCAAAGTGCTTCTTAGAAGCAAGGATGGTGTGAGTTCATCTCACATACTTTGGACATGTTATCAGGAGGGATCAGTCCCTGCAGAAGGACATCATGCTTGGTAAAGTAGAGGGTCAGTGAAAAAGAGGAAGACCCTCAACAAGATGGACTGACACAGTGGTGGCAACAATGGGCTCAAGTATAGCAACGACCGTGAGCATGGCGTGGGACCAGGCAGTGTTTTGTTGTATTGTATATAGGGTTGCTATGAGTTGGATCTGACTCTACGGCACCTGTCAGCAGCAATATTTTTGGTTTTAAGAAGGCTTCAGGGGTTATTTTTGGTTTAAGGTTTAAAGATTATTTCAGGGCCATAGTTACGGGGCTCATCAACCCTCCATGGCTCCAGAAAGTCTGGAATTCATAAGAATTTGAAATTCTGTTGTGCATTCTTCTATGAAATCTTTGATCAAAAGATTCAATAATGGTAGCCAGGTACCGTCCAGTTCTTCTGGTCTCATGGTGAAGGAGGCAGTTTTTCCTGGAGGCAACTAGCCAAACATTCCATATCCTTCTCCTATTCCTGATTCTCCTTCTTCCTCTGTTGCCCTAGGTGAACAGACACCAGCTGTGCCTTGGATGGCTGCTTGTAAGCTTTTAAGACCCCAGGCACTATGCAACGAACTAGAAAATAGATCATAACCACTAAATACATATTTAGGCCAATATAACTGGGATATCCCATGAAACAATGACCAGACACCTCCAAACCAAGAAACCAACTCTCAAAAGGTGTTTGGTTGTACATAAGCAGCCTCAGCCACTACTCTTTTTTTTTGGTAATTGTTGTAAATATATTTATCACACAACTTTTGCCGGTTCAACTTTTTACAAGTGTACAACTTACTGACGGCAATTACAATAATCACTGTGCAACCAAGGATCAGTTTTGCTGATAATTCTGCATACAGTCAGGAAAGAGCTTTGTGACAATGACCTCTAATCCTATTTTTAGTGGCCCAATGGACATTAAACATAGTATCCACCACTCCAAGGGGCGGGGGGAAGGACAGGCCTATAATGTGGATTGCTCTGTGTCAAGCACTAATTAGGTGTTTTACATATATCATCTTATTTTATCCTCACAACAACCCATTGGCATAGATATTATTATCTCCATCTCCAGATGAGGACATTTAGAGAGCATAAGTCATTTGGGAGGCTTTTTTTTTTTTTTATAGGGTAGTGACCATGAGCATAGACACTGGACCACCTGGATTTGTATTGAGGTTCCATCACTTATTAGCTGTGTGATCTTGGGCAAGTTCTTGATTTCGCTGAGCCTCAATTCCCTCATCTGTAAAATAGGGGCAATAATATTTCCCGAACAGATGGTAACATTAACTTAAAAACACCTGTAATTTGGAATTCCTTTTTATCAATACATCCATGTTTTTTAAGCTTTGTAGTGCATCAGAAATATCTAAGGATCTTGTTAAAATTACAGATACCCAATTAGGGTAACCAACTCATTCCAGTTTGCCCAGAACTTTCCCAGTTTTAGGACTGAAAGTCCTACATTTTGGGAAACCCCTCAGTTCAGAGCAAATCAGGACAGGGGGCTGCCTATCCCCCATACTTACAAATCAGAATTTCTGGGTATAGGGTCCAGACATCCATAGCTTTAACAAGGGAAAGACAATGAAATTAAAGAGGGGGTTTAGTATAAAGGTTATGAGTTTAGTATATGGATTTTGGAGCTGGATACATCTGGGTTTGAGTATTCTTTTTCTCAGTTTTGGGAAATATGACTTTGGGTGTGCCAGTGACTGGTTTCCTAGGAACCAGACTCTGAAATAAAGATCAGTATGCAGAAAGTTTATTAGGGAGTGCTCTTGGGATTAAACTTTGTGAAAAGGGAGGGAAGGAAGCAGGATTGGATGGAGTGAGAAGTTGGGCTGCAATGAAGTCTCGGTAAATACCTTGGCCAAATTCCCACGGAGCTCTAGAGCTAGGATGGCCCTTGAGAGTTTTCCTGAGTTGAGTCAATGGCCCTGGGGCTCCCTACCCTCACATCAACGAATCATTCTGTCCCCCAAGCAGCTAACAGCTGGAGACTGCATGTGAAGAGCATTCCCTGCAGCTGTGATTACAAATTTTTAAGTCCATAAGAGGCATATAGGTAGCACATCACAGCATCCACTACAGCATGAATTACCTGACCCCTCCGAGCCTTTGTTTCTCCATCTGTAAAACAGGGTTGATTATAGGGTTGTTAAAGATTGAACAAACTGTTACATGTAAGGCATAGCTTGTCTGACACATTATAAGAACTCAAGAGACGTTAGCTAATATTATATTTTAAAGTTAGAATGGAGTAGAGCTTTGGATGAATGTGGGGGCTACCTGAGAAAAGACTGCTTGGAAGAACTTCTGCCTGACCTGTGTTACCAGGACAGACAATGTTTGGATTTTTATTGTGGAATGTGATTGTAGGTTGGACATTAAACAAAGATATAAAGCAGTTGAACAGTTAAATTCATTCAACAATTGACCCAAAAGACTCCATGAGAAAACTACTGGACCTAATAGAAAGATTCAGCAGAGTACCAGGATACAAGATAAACATACAAAAATCAGTTGGATTCCTATACACCAGTAAAGAGAACTCCGAAAGGAAATCAGGAAAGCAATAATCCATTTATAATAGCCCTTAAAAAAATAAAATACTTAGGAATAAATCTAACGAGGGATGTAAAAGACATATTCAAAGAAAACTACAAAACACTACTGCAAGAAACCAAAACAGTCCTACATAAATGGAAAAACATACCATGTTCATGGATAGGTACACTTAACATTGTGAAAATGTCAATTCCATCCAAAGCAATATACAAATACAATGCAATCCCGATCCATAGACCAACAGCATTCTTTGAAGAGATTGAAAAACTAATCATTAACTTTATATGGAAAGGGAAGAGGCCCCATATAAGTAAAGCACTATCGAAGAAGAAAAATAAAGTAGGAGGACTTGCACTACCTGACCGCAAAACCTTCTACACAGCTGTGGTGGTCAAAACAGCCTGGTACTGGTACAACAGACACACTGACCAATGGAACAGAATTGAGAACCCAGATGTAAATCCATCCATCTACAATCACCTGATCTTCAACAAAGTCCATCAAATGGGGAAAAGACAGTCTTTTTAACAAATGGTGCTGGCAAAACTGGATGTCTATCTGTAAAGTCATTCAACAATTTTTTAGCAAGCACCTGTTAAGAGAACTGAATGAAGCTTGAAAGAGTAAAGCAAGAACCAATAATTTAGTGTGATAGACAGAGCTTAGATATGTGATTCCATGGAAAATTAAACATATAATTATTAGTAGCAATGCAACACAGTATGAGAAACTCTTGGCACTGGAAGGTGGTGAGTGTTAGATAGTGGTTTCTAAAATTACCTTCAAAAGGAGATTCTTCATATTCATAAACATGTAGAATTAGATGATTATAGGGCAGTTCTAGGAGTTCCTGGGTGGCATAAACAGTTAAGTGCCAGACTACTAACTGAAAGGCCAGCAGTTCAAATCCACCCAGAAGTGCCTCGGAAGACAGGCCTGCCAATCTGCTTCCAAATGATCACAGCCTTGAAAACTCTATGAAGCAGTTTTACTCTGCACATTTGGGGTCATCATGAGCCAGAATTAACTCGATGGCAACTCACCATAACTACAATAGGGAGATTCTAACGAAACTGTCAGGACCCCTGGTGGCACAGTGGTTAAGACTTCAGCTACTAACCAAAAAGTTGGCAGCTGGAGTCCAACAGCTGCTCCTTGGAAACCCTATGGGGCAGTTTTGCTCTGTCCTATAGGGCCACTCTATGAGTCGAAATCGACTCAACAGCAGTGGTTATGGGGGTGACTGAAACTGTCACCTTGTGAAGTGCCGCTTGCAGGATTAACTTGCAGAAACATGTTTTCAGAAGAAATTTTCCATCTGCATCAACAGCCTCAAAAATACTCATGACCTTTGATCCAGAATCTAGCCCTTGGAAATGTAATCTAAAATAATTTGAAATTAGAAAAAAAAAAAAAAAAAAAAGCTATAAATGGAAAGATGTTCTTTGTAGTATAGTTCATAATAGAGAAAAATTGATAACTCCTTAAATGTTTAGCAACAGGGAAACATTTAAAATTAAATTTCAACTTTCTTGGGAAGTAATGGGTCATATTTAGCATCCATTTTTCAAAGGGCGGAAGTTGATGCCAAGAGTCAGTCACAGACTTGTTGCGTCTGGTGGAGACAAATAAAACCAGGCCTCCTTCACTCTGGTCAGAAATTATATTTCTTTTCAGGCAAACTAACTTCTTGTTTCTAAACATGCCTTCACAGAATGAAACTCCACCTGTTAGTGTTGCAAAACTACAAGGCCAAATTAAAAAGACTTAAAGTATGTCAGTAAAGTTACATTGTTAATGTTTTCATGCTTTTTTGTTGTTGTTTGCTTTGTTTTTTACTGCTACTCAACCAGGTGCATCTTGGCAAAAGAAGCTTATTTGTACCAAAAACCTATCTGGAACTCACTAAGTGTAAAATGTCAGGTTTTGACGGCCTCATAGTAAAACAATTTTGGGATTAGTCCTCAGAGGAAATACATAGTTTCTCAAATTTTAATAGTACTTCCCACAATGCACTCATCATCACTGTAGCATTCCATTGCATTAGCATGGTAAATCCCATGATGGTATCTGAGATACCAAGATAAACACATTTGATTACTGACTTCCCAGAGCTAAGGTGCCTAAGTTTATGTATCAGGCAGGACTCATCCTGTTAGAAGCAACAGAAAACCTGACAGAAATTGGCTTAATTACAAAAGGGAAGTATTTAAAAAAGAAAGGTGGCGGGTGTTTAAGCTTGCTTCATGGAGGCAGTGGTGGTTCCGTGATAGAATTCTTGCCTTCCTCAAGGGAGCCTCAGGTTTGATTCCTGGCCAACGCACCATTCATTTCTCAGTGGAGAATTTCATGTTACTGTGATGCTGAACAGGTTTCAGCTGAGCTTCCAAAGACAGACTAGGAAGAAGCTACTTTCAAAAATCAGCCAATGATAACTCTATGTATCACAATGGTGCAACCTGCAACCAATCTTAGGGATGGCTCAGAACCAGGTAGGGTTTCAATCAATTGTGTATGAAATTGCCATGAGTCCAGGGCCAACTCAATGACAGCTAACAACAACACAACAACAAGCTTGCTTCAGACATGGTTGGATTTGGGGCTCAACTGATATCAGAACTCTGGGATCTTTTCATCTTTTGGCTGATTTCCTTTGTGTGGGTTTCAGTCTCAAGTTGCCCGTGGCAGCAAGATGGTGGAAGCAGTAGCTTTAACTCCTACGAGTGTCTCAGGCTCCAGGTCCAATGAGTGAACATAAGAGTCACATTCCCAGAAGTCCAAAGGAAATCTCATTACCACTCATGGGTCCTGATTGAGTCACGTGGTCATCCTGTACCAATCACTTGTACCAGCCATGAGGCCAGGGAAATGCAACATGCAGATGGGTGTAGGCCTGGGTCACGCACGCAAACCACCCCTGGAGTGGTGGTGGTGGAGTCGGTTTCCCAACAATAGTTCATTGAAAGTGGGGAGGGATGGCTTCAAAGAGGAAATCTTACTAGATGGAGAATGAGTGAATGCCAGGCAGGAAAATCAACAGATATCCACCACAGTTGGACTGTTGTCATTTTAGTTTAGCTTTGCTGGGAGAAAGAAAAAGTTCAGCAAATCACAGATTTGCACAGAAGAGAAGAAACACGAGAGTCTAACGAGTACAGCTTCTTTTCTCTAAATAGAACATAGTTTAGACTATGGAAGACAGATGCTTGTTTATTCTATGCTGAGAGCCCTCCAGCCAAGAGGATTCCAAACATCCTTCTCTGCAGATTTGCTCGAGTGCTTTTCAACTTTTACTAGTTAGTGAGAAAATCTGGGGGTGGGCAATTTAAAATGAAGTAATAAATACATTTGGAGGAAAGCTAAGGACCAAGTTATTTAATGATTCTGGAGTTTAGAGCAATAAAAAAGTAGTCTTATTGGTTCAAAGGCGGAAATCCTCTCATCTATGAAACAACTTCATTTGGATATTTTTGGTATCTCGAGAGACTTTCTTTTGGCTTTCTTATAAAATAATTTCTCTGTTTCCATTATATGCTATCCTGCTGGGCCTTGTGAAACATGAAATTATTCACAGCATTTAGTTGCTGTGTATGGGACTTTTCTAGAGTTTACATGTCTTTTGGAATAATATTAATTCAGACCCTTTCTGGAAATATAGTTTTGGAAGCAATTTTCAGTAAAATTTCTTATGACATATAAATTTGAGATAACTGAACTATTTCCCAGGCAAATAATATTTCATGGGTTTTAAATGCAGGAAAATTTTAAAACTGGTCCCTGAAGATGAACATTTGAAGCTGATTTTTGATCTCCAGAAAATACATTTGTTCTCAGCACAGGTGAAATCAATTCCCCTGTGACCTGATGCTGATGGTAATATAATAAAACAAATATTTATGAATTGAAAAAGATATTTCCTTATCTTGCTAACCAAGCTTGAGAGCCTGGTGGGTTCACATCCAGATGAGGTATTACCTAGTGTTATGGATTGAATTGTGTCCCCCAGAAATATGTGTCGTAAATCCTAACCTTTATGCCTGTAGTGATAATCCCATCTGGGAATGGATTATCTGTTAGGTTAATAAATCAGGATTAGTGTGGGGTGTATCTTGAGTCAGTCTCTTTTGAGATATAAAAGAGATTAAACATAAGTTAGCAAGCAGAGACAGGGGAGGAGAGATGCCAAGCCACATGAAGATCGCCCAGGAGCAGAAGCTCAAAGAGACAAGGGCCTTCCTCCAGAGCAGACAGAGAAAGCCTTCCACTACAGCCAGCACCCTGGATTTGGGCTTCTAGCCTCCTAAACTGCGAGAAAATAAATTTGTTTGTTAAAGCACTCACCATAGTATTTCTGTTATAGCAGTGCTAGATAACTAAGACACCTAGGGAGTGGCAAACTTAGAGCAAATTTGGGAGTGTTCCTGTTGATGGATAATACTAGTTTTGGGGTTCCATTGTTCTACTTTGGTTGTAAAGTCGCTTCAGCTATCATTAATGGAAACCCACACCTTTATGCTTTATTATAGCCTGAAACATCTTCTGTTGGGCTAAATTCTTGGGAAGAACAAAATATATACCAAAAGTGCACCAGGCTATGAAGGAAGCTGTGCAACTGCCTGTAGGTATAATGCAACTGCCTGCAGGTGTATTCAAGGAATGCTAGAAGGAATCTCGTCTAAAGATTAAGGTCCCACAGAAATGATCCATATTTGTGCAATGAAGAAAAAAAAAATGAATGAATCAGTCTAAAGTCATCTTGCAGATAAAATTAGAAAAGCACATTGAGACATTCCTCTTGATTTACTGTCATCACTCCTACCTTGGACTACTCTCATCAGTGCTTCAGCAGTGACAACAATTAATAACTTGAGCATCATACCAGAACTCAAAAGAGAATGTATATCCCAGCTTCCCAGAGATGAAAAGAACTATGATCAGTGATAGAACTTTCAAAAGTATATGAAATTCGCTCCTTGAAATGTGAAAAATGAAAAATTTTCTTTTTTCCACTATATTGGCAGAATTTCTTCCTCATGGAGAAACCCACCACTACCATGGTGGCATAGTGGTTAAAGGGCATGGCTGCTAACCAAAAGTTTGGCAGTTCGAATCTACCAGCTGCTCCTTGGAAACCCTCTGGGGCAGTTCTACTCTGTCCTATAGGGTCGCTATGAATGGGAATGAACTCAACGGCAACAGGACCATGTCTAAGTAACTGGAGCCCCCAAATGTAGTATTAATCACAGAGGGTCACTGGGTTGTACTTCTCCATGGGTAACATTCGTAGACACTCCCAGGTGAAGGGCACCCTGGAGTTGTATAACTGGGCATTCCCATAGTTACCCTACTCAGCTATTGTCGGATTTTTTGCTTGTTCAAAGCCTCATTTCTCAAGGGCTTGGTCTAATTTTTTTCAGGTCTTGATGTGAATTTTTTTTTTTTTTCCAGTTGCTTTTGAATTGATTCCGACTTATGGAAATCTCACGTGTTTCAGAGTAGAACTGCCACATTGGGTTTTCTAAGCTGTAATCTCTTTTTTTTTTTAATTTTTATTGTGCTTTAAGTGAAAGTTTACAAATCAAGTAGGACTCTCATAAAAAATTTATAAACACCTTGCTGTATACTCCTAAAAGAGACAGCACACTCCTTCCCTCCGCTCTCTCTTTTCGTGTCTATTGGGCCAGCTTCTGACTCCCTCTACCCTCTTATCTCCCCTTCAGACAGGAAATGCCAATATAGTTTCATGTATCTACTTGATCCAAGAAGCTTATTCTTCACCAGTATCATTGTCTATCCCATAGTCCAGTCCAATCCTGTCTGAGGAGTTGGCTTCGGGAATAGTTCCTGTCTTGAGCTAACAGAAGGTCTGGGGACCATGACCACCAGGGTCCTTCTAGTCTCAGTCAGACCATTAAGTCTGGTCTTTTTACAAGAATCTGGGGCCTGCATCCCACTGCTCTCCTGCTCCCTCAAGGGTTCTCTGTTGTGTTCCCTGTCAGGACAGTCATTGGTTGTAGCAGGGCACCATCTAGTTCTTCTGGTCTCAGGCTAATGTAGTTTCTGCTTTATGTGGCCTTTTCTGCCTCTTGGGCTCATAATTACCTTGTGTCTTTGGTGTTCTTCATTCTCCTTTGTTCCAGGTGGGTTGAGACCAATTGATGCATCTTAGATGGCTGCTTGCTAGCTTTTAAGACCCCAGATGCCACTCTCCAAAGTGGGATGCAGAATGTTTTCTTCATAGATTTTATTATGCCAATTGACTTAGATGTCCCCTGAAACCATGGTCCCCAAACCTGCATCCCTGCTATGCTGGCCTTTGAAGCATTCAGTTTATTCAGGAAACAACTTTGCTTTTTTTTGGTTTAGTCCAGTTGTGCTGACCTTTCCTGTATTGTGTGTTGTCTTTCCCTTCACCTAAAATAGTTCTTATCTACTACCTAATTAGTGAAAACCTCTCTCCCTCCCTCCCTCCTTCCCCCTTCTTATAACCATCAAAGAATATTCTCTTCTCTGTTTAAACCACTTCTAGAGTTCTTATAATAGTGGTCTTGTTCAATATTTGTCCTTTTGCAGCTGACTAATTTCACTCTGCATAATGCCTTCCAGATTCCTCCCTGTTATAAAATGTTTCACGGATTCATCATTAAGCTGTAATCTTTATGTGAACAAATTGCCAGATATTTCTTCTGTGGAGTCACTGGGTAGATTTGAACTGCCAATCTCACAGTTAGCGGCCAAGTGTTTAACTGTTGTGCCTGAATCTGTATCCTTTGATCTGAATTAGTAGGTTGCAATTAGTAGGCTTAGTAGGTTTGCACAATGTATTGTTGTAATTAATTCATTAAAAAAAAATTTCTTCCTGTTTTTCTGACCTGCTGTGCTGGAATGTAGGAAGAAGATGAATCCCAAGAAGAACCTAAATGCCTTGAGTTGGAACAGAAGATGACATCAGGTAGAGTACATTCCATGTGGCTCCTTTTCTGAACTGTTCTTGCTGACAGAATGGCTCAAAGCAGCCAGAAATTCTGCAGACTGCAAAGGAAAATCTGTATGTTCCACATGATTGGAAACATGACTAGAAATGTCACTTCTTGATGTATTCCAGGCACGACATCTGGACAATCTGGTTATGATCGCAGAAAATAGCTGCTGCTTCTTTTTCTTTTTTTTGAATTGCTACAGCTCTTGATGAACAAGTACTCACAAAGAAATAGATGATGAGAATGATGAAGAAATTTCAAATTTTGTAATATTAAAATAAGTCCTGTAGTTACTTGTTGCTGTTAGTTGCTGTCGAGTTGACTTTAACTCATGGTGAGCCCAAGTGTGTAGGATAGAACTGCTCCATAGAGTTTTCAAGGCTGTGGCCTTTCAGAAGTAGATCGTTGGGTTGTCTTCCAAAGAGCCTCTGGGTGGGTTCAACTTGCTAATCTTTGAGCTAGTAGTCAAGTGCTTAGCCATTTGCGCCAACCAGGGACGCCCATGTAGCTACTTACTGACATATTTATGGTTATCTTGGAAAATGCACTTTAGATACAAGTTTGCTTTTTTTTTTTTTTCATGTTAGTGTATGGTTAAATATGTAGCTTTGTTAAAGCTATTTACCTCAAAATAGAAATAATATCAAAGCGCCCTGGTGGGTCAATGGTTATGCACTTAGCTGCTATCTGAAAGGTCAGTGGTTTGAACCCACCAGCCGCTCCCTGGGAGAAAAGACCTGGAGATCTGCTCCCATAAAGATCTCAGCCCAGGAAACCCTATGGGGCTGTTCTACTCTGTCCTACAGGGTCACTGTGAGTCAGAATCGACTCAATGGCACGCAGCAACAAAAACATGAGATAATATGGAAAGGAACAAATGATGGGCAAATTTATAACAGTTTACGACTAGCATCGGTAATGACAATGCCATGTAATGGTCATAAAAAGAAATATTAGTTGAATGGGCTTAATAATGAAAGCTAAATCTTCATATTCTTAGCCTCTAATTTCCAACTGATTTTAGTTTGGTGTTTTATATAATTCAGTGTTAGAAGACGGTTCCCTCCAGATGAGTTTGCTGCTGGCAGAGGATCATGTTGTAATTTAATGTAAATCAGGGAGCAGAATTAAGAAATGGGAAATGGTAGTGAAAAGAGCCTGCAAAGTGAGAGGAAAAGGTGGCATGCTGCTCTGATGTAGATGGAGTGGAGAGAATTGCAATTAACCAGCTCCATCATTTTCCTCTGCTCTCTTCCCCAAGCCGCCCACAACCCACAAATAGCAAATGTTTCTTCAGTTTAGTGCCTCTTCCTAGGGTACTCCCTCCAGGCTGGCTTTGCATGGCTGCCTCCTTCTCATCAATCAGGTCTCAGCTCAAATGAGAGAACTTCCCTGACCACTTTGTCGTTCCTCCAAATCACCCTTCACCCCATTACCTATTTTATTACACTTCTCATTATCCAAAATCATTTATTTGCTTATCGTCTCCTAGAGAGCAGGGACCTTGCTGTCTTTGTTTATTGAGATGCCTAATACCTTGGACAGTGCCTGGCACATAGTAGCCATTCAGTAAATACTTGTTAAATGAGTCCCTGTGTACACTATGTACAAAGCATTCTCTCTGTCACGGGGATGCTAATGGGGTGAATTTGATATGAGTCAACTTCATGCCTGTTGTTAGATTTCTGTGATATAAAAAAGAATAAGACATGGCAATTGCCCCCAAAAGCAAATTATGTCTAAGAGACAGGCATGGTCAGAACATGAGAAACATTGTGGAGAAACTGAAATAATCAAACTGCTCCTGGGAGACCTGGGGAAGGGGCAATTAAATTTGCTTTGGGGAAGTAAGGTCAAAGAAGACCCCTGAGGGTTCATGATGCTTGTAATGGATTGTGGAGTTTGGAAGTAAGGGCTTAATAGGGGCAGAGTTGGAACTTGCATATCATACCCTTGAACATTGTTCTGAGTACCACTTTTGCACACTTACCCTTGATTTTCAATTCCTCAGCTAGAGAAGAAAGCTAGGATGATGGTCATTTTTTCCAGGTCAAAGAAAATACAGTCAACAGAGAGAATTTGAGATTAATCCATCTTGGAAAATATGCGCCCAGCTGCTCTTATAAATGGTATTTTCCGCATTGGCAAAATGACCACTATATTTTGAGGACATTTGTTCACATCTGAAACTTTGACTACCCCATGTGTTGAGGGGGCACCATCACTTACTAAGGCTTTTCTAGGACATTGCTTGACTTCTCCAATGAATCTTCCCATGACATCTCAGGGTGGGAAATCAGAGATTCCATTCTAAACAGCCTGCTGAGGTTCTTAAATCTTCAGGCCCTCAGAATGCATTATTAGCAATCTAGTGTAGTGGTAAAGATTTCCCTCAGCAAACACATTTGGAGGCAGAGATCTCTAGGAAAAATAATTTGGCAGAAAATGAGGGACAAAGCTGAGTTAGAAACTATAATGCCATTTTCTTCGTCATCTTGTTTATATGGTTTTAGATTTCAGGTATGTGGATAAATGGCTTATTTGTCTTTTCTCTTACAAAAAAAAAACCAGAATTTTGATAATAACCTTATAAGTAGAAATTTCAAGCAGAAGTTTCTCATTGCCCCTAAAACATGCTTGGATCCACTGGCTTTGGGACTTGCTGTAAAATCTTTCTTCTTTATTCAGGATTTACTCCTGAATGTTTATCTTGTGTGCTTAGTGTACTTGTGTCTCTAGTTTTATCCATTCAATTCAGAGCTACTGTGTTTATGAACCATTCTTTGAAATTCTGTTAGGAATAAGGTGTGCCTGCTAAATTATTTGGCGAATGTGAACCCAAAACCCAAAACCAAACCCAGTGCCTTTGAGTTGATTCCGATTCATAGCAACCCTATAGGACAGGGTAGAACTGTCCATAGTGTTTCCAAGGAGTGGCTGGTGGATTCAAACTGCCAACTTTTGGTTAGCAGCCATGCTCTTAACCACTGTGCCACCATGGCTCCATATTACAGAATAATTCAAGAAATGTTTATTGAATGTCTACTAAATGCTAGATACTGTGATACGAATTAGACTGAAAAAAAAAAAAAAAAAAAACCTGTTGCCGCTGAGTCAATTCTGACTCATGGTGACCTGTGTGTGTCAGAGTATAACTGTGCTCCATAATGTTTTCAATGGCTGATTTTTTTGAAGTAGATTGATAGGCGTTTCCTCTGAGGTGCCTCTGGATGGTCTTGAACCTTCAACCTTTCACTTTAGCAGCCGAGTGTGTTAACTGTTTGCACCACCAACTGTGTGCTAAGTATGACGGGCATGACTCCATGCCTCATGGAGCTTACAGGAAAATAAGAAACACAGCCACTAAATAAAAAAAAAGTAAAACTCAAACCACAGAGAAATTATAGCCTTTAAATGAGTAGTACATTACAGAGAAAGTAGGGTGTTGTGGAAGTCTTGCCTTCACATGGCTTTTAGTTAAGTTGTTACTTGCCTGCAAGTTGATTCTGACTCATGGCGACCTTATGTATAAAAGAATGAAACGTTGCCTGGTCCTGTGCCGTCTTCATAATCACTGGTAGGTCCAAGCCCGTTGCTGTGGCTATTGTGTCAATCCATCTCATTGAGGGTTTCCCTCATTTTCGCGGACCCTCTACTCTACCGAACATGATGTCCTTTTTTAGTGATCTGTCTTTCCTGATGATATTTGCAAGGAGCATTCTGGTTGTATTTCTTCTATTGATTTGTTCATTCTTCTGACAGTCAACAGTATGCTCAGTATTCTTTGCCAACATCATAATTCAAATGTATCAATTCTTCTTCTATCTTCCTTTTTCATTGTCCAGCTTTCGTATGCATACAAGGCAACTAAAAAGGCCATGGCTTTGGTCAGGTGCACCTTAGTCAGCAAAGTGACATCTTTTTTTTTTTTTTTTTTGGTTCTCTTTTTTATAGTTAAGTAGGGTCTGTAAAACATGGGCACAGAAAGGTAAGGCCAAAGGTAGGCTACAGTATGTGTTAAAACACAGACTAGTGTGATAGGAGCATGAAAGAGGGGAGATGAATTCAATTTGGGGGATCCAAGAAGTTTTCCGAGAGGATGTGACATATGGGTTGGGCCTGAAAGCACAGCTATGAAATTCATTTGTGAAGAAGAAATGCATAAGCCAGGGTTTTTATAAAGTGCAAACCAAATACTGTAAACTGAATCCAAAGTGATACCTATTTGGAGTTCAGCCCATTTTTTCTGGCTGATGACCTAATGCTTAGGTGCCTGTCACTTTATCCTGAGGTCTATAATTTATACTTGCAGGGGCCACCCAGGTGGCTATGACAGGTTAACTGGGAGTATGTTCAATCTTCACCACCATTGTTACCTGTCCTTTGCTCTCTAATAATTCAACATCGATGTATATTTGTGTATTTGAATTGTTTATTAGTGAATGACAGAGCTCTGGTGGTGAAATGGTTAAAGCACTTGGCTGCTAACCAAAAGGTCAGTGGTTCAAATCCACCAGCTGCTCTGCAGGAGAAACGACCTGGTGATCTGTTCCTATAAAGATTACAGCCTAGGCAACTCTATGGGGCAGTTCTACCCTGTTCTACAGGGTTGCTATTAGTGGGAATTGACTCGACGGCACACAACAACAATCATTAGTGGATGACCTGCACGTAACAGACAGAGCCCTAATGCCTACTCAGAACGAGGCAGCATTTCCCTTTGACTCTGTGGATACATTAGCTGAGTGGATAGGGTGGCCCATTTTAATAAGTCCCTTTTAATGTGATATAGCATGGGTGGCTGTCAACAGGTGTCCCATTTCAGGAGGGTCAGTGAGAGGCAAGTTCGTCAGGGAGATGAGGTTGACCTTTGCCTCCAGCCTGCCCTTTCTGTGGCCTGCTTCACCTCAGTCAGCCGCCCTGCTCGCTCCCTTTGGTTCCCAGTTTCTCTGCCACCAGAATGGTGTGTAACCAGCATGCAGACCTTGGTACACATTAACGGACATCACTGTGGCACCTCTCTTTGGCCACCGATTGGTATTTTAAGTCTCAAATATACCAATGGAATGAAATGATTTGGTGTCTGTTAAAGGGATTTTAAACATCAGCAACCAGGTAAAGAAAGATGGAGGTGGTAGTGGAGAGGGGTGTTTTCCAGCTGTAATCACACCCCATAGTAAGCCACCTTCTCTACCTGAGCATAGGAAGGCCCTGAATCAAGGGGGAACTCAGTGAAGATTCCATTAGACTATGTCTTAGTCTAGGTTCTCTAGAGGAGCAAAACCAATGAGATGTATACGTATGGAGAGAGAGAGAGAGAGATTTACTTCAAGGAAATGGCTCACTCAGTTGTGGGGTCTGGCAAGTTCTAAATCAGTAGGTCAGGCAGCAGGTTGGAGACCTCTACTGACTGGCTCATGGCGGCGCTGGGGCTGGTGAACCCAAAATCTGCCGGTCAGGCTGCAGGCTAGAGAATCCTGCAGGGTTACCTCCCAAGAACCAGCTGTAAGGCGACGAGAAGAATCCATAGTCTAGAAAGGGAGTTTTGCCAGAACAGCCATTTATATGCTGGAGGCAGGCCACACCCCCAAGGAGACTCCCCTTTCAACTGATTGGCTGATCAGGTCATGGAACATGATTACCTTACGTTACATTATGGAAGAGCAACCAGTCCAGTATCTGCCAAACCACTGAGAATCATAGCCTAGCTCAGGTGACACATAATATTAACCATCACAGACTGTGTGCTCCATAAGAGCAGGATTTCTGTCTGACTTAAAGGGAAGTTAGATCCTTTGTTAAAAGGTGCCATTTTAAAGATGCCCTACATTCTTCTCTATATTGTTAAATAAAAAAAAAAGTTTTTTTTTAAACAATACAAAACTGAATCTGGGCTATGTTTATAACTTGGTACCTATTGCCTCGGCACAGAGAAAGGGAAGGATGAAGCAATGGGTCTACGAAAAGAGGTGATATGATGGGGGGAAGCCTTGTGGATGGAAATTTTCCACACTCAAATTCCTTTGACGTAGCCATGACGTTGTACATATAACAGAGAGTAAAACAAAGATGGTTCACTAATAGTGATGAGTAGGAGGCCATGATTCCAAACAAGGAGAAGAGTGTGAAGGCACGATTTGAAGCCAGACAAGGTGACCCTCTGAGGATAGGCAGTTATTGAAAGTAGCTGAGGGCAGGGGGAGAAACTAGTTTGCCTCTTCTCACCTGGACTTTACGCCTCCTTTCTCAGCAGCTGCTATACCAACAGCACTCGTCTTTTCTCTGGGTATTCACCCTTCCCTTTGCCTCTCACAGAAGCTTCTATCATTGCTCTGCCTTTTTACTTTAGATAAGGCATTTTGTGATGAGCCATTATTCAATTTCTTTCTATTCCACTGAAAGGCCCTTGGACCAATAAGCCAAGCACCAAGTATATATGCAACTGTCCCTAAAAGGCGTTAATATTGAATAAGACTAAAATTGAACATTTCTTTTTTAGTACAGAGACTCAGGTTTACAGCCGACATAAAGAAACTACAGATCCTGTCCTTACTAATTTTATTTGCAGTCAAGTGAATAGAAACTATGTCATATCCGTTTTCTGAGAAATTTGCAACTTTTCAGAGGTGGCACATCCTACCTTCATTTATTCATTCATTCTCTTGTGGGCAGACAGAGGGATGAATGGAGCAGCTGGACTTTCTTATTTGTAATTGTGGTGAAAACAGACGCAACAAAACATACACCATCTCGACAACTTCTACATGTACAATTCAGTGACATTGATTACATTCTTCAAGTTGTACGACCATTCTCACCCTCCTTTTCAGAATCATTTCACCACCATTAACGTAAACTCAATGCCCCCTAAGCAAAAACTTCCCCTTATCCCTTCTCTTCCACCCCTGGTAACACTAATAATCTTTATTTCTATGTATTTGTTTATTTCATATAAGTGAGATCATACTGTATCTGTCCCTTTGCGACTAACTTATTTTGCTCAGCATGTTCCCAAGGTTCATCCGTGTTGTGGCATACATCAGGACTTCATTTCTCTTTCTGGCTGACTAATATTCCATTATGCATACATACCAAATTTTGTTGATCCATTCATCTGTTGATAGACATTTCGGTTGTTTCCACCTGGAAAGTGGTATAATGAACACCGGTGTACAGGTTTCTGTTTGCGTTCCTGCCTTCACTTCTTCTGGATATATACCAAGAATTGGGATTTCTGGGTCATATGGTAGGCCTATGTTCGACTTTTTGAGGAAGTGCCAAATTGTTTCTACAATTGTTGTAACACTTTACATCTTTACCCACCTTTACAGTCGCTATGAGTTGGAATCAACTTGATGGCAATGGGTTTGTTTTTTTTTTTGGTGTGCTTTCTGGAGAGAATTATTTTTTAGAAAAGAGTTGTATCCTTTCTGATGGCTATGTTAAAAAAGAAAAAAGTGAAATGTGTTTTTAAAATGTTGGCTCAGTCTTGCCATTTTTCTTGCCCATGTATTGCTTTAGAAACAGACCAAGATGTTTGAATGTTGAGAGGACTTTCAAATGTGTTTAAAAGTCAAGGACGTTTTGTGGAATCCTTATTATCTTTTAGGTTGCACTCAACCTGTACTGTCAGGGCCTCAAAGGTTGCAACACTTGATCACAGGAGGGGGAAATCCTGTCAGCTTAAGCCATTTCTGACAGCCAAAGCGTTTCATCAGAACCTTCTCCTCTTGCTAACGGTCTAGAGCTGAGTGGGGCCCAGCACACTTTCAGTTGTCCGTGTCATATGCATTCAGTCACGGTCTCATTTCCTGTGGTTTGTAGGTTTGTTAAACGTGAAGTAATAAACCCCAACTGGTGAAAATTTCTTCAACTAAAAATGGATACAAGAAGGAAAAAAAAAAGTATTCTTCTAACCTTTAATAGGGGAAGTGAGACCAGGGTAATACTCTGAGCGGCCTCTTCGGTGACATGATGTTTCTGTGTATACGAGGCTGGCCCCTTTGGGAAAGTCCGCTATGCTCAGATTCAGGCCTTCTCGCTGGAAATCATGAGAGATGACAAAATGAGACCCACTTGCTGACACCCACTATTCAGACAGATAGCGTGTCTGCTTTTACTTTCCTGTCATGGTAGAACAGTCAAAAGTGAGGCTTTCGCCTGAACGAAATATAGTTCAGTCCCATCTCTGCTTTGATTGTGCAAAAACGTTACTTGCCTTCTGTACAGATTTCTCTCAGGCTCTGGCCAAAGAATGAATAGACAACCGTTGAGACAAGATGGCTAGAAGTTTTGAAGGGTGGTGGTGGTTTGTATTTGAAATGCCTGGTTTGCCTTACCATCTTCTTTCAGGCCTTTGCTCTTGGTGAGTTCTTCTCTGACCGCTATGCACAAAACTACAGCCCTTCCTTCAGTCTTTACCTCCTGGCCCTGCCTTATTTTTCTGCAAATCGCTTATCGTCATCACCCAATACAACATATAGTTAACTTGTTTTCTGTCTGTTCTCCTCTTCTAGAATGTAAGCTCCATGAAGGCGGGGATTTTTTACCATTTTATTTACTTCTGCATACATAATGAATGCTTAGAATAGTACCGACATATAGTAGGTGCTCAGTAAATATTTGTTGAATGAAGAAGGAATGCTTGTTCATTTCTTTTAAACTCTTGCTAAACTAAATCAATCAGAAACTGAAGACTCTGAGTATCTTTTTCTACTTGAGTTCCCCCCCCAGCTCCCAGCATAATGCCTAGAATATAAGAGAATGCAAAATAAAATAGAACACGAAAGAACTCATAATAAACTTGCTTGCCCTCTACTTCACCAAACATGATACCCTTTTCCAGCAACTGATCCATCCTGATGATGTGTCCAAAGCAAGTGAGTTGGACAGTGTTCTGTTGTGATCCATAAGGTTTTCATTGGCAAACTTTCAGAAGTTTGAATAAAGTGTTAATGCATGAATAAATGCGTGAATGAGTAGAAGTGTGGTTTACAATACAACTTTTGATATAAAAACTGTTGTTCATTTGGATATTTAACAAACATGACGTTAACCATGGTAATGACATGAAAGAGTCAAAGATGAACGAGACATGAATTTTGCCTTCAAGGAGCTAAACTGCTTTTATTTTGCTTTGCTTTCATTTCCTTAAACCTAGGAAGAATGATCTGAGGATTCATGGGAAGTTTTATATAAGAGAAAATGCTGCTGGGGGTTTAGGTAATTTTCAGTAAAGACCTGATCCCTAAACTCCTTTATGGGGCTTAACTATTGTATTTTTTGGTCTAAGAAATCTCACTATTTTATTTCTATTTCAAATAATTGTGACTGGATTTTTGCTATCATATAAATTCTTCCAAAGAAGTGAAGGCGGTAGTATGCCTGTTACTGGGAAAGTGATTATATTCTCTACCCAAGAACTAAAGAAGACATGGAACAGGAGGCTAGGGTTCTAACCTATATTCATACAGCAAGACAGATAGATAGCCGCCTCTAAGTCAGCTCTGACTCCTGGCAATCTTTTTATTTTTTTATTGTACTTTCACGGAAGGTTTACAGAACAAACCAGTTTCTCATTAAACAGTTAGTTTTTTTTTTTTTTTACACATTATTTTATGACATCAGTTAACAACCCCACAACATGTCAACACTCCCTTCTCAACCTTGGGTTCCCTGTTGCCAGCTTTCTTGTTCCCTCCTGAGTTCTAGCCCTTGCCCCTGGGCTGGTGTACCTTTTAGTCTTGTTTTGTTTTATGGGCCTGTCCAATCTTTGGCTGAAGGGTGAACCTCAGGAGTGACTTCATTACTGAGCTGAAAGGGTGTCTGGGTGCCATACTCTCAGGGTTTCTCCAGTCTCTGTTAGGCCAGCAAGTCTGTCTTTCTTTTTCAGTTAGAATTTTGTACTACATTTTTCTCCAGCTCTGTCTGGGACCCTCCGTTGTGATCCCTGTCAGAGCAGTCAGTGGTAGCCGGGCACCATCTAATGGTGCTGGACTCAGCCTGGTGGAGGCCATGGTAGATGTGGTCCATTAATCCTTTGGACTAATCTTTCCCTTGTTTCTTAGTTTTCTTCATTCTTCCTTGCTCCTGAAGGTGTGAGACAAGTGGGGTATCCTAGATTGCTGCTCACAGGCATTTAAGACCCCAGACGCTACTCACCAAAGTAGAATGCAGAACATTTTCTTTATAAATGATGTTACGCCAACTGAGCTAGATGTTCTCCAAGACTATGGTCCCCACAGCCCTCAGCCCAGCAATTCTGTCCCTTGGGGAATTTGGATGTGTCTATGGAGCTTCCATGACCTTGCCTTGTACAAGTTGTGCTGGCTTCCCCAGTATTGTGTACTGTCTTACCCTTCACTGAAGTTACCACTTATCTATTATCTATTTAGTGTTTTTCCATCCCAACCCCTCCTCTCTATCGTAACCATCAAAGATTGTTTCTTTTTTTGTGTAATCCTTTCCATGGGTTTTTACAGTAACGGTCTCACACAATATTTGTCCTTTTGTGATTGACTTATTTCACTCAACATAATGTCCCCCAGCTTCATCAATGTTATGAGATGCTTCACAGATTCATTGTTGTTCTTTGTTGTTGGGTAATACTCCATTGTGTGTACGCAGCACAGTTTGATTACCCATTCATCTGTTGATGGGCATCTATGTTGTTTCCAGCTTTTTGCTATTGTGAATAAAGCTGCAATGAACATGGGTGTGCATATGTCTATTTGTGTGATGACTCTTATTTCTCTATGATATATTCCTAGGAGTGGGATTGCTGGATCATATGGTATTTCTATTTTTCGCTTTCTAAGGAAGTGCCATATCATTTTCCAAAATGATTGTATCATTTTGTATTCCCACCAGCAGTGCATAAGAGTTCCAATCTCCCCGCAGCCTCTCCATCATTTGCTATTTCCTATTTTTTTATTTGTGCCGGTAATGCTGGGGTGAGATGGTATCTCGTTGTGGTTTTGATTTTTTTTTTTTCTTACCTTTTCAATCTCTTCTCTTGTCGCGGGTCTGTTCAGATTTTCAATGTCATTTTGTGTTAATTTGGGTAGGTAGTATGTCTCTAGAAAGTTGTTCATTTCCTCTAGGTTTCCAAATTTATTGGAGTGTAGTTTTTCATAATACTTTTGTTATGATCCTTTTTATTTCAGTTGGTTCTGTTGTAATGTCCCTCATTTCATTTCTTATTTGGGTTATTTGTGTCCTGTCGTGCTTTTCTTCTGTGAGTTTGCCCAGCGGTTTGTCAATTTTGTTGATCCTTTCAAGGAACCAACTTTTGGTATTGTTGATTCTTTCTATTGTTCTTCTATTCTCTATTTCATTTTTTTTCTGCTCTGGTCTTTATTATTTCATTTGTTCTGGTGGCTATGGGCTTCTTTTGCTGTTCTATTTGTTCAAGTTGTGTAGCTAATGTTTTGATTTTGGCCCTTTCTTCTTTTTTGATGTGTGTATCTATTGCTATAAATTGACCTCTGAGCACTCACTGCCTTTGCTGTGTCCCAAAGGTTTTGCTATGGTGTGTTTTCATTCTCGTTTGATTCTAGGAATTTTTTTATTCCATCTATGATTTCTTCTATTACCCAGTGGTTTTTAAGTAGGGTGTTATTCAGTTTCCATATCATTGATTTTTTTTCTTTGCTCTTCCTGTTGTTAATTTCTACTTTGATGGCATTGTGGTCAGAGAAGATACTTTATATTATCTCAGTGTTTTGGATTTTGTCGAGGGTTGCTCTGTGGCCTAAGATTAGCCTATTATGGAGAACATTCGGTAGGTGTTGAAAAATAACATGTACTTTCCAGCTGCTGGGCGGAGTGTTCTATATATGTCTATGAAGTCAAGCTGGTTGATTGTTCCCTTTAGCTCTTCTGTATCTCTGTTTTTTCTTTCTAGATGTTCTGTCCTTTACCAAGAGTGATGTGTTGAAGTCTCCTACTATTATTGTGGAACTGTCAATTTCTCTTTTCATTGCTGTTAGAGATCATTTTATGTATTTGGAGCCCTGTCATTGGGTACATAGATGTTTATTATGGTTAAGTCTTCACGATGGATCATCCCTTTAATCATTATATAGTGCCCTTCTTTGTCTTTTATGATGGGTTTTGTTTTTAAGTCTATTTTATCTGAGATTAGTATTGCCACTCCTGCTCTTTTTTGGAAGTTATTTGCTTGACATTTTTTCCATCCTTTGATTTTTAATAAGTTTACATCTTTGTTTCTAAGGTGTGTCTCTTGTAGACGGCATATTGATGGATTCTGTTTTTTTTATCCATTCTGCCACTCTCTGTCTCTTTATGGGTGCATTTAGTGTAATTATTGATAGGTGTGAGTTTATTGCTGTCATTGGGTAGTGCTTTTTTTTTTTTTGCGGTGCTGACATTTTCTTTGTTCCTCTTACTCTCCTGTGCTGAATTCCTTTTGTTTCTGGATTTGTTTTTCATTTGTTTTTGTAGATTTTGTCTTTATTGAGACTTTATGTTTTTCTTCTTTAATTTGATGAGTACGTTTGTTAACTTTCTTTGTGGTTACCTTGAAATCTACCCAAATCTTCCCTGGTTTGAACCAGTCTATTACTACTTGGTATTGCCTTGCCTTCCTCTCCGTTAGAAAGTTCTAGACCTAGACCATTTAGTCCCTCTTTTATTGCTCTAATGTTGTCATTTACAGATTAAACTTTCTGGTTCCCTGTTGTAATTGTTTTGGTTTTGGATTGTCCTTGAGAGTTCACTTCCTAGGTTGGTATCTGGTAGGTACAATCTTGCTTCCTAGATTCAGGCTGTGGTCTGCTGTTGTTTGTTCTCAGACTGAAGGACTCTCTTTAATAATTCTTGTAACTTTGTTTTGGTTTTTACATATTCCCTTAATTTCTGTTTACCTGGAAATGTCCTAATTTCACCATCATATTTGAATGAGAGCTGTGCAGGATATATTATTCTTGGTTGGCAATTTTTTTCTTTCAAGGTTTTACATATGTCAACCCATTGTCTTCTTGCCTGCATGGTTTCTGCCGAATAATCAGAGTTTAGTCTTATTTTTTTCTCCTCTGTATGTGACTTTTTGTTTTTCTCGAACTGCTCTCAGGTTTTTTTCTTTGTTTTTGGTTTTAGCAAGTGTGATTATGATATGCCTTGGTAATTTTCTTTTGGGTCTATCATATATGGGGTTCGTTGAGCTTCTTGGATGGTCAGCTTTTTATCTTTCATGATATTAGGGAGGTTTTCTGTCAGCAATCCTTCAGTGATCCTCTCTGTGTTTTCCCTTTTCTCCTCCTGTTCTGGAACTCCAATCACTCACAAATTTTTGCTTCTGATTGTATCCCACATCATTCTTAGGGTTTCTTCATTTTTCTTTGTTCTTTTTTCTGATTTTTCCTCAAACAGATTTGTATTCGATTGTCTGTCTTCGATTTCACTGATCCTGTCTTCCATCATTTCAAATCTACTCCTCAGCCTTTCTATGACACTGCCCATTTCTGACATCTTGTTTACCTTTTGGATTTCTAATTGTTGTTTTTGTATGGTTTCCAGTTCTGAATTTATTTCGGCATTTTGTTCCTGTATTATTTTCCTGAATTCTTCCATTTTTGCCTGTATTTTCCATGAGTTTGTCTATTTTTTCCTAATTTTTGTTTCCTTTTTGCTTCAACTCTTGGACAGCTCGAATATTAGATGTTTGAATTCCCTCTCAGGTAGTTCTAGTGCCTTTTCTTCTACTGGAAAGCCATCTGGTGTTTTATTTTGGATGCCTACCTGAACCATCCTGTCCTTTTTTTTTTTTTTTTTTTGAATATGTTTTGATATTGTCTGCTGACTTCAGGACATTCAGTAGTTAATTTCTTTGTTTAATGGTTTAATGATTTGTTTCATCCTGCTTTTTTTGGCTTATTTAGTTACGTCTGAGCAGGCGGGTTGTGCATTCTTTGCTGTTTACTCATTTGTGGTCCTGATAGTTTTCACCTCCTTGTCCAATGGGCAGGGTCAGTCACTCAGCTCTGGTGCAGCAGGACAGGTCCATCTGAAGGGGAAGGGCTGGGATGTGTTGTTTGTGCCACATGCTAGGCTCGACAGGGCAGGCCAGGAATCAGTGCTTGGCAGGTTCTGGTAGGCCATGCCTATGCTGCTCGGGGGTGTGATGTTCAGTGCATGGTACAGGGTAGGCAGGAAGGAAGGGAGAGGTTGTGATGTGTGGAGCTAATATGGGTATGGGAAAGAGGAAAGAGAGGAGATAGAAACAGGAGCCAAAAATAAACAACAACAAAAAAGAGTGCTAAGGGAGTTTGCCACTGAAGTGAAGAGATGAGAAACCAGGAGATGGAGAAAAATGGAAAAAGAAAAAAAACTAGATTAAAAATTTGGAAGAAAAAAGAAAGAAAAGAAAAGCCCCCAGGGGTCCCACCAGTGCAGCTGCAAAAATCAGAGAAGTGGCTCCCAGGCTGTGCAATATAGCCTGGCTATAGGGGGTTTAGATATCTCCTGTCAGGAGCCAGTAAAAGAAGGTAAATATAGAGAGACAAGAACTGAGAAATGAAGAAAGACAGAAAGGTAAAAAGAGAAAAGAAAAAAGAAATGCCCCAATGGATCACACCTACGTGGCTGTGCAGATTGACAGAGCAGCTCCTAAGCCATGCAGTGCAGCCTGGCTAGAAGGGGCTCCCAAGCCACAAAAAGAAAAAGAAAACAAACAAACGGAACAAAACCAAGCCAAAAAAAAAAAAAGCCTTGGGATCCCTACCAGTGTGGTGTTGTGGGCCAAGGAGTGGTTCTCCAGTCAAGCAGTGCTTCACAGCCTTTCGAGAAGAAGCAAAGATCATGCTTGGAGCCAGGTGTTTGAGAGAAAGGAGGGGGAGGTGGTGGGAGGTACAGAAGAAACTAAAAGAAATGGAAAAAAGCAACCCAATAACAGACAAATGGCACTCACGTGGCCAGCCAATGTGGGTGGGTGAATCCAAGTGGCCCAGGGCCGAAATAGTTGCCTCTGGGCCAAGAGACTGCAGTGGCAGGAAGCAGAGGAGGCTGAGGTAGGGGGGAAGAAGGGTGGGGGTTAGGAAAGTGTATATTGCTGGTTACTGGTGCTCTGTCTCCTGCTGGGAACTTTGTGAAGCTGCTTTCCTGTACTCCCTGTCTGCCTATCTCTAATGTGGGTGGGGTGAATCCAAGCAGTATGGATGCTGCACTTTCCGGCCAGCTGAGCTACCACTGCCAGCCAGGAAGCACGGAGATAGAGCAGCAGGGAGAGAATAGGGGGTGGGAAAGCATGTATCACTGGTTACCTGGTGCTCTGTCTCCTGCTGGAAGCTCTGTGAAGCTTCTTTCCCATGCTCCTTGTCTGCCGATCTCCGACAGGAGTCCAAGATGGTGAATCTGTGCTGCATTAGCGGATAGAGGACCTCCACAGGTATCTCTTGTTACACTCTGCTCTGTCAGTTTCTTATTCCATCCGGTGCTTGGCTGAGTTCTTTATCTCTTCATTTGACACTTTGAGTTCCAGGGCTGACGTTTGTCTCTGTTTTGCTTAGTTTTTTGTGTCTTTGCTGTGGAGGCATGGCTTGGTGCTTCTGCTATGGCTGGCAAGAAGTCCTCATGGCAACATTTTGTACAACAGAATGAAACATTGTCCAGTCCTGCATCATCCTCACAATCAATTGCCTGCATATTTCAGTCCATCATTGCAACTATTGTGCCAATTCATCTCACCGAGGGTCTCCCTCGACCTCACTGGCTCTCTACTTCATCAGACATGATGTTCTCCTCTGGTGATTGATCCCTCTTGATGGCATGCCCAAAACGAGGGATTCAGACAATATTCTGTTGTGATCCATAAGGTTTTCATTGGCTAATTTTCAGAAGTCAATCAGAAGGCCTTTCTTCCCAGTCTGTCTTAGTGTGGAAGCTCCATTGAAACTTGTCCACCATGGATGACGCTGCTGGTATTTGAAATACTGGTGGCATCACAGCAACACACAAGTCAACCACATTATAACAAACTCACAAAGGGGTAGTGGATTTATACAGAGGAAGATGTTTGTAGAATTTATTTACAGATCATTCATTTTCACATTTGAGTGACTCAAAACTCTAAAAAAAATTCATTGCTGTGAAGTCGATTCCCACTCATAGCTACCCTATAGGACAGAGTAGAACTGCCCCGTAGGGTTTCCAAGGGGCAGCTGGTGGATCTGAACTGCCAACTTTTTGGTTAGCAGCCACAGCTCTTAACCACTACACTACCAGGCCTCCTTTCAGGGACTAGGAGGAAGTAAATTAAATTTTTTGGCTAGATTTCTCTCCACCTGTTGAATGAGTTGGAATCACCCTAGAATCCAAAAAGATATTTCTTCAGTGACTGGGAGTTTGGGGGTGGGGGGTGGGGGAGGTGTGTACAGAGGGGACTTCCTGGCCTGCTTTTTTAAAGACCTCCCAATCTGGTTCTAGCTCCCTACTGTTTTGCATTGAGAAGGTCTCTGAATAATGAAATAGGTTTTCAAAGCTCTCAGAACTCTTCTAGGCAAAATCTGTTAAGTGATATTACCACCCACGGCTTTGAAACCACAGAGCACCCATCTTCCCCAAGGTCACCCAGAACACAATCTCTGCTTTTTCCTCTCTCTTCATGGGCAAGTAGCTAATTGTTTCCAGGTTTTTTTTTATTCAGGAAATTCAACAAGCCATTTATTGTTTTTAAAATGGAAAATACAATATAAATAAAAATGAGTTTGGTTTAGTCCTCTGTGTTCAAGGTATACCTGATATATTGCTGTTGATTGACCTGTACTTTAAATCGGTGCTTTAAAGAGGTGATACACCTGCATAGTCAACTGTCTACTTTTGATATTGTGCCCACATGTCCCATGAGACACCTCAATAGCTTTATTGAGTACTACTTTCCATCCAACCCTATTTACTCTTAACACAGTGGAAACCGAGGCACAGAGCTTTCCAGAGGTTTACCCCGGTTAATATGAGTCAGTTACCAGGAATGAAAGTTTCAGGGCCTCTCTGTAATCCAGTATGGCAACACTTAGAGCAGAAGTGCCAATTTTTTTTATGCCACAAGGTGTGTTTCTATATTACGTCATTTTTTCAAAATTTATTTTATTTGTTTAAAATTTAATGTTGGCCCTTTGTAAAAACCCCTTAGAAAAAAGAATTGTGAAGGTGACATTGCCATACAAAATCAGAATTACTGAAGTAGCATATGCATTAAGTAAATCAACTGTAAAGCAATGGTCTTTAAATGTTTCCCCCCGGAGGAATCTCTCTATCCACTTCCCTCTTCGTACTTCCTTCCCTCACGTGTGAATAAAAGATGGAACTTATATTACAGCCCTGGACAGGGATGCCCACCCAGCCTCCTCCTTGGAGTGTGTGTACCTTTCCTCTCATTCTCAGGGTATGGAGGGTAAAAATTGTCTAAAGATTCCAGCTGGTTGTCACAAAGTTTTATATAAGAGAAAATTGGAAGTTTTTAATTCTCAAAGCTTATTGTTGTTTTTTTTCCATTTACCCACCTTTCCCTGCAAACACTTACATGAAGTGAATTTTTGGTCCTAGAGGTCCCTTGAGAAGTCAGCTTTGTTATTTCCCTCCTCTCCTCCCACTCTGAATCAACTTGGCTTCAGAGCAACCACGCCTTACTTACACTCAAATGTTTCCTGGTGTGTCCGTCAGCAGCTGCTACAGAATTTCTGTATAGGAGGGGCACAGAGTTGGCAATCTGGTTAAAAAGAGACTAAAGGACTTGCTCTAAAGTTTAGTTTGCACAGCACTTCACATAATATTGAGAAAATGTCAACTGTCATATCAAAGATAGGAAGAAGTTAGGTATGTGCCCCACCCAGGCCCCATGTCCTTCCACCTCAGTGCACCCTGGCCCCACTTCTGGCACCCCCATGTCTCTGCTTGAAGGCTTCCTTTTACCCCCAGGCCTGCTATAACACCCGTCAGGACTAGCCCTCAGCCAATCACTGGTGGGATTTGCTCCCACTCACTGCCCCTTCTTGGGAGAAAGATGTGGCAGTCTGTGTCTGTAAGGATTTACAGCCTTGGAAACCCTATGGGGCAGTTCTAATCTGTTACTATAAATTGGAATAGACTTGGCCACAGTGGATTTTCATTGCCCCTTCGATAAGATCACTGTAAAGCATACATTCTACACTGGTTCCCAGAGCTTTCCTGGTTATGCTCCATTCACCTGCGGTCATAAACACGGTCATAGCCAGCTTAATAACTCACCTGTATTAGCTGCTTTCCTTACCCTGTCTAATCTCCCTACTCTTGGTGTTTCCTTCATTTCCCAGAAAAACTGTTCCCACCTAAATCCTTGTCTCAGGGTTTGTTCCTGGGGGAACATAATCTAAGAGGGGATCCCTAGGGGCAGTCACTGCATTGAACACAACCATAACATATTTGGAGAAAAAAAAAAAGCAAAATAGTTGCTTTGATTACCACCCCATTAACTGGTCAAAAGGGTGGCATTCCCAGTCTTTTTAAAATTCTTTGACTTTTCCTGAATGCTATGTGCTACCCAGGGCTTCAAATCAGTTTGAAGCTCGGCTGCTAATAAAAAGGTTGGAGGTTTGAGTCTACCCAGAGGCACCTCAGAAGAAGGACCTGGTGATCTACTGAAACAAATCAGCCATTGAAAATCCTATGAGGCACTGTTCTACTCTGATGCACATGGGGGCGCCATGAGTTGGAGTTGACTGGATGGCAGCTGGCTATGTTCTCCCCACGTATGCCCCATGGGGATGTTTAATGATTAGTAAAAAGGAAGGTGGTTTTCCATCTTGAAGCTGACTACCACAAAGCATTATTTAAATACTGCCATATTCGACTCAACTTGAGCATGCTTGACACTTGAATTTTAAGAGTGAATTTGAATAAAACATTCACTTATGTTTTAGCCCCCCAAACATGAACTCTAATACTTGGCTTAATTTCTCCGGTTGAACTTACAGAGTCAGTTACCCTGTTTTCAGCCTTTTTTTTTTTTAATAATCTTAGAAATAACATATCTGCTTTCTTATCTTTCATCACAGGGAGGTAACGAGAGAAAGTGAAAGATGATAAAATACAATAGTAAAATATTAACGAAGACTCTTCTCTAATGAATTATGGCTGCGGGTTAATATGCAGTGTAGCTTCACACAGATATTCAGAAAACAAGTAATTCTGAAAATCTCAGTAGGTGGTTTTAACTGCCTACAACTGATGTTACAAACAGAGCAAACTCAGCTTGTAGATGTGTGTTGTTTGTTCTGCAGGCTTTAAAATGTTTTCAATTTTGTTACCAATGTTAAAAAAAAAAAACTCACAAAATATCATCTAAAAATCTAGGTTTCAATTTCTCTTGGGAAATTGTCAGAACTGATCAAACCTGGCTTGTATTCCTAAGCAGTAAAATAATAATAATAAAGTCAGCTTGAGTTGCTTTCTTTAGGTGGTACACCCTTATGTTGCCAGGTCCCTGCAGGCATTTGAATTTTAAACCCTTGGATTATGGCATGGGGAGAAAACATGACTGGAAAAAGACGGGTAGGGAAAAAAAAAAAAAAAAGCCCACAAACAAATAAACCTTACGCGTTTTCAGGCAAGAAGAAGCTCTTCCTCAAATGCTTCTAGTTCTGTGGAAAGTGCCATGATTTTGTTCCTTGAGCAGAAATCTGTTCTTTGGCTGTGGCCTGAGGAGCAGGTAGACTGCATGGGGGGCCATGACTACGGAAACAGGGGAGGAAACCAGGAGCCTCCAGCTTACCTCAGCGAGGGATCTGTATACAATTCCCTGAAGCTCCCTGCAGTTACATTTTCCTCTGTGTAAAAGGCTAATATTATTCTCTTCAGAGGCTTTTCATGGTCGCAGTAATGTAGGATTACAGAACGTTCTGAAGCTATGAAGGGTATCAGCAGGAAATGGAACTATTTAATGAGTGGGTGTGGCTGAAGAGCTAGAAATACAGTTCCAGCTCGCACCATGATGACGCTGGAAGTTGGAGGTCTCAGGGAAAGCTACCAGGACACCAGCTTCTCCTGCTTTCAAGGGAACTGAGAGGCCAGCTGTTCTCTGTAGAGGGCTGGAGTGAACACCTGTTTCTGCTCTTGCTAATGATGTGGAATTCTCTTTGTGTGCATTTGCCCAGCTGGCTGTATGCCTGGCACCTTTTAGATGGATTTTGATCAAGCATAACTCCAGTGTGAGAAGCAATCATGGAAAATTCCAGCCTTTCTATCCAAGGAGAAACTGACGAAAGGGACAAATTGCCCTTGGCTTTTTGCTGAGCCACAGAAGCAGAACAGATCAAAAATTCAGAGCACATCTTGCAAAGGCCAGATTTTAGTATTTGGCCTTAATTGTAAGTGCTGTGGCATCCATCTGTTTGGTCACGTGTTTGATTTGTCCATGTGTTCAACAAGCACTTATGGAGCGCCTCTAGGTCCTGAGGCACTGAGATGAAGCCTTAGGCTTTGCCATCTTGGTGTTATGTTCACGCAGAGCCAGTTACTGCTCTAAACCTTGATGCCCATTGTAGTGGGCAGAATGGTGGCCCTAATACAGAGTTCCCCAGCCTGCAGAAAATTCCACTGCAGCTTTCTTGGCTTCCTCCCCCACGATTTTGCATCAGAATCCCAGTTCTTTTGCTTGGCATCCCTTGCAAAAATCCTGGTGCTTGCATAGTATGATTTAAAACGTTGCTCACGTAACTTGTATGAACTCCCTACTTGTAAACCCCTTGAAAGTAACATTTTGCCTCGCCTTCTCAGGGGCAGGCTTGGCAGCAGCAGCAGCTCCAACTGTCTCCTTTTCTTTTGCAATGAAATAAAGTTACCTTTTCTGCTCTCCCACTTTGGTCTCTCGATTATTGGCCAACAGGAGTCACGCTGAGCAGAACGTGGGTTTTCCTCCCAGTAACAGCCCCTGAAAAGATACATCGACATCTTAACCCCTGGGGCCTCTGGATGTGACCTTACTTGGGGAGAGGGTTTTTGCATGTCATTAAGATGTAATTAAGCTAAGTTATCACAATAGGAGATCATCCTGGGTTGTATGAAAAACCTGTTGTCATCGAGCTGATTCCGACCCACAGCGACCCTATAGGACAGAGTAGAACTGCCCCATAGAGTTTCCAAGTTGCACCTGGTGGATTCAAACTGCCAGACTTTTGGTTAGCACCCATAGCACTTAACCGCTGTACCACCAGGGTTTCCTGGATTCTATGGGAAAAAAAAGTGGGCCCTAAATCCAATGACAGGTGTCCTTATAAAGACAGAAGGGGAGAAGACACGGAGAAGAAGAGAAGGTCACATGAAGACAGAGGCAGAGATCAAATGATGCAGCCAAAAAATCCAAGGAAGGCCTGGAGCCACCAGAAGCTGGAAGAGGCAAGAAAGGATTCTTCCCTTGGGCCTTCCGAGGGAGTAGGGCCCTGCCAACACCTTGATTTCAGATTCTGCCTCCAGAACTGTGAGAATTAGTTTCCGTTGTTTTAAGCTACCCCGTTTGTGGATGTCATAGCAGCCCTAGTGGTGCAGTGGTTAAGTGCTTGCTGGAAAGCTCAGCAGTTCGAATCCACCAGCCTCTCCGCAGGAGAAAGATGTGACAGTCTGCTTCCTTAAAGATGAACGGCTTTGGAAACCCCGCGGGGCAATTCTATTCTGTCCGGTAGAGTGGCTATGAGTCGGAATCAACTTGATGGCAATGGTGTTTTTTTTGGTTTTGGTTTTGGTTTAGGAAACTAATACGGCCATGTTTCCACAGGTTTATACTTTATAATCTTCTCTGTGGCTGAATTCTTTTCAGGTTCCCCTCCTCTAAATGAATTCACGGTACATAGTTTCTTCCAACAACTTGCAAAGGCTTGAAGAAAACAAAGAGCTGTAATGATTCTGGCAGATGACTACAACTCTCTCTGCTCCTTACCATTTGTAACCCTTCCATTACATCCCAATTTAATCGGGTTCAACTGCCATTTTTTATTTTAGCATATTTAAGATCATATTATCCGAATTGGTCTTTTCTAACAATGGAATACAGACGTCTAGTAACTATGTCTTGATACTATAACAATAAAAATAATTAATATTTATAAAGTACTCACAGCGCATTAGGCACCGTGCAAGATGCTTACATGGATTTCTTATTCAGTATTCTTTAACAGCCCTATGAAGTAGGTGCTATATTAGCCCCACTTTGCAGGTGAGAAAGCTCAAGCTTGAAAGGTTAATTTATCCAAGGTCCCAGAGTAAGGAGCTGGAGCCAGGACTTATCACAGGCCTACTTGAATCGAAAACCCCATACTCTTAGCCGTTTCAGCAATATAGCTTCTGGAGCGAATTGAGAGTTTTTGAGTGATCCCTACTGAGAGAGCTGCTAGTTTATTTTATACCCCTCTGATCTGACCATGTTGATGATCAGCAGGGGTGGCGTATCCAATAGGTAAGGTAAGCACAGTGCTTAACTTGCTTACCAGGTCATCTGTAGCATACAATTTCACATTTTTTCACCACACCAATGATTCTGTATCTAGGTAGGGCTGTCTCTCTCCCAACCCCACAGCACCTGCGCATAGAATCAAAGCTTCCTTTTAAATTTACAATCCTTGCAGGGGCAGATGACCCAGTAAGCAAGGTAAGCACAGGTTTATTTTTGCTTACTTACTAATCTGTAATGAAGAACTTCACATGGGTTTCACCACATTAAAGAAGTCCATGTGAAATTGTTCACTACAGATAGTCTGATAAAAAGGTAAGCACTGTGCTTACCTTGCTTATTGGACAATCTGCCTCTGTTCACCAGGGATCTTAGATGGGGTACCTTTTAGAAAGTCTAATCCTTCTTGGTTCCCTGTCAGGAGGGAGTATTGGAATAGGTAGGGTGAAGTTCTTGAAATTTGCCACAGGCATCAAATAATCTTGCTTTGATTGGGATGAAGTTTAGAAATGAGAGTCTTAGCCGCCCCCCCCCCACTTTTTTAAAACAATTTTGTGAAGTTGAGTATCTATAGTTTAAATCTGATTTCGCTCTATTAGGACATTGTGTTTCATCTGGTAGAATCAAGGACAATAACGAATACCTCCCACACTTGGCTCTTCCTTTTGACTGTACAATTTCTGTTCATGGTGCCACCATCCATCCTGACTTGAGGCTTCAATGTTACGCTTGATTCCTTCTTTCCACTTCAGCTCTATATCAGTCCTATTGACTTCCATTGCATTATTTGTTATATCTATACCAACTTTATCAGTCCTCCTGTCGCACTGTAGCTTAGATCATTATTCCTTCGCACCCAAACTATTATAATCATTTCCTAACTGGTCTTCATGCCTGCGGGCTTTACCTGCTCTTATGCATCCACACACCCCTGTCAGAGTATCTACTCACCTGCTGAGATCATAACTAGACTTGAAGGCCCAAGTCAAATTCTACAGTCTCGATGAAGTCTTCCGTGGCCATACCAAAAAACAGTCTCTCCAATGCTTCTCTTATGACCCTTAATTTGTAGTTATATATAAACTTGTCTTATCTCCTCTGGCAAAGACTGTCATTTTTTCATCCAATATTCCTGTTCTCTCCTTTAACCTCGAGTCCTGATATTGTTGGGTGCAGTTATAGGCCCAGCTATAGAACTACATTTCCCAATGAGATACGAGCTGAAGTTGTCAGGTGCATTTTTAGTTTAGTTCCCCCAGAAGTAGACCCTGAGACAAGGATTCAGTGTAGAATTGTGCTCTATAAGGTTTTCAATGGCTGATTTTTCAGAAGCAGATTGCTAGGCCTTTCTTCTGAGGCACCTCTGGGCAGACTTGAACCTTCAACACTTCAGTTAGCAGCCAAACGTGTTAACTGTTTGTACCACCCAGGGACTCCAGGTAGCAGAAAGGGTCAGTAAAACAGGCTAAAGAAGGCAGCCAAAAAAGGGTTAGTTATTACGGAATAACCGCTTCAGGGACTGGATCTTTATCCTACCGTGGAACTCTGGAATGCACTTCAGGTCCTGGCAGTCTGAAGTGGGGTGATGTGTACTGAAGGGGTAAGAGTAGGGGAATATAGCTGAGGAGGCATCAACATCTATTCCCATGGGGCTTCTGGGAAAGCTCCCTCAAGGGAGCACGCCCTTCTTCCCGTCTGGAACATCGACAGGATGTTATGGCAGCCATCTTGTACCATGTGGTGGCCTTGAGGGTGGAAACTATGTGTTGAAGATAAAACCAAAAGTCAAACCTGTTGCCATCAAGTCGATTTCAACTTCTAGCGACCCTATAAGACAGAGTAGAGCTGCCCATAGGGTTTCCACAGAGCGGCCGGTGGATTCGAACTGCGTTTTAGTTAGCAGCCATAGCTCTTAACCACTGTGCCACCAGGGCTCAATGTGTTGAAGATCGTGGAGGGAAAATATAGGTGAAGCTTTGGTCACTTATGACCGTGGAGCTACAATACCAACTCTGAACTGCCTACCTGCAGGCTTCTTTTATGCGAAAGAATAAAGAAATTAAAACTTCTATCTCATTTACACCACTGTTATTTGTGTTTCTGTTATTTACAGCCAAACCTAATCCTGGCTATGTTTCTCCTATAAGACCAGGAAGCCCCTTGAGGGGACAAGCGTACCTGCATATTTTTATCTCCATCAAAGCACACTCAGCATGGTGCACACAGAACCAGGTCTTCAACAAATCTCTGTGAAATAAATTAATATAATTCAACAAACTTTGGGGACTATGTGTAAAGCACCGTGTTGGGTGATGTGGGGATCTGAAGATGAATAAAACATGGTCTCCACTGTTTAACAAGCAATAATAAAATTGTATGAGTGTGTGTGTGTGTGTGTGCGCGCGCACGTGTGTGAGAGAGAGAGAGAGACTGCAACAGACATGCCCAAGTGGTGAAGACAGAAGGGGGTCAGTCCTGTGTCTGAATAAAAACAAAATGCCTGCTCACTTTGTGTTCTTTCCCGGCATGCTTGACTCTTTAGTGCCTGCTAGAAAAGCCAGGCCTTGCCTGGCGTCACCATGGCCAAAGTCTGAGCTTTGAGAGCTGTTTCTTTTCCGCCTGAGCCTAAGGAAGATTATTTGAGTGATAACTGAATAGCTGGAGTTAGCTGTGTATGAACAGAGAGGAAGTGGTTTCCCTAGCAACAGGAGTCTCTGAAAGCCTCTTAGCACTCTTCCCTGCTTTTTGTTTACTCTCCTCCATGTTGCCTGTCAGTAAAATGACTAGAGGGATAGCACCGGCTCTCAATAGGCCTAAACAGTTAAACTCCAGCAGTTGGGTTTTACTGAGTCAAAGGGCTCTGTTCCTCTTTTGGTCAAGCATCCATGTGAGCTCTGGAGCCTGCTATGCTCCTGGTTAGACCATACTTACCTCAGCTGATTCTTCCTCTTTTGTGTTTCAGATTTTAACCAGAAATGGAAAATACTGAGGTGCCTGAAGAAAATTTTCAGTTGAGTTTTTCAATAATCATCTTTTTTGTATATTTTTCAATGTGTTAAATCTCTTACCGGAAGTTTCGTTTACCTTCCTACCCACCTCCCTGCCCCAAAGAATTGATCCTTACCCCTTTCTTACTTTCAGGTTTTCCACAGAAGCAAACCAAATTCTTCATTTCTTACGTATGTCAGCATCTCAATACACATTTTAATATACAGGATGGTTGCGACAACAATAAAATATTTCTTTAGAGAAGGTTTACAATATTGCTTCAGTCTAGCAAAATACTAGGTCAAGAGACAGTCCTTACTGGGGCACTGATCCTGTTCCTTTCTCAGCTCCCATGTCCTATTTTAGAAAGTATAAATTTGTACAAATTGTAGCACATGTAGGAAGGGTTGAGAGTTGCTGACTAGAACACCTTGTTTTGTTTTCAAACAGCAATCTGTATAAGAGAACAGAGCTCTTACAGGAGGTGGTTCCACATCTCTACCAGTTGGCTGGCATTGATTTGTAGGATTGAAAATCTGGTCAACACTACTGGTGGTGAATGATGCGTATAGCTAAGTATAATTGAGCCTAATGGCCCCCAGAATTCTTGTCACCTATATCTTTTTTAAGTATTTTCAGTCATTTATTCATTCATTCAGCCAACAAGTATTTGTAATTGAGTGTATCCTATCTGGAAGATACCACGGTGGGTGCTATGTGAGGAAAAAGGTGAATGATACAGTCTGTAACCTCAGGAAGATCTCAATTTAAAAGAGCATGTAACAAAAGGACAAATATTGTATGATCCCACGTATATGAAATACCCAGAATAGGCAAATGTATAGACAGCAAAGTCTACTAATGGTTACCAGGGGTGGGAGGGAAAGGGAAAGGGAAAGAGGGAGCCATTGCTTGGGGCACTGAGGTTCTATTAAATATGATGGAGAAATTTGGAAACAGTTAGTGGTGATGGTTGTACAATGCGATGAGTGGAGTCCCTGGGTGGTGCAAGTAGTTAAGCACTCGACTACTAGCTGAAAGGTTGGCAGTTCAAACTCATCCAGAGTCACCTTGGAAGACAGGCCTGGTCTGCACAGATGGGGTCGCCATGAGTTGGAATCAACTCAATGGCATCTAACAACAACAAGGCATGTTAACCTACTTAACTAACAAGAAAGACAGTAGTCTAAAAAAAGATAGGATGTGCAGTTATACTTATTCTAATTAATCAACTCTTTCTGCGAGAGGGTGGTGGTGGAGGTTGGGTGACCCATCTTTCAGGGTGACCAGGTCGACTGCAAGGGAGAAGGAGAACTGAAAACATTATATCTGTTCTGTAGGTAAACAGGATTGGGCTCCAAGACTGTAAGTCCAGCTATTTTCATTAGGCTTAAATCCATTTAAACAACAAAACATAACAGCGAAATCTCCCTGCATCATGATACTCTGTCTGAAATCTCCCTGCATAGTGATACTCTGTCTCCACCAAACAGGGCTATTTTAATCAATGTTAAGAACTTGACATATCTGCCAAAATGACTTAAAAAGCAGGAAGAGAATTTATCTAGGATCTGGGAAAAGTAAAAAATAAACCCTAGCTTAAGGGAAATCTGAATTGCCACTGTTTATCTTATTTTCCTGCCAGGCGTTATTTTCCACTAGTAAACGAGAAAGGAAGAAAAATATGTCTCAGTAGTCAAACCCCCTGGGAGCCTGGCTCTCTCTTTAATAGCCATGTCCCCTCACAAGCTGAGGCATCTATCCAGTCTAGTGGACACAGTCGGCCATGGTCACGCTTAACCAGAAAAAACAAGTTATAAAAGAATGGAGATATGGGGGAAGAAAGCACCAACCAAAATCAGAATGCCACTATGTATCCTTTCTCAGGCTCCCTTAGGCTAATGGGGCGCAGAATTGTAAAAGCCGTTCTTAATGTGTCCAGGTGACAAGCCTTTGGGGATCATTGCAGACTTACAAAATAACCACTGCCTTCTGTGGAGTTGACACCTACTGAAGATTTATGAAGTGGAGAATGCAAGACAGGCAATAAAGGAGCTTTTTGTAGCCAAATAAGTGATTTGCACCCTAGGGCAGAAACACAGTGAGATCTCACCCCTGAAAAGAACTGAATTTTCCCAAGGACATGTCCTGAATCATGAGGCTGGGGTTCTGATGTAACTAAGCCGTTCTTAGGGTGTGTTTCCTTCTCTCCACCACACCCAGTGGATCTGCCATTTCAGTTTTAAGCTTAATCTCCTATGAAAAGGTCATGGCTGATTATTATTTTGGGGATGTGGCTAATGAATCCCTTATGATATTTGATGAAAACATACAAGGCTTTGCTTTCTATGCCCATTCACACTGAGTAAGGAGATGAATATTTATTGAGCACCTACTAGACCAGACCCTCTCTATATATCACTTCTTATAATTAAGAGGGATATTTATTTCCCGCTTTGCACAGCTGGGCATGAAGACGAAGGAATAGAGGAAGCATATAAGAAAGACTCCTCCAGCCTGTCTCCAGCATTTTGTAGTAAGCACGGTCATACCAATGCTTGCATTCATATAGCATTCTTCATAATAATTTTATAAGCATCTTCTTTAATCTGTCACGATAAGACCTCCATATATAGTGGGAGAGATGTATTTTCACTTTATAGGTAAAAAATCGAGTCAAGGAGAAATTAGATGACTTACTTCAGGTCACGTGGCAGATTAGAAGTAAAACCAAGATGAAACCCTCAGGGTATGTGACTTTTAGCACAAAAGGAAATACTAATCATGTTTGTAGCATTTACTTTTGCTAATGTATACTGTACTAATGGGCTTCCAAGTCAAACATGCTCGATTCAAATCCTAGCGCAACCACTGGTTTGACGTGTGACTTCGGGAACTTTCCTAATCTGTACGATAGGATAACAAGACCTATCTCATCAGGCAGGAGGGAAGTTAACACGATATAATATATGGAATGCACAATGCCAGGCACATAGTAAAGGACTAAATTAAATAAGAAGAGTGCCTGGAACATAGTAAAAAAAGCACTCAATAATTGCTAGTCATCATCATTACAATTGTATGAGAAATACAACCAAAATGTTCCTTGGAAGCGAGGAGTATGAGACTTCAGCTCGCTTATTTTGGACCCGTCATCATGGTTGGTTAAGTGGAGGGTCAGAGAAGGTGAGGGAGGCCCTTGGTGAGATAGATTGACGCAGCGGCCAAACCAAGGGATTCAAAGATCATGAAGATGGTACAGGACCAGGCAACACTTCATTCTGTTATACATAAGGTTGCTATGCATCGAAGCTGACTCAACAACAACTAACAACAATAACATTGTTGTTGTAAGTGCTTAATAAATGGCCTTTCCTGCCACAGCTCTGCCATCTCAGTGCAATAACAGGATTAAGTACAGGAAGAGAGAGAAGAAGCAGACAAAGAGGGACAGGAAATATCCTTCATTCTATTACGTGACCTCTTCTCTTCATTACTGGTATTATTAGGTAACTTCTAAGTAAGTAATATAACAACAGCTTTAAAATCTTACACTGGGCAGCTGTTTTCTTATGTCTTTGCCCAAAGTGACTTTGTTTAAGTAGCCCTCTGGAATTATTTCCTGGCCTCCTGCAATAGTGCTGAAGTCATGGTCATAGACTAAAAAGCAAACAAACAAAAAAACCAAACCAATTGCCATCGAGTTGATTCTGACTCATAGCGACCCCATAAGACAGAGTAGAACTGCCCCATCAAGCTTCCAGGGAGTGCCTGGTGGATTTGAACTGCCAACCTTTTGGATAGCAGCTGTAGCGCTTAAGCACTACACCACCAGGGTTTCCATTCATAGGTTCAGTCACCTCAAACTCACTTAACTTGGCTTTCCATCTGTTTGCCTAACTTAAATACAGTGTTCAATGCAGCTATGTTCATTTCCCCAAACCAATGTTGCCTTAAATATTCAGAAGTCTCATGTGGCAGAGGACCCCAAACCCTGAAAATGTGTTTTATTTGGATTATCTATCAAAATTGGAAATTATTATGCATCTTGGTAATTGAGGCCATTAGAAATAAACCAAAAAAACCAAACCCAGTGCCGTCGAGTCAATTCTGACTCATAGCGACCCCATAGGACAGAGTAGAACTGCCCCATAGAGTTTCCAAGGAGTGCCTGGTGAATTCAAACTGCTGACCCTTTGGTTAGCAGCTGTAGCACTAAGCACGAGCTTGATTGTTTTATCTACTTAGGAAGAAACTACAGAGGGTGGTAGGGTTTTGTGGATGATTGATTATGTTACTTAAGCAAACACATTTGGTTAAAGTACATTTTCCCCTTCTGCTAAAGCTGTTGGTAAGGAAAATAAAGCAGTCTCTTCATTTGTGGGACAAAAGCACATTCATCTAATACGATGTTAAAGAGCCACCATAAATCATTTGAATCCAAACCCACTTGGAAGTGGAAGCAATGGATAATCGTGTGAGATAAAGGGTGAAATAATTACATCTGGATTAAAGCTCCTTTGAAGCAAGCTCCCTATTAAAAAGAGGAATGGGAAAAATGTTAGAATTGGGCATTTCCCTTGGAAGAAAAAGATGCATCAATGTATTTTGAAAGATTTTGTCTGTTCTGGACTCTAACCTGGGAATCACTAACTAGCTATGTGACCATGGACAGTTTGACTATGCTACTGATCTGAGCTTCAGTTTCCTTGTCATTAAGAGGTTGGAATCCATCATCTATCTATAAGGTCCTTCCAGTTCTAAAATTCTGATAATCTAGCCAGGACTTAGGCAAGATGCTATCCTAGGAAATCCAGCAAATAAAAAGAAAACTCACTGGCCTTTTTCTCACTTGGAGGAAAACTCTGCTTTATCACGTAGTATCTACCACCTAACCAAGTCATATTGGGCTCATGTTAGAGCTCCCTTGGTTCAAGTTGATTAGTCCACTCTACTTTATTTCCAGAAGAAGAGTAACAGATGAGAACCTTCCTTGAGCAATGTGGATCCGAGTGAACTCTGACCCTGTATGTGTAACAGAACGAAACATTGCCAGGTCCTGCACCATCCTGACAATTGTTGGTATGTTTGAGCCCATTGTGGCAGCCACCATGTCAATCCATCTTGTGGATGGATGGTGCCCCTCATTTTCGCTGACCTGCCACTATCAAACATGATGTCCTTTTCCAGCGATTGGCTTTCCTGATGACGGATGTGCAAAAGTGAGGAATGAAGACATATGAGAAAGATGGTTGATTACCTTCTATCATTCTAGCATTCATTCATGCATACATTCATCTAAACAATATTCATTGAGAGGCAGTGTGGCTGTGGTGCAAATGGTTAGTGTTCAACTACTAACCAAAAGGTTGGTGATTCAAACCCACCCAGAGGTACTTCGGAAGAAAGGCCTGATGATCTGCTTCCAAAAAGACACGGCCTTGAAAATCTTATGGTGCACAGTTCTACTCATGGGGTTGCCTTGAGTTGGAATTGACTCAATAGCAATCAATGGCAATTAAAAAAAAAACAAAAACCAAAAAACCAAACCCATTGCCGTTGAGTTGATTCCGACTCATAGCAACCCTACAGGACAGAGTGGAACTGCCCCATAGGATTTCCAAGGACCGCCTGGTGGATTCAAACTGCTGACCTTTTGTTTAGCAGCCATAGGTCTTAATCGCTATGCCACTGGGGTTTCCCAGTGGTGATGGTATGTGGTTAATGATTCTGGCTTTGGAGTCAGATTCCATTGGTTCAAATCCCACTTACATGCTTTGTGGCCTTGAGTAAGCTTCCCAACGTCTCAGTTTCCTCACCTGTTGTCCTCATCTCAAAGACCTGTGTGAAGATTAAATGAGGTAATACATATAAAATATCTATAACAGTTCCCGATACATAGAAATTATTCAATAAATGTTAAGCGTTACCAGGGCCAAGCTCTATGTTTTAAAGTACAAACAGGTACTCTCAGAGATGCAACTATGGATAAGATCACAGTAGTAATATAAATGAAGAAGGGGAGTGGTAGAGCATACTTCATAGATGAAGTAACCCCAGCTGAGTCTCAAAATTGAAATAGACCTTTGTTAGACAAAGAAAAACAAAGTCATTCCAGTAAAGGCAGTATCAGATAAAGCAGGACAGTGCAAATCCTCTTTATATTCAGATGACTGTATTTGGTATGGGTGGAATTTAGGGGAAAGGGGAAAGCACAGTAGGAGATGAAGCTAGATGAGACGAGTAGATGAAACCATGGGGGCCACATAGGAGGAGCACGTTATGTTCCGAGGAAGCCACTGAAGCTGTCGTAAGCTAGAGAATACCTTAACCAGGAAGCCCGCAGCTCTGGAGCCACTCTAGGAGAGAGGCTGGAATTGGAATAAAAAGGAAAATCAAAAGAATGGGACTGGATTTGGATCCAGGGTCTGGTGGATCCTAGAGTAGACTGGTGGGAGTAAGAAATCTTGTTGGTTTTTGCAGATTTCATGATTCCCAAATTTATGTTACTTCCTTGTGCTAGATTTCCTTACTGTTCCTGCATTTCCTGAAGTAGGGATCAGGTAGCCTTTCAAATCTGAATTAACAGTTAATCTTTCATAATGTATTTTATACATTATAATGTATTTTATAATGTATAATGTATATAGAAGCATTATGTCAGGCAAAGATACAAAGAAATAAAACATGGAAGTACCTAGCCTAACATTGCTAGTACTATTTTGAGTTCAGAGGATATAGCTGACTTGGATTCGTCAGAGAAAGCTCCATGGAGGCAGATGTCTTGGAGCTTGACGTTTCTGCGGAACACCCAGGCTTGATTTCTGACCAATGGACCTCATGCATGGCCACCACCCATCTGTCAGTGAAGGTTTCTGTGTTGCTATGACATTGGACAGGTTTCAGTGGAGCTTCCATGCTAAGACAGACTAGGAAGAAAGTTGTGGCAATGTACTTCCTAAAACGAGTTAATGAAAATCCTATGGATCACAACAGTCTGATCTGCAACTGATCATGGGGATGGCGCAGGAGCAGGCAGTGTTTTGTTCCACTGTGCACGGGGTCACCATGAGTCAGGGGTTGACTCAATGGCAGTGAACAGCAACAATATTTTGGTAGGCAGAGAACAATCTAGAGCATGAGCAAAGGTGAGGAATTAAGAAAGCATAGAAGGAACACCAAAGAGAAAATAATGCACTAATTTAGTCATGAGAAAGCGAGAGCCTAAACTAAAAGCTGACAGTAGCAATGAAAAGAGAAAAGCAGGTGTGAAGAGAATTTTATGGAAAAATAAAGAGCACTTGGTCACTGGATAAAGGGTGACTGGAAGGTAGCATTGGGAGATGACTGGAAAATAATTGATCTGGAAGACTGACAAAAAAAAAAAAAAAGGTAGCAGGAATTTTGGGAGGTAAGGTATTTATGTCAAGATAAGGTCTCCAAGAGAAAAATATTTGTAAAAGGAATCTGGAAAGGTAGATTGGAGTTTTGAGGAAAAGATTACCATTTGACATAAAAGTTTGTGTGTCATAGATATCAAAGTCATATTTGAACTTAAAAACTAGATGAGTTTTTGGAGGAAAATAATCTAAAGGGGTCCTTTCATTTCTAGCTATATGGAGACTTCTATAACCTGAAATCCATCCAGCTTTTAAAAAACAAAACAACAAAGAAACCCAGCTCTGTGATTAAGAGCTTGGCTGCTAACCAAGCGGTTGGCCGTTCGAATCCACTAGCCTTCCCTGGAAACCCTATGGGGCAGTTCTACTCTGTCTTATAGGGTCGCTATAAGTCAGATGGACTCCCCGGCACCTAACAACAAAAAGCAAAAAAGATTTTTGTAAATGCATGGCTAATGGCTAAAGAAAAGAATGGAAATTTTTAGAGTCCCAAAACAAAGAAGAGCCGAACACCAGCGTCCTATCTTGTAAATTAATGCTGTGGCTGCCCTCAGGGCAGAAGGTCTTGGAGCTCTCAGGGCTTGGGTTGTAAAGACCCTTGAGTTGGGGAGTATATTAGTTATCTCTTGCTGTGTAACAAATTACCATACATTCAGTGGCTTAAAGCAACACACATTTCTGTGGGTTAAGAGTCCGAACACAGCTTAGCTAGATCCTCTGCTTAGGGTCTCAAGTGGGTGCAATCCAGGGCCAGGTAGGGCTGTGGTCTACACTGGGGAAGAATCCATTTTTGTTGGTGTCAAATAAAAAATCCAGGAGAAGCTTTATTCAGAAAGAAAACGGGGAAAGGGAAAGGGACTACCATAGCAGTGAGGGAGGGGGACTTCTACAACAGGGAGAACACTCTGGCCATAAGATCCACAAACATCTCAAAAAATTAGGGAAAATCATATTTCTTTTATAGAGATTGAGAGTAAACAAAGCTAGAAAAACACAGATGTAGGGAACTGGGATGAATGGGTAACATCATGAGATAATAACTAGGGCTTCAAAAAGGTTCAGTCCCGTTTGACCCCCTGCTGAGGATTTGTATTTCCATCTCAGATATACTGAATCTTAAGAATCGCCTGGGGAATCTTGTTAAAATTCTTATGCATACATAAAAATCACCTGGCTATCTTGTTAAAATGTAGACTTCTGGTTCAGTGTATGTGGGTGGAAATGCTAATTCTTTGCAGGAGGTTAAGCCAGAACAAACAGGTTTGAAGTTCTGATAATAACGGAATGTTTTAAGCCGAGGCCAGCCTATTCTCTGGGAGTGATCCTTAAAGAGGGGTAGTATGTTGGAGCCATGGCAGTCCAGTGCTTGAGCACTTGGCTGCTAACTGAAAGATCTGCAGTTCAAATGCACCAGCCACTCTGAGGGAGAAAGATGTGGCAGTCTGCTTTCGTAAAGATTACAGCCTTGGAGACCCTATGGGGGCAGTTCTACTCTGTCCTATACGGTCTCTATGAGTCGGAATTATTATTATTTTTTTTTTTCAGTATGCTGGCTCATGCTGAGGGTGGGCCAAAGTTCAGGGACCTGGGGGAAGGAGAGAAGCTTAACTAAAGTTTGGTTGACAAGTACTTTGTTTCTGAATGACAAGTAGGGACAAGCAGTTTAGTTATTTATTTATGAGGCCAAGAATGGGAATTTGAAGGGTCTGTGTCTGCCTCGTCACAGGTAAACAAGGGGGCATCCGTAATCTAAGTATGTGCAGCAAGCCATTTCCTGAATACGAGGGTTGGAGGGATTTCTCTAACCATTGTTGTTTTCCAATATCACAAGGTTCAGGTAAAATTCAGTATTGACATTATAAAAATGCAGCTCTTTGCAGTTGTGGGACTGAAGACTTCCTTCAGGGCATGTGAGCCTCTTAATACAGACAGCTCACGGTGTGGCTGCTTGTTTTTTAAAGCCAGTGAGAAAATGAGAGACCCCAGCAAGATGGGTGCTACAATGTTCTGTAATATAATCATGTAATCCCTTACATTCCGTCACCTTTGCTGTGTTCTATTGCAGTGGTGCCTAGGAAGACAGGCCTGGTGATCTGCTTCCAAAAGGTCACAGCCTTAAAAGTCCTGTGAAGCGGTTCTGCTCCATACATGTGGGCTCACGATGAGTTGGAATCAACTCAATGGCAGCTAACAACAACAACAACATTGGTTAGAAGAAAGTCACAGGTCCTGCCCATGCTCAAGGGGAGGGGATCCCAGAAGGTTGTGAATATGAGGAGGCAGGCTTTATGGGGGCCACTCCAAGAAAACGTCTGCCACAGGGAGGAAAAGGCTTGGGTCCCATGAAAGTGCGACTTTGGAAATGAGACTCCCTCATTAAGCCAGGACCTTGGGATACCACACTTTCACTAAAAGGGAGATACCAGGGAAGGGAAGCTTGTCTGACTCAGCATGGGTAGAAAAAAAAGTGTCCCCTGAGAATTCATAATCACAGGTTATACCAAGTATAGGTTTGAGATTCAAGTTTACCTGCATAGGCCAATGAATCCCCAAGCTAAAAAAGGAACAAAATGTCCTGGATCAGTAACACCCCTCCACCCAGGATACCTGACAAAACCAAACGCAAAACCTCTTTTCAAAGATAGGCCTGCTATCCTTTGGAAGGATACTCACAGATAAAGCTCCCTTGGGATAAAGTCCGCAAGTGCAAATTATAAAACCTAAGAGAAGCTAATTCATTAGGAGTTAGAGTTAGCAGACACAAGCAGTAGAATTATATCCCCAAGAACTTTACTTAAAAGAGAGTAGTATGGAAAAGGTAAAAAATAAGAATGTTAAAAATGATCAAGAAAAAAATGGTCAAGGACATAAACAGGAATAAAAAAACAATTAGACACTTGAAAAAAGGAATATTTGAAAGAATCGAATAGAATTTATAGAAATGAAAAATATTGTCTTTGAAATTTAAAATGCAGTAAGTGAGTTAACACACAAAAAAAATCAAAGCAAAATCTGTCGCTGTTCAGTGGATTTGGATCTGAGCGACCCTATAGCACAGAGTAGAACTGCCCAACAGGGTTTCCACGGAGCTCCTGGGGGATTTGAATTACCGGCCTTTCGGTTAGCAGCCGAAGCTCTTACCCACTACACCATCAGGGTTTCTGAGTTAATACAGCAGGTTATATTATTAGAAAATTAGTAAACTGGAAGATAATTCTGAGGAAATTACCCAAAATAGAGCACAGAGAGATAAGGAAATGTAAAAGGTAAAAGAGAGGTTAGAAGAGATTGAAAATGGAATGAGAAGGATGGATATTTATCTAATGGGAATTCCAGTACTAGGCAATAGAGAGTATAAGAGGGTTAGATTATAGTTGAGAATTTTCTGAAATTGATTTAAGATATGAGTCCTCAGATTCAGGAATCACAAAAAGTCCTAAGCAAAATAAATAAAAAGAAGCTCACATCTAGACAGCTGTAGTGAAAATGCAGAACACCAAAGACAAGGAGGTCCTGAAATAAACCAGAGGGTAAAAAGAAATTACTTACAGAGGAGCAACAATTGGACAGACAGAAGGCTTACTAAATCAAAGACTTATTAAAAGAAGGAAGAAAACAAAGAAATAATATTCTTCAAAGTGCCAAGAGAAAACAACCATCAACCTAGAATTTTAATCCCACCTAAACTGTTATTCAAGTGTGAGAGTAAAATGAAAACATTTTCAGAAAAACAATGACAGTGTTTACCACTAACAAACCATGGCTGAATGAGCTACTAGGGGAGTTTTAGGGAGAAGGAAATTAAAACAGAAGAAAGACATAAGATGTAAGAATAAGGTGATCTGGGAATGCTGGTGGTGCAGTGATTAACAGCTCAGGCTCCTAACCAAAAGGTTGGTTGGCACTTGGAATCCAACAGCCTCTCCTTGGAAATCCTATGGGGCAGTTCTACTCTGTCCTATAGGGTAGTTGTGAGTCTGAATCCACTCAAGGGCAACAGGTTTGGGTTGTTTTGGTCCTTCTCACTAGTGGCATCACTAGAGGGGTACAGGGGTGCACCCCCTGACCCTGTCACAGGGAGTGACACCAAAATGACCCGGGGATCCGTGGTGGCAGCAGCGGGGGTGGGTGGGCTGGCACCTCCACAGGAAGGGCCACCAAGGCAGTGGCGTCACTGGGGTTGGTGTCACCCATCACCCAGTGCGGTAACTAATCACATTCCCCCCTCTTCTCCTCAGTCACCAGGCAGTCAGGGTGCAAGTGGATCTCCGCCTTGGCCAATGGGAGAGAGGAGGAACTGCGGGGTGGGGGGAGTAAGGGGGTGGGACTGGGAAGAGCACTGGTGCTGGGCCCTGCGCACAGGTGGGGCGGGGGGGGGGATGATACCATGAGTTACTGCAGAGAGTGATACCAACCCTAGTGACCCCACCGATCTGCTCTCTGAAATATAGTCCTGGAGATTAATGTTTTAAAGAGAGTCACAATATGGCAAAATCCTGATTGCGTTCTGAATCAGTAGTGATGGTCAGATGAATGGTGAAGGTAGCTGGACTTGAAGCAGAAGCAGCATCTCACAATAGTTATGTTCCAGATATTTCAAAGTGAGTTATTTGAAACTCAGAACATCAGGACATACACTCTCATAGAATCAATATTACAAGTAATATTGCCCATCTCATGGAGCACAGTTCTACCTTGAAGTATGGAGTCACCATGAGTTGGAATGGATCCACAGAGACTGGTTCCGTTTTTTATACCTGAGTCACATTTAACTCTCATTCATAACAACATTTCCATGGAAAAAGGCGTTTGGAGCTCTACTTGAGGAGGTCTGAAATCTCTCCCTAGAACAGCATTAAGGGTGAGTACAACTGACATTTTGGGTAGAGCAATTATTTGTTTAGGCTAGGCCATCTCTCACATTGCAAGAAGTTATACCCCTGCCACTCCCCAACCCACCCACCTGAGAACCACAGGCAGAGGTACTGGTGTTTCGTTTTAATAAGTAGTGGGCAGTTCTTTTGCCTTAGCTGGGCTGCTTGAAGTCTACGTGCGCAAGCATAGTTTAGCAGTCAGCTAGAGATCTGGGTGGAGCTCATCCAGAGAATTTGTGGCTCCCGTCTCTCCTGCCCTTCTTTTCCGGACTTCTCCACTTTCCAGCTGCCATGGCTGCCCTGTCTTTGTGCTCTGGTTCTTTCAACCTGAAAGACTGCAGGTTTCTGCTCAACTTTTAGCCACTCCTTTCTCCCTTCCCCTGCCCACCCCTCCACCCTCATGGCACTGTAGGACTTCAGGCTAAAAGCTGAGAAACTCAGCCCACGACATTCACATCCCAAATGTAGAACCCCCTCCAGCCTCTGCCTGCTTTTGGTCACTCTCCAGGCCTTCAGGTAGGTTCTTTGTTTTTTATTAAATGTTTATAGTTCTCTGGAAGCAGAGCCTCACCACCTTTTCTCAATATTTACTCTCATCCTCTTGAAAAGCTACCATGCCCTGTGAATAAACCCAAGGTAGTTTGCCTATTTTCCATATTTTGGATCTGAGCATATATTGTGCAATTTTAAAAAGCTATTTTATATGATTTGTAAAATCAATAATGATGTTTTAAAAGTATGACTCAGAGAAAAACATCACAGTCTATAAGCACTATGGGAAAGCAGTACAGTGTCTCATACATTCCTTCACTTCTGGGCATAAAGGTTGGGGCTTCGTCATTATGACTCATTTAATCTCCCTAAATTTTATTTATGTTCTACAACGTGACTCTGCGGTTGACCAGAAACATTTTAAATTTCTTGCTATGTGGGAGAATATAAGAAATATGAAGTTAATTCTGTAAATGAGGTGTCTATTTAATCACCGTCTGCCCTGGCCACCTTGTGAAAGAAGTCAAATTTCAGATTGAAAAATTGCAATTCTGAGATTTGGAAGCTAATGAAGGATTTGTTTGCATTTAGCCTTTTATTCATTTTCTCAGCAATTTATTTGTTAGAGCCCTCCTTATTATATATTATTCAATTTAGATTCTTTAATGAAAGATAACTTAGTATTCTGCAAATTAGGAATTAGCTGGTGTGTTAATACTTTAATTCATCCAGAAATTAATTTAATTCATGAATTTAATTTGGTTAATTGATAAATTAATGAATGAAATAATTTAATTCATTGATAAATTCCTAATGGTTAACTCCAAGGTATTGCAGATCTTGAAATGCCTTCCTGAAGTATCGGATAGATTAATTTTTGCTTGTGATAGTTTTAGCATCAATTATATCTCCTTGCATTATTATTTAAAATTCAGGAGTCCATGAGTAATGTATGGATTCTTTTAAAGTATTAGGTAAAGATTCTCTTTTCAGTTAGTCAGTTTCACACTTAAAAACCCATGTAAGTTAAACATTTTGTCTCGAAGGAGGTCTTCATTCAGTAATTTTGATTGGCTATATGATTTTAAATTGGGTGCTTATTCCTATAAATGGACTTCCGGTCTCATTTTTAGGTTCCTGAGTGGCACAAACAATTTCTACTTGACTACTAACCTAAAGGTTGTTGGTTTGAACCCACCCAGTGGCACCTCAAAAGAAGGGCCTGGCAATCTGCTTCCATAAAGATAATAGCCAAGAACACCCTATGGAGCAGTTCTACTCTGTAACACATGGAGTGCCATGAGTCAGAACCGACTTGGTGGCAGCGGGCTTGGCTCGGCTACCCCCCTGCCACTTCTTGCTCTGCATTCTTTTCTCTCTCTGTCTGCCCATCAATCTCTCAATCCTTCTGCCATGTTCTATGTCTTCCCTATCTTTATCTCCGCATCACCTCATCCCCTAGCCTTTCTTTGTCCCCATCTTTTCCCTGAGAAAAAAGTTACTTTGGGATTTCCTTTACATAATAATTCTTGTATGTAGATTTCAGAGCTCTATTGGCACAGATTCTGCGTCAAAAGGCTCAAAATCTACATTTTTCTTCATGGGTATATGACCAGTGCAGTCATACAGGGCTCTGTGTTTAAATGAGCCCCACATTTGGTTTAATGCTCTACTGTTGCCATCTTGAAATTCTTAATCATTTTTTTTTTTTTTTTTACATTTTCATTTTGCACTGGGCCCCATAGGTTATAACAGGAGTCTTGGTGGTGCAGTGGTTAAGTACTAGCCGAAAGTTTGAACCCACTGACCACTCTGTGGCAGAAAGATGTGGCAGCCTGCTTCTGGGAAGATTTACAGCCTTGGAAACCCAATGCACAGGGCAGATCTGCTTTGTTCTATAAGGAACTGACTAGACAGCAATGGGTATGGGTACCACAAGTTTTGTAGCCAGACCTGCGATAGGAGAGGTGCGATTCACGATGGAGGAAAAAGGAAGAGTAAGGCTGATGATGAAGTCGCTGGGGTAGGGGACCAGGAGATTAGAGAAGGAGGGAAGATGGTATTGTCTTTTAGCAGTGTTCATTTTTTTCCCTGGGAATCTCATTAAGTTGCAGGGTGGTAGGGAGCATAGTTGTAGTCTTTTTTGTAAATCAGTCAGGGAACTGTTCAGATGATCACAGTCAATTCTGATCCATGCTTGAAGAGTTCCTGCCAAATTCTAGAAAAGGAATCCATCTTTAAAAATAGATAGATTCTGAAATGCCTGCCATGAAATTTATACACTGGCCAGTCTCTTCCATCTAAACAGGTAACTGAATGTAAACAAACAAGTTCATACCAGGAAGGTCATGAGCAAAAACTTGTCTGTAGACAACTACCACACACTTCACCATTCTGAGTCCAGCACAACTGGATGGTGCCCGGCTACCACCACCACTCTCTGAAGGGATCACAACAGAAGGTCCTGGACAGAGCTGTAGAAAAATGTAGAACAAAATTCTAACTCACAAAAAATGACCAGACTTACTGGTCTGATGGAGACTGGAGAAACCCTGAGAGTATGGCCTCCAGACACCCTTTTAGCTCCGTAATGAAGGTTCACCCTTCAGCCAAAGATTAGACAGGTCCATAAAATAAACAATAATACACATAGCTCAACCACGCATATGAGACTAAATGGGCACATCAGCCCAGGGACAAGGACAAGAAGGCAGGAGTGACAGGTAAGCTGGACAAATGGAAATGGGAAACCCAAGATTGAGAAGGGAAGAGTGTTGATACATGACGGGGTTGGCAGCCAGTGTTACAAAATAATATGTGTATTAATTATTTAATGAGAAACTACGTTTGATGCTTCCTGTGCCATTGAATATTTTGCCCATAGAATTCTTCAAAATTGCAACTCAAAGCTTGATTTTTTTTGTTCATTTCTTCAGCTTGAGAAACGCCAACCATGTTCTTCCCTTTTGGTTTTATAACTCCAGGTCTTTGCACATTTCATTATAATATTTTACTTTGTTTTCTCAAGCTCCTCTTTGAAATCTTCTCTTCAGCTCTTTTACTTCATCATTTCTTCCATTCCCTTTAGCTGCTCTATGTTCAAGAGCAAGTTTCAGAGTCTCTTCTTACATCCATTTTATTCTTTTCTATTTTTTTAATGGCCTTTTGCTTTCTCCACGTATGAAGTCCTTGATGTCTTCCCACAACTCGTCTGGTCTTCAGTTGTTAGTGTTCAGTGTGTCAAATGCATTCTTGAGATGATCTCCAAATTCAGGTGGGATATGCCTGGGGTCATGTTTTGGCTCTTGTGGACTTGTTTTAATTTTCTTCAGCTTCATCTTGAACTTGCATATGAGCAAGTAATGGTCTGTTCTGTATTTGGCCCCTGGCTTTGTTCTGACTGATGATACTGAGCTTCTCCATCATCTCTTTCCACAGATGTAGTTGATTTGATTCCTGTGTTTTCCATCCGTGAGGTCCATGTGTATAGTCACTGTTTATGTTGTTGACAAAAGGTATGTGCAATGAGTAAATCATTGGTCTTGCAAAATTCTATCATGCAATCTCTAGTGTCATTTCTATCACCAAGGCCATATTTTCCAACTACCAATCCTTCTTCTTCATTTCTAACTTTTGCATTCTAATCACCAGTAATTATCAATGCACCTTGGATGCATGTTTGATCAATTTCAGACTGCGGAAGTTGGTAAAAATCTTCAGTTTCCTCATCTTTGTCATTAGTGGTTGGTGTGTAAATTTGAGTAATAGTCATATTAACTGGTCTTCTTTATAGGCATGTGGATATTTTCCTATCACCAACAGCTTATAATTCAGGATAGTTCTTGAAATGTTCTTTTTGACGATGAATGCGATGTCATTCCTCTTCAATTTGTCATTCCTGGCATCATAGACCATGTGATCATCTGATTCAAAATGGCACATACCAGTCCATTTCAGCTCACTAATGCTTAGGATATCGATCTTTATGCATTCCATTTCATTTTTGATGACTTCCAATTTTCTTAGATTCATACTTGGAACATTCCACATTCCAATTATTAATGGATGCTTGCAATTGTTTCCTCTCATTTTGAGTCATGCCACATCAGCAAATGAACGTCCCGAAAGCTTGACTCAATGCATGTCATTAAGGTCGACTCTACTTTCAGATGGCAGCTCTTCCCTAGTGCCTTTCAACCTGAGGGGCTCATCTTCTGGCACTATATCAGACAATGTTCCACTGCTATTCATAAGCTTTTCACTGGCCAGTTTTTTCAGAAGTCGACTGCCGGGTCCTTCTTCATAGTCTTTAGTCTAGCAGATCTGCTGAAACCTGTCCACCAGGGATGGTCCTGCTGGTATTTGATATACCTGTGGCAAAGCTTCCAGTATCACAACATGCAAGCTACGACAGTAGGACAAATTGACAGATGCATGGCGGGAACAAGGAAGACCAAAGAAGAATTGATGGTTTTGAATTATGTCATTGGTGAAGAATACTGAATATACCATGGATTGCCAGAAGAACTAACAAATCTGTCTAGAAAGAAGTACAGCCAGAGTGCTCCTTAGAAGTGAGAATGGTGAGACTTCATCTCACGTACTTTGGACATGTTATCAGGAAGGACCAGTTCCTGGAGAAGGACATCATGTTTGGTAAAGTAGAGGGTCAGTGAAAAAGAGGAATACCCTTAATGAGATAGATCGACACAGTGGCTGCAACAATGGGCTCAAAAATAGCAATCATTGTGAGGATGGTGCAGGACCAGGCAGTGTTTCTTTGTATCGTACACAGGGTAGCTATGAGCCGGAACTGACTTGTCAGCATCTAACAACAATAGCATGTATGTATGTGTGTATTTTAGCTCTTCTTAAGTGCATTGTTATCTTTCTTATAAGTTAGGATTCTTGGGGAACAATGGTTAGACAACCTGTATTTTGCTAATGATTACTACGATAAATATTGCATTCAGATTTTTTTTTGTAATTCTATTTCCATTGTATCTTTTAACACATTGAGGGAGAAGTGATGGCATAGTGAACACAACAACTAAGTCTTAACATTGTGTGTGGGGCATAATGTGCTTACTTTAGAACCAACTGCCAAGGCAAGCAAAAAGAAGAGCATTTTGAATGTTTTCTTGAAAGTCATGATTACTGCATTGAGCCTGAGATGTGGAGAACAGGAAATTCTGCAGCCAAGGAAACCCCCATCCATACACAGCATCCTGAGGAAGGAGGTAAAGCTTTATCAAAGAGTTTTACCACCGGACATACTGTTCGTTTACTGTGTAACCTCAAAGAAGATATATATTTTTCATATATCATAGGTGGAAAGACTACACTTATGTGACTTGTATTTTTTAACATTAATATTTGATTTGAAAAAGTAAATTTTAACCCTTTGGTGACACAAATATTTTCTCCTTTGAATTTGCTAATACCGTGTGTTTTCACTGATGGAAGGCGTGCTGATTAAATGACTGATTTAGAATTTTTGTTATGAGTTATGGACTTTGAGATCCTTTATCTGGTATCACATATGTTCCAGTAGACGCTGGATGTAGTAAATCCTATCAATATGAGTCAATGATAAAATCGTTTAAAAATTTTTTTTTTATTTCTTGAAAATTTGCAAAACATGAGGTAAAGCATGAAGGCACCTGGCAATGACTACACATGCATTTTATTCTAGTCTCCTTTTTCTTAGCCTTTTTATTATTTTCATGACACTTCTCAAAACATGGTACAATGCATTCTTTCTTACTCCAAAAGCAGTACTTAACAGCCCAAATAAATAATGCCAAGGGATTTATTATCTCAGGAAAATTACCACTACAATGCACTCTTCATTACTGCAAAAGCGGTACTTAAAGCCCAAATAAGTAAAAGTAAAGGCATTTGAATCTCAGAAAAATTACCATTGCTATGTATTCTTCGTTATAAGAAAAGCAGTACTATCAGCTAAGAAGCAGAAGCAGCTGCCCTGGAATAGTGCAGACCTGCTCACAGTGGTGCAAGCCACCTGCTACACATGGAAGCAATGACTGGGCCCTAAGATTGAATGCGGGTAAGACTAACTTCCAGAAATTCAAGCCCCTTGAAAAGTACCACTGCAGTGCATTATTCCTTATTGCAAAAGCATCACTTACTACTCTTGGGAAGCTAGAAAAGAAGCCCTAAAAGACTGCAAAGACTCAAAGCAGAGCAGGGAGCCAGTGGCACCTGGAAACAGCGAATGGTCTTAGGGAGAACATGGCCACTATGACTGAATGAAGGAATAGCTTATTCTTGCGATAGGTACATTCTCACGAGAACATAGTAACTGGGAAACGTACTGAGGAGGCTTATCTCATAGAAATAAAGGCAAATCTGTCAAAAGTTTACAAAACTCATACACCCAGGAGACATCACCTAACAGAATGCTCATTCTACATAATAATGCGGCTCCCACTCAGGGTTCTTGAGTTTCACACGTGTCAAAAGACTCCCATCTTGAGGCTAAATGTGTGAAAATCAGACTACTGCCTTCACAAAGAACTCCAGTGGGTAAGAAGTGGTTAGGATACCATATGTCCCACAAATCCCCATAAAAATCATGATTTTTCTTTAAGCTTATAGATTTTATCGTGCTATATATAATGCCAATAATTTTTTAAAAGAACTTTTAGTCTTTGATTAATATTTGGTCCCACTTACAAATGTAAAGCTCTTTAAACATTTTAAATTACATCGATGCTTATATTCATACATTTTATATATTTAGTTTTCTTTCTAAGTCCTTCAATTAGTCGAACACCAGAATCTCCCCACAACTTGAGCAATGCAAAATTATTTATTTTAAAATTTTCATTGTGCTTTAAGTGAAAGGTTACAAATCAAGTCAGTCTCTCACACAAAAACTTATATATACCTTACTACCCAGCAAACCCAGTACGTTGAGTTGCCTTGCTACATACTCCCAATTGCTCTCCCCCTAAGGAGACAGCCCGCTCCCTCCCTCCACTCTCTCTTTTGGTGTCCATTTCTCCAGCTTCTAACCCCCTCTTTCATCTCCCCTCCAGGGAGGAGATGCCAACATAGTCTCCCGTGTCCACCTGATCCAAGAAGCTCACTCCTCACCAGCATCCCTCTCCAACCCATTGTCCAGTCCAATCCCTGTCTGAAGAGTTGGCTTTGGGAATGGTTCCTGTCCTGGCCCAACAGAAGGTCTGGGGGCCATGACCACCGGGGTCCGTCTAGTGTCAGTCAGACCGTTAAGTCTGGTCTTTTTATGAGAATTTGGGGTCTGGATCCCACTGCTCTCCTGCTCCCTCAGGGATTCTCTGTTGTGTTCCCTGTCAGGGCAGTCATCGGTTATAGCCGAGCACAATCTAGCTCTTCCGGTCCCAGGCTAATGTAATCTCTGGATTATGTGGCCCTTTCTGTCTCTTGGGCTTTTAATTACCTTCTGTCTTTGGTGTTCTTCATTCTCGTTTGATCCAGGTGGGTTGAGACCAATTGATGCATCTTAGATGGCTGCTTGCAATGCAAAATTTTTAATACAGTTTACAAACTTGGCTTTACCTTGTCAACTTAAAAAAATGAGCCTAAATTAATTATCTATGCCAATTTTTTTATGCGATACAAATATTTAAGGTACAAGGCACACACAAACTATTCCCCAATTTAACACAAAAAATATTAATATGATTTGATTTACTTAAACATCTTGAAAGCTTAGCTCTAAGTTTGCCTTGGGTTAAGATACAAGTGCCCACCAAAGAACCAATTGCAGTCCCACATTAATTTCATTTATCTTTCCAAGAAATTTGGGACCAAGAAATCCAAGGAAGTTGGGATTTCCATTCCAAGTGCATTGGGGTTACCGTCTCTGAGTTGCACATAAACTAGAGAGACTGGCCTGGGTGTGAAATGAAGTGCTGCAGACATCCAGCATAATTTTTCTCACTACTTGTCGTGGATTGAATTATGTCCCCCCAAAAATGTGCGTATCAACTTGGTTAAGCTGTGATTCCCAGTATTGTGTGGTTGTCCTCCATTTTGTGATTGTAATTTTATGTTGAGAGGATTAGGGTGGCATTGTAACAGCACCCTTATCAGGTCACCTCCCTGATCCAAGGTAAAGGGAGTCTCCCTGGGGTGTGGCCCGCACCACCTTTTATCTCAAGAGATAAAAGGAAAGGGAAGTAAGCAGAGAGTGGGTGAACTCATACTACCAAGAAAGTAGTGTCAGGAGCAGAAAGCGTCCTTTGAACCAGAGGTTCCTGTGCAAAGAAGCTCCTAGTCCGGGGGAAGATTGATGAGAAGGCTGACAGAGAGAGAAAGCCTTCCCCTGGAGGTGACACCCTGCATTTGGACTTTTAGCCTACTGTACTGTGAGGAAATAAATTTCTCTTTGTTAAAGCCATCCACTTGTGGTATTTCTGTTATAGCAGCACTGGATGACTCAGATACTACTAGACTGCCATACTGAGCCTCTTTTTCAAAATGGCTTATGCCAGCAGTGGACACCTAGCCGGTTTCCTACACACAACCAGTATAGGCTGAAGAGACCCCATCTCATGGCGATCCCATGTGTGTCACAGTTTCCAATGGCTGGTTTGATGGAAGTAGATCACCAGGCCTTTCTTCTGAGGCACCTCCGGGTGAACTTGAACCTCCAACCTTTTGGTAAATGCCAACCATGTTAACGGTTTGCACCACCCAGGGACCCCACCCTACATACTAGGTCTTCTGAATGCATGCTCATTCTTTTGTAATTACTCTCAATGTGTCTTCTGATTAAGGCGAATGATATCATACGACCCTTCCTCCAAATACCAGTTCTGACCCCTTTCACTTTGCTTTACCTCTTCATTGGATCCAACTGATCAATTTAATGCTTGTTTGTGCTGTGAATTCTTTTTACATTCTTTCTACCTGGCAGAGTTGTTACTTTAAATGATATATGAATAACATCATTTAGATTCTGCCCATCTCTCCTGTCTCCCTAGCTGCCTGGTCAGTTTCTAAACCCAAAACCCACTGCCGTCAATTCCAACTCATAGCTACCCTATAGGACAGACTAGAACTGCCCCATAGAGTTTCCAAGGAGTGCCTGGCAGATTCGAACTGCCGACCTCTTGGTTAGCAGCTGTAGTGCTTAACCAGTATGCCACCAGAGTTTCCCAGTTTCTAAAGTTGTCCTAATTATAACATTCACTTTAAACGTATTTGGACATAGAAAATTAAGGACTGCTATAAAAGTATGTTTTGGTAGAGTCAGATTGCTATACTTTAAGAATTAATAACATTCATTAGGAAATTTTCCTTTTTTTAATCATATGACCACAGCTCAGACTCCCCTGTTGAAGCAATGGCAATTTAACTAAATTGCCCATGTGGAAATTGGTGCCTGGGAGGAACTAGGCCCACCAGTGTCTGTCTTGTAAATATCCTGTCTGAAGCTCACCTCAGGGCATGATCATATCTAATTAAAGCTTCCTGTGAGGAGAGAAAGGAGCCCAGTGGCGCAGTAGTTAAGCACCCGGCTGCTAACCAAAAGGTCAGTGGTTTGAACCCACCTGCTGCTCCTTGAGACAAAGATGTGGCAGTCTGCTCCTGTAAAGATTACAGCCTTGGAAAGCCTATGGAGCAGTTCTACTCTGTCCTGTAGAGTCACTACAAGTCTGAACCGACTGGAGGGCAGTGTGTTTGGTTCGTTTGTTTTGTTTCCATTACAGTCAGGTCCTGTGATAACTGTGACCCCAAATGAGATATCAAACAGCAGGAGTGTTGTGGGGGAACATGCTCTTTTGTACCTAAACTCCAAGATGTCCAGCTCTTGGACAATTGTACAATACAAGTGAAAACTGTGAGGTCACCATTCAAATATAAAACAGCATTGTTGTAGAATTCCTCTAATGAATTGTATATTGAAGACAGACAGAGGAGGGGGCAGGGATCACAGCTCATTCATGCTCCCAGGGCCTGGCGGTAACCAGCGGTGACCAGTGGTCACCAGCCTTAGAGAATTAAATACAGAGGAGATGGCTTTTCTCTGCTATTCTGCTTTGTCAGCTTCAAAATGACCACTGGCTTGAGAGTCCCAAGTGTGCCTTGGGGTGGGACCCAGTGCCCTGGGCCTCCTCTCGGCTCTAATGAGGGAGGAGGATGTACTTTGCTTTGATGTACAGCTGTATGTTTTCTAACGAGCTAGGCAAGAGATCAGATTCCATTAGGACTTCTCCTTTTAAGCCTTGATTATTCAACAGCCCTGTTGAAATGAGCGGTTCATTTGTCCACCAGCAGCTGCATGCAGGCTTGGACTGTTTTGCTTATGTCAAACTGAGAGGGTGTGGGCTAAAGCACTCCTGAATATTTATTTCAATTACTCCTCGATGCTGTGTTTTAAATTATTATTATCCTAAGCAATGCCACTAGATTTTGAAACCGATAGAATTTCACCAGAAAAAAATGACCAAGAAATTTGATCTGGATTGTAAAATGCAGCTCAATTCTAATGGGAGGCAAATCCTTTCTGTCCCTCCGCCTGGTTCTCTTCCACACGACATTAATGCCTATTTTGGCACGTCACGTCACAGCTGCAAAGCAGGGCTGGTCCCTCCTGTTTCCCTGCCTTATGAGATCCCTGAAGGGCTGCCAGAGCAGTCATATTCATGTCTGTCAGGCCTTGGCTGGAGCTGGTACCAAGTCCTCATCTCAGAGCCCAGGCCAAACCCTGCTCCCTGTTCTGCTAAGGTGTGTGGGGCTACGGGAGGCTTTGTCAGAGGGTCAAAGAAGAGGAAATGAAGGACGACCCTGAGATAGGGCAGAGGCTTAGTGCAGGGCTGGAAAGTCATCAGGGTTGGAAGAGATTCATACCCACACACGCACACATGCACGCGAACGTACTCACAGGAGAGTGACATTCTGATTAACAGCCCCATTCTCAAGCAACTAAGTCAATGAGCTATTAGAGGACAAGTGTTCCGTAATCTTGGACATTCACTGATCAAGATAAATAAACCTTGTTATGCATCTGCTTTTTGCTATTGGACTTTCTGTCTTATTGATTTAATAGTTCTATCTGCCTTGTTCTTTTCTGCCTAAATTCATCAGCTGCTTGAGTTACCTTGCCACATTTGTTAAAAGAGTAGCATATCCCACCCAAATATGGAAAGTTATTTAGGGACATTCAGGCTCCTTGAGAGTCAAATCCCAAGTTCTTTTTTACTTGGAGATAAAGCAGGAAAAACAAAACCTTGGCCCAGTGGGAACTGCGTAGCTCTGCAATTTCTTCTTCAACCTTTTCACCCCATGTTGGAACCGTGTCCACACCTCTCACGTCTTCTGATGGGTTTCATGGTTTTATTTATTATTCGCATGACTACATTGTTTGCATTGTTCACAGACCTCTTTGCTTATGGATATTTCCAGTGGTTTCTTTCATACGTTTTCTGAATTGGGCACCAGCCTCACCTGCCTCTACATTGTTTTAAGTTTGCTATGAATAGTTTGGGGGTGAATACAGTGGCGGTTCATGATATGGGCAACTATATTTTATAATGCTTCATTATTCAGAGGAATCCTTTGTAGATGATGTAGGCAAATTCATTCAAAAAGCAATGTCTAGTGGTAATGTTGAGAAAGGTGAGGTTAACATTTTTTGATTAAAAAAAAAACCATTGCTGTCAAGTTGATTCCAACTCACAGTGACCCTACAGGGCAGAGTAGACCTGCCCCATCGGGTTTCCAAGGAGCACCTGGTAGATTTGAACTGCCAGCCTTTTGGTTAGCAGCCAAGCTCTTAACCACTGCTCCACCAGGGCTCCATTTTTTGTTAAGAATGGAAAAATCAAGGAAAATGGACTGCTTTGTCTGTCTTTAAAATGCAAAGCACAACGGTGAGCTATTTAGCTTGAAGTCTGAACTCCTCTTCCTCCTCCATATGTTTGTGTTTTGTTTGTGTCCTCCATCTGTGTGTCTATCTCCATACCTCAGTGCCGCTCACACTTCCTGGGACCTTTGTGACTTTTCTATAGTAGATGCTTTTCCAACAGATCTTTGCTTAAGCACCGCCTGGATTAATAGTTACTGTAAATACCTCTGTAAGGAACAGGCCGAGTCTCATGACATGCTCAACTTCTGCAGCTGGGAGTCACTGGGTGCTGCAACGGTTAACATGCTTGGCCACTAACCCAAAGGCTGGCCATTCAAGTCTTGATTCGGAAGAAAGGTCTAGCAATGTACTGCTGAAATATCAGCCATTGAAAATCACAAAGAGTACAGCTCTACTCTGACATTCATGGGGTCGCCATGAGTTGAAATTGACTTGATGGCAGCCAACAACAACAGCAAAGCTATCATCCACATGCTTTGGCTTCTACTGATTGAGCTGTGTGCAAACTAAGTTGTGTTTGCTTCAAAGGTTATACCAGTTGTATTTGTTATTGTAATAATGTAACATAATCAAACATTTAAAAATATCAACAAAATATGAGTGCTAAAAGAAAGAGGGTTGTTATTATGAAAATCAAGTCAAGAGCTTTGTAAAGAATGAAGATGACCTTAAAACAAATTGCTGTCAAATTAATTGTAGGCAAGAGATCTGAATGTGACTGGTAAATTAGTAAAATTCAAAAACTCTTCTGTACACAGATTGCTTTGCAGTTATCTTACCGTTCTTGCTCCCATTTAAAGAAAGAAACTGAAAATTATGTAGTTAATGCATTATGGGTGTGATTTTTGCAAGAAAGAAATTAGGCAACACCAGTTAGGAGGCTTATATTAAAAGAAAAACCTTGACCCTACAATTAAATAAATTGGTGAACAAATGCCCAATATATGCTTAAATTAAAATTAAGTGTTTAAGGCATGCATACATTATTTTAATATAATTTCCTACTCTGATTAACTGACTTCTACGGGAACCAACAGCTGACAAGAGGGTCTCCATTGTACAAATCCTGGGTGGTGCAAATAGTTAATACACTTGGCTGCTAACTGAAAAACTGGAAGTTTGAGTCTACCCAGAGGTACCTCAAAAGGAAAGCCTGGCAACCTACACCTGAAAAACCAGCCATTGCAAGCCCTGTGGAGCACCATTCTACTCTGAAACACATGGAGTCTCCATGAGTCAGAATAAAAAAATTTTTTTTCTCCAGGAAGCTCTCTTCGACTTCTGTTTCCTGTCCAGGTTAAGAGTCGCTCATATTTGCTCCCAAGTGTTTCTCCATTATAGCATTTTGTTACGCTGTAACTGCTCAGTTGTCTGTGTCTTACACTGGACTGTCAGCTTGCTGAGGGAAAGGAACTCGTCTTTAATCTCTATATTCTCAGCACCTGAAACAATGTCTGACTCCAAAGTAGATGCACAAACGCTTGTTGAATGAATGTTGAAAGATGGACGTCATTAAAGGCGTTGATGGAATAACCATGGGGGCGGTGGGTTGTATTAATTTATGGGAAGAGTGTGAAAAAGCATTTTGGTATAAGGGGTTCCTTTCTCCGGTATTTAAAATGTGCCAGGTAATAAGCTTGAAGAGAAACTACCTTGGGATCACAGAGCAAGTTGAATGTATTTTACTGTTAGTCTTCATTGTCTTGGGACATCTGCAAGATATTTTTCTGTGTTTTTTTTGGCCATGTAGAATTTTTCTTGTCCTTTGTTTTTGTCCTCAGTGTCTACTTTCTGTCTCCAACAGCTAACAAGCAAGCTGTGGAGAAGCGCTGGTACCATCCCACATCGGCTGGGAAAGCCTCAAAGCATCCGAGTCCTTCCGTTTCGTATCTTGTTTATCCTCCTTCCTCTCTTCCTCAGCCTCAAATCAACACATGCTTCTAGTCTGGGAACCTCAGGCAGTTCTCAAGTCCTTGTATCCTGTTTCCTTTAATAGAATTGTAGCCTAAGCCTTAGCTTCTCTTTTGTCCTTTACATTCTTGGTCTTAACTCTTTAATCAAGCGTCTTGCTTTAATTTACCCTTGCCCTGTGGCATTTGGCTTATGTCTAGCCGTGAAACGTTCCGTCTTGTATACATTTTAAAAAGTGGATCACAAGAGGAAATATCTCCTCCAAAGTGAACATCATTATTTGAACTCTTAAGAGCTTAAAGCAGGAGTCAGTCCCATAAATGACACACACACAGTTTAACAGAAAAAAAAAATTAAACAAATCCATTTAATATAAACAGCAGTTTAATTTTGGCTTCCAAGGCATACAAATATAAAACTGGATCTCATTCTTCTTACTTGATGTGGGCATGACGCTTCTCCTTGGTTCCCCTGAAAGGAATACCAGCTTCAAAAAGTAGAGAACTTAAGGAAAAAATAAAACTGCCTTTACTGCAAATAACGTGATTGTCTACATAAAAAACCTCAAAGGAGTCTCAAAAAAAAAAAAAAAAAAAACAAAGCTCCTAGAATGTATGAGTTTAGCAAGTTCATAAGATACAAAGTGAATACAAAAATCAATTGTATTTCTATATACAAGCAATAAATAACTGGAAATTTAAATTTAAATACTGTACAACATACAATAGCTTTAAAATAAGAACTGCTTAGGGATAACTTTAACAAAATATGGGCAAAATTTTTATGTATAAAACATTGATGGCAGAAATATAAGAAGGCCCAAATAAATAGAAAGATATATCATGCTCATGGATCAAAAGACTAAATATTGTTAAGATGTCAGTTCTCTGGAGGAACCCCTGAGACGATGGCCTCCAGATACCCTGCTAACCAAAGATTAAAAACCCAAACGAAACCCATTGCTGTTGAATCAATTTTGACTCAAAAGGACCCTATAGGACAGAGCAGAACTGCCGCATATGATTTCCAAGGGGTGCCTGGTGGAATCGAACTGCTGACCTTTTGGTTAGCAGCCATAGCTCTTAACCACTACACCACCAGGGTTTCCAGTCAAAAATTAGACAGGCCTATAAAACACACGATAACACATGTGAGGAAGGTGCTTCTTAGTTCAGTCAAGTATATGAGACCAAATGGACAACACCTGTGCAAAAACAAAGACGTGAAGGCAGGGAGGGGCAGGAAAACTGGACGAATGGACACGGGGAACCCGGGGTGGAAAGCGAAAGGGGGAGTGTTGACACAATGTGGGGATTGCAACCAATGTCACAGAACAATTTGTGTATAAATTTTTGAATAAGAAAATAATTTGTGCTGTAAACTTTCATCTAAAGCACACACACACACAATGTCAGTTCTGCCCAAATTAAGATCAAGTTGAAGCTATAATTAATATAATATTGATTAAAATCCCAGCAAGTTTTTTGAAGAAATTGACATCTTAATTCTAAAATGTATATAGATAAGCAAAGGAAGAGTCAAAATTATTTTGAAGAAGAGCAAAGTTGTATGACTCACACTACCTGATTTTAAGACTCGCTATAAAGCAAGACAAACAGAATATTGATGAAAGGATAGACGTAGAGATACAGGGAATGGAATAGAAAGTCCACAAATAGAACCACACTTACATGGACGGTTGATTTCTGACAAAGCTACCAAAGTAATTCAAGGTATAAAGAATGGCCTTTTCAACAAATGGTACCGAAACAATTGGACATCCATATGCCAAAAAATAAAATAAAAAGTAAAACTCAACCCTTACCTTACACCATATTAAAAAATTGACTTAGACTATATCACTGACTTAAATGTAAAAGCAAAAACTAAAACTTCCACAAGAAAAAATAGGAGTAGGTATTTGTGACTTTGGTTTAGGTAAAGATTTTTCAGCTAAGACACAAAATACAAACCATGAAAGAAAAAATGGATAAATTTAACTTCATCAAATTAAAATTTTTTTTTGCTCTTCAAAAGACATTAAGAAAATAAAAAGGATGATAGACCAGGAGAAAATATTTGCAAAGCATACATCTGATAAAGGATAAACGAACTCTTACAACTCAAGAAATAAAAAGATACATAATCCAATTAAAAATGGGCAGAAGATGTGAATAGACAATTCACTAAAGAAGATACATGGATGGCAAATAAGTATATGAAAAATGCTCAACATCATTAGTCATTACCCTGTCACCATCCAGTTGATTCCAATTCATAGCAACCGTATAGGACGGATAGAACTGCCCACAGGGTTTCCAAGGAGCAGCTCAGATATCACCAAACACCTATTACAATGGCTAAAATTAAACAAACAAAAAAAACTCTGACAATACCAAGTGCTGATCAGCCTACAGACCAGCTTAGAACTTTCACGCATTGCTACTGGGAGTGTAAATACAGCCACATTGGAAAACAATTTGGCAGCCCCTATAAAGCAAAATATACACATATTGTACAGTCCAACAGTCTCACTCTTAGATATTAAAAAAACCCAAACCTATTGCCATCAAGTCGATTCTGACTCATAGCAACCCTACAGGACAGGATTGCCCCATACGGCTTCTAATGAATGGCTGGGGGATTCAAACTGTTGACCTTTTGGTTAGCAGCCATAGCTCGCTGTAGCTCTTAATCATTGTACCAGCAGGGCAGTGGTAGTAACAGAGGAAAAATTAAAACATACGTCCTCGCAGAAACCTGTATGAGAATTTATAGCAGCTTTTTTATTTATAGTTACCAGAAACTAGAAATAGCCCAATGGGCATCAACTATGAATGGGTAATTTGTTGTACATCTATACCACAGAATACGACTTGGCAATAAAAAGAACAAACTACTGATGGGTGCAAGAACATGGGTATATTTGAAAAGTGTTTTGATAAGTGAAAGAAGCAAACAGAAAAGACTGCAAACTGTGTAATACCATTTTTTCAGTGTTCTGAAAAGGCAAAACTGTGGGACAAAGATCAGTAGTCATAGGGACTAGGGGTAGGAGGAGAGTTCTGACCACAAAAGGGCATGTGGGCACTTTTTCATGTGATGAAAATATTCTCTATCTTAATTGTGGTGGTGGTTATACAACTGAATACATTTGTAGAAACTCATAGAATTGTATATCAAAAAGAGTGAATTTTACCGAGTGTAGATTATGCCTCAAGAGAACTGATTTTCTAAAAAATTCTTATATACTGCAATTTGGAGCCCTTGTGGCACGGTGGTTAAGAGATTGGCTGGCTCCTAACCAAAAGGTCAGCAGTTTGAATCCACCAGCCGCTCCTTGGAAACCCTATGGGGCAGTTCTACTCTGTCCTATAGGGTCGTTATGAGTCAGAATCGGCTTGATGGCAACAGGTTAGGTTTTAGGTTATATTTCAATTTGGAAACCAAAAATACTTGGGATAAAACAAAACAGAATCTATAATTCTGTGAGCTCCCATTGTAGGCAGTCTTTATTTAACACCATTCTCAGTTGAGGAATTAAAATTTGTAACAAAGATTGGTAGACGTATTAGGGTTAACACTGAGATTAGTAAACATCAGCTGAGGATCCCCTGGCTAGAAATCAAGGAAGAAAACCTCCAGGAAGGCAGAGTCTGGAATTCAGAGGAGTGTTGCTATGATTACTGTATAGGGGGCTGCCCTTAAGACAATCTGAGGTTTAGAAAACCTCCTAAAGGTTGAGGTATAATCAGAGTCCCAGCCTTGGTGCCTGTGTGTGCATTTCTATGTGTGCTATTTCTTTGGTATCTAGCTGAATTGTTCCCTACTTATTTCTTGTCCCTCGACAGCCCTTTCCTAGGCATGACTGTGCTCTGCCTTCCATGCCAGGACAGCTTGCTCTTAGCTTTCGTCTGGCTTGGTTCTGGGCTTATAGTTCTCCTTTTGTCCAAACTCACATGTAGACAGCTACTCTTATGTTTCCTTAATTCTAAGAAGCCATTCCACCTCTTTCTGTCAGTTTGTTGTACTGTGGTGGCTTGTGTGTTGTTAAGATGCTGGAAGCTATGCCACCAGTATTTCAAATACCAACAGGGTCACCCAAGGTGGACAGGTTCAGCAGAGCTTTCAGACTAAGACAGACTAAGAAGAAAGCCTCGGTGATCTCCTTCCCAAAATTAGCCAACAAAACCCTATGGATCCAATAGAATATCGTCCAGTACAGTACTAGAAGATGAGCCCCTCGGTTAAAAAAAAAAAAAAAAGTTTTTTTTTTTTTTTTTAAAGGCACTCAAAATACACGTTAGCTGCAACAGTGGACTCAAGCATACCAACAATGATGAAGATTATGTAGGACCATGAGTCGGAGCTGACTCGAAGGCAACTAGCAACAAGAAGAAGCCATTAATGGTCAAATTGTGATATACTAAGCTTCACATGGTAGAATATACAATGTTATGTTAAATCATACTCAATTTATACCAGTTTTCCTTTTTTTTTTAGACAGTGTCCCTTGGATGGCTTGATTTTGTCATGAGCAAGACCAGGGCTCTCCCTCACTTCCTGTTTCAAGTTTGAGAGGCATATGTCTTCCCCAGGGATCTAAACCAGAAAGGGTCTCAGCCTTCAGGTGCTACCTCCTTCTCTTTACAGATACTTTTATAATACACAACAATTCTTTACAATGAACCTAACAAGAATTACACACATGCCTCAACAGGAAGGTTTGTTTCCTGAGTCTTTAATTCATAGTGAAAAGCAAGGCATGACCTTTAAATAAAATCCTAAAATATCTCAACTCTTTCTCACTGCTAATTTCCTTTTCCTCCCAGCCCCTTTATTTCCTTTTCTTCTCTCCCACCCTATTCTTGTCCACATCAGGTTTTCCTCCCATCTTCCTTCTCTCTCTTCCTTTTCTCTCGTTGCTTCTTTTCTCCTTTCTCACCCTTCTGTTCTCATCCTCTCATCCACCTTGTTATAATTATTGTTTTTTTAACATTTCCCACTCTTTTTAACAGACATTATAAGGGACTGAAGTGTATCTTCCATTATTGCCGTTCTTACTTGATAAAGTTTTGTGTTCTCCAATAAGCCTAGAAGAAAATCTGCCACAAACTTGACAATAATATTCCCACTGAATCCTTCAGCTTTTTTATAGCAGGGAGGCTTAGGCAATGGAACAATACTCTTTATCAGGTTCTTGGTGTGATTTCAGCTCATGCATATTCATATTTTCTACCTCGTTAATACTCCGCCGGGCTTACCCTATGTCATCGGGAGAGTGCTGAGAATTGTGGAAATCTCAGCTAAAACAAAGCACCTTGTCTTTGCATTTGCATTGGTATTTGTCCAAGCATGAGTTTTCAGTAGCTCCATAGAACCAGAATCAGATTCTCTTCCTAGATGTAAAGTTGAGTCTTAAGAACAGTGATTATCCCAGCAAGTGTGCAATGTGCCCTAAGTTCAGCTTTATCGAAATTTCCAACGAAGACACTCAGTTCTGCCGTTCACAAAAAGATCAGAATCATCTTTTATAATAACGTTGCTAACAGCCATTACGTAACATAGCAGGGAAATATTTAACATTTGAAAAGAGAGATTTAAAATAATTGTTATAAAAATGTTTGAAGGAATAAAGTTTTGAGATATATATTATTTTTTAAACAATTTTTATTGAGCTTTAAGTGAACGTTTACAAATCAAGTCAGTCTGTCACAAATAAGCTTACATACACCTTACTCCATACTCGCACTTACTCTCCCCCTAATGAATCAGACCTTCCACTCTCCTTTCGTGACAATCCTGCCAGCCTCTAACCCTCACTACCCTCCTATCTCCCCTCCAGACAGGAGATGCCTACACAGTCTCAAGTGTCCACCTGACACAAGTAGCTCACTCTCCATCATCATTGAGATATATTTTGTGGTTATTTCCCATAATTGGAAAGTAATAGGATGATGCTTTTAAATAACTCCATCATACTAATTTTTTGATGTAAGTCAACAAATATTTATCCAGGTCTTCATATGGACCTCTCATTGTGCTAAATACTGGAGAGATGCAAACACTGACTCCAAGACTTAAAATGTAATTATGAAAAAAAATTATGTATATGATCGATGTTTTAGTTATCTTCTGCTGCTATAACAGAAATACAAATGGATGGCTTTAACAAACAGAAGTTTATTCTCTCACAGTCCAGTAGGCTATAAGTCCGAATTCAGGGCGCCAGCTCCAGGGGAAGGCTTTCTCTCTCTGTCAGCTCTGGGGGAAGGTCCTTGTCATCAATCTTACCCTGGTCTAGGAGCTTCTCAGCACAGGGACCCTAGGTCCAAAGGACATACCCCCTCTCCTAGTTCTTCATTCTTAGTAGTAGGAAGTCCCTCTCCTCTCTGCTCGATTCCCTCTTTTGTATTTCAAAAGAGATTGACTGAAGATACAACCTAATCCTGTAGACTAAATCCTGCCTCATTAACATCATAGAGGTTAGGATTTACAACACATAGGATAATCACATCAGGTCACAAAATTCAGGACAACCCCACAATATTGAGAATCATGGCATAGCCAAGTTGACACATATTTTTGGGGGTCACAATTCAATTCATAACAATAGATAAAAATTTTCTAGCTCCTTGAATGTAGATTAAAAACTGAAAACCCTTTGTGGTCAAATCCCTTCCAATTCACAGTGACCCTGCAGGACAGAGTAGAACTGCCCTATAGGGTTTCCAAGGAGCAGCTGGTGGGTTTGGTTAGCAGCCAAGCTCTTAACCACTGGGCCACCAATGCTCCTTGAATGTAGATACTGTTCTTTCTATTTATTTTCCCCCAAAATCTAGCTCACTCCTTTATACACAGAGATAGTTATTAAGTATTTTATAAATATGAAGTGTTATAAAAGGAAAATAAAGCAATCAGTATCGATTACAAAAGTTAGGGGAGGTCTCATGGCAGAAGTAAGATTTGAGCCAAAACTTAACGTATGGTTAGACCTTGGATCTATTAAAAGGGGGAGGACCAAAGAAGGCATTCAGGCAGCTAACAGACACAAGAGGACATGCTCACAATCATTAGCCATGAGAAAAATGCAAATAAAAACTACAATGAAGTACCATCTCATCCTGGCATTACTGGCACAAATCAGTTACTGTTGGGAATGTAAAATGGTACAACCACTGTGGAAAATGATATGGTGCCTCCTTAAAAAGCTAGAAATAGAAATATATTACAATATTGCACTCACACTCCTAGAAATAGATCCTAGAGACATACGAGCCATCACACCAATAGACATACGTACATCTACATTCATTGTAGCATTATTCACAATAGCAAAAAGATGGAAACAACCTAAGTGCCCATCAACAGAAGAATGGATAAACAAACTATGGCACATACACACAATGGGATACTATGCAAGGATAAAGAACAATGAGGAATCCAAAAAACATCTCACAACAAGGGATAAATCTGGGGGGCATTATACTGAGTGAAATAAGTCAGTCACAAATGGACAAATATTGTCTGAGACACTATTATAAAAACCCAAGAAAAGGTTTACACACAGAAAAACCTCAATAAATACCAGGCAGGGGAGGGGAAATCACTAACTAAATAGTAGACAACTGTTAACTTGTTTGAACAAACACTAACACGTGAGGAACGTGCTTCTTAGTTCAAGCAATTATATGAGACCAAGTGGGCAACATCTGCCCAAAAGCAAAGAGGAGAAAGCAGGAAAAGTCAGGAAAACTGGATGAACGGATATGGGGAACCCAGGGTGGAAAAGGGGGAGAATGCTGATGCATTGCAGGGATTGCACCCAATTTCACAAAACAATTTATGTATAAAATTTTGAATGAGAAACTAATTTGTGCCATAAATTTTCACCTAAAGCACAAATTAAAAAAAAGGGGGGGGGGGGTAGGGTGGGTGGGAAGAATAGCATTCCTGCCAGAGGGAATGGCATGAATAAAGATTCAGGGGTGACAGTAAGTGTCATTCATGACAAAGTAAGGAAAATTAGCTGGAGCAGAGAGTTGACTTCAGCAAGGCCTGGGTTTAAATGTTTAGGTTTAAATATTTAGAAGGCCAACGAAGATATTCATTAATTCTCTCTCCACAGGCATGTCATGGATTGAATTGTGTCTCCCCAAAATATCTGTCAACTTGGCTATGCCATGATTCCCAGTATTGTGTGATTGTCCACCATTTCATCATCTCATGTGATTTCCCTGTGTGTTGTAAATCCTATCGCTATGATGTTAATGAGATAGATTAGCAGCGGTTATATTGATGAGATCTACAAGGTTAGTGTCCGTTTTAAGCCAAACTCTTCTGTGATATAAAAGAAAGAAGCAAGCAGAGAGATGCGGGGACCTCATATCACCAAGAAAGTAGCACCGGGAGCAGAGTCCATCCTTTGGACCCGGGGTTCCTGTGCGGAGAAGCTCCTAGTCCAGGGGAAGATTGATGACAAGGACCTTCCTCCAGAGCCAACAGAGAAAGCCTTCCCTTGGAGCTGATGCCCTGACTTTGGACTTCTAGCCTACTAGACTGTGAGAGATTAAGCTTCTGTTTGTTAAAGCCATCCACTGTGGTATTTCTGTTACAGCAGCACTAGACGACTAAGACAAGGATCATTCTCATCAGTTTACAACCATGCCATTAATTTCTCCCATTTTAAAAGCAAAACCTTTCTTGGCCCTGTACTCCCCTTCTTTTACTACCCTCTGAAAAGCTGCCTGTACTGTTTCCACCCCTTTCCTCCAGTTTTTCTTGAAGCCACCCTAGCCAAGCTCTCTTCCCCACCACTCCACCAGCAATCCTCAGTGGTAAACCAGTGATCAACTCTCAATCTCCACCTTACTTGACCTGTCAACAGCATTTGAAACAGTTGATCGTTCTCTCCTCCTTGACACGCTTGCCTCACTTGGCTTCGAGGACTTACATTCTATTGGTTTTCCCTCTTTTTCACTGGCTATTACTTCTCAGGCTCTTTTGCTAGTTCCCACTCATCTCCCTAGCCTCTAAATATTTGGGTGACCAAAGGCTTGGTCCTCAGACCTCAGTCATTCCCTTGGTGGATGTAATATAGTCTCCTGGCATTCAGTATCATACATACACAGGTGGTTTCTGAGCTTGGACCTCCCTTCTTAGCTCTAAACCCATATCCAACTACACTTGATATCTTCATCTGGATGACTAAACACATCTCAGACTCAACATATCCAAAACTGAACTCCTGATCTTCTCTCTAAAAACTGCTTCTCTTATATCTTTCCCCCTTCTCAGAAAAAAGGAAACTCCATTCTTCCAGGTCCTCAGGCCCAAAACCTTGGAGTCGTGTTTGATTCTTTTTTCTCCTATCTCCTGTTGGTTCTACCTTCAAGACATACCCATAACCTGACCAATTCTCATCACTCTGGTGCCAAACACAACCTACTTTCTTCTGGATTAACACAACAGCCTTCTGACTGGTCTTTCAGCTTCGACCTTTGTCCCCTAGAGTCTGTTTTCAATCCAGCATCCAGGTGAGCCCTTGAAATCTACATTAGATCACATCTCTCCTCTTCTTAAAACCCTCCAGTGGCTTCCCATTTCCCTCAGAGTGAAAGCCAGAGTCTATAATACCCTACAGGGCCTTGTGGATCTGCCCCCCACCATTACTTCTCTCACCTCATCTTCTATTATCTATTATCCCCCCCGCCCTTGCTCACAATCTTCAGCCACACTGGCCTCCTTGCTATTCCTTGAATTTACCATGTGCACCAGCCTCAAGACCTTTGCATGTGCATTCTAACTGCCTAGAAAGCCTTTCTCCAGGTATCTGCATGGTTAACTTCCTCACATTCTTCAAGATTTTGCTCAAATGTCACATTCTCAGAGAAGCCTTCCTTCAACACCATATTTATAATTATTCATCCCTCTCTACCACTTTCTATCCCCCTTCCTGGCTTTATTTACTTATTTTTCCATAGCAAACTGAATTACCAGATATATGCCTGCCTCTTATCTTTCTCCTTTTCCTCTCCTCTCTTCTCTTCTCCTTTCCTTCTTCCCCCCCTTCTTCTCCCTTTTTTCCTTCCCTCTCTCCCTCTTACCCTCCATCCCTTCTTTACTTCCTCACTTCCTCCTTTCTTCCTTACTTACTTTTGAAATTTCTTCCCTTCCTGTTGGACACCCTCATCTAGATTTTTGATGTGATTCCAGCTCATGTAAAATTTCTACTTCATTAATAGTGCCATTTTTTTTTTTTTTTTACTCTATACCCTATGTGATCGGGAAATAGATGTATCTTCTCGAATGTATGTGCCGTAACAGCAGGGATTGTCGGTTCTGTTTACTGCTCTATTATCAGGGCTGAGAAAAGTGCCTGGCACAAAAGAAATGTGCTCGATAAATATTTATTAAATAAATGAATGAGTTCTCATTTTACTGATGAGAAAACTGGGAGTTAGAGAAGTCAAATAACTTAGTCAAGGTTACTTATGTGGTAAACGGGGCATATAGGATACAAACTCATATCTATTGGTCTTCAGAGTCTGTACCCTGCCTCTCTAGTGGGCAAAGCAAGCATTCTTTGCTTTACACTATACAAGTCGTTGCGACATTCCCCAAGATGCTTTTTATTATATTATTTGCTGGCTTCTCTGTAACATGAGGAATTTGTATTTTTCATTATTGTGAGTCATAATTTTCTGAAAAATAAATAAGGATGATAAAAGGATATACTAAATCCGAGTGACGCTTTATAAACTATGAAAGATTTCACTCTGTAATTCACTTCTATTTTGAGAAGACAGGAAATAACAGGAATTGGATTAGATTTAGTATCCAAGTAGTACAGTGTATCAGACAAATTTCATGAAAGAAGAAATGTTCAGAATCCTTCATGACTTGGCTGATCTATTTTAATCTTAAGCATACAAAGAAAATAGCTAATTAGGAAACAATTATCTATATATAGGTTTTGATAATTGTTCATTATGTTAAATAATTAATAAATAATAATATTTAAGACACAGCTCTTTCTAAATCCTTAAGAAGCTACAATTTATAAACTTGTGTATCATTTTTCTTTCAAAGTAACAGTTTTGATCCCAATGTAACTGACAACTTGTGAAAAAAAATGCATCATTCTATAAGAGTGAATTTCCTCTACCTCTATATATTTTCTTTATTTTCAGTTCAGCTGGCCTCATTTGCAATGGCTCCATAGAACAACTGTTTGGGGACAAAGACAATCATTTCTTAAAGAAAGAATTAACTTTGGACCTTAATAAAACAAAAGCCAGTGGTCAAGACTTGAGGGTGGGGGGAAGTATTGCAATTTATTATACTAGATTAACCTAGTTAAAATGGCCTGCTTGTGATGTGCTTTGGGGGATACTGTATATTGTGTAGGGTAGACGGAAGGAAAGCAACGTTCGTACATGTACATTCAATGAGGATTAGGTGTCTGTGGTCCAGGCAGAATTTGTCAGGAGTGGAGAAGAAAGAGGATTTGAGAGAAATTATAGAAAAAGCAATGGCTTTCGTTATGTCACTAAGTAGATATGCAGTCTGAGAGAAGAAATGAAGATTATCCTGAAGCCTGTGAGACAGACTGTTGGGATACTCTTGAAATGGGGCATATGGGTAAGTAAGGAAGTTAAGAGTGAAAATGACAAGTTCTGCTTTTTGTCAGTCATATACTAAACTGTCTTCAGAAGACGAAGAGTTATCTCCAGCCACACTATGCAATGCCATTAGCAAATCAATCTTAAAATCTATTTCCACGGTATTAGACTCCTCAGAATCGACTCGATGGCAACAGGTTTGGGTTTATTTTTTTGGTTTAACCCAAAATGTTTAGGCTCCTCCTAAGCTGTGAGAAAATTTTTATTGGTGATTCAATTCATTGAAAGGTTTGGGATTCTTCAGGTTTTCTATTTTATCCTAAGTTGGTTGTAGAAGGTTGTGTATTTTTCTAGGAATTTTAAAAAATTTATTTAAATTTTCAAATAAAGTTGTTCATACTATTTCTGTATTCTTTTTAACCTTTAGGTATCTATAGTATGTCTCCATTTTCATTCCTAATTTTTTTTTTTTTTTACTTGTTCTCTCTGTCATCATCATGGTAATTATTTTGGACAGAGGTGTATCAATTTTTTGGTCTTTCAAAGAAAAACATTGTTTTTGTGATATCTTCACATTTTCTTTGTTTCTTTTATCAATTATAGGTAATTATTTGTGCTCTGGTGTAGTGGATAGCAGATGGCTTCAGCAGTTGCTATAGACAGAAGTGATCTGGCGAAAGCAGGTGCAGGTCAAAGTACAGCTTTCTGCCTTGCGTCTTGGCTGTTGACTTTGGGAAGGGGGTCATCAGGGCAAGCTAAAATCTGAGGACAGGCAGGTTGTTTTGAGCAGTGGTGGTGGCTGCCTCAAAGGTGAACAGGAAGCATTACAAAACATCTCCAGAAACCGCCTTTAGCTGCCCGAGAAGGACTGTATCCTTTTGTCATTCTTTCTTTTTCTTTTTCCTTGTAAAGTTCAAGCATTTACTGATATGACTATTACCTGGCTAAAGCTAGCATTAGTTAGAGGTTTGGCAGAACAAATACAAGAATGTTAACACTCACAAAGCATTTTTTTCTCCCTTAATGGTACCAAGTTTCTGTTTGGGGTGATGAAAAAGTTTTGGAAAAAGATGGCAGTGAGTGTGATTAATACCACTAAATTGTACACTGAATTGTACACTAAAATGGCAAATTTCATGCTTATATACTTTGTTAAGTGCATATTTAAAAGAATTTTTAAAAATTAAAAAAAATCTGAAGTCAATAAAAGAAGATAATGAAACCACAGATGAGCTGACAGTGCACACTGCAAAGCTAAGGAAACTGGTTACCAAAACAAAAGCATAACATAGCTAACAATAAATAAATAAGAGCAAAGGACAAAAGAGATAAAAACGGATTAAAAAAAAAACATCAACTTTTTTTTTAAAGCCCAGTAATCATTAGCACTTCAAATGTGTAGATGTCACACTTCCCTAAGCAGAGTTAATAAGCAAACTCTCCCTGGCAAGATTTAGCACTAACTGTAGTTTGGACTTTAGTTGTGGATCAAGCGCTCCCCCACCCCACCCCCCTCACCCCAGCTCCAGCTTTCCAGTGAAGTCTGGGAAGCAAGACCATTAGTGCCACACTTTTGCATACGTATGAGAATATACATGTTCTGGTATGAAACCAGTAAATCTGGTGGGAACTGAAGCTGACAATGGGTTTAGTATGGAGCCCTGGTGGTGCGGTGGTTAAGAGCTATGGCTGCTAACCAAAAGCTTGGCAGTTCAAATGCACCACCTGCTCCTTGGAAACCCTATAGGGCAGTTCTACTCTGTCCTATAGGGTCACTATAAGTTGGAATTGACTTGACGGCAACAGGTTTATCTAGTCCAAAGTCACCAAGCTAGGTGGTAGTAGAGCCAGGACTGGAAAGCAGACCTCTTCAGTCCTAGTCTAGTCCTTATTTCATCACTTCATCAACTTATTTTTTTATGTCACATAAAAGATAAGTGAATATATACATATGACATTCAACTAGTCATTACCAATGTGAGCACTTCAAAGGATACTTGCTTCTAATGGAAATGTGTGTGTATCTAGAATGGTTATCAGAAAGAAGAAAAAAGTTGGAACAAAATGTAGAATGTTCTTAGTAAATTGGTCATTTGTATTACATATTGTTGGTATTGTGTGCCATCGAATCGATTGCGACTCATAGCGACCCTATAGACAGAGTAGAAATGCCCCTTAAAGTTTCCTAGGCTGCAATCTTTGGACATCACCAGGTCTTTTCTCCTGCCAAGCTGCTGTTGGGCTTGAATTGCCAACCTTTTGGGTAGCAGCCAAGCGTTTAGCCGTTGTGCCATCAGGGTTCCTTGTAGGGAAATAATCTATGTGAATTATCTTTATTGCCCTTAATGAAAAGATGGCTTGTTCACTCATAAATATACACTATTGTCTTAATACAGTAACACCTGCAAAAAGCCAGAACCTGTGTAAGGCAGAAGCCTGTCATAGAAGAAAAACTCAAATATTTTCCACTAATAGAGAAGGAAAGTGGTGAGACTGTACCCTGTCAAAGGCAGAAAATTTTTGAGACCCGGAAAAACAAAGTAGACCCGAGTTCTGGCTTTCACAGGTTTTACAGTATTTTTGACAGTGTCAGTGTTTGAGAGTTGTTCCCCCCCCCCCCCATCTCTTAGCTTTTTAGAGATTTTAGTTTGAATGTACAGGAAGATTCTCAGGAAATCCTTTCTTCTTGTTTTGGATTCATGTAAAGAAAAAGACGTAAAACTCAGATCTCAGCATCATTCAGTAGTTGTTTATGTTTGTAACAGCTGTTCTCTTGATTCGTAAGTGATATTTAGTTACAAGTTAGAGCCACCATTTTATAGAGCCCCTGTGATTTTAAAATGATCAACAATCAGCAAGCATTTTAGGAAAAATGAATTGATCATTTTAGGGAACATATATGTTAAATGTGTTGCAATTAAAGCTATTCTAAATATTAAAAAAATATTAAAATTAAAAAAATAAATGGCAAAGTGTTCAATTATGTTATGAAATACAGCTCTGTCGTGGAGCTTGCAAAATGTTTTATAGTGGTAACTACTATAAGGGAGAATATTCACTTTATTATTGGTGCTCTTCAAGAAGCCCCGGTGGCACAGTATTTAAGTGCTTGGCTGCTAAACCAAAAGGTTGGCAGTTCAAACCCACCAGCTGCTCCAGGGGTGAATGATGTGGCAGTCTACTTCCATAAAGATTATTGCTGTTGTTCAGTGCCGGTTGAGTCAATTCTGACTCATAGCAGCAGAATGAAACACTGCCTGGTTCTGTATCATCCTCACAGTCATTGCTATGTTTCAGCCCATTTTTGCAGCCACTGTGTCAATCCATCTCACTGAGGGTTTTCTTCTTTTCTGCTGACCCTCTACCTTACCAAGCATGATGTCCTTCTCCAGGGACTGGTTCCTCCTGATAGCATATCTAAAGTACATAAGGTGAAGTCTCTGTTTAAACATCCTTGCTTCCAAGGGGCACCCTGGCTGTACTTCCTCTAAGGTAGACTTGTTTGTTCTGGCAGTCCATGATATAGTCAATATTCTTTGCCAACACCACAATTCAAAGGCGTCATTCTTCTTCGGTTTTCCTTTTTCATTATGCAGCTTTCGCATGCATATGAGGTGATTGAAAATACCGTGACTTGGGTCAGGTGCACCTTAGTCCTCTTTGCTTTTCAACATTTTGAAGAAGCCTTTTGCAGCATCCATAAAGATTATAGCCTTGGAAGCCTTGTGGGGCAGTTCAACCGTGTCCTATAGGGTTGCTATGCGTGGGAGTCACCTTGATGGCAACACGTGTGGTTTATTGGTGCTGTTAGCATATTTAAAACATGATACTTTTCCTTTGCTCACAAATGGTCATGCAAAGAGGCTATTTAATGTAACAGCTTACCATCTGGCTTATAGTACTTCCTTTCAAATCTGGGTATATAATTCTGATCCCTTCTTAAGGACTATTAATTTTAAAATGTACATATATGCTATCTTTGCTTGGCAAACCATAAACCTGTTCACCAAAGTTTTCACAAATGAGTTCTATAAGTCCCTTGATTGAAAAGTATTATCTGCATAGGTTATAGAACATTGCTTTAATGTTATGCAACAACAGTGCAAACCAGTCAAGTAAAATGAAAACACTATTATACTTGTATTATCATGCTATTTAAGTAATAAAATTAGGGTGCTATATTCTTAAACTTTTTTTTCCCTCTCCCTATTTTTTGTTAATGTCTATTCAGGTCATCAGGGTTCAGTGAAGGCCCATTGAGCTATTTGGGAGCAACGCTATCACCTAATAAGAATTCCTTCTTAGGTCCACCTCCTGGTTTACCAAAGTACCTGATAAGCTTTGTATGTGATACCTCCCCAAGGCTCCCATCTTCTGCCTGACCTCACATTCTGTGAGTTTTATTCTAGGGATATCTGTCTGTCTGTCGATCCATCCATTTATTTGTATTCCTGATTGTGGTAGGCAGGATTCTAAGATGGCCTCCAAGATTCCTGGTCCCTAATGTACATACAAGGAGCCCTGGTAGCGCAACGATTAAGTGTTCAGTTAACCAAAAGGTTGGCGGTTCGAACCCACCCAGCCACTCTGTGGGAGAAAGACCTGGCAATCTGCCTCTGTAAAGATTACAGCCTAGGAAACCCTATGGGGCAGTTCTACTCTGTCATATAGGGTCACTATGAGTTGGAACCAACTTGACGGCACACAACAACAATGTACATCCAGGAGTCTCTGGGTGGCCCAAATGGTTAAGTGTTCAGCTACTATCAGAAAGGTGGCCAGTTTGAATCTACCCAAAAGCACCTTGGAAGAAAGGTCTGGCAATATACGTTCAAAAGATCATAGCCATTGAAAACCCTATGGAGTGCAGTTCTACTCTGAAACTCATGGGTCACTGTAAGTCAGAATCGACTTCATGGCAACTGGTTTTTTTTTTTTTTTTTTTTTAATGTACATACATCTTCTCCCGTCTTGAAAGGGATTTTGCAGATGTAATTAAGGCCTCAAATCAGTTGACCTAACATAGGGAGATTATCCGGTGAGCCTGACCTAATCATGTGAGCCCTTTAAATCTAGGTCTAGAAGTCAAGGAGGGAAGAAGTCAGAGATGTGAAGTAGGAGAAGGATTTGATGAGCCACTGCTGACTTAAAGACGGAGAGGGCCAGGTGATAAGAAGTGTGGGCAGCCTTTAGGAGCTGAGAGTGACTGCTGATTGATAGCCAGCAAGGGAATGGGACCTCTCTTCTACAACCATAAGGAACTGAATTCTGCCAACAGTCCGAATGAATTTGGAAGAGGACCTCCAGCTCCAGATGAAATGAGCTTTGAGTCCTGCCACGGTCTTGGTTTTGGCCTTTTGAGGCCTTGAACAGAGAGAATCCATCCATGCTAGTACCTAGATTTCTGACCCACAGAAATAATGCGCTAATATATGGGTGTTGTTCTAAATTGCTAAAAAAAAAAAAAAAATTATTTTTTACTTTTTTTTTTATTATGCACCAGTAGATAACATAGCAATAGATAGCTGATACACTGACCTAGAGCCTGGTCAGCCTTGGCTTCTTTAGAGTCCTGAAAGTCTTTGCGTTTGTTTGTTTGTTTTGTTCTATGTTTTTATCTCATTCTTATTTTAAACCAAAAACAAATAAGCAGAAATCAAGTATTTATTTTACTCTGTCAATTCAGGACAGGAAGCCAATACCAATTTACTGAATCTGTTGTTGTTTTGTGGGTTGTATGGTCAATCACAATGGGTTTTTGCTTACTTATAATTGGTGAGATTTCCCACCAATTATCTTTGTCATCTGTCACTGGGACCTTTCACTGCATAGTTTCTCAAATCTGAGTCAGGGGAAGGTTGTTTGCAAAGCTGGCCACAACAGCTCCTCCTAGTCTAGTACTCGGCCTCTTTGCAATGTCATTACTGCTTCTACCATCAAGAGCTGGAGTCTATTTCCTCAAACCTTGGATTTGGGCTAACTTTGTGACTTTTTCTGAACAACAGAATGTTGCTAGACCTCACAAGGTTTTATAGCTTCTTCTTTGGTCCTCTTGGACCCAGTCGCCATGTGAGGAAATCCCAGCTAACCTACTGAGAGGCCACGTGAAGGGGATCTGAGGAACCCAAGCTGATTTCCCCAGTTAACAACTGGACTTTGAGGCCACCCAGGATCAGTCAATCCCTGGCCAACTTGCCAACCAATTGCAAACACACAAGAAAGGCTACCTAATTACATGGAGCAGAAATGAGCTACCCCAGCTGGGCCTGTCCAAATTGCCAACCCATAGGAGACAGCATTGTGAGAAAATAAATCATTCTTGTCTTAAGCCAGTAAGTGTTGAGGTGATTTGTTATGCATAACTTGCTTGGTATATGCATTTGTTATGCATATAATACATAACTGATATAGAACAGGTCTTTAAAAATTTATTAAAACTTTATTTCTTTTTGAATAAATTGTTGTCCATTCAAATGTCCATGTATGCAGTACAAAATGTAAAAGGTACAAAAGAACACACACACAAAAATAAATTTTCCTCCTTTAAGGCATCGTTAAGCTTTTAACTATTGAGAGCTCTTCAGGATGTTAGTTAGGACATAAAGTAACAATGTCAACATTTTACATAGGGAAGATAACCAAAGGAGAAGATTAAAAAAACAACATATCCTATTCAAATTGATTTGCTTTGCTCCACTTTATGTCCCCAAACAGTCATTTCTGCTTTCCTCCATTTTCCTTAGGGATGAGTTTAAAAGGTACCAAGATGTCAAAGCAAAAGGATCTGATTAAAGCAGTGTATATAGGTGACCTTGTGCATGAGCGCTAAATGATGGAAAACAATTATGCAAGCTTTCCAGTAATGTGAGATGAGAGAATCTGTCACCAGCGATGGGTTGGATGACTCAGAAAACATTCAGAGGAGTATTTTCTTTTTATGTGGACAAAGCAAGCCAGCAAGGCCCTCCATGCGACCTGATAAACATCAGCCCAGGAACAGAAACCTAACCACAGTGGAGTAGTTCCCTGGCCATTGGCCTTGACCTTTCCTAGAGTTCTGTTCAGAGCCAGAATATGGACTCTACAGTAGTACATGAGACTTGGGCTGAAAGTTTGGTGTCACCTGAGATAATCCTGGGAAGTCAAGCTATGCTCTAAAAAGCCAGGCTTATTAATTGGACAAGCATCTATTACATACCTACTATGTTCCAGGCACTGTGGAAAATCCTATAGATACAAATATAAATACCACCCTAGTCCTTAACCTTAAAGTTCTTAGTTCTGGGTCCCATTCACAGTAGATCCAGGGGTCCCAAACCAAATTGGAGACTTGATCTTACCTATACTGGATCAAAATTCTTGTAAGATCACTTAACGATATGAACATTCAGCGTAAAACAGTAGATTTAATACGTTGGTGTTAGTGTCCTGTCTTTTAATAAAGCTTTGAATTGAGAAGTTCAAAGTAAATATTTGATCTCCATGTATCTGTTTTGGTTTCAAAGAAATTATGGTACTTGATCAGGACCATGATTGAGCACATGTGGGCATTTCTACACCAGACTATGGAATGATCCACATTTACATTTCTCTGAGGGCAGAGAAAAGACTGCCTGTCATTTATCATATCCAGACACTCTACTCCATGGCCAGAGATTGCAGATTTGTCCAGGTTGCTTTGTGGGACAGTGTAGACCCACTGATAGGTTAGTGTTTTAGCAAGGCTAGACTCTAGAATCAATCTAACAAATGCTTGTTGCATGCTGCTCATATGCCAGACACTGTATTAGGTACATGCATGTAAAGGTGTATGTGTGTGTGTGTGTCACAAACCCTGTGCTCAAGGAGAGCACATATTTACATACAGCGCAATAAACACAATACCCTGCTCAATATGGAAGGGGTATAAAAAAATCTATTCAGCTTTGAATAAGTCACGGAAGGTTTATTAGGGGAACCGGGATCTTGATAGTAAAAGGGTTCTTTAGGGAGTGGCATTGGATGAACGTATGCTAGACAGAGGGAGACGCGTGTGGGAGAGCACAGCAAGGTGAAATGCTCATTTTTTTCCAGCCAATGGGTGTTGATAGAGCAGGGCCATTTAGCAAATACGGCAGCCTGGCCCAGTGGAGCCTGGGAGTTGGGTGGCTATAAGAAGCAGCAGACAGAAGCGGTTCAGACAGCATCAGAGAAGTATGCTGCGCTGGGGTACTTCCCTGAGGAGTTTGGACTCCATCCTGTAGGAGGAATTGGAATGCCATTAGTTTTAAGCAGAGGATGAATCTGAGCAGATTTATGCTTGGAAAGTTCACTGAGGAAGCAGCTAGGAGGAAAAGTGTGTGAGACTGGACGGAGGGGGCAGTCAAGAGATCACTGCCACAGTTCCCGTGATGGGCTCCAAAGACCAACTGTGGCAGTGCAAGTGGGAGGGGGAGGGGAACATCTAGGTATGCAGAATACATAGGGCTTGGAATTGACTCTAATGTGGGGAGTGAGGGGGGAAATCTCAGATGGATCTCAGGTTCTGGTGGAGCGACTAGTGGAACCATTCTCAAGGATAGAAACAACCTACTGGAGGGCCTGGGAGAGAAGGAAGAATGGTAGGAAACTTCATGGATAAACTTCCTGCAGTTCAGCTGAGCTGGGAAGCGGCTTTTCTCATTCTCAATCCTGTGGCAGGTGATTCCACTCCGTGGCAAGCTTCAGGGACCCTAAGAGTCTGTGGCTTTAAGGTCTATGTAAGATAGACATCTTTGGAATAAGTACCTTGTTTACCGAAATCCATAATTGATATGGCTTCTTTATGACCATGACCCAAGCTGTTTTATTCAGAAATGTCTCCCTATAAATAAACCCTCAGTCATCTGTTGTCAAAATTAAAAAGCTTTTGATCTGGAGTCCATCAACTCGCTGCCTTGGTTACTCTGAGACGGATAGCTCCTGTTTCGTGCCTGCTGTGATTCAGGTAGATGGTAATCTTAGAGGCTTGGGATTCAGCAGAGAAGCACTTTCCTGTAAGAGAACTGAACAAAACTAAAGTCAGAGGGAAAAGAGGTAAAATAAATCCTTTCCTCCTTATGCACAAACCTAAATCTCCAATTATCCTTTGATGAAGGTATCGGAGAGAGAAAGAGGAACTTCCAGGTCACTGGGTTTTAAAGCCCTGACTTGACAGTAAAGCTGTACAATTACGAGACTATTTCTTTTTCTTTCCTGGGTTGCTTTTGAGTTTTATTCAGTGACTATTGGCAGGATTTCACCGCGGACAGTCTTGCTAAGTATCATAAACGTGGAATGGAGCAAAGACGCCAACAAGCAAAACACTCCTGTGCATTTGTGTGTGTGTGTGTATGTGGTCTTCAATTGTGCGTCCCGTGAACGTGCGTCTGCCACATTCGATTTCCCATTTCACCCTTTCGTCTGGTGACATTTAAGTCTTTTCCTTCCAATTCCCTCTCCTCTTTCGAGAGTGTCAGAAGCAAATCAAACTAAACAAAAACAAAACGCTCCTGAACCAATCCCAAGACTTTTTCCGGACTCCTCCCTGGCCCCACGCAGTCCACGCGGGCGGCCGCAGCTCTGAGCCCGAGCCACAGCGCGGAGCCCGGGTCCCGCGCGCCGAGCCCGAGCACCGAGCACCGAGCCGCGGCGGGCGGCGGGGCGGGCCTGTGACTCAGCAGCCGCGCCCCGCCCCCGGCCCGCCCCGCCGCTTAATTCAGACGCGCCGGGCCGCGGGGTGTGAAAGAGCTGCCCAGAGCGGGACGGGCGAGCCGGGTCGGGCCGTCGCCTTGAGACCCAGCGGAGCGCGCCGCCTCACCTACGCCAGGCCGCCCCGAGCAGCCGGGCCGCTCGCGCTGCCGTGGCCGCCCGGCCGCCCGAGCGCTGGGGAACGAGCCGCGCGCTCCTTTGTGAGCGGAGAGGTAGGTTCAGCCTCGCACACTTACTTTGCACACAAAGACGGAGGGGCTCACCCGGGGAGGAGGAGTGCCCCGCCGGGGAACTGCGCAGCGGCTGCTCCTTCCCAGCGACCCTTGGCGAGGGGGATCCCTCCGGCGGGAAGGAAGCTGCCTTGCTCCTCGGCGCGACCAACCGTCAGAGCCGCGAGGGGCGATGGGGGCGGGGGTCTCTGGGTACGCGAGAGGCTGAGACGCGGGGCGGGTGGACGTGCGGGAGCCCCCGTCACTCCGCGCCGAGCCGGGAAGGTCCTGGGGAGCAGGGCTGGGATGTGGCGGGGCCCGAGGGGTCGGCGCGCGCCCAAGAGGTGGCGGGAGGCGAGGGGCGCTACAAGGAAAGGGAGCCCAGGCGGCCGCTTGGCTTATTGTTGCGTCTTTGATCCTGAAAATGGAGAGACCCTGCCTGGAGCGGGGATGCTGCTGCTAAGCTGTGAACGCCGCGGCCAGATGCCGAGTCCTCGACGCCGGACTCGCCCCTCGCCGCCCAGGAGCGCCCGGGGGCGGCGGGACCGGGCGCTGGGTGCCAGACGCGAAGGTCTGCTCCTGTAAACAAAGGAGGGGCCCGTGGGGCTTGCCCCTGCTGATGTGAAGGTGACCTTAGAATTGTTCCCAAACAGTCTGAAAGTTAACTTTACCCTTTTTGACTGTTCTCAGTTCGTACTACTCTAGGGAGCCCAGTATACGGAGTGGCGTCCGCACACAAGGAGTTCTCAAATTTGGTTCCAGTAATTTTCCCTCAGGGATCTTCAGGTCACTAGGCGATGGCATTGATGTGTATGGCCAAGTTTTAACATGCCGTGTAGGATGACGGTAACGGCCCCTTCTGAAATTTGAAGAGGAATTATGTTGAGGATAAATACAGATCCTATTCTCTGCAGCAAGGTACCATAGAAAGAAAGGTTACCTTCCTTAGAAAGGATTTTAGTCTGTGATAGTAGAGCAAGCTTATTTGATTAGAATGAGTGTGATATGAAAAAGAAATACAGAACAACTAAATAGGGCCTTTTTAGACTTCCTATTATTTTTAAACTTGAGGATTTCTTGCCAACAGGTCCATCAGTTTTCTCCTCTGATCGTGTTTTCCTTCCAGGACTCTGGGAATTTTAGCTGAAATAGTGTTTAGAAAAGATTTCTTAGTACTAGGGATTTTAAGTTTACAACTTTCAATTGTAAAATTGTATATATTTATTAAAAAACTGGAAAAAATACAGAAGAATATTACTCATATGGCCACCACTTGAACACACCTTGAAGGCACCTTTTCTTGATTTATGGTTTGGCAGCTATGGCATTTATGTGAGTGAGTGTGTGTGTGAGAGAGAGACACTAAGTGATGGAATTACTGATTGTGAACTTTTTCCAGTTATATCAGTTTGAAACATGGTATCTAATAACCATAGTTCTACAATAGTGGTTTGCCACTTTCAGGCATGATTAAAACTGAGTTGTTCTGAAATGTGTTTTCTTCTAGCCTTGCAGATAACCACCTATACAGAAGAGTGATACAAGAAACAGGAAAAACAATGTAATTTCCATTTAATTTGGAAGATGAGTTGACAGAAAAAAAGTTTGATGAACTATTTTTTGGATTTCAGTAGTAGTTTGGGATTGACTCTTTAAAAAAATGAAAACAGATCTTTTAGTTTTAAAAAAAAATCTTTGAAAAATAAAATTGTGTTCAGAGATTCATGGGAAATCCGGGATGGAAGCGAAGTTTATAGAAGGAATAGCACTGATTTTAGAGCTGGATACGCGATTGCTTCTGAAAAAACAGTAAAATAAGTGTTTCCCTATAAGTAGTAAGTAGTTTTGAGTGTGTGTGTTCTGTGATTAAAAAAATTTATTGTTGTTCAGCCACAGATTTGGCTCCTGAACAGTTTTATCATTGTATCTGCTAATTTTCCACTTGTACAATTTTTGGAGGTTTCTATTTTCTAATGTGCAAAGTAAAAAGAGATCTTGGAGACAGCCGTTTAAAAGTAGGTTGATCATTAGGATGATGCAATACTTCTTGAAGTTAGAAGTTATAAGGAGGAAGTTGCGGTTACGTACTATAAGGTGCTTTTTTGGTGGTAAGGGGGTGGTTCCTAACGGTTACGCGCGCTGGAATACCAGCCCAAAGGCTGATGGTTTGAACCTACCCGGAGGCATCTTGGAAGACAGGGCTGGCGATCTGCTTTTGAACGTCACAGCCTTGAAAACCCTATGGAGCAGTTCTACTCTGTGATCAGGGGATTGCCATGAGTGAGACTTGGCTTAATGGCAACCAGCAGCAACCATAACACAACATTTGGGGCTCCTTAATCTGAGTGCATACTTAGGGTGCTGTTGCAATGCAGTAGTGACTACACATGCTGTAGTGAGTGTGTGAAACACATAGTTTGCTGCAGCTGTCAGCGTTCCGTCAGAAATAATGATCGTTTTCTACATTAAAAAGTCAAAAGAAACTCAAATAAGAAATACATTAGAATGTCTGAATCTGATTTTTAAACTAACCCTCCTGTGCAGCTTAAATGATGTTAACTGCACAGCTAAGCCGGACTTGAGGTCGAAGTTCAGTAAGGCTTGCTCTCTTCACTTCTGTTGCCTCGCAAAGAAGGGAGGAAAGTTTGGGAGTGGCTCATGTCAAGGACTTACTGTGGCTATTTGGCCAGTCTCCTATTCAAGTGGACTGGAGAGTCTATGCCTGAGGGTTTTAAAAGTAGACTTGATTTATGCTTGGAGGAAGTGCTAGTGCTGTTCCTGGGCTGTAGGAGGGACGGATGCTATTATTCATTCCTTCATTTATTTGATTTTCGGTTGTTTAGGATGTTACAAGTAAAGGTGGAAAAGGTTTTTTACTGATTTTCTTTGGGCCTGATTGAGGCATGAAAGGTTTTTCTCCTGACGGAAAAAGAGGGAACGTTATAGATTAGTAATATGGCTTAATGTTAATATCCTGTCTGACCTTTCCCTTCAGAGTTCTCTATACAAGTGTTTTAATCCTTATATAAAGTGAGAAAATGGCTCACTGGGTTTGGTTAAGGGAAATCTAGATTTCGAACATTGTAGAAGCCCTGCAGAGCCCTGGTGGCGCAGTGGTTAAGAGCTCAGCTGCTAACCACAAGGTGGGTGGTTGGAATCCACCTGCTGCTCCTTGGAAACCCTATGGAACAGCTCTACTCTGTCCTGTTGGGCCGCTATGAGTCGGAATCAACTTGATGGCAGTGGATTTCTGTGTGTGTGTAGAAGTCCTGGGAAGTTGTCACCCTTCTTCAAGTCTAAAAAAAGTAGTTGTGGGAATGGACCCATTTTTCCATCCACTCTGGGCACGTGTTGGGACAGCTGCTTTGCTGATGAGAAGGCAGTGTAGGCGGAATTGGGGCATGCATAGTGTTGAGATGACCTGATAGGACTTGAGTTCATTTCCTTGTGTAGTTTCCTTGTCTAATTTTGGCCTATTTTGTTTTTCCTTCTGGAAGCAAACCATATTTCTCCGCTTTTGCTTTCTAGTTAAGAAGTCCTAGGCCTTATCCATCTGAACTTTTCCTCACCCTAAGTACTTAGGCGAAGCCGGTGAAAAGGAATCAACACCTTGACCCATCTAATATTATTGATTTCAGCAGCTTGTCAGTAAAAGAAATCATTTGGCAGCCTGGCTTGAGTGGCCATTTAGAAATCTACGAGGGGCTGTTTCTAATGCTGATAGTGGAAACTTTGCTTTTTTCATTCGCTCCTTTATTTAACAAACGTTTAATTAGCACCTCTTAAAAAATTTTTTTATTTGTATGTGCCAGGTGAAAATCAGCTAGTGAAAACCCTGTGGATCACAATGCCCGATAAGCAATCAGCCATGGGGTTGGTGCAGGACTGGGGAGTGTTAGGTTCCATCCTGCATGGTGTGGCCATGAGTAGGGGGCCAATTCCCTGGCGGCCAGCAACGACGTGTGCCAGGCACTGGCCCAGTTTGGGCTATACTGCATTTAACAAGACTGATGGAGTCCCTGCCTTCATGGCAGGGCAGGCGAGGAAGATATTTAAAGAGTTGCACAAAATTACGCAAAAATTATTTGTAGTTAAGGGCTATGAAGGGAAAGTAGCATTTCATGAATTAAGACATCTCAGAAAGAATGATGTAAATCACAGCTAATGACATGGAATTGGGTTTCTGAATGTGTAACGCATAGGTGGAATAGGGGGAGGTATCACCGCAATGGGTTTGGTTTTTTTTTTTTTTTTTTGGTTCTGGAGGGAAAGGAGCATGATTGGCCCAGGACTAATGTATTTAAGGAAGGACACGGTGGTACTTGGATGAAGATATTAAGAAGGCTGTTTAGCTTTGTCTGTAATTTGGCTGAGTCAGAACATATGGTAGGGTGGACCTGAGGAAGGGCCGGGAAATTTTATGGTATTCTAATATCTTTGCTAAAGATAAAACCCAAGGCCAGTCGTCTGGGAAACCAGTTGTGATGGAGACATGGTGTTCCTGGCTGGCCTGAGGATTTCCAGGAGCTGAGAGTGAGTGCTCTGCAGGGGGATAACCGACTATGTCTGTGCCCAGCAGAGCTCTGTGATAAATTAAAAGATAAGATGGATTGGTGGGGAAAGAGTGAGGAGACTTGTTTAAGAATATTTTTCAAAATCATGAGGTAAACTGTGGGAAGAAAGAGGGGAGAGGTGCAGAAAAGAGGAGCAAGTATTGCTTTAACAATAGCTGAACTCTTAACGGTGCAGTTATACCAAAGATTTCATTTAAGATGATGAGCTGGTTACAGAGCGACTGTAAAACAGTAGTTATCGTCTGTGATTCATCGTGTTTTGTGTGTGTGTGGCGGGGGTGATGCTGGAGATGCGATGTGGTGACAGTAATGTTTTCTATATACAGCAAAGTCTTGGGGTTCTGAGCTGTGGCAGAGAGATCTGGAGTGTGATGGAAAGCACCTTCTTAGAGACCATTGAATGGCAGGGGACTCCCTGGGCTGTTCAGCAGTGCTACTTTTTCCTGGTCATGCTACTGAATCATTAAGTCCTGAAACCTCATTAGACTTCCCAGAAACACCCCAAACCCATTGCCATCCAGTCATTTCCAACTCAGGGTGATCCCACGGGTTACAGAGTAGAGCTGCTCTGTAAGGTTTTCTCGGCCGTAATCTTTATGGAAGCAGATTGACAGAGCTTTCTTCCACAGTGCGGCTGAGTGGGGTTGAACCGCCAACCTTTAGGTTAATAGCCGAACACAAATCATTAGAAGTCTTTAATGCTAAGCCCATGCAACTGTCTTGGTTAAGTATTTCTTGTCTCCTCCAGAAAACAAGATAGAAAAAGTGCAGGTTAGAGACCAAGCGCAGGCTGGAGACCATCTGTCCTCGTCATGGCCAGGTGTAGGTACAGGTGGTTTGGAGGGTTTCCTCTCCTCTCCCTATTAGCTGCTGTGTTTTCCTTTTTGTTGTCAGTGCCAGTTTATGTTGCACAGAAGCATCCATGGGTTCCAGTCCTGCTTTGTCACAGCACAGGATTAGGAGAATGGACTTGGGCAATGGGCCAGGCTTCTTAATGTGGTTTAGTGAAATTTTGAAACGAGACACATCTGAGTTGGAATCCAGGCCCCAGCTCGTAACGTCCAGCAAATTCACATAAGCACCGTGAGTTTTCGTTTTCTGATTTGTGAGATAAACTTACTCTGAAATATTTAAATTTACTCTCATACCAGATTGGTGTGAAAGTACCTGTGCACTTTGGAAACACATCTTCTTTTTTTAAGTACAAGCTCAGTTGAGGTATAAATTATATACTGTACACTTAGAGTATATATGTACTTTACTATCTAATATACTATGGAATTTATCCATTGCAAGTATACAGTTCTGTGATTTTTAGTAAATTTATATAGTTGTACAACCATCATCCCCAGTCCAGTCTGAGACTTTGCAGTCAATTCCCGTCCCCGCCCACAGCCTTAGGCAACTACTGATCTTTTTTCTGTCTCTAGAGGTTTTGCCTTTCTTAGAAATTTCGTACAAATGGAATTATACAACGTGATCTTTTGTGTCTGGCCTTGTTCATTTAGCATAATGTTTTTGAGGTTCCTCCAACATTGCATAACACACCTGCTTTTAAGGAACGTTCTTTGCCTGTGTCAGAAAGAGGTACTCTGTGCTGATGAGACTAAGTTCCAGTGAGCTGTGCCTGAAGATGATGATACTAGCTAGCATTTACTGAATGCCAGACGTTGTTACGTTCATTATCTTCTGTGATCTTCCAAATAATTTTGTGAGGGGGGTACCAATAGTGTTTTACAGATGAGGAAACTAAAGCACGTTGTTGTCTGCCATCGAGTCGATCCTGACTCACGGTGACCCTATAAGACAGAGTTAAACTGCCCCATAGGGTTTCCAAGGAGTGGCCGGTAGATTCGAATGGCCAGCCTTTTGGTTATAGATGAATGCTTAAGCACTGTGCCACCAGGGCTCCCGTGACCCTATAGCATACGTTAAAAAGCTTGGCCGTGATTATAAAGCTGGAATCAAACTCAGGTGGTCTCTTTGCACAGCTGTGTCTCAGCCATTCCTCTGTGTTACCTCAATAGTGTACATAAAGCTTTTGACTTTTTTAGCTTCAGGTAGGGCTTTGGAATTCCGGTTGGAATAATGTACTTGAAAAGTAAATCTAAAATTAAAGTTTTAAGGAGAGTATTTGTACTGAATTTTTATTTTGGAATTCCCATATGGAAAGTACAGCGTCTTAATTAGGCATAACGTGAGGATGTCACTAAAGTAAAAACACGTAATTATGTAATTAGGCAGAGTTTGTGTGTTGGAGCCGTGTTTTAAATATCGTGTTTATTGGAAACACCATTTTTTTAAAATAATTTTTGTTGTGCTTTAAGTGAAAGTTTACAAATCATGAGCCAGTCTCTCACACAAAAACCCGTATACACCTCGCTACACACTCCTGATTACTCCCCCCCATGAGACAGCCTTTTCTCTCCCTCCACTCTCTCTTTTCGTGTCCTTTTCGCCAGCTCCTAATCCCCTCCACCCTTTCATCTCCCCTCCAGGCAGGAGATGCCAACCTAGTCTCAAGTGTCCACCTAATCCAAGAAGCTCAGTCCTCACCAGCATCCCTCTCCAACCCATTGTCCAATCCAATCCATGTCTGAAGAGTTGGCTTCGGAATGGTTCCTGTCCTGGGGCAACAGAAGGTCTGGGGGCCATGACCACCACTAGGGTGCTTCCAGTCTAAGACCATTAAGTCTGGTCTTATGAGAATTTGGGGTCTGCATCCCACTGCTCTCCTGCTCCCTCAGGGTTTCTCTGTTGTGTTCCCTGTCAGGGCAGTCATCGGTTGTAGCCGGGCACCATCTAGTTTTTCTGGTCTCAGGATGATGTAGTCGCTGGTTCATGTGGCCCTTTCTGTCTCTTGAGAAACCATTTTTGTAGCAGGTATCCCTGAGGCTATTATCTTATTAGTAAATGGGATTTGATTAGGCATCATGCATTTTTAAAGATGTTGCCATAATTGTATTCTATATTAATGTATTTCGCTCTCTTTTTGGAAAGTTTTGAATTTGATAGTACTTTTTCCTACCCACATGTAGTCCACATTGGAAGATCTCATAATCCGTGTTCCAGGGGAATTCTTTGTTTACCACAGGTGTTGCAAAAAATTTGAAAAGATTTTAAAAACCTCATCTAATATTTTTAACCTCAGTGTTTTCTTTTTTAGATTATTAAGTAGCTTGGTAAGTGCAAGTTATATTATTTTAGTCTTATTCTTTGGAATAAGGACTAATTTTAAGCCTAGTTTCTGCCATTGGTTTCTGGTAAACCACTTTTTACCAGTGTCACAGCCTCCTCACTTTCTGAAGTAGAATTATGGCATCATTATACCCACTTTTTAAGTGTAACACATTTTTTCATCTTTAGGGATTTTTAATTATATCTAGTTACTAGTTCAGAATAGCCACTTATTTTTAAATACCTGGTTTTAAGAGTAAAAAATTACTCAATTTTAAATTTCAATTTAAAAATATTTTCTTCTAATCTTTGTTCATCTCTGTGTGGTTATAACCACAGGTAAGTGGTTATATTTTTTAGATGAGTGTGCTGTTTTTAAAATGAAGATTGACCAGTGAAAAGCCAGGCTCTCAAAATCAAGGAAAGATGGCAACCATTGTTCATATCGGTGGACAGCTGGCGGGGACAGGGGAGGCAGGCTAAAACTCCTTATGGCTTGAGCTAGAAGTTTTGGGAAAGTAGGATTTCGGGTAGAGGTGGAAACTTGACTTAAAAGGTACAGGAAAGAAGCCTTATCTTTAGTTGCCACTATGTTCAACTGTGGTCTTTGTGCTTTGGTTGACAACATGCTTCAGCTGCTCGGGCCACCAACATGCAGAGCCTAGAAGCTGGAAGCAGGCCACAACCTTTGTCTTTTTCCATTCCAGGTTTGCTTCTGACTGGCACTAACCTTGAAAACAGGGATATTGTATTTGAAAGCCAAACCAAATAAACAAAATTAAAATTGGAGGGAGTAAAAATGGATTGAACTGTATGTGTAAGATCTGTATACTTTATTGAAGTTATACCTCAGTTATTTAAAAAAGATTGACAAAAAACCAAAACAGAACAAACCAAAAAACCTCTAGGAAGTAGAGGTGCTGGAGTTGAGCACCATTCAAGAGCGCAGAATTGAAGTTATTACTTGGTGGTGTTCAGTTCTTTCTCTTCTCTTCCACTTCATAGCTTCTCTACCAAACGCTGGTTTCCCTACCAATCCAGTCAAATGCTAATAATCTCAGAGCAGTGCGTTTGTGCTTTTTACACAAGAGTGGGTTTCAGATGAAGATTGGAGTTGCTGGAAACCTGTTGTCAGACCTTCCTGAGCAGCCCCAGGTACTGCCTCTTGTTCGGCGAAGCACAAGCCTTATTACCTGATGGTTTCTCTGCCCTGTGCTTAGCTGGGTGGGGCCTGGCCATCCGTAGCCTACTTTCTGTGGCTAGGCTCTGCCCTTTCTACTAGGGAGTGGCTGAGTGTGCCGTTTGAGAATATCTTGTCTTCTTCAATTTTGATTTCACCCCTGGAGCCCTTGGATTAAGTTAACCCTGAAGTCCACCTAGTTATATGAACCAATATATATTTTTCTAATTGTTTAATTTAGTTTGAGTTGGGCATGATGTTATTTAAAGCGGAAATCATCTTGACATAATAGTGTCTTATGATCAAAGAGTCAGGGCTGAGCACAGGAAGCCCTTAGAAGCTAGTGTTAAGATTCTTCTTATTTAAGTATTTTTAGAAGTAGTTCCAAATATGTGCAAAAATAGAGATAACACTATACTGAACACCTATGTACCTATTCCCCCAATTCAGCAGTTAATCAGCATTTTGGCACACTTGCTTCTTTTAGATCTTTTTTTGTTCCACTTGCTGTAGTATTTTAAAGCAAGTCCTCGATACCATGTCATTTACCCCAAATATGTTCGTATTCTTTTTCTTATATAACCACAGTGCCATTTCATACCTAACAAAATTAACAAGAAGTCACTAATATCAAATAACCAGTCCATTTTCATGTTTTCTTGATTAGCTCAAAGATGTCTTTTTTTAATATGTAGTTGGTTTCCTTGAACCAGGATCCAAACAGAATCCACACATAGCAATGAATTGTTATGCTTCTTAAAACTCTTGAGATCTAGAAAAAGCTCTTTCCACTTTCTCTTCTCCCCCATGCTATCGATTTATTGAAGAAATCAGGTCAGTTGTCTGGTAGAATGTCCCACATTCCGGACTTGGCTGATAGTTTCCTTTTCTTTTTAAATTTGTTCCACTAGTCCCTGTATTTTGTAAACTGGATGGCAGTACAGAAACTTGATTAGATTCGTGTTCAGCCTTTTTGGAAAGATTAATCTGTCGGTGGTGGTATATACTTCATGTTGTATCCTATCAGTAAGATGCCTGGTGGTTTTGCTTTTACTAATGCTCATCATTGGGTTCAGGTGGTGGCAACTTCCATTCTTCCCTTGTGAATTTCCTCATCAACCTTTCTCCCAATGTTGTTAGCATCTATTGATGATTGTGGCCTAAATTATTTCATTAGAGGTTGCTGATATGTTTCTCTAAATGAACATGTTAGAGAGATGAGAATTAAAGTGGCCAGAGTGTCAGGGAAAATTGTCAACATTGAGGCAGTTTAGTGATAGCTAGAGAATTAATCGAGAAAAGCAAAGATTGGTTTGGCTTTATCCCGTCATTATGAGTACTGGACATCATTAAAGCTGATTACTGTATGCGCAGTTTTTCATAAATATTATTGTGTCAGATCAATTTTGTTATAAGTCTTACTTAACATCAACACTAAAATCCGTTCATATATGCTAACCCTATTGTTTACATAATATGGGTGTTTGCTCACTACTTAAATTAGGAGATTATTACATAGGTTTATGAGATACAATTCCATGTGGTGGTATACATCATGATAAATTGTCTTTACAGTAATCATTTTAAATTTCCTGACATGTAAGGACTTTTATGTCCAGGCTTTGCTTAGAAAAGGTAAATCATTGATGAGCTTAAAAAAAAAAACAAAACAAGACGAGAATGATAAATCTGAAATTGTTTCTGTTTTGCCAAGATACATGGAAATAGACCTCTAGTGGCAACTTTCAACTTCAGGTTAAGAGTGTTTGGAAGGGACAAGTTATTGCAATATTTCCAGCAGGAAGTAATTGGAAGTTCCTTTGAAAGGAGTGTGGTCGTGGCAAATGAATTTATGTATGCTCTGTCACTCCGGGGCTGCACCATGACATACTACACAAGCAGTCTGCTTACGGGGCAACCTCAATGTTCGAGGGCCTCTGAAACGGAAATGATCGATTCTGTCCATCACAGGCAGGCCTTCCTTTTGCCACAATGTGTTCCTGTAAACCACGTTGTAAAAAGGATTATCATGAAGCAGGTTCCAGGATTCCCATAGGCATAGCCTCATAATCAGGAGTTGGGCTTTTGACCAAACACTTGGTATCAGATAAACCATGGCTGTAATCAGTGCAGGCGCTCCTTGGAAACTCTACGGGGCAGTTCTACTCAGTCCTGTAGGGTCGCTATGAGTCAGAGTCGACTCAACGGCAACAGGTTTTTTTTGTCTTTCGTGATCAATGAGTCATAAAAGAAAGGTCTGAGAACTTGAAAATTAAAAGAATCAGACTCTACTGTATTGTCAGACAGGGTTTGAGCCTAGAGAAGCTGTAAACATCATGAAATCACCTAATCCAGACCCTCATTTTTGGTGAATCAGTGGAGGCTCAGAGATGTTAAATAGCTTGCCCAAGACCGCACAGCTAATTATCAGCAGATTAGGACTAAAACAGATCCCAGAATAATGATCACTAATGGAATGTTTATTATGCACGTGCTAAACGTTTGACATTTATGATTTATTTGATCCTGACAACAACCCTGTGGTGCAAGATGGTAATTGACTGTATCCTACTGAGGAGGACACTGAGACAGAGACATCTAATGTGTCCCCAAGATCACGTAGCACTCAGCTCTGCTCACTACGGAGGATGTGCTCTTGCATACCCTAAGGTGTTCTGCCTTACTCTCCACCCCTCCCTTTCTCCCTCCCTCTCTCCTGCATTCTTTTCCTCCCTTGCTTCGTATCACTATTTTTTTTTAAAACTTTACCAGAGTACCTTATTTTTAAGGGCTCATAAACATTGCCTGTCCAGGGCCTTCAGTATACTATTAGGATCGATATTAAAATCCCACCAGGTCTAATTTATTACAAATAATGGTCGATGGAAAATGGTGTGCTAGCTGTAACAAATATTACTGAAATAATAGGTAATTTTGCTTGCCTTTTTAGCATTTAAAAGAGTTTTTGGGTGTAGATGGTTCAGGACTCTTAAAAGATGTCTAGGTAGGTTCAAACAGATAACTTCTTTGTTTTGATAAATACCCCGTGCCAAACCAAATAAAATAGTCTTTTGATCATTCTTTTTTTTAAAAAAAAAAACCCATTTATCTTCTGAATGTTTGAAAACATCATCAAGAAATTTGACTTTTGATGGATTCAGAAAGCAGAAGTTTCTTCCACGAGATTCTCATCATCTCGTCTCCTCCACTTCTTCCCCCTCTCACTTCCAACCCACCCTCTGCCCCCTTCAGTAGCTTCAAGGGCAGCCTGTAGCAGAGATTGCATGAAGAGCAAGTATGCTTTCTAGGAGATAGGTGTGTGAGGGGCAGGGTGGGGGGATGGAAGTGAGAAGTTACTCCTTTGGAAATGGTAGAGGGTGTTTGGTGTTGATTTTCTGAGTATCTCGTGTTTCTTAATACTGGCAGGCTCACGTTTTCTTCTGGCAGTGCTGCCAACAAAGAGCCTGTTACAGAGGTGTTTATTAGACCTGTGTTAAGTGGATACAGAGGGAGCGGGGAAACATGGAGAGCCTGGTAATGTCTAGGCCAGTGTCCCCTTGGATGTGGTTGTACTCTGGCCAGTTGATGACTTTGAACAATGTATGAAAAATAAAAACAGATTTGGCTTTGCTGTTATTCATATCTATGCTCCTGCAGTACGTTGTTTTAAACACTTCTAAATCGCAATTCTTCCTGAGCTCAAACACTTACGATTAAATCTACCAGGACTTTTTTTTTCTCCTCCCCCTCTCCGTTTGTGCTAGAAACAAAACAGCAGATGCAGCCTGGAACATGTTGCATACATGTGCTTCTTGGTGAACCATGGCACATAGCTGACTAACTTCAAATACTGCCTATTTATAGCCTCCTCAGAATAATTATCAGACATGAGATATTCTGTCTACTAAAGTCCTGTAGATTAACACAGGTTTTTAAGTGGAGGTAGCTTATTTTTTCCTCATGGATAATTAGTTTGGTAGTTTTCTCTGAGTGCACACACACATTTCCCTAATGTGTGTCACTCTAGTAATCAGTTCGTGCTGGGGTTTTCACAATAATCATCTGCTTTTAATGCTGGATGAGGCCTTAGAGAACATGTAGCCATCTTATTTTAGAGAGGAAACTGAAGCCCTGCGATGCTGAGTGAGTTGGCCAGGTTACAATGCTATTTATTCAGTGCATATCTGAAGCAGGCAGTCATGAAAGGGTTATTAAGGGTTATTAACCATCCCATAATAGTTGTTTTTCAGAAAAGTCTACTCTTGCTACATTTTTGTTACAACTTTTACAGCACTTCACCATGATTGGTTGAAGCCTCAGGTTTCTTCTCCTGGCAGGAGGCTGAGGCACAGGCAGGCATGCTGGCTGTGAATCTACTGGTGGTATGACCTTCCTGGGATGGCAGCAGCAAGCCATCACCATTTTTTTTAGGGCTGTGTGCAGTATTTTTAGAGCTGTGTGCAAAAACTCATTCACTAAAATTATGTGGACTGCTCACGCATTACAAGACTGAAGATCCTCCCCTCGCTGTTGATGCATATGTATGCCACTCCCTATAAAAGGAGCAAATCTACCCTGGTTCAGGGAGCTGGCAGCCTTAGGTCACGGGACCCTGCCTGCCTCCCAGTTTGCAAACTGTGAATAATGTGAATAAATCTTTACATTTGGGACCCTGCCTGCCTCCCAGTTTGCAAACTGTGAATAATGTGAATAAATCTTTACATTTTTCCAACCTTGCATCTGGCTCACTTCAGTTTGCTAGTCTGCTTGGCAAGAACTTTTAAGTTGATTACTTTGTATCCAGGACTAGACCTCTCTTCCTTTGACTCCTTGTCAAAGGACTATGTCTTTTGCCTTTATCTTCCTTGTCTCACCCTACTCTATGTGCTGGTACTTGCCACCACAAAATAATAAAAACAAAACCAAAGCTTTCTATTTACTGGGATGATGATGATGATGATTGTATTGCAGAAAAAGATATAAAAACCCCCCACAATTCTGACACCCCCAACACTGCCTTTTTTTTATGTGCCTTCTTAGTTCTTGTTCATATTAATACAAAGTTTTAAAACATTAAATATTAAAAGTTATTTATATTATAGTAATAATAAAAGCCTAGATATTTGTTTAAATGAGTGAGAACTGTCTTTGATGGCTGTTTGTTGTTTTATACATTTTGACATTTTCTTGCGCTGAGCAGCTTCCTGTGATTAAATATGTGAGGTCTTCCCATGACAGTTGGAGGATACTTCTCACATCACCATTACTCACAAAACTTTTTTAGGTGTATGTTATCATTGGTTAATTAGTTGCAACGTTAGTACTCTAGAAAGAATGTGAACCTTACGCTAGATAGACCTAGGTGGCATGTGGCGAGTTCTTTTACCTCTGTGAGCTCAACTTTTCTCATCTCTACAGTGTGAATATTAGGCAGGTGATGCAGGTAAAACACCTAGCGTGGTGCCTGCACATATGTGTTAACAAACGTTAGTGCTCTCCCTGTGTGTGCCCCCCTCAAGTTGGTATATGGCTATGATGTCATCAGGATTGTCTTCACTCTCATCCAGTGGAACAAAATCTATTCAGTAAGATTAGGACTCACTTATAAAAAAAAAACCTGGTGCCTTATACTGAAGGAGAGCTTACTCCCTGTTCTGTTTTGAAAGGCCTGGTTCGTGCCTTTTTGTCTAGGTGTAATTATTAATAGAGCCCTCGCTCACACCTAGAAGTGACCTGGTTTGGTCAGTAAATTGTGTGGTCATCCTCCTTACATGGGTAAGTGCCTGTTTCACCTGTACCGTCCTCGTGGGCCTCCTACACCTATAATGCTTTGTCAGGTTTATGAGTCGTGGTAGAATGTATAGGTAGGTTAGGGAGGTGGGAGTGAGAGAACCAAAACTGGAGCTCTCAGCCTAATTGAGAGTGGAGGAGGGATCATTGGGCTCAAAGGTATGGATAGCCAAGGTGAGCAGAGGTTCTTAGGGCAGTTAGGGTTCTTAGAAATAAAGAAGTGTTCCATTGAGACAATAGATTGTCCGTGGCCAGGGCAAAAGTAAGGAGGATATATGATTAGTAGAATGGAGGTGAAACTGTAGGTCAGGAAACTGAAGGCAAAGAGGAGAAAATCAGATCAGAACATCAGTAACCAAGAGTTGACAGAGATGCTGAAGAAAGTATCTGGCCCAATTGATTTGTTGTTTCATGGGTTCTTGTTAATGCCAGAACTGATTGCTAGGTGAAGGCAGATAACATCACCAACTAAGGGTGATCTGGGGTCAGCAACCGATGTGGAGAAACAGCCCACGTGGTGCCTTATACTGAAGGAGAGCTTACTTCCTGTTTTGTCTGGTTCATGTCCTTTTGTTCAGGTTTAATTATTAATAGAGCCCTCATTCACACCTAGTAGTGACCTGGTTTGGTTAGTAAATTGTGTGGTTATTCTACTTACATGTACTTGGTAGCAGACAAGTATTCGTTGTGTATAAATAAAGATCCTGACTAAAGATTTGACCAAAATGTGGTTCTGTGGTGAGTCCAAGGTTTACCTGTTGCATGGGAGGAACTTGGCTGCCATCTTTTTGTTTACTACTGGAATTCTAAGAATATTGTACATTACATTTTTCAGAGCTGTTTTCTGTCTTATGTTTTAGTTGATTCTGTTTTGGTAGTGGTCAGCTAATACCATATACTTTATTAAAATTACACATCAGAAACTAATTGAACTTTCTTTGCTTGGAGTTCCTCAGGAAACTACTTTCCCTGAGGCCCCCCAGGGCACAGTAGCCCATCTAGAATAAAGCATTAGGAGCAGGGACTGGTGTGAGATGGCAGGGGGCAAGAAAGATAGAGAGGACACTCTCTTTTTTCAGCCAGATCAGAAGACTTATGGAAAATATTTTTCTTATTTGACTGCCTGGAAAATGTGTGAGGGAGTGGAGGAATGTGAAGTGGGGTGACCAGGGTCCAGTATGTCATCGTGGTACTGTTTTATAATTGTAGAAGGAGCACCACATGTGTGTTTTCTTCTTCCCTGTTTGTGAGGGCTCTCGATCTCCTGTGGTACGAGTTTGATTCCCTCAAAAGCTTTATTCTTATTTGAGCTTCCACATGGGCTGTTTGGTTACTAGCGTCATACATGAGATTATCATGGTTTGAGACTCCTTTGTTTATGATGACATAGAAGGAAAGATTCAGAGTGTTTGAGTGTTGTCGGGTGAGAAAATATAGTTTGATTTGTGTATCCCCCCCCCCGCCCCCGCCACCCTGGAAGTGTTTTTCCACTTCTGGATTTCTCTTGTGGTTACTTGATTGTGTGTTGCAGTTTTCCATATATGATCGGAAACTCAGAACAAGGACCCTGTCATCCTAATTTTTGTGTCCCCTTTAGAGTCGTATGGAAACTCTGGTGGTGTAGTGTTTAAGAGCTACGGCTGCTAACCAAAAGGTCGGCAGTTTGAATCCACCAGGCACTCCTTGGAAACTATGGGGCAGTTCTACTCTGTAGGGTCACTATGAGTTGGTAATTGACTAGATGGCAGTGGGTTATTTTGGTAGAGTCCTATAGAGAGTGAGTGCTTCCTAAGTAACTGCTGCTGTCCTGGGTCAGATGTTGCCTAAGTGGACTCAGACCAGGCGTGCTGCTGTTTATTTAGGTAGGCCTGGGCTGAGTTTCATAAAGCCTTTTTGCTTAGCTCTTCAATCAATCTTTGTTTCATTGTGTGTGCGTGTGTGTGCGTGCATGCGTGGAATCTGTAGGAGTAGCCAGGGATTACTTTTAAAAAGCATCTCATACCTCAGCTATTGTATTATTTTAATCCCATATTTCCTGAGCTAAAAACCTGTCATCCTAAAGATTTACCTCAAAATGCACGCTCATATGACAACAGGAGCGGCAACTACAACAAATCTCTGAGGGGAAAGTGTTCTCTTGTACTTTCTCTTGTGTTCCCAGGCCCTGGATCCCAAAAGATGGCCTTGTGATGTGGAGTAGAACGTCCTAGCAATGTTGAAATACAGAAGATTGTTCTAGTAAGTGGACAAACGTGTGTGTTAGCTTAGCGTTTTTTTCTCTCTCTCTTTCTCCCTCGTTTCTTCTTGTATAGCTTACTTCCATTGTGAATTTTTCCCCTTCCTTCATGGCAGCTGATGTTAACAAGTAAATGTGTAGGTTGTTTGGGCGTAGCCTTTTTTTCTTCCTCCATCCACCTTCCCTATCTTTATGATTTGGGTGGGGTGGTGTGTCCACCACAACTTCCGTAACGCTCCTCCTCTTTTTTTTTTTTTTAAGTAAGACAAATGGAGAGCTATGGGTCATGCTTGTGATCTTCTGTAGACGAAAGAACCTTAAAATGCAAAAGAAGGGCAGCTGGTGGGGGGTGGTTTTATGCTCAGACAGGTGAACCTGCATCCTGTTTTCATCTGTACTGTGGTTCAGCATTTCATGTTGCTTGCAGTTAATGAGCGGTAGAGACTTTGCCTGCAGCACGTTTAGCTCTGGATTACATATGTCTCCCTAAAGGGTCCTGACTCTGGATCTTAAATAAGACACGGATTGTCTAATAAGCCAAATGGGAAAGGGTTCATCCTCTTCCCTCTCTGTGGGTAACTGCTGTCAAATGAATAATGTTTATCTTTCCAGTTTGTTTAAATTGAGAGGTGGTATGATTTGACAGATTCTGGAATCAGACTGCTTGGGCCCACCTCTTGGGTCTCTCTGTTACTAGTTCTGTGACCTTAAAAAACCCAGTGCTGTCGAGTCGATTCCGACTCATAGCGACCCTGTAGGACAGAGAACTGCCCCATAGAGTTTCCAAGGAGCCCCTGGTGGATTCAAACTACCAATCGTTCGGTTAGCAGCCGTAGCATTTAACCACTATGCCACCAGGGCTTCCTTTTGTGACCTTAGGCACGTGAACTTACCTGCTTGACTTCGGTTTCCTTGTCAGTAAAATAGGACCTACTTCAGAGAGTTTGGGGGACCTATTGGCAAAGTGGTTAAGTGTTTGGCTGCTAACCGAAAGGTCAGCAGTTGGAATCCACCAGCTGCTCCTTAGAAACCCTACAGACCAGCTCTACACTGTTGCATAGGGTTGCTATGAGTCAGAATTTATTCGACAGCAACAGGTTTGGTTTTTGGTTCCGAGAGTTTTATGGTAATATGATTAGTAGTGTGCCTGCATATAAGAAGTACTCAGTAAAATCTCAAAATATGGGTTATACCTCAGTGCTCTAGTGCTGTTTTTAGAAGAACTATCACTTAGAGGTATGGCTACCATGTATTTTCAAATGAAGATGAGTCTGAATTGTTCAGGAACTGTACATGCATTTATGGGGACTGAACCCCTTGCTGTATGGTCGATTATGACTCATAGCGACCCTATGGGACAGAGAAGAACTGCCCCATAGGCTTTCCAAGGAGTGCCTGGTAGATTCAAACAGCTGACCTTTTGATTAGGGGCCGAACTCTTAACCACTGTGCCACCAGGGCTGCATTTATGGAGACAGCAGGGAAGAATATTTGAAATTGGGAGGGTCCCGGAAAACCCTTGTCTTTGGAGTAGTAACCTGTGGCAAACAGGATGGTGATAATATGTTCTATGGCTCTAGGTGGGATTTCATTCTAATGTACCATAACCTGAAGTTTTAGTTGCTGCTGCAAAGACTGTGTCAGCACTATGCCTACATTCAAATTGCTAGAACACAATTCTAAACAATACTAAACTGCCTGCATACAGTGTGTCCTGGTACAGTAACTGGGCATTGGTTTCAAAACCACTACTGGTGAGGATACCTGCAGGTGATGCCAGAAGTGGGTGTTCCCTGGGAACATTCTGATGGCTGTATGACTGTGACAGGATTGCCTAAGCATCTTTCAGGCTGGCTGATTTCTGCTACGTTCAATGGTATAGAACTCTAAGACATGAATCAGCCATTTCTTCAAGTATTCAAGTGAGTCAGAAGCTGGTCTCACCCCTGTCATCTCTGTAACCTAGTTTCTAGCCATTCCTCCGTGTCCTTTGCTCCAGCTACGTAGGCCTCCTTACTGTTTTAGACTAGCCAAGCACATACTTGTTTCTGGGACGCTCCAGATGCCCTCTCTGGAAAGCTTGTACCTGGACATTTAGAGGCTTTCTCTTATGGCCCTTTAAGAATAGCCCCCCTGACATGCCGAGGAGTCTCTGGGTGGTGCAAACAGTAAGGCGCTTGGCTGCTAACTGAAAGGTTGGTGGTTCGAGTTCACCCCCAGATGCCTGAGAAGAAAGGCTTGGCAATCTACTTCGGAAAAAACAGCCTTTGAGAACTCTATGGAGTACAGTTCTACTGTGACACACATGGGGTTGCCATAAGTCAGAGTCGACTAGGTGGCAGCTGGTTGGTTTTGACATGCTGTGTGTATCCTGTTAGCCTGCTTTACCTGTGTTCCAGCATTCCACCAGGTACATTGCAGATACATGATATGCTCCTCTGTCTTTCCGTCGCCACTAGAACATAAACTTAATGACATCAGGGGTTTTGTTTTGTTCTTGCTGTATTTTGTGACTTCCCACTAAGTGAGATTGCTTATCTTACTTTCCAAAGCGACAGAATAAGAGCTCTTTAGGTCTTAGTCACAGAGGATAGCGGAATTTTCTGTCTTCTCCATAGACTGGCAGAAGGAATTCGTATTTGGGAAGAAAATTCTGCCACATAAGTTATTTTAAGTTTGTCTTGGTGTGAAGTTAGGATCTTGGAAGGCTAAGATTTTCTTACAGTGAATTAAAATGAATTGAAGTCCAGTGAGTTAAAGACCAGGCATCATCATCCTCTGCCTTATGCTTTTGGCCCTTAACAGGTTTTTTTTTTTTTTTTTTAATTTTTTTAGCTATGTGTTTGCTGCACTTTTATTTGTAGGGAAACAAATAGACATTATTGCCTTTACTGTTGCTTATTGTTCTTTATATCGCGCCTCATGGAGGAAACCTCTTTTAGACTATAGTGCCATATTTTTTCTTTTCTTTGAGAGGTTGAGATGCTGTTTTTTTTCTGCTAATGAAAAGTACGAAACTTTTTTTTTTCTCCCCTGGCCACTAGGAAGCTCAAAACTACATTTAGTAGTCAGGTCTGGAAATGTGTTAGTCCTTACGTGTAGCACTTGGGCTCTTTGTTTTGTAAGTGACCTTGACTTCCTATTTTATTTACCTAGTTGTATATATGAATTTTATTTTTAGACAACCCAAGTTGTGTTTGGAAAGAACTAGAGAATGACGAAACAAAAATGTTATCTTCCTCTCATCTGCCAATAGAGGTATTGAGTAAGCAAGTTGGTTTTGAAATTCTGTTGCCCTTGTGTCTTTTAACTTGGGTAACACGGTTGACAAATTTCTATATTTGCATAGGTAGAATTCCCATTTCTTTAGCTAGTGAACCCATGGTAGCAATTTTTGGATAGTTGCCAGCTGGGTAGTGGGCGTGTGTGCCTGTGTAGGAAATTGTAAATAACCAGAGAACAGTTTTTTGGGGGCGATATTTTTTAAAAAGCAGTGGTAAAAAATACATGTATGTAAAACATCTGCCACTTCACACATTTTCACATGTACACCTCAGTGGCATTAGAGTACAGTTTTAAGGTGAATCTCTTAGTGGTTTTATCTGGTTTATTTCAGTGCAAGATTTTGGCTATTTTGCAGTAGAGGCTTTAAGGTATATAGGCGTTGTTTTAGGGAAACCAAATAACTGATTTCTGAATATTAAAATACAGTTTGTTTCCTAAGCGTTTGAGTTTTTTTATCCAGTAACTTAGTGAGTGCCTTCCTGTGCTCCAGGTGTTTACAAATATCCTGAAATAGCTGAACCTGCTTTCCAGAAGCTTACGTTTTAATAGATTGGCTTTCAAAATTGGTGTCTCAAAAAAAAAAAATATTTCAGAAGCAAATTAAGGAAACTCCTTTCTCCTTAGAAAATCAGTTTATTTACCAACTTGAGTTTAATGCTTAATATAGTGAGTAGCTCTCTTCCAGAGTTTTCTGAGAGGTCTCTAGAAATTAATAGAAAATGAGTGTGTTTTTTTGTTCAGTATAATTTTTTGTGAAGTCTTAAAATGGAATATGTGAACAAGGTTCTCATTTTTAGTCTGCAAAAACTTTATTTTTAGAGAGTCTGGTTGAAAAAGGCACTGAGGCATAGTGATAAACTGTAGGCACATTAAGTATCTGCCTTCCTTAAAGTAATATTTGATTCTATCAGCGTTAGTTATCGATAACGTGCATAATTCTCTCCTGCCTCGTTCTCCCCTCATTTTAACTGCATCTAAAATAGTCGTTTCTATCTTTTACTAAACAGAAATTCCCAATAATTTTTCCGTTTGCCTGAGTGTGCAGTTTGTGAAGTTTTCTTGCCTTCTCGGTGGCTAGTGGCTGTTTTCTGCCTATGGGAAATAGCCTAAATGAAGAATGCTATCATGTACTTTGTAAACAGGACCAGAAAGCGAGTAGTTTGGTAAAGTCCTGCCTTATGGCAAGTCTGAGATAGATTCTTCTTCCCAGTGAGAACTTGTCATATTTACAAGCCAGTATTACTGTTTCAGAATCTCGAAAGGAAATGTGTACCCGTGTTAAGGAATGAACTTGTTTTGTTCTCGATCTTTCTTCACTGTATTTCCAAACAGAAAAGAACTCAGAGAGGTTTGTCAAGTAAAGAGAGATGAGTAAACCCAATCAGAGTTTATGGACTGTATTAATTCAACCAATGCTTCCTAAACTCCTAATGAAAGATCCAGCATCTTGAGCACAAATAACTGTAGAGGGTATTTACCCTGAGGGAACATAAGTCTAATAGGGAGGTTAGGTGCATGCTTAAAAAAGTGAACAAAAATGTTAGACAGAGTAAGTTGCTCATTTTGCTCAGAAGTCAAGTCTCTGCCATTTCGTTTGTTGAACTTTCCTTAATTAAAAGAAAGCTTTGTACCCCATCCAGGTGCTCTAGGCCTAGACGTTGAGAGCCCCAGAAAGCCCCATTTAAACATTAAAATAGCTGTCAGTTTAAGGATTGAATTCAGTTAGGAAGAACTGGGAGAAAGGCGGTCTTACACACAATGGTAGTACCTTTAATAAAACTTAGTTTATAAATGTATTCCTGGCCTTCTGTAATCACAGAAATACAAATTGTCTGAAAATGTTTACTTTGGAGTAAAAAATAACTGTAATATTGGAGTGGTGTGTAAGTAGAAAACTATGGATTATAAGTAAAGATTTTTATTCACATTTGTGGTAGAAGGATTAGGTCTACTTAACCAGAGTTACCAATTTGGGCATTGTTGTCATGGTATAAGAATAGGTCTATAGATCTAAGCTTAAAGGGCTTAACGCTCGGGAAACTGGATTGAGATCAGGGTAAAAGAAATCCTAGAATCTCAACTTAAAAAGCAGGGGTGAACACTGTGATATAATTAGTGTTCCTTTGAAAATAAAAGGAGTTTTAAAAAAGGAACAACTTTTTGATCAAAAAAGTCTTGCTTGATTATCTTCGTTTACTGCCTGAAATCAGTGTTTAATTTCTTCTTTTTCGTAGTTTTTAGTAGAAGCGGCACACTACTGATCCCAAAATACGTAGGGAAGATTTAGTCTAATAAAAGACTTTTCTATTCAGTGATCTGGTAATTTCTATTCTTAACTAAGTTCCCATAGTGTTCTCAACTTTTCCATCAGCAAATACGTTTGGAGCATTGTGACCTTCCTTACTTTATAGTAAAATTGTTACTCCTTTTTTCCTAGATGAAAAAACTAAGGTGCAGAGATGTAAGTACGCCGTTAGGATTCTAATGCTACTGAACACTACAGTATACTTCTTCCCCGTTGCGCCGATGTTACTAATGTCTGAGAGTATAGAAAGGCTTCGTTTTAGTGGCATTTTCAAAACGTTGACTGCTTTCTAACTCAGTGTTTTTTTTATACTGTTGGTCACAAGCAGCATTTTAAAACATAAAATAATAGGCTAGAAAATGGGTGCCCACATCAGGCTTAAATATTATTTTGTGAAACTTCTGTTGTGTATGTATGCATGCCTTTTTTTTTTTTTTTTTTTAACTGTAGGTGGGTGTCAAAAAAGTTTGAAAGCCATACCCTAAAAGGTCCTTTAAATGTTGGAGTTCTTCAGGCCATCTTGTGTATGTATGTCCTGCACGAGCCCCTTTGTTGCTTGTGTGGTTGTTCCCTTGGTGCCTTGGGCATTTAGTCATGCCAGTGCCAGACTATCACGGATAGCTTTCTCTTTGCCAAGCTTGTCTGCCTCTTTAATGAAAATCACCCTACTGTATGATACCTAGGCAAGTATAAACTACTTAAACTAGAATTAAAAAAAAAATACACCTCCTGCTTTATTTAATGCAAGAAGCTCAACCCCTCTAGTGCTTATTGTGGAGTGATGCAGAAACTTGGTTTTATGAGCTGCTTATCCCATAGGTCAGCAAAGTCAGTGTTTTTATTAAAGGCCACCATGGAAAGAGTATGCTAATAGAGAATGTCATGTTTCTTTTCCTGGTGTTCTCAGATGTGGTTCAGTCTAGTAGAGAGTAGATGAACCAGAAAACTCACTGCTGTCGAGTCGATTCCTACTCATAGCGACCCTGTAGGACAGAGTAGAACTGCCCGATAGAGTTTCCAAGGAGCGCATGGCAGATTTGAACTGCTAACCTTTTGGTTAGCAGCCGTAGCACTTAACCACTATGCCACTAGGGTTTCCGAGAGTAGCATGATCTTAGAATAAAACATACCTGAATTCAAAGAATAGCTGTGACCAATTAGGAGGAGATTCTGCCATCTTTATGTAGAATTTATAGGGCTCTGTGTGACTTCTGTTGGGGGTGAGATGTAGTATTAAGAAATATTATATATTAAGAAAACAGTTTCTTAATTCCTTTTCTATAAGCTTACTAAAATATACTAATCATTCTGTGAGAGACCTTTATGCTCAGTTTTTTTCTCAGCCTCTTGTCTTAGCCAATTTTGATCCATTGGACCAAACCAGTAGTTTCTGGATTATTTGATTTATCCCAAAGAGGTTGGCCATTGTGATCATCCACATCTACTTTGTTTTGAGGTTTGGGATGATCGTGATAACTCTTGACCTTTAGGAGCTCAGAATAAGAGCTCTACAAATACAGGTATGAACAGTGTTTCTCAAATGCTGTTGGTCCAAGTTACGTTTTTACCAGTCTGCAGAACGCCCTACTGAAGATCATTCTTAAGAGTAAATAGATTAAAACAACAACAAAAACCATGACAAACTTTTGAGATACTGGATGAATATATCTAGTTGGTATGGTGGCTATAAATTATTTAAGATAATAGAAGTATTTTTTGTGAAATTAATATACTTATAAAAAAAATACTTACAGCTACATGATTTTGGCTCCATCCTTTCGGATTTGGTTGTGAAGAAGTGTTAGAATGCCTGAGAAAATATTACCCCGTTGTTATCCATTAATTGGAGCCCTGGTGGTGCAGTGGCTAAGAGCTCAGCTGCTGACCAAAAGGTTGGCAGTTCAGATCCACCGGCTTCCTCTTGGAAACCCTATGGGGCAGTTCTATTGTGTCCTATAGGGTTTCTATGAGTCGTAATTGACTTGACGGCAATGGGTTATCCATTAAATACATACTAAAGATTTTTTTTTTTTTGAGATTTTGCATGTGTGGTGGTGGTGGTGTGTTGCACTAAATCCTATTCTCAGTGAGTTAAGTTTTTTTTTGCAAGCAGAGTGGAGTTGAACTCTTAAGTTTCTGCAAGATTTTCTGACACTTCCCACGTTGAGAGCTATGCAGTATTGCCTGTATTATGGAAGGAGTAGAATATGAAAGAAGGAGCAGGAAGAGCAGATAAACTCAGGGACTTCATGTTATTTTTATTTTCATATTCCATATCCACAATGCTTTACTCGAAGGAATCTGAGTGCCCCAAAGTGAGCCAAACAGCATTGTTTGTAAACAGTTTTCAGCGTTCTCTGTGGTACCCTTATCTCTGTGCTCGTCTCTCGCCCGGCCTTCTGTCACACAGCCGTCTCTCGCATGGCTCTCTCTCCCACAGCTCTCTGTCACACAGCCCCCTCGCCCACAGTGCACCGAATGAAACGACAGCATTGCTGGAGGGCGTCTGGCATCTCTGGTATGCTGGGCTTGGCACAGGAGCTAGAGTGTACTTGTGGATCAAAGCTGAAATGAATTCACTAAATATATGTCTGTAGATGCCTCCCTATGTGTAATTTCATACTCTTTGACCTGAACTAGATTTATTTCCTAATAATTCAGTAATAATAATTTAGAATAGAAGAAAGCATCTCCCCAGTTACTTTTTTAAATAGAGGAGGACGCTTAAACTCAGTGGTCAGTTGGATAGAAATAGGGCTAGAACTCAAGTCCCTTCTTTCCTTGGTTGTGGTTTTTTCTACTATGTTAAACACTCCCCTACTACCCCCCCCAAAAAGAAAACAAGAAAAATCTTAGCACATTTCATAAGTGGACCATAACGTTATGAATTACCTTTATGAGTTAAAGTTTTAGCTGTCTTAATGTGTGTATGCTACGGGTATTGGTGTGACATTATAATGAGTGTTAAAACCCAGCCTTCTGAGTTAAGGAGGGCGTTTGTAAACAGTTGGAGAGCAGATTCAGTCATGTGTCACGGTGCTTACCTGTGTGATTGTTGGGCTGGGGAGATCCCAGTGTCTTTGCCATGCCACTTAGTGAGGGAGCTGATTGGTAAGTGAAAATGTTTGCTTTATTTAATAGATTTCAGTTAGCTTGTATAGAGAGCATTTGCTTCTAGGCAGAGTAGATGATTATGTAAATTGGAATTTTACTTGTGCTACCCGAGACAGCATGTTCCATTGGCTCGGAAGGCTGGTGACTGGTACCAGAGCTCGCACAGTTTGTTTTTCATTGTTTGCTCTAGCTTCTATGCCATATGAGGCCATTCACTTGCACACACAGAGATGTGCGTACAAGCTTTTCTGCTTTCCGAAGTTAGTACAGCTTCTCCCTCCTCCCTTTGAACTTGAACTGTGACTTTCTTGATTTCCGGAAAGAAGGGTCTTTGGGGGGATGGTTATAAACTCTTTGTTTTGGATGCTTTTCTTCCTTACTGTAAGGAACTCCTGTTGTTGGGAAGTGTATTCTTACTGTGATCTTTTTATTTGCTGTCTTGACTGGTTTTTCAGAAGTAGATCTTCAGACCTTTTCTTCTGAGGGGCCTCTGGGTGGACTTGAGCCTGCAACCTTCCAATTACCATCCGAGCGTGTTAACTGTGTGCACCGCTGAGGGACTTCATGAAAATTACAGGACTGGTGTATATTTTGAAGTACTTCACTTTAGTAAAATAGCACTTGATTTGAAATTGTTTTGTTCAGTGCATTCACCTTCTTTCTAATAGTTGTTGGTTTAAAAAAAAAACAAGTGACACCAGCAGCAACAAAACATTTGGGTATGCATGGAGTTTAATTTGCTTCTTATTCCTTTATTGGGATTAATGAAGATAGTTTTTTGCATGTCTATTTTGGATACAGTGTTTACCTATCTAACGAGAAGAGGGATTGAAGCGCTCTCTCCTCTCGCTGTTTACTGCTTCCCCACACTGTCCTGCATGGCCAAGGTGTGCACAAATATTTGGTGAAAAGATGATGTTGATTCAGACAGACAGACTGCAAACACACACAGACAACTTTTTTTTTGGTGGGTGCGTGTGCAGTGTGTTTTGGGGAAAAAATGAGCGACTCTTACTACCGTATAGTACTCACCTACCTTGTGTGCGTTCCTACTTATGTATAAAAATTTCAGTAGCAGTGGTAAATGCCATCTGGTCTTAAGTCATACTGACTTACCATTCAGAAGTTTTATTTTATGAAAGTATGCTTTTTCTGTATGAGAATGATTTATAAATATTTACCAGTAACTGTGTTGTAGAAAACGGACTCCGTTGTGGAAGCTTCTGCTGCAGTTTCCATATTGTGCTTTGATGCGCCTCTGGGCTTGCCCGGCCTGCTTGATTGGTTGCTTGGCCAAGGCCAGAGAAGGTGCCTGCCTCTGCTGCTCCCCGAGATCTGGGGGAAACCGTGGTAGCGTGCCTGTGAGGCACTCTGCCCACCGCCAGGCAGGCACCAGAGTCCCAGCTGTAGTTTCTGTGCAGCACAGCTTTGAACTGTGGGAGAATGAGAGGAGAGAACTTGTAGACTGTGTGAGAGACAAGGTAAAGGGCTCTTAATTTTCCTTCAGGTTCTGAAATATGGAGCAATTGTTACATCTGGTGACCTGCCAGCTTGCTGTCCCTCTCTGTTGGTCGATTAGGGCGCCCCGCAGTCCCAGGCCTGGCTTAACTATTTCTGCTTCCCCCAAACTTGAGAGCCAGGTTAGACTAAACCAAGGTATTTGAGTTGTTCTTCCAGAGGAAATTTTTATGCCTATGTTCTTTTCTAAATAATGCTAAAAAGTTTTTGCAGAAGCAGTGTGCTTCATTGTTGTCATTCTAGCTACTGTACGACTTAAATCACCAGATGGTATAATCTTAGTGTGTGTGCACACCCCTCCCCCTCCACACAACACAAAACACAACACATGTCCTCCTTTTCTTTCCAGGGTGATGTGTTAACATGGTTTTTTTTTTTTTTTTTTTTTTTTATTGTCAAGAAGTATATTTCTACACTATATATTTCTCCATTAGTTATTGGCAGTTGTGTTGTCGGATCCATGAGAATTTTCTGGGTTTGGTTGACAAATACATGTTATTAGCAAAATGAAGGGGTTATAGGGAGAACCTCAGCATTGGGTGAAGGTTCAAATATCAAAACAAGGATGATTATTTGCCAAACGGGTATCTGAGAATTAAGTCCTAAGAGGAAAGGATTCAGCCCTGGGGACATTTAGGCGAGGACAGAAGGAGCCCATTCTGGAGCTTAGAAAATCCCTAGTCTGTTGTCTTTCTTTTGTACCAAATAGCAATCTCAAGTGTGTTAAAATAGGGTCACTGGGATTCGGAATTGATGGCAACAGGTTTTGGTTTTTATGGCTTAGATGTCCCACTGACACTGTGGGACAGTAGTTCACTGTAGTTGTCATTTACTATGTCACGAGCCACTCATCCCACATACCACAGGGTATTAACCTCCTATGACATATCCCATTCCCTTTCCACCTGCAGTTACTCCGTTAGCTTCCCCCTGCCTCCCAGCTCCTGCCCACCACAGCTGCTGGAACAGCCAAGCCTCCTCCTAAATGGAATAGAGATGGGATTGTTGACCTTCCCAAACTCTTGGTCTGCTGACCTCACCATGTCCTGCCCTCTGGGACTTCCCTCCTAGGACTGCTCTGTGCTTCCCCCTCTGTCCCTCTACTCCACTTCTCTCTTTCTTTCCAGACTGTTCTCCTGTGTGCTTTGAGGCTTGACTACTCTGGGATCAACCAGCTCTCGGGCCTCCTCACCCAATGTCTACACCACCTGGTCCTAACTGAAACCTGCTTTTCTGAGTCCACTCCTGTCCCAGCAGCCCTTGCAAGTGGAAGTCCCATACCACGTGTACCTGAGGTCTGGAAGCAGGGGATGGGGACCTTGCTCCTCGTTGCCACTTTTAGATCATTACTCTTCTATTTCCTGCTCCTTTTGAGGCTCATTTCACTCATTCTCTGTCTTCTGCCTCTCACTGCTGTCATCTACTAGTCATATCCCTTCATTTGTTCAAGATTTTGACATCTAAAGTGCAATCTTCTGTTCTAGGACTCAGTGTTTGTTAAAGCTTACCTGGTGATTCCAGTGGCAGAGATGGGTGACCAGCCGTCCTTGTTTGGGACTTGGGGAGAGGGGTTGGGCTTTCCGGGCTGTGGGACTTGAAGTTTTAAAACCATCCTTGTGTAATTATGAGCCCAAGAGACAGAGAAGGGCCACATGAACCAGAGACTACATCATGCTGAGACCAGAAGAACTAGATGGTGCCTGGCTACAACAGATGACTGCCCTGACAGGGAACACAACAGAGAATCCCTGAGGGAGCAGGAGAGCAGTGGGATGCAGACCCCAAATTCTCGTAAAAAGACCAGACTTAATGGTCTGACTGAGGCTGGAAGGACCCCAGTGGTCAAGGCCCCCAGACCTTCTGTTGTCCCAGGACAGGAACCATTCCTGAAGCTAACTCTTCAGACATGGATTGGACTGGCCAATGGGTTGGAGAGGGATGCTGGTGAGGAGTGAGCTTCTTGGATCAAGTGGACACTTGAGGCTATGTTGGCATCTCCCCCCTGGAGGGGGAGATGAGAGGGTAGAGGGGGTTAGAAGCTAGCAAAATGGACATGAAAAGAGAGAGTGGAGGGAGAGAGCGTGGGCTGTCTCATTAGGGGGAGAGTAATTGGGAGTATGTATCAAGGTGTATATAAGTTTTTGTGTGAGAGACTGACTTGATTTGTACGCTTTCACTTAAAGCACAATAAAAATTATAAAAAGAAATAATAAAACCATCCTTGTTTTCTTGGAACTGAGGAGTTTCCTACGGCACAAGGCTTTCAGTGCTAAACTGGTAAAGTCCTGGGCAAACCAGGATGAGTGAGTCACCCTAAAGGATTCACTGCTCTAGATCTTGTTAATACTGGAGCTCCTTCTGATCAGACGTCTTACGTCCTGACCGCAACTTTTTTCCAGATCACCCGGTAGATTATCCCAAGTAATACCAGTTCTTTATCTTCCAGGTCCATTTCTAACCCCCTTCCCCCTGCTTTCACTCTGTGTCAGCCATGCCCTGCCTGTATGAACACATTGGAACCCCTGCCACTTACCATCTGGGCATGTCCCAGCCCTGTAGGATTGGGCCGCCTCCCATTTCCACAACTGTCCCTGGACTGTCAAGTTCTGCCCAGGAAAGGTGTTTCTCTAAGATTATGGTCACCATCTTCAGCAGGACCTCCACACTGCTTGGAAATTGTTTTCTTCATCAGTGCTCTTATTCTCCATGACGGCTATTTCCACCCCCTCAGCTTTTCTTAAATCTCCATTCCACACTCAGCCCCATTCCTCCAATTTGTCTCTCCCTCTCAGCAGATAATCTTTCTACTACTAATAAAACAGTCACGTGAAGGCCATTTTCTTTCTTCCTGCTACACCTTTGCCATCAAGCCTGCTCCTGGATCCAGCCTTTTCTCCTTTTTCTCTTTATAATAAATAGGTTTTCCTCTCACTTTCTAAGAATCAGTTTTTTCACTACCATTCTATTCCACCTTGCGTTTCAACCTCTGTCCTTGTATTCTTATAATCAGTTAACAATGCTCAAGTCTCGCCCATCTCAAAAAAAAAAACCTAAAACATCCTCCAAAATAAAGCCTTCCTTGGTGCCTTCCTTTTTCTGCTGTCATTTTTTGTCTCTTTGTTTAAACTTCTTGAAAGGGTGTTCTACACTCTGTCTTGTATTATCGATTGCTGTGCAACAAATTGTCAAAAGCTTAGTAATTTAAAATAACACACATTTATTATCTCTCAGGAATCTAGGCATAGCTTAGCTGAGTTCTACTAAAGGGTCTCACCAGTCTGCAATCCAGGTTTGGGCTAGGGTCTCATCGGCAGAGGCTCATTTGTGGAAGAATCTGCATCCAAGCTCACCAGGTGTTGGCAGAATTCATTTCCTTGCCGTTGCAGCATTGGGGCTGCTCTCAGCTCCTGGAGGCCACACACAGTTCCTTGCCACAGGGGATTTCACTTATTTCATGGCAGCTTGCGTCTTCACAGTTGGAACCGAGAGAGAGAAACTCAGTCCAGCAAGGTGGGATCTGTACTCTTACATCCTGTAATGCAATCATGGCAGTGACATCCTTTTACCTTTGTCGTATTCTGTTGGTTAGAAACAAGTCACAGGTCCTGTTCACACTCAAGGGGGGAGGATTATACAAGGGAGTGAACGATGGAAGGCGGAGATAATGGGGGCCACCTTGAAGTCTGTCCATCATGTCTCTATTGCTTACCCATATTCACTCCTCAAATCATTATATTCTGTTTTTTGTTTTAATCTTCACCATTTTGCTGAAACTGATTTCAGAGAGGTAGGATCAGTTACATGACTTGCAGGGCCTGGGACAAAACGAAAATGTGGGACCTCTTGTTCACAAATTATTAAGAATTTCAAGATGACGATAGCAGAACATTAAACCTTGTGTGGGGTCTGTGCTCATGGTGCAGGCGCTGCAGAGAGGCCGTCCTCCCTGTTGCAATAGCCAGTGGGTACTTCAGTTCTCTTACTTGACCAGTCAGCAGATTTTGCCTGACAGAGTTTACCACTTTGAGAATGTCTTTGTTTTTGAAGTATTCTTGTATCTCTTAGCTTCTGGGATATTGTGCTCTCCAGATTTTTCTTCTGCCTCTGGATACTCTAGTCTTTTTTGCAGGCTCCTTTTCCTCTACCCGCCCTTTTATATTTTGGCATTTTGGGGAGCACTTTTCTTACCCTGATGAGTAATATCAGCAGTTTCCAGAGCTTTCTTGTGTTTGACTCCCAAATCTACATATCCAGCCCACATCTGACTCCTGAGCTCAAGCATGTATGTCAGATGCCTCCTGTATATGTTCTTTATAAGTTTGGCAGGCATCTAAAATGCAGCATGTCTAAAATCCATCTCCGCATTGTCTCTGACTCCCCCAAACCTATTTTTTCTCTCTCTTTCATTTCAGCAAATGACATCTACCCAGATCTCTGACTTTGGATTTCTGTATACGTGGTCGCTCTTTCTCTCCCAGATCCACGTTGATGCCCTTTCTTCTCCCTGGAACTTCTTCTTTGGCCAATCTTACTTACCCTTAAAGTATGTCTGCCACGTGTCTGCTAGGGACTCTCTCGTTTCATCCTGTGTTTCATCGGGATGGTCTTCCTGGACTCCGGCCATCTTGCTCTCATGGTTTCCTGGGCTCCCTCTATTACAAAACCCAACAGACTTCATCACTACTCCTTTGCTAAATGTCTGCCTCTCCTATTGGAATATAAGCATCATGAGCGTAGGGATTTTGCCTTGTTTGCTGCTGATTCTCAGTGTTGAGAAAGAAGTGTGCTTGGCACATGCTGTACAATCTGAAGATGTATTTTAATGAAAGAGTTTTTATTTCTGCTTGATTTTTTTTAAAGTGTGGCAGTCTTGTTCATTTGTAGAAACTGTGTAATGTAAAAGTAGGAAAATGGCATAATAGGATTTCTGTTCTTGAAATGTCATTGTTAGCTGCCATCAAGTTGATTTTGACTCATAGTGACCCTGTGTGGCAGACTAGAATTGCCCCATAGGGTTTTCTAGGGTGTAATCTTTATGGAAGCGATACTAGATGTTCTGCAAAGCCACTCGGTGGGTTCGAATCTCGGTGGGTTCGAACCACCAATCTTCCTGTTAGCAGCTGAGCCCTTAACCCTTGTGCCACCAGGGCTCCTTTCCTGAGATACTTGGCCTTTTGATTATTGGTTAGAAAGTAAAGTTAGCAGGAAGTAAATGGGTGTTTTCTCGTTTCTGTTGAGTTTGTGTGCACTGTGACTTGGCAGGGAGCAGGCATCACTTGCTGGGCTGACTTCACAGAGTTATTGGTGTGGCGTTGTCAGGAGGGAGGAAGCCCAGACAGTGGAGGTAAGTGTGGGTCAGCACCACCGTCTGAATTGCTCTGCTCTTAACTCCCGATGCATTTTAATAGTTACCAGTTTTTGTTTAACCAACAAGTAGAGATAGTTACCATTGGAGATCTACATCTCTGATTTTGGTGGGGCCCAGATTTTTCATGAGCTTGCAATATCTGCTTTGAAAAGGCGTTCAGTGATAAAACCAAAAAAACCCATTGTGATCCAGTTGATTCCTACTCACGGCAACCCTGTAGGACAGAGTAGAACTGCCCCATGGGGTTTCCAACGAGTGGTTGGTGGATTCAACCTGCTTACCTTTTGGTTAGCAGCCAAGCACTTAACCAGTGTACCACCAGGGCCCCGTTTGGTAATAGAATGATGAAATACAAAGTATTTGGGGCCTAATTAGGGAAACCTGGTTGTGCACTACTTAAGCACTTGGCTGCTAACCGAAAGGTTGGTGTTTGGAACCGACCAGTGGCTCTGTGGAAGAAGGAGGTGGCAGTCCTCTCTGTAAAGATTCCGGCTTGGAAACCCCGTGGGGCAGTTTTACTCTGTCCTATAAGGTTGCTATGAGTCAGAACCGACTCGATGACAACGAGTTTTGGTTTGGTTCTGGTTTGGGGCCTGATTACGTAGAGACTGAAAGTATGTTAAAAGAGGAAGGATTTCACCTGAGGAAGACACTGCTAATCTATGAAAGCAGCCTCATTTTGAGCAGAACTCAGTGATAAGCAAACAGAATAATGCAGGGGTCTATATATTTTTTAAGCTCTTTATCTTATGGCCCAGTGATTCACAAACTTGATCTCAGACCCCTTTACACTCTTAAAAAGAAGTATTTGAGGACTCCAAAGAAGTTTTATTTGGTATTTCTATTGAGTTTATTGTGTTAGAAATTAAAACTGAGAATTTTTAAAAAATTAAAAAAAAAAAAAAACATAATAAATCTGTTAAATGTTAAGAAAAAGTCCATTTTTCATGAAAGGTAACTTCCAAAACAGAAAAGTGTAGTCAGAAAAGTGGCATTGTTTTATATTTTTGCAAACCTCTTTCATGACTGACTTTAATAGAGCAGAGCTGGGTTCTGCTACCTGAGTTGGTCTGTTGTGATATGGGGTTTTTGGCTGAAGTATATGCAGAAATTTCAGTCTCACACATACGTAGTTGGAAAAGGTGAGAGTATTGTTACATCATTGTTAGATAATTCATGGATATTCTTTGTCACCACACAAAAACTTTAAAAGTGGTAGTTTCAGTGTAATGTGGACTCTGAAACCATAACAGGGATATTTTCTTACTCGGTTACATTACAATTCATTGGTCTGTCTGCATTTTAGTAGGACAGTAGAGGGTTAGGTCAATTGTAATACACCCATGTAATGGCATATTATGTAATCATATTTAATAAGTATTTTATCATAGATGAAGTGCTTACAATGTAATAAATTGTGGGCACAGTGTACTTATTTTGCTAAAAAATAAAAAGAGGTATAAATGTATAATTGAAAAAAAATATCAAAATTACGGATATGTTTAGTGGCACATTTATGGCATGATGTTTTATTTTCTGTATTTTCTAAAATTTTTAATAACCAGTCTATTGCTTCTAAAATTAGTGGTGGGGGACAGGGGAGCTTTTTTTTTTTTTTTTTTTTTAAGGGAGAGATAAGCATGTTTATTAAGCTGTTTTCTTCGTAGGCTGTTTGCAACTGGAGTGGTAACAAAGATCTGTTTCCCTCTCTCAGGTTTTTGTTTAACAGATTAATATAACCTTTTTATGCCTCTATTTAAGCTTCAAAATTTTCCCCTTTATTTTAATAGCGGTTAATTGAGAAACTGTTGTTCAAGAAAAGTGATTAGCTGTTGAATTTTCATATCTAGCAGGGGCAGAATTTTCTCTGATTTAGGATACACCAGTTAAGCACTGTTCCTTGTCCAAGTAAAATGGCAAAAGGATATCTTGCCCTACAGTAAATAATAGAGCTACTTTCTTAGCTGAGAAATAATATGAAATAATATGAACATTACTATGTAATTAACTTCTTAGTTGTTTTGGTGAGTAGTTTTACCGGTGGGGCGTGAGTGTTGCATGTTTCTCTTTTACGATTTTATAGCTGGAAGTTGAAGTGGCTTCAGAGAAACGCAAAGAGCAGCTCACATCTGGGGATTAGCTTCCTGTTGAGCCCCTGGTTTGGAAAGGGTATTTGCTGATTATCACGCAGCTGATGTGGTGGTGTTCTAAAGCGTTGCCTCTTTAAGGCTTTTGTCCTAGGTCTGTGGACTAGAGTCCAAATCCACTGGTCCCTTTTCCTGAAAAGGGAGGATCTCATCCCGTTAGTTCTTCTTCGCTTTCTGTTCCTTATGATACAATTAAAGCAGCCCTGGTAGTGCAACGGTAAGTGCTTAGCTGCTAACCGGAAGGTTGGTAGTTCAAACCCGCCCAGTGGTTTTGAAGGAGGAAGATGTGGCGATCTGCTTCCGTAAGATTACAGCCTAGAAAACGCTATGGGGCAGTTCATGGAATCATTTTAAGTCAAAATTGACTTGACGGCACCTAACAACAAGACAACAATGATATAATTACTGTTTATTGCTGTTGAGTCAATTCCAACTCACAGTGACACTATAGGACAGTAGAACTGCCCCATAGGGTTTCTAAGGAGCCGCTGGTGGATTCGAACTGCCAACCTTTTGGTTAGTAGCTGAGTTCTTAACCACTGCTCCACCAAGGCCCCTGTGTAATTACTATGGAGGCTACTAAGTATCCACAAAGGATGAAGTGAACGGTTTTGCATCTTCCACTTACCATCCTAAAGCCGAAACCACCATCGCTTTGACATTTCTAGTTGAATGCATAGTCTTATGGCCTTAGTTAATGCGTTAGTGACTATCAGTACTTGGAATTTCTCCCAAGACTGTTTACTAAGGCACAGCTTATCTTGAAGTGTAGAGATAGGAGACTACTTTGCCTATGCTAATATTGTTTTACATTGAACATTTTGGAAGCTAGAAAATGGACTCCGGATAAACCTGGTGGTTTCTTCTTTTTCTTATTGAAATGACTCTTTGCATTTAATTATTTCTTAGATTAGTGAGAGACTTTGGTATCGCAGTGGTTAAGAGCTTGGCTGCTAACCAAAAGGTCGGCAGTTTGAATCCACCAGCTGCTCCTTGGAAACCTTATGGGGAAGTTCTTTTCTGTCTGCTCGACAGCAATGGGTTTTTGGTTTTGGTATCACTGCCTGATACTGTATTTCTGTCTGCGTAATTATTGTCTGCTTGCCCATTCGAATGTCGACTTCCTGAGGGCATGGGCTTTTCCCTTTACTTCTAGTTCCACATCATTTAGAACAGTGCTTGGAACTTAACAGACACTGAGTAAATACTTGATGAATTAATGGAAGAGTTAATTTACCAGACTCTCTATTGTGGGCTACTATAAACAGTATTGCATTGCTTCCCCAGTGTTATATGTTCTTTAAAAGACAAAATGGAGAGTTTGTTCCGTTGTAGCTTGACTCATCCAGTGCCAAACAGTGTGCTTGAGGTGCGGTTGATACTCAGATGCTTATAGGACAGATACAGTTGGATGGTCAAATAATTGGCTGTTTATACTCATCTCTATCAGTGGTTCTCAGGTCAGTAGTATGCTCTGTAAGTAGAGAAAATGGGGGCATGAAAAGGCTGGGGAGGTTGGTGGGAAGCAGTTTCAAATTTCTAATTTGTTAGTATTCAGCTTTGGCATACTTTGTTGTGATTTTTGGCTGTAGGAATGGAAGGAGTATGAACTCGAGCTTCAACTAGGTTGTTGTTGCATATAAGTAGTGTGATAGACATATATTATAGGCTACATCAGAGAGTTGATGGCATTCCACGTGCCTAAAACAATTTCCATCATGCCTTACTCCTTCTCAGGGACCTGCCACACACCTCTCTTACTGACCATGTCACAGGTAAACCTCACTTGCTCTCAGAACCCGGACTTAATTACTCATCCTACCTAGACTGCCTTATTTGCTGCCACTTACCTGATGTGTCCTCCTTGATTCAGTCAGGCTTGTTTCTTCCAAGTTTCTCCATGTAGTGCGTCCTCCTCTGTGGGCCTTTGATATTCCTTGAAAGATCCTGTGCAGTTTTGCTCTCTCCACCTGTCCATTCCCTTCTTTCAAGGCTTGTTTCAGTGGAGCTTCACACTCTTATCTGTTTTTCTCACTGCTTTATACAATTTAGTTCTTAATTAGGATGTAATATTCATATGTTGAATATCTTGGTTTAGCTTTTACAAAAAGACCAGCTAGATAGCTGTCATTGAGTCAGCTCGGACTCACATGGACTCTGTATACAACAAAACAAAACACTGCCTGGTCCTGCATCGTCTTCACGATTGCCAGCATACTTGAGTCCATCGTTGCGGCCACTGTGCCAGTCCCTTTCACTGAAGTTCCCCCTCACCCTGCCTGGGCCTCTCCTTCACCAAACAGGATGTTCTTTTCTAGCGATTGATCACTCTGGTTGACGTGTTCAAAGCAAGCAAGCCAGACAGTGTTCTGTTGTTATCCATAAGGTTTTCATTGGCTAATTTTTGGAAGTAGATTGCCAGGCATTTCTTCCTAACAAAAGGACTAAAACTCTTACAAGGGACTCCTGTACATCTTTTGTATCATCCCCTAAGGGTTGGGTTTTTAAGGCTGTGATGAGCATTTGTCCCAAATGAGAAAAGAAAGAAAAAAAAAAAAAATGAGACACAGAATGCTGATAGGACAAACTTTTAATTTTTGGAACATGCTGGCTACCCAGTTTGAGGGTGTGGGGCACATAAGGGACACTGAACAATATAGTTTGATTGCTCTACTGAGCTGCCTGATCCAGACAATGTGTTGTATAGTGCCTGGCCTGCCAGGTGAAATGAGATTGGTTAGGCAGGTGCTGTGGCTTTATAAACCTGGAGATGGTGTGAAAAATTAGAAGAACTAGAATTTTTCAGCCTGGTAAGGAGAAGGATGTTGAGGCCTGAGCTTCCCTTCACATTTGGAGAAGGCACTCACCAGTTCCTTAAACAAAATCCAACAACAGAAAAAGAACTCCTCTGAGAACAGAATAAGAAGCCATGGGGCTTGAAGGACTTAAATTCAGTAATAAAACTGTATGGAAATTGCATGTATTGAAAAGCAATTTCAATTGCTTTTCTTTTCTTTCTTTTTTTTTTTTAAGAATAAGGTAACTTAAATCTCCCTGGTATAGTTTCCCCTAGAATGGAAGCTCCTTGAGGGCATCTCTGCCGGTATTAGTCACCACTGTATCCCTAGGACTCAGCCAGTGCAGGCACAAGAGGGGTTCAGTAAATGATGGGCAGCTGGTTGGTTCCTTTGCTTGGTCTTGGAGATGGAAGGTGCGGTTGTGTTATGGCACGGACCTTGTTGTACATGTGGTGATCATGATTGATTCTTCAGCACAGTGGTTCTGCACTGGAGCTAGATGCCAGTATTTCTGTCAGGTTCCATAGGTGGTTATGATCTGCAAGCCAGGGTTGAAAACCACAGTCGTACAATGTTTGACAGATACGGAGGTTAACTTAGGGCAGTTGGTTCCCACGTAAATACACAAAATCAGCACATTTTTTGGGATGTGTTATTTTGTTGTTCTTTTTTTGGACCCACACAACTCAGTAGTTCCTCCTTTCACTCCCCTACATTTTCGTCTGCTAATTTGTATTTCCCTTCACGTTTAGCTCTTGGCAGCTAATAAAAATTCAGGCTCTTTGGGGCACATTTTTTATTACACTTTGCAGAACATGGTATGAAGGTGTTGATGTGTTTGAGAAAATTCAACAAAGTATAGGTGATCTCCAGCTCTAAACGTTAGATTTAGAAATCCCCCTCTCTGGCCCCCATCCACCCCCCCAGATTTCCAATCCCCCTTTGCCCTCACCAGACACACCATTGTGAGCAGCATAAACTCCGTGAGTTCAGAAATGGAGGAAGGAATATAATTAAGAAAATCGGGATCTGCCATTGCCAGTTGGTCTCTCTACTTCTTAAAATTTCAATCCTGATTTGGTCATTGTAAGCTGTGTAATAATTCAAAATATACTTTGTTAACAAGCAGCCTTTTAAAAATTACACGTTTTCACTTCTCTAGGAAAGTCAAGAAGATAATTTACCTTTTATAGCTCAGGGTGAAATAATTAGGCAAGCTTCTTACCAGAAGTTCTTAACCTGCTGACGTCTAAGACCTAGAGAGTTTGAGTGTGTATGTATGTACGTACGTGTGCGCACACATATATGACATGATAGATGGGGCAGGCAGGCCATCATGGACTGTATCATGGATTCCAAAGCAAACAGGTGTATTAACAGGGGATTCAGGGAGGTGGGAGGGAGGGCACTGGAGAACAGGAAAGGCAAGTTTGAGGAATTAGGAAGGAATTTCCCAGACTGAGGTCGTGCGGATCAGAAGATGAGTTTAATATTTTTTCTAAAAACTTATTATTATTATTTTTTTATTTAGTGATTTGCCTGGCTACAAAACAGAAAGAGGCAGCTGTACCTCATTTCTCTTTCCTTCTAGGCCATGGACTGTGTTAGCAAGACATAGTGTTCCGGTGGTGGTGATGCAGACAGTTAATGTGCTTGCCTGCTAACCGAATGCAGAAGGGCCTCAGAAGAAAGGCCTGGCAGTCTGCTTCTAAAAAATCAGCCATCGAAAACCCTACAGAGCACAGTTCCACTCTGACACACATGGGTCACCTGGAGTCTGAATCTACTTGATGGCAACTGGTTTGAGTTTACAGAGCTCACACTCCGGGGGCAGACTGACTGGGCTTGAGTCTTGACCTTCCAACTGCATGACCTTGGGAAAGTTGCTAATCTCCCTGTGCCTCAGCCACTTTTCTGCCAATTAGGATAATGATAACCCCCAAGTAGAACTGTTATGAGGGTTAAATGAGATGAAATGTGTAGTGTTTGAAACAGTTTAAGACAGCCTGGAACAGTAAGCATTCAAAATGTACTAGCCAAAAGGTTGGCAGTTGAAACCTACCCAGAGGCGCCTCTGAAACAAGCCTGGCGATCTGCTTCCAAAAGGTCACAGCCTTGAAAACTCTATGAAGCAGTTCTGCTCTGCACACCTCAGAATCAACTCGAGGGCACCTAATACCAACAATAAGTAGAAGGGATGGTATTCTATGGATTACCTGGGAACCAAGCAGTCATTGATAATATAGTTTTCTATTGCAAGTTTCAAACAATTAAATAGCAAACAAACCTGTTTGTAAGTAAGGGATTGCAGTAAAGCACAGACTCCACCAGGTTAGGTATTTAATAGGGCGGTGAGAAATTTATTTTGACCAAGATGAATGAACAGCTTTTTTTGCACCATGCCTGATTCAGGGCAAGAATGTTTACAGACTGCATCTTTTCTCCTTGTAAAGTTTATTGAAATATTTAATCACTTTAACAGATGTTAACTCAACATTTGGAAATGGCTGCTAACCAAGAGGTCGGCAGTTCAAATCCGCCAGGCGATCCTTGGAAACTCTGTGGGGCAGTTCTACTCTGTCCTGTAGGGTCGCTGTGAGTCAGAATTGACTTGATGACAGTGTTTTTTTTTTTTAAAGCCCTGGAGAGGAATCCCTGACAGTGTAGTGGTTAATTGCTACGGCTGCTAACTGAGAGGTCAGCAGTTTGAATCCACCAGGCGCTCTTTGGAAACTCTGTGGGGCATTTCTACTCTGTCCTATAGGGTTGCAGTGAGTCGGAATCAACTCAATGGCAATGGTTTTTTGTTTTTTTTTTTAAAGCCCTGCAGATAGAGTGGTACACAAAACAAATGGTACTGTTCCTCATGTAGCTAACTATCTAGAGGAAAAATGATCAAGTAACAAGTATGCAGCAATAAATCAAACGATTACAGATTGAGAGAGGTGTGAAACAAGGTTAGGGCAGAAATTGACGGTGGAGGGAACCATGTTAGGATGGTCAGGGAAGGTAGAGATTGAAAGGGTGAGAATGAGCCAGCAGTACAGAAAGATGTGGGTTAGGGGGCTGATTGGGAGGTAGTGTACTATTCAGGAGAAATTGCACATGCAGAGACTCAGCCAGACAAGTGTGGCGCCTTCAGGGAAATGAAGGCAGGCCTGTGGGTAGTGGCTGGAGCACTGGGGTAAGGGGAGAGGTTGGGAGGAGGTGTGAGAAGTAGGTTGTATCAGGTAGGGAGTGTCAGGTATTTGGATCTTCATCTGCTGTGAGAAGCTATTGGGGAGTGACCTGCTCTGATTTACAAGTTAAGAAGAATCCAATGGGGAAAAATTCCATTTTTAGAGTTAGGTTTCCTGCTTTGACATTTTTCTGTTCGATAACAAAAACATTTCTGTTTTAGCCATAGAGACCCTGTAGGGTCTTTATGAATTGGGATCTAACACGACAGCGGTAAGTTTGATTTTGGCTTAGGTGCATTTGACCAGTGGGAATGCCAGTGTGGCCTCCTAAATTTTTACCCTGAAATTATATTGCAGGCTGAATTGTGAAGCCAGGCCCGTGGCCCGTGGCCCGTGGCCCGTGGCCCAGGTCACAGTATATAGATCCCTTTGTGAGGAACAGGGGCACCAGAGCGTGCAGTAGGTTGCTAAGCAGTTTGGAGGTTCTGGCATAGCTTTGTTTTGTCAAGAGCAGTACTCTGATTAGGTCAGGACCATGACAAACGCCAGTGTTATGACCCAGGTCTAATACCTGGCATTCTCTGTGCTGACTGCTGTATTTCCTTTTTCAACCATGGTATTCAGGCCAAGCCAGGAACAGTCCAGAAACTCCAAGAATCAGCGCTTCCGGATGTCCTGTGCATTTGAAAGGACCTGTTTTATTCGTTGTAAATTTTCGATATCTAAGTACTGACCTTCAGATCAAGTCAGTTCTGATAATGGAGAAGGACTCTTTGGAAGGTCATTTTAAGCTAATAGTTGTTAATCAGTTACTGCTGCTATTTTTTATAATGAGTACTGAGGAATGTAATGCCCTGTTTTCCACAGCTTGTGTTCTCTGTACTTGGTCACCTCCGAGAACTGAAAGCCCCGAACACTGTACTGAGGGGCGCATTTCAAGCACAGACTTTATTTAATGTGGATTCCTTCTGTATCACAGGTCTCTTAGGAGCCCCCCTTTATATTTGTGGTATAGCTGCAGACAGGTAAAAAACACGTCTCACTTTTCTCTTTCTCTCTTTTTTTTTTTTTTGGTGTGACTTTGAAAAGCCTGTTTCCTATAGCCTGACTGCATTGCTTAGTACAGTGCGTCTGTGCCTCTGTGTGTGTCAAGGAAATCTGCACATTGAGAATCCGCTACCGACATGCGAGAACCCTGATCACCTAGTCCAGGACTCGTGTTTCACAGATGAGGAAACTTTGACCCCGAGGGGGAAAAAGTCGTTTTCTGAAGGCACAGAGCCTGTTTGGAGACAGAGCTGAGGATAGGGCCTGATACTGCTGATGCTTGGATCTGTGCCCTTTGATAAGGATATGATGTTTAGTTAACTGTAAGGAAAATGGCCCAGTAACCGATTTAATGAGGAACTATATAATGCCCAATTATTCCAACTCACTGAATTAAATCTTACTGCACTGAGCCATTACATGAGAAAACAAAACTGCCAATGGGGCGGAAACAAAACTTATTTAAAACATACTGTTGCCATCCAATCGATTCCGACTCCTAGTGACCACATAGGACAGAGTAGAACTGCCACCTAGGGTTGCCAAGGCTGTAATCTTTATGGAGCAGACTGCCACATCTTTGTTCCTCTTTCAAACATAAGAGTCAGGCAAAAATAAAACTATATTAAAGACAAAATGTTAGTCTAGGATATTTCGTATGTTTGTTTTATAGTCAGGCATTAAATTATAATGTCTGTGGGTGTATGATGCCAATTCCATAATGCCATCGGTACTTAATTTAATTAAAATAATAGATTTATTAAATCTACTTTTGTTGTTATATAGTCTGGTAGTCATTTTCATGATCAGTTTTTCCTTTAGGGTGAACAACAAACATCTCTCTTCAAATTATTAAGTAGCTTTATAACAACCGTGCCCTGTGTTTTGAACATGAATAAATTCAGTGAGTCGGAATCGATGGCAGTGGGTTGTTTTGGTTTTTGGTTGCTGTGATAACTAACAATTTGAAGTCTAACATTTATAGCTGACTTGCTTTATATAGCTCAGGATCAGACATACTCACAGATACTTCATACTTATCTAAAAAATGCTTTAGGTGAAGGTGTATTATCGGCATGTCTCTCGTCAGCTTTTCAGTTAAATTAACTTGGTTGATGTATTTTGGTTATTTCCGTTTAATAGCCTGTCATTGCCTCTATTTACCTACCCTTTTTTTTTTTGGTAAGGGTTTGGGATGGATGGTATTTGCCAACTAATGTAGACGGGGTGAAAGGGAGAATGTAATCTTATTTTGAAAAAGTCTGTCAAAACTTATTAGCTGCTTGGTACGGGTATTTCCTGGTTCCAGAGCTGATGTCAGTGCAACCCTGCACCACACTGTGAGATTGAAGATTGCCTTGAGCAGAATTCTTTGCATATTTGAGGCTCTGCCCCTCTAGTTGCTGCCAGATCCCCAAGCTACAACCGGCCCAAGCCATTTTACACTATCAGTATAGGCCTTAGCCTCTGTTGTGCCTTACTCTGTTGATGGTAAAGACCTTGCTGGGTAAAGAAATTTAACCCGAGCGATTGTTCTAGCACACTCCGGCTGCTCAGTCTAAGTGCTAGTAGCCTTTGTGACCCCCTTCTGTCATTGTCTTGGCTTTGAATTAAGCCTGAAAACTTTACCCTGCCTTAAAATGTTAGCCGCCTTCCTCCCTTCCTTTAGTAAACACACCAGTAATAAGTGTTATATTACTCATGTTTACAGTACTGATAAAAGAGGTCATATTTCCTGAAGTCATTGAAAAGTGTTCCTGGGGAAGGTATGTTTAAGGGGTGGGGCAGTGGGAGGGTAGAAAAGAGAAAGGTAAAGAAAAAGCCAGCTCCTAACCCTCTGAGCAGGTGAAGCAGGCTTCCCTGAGCCACTGTGTGACCCAGGGCTAGTGACAGCTCTGTTCCTGGATCATCTTGGTGGTGAGTGCTTATGACAGGCCAGAGCCTTCATCCACATAATGACCCTGAGAGGCAAAGATAAGGAAACCGGGGCTCTGAAGGCAACATGAACTTCCTTGAAATGGATCAGTCTGTTTTGAATTCTTGCTTTCTCATTATTAATTGTGTATGAATTTGGGCAAGTTTCTTAGCCTCTATGGGCCCTTCGTGTTCTCTTTGGTAAATTAATAGTAATAGAACCTACCTCAGAGCATTGTTGTAAAAAGTACATGAGATAATGAAGGTGGGCATTTAGGATTGTGCCCTGCCTGCAGCTGGTATTTACTGAGTGATTCTTTCAGTTATTCTTATTGTTGAACTAAGGTCGGACGGCTCACACGTGGCAGAACTGGGGCTTGAACCTAAGTTTCTCTGACTCTAAAGCTTAGGCTGTTTCTGCTGTTTCACACTGCTGTTGCTGTTGTTGGGAGTCCCTGGTGGTGCTAACGGTTAACGTGCTCGGCTGCTAACCAAAAGGTTGGAGGTTTGAGTCCACCCAGAGGTACCTTGGAAGAAAGGCCTGGCAATCTGCCACCCCATCACCCATTGAAGACCCTATGGAAGGCAGTTTTACTCTGACACACATGGGGTCACCATGAGTTGGAGACAACTTGATGGCAGCTGATTTTTGTAGTTATTACTGTTGTTCATAATGGTATTTGATTTGCCCCATCTCTTTTTATCAAGAGAAGTAAGTTTCTGGTTTTTTCCTCTTAAAATTTTCTGCCTAGTGTTCTGTGTGGTGGGGATAAATGGTCTTTGATACTTGACTTTTGAGTGATGGGTACCTGGAAGCAGAGGACTTCCTCTTACGCATTGTTAACTATAGCTAAGAGTGTGAAATTTTGCTCTGCTTCTAAAAAAAATTGCGTAAATGGAATGATGGTTTTGGCATTAGGAAGTATATTATTAGCTGAGTCACACTGTAGTTTAAAAAATGCAAATACAGTTAAAGCTAATTTAAATGTTTGGTTTACAGGATCTATCATTTTATTTGTGCATGGAGAAACTAATAAACTGTTTTAATAAGGGGGAAAACCACTTTCTCAGCCACCACTACCCCTGTCGGCAGGGGAAAAAATCTTAATCTAACGTTGGAGAAATACAATTCTTCAGGTAATCTTTAATTTGTATTCCCTCACTCATTCACACATGGATAGAAGGATTTGAGGTTATTCTTTAATGGTTGGAGTAAACATAGTTTAAAGATTAGACAGAAGAGAAAATGCTGGCTATAACAACCAAAAAACCCACTGTCAAGTTGATTCCAGCTCATAGCAACCCTATAGGACAGCGTAGAACTGACCTGTAGGATTTCCAAGGAGCAGCTGGTGGATTCCAACTGCTGACCTTCAGTTAGCAGCTGAAATAAACATTTTGAAAGATCCTGGTTTTTAAGTGTTTCCCATTTGGAATGGATGATGACAACTGGCACACGGCAGCTTATCCAGTGTACATGTATGCTGGGATCTTTCAGGTGCCTTAGCTAGTTTTTAAGAGAGCTGCCAAAGTATTGTGGCTAGTTTAAGTAAATGAATTAGGGTAGGAATTTTCAAACAGTGGGTTGGTCCATTATTCTTGTCAGTTGTCTTCCAGTTGATTGCGATTCATGGTGACTCCGTTAGTGGGTGATAAAATCAGTCTAGTAGGTCACAACAAGCATTTCCAAAACCTGGAACAATAAACAGATTATACAGCATGTAATAAAAGTGACTGCTTCATGAAGCTTTTGCTTCAGGTATTCTTACATCGCATGTGTGTCCTGGGCTACAGAAAAGTTTGAAAGCCATTGATCTGGGGTATTTTAGAAAGTTTATTTAAGTTATTTTGAGTAAGTCTGATTGTACCACAGAAGGAAAGTATCTACAACTGAGTCTTAGCTGCATTTCCGGCACAATCCGAGGTGATTCACTGTGACTGTTTTTAGGGGTTCAGTCGTCGGTCATAACAATGACATTGTTTTATAATGTTTTCCCTTAATTCTGTGGTTCCCACTACGATCCTGATCCTTCTAAGGGTCATGTCTAGGTGGGGTAGTTACACACAGACACACCATCACATGCACAGTTAAACAGATTGGATATGACCACACATGATTTTCAAATTAAAATTGCCTTCTTGTTTCTCTGAAAGTTGTCATTTTTGTTTTCTCTATATTAAATGTAATAGCTCTAGATCCTTTACAACAGAACTACCTGATATAGCACAAAAAAAGGAGGCTAAGTGTGTGGTAAATGTGGACAGAAAAGAGGGTAGTCAAACCTGTGCAGGGTTGAAATATAGGAAACTGTCGTCTTAATTGGAAACCCTGGTGGTGTAGTGGTTAAAAGCTACCACTGCTAACCGAGAGGTTGGCAGTTCACATCTACCAGGCGCTCCTTAGGAACCCTGTGAGGCAGTTCTACTCTGTCCTGTAGGGTTGCTGTGAGTCGGAATCTACTCGACAGCAACGAGTATCATCTTGATTCACCAAAAACGTTCTACAGCACAGGGAGCCTTGTTAGAACTTGGTAAACATAAAGAGGTAGAAATAATGACTGTTGTCAGGACTGGTAATTCTGTTAGAGGATTAAACTATAGAAGGAGAAATTCCTTAACGTTTGTGGGAAGCAGATCTTGTTACTATATCGTTATCAGGCATAAACTATAGAAGGAGAGATTCCTTAACATTTGTGGGAGGCAAATCTTATCAACATATTGTTATTGGGCATCATGATTTTTAGAAATGGTAGTATAGAAGTTTCGTTTTTTTTTCCAGAGGTAATACATTTTGTAAGTGGGAAATAAGATTTGTGATTTCAATTCTGAAGATTCATAGATGAAATTAAGAAAATAAAATTGTTACTGTCCTTCCTAAATAACACATCACATGTACCATTGTGTATTTTCTACTATAAAATAAATTAAAATTTTTAGGTAAATTGCGCTCTCAAATACTTGGAATCTTATTCAATTTGACATTGGTAAGATTACAAACCAGTGAATATAGTGAATTTATTTCCAGATTTTGTTCTTTGAACTCTAAATTCCCTTGAAAAACTTTTAAAAGAATTATCTCAGCTTTTTCTTTCCATGGGCCTTTTGTTGCATTTTGCTTCAAATACTTGATCTATTTCAGTAGGTAAAATAACTATCCTACTTTAATTAAGCTTTTTTTTTTTTTTTTTTAAGTAAAGGGGAAGTAGTTAGCTATCGTGATCCATCAGTCATTTCTTGTTAGAGAATGATTTTATAATTGTTCTTCAGGAATCGATTATTGATTTCCTTTACAACCAGCTGTAAGTAAAGGACAAGTTTTTATTATGATTGTGTTTACGTACCATTTTTATCATCTTGTTTATTTAATTAAAGTGACTAGTAGCCCCTTTCTGTGCGTATTTGCAAACAGATGCAGCTAAAATAAAGCTCTGAGCTCTGATGAGAGCTGTGAGAGACGTCAAAGCTGATGGGAAATGTCTGGAGTTCTTGAGTAACAGATCCTATTACAAGAAAAGAAATGAGGACATTAAAACTTGGGTAACTTCAGGGAGAGAAACAGGGTTCCCCATTTCATATGCACTTGCTCTTCTGTTTGGTTTTTACTTAAACATTGCTGCTGTAGGATTTAAGTAGCTAGATGGTGTGTGGAGGCTTTGGAGCCTTATTTGATGGTAGTATTATTAGGCAATAACAGGTTTGACTGAAATGCTGTGAGTTGCCAGAGTGAAGTAATCTTACGGAGGATATGTTGTTATTTGGGGTAAATGTCCTAGCACTCGGAACTGGAGGACTTGGTGAGAACTGTAGACAAAGGGGTAAGTGGTTTGAGTTCTCATATAATTCCACCGGGCGAAGAAGGGATGACTGCTAAAGCTTTGTTTTAAAAGAGAGAAATAATTTACTTAAGCATGGAAGCTTTACAAATGAAATATGAGAACATCGCAGTAGTCTTAATTTTTCTTTAAAAGCATCCCTGTTTGAATAAAGATAAATTAAATGACCCAGCTTCTCTAGGATCTGGGTTATGGCTGGTGTATCTGTTCCTCATCACTAAAATAAAGTGGTTATTTCTCAAAGGCCTCTTTTAACTTTAAAACTATATGAATTTTTGAAATCTTGACTCTTTCCTCAAACACTGAGCTCTCTTCCCAGTAAGAAAAAAGGCTGCTATGCTTTTCAGGTATTTTGGCACTTTGTACATGGTTGTTTATATGCTGGCTATTTGTTTTTAGGCTTTAATTTTTCTTAGTTTCTTGTTTGCCAAGTATGTTACTGCCATTTTTTTCACCAATTCCAATTTTTCAAGTTTTCGTATGGCTATTAGTGTGCATATAGATAGTCAAAGGCTTCATTCAGCATTAGCTCTGTGGGGAGATCAAACCCAGTTTCTGGATTCGGGTGTGCCTGTGAGATGGGGGTGACTGAAATAACTGTTTGTGGTAACCAGTCTCATGTAGCTGGGGCTGTGTTGTTTTTGTTTTCCTGCGACTAGGCAGGGCAGCCTGTGGGAAAATGGTAAGACTCTGGGTCTTGGAATGACAAGTCTCCTGAGGGAGCTGAATTAATGTCCAGAGTTCAAGCAGGGGCCGTTCAAAGCCAGTGTACTTAACTCCTTTGTTGGGGTGCCTACTGCCTACGCCCACTACAGATGTGTTTACATTTGAAGTTTTTTCAAAACCCCTTTAGTTTAAAAAGTGAGGTTTAGTGTAGACGGTGATGAGCCCAGGTGGTGTAGTGGTTAAAGCGTTCAGCTGCTAACCGAAAGGTCACTGGTTTGAATCACGGGAGAAAGATGTGGCAGTCTGCTTCCGTAAAGATTATAGCCTTGGAAACCCTGTGGGGCATTTCTGCTCTGTCTTGTAGGGTTGCTGTGAGTTGCAGTCGACTCAGACAGCAGCGGGTTTGGTTTTTCGTTTTAGTGTAGATGGAAAAGCTAAGGCTAAAAGGGCTTCCGTTGAAGTCTTTCTTCTTTGTTACTTATTACAGTTTTTATTATAGATCCTGTGAGTAGTAAACATTTCCAAAAATATTATCATTGCTCTAGTTTCTATTTCAGCTTTGGAGCTGAGGTTCAGAATAGAGGGGGGTGATGAGCCACTTGATAGAAGGCTGAGGTACCTTGGAAGACAACTGAATTTAGTATGTACGTGTGGCAGTGTTGACTGCCTACCTGGCAGCCACTCCTTCCCCCCCTTCTTCCCTGCTGAAATGCCACATTCGTATTTTCCCAGCTTCCTTTTCTGATGTGGGTGGCCACATGAAACAGTGACCAGTGAGACTTAAGAAGTCTGCTGGGGGCTTCTGGGAGTGACTTCTACCTCCCTGATAAAAAGAGAGGCTTGAGGGGAGGCTTTCCATGCCTTCCTTTACTCTTACATGTACGTGGAGCTGTCGAGGTAGAGCAAAAAGACGGGAAGAGCCCAGGTCCTTGAAGATATCACTGAGCTCTGAAGCAGCTTTGAGTTGTCTGACTCCAGAATTCTTGTGTGAGTGAATAGATTCTTGTGTGAATCCCGCCTGGGTTATGTAAATGATTAATGCACTTGGCTGCTAACACTAAAACTGGAGCTTCGAGTCCACCCAGAGGTGCCTTCTGAAAAACCAGCCATTGAAAACCCTGTGGAGTTACAGTTCAACTCTGACGCACATGGGGTTGCCATGAGTTAGAATCAACTACATAGCACCTTGCAGCCCAAAGCATCCTCAGTGATACAGTCTACAACAGAAAACCTTCCCCCTTTTGGAATTGGAAGAAATTACAGTCTAAGAATGTCTTCTGTCTGAAACCTTCCTATACTTTATCCCTAAGGTGTACATATTATATGCTATTGTTGTTTCTCTCACTGTATTTATTGTTTATGCCTGTCTTCTTCGCTAGGCTGTGAGTTCCTTGATGTCAAGCATGATGTTTTAATCCTCTCTGGGTCTTCAGGGCGTAACTCATTGTTTGTGCATAGTATCCAGTGAATGTTTAAGTAAATGAGTGATTCTCTTGATTTTGATCTTGCTGACAACTGTTGGTTTGCTGTTCCTGCCTTGGTTTTGGTGTCCTCATAATAAGACCGGCTATTTGTTGTTCACAGAAAGCTCACGAGGTAGACTGAAGAGAAGTAGGTAGGAAAAAAAAAACTTTAATTAAAAGTACATAGGCTAGGTAAATAGATTCTCTCTGGGGTTTAGTTAGAGACAGACAATCCTCTAAAGACCCAGACAGACATGCCCCAATCCTCACACTAATTTTTCATCTTGGAAGATAAATCAAATGAGTCACTCTTGTTCTTTTAATTATGAAACATTTTAACCATACAAGAAAACAAAAAATCATAATCACAACCATTGTTTCTGGCGTGAAGGTCTCTCTCTTTTTCTTTAAGACTAAAAAATAAGCTTTTCCGGAAAAACTCTTAACTGTGCTGCATTTAAAAAATGAAATAGTAAGTCAAATAATTGGAAGTCAGAACATACTCTGCCTTAGAAGCGAACCTATTTGACCCACATTATGGCTGAAATGTAGCACATTTGAAACGAAGAGTTGTAAAATAATATGCTTGTTGGGTGTCATTGTACCAAGGAGGAAGGAGACCCAGAGAAGCGATAGAGCCAGGCCTTAGGTTTGTGGACTTTTTATTTAGAGTTTTTTCTGTTCTACCATGCATTACTGGTAACTTACTAAGACAAAAATGTGTTGAATCCCATCAGCAGAAAACCATCAGAAACAGACCTGTAGTTATAAAGCAAACCAAAAACACCTATTGCCAGTGAGTCGATTCCGACTCATAGCAACGACCCTGCAGAACAGAATAGAACTGCCCCATGGGTTTCCAAGGAGCGCCTGGTAGATTCGAACTTTCGACCTTTTGGTTAGTTAGCAGCCGTAGCTCTTAACCGCTATGCCACCGGGGTTTTCGTAGTCGTAGCAAAGCTTGGTTTATGTAGCAGGGGCGATTATACCTCAAAGGAACCTTGGGAAGGCAGAGTAGGATCTGTGCTTATGCTGGGTGATTCAAAGGAAGGGTTAGGGAAATGAGGCCAGATCCAGATTGGATGTTTCTAAGAAGCAGGCACAGACCAGTGATTGGGTATCCTAACAATTTTTACTTAGGAGGCAGGAGATTAAAGTGGGTTTAGAATTGACATTTAGTAGAGAATTAGCAGTCATAAGTGTCAGAAAAAGGAGATGTATAATTTTTGTGGGAGTGGTATAAGCTCCTTATACCCTGTTCTGAACATTCTTTATGTTCTATTGAGAATATTGGGGTCTGGTTGTCAATAAGACCAGTCTTCACTTCTCTAGTGTTGATAGGGTTGGTTTTCACTTTCTGAATAATTTGTTATTAAATTTTATCCTGAGTGCTGATGCTTGAGGAAAGGTAGGTTTCATAGGAGGAAGATGAGATGGTAAGTAGAGACTATGAAGAAGAAATCTGAAGGCACTGTGTCCGAGCAGTCACTGTTTTTGGTTAACATTGTAGTTGCTCAATGCTAATATCTCAAGGAAAAGAAAAGCAAAAGGGTAGTTTCCTTCTACCTTGAGAGGCTTAAAAAAAAAAGATGGCTTAGTACTATTCTAAATTTAGCAGACTACAGAAGCAGGTATATCTGTGGTGCTGTTATTAAAGTACACATAATTTAAACATTTTTATAGCCTTCAGAGATGCCATCCAGGTATTCATCAAAAGTAATGTTAATGGTGTGCTAGTAGTAATGCCAAGGACACGTGCCACAAAATCACTAAAAAATTTCAAAGATCAATTTGGAAATTTTAAGATAGCAGGGGAGCCCTGGTGGCACAGTGCTTAAGAGCTCGGCTTTTAACCGAAAGGTCGGCAGTTGAATCTACCCAGGCGCTCCTTGGAAACCCTGTGGGGCAGTTCTACTCTGTCCTTCAGGGTCGCTATAGGTCCAAATCCACTAAATGGCAGCGGGTTTTGGGTTAAGGTAGCAACAGGAGTGAGAGGCAGTGTAGATAGTTAAGTCTAGACCCAGAGTGAGACCTCGGTCCTAGTCCTGGCTTTGCCACCCCCTCTGTGAACAGAACCGAAAGATCTCATCCCTCTGAGCCTCAGTTTCCTCATCTGTAATAATGAGGAAATTGAACAGATGATCTCTGTGTTCCTTCCAGCCTAAAGTCTTTGTCATTAAGTCCTTTTGAAGGTAGAGTCTCTTCTTTTAAAAATATTAGTTTGGTTCTTTGGGCCAGGTCATGAAGTTTGTAGAATTATTATTCAGCACTTGAAGACAAGCATATTTGAGGTCTCTGAAAGGTCGTCCAGCAGAAAGCTTTTTCTGCTCTATGTAGTTTCCTTCCTTTCAGGAATGACTAGGCCTGAATTAACCACATTCCCAAACCATCCCTTTTGTAGTTTCCTGAAACAAATGACTGAGGTATTCTTTCCTTAGAAAAATAATATACAGTAAAAGCACCAAGGGAGGCCATTTTATTCAGGAATTTGTAGTTTAGGAATAAAGTGTGATAACTTTTTATGCAAATTTGAATTTTGCAACTATAAAATAAACGTTTAAGTATTACTTTATGTACATATTTTGAAATAACGCAGAAATCAAGAACTTAAATTGATCAAAAGTTGCATAATTTCAAGCTGATTATTGTTAGGTGCTGTTGAGTCTATTCCGACTCATAGCAGCCCCATGTGACAGAGCTGCCCCATAGGTTTTTCTAGACTGTAATCTTTATGGGAGCAGATTGCCAGGTCTTTTTTCCCACAGAGCTACTGGGTGGGTTTCAACCACCAACTATTCAGTTAGCAGCTGAGCACTTAACTATTGTGCCAGCAGGACTCCTGTGCGAGATGGTAGGCTACATCATTTATAAACTGTTTATGGGATTACCACATGGCAGCACCACTTTAGCTGGAAGTGGAAATACATCCATCTTAAAGTCCATATCATGTGACCCATGCTGTTGTTGGTGGGCATTAAAGCTTTTGCAGATGTAGTGCTGGTATTTTAATGTTCACTTAAATTTACACCTATTTTTATAGACTTCAAAGATGTTCAGGTATTCATCTACAGGTATGTTAATGGTGGTGCTAGCGATGATGCCAGAAAGACTCTTAAAACCAGTAACACCAGAACACTGTGAAGAAGACCAGACAACTGGTGAGATGCACCATGCTGTCCCTTTAGGAGAAAGACCACGCTTCCAAATAAGAGAGTTAATACAGAGAGGCAGTACAGTGAAATGGTTCAGAGCCTGGATTCTGGAGCTAGCTGAGTGACTCTGCCTTTTATGAGCTTTGTAGCTTTGTAGTTTTAGGTGAATTACTGTTTGCCTCAATTTCCTCATCTGTAAAATGGATCTGGTTTTAGAATCTACCTGAAAGGTTGTATGGCACATCGTAAATAATTATTAAAGCATAGATTGCTGAACCCCACCCCCTGAGATTCTGAGTTAGTAGATCTCAGGTAGGATATTTACATTTAACAAATTTCAAGGTGATCCTGATTGATACTGTTGGTCCTGGCACCCCGTTTTGGATAACACTGCGCCATGCTTTTGTGCTGAATTCCCGGGTACCACAAAAGGCTTAAGTGCTTGACTACCAGCTGGAAGGTTGGTGGTTCAAACCCACCCAGAGGTGCCTTGGAAGAAAGGCCTCGTGATCTGCTTTCAAAAGGTCACAGCCTTGAAAACCATATGGAGCAGTTCTACTTTGTACACATGGAGTTGTCATGAGTCGGAATTGAGAGCAACTAACAACAACAACATATTCTTCTGTAGATAGAAACACACACTCATGCTTTCATTTTGATAACGTAAGGGGTGTACTGTTTTCCAACCTGATACGCTCTTCCGTTTTGTTGTTTAATATGACTTTTAAGCTGCATTGTACTTTTTTTTTTGCATTGTACTTTATTAAGTGATTTTCATTTTTTCACAATCACAGATCGTGCTGAGATAAATATTCTTATGCATAAATTTTTGTGTATGCCTGTGATTATTTCCTCGAGATAAACTCCTAGAAGTGGAATTAATAGGCTAAAAACTCTTCAGAAAGGTAGTAGTAAATTCATTTTCTTAGACATAATATGTGAAGGTAGGCACTGGTTTTCTGAATTTAAGAGAATGAGGAGAAAGAACTTTGTTATTAACTTCTTTTTTTTTTTTTTTAACTCATGTCTGGGCTTTAGTGGCGGGTGGGCGAGAAGACTATCCATGGATTATAATAAAGTAGGCAGAGATATGTCAGGAGAAACCAGGGAAGTAGTCATAGGGCTAGATTATGACTTAGTTTTCAAGGTAGTTTTTAGGATTTAAATTATTAGTTATGATGTAATATGTATGTGATATAGGTGGTTTTATGCAAAAAAGAATAAGCATCATTTTATTTTGATTTATTGTGTGCGTGATTGCTGCTAGTTCAAGGGTCTTAATTAAAAAAGTTTTTCTTGACTGTGATACCTAAAAGCCTTCAGGTTTAAGAGTTTTGGTCTAAAAAGGTCTAGTCCATTGTCCATTCCTGTCTGAGCAGTTGTAGCCTCAGGCCAAATAGTTAAGACTCTTCCACTTGGAGTGAGGGTGGATGCATCCGGGGAAATTCAGCATCTCTACCAGAAATCCCGCTTAAAGTAGATTTCACATGGAGAAGCCAGTGATCCTTGGGAGCGGGTGAGGAGGACTGGAGTTCAAGGTGGGGTGTGTGTGGAATCTAAGGAGCGCCCTCTTCAGATCGAACTGGCTGGGGTGGTTACCTGACAGAGTGGCCTGAGCTCTGCAGCCCTTGGTTATAATCTCCCTGTGGGGACCAGTAGAGAAGCTGAACTCTTCTTTATTAATAGAACTTTAGAAGTAGTAAGGGATCTTAAGGGTCATCTGGTTTAATCTCTTTTTACAGATTTGTTGTTGTTGGGAAGTTAAGTCACGTTCAGTTTATTAAGCTTCTCATAACACTTATTGTTAAAAAAAAAAAACAAAACTTTTAAAACCAGATAGTCAATCTCAGGGTAGAAGTGGATGCTTTTTATTTCCTTTGTTCTGGAGGAGCTGAACTTTGGAAAATTTAAGTGACCTAATGGTAGACAAGCAGAACAGGAAGAGTAGACAGTAAAACAGTGAGCCAGGATGATCCCTGGCTTTACTGCTTGCTGCGCTAACCCTGAGTCACTGGTACTTCACCATGTTTGCCTTCAGCTGGAGGGTTAGAGCCTCTTCAAAGCTCGGATTTGCACACCACTATATGATCCTCCCGAGGAGCCCTAGTGGCTCAGTGGTTAAGTGCTCAGCTACTAACCGAAGGCAAGGTCAGCTGAATCTACCCAGCTGCTGCTTGGGAGAAGGATGTGGCATCTACCTCCATAATGATTTACAACCTTGGAAATTCTGTGGAGCAGTTCTGCTCTGTCCTATAGGGTTGCTATGAGTTGGACTCGACCCCACGGCATCGGGTTATATACAAGTATATACAAGAGGCAGAGTGGCTCTCTTCTGGTGCCAGTCCCATGTTTTAAAATATTTACATAGTCAAGTTTTCTTAGTGGAATCAAAAAAAAAAAAAATTTCTCCTGTTCTTTTTAGTTTAAAAAAAAAAAAACTGTGACAATTATTTCTTTTAAGAAGCAGCTGCTGCTCTGGACCTGAACTGTGCCTTTTACCACTGGGTGACACTGTTAGGCCGCAGAACACTTCACTGGTAAAATGAAGGGTCCTTAAACTCCAGATTTCATCAAGCTAGAGAGATTTCATCAAGGAGAGAGAAACTGAATCGCTTAATAGGCATCCGTCAAATGTTATTTGGTAAGTGTAATTTAGCAATGTAAGGCAATTTTAAAGCCAGGGAGTTTAAGGTAATCAATTATTAAAGAAATCGGTTAATTGGGCAGTATTTCAGTTGCTTAGAGGTTCGTTCAGATTAATGTGCTGCATGTTAATGAAGAACTAATTACTTCATGAGAGTATTTATGCAAGCCAACACACTAATATTTATTCGTCACCAGACGTCAATCTGAGTTATTTTTCCATAGCAAAGGACACACTGCTCATATACAGTAATTAGTGTTACGAACTTTTAGTGAGAGTTTTCTTGTGTCATTTATTTAAGAGGGAGTATAGTCTGCTTTTTGCTGAAGGTCATTCAGAAATGGCTGCAGCAGTATATCGACAGGGAACTGCCAGAAATTCAGGCTGGTTTCAGAAAAAGACGTGGAACCAGGAGATATCATTGCTGATGTCAGATGGATCCTGGCTGAAAGCAGAGAATACCAGAAGGATGTTTACCTGTGTTTTATTGACTATGCAAAGGCATTCAACTGTGTGGATCATAACAAACTATGGATAACATTTGAAGAATGGGAATTCCAGAACACTTGATTGTGCTCATGAGGAACCTTTACATAGATGAAGAGGCAGTTGTTCAGACAGAACAAGGGAATACTGATTGGTTTAAAGTCAGGAAAAGTGTGTGTCAGGGTTGTATTCTTTCACCATACCAATTTAATCTGTATGCTGAACAAATAATATGAGAAGCTGGACTATATGAAGAACAGGGCATCAGGATTGGAGGAAGACTCATTAACAACCTGCGTTATGCAGGTGACAAAACCTTGCTTGCTGCAAGTGAAGAGGACTTGAAGCACTTACTAATGAAGATCAAAGACCACAGCCATCGGTATGGATTACACCTCAACATAAAGCAAACAAAAATCCTCACAATTGAACCAATGAGCAACATCAGGATAAACGGAGAAAAGATTGAAGTTGTCAAGGATTTCGTCTTACTTGGATCCACAGTCAACAGCCATGGAAGCAGCAGTCAAGAAATCAAAAGACGCATTGCATTGGGCAAATCTGCTACAAAGGACCTTTAATGTTGAAGAGCAAAGATGTCACCCTGAAGACTAAGGTGTGCCTGACCCAAGCCATGGTATTTTCAATCGCATCATATGCATGTGAAAGGTGGACAATGAATAAGGAAGACCAAAGAAGAGTTGCCGCCTTTGAATTGTGGTGTTGGCGAAGAATATTGAATATACCGTGGACTGCCAAATGAACGAACAAATCTGTCTTGGAAGAAGTATGGCCAGAATGCTCCTTAGAGGCAAGGATGGCGAGACTGTACTTAACATACTTCAGACATGTCAGGAGGGATCAGTCCCTGGAGAAGGACATCATGCTTGGCAGAGTACAGGGTCAGTGGAAAAGAGGAAGACCCTCAACGAGGTGGATTGACACAGTGGCTGCAACAATGAGTTCAAGCATAACAACGATTGTAAGGATGGCTCAGGACTGGGCAGTGTTTTGTTCTGTTGTGCATAGGGTTGCTGTGAGTCGGAGCCGACTCGACAGCACCTAACAACAACATTGTCTGCTTTGGAAACCTTGGTGGCATAGTGGTTAAGAGCTATGGCTGGTAACCAAAAGGTCGGCAATTTGAATCCACCGGGTGCTCCTTGGAAACCGAATGGGGCAGCTCTACTCTGTGCTGTGTGGTTGCTATGAGTTGGAATGGACTGGACAGCAACAGGTTTGGCTTTTTTTTTTTTACTAGTCTGCTGGTTGGAGCACTGGTGGCGCAGTGATTAAGAGCTATGGCTGCTCACGAAAAGATCATTAGTTCAAGTCCACTGGTCATTCCTTGGAAACTCTATGGGGCAGTTCTCCTCTGTCCTGTTGGTAGCTATGAGTCCAGATCAACTGAACAGCAGCAGGTTTGTTTTTTGGTATAATAGTCTGCTGGTTGGAAAATTGGGTTCGTTGGTTCCCTGTACTGATCTTATTGAGAGAAGCAGGAACTTTATAACTAGCTCTGAGCATCTTCAAGATCAAATGAGCACAGAGAACTTGTTCAGAGTCTGGGCTGATGTCTCACCTCCTCATTGTCCCCTCTTTTGGCCCCTTCTATAAATCTGAGCCCTGCTTTCCTAGGCTTGGCCCGAGCTTTAACTGATCAGATTCAGTTGAGCAATATGTGGAAGGCACAATGAGATGTGTCTGCAGATGAAAATGAGTAAGAGTCAGGCCATCCCTTTGTGAGCTTCACATAGTAGAAGGGTAAGCACATGAGGGGTCTCCAAAGGCAAGACGGAGAGGAGAGTATAAGGCTAGGGACTGAGTCTTGGAGAAGGAAGTTTGGGCAAAAAAGTGAGGGGGAAGCAGGAGAAGGTTTTCAGAGAGACTCATTTTCAAGCTGAAGCCCTCGTGGCACAGTGGTTAAAAGGTATAGATGCTAACCAAAAGGTCAGCAGGTTGAATCCACCAGCTACTCCTTGGAAGACTAATGGGGCAGTTCTACTCCGTCCTGTAGGGTTACTGTGAGTTGGAATCGACTTGATGGTAATGGGTTTTTTGGTTTAGACTTTGGTCAACAGCATCACATTTCAGGAAGAAGCTGAGGAGAAAGTAACGTAAAAAGAAGCCAGAAGCCCTAGGACTCTTGGGGGAAAACCTCCTAGACGTGAACTAATAGGTATGCAAATAGAAACAACCTTGCTGTTATGGGGGCTCCACCTCTTCCCTAGGAGCCCTCATGGCACGGTGGGTAAGTGCTTGGCGGCTCACTGACAAAACAAGTGTCTCTGTGAGTGAAAAATCTGGTTATATGTTCTCATAAAGGTTACAGCCTAGGAAGCCCAAAGGAGTGGTTCTACTCTGTTCTGTAGGGTGCTGAGTCGGAATTGACTTGATGACACTCATCAACCTCTTCCCTTCCCTGGTGCCATCTCCTGATTTGCATGCCCTGGGCAGGTGGCAAATGCTTGCAGGTAGTGTTTGTTGAATCACATTTGTTTCATGTAATCTGTTTATGTTAGTGACCCACTGGTGGCATTTGTCCTTGGCTGCCTCGGCTTTCCTTTAGGAAGTAGATCACAGCCCTTGTGAAGAAACGTAGAGGGCTGGAAGCACAGGACTTTTTATCTGAAGGAATATTCGACTAGTCAGCACAGTCAACACTCTAGATAGCAGTTTGCAAGAAGGATGTTTTTCAAGGCCTTGCTCAGATTGAAACGAGTTCAGGCTAATACTCAGACCCAGCCATTTTCCTGGGGATGAGCCCAAATGCATTCGTGTGGTTGATAACCGTTCTGTGCTTTTGCAGCTTATGTAGGACTAACTAGGCTGGGACATGCAGGACCAAGAAGTGTAACAGGCTTCTCCTCCAGTAATTGCTCTATTTTATGGGCCCCCTACATACAACTGTGCTAAGTGTCACTACACTGCTGTGGATGCCAAAAGTATGGGCTTCTCCTCTTTGCTTTCATGTGTGCTGTTGGCCAAGGCTGAGTAGCAACCCTTGCTCCCATCACTGACTGCTCACAGAATTCACATCGTTCTCAGTCTACCAGGGAGTTCTAGAATCTGCACCGCAGATGGAGCGTGGGGGTGTGCAGGGTTGTTTCAGTATTTGAGTAAAAAAATCACGAAGTGTCAGCCTCCTGCCAAGGGGATGTAATAGTTGGCTAAGGGCCCTCAAAGGATTTTATTCATCTCTTAAACCATTTTTACCCCTTCTTTACTCCAGCAACCTAATGTATTTTTATTTTATGTTAGTTTTGTTCTACCTAGAAACTTCTTTTCCTCATAACTCCAGAGTGTCTTTGTTTTCATTTTCATCTTCCAACATTTTCTAGTTAGTTTGAATTCTCTAATTTTCTAGCAAAGCCAGATTACTTAAGAATCGCTTTTTCTTTTACTTTGGCTTTGAGCAATATCTAGGGCAAATCCACCAAAAAAAGATAAACCCCAAACCAAAGCTTGATGTAACTAGGCAATATAGGAAAGTCCTATTTTTAGCAAAGCATTGGGCATTTGTAAGCTAGAAGGTATTTGTATGGTAGAAAATTTCCATAAGTTTTCCTTAATGCGTACAATAATCCTGCAAAAGTAGATGGGCAGTCTCCAGTTTACAGCTTGAGGAAATCAAGACTTAGGTAAAATAAAAAAAAAAAGAAAAAACTCTTTACAAAATCATGTATCTGTTAAGTGACAGAACTGAGATTGAAATGCAGAATGGTGGTCTTCAAACCTTGTGGTCTTTTCCGCTGTACCCCATTACTTCTCATGGACTAAACATGGTTTAAAATGGATGAAATAACAAAATTATTACAATGTAGCACATTATATTTGTGAGATTTTGGCCCTGTTGATGCTCTTGCTGCTAAGCGTAATTGTAGTTTGTTCATTTTCGTTACTGCGTAGTGTTTTCATGATATAAACACACTACAATTTGTTTATCTATCCTATTGTTAGAGGACATTTGGGTTGTTCCCAGTTGGCAATTACGAATTAGTCCCACTGTGAACATGATTATAAAAACATTTATACGTTTTAAGAAAATGTGTCTTCTGTACCTAATGCTTAAGAACATCCCTTGGGAATCAGGCTCAAGCTCAGGTACTTGTCCTGCCCGCTTACCAGCTGCGCAACAGCAACTCGGGCAGTGATAAACAGTGTTATTGTTACTAACTTACTGTTATTTGTTACCAGGGACAGCACTAATAAAACACGACATTCCTTGTTTTAGAAACTGTGTTTTGTATGCATTTCTCATTTATTCTTCATAACAACCCTGTGGGATAACCTGTCACTCCTTTTTAAACAGTTGAGACTTGCCGTAGGTCACCCCTCACAGTAAACGAGAAAGCTGGAATTTGGACCCAGTTGGCCTGATCCAGGGCCCGTGCTCTTGTGGCTCTGGAGCCTCATTTGGAGGCTGTGGGGAATAATAATTCTCACAGGGCTGTGATGTGAACATTAAATGATGGCAAAAAGCTATACATATGCAACATCTAGGGCAAATACACCAAAAAAAGAAAAACCCCGAATCAAAGCAAAACCCAGTTGCTGCTGAGTTGATGCCGACATGGCGACCCCTCATGTGTCCGAGTAGAGCTACGCTCCATGTGGTTTGCAACGACTGTTTTTTTGGAAGTACATTGCCTGTCCTTTTTTCTGAGGCTTCTCTTCGTGGACTTGAACTCTAACCTTTCAGTTAGCAACCAAACACCACCCAGGCACTTGGTTTATATGCTTGACTGCTAGTCGAAAGGTTGGGGGTTCGAATTCACCCAAAGGCACCTTGGAGGAAGGCCCTGGTGGCCTACTTCCTAAAAGTCAGCCACTGAAGACGCTGTGGGGCACAGTTCCGTTCTGACATCCAGCCATTTGCCATGAGGCAGATACACAGTGACTCCAAAATGGATTCCTTTTGTGGGGTATCTCTAAGTGACAAAACGCCCTTGGTGTGTACTTTTACAAACGGTGCTGAGGGTCAGGGCGAGGCATCACTGCCATTCCCCCTGGTTGTCGTTATGGGAATACTCGTTCTAACTCCTGGCATCTAGTCGTTGCGGTATTATCGCCACCTACTGACTGGTCCTGTCTCACCCAGGCCAGTTTAAATTTGGTGTATATTCTCTGTTTCTGATGTTTCTTCCCCTCGATAGTAATCTCTCCCTCCTCCGTTCCCATTTTCTAAATACGAAATATTTGCCTTATTTGGAAAAAGTGCATATTTTGGGGATGATAAAACTGATGAGAAGATAAGTTTAATATTTTCCCAAGAGCATCACTGTTTGGCATTTGTGCAGCAGCATATTTGTGGAAAATTTATTGAGAGTTTCCATGTTCTTTTAAATGGCTGGCCTAGGGAGCCAAAGGGGGGTTTTCTCCGGCAGTAGTGGGGCTGAGCAGACTGTGAAAAACATGTCTCCGCCTGTGCCAGATTGCTCTGGTTAGGTATTGTTTTTACGCCTTGGTGTAGTGTTTGTGGCCACCAAGGTCCCCTGGTCCCTTGTCCAATGCTTTTGGTTACCACATGGGTTCACTGTCTTCCTGGTCCAAGACTGAATTTTTAAATTTGCCCCGGGGCTGGGCAAGTCAGGAGCTTGTCTTACGAAGTCATTTGCTATTTGGGAGAAATTCCCACTTTAGTCATGCTTCTCTGGTACTTTTCTCCTCAGCTTCATTCTCCCTGGCAGGGAACAGGAGGAGGGGGAGATTAAGGTGGATCTAAAAAAAAAAAAAAAAACTTTTTTTTTTTTTTTTTTTAAGGAGTGCCCTTCTCTTGTCAGGCTAACCCAGGCCTGGAGCTGGTCTGCCTGCAATCTCATGTACCTTGAACTGCACAGGGTATTGCTAGAGGGTTTCTAGAATCTGCCAGGCACAGCCTGGGAAACAAATTCTCTTAAAGAATGCGTTGGAATTATTTTTAACTTTCCAGAAGTTGTTTTAGCAGTTCAGAAATTTAATTGTTCGGTGTTTGGTTGGTTTATAATATACCTGCAAACTGTATGTGTTATCATAGTTCAGGAGATTGTTATAAAAAGATTTGAATTATTAGTACTTCTGTGTAGGATTAGATTTTAAGTGCTTAGGTAAACATGAAAAGTAGCTTAATCTCTAAATTCTGGTTTTTAAATCTCAGGATTAAATTTTGAATTTTATCTTTTTGATGGGGTAATATGCAGATGAACTCCTGGTAGCATTGAGATTCAATAGTTGAGCTAAAACAGGATGATGGGGAAACTCAGCTGCAATAAATGTTTGTTTTGTTAGCCAAGTTGTGAAATTTTTCAGTGGGAATGGTATTTCTCTGTCTGGGAAGCAGTTAACGCACAGAATCTGGGATCAGCATAGAGCTGGGCCCCAGAATGAACCTTTGAAAGGGAAAAATACGAAGAGCAAGTATCAAATGCTATCCCTAAGGATGGAATTTCCTTATCTTCTGAGATAGTGGACTTTACTATAATCACTACCAGTTGTTGAAATTAAAGGCTGCGTTCCCCTCAGGTAGTGGTTTTCAATGCATACTGTTTGAAATGCAATTCGATGTTATTATTCAGTGGTGTAAAAACTTCCAGGGAGCCTCTCCACCTCAGAACGTGAAACCAGGGCCTCCAGGCAGGCCTTCCAGCTCTCCTGCTGCACCTTTGCTAACTGCCCACTGCAGCCACTCCGAGCTGACCCATAGCCCTTTCAACAGTGTTTAGCAGGCTCTTAGTGTTTGTGGCATAGAAGTAGCCAGAGAATTAGTAATCAGGTGCTCTGGATTTTCTAGGGAAGGTCCAAGGCAGATATTCTGCCTGGTTGTCAAACTCTGTGTCTGATTTTTGGTTTGAAAGATAATATCGTCATACAAGGACAAGGAAGCATAAAATGCTGTGTTAATTATCTAGAAATATTTGCCAGGTGTATTTGGGGGGCAGGGGAGCAGGGATGGGGTCCGCATCAAGCTATGTGCTCTACAGCAGTTGGATGCTCACCAGTGGACCGGCAGGGCCTGTCTCCAGCTGATGAGCCACCAGGCTTGTTCCAGCTCTTGCTGCCATTGCTTTTTTTCTCCTGTCTTCATCAAATGTAACAGATACTCATGGAGCAGCCTTTAGAGTTGCACGCTGCCCTAGATAGCTAGTTACAGGGGCGTAAGGAGAGGGGGACATACACTCTGTTCTCCAGGAGCCTCTCTCACTGGAGAGGAGACACACACTTGAACAAGAATGAGCAATTAAAAAACAAACGGGAGGAGGGACTGTAGGGGTCCTCATCTGCCCCTTTTATTTTACTGCTCAGGAATCCAAGGCCCAGAAAGGTTAAGTGATTTTGTCCAGGTGTTAGCATTGAGTTGTTCTTTCTGACACACTCCAGTAATAGCTATTCCTCCACAGTTCCCCCAATAACAACAGCAGAAAGCTAACAGAAGGCTCTTCTACAAACCAGCCTCCCTCCCTTCCCTCCAAAAAATTAAAACCCATTGCTGTCAAGTCGATTCCAACTCATAGCGACTCTACAGGGTAGGAAAAAACTACCGTTCCCTCTACTAGTGTATGTCATGAACCAGGCACTGTTCTAGGCACTGAGGGTAGAGCCAAACCAAACCAGTTGCTGTTGAGTTGATTCCGACTCATACTGACCCTAAGGACAGAGCAGAGCTGCCCCGTAAGGTTTCCAAGGCTGTAATCTTTACAGAAGCAGACTGCCACATCTTTCTCCCATGGAGCAGCTGGTGGATTCAAACTGTCAACCTTTTGGTTAGCAGCTGAACGCTTTAATGGCTGTGCCACCGGAGCTCCTTATGCTCTACATAAGACCCGTAGTGGTGATAAAGCGGGGAAGTGCTGGGGGTCGGGGTGGGATTGCAGTGTTGTTAAACAGGGAGTCAGGAGGTCAGGTCTCTCTGAGAAGGTGACATCTGAGGAAAGAGCTGAGAGGATAGGAACAGAATGCAGCCCAGAAGGCACTCAAGTACAGGGAGAAGGAGGACAGTCAGCACCACAGAGTAAGAAGCACTACTCTGGGCTCTAGAAACCCCCTCGTTGATACAGGGTGGTCAGGTTTTGTTACGTTTATACCAAAAACCAAACCCGTTGCTGTTGAGTTGAGTCCGACTCATATTGACCCGATAGATAGGACAGAGTAGAACTGCCTCATAGGATTTCCCAGGCTTTAGTCTTTACGGAAGCAGACCGCCACATCTTCCTTGTATGGAGCGACTGGTGAGTTTCAATTGCCGACCTTTGGGTTAGCGGCCTGAGCTCTTAACCACTGTGTCACCAGGGCTCCTTGTACATTTATAGTCCATATTCATTTGCTGGGGCAGAAGGAAGCAGTATAGGACCTGGACCTGGTGCCCACGTGCTAATAGTGATTATGTAGATGTTAAGACAGACGTGGTAGAGGAAGCACCTCATGTGACCTGAAACTCCAAGGTGTGATTGATCATGACTCACGCTGCAACTATGGCCCAGTTGTCTGGCCTCTTGTTTAGTCACAGGCGACACAGAACAATGGGGACACTCTTCTCTTACCTTGTACTCCCCAGTCACCTTGAGAAAGCTTTAGCAGGTTTCTGTGTGAAGTACAGAAGTGGACCGGGATGATGACATTTTTTAGTGTCATATACTGTGCACATCTGTCCTGGGCCTCAGCACTTGTGAGAGAAGTCTTAGGAAAAGGACTACAAATGTGTATTTCTCATCTTTCTATTTCAGACAGCCCATTTGAGGATACTGACCTTAAGGACTCATATCTCATTCCAAGAAACATCATGGCTGAGCCAGACTATATAGAAGATGACAATCCTGAACTAATTAGACCCCAGAAACTAATCAATCCTGTCAAAACATCCCGGAACCATCAAGATCTTCACCGAGAACTTCTTATGAATCAAAAAAGGTAAGATGGTTTCTTGAGCAAAGTTGAAACTTGAGTGAAGTCCTTAGGAGACTTTTAAGATAATTAGATTTAATTTTATTTATGTTTTCAAAGGCTTCAAAGATTTCTTTTCTTTTCTTGACTATTGTTGTTCTTAGGTGATGTTGGGTTGATTTCAACTCAGTGACCCCATGTGACAGAGTAGAGCTACCCCATAGGATTTCCTAGACTGTAATCTTTACTGGGTGCTTTGGTGGTACAGTAGTTAAAGCATTAGGCTGCTAACCAAAAGGTTGGTGGGTCAAACCCACCAGCTGTTCCATGGAAGAAAGATGGCAGTGTACTTCTGTAAAGATTTACAGCCTCAAAGTACCTATGGGGCAGTTCTGCTCTGTCCTTTAGGGTTGGTTTGAGTCAGGATCGGCTTGACAGCAGTGGGTTTGGGGTTTAATCTTTATAGAAGCAGGTTGCTGGGTCTTCCTCCTGTAGAGCCACTAGGGTGGGTTCTAACCATCAGCCTTTTGGTTAGCAACCGAGTGCTTAACCATTGTGCCACCAGGGCTCCTTCCATATTTTATTAAGACTTCTTTATTTCTTCTAGCATCCTTGAGCCAGGTTACAACTCCAGCCTAGAGTAAAGCCCCCTGCAGCTGCCACTCTCTGTGACATTCCGAGCTCTGCGTCCTGTTTCCCCTTCTGAAATGAGTGCATATGTTAAAATTCGGATGGAAGAGACTGGATTAAAGGTGGAAGAGAGTCTTTCAAGTAGAAGAGAAATACATTCTTAAAATTGTAAAATCTCTGAATAGTTCCTTTACATTTGGAAAAGTGTAGGGATCAGATAAAAATACTGCCTGCTTTAACATTTGTACGTAGCAGAGAGAAGTCCCTAGAGATGCATTAAACTTAGCAATACATAAGAACATGCTTTTTTTTGGTTTGTTTTTGAGTAGCATTTTAAATGACTATTGTCATCATTTCTGTTTTTATTAATTTTTAGGGGGAGGAGCAAAACATTTACCTTATATTTGTAAACAGTTTCTGAGCCCCATCTGTGCCATAAATAATTTTGAATGTTGGGCTGACGTACTCTGCTTTTTTAAGTGATTTTGGGTAGGGCCAGTAGACTGGGATTGCTGAGGATACGAGGTTACTTTATTTATTAGGATACCAAATCCAAAATATCATTAATATCACATGCAAGTACAGTTTTGCTGAAGATCATTCAAAAGCGACTGTAGCTGTACATTGACAGAGAACTGCCTGAAATTCAAGCCAGATTCAGAAGAGGACGTGGAACCAGGGATATCATTGCTGATGTCAGAGGGATCCTGGCTGAAGACAGAATACAAGAAAAATGTTTACCTGTGTTTTATTAACTATGCAAAGGCATTCAACTGTGTGGGTCATAACAAATTATGGGTAACATTGCGAAGAATGGGAATTCCAGATCACTTAATTGTGCTCGTGAGAAACCTGTTCGTAGACCAAGAGGCAGTTGTTTGAGTAGAACAAGGAGATACTGCATGGTTTAAAGTCAAGAAACGTGTACTTCAGGGTTGTATCCTTTCACCATACCTCTTCAGTCTGTATGCTGAGCATTTTAAATAATCTGAGAAGCTGGACTATATGAAGAGGAACAGGACATCAGGATTGGAGGAAGACTCATTAACAACCTGCGTTACATGGAGACACAACCCTGCTTGCTTGCTGAAGGTGAAGAGGACTTGAGGCACTTACTGACGAAGATCAAAGACCACAGCCTTCAGTATGGATTATGCCTCAACATAAAGAAAACCAAAATCCTCAAAACTGGACCAGTAAGCAACATCATGATAAATGGAGAAAAGATTGAAGTTGTCAAAGATTTCATTTTACTTGGATCAATAGTCAATACCCATGGAAGCAGCAGTCAAGAAATCAAAAGATGCATTGCATTGGGTGAATTGGCTGCAAAAACCTCTTTAAAGTGTTGAAAAGCAAAGATGTCACCTTGAAGACTAAGATGCACCTGACCTAAGCCATGGTGTTCTCAGTTGCCTCATATGCATGTGAAAGCTGGACGATGAATAAGGAATACGGAAGAACTGATGCCTTTGAGTTGTGGTATTGGCGAGGAATACTGAATATACCATGGACTGGCAAAAGAACGAACAAATCTGTTCTGGAAGAAGTACAACCAAGAACGACGCTCCTTTGAAGCACGGATGGCGAGACTACGTCTCCTGTACATCGGACATATTATCAGGAGGGATCAATTATACTTGGTAAAGTAGAGGGTCAGTGAAAAAGAGGAAGACCCTCAACCCAGATGGCTGCAACAATGGGCTCAAGTACAACAAGGATTGTGAGGATGGCACAGGACCGGGCAGCATTTCATTCTGTTGTTCATAGGGCCGCTATGAGTCAGAATCAACTTGATGGCACCTGATAACAAACTCAAAAACCTGTTGCTGTCGAGTCGATTCTGACTCATAGCGACCCGACAGGGCAGAGTGAGACTGCCCTATAGGGTTTCAAGGGATGTAATCTTTACGGAAGCAGACTGCCACATCTTTCTTCCAAGGTGCAGCTGGTGGCTGGTGGGTTTGAACTGATGACCTTTCAGTTAACAGCCGAGCGCTTAACTACTGTTGCACCAGGGCTCCTTAATAGGATACAAGGTTACTTTATTTAAGACAATTAAGTTTTATTTAGAAATCTTTTGAGATCTTTTTTAATGAAGCAGTTGGTTTGAGTGATGGGAGTATAAGATCATCCATTCACCCCTTTTTCCTAAACCCTGATGAAAGGTAGGTATACATCCAACTGAAAATGAAACATATATAGACCAATTAAACATTAAGTTTTGGAGGAAATGCCTAATAAAAAATAAAAATGATTGGGGAATTTTTGGTTTTTTTCTGAGTGTACCCATGCCAGAACTAGTAACTCCTGTCCCAGGAAGTCTTTGTAAATATATCTCTCCTAGACAGTGGGAATGTGGCTTACCCCTCTTTACCCCAGCATACGCTGTGGTACTGTTGGATTAATTTTTTAGTCAAATACAAATTTGATTTTTTGTGAATGTGCTTTAGCTTCTTTGTCACACAAATGAAAAAATAATAAATTTGGCATCATCATCCTCAAAGCAAAACAGGACAAAATAAGTTTGTAAATAGCCCGCAGAGTTTGGAAGCACTCCTGCCTAGGAAGTCGTGTCTGCATTTTGTTGGGAAGATCCAAAACAGAGTAACAGTGGCCAGTGAAGGATTTTCTGATGGTCTTTACCTCTTGAAAGTCAGTTCCCTTATCTGTAAAATGAGGGTGGGGATGTGGTTGGTCTGTATAAACATTCTAGCTCAAACTCTTTTTTTTAAATGTTAAAACGATGAAAAAGACTCCCAAGTCAGAATAGAGGAAAAGGTAAAATCAAAAAATCGGCAGAATAAATGTTGTCTGAAGTGTAGGCTGTAGGACTATGTTTAGTAGTCTGGGTCACATCTCTGTAAAATTTATAGGTCTGTGCACTGGAGCTCATTTCCAAATTGTCTAGAATAGAGTTGCTATGAGTCGGAATCCACTCCACAGCAAAGGGATAGGCACATTCACTGAAAATAAATCTCCTTTCTCCTGTCTCTCTCTGGGCCACAATTTCTTTGCCTTGTTTGCACTGCTGGCTCTAGCCAGGTCCATCTCCACTGGTAAGGGAAAATGCTGGTGTTCCCTGAAGTTTCCATGGTATAGAGAGGACATGGGCTTTCAGGCCAGAGAGAAATGGTATGAATCCTGATTCACCATTTAACTTGATCTAGCTTTGTGATTTTGGACAAGGTCTCCACCTCCTGAGGTCTGTTTTTCTATCTACAAAGTAGAGAATAAGACAGTCTTATAAAAATTAAAGAGCATGTATAAATACCTACTAAGGTACCTGGCATATAATAAATGCACAATTAAATGTTAGTCCCATCCGTCTTCTACTTCCCATGTGGCATCATCTGGAAATTTGTTGTTTTTTCCTTTTCTCCTTGAAAGGTTCTGGTCTGACTGGAAGTGTATTTTAGAAGAGAGAGAGAGGGAAAAGACAGGTTTCAGAATCAAATGAGTGTATCTCATTCTATGTCTTTGGGTTTTTCAAGGTAAAATATTAGTTTGGTAAAGTCCTCTTATTAGAAATACAGCTGGTTTCAGAGTGAAAACTTCTCAAGCAGTTTCTTCCCTTTTATTCATCATCTGTCACATACACCTTTTTAGAGACTGTAGGATTTTTATTTCTAAAATTTTGGAAAAAATTTATTTCTAAAATAACGGGAAGCAGCACATCAGGAATGTGTATTTTGGTTAAGGAATAACCATACTTGATTCTGTACTGGAAGTATGTTTTCTACAGTTTATACAGGGCCTTCCCATATATTATGTTATCCAGTGGTCTTTCTCATAACGTACTATGTGTTATATTGATATCATCACACTTTGATACACGAGTAAGAGAAAACTCAGTGACAAGTTATGGGATCTTCCCAAGATCACACTATGGTATTTTTTTGGAATGGAAGATTGGAAATAAACAAAGGATTTAAGGGAATTTATAGAGATAATCAAATACAGTAATAATAAAAATTAGAAAAGGTGGTGGGGCAATGAGAGGAAGTCAGAAGTGAGATCAACACAAAACAAGTTTTACATGGAGCCTTGTACTTTTGTTTGAAATAGCCACACATTGGCTCAAAGCTGTGTAGTAGTTAATTCAAAGAGTTTTTTTTTTTTTTTTTTTACAGTTTTTAAGAGATCATAAGATAAATGCAAGCCCACTGCTTAGGAGAACAAATACTCACAGGTCTTTGTCTGAGTTATCTAGGGCTGTTATACAGAAATACAAGTGGATGGCTTTAACAAAGAGAAATTTATTCTCTCACCGTCTGGGAGGCTGAAAGTCTGAATTCAGGGTGCTAGCTCCAGGGGAAGGCTTTCTCTCTCATCAGCTCTGGTGCAAGGTCCTTGTCATCAATCTTCCCATGGTCTAGGAGTGTCTCAGTGCAGGGACCCTGGTCCAAAGAATGCGCCCTGTTCCCAGCTCTGCTTTCGTGGTGATAGGAGGCCCCCCTTCTCTCTTTTACGTCTCAACCTAATCTTGTAGATTGAGTCCTGCCTCATTAACATAACTGCCTCTAATCCTGCCTTATTAACCTCATAGAGGTAAGATTGATAGCACACAGAAAAATCACATCAGATGTCAGAATGGTGGACGATCATGCAATACTGGGAATCATGGCCTAGCCAAGTTGACACATATTTTGGGTGGACACAAATCAATCCATGACAGTCTTCGAACTCAGCAAGGCTCTTTCAATTGTATAATATAGCCCCTCTGTTTACTATCTTTTGGACCCAGCTAAGTTTCAGGTTAAAATTGTTTGAATTCGGATCTGGTCACAGTTTACTAATAGGTCTGATAGTTAAGATCCTTTGTCAGGTTGTCGGGTTCTATAGATGTTCTGGATGGCATAAAAAGACAGATTTCAAGAGGCTTTTTTTTTGTTGAAAGACCAGTGTTTAAGAGGTCTTAAAAAAATCAATAATATTTCTAATATAATTTAGAAAATAGAATTTAGTACTGTATAAAGAATACTGTTTTAGGTAAACAGAATGATCATCGACTTAAACACATCCCTGAAATTGGTGCTTTGGTTTCTACTTTCAAAATAGACTGCTCCTGTGTTTTTAGTTGGTCGTCTTTTGCCATGCTTTTCTAGACAAACAGTTCCTCAATAAAAACTTGGCTGATGTGCAACATGGAAAAAGATGCGAAGTTCTAGTGATACAGGATAGAAGTACTTGCATTTGTATCCAGCAGAGAAGAATGGCTAAGCCAGCAATGTAGGGGAGGCAGGCCAAACTAGATGAGAGATAAAGATAAATGCAAACTACGCCTACCCCCTGGGAAAAAAAATTAGGCTGAGAGCTGTTCGACTGGGTGAGCAGGCGAGCAGGTTTTCTTATGGTTTGAGCCCAACCTTCCCTTTGGCTAAGTGCTTTCCCAGGTGATAGGAAATCTCATTTATGTGGGTTTAAGTGCACTGGGAGTTCAGGTGGGGGTAGAACGAATGGAATGAACGTGGACTCTTCCACACTGCCCCTGGGTGTATTTAGTGATTTATGTGAAACGTGAAGTATACCTTTAAGAGTTGCCTGTACGTTTCGCACACTGGTGGTGGGATTGGATTATAAATTGTCAAAGTCATTCTGGAAGGCATTTTGGCAATACGTGTAAAAATGTAAAATGTGCAGACGCTTAGCCAGATATTCTTCTTCTGTGAATGTAGCCAATGGAAATACTTGTGTTAAGAGTGCAAATATAAATGTACAAGGTAGTTTACTGTCTCAGTGTTTCTAATAGCGAAAAAAAATGGAAACGACCTAAATGTTGGTCAGTTAGAGGAGTGACAAAATCATGACACTTCTGTACTGTGCTGGCTGGTGCAGGTGTGAAGAAGGGTAAGAGAGGGCTGTATGCATGAGCAGGCGCAGAGGGTGGGGGAACAGGAGCCACACTCTGAGTAACAGTGTTCTCTGGTACAGGAATAGGAAGGGGTGAGGACGCAGGGCTTCTACCTTGTACAATTCTTATTGAATAGGCTGTAAATGTTGCTCCCGTGATTTGTGTAATGGGGGATGTTGGATGTGCTTTCGCTTTTTATTTTATGTATGTATATTCTTTGCAAAGAGCACATAGTCATTTTAAATAATTTAAAAAATTGACTGTGCCCAGTATAGCAGTCACAGGAGCCCCATGTTCAGAAAGCTGACTGAGGAGTACCTGTTGGTCTTGGGTGCTATAAAGCCACCAGGATTTGAGCACTCGTGAGTCATACGTTGTTGTTATTATTAGGTGCCATGTAGCTGGTTCTGACTCATAGTGATCCTCCGTACAACAGAACGAAACACTGGCTGGCTCTATACCATCCTCACAATCGTTGTTACGCTTGAGCCCATTGTTGCAGCCACCGTGTCAATCCATCTCATTGAGGGTCTTCTTCTTTTTGCTCACCCTCTACCTTACCAAGCATGATGTCTCCAGGGACTGGTCCCTCTATATAGATATTAACGTTACTCGTTAGTTATGCATGCTAGAATCAAAGAGAATCAACTGTTCTCATGCAAGGGCAATGATACTGTAATTGTTATAAAATTTGGAGAACTTTATTTCAGTCTTGAAAATAGCTTTGCACATCTGATCCAGTTTTAGAGAATCATGTGGGCAGTACTTGCCTTTTTCCATTCAGTGCAGAAAATTAAGTGATCCACCATAATAAAATATTAACTAAGTTTTTATGACTTCTAGATGTTCTAAGTGTAGAGCATTTATCATATAAATGCTCAATTTTTCCTGAGTTTCCTGTTACTAAATATTTTATCTCACTGTCACCATTGTATGGGATCTTTGAACAAAAAATGAATACTGCGTAATAGTTAAACCCATTCACGTGTTACGATGGAATGTCAGCTTAATGTGTCATATATCAAATTTTGTTCAGAAGCTTTTGCATAATACAGAAGAATTTAATAAGAGTTGAAGTTAATTTTGCCTTTGAAATATAGGGAGAGAAAAATGTTTGAAGTTTAAATTATGCTAAATTCTTAATCCTAAAATTTAACCCCCTTAATTATTTCTGTAGCCTCATACTGAGGCTTGTGACAGTCGTCAAACTAAGTGGGTCTTCACTCAGATTATTTAAAAACAATTTCTTTTGAGCTGTTAAAGTACTCATAAGCATCTTTTATGGGGCTGATGAAGGATTTAATTTTCAGAATATTATTTCTATGCTTCTGCCCCCCAATACCATTTAATACCTGAAACAAATGAAGTCATAAAAGTAACCTGCCGTTTTTGTTTCACTGGAGTCTTGACTGAATTTGATATTTTTATTTTTTGCCAAAAGTTCTGCTAATGAAAGTTGGAAAAGTAGGGACATACATATTACTGGGACTGTGTGTTTCTTTATCTTCAGTGATACCTGACTTTTATATCGTAAACAACAGTGACAAAAATTTTTTTTCATGTGATTAAAAAAAAATATGTAGGTAGGAGAGATGCCAGAGTTTTTTTTTTTTTTTTTAAAGTATAATTAGTTTAACCAGCAAGCGTGAAAGTAAGAAGGAAGCCCTGGCAGTACAATGCTTACGCGCTCGCGGCTCCACAGGAGCAAAGACGGGGGAGTCTGCTCCCATAAAGATTCTGACTCATAGTCATAGTGACCCTATAAGACAGAGTAGAACTGCCCCACAGGATTTCCAAGGAGCGGCTGGTAGATTCGAATTGCTGACCTTTTGGCTAGCAACTATAGCTCTTCACTACTGCATGGGCATAGGAAGCCCTATGGGGCAGTTCGCCTCTGTCACCAGGGGTCACTGTGAGTCAGAACCAACTTGAAGGCACCTAGCAACAACGGTAACAATGAAAGTAAGGATTAGCATACAGATATGATAGTGTTAATTTGAAAGATACTGAGATGAGTATGATGTTAAATTTATCACCAGAGCACATACTTCTGAAATTATTTGGTTTAACAGTTATTCAAATGACTCCAAGTTGATTAGTCACATTAGTTGATTTGAAGTAGTTTAGAGAACAACCACCGAGGTCGAAAGACTAGCAGCCATCACCAGGAAGGTGGGGGTGGGGTGCAGGGCCGGTCTCTGAGCCGCAGGGTGATTCAGCCGTGCTCATTTCCTGCAGTCCAGAAAAGCATGAATCCTTGTCAGGTGTATGTGTGCATACATGTCAGTATGTGCAAGTAATCGTTACTTACACCCTCTGCTGCCTGAAATTTGTACTGTTTCTCCTGTTCTGTGGTTTTGTTTCATTTTTATTTTAAATGCTCTTAGTAAATTTTAATACCAAGTTGAGAATACTTAAGAGCTAGTGGAGCCTGGCTAAAGTAATTAAGACAATGAGGAGGAGGTAGGCTGGCAAAGTCAGCACCTTGGAAAGCCGGGACTGGAGAAATGCTACGGAAGTACAGGGGAAATAGGGAAAAGGAGAATCCTAGCTAGCAGGTCTTCCAGAGAGAGAGAGAGATGTGACAATCTGCTGCAGTGAAGGTTACAGCCTTGGAAACCCTATGATGCACTTCCACTGTGTCCTATAGTGTCGCTATGAGGCGAAATCAACTTGATGGCAGTGAATTTGGGTTTTTCTTTTTTTGTTTTGGTGGCACAGTGGTTAAGCACTCGGCCGCTAACCCAAAGATGTGGCTTGAACCCACCAGCTACTCCGTGGGAGAAGGATGTGACAGTCTGCTTCCATAAATACTGTAGCCTTGGAAACCTTATGGGGCAGTTCTGATTTATCCTGCAGGGTTCACTGTGAGTCAGAATCGACTTGACGGCAGTAGGTTTGGTCTTTTGGTTTAGTTAGAAATTAAACGTGGTCTGAAATCTCACTTGAGATGCTAATGAATGCCTTCCCCTTGTCTTGCCTCAGACAATTTAGATGGAAGGTTGCTAGTGAGTGGCCTAAATTTTATTTCTCCCCATTTGAAGAGATGGCAGCCTCATTTATCTCTCAGAAATACAGAACTTTCCAGAAGCTTGACTTGTAAATAATAAACTGTGCATCTGATCTGAAACAGGTTAGGTGAAAGGAGCAATGGACTGTGGACTGGGAGCAGGAAGATGACTGCTGCTAACACTCACGAGTGGTGTATATAACTTTGGGCATGCCTTTAGATACACAAGAACCCTCTTTCAGATCTGAGCAACGGAGGATTGAAAGAGGTCTCCAGGGTCATTTTGCTGTCTAAATTTCTGTAACAGCCTGGGTTTCTAGGTTACATTTAATACCTGGGATCAGGGCCTAGGTCTTAGGAAGCTTTCTCCAAAACTCCAGGTGGAGCCATCTCATATTCTGGGCACCTCCATCTGGTATGCATAATACCCATAGTTTGAGCACCTTGTTCTTGGCCTTCCCAGCCTTACCATCCCTACCCATACTAGCCTCCTTTGTCTACACACAGTAGGTGCTCAACACATTAGTATTGGAATGAATGAATTTTCCATAGTCTTTTGGAAGATGCTTTTGCCCTTTCATGCTTATGAATTTTTGAGACTACCAGTGTAGTCTATTAACTCGTTAGCTTTGTAGTAAATATTACAGTCATGCTAATTTATTAGGCCCTTTTTCTATGGCTGATACTTTAAATTTCTGTTGATGTGAAAAATGTGTCCATTAGATTAGATATTTTTTTAAATACTTTTTGTTAATGCTTTTTTTGCAGGGGTCTTGCCCCTCAGAATAAACCAGAACTGCAGAAAGTGATGGAAAAGAGAAAACGCGACCAAGTAATAAAGCAGAAGGAAGAAGAAGCACAAAAGAAGAAATCTGACTTGGAAATAGAACTATTAAAACGGCAACAGAAGTTGGAGCAGGTAGGGGTGATTCAGGTGAAGTCCGTCCTTTTTTGTCCTGAGAAATAGGAATGTTGGAGCAAGCAGGATTTATCAGACACGTCAAATGTAAACGTATATACCATGAAAGAAAGATCTGAGATGAAATGTCAGCAGATGGGGTAAAACACATTCAAGGATGACACAAGGATTCTATCGAGGACCTAACGGAGATCCAGGAGGCAAAGCCAAAACAGGGAAATGTCATTGAATTCACAGCAGAGTGTTGGGATTTCAGGCAATGTAATGAAATTTAACTTCACTAAGAATCCAGAGCAACTGTGGTGTTGATCTCAGTGTTTTGTTTTCTTAGACTTGAGTTTTAGATTCTTTGTCATCTCTTGGGGTTGTTTGGAGTAACAACCAATTGGTTTTCCCCTGCTGTGCAGAATTGGTTTTCCCCTACTGTGCAGAATTTGTTTTTCCCTGCTGTGCACAATTACCTGCAGAAACATACATTAAAAAGAGAGAGAGAGAAACCAGGAGAGAATTTTTTTCATTAGGAAATGAAGTAGTTGGGGACTTTGGGAAGAGAGTATTTTGAAAAGCTTCTTTTTTTTTCTTGCAAATAATTGTCTTGTTTCTGAATTTCATCTAGCTTGAACTTGAGCAGCAGAAATTGCAAGAAGAGCAAGAAAATGCCCCAGAGTTTGTGAAGGTAAAAGGGAATCTCAGGAGAACAGGCCAAGAAGTCGCCCAAGCCCAGGAGTCCTAGGTCGAGGCTGCCCAGAGACCTCACATGTCCCAGCCCACCACCGCACAGAAGCCGTGTCTTTAGGTGTCTCCTCACCACTTAATCTCAGGGCAGAAGGCCCTGGAGAGAATTCCAGCCAGCAGAAAATTTTTACATAAAAAAGGATTTGGTTTTGGTTTTCCTCCCCTTGCAATCTGGGTGGATAAATTGCCTGTGACAGTTACAGTTCTATTCGCCAAAAGAAGGACGTTGACCAACAATAAGTTGGGATAATGGACCTGTGTTCAGAGACTTTAAAAAAAAAAAAAAAAAAGAGGACACTGGAATACATTTTTGAGAGTTGCACTACTTGGCTTTTCTTGCAATCCAAGTTAAGTGGGGCACAGAGCCTTTTTTCTTTTAAAAGTTAGAGAAACTGTGTTTAAGTCTTCTTTTTGTCATCTGTGAGATAATTTAGATGGCGTAGAAATGCATTTTACCTGTTATATTCAATATCTGTAAATCCTATTTTGAGAACCTGAAATGTTCTTGTTTAATTTATGCTTTCACCCATGTTAGAATTTACACCAGAGAATATCAATGTTAACGTTGAGCACAGTGATTATCTTTGTTGGCACTTACACTTAGAAATAGGGCAGGAAATGTTAAAAATATGTAAACAAAAATATGTAAACACCCATCTTGATCCTACTTCAGTTCCTTTCGGTTCTCTGTATAATAGTATGCTACATGGTGACATTTAAGTTCAGAAAAGGTATATCGTGTAAATCCATTTATTGTTTTGGCAGCTTATAGGATTTGTTTTTGTTTCATTTGAAAATTTTTTGCTGAGCTAGTCCTTTGAGATGAAATATTCTCCCAAGCCTTTGGAGAATGGAGACTAGTCCATATAACCGAACTGCAGTGTCAAAAAGTAGAGGGACCAAAATCTCTTCATTTCTTCTGAGAGCAGTGTGGGAAAAGCTCCCCTTGGGAGCTGGGTAGTAAGGAGTTCTGTGGATATTTTAATAATGTGAAGCAAATGTAGGCTGGTCTCAAGGAAACTTAATTGGAACATTTTTAGTATTTGTACATTTTGAATATCATGAGAATCCAAGCTTTGAAGTTGCTGATTAATAATAGTTCCTGATTTCGTTGCCTTTTCTTTTTTCTTGTAAAGAAAGACTGTTTCACCACTTGGTGGTGACGATGCTGTTGATACTGATGGTGATGACTACTACTTCACTGCATCGCTCAGGAAGGGCCGAGGCCGGGAGAGGCTGCTCAGCTTACTCACTCTGGCTGGCATGCTGTTCAGAGTACAGGCCGAGCTATGCAGATGAGCAAAATCCACGTGCAGAATTCATCCGATTCAGCTGGTGTGGGCAGGAGTACATTCTGCTCGGGGTAGGATGGAAACATTTGTGTGAGTTCAGTACGTTCTCCATATAGTCAATTCAGGCAGTGATTTCTACATTCAAGATTCTTCTTACGTTTCCTTTAGAGGCTCATAGAAAGCTGGATCCCGAGCCTTTGAGTCCTTCGTAAGGATAGCAGAAAATAGCTTTCTATGGGAATGCTTCAGTTTAGTTTTAATAGTTGATGATTAGGGCCATATTCAATCTTAAATGTGATCAAGATAAAAGTAAATGCAGTGATAATATACTGCTCGTTAGAGGAACATGTTAGTCGATTACACCTGAAGTGGATTATTTATCTCATCAGCAAGTATTATTTGGATAAACTATGAGATGCTTAAGATAAATGTTGCTCTATAATAGCTCGCTGTTGAAGTGTGGAAGGGTAACTATATTTTTTCCATCCAACTTCCTTTTGAGAGAAGAAAGTGCGATGACTGATCATCTTTAAAGTACACTTCTGATTGCTTATTGACTAGAGTTCTTCTTTGTGTATATGGACTAATGATGTGACTTTTAAAATGAAGATTCAGGACTGTCTCATACCCTTTTGTCTAACTGGTTTTTAGATCTCTAGGTCTGTACCCTTGAAGCAACTCTGCCACTTGATAAAATTCTCAAGGGCTCTGACAGGGTCCTTTAGAAGGACCGATCCTGTTCCTAGAATTTACCTAGAACTCAGTCTTTGTGGGGGAAATAAAAATTACAAAACCATTTTCTTCCCAATCTTATAAATCTGGAGAATTACGTGCAGTTGGTAGTATAAGGTCTGGCCAAAAGAAGACGTTGTTGTAAATAGCGTAAAGTAATATTTGATGACAAAACTGTGGGATGCACAATAGAGAAGCTCTTTGCAGTCATCAGAGCAGCTTGACTCATAAGCCTGAGTTTAAAAAGATGGTTGGTCACCCCTCACACCTCAATACCGTACAGTCCAGACCCCTAGGACTCTTGCATATCGGAGCAGTTTGTGCTTTGAGCCACTTTTTGACTAAAATGGCTCCATTTTCCACTCTATGGTTTTCTTAAAATAGTTCAGTGTTTTATAGTCTCATAGTAGGTAAAGTAGTGTTGCTTTCTAAGCTATAACAGCTGACTTTATTCTTCTACTCTGAAAAATCTTGACTTGTTTGAGTGTATATAATATATATAAAGGGGGCCTTAATGAATTTTTTTTTCATAATTTAATATTTTTTGTATTTGCTCTTATATAATTGTTTTTAATGGAAAGTATTACAGAATTGAGGTTGGAATTCATAGAACCAAAGTTATTCTTAATAAAAATCACCACATGCTTGGGCCATGCAAACATGTTTGTCTGATCTGTTTAATATGCATACCTAGAAATGAAGGTGGGGGCGGGGTTATGCTCAGTTCATAGATTAGAAGTTGGTTCCAGGGTCTCCTCTGGTGACTGGCCCACTTTGACAGTCTCCTCCCCAAATCAGTTACGCTGTATTGCTTTGTGTCAGTCAAGGCTGGCAATTATGTCAAACAATTTCTTGCTAAGATGTTAATAGCTCTGTATGCTACCCTTTGCATAGCATGTATGGTGTTTTACCAGCAGCTGTCAGTTCTTCAGATGAAGGTATTCTGAATTTTAGGTAGCTTGGTAGGACAGTGGGAGATACATTTTGAGAAAGACCCTTTTTTTAGTGCCTGTGCATATGGCATGTCTGGAGTGTGAATATGAGATTTTTGTTCATTTTTGCTTATTCAGCTAAATTAATGCTATCCTCAGAGGAGTTATTTTGGGAGACTATACACATGATTCCAGCATACCATTGGCTAAAATAGTTTGAGGGTTAAATCTCCATATTTTATAATTATGCCTGTATTTTGCAACCCAAAATTATCAAACAGCCTGATCACCCAACTCCCAATGTCTTTGGACTCTTAAAAAAAAAAAGTTGTATCTACTCAGGAGAGTGAAGATTTGTTGCTTCTGTTGAGATTGTATCATGAGTTCTAAGGGCCGTTGCAGAAGACAGGTTCCAAAAATGATGTGAGCAGTACCTGCATACCTGGGATAAGTAGGCAGTTTCCCAAGATGACAGTTCTGAGGCTGTCAGTCCATGTAATTGCACTACAGAGCCCTGGCGGCGTAGTGGTTAAGAGCTCAGCTGCCAACCAAAAAGGTCAGCAGTTCAAATACATCAGCCGCTCCTTGGAAACCCTACGAGGCAGTTGTGCTCTATGTCGTCATACGAAAATGCATTCTGATTGTCAGTTGTGAGGTTTTGAGTGTCTCTTCTCCACTTGCCCCTGGATTTCCTAGCAAGATGGGAATTGCCAGCCTGAGTCTGGCAAAAAAAAAAAAAGACACTTGGTTATTTAGTGGAAGCTGTCACCCATGAGCCCAGTATGAATTATACCCATTCAGTATTCTGGGGCGGTAGGATCACCCAATAGCATTAGTGATGGCATAGTAATTAATGTCCTGTAAAACTCATTAAAATGGATTCTGTGCTATTTCGGAAGGTCCAGCCATGGCATCCTAAGGCTTCGAAAGAATTGATGGGATTGTAGGGAAACGACTCCATAACATTCTATTGAAATTTAGGTAAAAACGTGTAGAATTTTTTTTTTTTAAAGAAAATGTAAATTCTTTGTGAAGACATAATCAAGTATTTGTGTGTACTTTATAAAAAAGGATCTTTGCATTTCTCCATTACATGATAGGAAAATGTAAAAAAGTCTTGTTACGTGTGTGGGTTTTTTTCTTAAAAACATTACTGTAGATATTCACTTTAGAACTTTGGAAGAAGTATTGACTAAACAGACTGAATACATGCTGTTTACATTTCTCCCATCCCAAATCCTATGAAGTGTCTGAAAAGATGTAAAAGGAAGAATCGGTTCCCAAAGCAGGAGTGATATCAGCGGAACTGAAACTTTGAGGATACCTGAAAGATAGAAAGCAGACAGGATCAGATTTTTGGAGAATGGAGAATGGGGCCATAGGAACCCGTAGTCCAAAATAAACTGTGCATGGAACTTATGGAACATTTGTAAAACCTGGCCATGGGTCAGGCAGCAAAGAAAATTAGAATAAATTTTGAAGAGCAGAAATCACACATCACAACAAAGGAGATTGAACTAAAGTGATATTCATGGGAAACTTTCAAATTCTATAAACAGCACATGAAACATGAATACAATGATTTAACAGGCTTTTAAAAAAAATTTAACAGATTATGTCCAAATATCATTTCAACATGTAATTAGCATGAAAATTGTTGAGATATTTTACATATTCAGTCTTTATACCCAGTGTATTTTTTGTTTTGTTTTGTTTTGCCTTTTTTGTCTTCCTAGGTAAGTGAAGTCATACAATCTTTGTCTTTTTGTAGTGGACTTATTTCACTCAGCCCAGTGTCTTCAAGATCCATCCATATTGTAGCATGTATCAAGCCTTCATTTCTCCTATTGGCTGAATAGTATCCCACTGCATATATGTACCGCAGTTTGTTATCCATTCATCTCTCGATGGGCATTTAGTTGATTTCATCTTTTGGCTATTGTGGATAGTGCTGCAATGAATATCAAAACCACAATGAGATACCACTTAACTCATGAGGATGGCACAGGACCAGGCAGTGTTTTGTTCTGCTGTGCATAGGGTCAGAACTGTCTTGAGGGCACCTAACAACAACAACAGGATGGCTAAGATTAAAAAAAAGAAAATGAATCTTAGTGAGGATGTGGGGAAATTGGAACCTTTATCCATCGCTACAGAGCCCTAGTGGCTCAGTGGTTGAGACCAGTGGCTGTAAACCAAAAGGTTGGCAGTTCTAATCCACCAGCTGCTCCTTGAAAACCGTATGAGGCAGCTCTACTCTGTCCTATAGGGTCACTATGAGTCAGAATCAACTCGACAACAATGCATTTGGTTTTGGTTTTTTAATCCATTGCTGGTGGAAATGCAAAAATGGTACACCCATTGTGGAAAGTAGTGTGGCAGTCCTTCAAGAAACTAAAAACAGAACTACCACATGACCCAGCAATTCCGCTCCTAGGCATTTGCTCAAAAGACTTGAAAGCAGAGACTCAAACCAAGACTTGTACACCAATGAGCATTAACAGGCTTTTAAATAATTTATATGTTGTGACTACGTTGTCAGCTGCTGTTGAGTCTGCCCCAACTCATGGCAATCCCATGCACGATGGAACAAAATGCTGCCCAGTCCTGTACCATCTCATAATTGCTTGGAGATCAGACCATTGTGATCCATAGGCTTTACACTGGCTGATTTTCAGAAGTAGATCACCAGGCCTTTCTTCCTAGTCTGTGTTAGTCTGGAAGGTGTCCTGGCACCTGCTTAACATCATAGCAACATGCAAGCCTCCACTGACAGATGGCTGGTGGCTGCACATGAGGTACCTTGGCGGATAATCAAACCCAGGTCTCACATGGAAGGTGAGAATTCTCCACTGAACCACCGCTGTCCACATAAATTTGTTTTTAAAATCAACATTTGTGCTTTATCTTACTTTCATATTAAAATATACATTCTTAATATTATAGCCTGAACCAAATCTGTTGCCATCAATTCTGACTGATAGAGACTATATTATAGCAATACGTACTTTCATATCCTTCTAGGGATCCAGTTTGTCATAGATTGAATTGTGTCCCCCAAGATATCTGTCAACTTGGCTAGGTCATGATTCCCCGTATGACTGTGTGATTGTCTGCCATTTTAACTTCTGATGTGTTTTCCCTCTGTGTTGTAAATCCTATCACTAGGATGAAATGCGATGGATCAGTGGCAGTTATATTGATGAGATATACAAGATTAGATAGTGTCTTAAGTCAATCTCTTTGAGATATAAAAAAGAGAAGCAAGCAGAGAAGCATGGGGACCTCATACCACCAAGAAAGCAGTACAGGGAGCAGAGCAAATCCTTTGGACCTGAGGTTCCTGTGCTGAGATGCTCCCTGACCAGGGGAAGACCGATGACAAGTCCCTTCCTCCAGAGCCGACAGAGGACGCCTCTCCCCTAGAGCTGATGCTCTGAATTTGGACTTGTAACCTACTAGACAGTGAGAGAATAAACTTCTCTTCGTTGAAGCCATCCACTTGCGGTATTTCTGTTACAGCAGCACCAGATGACAAAAACAGTTTTACTGTTTTTGAGACCTTCCTGGATTTGTAATCTTATCAACCTAAAAGAAGAGGAATACTTCCTCAGGTTAACTGAGAGTGCATAACCTGGATTGTTGACTGGTTCTTACTTAGAATATGGGGCTTGGCAGCACATTCCAAGCTGATGAAACCATGAGCCAGAGGCCTCGGGCTAAGTCTCTTTTTATCATCAATTTTTACCGGCCTTGTCATCAGATGTTTAATACGTTGCCTTTCATATTCAATTTTTTGAAACTTGGTGTCTTTCCCAGAAATGATGTATGCTTTAATTTTGCATGGCCAGCATGACCTAACTCATTGTTCTGTCTGTATGATAGATTGATCCTGTCCATTAGCATTATTGAAAACTTATGTTATGCCTTGTCAATATCTCATTGATAATTAGTGGGATCATTCTGAAATTTTGTCTACTAAATGCGTCTAATGACTCCTAGGTCATCAAGCCTACATGGTGAATTCTTTTCTTGGGGCCGTTTGGTTATTTATTATCTTGGATATACTGTTGGATCCTCTAATTGTTGTATGTTTGATCAACTGGACTCATTTTCTGCTTGGTTGTTACATGGTGCTCAGCTTTTTTTTTTTTTTTTGTACTTAATGTTTTTCTAGTTTCTTTGTCTTACAAAATTCCTGTATTTTCTGTATATGAAGTTAGAAACAAACACCTATGCTTTATGAACATGTATATTATTAAACAAATCACACACCTAGAGGAATGCTTCCTTAAACATATCATCATCCTTGTTTTGTATTACAACTCTCTTTTCTATTTTGAGCATCATTCTGAATTTGTAGCCTTTTACAGACTCAATTTCTTATTATAATTTTCCTTTTTTTTTTTTTTGATGCCCAAAGTGTTACCGCTTGGCCAGTGGAAAGCCCTTCAATCTTATTCCTTTGTTACTGTTTTGTGAAGTATTGCTTTCAAGAGTTTTGACAGCATTCTTACAACTACAATATGTTTCAGATAATCCTGATTTTTTTTTTCCTTGACACAAAATATAGGATTATGTGTCCTTCAAGGAGTCCCGGCTACACTCAGTGGAGAATCCATCAAGAAGGAAAAATCTGGGCACTAGGGATGCACAAGGGATTTGCTTGTGGACAAAAGTGATGGGACAAGAGAATATGAAATCATGCTGCCTTTTCCATTTTATTCTCTTGTGGTTCTAACCTATTTTTCTTTTAGAATGGGTCCCATTGAACCAGAAACCTTTTTATTACACTTACGAAGACTAGCCCAGATGTTATCTTAAAAAAAAAAATTTGAGAGGGGATTGCTCTACCAGATACCAAAACACACTTTGAAACAATAGTAATTTAAGTGGTTTGCCATTGGGCCAGGAGTAGACAGGTCAATGAAACAATGTAATATCCAGAAACAGATTCATTTACATATTTAATTTATGATTGAGGTAGAATCTTAATTTCAAATCAGTTAGAAAAGGATAAGCAATTCAGTGAAAAGTTGTGGGCAAGTGGAACCAAATAAATATATGCTCCCCTATCTAACACCATGTGTAAAAATAATAGCCAAATTTATCGAAATTTTTAGTACAAAAATAAAACTATAGCTGTGTTACAAGAAGTTAGAAGGGGATATTTTTATCATCCTGGGGGTGAAAGAAGCTCTCCTAAGCAAGATATAATACAAAATTTATAATGAAGAAAACTGGTAGATTTAATAGTGAAGATTAAACATTTTTGTACATTAATGACATCATAAAAGGGTTAAAGACAACAGACTAAGGTATACTACATACATAGAAGCAAATAACAGCAAATTAATGAATACCTAGATTACATGCAGAATGTCTATAAAAGTCAATCCAGTAAAAAATGAACAAAGCATGTGAACAGCCAATTCACAGGAGTAATAAAAATGGCTCATAAACATATATGAAGAGATGCTTAGTGTCACCAGCATCAGGATAATGCAAATTAAAACAACAATGAGGTAATTTTACACAAATATTCACAAAGAATTTAAAGAGATTAATAATAGCTATTGTTGGTGAGGATATAAAGAAAGAGGCATTATGTATACCTTTCGTGGGAGTGCAAATTAGAAAAGCCAGTTGAAAAATGCACATATTCTCATACCCACTACTATGGATATGATCAAAAAGATAATAAGTGTTGAGGATGTGGAGAGATTGGAAACCACATACATCGTTGGTAGGAATGTAAAATGATGACCTTTGGAAAACATCTTGGTTTTTGTTTTTTTTTTTTTTTTTTTTAATAAAGGTCAACTTAGATTTTTCAGCAGTTCTGCTTCTAGGTATATAAAACCAAAAACCAAACCCAGTGCCGTCGAGTCGATTCCGACTCTTAGCATATGCAACATAAATGAAAACACACGCCACACTAAGTCTTGCGTGCAAATGCTCACAGCAGCATTATTCATTTTACATAAAAAGAAAACAGCCCAAATGTTCATCAACTGATCCATGGATAAGCAAAATGTGGTATATCCATAGAATGGAATATTATTCAGCCACAAAAAAGGTTTGAAGTACTGATACATGCTACAACATGGGTAAATCATAAAAACATCATGCTAAGTGAAAAAAGCTACACACAAAAGACCATGTAGTGTATGTTTCCATTGATATGAAATGTCTAGAATAGGCAAATCTGTAGAAACAGAAAGCAGATGAGTGGTGGCCAGGGGTTGAGGGTTGGGGAGAGGGAATGAGAATTGATTGCAAATGGACACAAGGTTAATTTTTTTGAAGAGAATGAAATGACTTAAAATTGCACAACTCTGTAAGTACACCAATAATCGTTGAATTGCACAGTTGAAATAGGTAATTTTTATGGTGAGTTTGACCTCAATAAAGCTTTTAAGAATGCACATATCCTTTGAGCCAACAATTATATTTCCAGAAATTTGGCCTTCAGAAACATTTATGTGCCCAGTGATTGTTGTTTAAAGATATGACTGCAGCATTTCTCCTAATTTTTTCGGAAACAACCCGCCTATCTAGTAGTATTTTACTACAGGAAGTATGATACACCTCTTGTGAAGATGGCACAGGACTGGGCAGTGTTTTGTTCTGCTGTACCTAGCGTCGCTGTGAGTTGGAACCGACTCAATGGCATCTAACAACAAACATTTTGGAATATAATGTAGATCTTTAAAAATAATAAATTATTATTAAATATATACAGAAATACGATTTTGAAGCTATACTGTTATACAAAAAATAAGCTGCAGTACAAGACACATAATCCTATTTGCATGAAAAAATTAGAAATTATATATCCATTGAAAAAAACCAGTTGCCATCTGACTCAAGGCAACCCCATGTGTCTCAGAGTAAAACTGCCCTCCATAGGGTTTTTGTGGCCTGTCTTCAGAGGCACTTCTGGGTAGGCTCGAACCACCAACTTTTCAGTTAGTAGCCCAGTGCTTAACCATTAGTACCACCCAGCGACTCCTTACGTATCTAGGCAACCATTTGCTTGGAAATAGGACTGGAAGTTTGCCCATCATATTAACAGTGTTTGCTTCTGGGGAAGGGAAGGCATCCGGGGTCATAGATAAAAGGGCTTTATTTTTATTTTTTTGTTATTTATATATTTTTATCTTTCCATGTTTTAATCTTATATTTCTAATGAAAAAAAATTTGTACAATAAGAATGTGTTCTTGAATCACTAGTGTTTAAAAAAAGGTATAAAAAGCCAAGAAAAACTTGGAAAATGAGTGTGCTTAATTCAAAATGATTCCGTAAAATGTAAATGCTATTCATTTTATAATCATTTGCATGTAGCGTGCCTGTACAGGGAGAGATTACGAAAGTATGGCTCTAATGTTCCAAAACGTTGAAGTAAAAATCGATCCATTTTAAGAAACTCTCAAGAACCCAATTATTTTAAGGACACAGACTTAAAATTGACACTGGGTCAAAGAAATTAAGAGCCCAAGGAAGGAATAAAGAAAAGCTTAGAATCTAGACTATGGCGAGGAACGTTTTGACCCTGTGTCGACTCCTAATGGTGAGTGGTGCAAATAGTTAACATGCTGGGCTGCTAACCAAAAGGTGGAGTCCACTTTGGAAGAAAACCCCTGGGAACCTACTTCTGAGGAATCAGCCATTGAAAACCCTGTGGAGCACAGCTCTACTCTCACCCTTGGAGTTGCTAAACCAAACCAAACCCATTGCTGACAAGTTGATTTGGACTCATAGTGATCTTATAGGACAGAGTAGAACAGCCCCAGAGAGTTTCCAAGGAGCACCTGGTGGATTTAAGCTGCCAACCTTTTGGTTAGCAGCCATAGCACTTAACCACGACACCATCAGGGTTTCCTGGGGTTGTAAGAGTAGGAATTAACTAGAGGGCAACTGCTTTTTTTTTTCTCTTTTTCTTTTTTTAAGGTAGGACAGACATCTGAGCTGGGGCTGCTTGTAAGGGATTCAAGGGATTTAGGCTTCACCATGAAAACAACTTTGCCCTTTACATTTTTCTTTCTACTGGAATTTAAGGTAATGTAGTTACAGGAATCTGCTGTCATTGTTCCAACTATTGTTTCTGTTGGCTGGGGTCAAGGCGGCTGGGAGTGTGAAGAAACTGTTGCTCACTAATGAATTATGTGACTATCTGCAAAAGATCTTGAGGGAGCACCAGGTCGGCCAAGCCTGGTCTTCCTGAAAGATGTTCTCTCTTAGATGATGTTGAAACTTCCAGGGGCTCAAGGAATTTCTGTTTATGTTCTCACCTGATTCCAGGTGGAGCTTTCATCATAATACTAAAAGTACTTTTAATTCTCTTTCTGCTCCTTCTGGTTGAATGCTTAAGATCCAAGCCTGTACAAGGGGCTAGTCAAGGGCTAGCAAAGTGATGAGTTTTGGCTCCCTGTGAAGCTGTAAGAGAGAATGGCTTAGAATGGAATTAATCAGTTGCCAGTGAGTCAGTTCTGACTCCTGGTGACCCCGTGTGTGGCAGAGGAGAACTGTGCTCCACAGCTTTTTCAATACCTGATTTTTCCGATGTAGACTGCCAGGCCACGACTTTCTTCCAAGGTGCTTCTGGTGCGGACTCAAACCTCCAACATTTCAGTTAGCAGCTGAGCTCCTTAACCATTTGCACAAACCCCCAAGGACTTCAAAAAATAGAATTAGCAGGGGGAGGATATGGACTGAAGTGTCACCTGGTCCTGACTTCATGGTTGAAACTTGAGGTATATTCCCAGGAATACCCCCTTCGTCATTTGCCTGTGATTATTCATTTAAGAGATTTCTGGGGAAAATTGCACCCGTGTCAGCCATGTGCCAACAAAGAGGAGAAGCAGAGTGATTAAAATACCTACTGCTAACCTGGAAGGCACTGTCTTACTTTGGACTGTGAACCAGAATCAGGGTTCATAGCAGCCTCTTTGGAACAGATTGACACACTAGGACCTTAATGAGAAAACTCACTGTATAAACTCAGATGAAGAGGATTTTCTGGCTACTGTAAAAAAAAAAACTGTAACTTGGCTTTATTTTGATGAGCTGGTGCTCTGTTATCTGGAGGGGTTGTCCTAGTTTATGCTCCTTGTTTCTAATCCCCGTTCCCTCCTTAGTGGTTTCAGTGCTTTCTCAAAGATAAGCAGCCAGAGCAATCAACTACAAGATATCTTCCTAGGAGCTTCTTCCAGCCCTCGAGGTGTTTATAATCTTGTTCCGAGATAAGGCATTAAATAACACGTAAGAAAGAATAACAGGCATTAGGTAGAATGCCACATGAACACCTAGAAAATAAGAACTGTGGGAACACATTAAGAAAGGAAAATAAACACACTAAATCAAATGGTTTTATGACTAGGCTGATGATCACATAAACGTTCTCTGAGGAAGGCAGTGGAAACTAATGGTTTAGATGACCCTGTTTTAAATTGAACATGAATTTTATTTTTCCTTGGTCTCCCACTCTGCGCCACAGACTCATCTTTGAAAAACAAGACTAGGTAGGTTAACCAAGGTTCTTATGAGTAACAATAATAAGAGTGAGGGAGGGCCAGCAAACTAAGACTACAGCCCCCACATGCACAACAGCTTGTTGTATTGGTAGGCAGTATCTGTTGCTTACTTCCAAAGACCTTCCTGAGGTTCTTGGGGCATAGTTTTTATTGTTGAGTTTCCTTTGAGTAGGACTGCAACTCAGGTGACCCCATGCACAATGGAACAAAATGCTGCCTGGTCCTGTGCCATCCCCAAGTTCACTTACGGATGAGGTCGCTGTGATACATAGGGTTTTCACTGGCTGATTTTTGGAAGCAGATCACCAGGCCTTTCTTCTTAGTCTGGAAGTTCTGCTAAAACCTATTTGGCATCAGAGCAACACACAGGCCTCCACCGACTGACAGGTGGTGGTTGCCCATGATATGCCTTGGTCGGGAATTGAACCTGCGTCTCCTTCATGGAAGGTGAGAATTCCACCACTGAACCACTACTGCCCCCATGGCACAGTTAATAACAACTAAGTGGTAGTCTGTCCCCATGTACCTGTAGAGGGTATACGGTGACAGGGATGAATGAGGCTCTGGGGAGTATGTATTTCATGTCCAGGCTATTTGTTTTACAGTGCTCAGTGTTGGGGAGACAATGTTGAACAAAATCATACCCTGTCCCTGCCTTTTTTAGGTGCTAGTGAGGAGACATTATTGAAAAAATAACACAAATGCATGTAACATGACAGCTACGATAAGAGCTGCAAAGGGAAAGGGTGCAGACTGTGAAGAGAGGAGGCTTGGCACCCCTGCCGCTCCTCGGTATGACCATGATAATGTCTTCATGAAGAGAGAACTTGTACACACTTTGACGCTAATGTACTCTAAATGAGCCTCTAAGTGTTTCCTTAATAGAGTATGGAGCAGCAGCCACAGCTCAGTGGGGCTTTGTTGTTCTCTACCAGTTCTCATGTGTGATTCTACTGAAGTCAGCAAAAAAAAAAAAAAAAGAGCTGGTGATAAAAATGAAGAGGGCTAAGAAAATTATTCTTATCGAAAAATAAAAAAAGATAGATTAGAAAGTGGAATATTGTATCTGGTGGTAGCTAGATTGATATGAAAAGAATATTATCAATTTGATATGAAAAGAACGTAACAATATTTAATATGAAAAGAACAGAAAGCAGTTTGTAAAACTTTCAGCAAACGTTTCAGCCTGAATACAACATTGATCATCAAGGATAAGGTAACCCTTGAATAAGCATATACAAGATGATTGGCTGGTACGGATAGGTGGAGAAAGCCCAAGAGGAGGTCAGGGATTTTTGTTTCTTTGGCCCATGGCTGTGTCGCCAGTGCTGGAACAGTGACTTTGTTGTTGTTAGTTGCCATCGAGTTGATCAACTCCTGGAGATGTTAACAGAATGCAAACATTGCCCAGTTCTGCACCGTCTTTTCATGATCGTTGGTATAACTGAGTTCATTGTTCTGGCTGTTGTGTCAATCCATCTCACTGAAGGCTTCCCTTGTTTTCTTTGGCTGTCTACTGAACCAAACATGTTCTTTTCTAGCAATTGGTCTAAACAGTGCCAACCATCTACTATACGTTTGGAAAGCACCTGTTGAGTGTATGAATGGAAGTATAGTTTCAAAGCCTGTGTATCAGTGAGGACAGACCAGGTGGACCTACGGTAATGAATAGCTCTAGAATCTAAGTGGCTTAACAACAGCAACAACAAAAGTTTGGGTTTTGGTCATACAAACCTGCTCTGGGTCCAGCAAATTTTCTGGGTGGCTGTCCTGTGTGTGTTGGCTCAGACTGATCCATACTGCTTTGATCATTTGGCAACAACATGTCACTCTGCTTCCACAGTCACTGTGGCAGGTGAAGAGTGGACTGGAGAGTAAAGCACTCTCCAGCCCAGTTAAATGCTTCTGCCTGGAAGTGACACGCATCAGCGGTCAAAGCCATTCACATGGCCACGTCTACTTCAAGGGGGCTCGTTGTTCTCATGAGGTGCTATCCAGTCACCTCCGCCTCTTGGGGGTCCCATGCACAGTGAATGCTGCCTGGTCCTGCACCATCCCTGCCATCAACTGTGGATCAGATTGCTGTGATCCATAGGGTTTCCATTGGCTGATTTTGGAAGTAGCTCTCCAGGCCTTTCTTCCTAGCAGGGGCAGATTAACCAGTAAGCAAGGTAGGCACAGGCTTACTGGTGTTTACTTACTAATTGTAATGCAGAATTTCATGTGGGTTTCAAAGATGTGGTGAAAAACAGATGAAACTGTGCACTACGGTTTAGTAAGTAAGTGCAAATAAGCCTGGTACCTTGCTTATTGGGTAACCTGTCCCTCCTTCCGAGTCTTAATCTAGAAGCTCCACTGAAACTTGTTCAGCATCACAGCATCACACAAGCCCCCACTGTCTCTACTTTGAGGGGCAGAGAAGTACAGTTCTCTCTTGTGAGAAGGAAATAACCCCGATATTATTGAACACTTAGTAATGCCTGCCATACATGTGCAGAGGTGCAGGTAAACGAATGTCTTGGGCTCTATAGTTCTCAAAATCTCATCTGTTCTCCAACATTTTTTGACGTGGCTTGGGGTTACTCTGGAAATGTTCTTAAATATGTGGATTTCTACGTATTTCTGTATAAAAGATTGTTCAAAGGCCAAGGACACCACTTTATTGCCTGCAGGTCAGAAATTATCTTTATGATCTTCAAGGTCATTCTCATGATGTAACTGATGTAAATCATGGAAACAGATCCATACATGTTTCTCTGTGTGAGTGAAGAAGAGTGAGAATCACCGTATACCCTGTCTTCTCGCTGTGTGTGTCTAGATTTGAGAGGTGTTTTTTTCTTAAGAGCAGTTTGGGCTGATGTGGTTGGGCAGTATTTCCAAGTAATCCTCAGTACTGGCTATTTGAAACTCTATCCAAGAGGGTAGTTAGCCTTGCTTTCTGTCAGAGGGCAATCTGTTGGGAGCTTGTTTGCCAAGTGGTGTAAATAAAAAATACTGGACACGATCAATAAATTTATCTTCCACCAAAAATTGCTTATCGAGGGAAGTTTATTATTGATGACCTATATTATGTCCTGCTTTTCTTTAGATCATGTGGCTTATAAAAATCAATTTTTCTGGGAGTTATATTTACTTTCAACAACAACAACATATCCAGAAGTTTGTTCCATCCTGATTCGACACTTAGCTGCTAGCTGAATACATGGTTCCTTATCTAGACCAATGAATTGACATAAAACGTTGAGTAGGTGAATTTGTATTATCAAATTTTCTTGCTGAATTTTTTTTCTCTTGTTGAGATGCATTGTACCTTTAAAGAAAGTGAACATCAACCGCAGGGCATTGACTTCCTCCTAAGGAGAATGTAGAAGTCCTGAGGAAGCTGGAGAGCAGCACACACGGGGAGGGTGATGCATTGTGTAGAGGTGAAGCCATGTGAGGGTGGAGGTTGGTATCTGGGGCATAATATGCATAGTACATGCTCAACAAATAAATATTTGCTCTTCAGTGACAGGAGCCCTGGTGGTGCAGTGACTAAGAGCTCTGGCTGCTAATCAAAAGGTTGGCAGTTCGAATCTACCAGCCACTCCTTGGAAACTCTATGGGGCAGTTCTACTCTGTCCTATAGGGTCACTATGAGTCAGAATCGACTCAACATCAATGGGCTTGGGGTATTCAGTGACAGGTCCTGGAGGGAGGGTGCTTGGCCACTGGCAGGTGTGGCTTGTTGCAGTATGACCAGGGTGGCTCAGCTCAACTGAAGTCAGGGGGACAGGAAGGAAGGCAGAGAGTTTGGTGTTCCCAGCCCATTCTAAGGCCCAGGGGACATCTATGTCCATGCTACGCATTCTTAACTAGAAAGAGCAACTAACTGAAACGGATCTAGAACTCAAGTCTTCCCCCAGGGGCTTCTTCAAGACATAAGGCAAAGCAGCCCAATGCCAGCGTGCGCACAGGAAAGGAAAGGAAAGCTCTCTCCATACTTGCTCTGGCAACAGGAAAGTTGATGTCACTAGCTTCTGCAACTCAGGATTTTATCCTTTTATGCTAGGATTTTTCAATCTACAGTCTCGAGTAGTTTTAAAGTTTAAATGATCTCTACAGACCCTCAATGGAGGGGTGCAAGTGTTACTATTACTGTCCTTTAAAATGATACATGATGCTGCCATCTAGTGTCCCTCTGAAGAATTTTTTTACTTTTAAATAATTGTAATTTATTTATTTATTTTTTATTATTACTCTATTGGTCTTGAGCTTTTTTTTTTTTTTTTTTTCCAGAACCCTAATCTTCTGTTCTTCGTCTGAGATGAACTAATTTAAATCATGAGGAGTATTAAAATTAAACCTGGCAGCCTGGTATGATAGGTTCTGGCACAAAGAGTGTAAAGTCCTATTTTCTGGTTCCAGTGTTGCCTTTTGCTGTGGAGCAATGGGAAAGTCACTGAGTCTCCTGATGTTTAGTTTTCCTCATCTGTAAAATGGGCTAACAATATTTTTACTGTCCGTAGCAGAGTATTGTGAGGGTTTCCTTCCTTCCTTTCTCTCTCTCTCCCATCCGTTCATCAAATGTATGTTGCAAACTGGTATACACCAGGCACTAGATCCCCGGGTGAGTAAGGAAGTCAGGGCTTCTGCCATTGTGAAGCTGGCATTTTGTGGAGAGAAAAAAAAATTAAAAAAAGACAGACCATTAAATAATTTCTCACACTAATAGAAGCTCTCTTCCACCTTTTCCTGCTTCCAGCCTTTCACAATACTGTCAGCTGTCTTGCTATTTTCCTGAAACACAGATCTAAGCATATTACTGTCTTGCTCAAAAACCTTCCCCCTTGTGGGTATAATAAAGTCCAGTTTACCTAATGTGAAAGCTATGGCCCCAATCAAACTGGCCAGCTTTATCAGGCTACAGTCAGTTTTCTGAAATAATAGTATGTAACCTGGGTGGTGTCAATAGTTAACATACTTGGCTGCTAACTGGAAGTTTGGCAGTTCAACTCCACCCAGAGGTGCCTTGGAAGAAAGACCTGGTGATCTACTTCCAAAAAAAATCAGCCACTGAAAACCATATGCAGCATAATTTTACTCTGACACACGTGGGATCGCCATGAGTTAGAGTTGACTCAGTGGTAATTGGTGCTAATTTACCTCTATTGAGAACTTACCATGTGCCAGGTATTCTGCTAATAGCTTCACCCATTAATCTTTACAACTGTATGAGGTATGTCCTATTAGTATCTTCTGTTTACCTACGGGGAAGCAGAAGTAAAGAGAAGTAAGGAACGCATTTAAGGCCACATAGCTAGTAAACAGCAGTGTTGGGATTCAAACCCGTATCTGCCTGACTCGGATGCCCAGGCCCTTAACCACTACACTGCCCCTGTTGCTTCCCACTACTGTACTGCTCACCTCATAGCTGGTGTGCTTGCCCTCCCATTGCCACCTGTTGAAATCTCCCCAATTGCTCATGGCCCAGCTCAAATACCCTGACCATGAGGCTGTTGCTAACATCCGTGCTATGCCCCCGCCCTCCTCGTCCCAGCCCTAGGAGAGTCACTTACATATGTCATGCTTTGTCATGTATGACAGGGTTGAATCCATGCTTGTCTTCCTCGACACACTGCAAGTGTCTTGAAAACATCAGCAACACTGAGTATCAGGCTCCAAATACAGCCTGAAGTACATAAAGGTTTCTGAACAAGATAAAAGTTTGCTGAATTGTATTCAATGAAACAGCACAGGAGAAAGTGCTCTTTAAGCTGTAAAGCATTAGAGGAACATAAGCCAGCAGACACTTAAATTTTTTTCTTTATAAAACATGCAGAGATTTAATATATGCAGTGCTATATTCATTTGTGCCTGAGCGTTTTCTCCTTTTTGATTTTAGTCCATTTTTCATACCAACGAAGTGTTCAGATCACTACATGGGGAGGTGTTCCCCTTACTTAGTGAGAGATTTGAGACTAGCCCTACACAGACTTTGCACAAAAGCATTCTGACCCTCCTAATGGAACTTTAAGAACTTTAAGGACCATCAGTTAAGTGACTCTAATTGGGGGAAAATCTCGCTAGGTAATGGAAGGGACCCTGGCCTAGGAGCCAGGCCCTTGGCTCTGGAAGGGGTCTACTACTTGCTGGCTGAGCCTCATTGACCTTCTCAATGGAAAGACGGTGCAGCCAAATGATTGCCAAGGTGCTTTGCAATCTGAGGGTTCTTCAGTTCAGATCTTAAGTCTGCAGCCTCATTACTTGGAGCTATTTAATTGATTTTGGAAATCAATTGCCTTGCCTACAAATTGAAGTTGGCTTACCTTGTAGGAAAATTGTAGTCACTGGAGAGGAAGATTAAAAATGCAATTTAAAAATCTCATAAATGCGGAGAAGAACAGAGGAGCTGAGTGTTGCCAAGAAGTGAGTTAAAAAAGGATGGCTTCCTAGTGGTGGCCTGTTCTCCCCTTTTGGAAGATGAGTTAGGTAGGTGAAACCCGGTATCTTTCCTCCTTTGTGGCAACAAACTGAGTTTTACATAATCTTTGACTTTAGAAACTATGTTCCTTGTTCCCCAAGAAGGTGGTCTTTCTTGTTTCCCTGGTCGTTAGCCTTTCGTCTGAGCAGATCTGCCCCATCGTTCCTCTGATCTTTCTGAACAATAGTTCCAGACTCAAATCCTAGCCAGCTTAAGGCCTACTTGTAGCTACTTTCTCAGTTGCAAATGATAATTGTTTTATCTGAAATCATTTGGAGTTGGGGAGAAAACACAACATTAAAAAACTGAGGTTTTCTCAATACTATATCCTGTAAAGAAGTTGAACAATCATCTAAAAAGAATTTTTTTTTTAAAGTCCAGGCATAGATAGCTTCAATGGCAAGTTCTACCAGAGGGTCAGGAGCAAATAATTCCAATTTTACACACACTATTCCTGAGCACAGGAAAAAAAAAAAAAAAAAAGGAGACACTTGCTGCTCAACTTATGAGGCTTCCAAAATCTTGATACCAAAATCTACCAAGCACAGTAGGAGAGGTGAAAATTACTGGCCAGTAATACTCATGATCACAGTTGCAAAAATTCTATAATATATTTTGGTAAACCAAATCCTGCAACATACCAACAGGATAATACTTAATTACCAAGTTTGTTTGTCAGGAATGCAATGTTGGTTTAATTTTGAAAACTAATTAATATACTTTTCTAAGTTATCATATTACCAAAAAAAAAAACACAAAAAAACCTAACCCTAGTCTGACTCATAGTGGCCCTGTTAAGGGAGAGAAATCATATGATTATTTTGATGGACATAGAAAAAAATTTAATAAATTCAACATCATTTATGATTTAAAAACATTCTTTGCAAACTAAGAAAATTTCCTTAATGTGACTAAATATACCTAAAAAAACAAGCAAAGAAAAGAAAATCCTGCCACAGACATTGTTCTTAATGATTAAAAGGAAAAAAACTCCTTTTGAGATATGTAATGAGGAAAGGGCAATCAAAATCTTTAGTTATTGTACTGAAAGTCTTAGAGAATGCAGTAAGCAAGAAAATAACTGATATTATTTGCAAATGTCATGATTGTATATAGGAGAAAACCAAAAGAATCTACAGAAGAAGGATTTAAAAAATTGATCAGGATTGTGGATATAATATCAATAAAAAAAACCCACTGTCTTTTTATATACTGGCAACAAATGTTTAGAAAGTGAAATTTAAGAGATGCTATTTTTTATTTAGAATAGCATAAACATCCTAAAAATTCTAAAACTTTATTGAAAAATATGAGAGGAGCTGGAGCCAACATGTTGCTACAGACAGAAGCACCATGCACCTCTGCAGCAAAAACCCAAAAACTAAGTAAAACAGATACAAATATCAATCTTAGAACCCTAAGCATCAATTGAAGGAATAAAGAACTCTATCAAGCACTGAATGGAATAAGCAACTGACAGAGAGCAGAGAACGAGGAGAGCTACAGAGTAGAGGTTCTCTACCATATAATGTGGCCCTGCCCTGCACTGGCCTCCCAGCCCCACCCCATTGCCCCTGGTTTGTGCCACAAACTACTTATCCTTGCCCCTTTACCACCACTGGACTCACCCTACTGTGACATAGCTGAGTGACCTGGCCCTGCCCACCTGGATAAGGTGGTGAGAAGTATCATGCCCACAGATAAGCAAGCAACAAAACACATCCAGTCCACCTGCCCAGACGTACATAACCAAATAAAACAAAAAAAGTAGGATGAAACAATCAAATCTACAATCAATAAATGAAGAAAATATTTCCTGAATGTCCTGGAGACAGCAGACAATATCGAAACATAAAAAAAAAAAGGACAGGATGACTTCAGAAAGTGACCAAAATAAAACACCAGATGACTTCCTGCTAGAGAAAAAGACACTGGAGTTACCTGATAGGGAACTCAAATGCTAATATTCAGGGTTCTCCAACAGATGAAGGAAAATGCAGACAAAAATAAGGAAAAAATAGATAAAATCATGGAAAATACAGACAAAATCATGAAAAAGACAGACAAAACAAGGAAGAATTCAGGAGAATTGTACAGGAAGAAAATGTCAAAATAAATGAACAACTAGAAACCATAAAAAAACAGCAAATAAAAATCTAAAAGGTAAACAACAAGATTTCAGAAATGTACAGTGAGTGCAATAGAAGATTTAAGGAGCAAATTTGAAACAATGGAAGACAGAATCAGTGAAACTGAAGACGAATCCTTAGATACCACTTTGAGGAAAAATTAGGGAAAAGAATGAAGAAAAATGAAGAAACCCCAAGAGTGATGTGGGATACACTCAAAAGCAAAAACTTGCGAGTGATCAGAGCTCCAGAACAGGGGGAGAAAGCGGAAAACACAGAGAGATTCTGAAGATGTTCTGACAGAAAACTAATATCATGAAAGACAAAAAGCTGACCATCCAAGAAGCTCAATGAACCCCATACAGGATATACCCCAAAAGAAAAACACCAAGACTTATCATAATCACAATCGCTAAAACCAAAGACAAAGACACTCCTGTGAGCAGCTCAAGAAAAAGGAAAAGTAACACACAAAAAGGAAACAATAAGACTAAGCTCTGATTACTTAGCAATACCATGCAGGCAAGAAGGCAATAGGAGGACATATAAAATCTTGAAAGAGAAAAACTGCCAACCAAGAAGAATAATATACCCTGCAAAACTCTCCCTCAAATATGATGGTGAAATCAGGACATTTCCAGATAATCAGAAATTAAGGGAATATGTAAAAACCGAGCCAAATTTATAAGACTTATTTAAACGAGCCCTTCAGTTAGAGAATCAACAACACGAATCTAGGACATAAGACAGCATCACCACATACCAACCTAGATAATGAACTCTTGAGGATAAAACAAAACTAAAAAATTTACAACAGGGAACCAGAGAAGTCAACTGTAGATGACTACAACATCAGAATAATAAAAGTCAAGGTGTTATCAAGTAATGAAAGACTGATTTAAACTTAGGAAGACAGGGGTAAATCTCAAGGTAAACGCAAAGAAAGATAACAAACCTACTCATCAATATAAAGAAGAAAAACAGTCTCAGTAAACACAAATTCTACAAAAAAAAGAGAAACAAACAAAAAAATTCACAAGCAAAAGGAATTCAGCACAGAAGAGTAAAAGGAACAAAGAAAATGCCAGTCCCCCCACCCCCCAAAAAAAGCACCACAAAATGACAGCAATAAATTCACTCCAATCAATCACGTTGAACATAAATGGCTTAAATGCACCCATGGAGACAGAGGATGACAGAATGGCTGAATAAACAGGACCCATCAATATGCTGTCTACAAGAGACACACCTTAGAAACAAAGACATGAATATATTAAAAACCAAAAAATGGAAAAAAAAAAAAAAAAAACAGCAACCAAAAAAGAGCAGGAGTAGGAATACTAATCTCAGATAAGATAGACTTTAAAATAAAATATGCCATAAAAGACAAAGAAGAACATAACGTAATGATTAAAGGGACAATCCACCATGAGGATGTAACTATAATAAATATCTACACATCCAATGACAGGGCTCCAAAATACATAAAACAAACTCTAAAAGCATTGAAAAGAGAAATTGACAGTTCCAAAATAATAGTAGGAGACTTCAACGCACCACTCTCAGTAAAGGACAGAACATCTAGAAAGAAACTAACAAAGATACAGAAGATCTAAAGGCCACAATCAACCAATCTGACCACATAGACATATATAGAACACTCCACCCAACAGCAGCAAAGTACACATTCTTTTCCAATGCATATGAAATGTTCTCCAAAACAGACCACATCTTAGGCCACAAAACAACCCTAAACAAAATCCAAAACATTGAAATAATACAAAGCATCTTCTCTGATCACAACGCCATAGAAGTAGAAATTAATAACAGGAAGAGCTGGGAGAAAAAAAAATCAAATACATGGAAACTGAATAACGCCTGGCTTAGAAACCACTGGGTTATAGAAGAAATCAAAGATGGAACAAAAAATTTCCTGAAATCAAATGAGAATGAAAACACATCATCCCCAAACCTCTGGGACACAGCGAAGACAGGGCTGTGAGGTCAATTTATAACAATAGACCCACACATCAAAAAAAGAAGAAAGGGACAAAATCCAAATGTTAGTGATACAACTCAAACAGAAAGAGAACAGCAGAAGAAGCCCACAGGCGGCAGAAGAAAGGAAATAATAAAGATTAGAGCAGAAATAAATGAAATAGAGAATAGAAAAACAATAAAAAAGAATCAACAAAACCAAAAGTTGATTATTTGAAAGGATCAGCAAATCATTGGCCAAACTGACAAAAGAAAAACAGGAGAGGACACGAATAACCCAAATAAGAAATGAAATGGGGACGTTATAACAGACTCAACTCAAAAAAAAAAAAAAAAAAAAAGATCATAACAGAGTACTATGAAAAATTATAGTCTGACAACTTTGGAAACCTAGACGATATAAACAAATTTCTAAAAACACACTACCTACCTAAACTAACACAAAGTGAGGTAAAAATCTGAACAGACCCATAACAAAAGAAGAGATTGAAAAGTTAAAAAAAAAACAAAACTCCCCCCCCACCCCCCAAAAAAAGACCTGGCCCAGATAGCTACACTGGAGAATTCTACCGAACATTCAGAGAACATCTTGCACCAGTATTACTCAAACTACTTCAGAACATCAAAAAGGAAGGGATACTTCCAAATTCATTCTATGAAGCCAGCATAACCCTGATAAAAAAACCAGGCAAAGGCACCACAAAAAAGGAAAATTACAGACAAATATCTCGCATGACCATAGATGCAAAAATTCTCAACAAAATTCTAGCCAGTAGAATTCAGCATCACGGCAAAAAATAATACACCACAACCAAGTGGGATTCATACCAGGTACATGAAAGGATGGTTCAACATTAGAAAATCGATCAATGTAATCCACCACATAAATAAAACAAAAGAATCACATGATCATCTCAATCGATGTGGAAAAGACATTCCACAAAGTCCAGCACTCGTTCCTGATAAAAATTCTCAATAAAATAGGTATAGGAGGGAAATTCCTCAATATAATGAAGGGCATTTTACGTAAGCAACAATTAACATCATTTTTAATGGAGAAAGGCTAAAAACATACCCCTTGAGAACAGGAGCAAGACAAGTATGCTCTTTATCACCATTCCTATTTAACATTGTGCTGGAAGTCCTAGCTAGAGCAATAAGGCAAGAAAAAGAAATAAAGGGCGTCCAAATTGGTAAGGAAGAAGTAAAACTGTCCCTATTTTCAGATGACATACTATTCATGAGTCGGAATCGACTCGATGGCAGTGTTTTTTTGGGTTATTCTATTCATAGAGAACACAAAATACTCCGTGAGAAAGCTACTGGAATTAATAGAAAGATTTGGCAAAGTAGCAGGATACAAGATAAGCATACAAAAATCATTTGGATTCCTATACACTGATAAAGAGAATTATGAAAACGAAATCAGGAAAACAATACCATTTATAATAACCCATTGCCATCAAGTTGATTCCAACTCATTGCAACCCTATAGGACAGAGTAGAACTGCCCCACAGGGCTTCCAAGGAGTGCCTGGTGGATTCGAACTGCAAACCTTTTGGTTAGCAGCCGAGCTGTTAACCACTATGTCACCGGGGTTTCCCCATTTACAATAGCCTCTAAAAAAATGAAATATTTAGGAATAAATCTAAACAGGGGTGTAAAAGGCCTGTACAAAAGAAACTACAAAACACTAATGCAAGAAACCAAAAGACCTACATAAATGGGAAAACATATCATGCTCATATTTAGGTAGATTCAACATTGTGAAAATGTCAATTCTACCCAAAGCAATCTATAAGTAAAATGCAATCCCGATCCAAATACCAACAGCATTCTGTAAAGAGATGGAAAATCTAATCATTAATTTCATATGGAAAGTGAAGAGACCCTGGATAAGTAAAGAACTATTTAAGAAGAAGAAGAAAGTAGGAGGACTCGCACTACCTGACCTCTGAACCTACTATACAGCCACAGTAGTCAAAACAGCCTGGTACTGGTACAATGACAGAGACATTCACTGATGGAACAGAATTGGTAAATCCATCCACCTAAGGTCACCTGATCTTTGACAAAAGCTCAAAGTCCATCAAATGGGGAAAATACAGTCTTTTTAAGAGATGGTACTGGCAAAACTGGATGTCCATCTGCAAAAAAATGAAACAGGATCCACATCTCACACCATACAGAAAAACTAATTCAAAATGGATCAAAGACCTAAATATAAAACCAAAAACTATAAAGATCATAGAAGAAAAAATAGGGTCAACACTAGAGGCCCTCATACATGGTATAAACAGGATACAAACCATAACTAACAGTACACAAATACCAGAAGACAAGCTAGATAACTGGGATCTTCTAAAAATTAAACACATGCTCATCAAAAGACTTCACCGAAAGAGTAAAAAGAGAGCCTACAGACTGGGAAAAAGTTTTTTGGCTATTACAAACCCGACAAAGGTCTAATCTCTAAAATCTACAGGAAAATCCAACACCTCTACAACAGAAAATGGGCAAAGGATATGAACAGACACTTCACCAAAGACATTCAGGTGGCCAACAGACATATGAAGAAATGCTTGTGATCATTAACCATTAGAGAAATGCAAATCAAAACCACATCGAGATACCATCTCGCTCTGACATCACTGTGATGAAACAAACAAACAAACAAAAAACCCAGAAAATAACAAATGTTGAGGCTGTGGGAAGACTGGAACTCTTATGCACTGCTGGTGGGAATGCAAAATGATATGATAATTTTGGACAATGATATAGCGCTTCCTTAAAAAGCAATACCGTATTTTTTCATAATCCAGCAATCCCACTGCTAGGAATATATCATAGAGAAATAAGAGACATATGCACCAACAGACATACCAATTGACATATGCACACCCATGTTCATTGCAGCATAATTCACAATAGCAAAAAGATAGAAATGACCTAAGTGCCCATGAACAGATAAGTGGACAAACTAACAAACTGTGGTATATACACACAAAGGGGTACTATACAATGATAAAGAACAATGATGAATCTGTGAAGCATCTCACAACATGGATGAATCTGGAGGGCATTATGTTGAGTGAAATAAATCAATCACAAAAGGACAAATATTGTATGAGACCACTATCATAAAAACTCATGAAAAGTTACACAAAAAGAAACAATCTTTGATGGTTACAAGGGAGGGAAAAGGAAGGGAGGGAATAACACTAAATAGACAATAGATAAGTAGGAACTTTGGTGAGATAAGAGATAAGACGGTACACAGTACTGGGGAAGCCAGCACAACTTGTACAAGGCAAGGTCATGGAAGCTTCATGGACACATCCAAACTCCCCGAGGGACTGAAATACTGGACTGAGGGCTGGGGACCATGGTCTTGGGAAACAGCTAACTTAATTGGCTTAACATAGTTTATAAAGAAATTGTTCTACTTCCTACTTTGGTGAGTAGTGTCTGGGTCTTAAAAGCTTATGAGCAGCCATCTAAGCTACTCCACTGGTCTTACCCCTTCAGGAGCAAGGGAGAATGAAGAAAACCAAAGTCACAAGGGAAGATTAGTCCAAAGGAATAATGGAACACAACTACCATGGCCTCCACCAGAGTGAATCCAGCACAGCTAGATGGTGCCTGGCTACCACCACCAACTGCTCTGACTAGATCACAATAGAGGGTCCTGGACAGAGCTGGAGAAAAAGGTAGAACAAAATTCCAACTCACACATACACAAAAGACCAGACTTACTGGTCTGGCCGACGGAAGAAACCCTGAGAGTATGGCACCCAACACCCTCTTAACTCAGTACTGAAGTCCCTCCTGAGGTTCACCCTTCAGCCAAAGATTAGACAGGCCTGTAAAACGAAAGAGACTAAATGGGACACCAGCCCAGGGGCAAGGATGAGAAGGCAGGAGAGGACAGGAAAGCTGGTAATGGGGAACTCAAGGTCAAGATGGAGAGTGTTGACATGTCGTGGAGTTGGCAACCAGTGTCACAAACAATATGTGTATTAGTTGTTTAAAGAGAAGCTATTTTGCTCTGTAAACCTTCATCTAAAGTACAATGAAAAAGTCAAAAGACCTAATAGAAAATTGTGTTAAAAGATACGAACAAATATTACACAAAGGAAGGAAAACACAAATGACCAAAAAACATACGAAGAGATGGTCAGCCTCATTGGTAATCATAAAAATGTAAATTGAAACTACACACACATACAAGATTGAAATTGTAAATGATTGACAATGTCATCTGCTGGTAGGAATACGAGCCAACCAGAACTCTCATGGAGTCCCTGTGTGGTACAAACGGTTAACGTGTCACTACTAACTGAAAGCTTGTTGGGTCAAGTCCACCCAGAGATGCCTTGGAAAAAAGGCCTGGTGATCTATTTCTGAAAAATTACTCACTGAAAACCCTTGAAGGACTGTTCTACACTGACACACATGAGGTCGCTATGAGTCAGAGTAGACTCAATGGCAAGTTGGTTAGTGCTGGTTTAGAACTCTCATACACCGGGAGTAGGAGTAAAAATTGCTGCAACATTTTGGAAAAAAGTTGGAATTACTCTGTGAAGTTGAGCCTAAGAATTTCATTTGCATGAATGTTCTGTTAGTTTTCTATTGCTGCGTAACAAATTACCACAAATTTAGTGGCTTAAAATGATACCCATTTATTACCTCACGGCTCTGTATGTCAGAGTCTGGATCAGCTTGATTGAGCTCTCTGCTTAAGGTCTTCCAAGACCAAAGGGAAGCTGTCAGCTGGGCTGGGTTTTCCCTGATTTCTCTGGGAAAAATCCACTTCCAAGCTCGTTCCACTTGTTGGCAGAATTCAGTTTCTGTGGTTGTAGGACTGAGATCCGTTTCCTTGTTTGTGGTCAGTTGGGGTCACTCTCAGATCCTAAGAGACCTTCCTTTGGCCTGCAATGGTATATTGAATCCTTCTCATGTTTTGAATCTTTCCGACTTCTCCTGCAACAAGTCAGAGAAAACACTCTGCTTTCAAAAGGTTCATGTGATTAGATTAAGCCTACCTTTTGATGAACGCAAAGTCAACTGATTAGTAACCTTAATTACACATACAAAATCTATTTTACCAGGTAATTTAACATTTTCGTAGGTATGCTCTCTCATCGTAATCACAGTCCCAGGGATTAGGGTGGGAAATCTTGGAGGGCCATTTAGGATTCTGCGTATGTACCTATGAGAAACTGTTGTATCAGGAACGTTCATAGCAGCATTGTTCATAATAACCCCAAAAGGACACAATCTAACATTTATCACCAGAGAACAGATGAATAAATTGTGATATAGTCATAAAATGAAACTCGGTACAGCAGTGGAAATAAGTGAACCACAGCTATAGTGATCAATAAGGATGAACCTTAGAAATAGCACTCGGCCAAAGAAACCTATCACAAAGGAGTGTGTATAGTTTGTCTCCTTTATATAAAGCACAAATCGAGGCACAATGGGATAATATAATGTGCAGGGAATACGTGAAAATGTGGTGAAACTACAAAGACAGGAAAAGGAATGATTTTTACAAAACTGAAGGCTTGGAAAGGAGGATGCAATCAGAGAGAGGAGTACAAGAAACTTCCAAATTACTGTGATGTTCCAAATCTTAACCTGGTCACGGGTACATAAGTGTTTGCTTTATTAGTGTTTATAATATAAATGTATGTTTTATACTCTCTTCTGCAGTATGAAATAATTTCACACTAAAAATTTTAAAAATGGAGGCTTTTCAGTTGAACCTTATGATTTGCGTTAAAAGTAAGAAGAAAACCTTGATCATCTAGGAGACCTGGAAAAAAAGAAGGAAACCAGGGGCCAGTGCAAGGAAGCCAACCCGGAGGCTTGCACAGTGTGATGGTCTCTGAAGAAAGGATCTCTGATTTCAGAGCAGGTCCCTCTTCCAATTCTCTGCAATAATCTCCTGCCGATCAACGAGTGCTCACAATGGGTTCTGGCAACTGCCGATAAACAGTGGAGTAAATGCAATCTTATTGTTATAGGGACAAAGGTGAGGAGAATAAGGGTGAAAAAAAAATTTTTTTTTTTAATACTACAGCAAAGGAATTTAAATTAGATTTGCTCTACTTATTGGTTTTTTAAATCAATAGAACTGACAACAATTGTAGTAAGTCTGCAGAATGTATATTGGCCTGACCATGTTTGTCAGTGCCAACCCAAGAGCTCTTCATCATCAGCTTCTTTTTCTGGGTCCCTTATCACAAGGCTAAGAAAATACAAGCATCTTCTTATAGGAATTTTATATGGCATTCCCTTGCAAAACCAGGTTCCCATAAAAACAAGGGTGAGAGAGCAGAAAATGCATGTAAAAGAAATCTTTTCCCATTCATTTTATCCATTGTAATGTCTTTTGACCCTCAACTCTGTCTTCATATCTGGTTTAAAGGTTTAAAAGATTTTTCCACATTGAGGGGTGTGAACCACTGGGGCATGTGGCCATTGAAGGCTGGAATTTCCTGTTTTTGAAGGACTCTGGGATGCTTCTGCTAGAAATTTAAACCACTTGGTAGGGTAAAATTCATGCAGCAATGTACTAGTCCATTCAGCTCACTCCATAAAGGATTTCACCATTATTTTAATAGAATGATTGTGTTTCTTTGGAAAGTGCTTCATGTGAGGGGAGTTAATAAATATTGAGCAAATTTAAATTATTTGAATTTAATAAAAATAAAATTTTTATTAAAAATTTGTATTCATTCTAATAACAGCCTTGATCACCTAAGTCTCTCCCAGACATTAGCCCTACCTCATTCAGCCCTTTGCCCCCATGCCTGGCACAGTGCCTGGCAACTAGGAGGGGCTCATTAAATTGTGTTGAATAAGCTGAATGTCTCGGCTTCGATCGCGGGTGTGCCCCAATCACACATTCAGGATCAGTGGATTAAGAGACTTTGTTTTTAAAAGCCTATTATTCTATGAATTTTGAAGGGGAAAAAGGTAACAATTGCACAAAACACTAAGGGCATAAATAACCAGAGGCTTGAGTTTATGATCTTAAGATCGTAAAGACCCAAGATCCTGTTTGAATCTGAAACAAAACACTGAGTCGTGTGAGTTGATGTGAAATACCGCAATCACATATATCCCTTCCCATAAAACGAGTTTTATTTTAATGAAATGTAGGTACAAGGGGCGAGTCTGAATGACGCATCAAGGTAATTAAAAGGGACATCCTGTATTATCAGGCTTCAAAAACTTGCATTAGATCTGAAGGGTGTACAAGAGCCACTAATCTTTCACATGATGGTTGCAGCAGCAAACCCTGTGCCACAAGCATAGAAGAAAACAGACATCTGTCCATAGGGGACCCTTGTCATATTCTCCAACCGCAGGTTTCCTTAAAATAAATCCACAAGAATAAGAACTTAGGGCAATGCGTAGTCAGAAATATATTTTCTTTCTTTCTTGAACGATTCTAAAACCAAGTTCACTCTCACTCCAGGAACACAGGTCTGATGCCATCAAGCGTGGATACCCTCCCAGAAGCACAGAAGGTTAAATGCCTTGTTTGTTCTTCTTGTCGAGGGTTGTAGCTCGGCTTGGTTTGCCTGAGAACCTCTTTGACTTCTAAAACATCGAAGTGCCCCAGGAATTGATGCTGCACAGCCCCTATCAGACCAAAATCTAATTGGATCTGCGAGTGAACTTTCTAGAGTGTGTGGCAAATAAGTCTCTCTCTCTCTGTTTTTCTCTCTCTTTTGCACTTGTTTTGATTTATAAAGACCAAGAGTGTTGTGGCTGAATCTTCTAGGACATTTACACTTGATTCTATAAGCATTTGATAAAAATCCCACAGCAGCCTAGAAAATCATCAATCATCTTTTAGATGACAAATGCCAGTCAACTGTTATTCTTTTACTGGAAAAGAGGCTTTCAGCTAGCTAAAAGGTCAGAGAGGAAGCCAGAGGCAATATGGCCCTAAAATTGCACTTGCAGCTTGAGTGAAGTGTGTGGTGTGGAGGCAGGGAAAGATCATGGTTTTCCAAGTAAGGAGATCTAGAGTCAAATCCTGCTTCATGTGTGCATTCTTTTAACAAATGTTTATTGAGTGCATACTGTGGGCCAGGTTCTGTTTTAGGCACTGGTGATATATCAGTAAGCAGACAAAATTCCCTAAAATTCCAGACAAGTTATTGTGTACACAGAAAGACGTAAAAACTGAGAAGCGAATACTCATTGTTAGAAAAATGACCACAATTTCATATTTTTTTGCAAACAATCAGCAAGTGCTTTAACACTCTAAAAAAGGAAGATCCCCCCCAAGGAAATGAAGCTGTGTCATATTTTATTTCTCAGCTATATTTGCAGTGGAGTCCTTGGGTGGTACAAATGTGCTTGGCTATTAATCGACAGGTTGTAGGTTTGGGTCTACTTCGAGGTGCCTCAGAAGAAAGGCCTGGTGATCTGCCTCTGAAAAGTCAGCCATTGAAAACCCTATGGAGCACAGTTCTGCTCTCACACACATGGGGTCACCATGAATCGGGGCCAGCTTGATGGTACTAGAACTGGTATATTTGCAATAGGATTGCCTATCATGTGCCAGGGATTTCAACCAAAGGCAGAATAAAACCTCTAAACACCTTTACGTTGCTGTAAGAAACTTGAGAGGTATGCTCTAACATGAAGACAATGTGCAATTCTTGTGCAAAAAACTGACACCAAAAATAATGGCGTGTCTTACAACTGATGTCGTCGTATTGTTGTTGTTAGGTGTCATTGAGTGCATTCTGACTCAAAGCGACACTGTGTACAACAGAATGAAACACTGCCCAGTCCTGCACCATCCTCACAATCGTTGCTACGTTTGAGTCCATCGTTGCAGCCCCTGTGTCAATCCATTTCGTCGAGGGTATTTCTCTTTTTTTGCTGACCCTCTACTTTACCAAGCATGATGTCCTTCTCCAGGGACTGGTCCTTCCTGATAACATGTCCAAAGAATGTGAGACAAACTTGCTTTACTTGCTTCTAAGGAACATTCCGGCTGTACTTCTTCCAAGATAAACTTGTTCTCTCTTCTGGCAGTCCATGGTATATTCAACATTCTTCACCAACACCATAATTCAAAGGTGTAAATTCTTCGGTCTTCCTTGTTTATTGTCCAGCTTTTGCACACATATGAGGCGGTCGAAAATATCATGGCTTAGATAAAGTGCACCTTAGTCCTCAAAGGGACATCTTTGCTTTCCAACACTTTAAAGGAGTCTCTTGCAGCAGATTTGCCCAATGCAATATGTCATTTGATTTCTCGACTGCTGCTTCCATGGGTGTTGATTGTGGATCCAAGTAAAATGAAACTCTTGACAACTTCAATCTTTTCTCTGTTTATCATGATGTTACTTATTGGGCCAGTTGTGAGGATTTTCGTTTTCTTTATGTTGAGGTGCAATCCATACTGAAGGCTGTAGTCTTTGATCTTCGTCAGTTAGTGCTTCAAGTCCTCTTCTCTTTTAGCAAGCAAGGTTGTGTCATTTGCATAATGCAGGTTGTTAATGAGTCTTCCTCCAATCCTGATGCCGAGTTCTTCTTCATATAGTCCAGCTTCTTGGGTTATTTGCTCAGCATACAGATTGAATAAATATGGCGAAAGGATGCCACTTTGATGCACGCCTTTCCTGACTTTGAACCATGCTGTTCTGTTCGAAACACTGCCTCTTGCTCTATGTACATGTTCTGCATGAGCGCATTAAGTGTTCTGGAATTTTCATTCTTCAAAGTGTTATCCATAATTTGTTATGATCCATATAGTTGATTGTCTTTGCATCGTCAATAAAACACAGGTAAACATCTTGCTGGTATTCTGTGATTTCAGCCAAGATCCATCTGACACCAGCAACGATATCTGTTTTTCCATGTCCTCTTCTGAATCTGGCTTGAACTTTTGGCCATCCCCTATTGATGTACTGCTGCAACCACTTTTGAATGATTTTCAGAAAAATTTTACTTGCGTGTGATATTAATGATATCGTTCGATAATTTCCGCATTCAGTTGGATCGCCTTTCTTTGGAATAGGTGTAAATATGGATCTCTTCCAGTCAGTTGGCCAGGAATCTGTCTTCCAAATTTCTTGACATAGATGAGTGAGCACCTCCAGTGCTGCGTCCGTTTATTGAAACATCTCAATTGGTATTCCGTTACTTCCTGGAGCCTTGTTTTTTGCCATTCCCTTCAGTGCAGCTTGGACTTCTTCCTTCAGTACCATCAGTTCTTGATTATATGCTACCTTCTGAAATTGTTGAATGCCGACCAATTCTTTTGCTTCAGTGACTATGTGTATTCCTTCCATCTTCTTTTGATGCTTCCTGCATCAAATATCTTCCCTGTAGAATCCTTCAATATTGTAACTCAAAGCTTGAATTTTTTCTTTAGTTCTTTCAGCTTGAGAAATGCTGAGTGTATTCTTTCCTTTTGGTTTTCTAACTCCAGGTTTTTGCACACTTCATTATAATACTTTACTTTGTCTTCTAGAGCCACCCTTTGAATCTTCTGTTTAGCAATTTTACTTCATTATTTCTTCCGTTTGCTTTAGCTACTCTACTTTTAAGAGTAAGTTTCAGAGTCTTGTCTGACATTCATTTGGGTCTGTTCTTTATTTCCTGTCTTCTTACTGGCTGTCATGGATTTACTTGTGTCCCCCAAAGTATCTGTCAACTTGGCTAGGTCATGGATCCCTTGAGTGATTTTATGATTGCCTACTATTTTATCATCTGATGTGATTTCCCTGTGTGTTGTAAATCCTATCACTATAATGTAATAAAATGTATTATCAGCAATTATATTGCTGAGAGCTACAAGATTAGATAGTGTCTTAAGCCAATCTCTTTTGAGATATAAAAGAAAAAAATGAGCAGAGAGACGTGTAGACCTCATACCACCAAGAAAGCAGTGCCAGGAGCAGAGTGCGTCCTTTGGACCTGAGGTGCCTGTGTTGAGATGCTCCCAGACCAAGGGAAGACTGATGAATCATAAGGAACTTCCTCCAGAGAGAAAGCCTTCCCCTAGAGATGGCGCCCTGAATTTGGACTTCTAGCCTACTGGACTGTGAGAGAATAAACTTCTCCTTGTTAAAGCCATCCACTTGTGGTATTTTTGTTACAGCAGCAGTGGATGACTAAGACACTGACCTTTTGCTTTCTTCATGTTTGATGTTCTTGAATCATTCCATAGCTCATCTTGTCTCCTGTCACTAGTGTTCAATGCGTCAAATCTATTCTTGAGATGGTCTCTAAATTCAGGTGGGATATAATCAGTCATATTTTGGCTCTTGTGAACTTGCTCTAATTTTCTTCAGCTTCAACTTGATCTTGCGTATGAGCAATTGATGGTCTGTTCCACAGCTGGCCCCTGGCCTTGTTCTGACTGATGATATTGAGCTTCTCCATAGTCTCTTTCCATAGATATAGTTGATTTGATTCCTGTATGTTCCATTCAGTGAGGTCCATGTGTATAGTCGCTGTTTATGGTGTTGAAAAAAAGTATTTGCAATGAATAAATTGTTGGTCTTGCAAAATTCTGTCATGCAATCTCTGACGTCATTACTATCACCAAGGCCATATTTTCCAACTACTAATACTTTTTCTTTGTTTCCAAGTTTCATATTCCAATCACCAGTAATTGTCAATGCATCTTGATTGCATGCTTGATCAATTTCAGACTGCAGAAGTTGGTAAAAATCTTCAGTTTCCTCATCTTTGGCCTTAGTGGTTGGTATGTAAGTTTGAGTAGTTGTTGTTTTAACTGGTCTTTCTTGTAGGCATATGGATATTATTCTATCATTGACAGTGTTGTACTTCAGGGTAGATCTTGCAATGTTCTTTTTGGTGATGAACACAAAGCCATTCCTCCTCTATTTGTCATTCCTGACATCATAGATCATATGATTGTTTGATTCAAAATGGCCAGTACCCATCCATTTCAGCTCACAATGCCTAGGATTTCGATGGTCATGTGATCCATTTCATTTTTGATGGCTTCCAATTTTCCGAGATTCATACTTTATACATTACATGTTCCTATTATTAATGGATATTTACAGCTGTTTCTTCTCATTTTGAGTTGTGCCACCTCAGCAAATGAAGGCCTTGAAAAGCTTTTCTTCATCCAGGTCATTAAGGTCGACTCTACTTTGAGGAGGCAACTCTTCTCCAGTTGTCTTTTAAGTGCTATCCAATCTGAGGGGCTCATCTTCTGGCACTATACCAGACAATGTTCTGCTGCCATTCATAAGCTTTTCACTGGCAAATTTTTTCAGAAGTAGACTGCCAGGTCCTTCTTTGTCTTGGTTTGGAAGCTCCACTGAAACCTGTTCACCATGGATGAACCTGCTGGTATTTGAAATACTGGTGGATGGCTTCCAGCATGTGGTAACATGCAAGCCACCACAGCAGGACAAACTGACAGATGTGTGCGGGATATCATCTTAGGTTAGAGCAAATATGATATTTGAATGTTAGAAATATTGTGGAGAAGAATAAAACAGAAAGTGCTGTGGAGAGGAGGTATAATTGTAAGTGGTGTAGTCCTGGAGTGCTCACTGAGACTGTGACATTTGAGCAAAGCTTCAGATGAAGATAGACTAGGAAGAAAGGCCTGGCAATCTTCTTCCAAAAATCAGCCAGTGAAAACCCTATGAATCACAATGGTCTGATCTGCTACTGAATATGCAGATGGTGCAGGACTGGGCAATGTTTCATTCCCTTATGCTTTGGGTCAACATGAGTTGGAGCCGACTTGACTGCAGTTTACAACAATACAACTGCCCCCTCACGTCTTTCTGGCCTCCAGGCAGCTCTGAGCTTGGGGTTTTACAGGGCCCTGTGGGGAAGTTCGATCACTCTTCAGTGAGGTTTCTTTGTGGATGTTGAATCACAGGCCAATCAGCCCTGATAAATTTTTCTATCAATTCAGTCTCATCTGCTTCAGACCATCCAGAAATTTCTCAAAGTTTCTCACCTGCTGATGACCTTCTTTGCTATTTTCTAGCACTGTTTCCTTTGCTTACTTGGATTGTTTTTTGGCTATTTCAGTGGAAGTTTGAGGGGGAAGGGTTGCAGATGGCACTCTGAAGGTAGTTCCAAAGGGGAAATTCCAGAAAGACAACCTCATTACAATAACTGTATCCTGCTTACTCGGAGGTTAAAACATTGATTTGGATGCAAGAAGCCTGTTATAATATGCTTGTTAAATATCGAAGTCCATCCCTTTGAATACACCAGGTATGCTTCCCCAGGGCTTTTGCACAGCGCTTCCTTCTGCCTGGTAGGTCCTTTCCCCAGATGCTCCCATAGCTCATCCTTTCAGTTTACTTAGGTCCCTGCTCAAATGTCCCTCCTCAGAGCACCATCTGGCCACACATTACCCTTTCTCTCCTTCCTTGCCTTTTCTTCTTAACACTTACCATTCCTTGACATTGCATTATCTGCATATTTGCTGACTGCCTTTCCCCTCCAAAGCGGCAGGAACTTTATTTGCCAATTTCTCTCTCTCCAGCACCTAAAACCGTGTCTGGCACACAGGAGGCCCTCTGTCAGTATTTGTGAAATATGAGGCTCTGGTTCGATTTCACTTACAAGCTGTATTTGTGGAAATGTCAAGCTGCATTAGCTTAACCACATTCCTCATTTCACTCTCGGTTACTCCTGATTCACGAAACAACTTGCCTTATTGTCTTAGTTATCTAGTGCTGCTGTAACAGAAATACCACAAGTGGATGGCTTTAACAAACAGAAATTTATTCTCTCACAGTCTAGAAGGCCAGAAGTCCGAATTCAGGGTGCCGGCTCCTGGGGGATTGCTTTCTCTCTCTGTCGGTTCTGGGGTAAGGTCCTTGTCATCAGTCTTCCTCTGGTTTAGCTTCTCAGTGCTGGGACCCCAGCTGCGAAGGACACGCTCTGCTCCTGGTGCTTCATTCTTGGTGCCATGAGATCCCTCTCCTCTCTGCTTGCTTCTCTATTTTATGTCTCAAAATAGATTGACTCAGATATGACCTAATCCTGTAGATCGTGTCCTGCCTCATTGTAATGGATTGAATTGTGTCCCCGAAAAATATGTGTCAACTTGGTTAGGCCATGAGTAGTTGTCCTCCATTTTGTGATTTTCCTATGTGTTATAAATCATAATCTCTGTCTGTGGTTAAAAGGATTACTCAGGTCACCTCCCTGATCCAAAAGAGAGTTTCCCTGGGGTGTGGCCTGCACCACCTTTTGTCTCTCAAGAGATAAAAGGAAAGGGAAGCAAGCAGAGAGTTGGGGACCTCATACCAAAAAGAAAACAGCACCAGCAGTAGAGCGCGTCCTTTAGACATGAGGTCCCTGCCCCTGAGAAGCTCCTCGACCAGGGGAAGTTTGAGGACAAGAAATCTTCCTCCAGAGCCGACATAGAGAGAAAGCCTTCCCCGGGGAGCCCGTGCCCTGAATTGTGACTTGTAACCTACTGGATAGTGAGAAAATAAATTTCTCTTTGTTAAAGTCATCCACTTGTGGTATTTCTTTTATGGCAGCACTAGATGGCCAAGACACTCATTCACATCAGAGGTTAGGATTTACAATGCACAGGATAATCATGTTGTTGTTGTTAGTTGCGGTCGAGTCGGCTCCGACTCATAGCGACCCTATGCACAACAGAACGAAACACTGCCCGGTCCTGTGCCATCCTTACAATCGTTGCTATGCTTGAGCTCATTGTTGCAGCCACTGTGTCAACCCACCTCGTTGAGGGTCTTCCTCTTCTCCGCTGACCCTGTACTCTGCCAAGCATGATGTCCTTCTCCAGGGACTGATCCCTCCTGACAACGTGTCCAAAGTATGTAAGACGCAACCTCGCCATCCTTGCCTCTAAGGAGCATTCTGGTTGCACTTCTTCCAAGACAGATTTATTCGTTCTTTTGGCAGTCCATGGTATATTCAATATTCTTCGCCAGCACCACAATTCAAAAGCATCAATTCTTCTTAGGTCTTCCTTATTCATTGTCCAGCTTTCACATGCATATGAGGCGATTGGAAATACCATGGCTTGGGTCAGGCACACCTTAGTCTTCAAGGTGACTTCTTTGCTCTTCAATACTTTAAAGAGGTCCTTTGCAGCAGATTCACCCAGTGCAATGAGTCTTTTGATTTCTCGACTGCTGCTTCCATGGCTGTTGATTGTGGATCCAAGTAAAAAGAAATCCTTGACAACTTCAATCTTTTCTGCCTTTATCATGATGTTGCTCATTGGTCCAGTTGTGAGGATTTTTGTTTTCTTTATGTTGAGGTGCAATCCATACTGAAGGCTGTGGTCTTTGATCTTCATTAGTAAGTGCTTCAAGTCCTTTTCACTTTCAGCAAGCAAAGCTGTGTCATCTGCATAACGCAGGTTGTTAATGAGTCTTCCTCCAATCCTGATGCCCTGTTCTTCTTCATATAGTCCAGTTTCTCGGATTACTTGCTCAGCATACAGATTGAATAGGTATGGTGAAAGAACACAACCCTGACGCACACCTTTCCTGACTTTAAACCAATCAGTATCCCCTTGTTCTGTCTGAACAACTGCCTCTTGATCTATGTAAAGGTTCTTCATGAGCACAATTAAGTGTTCTGGAATTCCCATTCTAGGATAATCATATCAGATCACAAAATGGTGGGCAACCACACAATACTGGGAATCATGGCTTAACCAAGTTGATATGAATTTTTTTGGGACACAATTCAATCCATAACACTTATCATTTTAGTGGTTTTTCATTACTGCTTGCTTTTCATTGCATGTTAATACATTGACATTCTGGTTAACAAATCACCCCTATGTGATACTGAGTTTTTGAGCTTATGAAGCCTGGTGTTATAACCAAGTCAGGGGTCTAAACCCTGCTGTCAGTCTTCTTAGTGTCTGGGTGTCCTCTGAGTATAATCTTTTGTTTGTGAGCACATAGCTCTGATAAGCCAGCTGGACAATCCGTCAGAGATAATAAGGCAATACAATAGTTGCAATGACTGTGTTTGATTGGCTCTGTCCTCTGCTGACATGATTTTATAAATAACCATAATTATTCTTTGCCATTCTATTATTTGCCAGTTTGATTAATGGTAAGCTTATCGATGAAAGGAGCCTTACAATAGTAAACGATCATTTTAAGTCAGGCTTTGACTACCTCCAGCTGCCTGTTCAAGTAGAAACTCGCTGTTAAAAGTAGGAAGTAATTGCTGTATGTAGAATTTAAGTACCAAGAAGTGTAAAAGCAGGAAAGAGGACTCTCTGGAAGGCTCCGAGCTCACCTCCACACAGAAGGTTGGCATTCCGGGACAGCACTTGGCCAATGGCAAGCGTTAGCCCCTCCTTTAGCCTTCCTGGTGACCAGTTTACAGGTTCCCTGGTACTGAAAATCCTCCAGAGGAGCGATATCAGCTACAAAGAACAAAAGTTGGGCAGAAGGGAGGGGGAAACAGAGAGGCAGAGTGGAGGAGAAACAAAAAGGAAATTGCTTTTGTTGGGAAGTAATAGAATATTACAGTAACAGAATTTTACTCCCTGACTTCAGTACAAGGTCTTCTATTTAGAACACTTAGTATGTAGAGCAAGATTCTGTTCACTAATCTCACTTTCCATTGACTTCTGGAGACAATAATACAGAGCTCAATGGAAAATGGCTGCAAAGTGCCCTGATGTTGCCAGAAGTGCACTGGGCATCTCTGGGTCTTGACGCAGCATTTCAGGGCAGCAGATACCGGCCTTTGAAGGGCTTCGGTTATAGACCAAGTTGGTAGGAATGGGCAGATGTAATAAACATCCTGATTTCTCCTCCCAGAATGCCTCCTTTCTCAAGTTATCATAGAAAGACAGAATCTTCTTTAACTCCCCAGGATGACCACCAAGATATTTTATCAACCTCATGATACTAACTGCTATTGTGAAGTAGAATATGAATATATTAAGAGTTCAAAGGGAACATTTTGATGAAAACTAATTTTTTTTTACATCCCTTCTCTTGTTGCAACATTTCCTAATTCCTTGGTTTAGCACACCTTTTGTACCATATCTACCCAGATGCCATGATAGCAAATGGGATATAATTAGGGAGTCTCTGGGTGGTTCAACACACTTGACAGCTAACCAAAAGGTTGGTGGCTCGAGTCCACCCAGTGGTACATCTGAAGAAATGCCTGATGATCTACTTGGGAAAAATGAACCATTGAAAACCCTATGGAGCGCAGTTCTACTCTGACACACTTGGGGTCACCATGAGTCAAATTTACTTGATGGCAACTTTTTTTTTTAAATTGTATTTTAGATGATGGTTTACAGTACAAACTAGCTTCTCATTAAACAATAAGTACACACATTGTTTTGTGACATTGGTTACTAATCCCACAACATGTCAACACTCTCCCTTCTCTACCTTGGGTTCCCTATTACCAGCTTTCCTGTCCCCTCCTGCTGTCTAGTCCTTGCTCTTGGGCTGGTGTGCCCCACTAGTCTCATTTTGTTTTATGGGCCTATCTGATCTTTGGTTGAAGGGTGAACTTCAGGAATGACTCCATTACTGAGCTAAAAGGGTGTCCAGTCTTTCAGGCCAATAAGTCTGGTCTTTTTTTGCGAGTTAGAATTTTGTTCTACATTTTTCTCCAGCTTTGTCTGGGGCCCTCTATTGTGATCCCTGTCAGACCAGTCAGTGGTGGTAGCCGGGCACCATCCAGTTGTGCTGGACTCAGTCTGGTGGAGGCTGTGGTAGTTGTGATCCATTAGCCTTTTGGACTTATCTTTCTCTTGTGTCTTTGGTTTTCTTCATTCTCCCTTGCTCCCAAAGGGGTGAGACCAGTGGAGTATCTTAGATGGCTTTTAAGACCCCAGATGCTAATCACCAAAATAGAATGTAGAACATTTTCTTTATGAACTATGTCATGCCAATATGAGCTAGATGTTCCCTGAGACCATGGTACCCACAGCCCTCAGCCCAGTAATTCAGTCCCTCAGGGAGTTTGGATATGTCTATAGTGGCAACTGTTTTTTGTTTGTTTATAGTCAGGGAAGATGGGAGGAGTCTGACAATACAGGTTTGACCTCTAGTTTGGCCTAAAAGTCAAAGTCATCTTCTTATGTCCTTGTGGTTAGTGCTCAGCATTTTATGATACATAACACCCTCTGAAGGAGCCCTGGTGGTTAAGCGATTGGCTGCTAACCGAAAGGTCAGTGGTTAGAGTCTGCTAGAATCTGTCCTTGTGAGAAAGATGTGACTGTCTGCTCCAGTGAAGATTACAGCTTTGGAGATCCTATGGGACAGTTCTACTCTGTCCTATAGGGTCAACCGCAACAGGTTTAGCTTTTTGTTTTTAACCCTTTTACCACTAGTACTGAATCCACCAGGTGCTTCTTGGAAGCCGTGGAGGGCAGTTCTGCTCTGTCCTAGAATAGAGGGTCACTATGAGTCAGCATCGACTCAATGGCAACAAGTTTTTTTTTTACGGGTTATTAGTACTGAAAACTTACCAGACTTCATTAACATTTAACACCTTGGCAACATCACCTGAGTTCTCCACCCATGTGTGGTAGTAACATCTCAGACAGATAACACACCTGCATCCATTCTAACAAGGCTGTAGGTCATCAGCAAGGCCTCCCAACTGGTGGTAAGAAAATGGAAGATTGTATAGGGTTACAAACACGGGTTTGGGAGTCTGGAAAATCCAAGATCCCATATGTGGTTGGAATCAACTCGACAGCAATGGGTTTGGTTTTTTTGGTATAGTTGGTAGCTATGCAAACTTTGGCTATGTAGCTTCTGTGAGCCTCAATTTCTTTATTGGTTAAATAGAGATCTCCTCTCATGGGGCTGCTCATGTAAAGCTCCTAGTACCTGATCTTGAATATTCTAAATACACAATAGCCTCGCTCAGCTAATAAAGAATGTCTGCCTTGAGCATTGTGTTCTTTTAAAGAATATCTACATTGGATCAAATTGACAATAGCAACTCGAAAGGTTAGATAGGAAGCTTAAGGGGCATTGAGTTTATGTTAATGATGAAGGACTAATTCAGAAAAGGACGGTGAGAATGCACAACTTGAAGAATATAATCAATGTCACTGAATTGTGTATATAGAAATTGTTGAATTGATATATGTTTTGCTGTGTATATTTTCAACAACAAAAATAAAATAAATTATTAAAAAAATAAAATAAAATACCACTTGTAAAGCAAAACAAACAAACAAAAAAAACCACCACAATAAATAATTGCAATTTTGTGGAAATCCTGGTGGTTAAGTACTATGGCTGCTACCCAAGAGGTTGGCAGTTTGAATCTACCAGGCACTCCTTGGAAACTCTATGGGGCTGTTCTATGTCCTATAGGGTTGCTATGAGTTGGAATCAACTCGACGGCAGTGGGTTTTGGGTTTATCATAAATTCTAGTGAATAATGGGAGGACATTTTGGCCAAAACACATTTTACTCCAGATCTTCACTGGCCAGTAGAATTTCCCTAAATCTAACTCAAGGGTCCCTCCACAGTGTGTAACTGCAATCACTGCTGTTTGTCGATAGTGTTGTGCCCCTTCAATCCATCTTCCATATAACCATCTGTTACTATTCTAAAATGAAAATCTTCCCATGTTACTTCCCGCCAACCCCTCTAGCTCTGAGTCCTTAAAAAAAAAAAAAAAAAGACTTCTAGATCGCTCTGTGGGGGCCCTGGAGGACGCCCTGTCTTGTTCTGGTAGTTTTGAACCACCTTCAGAGTTGAGCTCCGACTCCTTCCCTGGACTCCGATCAGGCTGAACCACTTGCAGTGGCGCTTGCAGAGGTCAGGTTTCCCTCCTCTTCCTTTCTGTCTTTTCTTCTCAACTTTGGGGACTGCTATTCCTCTTTTTTAAAAAAACATGTTTTATTGTGGTAAAAATAAATACAGCAAAACGTTTTCCAATTCAACATTTTTTACACAAACAATTCAGCGACATTGATTCTATTCATGTTGTGCAACCATCACCACCGTCTGTTTCCAAACGTTTTCATCGCCCTGAACAGGCGCAGTCCCCGAGTCCCCCTCCCTCTCACCCTGGTAACCACCAGTTAGCTTTGGCCTCTATGTTGTTGTTGTTGCTGTTAGGTGGCGTCAGTTGGTTCTGACTTATACTGACCCTATATACAACAGAACGAAACACTGCCTGATCCTGCACCATCCTCACAATTGTTGCTAGGTTTGAACCCATTGTTGCAGCCCATTGTTGCAGCCAATCCATCTCGTTGAGGGTCTTCTTTTTTGCTGACCCTCTACCAAGCATGACGTCCTTTTCCAGTGACTGGTCCCTCCTGATAACATCTCCAAAGCACATGAGATGAAGTCTCACCATCTTCTCTTCTAAGGAGACTTCAGGGGGATTAGACAGTATTTGTCCTTTTGCAAATGATGTATTTCACTCAGCATAATGTTTTCAAGGTTCATACATGTTGTGATATGTATCAGGCCTTCATTTCTTTTTATGGCTGAGTAATATTCCATTACATGGATAGATCACATTTTGTTTATCCCCTCATCTGTTGATGGAGGATCTGCTGATGGACATTTAGGTTGTTTCCACATTTTGACTATTGCAAGTAATGCTGCAATGAACATTGGAGTACAACTTTCAGTTTGCATTTATTCACCTTTAAGACTCAATTCAAATGTAGCCTCCTTTGCGGATCCTTGGCTCGGACATGGCCAGTCTCTGCCTGTATTCTGTTCGAACTCAGAGAGCGATCTCTGGTTGCACTTACTTACGGTATTGTGGGTGGTTGTTTACCTGGTCCCTTCCCCCCACTAGACCGTGAGTTTCTGAGGGGTTCAGACCATCTCCTGCCCATCTTGGAGGTCTCGGGGCAGAATTCAGGGCATGATAGTAGAAGGAGCTCAGCAACTTAATAGAATGAATCAATGAATGATAATGCCGCAGAGGCGAAATGGGAAGCTCCTCTATGTTCTAACCCTCTTCCCCCTAACTTCAGTCAAGCCTGAGCACAGCTTGTGCTTTCCTAGCTCTACCCTGCTCAGGCCTCTCCACTTCCCTTGGTCTGGAGCATCCTTGATTCCCCAGTTTTCTTCTCCTGTCCAACTCCTATCCATCTTTGAAGCCCCAGATAGAAGTGATGCATGTTTGACTATCCTTGAGTCCTGATTGTAATAGCCTGCCTTCCCTGGTTATCCCCTATCCCTGAAGGATAGGGACTGTATCTTTCATGGCTGTGGTTTAGGGCCTAGTCAAGTACCCGAAACATGGTATTTGTTCAATAAGTGCTTGTTGAGTATACAAATGAAAAATTGTTGTTGTTAGACCCCATGCCCAACAGAATGAAATGCTGCCTGGTCTGATATCCCCATGATTGGTTGGTTGTTGTAATCCATAGGGTTTTCACTGGCTGATTTGCTGATTTTCAGAAGTAGACTGCCAGGCCTTTCTTCCTAGTTTGTCTTAGTCTGGAAGCTCTGTTGACACATGTTTAGCATCATAGCAACACACAAACCTTCACTAGGGACGTATGGTGGCTGTACCTGAGGTGAGCTGGCCAGGAATTGAACCAGGGTCTCCTGCATGGAGGGAGCAAATTCTACCGCTGAACCACCACTGTCTCCAGATGAAAGACAGACACTTCATAGCCTCATTATTCACTTGGGACTTATTTACTACCTGTTATTTTAATTGTCTTTTCATAAAGGGGCCTTATGTTAGACTTCTTAAAATTACTTTTAGTACTTATCTCATGACCAAAGATTTAATAGACCCTTAAATATTTTTTGGCTTCTGTTACTTAGATTTTATTTAATGTTATACATTAAACCAAAAACCCAAACCTGTTGCTCTTGAGTCGATTCTGACTCACAGCAACCCTATAGGACAGAGTAGAACTGGCCATAGAGTTTCCAAGGAGTGCCTGGTGAGTTCGTAGGGCTGATCTTTCAGTTAGCAGCCGCAGCACTTAACTAGTAGCCACTAGGGTTTCCAATGTTATATATTACAACCTACATTTTACTGTAAGAAAATCTCTTAAAATTATTCCAGAGATGAAAGAAAAATGCTTACTTTAAACATTTAAATTTTCTCAGAGAAATAGTTCTTAAAAAAAAAAAAAAAAAAACCCATTGCCGTGGAGTCGACTCCAACTCATAGTGACCCTATAGGACAGAGTAGAACTGCCCCACAGGGTTTCCAAGGAGTGCCTGGTGGATTCGAACTGCTGACCTTTTGTTAGTAGCTGTAGCTCTTAATCACTAGTTCTCTAATAATCAGACACCAGTAAATACATAAACCAAGCTGTTGTGTGGCAGAAGAGTTGCTCAACACTAGAGGTCCCTCTCTCCATATGATCCAGTGGCCCTGCCCAGGACTGTTGCCAGATTCAAGTGGCTTCTGACTTGGAACAAAAAGTGAGGAGCCGGGGAAATTTGAACCAGTGAATTATTTCTGGCATTTCAAATTAGATCTTATACACCAGGCCCAAGTTGGCCAAGGCGCTAGCACAGCCACATCAGACACATGCAAAAAAGTACTATTTTCTCCCCCAAATCCTAACCCCAGTTTAATTTTGTTCTATTTCTATCTGGCTCTTGAGTCAGCCATGTGACTTTATTCAAAGCCTTTGATCTTCTCTCCATCTGGGAGGCAATCTGGGTTGGGTTGCTAGTTTTACACTGAAATCTCTCCGTGTAATGTAAGCAAGTAATGGAGCTCCCCTGGCCCTCAGAGGCGGGTGAAGGATGTGGGAATAAGCAAGGATTACCAGATCTTGTAGCTCAGGCCATGCCTTACCCAGGGCTGGCTTTACACCCTAAGGGTGAGGGCTCCTCAAAGCAGGGGGAAGCACCTTTCATTCTTCACTTGCAACTAGCAAGGGCCAGAGCCAAAATCCTAGGGTACTTTTTGTCATTGTTGTTTTTTTTCTCATCAAGTGTCAATAACTCATAAGAAAAGAAATCAGCCAAGGAACACACAAAAAAACTAAAGTTTTTTTTTTTTTTTTTAATGAGAAACAGAAAATTGAACTTATGCTAAAAAAATAAAGAATAGAAAGATGGCTTCCAAAGAGACAAGAAAATCAGGTTTCAGCTCTTTGCCATGGTGGGGGATGGATTAGTGAAGAAGAGCAAAAGTTGAAAGGTTTCTCATGGCCTCCTTTTTTCAGACGTAATCTTATGTGAATGTCCAGCAGTGACTTTTGCAGGGTTCAGGGAAGAGGCTGCCCCCTTCTTTATCTGTATTGCAAGGGGCCTCCTTCCCCCAACCCTGCAAACATCCACCCTTTCACCACCCTTTGTGCACTAGGGAGCCTCTGGTAGTGCAGTGGTTAAGAGCTCAGGTGTAAACCAAAAGGTTGGGAGCTTGAATCCACCAGCTGCTCCTTGGAAATCCTATGGAGCAGTTCTACTCTGTCCTATATGGTCTCTATGAGTCAGGACTGACTCAACACAATGGGTTTTTAGGTGCACTAGAGGAGCCCTGGTGGTACAATGGTTAAGTGCTTGGCTGCTAACTGAAAGGTTGGCAGTTCAAACCCACCCAGCTGTTCCTCAGGAGAAAAGACCTGGCCATCTGCTCCTGTAAAGATGACAGTTTAGGAAACCCCAATGTGGCACTTCTACTCTGTCATATAGGGCCATTTTGAGTTGGAAGCTACTCGATAGCACACAGCAACAACAACAACAGGTGCACTAGGCATGTGGCCCAACCTGAAGAGCACAGAACTGAGGAAAAAGCCTGGGCTCTTTGATCAGACAGTCATGGGTCTAGAGGTGGGAGCACGAACTGGGAGGGCAACATTCCCCTGGCCTTGTGAAGTCTTCTCCATAGTGAAGGACTCAGCTGGAGTAGGACCTCCTCAGGTATCAGGACCGGGGCCCTGGCTGCTTGGATATAAGGGTAGCACTGGGTGTTCCCAAAGGTCCTACTCTGAGTTCCTTGTTTTCTGATCCTATGTCTAGTGTAGCCTGGGCCAGTCTTCCCAGCTCAAGGCCAAGGAGTATCCTGTGACTGTTGTTGTTGTCGTTGTGTGCTGTCAAGTCAATTCTGACTCATAGTGACCCTATATAACAGAGTAGAACTGTCCCATGGGGTTTCCTAGGCTATAATCTTAACAGGAGCAGCTCGCTAAGTCTTTTCTCCCGAGGAACTGCTGGTGGTTTCTAACCACCAACCTTTCGGTTAGCAGCCGAGTGCTTAACCGCTGTGACAACAGGGATCCTTCATCTAACCAAATTTGCCTTTCTCACATGTAGTGGCCAAGTCCTTGAGGATTTTTGTCAAAACCAATGGCTTCAGACTTGGAACAAAATGTGCATAGCAAAGGAAATTTGAACCAGCAAATGTTTGGTCAAGGAGAGCTTCCTTCTGATGGAGAGATTGAAAGTGGTAGGCAATTGCACAGGTTAGCTGGGTGATCACATACATATCACTGGTGCCTTACCTAGTTCCAAAGAATTCTGACTAGTTCCAAAGTGGATACACACATTTTGGGGCCTATGCTGAGAACTTTCAAATGAGTTTTACAACCATAAGGCCAAACAATGGCTGCCATATTCCCCTTTCCTGAGTATGTAGAGTCAAAATGACAAGGTATGATGGGAGGGGATGGTGCCGTAGACGCATGTTAGCACCGGGAATGGTACTTCAGAAGTTTCTGACAGCTCAATTTCAACAACTGTACATCAGTTTATGAACATGTTAGTTCGCCACCCTGGAATTCTGCTTGCGGTTTTGGCAGAGCCTCTCAGCTGGCTGTGATATGGCCACAAATTGGGAGGAAGTTAATGTGTTTCACGTGTTATTGGCAACTCTGGGCCCACTCACAGTGGTGAAATGACTCAGAATATTCCCATGCTGACTCCTTATTGCTTTTATTTTCCCTCCAAAGAGGTTACAACTCAGAGAGAGGTCTCTGTGATTTCAAAATGAATGAGCAGAGAAACCTGTAAATTACTAGCAGCTTGAAAACTTTGGGGGAAAAATAAAGTTCAAAACCTGACAGTGGAACCAGACTTGATGGCCTGACATAGAGACTGGAGAAACCCTGAGTGTATGGCCCCCAGACACCCTTTCAGCCCAGTAATGAGGGCACTCCTGAGGTTCAGCCTTCAGCCAAATATTGAACAGGCCCAGGGAACAAAACAAGACTGAAGAGGTGCACCAGCCCTGGGGCAGGGACTGGAAGGTAGGAGGGAGCAGAAAAGCTGGTAATAGGGAACCTGAGGTTGAGAAGGGAGAGTGTTGACATGCTGTGGGGTTGTTAACCAATGTCGTACAATGATGTGTGTATTAACTGTTTGATGAGAAACTAGTTTGTTCTGTAAACCTACATCCAAAGTACAATTAAAAAAAAAAAATCCTGACAGTAGAGTTCTTGTTAATTTAGGGATAGCCTACACGCAACTTTGGGCCCTGAGTGATCTGAACTTTCTGAGCGTGTTGTTCCTTGTTTAGTTATGAACACGTACAAACCTCCTATGTGTTGCATAGATTTTGAAATGGAATCCAATTAACCTTTAACAGTGTTTCATTTGGGAAGCTGGGAAGCACATTTGTTTCACCTAGTTCTGCAGTTATCTCGATGCTAATAGATTATAGCACATTGAGGACCTAAGAGTCATTGCAGTTTGATAGCCTGGCAATTAACTTCTCCGCTTCACAGCAGCCTCGGAGGCTGGCATCTTGAAGGGAGAGTTCTCTGTCACAGCTTCCCTTCCTTCTGAGCTGTGGTGTTTGCTTGTTTTACAGGTGCCTGGATTGTTGCTGTTGTTAGTTGCCATTGAGTTGGTTCCAATTCATGATGACCTTCTGTGTAACAGAACAAAATGTTGTGTGGACCCGGGCCACCTTTATGATCGTTGGTATGTTTGAGTCCATTGTTGTGGCTGTTTTGTTATTCCACCCCATTGAGGGTTTCTGGAAACCCCTCATAGTGTCTTTTTAGTGGGATTATGGCAACACAACAATTAGGCTTCAGTAAGAAGAACGTAGATTGTGAGGATGGTGTAGGACTGGGCAGTGTTGTGCTCTGTTGTGCATAGGGTTGCTATAAATCAGAACCAACTCGACAGCACCTAACAACAACAAGAACAACATAGGTTTCAAAACATGACAGTTACTTTTTTATATGAAATTCATTTCTATGGAAGTGGTACAACATTTACTGTGCCAGTAATTTAAAAATATATATTTCTGGGATATTGAGGTATTGTGGTTATTAATTGCTGTGTAACAAATGATCCCAAAACTTTATCATCACAAATCTACAATTTGGGCAGAAAAGAGCCCAGGCTGCTGACCAAAAGGTCAGCAGTTTGAATCCACCAGTTGCTCCTTGGAAACCCTATGGGGCAGTTCTACGCTGTCCTACAGGGTTGCTATGAGTCGGAATCAACTCGACAGCATACAACAACAACAACCGCAACGACAACTCCACCCCCAGGTATGATCTCACCACCAGATAATTCTCCATCTTTGAAAGAGGGATCACATAAATAACATGCACTGATGCCCTTAGAACAACATCCATCAGGGCAAAGGAATAGAGAACTTATTGCAGCGACTCTCAAAGAGTGTGATGCACTGCAAAATATTCGTTACGAGTCCATGGTAAGTAAAAAAGTTGAGAATAAGAATTCAAAACCTTTTTTTTTTTTTGCAATTTTACAAAGTAATTTAAGTCTGTGGAATTTAATATTTAAAAATGTGGGCTTGCCATGCCTCCAACAACTGATCAATGGATAAACAGAGTGTGGTATATCCATACAGACAAATAATTTCTTTTACAAGGATCAGCACAAAACCGGTTCCTATGAGGCAGAGGTTAACTGTCTCCCAAATGTCTAACTTTTCCAAACTGCTGTTCCACACCATCATCTCTAACATTTACTCCCTCTGGCTTCAGTACTCTGCTCCCAACTTTGGGTTCCCTAATTTGCTGCAATGTCTCACAGAACTCGTGAACCACATAAAGGAAATGGCTCACACAATTGTGAAGGTTGGCAAGTCCCAAATTTGTGGGTCAGGCATAGGCTTCTCCCTGGCCCTTAGTCTCTGCCCAAAGTCACTCAGCTTTGTCACTCCATAGGCTGGGAAGCCCACTTCCCCTGTCTACTGCTGGTCTTTCTTTCTTTGGTGGTGGTGGGTTCCTCCCCCTGCTCTGGAATTGGCTCTCTTTAAGGGAAAACTGACGAATCCCCTTAGATTACCCTATTACACAGTCCTGCTCAATCACCTAGGTGGGAGTTACAAGACCATGGCTAGAAAGGCCACACAAAAGTAATCAATCAGTAATTAATTGCACTGCACCACTTGATGGAATACTCTTCAACCATAAAGAGAAATTAAGTTCTGATGCATGTCAGCACATGGATGCACCTTGAAAACATCATACTGAGTGAAAAAAGTTAGACACAAAAGGATTAATATTGTATGATTCCGCTTACATGAAATATCTAGAATAGGCAAAAGTAGTGATGAAAGTAGATTAGAGATTATCAGGGGCTGGAGGCAGGAGAGGAGCCCTGGTGGCACCGTGGTGAAAGTGCTTGGCTGCTAATCATAAGGTTGGTAGTTTGAATCCATCAGCTGGTATGTGGGAGAAAGATGTAGCAGTCTGCTTCCGTAAAGATTTACAGTCTTAGAGACCATCTGGGGCAGCTCTACTCTGTCCTATAGGGTAACTGTGAGTTGGAATCAACTCGAGGGCAGTGTGTTTGGTTTCGGTGGGAGGGAGGAGAGAAGGAAGAGCTATACTTAATGGGCAAAGTTTCTCTTTGGATGAAGAAGTTTTGGGAATAGATGGTAGTGAAGGGTACACAACATTGTGAATGTAATTAATGCCATTGAATTGAACATTTAAAAATGGTTAAGATGGCAAATTTTGTGTTTGTATTTTACCATAAGAAAATATAAATTAAAATAACTGTGGTCTTGTATTTTGTATGTGTTTGACTTTTTTATTTCATTTTATGAGTAATTTATTTTTATTGTATTTTACAGAAGCATTGGTCAGCAATGGATAGCAAAAATGATGGGACCATCACTACAGAACACTTGAGAAACCCAGAATTAGAGGGCTCAGAAGGCCATTGGAGGCCTGGACCTGAGGATCACGGGCTTGTAGAATCGTGTGCCTCCTCATCTTTCTCATATCCTTAGCCACAGCCCATGTCTTCTCTCACTCAGTTGAAAAAACCATTTCAGTTCCAGGCCCTACCATCACCTTCTCTACTCAGTTCTTGCCTCTGTCAGCTGTCTGTATCTGGACTGTTCTCACCGTATGCCTCAAGCCTCACTTCTCATGACTGGAGTGCTCTTATTTCTAAGTGCTGCTCCACTCACTTTAGTCAGTCCAGCAAACATTTTTTGAACACCCATCATAGGCCAGGCACAGTGCCAGGCACCATGATGTACAGAGGTTCTGTCTTTGAGAAACTCATGGTCCAGAGGTAAAGGAGGACAGAGCTGTAAACAGAGTTTTAGCATGAGTGAAGCGCTGTGGTGTGTAGCCTGGAGGACAAGAGGTGAAGGGGGAAGATTTTCTGGACAAGATGTCTCTAGGGCTGTGTGAAGTTAGTCAAAGAATGTGGCATGGGAACATCTTTACCCGAAGTAATGGGGTGTGAATCTACATGAAGTGATAGGCCGCTGAGGGCTCTGGAGTGAGAGGTGCAAGTATAAGGTGGTGAGAGGTCTGTCTAACTAAAGAGGGGCCAGAGGCTGGTCAGGGAGCAGCTAAGGTTGTCCTAGGACACTTGAACTTTCCCTTATGGACAACAGGAGCCAATGAAGGCTTTTTAGAAGTAATATTGTTGCAGGTTGAATTGTGTCCCCCTAAAAGTTACACTCCTGTTCCCTGTGAATGTGACCTTGTTTGAAGGGATAGGATCTTTCTTTGAAGATGTTATCAGTTAAGTTCACATGAAGTCATGCCCTAGTAGGGTGGCTCCTAATTCCACCTGAGTGATGTCTTATAAAAGAGGAAAACAGACAGAGAGAGACACACATAGGAGGAAGACATCATATGGTGATGCATCTACAAACCAAGGAATGCCAAGAAACGTCCAGGGCTACCAGAAGCTGGAAGAGACAAGAAAGGATCTTCCCCGAGAGTGGACAGAGAGAGCATGGCCCTGCTGACATCCTGAATGGGGACTCCCAGCCTCCAGAACTGTCAGACAATAAATATCTGTTCTTTAAAGCCACCTGGTTTGTGGTGTTTTGTTACAGCAGCCCTAAGAAACTAAGGCAGACATAAAATTGCTAGTTTTGCCTATTCAGCTATAGTTAGTTTATACACATTTCTCTGCAGGTTGAGTGGAGAGATTTGAAGAAGGAGCTTAGGAGCTGGGAGACCTGTTGGGAGACTCTTGCAGGTGTCTAGGTGATAGATCATAATAGCCTGACCGAGGGCAATGATAATAGCAACAGGAGAAGGGAAAGATTTGAGGAATACTTTTTTTTAAAGTTAAAATTGGTAGGACTTGGCTGCTGATTTGGGGTGAAGGGTGGCACGTGTGTGGGGGAGGGTCTGGGCTGCTGTTCTTTCATCCACCTTCAGCAAATGTTCCTTCCGTTTGTACTTCTACTGCTGCTATCAGCTCAATATTCTCTCTGTTTCCGGCAGGGCGCCTCTGGCTTAGGCTGCCATGCTTTCCCCCTACTCAGACCTCCCTTTTCCTAATTCAACACAGAAGAGAGGCTGATCCCTTTCTCATAAAGCCTCTCTTTGCCCACTTTCCACTAAGTTAATTAAGTGCTTGTTCGTATTTAATTTACAATGATATGTATGTGAAAAAATTTACTCCCAGTGTTTTTTTGGGGGGGTGGGGAGGTGATGAGTGGGTGAGTATTAGTTTACTGCTGCAACAAAGCACCACAAACCGGGTGGCTTAAAACAACAGACATTTATCCTTTCAGTTTTGGAGGCCGGAAGTCAAAGATCAAGGCGCGGGCAGGGCCATGTTCTCTCCAGAAGGATCTTGTCTCTCACAGTTTCTGGTAGCCTCAGGGGTTCCTTGGCTCGGGTCAGCATAAATCTGATCTCTGGCTCCGTTTTCACAAGGCCGCCTTCCCTGAGTGTCTGTCTATGTCTGTGTCTCCTCTCCTCCTTTTATAGGGACACCAGTCGCATTAGATTAGGGCCTACTCTGGTATGAGCTCATGTTGAATTTACTAATTATATCTGCAAAGACGCTATTTCCAAATAAGTTCACTCTCACAGGCATGGGAGGTTACAACTTGAACATATCTTTTTGGGGACACAATCATAATAGGGGGAAGGGTTCATTACTTTTTTAAAAATTGTCTTTTTATTTTGGAATAATTTTAGATTTAAGTTGCAAAGCTGGCACAGAGTTCCTGTGTACTCCTTGCCCATTTTCAGTTTCTTCTAATGTTAGTGTCTTACATTACTGTGGTACCTTTGTCAGAACCAAGAAATCAACCGTGGTACATTACTATTGACTAAACTCCAGATTTTATTTGGATTTCACTCGTTTTGCCTCTCACATCCTTTTTCTGTTCTAGGATCCAATCCAGGGTACCACATTGCACTTAGTTGTCCTGTCTCTTTAGTCTTCTCTGGTCTGTGACAGTTTCTCAGTTGTTCCTTGTTTTTTTTTTTTTTTAATGACTTTGACAGTTTTGAGGAGCACTGGTTGGGTATGGAAGGCCCCTCAACTGGGATTTATCTGATGTTTTTGCATTCGACTGCAGTTATGGATCTTTGGGATGGGACCACAGATGTGCAGGGTCCTTCTTGTCACATCATATCTGGGGTGTCTGACACCCACATGGCATCACTGATGATATGGCCCTCATGCCTTGGTTAAGAGAGTGTTTTCCAGGCTTCTCTGCTAAGCAGTGTATTCCATCCAGTGAGGATGCATGTGTAGTCACCGTTTATGTTGTCGAGAAAAGGTATTTGCAATGAAGAAGTCGTTGGTCTTACAAAATTCTATCATGTGATCTCGGCATCATTTCTATCACCATGGCCTTATTTCAAGAACCGATGGTACTAAAGGAAGAAGTCCAAGCTGCTCTGAAGACATTGGCTCCAAGAATTGATGCAATACCAATTGAGATGTTTCAACAAACAGATGCAGTGATGGAAGTGCTCACTCGTCTACGCCAAGAAATTTGGAAGACAGCTGCCTGGCCAACCGAATGGAAGATATCTGTTTATATTTATGCCTATCCCAAAGAAAGATGATCCAAATAAATGTGGAAATTATCAAACAATATCATTAGTATCACACACAAGTAAAATTTTGCTGAAGGTCATTCAAAAGTCGTTGCAGCAGTACCTCTACAGGGAACTGCCAGAAATTCAAGCCGGATTCAGAAGAGGACATGAAATGAGGGGTATCATTGCTGATGTCAGATGGATCCTGACTGAAAGAACACCAGTAAGATGTTTACATGTGTTCATTGACTATGCAGAGGCATTTGACTGTGCAGATCAGGACAAATTACGGAGAACATAATTATGGATAATATTGCAAAGGTGTGTCTGACCCAAGCCATGGTATTTTCAATTGTCTCATAAGCATGTAAAAGCTGGACAATGAATAAGGAAGCCTGAAGAAGGATTGATGCCTTTGACTTACGGCGTTAGTGAAGAATGTTGAATATACCACGGACTGCCAGAAGAACAAACAAACCTGTCTTGGAAAACATACAGCTAGAATACTGCTTAGAAATGAAGATGGCGAGATTTCATCTCACGTACTTTGGACGTATTATAAGGAAGGGCTAGTCCCTGGAGGACATCATGCTTGGTAAAGTGGAAGGTCAGCCAGAGAGAGGAAGACCCTCAGTGAGATGAAATAACACAGTGGCTACAACAATGGGCTCAAACATAGGCAGAGGACCAGGCAGTGTTTTGTTCTGTTGTACCTAGGGTACCAATTCGATGGCACCTAACAACAAGAAGAAAGAAATTTGAGAAATTTTATTTTAAGTTTAGGCACCATTTTTGACTCCCCTTTTTTTTTTTTTTATAAGCTGAAGTACAGTTTCACAAAGGGTCAAGCCAACACAATCACCCCAAAGGTGTTTGAAAATTGACTTGTGAAAGTCTTTTCCATGATTACAGATACTGTATTTTTGTAGTGGAGTAGAAAACAAGTCACAAGAAAGTGAATAAAATGGCTCCCGGAGAACCGATAAAATCCATAAGGAAGGCTGTCAAGAGGCTATTCTTCTGACTGCCGACCAGAAAGAATAAACACCGTGGTCTGCACTGCATCTGAAGCATAGCTTTTGGAAAGTAAAGATTTATGATCTCGGTATAAACAGTGATGAATCACTTGGTGCTACATGTTTTCTGGCACAACTTGTCAAAAGTAACGAGCCATAGTCTGTTCCAGACTTCATCTGGTTATAAATGTGCTCTATAAAATATGGAATATAGTGGAACACGATTTGTCTGAGTCTTTGCACAACCCTCTTCCAATTACTGTGCTTCTGTCCCCGTCACTAGTGAAAATGAACGGGCTGATAATTACAGCCTCAGGTACATTCTTTAGCCTGCGTCTCTCTAGGCTTTGCCAGCCTGTGTGTCTAATGGGGTCACTTTATGAGTCATAACTCAAATTTTATTGATTCTTACTAATGCCCCCTCGGCCCTCCACTCTCCCCCACTGACTGCCATTTCCCTGCAAAGTTCTCCCCAAGTATCTCTGCATCTCCCTGGGGAATGCTTCCCTTGCCCCTGAGCAAGTCTGCTCCTTTGGAGTACTGTCCCTGTTATGAGCATGGCAGCGTCCCCCGGACACTTTTGATGTTCTGCTAGATCTTGCCAGACCCGTGAAAGCCCATGGAAAGGCCTATGGCCTTCCACTTGTGCCATCACATCTTTTCTGTGCACTGCCCCTGATTCACTGGAGCCTTCCTGGTACCAAAACTGTGTACTGATCTGTGGTAAAGGGGAGTGGGGAGAAACACTCTCCCTTTGTGTTACTCTATGTTGTGGGTGCAGGTGTAGAGGAGGGGGCAATCTGTGATGTTCATACCATGAAGTTTTACAGATATAATGAAACAACCTTTCTGATTTTACTTATGGCTTACCTTCTGCTGTTGTTGTTAGCTGCCGTCAAGTCAACCCCCGACTTATGACAACTCCATGCACAACAGGGTTGGACTGCTGTGACACATAGGGTTTTCACTGGCTGATTTTCAGAAGTAGATCACCAGGCCTTTCTTCCTAGTCTGTCTTAGTCCAGCAGTGCTGCTGAAACCTGCAACATGCGTGGGTGGTAGCAGAGTATAAAGTGCTGTGGTGCGATGATCACTTTTGTATGGCCTTTCTAGCCATGGTCTTGTAACTTCCACCAAATGATTAGGTGGGACTATGAAAATAAGGTGTTTATGGCCCACAAAGGGATTGGATAGCTTGCTAATAATGCAAATAATGTGCATGGCACCTTCGTGGGTGTGGGACCGTGCAAATAAGGTGTATGGAACTCTAACGAGGGGATTGGTCAGTTTTGCCATACCACTAGGCTTAAAATGAGCCGTCCAGAGGCAGAAAGGGGGGATCTCACTACTACCAAGAAGATGAGATGGGAGCAGACCATGTCCTTTGGGCCCACAGTCCTTGTGCTGAGAACGTCCTAAACCCAGGAGGCAGAGAGAGAGAGAGAGCTGTAATACTGGAGGCAGACGATGCAAGATGGTAAGAAGCAGCGGCGGAGAAACAGCGGCAGCAAAACCAGGAGACCTATGCAATAGGCATCCCGGCCCACAGAGCAAGACTGTTACAGTGGGTGTGCTGACCCACGGAATGAAAGAGCTGAGCACCTTCAGGTAGGAACCTTCCTGGAGGAGTGGGGTGCCCCTGGGCACTTACTGGCAGAGCTAAAGAGCTTTGTAACACTTGCCCAAGCAGGACAGAGGCCAGGCCGAGGGACTGAGGGGCTAAGAGGCTGAGGGCCGGAGAGGGTCCTGCCTGTGGGCACAGCTGAGAAGAGGCTGTCCTGATTGAAGAACTGTGCTTTGAGTCATTCTTGTTCCTGAATTGTAACCTGTTACTTCCCTAATGAACTGTAACTGTGAGTATGGTCTGTGAGCTCTGTGTGGCCATTGCAATGGTTTATCGAACTCAGCAGAGAAGTAGAAAGTGCTGTGGGAAGGCATGGGTAGTGTCAGAACTGGTAAAAAGGTTAGAGGGTAGAAGTATGTCTGACCTCCACCTCATAAGATCCAAACTTGGGCTGACGCTGGTGGTGGTGATTCTCCTCCTCATGAAATTAGGTGAGGTCAGATGCCTCATGCTGTCATTTTTTTATAGTTGATGTCAGAAGTGGGATTTGTTGCAATGGCTCCAGGCTCACAGAAGCATGGGATTTTGTAAGAGAAAGAACAAAGGGGTGTTCAAAGTGAAATTTTTGATTCTTAGATGATTACTTTGATTGTTGTTACCTGTAATGGCTGAAAGGAAAGTAAGGGATGTTATGCTGCAGCTGAGGGGAGAAAAAGTGCATGTGGAGTTGCTTGAGGCCAAAGCCAGGCTGGTGACACAAGCAGATGGGAAGCCAGGGTCTTCTTGTTCCACCCAGCCGGAGGCCCAAGGCCATGTGCATATGATTGAGAGTATAGTCAAGGTGTGGAAAAGAGAAGATGAAACTGGCATGTTTTAAAAAGGGTTATGTGTTTATTTGAATGTACTATGGATATTGAATGTTTCTCCTTCTTAGTGTTGTCAAACTGATCTACATATAGGAAGGAGATGAATATTGGGTATTACAGATAACGGAGAGTGTGTAATACCCCCTCCAGCCAATACTTGAACGGATATGCTAAAAGGGAAACTAGGACTTACCCTAAAGAAACATACAGTGTTGGTCTGAATGCTGTAGCCTTGTGTGTAGAGTACCTGCACTTAGTTGGAGAACCTAAACCCCAACCAGAATCCTTCCAGTGAGGAAATTGACATTTGAAAAGACATGCAAACCCATCCAGAACTGCTGAGAGAACAGGAAATTTGCATTTGAAGGAAGGGCCTGCAGAGAAAAAAAATGACTGTTTTCCTTTTGAATTTCAAGCAAGTGGTTTGCTGTTGGACACACTGAGGCTGGAAAAGTCAGTGCTCCTCAGAATAACCCCCTTCCAGGACTGGAAATTTAAAGGGAGCCAGCGAGTAGATAACCTGGTATGCTCTCTTGAAGTGATCACCTGGGGTTACCAGACAAGTGGAAGTGGGGGAGATGCAGCAATGAATAAATGGGCTGAGTTAGACATGTTCTACTGGCATCCATTGACCTAGGGATGAGAGAGAAAGAAAAGGCTGGTTGGTTTGAAGTTGTGTGGACTCCTGAGCCAATAGGTGGTGCCCATAGACCTAGCCCACAGCACTAGGGGTGAGAGAGACAGAGAAGGAGATGGCTGGTCTGAAAAGCAGGAAGATGTGTGGACTCCAGAGCTTATGGTTGGTACCTATTGGCCCAGCCACAGGGGCTAGGGACGAGCTGACCAACCTGACTAAATGAAGAGAGAGAGGGATGTTTGCCATCATGAGCTGATGTAAATTGCTGCAATTTGATGGCTTACTCTGGACCGAAATGGATGCAGATGTTCAAAATTCCAACTGGAACAGAAAAGTCTTCGGATCAAGGAACATGCTTGTCTCTTCAGAGTATTGGTTTGATAGAGTACTTGCTTGATAGGGATGGACGATTCAGAAATTGGCTCTGTAAAATAGCGGGAGATGAAGGCATGAAGTGGCTGGCATACATGCTTTTGTGAGTGTGCTTACTCAGAATGAGGGGACTAGGGAGGATCCTTACTGAATAGATTCCTCTTTTCCTGATGGGTCTGGGGAAGAGAGGGTGGGAGAAGATGCTGATAGGATTATATGATTAAGTTGTGAGTGTTGATTGTTAACAGGGTTCATTGTGATCGTCAAAGCTGTAATTGTAGAAGTGGTAACTGTGAAAGAGGGAGGCACTGATGGATTGGAGTACAGTAGTCAAACCGAATGTCCCTTAAGGTTTTGCTCTGCTGATACCTCATGAGACTTAGAGCAAGGGGATAATATTTTATCAGTTAAATTTTATCAGACATCAGAAAGGGTGAAGCGGAGATGACTTGGAGAGCCTTACCAGATCAGATGGAAACCCGCAGCAGACCTGAATGGCTGGTACCTGAGTAACCTCACACAGAGGACAATTTGCTGTACTGAATTAACAATTAGTCAACTGATAATGACTGTTTTGGACTGGTGAAATGATTGGGAGAGGGAGGTTATCCTCTAAGTATGAGAGAATCATGGCTAGAAAATCCAGGGCGTGGCCTGTGGTGCAAAGGATTGCTTTTATATAGCCTTTCTAGTCATGGTCTTGTAGCTTTTAGCAAATGATTGGGTGGGACTATACAAATAGGATACTTGTGGTCCACAGAGGGGATTGGACAGATTGCTAAAAATGCAAATAAGGTGCAAGGCACCTTTGTGGGTGTGTGACCATGCAAATAAGGTGTATGGAACCCTAACAAGGGGATTGGTAAGTTTCGTCATCCCACCAGGCTTAAAACGAGTCATCCCAGGGGTGGAAAGGGGTGACCTCACCACCACCAAGAAGAAGAGATGGGAGCAAAGCATGTCCTTTGGACCTGGGATCCCTGGGCTGAGAACCTCCTAGACCCAAGGGACAGAGGGAAAGAGAGAGCTGTAATATTGGAGATGGCGCAAGACAGCAAGAAAAAGCAGCAGAGAAATGGCAGCAGCAGTACCAGGAGACTAGCACCGGATGGCACAGTGGGTGTCATGGATTGAATTATATCCCCCCAAAAATATGTGTATCAACTTGCTTAGGCCATGATTCCCAGTATTATGTGGTTGTCCTCCATTTTGTGACTGTAATTCTATGCTGAAAGGATTAGGGTGGGATTGTAACACCACCCTTACTCAGGTCCCTCCCTGATCCAAGGTGAAGGGAGTTTACATGGGGTGTGGCCTGCACCACCTTTTATCTCTCAAGAAATAAAAGGAAAGGGAAGCAAGCAGAGAGTTGGGGACTTCATACCACCAAGAATGCCGCACCAGGAGCAGAGCGTGTCCTTTAGACATGGGGTCCCTGCGCCTGAAAAGCTCCTCAACCAGGGGAAGGTTGAGGACAAGGACCTTCCTCCAGAGCCGATAGGGAGAGAAAGCCTTCCCCTCGAGCTGATGCCCTGAATTTGGACTTGTAACCTACTAGACTGTAAGAAAATTAATTTCTCTTTGTTAAAGCCATCCATTTGTGGTATTTCTGTTATAGCAGCACTAAATAACTAAGACAGTGGGCTTCCCAGCCCTTGAAGCAAGGTGGTTACAATGGGTATGCTGACCCACAGAGCGAGAGAGGTGAGTACCTTCGGAAAAGAGGCCTTCTGGAGGAGTAGGATGTCCCTGGGCGCTTATAAATGAAACTAAAGAGCTTTGTAACACTTGCCTGAACAGAGCAGAGGCCGGGCTGAGGGGCTGAGAGGCCACAGGCCAGAGAGAGGCCTACCTTCAGGCATAGCTGAGGAGAGGCTGTCCTGATCAAATAACTGTATCCTGATCCTAAATTGTAGCTTGTTTTAAAAACAAAAACAAACCCACTGCTATTGAGTTAATTCTGACTCATAGAGACACTATAGGACAGAGTAGAACTGCCCCATAGGGTTTCCAAGGCTGTAATCTTTATGGAAGCAGACTGCCACATCTTTCTCCCTCACAACTTGGTAGGTTCAAACCGCCAACCTTCCAGTTAGCAGCCGAGCACTTAACCACTGCTCCACCAGGGCTCCTTACTTCCCTAATAGATCCTGTAATTGTGAGTATGGTCTGTGAGTTCTGTGTGGTCATTGCAACAAATTATTGAATCCAGCACAGAAGTAGAGAGTGTGATAAGAAGGGACAGCTGGTATCAGAATTAGTAAAAAGTTTGGAGGTTGGAGGTATGTCTGACCTCTGCCTCACAGGCATTGGCCTTGGGCTGATGCTGCTGATGGTGCTTGTCCCCACTGGTGAAGTCAGACAGGTCAGATGCCCCTGTGGTGCCACTTTTTATAGGTGCATTAGCTGGGATTGAACCCAAGTCTCCTGGCTTTCTCTCTAGGGCCCAAGTAAGAGCCAGTGTGCCTCTCCTACACCCTATTCCCTATGCCTGGCTTCTTCTCCTCTTAGAATAAATTCTTTCCCAGGTAATGCATTGGTCTCTGGTGCAAATAGCAAGTCTACCCCACCAGTTTGCTGACAAGTCCAACAAATATAAATTCCAGCTGAGGCTCAAACTGGAAACTTCATTACTTTTTTTTTTTAATATATATATCTGTAGTATTTTTACAAGGGTTTTCATGGTCACGCACAAATTCCTTCTTGGAAGACGGAGAAATGAGCTGAGTGAAAACTGGGGCTCTGTGGCAAGTCTTCTGGGCTGGCTCTCAGGGACATGCCCAACTCTTTATGTGAGGCCTGGACCCTGACCGTGTTCCTGGATCTTACCCCAATGGACAGCAGACTCCCACCGAGTTTCTCTTCCCTCTCCAATTGGCTCTTTTAGAAGTGGTATCTGTGTCCTACGGAAAGCCACTGTGAGCTATCACAGATATGATTTCCAGCAGTTAGTTTTGGGGAAATGTGAGTACAGAATACCTATTTGACATATTCCGAACTACAATGTTTTTTAAAATCCATTTTCATTTGGGCATTTAACTTAGCAGATTTTTTTTTTTTTTTGGATTGTTTTTAATCTAAATTATGGATAGAGAAATTGCGAAAAAAAATTCAGGAAATTTAAAAACTCTGAGCGAGGGGATCTTTCTTATAATCTTCTGTAGCCCTCCTTGGGAGTGAACTCCAAGAAGAGATGGAATATAAAGACGACTATTAGCACCAAAATAGATTTCTTGAAAATGGGCCTGCTGCCTGTTTCCTTCTCAAGTTTGGACACCGTTCCAGGATGTCAGCATGCACTGTCTGTCTTTATCCTGGATGACTTCATGTCATGCCATTGGTTTTTACGAGCCATGAAGGACACAAGTCCAGGCCACAGATGGCTGTGAGTTCATGCTTCCAAATCGCAAGATCTCACTCTGTGAGGATGTTTGATGGGTAGTTGGGGAAGACCACATTTCACCTTTCCAGAAGTTACCATGGAACCAACTAAACCAGTATAAGACTTAAAAAACAAAAATCAAACAAATAATATCAAAATAGCAGCAACACGGATTTGTAAAAAAGTACTCTGAACCCCAAAATCCCAGTAAATGTTTTATTTTTGTGTGTTCACTTATATTCAGGCATTAAAAAAAAAAGTAGAAGGAGTAGGGTTTGAGATTTTGAGTTAAACGTGGCACCAAATTGACTAGGTAAACATATATGTAAGTAGAACTATTTGGGCAAAAAGCCATAGTGATAATGGGTTTTAAAAATGGACGTGAAAAAAAATCTCTATTTCCACACATTCTGACTGAGCTTTCTTTTGTCTAAGAGGAAGAAGTATCGTAGTTTTATTATTATTATTATTCTTAAAGGAAAATAATCAGGTTATCACCATTGAGAACTTTTTTCCTGATTATAAAAGTAAAATACATGCATGGCAGAAAATCAAAAAAATAGGAAGAAGAAGATAAAAATCACTTGTAATTTCACCACCAGGGTTAGCAGTTATGTTTAGTTAATTTTTTATATAGCACCTCTCTATGCACCAAAAAAAAAACCCCAAAAAAACCTGTTGCCATCGAGTCGATTCCTTCTCATAAGGACCCTATAGGGTTTCCAAGGAGTGCCTGGTGGATTTGAACTGTTGACCTTTTGGTTAGCAGCCAAACTCTTAACCACTACACCAGCAGGGTTTCCTCTCTATGAATAAAGAAAAAAAGAAGAAATTCTTTTTTTTTTGTCTATGAATAGGTACTTAAAAAACTAAATTTGGTCTGGTCATACTGTACTGACAATTTTTATTTCTCTTTTCACTTTTTTTTTTATTTCTGTGCATTTCCCCAATGCCATTAAGTGTTATTCGAAGGGATCATTTTAAAGGGCTATGAAATATTTCAGAAACCCTGGTGGCGTAGTGGTTAAGAGCTACGGCTGCTAACCAAAAGGTCTGCAGTTCGAATCCACCAGGCGCTCCTTGGAAACTCTATGGGGTAGTTCTACTATGTCTGACAGGGTCGCTATGAGTCGGAATTGACTCGACGGCAGTGGGTTTGGTTTTTTTTTGGTATGAAATATTTCATCACACAGATATTCGCCTATTGTTGAACATTTGGATATAATGTATGTTACCATAAATATTACGGCAGTGAACATGTTTGTACATTTATCTTTGCTTGAGTTTCAGTTAAATTCCTTGGGAAAGATGCTTAGAAGAGATTCCTTCTTTTTTTTGCAATCTTATACTATTATTTTAGTAGTTATGTTAGTTTTTGCGACATAATCCTTGGCTTCTCAGAGCCTAATTAATAATTTTAATCATTGGTACTTTCACCTCTCCCTGGAAGATCTTTAAATAAACACTTTTAATTCCTAAATCTAAGCCCCTCCCAACTCATAGGCTATCGTTAACTCTCTTTATATTTTATGTCCCACAAAACCTTGTTTTGTGTATTTTAGTCAAAAGTTACTCTTACTTACTCATATATTTACCCTTTTCAATCCGTCTTTCATCTCTGAGCTGTATTTGGGGTAACTTTTCTTCTGTCTGAAGAATTCCCAAAGTGTTTATCGTAGTGCAATTCTGCTGGTGATGAATTCTCGACTTTTGCTTGCTTGAAAATATCTTTATCTTACCTTAATTCTTGATGGATGCTTCCACTGGATGTAGTTGGCAGTTATTTCATCATTCCCTTGTCTTCCATTTTCCCTCTTTTTTTTTCCCTCTATAAGTCTAACTATTGCTCCTTTAAAGATGGTGTATCTGATTTTAAGATTTTGATTTTTAACATAGTTTCAAAATGTTTACAGTCCTTTTGAAGGATTCCCCCGTTTAGCACGGCCCTTGAGAACAGTGAGTCTTCTCTCCCCCTCTCCCACCCCAGCAGGAAGCAGAGCCAGAGGTGCCCTTGGACAGAATAGATTCCACTGTACCCTCTGAGTCCTGGAATAGCACCAGGGAAACACACTGCAGACAGGTCAACGACACCATCATCGGCCCAGTGCTAAGACAGAAAATCCATTTCATTTGCCTTACCTGAAGTAATTTATCCACTCATATTTTACATTTCAGGTTTTACGTGTTTTTCTCTGCCTTAAAATTGTGTTAGGTGCTGTCAGTTTCAGCTCATGATGACCCCATGTGTCACAGATTAGAATTGCCCCATAGGGATTTCTATGCTGTAACCTTTACAAAGGAGCCCTGGTGGCACAGCGGTTAGGAGCTTGGTTGCTAACCGAAAGGTCCTCAACTCAAATCTACCGGCCACTCCTTGGAAACCCTAACGGGAAATTCTACTCTGTCCTCTAGGGTTGCTGTGAGTGGTTTTTGGGGGTAATTTTTACAGAAACGGATCTCCAGGTCTCTTCTCCAGCAGAGCCGCTGGGTGTGTTCGAACCACCGACATTTCAGTTAGCAGCCAAGCACTTAACCGTTGCATCACCAGGCTTCTTGTCTTAAAATTAAACCTGGTGAGATACCACTCTTGATGGCACTATCTTGATGGTCCTGTCTTTGTCAAATCTGCTTTAAGTGGTGGGGAGATTTCTGGTAGGGCCGGGTTCTTTTCCAGCCTCAGACTTATTTAGGAAAGAATACCAGGTAACAACCTAGGATAACTAGAAACGGAAAGTGTGAGGCCAAAGCCACAGCTTCTATTATCAAAGCCAATCATCGCCTTGATTGAGCTCAGTTCTGCTGTGTTCCAGGCCCTTAAAATACCAGTGCTTTCTTTCCCTCCATGCCCACCAGGCAAGTCTGACCTTCAGACTGACAGAGAAAATAAGCATTTTCTCAAGAAAGGAATGATGTGAGCTCAGGTCTCTTTGTTGTTTTTTATCCCTGGGGCAGCACTTTTCCCAGAAAACCACTTTAGTGATACCCTAGCCACGGTTTCACAAATTCCACCAATGTTATGGCCCTAGAGTACAGAATTGTCCGTGATTTGACGATTCTAGGGTAGTCACAACCTGACTTCCTCCCTCACTGGGGTTTGATGACATATGGGGCTGTGGAAAGGGAGAAAGTAAAAGTTGGAGCAATTGCATTCTTTATTCTGCTTATTTTTCTTTATATATTCAACTAGAAATGACAGAGTGGATGCAGACAGCATGTAGGGATGGATGGACAGGTTTAGCGAAGCCTGGGGAAAGCTGATGTGATTCTGTTGGAAGAGTTATGTTGTTCCCGCTAACATTTTGCTCTCCACTCTGGCTGGCACGCTTGTTTCGGCCTGTGATGAGTGCCGGCTGGCCTGTGTGCCTGAGCAGAGAGCCATTTTCAGCATGGGGACTGGTGTACAGCCTGGAACCAGGCCGACGATGAGGTGATGATGTGAAGATCATCGTGGACCCTTTCCACTGTGGCTCTTCACTGTTTGTCTCTCCACGTCCTCACCCGGGAGCTTGGCACCTGCTTCATGTCCTTGCTTCCAACTTGCTCTCCATTGTCGTTGTTGTTAGCTGCCCTTGAATCAACCCCCGACCCATGGCAACTCCATGCACAGTGGAACCAAATGCTGCCTGGTCCTGCATCATCCCCATGATTGGTTGTAAATCGGACCATTGTGATCCATAGAGTTTTCACTGGCTGATTTTTGGAAATAGATTGCCAGGCCTTTCTTCTTAGTCCGTCTTAGCCTGGAAGCTCTGCTGAAACCTGTTCAGCATCACAGCAACATGCAAGCCTCCACGACAGACAGGTGGTGGGCTGTGCATGAGCTGCACGGGCCAGGCATCAAACCTGGGACTCCTGCATGGGAAGGTGAGGGTTCTTCTAAACCACCACTGCTGCCTGTTCTCCTTTCTGAACCAAAACCAAACCTGTTGCCGTTCAGTCAATTCTGACTCATAGCGACCCATATAGGACAGAGTAGAACTGCCCCACAGACTTTCCCAGGAGCGCCTGGTGGATTCGAACTGCTGACCTTTTGGTTAGCAGCTATAGCTCTTACAGGGTTTCCTATTCTCCATTGGCCCCTAATTAATTATTAGTTGATTTAAGTGTGATCCCTTCCAGGGACAATATATGCTGCAAATGCCATCTGATATCTGGTCCCCAGCTTGTGCTATTGGCTCCACAGGCACACACAACCGCACAGAATCAATAGTTCCTTTCTTCTTCCATTCATTCAAGAAGTATTTATCGAGCATCTACTGTGTGTCAGGCACAATGCTACATACTGAGGATACCAAAGTGAACAAAACAGTCCCTGCTTTCAAGGAATTTTCATTCTGGTGAGGGAGACTGACAAAACAGGCATAGGAGGGATGGTAATCAGTGCTATTAAAAAACATGGTGGACTCCCAGGGACAGGGAATAATGGACGGCTGGTTTTTTTTTTTTTAAGTTGTGCTTTAAGTGAAAATTTACAGTTCAAGTTGGTTTCTCATACAAAAATTTACACATGCATTTTTATGTGACCCAGCTTACAGACTGACCGACAGATATTGGACTTGCCAGCCCCCACAATTCTGTGAGCCAGCAGGAGTCTCTAGCCTGCTGCCTAACGTATGAATTTTGGACTTACTAACTTCCACAACTGCATGAGCCAATTCCTTGAAGTAAATTTCTCTGTCCCTCTCTCTGTATACCTCACTGACTCTGTTTCTATAGAGAATCCTAAGACAGTACGTTAATTGCATATTTATGTAAATTCCATGAAGGATCAAGAATGAGTTGGAATAGAAATAACATGAGAAGGTACTCACTAGATGAGTGGGTGTGGGAGAACTCTGTGAGAAGGGATGTTTATACTGGGATTAGAAGGGTAAGAGGGAGCTAGTCACGAAGGAAGGAGGAAGTCTTCCAGGAAGAGGAAGTAGTGTGCCTGGGTCTTGAGACAGAGAAGATTGTGAAGTATTCAAAACCTGGGAGGGTGTCTGGGTTGTAGTGAGAGGAGTGGAGATGGGCTTGGAGAGAGAGGCAAGAGCCAGGTTATGCAGGCCTTACTTGTGCAGGACCCTGTAGGCCTTGGTAGGGAGTCTGGGTTTCATCCAAAGTACAAACGAAAGCCACTGCAGTTTGTAATTAAAGGAGTGTCATGCTCTTATTTAATTTTGAGAGAACCCATCTTTCTGTTCTTTGGTGAATGGATTGGTGAAAGGAGTGAGCAGGCAAGGCCAGGGTTAGGGTGAAGCCAGTGAGGCACTTACCTCAGTGCAAAATTTTAGGGGGCACCAAAGGCTCACTAATCAAGATAAATAATATTATAACGCAATATTTAAAAAAAATCAAAGTTAACGCAAACAATCCATGATGAACAACAGATCAAAGTTTTAAATAAAGACAGGATCCATTGGTACCATGCTGAGGTGTAATGGATCCTGAAACTAATGGAAAAATTTGCACCCTGTATACGTGTTTTTATGTATTTTTCTGCAGGTTAACTTTTTCTGAGAACACTAAGGTAGTTGAAAAATTGAAAAGTAGGTGTGTTAAAAACTTAAAACATTAAGTTTAAATATTCAGGAAGTTTATTCACATCTCTTGCTGAAGTTTCACACTCATTAAACAAAAAGACTTTCAAGGTTACTTCCTCTCATTTGTTGTAACTCACAACTCCCAGGTGAATGAATATAAGCAAAGAAATAGATTTTTAAAATATTATTGATTTTTTCATTTCTATTATATTCAGGAGAGTAAAATTATAATAAATTCTGTTTGAGGGTATAAATAAAAGACTGAAAATAATGTTATGAGTTTTAATATGCCCAGTTTTTGACTTTTCAGTGTTTTCAGCAACCTTGCCAGGTGCCGTCATGTGGATTCTGACTCAGCGACCCCACGTGACAGAGTAGAACTACCCCACAGGGTTTTCTGGGCTGTAATATTCAAGGAGCAGATCGTCAACTCTTTCTCCCACAGAGCTGCTGGGTTGATTTGAACCACCACCAACCTTTAGTCAGCAGCCGAGTACTTAAATGTTGCACCACCAGGGCTCCAGTGTTCAGGAAAAAAAGTACTCGTTAAAAAAATAAGCAAAACCTGTACATAGAGGTGCACGTTTTTCCTTTGCCTCAGGCTTCAATATGCTTTGGTATGACCCTGTTGTTTCCTGTCTTTATTTGAAAATTTGTTCATTGTGGATTTTTTTGCGTTAATTCTAATTTTTTAAAGTAATGCATTACAATATTATTTATTATAGTTACTGAGTTTTTTTGGCACCCATTACATTTTGTGTTTGAAGTGAGTGCCTCACTTTCCTCACCCGAATTCCGGCCCAAGGAAGAGTGGGGAGGCGAGCCAGAGCCTAATTGTAGCAGCCCAGGTGGAAGAGGTGGTGGGTTGGGCCAAGTGGCAGAAGTGGAAATGGGAAACACTTTGAAGACAGTAACTGAGTGTAACCATGCAGGCTGGTGACATTACAGTTATTGTGTCAGGAGGATAACAATTCACTGGGTTTTACTGTTTGCCTTCTTTGGTCATAGGGACTTGTGAAGTAGTTTTGCTTTAGTATTATAGTTTTTATGATAGCTGAATTTTGATATCACATATTCATTTCTAACTTAGGGCTAACTCTTTGCAGCAACGTAGCCAACAGTTTTCTTTGAGCATTTTGGATATTGGAATAGGAAGGAAATATACTCTCTGGGCAGTTTTCTTTCAAAGTCGTAAATGCAGACCCAACAAACGAGGAACCAGAGGCAGGTGATCATAATCGCCCCAAGGCCTAAATCCATTCCATTACCAAGACCTCCAACATAAATAAACCAACATGGCTTCTGGAGCCCTACAGAATGGTTTCTTACCTGAGTCCCACAAATGTGGGTGCAAACTCAGCCGGTAGTGGTTACTATGAGTGTCTGATGAGTGTTTTAAGGATTCTAAAATTTATGGAGTGACAGGTGAAGGGAAGACAATGATACTCTGAGAATAGTTCCCAAAGATTTGATCACTCTGGCATGGATCGGGAAATTTTCTGGGTGATTTTTTTTTTAATGTCTCGGAAATTTTTTTAAGGGAGCTTATTTTAAAAGACATACTCCCATGGAAAGAACATATGCAAATTATCTTTGTTGGCAATAAAAGGGCATATCATAATGATTTTCCATTGCAAGGCTTTGAAGAATACATTCCACTCTTCTGGATAGAGAAATAATTGGCGTTCAATTAACTATTCAATGAAGATTAAAATGTAATTTTCACAGCAGGGGTCCTTTGGGTATCTTACCTTTCAGGCATGGGTGGGGGGGGGTGAGGCAGGGCTGCCAATCTTTCTTCTCTCTCAAGGCGTGGCGTGTTGACATGAAGCATATGTGGAATCCTGAGGGGATGTTATGGATTGAATTGTGTCCCCCCAAAATATGTGTTGAATTCCTAGCCCTTGCACCTATACACTTGGGTGATGGGCCTGGTGATCTTCCAAAAAACCAGCCATTGAGAACCCTACAGAGTACAGGTCTATTCAGACACCATGAGCTGGAGTTGACTCCAGGACAACTGGTACTGGTACTTGTAGAGGTGATCCTGTTTGGAAATCCTGCCCAAACCACTGCTGTCGAGTCTATTCTGACTCATAGCGACATCATAGGGTTTCCAAGGCTGTAAATCTCGAAGGAAGCAGACTGCCACATTTTTCTCCAGAGGAGCTGCTGGTGGTTTCAAACCACCAACCTTTGGATTAACAGTTGATCACTTTAACCGCTGTTTGGAAATAGGGTTTTTCTTTTGTTATATCAATGAGGTCGTACCAATGTAGAGTGGATCCTAAACCTAGTCATTTCTAAGTAATATAAAGACCAAGATAGACGAAGACACACACAAATAGAGGAAGACAAACGCCATGTGAGGATTGTCTATAAGCCAAGGAACTCCCAGGAACCAAGGAACAGCCAAAGTTACCAACAAGGAAAGAATAGGCACAGCCAAGGCCCTGATTTGGACTTTGGGCCTCCAGAACTGTGAGAAATAAATTTCTGTTCTTGTCAGTCACCCACTTGTGATGTTTGTTTGTGTTGCAACAGTACTAGATAACTAAGACAGGGGGTATCAAGTTTGGGGCCCAGAAGGGCAGTTTTCAAACTGGCAGAAACATTATTGTTGGTTCTTCCACAGTCATTCGAGGTCCAGTTTTGGAGATAATGACTATAAATACTCCAAAGCTTGTCTTGGAACTGGTGACATCAAACCCTCTCTTTTCTCTGTTGCAGCCATTCAATAAACAGTTGTTGGGTACTGACAATGAGCAGTGCACAGGGCAGTGCTGAAGATGCAATGCTTACTTAAGGAATGTTTTGTTAAAAACTACGTGTTTAAAGCTAAGGGTTTACTTTTCTAGGGGATCTATTAGACTGTGCCTAGTGGAGAAAATCCTGGAGTTCCAGATTGCAGAAAGGTCCCCCTTGGGAGGGAGCCAACCCAGGAAATGCCTCTCATGGGGAGGTGCATTTGATTTCTGCCTAAGCTCAAGGAACTGGAAGAATGGCAGAGAATTGCTCCAGGAAGCAGATCCCTTACATCCATCAGACTCCCCACCCTGTCGCAGACTAGTTGACAGGCAATCTATAAGGACACAGGTGAGATCATTGGCTCAGAGACATGTCCCCAGGCTTGGGCTTGCTGGTGAGGAAAGCTTTCTGTCTCTTGTGTAACTGGGGGGAGTCTCTGAGTACTACAAATGGTTAAGGACTCGGCTGCTAACTGTAATGTTGGCAGTTCAGATCCAACAATGGCACCTCAGAAGAAAGGCCTGGTGATATGCTTCCAAAAGGCCACAGCCATAAAAACCCTATGGACTGCAGGGTTGCTATGCGTCGGAATCAACTCGACGGCATTGGGTTTGGTTTTGGTTTGGTTTGGGTTGTCATAAGCTGGAATAGACTTGATGCCAACTGATTTAGTTGTGTGTGTGTGTGTTTGTGTTTATGTGTAACTGGGCTGTGTTGGGCTGCTCTAAATTGTTATGTGTCAGCCACTCACTAATGTACTGATGTCCCCTTAAAAAAACACCCAAACCTGTTGCCGTTGAGTAGATTCGGACTTATATCAGCCCTATAGGACAGAGTAAAAAAAACAAAACTGCCTAATAGGGTCTGCAAAGAGCAGCTGGTGCATTCGAACTGCCAACCTTTTGGTTAGCAGCCAAGTTCTTAACCACTGCGCCACTAGGGCTCCTAATGTCCCCATACTTCCACTCGATCCCAGTTTACAACTTCTCTTCTTTGCCGAGAAGTCTTTACCTCTCTTCCTCTTTCAGCTGTATTCCCAGTATGGAAGGATTCTTCCAGAATCTGTTAGAATGAAGAAGCAGGGGCAGGAAGCAAGCTACTCTCCCACTCCAGCTGCGTGAACTCCCAGCTACGTGCCAGTCAGTAGTTCACCCTCCAACGCGGCTAGGGAGGCAAAGGAGCCCCTCCTGTCTCTCAGCTTCTTTCATTATTCTTCCTAAATGCTGAATGAGGCCACAGTCACGTGACCGGCGCCCTTTAGAAGAACAATGGGATTCTTGCTTTCTCTCTGCAGCTATCCGGCTCTTGCTCCTATCCTAGCAGGCTTCCAAAGAGCATCACTATATTGAGCAGTGCAAAAAGAGAAGGAGGAGCTCCCGATGTTTGCCTTCTTAGTATCTGGTTTAATTTTAAAAGCCCTACCCACATGACCGCATTCTATTCAGATTACACACTCGGGCCCTCATTGGCAAAAACAGCCGTGGTGGCATGAAGGTTTACAGAGACGCTTGGCATTCCATGGCCCAGTGATAATCACCGTTTCTTGCCTTCTATAGGGTACCCCGGGTTGAGGCTCTGGCTCCTTTGGGCCCAGCCTTTTAATGTTATGAGCAATTTAGGAAGCAATTGGAGTTCCTGGGTGGGGCAAATGGTTAATGTACTTGGCTGCTAACAAGATTGGTGGTTCGAGTCTACCCAGAGGCACCTCAAAAGAAAGGCCTGGTGTTCTACTTTCAAAAAATCAGCTGTTGAAAACCATATGGAACGCAGTTCTACTCTGACAAGGAGTCTCTGTGAATCAGAGTTGACTTGACAGCAACTGTTCAACTTGTCCAAGGTCACGCAGCTGAGGTTGTGGCAGAGCCACTTTTTGGTTCTCTTCCCTTTGACATCATGGCATGGCACAGAGAGTAGTAGCTCAGGATAGTGGGAAGGACACAAGCCTGGTCGTCGGAAGGCCTGACTGCTTGTCCCGGCCGTGCCATGAACCAGCTATGGGATGTTGGGCAGCTTCTCTGAGCCTCAGTTTCCCTTAGAACTGGGGAGATCAATAGGGACATTTGCATTGCCATTCTTTGCCTCCCAAGACCCTGACCCTTTCCCCACTAAGCTTTGGCTGGCCTCAGCATTGTTTTTCGTCAAGCAGGACAGAGATGGAATAAAGACCCTGGCCTGTTGGCACTGGTACAACTATAACCACCTCCTGTAGATTAAAACAGAACACACCCCTGTTGGGCAAAATGTTCTGGCTGAGGGATGGTAAGAACGGAAATGTTCTAAGTGTTGCAAATAAGCTGTCAATATAGATTATGCAGGACTCCATGGAGTGTGTGCAAAAGAAGTAAGAGTGACCACAGTTTGTTCTTCCCATACCCGGCAAAGAGGGCAATGTGACAAAGAGAACCAGTGTGCCTGCTTCACATCCCATAATGAGTTATGTCAAGGACAACCAAAGGTCTTCCATTTTGAAGAAATCTGATGTGTGCACCTGCATTTGCATAGCCCAACCCCTTCTCAGAAATCCCTGCCCTTCCCTCCACCCCAGAACCTATGAATAAACATCAAAACCTGTCCTCCTCTCCTTGTTGAAACCCTTAAATACTTGGCTCTTAGGCAAATAGGTGAGATAGTCTCTCTGAAGGTTCTAGCCCTTACTGTCTCCTTTTGCTAGCTGCTGGCAAAATAAATTTGATTGTGTGACTTCAGGCTGTCTCAGTAGTCTTATTGGGCGGCGTGAATCTGGTTGGGTTCAACCAAGGAAGGTAGCAAATTGTCCCACAAGATTATAGTCCTAAACCTTCAAACCCAGTAAACCAATTCCATGAGATGTTTGGTTTTACGCTAGGACGTATCCGTAACTATGCCCCCTTTGTGCTTTACATGAGTATATATGTAGCACAAATAAACATGTATATAGCTATGCCTACAGATACACCTCCCCTATGTGTCTGTCAGTTTGTCGTACTGTGGGGGCTTGCATGTCGCTGTGATGCTGGACGCTATGCCACAGGAATTCAGATACCAGCAGGGTCACCCATGGAGGACAGATTTCAGCTGAGCTTCCAAAGTAAGACAGATGAGGAAGAAGTACCCGGAAGACTACTTCTGAAAAGCATTAGCCAGTGAAAACCTTATGAATAGAAGCGGAACCTTGTCTGATATAGTGCTGGAAGATGAGCCCCCCAGGTTGGAAGGCACTCAAAAGATGACTGGGGAAGAGCTGGGTCCTCAAAGTAGAGTCAGCCTTAATGACGTGGATGGAGTAAAGCTTTCGGGACCTTCTTTGCTGGTGTGGCATGACTCAAAATGAGAAGAAACAGCTGCAAACATCCATTAATAATCAGAACCTGGAATGTACGAAGTATGAATCTAGGAAAATTGGAAATCATCAAAAATGAAATGGAATATCCGTTTGCAAAAAAATGAAACAGGACCCATACCTTACACCATGCACAAAAACTAACTCCAAGTGGATCAAAGACCTAAACATAAAGACTAAAACGATAAAGATCGTGGAAGAAAAAATTGGGACAACCCTAGGAACCCTAATACAAGGCATAAACAGAATACAAAACATTACCAAAAATGATGAAGAGAAACCTGTTAACTGGGAGCTCCTAAAAATCAAACACCTATGCTCATCTAAAGACTTCACCAAAAGAGTAAAAAGACCACCTACAGACTGGGAAAGAATTTTCAGCTATGACATCTCCGACCAGCGCCTGATCTCTAAAATCTACATGATTCTGTTAAAACTCAACCACAAAAAGACAAACAACCCAATCAAGAAGTGGGCAAAGGATATGAACACACATTTCACTAAAGAAGATATTCAGGCAGCCAACAGATACATGAGAAAATGCTCTCGATCATTAGCCATTAGAGAAATGCAAATTAAAACTACGATGAGATTCCATCTCACACCAGCAAGGCTGGCATTAATCCAAAAAACACAAAATAATAAATGTTGGAGAGGCTGTGGAGAGATTGGAACTCTCATACACTGCTGGTGGGAATGTAAAATGGTACAACCACTTTGGAAATCTATCTGGCGTTATCTTAAACAGTTAGAAATAGAACTACCATACAACCCAGAAATCCCACTCCTCGGAATATACCCTAGAGATACAAGAGCCTTCACACAAACAGATATATGCACACCCATGTTTATTGCAGCTCTGTTTACAATAGCAAAAAGTTGGAAGCAACCAAGGTGTCCATCAACGGATGAATGGGTAAATAAATTGTGGTATATTCACACAATGGAATACTACACATCGATAAAGAACAGTGACGAATCTCTGAAGCATTTCATAACATGGAGGAACCTGGAAGGCATTATGCTGAGCGAAATTAGTCAGAGGCAAAAGGACAAATATTGTATAAGACCACTATTATAAGATCTTGAGAAATAGTAAACCTGAGAAGAACACATACTTTTGTGGTTACGAGGAGGAGAGGGAGGGAGGGAGGGTGGGAGAGGGTTTTTTATTGATTAATCAGTAGATAAGAACTGCTTTAGGTGAAGGGAAAGACAGCACTCAATACATGGAAGGTCAGCTCAGTTGGACTGGACCAAAAGCAAAGAAGTTTCCGGGATAAAATGAATGCTTCAAAGGTCAGCGGAGCAAGGGCGGGGGTCTGGGGAACATGGTTTGCGGGGACTTCTAAGTCAATTGGCAAAATAATTCTATTATGAAATCATTCTGTATCCCACTTTGAAATGTGGCGTCTGGGGTCTTAAATGCTAACAAGCGGCCATCTAAGATGCATCAATTGGTCTCAACCCACCTGGAGCAAAGGAAAATGAAGAACACCAAGGCCACACGACAACTAAGAGCCCAAGAGACAGAAAGGGCCACATGAACCAGAGACCTACATCATCCTGAGACCAGAAGAACTAGTTGGTGCCCGGCCACAATAGATGAGTGCCCTGACAGGGAGCACAGCAGAGGACCCCTGAGGGAGCAGGAGATCAGTGGGATGCAGACCCCAAATTCTCATAAAAAGACCAAACTTAATGGTCTGACTGAGACTAGAGGAATCCCGGCAGCCATGGTCCCCAGACCTTCTGTTGGCACAGGACAGGAACCATCCCCGAAGACAACTCATCAGACATGAAAGGGACTGGTCAGCGGGGGGGGGGGGAGAGAGATGCTGATGAAGAGTGAGCTAATTATATCAGGTGGACACTTGAGATTGTGTTGGCAACTCTTGTCTGGAGGGGGGATGGGAGGATATAGAGAGAGGGAAGCCGGCAAAATTGTCACGAAAGGAGAGACTGAAAGGGCTGACTCAAGAAGGGGAGAGCAAGTGGGAGTAGGGAGTGAGATGTATGTAAACTTATATGTGACAGACTGATTGGATTTGTAAACATTCACTTGAAGCTTAATAAAAGTTAATAAAAAAAAAAATGAAATGGAACCCATAAAACATCGATATCCTAGGCATTAATGAACTGAAATGGACTGGTATTGGCCATTTTGAATTGGACAATCATATAGTCTACTATGCTGGGAATGACAACTCGAAGAGGAATGGTGTTGCATTTATCATCAAAAAAGAGCATTTCAAGATCTATCCTGAAGTACAATGCTGTCAGTGATAGAATATCCATGCGCATACAAGGAAGACCAGTTACTACGACTATTATTCAAATTCACATACCAACCACTAGGGCCAAAGATGAAGAAGTAGAAGATTTTTATCAACTGCTGCAGTCTGAAATTGATTGAACATGCAGTCAAGATGCATTGATAATTATTGGTGATTGGAATGCGAAAGCTGGAAACAAAGAAGAAGGATCAGTAGTTGGAAAATTTGGCCTTGGTGATAGAAACAATGCCGGAGATCGAATTATAGAATTTTGCAAGACCAACGACTTCTTCATTGCAAATACCTTCTTTCACCAACATAAACGGTGGCTATACACATGGATCTCACCAGATGGAACACACAGAAATCAAATTGACTACATCTGTGGAAAGAAATGATGGAAAAGCTCAATATCATCAGTCAGAACAAGGCCAGGGGCTGACTGTGGAACAGACCATCAATTGCTCATATGCAAGTTCAAGCTGAAACTGAAGAAAATCAGAGCAAGTCCGTGAGAGCCAAAATATGACCTTGAGTATATCCCACCTGAATTTAGAGACCATCTGAAGAATAGATTTGACCCATTGAACACTAGTGACCAAAGACCAGATGAGTTATGGAATGACATCAAGGACATCATCCATGAAGAAAGCAAGAGGTCACTGAAAAGACAGGAAAGAAAGAAAAGACCAAGACAGACATCAGAGGAGACTCTGAAACTTGCTCTTGAGCATCAAGCAGCTAAAGCAAAAGGAAGAATTGATGAAGTCAAAGAACTGAAGGGTTCAAAGGGTGGCTCGAGAAGATACAGTATTATAATGACACATGCAAAGAGCTGGAGATGGAAAACCAAAAGGGAAGAACACGTTCGGCGTTTCTCAAGCTGAAAGAACTGAAGAAAAAATTCAAGCCTTGAGTTGCAATACTGAAGGATTCTATGAGGAAAATATTAAATGATGCAGGAAGCATCAGAAGAAGATGGAAGGAATACACAGTCATCATACCAAAAAGAATTAGTCTATGTTCAACCATTTCAAGAGGTGGCATATGATCAGGAACCGATGGTACTGAAGGAAGAAGTCCAAGCTGCTCTGAAGGCATTGCCGAAAAACAAGGCTCCAGGAATTGATGGAATATCAATTGAGATGTTTCAACAAACAGATGCAGTGCTGGAGGTGCTCACTCGTCTATGCCAAGAAATATGGAAGACAGCTTCCTGGCCAACTGACTGGAACAGATCCATATTTATGCCTATTCCCAAGAAAGGTGATCCAACCGAATGTGGGAATTATAGAACAATATCATAAATATCCCACGCAAGCAAAATTCTGCTGAAGATCATTCAAAAACGGCTGCAGCAGTATATCAACAGGGAACTGCCAGAAATTCAGGCCGGTTTCAGAATAGGATGCGGAACCAGGGATATCATTGCTGATGTCAGATGGATCCAGGCTGAAAGCAGAGAATACCAGAAGGATGTTTACCTGTGTCTTATTGACTATGCAAAGGCATTTGACTGTGTGGATCATAATAAATTATGGATAACACTGTGAAGAATGGGAATTCCAGAACACTTAATTGTGCTCATGAGGGATCTTTACATAGATGAAGAGGCAGTTGTTCAGACAGAACAAGGGGATACTGAGTGGTTTAAAGTCAGGAAAGGTATGTGTCAGGATTGCATCCTTTCACCACACCTATTCAATCTGTATGCTGAGCAAATAATCAGAGAAGCTGGGCTATATGAAGAAGAACAGGGCATCAGGATTGGAGGAAGACTCATTAACAACCTGCGTTATGCAGATGACACAACCTTGCTTGCTGAAAGTGAAGAGGACTTGAAGCACTTACTAATGAAGATTAAAGACCACAGCCTTCAGTATGGATTACACCTCAACATAAAGGAAACAAAAATCCTCACAACTGGACCAATGAGCAACATCATGATAAAGGCAGAAAAGATTGAAGTTGTCAAGGATTTCTTTTTACTTGGATCCACAATCAACAGCCATGGAAGCAGCAGTCGAGAAATCGACTCATTGCATTGGATGAATCTGCTGCAAAGGACCTCTTTAAAGTATTGAAGAGCAAAGAAGTCACCTTGAAGACTAAGGTGCGCCTGACCCAAGCCATGGTATTTTCAATCACATCATATGCATGTGAAAGCTGGACAGTAAATAAGGAAGACTGAAGAAGAATTGATGCCTTTGAATTGTGGTGTTGGCGAAGAATATTGAATATACCGTGGACTGCCGAAAGAACGAACAAATCTGTCTTAGAAGAAGTACAACCAGAATGCTCCTTAGAGGCAAGGATGGTGAGACTGCGTCTTACATACTTTCGGCATGTCAGGAGGGATCAGTCCGTGGAGAAGGACATCATGCTTGGCAGAGTACAGGGTCAGCGGAGAAGAGGAAGACCCTCAACGAGGTGGATTGACACAGTGGCTGCAACAAAGAGCTCAAGCATAACAATTGTGAGGATGGCACAGGACCGGGCAGTGTTTCGGTCTGTTGTGCATAGGGTCGCTATGAGTCGGACCCTACTTGACAGCACCGAACAACAACAACAACAGATACACCTATACACCTATACAAGCACACATATGTATATGTAAATACCTTCCTATACACGTATATGCATACTTATCTACCTATGTAACCACCCATATTTTTTTTTGTTTATATTGCTGTTGTTACAAAATGGTATATGCTATATCATTTGCCAAAAAATCCCTTATTTGTGTGTACTTCTTAATGTCATCATTTACCTTGGTCAAATTGTGCAGACTTCACCCACATTCAGTATTGCCTTTCCCATCACCAAAAAATAATAAAAGTGTGCTATCTAGAAATTAATTTCCCCTCCCTCCCTCTCCCATCCATGGTAACCACAAAAGAACATTGTTTTCTGTATGTATACCTGTTCTTTTCTTTTTATAAATATGAGATCATATAATATTTGTCCTTTTGTTTTTGACTTATTTTACTCAGCATAATGTCTTACAGATTCATGCATGTTATAGTATGTTTCAAGAACCTATCATTATTCTTTATAGCTGTGTAGTATTCCATTGTATGTAAGTACCACAATCTGTTTACCCATTCATCTGTTGATGGGCACTCACATTGTTTTCATCTTTTTGCTATTGTGAATAACGCTGCAGTGAACATAGGTGTGCATATGTCTATTCTTGTCACTGCTATTAGATTTCTAGGGTACATACCTAGGACTGGAATTACTGGATCATAAGGTATTTCTATTTCTAGCTTTTTGAAGAAGCACCAGACCATTTCCATAGTGGTTGTACCATTTTACAATCCCACCAGCAGTGGATCAGGCTTCCAATCTCCTTACAGCCTTGCTAGCATTTGTTGTTTTCTGTTTCTGTTGTTTTCAGTGCCATTTTTTGCAGTGGTGAGATGATATCTCATTGTAGTTTTGATTCACATCTCTCTAATGGTTAATGATTGTGAGCATCTTTTCATATGTTTGTTGACTGTTTGACTGTTCTCTTTGGTGAAGTGTCCTTCTGCATCCTTTTTAATGCAGTACTCCAGGGAGCTGCTAAGAGTGTCCTGAACTTGCCCACACAACTAAATCTGATGTGCTCTGACTCTCCTTATTTAAAGTGAGGGAGAAAGTAGATCATGATTTCTGAACAATTTTTACATCACAAGTCTTTCTTCAGATAATTTCAGTTGTAGAAACCCTACATACAAAAACACCAAAATGCCGAGCTCCCTGGAAGACCTGCAAGATGGCCTCTCTCAACCTGAAAAGGGTGTGAGGAACATGGCTTTGCAACACCTGGGCGTGGCCACATGGAGCCCCCAGCACCAACACTCTGGACCTCTATGATTGTAAGAGCCAAGTGGGCTGGATGCTGGGATGGAGATTGAGGGAAACTGCTGGTGAACCTAGGAGGGAAGGTGACTGTACGTATTGGAGGTCCACAGAAACTCTTTCCTTCCTGAAAATATTCTATGCCTCTTTTCCAGGGGCATGTCAGCTGAATCAAGGAACCCATTTCTATTCAAGTGGTCTGATTGTATTTGCATTTGGCATGCTATTCTGCTCCTTTACTGGAATAAAAGTGTAATCATTTGAGCATTAAATCCGTGTGTGTGTGTGTGTGTGTGTGTGTGTTGGAGGCTGAGTGTTGAAGTGGGCGGGGGAAGGCAACGAGCCAAGGTGTTGAATTTTAAGACACAGAAAGACGCAGGCTTCCTCAGTGAGGCAGCTTCCAAAGCTGGAACCGACTTAAAAGATGATGTCAAAATCCTCCCCTATCTCTGCATTTGAATCACTGCCCAGATGGTGTCTTCAGCATGATCAAAAAAAGAAGGATTTCCTGCTCTCCTCTCCCTGTTACCATTCCTCTTCTTTCTTCCTCCTTCCCCTCTCTTCCTCTCCTGTGCCTTTCTTCCACCTTCCTGCCCAGGCTCTGACTGAATTTATTTGTTGATAACTGCTCCTGGCTTTAGAGCTGTCTCCTCTGACGTGCCCCTGGCCCCATGCCCTCTCATCCAGTTCCTTTTGCAGAGAAAGGTGAGCCTTCATTCATCCCCAGCAGCCAGTGGATGTCTCGGGCCAGGAGGAACACTAGGATTTTCAGTTAGTTATGCTGGAAGGACTTTTTTTTTTATTGTTGCAAAAATACATACAACTCAACATTTGCCAGTGTAATGTTTTTTCACGTGTACAATTGGCGACATCAATTACATTAATCATGTTGGGCAACCATCACCAAAATCCACTGCCAGATTATGGAAGGATCTTTTTAATGGAAACAGCCTCCCTGCCTTAGCTCTTGGGCCCAGCACTGAAAGCTAAGTACACAGCAGAAAGTGGGTGCAAAAGGGTAAGGGAAGGACATGAGCAAATCTGGTCTCCTCGGAAGAGAGATTGGAATGGAAGGAAAGTGCTATGGTCAGAGAGGAGCTTGGGGAGCAACTGCAGCTGTGAACCCTGCTGGTCATGAGGGACCCAGTGGGGGCCCCAGTGGGTAGCTGTGTCCGGGGGCTCTTCACATCAGGTCCTGTTGCTATCATGGCCTTGGACCTGCCTGACAGTGCCAATTCCAGCACAAGAGGGCTCAGATGCCATATTGGGTGGTGGAGTTAGGTACCACTGCTCCTTCAATATGGAGTCCCTGGTTAGTGCAAATGGTTAACATGCTCAGCTAATAACTGGAAGACTGGAGGTTTGAGTCCACCCAGAGGCATCTTGGAAGAAAGACCTGGTGATCTTCTTCCCCAAAAATCAGCCACTGAAAACCCAGAGGAGCATGGTTCTACTCCGACACATACGGGGTCACTATGAGTCGGAATCAACACAATGGCAACTGGTTTTTGCTCCTTCAGTATACATTCATTCCTTTGACAGATGTTCACTTCAGGACCTACTGTGTGCCAAGCACTGTTCTAGGTGCTGGGGACACTGCACTCCTGACTCAGCCACCCAGGAATCACCAACTGGCCTTGAGAAAGTGGCTTCATGATTGGGACCAACAAAGCATAGTAAGATCCGGGGCCCAGACCATTTGCTGGGAGAGGCCCTAATTAAATCTCCCCCTCACTTTCAGCAACCTCCAAGGTCCCCCTGATTAGGGAAGGGGTTGAGCTGACTGTCCCTAGATCCTCCAGCCCTGCTCTGGCCAGAGTTGCTCAGTTTCTAACCATTTTATTCATTAACAGTTTTTAAGATTTCATTGTGCAAATAGTTTTAAGGTTAAAAAAAAAAAAAAAGATTGAAAACCCACCATCCTACTAAGTTAATTTCAGAATCAGGAGAGAAAAGACTTGTATGTGATTTTCTAACCCCAAGTCAACATCTGACCTGTGGCAAGCCACTTGGTTTGTTATTGCCTGATATATTTTATCTGGAGGACAGGGGTAGTCACAAATGGTAATCACTTATGTAGCTATCTCTTTATATACTCAAGATAATTTTATATACATCATGTCATGAGATAGATCCTGTCATGGTTATAGTAGCCGCGGACGAAATAGTGATTTCACGTTTTAGAAGCAAGAGCATAAAGTACTTCTAAATAGATGTTTCTGTGTAAAGCTAGGGCAGGTTACGAGAAAAATACATAATTTTTTAACAGCACAGTCACATTACAGAAAAATCCACATACATTTGGGTCTACAACATATCAGTAATTAAACAGGATCATTGAATAAATTTTGCACAATCTCCCCTTCCCGTCTTCCTTTCTACATGGGCATTTTGACATTTTGTGCTGAATGCCTGACAAATCTGTTTACTGCTGAGAAGTAAACCACCTTGCTAACCCAGAGGGGCACCCAAACAGTGTCTGCTTTTGCAAGAAGACATAAAGTATATGCTTTGACTAAAAGGAAATGTCACCTGGGGAGGGGAGAAATATGGGACTTTGATCCTGAGTGTAGCCAGTCTCCTTAAAGCAAAGGTTGAAACCATGAGAAATTAAAAGTTCTGTACAGCAAAATCCCCCAGACCCCACATCAGTTTATAAGGCGATGCTCAGCTGGTATAGAGCTCATGAAAGCAAAACTTTTCTGATGCATCTCAACTCCACAGCTGTTCACTCCCTCCTTTATATTTTTGTTTGTTAATTTTTAAAATTATGACATGGTTCATATATAAAAAGGATTTATATTATGTCTCTATATGTAAGGTATGAAGAATGATTTACAACATGACATTTTCCTGCTTATCCCCTGGGAATGAACACTGTTCTGACCTTCGTGTTCAGTATTTCCTTGCTTTTTATTAGTTTTACTACATAAGTATGCATCTTTAGATGAGATGTTTCAGTGTTAGAGTATTTTTGATCCTTACACGAATCGTATCATACTGTTTGTTTTCTTCTGACTTTTTTTTAATTTAAATTTATTTATTTATTGTGCTTTAAGTGAAAGTTTACAAATCAGGTCAGTCTTTGGTACAAACAGTTATATACACCTTGCTGTGTACTCCCAGCTGCTGGCCCCTTAATGAGACAGCACACTCCTCCTCTCCACCCTGTATTCCCCGTGTCCATTCAGCCAGCTCCTGTCCCCCTCCACCTCCTCATCACCCCTCCAGACAGGAGCTGCCCACGTAGTCTCACGTGTCTACTTGAGCCAAGAAGCTCGCTCCTCACAGTATCATTTTCTATCTTATAGTCCAGTCCAAGCCCTGTCTGAAGAGTTGGCTTTGACAATGGTTCCAATCTGGGGCTAACAAAAGTTTCAGGGACCATTGTGACTTTTTTCATTCCGTGTTTCATTTATGCATTCTTAGAAAAATCTTAGTTTATATAATTGTAGTTAGTTAATATTCAGAAGAATTTTGTTTTTCTGGGTTTTATAATATTTCAATGGAGCCCTGGTGGCATAGTGGTTAAGAGCTCAGTTGCTAACCTAGAAGTTGGCAGTTCAAACCCACTGCTCCCTGGGAACCCTATGCGACAATTCTACTCTGTCCTATAAGGTTGCTGAATCGGAATCAACTCAACGGCAACAGGTTTTTTAAAAAAATAATATTTCATAGAATAAAGGGACCATAATTTATTTATCCATTTTCCTATGAAGGACATTGATTGGTAACAGTTTTGTTTTTGGATTACAAATGACGCTGATATGAACATCCTTGGGTATGCTCCCTAATGTTCCTGGACTAGATTTTCTGTAAGTGTATTTCCTAGGACAGGAACTGCAGAGTCATACAGCATGAGGAGAAGGCAGTGGTGGCTCAGTGGCAAAATTCTTACCTTCCATGCTGGAGACCCGGGTTCGATTCCTGGCCAGTGCACCTCACGTGCAGCCACCATTCATCTGTCAGTGGAGGCTTGCTTGTTGCTATGATGCTGAATAGATTTCAGTGGAGCTTCTAGACTAAGACACACTAGGAGGACAGGCATGGCGATCTACTTTGGAAAATCAGCCAATGAAAACCCCATGAATCATAAAGGTCAGATCCAGAATGGGTCATGCGATGGTGCAGGACCGGGCAGTGCTTCTTTCTCTTGTATGTGGGACTGCCGTGAGTCTGGGCCATCTCCAAGCTAGCTAACAACAATGCAACATGTGCATCTTCAGCTTTACTAGATAATGACCGATTATTTTCCAAAGTGGCTGTAACAATTTACACTCTCAGTAGCAGTGTATAAAAAGGTCCCATTGCTCCTCAACCTGGCCGACACTTGTTATTTTCTAACTTTTTAAAATTTTGCCTAAGAAGTGTAAATTTATATTCATGTTGTGGGTTTAATTCCCATTTCTGGATTACTACTGAAGTTGAATTGACATCATGGCTGTAACAATGAGCTCAAACACAGCAACGATTCTAAGGATGGCGAAGGACTGGGCACTGTTTTGTTCTGTTGTACTTAGGGTACTATGAGTCAGAACTGACTCGATGGCACCTAACAACATTGAGTTTGAGAATCTTTGCATATCTGCATCGGCCATTTGTGTTTTCATTTCTGAGTAAATGTCGTTCATAACTTTTTTCCGTTTTCCCACTAGTTGTTCGTCTCTTAATGTTTTTATGAGTCCAAAACCAAAAAACCAAACCCATTGCCGTCAATTCTGACTCATAGCAACCCTATAGGACAGTGTAGTACTGCCCCACAGAGTTTCCAAGAGGCTCCTGGTAGATTCAAACTGCCGATCTTTTGGTTAGCAGCTGTAGTTCTTAACCACTACACCACCAGGGTGTCCTATATATACCCAAGCCAAACCTATTGCTGTTGAATTGATTCCAACTCACAGTGACCCTATAGGACAGAGTAGAACTGCCCCATAGCAGTTCCAAGACTGTAAATCTTTACAGAAGTAGATCGCTACATCTTTCTCACACAGAGCAGCTGGTGGGTTTGAATTGCCGACCTTTCGGTTAGCAGCCAAGTGCTTAACCACTGTGCCACTAGAGCTCCTCCGTTATATACGGAAACCCTGGTGGCATAGTGGTTAAGAGTTCAGCTGCTAACCAAAAGGCCAGCAGTTCAAATCTACCAGGTGCTCCTTGGAAACCCTGTGGGGCAGTTCTGCTCTGTCCTTAGGGGTCACTATGAGTCAGAATACTGGGCACTAATTCTTTGTTGATTATATGTGTGCAAATATCTTCTTGTTTGTGGTTTCATTTTTAATATCTTTAAGTTGTTGTTTGATAAACAGCTCTTAATAATAATATCGAACTTGTCAGTGTCCATGGTTTCTTTCTTTTTTTCTTTTGCATATTGTTTCAGGATGTCTTGCCCACCCAAAGCTAGGAAGATATTTTCTTATAAAAATATCAAAGTTTGGCTTTTTAGAATTCCCTGTTGCACCTGGAATTAGTTTTGGGGTATATTGTGAAGCATAGGTCAAACGCTCTTATTTCCCATATCCTTAACAAGAGTTCCACCACCGCTTTTCAGATAGTCCTTTTTTCCCCATGATCTGCAATAGCTTCTCTGGGTTTTCTTTAATATTCCATAGGTTTAAAGACTTCTCCCCACTTTGTGCCCAGGTACAGAGAGAAGTCAATCATTGTACCCTTCAGTTCATGGCATATTATCATTGCTGGGCCATGTCAGCTTCACTATTGTTCTCTCCTTCCCTCCCTTACTTTCCCTTTATTTCCATTTCCCACTCCCATTTGAATTCCCTCCCCATAGGCAACCTTTCTAAAGTGCGCAATGTGCACCCTCTTGCTTTTGTTTGTACAAGTCCTTGGTGCAAGCTGCTTGTGCTACATGTCTGTGAACGTGGGTGCACACACATACACACAATTAGCTTTATTAAGGTATAAGTTACATACAATAAAATTCATCCTTTTAAAATGTACAACTTGATGAGTTTTGACAAATGTATAAAATCATGTAATCACCACCACAATCAAGAAACACAATATTTCTATTACCCCAAAAACGATCCTCCACGGCTCTTTGGATTTAATCCCCAATCACCCCAGCTCCTGGCAACAGCAGATCTGCTTACTGTTTTTATGTTTTTTCTTTTTATATAAACGGAATTGTACAGCATATAGTCTTCTGTGTCTGACATTTTTTACTTAACATAATGCACCTGAGATTCATCCATGTTGTTATATGTATTAATAGTCCGTCCTTTTTCAGTGCTGAGTAGGATTCCTTTGTAGGGATGTATCACTATTCGTTTATTCACTCATCAATTGCCGGATGTCTGGAATGTTCCCAGTTTTGGGGAGTATTGCGAATAAAGCTACTATGAGCATTATGTATAAGACTTTGTGTGGACATATCTCCTCACAAAGTACCTAGGAGAGGGGAGTGCAGTGTTGTATGGTAAGTATATTTTAACTTTAATAGAAACATGTTTTCCAAAGGGGCTGTACATTTTACATTTCCACCAGCAAAGAAAAGCAAAGAAATGAAAGAGTCCCAGCTGATTAGTTGATTGATTGAATTTTGAATGCTAAACCAACCTTGCATTCTTAGGATAAACCTCACTCGTTCACGATGTATTATCCTTTTTAAATATTGCTGTATTTGGTTTACAAAATTTTTGTTAAAGATTTTTGCAACTATGATTATAAGTGACTCTAGTTATCATTTTTCGTAAAGTTTCGTATGGTTTTTGTATTGGGGTAATGCTGATCTCATAAAATTAGTTAAATATTCCCCCTTTTCTATTTTCTGGAAGTGTTTGTATAGATTTGGCATAATTTCTTCCCTAAGTGATGCATAAAATTCACCAGTGAAGTGATCTCCTCAGAAAAGTCTTCCCTGAACCTCCAGTCTAGATCAGATCCTGCTGTTATACTTTCTAAAACACCCTACTCCCTACCCTCAAAGGACTCACTAAACCCACTGCTGTCGAGTTGATTCCGACTCATAGCGACCCCATAGGACAGAGTAGAACTGGCCCATAGAGTTTCCAAGAAGCGCACTAGAATTTGTAATTATATACATATTTCTGTGACTATTTGTTTAATGCCTGTCTCTCTACTAGAGTATAAACAGGGAGTATGTGAATCTTTTTCATCAATGAATCCCCAACACCTAACCTTGTACCTGGCATGTATTAGTTATGCAGTATATATACACATTTTTTAATGAATGATTAAAAAAAATTTTTTTTATTGAACTTTAGATGAAGGTTTATAGAACAAACTAATTTCTCATCAGAGAGTTAGTACACACATTGTTGTATGACATTGGTTAACAACACAACATGTCAACACTTTCCCTTCTCAACCCTAGGATCTCTATTACCAGCTTTCCTGTTCTCTCTTGCCTTCTAGTCCCTGCTCCAAGGTGGTGCACCCTTTTAGTCTTGTTTTGTTCCATGGTCTTGTTCAATCTTTGGCTGAAGGGTGACCCTCAGGAGTGGCCTCATAGCTGAGCTGAAAGGGTGTCTGAGGGCCGTACTGTCAGGGTTTCTCCAGTCTCTGTCAGGCCAGCAAGTCTGATCTTCCTTTTTGAGTTAGAATTTTGTTCTACATTTTTCTCCAGCTCTGTCTGGGACCCTCTGTTGTGATCCCTGTCAGAGCAGTCAATGGTGGTAGCCAGGAACCATCTAGTTGTGCTGGACTCAGTCTGATGGAGGCTGTGATCGATGTGGTCCATTAGTCCTTTGTGTCTTTGGCTTTCTTCATTTTTCCTTGCTCCTGAAGGGGTGAGACCAGTGGAGTATCCTAGATGGCCACTTCCAGGCTTTTAAGACCCCAGACGCTACTCACCAAAGTAGAATGTAGAACATTTTCTTTATAAACGATGTTATGCCAATTGAGCTAGGTGTTCCCCAGGACCATGGTCCCCACAGCCCTCAGCCCAGCAATTTGGCCCCTCAGGGCATTTAGATGTGTCTGTGGAACTACAATGACAGTAGGTATTTTTTGAATGACTAAATGAATGGATGCATTCCTGTTCCACAGGATACCCCTGTAGTCTTATAATAAATTCTCCTTGCTTTGTTGGCATTAAGCTGGTTCAAGCTGGTTTCTGTTTCTGGTAACTGAAAGTGTCTTAGAGATGACTAAGGGAAAACTAGCACTTGGGAGAAGGGTCAGGCTAGTATTGAAACAATTCCAGTTAAGTTAGTCAGTCAGAAAGATGCAGCAGCCTGAAGATGATGGGAAAATACAGTGGCAGGAAAATTCAAGTCAAGTGTTATCTGCTCCACTCACTCCACTTCTGCCTGCCCCAGGGCCCTCAGCCTCAGTCTTGGGGCTGCTCTGCTGGACATGCAAATGAGTAAGGCCAAAGAAAGGGTGCAGGAGAGTTATTGAGCAGAAGGGGTAGAACCAAAGAGGCCTGCAGCCTAGCTTCCTTTGTTGTTGTTAGCTGTCTTGGTGTGGGCCCTGCACTCATGGCGACCCCATGCACAAGGGAACAAAACTCCGCCTTGTCTTGTGTCATCCCCATGATGGGTTGCAGATCAGATCGTTGTGATCCACGGGTATTCACCGACTGATTTTCAAAAGTAGATTGTCAGGCTTTTCTTTCTAGTCTGCCTTAGTCTAGAAGCTCTGCTGAAATATTTTCAGCATCATGTTGTTGTTGTTAGTTGCTGCCAAATCAGTTCTGACTCATGGCGACCCCGTGAGTACAGAGGAGATCTGCTCCATAGGATTTTCAAGGCTGTGATCTTTCGGAAGCAGATCATCAAGATTTACTTTCAAGGCACCTCCGGGTGAGCTTGAACCTCTAACTTTTCAGTCAGTAGTCCAGCACTTAATCATTTGGGCCGCCTTCAGCATTAGAGCAACAGGTGACAGGTGGTGGCTGCACATGAAGCGCATTGCCTGATATTTTAACCCAGGTCTCCTGAACGGAAGGCGAGAATTCTGCCATGAACCACTACTGCCTCATTTCCTTTATATATTCTGATAGCTTAAACCCTGCTTCTGTAGGTCCGTGTGCTAATTAATGCTCTCTCTCATCCTCGCTTGTCTTCTTACTTTTCAAAGGCAGACACATACCCATATGCAGACACCCACACACATCTCCAAATTTCTAAATACACCTTCAAATGTCGTAGATCCAGTGGTGATAAAGAAGATCTCTATTTATGTCAACTACACTTAATATTTATTATCATTTATTTATTAATATCAATTATTCTTTGGAAAAGCTGGGTAATGAATAAGGAAGACCAAAGAAGAATTGATGCCTTTGAATTATGATGTTGGCAAGGAATATTGAAGATACCATGGACTACCAAAAGAATGAACAAGTCTGTCTTGGAAGAAGTACAACCAGAATGCCCCTTAGAAGCAAGCATGGTGAGATTTCATCTCACGTACTTTGGACATGTTGTCAGAAGGGATCAGTCCCTGGAGAAGGACATCATGCTTGGTAAAGTAGAGGGTCAGCGAAAAGGAGGAAGGCCCTAGAAGAGATGGATTGACACAGTGGCTACAACAATGGGCTCAATGATAACAACGATCATGAGGATGGCGCAGGACCGGGCAGTGCTTCCTTCTGTTGCACATAGGGTCACTCTGAGTTGGAAGGGACTTGACAGCACCTAACAACAAAAAAACATTTATTAAAATATAAAGAAATGAGGGTCAGTGCAGACAGAACTTATACTTCTAACTTATTTTTTTCCTTTGTAGGAATTTATGCATATCTTCAATTTCCCCAACTTGCCTCTCCCATTTCTAACATAGAGAGATTGGTTAGGATGGTTTCAATGTAAGCTCCATTGTGCATGCAGTCGGACTGGGCTAATTCATTGTTTTTATTCTGAGATCAATCATCAACTACCAAATCTTGAAAATTTGCAAGGAATTGAAAAATCTCCAGAGAAGAGAGTCAAGGAAAATAAATGTGTCCTCAGATGTCCTTTGCTCACTCAATCTTACAAGTGTAGATTATGTTGTTTGAAATACTTTCCAGTCTGCTAGAAACTGTCCCCTAGTGGAGTCTATGAAGGGAATGAAATCTGTATTGTCACACACTGCTCTGCTATTTATGAAATGACATAGATGTGAAATGAAAGACTTATTAAGTCATCTGCCCAGGACAGACTATTTCTTCTTAGTACTTCATTTAGCCTGCAGGGTTTGGGCATTCAACTGCCTATAAGAGCTTACACTTAGCAAAGTTGCACAGGGCCAGGGTCACACCCAAATTCACATTATATTTCCAGCCCAGTGGTTAAGAGCTCAGGCTGCTAACCAAAAGATTGGCAGTTTGAATCCACCAGCCAGCTCTTTGGAAACGCTATGGGGCTGTTCTACTCTGTCCTATAGGGTCTCTATGAGTTGGAATCTACTTGATTGCAGTGAGTTTTTTTTTTTTTTTTTTAAATCTCTGTTAATGTACCTAAAAACAAACAAAAGAACAAACAAAAAACAAACCAAACTAAATCAGGTACCATCAAGTTCACTCTGACTCATGGTGACCCCATGTGATGCAGAATAAAATTGTGCTCCATAAGGTTTTAAGGCTGTGACCTTTTGGAAGAAGATTGCCAGGTCTTTCTTCAACAATTCCTACATGTACAATTCACTGACATTCATTACATTCTTCTCACACTCCTTTTCTGAGTTGTTCCTCCCCCATTAACATAAACTCATTGCCCTGTAAGTTTTCTATTTAATCTTTCAAATTGCTGTTGTCAGTTTGAGCCCATACAGATAGATCTTAAAAGAGCACAATGCTCAAGGCAGACCTTTTTTTTTTTAACTAGTTAAGCTAAATTGTTGCTTCGTTTTAAGCAGAGTTCAGGGGGTAGTTTTGGTTTAAGGTTTAAAGATTATCTCAGGGCAATAGTTTCAAGGGTTCATCAACCTCCACAGCTCCATGAAGTCTGGATTCCAAACCTCCAACCTTTTGGTTAGTAGTCAAGTGCTTAACCATTTGCCCCACCCAGGGACTACTAAAGGTAACGAAAAAAAAAAAAAACAAACCATTGCTGTCACGTTGATTCCGACTCATAGCAATCCTATAGGACAGAGTAGAACTGCCCCATATGATTTCCAAGGAGCCGCCGGTGATTCAAACCACCAGCCTTTTGGTTAGCAGCTGTAGCTCTTAACTACTATGCCACCAGGGTTTTAGATGTTTAATAAATGTGTTGAATGGAATTAAATTGGTGCTTTATCTAAAGCCAAGTATTTTGTATAGCTATGTTGAACATTTTCCAGTTTTTCATTAAATGTTTACTATCTGCAAAGTATAAAGCACTAATTGCTTATTTTTGATGTTTTTTTTTTATGTACACATAAAGGCAGATCCATCAATTCTAAAAAAATAAGTAAGATAAAGCACATGATACAATTGAATGCTTAATAAGTGACCTCATGCAGCTAAAAAACCAGAACCAACTGCAAGAGGGCCCAAATTGCTTTTTAAAATGAGAGAGAAATGTGTGTAAAAAATGGAAAGCAGACTCTGTCTTACTCCATTTTTTCCTAAATTCAATTCTTAATGGACAAAAGGCAAATGAAAAAAGAATAGCGAAAAACTATGAAAAATACTTCAATTATAAAGAGCTCTTTATAATAAATAAGACAGATCTCACAGAAAAATTAGAAAAGATACAATAGGCTCCTCACAAAAGGAGAGATTGAAATAGCTGAAAGAATTGTCATTTTCTACTCTGAATTTTTCTATACTATTGTTCAAATTTTTATTAACAGAAAAAAAGGTATTTTTTAAAAAATTGTGGTGAAAATATACACAACAAAACACCAATTCAACAGTTTTCACGTGCGTAATTCTGTGACATTGATTACATTCATGTGGTACAGCCTTTATTGATAACTTTTTTAAAATTATTCCACCGCCATTAACATAAACTCAGTGCCCCCAAGGAAAGCTCTCCCTTTTGCCCTTCCTCCCACCTCTGGAAACCACTAATAGTCTTTGCTGTTGTTAGATGCCGTTGAGTCGGTTCCGACTCATAGTGACCCTGTGTGCAACAGAAAAAAACACCGCCCAGTCCTGTGCCATCCTCACAATCATTGCTATGTTTGAGCCCATTGCTGCAGCCACTGTCAGTCCATCTCATTGCAGGTCTTCCTCTTAGATTCTGTATATTTGCTTTTTTCATTTTGTATTGACCTCCTGAAATTATGTAGCAGGTCCTGTTACCATCCACCCCCCTTCATTTCTCAGAAAAGCTGAAACTGGAATTGGATGAAGCTAAAAAAGATAGTGTCTATGTGGCTAAGAGGAGTTCCTGGTGGCACAAATGGTCAACCACTAACTGAAAGGTTGCAGGTTCAAACCTACCAGAGGCACCTCAGAAGAAAGGTCTAGTGATCTGCTTCTGAAAGGCCACAGCCTCAAAAACCCTATAGAGAGCAGTTCTACTCTGCACCCATGGGTTTCCATGAGTTGGAATCATCTTGAGGGCAATGGGCTTGGTTTTGGGTTTGGTATGGGACTGAGAACATGTCATGAAGTTTTGCTCTGTTTGTTCATATTTGCTGAACAGAGTATCTCTGGTGAACCTGATTCTTGCTGGGAAATGGATGTGGAGGACCCTCAAGCTGCTGGCTAGTGCTCATTAGGATATACCTGAAGTCTAGTACGTGGTGCAGGTGGCTTCGGAGGAAAAAAAGGAGATGAGAATGAGAGCAGAGTGGTGCAGGAAGTGGCTCAGAGCTGCATGTTGCCATACTTTCCCCAAGTACTTGGCTACCCTAGAGCACAGAGCATAGTCAGTATTTTAATCCACTTTGTGTAAAATTCTGATGTATCAAAGTAAATTCAATTCATATGTTTCTGAATCATTTATACCTAACTCTTCAAAATATTATTCATAAAGGCCCTTTGAGGTCTAGAAAAGCTCAGAAACTCTTATGTAAGTTTTCTTGACCCTTTTTGGTTAACATTAAAAATAGAAAATGGAATATTAGGTCAAATGTATGAGAATAAAAGTTACAGAATGTGGTTTGGAATTCAAATGCGGCCAAGTGTTTTAGGTTAACCAAGGTATCAAACCACATGCTCCCCTACTCTCACCTCCGGCACAAACTATCACTTTCCACATAAACTTGTCAGCCTTTGTTAGCTCCGGCAGACTCACACCCTGTGTAAGTGAAGGTCAACCAGTCTCCTCCTTCAAGATTGCTATCTGTCTTAAAACATAAGCCTTGATGGTGGATCTAAACAAAGAGGTCAATATCTGGTCTGATGATCAGATAGCACAGTGTGTACATTCCTTTCCTGCCCCTAGGCTTTTTGGTGACCTTGGGTGGGCCTTTGTCCTTCTAGGACTTTGATTCTCAGGACCAGGTTTACATGAGCCTCCATTCCACAGTGACTGCCATATGCTCTTTGCTTTCCATTTTGGTCCCCATGGTCCACACATCTGAAGTATAAAGGGCTTTTATTCAGCAAAATGTAGGGTCACAGCTCTCTACACTATTGGTGGAGGTGCCTTAGATAGTCTGACTCTGTCCAACCACTGTAACATTGAGGTGACAGTATTTTCCTTTGAAAGTATAGTGTAAATGCAACCCATCAAAATGGAACTTTAACCTGAAATTCTTAGCAGAATTCTTTACCGTGGAAAAATCTCTCAGTATATATCTCTGGTATGATTAAATGCTTTCAATACCAGGGGTGGAACACAGATAGAATTTTAAGTTATTATTATTATTTTTTTATTGTACTTTAGATGAAGATTTACAGAACAAACTAGTTTCTCACCAAATGGTTAGTACATACATTGTTCTATGACATTGGTTAATAACCCCATGACATGTCAACACTCTCCCTTCTCAACCCTGGTTCCCTGTTACCAGCTTTCCTCTTCCCTCCTGCCTTCTAGTGCCTGGCCCTAGCGCTGGTGCGCCCCTTTAGTCTTGTTTTGTTCCATGGTCCTGTTCAATTGTTGGCTGAAGGATGAACCTCAGGAGTCACCTCATTACTGAGCTGAAAGGGTGTCTGAGGGCCATACTGTCAGGGTTTCTCCAGTCTCTGTCAGGCCAGCAAGCCTGGTCTTCCTTTTTGAGTTAGAATTTTGTTCTACATTTTTCTCCAGCTCTGTCCAGGACCCTCTATTCTGGTCCTTGTCAGAGCAGTCAGTGTTGGTAGCTGGGCACCAACTTGTTGTGCTGGACTCAGTCTGGTGGAGGCCATGGTAGATGTGGGCCATTAGTCCTTTGGACTAATCTTTCCCTCCTATCTTCAGTTTTCTTCATTCTTCCTTGCTCCCGAAGGGATGAGACCAGTGGAGTATCCTCACAGGGTTGTAAGACCCCAAATGCTACTCACCAAAGTAGAATCTAGAACATATTCTTTATAAACTACATTATGCCAATTGAGCTAGATGTTCCCGGAGACCACGGTCCGCACAGCTCTCAGCCTCACAATTTTGTCCCTCAGGAGATTTGGATGTGGCTATGGAGCTACCATGACCTTGCTTTGTACAGACTGTGCTGGCTTCCCCAGGATTTTGTACTGTCTTACCCTTCACCAAAATTTCCACTTATCTATTGTCTATTAGGTATTTTTCCATCCTCACCTCTCTCCTCCCTCATAACCATCAAAGATTGTTTCTTTTTGTATGTAAACTTTTCATGGGTTTTTACAGTAGTGGTCTCATACAATATTTCTCCTTTTGTGATTAACTTATTTCACTCAGCATAATGCCCTCCAGATTCATCCATGTTATGAGATGCTTCACAGATTCATTGTTGCTCTTGAGCGTTGCATAATACCCCATTGTGTGTATGTACCACAGTTTGTTTATCCATTCATCTGTTGATGGGCATCTAGGTTATTTCCATCTTTTTGCTATTGTGTTTAGTGATTATTTCTAAGTGAGTGTCAGAAAATTGGTGGGGAGAGGGGAGAGATGGAGACCTTCTTCAACCCTCAACACTGTCACAAAATATTCTGCTAAACAGAAATGGTTAGGTCAATTAACGAAAGAGCATCTAAAATCATATTCTACCAGAGAGGAAGCTCTAAGAAGACAGGGCTAGCAGGTTGTCTTGATCATTGGTGTGTTTCAAGGGTTTAGAATAGTGCCTGACATATATGGGTGCTCAATAAAAATCTGTTGAATGGTTATCACTAGGCATGGATGGCAGACATTTCTAGAAGCCATGGCACTTTACTAAGGACAGGGACTGTAATTCTCTACCCGTCTCGATCTCCTTCTGCCTTCTTGTCAATTAAAAAAGAAAATTAAAAATAAAAGATCTCCTCCTGCTCCAGACCACCAGAAGTAGGTCAAGTGGTGTCTCCAGACAGGATATAATAGCTTTGGAAAATGTTACAATTAATAACGAACCATAATTACTTGAATTCATAATCAGCTATAGGTAAGTGCGGTAAAGGAGACTGAGGCTCCAGAAATATATTTTCAGCAGAGCCCAAATTAATTTTTCTGATACATTTCCATTCATTGCTGAATCACTGTGCTTTATACTTTATACAGTGACAGTCACTGTCGTATCTGAAGTAACATACGTTATAATTTATGGCTATGAGTACAGATTTCTTTTGCAATCTTTTGACCTACATGCTATTACTATATTTTTACACAAATAACGCACACTTTCTGCATTTGTTTGCCACCATGCCCTACTTTTTTTTGCTGCCTGCAAAATGTTTTCACAAGTACAGTATGATAATTTTTTTTTTTTTTACAGTAACACGTGGAGAGGATTGGCGCGGCCGTGCTTGTGAGGGTGCCTCGCAGGGGCAAACAAATGCAGAATGCAGGCGTAGTTTGTGTAAAAATATGGTATTGGCGTTTTCATTTATTTTCCCAACTAGGAAGTTTTAAAATTCAGAATGGAATCACAGGACTGGCAAGAGCTTGACTGGATTTTCTCCCCTACATTCTTACTGGTTTTCTAATTAAAACAATTAAAAAAAAATAGACCTTATTTTTTAGAACAGTTTTAGGTTTACAGAAAAAAATGTGCAGAAAGTACAGAGATTTCCCATGTACTCCTCTCCCTTAAATTTCCTTTTTACCGTTGCTCCCATTAGTAGCATCTTGCGTTCTTGTGGTGCATTTGCTACCATTGATGAACCAATACTAATACATTATTGTTAACTAAAGTCCATAGTTCACATTAATGTTCACTCTTTGTGTTGTACAAACCTATGGGGTTTGACAAATGCATGTTGTCATATGTCCACCATTACAGTATCATACAGCATAGTTCCACTGCCTTAAAAATGTCCCGTGCTCCATCCCTCCTCCTGCACCCCCCTTCTGAACCCTGGCAACAACTGATCTTTTTATTGTCTCCATCATTGTTGCCTTTTCCAGAAAGTCACATAGATGGACTTATACAGTATATAGTTTCTCAGACTGGCTTCTTTCACTCAGCAATATGCATTTAAGATTTCTCCAAGTCTTTTTGCGTCTCAATATAATAGCTCATTTTTTTTTTTTTAACAGTGGATGGCTTTTGTTAATTTTAACATAAATTTTACACCATGCTTATTTTCAGGTGCTTCAGATGGAGGCTTATCTAACTATGACCATTGTCCCTAAAATATAACAATTTGGGATGTTTTCTAAGGAGGCAATTTAACAGTGATGGAAAGTGTAGGGCAAGGATATCACTAACTGGCGTGCCTGAACCTGCTCTGCCTTGCAGTGCCCGTTGCAGAAATGGCCATTTAGCCTGGCTCTCGCTTCAGCAGGTCACAGCCTCAGAATCCTCAGCATTGTGCTGCAGTCATCTGTCAAGTCGACTGGAGTTGGCCGCTCACCATCTTTAGCTGGGCTCTTTTCAAAATGCTGCTTTGGAGGGCACTTCTTTTAAAGCCATTATTTGTCTGATCAAGTTTTAGTGGCGTGAGAGATTAGGGTAATCCTACAAATGTTCTAGTTTTAGATTGGAGGACCTGGAAGTTCTCAGCCCCACAAGCATCCTTAAGAAGACTCCTGTTTGTTTTCTCCTTGAACAGATCGCTACCATGCAATGATGAGGAGCCAAGCTTGATTACTGTTTTAGAGACAGTGGTGCTCACTAAACAGTACATTAGCTCCTTTATATGTCCCAGTCTACTTCACAGTTAGGTTGGGCCACGTGTGCTGGTCAATGGCTGTGTAACCTCTGGGCTAAGAAGCTTAGAGACATCCCTTTCTTCCCTGTTGCAGTCATCTTGTTATCCTTGTTGAGATGGCAGCAACATAAGATGGAGGGAGCCTCAATCCCTGAGTCATCAGGTGGAAAAGAGTCCCCACTCACCTCCGTTGGCTCTTTATTGTGCTAAACCACTCTGGTTCTAGGTTTCATCTGTTAAGGAAGCTAACATGACTACATTACCCTAATGAATATGCTACCTATTGCCATGGAGTGGATTCTGACTCATAGCCACCCTGTAGAGCATAGTAGAACTGCCCCATAGGGTTTCTAAGGCTGTAAATCTTTACAGAAGCAGACTGCCACATCTTTCCCAACAGAGTGGCTGCTGGGTTCAAGCCACCAACCTTTCTGTTCAGAGTCAGGTGCTTAACCACTGTGCCACCAGGGTCCCTTAATGAATAGACCACGGAAGTAAAATATCACAGTTACGTAAGTGAAAAGGATTAACCCGAAATTCAATGTCTGATGGTTCTTGTCCTCTCAGTGGAACTCATCACAAGCCTTGAACGTGAACCTATATTGTCTGCCTTAAAAGCAAAGGACAGAGAGAATTATTTAACTTCAGTTACAGGGAAGGCTCCTCTGACTCTTTCATCTCTTTGGGCTGGGTAATAGCCTATTTTATGCAAATAACGCCCGCCTTCTACATTAGTTTGCCAACCATGCCCTCCCCACCAACCGCTGGGGTATTTTCATAAGCACCACTAAGACAATTTTTTTTTTTTACACGTTGCTGTAAAGAAAAAATAGCATAGCTTGCTTAGGAAATTACCTCACACGGGGGGAGGGTGTTGTTGGCAAACATAGAAGGCGTGCATTGTTTGTGTAAAAATATGGTACTCATGTCTTATCAATGAATTCACCATTCTCAGATCTTTTGCACCAGCTTTCCTTGTAAGCCTCCTTTCCACAGTCGTCACCTTATTTCCAGGAGGGCAGGGACTGGTCTGTCTTGTTTACTACTGTGTCTCTAGCACCTAGCACTGTGCCTAGAACTTAGTATGCACTCAAGAAACAACTCTCGAGTGAAGGAATGCAGGAATGATGTGCATCCCTCCATTTATGATGCCAGAAGCTACCAGGTAGGGGTGGCACTGCTCCATTAACTCCTCCTCTATCTGGCTGGAGTCCTTGGCGGTGGAAACCGTTAAGCGCTTGGCTGCTTACAGAAGGGTTGGTAGTTTGAGTCTACTCAGAGGTACTTCAGGAGAACGGCCTGGCAATCTACTTCCAAAAAATCAGCCATTGGAAACCCTATGGAGCACAATTCTACTCTGACATACATGGGGTTGCCATGAGCAGGAGTTGACTTGATGGTGACTGATTGGTTTATCTGGCTACCTGAGGAAGGTGAGGCATATGGTTTCTCCCAGTGACCAAAGCCAGCCGTGGTCATGCAATTCTGGAGTCATTTGATGGAATTATGCCTGCTTTTCATGTTGTCAAACTGCAAGAATTAAAGAGATGTCATAAACATTATTAGCCTTCTTTAATTACTTGTAGTGAATTTATTATGTATTTATCTATCCGAATTATTCATGAATCTCTTCATCCATTCATTTATTCAATTAAATATTTGTTAAGTACTTGTATTGCCAGGTTGGCATCGACTCAGGTTTTGTTGGGGTTTGGTTTCTGAGCACTGAGTAGGGAAAACAAAAACCGAAAGCAGACAGAAAGTCCCTGCCTTCATGGAGTCTATATTCTAGTAAGCCTATATTCTATATTCTGTTTCACTCAGACAAATAACTGAGTGAACATGTAGTATATCAGATGGTGACGAGAGCTACAGAGAAGACTATCTACGAGAAGAGAGACAGACAGTGACTAGGTCAGAATGAAGGTTGTAGTTTTAAATTTAAAGTAAAATCTTTACTAAGACAACTCGAAGGCTCCCAAAGGATAATTCCCTTCAAACAAATAGCAAAACTTTGTAAAATCTTTCCCCATATCTCACTCAGTTTCCCAACAGTGTTAACCTTATTTTATTCTCTCAAAGTATCTAGATCTTCTCCCCAGAACAGACTGGACTGGGTTTTTTCCACTCCTGTTCCTCCCTTGAGCAGCTGTCTTTTTTTCTAATGCAAGCCGAGTCTAGTTTGACTTCTTTAATTCTACACCAGATATGTGTACAGCGTGTGTGTGAGAGAGAGGGAGAGATGGTGAGGCTATAAACATTCCTATACTGTTGTTGTCTCTTTTACAATATAAAGCTAAGGGGGCATTGGTCAAATCTAGAAGGTAATCTTTTAAAACGCAACCCCAGAAGCACAGCTGTGTGTCACATTACACCTCTATTGTCCCCACCCTCCTCTTCCTGGGTCCATCCATAGTTTCTTTCCTCTGCTACCGGCTCTATTCCCCTCCCAGCTAACCTGCCTTCTCGTTTCTGCTCTCCGTAACTTGGCCTTGTATTTGGCTTTAGCATGCTGTGCCATCAACTCTGGATCTAACTTTGTATGACTTCAGCTCCAAGTTCAAAACCATTAACCTGATTCAGTGTCTGTTTCTCAATTCCAAATTCCTGGGGTGGGGAGGGCCTGATTGGCCCAGTTTAGGTCAAGGGCTTACCCCCTCGGCCCCCACCAGCAGTTTTGGTGAGTAGGCATGTAGCATTGCCTCTTCAGCACTCTGGGTGAGGCAGATTCTTTAATAAGGGGCTGTTGATGGGGAGGAATTAAAAAAAAAAAAAAAAATCCTTTTTTTTTTTTTTGGTCCAGCAACACAAGCCTATTTAGTCCATGGTGACGGTTAATCAGTATTAGGAAATTCCAGTTTAAGACCATTAAGACAATATCTTGGGCTTATTATTCCGCTAAAGCAACTAAACTAACTCTGCCAGCAGACTAGTGCAGAGAGGCTTAATAAGCTGCGCCTCACTCATTTCTGGCCCTTTATAATCACAGAGCAAGTTCAAGGTGGAGTGTTAGTGTTTATTTTGAGTTTTTCTGGTTTTCACTTAATTTGGTCAAAATATTGATATTTAACTTACCATGTCAAAGGCGGTCTGATCATAAACTCTAAGAAAACTTTAGGGATGGTCCAGAGACTCCTGAAAGGAAAGATGAGCCACTTACTTTGTGATGGCGCATTAGCTCTGGGCCGCTGGAGATAATAATTAACTTTAACAGCCTTAAAACCATTTATTAATATCTACTGAGAGCCAGCAAGTTATGCTCAATTTGGTGCAATGTGCAAAACAATCAAGTTCTTTGCTTCTAACTGCTGTTTGCTGAGTCTTCATCATATGAGACAACAATTATTTTCATTGTTGAATTGGGAAAGAGAAGCTAGATCATTTTTTATGTCAACAAATAATTACAGAAAAAATAACAAAGTTTGTCTTTCTAGTTACTATTCTCTTTAATCAAATGTAAGGCTCCAGAAGTACTGCTAATACAATTAAAACTCATCTTTCATTGACACATAGGAAGCTGGAGCTGACTGAGACCATAGCTCTAATTACAGCCTCTTGTTTCTTAAGAGGAAGCTGAAGCCCAGATAAAAAGGTTAAGTGACAAGTTCAAGGCCATATGGCTAAGTGGGTCACTTTCTAAACAGTACATTCTCTTGGTGTCTGTGATCTGAAGTTGTTAAATGCTCTCTAGGGAGAGTAGAAAGCTGCTTGTTGAAGAGAGCCCACAATCATTGTGAACTGGGAGATTGTTTCCATGTTATTTTTGGTTCTTCCTTAATTAGATGTCTTAGTTAGGATTCCAGGAACACTGGTTAATGACCAATTTTATACTGTTTTTAAAAGTTGTTTAAAAAAATCTCGTTTAATGTGTCTAAATGTGTTTGAAAATTTATATATTTATGTTACGTTATTTTAGGTTTTTATTTTGTAGCTTCACTGTTTTTTCTCAGAAAAACAACAAAAAAATTCAAAAAGAGTTATCAGAGAACTACTATACTTCATTTAAGCAAGGGCTAGTGGGTAATAGCACCAATATGTAAATAACTAACCAAATAGCAGATGAATAGGCCCAGGAAGAAGGATCCCCCCAAAAAACAAAATTAGAGAAATGGCCTTCTGAATGGAGATCAAAACAGGTTTTTACACAGAGTAGAAACAAAAAAGTATTCACTTTTTTTTTCAATTGAGGATACCCTAGATACAGTAAAGGAGCCTTGGTGGCACAACAGTGAAGTGCTCAGCTGCGCTCCAAAAGGTTACGGTTCGAACCTACCAGTGACTGTTGGAGAAAGACCTGGCAATCTGTTCCCATAAGCATTATAGCCTGGACAACCCTATGGGGCAGATCTACTCTGTCACATGGGATCACTATGAGTAGAAATTGACTCAATGGCACCTGACAGCCATACATACAGTAAAGTACATAAAGTGCACTAACTTATGTGTTCGTCTGGATGAATTTTTGCATGTGTATTCATGCATGTACCTACAACCCAGATCAAGGCCTCCAGCATCTGGTAAGATGTCTCTTCCCAGTCTATGTCCCTTCAGTCTGGAGGCAACTACTCTTCTGACTTCTATCATCATAGGAGCATTGTATTTCTTACCAAAAAGGAATTGAAGATTTAAACTAGAAAATTACCATAGTTTATTTGCCATTCATTAATTTACCAAATATTTAATGATTACTCTGTAATAAGCATTGTGTAGACACTGAAGGTTCAGTAGGGAACACAACCAAAACCATTTTCATTATTGTAAATAATGCTGTGATCATCTTTGCTAGTATCCTGAAAGTCTTTATTTCCTTAAATTTTGTTCTATTGTGTATTTTTATGAAATATATTACAAATATCAATAATCATTTACAGCTTTCGTATCAGATTTGGACTTTTGAAAAAACATTCCATTGGAATATAAAGACTTGGTTTTGTACATATAAAGAATTAATGAGAACAATAGAATGCAACTATTTCTCAGTTAACCTGCTGGAAGTCTGGCTGTTGGGACCAAGCGGCCATAACTGCAGCACCATTATTAATCTGGGGCAGCACATCCTAGGTGAAGGCAAAGTGCCCAGAAGAAAAGAAAACACAAGTTCTTGTTGAGAGGTATGTTCTGAGTCTCTGTGGTGTAGGAGCACAGTGACCAAGGCAGGTTGTGGGAAAGAGAGGATGAAATCAGATGTCACAGGAGACACTGCAGGGCAACAGCTGTCTGTAGGTGGGACTAAATCTCCACACCTCATTCCAACTTTGGAATATGTTAGAGTTTTACTCTAAGGGCAAAGTGGGCAAGTGAATCTTGACGATTGTTTCAGAAGTCTCCATGCAGTCCCCATATCTAAATGATGACTGGATGCTTGGTGAGTCTATTTCCCCAGAAAACAAGAGACTCCAAAGGTAACTCCTAATTGCAGGTACTATTCTGTGCCAGGGCTCTTGGATATTTCAGCCTTGTCATAGGCAGTTGTGATGGTTAATTTTATGTGTCAACTTAACTAGGCTATGGTGTCCAGTTGTTTGGTAAAACACTAGTCTTAGTTGCTGTTATAAAGTAGTTATGTGCGATTCAATCAGTTGGCCTCAGGTAGAGCAGATTAACTTTCACAGTGTGGGTGAGTCTCAATCCGTTGAAGGCCTTAAGAGCAAAAAGAGTTTCCTTAGGGTGTGTCCTACCTCTAGACTATAAAGAACCATTTTTGGCCAGCACACATTTGCTCTTCGCTCACCTTGTTGCCTGATTGACCTATGGATTTTGGGTCACAAGCCTGCAGGAGCCTCTAGCCTGTCTCCTGATCTACAGATTTTGGATTTGCCAGCCTCCCACAATCACATGAGCCAATTCCTTAAGTAAATCTCTATCTATACAATTTTATCTCTCACTCGTTCTATTTCCATAGAAAACCCTGACTAAGAGAGCAGTCAACTTACGACTTGTATAGAATAGAACTGAATTTAAATGTAGTTGCTCTTAGGAAGGAGAAAAGGTCTTTTCAGTTTTTTACAGTGTTAAAAGAAGTGATTTCTACTTTCATTGTTTCTAACAAACAATGGGCACAGCTGAAAGCAAACCAATATGTCTCAGTAGGAAACAGCTTTGGAAAGTGGGGTTTGATCCATGTAGATTTATGGGAGCTCCAAAAACAGTCACGAGACTGGCCATTCACTTTGGAGCCAAAGGGTTTGGGGAAGGGAATAGTGGAGAAGTTCATACACTAACGTCCCAAGTAGCTGCTGAGAGTTTGTTTTTTCTCTCGTCTTCTTACCCAGTGCCGTTGAGTCGTCTTCTTAGAGGGAGTGAAAAGCTTCCCAGACGAACATTTATTTCAGACAATTAAACGAAGGGGACTCCTGATTGACATGTTTTCATGTTATTCTTTCTTGGTTTGACATAGAAAATCTCCTGGAATCAGGCTAATTTACAAATGAAGGGGTTTATTTTCCCTTTGGCTTGTGGACATAATTGTCTCCATTAACCGTAATGGAAGTTTCGGGGCCTGGTTTGAAAAGAGAATGTTTGGCTTACAGCAGAAGGCTGGCTTGTGCTATTAAATCCACAGAGAGGAAATGCAGCGGACATTTAGACATCAACTTCCATCCCGTGAATAAAATAGAAGCTGTTGAAAAGCATTCACATTGTTCTCTATCAAAGCCCTAAAAAGAAATAAAATGAAAGCCCAGTGTGCAAAAGAACAATTCTTTGGGGCCATTGAAAAGATTAAGGGTCATCTTAAAAATGGTGTGAATGTTTTATCTTGTGTGTGCAGCAACAGGGAGCTCAACTTCTGCATCTCCTAAAGGTCATGATGGCCAATAAAAAAAACTTCCATAAAATTCAGAACATGGCAACATAATCTCCTGTGAAATGAACATGAGATATTATCAGGAAAGTATTTCACAACCAGGGTCTGCTTAGCTGTTTCTTAGACTGTATATCAGACATGCTATAGGCATCTAGACAAGATAATGAAGTTCAAATTTAACTATGAAATTGGTTTTATTGATGATGTAATCATCACACGTAGAATTGTGTACTGTGTGGAAATGACAAAAAGGCTCTGGGTGAACAGAATCCCATTTAGGATTTAATTTAATCCACTTTTACAAATGTTGATTGTCTTATTCACTATTGGATCCCAGCACCTACCCAGTGTCTGACACATATTTGGCACTCAATAGCATCTGTCGAGTAAAGAATCAATACACTATCCTAATCAAGAGTCAAACATGGTCCTTACTGTCAAGAAAACCCAGCCTAGCGGGTACATAAACACAACAAGATAGCTCTTTTTCCAGCTCTCATGTTTTACAATCCATATACAAAGTGCATTATCTTAAATGCAGTATTAAGAAGTATAAACTAGGTATAATGGGAGTACATAGAAAGGTGTGATTAATTCTGTTTGAAGACTTTACAGAGGAATTATCATTTGACTGAGACATCTTTTGATATGGAGACAACAGAAAGAATGAGCAGAGGACCAGAGGTGAAAGTACACACTCTTTCTGATATAGCAAATAGTCTAGCGTAGCTAATTGGAAGCTAATTGGATATGTATGAGAGGGAGAAGCAGGAGGTAGAGGTAGGTAGACATGCAAGTTCCAATCAAATTGTGAAAGGTCATAAATAGCATATGGAAGACCTTGGATGTTTTTCTTTTTTTATCTGAGGGAATAATTCATTTTTTAAAAATAGGACAATGGCATGATTCAATCTGAATTTTAGAAGGATGACTCTGGCAATAGTTCAGAGGATGCATTGTTTTTATTGTCTACAGTCTCATCTATTCTGACTCATAACGATCTCATGTGACAGAGTAGAACTGCCCCATATGGTTTTTTGGAGTCTTTATGACAGCAGATTGACTGGTCTTTCCCTGTGGCACTGCTGGGTTAGAACCACCAACCTTTCAGTTAGCAGCCAAGCACTTAACCATTCCACCACTAGGGCTCCTTGAGGATTAGGAGGGAGAAAAGAGACAAGAGACAATGATATTCAAAATAGAAGGCATTGTAATAACTTAGGTGATAATGATGTGATCTGGGGCAAAAGTAGGATCAGTGGAGAAGTAGTTCACCCATTTGTCCATCCTTCCATCCATCCGTCCACCCGTCCACCCGCCCACCTGTCCACACGTCCACCCACCCACCCATCCACCCATCTACCCGTTTATTCATTTAGATATTCATCCATCCAGACATCCACTTATCCATTTATCTCAATCAACGAATATTTATGAAGTGCTGTTGCCAACGCCAACTCTTTCTCAACAGCCATTTTATCTCCTTCATTAAAAAAAAAAAAATCATTGATTGCATTCTGATAATTTGGAGTCATATACTTTTGAGGAGGCTGGACTCTTCCTTGGTCGCAGGCAGTTGGTCTCAATTAGTCTAATTTGCTTATTCATTTAGTAACTCATTCAATAAATATTTTCTGAGCATCTTCTAGGCTATAGGCACTGTTTTCAGAACTGTCAACATAGCAGTGAGATGAATAATCAAGATTCCTCCATTTAAGATGCTCACACTTCACTTGTTGGAGAGATTTACCTTGACTGGAGTAACTCAAAATTAATTTCAGTTAAACTTGGAATGTTCACTTGTATCTTAAGCTTTTCTTTTGGGTACACACTCCCCTTTGCAGTTAGTTAGTCAGGACCAATGTGACTATTTCTGGTCAACGGGCTGTAATGACAGTGACAGTGTCACTTCTGGGCCAGTGTTCTCCCCTCCTGCTGTGCTGAGTGAATAGACTCTCCATGCTCCAGATGGTGGGGATCCAAGTGTGCATGGAGGGCAGATGTCCTGGAGAATAGCCCTTACCTGAGCAGGCTGTGCTTGAAAGAGAAATAAGTCTTTGTAAGAGAACAAACAAATCAGTCTTAGAAGAAATACAAACATATGTTCCTTAGAAGTAAGGATGCTGAGACTTTGATTCACTCACTTTGGACATGTCATTAGGAAAGACTCATTGCTAGAAAAGAACCTCATTGTTGGTAGAGGGCCAAAAAAAAAAAAAAGAGGGACACCCTCAAAAAGATGGATCAACACAGCAGCAACAACAATTGTCTTAGTTTTCCAGTGCTACTATAACAGAAATATCACAAGTGGGTGGCTTTAAGAAACAGAGGTTTATCATTTCACAGTTTAGGAGGCTAGAAGTCTGAATTCTGGGCTCTGGGGAAGGTCCTTGTTTCCTGGTTCCTTGGTGATCTTCATGTGAGTTGGCATCTGTCTTCCCCCATCTCTGTCTGCTTCTTTATGCTGAATCTACTCTTTTTATATCTCATAGGTGATTGGCTTAATACACACACTACACTGATACAGCCTCTTAACATAACAAAGAAAACCCGTTCCCAAATGGGATTATAACCACAGGCATAAAACCAAACCAAACACGTTCTGAGGGCTTTAACCACTGTGCCACCAGGGCTCCTTAACCACAGGTACAGGGATTAGGATTTACAACACGTATTTTTGGGAGACATAACTCAATCCGTACAATAATGGACTGAAACATACCAACGATCATGAGGATGTCACAGGACCAGGCAACGTCTTGTTCTGTTATACATAAGGTCACCATGAGTTGGAGTCAATGACATCAACTTACAGCAACACAATCTAAGATTTGGGGGGTTGAATGTTTCTGTAGCATAACCTAGCCTACACCTGACTAATACAGCAATTAATGCTAGTGTTCAAGTATGAGCTAATTGGAAGGATTAACTCGCTGTCTGAGGGAACCAAAAAGAGAACTTCAGAGATGATACTTGACCTAGGTCTTGAAAAATGATCAGGAATTTTGAAGGCAGAGGGGAAAGTGAAGGGCCTCAATGTAGAGAAAGCACTCTAGGCAAAGGCTTGGGGGTTTAAAATGGCCTGAAGCGTTAGAGGAACTGTGTGTGGTTTTCTTGGGCTGCAAGCAGAGAGTGTGGCTGGGAGAAAGGCTTTTGTCAGTCCAGGAGTTGAACTCATTACATCAGAGTGCCTTCCCAGCAGGTGGATTGTGGCTAGCATAAAACAGCAAGGGTCTCAAATAAAAGGAGTAGATCAAATGTCAAAGCTTTTCCTTAATCACGATAATTAGAGGTAGAATTAAGGGTTTCCTTTCCACTTTAGGCTTTCAGCCTTTGCTGTCACTAAATACTACTAAATGAAGTGATAGAACCTATTAGGATTCTTCTGGCAATTCCCACTGGGCCCGTGGAGATCTCTTTAGAGAGATTACACTTTGGAACCAATGGTATAAATAGGAATTATCCAGGCAGAATTAACAAGAGTGGGTGGATGCCATTTGAGTTGTATATATTTATAGTCTAAGAAGGGAAACCTAAAAATACCCTTAGAGCAGTGACATGTTTTGTGGCAGATTTAGTTCTATCGAGAGGGACAATTACCCCATTCACCAAGCACAATTATTTAAAAAATGCCTTCCTTCTCTATGGCTCACAAATTTTACAGTAGAGAAGTACATGCTGTCATAGGACTTGACTCTTTGGCCACCCTGCAGAACTAAAGAAATTTTGCTTTCCTCCTTTATTTCTTGACATGAAAAAAAAAAAAAAAAAAAGGTAACCAGGAGGTTATTTTTCAGCACTCAAGACTATAAACTCTTGTACTTGAAGGGTGAAATGTGCTGGCTATTTTTCTATTTCTCCCAAGGCCTAGTGCAAGACAATAACATAATTTATTCAATGACACGACAAGTATTTACCAAGCACCTACTCTGAGCCAGGCAGCGTTCTACATGCTGGGGATACAGAGGTCAACAAAATGGACAGATATTCTGCCTCAAGAAGCTTGCCTTTGAGTGATGAAAGAGGTTCCATGCAAATCAATGAGCAAATGCATACAATGTCAGATAGTGAAAAGAGCTCCGAAAAAAAAAAAAAAATCAGGGAAGCGGTAAGGAGGTTTGGGGGTTGTTTGCTATTATATATGAGGAAGAAAGGTGTGGTGATCTTTTTTCATAAAGATTTACAGCCCTGGAAAGCTTATGGGGCAGTTCTACTCTGTCCTGTGGGGTTACTATGAGAGGAATTGACTCGATGGTGGTGGGTTTGGTTGTTTTTACAATTATCCATGGATTCCCTGGGTGATGCAAGGTGTCAGTGTGCTTGGCTGCTAACCAAATGGTTGGCGGTTTGAGCATAATCAGACTTACCTAGGAAGGGAGGCCTGGCAATCTACTTTGAAAAATCAGCCACTGAAAACCCTAAGGAAAAAAGGAGCACAGTTCTATTCTGACACACTTGGGATTGTCATGATTTGGAGTCAATTCAACGGAAGCGGCTTTTTTTTTTTTTTTTTTTTTGCTGTTGTATGTAGAGTAGTTACGGGGCAGCCTCACCTTAACGAGGTGACATTTTTCTGAGCCCTGAAGGAAATGAGGTACAGATCAGGTGAATAGTTGGGGACAAAGAGATCCGAGCAGAAAGAGCAGCCAGTATTAAGACCTTGAGCTTGGCCTGTTTTGGGAACAGCAAGAAGGCCAGTGTGGCTGGAGTGGAGTGAGCAAGAGGGACAATGATGGAAGACACGGTCAGCAAGGTCAGGGATCCTGTCCTGTAGGGCTTGTAGATCTCTCTAAGAACTTTGACTTTTATGCTGAGTGTTATGGACAGTCACTAGGCTTTCAAGAGGAGTGTGTGATCTGAGCTTCCTTTTAGAAGAGATGACGCTCACCTCTGTGTGAGTGTAATGTGTGTGTGTGTGTGAGTATAGTGTGTGTTTGGGAGTAGGGAGGGGCAAGGGCAGAAGCTGGAAGAACAGATAAAGGCTACCTAACTACCCAGGTGAGATTTAATGGCAGTTAGCTTTGAGAGGTAGCAGTGGAAGTGGTAAGAAATGGTCAGCTTTGGGATATATTTCAAAGGCAGAAGAAACAATTTGTTTTTGGATTCGATGCTGGATACAAGACAAAGAGAGGGGTCAAGATTATCTCCAAGGCTTTGGACCTGAGCAACTAAAAAAATGAAGTTGCCATTGACTGAGATGGGAAAGGCAGAAAGAGGAGCAGGGTTGGGAGAGGATGTGGAAATCAAGAGTGTGATGTGGTTATGCTAATTTGACGTGCCTAGTGACATCAAACCTGTTGCCGCTGAGTTGATTCTGACTTATGGTGACCCCATGTGTTACAAAGTACAAGTGCACCATAGGGTTTTCTTGGCTATAATCTTTACAGAAAGCAATTGCCAGGCCTTTCTTCTGTGGTGCCACTGGGTGAGTTCAAACTGCCAACCTTTAGGTTAGATATCAAGTGCTAACCTGTTGCACCACCCAGGGACATGCTTATTAGGGAGCCAGTAAATGGGTGCTCAAGACCAGGTGGTGAGAAATAGAAGAGCTTCAAGAGCCTTTGTCTATTGAGCACCCATTGGATAGATGGTGAGAATTTTAGCTCTTCTCTTTTTGACTGTGGGAAAAGCATATTATTTCTCTATTTGCATAAAAAAAATGACATTGCAGAGACACCTTGCTTTAAGTTAGTCTGATATTTTAAAAAAAAATTATGATGTAATGGCAGCTTAGGAGCTTCTGTTGTTAAAATATGGCTCCGTTGTTTTTAAGGAATTTTCCGCATGTATAATTTTTTTTTTTTTTTATTTAAATAGGACATATAATCCAAATAGCAAAATGTTTGTTGTTTTATAACTTTTCTGGAACAGTGTTTGGTCCTTCCCTTCCAGTAAGCTGTTTAGTTCACCCCTCTCTGAGGTTTGCCTATATAGAGGCCTCCAGGGACCCTTCAAGGAGTTACCCTACATTTACATGGCAAAGAGTTGGCCACCCAAGTGACTCCATCTATAAAATCAAAAAACCAAACCCATTACCGTCGAGTCGATTCTGACTCATAGTGACCCTATAGGACAGAGTAGAACTGCCCCATAGGGTTTCCAAGGAGCGGCTGGTGGATTCGAACTGCCGACCTTTTGGTCAGCAGCTGAGCTCTTAACTACTTTGCCATGAGGGTTCTGATTTCATCTATAATCGAGTGAAAATTCTGCTCCAAGAAGAAGTGCAATGTCCTCTAAAGGAGAGAGAGCAGGCTGGCAAAATTTTACTATGGTTATGGATGACATTTTTTTCCAGCTGTGATTTCTTCCCTTGGTAATCTTTTGATATCTTTTCCAACTTACAGAGAAGTTGTGAGAACAGCACAAGGAAGTGCTGATTACATTTCACCCAGTGTCATGGATTGTATTGTGTGCCCCCAAAAAAGTTAAGTTGAAGCTCTAAGTTGTGTACCTGTGTATGTGACCTTGTTTGGGAAAATAGGGTCACATCATGCCAGAGTAGTGTGGGTCCCACTCCTAATCCCTTCAGAGTGCGTCTTATGAAAAGGAGAGAACAGATGTGGAGATAGACAAACACAGGAGGAGGAGACATGCCAGGTGTCAACAGAGGTAGATGCATCTATACACAGCAAAGAAGTGACAAGCACTGACAGGAGTCACCAGAAACTAAGAAAGAGGCATGAAACAGCTCCTCTCTCAAAACCCTTAGAAGGGATCGACACAACCTGTACTCTGAATCTAGCCTCCAGAACTGTGAGATAATAAATTTCTGTTCTTTAAACCTGCTCGCTTTGTGGTAATTTGTTATGGCAGCCCTAAAAAACCAAAACCAAACCCGTTGCCATCAAGTCCCTTCTGACTCGTAGCGACCCTATGCGACAGAGTAGAGCCAGCCTCACAGGGTTTCTAAGGGGCAGCTGGTGGATTCGCACTGCCAACCTTAACCACTCTTAACCACTGCACCAGTAGGGCTCCTTGGCAATCCTAGGAAACTAAAATGCCTGGATTCACCAATTCTTTGCATTTTTCCCTGTTTGCTTTGCTTTATCATTCTCTCTCTCTGCTTGTCTCTCTTGCTATGTGTATCTGTAAACCTGTTGCCATCAAGTCTATTCTGACTCATGGTGATTCCATGTGTTCAGAGTAGAACTACATTCCATAGTGTTTTCAAAGGCCTTTACAGGGAGCCCTTATGGGGCAGTTCTACTCTGTCCTATAGGGTCTCTCTGAGTTGGAATAGACTCGATGGCACTGGGTTTGGTTCTTGGCTAATCTTTACAGAAATAGATTGCCAGGCCTTTCTTCTGCAGTGCTGCTGGGTAGATTTGAGCTGCCAACTTTTCAGCTAGCAGTTGAGCACAAATCATTTGCATCACCCGAGGGCATGTGTGTGTATGTCTGTCTGTATGTGTATATATATATATATATACACATATATAGTGTATAGTAACCCTGGTGGCATAGTGGTTAAGAGTTTGGCTGCTAACCACAAGGTCGGCAGTTTGAATCCACCAGGCACTCCGCAGAAACCCTATGCGGGCAGTTCCACTCTGTCCAATATGGCCACTATGAGTCGGGATGGACTCGATGGAAATGGGTTTGGTTTGGTTTTATATATGTATATCTATCTATCTACGAAGTTGTCAAGGATTTCATTTTGCTTGGATCCACAATCAATGCCCATGGAAGCAGCAGTCAAGAATTCAAGAGATGGATTGCACTGGGCAAATCTGCTGCAAAAGACCTCTTTAAAGTGTTGAAAAGCAAAGATGTCAATTTGAGGACTAAGGTGCGCCTGGCCCAAGCTGTGATATTTTCAATCACTTCATATGCATGTGAAAACTGGACAATGAATATAAATAAATTATGTTTATTTAATTAACGTTTCAGACCATCTTATAGAGCTTTCATATACATATACTGTCATGGATTGAATTATGTCCCCCCAAAATCTCTGTTATCAATTTGCCTGGGCCATGATTCCCAGTATTGTGTGATTTTCCTATATGTTGTGTCTTAGTCATCTAGTACTGCCATAACAGAAATACCACAAGTGGATGGCTTTAACAAAGAGAAATTTATTCTCTCACAGTCTAGTAGGTTACAAGTCCAAATTCCGGGCATCGGCTCCAGGGGAAGGCTTTCTCTCTTTGTTGGCCCTGGAGGAAGGTCCTTGTCCTCAATCTTCCCTAGTTGAGGAGATTTTCAGGTGCAGGGACCCAGGTCCAAAGGATGCGCTCTGTTCCTGGTGCTGCCTTCTTGGTGGTATGAGGTTCCCACTCTCTGCTTGTTTCCTTTTCATCTCTTGAGAGATAAAACGTGGTGCAGTCCAGTCACCGGGGAAAGTCCCTTTACCTTGGATCAGGGAGGTGACCTGAGTAAGGGTGGCCAGTTACAATCGCACCCTAGTCCTCTTAACATAAAATTACAATCACAAAATGGAGAACAACCACAGAATACTGGGAACCAAACCCTAACCAAGTTGATATACACATTTTTGGGGGGACATAATTCAATCCATGACATGTTGTAAATCCTGCCTCTATGATGTTAATGGGCAAGAATGGGCAGCAGCTGTGTTAGTGAGGCAGGGATTCAATCCACAAGATTGGATTATGTCTTGAGGCAATCGAGAGACGGGGAACTCATACCACCAAGAAAGCAATGCCCGGGAGCAGAGCGCATCCTTTGGACTTAGGGTCCCTGCGCGGAGAAGCTCCTAGTCTGGGGGGAAGACTGATGAGAAGGCCAACAGAGAAAGAAAGGATCCCCCTGGAGCTGACACCCTGATTTTGGACTTTTAGCCTATTTTATTGTGAAGAAATAAATTTCTCTTTGTTAAAGCCAGCCACTTGTGGTATTTCTGTTGTAGCCGCACTAGATGACTAAGACATATTTTTTTTTATACTTCTGGATGTTATAAAATAAATGCCATAAAATAGATCCCTGATATGAGGAAAATATTTGCATTTTTCTTTCAAAATGGAATGTGACAACACTCCAGTTACTTGAGGATTTCATTTATGCCTTCAAAAATTGAAGTCTTATAAGGCCAAATGTAAAATACCACTTCTAAGAAATTTTAAGAGTCTTTATTTCTTATAACAACATGGAAGTGTATACACGCCATCATCCAGACACACATATGTCTGGATGATGCCCTCCACCTATCTCCTTGTTATGTAAATATTATAATATTACAATGAGTGTGCATAACACTTTTTTTCCCTTAGTTTTTCCATGAATGACAACTTGAAATACCTTGAAAACCAAATTAAGGTAAAAATTATTTGTGTCGCTAAATGATAATTCCTAAAAAGCGGTGTAATTCATACCGAAGGATGTTTATTTGTGTGTGTGTGTATGTATGTATGTGTTACACCTCAACATAGAGAAAACAAAAATCCTCATAACTGGACCAATAAGCAACATCATGATAAGTGGAGAAAAGATTGAAGTTGTGAAGGATTTCATTTTACTTGGATTCATAATCCACACCCATGAAAGCAGCAGTCAAGAAATTAAATGACATATCGCATTGGGCAAATCTGCTGCAAAAGACCTCTTTAAAGTGTTAAAAATCAAAGATGTCACTCTGAGGACTAAGGAGTGCCTGACCCAAGCCATGGTATTTTCCCCTATCACTTCACACGCATGTGAAAGCTGGACAATGAATAAAGAAAGCTGAAGAAGAATTGATGCATTGGAATTATGGCATTGCAAAGAATACTGAATATACCCTAGACTGCCAGAAAAATGAACAAATCTGTCTTGGAAGAAGTACAGCCAGAATGTTCCTTAGAAGAAAGGATGGAGAGACTTTGTCTCACATAATCTGGACGTGTTATCAGGAGGGACCAGTCCCTAGAGAAGGACATCATGTTTGGTAAAGTATAGGGTCAGTGAAAAAGAGGAAGACCCTCAACGAGATGGATTGACACAGTGGCTGCAACCATGGGCTCAAGCATAACAACAATTGTGAGGATGGTACAGGATTGGGCAGTGTTTCATTCTGTTATACACAGGGTCACTGTGAGTTGGAACAGATTTCACAGCACCTAACAGCAACAACAACAACAAAAACAACAAAGCAGTGAATGTTATTGACCCAAAAGTATTGAATCAATTCCTAAACAATGTCTTATTAATGATAAAATATATTTTTAAATATTCAGCAATATAAAAAAAAATATTCTCAGAAGTTCTCAGTTCTCTTCCTTGTCACAGTGGCTTCCTGGCCACCAGTTTTTCTCAAGTCACTGCTGCATTTAAAGGCCAGTTCTGCCCTGGCATGGGGCCAGGCTCACCTCTGGAGCAACCCTGCCTAGCCCACTCCAGGACCTGTTGACCTATAGCTGGCCCCTTCCCAGCCTCTCCCCAGCCCTCTGTGTACCTACAGGCTCAGGGGCTTGCTTGAGAAGCTGGAACAAATTAAAGAACAGAACAAGAACCCACCAACATGGTAGCGAGTGCAGCGAGATGAAATTCTCTCACACTGCATTTGCTAAGGTTTTCCGAAGGACGTGAGCTGAAGGAGGTAGAAACAGGGCTCCATTTTGCGTGCTGTTGTGGGGTTTGTAATAAGGCTTAAGCAACACTTCCAGGGAGGAACGTCAGTCTCTCGGAATTTTTAATATGCTCTTATATTGCAAGATTGAACTCACAATCTGTTCAAACACAGCAAGAGACAACTATTAAACTCTGATATTTGCTGTATGTGTGTGCTCAAAATGAGAACCCGTAGGGTACGGTCTGATTATCAGGGAAGGGGTGGGAATGCAGAAACATACCAGAGTATGGGAATACTTCATTACACTGACAGTCCAGGGTTATATCTTTTCATACAACTTGAGATCCAGCAAATCTTCAAAGGAAATAGACACACACACAGACTTTGTACTTAGGCTGGGGTTACCATCTGTTATAGATTGAATTGTGACCCCTCATATATGTGCTGGAATCCTTACCCCCATGCTTGTGGATGTAATCCCATTTGGGAATAGGGTTTACTTTGTTATGTTAATGAGGCTATATCAGTGTAGGTTGTGTCTTAAACCCTCTCACTTTTTAATTTTATTTTTCCCCAATGATTTAATTGTAGTTTAGATGAAGGTTTACAGAACAAACTAGCTTCTCATTAAACAGTTAGTACACATACTGCTTTGTGACATTGGTTATCAATTCCACGACGTGCCAACACTCTCCCTTCCCAACCTTGGGTTCCCTATTACCAGTTTTCCTGTTCCCTCCTGCCCTTTCATTCTTGCCCCTGGGCTGGTGTGTCCCTTTAGTCTTGTTTTGTTTTATGGGCCTGTCTAATCTTTTGTTGAAGGGTAAACCCCAGGAGTGACTTAAGTACTGATCTAAAAAGTAAACCTCTTCACCTCTGAGATCTAAAAAGGCAGATTAGGTGCAGAGAAGCAAGCACAGATGGAGGGGAAGATACATGCCATGTGGAAATCACTAAGGAATTGAAAAATGCCAGGTCTACAGAAACTGAAAGACATCTTCCTCCAGGGATGACAGGGAGAGAGACTTTCCTTGGTGCTGGAGCCCTAAATTTGGACTTACAGCCTCCTAAACTGTGAGAAAATAAAATTCTGTTCTTTAAAACCACCCACTTGTAGTATTTCTGTTACAGCAGCACTAGCTAACTAAACACCATCTTAAACAACCCCTAGTTTCCTTAGTGTGGACCCAGCATGGACCCCATATTGCAACACAAAAGGCTTTCCTTGCGATGCACTCTGTACTTACCATGCTTTATTTATAAGAGCAGCAATTCCAGCACCATGTGGCAGGCATGTGGCCGGAATGTTGAGTAGCCTTTAAGGTGCATCTTCTCTTTTTACTTATGTGTACACATATTTGGTAAAATTCTCAGCAGTGTTTCAGAAACTTTCGAATATTCACTGCTATTTAGAGGGACTAGGTTTACTCTGATTGGACAGTAATTTCTTTACCCAAAATCAAACAAGGCATCTATAGACCTGAAGTGAAATCTTTCCCCTCTTTGGGAGATTGCTCATGAAGCCAGGGGAGTCGGCTGCCTCATGATTGGTTGTCCCCATGGATACAGCTCCCCTTCAATGCTTGTTTATTGAACTTGAGGGCTAATAGGCCACTGTTTTATTAAGTGGAAGGGTTTATGGGTGGCTGGATGGTCAATAACATTGACCATTCATAAATCAAATAATTGGGTCAAATGAAGCTTACACAAGGTAGGCTGACAATCACATAGAAAGTAACTTCCCAAGGGCATTTTGACTGGTACAATTTGTTTTGCTAGACTCCAGTCTGTTCTTGGTTTAGCTTGCAGTGGTAGCTCTGGGTTCAGGGAACATGTAGTAATATGTATATCACAGCCTGTGACTGGGTATTTGTCTTGATTCCCCCACTAGAGTAAAATGGGGCTGTCACGTTTAGTGAGCTGTTCATTCCCAAAGGGCACTCTGCAAGGCACTTCTGAATCTGCTAGGATTTGGATAAGAAAACTGAAATACGTCACTTTTGTCCAGAGCCTTAGCTGCTACAAAGAGAAGTTCTCGCTGGCTGTTTCCTTTAGGGAAGACTTCTCTCACTTTCTCTCCATGGCAAGACCAAGAGTAGGAAATAAGTGAAACAAAAGAACACTCATTAAACTAGGAGCCATCTTCAGCATTTGAAATCATAATGCTAATACTATTATTTACTATTTATGAAGCTCCTGTAATGTACTAAGTGTTGTGCTTTTATCTTTATACACACTGACTCAGATGCTCAAAACAATCTTATAGGATAGATGTTGTCCCCATTTTACAGATGAACGGGGCTCGGAATATAAAGCGATAAGGCTGGGATTCAAGTCTAGATCAGATTACCCTCAATAAATATTTAGATGGATGAACAAGTCAAACCCAGACCTTAAGAGATTAGGTTGGAGAAAATCAACTTCACTGTAACACACATTTCTAGGGTTTAGAGCCTGATTTCAGAGTGTGAGAAGAGGGTGCTGAGGATATGAGGACATGTCAGTTTCACAGACCACTGTGGTCCCAAGAGGACAGTAACTATTACTCATGTAGCATTTACTCTCAGTGCTTTGTATGTGTTAAGGCAATTAATCCTCACTAGGACCCTATTCTGTTATATGTAAGGTTGCCATGAGTCGGAGCCAGCTTGACAGCAACTAACTAACTAATTAACAACAACAACAACAGGACTCTATGAGGTAGGTACTAGTATGATCCCCCAGAAGGAGCTCTGGTGTCACAAGCACTCAGCTGTTAACCAAAAGGTTGGTGGTTCGAACCCACCCAGTACCTCTGAGGAGAAAAGACCTGGCAATCTGCTGCTGTAAAGATTATAGCCTAGGAAACCCTATGGAGCAGTTCTGCTAGGCCATTAGGGTCGCTCTGAGTTAGAATTGACTCAGCTAGCACACATGATCCCCAGTATATCTTCTTGGGTAGCCAACAGCCTCAACAGTGCTCCAGGTCTTAATGTTACAGCTAAAGCTCACTAAAACCTGACAGAAGGAAAAAAACAGCTTTTTCTGTTGTCACTACAAATTTCAAATTTTTTTTTTTGTAATAGTTGTGGGTCAATGTGTGCAGTGTCTAACAAAATCTAAGACAACTATTATACTCATTTTAAATTTAATATTTGTCTGTTTTAAGTACAATGATGATTTTAAAAAATTATTAAAAATTTTTTTTGACCCAAAGCTTTTCAAAGACAGAGCATGGGATCTCAGAAGAGCCTCATTTCTTGACTAAGTCAGGTGATTAAGTGTGAAGAAGAAGGTCATTACATGAGAGCTGCCTGATAGACATCTGAATTACCCAGTGGAGGGACTCATTGCCATAAATGGGACTTGCAGAACACAGGCCTTCAGTTGAAGCAAAGGGAACAAACAAGAGCTCCAAAAGCCCTTGATGAAAAATGTGATTGTATCGCTGAGTTACATGGTAACACTCTCACAAGAGGCATGAGGAAGATTCGGAAGCCTGAACAGTTCTCACCTCAATAGATGTAACAATCAAGTTATTAATTTAGATAAAGGAATGTGTAGTTTAGAATAGAACAACAATGAAAAAGTCATGAATGTCTACCATCCAAAATATTGTTGGTTGCAGTCAAGTTGACTCCGACTCATGATGACTTAGGTATAATGGTATGAAATGTTGCCCAGTCCTGTGCCACCTTTATGATTGTTGGTATATTTGAGTTCCGTTGTTGCCACCAATGTGTCCGTCCACCACAGTAAGGATTTCTCCAGGTATCATAAAAAGTGTCATAAAGTTATCTGCAATGTTCTTAAGTCTACGTCCCTTTAGGAAATATCAGAAAATTCAGATAAACAAGAAGAGTGTTTTTTTTTTAAGTGCCCATAATCCCATGACTCAGAAAGAATCTTTGGCGGAGGTTGCTTTTCATGGTTTTCTTTCCAAGGACATCTGTGTTTTTCTGCCACAGACGGGCGCCCGTGTGATTCTGCTCTGGCTAATTACCATTGCTGGTAAGGAGCTGCCTGATTCCTAGCAACTTGCCACAACCTCCCTGCTGAAGGTGGCTCCAAGCAGAAGGCAGGATGATCGTACCATTTTTGACCAAATGGCAGGAAAAGGAAATAGAATATTGAAAGTTTGGGTACTTAAAAGATGATCTAATTCAGTGATTTTAATTCAGTGAGAGACGAACTGCTGTCTACAAAGTTACAAGACAAATTGAGGACAAATCTAAGACAAAGCCAAAGTCCCAGACTTTAGATCCTTTCATTGTTGCTCCTTCACCCTCTCAGCTGACACCAGAAATGTTGGTAATGGTGGTGTATTCTCCAACTCTCTTGTCTTCATCGCAACTCAAAGTAGCAACTTTCTTGCTTCATATTACGGGGTCCTAAGACAAATGGATTTTCTGCTTAGGAATCCAACCCCATTGACACTGAGTTGATTCCAACACATAGTGACCCTGCAAGACAGAGTAGAACTGCCCCATAGGGTTTCCAAGGAGCGCCTGGTGGATTCGAACTGCCAACCTTTCGGTTAGCAGCTGAAATACATATATATATATTTTTTATTGTGCTCTAAGTGAAAGTTCACAATTCAAGTCAGTGTCTCATACAAAAACTTATACACACATTGTTATGTGACCCTAGTTGCTCTCCCTATAATGTGACAGGACACTCCTTCTCTCCACCCTGTATTTCCCATGACCATTCAGTCAGCTCCTATCCCCCTCTGCCTTCTTGCCTCACCTCCAGACAGGAGCTGTCCACTTAATCTTATGTGTCTACTTGAGCTAAGAAGTACACTCCTCACCAGTATTATTTTATGTCTTATAGTCCAGTCTACTCTTTGTCTGAAGAGCTGGCTTCAGGAATGGTTTTAGTTTTGGCCTAACAGAGAGTCTGGGGGCCATGACCTCTGGGGTGCCTCCAGTCTCGGTCAGACCATTAAGTCTGGACTTTTTCCTAGAATTTGAGTTCTGCATCCCACTTTTCTCCTGCTCCATCAGGGATTCTCTGTTACGTTCCCTGTCAGGGCAGTCATTGGCCAGGCACCATCTAGTTCTTCCTGTCTCAGGCTGATGGAATCCCTGGCTTATGTGGCCCTTTCTGTCTCTTGGGCTCATATTTTCCCGTGTCTTTGGTGTTCTTCATCCTCCTTTGTTCCGGGTGGGTTGAGGCCAATTGATGCAACTTAGATGGCTGCTTACTAGCTTTTAAGACCCCCAGAAGCCACTCACCAAAGTGAGATACTGAATGTTTTCTTAATACACTTTGTTATGCCAATTGACCTAGATGTCCCCTGAAACCAAGGTCCCCAGACCTCCGCCCCTGCTACTGTGTCCCTTGAACTGTTTGGTTGTATTCAGGAAGCTTCTTAGCTTTTGCTTTAGTCCAGTTGTGAGTAGATGAACTCTTAACCACTATGCAACCAGGGTTTCCAAACTGACCTTCCAGTCATGCTTAGGAACATCTCCCTTAAATCTTTGGTGTTGGAAACAAGAGTTTTAGGTGAAAATGTAACTGGTGATTGTATTTTAGCTTTTAGTGTTCATTTTAGCCTAATTCTCACAGTAACAGTGAGAGCTGCAGAGGCCGTTGAAGGGGAATAAAGAGGCAGGCAAAAAGGAGATATTTACCCCCAGGCACTAGTTGTGGAGGGGAAAGGCTGAAGGCTGTGGATGAGGGAGAGAGGCAGGGAGGTGAGAGGTGTTCATAGCGGCGGTGGCCCGTTCATGGTGTTGGTGGCCAGTAAACCCGTTGCTATTGAGTCGGTTTTGACTTATGGTGACATCATGACTTTCAAGTAGAGCTGTGCTCTATGGGGTTTTCAATAGCCTTTTTTTTTTTTTTTTTTTGAAGTATATTGCCAGGCCTTTCTTCCCAGGAGCCTCTGGGTGGATTTGAACCACCAACATTTTGGTAGATCATGTTAACTGCACCACCAGGGACTCCAATAGGAATGGTGTGAGGGTAGAAATCAAGGGAATCAAGGAACCTGAAATGCTGAAGCAAAGGGGATTAAGAAGTCAAGCGAGAGAGTCTGGGATGAGGAGAATACAGGTCAAGGAATTTCCTCCATCTAATTTTAATTAAAAATAGGTGTGGGATATTAGTTTTTCCTAAAATGTAAATTTCTTAGCTATTTAGGTACACCCAGGACTCAATTGTTATCCTCTCCCTCATCAACTAATATTGATGATTAATAAACTTAAATTTCTATGATTTTTGGAGTCTTGAAGCTTGTTCCCATGGTGTAAGTATATTCAGTAAGGAATACTCTCATTTTATAATAATCTACAGAAATAGACTAACACTTTAGAATTCAGATCGGCTATGTTATGACTCAACGGCACTGGGTTATGTTAAGAGTGGAAAATATGTTTTTGGTTAAGTTAAAAAAAAAAAGCAGCCTTTGGTCAAATGACTGTTGAAATATAAATAAGAATTGGAATGAAAAAAATTCAGGAAGGGCTATAAAATGTGCTATGTTGGCAATGTTGCCAGTTATGATTCTGATGACCAGGAAAAAATTATAGTAGTTCCCATGCCATCCAAAGGCTAATATCTCAATTTATAGGGCCATATAAAATGTCTTATTTAAACTCCTGGGAAATTTAAAAACCATGTAGACCAAAATAATATTTGAAAAAATAAAGAATAGTGTGTGTTAATTCTACGAGATGCTGTAAAAAAAAAAAAAAAAAAAGAATGCGTGGAAGCGCGTGGCCTCCCAGTTCCCTTGGCCGCGGCGTCATCTCTTTCCCTGATTTTCTCAAGGAAAAAAAGGGCAAAAGCACCATGAGAAGATTCTTATGAAGAAGAAATATTTCTTAAAGGTGCAGTGAAAAGAGAAGCCGTCCTGAGAGGTGTGGGTTGCACGTGGCAAGGAGGAGAGACAACCAGGAAACAGCAATGGGATCAAGATGGAATGGGTGAGAGGATTTTGTTGGACAGAACAGAAAGTGAGTCTGAGGGATTTGGGAGACAAAAAAAAAGATAAGGAGAGGAGATGTTAATAGAGTTACAGTGGACTAAGTTTCTAACTTACTGTAAATGTTTGAGAGAGAAGTAGTAAGGGTTGAAATTCCCATCTGGGCCATTCTTCTTTTGTTGTGTGACCTTGACCTACAGCTAGACAGCGAGGGTCAGGGCTTTATGTTGTTCTTATTGGGTGCCATTGAGTTGATTTTGATTCATAGTGACCCCATGTGACAAAGTAGGCCTGCATCTTAGGGTTTTCTTGGCTGTAATCTTTATAAAAGCAGGTTACCAGATCCTTCTCCCACAGAGTTACTGGGTGGGTTTGAACTGCCAGTCTTTTGGTTAGCAGCTGAGTGCTTAACAGCTACACCATCAGGGCTCCTTCAGGGCTTTGTAAGGACTGTTGAAGTAAAATGACTGCAGACTAGCTCTACTCTAAGCTAAATCCAGGTTCGAGGAGAAAGTCTGTGGGTTCCGGGCTTTATATGTGTTATTTTGTTTAATCCTCAACACACCTGTCCAATGCAGATGGTGTTATAATCCGATTTACAGGCAAGGAGAATTCAGATTGCATATGTTGACCAAGTGCATACAGCTAGTATCCTATATCCAATATCCAAAGCCAAGCGAAACCCATTCTCTGTTGTTGATTTGTGACTTAGGAGACCCCATGTGTTACATAGTAGAATTGCTCCATAGGGTTTTCTTGGCTGTAATCTTTCTGAAAGCAGATGGCCAGGTCTGTTTCTTCCCTGATGCTGCTGGGTGGGTTCGAATCACCAACCTTTTGGTTACCAGCTGTGCGATAATCATTTGTATCACCCACGGACCTTCGAGCCCATGCTCTGACCCCTTTCCTCTCTTCCTAAGCAACCTAGGCTAAAGTCTTCTTTGTTCTTTCCATTTGGAGCCTGGATAACAAATCTTTCCCTTCTCCCTCTGGAGATGTTCAGCAGAAGAGAGGAGTGATGAAATGACAGTTCTAGCTGTGGCTTGGTTGACTGACTTGTTTGACCTCAGGTGGCTTAAAATCTCTGTGTCTCAGACTTTCCCAGATGGAAGACAGCAGTACAAATTTTGTTACTCTCAGTGTCTTGGTGAGTTTGTGAAGATGAGCAAATCAAGGTCTGCTATTAAACCCTTTAGGAGTAAAGCATTTGGTAAAATAAACAAAAATAAGTGTCTTGGTTTTAAGACTTTAGGGTCTGCCTTGATCCTTATGCTCCTTTAAGAACTATCTATGCAGGATCAAATTGACAACAGCAACTCAAAGATTAGACAGGAACCTTAGTGGGCTTCGAGTTTATGTTAATGGGGGAGGAACAACTCAGAATGGTTGCACAACTTGAAGAACGCAATGAGTGTTACACAATTGTACATTTAGAAACTATTGAATTGGTGTATGTTTTGCTGTGTATATTCTCAACAACAACAACAAAACAAACAAAATTATTTAAAAAACTGTCTTTTCCGTGGTCATCTTGACTTCTTCCATACATCTTCTAAACAAACACCTAGGCAAATCAAAAGTTGGTTGGAACTGGTTCTGTTGTCGAGGTGGAATTCAGAACCTGAGCCGTACCTCTGCTGCATGAGAACTGGCGACGGGAAGGGATGGGGCCAGAAATGCCCTCCTGGGTGACTTTTCAGCAGGCAAAGATCTTAGGGTCAGGATCGTAATTTGTGGACCGGAGGATAGAACTCCATAGAATGATCCCTCTCCAAACACAGGCACATGAATTGATGGAGCCTGTCCAGGGACACTGGTCGTATTAACCACACAAGTAATCTTTCCTTGGTTTCCTCTGCCTGGGATAAGTGGCAGTGGCAGTAAGATGGATTTCAATTCTAGGACTCTAATCAAATAGATTCAGAATGAACTCTCTTACCCACATTGATTTCAGAATAAACACACATCCAGCAGCGGGGCACTTCTTCCTTTGAGCCTCCCTTGAATTCAGGGACTGCTTGGAAGTTTGTTGTTTCTTGGATGCCAGGAGCTATTCACAATTCATCTTACTCATAAGAAAACTGAACATCTTTGGCAACGGGAAGGCCACCAGATCTTGCTCTGTCTTTGTGGTCAGGCAGCCCTGTGGTGTCCAGTTGCCAGGTTCCTCTGCAGTCTGCTGAGACTCAGAAATGTAGAAAGTAAAGTCACTCTCCAAGAGAATAATAGCAATTTAAGAGAAGCTTCCTTGCTGTTAGTTAGTGCTGGTCCATGGCCGTCAAATCCAAAAGAAGGTGGCGCAAAGGTTAACACACTGCATTGCTGATGGCAAGTTTGGCGGTTTGACTCCATCCAGAGGCACCTCAGAAAAAATGCCTGGCAATCTCCTCCAGCCTCCACCCCCCAAAAAATCAGCCACTGAAGATCCCATAGAGCACAGTTCTGCTCTGATATATACAGGGTCACCATGAGTTGAAATCAACTTGACACCAAGTGGTCTGGTTTATTTACTTGGTGTATTCTTGCTGGGGGCTAGTGTATGATAAAGGTGACCTACCAAGCGTGCTAGACAAGTTTCTGGTATTACAGCAGAAAAAACAACTAAACAAAACCAGACAACACAGCTTTCACAGAAGTCAGAGCACCGGCAGGCAACGGGCAGTTTGGGGAAGTTCGACCTGGTGTGGGGAAAGTTCGTTTCAGTTATAGGGGTGTTTCTTTAGGGCTCAGCAAACACTTTCTCTAAAGCAAAACGTCTTCTCCCAGCCAAAGAGCCTTCATCCTCCTGCAGGCTGACTTTGTGTCTGTCCCAAAGAACAAGAGGACAATGGCAGTAATTTCCGTGTTGCCTTAAATTACCTTTTTATTTAAACATTTAAATGTATGTCATTTGTTATTGTTATTTTGTTATTATTTTTAGCCACAGTGCTTAGTCATCCTTACACCATCTATTCTGGGCACCCATGAGACAAGGAGCAGGAGCAGAATCCACATGGGCTGTAGATTTCTAGGTTAGTTTAAGAGATCCAAGAATCCCGATGGCCCTAAGCACTGTGTGTTCACTGGGTCATATGACTTACAGATGTAATGTTCATGGATTTTACTGTAACAAGTAAACTACAAACTTGTTTATAAACATTAAATTCATAATTGCTTTTTGTCTTTTTGTGATAGCTTATTCAATGAGTAATAAAAGTAAAGTGATTATCATGATACATATATATTTTTTTAAAAAAGTAAAAAAGGATTCTAATATTGAAAAAAAAAAAGGATGAAGTTAGTGGAGCAAAAGAATGAAACTCAGAATAAAACACAACTCTCCAGCCTCCCATCCATCACTTTATTGGTTTCTTTTCCCATGAAACAACGAGAATAGACTATGGAATCAAATGGCTTGGGTTTGAATCCCAGCCCTGCTTCTCCTCCCTTCCTTGCTATGTAACTTTGAGTAAGTTCCATGTGTTTGCCTCAGTTTTCTCAACTGTAATGTGGGGACAATATGTAAAATTCATTGCTGTCAAGTAGAATTTGACTCATGGTGGCTCCACGTGCTTCAGAGTAGAGGTGTGCTCCATGGGTTTTCTTGGTTGTAATCTTATGGAAACGGTTTGCCAGGCCTTTCTTCCACAGCACTGCTGGGTGGATCTGAACCACCAACTTGAAGGTTAGTAGCTGAGAGCAAACTGTGCTGCCTGGGGACCTGGAGATATTAACAGAGCTATTTAAAGTGCTTGGCATAAAATTTGGAGTACAGTTAATATTCAATAAACAATAGCTTTTTTTTTATTATAACAGTTGCAACTTTTCTTTTTGGAACCAAAATTGTACAATTTCAGTTTGACAGACTATATATATGGTCAGGAGCCCTGGTAGCGCAGTGGTTAAGAGCTCAGCTGCTAACCAAAAGTTTGGCATTTCGAATCTGCCAGGAGCTCCTTGGAAACTCCCGTAGGGCAGTTCTACTCTGTCCTATAGGGTCGCTATGAGTCAGAATCGATTCGACGGCACTGGGTTTGGTTTTTGGTGTTTATATATGGTCAAGTGTTACTGAGTCGGCTTTGCCCCAGCTCTGTAATGGGAAGTCCCAGGTGTGGAAGATTCTGCCTTCCTACAATGAGCAAGCCATTAAAATGGTTCCCAGGAAATGAGGCTCATGTTTAAGGGTTCTTTTATTATGGTTGCACGTGATTAATGTAAGTGCTATCACTCTATTGTATGTGTGAGAAACATTGAATTGGCAAATGTTGTGTTATATATGTCTTTACAACAATAAAATATAAAAAAGTAAAATGGAAGACTGGAGAAGCAGAGGCTTACAGATAGACCAGCCTGAGTGTGGAGTGACTGACCCGAAGTGGCTGCCAAGGACCCGGCCACAGGCTCCCGATGGGATGCTTGCCGTGTCCTTCAACCTTGACGGCAGATTCTGGAAGACAATCTGGCCGCCCTCACAGTCTATTAACGCCACAGATGCAAACCCACTCAGAAGCCAACTGCTGAAATCAGGTTAATTTCAGCCTCATCCTTCTTCTGTCCTTTCACGGCCAATGCCATGTTAAGACAGAACTCTGCAAGGTTAGGTCACAGCAAAACTTCTGCTAATAGACATTTCTCAGTAGGGCGTGTGCTAAATAAATGCAAAATTGGGTGCCTGCATCAAGGCTTCTTAGGAACCTTTGTAGTACAATGGTTATGCACTAGGCTGCTAACCAAAATGTTGGAGGTTCGATCCCACCCATCCACCCCGAGAGAGAAAAGGCTTGGTGATCTGCTCCCATAAGGATTATAGCCTTGGAAACCCTATGGGCCAGTTCTACCCTGTCTTATAGCATTGCTATGAGTCAGAATTGACTGAACAGAACACAACAATAACAACAACATCAAGACTCTTTACAAAAGAAATTACCAGCCTATCATTAGGAGAGATGAAAGTAGGATCCAAAGAAACAAAACCAGTTGCCGTTGAGTCGATTCCAACTTATAATAACCTTATAGGGCACAGTGGAAACCCTGGCGGTGCAGTGCTTAAACAGCTATGGCTGCTAACCAAAAGGCTGGCAGCTCAAATCCACCAGGCACTCCTTGGAAACTGTATGGGGCCGTTCTAATCTGTCCTATAGGGTCTCTATGAGTCAGAATCGACTTGACAGCAAGGATTTTTTTAATAGGACAGAGTAGAATTACCCCATAGAGTTTCCAAGGAGCGCCTGGTGGTTTTGAACGGCTAACCTTTTGGATAGCAGGCAAACTTAACCACTGCACCACCAGGGAGACAAATGAACAGACATAGAGTTGGGTGAATAGAAAAAATGACTAGACTTGATCAGTGTTTACTTGCTAGAAGATAAGATTTGTTTCAGGAAAAGTGGACTTGAAAGATGTGATTGAACTTATTATAAAATTATAGGTTTATTTTCATTTTGCCATTGTGACTGTTGTTGTTGTGTGCCATTGAGCCGATTCCGACTCATAGCAACCCTATAGGACAGAGTAGAACTGCCCCATACGGTTTCCAAGGAGTGCCTGGTGGATTCAAACTGCCATCAGGGTTTCCATTGTGACTGTAGTGCACTCTATACGCAGAAACAGGAAGACGGAGTTAAGTAGTTCTTCATTCACCGGACAATTGAAGTTTGATTTTAGACCGTTTGCCTTTATCTTCTTCCTATGTATTCTGCTTTGCCAACATGTTTTACCCAAGTTTGCACTTACCATTGAGAAAATTTGCTGTTAGGCTTTCTTTTGTGATTCAGTCAAAATAATTTGAACTTAAATTTGAGAAATGTGATGTTTGACTGCACCCAGAGGTGGACTCAAACCTCTAACCATGGTGCAAACAGTTAATGCACTTGGCTGCTAACCGAAAGGTTGGTGGTTCAAGTCTACCTAGAGATGCCTTGGAAGAAAGGCCTGGCCATCTACTTTCAAAAAATCAGCCATTGAAAACCCTATGGAACACAGTTCTACTCCCACACACGTGGGGTTGCCATGGGTCTGAATCAACTGAACGACAACTGGTTTAACTCTTATTAGTATCTCATTATTTGTGTTTGTAGTTCATTTATGTCTGTGTGAAGGGAGTTAGCAGGAGAGGATAGCTGGAGCAGGTGATGCTTGAGCTGTGGGTTGGTGCCCAGGAAACAAGGTGGGTGTGAGGAGGTGGTGGGCACTGACACCATCTTTGCTTTGGCAGCAGCTGGGTTTTCTCTTAGGGAAAGCAAATGGAATGCTAAGCCAGCCAGATAAGCAGGCTGCTTCCGTCACAGAGCCTTTTAAATGGAGCTTTGCAAATGTGTTCAGCGCAGCCAACAGTAATGAGATTCATGCCTCTTCACTGGTAATCCTCCACTAGACAGCATTTAAAATTTTTTTTCCTATTTGGTGCACAGACCTGAAGTCCAGATATTCATATTTCCAAGTGTCATTTTTAATTTAATGCATCATTGAACATATTACCACTGGCACAGCTAAATAGTTAAAGTAGAATCCATTAATTTGTCCTGAACTGTTGACATGTGGGGCAATGCTACGGTTAAATTAAATTTAAATATAAGAACGAGAGGCAGCTTGGCTTCCTGGCAGCCCTGGGGCCTGCTTTGTCAGTGGGGCCTGGCTGCAGAGGGAAAAGGACATTTTAAAATATGAGGTGCATTTCTCCCCGCCCCTCAGTATGGTCAGGGAGTCTGTCGATTCTGTTGCATTTCTGGTTATTTACCCTGACTGGGCGGCAAAGCGGACCAGGTGTCCTGCTTTTGGCAGGAGATCACTGTGCAAATGAAAATGAAAATCACTGTTAATGGCAAACCTGGTTTGCAAATCATAACATTTCAGAACTAGAACAGATTTGGGAGACTCCGGAATGTCAGAGTTGGAGAGACTGGCCAGAGCTTCAGTCCAGCCCAAAGAGGCTGAAAGACCTGCCCAAGGACATCTGGGACAAGAATCAGGCCCTCTGACTCAGGAGGAATGTTCTTTCCTCTGTATTTCATTACTCTGTATGCAAAGACGGGGCCTGCAGTGATCGACTACTCTTTTCCTGCGAGGATCTGGGCAGTGAGTGAACCACTCAGAGCTTAGTTTGCTTGTCTGTAAAATGGGGCTAATAATAGTAGCTATCTCCTAGGGTTGTCAGGGAGATTAAATGAGTTAATCGCCATGATTAGAACGGTAGCTGGCACTCGGGAGGAGTGCAAAAAAGGTAAACTGTTGTTGTCGCAAACATCATCTTCATCTGTTTTTATTATTGACCCAATATTTGCCTTGGATTTTTTTTCTAGGAGTGAGACACCCATGCTGCCATGTGTGTACACAGTAGCCTGAGTCCTTGTGTGTTCCCTTGTGGAGAGTAGCATGCAGCTATAAGATGGCTGGCTATTATCAAGTTAAGATCTGAGGATTGGACATAGAATAGAACTAAACCCATGGACTTGGATTTGGTTGAACTTTGTATAACCTGCCATAGCCTCTGGCACTTAGAAGGGCAAAAATGCCAGGAAGAGAGAAATGGGACTAGAAATATTTATCATTCAACTGATCACAATAAAACACGGACTGTGATTAGTAAGTAAGGTAAAAAAAAAAAAACCAAACCCACTGCCATCGAGTCGATTCCGACTCATAGCGACTCTATAGGACAGAGTAGAACTGCCCCATAGAGTTTCCAAGGAGCGCCTGGTGGATTCGAACTGCTGACCTTTTGGTTAGCAGCTGTAGCACTTAACCACTATGCCACCAGAGTTTCCTGTAAGTAAGGTAGGCCTTTATTAATTAATTTATTAGTTCACTCAACAAACACAGATTGAGAGCTTACTATGTGCCAGGCACTACCTTGTGCTAGCTGCCAGAATTGCAAAGATGAGTCAGATGCTCTTCATACCCTCATGGAGCTGACAGTCATGTAATCAGAAAATTATAATGCAATATGGTGAGTGCAAAGCTTGAGCTGTGCCCGAGAACAGAGAGACAGCATGCAACCCAGTGGGAGGTGGGGGGCAGGGAAAGAGAGGAGTCGAGTTGTCAGTTCAGGCTTCCTGGGGAGGTGACATTGAGCCCAGTGTAAGAGAGGGAGTCAAGTCAGGCACAAAATGGGGGAGGGGGAAGGAAGAGAAGGACTTCCCAGGCAAAGTGGACTGGCTGCATGAGCAAAGGCACAGGGGCACAATAATTGCGGGGACCTGGGTGATGCAAACGGTCAATGTGCTTGACTGCCAACTGAAAGATTTGGCATTTGAGTCCACCCAGAAGTGCCTTGGAAGAAAGACCTGGATATCCACTTCCAAAAAATCAGCCACTGAAAACTCTACTAAGAACACAGCTCTACTCTGATATACATGGGATTTCCATGAGTCAGAATCAACTCCATAGCAACTGGTCTATTGGTATAGAAGTGATTCAGGAGTCTTAGGACCCAGGGGCAGGGAAAGTTACGGAAAGCCTTGCATTATCTACAGGAGTCCTTGTGTGGCACAGTTACGTGTTCAGCTGCTAACAGTGATGTTGGTGGTTTGAACACGCTGAGAGGTGCCTCAGAATAAAGTCCTAAAAATTTGCTTCTGGAAGTCCACAGCCTTGAAAGTTCTTTGGAGAAGAGTTCTACTCTGGCACACATGGGGTTGCCATGAGTTGGAATTGACTTAATGGCAGTTGGTTTGATTTTTGGTTTGCGCTGTCTACACTGAGCGTAGAATATGGCTATTATCCTATGGGAAACCCATGAGAGTTATTAAGCGCTATAAGCACAGTAGAAAGTCATATTTGCCTTGTAGAGGACACACTCTGGTGGCTTTGTAAAAGGTAATTGAGAAAGGAGGCAGGAATGAAGGCAGGGAAACCAGCTAAAGAGGATTTTGCGGCAACTCAGTCATGATATGCTAAAGACCTGACTTAGTTACTGGATATTATGACAGAGAAGGAGAGATAAAACTGACTTCCATATCTCACCTTTGAGTGACTGGAAGAAGGGTGGTGACACCAAATGAGTGAAGAGTATAGGCAAGGATGGATTTTGGTTAGTATGCAACAGAAAACACTCAGATGCTAACCAAGAGGTTGGAGGTTTGAACCCACGCAGCAGCTCTGTGTGAGAAAGACTTGGCAGCCTGCTCCTGTAAATATTACAGCCTAGGAAACCTTGTGGGGCACTTCTACTTTGTCACATGGGGTCACTATGACTCTAAATTGACTCAATGGCCCCTAACAACAAAAACAACTGGTTTGTTATTAATAGTAATGTTAATTTTCTCATTTCAACCAAGATAACTTCAAATTTAATGAGCTCACCATAGTCTCACTTTGGTGAAAGGCGAAAATGTAAGCCGAGTGACTGTCTTGTGGGTCAAGAGATGTTGCTAAAAGGATATTTAATGGAATAAGGAAAATATATGAATCTCCAAGGATTACTGATGCCTCATAAAGCCTTTTCTTGGAGTCGAATTGACTTATCCAAAGTCACACAGATAGCTGGTGGCAGAGCAGGAGATAGAACCAGGGCAATGTTGATGTCAATCACTCTGACTCACATATGTGATCCATGACTATTGAGGTGACTGTCCTTCCTCAGTACATCTTGCCATTCCATACCTCTCTTCCTTTGCTCTTATACTGCCCCCACCTCAGTTCAGAGGCTGATCACCATGTTAACTGACAGACTTATAGAGGAAATAAGTGTTGTCCACACTTCTAATTTTGCTTCATAGGCCATGTTTTTGTTAGGTGCCATCAGGTCAGCTCCAACTTACAGTGACCCCATCTATAACAGAATGAACCATCGCCCAGTTCTGTGCCATCCTTACAATAGTACGCATGTTTGAGCCCATTGTTACAACCACTGTGTCAATCCATCTTATTGAGGTCTTCCTTTTTTTTGCTGACCTTTACCATCATAGGCTATAGAATCATGGAATTTCCAGAGATGAAAAATGAGGCTTTCAGTGAGTTAGAATATTCCTGCAGACCTTATACCTTTACCCTGTTTAAAAACAGTGAGTGCCACAATGATAAATAATAACGAAGAATCTGAGAAACATCTCACAAGATGGATGAATTTGGAGGACATTCTACCGAGTGAAATAAGCCAATCACAAAAGGACAAATATTGTATGAGATCACTATTATAAAAAAATAAGAAAAGGTTTATACATAGAAAGAAACTTTCTTTGATGGTTACCAGGGGAAAAAAAAAACAGGGAAGGGAGGGTAAATTACTGAGAAGATAGAAGAAATGTGGTGATATTGATGAAGGAAAAGGCAATACACTATATCTGACATGTGAAGTCAGCGCAACATGACAAAGGCAAAGGAAGACACTGAGAGGAACACTAAAACAAAGGGCAACTATGGCAATTACTATAACATAGACAATACTGCAACAGTATTAACAAACAATAATTTATGGAGGGATACACAGGTACATAGGTATGCTAAAGAGGTGTGGGAGATGTAAGGGAGCTCACTCACCTGCAGATATAGGTTAGGTTGTGAATATCTCAACACACATATATGTAGATGTTGCAAGTATACTAATACAGACAATAAAACACACAAGGGGCACAGTCATGGAAACTATGAATAACCAAACACCTCCCGGGTTGAAGATACTACACTTTAAGGCTAAGGACCATAGACTCAGGGGACATCCATGTCTACTGGCATAACATAATGCATAAAAAGTGTTCTACATGGTACTTTGGTGAGTAGCGTCTGGGTCTTAGACTGGGAGCAGCCATCTAAGATATAACTAGTGGTCTCTTCCCGTCCAGAGTAAAGGAGAGTGAAGAAAACCAAAGACTCAAGGGAGCAATTAGTCCAAAGGACTAACAGACCACATGCACCACAGCCCACATGACCTCGAGACCAGAAGGACTAGATGGTGCCTGGCTACCACTACCAACCACTCTTACTGGAATCACAATAGAGGGTCCCAGACAGACTGGGAGAAAAATGTAGAACAAAAAATCAAATTCATAAAAAGAGATCAGTCTTACTGGCTTGATAGAGACTAGAGATTATGGCCCTCAAGTACCCCTCTAACTTGGAACTGCAGCCATTCCTGGAAACCACCTTCTCAATAGACAGGCCTATAAAGTAAACAATAATACCCGAAAAGAACATGTTCCGTAGAACTAACAATTGTATAAGACTGAAAGGACAACATTTGTCCAAAAGCAAAGATGAAAAGACAGGAAGGGGCAGGAAAATCAGGCAAAAGGAAATGAGGAACTCAGGGTGGAAATGGGGAAAGTCCATGACGTGGTGTCATGGAACGCTTTGTGTACAAATTGTTGAACGGGAAACTAATTTGCTTTGTAAACTTTCACTTAAAACACAATATTACGAAAACATATTTAAAAAAAAAATGTGTGACTCCCACTTTCTACAAGGTGAAGTTCACGTTCCTAGCCTCTATTATCTGGCTTCACATTTCTTTCTTGTATTATTCCCCTACAAAATGTCCTTTACAGCTAGACTACCCAAACCATTCCTTTTCACCTCAAAACCACTCTAATTATATTTATTCCACACTTTAAAGTCCTTACTCATGTGAATCCTTCCCTCACCATTTCAATCTTGTGCCAATTTTCCCCCTTCTCATTGCCTTTGGCTTTTATTCACTCTACTGTTCATGAGGCATGTTTTATATAAGTTGTTTTTTTTTGTCTATCTTTTCCTGCCAGCTCAACTGAAAAATTCTTTGGGAAAATAACATGGCCTGGAGTAGAGTTTTGAGGGGAGAATAAGGTAACCCAAGGGCTAAGTCTAGTTTCCTAAGTTATTAACTCTAGGATTTTGAGTGAATCACAGGGCACTTATTGTTGTCTCGCTATACAGATGCAGGACTTGAATGTGTCTCTCCTGCTTCACCTCAAGCTTGCTAAGATCAAATGGGAAGGGGCTGAGCTGGTAAAGTGCCTTCCCATGCTAGGTGCTCAATAAACAGCCGAAGCTCCATTCAGAAACTGTCCTTTGATGGTGGTAAAAATCATAGACATTCAGAAGAGAGGAGCTTCTATTTCCCATGGGCTCACAAACCCAATGGCTGTTCAAGTGAAGTTATGCCCAGAATACACCCACCAAGACTGTCTATTTAAAACTGTATAGACTCAATTTGTTTCATTGCTGATTTTCTTTCACTTTTTGTTTGCTTGGTGCCAGGTACTTAAAAGATTCCTTAAATAGAGAAAGGAAGTTCTCATTCCGTGTTTACACAAAAATGAACCAGAAGTTTCACAAGGGTCCCCGAAGGATTTGTCAAACCCAGGTTCTTGCAGGAGGTGGTTTGGCCAGAAAGCTGCTAAAATCCCTGGTGTCTTCACTGTTTGTATTTATTTGCAGCTTGAGTTTCCTTTGAAGCCCACATTCAATGGGTCAAGGCGGGGCCAGATTAGCCAATAAGCATGGGCTCGCTTGTATGTATTTAGTGATCTGAAATGTCACCTGTTTATCACTACGTGAAAGACTTGGTAAAACCCACGTGAAATTGCTCACTACAGATTAGTAAGTAAACCCAAGAAATCCTGTATGTAACTCGTTTAATGTAAGCTGATTTGGACCTTGCTTACTGGTGAATCTGCCCCTGGGTCAAGGCAAAAGGAAGGCAACGTCCAGCAACAGCAGCTACATCAGACACAGCTGGCCGCCAGCCCTGCCAGCCTCCCTCAGCTGGCTTTCTGCAGCTTCCTGTGCAAGGGATGCCGCCAGGCCCTGGCACAACGTTATCGGCGGTGCAGCTGTGGGCCCTGGCATGTCGGTGCTCTAGCCTGGTGGTAGCCTTCCAGGCACTGAACAGCTTTTGATTAGGATGAGACGTCCAGCAGATGGGTCAAATCCGAGCCATGCTGCCTGAGATCAGAAGCGACCGCTTTTTCATCACTGTTATATTTATGGAGATTTAAGCACTCAGGTGATTTCTTAATTCCTTTGGCCCCTGGCTTTCAGATGACAATCGTATTTTGTAGCTCTTGACACTTGTGTCACAATTTCCCAGGACTATGTCTTCTCTGGAATTAGAAATAGATGGAATCATTCATGCTATCAGTTCCGGGACTGATTATGCTATGATTAGAATCCAAGAAAATTTCAAAGCTGAGTTTTATACCCTGTTCTTCCTATGATACTAGAGGGTTCTGAATATGAGATGGAATTTCAAACCTGAGACAGCTAACAGAGCTGTGAGCTGGGCTGGTGGGGGAAATGGATACCAGGCAAATCGATACAAGGTGGCCGAGCATGAGAGCTGCATTAGTGAGATGTCAGAGTCGCCAGGACATCCGCTCATGGCCACCAGGTCAATGAATTCTGGGGTTTTACCAACAGAGAATCATTCTTTTGATTTAAGCCTGTGTTTTCATCAAAGGGCAAGTGGTCCTGGAAGAGGCAGCCAATTTATCTGTTTTCTTACCTGTATTTCCACATGTGCGTACGTTTATCCGATCACTTTCCGAGATCAGATTTTGGTGGAAGGATGAAAGAGAGAGGAAAGGCCGCTGGGCATCTGAGTGGTGTGAGAAATCAGCACAGGGGCCATCTTGTGAAGGAGGGTAAAGAGAGCCAGGCCAACCTCCCATGTTTCCCCAGGCCTGGCTGTTCAAGGAGCATAGACTGATGGCAAATCCAGATGTCTCGAATGATTGCGGCAGTGAGAAAGGAAGCCATGGTTAGAATTCTGATGTTATAGGGAGAAACACAGGCATAGTGAGGCGGGGGTGGATGCAGGCACTTGCCCCCTGGCACAAGTCCAAGGGGGTGCCAGAGGAGGGGAGGAATGACATTCCCAGGTGCCATAAGTATGACAGGTACCAGATAAAAGGGGGGAAGGCGTTCCTGCTGATGCATCACAGCTATCCAGTCTATTCATCTTGAAATTGGTGGGAGGGTGGGCACAATTCAGAGATTGCCCCTGAGTGCTTGTTACCCTCGCTACACCCCTGGAGAGATAGGAAACAATTCAGCCTATAGTAAAATACAGCAGTGCATTCGTTAACTTCCAGGGCACCTTTCTTAACAATTATTTTTCTAGATGTAAAACACGAAGCTTAATAATTCCGTGGTTAAGCACTTGGCTCTTAACTGAAAGGTTACCAGTTCAAACCCACCAGGGCAGGGAATCCTCTGGATGAGATCTGGACTCTACCTACAGAGATTATTTATGTATCTGTGTAACTGTCTACTTGCTTGCTTGCTCACTCGCTCATTCATTCATTCATTCTGGGGAAGTTATCACCCAAGGTTGGAACCTAAAATCTTCAGTCTACATAAACACCAAAGAATCCAAAAAACCATACCGTTTGCTGTGGAATTGATTCTGACTCATGGCGACCCCATGTGTTACAGAGTAGAAGTGCACTACATAGGGTTTTCTTGGCCATAATTTTTATGGAAGCAGATCGCCAGGGCCTTCTTCCTGGCAATCAAACTCCACTGGGTGAGTTCGAATCACCAACCTTTTGATTAGCAGGCAAGGGCAAACTGCACCATCCAAAGCTTATTCAAATACAGTTGTTAAAGGAAATTGTGTTTGTTCACTCAAACTTTTAAACTCTGTCATAGAAAATTGGATTTGCTCACCAATAACTAAACTATCGTCTATGATTTTATTGGCTGCAATGATATAAACTGGGTAAATTCTCTTGCTAATCAGAAAAACGTTTCAGACTCTGAATCCAGAATTTCAGCCTTGAGAGCCAGCTGCAAAAGCAAAATAAGATCCCGTATATGGGAGATCATTTTCAAAGCCATAACCACAAAAGCTAAGTTTTTACAGCCCCCACTCCAAGGTAGGTGGGAAGTCTTGTCCTTCTGCCTCACCCTGGACTATAAGAGAAGCCCAGAAGCTTACACAGCCTAAACTGAGCCCTGTCAAACCTTGTTCTTAAGCCCACCTGGAAAGAACTGATCTGTGGTCAGCTGCTGGAATCCAACACCTGGATACATCTTATGACTCTTCCACCCAGCAGATGTGGGGGGCTGAGGAAATGCTTATACTCCCTCTTAAATCAGAGACAATAGCCTCCCTGAACTCACTGAGATTGATAGGGTGGTTGGGTCACGTGTCCATCTGCAGCCAAATGAAACTCATTTTACCTAAATAAAAATAGGACACCAAGGTAACGTAATGAATATAGGGCACTTCCCAGACTCACCTAATACTTAATATGCTTAGGGCTACCACATTCTAGATTAAAAAAAAAAAAAAAAATTTTTTTTTTTTAGATACTTAGGTTTAAATACAACCTGGTAGACGGTGTGTAAATGTGTGTGTTGGTGGGGAGGTGGTGTGAGTAAAGATATCTTCCAGGCTTCGTGTGGTCCTTAGGACTCAATGTCATTTACACAGTCAGGTGCACATCCTGAATTCTTAAATAATACCCACCAGACTTTAGTAAGTCTAATTACCCACAAGTGATCATTGCTATAAGTGATATCTTAATTTTCTCAAGTCATCCAGCTCAACAAACCAAGTATATGAAGACACTCCTTGCTTACTGTCATGGATTGAATAGTGTCCCCCAAAAATATGTGTCAACTTGGTTAGGCCATGTCTCCCAGTATTGTGTGATTGTCCTCCATTATGTGATTTTCTTATGTGTTATAAATCATAATCTCTGCCTGTGGTTAAGGAAGATTAGGGTGTGATGTAACACCCTTGCTCAGGTCATATCCCTGATCCAATGTACAGGGAGTTTCCCTGGGGTATGGCCTGTACCACTTTTTATCTTGCAAGAGATAAAAGGAAAGGGAAACAAGCAGAGAACTGGGAACCTCATACCACCAAGACAGCAGTGCCAGGAGCAGGGTGTGTCCTTTGGACCTGGGGTTCCTGTGAAGAGAAGCTCCTAGTCCTAGAGAAGACTGATGACAAGGACCTCCCTCCAGAGCCGACAGAGAGAGAAAGCCTTCCCATGGAGCTGACTCCCTGAATTTGGACTTCTAGCCTACTAGGCTGTGAGAAAATAAATTTCTCTTTGTTAAAGCCATCCAATTGTGTTATTTCTTTGATAGCACTAGATGACTAAGACATTTACCTTGGGCTAAACTGAGATACACCAACTTGGAGAAATATGCATTTGACAAATGTCAAAATTGAGCTTCCGGCCTATCAGTGTCCACTGAGGCTTCTCATTCAACCTTTCCAAGGTCAATGCCCCCGTTCAACCCCAACAAAGTCCTGTTAACTTTTTTGAGTCTTATGGTATACAGCTAGGGGTTCGTGATATATTTCTTCACACTGAATATTCCCCTATTTGGAAGAAACCATACACTCCCCCATTATTGAAAGCTATTGATTCAGTGATTGATTCATTTATTCAGTTATCGAGTACTTTATTTAATAAATCATATCTGCACTCTTCTAGGCCATTAGTCTAGAGTCAGCCAGCATTTACTTACCTGAGCTCGGGATAAAATGGTGAGAAAACAGACATGTTTTCCACTCTCACAGAGTTCACAGCTAGCAGGGATGACAGACCTTAAAAATACAAGGCAATAATTAAATACATAATTACAGGCAGGTGGACCACTATAAAGAAGACCTGGGTGCTATGGGAACATTAAACAGGGAGGCCTTACTGAGTCAGGGAAGCCAGGGAAGGCTCCCTTGAGGACGTTTAAACTGAAGTAGGGAAGATGCAATTGTATGCAGGGTGTTATAGGGATGCTATTTGTACTGAATTTTTAGATGTGCCTAAACCCCCAAACCTATTACCATTGAGTGGATTCCAACTCACAGTGACCCTATAGGACAGAGTAGAACTGCCCCATAGGGTTTCCAAGGAGCAGCTGGTGGATTTGAACTGCTGACCTTTTGGTTAGCTGCCAAATGCTTAACCACTGCACCACCAGAGTTCCGCTGGGCCCCCAAGTCCCTGATTACTATGCTTTAGTGGCAGCTCTGGTTGATCATAAAGTTCTTTCACTTGTTTCTGCATTTCTGGAGGCCAAGGATTCATGGGACAGGCATGTAACTATGATACCTGTACCCCAGTTAGGACCAGTTAGGAGGCAGAGAGAACACTGTGGGCTTTCTTCAACCTTGGGTCATGGCCATTATGGATATTTTATCTGAGTACTGTAACAGTTTTAGGGGGGGTCAATGTACTTAAGAGCCTTTCTTCCTACCCTCGTACTAATAATTGTGGTTAATTCAGGTTTCCATGGCCCCTATCAGAAACATTGCGTTTCTCTAGGCCTGGCACTGTTCAAGGAGCATAGAGTAATGGCAAACCCAGATGTCTTTGATGATAGCTCCAGTGAAAAAGGAGGCCATGGTTAGAATTCTGCTGTCATAGGGAGAAACACAGAGGCACAGGGAAGTAGGGGAAGAGGGGGAAAATTAAGTAATATGGTCTCATTAACAGTGGCTTCTAGTCAACAGCTCCCATTGGAAGCCCAACCCACAAATCTTTCCCCTTCCATTCAGGGAACCTTGGGGTCTCTTCTACCCATTTTTTTTTTTTTTTATTGGCTGTAATCTAAAGAAGCAGATTGCCAGAACTTTCTTCCATGATGCTGCTGGGTGGGTTCGAACTGCCAGTCTTTAGGTTAGCTACTGATTGCAAATTGCTCACACTACCGAACGACTTTCTTCTACCTACTTTTGAGTGGGTATAACAGTCCTTTCCTTGACCTGCCCCCTGTTTATCCCTCTATTTCACTCATAGCATGACTTCTGCACTGCATTGATACCTTTGGAAGAGTGCTAGTTGATGCCTGTTCATATTCTGTTGCTAACTTTTGTGTAGGTTCTCTTGTTTTGTAGGACACAAACATGGCAGCCATGTACTTGGGTTACTGAGAGCACCCATTCTTGTGCTCTTCTGTCCTCTGAGTCAAGGTTCCAGTTTACCAATGCACCATCCCTCCAGAACTTGTCAAGACTGCTCTGGAGGAGAAAGAGAGAAATATGCAGTAATATAAATGACACCACCTGTGCTGTACACCTGTGTGCCCTGCCCCACCCCTGCCGCCCCCTAACCTACACTTCTTGTCAGGCAATGTGGGCTCTTTAGTTTGGAGAAAGGGTCAACCCAGGTGCAGAAGCTTTGTGTCACTGAATATAATGCAGATCTTTTGGGGGAGGGAAGACCCAGTTTATTACACACAAGTTTAAAATTTCCAAAGATTTGTGTGGGAGCTGCTGTTATAAATCCTGTTATCTGTTAATGGGACTTGAGCCTAAAACACCCACATGCTGCTTTCAAATTTTCCTCCATCTGTTCATTTCTGCAAAGCTTATTTATTTATTTAGGACAAGAGAAGTGGCCTACTAATGGCTTCAGCTGAACAACTGAGATTGTAGATCTAAGGAGAAAATAGACCAACTCTTTGAAGGGGGTTTCCTGATATGTATATCCTTTGTTTACTTTTTCAGGTGAGAATGTTCAGGGAGAAGTGGGGTCAGTGGAGCAATTAGCAACAGTTGCCATTGGTGACTACATGTCTCATCAGCATTGGGATTCTACAGATTGACATGTATGGTGTCAGCCCAGACCACCGAACAGTGAGGTGATTAAGCCTCAGATCACCACCCAGTATAGGCTGAGCAGTGATGAGCAAGACTCTTCCACACAACTGTGGGACATTGGGTCAAATAACATTTAAGAGACTCAATTTTGAATTGACCCAGCTTAGAGCTAGTTGTTTGTTCTGTCATTTACCTTAGGAATGGTTAAAGTGCTCGGCGCTCACCGAAAAATTGGCGCTTAGAGTCCACCGAGAGGCACCTCAAAAGAAAGGCCTGGAGATCTACTTCTGAAGAATCAGCTGTTGAAAACCCTGTGGAGCACAGTTCTACTCTGACACGCGTGGGGTTGTCATGAGTCAGAGTCAGCTGGATTCCAGAGCAGGAGAGGTAGTTTAGGAAGGAATTTGTTCCATCATCCACCTTTGGAAAATTTTTACCATCAACATTAGCTTTCTTTTGTGTTCCACTTCTGTAGTTTTCTTTCACTTTCTTTTTGGTTATGGGTCAACTATACTTAGAAGACATCTTTTTTCAGAATCTCCCTCCTTCCCTTTCAGGCCAAGTAGGGTTTTGGAGCTGATTTCTACCCTTAAGCTCTTGGCCATGTCATGAGCTGTTGTGTTGGTGCTTTGGTAAACTGGAACCTTGATTCAGAGGACAAAAGGGCACAAAAATGAGGCCGGAGCTTCTAGAGCCCTCACTCTTTCTCTCCACCCATCTGTCGCTTTCAGCCACAACACTTAGACATACCCAATTTCATTTTCAGAAGAAATCCGAATAATAAGTTTTGTAGGTAATTTGTAATTATAAAGCACCTCTTGGGTGTTTTTTCTTTCAACAAAATATTTACTGAACGCCTGCTATGAACCAGGGACACTGGTAGGTCCTGGGGATACCGAAATTAAAAGATAAGATTTTTGCCCCTCAAGGAGCTTCCAGCCTAGTGGAAGAGACCTATAGTAAACAAAACTAGTAACCAGCTGCCCTCCGTTTGACTCCGACTCATGGCAACCCTGTGTGTGTCAGAGTAGAACTACGCCCCACAGGGTTTTCGATGGCTGATGTTTTTGAGTAGGTCACTAGGCCTTTCTTCCAGGGCACCTCTAGGTGCACTTGAACCACCAAATTTTTGGTGAGCAGCCCACTGCGATAATCATTCCAAAGATGAATGAACAAATTCCTTCCTGGACTAGCTCTACGTTGGGTCAGTTCTCAACTGAGTTTTTGAGCATGTTCTACCCGATTTCCCACAGATGTGTGGAAGACTTCTGCCCTTTCAGTTATTAGCCACATTAAATGAACAAATATACTTACATGCATGTTTCCAAATTGTGATAGGTGCTGTGAGGAAAAGTGCAGTGAAAGATTAAAGCTGGAGGACCTGACTGAGATGGGGGGCTTCACAGAGGAGGTGGTTTCTATCCTGAAAGTCATTACTTCTCTACTGCATTATGTTTAGAGTCCACTTCCATTAAAGGCATGATTTAAAATAAAAAGCCAATAAAACTCTTGTCACTATTAAAAACAAATTTTGATGAGTATCTCTTTCACCTTTGATGTTTGTTTATTGAGACTGAGACACCACAAAGCGTTCAGAGATAGATTATTTCTTAAGATCATGTGTCTGAGTAACTCATTTTGAAAGTACTAGACCGATAGTTCTGCAGATTGGTATTTTCTACAAAAGTGATGAGGTTACTGGGGAGGGAGTAACTTAGGCAGAAACGGTAGAAGGAAGACTTTGCTGACAATTAACACCCCGACCAAACAGTAGAGGGACTTTCCTTCCCATTTCTTTCAGGTAATTCAGCAAATCTATGGAAAGATGTCAGTTTGAGGACTAAGGTGCGCCTGACCCAAGCCATGATATTCTCAATTGTTTCATATGCATGCGAGAGCTGGACAATGAATAAGGAAGATCGAAGAAGAGCTGATACCTTTGAATTACGGTATTTGTGAAGAATATCAAATATACCACAGACTGCCAGAAGAATAAGCAAATCTGTTTGGGAAGAAGTACAGCCAGAGTGCTTCCTGGAAGCGAAGATGGTGAGACTTCGTCTCACGTATTTTGGACATGTTATCAGGAGGGACCAGTCTCTGGAGAAGGACATCATTGTTGGTAAGGTAGAGAGTCAGTGAAAAAGAGGAAGACCCTCAATGAGATTGACTGACACAGTGGCTGCAACAATGGGCTCAAACACAGCAGCCACTGTGAGGATCCTGCAGGACTGGGCAGTGTTTTGTTCTGTTGTACACAGGGTCGCTATGAGGCAGAACTGGCCCAATGACACCTAATAACAACAACAATGATGGGAGTGGGATGATGTGGAGGAGAGGAACATGTGACAGCGACTGGCTTGGGGATCTAGCAAGAAAAACTTTGAGATTTAATCCTTGGAAACCCCAGGTCTGTTGTTGTTGTTCGGTGCCATTGAGTGGGCTCCGACTCATAGCAACCCTAAGTACCACAGAACGAAACACTGCCCCATCCTGTGCCATGCTCACAATCATTGTTATGCTTGAGCCCATTGTTGCAGCCACTGTGCCAATCCATCTCACTGAGTGTCTTCCCCTTTTCCACTGACCCTCTATTTTACCAATCGTGATGTCCTTCTCCAGAGACTGATCCCTCCCCTCCTTATAACACGTCCAAAATATGTGAGACGTAGTTTCACCATCCTTGCTTCTAAGGGGCATTCTGGTTGTGCTTCTTCCAAGACAGATTTGTTCATTATTTTGGCAGCCCGTGGTATATTCGATATTCTTCGCCAACATCACAATTCAAAGGTGTTAATTCTTCTTTGATCATCCTTATTTATTGTCCTACTTTTGCATGCATATGATGCAATTGGAGATACCATGGCTTGGGTCAGGCGCACCTTAGTCTTCAAGGTGACATCTTTGCTTTTCAACACTTTAAAGAGGTCTTTTGCAGCAGATTTGCCCATTGCAGTGCATCTTTTGATTTCTTGATTGCTGCTTTCTGTGGGTGTTGATTGTGGACCCAAGTAAAATGAAATCCTTGACAATTTCAATCTTTTCTCCATTTATCATAATGTTGCTCATTGGTCCAGTTGTAAGAATTTTTGTTTTCTTTATGTTGAGGTGTAATCCATACCGAAGGCTGTGATCTTTGATCTTCATCAGTAAATGCTTCAAGTCCTCCTCACTTTCAGCAAGCAATGTAGTGTCAGCTGCATAACGCAGGTTGTTAATGAGTCTTCCTAAATGTGTGTTTTCCCTAGACTCAGTAAAGAGGAAAAAATCCTGGATAGAAGCTGAGTGGTATAAGAAAATGGGCTCAAGAATTGGCATTTCTAACAAGTTCCCAGGTGATGCCGATGCTGCTAACCCTGCAAGCAGCCCCCAGGATCCCTCTCCTCATTTCTCTCCTGGCTTCTCTCTGCTTCCCACATGTTTCTCATTTGTGATATGGGCACTCATTTTAACCCACACTCCCAGGGGCAGATTAACCAGTAAGCAAGGTACACACGGGCTTACAGTAACCATGACACGCGTGGGCTTACTTGTGTTTACTTTCTAATCTGTAGTGAATAATTTCAAAAACAGGTGAAATTGTGCACTATAGTAAGGCAGCACAAGTAAGCCTCTGTGTACCTTGCATATAGGGTAATCTGTGCCTTAACACTCCTTAGCACATTTCACCTTTCTGTAACCTCTCTCCTCCCAACCCCACTTCAGCCCACAACTTGGTCATTTCTGAAATGGGTTAGACACAGAAGAAGTAGTCTCTTTGTTTTCTCCGTAACATAGATATTGTAACTGGGGCTTTTAGGGGAGCATGTAGGGCTGCCCAATGTCTAGAAAATACATCTGTTCTTCTTGTGTCTTTTGTTGCCCTATCAAGATTGTTTCAGCCTTATGGTTTTTTATTGCTGAATTCATTTTCTTTCTCATTAATAGTTTCAACCTAAAACACACTGGTTATGAAACAAAATTGTGTAAGGGCTAAATGAGTGCACTTAAGTAACAGTTTCATTAACAGATAGCTCTACTTCAGTGAATCATGTTTGGATTTATTTGACAGTGAATCCTGGGGAACTCAAAAAAGCATTCAAAGATAGAAACACTATTATACACTGTAGTTTGGATTGTGTAGCCGAATTACAATATTAATAATGGCATGGAATGGAGCTATTCAATACAAACAGTTTGAAACCCGGTGTATATTTTACACATCCCAGTGCAGATCAGCCACATTTCAAGGGTTCGATAACCACATATGGTCAGTGGCTTCTGAATTTGACAGCACTGGTATACACCATTGTTTTCTTGTCCTCTCTGGCTATCCAGGTTTAAAGAACATCATTTTAAAGCTAAAGCATGCTTTCAGTATTGTCTTGCCCGAATCTCATATTTTACAGATAAGAGAACAGAGTTGTCCGGGAGAGATAAGGCGACTTGCCAGGGAACACACAGGGAGCTGGGGCAGAGAAATCCCAGCCAGGCTCTTTCCAGGCCATACTGCGTGTCTGGGGTGTGATGACTAAAGACACTTGTCTAGATAAAGAATAGGTGAATCTTTGCAGATACTGTGTTCTGTGCTCTGCCTCTGACTTGCAGTAGGATCAGTCCCCTTGGCAAATTCATTCATTCGTTTGACTACCCACTACATGCTGCTTTTATTGCTGTTAGCTGATATTGAGTGGGTCCCTGATTCATGGTGACTCCATGTGTTACAGAGTAGAACTGCTCCATAGGGTTTTCTTGGCCATAATCTTTACGGGAGCAGATTGCCAGGACTTTCTTCCATGGAGCTGCCAGGTATGTTTGAATGCCAGCCTTTCAGTTAGCAGACAATTGTAAACCACTTACACCACCTGGGGACCTTTATTACATAGCAGATGCTATAAACACAAATACACACTGGAGAGTCTCAGTCTGGGAAGACGGGCAGACAAAAGAATTTACAAAACAACATATTGATAGGTTCAACAATAATATGTGTAGGTTTCAAATAGCTCTGAGACAATAAAGGAGGGAACTGACTAAAGAAGTTCCATGAAATGGCAGGAGTACAGAGGAGAGTCTCACAGAGAAAATCAGTGCCACTGTAACTGGGCTGAAATCGAGCCTTTATTCATTCACGCAGTGAGTGTTCATTAACCTCGTATTACCATCGGCACTAATTGCTGTTGAGTCATTTTTGACTCATGATGACCCGTGTGTGTCAGAGTAGAACTGTCCTCCACAGGATTTTTAATGGCTGATTTTTGGGAAGTAGATTCTCAGGACTTTCTTCCAAGGCACCTCTGGACGGGCTTAAACCGTTAACCTTTTTGTTAGTAGTTAAATGTATTAGCCATTTGTACCACCTAGAGATTCCAAGTTTATATTAACCCGTTGCCGTTCAGTCTGTTTCGACTCATAGCAAACTTACAGGAGAGAGTAGAACTGCTCCTAGGGTTTCCAAGGAGCAGCTGGTAGATTTGAACTGCTGACTTTTCAGTTAGCAGCTGAGCTCTTAAGTACTGCACTACCAGGGCTCCAAGCTTGTATCAGGCGCTGGGAAATACAGTGATAAGTAGGACACACAGTCTGCAGACCCAAGGTTACCTCCTAGCAGGTAATGAATAAATAAATTTGAAACTGTCAAAATAGGAAATAAAGCCATGTAGTCAGGAGAATGATGGAATGGACAGGGGAGCTGTTTGAGATAGGTGGGACCGAGAAAAGCCCTGAGACTTGTGTTAGAGTAAAACTGGCTGTTACAGTTATACTGGGAAACTCTAAAAGTTATAAAGGATCAAAGACAGTATTGTATGAGTTTTTTTTTCTTCTCATATAAAATCCAAAATGAATACTGCCTGACCAGCAGGTAGTTTTTTCTTTTCTTTTTTTTCCTCGTGTAGTGATACAGGAACCCAGGCCCCTTCCATCTTTTGGCTCTTTAATTCCCAACATGTAGCTTCCATGTTTGCTATGCTCTTCTGCATCATGTTTGTTTGTTATTTTTGGAGGAGAGTATCAAGCCTATAAATCATATGCATTTTGTTTGCTTACAGTTGTCACATCTAATTGCAAGGGAGGTTGAGAAATAAAGCGTAGTTGTGTGCCTAGGAAGAATTGGAAACAGCCTGGTGAACACCTAGCGAGTTTCTACCACAGGTTTAAAAATTAAAATGATCTATCCCTGGAAAGAATCAAGGGAAGGGTGTTCTTGGCAGAGGGAACAATTGCAAAGACTCTGAGGCAAGAACAAACTTCGCATTAGAAGGAGCTGAGGTCAGAACAGAGAGGCTGAGGCCTGGTGAGCAATGGAGGCAACCTGAGAGAGCGGTAAGGGAACACAGACGGGGTCAATTTAGGAGACGGGTTTGGGATTCTACTCTCTTTTCTTCGGGAAGGCATCAGAGGATTGAAGCCGGAAAGTGACACAGGCCAATTTACATTTTAGGAAAAAGCTGTGCCTCTGTTATAATTTGAATTGTGTCTCCCAAAAAGATAAAGGCCTGGTATTTGTGAATGTGGTCTCCTTTGGAAATAGGGTCTTTGAAGATGTTATCAGGGTGGGTCCTTATCTAATCCACCAACCAGTTGCCATTCAAACTCATGGCGACCCCATGTATGTCAGAATGAAACTGCACTCCATAGGATTTTCAACTGTTGATTTTTTTTTTCCCACCATGCCTTTCTTCTGAGGTGCCTTTGGGTGGACTTGAACCTCCAACCTTTTGGTTAGCAGTTGACTGCATTAACCATTTGCACCATCTGGGGACTCCCAGTCCAATCTGAGTGGTGTCCTTATAAAAGAGAAGAGACACAGAGAGACAGACTGAGGAAAGATGGCCATGTGAAGATGCACCTAGAAGCCACGGAATGCCTGGGGCTACCAGAAGCTGGGCAAGATGAGAAAGGAACTTCCCCTAGGAACTTGAGAGGGATTATGGCTTGGTCAATAGGTTGATTTGGACTTCTAGCCTCCAGAACTGTGGGACAACACATTTCTGTTGTTATAAGCCACCAAGTCTGTGATAGTTGATTATGGCAGCCCTAGGAAATTAGCGCCACCTGTTTCTGCATGACTGTGATAGTCTCCAGCAGCACTGGCTCCTGGGGCAGGAGAAGGGAGAGCAGACACGCGCTGATGACATCATTAACCATAAAAGTCCTTATTCAGTGCCAGCTAAAAATGTAGTGTAATTAGAGCAGAAGGCCTAGGTTTTATTTTTGTTCCCACAAACTTCAGTGATGTCCTATTTTTCTATGATGCTCATCCTGCTCCCATAGTGTCCCATATTTCCCATACACTAGGGCTGAAAAGTGGGGGTGGGGGGTGAGGGTGGGTGGGTAAAGACTCCTCTGGCGTGTGAAAGTTAATTCAATATCTGGGGGTCCATTTAGTCTCTGTGATACTTAAAGGGCCTGACAAGAGCAGAGCAATTAGTGCAAGCGGTGATACTGGTTGTTGTGAGGATGGCAGACACCTGTTCCTTGGAAAGTTGGTGACATTGTTAATTCATTTCACACCAGCTTGACAGGAACAGCTGGATTGGAGTAAAAGATCAGTGATGAGGAAGCAATAGGATTTTCCCTCTCCTGAGAGACCAAGTTCCCCTCACCCCTGGTGTTCCCATTTTAGCTTTTATGCTGCTCTGTACATTAAAACCAGAACTCTCACATTAGACTTAGCATGCACTTTACAGTTTTCCTAGTTTTCCACAGCTTTTTCTTTCCTCCACACTCCCCTGTTTATTGCCTAAGGCAGTGTTTCTCAAACATCAGTGCATCAGAAATCACCGGGAGAGCTTGTTAAAGCACAGATTGCTGGGCTCAACTCCCCAGCGTTCTGAGAGACAGTAGGTCTGTGATGGGCCCGAGAACTTGCATTTCTAACAACAGGATGGTGACATTTCATCTTCCTTTGGACATGTCATCAGGAAAGGCCAGTTGCTAGAAAAGGAAATCATGCTTGATAAAGTAGAGGGTCATCATGCTTGGTAAGATAGATGGTCAGCAAAAACAAGGGAAACCCTCCATGAGATGAACTGACACAGTAGCTACAACAATTGTTCAAACATACCAACAGTTGTGAGGATGGCACAGGACAAAGCAATGCTTCGTTCTTTTAATGACAAAACTCATGGTGACCTTACATATGACACACTGTTATACATAAGGTTGCTGTGAGTCGGAGCAGATGATACAGCCGCTAACACCGCTGCCTGGTGATGCTGGTGCTGCTGATCTGGGACCACTCTTTGAGAATCATAACACGAAGACTGCAAGCATAGCTTTTTGGAGTCAGCTAACAAGCTGATTAAAAAAAAAAAAAGGAACCCCAGTTGCCGTGGAGTCCACTGGGACTCATGAAGACACCGTTTGTGCAGAGTAGAACTGCTCTATAGGGTTTTCATGGATGTGCCCTTTTGGTAGCAGGTCACAGATCTTTTTACCAAGATGCCTCTGGGTGGGTTCGAACCACCAGCCTTTTGGTTAGTAGCCATGCGTTTAACCATTTGTGCCACCCAGGGACTCAGCAAGTAGATGTAGGGTCCTTAAAATATAAATAATTGTAGCTGCTATTCATCATGGCCTGTAAATAGACTGCTGGCCTTCTTGGTAAAGTTTTCTTCTCCACTAGAGTGTACAAAGGGAGTGTGTGCGAGTTTACAGACATGTGAGCACACGACTTCTGAGAAGCCTTCAAATACCCCTGCTTTTCTTTACAGGTGAAAGTAGCAGGTGAAAAGTTCCTGGCACTGATATGGTTGGGAGAAAATTACTTACCCTCTTTCTATCATTTGTTTTATGTAATAAAAAGGAAAAATGATATTGTCTCTACCTCTTAGGGGTGCATGGGAATTAATCAGCATCTGTGAAATCCTTTGACTTTATTCATATTAACTGAGCATCTATTTCCTGCTAGCACTGCTGTAAAGGACACATGGGGGAACACAACAGAGTAAGTCCCTGATCAGGTGGAGAAGACAGGGAATAAACAAACAGAAAGGTAAATAAGTTTTAAAGACAATAGATGCTATGGAGGAAAATAGAGCAGTGTAGGAGAAATAGGTGTGCTGGGGGGAGGGAGGAATTTGCTACTCCTGTGAGTATATGTGTGTGTAATGGTCAGGGAGGCAGTTCTGACAAGGTGACATCTGAGTGTAGACTTGAAGAAGTGAAGGGGTGAGCCATGTGTATTCTGAAGGAAAGAGCTCCAGGCATAGGGGACTGCAGGGGCAAAGGCCCTGAGTTGAGAACATCCTTGGGGTTTCAAGGGGTAAGCAAGAGGCTAGTGTGGCTGGTGTGGAGTGATGAAACAAGGGAAGGGTAAAAGATAAGGCCAGACAGCCAACTAGGCCAGACGGTGTAGGGCCTTGTAAGCCGCTGTAAAAATTTTGGTGAGGTGCGGAGTCATTGGAGGGTTTTGAGCAGAGGAGGGGTGCAGTATGGTTTAGAGACTAAAAGGACCTTTCTGGCTGCTGTGTGGAGAGTGTGCTGCAGGGGAATAATGGTGAAGCAGGAAGAACAGTTAGGACGCAGTTTGCATAACAAGGCAAGTGGTGATAGTTGATTAGAACAGGATATAAAGGTGAAGCTGGTGACAAGAGGTTGAATTTCGGAGATAGTTTGAAGGAAGAGCCAACAGGACTTACTGTACTATATTTTAGATGTAAGGTGTGGGTGCAGCAGGGGAGAGAGAGGGAGGGATCCTGAGCAAATGAAAAAAATGGAGTTGTCATGAACTGAGGTGGGGAAATCTGCCAAAGGAAATGGAAATGGAAAAAGGAAATGTAACGAGAAAACAAAAATAACAATAAATGAAATAAAAGAAAATCACCTAAATGCTACAGCCTTAACAGAGCTGATGTTCTTATTGTTTTTCGTGATTTTTCCATTCCATATTCATATCCGCTCACAATTTACAAATAGTAAGAGTCCATGTTGTTGAGCGGTTAATACATGACTGGCACTTAATATGCATCACTTCACTTAATTCTCACAACAGCTTTGTGGTAGGAAACAATATGTAACCAGAATAAAGATGAAAAAGCTTAGTTAGGTTAGACAGCACCTGGTTTGTGAGTGTTGGAGCTGGAACTTTAATTCAGGACTGTCTTTAAAAATCCCAGTTATTACACTACATATCTTTGTATTCTTTTTTTTTTTTTTTTCTGTTATCTATGGAGCCCTGGTGGTATAGTGGTTAAGGGCTTGGCTGCTAACCAAAGGGTCAGCAGTTGAAATCCATCAGCTGCTCCATAGAAACTGTATGAGGCTATTCTACTCTGTCTTGTAGGGTGGCTTTGAGTCGGACTCTAATTGATGGCAGTGGGTTTGGTTTTGGTTTTTATGTAGTTCAGAAAGCCGTAAGTCCTCCAGATTTGGAGTCAATCTATCCTTTCTCTTGTACTGAAGGTGTTCCTCACCTCCCACAATATTCGTGTCTGCTTTTTAGGACTAACATCTCCTGAGATTTTTGAAATAATAAAGCTGGAGACCACCAGGGATAGGCTTGTACTCCATAAAGTGAGGTTTATTAACTTGCTGCAACCCAGGAGCAAGCTCCAGGGAACACACAGAGTGCCTCATCAAACAAAAGGAAGAGACAAGGCTATTACAGAATTTGGGGAAAGGGTGGGATTTAGCTAAAATTTAAATAAATCAGGGTTTTGATGAGTTCAAGGAAAGCAGGGCTGTGTGTAAAGGGGTGAACATCAGCATGGAGTGGGAAACTGACTCGGGTCCTGTTTCCTTGGAAACTACACAGCTAAGGAAAAGGAAGAATGTTGCTGTTGTATCCAAAAGCTCCTTATCTGAAGCTCTGCACCTGGCTGGAGATCAAGGTTCTTCTCTGAGTCAAAGAGACCTCTGCTCCCCCAACGGAAGAAGGAGGTTCCATTCTTACTAATGTGATTTCCAATAGAAGAGTTCCCAAAAGTCTGTAATTTTAGAGAATGAGATTTCTCAAGACTCTATCTTTTTGCTCATTAACAAAAGTAATTTTTCACAGGTTCACAGGACAAAGCTGGCTTTGCTGCTCCTAGGCTTTGTTCCCATGGTTCCTGTTTTTCTTGCCAACAAACCTTGCCCAGCTCTGACCTTGAGTCTGCCCATTCTCATCAAGAACAACTAACACTGATCAGCTGTGTTGCTGAACTTCTGTGATGCTTTGGAATCATGGCTTGGATGGTACAGTGAAGGCAACAGTGTTGGAATACTAATGTAGCTGTCTTCAAAATCATTTCTCTGTCTCAGGAAATGGTACACTGGCTGAGTCAATTTCTCAGTCCTCTCAGGACAAATATAGACTTGTCCTCAAAGAGTATGGCCTGGTGAGGGAGAGAGACAAAAAAATAAATGATTTAAATAAAATACACAATTAAAATCTCAGGATTTTTCTCTCTCTGCTCCTGTTGTGCATTTGGGCTTCTCACTGCCCATCTCAACAAAATAATCTCGGACATGCCCTACTTTCTTATGCATGGCAGTTCTATTCTCCCTTCTCCCAAAACATGACTTGGGTGGCTGCAGTCTCCCCTATCTTTCACACATAGAGAGGTTCACCCAGCTGGAGGGATGGGGACAGGAGCCTGGCTGAGTGGGGTCAAGAGATCACGGGAGGAGGGGGAATGGAGGTGAGGGCGATGAGCTAAGAGATTTCCTAAGGAGCATTTGTAGTAAAATCTATCTCCTCTGATACTAGCGATGCCATTATAACAGGCTCTTAAGATGCAAAAGCAGGTGCACCATGACTTCATTTAAAATATACGTTTTTTTAGAGTTACAGTAGTATTATATCAAAAAGACTGACTTGAATTAGAATTGATGAGACATTTTGAAATTTTGAAAAGACATGAGACAACATCTAGAATAACACTCACATTACCAGCCAAGGAGGGAGCTCAGAGAGCTACATGACTTTCCCAGGTCTCACGGCTGCCATGAGGTGAAGCTAGGATTGGAAATGAGGACTTTGTATTCTTTTTTTTTTCTGTTATCTAGGGAGCCCTGGTGGTACAGTGGCTAAGGGCTTGGCTGCTAACCAAAAGGTCAGCAGTTTAAATCCATCAGCTGCTCCATAGAAACTGTATGAGGCTATTCTGCTCTGTCTTGTAGGGTGGCTTTGAGTCGGACTGTATTTGATGGCAGTGGGTTTGGTTTTGGTTTTTATGTAGTTCAGAAAGCCATAAGTCCTCCAGACCCATCCATTTTTAGGTTCTTTCTGCTTCCACCTCACTGTAGGCCCTGAATTGCTTATTGATACTCCTTGTACCAATGACATCTTAGGGGCTACACAGGTGTGTTCACAGACATTGTAAAATTTCCATTGGTCTTCTTTTTTTACTACAACAATACGCTCTGAAAGAAATATATACCCAGGATTGAAAAGTCCAGTTACTGTTGGGTTGATTCTGACTCATGGCTACCCCATGTGTTTCAGAGTAGAACTGTGCTCCATAGGGCTTTCACGACTTTTCAGAAGCAGATTACTAGGTCTTTCTTTCAAGGCACCTCTGGATGGATTTGAACCACCAACTTTTGGTTAATACCCAAGCTCTTAACTATTTGTACCACCAGGGCTGCCTCACCTAGGATTAAAGAGATACCTTATCACTTTATAGCTCACCAGTGTCTAGAAAGACCATGCAGTGAACAGCATCAAAGGCACATAAAAGAGTAACATATAAATAAATTAGAAAAAGCATTGATATATATATATATAAAATCGACCTGTATAAGGAGTCCTGGTGGGACAGCAGTTAAGTGCTTAGCTACTAACTGAAAGGTTTGTGGTTCAAACCCACTCAGTAGCTCTGTGGGAGAAAAGACCTCGTGACCTGTTCCTGTAAAAATTACAGCATAGCAAACCCTATGGAGGCAGTTTACTCTGTTACAAGGGGCCGCTATGAGACAAAATCAATTTGACAGCACCTAACAACAAGAAGTCAGTATAGAAATTAAATATTTTGAAAGAGACTGTCATTCAAGCTTGTTGTTAAATACAAACTAATCATGACAGGATGACCTTCGTGGAAGAGAAACCACGTGCCCCATGCTATTTGCTCATGAACTGTCAAAACACTTGAAAGGCTGAGCCCAGGTGCTTTGGTCGCACTGACTTTGCACCCTCAGACAGACAAGGTCTCCGGGATTAGAGTTCACACTAAAAAGTGTCATGAAATTCCAAAACTGCTAGCTCTCCTCCTACAACCCCACCTTCTGCCGTGTGACATACCGGGGAGGACCGTGTGAACCCTTTCACATTGTCACTCACTGCGGCCAGCCTGGTGCAGACAGTGTGGGTGGGTCCTGAGAATGGTGCTTTCTGGACACCCAGGAAAGCTCTCTGCCGCAAATAATCTCCCTCGCTTCGGCATAAAAGAGCAACATTGGAGTGCTTTCTCTTAGTGGTAAACATCACCTGTTGTCATTTAAAATGTAGGCAAGGATAACATCACATTTCTGATGAAGCAGAATGGCAGTGACAGTGCCTTATTGTGTATGGGTTTCTACTATGGCTCTCTTTTGTGACCAGAGAGATGAGGTAGCTTATAGGGAACACATCCCCTTATTCCTGTGTTCATTCATTTAACAAACATTTATTGAGTGCCACTATGTGCCTGTCACTGTTTTAGATGTGGGGGTTATAGCAGTAAACAAAAGAGAAAAAAATCCTTGCCCTCATGGAGTTTATATTCTAGTGGGGGGAGACAATGAAGAAATAAGTAAAATAGATAGTCATGAAGATGGCACAGTTCCGAGCAATGTCTCCTTCTGTTATACATAAGGGCACCACGAGTTAGCGATGACTCCATGGCAATTAACAACAACAATAGATGGTGATGAGTATTTTGAAGGAAAATAAAGCAGAGGGAGGTAAGGAACACCATTGAAGGAGGAACCGGTGATGCCCTTTAAGCAGGATGATCAGGGAAGGCTTCACAGAGAAGCAAAGACCTGAAGGAGGGAAGTCATGTGGTTATGGAGTGTGGGGGAGTGCATTCCAGATAGAGGGAACAGCCAGTGCAAAAGCTCTGAGGTGGGAATACGATGGTGTCTGAGGAGCAGCAAGGGAGCTGGTGTGGCTGGAGCTCCGGGAGTGGGGGAGAATGGAGGGGCATGAGGACAGAAGGCTAGAGGAAAGCCAGATCATGCAGAGCCCTTTTCTTGAGTGAAATGGGGACCACTGCAGGCTGTTGAGCAGAGGACTGACATGTCAGGCTGGGGTGGGGAAGCACCACCCTGGCCCCTGTAGGACAGCTGAGGGTGTCAGCAGTCAGGTCGGCTGGGAGGCTGTGACCATGGCCCAGATGGGAAGTGATGGTGGATGTGATAGTCAATGTGTCAGCATGGCTAGGCTATGATTCTCAGTGGTTTGGCAGAAACTACTATCACCTCCCATTTTGTGATCTGATGTGAGCAGCAATCAGCTGGAAGAGGAGTTTCCTGGGGGGTGTGGCCTGCATTCATGACATAAACAAATGTTCTGGTAAAGTTTCTCTCTCCATCCAGCGTTCATCTCATCATCCTCTGACTTCCAGTTCTTGGGAATTGAGACGATTTCTGCCTGCTGCCTGACCTGCAGGTTTTGGATTTGCCAGTTGCCGCAACCCCGTGAGCCAACAGCCTGCTGCCTGATCTGCAGATTTTGGGTTCGTCAACCCCTGCAACCAAGTGAATCAGGAGAAACCTCCAGCCTTCCGTCTGACCCACAGATTTGGGACTTGCCTATATCCACAATTCCTTGAAATAAATCTCCCTAGATATATTTATATATCTATGCTTCATTGAGTTTGCTCCTCTAGAGAACCCAGCCAAAGACAGTAGGGCTGCTGAAGAGAAGAGGACCTCGAAGTGCTGCCTTCTTCATAACTGTGCATTACCAATTTTGCCCCAAATGTCTCTTCCTAACTCTAGAATTGTCTAGGAGTCCATTGGAGGGGCCACCCACTGGCACCGTGCCCTGGGTCTCGGGCCAGACTCTCACACCTGCACTGCATGTCCTTGGGCAGTAGCTCCCTGGGACTTGCAGGCTCCTCGCCCTTCATGCAGAAGCACCTTCTAACTTAAAATTTGCTTGCTGCAGAGTTGGAGGCACCGACCCTCCTTACCTCCTCCTAGTTCTGACCCCTGTCCCATAATTGCCAGTCTCTGTGTGACCTTGGACATGCTGCTAAATATTTAAGTTCCCTGAAGACTAGCTTTTGTGGGATGGAGGAAGTGTGGCCTCTTCATTTATGGACTTGCTTAGACAAGTGACAGGAGCTCAGAGCCCATGCAAGGGCATCTGCTGGGCACAGATGGATGGGGGTGCCTGGTCCATGGCCTGGGCCCAGCACATTTGCTGAGGTCCAGAGAGGCAGACGCTGTCCTTGCCCACCTGTGCACTGGAAACCACAGATGACCTGGCAATTCAAAATGCTGTGATTTTATCAAAACTCTGAAATTGGGGTGTGAGGCCGGGTTGCGCGCTTCTGGGAAACTACCTCCAAGATGGGGAATTTGTCCTTTTTGTCTACAGGTCCGTTAAAAGCTTTGTAGTAGTAAAAACCCTAGGCAGAAATGACCTTTTTGTAAATGCCAAGAAAATCACTGGGTTCAGATGCACTGTGTTTGTCAAAGGAGCTAAGCCAGAGTGGTTTTTCACACCCAGCGCTCTCCCTCGTTCACTGTGAATGTGACAAAATAGCCCAATGACAATGAGATAATTTGTCCTGACTATCTTCAAGGTCTATTTCCTTAGAAAAGATTATTTTTAAAAAGCTTAGAAGATAACCTTCTTCAGACTTGGCTTTTTTTTTTTAAAGTTTAGAAATGCCATTCCACAATAGCTACCACAATTCCAAATGCATTAGCCTTCAGGCAGAAGTCCCACTTCTGGAATTTATTTTATAGATTCACATCCTTCCATAGGAAACGGCATCTGTGGCATTGTTTACAATAACGAAGACACATCCCCACAATGGGATACTACGCCAGTGTAAAAGGCAATCAGGACGACTTCGAAAGATATGGTAAGATTGTGGCATAGGTTGCTCGGTGGGAAAGAGCAAGAAGCAGAATGGGGCTACTCTTTATGTAAGAAATGGAGGAAAGTCAGCATAAATTCATTTTGTTTGTGTATGTACAAAGAAATGATGGAAGGGAAAAAAGAAATTAATAAAAATTATTCCTCTGGGGACAAGAAGAATGGATTATGTCCGCCCAAAAACGTGTGTATCAACTGGGTTGGGCCATGATTCCCAGTATTGTGTGGTTGTCCTCCATTTTGTGATTGTAATTTTATGTTGAGAGGATTAGGGTGGGATTGTAACACTACCCTTACTCAGGTCACCTCCCTGATCCCACACAAAGGGAGTTTCCCTGGGGTGTGGCCTGCACCACCTTTTACCTCTGAAGAGATGAAAGGGAAGCAAGCAGAGAGGTGGGGACCTTATACCACCAGGAAACAGCGCCGGGAACAGAGCGCATCCTTTGGACCTGAGGTTCCTGCACTGAGATGCTCCCAGACCAAGGGAAGATTGATGACAAGGACCTTCTTCTAGAGCCGACAGAAAGAGAAAGACTTCCTCTGGAGCTGACGCTCTGAATTTGGACTTCTAGCCTACTAGACTGTAAGAAAATACATTTCTCTTTGTTAAAGTCATCCACTTGTGGTATTTCTGTTACAACAGTGGTAGATGACTAACACACCAGTGCATTCTTTCTAATAGAGGTTCTTTTTTTTTTTTTTACCTCCCATTTCTCCCTCCCCCTAACCCCTGGTAACTACTAATTTTCTTTTGTCTCAATTGATTTTGCTACTCTAGATATTTCATATAAGTGGGATCATATAATATTTGTCCTTTTATGTCTGAGTTGTTTCTCTTAAGATAATGTTTTCAAGGTTCATCCATGTCATAGCACATATTAGAACTTCATTTCTCTTTATAGCTGAATGATACTCTATGGTATGTATATACCACATTTTGGCTATCCATTCATCTGTTGATGGACACTTGGGTTGTTTCCACCTTTTGGCTATTGTGAATAATGCTGCAATGAACACTAGTGTACATGTGTCTGTCTGAGTTGTTGCTTTCAAGTCTCTTGAGTATATATATACCTAGGAGTGGGACTACTGGGTAATATGGTAATTCTATGTTTAATGTTTTGAGGAACCACCAAACTGTTTTCCAAAGTGGCAGTGCCATTTTACATTCCCTCCAGCAATGTACAAGGGTCACAATTTCTTCACATTCTTGCCAACATTTGATATTTTCCATTCTTTGGTAATAGCCATCCTAGTGGGTTGCTATGAGTCAGAATCGACTCGAGGGCACTGGGCACTGGGGAGCAGGTGTGAAGTGGTATCTCATTGTGGTTTTGGTTTGTATTTCTCTAACGACTAATAGGAAACCCTGGTGGTGTAGTGGTTAAGTGCTACAGCTGCTAACCAAACGGTCAGCAGTTCAAATCCACCAGCCATTCCTTGGAAACTCTATGGGGCAGTTCTGCTCTGTACTACAGGGTCGCTATGAGTCAGAATCAACATGAAGGCAGCGGGTTTGGTTTTTTTTTTTAATGACTAATAAATTTGAGCATCTTTTTGAATGATTATTGATCATTCGCATATCTTTGGATAAATGTCTATTCACATCTTTTTAATAGTAATAAAAACAAAAAAAATTTATTTTTAATTACACATTTATTGTAGTAAATATATATATACACACACACACATATATATATAACAATGTATTTGCCATTTCTTCACCTTTTACATGTTCCATTCGGTGGCATTAATTATGTTCATTATGTTGTGCAACCATCACCACTATCCATTTCCATATTTTTCTACTACCCACAGCAGAAGTCCATCTAAATGTATTAGCACCTTAAAGCTTTTCGTAAGGAAAGAGAGGACACACCAAACTATGTCTAGACCCTCAATGGCCCACAGTTTAGCTTCTGACAGTGGGGCAGGGAGGTGCCAAGCATTTCGATTATCCCATAATTTTTGACCACCTTACTCTATTAGGCTGGGCTGGAGATGAGGCTGAAGAGTGAGAGATGAAGAAGACCGAGGACCTGCCCTGGAGGCACTCACAGCCTAGTGAAGTAGCCAGGTGAATAAACAGCTGGTGACAACATAATGTGGCAAGTGCTACTTGAGAGGAAAGTACAGGGCGCTAAGAAGCTTTAGGGAGCTTGGAGGAGAGGCAGCCAGCTGGAGGGGTTGGGTGGAGACTGTCATCAGAGCTCCCCACAGGAGACACCTGAGGCCTGAAAAATATGTAGGTGTGAAGAGAGAAGGGAAGGGAAAGAATGTACAGAGGCTGCAACGTGTAGAGAGAAGAGAACCAGAGTGTGGGCAGAGTTAATGTGCTTGGGCAATCCAAGTTTTTCAGCATGGAAATAGAGGGAACGTATGTTAACATGCCGTGGTAAGCTGATAATGGCTCTCAAAGATATGCCTATGCCTCAGTTCCTGGAACCTATGAAATATTACCTTATTTGGAAAAAAAGGTATTTGTAGATGTGATTAAGTTAAGAAACTTGAGATGGGGAATTTATCCTGGATTATAAAAAAAAAAAAAAAATTTTTTTTTTTTTAATCCAGGTGGGTCCTAAATGAAATTACATGTATACTTGTAAGAGGGAGGCAGAAGGAGATGTGACATACACAGAGGAAGAGGTGATGTGAAGACAGAACAGAGAGAGAGAGAGAGATCTGAAGAGGCTGGCTTTGAAGACTGTAGTGATGCAGCCACAAACCAAGGAATGCTGGTCACCACTAGAGGCTGGAACAGGCGAGGAAGAGAGACTCTCCTCCAGTCTCTGGAAGAAGCATGACCCTGCTGACACCTTGATTTCAGCCCAGTGATACTGATTTTGAACTTCTAGCCTCTGGAACTGTGAGAGGATAAATTTCTGTTGTGTTAAGTCACCCAGTTTGTGGTAATTTGTTATAGCAGCCACAGGAGATGAATACACATGGAATCGGTGGAATGTTGAAGACCAGGACAAATTGATCAGATCATAAAGGTCCTTATATGTCCTTATATTGTGGCAGATGATATATTCAGTGCTACCAATATCTTTTCCCACTTTATCCAGTGTCTTTTTTTTTCCCCCTCAGAATATGGCCTCTTGGAATAAAGAATATATTTCTCAGCCTCCCTTGTAGATGGTTATGGCCAAGTGACTAAGTTCTGGCCAACTGGGTGTAAATGGAAGTGACGTGGAAAACTTCCAGGAAGTATTCTTCAAGGCGTATGCCTTTTTTTCCTTTTCTCCTTCCTGCTGGCTGTAATGCAGACAAGGTAGCTAGAAATAGAGCAGCCATCTTGGACCAAATGGAAAACACATGTAGAGATCTGTAGAGCAATAAGATTTAAGTGCTGACATTTACGGAAGAGAGAAATAAATTTCTGGCCTGGTTTAAGTCACTGCAAAGATTTTCTGTCCCTTGCAGCTAAATATAATACCAATTAACCTGGGTTTTAAATTTCTACTATATATTACCCTCAGTGGTTTAGGATTATACTTCTAATATATTTGGCTGCCGTTTAATAGCTCTATCTCAAGCTAGGAACCTTGAGCTTAGTCAACAAATATGTTTGGTCTGCACAATGTCTTTGAATGAACATCTCTTTATTTTTTCCTGTTTGTGTCTTTGAGTCACAGAAAAGCCATCTCTTTCAAGCTTGATATCATGTATTTAAATCAAGACAGTACAGTGCAGTGGCTAACAGCGTGAACTGTAATGCCAAATCACCAGGATTCAGATCATGCCTCTGTCAGTTACTAGCTGTATGCCCTGGGATAAATTATTTATCCTCTGTAAATACCAATTTCTCCATCTTTAAACTGAGGAAATGAATAGTCCTTACTTCATAGCTTTGTTGAGAGGATCAACCGACTGACATAAAGCATGCAGAGCAATTAGCACAGTGTCTGGTACTTAGTAACTGCCCAATAAATGTTAACGACTTAATATATGGTCTACATGTGTCTTCCATTTTTGAGAATGTCTAAGCAGCTTTCAAACATAGTCTCATCAACATACACAAAACTTCCCTCTAAGAGTTACATGAGCACATTATATTTATCCTCTCTGTTTATAGATACAAAGAAGTGAACTTGTGTTTCTCACAAGGCATGAATGTAAGTAGAAACCAGATCCTCCAGTTCTCAAATTAAAGATAATGAATTTGAAAGGATTTAGTAGGTTAATCAAAGCTTTATAACGGAAACATGCAAACAAACTCCCTCCCCAATTGCCTTCAAGTCAGCTCCAACTCATGGTGACCCAATGTACGTCAGAGTAGAACTGTGCTCCATAGGGGTTTCAACAGCTTATTTTTGGGAAGTAGATCACCACACCTTTCTTCTGAGGCAACTCTGGGTGGACTCGAACTTCCAAACTTTCAGTTAGCGGTCAAGCACATTAACCATTTACTCCACCCACCACAACTACCAGTTGCCCTCGAGTTGACTCTTGCACCACCCAGGGACTCCTGAGAAAGGAAGGGTCTTGGTATTATTCCCTTTTCCTTGTTTTGTCTAAATGCTAACAGGCAGACACCATGGTGCCTGGCCCTTCACCCTTTTTTATTCTTTTATTGTCATAAATATATATGTTGTTAATAGCCATTGAGTTGATGCCAACTCCTGGTGACCCCATGTGTACAGAGTAGAACTGCTCTATAGGGTTTTCAACACTGTGACTTTTTGGAAACAGATTGCCAGGCCTGTCTTCAAGGTACCTCTGGGTGGGTTTGAACCTCCAAGCTTTTGGCTAGCAGTCCAGCACTTATGTTTGAGCCACTTGGGGACATATATGTGTGTGTGTGTCTGTGTATATGTATATATATAAATGTTTTCAGATATAGACAGTCATGTGCCACATAATGCCTGGGCAACTTCCAACCACGTGTATGTCCATGGTTCCATCAGTTCAGGAATCCTGATCAGAGAATGGGACGTAGTGAATGTAACTAGATGTAGCCAAGAGGGGGCCGCTACCTTTGTGCCTCTGACTAACTTGTGCTTAGGGGACATACTCTGGGCTTGCCCTGTGCCACTAGACCTCATCCTTGTCAAACTGAGCCTGCAGGACTGTCTGGGCCTCCATAGGGCCAAAGGCCTTCCCGAGAGCCCCAGGCCCTTGCCTAAAGGCCCAGTCCCCGGACTGCGCCAGCTCAGCACACACACCCTTCCTCACCTGGGACACAGCCACTGACCCAGCCCTTGCAGCAGCAAGCAGAACTCTGGGCCCTCCCCGTCCCTTGGTAAGGAATACTTCTGCTATCTCAAAGTTGCCATAAGAAAATAATATGGTGTTCATACAACGTCCAAATCACAGAACATCCTATTTCACAGAATGTGTCATGGACGTTAAACAACGTATTGCTTAATGTCCGTGATATATGTATAACAAAACATTTGCCATATTGACATTTTTTACATGTACAATTCAGCGACATTAATTACATTCATCATGGAAACCATCACCCCCGTCCATTTCCAAATTTTCCCATAACCCTTAACAGAAGCTCAGCACCCCTTAAGCCATGACTCCCTTTTTCCTCCATCTCCCACCACTGATAACCACTAATTAAAAAATATGGAATGCTTTACAAATTTGCTTGTCATCCTTGCTGCAGGGGTTGCGCTGATCTTCTCTGTATTATACCAAGCATGCCTTTCACTCAAGTGTTTAAGTTACCACCTGCCCCTTTCCCCTCTGACTCCTCTAGACGCCACAAGTATCGCTGGAGGGGAGGAAGGCTCTTTCCCCACTGCTACCATCACCTCAAACACTGATCTCCCACTGTGTATCACCTCCTGCTCACTAGACTGGTGCAAAAAGGGAGGAAATGATCCCTTTGAGCATTTGCTCCTGTTGGTAGAAAGAATGAAGTGAGTATAAACTACTTAATATGGAATTATATGGCTGTTCCTTTATGGATATATTTCACAGCTGACATCTAGGGCACAGGATAGCTATTAAAAGATACATGTTTGACATTGCATATATTGTCTCTGAATTTAGGAAAAGATTTTTAAAATGCAGGAATACTATATTTCGACGAAGACTATGGGTTTTCAAGGGAGTCCTGGTAGCGTAGCGGTTAAGCACTGGGCTACTAGCCTAAAGGTTGGCAGTTTGAACCCACCCAGGGGCTCTGCAGGAGAAAGACATGGCGACCTGCCTCTCTAAAAATTATAGCCTAGAAAACTCTATGGGGCAGTTGTACTCTGTCACATGGGGTCACTATGAGTTGAAATCCACTTGAGGGCACAACAACAATGGGTTCTCAAGTGAGGTTGCCTGGATTAAAATTCTGGCTTTCTCTCTCTCTGAGTTTGGGCAAGTTACTTAGCCTCAGCTGTAAGTGAGGATGGCAACCCTGCCCTCACGTGTGTGATATGGAGACAGAGGAGGTACTATACCTAAAGCATGTGCTTGGCATAATGCCTGCCCCGCATTAAATACTCAATAAATGTTGGCTGGGTAGAATAAGTGAAGTCCTTCAGAGAACAAAGTCTCCCCCTCTGTGAGAAGTTCCCTAAGTACTTAGCCTTCCTTTGCTTCTTAGCTGTAATCCACTGTTTTTAAAAAATGCACAGGTCTTTCTCCTCAACTAGATTATGCCCTTACAGGTTTTTTTTTCCCCTCATCATTCTTCTTTTTAATTTCAGGACTCCCTGTGAAGTCTAGCATGGCACCTGTATCAGTTAGCTTTTGCTGTGTAACCAATTTAACACAATGACTATTTAGCTCATCATTTTGCAGGTTGGCAATCTGGGCTGGGTTTGGCTGAGTGATTCTGGTCTAGGCTGATTCCAGTTGATCTCAGCTCATGTGGTCAGCTGAGGGCCAGGTAGGAGGGCTGGTTGTCACAGCCTCATCTGGGATGACTGGAGGACTGGGGCTTCTCTCTGTGAGTTTCTCATCCTCCAGCAGGTTATCTTGGACTTGTTAGCACCAAGAGTGGGCAGGTTCCAAGTGGAAGGACTCTTCAGGTGCCTCCTTCTCTCATATTTTTCAGTTGTCCTTTTATCCTAAGAAAGTCACATGGCCAAGCCCAGAGCCAGTATGAGGAGGGATACCCAAAGGCATGGACACAGGGTGGCATGAACAAATTAGAGGCCATTACTACAACAATGTCTCAAGTACCTTGAACGTGTTATCGGGAGGGGCCAGTCACTGGAGAAGGACATCATGATGGTAAAATAGAGGGTCAGCAAAAAAGCAGGCAGAGCCTCAGTGAGATGGATTGACACAGGGGCTGTACAATGGGCTCAAACCTAGCAACAATTGTGAGAAGGATGGCACAGGAAGGGGCAATGTTTCATTCTGTTGTACATAGAGTCACTGTGAGTTGGAACTGACTTGACAGCACCTAACAGTAACCACTACAACAATCTACAAGAGCAGACGATTCCTACTCATGCGGCCTCCACGTGTGTCAGCACAGAACTGTGCTCCACAGGGTTCTTAATGGTGGATTTTTCAGGAGTAGGTCACCAGGCCTCTCTTTCAAGGCAGTTCTGGGTGGATTTGAACCTCCAACCTTTCAGTTAGCAGCCAAGTGCTTTAACCATTTGTACCGCCCAGGGACTCATCAGCGCCTCACAATAGAGTTTTAGTAACAGTTTACCAATTTAATGATTACCATTTGGCTTCCTTTCCAAACTGGTATCTGTCAGAAGCCAATGAGCTGGCACTTTGTTCTCTGAGGCCAGTATCCCAGTCACCTCTCCTCAGGCTCCACACTGACAACAAGGCTTTAAGTGTCTGTCCCTCTTGTTGGCTCCCCCTAAGAAGAGAAGGTGTGTCCCTTTCCTCATGGAGACCTCCAGGCATCCTTTTTTCACAATTCTAGAGTGCCATTCACTTAATTGTTTGCATGAATGCACTCCCTTGATTGTGCAGTGCACAGCCTGTGCAACCATACGTGCCACTCCTGAAGATGCAAGCAGAGTCTCTGTCTGGTGGATGTGAAGGGCTTCCTACTCTAAAGTCACTGGATAGGCAAGAGGAAAGGGGAGAGTTTGCACAGTTATAAATTCCTAGGAGGGGTGGTCTCTAGGCCTCAGCTTCATCACCTGCACACAGAGCAGCTTACTCCAGAGGCGCCCAAATAAGTTTCCTTTCAGACCTAACCTCTGTGATTCACAAAATATGAGACACTAATTAACGTTACCTTAATTGCAGAGAAAGGAAAGGAAACTAGCGTTTATTAATAGCCTATTAGGTGCTAAGCACTTTCTATATGTTGTCTCATTTAATCCTCATACCAGAATGTCTGGGAGGTGGATATGACTGGCCCAGTTTTTGCAGAAGAGGAATCAGGGTCAGAGAGATTGAGCAACTTGCCTGAGATCACACAGATGGGAAGCAATTAGGGCTGGGATTTGAATTCTGGCCTGCTTGATGCCAAAGCACTTTCTCCCCTGCTGTGCTAGAGCGGAGCCCAGGGGAGAAGCAAACAACTTGTCTATAACAAGTATTCCACTGACAACTGAAGGTTTCCTACAGAGAGCAGCAGTTGTTGACGCCAAGCCTGGCTGGGAAACCAGGTCCCTGCAGGTGACAAGGTGCGCCCATAAGGTGTCATGGACAAGGAAATAGTGCGGCTGATGAACTAGGCTGCGGGGTAGACCATCGGCTGAAATGAATGCCGACTCTGTTTGGGGCTCATCAGCTGTTTACTGGAGATAATAAAACAGGAAATATTTCAGCATTAAGGTATATGAATTTTGGCAGGGAAATATCTGATGACTTAAGGATGAGCACTGGAGGCTAATTTGAAAACAGCAGACATCTCCATCTATACCTAAAATAGTAGGCTGAGTTATTAAAATCGAGTGCCTCAACAAGCCTGGAGACAGTATTATTTAAATTGGATGGGATAGAGAATGCTCAGCGCAAGATGATGGCTTTTATTTCTATTTAGGGTTGATGATGTGGTGTTGGGCCTATTCAGGCCTGCAGCTGGCTGCGTGGGTGGTACCTCCTGCAAGCCTAGTTGGCCAGAGGCAGCTGTCAACCCTGTTTGAGATGTCCTCTGTCTTCAGAGCAGGACTGAGGAAAGCTGGGTAGATCAGCAATCTCCATCCAACCTCTTTCTATCTGCATGCCCCTATTTCCAAATCTGCCTCTGGAATCTATGTAGCCAACTCTGAATTACTTGTACTTGAAGAGGAGAGCTTGGCAAATCTGCAGATCATTTAACATTTCAACCACTACTGGTGATGTACCAGACTGACTTGGGGTTGACTCCAGTGTGACAAGCTAAGTGATTGGATAGAGCCCTGCATGGTGCTATGCTCAGGGATGCAAGTCTAAACACGAATCAGCTCATAAGGTATTCTGCAGAGGCTGTAGTTCCCAACTGTGCAGTCAGGTGAGGATGACACTGGGAGAGCCCTGGCTACTGGTGGCTAGCCACACCCCCAGGGGGCCAGAGGGGTGCTGGGCATTTGCCTACCAGGGTGCCAAATTGCTACCAGGGTAGTCACCTCCCTTGCCACTGTCCAGGTCCACTTTGGCTGAGGAAGGCACCTGAAAAAGGGGGTGTATTAGTTTCCCGGAGCTATCATAACAAGCTACCACAAACTGGGGGGCTCATAAGAACTGAAATTTACTGTCTCACAGTTCTAGAGGCTAGGAGTGTGGGATCAGGGAGTCAGCCATGTTGATTCCTTCTGAGAACTCTGAGGGAGACTCTGTCCCATGCCTTCTCCTAGCAGATGGCAATCCTTGCCATTCCTTGACTCATAGGTGCATCTCTCTAAACCTCTGCCTGTCTTCACATGGCCAACGTCCCTCTGTGTCTCTGTGTCTATTCTCCTCTTTTATAAGTTTACCACTCATAGACCCACCCTACTCCTGTATGACCTCATGTAAACTCATGATATCTGTAAAGACCCAAACCAGGTCATGCTCACAGGCAGCAGGGATTTAGGACTTCAACGTATCATTTTGGGATACACAGTTCAGTCCTAGGATGGTTAGTGTGGGGTGCACTTGGTGGTCTAGGGACAACAGCTCTTTCCCGACTGTGCAGTCCAGGTGTGCTCTGCTATTTTGCCCATGTTGCAGCTGTACCTGTGCGTGCAGGTTTGGCATCACATGGAGGAGTGCCTGGCCCAGCTGGGGCATTGGGGAAGGTTTTCTGAGACAGAGAGCACACACATGACAAAGGTAAGATGGGCAGCCAGGGAGACTGGTTTATAGAGAACCACAGAATTGGGGGTGGGGTGGGGTGTAATTAATAGAGGGTGTAGTGTGATGTATAGTGTAATGGGGATTAGATTACAGGTAGGGGAAGCCTTGAAAGTCATTCTGAAATGTTTGGGATATTTTCCTATTGGTGATGGTACCCTGTTTAAGGGTTTTAAGTACCAAATAATGATGTTATTAGTTACCATTTAATGAGTACTTAGTATGTGCTATACAATGTGCTGGAGCCCTGGTGGCACAGAGGTTAAGAGCTGTAGCTGCTAACCTAAAGGTCGGCAGTTGGAAGCCACTAGGTGCTCCTTGGAAACCCTGTGGGGCAGTCCTACTCTGTCCTATAGGGTCGCTATGAATCGGAATCAGTTTGACGGCAATGGGTTTGGTTTTTTGGTTATACAATGTGCTAAGTGCTTTATAAAAAACCCAAATCTGTTGCCACTGAGGTGATTCTGACTCATGGCGACCCAATATGTTACAGAGTAGAAATGCTCTCTAGAATTTTCTTGGATGTAATTTTTATTCCAGGCCTTTCTTCCATGGTGTCATTGGGTGGGTTCAAACTGCCAATCTTTACCTTAGGAGTTGAGCACAAACTGTTCACGCCACCAAGGACTTTCAAAGAGTTTTTTAATTCTAGAAACATCTCTATGAGTTAGGAATTACTACCCTTCATTTTACAAAGAGGAAAACCAAAGTACCAATAAGTCAACTTTCTACAACTTTTACAGCTGATGATTAGAACAGCTGGGATTTTGCACAGGCCTCTCTCCAAAACCCATAGCCTGTTCCCTATACTACCTCAAGTAGAAAGGGACTTTGATTTGTGATGAGCTTGCAGTGTGAATAGTGAATTTAAAGGCAGCGAGATTGTAAACTTTTGTCCGTTGAGCCTGGTGCCTGGCATCCCTGCCCATAATAAGGTGTTCACTAAATAGAGAAATAACCAGAGGTAGGAGGGTCAGTTAGAAGGCTACTACTATAGTTTGTGTAAGCAAAGAAGTCTAAACCTAGAGGACAGTCTCAGACATGTAAACAGATTTAAAAGATATTAAAGAGAGAAAATCGATCAAACATTGATATAGACCAGACTTTGTTAAAGCTGATCAGACTTTCAGTGGTTTGTGAGAAGTCTGTTTTGCTCACAAACAGATTATTGTATAACACGCAAAGGAAGATGCGCAGTGGCTGTTGGGTATGCGAGTTTGGAGCTAGAGTTCAAGGGTGAGGTGGAGGCTGGAGATGGAGACTTGGGATTATCAGATACAAAGTTAAACTCTGCCGGTGTCCGTGAAGAGGACCTAGAAGGAAAGACCGGAAGTATGGAAGGAGAACTGGGAGGGCGAGAAGGAGCCTGAGGGGGAGAGAGTTTCAAGGTGGTGAGAGGGGCCAAGTGTGACTGCCACAGAGAAGAGAGCAATCCCATTCTGGAATGGCTCAGCGTGCTGAGGTAAATGCTGTGGCTGGCCTGCCATGGCCTCTGACCCTTGGCTGTGCTTTTGGCAGCCTCTCGGGCAACTACTGGAAACTCTAGTGGTGTAGTGGTTATGTGTGACAGCTGCTAACCAAAAGGTCTGCAGTTCGAATCCACCAGGCACTCCTTGGAAACTCTATGGGGCAATTCTACTCCGTCCTATAGGGTCCCTATGAGTCGGAATCAACTAGATGGCAATGAGTTTTGGTTTGGGCAACTGCTAGGTGTTGAGGGTAGAAACATGTAAGTAAAAAGGATGCATAACCAATTTTTTTTTAAGTATCTGATTTGGAACCCATATGAGGGTAAACATGACGTATCTAGTAGTTTCCATTGGCCTCCCCTGGCTCATCTGTTGCATTTTATGTAGTGTTGCCATGGCCATGTCTAAGATCTTGCGCAGTTTGAACAGCCTAAGATTTAATAATAACAACACTCAGACATCCTTTGCCTTTTTTCACTCTCATTCTCCCACAAGTGTGGGGCGGAGTTTTCCAGAGACTACATGATGGGTGATATCGTAACAGAAGGCAGAAGCAGATGTGAGACTCCAACTATTTTCTTTTAGGCCAGACATTTAAAAGTTTTGAAAAAAAATGTAAAACTATGCTGCTGCTCTCACTGAAATGTTTTCTATTGAAAAACATAGTTATTTGGATAAGGCAATGGATTTGCAGTTATTTTAAATAAGTAACTTTGTAAAAATTTCTCATTTTTAATTTCTAGTATGGAAAATGTTGATAGAAAAAATCCACATAAACAAAAGGCTTTTATGTAGCCTTTGGAAGGTGAGGGACAGGTCTTAAAATGTAACGTTAATGTGTTTGCCATGTTCTCTCCGTCACATTTGAGGAGGTGTCAGCAATTCATCTTTCTACAGGACTGAAGAGAACCCTACTTTAGTGATGTTCTCTTGTCTTCACATGTTTACTTTTTGATAGAGCTGGAACTGAAAACATGTACTCTGTGGTTAAGGCTTGGGTTCACATCCTGGCCGTCATCCTCTCTCCTAGGCATATTGTTTAAATTAACTTCACTACCTTAATTTTTTCATCTATGAAATGGGTACAATAACAATTCCTAGCATTACTATACAGAAGGCACCTTACATGGATTCCTTGATGAGTCTCTGCAGCAATCCAGGAATTTTTATTCCCCCCACCCCCTTCCTCTCCTGCCGCAATGTAATCTCCATCAGGAAAAGGACTGTGCCTGCCTGGCTCACTGAACTATTCTTAGCTCCTAGAGCTGTACCTGGCCGGCAAAAGGTCTGAATACACCTTTGCCGATTGGAAGAATAAATTAAAAGATTGAGGCAAAATTGAGAGAGCTGTTGCACAGGGAGCATATTTGTTTCCTATGGCTTCCATGACAAAGGACCATAAGCTAAGTGGCTTAAAACAGCAGAAATTTATTCTCTCAGAGCTCTGGAGTTTAGAAGTCAGAAATCAAGGTGCCAACAGAGCCAAGCTCCCTTTAACCTGATGGGAAGGATCCTTTGCTGGCAATCCGTGGCGTTACTTGGCTTACGCTACATCGCTCCTATCTCTGCCTCTGTTGTCATGTGGCCATCTTCCCTCTGTGTGTGCAAATTTCTCTCTTCTTATAAGGGTACCAGTCATTGGATTAAGGCCAACCCTAATCTAGTATGATCTCACCTTAACTTGATTACATCTTCAAAGACACTATTTCCAAATAAGGTCATATTCATAGATACTGGAGCTTAGGATTTGAGAATATTATTTGAGGGGCACAATTCAACCCACAACAGCTAGTAAGTGGTGAGCTGCATTTTGAACCAGGGCAGTGTGATATTGGGGCCAGAACGCTTAACTACTATCCTATAGTCATAACTATCACATTTTATTCTGATTATTTCCAGGGGACACAAAAGACCAAACTATTCGTCATGATAATACTGAGATATTCTTTGTCTTTCCCCTCTCATTCCCTGATGACTGTATGGTCGAATTTTCTAGAGGCTACATGATGTGTGAAATTGTGACAGACTGAATGCCAAAGCAGAAATCTAGCTGCTTTCTTGTAAGCCAGACATTTAAGAGTTTTGCAGAAATGTAAAAACTATGCCATTCTTCTCACTGAAATGTTTGTAGGGGTTTGGGTAATGTTTTGGATTTGTTATTACTTTAAATAAGTTAATAAATATTTTAAAAATTATCAGTTTTACTTTTCAGTATGAAAAATATTAATAGATAACATCCCCCCAAAAAGGCTCTTTGAGATCCTGAATAATTTTTCAGCATGTAAAAAAGTCCTGACATCAAAAAGTTTGGGAACACGAATGTACCCCATCAAGTATAAAGGTACTATATTTTTAGCGTGTGTCGTCATTGCCTGCGACGAGGTAGATACACCAATGGCAGCTCTCCAGCCATAGTAGTGGTGGACGCACCAGCAGCAATGTGGCAGACACAGTAGTAGGGCATTACTGTTCTGCAGCCATGCTTGGGACCTATCCCATTGTGGGACCTGCCTGAGGAACAGCAGAGGAACCAGCCATTGCTGAAATCAAGACATTAGTTGGCGTTTATTGGTGGCTTTCTAGCTCCTTATCTCTTATCTGGGGTTATGGGAACAGAGGAATGGTGAAATAAAAGAGAAGCCATAATCCCTGACATAAGAAGCTTGGAAAAGTTTAAATAGATCTTGGATTGAAAGGGGAGTGACTGGGTGATGCAAACTGTTAATGGGCTCGGCTACTAACTGAAAGGTTGGTGGTTTGAGTCTACCCAGAGCACCTCAAAAAGAAAGAAAGAAACAAACAAAAAAAGACCTGGAAATCTACTTCCGAAAAATCAGCTATTGGAAACTCTATGACGCAGTTATGCTCTGACACACATAGGCTCACCAGGAGTCAGAATCAACTCAGTGGCAATTGGTTTTGGATTAAAAGCAGGAACACGTTCTCGTCTTTACAAAACGAATGTGTTTATATTTCCTTTAATAACTGGTGTGTCTTTATAACCTTGAAGAGCCAAGATGTGGGTGGGAGGTGGAGAAATAGAGGTCCTAAACATTGTGGCAATAGTGAAAAGAGTCATCGTGTACTACACCAAATGACCGTGGTACAGAAGGCGAATTTCTTTACAAAAATGCAACAGAGGAAGCTGAGACCTGGCAGAGTTCAGGTTCTGCCAGCGTTGATGAAACCCCATGTGACCAGATAGTTATGTACCCATGAGAGCAGGATAATTGGTACCTGGCCTACAGGCAAGGTGGTGGGTGCAGAGGCCCATCACTGCTTTAGGGACAAGGCTGGCCTTCCCCTCCAAAAAAAAAAATCTTGTCTCATAAATGAATGACAACTTAAATTCAAAATGGGAGCTCAGTACCAAAAGCATTACTGTGGTGAACCCCATTTAAAGCAAACAGTTCTTTTGGAAAACCACATATTTCAGGTTTAAACCCCAGTTGTATCACTTGCTACCCCAGTCCACAGCAACTGGGTAGAGAGGAAAGATTTCATTCTGAAATTTCGTTTCAGAGTTGGTTTTTAAAACACCTTCTCTCACCTGAAAAGGGAAGTAGCAAGTCAGAATACCTTGATTTATTTGGTTTCCAGTAATCTCTTGGTAACAGCTGCAATAAAGACAAATCCAATTAGTCTCACACAGAAGGGTGGCTCTTATGGATGCAGATGAGCCAAGTTGGGCCTCAGAGTGTTGATTTCTTTTGCAGCTGGGCATGGGAAGGTGATGGCGCAGTCTCTGGAAGTCTCCCACTTTCTGAGGTGAATCACTCTGCCCCCTTACACCTTTAGTTCTCTAGCTTCCTGGTAGTCCAGCAGGGGCATTGGGAAGGTAATGAGCATCCAGAAGCAATCACTAAATTGCACCCACTCCCAATTTGAGAGCCCACGGGCAATCTTTAACTTGCACCTCCCTCCCCCATTTCAAGATGACTAGATGGTAATACCCCCACGTGTCTGTCAGATTGTCGTACTGTGGAGGCTTGTGTATTGCTGTGATACTGGAAACTATCCACTGGTATTCAGACACCAGCAGGGTCACCCATGGTGGACAGGTTTCAGCTGAGCTTCCAGACTAAGACAGACTAGGAAGAAGGACCCAGCGGTCTACTTCTGAAAATAATTAGCCAATGAAAATGTTATAAATAGCAGTAGAACATTGTCTGATATAGTACATGAAAATGAGCCCCTCAGGTTGGAAGGCACTCAAAAGACAACTGGGGAAGAGCTGCCTCCTGAAAGTAAAATCAACCTTAATGACGTGGATGGAGTCGAACTTTTGGGACCTTCATTTGCTGATGTGGCATGAATCAAAATGAGAAGAAATAGCTGCAAACATCCATTAATACTTAGAACATGGAACGTACGAAGTATGAACCTAGGAAAATGGGAAATAGTAAAAAATACCCATCTATGTCCTAGGCATTAGTGAGCTGAAATGGACTGGTATTGGTCGTTTTGAATCAGACAATCATCTAGTCTACAATGCCGGGAATGACAACTTGAAGAGGAATGGTATTGCATTCATTGTCAAAAAGAACATTTCAAGATCTATCCTGAAGTACAACGCTGTCAGTGATAGGATAATATCCATAAGCCTACAAGAAAGACCAGTTAATACAACTATTATTCAAATTTACTCACCAACTACTAAGGCCAAAGATGAAGAAATTGAAGTTTTTTTTTACCAACTTCCACAGTCTGAAATTGATGAAACATGCAATCAGGATACATTGATAATTATTGGAGATTGGGATGCAAAAGTTGGAAACAAAGAAGTATTGGTAGATGGAAAATATGGCCTTGATGATAGAAACAATGCCAGAGATCACATGACAGAATTCTGCAAGACCAAAGACTTCTTCATTGCAAATAGCTTTTTTCACCAACATAAATGGCAACTATACACATGGGCGTCACCACATTGAATACACAGGAATCAAATCTGTGGAAGGAGTCGATGGAAAAGCTCAATATCATCAGTCAAAACAAGGCCAGGGGTTGACTGCGGATCAGACCGCCAATTACTCATATGCAAGTTCAAGCTGAAACTGAAGAAAATTAGAACAAGTCCACGAGGGCCAAAGTACAACCTTGAGTATATCGCACCTGAATTTAGAGACCATCTCAAGAATAGATTTGATGCACTGGATACTAGTGACCGAAGACCAGACAAGTTGTGGAATGACATCAAGCATATCATACATGAAGAAAGCAAGAGGTCTCTAAAAAGACAGGAGAGAAAGAAAAGACCTAAATGAATGTCAGAAGAGACTCTGAAACTTGCTCTCGAACATCAAGTATCTAAAGCAAAAGGAAAAAAATGATGAAGTAAAAGAGCTAAAGAGAAGATTTCAAAGGGTGGCTTGAGAAGACAAAGTAAAGTATTATGATGACATGTGCAAAGACCTGGAGACAAAAAAAACCAAAAGGGAAGACCACGCTCAGCATTTCTGAGGCTGAAAGAACTGAAGAAAAAATTCAAGCCTATTTGGGTTAGTTGCAATACTGAAGGATTCTATGGCGAAAATATTAAATGAGGCAGGAAGCATCAAAAGAAGATGGAAAGAATACACAGAGTCACTATACCAAAAAGAATTGGTCAACATTCAACCATTTCAGGAGGTAACACATGATCAGGAACCGATGGTACTGAAGGAAGAAGTCCAAGCTGTACTGAAGGCAGTGGCGAAAACCAAGGCTTCGGGAACTGATGGAATACCAATTGAGATATTTCAACAAACAGATGGAGCACTGGAAGTGTTCACTTGTCTATTCCAAGAAATTTGGAAGACAGCTACCCGGCCAACCTACAGGAAGAGATCCATATTTATGCTTATACCAAGGTAAGGTGATTCAATTGAATGTGGACATTATCAACCAATATCATTAATATCCCATACAAGTAAAATTTCGCTGAAGATTATTCACAAGCAGCTACAGCGGTATATTGACAAGGAACTGCCAGAAATTCAAACCGTATTTGGAAGAGGATGCGGAGCCAGGGATATCATTGCTGATGTCAGATGGATCCTGGCTGAAAACAGAGAATACCAGAAAGATGCTTACCTGTGTTTTATTGACTATGCTAAGGAATTTGACTGGTTGGATCATACTAAATTATGATAACATTGTGGAGAATGGGAATTCTGGAATACTTAATTGTGCTCATGATGAATCTGTACATGAATCAAGAGGCAGTCATTCAAACAGAGCAAGGGGATACTGCATGGTTTAAAGTCAGGAAAGGTATGTGTCCTTGTATCCTTTCACCATAACAATTCAATCTGTATGCTGAGAAGTAATCTGAGAAGCTGAACCATATAAAGAACAGGGCATCAGGATTGGAGGAAGACTTATTAACAACCTACATTATGAAGATGACACGGCCTTGCTTGCTGAAAGTGAAGAGGACTTGAAGCACTTACTGATGAAGACCAAAGATCACAGCCTTCAGTACAGATTACACCTCACCATAAGGAAAACAAAAATTCTCACAACTGGACCAATAAGCAACAACATGATAAACCGAGAAAAGATTGAGTTGTCAAGGATTTCATTTTACTTGGATCCACAATCAACACCCATGGAAGCAGCAGTCAAGAAATCAAAAGGTGCATTGCATTGGGAAAATCTGCTGCAAAAGACCTCTTTAAAGTGTCGAAAAGCAAAGATGTCACCTTGAGGACTAAGGTGCACCTGACCCAAGTCATGGTGTTTTCAATGCTCTCACATGCATGTGAAAGCTGGACAATGAATAAGGAAGACTGAAGAAGAATTGACACCTTTGAATTGTCGTGTCGGCAAAGAATATTTAATACACCATAGACTGCCAAAAGAACAAATAAATCTGCCTTGGACAAAGTATGACCAGAATGCTCCTTAGAAGCAAGGATGGCAAGACTACATCTCACATACTTTGGACATGTTATCAGGAGGGATCAGTCCCTGGAGAAAGACATCATGCTTAGTAAAGTAGAGGGTCAGGGAAAAAGAGGAGAACCCTTAATGAGATGGATTGACACAGTGGCTGCAACAACGGGCTCAAGCATATCAGCAATTGTGAGGATGACGCAGGACTGGGCAGTGTTTTGTCCTGTTGTGCATAGGGTTGCTATGAGTTGGAACTGACTCGACAGCACCTAACAGCAACAGACGTTGATAGCAGCTGTGTATCAGTAGAAGTGCCTCCCCCCTCTTGTACTGGTGCCTCAGTCAGACACCTTTCATATTTGTGGTGCCTTGGAATGTCATTCCACACCGTGTCTGCCCTCCCTCCCGCCTTGGACTTCTGCCCAGCGGCAAATGCCTCCCTTGACCGCCTACATGCTTTCCCATCCACCCCCCCCCCCAATGCTTCTTCTCTCTGCTCGACCTCTGCCACTTCCCAGCCTGCCGAGGTTGCTCAGCTGGCTAGGAGGTGCTGGCTCCGTGCTGTGTAGATTTGTCGCGCCCACACCCGCCAGATCACATTTCTTTGTTTCTGATGTTGCTTTTCTTGGCTTCTTTTGGTTTCTTCCTTGCCTGTCACCTCCTTCCCCTCTTTTCACTCGAAGACCTGGCTTCGTGAGCCATCTTTGCTTCTTCTTGACAGGCTGTGAGGTGCTGCTCAGCTGGGAAACTGCTTCCTTGATCTGTGCTGCCATGGTGGTGGGATCTCTGGGGCCTTTTTTCTTTTTGTTTTTCTTCATTTCTTGGTTTCTCATCTCTCCCTACTTACCTTCTTTTCCTGTCTCCTGAGTACCTGGCACCATGTGCCTTCTCCTCCCCTTCTAGCCAGGCTGTACTGAATGGCTTGGGAGCCACTTTCCCTGTATGTGCAGCCTCATCAGTGGGATCCCTGGGGGCCTTTCTTTCTTTTATTTTTATTTTGTTTCTTTTCTTTTTCTTCATTTCTGTTTCTTGTCTCTCTCTACTTTCCTTCTTTCCTGTCTTCTGAATACCTGGAGCTGTGTGCCATCTTGGCCCCCTCTAGACGGATTATGTCCCAAGGCCTGGAAGCCACTTCCCCAGTTGCCAGTGGGATCCCTGGGGACATTTCTTTCTTTTTTATTTATTTGGTTATTTTCTCTTTCTTTCTTTTTGATTTTCTTCATTTCTTGGTCTCTTGTCTCTTTACTCCAATGGTAGGCTCTTTCAGCATTTTTAAATTTTTGGTTCCTCTTTCTCTCATCTTTCCCGTACCTAACTTAGCTCAGCACATCACAACCTCTCACTTCCCTCCTGCTAATCTGCACTGTGCATTGAACATCACATCCCTGAGCAGCACAAGCACAGCCTATTGGAACCTGCCCTGCACTGACCCCCGAACTGCCTTGTCGCCCCAGTACTTGTCACAAACAACCCATCCCAGCCCCTTCCCTTCAGCTGGACCTGCCCTGCTGCACATAGCTGAGCGACTGGCCCTGCCCATTGGATAAGGAGGTGAAAAGTATTGTGCCCACGGACTAGCAAAAAACAAAGAACACATAGCCATACTCTTCAGACATAACCAAATAAAACAAAAAGCAGGATGAAAAAAACAAATCTACAATTAAATAAATGAAGAAAGTAACTACTGCATGTCCTGAAGAGGTAGACAATATGAAAACATACAAAACAACATGACAGGATGGTTCCAGTAGGCATCCAAAATAAAACACCAGATGGCTTTTCAGTAGAAGAAAAGTCACTGAAACTACCTGATAGGGAATTCAAATCTCTAATATTCAGAACTATCCAAGAGTTGAAACAAAAACCAGACAAATAAGAAGAAAAAATAGACAAATTCAGGGTAAAGGCAGACAAATTCATGGAAAATACAAAACAATGGAAGAATTCAGGAAAATAATACAGGAACAAAATGTCAAAATAAATTCAAAACTAGAAATCATACAAAGTCAACAATTAGAAATCCAAAAGATAAACAACAGGATTTCAGAAATGGACAGTGTCCTAGAAGGGCCGAGGAACAGGTTTGAAAAAATGGAAGACAGGATCAGTGAAATGGAAAACAAATACTTGGATACCACTTTGAGGAAAAATCAAACAAAACAATGAAGAAAAATGAAGAAACTCTGAGAATGATGTGGGATACAATCAAAAGCAAAAATTTTCGAGTAAATCAGAGTTCCAGAACAGGGGGAGAAAGTGGAAAACACAGAGAGGATCATTGAAGAATTGTTGACAGAAAACCTCCCTAATATCATGAAAGATGAAAAGCTGACCATCCAAGAAACTCAACAAACCCCATATAGGATAGACCCCAAAAGAAAATCACCAAGGCCTATCATAATCACACTTGCTGAAACCAAGGACAAACAAAGAATCCTGAGAGCAGTTTGAGAAAAACAAAGGCACATACAGAGAAGAAACAATAAGACTAAGCTCTGATTACTTGGCAGAAACCATGCAGGCAAGAAGGCAATGGAATGACATGTATAAAACCTTGAAAGGGAAAAATTCCCAACCAAGAATAATATATCCTGCAAAACTCTCTTTCAAATCTGATGGTGAAATTATGACATTTCCAGATAAATAGAAATTAAAGGAATATGTAAAAACTAAACCAAACATACAAGAATTATTAAAGGGAGTCCTTTGGTTCAACAACAAACAACATCAGACCACAGCCTGAACCTAGGACACAAGATTGCACTGTTGGCCAGATACCAACCTAGGAAATGAATTCTGAAGGTCTATTCAAAACCACAAGATTTACAACTGGGAACCAGAGAGGTTAATCTTTAAATGACAACAACATTAGAACAATAAAAGAGGGAATAAATGGTGTAGGTATAGAACTTTCTAATGGAGAGGAAGGCAAGGCAATATCAAGTAATAATAGACTAGTTCAAAACTAGGAAGATAAGGGCAAATTTCAAGGGAACAGAAAGGAAGTTAAGAAACATACTCATCAAAATAAAGAAGAAAAACATAAAAGTCTTAGTGAAAACAAAAGAAATGAAAAAAAAAAAAAATCCACAAACAAAAGGAATTCAGACCAGGAGAGTAAGAGGAACAAAGAAAATGTCAGTACCACAAAATGACAGCAATAAACTCACACCTACCAATAATTACACTGAATGTAAATGACCTAAATGCACCCATAAGGTGACAGAGAGTGATAGAATGGATAAAAAAATACAGGATCCATCAATATGATGCCTACGAGAGACACACCTTAGAAACAAAGACTTCAATTTATTAAAAATCAGAGGATGGGAAAAAATATACCAAGGAAACAGCTACCAACAAAGAGCAAGAGTGGCAATACTAATCTCAGATAAAATAGCCTTTAAAACAAAATCCATCATAAAGGACACAGATGGGCACTGTATAATGATTAGAGGGACAATCCATCATGAAGACATAACCATAATAAATATACATGCACCCAATGACAGAGCTCCAAAATACAAAAACAAACTCTAACAGCACTGAAAAGAGAAATTGACAGTTCCACAATAATAGGAGACTTCAACACACCACTCTCAGAAAAGGACAGAAGATCTAGAAGGAAACTCAACAAAGATACAGAAGATCTAAAGGACACAGTCAGCCAACTTGACCTCATAGACATATACAGAACGCTCCACCCAACAGCTACAAAGCACACATTCTTTTCCAACACACATGGAATGTTCTCCAGAATAGACCACATCTTAGGCCACAGAGCAACCATCAACAAAATCTAAAACATTGAGATAATACAAAGTATCTTCTCTGACCACAATGTCATCAAAGTAGAAATTAACAACAGGAAGAGCAAGGGAAAAAAAAATCAATTACATAGAAACTGAATAACACCCTGCTTAAAAACCACTGAGTAAATGAAGAAATCCAAGACGGAATAAAAAAAATCCTAGAATCAAATAAGAACAAAAACATATCATACAAAACCTTTGGGACACAGCAAAGGCAGTGCTCAGCAGTCAATTTATAGCAACAGATGCACACATCCAAAAAAGAAGAAAGGGACAAAATCAAAACATTAGCTACACAACTGGAACAAATTGAAAGAGGATGGCAAAAGAAGCCCACATCCACCCGAAGAAAGGGAATAATAAAGTTCAGAGCAGAAATAAATGAAACACAGAATAGAAAAACAACAGAAAGAATCAACAAAACCGAAAGTTGATTCTTTGAAAGGACCAACAAAGTCGATGAATCACTGGCCAAATTGACAAAAGAAAAACAGGAGAGGATGTAAATCACCCAAATAAGAAATGCAACAGGGGACATTACAACAGATCCAACTGAACTAAAAAGGATCATAACAGAGTATTATGAAAAACTATACTCCAACAATTTGGAAAACTAGAGGAAATGGACAAATTTCTAGAAACACAATATCTACCCGTTCTAACACAAAATGATGCTGCAAATCTGAACAGACCCATAACAAGAGAAGAGATTGAAAATATAATTAGAAACCTCCCAGCAACAATAAAAAAGCCCTGGCTCAGATGGCTTCACTGGAGAATTCTACCAAAGATTCAGAGAAGAGCTTACACCAGTACTACTCAAACTATTTCAGAACACAGAAAAGGAAAGAATATTTCTGAATTCATTCTATGAAGCCAGCATAACCCTGATACCAAAGCCAGGCAAAAACACCACAAAAAAGAAAATTACAGACAAATGTCTCTCATAAATATAGATGCAAAAATTCTCAACAAAATTCTAGCCAATAGAATTCAGCATCATATCAAAAAAATGACACACCATGACCAAATGGGATTCATACCATGCAAGAATGGTTCAACATTAGAAAATCAATCAACGTAATCCACCACATAAATAAAAGAATCGCATGATCATCTCACTCGACACAGAAAAGGCACTTGACAAAGTCCAACACCCATTCCTGACAAAAATTTTTAATAAAATAGGTGTAGAAGAGAAATTCCTCAATATAATAAATGGCATGTATACAAAACAAAACAAACAGCCAACATCATTCTTAATGGAGAGAGGCTGAAAACATCCCCCTTGAGAACAGGAAGAAGACAAAGATGCCCTTTATCACCACTCCTATCTAACATTGTGCTGGAAGTCCTAGCTAGGGCAATAAGGCAAGAAAAGGAAATAAAGTTCATCTAAATTGGTAATGAAGAAGTAAAACTGTCCCCATTTGCAAATGATATGATGCTACACATAAAAAAACCTCAAAGACTTCACGAGAAAACTACTGCAAGTAATAGAAAGATTCAGCAGAGAAGCAGAATACAAGGTAAAGATACAAAAATCAGTTGGACTCTTGTATACCAAAAAAGAGAACAATGAAATCAGGAAAGCAATACCAATTATAATAGCCACTAAAAAAATCAAATACTTAGGAATAAATGTAACCAGGATGTAAAAGACCTATACAAAGAAAACTATAAAACACTACTGCAAGAAAACAAACGAGATCTATAGAAATGGAAAAACATACCATGCTCATGGATAGGTAGACTCAATATTGTGAAAATAACAATTCTACCCAAAGCAATCTACAAATAAAATGCAATCCCTATCTAAATACCAACAACATTCTTTAAAGAGATGGAAAAACTAATCATTAGCTTTTTATGGAAAGGGAAGAGGCCCCAGGTAATTAAAGCTCTACTGAAGAAGAAGAATAAAGTAGGAGGACTCGCACTACCTGACCTCAGAACCTACTAAACAGCTATGGTAGTCAAAACAGCCTGGTACTGGTACAACAAGAGACACATTGACCAATGGAACAGAATTGAGAACCCAGATGTAAATCCATTCACCTATGGTCACCTGATCTTCAACAAGGGCCCAAAGTCCATCAAATGGGGAAAAGACAGTCTTTTTAACAAATGGTCCTGGCAAAACTGAATGTCCATCTGCAAAAAAATGAAACAGGACCCATACCTCACACCATACACAAAAAGTAATTCAAAGTGGATCAAAGACCTAAATATAAAACCTAAAACCCTAAAGATCATGGAAGAAAAAGTAAGATCAACACTGGGGGCCCTAATACATGGCATTAACAGGATACAAACCACAAGTAACAACACAAACTCCAGAAGATAAGCTAGATAACTCCGATCTTCTAAAACTTAATCACTTATGCACATCAGAAGACTTCACCAAAAGAGTAAAAAGAGGACCTACAGACTGGGAAAAAAACTCTGGCTATGACAAATCCAACAAAGGTCTAATCTCAAAAATCTATAGGAAACACCTCTACAACAAAAAGAAAATAATCCAACTAAAAATTTAAAAATGGGCAAAGGAAATGAGCATTTCACCAACGGAAACTTTCAAGTGGCTAACAGACACGTGAGCAATTGCTTGCAATCACTAGCCATTAAAAAAACAAAAGCCATTAGAGAAATGCAAATCAAAACCACAATAAGATACCATCTCGCCCCAGTGTAGCTGGTACGAACCAAAAAAAAAAAAAAGGAAAATAACAAATGTTGGAGAGGCTGCAGAGAGACTGGAACACTTATGCACTGCTGGTGGAAATACAAAATGGTAAAACCATTTTGGAAAACAATACGGAGCTTCCTTAGAAAGCTAGAAATAGAAATAACCATATGATCCAGCAATCCTACTCCTAGGAATATATGCTGGAGAAATAAGAGCCATCACACAAATAGACAGATGCACACCCATGTTCATTGCAGAATTGTTCACAGTAGCAAAAAGATGGAAACAGCCTAGATGCCCAACAACATATGAATGGATAAACAAACTGTGGCACGCACAGCCCTCAGCCCAATAATTCGGTCCCTCAGGGAGTTTGGATGTGTCTGTGGAGCTTCCATGATCTTGCCTTGTACAAGTTGCGCTGCCTTCCCCAGTATTGGTACTGCCTTACCCTTCACCAAAGTTACAATTTGTCTATTGTCTATTCAGTGTTCTTCCATCCCTACCCCTCCCCTCCCTCTTAACCATCAAAGATTGTTTCTCTTTGTGTGTAAACATTTTCATGCATTTTTAGAGTAGTGCTCTCTTACAATATTTGTCCTTTTGTGATTGACTTATTTAACTCAGCATAATGCCCTCCACATTCATTCATTCATTCATTCATCATTGTCCTTTCTAACAAAGGAAGCGGAGAAGGGCCATCTGTACACCGTGGTGCTCTTTTTCCATGATCTTGCGTCTTTTTTTCAACTGCTGTTTCGCCTTTGGTCCTTTGTTGATTCCCCTGCTGTCAGAAGCTTAGTTCAGTGTCTCAGGAAAATACCTTAACTAAAGAACTGTCTCAATTTCTTTGTTTTTATTTGCTCAGGGACATTTTAAAGTAAGTAAATTTTCATCTCCAAAGTTTCTACTTTTTTTGTTTATATTAACACATTTTTGATAGAGAAAATTTGGTTAAGTGGGAAAAAGTACAAAAACCTTTCTGGATCACTCTTCATCTGGTCATTTCTTTACCTTTTACTACCAACACAATTCCAAGCGATGATAGAATTTAAGGATTTCTCTCTTGTTTAATGCAGGCTCTTCAAACAGCCTAAAAATGCCTGTCTTCCTCGCTCTTTCTCCCCAGAAGTGTTTGTGTGTGTGTGTGTGTGTAAGAGACAGAGAGACAGAGAGAGAGTGAGGATGGAGCATGGTAGACAGTGTATCTGTGTCTTAGTTTCCTAGCGCTCCCGTAACAGAAATTCCATAAAGGGGTAACTTCAAAGAACAGAAATGTATTTTCTTACAGTTTTGGAGGCTGAAAAGTCCAAATCAGGATCTTGGTCATGTCAATTTCTTCCTTGGTGGCAGTCCCAGCTGGGTGTTCCTCGCTTCCTCTGTGATGCTCACATGGTATGTCTTCCCCTGTGTGTGTGTCTGTGTCTAATCTGCTGTTTTTTTATAACTCAGAAGTATTAGGTTTAGGACACACCCTACAAAGCCATGGCCTCATTACCATAACAAAGAAAATCTTATTTCCAAACAAGATTACATCCACAGGTTAGGATTAAAATGTACATTTGCGGGCGGGGGGTGGTGGGGGTGGGGGACACAATTCAATCCATTAGGGGACACAATTCAATCAGTTAGGGCTCAGTTGCAGAAAACAGAAAGTATTCTGTCTAGTTTAAGCAGGAAGAGATCTGCTATAAGGTTGCAGGTGGTTTAGAAACATACTTGGGAGAACTAGAGCAGCAGACCCAGGCCAAGCCCCTGGAGTCACACCGCTCTGCTGAGACCAGCAGAGTTGTGGCTGCAGCCTCAGAATGCAACTGAATCAGGAAGATCATGACTGTAGAATTACCCTGCTTCAGCCACGATCTGTGCCAGCAAAATGGATACTCTCCACCCTTCCATCTCTCTGTGTAACTAGTTCTGCAGTTATGGGTGTACCTGACTGACTGACCCGAAACCACACCTGGCACCCTGGATGCAGGGAGGTCTGGGAAATGTAGTCTTTGACATTTGAGCCTCTGCAATGCAGGAAGCCACAGGAAGAGGCTGGAATGGATGCTGAGTGAGCCACCCTAAAGTATCCGCTAGGGTTGGGAGGACGTATCTATACGGTGGCTTTTGCTAGGAGGAGAAAACCCTTCTGGTTAATTCAGAGAGATTTCCCCACTCCTCAAAACATCTCCATAGCTCCTGCTTATGGTTTACTACTAAATCCTGTTACGCCTCCCACCTGTCCTCTAGATTTTGAGATTTAACTCATGTCCCTCCCTTTCTTTTGGTCAATGTTAAATTAGCACCTGGTTTAAAAAGCACTGACAATTCATAGTAGCTCTTTCCTCATCCACAGGAGAAACTACCGAAGCAAAACCTTACCAGGACAGTTGGTTGGTGTGTCATGTTAGAAGCAAAAAGGCGATTCTCTAAGCTCTAAGTACCACGCCCCTCTGCTACGGCTTGTGTTCTTGCTGTCCTATTCCGGGACAGGCTGCAGCTCTGTCTAACAATAGCACCGCATGGCATTCCGCCTCGAAAGCTACCTCCCATAGGCCCTAAATTATTTTCTCCCCTGGTGCAGCTGACTGTCGGGTACATTTGAAATAGGATAAACAACACATGCTGCTGATTGGCACCAGCACACGCTCACACATATGTAATGTGTGTCGTCTAGCCACCCTCTCCCACTATGGCAACCATGGCATGGATCTTCTGAGATCACTATAGCCCAGCCCTCAGCAGCCGGTGGTGTGCGATGGGCTCTGGCAATGGCGCCCAAGTGATTTGGCAAGGAAGAGTGTGACGTTGCAATGGTGCCCAAATCCAGCAGCCATCTCTCTCTTTCTTTCCAAGTGTGACAAAGGAAGACAAGGCATTCGTATTGCCTTGGCATGAGGTAAGGAGCTCGGCGCCTCTGTGAGCTCAGGTGATTGTTGCTTCATACTCTGCTGCAGAGCAAGCTGCACTGCACGCCTGCTCCCTGACCTTCCCCGAGTTCTAGGCCAGACACAAATTTGCTGTTGCAGCTGCTCAGATCGTATTCAATAAGGAGAATGAGCGACTGGCATTTACACTTGACGATGGGAGGATTGGTTGAACCATACTGGCTCTTGGTTTCCTGATTCCTCAGCCTGCATTTGTATTCTATGTATCAATCAGGAAATAGATGGCATAGTCAAAGGGGGTAATTGCAGAGAAGTAATTAAAGGGACCAGACCCATCTGTCAATCTGTTGTAGTGTGGTGACTTGCACGTAGCTACAATGCTGGAAGCTATGCCACTGGTATTTCAAATACCAGCAAGAATACCCACGGTGGACAGATTTTGACTAGGAGGAAAGGCCTGGTGGTCTACTTCCGAAATCAGCCAGTGAAAACCCCATTGATCACAATAGAATATTGTCCAATGTAGTGCTGAGAGATGAGCCTCCTAGACTGAAGGGTACTCAACATGGACATTGGCCAAAGCAAAGGACTCCAGCATACCAACCACGGTGAAGATAGCGCAGAACTGGGCAACGTTTCTCTCTGTTGTACATGTGGTCACCATGAGTCGGAGCCAACTTGATGGCAACTAACAACAACAACAACAATTAAAGGGGGCTTTTTATAAAGTGTGGAGAGGGCTTAGGAAGACCTACAATGAATGGTGACTCACTATAGGGTAAACTGAAGCAGTTACTTCCCCTGAAAAGGTAAGGGGAGGAAGCAATTCGAGAACTTAATGAGAGCAATTGTATGGAGCAGGTGGCCAGAGGGGAGTGTTCACTTTTAGCCCAGAGATGCATGCACTCCAGGGCCACCCAGCAGGAACATGGCTGGGGAGAATAAATACCCTGACCTCATTCTCCTCCTGCTCTCTAATTTCTGACCATTGACTAAGCCCAACCAGAAACCAAAGAGCAAAGAAAGCTGTATAAAGCCTACATAGATTAACCCCTTGTGGTATCTATGAAGGGTAGAAAGTGAATGAGGAGAAACAAAGAGAAAATAAACAGCAACTATAATAGGAGTAAATGTATGCCATAATACTTGGGTATAAGAAATATCTCACTGCTTTGTTTTTCCAAATCAGAATAACACTGGCTGAAGATACCATTATTATAGCTAGCTAGCTAGCTACCTAGATAGCTGCCGTCTGGTCAACTCTGACTCATGGAGACCTTATCTACAGCAGAACCAACCACTGCCAGGTCCTGAATCACCAGCACGATGGCTGGTATGTTTGAGTCCATTGTTGCAGCTACTGTGCAACCCATCTCACTGAAGGTCTCCATCCCTCTTGGTGGGCTTCTACTTCACCAAACACAATGTCCTCTTCTAGTGATCAGCCCCTCCTGATGACGTGTCCAAAGCAAGCAAATAGGACAATGCTCTGTTGTGGTCCATAAGGCTTTCACTGGCTAATTTTTGGAAGTAGAGCTCCAGGCCTTTCTTCCTTGTCTGTCTTAGGCTGGAAGCTCCACAGAAACCTGTCCACCATGGGTGACCCTGCTGGTATATGAAATACTGGTGGCATAGCTTCCACATCACAACAACACACACCACCACAGATAAGTGGTGGACCATTATCATAGCAGATCACAAATCCAATAGCTATAAAGCGTGCATGTAAAGCACTCATTATTTGCCCAAAATATGGAATATATCTATGTATATAAAACATATGTATATATACACACATAAACCAATCCAAACCTGTTGCTGTTGAGTTGATTCTGACTTATAGAGACCCTAGAGGACAGAGTAGAACTGCCCCATAGCGTTCCCAAGGAGCAGCTGGTGGATTCAAACTGCTGACCTTTTGGTTAGCAGCCGAGCTCTAACCAGGGCTCCACACACACACACACACACACACACACACACACACACACACACACACACACACAACTTAGCCACAAAGAGTTTCCGTATACCTGTATACCCATATAAATTATATATGAACAATTTATGTGTCCATAATTGAGTAAATATCGTTGCATACAAACACTAGTTCTCTTGGAAGTACTGGCAAAATGAATGAAATAATATCTATAATAAATGAACTCACTAGCCTTGATCTTGAATGACCTTTAGTCAGGTCAACATAATTAACAAGACCACTCCTGGTTTTGCTCTGCCTTCCCTCACTGTGCCCATCTGTAATCACTCACTCACCTGGCTTCAGGCCTTGTCACTGTTCTCTCCCAACCCTTCATGTGAGCCTCCCTCTCTTTGTCTGGGTACTCTTCCTCTGGCAAACCTTTTGCCCTTCCATTTTTTGTGTCTAAATCGTATAAGAAATCTTCTAAGGCTGATTGGAATTTTACCTTTGTAAAGTACGAATACATAATAATCCAAACGGATGTTCACATTCTCTTTCCCTCATACGTATTTATGTCTATCTATTTTAGGAAGCTGATGGCTCAATGATTAAGTGCTTGGCTGCTAACCAAAAGGTTAATTGTTCAAACCTACTCAGCAGCTCTGTGGAAGAAAGGCCTGGCAATCTGCTTCTATAGAGTTTACAGCCATGAAAGCCCTGTAGGGTAGTTCTACTCTGTCACATGGGGTTGCTATGGATCGAAATCGACTCGACAGTACCTAACATCAACAATATCTATTTTACCTATCTATCTATCTGTCTGTCTGTCTGCCTATCATCTATCTCTCTACCTATCTATTATCTATTTCTCTAATTACCTCTCCCTTTATATCTCTCTCTACATACCATCTCTATTTCTCTTTTTCTATCATCTGTCTCTATTTCTGTCTCTCTGACTACCTATCTCTCTATCATCTATCTGTCTCTCTACTTAATTATCTATTTCTCTCTCTCTCTCTCTACCTATCATCTCTCTCTTTTTCTATTTCTCTATCTCTCTCTATCATCAATCTATCAATCTTAGTTTCTTAGAGCTGCCATAACAAAATACCATAAACTGGGTGGCTTATAAGCACAGAAATTAATTTTCTTACAGTTCTGTGGGCTAGTGGTCTGAACGTAGGGTGTCAGCGGGGCCTTGCTCTCTCTGAAGGCTCCAGGGGAAGATCCCTTCTTGTCTCTTTGAACCCCTGGTACCCCCACATGCTCCTTGGCTTGCAGCTGTAGCATAACCACCTTGTCACATGGCAATCTTCCCTCTGTCTCTGTGTAGCTTCTTCTTTTTTACAAGGACACAGGTTATGTAGGAATAGGACTCACCCTACTCAAGTGTGACCTCAGGCTAACTGATAACACTTCAAAGATTATATTTCTACGCAAGGTCATATTCATAGGTACAGGCATTAGGACTGCAACGTATCTTTTTAGGAGAAGCAATTCAATGGATAATACTATCTATCATTTCTCTATGCTTATATAAGCAGATACAGAATTTGTTTATATGATATAACTTGTGTTTTGTTTTCATGTGTATTATTTATGAATAAGAATCCATTTATATATCAGCAGAAGATACCTCCTCAAGGGGAGAAAAACTCTGCACTGACTATGCTAATTTGCATTTGTTAAAGTCAGAACAAACAGGAATAATTTTCTCTAATTGCTTTTTTGAGTAAAGGGACTTGAAACTGCCTGTAATAATGTGATAGTAATAGGTTAGGACTCTATAGTGATGCAGGAATCATCAACGTACAAAAAGACAATGCCACAGGTAAGCAAAGGTGATATAGGAAGAGTTTATTGTCATAAAACAATTAGCAATGAATCTGGTAATCTGGAAGACTAAGAAATCTCTTGAATTGCTGACAATCCTAGTTACTATGAGAGAAAGACGAGAACGTTGTATTGTGAGTTACCATTATGAATCATAAAAAGTCAAATGTCAGTGTAAAAACAGGCAAGAGAAAATTAGTTATTTCTATGTTTTATGTCCCAAAAAGCAAAGAATGAATTCAGTTTCTTCATGGTTTATGTCCAGTACCTTTCAAAGAATGCTTATAAATTAACACCCGACAGCAGAAGCTGATGAGATTGCCAAGAAAAGACGTCCTAGATACCAAAGGGCCTTCTTCAAAGCACTCAGGTGTCACAGAAACTCAAATTCCATTAGAGATGACTCTTTGGGGTTATGTGTTGTCCACTTTTTTCACACTTTTATTAATTTAGCAAACCTTTATTAAGCATGAACATCTCCAGGGCACTGTCAGAGAACAGGAAGATGCAGAGTGCTGGGTTCTGAGAAAGGATATGTAGCGTGGTGACTTATACAGGCATGTTAATAAATAACTGTGCCTGGCAAAACAGGATACGTGTTCTAAGAGATACAAACACAGCAGCAAGGAAGGGGGCTTTTGGAAAGAATGATTAATTTCCAAGGAAGAAGGATCTTCGGGAACCCGACCTGATGGCCTACATGCGGAGCAGGAAAGGGAGAGTCACTGGGGCACTGGAGGCACATTGCCCTCGGCATAATTTTGCTTAGGGTTTGCCCTGTTTACAAAATCACAAATGAAATATAAACTTGTTATGGACACACACCCTGACATTTGAAAGCTGGCCATCTCAGTCGGAGTTCTGTGGAACCAACCACCTAAGGAGCTGGGCAAGCGAAGCTTCTGCTTCAGTGCATTGTTCCCACCCCACTTACAGATGTGCCTACTTATGTCACCGTCTACCCACTGCAAATTCTTCTAGAATTTCCCCATGGCTACCGAAAATCATACCCCAAAGGGAGACAAATCAAAAATTAAAAAAAATTAAACTTACTGCATTTCTAATAACTTCAGTGCCCAGTGTTTCCCAGACCATCAATGGTTTTTTAGGCTCTGAGTGTTTCTTTCTATGTTCGGGTCAAGAAGTAGGGCTTGGATACTAGGACAGGGTCTGAAGCATCACTTTGGTTGCTGAAGCAGTAAAGAAGATGCTGCCTGAATTTCCAAGCAACCAGCCAGGACTGATGACTCAGCACCCTAATTTTTTCTTTTCACAGATGTGATGGGTGGTCAGTTCCTTCAAGGCTAAAATGCAGGGTACCATTGTGGACTCAACTTCCTGCTGGCATACTGACTCCTGGCTAGAAGTGCCTCCCCATTCAAGTTCAAGGCTGCAACAAGGGATTTGTCCTGGGTAGCAAGCCAGCACACTGCCTTACGGATAGACTCCCCAGCCCAGAGCTCCTAGGTTCTTTCCCATGCTGTATGGGGTGGGGGGTGGGGGGGGTTCCTGGGAAAGAAGCGGTAGTGTGACCTAGTATGTAAATGAAGTCCCTGGAAGGAAATGTTGGGACTTGGCTATGCTGTCTCTTTGCAGATTCTAAAAGAAGTGCTCTTCTTGTTAATAAAACTCTTCAGAAAGTTTGAGAGCCTGGGAATAGTTTTACAGGGCCATTATGAGCAGATAATTGGATATAATGAGACCTGTTTGGTCACTTTTGTGGAAAAATGAGAGGGGTAGATAGCTATTATGTAAAATTAGTCTTTATCTTAATTGCTTCTTTCTTTTGCCACATTTCACCCATGTACTCAACACCTACCTTCTCCCCTTGCAAACCATTGCCACTGAGTCATTTCCAACCCTCTAGGATGGCGTAGAACTGCCCCATAGGATTTTTAAGACTGTAAAGCTGTTCTGAAGCAGACTGCCACATCTTTCTCTGGTGGAATAACTAGTGGGTTCCAACTGCTGACTTTTGTTTATTTTTCTAACATCCAAGTGCTTACCCACTGTGCCACAAGGTCTCCTCTACCCCCAACAGCAGTTACAAATTCAGTGGAAAACACTCTAGTAATTAAAGTTGAATTCTCAATATTTATGTATTTTTCACTCACTCTGTGTGAACAAATTGTGTATACGAACATTGATACTAAACATAATTGCATGGTTACAACTATTTCACAATAAATGACTAGAGGAGTCCGAAATTTACCATCAAGTTATTGACCTTTTGGGCACTTGGAATCAATTATTTTGTGTTGGACATTCTTAGCATTTTTTCAGGGTCTAATTATAGTTCCATTTTGGAAACCAAAGAGGGGGAGGGGCAGAGAGGAAATTTACCTTTGGACATTCTGTAATTAATTCTTTTTTTTTTTTTTTTTTAGTTTTTATTCTAACAAAAAAGGAGCCCTGGTGGCACAATGGTTAAGTGGCTGACTGCTAATGGAAAGGTCAGCGATTCAAACCCACCAGCAGCTCTGCAGGAGAAGAGTCCAGGTAATCCGCTCCTTTAAAGATTTCCCTTCAAAAAAGTACAATGCTGTCAGTGATAGGATAATATGAGTACACCTACCAGGAAGACCAGTTAATACGACTATTATTCAAATTTACAGGCCAACCACTAATGCCAAAGACGAAGAAACTGAAGGTATTTACCAACTTCTGTGGTCTGAAATTGATCGAGCATGCAATCAAGATGTATTGATAATTACTGGTGATTGGAATTCAAAAGTTGGAAGCAAAGAAGGATCAGTAGTTGAAAAATATGGCCTTGATGATAGAAACAATGCCGGAGGAAGCATGATAGAATTTTGCAAGGCTAACGTTTTATTCATTGCAAATACCTTTTTTCAACACTGTAAACAGCGACTATACATGTGGACCTCTCCAGAGGGAATATACAGGAATCAAATTGACTACATATATAGAAAGAAACTATGAAGAAGCTCAATTATCATCCATGAGAACAAGGCCAAAGGTCAACTGTGGAACAGGCTATCAATAGCTCATATGCAAGTTCAAGTTGAAACTGAAGAAAATTAAAACAAGCCCACGGAAGCTGAAGTATGACCTTGAGAATATCCCACCTGAATTTAGAGACAACTTCAAGAGTAAATTTGACACACTGAACACTAACGACCAAAGACCAGATGAGTTGTGGGATGATATCAAGGACATCACATATGAAGAAAGCAAAAAAAGGTCATTAAAAAGACAAGAAAGGAAAGACCAAAATGGATGTCAGAAGAGACTGAAACTTGCTCTTGAATGTAGAGCTGTTGTTGTTAGGTGCCATAGAGTTGGTTCCAACTCATAGCAACCCTATGTGCAATGGAATGAAACACTGCCTGGTCCTGCACCATCCTCACAATCGTTGTTATGCTCGAGCCCATTGTTGCAATCACTGTATCAATCCATCTCGCTGAGTCTTCCCCTTTTTCACGGACCCTCTAGCAAGCATGATGTCCTTCTCCAGGGACTGATTCCTCCTCATAACATGACCAAAGTATGTGAGATGTAGTCTCGTCATCCTTGCTTCTAAGGAGCGTTCTGGTTGTACTTCCAAGACAAATTTGTTCATTCTTTTGGCAGTCCATGATATATTCAGTATTCTTCGCCAATATCGCAGTTCAAAGACATCAATTCTTCTTCAGCCTTCCTTATCCATCGCCCAGCTTCGCATGCATCTGAGGTCATTGAAAACACCATGGCTTGAGTCAGGCGCACCTTAGTCTTCAAGCTGACATCTTGCTTTCCAACACAGAGTAGCTAAAGCAAAAGGAAGAAATGATGAAATAAAAGAGCCAAACAGAAGATTTCAAAGGGTGGCTCAAGAAGAAAAAGTAAAGTGTGTAATGGCATGTGCAAAGACCTGGAGTTAGAAAACAAAAAGGGAAGAACACACTTGGCATTTCTCAAGCTGAAAGAATTGAAGAAAAAATTTAAGCCTTGAGTTGCAATATTGAAGGTTTCTATGGGCAAAATATTGAAAGACACAGGAAGCATTAAAATAAAATGGAAGGAATATACAGAGTCACTTTATCAAAAAGAATTAGTTGATGTTCAACCATTTCAGACGGTTGCATATGATCAAGAACTGATGGTATTGAAGGAAGAGGTTCAAGCTGCACTGAAGGCATTGGTGAAAATAAGCCTCCAGGAATTGAGGGAATACCAAATGAGATGTAGTGCTGGAAGCCCTTCCTTACTCATCTATGCCAAGACATTTGGAAGACAGCTTCCTGACCAGCTGACTGGAAGAGATCCGTATTTGTTCTCATTCCAAAGGAAGGTGATCCAACAGAATGCAGAAATTATCTAACGATATCATTAATATCACATGCAAGTAAAATTTTGCCAAAGATAATTCAAAAATGGTTGCAGCAGTACATCAACAGGGAACTTCCAGAAATTCAAGCAGGATTCAGAAGAGGAAGTGGAACCAGGGTTATCACTGCTGATGTTAGATGTATCTTGGCTGAAAGCAGAGAATACCAGAAAGATGTTTACCTGTGTTTTATTGACTATGCAAAGGCATTCAACTGTATAAATTTAACAAATTATGGATAACATTGTAAAGAATGGGAATTCCTGAACTCTTAATTTTCCTCCTGAGAAACCTGTACATAGACCAAGAGACAGTTGTTCGAACAGAACAAGGGGATACCATGTGGTTCAAAATCAGGAAAGTGTACATCAGGGTTGTGTGCTTTCACCATACTTATTCAATCTGCAGGTTGAGCAAATAATACAAGAAGCTGGACCATATGAAGAAGAATGAGGCATCAGGATTGGAGGAAGGCTTATTAACAACATGCAGTATGCAGATGACACAACCTTGCTTGCTGAAAGTGAAGAGGACTTGAAGCACTTACTGATGAATATCAAAGACTACAGCCTTCAGTACGGATTATACCTCAACATAAAGAAAATAAAAACTCTCACAACTGGACCAAAAAGCAACATTATGATAGATGGAGAAAAGATTGAAGTTGTTAAAGATTTCATTTTACTTGGATCCACAATGAGCATCCACAAAAGCATCAGTCAAGAAATCAAATGATGTGTTGCATAGGGCAAATCTGTTGCAAAAGACCTCTTTAGAGTGTTAAAAAGCAAAGGTATCACTTTAAGGACTAAGGTACGCCTCACCCAAGCCATGGTATTTTTAATCTCCACTTATGCAGTCGAAAGCTGGACAACTAATAAGGAAGACTGAAGAAGAATTGATGCCTTTGAATTCTGGTGTTGGTGAAGAATACCGAATATATCATGGGCTGCCAGAAGAACATTTAAATGTGTCTTGGATGAAGTATAGTCAGAATGCTCCTCGGAGGTGAGGATGGGATGGTTAGACTTTGTCTTATATACTTTGGACATGTTATCTGGAGGGACCAGTCCCAGAGAAGTACATCATACTTGGTAAAGTAGAGGTCAGTGAAAAAGAGGAAGACACTCAATGAGATGGTTTGACACAGTGGCTGCACCAATGGGCTCAAGCATAGCAACAGTTGTGAGGATGGCCGGGGAAGGAGCAGTGTTTCATTCTGTTGTACATGGGGTCAGAACCAACTGGGTGGCACCTAACAACAACAACATAATTTTTTTTCTCTCACTCTATGTGAAAAAAATGTTGTATGTGAACATTGATATTAAACATAACTGCATGGTTATAACTATTTCACAACAAATGACTCGAGGAGTCTGAAATTTACCTTCTAGTTATTGACCTTTTGGGCACTTGGTATTATTTTTGTTGGACATTCTCGGCATTTTTTTCAGTGTCTAATTAGGCCAATTAGTTCCATTTGTGAAACCTAAGAGGGAAGGCAGAGAGGAAATTTAACTTTGGACATTCGGTAATTAAGTCTTTTTTTTTTTTTTAAGCCCTTACTCTAGCAAGAAAAGAGCCCTAGTGGCACAATTGTTAAGTGCTGGGCTGCTAACTGAAAGGTCACAGTTCGAACCCACCATTGGCTCTACAGGAGAAAAGACCTGGTGATCTTCTCCCTTAAATATTTTGGCCTAGGAAACCCTATAGAGACATTCTACTCTGCCATATAGGGTCACTATGAGTTGGAATCGACTTGATGGGATACAACAATAATACTCTAGTAAAAATAGTCAAAAGACAATCTCATCGCTTTTTCCTTTTCTCTCATCCACAACTTTTTTTTTGTGTCAACTCTTTTTTTTTTTTTAATAACTTTTATTAAACTTCAAGTGAACGTTTACAAATCCAATCAGTCTGTCACATATAAGTTTACATACATCTCACTCCCTACTCCCACTTACTCTCCCCCTCTTGAGTCAGCCCTTTCAGTCTCTCCTTTCTTGACAATTTTGCCTGCTTCCCTCTCTCTCTATCCTCCCATCCCCCCTCCAGACAAGAGTTGCCAACACAATCTCAAGTGTCCACCTGATATAATTAGCTCACTCTTCATCAGCATCTCTCTCCCACCCGCTGACCAGTCCCTTTCATGTCTGATGAGTTGTCTTCGGGGATGGTTCCTGTCCTGTGCCAACAGAAGGTCTGGGGAGCATGGCCGCCGGGATTCCTCTAGTCTCAGTCAGACCATTAAGTTTGGTCTTTTTATGAGAATTTGGGGTCTGCATCCCACTGATCTCCTGCTCCCTCAGGGGTCCTCTGCTGTACTCCCTGTCAGGGCACTCATCGATTGTGGCCGGGCACCACCTAGTTCTTCTGGTCTCAGGATGATGTAGGTCTCTGGTTCATGTGGCCCTTTCTGTCTCTTGGGCTCTTAGATGTCGTGTGGCCTTGGTGTTCTTCATTTTCCTTTGCTCCAGGTGGGTTGAGACCAATTGCTGCATCTTAGATGGCCCCTTGTTAGCATTTAAGACCCCAGACACCACATTTCAAAGTGGGATGCAGAATGATTTCATAATAGAATTATTTTGCCAATTGACTTAGAAGTCCCCGCAAACCATGTTCCCCAGACCCCCGCGCTTCCTCCGCTGACCTTTGAAGCATTCATTTTATCCCGGAAACTTCTTTGCTTTTGGTCCAGTCCAATTGAGCTGACCTTCCATGTATTGAGTGTTGTCTTTCCCTTCACCTAAAGCAGTTCTTATCTACTGATTAATCAATAAAAAACCCTCTCCCACCCTCCCTCCCTCCCCCCCTCATAACCACAAAAGTATGTGTTCTTCTCAGGTTTACTATTTCTCAAGATCTTATAATAGTGGTCTTATACAATATTTGTCCTTTTGCCTCTGACTCATTTCGCTCAGCATAATGCCTTCCAGGTTCCTCCATGTTATGAAATGTTTCAGAGATTCGTCACTGTTCTTTATCGATGCGTAGTATTCCATTGTGTGAATATACCACAATTTATTTACCCATTCATCCCTTGATGGACACCTTGGTTGCTTCCAACTTTTTGCTATTGTAAACAGAGCTGCAATAAACATGGGTGTGCATATATCTGTTTGTATGAAGGCTCTTGTATCTCTAGGGTATATTCCTAGGAGTGGGATTTCTGGGTTGTATGGTAGTTCTATTTCTAACTGTTTAAGATAACGCCAGATAGATTTCCAAAGTGGTTGTACCATTTTACATTCCCACCAGCAGTGTATGAGAGTTCCAATCTCTCCGCAGCCTCTCCAACATTTATTATTTTGTGTTTTTTGGATTAATGCCAGCCTTGCTGGTGTGAGATGGAATCTCATCGTAGTTTTAATTTGCATTTCTCTAATGGCTAATGATCGAGAGCATTTTCTCATATATCTGTTGGCTGCCTGAATATCTTCTTTAGTGAAATATGTGGTCATATCCTTTGCCCACTTCTTGATTGGGTTGTTTGTCTTTTTGTGGTTGAGTTTTGACAGAATCATATAGATTTTAGAGATCAGGCGCTGGTCGGAGATGTCATAGCTGAATATTCTTTCCCAGTCTGTAGGTGGTCTTTTTACTCTTTTGGTGAAGTCTTTAGATGAGCATAGGTGTTTGATTTTTAGGAGCTCCCAGTTATCGGGTTTCTCTTCATCATTTTTGGTAATGTTTTGTATTCTGTTTATACCTTGTATTAGGGCTCCTAGGGTTGTCCCAATTTTTTCTTCCATGATCTTTATCGTTTTAGTCTTTATGTTTAGGTCTTTGATCCACTTGGAGTTAGTTTTTGTGCATGGTGTGAGGTATGGGTCCTGTTTCATTTTTTTGCAAAGGGATATCCAGTTATGCCAGCACCATTTGTTAAAAAGGCTATCTTTTCCCCAGTTAATTGACACTGGTCCTTTGTCAAATATCAGCTGCTCATACGTGGATGGATCTATGTCTGGGTTCTCAATTCTGTTCCATTGGTCTATGTGTCTGTTGTTGTACCAATACCAGGCTGTTTTGACTACTGTGGCTGTATAATAGGTTCTGAAGTCAGGTAAGGTGAGGCCTCCCACTTTCTTCTTCTTTTTCAGTAGTGCTTTGCTTATCCGGGGCTTCTTTCCCTTCCATATGAAATTGGTGATTTGTTTCTCTATCCCCTTAAAATATGACATTGGAATTTGGATCGGAAGTGCGTTAAATGTATAGATGGCTTTTGGTAGAATAGACATTTTTACTATGTTAAGTCTTCCTATCCATGAGCAAGGTATGTTTTTCCACTTAAGTATGTCCTTTTGAATTTCTTGTAGTAGAGCTTTGTAGTTTTCTTTGTATAGGTCTTTTACATCCTTGGTAAGATTTATTCCTAAGTATCTTATCTTCTTGGGGGCTACTGTGAATGGTATTGATTTGGTTATTTCCTCTTCGGTGTTCTTTTTGTTGATGTAGAGGAATCCAAGTGATTTTTGTATGTTTATTTTATAACCTGAGACTCTGCCAAACTCTTCTATTAGTTTCAGTAGTTTTCTGGAGGATTCCTTAGGGTTTTCTGTGTATATAATCATGTCATCTGCAAATAGTGATAACTTTACTTCTTCCTTGCCAATCCGGATACCTTTTATTTCTTTGTCTAGCCTAATTGCCCTGGCTAAGACTTCCAACACGATGTTGAATAAGAGCGGGGATAAAGGGCATCCTTGTCTGGTTCCCGTTCTCAAGGGAAATGCTTTCAGGTTCTCTCCATTTAGAGTGATATTGGCTGTTGGCTTTGCATAGATGCCCTTTATTATGTTGAGGAATTTACCTTGAATTCCTATTTTGGTAAGAGTTTTTATCATGAATGGGTGTTGGACTTTGTCAAATGCCTTTTCTGCATCAATTGATAAGATCATGTGGTTTTTGTCTTTTGTTTTATTTATGTGATGGATTACATTAATGGTTTTTCTGATATTAAACCAGCCTTGCATACCTGGTGTAAATCCCACTTGATCAGGGTGAATTATTTTTTTTGATGTGTTGTTGGATTCTATTGGCTAGAATTTTGTTGAGGATTTTTGCATCAATGTTCATGAGGGATATAGGTCTATAATTTTCTTTTTTTTGTAATGTCTTTACCTGGTTTTGGTATCAGGGAGATGGTGGCTTCATAGAATGAGTTGGGTAGTATTCCGTCATTTTCTATGCTTTGGAATACCTTTAGTAGTAGTGGTGTTAACTCTTCTCTGAAAGTTTGGTAGAACTCTGCAGTGAAGCCGTCCGGGCCAGGGCTTTTTTTTGTTGGGAGTTTTTTGATTACCGTTTCAATCTCTTTTTTTGTTATGGGTCTATTTAGTTGTTCTACTTCTGAATGTGTTAGTTTAGGTAGGTAGTGTTTTTCCAGGAATTCATCCATTTCTTCTAGGTTTTCAAATTTGTTAGAGTACAATTTTTCATAATAATCTGAAATGATTCTTTTAATTTCATTTGGTTCTGTTGTGATGTGGTCCTTCTCATTTCTTATTCGGGTTATTTGTTTCCTTTCCTGTATTTCTTTAGTCAGTCTAGCCAATGGTTTATCAATTTTGTTAATTTTTTCAAAGAACCAGCTTTTGGCTTTGTTAATTCTTTCGATTGTTTTTCTGTTCTCTAATTCATTTAGTTCAGCTCTAATTTTTATTATTTGTTTTCTTCTGGTGCCTGATGGATTCTTTTGTTGCTCAGTTTCTATTTGTTCAAGCTGTAGGGACAGTTCTCTGCTTTTGGCTCTTTCTTCTTTTTGTATGTGTGCATTTATTGATATAAATTGGCCTCTGAGCACTGCTTTTGCTGTGTCCCAGAGGTTTTGATAGGAAGTATTTTCATTCTCGTTGCTTTCTATGAATTTCCTTATTCCCTCCTTGATGTCTTCTATAACCCAGTCTTTTTTCAGGAGGGTATTGTTCATTTTCCAAGTATTTGATTTCTTTTCCCTCGTTTTTCTGTTATTGATTTCTAGTTTTATTGCCTTGTGGTCTGAGAAGATGCTTTGTAATATTTCGATGTTTTGGACTCTGCAAAGGTTTGTTTTATGACCTAATACGTGGTCTATTCTAGAGAATGTTCCATGTGCGCTAGAAAAAAAAGTATATTTTGCAGCAGTTGGGTGGAGAGTTCTGTATAAGTCAATGAGGTCAAGTTGGTTGATTGTTGTAATTAGATCTTCCGTGTCTCTGTTGAGCTTCTTACTGGATGTCCTGTCCTTCTCCGAAAGTGGTGTGTTGAAGTCTCCTACTATAATTGTGGAGGTATCTATCTCGCTTTTCAATTCTGTTAAAATTTGATTTATGTATCTTGCAGCCCTGTCATTGGGTGCGTAAATATTTAATATGGTTATGTCTTCCTGATCAATTGTCCCTTTTATCATTATGTAGTGTCCTTCTTTATCCTTTGTGGTGGATTTAAGTCTAAAGTCTATTTTGTCAGAAATTAATATTGCTACTCCTCTTCTTTTTTGCTTATTGTTTGCTTGATATACTTTTTTCCATCCTTTGAGTTTTAGTTTGTTTGTGTCTCTAAGTCTAAGGTGTGTCTCTTGTAGGCAGCATATAGATGGATCGTGTTTCTTTATCCAGTCTGTGACTCTCTGTCTCTTTATTGGTGCATTTAGTCCATTTACATTCAGGGTAATTATAGATAAATAAGTTTTTAGTGCTGTTATTTTGATGCCTTTTTATGTGTGTTGTTGACAATTTCATTTTTCCACATACTTTTTTGTGCTGAGGCGTTTTTCTTAGTAAATTGTGAGATCCTCATTTTCATAGTGCTTGACTTTATGTTAGTTGAGTCGTTAGGTTTTTCTTGGTTTTTATCTTGAGTTATAGAGTTGTTATACCTTTTTGTGGTTACCTTATTATTTACCCCTATTTTTCTAAGTAAAAACCTAACTTGTATTGTTCTATATCGCCTTGTATCACTCTCCATATGGCAGTTCAATGTCTCCTGTATTTAGTCCCTCTTTTTGATTATTGTGATCTTTTACCTATTGACTTCCATGATTCCCTGTTATGTGTATTTTTATTTATTTTTTTTAATTAATCTTAATTTGTTTGTTTTTGTGATTTCCCTATTTGAGTTGATATCAGGACGTTCTGTTTTGTGACCTTGTGTTGTGCTGATATCTGATATTATTGGTTCTCTGACCAAACAATATCCTTTAGTATTTCTTGTAGCTTTGGTTTGGTTTTTGCAAATTCTCTAAACTTGTGTTTGTCTGTAAATATCTTAATTTCGCCTTCATATTTCAGAGAGAGTTTTGCTGGATATATGATCCTTGGCTGGCAGTTTTTCTCCTTCAGTGTTCTGTATATGTCGTCCCATTCCCTTCTTGCCTGCATGGTTTCTGCTGAGTAGTCAGAACATATTCTTATTGATTCTCCCTTGAAGGAAACCTTTCTTTTCTCCCTGGCTGCTTTTTAAATTTTCTGTTTATCTTTGGTTTTGGTGAGTTTGATGATAATATGTCTTGGTGTTTTTCTTTTTGTATCAATCTTAAATGGGGTTCGATGAGCATCTTGGATAGCTATCCTTTCGTCTTTCATGATGTCAGGGAAGTTTTCTGTCAGGAGTTCTTCAACTATTTTTTCTGTGTTTTCTGTCCCCCCTCCCTGTTCTGGGACTCCAATCACCCGCAGGTTATCCTTCTTGATAGAGTCCCACATAATTCTTAGGGTTTCTTCATTTTTTTTAATTCTTTTATCAGATTTTTTTTCAGCTATGTTGGTGTTGATTCCCTGGTCCTCCAGATGTCCCAGTCTGCATTCTAATTGCTCGAGTCTGCTCCTCTGACTTCCTAGTGCGTTGTCTAATTCTGTTATTTTATTGTTAATCTTTTGGATTTCTACATGTTGTCTCTCTATGGATTCTTGCAACTTATTAATTTTTCCAGTATGTTCTTGAATAATCTTTTTGAGTTCTTCAACAGTTTTATCAGTGTGTTCCTTGGCTTTTTCTGCAGTTATCCTAATTTCATTTGTGATATCATTAAGCATTCTGTAAATTAGTTTTTTATATTCTGTATCTGATAATTCCAAGATTGTATCTTCATTTGGGAAAGGTTTTGATTCTTTTGTTTGGGGGGTTGGAGAAGCTGTCATGGTCTGCTTCTTTAAGTGGTTTGATATGGATTGTTGTCTCCGAGCCATCACTGGGAAACTAGTTTTTCCAGAAAATCCACTGCGTCCAGTCCAAATCCGTGCAGGACGGTTCCCCGGCTCGGATGCTGCTCTTTCTGCTCCAAGACCAGTCACTGCCTCCCGGGGACTTCTCCTACCGGCTGCGTCCCACGCCGCCCGTAGAACCGGCTGGTCCCCCTCCTGGGGTTAGTTCAGGAGGGTGGAGCAGGTCTCTGTGCTTGTGCCGTACCTGGCTGGTACGCTGGCTCCAGGCTCTGGAAACAATCGCTGCTTCCCCGTATTAGTTCGTTCTCCGTCTCTAAATCTGTGTTTGTTGTTCAGGGTTCGTAGATTGTTATGTATGTGATCGATTCACTTGTTTTTCCGTGTCTTTGTTGTAAGAGGGATCCGAGGTAGCGTCTGCCTAGTCCGCCATCTTGGCTCCGCCTCTCGTGTCAACTCTCTTTTGTCTTGCCTTGGGATAGGTTCAGGGTCCCCTAGGCCCTTCTTGGTATGCAACTGAGAGGATGAGTGAAGTGCTGGCAACCAGCAGCTGATTAGGCTATTTCTCAAGTAAAAACACAATATTTAAATTCCATGTCAACACTGGGCCTGTGCAGATGGGGCTCTGGGAGAAATCATGACTAAGACAAGAGCTAGTGTAATGAAAGAACACGTGGCAAACATGGAAATAACGCACTGTGGCAACTGTTTCATGAGTTAGTTTAATGTGGAATATACGAAGTATGAATCTAGAAAAATTGGAACTTGTCAAAAATGAAATGAAATGCATAAACACTGATATCCTAGGCATTAGTGAGCTGAAATGGACTGGTACTTGTCCCTTCATTGCAGATACGTTTTTTCAGTAACATAAACGGCTGCTATACACATGGACCTTGCCAGATGGAATACACAGGAATCAAATCGACTACATCTGTAGAAAGAGACATTGGAAAAGTTCAATATCACCAGTCAGAACAAGGCCAGGGGCTGACTGTGGAACAGACCATCAACTGCTCATATGTAAGTTCAAGCTGAAACTGAAGAAAATTAGAACAAGTCAATGAGAGCCAAAGTATGACCTTGAGTATATCCCATCTGAATTTAGAGACCATCTCAAGAATAGATTTGATGCATCAAACACTAATGATTGAAGACCAGACGAGTTGTGAAATGACATCAAGGACATCATACATGAAGAAAGCCAAAAGCCATTAAAAAGACATGAAAGAAAGTAAAGACCTAAAAGGTTGTCAGAAGAGACTCTGAAAGTTGCTCTTGAACGTGAAGTAGCTAAAGAAATAAAAGAACTGAACAGAAAATTTCAAAGAGCAGCTCGAGAAGACAAAGTAAAGTACTATAATGACGTGCAAAGAGCTGGAGATAGAAAACCAAAAGGAAAGAACATGCTTGGCATTTCTCAAGCTGAAAGAACTGAGGAAAAAATTCAAGACTTGAGTTGCAGTAGTGAAGAATTCTATGGGGAATTTGTTAAACAGCGCAGGAAACATCAAAAGAAGATGAAAGGTATACACAGAGGCATTATACCAAAAAAAATTGGTCGACTTTAAACCATTTCAAGAGGTAGCATATGATCAGGAGCCGATGGTACTGAAGGAGGAAGTCCAAGCTACACTGAAGGCACTGGCAAAACACAAGGCTTCAGGAACTGATGCAATAGCAATTGAGATGTTTCAGCAAATGGATGCAGCAGTGAAGTGCTCACTCATCTATGCCAAGAAATTTGGAAGACAGCTACCTGGCAAACTGGAACAGATCTGTCTTTATGCCTATTCCCAAGAAAGGTGATCCAACCGAATGCTGAAATTACTGAACAATATCATTAATGTCACACAGAAGTAAAATTTTGCTGAAGATCATTCAAAAGCTGCTGTAGCAGTGTATCCACAGGGAACTGCCAGAAGTTCAGGCCAGAATCAGAAAAGGACATGGAACTAGGGATATCATTGCTGATGTCAGATGAATCTTGGCTGAAAGCAGAGAATTCCAGAAAGATGTTTACCTGTTTTATTGACTATGCAAAGGTATTTGGCTGTGTGGATCATAACAAATTACGGATAACATTTTGAAGAATTCCAGAACACTTAATTGTGTTCATGAGAAACCTGTACATAGATCAAGAGGCAGTTGTTTGGGCAGAACAAGGGATACCATGTGGTTTAAAGTCAGGAAAGGTGTGTGTATCCTTTCACTATGCCTATTCAATCTGTATGCTGAGCAAATAATCCGAGAAGCTGGACTATATGAAGAAGAATGGGGCATCAGGATTAGTGGAAGACTCTTTAACAACATGCAATATGCAGGTAACACAACTTTGCTTGCTGAAAGTGAAGAGGACTTAAAACACTGATGAAATCAAAGATCACAGCCTTCTGTATGGATTGCACCTCAACATAAAACAGGAATCCTTACAACTGGACCAATAAGCAATATCATGATATGGAGAAAATATTGAAGTTGCCAAGGATTTCATTTTGCTTTGATCCACAATCAACACCCGTGGAAACAGCAGTCAAGAAATCGAAAGACGCATTGCATTGGGCAAATCTGTTGAGAAAGACCTCTTTAAAGTGTTGGAAAGATGTCATCTTGAAGATTAAGGTGTGCCTGACTCAATCTAAAAGATTAAGTTGTGTCTTAAATCAATCTCTTTTGGGATATAAAAGAGAGAAACGAGCAGAGAGTCATGGGGACCTCCTCTCACCAGGAAACAAGAGCCAGGAGAACAGTGCATCCCTTGGACCTGGGGTCCCTGCATGGAGACACTGCTGGACCAGGAGAAGCTCCTAGATTGATGACAAAGACCTTCCCCCAGAGCTGACACAGAAAGAAGGCTTTCCCATGGAGCTGGTGCCCTGAATTCAGACTTCTAGCCTCCTAAACTGTGAGAGAATAAATGTCCCTTTGTTAAAACCATCCACTTTGATATTTCTGCTCTAAAAGCACTGGATGACTAAGTCAGCTGGTATCATAGATATAAATGTTAGAATTAAAATCTAAGTGGATAATTTTACCTTTATTTCTTCTTAACTTTGGGCCTATTTTTTGTAGGAAATAGGGAAACTGCCATATGTTAGCAAAAGAGTCAGGTAATCAGGAGATTAAAAGAAATTTTAACTCATAGGCTGTGTAATATGATTATCAAATATTGTCTCCATAAATGTAGTTGTTGGTAATTGAAACTCCCACCAACTCATCCAGGCGTAGTCATTAATCAATGTGTGTAAACAAATAAATAAGACATAGTCACAGGGGTCAATTTGAAATATGTCAGCAAAACATTTTCTCTTCATCTTGTTTATTTTTCATGCTGGCTAAATCATTAGAATTTCCTTTTCTTTGCTCTGTGGTGTTTTAACCATTGGCCTGTATCCATGAGAAGGCAAAAAGCCCAGTAGAACAATATAGCCAACACTTTTAGGAATATCCCTGGGAATTAATTTTATTTAATTTTTTAAGGAAGAAATTCTTTAGTGAAATACATTAACCCTCTGTAGGATTGCATAGTACACACATCTGCTGGATGAGGTGTTTAATAAAATTCAGTACCAGTTTCTGATGAAACCCGTGAAAAGTAGGAATAAGACTATTCGTCCTCAATATAATAATAAAAAAAAAAGTCCCTTAATATCATAGATAAAAATCATACTGAGTTTAGAGATATTCTGAGCTACTTACTCTCTCCCTGGTGTAAAACATAGGTTTATTTAAACAAAATTGTTTATTGAACATCTGTTTTCTAATGGTGAGAATAGAGTAGTGAGCAAAACAAACAACAATCCTTGCTCTCTGAAGCTTATATTTTAGTCTTGGTGGAGAGTGGTATGAGGAGAGTGAAGACAGGGAGATGAGAAATAAATATATACATGAAATGTCAGATGCTGAGAAGTGCAATGGAGAAGAATGAAGGAGGTAAGATTTACGGAGCACAGGGGAGAAGGATATAATTTTAAATAGGGCTGTCATGGAGGACTTCTCTGGGAATCTGAAATTTGAGCAAACAGCTGGGGTAGACAAGGGGATGAGCCGTGTAGATCCCTGGGCAAGAGCTTTCCAGGCAGAGGGACCAGCAACTGCAAAGGCCCTGAGGCAGAAGTACATCTGGCATGTTCAAGGAATAACGAAGCATCTCCTGTGACCAGAAAGAATGAGGGGCAAAGTAGTGGGAGAAAAGGTTAGATGGATGGAGAGGCATATCATAAGGAACTGTAAGGACATTCGAAGGTTTGGAACAGAAGTGTGACCTAAGTTTCAAAAGATCACTCTGGCTGCTCTTTGGGGGAATGGATTGTGGTTAGGAGGCCGTTATGCTAATCCACCTGAGAGAGTATAGTATGGTGGCTGAAAGTAGAGTGGTAGCGTAAAGACAGTGAGAAGTGGTGAGATTCTGGAGATGTCTTGAAGGTAGAGCCAGCAGGTTTTGCTAAGATCAAGTGTGGGATGTAAGTTTCTTTGCAGGATGAGCAACAGGAAGGATGGAGAGCTTTTTGTGATGGCTATTTTATAGAGATTTATAATTTCTTGTCAACATAATAAATTACAAAAACAAAATGGGAATTAAAAGAAACACCATTGGAAGACTATATGATTATATACCTGAAAGAGCTAAAGTAATCAACCAAAAGGCTATTAGATATAATAGAACAGTAAAGAAAAACTGCTAGTCAAATGATAAACTATACGCAGTTTATACTCAAATGCCTTTATTAACCAGCCAAAAATAGAATAAAAGATTTTTAATTTACAACAGCCACAAAAGTGAAATAGGTGTTAATTAAACTAGTATGAGAGTACGTAATATATATCCAAAAAATCTACAAAATTTTAATGGGTAAAAAGAGGCTTGAGTACATAGAGAAATATTTTATTCTTGGATGGGAAAATTAAAAAAAAATAGCAATTATTCCTGGATTAATTTGTAGTCTTAACACAATTTCAATTAAAATATCAATGGTTTCATTGGGATTTTATATAATTAAAAATTATTGATTCTGCAGTACACTTGGAAAGATAGATAAAAATACAGAGGGTTAATGAAGAAGTAATAATTATCTCACAGAACAGGCTGTTTGAAAACAACAATAAATGATAGTGTAACAGTGGATTAGAAAGAGAAATATAGACCATTGAAGTAAAACAGAGACTGTATAAATAATCATCAGTATATATTAAAACATAATATACAGCAAATAAGTTACACTAACGTCATAAAGAACATAATCATTATTTTATATATGCTGCTAGAATAATTTTATTTCAATAAGGTTAAAAACAAATTTACTTCAGGAAATTAAAAACTAAATCACATACAAAGATATAGTTTATTTTAACCAAGGAGGGAAACCATTCTAGATTATTGAAGAAGTTATGCTGAAAAGATGAACAAAGATATTTAAATAAAATTTAAACATCCATACAATTGAAATAAAATAGACTCAAAAGAGAAAAGGAGTAAAATAAATAAAATATTTTGTTTTACGTAACTGTAGCAAGTCCATAGGATTATGGGCAGTGTTATTAAATGTTCTTTAGAGTCTCTGATATTTTACAAATCTTCAACGACAACAGATAGAAATTCAGTGTGTAATAACCGGTTGCCATTGAGTCGAATCTGACTCATGACAGCCCCACGTCTGTTAGAGCAGAACTGTGATCCGTAGGGCTTTCAATGGCTGATTTAAGTAGATCACCAGGCCTTTCTTCTGAGGTGTCTGTGGGTGGACTTGAACCTTCAACATTTCAGTTAGCAACCAAGTGTGATAACTGTTTGCACCATCCAGGAATTATAAAGAGTTTGTAAAATCTCTAAAATTACTACCAAGTTTCCAGTGGACAAATACTCAAATATATAAACAAATAAAACAAAACAAAAAACCAAACCCATTGCCATCGAGTTGATCCTGACTCATAGTGACCCTGTAGGAAAGAGTAGAGCTGCCTCATAGAGTTTCCAAGAAGCACCTGGTGGATTCGAACTGCCAACCTTTTGGTTAGCTGCCGAACTCTCAACCACTTCGCGACCAGGGTTTCCATAAACATAAGTCACCCCAAAATTAAAACACTCAAAGCTCATTTACAACAAAAGAAATAGAAATTAAATTAGTTGTGAAGTAAATTTCACACCTGTTCAATAAGCCAAAATCAGGAGGAAGTGAGATGAATCTTAAAGGAAGGTGCCTTGTACGTTAGAGATGACTCTATAAATGGGTTCAGTCCTTCAATTGGGCAATAATTAGGCAGCATTAAAATATTCTTGGCTTTGTTCTAAGGATAGCCCTGGTTATGCAGTGGTTAAGAGCTACCGCAGCTAACCAAAATGTCGACAGTGCGAATCTACCAGCTGCTCCTTGGAAACCCTATGAAGCAGTTCTACTCTATCAATTCCCTATGGAAATGACTTGACAGCACTGGGTTTTGGGTTTGGTTTGGTTTGTTCTAAGGAACCCTAGTGGTGCAGTAGTTAAGTGCTTGGCTGCTAACCAAAAGGTTGGTGGTTTGAACCCTCCCAGTGGCTCTGTGGGAGAAAGGCCTGATGATTTGCTTCCGTAATGATTGTTGTTGTCGTTGTTGTGTGCCCTTGAGATAAATGATTCCGACTCACAGTGACCCTATATGACAGAGTAGAACTGCCTGCATAGAGTTTCCTAGGCTGCAATCTTCTTTTTTTATTGTACTTTAGGTGAACGCTTACAGCTCAAGTTAGTTTCTCATATACACATATACACATTAATATACACATTGTTATGTGACCCTAGTTGCTCTCCCTGTAATGTGACTGCACATTCTTTCCACTCTGGGTTTCCCGTGTCCATTACACCAGCTCCTATCCCTTTCTGCCTTCTCGTCTCACCTCTGGAGAGGAACTGCCCCTTTAGTCTTGTGTATCTACTACTTGAACTAAGAAGCACATTCTTCATGAGCATCATTTTATGTCTTATAGTCCAGTCTATTCTTTGTCTGAAGAGTGGCTTTGGGAATGGTTTTAGTTCTGGGTTGAGAGTCCAGGGGCCATGTCTTCCCAGATTCCTCCAGTCTCAGTCAGTCCATTAAGACTGGTCGTCTTACGAGAATCTGAGTTCTGCACCCCACTTTTCTCCTGCCCCATCGGGGATTCTCTGTAGTGTTCTCTGTCAGGGCAGTCATTGGTGGTAGCCAGGCACCATCTAGTTCTTCTGCTCTCAGGCTGATGGAGTTTCTGGTTTATGTGGCCCCTTTTGTCTCTTGAACTAAAATTTTCCTTGTGTCTTTGGCATTCTTCATTCTTCTTTGCTTCAGGTGGGCTGGGACCGATTGATGCATCTTAGATGGCTGCTCGCTAGCTTTGAAGACCTCAGAAGCCACTCACCAAAGCGGGATGCAGAACATTTTCTTAATAATCTTTGTTATCTGAAGCTGCAATCTTTACAGGAGCAGATCACCAGATCTTTCTCCCACGGAGCAGCTGGATGGGTTCGAACTGCAGACCTTTAGGTCAGCAGCCAAGTGCTTAACCATTGCACCACCAGGGCTCCTTCTTAGAAAACTGTCACATGGGATCACTATGATTTAGAAATTGACTCGCCTACACCTAACAACAATAACAATAGCTTTGTTCTAGGAATACCATTGTGCGGAATTTTTTTTTATAATAAAATAATTTAAAAGTAGTTAAATGTTTCTAAATAAATGCACAGAGATATGTTATAGAGTATTATTACATGTAATAGTAACCAACAAGTAGAAACAAAATAAAATCTCAACAACTGGAGAATGACGAAGTAATCTCTAATAATTTGATGCAAGGCTATTTACTATGAAGGCGAGGTAGAAAATTGGAAAAGTGCCTGTCAGATAAGGGTTATGGGGAAAAATAACAGAACATGAAATTGTCGATTTTTACCATGATCTAAATATAAAAAAATGAACTTAGCCTATGGTTAAAGGCTAAGTTAAAGGAGACGCCATCAAGGAAGGGAAATAGTTGGTGAAGGAACTGGGAAGTAATTTGTGTAAAATTTGAAAAGTAAACAAAGAATGTAAACATCTACAAATACTAATGATTTAATCAGGATTTCAGATGTCATAGGAAATGTATTGATTTGCCCATTACCTATGTGTTGACTTCCTTAAAAAAGCATTGCTGATTTCATTTAGGAATTAGGGTAGGCTTAAGCTTCAGACTTGTTGACACCTTCCTTCCGCAGGCCGTTGGGAAAGGGCATAAGGGTGAGGTGGGACTGGGGGAGTTGATCAAAGTTGCTGTGCTTCATGGGAGGCCCCTTGATGACAAGTTGCTAGGTCTTAGCGGGGCAGTCAAGCTGAGCGGTCAAGCTGAGCTTAACCCCAGCAGGTGCCACTATCTGAGGGCAGGCCATTGGCCAGCAGGACAGTGGTAAAGATGGAAGAGGATTGAGTCTGCTGGAAGAGGTGATAATTATCTAGGGTTTCTGGAACACAGTCACCTGACCTAAGGTTTGTGGACTGTGTTTGAGTCTTCTGGAACTGGAGTGCTGGCAGGGAACAAAGGCTGGAGCCAGCTATGTGCATTCAACCACCCCACCAGGGAGGTTGCAGAGGAAGGCTACAGGGCCCTTTTGGCCAATATAGGATGCCAGTGGACTCCTCATCTGACTCAACCCTGGTAGTGTAGTGGATAAGAGGTACGGCTGCTAACCAAAAAGTTGGCAGTTCAAATTCACCAGTCACTCTTTGGAAACCCTATGGGGCAGTTCTACTCTGTTCTATAGCGTTGCTATGAGTCAGAATCGACCTGACAACAATAGGTTTAGTCTGGTTCTCAGAGCTGATAGGGACTGTGTCTGCTGGTGAGAGACTTCTTCTGTAGCCCCTCTGGGAGGCCCAAGAGAGGCAAGGGCTGGAGCCACCTTCCACAGTTCCATTTCAGAGAAGTGTGCACAGCCCTGTGTTTAAGCATGGGTCTGGGCTAAGCAGGATACGGACAAGCTCTGGGTGGGGGTTCTGACACAGTAATAGGTAGAGTGTCTTATTTGGGCCTTGTATCAGCTTCCCCTCAGCCCTCAGGGGCCTGGGTGTGTCAGGCACAGTCTGACCCATCCATACCTTAGGGCCTGTTTCTCACCCACTCTGGAACCCTCCACTCTCACGCTAGGCAGCAACTCCAGTGAGCAGCCTGAGATGGGGGAAGGGTGCTGGAGGGGCTGAATTGATTCTTCAGGTCTTAAAACCCACTTTCCCTCCACCTTCCAACCATTGCACTGTAATCACGGGCACTTACCTTTCTTATTTTGGTTTTTTTGAAGGGGAGAAATGTGGGGGCGGGGGGGGAGATATATATGTTATTAAAATAAAATATTGTATTATTTTTGCGGTTGTGAACAACCTCAAAATCTCAATGGGTTACAACAGGCATCTTTATATCTCCACACACCTGTGGGTTGGCTGGGGCTCAACTAATCAGTCTGCAAGTTTGGTTCCAATCTGCTCCCTTGCCCCTCTCAGCGTTCTGGGACCAGAAGCTACTCTTACGGTAAAGACAGAAGAGCATGAGTGTTCAAGACCCTTGAATAAAGGTATCGTCATGTTTCTCCTTCAGGAGCCCTGGTGGTGCAACAGTTAAGTGCTTTGTTATTGGTGGTTGGAACCCACCAGCTGCTCTGTGGGAGAAAGATCTGGCAATCTGCTCTTATAAAGATTGTAGACTAGAAAACCCTATGGGGCAGTTCTACTCTGTCATATGGGGCCACTATGAGTCGAAACAGACTTAATGGCATACAACAAGGGCCTCCTAACCAGATTAAAATATCTCTGTTTATGCTTCTCCATGTTTCTCAACATTCCTCTGCATTTTCCCCTCTCTTTTCCTTTCTTCTCATCTTATAGAAAAGGGTAATCCTCTGCCCTATGAAAAACAACCCCTCTGCCTGGGATTTTAGTCCTGTGCCATTCCCATAGTCAGTTGTGGATCAGACTGTTGTGATTCACAGGGTTTTCATAGGCTGATTTTTGAAAGTAGACCACCAGGCCTTTATTCCTAGTCTGTCTTAGTCTGATAAGCTCCACTGAAACCTGTTCAGCATCAAAGCAATATGCAAGTCTCCACTGAGAGGTAGGTGGTGGCTGCACGTAAGATGCACTGGCCGGGAATTAAACCTACGTCTCCCATACGCAAGGCTAGAATTTTACCACTGAAACACCAGGGTCCCTCTTCCTCTATTGGCTTGTTATTACCTGCATTAAAATATGCCCAGGGCTCTTTTGCTTTTGTCAAAGAGTAAGAACATGCTCTCTGTTAAAAGTAAAAGCAAAAAGATTTATTGAAGGCTTGAGGCATTTCGAACTGGGGAAATGCTAGCTCACAAAAGTGAAACCAAGGGCTCCAAGGTACTGGAGCCAAGCAGGTACAGCAAAATCAGGAAATTAAGGTACCCTTTTTTTACTGGAGGTCAAGGATTTAGGGGAGTTAGAGGTGGGCACACTTAAAGTGGGGATCTTAATATGATTGGCTTAGGGGAGATATGTTAGCTTCCTAGATGGGTTATTATTGAAAATTGCAGAAGTATGTGACTACTGGGGTTCTACAGGGTGGTCACAAGACAATCACAGGACATTCTTTTTGAGGACATTCTGTTAAAATAGCTTTCTTAAGCAAACCATTTCCTGGGGGTAGCTTGCACAGGTGATTTCTAATAAGCCACTTGCATCAAGACCTTCTGGGAAAGTTCTCTCTACAGCCATTCTTAGCTCAATCACAGAGAAAAACATTTCCTCAGCTGCTTGATTTAGTTTGTTCAAAGGCTAATGGTTGCTAGGGTGTAAGCAGAAGTAAAAGGAGTTACAGCAAGTTGAAGTCAGGACTCAGACCTAAGCTAGGCATTCTAGTAATCTCAAGAGCCTCAATTTTGGGACTCCTACACACCTTCGACAACCACCACAGCAACAACAGCATCTTCTCTTGATCCTACTAGCTCCTCAGCCATACTTTCCTTCGTATTTATGTAACAAGCTATTTCTAAAAGATTGTTATTTTGGTTATGGAAAATGGGATCTAACAACTTAAAAAAAAATGGGAAAAAATTATGCTTAATCCCACCATTCTGACAGAACTAACTTTATATTTTTTAAAATACTTTTGCCATTTATGTCCTTTGGGGGGAAACACTTTCACTGAGGTAAAATTGAACACAATAGATTGCACATATATGAAGTGTACAATTTGATGTTTTGACATATGTGTATACCCATGACTGGAGACCTGGTGGTGCAGTGGTTAGGAGCTCAGCTGCTAACCAAAAGGTCGGCAGTTTGAATCCACCAGCTGCTCCTCGGAAACCCTATGGGGGCAGTTCTACTCTGTCCTGTAGGGTTGCTATGAGTCAGAACTGACTTGATGGCAATGGGTGTATACCCATGAAACCATCAGTATAATCAAGACACTGATTATACACCCCATTACCCCCTTTGTAATCATTCTCTTTCTCCCCTTAAGTTGTCCTTTTCCCCTCCCACCTCGCCCCATTCCCCAGGCCACTACTGATTGCTCCCTGTCACTGTACATTAGTCCGAGTGATCTAGAATTTTATATAAGTGGGATTACATAGTATGTATTCTTTTTCTGTCTGGCTTCTTTTACTCAGAGTAATTATTTTGAGATTCATACATGTTGTTGCCTGTATCACTAGTGCGTTTGTCTTGAAACAGCTTTTCAAGCATATAATTTATATGCCATAAAATTCACAAATTTTCAGTGTATAAGTCAATGCTATTTAGTAAATTTACATAATCGCGCAGTCATCACCACAGTCCAGTTTCACAACATTCCCATCACCCCCCAGGGAGACCCCTCAGGACCATTTGCAGCCATCCCCTGCGCCCACCTCCAGCCCAAGGCAACTTCTAGTCTTTTTGTTTCTATAGGTTTGCCCTTTTTGGACATTTCATACAAATGGAATAAAACAATATACAGTCTTTTGCATCTGGCTTCTTCCACCGAGCAGAGTGTTTTTGAAGTTCATCCATGATGTGGCATATATGAGTACTTCATTCCTTTTTATGGATGAATAATATTTCATTATAAGAAGGTTCCATTTATTTATACATTCATCCATTGATGGACATTTGAGTTGTTCCTAGGTTTTGACTGTCACAAGTAAAACTGCCAGAAACGTTCATGTAAAAATCTGTATAGACATAGCTTTCATTTCTCTTGGGATGGCTGGATTATATGGCAGATGTATGTTTAACTTTTTAAGAAACTGCCAAACTATTTTCCAAAATGAGTACTATTTTACATTCCCACTAGATTTCTACATGTTCTCTAAAACTTGGCATTGGTCAGTCATTTTAGCTGTATCCATCTAATGGGTGTGTTAAGAGTCCTGGTGGTGCAAATGGTTAAGTGCTCAGCCGCTAATCGAAAGGTTGCAGTTTGAACTCACCCAGCTGCTTTGAGGGAGAAAGACCTGACAATCTGCTTTTGTAAAGATTACAGCCAAGAAAACCCTATGGGGCAGTTCTAGGCTGTCACACGGAGTCACTGTGAGTTGAAATTATCTCAACAGCACTAAACAACAATAAATATGTTATGATATCTCATTGTAATTTTAATTTACATTTTTCTGATGATTAACGATGTTGAGCATCTTTTCAGTGCTTGTTTGCCGTATGTAAATATTCTTTGGTGAAGTGTTTGTTCAAACCTTTTGCACATTTTTCATTGGGCTGTTTATTTTCTTATTATTGCATATGGAGAGTTCTTTATATGCTCGGGAAACAATATCTACCTCAGACACAGGCTTTGCAAATATTTCCTCCCATCTCATGGGTTGTCTTTTTACTCTCTGAACAATGTCTTCCAAAGATCCTAAGTTTGAATTTTGATGAAGTCCAATTTATTAATCTGGTCTTTAATGGATTGTGATTTTGGCACCATATCAAAGAAAGTTTTGTCTAACCCAAAGTCACAAGAATTGTCTTCTGTTTTCAAGTAGAAGTTCTGTAGTTTCAGGTTGTACAGTTGGGTCTATGATACATTTTGAGAAAAATTTTGTATATGCAAAGTTTGGATTTAAATTCATGTTCTTGCATAACTATAACGTTAGCTGTAAATTTTGGTAGATGCCCTTCATCAGGTTGATTCCTAGTTTGCTGAAAATTTCTGCTGGGAATTTTGTCTGCTTGGATTTTGTCAAATACTTCTTAAGCATCTATTGAGCTGATCGTATTGTTTTTCTCTTTTAGTTTATTGGTATGGTGAGTTACACTGATTGCTTTCAGAATGTTGTATTCCTGTAACAAGTCCTGGTTGGTCATGTTGCATTATCTTTTTAATGTATTGTTGGATTCTACTTGTGAAAATTTTGTTGAGATTTTTGCATCCTTGTTCATGAGGGTAATGATCTATAGTTTTTTTTTTTTCTTCTTCTTATAATGTCTTTTTCTGGTTTTGATATCAGAGTAATATTCTTCTTATAAAATGAGTTCTGAGATATTCCCTCCTCTTCAGTTTTCTGGAAGAATTTTTGTAGAATCCAGATTACTTCTTTCTTAAATGTTGCTAGAATTTATTAGTGAAGCCATTTGGCCAGGAGTTTTCTTTGTGGGAAGTTTTCTTGCTTTCTAATATGTTTGGCTTTTATATCTTTCGTATAAAGATAAAGTCTAATTTGCCTTCATTTTAGGGAGATATTTTTGCTGGGTATTGAATTCTAGGTTAGAAGTTTTTTTCTTTATTTCATTTCTCTAAGGATATGCTCCACTGTCTTCTTGCTAGTATTTTTCCAATAAGAAATCTGCTATCTTCCTTATCTTTGTTCCTCTGTATATGATATAGGTTTCTCCCCTTTTAGTTGCTTTTAAAATTTTCTTTTTATCACTGCTATTGAGAAACTTGATTGCAATATGCCTTGGTGTAGTTTTTTCACACGTTTTATACTTAGAGTTTATTGAAAATACTGGGTCTGTAGATTTCACCAAATTTGTGAAAAATCTGGCCATTATTTCTTCAGATATTTTTTCTGTGCCCCCCTTTCTTCAGGGGTACCAAATACACGCATACTGAGCTGCTTAAAGTTGTCCAGTAGCTCACTGATGCTCTTTTTTATTCATGGTTTTTTTCCTTTCAATTTGGATAGTTGCTATGTTTTCAAGTTCATGACTCTTTCCTTCTGTAGCTTAACCTTTCACTGATATCATCTAATGTGTTTTTTCATTTTTAATATTGTACCTGTTATCTTTGAAAGATCAAATTAGTTTTTTTAAAAAAATACCTTCCAGTCAGCACAACTGGCCTGGACCAAAAGCAAAGAAGTTTCCTGGATAGACTGAAAGCTTCGAAGGTCAGTAGAGCAAGGGCGGGGGCTTGGGGACTATGGCTTAAGGGGACATCTAAGTTAATTGGCAAAATAAATTCTATTATGAAAACATTCTGCATCCCACTTTGAAGTGTGGCATCTGGGGCCTTAAATGCTAACAAGTGGCCATCTAAGATGCATCCATTGGTCTCAACCCACCTGGATCAAAGGAGAATGAAGAACACCAAGGTCACAAGATAATTATGAGCCCAAGAGACAGAAAGCACCACATGAACTAAAGACTTACATCATCCTGAGAGCAGAAGAACCAGATGGTGCCCGGCCACAACCGATGACTGCCCTGACAGGGAGCACAACAGAGAACCCCTGAGGAAGCAGGAGAACGGTGGGATGCAGACCCCAAATTCTTATAAAAAGACCAGACTTAATTGTCTGACTGAGGCTAGAAGAATCCTGGTGGTCATGGCCCCCAAACCTTCTGTTGGCCCAGGACAGGAACCATTCCCAAAGACAACTCATCAGACACGGATTGGACTGGACAATGGGTTGGACAGAGATGCTGATGAGGAGTGAGCTACTTGTATCAGGTGGACACTTGAGACTGTGTTGGCATCTCCTGTCTAGAGGGGAGATGGGAGGGTAGAGAGGGTTAGAAACTGGCAAAATGGTCACAAAAGAAAGACTGGAAGGAGGGGGCAGACTGATGCATTAGGGGGAGAGTAAATGGGAGTATGTAGTAAGGTGTATATAAGTTTATATGTGAGAGACTGACTTGATTTGTAAACTTTCACTTAAAGCACAATAAAAATTATTAAAAAAAATATCTTCCACATCTCTGCTTAACTTTTTGAACATATGGAATACAATTATTCCTTACACATAAGTTTCAGTCAGGTGTACTTTAGTCACCAAAGTGACATCTTTGCTTTTTAAGATTTTGAAGGGGTCTTTTACAAAAGATTTGCCCAGTGCAATATGTGGTTTGATTTCTTGATTGCTGCTTCCATAGGCGTTGATCATGGATCCAAGAAAAATGAAATCCTTGACAATTTAAATATTTTCTGTTTATCAGGACATTGCTTATTAGTCTAGCTATGAATGTTTTTGTTTTCTTTATGTTGAGGTGTAATCGTACCAAAGGCTATAGTTTTTGCTCTCCATCGGTTAGTGCTTCAAGTGGTTTTCACTTTCCACAAACAAGATTATGTCATCTGCATATCACAGGTTATTAATGAGCCTTTCTCCAATCCTGAAGCTGCGTTCCTCTTCATATAGTTCAGTTTCTCAGATTATTTGCTCAGCATACACAATGAATAAGTGTAGTGAAAGGTACAACCCTGCCACACAAATTTTCTGATTTTTAGCCACACATTATCCACTCGTCCTGTTTGAATGATAGTTTCTTGTTCTACGTACAGGTTCCTCATGAACATAATTAAGTGTTCTGGAATTTCCATTCTTCTCAATGTTAGCCGTAATTTGTTATTATCCACAGAGTTGAGTGCCTTTGTGTAGTCAATAAAACACAGGTAAACATCTTTCTAGTATTCTCTGCTTTCAGCCAAGACCCATCTGACATGAGCAGTGATACCTCTCATTCCACATTCTTTTCTGAATCTGGCTTGAATTTCTGGCTATTCCCTGTGGATGTATGGCTGTGGCCATTTTTGAATTACCTTCAGCAGAATTTTGCCTTCACGTGATATTAATGATATTGTTCAATAATTCTAACATTTTGTTGGATCACCTTTCTTCAGAATGGGCAGGGGCCATGGTATTTTGGACCCAAGACACGGTATTTTCAATCATTTCATATGCATGCAGAGCTGGACAATGGAAAAGGAAGACCAAAGAAGAACGGATTCATTTAAATTATGGTGTTGGTGAAGAATGTTGAATATACCATGAACTGTCAGAAGAATGAACTAATTTTTCTTGAAGGAAGTACAGTCAGAATACTTCTTAGACATGAGGATGGTGAGATTTCATCTCATTTACTTTGAACATGTTATCAGGAGGGACCAATCCCTGGAGAGGGACATCATGCTTGGTAAAATAGAAAGTCATCAAAAAAGAGGGAGACTTGTATGCCCTTTATCACCACTCTTACTTAACATTGTGCTGGAAGTCCTAGCTAGAACAATAAGGCAAGAAAAAGCAAGAAAGAGCATCCAAATTGGTAAAGAAGACATAAAACCATCTCTATTCACAGGTAATGTAAGACTATACATAGAAAACCCAAAATACTCCACGAGAAAACTACTGGAGCTAATGGAAAGATTCAGTACAGTGGCAGGATACAAGATAAACATACAAAACTCAGTTGGATTCCTATACACCAGTAAAGAGAATGATGAAATGGAAATCATGAAAGCAATACAATTTATAACAGCCCCTAAAAAAATAAAATACTTAGGAATAAATCTAACTGGGGATGTAAAAGACCAATACAAAGAAAACTACAAAACACTACTGCAAGAAACCAAAAGAGATCTACATAAATGGAAAATATGTCATGGTCACGGATGGGAGACTTAACATTGTGAAAATGACAATTCTACCCAAAGCAATTTACAAATACAATGCAATCCCTATCCAAATACCAACAACATTCTTTAAAGAGATGGAAAGACTAATTATTAACTTTATATGGAAAGAGAAGAAGCCCTGAATAAACAAAGCACTACTGAAGAAAAAGAATAAAGTAAGAGGGCTCACTCAAAACGTACTATATAGCTATGGTAGTCAAAACAGCCTGATACTGGTACAGTGACAGATACATTGACCAGTGGAATAGAATTGAGAACACTGATGTAAATCCACTCACCTACGGTCACCTGATCTTCAACAAGGGCCCAAAGTTCATCAAATGGGGAAAACAGTCTTTTTTTACATATGGTGCTGGCAAAACCGGATGTCCACCTGCAAAAAAATGAAACAGGACCCATAACTCACACCATACACAAAAACTAACTCAAAATGGATCAAAGACCTAAATATAAAGATAAAATCTCTAAAGATCATGGAGAAAAAATAGGATCAACACTAGAGGACCTAATATATGGCATTAACAAGATACAAACCCTAACTAACAACACACAAACTCCAGAAGATAAGCTAGATAACTGGGATCTTCTAAAAATTAAACATTTATACTCAACAAAAGTCTTCACCAAAAGAGTAAAAGGAGAATGTACAGACTGGGAAAAAATCTTTGGCTATTACAAATCCAACAAGGGTCTAACCTCTAAAATGTACAGGAAAATCCAACACCTCTACAACAAAGAGACAAAAAATCCAGTTGAAAAATGGGCAAAGGAAATGAACAGACTTCACCAAAGAAGACACTCAAGTGGTCAACAGACACATGAAGAAATGCTTGCGATCATTAGCCATTACCAAAACCCACTGCCGTTGAGTCGATCCTGACTCATAGCGACCCTATAGGACAGAGTAGAACTGTCCGATAGAGTTTCCAAGGAGTGCCTGGCAGATTTGAACTGCCAACCTCTTGGTTAGCAGCCATAGCACTTAACCACTACACCACCAGGGTTTCCCATTAGCCATTAGAGAAACGCTAATCAAAACCACAATAAGATACCCCGACATTACTGGCATGAATCAAAAAAACAGAAAATAATAAATGTTGGAGAGCCTGCAGAGAGACTGGAAATCCTATGCACTGCTGGTGGGAATGCAAAATGGTACAACCACTTGGGAAAATGATATGGCGCTTCCTTAAAAACCTAGAAATAGAAATACCATATGATCCAGCAATCCCACTCCTGGGAATACATCCTAGAGAAATAAGATCCATCACACAAATAGACATATGCACACCCATGTTCACTGCAGCATTGTTCACAATAGCAAAAAGATGGAAACAACCTAGATGCCCATCAACAGATCAATGAATAAACAAACTATGGTACCTACACACAGTGGAGTACAGTGCAATAATAAAGAACAGTGATGAATCTGTGAAGCATCTCACAACATGAATGAATCTGGAAGGTATTATACTGAGTGAAATAAGTCAATCACAGGACAAATATTGTAAGAGACCACTACTATAAAACCTCATGAAAAGGTTTATACACAAAAAGAAATAATCTTTGATGGTTATGAGGGAGGGGAGGCGTGGGGATGGAAAAACACTAAATAGACAATAGATAAGTGGTAATTTTGGTGAAGGGTAAGACAGTACACAATACTGGGGAAGCCAGCACAACTTGTACAAGGCAGGGCCATGGAAGCTGTATAAAGACACAACCAAACTCCCTGAGGGACTGAATTGCCGGGATGAAGGCTGAGGGGACCATGGTCTCAGAGAATATCTAGCTCAATTGGAATAACATAGTTTATAAAGAAAAAGTTCTACATTCTACTTTGGTGAGTAGCGTCTGGGGTCTTAAAAGCCTGTGAGCAGCCATCTAAGATACCCCACTGGTCTCACTCCTTCGGGAGCAAGGGAGAATGAAGAAAACTAAAGATACAAGGGGAAGATTTGTCCAAAGGACTAATAGACCACATCTACCATGACCTCCATCAGACTGAGTCCAGTACAACTAGATGATGGTGTCCTGCTACCACCACCAACTGCTCTGACAGGGATCACAATAGAGGGTCCCAGACAGAGCTGGAGAAAAATGTAGAACAAAATTCTAACTCTCAGAAAAAGACCAGACTTACTTATCCAACAGAGACTGGGGAAACCTTGAGAGTATGGTCCCTGGACACCCTTTTATTTCAGTAATGAAGTCACTCCTGAGATTCACCCTTCAGCCAAAGATTAGACAGGCCCATAAAACAAAAGGAGACTAAAGGGGCACACCAGCCCAGAGACAGGAACTGGAAGGCAGTAGGAAACAGGAAAGAGGGTAATAGGGAACCCAGGGTTGAGAAGGGATAGTGTTGACATCTCCAGGGGGTTGTTAACCAATGTCATAAAACAATACGTGTAATAAACCAGTTATTACTAACTGTTTAATCAGAAGCTGGTTTGATCTGTAAACCTTCGTCTAAAGTATAATAATTATAAAAAAAAAAAAAGTGGAAGACCTTCAATGAGATAGATTGACACGGAGGCAACAACAATGGGCTCAAACATAGCAACTATTATGAGGATGGTTCAGGACTGGAAAAATTTCATTCTGTTATACATGGGGTTGCTTTGAGTTGGAGCTGACTCGAAGGTACATAACAACAACATACATATGTAATTGTATAAAGGTATGCAATTACAATTAGTAACTTTTTAAATGTCTGTCTACTAATTTTAACATCTGTGTTCCTTTTGTGTTGAATTTGATTTTTCTTTTTATTGGTTATATTTTCCTACTTCTTTTCATGCTTGATAATTTTTGATTAGATGCCAGACATTATAAATTTTACTTTATTGGGTGCTGGATAGTTTTATATTTTTAGAAATGTTCTTTAGCTTTGTTTTGGGACACAGTAAAATTACTTGAAACAGTTCGATCTTCTCAGGTCTTGCTTTTTAGACTTTTTAGGCATATCCAGAACAGTGGTCAATATATGGCTAATTTTCTCACTACTGAGTTAAGAACCTTCTGAGTAAACTACCTAATGCACCATAAATTATGAGGTTTTTCAGTCAGGCTAATATTAATCAGGTACTATTGCTGGCCCTGTGTGAGCACCAGTAACTATTTCTTTGAATTTTTTAGGTGGTTCTTTCCCCAGCCTTGAGCAGTTTCCTCACGTGCATGTGGTGATTGGTACTCAGCTGAGTAGTCAGGCGAGACCTTTGCAGCTCTCCAATATTCTCTTTGTATCTCTCTTCCTCTCTGATACTCCACCCTGTAAACTCTGGCCATCTTGGGGCCTTTCCTGACTCTCAGCTCTGTCCCCTCAACTTAAGGAGTCCACTTGATTCCACCTTGAGGGAACCTGGGGTTCCCTCATTGTTTTGTGGCCTGGAAAGGTTCTCAGTGCAATAACATTGGATAATTGTAAGACTTATCTCATTTCTTTCCATCTGTCATGGACCACTGACCTTTGCGGCTTTATGTCCAAACCTGTTGCTCTTATGTTGATTCCGACTCATAGGGATCCTATAGGACAGAGTAGAACTGCCCTATAGTGTTTTCAAGGAGTGGCTAGTGGATTTGAGCTGCTGACCTTTTGGTTAGCAGCCAAATGCCTAACCATTGTACCACCAGGGACCCACTTTATGTCCAGTGCTCTGAAAAAAACTATTTCATATATTTTGTCCATTTTTTGTTTCTTTCAGGCAGGAGGGTAAATTTGATCCCTGTTCCTGCATCTTGGCTAGAAGCAGAAGTTCCTTCATATCCTGTTAAAATGCAAATATTTCCATGGCTACAATTAGAGCCTATGCATGATTTTATGGTCAAATAAACATTATATCTCAGACACTTTCAGTATTTCTAAGTAGTTTTCATAATTCCCATTTTAGTAGCTGCAAAATACTGCAAAGTATGCTAGATTTCTTTAAGTGCAGCTTATGCATTAAAAAACGGTTTATATTCTACCTCTTTCCAAAAGAGAATTTCAGATGGCTTTTTGACAAAAAGGCCTAGTAAATAAAAGTAACACAGTATGTATTAAAAGGGAAAACGAGGTTGAGGGGGAAAAAAAAAGAGAGAGAGAAGGAAGTAATAGTGCCAACTTTGATAATATCTGTTCTAATTGAAAGTAAAATTAGGCTTTGGGCATTCTGGCAGTCCAATCTGCCAACTGTGGCTAGTTACATTATTCTCATCATTGGAATGACAAAGGGAAGTAAAGATGAACTACCAGTTATGCCTACTATGTGCAAGTCAACAAAACGTATAGAGTATTTTATTTGATTTTTACCTTACTCCCGTGATACATGTTAAGATTCAGGCCAGGCTTTGGGATGGTTTCCTTCACACATACTGAGGTAGCAGCCTCAGCAGCTCCAGTGCCCAGGTCCTATCTGACTGACCCACAAAGGCCATGGTTCCTTTCCCTACTTCTGGGTTCAGATTCAATACCTTCCAGTGGCTGCCTGGAGATGCTGGGTAACATAACGCTGAAATGCAAGGGAATTAACACTCTGTGGAATACATTTGACCAAAAAGAGTCAGGAGATGGGAAGGAGCAGGCTGATAATTCCCTCTTTCTTCATCTCTTTGCTGGACTATCTCAAGGAGTAGACCGTCCACGCCTGTCTGGAAGCCTTCGCTCATGACTGAGCAACTACATTATGCTCAGCTCAGTAGGCACCACCTTGTGTTTGCTTGCATTTCCTTCCTTCTTCCCTCACTCTTGCTGCCCTGAGGTTGCTCTTCCAAGTAATGTCTTCACATGAGGTTTGTCACAGGCTCCATTTTCTATGGAATCTGAGCTAAGATACAAATACACATGGGTGAGGCTTTCCAAGAAAAAGGGACTATGGGAGAGGGGCACATGTGTGCTGAGACCTACTGTACTTTTATGCAAATAATGCACGGCTTCTATGTTTGTTTCCCAACCGCGCCCTTCCCCACTAGGTATTTTCATAAGCGCCACTATGCCAATTTTTTTGCACGTTGCTGTAAAAAAACAAAACAAAACAAAATTAGCATGGCACACCTACAAAAATACCTTGTTGGGGGAGGGCACAGTTGGCAAACAATCCTAGAAGGTTCTACTGCACAACCTACCATGTTCTTGAAACCAAAAATAAATTCTCCCTTCTCGCTACACAAACTCTTTTTTTTTAAGCCAGCTTATATAGCATTTGTCACATACTGCATTGTATTGTAAATGATTCTTGTAAATGGTGCCTCACCTCATTGACCAGATTAAACATTTCTGGAGGGCAAGAACTGTGATTTATCTCTGCACACTCTACAAAGCTTGTCATAGAGCACTGCACATGGTAGGTACGCAGCAAATGCTAGATACATTTAGAAACCTACCTGTAAAATTAGATTAAGACAAGATGATGTCTGTGTTCCTTAAATTATTATTATTTAAATCTTTTATGAAACCCACCAGCATGTCCAGAATGTTCTGAGAGCCCCATGCAAGGCCACACTCAGGTGACTCATACCATGTTTTGAATCTCCTGGCACCTGGTTATAGGGAGTGATCTTCTCAGGGATTCCAGAGATCAATGGCATGTTATTCCTGAGAAGAATTCAATCAGATAATGTGGAATAAAAGTTCAGCCTTGCTGGGCCACCATAAGAAGACACAACAAAAGAGGAATCTTTTCATTCATTCAATGAATATTTCTTGAGCGTTGCTCTTTACCGAACACTGTGATGAACAAATAAATACTTTAGAGGTATAAATTATATAGCGACAACAGCAATACTTGTACATAGCAACATTAAAAGGCCATGACTTCCTCCTTCTCGCCCCCCTCTGACCCAGTTTGTCATTTAGAAAGTTGATTTCCACGTTCCCGCATTGCACACTGTTGTCCAGAGCCCTTCAAGGCATTTTTGGAGTCATTACAGGAGGTGACTAAGGAAGAAATTAGAAAAGGACATGAAACAATCATTACCAGAAGTATTGACCACACAGACCACAGAAAAAGATAGAAGCTTGGCAATACTCATAAAATAGTCCCTTAATTTTCTTAAATCTTTGACTCTGTGAAGCCTTTTGAGCCCCTCATTATATGACATGACTGGGCAAGTTTCCTTTTTTTTTTTTTCCAGGCATTGACATCATCTAGAGAAAATGCTGCGTGATATGATTTTCAGGGCTAATTTACCTTTTTGTCTTAAGTAGTGTCCCTAGCTACAAATCAGCTTCCTACATCTCCCTGAACTAGGGAGGCTCCTTCAAAATTCCTAACAGGCAGCCCTGTGGCGATGGGAGGGAAGGGAAGGGAGGGAGAAAGGGCGGGAGGAAGGGAGAGAGAGAGAGGTAGAGGGTGTCTGTGTGCTGCGTACATGTGGTACAGGCAGGGAGATCAGAACGCGAACAGAACAGCCAGGGTAATCGTATGTTTCTTGTAAGTACCTCAGCCCTCTGGGGAACTCAGCTCTCCAGTCTACTTGAAGAGGAAAAGTAGATTTGGGGAAGGTGGAAAGGGTCAGCTCCGAACTGACTTCTTACTCGGTTATGATAAGGGCATTTGCTGAGCTCCAGTGACTGCCTGGTGCCTCATGGTCAGACTCGGCTCTCTGGCTCCCAGACATTTGATTTTGCAAAAGGGACACACCTTTCTGCAGGAAAGAAGACACTGACCAGATTGCAAGCGGTAGGTTGTGCTATCCAGCATGTTTATGCAGCAGAATTGCCGAGAGCTGCAGAGAGAGGGGGTTGCTCGGGCTGGTTGATTTATCTGCAGTAGGGAATGTTTGTAATTGTATTGTCAGTTAGCAGAAGAGTTGCTACCTAGGCTCAGGTGTCAGTTCAAAATTCGTCATTCTCAGGGCTTTCACATGTGTGTGCGATGTGGTTTCTGCGTTTGTGCCACACAGGGGAGCTAAGCAGGGTTCACCTTTAAATAACCTGCATCTTCCTATTTTCCTTTTTTTCCCCCTAAGCCCTGTTCTCAGCCCACTCTCTCCAGTATTCCCCTGACCTCCTCCCCACCCCATGTGCAATGTGGCCTGTCTTCACCTTGAGCCTTTCCCACTCTAAGTCTGAATTTCTGGCTGGTTTGTTGTAGGTATTTGTGGAAGCTTTGCAGTCACCCAGGGCCCAGGCAAACGGACTCAGCAGGAGGGTTTGTGCATGGGAGTTGGAGACCATGGCAGTGCAGCTGGTGCCAGACTCTGCTCTCAGCCTGCTGATGGTGAGTGCTCTGGCAGGAGGTGGGCGCCCGGGCAGTGCTTGTCTCCAGCCTCGTGGGTACCGTGGGCTGCTGCTGGCTGCTATTGCTGTTACTGCTGCGATGGCTGCAGACATGTTAAAAACTGCTGCTTTATCCTACAGGCTCTTTTGAAATGATTTCTTGGATAAGAGTATCAGCCATGACAAAGCACTCACAGGGAAAAGAGGCATTCAGAGTTGCCATTTTAGAAACTTGTTGCTTAATGCTATTTTGAGAGATGCGTTTGCAGACAGTCACTAAGGTCCCCCTGAAATAGATTGCCACCAACGCCTCCCCCAGCTCGCAGCGTCGTTTTGCCCTTGTCTTTTGAATCGAAATCGAGGTAATCATGTTTGTTTCTTTATACCTTTGCGTGACAAGCGTGGAATTTTTTTTTTTTTTTTTTACCTACAGGAGTGATTGAATAGGATCTTCCTTTTAGGTGCCCACGTGTTTGCTCAGATTCCCGTATGGAAAGAGTTGAGGAGGTTCTCCATGACCTCTGACGTTTGGGTTGCTGAGCTGGGGGAAGCTTCCTCCCCAACTGCAGTTGATTGGGAGACCTTGGCAGGGCACGTCTGGCCGTTTATCAGTGTGCGAACTACTGCGGTCTAGGATTGTAATCATGTTAAGGAGACCATTGCTCTTCACAAATTAAGGCAAACAAGGGAAGTGGTGCCATCTTGTTTTAACCTTTAATTGACTTTGACCAGACACTGGGTTCAGAGTTTGCTTTTGCTGTTGCCTTGCACCCTGCCTCCTCCTCTGCCAAGGAGCCCAGTGGCGAGGGTGATACTGTTGGAAGTAGCCTGCGTCAGACTTGGCACGGGAATGTCCCTAACATTAACACAAGGGGCTTTATGTATGAACAAAGCTTAAGTGCTTCTGCTGTGAATATTGATCCATGTTTTCAGACGGAGAAGGGGAAATGCAGCTTTGCGAGGCCTGAGGAGTTTATTAAGGCTGCTTGGGAAAGAAGTCAGCGAGCCCAGATCAAGTGAAGAGGGACAGGTATCTTGGCTTCGTGATTCCAAAGGTCATTAGATTCCTTTGAGATGCTTGAGATCTTTGCACCTCTGATAACTTCTGATTTCAGTGGGTGAGAAGGATTAGAAGGAATGAGAGTTGGTTTCTGGAGAAATGACTCGTCTTCTCTCACTAATCCTATTGTCTGATGATACTTTATCCTCCATTTGCCTACCTTTGGCAGATTAAGTGATGGCACAGGCTCTGAGTGTTTGTGGCTGTGGCAGGCACTAAAGTACCAGTGTCTATGAGGAGCTAGAAGGGGCCAGGAGACTTCTGGGAAACTGGGAGTCTGGGTTATATGCAAAAATATATAGGCATATATGGTACGTTCATATGCATACATGTACACGCATAATGCTTAATATTGCTTATTGGAAGCAAATCTTGTATTATGTGACAATATAGAGAAAAAACAAGTTCTTGAAAAACAGCTTCAGGGAGAGTCAGCCTGCATGCCTTGATGCTTCTGCTCTGAAGTCTTCTTTGTGCTTCAGCTCCTAGTAGAGAGAGCACTCAGTTGTGTGTATATTTTCCTCGGAGGTCCTAAGTGTAAATCCTTGGAACCCAAACAGAAAGCTGCTCAGGGTCCTGAGTCAGCCTCCCTGTCTTGTTCTCAGCTGCTCCTGCCCCCCACACACTCAGGTTCTTCTGTTTCTGTGGCTCCCAAATATTATGGTTGTTGGCTGGGCGGTCTGTCTCGGCAGCTCAGACTTCATCCTCTGTTTGCCAGTGGCCTCTGCCCTCAGCTTTCTCCCTAGCACCCACCTCCTGCCCAGATGAAAGGATTGCGTGCTTAGCTCTCTCGGAAGTGGGGAAATAGCTCTTGACACCATGACAGACCATTAGATTAGAGGACCTGGAGCACTGTGGTCATCGGAGTCAATGTACATGTTCTAGTTCATGTTTGGTTCAGGGAAATTTTCCCCTGTGGAATTTGTTGCTGTTTTTCTTTTATCAGGATCAACTCCAAAGTAATTGCTTCACTGACATATCGCAGGGTGAGTCTCAAAATTTATAAGCAAGTCGAGGAGCAAAGAAGGGAGGGAAAGAGGCCATTAAAATAGTTGCTTTGGCTGCGAGTTCAGGAAGGAAGCTGTAAACTTTATTATTTATGAACTAATCAATCAGCCAATCCCTTGTCAGGATTTAGTAAGCTCCTAAAGCTGAGGAAAGCAGCCTGGTGTAATAGCAAGAGCAGGGGCTCGCTAATGCACAGTTTACAGGGAGGTCGGTATCATGGTGGCTGATAGAAGTCTGGTTCTCTGCTACAGAATTGTTGGAGTCAGGGAAATGCCCTTTGTTTTGGGGTAAGAAGGTAGCCAAATGTTATATTCAGTTTAGATGCTAAATGATTCTGGACAGAACATGTTTATTTTGTTACAGAAGCAGCAACAGAGTCTGGAGGGTTTGAGAGACCTGCTCTGATCCCAGCTTTGCCACTCATAGGGAGATCTCGGGCATGTCACGTCCTCTCTCTGTGCCTTAGTTTTTAAAAATTATTTTCCTCTGTAATTATGAGCAAAATTAGAGTAAATTGACTTAAAAATTCTTAACTGAAAAAACGGAAGCTTGAGATGGTTTATTTTATTTTTAAATATCATATCAGTTGCCATGGAGTCCATTCTAACTCATCATGACCTCATGTGTGTCAGAGTAGAACAGTGCTCCACAGGGTTTTCAATGGCTGACTTTTTGGAAGTAGATCTCCAGGCTTTTCTTCCTGTGCCTTAGTTATATCATTTGTTAATTGAGAATATTGTACTAATCGCTAGAGTCCCTTCTAGCTATACTAATCACAAACTAAGATTCTAGGAATGGTGTCTAGAACAGCTCTCCTTGATAGTCAGTTCTAATGCTTTACTCAGCATTTTGTCCTTATTTCCATCCTAGCTCGTAAACAATGCTGTTTTTTTCTTAGAATGATAGAATTTGTTTCCACTCATATGACTTTTATTCCAGACACGAGGGTGTTTCATATTATTCGTTGGAATGAGGTATCATTAGGGTTCGTTTACACTCTGCTATCAGGAGACTTACCCCAGAGGAGTCTAATTTATTCTGCTGGAAAGAACCTAGAAGGGCCTTTCCAAGCTGATGCTGGATTTTGATCATCTAGGAAGGGCCCGGGATTGTGAGCTGGCCCCTGACTGTCTTGAGGTGAGAAGACTGCCTTTTTAATGGAGTAACAGAGAGTTAACAGTGGGGAATGGCATATGTTCATGAAAGATGCCATTGTTATCATCCTTGTAGTTGCAGTCAAGTTGATCCAATCCATGGCGACCACAGGTTTGCACAGTAGAACTGCTCTAGACAGCATTCCAAGGCTGTGACCTTTTGGAAGTGGATTGCCAGGCCTGTTTTTTGAGGTGCTTCTGGATGCATTCAAGCCACCAACCTTTTGGCTAGTAGTAGCACGCTTAACCATTTTTAGTACCCAAGGACTTCTTGGTGCAAGACGGAGCCTCTTAAATAACCAAGGGAAAGTGGACTAGGAATGACAACAGGCGGTAGTGGTGAAGATGGCCTCATATGCCTTTGAAAGTCCAGCCTCCACCAACTTTTCAGAAATCTCGGGAAGCAAGGAAAGATGTTACATTGCCCAGCACACTGTTGGGAGCCTTCAGCTTGTTGTGACTAATTGTAGCATGGAAGCTCTTGGCTGTGTGTAATATAACGAAGTCATGTGAGTTTGTGAAAAGCGCAAAGAGTGAGACAGGCTGGAGCCCAGGGTTTATTGCTCACTTCAGTAATGACAACACAGGGATGGATGACCAAGGGGCCACAGAAGTGGTATGATGATATTTTGGCTGTTAGAATCTGAAAGCTCAGACCTTCGGGAAAACTAGATTAAAATGACTTTTAATGTCTGCTAATTGGCTACTGTTTGTACGATTTTGTATGTTAGCTAACATAATATATACCTGTTAACCTGTTCCTATGTTTTTCTGGAAAATGTCCTTACATAAAGTATCTCATTGAATCCGTTCATCAGCCCTATTTTTAAGATAAGAAAACCGATAGCTAGAATTTGGCAACTTGTCAATGGTCACACAACCGAAATTGATGAGGCAAAGTCTCAAATTCTAGGTCCTATGTCTCTTAAGCCACTGCTTTCCCTGATTCATATCAAAGCTCAAGAACTTGACCTATCAGGATCTTCTAACACTTTGGATCAACCCCTTGATGGGGCCTGACCTCTGAGCCATTCTACATTTTCCACATTTCTATCTGGGTAGTCCTATCATGGAGCTCTGGTGGCACAGTGGTTAAGGGCTCAGCTGCTAGCCAAAAGGTTAGCAGTTTGCATTCACCAGACACTCTTTGGAGACCCAGTGGGGCTGTTCTTCTCTGTCCTGTAGGGTCGATATAAGTGGAAATTGACTCGACAGCAATAGGTTTGATTGGTTTTTGGAATCCCATCACCTATCCTTTTCTAGGTAAAATAAAAAAGGTATACCACAAGTCTGGGTCAAGATGTTCTGGTGTGACCCCAGCAAGAAGAACTATTTTTACGTCCACAAAAGACTTGCCAGGTTCTCAAGGCTCCATATTCTTGCACTGTATTTCTAGGAAATTAGTATGTGTGTTTAACAATAGGAAATCTGAATATGTAAAAACTCTAATTCACAGCTCAGGGAAATTAGTAGGTGGTCATTCTTAACGAATGAAGGATTTGAATTAGATTATCCCGAAAGTTCATTCTATCCCAAACTTTGATTTCAGATTTCTGAGATTCTTTTGAATAACAGGTCTCCCTGGCCTATTTGAATAGATTCCAACTGATAACCTGCTGTACTATTATTTATATCTTTCATTTCATTTCATTATAGATTCTCCTTTCCTCAGCCATGTTCCTCATTTGGGCATTTTCCTTTTTAATTAACTAACAAATATTTACTGAGTACCCTGTACAATAAGAATACAAGCCAGTGGCTGGCTTTAATGAATTTATAATCTAATTGAAGAGAAAGGATCGAGATACATGGAAACTAAAACAAGGGGAGGTTTACATGTCAGTTTCAGAGAATCACATACAAACTGCGATAAGTGCGTAATTAATCTCCAAGTGAGCCCTGGGGGTATGCTGAGTTCAAAAGGACACTGGTTGTCAGAGAGGACCCAGATGCCTTCAGGCTTTTGAAATTTACATTTAAGATGTTGAGAGCTTTGGGAGATGATTGAGTAGAGAGAAAGGATTTCAAGTGAGGAAAGTGGTTGAATTACGATGAAGACTAGATTGTGTTTGGGAGATGGCAAGTTGTCTGGTTTGGACAAACAGCTCCTGTAGGTGATAGAGGGTTACAAGGTCAGAAAGGTGGGTTGGGGGTGTGACCAAGATCCTAATTCTATCACTGTAACCTAATTTTTTTCTAAATTTGACAGCTGACAGATTTCTGTTCAGAGTTTCTAATAAGACTGTGGTTTTGTCCAGAGTCCAGGTGGCAAAGGTCATAGGATATAGCTGAGTTCTATCTTGAGGCATCTTGCTCTCAAATTAATGAAAACAATCTTTATGCTTTTCAAAAAGCTTGTGCACCTGTTGTCTCACTAGGTGTTTTTAACAAACCAGGTAGATCAGGTAATATATCCTTTTATTATATTTGAGGCTGAGGTCCACAGAAGTTAAATGGCTTCCCATTGATGACTCTGCTAATTTGTGATGATCTCCACTAAGTTTTAAAGTGTGGTGGCATTGATAACATTTATGAAAATTTAGATAATAATTACGTCAGTTGGGTTTTTTTTTTTCATCACTAAGTATCAATTTTCTTTAGCATCAGTGGGATGTAACTAAGTTGAGGTAAGTGATAGTTTAATGGCACTTGTAAACCATCATTTTTCTTAAAAAGCAACATCAGTATTCTTATGTTTCACTGACAGAATGAATGAAGCTAAAGGTAATGTCTGTGGTGGGTATCCGTGGCAAAGTATTTTGAAGAAGAATACCCCTAATGTTCCCAAGGCCCTAGGGCTAGAGTACAAATGGAGGCCTCTTGACCTCTGCCTCCCTCCTTCCTCCCCCCCCAACCCCCGACCCCAGGCTCCATCCTGCTCCATCAAGAGCTTCTTGCTAAGCACACAGACAACCTGGCCTGCGACTCTGACCACACCCCCCACCCAGCTAAGCCTGCCCTTTGACTTGGACTTAAACATATCAATCCTGCAGTGATACAGCTGGAAAGACACGGGCCCAGGTTTTGGAGCTGACTCAGGGCCATGGACAAGACATTCTGAAGTGTGGTCTGGGAGGTGGAGTTGGCTCCAAGTGGGGTCTGGGTGGGCATGGCCCCTTAGCCCATAGCCTCCTGTTGTTGTTGTGTCTGAATTACCAGCTAAAATTATTGTGAAAGAAACTCAATTATCTACCTTTTAATGTGCAATTTCCCAATGGGCATATCTGAGATTTTGATATTGATATTTTTGTACTTAGTATTTAATACAAGGAGCCCTGGTGGTGCAGTAATTAAGTGCTCAGCTTGTAACTGAAAGGTTGGCTGTTCAAATCCACCAGCAGCTCCACAGGAGAAAGACTGGATAACAGGCTTGGTCCAGGCCAATCACTGGGTCCAGGGATGGGGTTCTTTGACTAAGCCAGTTGGCTTCTATGTGTAGACCTGTTGGGAGGAAAGAGGTGGGTCCGTTGGCTAATAAGTCTGCCTGAACCACATGGAAAGGAAAGGGCAGTTTCAAAAGGAGAAGTGCTATTTTACCAGAAGGAGGGAAAAGACGCTTGCATCTTACACACTATTATAGGGCTCCTACAAAACTAGTCAGAGATGTAAAGCAACGTTGAGTCCTCCTAAATCATGGGTTTAGTGTCTCACAACATAAATGTAAATGGAAATGCCCAGTTGTCTAAATATTTTGTTCTAGGTTGAACAAATCTCACCGTCTTTAAAATGGGATAAATAATAGCTACCTGGTAGGATTTAGGGTGATTCAATGGTAATGTATGTAATGTGCTCAGCACTGTTTCTGGCCCAGAGTAAATGCACAGCAAGCATTAGCGGTAGTTCAGATCTGCCAGCCGCTCCTTGGTAACCCTATGGGGCAATTCTACTCCATCCTCCAGGGTCGCTATGAGTTAGAATCATTTGGTTTGGTTTTTGTTTTATTTTAAAATGATATGAAGTGACCTTCCACTCAAAACTCCCCTCACTGGTCTCCTGCATGAGCCTGAGTCAATCTAAAAGGGGAGAGAAAAAAAAGAACTCGCCCAATTCTCTCTTTCTGCATCCCAATCTCTGGATAATCATTGATACCTGTGGACAACCAGTCGGGGATTTTAGAAAAACAGCTGCTCCGAAGGTCATGCGAACCATTCCTGTCATAAACAAATTTAAATTTGCATTCCTGTCATGAATTACTGACAAAATTGTCTTTCCCTCTGAAAGGAGATGACTAAAACGTGGGCTGCAATATGTTCTCTCTGGCAAATGCAAAATGCCTGCCGTCCAGGCCTGCTGCACATGATTGGGTGGCTATTAGTGCATCCCTGCTAAAAATTAATTGTACGGCTGCTTTGCAAAGCTTGAGAGTGGTTTGCAGGGCATATGTCACTGGTGCAGGTAGCAGTTTCCCATTGAATTCTACGCCAACCTATGAAGTCTAATGGAACATATGGTAGTCAGCCTGGTTGTAATCAGAGGTCCTGGAAACATGCTTGACTACGACCAAGCGGTACCTGCGGAGTGAGGAGACTGAATTCCAATGTCGAAGTAACATTGGCCTGCGACTCATGTTGCATTGTAATGAATGCTCTTTATAATCCTGGATATTGAAATCTTCGTCTCACCGTCTAGACCTGGAGAAGCAATTTCCTGAGCGGCAGATCCAATTCAATCTCCCCAAGCCATATCAAGCATCCATATGCTAATGGCTCTCAAGTCGTGTCTTTGGCTCAGACTTTCCCCCTAAGCTCCTGACAACTACAAATCTCGATGCTTATCAGATTTATCCTCTTGCTTGTCCCACAGGTACCTCAAACTCAACTCATCCCAAATAGGATTTATGACCTTATCCTCAGCCTGCATGCCTTAACTTGGTCGGCTGTAGGACCATTTTTGCTGTCATTCCAGGTCACCTTTCCTTCCTCTCCCCCATACGCCTTGTCCAGTTAGTTGCCAGGTCGTGCTGCTTCTACTCCCCAACTGCCCTCTAATCTGGCTTTTTGAACCCATTCCTCCTGCCCCTGCCTTAAACCCATTGCCGTGAAGTCGATTCCGACTCATTGCAGCCCTGTAGTTCAGGCCTATATCCTCTCATACCTAGGCTGTCTGCAGGAGCCTCTTACCCTCTCTTCCTGCTCCTAGCCTCTTTTCACAGTTGTCTGTCCTTTGTACTTTTTCCAGAGTGACATTTCTAACATTAAGGTCTAATTTCTCTACCTAAGATCCTCCATTTATACCTCATTATACATGGGATAAAACTCATGCTGTTTAATATCCACATTGCTTCAGCATCTGGCCTTTCCCCAGTCTCATCTCCCACCCCTCAAAGTTTGTACTCTAGCAGTGTTCATCTCCATCCACCACAAACACCTTGCTAGCTGAAGCCTGTGCCCTTTTGAATGTGCTCTTTCTGTTATCTGAATTGCTACTTGTTCCACCTTCTTCTTTATTTCTTTCATACTAAAGAAGAAAAAAAAAAAAAAAAACCAAACCCATTGCCGGTGAGTTGATTCTGACTCAGAGCAACCCTATCGGACAAAGTAGAATTGCTCTACAGGTGTTCCAAGGAGCGCCTGGTGGATTCAAACTGTCGAACTTTTGGTTAGCAGCCATAGCTCTTATCCGCTATCCATCAGGGTTTCCATCACATATATATATATACTGGAAGCTATGGTATTGCTATATCAAATACCAGCAGGGTCACCCATGGGGGACAGGTTTCAGCAGAACTTCCATACTAAGACAGACTGGGAAGAAAAGCCTGGTGATCTATGCCTGAAAATTAGCCAATGAAAACCGTATGGATAGCAACAGAATATTGTCCAATATAGTGAGGGAAATGAGCCCCCCCCGAGTTGCAAGGCACTCAAGAATACACTGTGGCTGAAACAACAGACCTGGGCATACCAGCAACTGTGAAGCTGATACAGGACCAGGCAATGTTTCGTTCTGTTGTACACGGGGTCGTCAGGAGTCAGAGCTGATTTGACAGAAACAAACAACATCAAATATGTGCATATACTTATCATTTCACTTATTGATAACACCGATATAAAATAATTGCCTTGGATCTGTTTTCCTTAAAAGATTGTGAGTACCTCATAAGCATAGGGTATTTCTCATCCATTCATCCAGCAAGTATTTATCGAGCACCTATTATTATCAAGACACTATTTTAACACAAAGGATACTGTGGTGAACCAGACAGACAAGGCTTCTATTATCATTGAACTTATATTCTGCGTGGGGGAAACAAAAAATAAACACATGAAAATAAATAGGAGATATATCCAAAAAACAAAGCAAACCCACTGCTGCTGAGTCAATTCTGACTCATAGTGCCCCTATAGGACAGGGTAGAACTGCCGCATGGGGTTTCTAAGGTAGTAAATCTTCAGAGAAGCAGATTGCTACATCTTTCTCCTGTGGAGTGGCTGGTGGGTTCGAACTGCCAACCTTTCACTTACCAGCCAAGCGCTTAATCACTGTGCCACCAGGACTCTGCAGAAATACCAGGAAGTGTTAAAATGTCATAAAAAATACCAAAACCAAACAAAATAAAAAAATGAATCCCATTGCCGTCGAGTCGATTCCAACACGTAGCAACCCTGTAGGACAGAATAGAGCTGCTCCATAGGGTATCTAAGGAGCTGCTGGTAGATTTGAACTGCTGACCTTTTGGTTCACAGCCAAATGCTTAACCAGTGCACCACCAGGGCTCCAGAAAACGCCATATAGGAAATTAAAAAACAATGATGTGGAAAGAGAGATTGGGTAACAGTATTAGAAAAGGTCATCGAAGAGGTCTTCTCTGAGGAGGCGGCATTTAAGCTAAGGGTGAATGACAAGAAGAAATCAATGGGACCAAAATCATGACAGGAGCATTCCAACCACAGCCAAGTCTCTAGGGCATGAAGGAGCATAGCAGGTCCTGGCATCTCATATTGTACTCAATATTTTATTTGGTAGGTTATTTATTGAGCACATCCTTCAGTTTAGCACTGGATCAGTCCCTGGGAGGGATTTTGGGTAAGCACATACATCACAAAGTCCTCGACCCAGAGCTTAAATCTTATTAGAGAAATAAGAATTACAGAAAACATTTAGGGAGCACTACATGATAGAAAATGGCCCCATGTTAAGGATATGGCACAGCCAAAGGGTAGAAAGAAATGGGGGTAGGACAGAAGGAGTGAAATCTAGAGTTAAGGTGGTTAAATGACATTAAGCCGTTTTGAAGAGTATGTATAATTTAGACAGGGGAGGGAGAAGAGAGAGTATATTCTGAGCAGAATAACAACACAATAAGAGAAATTCAGGAGGAAATAATTATGAACGGCCGTGGTTGTGTGGGGATGGAAGCAGGGATAGAGGTGGGAGCGTGAAGGGAGGGGTTGGTAGAAAGGACACTGGCCCGAATGAAGGAGAGGATCTACGTTGTGGAGTAGAAAGAGGAAAGCTGGCTAAGCAAGCTGGGACCAGATGAGGGAAGACTGCGCAAATGCTCACACAGGGACCTGAACTGGAGCCCACAGGTGCTCAGGGGCCCCTGTGTTCTTGGACGGGGACTGGAAGTTCAGTGCGGCAATGACAGGCAGGGTGCACTGCGGAGACTGGTGGGAGAATGCCAGGTTGAAGTCAGTTACATAAATTCAGGTGGGAGGTGAAGAGGCAGCGTGGTGATGGTCACGAGAAAGGAGGAAAGTGAATGGATTCAAGGGACACATTCTGAGGAAGAATCTTCAAGACTATGTGATGAATTGATGGTGGGTGATCACACAGAGGGATGGATCAGCCAGAACTACAAAGTTTTGGATCTTGGAGCTGCGGAGAGTGGTGACAGATATGAACAACGTAGGGGTGGGAAATGCAATTTGAAGAGTAGGCTGTGATTAGCTTTGGACCACCAAGTTGAAGGGATTTCCCAGCAGAGGTGTGTGATGGGAGATATAGGCCAATCACAGTAGATCAGTGATGAGATTTACAGGGGCAAACTGGGAGTGAGATGAGAAGCACAAGAATTCTGAAGAAAGGTTGTAGAGAGAAAAAAAGAGAAGACCAAGCCTGAGAGAGAGAAGCATTCTAATGGCCAGGGTTAACGTAAGTTCACATTACCCCGTGTTACAAAGTGACATTTGTTCCAGATCTATGTTACCTTGACTTTGGAATTAATTTTCCTCACATCGAATGTACTACTTGGCCCCTTGGAAGCTGTCTCAGAAGATTTTTGCTACGTGCAGGTTAAATGCAGTCCCATTAGATGATTGCACTTCCCCCTGGCTTTTAGTGGGACACGACTGAGCTAGTAGCACACACATGCAAACTATTATTAAGGGTCACAAAGCAGCCGTATGTATCTATTGTGTGCGTGTGCATGTCCCAGTTACTATTCCTGCATAACAAAGTACCCCAGACTTTGTGGTTTAAAGTAACCATCTTATTATGCTCACTGACTCTATGGGTCAGAAATTCTAACAGGGTACAGAGGGAATCTGCCACCCATCTGTCAGGTTGTCATAGTAGTAGCTTGCGTGTTGCTACGATGCTGGAGGCTATGCCCTTGGTTTTTCAAATACCGGCAGGGTCACCCATGCTGGATGGGTTTCAGTGGAGCTTCCAGACTGAGACAGGTTAGGAAGAAAGGCCCGTGATCTACTTTTGAAAACCAGGCAGTGAAAAACCTATGAATCACAACAGAAGATTGTTTGATATAGTGTTGGAAGATGAGCCCAAACATACCAATGATCATGAAGATGGTGCAGGACCAGACAACAGTTTGCTCTGTTAGACATAAGGTCGCCATGAGTTGGAGTGACTAGACAGAAACTAATAACAACACAGTGGGAATAGTTTGCTTCTGTTTTGTAATGTCTAGAGCCTCAGCTGGGAAGATTTGATAGCAGGAGGTGACTTTACAGCTGGGGTCTGAAATCGCCTGGAATTGTCTTTACTCACATGTCTGGTCATTCATGTTGCTGTCAGCTGGGCAACAGCTGACCCTGTTGACCACAACACCTACAGAGTCACTCTACCTGGCTTGGGCTTCCTCATAGCATGGTAGCTTCAAGTTAGCTGGGCTGCCTACATGGTTGTGCTGGGCTCCCCAAACAAGAGCTAGCAATGCAGAAGCTGCAGGACCTTTTATGACCTAGTCTCAGATGTCCTACAGACCCACTTCTGCTGCATTTTTTTGGTTACAAACAAGTCACTAAGTTTAGATTCAAGGGGAGAGCATATAGATCCCAGCTCTTCATGCAAGGAATATTGAAACACTTTTGGACACGTTTAAAATCAAGTTACATAGAATGAACATTCCATGTAACTTGATTTCATGTTCTTTGAGAGGCTTTTCTTTTTGTGTTACTCACAGTCTGTCTACAGATTGTGCCTACAGATGCTCAGAGGAAGCATCCTGTAAATATTGCTTGATGTGCTGATAGTTTGATATCTGAAGAAGTCTGTGTGTGTTTGTGTTTATATATGATATATATGTGTGTGTGTATATATATATGTATACATATGCATAGGAGTCCCTGGGTGCTACAAACGTTTAATGTACTTGCCACTAACTAAAAGATTGGAGGTTCGAATCTACCTAGAGGTGCCTCAGAAGAAAGGCCTAGAGGTCTACTTCTAAAAAATCAGGCATTAAAAACCGTATGGAGCACAGTTCCAGTCTGACACATCGTGAGTCAGGGATATATATATATAAATATATGTATAAACCAAAAAGCAAACCCACTGCCATTGAGTCGATTCCGACTCATAGCGACCCTATAGGACAGAGTAGAACTGCCCGTAGAGTATCCAAGGAGCACCTGGTGGATTCGAACTGCCGACATCTTGGTTAACCACTTAACCACTACTCCACCAGGGTTTCCATATGTATGTATGTATATGTACGGCAGTTCTACTCTGTCCCATGGGGTCGCCATGAGTCAGAATCGACTTGACGGCACTGGGTGTCTGGGTTTTATATATATATATATATATATATATATATATATATATATATATATATATAAAAATAATATATACACCGAAACCAAACCTGTTGCCATCAAGTTGATTCTGACTCATAGCAACCCTATAGGATGAGTGAACTGCCCCATAGGGTTTCCAAGGAGCACCTGGTAGATTTGAACTGCCGACATTTTGGTTAGCAGCCATAGCTCTTAACCACTACACCACCAGGGTTTCCATAAATATATACATACATATATTTATATATAAAACCAAACCCATTGCATTCGAGTTGATTCTGACTCATAATGACACTATAGGACAGGGTAGAACTGCCCCATGGGGTTTCCGAGGAGCAGTTGGTGTATTCAAACTGCCCACCTTTTGGTTAGCAGCTGAACTCTTTACTACTGGGCCACCAGGGCTCTCTCTCTCTCTCTCTATTTTTTTACCTGCTAGTAAAGAGTTGCCTTTTGCGTTTTCAGGTTTTCATCCAAACCTTAAACATCTGGAAATAGCATGCATTTAGTTCTTTTATGATATGCCACCTAATAACAATCAGAGAATATGTAGCTTGTGAGGAATGGCCCGATTAGCTTGCTCTGTGACCTCTAAGGTCCCTCGATTTTGTTCACATTGATGGTTGGGAGCTAATAAAGCAATAGTGTTGTTTCCTTTTACATGGTAGGTATTTGGACTAATAACTTGTTTTGTGTCTTTATTGCCCATGTATCAAAGTAAAAGAGGGGGCATAGCTTGGTATTAGGACTGAAATGCCTTTTTTTCCTTGGAAGGATCATGAGCATAATTGATCCATAATGAACAAGGCTGAGGTCATTTGCCAGGGATTAATGACAGGGAGAGCTTGTCGGTGGCCTGAGGCTTAGTCTTTGGTCATTAACTTAGTTGGTTATTAATATTGTCCAGGAATGCTTTATGTAAGCCCATTACAGCGACTGCCATATGCTGCTACAATTGGAAAACATGAGCATTACCAGTATCAACAACTATTTGTTTCCTCTCCATATCATGGTTATTGAGTGAGGCAGGCTTTTTAATGCACCTCCCGAAGGCATGAGATGCCAAGAGTAGGACAAATTTGAACCTGGGGGCCTTTAACGTAGATACCCTCTTCTACTTTTGTTTGTTTTTCTGGCAAAGAACATTTTAAGGCTCAGATTCTGTATGTAGACATACAGAATAAAATTATTTATTTGGGCTTTCAGACAATAACACGTGTGTGTGTGTGGACTGTTTTGGCCTCCTTCTTTCTTCCAAAGAGCAAGCAACAACCCTCTTCCTTTTTCTTTCTCTTCTCTTCTTTCTCCTTCCATTTTCTTCCTTTCTCTTTTAAAAATATTTATGGAGGGTCAGAAACCAGTGAGATGTTGTAGTAAGTACAGAGGATGTGTGGATATGTATGTGATGTGAATAATCTCATTGTCCCCGCTCTTAAGGAATTTAGAACTTAGTTGCAGGGACCAACAAACAAACAAATAATTCTGACACAGTGAGATAAATGTTATGGCAGAGAAATAATCAAAGAGCTACAAAGCACAGGAGTACAAAACAGGAAACTTTAAAGTGGTGCTGTTGTTTCAGGTGAGTTTTGAAGGATTAAGCATGGCTTAGGTGGATGACGGTAGTAGTTCCAGGTGTAGGGAACAGCATATGCAAATACAAATGAAGGAGTTACATGTTCTGGCAGCCATATGAAGTTTGAGCAGGATTAAGACAAAAGGGAATAAAGGAGATGAGGCCTCACTCTTGGCTGGGGGCAGACAAAATGTCTTCTGCATAAATATTAAGGAGTTTGAGCTTCACCTTGAATTCTATTAAAAAGCCACTGATGATTTTAAGGAGAAGAATAATATGAACATAGTTGAGATATAGAAATATCTCTTTGGAAGTAATATGGAGAATGGATTGAAGGAGGGGTTGAGCTTGGGAACCTGGATAAGCAGATTTTGAACACTAAAAAGTGGACTTGAACTAATGCAAGACCAGTGAGAATGGAGAACCAGGCGTGGATTCACTCGTTATTGAAATGGGAGACAGAGGTGGGTGATTCATAATGACTCCTACTGAGAAGTAAAATCGATGCCTGCTTCAACTGGCTTTAAAATAAGGAAATTCTTTAGTTCATGCATTGAGCCCAGAGGTGGAGCTGTTTCTAGGCACTCCTATTACTACCCCGTAAATCTTCAGCTCCGCTTTTGCCTATGAGCTTAGTCTTCAGGCTAGCTCCCCTCACATGGTCACAAGATGGCTGCCAGCAACAACTGTTCAGTATGCTTCCTTGTTCAAGTAAGAGCTGTGTGTAGGGGACTAAAAGGATCCACAACAGATAACTGTGTCTGTAGATAGACTTGTACATAGAACAAACTAGGGAGTGTTTTCTTCTGTTTGGTATGTGAGTATTCTATGGGGACATGGAAATATTTTAAACTTAGCCATGTCTCTATGGAAGGGCCTATGTGAAAGAGCTATCAGTACAAAACCTAAACTCAATTCATTTCTGTTATCACTGCTGAAATCAGCCTCTGAAACACCACTCAGGCCGCCAGTCCAAATCTATATGATGACAGTTACAAAACAGTTGGAATCCAATGAACGATAACAACAACAACAAAAAAAAAAACAGTGTTTTTCTAAGTGCTACAGAGCTAATTCTGATAATGTGGATAAACAGGCAATGTGGTGAAGATGTTTTAAGTCTTGGAAGATATTTAGCCATTTAAATCTTTGATCCAAATCCTTTCAACTACTAATCCCATAGTGCCATTTTTTTTTCAAATTAATTTTTAGCTAGTTTTTTAAAATAAAAAATAATCTTATATATGGTTAAAAAAATACAAAGAGACATATGATGAAGATAAGTTTGCCTCCCATCAGGTCTAATCCTTTAGTTTCATGTCTATCCTTCTGGAAGTTCTCTAGACATATGCAACGTCTTTCTTTGTCAACCAACATGGAGTTACTTCATCCTTTTTGTTGTGTTTTATTGTGGTAAAAATATATATAACAAAACATTTGCCAATGCAATATGACCTCATTCTTTTTAAAGGCTGCATAGCATTTTATTTTATGAATGGCTCATAATTGATTTAATCAATCCCTTATTGTTGGAAATTTAGGTTATTTTCAACATTTTTCAATTATAAACAGTCCTGCAGCAAAAATTTGTGTGCATACATTCTGTGTAGATGGTTTGAACATATCTGTAGGATACATTCCCAGATGGAGAATGCTGGTTAAGGGCGTGTAGTTTTTAATTTTTATGGATATTGTCAAATTACCGTCTTCAAGAACGTACTGTTCACATTAGCTAAAATAATTTCTACTATTGAAGCTCTAGGAAAAACATGAAACAAAACAAAACAATTCTTATCTGCTGGCAGGAAGTATAGAGACAGTAGGAAAAGTGAGATATTCTCCAAAGGGTATTTAGAATCTTACTGTATAAACAATTACAGCATTAAATGTCTGCAAAATTCAAGTGGCAAGTGAGCAGTGAATATCAATTGCACATCTGCTGCCTCTCAAAGGCAGATGGCCTTTTAATTTTATATCCCAAGAATTATACCCAAATTTTACTTCCTTCTTCATTGCTCCCCCTTCTTTTCTACTTTCCCTCAGAAAACGGATTATGGCACTTTTCACAAATATCAAATTAATTTTAACATAAAGCACAAAGAAAATATCTCACACATTTAGTCAACAGACTAAGCAAGTATCTGGAGTAGAGATTTAATCTGTAAATATGTACTGAACCCCAGTAATTACTTAAGACTGGGGAGTGTCACACAAGAAAACTATAGGACATGATTCCTGCCCTCAATGACTTAAAATGTAGATTGAGAAATCATCATATAAAACTTAAAGGATGAAAGGCCAAATAAAGGAGTATCAAAAGTGCTAAACTGTGTACTATGAGATTGTTTTGTTCTGGAGCAGTCAGAGGGCTTCCTTGCGACATATGACATTCTTGTGTTCGTGGACCAGAAGTGAGGAGATGGAAAAGGACTGGGGTGCCAATCTCACCGCCAGGAGCAAATGGAAGGGAGAAGGTAGGAAGTAAGGAGAATGTGCATCATATCTGAGGGGGAAGAGAGGGTGTGGTTTCTGAAGTAAGTTTGATGGGTGGGTGGGACTATGTAACAAAAGACCGTGCTTGGTAGGAACGATATAGGGAATGATGTAGAATCAGTGTCATATACTGGAAGAGGTGTTTGAGGGAAAGAAGATGTGTAGTTTATTGAGATGTGATCCAGTAGAACTAAAATGACTCATGCTCTGGACTCTCACAGTCAGCAATCTGAATTTGAAGTAGAACATTTTAGTGTTCCACATATAACATGTTATCCTTATTCTCTAAAGCTTTGTAGTAAATTTATCTAAATTTGTTGAGCCTTTAGAGATTAGGGCAGCTATTTTCCAGGACAAGGATAATTGTACAAGAAGCATTTCTTCAACTAAAGGTTGGGGGTTGAGAGGGGAGGAGGTGGTCGAAGTCAGGGAGGTGGCTAGAGGCTTCTGCAGTGCTCCGAGCATATGGCTACCAAGGACCTGTGCTGGTGGAGATGGGGAACAGGTGGGACTCAGGGACATTTCAAAGCCAGAAACAGCAGACCTTGATGATTCAGGAAGAAGATGAGAGAGCATTTTTAAATAATCCAATAAATAATAACTGAAGGTCTCCTGTGATCAAGGCCCAAGCTGAAGGGGAGTAAAAAGCTGACCAAGAGAATTCCTTCATTCAGGAAGTTACAATCTGTGCAAGTCGAGTGCATATGAAGAAACAGCAAGGCAGGATAAGGTGAGCGCCCAAGAGAGATAGAACAAAAGCCCAGCAGGTGTTAGAAGAAGACACAAGTCACAGGCTAGGGGAGGCAGGGGTGATGTTCATAGCAGCGGGTCTTGAGGATGCATCGGAGTTCCCCTTGTAGGGATGGAGAAGAAGGGCTGGGAGAGTGGACACTACAGCCCTGAAATGAGCAAGAGCTGTGGCTTGGAGGTAGGACATCACAGAGTAGGAGTGCTTCTGGGGGTCCTGAGAGGTTGAAAAGTGGGAGTGTTTGGGAAGGGGAACAAATCAGGGCAGGAGGGATCTTCTTTCAGTCTGATTTCTAGGCTGAGGAGTTTGTTTTAAATTAAATAACAAATGAAGATCCACTGAAGATTTTTGAGTAGGGGAATTCTATGGGGAGGGGAGATGGTGATGGACGAGCCAGTTAGGAAATGATTACAGTTGTTAGAGAATATGTGTGGTGCAAGGGGTGTAATCACTATTAGTTACGGAGCCAGGAAGAAGGGCTGGGAGTTTCTAATGCTAGTTCAGAGTGAAGTCTTAACATCAGTGAAATCTCCACTACCTTGGAGAGGGTGGTGGTGGTGGGGTCTCAGGATTTAGACAGCCCAAGAGCTACCCTGGGAGTTTGTTAAAATTCAGGCTCCAGGGTCTTAAACTCAGAGATTCTAATTCACTGAGTCTGAGATGAGTTCGTAGTCCCTAGGTGATGCAAATGTTTGAATGCTGAGCTGCTAACCCAAAGATTGGAGAATTGAATTTATGAAGAAAGGCCTGGTGATCTTCTTCCAAAACTCAACCATTGAAATCCCTATGGAGCACAGTTTTACTCTGATACACATGGGGTCATCATGAGTGGGAATCACTCAACAGCAACTGGTTCTTGGGATGGGTCCACAAACGCACGTTTTATTAGAAAGCACTCCAGATGATCCTGTTGTACGTAGTCCAAGGATCACACTTCGAGAAATTCTCTGTGCCCAGGTATGTTTATCTGTGAAGTGACTGTGGCTTGAAAATGGCCTCCAACTCATAGCGACCCAACGGACAATGGGATCGGACTGTTGTGATCCATTTGGCTTTCATTGGCTGATTTTGAGAAATAAATCACCAGGCTTTTCTTCCTAATTTATTTTAGTCCGGAAGGTCTGATGAAACCTGTTCAGGATCATAGCAACATGTATCACAGCCTCCACTGACAGACAGGCAGTAGCTGCACACAAGGTGCATTGGCTGGGAATCGAACCCGCATCTCCCCCATGGAAGGTAAGAATTCTACTGGAGGATATTAATCCAAGGATTATTTCATAGGTCACATTTTCTATTTATGTGACAACAAATTATCTGGTTTCTTCAGTTCCCACCTGACTTTGTCAGTATTCTGCAATTATGGGATGGTGGTCTTTTGCCTACAGCCTCTGGGAGGGCAGTGTATCAGACACTGTTTCATAACAACAGTGGTGATGACCACGAACACACTTCCCATCAAGGCTTGAACCTTTTCAAAGAGTGCACTTGTCGTTACACCTGAAAATAGACTTAAAAGGGGGGTAGAGAAACTACCTAGAGATAAAAGATGTGTGCAGAGGGAGAAAAAACTTTGAATTTAAAAAGAGTTAGCTATTTCATCTGAAAGCAGTGCTATATTTTCTCTTCAATCTGCTCCTGGATAATTTTAGCTTATTTTTCTAATTATGGGAGCAGAATGAGAAGAATCCAGACTGCTGCTAGCATTCTCACTACTTTCCTCAAGGGGGAAAAAAAATTGTTAGTATCTACACCAGAGAAAGGGAAACAAAGCCGAGATATAAATTTCTTCGTGTGAGCTCTCTTTGGCACATTTCTTTCCCTTCTCTTCCCAAGGTCATTTAACAAAGTGTCTTTCAAGACCAATGAAAGAGATTTGGATGAGAAGCTTCGAGTTTACAATTGGTCTCAATCAATAGTGCAATTTGTCCATCAATAGACTTTGAAATACTCTTCAAAAATGGCTGCATTTAACTGTAGTTAAATGAATAGAAAATGAAATTTCATTGAGCAAGTCTTCCTTAGTTTGAAAGACTGAACTTCAAAGCACTGAAAATCATTTTTCCCTTATATTGGTTGCGTGACCCCATGTATGTCAGGGTAGAACTGTGCTCCATAGGGTTTTCAATGGCTGATTTTTTGGAAGTAGGTAGCCAGGCCTTTCTTTTAAGGTGCCTCTGGGGGGACTTGGACTGCCAACCTGTTGGTTAGCAGCTGAGCACATTAATTGTTTGTACCACTCATGGACCTCTGACACACCTTAGATACTTCCAAGGCAGGTTTTACTCCTGAATTTGAAGCTATTGTGTCTCGTAATGAGTCCTGTGGAGAAGGGAAAGGGGTGGGAGGGCAGAAAGTGAGAAATTGGAGTCCAGATCCCAGTAAAGAAAGGAGGACTAGAGTTTGCCCTAAAATTAAAGCTAACATCTTCTCTTTCTTCTTTAGAAAACGTGCCTGTAAATTAAGGCTCAATTAAGACTAATTCCCTTATCTTCTCTAGAGTTAAGTGAGAAAGGATGCCTGGAAAGGCCAATCAATGTTGCTCAACAGGAACTGTCTATGGGGTTTTCCCAACATTTGCTCCTTACTGCTGAAAGACACTCAGTGGAGTGGGCTTTCTGTCACACAAGTTGTTGGTCTGGGAAGGGACCACTTTTGTTTCTTTCTTTGAATTACCTTTTGCAGTTAGATTTACAGGTATAGGAAGTGAGGGGGTCTTTTCTTATTCACACAGGCGAGACAAAGGTAGGTTTATAGTTCTGGCTCTGGGAGGTGTGTTGCACCACGCTCTGCTTTGTGGAATTGAAAGAAGATACAGAGATTTAGTATTTGTTCTTTAAGACAGATTTCAAAAGAGTTGTGTAAATGTCACCAGTAACAACTTCAAGCCCAAGATTCAGCACTAGTAGAGCGTGTCGCATGGTTGTGCTCATTTTCTGAGCGTGCAGGCTCCACGTTTGGGAAGAGTGAGTTCTCACTTGGGGTGGTTTTCCTTGGCTGGCTCACACTGCCTCATGCAAAGCCCGGCCCCTTTCTGTTATTGATTCTCTTCTCTGTATAATCCTCTCTGATTTGTCCTCGGGCTCTGAATCACTTTCTTTACTAACACACATTTTGTTTCTAGTGATGAATGAGTACAAATATTTTATCAAATAGAAGTATCAGAAGTCAGAAACCAAGGATCAAAAAATAATTAATAGACACTACTAATGGCTAATAAACGTGAATGAACTTGCAAATGGCAAGAGCGCTTGCCTTGTACCAACATGGTCACATTTCAAATACTTTGCATTTTCCTGGCTCCTTTATTAGTCATCAGGAGTAGGGTCTTATCGGAGGCTAAACAATGCTGTTTCTTTATAAAGTTATAAATTTGTTAAATGTTTGCCGTTGGTTATTCTCTCTGGTTCCTCTGCTCCCGCTGCCCCCATACACACGCTAAAATTGCTTTGGGATTCGAGTTTCCAATGTACAAAGTAAAACAAGGATTTCGAATAATGGACAAATCTTTAAACCTTTTTAAGAGTTAGAGTAATTTAAAACAAATTTTTAACCACTACACTCAAAGGCCATTCCACTGGCTGTTTACTGAATGGCTGCCTCTACACGTCTTTCTTTTGTAACTAGTACAGTCCCCTGGCATAGGTTTAAATGATAGACTTGCAATACAGTCCCTTGACCCTGTTTCCATGGAGAAGGTGAGATGATGCCTGGTGGGTAGAGCTTCTCTCCTGAGTACCCACATCTTGCAGTTCAGAGTAGCTTAGGTATTACTACCACTTGCCATTATAAAGTCTGTAACCTTGAAATGGAATGCTTGATCTTCCCAATGCCGTCTCACTTTGTCCAGCTGTTCGCTGCATTATGAACACTGACTGGTTGCAATGTCCAGCTCCCTTTCTTGGGTTAACTTTTATTTTCCCACAAGGCTAGCACTGATGACCTCTTAGGGTGGTGAAAAGACGTTTTCCCACTCCTCCTCCTCTTCTTTTTCATTTCCAAATTGTCTAATTTTCATTTTCACTCTCCTTACTTTAAAACATGTATATAATTCCCTTAGGGAAGAACTTTGATGTTTCCTATATAACAGTTATTTTCCATGTTCTTACTCTGTATATAATAGTTATGAACCAGATATTTTTGAAGGTACAGCTAACCACCAAGGGGAGCCCAGTAGAGAGAACTTCTGGCATTTAGGATTGCCATGATTTGTAAGTTATTACCTTCTTATTCACATTTAACTTTCTAAGATATTCCCTTGGCATGAGAGATATGCAGCTTCTAATACATGTTACATTGCTGTACTGGGGACTTAAGTATTTTTAAGGAAAAAGGGCACAAATCATATCCTTAAATAAACTGCTTTGGTATAGTTCAGCAATTTCCTGTTATGTAGTACACTACCTTGAAGTACTTTATAATTTAAGGTGAAGGGATATAAATCTCCTTAGAGATATGCATATTTTGGGGAAATGCTAATAATAGAACTTGACAGATATGTTAAGAAAAAATCATAGACTGTCCTGAGCATTTTTCAAACCTAAAAATATTTCACTAACTTTTTCATGCTAACCAAGACCAGGTATGTGTAGTCAGCAAATCTTGATAGATGAAAAAGACTGGTATTATCTGTCTTGATTTGAGTTCCCCCCAGAAGCAGACCCTGAGATGAAGATTCCAGTGCAGGTTGTTTATTTAGGAGGTGATCCCACAGAACACTTGTAGGGAAGTGAGACAGGGAAGGAAAGGAAGTTAGAAAAGCAAACCTGACCAAGACACTTCTACTGTGAGTGTCAGCTACTCAATCCCACTCAGTCTCCCTGGGGAGCTCTGGGAGACAGTGTAGACCGTGCCTCAGAGTTAACCCAACTGGGGACACAGACAGCTGGGGTACCTCTTCAACAACATCACTGGTTCAGGGTTACTCTGGGGCATTGATTCTTTGACAGTCTTAATTTACGGCATCGGGATATGCTCTGTAGGGAAAGAGGATTCTCCCACTGCCAGACCAGATAGCCCTCAGGCAGAGCTTTCAGCTTGAAGAGGTGATTGTTGCAGGGAATCAGGTGGGAGGCAGCCAGTGTCTGTCACAGTATTAATGAACAGAGCAGTCACTGTGTATGTGCCCTGAAGCCACAGGAGAGAAGCAGCAGGTCCCCTTGATTCAAGCATTCTCCAGTCTAGTTGGGAAGATAAGACTCATGATGAACCTCACCGAACAATATGAAAGAGTGTGTAATTAAGTAGGAAATTATGAGGTGCCACCTATCAATGCCCAGAGTGAGATTTTCCATTTTTATTAAAAGTACCGCTGCTGCTGCTGGACTGGGCAGTATTTCGTTCTGTTGTACATAGGGTCACTGTGAGCTGAAACCAACTCCACAGCACCCAACAACAGATGCAACCTCTTTCCACTTTTAAATCTTAGGTCCCTGCATCCTGGCCATAAATGCTACCTGTGTCAACCCCGTCCCTGCTGCCCCAGCACCGTGCAACTAAATTCCCTGATTATCTATGTGTGCAACCTCTGACCTACCCCAGGTCTTGCCATCCTGGGAAGGATGTCTGTCTTTTAATGTGTCTATTTGTCTTAGGATATCATACACACACACACACACACACACGTATATGTATATGTACACAGAGAGAGAGATTTACTTCAGGTGTTCAAGAAGTTGGCCTCGCATGAATGTGGGGGGCTGGCAAGTTCAAAATCTGTAGGTCAGGCGGCAGGCTGGAGACCCCTACAGGTTTGTATTCCAAGCTCTGTAGGTCAGACTATGGGAAGAGCAAGGTGAGGGTTTTACCAAAATATCTATTTAGAGTCTAGAGGCAGAATATTCCCTAGGGAAATGCCCTTTTTGTTCTTAAGGCCTTGAGTTGATTGACTAATTACATTACATAGCGTTATGGAAGGTAATCTGCTTTACTTAAGGCCAACTGATTTTAATCATATAAGTACTCCATAACAGCATATATAACTACTCTATAACATCAACTAGACTAGTGTTTGGCCAAGGCGACACATAAAATGGTTATCACTTTTTTCCTTGTCCAGTAGGGCTTAGCATTGAATCTACCTGTCTAAGGGTTCCGAACTGAGAAACTGGTAGCCAAGTTACTATTACTGAGCACCTGCTTTGGGCTTCTCTCCAAACATCATCTGTGCTGCCAGGCCCTAGCATCTTGCTACTCAAAGTGCAGCCCACAGACCAGCAGCATAAGCATCACTGGGGACCTTGCTAGAAATTCAGTCTTGGGCCCCACCCTGACCCACTGAATCAGAACCTGCAGGCTAACAAGATCCCTGGTAATTCTTCAGCACATTAAAGATTGAGGAGCAGTTGTCTAGGCTCCAGAGCATTAGTTTTCCATCCTGGCTACACATTAGAATCATTGGGGTAAGGTGCCGGAGGAAGCTTTGTAAAAATTGCCAATACTCTGAAATCCTAATTGTGGTGTATGGGGTAGGGATTGGGCATTGGTATTTTTAAAAAGTTCTCCAGGCAACTCTATGGTGCAGCCAAGGACGAGACCTGCTGCTGTAGGGCAAGTTGGGCACCATGCATGTTTGTGTTGGCCCTGGCTGAAAAGGAAGATTCTGATCTTTCTTTGCAATGACTAATTGCCCAGCTCCCTATTCCTCCAATATCAAAGCCATTTTTCTGAAGCATATTGTTGCCAAGTGTTGCTTTGAAAGTCCCTCTCTCTGGATCTTACCAGGTCCTGACCCTGTGGACAATGTGCTGGGATGGCAGTCGTCTGACCACCTGATTTCCAACTGATGAGATAACCTAATGTTAACACCTTCTGCATTTAGGATTTTAAATTGTTGTACCACATTCTGGCTTTGGTGGCTGAATATAGGATGATGCCTTTAGCACACCATTCTCTGTTATCCTCAAAATGATAATAAGTAATATTAATAGTATCTAACTTTTTTTTTTTTAACATTTATCAAACAAATAGTATGTGTTAACTAATTTAAGCCTAACAACAACCCTATAAGGCATCGTTGTTAGGTGCGGTTAAATTGGTTCCGACTCATAGGACAGAGTAGAATTGCCCCATAGGGTTTCTAAGGAGTGGCTGGTAGATTTGAACTGCTGACCTTTTGGTTAGCAGCTGAGCTGTTAACCACTGCGCCACCAGGGCTCCACCCTATAAGTTGGGTCCTGTTATTACATCCATTGCGCACTGCAGAAGCTGAAGCTCACAGAAGTTAACTTATTCAAGGTCACACAGCTGGTCTGTGGCAGAGTTAAAATCTGGAGTCTGGCCCCAGAGCCTATGCTCTTAGCCAGTATGCTAAGTTCCTTTCATACAAAATGAAAAGACCTCAGTGAGTATATTATATGCAGGTAGGCAGGTTTTATTTTGCAGCTCCTTTGTCGAATCCCCCTTGACTACATATAACATAAAAGCTTAGTTCCAAGTTGGGGTTTCCCCCAAACCAGTTAAGCCTCTTGTGGTCAAGATTTGTCAGTGTCCTAGAACTGGCTTCAGGAGCTCTGGTGGTGCAGTGGTTAAGTGCTCCAGTGCTAATGGAATTGTTGGCTGTTCAAACCCACCAGCCACTCTATGCTGGAAAGATGTGGCAGCCTGCTTTCATAAAGATTCGTAAAGATTACAGCCTTGGAAACCCAATAGAGGCAGTTCTACTCTTCCTATAGGGTCCCTACAAGTTGGAATCAACTCAACAGCAGTGGGTTTGGGTTTTCTGGTTTTTTACAACTGGCTTCAGTCAAGCAGGTAGAGAAAAGAATCCTGGAGGGACACCAGCATTTAAGGGAAATCATGAGAAATCATGAAAGGACTTAAGAAGAATGACCTCATGATGAACTACATAAAAATCAAAGCCCTTTCCTCTTTGACGTGACCTGTTCCTTCCCCACCTGGACCTCGGGGCAAGCGTCCCTGAGCACCGCACCTGCCCCGCTGTTCTCCTGGCCCAAATTTGTCTGGAAAACAAATGGCTCTCCCTATTAACCTTTCCTAACTGGCTTCCCCAGTACTTACTGGTTTCCGACAATCTACGTGTAATCCTTCAGGGTTCTACCTCCTTGTTCTCCAGGCAGATCCTACTTACCCTGTTGTAAGTCACTGGCTTAATTCCCTCTTCTTGAGTCTCATTATCAAACTTTACTGCCTGTATATCTTTTCTGAACCATTGTGCATTTAATATTTCTAAAGCCTGCATTTACATTGGAAAACAAGTTTTCTTATAGGAAGTTAAGTGCTCCGCATGGGGTGCAATTGTATTAATAGAAGTCTTGAGATTATAGAAAGAAGATAATGTAAAATAAAACAAAACAAAAAATCACCAGTAGACACTCAGTGTATTTTTTTTTTTTTTAATAATAGTCAGTATTCAGTGAATCAAATAAAAGAGAGAGGCCTGAGGTGATATACAGAAAACAATGGCTACAAGAACAAACTGTACCAATGTTGAAAGAGAAACCAGAGGCTTCTGTCTCATGCCCTGCCCTCTGCCCAGAGTTCCCTGTTAAGTACCTTACCTCCTCCTAACCTCCATGTCCTCAGGGAAGCCTTCCTGTGTCCTTAAGCTGAGTTCTCCTCCTGTTTTATGGTCTCATAAATAGCGGGTCCTTTTTGTTCATAGTATTTCACACCATTTTACATCATTGACCTGTGGAATTGTCATTTTAATGTCTGTCTCCCTCCCTAGATCCTACATCCCATGAGGGCAGGGACCAAACCTCCCTTGGTCACATCTGAAGGCCCAGTTTTTAGCACAGTGCTTGCCTGGTAAATTTCCAAAGAAACAATTGAGTACAGATTGGGGCTTGGAATTAAAAAAAAAAATAAAACTACCTGTAGACTGGAAAAGCAGGTATATGACCTTGGGCAAGTGACTAAAGGATGGGATGTTTATAAAATGCTTCGTGTGGGTGGCAAAGGTGGTATTCTTGTTAGCCCTACATACTTCCAAGCCTGGCTTCTCTTGAGTAACTGAGAGCTGGCTCTATATAGACTACCACCAGTATTAGTTGCTGTTGACTCTGACTCATGGTGACCCCATGTGTGTCAGAGTAGAACAGTGTTGCATAGGGATTTCAACAGTTCATTTTTCAAAAGTAGATTGCCAGGCCTTTCTTCTGGGGCACACTGGGTGGACTGGAAGCTCCAACCTTTCAGTTACAGCTGAGCAATGATTTGTACCAGCCAGGGACCCCCGATGTGGAATAAAGCAGTTCAATTCCAGATATGAAGGCCTGAGGGATACCTGAAGGCTGGAAGGCATGGAAAATGCCTTGAGTTTAATACTTTGCTAAGGAAATGCATTCCACTTGGAAAGATGGAAAACAGAGCTATTGGGCTCTTACACATAGACTGAACCTCGTCAAGTAGCTCTTTCTGGATTACGCCTTGTAGGGCACATATATCAAGTTCCTCTCTGATTCCTGGGGCAAAATTTGTCCCTTGGGAGATCATTCCAGCACCTTCCTGCTGTGCTTACTCTTTCTCATTTCTTCCTCTCAGCTGCATTCCTTCTGCGATGTTGCTGTTGTTAGGTCCTGTCCAGTCGATTCTGACCCATAGCGACCCCATGTGGTAGAGTACAACTGCCCCATAGGGTTTTCTTGGCTGTAATCTTTACAGAAGCTGATCACCAGGCCTTTCTCCCTTGGAGCTGCTGGGTGTGTTCGAACCTTTAACCTTTTGGTTAGCAGCCAAGCTCCTAACTGTTGGTGCCACCAGGGCTCCTATTCCTTGTGTGGTAGTGAATGGAAAGCTCACCCATTCTGCAATGACTTTGCTTTCTTGTCCTCCCCACCCCAGGCTTCCTTCTGCCTGAGTCTCAGCTTAGCCAAACTCTGCATATTGGATTCTTCTAATCTTTCCTGACAGATCAATCCTTCTTGGCCCTTAATTATTTATGTGGCTCTCCTCTGAATTCCCTCCAGGCTACTGGTTCCTTTCTAACAGTTGATGTGTCTCATCTGAGGCAGCTCATTTAGTTCCTGGGAAGTGGGTGTCGGTGTTATGGATAAGACCCCCAAGAGGGTAGGTGGGGGCGGGGGGGGATGGGGGACGGGGTTGGCCATAGCAGTGGAGAGAGATATGGCTTGCCTCAGGAGTAGAAAAGTGAGGATGACTCTTGATCAAATTCTGACTCCCACACTGAATAGTCGTGTGACACTGGACAAGTTACTCAACCTCTTCTGCTACCCCACATGCAAACGAGGCTAAAACAGCACTCACATTGTATGGGTTGTTGTAAGTATTAAGTGTAATACTAGGCCATAGCAGTTACTCCCTCAGTGGTAGCCTCTATTATAATTAGCAGCAGCAAGCTTTCCCTCCTCCACCCTATGCTTCCCTGCCTAACAGCTCTGCCATTGGCCAGCCATGTGCCCACACTCCTGCCACTAGATCAGTGGAGTCCTTTGGGATAAGGTTTTGCCACTAGACGATCATGGTTAGACTTCAGCTGGAAACGGGTCTAAACTGGGAAGAGAAGTCCACTCCTTCCCATGGAAGCATTGACAAGGAGCTCATCAGAACAGAATGTGATAAAGACTCCTTTGTAATAAGGAATGTGAGGCACTAAAGCATTTTGCTGGTATGTCTGAGATGATCTGAGGGTATAGACACTGGTGGGGAGATGGATTGGTTGATACCAGGAGGGCAGTTTGGAGGCTGATAGGTGGCTATTGCGAGCAAAGGCACAGGGATCTGAGAGGTGAGCTACCAATGGGTGGGAGCCAGGGACCCGTTGGAGGCCAGGACAGGAAGGCCTTTGTGAAGAGAGGGCAAATGGCCCAGGAAGCAGAGTTCCCATTGCAGGGCAAGGGTCTTCTATGCCTGTGTCTTGCAGCGGGAGGCCTGGCATTTGCTCTCTATGGAGCTCTGACCCTGGGCTTTCATCTTCCTGTTCCTGCCTGTGGAAACCTTATTGGGTCAGGTCAGAATTTTATTGTTTTTGTCCAAAGGCCTTGTCTTAGTTATCTAGGACTGCTGTAACAGAAAAACCACAAGTGGATGGCTTTAACAAACAAATTTATTCTCTCACAGTTTAGGAGGCTAGAAGTCTGAATTCAGGGTTCTGGCTGTAGGAGAAGGCTTTCTGTCAGCTCTGGAGGAAGGTTCTTGTCTCTTTTAAGCTTCTGCTCCTGGGCAATCTTCATGTGGCTTGGCATCTCTCTTCCCCACCTCTGCTTCCTTGTTTAATTTCTTTTATATCTCAAAGCAGATTGACTCAAGATACACCCTACACTAATTCTGCCTCATTAACATAACAAAGACAACCCATTCCCAAATGGGATTATAACTACAGGCATAGAGATTAGAATTTAGAACACATATTTAAATTTTTTTTATTGTACTTTAGATGAAGGTTTACAGAGCAAACTAATTTCTCATTAAACAATTAATACACAGATTGTTTTGTGACATTGGTTGTCAACCCCACGACACGTGAACAGTCTCTCCTTCTTGACCTTGGTTGTGTTCCCCGTAACCATCTTTCCTGTCCCTTCCTGCTTCTTGTCCTTGCCTCTGGGCTGATGTGCCCATTTAGTCTCTCTCTCTCTTTTTTTTTTTTTTTAATGTACTTTAGATGAAGTTTTACAGAGCAAACTAGTACAATACATATTTCAGAGAGACATAATTCAATCCACAGCAGGCCTTTAGGGGAAATATCTGCGTCCCACCTGGTGCCTACGACTTTGTCTTCATCACACAGTCCTGTTGGCTCCATTTTTCTTCTGGTGGGAGCAGGAGATGAATTATGTTTGCGGTAGCTCACCTGCCATGCAGGTGATTCATTTTTGCATTTTCTCTTATAAATATGAAGACACTTCTTGTTAGGTAATTAAAAAGGTGGAAACAGTAATAGGAAAAATAATTCTTAAGAAAGTGTGTAGGCAAAGAGAGATGAACCATGCCAGTACACTTCCAAAAGGGTCATTTCACTTGTTTATTTTGCTCCTGTTTAAAATGCTGCATCTCACACTCTGAAATTTTCATTGTCATAAAAAGCCAGCTCAAAAGCTTACTGTATTGGATTCAGAAGCTCTTCACTTTAAACTATAAATTATATTCTTTAAAAAGGTGAATTAAAAATTTCAGAATCCCTCCTGTCCCCCAACCCACTTCTAAGGGAAAACTGTCCATCCATAGCCCCTGCTACAGCTGTATTTTATACGCTATACCCCCTCCTCATCTCCTCCTAATAAGCCCCACAAGACAAGCAGGTAGCCCAGCCTTTAGGCAGTGCCTGTGACGTAGGACTCCAACACAGATTATGAGCTGAGTGCAGCAGTTTCCTTGATTTGGAACTGGGAATTGGGAAGGTAGAAGAAACTGAGGCAGCTGAGATGGAAAGTTCAGGAAATATCTAGGGCCAGAGAGAACAAAATGGGCCTATTCTTTGCACCTCAAAGAGCAAAACAGAAACAAAATCAGCCTGCATTCTCCTCTTGAGCTACAGTTTTTATATCACTTTCCTTTTTTGAATATACCATGGACTGCCAAAAGAATGACCAAATCTGTCTTGGAAAAAGTACAGCCAGAATGCTCCTTAGAAGCAAGGATGGTGAGACTTCCTCTCAGGTATTTTGTACATGTTATTAGGAGGGACCAATCCCTGGGGAAGGACATCGTGCTTGGTAAAGCAGAAGTTCAGTGAAAAATAGAAAGACCCTCAAAGAGATAGATTGACACAGTGGCTGCAACAGTGGGCTCAAGCATAGCAATGATCACGAGGATGGTGCAGGACCAGTCAGTGTTTTCGTTCTGTTGTACGTGGGGTTGTTATAAATTGGAATCAAATCACGGCACCTAACAACAACAACTTTTAACAAATCAGAGCTCCCAGTGAATTAGGTTCTTAGTGGAAGTAGCTGCAGTAAATCTTTCTAGTCATCTAGGGCATTGTGCAGAGATGATGTGAAATAATTAGGCAGTTTTCCCACGTGCCTAATGCAGTCCTACAGGGTTTATCTGCTGGAGTAATCTGGAAGGTTTGCGGGGTTTATCTGCTGGGGTAATCTGGAAGGTTTGCAAAGCCCCACATTATGCAGATATGTGCCCTCCCCACCTCTTCTGCTCTGTGTAGCTTGTGCCAAAGCCTGTGTTTTTAGAAGCTGACCCGCCTTGAAGTCACCTCTTTAAGGAGGGAAGAATTAATCTCATTACTAAAAAAACTTTGTGTCTGACATTAGTTTCCACATTTACAAAAAGCGGAGCGCCCAGTTTACCCCAACCCCGTGTTGCCAGGGTAGACTGAAGATTAATGTGAAACTGTGAACCAGACGTACTGAATGATTCAGGGGCAGACGCTATGCAAATACAAAGCACAGTAATAGACCTGCTCGGCGCACCTGAGCCCACCCTAACCTTTGGATGGCCTTCTTGGAAATAAGATGAATGCTGGTATTTAATAAAGCTGGGGTTTTTGAGAAGATTGTGGTGGGGAATCTTGTGGACGGATTTGGGCTTCAGTGACCTTTCTGTGCATTACAAATTGTGTCAGTGGGCTAACGCAATGCAAAATGCTCTCACTATTGTGGAGAGAAACCTTTAATGCCTTTATTATGCTTTTCGACCTTTTTTTCTTTGAAGGATACTAAAGGCCTCAATTTCGCTAGTTTTCCTTTTGAATCTGCCTCAATTCGGGGCCAGATTACACTACACATGAAAGCATCAGGGTCAATGAACGACGGATTGCAACATTTGGCAGAGATACTGCACTGACTGCCAAGCCACAGGCACGGCCTTATTATTTTATCTGTCTCCAGCCAGGTGGATGTGGAGGACATCTGTTTGTTTACTTGTCTTTTTTTTTTTTTTTTATTAGCCCACAGTAGGCCATTTGGACCTCTGGCCTAAGAGGTCCTGGCTTGTAGCATTACTGGTGGTTTAAAACAAAACATGACTGTTTCTTAAAATAATCTTTAAACCTTAGACCAAAAATATCCCCTGGAGACCACTTAAAACCAAACAACAGTTTAGCTTAACTAGCAAGGAATGTCTGCCTTGAGCATTGTGCTCTTTTAAGATCTATCTATATGGGATCAAATGGACTGATTTAGTTCCTGTTGGAACTAAAAAGATGAGAGAGGAACTTTAGGGGGACAGTGAGTTTACGTTAATGGGGGAAAAGCAACTGGAGAAGGAGGGTGAGAATGGTTGCACAACTTGAGGAATTAATCAACATCACTGGATTATACACGTACAGACAGTTGAATCGGTGTACGTTCTGCTGTGTATATTCTCAACAACAGCAAAAATAAAATAAATTATAAATAAATAGGAAATAGATTCATGTATACAAAAGAATATATAAAATGTATGTCCAGTTTAAAGAAGAAGAAGAAAATCGACATCAACATACCATCCTTCTGATTAGGAAATAGAACATTACCAACACTTAGAAGTCCCCTGGGTGCCCTGCCCTGGCTGCACCATCTCCTGCCCGATCTGGAAGTATCAACCAGTCTTGCACTTGTGTTAATCATTCCATTGCTTTTCTTGGTAGTAGTACTGATTGTGCTGTTCTTGGCTGTTATTGAGTCAGCCTCCGACTAATGGTGTACCTGTGCACAATGGAACTAATCAAGGCAGACCCTGTATCGTCCTCCATGATAGACTGCAGATTGGACCATTGTGATCCACAGAGTTTTCACTGGCTGATTTTCGGAAGTAGACTGCCAAGTGTTTCTTTCTAGCCTGTCTTAGTCTGGAAGCTCTGTAGGAACCTGTTGAGCATCAGAGCAACAAGACAACCTCCACTGATAGATGGGTGGTAGGTGCTCATGAGATGCCTTGGTTGAGAATCAAACCCAGTTGCTCCTCATGGAAGGCAAGACTTCTGCCACTGGTTCATCACTAATTGTGCAGGTATCCCTAAACAGTATATTTAGTTTTGCCTATTTTTTTTTATTTTATATAAATGGAATCATACTGTGTGTATTTCTCTCTGATTTTCTCCTTTAACTTAACACTGTCTTGGAGGCTTCCTCATGTTGATATAGTGTTTAAGTATGTATACGCCACAACGTTTTTATTCATTCTGTTGTTGATGAACATCTGGGCTTTCTCCAGACTTTTGCTAGTATAGCAGTGATGTGTGAACATTCTCGAATGAATCTCCTTGAATAGAATATGTATAAGTTTCTCCAGGGTATATAGCTAGGAGTGGAATTGTTGAACCTTACGATAAACACAATATGAGTAATGCCAAATGTTTCCAAAGAGGTTGTACCAATTTCATCTCTCACTAGCAGTGGACAAGTCTTACCCATTTTTTCTACATCTTCCTCAAAACTTGGATTTACCAACCTGATAGTATGAAATGATAATCTCTCATTCAATTATTTCCCTAATTGTCAGTGAAGTAGGGCATTTTTTTTTTTGTAGCACAATTTGCATTTTCTCCTTCTGTAAAATTTCTTGTTTTTGTCATTTGATCATTTTTTATCAGTTGTTTGCCTTTTACTTATTAATATTTATGGGTTACATATTTGTGCTATTTATCCTTTATCAGTAAGTATTGTAATACCTACTTTGGTGGATTGTACTCTCCCTCAATGAGATGGATTGATGCAGTGCCTACAACAATGGGCTCAAGCATAACTACGATTGTGAGGATGGCACAGGACCGGGCAGTGTTTCATTCTGTTGTACGTAGGGTCCCTATGAGTCAGAAAGGACTCGACAGCACCCAACAATGATAACAACATTCTCCCTCTTCTTTAGATTATATATTTTGATGAACAGAAATTCTTGATTCTAATGTAGTCAGATTTACAAATCTTTTTATTTATTATGGTTTATACATTTGTGTGTCTTAAGAAATTCTACCTGGAGAGCATAAAAATAAACACCTATTTCTCTTAAAATTTTATCATTTTCCCAATTGCATTTAATAAAATCCACCAGGAACTTATTTTTGTGTAGTGCGTGATGAGGAAGTTAACGCAATTTAATTTTTTTATATGAAATGATGTCCCTGCATCATTTATTGAATTGTCTCTCCTTTCTCCTCTGATTTGCAAAGCCTGTCTGTGATAACTCAGATCTCCACATAGGAATGGACGTATTTCTGAACATGCTATTCTAGTCCATTGGCCTACTTCTCATGCTTTGTGCCAATACCTCACTGTTTTCATCACTATAGCTCTGTAATAAGTGTGATAGCTACAAGACAAGTTACCTTTCTAAGTTTTTCTTCAGGAATCTCTTGGCTATTCCTAGTCCTTTATGTTTCCTTATAAACAGTAGAATCAACTCATCCAATTCTAAGAACAACAAAAATCCCTTTTGAGATTTTGAATGGTATTGCATTGAATACATGGATCAATTTGGGGAAGACTGATATTTTATTATTTAAGTCTTCTTATCCATGAGCTTATATTTCTCCATATATTTAGGTCTCTGAATTCTTTCAGTAAAAATTTCTCATTTTCTTCATAAGTACCTACATATATTTAGTTAGATTCATTCTTGAGAAATATATGTATATAATTGTCATGATGGCAAATTTTGACACATAATATTTTAAACTTATTAAATGTAATACATTATTTAGGTTAATTTTCATAAACTCTCCTATTAATTTTAATAATCTGTTGATTCTTTTGGGTTTTATGTAGATAATTATATCTACTGAAAATGATGATTTTTGTTTATTCTAATTCATTTATACATACGTATACATATATATGCTTTTTTTTAGTGGATTTATTCTTTAATCTGGCTGTAGCAACTAGAACCTCCCATACAATGCTGAGTAGGAGTAGTGATGGTGGGCATTCCTAACTTGTTCCTGCTCTTGAATTGGATGTTTTCAACATTTTGTCATTAAATATGCTGTTTTCTATAGATTTTCATAGATACAGGTTATTAGGGTATTTAAGATCCCTTCCATTCCTAATTTGTGGAGATTATTTTTATCCTGAATATATGTTAAATTTTGTTCACTTATTATCATTTCGTATCTACAAAGATGATCAGGCAGTATTTAGGCTTTAATCTGTTAATGAGGTGAATTACATTAATCTCTTAAACTAGACTTGCATTCCTGCCATAAAATCACAAAACCACCATAAATTGCCCTTTTATACATTGCAGCATAGCAGGAAGCTCTGTATCCTGAATGAGAAGATCTGTATTTAAGTCTCTCCTGTTTACTCTTTTCATAACATAACACATGCCTCAGTATTGCTGTCAGGTCACCAGCTTTTAATTGAATAAATATTTGTTTCCTTCTCATTTATCAAATTCTGATTCTCAGTTTCCTTATTTGTAAAAAAAATTAAAAATGCATAAAATTTTAAAACAGTATTGTAATTGTATGAATTTGTTACATTTTTATTATTACTGTTATTCTGGATCTATACCTATAACCTACTATACGTCCAAGAAAAAGTCAATGTTCTTTGTTCTTCCTACCTTGATATGAAAGTCTAAAATGGCATGAAAATCACTGGTATAACTTGAATCTTCCTTTTCTCCAAGGTGTCTCTCTCTGGAAGTAGCAGTTGAGCTAAAGAGATCATAGTTAGGGTTTTCTTAATTTTACTTCTCTTCCCAACTCGCTGTGGGTAAATTCTGTGCTCCTAAAGCTTCAATTAATTACAGTGGGAGTCAAAGCCAATTTTACTAGTAGTAATACACACTTTTTATTGATGCCCTTCTATATGCCAGTCATTGTTAGGTGCTTATCACATATTTTACATAGTTTGGAACTGTGAGGTGGGTATTGTTATCCCCATTTTACAGATGAGGAAGCTGGGTTTAAAAGAGGTTGAGTAGCTCGCCCAAGATCACACAAGATGGAGTCCTGCAAGACCATTCTCCCTCCACATCACACTGCTACTTCCCTCATTATTACTGGGGTATCAATTATTGGGGTATTAGGTTACTTGGACTGTGGAAAGTCTAAGTTCCCAGTGTAAAGTTGTATATGTTCCCTCCTAGATACCAAGTTGCAATTTAATTAGAGTATATCTGTTACTGTCCCCTGACCTCTACTCTAGGCAAAGCACATCAGCATCCTCCAAGAGGGCCAGAGGCTCGCTTTAAGGGGAGATGTTGCAGTTCCTATCTGGGAGCAATGGAGCGTGCCACACTGCTTTATTACCCGGAAGTTGGGCTGCGAGACTCGTTGTGAATGTTCTCAACTACTTATTTAAACACTCAGGTTATACTCCCATTTCTGGAAAAAAGTAATGGTGAAGATAAGGAGGGATGGGTCAACCTAAGTCTTTCTTAGGACCAGTCACTTTTCATCCCCATTTCTCCACTCTAGAAAGGAATTTAATCTCAAGAATCAATTTCCTCTGGAAGTGGAGGATGAACACTTGGCTTCTCCGCAGGAGGCTAGGGATGACTCACGTGGTTAGTTGTAAGGCACTTTGAGCTTGGATAAAAGTTGCTTTATCATCTCTGACATTAAAGAATTACTGTCTTAACATCCTATTTCTCTCAAAGCTGACACTTGCCATTCTTCCTATTTGCCAGGTCTTAAGAAGGTTGAGGATATTGCCTTGGTAGGGTGGGTGGTGTTTAACAATAAAAGAATGTAGGGCAGGAGTGAAGAGGAATCTTGTTCCCATATTAGTGAAAGTTCCGGTATCCATACAAGAGGAATGGTCTTATTTATAGGAGGTGTTGGTGGCTACTAATATGATTGCACTTGAGAAGGTGCTGGGTGGGGTCTCCTGCCCTTCTGTGTGACAGCTCACTCCTTGGGTTCTAAAACTTCCGTGTTCATCTGTAGTCTTCTTTTAAAGTTTTTATGTACCTGGGAGGAAATCTACTTAAGCTGTTATCAAATAATACTTAAATCAATTTATGCAATTCACTTTTGAAAAAGTATTCAGTAACTGCTAAGTGCTAAGCCCAGTGCTAAGGTCTGGGGATATAAAAAGGAAGGGAAAAGAACCTTCTCCCTTCAGGACTTTGCAGGCTGAAGAAGTACACATAAAAACCAGTAACCAGTGGCCAGTTGTGTAGATTCTGACTCATGGCAACCTAGTGTGTTTCAGAGTTGAACTCTGCTCCATAGGGTTTTCAGTGGATAATTTTTTTTTGGAAGTAGATTACCTGACCTTTCTTCTGAGGCACCTCTGGGTGGACTTGAACCTGCAACCTTTTGCTTAGCAGCCAAGCAAGTTAACTAAATGCACCACTCAGGGATTCTGGAGTACACATAAGAAAAGTATGATTACAGCAATGTAATCAGTGTCTACACACACACACACACACACACACACACACGCACAGGTAATTTCTATAGAAACACAGAGTAAGAACAATTTAATGGTCAGCCTGCACCTCGGCAGAAGTGAACTGCTGGCCATCTGAGAGCCTAAATGGGTCACAGAGGAGGCATTTCAAAGAACAAGATGGAAACAAAAAGAAAGACAGGGACACCAGTAGCTGAAGTTAAGAGAAAAAATTTGCCTACTTTGCAGTTTTATTTAGGATTGACCCTAACAGTACAGAACCCCAAGAGCAACTTGAAAATATTATCTTAATTAGAATGTGAATGTGCTATTCCTATTTCAAGCCTTTCAGTGACCCCACCAGTGTGAAAAGCTAGGTCCCCTGTCCCTTTCTAGTCCTCAGCAAGCTTCCCAATGTGGACTTGGCTTGGCTTCCCTCCACCTCTCTCGGCTTCATCCCTGCCTCCAAACCAAACTGATTTTATAAAGGGTTAATTTTTTAGGCTTAATTTATACAGAGCAGATTGAGGGCTTTCCATACTCCCCATGATGGAGAAGGAGTGTAGCCTCCAAGGACCTATTTGCAGCAATGAAGGTGACTTAGGACACCTGAGACAGGGATGCTCCTTGCCCATTGTTGGAAAATGCAGGGCTTGACTTTCAGGGTAGGAGCCCTGGTGGTGCAGTGATTAAGCACTCAGCTGCCAACGGAAAAGTCAGTGGTTTGAACCCACCAGATACTCTGTGAGAGAAAGATATGGCTGTCTGCTTCCACAAAGATTTACGATCTTGGAAACCCTATGTAGAAGTTCTTCTCTGTCCTATAGGGTCTCTATGAGTCAGAATTGACTCCAGGGCAATGGGTTTGGTTTTTTTTTTTTTTTTACTTCCAGGATGTTATTAGGTACACCGATACACAGACTCACTGGAGAGTGGGGAGTCGTTTTGTTTTCTTCATGTAGCCTTTTCCCCATTGAAAAAATTTCGGTTTTTCTGGTACTTCATTCCTCAAGCCATTGCTTAGAAGAGTGCAGCATGAATGTGAATAATGCCATTTGAACAGAAAACTTGTCATGGAAAGAGGCCAAGCTGCTAAAGCTCGCTCAGCCCAGAGTTTTGACGACGTTGCTAAAGAACGTGAGAGGGTATTGTCCATGCTTTGATTTGAGACAATCTAGGAGATGGCTGAGTAAGAATAGAATCGAAAGCTATAATATTCTTTCTTTCTCTTTTTGAATGCTTTTCTCACTGTTGACAGGATGAGAGAAGAAATATCTACCGAGCATTTGCAATTCCTTTTCTCAGCTAGCCAAATACGAATCCATTTACTGAGTCCAAGAAGAACTGAAGCTTAAATGAGAATGCAAAGGTTTTGAAAATCAAAATATGTAAGGGTGATTTCTGATCTTAAATTAGCACCATAATGCATGAGAGAATTCTAGTGTTCCACATGTTGCACTGTATGACTGATATTTTAGGAACTTTGAAGTCCTTTCACAGATCTGCCATTTTATGGTTTTGACTAAACCTGTACGAAACTAGTATTCCCCAACCCAAACTGTTCAGGCCAAAATATTGTCACTATCATTTGGTTAGTTTTCAGGGCCTTAAGGCAAATTGGGAATCTAATCTATTGACTGTCAGTCACCTGGTAATGATCCATGATCTTGAACCATGAGAGTTCAAAATGAGAGGGCTAGATTACTTTAGAAGGAAAGCTGATATTGGGAAAAGGGGAGGAGGGAACACACATATTTATTAAACATATTCAGTGCTAACCCACTGCCATTGAGTCGATTCCGACTCATAGCGACCCTATAGAGCAGAGTAGAACTGCCCCATAGAGTTTACAAGTAGCACCTGACAGATTTGAACAGCCGACCTTTTGGTTAGCAGGCATAGCTCTTAACCACTACACCACCAGGGTTTCTATTCAGTGTTAGGGCCTACCAAAATAAATAAATAAAACCCAGACTTGTTGCCAAAGAGTTGATTTTGACTCATAGCGACCCTATAGGACAGAGTAGAACTGCCACATAGTGTTTCTGAGGAGTAGCTGGTATATTTGAATTGTCGACCTCTTGGTTAGCAGTCGAGCTGTTAACCACTGTGCCACAGGGAGTGTACAATAGGAGCTTATCATATGTTGTTGTGGTTTGTTGCTGTTGAGTTGGCCCCTGACTCATGGTGACTCTGTGCACAATGGAACGAAACACTGCTCAGTCCTGTGCTAACCTCATGATCAGTTGTAGATTAGACTGTTGTGACTCATAGAGTTTTCACTGACTGATTTTTGGAAGTACATTGCTAGGCATTTCTTCCTAGGCCATCTCAGTCTGGAAACCCGGGTAAAACCTACTCAGCCTGATAGCCACACCCAAGACTCCACTGACAGATGGGTGATGGCTGCACATGCGTTGCATTGGCCAGGAATCAAACCTGGATCTCCTGCATAGAAGGCAAGAATTCTGCTACTGAACCAGCAATGCCCCCGCGTATCATTTAGTACTCCTCACAACAACCTTGAGAGGTATTATTATCTCCAGTTTACGAATGGTCAGATAAGTTGAGTAACTTGCTATGTTTTCACAGACAGCATGTGGTAGAACGAGGGTGACAGACCAGTGTCACTCTGGAGCTGCCCTCTTTCTGCTACCTTGACACAGTTGGGAGCGAGATCTGCTATAATTTTGCTTCCCATGTGCCCTCATAAATGGGAAGGTGAAATCTTGTAAAACTCCATCCAGGTTAAAGGAGAGCCACCACAAAGCATCTGTTTCCTTGCTGCTCCAAGTCTAACCCTTCACTATAGCCACACTGTAAATTGCCTCACTTGTTCTAATGTAGAAAGTCTAGCAAATGTTGAAGGACTTCGCAATACTTACATTTTAAACCCTGCTGTACAGATTATTCAGAATCAGCACACTCAAAGCATTCCTTCATCAAATAATTAATCATTGAGCACCTTCTACATATCAGGCCCTGTGTGGGACTTGGATAGCCAATGTTTCCTAAGGTTCTGATTTCTGCTGTAGAGTACCATCTGGTACTAGTTCGGTAGTAGTACTGAGGAAGCAACGCTCTTCTCCTGTGGGTGTAAGGAAAAGTTTCCCAGAGAAAGGTGCATTTGAGCTGGGCCTTGAAGGATGTACAGGAGTTTTCCAGGAAGGAAAGGTAGGAATGAAGACTGGAGCTATATTACCACCATATAAGCATATAACTTAAGAGTGGTTTTTTATATGGCATACAGTGTAGAGCATAACACAAGCACATATAGCACCACACAAGTTTTACAGTCATTGCACTTATATTTTTTTTGTTGAGTTCCTAATGTGTTTAGATCTACTACATTTTGTAATTTTTGTTGTTGTTGCTGGATAGTCTGGTTACCACCGTCACTATCTAAATACGTTATTTTGCATGCCTTCATGAAGCTCAAGTAAGTAGAGTGAGGAGCCCTGGTGGTGCAATGGTTAAGAGCTTCGCTGCTAACCAAAGGGTCAGCAGCTCGAATCCACCAGCCACTCTTTGGAAACCCCATGGGGGCTGTTCTATGACTCAAAATGGACTTGATGGCGCTGGGTTTGGTTTGGTTAGGTAGGGTGAATTCAACTGTTATATTCATTATGACAATTTTGGCTACCTTATACAATATAAGCAAACAAATAATTATTGAGCACCTGCTTGTGCCAGTCTCTGTGGCTTTAGTTACATATGTAATCTCATTTAAATTTTAAAACAACCCTATGAGTTGGGTATTTTTGCTCATATCTTACTATTGAGATAACTGAGACTCGCAAAGGTAAAATAGCATAGTTGGACTGTTTGGGTTTACATACCAGTTCCCTATTTACCAGCTATTTGTTTGACCTTGACCATATTACTTAACCCTTCTAAGGATCAGTTTCCTCATCAGTGAACTGAAAGTATTCACAGTACCTTTACGTCTAAGGTTGTTGAAGGATCAGTTGAGGTAATCTATGTTCAGCCCTTGGTCCAGTGCCTGGCTCTATTATAAGTGCTTGATGAAGAATAGTTAATTTTAGTTATTATCACTGTTAATACAGAGGTTAGAAAACTTGTCCAGGATTGATCACTGTTCTATTTGACTCCAAAGCATGTACTTGGGTGTTTTAAAATTAGAGCTCAGATTCAATGACCTGTAGGCAATTTACAAAACAGACAAAGTTGTTGAACCAACATGTATTACAAATAAATAAGTTAAGGTGCACATTACACACCACCAAAGGCATTCAGGTATTTATCAGGTGGTTATTAAATGGATCTGAACACGAGAGGAATATTCAAGATACACGACGCCAACTCACAAATCTTCCCATCTTGGGTTTTTTTTTTTTTTTTTCTAGTTTATCTGTTTTTTTGTTCCCCAGACTTTTTCATCTTTGACATGGATATTGGAGGTATATGAGTACCTGAGTGATGCAAATGGTTTAACACATTTGGCTGCTAACCGAAAGGTTGGTGGTATAAGTCTACCCAGAGGCATCTCAGAAGAAAGGCCTAGCAATCTACTTCCAAAAAAAATCAGCCATCGAAAACCCTATGGAGCATAGTTCTACTCTGTCACACATGGGGTCGTCATGAGTCACAATCCACTTGAAGGCAACTGCGTTTTGTTTTGTTTTTTACAGAGTTATATAGAGCTCTAAGTCTCTAATTGGGCCTGTTATGTGATTTGTTTTATGCCTAGATTTCTTTTCAATGATCCATTTTTGGCCATTACCAATTTGAACTCTGCTGCTTTAGCAATTGCAAAATTTGGCAGGAGGTCATTCCAATTTAAAAAGATTTGAGCCCTGAAATCTTGCAAAGTTAAAGTTAACTCCTAATAGGAATCCAAATCTGAAGTAGGGAGATTTAGTTGAGAATTATGGCTGAAGGAGAAGCTTGTGAATGATGTTTAGCAAGTGCTGTTCTCTGTGGACGCTGGTGTTTGATAATCCCTTCAAATTTGTGAGCTTGAGCTTCAGGCTCATGCTTGGAACTCATATGAGATGCTCACGTTCTTTGAAGATACAGCTCTTAAGTATCCAGTGGCAATGTTATTTGGACTTTATCTGTCACAATCCTTTCTGGAGGGATATACTTTGATGTTATGTCAAACCCTAAGAAACTCTTTCTGGTTGTAGCTAAGGTTTAACCAGTATCTCCAGGCTCAACAATTAAGAAAAGAAAGGGGAATCCGCCAGTCTGTGTAATAAGTCTCTGACAGCCATGGGCAGAAGGAAGGGGAGTGTTTATATAGATTTTTGCTTGGAAGACCTTCATTTTAAATTCTCACCAGAGTAAATGATTAATAAAATGTTGACAAACATGTACACAGATCCCTTTTTATGTGTGTCTTCATCAAACCTGTATTTTTTCCAGTTACGAAGTTTGTGTGTGACTTGGAGTCTCAGCTCTGTTGATTTCTCAGTTTCTTTCTGTGGTCTCTTTCTGCATTTTGCCCTGAAAGTTTGCCGTAGTTTTCTCTGATTGTGGTTAGCTCCATTTAACTCCATTTAGCATTTGGAGTAACTAAAGAGGATCTCTTTGAAAGCCCATGACAGGGCTACTATTAGAATGTATTAGTTTCCTGTCTCTCCTACCTTTACTTAATCTTCTGGGCTGTTACTACTTCCTCTTGGCTAAAATAATGGCAATTACTCATTTTATTAGGGTTTCTCTGAGCCTTCTGGAAGGATAGATGAATCACAATTGCTAGTTTATCTTATCTTCAAGCCAGAGAGCTGACTTAGTAAGCCATGAGCTTCTTGGGATCAGGGTCTGGATCAAGCCCCAAAACATTTAGGAAGGGCACTTGCCAACCTCTAATAAATGTCCCACAAATATTTCCTTTATTTTGTTGATTACCTTGTGCCTACATATGCCTGTGTGGTAAAGGAGTTTCCCATGTGTCTTAGGCTGAACTCTCCTCTAGAGAAGCAAAACCAGTGAAGTGTGTGTGTAAACAGAAAAAGGATAGAAAGAGAGAGAGAGAGAGATTTGTATCAAGGAAATGGTTCACATAGTTATAGAGGCTGGTAAGTCCCAAGTCCGTGGGTCAGGTTGGAGGCTTCTCCTGATTCACATAGCTGCAGGGCTGGAGAACCCAAGATCGGCAGGTAAGATGGCAGGTCACAGGCTCATAGGCTACAGAGGCTGATGGATCCCAAGATGGCCAGGTAACCTGCTAGCTCAAGTCCCAAGAACTAGAGGTCAGATGCAGGATGCAGAGTGAGCAAAGCCACCGAGCTTTGCCAGAAAGACTACATATATTGGATGCAGGTCACATCCCATGGAAACTCCCTTTCAAATGATTGGTTGCTCATAGCAGATCTCATCATGGAGGTGATCACTTCATATCAGATCTCATTATGGAGGTGCTTATATCATTACATAGCTGCCAAACTATGTTGTAACTGCCCAACCACTGAGAATCTTAGCCCAGGCAAGCTGACACACAACCTTAAGCATCACAACATGTGTGGTTTGGAATCAAGTGAGAAGAGGTTGTGCTGTCTCGGAACAGGAAGAGCTGCATTGCATATGGTTAAGAGTAGATTGGACTGGGTTATCAGAAGGAGCCAATAACTTCAAATATCTAACCCAGTGGTTCTCACACAAGGCATGAGAATCATCTATAAGCTTTTTCAAAATTTACAAACCTGGAGACTTTCGGAATCTTGAGACAGAGGCCGAGATATTTTGAAATATCTTCCTGGCAGGACAGAAGGATAGAATGGGTCCATTCACTTTCATAGTGAAAACTAGAGCTATTAGTTAATGGAATCTGTTTGGAAATGATTGCTGTATTAGTTTAAAAAATTGATTTGTGTAACTTTAGATTATATTGCTTATATATACAAATCATTTACATGGTAGGTTTGACCTTGTTCGGTCTGAGAGATAAAGAATTTTAGGATGTGTATGACCAAGGTCAGGTTGGGATAAAGCCAACCCAAAGGAGGGAGAATACCTATGATGCTTTTCCACCAAGTAGTGGTTATAATTGAAGTGGGTAACTCCTGCCCTGCGGCCATCCGCTCTGCTCCTATCACCACATACACTCCCCGACCCCAGCCAGTGTTGTCCTTAAAAAGTAAATGCCCAGTTAGGAAAAGAGTTGCTCTTTACCCAGAGTTTTCATCAACCATCATATCCTGCAAAGTGAGAGAGTGGAACAAGGAAAGAAATAGAAGTCAGGACCCCTCAGTTAGCCTCTTCACTCTACCACAGTGATATTGAACAATGTCATCTCTTTGGGCCTCAATTCCTCATTTGTAAAATGTGGGACATGCACTGAGTGGCAACAGTGTAGAGTGGTTAAGAATGTGGACTCCATTAAGATGGGGCTGGGTTGGAAGACTATCTCATCTTGAGCAAGTTACTTAGTTTTTGATCCTCGGTTTCTTCAAAATGGTGATACCAATAGACTCTCTCTCATAGAGATGTTGAGGATTAAATGAGATAGTGCATGTAAACTCCGGCATATAGTAAGTTCTCATCATCATCATCACTATCACCATCGCCATCTTAGCTTCCGCTCCAAGATCTAATTGTCTTAGTTCTGTGAATCTAAATTGCAGTTAAGGGAATTGGAAGCTGACTGCATGAAAGAGAACATTAAGAGTAGTAAATTCAGACTTTTTTGCCTGAGTTTTAGACGAGTTTAAAAATCCCATTTCCTCGGGGAAATAGTTTACTTTGATAGTGCATTTGGGTTGACTTACAGATAAACATCAGAAGGTTTGCTGCCATGGAGTCTAGGCCAGGCGACTCAGCATGCCCTGGAAGGGGTCTTCATTGGTTTCCTAGGGTTGCTGTAGAAAACTGCCACAAATTCGGTGGCTGAAGACTATAGAAATTATTCCTTCACAGTTCTGGAGGCCAGAAATCTGAAATCAGGGTGCCGACAGGGTTGGTTCCTTCTGGAGGCTCTGAGAGAGAATCTGTTCCATGCCTTTAGCTTCTAGTGGTTGCCAGCAATCCTTGGTGCTCCTTGTCTTGTAGCCACATCACTCTAATCTCTACCTTCATCGTCACATGGCCTGTGTCTGTGTATCCAAATCTTCCTTTTTGTTCTTTTATAAAAGACACCAGCCGTTGGATTTAGGGTCTACCCTAGTCACATTGTTAAGAGTTTTGCTGCTAATCAAAAGGTCAGCAGTTCAAATCCACTAGCCTCTACTTGGAAACTCTATGTGGCAGTTCTACTCTGTCCTATAGGGTTGCTATGAGTTGAAATTGACAGGATGGCAATGGGTTTTTTTTTTTCCCCCCTAGCTGAGTATGACCTCATCTTTAACGTAACTAACTACATCTATAAAGACTGTATTTCCAACTAAGGTCACATTTTGAGGTTCTGGGTGGACATGAATTTTGGGGGGACACTATTCAACCCACTACAGACTCCAGCCCTTTTAGATACTTTAGAGAATAGAGATGTCCATGGCTTCCCTGGCCAACGAACCAAGGAAACCAAAGTACTAGAGGGAAAGGAGAGAGTAACGACAGTGCAGCTGTGATTAACCTATTGCCGTTGAGTTCATTCTGACTCATAGCGACTCTATGGGACAGAGTAGAACTGCCCCATAGGGTTTCTAAAGCAATAATCTTCATGAAAGCAGACTGCACATCTTTTTCTCATGGAGCGGCTGGTGGATTTGAACCACCAACCTTTCGGTTAGCAGCCAAGCACTTAACCACTGTGCCACCAGGGCTCCTTGCTGTGATTAATGAGAAGGGGGAAAAAAAATCCATGCATTTCATCCAGAGAACACAGAATTAAGAGTAAAAAAGTACAAAATAAAAAAAAAGATTGCCCTCCTGCTTTCCTGCCTGCCGTTCTCCTTGTAGCATTTGTCAGACAGGATGAAATCGATAGCTTCATTAGACCCAGCACAAAACTCTGTGAGATGTAAAGACTGCATAGTCTATTTCAAGCGGCCAGCTGAGAATGGCCCCATTAAAACCACGGGCCAGGGTCTGGAGGGATTCTTCTCTCACCTCATCCATAGATCCTCTCGACACATGTCACTTCTTCGGGCTTTCTTGCTGTTTCTAAGAAAAAGAGTTCTGGTCCTATTTATCTATTTTCACAAAAGTTTGCAAGAATAAAAGTTTTCAAAGGTGTTTGGGGGAGAGTTAAAGTGTAGCCTTCTATGAATGTGAGAGACTGTTGAATTTCCATGTTGAATTGTGTGACCTTAGATAAATGTTCAAAACACTAGCCAAAATTTTGTTGTTGTTGTTGCTAAGTGTATTCAAAACCATATTGAAAGCTTTAGCTCCAATGGCCCAGCTGGGGAATGTGGAGACCTATCTGGATGTTGGGGATACTAGTGTGGTAGTGAAATTCAGCCTTAATTTTGGAAATTGCCCATAAGATAGGACAAGGATAGAGTGAAAAAAGAAATCCGGAAATAAATCCTTTAGCCTTTATCTATCAGGTACCTACAAATGCAGTTATAAGTATGGACTGTTCTTCATCTTTATGCCTTGGACTTGGTTACTAAGTGATCTGAGAATGAGGGCACAACAGGTTGGACCTATGCCCAGGGGGTCCCCAATTTCAAGCCCATCTCTATGGGCTTATTTGAAATGTAGGGCCCCAACCTGTCAGAGAGGCACATGCAGTTAGAATATCAAAAAAGGTGACTGACATTATGCAGGAGGATCCGGTTGCTGGAAGCTAGGTTGGCAGGACAAGTCAGGTGTTAGCTGAGGAACGTGTACTAGGTAATTGGGCACTGCAAAGGATTGAATTATGTCCCCCAGAAATATGTCCTATGAATCCTAACCATTATACCAGTGCTGTAATCCTATTTGGGAATAGGTTTTCTTTGTTACGTTAATGAGACAGTATTAGTGTAGGGTGTGTCATAAGTCAATCTCTTTTGAGATATAAAAGAAATTAAACAAGCAATTGAGAAGCAGAGACAGGGAAGAGAGATACCAAGCCACATGAAGATCACCCAGGAGCAGAAGCTCAAAAGAGAAGAGGACCTTCCTCCAGAGCTGACCAAGAGAGAAAGGCTTCTAGAGTTGGCACCCTGAATTCGAACTTCTAGCCTCCTAAACTGTGAGAAAATAAATTTCTGTTTGTTAAAGCCACCTACTTGTTATATTTCTGTTATAGCAGCACTAGATAACTAAGACAGATACCATTAAAAAAAAATGCATGTCATAACTTTGTCCCTTCGTGTTGAATTTAAACTGCCATGTTTGCAACTGTACCACAGAGTTAGTCAAAAGCAGCACAGGCCACTGGGAGGAAATGACCTTGAGAAGTCAGTGAACGCCGGAGCTTCTCTATGCCTGGGCTGAGGGCCTGGGCTCTGCCAGGCTGGGGGCCCCTTTACTGACAAGGAACTTAGGTAACAAACACAGAGCGTTCCTCAGTAGATAAGTTGGCATGAGGGGAAGAGAGGCTGGAAAGGAGACCAGACCAAGAGTGTAGTAAGAGTGTGTGGCAAGGGCTTGCCTCCTAGTTTGAGAAGTTTCCTCTCAGTTTCTGAACCTGAATTTACCTCATCCTTCCTGGGGGTCAGATTCAGGTCTGGACTTTCCTTCCTGATGGCTGTGATGGCTTCTCCTCAGATTGTCATCAGGTAGGGAGAGGCAGGTCCACAACGCCCTAAATAAATGTGAAAGTTGAAGATTGGGAGGCGGAAAGACACCCTGCTGGTCACAGCAGAAAGGAAGGTCAAGCTTTAAACCCAAAGAGAAAATAAACAGAGAGGGGGAAAAAAATCCTCCTCTGGCTCTGGCGATGTGACAATTTCTAGCCTTTTTCTTCTGCCTGTGGGGCCAATGACACAGGGGCCTTCTTTTCTCACACTATTTTATAAAACTTCCAATTTTTCTGTGCAGGAATGGAAGCCAGAGGCAGAGGGCCAAACCGGCAAATTGTACCTTGAAAACGGGGACATGCAGTTCCTAAGCTGAATGGCCAGAAAACGACAGCCTTCTTGTTACGAGATTCTGGAGGGGGCTCTCGCCCTGCATCGGTTTCTGAGAGGTGGACAGGGAAGCAAAGATAGGCGGCCTTTTGAGCCAAGTGGCTTTTTGTGGTGGTTTCCTAGGGGAGGACTCCAAGTTAAGTTCAAGCTGCACCAGATTGTGAAGCTGGCCACATTTAACTTCTCAGGCGCCCTCCTCTAACTCTCAAAAGCACCCAATGCTCTCTGGATTGCCAATGTTCCGGCAATCAAACATGGCCTGAAAACAGATTGCTATTTTCAGGCCATGTTTGATAGTCATTGACCCTGAGGCATGAATTTTAGCTGAAATTATTCTTACAGGTTGCTTTTGTTGTTGCTAGCTGCCATTGAGTCGGCCCTGACTTAGGGTGACCCCATCACAATGGGATCAAATAGTGATCCATAGTGTTTTCATTGACCGATTTTCAGAAGTAGATTGCCAGGTCTTTCTTGCTAGTCTGTTTTAGTCTGTAAGCTCTGCTGAAACCTGCTCAGCAACATAGCTGACAGCCACGTGATGGCTATGCATAAGGTGCATTGGCTGGGAATCAAACCCCAGTCTCCTACATAGAAGGTGAGAATTCAACCACTGAATGACCAATGCCTTATTCATATAAAAAAAACTAAAACAAAATACTCTTTTCCTGTGGGGAAAAATATCCCATAGAGATCATGTGATTAGGCCAATGTCAACTTCTGGCAGAGGCAGGACTAGTAGGTAGGCCTCCTGACCCGCTCTGGTATTTTGTCTCTTAAAGATGGACTCCTGATGAGTAAGGTTTTAACATTTACCTAAGTTCAAGAGTGATTTGCATTTAACCATCTTGCTCATCCAAGGGCAGCCTGGTAGTACATAAGAAAAGGCAACAACTTCAGAGTCAACTGAAACAACTTTAGAAATTTCGTCTGGACAGTACAAGTTGGCTCAGTCTCTGCTGTTGAACATTTTTCTTTGTCCTTTCAATACTCCCTTTCTTGGTACTGTGAGCTGTCTTTGCATAGGCTCAAAATATTCAGATGGCTACCAACATGTGGTTGCTTATGGGAATACAAGTTGTGCTTGAACATTTTGGTTAAAAAGAAAGGTGATATTGCTGTTCACACTCCCCAGTATGTTTTGCCCATTTCTGCCGTACAATGTTGTGCATTTTTGACACCTTTCTTATAAATTTTAAGTGAATTTTATCACCCCTAATCCTGTTGGGAAAGGAGTCATGGTGGCACAGTGGTTAAATCGCTCATTGCTAACCAAAAGGTTGGTGATTTGAACCCACCAGCTGCTCTGTGGGAGAAAGATGAGGCAGCCTGCTTTGGTAAAGATTTACAGCCTTGGAAATCCTTTGGGGAAGTACCACTCTATCCTATAGGGTTACTATGAGTCAGAATTGACTCAGCAGCAGTGGGTTTAGTTTTTGAATCCTGCTGGGAAAGGCTGATTAACTGGCTGCTGGGACTGTTTTTCAGTAAGTCTAGTTCTCATGACCTGATCCTAGGTCCTGGAAGATCAGTGACCTGCGAGAAGCGTCCTTTACTGTCCCCATGTGCCCGAAACAGGAGCCCTGGTGGCACAGTGGTTAAGAGCTATGGCTGCAAAGCAAAAGGTCAGCAGTTCAAATCCACCAGCTGCTCCTTGGAAACCCTATGGGACAGTTCTACTCTGTCGACTTGATGATGATAGGTTTTTTGGATGGGTACCCGAGACAGAGCAGAGAGCATTAAACAGCAGGAGTCAGACCCTCCCCTCATGGGGACAGGCTGGAACCCACTGGCATGAACAGCAGCTGGAGTCAGGGTTTGGGTTTTGAAGGGTGACCAGGGCAGGAAGTGCCCTACCAGAAACTGTCAGAAACAGAAAAGAGCTGCTAGAATAGTCAGACGAAAACTTGAGGGAGGAAGAGAGAAACATCAACCTGAAAACTGAAATTCTGGCGCCAGAGGGCTGGAGCAAGAACAGATTTTTGGATTCAGGTGCCAAACTGAAACAGGATAAGGGAGAGAAGCTGGAAAAGGAAATGTCTGGAACTCCTGGAGCCTCTTTGGAGCACCTCTAGCCAGCTAGTTGGCCATGCATGGGTTTTCCAAGCCTTACAATGGTGAGAGGTCAGAGTGGACAGGAGGCACTGGAAAATTGCACATTGACCAAGGGACACGTTGATCGTCATGTTTTTAAAATGTCTAAGAGGAACCTTTCCCTCAGTGCCTTCCTTTCTCTGTATCCACTCTTCAGCACCCCAGGTTAAGTTTCAGCTCTTGTTTTTTCACTGTTGGAAATAAATTGCAATCAAAATCTTTTGGTTAAAGCCACATTGTTTTCCTGGGTGGCACCTCTGACAGCCTTTCAGTTGACCAGCTGAGTGCTCCTTTCTCCTTTAAGGTTCAGGATTCCCCACAGGCTTCTGCTTTCTCCAGAGTCAGCCACACCTCTCCTGAGGTGGTATAGCAGAGTGGATAATGGGGTGGGACATGGAGACAGACAGCTTGAGTGCAAGCCTCTATCTTCCACTGTGTGACCTGAGGCAAGTTACTTCACCTCTCTGCTCGTTGGTTCCCTTACCCACAAAATGAAGATAAGACCAGCTACCTGAATTTGTCATATAAAGTGTTTAGGGGTCAGTCCGCAAGAAGTGTTGGTGATGGTCATAATCTGCAAAGAGATGGGGCACAAGGGTGGTCCGCGAGTTCTGAATCCTCTCCAGTGAACTGCTCAAGTGTTACGGCTGCCTCGGGCCTGAGCTGATGGCTTGCTTCTTTTCTAAGATGCACAGTCCAGGCTCTGGTAGTTACATCTCATCTGGCAACCCACCCCCAGGCACCCCTCTTTGTGTCTAAAGCAGAGCCCTAGCCCGTTGTCCTTGCCTCTCTGCAAAAGGACTTCCCCTTTTATGAACAGCACCTCCCACTGGTTGTCTCTGTATTCCTGTTGCCAGAAATCCATCCTGGCTCATAGCAATCCTACAGGACAGACTAGAACTGCCCTATAGGGTTTCCAAGGCTGTAATCTTTACAGGAGCTGACTGCCACATCTTTCTCCTGTGGAGCAGCTGGTGGGTTTGAACCACCAACCTTTCAGTTAACAGCATGAGTGCTTAACCGCTGCACCACCAGGGCTCCTCGTTCTCTGTATTACAACATTGTTTGTAATTATTTTATCGAAGTCTGTTTGTTTCCTCTACCAACTCCCTCAGCAACATCTTTCTCACTAGACTGTAGCCTTGATAGGTCAGGGATGATGGCTTTCTTGTTTTTTTGTTATGTAACATTTTCCAGCACAATGCTCAAAAGTATTTACTGAGTGATAGACTGAATCTCACCTTCCCTATAAGGCAGCCTTGGTATCTAAGGAGTCCCTGGGTGGCACATACAGTTAAGCAGTCAACTACTAGCTGTTAGGTTTGTGGTTTGAACCCACTCAGAGGCACCTCAGAAGACAGGCCTGGTGATCTGCTTCCAAAAGGTAATGGCCTTGAAAACCCTAGGGAGCACGGATCTACTCTGCACAGTTTGGGTTGCCATGAGTTGGAATTGACTCAATGGCCAACTAACAACAACAACATCTTAGAATCTAGAGATTTTATCAAAGGTCCAAAGTCCCAGTTCCCATTCTTCCCAGAGGACCTGAAGCCTCATGCAAATGACCACCACCAGAGCTCTGAGCTGCAGGTATAGAAAAATGAGGACCTATCATAACTGTTGCTACATCTGTGTCTAGTGATTGGGTCTGGAAGGTCTATGAAAAGGTTAGAATTCACTTCTACTTTTAATCTGGGCTCCATTTTAATTTGAAAAGACGAGTAGGGTAAACTGCTAATTTCAGTAACTTAAAATCACTAGCTACATAGGCTGATACATTTTATATCACTTATTTTAATATTTTATTTGCAAAAAATCATTTTTTTGAATTTGGTAGGAAGTATTATGACCCAGAGATGAAGGCTGAATGCTTAAACATGTGTCAACAAATAACGCAGAAAACTGGCATTTCTCAACTTCGTTACTTCAAATCACCATAGCTCTCTTCCATTGTCCCCAGAAAGATATGCTTTGAAAGAGCAACTAGAAGGTGTTTCAGAGGCTAAGATGTCTATTTGAGTAAAATACCTGCAAACTAAATTGATTCAAATATTAGCTTCGAATATATCTGATAACCTGGAATTCAAGTCCCTTTGTGAAGAATGAGCTTTGAGCAAGAGAACATTATTGACCACCTTAAACGGAAATTGCCAGGAAAGACAAAGGCTGTGGCTTCAAAGTGCCAGTTGGTGAACTTGCTATGACTTTAATGGAAACTAGTGGTGTTAGGTGATCTTGAGAGATTGTCTTAGAGAGAGGAAATGGTCCTACCTTCAGAAAACTCCAGAGTTGCAAAATGATAGAATACTAACGGAGGTGTTAGAATGGAGAGTGCCTTGGTTGATTTAGCAACGGATCACTTTTTATTTCTATATTTGTTTGCTCAACTTTCACAATAAGAAGACAAAGAAAGTGAACGAAAGGGATGAAGGGAATAGAGTGGAAAGACATCTAGTCCTCACCAAATGATCTATATACTCCCTTATATTTCCCAGACTCCTTTGAAGTCAAGCTGGGATCATGTGACATCTTCTGGCCAATGGTCTATGAAGCAAAGTAACGTGTCATTTTCTAGCTGAGACAGTTAAGAGGTGATATGCCTTCTCCCTTTAATTCCTCCTGGTCACAGCAACATTGGCAACCACACTTTCCTGATCAAATAACTCCAAGATGGAGGACAGTTAACTGAACTGCATTGTGCTTTGCATGAGCAAAAAATAAATCCTTATTTTATTAGATTTTGTTGAGATATCAGGGTTTATTTGTTGATGCAGCATAGCCTATTCTAGCCCGATTAATATAATGGGTTTCTTTCTTATTTTCCAACAGAGATGGTTGGGTAAAGTGACAAATAAAATTAATTTAACTATCAATTAAATTTAATTATTTTTAGTTAAATTTAATTGTAAATGTAGTCATTAAGGTAAGTATTAAGTAAGCAGGCCATAAGAGTTCCACTGACAGGACTTTAGAAATGCCATGATATTAGCTATGCTGCAGAGTTTCCAGAGCCTGGCAGGCTGCTTCGACTCCACCCAACCACTAAAAAATAAATGCATAGCATCTCTAGCTCCCTGTTGGTCTGACAGAGACTGGAGAGACCCCAAGAATATATATGGCCCCTGGACACCCTTTTAACTCAGTACTGAAGTCACTCCTGAGGTTCGCTCTTCAGCCCAAGATTAGACAGGTCTACAGGGCCAATGGAGCCCGGGTGGTACATTGGCTAAGATCTTGGCAGTTCAAATCCACTAGCCGCTCCTTGGAAACCTGGTGGGGCAGTTCTACTCTGTCCTGTAGGGTCATTATAAGTCAGAATCGATTTGATGGCAATGGGTTTTTTTTTTTTTTTTTTAAAAATAGGGCCAACAATAACATATGCAAGGGACATGCTTCATAGTTCAATCATGTATATGAGACTGATGGGCACACCAGCCCGAAAACAAAGACAAGAATTCAAGAAGGAACAGGAAAACCGGATGAATGGAAGCAGGGAACCTGGGGTTGAGAAGGGGAGTGTTGACACATCAAGCGTTGGCAACCAATGTCACAAAACAATTTGTGTATTAACTCTTTAATGAGAAACTAATTTGCCCTGTAAACTTTCACCTAACTCACAAAAAAAAAGTAAAAAAAAAAAAAATGCAAATCACTCCAGAGAGCATCAGGAAAATGCCTCAGCGTCTTCCCAGTTAGCGTAAAAGTTTTACAGATGCTGGTCATTGAGTAAGAAGACTATTTAATGCAAAGTTATTCGAAGTCTAATATTGTAAGAAGATGTTATTCTTAGGAATACAGTGGTAACAGAACATAGCTATATCCTCACAGTTATCGCACTGGCATCTGTCCAGAAAGCCATTGAGATTTTGCTATATAAATGATTAATAACAGTAATGGGTTCTCAGGATTAATATGCAGCAGGCCAAATTGCTTCTGTAGTTATGATCCAACTGTCTCTAGATGGCTCACTGCAGTGGGTGGGAGGAATGTCCATTAAAGTGGACAGATGGGCAAAGGAATTGGGAATCTTCAGATCATGGACCATCAGTGTAGGGAGAATAATGGTCTCCCAAAGATATCCATGATGGAGTCTCTGGGTGGCACAGATGGTTAAGCATTTGACTACTAACAAAAAGGTTGGCATTAGAGCCCACCCAGAGGTGCCTTGAAAGACATGCCTAGCGATTGGCTTCTGAACGATCACAGCCATGAAAACCTATGGAGTAGCTATACTCTGCACACATGGGGTTGCCATGAGTCAGAATTGACTTGACAGCAACTGTTTTTGTTTGTTTGTTTCTTTGTTTTAAGATATCCAAACACGAATGCTCCAAACCTGTGAATACGCTACCTTATATGGCAAAAGCGACTTTACAGATATAATTAAAGTTAAAGATCTTGAGATGAAATTATCCTGGACTTTCCAGGTGGATCCAGTATAATCAAGTGATCCTTAAAAGCAGAGAACCTTTTCTGACTTGGGTCAAGAGAAAGGAACGTGACAATGGAAGCAGGGTCAGAAAGATGCTACTTACCTAGTTTTGAAGATGGAGGAAGGGGCCACAGGCCAGGGAATGTGGGGGGCCTCTAGGAGTTGAAAAAAGCAAGGAATGAGAAAGGGATTCTCCCCTAGAACCTCCAGAAGGAAACACAGCTCTGCCAACACTCTCATTTTAGCCCAATGGGACCTTTGTCAGACTTCTGACCTATAAAAATGTAAGATACTAAAACTGTGTTGTTGTGAAGAATGAGAATTCCAAAACACTTAATTGTGCTCATGCGGAACCTGCACATAGACCACGAGGCAGGCGTTTGAATAGAACAAGGGCATATGGCCTGGTTTAAAATCAGTAAAGGTATGCATCAGGACTGTACCTTTTCACCATACTTATTCAATTTGTATGTTGAGCACGTAATCAGAGAAGCTGGACTGTATGAAGAAAAATGCAGCATCCCTGTTAGAGGAAGACTCATTAACAACCTGTGATATGCAAATAACACAACCTTGTTTGCTGAAAGTGAGGACTGTAGCCTTCAGTATGGATTGCACCTCAATATAAAGAAAACAAAAACCCTCCCAAATGGACCAATAAGCAACAACATGATAAATGGAGAAAATATTGAAGTTGTCAAGGATTTCTTTTTACTTGGATCCACAATCAAAGTTCATGGAAGCAGCAATTAAGAAATCAAACGAAGTGTTACATTCAGCAAATTTTCTGCAGAAGACCTCTTTAAAGCGTGGAAAAGCAAAAATGTCACTTCAAGGACTAAGGTGACCCAAGCCCTGATACTTTCAATCACCTCATATGCATGCAAAAGGTGGACAATGAATAAGGAAGACCAAAGAAGAATTGATGTCTTTGAATTATGGTGTTGATGAAGAATATTGAATATACCATGGACTGCCAGAAGAACGAACAAGTCTATCTTGGAAGAAATACAGCAACAGTGCTTCTTGGAAGTGAGGATGGCGAGGCTTCATCTCATGTACTTTGGACAAGTTATCAGGAGGAACCAGTCCCTAGAGAAGGACACCATGCTTGGTAAGGTAAAGGGTCAGTGAAAAAGAGGAAGATGCTTGACGAGATGGATTGACACAGTGGCTGCAACAATGGGCTCAAGCATAACAACAATTGTGAGGATAGTGCAGGACTGGGCAGTGTTTCATTCTGTTGTACACAGGGTTGCTATAAGTCAGAACTGACTCGACGGCACCTAACAACAGTGATATTAGTGCCATTACCTCTTCAGAAATAGCACCACCACCCCCTCTCATGGCCACGCCCAATCAATGGCATCCACAGAGCTATTGTAGTATGATGTCACAGCTCAGAGCACAGTCATCACACAAAGCGAAATGGAAGTATATCAGAGGTTCCCCCATTCTTCTTGTCTAATTTCTTTACCCAAATCTCAAAAAGTTTTGTCACTGGGTGTGGGCCTTGGCTGTTCTCCCAAAGGGATGTGCTAGTGAACAAACAACTATTTCCCTATTGTTGCTTCAAATACGGTGCTACTTTTTAAAGGCACTTGGCATGTAATTTGGAGCATTTATAAATGGAGGATAAGCACAAAATATGTAGATACTCTGAAAAATGAGTATCGGCTACCTGGATGGTTTGACTTTGCAGGAAGTGCTGACTTGGCTCTATTGGCTGTTGGCTTAGTTTGGGCAGAACATGGTCTCTGCCCATCTCATGCACGCATACGAATTGCAAATGAAAAGTCACAACGCTTTGTATTTCCATTGGGAGATGGTGTAGATTTCATAATCCATCATATATTTCAGACTTTAAGTGGCTTTCTTCAAAGGTTAGTTCATCTTCACTAGTTTGTTGGAGGCCCTGGCAGGTAGGTAGCTCATAAAGAGCTATAGCAATTTCATTGCCATCTTTTCCTTTATGAAGATGAATGAAAAAGTAGATGAATCAAGGGAGTCTTATGATATATTACGATTGCAGTGTTTAGGTCTACTTGCAGAAAATAAATAGATCTAGGGCTGAAGCATATGAGTGAGGGAGTCGATGGTGTTCACTGATTAGACTTAAGACATCTACTGAAAGATCATGTTCAATGCATTGTCTGTCATGTACATTGCAGGCAGCACAAGTGGCCTGGAGAGTTGGGAGAAACTTCCCTTTGTTGCGTAGCTTTTTTATTGAAAAGGATAGTTTTCTTCTTAGTTTGTAGCTATGAGTTGACAGCTGTAGTTTAGAATTGAAACAAAATAAATATGCATTTTTATTATGAACTCAGTAATTAATTTGCATTTTTTAGCTGAAAATCACACACCCACCCACACACATAGTAATAATAACACCTTTCTGTTCATATTCCAAAGCACTTCAACAAGTATTCTGTTTGATACTCACAGCTAATCATCAGGTAGATGGAGTAAATATTATTTTACAAATTAGGGGATCTAGACAGGTTATCCCACTAACAAACGGCTAAACCGGAGCTAGATAATTAAAATCTACGTGTCCTCCATTTACAGCTGGGTTGTGTCCTAAAATTTGTAAATCAGTTCTTTCCAATCGGGAATGCATTATTTCCTATAAAATAGCCTTACGTGGTGCTTAGGTTTCCAGGCTGGGTCACAAAAGCCTCTGTAACTTGTAATAAGGCATTTGTGTCTCGTGGGAAACCCTGGTGGCGTAGTGGTTAAGTGCTATGGCTGCTAATCAAAAGGTCGGCAGGTTGAATCTACTAGGTGCTCCTTGGAAACTCTATGGGGCAGTTCTGCTCTGTCCTATAGGGTCACTATGAGTCAGGATTGACTCAATAGCAGTGGGTTTGGTTTGGTTTTAAAGCTAAGTGATATTCTCCAGGGGACATATCTTGTATACAGAGGAACTGGACTCAAATCTAAAATTCTGATATCCTGTCCATCTACTCGTAATTATTTACACTAATGTATAAATGATTTATAAGCACTTAACCTCATACTATTTGTGGTTCGAAAGAGGTTATTTGTTAATTGAAATGAATTCCTAGTTGGGTGAATTGCAGACATTGAAAGAAAAAGAAGATCCCGATTCTTTGTGGGTATAAAATAATACACCACAGCAACCAGAGGGAGAATGGAACACTGTGATGGTGAAGGAGGGAGGAGAAGGAAGAGAAAGGCGATTTCTTCCCACCTTCCTTGATGCATCACCAAGAATTTTAAAACATATGCTCGGTCTGACTTTGGTACTTTGGGGTAAATAGTGGGGCACAGTGCAAAGAGCACCAGCTTCCGAGTCAGGGGGTCTGGGTGTATGTCCCAGTGGCTGTGAAGGACTGAGCAAGTCACTTAACCATTTTGAACCTTGGCCTCTTCATCTATAAAATAGGGGTAGAACATCGATGTTGGGGACATGGGTGGTTCAGTGCTAGAATTCTCGCCCTCCATGCAGAAGACTTGGGTTTGAGACCTGGGTTCAATTTCTGGCCCACGCACCTCAAGGGTAGCTACTCCATGTCTGTCAGTGGAGGCTTGTATGTTGCTATGAGGCTGAACAGATTTCAGTGGAACTTCCAGACTAAGGCAGAGTAGGAAGAAAGGCCTGGCAGTATACTTCTGAAAAACAGCCAAGCAAAACTCTATGGATTGCAACACTATGATCTGTAACTGATCACTGGGCTGGCACTGCAGAGAGCAGCATTTCTTTCTATTGTGCAAAGGGTGCCACGAGTGGATCGACTTGAAGGCAGCCAACAATAGCAACCCCTATGACGTAGGGACATTGACAAGTAGGTGAAGTTTCAGCCCCTGTGCCTGGCACAAAAGGAATGGAATTACCAATAAACATCTCCCTTCCTTTTTCTCTCTCATTCTGCTTTTCCCTGATATTCTGGGCTTCCCTCAGTTTACTCCTTGGAGAGCTCGAGGGTAAATGATCTATTTTCTTCTCAATCAAAGCTACAGTTAGGAGGAAAGGCAGTCCCAGCTTGACATTTTTATAATTGGTGGTAATAGGTTTAGTAACAATTAAACTTCTTATATACCACTTTGTAGAGAGAATTCCAATGTGTAAAACCCTCTCGCCCCACTGCTCCATTTATCCCAACAATACAGTGTGAGAGATTGAAAGGACAATTATTACTCTCATTTATTCATATTATGAATAAGGCATTTGAGTCTCCACAAAGCTAAGTGACATTCTCCAGGGAACACAGCTAGTACACAGATCAGACAGGACTCATATCTAAAGTTCTGACAACATGCTTATTATGGACTGAATGGTGTTCCCCCAAAATAAGTGTTGTATATCCTAATGGCTATGCTTGTGGAGGAGCTTCTGCGTGGCACAAATGATTAAGCCCTTGACTACCAGCCAAAAAGTTGGCAGTTTGAACCTCGGAACCTCGGAAGACAGACCTGGTGATCTGCCTCCCAAAGGTTATATAGCCTTAAAAACCCTGTAGAGTAGTTCTTCTCTGAACACGTGAGGTGTCCATGGAATCGCCTGGAGGCAAGTAACCACAGCAACAACTACATACCTGTGAATGTAATCCCCTTTGGGGATAGGGTTTTCATTGTTATGGTAATGAGGTCATTTCAGTGTAGGCTGTGTTTTAGTTGCTTTTGAGATTTAAAAGGAGCAGATTAGGCACAGAAGCAAGCAAGCTTGAATGGGGGAAAAATAGATGCCATGTGGAGATCTCCCAGGAATGCTGAGAAGAAAGTTACAGGAGCTGTAACTTTACTCCCTAGCCTTCACCTAGGGCCAGCACCTCGAATTCAGATTTCTAGCCTCCCAAGCTGTGAGACCTGGTTGTACAATGGTTAAGAGCCTGGCTGTTAGCCAAAAGCTTGGCAGTTAGAATCCACCAGCTGCTCCTTGGAAACAGGTGGCTTAGTGGTTAAGTGCTACGGCTGCTAACCGAAGAGTTGGCAGTTCAAATCCGCCAGGCGCTCCTTGGAAACTCTATGGGGCAGTTCTACTCTGTCCTACAGGGTCGCTATGAGTCGGAATTGACTCGATGGCAACAGGTTTGGTTTTTTGGTTTTCTAGGGTCCCTATGAGTTGGAATTGGTTCAATGGCAATGGCTTTTTTTGGAAGCTGTGAGAAAATAAATTTCCCTTTGTTAAAGCCATCCACTCGTGGTATTTCAGTTGTAGCAGCACTAAGAGACTAAGACAATATCCATCTGCTTGTATTTATTTACACTAGTAATTTACAATTATTAACTTATTTACAGTGATGTATACACGATTTAAGTGAAGCCCTGATGGTACAGTGGTTAAGAGCCAGGCTGCTAACCAAGAAGTCAGCAGACTGAAGCCACTAGCTGCTCTTTGGAAACTGTATGGGGCAGTTCTACTCTGTCCTATAGGGTCGCTATGAGTTAGAATTGACTCGATGGCAATAGTTCGGTTTGGTTTTACATTAATATATACATTATGTATGCATGATTTTTTTATGCATGATTTATAATAACCTAGCATTATTTGTAATTTTAAAAGAGGTTACCGTATTTTCATGCAAATTAGCTCACTATAGTAAAAATTTTTTTTTTTTTTTTTTTATGGGAACATGTAAAAAAAAAAAATCAGTATAACAGGACTTAACAAAAATGCCTGGAGTGGAGAGGACATGATTAGCAAATGAAAGTAGAAGTCACACAGTATTTTGCATAAAAATACAGTATTTGTCAACTTAAGTAAATTCCTCATCGGTAGAACTGCAGAAATTGAAAGAAAACAAAGATTACGGTCCATTCTGGATATAAAAATAGATATTTTGGCCACAGAGGCTACCACACGGTGGCTTGTTACTAAGGCCCGTTCTTGAACTATGACTTCTTTATTTTCCAGCTCTGACATTGGGTAGGTTACTTAGTGAGCCTCTAGTTTCCTTGTCTTTAAAAGGGGGCAATTAACACCTACTCCCGGGGATATTTTAAGGTATTTATTAGACAGTATATGAAGAGGCACCTTTGAGCTGTATAGTGGTTTCCTAGGGCTGCTGTGACAGAGTACCACATTGGGTAGCTCATCGGAACAGAAAAAGGTATCGTCTCCCCGTTCTGAGGCTCTGAGTCCAGATCAGGGTGTCAGCCATGTTGATTCCTTCTGCAGGCTCTGAGAGGGAACCTGTTCTAGGCCTGTCTCCCAGCTTGTCGTGACAGCCGGTGATCTTTGGCATTCCTTGACTTGTAGCTGCATAATTTCAAATCTCTGCCTCCATTTTCTCATGGCCGGCTTCCCTCTGTCTGTCTGTCTCTCTTCTATTTTATAAGGACATCACTCATGTTAGATTAAGACCTAGTCTACTACACTGTGACCTCATGTTTCCTGACCACATCTCACAGACCCTACTTCCACACCAGGTCCTGCTAACAGGTATCAGGCGTTAGGACCTCAGCATATCTTTTGGGGGACACAATTCAATACCTCACTAGCTACATCTGTTTTTTCTTGTGCCTTTTCTTCCTGCTTTTAAACTTCCAGATGTGTGTTCACAGTAACCTCAGTCTACACAGAGCCTCATTTATCTGAAAGAGACCTGTGATTCATAAAATGATAATTAAAAAAAAAAATCCTGAGGTCTTGACCTCTTACCTTCTTTAACCTCCTTTTCTTAGTTCAGCTGCTGACTCTATTTGTAGAACCCGAGCCAATTCTGTCTTCTCTGTGTGCTTTTGTTAACTGCATCCCTCTGCCTGCCCCAGGCACCCAGTCTCTGGAATAACCCGGGTTTTGTCAATACACAGCACCAGCAACACTAAAACTTAAATGTGTCTTAGGAATTCCAAAGAAGAAATGGTTCTATTCTTGGTTATTTCCAATACACAGTGTGGGAATTCATTACATTTAATGCTAGCTCGATGATGTAAATTTTGTATTGACTACGATACAACATATTTACCCATCTATTTATCCTAAAAGTCCTGGAGTTATCCAGAGAGCAGTAGAAGGATATAATTTATAATTAAGTTTTGACTATATTTGCAATTACATTTTTTGGAGTCTTCATGATAAGAAAGAAAATAAGGCAGTTAAACTAACGTGTATGCTCAAGTGTGAAAACATTACTCTTTTTACTTCCCTACTTTTCCCCCCTCTTTTATGAATGTATCCTATTTTACATCATTAATTTTGGGGGGAACGTTTTTCATATTTATTTATTTATTTATTTTTTTTAGGGGGGAACATTTTTCAAACGGCTTTTTCTGCTTTGTGCTTCTCTGAGAGTTTGTGTAAAACAACCCTCATAGCCTTACACACACACACATAGATGCACACACACACAGGCACACATACACACAGGAGTCCTAACCATCAAACAGAACAGAAATGGGGCCATTTAATTCAGTAGTTGAATGACATTTTACCAGAAAACAGTATTAGTAATCTTAAGGCACCTCTCCAAACTTTTTCTGACTTCGAGAGAAATTACTTAACAGACAAGCAGTGGTTCTCAATTAAGTGCTATTTTGCTCCCAGAAGACATGTGGGCAATGTCTGGAAACATCCCACAATGCACACAACAGCCCTCCACACAGAGAATTATCCAGCCCTGGTGGCTCAGTGGTTAAGCGCTCAGCTGTTAACCAAAAGGTTGGCGGTTTGAACCCACCAGCCACTCCTTGGGAGAAAGATGTGGCAGTCTGCTTCACAAAGATTTAAAACAAAACAAAAACAAACAGATAGCTATCAAGTTGATTCTGACTCCTAGTGACACTCAAGGACAGAGTAGCACTCCCCCATAGGATTTCCAAGAAGCCGCTGGTGGATTCCAACTGCCGACCTTTTGGTCAGCGGCCGAAGCTCTTAACCACTACAACCAGGGCTCCTCAGTATGGATTACAGCCTTGGAAACCCTATGGGGTGGTTCTACTCTGCCGTATAAAAACAACAAACAAACAAAAACGAAACTCATAGCCCTCAAGTCAATTATGACTCATAGCTGTAAGTTGGAATGGACTTGCTTGCAACGAATTTAGTTGGTTTTTTTTTTTTGGTATATGTCATAGTGCCAAGCTTGTGAAACTTTAGTTCACAGCCTGCAGTAGCCAGTTCAGCTCCCTGGTTCCAGTGAGCCAGCAGTATTTACATTGGAGAGTTGAAGTTTATTTTCTTTGCTACCTAGCCTTGAGACTGGCTGAGGTGGGGACTGAACAGGTGGGATGTTGAACTACTGTGCACGTTTCTGTATTGTTAAAGTCTGTAACAACTTCACCTCTACATCTCTTCCTATCAAACTGCTGCTCTTCTCTCAGGTGAGACCTGGATCATTTTTTTTCAGTTGCTGCATATTATGAGTCCGTTATTCATCATGTTCACTTTTTTTTTCTTTTTAAGGCTGAATAAATAACTCCTGTTGCAGTAATAGGTACAGACAGACATAGCACACTTCAACAAACCATTTGACAAACGAGTTGATCATGGCTTTGGGGGAAGTAGAGACCATGCCTTTACCCCAACATGAGTAGGGTATGATGGGGCTGCACCAGGAGGGATTTATGGTCAGTGGTTCCCTCTTTTCTTGACTGCTCCTGTCACTAACAACTTACATATGCGAAGCCACATTCCCAACCTCTCCTGAGAGGACTGATTTGTGATTTTAATAAGCAGATCTAAATATTTCTACTTCCTAGAATTCTATAGCAGACTTAGACCTGTCCCTCACTTCTTGGCACGTTGATAATTAAGCATTCATTTTTAATCCCTTTGGGATTATCAGAAATCACTATAGAAGTAATCATTTTTGCTTTTCTGTCCTCAGAATCACTGATTTTAAAAAAATTATATTCTCATTGGTTGTTTTAGTTATCTAATGCAGCTATGACAGAAATACCACAAATGGATGGCTTTAACAAAAAGAAATTTATTCTTTCACAGTCTAGGAGCCTAGAAATCTGAATTCAGGGTTTCAACTCCAGGGGAAGGTTTTCACTCTCAGTTGACTCTGGGGGAAGGTCCTTGTTATCGTTCTTCCCCTGGTCTAGGAGCTTCATGAATCAGGAGCTCCCCTCCTGGTTCTTCACTCTTGGTGGTATGAGGTCCCCCTGTCTCTCTGCTCACGTCTCTCTTTTATATCTCAAAAGAGATTGATTCAAGATACAGCCTAATCTTGAAGATTGAGTCCTGGCTCCTTAACACGTTATTGTTTTTGTTGTTACGTGCTGTCGTGTAGGTTCTGGCTCACAGCGACGCTATGTACAACGGAATGAAACACTGCCAGGTTCTGGACCATCCTCATGATTGTTGGGCCCATTGTTGCAGTCACTGTGTCAGTCCATCTCGTCAAGGGTCTTCCTCTTCTTTGCTGACCCTATACTTTACCAAGCAACTGCCTCTAATCCTACCTCGTTAACATCGTAGAGGTAGGATTTACAACACGTAGGAAAATCACATCAGATGACAAAATGGTGGACAATTACACAATACTGGGAATCATGGGCTAGACAAATTGATGTACATTTTTGAGGGGCATATTTCAGTTTATAACATTGCCTTTAGCTTTTAGAAAGCCATGAACGTGGGTCCCTGTTCCAAAGTTTACCTGATTTTCTTTTTAAAATTGTAATCCAAGAAGTAATGTGCTTTTCTGAATATAGCCAAATCCAAGAATATCTGCCAAATCCCTATGGAAACTTTTAGGTAAAAAAAAACAATCTTTTCCCATGATGCTACAGATAGAGCCAGTGAACCTGAAGCTAAGAACATTTAATGATAAATTAAAAAAACAAGAGAAAATGAAATTATTTCATTATACTTATGTAGAACTTTAAATGTTTAAAATCATGATAACCCTTTGCCACTGAGTTGATTCTAACTCATAGTGACCCCAGAGGACAGAGTAGAACTGCTTCATAGGGTTTCCTGCACTGTAATCTTTACGTGAGCAGATGGCTAGGTCTTTTCTCCCTCAGAGCCTCTGTTGTTCAAACTGACAACCTTTTGGTTAGCAGGATGAGCACCTGAGTGCTTAACTACTGCACCACAAGGGCTCCTTAAAATCATAATAAACCAAACAAAACCAAACCCACTGCTGTCTACTCAATTCTGACTCACAGCGACCCCATAGAGTTTCCAAGGTTGTAAATCTTTACAGAAGCAGACTGCCATATCTTTCTCCCTCGGAGCAATTTACGGGTTTGAACTGCTGACCTTTGTGTTATCAGCCAAGCACTTTAACCACTGCACTACCAGGTCTCCAAAATCATAATAGCTTACATTTATTTTGTGAATAGCATGAATCAGGCATACAAAGCATTTTATGTGGATTATTTCATTTAATCCTCACAACCACCTCATGAAACACTACCAGATTAATAGATTACTATTAATCTAGTTCAGAGATAAACTGAAGGCCTGGAAATATTAAGTGTCTCACCCGAAGAATAAGTGGTAGATGTGGGATTGGAACCCTGACCCATCCGAGCAGATTTGGATTTCTTAATCACATGCTTTTACAGTCACCTAACACCCCTCAGACTGGACCTCTTACATGCTCGTCCTGAAGTGGGCTTGCTGAAGGAGCTTGACATTTCTTTGAAGTTTTGTGCTTGAGTTTGCTCCAACTATGGACTTGCTTGTTTTGTTACAAAATTAATATTTTAAATGGTTGTTGTTATTTTGTTGTTAATTGCTGTTTGGTTGACTGTGACTCATGGCGACCTTATGCACAGCAGAACAAAATGTTACTCAGTCCCGATCCATCTTCACAATCATTCGTATGTTTGAGTCCATTGTCGGGCTCATTGTGTATTTTGAGTGCCTCTCAGCCTAGGCGGTTCATCTTTCAGGGCTATATCAGACAATACTCTGTTGTGATCTGTAGGATTTTCATTGGTTAATTTTCAGAAGTAGGTCTACTTTCTTCCTAGTCTATCTTAACCTGGAAGCTCCACTAAAACTTGTCCACCATGGTTGACCCTGCTGATATCTGAAGTGACACAGCTTCCAGCATCATGGCAACACACAAGCCACCACAGTACAATGAACTGATGGACGGTTGGTGGTATTTTAAATTACTTACCAGATAATTTATTTAACATCTACCTCCTAAAACAAAAGCAGACACCCTGGGGAGTTGCACCCTGGCTAACCAGAAGTTTCCTACTGCCTTGACACACGGAATCATGCCTCTGTAAGGAATGCTTGCTTTACTTTTGGAACCAGAGGGAGACGCACCTACTTGCTCCAACAGCAGAAGTGGCTGTGGGAAAAGATCAGAGCCACCGACAAGCAAAAGGCTCCCTTCTTTTCCAAGACTCAGGATAGTGTTAAGGGGTTACGGTGTTAAAGGATCAGTTCTTTCCTGTGTCAATGAAATCTAGAGAAAGCAAAAGTTGGAGAGTTGGAGTGAGACTATGTAGCAATAGGTATTTTCATGAAAGTTTCTATAAAAATTTCCTATATTCAGATTAAACCATTGAAAACCTTCTGACCCACAGTTTTATCTGACATGCATAGGGTAGCCATGAGTCAAAGCTGACTGGACAGGACCTGGTTTACTGGTTTAAAGTGCTTGGTATAGTGTTTAAAATAGAGAAGGCATTCAATAAAACTATCTGTTGATTTAACTATATCGTTGTTTTGTGTAGAAATATGTCATCAGCTAGAATCTAACAATTCCTCAGCTATAAAAGAATAACAGTTTTTGTTTGTTTCTGTTTTTTTTTTTCCTTTTTGTAGTGATTGCTTTAAAGGGGAATTAATCAGTAATTATGGTCCCTGAGTGGTACAAATGTTTTGTTCTTGGCTTCCAACTGAAAGGTTGGTGGTTCAAACCCACGCAACAGCACCATGAAAGAAAGGCCTGGCAATCTGCTTCTGTAAAGATTACAGCCAAGAAAACCCTATAGAGCGCAGGTTTACTCTGTAACACGTGGGGTTGCCAAGAGTTGGAAGTGACTCCACGGCAATGAGTTAGCAAGTTAAGTTACTCACTAATTGCACGGAACGTAGATTCAGCCTACGTATTTCCCACTCTCTTCAGGGATGTTGATATCAACAGAAACTGGGATAAAAGAAAAGATGGAAGTAATGCGGCTCAGAGCCCTGTGCTCTGCATCAGGGCCCCAGCAGGACTGCCATGTGCCCAGGGATTCCAGGAAGCTGTTTCCTTCCTGCTCAGTCGCCCCATCTCTGAACTGGGCATAATAACAATTACCAGCTTCACAAGAGGGCTGTGTAGATTAATGAGCTAATATTGGAAAGCGCTTGGCAGGTGAAAAGTTCTCGAGAGGTGCTATGATTGTGCTCATTAGTTTTCTTAGCCGCTCCGGGAGCGAATCCTTAGCCAGGAGGAGATGTAATTAACGCAGCAGCTTTTTGAGGTGTGCGTGGTGCTCACTCGGGGAGAATTGCCTGGTGCCGCTCTTACCAGTCCAGCGACTCGAACCAATTTGTTCAGGTTCAAACCCCTGCTGAGAATTTGCATTTCTACCCCAGAAAGACTGAATCAGAATCTATATTTTAACCAGATTTCCAGGTGATTCTTACGTATAATATATATTGAGAACCACTGCTCAATAGGATCGATATGAGTTGGAGTCGACTAGACGGCAGTGGGCTTGGGGTGTTTTGTTTTGGCTCTGCTAGTGGTTCTCAGAATTGGTTCCTAACCAGTGGCATTAGCATTGCCTGGGAACTTGTTAGAAATGCAACTTCTCAGCAGGGGTTCGAACCAGAATGAACCGGTTCGAAGCCCTGTACCAGTTGTCCTTTTGATTCCCACTGACTGCTTGCTCCACCAGGCCCTCCCTCTCCCGAATGCCTTTCTCTAGGTGTTGCCTTTACTGCCAACTGACCCGGCCGCTGGAGGATCTTATTCGGGTTTGCAGTGGGTTTATTAAGTGTAGGCATGCATATTGCGGAGAAATCACAAGTCTCGTATAGCTCTTGTGGTGATACCCAGGGCCTCCTGAGCGGTGTCCGCTCCCTGCCTACTCCCTAACCCCACAACACCAAGGAGCCTAGAGAGTCCAACTCCAGCATCCAAAGATCCTATGGTTGCTGGCGACTCTGTTATTCCAGTCCCAGCAGCATCTTCCTGGGGCAGTGGGCGGACAGTTTGACATATGAGAACAGATCAACAATCTCAAAGCACAAAGGCAGCTGAGGTGGGCAGGGATGACTTTCAAATGATGGGTGAAGGTGATTTATAATGAACAACCTCACTGTTCTGCAGTTCCAAAGCACAGGGAATGGACCCACTTATCAAAATCTAAAACCAAAATCCCTCCCCCCCCCAAAAAAAATCCATTTCATAACGCAGAGGAAGAAGATGGAAGGTTTTGGACAATTCTTAGCAGCAAACCTGTCCAGAGGAAGCAAGTGACTCATGTGGCCAGCCCCCGCCCTCTCCAGCATTGGCTGGCATGAAGGCCGTATGCTGTTTCTGTACCGGGGCCTCCACACCACAGAGCAAGCACTTCACTCAGGGAAGGCCGGTAGGGACGGAACCCAGCTGGGCCATCGGGCTGCCATGCCAGCTCATAAAAGTGGGCATTAGTTTCCTGCTTTCTAGCATCAAATTTGGTCCAAACCTTATGGTTCTATTTCCTCTAATGTTGCCTTTGGACAGTAGCACACTGGTGTCCTCCACAGACCATTTGTTCTGGAAGGAAACGTCTGAGCAAGGTTGAGAAGAGACTCAGGCTGCTAGTTTACTTACCTGTCTTGCCTGTGCTGATGACAGAATGACAGAATGACGGAATGACAGAATGACAGAGTGAGAACAGCATGGCCTGTACTGGCTCTTGACTTCTTTTGTGGCTTGCCCTCCTCGTTCCCAATGAATTGGTGCGCTGCTCCATTTGTTTAATTAGCTCGTAAGAGAAAATGTACTTTAAGACAGACGTGCTCCTCACTGCGATGCTTACAGCCTCGAAGCCCTTATGAAACAGCACAGAGGTTACGGCCCCCAAATGGCCACCTTCGGGTGTGTGATGTTCTGTCTGTATTTTTTCCCTGTTGCTGGACCATTATCATCTGTCCCTCAACTTCCCAAAGAAAGAGAAGAAGAGGCTCATTCCAAATTCCTTCTGCTCCTTACCACCTAGGAGCCTTTTGTGTATTTTTAAACCACGAGCTCTGGCAAGGGTCTGAGTCAGGGAAACGATGTGAGGATGATTTGGCCCTCAACTCCAGCCCTTTGATGCTTGTTTGTGCTGACGGAAACATACTTGCTCACATTCCAGAGCCTTCTGGGGAAGCTTCATCATATAAACAAAGTTACTAATATTATTATTAATATTTACATGTAATAATTACCAATAATCTACTGAAACTTTAAAACATGCAACAACCTCATAAGGTAGGTATCTTAACCCCATTTTATAGAACCAGGATTCAGAGAAGGTGGATAACTTGCCCATAGTTATCTAGTCAGTGTTAGGGGCCGAGAGAAACCATAATCATGCAAGGTGTGTTAGGGGAAGCAAGCCCTCAGGCCAGTCTTCATGTAGAAATTTGGAGAAAGCCATAGGCTGAAATATGGCATCTGTTTGTCTTTGAAGTTTTGCCAGGTAAACATAGGTTTTCCCCAGAGCACTCTTCAAATTTTGGAAGGGTGTTTATGAAATAAAGAGCACTCTTCAAATTTTGGAAGGGTGTTTCTGTTATAGCTGGAGTAGATGACTAAGACAGCCCTTGACCCGTATTACAGATCTTTTATTTGGGTGTAGGGGGTTCTCAGCACAGGGACTCCAGGTCCAAAGGACACAATCTGCTCCAGAATCTTGATAGCCATGAGGTCCCCAAAAACTTCTGCGAGATAGGCCCTTATGTACGAATACTGTCAATCTCAAGGTGTGGCTCTATTGGGTGGACTACAAGCCAATAAATAAATATTTATTAGTATATACACCAATCATTTGCAAGATAGTGGCCTGGCCAATCATTTTGAGAGAATTACAAATCCAGGACCAGAAAGGCCCCATAAGAGAAACCCATTGCCCCACACTGTGCTTTGGACACAAGTGGACACAAAAGGACTTAGTATGACTACTACAAGACCTTTATAAATTCTACATTAGTACTGAAAAAAATGATCCCTCCTAACCCTCTCCTTCATGTTACAGGTGAGGCAACAAAAGTCCAGAGAAGTTAAGTGACTTACCCAAGGTCATATGACCAACTATTGGCTGAGCTGGAACTAGTGCCCAGGTCTTCTCTGGGCCTGATGCTTGGTGCATAGTGTCTGGCCTCCCTTACTGGGACTGAAGCCATGAGGTTGCAATGGGACGGGGTAGCACTGGGTGACATGCTCCTTGGAAGGACATATGTTTGGAAATGGCAGCTGTTGGAAACCTGCTTTTCTGACAGCTGTTTCTGTGATGAAAGTGGCAGCTTTAGTTTGGGTCCTCAAAAGAGAAGAGGTGGGCATTAGGGCCGTTGGTGAGGAGACCAGTATTCAATTCAGGACTGCCTGGATGGGGAGATAAAAGGTACACAATCTGATGATCAGTTTTGTGGCAAAATCCAGTCTGGGCCCACGTCATAACATTGTCTAATCACTTTCCAAAGCAGTGATAGAAAAAAGTAATCACTCAAAAAGGATTTACTGTAAAATCACTGCGGAACCTGACTGTACTCAGACACAGTCTATAAGGCACCTTTGGATGTCTATTCCTTTCAGGCTTCCAGCCAGGTTTCCCTTGTCTTTTAAGAGGGGGCTACTACATGGAGCATAACACTTAGAAAGGAGTAGCCTCCCCCTAGAGACACAGAGCTGGTGTCATGGTTAAGGGCATGAGCTAGGAAGTCAGACTACCTGGGTTTGAATCCTCACTCTGTCTCTCACTATGTGGGTAACCTGTAGTTAATCTCTATTTAACCTCTCTGTCTCACTTCTCTCATCTGTAATGTGGAGATTGTAATCGTACCTACCTCATATGATTGTTAATAAAGATTAAATAAGTAAAAATGTGTAAAGCTTTTAAAACAGTACCTGGCACATAGTTAGCACTACATCCATATATGTTCTTGTTAAATAAATAAAAATAAGGACAACAAGCTAAATATAAATATGGAGGTGGGGTTAGAAGCCAGGTGTGGGTGGAAAGCCTTCACGTGCCTATGACGTGGTCCAAGGTTCTCTTAGAGAAATTGAATGTAGGGCGTATGTTGGCACTTGCTGCAAGCTTGAAGGTAAATTCACTTTTTTAGAAGTGTTATCCAGATAGCATGGCTCCACCAGCCTCACGTCACTAAACACAGGTCACTTCTTTTTGATACTCACATTTCAAAGGCATAAGCAACCACTGGCTTTATTGATGGGCTTAGCTCCCCTAAATTATCATTTCCAGTTGTTCCTGGGAATTCCCTCAGAGGGGTGCCTCACATGGTCTCACCTACCCATCTGTCCCTCCTGCTCCTACATACCAAAGGTTGCTGAGCTCAGAGCTGCTTGGATCAACTTCATCCCTGCTCCTCCCCTTCACGGGAAGGCCAGTGTTCATACCAAAGCCGAGGCTGAAATGAGCCTGTCCACCTCAAAATGCTAGAATCTGGCCTGATGTGTAGTGAGTACTCTGTAAACGCTCACTGTTATTAATACTAAGATCATTGTCCTGGTTGTTCTCTAAGCTTCTAGTTCTCAGGGTGCTGTAACATGATTAGTTTCTCTGCAGAAATGGGGAGAATGGACACCCCCCTCCCTCATTTCTTTTCAGGGAGCTGCTTGAACCTGACATTTCACAATGTTTTTCAAGAAAAATTGGGTCAGTTTTTGCCCAAACCTTCATTAAGACTCTCCTGAAAACCTTTTCTTGCTTTCCGTTTTCTGATGATTTGGGCTCAAGCTCAATCCAAGAGGCCAGGTCATAAGAATGACTAACAGTTATTGAGCTCTTATTATGTGCAGGCACTTTCCTAAGTGCCCTGAGATCTTGACCTCATTTACTCCTCACAGCAACCCTGCCAGGCTAGAGCTATTAGCATCCATTTTACATGTGAAGCTGAAGCCCACAGAACACACTTTGTCCAAGGTTACCCAGCTAATAGGTAGTGAGAATGCAAACCGGGCAGCTTGCTCCTGGATGCCACCTCCTAACCAGCACACCACGGTGATGGAGAACTGATGTTATACCGCCCTCCTCATACTCTGCGCCTTGTTACCTTCCTACTTGCCCCAACAATACCAAAATGCTTTCCTTGCCCCACAGTTATAATACCAATCTTTCCTCATATCTCAGTTGATGTAAACATTTACTGGGGTGGTTTGGGATGAAGGTCTTGGTTACACATTCAGGGCCCCAGCTAGCCAACACGATCTACATATTAATTGGAGGCTGGCATCATGAAAGAAACACAAATAATGGATTCAAGTAGCAGAGGTTTTAATTCCCAGGACCAAGAACGGTGTGAATATGTTATCCTTAAAGATTTTGCCCATTGCCTCCTGCTTTTTTAAATGTGCTCATTTCATGGTACTTACTAAGGATCTCGTTTTCCTTTTCAAATGTCTGTTCTTTCATTTATTGATTTCTGCTGATGCCAAGTAGATAAGAGCAGGTTATCTACATTAATTCTTTATATTAGAATTCTTCACATTTCTCTCATTTGTTCGTCCATTCGGTCATTTGTTCATTCATTCATTCACCAAATGTATAATTAGCCCATCATGTATACGGAAGTTATAATTAAGCAAGCATATAAGCAAATATGTTGTTTGCCATCAAGTCGAGTGTGATTCACAGTGACCCTATAAGACAAACTAGAACTGTCCCATAGGGTTTCCTACCCTGTAATCTTTATGGGAGCAGATCACCAGACCTTTTCTTCCATGGAGCCACTGGTGGATTCAAACCATCGACCTTCGGGTTGCAGACGAGCGCTTAACCATCATGCCATCAGGGCTCCTTATAGCAAATATAATGGCGATTATCTTCTCAAATGTTTAACCAGTATGTTTTGATGCTTCCCTTCAGTCATGTCTTCACACAGCCATCTATTTCCGTGGTTGAGTCACAGGCATATTGCCCCAGGGAGGGAAAGACTGGGGACGGTCTGGAACAAAAAGTCCATGGACACTCTATGGCTGAAGCCAGACTCAGGCTCTCAGTTCCATGCATTCGTTGCCCAGATCCCACCTTGCATTAGAGTTCTCCCTAGGTGGCCAGGCACAAAGCTTTTACAGATTATTTACTTCTATATCCTACTTGAGAGAACTGAGACCCAGAGAGTCAGTGACTTAGCCTATAAGTTAGTGGCAGAGCCAGAGCCTGGCGCCAGGGCTCTTCTTGGAATCTAACATCCTGAATTTTGTGCCAGTCTGTCTTGTTTGGTACTTGGGAGAATGTCCAGCTTGTCACTAACATTCATGTTTCGTATTTAATGAACTCTTAGGATCTTTTTTAGGATCAAGGAATAGTTGGTCTTAATGAAATCTATGTTATGCCCTCGCTGGGTATTCCTCTTAAGAACAAATTCACGAACATGGTAGTGAATGTTTCTGTCTGTTCCGCCACTTGACTGGAGGTGGTCGGGGTGGCCAATTTGAAGTGGTTAAGATCAGAATGTGCCTTGAATGGTGATCACCCTGGCTTCAGTTCTAATCTTAAAAATGATTCAACACTGTTATTGAGCTATCAGGCCACGAAAGAAAACACTCTTTACTTGTGATTTAATGAGTATTTAGGACAACAGATAATCCTCTGATAGGGTCAGCGTGTGAAGCCTGAGCCTGAGAGGGCATTTATGGTTTGCCTGTGTTATCGCAGCTGCTTTGCAGTTTGACCCACTGACACAATCGCTCTTTGGTATCAATATTTGCAGACTGGACAATCTCCCTAGATGGTTTTGCTTTTGCAGACTAAAATGCCTTTATTAGTTTACTCAAAGATAAATAGATCCCCATCCAAAACTCCAATTACTCTAAAAGAAAATGGAAGTCCACATGGCATGGAAGTGGGAGGGAGTAGTGATTGGGCTTTGGACCATGGGCTGCTAGAGGTGGGGCCATCTCTGACTTGCTGAAAGCTCTACTACATTTCACTTCCCTTTATTCCACTATGTTCTCCTTCCTGCATGATGTCAGCAATAATTACCTTCTAAGTCCCTGGGTGGTGCAGTAGTTAACGTGCTCATCTGCTAACTGAATGGTTGGCAGTTGGAGTCCACCCAGTGGTGCCTCCAAAGAAAGGCCTTCAATCTACTTCTGAAAAATCAGCCATTGAAAACTGTATGGAACAGTTATACTCTGACACACATGAGGTCTCCATGAGTCGGAATCGACTCAATGACACCTATTTTCTTTTTTTTAATAGAACAAACGGATGTTTGATAACAAGGGAAGGGGGGAAGGGGGGAAGCAATTTTTTTATTTTTATTTTTTTGCCATTCCTGGGCTGTATCTACGAAATAGAGCTCCGTAGAGATTTTTTTTTTTTTTTTTTTGGCCTTGTGAAGCTAATCTTGATTTCTTCAAAAACTTAAGACCCCTTAAACACTAGCAAGTGGCCATCTAAGATGCATCAATTGGTCTCAACCCACCTAGATCAAAGGTGAATGAAGAACACCAAGAACACAAGGTAATTACAAGCCCAAGAGACACAAAGGGCCACATAAACCAGAGACTACATCAGCCTGAGACCAGAAGAGCTAGGTAGTGTCCGGCTACAACCGATGACTGCCCTAACAGAGAACACAACAGAGAACCCCTGAGGGAGCAGGACAGCAGTGGGATGCAGACCCCAAATTCTCATAAAAAGACCAGACTTAATGGTCTGACTGAGACTGGAAGGACCCCAGTGGTAATGGCCCCCAGACCTTCTGTTGGCCCAGGACAGGCACCATTCCCAAAGCCAACTCTTTAGACATGGATTGGACTGGACAATGAGTTGGAGAGGCATGCTGGTGAGGAGTGAGCTTCTTGGATCAGGTGGACACTGGAGACTATGTTGTCATCTCCCCCCTGGAGGGGGAGATGAGAGGGTAGAGGGGATTAGAAGCTAGCGAAATGGACACGAAAAGAGAGAGTGGAGGGAGGGAGGGGGCTGTCTCGTTAGGGGGAGAGCAATTGGGAGTATGTAGCAAAGTGTATATAAGTTTTTGTGTGAGAGACTGACTTGATTTGTAAACTTTCACTGAAAGTACAATTAAAAAAAAAAAAAAACTTAAGGCCCTTGACACAAGCATAAGTGGCGTTCGGAAGAAGAAAAGGCATAAGTGAGAGAAGGAAGTGGCGCCATGTAGCTGGGAGATGCTAACGGGACCCTGTGTGTTCATGGCGTCCATCCTCTGAGCCACGTAGAGGAGGATTCCATGATGACAACACCCACCTCTCCCCCATGTAGGAAACTAGTCCTCAGCAGGGAGGGAAACCTAGATGACACAACCTATTCTTTGTGCATATAAATTTGTAAAATGAGGCTAATTCAAATATTTTCCTTTGTGAGAATACATTTTTCTAAGTAAAAAATGTATGGTCATTGTGAAAAAATGAATAGAGAAAATAAAAGTGACCCATAATCCCAACACTTATAGATAGGAGGATTTTAATAATATTGGTAAACGGCTTCTCTGGAAAGTTTTCCAAATTATATTACCATTGCTGGAGCATGAATGCCCATCTCACTGTATCATTACTGGTACTGATTATGAAAAATGAAAAAGAAGTCATTTTTATACTGGAAAACTGGCAGGCGAATCATTATTTTAACTAATACTTTTGTTAATAAAGCTATGGACATTTGTATATTTTTCAGTTGTGAACCGTTTGTTTATACTTTTTACTACTTTTTATTGAGGTGTTTATGCACCCTTATTGATTTGTAAGGCCACTTTTTATGCTTAGTACAGTAATCATTTACACTCCCTTGTTATTACAAATATTTTCCCATTTTTTGTCTTCTATTTTTTTTCTGATTCTATTTTTTGACAGCTTTTTTTTTTATTATTGAGGTATAGTTAATATACAGTAAACTGGAAATATTTAAAGCATGAGAGGTTTGACATATGCATATATACAGTCATGAAATCATCACCACAATCATGGTAACGAACACATCCATCATTCCCAAAAGTTTTCTTGTGCCTCCTTGTAATCTCTCCCTGACACCACCTCCCTAGCCCCAAACGACCACTGATCTACTTTCTGTTGCACTATTTCAAATTTTATATAAAGGAATTAATTCAATATATCCTTTTCTTCTGGATTCTTTCATGTGTCATAATTATTTTGAAATTCAGCCATGTTGTTTCATATATCAATATTTCATTTCTTTCTATTGTTAAGTAGTATTTCATTATGTGGTTATACACGTATTTATTGTTCACCTGTTGATGAGCATTTGAGTTGTTTCCAGTTTGGGGATATTACAAGTAATGCTGGTGTAAACATTCTTGTTCAAGTCTTTTTGTGAACTTGTGCTTTCATTTCTCTTATGTAAATGCTAAGTATGTAAAGACTAGGTCATATGGTGGATGTAGGTTTAGCTTTTCAAGAAACTATCAAACCGTTCCAAAGTAGCTGTACCATTTTATGTTCTCATCAGCAGCGTATGAGAGTTCCAGTTTCTCTGCATCATCACCGACACTTGGTGTGGTCAGTCTTTTCAAATTATAACAATTCTAACAGATGTGTAGTGGTATCTCACTGTAGTTTTAACTCATATTTCCCTAATCACCACTGATGTTGAAAATCTTTTCATGTGCTTATTTGCCATCTTTATGTTTTCTTTGGTGAAGTATGTGTTCTAATAATTTATCCTTTTTTTTTTTTCTTATTTGGGTTGTTTATCTTTTTATTTTTAAGTTTTGAGGGTTCTTTATATAAAAAAACTAAAAAAAAAAATTTTTTTTTTTTTTTTAGTTTTTTTATATAAATAGCTTAGAAAAAAAATACACTTATCATCTATACATGTTTTGTAAATATTTTTCCCCAGCCTTTAGCTTGTCTTTTATTTTTTAACATGTCTTTTTAAGAGTAAAAGTTGTAAATTTTGATAATGTGAAATTTATTGATTTCTGTCTTTATAGTCTGTGTTTTTGTGTCCTATTTTGGAAATCTTTTACAAGCCCAGCGTCACTAAGATTTTAATTTTTGTTTTATTCTAAAAGTATTATCGTTTTCATTCTGATATTTTGATCTCTGATCCATTTTAATTTTTGTATATGATGTGAGGTAAGGGTTAATGCTTTTTGTTTGTTTATTCATGTGATTATTCAATAGTTTTAGCACCATTTGTTATGTTTTTCTTTTCCCCACTGAATTACTTTGGCACCTATATACAGTAGAAGGCAGGACACTGAGATGGTGATTCAGGATTTCTCTGAAGAGAGTTGTCAGGGTGTCTGTCATGTGTCTTCCTTCCTGAAAGATGTTCTTCCTTTCACCTCAAACCAAGCAAAGCACACTTGAAAAAGATCACTTGTAGAGAGTGGTATCTTCCAGGAGGAGAAATTGATACATCACCCTCATTAAATGCATACTGAACTAGGAAAACCTATAGGCCCACCCCAGGGTGCATAGGGATGAGTTTCTGAAAAAATTGATGTTTATTCTCTGGAGTTGAGGTAGGGAGTAAAAGGAAAGTACTGCAATGTGCCATGGATTTTGCCTGGAATAAGTTCTAAGTGCAAAATGTTGATTGGAGTGCAGTGAAGAGTTGAGGGGGTGGATGTGTGCATTTCCAGAGCTTAGAGGCAAAGACACCAAGTTTCACCTAGAGCCAGTGGGTATCACAGAAGCCAACAGAGGAGCCAAGTAAGGCGGAAGAGTTATAAAGGTTTAATGAGGAAGTAAATAGCCTAAGGAAGGGAATCGTAAGCTGGAGATCCCTGAAAAAGAGCCATCTTTAATGGACCCAAAAAAACATCTCATGAGAGAGAGAGAAAGTCAGTATTTGGGCAACTGCCCCACAGGGGGCACATAATCTAAATCACAACATTACCAGTCACATAAAATTCTTGCTTACTCGCCCAGTTTCCTTACTCTACTCCTAACTCCATCCTTGGCCTTAAAGGAGCCAAAGACAAAACAATGAGTAGAAGGATAAGGGAAAGAAAAACAAGGTGGAGGAAGAGTGAAACAGACCTCGTTTCCTCTCTCCCCACTGCAGGCTTAGAAAATTCATGGTCTGTTCTGAGCTTGAGAAGGGGAGAAACTTTAAACTGAATGAGAGGTCAAAGTGCTTATTTCTATTGGAACTGGGCTTTCAGATGCCTTGTAAGGAGGTTCTTCTGATAAAGGAGGTATAGGCTATGTTTAGAGCTGGAAAAGAAAAGTTAGATAGAACTTGTTTAAAGGTTGTGATTTCAAAATGACTGTCTTCCCATTTTGCACCCAATGAATTTAGTCCACTTCCTGTAAAATTAACCTCTCACAAAAATCTATATAAAAGTATAAAGTCAGATTGGAATCTGTTGACAAACTGCTGGTAAAGTGTTGGACAAAACTAGTTTTTTAAACATTTTTAGGAGAGACACTCACTATTTATCTTGAATGCATCTTGCTGTCATGTTCTACGGGAATGATTAATAATGATGTCAACCGAGTTTCTCAATCTTCAGTGGTACTAACCTTGACCAGAGCATAAACAAAGACAAAGAACAATTCTCAACATGAGAAAAATCTATGTTTTAATGAAAGAAAATATACCTGTGATTTTCAGAGGCAAATATGTCTTTCCTTGGTCAGTAAATGTTGTCAAAGTAAACTGTTAGACTCAAAGCTATTCTACTTTACATTTGGTTTCAGTCCAAATTATGGATACTGAAAGATTATTACCTATTGAATAAAATAAGAATCCATGAATCTACACTGATATAATTAAGTGGATGAATAAATAAATAAGTGAGGCAGAAGAGACAACTCTTCCTTGTAGTAGAAGGCCAGCCAAAGTAGAATGAATGATGGAATTAGCATAGTAATAACCAGTTTTTGCACAGTGGATCAAAGTTTAAGGAATAAAGGGATACTTTCCTAGTCTCGAAGTGTATCCCCAGAAATTACTTTTTATTGCAAAGTGTTAAAATAGTAACTTTACAGTAGTGATTCATGGCAGACACCACTTTAATCAATTGATGCAAGTAACATTGTCAGAAATGGCATTAATTACAGCATGTGCCACCTGATATGGGACATTGAGAAGAACTCAGCATAACTTCTGGGGTATTCCTGTCAAAAGAGTGTAACCTGAACCTAATCATGAGGAAACACTGGACAAAGCCAAATTGAGAACTGTTCTCCAATATAACAAGCCTGTATTCTTAAAAAATATCAATATCATAACATATAGGAAAGACTCAAGAAATGTAGGTGAAAGAGTGAATGTAGCACGCGATCTTGTATTTTCTTTTGCTATAAAGGATGCTGCTGGGATTAACTGACAATAGCTTAATAAGATATGTAGATTGTTGTTGTTGGGTGTCATTGAGTCGATTCTGACTCAGTAACACTGTATGACAGAGGAGAGCTACCCCATAAGGTTTCCTAGGCTGTAAATCTCTACAGGAACTGATCACCAGATCTTTTCTCCCATGGAGCAGCTGCTGGGTTTGAACTGCCAACATTTCGGTTAGCAGCCACGCTCCCAACCATTGGGCCACAGGGCCACCAGAGCTCCTTTGTATGTAGCTTAGATAATGATATTGCTCCTCTGTTCATTTGCTGATTTTGATGATTTCCTGTGGTTATGTGAGAAAATTTCTCGGTTTATGGAAAGATACACTGGAGTGCTTAGGGTTGCAACTTTATTTTAAATTAACCAGAAAAAAATATGAAAGAGAAAGAGAGGGAGAGGGCTAAAGCAAACGCAGGAAACATTTGAGGAATCTGGGGGAAGGGCACCTGGGAATTCTTTGTACAATCTTTGCAACTCTTCTGTAAACCTGAAGTTATGTCAAAATAAAATATAAACAAAGATTTTAAAGCAATAAAATACAAAATATGATATTGACATTTTGCTTTCTATTATTATGTTTTAATAATCAATATAGCATGTATTCTGTGCCAGGCACTGTTTCAACCACTTTGTATGTATTTACTCATCAGTTCTTCATCCTACGAGCTAGGTATTATTATTATTCTCATTTTTCAGACCGGGATATTGAGGTACAGAAAGGTTAAATGATTTCCTTGTAGTCACGTGCTAGTCAATGGTGGCTATGAAGTGGAATATGAACTCCCAGGGGTCTAGATCCTGAGTCGGTGCTAAGACACAGTGAATCAAGTCCTCGCTCAAACTCCTTACCAGTTGTCATCAAGTCAATTCCAGCTCATGGCAACCCCTGGGTCAGAGCAGAACTGCTCCAAAGGGCTTTTCAATGGTTGCCTTTTCAGAAGTACATCTCCAGACCTTTCTTCCAAGTTACCTCTGGATGAACTTGAACTGTCAACCTTTTGGTTAGCAGCTGAGCACATTAATTTTTGCACCACCCAGGGACACCATTCAAGCTCCTTAATACTCCTTGTTTCAAACTCCTTAATATCATCTGGAACCCCTTTCTGGAAGTTCCTATTTACAGTCTGTATTAGTTATCTATGGAAACCCAGGTTGCGTAGCGGTTAAGTGCTACAGCTGCTAACAAAGATGTCGGCAGTTTGAATCCACTAGGCGCTCTTGGAAACTCTATGGGGCCATGCTACTCTGTCCTCTAGGGTTGTTATGAGTTGGAATCCACTCGATGGCAATGTTTTTTTAAATTAGTTATCTATTTCTGCATAACATATTACCGTAAAAGTTAGTGGCTTAAAACAACAGACATTTAGTATCTCACAGTTTCTGGGAGTCGGGAATCCAGGTGCAGTTTAGCTGGCTGCCTCTGGTTCAAGGTCTCTCATGAGGTTGCACTCAGAGTATTGACTGGGGCTGTGGTCTCATCTGAAGTCTTCCAAGCTCACTCATATGGTTGTTGGCAGTCCTCATCCTTCACCACATGGGCCTCCCCATAGAGCTACCTCATAATATGGCAGCTGGCTTCCCCCAGCGTGAGAGATCCAAGAGAGAGTAAGAGAAGCCATCCTCAATACAGAAGCCACAATCTTTCTATAACTTACTTTGCAGAAGTAAGATCCCGTCATTCCTGCTATATTTTATTCATTAGAAGCAAGTCAGTAAGTCCAGCCAACTCTCAAGGGGGCATGAGGGCAGTGGTGGTTCAGTGGTAGAATTTTTGCTTTCCATGCAGGACACCTGGGTTCAATTCCTGGCCAAGGCACCTCATGCACGGATATCACCCATGTGTCAGTAGAAGCTTGTGTGTTGCTATGATGCTGAACAGGTTTTAGTGGAGCTTCCGGACTAAGACGGACTGGGAAGAAAGGCTTGATGACTCCCTTCCAAAAATCAGCATTAAAAACCTTGTGGATCACAATGGTCCGATCTGCAGCCCATCATGGGAATGGGACAGGACCAGGCAGCAATTTGTTCCATTATACGTAGGACCTGGTGGGAGCTAACCACAACAATATTTTTCTGGGGGAAGGGATTACATTAGGGAGTGATACTAGGTGGCCCTCTTAGAGGCTGTCTACTACAGGATCTAAGTATTAGCTGTGTACATTTTTGTTCCCTTTGGATACAATGATCTCTTAAAAGAGGCTTCGTTTTTTTTTTTTTTTGGATACAGTAGAAACCAAGTGATTGGAATATGGAATGGTACCTTTCTAGAAGCAGCCTTGCTTTTCCCTGGCAATGAGTGCAAGTTGGCCTCATATTACCTTTTTCAGTCCAGAATCATTAGCCCTCCAGGTTCTGGACATTTCCGCCTCATACCAGCAAGTAACTGACCATGACTTCTGGGCCTCCCCTCAAGAGTGTCCATTCCCCTTCTGGTCATTATGATCATGTCTTCATTAGCCTGACTTACGTGGATTAATGGACTCCCTGAGGACAGGGAATGTGGCATTTTTGCTAAATCTGTTACTTCCCACCTAGAACAACCCTGAAGCCAGGGACTGGGTTAAAGAGCACTAGCTAGTTCTCTAGGAGAAGTAGCTTGATTTTTGGCCCCAGCAGAGGGTCTGACACGTGGCGGAGTGGTGTACACACTTCACTGGATCTATAAGACAGGCTATTATGCCTTCGTGGTTGTAATAGAGAGACCAAACAGATCATGAACTTGATAACTTCCCAGGATTACAACCTTAATCTTCTTCTCTTAATTGGAAAATCCTTTTGCAGGGCAACACCTTTGTGAAAGTAGAGTGGGCAACGGCTTATAAAACAAGACGCCATTCTCACTGAGGTGTTCCTCCTGTTCCATGTGGCACGTTTCCTTTGCCCCCAGATCCTCACTGTTGGAGCTATTCCTTCAGATTAGGCACACTTTTTTTTTTAAGGGGGCACATTTTGAGGGGGAAAAACAGAATAAACAGGTAAGAAAATAGCAATCTTTAATTCCAAAATTGACAAAAAGGATGATGGGACATGGGACTCATTATTCTCTCTCTCTTTTTTTATTTTGCACATTTCAAATTTCTATAATAAAATATTTTTTAAAGACAAAAAAATGAGATTACTTTAAAAAGCAATAAGGTAAATGGCTACTTTGTGAAGACCACAAATATGCACCTATAGTATCAATAAAAGGAGCCCCGGTGGTGCAATGGTTAAGTGCTTAGCTGCTAACAGAAAAGTTAACAGTATGAATGCCATGGCACTGCAGAAGAAAAGACCTGGTGACATGCTCCCATAAAGATTTCAGCCTAGGAAGCTCTGTGGAGCAGTGGTACTCTGTCTTATAGGGTCACTATGGGTTGGAATCTACTGCATGCACACAACCACCACAGGAGTATGACTAAATAAAACAACTGTCCTAATGCTAGACTAATGGGTCACGTGGTTGGGGATAAAATTCCCTGTGACAGTGCACTACACCTCACACAGCTGAGATGAAAATGAAGATGGTGTCCTAGAAGGACTCAAAAACTGGCTCTAGAGAGAACGAAGACACTGATGAATAAAATGATGTAACACTATGTCACTAAAAAAAGGCACTATTTTTACAGTAATATATTATCTAAATAGTATGTGGTTTTAAACACATATGTGCAACTGAATTAATAAGTTAAATTTTGTAGGTCATATTTACTTTATCTACATCCCTAAGAGTTTATATAGTCAATTGGATAAAAGCTAGGCAGAGTCTTCTCATTAGAAAAGATGAGTTTCCTTATATCTGGGTCAAAAAATCCCATTGGCTTCGAGTTGATTCCGACTCATAGTGACCCTATTGGACAGAGTAGCACTGTCCCATAGGGTTTCCAAGGAGCACCTGGTGGATTGGAACTGCTGAGCTTTTGGTTAGCAGCCGTAGCTCTTAACCACTACTCCACCAGGGTTTCCTATATCTGGGCAGATGTATTAATTATCTTACGCATAAAGTTGTGTGAGAATAAAGATCTGATGTTTATAAAGTTCTCAGGCCTCCAGTACATAAAAAAAAATTTTTTTTTTTAATTTTTTATGTACTGGAGGCCTGAGAACTTTGTAAACATCAGATAACAAGTGCTCAATTAATGGTAGCTCACGTTACTTGGGGAGTCAGATGGCAGCACTCTGTAGGGTGCTGGTATAGGGAGAAGCAAGGAGGTTTGAAGATAGATGGGACAGAAGGTAAAGTTGACTTATTCTATTATTGGCTTAGGATAGGCTTTGGCCACGTAGAGCTGCCTGTTGCCAAAAAAAAAAAAAAAATTTTTTTTTTTTTAACTCATGGAAATGCTGTTTTGTGTGAAGGTCCATTTAGCAAAGCTCTCTGACTCTTTTAAAATACTTTGAAGCATTTTAAAAATTACAACCAAGGTACCCTATTCTCTGGTAATACATGCAAGCATGGTGTGGAGCCTGGGCTTGAGTTAAAGGTTGAGTATTCAAACATTCAGAGCAGGTCCAGAGCTCCATGAGGCATTCCACTCCCTCCCCTTACTGTAATTTGAACTTCCCTAAACAGGGCTAAAGGAGCCCTGGTGGCACAGTGTTTAAAGTCCTCACCTGCTAACCGAAAGATCAGTCAGTTGTTCGAACCCACCAGCCACTCCACTGGAGAAAGATATGGCAGTCTGCTTCCGTAAAGATTTACAGCTTTGGAAGCTCTATGGAGCAAGTTCTGCTCTGTCCTATTGAGTCGCTATGAGTCAAAGTCAGCTCAAAGGCAAAGAGTTTGGTTTTTGGTTTTAAACAGGGCTAATTTCCCAAGCCATTTTGAAAGGAAGAGAATAAATGTGTCTTTCAAAACAGCCTCCTCTGTCAGGTTGTGACATATGGATCCTTGGGCCACTCTGCAGGAAGCTGATTGCAGAGTGGCAATAGAATAGGCTCTTGCTGGGAGAATGAGAGACAGGTAGAGGAAGAGAGAACGAACGAAAGGGCCTCTTTGCATGTGAAGCTAGCTAGTTTCACAGAAAAAGGAAATGGCAAGAATTTTAATGTGATCTTACTTCTTTTGACAGGCGCTATGAGCTGAATTTTCAATTTGCCATTGTTCTGAGCACTGTGTAAATGTCTATATCCCAGAGCCTCAGGCTCGAATCCAGCCCCTCAGGCATAAAGAGTGTAGCAACGAGGACTATTTGGAGTACAGTTGAACTCCTCTCTGAAGTCCTCTCTAGCCGTGTAGGTGGCAAACTGACTTCCACGAGGGTGAAGCCAGGGTGAACGTGGAAAGGGTTATGACAGTCTCCCACTGGTCTCTTTGGGACACTAGACTCTGTGTGGCCAGGATTTTATACATGAGGCTGCCAGTGGAGAACAGCAAGGTTGAACCGAGCAGGATGTTTATATTATGCTCCGACCCATTTTGGCGCACGTGCTTAAAGGCTTGTATTTCCCACTTAGAGACCTTGTATTTGCCACTTAGAGGAGACCTTGTATTTCCGCTACCTATACACAAATAAAGTCAAGGGGAGAACTAACATCATCATCTAGATCATTTAGAAAAACCTCTTTGAAGAAAAGTTTTCTAGGGCTTAATATACCCCAAAAGCCTGCCCAATCTACATTGAAAAAGAATGATGTTCTAAAGCATGCTAGGACGTGGATGAGCCCTGAAGACTATATACATGTAATACATTGTATATGAAATAAGCCAAACACAAAGGGATAGGTCCCGCTTGTGTGAAATATTTCAAAGAAACAGATGAATGGAAATTGAAGGTAGATTGGTGGTCATCTTGAGCTGGGCAGGGGGCGGTGGGGAGGGAATGGGAAGTTACTGCTTCAAGGTTAAGAGGTTTTCTGTTTGGGGTGATTAAAGGGTTTTGGAAACAGGTGGTGGTGATGGTTGTACATCCTTGTGCAACATTGTGAGTGTGATGAATGCCACTGGATTGTACAGTTGAAAATGGGTAAAATGGTGAATTTTATGTTGTGTATTACCACACATACATACACACACACACAAAACAAGGCCAAACAGTCCCTCTGAGAGTCTCTTCTTTGTGCTTCTATTCTCACATCACGGCCATTCTAGCTCCCCCTGGAAGCTACCGCATCGCCAATGCAGATCCTCCCTCCTTGGCCCCCAAGCCTGTGCCCGCCTTCCTGCCTGCCATCCTCTTCTTACCCCTTGAAGCACCTTCCCTCTCCTCCAAGTTTTCAGTTCCTCATTGTCTCCACATATTCCCTTTAAGGGGGGTCCTTACCTCCTCTCTTGCTTTTTGGCACCGTGCTTTCCTTTGGGAATGGAGTTAACACTTTTGCCTAGTGTACTTGGTGTTTTGTGAAAGTAAGTTGATTACTTACATCCTGTTATATCAGTGTCATAAACGCCATGTGTGAAACCAAACCTGTTGCTGTTGAGTCGATTCCTGACTCATAGTGACCCTATTAGACAGGGTAGCATTGCCCCATAGGGTTTCCAAGGAGAGCCTGGTGAATTCAAACTGCCAACATTTTGGTTAGCAGCCGCAGCACTTAACCACTATGCCACCAGGGTTGACCAGCACTCAGGCCTGAGTAATTAATTACTCTGAGTATACTTTCCAGATAGCAATAACATAAAATTTTTCTTGGTAAATTGACTTTGCCTCCGTTTCTCTGTCACTCTCCTAAATTGAAGACCTTGATCTTTAATGAAAAAAAAATTCTTTAATGAGGCTTGAGAAAATTCTGGTGATTCAACAAGGAATGAAGCATTAGCAAAAAATTTACCCAGAAGCTTATTACTGAACCTGGAACCACAGCAGTCTTTGGTGAGCGTTACGGTTGTATTGTGTCACCCAAAAATATGTGTCAACTTAACTAGGCCACGATTTCCCGTATTTTGTGTTTGTTCACCATTTTTTGGTCTGATGTGATTATCCTATGTGTTGTAAATCCTAACCTCTATGAGATTAATGAGACATGATTAGAAGCAGTTATGTTAATGAGGCAGGACTTAATTTATAGGATTAGATTTTATCTTGAGATATAAAGGAAAGAATAGAGCAGAGAGGAGAGGGGCCTCGTGCCACCAAGAATGAAGAACCAGGAGGGGAATGTGTCCTTTGAACCTGGGGTCCCTGTGCGGGGGAGCTCCAAGACCAGGGGTAGATTGATGACAAGAACCTTCCCCCAGAGTCGACAGAGAAAGAAAGCCTTTCCCTGGAGCTCGCACCCTGAATTTGGACTTCTAGCTTGGTAGACTGTGAGAGAATAAATTTCTATTTGTTAAAGCCATCTGTTACAGCAGCACTAGATAACTAAGACCGTGATTGGGGAGCTGATCTGGGAGAGTCCCTAGGGAGACTCTTGCAGTAGTAGGTCAGATAGCCCTTGAAGCCGCCTTTGCTTCTGCTCACCGGCTGATTACAGCAAGGGCAGAAGATTATAACAAGGGCAGAAGATTACAGCAAGGGCAGAAGATTACAGCAAGGGCAGATGAGACAAGGAGGTTCTCCTTGGCTGATATGCTGCTGTGTTTTACTTTGGGCTGGCCTATGGCAAAGCCAGTTGATAAGCTTTCTAGCATCAGTACCTAATGAGGTTTTCAGAGTTGCTCTAGCCATTGAGGAGCCTTGGTGGCAGAGTGGTTAAGAGGTTGGCTGCTAACCAAAAGGTCAGCAGTTCAAATCCACCAGCCACTCCTTGGAAACTCTGAGGCAGTTTATCCTACAGGGTCGCTATGTGTTGCAATCGACTCTACAGCAATAGGCTTGAGGCTAGCCACTGATTACCAGGAGGGGCTTGTGCACCTTCTAGAAAGCACTTTCCTCTCCTAATGCCATAAATACTGACCCTAAATGTTCTCCAACTTACTACCTGGGACTTCGATGTGTATGGATGAATTTTCTCCCTACTTTATACAACAGGAAACTGAGGAGAGGATGGATAAACTGTTCACACTTCAGAGATGGTACTTGGCCGATGAAGCCCAGAGGCCTGACTCCAGAGCCCAGGCTCTCAAATCCTTGTGCTGTTGCTGCCACTGTACTTTGTGTACAGTTGCTTTAAGGAAAGGCAGGATGAGTCATAATAATGATAATAAGCCATTTAAGTCTATGCTAATATGTCAGTAAGTCAAAAAGTATGTGGCTATATGTTATTATAAATAAGCCAAATAATAAGTAAACGTGAGGTGTTTCCTGAACACCTGCTCTATGCTGGGGTAGTGCCATTACTGCAGTCCACCACCTACTCCTGATGCCCGCTTTCCAGGCATGTGGTGCGCTTGTACTTCATGTTCTGCTCGTGGGTATGTGGAGCCACGTGACTAGGACTGGCCAATGAGAAGTCACTGCTGAAGCATTTAACTACCGGGGCAAGATTCTCCAGAGCTCCCTGGTGACTGGCAATGCTTGAGATGATAGTTCTTCTCTCAGAGTGAGGAGTCACAGGTAGACATAGCATATGAGATGTAAATATTTGCAGTTATGAACTGCTAAGATTGGGAATAGATTGTTACTGCAGTTAAGTCTAACCTATTTTTACTAAAACGAAGACAACCTAGACACTGATCAGGGCACTGTGCATATATCATTTATAATTCTACAACGACCCTGCTAAGAGGTATTGTTGTTGTTAGTTGCTGCCAAGTCAGCTCCAACTCATGGCAAAGGAATGAAACATTGAATGAATGAAGCATTGCCTGGTCCTGTGCCATCTTCATGATCATTGGTATACTTGAGTCCATTGTTATGGCTATTGTGTTGATCCATCTCATTGAGGGCTTCATCCATTGCACTGACCCTCTTTACCAGACATGATATCCTTTTCTAGAAATTGATCTTTCCTGATGATGTGTTCAAAGTAAGCAAGCCAAAGTCTTGGCATCCTCGCTTCTAAGGAGAATTCTGGTTGTATTTCTTCTGAGACCGATTTGTTCGTTTTTTCTGGCAGTCCATGGTATTCTTCACCAACAGCACAGTTAGAAAGCATCAATTTTTTTCTGCCTTCATTTTCCATTGCCTAGCATTTGCATTTGCATGCATAGGGGGTGATTGAAAAGACCATGGCTTGGGTCAGGCACACTTTAGTCATCACAGTGGCATCTTTGTTTTTTAAAATTTTAAAGGAGTCTTTTGCAGCACATTTGCTCAATGCAAAGGGGTATTATATACCCATTTTTCAGATGAAGCTATTGAGGCTAAAAGCTCAAATCCACTAAAGTAACACTTTAGATCAAATGCAGATACATCTGATTCCAAAACTGTGCTCTTGCTACAGTAGTTTAATGTTCCCTTAGCATTCATGTTTAGTTTGGCCGTCAAGACCTGTTATGAATCATTTCCTGGTATTTAAATCTCTGTAATGTTCTTTTTCCCTGAAGTAAAAAGATGGTTCCTCTGCCTCACTTTATTATCCTCTGAATCAGCACGATCTTCCCAGAAGAACTATGTTCCCTGTAAGCAGAAACCTACTGGGGTCTTGTATCCCTTGAATACAGGCTCTTGCATGAAAAGCTCAACTTCCTAGTACCCAAGCTGTAAAGCTGGAGTAATAATAACCTGAATACTCACTCTCATAAAAAGTTTGCTCACAGACATTGCACAACCAGAGTCTATGACTGGGTCCTGAGGAGGAAGGTAAGTCCTTGAGCCTTTCTTAGCAAGGGGTCAGGTTTAGTGGTGTCGGAGGAGGGTGTTTTAGTTTGGAGTGCTTCCATCTGGAAGTGACACAAGTCATTTCTGCACATAGCTCACTGGCCAGGCCTAGTCGGATGCGCTTCATGCTCCGCCTAACCACCAGCGAGCAGGAGGCACAACTGCACCACATGTCTGGAAGGCGCGTGCCAGAACTAGTCAGTAAACAGCAGTGGCGATACTATCTTAGTACAGAGCAGCTGTTCAGGAAACACCTTACATTTACTTAATATTTGCTGGTGGTGCTGTGGTTAAGAGCGCAGCTGCTAACCCAAAGATTGGCTGTTCGAATCTACCTGCCACTCCTTGGAAATCCTATGCGGCAGCTCTACTCTGTCCTATAGGGTCGCTATGAGTCAGAATCAACTTGAGGGCAACACTTTTTTTTCTTTTTTTGGTTTATTGACTTATTATCGTCTACTTGCATAACTTATTATCATTATTATGACTCGTCCTGCCTTTCCTTAAAGCAATTATATTCTGTTCCATTTGCTCCCTTTCAAGCCAGCCTCAATTAATACTAATTAGGTGAACTGATTGACTCAATTGTGTGCCCTCTTGCCCCCTCACACTTGGGAAAAATTATCTGTGAATAAGCCAAAGACAACTGTTATTCTCTGAGCTCTTGTGGTGAGCTGTGTAGATTCATGTATAAAAAGAAGGCATTTCGACCACAGATTGGGAAGATTTTGTGCTTACGTGACATTGTGTGAGCGTTTGTGCGTCTTGGGCAGGAAATGAAACTCAGAGATGGTTGCTTTTATGTTAGAGGTACAACCGAGGGCCCATATTACTTTTTAACACTGACCTTAATGTACAGCAAAAACTGTGAGAGCCGAAACTCAACAGGACTGCCTTGTTTTTCCCAGTCTAGCGAGTTTTCTGCCTTTGACAGGGTGCAGTCTTTTCTATCTTTTTACTAGTGGAAAATATTTGAGTTTTCCTTCTCTGACTGGTTTCCACCTTACACAGGTTCTGGCTTTGTCAGGTTTTACTATAGTTGGATTGCATCTGTCCTGACTTCTCCCTTTTAATTTGAGCTTCGTATTTGGCCTCGCCACAAAGAGCTTGGAGTATTAGTTGCTTTGTTTCAAATTACTTGCAGAAAGGATAAGAGTCCCTCTTGCCTCCCATCTCTCATGCCTTAAATTGGCATTTATTGCCTCCTGATCCTTGTTTTACTTTGTCATTTTGTTCGAAGGTCATGTGCTAGAGGCGTAGGTTATACTTTAAATCCTTACAAAGGACACGTGAATGGAGAAGTTATCCTTTGTGTGTCTTTATTGGACTTTTGTCATTTTTTATTACTACTAATATACTACATATACCTGTGGGCTATCTATCACTGCATTTCTTCAAAATCCTTCACAACTACGTGTATGAAATATCTGCAAAACCTAATAGAGAAATGCAGTCCTTTAGAGCTTTGTGGGAGAAAATTAATTTGAGGACTGCTTTTGATATATATATTTTTTTGATATTTAGTCAGTGTCTGACTGTAGAGGTACTCCATACCTCCGACTGCACACTGCTGCATGGGAAGAATGCATGGGGAATAGAGCTAAATCTGTGAAGGTTCTCCCCGTCCCCACCCTCCACCACTCGTCATGGTAACGAATACCCTATCAGTGGAATTCATCTCTGTTCTCTCATTATAATCCAACTCGTTTTCACTGTCGAAACAGTGACTTCTTCCACATCTCTTAGGTCTCAAGCTGGAGGGGGCTCTAATTGTCCAAGATTGTATGCTTAGGCATGTGACAGCAGGAACAAGTGCTTTGTGGAGGGGTATAGAAATGACAGCACCAAGTTCCCACTACAGTCCGATACCTAGTCTTGCAGTCACCAGCTCTCCATCAGCCCTGTCTTAGCAGGCAGTGGTGCCCTCCTGCCTGGGTTCTTAGAATTCCCAGAAATGCAGCTTGGTGGTGACACATGCTTAGGAAAACAAAAGATACCCAAATTCTGGTCTCAGGCTTCCTCGTTCGCCGCAGAAATCTATAGTGTGCGTGGTGGTAAGGTGCACAGGAAGCCACTGATTCCATCTTTTCACCCATCCATGCAAGGTGCATATGCAAACATTTCTTCCGACATTTCTTCTGCTTGTGTGTGTGCGTGTGTGTGTGTGCAATTTCAGTATCTGATATCTCTATTTAATTTTCAGTTGGTTTTTAGGAAAGGAAAAACAAATCCCCTCCAGTGCTCTGTAGAAGGATTAGCATCTCCGGGAAATTCTGTGTTGGCTAATAAAGGAATTTAAATGTAAATTAAATAAAATTCTGAAGAAAAGTTTCTGAACCCACAGGTATCCTTCAAACCGTGTATGTTCGCCTTTTAAGAATAGAGGACTAATTTTTTTGAAAACCAAAATTAAAAAAAAAAAAAATTCCTAATTGAAATTCCTTTTACACTAAATAGGAATCTTAATTATTGTTGAGTAATCAGCCTCACCTGAACACAAGGTTGTCCTATGAAAAGCTGACAGTAGCAAAAAGGATCTAGTAACTATTTTAAATAACAGGCTCGGATAGTTCCAAATGAGTTACTATTGAGTTGTTTTATATAAAGAGCTCAGGTCAAAGCTGGTCTTGCCTGGTATACATTCTTTTTTCTCTGAATGAAGTCTTGCTGGCTATTTTATAAATATGGTGACATGAAATTACATTTTACATTAGCTGGGCTATTTTATGAAAGTACCTTGAAAGGAGAGAATTTGGGTGGAAGGTATTCTGTTCTCATTAAGCCAGCAGAAGCGTATGTACGCTGAATTAATACCCAACAGAACAGGCTAACTGCTTCTTCATTTGCAAAATGCTGTCCATTAAGATGCCGAATCAGTAGGGGGTGGTGTGATCCACGTGATGCATCTGCATGAAAGATTGTTCAGGATTTTTTTTTTTTTTTTTTGAATTGCAGTAAAGAGAAAAGCATCCTAGCAGGGGCTTAATAAAGGACTTCATTTTTTTTTTTTTTTAGTTTTTATTTTTATACCAGGCTTCATAGTTTCGGAACCATTTTGAATTTGATGTTGTGAATATTAAGTGGGGAAGGAAGTGTGGCCAAGCTGCTTCCTTGTTATTAAAAATCAGGTACTAGCCCTTTCCCACTGCCTGTGTGAAAGGTGTGACAGCTTCAGAATGACAATTTTGATCATGTTAAATGGACTCATAATGGTTAAACCTTATTCACGCACGAGGAGGTTATAACTGGTCTGTGTGTGTATGTGTGTGCGTGTGTGAGTCCAAATCTCCGGGGCATAAATTTGAACCTCCTTCAAGAGACCAAAGCAGTCCTGTTGCCACCGAATTAAACTAAACGTGCTGGTGTTGCCCGTAACAACAGTTGCTAGGCGACCTTTGCCAGCCTGTAGAGGAGTGGAAATCACTGCAGACCATGGCACTGTTGGTCATCGTACACCAGCAGCCTTGCTTAGGGAAAGGCCTGACATGTACACTGAGTGTGCCACATGACAGAAATGTCCTGCACATGCTGAGAAAGGGAAGCACTTGGGGAGGGTCTGGGAAATCATAAACAATCGTCATGCAGCAGGTATCGCGACACTGCTTGTGTGGTTCTGACAAAAACTTCCAACACGGTGTTTCAGTTATATGACAACATTAGATTAACCGTGTGGCCATCCCGTCTCTATTGGACGCATGGAGGGGAAGGAAAGATACGGTGGGCCAGACATAATGAAGATGTCATTGCTCCATCAGTATCAGCGTTGTGACTCCAGGAACAATCAACGTCGTACCATATATTACCAGTATACAGCCTGGCGGAGCACACGTTTAGAGCGTCCTTTAAATCAACAGAGGATTTGGTTTACAGAATCATCGTATCTCATGATGTAATTCATCTCTGAGGTGCAGCAAATACATCCCCACCAGTAATTGAAAAAATTAGCTACACGTCATCAGTGCCTCTGGGTGGTGCCAGCAGTTAAGCACTGGGCTACTAACCAAAAGGTTGGCAGTTCGAATCCACCCAGAGGCTCCTTAAAAGAAAGGCCTGGCGATTTACTTCCAGAAAGTCAGCGATTGAAAACCCCACGGAGCACAGTTCTACTCTGACACGCATGAGGTCGCCGTGAGTCGGACTCGACTTGACAGAACCTAGTGCTGGTTTAATCAGAGGCAAAGCGGGTGTCTCCAAAAGTCACGCCATCTTTGGGGTTGGACAAATGCTTGGAGCAGCATCTTCCTTTTTTTCATTTTTTTCTTCCTGTTTTGCTTGGTCGATCTGTGCACTCTCAGCGGTTGGGCTGAGATCCATGCGGTGTGATTAGTTGAGCTGTAGATCCGTAGGAACCTGCCTGGCCCTGCCCTGCCTTTGCTGGTTTTAAAGAAACAACTCTCAACAAGACTTTCTATCCATTAAAAAGCCATTTTTAATTAGAGCGAATTAAGGAGGTTTATGAATTCATTCATCCCTTATAGTTATGAAACCTCAGCAGCACGTCTGTCTTCAGAGATTTCAGCTCTTAAATGATCCAGCGGTATTTGCACAAATTTAAAGAGAAAAGACAGGCGTCTCCCTTACATCTTTCTGTGGATACGCCAGATCATTCAAATGACAGGAGCTTCGGGGCTAAATGACGTATCTGCCTTTCTGTGTTCCCGATATTAGAATTCCATTTATAAGACACATTTAGAGTTCAGGGGGAGGGAAGAGTAGAAATAGATCAAGGAATAGAGCAGGTAAATGTTGCGCAAAAAAGAAGGGAGGAAATAAACAGATATTTAAAAGGGACTTTGTGGAGAAGTGGTGGGTTAGAGTATGGAATTATTTTGCTAAGGAAGAAATAAAGTGGGTGGCAATCTGATTTTTTGGGCGGACCATCGCACAGTGGTTAGGAGCTCTGGCTCTGGGGCCTGGTCTGAACTCATTTTGGTTTCCACCGCCTCCCCTGCACCTCTGTAGGCGAGCCCGTTTCTGCTATAAAATTGGAGCAATGATTACATCTACCTTACAGAGTTATCATGAGAATTAGATGACACGTAGTAGATGAGGCATTCAGTATAGTGACTGGCACACTGCAAGCCTGCAACAGACACGAGCTAAAGTGTGGTTGATGCCTTGTTTTCACTGCTGAATTGCTGGGAAAGACACTGGTAGGCAGAAACTCCTGAAGGGAGAGGTGTTTTTTGAATGTAGGGAGCGGCGCTCCTGCCTGCCTCTCCCATCAGAGATGCTGAGCTGAAGGACAGGTTGGAAGGGCCCTGCCAATGGCACAGACCCACTGTGGGATACTGGAATGACATGAGTGGAGCTGGGAACAATTGACTCCTAAGAGGAGAAACCAGAGTCGCAAGCCTTGCGAAGTTGCTTGGCTGCTTGGAGAGGTTGTCAGAAGCGGTGTTTTCCCAGCAACCTCTTTGGCCTCACAGTGTTCAGTGATCACAGACCCAGAGTAAATAATGGATTCCCTGAAGGGACCTTAAGCGGTTGACATAATGAATAGCATTTGCCTAACACTTTATAGTTCCTCACGTTATCTTATTTGATCCTAGCAACAGCTCTATGACTTTAATAGGACTGGAATTCTTTTCTTCTCTCTCTCTTGCTCTCTTTGTTTCTTTCTTAACAGAAGAGAAATTGATGCTCAGAAGATGTGGCTTGCCACTGGTTACATGAGTCAGCCTGAGAAACGTAAGAATTAGGACCAGAGCGCAGGTCTTCTGACCCAAATCCCGCGTTCTAGAATCTTGACTTAGGAGGCTGGGCTTGTTGTGTACATGTCACTTCCCCTGCCCCTTGCAGTCTCAGTGCAGCTGTGGGGCCAGCACCCTACACGTGGACAGACTCACCCTGGGAACAGTACATTGGTTTCTGTTTTTCCATCTGCAGGAAGTCCTTGACACTGAAGTGGGGAAATTACTGCCCTTGGGGGCAGCCCTCAACCAGTGTGGGTAGGAGTTGGTGAATAAACCCTCCAGCTTCCGGTCCTGGAAGGGGCAATCTTGAGTTACATTCCACAGAGGTCCTTAGAGTGTACCCAATGGGACTGAGCCAGTTCCTCACAGCAGTAATCTGCTCAGTCATAAACCCTTTTTGGCTTTCCTTCCTTCTGCATCTCACTTCTGTGCCCTCCCACTGCTAATTCTTGGGATTCCCTCAAATAAACTACTTACACTCTACAGACCCTGGATTCCTGAGAACCCAAGCCAAGACAGTTTTGTACGCTTTTAACAAAGAAGCTCTAAAACTGATATAAAGCTTTTATAGCCAGGAAGGACAAAGGCGATATCACTAAGAAAGTGCCATTTTAATATTCAAAGCTGCTCATTTTGTAAATTTCGTAAAATTGGAAAACAAAGAGTATTCTGCTGGGGTTCAAAATTCAACAGGGAAAAGGGAAGACTTGTTCGTGCTGCGGGTTGCTAAATGGGTTTGCCTTCTGTGGAGCCAAGTAGCCGTTGTCCTTGTGAGTTTGCTGCTCTTTAGCTGTGGCCCTACCCACGTAGAAGCTGTGGCAGAGAACCGCTCAGTGCCCCCTTCTGCATCCATCCAGTCAATTCCCTTTGCTAGATTCACACAGAAATATAAAAAGCAGGCGTTTGCTCTCTCCCTGTTGGAATTCCTGTCACAGAGCTTTGGATGAGAGGTTGGCAAGGACCACTGTTTAGATCAGGGAGGGCTGGTCTCCAGGATCTGGTCCCCTCTCCCTAGCTCAGTTCTTCATCCTTACTCAGTGGGATGTGCATGGGATGTGGGGTTAGAATTCTGAGTTCAAGTCCAGACTCTTTTTCTTGCCTGTTGTGTGGGCACGAGCAAGTCACATGATGAGTTCCTTAGGTCCTCATTTGTAAAAAAAAGGAGTTATGAAAATAAAGATGTATATTTTATGGGGTTGTTGTAGACACAAAGGCAATGATAGGTCCAAAAGTGCTCGGAAAATCAAAGAGAACAAAACAAGTGTTAGTTAACTTTTAGTAGGTGGGAAGGGGAATAAAAGAAAGAGAGGGAAGAAGAAAGTGACCAGAACTCTGCTTAGTGAGTACCAAGCCCTAAACCTGCTGCCTGCTGATGCCAGCCCACCCACCTCTCCTTTCACCTCCAGCCCTCTTGGTCTGGTTCCTCTTCTCTTCCTGCAGGTCTCTGCTTTGACCACCCCTGCACTGAGGCTCTGACAGGTCTTCTGCCCCCTTGAACTTGACCTGTCAGAGCCTTCCCTCCTACTCTGAGCTGTCTTTGGCTGGGGTTTGTCTGCATTCTCTACAGCACCATGAAGACAAGGATCAGCCACATACCTCAGTCACTACTGCATATCAATACCTAACACAGAGCTCAACATATAGTGCATACTCGAAAATAATTGATAAATTACTACTATGAGAAAGGATACGTACGTTAAATCACTCCATAGTTGAGAATTTTGAGACCTAATATACTTGGTCTGAGTCATCTTTAAAAGAACCAAATAACTTGCTGTAGAGCAATTCTGACTCACGGAAACCCCATGTGTATCAGAGCAGAATGGTGCTCCATGCGGTTTTTAGTAGCTGATTTCTTTGGAAGTAGATTTCCAGGCCTTCTTCTGAGGCATCTCTGGGTGGATTTGAACTACTAACCTTTTGGTTAGTAGCTGTTTGTACCACTCAGGGACTCCTGAGTTATCTTTATCTCCTTGATAATTAAATACTATCCACCACCCATCTGTTAGCTTGTCTAATTGTGGTGACTTGCATGTTGATATGATGCTGGATCAATGACATCAATATTTCAAATACCAGCAGGGTCACCCATGATGGCCAGGTTTCAGCGGAGTTTCCAGACTCAGACAGACTGGGAAGAAAGGTCTTGTGATCTACTTCCAAAAATTAGCCGTTAAAAACCCTATGGATCACAACAGATGAGGCCCCTATCTCAGAAGGCACTCAAAATACACACTGGCTACAGCAACGGATTTGAGCACACCAATGATCATCAAGATGCTGCAGGATCAGGCAACGTTTCATCGTGTTGTACATGGGATCTCCACGAGTTGGCACCAGCTTGGAAACAACTAACGACAGCAATTAAATACGAATGGATACTGAAACATTAAAGAGTACAAACCTTTGAGTGAAACTTGTTGTTGTTAGAGGAATACCTCTTTTACTTAAGTATGGGGATTAAAAAAGTTGCTTTATTCAAGTTCAGAAATGAGGAGCGTCAGCTTCTGCTGCGTACTCTCTGCTCCTAGGGGTTTGATCAGGTATAAACGCTGCCTATTGGAAATGTGTCAATACAAAAAGAAATGCCATCAATAATTTATCTTATTCGTGTGCTAGGTATTAAAAATAAGTTACCACTCCTTTGAATTTCACTTAGTGGGACAACTTTTTTTTTTTTTTTAATTCAGCATTGAAGGCACATTAAGTATTATGACAATGACCAATGACGGATAAAACCTTAGGAAATTTCCGTGTATACATAATGCCTTAAAATATAAAATTTCAGAAATCTTATTACTCTGTACTCAGTGGCCAAATCTTTTCATCAGATTTTCCTTAGGGTAAGTCCTGCTCAGTGGAGTTACAGTCTAGTAGCCAGTCTTTGCAAGGTTTAACACACTTGCCTGTTTTCTTGTAGTTTTCATGTTTGTAGCTCACTTACTGTGATACATGTGGGAACTATTACTACTCATAGCTCAATGATACCAATGGATATTTCTTGCCAAACTAAGTAATAAAGGATATAAAAACTGTGAGGCCAGTCTCCAATGAAGTTGATGTTCTATTATGATCCATAAGTGTCACTAAAGCTTATGAGGGCTCCAAGTGCTAGATGAAGCCTAACCAGGAAACCAGTTGCCATCGAGTTGATCCTGACTCATGGCGACCCCATGTGTGTCAGAGTACAACTGTGCTCCATAGGGCTTTCAATGGCTGATCTTTCAGAAGTAGACCACCAGGCCATTTTTCTGAGATGTCTCTGGGTGGAATCAAACAGCCAACCTTTCAGTTACCAGCCGAATGTGTTAAGAGTTTGCATCACCCAGAGACTCCAAGTGGAGCAGAGCCCAACTAATAAAGTACAAATACCTCAAAAATAAAAAAAATTCACCTTATGGTAGGCTCCTAATACAAAGTGTTTTAGTAACACCTAGGATTTGTAATTTCCTGTGCTCATTCTTTATTTTCCTGAACAAGGTACAAGAGGAGGTTTAGAAGAATAAAGGAGGAAAAACAATCTAGAGCTCTGCATTGGTCTAAGATGCCCGTTTGACATCCAAGTTGTGATTCTGCAAACAGCTGCATGTGTAAGTCCAGCACTCAGGATGGAGGTTTGGGCTGGAGAGGTGAATCTGGGCAACATCAACATGCTGACTTGTGCCATTCGAAGCCGTGGGGCTGACGCAAAAATCTAGGAGGTGTAGCTCGAGAAGGAAGGGGTCTCACTGAAGTACTCCCTGCAACATTCGGCATAAAACAGGTGCTCCTGGTGAATCACCCCTGACAGTTCTCTCAACAGGAGAGCCCCCCAGGGTGCATAGGGCTCCTCTTCAGGGTGGAAAAGGCCAAGGTGTTCCCAACTATAGCAAGCATGGCTGCCAACCAACCATAAGCCAGACATAGTAGTTACAGCTACTGGGGGAGCCTTCGTTACAAAGTTCCTACTTCCTACGGGAACCAGAAGGATGGTGTTCCCTCGCTCTTCCCCCCATCTGCTCCTGGAAATGGAGGTTTCTGAAGCATTCCAGCTCTACCCTGTTTTCTGTTTCATCTCTGTCAAAACAACCCAGGAAGGAAGGATTACTACTCTCTCCCTCCTCCTTGCCCCTTCTGTCCCTGCCCCATTTTGCTTGGCTTCCTCTTCCCATTTTCAGTCTGTGACTCAGCCTAGTCTTGGAAGTAGGGTGACCAACTTGTCCCAGTTTTCCCAGGACTTGCCCAGTTTTACCATTGAAAGCCCCGCTTCCTGAAGACCTGCCCTCAGTCCCAGGAAAACCAGGACTGTTGGTCACCCTAATTGGAAGGAAGCCCAGAAAATCATTTCTATCAACCCCTAATTGATTCTTAGGTAGGTCCATCCCTGGTCGGGACCAAAACTGTAGACTCCAGGGCTCCTCAGTGCTCTCCGGACACTCCTTGAAAGAGGTCTCTGCCCTCTGCTAGTCTGGCTGAGGTTTCAGTCCCATCTGCTCACACCCCTACACCCTGCAAGCATTCCCCCGTCTCCTCCCCAGGCTCAGAGCTCTTGCCTTGCCTGTTACTTCAACACCAGACTTACTGAGGGTTACAAAGTCTGCTGAGAAAGTCTGCCCTTGACAACCTCAGCCGTGCTCCCTGGCTGCCTTCTTCCCTGTGCCCACAAACATCTGCTCTCTCTCTAACCTCCCAGCTCAGCAAGCTCTCCTTCTACATACTTGACTGTGTAAGAAAACATACTACCGAACCCCTTGATCCTTTCCTTCTCCTTCCCTTCCCAGCTCCTCCCTTCAGTAGCATGTGCCAGGTTTTTATACCTTTGGATTGTGTGATTGTGCTCCTAAGTCCTCCAGGAAAAGTAAATGAAGCAAACAAGCGCTGACTCCTTTCTTACCATCACCTTCTTCAGTGAAGTCATTTCTCGTGTTTGAATAATAAGAAATAGTTAATAATCTTGACATGTTTTGAACTCCTTCTCTGGGCACTTTATGGACAGTGCCTCTCATTCTCACAGCAGCTGCTGAACTATAGGTTTTATTTTCTGCGTTGTCAGATGAGTAGACTGAGGCACAAAAATGCCAAGTAATTTGCCTAAAGTCGCATAGGATTAAGATGGATTTTCTATGAAACATTCAGCATTGCCTGTTCTGTGTATTTGTTGATTGGATTGCTCATTTGTTTGTTGGATGGTCATCACTGACCCCTGCCTACTCAGGGGAATCTCTCACCAAATATGTAAGGCAGAGTCCCGCTTCCCAGTATGGAATCCAAGCGGGGCCAGATGTTCTCTCTCCCAGCCTCTGGCAGCTGGGTACGGGCTTGTGACCCGGGCCCAGCTGATGGATGTCCCTGCCTGGTTGTCTGCATCTGGAGAGGCGGTGCAACAGCACGGGGGCAGTCTGAGGTTACCAGAGTGGCTAAGGTTTCTATGGTCAAGGTTTCTGTGGCAGCTTCAAGCACTGGTGGTGGGGGAGGGGTATCAGCAGTGCCCTCATCTATGATTGTGGTGGGGACGTGGCTGTCTCCTCCGCCACCTAGACTCCTTGGCTCCTGCTCATTGTCTGACTCGGGTTCTCAGCCTCCCTGACAGTTCAGTGAGCTCCGCTCTATTCTTCCAATAACTCCTGTTCTTCCGATAATTATTCTTCTGCTTGTACCAGCCAGAATTGCTCTCTTTGAATGACAACCAACACCTTTCACCTTGCTGCTGAGAAATTCAGGCAGCAATCTGCTGAGGGGTGTTCTACAGGGAAGAAACGTCTCCCTAAAGATCTATAAATAGAAGCAAGGCTGAGGAACGAGATGGGACTTCATTTTTCTCACCTTTACCATTGGTCTGAAGGCAAGTGGATCCCTTTTAGAAAATCCTAATGAATATGAAGAAAAAAAAAAAAAGAATAAAATCAAACCGTTACCATCAAGGCTATCCTGACCCGTGATCACTCCATATGCATCAGAGTAGAATTGTGCTCCCTAGAGTTTTCAATGGCTGATTTCTTGGAAGTAGAACACCAAGTCTTCCTTCCAAAGTGCCTCTGGGTGGACTTGAATCTCCAACCTCTCAGTTAAAAATGACCTGAGCACGTTGACCATTTGCAGCACCCAGGAACTCCAATAAATATGAAAGAAAGGCTCAAAGAGACCCCATGGGGGCTGACCCTGTGCATGGGGCTACATGGAGTCCCTTCACCTTCTTCCAGACCTTGCTGAACTCTTGCTATGGGGTTGGATGAGGCTCAATTCGATAGTCCCTTTTGGCCTGGGTTGTTGCATCTTCAAATGTCAAAGATTGGATTTACTTCTTGATTCACACGTGAATATAGCTCAGAATGGGGATTAGAGTCTGTGTTTATTCTGTAAAGTGCCTAGAAAGTCATGGCAGCTCCATGCTAATGATTTCCTTTGCTGAAAAAAAAAAAAGAAAGGTGACAAAACCAGCAAATAGTCCCAAGAGCGGGAAGCACTCTGCTGTACTTGGGGATCCTTAGATCATTTCATGAACTCTGCAACAACTAGTGCCACAGCAGCCTCGGTGAACTGGAGAGTCATCGGGAGGCAGCTGAGTTATGGGGCACGTATCATGGGCTGATCCTGTAATACATGCGTAACAGGCACAACAAGTGCAAAAGGAAAACCTCACTGAGGCAACAAATGGGCAGTTTTTAACCTCAGCCTAGAAGATGTAATATAGTGTGATACAGGAAGTAACTCCAAAATCAAGGACTTCCTAGAAATGCAGAGGTGGTGTGTGTGTGTGGAGAGATGGGATTGCTGCCAAAAGACAGGTCGTTGTTTCTAGCTATCCCAAGTCAGCCCCTAAATCATGGTGATGCCATGTGCAACAGAATGAAACACTGCCCAGTCCTGCGCCATCCCCATGATTGGCTGTGAGTCAGATGGTTATGATCCATGAGGCTTTTACTGGCTGATTTTTGGAAGTAGATTGCCAGGCCTTTCTTCCTCATCTATCTTAATTGGGAAGCCCTGCTGAAACCTTGGGAATTGGGTACTATCATAGCAATACACAAGCCTCCAGGTGGTGGCTGTGCATGAGTAGACAACTGGGAACTGAACCTCTGCTCCCCCTGATAGAAGGTGAGGATTCTGCACTGAACTACCCCCCGCCCCCATAAAGCCCTCCCATCAAAGCAGCACAGGCCCAGGAAATATCACATCGTGGCGTGCACAGCCAACTGCAGGTGGTCTAACTGCAGTACTGGAAGAGAGCTACACCTTTCTGCACATATGCATACAGTAGCAAAAAAAAAAAAAAAAGTAGTGAGAGTAAGTAAAAGTAACAAGAGCCCAGTCAAAGATAAAGGCTTTAAAGTCTGAGACTGGAGCAATTTTAGTGTGGTGCTAAAAATTCTCGGTAATCCCTGGGTCCCTAAGCGAAGTACGGAAGTGACTGCTCTAACACAGATCCACAGGGGCTGCTAGTGGACGTGAAGCGTGCAGAGTTTACTCACGAAGGGAGAAGACCCACATGCCAAACACAGGCACGTTTCCATAACTATGTTTGGCTACAAGTTTCAGCTCTCCTAATGAGGAAGGATCAGTCTTTAACAGCAAGCTCACACTGTAGTTACAAGGTTATGTTTTCAGAGCAAGGCCAGGACCCTGTAGCCCATTGCCACAGAGACCTGCTTTGACCCGAATGAGCCCTCAGAATGCCCCATCCCAGCCTCTGTGGCTCCATTCTGGAGCCATTCTGAGCATCTTCTGTGTTAAGTTTCTCCAGAGAAACAAAACCAACAGGAGGTACATATTTATATGTGTAGGTATTTGTATAAGGCCCAATAGTTAAGCATTTGGCTGCTAACTGGAAGTTAGAAGCCACCTAGAGGCTCCATGGGAGAGAAGACCTGGTGATCTGTTCCTGTAAAGATTACAGCCTAGGAAACCCTATGGGGCAGTTCTACTCTGTCCTATAGGATCACTATGAGTTGGAATCGACTCGATGGAATCGAACAACAACATATATATGCATGATACGTGTATTTATAATCAAGGAGAAAGAGAGAGAGACAGGGAGATTTATTTTAAGGAATTGGCTCATGCCATTGTGGAAACTGGCAAGTCCAAAATTCTCAGGCCAGGTGACAAACTGGAAACTCCAGCAGGATTTCTGGGTTGAGACAGAATTCCTTCTCCTCTTGGAAACCTCAGTGTTTGTTCTCAAGGTTTTCAACAGATTGAATGAGGCCCACCCACATTATCAAAGATAATCTCCTTAGAGTCAACTGATTGTGAATGTTAATTACATCAATAAAATGCCTTCACAGCGGCACCCAGCGTAGTGTTTGACCAAATAAATAGGCACCATGGTGTAGCCACATTGTCACATATTAACTGTCACGCTTGTCTGTGAGGAATTCCCTTGTGCTTAATTTCGCATCAACCTGGGTTACTTCTGAGGGGCCTAGAGTGATAGCAGGGAAGAGGAGGTTGCTGATAAGAACTTCATTTAAACACAGAGGTAAAACAGAGTTATCTGTGATGTTTTGATTAGTGTAATGATCTGCTTAGGAACTTACAGACATTTCACCAGGGACTAACACAACTCAATCCAGAAACACAGGGTCGCAGCAGTTGATTGAACCAGTGGCAAAAATGTTCCCCTTCCCCGAAGTCCTATCGAATGTTGTTGTTGTTGTTGTTGGGTGCCATCAAGTCGGTCCTGATTCATCGTGACGCTATGTACAACGGAACGAAACACTGCCTAGTTCTGCACCATCCTCACAATCGTTGCTATGTTTGAGCCCATTGTTGCAGCCATTGTGTCAATCCATCTTGTCAAGGTCTTCCCCTTTTTAGCTGATCTCTACTTTACCAAGCATGATGTCCTTCTCCAGGGACTGGTCCCTCTTGATAACATGTCCAAAGCACACGAGGCAAAACCTTGCCATCCTCACTTCTAAGGAGCATTCTGGCTGTCCTTCCTCCAAGACAGATTTGTTTGTTCTTCTGGCAGTCCATGGTATATTCAGTATTCCTCACCAATAATTCAAGGGCATGAATTCTTCTTTGGTCTTATTTATTGTCCAGCTTTCACATGCTAGACTTGGGTCAGGCACACCTTAGTCCTCAAAGGGATATCTTTGCTTTTTTAACACTTTAAGAGGTTTTTTGCAGCAGATTTGCCCAAAGCAATACGTCGTTTGATTTCTTGACAGCTGCTTTCACGGACGTTGATTGTGAATCCAAATAAAATGAAATCCTTGACAACTTCAATCTTTTCTCCGTTTGTTATGATGTTGCTTATTGGTCCAGTCATGAGAGTTCTTGTTTTCTCTGTGTTGAGGTGTAATCCATACTGAAGACTGCAGTCCTGGATCTTCACCAGTAGTAAGTGCTTCAAGTCCTCTTTGCTTTCAGCAAGCAGGGTTGTGTCATCTGTATATCGCAGATTGTTAATGCATCTTCATCCAATCCTGATGCCCCGTTCTTCTTCATATAGTCTGGCTTCTTGGATTATTTGCACAACATACAGATTGAATAAGCATGGTGAAAGGATACAACCTTAGCGAATAGGGAATCAATATACTAGATGCTTATCTTCAGAGACGCTGTGCCAAGAGCTCAGACAACAAAGATGCATTTCATTTATCTGCTTGTCTGCTGCTGAGCACAGTGAAAGTATGTAGTGTTCAGTGTTCAGTCTCAGGAGGAACACGTTTGCTTTAATGCCAGCAGCTTGGGATTTCTTCTTAATCCATATCTTGGCACAACAGCACAGAAGAGATGCCTGAATTCTCAGCAATAGCAAAATGTTGCCTATTAAGGATCATTTCCCTATGTCACACTGATTTATTATTTCAGATTCACTTTCAAAAACATTTTTTCAGCCTTCTAAATGTTGCATTAAAATCTGAAACAAATTCTGAGTCTGATTTCAGCTCTCCAGATTGCAAAAGCCAGTCACCTGCATGGCCATGCACCCCAACTGCCACCACCCCTGCCTCTTGTTACCTGCCAACTGGGCTCCGTGCATTTTCTTTTTTGGTAGGGAAGAAAAGCCAGTGGGTCTCTTTCACCTTTGATGTTTTCTAGTCTCTTTTTGTTCTTGTGCATTTGTAAAGCTCTTACATTCTATACTGACTAGGGTCACAAAAGTGCCCAAGGTGATTGTTGTTTGTTTTAAGGTACTCCCATGGGATCAAATGGTTTTGAACACATATATTTTTACTCCTCAGTGGAGGTAGAAAAACTAATAATGTCAATTCAAACCAAAACTAAACCTGTTGTCATCAAGTCAATCCGCCTCACAGCGACCCTGTAGAACAGAGTAGAACTGCCCCATAGGGTTACTAAGGCTGTAATCTTGGAAAAGGACATCATGCTTGGTAAAGCAGAGGGTCAGCAAAAAAGAGGAAGACCCTCAACGAGATGGATTGACACAGTGTCTGCAACAACGCACTCAAGCATAACAACGATCATGAGGATGGCACAGGACCAGGCAGTGTTTTGTTCTGTTGTACACAGGGTTGTGTTCTCTTGTACACAGGGCTGCTGTGAGTCGGAATCGGCTTGACAGCAGCTAACAACAACAGTCTTTATGGAAGAGACTGCCGCATCTTTCTCCTACAGAGCTGCTGATGGGGTCAAACGTCGGACCTTTTGGTTAGCAGCCAAGCGTTTCAACCACTATGCCACCAGGGCTCCAAATAACATCAACAGTAACTATTTAATGAGTGCTTCCCCAGATACCTTTATACATCTCATCCTTGCTGTTTTTATTAGGTGCTGTTGAGTCAATTTCAAATCACAGTGACCACAAACGATAGAGTAGAACTGCCCCATAGAGTTTTCTAGGTCATAATTTTTTTTTTAATCTTTACAGGAGCAGATCACCAGGTCTTCCTCCTGCTGAGCAGCTGGGTGGGTTCGAACTGCCAACCTTTCTGTTAGCAGTAGAGAGCTTAACTGTTGCACCATAAGGAGCCCTGGTGGTGCAGTGGTTAAGTGCTCAGCTGCTAATGAAAAGGCTGGCAGTTAGAACCCACCCAGTGACTCCTTGGGAGAAAGACCCGGCATCTGCTTCCATTACAGCCTCGAAAACCCTAGAGGACAGTTCTACTCTGTCACATGGGGCCTCTATGAGACAAAAATCAACTTGACGACACTCAACAACAACATCATGTTTACTTCATAATAATCCTGTGAGTTAGATATTACCACCATCTTACAGGTCAGGAAATTGGGTCTCAAATGAGTTAAGAAAACAGCAGAGGGTCATGTCACACAAGTAGTAGGTGTCAGAGCTGGGTTGGAATACAGGTCTGTCTGATCATAAAACGTATATTTTGTCTATAATACCACTCTATCTGTACAATTAAATTTATTGTAGGTGGCGTGGATATACCAGTGATACCTCTCACAGGTGGAATTAGGAATAGCTGCAAAAAAAAAAAAAACAATAGCAACTCATACTTATCGAGCATTTGCCAGGTGCCAGTACTTTGTGTGTGTTAATTCTTACCACAATTTTGTGATTTAGATGCTCTTTTTATTCCTACTTTATAAACAAGCAAATGGAAAGCCAGGCTAGTTAAAGAAGCTTGCTCAAGGATACATAATTTGTAGAGGTAAGCTTTAGACTCAGGTCTACAATATCCAGATTTGAAGTGTTCAGCCACTTCTTCATAATGACAACAACTGGCAAGAGTGTCCCTAAATTAGGTGTTTTGTTCTATGACCCCTGGGGGATGAGAGTCCCGCATTTACAATTTGGGAAATGAGCAACGGTAAGGAACGACAGCAGATGCTTAGGAGAACATGGCTTGCCTGTGTTTTACTCAGGGATGTCTACGCAGTGTGTCATTAAATAAGGGGCAGTCGCTCTGTTTACGACAAGGCCCCTGAGCGTTTGAGAACTGAAACCGCTCTTATAATTAGATCAGCCTGTCCTCCGTAGACAGGAGCAGGATGAGACAAATTGGATTTTCTACCAGTTCTCAAAGGGCATGAACTCAACTTTTATAGTTCACAGGACAATTCAAGTTTTGATTTGGGGCAGAATGACCCCACATCAAGAGAACAGGCTAGCTAAATTGTATAGTGTTCTGTTTCAACGTGGTCACTCCAAGGGGTCAGAATTTTAGTTTTATGTTTTAAATAGAATGTATTGAATTTAAATTGCTTGGTTTTTGAAATAAAAATCTCTCTTTCTCTCTCACAGCCTCTGTGTGTGTTTACGTGTATATGTACATATGTGTGTGTATTACAGTGATATACTAGGACAACCACATGTAATTGGCCTTGAAAACAAATGAATGGGAAATTCAAATTCATTGTACAAGAGTATAAGTTTCTCTAATTGCTGTATTTCTATGCCTGATTTTAGTCTTAAAATGAAGTGACTTAATAGCATGAGTTTAAATGATAGTGTAGACATGCAGATAGTGCACACGCGTATCGACTCATGCAACCAACTTGGCTTTCAGTTAGCATGTTTAACTCTGTGCTGATCTTATGCAGTGAGTCTTCATTTTATTAGCTCTCTTAGAACATATTCCCCTGAATATGCATTTAATTTTTTAACTATCTCATGAAAAGATGACGAGATATTATTATCCTGGAAAGGAATCCATGTCTCCCAGCCTCCCCCCTCCCAAAAAAAAAAACAATCAAATGTTTCACTTGTATCATAAAAACATTTCTCAGTATTGGTGCTGATAGAAAGAGGATGAAACAAAAGCAAAGAAAAGCTACTTAAACATATAATCCCAACAGCACTTGTATTAGGCTATGAAGTACCCTTTTGCGCTGATGTTATGCCATGGTGTTGTGGGAATATTCCAACTTGAAACTAAATAACAAAGCAACCTTGTGAGCCCCGACTCAGGAGTCGCTAGAAAATTGATCAGCATCTCCATTCAGTGTTTCTGTTTTTGAGCTGTGGATACTTGGCCATAATTTCTCTAAATTCAAAAACGAACAGGATGTATTTCCAATTGCTAAAAAAACAAACAGAAATTGGTGATTGTCATCAATTCCGAGCCTTGTCTCATTTAACTCAATCCAGAGCTCTAATCTAGACACAGGGATCCTCTGTCATGTTGATCACAAGTTGACTCAAATTTAATTGACTCGGTGAAACTCATTGTGTCATTGTTTACATCATGTCAGAAGTCTGTATTTTACCTACCCTTGTTTTTGTTATTAGGTGCATCAAGCCCATTTTGACTCATATTGACCCCATGTGACAGAGCAGAACTGCCCAGTAGAGTTTTTTAGGCCATAATCTTTATGGGAGCAGATGGACAGACCTTCTTCCCACGGAGCCACTGAGTGGGTTCAAACCGCCAACCTTTCGGTTAGCAGCTGAGCACATAACCATTTCGCCACCAGGACTCCTTAGCCGCTATCAGTCTCTTGTTTCTGAACCCCATTTTCTCAAATAACATTCTAGATTTTGGACCATAGCTCTTCATCTTCCGTTAAGAAAGCAGGGTTAGTAAAACACTATTTTTATCAACAAAATTAAACGTTGCAAGCTGGTTTATAAGAAGGTGACCGCATAATTAATCATCCAAACCTGTGTGCTTGTGAGAGTGGATGGGAACATTATTAATAATTACACTGGGACAACAGGCTTACATCAGATGGTGGCGGACAAATGACATATACTCTCTCTGTACTTCTGTGAAAATTACTATCATTGTTACTTTCTACCAGTATATAAATAGAATTTAATTCCTAGACCATGAGATTTGCAACTAAAATAATAGCAGACATCTTCCAACATTATCGACTACTTTGAATGTGAATTGAAGCACACTGGATTAAAATTTCTCATCAGGAAGCTTTGTTAGAAAAACAATTATGAAGTTATTTTCAACAAATGTTTAGCAATGCTGTTTAACATCTCGTAAGAGCCAGAGTGATGAAAATGGTTAAGTACTTGACTACTTAACCAAAAGCTTGGCAGTTCAAACCCACTCGGAAGTGCCTCAGAAGAAAGGCCTGGCAATCGGCTTCCGAAAGGGTCACAGCTTTGAAAACCCTATGGAACATGTTTCCACTCAGCACACAACGGGGTCTCCAGGAGTTGGGATCGATTCAATGGCAACTGGTTTGGTTTTCTTGGTTTTTAAGAACCAGGAGGGGGGGCAGTGATGGTTCAGTGGTAGAGTTCCCACCTTACATGCCAGAGACCCAGATTCCATTCCCTGCCAACGCACTTCATGCACAGGCACCGCCCATTTGTCAGCAGAGGCTTGCATGTTGCTGCAATGCTGAACAGGTTTCAGCAGCACTTGCAGACTGACAGACTAGAAAGAAAGGCCTGGTGATCTGCTTCCAAAAATCAGCCAATGAAAATCCTATGGATCACAACTGTCCTACCTACAACTGATCATGGGAATGACACGGGACTGATTAGCGTTTTATTCTGCTGTGCACGGGGTCACCCTGGGTTGGAGGTGGACGTGACAGCAGCTAACAACAACTGCAGCTTCTGTTCATCAGTTGTTAATTGCAAAAAGACAAACAGTACAGGCCTCTCTCCCCATAGCTTCAGGCTGGTGAAATGAATCAAGTCCCTGCTGTTAACACAGCCTGCCATCGAAAATCATATGCTCTAAGGAGATAAACATATACCTCTTTCAGGTTTCCTTTCTTTTATTTTTGCTGCTTCGGGGCGGTGATTTGGGTGGGGCCCTGACTGGTCGAACCTTGCAGTTGGAATGTTATCCACGGAGGCTCACTTGCAAGAAGCTGACACCTTGAAGCTCTTGGCTGGAAAAGTATTTCAAAACGTACTCAAAGTGCAAACACTCTGCACTGTTGAAAATTCTTCCCTGGTAAATAGATCGTCTGGCCTTTTAATTGGCTAGAACCAAAATCTTTCTTCTTGGGCTGAGTAGGGGTAGAAATGAGGGAAGAAAGACAAAGCAGTCTAAAACAGGGGTTCTGTGCCCATAGAGCTCCCCAGCTGATAGAAGCATGTGCAAGTAACCATTGTTGTTGCTGCTGGGTGTCATTGAGTAGATTCTGACTCAGCAACCCTATAGGGTGGAGTAGAACTGTCCCATAGGGTTTCCTAGGCTGTAATTTTTATGGGAGTAGATTTCTAGGTCTTTTCTCCCACAGAGCCCCTGGGTGGATTCGAACTGCCTTCCTTTCAGTTTGCAGTCAAATGCTTAATCATTGCGCCACCATTACGTTGTGGCAAATGCCCTTAGAGGCACACAAGCTGCTGCAGAAGAATAGGGATCTGCAGAGAGATCGCTGAGAGGGTGGAGCCCCTTTTGCAGGTATGTGCAGCACATTTAGAGATGAGGACCTTGATTGTTTTTTTAATTGAGATAAATATACCATTTCTACAGTCTTCACATGTACAGTTCTGTGACATTAATTATATACATCATGTTGTTCAACCCTCACCCTTAATCATTCCCAGATTTTTCCATCACCCTTAACAGGAGCCCAGTGCAGGACCCTGATTCTTAAGGCACTCCTCAGAAACTGGTCACTGGGTGGCACAAACACTTCGTGATCATCTACTAATCTAAAGGTTTGTGGTTTGAACCTACACAGTGGTATCGCAGAAGAAAAGGCCGTGGTGATCTGCTTCCATCAAGATTACAGCCAAGACAACACTATATGGGGCAGTTCTACTCTGTAACTCAAGGGGTCACCATGAGTTGGAATGAACTTGATGGTAATTGGTTTGCTTTTGTTTTCCTCGGGCACTGGACTAGTTCAGTGGTCTTGGCTTCCTGCACACTTGTGGGGGCATGGATTAGAGAGGCAGAGCCACCCTGTTCTGTTTGTGAGCAAAACAATGGACCATGAGTGTTCCCTGACCACAAGGCGAGTTTTACCAAAGGGACCAATTTGAGAGAACTGCAGGGCAAAATTCCCTGTTGCCAATTATCGATTTTAGAGAGGGGTCCCCTAAAATCTTTTCAGCTTGTCCCTTAGTCAGAATTAGCTAATGAGGGAAAAACAGTCAGTGTCATCACAAAGAGGTTCAACAACAGGGAGGTAGAGGGTTGCCAGGTGTTCCCTCCTCATTACAGCTGCTTCTGCCCATTGATTGCACTGGGCTCTTTTCATCATTTCTCCAAGAACCAAAGAAAATGTACCAGAGCCAATGGCCATGTAGGCTGTTGCCTTCCAGACCCCAACTCCTCCTGGAGGTAAGCATGGACTCGGCCTTCCAGCTATGTTTGCGGAAGGAAGGAAGAAGGTTCTCCTTTGCTCACCTCCATTGGAGGTCATGAATTCCCTGGTAGTAGAGGGAAAGATAAGGTCTGTGGTGCTAGGGAGAGGGAATTAGCTGACATCAGTGAGCAACTCTACCTGCTCCATCCAGAGGCCCTCATCCCAAGGGAAGTGGAAAGTCATAGTAGCCACAAAAATGCACTTGAACATACCAGCAATCATGGACATGGTGCAGGACCCAGCGATGTTTCATTCCCTTATACATAAGGTCACCATGAATTGGAGCCGACTTGATGGCAACTAACAACAATGGTGACAATGGTTCTCACTAGTTTTTTAATTTCAGAACCTCACTGCAACCATCAATAGTCAGAAAAGTGTCACCTGAGAGCAAAAAGAAAACAATAAATAATATTTGGCTTTTCAAGGTGCTTTCATTCCATTTATCTCATGGACTTCTTTCAATGCTGTGGTCTAAGTCTGCAATTAAAGGTGGGATGAATAGTTGAATGTGAAGGGATGGCATGTGACTTGAGAACCACTCTTTGAATGTCATTATAAGAAGTAGCTTCTTATTCTTAGTATCTGTTCCTACTCCCCGCTTGAAATATCCGTTCTTACAGATGGCTTAGTTTCTCTCTATCTCTCTTCCTCTAATCAAATCAGGTTCTCATAGCTTCTGCTCTCAAAAGATGACTCTGATTACCTGATGACTGGATAACTATCACTCACCCTTTTTAGGTATGCTCAGTAGTGGCCATGAGCTTAGGTATGTATTTTGCATGCCAGGGAGTATCTCAAGTCCAAGTGCAAACCTGTGCTCACATTGAATAATGAGACCTTTTGCTAAGTGAAGCTTGCTAAGGTTTGTCGATAATTATCTTGCATCACCATTAAAGAACCCAGACACACAAGAGTTTCAAATGATTTCACAGCTGATTTATATGCACAAAGAATAATTAGCATCATGTAATTTTCCTTGCCAAATTGATTCTCATTTGAATATTGAAAGATATGTCATTTTAAAATAATTTCATACTTCGCTGATGAACTAAAATGGAAACATTGGACACATATGGCATGTGTGTACTAGTGGGCAGAGAACAATCATTTTCTCTCCTAGGAAGGCTGGGACAGCAGAATCCACAAGAAGTAATTATCTACCTTTGAGAGAAGCAATGATCATTTTTAACCAAGGTCTCTAGAAGAGGAACCTAGCTCTCACTACTCAGCACCCACCTGTGCCCCCTCCAGTAACACAGACAAGTCCAGAAACAAAATCATTGACATGGAAACACCATAATTAAGAAATGCAAATACAGCCAGAGCTGTCTACTAATCTTTTAAAAAGTAATGACTTTATGGCTCTAACAAACTGAATTTTTTTTCTTTTAATTATATTGGGGTAAGATATGTATAACAAAAAATTGCCATGTTAACCCTTTTCAAGTTTACAATTCAATAACATTCACCATGTTGTACAGCCTTCACCACGACCTATTTCCAAAAGTTTTTTTATCACCACAAACAGAAACGTAGTACCCCTTAAGCAACAACTCCCCAATTCCCCTCCATCCAGCCCCTGGTAACCACTGATCAGCTTCTGTCTCTATGCTTTTGCTTATTCTAGATATTTCCTATCAGTGGGATCATGCAATATTTTTCCTTTTGTGCCTGACTTATTGCACTTAGCATAATGTTCTCAAGATTCATCTGTGTTGTAGCACAAGTCAGAACTTCATTTCTCTGTATGACTGAGTAACATATTCCATGGTATGTTTGCGTCATATTTTGTTTACCCATTCCTCTGTTCATGGACTTGCAGGTTGTTTCCACCTTTCGGCAATTGTGAATAGTGCTGCAATGAACATTGGTGTATGATTTTGTTCTGAAGAGAGGAAAGTGTTGCAATTCACCTCCCAGACTAGGTTATCCAGGGCTAGCACTGGCACATGGACAAGAGAGCTCATCCTTGGCATCTGCACAACACAGCCTTCTCTGAGGTGTTGCATCCAACTCTCCAGGTTTCCTTATTCACAGTTCTCCAGACTATGAAAGTCGGCTCCATATCTAACTCAATGCCCCACCTGGCTCCCCACTCAAGACTCCTGGTAGATGGAGCTGTTTGTTGTCCCTGACCTGTATAGGACAAGCCCTGGGCCACACGCCAACCCTGGACTGATCTAGTCAAAAGAATTTGAGGCTTCTCAGGTCAGTAGGTTAGCACCAGCATTAGATCAAGATCTGATTTCCTCTGCTCCTTCTCACTAGGAATGTGGGCCAGCACCTTGCTTACCCTTGCCCAAGCTCTGTCACCAATTTCTATGTGATTCCCTAGTTGTTTTTTTTCGAGGGCTTTAAACCAATTCTTCCCAGTTCAAACACGTCCAAGGAAGTGACCCAAACTTTTAAAAAATTTGGGTAAACTGAAACCATGACCAGAATGGGAAAAATTAGGGGTCAAAACCCTACTAGAAACTTAATCTCCCTATTATAAAACAAAGGCAGCGTATGTGTTGCATAGCAACCAAATCTCTTGCCCGTGGGATTTTGTGCAGGGTTGAAAATAGTGATACTGTACTCAAAGATGGTGGTTGACTATGCCACTTTGCATGTGTGTCATTGTCCTCAGTCCTGGCAACAATCAAGTCTCATGCATTAGGCTCCTGAAAGGGTTCACTATGCCTCTTCCAAATCTCCCATTCCAGGGCTTCGACTAGTAGTAATTTTTCCCATTCCAGTTATGTTTCTGGATCACCCAAACTTTAAAAATTCAGGTCTGTTCCAGTTTGATTTTGTCAGCCATGATTAACCAGTTCAAAGCCATGGTTTCTTTAGGATGCCTCTCATCAGTCTTACTGCACCTCATTCCACTCAACATGTCAGTGTTCCTGCTCCCTGATAACAGCACATGCATGTCACTAGTGGCTGTTGCCTGCCTCTTGGCTATGGGAGCCCCCACACAACTGAGCTGCCTCTCCAGTTACCTGATGACCTCCTTTGGGCCAGAGACTGCCACACTCCTGACTCAGGCCCCTCTCACATGCCTTGTCCTGTATTGAAAGACCTCTAGTTCTGACATTCCCACATCTCACTGATTCCAGGGAGTTTAAAATTCATTTACTCTCAGAATCAGGATGCTTTAAGGACAAGTGATTTTCTAATTGGTGGAATTTCGGAGAGTACAGCAAGGTGCAGAATTTCAGGTAGAGCACACACATTAAAAAACTTCCGTTACTGGTCTAAAAACTCCTGCTTTGAAGTATGGCAGGGACATGATTAATTGAGTATTGCTCTCCTAGAAGCCAAGCTCACATTGCCATTCCAGAGTGGACTGAAAAGAGTCCTGTCAGCTTCTGGCCAACATGGTGCTATAGACGGAAGCACCACAGCACCATCCACAGCAAAGACTCAAAAAACTAAGTAAAACAGAGACACATGTCAATCCTGGAACCCTAAACGTCAAATGAAGAGATAAAAAACTCAGCCAAGCACTGAATGGAATAAGGAACTGACAGAGAACAGACAGCAAGGAGAAATATATGCGGAGGTCCCCTGTCAGCTAATACAGCATGAATTCCCCATTTGGAATTCTGCCAGAGATCAGAGGACAGGGAGTATGCAGAATCAGCTTCATGGAGCTCCCAGCAGGAGATGGAACACCTGGTAACCAGCGATATACACTTTCCTACCCACTATCCTGCTTCCCTCTGCTCGACCTCCCCTGCTTCATAGCTGGCTGTGGTTGCTTGGCCAGCCAGGAAGTGCAGGGTCCATGTTGCTTGGATTCACCCTGCCCACATCAGAGACTGCCGGATAGGGAGTACAAGAAAGCAGCATCAAGGAGCTCCCAGTGGGAGACAGAGTAACTGGTAGCTAGCGATATACACTTTCCCACCCCTCCATTCTTCTCCCCCCTGCTGCTCGGCCTTCTCTGCTTCCAGTTGGCCAAAGTCTCTTGGCCCGGAGGGACTGGTTTCAGCCTCTTGCTGCTTGGATTCGCCCCGCCTACACTGGCTGTCTCCTGGAGTGCCGTTTGTTTGTTGCTGATGTTGCTTTTTTCTGCTGCATTTGGTTTCTTCTGTGCTTCTCACCACTACCCCGCTACTTTCTCTTGAACGCATAGCTCCAGATGCCATCTTTGCTCCTTCTTGAAAGGCTGTGAAGCACTGCTCGACTGGGGAACTGCTTCCCCAGTCTGCACAGCCATATTGGTTGGATCAGCAAAGCTTTTTTGTTTTATTTTGTTTGTTTTCTTTTTCTTTTTGTGACTTGGGAGCCCCTTCTAACAGGGATGTACTGTGTAGCTTGGGAGCCACTTCCCCAGTCTACACAGCCACATTGGTGGAATCCCTGGGGACATTTCTTTTTTCTTCATTTTCTTTTTGTCTTTCTTCATTTCTCAGTTTCTCCTCTCTCTATACTTAACTTCTTTTAGTGTCTCCTGAATACCTGGCTCTGTGTGGCATCTCTACCCCTTCTAGCCAGGCTATACTATGCAGCCTGGGAGGCACTTCCCTGGTCCCAAAGCTGCACTGGTGGAATCCCTGGGGCTTTTCTTTTCTTTTTTGCTAATTTTATTTTTTTTCCCTTTTTGTTTTTTCCCTGCTTCTCAGTTTCTCATCTCTCCACTCCAATGGTAAGCTCCATTAGCACTTTGTTTCTGGCACCTGTTTCTCTCTCCTGTCTCTCCTCTTTCCCATACTCATCTTAGTTCCACACATCACAACCTGTCCCCTCCTTCCTGCCTACCTGCACTGTATGCTCAGCATTGCACCCCTGAGCATCACAAGCATGGCCTACCAGAACCTGCCCTGCACTACTTCCCGGCCCACCCTGTTGGCCTTAGTACGAGCCACAAAAAACCCATCCCAGGCCCTCCCCTTCAGCTGGAGCTGCCCTGCTGCACCATAGCTAAACTACTGGCCCTGCCCATTGGACAAGGAGGTAGAAAGTATTGTGCCCACAGATGAGCAAACAACAAAGAATGCACAGCTCACCTGCTCAGACATAACCATATAAAATAAAAAAGCAGGATGAAACAAACAAATCTACAATCAATAAACAAAGAAAATAACTACTGAATGACCCAAAGACAGCAGATAATATCAAAACATAAAAAAAAAAAAGGACAGGATGGTTCCAGTAGGTGTCCAAAATAAAACACCAGATGGCTTTCCAGTAGAAGAAAAGGCACTAGAACTACCAGACAGGGAAATCAAATCTAATATTCAGAGCTATCCAAGAGTTGAAGGAAAAAGCAGACAAAAATGAGGGAAAAAAATAGACAAATTCATGGAAAATATAGACAAAAAGTGGAAGTACTCAGGAAAATAACACAGGAACAAAATGCCAGAATAAATTCACAACTAGAAATCATACAAAAACAACAGTTAGAAATCCAAGAGATAAACAACAAGATTTCAGAAATGGGCAGTGTCATAGAAGGGCTAAGGAACAGGTTTGAAATGATGGAAGACAGGATCAGCGAAATCGAAGACAAATACTTGGATACAGCTTTGTTCGAGGAAGAAATCAGAAAAAAGAACTAAGAAAAATGAAGAAACCTTGAGAAATATGTGGGATGCAATCAAAAGCAAAAATTTGCAAGCAATCAGAGTTCCAGAACGTGGGGAGAAAATGGAAAATGCAGGATCATTGAAGAATTGTTGACAGAAAACTTCCCTAATATCATGAAAGTTGAAAGGCTGATCATCCAAGAAGTTCAACGAACCCCATATAGGATAAACCTTAAAAGAAAATCAACAAGGCATATCATAATCACACTTGCTAAAACCAAGGACAAATAAAGAATCCTGAGAGCAGCTTGAGAAGAATGAAAAGTCACATACAGAGGAGAAATAATGAGACTAAGCTCTGATTACTCAGCAGAAACCATGCAGGCAAGAAGGCAATGGGATGACATATATAAAACCTTGAAAGAAAAAAATTGTAAACCAAGAATAATATACCATGCAAAACTTTCATTCAAATCTGATGGTGAAATTAGGACATTTCCAGATAAACAGAAATTAAGGGAACATGTAAAAACCAAACCAAACTTACAAGAATTATTAAAGGGAGTCCTTTGGTCTACAAACAAACATTATCAGACCACAGCCTGAGTCTAGGACACAAGATTGTACCAGCCAGATACCAACCTAGGAAGTAAACTGTCAAGGACTATCCAAAACCAAAACAATTGGAACAGGAAACCTGAGAGGTTAATCGGTAAATGACAACAACATCAGAACAATAAAGAGGGAATAAACAGTGTAAGTATAGAACTTTCTAATGGAGAGGAAGGCAAGGCGATACCAAGTAATAATAGACTGGTTCAAACCTAGGAAGATAAGGATAAATTTCAAGGTAACCACAAAGAAAGTTAACAAACATGCTCATCAAAATAAAGAAGAAAAACATAAAGTCTCAGTACAAACAAAATCTGCAAAAACAAAAGAAATGAAAAAAAATCCACAAACAAAAGTAATTCAGCAAAAGAGTGTAAGAGGAACAAAATGTCAGTACCACAAAAAGAGCACAACAAAATGACAGCAATAAATTCACACCTATCAATAATTACACAGAATATAAATGGCCTAAATGCACCCATAAAGAGAAACAGAGTGACAGAATGGATAAAAAAACAGGACCCATCAATATATTGTCTACAAGAGACACACCTGAAAAACAAGGTTGTAAATTTATTGAAAATAAAAGGATGGAAAAAATACATATCAAGCGAAGAGCTACAAAGAAAAAAAAAAGAGAGAGTGGCAATACTAATCTCAGATAAAATAGACTTTAAAACAAAATCCACCATAAAAGACAAAAAAGAGCACTATATAATTTTTAAAAGGGTGATCCGTCATGAAGACTTAACCATAATAAACATCTATGCACCCAATGACAGGGCTCCAAAATATATAAAACAAACTCTAACAGCACTGAAAACAGAAATTGACAGTTCCACAACAATAGTAGGAGACTTCAACATGCCACTTTCGGTAAAGGACAGAACATCTAGAAAGAAACTCAACAAATATACAGAAGAGCTAAAGAGCACAATCAGCCAACTTGACCTCATAGACATATATAGAACACCCAACAGCTGCAAAATACACATTCTTTTCCAATGCACATGGAACATTCTCCAGAATAAACCACATCTTAGGCCACAGAGCAACCCTCAACAAAATCCAAAACATTGATATAATACAAAGTATCTTCTCTGACCACAGCACCATCAAGGTAGAAATTAACAACAGGAAGAGCAGGGAAAAAAAAAAAAATCAATTACATGGAAACTGAATAACATCTTGCTTAAAAACCAATGGGTAATAGAAGAATTCAGAGAGAGAATCAAAAAATCCCTAGAATCAAACGAGAATGAAAATATGTCATACCAAAACCACTGAGATGCAGCAAAGGCAGTCCTCAGAGGTCAATTTATAACAATAGATGAACACATCAAAAAAGAAGGGACAAAATCAAAATATTAGCTACACAACTCAAACAAATAGAAAGAGAACAGCAAAAAAAAAGCCCAAAACCGCCAGGAGAAAGGAAATATAAAATCAGAGCAGAAATAAACAAAATAGAGAATAGAAAAGCAATAGATTCAAGAAAACCAAAAGTTGGTTCTTTGAAAGGATTAACAAAAACAGCAAACCACTGGCCAAACTGGCAACAGAAAAACAGGAAAGGATGCAAATAACTAAGAAATGAAATGGGGGACATTAAAACAGACCCACCTGAAATAAAAAGAATTATAACAGAGTACTATGAAACACTATACTCCAACAAATTTGAAAACTTAGAGGGAATGGACAAATTTCTAGAAACACACTACCTACCTAAACTAACACAAAATGATGTTGAAAATCTGAACAGACCCATAACAAGAGAAGAGATGGAAAAGGTAAAAAACAAACAAACAAACAAAAACTCCCAACAACGACAACAACAACAACAACAAAAGCCCTGGCCCAGATGGCTTCACTGGAGAATTCTACCAAACATTCAGAGAAGAGCTTATACAAGTACTACTTGAACTATTTCAGAACACAGAACAGGAAGGGATACTTCCAGATTCATTCTATAAAGCCATCATAACCCTGATACCAAAACCAGGCAAAGACACCACAAAAAAAGAAAATTACAAACAGCATCTTTCATGAATATAGATGCAAAAATTCTCAACAAAATTCTAGCCAAGAGAATTCAGCATCATATCAAAAAATAATATACCACAACCAAGTAGGATTCATACCAGCTATGCAAGGATGGTTCAACATTAGAAAATCAATCAACATAATCCACCACATGAATAAAAGGAAAGAAAAGAATCACATGATCATCTCAACTGACACAGAAAAGGCAGTCCACAAAGTCCAACACCAATTCCTGACAAAAACTCCCAATAAAACAGTTATAGAAGGGAAATTGCTCAACATAAGAAAGGGTGTCTATGCAAAACCAACAGCCAACATCATTTTCAATGGAGAGAGGCTGAAAGCATTCCCCTTGAGAACAGGAACAAGACAAGGATGCCTTTTATCACCACTCCTATTTAACATTGTGCTGGAAGTCATAGCTAGGTCAATACGGCAAGAAAAAAAGGCAAGAAAAAGAAATAAAGGACATCTACATTGGTAACGAAGAAGTTTAACTGTCCCTATTTGTGGATGATAGGATACTATACATTGAAAACCCAAAAGACTCCACCAGACAACTATTGGAACTAATAGGAAGATGCAGCAGAGTTGCAGGTAACAAGATAAACATAAAAAATCATTTGGATTCCTCTACAGCAATAAAGAGAATGATGAAAAGGAAATCAGGAAAACAATACCATTTATAATACCCTCTTAAAAAAAAAAAATACCCTCTAAAAAAAAAAATTTAGGAATAAATCTAACCAGGGATGTAAAAGACCTATACAAAGAAAACTACAAAACACTACTTCAAGAAACCAAGAGATCTGCATAAATGGAAAAACATACTGTGCTCATGGATAGGTAGGCTCAACATTGTGAAAACAACAATCCTACCCAACGTAATTTACAAATACAATGTAATCCTGATCCAAATATTAACAGATGGAAAAACTAATCATTAACTTTACATGGAAAGGGAAGAAGCCCTGGAGAAGTAAAGCACTATTAAAGACGAATAAAGTAGGTGGACTCGCACTACCTGACCTCAGAACCTGCTATACACCTATGGTAGTCAAAACAGCCTAGTACTGGCACAACGACAGATACACTGACCAATGGAACAGAATTGAGAACCCAGATGTAAATCCATCCACCTATGGTCACCTGATTTTTGACAAGGGCCCAAAATCCACCAAACGGGGAAAAGACAGTCTTTTTAACAAATGGTGCTGGCAAAACTGGATGTCCATCTGAAAACAATGAAATAGGATCCATACCGCTCACCATATACAAAAACTAATTCAAAATGGAGCAAAGACCTAAATATAAAGCTACAAACTATAAATTTCATAGAAGAAAAAATAGGATTAATGCTATAGACCCTAATACATGACATTAACAGGATACAAACCATAACCAACAACACAGACTCCAGAAGATAAGCTAGAATAACTGGGATCATCCAAAATTAAACACTTATGCTCATCAAAAGACTTCTCCAAAACAGTAAAATGAGAATCAACAGACTTGGAAAAATTTTTTTGCTATTACAAATCAAGTCTAATCTCCAAAATCTATAAGAAAATCCAACATCTCTGCAACAGAAAGACAAATCATTCAGTTAAAAAATGGGCAAAGGATATGAACGTACACTTCACCAAAGAAGACATTCAATCGGCCAACAGACACATGAGGAAATGCTCGCGATCACTAGCCATTAGAGAAATGCAAATCAAAACCACAATGAGATACCATCTCACCCCAGCGTTACTGGCACGAATTAAAAAACAAGAAATAACAAATATTGGAGAGGCTGCGGGGAGATCGGAACACTTATGCTGGTGGGAATGCCAAATGATACAACCATTTTGTAAAACAATATGGTGGTTCCTTAGAAAGCTAGATATAGAAATACCATATGATCTAGCAATCCCACTCCTAGAAATATGTCCTAGAGAAATAAGAGTCGTCACAAGAACAGACATGTTCATTGCAGCATTGGTCACAATAGCAAACAGATGGAAACAACCTAGATGTCCATTAACAGATGAATGGATAAACTATGGTACATACACACAATGGAGCATTACACAACGGTAAAGAACAATAATAAATCTGTGAAGCATCTGATAATATGGATGAATCTGGAGGGTATTATGCTGAGTGAAATAAGTCAATCACAAAAGGATAAATATTGTATGATACCACTACTGTTAAAAACTCATGAAAAGGTTTACAGACAAAAAGAAACAATCTTCGGTGTTTACAAGGGAGGGGAGAAGTGGGGATGTAAAAACACTAAATAGACAATAAAAAAGTGGTAACTTTGGTGAAGGGTAAGACAGTACACAATACTGGGCAAGCTGGCGCAACTTGCACAAGGCAAGGTTGTGGAAGCTCCATAGACACATCCAAGCTCCCTGAGGGAACGAATTGCTGGGCTGAGGACTGCGGGGACCATGTTCTCCGTGAACAACTAGCTCAATTATCATAACATAGTTTATAAAGAAAATGTTCCTTGTTCTACGTTGCTGAGTAGTGTCTGGGGTTTTAAAATCCTGTGAGTGACCATCTAAGATACTCCACTGGTCTCACCCTTCAGAAGCAAGGGAGAAGAAGAAAACTAAGGACACAAGGGAAAGATTAGTCCAGAGGACTAATGGGCCACATCTACCATGGCCTCCACCAGACTGAGTCCGGTACAACTAGATGGTGCCTGGCTACCACCACTGACTGCTCTGACAGGGATCAAAATAGAGGGTCCTGGACAGAGCTAGAGAAAAATGTAGAACAAAATTCTAACACTCAAAAAAGACCAGACTTGCTGGCCTGACAGAGATTGGAGAAACCACTAGAGCATGGCCCTCAGACATCCTTATAGCTCTGTAATGAAGTTACTCCTGAGGTTCACCCTTTAGCCAAAGATTAGACAGGCCCCTAAAACAAAACAAGACTAAAAGGGTACACCAGCCCAGGGGCAAGGACTAGAAGGCAGGAGGGGACAGGAAAGCTGGTAATAGGGAACCCAAGGTCAAGAAGGGAGGGTGTTGACATGTTGTGGGCTTGTTAACCAATGTCATAAAACGATATGTGTACTAACTGTTTAATGAGATACTAGTTTGCTTTCTAAACCTTAATCTAAAGTACAATAAAAAAAGATATACAATCTTGATGAACTAAAAAATAATAGTAGATAAAGAATTCACTTCAACAACAGATTTTCTTTTTGAATGGGGATGACAAGTTAGCAATATTAACAACAAGTTTAAATTGTTTCCCAGGATAGGGTAGGATAGGGTAGACTAAACAGGGCATTTTGAGGCTTGATTTGGTGAAGTCAAATCACATTGACTTGGTAATTGGGGGCCTCTGTTAGATGAGGATGATAAATTATAATTGGACAGCTTTATTACTTATAAAGCTAACACAAAAACAATGTGAATTTTCAGAGCATAAATTCTGGCACTACAGCAGAGGAGAATCTATTTCCAGAATTTTCAGGGCCACGGGGTCATCATGGACAGGCTTCAGCCTGGCTTGAAAGCTGTTGCTTCACAGAGATTGCTGCAGTCCGGGCCAAGGAATATCAACAATTCCTTTATGGTCTTGAAACAAAGGAGGAGAACTTTCATCACTCATGACAGCAGACATTTCAGGGCTTCAAGCAGGAATAATGTGGTTCATGATTAAACATCTTAAAATATCAGGCCCTGGCCAAAACCAGATTTCTTCTCCCCATAGTCGGGTTTTGTCCCTGAAATGAGTCAGTACTGAGGATCTCCACAGGTACTCACTCACTTTCCCTTGGTCCTTTTGAAGGTCTCTGAACCCCTGTTTGAAGGTATTCCATTTGCCTCAGCTGTTTCTGTGTGTTTCTCAGGTCTTGAAAAACAGAACAAAACATAGTTCCTTGGTGACGGTCAGAATCATATGGGACGACACAACTCAGTGGAAATAGCAAAGGCCTGTAGCGTCAGACTCGATAGAGTCCCAGGTCAGCCACTGTCAAGTACTATGACCTCAGATAGATGTCTTAGTGTCTCAGAGACACACATTCCTCATCTGTGAAATAGGAATAGTAATATTGACTTTGCAAACTTGTGGAAAGATTAAAACATGCTGGCATGTAATAGGTATTCAGTCATTATTTGTGGAATGTTGTGAACTAGCTAATTTTACAGACATCAGTCCTGATACAGGTTCTACTACACCAGGTTCTTATCAAAAGCATCAGGCAGAGAGGACAGAAGGGATGTCCTCAAACAGAGAAGTTGGCTGCCCCTCAAAAAGGGCATTCAGAGACTTGAGGTGCTCAAGGCGACAAGAGAACTGACCTTGTGCTCAGACAATGGAAAATGAAACAGAAACACTGGTGTTTGGGATGGCTTTATTATTTCTATATCTCTTTATATACAGACTGAGCCGTGTACACCTGACTTTCTCCTGCCTATTTCTGGGCTTCCCCTCACTTCCTTCTGAGCTGGTCCCCTTTCTTATTTTCCTCTTCCCAACCCCATGACCTGTTACAACTTCAGTCAACCTCAGGAGATGGCCTGAGATTCTATATACAAAAGAACTTCATAAACTGTAAAGTCTTCCAGACCTATAAGAGATTATGATGCTGGTGGTATGAATGATGCTTGAATTATGACTGAAACCCAGTGGGTTAACCCTGAGGATAATAATTCAGCAATTTTGAGTTCCAATCTTGGGCAGTTAATGAGCATTTAAACCACTTACGCCTACTGAGTCAAAGAAGAAATCGGTCCTAACTAATCAATTAAATTCCCTGCTGGTATGAATGAGCACGTGGTTAAGAAGAAATCTGTGTGCATAATCTTTAGGAAAGTCTTCAACTGTATTCCACACCAATTAAAAAGACCGAATCATCATGGAATTGGGGACTGTTTGGATGTGGATTGCAAAAGAAAAGCAGGAGAGAGTAGAAATGAGTGACTACTCTTTTGGAAGGGACCTTGCTAGCCTATTTAGTACCTTTGTGAGAATTTGTCAAAGGTGGCCCTTTCTACAGGTGGAAATAGCCTTGTCACAGCACAGGTGGCCTGGATACAGTCAGCTAGTAGGATTTCAGCCCCATTACCCCTTTGATCCGGTACCCTTGTGTGGGCCACCACCTATCAACCCTGCTCAGGAGGCCAGAGTAGAAACCATGGGGTCCTCTAAAGATCAGTGTTTGGGATTATTTTATTATTTTTTTTCTTTAAATTGTCTATAAGAGACGGTGCATATTTATTTTAAAAATGTATTCTGTGCCCATCACTCTTCTGTCAGTTTGTCATACTGTAGTGGCTTGTGTGTTGCTGTGATGCTGGAAGCTATGCCACCAGTATTTCAAATACACCAGCAGTGTCACCCATGATAAACAGGTTTTGGTGGAGCTTTCAGACCAAGACACACTAGGAAGAAGAACCTGGTGATCTACTTCTAAAAAACTGGCCCATGAAAAACTTACAAAAAGCAGTACAACGCTGTCTGATACAGTGCTAGAAGATGAGCCCCTCAGGTTGGACAGCACTCAAACACAACTGAGGAAAAGCTGCCACCTCAGAGTTGACCTTAATGAAGTGAATGGAGTCAAGCTTTCGGGACCTTCATCTGCTGGTGTGGCACGACTCAAAATGAAAAGAAACAGCTGCAAATATTCATTAATAATCAGAACATGGAATGTACAAAGTATGAATCTAGGAAAATTAAAAGTTATCAAAAATGAAATGAAATGTAGAAAAATAGATATCCTAGTCATTAGTAAGCTGAAATGGACTGGCATTGGCTTTTTCGAATAGACAATCAGATGGCTTACTACACCAGGAATGACAAATTGAAGTGGAGTGGTATCACATTCATCATCAAAAAGAATATTTCAAGATTCATCCTGAAGTACAAGGCTGTCAGTGATGGGACAATATTCATATGCTGGTAAAAGAAGATTACTTAATAAGGCTATTATTCAAATTTACACACCAAGAGCTAAAGCTGAAAATGAAGAAATGGAAGATTTTTACCACTTCTGCCATCTGAAATTGATCAAACATGCTATCAAAATGCATTGATGATTACTGGTGATTGGAATGTAGAAGTTGGAAACAAAGAAGGATCAGAAGTCAGAAAATATGACCTTGGTAATAGAAATGATGCTGGAGATCACATGAGAGAATTTTGCAAGACTAGTGACTTATTCATTGCAAATAAATTTTTTCAACAACATAAATGGCAACTATACATGCGAACCTTATCTGATGGAATACACAGGAATCAAATCCATTACATCTATGGAAAAAGATGATGGAGAAGGTCAATGTCATCAGTCAGAACAAGGCCAGGGTCAACTGCAGAATGGACCATCAATGGTTTATATGCAAGTTCAAGTTGAAGCTTAAGAAAATTAGAACAGCTTAAGAAAATTGAGAGTCTGGGGAACATGGTTTGAGGAGACTTCTAAGTCAATGGGCAAAATAATTCTATTATGAAAACATTCTGCATCCCACTCTGAAATGTGGCGTCTGGGGTCCTAAATGCCAACAAGCGGCCATCTAAGATACATCAATTGGTCTCAACCCACCTGGAGCAAAGGCAAAGGAAGAACACCAAGGCCACACGACAACTAAGAACCCAAGAGACAGAAAGGGCCACATGAACCAGAGACCTACATTATGCTGAGACCAGAAGAACTAGTTGGTGCCCGGCCACAATCGATGTCTGCCCTGCTAGGGAGCACAACAGACAACTCCTGAGGGAGCAGGAGGCCAATGGGATACAGACCCCAAATTCTCATAAAAAGACCATACCTAATGATACGAATGCGACTAGAGGAATCCCAGAGACAATGCTCCCCAGAATTTCTGATGGCACAGGACAGGAACTATCCCCGAAGACAACTCATCAGGCATGAAAAGGACTGGTCAGCCGGGGGGAGAGAGATGCTGATGAAGAGTGAGCCAATTAAATTAGGTGGACACTGGAGAGTGTGTTGGCAACTCTTGACTGGAGGGGGGATGGGAAGATAGAGAGAGAGGGAAGATGGCAAAATTGGCACAAAACGAGAGACTGAAAGGGCTGACTCAACAGGGGGAGAGCAAGTGGGAGAAGGGAGTAAGATGTATGTAAACCTACATGTGACAGACTGATTGGAATGGTAAATGTTCACTTGAAGCTTAATAAAAATTAATTAAAAAAAGAAAATTGAGAGCCAAAATATGACCTTGAGTATATCCCACCTGAATTTAGAGACCATCTCTAGATTTTATGCATTGAACACTGATGACAGAACACCAGATGAGTTGTGGAATGACATCAAGGAAGAAAGCAAAAGGTCATTTAAAAGACAGGAAAGAAAGAAAAGACCAAAATGGGTGTCAGAAGAGACTTTGAACTTGCTATGGAATGTACAGTACCCAAAGCAAATGGAAGAAGTGATGAGGTAAAATTGCTGAACAGAAGATTTCCAAGGGGGGCCTGAGAAAAGAAAGTGAAGTATTATAATGACATGTACTATGAGTCGGAATCAACTCGACAGCACTGGGTATGTGCAGAGTTGGAAAACCAAAAGGGAAGAACATGCTCAGCATTTCTCAAGCTGAAAGAACTGAAGAAAAAATTCAAGCCTCGAGTTACAATATTGAAGGATTCTCTGGGGAAAATCCTAAACAACAGAGGAAGCATCAAAAGAAGACGGAAGGAATACACAGGCACTGTACCAAAAAGAACTGGTCAATGTTGAATCATTTCAGGAGGTAGCATATGATCAAGAACCCATGATACTGAAGGAAGAATTCCAAGCTGCACTGAAGGCATTAGCGAAAAGCAAGGCTCCAGGAATTGACAGAATACCAATTGAGTTATTTCAACAAACGGATGCAGCATTGGAAGTGTTCACTCGTCTATGCCAAGAAATTTGGAAGACAGCTACCCAGCCAACTGTCTGGAAGAGATCCATATTTATGCCTATTCCAAAGAAAGATGATCCAAAAGAATGCAGAAATTATCGACAATATCGTTGATACCACATGCAAGTAAAATTTTGCTGAAGATCATTCAAAAGTGGTTGCAGCACTGTATCGACAGGAAACTGCCAGAAATTCAAGCCTGATTCAGAAGAGGACGTGGAACAAGGGATATCATTGCTGATGTCAGATGGATCCTTGCTGAAGGCAGAGAATCCCAGGAAGATGTTTACCTGTGTTTTATTGACTATGCAATGGCATTCAACTGTATGGATCACAACAAATTATAACATCAGGAAGAATGGGAATTCCAGAACACTTGATTGTGCTCACGAGGATCCTGTATATACACCAATAGGCAGTTGTTTGAACAGAACAAGGGGATACTGCAAGTCAGGAAAGGTGTGTGTCAGAGTTGTGTCCTTTCACCGTACTTATTCAATCTGATTGCTGAACAAATAATCTGAGAACCTGGACTATATGAAGAAGAGCAGAGCATCCTGATTGGAGCAAGACTCATTAACAACCTGCATTATGCAGATGACACAACCTTGCTTGCTGAAAGTGAAGAGGACTTGAAGCACTTACTAATGAAGATCAAAGACCACAGCCTTCAGAATTGATTATACCTCAACATAAAGAAAACAAAAATCCTCACAACTGGTCCAATAAGCAACATTATGAAAAATCCAGAAGAGATTGATGTTGTCAAGGATTTCATTTTACTTGAATCCACAATCAACGCCCATGGAAGCTGCAGTCAAGAAATCAAATGACATATTACATTGGGCAAATCGGCTGCAAAAGACTTCTTTAATGTGTTGAAAGCAAAGATGTCACATTGAGAACTAAGTTGTACCTTACCCAGCCATGGTATTTTCAATCACCTCATAGGCACGTGAAAGCTGAACAATGAATAAGAAAGACGGAAGAAGAAATATTGCCTTTGAATCATGGTGTTAGCAAAGAATACTGAATATACTGTGGACTGCCAGAAGAAGGAACAAGTCTGTCTTGGAAAAAGTACAGCCAGAATGCTCCTTAAAAGTGAAGACGGCAAAATTTCATCTTGCTTACTTTGGAATTGTTATCAGGAGAGACCAGTAGCTAGAAAAAGACATCATTTTTCAGTAGAGGGTCAGCGAAAATGAGGGAAATCCTCAACGAGATGAATTGATGCAATACCCATAACAATGAGCTCAAATGTATCATAAAGATGGTTCAGGGCTGGGCAATATTTCATCTATTATACATGCCATTACCATGAGCTGGATCTGGCTCCATGGCAACTAACAACACTGAGGATTTAAATTATCCTCTTCCAGTGACCAAAGGCATTTAAATCAAAACCAATATTCTACTTTTGGGCAGTACCAGGGAGTGTTCGTACTTGGAATTGGGAGTGATATTCCTGTCACTTAACTACAAAAATAAGTAAATAAAATAAAGCAACCAAGATGTCAGGGTGCTTAGGAAGAAAGGAAAGAAATGGAACTGAGTTTCAATATGTTTGAAGTCTATTCATAATTGGTAAGGATGGCGTGAATGAAGACTTATTTGGCAAATCTCAGAATACTGGAGGGAATTTTGAAATGATCACAGTTTTTGCAAAGCTGGTGGGGTTCCTTACACTCACCTAGAGTTCAAGTCCAAAAGCAGGAGACCATGACCTTAGGCACCACTGTGAAAAAGCAGAGATGAACCTCTTTCCCAAGGGGGTTGCCACCTCAGCTCACAGATTTTTCAAGAGGAAAACAAATCAAAGCCTTTTTTTCTTCCAAGAAGAAAATGCAATTACCAGCTCAGATAGCAAGCTTTTCTGGTTATGATTTCCCCTCTTGGGGATGCAAGGCAGCTAGCTACAAAGCAAGGAAAACAGCAACTGAGATGCTCATGGCCAAGTTTTTAAAAAGTGTAAAATGCTGAATTTCACAGTAGGCTTTCCTTGTTCTTGGGTAAAACCTGGTGTATTTACTGACTGATTGGTTAATATAGACTTGTGCTCCCATGCTTATAAGATTCTTTTAAGCTTTTCCCCAAGCTCCTCAAATAGAACCTCTAAGAAAAGCTTTCAACATGAGTGGGAGAAACAGCTGCACACCTTGGTGGAGTATTCCGTAGGGCAACGTATTATCACATTTGCTTTTATTAAATTTCCTCCCCCACACTCCACTTACTTAATGCTCTTTTTCTCTTAAAAAAAAAAAAAAGGTGGGGGGGGTGTGGGAGCCAAAAAAAGTGTGAAATCACTTTTGATACTTTTAGTTTGTAAAGTTAAAAAAAAATTACGGTAAAAAAGAAAGCTGTTCTTTAATGCTTTAGCAAAGACTGGGCATTGTATAGTCCTAACAATTATATTCTTATGGCAAATTAACTTTTTAACAACACCTTGCAATTCAACTAGCAGACAGCAAAGAAACCAAATTGCACACGTTATTTCATTTTTTATGAGTAAGAAATATTGGGAGCTTTCAAACCTGAATGGTACATATTGATGGCTTTAATTATTTTAGGGCCTGAATTGTTTTTCCTTTAAGTTTACATACGGATTTAAAATAACGTTTTTGAGCCTCTGCAACGTATTTATTTTCCCTGGGTTTCCCATTAATGTCAATGGCTTCTAGAGTTGATGGCGTCTACCTTTTTCCCACTGAACTGGCTGCTATCGTACCATTTCAGTGGTCCAGCTATTGGTATCTTTTAATTTCACATTTTTTATCTTAAATCTAATCTGATTAAGGTGACCCAGTTCATCATGCATGCTTTAATTCAGCCACAATAACAAACTGTAAAAAATTGTGATAATGTGTTTTTTAGTACATCCTTGTTAGCATTATTGGTGTGATTCAGTCTTATAGATTATGATATTAAAGAGTAAATTAGCAAGAGGACCATTACCTAGGTAATTCTTTGTTTACACTTAGGCACAACACAAAGCAAATTTTTTAAAGTCAGAGGTGGTTTCTTTCTATTTTTCTCAGAGTCCTACAATTTTGGTTCTGTCCAGGTCGAACAACGATGGCACACTTCTAGGCAAGTGGAAAATACGTCAGATACTGGTTTGTCTGTGGACAATGGGGCTCTGAAGACCAAAAATCAGTAACTATTGATTGACAGTCTAGAGGGTCCCTGCACACAAGAAACTCTTGATTTTTAGAGAAACACGATAAAAGGAAATAGAGGTATGTGAGAATAACAAAGCTGTAAAAGGTAATGTAGGTTAAGTATTGAATTATAAATATTTTTAGCTCAAAGGAGATAAGTTACAGAATTTTAGAGTTAGGAGGAACTTAAGATTCATCGAATCTCACTTCTTTATTTCCCACAGAGGAAGCTGATGCCCAGAAAATTTAAATAGCTTGCATAGACTCCCCAGCTTGTATGTAGCAGAGCCAAAGCAAGACCCAGTGTCAACTAACTTCCAGCCTCATACTTTGTTACCATGACTGCTTTATCTCATTTCCAGCTGAGGAATCAGGCAAGGCTTTACAGCATACAGAAGATTTGAGTTGAGCTTTGAAGGGTATATAAGACTCACTCACATATAGGGCCCCAGGTACAGTTGTGCAGGTTGGACACTGTACATCTCTAGTAGATGCCTTTCCCATGGATCCTCACGACCCCCTGCTAGAGGGGAAGACACTCCAAGCCAAAGGTAGGATTTATACAGGCAGAGAACATGAAATGCTCATGTGTTGGAGACTTCCAACTTGCTCCTCAGGATTTGGGGTGCTTTAACACCCTCTGGTTCTACTGTCCTGTAAGATGGTTTTGTTGTGTAGGCCACTTTATCTCAGGGCAGCCCTGAGGGGTGATCTACTCAGATCAGTAGGTTGTCACTTCGAGGACTGGTCACTTCAAGAATCCTTGACATAGCTAAAAGCTTGACCAGGGCTTGCTTGTTGTTTGCGTGACCTTGGGCAAGCTACTGAACCTCTCTGTGAAAATGATATGAGACCATTCTTATAAAGCAATTACCAGAGCACCTGGTCTATAAAAAAAAAAAAAAAAAAGTATAAAATAAATGTCTAGTATTTTAACCACCCTAAATTTCTGAACCTATCCCCTGAACGATCCCTCTGAGGACTTTATGGCCTTGAGTAAATCTTCTCCACTTTCTTCTTAATGTCGGCAAAGTGAAAGGCAGAGAAAGAAGACAAGGTGAACTTGTCTCTGAGCCATCATGGAAAATGCATTCATGAGCAAACCACGTATGGCACCTTTCCATCACTGACCATAAAACGTTATGCAATTCATTCAAATGATGTTAAGACAGGTATAGTTTTCAGATTTTGAAACACCTTCTCATCATGTTGCCAATGACAAGTATCAGAAACCAAATTACTAAGAATTATTCTCCTGACCTCTTACCCTGGTTTCAAGACATCCCATATGCTTTAAGGATATATATGTGTTTCTATGTGTGTATTACATATTTTTTATCATATATATTAGGAGTCTCTGGGTGATGAAAACGGTTAAAGCTTTTGACCACTAGCCAAAAGGCTGGCAATTCAAACCCACCCAGAGGTGTCTTGGGAGACAGACCTGGAGATCTGCTTTCGAAAGGTCACAGCCTTGAAAATATTATGGATCCTTTCTACTCTACACTCACAGGGTCTCCAAGAGTCAGAATCAACTCAAGGGAAACTAACAACAATGACATACTATATATTATATTAATATTTTTTCCCCAGGAAGCCTGAATGTCCAGAGCAGGACAACTGAGCTGGTGGCTTGCATCACTTGGACTAAATGATTTTCAGTATCAGGAGTGTAGATCTGTTTTTCTGTTACTGGGGAAATAAGATCACCAGATGTTAGGAGCCCAGAGCAAACATCTGCTATAGTCCCCTTCTTCTCTGGTAAGTCAGGGGTTGGGGTGGGGTCATTTAAGCGAAGCTGGAAGCACAGCTGTAGCAGACTCACCTCTCACTGGAAGCAAAGAGGCAAAAGGGTAATGCTATGCCATCTTCTTATAATTAATATTCTCCCAAAGCCTTTTTTCCCAGTGCTGCTGATACAAAAGGATCAGCGCTTGAATTAAGGTGTGGATGCTGCTGAGCAGCCCCTTGTTAGTGGGGATCCCATTGGGAAGGCAAGAGGGTGGTACCGAAGAGCAGGGTCCTCCCCCTTTCTCTTCCTCACAGAGGAGGGCCAATTTGGAGCTATCCTGGGGCACTTTCTCTTTAGCCCAAACAAAAACTTATTGTTTCTAAGCATTAAAGCAGAAGTGTATTTATACCCTGGCCATCATTCTGGAGCTTGTTTCTACTTCATTATACCACATAGATTTCCACTAAAGAGAGGCGAGGATAACCTGGCCATCTGTTTACTTCTGCTAAGGCATCATTAGGAGCTCTGGTGGTGTAGTGGTTAAGAGCTGGGCTGCTAACCAAAAGGTCGGCAGTTTGAATCTACCAGCCACTCCTTGGGAACCCTATGGGGCAGTTCTACTCTGTCCTATAGGGTCAATATAAGTGGGAACCAATTCGATGGCACATAACAACAACAACAAAGGCATCATTGCGGAGTCCCTGGGTGGTACAAATGATTAAAGCACTTGTCTGCTAGCCAAAATGTTGGCTGTTCGAGTCCACCCAGGGGCACCTTGAAAGAGAAGCCTGGAGATCTACTTCCAAAAAATCAGCCATTGAAAACTCTATGGGCGTAGTTCTACTCTGACACACATGGGCTCACCATGAGCTGGAATTAACTTGATGGCAATTTTTTTTAAAGGCATCATTGAGATATAGTCAGGGCTTTTGAGCACTTCAAATTTAAATCTCTCTCATGCTCGCCCCTGTACAACTTCCATTAGGAAGCTGGATTATAATCTGTGACACTGTATGTCAGTCTTTCCAGTCACTCACCACGAACTAGTCTTGTGATGCTTACTTAAATGCTAAATTTCAGCCCCAAACACTCTTTGGTCTTTGGAACACTGAAATTAATTTTGATCCAGCCTGACCTGTAACACCCACTCAGTTGATACTTTGTCTGTTGGGGAAAATGGATAAAGCTGCAGGGAGACCCAAGATGAGTAAAATGTAATCTGTGTCCCTTAAAGATCTTATCATGGTGGGGGAGGGAAGGACAGCATTCAAGAGAAATAATAGTAGCTGACTCGTTACAAACAACACGTGTAATTTGGTTTGATCCTATCACAGCTCTGTAGAAGTACCTTACGAACCTCAGTTTCCTTGTCCATGAAATAGAGATTGATTCTTTAAGGGGCTATTGTAGAACACATTAATTAAGAGCATACCCCCCTCACCCCAAACCAGACTGCTGTTGTTGTTAATTGCTGTTAAGTCAGCTCCTACTCATGGCGACCCCGTGTACAACAGAACAAAATGTTGCCTGGTCTGGTGCCATCTTCAAGATGGTTGGTATGCTCGAATCCATTGTCGTGGTCACTGTGCATTTTGAGTGATTTCCAACCTAGAGGGCTCATCTTCTAGCACTATATCAACAATATCCTTTTGTGACTGATAGCGTTTTTATCAGCTAATTTTCAGAAGTAGATTGCCAGGCGTTTCTTCCTAGTCTGTCTTAGTCTAGAAGCTCCACTGAAATCTGCCCACCATGGGTAACCCTGCTGGTATTTGAAATAGCAGCGCATAATGTCCAGCATCATAGCAACATGCAAACCGCATAGTACGATAAACAGACCAGACTACTTTACTTTGAATTCCAGATCTGCCCCTCACCAGCTCTGGAATCATGAATGAGGTACATAAAACTTCAAATTTCTATTTTCTCACCTGTCCAATAGCTTTGGTGCAATGCAAGTTCTTAATAACGATTACCTATTAGCATTATTAATATCCTCGAACATTATAAATTAATTCATTTGGCCAGTACTAATGTACCAGGGACTGTGGTAGGCACTAGGTGGGCAGAGAACTAAGTGTTGTTAATGCTGCAAAAGTACCTAGCAAAGAGTCTGAGACATGGGATGGAGCTTGGATATGAACCCAGGTCTTTTGAGATAAAATCCACTTCTTCCCCCTTTATAATAAAACCAAACCCATTGCCATCAAGTCAATTCTGACTCATAGCGACCCTACAGGACAGAGGAGAACTGCCCCGTATGGTGTCCAAGGAGCGGCTGATGGATTCAAACTGCAGACCTTTTGGTAGCAGCTGAACTCTGAACCGCAACGCCACCAGGGCTCCAATTACACCTCCCTACAATACAAGTAATGATGGTCCAAGGTCCTACATCAGTGCTATAAGTGGTGTTGGAGATATGCAGACCTCCTTAGGAGCTGGGGCCCTGAATTATCCTTCTGTGTATCCCCAGCATCCACCTGGCACAAGTAGGTGCTCAGTAAATGTTAATTAAGGACAATACTGTTGAGAATGAGCAAATATATAAGGAGGCAGGAAGTTCCACGTCATGTTCAAGGACCAACAAGTCCAGGCTGTCTGAAATTTAGGGGTTTTTGTATTTCCTACGGCTGAGGTAATAAATTACCACAAGCTAGGTGGTTTAAAACAACAAAAATTTATTCTTTCACTTTTCTGAAGGGCAGAGTTATGAAACCAAGGTGTCAGCAGGGTAGTTCCTCCCTGGAGGCTCCTCAGGAGAATCCTTCCCTGTCTCTTCCAGTTTCTGGCAGCTCCAGGTGGTCCTTAGCTTGTGGACATGTCCTCTGCCTGTGTTCTCCTCTCTCTTCTCTTATGAGCTCATTGGATTTAGGGCCCACTCTAATCTAGGGTTATCTCACCTAGAAATCCTTAGCTTAGTTACATCTGCAGAGACTCTTTTCCTTAATAAGTTCACAATCATGGGTTCCTAGTAGACATATCTTTTGGGGGAACCATCATCCAATCCACTACAGGGGTGTTAAGAACCCCAGTGTACACTGAGACACCAAGAAATAAATGATTATGCCAAACAATCTGGACCATTTGTAGGTGTAGGGGAAGTACATAGTGCTCAGCTTCCTCTCCTGCCACCACTCCCTCGATGACCTGCGTGATAGAACCACCCTTTCTAGAGTATCAAGGAAATTCCTGTTAAATATTTAAGGGTTGGGAGGGGGAAGATGTCAGGGAAGCAACTGAGTCTTTTGGTACCCATTATAGTTCATTATCTCACCAAACAAAGGCCTTCCAGGAATCTGGGAACAGGACCCAGAACAGATACATGTGGGCGAGAAGAGCCTTTCTTTGGGTAAATCATACCACTGGCCAGAGATGAGTGTTATTCTTCTAATCTTTTAATCCTCACTCAATCCTTTGAGGTAGGTAGTATTATTACCCCCAATTTACTCGTGAAGAAATGGGCACAGAGAGGTTAAGTAACTTACACAAGGTAACACAGTCACAACTAGTAAGTACAGGATTCAAATCAAATAGGGCAGAGCCTGTGATGCTACTCAAAATAACAAGTAATTACAGCAGAGCAGATGGGCACCAAGTCAGCCCCAGCAGCCTCTCCCCCACCCAGAGGCACACCCACTCGTCCTCATGCACAACTTTCCAGCCTGGATCCTGAACTCTTTACTCCATTTGTTCATGGATTCATTCATTCTTTATGCATTTAGTGAAGTCCTACTGTGGAAATTTCAGCACAGAAGGGACAAAAGAGTTATATACCTTCCCTCCAATCTAATGAAGAACATAGGCATGAAAATAAATCACTAGCTTTCATCCTGTGTACTTGGTGGAGAGGAAAGGGTGTCACAGAGCATCCCTGCTCTGAAAAGGAAGAGGCGTTAGCTCAAAAATATATAGGATTTTTGTGATAAAGAGATATGTGGCTTCCTATATTAAGTCACCCATTTTTAAATAATTAAAAAAAAATTCTTTAAGAAGATTTTTAAAGTTCACCGTTGAGGGCTGGAGGAACAAAGGGTGGTGCCCCTACTTCCAGAGAGAGTAACTGGAGCTCCCAAGAGGTGCAGTTCCCTCCAACCATTAGTTGTGTTGAGATTCCGACTCATGGTGACCCTATGTGTGCAGAATAGAACTGCTCAATAGGGTTTTCAAGGCTGTGGCCTTTTGTAAGCAGATTGCCGGGCCTGTCTTCTGAAGTGTCTCTGGGTGAGTTTGAACTGCCAACCTTTGGGTCAGTAACCCGGTACTTAACCATTTGCACTACCCAAGAACTCCATGCTATTCCCTCTAGATGGCCCTAAGTCACCTGCTTGCCCTGATAAGGGGGGAGGGATTCATTTACCAAACAGCACAGCGAGGCACCTTCCTGTCAGAGCAGAGGCCAATTGTGGTGCTGACTCAGGGCCCTGGAAGCCCTTGACTGTTGCTCTTGATTCCTGGGTGGTGGGAACTCCTAGAGGAGGGGCTGCAGCAGGGAGTGGAACATTCAGGGCTGTGGCTCTTTAGGTATTTTCCATCTACTCTGGAAGTACTTCAATATTTTAGCGCCAATTCAGCAGTTCCCTCATGTGCTGGCTGGGTGTCAGCCTGCTTTTACTTCTCAAGGCCTCTGTTTCCTATTTGTAGAAGGAAAACTCTGGACTCAGGGATCACCTAAGCTCCTTCTGGCCCTGGCATTGCAAGTCTGCAAGCAGAGGGCTGAGTGGTCAGCCATGGGGGGACAGGGAGCTAAGTAACCTCCCTTCAGCCCATTTAGGAGGTTCACAGAGGACCCTTCCCCCCAGGCAGAATTTATTACAAGGAGCCCAACTCTTTTAGGCTGCTAGGACTAACTAGAAAAGAACTCCACTCCTCCCAGCAGCATCCACAGGGCCAGCAGGTAGGCAGGGTTGGGGTGGGGGTCGGGTAAAGTGAGAATGTCTGAGTATGACTAAAAAAAAAAAAACCAGACCCATTGCCGTGGAATAGATTCTGACTCACAGCGACCCTATAGGACAGAATAGAACTTCCCCATAGAGTTTCCAAGGAGCGCCTGGTGGATTTGAACTGCCAACTTTTGGTTAGCAGCTGTAGCACTTAACTACTACACCACCAGGGTTTCCAGAGTATGACTAGGAGTGCGTTAATAAAAATTCACCATTATGGAGGTGCTGTCCCTCACCAGAGCATGGGGGTGTGGAGTAGGGCAGCCTGGTCAGATTTTCCTCCTTGGGCGGTTTTTATCAGAACCCTCGCCTATGCCCTCTGCAATATAGCTTGTGATATTTGAGCAATAACTTTATTTTATTATATTAAGGTGAAGTTTATACTGTCTCCTGGCTACAAAAGTAATATATACTCATCAGATAATACTGAAAACTCAAAGAAGAAAATAAAAATCACCAGCAAACCCATTGCCTGTAGATATTCAATGTTACTTTCTAGTCTTCGGTCTCTCTTCCTTCACATATATGTATATGTATGTATGACACACACACACACACACGGACACACATGCATATTTGTATTTAATGACAATAGTTCACATATATGGCTTTCCTACCAATTGTTAAGCATTATGCTAAACAAATCACAAGGCTTACTTCATTGAACCCCTGCAGAAAACCTGTGGAGGGGGGTACTGTAATTAATATTTTATAGATGAGATAGATGAGGAGACTAAGGCCTTAGTTGTGGACACATTTTATATATGGCTTTATTTTGTGTGTTTGACACTTAAGATAATAATGTGGTCATCTTTCATGGTATTAAATATTCTTTGAAAGCATGCTCTTGAATGGTGGTGTAACATTCCAGGCTATAAATGTATTCCTTAGCTAAGCTAACCATTTCCCTCTTTGGGACATTTCAGTTGCCCTCTCCAGCATTATAAGTAATACTGTGATGAACATCCTTCGCATAAATCTTTGTGGGACTATCTGTGGGACTATATTAATGAAATTCACTATTATGGAGGTGCTATCCCTCACCAAAGGAAACCCTGGTAGCGTAGTGGTTAAATGCTACAGCCAATAACCAAAAGGTCGGCAGTTCGAATCCATCAGGTGCTCCTTAGAAACCTATGGGGTTGCAATGAGTCGGAATTGACACAATGGCAATAGGTTTGTTTTTTTTATTTATCCCTCACCAGAGCAAGCTTGGAGGGGATGTGGAGTGGGGCAGCCTGTTCAAATTTTCCTTCTTGGATAGTTATGACTACAACCGTCACCTATGACCTCTGCAATATAGCTTGTGGCATTTAAGCAATAACTTTATTTTATCATTTGCTGTTTTTAGACTAGCTCGCTAGAAGTAGACACATTAGGGTAAAGATTATGAATAATTTAAAGGCATTGATTGGTATGGATAAAATTCCTTTTTGGGAATATTGGACTATTTTGCATTCCTGTTGGTGATGTGTGAGTCTGTTCATCTCACCTCCAGTATTTTACACACATTTTTAAAATCTTTTCCTTCTTTTAAAGATTGAGTTTTAAAATAGCTTTGCTTTATGAAACATCTAAGTCTATACATAAGAGGCAGTGAAAAGAAAAGAGGACAATAGGGGGCAACAGAGAGGAGTGCAGCCGAAGGTTTATCTATTAAAATTCAAAACCCAGGGCCCTAGAGGGGAGAAGACAACTGTGATACTTTGAAGGAAACACACACACACACATACCTCTGGATGATGGATACTTCTTTTAATTCTTTTGTTTTTTTCCCATTTAAGCGCTAGCTGGCTGTCAGTTTGTTGCCAAGATAGAAAGAAGCGTGAACTTTCGTGTTGAGAAGGTTGTGAGAGCTCGTGGGTCCGGGTGGTTCTGCAAGTATCTGTTAGCTCATTGTGAATATTTAGCTTTGAAAATACCCAATAAACTGCTCATTAAGAGTAGCTCTAGCTGCACCTGCTATAAATCAAATGGAGAGGCAGCTCGGATCACTGGCGAGAGGGTGGGCCCCTGGGAAAACAAAGTGGAGAGGCAGCTTTTGTCTGTCTGAACCCATTCCCTCCAGAATATACTATAAATTGCAGGCAAAAATGAGTCTCAAGAAGTGACATGTTCTGGCGTTAGTCATTGTTCTTGTCTAATAAGCATCACAGGGGATCCCACAACAGCCCAGACCAGATCAGTCGAGTCAGAGACATACTTCCATCCCCCAGGTAATCAAGCAGAAGGCTTGGCCACCTCACGGGTCTCTATCTATCATCCTGAGCTGGGCATTATCTTGGTTGCATTTAAGAGAGTGGATGTGTGATTCCTCCTTTCCGGGGTGATCACTCACCAAAGCTAGGCCTCGCCCAAGCTGTGGCAGGAGATAGGCCCTTTGCAGGGTGAGAGAGACTTGGGTGTGCATTGTGTATGAGAGGACGACAGGACAGAATAATGGTTTAGCTCCTCAGCAGGCGTTAGCAGAGTATCTCACACAACCACGCACTTGATGAGAGGGCGATCATGGGAGGTTACTTTAAAGATTAGGAAGAGAAATCTCCTTCTGCATCCCAAACTAAGCAGGAGCCTGGTAGCCTGTACGACTGAACACAATTTCTAAGCAATGCCTGGGTTGAAATCTGAGTCACGTAGATTTCATCCTGGGAAATTGCTGGCAGTGTAGTCCATGTTAGCGGTAATATCAGGGGCTCAATTAGGAAGAAGTTTACGCAGATTGTCAGAGTTTCAGAAACCTTGTAGGGATATAAATAAATTTGCACAATGAAGCTGAGTTCTGCAGTCCTTTCGTTGCTTTGTAGGCAGCGCTGTCCAAGAGAACTTTCTTCTACGGTAGTCACTCACCACATGTGGCCACTGAGTATTTCAAGTGTGACTAGTACGCCCAAGGGACTGAATTTTAAAATTTTATTTAATTTAAATTTAAATAGTCACATGCCACAGTAGCTACTGTACTGGATAGCACAGGGATTACAAAAATAAAAACCCTTTTTTAGTTTAATTGGAGTCCCTGGGTGGTGTAAACGGTTAACATGCTCGGTTAGTTAATGCGTTCAGCTGCCAAATGAAAAGTTGGCAGTTCAAGTCCACCCAGAGGTGCCTCGGAAGAAAGGCCTGGTGATTTTCTTCTGAAAAATCAGCCAATGAAAACCTTGTGGAGCACAGTTGTGCTCTGACACACACGGGGTTGCCATAAGTGAGAATTGACTAAATGGCAACTGTTTATTGTTTTGTTTTGGTTATTTTTAGTTGAATTGGCTAACATTGTTGAAAGCTCAATCCGATTTTAGATAAACTTCAGGATTTATACAGCTTCAAAGCAGTAGTGATTCAAAGGAGAAGAATGAGCCAGCAGCCCACTGGTGATGAACGGCGAGGCAGAGGCATGTGACTGAGGGTGGGGACAGCAGTAATGAATTTGTTTGAAATGCAATACAAGCGTGTGTCCCTCTCTGTGTTTTATTGGGCCTTTATTCCTTTCCTTCCTAGTTAAAGCGGTTATTTTGGTGGTTCAGTGCCTCCGTGTTCAATAGGCTTGATTTTTCACACAGCTGGGTTACCTCGGGCTGTGAAAGCCCTCTGCTTAATCTCTTCAATTTCTCTCTGCTCGTTCCAGCCACACAGATGTGAGCGGGACACTTTCATCTTTCTCTTCAGACACTGATAAAGTGTGACGGTTTCTATGATGCACCCACATAGAAAAATAGAGAAATTGCACTTGATAAAGAAAAGAAAGGGCCCTGCAAAAAGTATAGAAGGGCCCCAAGTGCTGCTTATCCTTTTCTTGGGTAAAGTCGGTTCTATTCTGTTCATTTTACAGTTATGAGGACAGGAGTCCTGGTGGTGCAGTGGTTAAGTACTTGGCTGCTAACTGAAAGGTGGCCGTTCAAACCCACCAGCTGCTCCATAAAGATTACAACCTTGGAAACCCTATGGGGCAGTTCTACTCTGCCCTATAGGGTCTCAAGGAGTCGGAATAGACTCAACGGCAATGGTTTGGTTTGGTTTTTGGTAAGGCAATTTGTCTTGACTGAACATATTTTGGTCTGTTGTGAGTTCGATTACATGAATTCTGTTTATCCTAATTAATAATTATTTAAAGAATGACATAGTAATATCTTTAAATGAGTCCCTGCCTTCTTCCTTATCACGAATTTTTCAAAGCAAAAGGCACGCTTTTTTTTATATATATATTTTTTTATTGTACTTTAGACAAAGGTTTACAGAACAAATTATCTTCTCTTTATACAATTAGTATACATATTGTTTTGTGACATTGGTTAACAACCCCACGACATGTCAACGCTGTCCCTTCTAAACCTTGGGTTCCCAGTCACCAGCTTTCCTATCCTTTCCTGCCTTCTTGTCCTTGCCCTTAGGTTGGTGTGCCCATTTAGTCTCCTTTTGTTTTATGGGCCTGTCTAATCTTTAGCTGAAGGGTGAACCTCAGTAGTGACTTCATTACTGATCTATAAAGGTGCCCGGGGGCCATAGTCTCAAGGTTTCTCCAGTCTCTGTCAGATCAGTAAGTCTGGTCTCTTTGTATGTGAGTTAGAATTTTGTTCTACATTTTTCTCCAGCTCTATCTGGGACCCTCTATTGTGATCCCTGTCAGAGTAGTTGTTAATGGTAGCCAGGCACCATCTAGTTGTGCTGGACTCAGTCTGGTGGAGGCTGTAGTATTTATGGTCCACCAGTCATTCGAACTAATCTTTCTCTTCTGTCTTTGGTAAAAGGCACCCATTTAAATAAGAAAATTGACTATCCAAAGAAAAACACTGGCTCTCCTAACACCTACTAAAGAACTCTTCTGTCTACTTCTGTGGATTTCACAGAAGTCCTTCACATGTAACAGAGTTGTGACAAGTGTGGTAGGAGTAGCAGTGGCTCAGTGCTGGCCAAGCTACGACAGGCAATAGATCATGCTCAAGAGCAAGGAAGATCTGATAAGATAATACACCAGAAGAGCTGTAATAACTTTAGACACAACCAGAGCGAGTGCTTTCTGAAGAGGGGCATGATAATAAGGGAGAGAAATTTCAATTATGTGGCAAGTCAAGAAGGAACATTTTCATCCTGCTGCTAGTTACTACAGAAACAGGAGAATGGGAAAATTCTAAGATTTCTAGTGATGATGGTACAGAGACAAATAACAGGCTGAAAACAATGTAGGCGGCCTCTGTTGAAAGCATTGACTGACTCAAAACCCAAATGATGAGGACAATGGGAAAATAAAGGAGCTCTGGTGGCATAAGGGCTATGTGCTTGGCTGCTAACTGAAATGTTGGCAGTTCAAACCCATCCAGTGGCTCTGTGGGAGAAAGACCTAGCAATTTGCTTCCGTAAAGAATACGACCAACAAAGACTTCACCAAAAGAGTAAAAAAATTGCCCACAGACTGGGAAAAAGTTTTTAGCTATGACATTTCCGATCAGCATCTGATCTCTAAAATCTACATGATACTACAAAAACTCAACTATAAAAAGACAAATAACCCAATTAAAAAATGGGCAAAGGATATGAACAGCACTTCACTAAAGAAGACACTCAAGTAGCTAACAGATACATGAGGAAATACTCACCATCATTAGCCATTAGAGAAATGCAAATCAAAACTACAATGAGGTTCCATCTCACTCCAACAAGGCTGGCATTAATCCAAAAAACACAAAATCATAAATGTTGGAGAGGCTGTGGAGAGACTAAAACACTTATACACTGCTGGTGGGAGTGTAAAATGGTACAACCACTTTGGAAATTGATTTGGTGCTTCCTTAAAAGACTAGAAATAGAATTACCATACAATCTAGGAATCCCACTCCTTGGAATATATCCTAGAGGATTAAGAGCCTTTACATGAATGGATATATGCACACCCATGCTCACTGCAGCACTGTTTACAATAGCAAAAAGATGGAAGCAACCAAGGTGCCCTTCAATGGATGAATGGGTAAATAAATTATGGTATATTCACACAATGGAATACCACACATCAATAAAGAACAATGATGAATCCGTGAAACATTTCACAACATGGAGGAATCTGGAAGAAATTATGCTGAGTGAAATCAGTCAGTTGCAAAAGGACAAATATTGCATAAGACCACTATTATAATAACTGGAGGAATAGTTTAAACAGAGAAGAAAATATTCTTTAATGGTAATGCGAGGGGAGAAGGAGGGAGAGAGGGAGAGGGGTTTTCACTAGTTAGACAGTAGATAAGAATTATTTTAGGTGAAGGGAAAGACAACACAATACAGGTGAGATCAGCACAACTGGACTGAACTAAAAGCAAATAAGTTTCCTGAATAAACTGAATGCTTCGAAGGCCAGCGTAGCAGGGGCAGGGGTTTGGGGACCATGGTTTCAGGGGACATCTAAGTCAATTGGCATAATAAAACCTATTAAGAAGACATTCGGCATCCTACTTTGAAGAGTGGCTTCTGGGGTCTTAAACGCTAGCAAGAAGCCATCTAAGATGCATCAGTTGGTCTCAACCCACCTGGACCAAAGGAGAATGAAGAACACCAAAGACACGAGGTAATTATGAGCCCAAGAGGCAGAAAGGAGCACATAAACCAGAGACTACATCAGCCTGAGACCAGCAGAACTAGATGGTGCCCAGCTACAACTGATGACTGCCCTGACAGGGAACAGAACAGAGAACCCCTGAGGGAGCAGGAGAGCAGTGGGACTCAGACCCCAAATTCTCATAAAAAGACCAGACTTAATGGTCTAACTGAGACTTGGAAGGACCCCAGAAGTCATGGTCCGCAGACTTTCTGTTAGCCCAAGACAGGAGCCATTTGCAAAGCCAACTCTCAGACAGGGATTGGGCTGGACTATGGGATAGAAAATGATACTGCTGAGGAGTGAGCTTCTTGTATCAAGTAGACACATGAGACTATGTTGGCATCTCCTGTCTGGAGAGGAGATGAGAGGGCAGAGGGGGTCAGAAGCTGGCCGAATGGACACGAAAATAGAGAGTGGAGGGAAGGAAAGTGCTGTCTCATTGGGGGAGAACAATTAGGAGTATATAGCAGGGTGTATATAAGTTTTTGTATGAGAGACTGACTCAATTTGTAAACTTTCACTTAAAGCACAATAAAAATTAAAAAGAAAACTCTACATGGCTGTTCTACTCTGTCACATGGAGTTACTATGAGTCAGAATCAACTTGATGCCACCCAACAACAACATGGGGAAGTAAGAGTAAGTGAATGTGTTCTTTATGTTTATTAGAGGCAAAGGACACCTGTCATTGCTATTAATAATTAACTGACATCAGCTTGTCTACTTTCTAGTATCTAGGTATTATCTTAAGTCAAATGTCTAGGGAATGCCCCTTTCATGCATATGGTATTGTGGAAACATTATACATTAACTACATGAACGTGGCTTATTCATGTAGGCCATGTTACGAGAGTCCATCCCTACCGCATATTGAGATGGGAAATGTGACCATAATTAGATCAGTTATCAATTTCTTCTGCATTGTATTAGTTTACCAGGGCTGCCATAACAAAGTACCGCCAACGATATGGCTTAAATCATCAGAAATGTATTGTCTCATGGTTCTGGAGGCTGTAAGTCTGAAATCAAGCTGTCAGGAAGATCGTGCTCCATCTGATGGCTTTAGGGAAAGATCCTTCCCTGTCTGTTCCTAGTTTCTGATGGTTCCTGGCAATCCTTGGTATTTTCTGGCTTGTAGACGCATCATTCCAATCTCTGACTCCATCTTTGCATGGCCATCTTCCCTTTCTGCATCCCTCTGTGTCTCTTCTCTTCTTATAAGGACACCAGTCATATTGGATTAGGATCCACTGTACTCCAGGATGACCTCATGTTAATGAACAACATCTTCAAAGACTCTATTTCCAAAACAAGTTCACGTTCACAGGTACCAGGGCTTTGAACTTCAACATATCTTTTTGGGAAACGCAATTCAACCACAAATATACTTTATGCCAAATATTCAAATAACTATTGTATACAATTTATTTTATGAATATATATATGCTGCAATAAAAATTTACACTAAAAAAGTGAAGAAATTGAGGCAAAAGGAAAGTAAAGTGGGTGGCCGGTAAATGTTTAGTATGCCATGTTTCTGCATGCTATAGGGGTGTCTCGTACAAATTTAACCCTGAACTATCTAGTAGCCACTGCCAAGTGAGAAACATCCAGTTATGAGACTCTTGGTAACCATAACATTAGAACTAACCAGGTGTTTGGGGTGAGGATGGCTATGCCCACACAGACTCTTCAGAGACTCTTTACTGTGTCTTCTCCCATCTGATGGGGTTATCACCACGTTCTGCTTCCTCCAATGTCAGGACGCAGTCAGGAAGGCTTTTTCATAGTGTACACTCCCCAACACCACTATCTTGCTGCGCTGTTGACTTGGTTTGCCAAAATCCAATGTGTCTGCATGGATTTTAAAAACACGAAGGCCTGTGTATAAAGAATGGATAGTGTGAGATGTTGGGAAACAACCCCACTGCAGTAAAGCAGTGTACCACCTGTAGGGAGAAAATTATGCTCTGGGAAGGGTGAGTTAGCCTGTGAGTCTCCCTAGTGTCTCGGGGTGAGGAGTTCTGAATGGTGGCTTCACTAGCAGCTGAGAAGAGCAGGAGTCTCCATGATCTGGCAAGTGGGTTCTTTTCTCTGGGATCACACTTTTTGTTCAATTATGAAAAATAACTAAGGAAATGCAAAGAATAGAAGGGGGAAGACAATATCAGTACAACTCAGACAGGTATAAGTAAGTGAATCAGGTGGGGTCCAGTCAGGAAACAGAACCTTCACCCATTATTTTAACACAAAGATTTTGATATAAGGAATTGTTAACTGAATACCTGATAAGGCAAAGACAGAAAACCAAGGAACCGCAGAGGCACCTATTGCAGGACGGAGTTACCACTCCTAGGGCTAAGAGAATAAAGGGAAGAGGTTGAAATTATTACATTTAGAGGAAGAGCCCCGAAGAGCTGAAACTCAGACCTCTGAGGGAAGGTCGCTGCTGGTCTGGTGCTGGTATCTGTGAGCTGGGAGGAGGGGCCTGTGTGCTGGACCCTGATCTCTGAGGAGGGCTATGGCAGCTGGTGCTGCTGTCTGTGAGGGAGTGTGATGAGGCTGGTTCTGCCAGTGTTGAAAAGACTGCAAGCTGGATTCACCTGCTGCTGCTGGAGCTAGATACTCCTGCCAGGGAGAAGAAGCCAGGCCGAGGTGATGGAGACAGGAGCAGGAGGCAAACAGGAAAGAGTAAGCCCTGTCTTCCTGCTCCAGCCTTCCCATCTCCCTCCAGCACCCCATGTGGGCCGAGCCTAAGAGAAGCAGGGGCCAAGCAGCCAAGTAAAGCGGCCCAAGCATCACAGGAAGTGTGCAGAAGGACAGGATTGAAAATTACCGTCACAGTGAGTCATACAAATTTTATTGAGTGTTCGGTGGAGGAGTCTGAGGAGGAAGGTTATATTGCATAGAGCTCAGCATTTTATGATTCCTTATCCCTCAAATTAAATCCCCATTGAATATCTCTTCAGTGTCTAATTTGCACCCCCACCACCCTGTCAACAAACATTACCAGGCTCTTCCTTAGAAGGTGGAGGAAGACTATACAACATTTTCTTTTTTTGGTCAAAAATAATATCTCTCCTCCATATCAGCATAAGATAATTTTAAAAAAATGAAATTTTGAGGTTAACATTAAAAATTGTGATGAGGTAAAAAAAAAAAATTGAAAGAAACAAGAACAGAGAAGTTTTAAAAATAAGAAAGTTAAAATCTAACATTAAATTTCATAAAAAATGATAAAAGATAAATAAACTAAATGAACATTAAAACAAATCACTAAAAATAAGCGAAATTCAATGTTTTAAAAATGAAATTTAACGCAGCATAAGACAAAATGTAAATTCGGTAGGTAATACTTTAAAAATAAAACTTGTTGTTAGGTGCTGTGGAGTCAGTTCTGACTTATAATGAACCTATATGACAGCGTAGAACTGCCCTATAGGATTTCCTAGGCTGTAATCTTTATCGGAGCAGATCACTAGGTCTTTTCTACCATGGAGCCACTGGGTAGGTTTGAGCCACTGACCTTTCAGTTAGCAGCCAAGTGTTTATCCATTTTACCACCAGGGCTCCTTTAAAAAATAATAAAATAAAACTAGTAAAATGGAAAAAAAAAAAATTTAGGCAAAGAGAAATTAATTACATAAGAAATAAAGTAATTTTAAATTAACTTAAAGATAAGAAAAAAACTTGGAAAAGTAAGGTAGAAACAAAGAGCTTAAATGTAGTAGCAAGTAATAACTACTACTTGTTACACATTTAAAGAATGAATACAGGCACTGTGTAAGTGCTCTAACCCTCACCCTTGTCCCATGAGGCAGGTACTCTTATTATTTCCATATTTCATAGATGTGAAAACTGAGACTTACATCATTCTCCCAGCTAGTAAAATTATGAAGTTGAAATTTAAATTCAGCTAGACCTGTTAGATGCAGAGTCCAAGTTTTGTAGGAAAGCTGTAAGATGGTGCACACTGGAAACAGAAGAAGATGAATTTAAAATAATCCGTACATGTTCTGTTGGTGAGATTCCAAAATAATGCTGAGATACTGATTTATTCAATAAAAAGTGCCGTGATAAACAAAATGAGGAAGTAAATCAGCAAAATCAGAAAGGAGGATAAAGGAAAAATGAGAGAAAAAAGTAGTAAATCAATGATCTGGGGAATTAATAAAGCCCCTGTGAAAGTGGCTTCCTCCACAGAGTCCTCACTCGCCTGTCATCCAGTACCCTGCTCACAAAGAGTCTTGAACCTTTCCTCTGCCCTCTGCCTTAGCTTAATGAAATGGCACAGGCCCCGTCATCAGGGCCTGCTTTTATCTTGCCTAGCAAGGAGGGCCTCAGAAGTAGACCTGAGCCCTTCAGGGGCCTACGTGGGGCCGAATCATAATTGCATGACAGTTACCTGAACACCCTATGCCTACCAACCTGTGGGCACAAATGAGATCACGTTAGCATTAATAGCCACGTCTCTGTCACTCCAGCACTCCACGCTGTGGAAGAAATGCAGTCCTTGCAGAAATCTGCTTCTGTGTTATACCTGGGTACCCCAAGGAACAGATCTTCTGTATCCAGGCAGCCACTCCCCACTGGCATCTATTGTTTTGAGCTATGCCACCATCTCAACTCTTAAGCTTTGGGAGAGTTTTTTTTTTTTTTTAATTCCAGCCATTCCGGGAAGACAATTCAGGAGCATTTCCTAATAGGATGTGCTTGGCTAGACTGAGGGTAAACACTGGAAAGCAGCCAAAGTGGCTGTGTCTGTCATGCACACTCCTAACTCATCACAGAAGCAGAGCAGAAAAATTTAGGAGACACCTTGGAGATGGCACAACATGTGGTGGGTGATGAATAAGTAGGTCTTTTCTGCGTCCAGTTTGAATGGTTTGGGGATATTTGTTTCTCAAGGATTGAGTACTTGATATGCTGAGTTTTCTAGACAAATTTTTTATAGAGAAACTCTTAGGCATTAGTGCCAAGTTCATATTTTAGGCACTAGTGTTTATTACAAATAACTTCTAGGCAATATAATGGTGTATAATAATAACAATAATAATGTAGTAAAACCTTGTTATAACTGTGGTGATCATACATCCTGTTTGCCCTGAATAATTTTGGTTAAAATCTGTTGCCCCAACATAATTATAGTAATGTCTCCTTTCATTCTCAAAGTTATCATGTGGTCATCCTAGCCATAACAAAATAAAAACCAAAAAACGAAACCATTTGCCATCGAGCTGATTCTGACTCACAGCGACCCTATAGGACAGAGAAGAACTGCCCTATGGGGTTTCCAAAGCTGTAATCTTAATGGAAGCAGATTGTTACGTTTTTCTTTCTGGTGGGCTAGAAACGTCGGCCTTTGGGTTAGCAGCTGAGCACTTCGTCACGGTGACACAAGGCTCTTTTAACACAATAACTGGGGTCCCAATTTATCAATTATATAAAATGTGGGGTTCCCTTATTCTGAGGTGAATGAATTGAAAAAGCGAGCTAATAGCCAGCGGGAACCAGTTTGATCCAAATTGTCTCGGTCCCAATTTTATTTTGGCGCCACCTGGTGGCAGCTTCCTGAGCTGACTTAAATATCCATAGGGACAATTCTCGGTCTTGTGGCCAGCTGGGACTTTCAGGACAGTGGTAGCAATTCTAGGACTACCCCATTTAGTTGGTTGCTGATTCAGCAAGGTTGAGCTGGGAGACTACTAGGATTGCATGGGCCCATCCTACAGGATTGTCTGTCTTTTCCCAAATGGCTTCGGCCTCCCTTTCACATCATCTCTCCCCAAGATAAGAACTTCAGTCCACCCCATTTTGAGAGGTAGGACTGCACAAAGCGTATGAAAATTAATTTTCTATCATTTCCTATTCAAATTTAAGTTATCAGAGTTAGCATTAATAATCACAATAACCCAACCCAGTGCCGTCTACTTAAGATTTATTGAGAAATTTCAGTGGGCCAGCAATTTACATTAAGAAAACCATTTTTGGGGAAGACAGCACAGCTTAACCAAGGCAAGGTCATGGAAGCTCCACAGATATATCCAAACTCCCTGAGCGACCGAATGACTGGGCTGAGGGCTGGAAACCATAGTCTTGGGGGACGTCTAGCTCAACTGGCATAACATTTTCTAAAGAAAATGCTCTATATCCTACTTTGGTGAGCAGCGTCTGGGGTCTTAAAAGCTTGTGAATGGCCACCTAAGGGAGCAAGGGAGAATGAAGAAAACCAAAGACACACAAGAAAGCTTAGTCCAAAGGACTAATGGACCGCAACTACCACAGCCTTCACCAGACTGAGTCTAGCACGACTAGCTACCACCACTGACTGCTCTGACAGGGATCACAATAGAGGGTCCCAAACAGAGCTGGAGAAAAATGTAGAACAAAATTCTAACTCACAAAAAAAGACCAGACTTACGGGTCTGACAGAGGCTGAAGAAATCCCGAGAGTATGGCTTCTGGACACCCTTTTAGCTCAGTAATGAAGTTACTCCTGAGGTTCACCCTTCAGCCAAGAATTAGACAGGCCCATAAAACAAAACAAGACTAAAGGGGCACACCAGCCCAGGGGCAAGGATGGAAGGCAAGAGGGGACAGGAAAGCTGGTAATGGGGAATCCAAGTTTGAAAAGGGGAGAGCGTTGACACATTGTGAGGTTGGCAACCATTGTCACTAAATAATATGTGTATGGATTGTTTAATGAGAAACTAATTTGCTCTGTAAACTTTCATCTAAAAGCACCATAAAAAAAAAAAAGAAAAGCATTCGTAATCAAATACCAAATAAATATGAATGGGTGTACAGAGCTCACTGTAGACACTGTTGCAATGCACCACCTATGACCACATTGAGGTCACAGCCTATCTATATCCAAGACTTACATAGGAAACAGTATCTTGATTTTGGGCTTGATTTTTTTTTCTTTTATATAAATTTAGCCTTCAGAATGATTTAAATTAAATTCATATGAGCTGTTTAATAGTGGGTGCATCTTAAGGTTTTGCAACCTATCTAGAAGTCTTGCAACTTGGGCTGTGGGTTTATGGATGAAGGCGAGCTTGGCTAGAGACTCTCACTCCTTGGAGGGAAGATCAAGTTTGAGTAGCTCAAGATTGAGGAGATTTTAATTGCTCTTCCTCCTCAGCCTCTATGAGTCAGAATTGACTCAACGGCGCTGGGTCTGGTCTGGGAGTCAGCCTCAAGGAGCTCTGGTGTGCAGTGGTTGAGCATGCAGCTGCTAACTGAAAGGTTAGTTATTTGAACCCACCCACCACTCTGTGGTAGAAAGATGTGGCAGTCTGCTCCTATAAAGATTTCAACCTAGGAAACCCTGTGGGGTGGTTCTGTTCTGTCCTATAGGGTCACTATAAGTTGGAATCAACACTACAGCACACAGCAACTCAGCCTCAGGTATCCAAGGTTTCTGTTAATGGGACTCCTACTACATCCTCCTGTGGCTGTGTGTGTGCAAGAATGTGTGTGTGTGTGTGTGTGTGAATGTGTGTCTGTATGCACACATAGTGCTCGTGGTGATGCTGGAAGAGTTTTACCAGGGGCATCAGAATTTGTTTTTGCAGTTCCTGGCCATTTTAATTGACTCACCTTCCTTGGGCAAGTCTTGGCCTCCACCATCTTTCACAAAACGCTAAAGGTATACAATAGCTGCTCTGTGAATTAAAAAAAAAAAAGTTCCAGTTGAATTGATAGCAACTCATGGCAACTCCAAGCGTGTCAGAGTAGAACCGTAGAACCGTGCTCCACAGGGTTTTCGATACCTGTGATCTTTCGGAGTAGATCACCGAGTCTGTCTTCAAAGCTGCCTCTGGGTGGATTCGAACTGCGAACCTTTCAGTTAGTAGCCAGACACTTAACCATTTGTGCCAATCAGGGACTTTTGTTCTGTGAATATGCTGAATGAAAGATTTCAGACTGTTGTGAAGTGGCAAAGAACAACCTAGTTCAAATTCTTAGTCTGTATATTTTTAACGTGGCCACCAAGAAACCATGACAGGATATGCAGCTGCCACCTCCATCTGTCTAACCTTTCCTGGGCCGTGTCGATGCCCATGTATTCATGTATTCCTGGCAGATTCGATGCACCTAATCCAAGGAGTGACTGCTGTTAATTTCGTAATGGCATGCGGCATCAGGAAAGGAGCTGGCTTCACCCTGGTCTTTTTAGTCATGAATATTTCCACTTTCATGCCTGGCAATCATGTGAGGAATTGACTGGACCCAGCTTGAGTCCTCCTGTAACAGGGAACACCTGGAGGTCTCGCGGCAAGCAGAGTTGGGCTGGATATTGAAAACCGAGCAAGTTTATTTATCATCTGAAGAGAGAGAGGCATAAATGGGGAACCTCAGGGAAATAATTTTTACAGGTAGTTTTCAGTCTTTAACTGCAGCCTCGAGTCTGTCTGCTATCTCTTGGTAACAACTAATTTTATATGCAAGAAAACACAGGGGGAGACTTTTTACTTTTGTCAGAAAAAAAAATTGTCAGAAGGGCTTACTAAATCTCGTGCAGATACAGTTCTCTCCCAGGTATGTTTTTCTTTTTAAATTTGACTGAAATCCAGGCCAAATTTTGGAGATGTGATTTCTGTTTCTTATTCCAATTCTAATTTGCTGGATTGTAAATAAGCAATATCCTTAACCCTTCTGGACCAGTTTCTACTCAAGTAAGAATAAGAATTAGGACATCTAGCCTACATAAAAGGAATGCCAAGAAACGATGGAAGATTATTTTTGATGTCATAGAAGAGATAACACAGACTACTGTTAATAATTCTCATTGTTTTATTTATACCTGCCCTGAGAACAAGGATTGCTGTCCAGTTTTTAGGGATTGAGTGAAAAATTAAAGTGAGAGAAGAAATGACTGTTTAATGCTTTGACCAATCTGAAGTGGAGTGGAAGGCGGTTCTTCCCCAAAACCTGAATGTGTTCACAATTTTCATTGAATGGCATCTGTACATTTTTCAAAGAACATTTGAAATATAGTCAGTTTTTTTTTTTAACAAAACACCCCTAAGTTTTATTTAAGAAGATAAAAGGTAAAGTATCATAAAGTATTCAGAAACCTCATTCTCTTAAAGGTGTCCTGGTGGTGCAGTGGTTAAGCACTGGGCTGCTAACTGCAAGGTCACGGGTTGGAACCCACCAGCCACTCTGTGGGAGAAAGATGTGGCGATCTGCTTCTGTAGATGTTGTGCAGTGTCGAGTTGATTCCGACTCATAGCGACCCTATAGGACAGAGCAGAACTGCCTCAGAGGGTTTCCAAGGATCAGCTGATGGGTTTGAACTGCTGACCTTTTGGTTAGCAGCCAAACTTTTAACCACTGCGCCACCAGGCCTCCTCTGTAAAGATTACAGCCTTGGAAATCCTATGGGGCATTTGTACTCTGTCCTATAAGATTGCTATGAGTTGCAATCGACTCAATGGCAATGAATTTTCAAAAGGTTGTCCTCTTGACTTCTCAGAATTTGAAAATTCCTAAAGATAGGAACCTTCATTTTGTTTTTTTTTTTTAACCACCACCCCCTCCCTATGACACCTAGCATAGTGCTGTGAGAAAAAAAAGGGCTCAATATGTGGCTGGTGAATGAATGAAGAAATGTATAGAATGGTGAGTTAATGAATAGATAAGGGAATATTCTGACATCACCTCAGTGCTTTGCTGGTTTTTTCCCCCAACTTTTGTTGTTGTTGTTGTTGATATAGAAGTTCATTGTAGGAAATTTGGAAAATGCAAATAAATATACGAAGAAAAATAGAATCACAGATGATCCCTTTGTAAATACTGTGGCCTCTTCAGTTGTTCATTGCATTTACACAAACACACACACAAACATACACACATATATGGGTGTTTGTATATAAGTATATAACATAATTTTACAGTTCGACATCATAATATAAATGTAGATTTGGTTATTTCTCCAATTAATATTCTATTGTGAATATTTTCTCAGATAAAAATCTTGTTAAAAACATGATTGGCTGTACTTTGCTATAATTAAATTTACCTGTAGATTTTGACTGGAAACCCTGGTGGCATAGTGGTTAAGTGCTATGGCTGCTAGCTAAGAGATCAGCAGTTCAAATCCCCCAGGCGCTCCTTGGAAACTCTATGGGCAGTTCTACTCTGTCCTGTAAGGTCACTATGAGTAGGAATCGATTTGACAGCAGTGGGTTTGGTTTTTTTGGGTTTTTGGTAGAGTTTGATATTTAAGTTTTCACTGTTTAAAATAGTTCTGCCATGATTTCCTCTTATATAAATATTTGTGCCCCTTGGATGATTTCCTTACGATAATTTTGGAGTTGTAAAAAGAAAAAGACACTTATCAAGCTCTTGGCTCACTTTGCCAAAGTGGGTGCCTGTGTTTCTTTGATTATTGCTGTTGTCACTCACTTGTTGATTCACCTCTTGCGTTTCTCCTTTAGCCTGTTCGTGTCCTCTGCCCACAGCTGCTTGTTTTATTGGAGGAGGCAAAACTTGTCACTCCCTGTCAGGCAATATTGTCAGTTCTCTCCTGTTCACCTGCTGGGGTGTGGAGGGGAGGAGCTTTTAGAAATCTGCATGAGACTTTCTTGGGACTCCCCGTGTTTTCCAACTTAAATCCAAATGCTTGTGTGAAACTCAGTCTCTTTTACAGAGTGAAGATACAGCACTCACACATACCTCAGTGAGCGCAAAGCGGCTTAACAGCAAAACGTGAGGTTTTGGCAGCTGGTAGGGATGAAGAAGCCTAACAGAAATGCTAAAGAGGGTGAGTGAGTGGGTGAAATAAACCAATTGCCTTTGTGTTGACCCTGACTCATGGCGACTCCTACTCATGGCGACGCCTACTCATGGCGACCCCTACTCATGGCGACCCCATGTGTGTCAGAGTAGAACTGTGCTCCATGAGGTTTTCAGTGGCTGATTTTTTGGAAGCAGATCACCAGGGCTTTTTCCTGAGGTACCTCTGGGTGAAACAGATGAACTAGGAAGCAACATTTCCTCTGAATAGTGGGAGAGGATAGTTTGTGGAGCTTCACAGCCTAGAAGTAATGCCCTTCCCATGAAAGGCCAGAGGCTTCACTGACACCCCCGCCCCAACACACACACGCACACACACCCTCACATGCAAATATACTCATACACATGTGTGCACGTGTACATGCACACACACATGTGTGCACACACACAAACCTTTGAAGGACAACAGTGAGCAGGAGCCATCCCTGGGCATCAATAGGAAGAACCAGCAGCAAATAACTTCAGAGTGCAGAGTGGAGGGGCATGAACCTCCTCGGGGTCTTCATTTACAAGTTTGTGCCTTCACCAACACAGAGAGCTAGTTATAAAAATCTGTTGTTGTTGTGAGGTGCCATCAAGTTTGTTCCCACTCATAGCTACCCTATATACAACAGAATGAAACACTGCTCGGCCCTGCGCCACCCTCACAATCGTTGCTGTTTGAGTCCATTGTTGTAGCCACTGTGTCAATCCATCTTGTTGAGGGTCTTCCTCTTTCTTGCTGACCGTCTACTTTACCAAGCATAATGTCCTTGCCCAGGAACTGGTCTTTCCTGATAACATGTCCAAAGTATGCGAGACAAACTATCGCCATCCTTGCTTCTAAGAAGCACTCTGGCTGTACTTCTTCCAAAACAGGTTTGTTTGTTCTTCTGGCAGGCCATGGTATATTCAATATTCTTTGCCAAGACCAGAGCTCAAAAGCATCAGTTCTTCTTTGGTCTTCCTTATTTGTTGTCTAGCTCATAAAAATTCTGTTTTTAAAGTCTTATCCTCAAGGAATTGCAGAAAAAATGGAAATTCTCTGCAGTCCATGTGCATCAATCTTGACACGTAGAAGATTTCAGATTAACATGGGCCGTGGGCTAGAGACGATCAGTGTTCAAAATGGAACTAATGGAGAAAAAGCAGAAAGAGGACTTAGACCTTTCCTCGCTCAACACATTTCGCTCAGAACTGAGCCAGTTATCTAGACAGAAGAAACTGGAGTTGACAGTAGAATTTATAGCAATATATTTACATGTTTATTCAACAAATTACAAATAGAATAGTAATATATAACTCTGACTATGTTGTTACATCATATCATATCTATATAGTCAGACACAATTTTTTGTTGATTATTAATAAGCTTATGTTTTTTTTGTGTGTGTGTGTGTTTAAGATAACTGATTACTAAGTTTTATATCATTCATTCTATGGCATTCAGCTTTTCACTATGAATCCTTTTGCCTTCATAAAGTCTCGGATTTAAGAACCCCACCCGTTATTGTTGAAGAGACAAATAGAAGCATAGAGATCCAAGTGACAATTTGGGACAAGCAGTGCCCCAGTGCAATGGCGTCTAAGCCAGGACTATTTGGTTCTGGATGCTTCTGTCACTCTTGCTTTGCGTATGGCTATCCTTTGACGTCATCTTCTCTGCGCTCCTAACACCCTTCCACTAGTCTTCTCTGCTTCTGCCTCTCCAGATTCTGCCTAATTTGGAAATTCCAGACCATACTACCTACAAGCCAGGAGCTCTTTCCTGACTATTTCCTTTTCAACTGACCTCTCAGCTCTCTGTATCCTATAGCATTTTGATCTCCACTCCATGATTTCACATGGCTTTACAGGCTATCTTTTATTATTTATGAATGGTTCCGTGCCACTTTGCTATCCAACTAAATTTCAAGACTGAGTGGAAATCCTTGTGGCAGAGTGGTTAAGAGCTATGGCTATGAACCAAAACATTGGCAGTTCAAATCCGCCAGGAGCTCCTTGGAAACTCTATGGGGCAGTTCTATTCTGTCCTTTAGGGTTGCTACGAGTCAGAATGGACTCAAGGGCAATGGGTTTTGAAGATTGGGTCAAGTCTTATTTGACATTTATTCCTATGGCTTTTCACTCACTCCACAAGTTTTTATTGCACACTTAAAAACCCATTGCCATTGAGTTGATTCCTGCTCAGTGACCCCATGTGTTCCAGAGTAGAACTGCTCCATAGGTTTTTTCTGGTTGTAATTTTTATGGAAGCAGATCACCAGATCTTTCTTCCACAGTGTTGCCGGGTAGGTTCAAACCACCAACCTTTAGGTTAATATCTGAGAGCAAACCGTTTGTGCCACCCAAGGCCTTATTGCACACTTACCCATTGGTGTCGAGTTGATTCCAACTCTTAGCCACCCTATAGGACAGAGTAGGAGTGCCCCATAGCGTTTTCAAGGAGTACCTGGTGGATTTGAACTGCTGACCTTTTGGTAAGCAGCCAAACCCTTAACCACTATGCCACCAGGGTTTCCTTATTGTACACTTAGTGGGAGGTTAAAAAGCAATGCACTATGAGAATTTCTTTTCTAGGAGTTTAGGTTCTGTTGATAAAACAAGGTCTCCAGACCTGAAACAGTTAAGTAAAAATGTCAGAAACGTTCTCCTGTGCCTCTTCAGTACCTTTCACAGCACGAGGCACATCACAGGTGTTTGGTGCATGCATTATTCTTGGATGATTGATTGGCTAATTAAGAGGCAACTTATCAGGGGAAAAAGCAAGGTAGAGTACTATGCATTGGTTTACAGGCAGTCAAAGATGTTGAAAAATCACCTGAAGTAAGAGAGTATTCTTCATTGGATTGTAAACGCCCGAAATCTTGTTCAAACAAAGAACAGAATTAGCCATGGTTGGCCCAGACTGGAATTCCTGAAAACAGTATTTTATTTGACCTAGATATTGACAAGGATAACAGTGTAGTCCTTGACGCTGGAGTCAGCAAATCCAGACTGTTATTCTTTATTTCTTTTTGTTGTATTACTGTCTGTGCAAATATACCTAGTTCCCCTTGCTATGTACACAGCACTGACAACCTCAGCCTCTTGGACTGATTATAAATGTAATGGTGAATAAATGCATCATCCTTTGGTGACCTCTGGAAGAAAAAGTTGATTCAAAACTGATTAAAAACTCGTTCAAAGAATTCATGGTGTTTTCACAGTCAGTAATGTGGAGGCAGAAGTGTCAGCTCCTGGAAACTCAGGATGGAAGTCACACCTTGGTCCTGCCACGCTCCCCAGCATACTTGAGTTTATTGTCTAATACTGGTGGGGAGGAGAAGAAGGCTCTTCTTTGGAGAGGTTCAAAGAGGGGAAGAAAACAAATAAGGCCAAGAGACCCTGAAGCTCTCATAAGAGGCTCAAAGGAGAAGGCTCTTACGTAAACCAGAAGATTTGAAGAGGCTGGTGCTGAATGAATGAAAAGAATTTGGAGAAAACTTATCACATAGCAGTGCACTAGCCTAGCAGGTTTCTTTTAGCTGAGTTTTATTATGTGAATTTGTGTTTCCTGACTGTATATTCTTCATTTCCCATTTTCCTTCTAAGTTAATTCAGTTAAAAGGTATTATTTTTAAGAGACTGATCAATACCTTTTAACATCTTTCAAATAAGATAAACAAGATATTTGTGAGTGCATGCATGCGTGTGTGTATGTGTGTGTATACAGAGTTAAACAAAATTCTGGAATTAAGAGAATAAATGGAGGCTGACATAGCTATTATTCCAGGTCCAAAAGGGAGATTTTATACAAAGTCTGGAAATGTCAGGGAGTGCCTGGATGCTAAAAATGGTTAACACGCTCTGCTGCTAATCAAAAAGTTGGAGGTTCAAGTTCACACAGAAGTGTCATGGAAGAAAGGCCTGGTGACTACTTCCAAAAATTCAGAAACTGAAAACTCCGTGGGATACAGTTCTACTCTGACACATATGGGGTCGCCATGAGTCAGAATTGACCCAATGGCAACTGGTTTTCTGGAAAAGTCAGTAAATTGTGATAGCCTTGGATCATAACAAGATGGATATTTCAGAGGTAAAAGACCACCAGGGAAGCAGTATGCACCTTTTGCTGAAGCTCTGAACTGTTGATTAATAGCAACTATTGATTCAGTGTAATCAGTTAAGACAAGTGGGGATGAAGACCTGGATGAGAATTTCAACTAGGGATATGAAAGAGAAGCATGGTCGAAGTGGAGATAGGCAGCCAATGAGAAAATGGTTTTAATTTTAGAATAAAGAAAAATCAAGTGAGAATGAAGCAACATCTAGAAAATAAGGAAAATGGAGCATTTACCGGGAGAAAAAAAAATCCAACCAGTTGACTGAAAAATTCCATCTAAATGTGAAAGCGGGGAGTGTATCCTAAAGCTAGGAATATTTATCAATGTGTTAAATGTCACACATTCTAAAAATATGAGATAGATTTCAACAGCCCTATAGTTAAGACCGATGATCGGAATTTTGCTTGTATGATGCCATAGCAATTCAGATGGTTCTTAAGTCTCCATAGCAACAGTCGATGCTACTTTTTGTTCTTCTGTGTAGTCACATGATGCCTGATGCCCTGCATAGGAAATATAGAGAAGCAGTGAATTTTTATCTCCTAATTAGTGACTCAGAGACTAGGGGCTACTGTGAAGGACTTTTATAAGGATTGATCCTGGGCCTTATAAACTAGGGCCACTGAGTGATAACCTTTCTTCTGGGAGCTGGCACTTACACTGGGTGTTAACCTTTGTCTTCATTGAACACTGCTTCACCACAGTGTTGTTATTGTTTCATGAATTCTCTGTCCATTTAGATAAAATATCCTCAGGTAGAGGACCCCTTCTACTTTTGATGCCCAATTGTCTTAGAAATTGCTATCAAATATATGAGTGGTAGCCATTAGCCATGAAGAGTCTACCATTTTTACTCCAAGATAAGCAATAGACTAGCCTATTAGGGTAGGATGTGCTGTTGAGCCATGAAATATTAGACAAGTCACCGTAATGGTCTGTGCCTCAGCTTTCCCATCTATGAAATAGAAGTGATAAAGCCTTTTTCTGACTCAAAGGGGTAATGTCTATAAAACATTCAGAGAAGTTTTGTCAAACATGTTTTGGTAGATGATGCAAATGTCAAAAGAAGTCCAGTTGCCTAGGTCTAAGTATGAGAGGTAGGACCAGACGGTTGTGTCTTAACCTAGGGTAACAGAAAATACCATGAAGCTTGCAAGCAAAAAAAGTAAGACACATAGAAACCTCTCTTGAGCTCTTGTTAAATTTATAAGGGCTTTCTAACTGAGGCAGACTCGAGCTCCCAACACCTTTACCGTCATTCTCATAAATGAGCTTCAGGCTGAGCTAAGATCCATGTAAACTCACCTTGACACTGGCTGTTTTTCAGTGAGATTCTAAAGTTTATGTGTTCTAGTCCTAAACAATGACACTAACGTTTGTTATCCTGGCTGAATCAATTCACTCCTCTATATTATTATTATTATTTATATGAAAGGACATTTATAAAAGAACAGAGAATGTCACCTTGTACATAGAAGGTAGTCAATTAATATCCATCCTCCCCCTTCTCTTACCTCTTATAAAAACAGCATTGGGGCGATGTCTGACCTCCTCTAAATTCACAAGGGGGAAGGAGAATCAAGACCAACAGCCCAGGCCTGATTCCTATGAGACAGAGGTCAGTCATGCCTCTTCTCTTGCCATCTTTACCAGTTCTGACACCAACCGTCCCTCCCATGGCACGCTCTACCTCTCTGCTGGCTTCAATAATTCATTGCAATAGCCACACAGAACTCACAGATAATATTCATGATTATAGGGTTTATTAGGGAAATAAGAGGTTGCAATCAGGCTCAGGAATACTTAGTTCTCTCATCAGGACAGCCTCTTCCCAGCTGTGCTCACAGCTGTGCTCTCCCTGGCCCTCAGCCTCTGCCCAAAGATACTCAGCTTTCTAGCTCCACAGGCCAGGAAGCCCACCGCACAGCCTCTGTTCCTGGGTCTCTTCTGCTGGATCTCTGCTGCCTTTAGTGTTAAGTGTTACAGCTCTCTCTCTCTCTGTCTCCTGGTTCCAGAAGTTTCTCAGCACAGAGATCCCAAGTCCAAAGGACGTGCTGACTCCTAGCTGTTCTTCCTTGGTGGTGGTAGGATTCTCTTTCCTGACTCTGGGCGGGGAGGGGGGGCTCATTTCAAGCCCAGTGAGATAGCAAAACTGACCAATCCCTTTGGTGGGCTACAGTTACCCTATCACTTGAGTGGGAGTTACAAGACCATGGCTAGATAGGCCACACAAAAGTGATCCATCACGCCACACCTCTTTATCCACCTAAAAATCTTGTATTTTTGGTATTTTCCTATGGGAGTATACAAGGTGAGCCATTGATATAAGCATATTTAGAGCTAAGGATAACATTCTAGCAATGCTACATCAGCATCATTGATGCAAAGTTTTAAGTTGTTACTATCTACAAGAGTATATATATATACATATCCAAATTATATATGCAAGTACAAAGAGCTATAAGACCCTGTACTTGAGGGTTAAAATATGACTGTAAGTTAAAAGATGACAACACAGGTACTTTATTCTAAATGCCAAATAAAGTAGTAAGGTAAGCAGAAGCGAGCGAAATAGCTGAGGGAAAGCTTCCCGAAGGGAAGAGGAATTAATGTGGACTGAAAAGACAGCTACTATTTGTTGAATGCTTATTAAGTGATGGACATTTGGTAGGCTTTTTACTTGCTTTATCTCACTGAAGGAGGTGTACATTCTTGATAAGGTAATAAAAATGGAAAGGTGGGAATGGTGACTTAGAATTGGGAGTGGCTGAATATTGAGTTTGGCAAGGGGAGAGGTAAATAAGAAGAAGATGATAGATGATTCTGAAATCCAAATTAAGGGGTTTGAACTTTATTTATGTGTAATGGGGAACCATTATAAATTTTTTAATAGGGAATTTTATGTACCCAATGATGTTTTAGGAAAATTAATCTGTTAACAGACTAATAAGACGGTAACAGCTACAGCTGCTAACCAAGAGGTCAGCAGTTCAAATCCACCAGCCACTCCTTGGAAACCCTATGTGGCAGTTCTGCTCTGCCCTGTAGGGTTGCTATGAGTCAGAATTGACTCGATGGCGATGGGTTTAACACTGAAAACACTCAAAACTGAGGAAAGCAAACAGAAGACCACTGAAATAGCGCAGACATCATGTGATGGGACCTTGTCAAAGGAGGAGAGACAGAGTCAAGAATGAATATAAGAATGACTACCATTGATGACAGTGTTTGGAAAGCCTGGGGAAGGAGCTCACTTGGAGGAAAGTTGGTTAGAGTTGAGTTTTGGATGTATTAAATCTAAGGGGACTACAGCAGATGGAGACGTCTCTCCTCCAATAGATTAGAGATGGGAGCATTGCATTGTGGGAGCTGCCTGAATGAACCCATACCACCTTCTTCAGGGGGAATTGAGAAGCCCACAACTCTAAGGCCCATCAGGCTAATGGCATATTTATACTCTCTCCTCAGAAATGAGCCACTGTTGGAAACTGCCTCTTGCCTGGGCATCATGGAATTCTGCGTAATGGCTGGGGCAGAATTGTACCTGGCTTTCATTTTCTGGCTAGTATCCTGGGGGAATGTGAACCACATATTTTAATTTAGTTCCTCCTTTCTTTGTTTTAGCTTTCTTTTTATATTTTTCTTTTCCTGCCGTAGATTATGAAATGAAATAAATACCAAATTCCCTTAGTCAATTTCTAAACCCAACATATGTCATTCAGCATGTATTTATGGAGTGCCTTCTCTGTGACAGGCTCATGTCCTATCACTTCCATCCACACCTGGCTGTCCTTTCCCCTAGGTGCGTTGGACGGTGAGTGGAGAAATGTGTTGGAGACAGATCAAAGCAAATGCCCATGGAGACTTTTCTAAGTCATTTCACTAGCATTTCTAATGGCTCTTTATTTACAAAGGACATATATAGCCACTTATATAGCAGACGATATGTTGGAGGAGAAAGAACTTTGAATTAGAAGGACTTGTGTAATCTTAGGGAAGTCACTGAACTCCCTGAGATTTTACTTATCTGTGAAATGAGTGGACACAGTAGTTGTTATATAATTCAACTCTAATATTCTATTGCATGATATGCATCCCCAGAGGCATATGAAAGCTGGACAGTGAATAAAGAAGACCAAAGAAGAATTGATAACATTGAATTATGGTGTTGGTAAGGAATATTGAATATACCTTAGGCTGCCTGAAGAACAAACAAATCTCTCTTGGAAGAAGTACAGCCAGAATGCTCCTTAGAAGCAAGGACGGTGAGACTTCATCTCACGTAGTTTGGACATGTTACCAGGAGGGGCCGGTTCCTGGAGAAGAACATCATGCTTGGTAAAGGAGAGTGTCAGTGAAAGAGAGGAATACCTTCAACAAGATGGATTGACACAGTGGCTTCAACAATGGGCTTAAGCATAACGATGACTGTGAGGATTGCGCAGGACTGGGCAGTGTTTCCTTCTGTTGTACATAGGGTAGCTATGAGTTGGAAATGACTCGATGGCACCTGACAACAACAAGATTCTAGGACTGTATATCATGGAGCTGGGCTTATACTGCCTTTAAGAAGTAGCATCATGACATTCATAGAATGTAAACTGTTTCTTATTGCAAACTATTCTTTAGGGTGCAACTTAAGTCCAGGGCCACCTTGAGCAGTCTAAGGCCACATTTCTTGTTTGCTTGATCTGCTAACCAAAAATCTTGAGACTCAGCCCAACAGACTCAACCTAACAGCTGCACCCTCTAGACTGAATAACCTGCTTCACTATCTCATGAGCATGTGAATATAGTTAAGAGGGAGGAAGATGCATAGCTATTCGGAGGGTCACATGTGCATAAGGTTGAATAAAAGAGCAACAGGATCCCCAGACCATTATGTCTTCTTGACTGTACCATGTTGACCCCAGTAGTCCCAACCATATGTACTCCAGGGCTCCACTGACCATGGACCATGCACAGCTGACTTTCTGGGATTGTTCTTGCCATTACCCTTGACCTAAAATGGTTCTGCTCTGCCTGCACTCTGACCTGTGCTTCTTTGGAACTGTGGGTAAGCCTTTCTCTGCCCAGTCTACACAGAACATGGCCACTATTTCATCTGTGAGTCCAGTCCAGCTCAGCCTCATGCCTTCCAAGACTTGTCTTGATTATGCTTTCCTGCTGTTTCATCAAGTACCAGCTTTCTCTATCGCTGCCACCTTCACTTCCCCCTGGAAATGCTGAAGATGACACTCCCTAATGCTGCTACTGCTATTACTGCTCTCGTCTTGCCTCTGGAGATACTCCACAATGGCTGCCATTTCCTGATGCTGCCTGCCACTTATATTCAGGCTCAAAGTTTGGTTTCTGCTCTGCCAACCCCATAGCCTCCCTATCACCTCTCTGTTAGAAGTTTTGCTGATAGGCATTGCAACATCAATGCTGTGACTGCTACAATCATCCCACCTCTATCTAAAGCTAACTTCGGCCCCTGAAACTTTTACTGGTGGGATACATCACCTCCCCAAACATTGCATCTATTCTTTTCCCACCAGGAGGCATCTTTGAGTTTTCAGTGATCTAGGTCTTTGCCTCGATGGATTTAAACTATGCCCTCAAGAGGTAAAACTGGATCAGGAAAACCACAGCATGGCAGAATTTGCTGGGGCTCTCATGGCTGCCTTTTGCCACAATATTCTGACCTCAGTAGCTCTTTTGTGGATGTCTAGGACTAAATAAAAAGAACCCGTCTCTAGATCTTATTCTAGGGTCTCCCACGAAGTAAGTGGGGTCTTTAGAACTTCTTGAAATAAAATACCGTTTCGACTCCACAGTGGCTTCGGACTACAACATCTTATACATATAATAAGAAAAGTAGAACAGAAGGTAATTTCTGAGCTGAATACCCCCAAAAACCTGTTCAGACATGGACTCTGACAACGAACGATCAGCACCTGCAATGGCCTTGGGTTGGTTTATCAAAGAAAAAGTAAGTGAAGCCAAGGCCCAGGAGCCCAGATTCAAAGCATTCCTCTCTCCTGGGCATTGTTTTTGTTCATTCCAAGCTCTCTGGTTTTATAACTGTCCAAACACATTCAGACATGAAAGGGAGACACCCTGAACTGCTTTAGCGGCCTCGTTTGTTTGTGCTCCTGGAGCCAGTGAAGTTGAACACTGGCAATCCTTGCATGGGGATATGGTCAGGAAATCCAGCATTTCCTTTTAAAAAAAGAAAGAAAATGCTCCTTTATCCCTGAAACCTCTCCTTTCCCTGCTGACACCTAGCCCATGTGCAGCACATCTGGGCTTCTTTGAAATGAAGCTTTGGGAGATCAATTTCACTGAGAGGTGAAAGGAAGCTATGCTGTGCCCAGCCTGGACACGCGCTTCTGTGAACAAGCAGGACCCCTCCAGAGACAGACATGATGCCCTGCTGAAAGCCCTTCAGTCTTTGTTGAGTGAATAAATTCCCTTAAGTTGGAAAAACAAAAAACAACTTTTTTTTTAGCAAGACTTTGCAACATTTCGCGAAGTAGTAGTTTTCTGATCTTACATTTTAATAGAATAGAAAGCTGATTAAGAGAAGCTAGGTAAATAAGCAACGTCACTCAACAAGCTAGGCAGAGAACCATGGACTCAGCTCTAACAGCTTTCTATCACAGTCCTGCTGTGGTGGCTTGCCTGTTGCTATGATGCTAGAAGCTATGCCACTAGTATTTCAAATACCAGCGGGGTCACCATGGTGGACAGGTTTCAGTGGAGCTTCCAGACTAACACAGGCTAGGGAGAAAGCTCTGGCAATCTGCTTCCAAAAATTAGCCAATGAAATGATTGGTGGAAAACCCTGTGAATCACAGCAGAATATTGCTTGGTACAGGGCTGGAAGATGAGTCCGCTAGGTTGGAGGGCACTCACAATACCCAGTGGCCACAACAACGGGCTTGATCGTATTAAGGGTCATGAAGATGGTGCGGGTACAGGCTAAGTTTTGTTCTATTGTACGTGGGGTCACTATGAGTCGGAGCTGACTCAATTCCAACTACAACAACATAATAGCTTTAGCGACCCAGCTGCTTTTCCCAGAACATAACTAGGTAAAACACACTTGGAAACCATGGCAGAGTTGTAAAATGAAGCTTTTTTTTTTTTTTTTTTTTTCCTTCTACAGCTATGCTCCATATCTCATCATTCCTTTTGGTTCTTAGGATTAATTACCATTATGTTTAAAGTCAGTAGTGCACATATTCAAAGTTTGGCTTCTCAGGTTCAGCCTGAGATTCTAAGGAAAAACAAAATCATGTTTTCTTGGAATTGAGGCAGAAATATTCCTCAAGTCTGATCAAAAGCATACTGGCTTTTTTACCTCAGGCACTGGCATCTCTTCTTTTGTTTATGAGAAAAGGCCCGTAGTGTTACCTTTCAGGCTTATACTAGGATATCAAGGTAAAGATACAGATTGCAAAATGGAGTGCAGTTCCAGGTTTTTGGATAAGAGATGCCTATCATTTATTGCAATATCTATCAATAATTTCGTTGTTTTGACACAGTAAGAAATTGAATCAAGCAAGTATTTTTCTTTGAGCCTCAGGACAAAAACGGCCCAGGAAATTTAAGATGCAGGATGGATTTCAGAACTCCTCAGAGCTATGGAAATCATGCACGTTATGGCACATTTATTGTCTCAAAGGCCACGTTCTAAACATAATTCCGTTATTCGGTGACCTGCTGCTGTTAATGAAAGAGACCATTGGGTATTGTGCAGGGATGCCCACTGTAACTTGTAAAATTAAGTAACTTGTAAGAACGAGCATTCTGAATATAAAAGAATGTTCTGCAGATTTGAAAATAAATTAATATTCAACTTTTTAAGAGAGAACCAATGGTATAAACTGTACCTGCATCTTTTTTTATTTGTGTACGGTGTATAGATTTTTTCACACAAGTGAAGGTATAGTTAAGTTTTAAATTAGGAAAAATAGCGTCTGAGATCATATAACCCAGCGATCATTACCAGCACTCTGCACACCACAGTGGTCTTACTTTTGCACTCAAAAGTATTATTTCGTGTTTCTGTACTTTTTCTGCATGTGTTGATCTCTATTCTGGGAACCCTCTCTTCAATCCTTACATTTTCCCACCCTTACCCCACCATCTTGACAACCCAGAGCCCCAATGTAGTTATCTTCTCTATGTGGGCAAAAGCCAGCTTCAAGCACAGCCCCTTCTGTGGAGCCTTAGGAATCCCTGGGTGATGCAAATGATCAAGCACTCAACTACTAACTGAACGTTGGCAGTTCAAATCCACCCAGAGGTACCTCAGAAGAAAGGCTTGGTGATGTACTTCTGAAAGGTTATAGCCATTGAAAACCCTATGGAGCGAAGTTCTAATCTGCCACACATAGGGTTACCATGAGTCAGAGCTGACTTGATGGCAACTGGTGTGGTTTTTTTGCTTTATGAAGCCTTTATCAATGATCTCAAGTGAAATCAGTACCCTTTCCCCCAATTTGGATCCACTGTAGTTGATCTGGAAACCCTGGTGGCATAGTGGTTAAGAGCTATGGTTACTAACCAAAAGGTCGGCAGTTTGAATCCACCAGGTGCTCCTTGGAAGCCCCATGGGGCAGTTCTACTCTGTCCTTATAAGGTCACTATGAGTCGGAATCGACGGCAGCAGGTTTGATTGATTTTTTTTTGTAGTTGATCCAACCCTTTTTGCTAGTCCTCATTCAGCATAATTCATCCACAGGAGTCCATCCTTGGAATTCGTCAAGAGCAGTGACCGGTATTATTCTTCTAGGTAGCCTCAGGGCAGTGACTCTGGCTGGCCCTAATATATAAAATGTTCTCAACACATGCATGTGGCTTGAAGAAACCTCCAGCATGTGAGATGAAACTCGGTACCAAATTTTGATTAGCTCAGTGGTTAATGAGGTGGTTTTTGAATAGAAGATCAATAAAGGTCTTTTTCACACCCCCAAAGTGTGGGATAGGCCCACGGAAGAAGAAAGTTCTTATTCTGTTTACACAGCTTGAAGGTTTAAGAAGTCTCAGAAGCAGAAACTGTACAATCCTATGTCTATCAATCACTATCCTTTTTTGCCACATTTTTAATAAACAATTAACCAGACCATTTGGTGGTAGTTTTGGGGTTTCCTCTCAAAGAGAAAACAAAACTTTTGAAAGTGATTGTCTAAGTCCTGACCTTTCTGAACATTTTGAGAGAAACGTCCAGAAGAAATGTCTCCCTACATAATTTCCTCCAGCACAATTCCTTATTTTGGAGCTTTGCAATAATTACTCCAACAGACCACCACCTGTCTGTCAGTTTGTCATACTGTGGTGGTTTGCATGCTGCTATGTTGCTGGAAGCTATGCCCCAGGTATCTCAAATACCAGGAGGGTCACTCATGTTGGACAGCTTTCAGTGGAGCTTCTAGACTAAGACAGACTAGGAGGAAAGTCTTGGTGATTTACTTCCAAAAATTAGCCAATGAAAACTTTATGGGTCACGCCAGAATATTGTAGTGCTGAAGATGAGCCCTCTGGGTAAAATACACAGTGGCTGCAAGAATGGACTCAAGCATACCTAAGATCATGAAGACAATGCAGGACTGGGCAACATTTTGTTCTATTGTACAAAGGGTTGCCAAAAGTTGAAGCTGACTGGAGGGCAACTAACAATAACAGCCCAACAGAAGCAGGAGGCCTTGAAAAGGCTAACCCTGGCAAGCATGCCATCTTTGCAGGGGACAGAGGATTAAAGTAGGTCCAACTGCCTCCCCTTCCGTGGACATGAGAAGGAAGGATGGTGCCAGCAACTTCCTCGATTCCTCTAGCTGCTGCCCCTCTCTGCTTTCTCTCCGTCTGTGCTCCCGAAGCTCCTCTAAGGAAATATTGGAGCAATGATCTGGGGTCGCGACAGCTGCCGGTTTCCTCCCTGTTGACAAAGGCACTGAAACCAAAAACCTCAAGGAAAAGAAAGAAAAAATTAATTACCTCTTTTCAAACACTTAAAAAAAACAACGTCATTCTGTTCTTTATATTTTTTTCTTAAAACACATTGGTGGGTAGAAACCTGCTCCTATCAAAAGTCTGCATCATAATGAAACAAGCAGTTTTATGTTTCCCCCTGTGTGGCTCTTTTTCAGAAAGACAAGAACTGCTGAAGGAAGACGCCTCCCAGGGCTAGATTCCAATTAACTTCTGTACTGTTGGCTGATAACTTTAGGCAATCACTGTTCTTCAGAAAATGGGGCAGAGAAGCTGAACGGCCATAAAGACAAGATGACTGATCAACCAAAACGTAGAATCTAGCACTGCTCTTTCCCCAACCGCCCACCATTTTGGAAGGAAGACATTGGAGGAAACAAACGTTGTTAGTCCTATACTTGATATTCAATAACATAAAAGTGCCAGCATGTGTGTGTGTGGAAAATACCTTAATGATCATACAGTTCCTTACCCTGCATGGTGTGTTAAGAGCTGTGGTAAAGTAGAAAGAACCAGAAATTGGGAGTTAGAAGACCTATGTTTGGGGTTTCATCCTAGTTGTACTATTTAGGAACTGCGTGGTTTTGGAGTAGTTAAACTATGTTCATTAGCTGCACAACGAAGAACCACCATACCTGGTGCCACACGATAGTAAATATTAATTTTCCAAGAGATTGCAGAGTTCCACTGATCTAGGCCGAGCTTGCTCATCTGCGATTTGCTGGCTTTGGTTGGGTCTGTGGGTTGGGCCTGATGTCATTCTCCCCCTGGGATTAACGACTACCCAGGATGTGTCCCTTCCATGGGGAGGGCAGAGGCTAGAGAGTAAGGAAAAGCCCAATCATGCGAGCATTTTCAAGGTTCTGTTTACATCACATTTGTTAATATCTCGTTGGTCAAAACAAATCACCTAGCCATGCCCAGAGAAAGTAAGAGAACATGCAAAATTATAGGGCAAATGGCACGGATCACCAAATGTGTACATAGTTGGGACCAAATGATGTAATCCATCATAATATGTGATTTTCTTAATCTCAGTTTTCTCATCTATTAAAAGGGAATAATAAAATGCCTTTGATAATTAAATGAGATGGCACTTAAAGCTATTTAGCTCAAGACCTGGGACAATGTTGATACACAGTAAGCATTACTTTCTTTCTATTCCCCTCTCCAACCCTGTCAAATGGAAACTAGTACCTGCCACACCTAACAGGATTATTAGGAGATTTTAGAGAGGAAATACACTTGAAACATTTTAAAAACTGTCCATTGCTATCCAATTTTCTTTTCTTCCACAATACTGCTTTTCTTTTGCCTTTTCTTTCACTTTTTCTTCTTTGGTACCACTGGGTGAGTTTGAACCACCAATCTTTAAGCTAGCAGTGGAGCACAAACCATTTGTGCTACTTAGGGACTTCTCCAACTTTTAGTATTGTAGTAAATTAGAGAATGCTTATTCTTACGTGCACACAACATAAATTCAAGTCACTTGGGTATTAAATCAAAATTTTTATTAAGCACTTTCCTTTAAGCATGTAGTAAGTGGAAATTTTCTCTGCGATATGTTTTGATGTTTACGTTATAAATCAAAGTGAATACCTGTAGCCGAGGCTGAGGTTGGGGGGCAGAGTGAAAAGGAGAAGGGTATTTGGAGAGTTCGTTAACTAACTTCCTCATCAATAAGTTGAATAACAAGGAAGTTTTAATGTTCTAGGGGCAGGAACTATGGAAGAAGAGGAATGACATCTCTGTCTTGAATAAACAGGAGTTATTTCCTACCTGCTCCCTCCCACCACCAAAAAAAAAAAAAAAAAAAAGCCTTTGAGAGTTAGCCGATGGGATAGAGGAAAGTTTGGGGTAGAGGAAATAGACTTACTAATGGAGGTGAAGCAATGGAATTCTTGCTGAGACAATTAGTTTTTAGCGTCTTCAGAAAAAGCTGATAATGGTGCCTCAGTAGAATTGGAATCACGAGAGAGTGGAGCTTTAGTGGTAGTGGGAATCTCATCAGAGGGTTTAAGATCTTATACAAAAACTCAATAACATGGGTAGAAGTTGATATAAATAATGAGATGACAGATGGTAGGGTTTAGAGAGTTGGCTGAATTTAACATCCAACCCACTAGAGAATATAAGGGCGGAAGGGGCAGGGGCATTGTCTGCCATCTTTTCCACTGTATCACCAGAAACTAGAACAGGTCCTAGCACACAGAAGTTATATCAGAAATATTAATTGAACTGAATGAGTGAAACAAAAGGCTAGGGGACCCCAAAAGCTAGGATACTAAACAAAAACTAATATTTAAGACAATAACAAGATTAACAGGGTCCAGAGGCTCCCAGAAATGACAAGGATCTTTTACATAAGAATGGTATGTTGCATTCAATAAGTTGGGCTACTGAAGATTTATCAGAATGTAAGACTCTGCTCAAAGAAAGCATATACCTCATTAAGTGAGAATGAGGTTGCTGTCATGAGCCTAAGGTGTAGTACAGAAAGGTTAAGACTGCAAGAGACAGAAAGGGCCACATAAACCAGAGACCTCATCACCCTGAGACCAGGAGAAATAGATGGAGCCCAGCTACAACCAATGACTGTTCTGACAGGGAACACAACAGAGAATCCCTGATGGAGCAGGAGAACAGTGGGATGCAGACCTCAGATTCTTGTAAAAAGACCAGACTTAATGGCCTGACTGAGACTAGAAGAACGGCAGAGGTTGTGGTCTCCAGGCCTTCTGTTAGCCCAAGACTGGAACCATTCCCAAAGCCAACCCTACAGACAGGGATTGGACTGGACTATAATACAGACAATGATTCTGGCTAGGAGTGAGCTTCTTGGCTCAAGTAGACACTTGAGACTACGCAGGCAACTCCTGTTTGGTGGCAAGATGAGAAGGAAGAGTGCGACAGGAGCTGGTTGAATGAACACAGGAAATACATGGTGCAGAGGTGGAATGTCCTGTCTCATTAGGAGGAGAGCAGCTAGGAGTACATAACAAGGTGTGTATAACTTTTTGTATGAGAGACTGACTTGATTTGTAAACTTTCACCCAAAACACAATAAATAAATAAATAGTATAGAGGGCTGGCGGTTGGCCAAGGGGATGGTGTGATTCTGAAGTTCTTTAGAATGCAGCTGTGTGAACTGGAGGAGAAAAAAGTGTGTTAATCAAGGATGAAAAGCATCAATGAAGGAAGAGAGCAAGGGGGCCAGTCTACGGTATCATCTGGAGGACAGCATGTGGACAGCCCCCTCTTGGAAATACACCGGGGGGTCAGGTATAAATGCAACATATAGAAGGAACAAATTCTGTGTAAGGTATAGGGCACAGGTACACACCAACCTTCAATATCCTTGGTAAGTTCATATATGGTGTGTGTGTGTATAACATACATGAATGTCTCTTCATACCTTTTTAATGGCATAGATGTTCTTCACCACAGTTAAGAAGTCACCAATTGAAATCGAGTACTTGAATTATTTCCACATAGAGAATTTCTCAAGCATAAGAAAGCTCAGGAAATCTCATCTTTCTAATTTCATTATGCTCCTACTCAGGTCTTTGCAGGTTGTTTTCATGGCCTGCTTTTTAAAAGTAACCAGTAATGCTGAATGAAACAGTCAATTCTGATTTATTTGGAGTTCCGGGCAGCACACACACTTATTATTTACTACTCAGCTATTCAGGAATCAAGATCATAAATCTGTTTTTGAAACTTACCCCAAGAAAGGCTGTGCCTACATGCTTCTAAACATTTGGTCAAACAGCAAAAAATCCGGTTAACTATCCAGATGTTATACCAACACTAGGCTAAGCAAATGGGTATTCAAATATCCAATTGGTGGGATTTTTTTTTTTTTTTTCCTGCTTTTTGCACACAAACCAGAAAACCAGCTGAGTATTGGTGGTATGTGGCAAATGGATCTGTTTGGGTGCCATTTCCTAAAAAAAGAAGAATGAATGGATGGGTGGATGGATGGATGGAAGGAAGGATGGATGGATGAATGAATGAATGAACGAAGGGTGCCTCTAGCTGTCAGCGCTGGAGAGAACAAGCTACAGAATTCAATCTGGAAAGCCACAGGAAGCCAGCCCCTTTGCCTCCTGTCCTGGATGATCTGCCCCTGTGATTTGGTTCAGATCACTTTTCTTGGCTCAAACGAGTAACCTAAGACAAGGATCGTTTGTCAAGTAAGCATGGTACACAGGGAGCTGTAGGCAGATTAGCGGAAGAAAGAGGGAGGAGAGAGAGGGAGGAGAAAGAGAGCCAGGAGCGAGAAAGAGAGAAGAGGGCGAGGAGAGGAGCAGGCTTCTCCAGGAACGGCGCTTTCCAGGCACTGGGGATTCAAGTTCTCCAGGTTGACGGTGCCGGGGTGGTGGCGCCCGCCGGGAGAGGGGAGCCCCTCGCGCTCCTGCCATGGCTCTCTTCGTGTGGGATGCTTAAGGACGGCTCGCTGGGAGAGGAACTTGGAGAAGAGAGAAACTGGTATGAGGATTCAGCCAAAATGGAAGGGCTCCTGTCTCCGATGAGGACGAAGGTAAGGGAGTGCCTCTTGATCTCTTTTGATTGTCCGTGGAGGTGCGGAAAAGGCAGGAGAGGTGCCCGGGGCCGCTGTGAATGGGAGGCTCGCAGAGCTTTTGTCTTATTTCAGAACTAGGCTAGTGAATGCAACTCGATCTCTCAAAGAATAGGCTTGCCTGAGAGCAGCGCGATCGGTGGGAAGGGGCTAGCAGGGGGGAAGAGAACCATCTGTCAGTGCGGACAACGGGCGTCTTAGGACAGGAGTTGGCCTCTCGGTTGAGTAGACAGCCATATTTTAGCAGGATTTCCAGTCACTCCTCCTTGGGGGCTGTCCGACCCTCGGAGCTGTTCGGTGGAGGAAGTACCAATTTCTCAGGCTGCTCTGCTGTTTTAGCAGGCAGAGTAACACATTTAAGGGAAAAAGCATATCCAGCTCCCGCTTGAAATACGTTCTTTCCTCCTCTTCAGAGCGGGAGGACCCGGAGAACCTCTGTGTGGAAAGTAGGTTAATGCATTCCACAAGCCAGGGTGTCCCCAGAACACCACAAGACATGCAGAAAAGCTCTCAGAGCTCTGGGCTAACCTGACTAGTGAACTCGGTCCTGTAACGTTTAGAAACACTCGTGGGCAACTGCTTAACATCTTCTGAACTCTGAGCACTTGTCTCCCTGGCTGGAGTTCGGGTGTTTACTGTGGCTTTCTATTAAAGACACAGATGATGCGGGGGCTGTATAGTACCAGCCCTATCCACCTATAAGTCTAAAAGGGTTGGTCAAAAGTTTTCAATAATGCTTGAAATATTACTTTCTTCTTCATTAAGAATTTCCAGGGGAAAAATAAAAGCTCCAAAAACATAAGGCAAATAGGGCAAAGCTTGGGTTGACCTCATCTCTTTTATGCCCTGTTTAGTGATTCAGACCCAAATAGATTCTTTTGTCATTGAACATTTTAGTTAATGAACGTGACCACAATGTTTGAAGAGAATATCAGAACTAGAACCTCAAGGATGAAAGTATCCCATGTTCTTTGGGAGAATTTCCATCTCTCTGTCCTGTTTGCCCATTGTCTTGTGGTGGTTCATTAGAAGGATAGCCTGAAGTGAGAGGTGTCACCAAAGGTTCTAATCCCAGCCCCTTGGCTGACGGGATGTCTGATCTCCCGCAAGATCCCCCTGTGACTGGTTTGTTCTTGCAGAGTGTACAGCTGAAGTAGTAAGGCATGCAGACAGCATACTCCCCTACAAGGTGCTGGGGAAGCAGCAGGTACTGTTTCCTACCTCTTCTAGCACAGCAAAGAAAATGGCACTGGATTCTTACGTCCCTTTATCGACAGGCAGCTATTTGAATGTTTTAGGGGATGGGATTATAATCTGTTCACTTGCCCACCTCCTGAAATTACTCCCTCCGGCAAACTATTCTGGTATTGTGCACTCTCAGGCTCCAACAGCTCTATGGGTCTGAGCTCATCGCCTCAGTCAAGTAAAACTCACACAGACTTCAAGGGGCGTTCCCTACGCAAATAGATTAGGACCCAGGCACTGTGTAAATCACCCTCTGAGTCGATTAAAATGGCTTGCCATAGAAAAAAAAAAAAAAAAGCAACTCACTGCCATCAAGTGGATGCCAATTCATAGTGACCCTATAGGACAGAGTAGAACTGCCTCACAGGGTTTCCAAGGCTCTAAGTACTTGCGGAAGCAGACTGCCACATCTTTCTCCAATGGAGTGGCTGGTGGGTTTGAACTGCAGACCTTTCAGTTAGTAGCTGAGGGAGAAATGGATGTCAGTGGGTCAGACTTTTCATAAATTATATTTATTGGTTTAATTCCTATCATGGCTTGTTACTTACCATGGTATAGTGTAATGGACATCAAAACTATGCATTTCAGGTCCTCTCAGAGTTCAAACATCAAATTTCTACATAGAAAAATGACTCTCATGTCAACCCTTTAGTTTTTAGGTTTCAAGGGACCTGTGTTTTTTTAAATAACTACTTCTGTGAATCCTTTTGTAAATCCTTCTATTTATGATTCTGGAGATTGCTACCTCCATATTAAAAACTGAAATTACCTTTGAATTTGGTAACCTACAATAACAGCACGACTCAGGAAGTAACACCGGGTTGCGTAAGACTGTGAGAATTCCGTTGATGAGACTGAGCCTTAGTTCCTAAACTGCTATTGCCTGTGGTTGAAATTACCAAGAGCTCTTTTTAATTTATCCAAAGACTTATATCAGTGACAATGCATTGCCATTCTTAAACTTTGACCCACATTATGCCTAGTTAAGCCTATTATATAGAATTTTCCTTCTTTGGTGGGCAGTTAGATTGAAGTTTCTGATTTCCTGGTATCATGATGAGTTCGACAAAGGAAGCTTCCTAGAGCTAAATTTTGGTGTGTTGTGGTTACTGAACTTACTGACAGTTTAAAGCAAGTGTTGAGGTAAATTGGACATCATGCCGTAATTTCATTATGCCATGTAATAGACTTAACCAGTCTAAATCATGGGTGCTTAATGCATTTTTATCTTGGGATTTGCATAATTGGCACATAAATATGCATGAGATTAACTGGAAATGGCAAGATGTTCGTGAGCGTTAAAATGAAGGCAGTTGCTGTAGGGTTACCTGAGCTCGCTCTGTCTCCTGGGTGGGTGGCCATACTTGACATGCCTGGAAACAGACAGGGCGGCAGCTGGCCTCCCCTAATCACAGTCAGAGTGTTGTCAGTGACACACGGGCTGGGCACGGCTTTGGCTTCTGGCTGGATGCACTTGGGTACACTACTTACTCTTCCTTTTATGTGTAATGCAATCTAAAAGAGTCTCCAGGCTGATGAATAGACTTCTGACTGGCCTCCTGGCAGGCCACGACACAGGCCTTGGGATTCTAACCATAACAAACGATGTTTCAAAGGCGGGAAAAAAAAAAGAAGGAAAAATTGGAGAAGCCAATTGAGTCATTTCTCCTCTAAGCATGAAGAGAAGAATTTGTAATTAATCATCTTTGTGCACTTTTTAAATGTGTTCTTTTTTAATTTGATTTTTAATCCTCCAACTTCATAATTCTCTTTAATCCTCTGTGCGTGGCCTCCAGTGATTGAGGCTGGCAGAAATTCCCCTCATTTTCAGCTTCTTGTGACTCCAACTTGCCAATGCCTGTGCAAAATTTGTAAAGAGCACCTGTTTAAGGCCTTGTGAAAGCAAGCCAAGTCTTTACTTTTTAAGGATGTAAGGATTGTGTTCTGAAGAAGCTAACATCAGAAGAAGAAGAAGAAGGAAAAGAAGAAAAGAAGAAAGGGAGGGAGGGAGAGAAAGAAGGAAAGGAGGGAGGGAGGGTGGGAGAGAAGGAAGGAAGGGAGGAAGGGAGGGAGAGAAGGAAGGAAGGGAGGGAGGGAGAGAAGGAAGGAAGGGGAGGGAGGGAGGGAGAGAAGGAAGGAAGGGAGGGAGGGAGGGAGAGAAGGAAGGAAGGGAGGGAGGGAGGGAGAGAAGGAAGGGAGGGAGGGAGAGAAGGAAGGGAGGGAGGGAGGGAGGGAGGGAGAGAAGGAAGGAAGGGAGGGAGGGAGGGAAGGAAGAAGAGAGGAGAGGAGAGAAGAGGAGGGGAAGTGAGGGGAGGGGAGAATAGAGGAAAGAAGAGTTGGTTGAATGTCCATCTTTCATATCTAGACAGGGTTACAGATTTTTTTTTACCAAATGTTTGTGCAATAATTGGAGAATAGATTGAAATTAACCACTCTAGAAAGAATGACATATGAACTTTTAAAAAAGTTTAATTTCTCAACTCAGTAAATACTTTGTGTGCTAGCTGGATTTTTAGAATATCCTTACTGTTGCTCTTGGCTTACAATTAGTGAACTCATCAGGAAAGATTCTTTTTATCTGTCTGAACCTGTCTTATTTCTGCCACAAAGACATTGTGTCATTAACTGCACTTCAGCTACTTTTTTAACGGAATGACTTCTTGTTGTGACATAAAGAAACCGTTCCAAGGAAGTCTTCCAAAAGGATCAGGCCGTTTCATGGAAGGGATGCTTAAGGGAAAATGGAAGTTCAGCTTATAGAGAAGGCTCATTGAAACTATCACAAGAATTGTGTCCTGTGAGGCTAGGTCTTGTGTACCCTGGGATACCTGCCACATGTCACAGGTATCTACAGTTAGCTCAAGTCTTGCTCATTGCAAGTAAGATGTCCAAATTATAAAATTACAGACAATATAGATAGCAAAAGGATCAAGAATCCAGTCAAAGTCTCTATAACTCTCTAGATCACTTATCATTGTTTTTTTATCATGCAGTATGCAGAAACCTTACAATCACTTAGAATTATGGGATATCTGCTTGAAACTTTGCCAGGACTCCACGGAGAATAGTGCCAGAAATGATCCATCATGTTCCACCTACTTTATACGTTAAAAAAAAAAAAAAAACCATTGCTGTCAAGTTGATTCTGACTCTTAGCGACCCTATAGGACAGAGTAGAACTGCCCCACAAGCTTTCCAAGGATTGCCTGGTGGATTTGAACTGCCGGCCTTTTGGTTAGCAGCTGTAGCTCTCAATGACTATGCCACCAGGGTTTCCACTTTACACATGCATTTTGGTAAAACATTGGATCTTCCTTTTAAAGAGTTCTGTGAACCGAAATCAGTAAGGGCTAAAGAATTGTTTAGCCTGAGGAGAGTAAGATGAAGGGGGACTTGACAAACATTTTCAAATACATTAAATATCACTATTCCCAAGATTATGCACAAGCTGATGACAGGCTATGTTTTATCCTAATGGAGGCTTGGCTAAGAGGAAACTTGGTGGAGCTGAGGCATGACAGGTTTAGATTAAATTCAAGGAAATGTTTCTTGACATTGAAATGTTTTCTTGCGCAAGGTTGAGACCGTTTCTAATCCGGAGGCCTCTAAGACAGGTAAGCATGAGCCTACCTGAGAAGCCAGATGGAGCTGGTGAAGACACCCAATATTTTTATAGTGCCGTGAAATTTTTACCATAAAGCCAATAAAACCAGAAATAGGTTTGTTCGTGAAGCATGCATCAGCTTTTCTTACAAAGAGCTACTGTAATGTATTTATTGAACCAGCTGAACTCAGGTACAAACAGGAAGCAACTTTATTCTTTTTCAAAATATTCCCTTTCAAAGCATCTGTAAGTTGTGGGAAGGAAGGGGGACTGTAAGACAATTTATCTGATTAATAAAAAAAGATGTATGAGGTACTATAACCTATCCCAGTGAGACTAAGCCAGTTACCATGAGTTAATTCCAGCTCATGGCGACACCATTGGTGCCAGCGTGTCACAGGGTTTTCAAGGGCTGATTTTTCTTCCAAGACACCTCTGGGTGGACTCAAACCTCCAGTCTTTTGCTTAGTAGCTGAGCATTTAACTGTTTGCACCACCAAGGGACTCCTGCCTATCAGATTACATGGGTTCGAATACTAGCTCCACTCCCACTTACTATACTGTAACTTTATTGAGCCATGGTTTCCTCATATGTAAAATGCAAAAAATAATAGGACCTATTTCATAGGTTGTTGTGAGAATAAGTTAATGCCTATAAAGTCTTAGCACACTATAATAAATGTTAACTATCACTTGTATGAACGGGTGTATGAATGATAAATGGAGAGATGCAAATCTCATTACCGCTGTTGGGGGGAAATGTCACAGTCATGAATACAAGCAGACACTGTCTTGAAGATGCTGAAACTCCAGGAAAGCTCCTCCTGCCTGCAGAGATCCCTGTCAAGTCAGGTCCTTGCCTGTCAAGGTGGAGCTGGGAGAGGGAGGAATCCAACAGATGCCTTCGTGGCATTCATGAGCCCTCATTACAGTGACGCCTTTCACAACAAATAATTATGATAGGTGGGTCTAGCATTGAGAAGAAAAGACTGTGCATTCAGCCGAAGCCAAAAAGACTTCTTCTCAGCTGCCTTGAGGAAATCACTTTTCTTCTCCGGTCTTTGGTTTTGTCATCTCCTAACTCACGCCTTAATAAAAGAATAACAACTTTTCTTTCTTTAGTGCTTTATGTCTTGCAGACTAATGCTGACCTACATTATCACATGTGACCCTCACGACAGTAGTTCCAACCCAGAATTCAGCAAGCTACAAATCGGGGCTCCCCCAAGCCCCACTCTGAGAGCCAGTTGCTCACCATCTACCAGCACACCACTGCCAGTTTCCCTCGTGAGAAATTCCAGATGTCTTACCTGGATTTACATGGCTTTTCATGACCTGACCCTCACTCACTTGTTCCACCCCACTTCCCTTCATTCTGATACTCAACATTAGCAGTTCTCTGGCCTCGGCGAGTATTCAAATCAGTCAAATGTGTTTGAAGTACAGATTCTCGGACCTCTCTTCCAGAGATCCTGATTCAGCAAGTCTGGGGTGGAGCCCCCAAACCAACATTAAAAAAAAAAAAGGCTGGAAGACTTGGAAACAGGTGATCCTTTCACCATGTTTCCGTGGACTCCCTCGCCACAGGGAATGGCTGGGAGATCCCTGACCATCCTGTGCTTTCTCACTCTCCAGACCTTTCTGGCTGATACACTCTACCACCATGCACCCCGGGCTGACTCGAACTTACTCCCCGTGTTGCGGGTTGGATACCACTTCCTCTGAGGAATCTTTGAAGTCCCGAGACTAGGTTGAGTGTCCATAGCCTGCTCTGTTTACTGTGGTCCAAGCATTCCTCACATTTTGTGTAACCAAAAACCAAGACACACCTGTTGCCGCCCGAGTGGATTCTGACTCATAGTGACCCTATAGGACAGAGTAGAGCTGCCCGTAGGGTTTCCAAGCCTGTAAGCTTTTACAGAAGCAGACTGCCACATCTTTCTCCCATGGAGCGGCTGGTGGGTTTGAACTGCTGACCCTTCAGTTACAGTGCTTAACTACTGGACCACCAGGGCTCTTTACACTTTGTGTAACCACCCGTTTATTTGCTGCCATTTCCACTAGACTGTGAGCCTCTTGAAACAGGCTTCTCTGTATCTTGTTAATTCTTGTGCCTAGGACATTAGGACATAGCAGGGTGTCTGCAAAATTGTCCATATTCATTGACTCAATGCATGAAAGCAAAGCAGTTATATGTTAGCTAAGGTCTCATTGTTGTTGCTAGCTGCTATCCAGTTGGTCCCTGACTTAGGACAACCCCTTGCACAGCAGAACAAAATGCTGCTCGGTCCTGTGCCATTCCCATGATCAGTTGTAGATCGGACCATTGTGATCCATAGGGTTTTCACCGACTGAGTTTCTAAGGTAAATCGGCAGGCCTTTCTTCCTAGTCCATCTTCGTCTAGAAGACGCCATTGAAACCTACTCAGCATCTTAGCAATGCGCAAGCCTCTCCTGACAAACTCATGTAGATTTAATAAATATTGGGCAATGAGCAGACGACATCAGGCAGTCAGGGTAGTTGGTTAGAGCCCATCGAGAAAAAAAAAAATGGAGAAGCACGGGCAAATTCCACAGGGTGGGACCTCTAAGGCAGGATTTGCAGAGGCGAGTACTGGCTAGGTCATGTTTGCCTTTTTTTCTTTTTTTGCTACCCAGGCTTTCCTGGTTAGTGCTAATGGCTAACATTGGCCGAGTGTTTCAGTAGCTGACAGGACTAGGAGGTTTTCATATACATTTCATTTAATCCTCAAAACAACCCTCTGAGATAGGTACAGACAGAGAAACTGTCTTACAGATAAAGGAAACTGCAATACAGAGAGGCTAATCATACTCCGGAGGTCACCTGTAGCCAGGGCTCTAACCCATGCTCATCTGTTTCCAGAGCCAGACTCTTAATTGCCAAGCTATGGCATTCCAGTAAGCACCAAGTCAGCACCTTCTGGGGCATCTCTAACCTGATACAGACTCTAACCGGAAGAGAACTGTGACTAAACGTTAACACTGACTTCACTTTGGGTCCATTGTTATCCCTGACATGTATTCAGAACTCTGGATTCCAAAACGTTTTAACAACTTTGCTTTCATTGCAAGTGACTCTTTTCCAGGTGAAACAACCCTGTGTTTTTTCCTAGGCAAGTGGGAAAAAATGCTGACTTTATTTTCGTGTACTGCCAATGTGTCTCAATAGGGAGAGTAAACTACCTAAAAATGAAAAACGCAAGTAAATTTCTTGCATTGGTTACAAAACAATATTAATATTTTGAAGTTAACTTTGCACTAACAACAATAATAATAATATATAATTTTTATAATAGTTATATTGAAATATGATTACTATATTTTAATGTAATATAGTAATATTGAATATACGTTATAGTATATATATTTTAGAAAGGAGCCCTGGTGGTGCAGTGGTTAAGCTCTTGGCTGCTAACCAAAAGGTTGGCAGCTCAAACCCACCAGCCACTCTGTGGGACAAAGATGTGGCAGTCTGCATCCGTAAAAATTACAGCCTTGGAAACCCTATGGGGCAGCTCTACTCTGTCCTATAGGGTTGCTGAGTTAGAATCAACTCAACAGCAATGGTTCTTTTGTTTGTTTGTTTATATTTTTTAATATGTTAATGTGGCAATTTAATGTATTGGTTATAAGATATTGGTATTGGTCATAACCATTAACATAGTGTATCAATACAACATAATATATTGGTATATTTTTATAAAATATCAATATGTAATATATTGAATAATATAATAATATTTTAATAATTTTAAGTAGTAATTGCCATTTATTGAGAATTTGCTATAAAGCCAAGGTAGTTTATCTCCAATCCTTATAAGAATTTTCAAAGCTCATTTTATCACTGAGGAAACAGAGCCTCCAAGAGACTGAGTTCCTCAGAGCTGCAGAGATACTGAGTGGGGAAGGCAAGTATATGAGCCCAAAGCTCTCAGGCTCCAGGCCCACTCTCCCCTACTTTAGCCTCCCGCCATCCCCACACTGCCTCTGTACCCAACTTAGAAGTGAAGAGTAAAGAAGAAAACAGGCTGAGAGCTGAGCTATTCCATCACCTTATTATAAACTGGGAACAATGGGCAGTTGAAATGTGCAATATTAGCTTACTGTTAAATCTATCTGTTCATTAATTTTTAACCATGTGAATCCTGAAATAGCTTGATTCCTGACAAAACCACATTACAGGAGCTGCAGAAGCTGGCTTCAGAATTACCTGGGGTGCACGACCCTGCGGGGCTCATCGCAGACTGTGGGGAAGAAGAGCAGCAGGAAGAAGAGGCAGGAGGCAGTGAATCCCAGCAGGGACGCCTCCCACCTCCACCCCCTAAGATCTCTTAGTGCTTTAAGACTAAAAACCAAACCAAACCATCGGGTCAACTCAGACTCAATGGCAGCCTCATGTGCGTCAGAGTAGAACTCTGCTCCACAGGGTTTTCAATGGCTGATTTTTTGGAGGTAGTTTGCCAGGCCTTTCTTCTAAGGTGCCTGTGGGTGAGCTCAAACGAACATTTTGGTTAGCAGCTGATAATGTTAAACATTTGCACCACCCAGGGACTCTACCTGAAGACTAGACTTTGGCAAATACAGGGTGCAAGGCTTGTTCTAGGCCCCAGAAGGTAGATGAAAGAGCCAGGAACAGACCACGAGTGCCAACATGGTTACCGGTTTTTGAAGGCATGGTTAGTTGAAAGCTTTTGCCATAGCAAAAGAAAGCAAGCTATCAAAAATCCTGTGGGCCCAGAAGACTGTTTTAAGTCACTGTGGAAGCTGTCTGTATTCCTCTGTGGAACAAGAGAATACAGGAGCCACTGGCATCATCAGACAGGGATAATGGGGCCCCAGCTAGCCACTCCCAGGACTTGGAACACCAAGCTAAACTTGCAGAGGGAGATTTTCGATTGGTAAAAAGAAAAAGGATGAGAAGCCCAAAGCCACTGACCTCATGTTTACAGTGAACTGGCTTATGAATGTGGCGAGTAAATGTAAGGCAATGGGGGCGGAGGGAAGGGACAAGATGAGGGTTTCTGTTGTGTGTTAAATTGGGGATTTGATTTATTTGTGGTAATTCTGTTCGTTTTCCTGTCAGACCTGTTTGCTACATCCCAAGAAAGGGGGAAAGATAACTCCTTGTAGCAAAGATGTTGAGAAGGCAAAATAATCTGGGAGATCTTCTCTCTCATTTACTTATTCATCCCACAAGGATTTATTAAGTGCTTTTTTTTTTATATAGAAAGTGTCCGCCTATAAACATGGTTCCTTCTGTCAAGATTTTACAAACAAAAAGAAAAGTGTTAACGAAGGGCCCACAAATAAGATAAAGCAAGCCAATCACTTTCTCTTAAAAACAAATCAGCGCCCAAGCTCTGTGAGCTTGAAGCAGGAGAAAATGATTTTTCCAATGGACGCATTACTTTTTGCTAAGTGTGATGCTTTTAATACAAATGGGTGAGGGCAATTGGGTAAATTAACTCCACATTGATATTCAAAAGAATTATGTTAATGGTAAAAACTAGTGTCTTGAAGGGATGAAAGTGCCTTAAGGAGGATCCTATTAAGCCTCATAAGGCCCCCTTTATCTTACACGAAGAGCGTGAACATGGGCATTTTTTATAAATGGGGCAACTGGAATTAAGTCATTTTTTCTTAATATTTCAAAGCTTAAGCACTGTATTTAACACTAGGGAAACCAGCTTAGAAAATGCAGTATAGGATGAAACATGGTAAAGACCAATGCCCTCACTTACAGGGATTAGTCTCGATGACTAGGCTAGCCACAAGTACATACACAGGCATTCGATTTTGCTTTTCACTATAAAAAATTGTGTGTGAAAATTCATATTTAGCCTTCGTATGTATATGTGTGTGTGTGTGTGTGTGTGTGTGTCTTGTAGCTGTCATTCACTTTCAAAGCTGATGCTTTCGAAGGGGATTCCAATAGTTATGCTAGAACATGTAGTGGGGTTGGGGCAGCATTTACATGCTACCCGACAGGCTCTAAACAAGTTGTGGTTGAGCCGATTCAGTCTCTCGTTGACGCATGGAGTCAGACTCCATGGAGATTCCAACTCATGGCGACTCCAGTGTGTTTCGCAGGGCTTTCAATGCCTGATCCTTCGGATCGCCAGGCCTTTCTTCAGAGGTTCCTCTGGGTAGACTCAAACATCCAGACTTTCGGTTAGCAGACAAGCGCAGTAACTGTTTTCATCACCTGGGTGTTCAACAGGTTCCAAAGCAGATTTTAAGTCAGATTACAGGCTGAGTAAATCATGGATAGCTCTTGGTTAGGGTATATTTATCATGGTTAGCTGCGAAGGATATTAAAACATACTCTGAGTTGCTTTCCTGTTTCGAATTTTAGAGATAAATAAGACAATGAAGCATTGCACATATGTCTAGTATAAAACCAAACCAAACGCAACCCATTGCAGTCAAGTCGTTTCGGACTCATAGAGACCCTACGGGACAGAGTAAAACTGCCCCATATGGCTTCCAAGGAGCGCCTGGTGGACTCCAACTGCCGACCTTTTGGATAGCAGCCATAACTTTCAATCACCACACCACCAGGGTTTCCACACATGCCTCGTATATGCCATAATATATGCCTAGAGTAAAGAGTATGTAAGTTCTTTCAGTGCTGTCTAATAGAAATATAATTCGAGCTACCATGTGAGCTACGTCGGTAATTTTGAATCTTCTGGTAGCCACATTAAAGAAAAAGTGAAAGGAAACAGGCAAAAGTAATTGTAACAATATAACCAAATATATTCGATATAGTATTATTTCATCATGTAATCAATATAAAATCATGAGTGAGATCGCTTTCTTTTCTTTTTTTTTACACTAAGTCTTCATTTATACTTATAGCACATCTCAATTCAGACCATGTTTCAAGTGCTCAACAGCCATATGTGGTTAGTGGCCACTCCCCTGGACAGGGCGGTCCTCACTCACTTATTGACCCTGACTATAAAAGCCATAAAGCTGGAATTCATCTAATACTGGTGAATTGCAATTGCAGTCCTTGCAGCTTATTTTGACAATGTAGTCTCTCCCCTAGTGCTATTTTATAATAGGGATTTTGGCACAGCCTGGGGTCTCCAGTACAAGCATATCTGGTGGGATGAATGCCTGGAGTGCTTCGACCTCCATACTCAAACTGATGGTCACGCACAAAGAATGAATTAGCTCAGCATGGCCATGGTCCAGAAGGGACAGAAGGTCAGGTCAAAGGGCTGGTGTGGGACAAAGGAGGAACCGAGCAGGACTAAGTGGTTAACTTGGTTGTTTACTACACTTTTCTCCCATTCAATTCAACACTAGTCTTGACTTTCTCTTTTTTGCCATTCAAAGCATGGATTCAGAGTTTCCGCTTTGCTTAATTGCATTCCTGTTGGGATTTTCTTTAGCTAGTTGTTGCAGATACCAGGGCACTCTTTGTAGTGGCATGCTCAGCTGAAAGGCCGTTTTTCTCTACTCTCCCCAAACAACCTCGTCAGTTTCTTGGCCTTGCCGACCCCTGTTAGGCTGAGGCTTCCAAAATCTCCACCCTTGGCCTCGACCTCTCGCTTGAGTTTCATGGCTACACACCCAAGTTGTTTTGTTTGGTTTTTTTCATCAACACCTGAATGATCCACAGACATTTTTAACTCACAAAATCACTGTTTTCCCCCTCAAATTGCTCCTCTGTCTATGTCTCTTATCTCACTGAATGGAAAGCTACTCCATCCAGGCACACAAGTCAGAGACCTGGGCTCTTTACCAAACCAAAACCAAACCAGTTGCTGTTGAGTTGACCCTGACTTTTGTGTGCCAGACTAGAACTGTGCTCCATAGAGTTTTCAATGGCTGATTTCTCAGAAGTAGATTGCCAGGCCTTTCTTCTGAGGTGCCTCTGGATAGACTAAAACCACCAACCTTCTGCTTAGCAGCTGAGTACTTTAACAGTTTACACCACCCAGGGAGACTCAGGGTCTTTACATCCTCCTTTTTTCGCCTTAGTCTTCACATCCAATTAGTTTCCCCTACTGTTATTTCGACTCTTCAATATATCTTGTATCTGTCCCTCCCTCTTCATCCATGTGGTAACAATTCTGGTGCATGTGGCTATATATATATTTTTAAGCAATATTTTATTGAGTTTTTAGTGAAAGTTTACACAGCAAGCTAGACTCCTATTTGACAATTTTCAGACATATTGCTCAGTAACGATAGTTACATTTATCACAATGTGTTAATTTAACTGAGTTCTGTTTATTCCATTTTCATTACTCTAGTTTCCCTGCCCCCTTATCTTCTCATTTTTGCTTTTGAGTAATTGTTGACCTTTTGGTATCATACAGGTGGTTTTTAAATAGTGCACTGATCTTATGGGAAACCCCGTAATATCCTTTATTTCGTGTGCCACTCTATTTCTCTAAAAGATGATCTCAGGCGATAGCCTCAATTCTAGGTTTAAAGAGTATCTCAGGGTGATAGTCCTCTGTTGTCTACTGTTCCAGTTTGTCTGGCTTTTTTTTTTCCTATTTTTTTTTTTTTAATTTGAGCTTTATTTCGCATTTTTCTCCCATTCTCTCTGGGACCATCTACTGTGACCCCAGTCAGAATGGTCAATGGCGGTAGCCAGGCACCATCTAGTTCTTCTGGTCTCAGCGTAGATGAGGTCGTGGCTCATGTAGACTTGTTTTCTCTCTGAGCTTTTGGTTACCTTCTTTCTGTTTTGTTCTTGATGAGTAGAGACCAGTAGTTTTATCTTAGATAGCCGCTTGCAAGCCTTTAAGACCAGAGACGCTACTTATTTCACTTCACTGGGATGCAAATCATGATTATTGTGAACTATGCTATTCCAATTGACTGACTTGTCCCATGAGACTATGGTCCTAAGCTTTCAAATCCAGAAAACCAGTTTTGGAAGGTGTTTCGTTATGTCTGAGGAGTATCCGTATTTGTGTCTTCAGTGAATACATGTGGTTGCGCCCACGTATTTTATTTACACATACCTTTTTTTTTATAGATACTTCTGGAAACCCTGGTGGCATAGTGGTTAAGTGCTACAGCTGCTAACCAAGAAGTTGGCAGTTCAAATCCGCCAGGCACTCCTTGGAAACTCTATGGGGCAGTTCTACTCCATCCTATAGGGTCGCTATGAGTTGGAATCGACTCGACGGCAGTGGGTTTGGTTTTTATAGCTACTTCTATCTGTTCTCACCTATGTATACACCTGTCACTACCTGTGCACCAATATTCTTATACCCATCCGTATGTGCTCACTCATTTTTACTTTGGTTCACTATGTCCACATTTGGTGTCACTCTCCCCATTACCAAAATAATAAGTCTCTATGATCTAAAGCGTACTTTCTCCTCCCATCCTCCTCTCCCTGGTAACCACAATGAACATTGATCTCTGTATATATATCTATTCTTCTTACAAGAGAGATCATACAATATTTGGCCTTATATGCTTGACTTATTTCACTTAGCATTATGTCCTCCAGGTCCATCCACGTAATAATACGTTTCGCAGACTCGTCATTGTTCTTTATGGTTGTGTAGTATTCCATTGTATGTATGTACCACAATTTGCTTATCCATTTATATCCATTGATGAGCACTTTGGTAGTTTCCATTATTTGCTATTGTGAAAATAGCAGCAGTAAACATGGGTGTGTGTACATCTGTTCTTGTCATTATTTTCAGGTCTCTAGGTTATATGTATACCTAGGAGTGGTATTGCTGGATCATAAGGTAGTTTTATTTCTAAGTTTTTGAGGAAGCACCATACCATTTTCCATAGTGGTTGTACCATTTTACAGTCCCACCAGCAATGGCCAAGAGTTCCAATCTCCCCAGCATATGGCTATCTTTTGATTAAATTATTGCTATAGTCTCCTGGCTGGGCTTCTGGAATCCAAGGCTCACTCCCTCTAATCTGTCATTTCATTGCTGATAGAGCTATTGCTGTTAAACAAATCTGATCATGTCATCTTTCTTCTTAAAATTCTTTTCTAACTGCTCTCATTGCCTGGGGGGGGAAAAAAACTTTACTGTCTGCTATGGTATTCTCTATGAGTCAGGATCAACTTGACAGCAGTGAGTTTGGTTTTGGTTTTATGGTATCCAATGCCCTTCATAATCAGACCTGTGCCTGTCTGTCCAGTCTCAACTGCTGCCATTGACTTTTGGGGTGTGATGCTCTAGCATTAAAAGCCAGGATCTGAACTCCTATCTGACTGCAAAACCCACACTCTTTCCATTACACCAAACGTCTTCCAAATTTTTATTGTGGTTGGTGGTATTCTGAGTGTGATATGCAGATAACAATGGTCTAATTCCTCGGGAAGAAAAATGCAGAGCGAGTCAGATAACAGTAGATCCCGGGCTCCTTTTGGGTGAAGAGATATGTAAGGAATCACGGAGAAGATTCAAAGGCTCTCTGTGAAAGGTGCAGGTCCCACAACCTTGGAGAAATCAACCGATGACCACTAAGTAGACTGTTCTGATCCTCTTCCAGGGAGCACACTGGGAGTTGTTTTGCAACTCCATGTTAGATTCAATTTAGACTTTTGCTGCAGCTTTCCAACATTAAACTCCTAGGCTTCAAGGGTTGGCAAGTTTTGTCAGTGAAACTGTGTCCCTTAGCTGTATATCCAGGAGATTTTCCTTTATCAGACAAGTGAACCAACAACAGCAGTAAAACCAAATCCTTTAATAAAAGTGTATCGGCTTTAAGAAAATACCTATCTAGAGTGCAGCAAAGTTTGTTCTGCTTTACTGACTAATGTTTTCATGAAAAGTCTTGATAGATTTATTGCTGTTGTTGTGTGTCGTCGGGTCAATTTTGACTCATAGCGACTCCATAGGGCAGAGTAGAACTGCCCCATAGGGTTTCCAAGGCTGTGATCCTTACAGGAGGAGACTGCCACATTCTTTCTCTCACAGAACAGCTGGTGGGTTTGAACCTCCAACCTTTCAGCTAGCAGCCGAGCGCTTAACCACTGAACCACCAGGGCTCCTTCTCGATAGACTAACAGGGGATAAATGTGCCTTTTTTTATAGAGAAGCCCAATGAGATCATCAGGCAAGTCCCATGCTCAGGTTTACGAGCTGCGTCCAGGGACATCTAAGAGCCTATAAAAGCTTCAAAGGTTTCCATCAAAGAGTTTCCAAGCAGAGCTGAGTTTTATGTAAAATGACTAATTTGTTAAAATGTTTTTATTTATCATGACTTATTGCAGGCATACAAAAACATATAAAGAACATAGATCTCTCTATCATGCAGAGTAAGAACTAAAACATTGATAACACAGTAGAAGCCGCTGGGTACCTTCTCCAATTGCATCTTTGTATGCCTCCTCTCCGAGGTAAGCACTATCCTGAATTTAGTATTTACCATCTCATACCTTTATTTATATTTTTATTACAAATATTTGCAACAAAAATATTTCTAATAAAAAATGAACAATTTGTAAGTACGTTTTAGATGTTGTACACCATTGAGTTGATTTCAACTTGCAGCAACCATATAGGACAGAGTAGAGCTGCCCCATAGAGTTTCCTAGGCTATCTTTACAGGCACAGATAGCCAGGCCTTTTCTCCCGCAGAGCAGCTGGTGGGTTCAAACTGCTGACCTTTTGGTTAGCAGTCGAGTGCTTAACCACTGTGAAACCAGGGCTCCTTGTATGTTTTAGTGCTTTCCAGAAATAGTACCTAAGTATATGAATTCTTCTGCAACTTCTCTTTTCCCTCAGCAGATCATTGTGAGAGTTAGCAGCATGGGTGTGTAGTTGTAGTTCACCGAGTTTTCCTGTTGAATGATTTGCTTGACTCCAATATTGTATGAATACAGCATAATTTATACATCTATTCTCTTGTGGATGACATTTAGCTCACTTCCCATTTTTTTCCCTTTGTGTGTGTTTTGTTGTTTTTGTGTTTTTGAGTATTATAAACAATGAGAGAAGAGAGAGATTTTTTTTTTTTCTCTCATTCAATACCGCCATGAAAATTCTCATAAACACCTCCTTGAGCTCACATGCAAACGTTTCCCCAGTATCCATACCTGAGAGGGGAATTGACGAACTGTGAGGTATGGGCATCTTAACATTTGCTGAGTTGCTCTCCAGGCATTATGAATCTGGCATTATGATGGGGATGCAGCCACTATTGAAAGCAGTCTATTGTTTGCCCCTTCCTTTAGCAGAGACCCTCTTTCCCCATCACCCTGCAGCTGCCTCAAAGCTGATATCGGCTCTCAAAATCCATGCCCAAGAGCTTGAAGTCAAGAGAAAGACAGAACCTCCCTGCCTGACCTACTGAGGGTCATTTCCTGTTTCAGTCAGGCTCCAGTCAAGGGTTTCAAACAGAGATCATTTAAGACAGGGAATTGATTACACAGGTGGCAGAGAGCTAAGAAGCCAATAGGGCATAGTGAAGCAACAGCGAGAAGCCACTACCACTCTTAAGGCTGTAGCGACAGTAAGAAGGTGCAGTTACCAGATCCCAGAAGCCTGAGCCATCTAGAATTATGGCAGGAACTGCCTGGTGGGAGCTGAGTCTATGGAGAAAGTGACAGCCCTGCAGGCCTTATGAGGCTGGCATTATGACAGGGATGCAGCCACTGTTGAAAGCAGAGAGAAAGGGGGAGAAAAACCCTGGTTTCTCCTTACTCTTGCCCTCTAATCTTCTGTCAGCACTTCCCACTGACAAAGCCAATTGGCAAGAGAGACCGGGAAATGTACTACCCTGTGATATAGATGAACACTGGAGCAGGGGAGGGAAGCGGGCACATGCAGGCATGCCTCCAAAGGTCTCTCTTCTTATCTGATGACTCTGCTCTTCTCTGTCACTGAGAATGTCCTTTTATGGGAGATTGGGTGGTGCAAATGGTTAATGGGCTCAACTGCTAACCGAAAGGTTGAAGGTTCAAGTCCACCCAGAGGCACCTCAAAAGAAATGCCTAGTGATCTACTTCCAAAAAATCAGCCACCGAAAACCCTATGGAGCACAATTCTACCCTGACATACATAGGGTCACTGTGAGCCAGAGTCAACTCGACGAAAACTGGTGGTTTTTCCACATCCTACACACTGATATGGCCCTATCCTATGGCAGGAAAGGCAAATAGGAGTGAGATTTTGTACCACTTCTGATTGGCTGGTATGGCTGCCTGGAGCTCTGTGCTGAAGTTCCTGTGACTCCATCTGCATGCATAGTTAGTAAAGATTAATTGATTAATAATGCCTGTCATGAGTGCAAAAAGGGAAGTACTGGCACTCATATTTGGTATATACCATCCCCATCTTCTGGCTTCATCAGAAAAATGACTCAGGAGACAATATAGAAAAGCCAGCATCTATATGCAGCAAGTATGAACCTTAGTCTCTCCACAAACTCAGGTGTGCAAGGATGCCAGTTTCATTATCTTGGATTAATCTGACTCTAGGTCCTCATCTCTCTGGATGGGCAGGCATTTCAATCCCCTCACTATTCTCATTTTCTCCATGAAAATAGGGGAAAGGCTTCTAAGCTTCACTCCATCATAGTCACCCTGGATGTCACATTTTCAAGTCTGCAAGATGGAAACCCAGTAGTGCTCTGCTTGTCTATCTCACGTGGGGCCCACAAATCTTTGCAAAGACCTAGAATCCTAGTGCTCAGGACCCAGCACTTCCAGAAGCCCTTACCTACTATCTCCCATTGGATCTTGCCTCCTCCTTGGGGCACTGCCAAAGAGTAGAGAAAGATCTTGACTGCTCACAGAACCCCCTGACCTCTATCCTCTCCCCAGCCAGGAGAGCCTCTCTTCTCTCCATTCTTAAATACATAGGCTCAATACTGGGGATCCAGACTATGGTGTGCCAGAAATGTGCCAATCAGATAGTTTATTTCAATTTCACACTGAACCAGTATCTTCAGAATTGTCCAGTGGGAATAAGTAAATACATCCTGGTTTAGCTAGGCATTTATTCATTTTCTGGCAAATTCTAGTGTCTTAAGAGAGACAACATAAACATGTCACATGGCCCTCCCTTCATCTTCTCAGAGTACTAACCCCTCTCTCCTCTCCTTCTGGGAAGCCTGGCAACACCTTTTCAGGGAGCTTGGTTTTAGAAAACTAGAAGCTGGGGCAGGAAGTGTTGGCAGGCAATGTCTGCCTTTGGACCAGAGTAGAAACTCAAGTGAGGGGGCACCAGGGCCTACCTCTTTCCTAAAATGGAGGGGAGAAAAATATAAAGAAAAGAAATTAATTGAATATCTCCAATAATTAACCCATGGCATTTCCAAAAGATTCAGCCTGGGGCTAAAGGAAGGCGGGAGGGGTACAAGGAGGAAGAAGTGTTCTCACTGCAGAGGGCTTTCTTCTTTCCATTAGACGTTCATTCTCTTGCAATGAACAGACACCATTCCAGGCACAGGAAGTGTGCTGGTAAATAAAAACTACCAAAACCCTCCCTGCGTGCAACTTAGTACTGAAATGTCAAGCAATGTCAACAACCTCAGACTTAGCCTCTGAGCAACATGTAAAACTCTTAGGCATATGACAAAGCCAATACTTAGGATATTGGAGTATTAGGTAAGACTGTAAACTGAGATCTTTCTAGAAAAAGCCCATTCTCTGCAATTACATGGTCTTCCCATGAATGAGCATGAAGCTGGTAACCTGCCTCTATGGAGTAATTTTTAAAAGTGCTGATGTATTTTCAGCTTGTTTCATGAGCTACAGCTTATTGGAGGAGGAGGCAGGGAAGGAAATGGAAATGTGGAGTTTGGGGTTCCCAGCTACGAGCGCGTTTCCTAGGAAACCACCCGTGATTGAGTGCAGTGGGCTTTCTGAAACCAGAGAGGAGGAATGAGACATATGAAAGCGTGTATGTACAAGGAAAGGAAAAAATAAATCATTGGTTGAGTCCCTAAGTCTTTCATTAATAAAGAAAATATTCTTTGTGAAATCTTTTGGAATTGCTGATGAGGTAGAGGTAAGGTGGGACAAGAGAAATAAAATGTATACATTGGCCAGACAGGAAAATGATCTGAAACAGTTTGGCCGGGCCAAGGGGAGATTACCCCGTAAGCAAGGGAAGCACGGGTTTACTTGTAGATGTGGTGAAAAACGTGTGAAATGGTTCACTACAGATTAGTAGGTAAGCACAAGTAAGCCCATGCTTACCTTGCTTACTGGGTCATCTGTCCCTGTCAGGGATTGTAAATATGAAAAGAGGCTGTGATTCTGTAGGAAGGTGCTGTGAGGTTGAGAGAGAGTTAGAAGCCAGCCATAACTAGAAGCAGAATCTTTGATGTGCTGAAAAATGTGAAATTGTTCACTACAGATGATCTGGTGAGCAAGGTAAGCACTGTGCTTACCTTGCTTATTGAATTATCTGCCCCTGGTCCAGTTCTATTAATATGCAAAGAATTAAGCAATGTACAATTGAAATAAACATATCACCTCTAATTCAGCTTCAAAATATAAGTGAAAATAACAATCTAATTATCTTAATACTAGACAAAAAAAACAAAACTCACTGCCATGGCTCCTGACTCATAGCAGCCCTGTAGGACACAGTAGAACCACCCCATAGGGTTTCCAAGGCTGTAATCTTTATGAAGCAGAGTGCCACATCCTTTCTCCCATGAAGTGGCTGGTGGGTTTGAACCGCTAACCTTTTGTTTAGCAGCCCAGCACTTAACCACTACACCACCAGGCCTCCTTTAAGTTGATACTAGGTACACATTATCAGAAGGTCACAGCTTTGGTTGTTCTATCAAAGGTTGCTCTACATTCAGTGTTCTGTTCCTGCTCCTCGAGCCTCTTTTTTTTATTATTAACACTATAGAAGTAGAACCTAAAGGAGAGAGAGCAGCCTGGCATGGGGGTGCCACTTACGGACATAAAGTACACTAAGGCACCTGCCCACACTCCTCTGATCACTAAAGTCCCTATCTTCTATGCTTCCTGAGACATGTGTTCAGTGGGAAACATGATATTGATGTGGTGCAATGGTTAAGCACTTGACTGGTATCCAAAAGGTAGGCGGTTCGAACCCACCCTGTGACTCTGTGGGAAAAAGATGTGGCAATCTGTTCCCCTAAAGGTTACAACTTAGGGAACCCTATGGGGCAGTTCTACTCTGTCACATGGGGTTGCTGTGAGTCAGAATCAACTTGACTGCACCTAACAACAATGACGTGTAAGGAGTCCCTGGGTGGTACAGGTAGTTAATGCGCTCAGCTGCTAACCGAGAGGTTGGAGGTTCAAGTCCACCCAGAGGTGCCTTGGAAGAAAGGCCTGGTGATCTACTTCCCAACAATCAGCCATCAAAAACCCCATGGAGCACAGTGCTACTCTGACATACGTGGGGTCACCATGAGTCAGGATCAACTCATGGGCAACTGGAATGTTTGCAAAGTAATGACTTTAAAAGACATGTCCGTGAAACACACTGAATATTTCTGTGCCTCGAATACAATGAATATTTAAGTTAGGCACACTATCGGAAGTATTCAGTGGCTAATTAATATTGTAATTTGTTTTTCAATCAAAATTCTTACATGGCATGAGTTTTCTGTGAAAGCAATGGTCCCTGAAAGTATGAAGTACATCTGTAAACAGGTATGGCTCAGTACATTTTCAGAACTTGGCTTCTGGCTTGCTCATGATGTTTATGAGTATCTAGAATCATCCTTACCAACATTTTGTCACTTCTGTGCTTTGGTGTGTGAATCAGGTTTGTTTTCAGTGACGTGTATATAATCAAGTATTACAGCTCATTTGTAAGTACAAGCCTGTATTTGCCTACGTCTGGGTATGTATGTGGGAAGTAAGATCTTACTCTAACCTCTAATAATCTATGAATCACATTGACATTAGAAGGTCTTGTTCCAGGTCTTAAATGTTCCTGGATTTCTAAGCCTCAAGGAAAAAAAAGAAAATAAAGATTATTTGCATTGTTTCTTAAAAAACAAACAAACTGAAGTTTTCTCTTGATTCTTCATCCCTCTGAAAGGATGTCTTCCTTGTTCATTCCATGGATTATAAAGGAGGATTTCTAGTTGAAGCCGTGGGGGCACGGTTTGGTCAACTGTGATGGAAGATGAAATGGTAGTTATTGTAAAAGAGATGGAAAGAATAAAACAGTCTTGACATACAGACGCCCTGCAGCTCATTAACCTGGAAACACACGGCTTTTCTTTCAACCTCTGGCTGCAGTCTCAGGGACCAGAATGGAGATAGGGTACACGTGCTTCTCAAATGTATGATGGGGCTCAGTCTTCTCCAACATTTCTTCAGTAATGTACCAACAGTACAGACATATTTAGGGTATAGCTCTTAAAGAAATAATAACAGCTTACATGTCCCAGGTCGGTTTCTAAGGATACAAAAATACCAAAACCAAACCATTGCCATCAAGTTGATTCTGACCCATGGCAACGCCATGTTACAAAATAAAACTATTCCGTAGTGTTTTCTAAGTCCCTAAGAGTTACGGCTGCTAACCAAAAGGTCAGCAGTTCAAATCCACTAGCTGCTCCTTGGAAACCCTATAGGGCATATCTACTCTGTCCTATAGGGTTGCTATGAGTCAGAATTGACTAGATGGCAATGGGTTTTGGTTTAGGTGATGCAAATAGTTTACACTCAACTGCTAACCTAAAGGTTGGTGGTTCAAACCCACCTGGTGGTACCATGGAAGAAAAGTCCTGGTGATCTGCTTCTGTTAAAATCATAGCCAAGAAAGCCCTATGGAACAGTTCTATTCTGTAATACACGGGGTCACCGTGAGTCAGAATCCACTTGACACCAACTAAAAACATAATAACAACAACTTTTATGGAAGCAGAACGTTAGGTCTTTGTTTTGCATGGGTTTGAACCACCAACCTTTAGGTTAATATTTGAGTGCAAACCATTTGCACCGCCCAGGGACCTTTCTAAGAACATAACTGGAATTAAATTGTCCTCAAACTTCTTGAAGGATTTTTTTTTTTTAAGTTTATCACCTCCGTTACAGACAAGGAAAATGAGGCATAGAAAAGTAAGTAATTGTCCCAAGATGACATAGTAAGTGGGAGAGACAGGATTTGAACCCAGGCAGTGTGGGTCCACAGCCCGAAGGCTTCACAACACTCAACAGCATCATTGGCCTGGGGTCACTTTTTGGCTCCACGTCTAGAGCAGACTGACCTTCCCTTGGGAACATAATGACCACCCATCAGGATTGGCACTGGACCTTTGGACTCCTACCTGTCCTTCAGATACTCACCTGCTTTGGCCTCAGAAGCCATTCTTCAGCTGCAGGTTGGCAAGAGGAAAGGAAAATTTGTGTCTTCTCCAAAAGATAATATATGTCCTGGGGCTCTTAAACCTGTCAAATCCAGGCCATCCTTCAATGCTTCAGCCCAGCCTGGCATTTTGCTTATTTATAATCTAAACCTGTGGCCTTTAGGAGTTGAAGAAGCTTATAATAAAGATGTATGAATATGCTTATTAAAATAAAAATTAAAAACTGCAAATATTTAAAAAAAATCAAATTCACAAAAAAAGACCAGACTTACTGGTCTGACAGAGACTGGAGGAATCCCCAAGACTATGGCCCTAAGACACCCTTCTGAACTGGAACTGAAGCTCCTCCTGGAGACCACCTTTCCGCTCAACCATAAACGGGCCCGTAAAATAAACATAACACCCGAGAGGAATGTGCTCCTTAGAACAATCTTTTATATGAGATCAAAAGGGTGACATATGCCCAAAAGCAAAGATGAGAAGGCAGGAAGGGCTAGAAAATTAAGACTAAAGGAAACAGGGAACCCAGGGTAGAAATGGAGAGAGTGCTGACATGCTGTGGGGAATGCAACCAGTGTCATGGAATACTTTATGTGCAAACTATCTAATGGGAAATGAATTTGCTCTGTAAAGTTTCACCAAATTCACAATAATTTTTCTTTTAGATCACAAATATAAAAAAGGAAATTAAGCAAATAGATGATTATATTTACTGTAATTTAACATTCCATTTTGTTATTACTCTGCCATTTGTGGCAACTGATTATGTACAGAACTGCATATTTATTTTCAATCCATCCATCAACTCATTTTTACTGGGAACCTACTAGCTCATGTGCCAGGTGAGACAAAGATGTTTAAGACCTGGTTGCCCCTGTCTCCTAGGAACTGACTCTAGCCCGGGAAAAAGTTTGGTACATATGAACCAGTAGCTGAGAACTACAGCGCATCTAACTCAATGCCTTACGGTGTCATTCAGGGTAGGTGTTACAAGTAAGGGTCTTGAGAGGTCAAAACTCGGTCAAGCCTGGGAGAGCTAAACCCTAGATTTTCAGGCATCGATTACCTCATCATATATTGATAATGGCCATGATAGGAGCTAACGGCTGTAAAATAAATAGAGCTTATCAAAATGCTAGCTATACTTTTGCTATGTATTGCAATATACCAGTATTGTATTACAATGCATTGTATTGAATTGTATTGTGTTGTAATGTTACTGGACTCTTCAATCTTAGGAGGAAATGGCCATCCAGACCATCTTCCACACTCTGTGTTAGTATCATATTAAATTATTACGTGAGTATTATACTGAATGTGTGCTAGATTGCATCTACATGTATGCCAAACATATTTTAAAGTTAACGTTATAAATAAATATTATTGTTTAGGACATGACTGTACATAGATGCCATACAGAAAAAGTAAATTGATTAAATTCATTGCAATAGTTGACTTATTCGAGTTCTCTCGCTTTCACGATTCATCTGGGACTGGAGTTCCCATTGTTTGTTTATCAGGATGTGCACAGGAGCATACCTTTGTGTTTTTATCATGGCAAAGAGTATTGCTGACCTTGCTGGCTGGAGTTGCTGGATCAGCAGACATGGATACACAAGATGGTTCTCTCAAAATGGATCAGAGACCTGTTATCTATTAATATAATCCATCCTTGCCCAGTAGCCACTCATGTTGGATCCAGAATATCGGATGAATATAGCAAGAGTTAGACTTGACAGTCCCCCCTCACCTCTTGTATATTAGAAAGAAATAGTATGCTCCCAAGAGACGTGCTGAGATAAGGAGTTTCAATTACGGAAAGAGACCATAGGAGACAGATGTCAATGAAGGTTTTGAACGGGTAGGGCCCTCATAGTTTAAACAATCTTGCACGTGGGCATCCTCATGACCCTGCAATTTTATTTCCTGATGGCACATTCTCAGACACTGGAGCTGGTATCAGTTTCATTTAGTGCCCTGCCAGTTTCCTTCCACTGTAGCACTCACTTTTCCTTGTGTCTTGTCTGCTTGGCATCTATGGGTCTTGGCTTTGAACAACTGGTGCCCCTGTTTGTTGATGCCCTAAGCACGTACTTACTTTGATTATTGGGTAATTTGTCCCTGACTATTGTCCATTTCATAGATGAGGAGATTGAGGCACAAAGATGTTAGATAATTTGCTCAAAGTCACATAGCAAGCAAATAACAGAGCTCTTCACCACTAAGGTTTTGAGATAGTCTTTTCACTTACATATGTATTGTTAGGAGTATATTCTAAGGTTCACCTGAAATAAGGCCTTCAAGTGCCTTCAGTCCGTTGGTCCTATTTTATTATCATATCAGTACAGAATAAACCCATTCTTCTTCCAAATGAAAATGCTTCCAGTACTGTATCAGAGACCCTAAGTCCTTGCTTCTAAAGAAGGCTAACACTTCTCCAATTTCTTTTCTTTTTCTTCTCCAGTCCATTTCTACCTCTCAGGCAACAGGACGAGAGATAAAAAAAAAAATCTAGCTTCTGGATTCAAGAAGTTTCAGTCAAATCCCAGCTTTGTGGCTCCAGACATGTTGCTTAACCTCTCTATGCCTCAGTTTCCTCATCTAATAATAGTAATACAAGTTTTTGAACTGCAAAACTCATAAAAGGTAGACAGACAGCTAGACAGACAGCTAGACAGATAGATAGACAGGTAGGTAGCTGCCATCAAGTAGGCTCAACTCATGGTGATGCTATGAACAACAGAATGAAATATGTCTTTTTGGTCCTGGATCATCCTCATGATCGTCAGCATATTGAATCTGTCATTGTGGCTACTGTGCCAGTCCATCTCACTGAGAGTCTCCCGTGCCCTTGCTGGTTCCCTACTTTCACCAAACATGATGTTCTCCTCCAGCAACTGATCCCTCCTGATATCATGTTCAAAGCAAGTGGATCAGACAATGCTATAATCCATAAGGTTTTCACTGAGCCATTTTCGGCAGTGAATCTCCAGACTTTCTTCCTAGTTTGTCTTAGTCTGTAAGCTCCACTGAAATCTGACTACCGTGGGTTACACTGCTGGTATTTAAAATAACCTGGCATAGTTTCCAGCATCACAGCAACACGGAAACCACTGCAGTGTGACAAACTAACAGATACTAGTAGTAATACATAGCCTTGTCATAATATTAAATCAGCTTATGTATGTAAAACATGGCCTCAATGCCAGTAAAAGCCCAAAAAACCCACTGCTGTGGAGTGGATTCTGACTCATAGGGACCTTATAGAACTGCCCCATAAGGCTTCCAAGGAGCACCTGGTGGATTCCAACTGCCGACCTCTTGGTTAGCAGCTGAGCTCTTAACCACGGCACCAACGGGGCTTCCAATGCCAGAAATTGTTGCTATTATTGCTGACCCCTGCCAACCTGGGGACTGCCCTCTGAACTTGTTGCTGTCATGGTCCCTGACCCTCCCAAAGAGCAGCACTCAGAACTGGACACAGATAGGATCTGTGACACTGAATCTCTCAATGGCCTATAAATGGAACTCATTTTTTAAATCCATGAATGTTAGTTAATTGTATACATTATCTCTCTACAGAGAAGACAGTGATGAGTTTACTCTGGGGGAGGTTAATTAAGTGATTTTTCCAAAGTTCCTCAATAAATCAGTGGTAGAGTCGGGATTAGAATTCTAGTTTTCTATGGCTTTCTTGCTTACACAGCAATTCTACTCTGGGGTTGTCACCCTCCCCTGTGTGTAATTTATGTGACTCCCACCTGTCCTTACATGTATGCTTTTGTTTGTTCTTTCTGTTTTGGTGTGAACTTCTGTCTGTTCATAGTAGCACCAATGTTCAGGCCATCCAGCAATAAACCCTAATGTGAACTTTGATTCTTTCTCTTCTCCGCCAACAAAATCTAATCAAGCACCAACAGCTTCTTTGGGCCTCATAAAACGAAGGAGCAGCAGTAGGTAGTTTCTAAGGAACTTTCACTTCTAAGAATTTTGTTTCTATGTCTTTGGCCCTGGTGGCGCACTAGTTAGGTGTTCGGCTGCTAACCGAAAGGTCGATAGTTAGAATCCACCAGCCACTCCTTGGAAACCCTCTGGGGCAGCTCTACTCTGTCCTACAGGGTCACTAAGAGTAGAAATTGACTCCACAGCAGCAGGTTGGTTTTTTTGGTTCTGTCTAAACCCAGTCATTTCCAACTCCAAAATTCCTTCTGAATCCATGTCCTTCTCTACAGTTTCACTGTCCCATTCCTTGCTCTTGTTGTTCGCTCCCTGACCTCACAACCAAGCTTATGTAAAACAAGCTAGGTTGTTCTCCTACCGAAGCTACTGCCCTGCCTCTTTTGAGTAGGCAAAAGGCCATTCCATCTATCAGAGCAAATTCCCATATGGCATTCTGGCATGATAGTACTCTTTTGGAGGAAACCCTGGTGGCGTAGTGGTTAAGAACTATGGCTACTAACCAAAAGGTCAGTAGTTCAAATCCACCAGGCGCTCCTTGGAAACTCTATGGGGCAGTCCTACTCTGTTCTGTAGGGTCACTATGAGTCGGAATCGACTCGATGGCAATGGGTTAGTACTCTTTTGAGTGACTCGAATTATTTTGAGCCAATTACCTAACATATGATAACGCCACAGACACCTGACAGAAAAATGCTATTAAGGTGCACTTATTGCCAGTGGGCGGTTTAGAGCACAAAATGATCAGGGTTTCGTCATTTTCAGTTTGTGGGACATAAACTGTGTACGAGGCTGAGCAAAGATCATTATTTGTGTGATTTGAAAGATTTACCTGGCCACACTACAGATGTTAAAAATGAAAAAAATAATAATAATAAATAACAGACGCGAGAAAAAACAAAGAATTCTTAGGGTTATTAGCCTCCTGCTTTCCCCTCCCTCCGTCCTCCCCTCCTCCCTCCCTCCGTCCTCCCCTCCTCCCTCCCTCCGTCCTCCCCTCCTCCTCTCCCTCCGTCCCCCACTCCTCCCCTCCCTCCCCTCGGAAGGAGCTCTCAGAGGAGTCCATGAGCCCTTTTCTACTCAAGCACAGGTGACTGAGGTGCCTGCTTGTGCTGAATCTCCCAGGAGTAACACTGATTTGCATTTTAACACAACCTCAAGTCAAAAGAAGGAAATTCCAAGGAAGACATTTTGTGTAGCAGCCAGTAAGTGGCAAGAATTTGGGGGGCATCCAATCCTCCCCAAAAGCACATTGGTGCTTCCTTTCTCACTTACATGTATCCCTCCACACGTCGTCATCTCAGTTTTAACATTTTATTCCAGCACCCCCTTTGTCCTCAACTAGTGAAAAAAAATACATATATTTGGTCTTTTTGCTCCATTTTAGTTAGACTAACAACATTTTTTTTTTTTTTTTTAACAACATTATGTAGGCAGCCAGATGTAATGGGAAAATCTCCGCTCAGCTATCTGGGAGGCTTGGGTTTTAATTCTACCCGTTAAAATACTGAGTGGCTTTAAGTACTTCTCTTTACTGGGGTGAGCTTCCCTTGTCAGTAAAGTGAGGCACTGGATTATATAATCTCCCAAGGTCTCTTTCAGGTTGGAAAGTCCTAGGTTCCATGTAAATGATTCAGTCATTAGTTGTGTCGGATTCCTGATTCATGGCTACCCCGAGCTGCTCCACAGGGTTTTCACTGGGTGATTTTTCATTAGTTGTGTTGGATTCCCTGCTACCCCGAGGGGCTCCACAGGGTTTTCACTGGGTGATTTTCAGAAGATCACCAGGCCTTTCTTCCTAGCCCATCATAGTGTGGAAGCTCCACTGACACTGTTCAGCATAACCAGCAACAGGCAAGCCTCCACTGAGGCATGGGGGTAGCCGCACAGGAGGTGCATTGGTCGAGAGTGGAACCCGTCTCTGCAGTATGGGGGGTGAGAGTTCTACCACTGAACCACCATCGGTTAAAAAAAAAAAAAAATCGGTTAGTGGGCGTTTATTATATGTAAATTCTTCAAATCCATGCCCTACAGCCAGATTTCAAGTTAAGTATACATACCTCGGAAACCCTGGTGGTGTAGTGGTTAAGTGCTATAGCTGCTAACCAAAAGGTTGGCAGTTCAAATCCACCAGGTGCTCCTTGGAAACTCTATGGGGCAGTTCTACTCTGTCCTATACGGTCACTAAGAGTGGGAATCGACTTGACAGCAATGGGTTTTTTTTAATACATACCTCAGTGCTCCTGCTTCTCTTAATTCTCCGGTGTTCTGGATGGATTTTTTATACTTTAAGGAGCAGTCACCATGAGATTACAGCTTCTGAAGGGTCAGCATTTTACTAGGTCACATTTTCTGCTTAAATTGCCTGACAGTTTCCCTTAATAGCAGAACAGAACGCTTTACTTAGAAAACCCGTGCTCAACAATTTAGAGACTGTCACCAGAACCTGTATATAAATGATGCACACATCTTGAGTAACCACTATTGAATGACAGAGAGGAAGTATACTCAAGGGGTTAAAGATGAGAAGGTTGAGAGTCTGGTAGAAAAAAATATGTATATCTTTCCTATGTATAGCATCTTTGTTCAAAAAAATATATTTTTTGTAATGTCTCCATCTGTATTAGAGATTTTCTCATATAATGCTGACCCTAAAACAACCAGTCACCTAAGCTCTGCCGTTTGCATGAGCCTTCCTTTGTGACAATACAGCCTGTTAGAGCAAACATACATTTTGTGGTGTCTAAAGGGAAATGAGATATTTTAGTTGATCAACCTTTATTGAAATTCAGTCACTATGCCAAGCATCAGAGGATTCAAAGATATAAGAAGCTGGTGATATTATGGGTGAAACCACACACACACACAGCACCTCCCTAACTCCCAACCGGAAAAACTGTATGGTGAGAAGCACTGGAGGGGAGAAAGTGGAAGCAACCTTGAGATACGAAACAATTAATTTCGCCTGTGTGTGGGAGTGTGGAGTGGGGAGGGCCAGGGTGATAATCGCAGGAGGCCTCACAGGAAATGTAATCTCTGAGGTGTGCCTTAAAGGAGATACAGGATTTCAGTACGTGGAGGGGACAGGGATGGTAGTGTGGAGAAGAATGTCATGGGTAGGGTGAATATCAGGCAAAAGCAGAGAAGTCAGTGAATGCTCATTGCATTTCAAGATGATTTTCTGAAGCAGGGTGCAGGGTAATTGGGGAGAAAAGACTGAATATCTATCACAGAGCCAGATGGAAAAGGCTTGTGTGATCTGCTGTCTGAGCCCCCATTTCTTACTTGTAAAATGGTGACGATAATGCCTGCCTCAGAGTTGCCGTGAGGTTTAAATCAGTACCTGAAGTGTGTCTTGTGCAGTTCTGGCACTACGGGATAGTCCATCAGTATTGGTCCCTTCCCTCGTGTCTTCTGAGTGGGATCTTTTTACACATTCCCAGGATTCCAGGTACCTGATAAAATATTAGACCGTCATTGTCTCTTAAGCTCAGAAAACTTCTCCCAGTTCCTTCTCCTTGAGATCTTCCACTCCCTAATGTGTGTTCTCTTACCAGTACCTGTACTCGTCTCCCAGTCTAACTCCTTTGCACAAATGCCCCTTGGGATGGATTGCCACAGTCTCTCCCACTTCCCCTTGTGCCTCGAGTCTCTGCTGTTCTTTGGCAAGTGGTGACCTGTCACCAGCCATTTTGCCTAATCCAGGCCCCCAGAAAACCACATTGCAGGCGAGACCTCAGCACCCCTGAGCCCCTGTTTTATCATAGCATTAGAACAAGATCCTGGAGATCCCAAGCCATCCTGAATCACTGGGTAGAGACCTGGGCAACCCTGACTCTGGGGACAGGGACACTAATGGTCTCAAGGGCAATAACTAGTAGGGAAGTGTCTCAGTCTTTTAACAACCAGTTTAGCCATATTGATGTGTACTAGCTAAATATCATGGATGCTAGTAGTAGGTAGGTTAAAATAACTGTTGTTGTGAGTTGCCACTAAGTCAGCTCTGATTCATGGCAGCACCTTGTAAAACAGAACAAAATTTTGCCCAGTCCTGCGCCATCTTCACAATTGTTGGTATGCTTGAGCCCATTGTTGTGGACACAGTGTATTCTGAGTGCCATCCAACCTAGGGAGCTCATCTTCCACACTATATCAGACAATATTCTATTGTTATCCACAGAGTTTTCATCAGCTCTTTTTCGGAAGTAGATAGTTAAACCTTTCTTCCTAGTCTGTCTTAGTCTGGAAACTCCACAGGTGACCCTGCTGGTATTTGAAATACCAGTGGCATAGCTTCCAGCGTCATAGCAACACATAAGCCACCATAGTATGACAAAGTGACAGAAAGGTGATAGTAAAATTACTGTTGTTATTGTTGTTAGGTGCCATCGAGTCAGTGACCCCATGTACAACAGAACAAAACACTGCCAGGTCTTGCACCATCCTCACAATCCTTGCTATCTTTGAGCCCATTGTTGCAGTCACTGCGTCAATCCATCTCGTTGAGGGTCTTCCTCTTTTTTCACTGACCTCTGCTTTACCAAGTGGCATGGATTGAATTGTGTCCCCCCAAAATATCTGTCAACTTGGCTAGGTCATGATTCTCTTGTATGCCTGTATGATTGTCTACCATTTCATCTCCTGATGTGATTTCCTTGTGTGTTATATATCCTATCACTATGCTGTAATAAAATGGATTATTGGCAGTTATATTGACGAGGTCTATAAGATTAGGTAGTGTCTTTAGCCAATCTCTTTTGAAATATTTAAGAGAGAAATGAGCAGACAGACATGGGGACCTCATACCACCAAGAAAGCAGCGCCGGGAGCAGAGCGCATCCTTTGGACCAGAGGGTCCAGCCCTGAGATGCTGCCAGATCAAGGGAAGACTGATGCATCACAAGGACCTTCCTTCAGAGCTGACGGAGAGAGAAAGCCTTCCCTTGGAGCTGGCAACCTGAATCCAAACTTCCAGCCTACTGGACTGTGAGACCAGAAACTTCTCTTTGTTAAAACCATCCAATTGTGGTATTTCTGTTATAGCACCACTGGATGACTGCTGTACCTGATGATATGTCCAAAGTACATGAGACAAAGTCTTGCCATCCTCACTTCTAAGGAGCATTCTGGTTGTATTTCCTCCAAGACAAATTTGTTCATTCTTCTGGCAGTCCATGGTATATTCAGTATTCTTCACCAACACCGTAACTCAAAGGCATCAGTTCTTCTTCGGTCTTCCTTATCATTGTCCAGTTTTCACGTGCATATAAGGTGATTGAAAATACCATGGCTTGGTTCAGGCCCACCTTAGTCCTTAAAGTGGCACCTTTGCTTTTTAACACTTTAAAGAGGTCTTTTGCAGCAGATTTGCCCAATGTGATATGTCATTTGATTTCTTGAATGCTGTTTCCATGGGCGCTGGTTGTGGATTCAAGTAAAATGAAATCCTTGACAACTTCACAATTTTCTGAGTTTATCATTATGCCACTTAGCAGAAGCCTGTGATTTTCTGCTGGTCCATTGTCTTGGCAACATTAAGAAGATAAAGCAGGTTGAATTTATTTATTTTGCTATCATTGTCACAAAAATTTTTACTGGATTACTAGAAATTGATCATTATCTTAGGGGAAAGTGGAGTCACTTGCAAGGTTATATGAGTCTTTTCTGCTAGACTCAGTGAGATTTATCTGCTTCCTCCTGCTCGCCATATTGTAAAATCCATGAGAGCAAAGACAGGCCTTGGCCACTCTGGTGTTCTCAGTACCTAGCACCATGCTAAAACCCACTAGTAATCAATAAATGTCTGTGAATGAATGAATGAATGAATGAACAAGCTTATTCTTGATTTGTTTAGAACCTTCCTGGTAAATATATTTTGGAGTTGCCGGTGGTGCAAGCTGTTAATGTGCTCCACTACTAACTGAAAGGTTAGAAGTTCAAGTACACTCAGAGATGCCTTGGAAGAAGGACCTGGAGATCTATGTTCACACACATGGCCTAAGTCTGAATCAACTCCAGGGCAACTGGCTAAATGTATTTTAAACCTTTTGGTCCTTCAGCTTACCGGCTGATAAGCTGAGGTGATCTTCGTATCTAAGAACTGCTTCCTTATGTGAAGAACATGTAACCCTCGCTTTCAAGAAGGGTGAGTGCAGAGCAGCTTTGTTCCAAATATGTTGGTATGCCCAGACCCAAAATGCTTACCAGCAGAGAAGCGCATAGGGCTTAAATAAGCCCATCTCATGAAACAGGAGAGGAAGAAAGAAGGGAAAAAGCAGGAATGAAAATGTGTTCTGAGACAATTTAGAGAACAGAGACGGAGGGTGGAAAAACACCCTTGCATCCTCAGAGGTGGACAAACATAAGCAGTTGATGGCTGATGAGAAGAGATGATGAAGGAAGCTTAGGAAGAAGAGACAGACCCAGACAAGGATGCTGGGGAGGGAGGAAATGGGGACCGCACCTTGGAGGTGTTTATATTCAGCGAGAGCAGGTTTTCCTGGGCCGTGTAGCATGAATTTTTATCATGCCTCTGTTCTCAACTTCAATCACTTCACTCATATTAGGCGAACAATTTCCTGATGGTGAAATCAGTATGTGCTGATAGCTCGCGAGTCACAAAGCAAAATTCAAAGAACAGGAGCCTCAGTGGGAGAGGAAGAAAGAGAGGAAGGCACCAAACCAACTCTCGAAGCTTCCGTTCAGTCAAACCCAACACCTTTTTGTCACTTTTCATCACTTCAAAACACACCCATTCCCAGGCAGAATTAAAAGGCAGCTCAAGTAGCTCAATGTGCTTGCATTTAGACTGCAAATCTTGTTTAAGAATCTGAATACACCCTGTGACTAGGGGCAGGGGTGGGAATTATTCCCACGGTGGAAGATGATTTTTAATGAATAAAGGTGCAGATTATGCTAGTTTGGTTCCAGCTGAAGTAGGAAAGTTCCTTGCAGAAGCAACACTATAAAGATCTGCCTGTGTGCACTAACTTAATGGCGATCAGGATGGCAAGATCCTTGGGGGCTTCACCTAATGGCACAGCTCTTGTTGACGTGCCATATAATTGGGGGTGGGAGCTGGCATTAATCATGGGGAAGTTACCTGGCAGAGAGGTGGACGGATGTTCACTGTGACTTGGCATGGCCTCCCTGGCAGTACCTGAGTTCCTCTCACTGTCACAAGCCTGCAAAATGTATAATGCTAATTATGAGCCTTTGAGACCTCCTGGTTCCTAGGGATTAATTAAGAGCAAGAGAGTGATAGGGAAACCTTGAACAGCCTGGGTAGGCAGGGCAGTGAGAGGTTCAGGGCTGACTTTGATGACTACAGGAAACCAGGCTTAAGGTGGAACTGGGGTATGTTCAGAATAAGTTGAGCATTTGGTATTCATCTTCTGCTTCCACAATCCTGGGACCCTGAAAAATGTGAATCAGAAAGCCGGATTTTCAATTCAATATTGCTGATGTACAGAGTGCGCATTTGCTTGTCTTTATAAATAGTTTTCCATGAAAACGTTACATAGAACAGTAGGTTACCTGTGCAGCCTCTAGTAAAAAAAAAAAAAAAAAAGAATAATCCCTGAAAATCACTTCAATTTCGCTTTTACATGTTTGAAAAGGTCATTGTGTACTGAGTCCTGCTGTGCTAGGGTATGTGACCATGTATTTCTAACCTTAGTTGAGACCTCATGCTTAGTAATCCTTCTATTTATTCTATTGTCTCCCTTGTCAACAGTCGACAGTGTTGTTTTATATTTTCTGCTTTGTTCATCCATCCATCCGTACATACATACTTCCATACATTTATTCATCCCTCCATCCCTCCATCCCTCCATCCCTCCATCTCTCCATCCCTCCACCCATCCATCCTTTCCAAGTCTCATTCCAAAACGATTTTAAGACATTTTATGAAACACATGCTATAGAACAGAATAGAAATAAATAAAGACAAAGGAAAGTAGTAAAAGGAAGCCTAGGATAAAGGCAGCCCTCTGAAATATTTACCAGAAACCTTGACCAGAGAGAGGTCACAGATGTGGCTCTGAATTTTCACAAGCCTCACATTGTTCACAAGATAGAATCATATGTGATGCTAAAAAGAAACAAGATCTTCAAACTTCACTTCCTGTTTCTTCTCTCTCTACCTAGCACCACGTGTTCCCGACAAACTCTCTATTTTCCCATCTGAAGTAGTCATATGTGGAACTAACTTTTTAAATCCAGAAGTGGAGCCAGAGGCAGGCTCTTTGTCCTCTAAATGATGGGCCTTTACTTAGAGAACACAGATTCACAAGATAGAGGCAGAGTATAAGCAAGCTTTAACGTCACCTCCATTCATGAAACCCAGTGGAGCAGAAAGGGAAGGTTCTAGAAAAACAGGAGAATAAAGTTTTGTAATGCCCTCATTAGTTTCCGAGGGTTGCCACACCAAAACACTACAAACTGGGTGGCTTATAAGAACAGAAATGTGTTCTGTCACAGTTCTCGAGACTAGAAGTTCAAGTCAATGAGTTGACCAGGCCATGATCCCTCTGAATCTGAAGTCCCTAGGAGAAGGTTCTTTTTAGTCTTTTCCAGCTTCTGGTAGCCCCAGCTGTTTCTTGGCATTGGTCTGTAGATGCATCTGCACACAGCTTCTTCCCGCTGTCTGTCTCTGCATCTGTTCTCCTCTTTTCTGAAGGCAGAGCTCAGATTGGATTAAAACTCGCCCTACTCCCCATGTTAACTGATAACATCTTCAAAGACCCTATTTCCAAACAAGGTCACTTCGCAGGTACAGGGGTTAGGATTTCAACATATCTTTTGGGGGGACACCATTCAATCCCTAACAGTGCCCACTCCTCCAAGAGAGATCTGGCTTATCGAGTGAGTGGAGAATAAGACAGTCCAGCAGCTTGGGGTTCGCCAAGGGAGCAGATCCTTCCTTCCACAGCTGGAGAAAAAAGAGCGCGTCTGTCAGCCGGGCCTTGGCATGCAGAGCAGTCACTGATTGGCTCACTGGGGATCCTGCTGGCTCAGGCTATCCCCAGCTTTGGCCAGGAGGCCCTCTCTATGCTGGCCAGCTGGGCATGGTCCTGTCTCTTGTTGAGATGGCCAAGCATCCAGAGGTTGTGCTACCCGGGCACGAGGGAGCTCTCAGTGCTTTAAAAATATATAGACATGTTAACACTCTCAAACATCACTTTGGTGGCTAAAATCGCACTGCTTCATTATTTAATAAATTGGCAAACACCAGCTTTATATTTAAAGCCTACAGGCTTTTACAAAACGGTATTTGCTTGGAGCCCTCTGGCTCTAAAAGGCAATGTCCCAAGAACCCCCGCTCCCGAAAGAAATCTTTTTTCCCCACTATTTCAATGTCAACCAACACTGTTGTTTTTACCTGTCATGGAGTCAGCACTGACTCACGGTGGATCCGTGCAATACAGAACCAAACACTGCCCGGTCCTGTGCCATACCCATGATCAGTTGCTGATCTGACTGTTGGCTTGCTTACTCCAATTTCCCTTATTTTTCCCCTCCTTTGACTAATCTTAATAATGGGAACATGAAGATAAAACGGAGCTACCCAAAACCAAAACAAGCCCACTGCTGTCGAGTTGATTCCAACTCATAGCAGCCCTATCAGGATGGCTGTCCTGTTTTTAATATTCTAATGGTATAAGAAAATATTGTTCCTGAATCAACTTAAAATCTACTATCTAGTAGGTCCCAGTGGGGCCAGATCATCCCTAAGGCAGAATAGAACTGGTTTCCCTTCACTGTGTGACTCACACAGGGCAGGACTTAGGCAATGACGTGTCCCTCTGTGTTTCCCCAAACGAGCCCTGCTGCAGCTGGTCCTGGGTCTGAGCCCTACAGTGGCCACAGCGTGTCCCGCTCCTCAACTCCCCTGACCAGCCACTGTCTGCCCGCTCTGCAACATCAAATGAAAGCTTTTAGAAGAGAAGAAGGGGGGTGGTGAGAAATACTCAAAACCCAGCTCTTCCTGCCTCCCTTTTCCACGAAGAGAGCCTCACGGTGTTCCCAGATGCCTAGGGGAGGCTCAGCATGGTTGGCAACAACATCAGCAGAGTCAGAGAGACGAAAAGGTAGACACGCCTGCCATCTGCTCCCATACAATCCTTGGCAACCTCCCCTACCCATGGCATGCTTGCTCTGCAATCCTTGTCCCTTAATATTTCTCAATGTGGTTGACTAACAATTTGGAAAGGAAAGGATAGTTCTCTGGGAACTCCCCCTTGACAGTTTGCCTGAGTTTTATGCCCCATTGGTCAAGGATAAGAAATTGGAAATGGCCTTTATGACTGCAGATCAAAGGGTAACCACAAAGGAAGAAGGGCTCTTCGGTTGAGGGCACGGAGGTGGGGAGTGTCTTGAGCAGAACTGAGAAGGTTATTGCAGTGGTTAAAAGGGAAGAACAGAGGTCTAAGATTTCAATGGCCCAGCTACAGGCCATGCCAGCTTCTTGCAGGCTCCCCAGGAAAGGAAGAGCCAGGTTTCCCGAGTCAGTGAAGCATAGAAAATGACCTCATCCATCTCCTGGTACAGTATCTTGCTTAACTCCAGCTCCTGAACCAAGATTTTAAAATGCGTTTTCTTCTGTGCCCGTTTCTTATAATGGACTGACAAATGGATCAGAAACCTCAGAATGAGGACTCAGACACTCGTTATGGGAGTCAGAGGAGTCATGCAGCTGAGCCACAGACGTTTAACTAAGTTATGGTGTCATTTTATTCATGTTCTGGGTCTGTATTGTTTCAAACAGTCTCCAAAACAGTCACACTTAACTGGATTTCATCATCAAGGCTGAGTATTGAACCAAGGTGACCCATGGGGAGACACCAAATCGAGGAGACGGCAGAGTGTCTGGGGGATGGCAACTTGGGCTCACTGGCTGAAGCAGCCAGAAGGTCCACTTTCCTTCTACTACTTTCCATCTTTGATCTATTTCAGAGATCCTCCCTCAACAAATAATGCTTCGGCCAACACTTTAGCCTCTTCTCTCTCTGCTGATTTTCCTGTCCTAGTATTTTGGGTATGTCCCTGGGTGGCACAAACAGTTCGCACTTGACTACCGACCAAAAAGTTGGTGGTTCGAACCCACTCAGTGGCACCATGGAAGAAAGGCCTGGCAAGCTGCTCCTCTAAAGATTACAGCGAAGAAACCCTTCTGGAGCTCAGTCCTCCTCTGTAACACCTGAAGGTCACCATGAGCCAGAACTGACTCAATGGCAACTGGTTAGTATTGTGGGTGTGTTGTAATTAGAAGAGTGATTTGTGAACTCTGCAATTCATTGTTGGTTTTGTTCTAGCAAAAGTACTATTTGGGGTTTTGTGTGGTTAGATTCCCTATTACAATGCAGCAGTTAGGAGCTTATGGTGTAACGTGGCCAATTACATGAGAACGATGGGAATGTTAAGACTCTCTGATGCTGCTAACCTTTTCAGAAGAACAGACCCTGCCTTTTGCCTTCAGGTGCTCTGCATAGAAATCAAAGATCAGATTCCACCTTGGCACATTAAACTCAGACCTAAGCTGAAGCTCTAATTTGGACCAAAAGCTGATCCTCACTTTGTTGTTGTTGTTAGGTGCCGTCGAGTCGGTTCCGACTCATAGCGACCCTATGCATAACAGAACGAAACACTGCCCGATCCTGCGCTGTCCTTAAAATCGTTGTTATGCTTGAGCTCGTTGTTGCAGCCACTGTGTCAATCCACCTCAGTGAGGGTCTTTCTCTTTTCCGCTGACCCTGTACTCTGCCAAGCATGATGTCCTTCTCCAGGGACTCATCCCTCCTGACAACATGTCCAAAGTATGTAAGACGCAGCCTTGCCATCCTTGCTTCTAAGGAGCCTTCTGGTTGTACTTCTTCTAAGGCAGCTTTGTTCGTTCTTTTGGCAGTCCATGGTATATTCAAAATTCTTCGCCAACACCACAATTTCAAAGGTGTCAACTCTTCTTTGGTCTTCCTTATTCATTGTCCAGCTTTCACATGCATATGATGCGATTGAAAATACCATGGCTTGGATCAGGCACACCTTAGTCTTCAGGGTGACATCTTTGCTCTTCAACACCTTGAAGAGGTCCTTTGCAGCAGATTTGCCCAATGAAATGCGTCTTTTGATTTCTTGACTGCTGCTTCCATGGCTGTTGATTGTGGATCCAAGTAAAATGAAATCCTTGACAGCTTCAATCTTTTCTCCGTTTATCATGATGTTGTTCATTGGTCCAGTGTGAGGATTTTTATTTTTTTTATGTTGAGGTGTAATCCATATTGAAGGCTGTGGTCTTTGATCTTCATTAGTAAGTGCTTCAAGTCCTCTTCGCTTTCAGCAAGCAAGGTTGTGTCATCTGCATAACGCTGGTTGTTAATGAGTCTTCCAATTTTGATGCCCCGTTCTTCTTCATATAGTCCAGCTTCTCTTATTATTTGTTCAGCATACAGATTAAATAGGTATGGTGAAAGAATACAACCCTGACGCACACCGTTCCTGACTTTAAACCAATCAATATCCCCTTGTTCTGTCTGAACAACTGTCTCTTGATCTATATAAAGGCTCCTCATGAGCACAATTAAGTGTTCTGGAATTCCCATTCTTCGCAGTGTTGTCCATAGTTTTTTATGATCCACACAGTCAAACGCCTTTGCATAATCAATAAAACACAGGTAAACATCCTGCTGGTATTCTCTGCTTTCAGCCAGGATCCATCTGACATCAGCAATGATATCCCTGGTTCCACATCCTCTTCTGAAACCGGCCTGAATTTCTGGCTGTTCCCTGTCGATATACTGCTGCAGCCGTTTTTGAATGATCTTCAGCAGAATTTTGCTTGCGTGTGATATTAATGATATTGTCCTATAATTCCCACATTCGGTTGGATCACCTTTCTTGGGAATAGGCATAAATATGGATCTCTTCCAATCAGTTGGCCAGGAAGCTGTCTTCCATATTTCTTGGCATAGACGAGTGAGCACCTCCAGCGCTGCATCTGTTTTTTGAAACATCTCAATTGGTATTCTGTCAAGTCCTGGAGCCCTGTTTTTCTCCAATGCCTTCAGAGCAGCTTGGACTTCTTCCTTCAGTACCATTGGTGCCTTGATCTTATGCCACCTCTTGAAATGGTTGAATATCGACTAATTCTTTTTGGTATAATGACTCTGTGTATTCCTTTCATCTTCTATTGATGCTTCCTGCATCATTTAATATTTTCCCCATGGAATCCTTCACTATTGCAACTCGAGGCTTGAATTCTTTCTTCAGTTCTTTCAGCTTCAGAAATGCTGAGCGTGTTCTTCCCTTTTGGTTTCCATCTCCAGCTCTTTGCACGTGTCATTATAATACTCTATTTTGTTTTCTCGAGATGCCCTCTGAAATCTTCTATTCAGTTCTTTTACTTCATGAATTCGTTCTTTTGCTTTAGCTGCTTGCCGCTCAAGAGCAAGTTTCAGAGTCTCTTCTGACATCCACCTTGGTCTTTTCTTTCTTTCCTGTCTTTTCAGTGACCTCTTGCTTTCTTCATGGATGATGTCCTTCCACAACTCGTCTGGTCTTCGGTCACTAGTGTTCAATGCGTCAAATCTATTCTTGAGAAGGTCTCTGAATTCAGCTGGGACATACTCAAGGTCATATTTTGGCTCTTGTGGACTTGCTCTGATTTTCTTCAGTTTCAGCTTGAACTTCCATGTGAGCAATTGATGGTCTGTTCCACAGTTGGCCCCGGCCTTGTTCTGACTGATGATATTGAGCTTTTCCATCGTCTCTTTCCACAGATGTAGTCAATTTGGTTTCTGTGTGTTCCATCTGGTGAGGTTCATGTGTATAGTTGCCGTTTATGTTGGTGAAAGAAGGTATTTGCAATGAAGAAGTTGTTGGTCTTGCAAAATTCTATCATTCAATCTCCGGCATTGTTTCTATCACCAAGGCCATATTTTCTAACTACGGATCCTTCTTCTTTGTTTCCAACTTTCATATTCCAATTACCAGTAATTATCAATGCATCTTGACTGCGTGTTCAATCAATTTCAGACTGCAGCAGCTGATAAAAATCTATTTCTTTATCTTTGGCCCTAGTGGTTGGTTCATAAATTTGAATAATAGTCGTATTAACTGGTCTTCCTTGTATGCGTATGGATATTATCCTATCACTGACAACGTTGTACTTCAGGATAGATCTTGAAACGTTGTTTTTGACGATGAATACAACACCATTCCTCTTTGAGTTGTCATTCCCAGCATAGTAGACTATGTGATTGTCTGATTCAAAATGGCCAATACCAGTCCATTTCAGCTCACTAATGCCTAGGATATCGATGTTTATGCATTCCATTTCATTTTTGACGATTTTCCTAGATTCACACTTTGTACATTCCAGGTTCCGATTATTAATGGATGTTTGTAGCTGTTTCTTCTCATTTTGAGTCATGCCACATCAGCAAATGAAGATCCTGAAAGCTTTACTCCATCCATGTCATTAAGGTTGGCTCTACTTTGAGGAGGCAGCTCTTCCCCAGTCATCTTTTGAGTGCCTTCCAACCTGGGGGCTCATCTTCCAGCACTGTATCAGACAATGTTCTGCTGCTATTCATAAGGTTTTCCCTGGCTAATGCTTTTCAGAAGTAGACTGCCAGGTCCTTCTTCCTAGTCTGTCTTAATCTGGAAGCTCAGCTGAAACCTGTTCTCAGTGGGTGGCTCTGCTGGTATCTGAATACCAGTGGCATAGCTTCCAGCATCACAGCAACACACAAGCCCCCACAGTATGACAAACTGACAGACTCGTGGGGGATCCTCACTTTGGAGAGCTTAAAAACAATGGAGGTCTGATCCCAGGCCAAACAGTAGGAGTTTTGAGGTGAATGTATAAAGCCTTATTTCTTATGTCCAATAAAATATATACATATTTATAAATGTACACATACATATAGGTAGCAGCATATATGCAATACACATAAGTGCATATATACATAGAGAGGTGCATCACAATGTTTAAGCGCTTGGTTGCTAACCAAATGGTTGGTGGTTTGAATCCACCCAGAGGCTCTGGAGGAGAAAGACCTGGCAATCTGCTCCTGTAGATTAGAGCCAAGAAAACCCAAGGAGGCAGTTCTGCTCTGTTACATGGGGTCACTATGAGTCAGAATAGACTCTATGACACCCAACAACCACAACATATACGCATATGGGTACACATAAACAATCCATATAGGTGCAGTTTATATACAATATAGTCAGCACATTGTTTTTCAGATTTGAATGGGCCATGGGTTACTGTGCACCTAGCAATATAACCTGGAACTGCTGTTTACTCACCAAACATTGCATAAAACCCTAAAGAGTGGCAGGTGAAGCATCTCCAGACTAGTGGAGGATAAAAGATCTCTAGAGGAGAATGGAAGTGATGCTTTGACTGACAGTAAAGGCAAAAATGGGAGACATATGGTAGGAGAGGGGGCAACGAGGAAGAAGCACCATTGCTGACAGCAGAAGGAAATACCTTCCCTTCCTCTGCGGGCATTATCAGAGGCTCAGGGCACAGGGTAGTCCAAATGGTTAACACGCTTGGCTGCTAACCGAAAGTTTGGAGGCTCCAGATTACCCAGAGGTGCCTTGAAAGAAAAACCTGGTGATCTACTTCATTAAGGTTGGCTTTACTTTGAGGAGGCAGCTCTTCCCCAGTCATCTTTTCAGTGCCTTCCAACCTGGGAGCTCATCTTCCAGCACTGTATCAGACAATGTTCTGCTGCTATTCATAAGGTTTTCCCTGGCTAATGCTTTTCAGAAGTAGACTGCCGGGTCCTTGTTCCAAAAGGTCACAGCCAGTGAAAACCCTACGGAGCACAGAGTAGGCTCTGACACACATGAACTTGTCATGATTCGGAGTCCACTCGACAGCAGCTGGTTTCAGGGGAAAGGAAACCCCAGGTTGGAGAGTAAGCCAGGTGGGTCCACAAGCGCTGAATCAGCCAGAAGCCAGTGACAGGACCACAGGGCCTGGGGATGTGGACAACCCCAGGGAACCACAGCAAGAAAATCAAGAAGGCATGCAAGGAGCTGAATGGTTCTCTCCCCACAGCTCAGCCACAGAAACCAGCTGCCAGGTAATCTGCAAGATGGAAAATTTTAAATTTGGCAGCATGGAGGTGAGGTGGTTTGCCAATTCCAAATATCAACCACTGACTTCTTGTGGTTTAATGTTAATTAAAGCTATTAATATCACCCAAAGCCAAGAGTTCCCTAAACTTATATTTCAGACATTTCCCAGGAGTGCTGAAAGATGAGGGAGTAGGAATGTGTCAACCTGGCAATATTCCATAAAACTCATTACCCAGGAGATCTGTGCAAGACTATACTATCAGAGGTGTTAGAAACAACCCTCCTTCCCAGCTTTATGTCTACATGATGCTTCGGTCTCTGAGCACTGCCTCCTGCCCACAGATGGGCTGCTGGGGCCTCTTTCCCTGAAGGGCGCAACTCCCGGGCACTGTCTGAAATCAGGCTTCTTTCCTGAGTGCTAATACTGCTCTGGTGTTCACACCTTCCGTGCCCTTAAGCAGGGATCCCTAGGTGGTGCAAATGGTTAACATGCTTGGCTGCTAACTGAAAGGCTGGGTGTTCAAGTCCATCCAGAGGCTCCTTGGAAGAAAGGCCTGGTAATCAACTTCTGAAAAAGCAGCCATTGAAAAACCTGCGGGGCACAGTTCTGCTCTGACACACATGAGGTTGTTATGAATCAGAGTCAACTTGACCTTAAGCTAGTCTTTAGACTGATGATTCTAAACTGTGTTCTACAGTGCATATATATCTAGGGATGGTAAAGATATTGTTATAAATTATTAGAGATTTTTAATCAGTAAGCAACCTCTGAGGGTCTCAAAGGGACTTTTCTCTTCCTGATTTAAATCAGATGAATAAAGAAAAAATGTGTCTCTGGTTTCGTTCTTTGGGTTATTAACTAGATATATTATAGTAAGATGCTTCTCTATAGTTCACAATAGTAGAGAAAGAGAGAGAACGATCATAGGCTATTCAGATGGAAGTGGCTCTCAACGAAAGGGCGGACCTGTATCAGGCAACTCATAGGTCCATGGAGGGCCAGCGGAGGGGAGGAGCAGGCATGTTACTTTGGGGACAGTACCTGCACTGCTGTCTGCTGATACGCAGACTTTGCAAAGGAAGCTGGTTTTCTCAGCTGAAAACAAAACCGATCCAGTATCTCTCCAGGAGCGGGGTAACTTTCATTCACACACCCAGCGCTTTTTCACGTGCATTATCTCAACCAACTCTTACCGTTCAGTGATGAGGAATGTGGGGCAGGTGAGGTTAAATGAGGCTAAGGGAGGGTCGAGGCTACCCCTGGAGATCACGTCAGCCCTGAGAGCAAGGGCGACAGTGACAAGAACAGTGATGACGGTGATGATAATGACAGTGATAGCAACTGATATGCGTATAGTGCTTTACAATTTCCAAATGACGACCATGTGCGTTTTCTTATCACAAAACTAGAAGATGGGTCTGCAGTAATGTAAGGAATGCTGAGTTGGGAGGCAGCAAGCCTTACACCCTAGATTTGCTTGACTATTGTACGCAGAGGACCGTACAAACTACCAAATTTGTTTTTACAGGCAAAACATACCAAAATTTGCAAGAGAGTTGAGTGCCTAGGACTCTTGGGCTGTAATAAATATGCAAATGGCCCTTTATATTTGAATAGAGGGAAAAATCATAGGTGCCTATACCAGTACAAGAAAGCAAAATGTAGTACATGATGGGAAAAATGACCCAAAGTATAATACTGAGCTCAGAGAAAGGAAAGAGCACGTATGGGTGGAGGGTAATTGAGGAAGGCTTTATGGAAGTGGAGTTTCAACTGGTTTTGAAGGATGGGTTAGATTTCAGTAGAAGAATATGGACTGTCATGAATTGAATTATGTCCCCACAAAAATGTGTGTATCAATTTGGTTAGGCCATGATTTGCAGCATCATGTGGTTGTCCTCCATTTTGTGATTATGTTTTATGTTTAAAAGGATTAGGGTGGGATTGTAACACCACCCTTACTCAGGTCACCTCCCTGATCCAATATAGTGGCCTGCACCACTTTTTGTCTCTCAGGAGATAAAAGGAAAGTAAAGCAAGCAGAGAGTTGGGGACCTCATACCACCAAGAAAGCAGCACCAGGAGCAGAGCGCATCCTTTGGACCTGGGTTCCCTGCACCTGAGAAGCTCCTCGACCGGGGGAAGATTGAGGACAAGAACCTTCCCCCCAAACCAACAGAAAGAAAGCCTTCCCCTGGAGCTGACACCTTGAATTTGGACTTTTAGCCTACTTTACTGTGAGAAAATAAACTTCTCTTTGTTAAAGCCATCCACTGTGGTATTTCTGTTATAGCAGCACTGGATGACTAAGACACAGACCAAAGTTGTTCTAGGGAGAGAAAATGTCTTCAGCAAAAGCATGGAGGAAGGAAATGAGGCCATTTTGAGAGAATAATGAATGGTCCAATTGGGGTATAGCAGAGGGCACAGGAAAGAAAGTGCTGCATGGAAAGGCTGAAAAGGTACCTGGTCCAATAATGGATGGTCTTGAAGGCAGAAGCAGATACTATCATACCCCATCTTACAGATGAGAACAATGAGGAACAGAGAAGCCAAGGTCATAACATCAAGAAATGATTCTGGGCAGCCTAGCTACAGAAACCATTCTCTTAATCACTGCATTATAATGTCCCTTATCCAGCAGCTTTACAACCATTCTTTAGCTTTCCAAAGTGCAGTGAGGCTTCCTCTCTAGTCTACAGAATGGTGGGCTCTCTCAGTTATTTTGCTTTTGGCTGCACGTAATAGACCACACAGCTCAAACTCGTCTAAACAAAAAGGAAAGTTATGACCTCACCAATCAAGAAGTCCAGAGAAGGGCCAGCGACAGGACTGGTTAATTCATCAGCTCAGTAACAACTCTAAGGACCTAGGCGTTTCCCACCCCTCCACTCTGCCATCCTTGTGGGTCATGGCCTCCTCCTGAATGCTCTCTCCACCCCTTTGCCTAGTTTCCTTCCAGGTTTCAACTCAAGTGTGGCTTCTTCAGGCGGCCTTCCATGACTTCCTTCACCAGGTCAACTGCACCCACAAGGGCTCTCACAGCACAGGTCCGTCTCACTCCTTTTGCATCGCTGAACTTTCCCTTATTCCACGACCCTGTGATTAACATCCGCCCTCCCCGTTAGACTCCAAGCTCTACCGGGAAATGAAGAACTCTGTGTATTTTTGCTCACTGCCGTATCCCTAGTGCCAAGTACTCAAATATTTGCCAAATGAATAAATGATAGCTTTGGTGGTGCCTAGGAACCCAAGAGCCACAACAAATATGTAATACAGCAAATTACTAATTATGAATGTATTCTCTTATGGTGCCTTTTCCCTGAGGCAATTATTGTTAGTTTCTTCCCTTAGAAGCAGTCTCCTCTTTCTCCTTCCTATCAAAAGCCACGTTTTGTTCAGATATCCATGCAATCTCCTGTTCCAGAAGGGGTTATAATTATTCTCTCATCTTGTGCCATTTCTCTGGCAGATGTTCTTGGTCCAGGAGTAGGTCCATCACCACACCTGGCCCAAGCAGACTGAAGGGAAGGACATATTCCATGCAGAGGGGAGAAGCTTCTTGTATGTAAACAAGGATACTATCTGCCCCCACTGCTGCTGGTGGTCATCTTGTAACCAAGGTAGGGGTAGTGGAGATGGAGAAAGTGGAGGAAATGGAGAGAAACTTGGTAGGTAACAGGACTTGGTGATGGATGGAGATATGAGGGGTGGGGTGGGGGAGAAGACAGTCTTAAGGAAAGCCTCTAGTTTTCCAAATTGCACAACTGTGTGGATGCATGGCAGTACTAGTCAATGGACAGAAAATAGTGGATAGCATGAGGTTCATTCAGACCCTACTCCATAATCCGGCCCACAAATTTAAGTCAGAATTCATCTCTGCCTCTTGTTTGCTTCCATAGTCCTTTGTTGTGTGCTCTGTTGTAATACTTATCACAGTCCACCTTGTACCAGACTTACTTAGTAATGTTTGCACGTCCTCCTCTGCCAGGCTGAGAGCCTCAAGATAACAGGAGCCGCACGCGGGTGCTTGTGTGCGTGTATGTGTGGTGTGGGTTCTTGCATTCCCCGTGGCCAATTATTGCTTTGTCCATGGTAAGTGGTGGATAAATATTTGCTGGATTTAGCTGGGGTGCAGAATTTAGCTTTACTGCAGCATTTTGAAGGTCAGATAGCCACCTTTGGTGGAAAGTTTCCATTCTAGCCTTGGAGCTGGCAAAACGCCCATTTCATCAGCTCCCTTCACTCCCGATTGTGCCCTCAGTGGTTGCACGGTTAAAGAATTCAGTCAGTGAGCTTCTTAAAAATGGCATTGGACCTTTGAAAGCCTAGGGCTGTTTGGTGGGACAACGGTGTCTTTGTCCTGGAAGGTAACTCTTCACCCTTTTTGTCTTTGGGTGAATGGTAGTATGAAGAATGCAGGGATACACTGCCCCCCTCCCCTTTCTTGTTAATAGGTTTGCAATTATTTTGGCAGATCTAAAATAATATTTCAGAGGCAGTGGAGAAACAGCTGGGGGACATTACTGTAATTGCTTAATATTGTTATCACATTTGCTTACAAGAAAAGCGGCAACCCACCATCCATCAGTGGAGGGAATATTCATAGGCAGCCATCATGGTGAGTGCTGTGGAATGTCATGGCAACAGTCCCACAGCCCTGGACTTGATGACTTCCTGCTGCATTCCCCAGCATAGCTGAGTTGCTTCATTAACTTTACTTTCTTCAACCTCATTTGTAAAGGGGAAGCTGGAAAACAGCCTTACATGGTACTTCATGCTTCTCTGCTCTGAAAAATTGCTATTACCAGAGAAAGCAGTATCTCCTCTCTCTCTAGGCTTCTCCAAATACAGCCTATAATTGTATTCGGAGGTCCTACTGTGGGCCACCAAGGAATGGCTCAATAGAGATGCAGGGATTTACACACAATCCAAACCCATCTTTAAGCAGGTGAGGAAAATGAGACCAAGTGTCTGGTGTTGGATAGAGTCCTTTTTGTGATGGTAGTAAGTCTATCTCTTACTACCTGATAAGCCAATTACCTCCATCTGAGCCTCCGTTTTCTCCTCTGTGAAATAGGGCTAATAAAACCTTCCTTGCAGAGCTATTGTAAGCTTTACAGGTAAAGCAGAAATCATGGTACCTGTTGCAGAGCAGGTATCCAATACCTGAGTACTGTCATTACTATTACGTCTAAGATTGCAAAAGGAATTCACAGGAAAGGTGGAACCCAAGCTGAGATCTCTTGACTCCAGTTCAATTAGGTCATACTGCTCTGCTTGCTAAAGAGGTCCTACAGTCTCTAAGGTAAGGGCATTTGTACTATCTGGTCAGAAAACAGTTTCATTTATTTTGTACCCAGAGTCTGCCACTCTGTAGGTTTCTGGAGGATACTGGTATGGGCTGGAGGGCAAATATTTGTATTAAGCCTAGCTCTCCATAGCATTTTACAGAATCGGCCACTTTCTCCTAAAAGACATCAGAAAAGTAAATAGGTTGTATGGTGAATTGCAAATAAAATGGCCAATCTCAGTGTGAAAGCCACAAGGGGTTTACCTAAGTGAAGACCACCCAATTTATACACAACTAACCCTAAATGACCACTGATGACACCAAGGATGATAACGTGCTATGGAAAGGCTTAGTAAAGATGATGTATATTTAAACTTCAGCTCCTAAAGGCTTCAATGGCCTCTCTCCTAGGAACCGGAGCTAAAGAGTGTCACGGTTCTTGAAAGCTCTGAAACGTAAGCAAGATTTCTAGTATTGGCGTTCGGGGGGTCCCCAACACTACCCTCGGGTTCAGTGGTACCCTAGAAGGACTCACAGAACTCAGCAATGCCATTACGCTCACAGTTATAGTTTATTACAGCAGAGGGTTACACATGAAAGTCAACAGCAGAAAAAAGGCGCTTAGGGAAGACATCAGGAGAGACCAGGCACAAGCTTCTAGCTGTCCTCTCCCAGCGAAGTCGTATGGACAGTGCTTAATTCTCCAAGGAAAAATGTGTGGTAACACACACAAAGTATTGCCAACCTGTGAAGCTCACCTGAGCCTGGTGTCCAGGGTTTTTATTGCGGATCAGTCAGGTGGGCATGGCTGACTGCCCAGGTGGCTGACATTACTTACTCAGTCTTCAGCCTCTCCAGAGGCCTGACTGATAGGGTATGGCCCAAGGCCCCCACCATAAATCACATTGTTAATATACGCTATCTGGCATTGCCCAAGGCCCCCAGGTAAACCAAGACTGCCTATTAGGCAGGATATTCCAAGGGCTTAGAGGTTATCTCCCAAGAGCCAGGAAAAGGCCAAACCTTTCTATGGAATGTGCAGGATGCAGACAACCCAGGCCTGCTGAGCTACCCCTGTACTGCATGGGTATATATCAAGGTTTTTCCACTGAAAAAGCAATCAGTGTGTGGAGCAAAACTTACAAAGGAGGCACAGCCCAGAGCCCCTTCACAACTGAAGCTTGCGCTACAGGAAAGAAAGGTTGCCCTGGAGACTTGCAGAAGAACCTGTCTCTTCTGGAGAAGTCTGGGTTTCTTATGAAGGGAGAGGACTGGGAATTCTCTAGCCCCATGGCTTTTGGACCTGTTTTCACAAAGTTATCCCCTACCAGCTGGTAAGAGAAATAGAATTGGATACAGCTGCTGAAAGGTTTGCCAGAAACTCAGAGATGATAGCATAAAAGCAAACTTCCGGAGGGAAGCTAGAATAACGGGCAAGCCTACACTTGCAGGGGTCCCCTGAGAACAGGATTGGCTTGAACCTGTGGCCTCTCAGCAAATTAGAAATGTTGCACAGGGTAGCTCAGCTGACTGCCTGCCTGGGTAGCTTCCGAGTACCTGTGCCACCTTGGTGGCTTTTTACAGCAAGGCAAGAACATGCTTAATTCTGCCCAGTGTCAGGGTGGTTGTCATTCATTTTAACAGCAGCTGCCTTTTGAGTCATCTAATGCGTTACATGCATTTTCTCATTCAATCCCCACGACATCCTTATAAGGCAAGCAGTTTTACTGCCACTTAACAAACATGGCAATGAAGCATAGGGAGGTTAGGTAATTTGCATGGGGACAGAGTTGGTAGGGATGAGTTAGGATTAGAAGCCAAGTATCTTTAATTCTAAAGCCCACACTTGCACACTCTAATAGTGTAATAAACCCCAAAAAACAAAACACCCCCTTGCCATTGAGTCTATTCCAATGCATGGTGACCCCATGTGTTACAGACTACAGCTGCTGGATAGGGTTTTTTTGGCTGTAATCTTTACGGAAGCAGATTGTCAAGTCTTTCTTCTGTGAGTTTGAACCACCAACCTTTAGGTTAGTAGATGAGCAGGCACTGTTCTAATGCTTTCTGTACGTTAACATAATCCTGAAAACAACCTTACAAGGTGGGTAGTATTATGTCTTAGTCATCTAGTGCTACGATAATAGAAATGCCACAAGTGGATGACTTTAACAAAGAGAAATTTATCCTCTCTCACAGTTTAAGAGGCTAGAAGTCCAAATTCAGGGTGCCAGCTCCAGGGGATGGCTTTCTCTCTCTGTGGGCTCTGGTAGAAGGTCTTTGTCACCAGTCTTCCCCTGGTCTAGGAGCTTCTCAGCACAGGAACCCAGCTCCAAAGAATGTGTTCTGCTCCCGGTGCTGCTTTCTTGGTGGTATGAGGTCCCCATGTCTCTGCTCCATTCTTTCTTTTATATCTCGAAAGAGATTGCCTTAAGACCCAACCTAATCATTTAAACTGAGTCCTGTCTCATTAACATAACTGCCTTTAATCCTGCCTCATTAACATCATAGAGGTAAGAGTTACAACATATGGGAAAATCATATCAGATGACAAAATGGTGGACAATCACACAGTACTGGGAATCACAGCCTAACCAAGTTGACACAATGCAACCCATAGCATATTACTAGTATCATCATTATTTAACTGAGAAGGAAACCGAAACCCAGGGAGGCTGAGTAATTTGATCGCGTTTACACAGCTAGTGAATGGCAGGGTCAAGGTGCAAACCCTGCAGGAATGGCTCCTGAGTACATGCTTTTAGCTGTGAAGCCAGTGATGCGTGTAGGAACTTGGAATAACGAGGTGAATAAAACTGTTCCTTCTCACAGAGTTCACATCTAGAGGAGGAGATGACAAAAGCCCCATGAGCACTGGAGCACTGAGTGGATGGATAACAAGGTACCTGAGTGCTCTGGGAACACCGGGGAGGGTATGGGCATCAGGCAGGAACATCAAGGAAGGCTTCCTGGAGGAGGTGACACTGGAGCTGAGTTTAGACATCTGAAATGAATAAACAAGGCAACAAATGAAGTATGATGACTCAGAAGTTTAAAACAAGCAGCATTTGTGGAGTCATGGAGGCAAGGAACTGGAGAACTGGGAAAAGTTTGGCTAAATGGTGGATCATGGAATGATGGAGGATGCAAAAGAATTAAATTCAAAATAGCTGATTTGTCTGTCTCCTGGGAGATGGGTCAAAGTAAACCAGTGATTTGGCCCATCCTGGCAGGAAAAGATGCAAATAGCTCTGTCCACAAGCTTGCATGTCACCCTTGGGCCCACTTGCCCGGAAAAACCACCACCAACAACAAAACACAATGGGCTTCCTCGCTAAAATGCCCTTTACAAACCTGCAAGAGTGGAGGTGTAAGCTGCTGTAAATTAACCCATATTTTCTATGCTGGAATAGCTGTCACCTGCTTTGCCCTGGGGAACTCATTACTGAAGAGAGCTGTATGCAGATTTCACACATGCTCTCGGTCCTGATTGGGGCTGTGCTTTCTGAAAAGGTGGATACCGTGTCTCCCCCGCACTGTCACCCCAAATATGTTCTTTTGAAGGTCTGTGGGGCAGGATACAAAGTTCTGTTCTTCATAATTAAGAAGTGATTAATTACTTAATCAGAACAGATAGCAGCACACACAATGTCATCTCTTCTCATTTATTGGGCTCTGAGCCCCCATTAATCACTGGACACCCTGAATGCAAAAGAGACAGGATGATTTGAAGCTGAACATTGTGGTCGCCTCGCCACTACGCCCTGATCTCCTTCAAATATATCACAGGGAACATCACTGTCACCGGCCCAGGCTTTATACCCAGTGAACATCTTAGGAAGGGGAACATGATAACTGAAAATCAAGGAATCTTACTCCACTTCCCACCACAATCTGGGTCCTGAATGCTGCTCCCCAACAAATGCACATGGTGAGGAGGTGCCCTCAGGTTTAATACAACCCCATCTAAGGAGCCCAGCAGCACAATGGTAGTTCAGTGGTAGAACCCTCACCTTTCATGCGGGAGACCCAGGTTCAATTTCCAGCCAGTGTACCTCATGCACAGCACCATCCGTCTGTCAGTGGAGGCTTGCATCTGGCTGTGATACTGAACAGGTTTCAATGTAGCTTCAGACTAAAACAGACGAGGAAGAAAGGCCTGGTGATCTATTTCTGCAAATCAGCCAATGAAAGCCCTATGGATCACAATGGCCCCATCCTCCAACGATCATGGGGATGGTGCAGGACCCACATAGCATTTTGTTATTGTGCATGGGGTCACCATGAGCTGACTCGATGGCAGCCTAAGAAACAGTAAGGAACCCAGGGTTCTGCCCACCACACAGGGCTTTTGTGCTATCTCCTGCTGGCTGCCCACAGGTTCTGGTAGTGCAGGTGAGATTCCAAGTCTTGTTTGAGAGGGTAATTCCCCCTCCTGTCCCCTTCTTCCTCTCCTGGTGCTCTGACCTGATAACTGCTTTTCCGGCAGCTCTTTGTTCCCAGGAGCCTGTAACCTGGCATCGGCAGGGATGAGCATGAGTTGTTCTCTGCGTGTCTCTTGCCCTCTGAACATGGGGCTTACCTGGCTGACACTGACAGCTGGAAGGCACTGCCAGTCAGCTCATGCCCATCTCCCTGAGCTGCACACTCAGCTGGAAGCCATGGCTTCTCTAACAAAAGACAGTTCTTCATAGTAGAAACATATCTGGTTGATTATACAGCAAAGAAATTTGTGAAAACGAATTCAGGAGGTCACGAAATTTCTGGGAGGCCCAGAGAACTGCTGGGATTCAGGGTTATTCTGCCAAGAAGGGCATCCAAAATGACACCATCGAATGGGTCAATGAGGATACCACTGCCTCCACACCCAGCCCCAGGCGCTACAGCTCACACTGAACCAAGACTTATCCAGTGGGCATGAGCCAGCAGGAAAGAGTTTAGATGCTGGGCTACTTCTGTCTCACACCTTTGTGATGAAATAAGGTTTAAGTAAGTAAACACTGGGTGGCTTGTAATTTTATTTATAACAGGCAGATAACACTTGCAGACACTGGCAATGATCACAGTCCATTTCTCCTGCCACTTCCCCAAAGTCTTAGCTTACCAACATCTGATGTCCGTTCTACTCGCTCTGTGCTAACAGGAACCACTGACACTCTGGGCATGAAGAGGAAGAAGGGCCTGGGGGTCCCAATGCTACCTGGCCAGCAATTGCTGTTCTTTTCATTAAACGTCTGTCAGTTACCTCCCTCCTTTTTCAGTTTGCTGCCAATTGTAATGTTTTTATCTCTGGTTATGTAGGTTAAACCAAGGGCCAAGTATCCAATCCAAGGGTGCTTATTACAGTTTAGATTCCTGGGCCCTAAAACCAAAAAAAAAAAAAAACCAGTTGCCTTCTAGTCGATTCTGATTCATGGCAACCCCTTGTGTGTCAGAGTAGAAGTGTGCTCCATAGGGCTTTTAATGGCTGTGACTTTTCGGAAGTAGATTGCCAGCCCTTTCTTTCAAGGAGCCTCTGAGTGGATTCAAACAGCCAAACTTTCAGTTAGTAGCCAAGCCCTTTAGACATTTGTGCCACTTAGGGTCTCCTTTCCTGGGGGCCCAAGATCTAGAGAACATTATTATTATTGTTGTTGTGTTGTTAGCGGCCATGGAGCCAGCTGCTCAGTCCTGTGCCACCCCCGTGGCCCCCTGCAGATTGGGCTGTTGTGGTCCACATGCTTTTTACTGGGTGGTTTTTAGAAGTAGATCGGCAGGTCTTTCTTCCTAAGACAGTATGCGTAACTGTTTCACGAAACTGACCTAGAAGCTTAAAGTCTAAATTCTTTGGCAATTTCACAATCTCTCTGAATATTGCTGTTTTTCAGGTGCTGTTCTGTTAACTACTTGACTATTTAGAACATCTACGCCTCTAGTGGAAACCCTGGTGGTGTAGTGGTTAAGTGCTACAGTTCGAATCTGCCAGGCGCTCCTTGGGACCTCTATGGGGCAGTTCTACTCTGTCCTATAGGGTCGCTATGAGTTGGAATCGACTCAATGGCACTGGGTTTGGTTTTAGTGGCCCAGTGGTTAAGTGCTACAGCTGCTAACCAAAAGGTCGGCAGTTCAAATCCACCAACCACTCCGTGGAAACCCTATGAGGCACTTCTATTCTGTCCTATAGGGTCACTATGCCTGGGAAACAACCTGATGGCAACAGGCTTTGTTTTGTTTTTTAAATGACTCACTCCAGGCTGTAGACAGAATCACATGTCCATAAACATAGAAATGCACCCCAGCTGTTCTAGACTTCCAGGCTACTCCAAATGTGCCCCATGAGTCAGGGCTTTCTCTCCTTCAATAGGTGCCCACTCTACTCATGTTCAGGTAGGAGCCAGTTCTTCCAACTCTACCTCCACTCTCCACCTTCCCACAGGTAACCAACCTGTCTTGCTTCTAGATTACTTCAGCCCTTACCTTGCATATCTGGTTGATTGTGCAGCAAAGGAATTTGTGAAAAGGGAATTGAGGAGGTCATGAAATTTCCGGGAGGCCCAGAGAACTGCTGGGATTCAGGGTTATTCTGCCAAGAAGGACATTCAAAATGACACCACCAAATGGGTCAATGAGGACACCATTGCCTCCACACCCACCCCCAGGCGCCTTCTTGATGGGGCCTTCTTTCTCTGATCCCACTAGGTAAAAAGGAAATGCTCACTTCTTGATGTCCTAGGAACTCTGAGCTCAGTGAGGTAGGCTGCTTAATTCTTAAGAGTTTCAGAGACCAAGAGTCACTGCAGCCCCTTAGCGTTAGAAGAAACCTACATCCCCTTCTAGGAAATGACTCTAAGTTCCTGAATCCTCAGGATTGAAAGGCAGCACTCCCAGTGATAAGGAGGCCAACAGACTGTTGCTTGCACATTTTCATAAATGATTCGTCTTCATAGCTAGAGCCACCTCCTTAGCCAATTAAGAGTCATTCATTCATTCATTCGCTTATTCATTCAGCAACTATTCCTTCCAAAAAATCCAAACCCATTACTGCTGAGTTGATTCTGACTCATAGTGACCCTATAGAACAGAGTACAACTGCCCCATAGGGTTTCCAAGGCTGTAAACCTTTACAGGAGCAGACTGCCACATCTTTCTCCTGCAGAGAGGCTAGTGAGTTCGAACCTCCAACCTTTCAGTTAGCAACTGAGCACTTAACCACTGTGCCACTAGGGCTTCTTAAATATTGCTTAGTTCTTCCTATTTACTAGGCCCTGCCTTATGATTGACTCTTACCCTTTCTTGGGACAGTGGAAGGAAACTGTGTGTCATGGATTTAATTGCATCCCCCCAAAATATCTGTCACCTTGTTTTTTTTTTTTTTTTTGTCTAGGTTATGATTCCCTTGTATGATTGTATGATCATCTACCATTTTATCTTCTGATATGATTTCCCTATGTAAATCCTATCACTATGATGTAATAAAATGGATTAGCGGAAATTATACTGATGAGGCATACAAGATTAGGTAGTGTCTTAAGCCAATCTCTTTTGAAATATAGAAGAGAGAAGTGAGCAGAGAGACATGGGGTCTTCATACCACCAAGAAAGCAGTGCCGGGAGCAGAGCGTGTCCCTTGGACTTGAGGTTCTTATGCTAAGATGCTCCCAGCCTGAGGACCTTTCTCCAGGGCTGACAGAGAGAGAAAGCCTTCCCCTGGAACTGATGCCCTGAATTTGGACTTGTAGTCTACCTGACTGTGAGAGAATAAACTTCTCTTTGTTAAAGCCATCCACTTGTGGTATTTCACTGTGTTAGACTGGGTCTTCCAAGAAGAAGATAACAAGATGACAAGTGCAAAAATTTTATTAATGCAAATGCCTGTATGAAAGGAAGGAGCCAGAAAGGCTGGGAGAGCCCTTGGAAGGCAATGCAAATCTGACCCAAGTGAAGGAGAGGGGGAGAAATGGCTGGGTGGAACCATCCTAGTGCCATGCAGTCTTGGGAGTGCTTGAGCCAGTCAGCCAACAAAGGAGTCCAGTGTCTTCCAGGAATGGGTCTACCTTGATATCCCCAATGAGCAGCCCTGGAAGGCGAGGCCTCTGTGCGAGCACAGCATGGACTTCAACACACAGCAGTAAGGCCCTTAATCAATTACACCCTGCTATGAGAGGTCTGAGCCCTGGTGGTATAGTGGTTAAGTGCTCAGTCACTAACCAAAAAGATGGTTTGACCTACCGGCTGCTCCACAGGAGGAAGATGTGACTATCTGCTTCCGTAAAGATTACAGCCTTGGAAACCCTATGGGGTAGTCCTACTCTGTCCTATAGGGTCACTATAAGCCGGAATGACTCAGTTGCAAAGGGTACAGGTGAGAGGTCTAGATTCACTGGGTAGTTCAAAAGGTGGTTAACTTGCTCACTGCTAAGTGAAAGGGTAGAGGTTCAAGTCCACCCAGAGGCACCTCGGAAGAAAGGCCTTGTGATCTACTTTTGAAAAATCAGCATTGAAAACCCAGTGGAGCACAGTTCTACTCCAACACACATGGGGTTGCCATGAGTTGACTCTGCAGAAATTTTTTTTTCCTTTTTTTAACTGGTGGGAGGTTTACCAGGCACATTTTCGTGGCCACAAAGCCATGCCTGTAGCCAAAACCCAGAGTGAGAAAGGGAGCACAAGTGAGCTTTTGCATGAAGCCAGGTCTAACATAAGAAGAAGCAACAAATATGTTCCTGTGATGGCTTTAGTTTCTTGTCCAACCACCATTTCCCAGCTCCCAAAGACATGGAACAATTTGTGTCTCAGGTGACTGTAGATTAGGCCAGGTGCTGACCTAAGATCACTCTCTTATTTACGAGTTGACATTTGTTTGCTGCTTGCTTTTAAAGTTGCTATGAGTGGGGTCTTTCCCTGGTGAGGAAGCTGAAGTCAAAAATTGTTTTGGTTCTCCAGTGCTGCTATAACAGAAATACCACAAGTGGGTGGTTTGAATGAACAGAAATTTATTATCTCACAGTTTAGGAGGCTAGAAGTCCGAATTCAGGGCACTGGCTCTAGAGGAAGTCTCTCTCTCTTTCTCTCTGTTGGCTATGGGGAAAGGTCTTGTCTCTTTTCGGCTTCTGTTTCTATTTCCTTGTTGATCTTTATGTGGCGCCTATCTTCCCCTACCTGTGCTTCCTTGCTTCTTTCTGCACCTGATCTGCTCCTCAAAAAATCCGCTATCTCAAAAAATGGATGGCTTAAGACACACCCTATGGCCACATTAACGTAACAAAGAAAACCCTCTTCCCAAAAGAAATTAGATCCACAGGTATGTTGCCTGTGCCACAGAGTCACTTTTGACTTATCGCGACCTCATGTGTTACGGAGTAGAATTGTCCCATAGGGTTTCCTTTGCATTAATTTTTTATGACAGCGGATCACCAGATCTTTTCTCCCAGGAAGCTGCTGGATGGGTTCAAACCTCTGACCTTTCAGTCAGCAGGCGAGCATGTAAGCGTTGTGCCACTGGGGCTGCTTACCTCCTGTGCCAGTGCTTCCTCTTTATTTGCGGTTTAGGAGTTTGATGAATCCCAGTATAAGCAGGTACTGAGGTAATTTTCAGTATGTGATTTCAGCTGAGGTAGAAAACACAGCGACATAACACTTGATTAAGTCTGTTCAACCCACCACTTCCAACGGGTCCAATATGGTTTTAATAGAGGAATAAACATACAGAAACCACCCACCAGTGCACGTTCTTAGCTTGAATCTGAGGTGAAAAACAAGCTGTCATGGCAGTTTTCAGGTTTCCCTAACAGATGCTAACCACATTTCTGGAGTGAAACATGTCCCTGTTTTTCCATGTCAGCTCTGATTCCTAACAGGACAGCGCAATGAGGCAGGGCATGAAATTTTCATCACCAACCTCTGCATTTACATGCACGAAAGCTGCAACAGCCGGAGGAAAAAAAACAACACACACAAGATCTGAACTGTTCCTGCATACTGGTTCTGTTTTCCTGGTGCTTAGAAACTGACAAGTGTAGGTGACATTTACAAAATCTTTCTCTAGCTGCTCATTCAAATTCGTTTACTGAGTCCCTATTACGGACAATGCTTTTTTCAGAGAATACAGTACGGCCGGAGATGCTGGTGAGCAGACAGTGGGGTAGGAAGGGGTCAGAGGCAGGAGGTAAATGGAGTTTTCATTGTCATCTATGCGTAAGGAAGAAGAGGTAATGATCACATAAGCAATACCTTAGTCTGTGATAAGATGACTGTAAGACTTGACCCAGCATAGCTAACTAGGTAATCAGTACCAGCTGCCTTCAAGTTGATTTCAACTCCTGGCTACCCCACGTGCGTCAGAGTAGAACTGTGCTCCTTAGGGTTTTCAATGGCTGATTTTTCAGAAGCAGAACGCCTGTCCTTTCTTCTAAGGTACCTCTGGGTGGACTCAAACTTCCAACGCTTCAGTTAGCAATGGAACATGCTAACCATTTGCACCACCCAGGGACTCCTATTAACTAGGTCACAGGGTATTTACTGTTTTTCCTATAATAGCTTGTGATTTCGTAAGAGCTGAGGGACAAGCTGTAAATAGCTCAATCTCAGATGGATTGGGACCTGTGCATAAGCAATGATCAAGGAATAGCCTTGTAGGAGCTGTGCACTACGGTAGCCCATGTGGCTTCCTGCACCTGTAATGGGACTAGTCTGAATTGTGGAGCGCTTTCAGTGTAAAACACACACCGGGTTTTAAAGACAGTGCTGCCCTAGACTGTAAGCTTCCAGGGACAGGCTATCGTTTGTGTCCTGAGGACACAGCACAATTCCTGGAGTGTACACGGCAGTCTAAGATGTTTGCTGCATGGATGGGTGAGTGAGTAAGTGTGTGAGTTAAGTATATGTCTGCATTGTTACTGGTATGTTAGAAATCACGGGTAAAAATACATACCACTCTCACCGTTCGTTCTGACTCACCCATTCACCCTTCCTCTGCAGTACTTTGGTGCCTTCAGACAAGTCCAGGCGGAACTTGCTCCACAGCATCCCATGGGCAGATGACCGCCACGGGTCCCTGTGCTGAAGGCACATCAGTACGTGCTAATTCTGGTGGCTTAGATGGGAATTCTGAAGGCTGAGACACTCACCAGGGGATCTGGAGATTCAGAAACTCTCTGAGAAGGCTTACCCCAGATACTCAGATTTCCCTCTCTCTCTTTTTAACCTCTTAAATTTCTCCAAAGAAAATTTAGTTGGCCCAAAAGAGCCATTTGGCCATTCTTCCTTCTACCTGACACCTGGGATTTTAGGGCGTGGTTCTCCACCTGTAGTTCCCGCTGGAATTACCCTTTCCACGCCACCTCGTTGTCAGATTTTCAATGGCTATCTCTTTCTTTTATCTCTTTCTGCTCTTTGTGGGTCTGCCTCTTCTAAATGATAGATTATAATTGGATGAGGACTGAGGAAACAGAAATATTGGCTTTTTAGAATTGTCTAAAAATAAGGATAAATCTGTTGCAGGTGAAGGCTTGAGGGACCATCCTCCATGGTCATAGGCTTTGGAGCATGGGCTTTATGCTATTTCTGGTGGCTATTCTTATGGCTTTTGCTTATTGCTGGTCCCTGACTGCATTAGGTGAGTGGTGTTACCAGGGAAGTGAGTTCTGATAAATGAGGTTAAGTTGTCCTTCGGATAATGCAGTATTTGGAAAGTTAGTAGCAACTGGAATGAGGTTAAGACAGTATTTGACCGGGGTACTCACATACACCCAACCACATCTCCAAATGAGTGTTTCTAGGAAAATATACACACAGAGAGCCAAGAACAATCAGCAAGAACAGTTTTAGTGAGCTGAATCAGATGCTTTCCAAGGACCCTACCCGAGCGAAGCTGCTGTGAATGATGTAGGACCAAAGCAGCCTCCAAAGATGTCTCAAAGCCCTACTGCTTCTCAGAGTGTAGGGCCCAGCTGGTGGAAAGGCCACAGTTTGCACCCAGAGAGGAGAGCCTGAGGGAGACTAGGAAACAAATCTGCCCAGGTCTGAGGAGAGCTTGCCCAAGCCATCCTCCCTGGGCCTTTGTAGGAACATGTGGGGGCAGGGGGAGGGGCTGGGTGGGGTGACCTTTCAGAGAAGCCTTGGGGAGAAGACACAATTTCCAGAAGAAGCCATACCCAAGTGTACTCAAGCCTTCCAAGGGGCCACCCACTAAGACTATAGCCTAATCCAGTGGGCTGGAGTCTGGCCAACCCATAGTAGTTCTCAGCGTCCTTGGCAGTGGGATGAGTTGGGGGTGGTGTGTCCTAGAGGGGAACAGAGCCAGGGCTTTCCCCATCTTGGGGGCCAAAAGGGTTAGTTCCCAAACTATACATGTAGAAAACAAGAGTGTTCTCTTCAGTCATAGAAACCTGCTGAGGAAAGGAAATATATATACATACACACATACACATACATATGGAATTCCTGGGTGATACAAATGGTTAAAAATACTCAGCTGCTAACCGAAAAGTTGGAGGTTCAAGTCTACCCAGAGGTGTCTCAGGAGAAAGATCTGGCAGTCTACTATGGAACACAGTTCTAGTCCGACACACGTGGGGTCACCATGAGTCAGAATCGATTTGGGAGCAACTGATTTTACCGACACACACACACACACAGAGGCATTAAAAAAAAAAAAAAAAAAAAGACCAAACCCATTACCATCAAGCCAGTTCTGTCTCCCATGTGTTACAGAGTAGAACTGTACTCCACAGAGATTTCTTGGCTGTAGTCTTTACAGAAGCATTGTCACCAGGCTTTTCTTCTGCATTACCCCTGGGTGGGTTTGAACCACCAATCTTTAGGTTAGGAGTCAAGTGCTAACCACTTATGCTACCCATGCTCGTTCTGTATGTATAGTAGGCATTTCTTATTTCCAGTTGGGCTTTAATAATTAGCCTTTGATTTGCATAATTTGAAGACATAGGCGACAAATTATCTCTGAAATCGGGCTTATTATGTGTAGTTGTGTTTTTTAAGCAAGGAACTTTTTGTACAATGACAATTATGACAAATGAGATGAAATCAATATGTTACACACCATCCTTTGAGCTGATTTTCCCTTAAAGTATGCAGAATATAAGTCCCTCATTAAAAGGGATTTAAAATATGAATCTGTGCTAGATATGCAAGGCCCTCCCCTCTACTAGGAGTCATTTTAGTGTTTTTCACAATTAGCACACATTTAAACAGAGCCATTATTTAGCAGCCCCTTTGTATGTTTCCATAATTATACCCACTGGGTGAAAATGGATGTGCAAGCATAAAATGGAATGTCCTTTTGCATTTGGAAAGAAATCAAGTTTAATCATTTCTTTCCTGTAAGCACAGCCTATAGGGTAAAGACAGGTGAGACCCTAATGGAGCAACTGGTACTGCTTAAGTCCATCTCATCCTTTTAATATCAATTGAAAGCAAATGCAGACATGGCCACATCTAGACCACCGCCAACGGTTCTTCACTGCTCTCTGTCTTTGCTGTCTCTTCTCTGCCCTAATCCATCGCACACACCTGCCAGATTAATTCTCCTAAAATGCCACATTAATCATGTTACTTCTGCTCACCCATCTTCATAGCCCCTAATTACTTAGAAAATTAAATTCAAAATCCGACTCGACCATGCCAGGCCCTCCCCAGCAGGACTAGCATTCACGTGGCTGACCTTCCTACTCGCACCCCTCCGTGCCTGTCGCCTTCCTTCTGGCAGACTCGTCTGCTTATCCTTTTCCCAAATAGATCATGAACTTTGCCAACACCAAGCATTGGCTCACGCTGTTCTCCTGCCCGTAAATCTCTCTTGTCTTTCTCTGTGAGTCAGAATCAACTCGATGGCAATGGGTTTGGTTTTTTGGTTTTTGCCTTTCTAAATCTCTTTGCCTAGCTGCCTGACTCCCTTCATAATCACTGAGCCCCTGCGTGTATCAGGAGCTGTGTGTGAAGCTTCCTCCCTCCTCAGCCTGCTCTGCAGGTTGTCCTCCTTCTCCAGAGACCATAGCACTTAAATCGCCCATAATTTGTCAGTTAATCATAGGATCCTGTGACGATCTCTTATACTACTGTTGTACGTGGTTCTTTCTTCATTTTAAACATGTTTCCCTTCTCATTCAATGTCTCTCAGTGCAAGGATTACGACATATTCTTCTCAGACCTTGACATACTGCTTTGCCTGTTGTAGGTGTGAAAGAGTAGTAATAACATTAGGGGTATCAATAGTAGAGCTATCAGAGCCTGTCTGACTTCAGGAGAGATAATGCAAAGCACCATCAGCACAAAGCTGATTCCCATGAGGTAGAGGTAGGACATATCTCCACTCTCCAACCTTTTTTACGAGGTTTGACATCAGCCATCCTTCCCACAGCACTCTCTACTTCTATGCTGAGTTCGACAATCCATTACAATGGCCACGCAGAACTCATAGACCATACTTACAGTTATGTGGTTTATTAAGGAAGTAACAGGGTACAGCTCAGGATCAAAATCTGGAAGCATGTAGGCAAAGTCTCTCTTCATCAGTGCAGGACAACTCTCTCAGCTCCCCTCAGCTGTGCAAGCCTCCTCTCAACTCCTGGAGGGCAGGCTTCTCTTGACCCCCTCAGGATAGGCTCCCCTTCTGGGCCTGTTACCATCTACAGTGTCATAGCCCTTGACCCATGTTACAGCTCTTTTAGGAGGTTCCTTGACTCCTGTCTCTCTCTGCTTCTTCTTTCTTCCTTCTGCTTCTTCCTGCTGTTCTCTCGCTGATTCTTTCTGTCTCTAAAACCTTGTGGGAAAAATTATAGACAAATATTCCTCATGAATATAAGATGCAAAAATCCTCAGAAAAATTCCAGCCAATAGAATTCAATAGCATACCAAAAAAAAAAAAAATACATTATGACCAAGTGAGGTTCATACAAGGTATGTGCGGATGGTTCCACATAAGAAAACCAACATAATCTACCACATAAATAAAACAAAGAACAAAAATTACATGATCATCTTAATCCATGCAGAAAAGGCATTTGATAAAGTCCAACACCTATTCTTAATAAAAACTCTCAGCAAAATAGGAATAGAAGGGAAATTCCCCAACACAATTAAAGGCATATGTACAAAACCAACAGCCAACATTATTCTCAATGGAGAGAGACTGAAAGCATTCCCCTTGAGAAAGGAAACCAGACAGGGATGCCCTTTATCACCACTCTTATTCAATAAAAAAAAAAAAAAAATTTTTTTTTTTTTTTTTATTCAATACTGTGCTGGAAATCCTAGTGAAAGCAATAAGGCAAGAAAGAGAAATAAAGGGTATACAAATTGATAAGGAAGGAAGTAAACCTATCCCTATTTGCAGATGATTTGATCATATACATAGGAAACCTCAGAGACTTCACAAGAAAGCTACCAGAACTACATAGGAGAATTCAGCAAAGTGGTAGGGTACAAGATCAACATACAAAAATCAGTTAGATTCCTCTACACCAAAAAAGAGAACTCCAAAAAGAAATCAGGAAACAATACCATTTACAACAGCCCTCAAAAAAGATAAAATATTTAGGAATAAATTTAACTAGAGATGTAAGAGACTTATACAAAGAAAACTACAAAATACTACTGCAAGAAACCAAAAGAGACCTACATAAATGGAAAAACATACCATGCTCATGGATAGGAAGACTTAACATTTTGAAAAGGTCAACACTGCCTGTCTGAGACATCTAGTGCTGCTATAACAGAAAAGCTACAAGTGGATGGCTTTAACAAAGAGAAATTTATTCTCTCCAAGTTTAGGAGGCTAGAAATCCGAAATCAGGGTGCCAGCTCCAGGGCACAGCTTTCTGTCTCTGTTGGCTCTGGGGGGAACTCTTTGTCATCAATCTTCCCCTGGTCTAGGAGCTTCTCTAGCAGGCATCTTGGGTCCAAAGGACACACTTTGCTCCCAGCACTGCTTTCTTGGCGGAGTGAGGTCCCCATGTCTCTCTGCTCACTTTTCTCTTTTATATCTCAAAAGAGATTGGCTTAAGACACAATCTAATCTCATAGATTGAGTCCTGACTCATTAGCATTAACTGCCTTTAATCCTGCATCATTAACATCATAGAGGTAGGATTTACAACACATGGGAAAATCATGTCAGATAACAAAATGGTGGATAATTACACAGTACTGGGAATCATGGCCTAGCCAAGTTGACAGGTATTTTTAGGGGACACAGTTCAATCCCTGACACTGTCCAAAGAGATCTACACATATAATGCAATCTCAATCCAAATTGCAACAACATTCTTTAATGAGATGGAAAAACTAATTACCAGCTTTATATGGAAAGGAAAGAGGCCCCAGATAAACAAAGCATAATTGAAGAAGAAGAACAAAGTAGGAGGCCTCGCACTTCCCAATCTCAGAACCTACTACACAGCCATGGGTAGTGTAAACAGCCTGGTACTTGTACAATGACAGACACATAGACTAATAAGAGAGAACTGAGAACCCAGAAGTAAATCCATCCACCTATGGACAGCTGATCTTCAACAAAGGATAAAATTAAATTGGGAAAAGTAAGTCTTTTTAACAAATGGTGCTGGAAAAACTGGATATGCATTAAAAAAACAAAAAAAGAAATAAGATCCATACCTCACACCATACACAGAAACTAACTCAAAATAGATCAAAGGCCTAAATGTAAAACCTAAAACTATAAAGATCATGGAAGAAAAAATAGGGACAATGCTGGGGGCCCTAATATATGTCATATATAGAACACCAAACATAACTAAAAATGCACAAACAGCAGAAGATAAACTCAATAACTGGGATGTCCTAAAAATTAAATAATTATGCTCATCAAAAGTCTTTGCCAAAAGAGTAAAAAGAAAACATACAGATTAGGAAAGAATTTTTGACTATGACATATCCAACAAGAGCCCAATCGCTAAAATTTATAGAAGACTTTGACACCTCTGGGACAAAGAGACAAACAACCCAATTAAAAAATGGGCAAAGGACATGAACAGACACTTCACCAAAGAAGACATTCAGGCAGCTAAAAACACATGAAGAGATAGTCACCATCATTAGCTATCAGAGAGATGCAAATCAAAACTACAATGAGATACCATCTCACCCTGGCAATAATGGCACTGATCAAAAAAAACAGAAAACAACAAATGCTGGTGAGGTTGTAGGGAAATTGGAACTGTTATACATTGCTAGTAGGAATGTAAAATTGTACAACCACTGTGGAAAATGGTATGGCATTTCCTTAAAAAGCTAAAATACAAATACCATATGATCCAGTAATTCCATTCCTAGGTATATACCCTAAAAAAATAAGAGCAGTGACATGAATAGACATATGCACACCCATATGCATTGCAGCATTATCCACAATAGGAAAAAGATGGAAACAACCTAAATGCCCATCAGTGGATAAATGGATAAACAAACTGTGGTACATACACACAATGGAATATTATGCAACAATACAGAATAAGGATGAAGCCATGAAACATCTCACAACGTGGATGAATCTGGAGAACATTATACTGAGTAAAATAAGTAAATCACAAAAGGACAAATATTCTATGAGACCACTATCATAAATAGTCAAGAAAAGGTTTACACACAGAAATATTTTTTGATAGTTACCAAGGATGGAAGGGGAGGGAGGGAAGCTCACTAACTAGAGAGCAGACACGTGTTAACTTTGGCGAGGGGAAAGACAGAACACAATATTGGGGAAGTCAGCACAACATGACCAAGGCAAGGGAAGACACTGAGAGGTACACAAGAATAAAAGCCAACTATTGTAAATATTGTAACATATATAATCCTACAACAACAATAATAACAAACAATAATTTATGAATGGATACAAGGGTAGATATGTATGCTGAATAGTGTGGGAGGGCATATGGGAGTACACCCATGTGCATATATAAGTTTAGCTGTGGATATTTCTACATACACATTTGTATATGCTGCATGTATACTCATACATACAGTAGAGCACATGGGGGCACAGTCATGGAAACATCCTAGACATAACCAAACACCTCGAGGGCCTGATTTACTGGGCTTGAAGGCTAAGGACCATAATCTTGGGGGACATCTAGATCAATTGGCATAAGATAGTTCATAAGACAATGTTCTATTTCCTAGTTTGGTGGGTAGCATCTGGGGTCTTAAAAGCTTGTGAGCAGCCATCTAAGATACAACTATTGGTCTCTTTTCATCTGGGGCAAAGGAGAGTGAAGAAAACCAAAGACTCAAGCAAACAATTAGTCCAAAGGACTAATGAACCACAGGAACCACAGCCTACACTATCCTGAGACCAGAAGAACTAGATGGTGCCCAGCTACTGCTACCAACTGCTCCGACCAGGATCACAATAGAAGGTCCCAGTTGGAAGGGGAAAATATATATATATATAACAAAATTAGAATTCCAGTTAGAATTGAGACAACAACCTTGTATGTGTGAAACAAATAGAGAACGAAGTGCTAAATTGAATATAATTAAAAAGTGTCAAAATGGCTGATGACTCAGAAAGGTGTGAAAAATTACGTGACCTACAACAGCCTGGGAAAGCTTTATGTCAAGGATTTGGGGCTTGGAAGGGTCAGTAGGAATTGTTCTCCTGTTTCTATTTCCCTGCCGAATTTGTTTTTGTTTCTATAGAGCAATTTTCCCCAGTATATCTCTCATTTTTTCATTTTATCCCCGCTGTTCAAGAATTCATTATATTTAATTTTTTAAGCAACTTTAAGGGACCTATTTTTGATCCTTTAATTCCCTGTCTCATTTTTTTCTCTATTGGAAGACCCAGTTTGAATGGATGTTTCTTCTCTATTTTAAACAAATCATTAATTCAGTCTCTCTTTTTGCTAAGCAAGGGCTGCCTAATTTGATTAAGTTCTTGATGAAGAGGTATAAAATTTGCGTTGGAACAGAATTCTCATTAGAATAAAAATTAAAGCTCTACATGGGTGTTCATTAAGATCCCATTCCAGTTTAGACATGTTTCCAATCATACGGCTCAGATATGCCAAGGGGTTGCACCTCGTATCAACCTGTGAACCTGATATCACATTCAAATCCACTCCCCGCTCCTTAGAAACTCTATGGGGCAGTTCTACTCTGTCCTGTAGGGTCGCTATGAGTCGGAATCGACTGGATGGCACTGGGTTTGGTTTTTTGTTTTTGTTGGTTAGTGTAGGAGGGGCTTCCAGAGCCTTCAACGCAGATTGCGTGATCCGTGCTCAAAGGATCTTCTGAATCGCCAGCTCAGATGCACGTAGTTAACACCACAGATGAAAAACAATAAGGTAAGGCTTTATGAATAAGGAGACATAACTTAATGTGTGTTTAAAATTCATTTGTCTGAAAATAAAGCTTAAACTTAAGAAAAATGCTCAATCTCACTCAGAATAAGACAAATGCAAATTAAAACTACACTGAGATATCATTTTTCACCTAACAGATGGGCAAAAATCCAAAAGTTCGGCAAGAAACTCTGTTGGTGAAACTGTGAGGAAATAGGCACTTGAAAAAATTGCTGGTGGGGATGCAAAATGACACAACTGCTGCGGAGGAGAATTTGACAGTGTCTGCAAGGGACTGGTTCCAGGGCTCCCATGGATACTAAAATCCTCGGGTGCTCAAGTCCCTTATATAAAAAGGCATAGTATTTGCATATAACCTACGCACATGCTCTTGTATGCTTTAAGTCATCTTTAGATTATAACACCTAATACAACATAAATGCTGTGCAAATAGTTGTATCATTACAATGGAAGACTTGCTCCGGAAGGCAGCCTTTCTCTTCTCTGAGTTTCTGGAGCTCTTCTGGGAACACCGAGGCTGCCTGGGCATCAGCCGAGGCCGATTCATCCATGATCTTCAAAGTGTTTGAGGCTGTAGCACTTCACGTAGCTAGCCAGCAGCCACTTATTAGCTTTAAACTCCTTCCTCTCGCTCTCCTCAACCCCCTCACACTTAGCCTTTGAGGGATTGTTTTGGCCGCTTTATTGCTTTGTAGGAGTCATTTTTTTCACAGAAACAAAGGGTGTACACAATACAAGTAGCGAGCAAATGAGACGCGAGGTGAACGATGCTCTAAACGAGAGTGCTGGAGAGAGACTGAGAAGCTGTGAAATGGCGGGAGGCTACAGCAGCGTGTGCCTACACATCACTGCATCACGTAGATTCAATGTAGTTCTCCATATGGCAAATTCAAGTTTTGCTTTTTGGACCTTTTTTTTCCCCCGAATATTTTCAATCCACGGTTGGTTGAATCTGTGGGTGTGGAATCTGCAGATACAGAAGGCCAACTGTATATAACAAAATACACATTTACTCTTTGCCCCTCTTTTAGAGATCTAACCCAAAGACAGACAGACAAAAACACACATTCATACGGCTATTTATTGCAGCATTATCTATAATAGCAAAAAAAACCTGAAATAATCCAAATGTCTATCGGTGTCTTGGTAATAAACTGTGGTCCAATTACGCAAAGGAGATTCTTGCAGCTATAAAAAAGGAATGAGTAACTTCTCCGTGTAGCACTACTGAGTAATCTTGAGGACATACTGTTACGTGAAAAATTGGTGTAGAAAAAGTGTAGAATGGGCTACATTTTTTTCTAGGGAAAGGGAGAACATATATAAGTATGTGTGTGTGTATATATACACACACACATTGTTTACATTTTAAAAACAAAACATCATCAATCATTAAAAAACAAAAAAAACTCAACAGTGACTTATAGGGACACTGAGGGAATAAAGTGAAGGAGATAAAAAACGAAGCTATGACTCTGACTATAACTTGTTTTATAGACTTAGAATTATGTAAGTACATTACACAACTCTAAACAAAATTAACTTTAAATAAGTAACTCTTAGGTATCAAAAAAGGTCCCTGAGTGGCACAAATGGTTTGTACCCAACTACTAACTTAAAAGTTGACGTTTGAACCCACCCAGTGGTACCACGGAAGAAAGGCCTTGGTGATCTGCTTCTAGAAAGATTACAGCCAAGAAAACCCTATGGAGTGCAGTTCTACTCTGTAATACATGGGGTCATCAGGAGTTGAAATTGTCTCAACAGCAGCAGATTTTAAATATCAAAAAGGAAAAGAAAAGGTAAACCTAAATGTGTATCTAGTTGGTAGCATAAACACAGAAAGGAACTCTTCAAACAGACTTTTAAATAACTACAGATTTCACTCTACATTCCTAAGGACAAAAGGAACAGAAAAAAATCTCAAATTGTGGGCAATTACTCTGGTGATGGTAGTGCTGATATTGTCATCCTGAGAGGCTTATATGAACAGCGTCAATAAAGCAAATGAATAATGATGTTGGCATCATCGAGACCCAGAATTTTGGGTATGGGAGAAAAGAGATTCAGATGTAATGCTGATGAGATTAAGAAAAACTCTCTAGCCCTAATTTTGAATTGGAAATACAAATATAAACTTATACTTTACCCTTAAAAGAAAATGCAACTGTCCCAGTTTTGTTCCCTGAAAACCCTAGAAAGAACTAACCCAGTTGCAGTGGACATTCCTAATCCCCGGAGTGTGGGATCTAGATATCATTTCCACACCAAAAGGAAACAGGGATCCTTGGAGAAATGGCAGATTCCTCCCCTAAGGCAGGAAATGTACAAGATCAGACTGGAACAGCTTGCCAGTTGCTATTAAGTCAGTTCCAACTTATGGTGACCCCATGTGTGTCAGAGTAGAACTGCGCTCTGTAAGGTTTTTGATGGCTGATTTTTTGGTTGTAAATTGCCAGACATTTCTTCTAAGGCCCCTCTGGCCGGACTTGAACCTCCAACCTTTTGGTTAGCAGCTGAGCATGTTAGCCATTTGCAGCACCCAGGGATTCCAAAGAGATATGGAAAATAAAGTGCGAAAAGACCTTTCTCTTAGTCACACTAGCTAATGTTTACTCCAGTTCAGAGCTAGGAGGAACTGAGACCTTATCTATAGTTTGTTGTATTTACTTAAACTTAACAGGAATTATTAACTGCAGAATTCTTATAGCTTAGAGGGGGTTCAGCCATTTTAAGTTCACCATTTTGAAATGATCTTTATGAAATTTGGAGTTAAAAAAACTTCTAGGTATTATTATAGAAAGATAGCTAGATAGGTATAGCTAGATAATAGAGGGAAAGGAGGGAAGGGAGAAAGAAAGGAAGGAGATAGATAGATGATAGACAGACAGACAGATAGATAGAAAGGTAGGTAAGTATGTGGACAGATGGATGGATGGATGGGAGGAAGGAAGGAAAGAAAAGTAGGTAGATAGATAGGCAGACAAATAATCTGGATGAACTTCCAAGTAGCCATTCTAATAAAGATTCTGGCCTGTAGAGTGAGCAGACAAGGTAAAGTGTGCCCTTAGGGAGTGTGACCTTAATTTAGCAATTATATACTAATTGGAACTTAATTTGAAAGACACTAATTATATCAATTAGATTACACTTGGTTGCCTATAATAATAATAACAACAACAGCAACAAAAATCTAAGGTTTACTGGGGTTACTAACAGTGACTTAAACAGGAGAGAGTTATTCCTTCTGAAAAACAGTCTGCAGGTAGGAAATCCAGGCCTAGCATGGAGGCTCAGAGCTTTTATATCTAGCTGCTCCTCCATCCTCAATATATCACATCATGGGCCCAAATGGCCGCTTGAGATCCAACAATCATGGCTCAGTGAGGAAAAAAGAGAAGAAAGTTATACCCTTTCCTTTCAAAGAGACTTCCATTAACATCCATTGGTCAAAACTTAATCACCTAGCTGTGCACTAGGATGGATTTGAATATGCTTTAAAATGGACACATTGGTGATCTGATTAAAAGGCAAGAGGAAAAAGCATGTTGGGGGTGACACTGGCCATCTGTGTCACACTAAAATGCAATGAAGTAAGTGCTTTAGCAGTGGAGCTTGTGATTGTCCAAGGTGCCTGTGTAAGGAGAGGCTTGCGTCACGAAACCAGATGGGAATGACACCAAAACAGAACGAAAAGTAATCATCCCATGCTCCTCCCACCAACTTTTTTTAAAAAGTGCTCTTGATTTTCTATAGGCTGAGGTTTGATTTCTAGAAAATAAAGCTTCAGGAAGCGGCTGTGACAAGTTGCCCTGTGTGAAACCTCCCGTGGACGTAATCACTGTACCAGAGATAATTGGGAGTTAATTTCATATTTCCTGCATATCATATTGGAAAATTGAGCTGTCAGATCTATTTAAGGGCTACATACCAAAATGAGAACAGCCTAGCCCTGCTCTTTTCAAGAATACATTTCCACGGGATTTTTTCTTTTTTTTTCTCTCTCTCTCTTCAAGACTTAACAATAATACTGTACAAGAAGTCAAATCCATCTCATTGAGTAAGCTTTTGAAGTTCAGGTATTAGCTGCATATAAAAACTAGAAAACCTACAGAGAACAATATAGCTAAGGACAGCTTCTCTGATGTGCCCTTTCGCATAATAAGCCCCTTAATTACCAAAGCTTTTAAAATTGTGGATTGTAGCACCAATATCTTATGCATAAGGGGCAGTTCAGTTGGGATGGGATAATCCATGGTCAGGGTGCCCTGACATAACTTGTGTAATCAAAAGCTTGCCTAATAAGAAATGAGCAGGGCATTGTTCAGTCTGTCTCTTCAGAGAGATGGAGCTACAGGCTGTGAATGTATATTACAGATACCTTACAGCTGGTGAAAGAACATTAGGGCCTGTCACTTAGCAAAGAGTCTCCCAAACTGGGGACTATGCCACTTGTGTTCCTTTCCTGCAGCTTGGATTAGCCCTTTTTCATCTTGTATATTCTCAAAATATGCTTAACTGGGAAGAGATCTGCACCTTCTAGTCCCAAAAAGCATGGAAGTCCATGACCTGGTCTTTATGAAATCTTGCCCTCCATCTGATGTCCTGGCCCCTTAGATTCCCAGTGTCAGTTTTTTCCTCTCTTCTATCTCAATATATATATTATATATAATAATATAGTCTGTGAAAATTAATTCACACTCAATTATAACAACATGTACATAAATTTTATTGGAATGTCAGCCAATGGTGAATATCTGAGGAAGGCTCTTTTGAGCAGCAGGTCACCTAGGCCTATTGTACCTACTCTTAAAAATAACCTTGAGACAAATAAGAAGAAATCCCGGGAAGTGTCTTAGCAAAGTTAACTATCACAAGTCAGTTCCACCAGTTCCATTGCCCCCAACAAGGATAACTGTAGAAAGTTCTGGGAGATTCTATAGTCTGCATGAGATACGGTATTGACAAAAAGGTTATGAAACCACAGAATGTCATAGGTGAGAAGGACCTTGGCTAGCACCTAGACCAGAGCTTTTCCAACTTTTCTTTTGGTTATAGTCTAACAATTTTTAATAAAAATGTAGATTCTTAAAATATAAAACACAGAATAAAGCAGAGCTCTTTTGGTAGAAACCTGGGCTGGGCAGCAGGGGGAGGGTCCTAGACCAGAGCTTTTCCAACTTTTCTTTTGGTTATAGTCTAACAATTTTTCATAAAAATGTAGATTCTTAAAATATAAAACACAGAATAAAGCAGAGCTCTTTTGGTAGAAACCTGGGCTGGGCAGCAGGGGGAGGGTCTGGGTAGGAGCAAGAATAGTGTCAGAGGCTCTTGCAGGAACCTCTGGGATCTGGGGACTAGTCTAGACACCGCTGCTCCATCCAACCCTCACATTGTGAGGATACAGAAGCTCGGGCTCTGAGAAGCTAAAAGAATTGCCTAAAGTTACAGAGCCAGTAAGCACAGAGTTAAAACTGGTACCAGGACTCCAAACTTCTAGTTCAGAGGTTTTCTACCACAGTAAACAAGTTCTTGCCTTAGACCTTTTTTTTCTGGTTTCTAGAAAATATAGAAAGAAAGAAAAAAAAAAGTGTGGGAAAAAAATAAAATCCACCTAATATCCTATCAATCAGAAAAAAATTATATGCCACATTCCTAACATGACATCATTTTCAGTAATTTTGACCTCAAAAATGTAAAACAGATTGGGTTTTTCTCATATTGATTCAAACGCGTGGTTGTCTCTCAGACCCAGTGAGTCTGTAAAATGAAATATTCTGTTTCCTAGACTCTAAGTGGGGAGCCCTGGTGGCGCAGGGGATAAGTGCTCGGCTGAAACCAAAAGGTCAGCAGTTCAAACCCACCAGCCACTTTGTGGGAGAAAGATGTGGCAGTCAGCTCACGTAAAGATTACAGTCTTGGAAACCTATGATAGGACTGACTGGCATTCAACCCAAAGGCAAGAGCTGGCTTTGCCGAACTGACACAAAACAAGGAGTGGGTGATCCACCAAATTCTGGCACATTTGGGGTGAAAATCAGAGATCTGTGCTCTACCAGAGATTTTGCATAAATACAGGAACAAGGAGTTGAGGAGGCAGTCAGGCAGTGGGTGGAGGCAGAAGGTGCTTGCTCAGAAACTAGGCCCTAGGGCCAAGTGTCCGTAGTTCAAATCTAGCTCTGTCACTTAAAAGTTATTTAACCTCTCTGAGATTCAGCATCCCATCTATAAGAAGGGAAGAGTAACAATGGTAATTTAAATCTCAAGATCAGCAGACAATACAGCAGGTCGCTGACCCAAGTCCCAAGAACTGTAGGTCAGATGACGATGAGCTGGATGCAGGATCCAAAGCAAGCCAGCCATCTTTGCCAGAACATTCATAATATATACTGAATGCAGGCCACACCCCCAGGAGACACCTCTTACAACTGATTGGCTGAAAACATCAGATGACATCATGGAGGACGACTACATCATTACATAACTGCTAAATTACATCATTACATAACTGCCAAACCACTGAAAATCATGGCCCAGCCAAGTTGACACACAACCTTAACCATCACAATTATTTAAATTCATTGATTTCTTTGACTGTCTTAGTTTCTGAGCCAAACAGCCTTAACATCTCAACTATTACAGTCATTAGAGCTCATCCTTCAGAGAACATGCATATCAACCAGAGACTCAATGTCACCAGTCCCTGAGTGTACACACGCGCACGCGCGCACACACACACACACACACACACACACACACATCATCTTCAATGGCAGAAGCAACTGCTAATCTTCAGTTTCCCTCTGGGGGGTTGCACAGATATTCCTCCCCCGACCTGAGCATCCCTTTCTCCAGCATATGCACAAGAACCTGGACAGGACAGAGTCACCAAAGATCGCTCTCCTAATCCTTACAGCCAACAGGGAGAGGCAGGGCAGATTTTGAAGCAGATGGAATTTTTACAGCATGGCCAGACGAGGCCACACAGTGCTTCCAGAATCTCAGCAGTCATGTGTGTGAAGTAATAGAGGAACAAGCATCATTGCAACACTGTGTGACCCAGGGCCTAAAGAGCAGAATGCTGCCTTGGAGATCAGCGTCCTTGTGTTCACACTGAGGGGAGATGGGCCTTCAGAAGGAGCTGGGGATGTAGGACCGCTGGATGTTATTACATTTCCATTCTCATTATCCTTTCCTTCACTTCCATGATCATCCCCCACCCCCCTGCCCCCGGGGTCTCATTAACATAGTTTTAATGCCTTATGTGTGCACTGGCCTCATCCTTTCAGGCACTATTTATCTACACCGAGGGCCTAACATTGCACGGGGTGGCCAGCGCAGCGTGTTGCCCTGTGTTTAGGTTCACCAAAGAGGAGTCAAAGGCAGCGCTGAGCCAGACTGTGGTGATCAGAAGCCCTGTGCTGTCACAAATTGCTTACCCTGGCCCTCTCCTTCCAGAAGGGCTCCACCAGACAGGGCTTTGTTCGTGCTTTCTGCTCAGATGGGCTGAATTTCATTATCTCCAGGCTTTTGGCCTGAGTCCCCACACCCCCTTGCTCCGGGCACGCATTACAATTTGACAGGTGAAATCACTCCGGTTAAAGCTGTTGCCTTTTAAAAAGCATTTTCTTTCCAGCTATAGTTTCTTTCCCAAATAAATTCACTAGGTGGCAGTGAACAGTGAGGGAAAGAGAGCTGCTTTTGAAATGAATTCAAAGGCAGGTGGAGTTGAGCGTTCTAGGATTTGGAATTCTGAATTTTTTAAAATCCTTCCATGAGCCATGGGCTCTGACATACCTTAATAACAGAAGACAAACCACAGTGCCAAGGGAAACGCTTAGTCTTTCTTAAAAGATGAAATGCCAAGGTTTATTACCTAACCTCCTCTTGGTACTCTTCTGATCATTTCTATTCTGATTACATTCATAATATTGTCAAAATCACAGACATCTTCTTGGTTTCCTGTCAACATATTTCCTTTACAGAAATTAGGGAGCAGAACTAGGCCCTACTCATTCAGTCAAAACTTCTATTGTGTGTGTGGGAGGGGGGAGAGGGTGCAGGTGTCATAATGTGTGAGTGTGTGACTGTAAGATTGTGGATGTGTGATGGGGGTATGTGTGTACAAGATTGTGTATTATGATGGGTGAGAGTGTGTGTGTGTTAGCGGGTGTTAGTATGTGTGAGCGTGTAAGGTTGTGATGTGTGATGGGTGTGTGTGTGTGTGTTAGTGGGTGTCAGTATGTATGTGTGAGATTGTGATGTGTGATGGCTGTAAGTACATGAGTGTGTGTGCATTTTAGTGGGTGTCAGTATGTGTGCGTGTGTGACTATGTGAGATTGTGGTGAGTGTGAGTGTGTGTGAGTGTGTGCTGTCTTTAGAAGGCAGAAGAATCTCATGATTACCTCAAAGATTTAAGTATCACCATTCTTTGATTAATTTCTCTAAATAACCATTATCTCCTTTTCTCAGTCAAGAGGGGCCCTTCCTTCCTCCCATCAAACTCAGTGTCACTGTATTCCTACCAGATAAAGCCTGAAATACCATATTGTATCTGGTTTGGGAAGACATCAAAATTGAAATTTATTAAAGGATATTAAAATCTTAGGTCATATACTTTCAATTAGTTTATTTATGTGCTGCTTGGCTTTTAACCTTAGGCATAGAAGAAAACAATTTTAAATCAACTGAAAAGGCAGTTTCCATGAACTTCTGAGTCTTTCCTGTGGCAGCAAAGTTGACCGCTCTGGGATCAGGAATGCAGGCACTGTCGTTTTTATAGCCTTTCATCCCTCTTCTCCCCACTTGACCCCTATCCACAGGCCTACCCAGGCCCTGCCACCTTAAGCAGGAGCAGTGCAGAGAGCTCTATTTCTAGCCAGACATTTCTGGACACAACGGCATCATTGAGTCAGGTTGCTTTAACCCTGACCTTAGACTCAGTTCTCATGACTGGACTCTCCCCTTTTCCAGCTACTCTGTGCCCAGGTCTTGACCTTTCCCTAGGTCTGAGTCCTTGTCGTGGTAACAGTCTACCCTTCTAGTCCTGCCTTGCTCTGTCAGCTACTCTCCATTGTCTAACATCCTGCTTTATAACCCAGCCTGGTCCTGGGACCCCACTTCGTGGTGACAAACTCCTTTTCACAGTGTTAACTATATGCCCATGAATTATTGAAATACTGCTAACTTCTGGGTCTCCAACAGTGTGCTCCACAAAGCTATTTGTATACCACATTATTTCACTGTGAACCTCTTCAATGAAGACCAACATTAAGAACTCCAGCTTTGTCTGATGTCTGTAGCCAATGAATATTTATGGAGAGTTATTATATGCTTGGAGCAGGGCTTCAAACGAGTTCATTCTGGCTTGACCACCTGCTGAAAATTTGCATTTCCACCCCAGATATACTGAACCATAAACTACATTTTAACAAGATACCCCAGGTGATTCGTATGTATCCCCCAGGCGATTCTTATGTATACTTGGGGATACATAAGAATCACCTGGAGTACATAAGAATCACCTGAGGTCTTTTTAAAATTTAGGTTCCGATTCAGTGTATCTGGGGTGGAAATACAAGTTCCCAGCAGGTGGTCAAATCAGAATGAGCTGATTTGAAACTCTGGCTTGGAGTCCCTGGGTGGTACAAACCGCTAACACGCTCAGCTGCTAACTGAAAGGCTGGAAATTTGAGTCCACCAAAAGGCATCTTGGAAGAAAGGCTGGTGATCTACTTCCAAAAAATCAGCCATTGAAAACCCTATGGAGCACAGTTCTACTCTGACACACACTGGGTCACCATGAGTCAGAATTGACTCAAAGGCCACTGGTAGCTGATACTCTGTGCTTGACTATGAGATGGGCACTGGAGATACAGTGAAATAAGCCATGGTTTCTGTTATCAGGGAGCCTACAGCCTACCGCCAGATTTGTGTTCTACCCGACTTTCTCCCAAGGCCAGTGGCAGAGTCTGTTCCCAGCCCCTGCCCCACCTTTGCTGTAAGATCCTTTTCTAGGTCTCAGTCACGCCCAGTCTTCCCAGTCCTGTTGCAGCAAACTGGGCCATGCCTGCTTATATCTGAAATCATTAAAGTGTTCATGACTCACCTTTCTAGCTCAATTTCAAGTAAAACTCTTTCAGTAACTGTCAAGAGGCAAGTTGTTGCTACCTTTATTAGATATGAGAAGGAAGCCCCAGTACTGCATAGTAACCTAGTCAGTGATCTTCCCTAGGTCCACGTGGCGAGGTGCCCCCAGCAGGAAGCATAACACAGGAGCAGAAATGAGGAATCTACCTGGTTTGGGGTGTGGAACACTGGGCCACTTAAGTTCTACCTGGTCAATTTACTGTAAGCTAAACAAATATGGCAGAAGTGTAAAGTGACCTTTGCCTTAGCTTTAACGATGTCGTTGATAAAGGGATCTTGAGGTGAGGTTAGGGGAATATAAGCTATCCCTTGCTAAGAAGATGAAATCAACTGAAGCTAAACTTCTCTCTGCGGTGGACAGTTGTGTCTTCCAGAAAAGTTGTGCTTGTGAGTACAGTGTTAATCATTATGAAAGTGAGTAATTTCCGTTATTGATAGTGTCAGCTATTCCAGTTGAGGACTCAGAGATACACATAATAAATGTTAGTAGTATACTAGCTAGAAAGCAACTAAATAAATACTAGACTCCTCTTTGGTTCTGCATTTGGAATGAGGTAAACATGGAAAAATACCCTCATAGGAAAACTAAGAAAAATCAGTTCAAGAAGAGATGCTCATTAGAAAAAAAAAAAAAAGTATATGTATTTGGTGCAATTTTTTCAAGCAGTTATTTTCTCCAAAGTTGAGTTATGATGGTGTTGTTTTTTGGTTTTGTTATTCTAATTGTTGTGTGAGAGGTGCTTTTTCTACTGTACACACATTCAAATATACACATGTACACACACACACATATGCCTATTCCATCTGATTGCTTTTTAAATGTGCTTTTAAAGGACAAAATGCTTCCTTAAGACATTAACTCTGTATGTGGGGGGTTGTCCCTTTTAAGAAGACATCTAGGTGTGAAATTTAAGTGGGATTTTATTCACAGCTAGGAAAGCATTCTTCTATCTTTTCTTAAAATCTTATTCATGCCTTGCAGTTATAAAAAGTTTGGCGTCGTTCGGTGTTTTTGCTGGTCTATGCAGTCAGGGCCAGAGAGTAGTGACTTCGATGTTACTTGATCTGTACAAGCAGAAGAATTCTAGGTCAATTGAATGGAAGTCTAACTTGAATGATCAGAATAGAGAGTCATGGCCTCTCAATCAATTCCCAGACTTGCGCCAGCTTACAGATTCACAACCCCTTGAATGAAACGGAGGCTGGGTTGCCTTGAGAAAGGACTCCACTACGCTGCAAAATTTTTACTGTTAATCTTTCTCCCAGCCTTCCCCAAAGGAATCTGTGGCCTTTTATGAGAACGACTGTTCACTGGAGGAAAAGGAAATAGGCTTTTCAGGGATTGCTGAACACTGGCTCTGAACTGACACTAGTTCTGAGAAATCCGAAATATCACTTTGGCCTACCAGTCAGAGTGGGGGTACATGGAGGCCAGGTTATTAATGGAATCTTAGCTCAGATCCGTCTCACTCCGAACACATCCTGCAGTGATTTCCCCAGCTCCAGAGTGCATGATTGGAATAGACATACTCAGCATTGGCAGAACCCCCACATTGGATCCCTAACGTGTGGAGTAAGGGCTATTATAATAGGAAAAGCCAAGTGGAAGCCATTAGAGCTACCCCTACCTAGGAAAATAGTAAACGAAAAGCAATACTGCTTTCCTGGAGGTATTGTAGAGATTAGCGTGACCATCAAGGGCTTGAAGGGTTCAGGGATGGTGATTCCCACCACATCCCCATTCAACTCGCCTATTTGGCCCATGCAAAAACCAGATGGATCTTGAAGAATGACAGTGGATTATTGTAAACTTAGCCAGGTGGTGACTCCAATTGCAGCTGTTGTTTGAGATGTGGTTTCATTGCTTGAGCAAATTAATACATCTCCTAGTTGCAGCTATTGATCTGGCCAATGCCTTGTTCGCGAATCCAGTTTTGAAAGATCACCAGTATTGTTTGCCTTCAGCTGGCAAGGCCAGCAATACATCTTCACCATCCTACCTCCAAAAAAAAAAAAAAAAAAAGCCTTTGTCCTCAAGTTGATTGCAACTCATAGAGACCCTATAGGACACAGTAGAACTGCCCCATAGGGTTTCCAAGGAGCAGCTGGTGGATTCAAACTGCTGACCTTTTCGTTAGCAGCTGAGCTTTTAATCGCTACACCTCCAGGGATTACATCAGGGGCATATCATTTCTCCAGCACAGTGTCATAATTTAGTCTGCAGGGATCTTGATCACCTTTCCCTTCCACAAGATGTCACACTGGTCCATTACATTGATGATGTTATGCTGATTGAACCTAGTAAGGAAGAAATATCAACAACTTTAGACTTGAGGGTAAGACATGTGCATGCTAGAGGGTGGGAATTTAATCTGACAAAAACTCTGCCTTCTACCTCAGTGAAATTTCTAGGGGTCCAGTGGCATGGGGATTGATGAGACACTCCTTATAATGTGAAGTATAAGTTGTTGCCTCTGGCTCCTCCCACAACTAAAAAGGAGACACAACACCTGGTGGGCTTTTCTGGACTTTGGAGATAACATATCCCTGATTTGGGTGTGCTACTCCAGCCTATTTATCAAGTGTCTCTAAAAGCTGCTAGTTTTTGGTAGCACCCAGAATAAAAGAAGGCTCTGCAACACATTCAGGCTGCCAAGCAAGCCACTCTGTCACTTGGGCCAGATGATCTGGCTGATTCAGTGGTTCTTGAATTGTCACTGGCAGATAGAGAAGCTGTTTGGAGTCTTTGGCAGGCCCCTATTGTTTCACAGTGTAGATCCTTAAAATTTTAGAGCAAAGCCCTGCCATCCTTTGCAGATAACTACTCTCCTTTTGACAAGCTGCTTTTGGCTTGTTACTGGACTTAGTAGAAACTGAACACTTAACCATGGGCCACCAAGTCACCACGCAGCCTGAGTTGCCATCATGAATTGGGTGTTGTCTGAACCACAGAGTCATAAAGTCAGACGTGCCCAGCAGCAGTCCACCATTAAATAGAACTGGTACATAAGAGATCAGGCTTGAGCAGGACCTGAAGGCACAAGTAAGTTACATAAGGAAGTGGCCCATGTGCTGATGGTCCCCTCTCCTGTTATATTACCATCCTTCTCCCTGCCTGCACCTATGACCTCGTGGGGAGTTCCTTACAATCAGTTGACTGAGGAAGAGAAAACTCATGCCTGGTTTATACATGGTTCTATATGACATGCAGGCAGTACTCTGAAGTGGACAATGGCAGCAGTGCATCCTCTTTCTGGGACCTCCTTCAAGGACAGCAATGAACGGAAATCCTCCCAGTGGACAGAATTTCAAGGAGTGCACCTGGTTGTTCACTTTGTTTGGAAGGAGAAATAGCCAGATGTGCTGATACTGGTTCATGGGCTGTGGCAAGAGGTTTGGCTGGATGGTCAGGGACTTGGAAGGAACATGATTGGAAAATTGGAGACAAGGAGGTCTGGAGAAGAGGTATCTGGATAGACCTCTTAGAATGGGCCAAAGAAGTAAAGATATTTGTATCTCATGCAAATGCTAACCAAAGGGTAATAGAGGCAGAGGAGGATTTTAACAATCAAATGGATAGGATGATGCATTCTGTGGATACCAGTCAGCCTCTTTTCCCAGTCACTCTTATCATTGCCCAATGGGCTTATGAACAAAGTGGCCACGGTAGCAGGGATGGAGGCTATGCCTGGGCTCAGCAACATGGACTTCCGCTCACCAAGGCCAACTTGGCTACAGCCACTGCTGAGTGCTCAATCTGCCAGCAGCAGAGACCAACACTGAGTCCCCAGTATGGCATCATTTCTAGGGGTGATCTACCAGCAACCTACTGACAGGTTATTACATTGGACCACTTTCATCTTGGGGAGGGCAACATTTTGTTCTCACCGGGATAGACAATTACTCTGGATATGGATTTGCCTTCCCTGCATGCAATGCTTCTGCTAAAACTGCCATCCATGGATTTACAGAATATCTTATCTACTGTCATGGTATCCCACACAGCATTGCCTCAGATCAAGGAACTCACTTCACAGCAAATTAAGTGTGTCAATGGGCCCATGCTCATGGAATTCACTGGTCTTACCATGTTTCCTACCATACTGAAACAGCTGGCTTGATAGAATGATGGAATGGCCTTCTAGAGACAAAACCCTTTCAGGGTTGGGCCAATGTTCTCCAGCAGGCTGTATATGCTCTAAACTGGCATCCAATATATGATGCTGTTTCTCCCATAGCCAGGATTCATGGGTCTAAGAAGCAAGGGGTATAAATGGGAGTAGCACCACTCACTATTACCCCTAGTGACCAATTCACAAGATTTTTCTTCCTGTCCCCATAACCCTATGCTCTGCAGGTCTAGAGTTCTTAGTTCCAAAGGGAGGAAGCCTCCTACCAGGAGACACAACACTTATTCTATTGAACAGGAAATTAAGAATTCCTCCGGCCACATTGGGCTCCTCATCCCTCTGGATCAACAGGCAAAGAGGGGAGCTACTGTATTGGCTCATGTGATTGATCCTGATTACAAAGGAGAAATCGGATTGACATCATGTAATGGAGGAGGTAAAAAGAGTACGTCTGGAATACAAGAGATCCATCAGAACATCTCTCAGTACTACACTGACCTGTGGTTAAAGTCAATGAAAAACTATAGCAACCCAATTTTGACATGACTAGTAATGGCCCAGACCATTTAGGAATGAAGGTTTGGATTGCCCCACCAGGCAAAGAAACACAACCAGTTAAGGTGCTTGCTGTTGGCAAAGGGAATATGGAATGGGTGGTAGAAGAAGGTAGTTCCAAATACCAGTTATGACTATGTGACCAGTTACAGAAATGAAGACTGTAATTGTTATGCGTATTTCTTCCTTGTTTTATTATATGTATGTGTATGTGTGTATCCTTCTGTTCACGCTTTCAATTCACTATCTTAATTTTTACAATATTCTTTTAACTGCATTATGCTATGTTGTTGTTGTTAGTTGTCATAGAGTCAGCTCCAACTCACAGAGACCATATGTATAAGAGAATGAAACACTGCCTGGTCCTGTGCCATCTTCATTACAATTGATATATTTGACTCTATTCATTTGGTTATTGTGTTAGCACATCTCATTGAGGGTTTCCCTCGTTTTCGATGATCTACCAACCATGATATTCTTTTCTAGTGATTGGTCTTTCCTGATGTTGCTTTCAAAGTAAGTGAGTCAAAGTTTCATCCGCGCTCTTCTAAGGAGCATTCTGGTTGTGTTTCTTCTAAAACTGATTTGTTCATTCTTCTGGCAGCCCACAGTATATTAAATATTTTTCACCATGCTGTAGAGGTTTAAAATTTCAATAGAATGGAGTAACCCACGCAAGCAGCAATGGTTAGAATCCCTTACCCATCCTCATTTACCTCTCAAGACTTCTCTGTTGAAGTTATTTTGCCCATTCTGGCCACTGTCTTCTACTGAGGAGCCATTTGTCATTTTGACTTCCAGAGTATTGGATGTTCTCTTAGGCACACCCAAGATAAACCATATTCCGATGATGCGAGACTCCTGGGCACCAGTCTTCCTAGCAGATTTAAGATGCTTCCTTTTTTCATCTTCAGAAAATACAAGCCAAGTAGCTTGTCCCAGAGGCCCCTGAGCATATGGGCCATTGCCTTTGGGAATGACATGTTCCCAGACACAGGCGAGATAGCAATCTTTTGGCCCCAAAGAAAGCCATACTCCTTTGTAGCACTATGCGAATTACTTAAACCAAGATGAGCTCTCCTCCTGGTGAAGAAAATTACATGTTAAATTTCTACTCCTGGAAAAAAGGAAGTATGAAAATTAGAAGCAGATTTAAAAGTTGATCCTTTGCCACCCAATGCTTATCTAAGATCCCTGAAATTTGAGAGCTAAGCCTAGTAAAAATCAAAATCAACATCCAAAGACTCTCTTTGGAGGTGTACTATCTATTCAGCTAGTCCTAGGAGTCAATACCATAGATAAGTACATTATTTATTTTAACATTCTAGGTGCAATTACACAGTTTGCCTTGTGCAAATTGCTCTTCATAAACATGGCAAATCAATGCTAGTTACCAAAATCCATCTACAACTGATAGCACATGAAAAAGGGCTTTGCAAAACAGTCTTGAAAGCCAACCTACATAGCCTGCCGCACACAGGCCAGCTTATTACCCGCGTAATCACACAGGCACCCTGGCAAGCTTATTGATTCCTCAGGACCTGGATATGACGTCGCTCCTAATAGCACGTGCAATAAGCCATAACCTCCATGCAGATTAGCCATTAGCCCAGGCTGCAGCTGTCAATTGCCTGATGTAGGCTCACACTGGGAAGAGCAAGTGATCTCTGATTAGGACAAATCATAGCAAGGCCAGATGTGAAGGACCTTCGTGTGGAGGAACAAAACCTGCCTGCTGCTTGTAAGCAGGGTCTCTGCCTATTGTTCTTTCCACCACGCTGATAATCCTTATATTTGATGTTCATGAAGCCAAACCAAAAAAACCAAACCAGCTGGCTTTGAGTTGATTCTGATTCATGGTGAACCCACGTGTCACAGAGTAGAATTGCACTCCGTGGCGTTTTCTGGGCCGTGACCTTTCAAAAGCAGATTGGCAGGCCCTTCATTTGAAACACCCCTGGATGGGCTCAAACTACCAACTTTGTGATTAGTAGCCGACTGCTTCACTGTTTCTGTCACTCATGAGCTCCTGGTCCATGAAGCCAGGGGATGCAAAAGCAGAATATAGATTAATCCTCTACACAGGTCATTGCTCTCTCCCGTGTGACATTCCCTACACTTGATCACTGCCCTCAAGACTGACTGAGATTCTAGAAAACCAGATTAAGTACATGAGGTTCCTATCTTGCCCACAGACTAAAGTCTAAAACATGTGCTTCTAAGCAGCCCTGGTAGCACAGTGTTTCAGTGCTCAGCTACTAAACGAAAGGTCAGTAGTTTGATCCCACCAGCTGCTCCAAGGGAGAAAGATGTGGCAGTCTGCTTCCATAAAGATTATAGCCTTGGAAACCCTATGGGGCGGTTCTAGTCTGTCCTGTAGGGTCAGTATGAGTCAGAGTAGACTCAATGGCAACAGGTTTTGGTTTTTGGCCTTTTACAGTATGTGAGTCCGAATTCGATCTCAGTGTTGGTTCTTGCCATCCTCCTGTTTACACATGCAATCCCACTACCTCATTTAATTTTCACAACCACAGTCTATTAGCTGCACTCATCGTATAGAAGTTCAACATTCAAATAGAATGGAGGAACCCAAGCAAGCAGTCACAGAATGCCCTTCCCATCCTCATTTACCAGCAAATGCTGCGTATTCTTCCCTATCCCAGAAGAGTGTAAGATCAGGTTCCCTTTGTCATGCCATGTGTGTTTTTGAGTTGATGGCAGGATTTATTTTGTGCTAATGAATTCTCTGTACCTAATTATGCAAAGGAAACACACTAAATGGGGGGTTCTCCAAAGCCCAGGAAGAAGCCTCCTGGCCACCCACACTGTGTGGCTAAGCCAGTCTTTAAGGGATTTAGGCAGATGAAACACGGACTGCCTATCAGATCCTACATAAAGAGGCAGAGATCAGGTTGGTGAGGTCAAGGAAGGCTGTTGCAGTGACAGAGACAACAGAGGACCCAAGTGTAGAACTGAGAGTGGAAACAAACTTGTGTGTGCGTGTGTGTGGGCATGGGTGTGGATGTGGTATGTGTTTTCCATTTACAAAAAATTTCCACAAACATTATATCATTTCATCTGTTGGGTAGGTGCTCAGGAACTTTACAGGTGCATTTCAGTTCTAAGGCCAGTGTTTCTTCACTTTACCAGAGACACCGCTATCACAGAGAAGAGCTGCGTTTGAGGAAAAAGAGAAAACTCTTTCAATAAGCAAAAGTTCCATTACGTCCTGCCCACCTGCCTTAGGCTGGGTTCTCTACAGGAGCAAAGCCAGTGAGACGTGTATATATGTAAATACGTATATATATAAAAAATAATACGTATAGAGAGATTTAATTCAAGGAAATGGCTCATAAAGTTGTGGTGGCTGGCAAGTCCCAGATCCATGGGTCAGGCATCAGGCTGGAGGATTTTCTTGACCAATGTGGTTGCAGGGGCTGACAAACCCAAAATCTGCAGGTCAGATGGCAGGCTACTGCCTTATGGGGCTGTGGGAGCTGGGGAGTTCCCAAATCTGCAGGTCAGAATGGTAGGCTGCTGGCTCAGGTCCTAAGAACCGTTGCTCAGAGGACAATGAGTTGAATGTAGGATGGAGAGAGTGTAAGCTTTGCAGGACATCCATATATATGGGATGCAGGCCACACCACCAAGGAGACTCTCCTTTCTACAGGTTTTGCTATTCTAGAGAACCCCGCCTAAGACACTACCCATGCCTTGCTCAGGTCCCTGCTACAGTGTTGCCTTCCTAATGCCCAGGCCATACTGATTATAGGAAGTTCTTAGGCTCTTTCTCTGCAACTCCTCCATGCGTGGTCCTAATAGGTGGTCTGCCTTGACTGAGCAAAACTCCCCAATTTTGCTCCTAATAATCTTCCTATTCCTCTTCCTGTTTCTAATTTCTGTCTCAGATCTGTGTGGCGTGAGCTCTCGGACGCGCTCCGAATGCTACAAATATTCTCTCTTATGTGCGCTTGCAGCCCTCCAAGACTTGACAAGAGTAAGAATATCTTCTAGACTAAGTGCTACCTCAAAGACTGTTCCGCCATTACTCAGGAGGCTTTCCCTTTACAGTTGTTCCTTGGCCCCTGCTGTAAATATTCTCCTGGCAGCCATCTGCCTCTGCAGTGGAGTTTTACCCCTGCTGTTTCGGTTACACAATCACAGTACCGTCGCCCACTCTAGAGCCATTTCAACAGTTGCTCTCTCCTAGAGAATACCTCCGTGGCCTTTTCAGGATAGAGCAATGTCTCTTTATTTTAATAAAAAATATGTACAGTTTTAACAAAGCAATCAGGAACTTGTCAGCCCAAGAGGTCTAATCCTTGGCCTTAGAAAGAGGACCAAACCAGACAAACCAACCTGTTGCCATTGAGTCGATTCCAAAGCAAAACAAGGTCTGGAAACTACCTGCACATCTGGTCTGTGTGCCCCTGCTGGGCAGAGCTGAGCCAGTTCCATCAAACAGGTCCGAACTGTCTGCGAGGGCATTTCAAGTGGCCAGGTAGATATTTTCCCACAAGTGGAAATTTTCCAGTAAAACTAGAGCCAGTTTTTTTTTTTTTTTTCTTTTTAAGGCTTGCAAGGGTGGCTTTTTTTTGATTCATAATAAACTAGGTGTTTTGAGGCCAAGACCCTAATGAGATAATCACTGTGAAAGCTGCCACTGAAAACAGCATGTTTGAAAACACAGAATAGGGCTGGCCCTGTTCCCAGCACACTGGGTAAGGGCTTGGGAAGATGGGCTTTGTCTTCCCTAAAGCAGGTGACAGTTGAGAGCTGGGCCAACCTGTCCTCCCTGGGAACCGGGCTGATAAGTGGTTTTGCACTGTGCATGGGCCTGGGTAGAGAACCCCATAGGGAAATGAATAAATAATGGGTGGGAAGGTGGCCAACAGCAGTCACATTGTTCTTTCCCCCATGGAGACAACCTCCAGAAAGCCATCTCCAGGGGCCTGTGGGAAAATAGGTAAAATCGGAAGCCACCATTGTGACAGTAAAATCAGCTGGGGAAGTAAATAGACTTCAAGTGCTAGGGACATTCCAAAAAAGACGCTTTGAAGGAGTTTGGTGTCCAGAAGCCCTGGCCAAGCAAGGCTCGCTGACTCCCTTGTGAATGAAGACTCATCTTACGGGCATTTCCCAACAGCTCCCAGCCCAACCTACCCTTCCTTTTGCCCTTTCCAGACATTCCAGCATTAAGCTCATCTTATTAGAGGCAGCACAGAGCAGTGACAAGAGCCCAGTCCCCAGCCACACTTGGAGTTCATGTCCTACTCCTCCACTTACCAGCTGTGTACGGTTAGACAAGTGACTTACCCATGATGGGTCTCCATTTCCTCGTGTGGAAAACCAGGTGTCTCAGTTGATTCTCCGAGAAGCAGATCCTGAACCAAAGATTTGAATGGACCTGAGTTGTTTAAAAAGTGCTTCCAGGAAAACCAGTCAAGGAATAGGGTAAGGGGGATAGGGAAGGGGAAGACGCCAAGGAAGAGTTTGAGTTCTGGTGAAGTCTCAGCTTCCGTCTGACCCGATGGGGAGCTCTGGAGTGTGAATTTTACCTCAGTTTAGCCCCCATCTTGAAAAAAAGGGAGCTGTACTTTCATATAACCGTCAGGTCATTGGCTGCAGGCTGCCTGGGAGGATGGTGGAATGGCCTTAAACTCCGACGCACCTCCAATTCTTCCTTTGAACAAAACTGCTCCAATAGCCCAAGAGCAATCTTCTGAAGAAGACCGTAGAAGTGTCTGCTACACTGGGAGAATAAAAATATATATTTTATATGTGATGTGACAATTAAGTCAGTGGATACTGACAAAGTGCCTAGAATAATGCATGCAGAAAGTTTTCAATAACTACTTCTGGTTTTACCTAGTGAATATCATGCTGACCATCCTATGGGAACACCACTTGGTTAGGCAGTAGAGTTGGGCAGATGACACAAAGTCAGGAAGAATAGGGAATCTGTCAACAACAGAATTAGTATCCTTAAGACCAAAGCAGGCTAGAAGAGTGGAATGAACATGGGAGAGAAAAATTAATCAGCCGTGAGTGTACAGTGTGAGGAGATGACACAGGGGTGTTAGCTAACAACAAGCTCCACGTGAGCCAATGCACAGTTGAAAACATCAAAAAGGTAAATACATTACCTTCATTAATGGAGCTATTATTTTTTCAACACTACCAGCAGCTGTCTGTCCTACTCCAAGTTTACTCAGCCCCTGTTGGAGTCTTGTTAGCAGTCATAGTCACTGCTCTTGAGGAGGAATATAGGCAATCTGGAATATTGTATTTAAGGAAGAAAAACTAACATTGTCAGAGGACAGGCTGAAGGCACTAAGGGTGTTTAGCCAGCCAAGAAAGTCTAGGCAGTCAAGACAGCTCTCTTCAAATATTTTCTGAATTGTCTTATGAAAGAAGGTGTGAAGCTAAGGAGAGGAAGGCCTGGTAGGAGGCAATTGTGTGGGCATTTATTCTGAACTTTCCTACAGTCAGAAGGCTCCAGACCACTTCAGTTCCCAGAGGCTGGGTGGCTTTCCTCATTACCCGAGCTCTCATGCAGGTGCTGACAATAGTGGAGGGCATTCAAACGTGCAATGATCCCTTCCTTCCCTGATGTCCCAAGAGTCTTACGTGCTTATGAAGTATCAGCAAGGAATAGATCAATAGATAACAGGTAGGTGGGTAGATGAAGGGATGGATGGATGGACGGATGGACGGACGGACGGATGGACGGATGGAATGATGATAGATGGATAGATAGATGATAGTCGGCTAGATGGCTAGACGGATACTTGGATAGATGGAGAGATGAAAGATGGATAGATGGATGTAGGATATAAGGTCCAATAGAAATAAGTAAAATCTGTCATAACTGACCCTGGTCTAGAGAGACAAGTGGAGACAGCTATAGGCTGGATACTGTTTAGGCAATCATAGGACACTTCCTAGAGGCAGGGCAGATGGATCTGAGCTCTGAGACATGTGTAAGTGAGTGGGAGGCAGTTTCCTGAATGCCCAGGCTGTGTTTGGTGTGCACAGTCTTTGAGTCTGCTTTACAATTGTCTGCCAAATCTCCTCACAGCAGCGTGATGACTGACACATGCCTGTATTCCTTCCTCTTCTTATAGATGAGGATATTCATTTAAGACAGAGCCAAATGAAGTAGCATCCTAGACTGTTAGGTAGCTTCTGATAGCTTCTGCCATCCTTTCAGACACTGAGGTGACTTTATAAATATAAAGGAATTCTATTACCCCCGTTGTGAATGACAAGCAATTTCCGACTATCATTTGCTTTTTAGTATCTGGCAGAAGCTGCTGCGACATGAGCCTTCAAGGGTGACTCTCTTAGGCTCCCTTTTGTTTCCTCTTCTGTTTTAATAATGTGGCTCACACGGCACTATTCTTTATATTAATTATTGGTTGTAAATTACCTTGAAATCTAGTGTTGTATATTAAAACAACATTGCTGTCGAGTGGATTCTGACTCATAGCAACCCTACAGGACAGAGTAGAACTGCCCCCTAAGGTTTCCAAGGAGCACCTGGTAGATTCGAACTGCCAACCTTCTGGTTAGCCGCTGTAGCTCTTAACTACTCAGCCACCAGGGTTTCTATAGGCTGTTTAAATCACAGCCTCTTCTGAGTTAGGCCCTCTGAAATAGATTTTCACACTTAATTCTATTTCCTGGTGAGGTAATCTAAGCGTTCCAGGGCTAAGGTGGTGTTTGTTCCAGCCCCTCCACTCGGAGGGCTTGTTTTCTGCTCTGGATTCCACCTGGAACCATGACACTGATTAAATCATTTCACCTTGTGGCATCAAAGTGCTTCAGCCTCAAACACATCATGTCCTGAAGACCAGGTAAAAGTATGGAAACCCTTGAGAGAAATGTTAACAACAATAACAGATGACATTTCCTCAGTGCTTGTATGCTGGATAGTATGCTAAGTACTTTACCTGTATAATCTCGTTTTCATCCTCACCACATCCCCTGGAGTTGAATACAATTAACACACCATATAAATCAGAGCCTGTGCTCTCAAAAACCACCCCCGCACAAGGGGGGCCAACTTATCCTGGTTAGCCCAAGACTTTTCCAGTGGTAGCCCTAAAAGTTCCGTGTCCCTGAACTGTCTGAATCCCAGGCAAATCAGGATGGTTGGTCAAGACACTCACGCACAGAACTGGCATTTGTTGTCGTTAGTTGCCTTCGAGTTGGCTCTGAGTCATGGAGACCCCAGGTACAACAGAATGACACGCTGCCTGGTACTTCACCATCTTCACCATCGGTGGTATGCTTGAGTCCACCGTTGGGGCCACTGTGTATTTTAAGTGCCTTCCAACCTACGAGGCTCATCTTCCAGCACTATGTCAGACAATATTCTGTCATGATCTATAGGATTTTAATTGGCTAATTTTCGGAAGTAGACCGATCGCCAGGCTTGTCTTCCTAGTCTGTCTTAGTCTGAAAGCTGTCCAGCACAGGTGATGCTGTTGGTATTTGAAATGCCAGGAGGCACAGCTTTCAGCAACACAGCAACAGACAAACCACCATAGTATGACAAACTGACAGATGATGCAAAGCTAGCTGAAAGCCACATAAATCACAGAATTCCAGAGCTAGGGAGAATCTCACAGGCCCACCCAAGAATTCAGGAAGCTGAGTTCAAGAGTCGTGGAATCATTTATCCAACTCTCCACTAGCTGCCGATGGAGGTGGGGCTCTGATCCAAAGCTCCCGGAGTCAGACAAAAAGATCAACAGCAAGTCTTCTCAGGGGCATTCTTTATGCCTTGATGATCACTCATAATTCTAGGAAAGTTTGATTATATAAATAAACTTTCAGAGGGATGTATGCTTAAAATATTTTCAAGATAGACTTTTTTTAAAATGTTAAACTCACCCTGGTGGAGAAGGGCTACAAACCTCGCCTCCTAAATGGCTCAGAAAGAAGGGTAAATCCATGAAGCCAATGTTGGAAACAGCCATTTCCCTTTTGGCTAAAGATGGGGACAGTTTATGATAAAACATTGTTTAAACAAACTTGGTTATCCCAAATTCTATTAGTAGGAAATAGCCCTATTTTCCACTTGTTATTGTTGTTAGTTGTCATCAAATTGGCTCCGGCTCATGCGACTCCCTGTGTGACAGAAGAAACATTGCCCGGTCCTACACCATTTTCACCATCTTTGGTACGCTCAAGTCCGTTGTTGCAGCCACTGCATAATTTGAGTGCCTTCCAGCCTAGGGGGATCACCTTCCAGCACTATATAGGACAATATTCTGTTGTGATACACAGGGCTTTCATTGGGTGATTTTTGGAAATAGATCACCAGGCCTTTCTTCCTAGTCTGTCTTAGTTTGGAAGCTCTGCTGAAATCTGTCCACCGTGGGTGATCCTGATGGTGTTTTAAATACCAGTGACATAGCTTCCAGCATCACAGCAACATACAGGCCACCATAGTACAAAAAACTGACAGACAGGTGGTAGATTTTCCACTTATACCATATACACCCATTGCCGTTGAGTCTATTCCAACTGACAGCAACCTTGTAGGACAGAGTAGAACTGCCCCAAAGGATTTCCAAGGCTGTAAACTACATGGAAGCAGACTACCACATCTTACTCCCAAGGAGCAGTTGGTGTGTTCGAGCCGCTGGCCTTTTGGTTAGCAGCCAAGTGTTTAACCACTGTGCCACTACAGGGGGTAAATTGCAAATCTTAAAAAATAAACTATGAAGAATTTAGAAAAAGTATGTTTTCTAGCATTTGTTTAGATTATGTGAAAATTCAATCAAATTTTTATATCAACAGACTTGGTGTTCATTTTACTGAACTAAAGGCATTGTCAGAAGCTGAGATATGAAAGATTGAGCAAATGTTCAGCCTACTAAGGCATAAAAGTGGGCTGGTGCATTTGAAAGAATTTTTGTTACAAGGGTAGAAACCAAAATGAGTTTTCTGTTTAGCCTTTAGTTAAACAGATAATTAAATCCACCAGAATATCCGTGTACCTAATTAGTTTTACGGCTTTGAAGATAAACAGAAAAGTAAATTACTTTCACTTATTTCTCACTTATATTAAATGTGTACATTTACTAGAGAAATATACATCTAGATTAGGGACATATGCCTTTAAATGTGGTAGAGATCTTTTGAAAAACCTAGGTGCAAAAATGTTGACTGCCAGCCATGTTAAAGTTGAAGGCACAGGATTTTTCAGAAAAGGGAAAATTTGGTTAAAATGCCAATCAAAATGCCAGAGCCTGTGCCTGCCTGCTGCTGTCCAAAAAATAAAGTGAAGATTCTCAAAGCTGTAAAATGAATTGATAATTCCTCCAGCTGAAATGAACAATTAATGCAAACCCCTCCAAGTTCATGAATCACATTTGGGACCAGGCAGATGGTCCATCCCAAAATCGAGACTCCACCAATTTCACAGAGAGCAGGTTTTTACAGGACAGTAAGCACAAATACAGAGATGGGGAGATAGCTACCACCAAGCTCCCTGTCTGGTTACACAGGCTGATCTCTTGCTGGTGTGTTGAGGTGCCCGATGTGTGAGGCAGTCTTTGTTCCCAGCGTACCCATGGACATTGGGCTAAAAGGCAAGCTCTTGGAATATGAGCTTCTGAGAACTGTTCAGTCTTTCTGCTGTGAAAGACTTTCTGACAAGGGAACGAGCTTCCCACAAGTGTCAGAGCTTAGTGCAGTGATTGTCGGGTTATGGTACCAGACTGTAAATTGGAGAAAAAAAACAACTGCTTAAAGCTACATTCATGTGGAGTCCCTGGGTGGTTAGTGCAGTTAACGCACTGGGCTGCTAATGGAAAGTTTGAGGAGGTACCTCAGAAGAAAGGCCTGGCAATCTACTTATGAAAAATCGGTCATTGAAAACCCTATGGAGCATAATTCCACCCTGTTCACATGGCGTTGCCAGGAATCAGAATCAACTTGATGGCAACTTTTTTTTTTTTAACCATTCATGTAAGGAGCCCTGGTGGCACAATGGGTTACGCACTCAGCTACTAACCAAAATGTTGGTGGTCAGAACCTACCCAACCACTCTGTGGGAGAAAGATCTGGCAATCTGCTTCTGTAAAGATTACAGCCCGGAAAACCCTATGGGGCAGTTCTACTCTGTCACATGGGATCACACAAGTCAAAATAGACTTTATGGCACCCAACAAAAACACCACCATTCATGTAGTACTAACTGAAAGCCAACTCAGGTGCTTTACATCTCATGTAAACTCTACAACCATTTAAGGTGGATGTTTGCATTTGCATTTAACGGGTGAAAAACCTGTAGAGGGAGAAACCTACACAAAATCACACAGCTAGTAAATGAGAATTGGGATTCAACCCATTTCTGTATGTCTCCAACATCCAACTACTGCCCTGTGATAACAAGGGGTAACCAACTTCATAAGTAGGTTTTCAGAGCATGTGACGAACATTTCTTGATTTACAAACGGAGGAGTAATTCCCTAAGTAGAAATGAGGAGAATGTAATCTGGCTTTAGTAAGGAGGGCAGATAAAAACACTGTGTGTGCCTCTTTTATTTTCTCCTGCCCTGACAGAGGCGGCAGTGGTGGCTTTGAACATTTTATGGGATAGTTTTGCCATTTTCAGGGTGCATTGCAAAGGGACCATTTACTGGACTGTTTAAGAAGACTAAAACCTATGGCCATTTACATCTTTTCTCTGGGTGGGGCTAGAACCTCTCATAAATAATTCTTTATTCGCTCGGGTGCTCCAATCATGGCAACATTTCTTTAGACATAGCATCAGCTGCTTCTTCAACAACCCAAGTCGTCATTACCTGAAGTTTCAGTTGGGTGATGGTGGGGAGGAGGTGCCTAGCATAGTTATTTGTGTTGTTATCTGCTTTTTATGGTTTAATGCTTATTCTAAGTTTTTCTCTTATATTTATGACTTTTCCAATTGTCTGCCTGCTTTGCTACCATAGGCAATGGAATTGTGGCTAAGAGAGTAAGCTGTTCTAAGCGTCTCCTCATCCGTTCCTGGGCACTAAGTGGGAGCCATAACTTTGGGCAATTAGAGACACTGTCCGACTCCTCCGTCAAGTTCACGGTTTAGCTCTGCCTTTATGTGCGTCCCAGACTGATTCCATACCCACCCGGGCAGCCTTCATCAGCCTTTCCCATACCTGGAGGAGCTGGGGGACCAGTTCCCTTTATGCTAAGGCAAAATGGGAGGGAAACCATAGAGACAATTAACAGTCCATCATGCCCCACCCTCACCCTCCTACATCCCTCTTGCAGAGCCAACAGAGGGGGCTAGACAACAGCATGGGCGCAGGATGGTCAGGTTCCTCTCCTGGCTTTGCAGCTTACCAACCCTGTGGCCAGGTCTGGCTACCTAAGCTCCCTGTGCCTCAGTTGTTTTTAATCTCTGGGGGGGTGGGGGGAACCATTGCTGTCAAGTAGCTTCTGACTCATAGTGACCCTATAGGACAGAACAGAACTGTCCCGTAGGGTTTCCAAAGAGCACCCGGTGGTTTCGAACTGCCGACCTTTTGGTTAGCAGCCATAGCTCTAATGGGATGATAATAATAGGCCCTGCATCATAGGATTGGTGGGAAAACTAAATAACTATGTCAGGAACATAGTAAGGACTGAGAAATGTCAGCTATTATGAATGATCTCTGTTGTTAGCTGCTGTTGAGTTGGCCCCGACTCGTAGCGATCTCATGCACAAAAGAACAAAATGGCGCCCAGTCCTGGGCCATTCCCATGATTGTTCACAGATCTGACTGTTGTGATCCACAGGGTTTTCACTGGTTGATTTTCAGATGTAGATAGCCAGGCCTTTCTTCCTAATCCATGTTAGTCTGGAAGCTCTGCTGAAACCTGTTCAGCATCGTAGTAACACGCAAGCCTCCACTGACAAATGGGTGGCTGAACGTGAGGTGTATTGGCTGGGAGTCGAACCTGGGTCTCCTAAAAGGGAGGCGAGTATTCTACCACTGAAGCCCCAAGGATCTCAAGAACAGGGGTTTTCTAAATGTGGCTCGTGGCCCACCTGCATCAACATTACCTGAGGGGGCTTGTGACAAGGGTCCTATGGAATCATTGTCTTTCGGGAAGGCTCCAGGACTCTGTACCCCAACTGGTTCTTGTACACACTCAGCCCAGGGAGGTGTGAGAACCCTACCTTACAATTTAGGGTTGTGAAGTGGTTGGGGCATGGACTTTGCAGCTAGATCTAGATTCAAAGCTCACCTCACCTGTTAGATCTCTGTGATGTGGAAGAAGTTACTGCATTCAGCTTCTATGAGTCTCCGTTTCAGTAGCTGTGAATTGAGATATTAATACTTACCTTGTTTAACAAATATTTAATCAGTGTGTAAAATGCCCTGTCTAGGTGCTGGGGATACAATAATGAACATTTTTGAAAAACATGTTTGTTTAGACTGTCAGACCTCTGCAGGGCACTGGTGACGCAGTGGTTAAGTAGTTGGCTGCTAACCGAAAGGTCAGGGGGCCCAACCCACCAGCTGCTCCACGGAAGAAAGATATGGCTATCAACTTGCATAAAGATTACAGCCTTGGAAACCCTATGGGGCAGTTCTACTCTGTCCTGTAGGGTCAGTAGGAGTTGGAATCCACTCGATGGCAGCAGGATAGATAATTCACAATCGAACCCACCCAAAGTAATGACTACCTATCATGGTCATTGGTAGGTCTGAACATGCAGTGGGAGACATTATCTGTAGACTCAGCTTATGGCCACAGAGCCATTCTCTTTACATTTTCACAGTGCCCTTGAATGCCAGTCACTAACTCAAAGGCACTTCAAGCAGGGGAGGATTAACCAGTGAGCACAATGTGCCCCGGCTTACAGGAAGCAAGCTACGTACACACAGGTTTAATTGTGTTTACTTATTAATCTGTCATGCACAAATCAAAGATGTGATGAAAACCAGATGAAATTGTGCACTACAGATGAGTAAGGAAGCAGCACCATTAAGCCCACGCCTACCTTGCTTATTGGGTAATCTGTCCCTGGGCACTTGAGTTTCAGATGGCTCCTCCTCACCCAGCTTCAACACTGGGACCTCAGTGCCACCTCACTGCATCTTGGATTGTAGTGGAATGCCAGAGCAGTGGGCCATTGGTTGCGGCAGCCAACCCAAGAGGCAGCATAGCACAGAGGAAAACACTGGGGTGGAAGATAAAATAGCTCTTGTCCAGTTCTGTCACCAACTAGCTAATAGCCTTGGACACACTTCCACCAACTCTTTGACTTTAGAATCCTCTTCTGTTGGATGTTGGATCCAAAGACCTCTACAATCTCTTCCAACTTTAACAGCCTATGAGAAATCTACCCCATACGCACTTAGGTCTAGGCTCATTGGCTAAGCAGTTTCCAGGATCCCCAATACTTACCCTCACCCTTCGCCCTCCTAGTCTGTGGACCTTCTAGCCACTCTTGGAAAAGAATGTTTGAGTTCTGTATGAAGCCTCTAGTGTTTGTTTTCAACAGAGGTTGGACATCTTTTGCAGAATTCAAGCCTGGTTTATTAATAAAAGTATCCTGAATTGTAGCTGTGTTTTTAGCAATTAATAGAAAAATTTTGAAAAGTATAGTTTGAATTAAGACAGACGTAACTTAATAAAAATTACACATCGAACAGTCTAGGGCAATGCAGGACTATGGGCTTTGGAGAAGATGGCCTGCATCAGAAGTCTATTAGCTGTGCCCATCTCAAGCAACTTACCCATCCTCTCTGAGCCTAGGGAGAGTGATAGTTGAAGACCTAAGAGTAGTGTGAGCATCGAAAACAATAATGAATGTCTAGTGCCTGATACAGTCACTGGGTGGTACACATGGTTAACGTGTTCTGCTGCTAACCAAAGGGGTGGAAGTTCAAGCCCATCCAGGGGCACCTCAGAAGAAAGTCTTTGAGATCTCCTCCGAAAAAATCAGCTATTGAAAACCCTGTGGAACACAGTTCTACTCTGAGACACATGGGGTCACCATGAATCAGAGTCAATTCAACAGCAACTAGTACCGATACTGGTAACACTTGACACAAGAGGGCCTCGCCTGAAAGAAGGTACTTAGTATGTGATAGCTCTTCATTTTATTATTATTGTGCTATTGGCCTTTTACATTTTCAATGAGATGAAGCTTGCTACCGACCACCCACTTTTCTCATTTCATCCTCAGTCACCTCTGTGATGTTTGCAGGGTTGCTATTATTTTCAGATGAGAGGTTAGCCACTTGCCGGGTCAGCCATGGTTCCCAACACGTCTGCTAAAAGGATGTCACTGCGCAGCAGCTACAGGGTTTCAGCGGAGGTGGCTTCCCTGTCTACTCTTCCATCTACCCAGTTAGGTGCTTGCAAGATCCCTAATCCAGGTGCCCAGATCCTAAGAGAGGCACATTGGCCTTAATCCAATTGCCTCATGTAGTGAGCTGACAAATGTCCCGTGGCTATATCTTTGTTTTGTTATTGGCCCTTTCCTATTCATTGCACATATGTACATAGGGAAGTTGGTACCAGAAATGTTACTTCAGCAGGGATCAAAACTTGACTACGGTGGTTTTATAAGTCACAGAGAGTTTATTAAGAACTGAATTGATAGCAAGAAAGGACTGTGACTAGGAGAGGCAATAAACCTAATGGCACTTATTAATTTATGGGGCAATTATTACAAAATGAGTAATCTTTATATAAAAGCAGCAAAGAGCTGTGATTTAGTTAGGGCGGTGCTGGCTGTCTCCTCGGGACAGAGGTGAAGAGTACCCACCAGCAACGTCTGAGCAGCAATGTCTGAGCCAGCGTAGGCCTCCAGAAGAGGCCCCCCGCCCCCCACTGCAAGTCCAAGTGCCTTTCTTTCCTCAAAGCTTCTCTTTGACTCGACACATTTACCTCATTGAGGATCATCTCTTACTTTGATGATACGAACTTGCCAAATGGTAAGGAAGGCAGCACAATGAAGTATAAAGCAATCCTGATTGGGTGCTGACCACACTGGCTTCTTTTCCCAGTTCAGCCTTTTGCTGACTCTGAACACAGGATGGACACTTCTCCTTTCAGGTGTCAGTTTCCTCACCTGCAAAATGATGCAATTGGATTAGACACTTCTAATGTCCCTTTGGAAACCCTGGTGATATAGTGGTTAAGAGCTACAGCTGCTAACCAAAAGGTTGATGGTACGAATCCACCAGGCACTCCTTAGAAATTCTGTGGGGTAGTTCTACTCCGTCCTATAGGTTTGCTATGAGTTGGAATCAATTTGACAGCAATGGGTAATGTCCCTTTAGGAGTCCCTGGTGACACAAACTGCACTCAACTACTAATCTAAAGGAACTCCCCCAGCAGCATCATGGAAGAAAGACCTGGTGATGTGCTTCTGTAAAGATTACAGCCAAGAAAACCCTATGGAGCTCAGTTCCATTCTGTAACACATGGTAGGCCATGAGTTTGAATCAACTTGACCACAATGGATTTGGTTTTCTTTTTTTTTTTTTAATGTTTCTTTATGGAGCCCCCGGAGACCCTGGTGGCATAGTGGTTAAGAGCTATGGCTTCTAAGCAAAAGGTCAGCAGTTGGAATCTACCAGGTGCTCCTTGGAAACCCTGTGGGGCAGTTCTACTCTGTCCTTTAGGGTCGCTATGAGTCAGAATCGACTCGACGGCAATGGGTTTGGTTTTGTTTTTTTAATGGAGCCCCTAGGTACTGCAAACAGTTAATGTCCTCCGCTGCTAACCAAAAGGTTGGAGGTTCAAGTCCACCCAGAAATGCCTGAGAAGAAGGCCTGGCAATCTACTGCTGAAAAATGAGCCATTGAAAACCCTATGGAGCAAAATTCTACTCTTGACATGCAAAGGGTCTCCATGAGTTGGAATCACCTCAACAGTGACTGATAATGTCCCTTTGAATTGTAGCAGTGCCCAGGATCTGAAAGGCCATCTGGTACAGAAAATTGTTGGCAAATAATTTCCAACCTAGGAGGGGGGTCAGTCGCCTTGGCAAGGGCACTAACAGAGCATAAGAGTGAGACACCAAAAACAGAGCACTCCTTGTTCGTCAAATCGCCACTCCCCATGAATCTGGATTGAAGAGGGTCTGAGGCGCTGGAGGGCTTACAGCATCGTAGGTGGGGGTTCTCTTCGTAGACTAACCCCTTGCACAGGAGCCAGTTCAGATGACCACAGGCTGGGAAAAATACCAAGGAAAAAGAGGAAATATAGAGCATCGTAAGAGCCTTTAGTTGGTACAAAGTGAACAAGGAAATGGGAAAGTAGCAGGGAGTGGATTGCTTGGAAATGGTTCTCCAAGTGGAGAGGTGGTGAAGGGGGGCCAGAGTGGGAGAACTTTATGAATGCCCTTCATGGATGACCGTCATGAATGACCTTTAACTGTCTGGGCATCGCTGCTGCTTCGTGTGCTACCAGGGACTGGTCCACCTAGACAGCTTCCTGCAACTGCCCATCCCTGTCCAGACAGGGACAGGGCTGGCGCTCAGGGGCCTGACATGAGTTCTTGCTTCAAAGCAGGGTTGATGTGCAGGCAAATTGGCCTTTTCCTCCCAACTGGAGCTGCCCATGTTCTCCTTTGCTCCAAGTGAGCTTGACCCAGGGAGTGATTTTGTCAAATTGAATTCACCTGACACACCTCCCCTTGCGAGACGAACCAGAACTCTAAGCCCTTTACCTTTTTTTTCTATTTGTCTCTGTGTGCATTCAACAAGCCCTTCTGCCCTGATTTCTGCCCCACTTGCCCATCAGATTTATCAACTTAAAATAATTGCAGATAGCGCTGAAAGGAAGACTGAAGAAGAACTGAAGAAAAGTGAGAAAATCTGGTCTGAGTCTCTCAGCCGCATCCTGGGCAAGTGCCCGAATTGCTGAACACTACGATCACACAAGAGGCATCTTAGTGGCACAGTGGTTAAGTGCTCGACTGCTAGCCAAAATGTTGGTGGTTCCACCACCCGCTCCATTTGGCTGTCTGCTTCCATAAAGCTTACAGCTTGGAAACCCTGTAGGGCAGTTCTACTGTGTCACATGGGGTCGCTGTGTGTTGGAATCAGATTTGGTTTTGGCTTATGATCACAGAGGCTGACTGAGCACCAGAAGCGTTTGAAGTACCAGAGGACACACAGAAGCGACTCAGCACAGCCCCTATCACTTTATGGCCAGAGTAAATTTTTGCAGATTTCACACATTCCATTAAGTACCATAAGTGTGGCTTGAATATCTGACAATTAATCTTGACATTAAAATGATGGAATCAGGAATCATATTTTCCATTCATGAAAATATTAGGAAACACTTCTCTGTCAATGTATTTCATTTATTTACGTTTTATTTTTAAATACAAAGAACAAAAAACTCACTGCCCTCGATTTGATTCTGACTCATAGCGACGCTGTAGGACAGAGAACTGCCCCATAGGGTTTCCAAGGCTGTAACCTTTATGGAAGCAGGCTGCCACATCTTTGTCCCGAGGAGAGGCAGCTGGGATTGAACCACCAACCTGTCAGTTAGCAGCTGAACACTTAACCACTGCTTTACCAGGGCTCCTACTGTGCCACCAAAGCTCCTTAAATACAAAATTAGCCCCTGTTTGAGTACTTTTTATGGCATTACATATTTAATCTTCACATTGAATTCCTAAGGTGTTTGCTATTATTATCCCCCAAAAAGTGACTGAGAATGTAACATTCAGGGCTGCTGTTCACCCAGATTCCAGTGGAGCAGACAATGGAAGATGAGCCTCGTGGAAATGGGCCCCTGCCGTGACAGACTGCCTGTCTCAGAAATCTAATGACCGGCATCATGGCCCGGGCGATCATCAGGTTAACTGAGGCTGAAACTGTTCAGCAGCATGTAATATTTTACACAATTCGGTTCATGTTAGTAAGAGCTTTTCTCATCTAATCCTTCTTTTCCTACCCTATGCCCTACTTGTGTGCCTATGAATGTGCACATGCAGAGACCGTGTTAACGTGTACACTGCCTGGAAGCAAGCTACTGGAATATAGAGGATGCATGCTGAGACTACAGAAGGATGGTGCTATTTCTCAGTATTTCAGAAGATGCAATTTAGCATCTATGACGTAATTATGTAATCCTCTGAGCATTAGAAACAAAACATCAATTCAAACAGGTCTGCTTCCCCCTTGTGTGTTCTTCTAAAAATTAATACATTCATCAAACCTGAAGGCCTGCTTACTTCAGATGGGTCCCTCCTCGCAAGATGCAACATCAGACTCTCAAGCTGCAATCGGTCTCTCAGGATTGACACGAGTGGCTCCTAATACCAGGGCAAAGAAAAGGTTTTCCAATCAGATGGAAAGGGCTGCAGAAATTGGCGATTTGCTGATACCAGGAACATTGACTGCAAATATTTACAGCAGACTTTGGAGTTTACAACACACCTTCACATATATTATCCTCACTGATCCTCATAACAACCCTGAGAGCCCAGTGGGGTGGGTATTATCATTATTATACTCGCTTGATGGGTAAGAAAGCGAAAAAAAAAAAGGCAGAAAGTCAAGCACCTGTCAATGGTTCCACAGGCTTCAAGTGGCAAAGAAAAAAATAAGTTGTCATCAAGCCGACTCCAACTCCTGGCGGCCCCATGTGTGTCAGAGTAGAACTGTTTTCCCCAGGGTTTTCAGGGGCTGATTTTTCAGAAGGAGATTGCCAGGTCTTTCTTGCCAGGCACCTTTGGGTGGACTTGAACCTCCAACCTTTTGGTTAACAGCCGAGCACATGAATCATTTTTACTACGCAGGAACAAAGAAAGGCCTGAATTCAAGTTGGCCTGGTCCAAATCTCTTATCCCTGTCAGTGACAATAGGTTTTTATAGGACCAGAGTATGATTTTTATGACAGGTATATCTTGTATCGCAGATTGCCCTCGGTTCCAGTCAGCATTTTTAGGCCCTTGCAGTACCTAACTGGGGTCTCCTCATTCCTCTGGTGTCCCTGGGTGGCGCAAATGGTAAAGCACTCTACTACTAGCTGAAAGGGTGGCAATTTGAACCCACCCAGAGGCACCTGGAAAGACAGTCTTGGTGATCTGCTTCCAAAAAGTCACAGCTTTGAAAACCCTTTGGAGCAGTTCTACTCTGCACACATGGAGTCACCACAATTTCGAATCGATTTAATGACAATTAACAACTCACTCCTCTAAGTGTTTGAGTGACATCTATCTGGTCCTGAGGGAAACAGCAAAGTACGCCTAGACCCAACCAAAAGTTGAGTGCTACCTTCTGTCTGAGCCTCCTCAGGCTCTTCCCGCTCCTTTATGCCCACTTTATCTTGGACACCTTCTGTTTTGGCCCCCATATCTCTCTGTTACTCTTGCTCTCATCTCTGTCTCCTTGATTTGTGAGCTCACCGAGGACGAGAATCACATCTCATTCTGCTTTGGATTCTGAGGCAAGAAGTAGAAATTCATGAAGAATTGTGGAATGACTGGTTGAAGAAATTAATTACATAATTAATTATTGGGGGAAATATAGATAAGTGTAGGAAAAGGCAAATTAGTGGATTTTGTCTATGCTGGCACTTTCCCCCCAAAACTAATAGTAAATTTTGTTTAACAACTATCCACATTGGACTTTCAGCTTTCAAAATGATAGTTTTAACACAGCCTTGGAAATGACAATGTAAGTCTAAACACATTGTATCCCTTCCCTGTGCTTGGGAAATCCCAGGTCCTTGGTAGGTAAACCCCTCACCTGGGAGAAACTGCTAGGGCTCATGCACAGGCCTTCCTGACCCAGCTGAGAAAGAGAAGTCTGGGCTGCTGTGTTAGATGCACACCGGGTGAATGAATAGGTACAGGAGTGTGCAATGATCTGGCCTCATCGTAATGAGGTCTGGTTTTTCAAAGGCTCAGGTGTTGCCAAAGAGCCAACACAGCACAGTCATTCAGCTAAGGTCAGATTCTCCTGGTAAATATTAGTACCTCCTGTGGTTAGAGGTGGAGCCCTGGTGGCGCAGTGGCTAAGTGCTTGGCTGCTGACCGAAGGGTTGGCTATTTGAACCCACCAGCTGCTCTGTGGGAGAAAAATGTGGTAGTCTGCTTCCGTAAAGGTTTACAGCCTTGGAAACTCTATGGGGCAGTTCTCCTCTGTCCTTTAGGGTTGCTATGAGTCACAATTGACTCGAAGGTGGTGGGTTTGGTTTGCTTTTGGTAGTCAGAGGTAGCTGGGAGAAAGAAGTGGCATATTGCAATGAAAATTGGTCTGAGAGACTTGCTGGCCTGATGGAGACTGGAGAAAGCCTGAGAGTATGCCCCCAGACACCCTTTCAGCTCAGTAATGAAGTCACTCTTGAGGTTCACTCTTCAGCCAAAGATTGGGCAGGCGCATAAAACAAAACAAGACTAAAGGGGCACACCTGCCCAGGGGCAAAGACTAGAAGGCAGGAGGGGACAGGAAAGCTGGTAATAGGGAACCCAAGGTAGAGAAGGGAGAGTGTTGACATGCCATGGGGTTGTTAACCAATGTCATAAAACAGTATGTGTACTAACTGTTTAATGAGCAACTAGCTTGTTCTGTAAACGTTCATCTAAAGTACCATTAAAAAAAAAGAAAGAAAACTAGTCTGAGACCAAATTCTGCTCAACATACAGACATTTTATAAGCGAGCAGGCACAAAACAGAAACACAACACAAACTCTGTCTTTATTTTTGTACTATAATGATCCAGGAATAGCATCAGTGGAGACTTGTGATTCCTAGATTAATATTTAACCCAGTTAATCAGTTGCTGTTGATTCCAACTCACAGTGACCCCATCTTCATCAGATAGAACTATGCTCCATAGGGTTTTCGATGGCTAATTTTTCTAAAGTAGATCTCCAGGCCTTTCTTCTGAAATGCCACTGAGTGAACTCGAACCTCTGACCTTTTGGTTAGCAGCCAAGCACATTAACCGTTTGCACTACCCAGAAACTCCAAATTAACATTCGGGGTGTGTGTGTGTGTGTGTGTGTGTGTAGCCTATATTTAAGAATTTCACTCATATGTACCCACTGAAACCTCATTCTTTCATTCCTAAAATATTTCAGCTCAAGTTCAGGTGAAGTATTGTTTTTCATTGTTGGTTTTGAGGAGCCCCATGGTGTACTGAATGGATCAATGACTTTGGAAGCACATAGACATGGTCTCCTCCTGTTCTGTCTCTGCTCTGTTGTCTGGGAAAGTTATGTAATCTCTCTAGTCCTTGATTTCCTAGTTTGGAAAACAATGCACAGTATTGTTCTGGATGGTAATGGCAGTTCAGTGGTAAAATACTTGCTTTCCATTGGAGAGACCTGGACTCGATTCCTAGCCAAAGCACCTCATGTACAGCCATCACCCATCTGTCAGTGGTGATTTGCGGGTTTTTTATGATGCCCAACAGGTTTCAGCAGAGCTTCCAGACTAAGACAGACTAGGAAGAAAGGCCTGGTGATCTACTTCTGAAAATCAGTCAGTGAAAACCCTATAGATCACAATGATCTGATCTGCAGCCAGTCGTGGGGATGGAGCAAGGCTGGGCAGCATCTCGTACCATCGTACACGGGGTCTCCATGAGTTGAGGGCCAACTGTATGGAAGCTAACAATGGCAACAAGTATTGTTCTGATGATTCAGATAATGGAGATAAAGCATTTAATGTGTGCCTAGATTTACCCAGCACTGAGAAGATCATATGCCTCCCCTACTTGCCTCTCCTCTTCCCAATATAGTTGTGTTAAATAATCAGATGAGCAAAATTTCACCAGGACATAAAGTGCTCACTGGAGAGAAAAAACATTTTTAAGAGACTTTCACCATTTATTGTTTGTAGGCAAATGTACCTATAATTTAAAATAAGCCACATTTGTTGGGTAGTGCTGACTCTGCAGAACCTGTACTTGTCAGTGCTTCATTAGCACTAGGTGTTGGCTTACGTTACTGTAGATTTTTAAAATTACTAAGAGTGTCTTCCTTTGACCATTCTCGGTAGAATATGTAGACTGTCAACTAATTCTGGCTAATCTCCTCTCCCTCTTACGGAATTTGTTGTATTAAACCATCTAAGAATAAGTTCCTTGAAGTCAAGACCTCAAAGCTTTCTCTCTTACATGGCCTCCCATCCCCTAGTCCCACACTTTTAAGGGGCGCGGCTTACCGGTGCTACCTCATTGAATACTCTCCTGACCTGCCTGATCCTCCACCTCTTGTCCCTTGGAGTCCTCCATCCAGGCAGACAATTCCTGGACACTTTTGAGAATCTGTAGGAACTCAAAAAACACACGTGCTAATCAAATCAAGGCCATGCTGGATGAGATGTTTCCTCTTCTAGGGGCTTATTAGGCATGAACTCGGAAAGCATTAATCCCCACAGGCATTGCGCCAGGACACAGAGCCCCTGTTGATCTCTACAGCAGTTTATAGCACTCACACTAGCCATGATGTCTTTTCAACAGTTGATTTCAATTGCTGTTGCTTTTATCATCTGTGTATATCTAACATTACAGTCATGAAATAGCTAATAATCCATCTTGTTGAATATCTAGGTCTTAAATGTTTGCACTATGGAAGCTTGAGGCATGGAAGGTAGGTCAGGGAGGAGTTGAGGCATCCTTGAGGCATATTCCAGCTGCCTCTTTCTGTTACACCCTCCTTCCCAACCACCACTCCCAATGCCATCCCCAAATGCTCCTCCCAACTTCTACTACTTTTGTTTAGTCCACCAAGATTCCATCCTATAGCCTGCACCATTACAACTTGCCTTGACAACTCATGTACTAACCACCTAAGCACTTTGTTGATGCCATGGTACTACCTACACAAAATTTAAAAGGGACTTTTGATGAACCAGCTTGTCCAGGACAACTTCCAGTCTTCCAACACCTGAGTTCTCAGGGATTTCAACATGATCAACTGGGTGGTAGTAAAAACCTCCATGAAGATGGTACACTTTCCCTTGAGTTGGCCCTCATTGCATCCACACACCTCCACAGCAGCCCAGAGAGCGTCCTACATTGTGGATACCAGTTACATAATAGCTGATCTCAGCCCCCAGTTATATTTTGGCGTAGGAGGGCATATTCAAGGTCCTATGTGTCTAGTTTCTCTGATCAAACCCACCACACGAAGACTGATGGACATATCAACTTAATCACCTAGGTGCTTGAAGAATGTTTTACTTCTTGCTGAAAACCCAGTGGATCCATTTAGTCCTTCACAACCTGGAAGACTTCCTTTCATACCAAAGGAACTTCCAAGCTTCATTTCCTCAATCTCTTTGCACCCTTCCTCTCAACTCCATCAATAACCCAGCACCCATATCCTCCTCAGTCCCAGCCTACTAAAGGGAACTTAAGATGTACACCAATCAGCAAGGGCCCCAGTGGAAATAGAGTAGAAGACATTGTCAGGCACAACATCTGGGCCAACTGATGGGGCACCCTGGGTTTCCAGGGCAGCTCGCAATGGTACAGGTTACAGGATATCTTCATAGAGCAAGCCTTGTCCTTATTTCTTTTCTTTTTGTCTAATACTGTGCTATTTTTCTTTCGCTCCCTCCCCTTGACTCCTTCTCTCTTACCCTACATATAAATTATAAACATATGTATATATTTTTCTGGTAATCAGTATCCCTAGCTATACTTTACCGAGGCTTTCACTGAAGAAACAAATCTCATGACTGGGAAGTATAGGGTGGTGGGAGGGTAGAAAAGCTATTTTCCAGAAACATGTTTTATTACTTTTATGACTCAAATACCTCCATCTCACCTCATTTTCCTTTAAGACAAAATATGTAGCAAACAGAGACAAACCGATAGAGGATCTTAGTGGGGAAAGAGAGCAGATAAAAAGTTTACCAGCACAGTTTCCTTTCTTCTGAAAAAATGAACTCCTCCCCTTTCCCAAAATAACTGATAACTGGTCCTTTGTGGCGACTGTCATGGTGCTGTTTCTACTGCTGTTACACGCCTACTTTACATTTGCAGAAAATTAGGCTTTGCACTGCTAGTCTGAAAAAATGCATCTGTATGCTTGCATGTTGGGGTGATGCCCCAGGGTTTAGAGGACCAGTTGCTTTCAACCCACAGGCATCTTAATGTCACAACATTTTAGATTTTAAACTTTCCAGAGCATATTTACAGCTTAGAAGAGTGAGGGTTATGTGAATCTGGCATTGGTCTGAAAGACACATAAGCTCAGTTGTGACTTTTGGCTTATTCTTCCTAATAGCACCTTCCCTCACCCAGTCGCTTGGCATTTGGAGGGCATTATCCTGGAGAAGTAAAAACTTGCCCCAGAAGCCAGCCCAAGACTACATGACCCTAAATTGCCTCGCCTGTTCTTATCCACTTTGCCATCAGGCTCTCATTGTTCAGCTGATCTCAACTAGAAATCCAGAAGAAAACCATCTTATTAAACATTCATTATAAAGAATGAATGGTCAATTGGCTTTAACCTTCCCAAGAGAATTTTTGTTGTAAAGAGGAGCTTGTTAACATATATCAATATCTAGTGGGTAGAATTTCAGGTACAGTCGTCAACCTTTATTGAAGGCTTATTAAATGTTGGTCACATTCCTTTGAGCTTTGTGGCACAGTCGCAAAATAAAGAAAAGCAGCCTTGCAATATTGTTGTTGTTGTTAGTTGCTGTCCAGTTGATTCTGATTCATAGCAACCCCATGTGTGCAGAGCAGAACTGCTCAATAGGGTTTTCAATGGCTGTGACATTTTGGAAGCAGATGGCCAGGCCCATCTTCTGAGGCTCCTCTGGGTAGATTCAAACTGCCAACCTTTTGGCCAATAGTCAAACTCTTAACCATTTGTGCTACCCAGGGCTAATAGCCTTGCAATACAAGGAAAGAAATCCTTCGTACCCTCTCCTTCTTGAACTCTCCCTCTCATCCGAGCCAACAGCTCCTACCTCATCCAAGTTGTTCCGCCAAGTGTCCTCCCTCACCCACTGTTCTCATGAAACCCTATTCTCCTACTTTCAGTACTTGCCTTGGAGAAGATGTCCACTAAATGCATACCTTTCAGCACATGTGTCTGACCATCTTCCCTGCCCGATTCCCACCCATATCCTAAGCCACTAGGAGCACCCAAGTCCTGGTCCACTTACCTCATAAGAGCAGAGTTTAGATACAATAATAATTTGAACATTAACTTTCTTCCATCCCATCTCCACCTTTTCCATCTTCTACTCCAAAAAAATGTTTTCTAACCCAAACTAGACCTTTTTTCTTCTACAGTTGGTTTTTAACATGAAGTGTTTTTTCAGAAGATAGAAAATTACTGGATCACAACAAAGAAGAGTTTTCCTTTTTAATTTCTCAAAGTAATTCATTGTAAACCAAAGTCTTCTCATGTGTTTCGGTCATGTAAGGCGTGACATATGAAGAGTACTCTTACCTTTCAGCAGAAAAAACAGGAGTTACACAGTGGTCAGCGTTAACATTAACTCTGCTGAAAGGTCCCCTGCACAAAGTAGACATCCTCTCCAGTGGACTCAAAATGCCCACCTGGTTTAATTTTGGTCTCTTGGAGAATTGGTTTCCTGTCTGCATGTGGCATTCAACCTTGAATTTACATTTGTTCTTGACTGGCTACCCAGACACCAAGATCCAAAAGTCCTCCCTGGGGAATGGGCACATGAGGCAGCAGGAAGACAAATCAAGAGCATGAGGACAAAAGTGTCCCGGGATCCGGGCTCTTTCCTTGATAAAAGGTGTTCGTCCTGGTAGAGCAGTGACCTCCGACTATGCCTTTCCCTAGAGAATAATTACTGTGGATTCATCGGTGTGGCTCTTGTTCTATAACCCTTTGGTTCGAGGCATGGATTTTGTCCTGAAATCCTTAAATCTCTTTTTTTTTAATTTTATTTTTGGTGAAAGTATACACAGCAAAACCTGCTCCCATTTCACACTTTGTAGACACAACCATCAGTGACATTGGTTACATTCTCCACATCGCATCGACATTCTCCTTATTTCTGTTCTATTGTTTCACTTCCATTTACTTAATCTCCCTGGCCGCCAACCTTCTCTTCTATTGGTCTTATAAAGATAGCTCCAACTCAAGGTTTGAAGAGCAACTCAGGGCCATAGTCTCCAGAACTCCTCCAGCCTCAATAAATCCAATAAGTCTGTATTCTTTAAGAAGTTGAAGTCCTGTTGCACATTTTTCTCCCTTTTTATCTAGGTTCATTTATTGTGTTCCTGATTAGAAGGCTTGAATCTACTTTTAAGAAGCTAAGGCAATTTCCCTGGGCAAGGAGTCTATGAACTTGGTGACCCTGAAACATGCCCTTCTCCCTCATCCTGAAGTCTCAGTGTCAGCAGGGTTTTCCCGTGATTGCAGACACCGTCTCTGTGTCTGCTCCTGTTGCATTCCCAGTGCCTAGTGCAGGGCCTAGTCCACCAAAGGCATTCAATCAATAATTAACAAATGAATGAGGCAAGATGTAAGAAAAAAATAGCACTACAACAAGGATATCAGTCCAAAGAGGCTTCAGAGGCCGAGGTAGATGAATGGTCCAGTGCCTTTGAGCCCTAAAAGAGGCCAAACCAGTAAAACCAGTTGCCATCAAGTTGACTCTGACTCATGGCGACCCCATGTGTGTGCTCCACAGGGTTTTCAATGGCAGATTGCCAGTCCTTTCTTCTGAGGTGTCTGGAACCTCCAACTTTTCTTTTAGCAGCTAAGCATGTTAACTGTTTGCATCACCCAGGGACTCCCCAAAACAAATAGTACGCCTTTGTCAACTCCACTTTTACCCAGACTGAGAACTAGTTCTTTCTCTGTCTCTACCCCCCTTCTCTACTTATCCTCCTTGGCCATATTACTATTCATTCAATTCTTCCCAACGGATCACTCCTATACATTGCTAATAAAATGGTGGGAGAAGAAAGATATTAGGGAAAGATCACAAACAAAATGAGAGAGGAGGGATGAGGAACGTACTTTCTAGTTGTTGCTATTGAACGTCAGTTCTCAGGACTGTACCTTCCATTGCAAGATGGAGGGTGTCGTCTTCCCAAACTCCAGGAGGATTGCTGAGTGGAGGGGGCAGTGGGGAAAGGAGTTAGTCAGAACTAGATTACATCTCACCCAGGACTGTGCAGCATGGAGGGTCCCCAGGTAGGAGCATGGGACTGAGGTGCGGTGCATCTCTCAGTAGGAAGAGGAGAACACCGGAGCAAGTTGGCAGTGTGCAGACAGACAGGGAGAAAGCTGAGCAGCTCTTCCGAATGTGCGGTTTGAGGGAATGGAAACTCTTGGTGCACTGTGATCACCTCCCGTGAAGACCTACTTGTTTTTAGAGGCTGATGGCTGCTGATTTGTGTTGAATAGACTAGTCCTAGAGGCTGGCTGCTAATGGAAATGCTGGCAATTCTGGTTCACCCACAGGTGCCTCAGAAGACAGGCCTGGAGATCTACTTCTGAAAAGTCACCCATTCAAACCCAGTGGAGCACAGTTCTACTCTGACACACATGGGGTCACCATGAGTCAGAATTGACTCGAAGGAAACTGGTTTAGAGGTGACCCAGTGATGCTTGATTAACATTACCCCAAAATAACTATTGACAAACAGCAAAAGTTATTAGGGAAATAAAAGGCCAGGAGAATCCTCTATAAAAACTGTAATTCTCAGATATTTGGATTGCAGGGGGCATGAAGCTATCAAAAAGTTTTTTGAACCTAACTTTTAAATTTTGCCAAGGGAAGCCACTTGGTCGGGGCGGGGCGTGGGGGAGGGAACTAGTATATATTAACTCTATCGTATAACAAAAAGAGAAGTTTTAACACTAAAAACTTGGAAAAGATAGACTTTTAAAATAAAGTACACACTTGAAACTTGAATAAATTTAGTTTCGTGGAAGCCACCTCATCGTTATTCTCATTTTTCAAGTTTCATCATGGGTCGATGAAAACTTCTCCCTGGGTCCCCATTCCAGTGTGTGTGGACTGCTGTCCCTGAGACTAGGGACATACACACCCCAGCGAGTTCTTACGAAATTCATGAAAACTCTCCCCAAAAAAGATGCAATAGGCAACCAAGCTTTTGCAAAGGATTTTAGGGAGTTCAACTCTTAGATAAGAATCCATGCTGTAAAGAATCCACTACATTCATAGAGACTTGGCCATTTGAATTAAACGTACCATGGTGGGTTGGTAGGTTTTGCAATCTTATCTCAATTTTATAGCTGTGCAAACTAATGCGAGGAGGTTCAATAACTTACAGTCTATCAGCACATGAATTAGTAGCAGACCTAGGCATGAAACGCACTCGACCTGAGTTTAACACTGGCTTAGCCAAAGTACTTAACACCTTCAGAATATAGCAAAGAGGACAAATGATATTTCCCCAACAATGCAGACAAGTAAATAAGCAAATTTGCTTTCTCCTGACCCTAGAGGCAGGAGCGAGGATGGGTGAATGGGGGTGAGTATTGGAAATACGGGAGCCACTAGAGAGAGAACAAAAGCGATGCACTTTGACATGAGAGAATAATACATTCACAAATCATTCAGGACATTTTTAAGAGAGTGAAAGAGAGAACTGACTAAATAAGACAGAGTCTCTCATCTCATTTAGCCTGGGGGAGGGGACAGGAAACTACCCCAATTAACCCTAAACCCCACACCAAGCCCAACCCACTGGCGTCAAGTTGATTCCGGCAATTAACCCTAATAAAATTAATGTCCTATTACGTGAATATCTCAAACAGAGAAGGAGGGACAAAGTGTGCTCCTGCCTTCTTTCATGGGGGTAGGCTTCATTATTTCATAAAATTAAGCATAATTAAAAAAAAAAAAAGTTACCATCAACTCCTGCTCATGGTGACCCCATGTGTGTCAGAGTAGAACTGTGCTCCACAGAGTTTTCGGTGCTGATTCCTTTGGAAGTAGATCACCAGGCCTTTCTTCTGAGGTGCATCCGTGTGGGCTTGACTCACCAAACTTTCAGTTAACAGTTGAGCGCATTAACCTTCGTACCACCCAGGGACCCATGCGTGATTATTCAGCCATAGAAATGATAGGAGCACTGATACATGCTACAATGTGGATGAACCTCAAAACATTATGCGAAGTGACAGAAGCCAGACACAAAAGGTGACATATTGTATGATTCCATCTATATGAAATATTCCAAACAAATAAATATGTAGAAATAGAATTCTGATTGGTGGTTTCCAGGGGCTTGCGGAAGGGATAGATGGGAGAAACTGCCACTTAATGGGTACAAGGTTTTGTTTTGGAGTGATGGAAGTGTTTTAGAACTAGATTAAGATGTAGCCATTCCACAACACTGTGAATATGCTACAAACCAAAACCAAACCCAGTGCCGTCGGGTTCATTCCGACTCATAGCGACCCTATAGGACAGAGTAGAACTGCCCCATAGAGTTTCCAGGGAGCACATGATGGATTCAAACCACCGACCTTTTGGTTAGCAGCTGTAGCTCTTAACCACTGCGCCACCAGGGTTTCCTGAGAAAGTACTAGATGCCACTGAATTGTTCATTTTAAAATGATTAATTTTACGTTATGTGAATTTCACCTCAATCTTTTTTTTTTAATGAAAAAAAAAATTAAGCATGATTAGGCCATTGTTTCTTTTAGTTCCATCGGCCTTTTTGATGGTGGAAATTTCTCCCAGATTCTGTTTCTTGATATTTTAGTTTTGGGTGCTTGAGTAAGTTCTTACCTTTTCTGTGTCTTCTTAGGTTATTTCAGCGGGGGTATTGGGAGAGAATGCATTAGGGCCACCACCCAAATGCTACTTCAAAAGAGAACTAGAAAAACAAAGTTCACCTGAGTTAAGCAAAGCTACTGTTTTCCCTCTGGCTCCTCCTGTTACTGATAGAATAAAACATGAGTGATGAGTGTGAGCAAGGCCCCATCAACCAGCAGCGTAGATGTAGTACTTCCTACTATTCAAACCAGGTAATATGCATGAAAGTGCTTAAAAATGACACACAGTGTTCTAGAAATGTGTGGTAGCATTATTATTTTTGTTGTTACTTGCCTTCGAGTCAGTTCCAACTCATGGTGACCTCACGTGTCAGAGTAGAACTGCTCTACAGGGTTTTCAGAAGCGCTGGTGGTGCAGTGGCTAAGAGCTTGGCTGCTAACCAAGAGGTCGGCAGTTTGAATCCACCAGCTGCTCCTTGGAAACTCTATGAGGCAGTTCTACTTTATCCTATAGGGTCGCTTTGAGTAGGAATTGACTCCCTGGAAACGTTTTTTTTTTTTTTTTTTTTTTAATAGGATTTTCAAGGCTGTGGCCTTTCAGAAGCAGATCAGGAGGCCTATCTTCCGAGGCACCTCTAGGTCGGTTCAAACTGCCAGGCTTCTGGCTAGCATTCAAGTGCCTAGCCATATTCACCACTCAGGAAGTCCTAACATTATTATAATATGTCATTATCACTGGCATTTTGCGTTCTAATCTTGCCTCTGCTGCTGTTCCAATGAGCAATCCATTTCCTCATTGTTAAAAATAAGCAAAATTCTTGATCACTAAAGTTCACCAACAGCACAAGAGTTTAATAGTAACTAGCAGAGTGCCTTAAAAAGTTCACACCAAAGAAGTTATAATTTCCCAAGAATAAGCCTTTATTATTTTCCAAAGGCTAAAGAAAGCCCTTCCCCTCAGGTAGCCACGGTAATGTTCAGTGGAGGAATTTGGTCCTCGGATACTAGTTTTCTCACGGCCTTATTTTACAGTAAGAAATATTTCTGAGCCCACTGGAAGTGGCCATAACAATATATAATTTAAAAGCCCTATAGAAGGAAAAGTTGAACTGTGAACACACGAATTCTTTCAGTGCGGCTGCAGTTAGGGAAAACACCAGTATAAAAATAGTCTATTTTTAGGGCTTCAATATCTCGGCTCTGTGAGTGCTTCTGAGTCATATTTTATGAGGGCGACACACTTGGCTACTGTTGGCTGCAGCTCCCATCCAGCTGGGCGGGAATTAAGTGGAATTCTGTTGCTGAGCACTTCCCACTGAAATTGCTAGTGAGCTCCTGATTGCAAAATCTTTACCCTTAGTATTGACTTAAGTAGCAGGAACAACATGACTTGGTTTTTCAAATCCCTGGCTGATATACTGCTGCTCTTAAGCTTTTGAACCATCCAGTCAGGCTCAAAAGTCTCAGGGAAGCTATAAAATTTCCATTTTCAGATTCTTAATTTTTAGTGTGCCTTACACTCATGGGGCGATTTCTTAATGGCACACATATAACAAGTCGACTTAAGTCTCGTGTTTTGACGACAGTGTCTTTTTCTACCAAGGAAGATGGAAAACGTAAGGGGTTTAAAATGTACTAGCAGGAGAACGCATACCAGATGGGAGTTAGCTAAATCCCCATAGAAGATTGTGTAGCTTAAAGCAGTGATCCCCAGTCTAACCCTATTTGATTGGATAATGGCCAGATATTTATTAAGAGAAAACTACACGCCATGGAAACCCTGGTGGCGTAGTGGTTAAGTGCCATGGCTGTTAACCAAAAGGTCGGCAGTTTGAATCCACCAGGCACTCCTTGGAAACTCTATGGGGCAGTTCTACTCTGTCCTATAGGGTCGCTATGAGTCGGAATCGACTTGACGGCAGTGGGTTTTTAACGTGCCTAGTGTTCTGTTGAACCCTGGAGAGTTTCAAGAGAATTATAAGGAGTTTATCATTAAACTAAGGAATATACAATAAGCACATGGCATGACAAAGAATTTTTTACGTTTCTATTGTGGTATTTGTAACAAAACAATTGTCCTTTTAACATTCTTCACACAAGCAATTCAGTGACTTTAATTGTGTTTATCACGTCGTTCAGCCATCAGCAGCTGAGGAAAGGTAGCATGGTAGAAAGAACTGGACTTTGGTTTGTTATTACATTTGGGAGTGCTTTGATGTTGGGGACATTACTTGAACTCTCTGAGCCTCAGTTTCCAAATCTGTAAAATCTCCAAAGAAATCAAACCAAACTAATAGTGCTATTGCTGAAAGATAACATAATAAATGTAAATGGCATAGCAAATGTCTGACTGATCTTGAGGCAAATCAAGGCTGAAGCTAGAACAATCTGGATCTTGCCTCTGCTCTAAAGAGCCAGAGATTGACTCTCGTAAATGCCCAGGAGTCGTTCAGTTCAGAGAGACAGACATACACTAACCATGGCACCCAAAAGATTGAAGTGGGGACAAAAATGCTATTAATTTTAAAATTAAAAACCAGATTTATTACTTGGTATGGAAATATTCATGTCTGCAAAATAAGTACATTCTCTTTTTCTTATATATGAAGCCCTTATCACAGTGTCTGGTCCATATCAAGTGCTTAATTAATCATAAGTTGGGTAATTAGAGTGATCACGAGAAGCACTGTTAAAAAATCCAGAAACAAGCAATACCTATGTGATCAGCACATTGCATCCCTGTGGACAGAACTACTGGGAATTAGTCCCCAGACCTTCTGTTAGCCCAAGACAGGAACCATTCCCAAAGCCAACTCTTCAGACAGGGATTGGACTGGACTACAAGACAGAAAATGATACTGGTGAGGAGTGAGCCTCTTGAATCAAGTAGACACGTGAGACCATGTGGGCAACTCCTGTCTGGAGGGGAGCTGTGAAGGCCGAGGGGGACAGAAGCTGGCTGAATGGACAAGGAAATACAGGGTGGAGGGAAGAAGTGTGCTGTCTCATTAGAGGGAGAGCAACTAGGAGTATATAGCAAGGTTGGCTATGTAAGATTTTATATGAGAGACTGACTTGATTTATAAACTTTCACTTAAAGCTCAATAAAAATTAAAAAAAATAAGAGAAAAAACTACTGGGAATTAAAACAAAGAAATAGGAGGAATAAAGTGAGTTATGGCACACTTGATTAGTGGACTTTGCATGTTGCCTGTGTACCACCCGTGTCCCCGTTCGTACTATCACTCTGATTTTGCTCAGGTGCCCTCCTGTCAAATAAACCCAACCCAGCCCAGCTCTGATGGTAAGCACAATTGGGCTAAGGGCAATACCATTGTTCTGAAAGCAATTAATTCTAGCTCAACAGTGGGAATGTGGCCAATGTGATGAGAGGGAAGTCTATTAGAAGGCTACTGGGAAGGAGCCACGGGAAGAGATGGCGTTCTTCTTTCTCTGGACAGTGTCTGGGCTGGATGTGACACCTTACGCCAGCTCTTGCCACCTATGTGGGAATGAAGCCAACACTGAGGACAGCACATTGGAGAGGTGGAAAAGGACTAGGCCTTTGATAATGCCCTTGAGCTCCTAAATTAATCACACTTAAAGTCCACTTGAACTCAGGGTTTCAGTTGTATGAGATAATAATTTCCTCACTGTTTAAAGTAAAGGTTTCTGGAACTTGCAGCCCAAAGCACCCAAACAGTAAAAATGACACCAGACTTAGAATAATGCACCATCTCACAAGAGAAGGTCTAGCCAATGAAACCAGAAATGCTTGAAGTTCAATGACTACAATGTCTTATTTTTATCCCTTGCCTTTGTTATAAAAATATTTGAAGTTTAATAGCTAAGACTCCCTTTCCCAGGGGCAACAACTCCACAGGCTCTGCCTCTGTTCGTCTGTGAGACTCCTTTTCTCTGCATCCATGACTGAGCAACACAAACCCCACTGTCAATCTGATGAATGTCCTTCTAGACAGCTCTTAAATCAGATACACATGATTTTACATAAATGAAATTTTACTGATACTTGCTCTTTTGTAACCTGCTTTCCTCCCCTGAATAATACGTCTTGAGTAACATTTTTGTCTGTAAATATAGATCATCATCATCATTTTATTGGCTGTGTAAGAGTGGACTATTTAACCAATTTCTTTTTGAAGGGTATTTAATTGCTTTCTTAATTTTTCACTATTATACATTATGTTTTATATATATATATAATACATTTTATATATATATATATATTTGAGCCCATTGTTGCAGCCACTGTGTCAATCCATCTTGTTGAGGGTCTTCCTCTTTTTTGCTGACCCCCTATTTTACCAACCATGATATCCTTCTCCAGAGACTGGTCCCTACTGATAACATGTCCAAAATATGTGAGATGAAGTCTCACCATCCTACTTTCAGGAAACATTCTGGTTGTACTTCTTCCTAGACAGATTTGTTTGTCCTTCTGGCAGTCCATGGTATGTTCAACATTCTTCACCAACACCGTATTTCAACGGCATCAATTCTTCTTCTGTCTTCCTTATTTATTGTCCAGCTTTTGCCTGCATATGAGGTGATTAAAAATACCATGGCTTGGGTCAGGTGAACCTTAGTCCTCAAAATAACATCTTTGCTTTTTAATACCAGTCTTTTGTAGCGGATTTGTCCAATGCAATACTTCATTTGATTTCTTGACTGCTGCTTCCATGGCTGTTGATTGTAGATCCAAGTAAAATGAAATCCTTGACAACTTCAGACTTTTCTCTGTTTATCATGATGCTGCTTATTGGTCCAGTTATGAGGATTTTTGTTTTCTTTATGTACTGAAGGCTATAATCGTTGGTCTTCATCAGTAAGTGCTTCAAGTCCTCTTTGCTTTCAGCAAGCAAAGTTGTGTCATCTGCATATCATGGGTTGCTAATGTGTCTTCCTCCTACCCTGATACCCTGTTCTTCACGTAGTCCAGCTTCTAGGATTACTTTCTCAGCATACAGATTGACACAGATTGACTAAGTGAAAGGATACAACCCTGAGGCCCACCTTTCCTGATTTTAAACCACTCAGTATCCCCTTGTTCTGTTTAACCGACTGCCTCTTGGTCTATGTACAGGTTCTGCGTGAGCAAAATTAAGTGTTCTGGAATTCCCGTTTTTCACAATATTATCCACATTTTGTTATGATCCACACAGTTGAATGCCTATGCATAGTCAACAAAACACAGGTAAACATCTTTCTGGTACTCTTTGCTTTTAGCCAAGATCCATCTGGCATCAGCAATGACATCCCTGGTTCCATGTCCTCTTCTGAATCCAGCTTGAATTTCTGGCAGTTCCCTGTTGATGTACTGTGGAAACTGTTTTTGAATTGTCCAGCAAAATTTTACTTGCATGTGATATTAATGATATTGTTTGATAATTTCTGCTTTCTGTTGGATCACGTTTCCTTGGAATTGGCACAAATATGGATCTCTTTCAGTTGATTGGCCAGGTAGCTGTCTTCCAAATTTCTTGGCACAGATGAGTAAGCACTTCCAGCACTGCATCCATTTGCTGAAACATCTCAGTTGGTATTCCATCAATTCCTGGAGCCTCGTTTTTCACCAGTGCTTTCAGTGCAGCTTGGATTTCTTCCTTCAGTACCACACGTTCTTGATCATATGCTACCTCCTGAAGTGGTTGAATGTCGACCATAACACGTACACTTATCTGATTATCTCCTTCAGGTACCAAAAAAAAAAAAATTGTCATTGAGTCAATTCTAACTCATAGTGTGACCCTACAGGACAGAGTAGAACTGCCCCAGTGGGTTTCCAAGGAGCAGCTGGTTGATTCAAACTGCCGGCCTTATATTTAGCAGCCGGGCTCTTAACCACTGCCTCACCAGGGCTTCACCTTGAGGTAAGTCTCTAGAAATTAAATCTTGGTTCAAAGGGTATGCATGTTTTGAATTTTGATTCATTTTGTCAGTCAGAATTCGTTTAGCCACAAAGAACAGAAGACGTAGCTGGAAAAGTTAGGAATTGATTATGTCATATAACAAGCATTATGGAAGTTGGGGAGTTCTAGGATTAAGTCAGCAACTCAGTAATATTATTACATGCAAGGTCTCTTTCCATTTTCCTCACCTAGTATTTTTTTTTAGTATCCTTAATGTATTGGCTTGGTCCTCAGGCTTGTCCCCTCATGGCCACACAATGGCATCGCAGTTCCAGACATCACATGACAACACCAGTGTGAAGAAGAGGGCTTTTTTCTCCTAAGCACCTTTTCTTTAATCACAAGGATGATATTTCCCAGAATCTGCCAACAAATTCCCCTTGCATCATTTAACCAGAACGGGCTTTACGCCTTGCTGAAAAGCGATCTGTTAGCAAAGAAAAGTGTGGGAGTGGGGAGGAGGCTGACAAACTACTCTCCGAGAAGATTGTATCCACTTATATATTCACCACCAGTACATGGGAGTGCCTGTTTTTCCACTCTTGATTCATCTAACAATGCATAAAAAGCGATTCTTTGTTTTTATATTCGTTTCTTTGAGTACCGAATACCTTTTTAGTCATTGGCTATATGTTGCTCTTCTTTTGTAAACTGCCTGATTATATCCTTTGTTCACTTTTGTTTCTTTCCCCCCTTTTGGTTTGTAAGTGCTCTGGGTCTAATAATGTCGTTGTTGTTAGGTGCTCTGACTCATTGAATCAAACTTTGCCCGGTTCTGGGCCATCCTTATAATTGTAGGTATGTTTGAGCCCATTGTTGCAGCCACTGTGTCAATCCATTTTGTTGAGGGTCTTCGTCTTTTTTAGCTGACCCTCTACTTTACCAAGCATACTGTCCTTTCCAGGGACTGGTCCCGCCTGATAACATGTCCAAATTACATGAGACGAAGTCTCGCCATGGAGCATTCAGGCTGTACTTCCTCCAAGACAGATTTGTGAATTATGAGTATCAGGGTCATAGATGTTGTTAATTTTCCCACTAATTGATCATTATTTATGGTGTGTTTTACCATACAGAAACTTAATTTTTATGTAGCCAAATTATCTTTTACGTTTTTTTTTGTTTTGTTACTATGCTTAGCAATCCACGCTAACCCACCTATATTTTTTAAAAATATTAATCTGTATTTTCTTCTAATAGATCTTCTAAGTGACTTGTCATTCATCCCAACAAACATTACTTAAATAATCTTTTTCCCACTAATTGGAGAAGGCCATCTTCATCATAAACTAAAACCCCACATAGGGAAATGATCTGTGTACAGAAATTAAAAAAAAATAAGGCATTTAACAAATTTTCATTGATTTTTCTCCCATGTGACAAGCACTTTGCTTGAGGTTGAAAGTAGAAACAGAGGTGAGTTAGACTTGGTTCTTGCCTTTAATTGTGCATACATCTATTAGTAAAGAGTGTAGGCTCTGGACCAAGAGCACCTGGTTTGATTCCTGGGTCTTCCACTTCTAAAAAATTTGACTTTATAAAGACCTTAATCACATTACTCGTCTTCCTGTGCCTCAGCTTTCTCTTATGCTACATAGGATAATAATAGTATCTATTTCATAGAGTTGATGTAATAATTAAATGAGCGAATTCATGTAAAATACTTTCAGAATCTGGCACAGAGGAAGGGCTCAATAAATGCTAGCTGTTTCTTAAACTTCTTGTTGTTGCCAGTTGCCATCAAGTTGGCTCTAATTCATGGTGACCTTATCTATAATAGAAAGAAATTTTGCCCAGTCCTGGGCCATCTTCATTATCATCAGTATGTTTAAGTCCATTGTTGCCTCATTTGTGATAATCCATCTCGCTGAGAATTACCCTAATTTTCACTGACCCTCTACCAAACATCACATCTTTTTCTAGCAGTTGGTCTTTCCTGATAACATGAACAAATAAGCTAGTTGAAGTCTTGTCATTCTCACTTCTAATGAGCATTCTGGTTGTATTTCTTCCAAGACTGATTTGTTCATTCTTGTAGCATATTCAATATTCTTCTCCAACACCACAGTTTAAACGCATCAATTCTTTTTCTGTCTTCCTTTTTCATTGTCCAGCTTTCGTGTGCATATGAGGCGATGGAAGAGACCATAGCCTTAATTGCTTAAACTGTGTTGTTCTTAGTTGCCATCCGGTGAGTTCTGACTCGTGGTGACCCCATGTGTTACAGAGAAAAACTGATACATAGGGTTCTCTTGGCTGTGATTTTAACGGAAGCAGTTCTCCAGGCCTTTCCTTCCATAGTACCGCTGGGTGGGTATGAGGTAGGGTGTTACAGTGGTTAAAAGCACAGACAACTTCGGTTGGAATCCCTCACTCAACATTGACTAATTGGGTAATCTAGGCCTAGTTACAAAATCTCTCCATTCCTCAGTTTCTTCATCTGTAAAATAGGAATAATAATAATATTGACTCCCTTGGAGGCTTGTAATTATTAAATAAATTGATACATTTAAAGAGTGTAGTGTCTGGCACATAAAGAAAAACAAAACAAAACTCCTTGCGTCAAGTAGATTCTGATTCATAGTGACCCTATACCAAAAGGAACAAACTCATTGTCATCAAGTCAATTCCGATTCACAGCAACCCTAGAGGACACAGTAGAACTACCCCATAGAGTTTCCAAGGAGCTGCTGGTGGATTCAAACTGCCCACCTTTTGGTTAACAGCCGTAGCTCTTAACCACTGCACCACCAGTTACCCTATAAAAACCCAGTGCCATCGAGTTGATTCCGACTCATAGCGACCCTATAGGACAGGGTAGAACTGCCCCATAGAGTTTCCAAGGAGCGCCTGGCAGATTTGAACTGCCAGCCCTTTGGTTAGCAACCGTAGCACTTAACCACTACGCCACCAGGGTTTCCCATGTTACCCTAAAAAAAAAAAATTTTTTTTTTTTTTTTACCTAGTAAGTGTCAAATGTCCAAGGTTCAAAAAAAAAACCAAACCTGTTGCTGTCGAGTCAGGTCTGAGTCATAGCGACTTTATAGGACAGAGTAGAACTGCCCCATAGAGTTTCCAAGGAGTGCCTGGAGGATTTGAACTGCCAGCCCTTTGGTTAGCAGCCGTAGCACTTAACCACTAGGCCAGCGGGGTTTCCTTCCAATGGATATCATCGTATAATTTCAGACAATTGTCAGATTCTAACCACAGACTGGAAACCCTGGGGGCGCAGTGGTTAAGAGCTACACCTGCTAACCTAAAGGTCGGCAGTTCAAATCTACCAGGCACTGCTTGAAAACCCTATGGGGCAGTTCTACTCTGTTCTTTAGGGTTGCTATGAGTCAGAATCGACTAGATAGCAATGGCTTCGGGTTTTTAACCATAGACTAGAGAAGGATTGGAAACAAATTTTGCAATGCTTGTGGAGGCCTTCTAACTAAATAGGCAGAGGGAGAGTTTCCAAAAAAAATTTCACTGTAGCCTCTACGTTATTCTGTTTATGGGGTAACAACATTGGGACTCCAGAGGAGGCAGGAGCTAACACTAGCCACGTAATTTCATCTGCACACAAGCATTAGCCTCCACAGTGATGCACATAAAATGTAATTAGAATTGGTCTAGGTTTTCTGTCTCTTTCAATCCTGATATGATTTGTAATAAGCACTTTGCTGTTTAGCTGTTTTTTTTAACCAAAATTATTGGATAGATGATTAGGTATGCTTTGCTTTTTTTTTTTCTCCCTTCAGTTATATCCAAGTCCTTCATTATTGCCTTGACTACAAAAATATATTTTTAGTGTGATCAGAGCTTTTTTTCCCCTACTCTCACCCACCTTCTAAGCCAGAGGGTAGACATTATACATAATTATTGCAACTTAAAAATCCATGTGCGACCTTTGAGTGCTGGACGTTGCATTTGAATCTGTGGTCTGGCTGGTGTGTGTGTGTAACCATACTCTGGAGACACTGCAATCACAGGAGCTCTGTGGCATATGTTCCTTCACGAAGGGCTTCATGCTAACAGCGAAGACTGCCATTTTGGGATGCTTGCAGCCTTCCTGCCAGCCTAGCCCCTTCTGATCAGACACAGAGTAAAGACTGGAGGATTCCAAACTATACTGACCTAGATTAGGTTTTCAGTCAACAGTCAATGTCTGTATTTACTTTTTGTTGTTGTTGTTAAGCTTAGCCAATTTTTTTTCCAGTTTCTACCATAGTATATTGTTGTTGTTAGCTGCCGTCAGGTTGGCCGCTGACTCATGGAGACCCCACGTCCAATGTGATTGGACCATTATGATCCACAGGGTTTTCCTTGGCTGATTTTTTGGAAGTAGATCTCTAGGCCTTTCTTCCTGGTCTGTCTTAGTCTGAAAGCTCTGCTCGAACCTATTTAGCATCATAGCAACATGCAAGCCTCCACTGACAAACAAGTGGTGGCTCTGATTGAGGTGCAGTGGCTGGAAGTTGAACCCAGGTCTCCCTCATGGAAGGCAGGAATTCTAGGAAATGGGCAGTCCTGGTTATGAACACTAACACAATGTTAAAAAATAACTTCTGTATTTCTTCTCTTTCAGACCCCTCCTTCTCTGACAGTGTTTTATTAATCTGGGTAAGACAATGTACCAAAAAGGTAAACGAGAAAAAAGATTCTATGATGAGAAGTGAAGATTTTGAAAGCATGCGTTTCAGTCAGCATATATCTAGCTACAGTTTGTCCTTGAAAGAAGCAAAAGGGGGTGTAAGCTCAAACCATACTGACCCTAAATCAACAGATTCTATGCTGTGGATGAATTCAGAACCAATAGCAGAATACTCTTACCCTTCAACCCCCTAAGAGCGGGCGAGGAGAAGGAGAAGCAGCTAGCATCTGAGGAGATAGTGTATTTAGTAAGAAGAAACTCCCCCACTAATCCACCACCTTCCTCAACAAGACTAGACTTTTCTAATCTTTTCTCTTCAATTCCACCTGTTGAAGGAACCAGAAAATACACACATCTATGCTGGGCTCAAGAGTCCCTGGGTGGCACAAATAATCAAAAGGTTTTTGGTTTGAATCAACCCAGAGGTACCTCAGAAGGAAGACCTAGGAATCTACTTTGAAAAAATCAGCCATTGAGAACCCTATGGAGCACAGTTCTGCTCTGACACACACAGGGTCACCACAAGTCAGAATCAACCTGATGGCAACTGGGTTCAACTTAAGGCCTAGATGAGGGTTAGTGAATTGTTTCATTTGTAGGCAAGTAGATATTACTTCCCCAACGAAAGCTGTTGTTTTATTTCTAGTGAGTTTTATTATTACTTTTAATCATATCTATCCACACAGGCAAACTGAGTTTGGCTTCCAAGAGACTCTGACAAGCCAAATGAAAGTCAAGGGTATAAATAAACAGGGTATATGGGTACGGGGCCCTTTGACTTCAAAATTGGCTGCAGCGTATTTTTTTTTTTTTATCTTGTCTATTCATGTTCCCCTTTCCCTGAAATTCCTTGAGTTGAAGTGAAAATGCAAAATAGCCATGGAGCCTGGTGTTTCTTATTTTCTGATATTTGTCAACATGACATATTCTCATAAAGCCAGCTCTAGGGTGTAGACAGTGTGTGAAGATACAATATTCAGTTTGTGCTGAGGAGGAACAAAAAACTCTCTTTTATTGCTTTCATTGAATTAAGAATGCCACTCTATTTATTGGAATTTGAAACATAAGGTACCCTTGTGTTCTCAGCTTGTGTGGCCATAACTGAGAAGCGAATAGCTGAGAAGCTAGGGTCTGCACTGACAATACTACCTGACGTAACTTCTGCTGACCTCGAAGCAAAATGCCTTAATTGCAAAACCCTTGAGGCCTCATCCCCTAAGCCTGACTGAACAACACTCTTGGGTTTGTGTTGTCTGCTACTCGTAGATACGACAAGCCAAAAGAGATACAGAGCATGTCAGTCCATTTATTAAGGCTTGAAGGTTCTGGGACAAAAGAGTCAGCCAAACCAGCGCTAACCACGACCGTACAAAACTCACTTGCTATTTGGGGTGTTGCCAGGAACAGTGATTTCTCAAAATTATCCCACAAGCACTATCTTTTATTTTTCTTTTGAATTTATGAGGGAGCGAGAACAATGGCTATAACACAAGCTCTTTTCCCTCACTGGAAGAAACAAAGAAGAGACAAGGAGCTTAGATGAGCCTTTGAAACGCCTGCGTATTTGCACGTGAATGAACCCTCGCAGATGGTGGGGCGGTCTCTGACGGGCTGTGGGTTTGGATAGGGTGGAGCAGGAGTGAGTAGCAGTTTAGAAGGCCAATAGCAAATAAGTGATGCCAGGCACACAGCAGGAGTCCTAGGAAGTAGTAACCAAGACTTAGACTGATACTGGAAAAAATATTTGAAAAAAAAAAATTTTTTTTCCAGTTACGAAAAGGAAATGAAGTTAGTATTTTAAAACAAAATATCTCTAAAATAAAGGCAGACGTTATTTACAGGTTTTTCAATCCCTCAGTTGTTGTTTCAGAAGCTTTGTGAGAAAATAAATCTGTTGGTCATTTAGTGCCTACTGGGCTTTGGTGTATGTACAATTCACTCTTTTAGGTCTTGTGTGTGTAGTTCAAATGGCGTAGGGTGAGGGGTACAGAGAAGTCAGAACAAGGGAATAGGAGCCTTACTTTCTATATTGAGGGTCTTATTTTCTAGCTAGGTCCCTAGGTGGTGCAAACGGTTTGCACTAAACTACTAACATAAAGGCTGGCGGTTCAAACCCACCCAGTGGCATCAAAGAAGGATGGCCTGGTGATCTGCTTCCATAAACATTACAGCAAGAAAAAAAAAAAAAACTTGAGGGAGCATTTCTACTTAGTAACACATGGGCAGCCATGGGACAGAATTGACTGGACAGCAGTGGGTTTGGTTTCTCGGTTTATTTTGTAGATAAGAGCACAGGTCATACAGACCTGAAGATGAAGATGGTATCTGCAAAGACAATCCACTAATGCATTATCCAAACGGGCAAACTGCTAAGTTGAATTCCTTGAAGGTTCTTTGGAAGAAGATGGAGCGTTGATATATGATTTCATTAACAAAGTGACCATGGTTGATTTGCTGGGGACAAAGGGCCAGATGATAGTTCTATGGTTGGAGCTGAATTTCTTGTGGAGTAAATCAGTACTTGCACTACTTATCTTCCTGGGAAGAGGGTAACCCTATGGCAAAAACTGAAGACCTGAGATAGGGATGAGGGGAAAAAATACGACTTCTTTTGGGATCCAAACCAAAAACCAAACCCACTGCCATCAAGTTGAGTCCAACTCATGGCAACCCCGTGTGTCACAGAGTAGAACTGCTCCATAGGGTTTTCTTGGCTGTAATCCTTATGGAAGCAGATCACCAGGTCTTTCTTCCATGGTGCCACTAGATGGGTTCAAACCACGAACCTTTTGGTTAGTAGTCAAGCAAAAATCATTTTTGCCACCCAGTGCCCCTCTTGGAATCCAAGAAGGCAGTTTATCCTGAATCTGAAGCGTGGTGAAACCTGGCTCTATAGCAGTGTGGGGCAGACTGCTCTTGTTCTTTGGAGACTGTCCAGGTACCAGACACATGCTGGCCATGTAGCAGAACCAAAGGTGGGTCTAGGCATGTAGAGCAATTTAAATTTTTCTTTATGCTATCCTTGAATTTCAATAAGCCTTACTAAAAGTTTCAGCCTGGTCTCAGTTGTGGTTTGGAGAATTAGGGCAAGGCTTTTGTCCATTCTTGAAGCAGAGTTATGCAGAGAAAAAAGAGCAGTATCACCTCTCCTGAAACCAGAGTTGGGGTGGCCGTGAGTGGGCCAGAAGAAGCAATCTCTCCTGGGTTACCAGCAGCAGAGGAGGTAACAGGGGCATCTCAGTGAGGTGGAAACACCAGGGCTGAAAAAGCAAGAGCTCAACATACTGAAGACAGAAGTGCTCAGAAATGGCAGGGGTCTTTTTGATGGAGGTGGATTGGTGCCATAATAATCTGGGTATAAAAACCAAGTGTAACCTCACTTGGTAGTCAAAGTTGGATGACTCCTAGGGGTGACAACCAAACAGCTACAGCCAACTGCTCAGGGAAAGTAGGAAAAAAGAGTTACCTGAGTTGGGTGAGGATAATGAGGTAAGGAACCATGGAAAAGGGCATTTGGAGCAGAGTTCTAGGGAGATAAGAGACATGGAAGGAAAGAGCATTCTAACTTTCAGATGGACACTTGGGTTGTTTCCACGGGAAATTCGCAGGGCTGAGCTCTGCTGATAACAGAGCCATTATGATTTACACGATTTTCAGGTTAAGCAAGGTGCTTCCTGCATATCCTTGCTCCATTATCCTCACTTAAAAAAAAAAAAATTATTGTGATAAATTATGTATAACAAAAAGTTTGACATTTAAACCATTTTTAAATATACAATTACATCAGTTACGTTGACCCTGTTGTGACACCGTCACCACTATTCATTTCAGAAAAGTTTTCAGCATCCCTTCAGCTCCCATTCCCCTTGCCACTCTGCCCCCACTAACAAACTTTGTCTCTATGCACTTGCCTGTTCTAGATATTTCATAGAAGTGGGATCATACAATATTTGTCCTTTCGTGATTGATTTGGAGTCCTGGTGTGGTTAAGAGCTTGGCTGCTAATCAAAAGGTTGACAGTTTGAATCCACCAGCCGCTCCTCAGGAGAACGATGTAACAATCTGCCTCTGTAAAGATTTATAGCCTTGGAAACCCTATGGGCAGTTCTACTCTGTCCTATAGGGTCGCTATGAGTTGGAATTGACTCGACAGCAATGGGTAACTGATTTGGTGACTGATTTATTTCACTCAGAGTAATGTTTTCAAGGTTCTTTATGCCGTGGCATGTAGCAGGCCTTAATTTCTCTTTAGAACTGAGTAATATTCCATCGTATGTAGGTACCACATTTTGTTTATCCATTCATCTGTTGATGGGCACTTGGGTTGTGTTCACATTTTGGTTACTGTGGATAATGCTGCAGTGAACACTGGTGAACATGTGTCTGAGTCCCTGATTTCAAGTCTCTTGAGTAAAGCAATTCTCATGTTTTGAAAGATGTTTACTTATGTGGAAGCAGAATCAGGCATGGTGATATGACCCTTATCGGTGTGGCTAATCAGCCATCCTCTGCCACCATGGCTCAGTGGCCATGGGTCTCTGCTAATATGCCACTGGTTAGAGGGACACAACTTTGTGACCTTCTCTTCCACATAGCTATTGTTAGCCTGGGAAAGGGAGGGAGGGAGAAGGATCACAAAGCAGTGTTTACGTGTCTGTGCAGGAATTCAGAACCACACCAGTTGCCATTGAGTTGATTCCAAGTCATGGCAACCCCATGTGTGTCAGAGTAGAACTGTGCTCCGTAGAATTTTCAATCACTGATTTTTCTGAAGTAGATTGCCAGGCATTTCTTCCGAGGTGCCTCTGAGTGGACTCAAACCTCTAACCTTTTGGTTAGAAGGCAAGCGTGTTAACTAGTTGCACCACCCAGGAACTCCACAGGAACTCAAATCTCTTCGAAATGTTTCCCCATACAGTTAGGAAGATGCCTAAGGTGGGCAAATGAAATATTGCTCTCTGCATCTACCGGCGTCTGTATTTCTTTCCTCCCTGCTCAAGGCCTTCTCCCTGGAGAGATGCTTACTGCATATGTCACTGAGGCCTCTAATAAAGTGGCTGACACTGTCATGCAAACGTGAACTGCTGATGAATCCACTGAAAGCCGCAGGGCCACCTCCCTCCCTGTGACAGAGCCTGTCACCGCTGCTCCTCAGGCTGCTGAGTCTGCTGGTGCTGACCGCTGGGGCTTGACAGCAGCTGTTCTTCAGGCTTTTCCTCTCTGTTTCATTTCCAGTACCTCTCCCTGGGGTCCAAGCAGGAGTCCTGGGGAGAGAGGCCAGAGGACGTGGGGAGGCTGACCTGCCAGCCTCAAACCCAGCCTTTCTCCCAATGCTAGACCTCGGCGTTCTCTTGCAGAGCTTGATTCTTTCTTTAGAATTATTTCCAGGACACGACAAGTACCCTCTCCAGAGGCACTTGCAGGGCTACCCCACGGGTCCTTCCAAACATGTCCAGATAGGTCTAAATCCTAAGAGGAACACACAAAGCACGGTTGGAATTACACCACCAGTGAGCCTGTGTTCACCCCCTAATAATGCAACTGAAGAGATGGGGGATTCCTCAGTGAGGATAAGCTGCCTCCAGGTGGACTAGGTAAAGATTCCATTCAAAAAGGCAGAAGGCGAGGATACCGAGAGATTCTCTTGGTCAGGCTATTTAACAATAATTTATATTTTCTGATATTTTTGTTCATTATGTATCATCTCTGTTTAGCTTTATAATCACCAGAGCATCACATCCGTTCTCTAAGTCTCAGTTTCATCACCTGAAAAATGAGGATAATAGTTACCTACCTCCCAGGACCATTGTGGAGATTAGATGAATTAACTCAAGCAAAACTCCCAGGGCTGCAGACAGGGAAAGTTCAACAAGTGAGAACAGTTACTGCTTGTTGCGCCTTTTCTGCATGCCAGGGACTGTTCTGAGTGCTTTACATGTATCGATTCAGTTCCTCTTCACCCCAGCTCCGTGAGATGAATACTGTTAGCCCCATTTACAGGTGCGAAAACTGAGCCATACAGAAGTTAATGAACCGCCTGATGCTACGCAGTTTCGAAGTGATAGAATCAAAACCTAGACTCAAAACCATGATTCCACATAGCAGGTGCTCAGTAAATACTTGCTGACATGGCAAGATGGGCTAGAGCTCTGGTAAGCATGCTGGGTAGGACAACTGTGAAAAGATGGTCAACTTGCAGAGACAAAAAAGTTCCTCATTATTAATAAAAGCTTCACAAGTGAGGCCCAACTTTAAAAACGATAAAAATCAAACAGCACCTAAGGAAATCTGTGAGGAAAAAAATATTTACTTTAGGCCACTATGAATTATGAAGAAAGAAGGACACAGTTTGGCTGACCTCATTCTTAATGGGCCAACAACAACACTGGCAGGGGGGATTCCAGTTTTAAAAAGTCAGAATGCACCTTTGGTATTCAAGGTTCTTGAATGCTCGCCAGCATTTGTCTCCACCTTCCTGTTCTACATCTGTTTTGAAGATCCCATCAAGTGTGAAACTATACACCTCACCATTAAGAGTTTATTTATCCTGTCGATTATCTCCTCCCCCCCTCACCACCAAAGCCTCTGTTACATATTTGTAACTCTAATTGACTTAATTGCTCTGTTTACTACCTTTAAACTCCTCCATTTGAAAAAGGTAGGACACAGGTCTTAGGTATTTACCCCAGATCTGTAACAAATTAAAGCATGATCAGTAGATCATGGGGGCAGTGGTGGGGGTCCAGTGGTAAAATTCTTGCCTTCTCTGCAGGAGACACAGATTCCATTCCCAGCAGATGCACTTCATGGCCCATCTGTCAGTGAAGGTTTTCATGTTGCTATGATGTTGAACAGGTTTCAGTGGAGCTTCCAAACTAAGACAGACTAGGAAGAAAGGTCTGGCAATCTACTTCTGAAAATCAGCCAGTGAAACCCTATGGATCACAACATTCCAATCCACAACTCATCATGGGGATGGCTCTGGACTGAACAGCATTTAGTTCCATTGTGCATGGGGTCACCAAGAGTCAGGGGCTGATTCAACAGCAGCTAACAACAGCAACAGTAGATCAGGAACAGAACACAGGGCAAAGCCAACACTTCTTTTCCAGAGTGGCTGCTTTCTCAATTTCTCCCTACATCATTCCATGAGCCCCAGGACTTTCCTGAACACAGGACTCCAGTGGCCATGATCATTCCAAACATACTGATTTTTGAACTACAAATGGGTTCTCCTCATTGTGCCAGGAAGACACTGTGCTGCTTCGGGAAAAGCCCTGTTCCCACCACATTTCCATGCAAACTTAAAGCACTTAGAGGTACAGACAATAAATGGAAATCCCCATGGCCAGGAGGCAAGAAATGTTTTCTCTTGGTAATGACCAGGGAAAGCCCTAGTCTGTTTTTGAAGATTATTATTGTTTTTATTACTCTAAAACTCTACCATAATGTGATAAAGCGGAAGGTTTCAAAAAAAAAATCAATCATGAAAAATGACAAGTGAAATGAATAAGCTCAGAGCTTGCTGACCAGAATTTCCAAAGTTTCTGCTTCAGCATCTGTATTAGAGTCCTACGACTGTCATAAGGAATTACCAGAAAATAGATGGCTTAAAATACCAGACATTTATTTTCTTATGGTTCTGGAGGCTAGAAATTTGAAATTAAGGCATCAGTAGGGTTGTTCTGGAGGCTGATGAACCCGTATGAACCAGTTACAGTAGGCAAGGTACTCACGGGCTTAATTGTGCTTACTTACTAATCTGTAGCGAACAATTTCACATGGACTTCACCATGTGAAATTGTACACTACAAACTAATACCCAAACCAAACCAAACCCACTACTGCTGAGTCGATTTCGACTCGTAGCAACCCTATAGGGCAGAGTAGAACTGCCCCGTAGGGCTTCCAAGGAGCGCCTGGAGGATTCAAACTGCTGACCTTTTGGTTAACAGCCATAGCACTTAACCACTATGCCACCAGGGTTTCCACAGACTAGTAAGTAAGAACAATTAAACTTGTGTACACCTTGCTTATTGGGTAATCCGTCCCTGGTCATTCCTTCTGGAGGCTCTGAGGGAGAAGCCATCCCGTGCCTCTCTTAGCTTCCCGTGGTTGACACCAGTCCTTGGCATTCCTTGGCTTGTAGGTGCATCACTCCAATCTCTCCATCTTTGCATGGCATTCTCCCTGTGTGTCCAGGTCTCTGTTTCTAAATGTCTTTCTTCTTATAGGTACACCCATCTTAATGGATTTTGGCCTATTACCTCATCCAGTGTAGCCTCATCTTAACTTGATTCGTCTGCAAAGGCCCTGTTTCCAAATAAGGTCTCTTTCAGAGGTACTGGAGCTTAGGGTTTGAACATACCTTTTTAGGGAACACGATTCACACCACAACTCTATCCAAATTCATTACAGTCTTGGCAGTTGTGTGCTCTGGATTGAATGTCTATAGGGGCCATTCTTGGGCTTGTAGCTGGCTGGGACTTTCAGGGCACCAGTATTCATCCTAGTAACATCGTGGTAGGCTAGTACATTCTTCAGCCTGATTCAGGGTGATTGGTTATTATACCCCCTACTCCTCTGTTTCCTCTCTACTTCATCATCCTCCGTAAGAGCTCTAGCCCCCTCTCCCCAAATGCTGGGATTTTACTGATTAACAAAACAGAAACCATGTGTGTTATTTATTGAGTGATTGTGTGATGTGTGGTAAATGCATTATGTTTTTTCATGAAATGCTCCAACTCTCTGAGGTGGGTACTGTTGTCTCCATTTGGTGGTGATGGAAGTTGAGACTGGTCTTCTGTGGTGTGCCCAAGGCCCCACAGTGGGGAAGCGGCAATGCCACGATTCTAACCCTGGTCTGTATCACTCCAAACTATTCTTTTTATTCCATGTCACTACCTTCTCACAAAGAGTCACAGTCTTCCATCCTTCCTGGACTTGGAAATCCCTCAAAGGGGGAGATTCCTAAGATGGAAAGTACTTTCCAACCCTAAAGCTTCACTTTTCATGTTATGGTCAGTTTTGCTTTCTGGATTACTTTGGACTAGTAAAATGGAGTTTTTCTCTTTGTGTTTTCGGAACACAGCAGAAAAGAAAGCAACAAGGATTACTTAAGCCATCTTCCCCATCAGCTGACCATCACTGAGGAGGATTAAAGATTGTAGAGAGTTCGTATCAACCCCTTGTGACCCTCCCAGCCTCCAAAATGCCAGACACGGAGGGTCCTGCAGTTTGAAAGAGTGAAATTAGTACAATGGATTCTCCTTCTTTCTTCCTTCCTCTATTCCTTCTTCCTTCTTGTTGTTAGGTGCCATCAAATTGATTCAGACTCATAGCAACCCAACATGACAAAGTAAAACCGCCCATAGGGTTTTCTTGGTTGTAATCACAGAAGTCAATCACCAGGTCTTTTTCCTTCTGAGCCACTAAGTGGATTCAAATCAGGGCTTCAAACCTGTTCATTCACGTTCGAACCCCTGCTGAGAATTTGCATGTCCACCCCCAGATATACTGAATCAGAATCTACATGTTAAGCAAGATCTCCCAGTGATTCTTATGTATAATGCATTTTGAGAGCCACTACCCTACTGGTTTCTCAAATTGATCCTTAACCAGCAGCGTTAGCGTCTCCTGAAAACTTGTTAGAAATGCAAATTCTCGGCAGGGGTTTGAATATGAAGGAACTGGTTTGAATCCCTGACTCAAACTGACAACCTTTTGGTTAGCAGCTGACCATTAACCGTTGTGCCACCAGGGCTCCTTCTTTCCTTATTTCTGTTTTTCCTTTCTTTCCAGTTTGTTTTGTTATTGTTTTTCTACTTTTTGAGATGTTGAGCCCTATTGATAAGCTGGTCAAACAATGACCCTTTACCTAGAAACATGCACATATGTTTATTTACGTACATTTAGTTTGTGGTCTTGGAGGTGTCCCAGACCCCTTAGAGCCAAGGGCATCAAGGTAAGAATGCCTAAAAACATAATCAACGTTGACTCAACAATTTTGAAAGGAGATACTCCAGAGCAATGACATGGTCAAGGTTAGGCCCAGGAAGCAGTTACTGTGTGAATCTAGCCTTAGATCCCCTTCTTTCCCTCCCCGGCCTTTTGTAAAAGCAGTGTCATGTTGTCCATCAGGCTGGGCTCCAGAATCCAAGCTGACAGTCAGAAGACAGCCAGTCACTTTGTCCTGGCTGGACACGACATCAAGCTCTGGGCTACATCCAGCATGGTCTGCAACTTTCAAGGCTTGGACCTTTCACTTCCCTCAAACCATTTAGCCACTATGGAAATCTCCACAAAGGCCGATTCTTCTAGAGCTCCTTGAATGTAAACATTCCTGTCAGGGTACAAAGCAGGGAGAACAGAGAACATGAACTACATGCTAATAGGCAGGCATATGAAGAACTTTCTTGCCATTCCCTAGAGGCAGAATTCCAAAGACCACATTATTGTTGGTTCACTGTGAGATGCTGGGCCACTGCAAACAAAGAACATCAGAATCTGTGGGTAACCTTCATATCTAAGTAGCCAAGGAGCTGTTTTTCAAGATTTTTCCACCAGACAGGGTTAATAAAAGCAAAATTCCAAGGGATAGAGAAGTTAAAACAAAGCCATTTGTATTGGTGTATTTGAATGACGAAGGATCTCTTCCTTAATGGATATATTTAATAGAATTAAAATTTTGACATAGGTTCATCAAAATTTGGGTCCGATCAGAAAGTAACTATGCCTTACACAATGTCAGTCAACCATATTCTGAAAGCAACACTGAAGATGGAAGCCTAAGCCCACATTTTCTGTTAGACCAGAAGGAAAATGGATAACATGACTCCAGGATTTAACTCCACAGTTTATGAAGACCTTGCTTTTCCTCTTCCCCAGATATTCTCCAGTGACCAGCCCTGACCATCAAACGAATGTGCTTTTCAATGGCAGGAATTAGCCCTTAGTGGGAATTTTGTATCTCACATTTGAATCAAGTTGCATTTTCTTCCTTTGAGCAGCAACAAAATCCTCCTCTTAACCAATCTTCATATTGCTCCTGGGCAAAGAAAGACAGCACATTGAGTCCTGCCCATCAAAGCAATGTAGCTATGGGCGTCGTTATTGAGGTCAAGGCCCTGACTGGCATTCTAAGTAAACAGATTTCCTCTATTTAGAGTGGAGCCAGAAAGGCTGGAAACAGAAATAAGATAACCAGCAAAAGAGAGTTGAAAACGGCCTCTACTTTGGCATTTCCAAATATTAAAATAATTCTGCCTTTCATTTTCTCAAAAGGTGGTCACATTAGGCCTTTTGGGTCAGGCTGAACTGGAAATTTTTTTTTAAAAAAAGATATAGAACAACTTGTATATTTCCATGTGTCCCGATATAATATTTTAGAACTTTCCAGAAGCATATAGTAGAGAAAAATAGTGGTTTCAGTTTTATTACATTAACAAGCTTCCACCCCAGGGTTTTACACAGAGGAGGGGTTGATAACTCCTAATCCCTGCCGTCACATTAGAGCTGTTGTGATCGTACCGTTTGATTGTGTTTTTCGCAGATGCTTTAATTATTTTCACAAATGTTTCGAGGAAAGTGAATCAGAATCTGTGTGTATGATAGAATATGTCAAAGTTGATTATCTAAAAAGTCTTATTGGTCTTTGGTTAGTGGACATGAAAGTATATTTTAACAACCCAATTTATACTGTTTATAGTTATTCATTTTTATGTCTGAAAATATTTCTAATACATTTGTTTAAAGTACATAACCCGTAACCATTGCCGCCGAGTTGATTTCAACTCAGAGCTACCCTAAAGGACAGAGTAGAACTGCCCCATAGGGTTTTCAAGGCTGTAATCTTCACGGAAGCAGACTGCCACCTCTTTCTCCCGAAGAAGAACTGATGGGTTCGAATCGCTGACCTTCTGCAACACCAGGATTGCTTTAAAATAAATAAATCACCATAAAACAGGGCAAAATGTGACCAGTACTATAACATAAGTACTAAGAGAGGGAGTGGACACACCTAGCTCAATCAAGGAAAGCTTCATGAAGACTGACATTTGAACACCTGGAAGCAGAAGTACAATTTCTGCAGGAAGAAGTTACACACAACTTTGCACACAGGGGATTGAAAAGGAAGGGCTGCACGGAAGAAAGGGGAAGCAAGCAGTTTTATTAGGTTAGAGCACAACTCACACGAAGTTACAATGGCAGAAGGACCAGAGTATGAAGCCTGGCTGGGCCTTCGGTTCAGGTACAGATATCACTTACTTTAATCCAGTAGACAAGAGTGAGGCATGGAAGGTTCTTGAGCAGAGACATGTCATGGTTATGTTATGTTTTATGAAGGCTATGGTGGTAGCCAAATATAGGAAGAATTAGAGATAATGAGGATCCAAGCTACAGCAAAGACCCTGGGAATAGAGTGGAGAAGTGAATAGGGGGCAAACAAAAAGACAGAAGCAATGGGTTGGATCATATTGTGGGTTGAATTGTGCCCCCTCCTCCAAAACTTTTTCAAATCCTAACCTGTGAATGTGACCTTAGTCATAGATATGGCCTTTGCAGACATAATTAGTCAAATTAAGATGAGGCTGTAATGGATTGAATTGTGTCCCCCAAAAACATGTGTCAGCTTGGTTAGGCCATGTGTGGTTGTCCTCAATTTTGTGATTTTCCTATGTGTTGTGGCTCATAATCTCTGCCTGTGGTTAAAAGGATTAGGGTGGGATTGTAACACCACCCTTACCCAGGTCTCATCCCTGATCTAATGTAAAAGGAGTTTCCCTGGGGTGCGGCCTACACCACATTTTATCTCTCAAGAGATAAAAGGAAAGGGAAGCAAGCAGAGAGTTGGGGATCTCATACCACCAAGAAAGCAGCACCAGGAGCAGAACGAGTTCTTTGGACTCTGGGTCCCTGCGCCTGAGAATCTCCTCTCGACCGGGGGAAGATCCAGAGCCTACAGAGAGAGAAAGATTCCCCTGGAGCCGACGACCTGAATTCGGACTTGTAACCTACTAGACTGTGAGGAAATAAATTTCTCTTTGTTAAAGCCATCCACCTGGGGTATTTCTGTTAAAGCAGCACTAGGTAACTAAAACTGAGGCCATACTGGATTAGGGCAGGTGCTAATCCAGTGACTGTTGTCTTTATAACCAAAAAATCAAACCCACTACTGTCAAGTCGATTCCGACTCATAGGGACCTTATAGGACAGAGTAGAACTGCCCCATAGAGTTTCCAAGGAGTGCCTGGCAGATTCAAACTGCCTACCTCTTGGTTAGCAGCTATAGCACTTAACCACTATACCACCAGGGTTTCCGTTGTCTTTATAAGATGAGAGAAATTTAGAGAGAGACACACAGGAAGAGCACTATGTGACAATAGTGGCAAAGACTGGAGTTATGCTGCTGGACACCAAAGAACGCCAAGAATTGCCAGTAACCACCAGAAGCCAGGAGAGAGGCATGGAACAGAATCTCCCTTCTGAGCCCCCAAGGAGGAAGCAACCCTGATGACACCTTGATTTCAGACTTGGGGCCTCCTGCTCTGTGAGAGAATCAATTCTGGCTGTCTTAAGCCACCCAGTTTGCAGTAATTTGTTACAGCAGCTCTAGGAAACAAATACAGGCTAGTAATTCAATACTAGGGAGGAAGGATTGGGACTGGCTACATAGGAGAGGGGTGGTGCCACCAACCCAGATAGAGAAGTAGAAATTCATAACTGATTGGGTGAGAAAGTAATCTGATTTGATGTTTAACTGTGTAATATGTAGCTGTCTAAAGCTCTCCAGGCAGCCAGACATTTGAAGCGGAAGTGCTGGACAGGGGTCAGAGCAGGTGACAGGGATTAAGAATAATTCACCAAGAGGAGATAGAGAAATTTATCAGTGTGGATAAAATCCCAGACTGCAAGGGGATGAATGAGAAAGGGCAGAAGATGGAACTTTGGAGAAAAACTCATTTTCACATCAAAGGGGAGGAGAGGAATGAAAAAAGCCACTGGAGAATTCAGGAAACCAGTGGGTGAGGGGCAGGGGGTGATGAGGGCAGGAAAAAAATTTTTTTGGATAAATCATCTGATTTAATCTTTTTATACAACATAAACACACATTCTAAGACAGTTCCTCTGCATATTACCTTCTTATACACACTAATTTACCCATATCAAATTTTAGAATTTCTTCTAAAAATAGTGAATGCTATATGGCTAAAATTAACTATAAAACCAAAATCCATCAGAAAAATATTCATACTCAAACCTCAGCAATTTTAATGTATGTTCTTTTTTTTTTTTTTTTTTAACGAAGGAAACATTTTTGTTTTCACGAACAAGTCACATGAGTCTTGGTTACCTAGTGCTGCCGTAACAGAAATACCACAAGTGGGAGGCTTTAAAGAAGAGAGATTTATTTTCTCACAGTTCTGGAGCCTTAAAGTCCAAATCAGGGTCTTGGCTGTGATTACTTCCTTGTAAGTAGTCCCATTCTATTACGGATTGAGTTGTGTTCCCTCAACCCTGTACCTGCGGATGGAATTCCATTTGGTAATAGGGTCTTCTTTGTTATGTTAATGAGGCCATATCAGTGTAGGGTGTATTTTAAACCAATTGCTTTTGAGATGTAAAAGGAGCCGATTAGGCACAGAAACAAGGAAGCACAAATGGGAAAGAGTGATGCCATGAGGAGATCACCAAGGAATTTAGGAAGGGAAACTGAAAGAGACAAGGATTTTCCCCCAGAACGCACAAAGAACAGCTCTTCCCTAGAGCTGGCACCCAGAATTCAGACTTCTAGCCTCCTAACGACTGAGAAAATAAACTCCTGTTCTTTAAGGCCGTCCACTTGTGGTATTTCTGTTACAGCAGCACTAAGAAACTAAGACCCAGGCGTTTGTTGGTTCTTTGGCACCTAGTTAACCCTTACATGGAGCCTGTCTGCCCACTCCCCCGACTTTTCCACACCCCTCACCCCCGTGTGTGTGTGTGTGTGTGTGTGTGTGTGCGTGCATGTGTGTCTAATCTGGTCTTTTTAGAACTCAATAAGTGATTAGATTTAGAACCCACCCTACTTGGGTATGATTTAAATTAATACACACACACACAAACCTATCTCCAAACAAGATTACATCCACAGGCACAAGGACCAGAATTTCAACATTCATTGGGGTGGGGACACAATTCAATCCATACCACATGATAACACTTTACCAGTAAGAGTGTACTTTAAGGAAAAAAAAAATTTTTTTTCTCTGTCCTATCCTATCTCTACATCTTTAAGATTTTAACATTTTCAAAGTGTCCACTTATATAGATTTTGTTATAGGGATTTTACAGATTGATATTCTCTTTCAACACCAGGGAGAATTCATTATTTTGTTATGTTTTCAAATAAACTTTTTTTTTTTTTTTTGAAGTGTAACCTATGCTCAGAAAACAGCCCAAATCATAAGAGTTGTTATTGTTGTTAGGTGCTACCAAGTCTATTTTTGACTCATAGGAACAACATGCTACAGCGTAGACCTGCCCCATAGGGTTTTCTTGGCTGTAATCTTTATGGAAGCAGATTGCCAAGTCTTTCTCCTTCAAAGCCCCTTTTGGTTGGCAGCTGAGCACTTACCACTGCACCACTAGGGCTCCTAAATCAGGAGAGTACAACTTGATAAATTCCCATGAAGTGAACTCACCAATGTAAACCACCTCCCAGATCAAGAAATAGGGCTTTGCCAGCACCTAGAGGCCTCTTGTATGTATCTCAATCACTGTCTCACTGCCTTCGAATTTATCTATTTATCTATATCTTTATTTCCATCATTACAATTTTAATAAAGTTTAAGTCCTTTTGTCTGGTTATAAATTAGTGTTCTGCACCAAAAGGGAAACATATTATAATCTTCATACCTGAGATTTAAAATTCGGGAACAAATAAGTCCCACATCTAGACATGTACTCAAAAGAAATGTGTCCAGAGAACCACCAAAAGACCTGACCAAAGATGTTGACCCTGTTCTGACTTCTAATCTCATAGTTTAGTTTTCACCATTTTTGAACTTTATATAAACACAACCACACAGTACATGCCCTTTTGTGTCTAGCTTCGTTCACTCAGAAATGTATTTATAAGATTTATCCATGTTGTTGAGTGCAACAATGGTTCATTCACTGTCACTACTGTCTTGTGTTCCATTAGGTGATCATATCTGTTCCAGTTCTGATGGGCATTTGGGTTGTTTTCCATCTGGGGCTATTAAGAATAATGCAGCTTTGACAATCCTTGATTGTATTTTGGTGCCTCTGTGGACACATTTCTTTTCAGTATATGTCCAGATGCAGAATTTATTTGTAAATGTTTCCGAATTTCAAATCTCAGGTATGAAGATTGTAATGTGTTTCTCTTTTGGTGCAGAAAACTAGTTTAAAAGCAAAAAAAGGGGAGGGAGGATTTAAACTTTACTAAAATTGTAATGATGGAAATAGATAAAGATATATACAATAGATAAATTTGTAAGCAAAATGTTGAAATATTGGAAGGAAATACTACATGAATGCAAGGATTTTTGAAGAATATTATAAGAGAATTGCCCAATTACGCCGCCTTAAAAGCTGTTCTGAAGAATTAGAAGGACAGAAAGAGCTCTGTTTGATTTGAAGGAAGCAGAAGCCTTCCACATGTGTTCTGATGGCCCAAGTTCAGCATGAAAGTGAAAACAAAAGAATCCAGTGTAACTCCATATACTCTGACTTTTTCAAAGTACTGCAAGTCACTGTTTTAAAAGCTTCATTTTGATAAAGTAAGCCATTTTGCTTTCTCGCAAGGGAGTTATATAATTTCTTTAATTAAGAGAAAGTAGAACAGTAATTCCACTCCGAAGGCCCGGTGCATGCTACTCTGCTGCACGGAGAAACGTGTTTGTGTACACTTGCTAATAAACACAGTGCCATTCCTTCTCCTCACACCCTGCATACCACCTGCTTCTGTCTTGATCACTTTCCCATCCACACCTCATTAAATGATCTGCCTGTGCACACGAACAGTGAAGCCACTGTGTTCCCTGGAGGTTTGAACTCCTTTCTCCTTCTGACCTAATCACCTCTTTGGAATTCATTTGCAGAGTGGGGGACGAGAAACCTGAGCTCGTCTATGGTGTCTGTGAATATGAGGTGGAAGAAGGAGAACTCTACTTGCAGATACCATGTCTGGATTCCTATGCAGATTATGCCACTGGCTCTATGTGAGGCCTTGAGCATACAGGCCAAATGAGGCCAAGGTCCCTGGGGCTTGTTCTGTCTTCTCCAAAATGTGGTTAGCCTTAGATTAATTTTATACTCCTCCCAACTTTCAGAATTGCATCACTCTGTATTTTTTTGCTCCAACATTAATTCCAACTAAATTCCTTCAGTGCCGTTACTGAATCTCTCCATCGCACAATGAGATGTTATGAAGATTATCATCTTGTAAATGAATACCATTTTCCAGTAAACCCTTCCCCCCTCCACTTTTTAACCAGCTTTGCTTCCCCACAAGAACTTCCTCTGTTTCACTCAACAGAATGATCTGCCCTCAGTGACAGGGAGCAAGTGATTATTCACGAAACTAGAATGTTGTACACACACTGGCCCAGTGTAGTGGCTGAAGCATCAATTGTGGAGCCAGGTTTCTTGGGTTTATATTCAGGCTCCTCCATTTGACTAGCTGTGTGACTTTGAGCAAGTGACTTAACCTCTCTGTTCCTGAGTTTCCCCACCTACAAATTGAGGCTAGTAATAATAATGGCACTCACCTCATGGATCTATAGTAAGGATTCAATGAGTTCATATTTTTATAAGGCACTTAGAACAGTGTTGGCACAGAGTAGATATTAGACTATAGATAGATAGATAGACAGAGAGATAGATAGACAGAGAAACAGACAGATCAGCAAATGAGCAAACAATAAGATCTTACTTAGAAATTAGAAATGCAAGTTCTTAGATATGAAAGACCTGCCTCAACTACAATATATATACCACCTACCGCACTGTGAGCAAAAAGAATAGTACTGAACAATATATCCAGCCCCAGCATTAATAACTTGGTGCTTCCCTTACACAATAAAATCACTACCACCTCAATACAAATTCAGTAGAAAAGAACAACCTCAATGAATATTTAGTATGTTTTGTTATGTTAAATTAATTATTTAGTTCTTTGGCCGCTGTTCTGTAATGATTTTTTGGGTGTCCAAAAAATTAATGGGGCCTACACTGTCCCTTTCAAATACAGTCAAGGTACGGTGTCCTGAAGGTTGATGATATTATTGTTTTGTCCAAACACAGCTAGTGACCTTGAGAATAAGTGAAAACAAAAACCGAGATTAGTAACAAAAAAAAAAGACACCAATCATAAATTTAGTGAGGCCCTGGGATCAGGCTTACTGATAAAATCATTGGTAACAAGCCTTCACTTAACAAAGTCACAGGGGAATCTGCCTCCATACTAAGAATCGGTGACGCTCTTGTGTATCTTAACAAAAAAATGACAGTAGAAATTCTGAGGACCTTTATTACCTACAAAGCTGTTTGTTCATAAGATTAATTTTTCAGCTTGGTAGATTTCAACTTGACTAGCTGACAAATGTTATCAATTTTACATAATCCACCTCTGATCAGGTGTCATGGTCCAAAGCCTTTCAAGATTCAGCCCGTTCTTTGCTTTGAAATCTCGTCTCAAGGCCAAAGGGGAATTTAGCTAAAAGGACCATTTGGTTGAATTACCCTTTGTTCTCACTTAGATGTGGCTTTAATTATCATTCATCCTAACAGGTGTGTTCAGGATATACAATACAGATACGCATAAGGGAACCATTAATAAAGATTCTCTTAAATTGCTTTTAAATGTGGACTTTAGCGGGTAGATGGTTCTAGCATCTTCTGTTAATCATTAGCTTATGCTCATTATTGGAAAGTTTATGGGACGCAGCTGGATCCATTTGGACCAACAAAACATTGGCTTAAAAAAGGAAATTAGTAGTAGGAAAAGTTTTATAAACCAGCATTTTGGTTTATTAAAGGAGATTATAGCTTGAAATGAAATCGAGACGCCATTTTCACCCATTATGTGGCCCAAGATCCAAAAATTTGCTATCACAGTGTGTGGGTGACTAAGGGTGTGGGGAAGCAGGAGCTGTACATATCATGGGGGTATGAATTGGTACAATCTCTATTCTGTTGTTAGTTGCCATTCAGTCAATTCAAACTCATGATGATCTCATGTGACCTGTGTGTGCAGAGTAGAGCTGTTCCATAGGGTTCCAAGGCTGTGACCTTTCAGAAGAAGATCACCAGGCCTATTTTTCGAGGTGCCACTGGGGAAGTTTGAACTGCCAACCTTTTGGTTAGTAGTTGAGGGCTTAACCATTTGTACCACGCAGGACTCCATGTATTATATATTATGCCAGTGGTAATATTGTTTGCCTGAATCTGATTAGAATATCTCAAGGAACACATAAAGGTGGTTGCCTTCAGTGAACTGAGTGGCTGTAAGTCAGAGGTATAAGATTAACTTTTTATCTATCCCCTTCTATTATTGTTGAATTTTTTTAGCATCTACTTATATTACCTATTGAAAATATTAACAAACAGTTTCAAAAGAGAAGGCCTCAGCTTTAGGAACAGGAATTGATTTACTCCCACTCAAACACCTGCTTAGTGAAGACAATAAAAATCAGTGATTCGTTCATGGTAAGAAACAAACAAACAAAAATCCAAACCCACTGCATCAAGTCAATTCCGACTCATAGCGACCCTATAGGACAGAGTAGAACTGCCTCATAGGGTTTCCAAAGAACACCTGGTAGATTTGAACTGCCAACCTTTTGTTTGGCAGCCGAATTCTTAACCACTATGCCACCAGGGTAAGAAGTAGGTACTAAAACACACAAAAAAACAAACCCGTCACTGTCGAGTTGATGTTAACTCATAGTGACCCTACAGGACACAGTAGAACTGTCCCGCAGGGTTTCCAAGGAGCAGCTGGTGGATTCTACCTGCCTGCCAACCTTTTGATTAGCAGCCAAATGCTAACCACCAGGGCTCTGAAGTGGGTATTATCACCCAGAAAGTACCTGTGCTATCCAGAGCAAATCTGAAAGCAATCAGGGACGATCAAGAAGCAAAAACAAGCATCACTGCACACTCCTGCCTGTTGATCTGGTTTAGCGCTTTCGCTACAGCTTCTGAGGATGAGGGCAGGCCACTTATTTCAGTTTTCCCTTTCTGCCTTGCTGATAGTCCCTTTTGTAGGTTGGCATTGTGATGGTAAGAGAGGTAAAATACATGGAAAGAAAGAAGATTCTGTTTCCAGTGATTGACTTTTTAGTTTGTTTCTGAATATCTTCTGTTTTTTAGAAGCAGTGTGAAGATGTATTGAAAACTAGAGATAAAACCTTAGACGCTAGAGCTGGAGAAGATCTGAGAGTATTATTTACTGATTTGGGGTGCAGGAGTATGGGGAGAGGCTCACCTGAAGCCCAGGACCTGATAGTCTTTCCCTTTGGAGTAATTCTGATGAAAATAATTATGTTTGTCTCTTGGAAGTTTCATTTTTCTCTGTGAGGAGATTCTATCAATCTCACTAAGGGTTAAAGGTCAAGAGCCACCCTCCCACTGCCATTTGCCAGCCAGCTGTGCTGAAAATGTTCTTCCAAGTTCCAAGCTCTGGAGGTCGGGTGTGGAAAATGCAGGGCCTGCCAGCTTGAGACTTGGGCCATGATCAAGAGCAGGCTCTGGGTCCTCATGCCTCTGAACTCAGAGAGCTGTGCTCACACATGCCAACATGCCACAGCTAACAGACCGTGACCAGCCCGCTTCTCTGCAGCCTGGGAGAGCAAGGGCAGGACATACAGAGAGAACACAACAAACGCATTTGGAAGAGCACCTGGGAGAAGTCAGCGTGCACAGTGCCATAGCCTCCTAGCTTGTCCTTAGTGAAAGGCCCTAGAGACCTCAGTGGGGAAATATTAAAGTTACAATAGATTGTCCCAGCTGATGAATGATGTCGCATCTCAGAAATTTATTGGAGACTAGTAGATATTCAATTCCATTCCAGGCCCACTCAGTGATGATTTTAAAATATAGATAAATGAATAAACCAGTTGCCGTCAAGTTGATTCCAACTCATGGCAACCCCATGTGTGTCGGACTAGAACCGTGTGTTTTTTTTTTTTTAGTAGATATTCAATTCCATTCCAGGCCCACTCAGTGATGATTTTAAAATATAGATAAATGAATAAACCAGTTGCTGTCAAGTTGATTCCAACTCATGGCAACCCCATGTGTGTCGGACTAGAACCGTGTGCTGCATAGGCTTTTCAGTGGCTGCAATCTTTCGGAAGTAGGTTGCCAGGCCTTTTTTCCAAAGCACCTCAGGGTGGATTTGAACCTTCAACTTCTCAGTTAGTAGCCAAGTGTATTGACCCTTTGTGCCACCCAAGGATTCGTGGTGATGATTACAGCATCCTGAATGGTCTGGGAACGCCAGGAAAATTACTAAGACTGGACATTGAGTGCACGAGTCCCAACAATTATCCACTGCTGTTCACACACAGTCATATTTCCTCCCATCCAGGTTCTCATCTCTTGTTTTATTACTAGTCAAATCTAGGTATGCTGGCCTCCCAGCAACAGAAGAAATGAGTGCTGGTGGGAGGAGCATGGAGATGCCACACCAATATCACAATGTCTGGGACCTCAGGCTCCACAGCATCCCCGCTCACCAGCCCCACCTGCAGGCCTTGGCAGAAAGTAGTGGCAGAGTGCTTCCCAGGCAGCAGTAGCAATGGGCGGTGGATGGTGGTTCCTGCAGTTGGTTCACCACTTTCTGGCTTTCCCAGGAATACAACTAACACGCAAACCAAGGGATGATCGTGTGGTGTTTCAGTCAGAACTTTACCAAGAATTATGTACATTTCAGAAGAAAGCAGAATACTAATGTCAATACCATAGTGGTATTTGAGTCACTGACACACAGACCATTGCCAGCTTGCGTTTGTAGCTCTTGCATTCACAGTGATTACATGGTCAGCTGCTTCGCTATGTTTTTGGTGTAGTTGTATTATATGCAAACATTTACATATTGCAATATGTATTATTTGAGTATAAATTAACCAGAAACCAAACCCATTGACTTCTAGTCAATTCCGGCTCATAGCAACCTAGAAGACAGAATAGAGACGCCCCTGTATGATTTCCAAGGCTGTAATCTTTACGGAAGCAGACTGCCACATCTTTCTCCCACGGAGCAACTGGTGGGTTCGAACCACCCAACCTTTCAGTTAGCAGCTAAGCAAGCACTGAGCCACTGTGCCACCAGGGCTCGTTGATTTACCGTCCTTTTTTCTCCCTTACATGCCAGTTAAAATTTGTGTTGATATTTTTAAAACAATATGTGTAGGCAGATTGCATTAACCATGAATTTCATGCGAGGACAGTAAGGGGCATTATGAGATATTTGTTATAACAAAGGGCTATTGGCCTGAAAGGGCTGAAACCTATTGATCCTTCTATGGTAACAACGGAAAAGCTTTTGGGGAGACAAAATCCAATCTAAATCAGAAAGAGACAAAAACAGCAATTTCTGTAGAGGCCATTCCAACTCATGGCAGTGTCATGTGTGTCATAGTAGAACTGTGCTTCACAGGGTTTTCAATGGCTGATTTTTTGGGAAGTAGATCACCAGCCCTTCCTTCTGAGTTGCCTCTGAGTAGACTTGAACCTCCAACTTTTCTGTTAGCAGCCAAACTCTTTAACCGTTTGCACAACCCAGGGACCCCAATCTAAGTCTAAGTCAAGAGTCATTAGAAATGGATGGTGGCCCTGAGGGACCAAATTGCTGGGCTGAGGGCTGTGGGGGCCGTGGTCTCAGGGAACATCTAGCTCAATTGGCATAACCTAGTTTATAAAGAGAATGTTCTACATTGGTGAATAGTGTCTGGAGTCTTAAGAGCCTGTGAGCAGCCATCCAAGATATTCCACTGGTCTCACCCCTTCAGGAGCAAGGAAGAATGAAGAAAACTAAATATACAAGGGAAAGATGAGTCCAAAGGACTAATGGACCACATCTACCACAGCCTCCACCAGACTGAGTCCAGTACAGCTAGATGGTGCCCAGCTACCACCAATGACTGCTCTGACAGGGATCACAATAGAGGGTCTCGGATAGAGCTGGAGAAAAATGTAGAACAAAATTCTAACTCAAAAAGAAAGAACAGACTTGGTGGCCTGACAGAGACTGGAGAAACCCTGAGAGTATGGCCCTTGGACACTCTTTTAGCTCAGTAATGAGGTCACTCCCGAGGTTCACCCTTCAGCCAAAGATTGAACAGGCCCATGGAATAAAACAAGGCTAAAAGGGCATACCAGCCCTGAGGCAGGGTTTGGAAGGCAGGAGGGAACAAGAAAGCTGGTAATAGGGAACCCAGGGTTGAGGAGGGAGACAGTTGACATGTTGTAGGGTGGTTAACCAATGTCATAGAAAAATGTGTGTACTGTTTGATGAGAAACTAACTTGTTCAGTAAACCTTCATCTAAAGTACAATAAAAAAAAAAAAAAAAAGGAAAAAAAACTGTCAAAAAAAGAAATGGCTGGTGGTTCTCCCTGAGGCATTCTTTTACAACCAGCAGACTTACTCATTTGGGCAATGGCATAACTGGGCAAACTCCCTCATGCAAGGAGAATATGAAATAGTAGCAATCATCACATGACTGGTGTGCCTATAGTTTCTCATTTCGGATCAGTTCTAAGGGCTTTACCTGGAGTCATCACATTCATTCTCAAAACAACCCTGGAAGATATGGAAATCTTTAAATCCTATGCAACTTTTACACAGATGGGAAAGAGCCATTAAAACATCTGTGAGAGATTCGAGGGGAAGTGGTAAGGACCTGTGTTTCTATCACCTACTTTTGAACCCTAGGAAGCAAGGTGCACTAGACAGCCCAAGTGGTGTGGCTGAGATGATCATTCTTGGCGCGTTCCGAAGGCCCCATTCTGGCTGTGTTCTCAGAATCTCTACAAGCCTCTCCTACTCCAAGTGGTAAAGCAAGTGACAGGTGGCAGCAGTAAGATCAGGCAAGTCGTTGTGTATTTCTCTTCATCGTAAGCCCAAGGCACCAATGCATGTGCCTGGCACTAATTTCACTGCCAGTTTGGAAAGTCTTGAGATTCATCCTCATGAAGGGCCAGGGGCTGGAATGGGGTGAGGGCACAGATGCGGAGGAATGGGGCCTTTGTACTTGTCAGAGAGGCTGTCAAGATGGAGGGTGCTTTGTGAGTGGGGAAGACAAGGTTGGTTGTCTCAGCCAGCTGATACAAATGTGGGAAGAATGAGGTCTGCTGATAACCACTGCCCTATCTGAGCCAGTACCAGCCTGGCCAGGGACTCTATAGATCAAACCTTTAAATTCACTCTTCTGTTCTCCAAGAGACAGCCATAGCAGACAGGCAAGACTTTATAACCAGGCCCAGGCAAGCAGCTGACTGTAGGTAGGGGTATCAAAAGGGGCTGTTTTACTTAACCAAGCATAGTATCTTTAAAATTCTTTCTTTCTAGTGTAAAGATCAGGTAGAAGCTTGATAGACAAGTTTGCCAAGGAGACACTAATATCAATCAGTTTTACATGTATTGTTGGGGTACTTTTTTGTGCCATAAAATGGATCTATATGATATAATCGAGTGGATGAAATAAAAATCAATGGGTTCTGTGGGGGTTTTAAAATATTTCAGTAATTGTTTAATCATTGTGTTGTTGAATTCACCAATCCAGGCATTAAAATGGGTAATTAAAAAGCCAAAAAAACCAAACCCGTTCCTGTCGAGTCAATTCCGACTCATAGCTACTCTAAAGGACAAGTTATCTTAATGACTATTTCTGATCAACTCTTTGGCAGACTGACTCACTACTTTGTATCTAACCTTCAAATAAATGGTTTTGCTGAGCAGAGAATCATTACTGTAAGGTGGACAGACAGATCTTTCCAGAAAACATTTTGGCACATCCAGTTGCCTACTGTCTTGGGTTTGCATACAGTTGTCTTTAATAGAGATTGGTTGGTGTGAATTGAACTGTGACCCAACTGAACGGGAGGAACTCACCTTTGTACAGTACCCATGCTTTTGAAGTGAATGATGTATTTACAGGGCTGCCGAATAATATGTACACCCTAGAAGAATGGTCTTTGCCCATCATTTTCCTAGGGAGAAGGGCTGAGGGAAGACTGTCTTCACCTCCGTGGAAGAAATTTAACCAATCCTCATCCTCCAAAGCCTTTTTATTTTATTTGAGCCCTATCACCAAAATGTTATACCTGCCGGAGGAGATTTTCATAGACATAGGAGAAGGAGATAGTCATCTGAGACTCAAACAGAAAGAAACTCTAAATAATAATAATACATATTATTATTCGAGTATGCAGAACAAATTCTAGTGTTTGTCTACAATATCAGGTGCATTACTTATTAATTTTCTCAGCTGGCAAGCCCCAGCATGGTGGTTCACAGGTGGGCCACCATATTTTGATCAATGTTTAAAAGGTAGTGCTTCCAACTCAAACGTATACTGTTAAGGTGACATTTTGGGGATGGTATGGGGATTCTGTGCTTCCAGTATTGAGACCTTGGCAGTCACCTCCTCAAACCCCATGGTCTCTAGGCTCATCCTAGGATCCACCATGTTCTCGCCAATGCCCCTACTACTTAGTGATGTAAAACCCAGACTCAGAAGCTGTACTATGCCCTGGACTCATTCTCACTCATAGCCTTTCCATGGAGTGGAGTACTACTCTCCTTTCCCCCTTCATCATTAAGCTTTCACTCATTCTCCAAAAGCCAGACTGAATGCCCCCCATAAAGAAGCACATTCTTTTTTCATAGTCCCAGGAAAGGGTATAGTATAAAATTACATCAGCACATCATGTCACATCTTCTCTAGACTGTAAGATCTTCAAGAAGAGATCATGTCTTAATCATCTTAGTAGCACCAGTACCTATCCTCATATCTGGTCCAGAGCAGTCAATAAATATTTGTCAAAAGGCTAAATGAATGAACAAATGAATGTTCAGATTAGATATGAACATTAATAAAATTTTTCCAAAATTTACACAAAAATCTATTAACTAGACAGAATATTGTTGTTGTTAGTTGCCTCTGAGTCGATTCTGACTCATGGCAACCCCATGTGTGCTGAGTAGAACTGCTCCATAAGTTTTCAATGGCTGTTACCTTTTGGAAGCAGACAGCCAGGTCTGTCTTCTGAGGCATCTCTGGGAGAATTCGATCCACCAAACTTAAGGCTAGTATTTGAACGTTTAACACTTTGTGCCGCCCAGGGACCTAGACAGAATATGGTTTCTAAGAAAATATCTGCATAAGGTCTGCCTGAGTCATCCTTTACCGTGTTCTCATATGTTGATAAAAGCCCTGATACCAGTGAATTTGCTTTGTAGTAATGTGTAGTAATGGTTTCCCTGCCTTAAGATTGGTGTGGCCCTGCTGCCTCCTTGGTACCCAGCTTACCCCATGTGACTCATATCATTCACTAACACCAAAACTCGTAATAAATATCTCTTCCAGTGACATCCATACTCACTACCAACTTCCTGCTTCTCTATTCAGACTAGCAGCCTTCTAGTTCGAGTTTCCCCTTTGCAAACATTAAATCGAATTGGCTTCTAAGTTACCTGTTGTTGTTGTTAGGTGCCATCAAGAACCCTGTGAACGGCAGAATAAAACACTGTCTGGTCCTGTGTCATCCTCACAATCGTTGTTATGCTTGAGCCCATTGTTGTAGCCACTGTGTTAATCCATCTTGTTGAGGGTCTTCTGCTTTTTCTCTGACCCTCTACTTTACCAAGCATGATGTCATTCTCCAGGGACTGGTCCCTCCTGATAACATGTCCAAAGTATGTAAGACATAGTCTCACTATCCTTGCTTCTAAGGAGCATCCTGGCTGTGCTTCCTCTAAGAGAGTATTTGTGCTGCTATAACACAAATACCACAAGTGAGTGGCTTTAAAGAATAGAAATTTATTTTCTCACAATTCTGGAGCCAAAAAGTCTAAATCAGGGTCAGTCAATTCCTCCTTTGTCAGCAACCCCGAGAATTCCTTGGTTTTTTGGTGTATCTTGGCTTGTTGACAATTCTCACATGGTGTCTGTCTTCCCCTTTTGTCTGTGTCTCTGTTTCTATTCTGATCTTCTTATATAACTCAGAAATAATGAGGTTTGAACTACACTGGTATGAACTCATTAACATAACAATCAAAAGACCCTATTTCCAAGCAGGATCACCTCCACAAGTACAGGGATTAGGACTTCAACACATATTTTGGGCAGACACAATTCAATCTATAACAGCTTCCTAAAAGTAGAATGTTCTTGATAAATCCTCTGGAGTACCAACCACTCACTCTGTCCAAATTATGTACCTTCCTTGCCGCTGAAATTTGCTGTTTATATTCTAAGAGAAGCCACTGCCTCGGACTGTCCTTAAGGCCTGAGAAATCATCTCAGAATCTACCATGTAAAACCATTGCTGGGACTAGAAGACTGACTGCCTTAAATGAGAAATACTAACCACTCTCCATCAGGTGATCTTTTCTCCACCCCAAGAAGAGGGTTGATGAAATCAACAAGTATGTCTTTTATGAAATACCAGATACTAAAAATATTTTGTCCAAATTTAATTCATAAGGAAGGTAGCTAAAGAAAACCTGGTTTTGAAAGCTCTCTTAAGATTGTGGAGAGGTTGGAACAATATTGCATTGAACACTTTCTCCCCAATATTCTGGTTACACAGTGGACTGTGCACACATCTCTTACTTGGTGAGAGAAGGCACTGGGCTTTTCAGGTACCTTCAGGGCAGCTATTGTTTTAATGAAAGGTCGCACCTTCATGGCCAGGAGTCGGCTTGTGTTGAGTCTTCTTTGCTGATGTTGCTGTGATTGTTGAGTCTATTTCAGACATGGCAAACACACTAGCTGGGAGGAAGACCTGGTAGGAGTATGAGTCTGCCCATCAGGGAAATATGTTTTCTGTACCTTCTTGGCTGTTGAAGCCGTCTATCACGGCACTGTCTTCTCTCTCCCTGGTGCTTTTGCCTAACAAGAGACACCTGCCCTGGACTCCACTTTAATTCTCTATTAGAGATGAAGAGCAGAATAGAATCCATAACTCAGAGAACATTTATGTACAATTTATGAGCAACTGTCAAACTAAACTACTTTGACAGACTTCGAATCTGTTTTTTAAAATTTTTTTTTGTTTGTTTGTTTTTTGGTGCTTTCAAGTGGACAATTCTACCCACTCAAAAAAAAATTTTTTTTTCTTCATCCTTTATTTTTTAGTTGCTTTATTTAAATGTTAGCTGCTGGATTAAGCCATTCTGTATCTCCTTCAGGAAAATGAAAATTCATGGGAAGATATTGAACTGGAGAGATTGGGCTGCTCACACTTTAGAGAGGTCTCACAAGAAGGTGGGAAGTTTTATTATAGAGCAGTATCTTTTTATAATTTATATCTCTTTTCCACTTATATGTGGGCTACATTCTTCTTTGGCATTCAGTACTGGCTATTTAATGGCTAATCAGTCACTTTGGACCAAAAGTGACCACACCCTGCTTGGAGTCAATAAATAAGTTTCCATGAATGGCACAACTTGAAAATAATTTAGGGAACTTATAGGATGGTACAAGTGGTTAACACCCTCAGCTGCTAACTAAAAGCTTGGAGGTTCATGTCCACCCAGAGGCACCTTCAAAGAAAAACCTGGAGATCTACTTCTAAGAAATCAGATATTGAGAACCCCGTGGAGCACAGTTCTACTCTGATAGGTCACCATGAATCTGGGTCGGCTCCACAGCAGCTAGTTTTATGAACAGTTATAGGATAGAATTCACTTGCTAGACCGAGGCTGTTTTGGTTAATACAGCCAAAACGAGAAGGGCCACTCCAGGCTTGATCACCAAGTGTTCCTCAGATAGTTTCTCGAACCTGAAAAATTGTGCAAAGCAGTAGTCTTTGTTTGGGTATGAAAAGCAAAGTTTAGAGGCAGAAAAAGAGAAATGTTATTTGCAAGATTTAGTGGATATTCATTACCTGGCAGAAGCTTGAGGAGTTGACATAGGAGATTAAATTTTTTCCTTGATGTTTATCTAGTTTTTCAGAGGAGGAGGCGTGGAGTACCAGGACGGGGGAGAGTGTTAGAGAGCTAATAATATTCTGAGGAAAAATTTAGTACCCCCACAAGTTTCGTTTCCTTGTTTTTCACAAGACTATGTGCTTTTCTGTCATCGTGTACAGAACAAGGTCTGATACGTTTTTTACAAAGAACTATTGATGGTGTGTCTGTGTGAATTGCCCTAGCATTGGTCACAGCCAACTTCTGTGGGACCCACTGCCCCTGTTCCACAATACACTCCAGTGTGTTTAGCCATTTATGAAAGGTCAGAAATGAACTGAGAAGCGGGCTAGAGTCAAAAACATGTGGCCCTATAAATATCGGAGTCAGACGGTTTATTCCATTTTTTCCCACTCTTGCTTTGCACCCCATCTCACTGTCTCTTTCTCTTTCACCCAGTGGCGAGGTTCCCCACACTTAGCACAGCACCTCAGACTGTAAAGTTATAAACCAGAGGCAGTGTCTGGAGGCTTTACTTGGTGATATCACTTTCTGCCCAGACTGGTCTCGTAGCACCATTAAGCCAGCTTTTTTTTTTTTAATCCTTTAAAATTTCTGGCAAAAAAGCTCTCACAGCACAGTCTGTGATGCTGCTTTGTTTTAAGGGTTTCCGCTTTCCGTTAGTGACAACCCTGCTTTGGGACTAAATTTGACCCCAATAAGTTGTTTGAGTGGAGGAACTTGCAGGTTTGGGCTGTCAGCCGGGCCTGAGAGCCAATCGGACCTTCATCATGACATTAGCTGCCAAACTGGAGGACTTTGAAGTGACTCTGGAGCACCTGCTCATGGATGTGTTTGTAAGTAAAGGCATTTCCTATTCCATGCACAATTGACCCTCCACCTGCCACCCCGAAAGTCTTTGTGATTTGATCCCCCTTACTGAATCTAATTCTAGTCTGTGATTGTCCAGTTCTCACCCAGTGCCGATATTTCTTACTCTTGTGTCTTCTGGGGAGAAATCCATGAAGTCACTAAATGCTCGAGTGGGCCAGAATGGTCCATACAGAGAAAATAGCAGAGATATGGGAGATACGGCTTTTTAAATCAAATAACTTGCAAATGTCTGAATGAATGGGATGAAGAAATAGAACACATTTGCCAGAAGTGACAAAAGCATCTTCATAGGCATTTTCTGGGAGAACCTGGTTTGTTTGTTCGTGAAGCAATCCTTCCAGAAAAAAAAGGAGGGGGGGTTGGGGAGTATAAAAATACCGTACTTCTCAGGAAGAGAATGCTCAGTGAGGGACAGAGCTGAATCCTTCCGTGTCCTCAGATGCCCCAGTGCCTGGATCGTACCACTTTCATAAGTATTAGGTTACCAAGAGTTCCTGAGGAATTGATTTTACAGGATGAGGCTGTTTGAGCATTTCGCTTTTAAAGGGAAAGCAGTTGACAAGGACACACTTCTATTCCTCTGATGATTTTGAACATCCCTGGCATTTATAGCAACCGAGATATCATTTCTGTTGCAAGCCAACCATAATAATTCTTATTCTTTTCTCAGAGTTTTCTGTTGGTGATAGGTCTGTTCGTTTCGTGCTATTGATAGTAGCTTAGGAAACCCCAGGCTGTGTGCAGCCCACAGGTGGTAACGCAGCTGAGAGGTGTTCTCGTTCCAAGAACAACACGGGCTCTGCCCACGGAAAGAAGACTGTGTTACATTTTGGGGACAAGCCAGTCTGCGTCTGGGATCTGGATAAGACTTTGGAGGGTTGGCTCTTTCTTCAGTATACATCATTGAACCCCTTTCAGGAATCTTTCTCGGAATGGTGTGTTTTGGCAGACGTGAGAGTCTGGGGCTTTTTTTCTTTATTAATTTACAATTTGTCTTCAAATTGAGGCACAATTCAGCAGGCAGGAGTCCCAGAGGGATCGCCCTTTGCAGGGCTGGGTATGGGGATCTGAATGACTCACATACATCCGGGCACAGGTCGGGAAGTCATGCCTTAAGGAGGAATGTGTCAAGGATGGAGAGTGCCCTTCGGGATTTCCAATGATGGGAGATTTATGGTCCAGGCCATCACATTTTTTTATGAAGCATGAATAGAAATCGAGCAGCAGGGTGGGGATGTTTCTTTGACTGTTGATATCCTCTGTCCAGCCAACACTGCCTGGGTGGTGGGAGATGGTGGTGGTAGGGTCACTTATGGGGGTGGTCTGTGGCATGCTATGGATTGGTGTGAGTTTTGGTCATCTCTGAGAAAAAAAATAATCAGGGATTTTTTTATGAATACCACAAAATTACTAATTTCTTCCCCTTCTCTTCTTCCTGCTTCCCCAGAACAAACACGTTTCTGTCAAATCAATCCTGACTCATGGCAACCCTATGTGTTACAGAGTGGAACTACTCCATAGGGTTGTTTTGGCTGTAATCTTTATGGAACCAGATTGCCAGGCTTTTCTCCCGCAGTGCTGCTGGGTGTGTTCCAACCACCAACCTTGAGAGTAGTAGTCAAACCAAACCATTTGTGCCACCCAGGGACCTTAACTGCCCCTACCTCTACCCTATTCCCAAATACTTCCACCACCACAATCTTGCTTGGAAGCCCCAAATGACTCTTAGAAAGAAATGCAGTCACAGACTCCTCATTTCCTGTAAATATAACCCATAATTTCCTGGTCCCAATTTGGGTCCTTACTACCTCTCACTTGAAATAACCTCCTAATTATTCTCCTGCATCCAGTGTCTCTCTAAAATTTATCCTATTCATTAACATCTCCAGATAAACCTCCCCAAACTCAACTTCTTAATCATTCTTTTTCATGCTATTTACCAGCCCACTGAGGCAACATTGTGTTCCCTGACTTCTGCTTTGATAAACACCTTGAGTCCTCCTTAGCATTATTTGATATTGACCTTAAATAATACGATCCAAACAAATCCAAGCAACTAGACAAAAGTCTGGGACAGATCACAAAAGGGGTTGAAAGCCAAGCTCTCTTTTATGCATTATCTTCTACAGTTTTCTAATGTGAACTTCCCACTCCAGCCAAACCGGTCAACACCAGTCTCTTCAGGAGAGCGTGTCCTTTTCATTACTGTGTCTATGTGCCTGTCATTCCACTTCCTCTTGACCTGTCTGAAGTCTAGCATCCTTCAAGGCTCAATGCAGCGTCTCTGTCTTCTGTGAAGCTTCTGACGACAGCTCACAATCATTTCTTAGGCCCGTGAACTCCTGTAGCATTTCATCTGTGGGTATGAAGATACTCAGTGCTGAATTCATTGACTTTATTTTGTCAGTTAACTTATCCTACACTTATATTCTGCCTCTTTAACCAGATATTGAATTCCATAAAAGCAAATAATCCTATGTTTCTTTGTAGCTTCCATAGCACCTACAAGAATACTACATAAATAGACCCCAATAGGTATATGGAAACCCTGGTGGCATAGTAGTTAAGAGCCATGGCTGCTAACCAAAAGGTTGGCAGTTCAAATCCACCAGGTGCTCCTTGGAAACCCTATGGAGCAGTTCCACTCTGTCCTGTAGAGTCACATTGAGTCAGAATCAACTCGATGGCAACGGGTTTGGGTTTTTTTTTTTAAATAGGTATATATCAATTGCTTGTTGTTATTGTATGCCATGGAGGCGATTCCAACTCATGGCAACCCTGTAGGACAGAATAGAACTGCCATAGGGTTTCTAAAGTGCAGTGGTTAAGAGCTATGGTTGCTAACCAAAAGGTTGACAGTTCAAATCCAGCAACTGCTCCTTGGAAAACTTAGGGGGGCAGTTCTATTGGGTCACTATGAGTAGGAATTGATTCGGTGGCAACTGGCTTTGGAATCTTTCTGGAAACGGACTGCCACAACTTTCTCCCATGGAGCAGCTGCTGGGTTTGACCCACCAATCTTTTGATTAGCAGCTGAGGGCTTAGTCACTGCTCCGCCAGAATTCCTTTATCAGTTGCTTACTTTTTAATTAATAATTTTTATTTCAATTGAAAAATTGATTTTTGGTGGGAGCCTCCCACAGGAAAAAATAACATGCAAAGGGAAGTATTCTCTAGGATGCCTGTGTTTCTTACCTGGACTGTGATCTGAGCTCTGACACTGTCATCACAGAGACCACCATAATGAAAAATACCGAAGAAACTACCTGATGCATCGCAAAGAGCAGAGACCCTTTTCCTGTTTTGAATATTTTATTGCAAGATATATGTGAGAAGCGAAGTGTTCATAAAACATACATATATATAAAGAACCACTTATAAAACAAACACCTTTTGTAACCACCACCCAGATGAACAATGAAATATTGTGAGTACTCCAGGAGTCTCTATGTATCCTTTCCAGATCACAGTTCCTCCCCACCCCAAAGGGAATGCCCCATGGCTTTTATGATAAACATTTCCTTGATTTTCCGTATAGTTTTCCCACCTATGTATATATTCCAAAAGAATATTGACAGTGAGCTTTAAAATCACAGGGATTTGGGTCTCAAAATCACTCAGCACCACTTCCTAGTCGCATGACCATTGGCAAGTGTTTATCTTTCTCAGCTTCATTTTCCTCATCAATAAAATAGAGTTAATGCTGCCCAGCTCAGAGGGTTGTAGTGAAGATTAAGAGATAATACAGAGAAAGTGTCCAGGGCTGTGTGAAAAGGAGGCACTCGGTAAGGTAGTTCTTAGTTCTCTTATCTGCTTTGCCTTCCCCTGGGTAGAGCATCAGTTTCAGGGCCCATATTAATTTCCTAGGGCTGCCATACAAACTATCACAAACTGTGTAACTTAAAGCAACAAAAATGTATTCTCCCACAGTTCTGGAGCCTAAAAGTTCAAAATCAAGGTGTCAGCAGGATTGGTTTCTTCTGGAGGCTCTAGGGGAAGATCCTTCCTTGTCTCGTCCAGCTTCTGGTAGCCCCAGGCTTTCCATGGCTTTTGGCAGCCTAACTCCAATCTATGCCTCCTGTGTGTCTGTCTCTGCCTTTTCTCCGCTTTTTATAAGGGCGTGAGTCTTATTGGATTAGGGCCCACTCTACTCCAATATGGCCTCACTTTAACTAATTACATCTGCAAAGACCCTATTTCCAAACAAAGTCATATTCACAGATACAGGAATTAGGACTTGAACATATCTTTTGGGAGGAAACAATTCAACCCATAACAGGTTCTAACTGAAAAAGTTCATTTCTTCTTCCTCTACCCTTAAAGCTCACTCCCCGATTACCATCTAATCTCTCCCCTTGAGTTGCGAGTTTTTGATTTTGTAGGAGCACAACCTTCACTGCCCTGCCTAAACTATGTCAACCTGTGGCCATTTCTCCTGCTTGCTACCAAAATGGCAGGAGGTACCTGGTCTGGAGCTCTGCAGCTGACAGGGCAATGGGTCCCTGGAGAGAGGGGCAGGCTCCACTTCTTCTGCTCTCCAGCTGGGCTTCCCTGAAGGTGGGGCCTCTGAGCAAGGTGACTTTCGACTGCCTTTCCAGAGCTGGGAAGGAGCCAGGAAGAGTGTCTGACATCCCACAGGGTTTGAGAGTATAAAAACCCAAATAAGAACAAAAGGGGATGTAACAGGCCTCCCCCCTCCACCCTTGCTAGGGAGTATAGACTTCTCGAGTAAGCCTAATTGTCTAGTAAGATATTTGCATCAGAGTCCCATTAGCCTTGGGTTTCCTGCGTAGCTCATAGCATGCTTATTAGGATGTCATCCTGCTATCTCAAAAACAGCTGTTTCCATGTTGACACTTCCTTTCCAGGATCACAAAGGGCCACTGGGGGCTTTGCAGGAATGCAAGGCTTCTCCAAGATGAGATAAAAAGGGCACATCAGACCTGGGGTTTCATAATTAGTTGTTGCCACTGCAGGGCTCCGCAGGTTGTGGCTATGCTGCTGGGCTCGTGAGAGGAAATAACACACATGTGCGTGTGCCTGTGCGTGCACACACACACACACACACACACACACATAGAATGCTGCACCAAAGTAAAGGGCACAAAAGCTGAAATCAGACAAGGTGCATGACTGACCCTTCAGGGCTTAGCCCCAGGATGATTGGCAAGGACCTGCGTGATAGCTGATGTGCTTGTCTTGTTTCCTTTTGTCTGTCCATCCTCATCTTGTTTCAAAAGATTTAAGGTGCTCCGTTGCACGGTATAGCTTGAAGGCTTTGTTGCAGTAGCCATTCCAATAGCAGATTCACAGACTGAGAGCCCTGCAATGCACACTGAAGGAAAAGAAAATAGAGGAAATGGAGCAAGTCTTGCATTCTTATTACATTAAATAACCCAACATCGAGATGCGAATCTGTCCGAGCAGTAAGGGACTGGGTGGCTCTGACTCTCCCCTGCACAGCCCAGCGCCTGCTGCCTGCGTTCCAGGCATGCATTCTTGAGACCATCAGTGACCTTCTAGTTACTGCCCTACTGCTCTCGGTCTGGCTTTTTCTGCCTCAAACTCCCTACAACGTTGCTCCTTCTCCTTATAATTTAATTTTTTATTGTTATCAAAACAATACATGTGTGTGGCAATGTTCATAACATTTAAAAGTTGAGTAGTGTGAGCTTAGAAAGAATAACAATAGATTCCAGAATCTTCCTCACAACCTCTGACTGAGTCCTGCTCCCCGTGTACTACTCTTTCAGCTGTTTCTTCTGGGAGTGAACTCCAGATTTCCCAATAATACCTTAATGGTGCTATTTCTGAAGTAGTCAATTTTTCACATTTTATTGCCATCCCAAAAGGTGAGACTTTAACTCTCTTATTCCACTTCTCTACACACACACTTCTGTTCCCCCTCTATCTTCTCCATATAGTTATATCACAGTTTAAATCGAAATTCAATGTTTAATAATTATGACTACCAAAATATTGTTTGCAGCTGAAAAATCATTGTATGATTACACATCCTAGATTTCACAGCTTTATAGTTTTTCCAAGGGTCAATGGTTGCCTTTTTTCATTATTTGCTTAACATTCTATGTACCCATCTATCATTTTCCTCTAAGCTCTCCAATACAGCTGTTTAGCACCTCTCAATGTGGTCAGGGTCATCAGGTACTCAACCTGTTCCTTTTTTCTTCCTTTCTTTCTTTTTTTTTTTTTTTTTTTGAGACATCCTTCTTTCCGGAGCCCTGTATTTTTCTACACCAATTGAACTAGCTCCTCTCTAGTTATCTTGCAAGACTGTCTTCTTGAGATTCCTCTTTTCTATTATTCCGAAATTCCCTTTTTATCTCTCCTGTGATCAGTCCTTCATTTCTTGGACCCATCTTCCTTTGTTTCTAGATTTAATCTCTCTTTTGCTACAGACCAGCTTCCAGTGAATTCCTGAGAAAAGGCACATTGGAAGTAAATTGTTGTGTTATTGAACGTCTGCCCTCACACATGACTAATAATTTGTCCAACAGTTACTTGCCTGCTATTGAATTCAGAGCTATGTTTCTTGGTTTGGTCCTCTCTTAAGTTCCAGGTGAAAATGTCTGGGCACCACAAGCTCTGTATGTCCAGATACTCATTATCGTCTTCTCAAACCTTTCCTTCCTCCTGTGCACTTATCTTAGCTAATAGGACCATCCTTCCTCCAATCCTTCAGAAATTATAGAGGAACACTATTTGTCTTCCTCCTACCATTTATACTTCGCCATTATCTCCTATTCACCCTCTCATCCCTGACCTAGTTCTGGTCCTAATCATCTCTCATTCGAACAACTGTAATAACCTTGTAACTGCTCTCCTTGTCTCTAACACACCTTGCCTCTCCATTCTACCATCATCCTGTTATCACTCAAGTTCCTAAAACCTAGGTTAGAGGGTATAACTCCCCCCCAAAAGTAGATTTCCAGGGCTCCTGCTTACTCACAGAATAAAGTCTAAAATATATTTTTCTGTAGTATCCAAACTAGCACCTGATCTTGATGTCATTTCTTACCATCCTTTTGTTCACACATGCAATTCCACTATCTTACTTAATTTTCACAGCAGCCTATTAACTGCATTCAGGCTGTGTTGTTGCTGTTGTTGTTAGTGGCCATCGAGTCAGCTCTGACTCATAGAGACCTTATCTGTAAGAGAATGGAGCATTGCCTGATCCTGTACCATCTTCATGATGATTGGTATGTTTGACTCCATTGGTTTGGGTATTGTGTCAATGCATCTCATTGAGAGTTTCCCTCATTTTCAATGATCCTCTACCAACCACAATGTTCTTTTCTAGTGATTGATCTTTCCTGATGTCATGTTCAAAATAAGCGAGTCAAAGTTTCACCCACTCTCTTCTAAGGAGCGTTCTGGTTGTGTTTCTTGTAAGACTGATTTGTTTATTCTTCTGGCAGCCCATAGTATATTAAATATTCTTCACCATGCTATAGAGGTTTAAAATTCCAATAGAATGGAGTAACCCAAGCAAGTAGTAATAGTTAGAATCTCTCAACCATCCTCATTTAACTCCCAGGATTTGTGCACTGAAAGTATTTTGTCCATTCTGGCCACTACCTTGTACTGGGGAATCATTTGTCATTTTGACTTACAGGATTGTCTTAGTTATCTAGTGCCACTATAACAGAAATACCACAAGTGGATGGTTTAAACAAAGAGAAATTTATTCTCTCACAGTCTAGTAGTCCAAATTCAGCTCTGGGGGAAGGCTTTCTCTGTCGACTCTGGAGGAAGGTCCGTATTATCAATCTTCCCTTGGTCTAGGAGCTTCTCCATGCAGGAACCTCAGGTCCAAAGGACACGCTGTGCTCCCAGCACTGTTTTTTTGGTGGTATGAGGTGTCCCTGTGTCTCTGCTCGCTTCTCTCTTTTATATCTCAAAAGAGATTGGCTTAGGACACTATCTAATCTTGTAGATCTCATCAATATAACTGCCACTAATCCATCTCATTACATCATAGTAATAGAATTTACAACGCATAGGGAAATTACATCAGATGACAAAATAGTAGACAATCATACAATACTGAGAATCACGACCTAGCCAAATTGATATTTTAGAGGAACAGATATTTTAGGGGAACACAATTCAATCCATGACAAGGATGTTGGATATTTTCTTGGGCACACCCAAGATAAACCATATTCTGATGGTGTAAGACTCCTAGGCACCAGACTTTCAAAGAGATTCAAGATGCTTTCTTTCTTCATCTTCAGAGAATGCAAGCCAAGTAGCTTGTCCCGGAGGCCCCTGAGCATACGGGCCATTGCCCTTGGGAATGACATGTTCCTGGACACAGGAGAGAAAGCAATCTTTTGGCCCTAAAGAAAGCCATACTCCTTTGTAGCACTACGAGGATTACTTAAACCAAGATGAGCCCTCCTCCTGGTGAAGAAAATTACATGTTAAATTTCTCCTCCTGGAAAAAAGGAAGTATGAAAATTAGAAGCAGATGTAAAAGTTGATTATTTGCTACCCAATGCTTATCCAAAATGCCTGAAATTTGAGAGCTAAGCCTAGTAAAAATCAAAGTCAACATCCAATGACTCTCTTTGGAGGTGTACTATCTATTCAGCTAGTCCTAGGAGTCAATACCATAGATAAGGACATTATTTATTTTGCCATTACAAACTGTGCAATTACAGTTTACCCTGTACAAACTGTGCTTCATAAACATGGCAAATCAATGCTAGTTATCAAAATCCATCCACAACTGATAGCACATGAAAAAGGGCTTTGCAAAACTGTCTTGAAAGCCAACCTACACACCCAGCCCCACACAGGCCAGCTTATTACCTGCGTAATCACACAGGCACCCTGGCAAGCTTATTGATTCCTCTGGACCTGGAGATGACATCACTCCTAATAGCACATGCAATAAGCCATTACCGCCATGCAGAGTAGCCATTAGCCCAGGCTGCAGCCATCAATTGCCTGACGTAGGCTCACACTGGGAAGGATAAGTGATCTCTGATTAGGACAAATCATATCAAGTCCAGATGTGAAGGACCTTCACATGGAGGAACAAAACCTGCCTGGTGCTTGTGAGCAGGGTCCCTGCCTGTTCCCTCTTTCTAGCAGGCTAATGATACTTGTATTTGATGCCCATGAAGCCAAACCAAAAAACCAAACCGGTTGCCTCTGAGTTGATTCTGATTCATGAAGACCCCATGTGTCACAGCGTAGAACTGCACTCCATAGGATTTTATGGGCTATGACCTTTCAGAATCAGATTGCCAGGCCTTTCTTCCAAGATAGCTCTGGATGAGTTCAAACCACCAACCTTCCTTTTTTTTTTTTTTTGCACTTTAGGAGAAAGTTTACGGCTTATAATAGTTTCTCATTCAAAAATTTATATACATATTGTTTTGTGACATTGGTTGCAATCCCCACAATGTGATAGCCGTCTCCTCCTTTCCAACCTGGGTTCCCAGTGTCCGTTCATCCAGTTCCTGTCCCTTCCTGCCGTCTTGCCTTGTTCTGGGGCAAGAGTTGCCCATTTGGTCTCCTATATTTGGTTGAACTAAGAAGAACGTTCCTTACATGTATTATTGTTTGTTTTATAGGCCTGTCTAATCTTCATCTGAAAAATGGGTTTCAGGAATGGTTTCAATTCTGAGTTAGCTGAATGTTTGGGGGCCACAGTCTTGGGTTCCTCCAATCTCTGACAGACCAGTAAGTCTGATCTTTTTCATGAATTTGAATTCTGTTCTACTTTTTTCTCCCACTCTGTCTGGGACTCTATATTGTGATCCTTGTCAGAGCAGTTGGTGGTGGTAGCCAGGCACCATCTAGTTCTTCTGGGCTGAGGCTGATGAAGGCTTTGGTTCATGTTGTCCTTTTAGTCCTCTGGACTAACATTTTCCTTGTGTCTTTGGTTTTCCTCATTATCTTTTGCTCCAGACAGGATGGGACCAATAGATGTATCTTATATGGCCACTGGCAAGCTTTGAAACTTCAGATATCACTCACCAAAGCAGGACGTAGAACATTTTCTTTATGAACTATGTTGTGCCAATGACCTAGATGCTCCCCATGACTGTGGTCCCCAGCCTCTAGCAACTCAGTCCCTCAAGGTGTTTGGATGTGTCTAAGAAACTTCTATGGCTTTGACTTGGTCAAGTTGTGCTGCCTTCCCCTGTATTGTGTGTTGTCTTTCCCTTCACCCAAACCGATATTTGTCTACTATCCAGTGATTTCCCCTCCCCATCTAGTAACCATCAAAGGATTTTTTTTTTCTTTCTGTGTGAAAACCTTTTCTTGAGTTCTTATAATAGTGGTCTCCTACAATATTTGTCCTTTCGTGACTGGCTTATTTCACTCAGCATAATGCCCTACAGATTCATCTGTGTCATGAGATGTTTCACGGATTCATCATTGTTCTTTATCATTGCATAGTATTCCACTGAGTGAATGTACCATAGCTTGTTTATTCATTCATCTGTTGATGGCCTTTTAGATTGTTTCCATCTTTTTGCTATTGTGAATAGTGCTCCAGTGAGCACGGGTATGCTTGTGTCTATTCGTGTGACGGCTCTTATTTCTCTCGAGTATATTTCAGGAGTGGGATTAGCTGAATCAGATGATATTTCTAAATCTAGCTTTTTAGGAAACACCCTATCATTTTCCAAAGTGGCTGTATCATTTTACATTCCCACCAGCAGTACATAAGAGTTCCAACCTCCCCACAACCTCTCCAACATTTGTTATTTTCTGTGTGTGTGTGCTTTTTTTTTTTTTTTTACTACCAGTATTTTCAGGGTAAGATGATATCACATTGTAGTTTTGATTTGCATTTTTCTAATGGCTAAAGATCATGAGCATTTCCTCGTGCGTCTGTTAGCTGCCTGAATGTCTTCTTTGATGAAGTATCTGTTCATTACCTTTGCCCACTTTGTAATTGGATTATTTGTCTTTTCATAGTTGAGGTGTTGAAGTATTTTGTAGATTTTAGAGATTTAGGCCCTTGTCAGATATGCGATAGCCAAAAAACTTTTCCCAGTCTGTAGGTTCTCTTTTTACTCTTTTGGTGATGTCTTTTAATGAGCCAAACCACCAACGTTTCGTTTAGTAGCTGAGTGCTTAGCTGTTTGTGCCACCCAAGGACTCCTGGTCTGTGAAGCCAGGGATGCAAAAACAGAATGTAGACTAATCTTCCACACAGGTCATTGCTGTCTCCTGTGTGACATTCTCTACACTTGATCACTGCCATCAAGACTGAATGAGATTCCAGGAAGCCAGATTAGTACATGATGTTTCTATACCCTTGCCCACAGAATAAAGTCTAAAACATGCATTTCTATAGTATGCAAGTCCGAATTCGATCTCAGTGTTGGTTCTTGCCATCCTCCTGTTTACACATGCAATCCCACTACTTCATTTAATTTTCACAACCACAGTCTATTAGCTGCACTCATCGTATAGAAGTTCAACATTCAAATAGAATGGAGGAACCCAAGCAAGCAGTCACAGAATGCCCTTCCCATCCTCATTTACCAGCAAATGCTGTGTATTCTTCCCTATCCCAGAAGAGTGTAAGATCGGGTTCCCTTTGTCATGCCATGTGTGTTTTTGAGTTGATGGCAGGATTTATTTTGTGCCAATGAATTCTCTGTACCTAATCATGCAAAGGAAACACACTAAATGGGGAGTTCTCCAAGGCCCAGGAAGAAGCCTCCTGGCCACCCACACTGTGTGGCTGAGCTGAAAGGTCTTTAAGGAATTCAGGCATATAAAACACGGACTTCCTAGCAGAACCTACATAAAGAGGCAGAGATCTGGCTGATGAGGTCAAGGAAGGCTGTTGCAGTGATAGAGACAACAGTGGAACCAAGTGTAGAACTGAGAGTGGAAACAAACAGGTCAGTGTGTGCATGTGTGTGTGACTGTATGTGGGTGTGGGTGTGGATGTGTGTGTTTAGAATTTACAAAAAATTTTCACGAACATTGTATCATTTCATCTGTTGGAAGTTTCCAGATGCAAACTCAGGTATAAAGCTAGTGTCTTTTCACTTTACCAGAGACATCTCTATCACAGAGGGGAGCTGAATTTGAGGGACAAAAGAAAACTCTTCTGATAAGTTAAAGTTCTGTTACATCCTACGTCCCTGTCTTAGGCTCGTTTCTCTAGAAGAGCAAAACCAGTAAAGCAGATACATATTAATATATGTAGAGAGAGATTTATTTCAAGGAAATGGCTCACGCAGTTGTGGAGGCTGGAAAGTGGCAAGTCCCAAATCCCCGGGTCAGGCATCAGACTGGAGGCTTCTCCTGACCCATGTGGTTGTAGGGGTTGGCGAACCCAAAATTTGCAGGTCAGATGGCAGGCTGCTGGCTCATGTCCCAAGGACCAGAAGTCAGTGGATGAAGAGTCAGATGCAGGACACAGAGAACAAGAGCTTTGCCGGAATAACCATATATATTGGGTGCAGATCACACCCCCAAGGAAACTCCCCTTTTAACTGGTTGACTGTTCGCATCAGATCACAAAATGGAGGATGATTACATAATATCTGCCAAGCAACTGAGAATCATGGCCTAGCCAAATTGGCACATAACCTTAACCATCATACCCCCATTCTTGGCACAGCACCTGATATGTAGTAGAGTGAGCGTGCAGAGGATTGTAATATGGAGTCTGCAGCCACTTACTGTATGACCTGGGCAAGTTACTTCACTTCTCTGTGCTTCAGTTTCTTCATCTCTAAAGTGGGGAAAATAAGAGTACCTACTTCGTAAGGTGTTGTGAGAATTAAATGAATTAATATATGCAATAGCCTTTAGAACGGTGCCTGCAATAGATGGTGCTATGTAAGTGTTGCTACTATTTTATTACACATTCGATGAAATAATGGTTGGATGAATGATATAAGCAATAAAAGGAAATGAGGAACTTGGTTTAGACAAGGGCAAAGTCAATATCATAGAGCTTGGTATAGAGCACAGACAATGGAATCTCAGCAAGTATGGGGCTCACTCATCCTACTCCATCAGCAATGATAATTAGTCATCAAACCGAGCAATTCAGTTTAAACTTACTTTCTTTGCCCAGCTGCTCATAAAGGAGAACTATTAGATTCAGCTTAGAATGCAGCCCAATGATACAAAAGAAGTTGGAAGGAAGGAAGGGAGGGAGTGAGTAAGGAGAGAAGGAGGGAAGGAAAGAGGAGGGAGGGAGGGAAAGAAAGGCAAAAGGAAAGGAAGGAAAGGGAAAGGAAAATTTATCTGTCCATTTAAGACAGCTACAATTTGTCTGTCAAAACAAAAAACCAAACCTATTGCCATGGACTGGATTCTGACTCATGGCGACCCCATGCGTTATGGAGTAGAATTGCTCCATATGGCTTTCTTGGCTATAATCTTAACGGAAGCAGGTCTCCATGCTTTCCTTCCACAGACCCACTGGGTTGGTTCGAATCACCAATGTTTTGGCTAGTAATTGAGCGCAGACTGTGTGCCACTCAGGGATCTTATTCTGCCTACATCTTCTTCCAAATGGCATAGGAGAAGAAAGCAAAGGTCTTCGCAAAGATGGGTAAGGTACGCCCCACGTGGGACATCAGTGTGAAACCCGGGTTAACACCAAGAGAAAGCTAAATACTTAGGTGCTGGTGACCTGTAGATAATCTCGCAGGCTCCATGCATGGGAGCTCCAGTGATAGGAGTGTTGCTTGATGTCTTGGTCCTGTTCTTGAGGATATTGGGTTTCATGTTTGGCCGAAACTCCAGCCACTTTTCAAACAGCATATTATGGATGTAGGCAGTATTTCTGTTTGTATAACCTCAGTCACAGATTACTCTAATAAGATGTGACAGGAATTACCTAGGTTAGCTGAGCTAGGAGGTAATGGAAATAGGTGATGGAATGTTGAAGAAAGACAGTGCTTCCCTCCGAACATCCCCCTCCTACGCTAGGAATTTTCCAAATTTGTTAAGAATACGTTTCTTCATGCATGCATTTGGTTCAACTCCTTTTTTTTTAACGCTTTACCTGTTTCCCATGACAATAATCAAAATCTCTAAACTTCATTCAAAGCCACAGCTTCTCCCCTCCCCCAGTTCAGTGGCAGGTTGGGCTGGTGCCTGCAGTGGGAAAGGCCGGTTTAAGGGCTGTTTCTTCATTCTCTCTGCAGCGAGTTAGCCCCTCTTCCCCTATGAACGGAGCTGCCTCTGGCACCTCTGGGGTTGAAGTAGGTGGAAGGAGAGATCAGGGCAGGAAAGTCTTCTTTGCAGCTGTTGTTCTCTCTCTGGGACTGGCAGAGTTTAAGCCCAATTCTTTTGCTTGCAAGGAGTCCCTGGGTGGCACAAACAGCTGACATGTTTGACTATTAACCAAAAGGTTGGAGGTTTGAGTCCACCCAGAGGTGCCCCAGAGGAAAGACCTGGCAATCTACTCCCCAAAAATCAGTCATTAAAAACCCTATGGAGCACAGTTCCACTCTGATACACGTGGGGTCACCATGAGTCAGAGCCAACTTGACAGCAACTGATTTGTCCTTGCAGAGTGCCTTGTGTGTTCTTGGAAGGCCCCACCCTCTCACTGCTGAGGATTTCTCACTGCAGTTCCCTGGTGGCGCAGTCATTAAACTGCTCGGCTACGAACCAAAAGATCGTGGGTTTGAATCCACCAGTTGCTCTGCAGGGGAAAGATGCAGCAGTGTGCTTGCATAAGGACTACAGCCTCGGAAACTATGAGGCTGTTCTACTCTGTCTATAGAGTCGCTGTGAGTCGGAATCAACACAATGGCAACGGATTTATATATATATGTATGTGTTCCAGCTAGTAATTTAAGGTCCCTCCCTGGGCCCTGTGGCCTCTTTCAGCTGGGATTTCCTTGTCCTATACATGTACACACTTAACACCTAAGAGAGCCCTAGACCAACTCTCTCTAAAAAAAAAACCAAATTTGACCCACAACCATGGAATTGCAGTTACTTCCCAAAGGCCATTCTATCTTTCGCTTTGCTGTGACCAGCTGCTTCAGCCAGGCTGTTTCCTTCAAAAAGCCCACTGTGCCCAGCGCTCCAGAGGTCAAACCTTCCCAACGGACTCCTCAAAGAGCCTCTCACTAGATCAGGAGAGGGAAGGGGAAAGCAGTCTTCCACCCCTCTTTCTTCCTATTCCTCCTCTGACAGCTGGGAGGGTGCTTTCCACTTAGGGCTTCCCAACTGATTCTGAGACACCTCCTTTGCAAGCCCTGCTTAGGGGCTCAGCACCTCGACTTGAAATGGGGGAGAAAGTGGAAATAGTTGACAACTGTCGCCTTGGGACCTCCAACAAAACTGAGAAAGAGTCTCCTTTAAACATCCTGTTAAATTCACCAGACAAAATTGCTTGAGACAGAAAAGGTATTTATACTGTCAGCTTTCTATTTTTTTCCCCCTTAATGTAAGCGACATTTCACCTTTTGCTAGAGAAAGGATGGAAATGAACAAAAAGACAAGGAATAACAGTTTTCTAATTGATTATTATGCCCGTCTTTTCCAGAAGGGCATGTTGGCTCTCCCTCCCACCCTACTCCTGGCCACTGTCCTTTGTACCCTCTCCCAGCCTCTGGGTGGCTGAGGCTGCCCTCTGCCCAAGGAGATTTCCTATGTACCCACCACCCAGATTCCCCTCAATGACCTCTCCCAGCTGGACCCTCTCTGCCTTGTGACTCATTCTTTCAGAATTTTGCCAAATGAACCAAATAAATCAGTGCTAATGAGTTTACTTTTTTTTTTTTTAATGAGTTTACTTAGTGCCTGCGAGTAACAATTCTGAGGTAATATTTGCATATAAATGGCGCTTCAGGAGACAAGATGTCCTGACCCAAAGGGGTTGGCCTCACTAGTGGTAATATCAGGCACTGGGCAAACAGGAGGGATCAGCTTTGAGGCGGGTGCCTCAGGTTCAGGTTCATCCTGCCTTCATTCAGTTCTTTGCCAGGGCCCAGTATTCTGTCAGGAGAACGTGTCCCTTCACGGGCGCCTTGGAATGCATCACCAGCACGGTCAGAAGCTGTCCTCTCTCTCTCTTGCTGCCGCCTTACATTAGCCTTGTAACCTCTCCTTCACATCCTTCTCTCCGTGACCAAGAATACGCATTGGATTTGATACGTTTTCCTTGGATGCGTCAAGACCATTAATTTTCCTAAACTATGGTTCGATTCATTCTATGCATTTTCGTCCCAGGGTTTTAATGTAAATATTTTCATTGAGATGAGAAGGAAGAGTTCAAAACAAACAAAAGGCCCCACAGGGCTTACATGGCTCTGCTCCAAAAGGCACCCAGGCGGAAGCTCTGGAGAAGCTCCTAACTCTGAGGAAAACAACGTTGGTCTTGGCCACCACTAGCACCTTCGTGGCTCTGTGATTCCTCCACAGCTACGGCACCCTCTCAGCTGTCCAGTGGCCGTTGGGCTGTTCTCTAGATACACAGGGAAGCCTATCCTCCACCATCCTGGCAAAAACATGCTCTAAGTATACTGCTCTCTCTTTCCAATATTTGCCATTTGCCCTTCAGTTACTCATTCCCAGTCCTTTGTCCCAATGTCTCTGGTCCCACCAGAGCTGGTCTGTTTATCTTCAGATCTCTTCTGCCCCCTTTCCCTCCTCTCCTATATGGCAGAGAGGCTAGCCACGCAGGCTGGCTTCGGCTCACAGAAGACCCTGGCCAGAAATTGGAAGGCAGTAGTAAAGGAGAGGAATCCCTGGGTGGTGCAAACCGAAAGCTTAGGGGTTCAAGTCCATCCAGAGACACCTTGGAAGAAAGGCCTGATTACACCTACTTACAAAAACTCAGCCCTTGAAAACCCTATGGCGCACAGCTCTACTCTGACACAGAGTTGACTTTACAGCAACTGGCTTAGTAAGGCAGAAGCCTGGCATTCCTCCTCCGCTGCCTCTGCCTTGCATGACGCATCCCGCAGTGGCTGCACCTCTTCTGTGGCTCCAAGTCCCACCAGATGGGTCCACCCTGGCCCCAGGCTCTAGTGATCAGCTCCTCCCTTGGCCCCTCAGGCCGGGGGGTGGGGGCGGGCTTCCTGCTGTGCCACTGTCCCTTCAGCTCACCAGCTCCTGCTGGCTTCCTGGCTCTTCTATCACCCGCGCCCTGCTCCAGGACTCATCAAAGCAGCAGCTCCCCAGAACCCAGAACTGCTCAATCAAATTCCCTTTCCTGTATAAATTCTCTCCTTTTTTCAAAGACTCAGGGAGTTTTCCATTTCCTTGTTGGACACTACAGACATATCTCGTTTCTGTATTTCCAAACTACTGTAACCTGATAAAGTTACCTGTGAGATGTGAGAGAACAATAGACAAAGTTGGGCCCTGAAATCAAACGAATTGACTGGAGTTTTAGTCTTATCTCTGATGTTTTCTAGCTGTGCCACCTTGGGCAAGTTATTTCACCTCTCTGAACCCAGTTTCATCACTAGTAAAAATATGGATAGTGACGCTCATTTCCCTCACTTAGATAGGCTCTGGTAACCTGCAGCACCTCCTGGCAACTGCTGGGTGCCCAGTAAATCTGAGTTCCCCTCACCTCACCTAATGTGGTCGTAGCTGCTAAGGTATGAATGGGTGGCCTCTTCTGAGAAACATATTTGCATTATAACAGTGGTCTTCTGGGGGAAAAAAAAAAAACGCTTTGAACTAAAGAATTCGTTTTAAGTGTGCAAATTTCAAACACCCACAGCAAGACAAGACAATCAGAAGACTATTTTTGGACAAGCTGAACTTTGAGAGCCTTCAAGTGACTGGGGAGGGCTTGGAAGCCCCTCCTTCTCCCCATTAGCTGGGAGGAGGCTCTAGTGCTGATATGAGAAATGATCCTGCTCCCCCTCCCTCCTCCCAAGGTGGAATGTATGGGGCTCAAATGTGTGGGAGTTTGGCCCAGGGTTATTATTTTTCTATTAACGTTCTCTTATATATGTATTTTAACCTTAATCCAATGCATATGTTTTTGTTTCATTTGCACTTAGTTCATCAAAGTGTCCCTTATGATCTGAACTATGCCACGAAGCCTTCAGCTCTTCAGTGAAACACTCATTAATACCCCTGGGAAGCAGGAAGTTGCATTTAGTCAAATATAAATAAATCCTGCTCCCAGGGGTTCTGCCCTGGCCAGGGTCAGGGAAGAGACAGTGTCTTCTTGGTCGATCTGATGCATTGTTCCTCCTTCAAACTGAGCTGGAAGGAAGAAATCCCATGGTTCCGGACAGGGAAGTATCTTGAAAATGTGACTCCCCTTTGTTAAAAAAACGTTACACAGTCAACCAAAACAACACAAACCCACTCCCGTTGTGTCGATTCCGACTCATAGTGACCCTGTAGGACAGAGTAGAACTGCCTCATAGGGTTTCCAAGGCTGTAATCTTTACAGAAGCAGACTGCCACATCTTTCTCCCGCAGAGCAGCTGGTGAGTTCGAACCCCCGACCTTTCAGTTAGTAGCCCAGCACTATAACCACTCTAACACCACGGCTCCTTTAACATAGTCAAGAGGTTTTTACAAAGGAAAGAGATTCTATTAATTTGGGCGAATAATTGGGTATCGTTCCAGGTCTACTTTTCCCAAAACTAGTTTGAAGCCAGGCCGTGAAGGAAGTGGGAAAGAAGAAAAAAGACCTGTAACCCTAAACCATCTCCATCAAAGCAGCTCCATAAGTGCAGTTTACGAGGTTTCCATCTTCTCCTGTCTCTCCCCTTCTCTCGCCCGCTCACTCACTCTCCAACTGCACATATGGAACCAATTGCGAACAAAGCCCGATTGTTATATATCTGGAATTTCCCACATCAAGTCGATGCTTTCTTTAACTGCCTCTTACTGCGTGTCTGCCTTGGATGAGTACGCCCACGTTTCCATCCCTCCCCACCCCCACCTCTCACACCCCCACTTCCTAAGTGTCTTTTTTCTTATTCGTTTGTTAGCAGCGTAAAATTCCAGTTCTTCACTTTGCACCCCGCCCCCATTTCCTATTAGATTTTTCTGAATAAACAGAACCTTCTTTTCCACCGTTTTCAATAAACCAAGCTGTGATCTACAGGGAGTAAATAAAAGCTGGTCCCCAAGGCATGTGAGTGACATAAGGCAAACACCAAAGAGCATGGGGTTACTACAAAGGAAATGTCCGTCCCTTTCAAAAAACCCAGAACTGAGCATATATAGAAATACTTTCAAAAGAATAAAACCTCAAGTCCTGAAAGCCCCTTCCTTATTTTACTTTATAGCAACTTTACAGGTAGTTCTACTCTGTCCTGTAGGGTCACTACAAGTCAGAATCCACTTGACAGCAACCGGTTTGGGTTTTTTTTTTTTTTTAATAGAGGTAAGCTGATTTAGGGAGGAGTAAAAATGGGGGAAATAGGTGAACAATGTATCCGTTACAGAAAAACTAAGATTTCATACCATTTGTGCTATTAATCTGAGACGCAGTCTGATCTGGAGTTATACCATGCAATTAGAAAGGAACAAGCAAACGTGCTGGGTGAGTCTGAGCTTAGTCCTTTCCAGAGCCTTGTAAAAGCAGACATTACTTCTGCATGTTTACTGGCACACATAAAAATCAAAGCTCTATAACACAAACATTTAAATCAGGAAGTGCCAAATGCAAGTCTGTCGATTTGATTTGATTCATACAAAGCATGTAATACAAACTTTTTTTTCTTCTTCTTTCTCTCACCCTTTCTCTTTTTGGACTGCATTCATGTATATAGTTAATTACATGAATATGTTTATTCTCTTTGCACTGGAAAGCAGGACAAGAAAAACAAGATATGCCTGTCTGAGGCTCAAGTTCACACATATGATTTATGACTAAAAAGAGGGATCCCCCTAAGTCCCCAATGTGTTTTCAAATATTTTTTCCTGTGTCCAGGAGAGAATGAAATCAGAATGTAGGATTTCCCATTAATCTCCTCACCAGATGGTGATATTCCAAATGGTCTTTTTAAGGTGAGCATGTGACCTACTGTACTGCTGGGGGCTTGGGAGTCACGTGGTGCGATGAATAATACGTCTGATAGAGCTTTGATTAGACAACTGACCTGGTTCTCATCTGTAGCCACGAGAAGCAAAGTTGACATTTTTGGATCACTCTCCCCAGAAGCGTCCTTTGCCCACCCCTGGGACATAGCAGTCTCGCTGAGCCAGCTCAGAGGGACAGGCAGAAGAAAGCTAAAGACAGACTGCTTAAGACACGCTGTCGAAGTTGCAGAACTTCGGCGATTTTTCTTTTCTTTTTTTTTTCCCCCATCTTCCCCCCACCTCTCTACAAACCACATCTTGACTCATATGGTCAAAAGAAAAAACTCTTTCAGTTACTTGATATTTGGGAAGTCTGCAGGAGACCACAACTTATTTTTAAGGAAGCCTCCGTCTCTACTGTTGCTGGGAACACACAGACACACAGACACACAGACACACACAGGCACACGCACACACACATACACACACACAGTTCTACACCATGGTGGTTCAGGCTGCAGTGGCTCCGAATAGGTCCCAAAGACTTTTACTGAAAATACCTTATGGATCTCTGAGAAGACGCAGCGTGGAGAGGGTAAGCTACGTGGCGGGTTGTTTGTTTTTCACGGAGCCGGTGTTCCAAAGAAAGGCAGAGGTTGCTTTTCATTGTGTACAGCATCACTTCAGTTAGGGACGTTTTCCTGAGATTTTTGAGTTCCTGGGGCTATAGGATGTTATGTCATTTTTTTCCTTAACCAATAATGAGGAATGTGAAACAGTTTTGTCAGCTGTGTATGCAGGATAATTGGCGCCTAGATATGAGGGAAAATTTGAAATGGGGACTGCTTTTTGGAATGGCTATGAAAGACGTGGGTGCTTGTAGAGAAAAGCATCAGGACAGCTAAACCTGTTTTCTTTTACGTTTACTGAGACGTGTTCATTTAGTGCAGCGGGGCTGCAAATTGCCACAGCTGGCTGACAGTGTCTAACGAATCTGGCTGGAAGAACGTGGTGATGACGTTAAGGAGCTTTGGAGCTTTGGTGGCTGAAATGATGTCCCCAGTTGATTAAAAGGTTCTCTGCCTTTTCCAAGTACATTGCTAACATTTGGGTTTTTTTTTTAATGCTATGTTTTTATGGATTTTGGCTCAAAATTATTCTGTTAATTTCCTGAAAGCATGCTTACTTTATGCTGGCCTGTGGCAGAGAAGATTCTGTAAAACAATAGTAAGGATTTGTCCTTCTCTGGAGTAACTAATGCAGCTGTGGGATGTTCGTACTTCAAGCGAGCTGGCTGTCAGGATGCTGGGCTCACACCTGTGGGCACAACTCTTTATGCTGATACCACTCCAGGAGCAGAATGGTCCTGGGAGTCTCATGAACCCCCAAATCCCCTGTTTAAATCCAGGCAGGCCCCTCTGTGAGCTGTCGATGTCTAGGTAGATGTTTTGAGTTAAGGTATAGTCTAAGGCCTATTTAATGCTGTAGATAGCATCACAAAAACTCTCGATGGACGAGCAACCTGTCACATCTTACAAAGGGAAATGGTTTAATTCAAGTAATTTTTTCTGGTTTGTATACTTGCTACTCAATGATTCTTAAATTGAAAGCATAATTAAAGGTTTAAAAATAGTAGGGGCTATGGTGCAGTGGTTAAAGTGCTCGGCTACTAACTGAAAATTTGGTGGTTCGAACCCGCCAGGAGAAAGATGTGGCAGTCTGCTTCTGTAAAGATTTCAGCCTTAGAAACCCTGTGAGGCAATGCTACTCTGTCCTTCAGGGTCGCTATGAATCAGAATCGACTCAATGGCCACGGGTATCCTGATTTCAAGTCAGGTTTAATTTCCTGATTCTTGGCCAGTTGTGTTTTTTTTGGGGGGGGCGGTAATTTTGAAAAATACTTCTCCACTTCCTATTCTCATTGGGAGTAAGTTCTTATTTTGAAATATATTTCTTGTGGCCAATATCAGGATCATCAACTAATAGATATTAAAGACTTGCTATATGTTCCCTTTTATACCAGCAGATTTAGAGCATTAGGCCACCAAATTATACCAAATCTAACAAATTTACCAGGCTTATGTTGAATGCGATGTTCTGTTTTGACGGAAACTCTTTGACCTGCATGTTAACTAAATACATGTAATATGTTGTATTATTAAGGCAGTCCATTCACCAATACTCACATGGAGATGTGATAGTGAACCCTATAGCTCTATACATGGCAATACTGAGGCTACAGTTATCCTGCAAATATGCACCAAAAATCCGTTGTAGCCTGGTAACCTCCAGACACGTTTAATAACTATGCAGTTACTACTGCTGTTATTCATTATTTACCAATTTAAGAATAACTGATAATATATGAATACAGTGGCACATGTAAAACCCGTCTGTTGTTGTATATATTTGCACGTACTTACATTCAAAACACACAGACCTGTATTCTGCCCTTGAGGGCACAGCATTGTTGCACAGACCTTAAACGTCTCACAGGAGAGCTTTTTGGTCCCTGAGAGAAGCACGTACATCATTGGAGCATTAGATGTCATATTAATCCCCACTGTGCGACGTAAAGTGGTGAGGCAGGGCCACCATAACTCACACAAAGAGTGCCCTGGCGTTTCTTAGTGTGCCACCATCTCACTCTCTGCTGTAATGGAGCTGGGCCTAATTGGAATATATGATGTCATGTCAATTCCAATTGGACATTTTATACTGCTGGTGGCTTTATGACAATTTTCAGAATCAGAGTCATATATTTATATAAAAGGAGGTCGGGGAGGTGAGAAACAGCATCTGCGATAAGGGTAGACACAGAGAGCCAGCGCTCTTTTCTTAGAACTCACTGAGTTAAAAGCAACAGCAGCTTTTTCAGTTACATCAGCAGCCTAGAGGGTGTCAGACACTGGAGTTGGTTTCTATTATCTCACAATATTTAATTATGTTAAGGCCTCGCATTTCTGTAACACCCGTACTCCAACAGACTTTCATATTCATTACCTCATTTTACAATCGTGAGTTGCCAGTGAGGCAGAGAAAACAGGGATTATTATTCCTTGTCTTGTATAAACTGGGGAACCAAGGCATGGGAAGGTTTAATCACCTGTCCAGGGACACATAGTCAACCACAGAGTAGGAACTAAATCCGGCGACCTGGTATCTTCACCAACAGGCAGTCGTCTCTGCCATTGGACCCCTGTGTTCTCACTTTTCCTCTCTGGGACAGAGACATTACAGCCTGGCTGACATTTCCACCTGACACCGAGAAGAGAGTTTTAACCAGCTTGTCCTCAGGACTTCACTTGAGAGAAAATATAGAAGACACCAAAGTCAGAGATGCTTAGAAGCCAAAGAGAATAAATGTTGGTTTCTAGGGCGCTTACGGTCACATGCCATGTGTGTCCAAGAGCAAACAATTACTTGTATTTTCCAACTGCCTAAAAGTTGAATTGAAAAAAAGGGAAATGCAACTTTTTAGCTCTGCTCCTTACACATCCATCAAATCCTGCTTACCGAAATACTCATTCAGGCTCAATTCTTGTTCATATTTTTCACAGGCTACCATGAGTTCATCACTGTGGTAGGCAAAGTAGGAAAAAATAGAAGAAATATGAGATGCCATGCTTAGTAAGATAGGAAAGATGAAGGATACGAACTTTATACAAATGAAACAATTATAAGTCAATATGATATAGGCTATAATTAAGCTGAGGTCGCTGAGTGGTGCAAACAGTTTGCTCTGGGCTATTAACCCAAAGGTTGGCGATTTGAACCCACCTAGCAGCAATGTGGAAGAAAGGTCTGGTGGTCTGCTTCCATGAAGATTACAGCCAAGAAAACCCTATGGATCTCAGTTCTACTCTGTAACACATGGATTTGCCATGAGTTGGAATTGACTGGACGGCTGCATGTTTGGTTTGATTTTATAATTAAGCCACAGAATAAGTAATAAAAACAATTTAGTTGCTATAGGAAAGAGTGGTGCTTGGAGCAATCCTGTGCCAAGAACCGATTCCAGCCTCCTTACTTACTAATTGTGTAGCCTTGGAAAGTGACTTATACTTTTTCAGCCTCAGTTTATTAATCTGCACTATCTATACTTCAGGGTGGTTGTTAAGCATCAGAAATAATATATTTAAGGACCTAACACTACATGGCACACAGAAAGCAATCAGTAAATGATAGGCATATTTGTTTTATGACGTGTTTTTTGCTGGCAATACACACAACCAAACACACATCCGTTCACAGTTTCTACATTAATGGTCCAACGACATTGATTACATGCTTCACATTGTATCACCATTCTCACTGTCTTTACCCATATTGTTCCATTACCATTAATTTAGACTCTCTGCCCCTTAAAGTTCCCATCTGTGGTTTAGATTAACTGTTCTCAGTTTGAACTCATATAGATAATTTTTTATAAAAGCACAATGCTCAAGGCAAACTTTCTTTAGTCATTGACTTAAACCGTTGTCCGCATAGTTGCTATGAGTCCTAATAGACACAACAGCAGTGAGTTTGGGTTTTGGGTTGTTTAGTTTAATGACAGCTTCATGGGATAGCTTTAGTTCAAGGCTTAAAGATTATTTAAGGTAATAGATTTGGGGGTTCCCCCATTTCAATGAATCCAGTAAGCCTAATTTCCATATGAACTGAAAATTCTGACCTTCCGATCAGGATTTTCCTCCTTTTGATCAGGATCTATCTACCGAGTCCTTGATCAAAACATTCGGTAATGGTAGCTGGACATCATCCGTTTCTTCTGGTGGCATGGCAAAGGAGGTAGTAGCTCATGGAGGCAATTTGACCTGCAGTCCATTCCTTCTCCAATTGCTAACCTATCTCTGTGTGTAGGAACACTTGGCTTGTATTTTTAATAACTTCTGCCACTTTATGCAAACTCTTAACCACGTACCCCTGTCACCTAGAGAGGTCTTTTAGGGATATTCACAAAGTAAAGCCAAGACAAGCAGTGTTTCCTGGCGATAATTTCCCTTGGTTTCCCAATTTTATGTAAGACACATGGAAAACAAAGCGTTTCAAATCCATTGCACACAAATGCCAAGTAACTAAATTCACTAACGCCCAGATACCTCTTTACGGTCTGTTCCTTCTAAAGCAGGATGTTTTTCTTCCAGAGGTAAAAATCAACTTCGTGGGAAATTCTAACAAATGTAAGAGCATAGCAAATAAATGAGTTAAGGAAAGAGAAAATGTGGAAATTTTCTCTGGGAGATTGCTTTTGGGGGAAAATGTTTATTAAACTACTATAAGCCTACATTGTGAGGAAATGGTTTCATGTTGGAGATTACCTTAGTGGGGCCAAAACCTAAGAATAAGTGGACAGATCTTTAATGTGGCCCATACCATGTTGTTTTAGTTTGTGGTTTTTAATGAAGGTAAAGTCTGAATTCAGGGCACCAGCTCCAGGAGAAGTCTTTCTCTCTCTGTGTTAGCTCTGGAGAAAAGTCCTTGTCATCAATCTTCCCCTGGTCTAGGTGCTTCTCAGCACAGAGACTCTGAGTCCAAGGGATGTGCTCTGCTCCTAGCTCTTTTTCTTGGTGGTAATGAGGTCCCTCTCCTCTCGGCTTGCTTCTCTCTTTTATATCCCAAAAGAGATTGACTCAAGATGCAACCTAATCCTGTAGATTGTGTCCTGCCTCATTAACATAACTGCCTCTAATCACGTCTCATTAACACTATAGACATTAGGATTTGCAACACAAAAGAAAATTATGTCAGATCACAAAATAGAGGACAACCACGCAACACTGGGAATCTTGGCCTAGCCAAGTTGACACACATTTTTGGGGAACACGATTCAATCCATAACACACAGTATCTTCCACTTATTAAGAATGTCCATCTACATGGAAGGGTATGGTTCACCACCCATTGATTTATCCTCTCAAACACCCAGACCCGTAGATCCTACAGTGGACTGGACATCTCTGTTCCCTTGAATGTTTCAACGCTTCAAATTCAACATGTCCAAAATGGAGTTGATCACCTTGCCCACAATCCTGCTCTTCCTCCAACACCACCAGCCCACCTAAATACTCAAATCAGAATCTTGGCATCTTCCCTGACTTTCTCTTGCCTTCTCTGTCCAATCAGCCACCAAGTGCTGTCAATCGCAGCTCCGGAAAATCACATCTAACTGTTCCTCCCATTCCTCAATTCGGACTACCTTCATCTTTCACCCGGATATTGCCTTCTAATGGTTGCCAGTCTTGCTCTCCCTCAGAACACACTTCATGCTGCAACCAATGGGATTTTTCTAGAACGTAGTTTTTCTTCCATTGCTTGTCTACATAAAACTCTTATGTGGTTGCCTGCCTCAGAATAAGTACAAATGTTTAAACACATCGTAAGGCCCTTACTAATCAGGGCCCTGCTAATTTCTCCAGCCTCATCTCTCACCACACCTACTCTGTGTACTTATATTCCAACCATGCTCAACTTTTTTGCAGTTCTTGCAAACTACTAATGCTCTCTCTTGCCGCCCCGGTTAACTTCCTACTCACACCCTTCTGCTAAGAAGAGGCTTCTTGTGGAAAACCTTTCTAGGCATCCCATCCCCTCATCAAGCCTAAATGGGTGCTCCTCCTGTGGGTGCCCATGTTGTTATGGTGTAACATCAAATCATTTTGACTCACAGCAACTCCATGTGACAGAGTAGAACTTCCCATAGAGTTTTCTAGGCTGTAATCTTCATGAGAACAGATAACTAGGTCTTTCTTTCATGGAGCTGCTGGGTGGGTTTGAACTGCCAACCTTTTGGTTAGCTGCCCAGTGCTTTAACTATTGTGCCACCAGGGCTCCTTGAGGGCACTCATAGCATTCTGTATTTCTGCTTCAATGCACAAATCGCATTGCATTGAAAACATCTTTTTTTATCATGTCAATCCTCCACTTGATGATAAGCAACTCAAGGGCAAAGAGCACGTCTTAGTTCTAGCTCATAACAGGGCACAATAAATATTTGCTAAATGAGAGAATGACTGAAATCTGAAAGTCCTTATAAACTTCTCTCAGTGGGAGAATTGGGGAAGGGGATCAGGATTAAGGCATAAACATCAGTTCCTATGCTGAATTGCCACTAGCCCCATTATTGCTGGTAGAAAATGTGTTCATTCTTATGTGTGGATGCAAACTGCAAAAATGAATGCCTTTCTGTTTATTCCAAATTCTAATACCATACCGTGTGTCTTGAGAAGAAACAAAGTTTGTGTGTGAACAACTATCCAGATTAGTATTATGTCTTTTCACAAATTAAAGTATAAATTTGACATTTTTTATTAGACGGGGAAAAAAAGAAACAAGAAAGCATTCTCTTTTACCACAATTATCCAAATATTTGAGGTGAAAGGGTTTTTTGTCTTAGAAAGACTGAAATAGTATGATATTTCTGGAGCAGTATTTTTAACACAGTATAAATTAAACCTCTTTGCACTCACATTATTCGTTATTTGATGTGTTATTCCAGGTTGACATATTGCCAGTCTATTATTTTGCAAACCATTACATTATCACAGCTGCTTAGCTGCATAACTTAAGAATTCAGAACACAACAGAGCCTCTATAGTCGAGTGTGTGGTGCTTACATTCTGAATGTGTTCATGCAGAGGAAGTGTGAGACTTTACCAAAAACACACACAGCAGACGGCTTTTAGTGGATATTTATTACCATCGAAAGCAGACAGCCAAGAAACTATTCAGACGGATCAGTGTATTCACACATATTATTAGCAACCCCCTCATCCTGCATAAGGTTTTGTTCCTTCTATAAATACACGCCTCTCTGAAGAAGAAAGAGCATGAACTATCAGGGACTCCATTTCTCTGGTTCACAGGCCACACTGAAGGCTGTTAGCCCCACATTGGTTGGTCCCATGGAATCTTAAGTAACCCAAATCTGGTGAATCAACATTTATTTCATTGCTTCCAGCAGTTTACTTCAAGTTAAACCAATGACATCTCATCTTGAGCAGTGAGGTTGCGTATTTGTTCAATGCTGGGAATGAAAGGCTGTCTACTGGCATCACTCTGGAATTTTCATCCCTCAAGCTAGTATGGAAAGCAGATCAAACGGCCAGGACTCCCAGGCACTTCATCATCCTGCACCAAATGGGGGTATCAAGATGAGCATAAAACTGGGCTATGGTTTTCCTCCTTGATCTACTTGTCCCCAAGTCCTGACTCCTTTTGTCCCCTCCCAATGTCAAATAGGTCAAATGCCATGACTCATCCTACAAAAAAATAAAAACTAAACCTATTGCCTTCAAGTTGATTCCAACTCATGGCAACCCCATGTGTTACAGAGTAGAACTGAGCTCCCTAGGGTTTTCTTGGCTGCAGTCTTTTACAAAAGCAGATTGCCAGGTCTTTCTCCTAGGGCACTGCTAAACCAAACCAAACCTGTTGCCATCAAGTTGATTCCAACTCATAGGGACCCTGTAGGATAGAGTAGAACTACATCATAAGGTTTCCAAGGAGCTGCTGGTAGATTCTGACTGCTGACCTTTTGGTACTAGTTGGGTTCAAACGGCCAACCTTCCAGTTAGTAGCCGAGCACAAACCACTTGCACCATCAGGGACCCCAACTCATCCTAAAGCAAAACTTTTAAATTTTGACTTCACATTGGGAACACCTGAGAAGCTGCAAAAAATCCCAATTCCCAGGCCATACCTCAGACCAATAGATATCAGAGAATCCAGGCATCAGCATTTAAATCCCCAGGTGATTTTAAAGTGCATGTAATATTGAGAACAATCCCCCAACATAATATGGTTACCAAGATGAATCATCTGGGCAAGAAGCTAGTTTAATGAAATTAATAGTCCCTATGTTTTCTGGTGACTTCACATGAAAGAAAAAGAAATAGGTTGGTTACATTGGGTATTTTGGTCAAGAGACAGTATCATCTCCATACAAGAAAGCACATTTAAACTTCTTAAGAATCGGGTTCACAAATTGCTGGGCTGAGGGCTGTGGGGACCATGGTCTCAGGGAACATCGAGCTCAATTGGTATAACATAGTTTATAAAGAAAATGTTCTACATTCTACTTTGGTGACTAGCGTCTGGGGTCTTAAAAGCCTGTGAGCGGCCATCTGAGATACACCACTGGTCTCACCCCTTCGGGAGAAAGGAAGAATGAAGAAAACTAAACATAAAAGGGAAAGATTAGTCCAAAGGACTAATGGACCACATCTACCACGGCCTCCACGAGACTGAGTCCAGTACAGCGAGATGGTGCCCTGCTACCACTCCTGACTGCTCTGAGTGGGATCACAATAGAGGGTTCTGGACAGAACTGGAGAAAAACGTAGGACAAAATTCTAACTCACATAAAAAGACCAGACTTACTGGTCTGACAGAGACTGAAGAAACCCCGAGAGCATGGCCCCTGGACACACTTTTAGCTCAGTAATGAAGTCACTCCGGAGGTTCACCCTTCAGCCAGAGATTAGACAGGCCCATAAAATAAAACGAGACTAAAGGGGCACACCAGCCCAGGGGCAAGGACTAGAAGGCAGGAGGAGACAGGAAAGCTGGTAATAGGGAACCCAAGGTCAAGAAGGGAGAGTGTTGACATGTCGTGGGTTTGCTAACTAATGTCATAAAACAATATGTGGACCAACTGTTTAATGAGAAACTAGTTTGTTCTGTAAGCCTTCACCTAAAAGTACAGTAAAAAAAAAAAAAAAAAAAAAGCATCAGGTCCATATTCCTTGGATATCCTATATGGCACCCAAACTTGAGGCCACTTTCCGGAGAATTAAACACAGCCTTCTGAAATCACAGAGACCAGTATCATATAGGACTTCCTTCCAGACTATTTGAGATCAGAAACACCCAGTCCAATTACTTCTGCATGGTTCTTTTCTCCACTTGACCATCAACAAATTCCCTTCCAGGCATATTTCAACCCCTCATGTTACAGGTGATTCATAAAATCTATAATGTCTTCTCAGAAAACTTCCTATGGATTTTTCAAAAACAGACATTCTATAAATTGCTCTGCATAGTGAATACCATCCACCTGTATAATCAGAGTTTCTTTGAACACATAGTTGGAAACAAGCCCTTTTTATTTGTATTGATTCTCCATTGAAGCCTCTGAGAACAATATTCACCTTATAAATATAAAACAATATAGAAGAAACTATGCCGTGGATCTTTGTTCTCTAATCTGAGAGTAGATGAATCATGTCTGTGAATTTGTCATTATTATTACTATTATTTTTGTCTTCCTTTTCTGGCCATTCAATAACTAAATGCTTCAAAGGACTTGGTCAGTTTTTCAACTAGGCGGCAGAGCCTCGAACAGTGCCTAGCGCATGTAGAGTGAATAAATATTTACTGAATAAATGATGAATAGATGAATAAAAATAATGGGCATGCCTTCACGGTCATAACTCAAACTTTTAATAAAACAGAATTGTCCTCCAAGAGACAGGGTTGCAAGATGCCTGCCTTTCTCACACAGAGTATTAATTTCATCATCAGGCCCCGTAAAGTGAGTTATTTTAGGATGTTAGTTCTTCTTAAGGAACCCTGGGCACAATGGTTAAGCATTCAGCTCTTAACCGAAAGGTTGTTCAAACCCACCAGGCACCAGCCACTCCACAGGAGAAAAGGTGATCTGCTTCCGTGTAAAGATTTCAGCCTAGGAAACCCTATGGGGAAGTTCTACTCTGTCAGGCTGGGTCACTACGAGTCAGAATCGACTCAAAGACATGCAAGAACAACAGTCTTGTTAGTAGAGATGAGCACGAAAAACTTCTTACAATCCTATGCACAACTAACACTTTCGAGTGTCCAGGAGGCCATCCTTTTCCTTCTCAATCAGAATCTGTATGTGGATAATTTGAGATAATCCACAAATACGCCTCTGATCTTTTTCCTTCATCACTTGCTGAATTTTCCAGAAGAGTGAAGGTCACATTTCCACACGGATAGACTGCTCCAAATGATTCCTCCAATCTCTATATTGATACATTATCGAGTTTTTCTGCAAATAACATACCCACACATATAACGCACATAACATGCCTAGGAAAACTGTGCATGAGGCGCTGTGCAGTTGGCAAAAAATGTATAGTGCGTGCATTATTTGCATAAAAATACCGTAATCAGGAAAACAAATTAAGATTTAAAAGTAAATTAATCATTAATGGAAAACATGATTCTATTCAGACCAAACAAAATCAGTCTCAGAATAAAAATACCCCTCAGAATGTAATCCTTGGGACCCAACACCTTTTTTGTTAATTTGACAGATTTTTATTTAATACCTACTACATGCCAAGCAGTGTTCTTGGCCCTGCAGATATAGTAAAGTCTCTGCTTTCATGAATAGATAATACATAAAGCGATGACACGGCTCTAAAGAAAAAGACATCGAGATAAGGAGTGAGGGGAGATTGGGTGTGCTGAAATTTTATATAATGTGGTCGTCCTCTCCATTAAGATGATATTTGAGGAAAGAAGTGAGGGAACAAGGCAGCAGCCAGCTGGGGAAAGAGCATTCAAGGCAGAGGAAACAGCCGGCACAAAAGCACTGATGGAGCCTACTTGATGGATTTGAGGACTAGCAAAGGAGCTAATATAGCCGAGCAGAATGAAGTGGATGGTAGGTAAGCGGTAAAGAGAAGGGGCCAGAGAAGTGTTGGAACCCAGGTCACGTAGGGCTGTGTAGGCCATAATAAGGAATTTGGGCTTTACTGTGAGTAAACTAGAAAAAGATTGGTGAGTTTGGGGCAGAAGAATAACGTTATCTGACATGTTTTAAAGGAATACCTGTGGCTACTAGGCTGAAAGGAGAACAAGAACTGCCATTGAGTTGATTCCTACTCATAGCAACCCTATAGGACACAGCAGAACTGCCCCATAGACTTTCCAAGGACCGGCTGGTGGATTCGAACTCCGACCTTTTGGTCAGCAGCCCTAGCAATTAACAACTATGCCACCAGGGTTTCCAAGGGTGGAAGTAAGGCAACTTATTAGGTCATTGGTGCAATAATCTTGGTGAGCTATGATGATACATTAGACCAGGTGGTACTTTGGAGGTGGTTAGAAGCAAACGGATCCTGGATTCATCTAGAAGGTAGCACTGACAGGGTTTGCTGATGCATTAGGCATAGAGTGAGAGAGAAAGAGAGAGGTCAAGAATGACTCCTGAGTAGCTGTAAAATGGAGTTCTCACTTACTGAGATGGGGAGCACTGCAAAAAGAACAGGTTGGTGACAGTGACGGATTAAGAGTTCTATTTTGGATGTGTTAAGCGTGAGATGACAAAAAGTCAAGTGGAGATATTGAGTAAGCATCATCTCCAACTTAGGAGTGAGGTCTGGAATGGAGATACAAATGTGGACGCTACCTGTGTGAGGATGCATAGCGGAGTACTGGAGCTGGCTCTTACAGGCTCACAACAGTCAGTTAAGTGCATCTCTTTTCAACTCTACTTTCAGTGATGACAGATGGGTAGTTTGAAATCAGATAGGTTGGGGAAATTTACACCATGGAAATTGGCACATGTTACCAATTAGGGCTTTAACCTTTAGAGAACCAATTGTTCAACACTTACCAGGATACCACCAGAGGATGGTATTTAAAGCCACAGGGCTAGGTGACAGCACCTGGATGGCAACAAGAAAATGTCAGAGGACAGAAACCTAGGGCTCTCCAAAGTTTCGAGATCAGTTCCAAAAAGAAAAACCAGCAAAGAAGACTAACAGGGAACAGTCAATGAGATGGAAAGAGAATTGAAAGGAAATTCCTAGAAGGGAATGATGGACTATCAAATGTGCTGATAGTCAAGTAAGATGAAGGCTAAGAAATGGGCTCGTTGCCGTGTGTTATCAAAAAGATTGTGTGCAAACTGTGTCCCTCATATCACCCAGGTGTTTTATAAATACACAGATGCACGGTACCCACCCCAGACACACAGAATCTGAATATCTGAGACATATAACGTACCCTGGGCGCAGTGGTGGGTCAGTGGTAGAATTCTCACCCTTCATGCAGGGGACCTGGTTTCAATGTCCCACCGCTGCACCTCCTGTGCAGCCACCACCCGTCTGTCAGTAGAGGCTGCACAGGTCTCAGCAGAGCTTCCAGACTAAGGTAAGCTAAGAAGAAAGGCCTGGGGATCTACTCGCAAAGATCTGATTCGCACCCAATCACGGGGATGGTGCAGAACTGGGCACTGTTTTGTTTTGTCGTGATGGGGTCCCCATGAGTCAGTGTCGACTCTACACCAGCTAACAACACCATGATATACACAAAAGTTTGTGCAACAGTTCTTGAAAATGTAGTTTTCCAGAAAAATAGGCACCAACAAGGTAGTGAAAACAGCACAGCACAAGCAGGGGAAAATGATGCAGATAAGAAGAGAGAATTTTTCAGGACCAATTTTGGCTCAAACAAAGGTCTGTCCTGGACAATGTGATTGGAGACCATGGTGAGGGATAACGGTGTGAAGATTAGGACAAACGATGCCAGCAGGGAGCCTTCCTACCTATAAACTTATTGCCTTCCAGTTAATTCTGACTCATAGTGACCCTGTATTGCCATAGAAACACATCCTGTTTTAAATCCGACCAACCAACCAACCCAATGCTGTCGAGCCTATTCCAACTCATAGCGACCCTTTAAGACAGAGTAGATATGCTCCATAGAGTTTCCATGGAGCGCCTGGTGGATTCAAACCACCGACCTTTTGGTTAGCAGCCATAGCACCTAACTACTACACCCCCAAGATCTCCTCCTGTTTTAAATAGGCCCCACTAAAAGGGGTTTTGGGTAAAAGCACTGTATCAGAAGAGTAGAGCTGCAATTGCTCTTTGTGGGTTGTCTGGCCAAAAAAATACAAGAGAGGAAATGAAAGGCAGATTTCAGTCGTTTACATTGGTCACCTGTGTCGAAACCCTGTCTTTACCCCTACCCATCAGAGCGTCAGTTTTCCTAAGATCTATCTGAAGAGAAATGTTTTATTTTGTCTCTGAATTTTTTTTTTAATGGGTTGATATAATCATGTGTCAGGGCTTCGTAACCCAGCTATTTCCCAGAATATATTTAGAAAGGATAATTTAGGGTTGACCCAGCTTTTAAATGCCTGAAATGAGCAAGTCTTAATTTGGACTCTGAAATTTGGGGATTTTCTGGGTTTTTTATACCTATTCTGTAAAAGCAAATGGATTTGAGTTGAACTAGAAGAAATCATGTCTCTAATTCCAAGTTCTGTTTCGCCAAGTCTTTGTGGAGTTCTCGTGTAACAAACACTTGCTCTTATCTGCCATTTGGCAGAAGGAGTAACGACCGTTGGCAATTTGGACACAGTCCTCAGTGTGGATCCCATCAATATTTTTCCATTTTGGGGTTCACCAGCTTACAACATGCATAGTTCCCCTTCTCCATTCTCCTTCATTTTCCTTTTAGGTGACAAGGTACCTCGGGCACTTCAAATTCAAATTAGTTAAAGAAAAGTTTTAAAAACAGACAAGTTTTATGAATCTCTCACACTATTCTGAGCTAACATTTGTGAACTAGCCTATTGCACTACATAGGCGGAATCTGCTTGCCAGGTGCAGGTGAGTGCGGCTGCCACGCTCAGAGAAAGCTCTTTTTCGACAAGTGTGCAATGGCATCCTTGCTTTGACATCACTGTGTGGCACAGCCAGGCCCATCCATGTGCACAGCAGTCTTTAAGGGGGAAAGGAGAGGCACCCCCCTCATTCTACTAGATCCCAGCTCTGGCTTTTCAAGTAAGAGAGTCGAAATCTGATTTGAAATCAACAACACAGATAGATACACTCACACCGGCTTGCCGGGTGACTTGGCCTCCAGTAGCAGCTCAGCAGTCCCTCTTAGCGACCGGTGCCCAGTGAGCAGGAGTCAGGCTCCCAGGCTGTGTGCCATCCCCATTCAGCGTTACCTCTCGGGGGCAATGCCTACTATTCTGTGCCATTTGGTTCTACCACAGGGTCCACTCGTAGATCATTTTAATTGTCCTTTATTTCTAGTCCAACCCCTGGGCATGTGTTCTGTTTCCCTCTGGGAGGTACTGGACTCACATGCCCAACAGCAAACAACAATGTTCTGAGGGCTCTGTGACTTCCTTTTCCCTTCTGTCAGATGGCCTTAACGTGGCACGAGAGAAATATGTGTAATGTGACTTAGAGGGGCCTTTGCAAAGCAAGAAAAATTCTGTCCTTCTGACACCTACCAATCAGAAATCGGCCATTTGCAAGAGTTTATTTCTATCTCCTATGGTATACCTAGAGGAGCCATGGTGGCACAGTGGCTAAAGCGCTTGGCTGCTAAGTGGTTGTGGTTTGAACCTACCAGCTGTTCCAAGGGAGAAAGATGTGGCAGCCTGTGGCCGTCTGCTTCTGTAGCCATGGAAACCCATGGGACAGTTGAACCCTGTCCTATAGGGTCGCTATGAGTTGGAATCCACTCAATGGCAGTGGGTTTGGTTGGGCTTGTGTATGGTACCCCAAGGACCCAATCCTTCATTTTACCCCCTCAGGTTGCCTCTTTTAAATCTAACCCATTGCCGTCAAGTTGATTTCGACTCACAGCAACCCTATAGGACAGGATAGAACTGCGCCACAGAGTTTCCAAGGAGCAGCTGGTGGATTCCAACTGCCTACCTTTTGGTATGCAGTTGTAGCTCGTCGTAGCTTCTGACCACTGTGCCACCAGAATTCCTTATTAGCTTTATTCATGCTGTAAAATAAGACCTCCAAACAGAATTATAAGCTCAGATGCCCATAGGATTCAGGCAGATAAAATAAAATGTAGGAGACTAAGGTAAGTGGGGGACAGACCATTGCAAACTGGAGAACTTGATCCCTGTCAACTGAAGCCAACCACCAGTCAGCTTTGCCACAGAAAAATTGTTGCTAGTGTTCCCAGGTCCTCTAACTTTTCAATAGAAATCTTGGTGCAATATTCTTGTAATTAAGGAATATCTAAAGAATATGTAGATATAGAGTTAGAAATATATACACACAGGCATATATACTGACATTTTATATGCAATATCTCAGTTTTTAAATTCTGGCAAGTGATTCAACTTCGGTGATGGTCCTCTGATAGAATCCTCACCTTCCGTGTGGGAGATCCAGGTTGAATGCCCAGCCAGTGCACTTCAAGCACAGCCACCACCCATCTGTCAGTGGGGACATGTGTTGCTATAATGCTGAATAGATTTCAGTGGAGCTTCCAGACTAAGAGACTAGGAAGTATGGCCTGGAGATCTACTTCTATGAAACTCCTGGATCACAGCAGTCTGATCCAAAATGGATCATGGGGATGGTCAGAACTGGGCAGCACAGGGTCACCATAAGTTGGGGACCAACTCGATGGCAGCTAACAGCAGCAGCAATCCAACTTGGAAAAAAAAAAAAAAAAGCATTGCATGCCAAATAAGGCATGTTTGCAGGATATGTTCGCCCCACGACACGTCAGTTTTCAAGTTCTACAATAAAATGAGCGCTGCCCCACTCCAAATATCTGTGTATCCTCTCTCCCCAGTTTTGAATTTCATAAAGAAGAGTCAGCTCAATATAAAAAAATTTAATCTGGGAATAGATCCTCAGACCCTCCAGCTGGCATCATAACCCTGCTGTTAAATCAGAATATTATTTTTTAAAAAAGAAACTCTTTTGACAGGTGAAATGCAAATTTTAAAATACATTTAAATAAATTGAATAAATGTCCCCCAGCTGTAGGAAATAGGAAGACAGCATCCTCTTTACTGAGAGCGTGGTTTGACTACCTATCAAGAGGAATAGAACTTAAGAACTAACTGAACCAGTGGGCTAATTATTGCCTGGTAGGGCAGCTTAGCCTCAACCACTCTGTTGTCTTTGGCAGATGTTTCCTGGTGTGCAAGTAGACCGTATCAAACCATCTCATCCAATAGGACAATTATCCCACCATTCAGAGACATATTTTCCTACTAACTCATATTCACAGACTGTCAATATGTGGTCTTCCTCAAAACCAGAGGTGAATAAGAGCCAGACCAAGGGTCTCTTATGATCAAAGTGGTTGACTGGTAACACCGGAAGTAAAACCTTTTCGTTCTAAATCATTTCTATTACACTATATGGAGGAGAAGTCTGGGGTCTTAGCCAAGGTCTTGAAAAAAACTTGAACAGATTCACAGCTCCTCTTCTGCTAAGATATTGGCTGTAGCCATTGGAACTTTTGATCTTATCATGATACAAAAGAGGAGTGGGTGCTCCAAATGGGTGAGAATACAAGTTCTTTACCATCCCTCTGAATATCAGCTCTCACTTGTCATATCCAGCAGAGACTGATCTCTCTAATTTTTGTCTCAGAATATGTTCATTTCTGCCGCCTCTTGCAGGATAAAGTAAGCATGAATTGACTGTCTTCTAACAGTCAAGGGCTTCCTGGGGACATGTGATACCCAGGAGAAGTGGATCAATGGACATGTTGGCTATTCATTACTTTAATCTCTTTACACTGTATCTTTATTAAATAATCCAATATCAATATACCCGGACCATATTTTCTCAACTCCCTGCTGAAATGTTTTCATTAAGATTTAATTCATCTTTATGGAGGGCTGTTGTTTAATGTCCTATTTTTAGACACCCAGCAACTCATTCTTTGCCTAAACTAGGGTCAAGTGACCTGGAACTTGCATAGGATGTGAAGGTGTGTGGGCAGAATTTATAGCTCAATGAGGCAACGCATGAAGGACAGCTGGTGGCAACGATCCCTAAAACAAGCCCCACAAACTGGCTAAGGGGTCATGAGTCTGAACGTGTTAGATGGAGCTGGAGAAATCTGGAATAAAACTACCTGCAAGAGACCACAGAAATCAGAGGAGCAGAAGTTGATTCAAAGCAGAAGGTAGGGGGAAGAGTCCAGAAAAATCACATGGACCACTGACATAGCTGCAGACGCACTTGGGTGCAGCCTGGGTTATGGGCAGGACAGGAGTGGTTACGCGGTCCATCCTGCTCAGAGAGCTGATAGAAGAAACATCTGTGTAAAAAATGCTTCTGAGGCTTTTTCAAAATGACAAAGATATTGTTTCTTATGGTATTAGGCGTTACTCAGCATCCCTTATACAAAACCTACCCTGTTAATTCCTTTTAGAGGAGTCCCTGGGTGGTGCAAATGATTAAGTGCCCAACTACTAGCTGAAAAGTCGGAGCTTCAAACTCACCCAGAGGTACCTCAGAAGACAGGCCTGGCCATCTGCTTCCAAAAGGTCACAGCCTTGAAAACCCTATGGAGCAGCTCTCTGCACACACGTGGTCACCATGAGTCGGAATTTATTCAGCAGCAACTAACAACAGTTCTTTTAGCAGATAGTAAGAAGTATGTGATTCAGTGTGCTTATCTTAAAGTAAGCTGGCCTCTGCTGCCAGGAAACTCAGAGCTAAGGTTAGGGTCCTACCTCAGTAACTTGCTCATTCTAGGTGCCTTTTCACATCTATGGAGCCCATTTTTTTAACTGACTTTTTTTCTTTTCCTCTCTTTTATATCATCTTCGAATTCCTACCTTACCCTTTGTGCTCCACATACCTATTTATGTGCACGTATCATGCACCCTATAACCTTCTCTTCTGTTCATGGAATCCTATAACCTTCTTTTCTGTTCGTGTTAGTTTCTGTAAGGGAAACCAAGACAATGGAAAGAGCCAAGTGAGGGCAAAGCCTAAAACAAAGTATTCTACTTCATGGCTCTTGGCAGAACTAATCGTCCCATCAGGTGTATCAAAAATGCTTTCAGGTAAGCTGAGACGTGGGAACGTAGCTCTCTGAACAAGTAGGATCTTTTTCCCAGAAGGAAGGGCATTCATTTAGGAGGTTCGGCCCTGACAAAACAGAGCCACTTCATCCACCCCATGGTGTGCTCGGCACTAGGGTTGACCGCTCCGAGGCAGTTGAAGGGGTAGAGAAGGGGAGCACAGAGTAGAAGGAACCCCCAGTTGAGGGTCAGAGGGTGCATGTTCTATTCTGAATCTCCACGTCCGATGTCCACCTTCAATATATCCACCTTCAATATACGCTGCAACTACGCCTGAGTACGATTACTCTGTGGAGTCTAAGCTCAGCGTAGCGACAGCCCAGAAAGAGGCCTTTTCGGTTCCCACCAGGATGCTGGAAGCCTCCTTTTTGTCCTTTTCACTCTATGCTTCTTTTTTTTTTTTTTTTTTCCTTTCTAAATTCTGCTGTCAGTAAGCAATCAGATGTACAAATAACAATAGCTTCCTGGGAAAGATTTGCTGCTGCAGGCACTGGGTCAGTGCCAAGAGAAGTCTCAAAGCCAAGTGCACAGGTTTAGAAAAAGTGCAGCGTTCAGATGAGCAGTGTTGGAATTAACTCTCAATTCCATTAGGGCTTCTGCTCTGGATCCACCTCAGAAGCTGGCCTCAGTGTCTCCTCTGACCGCTCGCAGCCTCGCCACCTCCCGCCCCTCTAGATTCCTTGGCTTTCTTTTCTATATGTTTAATTGTTAAAAATAGTTCATTACCGGAGCCTGGTCTCTGTTTGTGTTTGTGGAAAGAAAGATGGGAACAAAAGCCGAGAAACAATGAGGCTTCAGTGGTGGGTCAGGTTTACTTATAAACTGGAAACCCATTGCCATCCAGTCAATTCCAACTCATAGCAAGCCTACAGGCCAGAGTAGAACTGTCCCACAGGGTTTCCAAGGCTGTGATCTTTATGGAGGCAGACCGCCACATCTTTCTCCTGTGGAGCGGCTGGTGGGTTCAAACTGCCCACCTTTTGGTTAGCAGACGAGCACTTGACCACTGCACCATCAGGACTCCTTAGGTGTACTCATAGAAACTGATTCAGGTACTTAGCAGCTTTCTGAGAATTTCTGGCTTTGAGATTTGGGGTGTCACTGTTTTGGGGCTTAGTCACCTTGTAAGACTAGTGGTGCTCCCTCTGCTTCACTAAGTGTCAAGGAAGCAGAGTCTTATGGCCTGATTACTGGGATGTAAGGCCAAGATATCCAAAGTTTGGAGGCTCAAACCCACCCAGAGGTACCTCAGAAGACAGGCCTGGCGATCTGCTTCTGAAAGGTCACAGCCTTGAAAGCCCTGTGGAGCAGTTCTACTCCACACACATGTGGTTGCTGTGACTCAGAGTTAACTCGACAGCAACGGGTTTGATTTTTTTGTTGTTGTGTTTTGTTTAAGGCCAAGACACTTTGGCAAAGGAATGTCTCCTGAGTAGGCTTCCGTCCTGGAGTGCATTACCCTGTTCAGCCAGGGTCAAGGAGCAAATCTCAAGTTACACAGCTTCCTACCTCCTTGCATAGCACATCCCCAGACACAGCCGCTGGGAATATGAGGAAGGAAACACACTGACCGGACAGGCGAGCCAGGCCAGACCCCCTGAGAGGAAAGGAGAACACTTCCTTCCACAGTTTCTAGGCACCATGTGCTCTTCTCCACCATCTCCCTCTCCAGACCATGTTCCTCTCTAGACTGATCTCACATCCCCCAGAAAATGACCAGCAGTAAATTCAGGCAGAAAAGAAGCTACTGAGACACTGGAGATGGCACACATGGGGTCACCATGGTGGTAATCCACTCAATGGCAACTAACAACAACTTCTTTTAGCAGATAATGAATGTGTGATTCAGTGTGCTTACCTTGAATTAAGTACTATGTGCTGGGCATTGTGATTACTTAAAAATATTAATTCCCAGACTCACCCTGTGGGGCAGTCTTTTATTAGTATCTGCACGTTTGCACTTGGCTGCTAACCAAAAGTTGGCGGTTCAAACCCACCCTGTGGTGCCATGGAAGAAGTCCTGGCGATCTGCTTCTATAAAGATCACAGCTAAGAAAGCCCTACGGAACACAGCTCTACTCTGTAACACATAGCATCACCATGAGTCAGAATCCACTTGATGGCAAGGGGTTTGAGTCTGGTCCTTGGCACTTTATAGAAAAGGGAAACAGAGAACAGAGAAATTAAAGGCCATGCCCAGGATTATACAGGAAGCACTGGCAGGTCCAGGATTCCAATCCAGGCAGTCTGCCTCCAAAACACTCTCAGGAGGGGATCTGATTGGGATTTTAACTGAAACGATACTCTTGGGGCCCAATCTAATGAGAAGGGTGCCCTTGAGAGAGGAACTATAGACAGGGTTGCCAAATTTAGGAAAAGAAAATACAGAATGCCCAGCTAATTTAAATTTCAGATAAACAATGAATAATATTTTAGTGTAAGTAGGTCCCATGTTGTTTTTCTAAAATTCAAATTTAACTGAGCATCCTGTATTTTATCTGGCAATACTAGCTGTAGGGCTGTTTCTATTTTCTGCATCTCCGTCTTATCTTTCTCTCATATTCAGTACTCTACCTTCTTGCATTCTTTGACTTTTCTTTTTATGTACCTCTCTGAAATTTCTAAGCTCTAATTTTCCACGTTCTCTTGCTTTAAAATCAGCCATTAGAGACATAAAAGGACAAATATTCTATGATTCCACTGATGTTGTTGTTTTTGGGTGCTGTCAAGTTTTTTTTGGTGTATAACAACACCATGTGGCAGAGTAGAACTGCCCCATAGGGCTTTCCAGGCTGTAATCTTCATGAGACCATTGCCAGGTCTTTCTCCTGTGGAGCCGCTAAATGGGTTTGAACTGCCAACCTTTCGGTTAGCAGCTAAGTGCTTAACCGTGGTGCCACGAGGGCTCCTTATTCCACTTATGGGAGGTATCTAAAATAGGCAAATTCATGGAGACAAAAAGTAGAATAGAGGATACCAGGGGCTAGGGAGGGAAAGGGTGGGGACTTACTGCTTAATGGGTTCAGAGCTTCTGTTTGGGATGATGAAAGGTTCTGGAAATAGAGATGATAATTGCACAATATTGTGAATATACTTAACACCACTGAATTATACACTTAAAAATGGTTAAAATGGTAAGTTTTATGTTATGTATATTTTACCACAATAGAAAAAAATTCCATTGTCATTGGTCATCTACTACTGCTTGAAAAAAAAAATGAGCACCCACAAAATGCCAGGGCTGAGATGTTGTTCAGAAGACTCAGAGTGGGGGCCTCTGTCCTCTAGACCAGTAAGTTTTGGAGAAAATGCTAAAATGCCCTAGGGATCCTTGCAGCCCCCACAGAAGCAGAAGCCACTGCTGCAAAGAGGGGGTGGGGTAGGCAGGCTACTAGGATGCTAGGGAGACTTTAGACCCTTTGTCCCTGCCTCACCCAGAGGAATTTTGCTTCTAAATTTTTTCTTATGCTAGCACTGTAGATTTCATCTGGACAGAGATTTCCATAACTGGAAAAAAAAGTGTTGAAAATCACTATTCTAGGCCAGTAGGTTCTAAAGCACACCCTGCTGCTGTCAAGTCGATTCTGACTCATAGCAATCCTATAGGACAGGGTAGAACTGCCCCAAGCCTGTAAATCTTCATGAAAGTAGATTGCCACATCTTTCTCCCCAGGAGTGGTTGGTGGGTTCGAACAGCCAACCCTTCCGTTAGCAGCCAAGCGCTTAACCACTGCACCACCAGGGGTCCTCCTCTTCTAAAGCTGTGCTTCTCAAATTTCAATACACAGAAGATTCATGGGGGGTCTTGTCAAATGCAGGCTTGATTCTGTGGTCTGAGGTGGGGCCTGAGATGCTGCATTTCTAACCCACCCTCAAGTCACACCAATGCTGCTGGTTGGCCCAGGGTGCTCATTATCAAGGCTATCCAGTGTCCTAATGATAGTTCAGTGGTAGAATTCTCACCCTATAGTCAGGAGACCCGGGTTCAATTCCCAACTAAGGCACTCATGTGCAGCTACCACCCATCTGTCAGTGGAGGCTTGCAAGTTGCTGTGATGCTGAACAGATTTCAACAGAACTTCCAGGCTAAGATAGACTAGGAAGAAAGACCTGGCAATCTACTTCCTAAAATCAGCCATTGAAAACCCTATGGATCCCAATGGTCTGATCTGCAACTTATCATGCAGATCGCACAGGACTGGGCAGTGTTTCATTCCATTGTGCGCGGGGTCACCATCAATCAGGGGCTGCCTTGCCAGCAGGTAACAACAAAGCGTTCTAATTGATACACATAGATTATTTTTCTTTCTAATCTTTGTTTCATATATATATATAAATCTTTATCATGGCTGTTTTATATATTTGGGCAAGACCAATAGTGACTGTTCAGCCCACTCAGGGAGAAATGAACTCCTTGTGGTGCAGGGATTTTGTAAGGAGGGAAAGGAAGGACTTTAGCACTTTTCCTTTCCGAAAAAACATTCCTTCTTTGAATACTGTGGCTATTTAAAAAAGCAATTCACCTTGAAGTATAATCTCTCCTACCCTGATGCTCTGCCAGGGTCAAAGGGTCCACTATGAGAATTTTACATTTGCCGAATTTGGAAGTCCAACTGACCCGAGACCATTCTGGGCCTTGAAAATCTATAATCCTTGTGTGACCAGACAAAAATCATTCTTGGTGAACGGTGGGTAATCCAAATGAAATCCTCCACATGGGTTAAAGGCAAATCTTGGCCTTTAAATCTGAAAGAGATCATTTTCATTTCCCTCTCTGTTTTATACAAATATTAAATAAATAGGCCACACGCACCAGGCTTTGCCTACTGCCTGATCAGATTTTTCTTTTTCGTTTTCTATCCTGTCTCAAATGGTCCTGTTTCTGTTAGACTTAGAGCTCCCTTTTTTAAAAAAAGAAAAACCAATGTGTTTATTTTTTTGGCCACAGATGATGATGAGTGCTCCTGGCCTTGGAGTGATTACATTTTTTTTTTCTCTTCCTTTACAGCTGTGACCTAGTTAATTGTAGGTGGGAAGCAAACTCTGAAATCTTTCGGCTTTCTGCTTTGCTTTGGAAATCTTGCCCTGTTAAATTGTAGGATGTCTTCTTTAATAACAGGAAGTCAGGTTCCCAGATAAGCAGCATTGGTGTTCTTTGGGCACTGAGATCAGGAAGAGTGAATGAGTTTGCCTACAGTTTCCTCCTGGTCAGGAGAAAGGCGAAAGAGAAGAGAGACAGACAGCAGAAGGACCCGAGGCTGAGTCACTTGTTTCTAAAACAAGAGCATAAATGATCTTTGTTGGCTGCAGATTGTACCCTCTGACTCTTCTGGCCTCCCTGGCCACGCAGACAAAGGGGCGAGTGATTCAGGGTCTTGGTTTGACTGTTTCATTCCTGCCTTTGAGGAAATCGAATACTGAATTATCACATCACTAAGAAACTGGTTTAATTTAGAAACAAATTCCTGCTACTACTCTTCAGGTTTTTAAAGTATATTGACTTTCTTTATTTTATTTATTTATTGATTATTATTTTGGAACCCTCATGGTGAGAAAAAAAAATCTATCCCTTTTAATAAAGTATTTGTTTTTATGCTGTAATTAATTTTTCAGGGATGGGGCAGGGGCTAGTTGGGTCAAAGATCCTTGAGTGTTGATTTGCCACTCAGCTGATGAGAAGAAGATCGTTTATGAAAGCAACTACTCCGCCAGGAATGTACTCAGTAAACAGTAAATATAAAGGCTGACACAGCTTTCTTCTGTTACTCTCAACCACCCAAACCCGAGAATAAGAGGGATTCATGAGTCTAGAGCAGTGGTCCTCAAAGTGTGGTCCATGACCCGCCCATCAGCCTCACCTGGGAACTTAATAAAACCAAACCTATTGCCGTCAAGTAGGTGCAAACTCATGGCAAGCCATATGTTTCAGATAGAAATGCAAAGCCTAGGGCCCTCCGTCAGACCTGCGGAGTCAAAAACTTTGGGGGAGGCCCAGCAGTCTGTGGTTTAACAAGCCCTCCAGGTGATTCTGACGCAAGCTGAAGTGTGGCAAACCCTGGCCTAGGTTCTTAGGTAACTTCGTGGATTAGACAAACTCATCTGCAAAACAGAGTCCTCGGCGATGATGGTCTATGGCAGTGGTTCTTTCTCTGACTGTACATTAGAACCTCCAGGATGGTTTTCAAAATAATACCAAGTTAATATCAAGTCCTTCCTTCCCCCAGACAAATAGAATCAAAATCCTTAGAGGTGGGGCCCAAGTAAAAGCATGTCTTGGAAGCTTCCTGGGTGATCCTGACGGGCAGCTAGGGTTGATAGCCAGTGAAAGGAAAAATGAGATAGAAGAGTGCTGCTAACTGATGCCCAGGGAAGGGGGCCAGCAGTTCATTTTGCAGCATCCAAACAGGCCCTGCAAACAAGCCCTTCTAGGCAATGGAGGTGCCCAAAGCCATGCCGGTGCTTCACTGTGGTTGGTGGAACTGCTTGGGGGGGGTGGGGCGGGGGGTGCTTCCTTTGGAACCAAATGACGATTGTCAGAAGCCATCTCAGACCTTTTACCAGTGGTTAATTAACAGCCCTTCCCAGCTACTGGGCGGACTCCAACCTCCAAGCTTACAGAGAACAGCCACGCACATTAACCATTTGCATGCAAATGAGAAAGCTGGTGCTCCTGTCCCCTCTTTTAAGCCGGGAGTCCCTGGATGGTAAAAAAAAAAAAAAAATGCAAAAGGTTAATACATTCATCTACTAACCAAAAGGTTGTAAGCTTGAGTTCACCCACAGGTGCCTCTGAAGAAAGACTTCACGATCTACTTCAAAAAACCCAGTCATTCAAAACTCCATGAAGCCCAGCTTTACTCTGACATACACGGGATCCCCATGAGTGAAATTGACTCAACGCAGCTGGTTTAAGAGTTGGCAAGTCCTAGACATCAGCAGCTCTGGGTCTGTAGGTAAAGACCCTGTCTGGCTAAGGAGTGGCTCAGGGCAGGTAGGAGCCAAAAAAAACCCGCCAAACCCACTGCCGTTGAGTCGATTCCGACTCGTGGCAATCCCATAGGGTTTCCAAGGCTGCACATCTTTAGGCAAGCAGACTGCCACATCTTTCTCGAGCGGAGCCAACGGTGGTTTCAAACCACCGGCCTTTCAGTTAGCAGTAAATGCTTCTCTTCATCGCGCGTGAAATGAGGAAGGGCTTTATCATCCTGGGACAAAAAGGGCAATTTCAAGAATGGGCCTGGGCTCTGAACACGCATTCGCTGACACCAAGCCCCTGCCACATGGCTACTCTGGGCTCACTCTCCTGAAATCGCCCTGAGTGTTGGTGGAGAATTCGCCCCCGGGAGAGAGTGTATCCGGCATCTTCGTTGTGGTAAAACTCACGCCAGAGATCTCTTTTTTTTTTTTTTAACCAGTGGTTAATTAACAAGAAGCCCAGTCCGAGCTGTGGTACAGGGAGGCTGCTGTTATGGGTTTATTAAGGGACACTAACAGAAGGCGGTAGGCTCCTAAGCGTCTCCTCATAGCCCAGTCTTAAATTATTGCCTTTGTTTTTGTATCAAGGGGGAGATCCAATTTCTCTCTAGTGAAAGTTTACCTCCAATTACACCACACAGACTTTTTTTAAAAAAGGAAAAAAATAATTTTTTTTGTTGTATGAGATTTTTCATGACAAATCAAACAATTAAAACTTACCTAGTTTTCCTTATAGATTTTCGGATGCTTTCATAGCCTAGGTGGGTGTAATCACATTTTTCTCTTGAATCGTTAAAGAACGTTACATTTCTTTCCATGGGTTATTTCGCTGCCCCTCCTGGCTCTCCAATTTCAGGTTGCCTCAGCTCAGAGGAGAACTTTGCTTTATTCCAAATGAGGAAACTTTTGCAAATTCAGGGACAAACTGAGCCTTGGGTTAAGTAAGTATTTCACTTATGTGAGCCACTTGGCCTCTGTCAGCAACTGGCAAGAGGACATAGAGGAGATCCAGATGCACCCAAAAGCCTGGCACAAGCAACCTGGAAGGGCCTACTGCCCCCTCACGTGTGCACCTTCTGCTTTGGCAAGTTTCTATGCACCTGCTTCCACCTGCAGGCCACTGGTGCCCTCCTGGAGCCCTAAGAGGAAGGATGCACAATCCCCCTGGCACAGGTAGATGGAGCGGGGTTCTGTCTGCTCTCAGTCTTCCATCCAGACTTGTGACCACCTGAGCCTACCTTTTGTATATCTTTTTGTCACCTTGTTCCCAGGCTGCCTCATTTCTGGTCTTCTGGTTGACCTGAACACTGGCTGCGTTATTCATAGGTGTTTTGAGTGCCTGCTTTGAACTCACTGATTCACCTTGACTTTCATATTTTGGATGACTGTGGGTACCTGGGAGCCCTGGTGGCACAGTGGTTAAGAGCTTGGCTGCTAACCAAAAGTTTGGCAGTTCAAATCCACCAGTTGCTCCTTGGAAAATCTATGGGGCAGCTATGCCCTATCCTATAGGATCACTATGATTTGGAATCCACTCAATGGCAATGGTTTTGGTTTGGTTGGTTTGTGAGACCATTGTTCTGATTTTCCTAATCATAATTTGCTTAGATCTCTAATTCTAATATCGTTTTTGGGGTTTCCAAGTTCTGCTGCCAAATCTTACACCACATATAGGATCCTCAGTTAGCCAGACATTCAGAATAGACAATGCTATTTATAACCAGTTACAGCCAAGTTGATTCCAATTCACAGAAACCCTATGTGTCTCAGAATAAAACTGTGCTCCATAAGGTTTTCAATGGAGGATTTTTCAAAAATAAATTATCAAGCATTTCTCCCAAGGCACCTTTGGGTGGACTTGAACCTCCAATCTTCCAGTTAGCAGCTGAGCATATTAACCATTTGCACCACTCAAGAAAGCCGTGCTACCTGTTGTTCTTGTTAGATGCTGTTGAGTTGGCTCTGACTCATAACAACTTTGTGTATAATAGAACAAAACACTGCTCGGTCCTGCACCATCCTCACAATCATTGCTACGTTTGAGCCCGTTGTTGCAGCCACTGTGTCAATCCATCTCATTGAGGGTCTCCCTCTTTTTCCCTGGCCCCCTCCTTTACCAAGCATGATGTCTTTCTCCAGCGATTGGTCCCTCCTGAAGACATGTCCAAAGTAAGCAAGGCAAAGCCATCCTCACTTGTAAGGAACATCTGGCTATACTTCCTCTAAGACTGATTTGTTTGTTTTTCTGGCAGTTTATGGTATAATCAATATTCTTTGCCAGCACCACAATTTGAATATATCAGTTCTTCCGTCTTCCTTTTTCATAGTCCTGCATGTATGAGGCGGTTGAAAATACCATGGTTTGATGACTTGGGTCAGGCATGCCTTAGTCATCAAAGTGATCACTATAGTCAGGCTAATTTAAATGGTTCTAAAAAGCAGCACTCCAAATAAATGTTTTTATCTGTAGGAGATGTTAATGAGAAAGTACAGGTTAAATTCTTCCATAGTAGTCTAGGCAACTCACTAAACAACAAGCTTACCCTGAAACAAGCCTAGTTTTGTATATTTCAAAGGATTCACGTTTGGCTCACTTTGTTTTATAATACTACAAAAGTCCAATTCATTGACTAATCCATTCCCCATCAACCAACTCAACATTGACAATTTATGGTTGTTTTTTGTTGTTTTGTTTGCTTTGAATTTTTCTGCCAGTGGTGTTATGGGTGTTGTTTAATGAGAAGATATGCTCTAAAATAATAAAAAGCATACTTTTTAACTTTAACCTAGTGTCTATAAAGTCCTCCACAAAGTACCTAAGATTTCTAGAGCAAGTATAGAAAAAATGATGGGTGAGAATAAATAGATTTCCTGCCACAACCATGTTTGAACACAGTCGCCTAGATACCAGGCACAGCTGATGTCTTGTTTGAGCTCAGACCTCTGGGCCCACTGATACTAAGGATGCAGAGCATGGGGGTACGACCAATGTGTTGGGCTCCCAGGTGGACCCTTCCGATGAGCAGAACAGTTTACACCCCTGCTTTCTTTTTCCCCTTGAGAAAAGGGTTCTAAAATGTCAAGAGAAAAATACAGCTTAGAAATGGCTTTCCCAAATCATTAGCTCACCAAATGTGTCTAACCTACATAGAAGCTGCACTGACCCCACCTACATTAACAAGACCATCCCATACCCAGTCAGCAAGGTATACCAGTTGGTAGCATTGTCTTTGTCACAGTGTGTAATGTTTCAATTACTGAAAAAGAAAAAGGGTACAGGGCTAACCCTAAGGATACCAATAGGTCTCTCCAGGCCACATCCCTGCTCTTTGAAAAGCCAGAACCAGAGGAATGGTGATGCTGGTTAGGGATTTAAGCTACTGCAGGGTAGATTTTATGGGCATACCCATCTAAGAGAAGTGGGGAAATCCACAAGCCTATGCTCTATTAACATACACGTTTTCAGTCACTCATCAGTCATTGCATTCTTACTAAGTTCAAAACAAAAAAGTAAGATTGTTGAATGAGGACAACTTTTAGAGAGGAAAAAGGCTTTACTAGAAATTAGCACCTCTTAAAAAACAACTTCTAATGTGTTATTATAAACAACATAATACCCCCAACTGGGTCAAGGGCTAAAAGGAATTTAAACTGTAGGTTAAAAACTAAATATTCTTATCCTTATTTATCTTTTATAAATTCTACTTGTCTTCCTTGATGGCTGGAGGAGAACATTAACTTTCTCCTCTCTGAGCTAGTCCCAAACTTCTTCACAGCTTCTAGACACAAATTCTCTAACCTCTTCTCAATATCTATTTGGAGGGAAAGTGATAAGTATCTCCTAAACAACTCTCCAGGGAGCCTTGGTGGTACAGTGGTTAAAGCCCTCAGCTGCTAGCCAAAACATCAGCAGCTCAGACCCACCGGCCACTCCACAGCGGAAAGATATGGCTGTCTGCTTCTGTAAAGATTACAGCCTTGGAAGCCCTATGGGGCAGTGGTACTCTGTCCTATGGGGTCACTGTGAGTTGCAGTTGGCTCCATGGCAGGATTTGGGTAAACAAGTCTCCCATGAATGCTGCTGTTGTGTGCCGTCAGGGTGGATTCCACTGTTGCGCAACCCGGACTCCTTCCTATGACCATTAATTCATCTGAATTTTCCTCTGAGAAAAGAAAAGCTCTCTCATGCTATCTGCTCTTCTCTACGGAGATCAGTTTCTCAAACATGTAAACCCCCTCTTTTGGGGGGGAATAACATCCTCACTTTACAATTTCACTCCTTACAAGCCCCACAACGTTGCTCTTTGGAGTGTTTTTTAACCCCTACACAATACAAAGTACATATTTTGTCACTTAAGACCATGATCACATAAACACCTGCTTGTGCAATAGACTCAAAAACCATCCTTGGCCCACTGGGTTCCATGACAACCACATAACAAGAGATTAAGAAAGAGGGGCTGAGTGCATTTAATTTCTGGTTCAGGGCCGGGGCTGATTTAATTGAGGCAGCTTTGATTTTATTTCTACTGAGGCCTGGCATACATATGACAGCTTCCTTTCGTAACTGAGGTCATTGATAGGATGACATCACTTTTATGGCTCTAGGATCCCTTGTATAATGGTTCGTAGGACCTTGGGGGAAATATTTCTAAACAAAGCTCTTGGCATGCTTCTCTGGAGTGCTGAAGGCGGAGGACAGCTCCTGCCTGTCTTGTACTTTCCCAGGGACCCAAAATATTTTTATATACACAGCCAAGCATCTTTTAAAAAATTATCCCCCTACCCCCGCAGTGAAAATAGTGAGTTCTCCAGCATTTACATAAACAGGTCTCTTGGGCTCTCAGGTTTAGAAGTGATGATGCAAGGATGACTCTTTGTCAGAGCTGGGACATTTTCCAGACCCAAATATGGGAGTGAATGTGTTAGTGAGCAATTCTGAAACGTCTCAGGATTTCAGAAGATTGGGTTTGGGTTTTGCGTATCGTGACCATACAAGCACTATTTCTAAATATCCTTTTCCCAAAGAGTTGGAACTGGGATTATAAAGTGACAAATGGTAATTTCCAATAATGTTTGGGCCATGGTCCCAGATGGTGGTGCTGAGAGTGTCAGAGCAAAATGGGGGGGAAAGTGAACTGTTGAGGGGGAAGGAGGAGACCCTGGGATCTTGGCATCCTGGCCTCTGCTTCCCTAGAATCTATCTGCTGCAGCCTGGTTAGGGCTAAATCTGGGGGGACATTCCCTCTACACAACAGTCCAGACCCCTAAAAGCAGCCCTTTCTGCTCACTGCCCCACCTTATCCTTCTTCATGAAAGGCCCTTGTCATAGAATTAAATTAGGAAAGCAAGAAGGCTACCACTTCACACCCACTGTTGTTGCTATCATCGGCTGCATAGAGTGGGGCCCCAACTCATGATCTGGTGCGCAACAGAACAAAATGCTGCCTGGTCCTGTGCCTTTCCCGTGGCCTGTTACAGACTGGATCATCGCAATCCACAGGGGTTTCGTTGGCTGATTTTCAGCAGTAGATCACCAGACCTTTCTTCCTAGTTTGTCTTAGTCTGGAAGCTCCGATAAAACCTGTGCAGCCTCATAACAATACGCAAGCCTTCACTGACACACAGGTAGAGACTGCATATGGGGTGCATTGGCTGGGAATCGAACCTGGGTCTCCAGGATGAAGGCAAGGATTCTGCCGCTGAACCACAAATGACCTATAATCAAAAATATCGACAATAACAAGTAGTGGCGAGGATTTGGAGAAATTAGAACCCTCATACGCTGCTGGTAGGAATGTAAAATGGCACAAATTTATGGAAAATAATTTTGCAGTTCCTCAAAAAGCTAAATATAGAGTTATGATATGACTCAGCAAGTCTTCTCCTAGGTATATACCCAAAAGAAATAAAAAACTCACATCCAGACAAACACTTGTACACCACTGTTTATAATGGCACTATCGTCACAGCCAAAAAAGTGGAAATAACCCAAATGCCCATCAACTGATGAATGGATAAATAATAGAATACTATTGGAAAAATTTTTATTGGAAATGAAAAGAAATGAAGTACTGATACATGCTACAACAGGGGTGAACCTTGAAAACCTTATGCTAAGTGAAATGTGGCCACAAAAGACGACATTTATATGAAAAGTCTACAGTAGGCAAATCTATTGAGACAGAAAGGAGGTTAGTGGTTGCTAGCAACTGGGGGAGAGAATGGGAGAAAGGTTGTGTGTTACATCTCCAAAAAAATGTTGTATGTTATATATAACATTAAATGTTGTTGTTAGTGCCATCAAGTCAATTCTGATTCATAACAACCCCGTGTGACAGAGTAGAACTGCATATACGATTTTCTAGCCTGAAATCTTTATGGGAACAGGTCTCCCGGTGATCTTTCTCCCACAGTTCCACTGGCTGGATTTGAACCACCAACCTTTCAGTTAGCGGCCAAGCGCTTAATCATTGTGCCACCAGGCTCCTTATAATGTTATATTTGAGATTTCTTTTCATGATGATGAAAATGTTCTAATAATGCCCAACCCTGTGAATATACTTTAAAACGCCATTGAGTTCTTACGTTTTAAATGGGTGAAGTGTATGGTATGTGAACTATCTCAATAAAGTTTAAAAAAAAAAAAAAAAAAAAGAACGCAGCTTTCATTTAAAGAACAAAGCTTCCAACTCTGCCCCAGACGGGCGTTTTAGTGACACATGGAGATTTAATAGCGAAAGCATTCAATGGATGGAAAGAACTCAATGTGCAATAAATTTAAACCTAAGTTTGAGCCCTGCATTGGAAGGCAGGAGGGGAATGTGGAATTAAAATGGGGATTAGTAGCTAAGAGCCAAAAAGACCCATATGTGGTACAGAAATAGGGTGTGTCTGTTAATGCGCCGAAATCCAAAAGAAGTCTTGTGCTTTCTACAAAACCTGAAAAAATGGTTGGTGGGTCATTTCTGAGCACGCCCTTTCTTTTTCCCTGACTGTTATCTTCCTATCACCTTCTCAGCCAAACGTTGAAATAAGTGGCTTATTGATCCTCTTTAGTTCTTCCCAGAGAACAGGTCAGGCTTGTGCTAAGCACTTATTTCCTGGTTGTAGTTGCCTGATACTGGTCCTCACCTGGACAGGACTTTGATGTTGGAGAGACTGCCCTTTACCTTCAGACTCTATCAGTAAAAGATAACAAAACCATCCAAGAAAATCTCTTTTAAAATGTTATTTATGCATCCTGGTAGCCGACTTCTGCCTGACATCAAGTGTGGGAGTTCTCTAGTCAATACTGAGGCTGGCATTTTCTAAAAGAGTTGACAGTAAATGATCACTCAATAATTAAGATGGGCTGCATTAGATTGCATTTCTGAATATATTTCTTCAGGGGCTATAAATATGCTCCTCAGTGTGTGTGTTATTTCCTGTGTATTTATGTATTTATAAATTTTATTCATAATTGCACTACACATTACTTTCAACCGAGTTTTTCCAGCCCTTTTCAAGGCAGTGATTATGTCTTAAAATATTCCCAGAGTCAGGCAAAGGCATTTATTGCTTTGAAAAAAGTCACTCTGTCTCTACAAAAGCAATGAACTAGGGCCTGGGAGCCCCGATGTTTGGAAGGGTAAGTGCTTGGCTGCTATCCGGAAGGTTGGGGGTTCGAAACCACCTAGTGGCTCCGAGAGAGTTCTGCTTCCATAAAGATTACAGAGTACAAAACTATAGGGGGCAGTTCTACTCTCTTACATGGGGTCTCTATGAGTCAAAATCTACTTTATGGCACCTAACAACAACAGGGTCTAGGAGAAAGGGCAGAAAACACAGAGGCAATGAAATAGGAATGATGATAAACAAGCTGGGCCGAGGCTGGAAGCAGCTAGGCAGTGCATCCGGGCTCCGTGGAAGTGCTGTGTGCCAGCACGGTCTGACCCAGCCTACCTGCCTTACTCTTGGGCAGGAACTTTTAGGCTTCCACAATGCCTGCCTCCTTTCCAGGGTCGGCAGCTGATTAGGGTTCCCCAGACTCATTTCGCTTCCCAAAGGACGAACTATGGGACCAAGTCTACGGCTTCAATCTGTGATGTCACTCAAGTGCACAACAGACAAACGCTCAGCAGCTGACCTAATCCCTGCCCTCCAACTCGACGCTCTGATGATTTGCATCCCAAATGTTAGCAAGAAAGGCTCATGAAAGGAGGGGTGATATAGCCATGGCTCTTAGTTTTGTCTTCCTGGTCCCTAAAACAGTGCTCCTCACCCTCAAGACACCCTAGAGCTCATTCTGCCACTGATTCATCGTTCTTTAAGGTCTAAATGGTAAACTGCCTAGACGCCCCTATTTTCTATTATTTTCAAGGAAAGCATAAAGAAAGTGATTAAAACGAGTTGAGTGGCGGTAAGACAAATTCAGGTCATTTGTTTGCCTGGGGAGCTCTGACATCATGTCCCAGTTCCACCACAATATTTGTGTGCTATGGCAGGTCACGCTGCCTCCCCACACTGGGATTTCCTCCTCTGTGAAGTGAACACACACGTGCACGCACATGCATAGCTATATCTATATTTATATCTGTCTCTCTCAGTCTCTGTCTCCTCTATCTCTCTTTCTACACATATATATATATGTATATATACAGTGAAAACTCTGAGAGCTGGAACTCAGTGGAACTGCCTTGTTTTCCCAGGTCTCGAGAGTTTTCTGCCTTTTACAGGGAACAGTATATATAAATATACGTACATAGGTATATGAGCCCTGGTGATGCAGTGGTAAAGCCATTAACTGTTAAGCGGAAGGTAGCCAGTTTGAACCCACCAGCTGCTTCTCTGGAGGAAGATGTGGCAGGCTGCTTCCATAAAGATTATACCCTTGGAAAGCCTATGGGGCAGTTCTACTCTGTCCTATAGGGTCACTATGAGTCAGAATCATCTCAACAGCTGCGGGTTTTTTTGGTATGTGTGACTCAACAGCAACGGGTTTATATATATATGTACCTATATATGTATGTATAGGTATATATATGTATATGTGTGTGTATATATATACACACTCAGAGAATTATAAATCCCTTTTAAAAGTGCAAAGCACCATTATCAATGGTGGAGGTGCTATTTGCACACACAGCTCCCTAAATGCCATCTGGGAGGCCGCCCTATGAAAACTCTGAATTAGCACAAGACTTTTCTTAAAGTCTAGGGCAGAATCAGGGATGAAGTTGGAGAGACTGGTGCAGGGGAATTGGGCAGTGTCCTCTGCCAGCACTTGGGCACAGCCAGTCCCTGCCAGCAGTATTCCCCCAGGCTCTAAGGCAGGCTTCTGTGAGCATTAGCAGCCTCCGAGTCCAGACTGCAGAGCGGGCTCCTGCTGAGGACGTCCGCCAACCCCCCAAGCCAGAAAGGCTTCTGGGGTGTTTGGAAAGGTCTTTCTGTTCTCAGGAATTAATATGTTTATATTCAGTCATTAAAAAGAAAATCAAAAAACTTATTACGGCACTTTTAGACTTAAAAGATTCCCAGACCATAAGCTAAATATATATTTAACTTTTTTTTTAGTCACATTATTTAATCATAGTGTAAAACAGTGCCTTTAGAAATGTCTCTATCTATTCCGTAATTACATGCTTTGGATAAGAGCCTGGTTCACAGCCAAAATCGTCTGGTAGATGGACAGACAGCATTAGCCCAGGGCACACATGCAGAAGCTAACTACAATATATCTTGCCTTTGTTTTTTCTTGAAAATAGCAAGGCAGTTAGCTAATGTTAATGAACAACAATTCTCCACATACCATCTGTTTTTTAGTTTAAATTCCTTCCTTCCTTCTTCCTCCCTCACCCCTTTCTTTTTCTTCCTTACTTCCTTTCTCGCTTCCTCCCTCCCTCCTCCTCACCCTCCCTTCTTTCTTCCTTTTTCTTTTCTTCTATCTTTTTCTTTCTTCCCTTCTTCTCTTTTGCTTCCTCTTCCTTCCTTTCGTTCTTTCTTAATAGAACTGTCTCTGTTGATAAGGTGTTTGTAGAAAGGCAAGGCTGTTTAATATGCCCCCCTACCCCACACACACGCACACTTTATTAACAGGGTTGTGGAAATAAAGGAATAGTATACAGGAGTGAAATCATGCAAGGTGTTTTAGCCTAGAGTCATTATTCATGGAAAAATGATAAAACCCACCAAAGAAGAATTCAAATGAAAATGGTCTTCACATATTAATTACACATATGTAGTGACATGGAATGCATGGGTCCACAGTAAAAGGAGAAAAGGGATTAAGAGAAACTGATATAGAGAAACACAATCTCAAGAGTTTCATGTTATCAGTAGTAGGTAATGTCATTCAGTTATCTGATGATGATAAATGCTCAAAAAAAAAAAAAAATCACCTTCATGTCATGCCCTGTATTATCCACTTTAAGCACATTGTTGTTGTTAACTGTTGTCAGACTGATTCTGATTCACGGCAACCCCATGTGTTACAGAGTAGAGCTGCCCCACAGAGTTTTCTTGTCTGGAATCTTAATGGAAGCAGATCCCCAGGCCAACCTTCAGGTTAGCAGTAGAAGGCAAACTGTTTGCACCACCCAGGGGCCTTTAACCCTCACAACAACCCTGTGAGATAGATATTATTCCCATCTTACAGATAAAGACATGAATCAGAGAAATTAATCTATCCAAGGTCACACAGTAAGTGGTAGAGACAGATTCAAATCCAGGTATGTCTATATGCTCTACTACTCTTCTGACAATATTAAAGGTTAGAGTTGAAGATATACATATTAAACCGACCAATAAATAAGTAGATAGACGGTTGATTGATAGATAAGAGGAAAATAATTGCCTAAGTAACTACCATGATTTTTCAGTACATTGCAAATCAAAACAATACTAAGATTAAACATGCCCCGTCTTAATTAATGGGTCTTGTTGTGATTTTTTTTTTTTTTTTTTGTGATTGCATCCTCCGTTATCCCCTATCATCCCTTCCCATTTTTTTCACATGTAATCTATTGAATTAGAATGCAGGTGCCCTTCTGAAATGTGATTAAAAATAACCCAAAATGAAAACAACTCAATTGAAATCTCAAATAGTTGCAATCTGTTTAACTGAAAGACTCCTCAAGTTCAATTCTCCATACAGCTTATCCAATATAGAATGAAATATCAAAAGCTTTGTAGAAAATAACACAAACTGGGGGGAAAAACAGGGTATGTTGCTTTTACTTCCTTTATCCACTTTCCTCCGAAGTCTTGGATGTTGATATTAAATCTATCAGATAAGCTTTTTTACAACCGTTTTAATCCTAACCTAAACTTGGGAAATTTCCAAAGAAAATGCCTGGGTTTTTACAAATTGCCCACAGAAATAGCAGTTTCTCTAGTGTTGATATAAAGTTGGGCTTTTTGCTTTGCCAGGCAGAAACTCTTCGGTTCTCTAAGTTTTAAAGAGTTAAGAAAATAGATGGAATGTCTTGGGAATGTTGGCCTTAGCTTGCTCACTCTGGGTGGGATCCCAGCACCATGAGAACTTGGTGATGAATCTAGATTTGTGCTCTTCCCTAAATTCTGGTTCAACCTGCCAAAAAAAAAAAACCCAGCTTTAGTGTATGTGACAGTCCTCTGAGAGAGAGGGATATTTGGTTATCTGCACAGGAATGGTTATTTTTACCTTGCCCCTGGTGAGTCCCCAGAGACAAGGAGAGAACATTTTGATTTAGAAGCCATTTGCTAATCCTTGAGGGAAAACAGTCCCCGGAGATTAGTGCGGGTAGTGCTGAGGGAAGGTAGGGGGAGAGAAGAGTGGAGCAAGAGGAAACAGTTATTTTGACTGCATTTTTTCCTTGCTGATTAAATCTTAGTGACATTTGAACTTTGCATTACTAAAGGAGTACAGCCCTCAATCCAGGGCCTGGGACCAGAGAGGGGTAAAGGCGGGGCCTGGAGCTGGCATGGCTGCGCTGCTTGGCTTTGAGGACCTGGTATGTAGCTGGGACAGTCTGGTGTGGGACTTGACTTGCCGGGCGCTGAGGACGTGCGGAGGGGGAAACCTCCGGGTCCTGCAGCTGATGCTGAAACGATGGTGCCTCTCCAGGGCTGTCTACCAGGTGGGACCTGCAGCTCCTCTTACGTTTCTTGGCAGCATGAGAAAGTGGTTGTGAATGGGGAGGGTAATAAACTACTGTTACGGTGTTGAGGACTATGAAGCATGTTGCAATAGATGGGGGAGAGTGTTAACATTGAGCTTTGTCTTCTGTGTGTCAGGCACCGTAGAAAGTGCTTTCAGGGGCGGATTATCCAACAGGCAAGGTAAGTACAGTGGTTACCTTGCTTACCAGATCATCTGTAGTGAATAATTTCACATTTTTTCACCACATTGAAGATTCGGCTTCTTGGTATGGCTGGCATTTGTTTCTCTCTCAACCCCATAGCACCTTCCTAGAGAATCAAAGCCTCTTTTCAAATTTACAATCCCCAACAGGGGCGGATGACCCAGCAAGCAAAGTAAACACAGGCGTACTTGTGCTTACTTATCTGTAGTGAACAATTTCACTACAGATTGTTCAGTACCAATGATCTGGTAAGCAAGGTAAGCATTGTGCCTACCCTGCCTATTGAATAATCCACCCCTGAGTGCTTTATAAAATATATATATATATATATATATATATATATATATAAGCATTATCTAATTCCACTTTCAAAGCAGCCATATAAAGTCCGTTCCTGTGTCACCGTTTTATAGTTCATGGAAACTCAGAGAAGGATGAAAGTTGTTCAAGGTCACCCAGCTAATCAAGAGCAGATCCCTGGAATTTAAACCAAAGGTTTTCTGGGCACAAAGACAAAGGATGCTCTTTCCACTATTTCTTGCTCCTCTCAAAAGAGATGATATTTTTTCAAAGTGTGTGATTGGGGGATGACAAGCTGCTCAGGAGCATGTGGCTGCGTGGAACAGGAGGCAAGGGGGAAGAGCGCTGAGCAATCATTCTGAGGCTCATCTGCCTTCCACCTCCCTCCCTCTTTCAGGGCTGACATAGCAGCCTCTGAAGTCAATCATTCGCACACAGCCAACACCCAAATCTGAGAAAAAGAAAATATTTTCTGCAAGAGGTTGGCGCTGCTAAGTCAGTTGGCGCAGGGTGCTTACCAGCACGAGATACCAGCTGCCATCGCATTGACTCCTCCTCATGGTGACCCCATGTGTGTCAGGGTAGAGCTGTGTTTGTAGGGTTTTCAATGGCTGAATTTTTGGAAGTAGATTGCCAGGTCTTTCTTGAGGCACCAATGGGTGGACTTGGACTTCTAACCTTTCTGTTAGCAGCCGACCGTGTTAATCCTCTGTACTATCCAAGGACTTCTGGCTAGGGGTACAGAGCACTTCAAAGGGGGAGACGGGAACGTCTGCTTTCTGCAGGCTTTAGTCCAAATTGATGGCAGTAAGCCAGGTCCCTGCTTGCCATGGAGACTTCAGTCCTGACAGCCCCAGTGTAGCCTGAGAGGAACCAGAGTGAGGAGGGGAACTGAGGAGAGTGGAGCGAAAGTTGCAAGTGGGACGATGTCCACTGACCCAGTTCTTGAATGGAGGTTTCACTTGTGATTCCTCGATTGAAGGTTGTTTGCAATTCAGTTTATTTCATTAAGTAAAAGTGAGTGTTTTTGGCTCTGTCTCTCTTTGCGAGCTGGCTTACCACACTGCTGGGAACCAAGCAGGCACAGCTGGCCTTTGTACTTTTAGGAATAATTTGGCTGGTGTGTAATTCTTTAATGAACAGTAATGGCTGAACAACTCAGGACCATGCAGCCACCCCTTCCCCTGCCCTTCCTTGTGGAATGTCTGGACTTGCATTGAAGGGACAGCTTCTTGGAGGACATCCCCAAGGGCATCTGCCCTGAGCTGCTTCTGCCTCAGTCGTGATCTCACAGAGGGGCATAGCCCTCCCAGAAGCCCCCGCTCCTGCTTCTTTACCTGCCCATTGGCAGACCATTCAAGTGGTTTCTGAAAATGAGATTTTTTCCAGAATTCTTGTGTTTGAAAGGCACATACCTAAGTGTTACTATAAACAGCAAGTATGTCTGTAATGTAAGTTACCAGTTGCCATTAAGTTAGCTCCAACTCATGGTGACCACGTGTGTCAGAGTAGAACTGTGCTCCACAGGGTTTTCAATGACTGATTTTTCACAAGTAGATCTCCAAAGAGTCTCTGGGTAGATGTGAACCGCCAACCTTTCTGTTAGCAGTGTAGTGCATTAACGGTTTGCCCCACCCAGAGACGCCTATGTCTGTAATAGATCATATATAAAAGAAACTTGAGAGAAGTCTTTCCAAATTTGACAACAATTCTAAAAATGTACGTAGTATTTACAATGACAAGTTGTGAATCTGAAAGAATTCTGGAACAATCTCCCAGACGGGAGATTTGAGCAGTTACATAGTTGGTTTGTCCATTAGAGGCTTTTGTGAAACTTTGTTTGGAGTCAAACGCCCCACAACTTGGCACTTGGGGTGATTATTCAGTCAAAACAATTTTGTCTTCCTGGTCCTTGCTGTGACTGTGAATCAATTTAAGGACCCTGGCTCCTTCCCTCCACCTCCTACCTTCTTTTTATCTCCCTGTTTGTCTTCCCTGTGTCTCACCAAGTTACATAAAAACCGGTCTTCTAAATCTAGTAGCAGGGTGGGCTGGCCCCATCTCAAGCATCCTTTTCAGGAGGTCCATTAGCATCGTAAGTGTACTGAAGAGAACATTAAATTATTAGCCACCAGGCCTGGAAAAAAAAAATTCATTCCTGCTCAACCTCAACTTGATTTAATTCTGTAGACACTTCTCGTGCCTCATCCCTTCCTAGGCAATTGAAGTTCAAAGGCTAATCACACCTGTTGCTTGCCCACTCTTGGCCTGGTCAGCATGTGAGGTGAATGTGCACAGACTTGTCTGCAGCCAGGAGGTAATTCCCACAAGAGGGTGTGGAAAACAGTGCTGGAGGAAGAGCTAGAAGAGTAACTGTAAACTAGGCCACTAGTCTCAGAGGCTAGGTAAACAACAGGGACCTGGTAGCAGTCTGCAGAGCTGAGCCAAGGCCTATGGAAGAGGGTAGGAAAGTTAAAGGCAAAAAACAGCTGCATTGGCCCAGGGTGGTCTAAATGAGTTCCAGACAAGATTTACCAACTCCTGTGCAGCTTTTATGGAGCCTTGGTGACAGAGTGGTTAAGAGCTCGGCTGCTAACCAAAAGGTCAGCAGTTCAAATCCACTAGCCACTCCTTGGAAACCCTATGAGGCAGTTCTCCTCTGTCCTATTGGGTCACTATGAGTTGGAATTGACTCAGTGACAATGGGTTTGGTTTAGTGGAATTGGCTCAATAGCAACAGGTTTGGTTTGGGTGGAGGTGTGTGTGTGTGTGTGTGTGCAGTTTTTCCTGCTCCCAACCCTCAGTTACACTGGCAAGCAGGGTTGATTTAAAGGAATATTTAAAATAATAAATTGGCCCTACCTCAAGAGCCCATGGCCTACTGGGGCATGTTCAAGAGAACAATAATTGCATTTCAGCAAATAAGGGCTTTGAGAGAAGTGCAGGAAATAAGTAACTTTGCTCGAGGAAGACTTTACCAAAATATCTTTTCATCTTTCATAGCCTGTTTCCTCCATTATAAAATGAAAGTAATAGCTTCATAAAATTGTGAAAGTTAAATAAGAGAAATATGTGAAATGAAAGCAACAGCTTTGTAGAGTTGTGAGGATTAAATAAGTGAAATATGTGAAAGTGTGCTGCAAATACTAAATTATATACAAATGTGAAATGTTGTCATTATTTTTTAATATACTGTATTCTTGTGTTCTTTTCTTTTTTTTTTATCTTGGGAACAGTTCATTGCGAGTGCATTTATGTACTGGTGATAGAATGATTAACGGCCATTGTTATGGAATTTTTTAGGCATTCGTGGTTCACAGCTTCTCCTCTGGCTAATGTGATGGCTGTCAGTCCTGGATGAACTTTAGATCCAACTGGGGAGCTTTTAAAAGCACCCATACCTGGGCCCCACTCCCAAAGATTCTGATTTCATTGATCTGGGGCCCAGAGATTGGTTTCTTTAAAAAGCTTTCCAGGTGATTCTAATGTCCAGTCCAGCTAGAGAGCCACTGAGCTAAACAAGCCTCATTCTGCTATAAAGTAGTAAGCAGACGCTTTGTTGTTGTGTGCTGTCAAGTCGATTCTGACTCATAGTGACCCTATAGGACAGAGGAGAACTTCCCCATAGAGTTTCCTAGGCTGTAATTTTTTTTTTTTTTTTTAAACTTTATGGAAGCAGATTGCCAGGCCTTTTCTCCTACAGAGCAGCTGGTGGGTTCAAACCAACCTTTCGGTTAGCACCCAAGCAATTAACCATTGTGCCACCAGGGCTCCTTAATAAATGCTTACAAAACCCCGAATAAGCAGCAGCAGAGTCACTTGGGAGGCCACTTTTAAAGATATTTCATTTCTTGAGAGCCACTATATTCTTAACGGATGAGAACTTCAAAGAGTAGGTCCTGGCAATCTATATTTTTAACATGTGACTCTGATATTGGCAGGAACCACTCATAGAGGGCAAAAAGTATTATGTGGTACTTACAGAATGATGGTGGTAAGTGAAGGCTTCATGGGAATGGTGTGAGGTTTAACTCAGATAATTCAAATTAAGCACATTGCTTGACACATATTAAAAACTCAATAAATGTTTGCTGCTTTTATTATTACAAGAATGATGTTATTGGTGTTGTGTGGTGTTGGGTCAATGATCTCTGGCCCTGCGCCTTCAGGTACAGAGTTGGGTGAGTCAGCACTTCCATGGGTGGAGTATTGCTGGAAACCATCCTACTCTGATACAGCTAACAGTAACTTGCCTGTGGATAGGATTGACTCTGAACTACATAAATATATCTCTCCAAACCCAAACTAAATGGATCCCAACTCAGCTTTCCCCTAGCCATATTCCCAAAAAAATGCCATGGCCACTCTGATGCCACCTAACAAGCAGGGGAAGTTTAACAGAGAGAAAGCCAGAGTACAGTTACTATACGTAACTCACGACAATTAAAAAACGAGAGCTTTTGCAAATATAACCATGTGAACAGATTGCTAGGAAACCATCCCAGGACCTTAAATGGGACCCCAAAAAGTGAAGAGCCCTAAAGTTTAAGATCCTGGACCCTCCACTACCTTCTTAACCCCCATCACCCCTAGTTGTATAGTATAAAATATGGGAAAAAATAAAGAACAATCTGAATTACTGTCCCGCTATAAATTGCTTCTGCCCCAAAGCCAGAACATATTATGTATGACCCATGTAAGCCTGTTTCAGATCATTATTTTTTTGAGTTGAATGTTATTAGTTTTTTTTTTTTTTTTCCCGTTTGTAGAAACTACACCCGTCATGAGAGTTGTCAATTTTGTTTCTGCTTTTTATTTTCTAATGCCTTCTGAACAAAGCACAAAAGGGGCAAAATACCTGGTCATCTTCTCTTTCTAGTTTTAGGATATAAACTGTGCTGGAGAACTGGGGAGAGGGGTAGTGTCGCAGGGCATGGTTCCAGCTTCCTTCAAGGAGCATGGTTTGGATGCGCTTGGATGTTACATGGTTTCACCCACCACCTCTACTTCTAGTGTGGACCAGTGGCTGTAGTGACCACCCAGGTTTTAGGAATTTGGGGAGACTTTATTACATGTAACAGTTCTCACCCAATGCCTGCAATGACCTATATATACCACATTCCCCACAAATACTGTAAGGAAAACAACGCACTAAGTGAGCGAACATAGGAGGCTGCCTTGTTAACATGGGATGGGGTTTATAGCCACAGAGAACAGTCTGTGCATATTCTTCCCAGTAGAAGTCATGTTTCTTGAACTGATACGTTCTAGAAATATAAATTATTTTTTAAATGCAACTTTAGCAACTGTCTGCATGATTAGTTATGATGATGCCAACGGTAAATTCTCCTTAATGATGAGCAACGCATTGGAAATGAGGTTGTGTTTTCAACGATTGACTTCTATCTTCTGCAACAACTAATACAACCAATCTGGGACCGATTAATTATGCCACGATTCAAACAAACGTTTCCACATGTGGAAAGCCAGGCTTTGATTCTCAATTTGCCATTTTTGCTGTTCCGTTTCATCATTTCGTTAAGGCGATGTATGTTTTCAAAGGGCTGAGCCCTTCGTATTATTTAACGCTTACAGATGGCGCGGGGCTTTGCCGTTTCTCTGATAATCTACAACATGTGTTATGGTTGGGGGGAAGAAGTCTTGCACCAAAGAAGAACAATTAGCAAATTCATTAGATTTCTTTTTAACATTTGTCAATTCTGCGTGTGTGTTTGTTTTAACCATTTCTGCCACTCATTCAGGCTTTTGGTGTCTGTCAGAAAAGGATGAGGTGGCTGCATTCTCCAAGTGCCCTTGAACTTCACTCATCCACTCTCTGGCAAAAGTATTTTCATATATTGACTGGAATCATTTCTTTATGATAAGGACCAGAAGTAAAGCTCTAATTCTTGAATTCCTAATTGTTCTCCCTGGTCTTAAATTGTACATAGACAGTATTTGCCAACAATGTAGTACTTCAGTTTTTACTTGGTTTATAAAATAGTTTTGAATCTGACTTGAGAGATGATTTCATCCTCCTTTAAAGCACTTTCCTTTGTTCCAGTGAGAAAATAATACTTAGCTGGGAGATATGAAATTAGCCATCAGTTACTACATTGCTCGCTTTGGGTCAGTCCCTCCCAACCTATGCTAACCTACTTCCAAAGCACAGTTTGACCGACAGCAAACCGTCTTTCAACAGTCTCGTAAAAACCTGTTGCAATCAAGTTTGAGTCATAGCAATCCTACAGGACCGAGTAGAACTGCCCCACAGGGTTTCCAAGGCTATAGTCTTTACCGAAGCAGACTGCCACACTTTTCCCCCCAGAACACCTGATGGGTTCAAACAGAAGACCTTTCAGTTAGCAGCTGAGTGCTTAACCACTGCGCCAAGAGGGCTCCTTTCTTTGATCAGTGAGGGCTCCTCCATTTCTACTTAAATGGGGCTGGGGGCAGCAATCAAGTTGGAAGGGGAGGAGCCAATATTTTACTTAAATTATATGTTTGTTTTGGGGTCTCTTAGGTAGGATTGATGGAAACTATAGAAAATCTAATTTCTTTGTCATTGCCTTGAAAAAACAATTATTTAACAAAATGGAGAGCCTGTTTACCAAACATCCTTGAAATGTTCTAGTCCTCACAAATGATGTCTTTCCAAAGCCCCATCATTTGCAAGACACTTGTCCACACTTCCTAGCTTTAAGAGAACTGTATATGCATATCTTTTTATAGTTTACTGAGTACTTTCAAATCCATTCTCTTATTTATGATTTTCAACAGCCCTGGGAGGTAAACACTGTCATCTTCATTTCATAAATAAAGGTACCACATCATGGCTGGAGTCCTGGGTAGCACAAAATGTTAATGAACTTGGCTGCTAACTAAGCAGAGGTGCCTTAAAAGAAAGGGTTCCCATGAATCTGCAATAGACTTGACTACAGCTAGTAACCACACTAAGGTTCAGAGAAGTTAATGGCCAGTTTCTCCTGTGGCCACATCTACTGTTCTTTTTATTACAACATGTCTTAACAGACCTTTGTGGAAGGACCTCAGTGCATACTCTATAAATATTTGTTACGGGGCAATGATCAGGCATGGCTGTTGGTACTTGCCATGGAGTTGATTCTGACTCATGGAGACCCCATGTATACAGAGTGGAACTGTGCTCCATAAGGTTTTCCAGGCTGTAGACACTTGGAAGCAGGTCATCAAGGCTGTCTTCACAGGCACCTCTGGGTGAGTTTGAACCGCCTTTCAGCTAGTCATGGAGCTTGGAAGTGCCAGTTTAGTAGTGAACCATTCCGAGGACGTTATGATAGTAGCTTTCAACAAAGTCGTTTGGAAGAAGATCGCTAGCAGCAGCTGCAGAAGTCAAGTATCCTGAATTATATCTCTAGCTTTTACAATGGATGGCATAGTTAGCTTCCCCTGCCTCAGCTTCTCCATTAATTAAATGAATCTCATTCATTCATTCCTGTGTTTGTTCATTTATTTAACAAATATTTTAAAAAGCACCGGATATTGCACTAAGTTCGAGTAGTAGAATGGTGAACAAAAACAAACATGATTCCATATTCTTACAGAGGTTACACTCCAGTGGTGACTTGACAGTTACTCATTCACTCAACAGTGTTAATATAGTAATTATAAAGATTTCATGCATAATTATAATTGGAGGTCAGTGCTTTGAAGACAAGGTAACTGATGGCATAAGACGGTATAGCCAGGGGCCTGACCCATTCTGAGAGGTCAGGGAAGGCTTCCTGAGTAGGTGGTGGTTGAGCAGAGATCATGAGGATAGGTGTGAGTTCCTAGGCAAAGTGGGTGGGAGAGTAATGGGTGATGATTACATACGTACCAACCCAAAGTTGCTCTGGCAGATGAGAGGACAAGCATACTGAATTTGTTAGGCCTGATAATCACGAGTCCCAGCTATTTAATGAGTGTGATGAGCTTTATATCATTTACAATAATGCCGACCTTATTACTTGGCCACTGGACACTGTCTACCAAGCATGGTCATAACCCATCACTGAGCCTTTTGAAAACCAGCTGGCCTATTTTGGAAGCCTCACCACCAGTCTCAGATGGAAATGTTCTTCATTCTCAAGAGTATGAGCTCATCACCAGACCAGATGGGTCCCCAATAAACGATTACTGTGCAATCTGATTATTTTAGTGTCACGCGAACTTCCTTTGACAGACAGAAACGGTATGAGTTGCTTTATCATCTTTGTAAGTTAGAGGAGAATTTCCTCTCTGCAAATTGAGAGGAACCATGTAGTTTAGAAACTAGGTGGCAAGTCAGTCACAAAGATCCACTAACAATAGCTTTTTAACTGTGGACAATTGATAAATTTTTAGCATTTGTTGTTGTTGTTAAGTGCCATCGAGTTCGATGTGCCATCATCACCATTATTGCTACTTTTGAGCCCATGATTGCAGCCACTGTGTCCATCCACCTCATTAAAGGTCTCCTTCTTTTTTGCTGACCCTCTACTTTACAAAGCCTGATGTCTGTCTCCAGCAATTGGTCCCTCCTGATGACATGTCCAAAGTAAGTGAGATGAAGTCTCACCATCCTTTCTTTAGTTCTAAGAAGCATTCTGGCTCTACTTGCTCCAAGACAGATTTATCCATTCTTCTGGTAGTCTATGGTATATTCAGTATTCTTTGCTAACACCACAATTCTAATGTGTCAATTTTTCTTCGGTCTTCGTTTTTCATTGTCCAGCTTTCGCATGCATATGAAGTAATTGAAAATACCACCGCTTGGGTCAGGCACACCTTTAAAGTGGCATTAGCTTCTACAACAGGTAACTCTGAGCAGATATTCTTAACACATATAAAGTCCAACCTGTTCTGATTGGCATAGTGCAGGGTCTTCTTGTGACTTCCCTTTCTCTAGGGTCTTAATGTCCCCTTTATTTAGCTGGGAGAGGAGGGCAGAGAATGGAGAAGCCCCACCCCCCAACCCAGAAAAACCTACTGCCATGGAGTCAATTCCAACTCATGGCAGCCCCATGTGTTACAGCGTGGAATTGTTCCATAGAGTTTTCTTTATGGTACTGGGTGGGTTCAAACCTCCACCCTTCAGGTTAATAGTTGAGTGCAAACCATTTGTGCTACCCAGAGACCTTGGAGGAGCTCCAGTGGGAGTTTGTTATGGGTCAGACCTGTAAGTGGTGTCTTCCCTTTATTCACATCTCATTGGTTAGAACTCGGTCACAGAAAGGCTGGGAAATGCAGTGGAACTCCTGCACAGGAGAAAGAGGCAGCAGAGAGGGCAGGCGGCTTCCCAGCTTGTCACAGGGCATCAGCTTAGCAAGGGTCAAGGGCATGTGCCCTGCAGTCAGTGATTAGATAGGTGTAAGTCCCAACTCCTAGGAGGTGAGTCTGAAGACGAACCACTTACCCCTTTCAAATTCAAATTTTCTCATCTATAAAATGGAACTAACAACCCCATTGCATTGTATTATCCTTAGGGTTGAATGAGACATTATATGTAAAGCAATTAGATCAAGCCCGATGAATAGTACATGTTCAATAAATCTTAAGCCATTATTAACAATTCATTCATTCACTCAAAAATAAATACAAATGTAAAGACCCCTGCTCCTTTCGTATCATTCATCTCATCTGAGGAATGACGAGTCAGTCAGGAAGCAAAGAATATTCCTTAACTTCTTTAAAAAAAAAAAAAAAAGTAACTCCATTTCCAAAATAAGTATAGCATTGTTATTATTTATCATAAGTATGATTATCCTCCTTTAATTTTGGGGGGGAAATTTAGGGAAGCCTTTGGACAGAAAATTATGTCAGGAAGTACACAGGCTGCTCCCAATGAGGTAGCACTGGTGTCTCACCGGCTCGGCCCTCACGTGTCCTGTGGGTTTAAGAACCAGCAAACGGTTCCTTGAAATCTGAAGGCCTTCTGTTCCCTCCTCCCTGTGGAGCTGTCTAAAGTGTGGGCTGCTTCTCTACACCACGCGGCTTTGTTTGTGCTTTCCTACGTGAGCACTTTGTGAGTTCCGTCTTCTAGGGCAGCTTCTGTGGCTTCTCCACAGCGTCGAATGGCCTGGACCACATAACCTGCAATTGGTTTGCTCTCCTGGCCAAGTCCAGAGCACAGGGCCCACCACGCATTTTCTGAGCAAGGCGAAGTGCTTGTTAACACTGAGCTGTGGGTGGCAAATTGCAGCTGACACCACGAGGAAGGCTCTGATCCAGAAATGGCAGTGGAAGGGCACCAAGTGCCAACTCTTGCTGTGTGCTCAGAGGTAGAATTCAAGGACGTGGGTGAGGCTGGTGTGGCCTCGCTTTTCACAATTGGTGTTATATTTAGTTTGTCTCCCATGCCCATGAGGCCTCAGGTAACCCCTGGAAAAAATTAGCTCAGGTGTTTTGACAGAGCCTGGCCATTGTTTAAAATGCCTTCCACTGAGAAGGTTCTGCAGGTTATTCAAAGCGTATCACACGATGGTATCAAATATTAAAAAAAAAAAAAAAAAAATTCATAGCTTTTGAAAGTGATTAGACATTGTTAAGAAAGAATGATCCTTGGTGATCTGATCTTATAAAGATTACAGCCTAGGAAACCTTGAGGGGCAGTTCTGCTCTGTCACATGGGGTCACCATGAGTCGGAATCCACTTAAGCGCACATAACAAACAACTGCAGACATTATCTGATCACCATCGTAGGGGGTGTTTGTCATCCCAGCAAGTGCTCATTGCTAAGACTCCCAGCCAATGCTGTGTAATAAAATGTCCATATTTAAGTCGCTTCATAAAATGAAATGACTGGAGTGCTGGATAATCTTGTTAACTTCGTTGTTCAGGGTAATCGCTTCTCTTTTGTCAAGGCTACATCTCAACCAACCAAGAAAGCCACTTGGCTAGTCTGGTTATAACTATAAAAAATTAAGATAAATTAATGGTGTTTATTTAGTACAACTCCAGGTATATGGTTTTTGCTACAACATTCAAAAGTAGCCAGTCAGGTGCATCGAAAGTTTACTGACAATGCATGGCAGTAGCTGATAGAGTCCAGATGAATAAATAAATACCGTTGGATTTCAGAGGAGGAAGGAATTAGTGCTCGGATCAGGATTCAGGCAGGAAGTTGAAGACCGGGTAGGACCCGTATAAGAGAGAGCCAGGTCTTTAAATAGGAAAAACGGCACAAAGAATGGGAGATGTTGGAGGAGGGGAATACACAATGTATTCTTATTTACTGTATATGATCAGCTTACACTACGCTGCACGCATGTGCGCGCGCACACACACGACTGGGGGCCAAAGAGATAAAAGGACACAAGTGGAAATGAATGGAATGGGTAACTGAAGGCAGAAAAAGCCTAGTAATTTGTGCTACTCCAAGAATACTGCAGCCAGAAATAACACCAAGGGTTCACAATTCCCAGCTAGACTCTAAATACGAGGTAGTGTTTTCCCCAGCGTAGGCGGAGTTTTGCCTTGCACTGTCTCCTTTTTCTCTGAATTCCACTTGTGATAAAGTACAAACCAAAAAGGGAGTGGGGGGAGGGGGGGATAAGATTTGCACACTTAAACAGAGGGACTATGTAGCTTCTCAAAGGTGTCTGCCTATTTGTTTAATCTTTCAGCTTAAAGACAAGCTTTGCCTTCCCGCATACATCTGTATGGAGCCAGCCATTCACTGGAAAGAGGGTTAATCTTGTTATTAATAAACTGTTTGGGTTATACTCTGGTTCAGAGCCTGCTGACTCTTTTCATGACTTTCTAAGCCAGTTATTTAAGAAGAATGTTCCAGACAAGCAGACAGTTCTCAGGCCTTAAGGAAGTGACCAGGGTGGGAGCTGGAGGGAGGGCCAGAACCAAATGTGGAAATCATGGTGAATCCCATTTTTCAAAAATGCTCAATATATACTGCTTTCTGCCCGTCCCAGGCACTCTCTGAGAGCCAGCCTTTGGAGGAGCCCATTCATTTTGTTTTCAACCTAGTGTTACTCTCTGCATTCTGCCTGCTGTTCTGATTCAAGTCAATTCATTTGAATCCGAAAACTCACTACCAGTCCTATAGTCAATTACCCATTTTCTGTGCCTTTGAAAAAAATTCACTGTCATATAGCATTTTTTTTTATAGCCACAATTATTTTCTTTTTCCTCTACTAGTGATTTTTTTTTTAGTGATTTTAGAAGGAGTCCTGGCGGTGCAGTGGTCAAAGCTGCTAACTAAAAGGTCAGTGGTTCCAATCCACCAGCCGCTCTGCAAGAGAAAGTTGTGGTAGCCTGCTTCCATAAAGATTTACAGCCCTGGAAACTCTTTGGGGGCAGTTCTACTCTGTCCTATAGGGTTGCTGTGTGTCGAAATCGACTGGACGCCAATGGGTTTTCTGGGTTTAGTGATTTTAGAAGGAGCCTTGGTGGTGCAGTGGTTAAGCACTTGGCTGCTAACCAAAAGGTCAGCAGTTCAAACCCACCAGCCACTCTGGTGATCTGCTTCCATAAAGGTTACAGCCTCAGAAACCCTATGGGGCTGTTCTACTCTGTCCTATAGGGTCACTATGAGTGGAATCGACTCCACAGCAATGGGTTTGTTTTTTGTTTGGTTGTTTAATGATTTTAGATTAGTACCGTAGCGTGCCTGAGATGCACATGGACCTTGATGTCAAAATGATAGAGGTCCAAATCCCAGCTCCACCACTTACCTGCTGCACTTGCTCCAGCAAGCCCCTTCATTGTCCTGAGCCTCAGTATCTTCTTCCGTAAAATGGGGTAAAAATCAATTTTTTGTAGGGTGGTTTTAAGGCTGAGAAATACTTCATAAAGCACTCAGCACATTGTATAGCACATATGAAGTGCCCAGTAAATGGCACTAGCTTTACTATGAATCCTTTACCCGTCATTTAAGCCCCCCTGGAAAACTAGCTTTCCCAAGAAGGTCTTTTGCAGCAGCTTCGGAGGTGAATTTGAAAGGGCTGAAAATAAAAACCACCTTGATATTTTTCACATGCATTACAAATTTCAAGAATGGGCAAGCCTGGGAAATACAGAAATATTCTTGCTATGTACTGTTTTATGCATGATACAATGGCCTTCTCCTCCTCCCAGAATGGAGTGCTAGCCAGCCCCCACTGCCCCCCTGCATTGTGCCTTTCTGGAAGGCTGGGTGTCTCCACATATGGAACACAGTTTTCACTGTAGGGGCTTTAATACCCTAGAAATTCCAAAACAAAGTAGACCCCGGCAGGGCACTCGCTCCATGTTGGCGAACAAGCTAGCCATCAGGCGCCACGTCTGATACTACAATGTGTTTTTAATTAAGGAGGGAACTGCAACTCCAGACTTCAAGGGTTAGCTCCTACTCCTATGCAAAAGGCCTGCAGGCTAATATTACAGCTCATCTGTAAAATGGAGGTGCCTTGAGCCAGAGGGAACCTTCTCCGCTGCTGCTGTGTTTTGGCCTCCCCAGCCTCCAGATCTTTCTTTGTGCAGTTACACTTCAATAACTTGGGTTAGAAATATGACAGAATCCCTGTTAAACGGCATTTAAGAGCAGAAATTATTAAAATCAGGCTGGATGGCTACCTTACAAGATTGAGCATGATGTATGTTATGTGAAGATACTGTGACATTTGAAAAATGGGGCCTGTATAAAAAGGAAAATTGTGTCTACGGCTAAAAGAATTGAAGTCAGTGTCCGTTATTAGAAGGAAATTTAAATTGCTTTTAAAGACCACGTGTTGATTATTTTTAGCCTACCTCTGATCTAAAGTATCACAAATCATTAAAAGTTTTAGAATAGGTTGGTGTGAACCTACTGCCCACAAATCAATTCCGATTCCTAGCCACCCTCTAGAACAGAGCTGAACTGCCCCATAGGGTTTCCTATAGGGCTGGTAGATTTGAACTGGCAACCTTTTGGTTAGCAGCTGAGCTCTTAACCACTGCACCACCAGGGCTCCAAGGTTAGTGTGAAGGCCCAGCATGTAACCCTGGAACCCTGGGAGGGCTTGGAATAGAGTTTTAGATGCAAGCCTACTGTTCTGTGATGTACCCCAGGTGCTGCGTAAGAGGCACTTTGTCAATGACCCGAGCAACTCCCCAGCTTCTGGCAGGGGGATGCGGGGAATGTAGTCAGGGTCTGTGAAACCAGAGCCTAGGAGGGCTTTAACATGCCTGGCCCTTGTTTCTCATTTTGATTCCCTTTCCCATTTCTTTGAGAGTCCCTGCGTGGCTCACATGGTTAAGTGCTTGGCTACCAACTGAAAGGTTGGCTGTTCAAATCCACCCAGGGGCATGTCAGAAGAAAGGCCTGGCAATCTACTTCTAAAAGGTCACAGCCACGAAAGCCCTGTGGAGTGGCAGTTCTATTCGGAAACACATGGGCTGCCATAGTCAGAGTGGAGTCTCCTCAATGGCTGCCAGGGCCACTGAGCGTGAGAAGAAACTCTGATTAGAAAAAGGACTTGCCTTTTATTTATTTATGCATAAATGCAACCTGAGCTAAAGAGCAGCGGCCAGTACACAACTGTGCCCATTGTGGTCTGTGTCTGCCCTGACTTCCGGGCACAGTGCTGAGTCATTCATTTTTGCTTTTGATTCATTTTTATAAAGCGCTTCTTTGATTCGCAGCTGCCCTGTGGTGACTCTTTGCAAAGTGAACTTACTTTGTGATTAGGATATGCTGAGTTCACACATTTTAAAAAAGGGCAAAAATAATTTGATACTGCAAGGGTAATGACAATATGCACATCTTTTGTTTCCTGGGTGAATCATGCAATAGGTCACTTTAGGATAAAAAGGGAAAGGCAGTAAGTGTTACAGGAAAACGTTCACAAGTGAACAGTGTGTGGGAACAAAAACAGGATACAAAACTATTCCTGCAATGCAATTCCATTTTCACCAGGAGAAAAACCTGGAAGAGCCTGAGAGGAAAACATCATCATATGAAAGCTGACATCTTTGAGGGCGTTCCATGTGCCAGGCACTGGGCTGTATAATATAATCCTCACAACAGCCCTTTGAGGGTGTGACTAGTACATCATCTCCACCTTACAGACAAGGACACTGAAGCTTTAAAGTTTACATAATTTATCCCTCAGTTAGACATGACAGAGCCGGGTTTGAACCATGGCAGTTGGTTCTAGAATCTGTGCTCGTAGCTACTATACTATGGAATAGCAGCTATTTCTGGGTAGTGGAATTGTTGTTAGGTGCCATCGAGTTGGCTCCAACTCATAGCCATCCTGTGCACTACAGAACGAAACACTGACCGGTCCTGCGCCATGCTTACAATCACTGCTATGCTTGAGCCCATCATTGGAGCCATTGGGTCAATCCATCTCGTCAAGGGTCTTCCTCTTTTTCATTGACCCTCCACTTTACCAAATATGATGTCCTTCTGAAGGGACTGATCCCTCCTGATAACATGTCCAAAGTATGTGAGATGTAGTCTTGCCATCCTTGCTTCTAAGGAACATTCTGGTTGTACTTCTTCCAAGACAGATTTGTTCGTTCTTTTGGCAGTCCATGGTATATTCAATATTCTTCACCAACACCATAATTCAGAGGATCAACTCTTCTTCATTCTTCCTTACTCATTGTCCAGCTTTCACATGCATATGAGGAGATTGAAAACACCATGGCTTGAATCAGGTGCACCTTAGTCTTCAAGGAGACATTTTTGCTTTTTAACACTTTAAAGAGGTCTTTTGCAGCAGATTTGCTGGACAGTGGAATTACAGATATATTTTTATCTTCCTTTTACTTTTCCATGCTTTCTAAATTTTTTTACGATGAAAATCCATTACTTGAAAAATCAGAAGGCAAAAAAAGAGGAAAACTATAAAAAAGAAAAAAGACACACAAATTGTGAGAAAATTACATTTGCTTCCTCTTGGAGATGTTAAATTAAACCAGACTATAATTGGCTCTAAAACAAGCCACTTCCAATTTAAGATGAAAATATTTTTTTAAATCATGTGAAAAGAGCTCCAAAACTTGGAAAAACCAGAAGAACAGATATCCTGACCTACCACTTCTCTGAGAAATTATAGACCATGATACTTGATCATCCTTAACATTTTTCTTATTAATTAGGAAAAAGCTCCAACCCCTCCCTAACGGAAAAGGAAAAAAAAAAAAAAAAAACTTGGCTAGTGAATCCCTTCACATGTACTCTTGGTCTCTTCTGCTTCCACTTCTTTCAGTACCTTTCTCCGTAACTCTCTCCTCTTTCATCTTTGATGCTTCTTCTCCTCTGTGGCTTTCCTCTCAGTCTACATTCAAACTGGGATCCTCCCATCTCTGCTAAAATGTTCTTTTGAGCCTGCTACAATTCCAAAATGACACATTAACTCCTTCCATCCCGGCAGAATATCAGATGGAATCCGCCATTCTTACAGCCCCACAACCTCACCAGCCACTCTATGAAACCTCGCCATCTTGCCTCTCGCCCACTGCCCTTGCTGCCCTCACAGATCGCCAGTGTCTACTCACTTGTGAAATCTGATGTCATTTTCTCATTCTCCCCAATGTTTCTGTAGTTTTGATCACCTTGTTTCGGAAAGGCTCAGCATCCCTGACTTCTGTCTCTGTATTCTCTGGCTTCTCTTCCTTCTCTGACCCTCCTTAGCTTCTATTTCTGGTTTCTCTTGCTTTTCCTTCCACCTGCATGAGTGACCCTAAAGATAGATTCTCAATTTTGTGTTCTCTTCCCTATGTATACTCCCTTCAATTCTCAGCATTTTTTTTTTTTTTTTAGTGCTAGTGTGTTCATACATAGTTTATCTGCAACTCTCAAATATTCAGGAAGATTTTGTTCTATTGAACAAGAAAAACTATAGATAAAAATAATAATAAGCAGGATACGGTCATGAAGAATGACCTCCTGATGTGATAACATCTGAAAGGAGACCCAAATGATTAAAAAAAAAAGAACCAGCAAGATCTGGAGGAAGAACTGAGGGCAGAGGGGAGAGCAGGTGCAAAGGCCCTGCAGTAGAAACAAATGTGGCCTGTTCTAGGAAGAGAAAGAAGACAGCATGGCTAGAGCATAACAAGCAAAGGGGGAGTGCGAGAACAAGAGGTTGGAAAGGCAGACTCCTCTACAAAACTTTAAATTCCCACAATGCTTGGTCCCCCTATTATTATACATGCCTCAGTCTGCCTTGTAGTATTATTTGCATATCTGTCTTATAGCCCCTACTCTACTCTAGGTACTTCAAGTGAAAAGACCATGTCTTACTTATTTTTCTATCCCTTACAGCAGTAGATCAACACAGCATTAAATCAGTTCAATTTCAGAGAAGGAGATAAGAGAAGACAGAAATGAAATCTGTACAATTCAGATTTTCCCAAGTTGAAATCAGCCTTTGAGTCACTAATCAAGATAATGCCAGAAATAACATCACCCTGAAACCTCAGTGAAAATTAGTCACAACAACTAAGGCAAGTGTCCCTTTCTCTTTTTGCCTCCGCCTGCCTGGGAATTTAGCATCCTCTAAAGCCACTCATCTGGGACAGGATTTTAGGGTGTGTGCGTGTTTGTCATCTCCACATGACTAACTGTGGGTGGAGGAGAATTCCTAACAGGATAAGGTCAGACTGAATTAACCCAGAAGATGCTTTTCTGGGGAAATCGTCGACATGTTTCGAAGTCAGTAATGCTGCTAATGAAAGCAACATTTTTCTCAGATGCTGTGATCCTTCTTGGGAAGTGTTGACTCTTGATGAAATAGGGAATGACTAGCATCTTATTTTATGCATTCCAAAGAGCAAAATACAATGCAGATGTGAACGCCTGCTCTCCATACCCGTAGCTTCTGAAACAAGATGGTGAGCGATCTCAGAAGTTCAAGGCATAGATCGGAGTCAGAAAACCGGAGTTCAAGTATCAGCTTGGTAGCACTCCTTAACTGTGTGACTTGGGGGGCCCCTTACCCACTCTGGGCCTCAGTATCCTTAGCTATAAAATAAGGATTTATAAAATCTACCTAATTGAATTGATGTGAAGGTCGCAAGCTTGTGGATTTGTTTTGCAAGTCATAAAAGGTCTTACAAAAGTTAAGTACGTTTGAGGCTTTTGAAAGATCTTGGCAGTATCGATCCTAGAGCTGCAAGAACAAAATATTCCCAGAGTTCCTTTTAATTAAGTCTGGCTTTAGACGTGAGCTCCAAGGGCCCGTGCAATTTCCCAATGAGGACACAAAGACATTAACCTGAAAACGCACGCTAATTCCCATGGGAAAGAAATTGCTCTGTGCATAAGCAAAGCTATACCTAGAAAATTAAGTTTAATTTAAAAAAAGCAAGCAGAAAATCTCTCATATATCCCATCCTTTTTTATCGCTAGAACATGAAAATAGCTTCCCCTCACAAATTCCCCAATACTAGTGTTAAGGTCTTCTTTTAACCTAGGTCAATAGCAAACCTGCCTTTACAGAGTTAATTAATCTTGAAAGTGAAGGGGCTTTAAAAGTGGCTACGCTGTAAGGAAATACCATTGGTTGCATGTTTGCTCGTATTCAATAAAAGATTGAATTTGTGCTAAAAACGAACAAGATCTAGTTCCTAAGCCCCAGAAAATGGCCATACTTTTCATGTTGTTGTTAGCTGTTGTTGAGTCAGCCACATTCATGGCAACCCCATGCATAACAGAAGGAAATGCTGCTCAGCCCTACGCCATCCCCATGATCAGTTACGGATCGGACCTTTGTGATTCACTTGCTGATTTTTGGAAGTAGGTTGCCAGGCCTTTCTTTCTAGTCCATTTTAGTCTGGAAGCTCCATTAAAACATGCTCAGCATCATAGCAATACTCAAGCCTCCACTAACAGATGGTTGGTGGCTGAATATGAGATGCGTTGAACAGAAATCAAAGCCAGATCTCCCACATGGAAGGCAAGAATTTTACAGCCAATGGCATGCTTTAGGTAGGCTTAAACATCTATTTCAAATGTCATAATGACCATTGAATGATCAAATAAATTATTTGCATTTAAATTTTAAAATACTTTCTCATTCCATTGGCCTGCCAATTCTGTACGTTCTCCATCCACATAACCTCCTCTCGTTCAGACGCTTGTCACCCATCCCATACCGTTTTTCCATCACTGTCAGAGTAATCTTCCCACAGTACCCCCTTGGACAAGTCACTCTTCTGCTAAAATATCAAAACCTTTAATGGCTTCTTATTTCCTAGTTCAGGGCCAAATGTTTTAGTATCAAAACTTTTTTTTTTTTTTTAATGAAATCATATGCAGAACCCTCAATGTATAAAATAGATTTGGAAATAATATTTTAACAACGTAAATTTATAACATTGACTTATTGCAGGCCATGCAACGGGAACCATACTTGGTTGCACAATAACCAGACAATCTTGGAATACTCTGCTAAGCACTTTTTTATGTGAGTAGACACGCTCAGGCCTGAATATTTGAAAAGGCTTGTATAGTGTTACTCTTTTGACTCTTGATGACATGGAAAATAACTAACCAATGAAGCATTTGCAAAAATTTCAAACAGACCCAAATTTATGCAGAGGAAGGCCTGCTCCAAGTTCTGCACCAAAGCAAGTAAGACAAGGAGCACAAGTTAAACGCTGGTGGCCGCCTCTGTGGTCTGGCACATATTTGCATGAACATGGTATCTACTATGGTTTTTAAACACACAGTATACATATATATTTTTTTCTTTTTTTTAATGAAAACAAAATCTATTCTTTATAGAATCCCCTAGGCATCCCATAGAACCACAGAGCTTGAATTGTTTTTTGCAAGTCCTTCCCAATTCCATTGCATCCTACCACGAGGTCAGGTAACAGCAAGTGTGGTGATTTTAAGTAAATGGACTCTGGATCCAGGCTCCCTGGGCTAAAACCCAGCTCAGCAACTGACTACCTGTGCGACCTTAGTCTCTGAGGCTTGGTTTCCTCATCTGGTTAATGGGAGATCGTAATGGTATGGTGAAGACTAACGAAGTGCTTAGAGCAATGCACATAGAAAGTGTGATTATTTCCAAAGTTACCTCTTTCAACTATCACACAAGTAGCCTCCACTGGAGCCAAACTCCTCTATTCACTGTTGCCTGAATCACCTAGCACACTTCCATCTCTGCCTTTCTTCCTGAAGTTTCCATAGCTTGGAATGCTAGGGGCTAAAGCAATCCCCTCTTCTCAGATGGTTGGATTCCTGCTGAGCCCTTAAGATTCACCTTGATTAAAGGCTTCCATGATGGCCCCAGAGAGCCCAAAATAACCTCTCCTCCTCTGAAGTCCTATAGCTCACGTACACCCCTGTAGCCCCTTAAACTTCCCCATCAGAGAGTTCCTCTTGTTTGCAATTCTTTGTCTAATGTTTGTCTTCTACTCCTCTGAGCGTCTTAAGTTCTATGGGGTCAGGCCATGTCTCTGCTGTTCACTGCAGCATCTCCAGCCCAGAGCACACAGTCAGGTATAGGATAAATGTATAAAGAAAGAGTGAGAAATAGGTAGACTGAGTGACTGATTGGCTGATCAAACTCATTTGACACTTACCATACATAACCAGTTCTTGTAATATACTGTCCACGTTGGTTTTTAACTGATTGACCACTTTATTGGTAGGCAAGAAGGGTTGTAAAAGAAAATAAATGGAAGCTGGAGGGTATGAAAGAAAATACAAGAAAAAAGAAAGACTGGATTATATTCCCTTGGGAGAGGTTTTTTACCACTAAAAATTGTACCTGTAGTCACCAAGTTTTGTAGAGTGACTCAAGGGAAGTCAGCTGGGCTCAGTGAATAAAAGAAACAGTTATGGGTACTGGTATTTGATAAATAAGGAAGTAACAATTAAACAGGAGCACATGAAATGTTTGTTATGGTAAGAAAACACTCTCCTTTTCTCCCAAAGCCTCCGTCATTAACTGCCTTGCTGACAAGATGGAGGAGATCTGGGTGTATTCTGGGAAACCACCACATCTCAACTCCATGGTTCCAGCTTCATGCCCTCAACCCATCAGAAAAGTTCCTTGTGTTCAAGGAAGGCCCTGCCTAGAAAGTCCAGCTGAGTTTGCTCTTTGAACTCTGAGGTTCCAGAAGCATTCGCATCTCCTCTGACTTCACAGGCTGTCTGACCGCCCGCACTTCCCTGGTCACCAAGTGTGCTGGGTCAGGGCAGGGTTATAAGCAAACGAGGGTTCAAGTCCCCTCTTCTGCCCTTTCTGATCATCACTCATAGTTGTGGAGCCCAAAGTTACTCCACACAGTGGGGGAATCTTACCCCCCTAAGCCAGTAGGTTTGCAGGAGAAAGACCTGGCAATCTGTTCTGTAAAGATTAAAGCCTGGAAAACTCTATGAGGCAGTTATACTCTGTCACATGGGGTCGCTATGAGTCAAAATCAACTTGAGGGCATCAATAACAACAACAAGCCACTTGGTGGTGCATTGCCCTGAGAGAGGGGAAGGCAGATCCTAAGAGATGTGTAAATAATGCTCAGGCTTTGGTTCATGGCTTTGTTTTCACCCAGATGAAGGTGAAACTTGAGCATCTGACCCTGGCCTGGTCTGGCTTCTTCCTCGAAGCCTGGAGTAATGAGCAAGGAAATGAAGGATTCAGTTGCTGGCAATGTCTAGATGAGGCTAGAACAACAACAGCCAAATTCATAGTTCCCTCTCGCTGTTTAAATGGGGAGATGGCAAGGTTTCTGGGGTGACCCCGGCTATGAAGTGCACTGAGCTTTGTTAAATGGCTTGTCGCATAAGCATGTAAGGTCTCCAAGCCCTGCTTAAATAACATAGTGTGGGGGAGGCGGAAACCAGTTCAAATGTGAGCCTCTGCAGAGCCTCGCCTGGCAGATTTGCAGACAGCGGTGCCCATGAGACATCTCAAACTTTACGACTACATATTTAAGCATTTATGGGACTTGAACTGTGTTCCATTAAAATGAGAAAAAAAAAAAAAAAAAGGCAAAGGAAAAATCCCAAGACTTCCAGCAAGTGTAATTAGCCCCAAATGTTTCATAAAGGATTTGATAGCATTCTGGTTTTAAGCTCCTTTCCCAGGTCTGTTGCAGGAGGGAAAGAAGAAAGGAACCTATTAAAAATTCATCATTGCTTTAAAAAAAAGAAAAAAAAAATCTTAGGACCAAATCACACAGCTGGACTCGTGTTAAGAAAGAGAATAACCACACAGACCTCATCTCCTGGTAACAGATTAAAATTTTACTGTCGAGAAAATATTTAAGACATGGACTTGGCTGTTTTCATCATACTCACCAGAGAAATTCCTTTCTTTTATCCCCTCATCCATTGACTCGACTTCTTCCCCGTTGTTTCCAGCGTGGTTTGCCTGGGCATTTGGCGCCTGCCCGGCCTCCCTCCATGCTCTGGGCTATTTCTCCGTTACTCCCAGGGCATCGTTTCGGGCAAGAGGCAGGGAGGTGACCACGGTAAAAGCAGAAAATTCTCACGTAAAGCCAGTACTAATCCCTGCCCACGGGACATCACATAAACGTGGCTCAGTCTGATAATGCTGGCCTATCCAGGGCAGGGGCCACACCACAGGGGTCTCACCAAACTGGGTCTCACAGAAACTCAAAAATTCCATTTTCTTCATTGGAGGGAGCGCGGTTGCTTTCTATTTGTTGTATGTGTGCAGGTAGAGAAGGCACATGATCAGAATGTATTTATTAAACCTCCCCATTTTACAATAGGAGCCTCCAGAACAATTAGCCACTGAGGCAGCAATGGCCTCCAAAAATAACTACCTATAACGTATAAACAGGGGAGTTTTCTGTCAGATGCCAGGGCAAACATCTTGAACATTGTTGTTGTTAGTTGCCATCGAGCTGGCTCTAACTTATGGCGACTCCATGTACAACAGAACAAAACAGCGCCTGATCCTGCGCCATCTTCATGATCATTGGTATGTCTGAGTCCATGGTTGTAGCCATCGTGTAGTGTCTTCCAACCTAGGGGGCTCATCTTCCAGCACTCTATCGGAAAATGTTGTATTGTGGTGCATAAGATTTTCACTGGCTCACTTTCGAAGTAGCTCGCAAGGCCTTTCTTCCTAGTCTGTCTTAGTCTGGGAGCTCTGCAGAAACCTGTTCACTGGATGATCCTGCTGGTATTTGAAATACCAGTGGCATAGCTACCGGTATCATAGCAACATGCAAGCCACAACGGTATGACAAACTGATACACAGGTGGTAGACCTCAAACATTAGGCAGACCAAACAGTGTCATGCCCTGCTAAGGAGGGGTGTGTGGTCCTTGTCCTATAAAAGATCCCCAAGAAGTAAATAGAAGGCACTGCTGGTTTCAATATTCACCAGCTGGAAGGGAGGTCCTGTGCAGATGGCCTCTTGTGGTTTGTCCAACTCTAAGTTCTGTTGTCTCTAGATAGAAACACATTCTGAGTGCCCTTGCTTATGACCCAAGTTATTTATGATCTCGTCTCTTTCACTGCCAGGCTGAGTGTCCCTTTCTTCCCTACCTAAACAGGGAGGACCCCCATCCTCCAGCCCACTCTGAGTTGGACTTTCAGCAGCAATTTAAGCCAGACACGCCAACCTACTTCCCTAACAGGCATTTTATTTTTTTGAAGTTAAAAAAAAATACATATATATGTGTGTGTTTTCATCATATATATATATTTTTATTGTACTTTAGATGAAGGTTTACAGAGCAAATTAGTTTCTCATTAAACAATTAATACACCTACTGTCTCATGACATTGGTTGCCAGCCTCGCTATATACCAACACTCTCCCCTTCTCGACCTTGGGTTCCCCATTACCAGCTTTCCTGTCCCCTCCTGCCTGCTTGTCCTTGCCCCTGGGCTGGCTAGTCTCATTTTGTTTTATGGGCCTGTCTAATCTTTGGCTGAAGGGTGAACCTCAGAGGTGACTTAAGCACTGAGTTAAAAGAGTGTTTGGAGGCCATACTCTTGGAGTTTCTCCAGTGTCTGTCAGACTAGTAAGTCTGGTCTTTTTTTGTGAGTTGGAATTTTGTTCTGTGTTTTTCTCCAGCTCTGCCCGGGACCCTCTATTGTGATCCCTTTCAGAGCAGTTGGTGGTGATAGCTGGGCACCATCTAATTGTGCTGGTCTCAGTCTGGTGGAGGCTGTGGTCGTTGTGGTCCACATAACAGGTATTTTTAAAGGCATAATGGATATTTGTCTTCTGTATTACATAAAAAGAATGAAAATTATTTACTTTACAGCTATAAGTAAAACATTACTTTTAATTAAGGTGTATATTTTCATCAACTTGTCTCTTTTGGTCAAGGGTTATATTCGGCTTTTGTGTGGACATTTTGCTGCGTGAGAAAAGCACAGTCCTTCACCGATGTAATAGAAACTTGCAACGTGAAACATATACCCCATAGTTTTAGAATGACTTAACAATGTTCTACAATTCATGAAGCTCCCTCCCCTTTGTATAATCAGAAATTTTATAACATAAACCACAACACATCTTGTTGTTCCCAAGGAAAATAAAAGCAGAAGAGACATAATCTTTTAACACTTTTTGCTATCTGGGAAAACAGCTTTGTGTTTTTACCTAAAATCCGGACATCTGGGTAAAATTGGTATGAAGCAATTCATTTACACTTTTTCTGGCCATCTTGTTCAGAAAATTCAAGCCATATGTCCCATGTATTGTTCTAATAACAGAAATCCAGGCAGTCCTTCAGCTGTACTCATTCCTTCACTGAGTGAAGCCTTGGTAGCCCCTAGCTTCGTGATCTCTTTCTGATGCCTTCAAGATAAACTTGCTTTTCAGACCTGAAGAAGTGCTTTGTTCACAGAGTTCAGATTTGATAGGAAATCAGCTCTCTGCTTTCCTATGAAAGGCACAGGGCCCCGCATTGCAGAGACAGCACTGGAGAAGTCAGACAGCACCAGGCATGAAAGGCAAAGCTCGTTAGTGCCTTTAATGAGCCTTCCCCAGTTTTATTTGTGGCTGAATCAGAAACTTTCTGAATCATTTACCCTGGCACAGAATTGTTTTCAGAGTGGAACATCAGAAAGGATGGGCTTCTCCATCACAGAGAGACCACAATGGAAATTTAATAGCACCCACAAGGGCCGTTGCAGTACTGGGCTGGGGGCCCTGTGGGCCTGTCTTTGGGTCTGCAGCCTCCACAGGCAGTGCTTTTCAGAGCTTACCTGAACTGGGAGCTGAGGATGCTCTCTGGGCTCCGGTGCTCCTGACCTACCACTTCTCATGATCCCTCCTGTTTGCTCTATCTGAAATGTGGGAGACACTGATGAGCATGGAACAGGGTGTGGTGTCTGCAGAGAACTCCCTAAGGAAGGAAGCTAGAATTAGCACTTTGGAAGACTTCTGCTATTGCCCTTTGTCTGCCATGTGCCATCCCCAAGTGAGCACCTCCTGGCACAGGACAGTTCCAGATCAGGGTAACATTGATCCTGCCATTCCAAGGGCAATTGTGAAAATTTGGCCACCTTCCCTCAAAGGGTAAGGACAAATCCTATCTATAACCCTTCTAACCCGAGCCTTCAGAATACCTCCCCTCCTTAACCTGTCAGGTGTCTACTACCTGAGAGTTTTCCCTCGCCCTTTGGTTTTGCTTTGTTGGGTTTTTAGTTTGATTGTTTTTGTTTTTTGTTTGAGCCTTCATATTTCCTTAGCATGATATTTTTTGAGAAATACATTTCACACATACTTTGTACTGAACTAGACTCTTCCAAGTCCTCTGGTTCTTGGGTACAAGAATTTCAAGCCCTGGGTCTCTTTCTCCACACTCATCTTGAGTTCATTAGAATCCTCCCACTGTGCTTTCTCACTTTATAGTCAGTGGCACCGTGGAGTGGAGGACTAATCCCAACTTAGCCAACTGACTAATGGTATAATCATTGACACACTTGGCTGCTCTGGACGCAGTGTACTGGGGGTTGGGCTAGACAGCCATAAGCACATTTCTGAGCTGTAATCCTCCATGAGTCAATGGGTAAGGCAACAGGGTCAGGCTGCTGGGAGGGGCAAAATGATGAGCCCTATCATGAAGCTAGTGTTTCTGCCAAGGCAACAACCAGACCCTTTCCCCCTTAGTACTCTGTTTCCATTACTATGTAGGTTAACTTCCATTTCTCAATTATTTCGGAATCTACTAGGTTTAAGAGAGTTAATGTGGTATGAAGAAGCAGAGTTGGAGCCATTCCTGTCCCAGACTGACAGCATTGAGGTAGAGAGAGATGTTTCCAGGCCAACAGATAGACATTGTGCAGAAATCTAATTTTAACACAAGGACCTCATTTTTTTCTAACTAGGAAAAGAAATGATGACATATGTGGCATCAAATTAAATGTGAACACTCCTATCTTTTGTGTGTATATGAAATCAAAGCTACGTTGATTATCTTTAGTAGGACCTTTTGAGGGTGGATGGTTCTTGGAGGTAGACCAGTAGGACTGATTCAACATTCTTGCTTCTTCCCACTGTAAAGGTTATGTACATTTAATGGGCAGCTGAGGAAGGCTAGGAAGGCTGGCTTTAGCCACAGGACATAAAGAAACTGTCTACCCATGGATAGAGTCAACCCATAACCTTGTCGTCAGTTAATACTGTGCTCTGAGAGAAGTAGTGTCTGACCCCCAGGGAAAGAGAGACATAGCACAAACTCCTTCCACTTCACCAAACAAACGTGGCCTGTAGTAATGTTTCTCACTTGCTGAACTCATGGCGCCAAATGGCTCATAATAGACAAGACATCAACATGTATTAAGTTATTTTCTCATATTTACTTCAATTAAAGAGCTACACAGTTTGCTTTGCCAACTAATTGGAAACACTTTAATTAGCCTTACAAGTGTGTAATCCTTTGCAGTTGACAACGGGCTTTAACTCTATCAGGACATTGAGTCTTGTTTTCCAACCAAGGTGATGAGGTGGGAAAAGTCGTCTTTTTTCTGCCAGAATGGGAAAACTGATTAAACATAGTGAACCACTGTACACCAACTTCCCTTGTGGCCTGTCTGTTGAAAAGAAATGTGACACGTTTAGAAGTCGTCAGGCTAGAAAGTCACTGTGCAGCACCATAGATTATTTTTGTTGTTGTTGGCTCCCACGATGTAATTCAAGGGTTTTGTTCCATTCTATATTTAGTCATGTCTGCTGTTAAATCAGGAATATTTTTATATCCTTGACCTTTCACATATAGACATTTTTTTTTTCTTCTAAAGGAGGAAAAAAATGCATTCAAACTCTCACATTAATGTTGGGAAAGTACAAACCCCAAAATGTGGCAGTTTCTAAAGTTGGAGCTAAGAACTAACCAGCCAAAAGTTTATTTTACAAATAAATCCCACTCATTATGCCAAATGCTTGGGGAAGCATGTCGAGGGCTGACGGTTAAACGGCCGAGCTCAAACGTTTCCTGAAAAATTAGAATTCCCAGATAATTCATTACAGCTTTTATGTTATGAAAGATAGAGAAAAATTGAGTTGGTAGCCTCACAATAAAAAAAAAAGAGGATCCAGAATATAACTAAAATCATATGGCTAACAATTTTCAAAACCCCAAATGAGCCTCAGGTCGGTTTCTCTCCCTAATCTCACCCTGCATTGATTAATCCCACAAGACCCTGAACAATTTGAAACACACAGTGGGTAGGTAGTGGGGTTGAATTCTCCACAGTCTCTTTCACTTGCCTGGCCTACCACCACTTCCTTCTAACCTAGAGTTTGTCATCCTCAGCAGTACTGACATTTTGGGCCAGACAAGTCTTTGTTGTAAGGGGTTGTCCTGTGCATTGTAGTATGTTTAGCAGCATCCCTGGCCTCTACCCACTAGATGCCAGTAGCACATGCCCCCTCCACCTTGTAACAATCAAACATTTCCAGGTGTTGCTAAATGTCCTGGTGGAGGGGCAAAATCACCCCCAGCTAAGAACTACTGTTAACCCCTCCGTGCCCAGTACAAAGAGTTGCTAAGACTTATCCTGAAATGTGTGCTGGTTGAATATATAATATTTTGCACTCTTGAAGCGGTATAAGAACAGAGCAAAAAGTAGTTAATGAAAACCATAACAGGAGAGATTTCTGTTGAACACAAGAAAAGCCTTTCTGATATTGTGAGTGCTGAATAATGTCATTCCTTTCAAGGTCTTTAAAAATTAGATTAGAAGTGGATGGTTTAAAAAAACCCATTGCTGTTGAGTCGATTCCAACTCATAGTGATCCTACAGGACAGAGTAGAAATGCCCCATAGGATTTCCAAGGAGAGATTGGTGGATTTGAACTGCGAACCTTTTGGTTAGCAGCCGTAGCCCTTAACCACTAAGCCACCAGGTGGTTTAATGGAGTAGAATTCTCTTTAAGCCCTTTTGCAAACATTTTGTTTGGTTTCTTTCACATTTAAGAAAAAGTTTAAACAGGTTTGTGAGTGTACAAGAATACAAAGAAAAAGTAAATTTTCTTTTCCTTTTTAACTGAAGAACTAGGCATCAGTGAAAAAAACAAAAACAAAAACCAAGAATGTGCTTAAATGAGAGACAGTGTAGAACAAAACTGAGAGATTAGGGGATCATTGATAACATAATGGTTACAACTGAGAGATTTGCCTACTGATAAATGTTTCAGAACACGCCTGAGAGTGAGATGTTCTTCTATCCCTTTCTGTGGAAATAGTTTTACAGATTGAAGAGCTTTTTCAATTTTAATTTTAAGTCCTTATTTTATTCTAGTTTTATTAATCTTCATCATAAATATTAATTTATAAGCACCGATGCCCAAAGGGCCTCAGGGCCCTAGCTCACAGAGAATAATGAGTATTCAACCACAGTCAACCAAAAAGCAGCGTGAGTATAAAATAGCCTGACGGTTTGCTACTCAATTTGAGGCAGGTCTAAACTTAGAGACAGCTGTCCTTATCTGTGACCACATTTAAACAAAGAATACCCTAAATATAAGTAGAATACTAGATGGCTGGGCACTGGGGCTGGGGATCATTTTAGCTTTCACAGTTTGAAGAGTTACCTACACGTTAGCCTTGTTTTTTAGTTAATCTGTTCACTGTTGTTTTACCTCATCCCTTTTTGCTTCACCAAGTACATTCTCCATGGGGCCAATTATTCCAGATCTTGCTGCAAGCACCACTGTAATCAGAGAACCAGCTCCTTTACAACCCACCTGAGGTTTGCTGTTATCAAATGCCTGTTATTCTTTCCTGTCTCCAAAGACATATAGCTTCTGGGAATGGTAAGCATTTGTACCCTCTTTCCAGGAATAGAGGGTACAAACGGGTTATCCACCAAAAGATTTGTGGAAATGTCACCCTCAGAGAGCTTTTCCCCCTCCCAGTTGCTCTCAGAATTCTTGCCATCATGCTGAGAACCCAAGCCTCCTTCGGCTAGCCTAGCCAGAAACACTCTTGGTGCCTTTCTAGTCGTTGGTGAGAGAGACCTCGGCAGTGTGTATTAAGTGGATCAGATGCAGCACAAAGAAACGTCCAAACGATTCATTTAAGGGAAAAATCTTAACGCGTAAGCATGGTGCCTAAGTGATGAAAGTGTAACAAAATGAGAAAGTTTTGTTTTGTTTTTTAATTAAAATAGAACATAGAATCTTAGATCTTTGGGCAGGAAGCATCCTTGGTTCAACCCCTTATTTACAACAAAAAGCCATCCTTTTTGGTCCACCCAAAGTAATTAAGAGACTGGGTCAAGGAATCAGTTTGGTGGTAGGACTGAGTCCTCAGACCCTTGTTGTCGTTGTTGGGTGCCATTGAGTTGATTACAGCTCATAGCTACCCCATGTGACAGAGTAGAGCTGCAGCATTGGGCTTTCTAGGCTGTAATCTTTACAGGAACAGATCACCAGGCCTTTTCTCCCGCAGTGTTTTTCAACCACCAACCTTTTGGTTAGCAGCTGAGTGCTTAACAGTTGCACCACCAGGGCTCCTCCTCAAACCCTACATCTTGGTAGTTCTGAAGGATGATTCCTATCCTGAGTGAAACAAGCAGTCCAGTTCAAGCTGTCCCCTTCCCCTAAGCACATGTGCTGATTCCTCTGTGAGGCTTCCTGAATTGTGCATATCAATCAACCTTACAGATTTTTGTGTCCGGGCACTTTAAGGATTGAAATTATATCCACCTTCACATGTCTCAATCACAACGTCTAACAAAGGAATAGCTCAAGAAGCAGGTCTTGTGTAAACACATTTCACTTTACACACACAAATCTACCATGGGAGGTAAAAAGGAGCAGAGGAGAGAGGACCATCCTTACCAGGGCCACCTGGTGTAGCAGAAACCACATGGACACTGGAGCTGGAGACTCTGGGTGAGTCCTGGTTTCTCCACTTAAAAGTTAAATACTGTACTGGTTTCCTGGGCTGCCGTAATAAATTACCAAAAAGTGAGTGGCAAAACAACAGAATTGCATTCTTTCATAGTTCTGGAGGCTATAAGTTTGAAATCAGGGTGTTGGCAGGGCTGTGCTCTCTGTGAAGCTGTAGGAGAAGATCCTTCCTTATGTCTTTCAACTTCTGGTAGCCCAAGGTGTTTCTTGCCTTGTGGCAGCATGACTCCAGTCTCTGCCTCCATCATCACTTGGTGTGCTTCTCTCTGTGACTGTGTCTGTGACTCTTCTCCTTTTTTTATAAGGACACTAGTCATATTGGATTAAGGCCCACCCTACTCCAGTATGACCTCATCTTAGCTAATCATATTTGCAAGACCGTATTTCCAAACAGGAAACCCTAGTTGTGTAGCGATTAAGTGCTACAGCTGCTAACCAAAAGGTCGGCAATTCGAATCCGCCAGGCGCTCCTTGGAAGCTCTACAGGGCAGTTCTACTCTGTCCTATAGGGTCACTATGAGTCAGAATTGACTTGACAGCAGTGGGTTTGTTTTTTTTGTTTGTTTGTTTGTTTATTTCCAAACAAGCTCACACTCAAAGGTACCAGGGGTTAGGAGTTTAACGTATATTTTTAGGGGACACAATCCAAGCCATAACACATACTTCTAAGGAATTTGTATAACTTCCTGAGCATCAGTTTCTTGTCTCTAAGAAGGAGAAGAGCAGTGCCTAAGCCGTAAGGCTGTTATGAGGATACAACACAATGATAAGTGGGAACCAGGGAACACAGCTCCTGGTATGTAGCAGGTGCTCAGGAAATGGCTCCCAGCAGCTATTCTCTAGGTACTTGGCCCAGCTTCTCATTACCTCTGAAAAATAAACGTCAGAGGTGACAAATTTGTTTTTATCCATTTTCTAGGCAATATGGCTGGTTGGATGGTACATTTTATATAAAAGTATACTTACTTAACATGTTTCATCCTGATTGTCCTAGGATTTTCGGGAAATCATTTGATATCACTTCTAAAATGAAGGCTGCTGTTCTAACCTTGGGTTTACCTGGTTTTCTTCATAACCAAGGATGTCCCTAGGTGGTAAAAATGATTAACATACTCCGCTGCTAACCAAAAAGGTTAGAGGTTTGAATCCACCCTGTGCTACCTCAGAAGAAAGCCTGATGATCTAGTTCTGAAAACTCAGCCATTGAAAACCCTGTGGCTCACAGTTCTACTCTGACACACATGGGGTCGCCATGAGTCGGAACTGACTCAGAGACAACTGGCTTACTTCATAACCTGATAACGAATGCTTACCAGGTATTTATCATGTGTTTCATTTCTAGTTTACCTGGAACAAAACTGAAATGTTAAGTGGAATTCTAGCCTAATGCTATACATATAAAGATGTTCTGCAAGCGACTGACAGCAGAGGGACTCTATTTATTTCAGCAAGTGTGTAGTGAAAATGCGTATACTCTGAGGAAGCTCAGCTTCGTCAACACAGATTTAAGTGAGATTTCCCAGCAAAATATGTTTCCCTCTATCCTCTGGTCAATGACTGTGAAAGGACAGCTGACTTCTGCAATTAAAAAAAAAAAAAAGTTTTGAAATTGATGGCGAGGACACTTCGTTGTTGTTAGGTGCCATAGGGTTTTCTTGGCTGTAATCTTTACAAAAGCAGTTCACCAGGTCTTTCTACCTCAGAGCTGCTGGTGGGTTCAAACCACCAACCTTTCGGTTTGCAGTCGAACGCTTAACTGTTTGTGCCACGAGGGCTCCTTAACGACACTTTAGAACCCTGTTTTCCCAGACATAAATATAAGCCCATCTATCCAGCAGTTGGTCCACGCAATGCTTTGTTCTATTAAACACGAGGTCGCCATGAGTCCGAGTTGATTCAACATAACTAACATCCAACACTTAAATGCATAATGTGGAGCCCTGGGCATTGGAGGGAAGAGTTCAGATGTTTCTCCAAACTCTAACATCCACACGCTGGGGAAAAAAAAAAAAAAGTTTGTTCTGCAGGCTAGCACAATTAGAAGTTAGATTGTCTACTCATTACGAGAGTCTGTTCGTTGTTCTGGCAGCCATTAGACGTAGATATAATAAGAAATAAGATCAATGTGTTGTAAAACTAAGCTCTTTCTAGCCTTTTTCAAGGCCCCTTCCACATCTCTGCCCACGCTTTGTATTGTCATAGTCAACGATTTTTAGGCAGACAACTCATATTTTTTCCCAAAGTGCGAAAATTTAATTAACCGCACATACAGGTGCTTGCCAAATCCTATAGTACTCTGTTGTGATAGCGTCTTTTCTGTCTTCATTCATAATGGCTTTAATGTGCCTTTACAACCTTGGGCGATCCTGGGTGTTGCTATTTTCTGCATGATAGTTACAGAGCTGTCAAGATACCATATTTCTCCACCAGTCATGCTGGTGATGTTTCTATATTCTCCTAAGTTTACTCCCAGAGTTCAGCTTGCTGGATAGTCCATAGAAATGAGCTTCTCCTGCCAGTCTGTTCACCACCTGCCTTGCCCTTGCTCCTGCCCCCAGCCAATTTATCTTCTACCCAAGGCCTTTGTTGGAGCAGATCCTTTCTATCTACAGTCTATCTACATTACAGGCAAGGAAAGATGTACAAGGAGGAAGGGACAGAAATTGGCCAGGATTAACCAAAATAGCAACAAAAACAGCAAAACTACTCCTTCAATTGAAAAGCTGGTAGAGAAATTTTAAAATGCAGACAAATCTGACTTAAAAAAAAAAAAAACATATTGATATATACTATATTAACAACTCCTAGTTGTTTTTAGAGTGTGACTTCTATCACTTACGTAATTTTGAAACCCTTTACTCTTCTAAATGTAGTCAGAAATACTTCTTTAATTACAGTGAATAAAATCAATTACGTTTGAGACCAGACTTAATGATCTGACTGAGACTGGAGGGACCCCAGAGGACATGGCCCCCAAACTCTCTGTTAGCCCCAAACTAAAACCATTCCCGAAGCCAACTCTTCAGACAAAGATTAGACTAGACTGTAAGACATAAAATGGTACTTGTGAGGAGTGTGCTTCTTAGCTCAAATAGTCTCACCCATGAGACTATGTACGCAGCTCCTGTCTGGAGGCAAGATGAGAAGGCAGAGGAGGACAGGAGCTTGCTGAATGTGCACGGGTAATACAGGGTAGAGAGAAGGAGTGTGCTGTCACATTGTAGAGAGAGCAACTAGGGTCACATAATGTGTGTATAAGGTTTTGTATGAGAAACTGACTTGAATTTGTAAACTTTCACTTAAAGCACAATTTTTTTAAAAAATCAGTTACTTTGGGGATTATTAACACACCTGTATATTGTAATGGAAGTTCCTGGGTGGTGCCAATGGTTAACACTCTGAGCTGCTAACAGAGGGGTTGACATTTCGAGTCTACCCAGAGGTGCTTCAAAAGAAAGGCCTGTGGTCTACTTCCAAAAAAAATTGCCATTGGAAACCCTATGGAGCACAATTCTACTCTGATACACAGGGTGTCACTATAAGTCAGAATCGGCTCCATGGCAATGTATTATCCACTAGCATTTTATGTGTGTTGTTCTTAATTTCTTCAGATACATTGTACTTTCCTTGAGATTAATTGTGTTAAAAAGACGTGGCGGTCTTGGGTGATTTTAAGTTCGAGACGAGCCAAGCAGCAGTGAAGGAAGCCAATGCAATTTTAAGCTGAGTTCATGGAAGCCCAGAGACCTGCTCATGGGAGAAATGAGTCACACTGCACTGTGCTTTGCCCAGCCTGCTCTGTCTGGAGCAGGGCGTAGCATCTGTAGCATTACAAGCTAAAGAGACCTCTGAGAATCCGGAGTTTGTCCAGAAGAAGTTTTTCAGGTGGTGATGAGTCTGGAAACCATGTTTTACGAGAAACAAAAGAAACGAAGATGTTTAGCTTGAACAATTAAAGACATTGGGAGGACATGATCAATTGTTAACTTGTTCATTAGCGCAGCCATTCAACTTTCACTAAACAAATATTTGCTGGGCACCTTCTGGGTGCCACCTACTGGGCCAGGTGCTAAGGCAACCAGGAGGGTTACTGCTTTCACAAAACAGAGTAAGCTGGGGGTTTGGACAAAAAAATTGTCTTAGGGTCCAATATAATTTGGGTTTGGAACTACTTCTCTACAATTCTATGAATACAAAAGAGGTCATTTGCATTATTCTGTCTTAATTCTGTGTCTTTATGTTTCTCTTTAACTTTTTTTTTCCCCCTCAAGAACATGATAGCCTGGTGTGAGATGTGAGGTGATAGGAGACAATGGGGGCTTTAAAAACACAGAGCAGGAGAAACCAGCCCACACTCATGGGTCAGGAAAGGCTTTCCTGGATAATAGGTGTGGTGAAGTCTAAACTCTGAGACCTGAAGGATGCTGGGGAATTAATCAGTAACCAGGGTCACTGGTCCAAGGGTTCTAAGGGGCTAGAAGGGGTGAGGGGAGGGTGGCGTGATGGTTCAGTGATAGAATTCCTGCCTTCCATGAGTGAGACCCAGGTTCGATGCCCAGCCGATGCACCTCATGCCCAGCTACCACCCATCTGTCAGTGGAGGCTTGCATGCTGCCATGATGCTGTCATGGATTGAATGGTGTCCCCCAAAACTGTGCCAACTTGGCTGAGCCATGATTCCCCGTATTGTGCGATTGCCTACCATTATGTCACCTGATGTGATTTTCCTATGTGTTGTAAATTCTATCTCTATGATGTTAATAAGACAGGATTAGAAGCAGTTATGTTGATGAGGCAGGACTCAATCTACAAGATTAGATTGTGTTTTAAACCAGTTTCTTTTGAGACATAAAAGAGAGAAGCAAGCAATAATCCACAGACTGAATAGTATCATGGGGACCTGTACCACCAAGAAACAAGAGCCAAGAGAATAGCGGGTCCTTTGGACCCGTGGTCCCTGCGCTGAGAAGCTCCTTGACCAAGGAAGATTGATGACAAGGACCCTCCTCCAGAGCCAACAGAGAGAGAAAGCCTTCCCCTAGAGCTGGTGCCCTGAATTTCGGACTTATAGCCCCTAGACTGTGAGACAATAAATTTCTCTTTGTTAAAGCTGACAGTAAGTTTCTCTTTGTTATGCAGCACTAGATAACTAAGATAGATGCTGACAGGTTTCAGTGGAGCTTCCAGACTAATAAAGACTGAGAAGAAAGGCCTGGTGAGCCACTCCAAAAAATTAGCCAGTGAAAACCCTATAGATCACAAGGGCGCAATCCACAACCAGTCATGGGGATGGCGCAGGACCAGGCTGTGTTTTATTCTGTTGTGCACTGGGTCACCATGAGTCAGGGCCAACTTGGTGACAGATAACAACACCAAGGAGTGAGACAGTCTGGAAGTAGAATGGATTTGGTCAGCCCAGGGACTGACATTCTCAGCGGACTGGGTGGAGCCACGTCAATCCAGCAGACGCACTTGCGGAATGTATAAAGGCTCTGCTCCGGAGGCCAGGCAACCTGGATTCTAATCCTGCTTTGACTTTGATTTATTGCTGGACCTTAAGCAATTCACTGAGTCTATTGGGAACCAACTGCCTTTCCTGGCAACGTATTGGTGCCTTAACTATGGCTAAGCTCCTCTTTCCCCTGACCCTTACTCATACCTCTGTATCACACCTTGGGTATAAGGTTAAAATTTAGGAAGCTTTTCCAGGGTAGAGTATAATTTAGATTAAGAATCGAGCTGGCATTTTACAGAAATTCAAGGGGCCATTTCTCTTACTATTTCTCAATTCTGCACTGTCATGTTCCTATGTAGGTGTTCTTTTGCTCAAACCACGTTTTTCCCTGAAGCTGACCTCCCTGTACCTGCCTCCTTCCCCCACCCTCTCTGGGCATGTCTACCAGTGGTGCTCTCTGCACGTGACTGGAGTTTGCAGTAGGTTAGAAGGAATCATCTACACGATAGGAACAAACCATGCCTCGCTGAGAAATGATCCACGGACCAAAAAATCATCAACTGGCCTGTAGAGCTGACAGCAAGCGTCGTTTCTGATTTCTTGGGAAGTTCAGTCAGGACAAGTAGCTTCTGTGACGTATCTAGCACAGACCAGTATTATCCACTTCTTGGAGAAGTGGGAGAGTAGCAAGAACCCACCCTAGCCACGTCTTTATTTATTCCAGTTCTGAGCCAGAACTGCACAAGCCACCAAACCCAGTGAGCTGTCTTTGATTAAAGAAGACAGTGATGAGTACAGGAGGTAAAGTCACGTTCAGCCTTGTGAACACCTAACTTAGACTCTCGGATTTTTGAGCAGGAAGCAATCCACAAATCTGTAGTTCTGTGTTCTGGCCAAGGGTTCTCCGTCTGCTTAGCAAGCCTGAAATACTACATTGTCGTTACATACCTCTTATTTCAGAGTTCCTGAGGGGCGCAAATGGTTAATGCACTCAGCTACTAGCCAAAAGGTTGGAGGCTTGAGTCTACCCAGAGGCACCTCGGAAGAAAGACCTGGCCATCTAGTTCTGAAAAATCAGCCATTGAAAACCCTATGGAGCACAGTTCTACTCTGACACACATGGGGTCACAATGAGTCTAAATGGACCCTACGGCAACTGGTACCTCTTCTTTCTAGAAATTCAAAGTATTTTTCTTGGAGCAAAAGATTAATTCTCACCATGTGTCTTTGTGCTAAATGATTATAATTATTACGATTAGCATTTATTGCATGCTTATTTTGTACCAGGCTCTGTTCTGTTTGGTTTTCATGAAATACCTAATTTAATCCTTACCATGAGCCTATGGAGTAAATGTTATTATCCCCATTTAATAGATAAGCAAACTGAGGCATAGAAAGTTTAACTGAATTTGCCCCGTCATAGAGTTAGTAAGTGGTATAGCCAAGTTTCAAACCTCTGGAGTCCGACCTCAGAGTCTATCTCTTTACTATTTACTATACCTCATTGCCATTTGACCTGCTGAGACTTAAGTGCCAAAAGTTATAAAAATTTTGCCCAAGTTCACACTTGGGAATGGCTTGGAGCTAGTATTAGAAGCTAGGCCCCCAGCTTTAGGGAGCACCATTTTTCTTCCTCCTTTTTTTCCTCAGGTAGCAAAATAAGCCTAATCCCCAGCTGTTGTACCAGTTGTCTTGGGTTCTCCTTCCAGAGGTAACATTCAATTCTCATCCTCACAGATCAGTTTTTACTGTGGAGGTGACAACACCTCTCCCCATCTGGACTTCACTGTTGCTGTTATATGCTGTTGAGCTGGTTCCGACTCATAGGAACTCTATGTACAACAGAACCAAACACTGCCCAATCCTGTGCCACCCACACAATCGTTGTTATGCTTGAGCCCGTTGTTACAGCCACTGTGTCAACCCATCTCATTGAGGGTCTTCCTCTTTTTCGATGACCCTCTATCTGACCAAGTGTGATGTCCATCTCCAGGGACTGATCCCTCCTGATAAAGTGTCCAAAGTATGTTAAGGTGAAGTTTTGTCATCCTGACTTCTAAGGAGCATTCTGGCTGTACTTCTTCCAAGACAGATTTGTTTGTTATTTTGGAAGTTCATGGTATATTCAATATTCTCTGCCAACTAATTCGAAGATGTCAATTCTTTGGTCTTCCCTATTATCATCCAGCTTTCTCATGCCTGAGACAATTGAAAACACCATGGCTTGGATCAGGCGCACCTTGGTCCTTAAAGTGGCATTGTTGCTTGACTATAATAAACCTTAAACTCCTGTGAACAGGTGACCCAAGACACTGGTACCCTTGATCCCAAGTGGCTGTTTCTGCACAGCCCTCCAGCTTTCACGAAAGGCCTAGAGTGAGCCTGGCCAGGCAGGATGCCAGCACGCCGTGCCTGGCGTTCATGAGAGCCTGCAGCAAGAGCTCAGCCTGGAGGACACATAAGGACGTCTCCCAAACTCCCTGCTAATTATTCCATATGGAAATAGAACCGACTGGACAAGTTATGAAACATGGGGCTGTCACTGTTACTATATGATTACGGAAATTTTACATTTTGTATGCCAAGTGGTAACTTAATTTAAAAATAAAAAATTGCTGCAGGCTTCTATCCCCCAAATAATTTGTAGCTTGCTGCGCAGCCAAACACATCTACAAATAATAAGGAAATGAAACGTGAGAATAACAAAATGGCTTGGCATAGGAAGAGAAGGACTCCAAGCATGTCTAGCGACTTTCAGACCAATTTCTAACATGCCACAAATGCTCAATCATATTTGGAGCAATCAGGAGGGCCTGCAAAATTAAAAATCCGCGTAACGCTATTCCAAGCAGACCTCCTGCTTCTCATTATTCTGTTACGTGCCTTTGAAAAGGCGGGAAGGAAGAGGAAAGGGAAACTGGAGAAAGTAAAGTCCTCCATGACTTACAGCCATAGGACGTCTGTGCTAACAGAATGGTCCAACCAACCCAGGAGCACTGGGGCTGATTAAATGGCAATGGAGCAGAATTCTCAGCATCTTCTCCTTCTCCTGGGCAGCATCACTTCCGCACACCCTCCAAGCAGCTGTCAGCCAGCCTCAGCATGTGTGTGAAATCACAGAATAGGCAGTTAAGGAGAATATATAATCTCCATTTATCGCTGAATGTAAAAGGAAATGAAATGGAGCCACTAAAATAAAAACTCAACTGCTAGTCTTTTAGAAAGCGACTTTATTTCTTAATTCCATGGGTTAAAAAGAAATGTATATTTAGATCTAGGTCAATTGCCATAATAAAATCTATTAAGAAAACATTCTGCATCCCACTTTGGAGAGTGGCATCTGGGATCTTAAATGCTAGCAAACGGCCATCTAAGATGCATCAATTGATCTCCATCTGCCTGGAGCAAAGGAGAATGAAGAGCACCAAAGACACAAGGTAATCATGAGTCCAGGAGACAGAAAGGGCCACATAAATCAGAGACTACATCAGCCTAAGACCAGAAGAACTAGATGGTGCCCAGCTGCAACCAATGACTGCCCTGACAGGAAACACAGCAGAGAACCCCTGAGGGAGCAGGAAAGCAGTGGGATGCAGACCTCAAATTCTCGTAAAAAGACCAGCCTTAATGGTCTAATTGAGACTAGAAGGACCCTGGAGGGCATGGTCCCCAGACCTTCTGTTAGCCCAATAAAGGAACCATACCCAAAGCCAACACCTCAGACAGGGATTGGACTAGACTGTAAGATAGAAAATGATACTGGTGAGGAGTGAGCTTGGCTCAAGTGGACACATGAGATGCTGTGGGCAGCTCCTGTCTGGAGGGAAGATGAGAAGGCAGAGGGGGACAGGAGCTGGCTGAATGGACACAGAAGTAGAGGGTGGAGAGAAGGATTGTGCTGTCTCATTAGGGGGAGAGCAACAAGGAGTATATAGCAAGGAGTATATAAATTTGTATTTGAAAGTCTGGCTTGATTTATAAATTTTTACTTAAAGGGCAATAAAAATTAAAAGAAAAAAAAGAAATGTATAATTAGATCATTTGTCTCAGCCCATGATAGAAATGGTAATTCTAATATTTGTACAAAGAGATTGATTTTTCATTGATTAGAATTCAGTTTTGTTGGCCTTTTTTTTTTTTTTTTCCTTAGTACAAAAGAAAAACAAACTTAGTTGTAAAATCAGCTAAAGATATGTTAAGTATAACTATGCTTTCTCTTCTGGCTGAATGTCTCCTTTTTTAAAAAAATAGACAGTTGAGCTATAATTTTACATCCTGAATACAACACAGTTGAATTCTGAAAATGGACTCTTAAAATAATACTGGGAAAAATCAATTTCATTTCTTATAATTTCTGATTTAGCTTATCTGTTCCAAAAGAACTTAAATTTCTTGAACGTCCAACACTGCAAACTACTTTAAAATCAAGAGATCAAATTGTGTTCGCGTTCCATATGTTGTTATAAAACCCTGGCCTTCTCTACGGCACTGACAGTCTTTACACGTTTAGAAAATTTATAGAATCTTTGCCTTTGCTACCATGTTAGCTTTGTTTCTGAAAAGAAACTAATGGAAATAGCTAGACCCTTTTTACTGCTTTTGTCCTTATCCAGCAGACATTTCTTTGCTCTTTCTAAATTATCTTGCTGCTCTGTGTAGAACTTGTGTACAGAGAAAAAAAAGAAACAACCTGCACCCAACTGAAATTCCAAATGCTTACTTCTTGAGTGATATGAGAAAAAAATTAGATACCGATATATAATTCAGTTAGCTGTAAAAATCAGTCCTCAGGCAGGGATTCATGGACAGACGTGAATTTAGAATAGGTCTGGGCTCAAGGAAACATTTCCATTTTAGTAGGTGTCACGGATTGAATGGTGTCCTCCCAAAATGTGTCAGCTTGGCTGGGCCATGATTCCCAGTATGGTGTGATTGTCCACCATTTTTGTCATCTGATGTGATTTTACTATGTGTTGTAAGTCCTACCTCTATGACGTTAATGATGCGAGATTAGGGATAGTTATGTTAATGAGGCAGAACTCAATCTACAAGATTAGGTTTTGGTTTTAAGACAATCTCTTTTGAGATATAAAAAAGAGAAGTGAGCAGAGAGACAGGGGGACCTCATGCCACCAAGAAACAAGAGGAAGGAGACTAGCGTTTCCTTTGGGCCAGGGGTCCCTGTGCTGAGAAGCTCCTCAACAGGGGAAGTTGATGACAAGGACCTTCCCCCAGAGCCGACAGAGAGAGAAAGCCTTCCCCTGGAGCTGGCATCCTGAATTCGGACTTCCAGCCTCCTAAACTGTGAGAGAATATATTTCTCTTTGTTAAAACCATCCATTTGTGGTATTTCTGTTATGGCAGCACTGGACGACTAAGACAATAGGATCTGTTTTTCTGAGTGGAGCCCTGGTGGAGCAGTGGTTAAGAGCTCAGCTGTTAACCAAAAACAGGTCAATAGTTCAAATCCAAGCAGCTCCTTGGAAACCCCATGGGGCAGTTCTACTCTGACTTACAGGGTAGCTATGAGTTGGAATCTACTTGATGGCAATGGGTTTGGTTTTTTGGTTTTGGGTTCTTTCGGAATAGATGGTCTTATGTGTTTGGAGCAAGAAAAATGACATTGGGCTTCATTCTAGATAGAAACCTTAGAGATTTGTGTTAAACTCTTTGAATTTGGAAGAATTTAGCCAAGCTATCATCTTCAGAAAGGTGGAGGATTTGGTAAGTAGGAATACAGACGGAAATTCGGAGAGCGACCCACCTCAGCTATTCATTTCTCTTTTTTGAAAGGATTTGGCGTTTGGTGGTGCTTCTGGGTGTCTTTATGCCTTCCATTCTGTGTATCTTATATTCCCCTGGAACACATTTGTTCTTACTTGTCCATATAAGAAAACTGCCTGAGTAGAAGAGGGCATAGGAAGGCAGGCATGTTCAATGAGCTCTGAGTGACACAAATGTCCCCCCTTACTGCTCATAGTCAGAATTCTGTTTCAACAGCAATTTGTGGAGCCACCAAGGAAATACTGTGCTTCGTGCTAGTGTTCGAAAGAGATGGCGTTAGGGGAAGAGCAACTAGGAGGCCTACAAACAAACATCCAGGCTTCTGCTCTTTACCTTTGGCTTTTAAATTGCTGAGTAATCATTGGCACTGCCATTTGTGTGGCTTTTTACTGCAGAATAGAATTGCTTTGGGTATTGCCTTGGCATTAATCAACAGCCATTATAAAAGGGAACAGCCTATTAGATCATCTTCTCTCCTCTCTTCCCCCATACATTAAGGGGTCTAGGCAGGATTATTCCCTACAGTAAAATCTCAGGTATCTGGACCAGTCTGACTGTAAATGACCCCAGTGATGCATTTTCCCTGGCTCTCTGGGGAACTATGTTCTACAGTCTTCCAGGGCAGGTTAAGAAATGTTCCCCAATATTCAGCCTCTCTTTCTCCTCTGTTCTAGTTCTTCACATCGCTGCTAGTTCATGCTCGATACACAAAAGCAGAAACAGGTCAAAACTGGGTTGAATCTATTCCTTCACTGTAGTTTCCAAACCCCTAGAGCCAAGAATTTCTGTTTTTGAACCACCCGCAATGAACAGGCGCCTAAAGGGAGGAAATGAAAAGTTGCTTTCCTTGAGCAGCAAATTTTTTTCCATGGACCATGTCCAAGCAATCAAATAAATGTACTGATTAATAACATGAAATTACATGGCTACAGGGAACCTTTGTACTTAGAACATCTCAGTGCAATGGAACGTTTCATTGGGCATGACGGTGTTCCACTGAAAATGGTTTTTAAGAACGGGAGAGAAGCACCAGCATTCTACCTCTTGTACAAATTAACTTTCCTAAAAAAATGGTCTGCATAAACAAGAGTGGAACGTGGGAAAGGATCAGATTACCGAACCCACTGCCATTGAATCGATTCTGACTCATAGTGACCCTATAGGATAGAGTAGAACTGCCCCATAGAATTTCCAAGAAGAGGCTGATAGACACAAACTGCTGACCTTTTGGTTGGCAGCCAATCTCATAACCACTGCACCACCAGGGCTCCTAGGATCAGATTAGCAAACAACAAACAACCCACTGCTGTTGAGTCAATTCTGATTCATAGCGACCCCATAGGAATTCCAAGGCTGTAAATCTCTATGGAAGCAGACTGTCGGATCTTTCTCCCACGGAGCCTATGGTGGTTTTGAACCTCTGGCCTTTCGGTTAGCGGTTGATCACTTTAACCACTGTGCCACCAGGGCTCCATTAGGATCAGATTAATGAGGTTGAATTTTTATACACAAAAATAAATATACAAGGACTTCTGGCTGAAGATAAAAATTGGTGATAAGAGAAAATTCTTCATAGAATGTCTATATTTGTCTTTCTTGGTCCTGTGACCAAATTCAAGCCCCATCAACAATGTAGTGATTAAATCTAATCCTAACCATCAATGGGATCAGCTGTACCCAGCTCAGTGATCTCTCTAAACCACCAGCAACATCATCATGGTGGAAAGGACTATGCCGAGTCTCCACCAGTTTTTCACCAGGGAGGCAGGCAGCCTATATTAAAATGAAGAGATGCTCCACTTGAGTTCTCTATTAATTCCTTCTTTCAGTAAATGTCTAACAAGTGCTCACTCTATGCCAGGTACTCCCTAAACACCAGGGATAAAGCAAAGAAAGAACATGCCCATAGCCTGTTCTCATGGATGGGCCATTTTGAGAGCATCTAGGGTACAGAGAAAATAAATAGATATGGACTATGTCAGATGATTGGACTGCCATAAAAAAAATAAATAAAGCAGTCTAAGAGAATAGAGAGTGATAGCTGTTTAGATAGCGTGGTTAGGAAGGCTTCACTTCGAGAGAAGCCCTAAGTCAACTGTGAATCAGTCTGGGGGACGGAGGAGAGCGCGCTAAGCAGAGGGAAGAGTGAGTGCTATGGCCTGGAGGTGGGGCATGGAAAGTGGGAGGAGAGGAGCTGGGGCAAGGTGGAGGTAGCCAGAGAATGCTGGAGTTTTTAGGCTGTTCCGTACACTTTGGATTTGATCCTGAATTAGATGGGAAGTCATTGGAGGAATTTGAGCTTAGGCACAGTGGGACCTGGCTTATGTTTTTAATTGATTTACTCTGCTGGGTGGACAATACACTATAGGAGGCCAGGCCTTTTAGCCCAAGTGGTTTTTAGCCATCCCCTGTACCGGGCAACACAGGAAGCATGTTCATAGGTTTCCAAATAATACAAAATTGGGAGAATAGCATAATCAAGATCTAGCAAGGCCTTAATTTAAAAAAACAAATTTATTGTGGTAAAATATATACAATAAAAAATGCGCCATTTGAATCATTTTTAAATACAAAATTTAGTGACATTAATTACATACACCGTGTTGTGCAACCGTCACCACTATCTGTTCCCCAAAGTTTTTCATCACCCCGAACAGAAACACAGTACCCCTTAAGTAATATCTCCCCGTTTGCCGCTCTCTGCCGCCAGCCCCTGTTAACTGCCAATAAACTTCTGTCTCTATGCATTTGCATATTCTAGATGGTTCGTGAAAGTGGGATCATACATAGGATGAATCAGAACTTATTTCTCTTTATGGCTGAATAATATTCCCGTGGATATACCAGATTTTGTTTATCCATTCATCTGTTGATGAACACTTGGGTTGTTTTCACCTTTAGGTTATTGTGTACAATGCTGCAATGAACATCGGTGTACAAGTATCTGTTTGAATCCCTGCTTTCAAGTCTTTTGGATGCATATCTAGGAGTGGAATTGCCGGGTCATATGGTAATTCCATGTTTAATTTTTTGAAAAAAAAAAGTGTTTTTTTTTTTTTTTAATTTTTTGAGGAACCTCCAAAATGTTTTCCTCTACTGAACTGTTTAAATCCAGCTAAGTAGCAACCTCCACTGTGAAGCCACTTACCACCTGATGGTTAACCCCTCCCACATGGAGCTCCTTAACGTTGGTTCATGCTTCTGTTGCCACTTTGCTCTGTGCCATCCCTGTTTAGTTATCTGTCTTCCCTGCGACACTGTGTAATCCTCGAAAGCAGATGGCGGCTTATTTGCCTCTCCTTCCCCAGGGCAGGCACAATGGCAAGGGTTCAATCAAAGCTCTCTGAATCAGTGATATTTTTTAACAACCTGCTAGGACTGGTTAGCCTCGGTAAAATGAAATAAATTAAAAATCAACTGCCTAAGTATAAGCTAGAAAGGGCCTGCCTTTACAGAAGTTCAGGTGGAAAAAAATAATCTGACTTAGTAGACATTGAACTCAGTAGGTGCCGTTAAGTGTGATATAAAACAAACCAAAACCAAACTTGTTGCCATCACACTCATTTTTGTCGAGTCGATCCTGATTAGACCATGTTGTTGTTGAGTGCTTTTGAGTCGATTCCGACTCACAGCAACCCTATAGAATAGAATAGAACTATACCTCATAGGGTTTCCAAGGAGCGGCTGGTGGATTCAAACTGCTGACCTTTCGGTTAGCAGCCTGAGCTCTTAACCACTGACTATTAACTTTTTTGAGAGCTATATCACACTTAGGGCTCCGGTGGTGCAGTGGTTAAGTGTTTGGCTGCTAACCAAAAGGTCAGCAGTTCGAATCCACCAGCCGCTCCTTGGAAACCTTATGGGACAGTTCGACTCTGTCCTAAATGGTGGCTATGAATCAGGATCAACTCAACAGCACACAATAACAACATAGTATAATCAGGAGGATTAGGCCATTTGCTAAAGAGAACAAAATTATTGAACAGTGTACATGACATTGTGCTAACATTCTTGGTCTGGATGTGTGTGTGCACATGCATGTGAACAGAAACAAGGTTATCTTCTATTTCATCAGAGTAAGGACCTGACTGGCACAGTCTAAAGACCTGATACCAGTAATTTGGAACAGAAAACTTCAGACTCAGGAATACCTATCTGGTGGCTCGGTGCTTCATATTCCTCGGTAATTTAACTTGATCTTGGATTTTGTTAACACCTAAAGAAGAAAGCTGTTTATTTACACATACTCTGTAGATTCCACTGGGATGAAAGGTAAGGTCTGATTTAGTTAAATACCACTTTCACAGAAACATGCATGTATATTTTTAAAATTCAAACAAAGAGACTAACATCTTGGATAAAATTGCCTCTGGGGAGCCTCACTTGACAGACCACACTCCCCCTCATGTTTCCTACCATGATATCTATTATGTGTCCAAGGATGTGTGTTCCTTGTTATTTCTTTCAGGAAAATACATAACTGCCCTAGCCTATCATTATGGATTGAGTGCATTTTTTTTTCCTTCACATTTTCTCACTTCTTATGAGCATAATTTAGCCAAAGAATGAACAACTCACAGCTGGTTGTAATACTGAGCAGCAAATCAATCCCGCTGCTTGAATACGATCCATTTATTGCCTTCAATCACTACAGTCTGAAGAAGTCATAAATAGACAGACATGGCAGAAATAGTCCACATTTCTGTCACGTGCTTCATTGTAATGATTCAGTTCTACTATGTCCTAGAGAGAGAGAAAGGGAGGGAAAAAAAAACATAATGCACTAAATTTGTTGGATTCTAAATAATTCTTAGCTAGCATCATACAATTCTAATTTTATCTCATATTTTGGCGTTTCTAGTCAGAAGCAGTGTGATCTTGTCATTAGAAAAAGAACCAAGAATTTTGCCTCCTACTTTGAGTCAAGCGTTGAGAAAAATGAGAGCTTTTTAATTGCACGGCAGAGTCCGCTTACCTTAAATAAATAACCATCTGTCTATTCCTCGTATTAACTTCTTGTGACCTTGAACAAGTCATTTAAAGGGCTTCACGTTCTTCTATAACCCTTTCAAAACCCTTGGGACATACTGTATCCCATTCACTTTTTATGCCTCTGGAGCTCTTTGAAAGGAGGTAGCCTGATTGTAACATGTTTAGCCTCAAGGTCTTTTGAAATGTGTGAAACTCAAGAACCCTGAGTTGGAGCCTCATGTTTGGAATAGATAGAGCATTGTCTTAGGTAATGCCTCCTGGATGTGCAAATTTTCTAAACTTTTAACAGGTTTGCCTTTATTTCTGTGAGATAAGCCTCCTCATTATGTTTCCCAGTTGCTATGTTCTCATGAGAATATAGTTATTGAGAGAATAAACCATTTCCAGACTTCAGTCATAGTGGCCATTTTCTCCCTAGGTCATTAATTGTTTCCAGGTGTTACTGGCTCCCTGCTTTTCTAGCGTCTGAACAGTCAACGATGCCTTTGAAATAAGAAATAATGCACTGAAGTGGCACTTTTCAAGAGTTTGGAACTCCTATAAGTTATTCTTACGCTACATTCAATCTTAGGGCGCCATCACTACTTCCACAGGTAGTAGGTGGCAGGCACTGCTATGAGCAGTTCTGTAGTGTTCCAGGGCAGCTGTTCCTGCTTCTTACCTGTTAGTACTGCTTTTGTTATAATGAAGAATACATAGTAGTGGTAATTTTCCTGGGATTCAAATTCCTTTAGTTTTGTTTATTTGGCCTGTCAGTACCGCTTTTGCAGTAATGAAGAATGCATTGTAGTGGTGATTGTCCCGAGATAAAAATTCCCTTGGCTTTATTCATTTGGGTTGTAAGTATTGCTTTTGCAGTAAGGAAGAATGCATTGTATCGCATTTTGAAAAGTTTCATGAAAATAGTCAAAAGGCTAAGAAGAAGGAAATGAGAACAAAACACATGTACAATCATTGCCATGTGCCTTCATGTTTTACCACGTTTTGCAAATTTTCAAGAAATAAAATTTGAAAAAAAAATTTTTTTTTTTAATGATTTTATCATTGACTCATATATGTAGGATTTACTATGTCCGGCATCCACTGGGACACATGCGATCCCAGATAATGGGTATCAAAATGCATAACTTATAACAAAAATTCTGAATTGGTCCTTTAATCAACATGCCTTCACTAGTGAGAACATGTAGTATCAACAAAACATTCAATAGAGAAAATAATTGGGTCTTGAAAAGGATAAATAAAAGGGTTGGACTGAATGATCTCAAACACATTTATGACTGTAGAAAATTCTTTAATCATGTTATAATACACATATTGATGTTAATCAAGTTGTAAAGACCATTGCCAGTTCTGCTTACTTTAATAGTTGTTGTTAGGTGCCATTGAGTCACTTCCAACTCGTAGTGACCCTTTGTACAACAGAACGAAACAGTGCCAAGTCCTGTGACTTTCCCACAATCTTTGCTATGCTTGAGCCCATTGTTGTAGCCACTGTGTTAATCCATCTCGTTGAAGGTCTTCTTCTTTTTCGCTGACCCTCTACTTTACCAAGCATGATGTCCTTCTCCACGGACTGGTCTCTCCTGATAACATGTCCAAAGTACATGAGACAAAGTCTCACCATCCTCCTCTCTAAGGAGCATTCTGACTGCACTTCTCCCAAGGCAGATTAATTTATTCTTCCGGCAGTCCACAGTATATTCAATATCCTTTGCCAACAACACAGTTCAAAGGCATCAATTCTTTTTCAGTCTTCTTTATTCATTGTCCAACTTTCACACACATGTAAGGTGGTTGAAAATATCATGGCTTGAGTCAGGTGCACCTTAGTGCTCAAAGTGATATCTTTGCTTTTAAACACTTTAAAGAGATATTTTACAGCAGATTTCCCAACACAATACATCGTTGTTTGATTTCTTGACTGCTTCTTCCATGGGCATGAACTGTGGATCCAAGTAAAATGAATCCTTGACAACTTCAATCTTTTCTCCGTTTATCATGATGTGGCTTATTGGAACAGTTGTGAGGATTTTTGTTTTCTTTATGTTGAGGTATAATCCATACTGAAGGCTGTGGTCTTTGATCTTCATCAGTAAGTGCTTCAAGTCCTCTTCGCTTTCAGCAAGCAAGGTTGTGTCATCTGCATTTCGCAGGTTATTAATGAGTCTTCCTCCAGCCCTGATGCTGCATTTTTTTCATATAATCTGGCTTCTCGGATTTATTTGCTCAGCATACAGATTGACTAAGTATGGTAAAAGGATACACTCCTGATGCACACCTTTTCTGATTTTAAATCCCTCAATATCCATTTATTCTGATGGCCTACGTACAGGTTCCACATGAACACAATTAAGTGTTCTGGAATTCCCATTCTTCACAATGTTATCCATAATTTGATATGACCCACACATTCGAATTTTGGCTTTCACAGTATGTTATTTTTTTATTCTATACTGCGTATCACCAGTGTTGGGGATAGACAGATCAGTTGTGCTAGTTACCATATAATATTTCTAAGCTCTTAGCATGTAAGGAGGCAAAGGTTGTGACAAGCCACAATATAGAATAACGCAGGCGCACTGGAGCTAGACCGTCTGGGTTTGAATTTCAGTTCTACCACTCACTGCCCCTAGTGGTGCAGTAGTTAATAGCGGTAGTTAAGAGTTTGGCTGCTAACCAAAAGGTCAGCAGTTCGACTCCACCATTCGCTCCCTAGAAACCCTACGGAGCAGTTCTACTTTTCCTATAGGGTCACTATGAATTGGAATCGACTTGACAGCATCTGTAAAATGGGGGTGTTACAAAGATTAAGTGAGCTAAGGCAAAGCGCTCAGCGCAGTGCCTGACACAGAGTGAGAATTTATTAAACATGCACAATTTCTCTCCTATGGAAGCACCTATGTATAGCTAGTCCCATTCTAAGAGCTGTTGTGGTTTTCATTGTTGTTACATGCCATGAGTTGATCCTGACTCATGGAGACCCTACAGAGCAGAGTAAAACTGCCCCATAGGTTTTCCAAGTGAGCAGCTGGTGGGTTTGGTTAGCACCTATAGCTCTTAAACACTGCACCACCAGGGCTCCTAAGAGCTGTCAGGGGATTAAAAACACAAGAGCAAACCATTGGATATAAAAGTAGGCTCCTAGTCCCAAACAAACACGATATGTGTAAAAACCATTTGGAATAATAATGGGTAATCTTATGGGCTAAGTTGGAGGTTTCAGTCCACCCATAGGTGCCTTGGAAGAAAGGCCTGGTGATCTAGTTCCAAAAAAATCAACAGTTGAAAACCCTATGGAGCACAGTTGTATTGTGACACACATGAGTCGCCATGTGTTGGAATAGACTCAACGGTAACTGGTTTTTTACTATGTTATCTAAGCCAGGTCAGGTACATATGCAGAGCTATAGTTTCAGTTCATTTTTCTTTTTTAATTACCTAAAATTTAGAAAGAGATATTTTTCTTCTTAATTGCTCTTTTACTTATCGTTTTTTTAATTTCTATTTCATTGCAAAGAATTTTCAACACTCTAAGTTCAGTGAAAATATTTTATTTTTGAGAAATATGTACCAGAAATTTATTTCTTTTCAGGTTCTGAGATATTTCTAAGTTTTCTTTATCCCTTTCACCTTTCCTTTCAAATTGTTCAAGCTGTTACTGCCCAGAAATAAAGTGGGGCATGTAACTGGAAAATATAGGTGTCTAGTTACTTATTAACTCATTAGTACAATGATGAATGAACAGCCTGCATAGTAAAACGACACCCAACTGCAATATAAACAAAGTCACAGACAACTGGCTCAATTAAAATTTATCACGTTAGAACAGGGATTTTCTTTTTAACATTTTATGCTAAGGGATTTTTTTCCCTCACATCAACCATACTCATTAATGTCATCTTTTAAACCCACATACCTACAGTAATTGCAACTATTTGAGAAGCAAGTGTGAAATAAAACAGAGAATCAGTATCTTCCCCTCGTCATTCAACCAGGTGTCACCTTGGGAATCATCAGTCTGACAAGCCTCTTGTATCCAAAAATAAGCCACCAAAAGCAAAGACGCCTATGATTGTGCTGTAAAGACACCAAATAGAATGATCTTTGTGAACTAGGGGACACCTGCCGTTCCAAGATGTGTATGAAATATTTTTGGTTACAAAGCCCATTTTGCTCTGTTTTATTCTTCACTGATGCCCATTTGGAAACCCTGGTGGTATAGTAGTTAAGTGTTACGGCTGCTAAACAAAGGGTGGGCAGTCTGAATCCGCCAGGCACGCCTTGGAAACTCTATGGGGCAGTTCTACTCTGCCCTATAGGGTCGCTATGAGTCGGAATCGACTTGATGGCACTGGGTTTAGTTTGGTTTTAGATATCCCATGGCCTAGCCCAGAGCACTGCACATAGGAGGTCCTCAACAAAAACATGTTAAGTAAATGAATAAAAAGATTAATAAATCACTTCTCAAATCCTATTTCCAAAGCTCGTGACATTAGATTTGGAAGTTGGGACAGGGGTTATTTACACCCAAGATACCATTTGGAATTCAACAAGTATTTACTGAGCCTACTAGTGTTGCTATGAGTCGAAATCGATTCAACAGCAACAGGTTTATTTTGTTTTGTTTTATGTGCCAGGCAATGTACAAGACTCTGAGGATGCACGAGGGAGAAAAGCAGACAGAAACCATGCCTTTAAGAAAATCACATTCTCGTATGGGAAAGCAGACAATAGGCAAATAAATAAAACATATAACATGTTAGAAAGTGATAAGTACGATAGAGAAAAATAAACCAGTGATAGAAAATAGAAAGTGATAGGGGTGTAATTTTTAAAAGGGCAGCTCCTTTTTGATAAAAAACCAGTTAAATTCTCCCCACTGGAAAGAGTCTGTTGACTAAGAGGATAGTATCTTAGTTACCTAGTACTGCCATTAAAAAAAATACCACAGGTGGGTAGCTTTAAAGAACAGAAATTAATTTTCTCAGAGTTTTGGAAGCTGAAAATCCAAATCAGGGTCTCAGTTCTGTCAATTCCTTCTGTAGGCCTCTCTTCTAATTTCTGGTGTCTGCTGGCAATCCTTGGCTTTCCTTTACTTGTAGGTAGACATCTGTCTTCCCCCGTGTGTGTGTGTGTCTGTGTCTGTTCTGCTCTTTTGACAAGACACTATTTAGAGTGATTAGGTTTAGGACCCACCCTACTCCAATGTGACCTCATTAACATAATTTTTTTAAAAACTCTATTTTCACACAAGCCATATGCACAGGTACAGGGGTCAGGACTTTCACAGATATTTTGGTGGAGCACATTCAATCCACAGCAAATAATGATCACTTTTTATAGAGTGCTTTGTAGTTTACACATTACCTCATTTGAATTTCTCTGCAGCCCTATGAGGCCTCTATAGCCAGTTGCTATAGAGTGAATACCTATTGCCATTGAGTCGATTCCGACTCCTAGGGGCCCTATAGGATAGAATAGAACTGCCCCATAGGGTTTCCAAGGAGTGCCTGGTGGATTCGAACTCCCAACATTTTGGTTAGCAATTGAGCTTTTAACCACTATGCCACCAGTGTTTCCACAGAGCGAATAGAAGTGAATAAATCACCTCTTGAATCCTTTGAGTTGAACCAACTCATGGCGACCCCAAGTGCCTCAGAGTCGAACTATTGTCCTCTATGGCCCCATATTATGGATAAGGAAACAGGGCCACGAACTGAATAAACGGAGTAGCCAAAGCCATGAACACAGTGAGCAGGGGTACGTGGCTCTGCCCTGGATTTCCCATCCCGTCTGCCTGGTGGTATGAAGGCCACGATCACCCATTCATTCCTGCCCAATTGCCGAAGGAGGGAGTCTGTGATCTTTTGTTTGTGTTCTGCTCAGAGCTGCCGTTCCATGGAGTTTGATATTTATAGTTTCTGGGTGCTTTTTTTTTTCTCCCTAGGGGCAATAAAAATACAATGGGTGTGTATTATTAAATTAAGTTTGTGAAGAGTATTAAGATATAGCAAGACAGAAAAAGTGGGTAAAATCTTGGCCTCAGCATGCTCAAGAAAAATGCTCACCCAGCCCTTATTTACAAACCTTGAATTGTGCATTCTTAGGGAGCTGTCATCCAGGACATCACATGACTTGCTATTCATCATGCTAAAGCTGCTATTTGGTGAGGAGAGCTTCACCTGGAAGTAAATTTCCGCGCTGCTGAAATTTACGAAACTGTTTTGAGAGCCAGGACTTCAATAGGTCCACAGAGGCAATTCTTCTCCTACTTAGAATTAACCAAGTATAAAACTTCAAAGCGAATTTGACAAACACAAAGCCTTCCTTTTAAACATCCTTAGCTACCAGCTTTGTAACAGCCATGTAAAATGATTACGTGTTTTCCAAAAAAAATGGGTACAATACATTTTTCTACAGCTTCTAAGAGGGAGCAAGCAAGCAAACAAAAAAGAAATAATCAACAAATGTTTACTGGCATGGTTTTAGTACAGTACTGGTCAGCATGGTATACTAGAGGAAAATGTCGATTTTGGAAGCACATAGAGAGAGGTTTGAATTCTAGCTCTATACTCACTGAGTAACTTGGGGCAACCTACTTAGCCTCTGAGCCTCATACTCCTCTTCAGTAAAATGGGCATAACACTGGTTCTGTTGAGTCTTTATGGGAATAAAGTGAAATAAAGACTGTATCTGGCACCATATTAGAGGTTCAATAAATGGCACTGTTATGGGGCTAGTGAGTGGCAACTACACATCTTTTGGATGTTCCCTCCAGGGCAGTCAAGGCCTTGACCTGGGCTTCTTGTTGCTAACTGCCGTGGAGTCAGCCCCTGGTTCATAGCAACCCAACCCCGTGCACTACAAAAGGAAATGCTGCCTGGTCCTCTTCCATCCTCATAATCAGTTGATCGGGCAGTTGTGATCCATAGGGTTTTCATAGGCTGATTTTCAGAAGTAGATCACCAAGCCTTTCCTCCTAGTCCATCCTAGTCTGGAAGCTCCATTGAAACCTGTTCGGCATCATAACAACAAAACTCTGCTGACAGATATGTGGCGGCTGTGCTTGAGGTGCCTTGGCTTGGACTCAAACCCAGGTCTCCCACATGGAGAGTGAAGATTCTACCACTGAACAACCACTGCTCCCTTGATCTGGGCTAGTATCCTCAAAACCAGAGTAGGAGTGGGCAGGGCTGGGCCCCATGAGCTGAAGTAGCAGTAAGGCCCAGGAGCTGGATAAAGGCAGCCTCAGGGAGTGAAAGACCATCCAAAAGACCCAAGGAAGAAGGCAGAAAGCAAAACCCAAGTGAACAGTCCATAGGCATGATTAGGCAGATTGGAGTGAGTGGTTCAGCTGGCAGAACTGACAGGGGCTTTCTGAGACACATCCCCCGGGGAGGGAAGATGAAATGAAACCTTCTACAGGACTCTGCAACCAAAGCCACTGTGGGGCCAAGCCAGGCCAGGGAGCCATAGAGTGTTCAGAGCTCAATAAATGAAAAGCAGACTTCCATCTTGTAGAGCTTTGTATTTCTAATTCACCTGCAGTCAGCACCATTCCAGATAACAGTTACTTCTCAAAGTCTGTGACTTCAGCGATGGTTAAATGAGGACAATGTTGTGTTTGTTCTCAAAATACAAATTACTAGTGTTGGGAAACCACAGTGCCTGAGCCAACCACCCAACTGGAGCTCTTTGTCTGTGGTGTGTGCTCACTAAATCTGAGAGTCAAAAGGGACTCTAGAGGTTGGTAGTCCAACCGCCCACCCGGAGCAGAGCTCCTCACCAGGCAGGAGCACAGGTGGCTGCCTGGCCTCTGCAGGACACTCCCAGGCACAGAGTGTCCACCTGCCACTTCACAAGGAAGCCATCCCATCGGTTAGCAGCTCTAAGTCATACAAAGCCCTTGGACAGTCATTGTAAAAGGCATACTCTTTTACTCTCTCCCTCTTGCTCCCTCCCCCTACACTGGTCCTAGTCTCATCCACCAGCTTGTCACCAGACACATCTAATCTCTCAGAGAACTCTCCAGCTAGGTGGTGCCTGCCTTCCCTCCACTAGCGCTATTCTTTGGGACTAAACACAATTCCCTGCAATGCTGAAGTTGGCCCTGAATGCTTCCCAGCATAATTGCTCTCCTCTTGACATAGTTAAATTTGTAAACATTTACCTTAAAATGTAGCACATAAAACTGAACATAAACAAAAAAGAAAGAAACTCATTGCCATTGAGTAGATTCTGACTTGTATTGACCCTATAGGACAGAGTAGAACTGCCCTATAGGGCTTCCAAGGGCGTAATCTTTATGGAACCAGACTGCGACAGCTTTCTCTCGTGGAGTGGCTGGTGGATTCAAACCACTGACCTTTCAGTTAGCAGCTGAGCACTTAATCCACTGTGCCGTCAGGGCTCCCTAACTAAACATAGTATTCCATATGTATTCTAAATAGGTTGGTCCTCTTACTGTCCTTGCTGAGAAGACTGAGATTTGTTGTATACACTAATATAGTATTCGAACCCCCCAAAAGACAAATCCAATGCCATTAAGTCATTTCCGACTCATAGCGACCCTATAGGACAGAGTAGAACTGCCCCACAGATTTTCCAAGGAGCGGCTTCATGGATTCGAACTACCGACTTTTTGGTTAGCAGCCAACCTCTTAACCACTGCATCACCAGGGCTCCAATATAGCATTAGTTGTCAATAAATTCAGGATGTCTTTTTTTTTTTAGTCTGGAAGCTCCACTGAAACCTGTCTAGCATCATAGTAACACTCAAGCCTCCACTGACAGATGGGTGATGGCTGCACTGAGGTGCATTGTCTGGGAACCAAACCCAGGTCTCCCACAAGGAAGCAAGAATTCTACCACTAAACCACTACTGCCCCCTTAAATGTGCACTAAGTTGTCATAAGAACCCTACCGCTGTGGCCCTTGCCTCTGAAAATCATTGAGACCTTTCCCCATCTGTTTGGTGCTCTTCCTTGCTTCTTGCTCTCAAGTTCCCTTGGTCCCCAGACCCATCTGATGCTGCATGTCAGCCTACTTTACTCAGCTAAACTCCACTCATCCGCATGGGGTTTGGCTGTTGATAGTTAAGTCTCATTCGGCAAATTCCCTTGTTTTCTCAATCTTTCTGAGATGTTCGGGGTGGTCATATCTAGGCATTACAACCACAGAACGAAGGCAATCTCTTGACCACAGAGCTGGGAAGGATCTCTGTACCTTCGAAAGTGTCAGCTACAAATGTTCCCAAATATAAGCTCTCTGAGGACTTGGACCATGCATGGTTCAGGCTGGGTTGTCATAATATCCCTAGAAGCACCTATCACAGTGCTTAGTACAAAGCCTAAGAGACTGCATCTCAAACTTGCCTGCCAAGGACCCTAATAGCAGAGAAGAGCAAAAACGTGCACCAGATCCTGGAGATGGTGGCTCTAATGAAAGTAGGATGCTTTATTTTTATAATTATTGAGATGTAATTCACATACCATACAATTCATCCTTGACAGTGTACAATTCAATGATTTTCAGTATATCCACAGAGTAGTACAACCATCACCAGTCAATTTTAGAACATTTTCATCACCCCAAAAAGAAACCCCACACTCTATCACTCCCAATCACCCCATTCCATTAGCCCTAGACATCTATGGATCTACTTTCTATATGTATAGATTTATCCATTATGGATATTTCATATAAATGGAATTAGACAACATGTGGTCTTTTGGTACCACTTTGATTTAACATGATGTTTTCAAGGTTCATCCAAGTTGTAGCATGTATCAGTAGCTAATTTCTTTTTATGCCTGAGTAATCTTCAGTTGGAAGAATATACTACGTTTTGTTCATCCATTCATCAATTGATGGACATTTGGGTTGTTTCCACTTTTGGCTCGTATGAATAATGCTGCTGTGAACATCCATGTACAAGTTTTTGTGTGCACATATGTTTGCATTTCTCTTGGATATATACCTACAAGTAGAATTGCTGGGACACGTGGTAACTCTACGTTTAATTATTTGAGGAACTGCCAGGCTGTCTTCCAAGGTGGCTGCACGATTTTACATCCCACCAGCAATTCACTAGAGTGTTCTAATTTCTCCCCATCCTCTCCAACGCTTGTTATTGTAGAACATTTCTATTTAATCTCATCGTTTATCTTATATTCCATGTGAATTTTGAATTCTCTTCCATAATATTCAGGATTCATTTAATTAAATTTAACTTATTTACCATCAAGAATAATAAAGGAAAAACAAAAATGAGACATTATTGGATTGTGCCTGTTCATTTTGGAAAGCTGAGGTGAATTAAAGAAAACCAAGGGAAGCTGAAGCTGTTAGTTTCTTGTCCACAAGATTTCTCTTCTTTCTTTTGGTTCCTCAGCACTTTGAGGACCTAAAAAACCAGTCGCCATGGAGTCAGCTCTAACCCATGGTGACTCCATGTGTGTCAGGGTAGAACTATGCTCCACGGGGTTTTCAATGGTGATTTTTCGGAAGTAGATCACCAGGTCTTTCTTCCAAGGCACCTCTGGGTGAACTTGAACCTCCCACCTTTCAGATACCAGCCAAACACATTAATTATGCATCCCAGGGGCGCCTTTGAGGACCTGGACTCTCATAAATATGTGGATGCAAAGAACAGTGGGATTCTCCCTACTTAACATGCTGTGCCAGCATAATATCAGAAATGATTCCCTGTGATGTTACCAAGCTGTGTAGCATTTTTAGGCTTCTGCAGGTGGAAATGTCAAAAAGCACAAGGTGGCACATAATGTGCTCGACTACTAACCTCGAGGTTGGTGGTTTGAACCCACCCAGCTGTGCCCCAGAAGAAAGGCCTGGCAGTCTACTAGCTGAGCTCTTAACCACTGCATCACCAGGGATCCGGCTATAAAAATTACAGCCAAGAAAGCCCTATAGAGCAGTTCTCGTCTGCAACACATAGGGCCATCATGGGTTGGAATCAACTTGACAGCAACAAGTTTGGTTTTGGTATATGTGTGTGTGCATGTGTATATAAATATAATATATATACACATATACATATACATATACATATTATATATAAATGTTATATATATATATATACACACACACACATATGAAAAAGGAGCCCTGGTGGTTTAATGGTTAAGCACTCAGCTGTTAGGCTGTTAACCAAAAAGTCAGCGGTTTGAACCTACCATCTGCTCCATGAGAGAAAGATGTGGCAGTCTGCTTCCGTAAAGATTACAGACTTAGAAACCCTATGGGACAGATTTACTCTGTCCTACAGGGTCACTATAAGTCAGAATCAACTTGATGGCAACGGGTTTGGGTTTTTTTTTTGGACGGGGGAGTGTATGTGTATGCATATGTATATGTACATGTACTTATATATACAGACATACAGATGTGTATATATACATACATACACAGTATACACATGTATATACATAAAGTTAAATGTCAGAAGCACCTTCCATTTTCTTACAAACTTCCTTAAAAAGACAAGTTTCCAAAGCACTAGTTTTTGTTTATTTGTTTTAATGAACCTCCCCACAGGCCTAAAGGGATGGTGTTCTTGGTGAAAGATGCAGCAGTTGGTGGTGCACCCACAGGGCCAAATGGTTCGATACAGCAGTTTGTCTGTTATAAATGGGTGCCCATCTGTGCACATAAAGGTATATCATCTCCAGTTGATATTGAGCTCAATAAAACATTCCCATATTTTGTTAAAAAAGACTTTATCAAGTATTTTTCCATCAAATCCTTGGCAAATTAAACTATATTCACCAATTTCATCAACATAAATATAGCAAAAGGAAAGAAAAAGGGAATGAATAGGTTGACATCTCTGTTTTCTGTAGGAGAAAGAACAAAGTTAGCCTGTGTATCAGTTAATCATTGCTGTGTAACATACCATCCCAAAATGTAATGGCGTAAAACAAACAGCACTTATTTAGCTCATGATTATGTGAATTGGAAATTTAGGCTGGGCTCAGCAAGATAGTTCTTCTGGCCTCCCTCATGCTTCTTTGGTCAAACACAAGTCAAGTAGGCAGCTTTGCTGGTCTTGCCTAGGTTCTCACATTTCTGGGGCCTTGGTTGGGACAACCTTGCTGACTTAGCTTTGATCCACATGGTCTCTCATCCTCCAGCAGGCTAGCCCAGGCTTGTTCACATGCCAGTTAGGTAGTGTTCCAAGAGATCAAGTAGAAGCATGAACCTTTGAGGCCTAAGTTCCAAGCTAGCAGATCATAACTTCTGCTACACTTTACTGGCCAAGGCAAGTCAAAAGGCCATCCCAGAGTCGAGAGGAAGGAAAATAGACCTCACCTCTAGGTTTCGCTTCATAGTCACATTACAAGGGGTGTGGATACAGGGAGGAATGAGGGATTGTGAACATTTTTTCAATACGCCATAACCCGTTTCATGACTATTGAAGAACGTATTAAGAGCACATTAAAATGTGTTATTTTGTTCACAGTGCTTTGTTTTTGTTTTGTTGCTTATCTTTTTAGATCTAAAACAGATTGACCATATCTTTAACAAAGAACTTTATCAAATTTTCTCTTTTGATAGGAATTTCATGTTTCTGACAACTCTGAAACAGATCTTAAAGGGATTCCATGTAATTTTTGTGTGTTTTCATTTTATTGATCTTACCCAAGACTTTCTCCTTTTTCATTACAAAAAAAATAAGATGGATTTTCTTCAAAATATGTATGATAGGCTTTTAAATGTCACTGCAACAGTGATGGGTTTGTGCAATTATCATTTGTTTTCTTTCACAAGAGATGCCGTGGTTTAGAATTGTTTGTACACCCATAGTAATTAACCTATCTTAAATATTCCTCCAAGGACATCTGACACATTTTGCATTAATAACTTTCTTTAATTGTTTCTCATAATTACTTTCTCATAATTAACTACTGTGTTTAATGTGAATTCAGTAGTTGTAGTTTACTAGTAGTTGTCTTATGGTTCAAAAATACAATTAAAATTATTCTATTTCCAAAGGTTAAGAAAAAGACTGTGGTTGTGAGGAAGTGGGAACTTTTATACATTGCTGCTGCGAATGTAAATTAGTTCCATCACATTGAACAACACATTGGCATACCTAGTAAAGACACATACCCTACAGACATACCCCAATTCCATTTCCAAGGAGAGAAACTTTCATACGTGTGCAAACGAGACACGTACAGAAATGGTCCTCGCATTCTTTTAGTCATTTATTCAGCAAGTATTTACTGAGCACATACTATGTCTCACGTACTATCCTAGGTACTGAGGATACAGCAAAGGATAAAACAACACCAATCCTGCCTTCAAGGAGCTTACATTCTAGAGTAGGAAGACAGAAAATAAGAAAAATAAATAAGGGAAATACATTGTAGGTAAATTGGTGATAAATGCTATGAAGAAAAATAAAATGAAGAGGATAGAAAGTTAAAATTTCAATAGGATGGACAGGGAAAGCCTCACTGAGAACGTGACAATTAGAGTTGCCAGATTTAGCAAATAAAAACACAAGATGCCTACTTAAATTTTAACTTCAGATAACCGATCACTGATTTTTTTTAGGGTAAACATGTCCCATGCAATATGTGGGACATACATACACTAAACCTTTACTTATTGTTTATCTGAAATTCAAATTAAACTGGACATCCTGTATATTATCTGACAATCCTAGTAACAACTGAGCAAAGACCTAAAGGCGTAAGGGAGCCAGTTAGGTGGACACGAGGAGAATGTTGTTGAATTAATTAATAACTGGGAGGCAAGCACTCCAGGCAGAGGAAACACAAGAGAGCAAAGGCCCTGGCTGTGTGTACCAGTGAAAACTTAGAGGTAACCTGTCCCTTAGTAGAGGAATGAAACATAGCCTAGTCTCATAATGGAATTAAATGAAGGGACTAAATCTAAATGTGTCAATACTGATAAATCTCAAAAATACTGTGTTGAATGAAAAATATACTGTGAAAAGATAAATCTGTTCTGATAGCATTTCTATAAGGTGTAAACACACACAAAACCATAGTATTTGTAATAGTACTTTTTTGTCACTGCATACATAGGTAGTAAAAGGACAAAAACAAACATGGGAATGACGTACACCAACTTAAAGGTAACAAACTTTAAGTGGTATGAAAATGAACAGCCGGGGCATTTGGTTTTGTCTAATCTGGACCCTGCCTTAGATTTCCTGTGGAACTGAAGATTGAACAAGCCTGTAAAAGTCAAGTGCACTTTCTATTCCTCTCTACTGCTTTTTTCTTATATAAAATGAAGCTTTTATTCAGATTCCAGAGAAATATCGAAACTTTGGGGGCTTGGCATGACTTCTGTGGTTGCTGTCGCTGACTTGCTGAGTCACCTAGGGCCGCGATGGGCCTAGCAGGTAGCAGGAACCAGAAGTTCAGGTACAGCTATGGACGTGCTGCACAGGATACCTGCTGATAGGATATAGCGATGCTTCGGGGGAAATACTGACATTCAGAGCACCTCTATGTGACTGGTGGTCATTCTCACAGCCATCCATTTCAATAAACATTGTACCCCTGATTGTTGAATGAAGGTGTGGTCTACCTACATACATGGACATGAATCCTCTCCTAAGTTAATCGCAGATGGGCAAGGTGAACAGTCTATAAGGAGTCGGCATGCAGGGCACACTGAAGAAAAGGATGGGCTTTAGAATACAAATAATTTAGGACGAGGATATGTCCTATGATTTATTTACTGGACTTGCCTGGGATCTCACTAAACTTACATATATATTTGTATATAGGGCTTAGGGAAACCTTGGTGGCGTAGTGGTTAAGTGCTATGGCCGCTAACCAAACGGTCAGGAATTCAAATCTGCCAGGCTCTCCTTGGAAACTCTAAGGGGCAGTTCTGCTCTGTCTTATAGTGTCGCTATGAGTCAGAGTCAACTCGAGGGCAGTGGGTGGTTTTATAGGGCTTACAGCAAAAGACAACATCTCATGTAGTGGGCAAGGGGGCCATGTATACAGACAAAAGCAGCCAGATTTCATGCCCTTAGTTGACATAGCGCAAATAAGAATAGTAACAGCATATGTTTTATTAAACACACGCTCTGTGTCAAAAATTCTATATACATTATGCCATCTAATCCTCATAGCAACCCTATGAGTAGGAACCTGAGACTTAGAGAATTTTAGAACTTGTTAGCCTGAGGTTGCATGACTAGTTAAGTTGTTGATCTGTGGCTCAAACCCAGGCAGTCTGGTGCCTTAGCCTGCACTTTTAACTATTATGACATATTGCCCTCTGCTTCTTGGGTAGGAGAGTGGGTGATAACACCAATTCCAGTCTGTTGTGTGGACAGATAAGACTGTGCATGCCCAGTAGTCAGATTGACCTAGTCAAAGCCCAACAGAGATGAGGGGCAGAATCAGAGACGTGACTGTGTTAACCTCTAGGATTGTGTTCAAAACAGAGGAAACCCATACATAATTGCTATAAAAATACATGCTGAAAATTACAAAGCCAGGTTAGCAAACTAGGAGCCAGGAGTGACTCAACCTAGCCCCGTCATTGGCCATGGACCCATTGGCACGGAGGACCACCAGATTTCTGCAGAGTTCTGCTTGGTGAGGATGATTTTGATTACCAGGGCTGGCGGGGGACAGCTAGAGCATAAATGTTAGGTCAGTGAACACTCTCTCCGGGGCTTCCCACTCTCTAGTCTCTGCCACTAGGCTCCCCTTCCTGTGCGCCAGAAACCAGTCCTGACACGCTTCCTGAGAGCTCTTTATCGACCAGTTTCTGCTTTTGCTCAGAATTAAGCCTCAGTGCAAAGAACAGACTTTGGAGGCCTTAGAAATAGATTTGGATTCAAATCTGCCTCTTTCTAGGTGTGGTCTTTTGGCAAGTTACTTAATGCCTCTGCATCTCAATTTCTGGGTCTATGCAATAGGAATTAACAACAGATACTGTGCAATGCTGCTGCGAGGATTATAGATAGGACACATAGTGTACCTGGCCCCGCTCATAAATAACAACTATTACGATGACAGTGATGATTAGCTGATCACAGTTTAAGTTATAACCATTTCCAAGGGGACACTTTTTTTTAAGGCACAGGTGGCATTCTCTGAAAATTCCAAAGGTGCTTTCCTTTCTCTCCACTGTGCGCTCCATCTTCTCCAGAGAACTCAAGACCAAAGCTGTCCCCAGGCAGCCCAGCCTCTGCTTAGGCTCAGCTGTTCATACCACAGTCATTGCTTGCTTTGTTTTGGGTTTTTGTGAGAGTGAAAAGTGGACTGGGATAGAAGAGATTGGTGAAGATCTTCCTAAAACCACACTAGAGAAGTCAACAAATACAATAAATAAAATAAAAGGCACCATAGACTTCCAAAATCAAACATCAAAACAATTTAGAGTTTACTAAGTACAGACTGGAAACGCCGGTGGTGTAGTGGTTAAGAGCTATGGCTGTTAACCAAAAGGTTGGCAGTTCATATCCCCCAGGAGCTCCTTGGAAGCTGTATGGGACAGTTCTACTCTGTCCTATAGGGTCGCTATGAGTTAGAATCGACTCGACTGCAACAGGTTTGGTATTACATAGAGACTAAGAGGAAAGATGGAAGGACACCCATTTCCAGATAGAAATGACGTCTGTTGGGTTATTAAATGTTTTTATTATTGCAAGCATCTCGACCAGCTGGGCTTTGAGTTGAGCTGCATCATGCCTGGCCTGCAGCTCGTTTATGAGACACAGAGCTCACTTTCCATTTCAGATTGGCTATAATTTAGGCTGCCTTTATTAAAACAATTACATGGAATTGCACGTAAACACTGGCCAAAAGGCTGTTTTCCAGCATCGCAGACTCTTCTACTGTTTTTTATTAGCTGGATGGATTTAATTATAAAAATATATTGGGCAATTATTACAATGCTTGGCCAAAAGAAAGTGATAAAGCAAAATTAAACGCATGGTGTACAGATTTACAAATTTGGAGGACTCTGCATAAAATAAAATTCTTAAGACGAAAACAAACCAGCCATTGCCACGATTCTTACCCTCAACAGAGTGAGGAATACAGACATGTGCAAAGATGGTTATAACAGAAAGTTAGCTAGAGATGTACCCAGGCTATTTTAGGAGCACTGAAGAGGGGAACCTCAGAAAAGGCTTCCTGGAGAATGAAATGTCCGAGCTGAGTCTGAAGAGTGCATAGCAGTCAGGCAGGGAAAGGGGAACGCAGGGGGGACTTCTGCACAGACCCACAGCACAAGCACAAGCAAGAAGGCAAGAAGCAGCGGGCACCACACGATGTGCTGATTCATTACGAGGTGAAATGCCAGCCTGGGAACAGGGAGCAGTGATACTGGACAGGCAGGTGAGCCCTGTTCACAACCAAACCATTTGTGGTTGAGTTAATTCCAACTCATGGCAGCCCCGCATGTGTCAGAGTAGAACTTTGCTCCTTACGGTTTTCAGAGGCTGATTTTTCAGAAGTAGGTCACCAGGCCTTTCTGCCAAGGCGCCTCTGGGTGGACTCAAATCTCTAACCTTCCAGTTAGTAGCCTAGTGCCCTATATGCAAAAGGAAGGCCAGGACCACCTGTGTCTGTTCACTGCCATGTCCCAGCCCCCAGTGAATGCCTATTGATGAATAAATGTTAAGGCGCTTTGGCTTTACCAAGTGCCTAGGGGAGATTTTTCAGAAACAAAGCAAGATGACCATATTTCATTTTGGATATGGAGACAACCAGTTAGTTAACATTTCTGTCGTAATTAAGTTTAGAATTAAAAAAAAAAAAATCAATTCCTAAAACCACAACTCTACATCTAAGAATGTTCATTTGTTCATTCGTTCTGTTCATCCAGTCCAGAAATATATAGTATGTGCCAGGGACTGTTCTAGGCACTGGAGATTCAGAATAAACACAACAGGCATAAACCCTTGCTCTCGTGGGAGGGACAGATAATAACAAAATATATAAGTCAATAAATTGTGTAGTCTTCTAGAAGTGCTATGGAAAAAAATAAACCAGGAGGGGGCTAGGGAGAGAGTTGTAAGAAGGGATGGGAGGAGTTGTTATTTTTAAGGACGATGGTCAGAAAAGATCTCACTAATAAGGTGACATTGGAGCAGGGGTCCGAAGAAGGTGAGGGAGTGAACCCTGCTGATATCTAGAGAAGTACACACCCAGCGAGGAAGTGCAAAGGCCCTGGTGTAGAGCAGGAACCTAAGTAGTTGGAAGAAGAGCAAAGAGGCCAGGGTACCTGGAGCAGAGTGAGGGAAGAGTGGTAAAACAGTGGTGCTTAGCATGGTCCCTGGACCAGCAGCATTAGCAGCCCAGGAACGGGTTAGAAATGCAAATTCTTGTACCTGACCCAGACCTATGAATCAGAAACTCTGGGAGGCTTTTTTAACAAGCCTTCCCGGTGGCTCTGATGCTGGCTTAAGTTTGAGAAGCATTGTCTTAGAGCTAGATCCTGAGCTCTCCTCTCTCTCTCTACAGATTTTCCTTTGATGATCTGATCAATTTCCATAGGTTTAAATGTCCTTTAGGTTTAGGGAAGAAACCCTGGTGGCATAGTGGTTAAGTGCCACAGCTGCCAACCAAATGGTCTGGCAGTTCAAATCTACCAGGTGCTCCTCCGAAACTCTATGGGGCAGTTCTACCCTGTCCTATAGGATTGCTATGAGTTGGAACTGGCTCAACAGCAGTGGGTTTACTTTTTTTGTAGGTTTAGGCAACTCCGAAATTTTTTTTTTTTCTACCAGATATCCCTTTTTACTTCTAATCTTGTGTATCCAATCCCCATCTGAACTAATAGCCTAACATCTTTCTATTTGGTTAAGTAAGAAAACTAGAAATTTACTAAACTGAGTTCAAGTTACCTTTATAAAGTAATTATTTGCAATTATGATTTGAGGGACATCTGAATTTTATTTGGCGGCAGGACAGATTATCACACGACAAGCCATCACTCGATGACAGTTTCCAGTCCCATCTCAATGCCAGGGAACAGACTTCTCTCTCCTCCCTGGGGCACAAGGGCATGTCTTCCCTTAAATCCTGGGGCTTGTTTCAGTACATTCTTCCTGCTTGCTTGAGAGATTGATTGATGCCATCTGCATATACACCTGCACAATACTGGAAGTCACAACTGAAAAAGAACATCTGCTGAAAAATTTTTGTATTCTACTTCACAAAATATTTCTGCCTTAACTCGCATTTGTAGTGAGGCAATGGGCCACTAAATAAATTAAAAGTATTGAGTTGCAGCTGACAGGCACTATGCTAGGCAGTATAAGGATACGATACCTCCAAATACTATCCTTGACCAATGAAAGATAACACAGGTGCGGGTTAAGAATGTCAACTCTGGAGCCAGACTGCCTGAGTTTGCTGATTGGCTGTGCCCACTTATCTCTCTGTACCTTAATTTTCTCACCTATAAAACACGATTAATAATGTTGTTGTTGTTGTTAGTTGCTGTTGAGTCATTTCTGACTCATGGCGACCCCATGTGTGCAAAGTGGAATTGCTCCATAGGGTTTTCAAGGCTGTGACCTTTTGAAAGCAGATGGCCAGGTCTTTCAACCACTAACTTCTTGACCAACAGTTGAGCACTTAACTGTTTTCGCCACCCAGGACTCCTTTTGGGATTAATAATAGTACCTATGCCATACGGCTATTGAGAGAATTAAATGAGTTATTGTCATAAAGCCTATAATTAGCACCTAGCACTCGGTAAGTGCCAAGTAAGCGTGAAATATTGTTATTATTATATATCTCTAGGTAAGTAAGCATAAAATGTTTCTGAGCAAGCTAATCTACTGTACTTGAGTGTATTTGTATACAGTGGTATTCACTGTAATATAGCTGCTCCCAGGGGCTCCTACTTACATTAATTACCTTGTAATGTTTTGATTGATTCTTGTCTGAGTTTTTAAAAGACTTTGCCATTGGTCGTTGTTGCTATGAGTGGAGGCCATCTAAACCATGATTTTTAACCAGAAAAAAATAATACACAAGTATCTAATATAATGAGAACATAACAAGATTATAAAGCATAGCTATTACAAGGGGGAAAAGCACAAATAATTTCTTCATAGAGCCAGGAGACCACGGTTTTAAGTACTTGCTCTCAGGACATGAAAAACCATGGAATTCTTTTTTTCTGATTGAAGTGGTTGGAAATTGGTCTTTAATTGACTTGGGAGTAAGAAGCAAAAAGGATTGGGTATAAAACTATCATCAGGTCCACTTGAAACCAGCCCAACACTTTAACTGCCCCAGAGGGGTTTTTATCCCTACAACTCTGGTTGAAGTATGGCAGGAGAAGATGCCAGTGTTATCCTCCAGAAAGACAGAAAATGGAATGTAAATCTAAGTCCATATGGTGCGGGTTAGGTACTAATGTAACAATACAGCATACTATCAGCTCCCAGGTGCCATCCAACTCCAGCCATGATTTAAGTCCATAATTAATAGTGTATATAAAGTAAATTCAGGGCCATGCTCACTGTGACTGGTAATATTTGTCATTCACATAGTACACGGTAGTAGATCTTGTAAGAAAAGAGCTCAGGGACTCCAAAGCATGACTCTGGATTCAAATCTGATTAGCAGAATCACCTTAGGCATGTTACTTAATCTTTCCAAATCTCAGCTTCCACATCTGTAGGAGAAAGATAAAAACAGTTTCCACAACATAGGATTCTTGAGATGATTAAATTAACTACTATTTGGAAAGTTCTTAGTACTACGCCTGGTACAGAGTAAGTACCCATAATAACGTTAGCTATTAATTATTAAAGGAGTCTGGTAGTGCAATGGTTAAGCACTTGGGTGCTAAAGGAAAGGCTGGCAATTTGAATACACCAGCCACTCCATGGAGAAAAGACCTGGTGATCTGCTCCCACAAAGATAACCAAAAAAAAACAAAAAACCAAACCCGCTGCCATGGAGTCAACTCTGACTCATAGTGACTCTACAGGACAGAGTAGAGCTGCTTCATAGGGTTTCCAAGGAACAGTTGGATTCGAACTGCCATCCTTTTGTTTAGCAGCTGAGCCCTTAACCACTGCACCACCAGGGCTTCATCCCATAAAGATTAGAGCCTAGGAAACCCTATGGGGCAGTTCTCCTCTGTCATATAGGGTCACTATGAGTTGGCATCGACTTGATGGCACACACCAACAATGTTAAGTATAAACAGTTGTATGGTTTTCAAAGTAGTGTGTTGAATCCATAATCCTCACAAGGCTTTGAGATAGAGGTTATTATCAGGCCTACTTTAAAGGTCAGGAAACAGGCAGCGAAAGGTTAAGAAGCTTGTCAAGGTCACACTGGGTCTTAAAAGCAAAAGTCCAGGGCTGTTCAATGTTATTGGCTCCTGGAAAGGGATTATGCAGCCCAGAACCCAGACCCACCCTCCCACTGCAGGCGGATACACCAATGCATGAGCAGGAACCACCTTTCTCCATCAACGGTGGTACTCTAGCTAAGACCAGAACTGAGGAATCTTATCCAATTGCCCCATATACTGCCCAAGCTCCTTAGGAAAGTTGTGTGTGACTCACTTCCCAGAGTTAAGAACCTGGTACCTTTAATTAGCATAGAAGTTATATTTTTGCTTCACATCTTTGGGCATAAAAAAAAATCACATCAATTATTTCTCTAAACCCAATTAAATCTCACCAAGGTAAAAGAAGTTCCTTCCCTCTTCGCTCTCCCTTAGTTCACATTGTACCTCAAAAAAAGAAAAGGGTCTCTTGTTATTAATCCAACATGTTGCCACTGAGATGCTTACTGCCCAAGACCTTCAGGTTCAAAGACTCCATCCCTCCTGGCCAAACCCCAGGATCCTTTGCTGATATTACCTAGGACACACCTCTTGGAGGCTAGTACCTTACACAGTGTCCGCATGCACTATATAGGCAGAGGGTAAGGGTCTCACCTGGCCGAAAATGCTACGCCCTTCCTTCTTGTGGGGTTCCTCCCTCCCTTCCTCACCACTTTCTACCCTCCACTTTCATCTCCAAGCTTCAGAACACTTCCGTTCTCTTTGACAATTCAGCTCTTTTCAAAAGGAAGCTCCTTAGCTTTCTATGAGAGAGGCAAGAGGAGCCATGGATATTCAAGTCTCAAATTCCTGCTTGCTTTCTGGAAGGGAGAAGAGAAAAGTATTTCTCCTTCTTTCAGACTCTTCTCCAGAAGTGAAAGCAAAACACAAAGGCGAATGTCTGTAGAGGAGCCTGCCACTTCCTTTTTTCAGTTAGATCCTTCAGAAAGTATTATATGAGGGCTGAAAATGGAAACACTGTATATTCTTTCATCACAGCTACAAGTTAGGGCTGGTTACATGGATGAACACTTTGCAAAAGATGCTTTGATTCTTTCTGCCTTTGCAAGTAACTGCCTGATTTCTCAGTAGTAGAACTGGCCACTGTTCAGGAAATGGACCGTTACAGAATCCTGACTGGCAAAGCTTTTCATCTATCGACTCCAAGGATAACTCCTGGTGAAACAAGGAATATACTTCCTTCATATTTCATTACCTGGCAGATAATCTAGGTTGGAATTTTATCTCTCATCCAAGTTTTACCATAGCCTCTTTCTACCTGTACTTGAAACTCTTCAAATACAATTTTTCTTCCCTAAATTATCTACCTTATCCAGACCCAGTTGGGCTCTAAGCACAAAAGGCTTGTGGGGCATGAGGAGGTAGGGAGGAAAAAGAGATCTCCTGCCAGGCTCTACTCCAGGATGCAGAGCTACACAGAGAGAACAAGACACACAGAGGCCCTCAGGGGGCTTATGCTTGTATGGCCAGGCTCTGTTGTAGTTACATATATTAATTCATTTAAGCCTTATAACAACCCTACAAGTAGGGAATATTACTATCCCCATTTCATAGATAAAAACAAACAAACAAAAAAAAAAACTGAGGCACAGAGAGGTTAAGAAGCTTGCCCAAGGTTGCACAGCTATTAGGTGGCTGAGACAGAATTCAAGTCCAGGCAGTCTGATGTCCTGCTGTGCCCTTAACACAGGGTTGTAGATACCAATTGCAGTTAAGCATTAAGATGAAAATAAACAGGCTGATGATACAAAGAGTGCCTAGAGGAGGCCACTTCCCATGTGCTTGACCAGGGAAGGTTCTCTAGAAGGCAGCATTTGAGCTGAAACCTGGTGACAAGGAGCCAGCTACACAAAGACTGGGGTTGGGAGGGTGGATGCGTATTCCAGGCAGGGGGAACAGAAATGCAAAAGCCAAAAGAGAAAGATTCGTTCAAGGGCAGAAGGAGACCTGTGTGGGCAAACACAGCAAGGGAGAGGGAGAGTACGTGATGAAGACAGGGAAGATGCTTCGGGAGCAACGAGAAGCCATTGACAGCATTTAAGGAGAGCAGTGACATGATCTGAGTTAGCTTGTAATAGCTTGCTGGCTGCTGAGTGGCGAGGGGAGGAAGAAGAGACTGGCACATATGGGGACCTAAAGGAGGCCTATGTAGCTGGAGGGTAGAGAGTACTGGGGACCCTAGTGGGGTAAAGTATAAGGCTGAATGGATAAGGAGGGCCTGATTCTCAGGACATTCTAACCACCTGTACTGGGTTGAACTATAATGGAAAGATTACCCATTGCCATTGAGTTGATTTCGACTCATAGTAACTCTGTAAGGACAAAATAGAACTGCCCCATAACGAAAAGATCACAGCCTTGGAAACCCTATGGGGCAGTACTCAACAGCAATGGGTTTTTTAATCTTTACGGAATTCAGAGTGGCTGGTGGGTTTGAACCGGTGACTTTTTGGTTAGCAGCCCAGCTCTTAACCACTGCGCTACCAAGGCTCTTTTGGGATGAACTGTTCTCCTCAAAATTCATGTCCACTGGGAACCTCAGAATGCCGCCATATTTGGAAATAGGGTCTTTGCAGGTGTAATTAGTTGAGAAGTTAAGATGGAGTATTACTGAATTAGGGTAGGCCCAAATCCAATGACTGGTGTATTTATAAGAGAAAGGAGAGGTAGATTCAGGCATACAGTCACCCACAGAGGAGACTAGCCATGTGAAGAGGGAGAAAGAGGCCAGAATGATGCAGCTATAAGCCAAGGAATGCTGAGGGCTGCTGGCAAACACCAGACACTAGGAAGAGTCAAGGGAAGATCCTTCTCTAGAAACTGCAGAGGGATTATGGCCCTGCTGATACCTTGATTTCAAACTTTTAGCCTCCAGAACTGTGACAGATTAAATTTCTGCTATTTTATGCCATCCAGTTTGTAGTAATTAGTTACGGCAGCATTGTAGCTAATACACTATCTGAAGGAGTGTAGACTTTATTTCTAAGAGCGAGAGAAACCGTGAAAGGTTTTGAATAAAAAAGTTATATGATCAGATCTGAGTTTTAAGAGATTCATTCCAAGTGGTACGGAAAATGCATTTGGGAAGGACAAGACTAGAGCCCAGTCTGGAGGCTGCTGGATCATCCCAGTGAAAGGTGATGTGCACTGACCTAGGCTGGGGCAGTGGTTACTCATTCAATAAAGATTAATAGGTACCAGGCACCATGGAGCCCTGGTGGTGCCGCGGTTAAGAGCTTGGCTATTAACTGAAAGGCCAGCAGTTCAAATCCACCAGCCCCTCTTTGGAAACCTTATGGGGCAGTTCTGTTCTGTCCTACAGGGTTGCTAGGAGTCAGAATAGACTTGACAGTAACAGGTTTGGTTTTGGTTTTGGACACTATTTGAACAAGTCAGAGAAGGAGCTGCTCCCAATGAATTTTAAGAGATATTTAGGAGGACAGACAGGCTTAATGATTAATTGAATGTAGGAAGAAAGAAAGGAGATAAAAGACTTCTCTACCTCTGCTTCTGACTTGAGAGGTTGCTGTTCCACAAAGAGGATTTGGGTATGTAATGAGGAGTTCAGTTAAGGACATATTGAGAACTTGAATGGCCAAGGCAGAAAAAGCAGTAGGTAGATACAGATGGGTGGGGCACTGGTGGTTCAGTGGTAGAATTCTCACCTTCCAGGCAGGAGACCAGTTGGATTCCCAGCCAATGCATCTCAAGCAGAGCCACCATCCATCCGTTAGTGGAGGCTTGTGTGTTGCTACAATGCTGAACAGGTTTCAGCAGAACTTCCAGGCTAAGACAGACTAGGAAGAAAAGCGAGGTAATCTATTTCAAAAAACAGCCAATGGAAACCCTATGGATTACAATGGTCCTATCCACAACCAATCATGGGGATAGTGCAGGATCAGGTAGCATTTCATTCAGTTGAGCATAGGGTCCTCATGAGTCAGGAGTCATCAGGAGTTGGGGGCCAACTCGAAGGCAGCAACAACAACTGATACAGATGGAAACCCAAGGACTCTTCTGAGAATGGTAACTACATATGGCAAGAGAGATATAAGTCTCAACGTTCTATCAATCACCCTCACTAAGTGTTGCAGTCAAAACACACCAGAACTGGAAATTCCTTCCAAAAAGTAATATTCCCCTTAAAAGTCTCAGAAACCAAGGAGATGGGCTTCAATTGTACTGTGAAAGAACTGAGTTTAGTATTAGAAAAATCCTTGAGAACTACAAAAGTACAGACGAATCCAATTCAAACACGGCTTTCCATTACTCAGATGCAGGTAATCAGACGTCTCCCAGTCGTGAGTAGGTGGTGATTGACAGCCTGAAGGAAGATAACAACGACAAATCAAAGTAGTTGCTCTGAAATTGATTCCGACTCATGGCAACAAAGAGTAGAACTGTGCTCCATAAGGCTTTCAAGGCTGTGAGCTTTTGGATGCAGATTGCCAGGCCTCTCTTCCAGGGTGCCTCATAAAAAACCTCATAGATGGGCTCAAACCCCAACCTTTCAGTTGGTGATCGAATGCTTAACCGTTTGCGCCACTCAGGTCAGTAAGACAGGTGGGCCTTAACACCAGTGTTCATCTTTTTCCCCAGCACTAAATTTATGCAGCATTTCCCTGACTTTGACTGTGAGACCTCCTACAACTGTCAAAAATTTTCACCAGCGATCTTTAGAAAAGAGTACACAACCTGTCTCTAGAAAGAATTTTCCATGAGTTGGAAGACAGGATGTGAGAGATCTCAATTTGCTTATAAAGTTTGTAGGTCTTCACTGCCTGCCAATACCCTGGAAATAATAGTGCTGGATTTACCAGGGCCTCCTTCCCTCTTTCCCTCCAAGAGTAGATGGGTGAGTGTTGGGAACTCGAGCGATGAGCGGGTTCTAGACCGAGATTTTACCCCTTAGACAGGTCGGCTTTTCCACCTTCGCACAGCGAGTGCTCGCGCTGTCTCCCTTTATTTTATCAACAGTGTTTTGACAATTCATGAAAAAATGTGTCTAGGGCAAATTGAGCTCCTCAAGCAATAAACATTTAGACATACAATGTGAATTGAGTTATTGTTCTCAGTAGTGATATTTTCAGAGTTTGTTGCTATTTTTTGGAAAGGGAATGTGTCACCCCATTTTCCTCCCCCAGGTCTTTTGAAATGGAAGTCTCCCATCTCCAGTAATTGTTGCAAATCCTTGACAATAGCCCCAATGACTGGGTTATCTCGCAGGAACTTCCATTTCCAAGGAGTTGAGGGGAGATTAATATTCAAGAAAATTAGAGGAGAGAGAGGGATAACGGCTGCACCTTCCGCCGAGATAGTTGCCTTCTAAGGGCTCCCAGGGTAAGAGAGAGTCTCTCTCCTATGGTCGGTTTGGTGGGTTTTGTTTGGGGGTCCTCTGTTTCAGAATTAGATTCCTCTTCATCCCCTCACGCTCACACCCACACTATTTTCCATCAGGGATTTTCTCCGACTTCGCACAGCCTCTCCCGGTTAGCAGCCTAATTCAGGACCTAACTTTGTCTTGACTGCATGTGCAGCGGAGAGGAAATTGGGAGATCAACCATCTCGGGGGCGACTTGGGGTTTTCCCGGCTTTGAAAGGCTGGAAGACAGGGCCAGAGCGGGGGGCGGGGGCGCTCATTGTTGTCCTGGGTTCGGGCGGCGCTCCGAGGCCCCGCGGGGGGCGGCGGCGGCGCGGGAGGTTGCGCGGGGCTCGCCCGGTCCCTGCCTTTCACATGACCTAGCGGCCGCCCGGCCAGCCGCCAGGCGCTCTCCGGTCCGCCCTGCCCCTCGGCTCGCCGCGTCGTGGAGAGCGTGTTTTGTCTGCACGTGAGACGCAGCGGGCGGGGGCCAGGGCGCACGGGACGCTCGGGCCCGGCATCGGCACCGTCGGCGCGCGGGGCACTCCCCGCAGCATGCTGCGGGCCCGGGCCGGGCGAGGGGCGGGCTCGCGGCCGGGCTCCCTGGCGCAGGGCCAGGCTCCGCGGGAGAGGCGCGAGCGGACGATGGGCTAACCCGGGAGGACCCAAGGCGGCGGCGGCGGCGACAGCGGCGGCGGGGGCGGGAGCGCGCGCGAGGACCCAGCGGGGCGACTGCGGGCGCCGTGGTGGAGGAGGTGCCGGGACGTGGATGCTCCCTGGTAGGCCACGGGCCTGCGCATCTGGGGCTAATGGGATGCCCGTTTCTGTGGATAAGCTGGTTAAAACCTGAAGTTGCTCGGCTCCCTTGGAAGCGCAAAAAATAAAAGGTAATGTGTCTTTGTTTCCCAGTTGCGTCTGCAGGGAGGCAATGGATTATGCAGCACTTCTCTTTCCATTTTAAAATGCTGGGCTGGTAAAAAGGACATGACATTTCTTCGGTACGGAGGGCTTAGGGTAGTATTTTGTTTCGCGTATGTGTTACATTTTAAGAATGCAAACCCCACGTGAGGCACATACTCTATTCTGCTGCACTCCGGCGCACCCCGTCACCCCCGAACACACTTTCTTTCTGGCACCACAGTCACACACTATCTGAATATACAAAGGCAAAGAGGAAAGGACATTGTTGTAGGCAGAGCCGGGTGGAATTTTTTTTTTTTAAACCATTTTATGGAAATGACAGGGTAGTCTTGTCCTTTAGATGCAGAACATAGCATTTCGGACAAGGGTGGCAGGAGGCAGGCAGTTCATGCCGGCTGCTGGGGACTGCTAAAATGGACTGCTCTTTTACATTCCAAATGGCTGCAGCAAGTTTGATGCAGAGAAAAAGGGGAGCTGCAGAGGGCAAAGAGAAGAACAGGAGGAAACCCTCTTTGGTTCGTGGTCATTTAAAAATGACCAAACGCGGTGCTTCTGTCTTGTAGGCAGTTGCCCCAACGTTGGTAGGTATTAAATTTAGAAAAGATTCACCAGTCTTGTACTTTGAAAGCTGTGTGGGCTGCCTGTGTGTAACCAGGGACTCATTTCCTTTCTCCAATACCTTGTTAGCAGAGTAGCTGCTGAGTCGATTCAAGCGTATTCTGCGATATTTCCAAGGGATGGCTGTTCCTAATAATAGCTCTGGCATTGGCTTCTTGATAAGACATACTCATTCTGAATGATGCGGCCATGCCAGCCCCCGCTTCCCGGGAAGCTCAGTTTGCTGAGAAAGGAGAGCCAGTGCGGTAAAGGACTCCCTGACCCCACCGTGAATGGGTGAGGCTCTTCCTCCCCCATGAATGGAACATCCCAATAGAGGCTGCTACTGCTGTTTCTGGCTTATTTTAACTTGAATCCTCACAGACTCTGATGAAAGGGACACATTTCTGTGTCTGAGCTGTTCAGGGGTGGCAGCCTATTCAATTCTGGAATTGCCTCAGCTGTATTTAGGCACCTGGTCAGGCTGATTTGATCTGGATTTACCTGACTGTATTTCGAAGAGCTGCTCATGCTCCCTACCACCTCAGCATCCTTTTCCAAAAGTCCGACTCCAAGTGCTGTGTGGGAAAGCACCAGTCAGGGATCCCATGAACAAACTGCTGACTTCATCCAGGGAAGCCACCACCGACTGGGTAAAGTACCTAAGGAGTTGGATGCAATAATTTACCCATGATACTTAATGGAACTTAGCCATGTAAAAAAAAAAAAAAAATATGTATGCCATCTTCAAATTGAACAGCAAAGTGGGTTTTGGGGATTTTTTTGGCGGGGCGGGGTTGATTTGCTTTTTGAAGTGGAACACATTTCACTGTTTTGTTTTCTAAGCTTTGAAAAATTCCTTCAAGCCCATTCATAGATTTTGGCCCCATTTATGTTGGAGTCTGACTTGCATCCGGCCAGAAAACCATATTCTCAAATCAGCAAACCTGGTTTTAATTGTAAAAGTGTCACTAGTCCCTTGCAACCTAGACTGTCAGACGAGCCACTTGTGGTATATTTTTTTCTGTAGCCTGGGTTATCCATTCCGCTGAGCGTAAAGTTGAGTTTATGTAAGGCACAACAGGAATGAGGGTCCTGTGACAAATAGATTTAAATACCTGTGTGTCTGGGAGGTTAAATAGCCACAATAATTTAATTGGAGGCAATATTTGGACATGCATTGGAATCAACACTGTATTGTCCGGGCAGTGAATAGATTGTTAGTTAGAGATAACTTGGAAAGAAGTAATGTCTGGTGTGCAAAGTTGTGTGGGTAGAAGGAGCCTTTTGGGGGGAAAAAATTAAACTCTTCTTTTTGCACTTAAGGGGAACAATTTTAACAGGAATGAGGATCAGAAAATCTGTCCACCCTCTTTTGTTCTGACCAATTGTCATCCGTTGCTGCTATTGCTGTGGTCTTCTTGGCATTAGTCTTGAACTAATATTATTATTAAGACTTGTTATTTAGGGCATAGGGCCTGGTTGTAATTTGTAGACATTGTTGCCAAATCCCCTGATAGCCTGGCACCATGAGCAGTGTCTTGTCATTGGGGAAACTGAGACCCCTTGAGGTTCAGTGAGTCACTGATTTCATAACCTGTCAGAACGGCATCCCATAGATGCCCAATGCCTAGCTTTACAGTAAAGCAAAGTTACAGCTGAGGTCAAAAGAAAAGGCAAAAAATTAGTCCTTTCTTGGGTTCTGGAACTTGAGAAAAAGCTCTGTGGAAGAGCAGGTATACAAGAATTAGGAGGGAAAGGGCCCTTGAGTCAACTCTGATGGGTTTGATGGGAGAAATGTGGTTGGTTTGTGATGGAAAAGGGAGTGATGAGGTGGAAAGGTCCAGGCAGTGTTGTATGGAGGGGGTGTGTCAGGCTACCTTTGTCTTCAGGTAAGTGTGATGTATGTGGGGTGAGACCCCCTTCACAGAAGATCATTACTGACTTTAATGCATAAATACACCACTTGTGTTCACATTATTTATGCCTTTGTGTGTGTGGAGAATACTTAGAGTTCTATTCACACGTGTCCTCCAAGCCATATGTTTATCTGTTATGAGCTACATTTAGCCAGATACATGGAATGACTGAAGATACGATAGGGCACTTTCAGACCTCTGGCTTTGTTCTTAGACATTTCTGCATATACAAGTAATTGTTTAAAAAGTAAAGAAAAGAAACAATACAGCTTGTGGAAAACTTGTAGTTAAATATGTCAAAATGAGAAATAGGAATGCTAACTGTTAAGTAGCTTGTGAAGTTATTTTAAATGACTCTCTACATAGTATCAGAATGTATGTCTGGTATAAAAATGGCACGGTGGAGGCGTCTGACCACCTCCTCTAACTTCACAAGCCCGGAGGAGAATCACCATCAGCATTAGCCCAAAGCCCATTCGTATTAGGTGGAGATCAGACATACCTACTCTCTGCAACCTGTTTACCAATTCTGACACTAGCCCTTCCTCCCATGGTACTCTTTACTCCACTGCTGGGTTTGATAATTTGCTGCAGTGGCCACACAGAACTCACAGTTGTGGGTTTATTAGGGAAGTAACAGGTTACAATTCAGGATCAGAAAGGACTCAGGATACAGTTAGTTGGTTAGGACAGCTTCTTGGCCATGTCTACAAACAGACCTCTCTTCTCTGGTCCTTGGGCTCTCAGCCTTGGACCCTCAGCCCGGCCTCTGCCTTGCTATCGCAAGTGTTACAAAGCCCTTTTGCCTCAGCCTGAAGGTGCTCAGCTCTCTCATTCCATGGGTCGGCAAGCTTAGCTCTGCCAATAAGTGTCCAGAGGTACCCCACTCTGCCGGTAAGACTCCTGCCTAAAGGCGCTCAGCTCTTACTTTGTGGGTCAGCAAGCCTAGCTCTGCAGACCAGTGCCCGGAGGCACCCCACTCTACCAGCAAGCCTCCTGCCCAAAGGCGCTCAGCTCTGTCCATACCCACTATAGCTGCCTCACTCCGTGGATTGGGAAGCCCACTGTGCCGTCTTGTGCTGGTCTTCTGGTTCTGCTGCTGCCATTTCTCTGCCAGTGTTTCTTACCACCTTGCGCCGTCTCTGGTATTACAGCTGTCTCTTTGGTCTTAGAGGTTCTTAACACAGGGACCAAAAGACATACTGTGCCCCTGTCTCTTCTTCTTGGTGGTAGTGAGGCCCCCTCTTTCTGCTTCTGTAATGGCTCATTTTAAGCCTCGAGGGATGGCAAAACTGACAAGCTCCCTTGTTAGGGTTCCATATACCTTATTTGCTTGGTTCTCCACCCCCCACAAGGGTGCCATGCATCTTATTTGTATTATTAGCAAGCTGTCCAATCCCCTTGGTAGGCCACAAGCACCTTATTTGCATAGTCCAACCCAGTCTTTTGGTGAGAATTACAAGACCATGGCTAGAAAGGCCGTATAAAAGTGATCCATCACACCACATCTGTATTCACCAGTGACTTTAATTCATGTCTTTTATTTTTTGTATATCACCTGATGTGTCAGTCAAACTTATGACAAAAACTCTCTATTTAGGTTATTCACTGTGATAATTTCTAGCAGCTCAGTCAGAAGTGATTTGGGGGGCCTCCTAGAAAGAGAAGCAATGGGGTAATGATCTTCCAGTGATTATTAACCCTAAGTTCTAAAAACTGCATTCCTCTTGAGTCAAGGAGCAAAGGGGAGCCACCATAACTTAGCAGGGTCAGTAGTAACTCTGGCCCACATCCCCGCATTACTGCACCAAGGACATGGTGGGGATGCATTGACTCCACATTGCCCATTTCTCATTCTTTGCTTGCCTTTACTCTCTGAAAATGTACTTAGTGGACCAAAAGAAGATACTGGATGCTTCTCAAAAGTCAGGAGTTGGAGTGAGGAAAAGGAGGAAAAGGGATCACTCTATTGGTTCTGCAGGATATCTAGATGTTGTTGGGTCCCCTCAAGTCAATTCCAACTCACAGAGACCCCGCATGACAGAGTAGAACTGGCCTGTAGGGTTTCTTGGCTGTAATCTTTATGGAAGCGGATTGCTAGGTCTTTCTCCTATAAAGCTGTTGAGTGGATTCAGGCTTCCAACCTTTCGGTTAGCAGCCCAGTGCTTTGTGCCACCAGGGCTCCTTAGGATATGCAGATATTTTCCTACAGTGAGCAAAATGGAAGAGTCTGTCATCTGTCAAAGATATCCGCTAAAAGTCTGACCTGTGGTGGAAGGTGAGATTTGAGTGTTTTATTTTGTGGTGTTTTTTTTTTTCCCCAAGATACTTAACCTCAAGAGCTGGTATAACAGCTCTTGGAACTCCAGGCTGCAGAGTCTCATTAGTGCACACAAAGGCCTGCTGGTTTCACTACTGTATTCTGCAAGAAGTTTTCTGAATCAGCGTAAATCCAGTTTAGCAAAAACACTCTCCACAGCAGTTTCCTTTTAGTTCCCTAAACCCATCAGGTCCCACCCTTTCCTCTGTGTCCTGTAGGATCAGCATGCCTTTTTCTTAAAGGGAATAATTTAGACACACCCTAATATTTGAGACTGCCAGTACCATTATCCCCTAATATTTATCATCCTGCTGCTCTTACTGTCCAAGAAGATGATCAGAACTATTGCTACTGTTTAGGAAGTGGCTCTGAACTGGTTTGAACCCCTGCTGAGAATTTGCATATCCACGCCAGATACGCTGAATCAGAATCTACACTTTAACAAGGTCCCCAGGTGATTCTTCTGTATAAGAAATCTTGAGAGCCACTGCTTTACTATTGGTTCTCAGAATTCGTGCTAATGAGTTTGTGTGTGTGTGTGTGTGTGTGTGTGTGTGTTTTCAGTTTTTAATTGTATGAGTGGAAATTAGGTATTCTCCCCCAAAAGCAAAACGCTTTTCTCTTTGAAGGTGGACATTTACTGCTAAGAAGAAAAATCATGGTTGTTGCGAAGTAATAGAGGGATGCAAGGGATGTGGTTCAGCTGAGTGGCTTTATTATTAGCAAATAATCGAGAAGAAATGAGCTGGTGGCCTCCGTTTGAACTGAATGAGTAACCCCTCTGCAGATTTACCAGCACAACTAAGTCTAATTCATAGGGGTAGTTTGCAGGATCTAGCTTGTTAGAAAGCCCAGTCTCTGTTGTGTGCCATATTTTCTGGTTTTGTTTTAAAATTGGAGCTCTGGCCATTTCATGATGCAATGCAAGAAGTTTGTTGTCCACGGTCTAGAACATTTCTACACATGCCCTGTACCCCAAGCTGTGACTATACTCACATGCTCCTTACTCCTTACCTTATGAGCAATTGTTTGCCAATCTGTGGTTACTACATACTTCCTGCCCACTTAATGCTTACTACATTTGCCCTTGCTATTGATGATAAGCACTTCGTATATCCTTGTTAAAGAAGTAAGTCACTGAGTGAATTTATCCTGCCACACTCCAAGACTGATTTATTTAGGTTTGCTTGTTGTTAGTCGCCGTTGAGTTGATTCCGGCTCGTGGCTCCTCCATGTGTGCGCAGTAGAACTGCTCCTAGGGTTTTCAAGGCTGTGACCTTTTGCAAGCAGATCATCAGGACTTTCTTCCAAGCTGCTACTAGGTGGGTTTGAACCACCAACCTTTTCACTAGTAGTGAACCGCTTAACCATTTGTACCACCCAGGCACGCCTTTAGGTCTCTTTAGAAACCTAGAATACCCACTGACCTTAAGAGCAAGTGTTAGGTCCTCCTGTGTTCAACCTTCTCTTGTTCTGGGCTGTGATGTGGCCCATTTCTTGGTTAGCGATGCCTTGGCAAGGTTAGGGTTGGCAGTCTTAATACCAGCACAAAATACTAACCCTTCCAGCAATATTTTTCACTTTAAATTAACCCAAACCTATCCCCCCTCGCTTGAAGGTATAACTCCAGAATTTCCAACAGAATCAGCCTGTTCTTCTGGCGACGCAGACTTCTTTGCAGGGCTCTTGCCTTTGTCCTGGCTGTATGAGGAATGCATAAAAAAATGGCGTGTAATGGGGTATTAGATTGATAATGCATGACAGCAAATGGAAATAAGAATCGGAGAGTTGCCAGGCTGTGCCATTCATAACCATAAAATGCACAATTATGCTCTCACCACATGTCTGTGAAGAAGTATATAGATGTGAACCAACCCAAACTAGGAAACCAAAGAGTGTGGAGCCATCTGGAGCGAGGCGGTACCCCTACAAACTGAGCTGGGGAATGCGGGGCTGGCTCACCCATTTCTCTGCTTCTGCTGAGTACCACCAATAAACAGGCAATATTTATTTCTGCGTTGTCCAGAGAGCGAGCAGAAAGAGGGGAGGGCGATGAAGACATGAACCAGCCATGGAGTGGAGCACAATGGAGAGCAGTGTTCTGCTTTCTCAATCCCCTTTTATTGGCTGGTTGAGTGTTTTGTAACAGAAGAACTACAGGGTGACCAGTAGCACAGACGTAGCCTGCAGGTCTTGGCAGGAGGGAAGAGGCATGTGCAGAAGGCCTCCAGGACAGCAGTAGTAGCAAGCGCTGCACGTAAACGTGTCAGTGCAGCCTGTGAACCATGTGCGTGGATAATTTGGAGCTTATCAATCAAGGAAGACTTTTTAGATGAATGGAATTTTAGGAATGAAAGAGGCTATATGAGTCAGTTTTACAAATGTGGAATTGCTTGCAGGTGTTAAGTGACCCAGCCAGGGTCTTAGCTGCAGAGCCAGGCAGGAGTCCTTGGGTCCTGACCTGGATTTACGTGGGGCAACATGGCATGGCAAACAGAGAGTGGCGCCCTGGAGCCATCTAGCCCTGCTTTTGACTCCTGGCTCTGGCTCTGCCACTTACTAGCTGTGAGGCCTTGGGTGAATTATTGAATCTCCCTGAGGCTCAGTTTTCTTACTGGTAAGAAAAAATGACATTCACTAGATTGAATAAGGTATTACCGTGAAGCACCCAGACACCCTGGTGGCGTAATGGTAAAGAGCTATGGCTGTTAACCAAAAGGTCGGGAGTTCGAATCCACCAGCTGCTCCTTGGAAACTCTGTGGGACAGTTCTACTCTGTCCTGTAGGGCCGCCATGAGTCAGAATCAACTCGATGGCAATGGGTTTGGTTTGGTTTTGGGTTTGTGAAGCACCTAACCCTCAGGAAATATGGGTGACACTTTTGGAGTAAGAAAGCTGCATGACGATTTTGTCTTTGATTCTCCCTCTGTCTCCTCTCCCCCATTTGGCTTAGCTATGTCACTGGGAGGCCAAACAGTGTTAACTTTGGGGTGCACTTGGAACAAGCGGTGTAAGAGGAACTGGAAATGCAAGGAAAGCTCTACTGAAATAAATGGAACAGCCTCACTTGCAATACCGAAATGAATTTTATAAAGAGAAAATGTTGTTGTCGTGTGCCGTCAAGTCAATTCTGACTCATACCAACCCTTTATGACAGAGTAGAACTGCCACATAGGGCTTCTTAGGCTATAATCTTTACAAGAAGCATCCCTGGTGGCTCAATGGCTAAGCACTCGGCTGCTAACCAAAAGGTCAGCGGTTGGAACCCATCAGCCACTCCACAGAAAAAAACATGTGGCAGTCTGCTTCCTTAAAAGATTTACAGCCTTGGAAACCTGTTGGGGCAGTTCTGCTCACTTGTATAGGGTCACTGTGAGTCAGGATCAACTCAACAGCAGTGGGTAGTAGTAGTAGTAATAATCCTTATGGGAGCAGACCGCCAGGTCTTTTCTTCCTATATAGCTAGATTCCTCTTTTTTTCTTGCCAGTAGAACTGATCTCACTGAAGAATTGACAAAACTCAACTGAAAAAACTATAAACTCTCAGTTTTACACTGTGGGTTTTGGTTTTTGGTTTTATGTTGGAGGAAGAAAAACATCAACATGTGAGCTTCCATGATCTTGTTTGTATGTAGGAAAGGTGAAGTTGAGGACGCTCAAGTTACTGCATTCTCTCCCTGTTGACTAGATGTTGTTAGGTGCCACCCAGTTAATTCCAACACGTGGCAACCCCAGGTATGAAGAGTAGACTGCTCCATAGGGTTTTTAAGGCTATGACCTTTTGGAAGCAGATCATTGGGCCTGTCTTGTGAGGCACCTTACTGGGTTGGGTGAGTTTGAACCACCAACCCTTCTGCTAATAGTTGAACACTTAATTGTTTGCACCACCAGGAATCCATTGAGATTAAAGATAAAAACCAAAACAAACCTGTTGCCATCGATTCAATTCCGACTCATAGCGACCCTATAGGTCAGAGTAGAACTGCCCCGTAGAGTTTCCAAGGAGTGCCTGGTGAATTTGAACCGCCGACCTTTTGGTTAGCAGCTGTAGCACTTAACCACTACACCACCAGGGTTTCCAGGTTGAAGATAGCATACTATATTTGCTCAGCTGGCCCCTTCCCATCAGACCCTCACTGTGTGAGGTTGTCAGACTAGCTTTGAAATGACTGATTCTTTTCTTGGCTACTTATCAGTTTTCCCTAAATACTCTTTTAAGGGAACCTCACTCTAGTAGCATTCCAGGGTTCACAAGTGCTTTGCTGTATTTCCTTTTGTTATTATGAGTTCCACCTTGGCTTTTTGATTACTCATGTTCTTCTTCCTCCATGAGGCTTAAAAATAATTGTCCTGTGATAACTGACTTGGAAACCCTGGTGGCGTAGTGGTTAAGTGCTACAGCTGCTAACCAACGGGTCGGCAGTTCAAATCCGCCAGGCGCTCCTTGGAAACTCTGTGGGGCAGTTCTACTCTGTCCTATAGGGTCGGTATGAGTCGGAATCGACTCGACGGCGCTAGGTTTGGTTTTTCGTTTTTTGGTGATAACTGACTCACCACATCGGCCTCATTCTTCCTCATTGTTAAACTACTGATATGAAACTCTTCTACACCTAGCTTTTAAAATTAAATTTCTGCAACTCCTTGTTCATTTATTTTCTTCCAGATTCTTCTGGAATGAGGTGCCCTCTGCCACTATAGTAGGTCAGTGGCTCCTCTTTCTTCCCTGAGTTATTATAAAATCAACACAACTTATCCACTTCTTCCAACTCCAGTGCCTAAATTATCTACACACACACCCAGAGCCTCATCTCTCTACTCACTCCTTCACCCCTTCATTTTCTGCAGACCACACTACTGTGAATGCAATAAAAAGCCCATTGCAATCTAGCAGCTTCTTTCTTTTAAACTTCTTCTCTTACATTATCCTACATACATATACTCCGTGCCTTTCTCTACGCACATTTGATCTTTTCTGGACTGAAGCGTTTTGCAACGGCTTATCCTTTTAAAAAAAAAAAAAATTTTTTTTTTTTTTTTTTAATCCTTCAGATTGAGATACCCCTCCCATCCCTTCTCTACCCAGGACACACCTACTCATTTTTTAAATCCAACACCTCCAGTGTTACCTTGTCCTGTTCCTTCAAGCAGAATGAGTCTTCCTCCCTTATTCTCCCAAAGGCTAGTCAGAACTCCGTTACAGTTCTGTCTCATAAATTGTAATTACCTGCTTATATGTGTCTCACATCATAGCTTTTTAAGGGAAAGGGCCAGCCATGTCTTCTTAGATTCCCCATAACCTGACATTATGCCTGGCATTTGGTAGGTACTCAGATACATTAATGAGTGATTAATTGTCATGTATTGTGTTTCTCATTTCTTGTTTGCATGTATTTATTTATTTTTTTGCTGCTTAAGCCTAGTGCCTTCACCTGCTGGTCAGCTCTTCTCTCTCTGCTCTTCAGCTGGTACTTCTCTCTCTGCATGTTTCTGTGTCAAAGGGTGAGAGAATAAAGATGATGCAACACAGCTGTTGTCCTTTAAATGGAAGAATTAGCTTTGAAAACTCATGTTGGTGAAATGGCAGGAAGTGTCTGAGCCCCACAGGTTCATTCATTCATTCACTCACTCAGTCATTCAGCACATTCTTATATGCCTCTCATGTTCCAGGAATGTGTCAGTGAACAACACTGACAAAAGTTCTTGTCCTCAAGGAGCTTGCGTTCCAAGAGGAAGAGACAGACAACATAAATAAGTAAATTATATAGTAGGCTAACCAAAACAAAACCCATTGCCATCAGTCGATTCCATCTCATAGCAACCCTATAGGACAGAGTAGAACTGTCCTGTAGAGTTTCCAAGGAGCGCCTGGTAGATTCAAACTGCCTGCGTTTCGGTTAGCAGCTATAGCACTTAACCACTACCCCACCAGGGCTTCCATATAGTATGCTAGAAGGTGGTAATTGCTATGAAGAAAATTAATTAGAGGGGATGGCAGGATGGGAAGAGTGGCAAGGTTGCTATTTTTTAAAAAGTGGTTGGAGTAAACCTTACGCAAAAGCAGTTATTGAGCAAAGATTTAAAGGCCATGAAGAAATGGGTATCTGGAGAGAGCATTCCAGCCAGAGGAAAGAGCTAATCAGAGGCACTGAGGCAGGAATGTGACCATAACATTTTAGGCAAGAGCAAGATCAGTGTGGTGGAACAGACTGAGGTGAGATTCACGTTGGCCTTGAAGGCTTCTGCACTGGGGGCAATGGTGAGTGCTGTGATCCCCCGGGGCTACACATAGGTTACTTGGTGCTGTGTGATGAGACAGCAAGGCAGGAAGAGTGGAGGCCAGGGCTCCAGTTGGGTGGTTATTGCAAGAATCCAGGAAAGTGATGAAAGTAGTAGCCGTGGTTGTGGTAAAATGTGTTCCGATTCTGGATATTATGAAGTTAGAACCAACAGGGTTTTCTGGAGGAATGGATGTGGGCTGTGAGAGAGAAAAGTCAAGGATGACTCCAAAGTTTTTGGCTTAAAGAATGGAAAACGGAGATGGGAAGATGGAGTTGCCATTGCCTGAGAAGAGAAGGCTGTGGATGGAGTTGGTCTGGGGTAGTAGATCAGGAATTCAGTTTGGGACATAGCTAAATTTGTGATGTTTAATGGATGTCCAAGTGGAGAGGTATGTCAAGTGGGCAGTTTCACAGATGATTATATACAAACCTGGGTAGAGGAAAAAGACCAGACTGGAGAAACAAAGTTGGGACTCATGTATAACCAAAAGCAGTTGCCTTCAAGTCAGTCTTGACTCACGGTGACCCAATGTGTGTCAGAGTAGAACTGTGCAGCTTAGGGTTTTCAATGGCCAACTTTTCAGAAATAGGTCACCAGGCCTTTGTTCTGAGGAGCCTTTGGACGGACTTGAACCTCCAACCTTTCAGTTAGCACCCCCCATATATAGAGGATATTTAAAGCATCAAAGACAATTAACTGCATGGTTCAGTCCTGAGAAAAATTGTAAGCAGCACACTTCAAATAAAAATATAAAAATGAAGTCATTCCTCACATAGTGAAGAGCTCTGTTGAGATGTGCTCATTCACAAATTGAACCCTCCAGAATGTTCTACCAATGATGGATTTTCGATGCACAAAATGAATAAATCTAACTCTCATACTTTTATTTTAAACAGATATATTGACGTGTAATTGGCATACGGTAATCTGCACATATTTAAAGTGTACTGTTTGCTAAGTTTGGACATATGTCTACACCTGTGGAACCATCACCGCCGCCAAGAATATATAACTCCATACTTTTCATCTGTCATCTTTACCGAGAATCGTTTATGTTTACAGCTTAATGCTAGACATTATGAAGGATATAAAATATAATCACTGTCCCTGCTTCATGTATTTGTTGTGATTTAACATTCTGGCTTAATTTATACTGTTATCTAGTTGCAAACACAGTTCCAGGTGTTTTATGCAGTTTGGCTACCAGAGGGTTTCGTAGGACACGTGTGAACTGTTTGCCACCAGCATTACTGATTAAATCCAGGAAGCAAGATGAGGAAGCCTGCCATCTTTTAATCAGTTCTGATCTCGGCAAAAAATGTATCCCTCGTTCTTCCTTTCATGGCTACAGCCCAAACAATAGGCTCAGTTTCACCTTTTTTTTTTTCCTGTGTGTAGTCAACATAATAATTACCTCCTGCGGAAAGCTCTGAGAAATTCTGTGTTCAATTAGAATTTTGATTTGACTAACAAAGATACAACATAACATCTTTATTTCTGTAAAGGCTGACTGATGATATGCAGCCTGGGTATTTTTAGAACTCCTGCTTGCCATGGCCAGTGCTTTTTAAGGTTCTGCGTCATTTCTCTTTCCACGGAGAGACTGTGGAGAGAAGAGGAGGGAATAAAACCTTTTTGGTTTTGGAGTCTTCTCCCTCTCCCTTCTTCACTTCCCTTCCTTTCCCAGCCTGATTCCCCCACCCCCATTTTTTAAACAGTATTGGGCAAGGAACAGAACAGCTCAGTGGCTGCGTGCCTGCTCCATGGAGCTGCTGCAGCAGAGCCCAGCTCCCAGGAGTGCAAGCAGGTCTCCAGGGGCAGTGGTGAGCAGGTCTCCAGGCGGCGTCGGAGTCCGGGGCGGTTCACGGGGAGGCCGGCCAGTGGTGAACCTCCCACAAGATGAATGGAGGGAGGGCTCTGCCAGCGCAGCTCCTGCAGGAGTGAGAAGTCTCTGCCAGTGACGTGCCCGTAGAATCCTTTCCAAAGATTTCAGTTATGTAAACTTTGAGGCGGCAGCCTCCAGCCCAGATTGACTGCCCTGTACAGATGTCAGAGGTAGCTGTAAAAGCTTTCTGTAATGTAAACACTGCAGGTTCCAAAGCACTCTCTGCAGTTTTCATGGGGGCAGGGGAGGCTTGCCTTCTACCTCCTGGAGCAGGGATCCAGCTGATCACCCAGACGGGACTGGTGGTTTTCCAGTTCTGGAGCACCCATCTGCCTTGGGTCGGCCGTGCTCTTATGACACTGGAAGTTTGGTCTGATGTATGCAGAGCTTTCTCACGAAGGTCAGCTGTTGTGCTGAAGCGCCTCCTTCCAAGCTGGGCATGACTTGTCATCTGAGCACATGGCCCTGGGTTCAGGCACTTAGGAGATGATGGCTGATTTGGGTCAGGCGCAGATTCTGCTGAAGCAGGCGGCCTGGCAGGCCATGGCATTTCCTTCCCCAGTTGCCCTCGAGTCATTTCCAACTCACGGCATCCCCCTGTGTGTTTGAGAATAGGACTGTGCTCCGTAAAGTTTTTGGTGCCTGATTTTTTGGAAGTAGAACCTTTCAGTTAGCAGCACTTAACCATCTGCACCACTCAGGGCTTCATATTACTTCCTTAAATAAAAAAAAAAAATTTTTTTTTTCATATTACTTCCTTAGGTGGTACCATTCTCCCATATGCTTCAAGAGCCACCAAAGACCTAAGGGTGGGATTTGAAAAGCTGACAGATGATCTACAATACTATTTCAGGCCCCAAACATCCCGGCGACACTGGAGCATATGCCTGTAGTAACACACAGAGAGAATTGTTTGTGGGAAGGAAAATCCATTCCCAAACAAGTCTTATCTATGTAGCAAAACACTGCTGCTACCCCCTGACCATAGTATGATGTCAGCTCTACCCAACATGTGGTCACGTAGGTATACAAGCTACAGACAATGCACGTGTCCTGAGCCTGCGATGAAATTGTGTTTTGGGGCATGTTTCCCCATGGTGGGCAAATTAAAATGTAGCTCATTGAATGCAAATTAAATTACATAGTACTTAATTACATAATTGCCCTTAAGATGATATATAAGAGTCTGTTATTTAAATACGTATGCATTAAGTTAGACAAGAAAATGTATTAAGTGCCTATTATGACAGACACATCATTATGTTTGAATTAAACATGTATATCATCTTATTGCCAATAAAATATATACAATAGAAATGTGATAATTTACTGCATAATAAGACCCATAGTGGTTCATGGTAATGTGTTCCACCCCACTGATTACAATATAAGCAAAAAAAAAAAAAACTTAAGATGACATATTTAGTTAGACATTAGAGCAAAATAAGCAAATTCGTGTAACCAAGAAATGTCATTGAGAGTCTTAGTTATCAAACATACGAATGCTGTACTAAACCAACAACAGACATGTGAAACCATTTTGCAACAGCATATTTTCAATAGCGTATATTTGGTGGTTGTCATTGGCTGCCGTCCAGGGGATTTCAACTCATAGTGCCCATGTGAGAGAGTGGACCTACCCGTAGGGTTTTCTTGGCTGTAATCTTTACGGAAGCAGATTGTCAGATCTTTCATTTGTGGAGCCACTGGGCGGGTTTGAACTGTCAACGTTTCGGTTAGCAGCTGAGCACGTAACCGTGGTGCCACCAGGGCTCCATTACACACCTATAAAAGAAATTGGTAGGCTAAAGGAGTAGACATGGATATGGGCCTGTCAGTCTGTTGTGCAGTATTTGTCTTTTGAAGGAGTAAAGGTGTGTTGTGAATATTTGTTTCATTAAGCCATATGTAATATCGTAACAAATTCATTACAAGTAAGTCTATCCCTTGTAGAATGAATATATTCTCTTGAAATACTTGTTTATATGTATGTGCACATGTATACATGGAGTAACTGGGTGGTGCACACATTAACACACTTGGCTGCTAACCAAAAGGTTAGAGGTTCAAATCTACCCAGAGATGTCTCAGAAGAAAGGACTGGTGATCTACTTCTCAAAAATAAGCCACTGAAAACCCTATGGAGCACATTTCTAATCTGACACACGTGAAGTTGCCATGATATGGAATCAACTCAACAGCAATGGTTTTTTTTTTTAACATATGTTCAAGTCATATATGTCATAACTCACTAATAGAAGGAACCTTAGAGTGTAGCTATCCCAGCTCCTCCCGAGTTGAATAATACTTTCTGTATCATCTCTGGCTAGCAGCTATCTGGCCCTGCTTGACCACTTGGAGCAACCCATTCCATTTTGAATAATGATGCTTGTTTGAAAGTTCTTTCTGTTGAATTCAAATGTGTGTGTGTGCGTGTGTGTGTCTGTTTTGGCAGGGGGTGGGGGAACTTCTGCCCATTGATTCTATTTCTGCCCACTAAAGCAAAACATATATAATTGTACTTCACCTTTCTCATTGTAGCACATCAAATTAACAAGTCCCTACATCCAGGTATTTCCAGAACTCCCCCAGTTTATGCCTGGTGTTTTCATGTAATTTATAATAGCATCCCTTTTCACTCACAGAAGTATCTTGGTACGGACGATAGATTATACGACCACCCCACCACTAACCACTAGAGACTTTTATATCCAGGCTACATAATCACTTTCTTCTATCAGTCCTAAGAAGTTACAGTTTCCAAAACCAGTCTGGTTACCCTTCTTTGGCCTTGCTTCAGTTTTGTTTGTTTCCTGCATAGGATACCAGGAGTCCCCGCGTAGCACAAGCGGTTAAGCTTGTGACTACTAACCCAAAGGTTAGCGGTTCTAACCCACCCAGAGCACCTCCAAAGACAGGCCTGGTGATCTGCTTCCAAAAGATGGTGGCCTTGAAAACCTTGTGCAGCAGGTCTGCTCTGCACACATACGATCGCCATGAGTCAGAATTGACTCGACGGCAACTGACGATAACAACCTAAGAAATGGGACCCAGAATTGAACAGAGATTTCCAGAAATGGCTTAACACACATGCCTCCCCCGAGGTGCCTTGGAAGTAAGGCCTGGTGATCTGCTTCCAAAAGGTCACAGCCTTGAAAACCCTTGAGCACACATGGGGTCACCATGAGTCAGAACTGACTTAGTGGCACCGACAGGAACAACAGAGTGCAGGCAGCCTTTTATTTTCTTTATTTAGAGTGTTACATTTCTAGCATGTGAAGTTATAGTAGGATACAAAACTATAAATAATAGGATCCCAATTTCTAAAATTTGAATCTACCATCTACAGCTGTCAGCTCTTTGTCATCTGTAAATTTGATAACCATGCCTTCTGTGTCTTGTATCTATTGTGTTGGTAGGGAAATAGATACATATGTAGAAAGACAGCTTATGTTTTAGTACTGCTGTACAGTTTTCCAAGTGCTATGACGTATATCTTCTTAGGCACTGAGCCTCAGTGCCCACTACTGTTTGACCTGTATTAAGATTAAATTTATCTGAAAAAGTTTCCAGTGGCTACATACTATTTTGTGAGTGATTTAGTCATTGGATTTATGGTTGCTCCTCATTCTCTGTTATCATAAACAGGGTCCCCAGTTGTGTTTGTCACCGTTCCCCCGCCCCTCTGTGTTCCAGCTCTAGTGCACAGCTCCTGCTTCCAGAACATGCCATGCTCCCTCCCATTCCAGGCCTTCTCACATCATGTTGCCCCTGCTGGAAGTCTCATCCTTCAGATACCACTTCCACGCATGAGTACTGGCCAATCCTCCAGGTATGAGTTAGGTCTCCACCCCACGCCCCATAGCATCTTACACTTACCCTGTTGCCGCACTGTATTGTAATTGACTGTTAACTTGGTTATTTCCTCTATTGGACATAGAAATTCCCTGAGTATAGGGACAAAGTCTTGCTCGTTGTTACATATCAAATAAGGTGCCTAACCAAAAAAAAACCAAACCCATTGCCTTCGAGTCAATTTCAACTCTTAGTGACCCTATAGGACAGAGTAGAACTGCCCCATGGGTTTCCAGGGAGCTGCTGGTGGATTTTAACCTTTTGGTTAGCAGCCATAGCTCATAACCACTACACCACCAGGGCTCCAATGTCTGGTACATAATAAATGTATCATAAGTTGAATGAACACACATTATGGTTGATGTTATTATATATACGCATTTAACTTCATTTATCTTATTTTACTAGGGTAGATTCCTGGGAGAAAAATTACTGAGTCAAAGGATATAAACTTTTTAATATTTTTGTTTTGTGTATTTCCTATAGGGTGTTAGTGGTCTTGTAATTAATTTGTAAGTAGCTAAAAATTATCTAATAGCAAATCTAAATAATTTATAAATATCTAAATATTATCTAAATAATTCATAAATAGGTAAAAATTAAATAATTATATCATTAATATATTAACCTCTTGTCAAAATTGCAGAGCCCTGGTGACAAAGCAATTACGAGCTCGGCCACTAACTAAAAGGTCAGCAGTTCGAATCTACTAGCTGCTCTTTGGAAACCCTATGGGGCAGTTCTACTCTGTCCTATTGGGTCACTATGAGTCAGAATTGACCTGACAACAATGGATTTGTTATAATTGTTTTCATCCCTGAAATTTACATGTATCTTTTTTTTTTTTTTGCCTATGGTGCTTTTATGGAGTATAATTGTCATTTTTTTAGAAGTGTTTTTAGTGTAGTTAAATCTATATATTTTTTTCCCTTTTGACCCATTCATTGTTTTTATGTTCAGAAAGGCCTAATAAATAATCACCTACCCATTGCAGTTGAGTCGATATATCTATAGAGAGATGCACACATAAATATAAATATGTGTAATACATAAATACATATATGTAATACATATATATGAAATACATATATACTGTATATAAGATATATATATACTATAAAATACTTACATGTAATACATACATATTATACATACTTAAAAAAAAAAACAAAACATTGCCATCAAGTGACCCTATAGGACAAGTGTAGAACTGCCCCATAGGGTTTGAACTGCTAACCTTTTGGTTAGCAGCCAAATGCTTAACCACTGTACTACCAGGGCCCCATATTATATACAATACAGATATTTTATATGAATTAGTAGTTAGCCTATAATTTTCCTTCTTAGTTGAGAAGATTGAAACAATACAGGAATTAAGTAGTTCAGCAGTTCATCTTTTCACAAAAATCCATTTGCTCCAAACAATGGCCCCATTCTTTTCCTTGCTCTTCCTGCTTTGAACTTGTCTTGAAAGTTCTTTCATTGTCCTTGGATTTTCCTTTTTTAAAAAATCCCAGGTGTTCCTATAAGTTTGTGACTTTCTTTTCATTGTCCTTGGATTTTCCTTTTTTAAAATCTCAGCTTTTCCTATAAATTTGTGGCTCTCTGAAAATATTCATCATAAATTATGTGCTATGCCATTGATACTTTGTAAATATACTAAAATCTAGCCTCCTTTCGGAGTTCTCCGTGCAGATACATTGTGTTTTTCAGATATCTCAATCTTCACTTTGTTGTTTGGTTTTATTTTTATTATGGTCTCAAAATTTTGCTTTTAAAGTCTCCCACCTCATATAAACAATATTCCTGTAGAGCCATTGAGTCAATCTTATCTTTTTAATGGATTTGTAAAAACTGTTTTCCTGGAGTCTGAGGTCCATCTGTAACTACCAATCAGTCCTCGTTTTTCTACTATGAAAGTTCTAAGTACAGCCATCAAAAGAAAAGAAACCATAGATATTTGCCTTTTTCTTGGGAAAAGATCTCTTAATTCCACCCAGAAAACCGTCACTACACTATTGAAGCCAAAACTCCATGCGGCAAAGGACAGGCGTTGTCTTCTTTCAGTTTTTCTCACTTCAAGAACAGTCAGATGTTACCTGGGTATATAGATTCTTGCTGCTTCACACGTTTTGTTTCTTCAGGGTTCATACCTCATCTAGCCACCCTTACAGATTGTTTGTGTGGACACACGTGCTGTCAGTAGTGTGTGTACAAGAATAATACCCTAAAACAGAGGTTTAGGAAATATAACAATCTAATACAATAGGTGGACCTCTTGGTTGGACCCTAATTTGAGTAAATCAACTGTAAAAAGATATTTTTGAGACATTTGGAGAAATTTGAATGTGGATTGCGTGTTCCCCCAAAAAACCAAACCCATTGCCATTGAGTCGATTCCAACTCATAGCGACCCTATAGGACAGAGTAGAGCTGCCCCCATAGAGTTTCCAAGGAGTGCCTCGTAGATTCGAACTGACGACCTTTTGGTTAGCAGTTGTGACTGAATGTTAGGTGATATTGAAGAATTATTGTTAATTTTGTTGGACACGATAATGACATATGATAAACCAAAACCAGACCCATGGTGACTCTATAGGACAGGGTAGAACTGCCCCATAGAGTTTCCAAGGAGTGGCTGGTAGATTCAAACCGCTGACCTTTTGGTTAGTAACCAAGCTCTTAACCACTACACCACCAGGACTCCATGGTGGTTATATTAAAAACAAAGGTGTTATCAGTTAGTGATGCACACAATATTATTTGGGGTGAAATAACATGATGTATTGGATTTCCTTTGAAATACTCCAGAAAAACAGGTGAGAAAATAAAAACAAGGTAGACAAACCATTGCTAATTGTTGAAGCTGGGTAATGGTACCTAAGACTTTATTATACTATCCTCTCTGCATGTGTGTGTTTTGACATTTTCTCTAATAAAGTATTACCCTTTGCAGTCGAGTCAATTCTGACTCAAAGTGACCCTGCAGGACAGAGTAGAACTGCCCCATAGAATTTCTAAGGAGCGCCTGGTGGATTCGATCTGCGGACCTTTTGGTTAGCATTCATAGCTCTTAACCACTATACCACCAGGGCTTCCAATAAAGTATTAGAAACATAAAATAAAATGTAACACAACAAAAAATGATAATTACCTGTACCTTGCCAGACAGAAACAGGCGAGGCCCCCTGGTTAGAAAGAGGCCTGCGTCCCTACTTAATATTGCAAATAGTGGCTCAGCAGTACTTGTAATCCCTGCCAATATTTTTCCACATATTATACACTGATATTTCTAAATGTCTGTTTTTATGCTAGCTCCAGCATTCCTTATATCAGCCCTGTGTTAATGGTTACCAGCTAGCCCAGGATGACACTGGGAGCCTCAGTTGCTGGGAGGATACTGGCCTTCAGGCCCCCTGTCCAGATGAAGTATCCTCCTCTCTACCTAGGACCAGGGCCCCATGGAGCTCTGCTGAAGGTCTGACACTTGCTCGGTCACCAGGGACGGCCACCCAAATAAAGCCTGCCTGGAATCAGCCTCCCTGCCCATCCCACCACCAAAGAAGTAAAGCCAGTTGCTGTCACGTTGCTTCTAACTCACGGTGAACGCATGTGTTGCAGAGTGGGACTTGTTCCGTAGGGTCTTCAAGGCTGTGACCTTTCAGAAGCAGATTTCCAGGCCTTTCTTCTGAGGCACCTCTTAGTGAGTTCAAGCCACCAACCTTTCAGTTAGTAGCCAAATGCTTAAGTGTTTGCACCGCCCAGGAACTCCCATCCCACCATAGTAGAGAAAATCCAGTGCGGGCAGACGGAAGGATGCAGCCTCACCCGGACAGTCCTGTAAGTGTGTGCTGGGGGAGGAGGAGGGGAGTGCAGTTGATCAAAATCTGATTCAGCCCTTCCAAGGTGGCAGGGATGCCATGTCACCCTGCAGGCCCTCCAACTCAGAGGAACCCAGCCTTCCCTGACTTGAGATTTATAAAGGTGATGCTGACTGAAAGTTTACTAAGTGCCATGCAGAGTTCTGTATTCTTTGTATGCATTAACTTACTCCTGACAGCCACCCCACCAGTTGGTATTATCATTTCCATTATATAGATTGGAAAAAAAACAAACCCACTGCCATCAATTCCAACTCTTAGCATCCCTATAGGACAAGAGTAGAACTGCCCCATAGGGTTTCTGAGGCTGTAATCTTTACAGAAACAGACTGCCACATCTTTCTCCCACTGACTGGCTGTTGGTCTCGAACCGCCGACCTCTTAGTTAGCAGCCAAACAATCACTGCACCACCAGGGCTCCTTATAGATTGGGAAATGAGGCATATATTGACAAAATAACCTGTGGGAGATCACACACAGCTAGCAAGTGGGGAAGCCAGGATAAGATGTAAACCCAAGTCCAGCTCCTAAGTTGGCCTCTTATCAGCTATGTGAGCCCCTGTGGAGGGCCTGGGAAGGACAGCGAGGAAGGTGTGTGATGCAGCCTGTTCTTCCTGGTCCCTAGGTTGTGGGTGACTGGGAGCAGGCTGTGTGCCTGCAGCTGCCTCCCCACCCCCAGCACCCACAGAAAGCCACTGATTGTCCAGGGTCAGAGAGGAGATTGCATTGTTAGATTCTCCCTCTGTATCCCCTTGCTCTTTATTCCAAGCTGGTAGGTGGAAGGCAGAGACAGCCTGGTGGAGGCTGCAGCTTCCCAGAGTTTTGTAAAAAGCCAAACCACTAACAGGGTTGTTAGGTGTTCTAGCAGGGAGGCGTAGGGAGAGAGCTGGGGCACTGTGCCATGGGGTAGCTGCCAGACAGGGATGGGAGGATTCCCCTGGGGAAAGGAGAAAGTCTGTGGGTCAACTTGCTCCTAGAAGGATGAGTACAGTTACCTGTAACTGTTTATTGTCCATCTTCGCACTCGCCCATGGCCTCTCAGAAGCCGGGACTGTGCCTCGTTTGGTACCACTGTGTCTCAGTCCTGGCATAGAGAAAACATGCAGTGATGAACCTCAGAGTTTGTGAGTGAAGCCGAGGTGTTTTCAGCCAAGGAAACCACATGGGCAAGGTCCTGAACCAAGGGAAAGGTAGCCCTCAGAGGATCAGAATTGAAAAAGTACAGGATGGCTGAGCCTTGGGACTGAGGGACCAAGGGAAGGGGGGAAAAAAAAGTGGTTTCAGTGAGGTGAGGCCAGATATCAGAGGGCTTGTTGTACGATTTTCAGATATTCATCTTTCACAAACGTTCACAACAACACTTAATGAACAAAAGATGCTGCTTTACAGCCACATCAGGGACCTCCTCCTAGGGTCTGAAAAGCTCTAGGCCTTCTGTCCAGACCAGCTCAGGATTCTGTCCTCTGCACATTCCCGCCTTTGTTCCCCATCACCCTCCGTTCATACTGCACAGGACTCCTTCCCCCAGCCTTCCATCACATGTCGTCCCCTCTGATCAAAATTCCCGACTCCCGGTCGCTTCCAAGGATTAGGCCTCATTCCCTTCTCTAGTCCCTCTCCAAAATAATGATAATAGAACCCAACCTTCTGTAGGAGTTAAGTCCCTATGTATCTACAGAGACTCCAATTGCACAGCCAGAAATGGCTGGGCTCCTAGGCCTGGGTAGACAGCAAAAGCCTGCAAATGTGTTTTGAACGATGTTAATAAATGTTAAAAAGTGTGTGCATATTGGGTAATAGTGGGTTGAAATATTTACAATATATCCTAAATGAAGACAAAGAAAACCCCGTCTTTGGAAGATACACTAGCAGCAACAGAACCTGCGTGTGACAATCAAGTGACCATTCTCTAGGCATCTGGCTAGTTTGCGTGCCGTCCAGAAAGCCCTCGTGCTGTCCAGGAGCCAGGAGGCCTCAGCTGCTCCTGCCCATCACCCAGTGGTGGGCTCACTGCTGTGTGCTCTCTAATTTGGCATCTGTGGTATATAACAGCTCCAGAACCCATGCGTTGGGATCTCCCAGTGTCCATTTCCTCCTATTTAGTCACAGTGTTGGTTGTCAGACACAGGCAGAGTCATTGTCCACACCGGTCCCTGGGATGAAATGCACCAGCTAAAACTTGGCCTTCCATATCTGAGACACAGCTGTGTAACATTCATATAATTAGCTTGTCCGCACTTTTAAGGTCTTGTAAGGTGAAAATACCCGTCCCTTCCCATACTCCTCTGGCCTTGCTACTCTGCCCACAGCATAGCTTGGGATCAGAGTCTCTCTTCACTGAGATCATGGAAGACTGGTGGAGGCTCCTGGTTATACTTCCCTCTCCCTGCCAGGGGCCATGCCTTGTCTTCTAAACTTTAGGTCCAGCAATTGTTTGTTCCCTGTTTTCTGACCTCTGCTCTGCAGTACCACCTGGAGAAGATTGGAGTTGATGTCCTTCTTTCTTTTGGAGTGTGAATATCCAACTATGTGTGAGACTTGTGGCTTGAACACAACACCGCAGTGGTCCTCACAGCCACAAAGTCAGGGGGCTGGAGCTGTTCATCCCCAAACCCAGCAAACCTACACTGTCCTAGAGCCCTCTGAGTGCAGCCCAGACTACCACACATGACTTCTTTTTCTGCATCACCAAAGAAAATACAACTTTCCTTTTTGCCCAAGGCAGAGGAGAGAGATCTAAGCAGCAACATCACCATATGTTATCCAAAGATCCTCAGGTGATATGAAGTACTGACCCAGTTATGACCTTACCAGATGCAGACTTGCAAAGGGTTGAGCTTTGAAGAATACATTGCTATTTCAATTTTTATATAGAATTGCGTTATCACCTTAATTTGTGTCTAATACACACACAGTCAATTTCATCTGGGTTTTGTAAACTACAGCTGTATTCAGTAGCCAAAAGCCTCAAGGCCATGCCTGTGTATGTTCTTCCTTTAATTCTAGGACAGTCATGATAAAGACAGAAGTGGAATAATTTGTCAGAGGGCATGGGGCAAAATAGGGACCAGGTCCATCTCCTTGAATCAGACCTCTGGTGTCTAGTACATTTTATCTCTTTTCCCTTCATTATCTTTATCTTCCTATTTTAATATGATATCACTTAAAAACAAAAAGGTAAACTTGACATAAGTCATACAAAGAAAAAATTATAATAAAAGTTAGAACTATACCTTTAGCCTTTGGATGTCGTGAGCAGAGATTCCTCATGCCTGCTCTCATTAAATGGGTTTTTCCATGTATCGGTTAAGTGTGGGCAGGGATAGGGGAATGTTTCTAGCAAATTTTAAGTTGATTGAAGGCCTTTCTAGATGTGTGTTTACTGCTGGGTGGAATTTCAAGAGGCTGTTAAATAAATTTGTTGTATTTGTTCATCTCCTCCTGACTGTGAGGTGCTTAATCATTTTGGAGATTTTGGCTGTGAACCAAAAAGTTGGCAGTTTGAATCCACCAGCCACTCCTTGGAAACCCTATTGGGCAGTTCTGCTGTGTCCTATAGGGTCTCTATGAGTCAGAATCCACTTGATGGCAATGGTTTTTGGGAGTTTTTTGCTACTTTCGGTACCTAGGTTGGTACTTCTTGTTGTCCTTATTAGGTACGGTTGAGTCAACCCTGACTCATAATGACCTCATGTGACAGAAAACTACCGCATAGAGTCTTCTAGTCTATAGTCTTTACGTGAGCAGATCACCAGGTCTTTCTGACATGGAGCCGCTTAATGAGTTTGAACCCCCAGTCTTTTGGTTAGCAGCCAAATGCATAACTGTTGGGGCAGCAGGGCTCTTTGGTTGATCCCTGGGCCTTCACTTTTCTTAGTGGAGAGAGGCACTTGAGAGGTGACCCAGAGAGCAGAAGCTCCAACAATGAGTTGCACTGGGAAGTTTTTGTCATGTCTTTGGAATTTCCTTCTGAGCCACCAAATGGCTTGGGTCAGGGGGCAGATTGTGAGGTGCTGTTGTAATACATCCGGCATCCCTCGGGTGTTCCATGTCAACCGGAATTTAGTGAATGGAGCTCGGAGAGGAGGTGCCATGAGACTTGTTTAGACTTTGTCTTGGACCCTTTTGAAACCTAAATTTTCTATTTGATGATAAAGTTTTCATGAACAAGATTTCAGATCTTTCCAGAAGTAATCATAATTTTCATAAATAAAGCATGTCCTAGAAATGCTAATTATTTCATTTGTGTCATTCTCGTGAGCCTTTAAGTATTTCTTATTTTATTGTTCCATAAATTTGTTGTCTCAAAAATGAGTGTGAGTTACAGTTTGTTAACTTACTTGGCATAGAGCTATAAAAAAGTAGGTATGTGGTAACTAGGTTAAAAAAATAGAACAAGTTTGCAGACTTACGAACGTTAGTCTAAACAGCTCCTCTCCCCTTGCCTGTCTCCCTATAATTCCAGCTTCTTGGTGATAACAGTTTCAGTATAAATTAGCCTCAGGAAACTGAGAAAAGATAATAGCAACGTGTGTCAATAGCGTATTTTTTTAGTTTTTATCTTTTAAAATCACCTGGGTATTTTCTGAGTTCAGTATCTGCCACCCTGCAGTAATTTACACAACTGCATCACATTTCTATAAAGCCATGATAAACAGTGGTGCTAGGATTATTTCTTCAGTGCTGTATCCTTCACGTGTATAAAAGATCACAGCGTATAAATTATTTGGCAAGAAGCAAGGAAGGGGAGAGAGAGGACATCTAAGAAGTGAGCTAATCCTCCCCCCCGCAAAAAAAAGAAGAGAGAGAAATGTGATCGGCAGAGAAAAGGTGCTAATAAAAAGCATATGAAAATGGGGTTTACTTGGGTTTGCGTTTGGAGAGAAAAATATTCTTAATAAAACATATTCGAGGTTTTCCCAGCCTAGAATGTTTAGGCAGCATTTAAGAAGAGGCTTGCTGAGCCTTGGATTCCATTGTCTTCCATGTCCCTGTGTGCTCTGGCAGCACAAGGTTTTGAAGGTTCTGTTCCCATGCCTCTTTACAATCTGAAGTCTTAGCCAGGAAAGGAAAGATCACGTACTGAACTCAGTACCCTGCGACTGTCCACATTAAAAAAAAAAAAAAAGTCTTCAAGTCAATTCCAGCTCATAGCAACCTTATGCTGTTGTTGTTGTTAGGTGCCATCGAGTCGGTTCTGATGCATAGTGACCTTATGCACAACAGAGTGAAACACTGCCCAGCCCTGTGCCATCCTTAAAATCATTATTATGCTTGAGCTCACTGTTGCAACTACTGTGTCAATCCACCTCGTTGAGGGTCTTCCTCTTTTCTGCTGACCCTGTACTTTGCCAAGCATGATGTCCTTCTCCGGAGATTGATCCCTCCTGACAACATGTCCCAAGTATGTAAGATGCAGTCTCGCCATCCTTGCTTCTAAAGGGCATTCTGGTTGTACTACTTCGAAGACAGATTTGTTTGTCCTTTTGCAGTCCATGGTATATTCAATATTCTTCGCCAGCACCACAAGTCAAAGGCATCAATTCTTCTTTGGTCTTCCTCATTCATTGTCCAGTTTTCACATGCATATGATGCAATTGAAAATACCATGGCTTGAGTCAGGCACACCTTAGGCTTCAAGGTGACATCTTTGCTTTTGAACACTTTAAAGAGGTCCTTTGCAGCAGGTTTCCCAGTGAAATGTATCATTTGATTTCTTGACTGCTGCTTCCGTGGCTGTTGATTGTGGATACAAGTAAAATGAAATCCTTGACAACTTCAATCTTTTCTCCATTTATCATAATGTTGCTCATTGGTCCAGTTGTGAGGATTTTTGTTTTCTTTATGTTGAGGTGCAATCCATACTGAAGGCTGTGGTCTTTGATCTTCACTAGTAAGTGCTTCAAGTCCTCTTCACTTTCAGCAAGCAAAGTTGTGTCATCTGCATAACACAGGTTGTTAATGAGTCTTCCTCCAATCCTGATGCCCAGTTCTTCTTCAGATAGTCCAGCTTCTCCGATTATTTGCTCAGCGTACAGATTGAATAGGTACGGTGAAAAGATACAACCCCGACGCACCCCTTTCATGACTTTAAACCACTCAGTATCCCCTTGTTCTGTTCTAACAGTTGCCTCTTGATCTATATACAGGTTCCTCAGGAGCACAAATTAAGTGTTTTGGAATTCCCATTCTTTGCAATGTTATCCATAATTTGTTATGATCCACACAGCCTTTGGATAGTCAATAAAATACAGGGAAACATCCTTCTGGTATTCTCTGTCTTCAGCCAGGATCCATCTGACATCAGCAATGATATCCCTGGTTCCACGTCCTCTTCTGAAACCGGCCTACATTTCTGGCAGTTCCCTGTCGATATACTGCTGCAGCCGTTTTTGAATGATCTTCAGCAAAATTTTGCTTGCATGTGGTATTAATGATATTCTATAATTTCTGCATTCGGTTGGATCACCTTTCTTAGGAATAGGCATAAATATGGATCTCTTCCAGTCAGTTGGCCAGGAAACTGTCTTCCATATTCTTGGCATAGATGAGTGAGCCCCTCCAGCGCTGCATCCATTTGTTGAAACATCTCAATTGATATTCCATGAATTCCTGGAGCCTTGTTTTTCAACAATGTCTTCAGTGTAGCTTGGACCTCTTCCTTCAGTACCATCGGTTCCTGATCATATGCTACGTCTTGAAATGGTTGAACGTTGACTAATTCTTTTTGGTATAATGACTCTGTGTATTCCTTCTATCTTCTGTTGATGCTTCCTGCATCATTTAATATTTTCGCCATGGAATCCTTCACTGTTGCAACTCAAGGCTTGAATTTCTTCTACAGTTCTTTCAGCTTTAGAAACGCCAAGTGTGTTCTTCCCTTTTGATTTTCTATCTCCAGCTCTTTGCACATGTCATTATAATACTTTGTCTTCTTGAGCCACCCTTGGAAATCTTCTGTTCAGTTCTTTTGCTTCATCAATTCTTCCTTTTGCTTTAGCTGCTTGACATTGGAGAGCAAGTTTCAGAGTCTCCTCTGACCTCCATCTTGGTCTTTTCTTTCTTTCCAATGACCTCTCGTTTTTTTCATGCATGACTTCCTTGATGTCATTCCACAGCTCATCTGGTCTTCGGCCACTAGCATTCCACGCATCAAATCTATTCTTGAGGTGGTCTCTGAATCCAGGTGGGATATACTCAAGGTTGTATTTTGGTTCTCATGGACTTGCTCTGATTTTCTTCAGTTTCAGCTTGAACTTGCATATGAGCAATTGATGGTCTCTTCCACAGTCGGCCCCTGGCTTTGTTCTGACTGATGATATTGAGCATTTCAATTGTCTCTTTCCACAGATGTAGCCAATTTGATTCCTGTGTGTTCCATCTGGCGAGATCCATGTGTATAGTCACCGTTTATGTTGATGAAAGAAGGTATTTGCAATGAAGAAGTTGTTGGTCTTGCAAAATTCTATCATTCAATCTCCAGATTGTTTCTGTCACCAAGGCCATATTTTCCAACTATCAATCCTTCTTTGTTTGCAACTTTCACATTCCAATCACCAGTAATTATCAATGCACCCTGACTGCATGTTCCATCAATTTCAGACTGCAGCAGCTGATAAAAATGTTCAATTTCTTCATCTTTGGCCTTAGTGGTTGGTGTGTAAATTTGAATAGTAGTCACATTAACTGGTCTTCCATGTAGGCGTATGGATATTATCCTATCACTGACAGCATTGTACGTCAGGATAGATCTTGAAATGTTCTTTTTGACGATGTATGCAACACCATTCCTCTTCGAGTTGTCATTCCCGGCATAGTAGACTATGTGATTGTCCAGTTTAAAATGGTCAATACCAGTCCATTTCAGCACACTAATGCCTAGGATATCGATGTTTATGTGTTCCATTTCATTTTTGACAATTTCCAATTTTCCTAGATTCATACTTCATACATTCCAGGTTCCGACTATTAATGGATGTTTACAGCTGTTTCTTCTCATTTTGAGTCGTGCTACATCAGCAAATGAAGGTCCTGAAAGCTTTACTCCATCCACATCATTAAGGTTGACTCTACTTTGAGGAGGCAGCTCTTCCCCAGTTGTCTTTTGAGTGCCTTCCAACCTGGGGGGCTCATCTTCCAGCACTATATCAGACGATGTTCCGCTGCTATTCATAAGGTTTTCGCTGGCTAATTCTTTTCAGAAGTGAATGCCAGGTCCTTCCTAGTCTGTCTTAGTCTGGAAGCTCAGCTGAAACCTGTCCTCCATGGGTGACCCTGCTGGCATCTGAATACTGGTGGCATAGCTTCCAGCAACACACAAGCCACCAGAGAACTACAAACTGACAGACACGTGGGGAGGCGACCTTATAGGACAGAGTTTTCCAAGGAACGGCTGGTGGATTTGAACTGCCAGCCTTTGAGGCTGCAGCCAAGCTCTTAACCACTGTGCCACCGGGGCTCCTAGAACCCTATGGGACTACTCTACTGTGTCCTGTAGGGTCTCTGTGAGTTGGGATGGACTTGACAGCGACGGGTTTGTTTGTTTGTGGTGCTCCCTGAACCATTTTCGGAGCCCTGGTGGTGCAGTGGTTAAGCATTGGGCTGCCATCCAAAAGATGGGCAATTCGAATCCACCAGCCACTCCGTGGAAGTCCTGTGGGGCAGTTCCACTCTGTCCTGCAGGGTTGGGATCCACAGCAAGGGGTTTTTTTTGGTTGAATCACTTTAGATCACAGTTGGCTTCCCACGCAATTCCGCCCCCAGGAAAAGAAGGTGTTGGGTATTCAGTCTTAGTATTTTGTCCTATGTAACAGTTGTAATTCTCATTAATAAATTGATAAATTGGGTTTTATATATTAAAAACACAGGCAATCTAAAATAAATTTGCTGAGAAAGAAGCTTCTCAGTTTCCATTTCCTATGGCTGACCTCAAACCAACCAAACCAAACCCACTGCCATTGAGTCCATTACGACTCATAGCGACCTTATAGGACAGAGTAGAACTGCCCTATAGGGTTTCCAAGGAGCACCTGGTGGATTCAAACTGGTGACCTTTTGGTTAGCAGCCATAGCACTTAGCCACTATACCACCAGGGTTTCCATGGCTGACCTCAGACAGTGTCATTCATTTTTCTAGATAATGTCCCCTTTTTTATACTTTCTTAACTGAAAAAAAGGCACAACATATTAAGTACCATTTGGGGTGGGAGGGAACCCATAAGCCTAGCACCATAGAACATCAGCTGTTTTTACTTTGGCCTCCTTATCTGTGTCCACAGACATGTCATTTTATTGGCTGCCTTTATAGTACACCTGTCAGTTTGTATTTGGCTATCTTCACATAAATTAGTATCATAAATACATTTTCATGTTTATGAATAGTGTTCATGGTTCATAATATATCTTAACAACAAAGTTAGATAAATGGGATGGACACCTCACTTTCAAAATAGCATTTTTCTTATATCCTTTAGAATCAAAAAGTACTTGGCATGCCACTGCTTAAGATAGAATCGTATTGTAGCAAGATGGTTTATGGTTGGAATGGTCGCCAGCTGACATCTATGAGAAGCCTTGTTCTCCAAAGGATTTTCTTTGAGGATGTTGCCAGGGCCCCAATTGTGCCTGAGCAGCTGAAAATGAAAAAAAAAAGGAAAGCAGTATTATTTTACAATTGTTGGTATTCAAAAAAAAAAAAAAAAGTGCTGTATGCCTGGCAAGCCAGACAAAGCCTACAGATGTCTGCTCTTTCTCTGTACACACCCAGAATGGTAAACCTTTTCTGAACTGATGATGGGGACAGGATACTCTGACCTTACGTCAGTATGGAACAACAGACAGCTCCCCCTTTTGAGAATTAAAAAAAACCACTGCGGTGCTGTCGAAAGAAAGGTGGACCTTCAAACGCATGATTATTCAGAGTTTCTGTTTTAAATTCACTTCCCTGGGCTGGCTTTTGTCAGGGCCATTTTGCCTTCTACAAAGGAGGCATCAAAACATGGAACCTGCTTAGAAATTCCCCAGGAAGGAGTTTTGAGACTTCATTGAAGAGAGAGATGCATTTGGAAATGCTTGAATAGATCTTAACATCTCAAGACATAGTGACTTCTGTAAATTGCAGAGCAGATAAGGTGAGATTATTTAATGTGATGTGAATTTTATTTTTCAGGGAAAAAGAAAAACCTTGGGCTAGAATTTTAGGTCTAAATATGAACTCCATGTCAAGTCACACTTGTGTATTTTTGCAGGATTCTGAGAAAATGGTATACTACTTTATTACTGTGATTAAAATCTTATTTGATATAATAATGTACCTCAGATACCAATTTCTCTTTGTTTTCATAACGTTTCTTAGAATGTGAATAAGTAATTCAAGAGAGTGTTTATACCCTTGAACTTTTAGAAGAAAATGAAGTTCAAAACTTTGTTACAAAGATGCAAAGGACAGACATCATTTCTTTCTTTCTTTTCTCCCTCATCACTGCCCGTCATAGAACTTTCTCAGACACATAATAAATGTTTTCAAAAGAATTTCAAAATATTGTGCTGGATAAACCCCCCCAAAAAACCCAAACCCGTTGCCGTCAAGTCGATTCTAACTCATAGCAACTCTACAGGACAGAGTAGAACTGCCCCACAGGGTTTCCAAGGAGCACCTGGTGGATTCCAACTGCTGACCTTTTGGTTAGCAGCCAGCCTCTTAACAACTGTGCGATCAGGGTTTCCTTGTGCTGGATAATTGTAGCATTTTACCTCCTAGAACTTTTTCTTTAGTAACTGTGGGTTCTTTCTACTAAGAACTGAGTTGCTGTGGGTCTAAAATTTTATCCAAAGTGAAATTGCTATTAAGTGCCCTATTGAAACTTCAAATGAAACATTTTTGGTGTACTCTTTTAATGGAAGAATCGTTTGGTATGCCATTGCCTATTGCAGTCCAATTTTGTGTTTGTAGTGACTTTCATTGAGCTTAGATAGGAAAATGATTGACATGAGGTTGATGGGTTTTTTAAGTTACATCAGTCAGTTAGGAAGCCCACTATGTGCAAGGGTGATGGAGTCTAGATGGGACTTGAGCCTATTTCCCTACTAAGACAATTAACAGCTGAAGTCCAGAGATCAAAGAATGAATGAGGACTTTGCACAGGCCCAATGTGTGTCCATGGAGCCCTGGTGGCAGTGGTTAAGAACTCAACTGCTAACCAAAAGGTCAGCAGTTCGAATCCATCAGCTGCTCCTTGGAAACCCTGTGGGGCAGTTCTACTCTGTCCTATAGGGTCACTATGAGTTGGAATCGACTCAATGGCAATGGGTTTGGTTGTTTTTGGTTAACGCACATCCACAGCTGCCTGCTTTGGTTTATAATGTTTATCACGTTAAGCCTTTGGACTGAAGTTTTTTCTCAGTTCTGATAAGTATGTGAATTTTTTTTTTTTTTTTTAGCTTTTAATTTTTTGTGTGAAACTTGTCTTGGTGATTTTTCTGCAGCTGGGGACTGCTGAGTAATTAGTATAGCTCAGATTGAAGAGAGTTTTGAGATTGGCCTCATCTGAGCAGGGCATGCTGGTTTGGTTTACTTGGTTCAGTTAATTAGGGACATCTGACTTGATGGAAGCATAATGGGAAGGCTTCTTCCCGTGGGGACACAGGGCAGCTTTGGGGATGCTGATGGTCAGAGAATTACCCATGTTGAAGAGAAGAGGTATTTCTTCTCTGTCTTTCCTGAAGAGGGAGCTCATGAGACGGGACGCTGGTGTCGAGGCGAGCAAGGGGAGGCCAGAATTTGCTCTCTGCATCCTTTGTTTTGATCTGCTTGGAAGTGGCTGATAGTTGAGGAAAAAGAAGGTGTCTTCAGTGGGGGCTATGGAGTCATAAAATAGTAGAGCTGAAGGAAACTTAGAGGCCATCAGGCTCAGCCAGTGGTTGTGTTGGAGGCAGCCTAGCTCGTGAAAACTAATTGCTAAATTTTTAGGAATTTTGCGTGCCAGTTTTTTTTTAGTTGTAAAACATAGCCATTAGCAAAACTAAATTATATAAGCTTACAGTTAAATACAGTATATTAAAAATAAGGGTAATAAATACTGAAAACATCAGTACCTTATTACTTTATTATTATCTATACCTTGAGGTTCTTTCTGTCAATTTTAACTGTGTATTGGAAATACTAACAGTGATGTGTTGATAGCTTGAAATCAGCCATAAACCCATTGCCGTCAAGTTGATTCTGAACACAGTAGAATTACCCTGTGGGGTTTCCAAGACTGTAATCTTTATGGAAGCAGACTGCCACATCTTTCTCCCACAGGGTGGCTGGTGGGTTGGAACCACCCACCTTTCGGTTAGCAGCCAAGCACTTAACCACTGTGCCACCAGGGCTACAGTGAAGGTATTTACAGCATGGAAATCAGCAAATGCTACCAATGAAGGCTTTTGTGTCTCCAGAATACCAGTTGTGAAGACATGTCTTAGCACCCCACTGGCCCTAACCCACTCATTTTACCCAGGAAACTAAGGTTCATAATATCCAGAGACTTGCCTAAAGTCCTTTAGCCCAGTACCCAGCAAGGCTGAGTCTGCACTTGGATCTCCTGGTGCATGTCTTGGGGATGCTTTCTGTTACACTGCTCAGAGGCACCTGTCCTGAAAGGCAAAAGGGACAAGGATTAGATTTAGCTGTGACCATTTATCTTCTGGATTCTTCTCTCATTGATAGATATCGAATTCAGTTAACAGATGGGCGTGGTTCTCTCCAGTAATCAGGAAAAGGGCAAGTGAAGAGGTGGCAGGGACCAGACACTGCCGCCCTTTTGGTTAGTAGCTGTGGCTCTTAACCACTACGCTACTAGGGTTTCCATAATGGGTTTTTATGTACACGAAGCATCCACGATAAGGCCTGACACATAGGAAGTGCTCAGTAAGTATTTTTTGATAAATGAATGGAGAATGAACCAATCCTGCCACTACCTGGCATTATATAGGACCAACTCCCAGGGGAAGTTTTGCCCAGAGGAATGGGAGATTGTAACAGTTTGTCAGGCTGCCAGACGCCTCGTGACCATCATTTCTCTTTTTGTAGATGACGGAGGGCCGCCGATGCCAAGTACATCTCCTTGATGACCGGAAGCTGGAACTCCTAGTACAGGTAAATGACTTTAATCACCTTTCTAAGTTATTTCTGAGACACATGTTATTCAGACTTTGATTCAGTGTGGGGGGAGGAAGGTAGTATAAATTGTTTTAAAATCTCTATCTACTCCAATCTGTGAGAAGAGAACTACGGCACACCAGTTGTTGTGTGTGTGGTGTACGTATGCTATCTTTGCTCATTCTCTTTCTTTGTTCACCATGCCTAAGCCCTTCAACGACAGAGTCTATCTCGACTATTGTTACAAATCTCTAGAAAAGGAAATGCCACAACTGCCATCGGCTAGTCGTTCTGCTTGAAAGGAGTTAACTATGATACAACCGAAATAACTCTTGCTGTAACTAAAACTGATTTAATCGTCTTCCTTGCTCAGAGGGGATAGAAAACAATTCATTATTTTCAAGTTAAGCTTTCATAGTTATCAAGAAAGAAGTAATCTCTTGGCTCTATCTTCCCTCTTAGGGCTAAGGCACCACCTTACGCCACTCCCTGGGTCAACATTGCCATCACTGTTGAACACCTGGAGAAATGGAGACACAGGAAATAAATCAATTAGTCCCCAAACTAGGAACACCTGGGAGTTAGAAAGGTCAGAGAAGTAATTAGAACCGTAGACCCTGGTCTTGTTCAGCTTGCTTTTGGAAAGATGGCTGTTTTACCTAGTGCCATAGAGAATCCGGAGGTTTCCAGATCTGATTTAAAGATCTTACAATGCCTGATCTGTTCTTCAACTCCAACTCTTATAATTGTGTTTAGTTTATGTTCCCAGATTCTCTCTCTCAGATTTTTAGGGCATTGCTCCTCATCTTCCATCACATTTTACCCTAAAATGAGTACAGTTCATCAGGCAGTTGAAATGATACCCACATGTCCATTCACTGGGGGAAATGCTTTGCTTCACTGTGAAGATTCACATACAGATATTTTCGTCTCACGTTCCCCTGTTACAGACTACTTGGATTTGAAAGTGTTCATATTGATAACTTGAGGAGTTCAAGCTTTAATAGTATTTAAATTATAAAGGCACAAGAAATGCAGTTAAGGAGCCAAGCAGTTAAGTGCTCGACTGGCTACTAGCCAAAAGGTTGGAGGTTCAAATCCACCCAGAGGCACCGTGGAAGACCAGCCTGGTGATCTGCTTCCGAAAGGTCACAACCTTGAAAACCGTATGGAGCAGTTCTACTCTGCACACATGGAGTTGTCTTGAGTCAGAATCAACTCCATGGCAACTAACAGCAGCAACAACAACAACATAAATGCAGTATAGGAAATAGTGAAAGTAGGAAAAAGTTCATAATTGTGCTACGTTTATTCAGCTGCTATTCTCATGTTGGTGAATTTCTTTCCAGCATTTTTCAGACTTATATTTCTGACCTGGTTGTAATCATAATATATATATAATTCTATATTTTTTTATATTTCCACTTTAAATTGTCTTTCAGCATTCTCTGAGTTACTATAAATTGTCATTTAGTTGATAGCTGCATAAGTTCTGGAACTGGATATATTATTATTATTTAACCATTCACCTATTCGGGTATATTTATGTGTTTTACAGTTTTTCCACTATTATAAGGAAATGCTATGCTTAATTTATCCATGTATATAGAGTTCGCCCATGTTTGGGGTTATGTCCTTATTAGGCTAGTTTCCAAGGCCTACAGTCTCGACAGTTGTTAAAAGTCAAGCTCATGGTTTAGATTTGGGGGAGTGAGGCAGCCAGGGGTAAAGTTGAGCAAGACCTCTTCAATTAGCAGCATCATTAATTAAAGCATTTGAATCCTTTAAATTGTCCCAATCAGTGTGAGGAGTTTATAGGTGAGTGGTCTGGTGTGTTTTATATGCTTTTCTTAAATCAGTGCTAAAGGCCTTGGAAAGAAGCCACCCTCTGAGGCAGGAAATGAGGCCTCAAACGGCAGTTAAATTCCTGTCTGTTGGCCAGCCTGCCTGGGGAAAATATGAATGGGGGCATCTGAAATGGACTGGAGCCACAGAAAATATATTTAATTACTAATTTGCACAGCTCTGGAGCGATTCTCCTCAACCCTTTAAAATCAAGAAAATGTTGAATTAGACCAAACAAGAGACGTTCCTGCTCTTCTCGTCCCTTATTAGAACTATTCCCCCTTCTTAGAACACTTTCCTTCCCACTCCCACCCCCGCCCTCACCCCCCTGTAACCAGCTGCTTTCTGTTAAACCTTCAGTTCATAGCTTGGAAAACACTTTCTTCCCCAAGGCTTTCTCTGACTCTCCTCCCTGCCTTTCCCCAGTCGGAATCTTAGCTGCCCCTCCACTGTGGTTTCCCTATTACAGCACTTGTCACACCTCATTGTCATTTTCTGTTTACTTGTCTACAGTTCCAAGAGCTGCCAACAATTTGAGGACTGTGTCCATGGCTTGCTTACTGTGTATCCCCAGTACCTATCCCAATGGCTGGGACATATTGTCACTAACTAAATAAATACTGATTGAAAGAATGGACCAATCCTGAGATACCTTGGTATTATTTTTTGCCATAGGACTTCTTGCCATAGTGCCAATTGCTTGGTAGGGGATTTAGTTAAGATGTGTGTGTGTGTATATATGTATATACACACACACACATATATGTGTATATATATATATACACATATATGTGTGTGTGTGTAGATATATGTATATATATATAGCACGGTGGTTAAGAGCTCTGCTGCTAATGTATCCACCAGCTGCTCTTTGGAAACCCTATGGGGCAGCTTGGCTCTGTCCTGTAGGGTTGCTATGAGTTGGAATTGACTCAATAGCAATGGTTTTGGTTTTATATACGTACATATATATAAACGTGTGTGTGTGTGTGTATATATATATATAGTTGTGTGCTGTCGAGTCAATTGTCAATTCCTACTCATAGCAACCCTGTAGAACAGAGTAGAACTGCCCTATAGGGTTTTCTAAGCAGATAATCTTTATGAGAGCAGTTCACCAGGTCTTTTTCCTACAGAACCACAGGGTTGGTTCGAATCACAGACCTTTCAGTTATCACCTCAGCACTTAATGATTGTACCACCAGAGCGCCAATATAATATATACATAAAAAGAAAAAAAGGATACTAAATTTCTTTTCACATTATTGCAGACTAGGCTTCAGCAAAACTTGGAGAAATAAGGTTACAGCTATTAGATAAAAGCCAGTTAAAGTCTATGAATTTTCTTTCTCCTCTACAAAGTCCAAGGAGCCCTGGTGGGGCAGTGGTTAAGCATTAAGCTGCTAACCAGAAGTGTAGTGGTTGAAACCCACCAGCTACTCCACAGGAGAAAGATGTGGCAGTCTGCTTCGTAAAGGTTACAGCCTGGGAAACCCTGTGGGGCAGTTCTTCTCTGTCCTATAAGGTCATTGTGAGTTGGAATCAACTTGACGGGTTTGATTTTTGTTTGTTTGTTTGTTTTTCTTTTGGTTTACAAAGTCTTGTTGTCCAGAATTATATTTTTTCGATAGATTATCCTTTCTAAAAGGAATCCCTCTTCTCTAGCACATTCGGACCCATTTATAATCCCTCTTCTCTAGCACATTTGGACCCATTTATAATAGGTTTTTAATAACCTAAAACATTTTGACCCCATTCTCCTCTTTTTGATATTTTAAGTTCATAAAGTGATAACCTTAAGATTTATTTACACTTTAATCACCACAATATATTAAGTGCTAGAAGTTTTGTTGTTGTTACTGTTGTTGTCATTGAGAACACTTTCAGAATATTTGAAATAAGCCTTAGACGAAGCAAGGTCTTTCTCAATCTTTTGCTCTGGAGCTGTGGAGATGTGGAATGGCGGAGACAGCAACTCTGTTTAGGTAAAAAGGTATGTAAGACAGAGAGACAGGTTTGGGGGAAATGTTTATCTTCCCCAGAGAAGCAAACGGGTTTACACAAGGATGACTGACTGAAAGACATTCGTAAGAAGAGGAGAGAGGTGAGAGTCTGGTTTTTCAGGCACTAGTTATTAGGGCAAAAGTCTCACCAAAGGCTACACATCAGAAAATCACAAGCAGGAAAACCTTCAACAGCTTAAAAGTTAAAAGAGTTAGTTGACTTGGAATCAACAACTGATTTAGGCAGTCGGGAATTGGCTCCTATCAGAGAACGCTGGTAACACAGACAGCTACACAGACAATTTCATGTGGAGTGGTGAAAACCTTACAGAACAAAATGACCATAATCCTCACATTTACTGTGTATTTGTATTATAATGCACTTTGGGATTACTGGGTGAAATCTGTGCTTGTAAATCCTTGATTGAGCTGAGTAAATCCTACATTACCCATCCTGGGGGAAGGGGCAAAAGGTCAAGAAGGCACAGACTAGGATTTAATATTCAAAAAGCTCATCCCTAAATCCACAGGCCGCCTTTTACACCCAGTTCTTTACCATGTGGCTCCTTGAGTCTTTAAATTCCACTTAAGAACAGCTGGACCCAGGGCCAAGGACTAGAAGGCAGGAGGGGACAGGAAGGCTGCTAATACGGAACCGAAGGTTGAGAAGGGAGAGCGTTGATGTGTTGTGGGGTTGTTAACCAGTGTCATAAAACAATATATGTACTATTTAATGGGAAACTAGTTTGTTCTGGAAACCTTCATCTAAAGTACAGTTTAAAAAAAAAAAACAGCTGGAAGGATGATGGAAGCATTCAGTAACGGGTAATGCCTTCAACTTTGATCCTCAGCGTGTGACAGTGTATGAAGACGGGTCACTCTGACATCCAACCTGCAAATGTCTTTTGTTTCTGTCACCAAATATTGTTCTGGCTGATAAGAAATTTAGTCCAAAACCCTTCATCAGAATTAGAGAGACCACCATTATCTACGTATCTCAGCCACTTCCTGGAGCTTCTATGGCCAGATAAGAGGGTACCCTATGTGGTTTGTATTAAACCGAACTTCTAAAGTCTTTTCTTCATACCATTGTTGGTATAAAATTATTTTCTTCATTGTTTTTCTCATCCAAATGCATATCTGGGGGAGCATTTTAAAGGCAAAGAAAGGGAAATGTGCTTTAGCTCTAATGAGAATAGTTTGTCATGCTTTTAGAAGAGTTTCCTGACAGTGAGCGTCCATAGATGAGTGAGTACCAGAAGCCATTAATAAGGGAAGATTCCAAACTCTATCTCTTAGGTTCCTTAAAAATAGAATAGATTTTCACTAGATTGGAACAGTTGAGGTGTGGCCCTTCCTTATAAGATTCTCTTCAGGTTTGGGATACGGTACAGTATCCTGTCTTTCAGGAAAACAGACATTTGCCCCCTGCTCCTAGAATACCTCAGTTCATTGCTTCTCCCGTCACTTTAGATGAGTAGATACTATGCTCTATTGGCAGAATTTCTTACATCTGATGATAGGCTTTTACAAACTAGGGTCCTCTCCATCTTCCCAGTACCACCATGGTGAGCCTTGCTCATTGCTTTGTTTGAAAAGTTGCCCCATGAAGTGAGGCAATGTTCTGAGTTCCACATTGCTGTCTGGCCCAGTCCCTTGCTGGCCATTGGTGAGACATTTATAACTGTCTACTTCTCTTAAAATAGAGGAACAGTGTGTGCCTATCTGAGAAGTGGAACAAACTTTAAGCAGTATTTTTCAAAAGAAGTAAAGAGAGTAGCTAGATTAAGGTGGTATCTTACACAGCGTCGCTAATCCCAAGGAAGCCACTGGGACAGAAATATCAGGAAAGATTTAAAGCTATCCTGTCTAGGACAGTAGCCGTTAGCCACATGTGGCTGCTGAGCACTTCCAGTGTGGCCAATTCAAATTGTTATGTGCTTTAAATGTAAAATGCACAGAGATTTTAAACACAGTATGAAACAAAAGAATGTAAACTATCTTATGATTTTTATATTGGTTACTCCATGTTGAAATGATAACATTTGGGATATATTAGGTTAAAGAAAATGTATAATAAAAATACATTTCACTTGTTTCTTTTTATTTTCTTAACGTGGCTACTGGAAAATTTTTTAAATTTCATATTTGGCTCACATTTGTGGCTCACACTGTATTGCTGTTGAATGGCTGTCTCTCAGAGATTGAGAAAAATTCATTTAAACAACAGAAAAGTTTATGAGCCTAGTAGAATGGTTTAGGATTACACGAATTAAATACTGGATGTCCTCACAAAAAAAAAAATAACTACATTTAACAATTCTTTAGAGGTTAGGTGGCACATATCTTATTTAATTCTCACAGTAACTATGTAAAGTCAGAGCTATCTCAGATAAGGAAACAGAAATTAGAAAGGTTTAATAACTTGCTCAAGGTCTTATAACTAGATAAGCAGTATATATAGCTTGAAATAGGTTTTCTGACTTTGTATCCTATTCTCTTTTCACCGTACCATAACAACTTTATATAATAAAAGCCTGAGACATGAGATGTTTTTAAAACCATTGCTGTTGAGTCGATTCGGACTCATAGCTACTCTACAGGACAGAGTAGAACTGTCCCATAGGATTTCTAGGGAGTGGCTGGTGGATTCAAACTGCCAACCATTTGATTAGCAGCCGTAGCTCGCTGTAACTCTTAACCATTGCACTACCAGGGCTCCTGTTGTTAGGTACCATCGGATTGAGCCCCACTCTTAAAGACCCCATGTGACAGAAAAGAACTGCCCCATAGGGTTTTCTTGGCAGTAATTCTTATGGAAGCATAATCACCAGGTCTTTCTCCCATGGAGCCACTGGGGGGGTTCAAACTGCCAGTCTTTCACTTAACAGCCAAGCACTTAACCGTTCGCACCACCAGTGCTCCTTGAAACAGGAGATAGTTAAGCTGTAATGTGGCTGCTATACTGCCCCTAACACCAGCATCATAAATGACTGAGAATGAAAGACTTCGAACCTTATCTCAGGTCTGCAACTGAAGATGGGTTTAACCCGGGTCACTTTGTTTCTTTGAACTCAGATTGTAATCTCTCAATGAAGACTGAAACATGTGACACACGATGATGAAGGGTTTTCACATCATGTATAAGCCTTGGGGTATCAGGTGTGGAAGACAGTAGATTAAGTAATGGTTGCCTTCCCATCACTTTATCTCTTTCTGACAACAGTGCTAGTGATATTCCATCTTGAAAGTTGAGTTACTGTGGGCTCTGAGTAAAGTAGCATTGAAAGCAAAGTAAACAGTTATTCTTGCCTTTATTGGGGTAAGGAAACCCCAGTGGCATACCGGTTAAGAGCTACGGCTGCTTACCAAAAGGTCAGCAGTTCAAATCCACCAGGTGCTCCTTGGAAACCTTATGGGGCAGTTCTACTCTGTCCTGTAGGGTCACCATAGTCGGAATCAACTCAACGGCAATGGGTTTGTTTTTTTTTTATATAATGGGGTTAAAGATATGTAACTTAAAAAAAATCTAGAACTCTTGCAGTGCCTGTTTTTGTGTGATGTTGAATCAGTTCTGACTCATAGTGACACTAAATGACAAAGTAAAACTGCCCCATAGAGTTTCCTAGGCTGAAATCTTTATGGGAGCAGATCGCCAGGTCTTTTCTCCTGCAAAGCTGTGGTGGGTTCAAACCACTGAACTTTCATGTAACAGCTGAGCAGTTAACCACTTTGCCACCAGGGATCCTTCTAATAGTGCTATGTAGAATAAATTCATAGACTTGGTCCTGTACCATATATACGTGCACACACACACACACACCCACACACTCTCACCCTCATACCCCATTTTTAGCTACCTCTGTAGTCAGTAATACTCTTCTGTAAAAATACAAAGAGTTGTTTTCTACCAAGTAAACCAGGAATTTCCCCCAAAATTCATGTTGCTAAGAAAAAATGTGGTATCTATTCCATATCTTCCCAGCCGAGGGTCTAAATGCTAAGGGTGGGGCAGGTGGGCTCAGGCTGAGTTGCTGAAGCCTGAGTCCAGGTCTGCCATCTGTTCCTGCCTGGTCTTCATTCACCAGAAGTGAAAGTCTCATCCAAGGGGTGAGAAGCCATGCACAGAAGCTGGGAGCAGACAGAGGGACTTTGTGTTATCTGCCTTCTGTTCGGGACCTCCCAGGCCACCAGGCCACCCCATAAAACAAGAGCCACAGGGGTGTCAAGCATCACTGCTTTGTGCTGACCTCAAACTTCGCCATTATTGCTATCATCATTCATTAGGCTCCTCTCTGCCAAGCTGGGCACTCTACCAAATGAGCAAAACAGATGTCTTTCTAGACCCTGGGGGTGGCTGATAATATTGAACATTTTAAAGGCACATGGTGAAATAAATAAGTGTTAAGATATAGATTATAGACAGCTAACATAATGGTAACTTTACACGTAAGCAAAAGTTCATTTAGTGGTTTGGATACCACTGAAAGTCACATATTTGGACATGTTATCAGGAGGGATCAGTCCCTGGAGAAGGACATCATGCTTGGTAAAGTAGAGGGTCAGGAAAAAAAGGCAGACCCTCAACGAGATGGATTGACACAGTGGCTCCAACAATGGGCTCAAGCGTAGCAAGGATCAGGAGGATGGCGCAGGACCGGGCAGCGTTTCGTTCTGTTGTACGTAGGGTCGCTAGGAGTTGGAACTGACTCCACGGCAGCTTACAGCAACAATGTGAGTCGGAATCGACTCGACAGCCCTGGGTTTTTGGGTAAATGAGGAAGGAGGAAACCCTTTCCACCCCCTATCTCCAGCAAGGGCCTTTGTGGAAAAGTTGGTGAGCTTCCTCTCTTTCTGGGCAGGCTGAGAACAAAGGAGAATCCCACATCTCCCTGTGGGGATGTGAGAGGGAGGAGTGTCAGGATGCAGCAGATTGATGCAGTCGTCTGGTGACACCCCCCTCCTACACGCACGCACACACACACACCCCTCCAGGGCCAGACAGCTCAGCCAGGCCCAGGGTGTAGGATGCCATCTCAGGGGGCTGAAGGGGCTCAGGCTGTTGGTTGCCTAGCAACACCCTTTCTCTGCTCCCTCCCCCACTGCCCCATCCTCCCATAAGTGCCCTGTTCCTGCACCCCATTTTTCCTTCACACTAATTTTAACCTGCTTTAAAATGTATTAGTTTGAACCATTTGAAATTGCCAGTATTTGGCAGGGTTTTGGCTTACTGAAAGGAGCCCTGGTGGTGCAGTGGTTAAAGCGCTTAGCTGCTAATTGAAAGGTTGGCAGTTCGAACCCACCAGCTGCTCCACAGGAGAAAGATATGGCAGTCTGCTTCCATAAAGATTACAGCCTTGGAAACCCTATGGGGCAGTTCTGCTCTGTCCAGTAGGGTCACTATGAGTTGGAATCGACTCATACAGCAATGGGTTTGGTTTGGTTTGGTTTTTGGCTGACTGAAATGACAGTTGTGTGTGTTCAGGCTGAATGTGAAGGGGGAGAGAGGCCTGAGAAAGGAGGACAGGGGAGAGGAAGCCTATCAGTGCCCCCACTTACTGGCCCACAGGAAAGTTGTCTTTTATGATCTTGTTTTTGCTTTTGTTTACTGGTTATTTTTTAATTCTAACCCTTTACAAAATCATTTCCACAGTCTCTGTAGGGCAGCCCTTTAAAAGACTGTTTCCTGTTAAGGAAACTTAGGACGGCCATTCAACTCTGTGCCTCTAGTTTTTGTCTTCCTGCTAAAGAGAGAATAAGAAAGGGTGAAAACAAACTTAAGACACAATGCAGTTCAGCAAAATGGGAATAATTGTATTTATAGGGAAAAGACACACTTAAAAATATACATATGTGTACATATCCCTTTAGAAGAGTATAGAAATGGCAAAAAAAAAAAAAAAAAAAAAAAAGGCCATGTGGCAAGGTTGAGGTAACAGGAAATTGGCTGGAAGTTAAGAAATCTGAGGGTTTTTTTTTTTTTTTTTAAACCCATACTCACAGATTGGTTTGGGGCACATAAATGAATAATTTCTTATGTAAGAATCAACACCAAGCTGCTTCCTATGAGTCCGAGGTTAAAGATGGCCCAAATGTCCAGCTTTTCCAAGCTGCCGTCCCATGCATCATCTCTAACATCAACTACTCCCTCTCCCCTCAGTACCCTCCATCCTGTCCTTGGGTTCCTAAATTCTCTGCAGCATCTCACAGAACTCACAAACCATGTAAAGGAAGTGGCTCACTTGAACCATTTAAAGGAAATGGCTCACTTGGTTGTGGAGGCTGGCAAGTCCCGTATTTGTGAGTCAGGCATAGGCTTCCCCCTGACCATCAGTCTCTGCCCAAAGGCGCTCAGCTTTCTTCCTCCGTGGGCCAGGAAGCCCACTGTGCCATCTCCTGCTGGTCTGTCCTTCCTTGGTAGTGGTGGGTTCTTCCCTCTGCTCTGGAATTGGAGCTTTTTTAAGGCGAAACTGACCAGTCCCCTAGACAGGCAACAGTTATCTTATTTGCACAGCCCTGCCCAGTCACCTGGGTGGGAGTTAGAAGACCAGGGTGAGAAAGGCCGTACTAGGTAATTCATCACACCACAGCACATCACTCAATTCAAATACTTGCTTATTGGGTAAATATCTATTATTTGTCTACCACTGTGTTAAGCAGATGTAACTGTCGAACTTCTTGGTGTAAGAGTTCACGTTTAGAGGTGACACATGAGTTTTAAGGCTGTACAACTTTTTCCAAATTCAGGTGCGAATGGCCCTTCTTATTCCTAAACAGGCTGCTTGTTCTTCTAGCTCACTGTGGCTGGAACATTTCTGCGTACAATTCTACCAATTGAACCCTAATTCTCCTTTATAAGGAGGGGACACAAGAGGATATGGAGAGGCAGGTTCATTCATTCTGGAAGTTTCTGCTGCAACTTGTCCCACCCAGCCCAAAGAGAAACCTTCTGTCCTGAGAAATATGGAGTTGTTGGGTATCAAAGGTGGTGAATGAAGAAATCTGAAGTTCTGAGGAAATCTCAGCAACTCTGTATTTTTCCCTTAGCCTTTTATCCCCTGTGGAGCCCTGGTGGCACAGTATGTAAGCATTTGGCTTCTAACCAAAAGGTCGGCAGTTGAAATCTATCAGCCACTCCTTAGAAAATCTATGGGGCTGTTCTACTCTGTCCTACAGGGTCACTGTGAGTCAGAATTGACACGAATGCAACCGGTTTGGTTCTGATTTATCCCCTATAGGCTTTCCCCAAAATTTAGTCCTTGAATCTCTCTGCTTTCCTGTTTTTTCACTTGCCCAATATAGAACTAACAATTTAACTGTGGAAACAGTGTGGAGGATTTCCAAATCTTGCCAAAGCCCCAAGCGCACACCTCCAGCTGCCTGCTTGGTGATTTGTAACTGACCCCCTAGATGGCAGCTGAAACTCGCATACACAAACCAAACACATGATGTCTTAGTGCTCACAGCCTTCAGTAGCTCATCCAGCTTGAATTCCTCTGTCTGACTGTCAAGTCCATCCATAATCTGACCCTGTCCTCTTAGAAGAGGCAGTATACCAGAGACGTGAAGAGTGTAGTTCTGCCCAAAATTGCTCACTCTTTGCTGTGGTAAATGTTATAGTTGCCACACTTGGCCCAACAGATGTGAGGCCCTGAACTTGATGATTGCAGGGGGTTGCATATAACCTTATTGTTGTGATTTAGACTGATGGTTTTCGAATTTCTTTTAGTTGCAAAATCCATTGTTCAATATGACATAAATGGAGGAGGTCAGAGCCCACCAGCTGGCCCTTCACCACCAACACAGTGGCACTGAGGGGCTTCCACAGACTCCTAAGGGTTTGGAAATCACTATTCTAGATAGAGACAAGATGATAGAATAATATGAGTACCCTTTACTGTATGCAAGTAAACACATTCCTGAGCAGATAAATTGAGTTTTAATTTAATAAACCATATTTAAATGATTTGAGAAATTTTATGGCTTAATGATTAAAAATACCTAATTGAGCAATTATGTATTTTTGTACCCAGACACTGTTCTAAGGGCTTAATATATTTTAAATCAGTTTATCATTATAGCAGCTCTGCGAGATCAATTACGGTTATCGTTCCCATTTTCCAGATGAGGAAATTTAGGCACAGAGAGGTTAAGTAACTTACTCAGAGTTGCACAATTAGTAAATAGTAGAGACTTGATTCAAAATCAGGCCTTTGGCTCCAGAGAAAGCGACTTGAAAGCAGTATGCTGAGAGCACAGGCTCTGGGGCCAAGATGGCCTGGTTTCAGACCTAACTCCAACACTTAGCTCAATGACCTTGGGCAATTGCTTGATCTCTCTAAGCTTCAGTTTCTTCATCTGGGAATGATAACTGCCCCCAGTTATCATTCCTGTTGTCGTTTTATCTGTGAATTGATACTAGTTCCTTCCTTATAGAGTTGCGATTTGGATTAAATGAATTAGAACATGTAGCGTGCTTGGAAGACTGGCATGTAAACCCTGGTGGCTGAGTGGTAAAGAGCTACAGCTGCTAACTAAAAAGGTCGGCAGTTCATATCCACCAGGCACTCCTTGGAAACTGTATGGGACAGTTCTACTCTATCCTGTAGGGTTGCTGTGAGCCAGAATCAACTCGACGGCAGTGGGTTTGGTTTTGGTTTTCTATTAGCTTGGAATCAGAGGCCCAGGCTAGACCATTTAGTAGCTGTGATAACCTGGGCAAATCGTTTGCCTTTGCTACCTCATCTATAAAATGGAACTGTTAACTATATCTGGCCTTTTGGGAAAGCACTGTGGAGACTGAAATGCTATGTAATTTACAATATTATTTTTCCAGAGAATTTGATCTTCAGTATGTGCCATGCAAGGCTTTATGGAATATTTATAGAATTCATTGAGAGTTTGCTTGACAGGTGATGGGCTGACTGTCTATCAGAAATGTCTTAACTGCCTAACCTTCCAGGCTTCCCAACACATTATCCCCTGATCTTTTCTGGTTACCATTGCTAATTCTTCCAAGGTCATATATAACTCCGGTGGCAATGTCATATGATGACAGACAGGATATATATGTGCACGTACTCATGAGGCATACAGATGGCCATCTAGTAAGTGAATTAGATTTTAAGCTCCAAATTATGTCAAAGCGTGCTAATCACTCATCATTCTTGAGGATAAAATAGAAAAAAGTTATTTTGAAGGTCGCATCCTAGTATGTTACAAGTGACTGTTCGCCTATAATCATTAATGCTTTACATTAAATGATACTGAAGCCCAGTTATATACAATGGATCACTGTCATATGTGATACGTGGCCGTGATATGTGGGATGGCGGTTTAAAGCCACCCAGAGGCCCCTCAGAAGATAGGACTAGCGATCTGTTTCCAAAAGGTCACAGCCTTGAAAACCCTATGGAGTAGTTCTACTCTGTGCACATGGGGTTGCCATGAGTTGCAATCAGTTTGGTGGCAACTAAAAACAACAAAGACTGAAGGCATATACTGTCCCTCTGAAACATGTTGATGACTGCATTTCCCAACCCACTGCTCGCATGCCCAAGCAAACACAAGTTCACGTATTAACAGCTGAGTCCTGTTAGGGGGTGTACCCTTTACGGAGGTTGCAGGGCACTGTGGAATGGAAGTTTCTGGACATTCAGATGTATTCTGTGCAACTCTCCAAGGCCCAGAAGAACACGTGACTAACAGAGCCTGCTGGAATCCCAGCAGTCTTTGATGATGCTCTGGAGAACCCCATTGCTCAGGAAATGCTGAGCTGCCAGCTCAAAACTGGTCAAGAACATTTTTCTTATAGGGAGAAAAGGTTTTAAAATGTCACAAGGAGTCCTTTGAGGGTGACAATAGGTCAGTACAATGATTTCTTAAATTTTAAATTGTTGATAGATCTTAAGATAGGTTACTACAATAAAAGTGGGCCATATGTTGGCATTCTAAAAGCCCCTTAGCCTTCCTTACTCTTACAGTAGTGTCAGTGATTTGTAAAACAGAAAGAGTATCAGTAGACCAATATCTGTGTATTTCATACAAAGGTGTTTTAGGACTATAATAACCCTCAGCATTACCTTGCCTCTCCATTACATTTTACCACGTGTCAGTAACAGAGTCAGAGAAGTGGATGTAAATCATTGCGTTTTCACCTGCCTCCTGGATATTAAATACAAAGCAAGAGATAAACCAATGTATCCTTTGATAGCAAAATGCCCTCAGCATTAAGTTTGCTCTATCAGACGTGCACACAAACTCGCATACATACTCACACATGCTCATTCACACACACACGTACACTCATGCATTCACACCCACTCACACACACACATTCACCCACTCCCATCTTATGCATCGATCTTAGGGAGCAATACTGCGATGACACCCTTAGTTCAACAGCAGTGCTCTCACCCGATGGTACTCACGTTCCAGAAAAGATGATAACCTTTCCATACCGCTTCGCTTTGTTTGAGCGCAGTGAAATCTAATGCTGTCAGTTCTAGGTAAGCTCTGCTGGCTCCTTGACTGTGTCCTTCTCTCCTATAATGGTTAGACTGGTCATGGAATGTCTGCAGCAACCCCAAGTACTACGTTCCCACACAACGATGTTCGAAGGCAGAGAGGGAGTTTCTCCCCTCCTAACTCCGTTTGTCATGGAAGAAAACGTTTCCCAGATATTCTTCTCTACTCCTCAGTTCCCTGCTCCACCGAAGACCACATTAGCTTCTAGTGCTCTTATCCGAGAACCAGTCACTGACAAGGGAGGTAGGGTGAATGTGATTGGCTTAAACTAGTGGCTCTGAAAATGTGGTCCTTGACCCAGCAGCAGCAGCAGCTGCCAATGCAGTCTTGGGCTCTACCCTAACCTACTGAATCAGAGACTCTGTGGCTGGGCCCAGTGACAGCCAGAATCTGACCCAATGCAGTCTGCCTCTGGGGTCTGCATGACTAACCACCACACCATGGATAAAGGCAGTAAGATCTTAACACAGAGGAGGGGGAAGATCTGTATGCCTTTCTGTAGCTTCTTTCAGTGGCTCACATAGGGGCAGTGCCATGCAGTGGTTCCCAGTCTTTTGGATTTAAAAGGCTAATAAAATTTAAAACCATCCCTGGGTGGCTCAAACAATTAAGCACTTAGCTGATAACTGAAAGGTCAGCAGTTCAAACCCACCGGCTATTTCGAGGAAAAAGATGTGGCAGTCTGCTTCTATAAAGATTACAGCCTGGGGTTGGGTCAGGATCCAGCCAGGTCTCTTTGCCATGACCCTGTGCCTATCTGGAAAAGCTGATGTGTCTGAAGCTCTCAGTGTTCTACAAGCTTAAAGGAGAAAGAAAAGAGGAAAATCCTAATTGTGTGCAAAGACAAATGAACTGGGATTCACTGAAAACCTTAGACCTTTCCATCTACTATAGACTTGCTTAGAATTATTTTGGTGGGCTTTTTGTGGCAAGAGTCCTATTGGCTAAGATTATCATTGAGGAGGGTCATGCAAAAAAATTTTTTCTCATAAATATAATTTCTTTAGTCTTCTGTCCAGACAGATGACTAAATCAATGGGGACCTCACCAAAAGGTCTTTGGAAATGGAAATTTCTCCAGCCAAGCCCTGAAGCTTCGTAATCATTGTATTTAACTTAATCATCATCGGATACTTTTATGCAATGTCATAGTTATGGTCAATTTTTCAGACTGTGTAACAAAGTAAAACAGGCAATGACTTCCACTTTCAGGAGTTTACAGTCTAAAGACTATAACATCAGTACTGACAAGTACATAGAAAACAATTCAGAAAGAAAAAAAAAACCAAACCCATTGCCATCAAGTCAATTCTGACTCATAGGGACCCCATAGGACAGAGTAGAACTGCCCCATGGGGCTTCCAAGGCTGTAATCTTTATAGAGGGAATGACAGGTGCGTTTGAACCACCAGCCTTTCAGTTTGCAGTCAAGCTCTTTAACCGCTGTGCCACCAGGGCTCCTCAGGGAGGAAAGAGTGCAGCAAACAAGCAAATGCAGCAGTGAAAGATGAGTTTAGGAAAGAAGGCCATAAATGGTACATTGTAAGTTCAGAGATATGAGTAGGGAAATGACTAGAGAAGGAAAGTTATGTCCTATATTTCATGAAAAGGATGAAATGCCACATTTAATGCATTTTTGAGAAAGAGCACCCAGTAAAGCAGAATGGTGATTTTTTGTACGATGGAAGGGACCCTCCCAAGGGGCATCAAAGCCAGGTCCCAGGCAGGGCTGGGCAGGGCTGGTGCTAGGTTTCTTCGAGGGAGCAGGCAGGCACGTGTTCATGCTGTCAGGCCTCCACACAGATTCTACTGGAGCTGAGCCTGCTGTCTTCCTCGGTCCCTCTTTACAAGTGTTGCCTGGGCAGGTTATCATAGAGGCCACCGGACGGAGTCCTGACTTCCTTGGCAGCGTCTGAACAGGAGGCAGAATGAAGAGAGCAATGAAGTGAATAGAAGATGCCCAACGGTTCTGTGTAACCAGAGACATCTGGATTGGGGGAACCCCTTGCAGAAGAGGTGTGGAATTGGAATTTGATGGAAGAAAGCAGGCAGTCGTGAAAGTACCACACTTCAGCATTCCTCACTGATGAATGCCCGGGTGTGCTGTCAGGGAAGGAGCTCCCAGTGAATATATTGGTAGCAACATATAGATGAGATTGACTTTGAGTAATAATGTTGTCCCGGGGGATAAAATATTAAAAGCCAACTATTCTGACTTCTGAAAGGTCACAATCGTGAAAACCATAAGGAGCACAGTTCTACTCTGTACACATGGGGTCACCATAAGGTAGAATCAACTTCATAGCAACTGGTTTTTGGTTGTTTTTATTATTATTATTCTGACTGACAGTTGTGAAAAATGTGGTGGCTGAAATCATGACTCTCTGATTCTCTGTAACTGTCGTACGTTCCCCACTGCTGACTTTCCGATCTCTGGGAGGTTCAAAACAGCTTCATTAAACAAGGTCTGGAATTCTTCGCTTCTTGGTGCGTGTCACAGGAGAAGCAGAGACTCCAGAACCCTAGTGTCAGGCCTTTGATCCTTGCTGGGGTCAGGCCAGTATGCTTGTGAGAAGATTCTTCCCAGCTCAGTGACCATATTAAGAGAGAGAGAAAGGTGACCACTTGGTTGATTTGAACTTGTATCCATGATTTTGCATGGTGCTCTCAAAGGGAAATCCTTATGAGGAAATCATCTAAATATTTGAATACTGAACGAGTATTTCCAAAAATGTGCTCCATGGAAAATAAGTCCTAGAAGATCCTCCATGAGGAAAAGGTTTGTGTCAAGTAAGTCTGAGAAATGCCTTACAATATGTTCCCACCTGAGATATGGACACATTTGCCTATTAAAACCATTAAGAGACCCAAAAACTAGCCTACACATTTTCAGGAAAGAGATCTCTCCTCTTAGTGTGTGACCACTGTTTAGCCAGGCGTCCCAGGCTTTCCTGGCTGTGGAAAACCCTCCCTCCTAGACCATAAACTCCTGATGGGGTCTACAGCTTATTATGATCCAGGGGAACCAGAGCTCTGTGGAATAACACTCAGAAATGTTTCATCTAACGCTAAATAAAGATAAGTGTTCTACTTCAGCTCCACCTTAGGCTGACGTGGTGTCTCTGAACAAGTCACTTAGTCTTTCTGGGCTACAGTTTTCCCAACCAAAAATGATTATTTTAGTACCACCTCTTTTTCTTCCCCAGTAAAGCTATCATGATCAATGAAATGAAGTAAAAATGCATTGACTTCTTTAAGAAGATGGAACATAAGAGTTCCTTCTGAGAAAACTGACTCCCATTCTTTAAAGAAAAACTAAAATCCTGAATTCTGTGCTGAGCTGCTTAGTACCAGGCACATAATAAGCACTCTATAAATATTTATTGAATCCATGAATAAAAATAATGACAATAAAGTGTATATAAATATATATAAAAAGTAGATAACAATATATAAAAATTATGATTATTTGCTGAGTAATATGCTTACCAAGCACACTACTAAATGCTTCCCCTGAATGTTCTCACTGATGCTTTGTAACAGCTCTAGGAGCAATTGTTATTAGCTCCACTGTACAGTTGAGGAAACTGAGGCACAAAGAGTTAAGGAAACTGCTAAAGGTCTCACAGCTCCACCAGGGAAGGAGCTGGGCTCAACCCCACATTTGTCTGATACCAAAGCCCTGCTCTTAACTGTGATGTTTGCTGCTATGCTGAATGAATGCATTTTGAAAAGAACATGAAGGTGTATTTCTTTCTTTTCCATTCTAAGGACTTCTATCCCAGACGCCCCTTTGGCAGCCTGGCCCTTAGATCTTAGATAGCTGATGATGTGGTAATATGTCTTCTGAGCACATGTTGGCCATCACAGAGAATCATCCGATTGCTCGGGGGCCTGTTTGCCAAAGTGGGACTAAGGAAAAAACTGAACAGAGAATAATTCAGAGGTAAGAGTGAAGTCTGTGTAGTCAAGAGGGGAAATGTTAACCCTGGCTGCTTAAAAGGCCATTTGGCTCTCTCTCCAAAACATTTAAATCACCCACTTTTAACAGCCTTTCTGGAAGTATGTCGTTTGTTCACCTCGCCCTGTCTCAATTCCCTCTTCACTTCCAAGGGGCCCCATTCCTTTTCCTACTGATGTTCTTCATAACCCTCAAGACTAGGCTTTGCACCAGAAATTTCAGGCAGATCAATTTAGTCTCCCATATGCCCTAGGGGATGAAGTCAGGCTCTTCAAAAGTTTTCTTCCTAATGGCAGGCTTTCAAATTTGGGTACCCTTTGACTATTCAGAAATTAATACTTGGAGGAGCCTTAGGGTAAGGGGCTTGATTCCTCCCTATTTTTCTTCTTCCTACAGAAAGGACAAAGGGCTGAGCTCATGTCTGCTGGCAGGGTTATATTTTGGGGAAGACTGAACTAATTTGTGTCCAGAGGCTGGTTTCTTAAGAGAACTGACTCTGCAGCCTAAATATTTGGTATTTTTCAAACCAGCTTACACAGTCTTGGGAAAGAGGCCTCTCCTAATGTGTGTCTGCTTTGGGCTTTTACTTATAAGTACCCAGAACCTACTTCTTCTTCTTCTTTTTTTGTTCTGCTTAAGGTAAAAGTTTACAGCACAAATTAGTTTCTCATTCAAAAATTGTTTTGTGACCTTGATTGCGATCCCTACATTGTGTGAGCACTCTCCCCCTTTCCCTTTCCACCCCGGGTTCCCCATGTCCCTTAGTCCAGGTTTCCTGTCCCTTCCTGCCTTCTCATCCTTGCTTTTGAGCAGGTGTTGCCCATTTGGTCTTGTGTGATTGATGAAACTAAGAAGCACATTCCTCACGTGTGTTATTGTTTGTTTCATAGGCCTGTCTAATCTTGGCTAAAAGGTGAACTTCGGGAGTGGCTTCAGTTCTGAGTTAGCAGGGTGTCTGGTGGTCATAGTCTCGGGGGTTCCTCCAGTCTCTGTCAGACCAGTAAGTCTGGTCATTTTTTGTGTGTGAATTTGGATTTTGTTCTGCATTTTTCTCCCACGCTGTCCAGAACCCTCTATTGTGATCACTGTCAGAGCAGTAGGTGATGGTAGCTGGGTACCATCTAGTTCTTCTGGTCTCAGGCTGGTGAAGACTGTAGTTCATTTCTCCCATTAGTCCTTTGGACTAACATTTTCCTTGTAGCTTTCCTTTCCTTCATTCTCCTTTGCCCCAGATGGGTGGGACCAGCAGATGTATCTCAGATAGCTAGCTGCTAGCAAGCTTTTAAGACAGCAGATGCTACTCACCAAAGTAGGGTTTTCTTTGTGAACCAGAACCTGCTTCTGTATGTCATTACAAAACTAGTTGCCATTGAGCCAACTCCAACTCATGGTGACCCTATGAGTGTCAGAGTTGAACTGTGCTCCACAGAGTTTTTGGTGGCCTATGTTTCCAAGGCACCTCTGGGTGGGCTTGAGTCTCCAGCCTTTTTGTTAGCAGCCTAGTGTGTTAACCATTTGCTGTAGCATCTGTCTAAAGAGTCCCTAAAACCTGGGAATAAGGATCAAAGCTGGGAGAGTGACTTACTTTTTGCCCTGTATACATTTGTTAACTGTTTGAATTTTTACCATAGTCATACACTACCTTTTTGTTAAAAAAAAAAATCTTTTAAGTGGCTTTTAACAATTTTACTGAGGCATAAATGACAACACCAAACTAGACACATTTAAAGTATACGATATGATAGTTTTGACTTGTGTTCACTCCTGTGAAAGGAAGAACCCTGGTGGTGCAACGGTTAAGCACTTGCTTGAATGCTAACCGAAAGCCAGAGAAAGTCCTGAAGTCTGCACCCATAACGATTCCCATTGCTGTTGAGTTGATTCCAATTCATAGCAACCTATAGGACAGAGTGGAACTGCCACATTGGGTTTCCAGGGAGCAGCTGGTGGATTCAAACTGCCAGACTTTTTGGTTAGCAGCTGTAGCTCTTAACCACTGCACCACTGGGGCTCCCCTATAAAGATTACAGCTTAGGAAGCCCTCTGGGGGAATTCTACCCTGTCACATGGCTTTGCTATTAGTCGGATTCAGCTCCATGCCACATAATAACAACAACCACCCCTGTGAAGCCATCAAAAAAGTCTCTAGCTAGTTCTGCAACTACAACCAACAAGTGTCTCCTCTGAGCCCGTGTGAGGCCCTCAGCCACTCAGTATTGCTCCTAGTTAAAGCTGTTGGACAAGAGACCTCTTGGTGTGGTACATGGACCAGCAATTTGTCACAGAGTGTTCATAGACTCTCAGGAAAACCACAGTATGAATTTTTAGAAGTTCTTAGAAAGAAAGGCCAGTGTGTTTTACTTCTCCATGCCTTTACCCCGACTCTAGGCAGGAGTGTTCTGGGTCATGAACACAGCATGGGGCAGAGCGCTGGCCTTGGAGGGCTTGTGGTGATGGTGGTGGTGAGAACTGCTCTAGGGCATTCTCAGCTCTGGTGGAGGGTTTCACTTCTCCATAGTTTCAGGACAGGAAGGCAGCGGAGGAAGGGTCCCAGGAGTAGGGTTTTTCAATAGGAACTGAACCTGGAAAAAAAAAAAGTGCTGAAGGAGGGAACAAGTGAGGGGGGATAGGACAGATGTTAGGGGTGAAAACTGGAGTAAATGTCATTGCGAGTATTTGACCTGCTGTGCTTACCACAGGTTGCCCAACCATCCCTCCACCTTTCCTCTCTTTCTTTTGGTGAATGGTAAATATTTCACATTTGACCTTTGAATGTGTTGAGGAAGCTCCCTATTGTCATTCCAGGTGTATAGATAAAGAAGCAAAAACCAGACACCATAGAGTCGATTTCAATTCACAGCGACCCCGTGTGTGTGTGTGTGAGAAGAGAACTCTGCTCCATAGGGTTTCAGTGGCTGATTTTTTGGAAGCAGCTTGTCAGGCCTTTCTTCTGAGGCACCTCTGGGTGGTCTGAAATCTCCACCCTTTCAGTTAGCAGCTGAGACATTAACCGGTGTTGACCAGTTGCACCGCCCAGGGTCTGGTGTATTGATGCGTTAGCCAAAATAAGCAAAAGTCACCAAGGTTTTGCTGCTTTTTAAGTTCTGAGTTATAAAACTTTCAGTTCAAACATTTTGTTTATTTATGCAATGATTTGAAATGCAAGTACAAGGCATAAAAGTTATGTGAATGACGGAGCAGGACAGCGTAAGATTTCATCGTGCTACGTACCGGTTTAACGTTTTTGAACCACAGTTGACTGCAGGTAACAAAAACTGCAGAAAGTGATACCTCAGATAAGAGGGGGCGGGGGCTACTGTAAAAGCAAATTTAGAGTCAGACCTTTTGCACAATCTTGTGTCTATAAATATTGCAAAATAAGTAAAGCATCTGGTGTGCAACAGGGCATGTCACGTTGAGTGCCACATACATGACACTTCCCAGTTCAGGCCAGAGAAATGAGCCGTGTTTCCAATCACTCGAGATTTTCCTTTCAGGGATGCTCTTTGAAAAGAGTTTTTTAGAAAATTTCATGGTTTATAGATTCAGGTTTTTTTTTTTTTTTTCAGTTCAACCAATTTTTTATATACTTGCTGTGTAGGCAAGTTTTGTTAATACTGCTACAATATTCTGATAAGTACACAAAATAGAATCGGGGTTATAAAAATTTTCCGTCTTTTGAGTTCAGATAAAAATTTCCACAGAATATCTGTGACTCTAGTTGGAAACTTCCACTCCTTTATGTGATTTAAAGAACAACAAAACTCGTTACCATCAAGCCAGTTCCGACTCATGGCGACCCCGTGTGTTACAGAGTAGAACTGCTCCACAGGGTTTTCTCGGCTGTAATCTTTTGTGGGAGCAGATTGCCAGGATTTCCTTTTGTGGTGCCTCTGGGTGGGTTTGAACCACCCACCTTTTGGTTAGCAGCTCAGCACAAACCATTTGTGCTACCCAGGGACCTTCCTTTACGTGATCAACCTTAAAAATCAGAAAGTGTTCTTTTCATTTTTTAGTAAGACATTTTTAGAGCAGTTTTGGGTTTATAGAAAAATTGTGTGGAAAGTACAGACGGTTCCCATATACCCTCTCTACCCCCTGAACATGTTTAGATCCTTCTGTTATTTCCATCTTGTGTTAGTGTGGTAAAACATGTTACCATTTGTGAACCAATGTTGATGTATTAACTAAAGTCCATAGTTTACGTTAGGGTTCATTCTTTGTGTTGTACCGTCCTGTGGGTTTTGAGAAATTCGTAAAGTCATGTATCCACCATTAAGGTATCATACAGACCGGTTTCGCTGCCCTAAACGTGCCTTGTGCTCCATCTATTCATCCCTCCCTCCCGTTAGATCTCTGGCAAGCACTAATCGTTTTACTGTCTCCATAGTTTTATTGTTTCCAGAATGTTATGTAGTTGGAATTACACAGTATGTAACTTTTTCAGACTGGCTTCTTTCACTTGGTAATATGTATTTAAAGTTTCATTCATGTCTTTTCGTAGCTCGATAGCTCATCTTTTAATCGCTAATAATATTCCATGGTATAGATGTACCATAGTTTATCCTCTCACCTATTGAAGGACATCTTGATCGCTTCCAGTTCTTAGCAATTAAGAATAAAGCTGCTGTAAATATTCGCGCATGGGCTTTTATGTGGACGTATGTTTTCAACTCATTTGGGTAAATACCTAGTAGCGTGACTGCTGGAAGATTCCATTTTAACAGCATAAAATGTGTGAATCCCTTGTTCCCAAGGTGGTCTACAAATGAAAAAGATACTCTTAAAATCAGATTTCAAAAGCAATGTCTTAGGGTTCTCTAGAGAAACAGAACGAGTGAAAAAGAAGATTCTATATATTTATATGTATGTACAGTTCTGTCAGCAGTTGATCACTTTAACCACTGTGCCACCAGGGCTCCTTATATACATGTATAAATGTATGTATGTGTATAAATGTATGTATGTGTGTATATACATATAGAGAGAGAGAGAGATTTTAAGGAATTGGCTTATGGAGTTGGGGGCTGGCAAATTCAAAATTCTATAGGTTAGGTGACAGCCTTGGGTCCCAGATTCATAGGTGAAGGGATGGAAAGAGTAAAGGAGTTCTGATAAGATGTGTATTTATAGTCTGGAGGCAGAATACAACCTCGGGAAAACTCCGTTTTGCTCTCAAGGCCTTCAACTGATGGGATGAGGCCCACACACATATGGAGGGTAATCTGCTTTAAGGCCAACTGATTTAATCACATGGCTATTGGTGGCACAAATGGTTTGCGCTTGACTGCTAACCTAAAGGTTGGTGGTTCTAATGTACCCAATGGCACTGTGGAAGAAAGGCCTGGTGATCTACATCTGTAAAGATCACCGCCAGGAAACCCCTATGGAGCAGTTCTACTCTGTAACACATGGGATCGCCATCATCAGAATCAAGTTGACTACTTCATTAAAGCGTCTAGACTAGTGTTTGACCAAACAACCGAGCACCACAACCTAGCCAAATTCATGCAGAAAGTTAACCGTCACAAGTGAGTAGTGTGTTTGCTGCACAACTGGAATTTTATTTATGGAGTAACTATATTTCTTCCATTTTTAATATACTGTATTCATGAAACACTGGAGTGAAGGATCAGGCAATAGCAAGGGGGGAAAAAAACTCCGCAAATTTGTGTACTTCAATCCTCTTCCTTTTTGGCCAGACCCACTCAATTTTGAAAACATTGCTGATTTTATTTTCATTCCGTACGAATGGAGCTTGAAGACATTATGCTGAGTGAAATAAGTCAATCACAAAAGGACAAATATTGTATGACCTCACTTACATAAAAAGATAAGAAAAGGAAAATGTACAGACAACAGAGTTTATTACTGGTTACCGGTGGTGGGAGGAAGGAGGGAAGGGGGGGTTAACAGTGATGGAAATAACACTTTAGGGGTACGGTTGCACAGCCGATTATTGTAATTGCTGTGAATAAGTTATACACCTGTAACAAGTTATGTGATAGAAATATTTACAACAATGACCAAAAAAAAAAAAAAGGAGTAGCTGCTATTTGGTTTCTTAGTTAGGAGGTTTAGAGTCATGGTTTCATGGGACATCCCAGTTAATTGGCTTAATAACATGTTTAGGGCTTCTGTTCTCCCTCCTAGTTTGATTCATAGTGCCTGGGTTCCTAAAAGCTTGCAGTCGGCCATCCGGGGCACAACAGTTGGTCTCTCTTCACTTGAAACAACATAGGAAGAAGAGTCAGGAATAGGAGGATGATATGGAGTGTGCAGCTAATTGTCTCCATGATTTAACTGCCTCTTGTACCATGAGGGAAATCCTGGTGGCGTAGTGGTTAAGTGTTAGGGCTGCTAACCAAAAGGTTGGTAGTTCAAATCCACCAGGCTTTCCATGGAAACTCTGTGGGGCAGATCTACTCTGTCCTGTGGGGTTGCTTTTGAGTCGGAATTGACTCGATGGCAACGAGTTTGGTTATTTTTTTGGTTTTGACATGAGACCAGAAGAACTGGATGGTGCCCAGCTACCATTACTGAATGTTTCATTTAAAGATTCTATAGAAGAATCCTGATCAAAAGGGGGGAAATGCAGACTAGAATTTCAAATTCTCATGTACTCCAGACTTCCTGGAGCCATGAAGTTGAATGAACCCCTGAAACTATTGGCCTAAGATAAACTTTAAGCCTTAAACCAAAAATATCCCCTGAAGTCTTCTTAAAACCATAGTTTAACTTAACTGTAAAAAAAGGTCTGCCGTTAGCATTATGCTCTTTTAAGAACCAGCTGCACATTGAAATCAACTGAGGAATTTAGAAAAATACTGATTCGTGGGCCAGCCCAAGACCAATTAAATCAGAATCTCTAGGATGGGATTCAGGCATCTGCGTAGATTTTTTAACCTTCCCAGGTGATTCTAAATGTGCAGCCAACGGTTGACACGCTTGTCTAATAAGCAGAAGGTCGGTGGTTTGAGTTCACCCAGAAGCACATTGGAAGAAAGCCCTGTCAATCTACTTCTGATTTTCATTGAAAACCCTGTGGAGCACAGCTCTACTCTGAAACACGTGGGGTACCATGAGTGAGAATCAACTCAATGGCTACTGGTTTTTTGTTGTTGTTTTTAATTTTGAACTGCATCCCAGGTGACATTTTTGCACAGATCTCCTGCTGTCCATTCTAGACCTCTGACTCTGACAGAGGACAGGGTCTGTTTGGAGGAACAGTCTGTCTTCAGCAGAATTTTCAGAATGCATTGAGCTGTCCCCAGCTTCTCATTGCTCTTGATTCAGTCATGCAGGTAGAAAGGACAGCTTAGGAAACAACTTTGAAGAAATGCTGCAAGAGGGGGTCAGAAACGTTCAAGAAAAGCTGTGTTTAGGTTTACCCTTGAACAATCTGGGCAGGGTACACTGGTTCTTCTGGTCTAATTTATCATCGAAGCCCAACTCCCAAGCTTTAGAATGTAAGGCTAGGGTAGGGTTTTGTTTTTGTTCTGATTTATTTTTCGATTTCCCTCCACGACTTGACTATAGGATCACTGTGAGTCACACTAGACTACGGCAATGTTTTTTTTACTTGACTAAGGAAGTGAAAGTCTTGAAGGTTGTGTGCGAAGAGATTATTCTCTGACTCAGCAAATAAAGCTCTTGAGCTGTTGGACTTGATGCATTCTGATAGAGGTAATAGCTACCCAGGCATGAAAACCATTCCAGGGTAATCCATCTTCTCCTCTAGGGAATGGCGGGATGCTCCCTGGTGGTGATGACCAGGGGGAACTCTTACCCAAAGAAGCAAACATGAGATGAGGGTATTAATGGAGGTTGGGATATGGAAGGGGAAATGCAGAGTGTGGATGGAATTAATGAGCATTAAGAAATAATTCCGTATCAAGAACTAAATCACCTTTTACACATACTGTCTTATTTAATCTTCACAACATTCCACAAGGTCAGAGGCGCCATATTCATTTTACAGAAAAGGAACTGAAGCTCTGAGAAATTAAGCTTCTTGGTCATGGTCCTATAACAGTTCATGAAGTTAGAATTCTAGTTCAGGTCTTGGGCTCCAGAGCCTTCGTGTTTACTAACAGTGATCCTGGGTTCTTCATGCTGTGATACGATGCCCAGATCCCCAGTAAGGTTGATGTCATTCAAGGAACTTTACTAGGGAACCAGAGAAGTTGTGTTTGGCCTGAAAACCTAGAAGGGGCTGTGTAAGTGAGCCTCCCATCTCCCTGTGTCTCATTGTTCAGCTGAGAATTGTCAGGTGAAAAGATGTAGGTCTGGAGCAGTTTTTAAAAATGAGAAGTTATGATGTTGAGCACTGAACATGTGTGTGTACACACACACACACACACAGAGTATGACTCCAAACTAAGCATACAGGGTCAGACTTTCTTTTTCTTTTCTTTCAGCATCCTGCCTTGTTTTCTCAGGTAAATAGGGCAAACAGTTGCCATCTAGTTGACTCTGACTCATGGTGACCTCGTTTGTGTCAGAGGAGAACTATTCTCCATAGGGTTTTCAATGGCTGATTTTTTGGAAGTAGATCACCAGGCCTTTCTTGAGGCACCTCTGGGTAGTGTTGAACCTCCAACCTTTTAGTGAGCAGTCAAGCACATTAACAGTTTACACCACCCAGGGACTCCTCGTAAATAAAGTAGGCCAAAAAAGAAAAAACCTAACCCATTGCTGTTTTGCTGATTCTGGCTATAGAGTAAGTACTCAGAAAATGTCAAATGGCAGTGCTGGGACTGTATTCATTCTAAACCTCATACTGGTTTGCAGGGGATGAGAATAGATTAAATGAAGCAGTTGAATGTCTGCTGTGTATACCAACTTCCCTGCTCTTGTTGTGAGATGCCATTAAGTCGATTCCAACTCATAGCGACCCATGTACAACAGAACAAAACACTGCCTGGACCTGCGCCATCCTCACAATTGTTGCTAAGCTTGAGCCCATCATTGCAGCCACTATGTCAGGCCATCTCATTAAGGGTCTTCCTCTCTTTCATTGACCCTCTACTTTAGCAAGCACGATGTCCTTCTCCAAGGACTTGTCCCTCCTGATAACATGTCCAAAGTACATGAAACGAAGTCTCGCCATCCTCGCTTCTAAGGAGCATTCTGGCTGTATTTCTCCCAAGACAGATTTGTTCATTCTTCTGGCAGTCCATGGTATATTCAGTACTCTTTGCCAATACCGTAATCCAAAGGCATCAATTCTTCCGTCTTCCTTATTCATTGTCCAGCTTTCGCATGCATATGAGGTAAGTGAAACTACCATGACTCTGCTCTTAGATCACAGAACTCTGCAGCCAGCAGAGTCAGGACAAGAACCTTGATCTCTCATCTTGGTCCAGGGCTCTTTCTACTCCACCATGAATTTGGAGACACTCTGGTAGTAAGGTCCTTTTTATTTTAATTAATTTCCCGACTGCTCTTTCCAATGCAATAACCATCCTGAGTCCTAGACTTCTTTGAAAGGAGTCTCTCCGAGAGGCTTTGAAAGGCAGCAGCACAGACAACAGATTCTCTTTTGTGCCTGTGACCTGAGCCGTCATCTGACCCTTCCTCTGAGAAATGGAGGGGAGAGGGCAAGAAGTGACAGCTCCCTGCCTGACAGACACTCTGCCTCACAGCAAATGGCCCTTCCTGCCATGGGGTCACAGTCTGTGTTGATTCCTCTCGCTTATAGATTGACACGTTATTATCAATGCAAAGCATATTAACTCTACTCCAGAAAGCACATTTCAAAGGCTGAAGAAAGAACATGAGAGAGCGAGCTGAGAAATCAAATCCCCAGAGGAGTGTATTGCTGGGCTGCAATACCAGGGACAAGAGGTCAGGGGTCCTGTGCACTGCGTGCGAATCGTTTCACCAGAAGTCTTCAAGTCAAATGTTTCAGATGGCCCTGTCAGGCCACTGGTTTATTTTGATAAAACAATTTTGACAAGAAGAGACAGGCAAGAGACAACAGCAGCGACTGGGATGCTCACCTGTATCCTGGCTGTCCTTCATTCCCACTGACAGATCCTCCTGCCCAGTCCCACAGCCTCCTGTTCACGGTGCTTAGGTAATCTGCTCCTGTAAAGATTACAGCCAAGAAAACCCTGTGGAACAGCTCTACTCTGTCATGTGGGGTTGCTAGAAGTCAGAATCAACAGCCCCCAACAATAACAAGGCTAAGAAGACAATGCATGGAAAAGAAAGTGTGGGCCCTAAGTGAGACCCCATATCTAAACCGTTGCTATCAAGTCATTTCTGACTCATGGCAACCCTATGTGTTACAGAGTAGAGCTGCTCCATAGGGTTTTCTTGGCTGTAATTTTTATGGGAGCAAATCACCAGGCTTTTCTTCGTGGTGCCACTGGGTGGGTTCAAACTGGCAACCTCTAGGTTAGTAGTTGAGCACAAACCATTTGCACCACCTAGGGACCTAAGACAGACCCCATATCTAGAGGAGCCCTAATAAATCAAAATATACAGCAGCAGTTGAAGATACCTCTCTAGTGCCTGCTGAGAAAGAAGTCTTCGCTGGTGTTGGGTAGGTGTCCGAGCCAGGAGAACAGGTGAGCCCACCCAAGGCTCCTGTGAAGACTGAGAAGAGCATGACCTGGGAACAGAGTGTGCTTTATCCATATGAAGGCCTCTCATTCAGATCCTGTCTCCACCTCAGTATTTATTCATTCATCCATCCTTCTGTGCTGTCCTTCAATATTCATCGTCGTGCCAGGCTCTTTGGAAACAAAAATGAATAAGACACTGTCCTTGCTCTCAAGATGTTCTCATTCTTAAAAAGAAATAGACATCTGAACAATGATGAAAAATGTCATGGGATGCATGTTCAGTAAAGCCTGGATGTACATCTGTGGGTGCTGAAAGCCAGCACCAGACCTCCCGGGTCAGCCTGGTAAGACCTGGGGTGGGGGGTGGGGGGGAATGATCAAAGCAACTGTTTCTCCAGAGGGGTTCACTGACAGGGTATTAAGCAAAGGGGATACTATAGATTGAGTGGTGTCTCCCTAAAAAGATATGTTGAAGTCTTAACTCGTGGTACCTGTGAACATGACCTTGTTTGGACATAGGGTCATTAAAGATACTGTCAGTTAACATGAGGTCATACTGGAGTAGGATGGGCCCTAATCAGTATGAGTGGTGCTCTATAAAAGAGGAGAAGAGACACAGACAGACAGACAGACAGAAGGAAGATATCCATTTGAAGACGTATCTGCAAGCCAAGAAATGCTTGGGGCTCCCAGCAGCTAGAAGAGACAAGAAAGGATCTTACCCTAGAGCCTTCAGAGGGAGCATGACCCTGCTGAGGCTCTGAATTAGGACTTCCAGTCTCCAGAACTGTGAGACAATAAATTTCTGTTCTTACAAGCCACCCACTTTCTAGTATTTTGTTACAGCAGCCTAGGAAGCTAATACAGGGTAGTTTTGTCAAGAGAGAAAAAGGAAGGGGAGTTCAAGCTGAGGGAGCCAGTATGCAGTGGTGGAGCCTGGCACTAAACAACAGGACACCTCAGAAGCAGGTGGGATCAGAGGGATCCTGTCCCCTCCCACCATCCCACTCACCAGCCTGGAGTACAGCCTTACCTTTTCACCTCCAAGGCATGTGCTTTGTGCTTACAGACCTGCCACAGCAGAAACTCAGATACAGGCCCATCCCTGCTTCCTGGCAACTGGCGCACACCCCCATCAATCTCACTCTGATTGAGAGCACTTGGCTCAGCTCGTCTGCTTTCACTTTTTTTGAACGTGATTTTGTGAACATTCTTTCGTCTCGCCTTATCAGTCTGCAGGAGGTGGTTTCACTTTGCCTCAGTTGGGAGTGATTTCATCTTTCTTATGTGGTTTGGCTTCAGAATCAAGACAAAATGTCAATGCCAAGCTGCCTAATGGCCAACATTAGCATGTGTTAAAAACCTAGTAAAATATTGCCTCCAAAATTTCTAGCCAAATCCACATATGTAAATATGTAACATAAGGCCTCTCCCAGAATATCCCATTGGGTTTCCAAAGACTGCTTTTAAATCTGTTCCAAGCGGCAGGAATGGTGCACAAAGTGCCTGTGTGCTGGGGTTTACTGGAGGCTAAACTGTGTACTCACCACTCGTCTGTCAGTTCGTCGTACTGTGGTGGCTTGCATGTTGCCATGGTGCTAGAAGCTATGCTACTAGTATTTCAAATACCAGCAGGGTCACCCATGATGGAGAGGTTTCAGCAATGCTTCCTGGCAAAGACCGACTAGGAAGAAAGACCTGGTGGTCAGCTTCTGAAAATTAGTCATTGAAAACCTTATGGATCACAACAGAACATTGCCTGATACAGTACTGGAAGATGAGCCCCCTAGGTTGGAAGGCGGTCAGAATACATACTGAATGCAAACAGTGGACTCGTGCATACAAACGATCATGAAGATGGCGTAGAACCAGGCAACAGTTTGATTCTGTTGTACGTGTGGTTGCCATCCATGAATCAGAGCCAGCTCAATGGCAACTAACAACCAACAGTCAACTATGAACATTCATCTGAGTAGTAGTTCTCCTCCAGAAACTGTGTTGAAGACATGCTGTCTAATATCCCTGATACGGGGAGCCGTACTATAAATTCCTTCTTGGTGTGCTTCCAGGAGAAGGTTTACCTCTCTGTGAACTTTGCATGCAGCTTTTGTCCCTAAGGAAAGACTAGTTCACCTAGTGAGATTTCCCCCTCCCGCACCCCCCATTACCTGTCAGGAGACATAGAGTCAAACTGTGCCCAGCAGTAGGAACTAGTTTATCTCCCAGGCCTTAGAGCATTTTCAGCCATCCTCTTAAATGGGCTCTGTCTGTTTTATGCTCTTCATTGCCCTGTTTTTATACGATTTAAAATTCTGTAAGCCTCCTTTAAACCTTTTGGAAGTAGGTGGATTGTAAGGTAAATAGTGTTTTTAATTGAAGAATGAGGATATACAGGCACAGTTTTTGGTGGGGGTATGGGGCAGACAGCACATTTCTGTTCTCATCTACTTAATTAGCTTAGCGGAAGGAAGGGGCTCTCCCTGCATTGCCTTTTGTTACTTGACTGACTTTAATGAAGCTGCTCTTCAAGAAAAAATATTTTTCCAGCAAAAGTTGATCTTCCTTCCTTCGCCTCCTGGGAAACCAGCATCTCTGCACTTTTTCATTACTCTCCTGCCCCAGTGAGAGTGCCTTTTTAATTATATTGAAAATGACATCATCAGCAAAGTAAAATATATTTCTCTAGCATGTTCCTGGCAGCCATTTGTAAGAGCTGTGGGGAGGTAGCGCTTCAGGGAGAGGATCTACAGGGAGGAAACTTAGGGAACTTCCAAATTAAAATGCTGACAAACATTGAAAGCCAGAGCTCTGTCTCAGGGAGAATCACTGGAGCCTGAGAAAAACGTCGTTTTCTTCTAGCCAGTAAATGTGGTTTTAACCCTAAAGAAGCAGTGGGCAGGGCCAGGTATGAGGAGGTAAATTAGTGAATGGAGGCTGGTGGGACTGAGCAGACACTGTGCTATTTGGGGAAAGTCTACCCAGATAAGTCTAATTTCAAGGGAAGTAGTCTGCTTTCTGTTCTCCTTAGTGTAGAGTGATGAGTTATCCATGGTTCCTGAGATAAAAGATTTAAAATATCGGAGTAGACTCTTGTCAAAGTGACGAGGGGATCAGTCATTTTTATGGAGACTCAGTTACTGATAAAAGGGGGAAGGAACACCCCACATATAAATGATAATTTGTTTAATCCTCACAACAACACTGTGAGGTATTATTGTCCCTACTTTTCAAAGCGAAGGTGACTGCCAATCAGCTTACATATCAGATAGGGTTTCAAAGTGCAAATTCTGCCTACTTTCATGAAAGGGGAATTTAGATTTTCAGGTAAATCACAGTACTATCGTATGTTTTCTACCCGCTCCTAACTTCCTACTCCCACCAACCTGTGTTAGAAGGCCAGGCTTTCTCTTTCAGGTGCAGCATCAAGGGAGCCGCATTCTCTGAACACCAGCCAGGTGCCCTAAGCAAAGGCCATCACGTGTCATGGAAGCCACCCCTTCTGTACATTGCACCAGAGAGGCACCAGGCAACCTACCGTTCACTGAGAATAGTTCAACCTTTGCGTTCCCTCTCTGCCCTAGTGCAATATGGCCTCTTTACTGGTGAAGCTCCTACATGCTTCTAGTGACAGCTGACTACAAAATCGTGGCTATAGATGATTGAACCTTACCTAAGACTTCTTGGCCTCTCTGTGTGCCCCAGAGAGCCTACTTCAAAACTCTGGATGACACCCTTCTCCAATTTCCCCTAAGCTTTGGGCAAATGGAATAATTCAGTGTGCATAGCATGAAGCTATCAAGTCAGAATTGGTCCTGATGCCATTTGGCCCACTGAAGAGGAACCCAATCCCCGGTGTGTCTTTTGAGCTTGGACAACTTTATCTCCCAGTGAATGTATGGGCAGTTTACATCCAAGATAGTAATTTATCACTCCCTGTGAGACAAGCAGACTCCCTGTGGGCAGAAATGGTTAACACTCTCGTCTGCTAACCAAAAGGTTGGAGGTTCGAGTCTACCCAGAGGCACCTCAGAAGTCCTGGTGGTCTACTTCTGAAAAATCAGCCATTGAAAACCCCATGGGGCACATTTCTACTCTGACACACACGGGGTCACCATGAGTTGGAGTCCATTCGTCAGCAACTGGTTTTGCTGGTGGGATAGGTTAGGGTTATAAACAGATATGCACCCCAAAGCTGCTTTTACAGGAAAAGATGGAAGTGGTACGGCATGGCTATAGTGGAAGACGAAGCGTGGAATCTCAAGAACCTTAAACCAAAACCATTGCCATTAAGTCAATTCCAACTCACAGCAACCCTGTAAGACACAGTAGGGCTGCCCCATAGGGTTTCCAAGGACAGGCTGGTGGATTCGAACTGCCAACCTTTGGATTAGCCGCTGAGCTCTTAGCCACTGTACCACCAGCACTCCCTTCAAGAACCTTAGCATCCTCCTATTTCCTAGAAATAAGTCAGAATTTGGGCTGCAGACTGGCAACTCTGTCTGGTAGAGGTAAGCTGTGTATCGTGTGTCTTTCTGTACTTTCTCCTCACTGAAGCTAAGTTATTGTTTCATAAATGCAGAGGGGCTGCCGATGGGAGCCACCCTGGAATAACAGTCTTTATGACATTGCCCTGAGCAGACCGGAGTCTAGGGGTTACTGTGTTAACCAGGAGACACTCCCTAATGAACACCTGCCTGCCCTCCCAAGGGGGCATCCTGAGTAAAGCAGCCTCCCCAGCTGGCTGGCAAAGCAGTTTGCATTTCTAGAGGAGCAGTAATTATGTACGCCTGTCAAAGCTTTCCCACTGGGCATCATTCAAATGCATGGATGAGAAAGACTTAGCTTCCCAGATGTATATCAACCTGAACTTACCCCAATGGTGAGAACAGGCTGAATCTTAGCAAAATATGAAAGAAACTGTGTGGAATAAAAGCAGAAAGTATAAAGCGAAGGGAAAAAAAAAAAAAAAAAAGCTAGAAAGCTAAAGGCCCTGGGAGCCCCATCTCTGGTAGCCTCTGTTGGAGGGAGAGAGAAGTGGGGCGAGATGGAGAGAGACAATGCAAGGAACTGATGTGACCATAGTTGATGATGGAGGAAAGTTGGGATAGAAGGAGAGACACGTTAATATAGAGGTTAGGAAGTTGGACATGACACAGCATTTCTTGTTGTCAGTGTATGTATCACGGGCCACCTTCATGGGTGTCTGGACGGAAATGATCAGACTGAGACTCAGTGACTCAGTCACATCCCTGAGCAGATGCCACCTGGTCCCATTTCACCCTGCAGCACCACTGTCTTTGTCTAGGAGTCCTGTGCTTCCAACCAGCCTTGAGAGAGTGACTAAGTTCATCTTATCCCGTGGTCTGCTTCCCTGCTGGCTGGTCTAACGATTATATGTTGTTGTTGTTAGGTGCCGTGTAGTTGATTCATAGTGACCTCATGTGAAAAAGCAGAACTGTCCCATAGGGTTTTCTAGGCTGTAATCTTTACGGAAGGAGCCCATAAAGTGGTTAAGTGCTTGACTGCTAACCAAAAGGTTGATGATTTGAACCCACCAGCCAGTCTTCAGGAGAAAAGACCTGGCGATCTGCTCCCATGAAGATTTCAGCCTAGGAAACCCTATGGGGCAGTTCTACTCTGTCCTGCAGGGTCGCTATGAGGCAAAATTGACTCAGTGGCACACAACAACAGCAGTCTTTACGGGAGCAGATCATCAGGTCTTTCTCCCTGCAGAGCTGCTGGGTGAGTTCGAACTGCCAACATTTCAGCTAGCAGCTGAGCACTTAACCATTGCATTACCAGGGCTCCAACAATTAAATACTCAACCCTTTATTCTATTACACCCTACCAACAAGAAACTTGTCTTAGGTTCCTACTGTGTGCCAGGCACTCCGCTAGGATGTAAGACTACAAATATAAATGAAACATGATCCCTACCCTGAGGGAAATAATTGTCTGGCAAAATCCTATTGCATTCAGAAAAAACAGATTTAAACCGCTCCTGACTATTCTGGCTTTGGGGGAGCCTGTTTGTTATCTGCTGGATGTATCCCACAGTGCTTAAAATCAAGGCTGTGGAGTCAGCCCCAGACTCAAGCCCCTAAGTCCTGTACTCTGTGCCCTTTGGAGGTTGTAACCTGCGCATGCTATTTAAAGGGCCCTTTAAGCCTCTGTCTTGGTTAAGCATTTGGCTGCTAACCAAAAGGTTGGCAGTTCAAATGTACCAGTCGCTCCTTGGAAACCCTATGGGACAGTTCTACTGTGTCCTATCGGGAGAGTCACTGTGACAGTAACAGGTAAGCCTCTATGCAGGAGCCCTGGTGGCGCAATGGTTATGTGCTCAGATGCTAACCAAAAAGTTGGCAGTTTGAACCTGTCCTGTGGCTTCTCTGAAGAAAGACCTGGCTATCTGCTTTCCATAAAGATTACAGCCAAAAAAACCCTATGGGGCAGTTCTGCGCTGTCACATTGGGTTGCTATGAGTTGGAATCGACTCAACGGCACCTACCAACAACAGCAAGCCTCTGTGCACTCATCCGTAATACGTTGCCAGGGTTGTTTTGAAGATTAAATGAGATGGTACAAGTCAAACAGGGAGCACAGAACCTGGCAGTGGAAACCAGTTACCATCAAGTCGATTCCAAGTCATGTGCTCCATAGAGTTTTCAGTGGCTGATTTTTCAGAAATTGATTGCCAGACCTTTCTTCTGAGGTGCCTCTGGATGGACTCAAACCGCTAACCTTTTGTTTATCAACCGCTGGCACCTCCCTGGGACTCCAGGAGAAAGCCTGTGGAAGGTGATGGTGCTGGGGGGTAAGGGAGCAGCAGCAGCAACAGTGAGCAGAAAAGCCCAGGAGGTGCCAGGAAGTCTTAAAGGTAGTGTCAGTTTGTGTCAATGGCTACTTTATTCCTGCCAAGACCCCCCTTTTCATTTACGAGCTTCTGTCTTCTTTCCTTCCTGCTTCAGAGCTTTGCAGCCTTTTCTCCAAAAGGCCTGCTCAGTTCCTACTTACGTGGAATAGTAGGAGGGGTCCTGGCCCTGCCTACATTGGTAACTGAGGTGACTTCCGGTGTCCTTGGACAGGCTTCTTGACCCCTCTGAGCCTGAGTTTCCTCACCCATAATTTAAATTGGTTGGGTAGATGGTCCTCTGGTTCTTCACGTCTCCAGCCTCCTTAGGTGTCTTTAGTATGGTGGTTAAGGTCTGCCACTGATTAATGGGTTCCTCTGGCAAATTACTTAACCTCTCAGCGCCTCAGTTCCCACCACTATCAAACCAAACCAAACACCAAACCTGCTGCAGTCAAGTTGACTCTGAGTCATGACAAACCCACTTGTTTCAGAGTAGAATTGCGGTCCGTGGAGTTTTCAATGGCTGTGATCTTTGTGACTTAGATTGCCAGGCCTTTCTTCCAAGGCACCTCAGGGCAGGTTTGTACTGCCAACCTTTCGGTTAGTAGCCAAGCGCTTAACTGTTTATGCCACCCAGAGCTCCTCCACTATCAAAGGGGGTTAATAATAGCATGGACGTCATAGGTTTCTGGTGAGGACTGATGAGTGAATGTATGCGAAAGACCTAGTACAGGGCCAGAGGGTGCAGCCTATACTTGGTAATGATGACGGCTGCCCATGTAAGCTGCCAGCTTTGCTGTGATGTTATGTTGCTGTTCACACCTGAGCTGCATGCCCATGAGTGGGTTCAGGCTCAGGCTAGATAGGGACCTCTGTAATACACCAAGGTTCCCTCTGGCAGGACCAGCTTTGCAGCCTTGCAAGGGTCCTCTGGTTTCAGCTTTAGGACCTTTCCCACCTATTCTGGGTGGCTGGGAGCCAAGAAGGGTTCAGGCCCATTGTTGTTCACACAGATCTGCATCAGGGAGAAGCCTCCATTGTCCCATGCCACAGAATCCAGGAGTCTACCCAGGGAGGGCAGGAAGGAAGTCAGCCCCGCCAGCTCATCAGCCAGAGCATTGATGGGTAACAGAGCAGGGAGGGGGAGTAGCTGTCTGCTGTGCAGGATGACCTCATGCCTTTCTCCCCATCACAGGCCCCCTCCCCCAAGAATAATGAGCAGCCAATGAGCACTTGCTGGGCCGATTACAGAGCCCCCAGGGTGGAGGAGAGGGCTGCAGACCAGCTCCCAGCTGCTCCAGGGAAACACAATAACAGGCAGGGCTTCAAAGAGGCAGCAAGCTGGCGTCATATATTCAAAGCTGCCCTGCTTCGCCCCTCTAATTCCCTCTGGGTTTTATGAAAAGTTAGCCCCAGCCTCCCTCTCCCCATCCCCCCATTGGGAAAGAAGGGGCAGACTGACCATGTTTTCCACCCTGTCCCAGGATCCAGGTCACTGTGTCATCTCTACAGCTGCAGTCCACACACTGGACACCCCTAACAGGCAGGGGTCACCCATTGCTCCGGTCATGGGCAGCCAGAGGGGGTGGGCTGGGCAGGGCAGCACAGAGCAACGCACTGCAGCTGGGCCATCAGGCAGGCATGGCCTGGTGGTGTGGACGTGCACTCTGGGGACGTGCTGTCATGTGTGCCGGGGTGAAAAGGGAATTGTCTAAGAAACCCTGGTTGAGGAAGAGTGTGCGGTGGGTCAGTCCTCAGTCGTGGCCTTGATGCCTCCCAAAGCACAGATGGGGGGAACGATGGTTGCTGTGTTTAATGTAATTAATTCAGACATGGCAGTTGCCCTTATTTAGAATCTGGGAGATGCTTCGGGGGGGAGGGGTGGTGAATAACAACAAAGGGCTGGAGGAGAGAATCTGTGAGTTGACATCCACTTTGCCATTGACTTACCCAGGGTAGGCTCTGAGACAAAGCCACCTCCCCTGAACTTGCTGTATGTGCATCCTCATCCAGAAAGCTTGGTAGCACTGCTACTGTAAAGAGAAAACACAAATACTAATGTAGGGTTTTGAACTGAGACCTCAATTTATCATTTCTCAAACCAACCAACAGATATTGAGTTTCCTATGACTACAAGTAGTCCCGATTTACGATGGGGTTCCATTCTCATGACTCCATCGTAAGTCGGTTCTGACGTAAGTTGAATACCTTTTTTTTTTTTTTTTAGTTTTCATTATTATTGCCTTTTATTATCAATATCTTTATGAATCCAACCTTTTTTTTTTTTTGTCTTTAGGGGTTTGAAACATTACATATAAACCTACAGATATGATGACATTATCAAATCATGTGCTGCGACATGGTATGCAGTACTTATTACAACAGTAAGATGTACCAACAGCAACCAAAAAAGAATGGTTGAAAGTGTAAATGTGGTTCATCATAACTCGAATATGTTGTCAGTTGAGGACTGTATTAGGAACTATGTTAGGCACCGTGGAGAAGGCAGGTCTTTGGAGTTTCAGTATGAGGGTGTGCATTAGTTTTCTGTAGCTGCTGTAACAATTTATCACTAACGTGGTGGCATAAAACAACAGAAGGGTGAGAAATTCTCTCATAGTTCTGGAGGTCAGAGTCGTAAATCAAGGTATATCAGCAGGATCAGACTCCTCCAGAGGCTCTAGGGGAGAATCCATTCCTTGCCTGTTCCAGCTTCTGGTGACTATCAACATTCCTTGGCTTGTGGCCACATCCCTCCAAACTCTGTCTTTACATGGCCTTCTCTATATTTGTGCCTCTGTGTCTAATCTTTCCTTGCCTTTCTGTTATAAGGATACATGAGATTACATATAGGGCCCGTGTGAATAATCCAGTATAAGTTCCTCCTCTCAAGATCCTTAATTTAATTACATCTTTTGCCATTTAAGGTAATATCCACAGATTCTGGGGATTAGGATGTGGCTGAGCCACCACTTAGCCCACTACAAGGCAAGATACATCATGTCACACAAAATTCAACCACAACACACGATCATACATGCCAAGGATGAATGAAGTATTGTGATAAATGCTGTAGGAATTCAGAGAAGAAGGAAACTCTTTGGGGCTGGGATGATCAGGGAGGGCATCACAGAGGAAATGAGCAGGATAAAATTTAAATGGGAAAGGGAAGGAGAGAGGAATTATGTGCAAAAGTTTGGAAATAAAAATGTGATTGATGTTTCCTTTAGTCTGAAACAAATAGATTGAACAGAAATGAGTACTTTTGTAAGGAATTGAGCAGGGGTGAGATTGGATAGGCAAGTTGGGCCTAGATTCAAAGAGCGACCTAAATATAAAACCTAAAATGACAAAGATCATAGAAGAAAAAATAAGGACAATGCTAGGGGCCCTAATACATGGCATAAGTACAGTACAGACCATAACTAACAATTAACAAACACCAGAAGATAAACTAGGTAACTGGGAGCTCCTAAAAATTAAACACTTACGCTCATGAAAAGACTTCACCAAAAAGGTAAGAAGAGAACCTACAGACTGGGAAAAAAAAAATTTCGCTATGACAAATCCGACAAAGATCTAAAATCTATTGGAAAATCCAGCACCTCTACAACAAAAAGACAGATAATCCAATTAAAAAATGGGCAAAGGATATGAACAGACACTTCACCAAAGAAGACAGTCAGGCAGCTAACAGACACATGAGGAAATGCTTGAGGTCCTTATCCATTAGAGAAATGCAAATCAAAACTACAATGAGATACCATTTCTCCCCAACATTACTGACACTAAAAAAAAAAAAAAACCCAGAAAATAACAAATGTTGGAGAGGTTGTGGGGAGATTGGAATTCTTACGCAGTGCTGGTGGGAATGTAAAATGGTACAACGAGTATAGAAAACGATATGACGCCTCCTTGAAAGCTAGAAATGGAAATACCATACGATCCAACAATTCCATTCCTAGGAGTACATCCTGGATAAATAAGAGCCATCACATGAATAGACATATGCACACCCAGGTTCACTGCAACATTATTCACAATAGCAAAAAGATAGAAACAACCTAAGTGCCCATCAACAGATGAATGGATAAACTATGGTACATACATACAATGGAATAATCTGCAATGATAAAGAACAATGATGAATCTATGAAACATCTCACGACATGCATGAATCTGGAGGGCATTATGCCAAATGAAATAAGTCAATCACAAAAGGACAAATACTTTATGAGACCACCATTATAAAAACTCAAGAAAAGGTTTACAGACGGAAAAAAACAATCTTTGATGATTATGAGGAAGGGGAGGGGTGGGCAGGAGAAATCACGAACTAGATAGTAGACAAGTGTCAACTTTGGTGAAGGGAAGGACAATATAAAATCAATATAGGGGAAGTCAGCACAGCTTGACCAAGGCAAAGTCATAAAAGCTTCCTGAACTACTTTGAGGGACTGAGCTACTGGGGCTGAGGACTGAGGACTCAAGGGGCATCTAGGTCAGTTGGCATAACATAGTTCCTAAAGAAAATGTTCTACATCCCACTTTGGTGAGTCGCGTCTCGGGTCTTAAAAGCTTACAAGCAGCCATCTAAGATATATCTATTCATCCCATCACATTCAAAGCAAAGAAGAATGAAGAAAACCAAAGACACAAGGAAAATATCAGCCCAAAGAACTAGTGGACCACATGAACCACAGCCTCCACCAGCCTGAGCCCAGAAGAACTAGATGGCGCTCAGCTACCACTACCAACTGCTCCGATAGGGATTGCAAGAGATTCCCAGACAGAGCAAGAGAAAAACGTAGAACCAAATTCACATTCACGAAAAAAGACCAGACTTACTGATCTGACAGAAACTAGAAAACGCCAGAGACTATGGCCCCTGTATACCCTGCTAACTCAGAACTGAAGCCACTCCCGGAGTCTACCTTTCAGCCAAAAATTAGACAGGCCTATAAAACAAACAAAAACACATGTGAGGAGTGTGTTTCTTAGTTCGATCAAGTATACAAGACCAAATGGCTAACACCTGCCCGAAAGCCAAGATAAGGGACAGGAAACCTGAATGAATGGACACGGATAATTCTGGGTGGAAAGGGAAGTGGGAGAGTGCTGACACATTGCAGGAATTGCAACCAATGTCACAAAACAGTATTTGTGTAAATTTTTTAATGCAAAACTAATTTCAAATTTAAAAAAAGAAATGAGTACTTTTTTAAGAAACTGAGCAGAGGTGAGACTGGATCTCTGCTCAATTCCCTACAAAAGTACTCATTTCTTTCTTCTTAAAATTTTATTATCTTTTAGGTGAAAGTTTACAGCAAGTTGGGCCTAGATTCAAAGAGTGGCTTTAATACCACCTGGCATTCAAAATGTCTTACCCTTGAGAAACGTATTGTCATAATTCATAAATGAGGTAATGAGGCACTTATAATAATATGAACATATATGACACTCACTGTTTGCCAAGCACTGTTCTAAGTACTTTATACAGAGGAATATTAATTCGTTTAATCCTCATAATAGTCCTGTGATATGGGTATAGTCATTATCTCCATTCCGCCGCTGAGAAAACTGAGCCACAGAGAGGTTAAGTAACTTGCCCAAGGTTCTATAAGAAAGACTAGATTTAAGAGCTCAGTGAGAGATCCGGAATGGTTCTAAATAATTTTAGAATGGATGAATAAGGCGCTTGGGAAGGGCAGGCAATTTTTAGGGGAAGGAAGAAGCTAAATTTAATAATAATAGAAGGAATAATACTCTAGGGCAGGAATCCAGTTCATTGAATCTAGCTCACCATTTTACAGATGAGAAAACTGAGGCCCAGGATTATCATTTGTTCAGGGACATATATCTGGGATTTATACATGTTAAAATTAAAGTGGTAGTGTAATATGTTAGTGATGGTAACTGTAAAAATGGCACGTGGACTTATTCAGACCTCCTCTAACTTCACAAGAGGAGAGAAAAGAGAATCACCGTCAGCCCAAGGCTGATTCCTAAGAGGCAGAGGTCAGACATACCTCCTCTCTCCAACCTTTTTACCAATTCTGATAGCAGCTGTCCCTCCTGTCACTCTCTTTCTCTGCTGAGTCTGACAGTTTGTTGCAGTGGCCACACAGAACTCACAGACCACACTCACAGTTATGGGGTTTAGTAGGGAAGTATCAGGTTACAATTCAGGATCAGGAACAGGCTGCAACTTGGGATGAGGATCAGGAAGCATGTAAGTCTTCCTTCTTCTGTGCAGGACACCTTTCTTAGCTCCTCTTGGCCCCCTGAGGGCAGACTTCTCTCGGCTCCCTCAGGACAGGCATCTCTTGGCCCCCTCAGGACAGCCCTCCTTTCTGGGCCCTCAGCCTATGCCCCTACTCGGGCCTGGCCTCAGCCCTTCTTGGGCAAATGTTACAAAGCTTTTTAGCTCTGCTGACAAGTACCCAGAAGCACCTCACTCAGCTAGGAAGCCTCCTGTCTGAAGGCACTCAGCTCTATCGCTCCGTGGGTCAGCAAGCCTAGCTCTGCCGACAGGCACCCAGAGGTACCCACTCTGCCAGGAAGCCTCCTGCCTGAAGGCTGTCAGCTCTCTCGCTCCATGTGATGGCACACCCACCGTAGCTGCTTGCTCTGTAGACCAGGCAGCCCACCGCGCCACCTTGAGCTGGTCTCCTGGTTCTGCTGCCACCATTTCTCTGCCACTGCTTCTAGCCATCTCATGCCATCTCTGGTGTTACAGCTCTCTGCCCCCTGGGTCTAGGAGGTTCTCGGTGCTAGGACACCAGGCCCAAAGGACATGCTCTACTCCTGGTTCTTTTTTCTTGATAGTAGTGGGATCCCCCCTCTGCTCTGGGATTAGCTCTCTGTTTAAGCCTAAGAGAATGGCAAAACCGACCAATCCCCTTATTAGGGTTCCATACATTGTATTTGCATGATCTCACCCCCACAGGGGTTCCATGCACCTTATTTGCATTCTTGATAGACTGTTTAATCCTCTTGGTGGGCCACAAACACCGTATTGGCATAGTCTCACCCAATCATTGTGAAAATACAAGATCATACATGGCGAAAAGGGCCATTTTACGTAATTCACTGTACCATAGTAACAGTATGTTGGGAAGAATTGAAGAAGTGCCAAGGTGCCCCCCTCATCATCAGATCCACCTCTCCCAGACCCTGTCTAACAGCCACGCAGATTAACTGGAGAGACCGTCATCATGTGATTGTGCATAGAACACCTTACCAAACCAAACCAAACCAAAAAGCCAGACCAGTTGCTGTCAAGTCAGTTTTGACTTATGGCAACCTCATGTGTGTCAGAGTAGAACTGTGCTCCATAGGGTTTCTAATGGCTGATTTTTCAGAAGTAGATCGCCAGGCTCTTCTGAGGCACCTCTGGGTGGGTTCAAACCGCCAACCTTTTGGTTAGTAGTTGAGCGCTTAACTGTGTATACCACCCAGGGACTCCAGGGCACCTTAGAGTCCTGCCTATGTGTTAAGTGTTACTCTGATGATTACAATCCAATTATGTCATGCCTTAGAGAAGGCCAGCTGAGAAGTAGGTGGCCTGTTCTGGCACTGTGTAATATGCTGGGAGTCTCCTTCAGCTGCTAGCCAAAAGGTTCCTCGAAAGAAAAGCCTGGCATTCTACTTCCTAAAAATCAGCCTTTGAAAATCCTATAGGATGCAATTCTATTCTGACACCCAAGGGGTCACCATGGATTGGAATCTACTCGATGGTGCCCTGTAATATGCTGGGTATGTGCATAGTTTCCCACTAGAATAGTCTAAACCAGAGCCTCAGGAACTTGGATCTGGATGATGGAGTCATACCAGCAGTGACCAAGAGCCGCTCTGCCTTCTTCCCTAAAGAAGATGGCTGAAGCCCAGGCCTCTGTGCCCAGTTAGCACTGGGAGGTTTTTCTGTTTGCACAAAGCTATGAAGAGCTTCACCAAGGAGTGCATTTGGAGGGGGAGCTTTGTAAAGAGATTTTATTTGTCAGATGTTAGAATGAATAAAAGGTTGGAAAGACAATGGGAAAAAAAATCTGAAAGAGAGGAGAGACAGTCTTGAGTGAACAAAGTTAATTGTAGGCTGAGAGAAAGTCAGTCTTAAATTTAGTGACCTCTTAGGGCAAGGACACCGCCAGTGAACCAGAGAAGGCTATTTCTAAACCAAGACACTCAGGGCTTGCTTCGCTCCAAGCTGGCGTTTAGACCCCTGCCAGTTTGTCCTGTGGAACTTGATTGGGCTGCAGGCCGCCTTTCTGGCCTAGCTCCCAGCCTGATCCCTGCAAAGCTCCACAAATGTTTACAGCACCAGTAATTGGCAAATTATAATCAGCAGGATTCTATAAACATCCCTTCAAAGTACATAATAGTGTAATGCTTTCTGCTTACCCAGCAACTTTCTCTAAATGAGTTTAAGAAACTTCAGGAACAATGTAGATCATTAATCACCATCACGTCAAGGTGAGATATTATCTTAGTTTGCAAGATCTGTAAGTCCTGGGACTCATGCCGTAAATGATTTTAAATCAGCCATAAACCAGTTACTGAGTCGATTGCAACGCATGGTGACCCCATGTGTGCAGAGTAGGACTGGCACTCTGTAAGATTTTCAAGGCTGTGATATTTTGTAAGCGCATCACCAGGCCTTTCTTCCCAGGTGCCTCTGAGTGGGTTCAAACCACCAACCTTTTGGTTAGTAGTTGAGCACTTAATTGTTTATTCCACCAAGGGAATCCTAAATCAGCCATACAGAGAATTCAAGATTTGATGCCTGAATCCTTCAGGACAGGCTAGGCCATGCTGTAGTGACAAACAACCTGAAAAGTCTCAGTGGCTGAAACGGTGAGGTTTATGTCTCACACCACCTATCCATCAGGTTCGGTGGGAGCTCTCACTGTCTGCTGATGGAGCAGCCAGCATCTTGGGTGTTACCATCACTATGACAGTAGAAAATAGAGTATGGCTTTTAGAGGGAGTGAAGATCGAGGAATTGGAACCTCAGTGTCTTCCGGGATTCCTTATCCCCTCTTCAGTGCCTTTATTTCTCCGTTTGTGAATTGGGGATGATACATTTAGGCTCTTCTTTGTTGAGAGTGACACATATAATCTATAATAACTGTTGTGTCACCTACTACCCTCCTCCCCATTCACTAGACTTGGTATCAAATGACCTTTGACATTTGAGAAAAGTCAAATCTATTCTGAGGGCAAAAAGATTTATCACCATTGAAGGTACTTTTACGAATGTAATAGAAGCTTCAAAAGCAACCCCAGGGTACTATCAAAATGTGATAAGAAATAGCAAAACCAAACCAAAAACCAAACCTGTTGCCATCAAGTCAATTCCAACACATAGCAACCCTATAGGACAGAGTAGAACTGCCCCATATGGTTTCCAAGGGACGGCTGATGTATTCAAATTGCTGCCCTTTTGGTTAGCAACCAAACACTTAACCACTGCGCCACCAGGGCTTCAGAAGAAATAACAAGCATTCTAGAAATACTGTGGCTACTTTGGAAAGGTTGGCAATCATTTGAACAGATAGATTATGGCATCTTGCAATTTAAAAACCAGCCATCCTACCTTCTAGTCAATCACAACATGTCCATTAAATGCTTTGTCACTGGACAGCAGATACATTCTGGGGCAGGTGGTGCCTGGCACCAGAGCCTAAAGCAGCCCATAGCAAACATAGCCCTAACGTGAAGCTTTAAAGGTCCCCCCTCATCTTGCATTCTATTTCATAGTTAATCAGGGCCACTCTGAGATGTTCCTTGTTCACTCTGTGGCTGCCTATCCTCTGGGTTTTCCCCCAGGATAGAATTCTGCTATTTGCAAAGGAGGGTATTATGTAAGGTATTGAATTCCCTACTAGTTACACAGATTGCTTTTTCACTTTTTCAAAACATAGCATGAATGGAAGTAGAAAATATTAGCTGGTGTTGATTTATCAAGATGAATTCTCCTGTTGATTTATGTCTTCTGGGAAGGAAGCTCTGCCACAGCTCCTAACTGACTCCTGTCAGTGTAAGCTGTTTTCATTGGTAAATTGATGGTGATTGAGGCCCAGAGGCTGCCACCCTCGGAGCCCAGGAGTCGGGCAGCAAAGGGGGAAACATCTGCTTTGGATTTTTAAGACCAACACGAGCTCGTACTCTGTGTTCCTCATGGAGTTGAAGGGCCTTCTAGGCAGGTACTGTGTCTGCTCGTTTTTGTGTCTTCTGCACATGTTAAAGGAAAAAAAAAAACCTATTGCCATTGAGTAGGTTCTGACTCATAGTCATCCTATAGGACAGAGTAGAACTGTACCATGTGGTTTCCAACGGGTGGCTGGTGGATTCAAACTGCTGACCTTTTGGTTAGCAGCCTGAGCTCTTTACCACTGCGCCATCAGGGCTCCATATTAAAAAAAAAAAAAATTTTTTTTTTTTTTAATATTAGGCGGCAGTAAATGTTTGGTGAGTTAAAGGAACTGCACTCAAAAAATGAAATAAGAAACCGAAATATCACATAAGCCTTAATTAACATGTCTTACTGTCATGTGGAGTCACTATGAGTCAAAAACAGCTCAGCAGCACACAACAACAAAAATCCACTCCCTTCACAGCAAACTGCAACAGAGATAACCACCAGAATAGGACATATACTCAGGAAGACAGAAAATAACGTGCATGAATAATGCGCACGCACGGCGGCTCTCTCTCTCACACACGTACAGGCATTCTCTGTTCCGGAATCTTCGTTTTTGCTCTGAGCTTGAAGATGTCCAGTGAGTATGCTTGGGAAGGAGCAGTCATCCTAGAGTAAAGGGAATACGTTTGCATATACATGCCCTAGGAGCAACAGGTATTCTCTTTCAGCCCCATCAGCCTGCTTTTCCCTCTTCCCACCTCAGTGCTCTGGTGTTCTGTAGTAGACCAAGGCGAGTGATATACTGACAGTGCTCACAAGCATCTGCAATGATTTTATGCCTAAAGTTCTAAAGGGGTGCTCTTTGAGATTGGCAAGATTTTAAAAAAAGAGTTTATGATAAAAACATACTTAGTAAAGACTGTTGTTCTCCTTTGAAAAGGCAGGGTAAATTTTTAGTTTATTCTTAAATATCATTCCCAAGGTTCTCTGGCTTTAATTTTGACATTTCCTGCAGGAGGGCATTTTTTTTGTTTGTTTGTATTTAAAATTATGACCGCCTAGTAAAGTGGTTGAGGGCATAGACTCTGGAGCCAGAAGGTCAAAATTCAAATCCTACTTTCAACACTTGCTTGGCTTCCTCCCTGTGAAATGAGAATAATAATAGCACCGATCTTAGAGGGTTGTGGTGAGGATTAAAGATACCAGTATGTGTAAAGTGCTCAGAACAGTGCCTGGCACATAGCACATATTATGCACTAAATATATTTTATCCTTGTTAAATATATATTTTTTAAATATAAGTCATCTTCCTGTCAATTCAATGTAAAATGTACTCTTAACTGGGTAGAGAGGGAGAGCCACAGAGCTTGACAACTTGGCCAGAGAGCAAGTACCATTCATGCTCCCTAGGTTTCATTGGCTGATATTTTGGAAGTAAATCACCAGGCCCTTCTTCCAAGGAGCTTTTGAGACTCAAACCAACAACCTTCGAGTTAGCAATCGAGCACATTAACCAGAAATAAGGTAGAAGTTTTTCTGCCTATTAATAACCCTTTACTTGGGTCATTCCTTCTCTGTGTCCTCATTGTCTACACCTTTGGTTTGTTACAATGATCATTTGCATTGAAATACTTGAGCTTTGAGACACTCCATTAAAAAAATTATCTAAATCTGAGATTGCATGTTGTAGGAAAATTAGACTCTTGTCACTTACTCTTTTCTTTTTTCCCTTTTATTCTCCCCCTAGCCCAAGCTTTTGGCGAAGGAGCTTCTAGATCTAGTGGCATCTCACTTCAACCTGAAGGAAAAGGAGTACTTTGGAATAGCGTTCACAGATGAGACGTAAGTGTGGCAATGCATCCTCAGAACCTGAGGGTCACAGCAGCCCTCTGGGATCATGCTTTCTCAACCATCAGCCATGAAATGAGTTGCAGGCTACTTGGGGCCTGTGGTTCGGGGTCAGCCCAAGTCTTTCATCTGAATTTCAAAGGCCGTGTGCTCATGTGTGGAATAGCCAAAGGATATAATTAGGGTCATCTTACTACTATGAAATTATTAGACAAACTAATTCCTATAATCAAGCAGGTTCATGCTCTCAGAAATGTTTGTTTTTTATAAAGTAGATTTGTTTTCTATTAAAATTAAAAAAAAAACTTCTGGAAATTAAACATTCCCTTCCAGTGTTGAAATAACAATAACAGTAACAGAAAGTGAATTTGATGATAAATGCAAAATGAAATGTATCTGTGTAGTTTCATTGTCTAAGCTAAAATAGAGAATATAAAAATCCAAAATTCACATCACTCATCTGATAAAAAGTGCATTTGCTTTTCAAAAGCGGTCTTTCAGTTTGACTCTATAAAGTGATATTTTGCAATACAAGTAAGAAATATATTTACTAAAATTTCAATTTTCTTCTCAATGTACTCTTATCGAGAGTGCAGTGGATACCTGCCCAGATTTCTAGATAAGAATAAGCTATTCTCAGCAAATGTTTCATAATCCTCTTTCCTGTGTGTGTATATACACATATACACACACATATTTTTTCTCTAAGTTTTTAGAGTTACAGAGATGGTTTCTTAAAACACTACTGATAGATCAGGGTTAGGTTAGTGGCTGGGAAAGATAGTACCAGGGAGCCCGGGCCCAGGAATCGCATGGCCCCATTGAGGCAGGACGGGCTGAGAAGCAAAAGTAGGAGCCAACCATGTTGGCCAGTAGGAGAGGTGACCAGATCTATCTGCACATGGAGTGCACTTAGCCTGGGGAGCTGCAGTTGGGTGGAGTGACCATAGAATTTATTATCCAGACTGGGACACTGTGAGTGAGAGGGGGTGTAAATTGGGACTGTCTTGACAAACTAGAACATATGATCACCCTATACATAAGTGAGGGAGCGCTCGACTGCTAACCAAAAGGTTGGCGGTTCAAACCCACCTGCAGCTCCACAGGAGAAAAAACTTGGCAGCCTGCTCCTGTAAAGATTATAGCCTAGGAAACACTATGGGGGCAGTCTGCTCTGCCACGTGGGGCCACTGTGAGTTGGAATTGACTCGACGGCACACAACAACAACATCCCTAAGTGACATTTCAGGCAGTGGAGAGAAAGCCCCATCATTTTCAAGCCATGAAGAACTAGGTGGGCCACAGTCTGGAAGCCTGTTGGGAACTGAGCAGGAAAGAAAGCAGTCTTCTGGTGGCCTCTGGTCTGGAGAAGTGGCTGCAGCTGCGGGTAGGGCCAAGGAACCCCAGCTGTGAAAACCTGTGAGCCCTGGAGGAAAGGAGCCAGCCTAGTAATTTCAAAAAATGTTTTCAAAACAAATACACATCTAGAACAATTACTTTCACAAATGCAAATGTTTTCTGCCCTTTCTCCTGAGAATCAGTGTAAACTCTTGAAATTGCTATTCATTTTTTTCACTAATTTAGAAGGAAACCGTAAGTTTCAATTAATCATATCCTCATTGTTCACGTTTCCCAAGTAAGTTTACCCTTCTACAAAATCCCGTGAACTTTAGATGAGTCCCAGTTACACTTCCCTTTTGAATAAACAAAAATCAAAAGAATGAGAATGTTGTCCCCAGCCAAACAGGAAGAAGCAGGGCTGAGGAATGTTTCAAATCACCACCATAATAGCACCGGCCAGAAAGAATCAACTGTAAGGTAGAAAGTCATTCTTCTCCTGGGAGCATGCAAACTCAGCATCATAGAAAGGAGTTTGGGAGTACACACAGCAAAGTTCAAGTTTCCCCTTAAGTGAAGCCTTCATACTCTAGATCTTGTTGTTAGCTGCCATCCAGTCAGCCCTACTCATGGAGACCACAGCGCAACAAAATAAAATGCTACCATGTCCTTTGCCACCCCATAATTGGTTTCAGATCAGACATAGTGATCCATAGGGCTTTCACTGGCTGATTTTTGGAAATAGATCACTAGGCCTTTCTTCCTAGTCCACCTTAGTCTGGAATCTGCTGAAATGTGTTCAGTGTCGTAACAACACACAAGTGAGAGAGAGAGAGTGTGTGTGTGTGTCTGTGTGTATGTAGAGGTCAGGCTTGAGAAGAACATAGCACTCCCTTGGTAGAGTTGGCAGCACGGGAGGGCTCTGTGGGGGATGATGAAGAAGATCTGAGCCGTCCTTCTGGCCTGACCCAGAAAAATGTCCACCATGATCATCTTCACCAGAGTCTGGGTGGGAAGGCTTCTCTAGCCAAGTGTAGGAGTGGCAGGCAGCCAGCAAGAGATCAGGAACAAAGAGCCAGAGCCGGAAACGGTTACTGTAAAGAAGTGGCAGATGTGCCTGACTCACCAGTGGGAACTGCAGTGCCAGGAGCCCAGAGGAAACTGAGATCTGGGGTCTCCAAGCTAATAGGCAAGGAGACAGAAACAAAGGGAAGGCAGGGAATGGCTGTGACTCAGGACACGGTCAGTCAGGGCCTGACAACACCTGGCCAACAGATACCAGATGGTGGCCTTTTTGTTAGCCTGAACTTTTCACCTTTCCTTGGTAGGAAAAGGAAGAACAAAAGCTGCCACCACAAAACCATGCCTATGGGTGTGACCTGGTCTTAGGTTGGTGATTACAAGTCAGTAAACACCAGCCTTGTAATATGTGCCACCAGCCCTGATGTAGTCTCTGGGTACCACTGGACACTAATGCAAGGTCTTTTAATAACTGTGTTTTCAAATTGTGCATGTGTACTACGCAATGAAGGTGCCCTGGTGACACAGCAGTTAAGCACTCGACTGCTAACCAAAAGGTTGGTGGATCATACCCACCCAGAGGCTCCATGGAAGAAAGACCTGGCAGTCTGCTTTCATAAAGATTACAGCCAAGAAAACCCTGTGGGAGAGTTCTGTTCTGTGACACGGGGTTGCTATGAGCTGAAATCAACTCAACAGCACCCAGTGACAACAGCTGTGAAACGTATGTGTGCGTGTGTGTGTGAGAGAGACAGAGAGATTATTTATACTGGTGCTATACTGTGTGTTTTATAATAAGGTGCAGAAGTTTCATCCTCTATTACAGCATATGGTATACCACATGTATTCACTTACCTCCTGATGCAAATCAAACAAGATTAACACTTGAAAAGTACTTATAAACAGTAAAATACTGTACAAGACGTTATTACTAGCAGTGTTACCATTCCTAATAGTAGAACTGACTCTTTGGTCATATATTGTCAATGATCCTTTCAATATTAACTGCTATTGATGATGTTTTGTGGGACCTGAATGGGCCTGGAGAAAAGATATATGAAGCAGAATGCAGACAGGAAATTGGAAGTTTCTCTAAGCATCTCTTGCCTCATAAATTTTATTCATTAATAAAGTGTCTGAGTCCACAGCGCAAGACTGTCTGCCCAAAGAGATTTTTAATATTGTTAGCTGAGCAACAATTCTCTTTTTTCATTTAATTTTTTAACTTGTAATTTTGAAATAATTAGACTTACGGAAGAGTTGCAGAGATGATACAGAGAGTTCCCGTATATCCTTCATCCACCTTCCCCAAGTGTTAACATCTTACAAACCATATTTATCAAAACTAAGAGATTGACGTTGGTACTGTATTATTAAATAAACTGCAGACTTCAGATTTCACCAGTTTTTCCTCAAATGTCTTTTTCTGTTTCAGAATTCAGTCCACGATACTATGTTGCATTTGTTGTTGTTGTGTGTGCCATCAAATCAGTTCTGACTCATAACGACCCTATAGGACAGAGTAGAACTGCCCCATAGGATTTTCTAGGCACAGTGGTTAAGAGCTCAACTGTTAACCAAAAGGTCAGCAGTTCAAATCTACCAGATGCTCCTTGGAAACCCCATGGGGCAGTTCTACTCTGTCCTGTAGGGTCACTATGAGTCGGAATTGACTTGACAGCAACTGGTTTGCTTTTCATTTTTGTTTTTTTGGAATCTTTACAGAAGCAGACTGCCACACCTTTTTCCAGTAGAGCATCTGGTGGGTTCGAACCGCCGACCTTTTGGTTAGAAGCCAAGTGCTTTACCATTGCACCACTGGGGCTCCTTATGTTGCATTTGTTGTTGTTGTTAGGTGTCATCAGGTCAATTCCAACTCATAGTGACCATATATACAACAGAACGAAACACTGCCCGGTCTTGTGCCACCCTTATAATCCTTGTTATGCTTGAGCCCATTGTTGCAGTCTTCCTTTTTTCTGTCCCTCTACTTTACCAAGCATAATGTCCTTCTCCAGGGACTGATCCCTCCTGATAACATGTCCAAAGTATGTGAGATGTAGTCTCACCATCTTGCTTCTAAGGAGCATTCTGGTTGTACTTCTTCCGAGACAGATTTGTTCATTCTTTTGGCAGGCCGTGATATATTCAATATTCTTTGCCAACCACATGATTCAAAGGCGTCAGTTCTTTTTCAGTCTTCTTATTCATTGTCCAGCTTTCACATGCATATGAGGCAATTGACAATACCATGGCTTGGGTCAGGTGTACCTTAGTCTTCAAGATGACATCTTTGCTTTTCAGCACTTTGAAGAGGTTTTTTGCAGCAAATTTGCCCAATGCAATGCATCTTTTGATTTCTTGACTGCTGCTTCCATGGCTGTTGATTGTGGATCCAAGTAAAATGAAATTCTTGACAACTTTAGTCTTTTCTCCGTTTATCATGATGTTGCTTATTGGTCCAATTGTAAGGATTTTTGTTTTCTTCGTGTTTGGTGTAATCCATACTGCAGGCAATTAATCTCCCTTTATTTTCAATAATTCTGTCCTAATGAAAAAGAGAAAGAGATAAAACCAAAACCAAACTCACTACCGTCGAGTCTATTCCGACTCATTACAACCCCATAGGGTTTCTAAGGCTTTAAATCTCTAAGGAAGCAGACTGACGAATCTTTCTCCCACGGAGCTGCTGGTGGCTTTGAACCACCAACCTTTCGGTTAGCAGTCGATCATTTTAACCACTGCGCCATCAGCGCTCCTATGATAGAGACATGGCTATCTGTAAGTGACCTGAATTTCCAGCCTTTAAAACATTGTGAAGCAAAGTAAGAGCCTGGTATAAATTCGGTCTTAAAATAATTGCTTATGCTTTGCGAGAGCAGAGGTTTCTCATCCTTTGCTGCACATTGGCATAACCTAGGGCACTTTATAAAATACTGATGCCTGGGACCTGCCCCCCAGAAATTCTGATTTAATTGGTCTGGATGTTGCCCGAACATTGGGATTTTTCGAAGCCCCTCAGTTGACTCTAATGTGCAGCCAAGTTTAAAAATCCCTGCTGTAAAGAGTGGGAAGTTATCTTAGACAGAGTTCTCTAGAGAAGCAAAACCAGTAAAGCATGTAAGTAAATATACCAAAAAGCAACCAAACACATTGCCGTCAAGTCAGTTCCAACTCATAGCAACCCTATAAGACAGAGTAGAACTGCCCCATACGGTTTCCAAGGAGTGCCTTGTGGATTTGAACTGCCAACCTTCTGGTTAGCAGCTGTAGCTCTTAACCACTATGCCACTAGGGTTTCTGATAAGTATGTATACAGAGAGATTTATATCAAGGAAATGGCTCACACGGTTGTAGAGGCTAGAATGTCCCAAGTCCTTGGGTCAGACTGGTAGCTTCTCCCAACTTGTGTAGGCACAGGGGCTGGTGGACCCAAGATCGGCAGCTCAGACAGCAGGCTTTTGCTCACAGGCTGCAAAGACCAATGAATCCCAAGATCGGCAGGCAAGACTGCAGGTAAGCTGCTAGCTCAAGTCCCAAGAACCAGAGGTCAGGTGAACAGAAGCCAGCTTTAGGATCCAGAGTGAGCAAAAGCCCACAAGCCTTGCCAGAATGTCCACCTATATTGGATGCAGGCCACACCCCCAGGGAAACTCCCTTTAAACTGATTGGCTATTCACAGCAGATCCCATTATGGAGGTGTTCCCATTATCTCAAATCTCATCATGGACGTGATCACATCCACATACGACTACATCATAACTGCCAAACCTCTGAGAAGCATGGCCCAGCCAAGCTGACACAGCCTTAATGCTCAGAGTAGTGCTGGAGTAAATTTCCCAGCTGCCTCCCTCCACATCCAAGAAGAGAACCTGATTCCACTCAAACTTTGGGCATTTGGGGCCAATCATGGCACATCCCGGGGTCCTGCGAAGGAATTGTTGTTGTTAGCTGCTATCAGGTCAGCCCTGACTTATGGCACCACCATCTACAGAATGAAGCACTGCCCGATCCTGCACCATCAGCAGAATCAGTAGTCGATTGAACCATTGTGATTCATAAGTTTTCACTGGTGGATTTTTGGAAGTAGGTCACCAGGCCTTTCCTACTAGGTCCATCTTAGAATGGAAGCTCTGTTGAAAATTGTTCAGCATCATAACAACACCTAAGCCTCCACTGACAGACCAGGGGTGGCTACGCATGAAGTGCATTGGCTGGAATCGAACTCGGGCCTTCTCCACAGAAGACGAGAATTCTTCCACTGAACCACCACTGTCTTCTGCAAAGGTATACCAGAACCCCAAAACAGTTGCTGTCAAGTTGACTGCGATTCATGGTGAGCCTATGTATGTCAGAATAGAACTGTTCTCCATAGGATTTTCCAGAAGCAGATTGCCAGGCCTTTCTTTTGAGGCACTTTTGGGTGGACTTGAACTGCCAATCTTTTGGTTATCAGCTGAAGCCATTAACCTTTGCAACACCTGGGACTCCCTCTGTAAAGGTATAAAAAAAAAAAAAATTTTTTCTGAGAGGATTCAGGAAACTTAATAGTTTGAGAACCAACTCAGAAGTTCACATTGAGCATACCCATCTGTGCAAATAGTGTGATTGAGATCTTCATTTATCGAACACTAGCATCTGTCATTACCCCACACCCAGTGCCGTCCAGTCGATTCCGACTCATAGCGATCCTATAGGACAGAGTAGAATTGCCCCACAGCATCTGTCATTAGGGAAGGTTATTTTTACATTTTATGTTTGAAATATCTCCATTGCTGTTTTAACCCCCAAGTTTCAAATGATTATTTTTATAATTATTTGTTGTTGTTCAGAATATATAGAGCAGAACATACACCAATTCAATAATTTCTACATGTACAGCTCAGTGACATTGATTACGTTCTTTGGGTTGTACAACCCTTCTTACCCGCCTTTTCTGAGTTGTTCCCCCACCATTAACATAAACTCACTGCCCCCTGAAGTTCCTATCAGGGCTTTCAAGTTGCTGCCGTTAACTTGATCCCATATAGATCATTCTTAAAAGAGTGTAATGTTTATGGCAAACATTTTTTTACAAGTTAAGCTAATCTCTTCTTTGGTTTTAAGAAGACTTCAGGGGATATTTTTGGTTTAAGCTTTAAAGATTATCTCAGATCAATATTTTGGGGGGTTCATCCAGCCTCCATGGCTCCAAAAAGTCTGGAGTCCATGAGAATTTGAAATTCTTTTCTACCTTTTCCTCCTTTTGATCAGAATTCTTTGAATCTTTGGTCAGCATCTACAGTAATGGTTACTATTACTCATTTGATTTTTTTAAATTGTTGACTGGGGGACAGAGGATCTCATCATCAAAAGCTGTAACTAAAAAACTTTCAGACCTTACCTAGATATTAATGTTTAGTAGACATAGACATACCCCGAGTTAAAATAATTATTATAATCATTTGAATCTCCTGTCATAAATTTAAAGAATTACTCATTGAATGCTATGTATGAGTACCCATGAATAAAAAACATTTAAGAAGTATTTAGAAAGTTGAGAGAGAAAGATAAGAAATTTGATTAGCTGTTATTGCACATTTTAAAAGCGAGGTACAGTTAGAATATATTTTCAATACTAATTAAGAAAATTGGTAGTTATTAACATCTTATTTAATCACAGACTCCTTTGAAATTTGCTGAGCAGTTACCCTCTCCTTCACAACAAACAGTGTATATGCAAAATAGAGTTTGCATCAATGTTAAGGATTCACAGATACCCTGAAGCCAGGATCCCAGGTTAAGAACCTTTAAGGTAATCAAGGATTTTTTTTTTTTTTTGGCAATATGCTTATGCCTCAATTAATTGAATCACTTCATTGCTACTATTTGGGGAATTTGAATTACCCAGATGATTAAGGTCTAAACTTCCCTGAAGGCTCCTGGGTGGCACAAATGGTTTGCACTCAACTGCTAAAGGTTGACAGTTCAAACCTACCCTATGGTACTGCAGAAGAAGAGTCCTCGTGATCTGCTTCCCTTAAAAGATTGTTGTTGTTAGGTACTCTTGAGTCAATTTCAACTCATAGTGACCCCGTGTGACAGAGTAGAACTGCCGCATAGGACTTCCTTAGCTGTAATCTATATGGGAACTAATCGGCAGGTCTTTCTCCCATGAAGCCACCGGGTGGGTTCGAAGCACTAACCTTTTGGCTAACAGTGAAGTGCATTTACGCCACCAGGAACCCAAGGAAACCCTACAGATCAGTTTTACTCTGTAACACATGGGAATGCCGTGGGTTAGAACTGACTCAGTGGTAACTAACAACAGCAATAAATTGCCCTGACACATTGGAAATACGTCTTTAGAGCCTGTGTGGGAACGCTGGTGTGTCACGTGAGACTTCTACTCCGTGATGTCTTTGAGTGTTTCCATTTGCGTGACTAGAACCATAACTGCCGTTGGCTGGGGCATCTGAAAAGGGTCCAGCTGATGAGCGCTCCTGGTTACAAGTTTATCTACAATTTAAAAATGAACAAAGTAGAAAAGCAGTTTTCCAACTGAGGAAGAAACAAGAAGAAGTGGCTCTGGGAAAGTAATTTATTTAGAAATAGGTTTGGGATTTCCATTCATTAAATGTGCTGTATCTTGAGACTGAAGAGAAAATCAATGGCAGCACCCTCTGTTCCCAGGTTGTAATAGCTGCTTCTGGTAAAAGGCATTCCGCGCTCATTACTGCCTCCACGACAACCCGTGTTAGACTGTCAGACATTACGGAAACAGCAGTGCCTCATATTTAGTGAGCGGAGAAGTGCTTTAGGGTAACTCTTCTTCTGTGTAGCTAACATGAATTAAAAAAGAATGGTGCAATCTGAGAAGGGCTTAGGGACCGTGGCTTCCTCCTCACCTTTTCCTTCCCAGTGCAAATGATATTGAGGGAGCTCAGGTCCTTGACTAAGAGAACAAAGTGCATTCTTAGTGAATATGAAGGCTTTTTATTTAAGGCAGGAACAGTGTCTATAAATGAGTGGCAGTCACTGAACCTACAAGGTTCAGTTCACAATATGGACATATTGTGAAGCTGGCGTATTTATACAGCATCTACCATGAAGCACTGGGGCTATAGAAGTAACTGGTCTGTGACACCTTACAGAGCTTGTATTTTTCGTTTCGTTGTTGTTGTTCCCTGCTGTTGAGTTGGCCCCTGACTCATGGCAACCCCCTTCACAATGGGATCAGACCTTTGTGATTTATAGGGCTTCCACTAGCTAATTTTTCAGATGTAGGTTGCCAGGCATTTCTTCCTAGTCTCTTTTAGTCTGGAAGCTCTGCTAATGCCTCTTTAGCATGATAGCAACACGCAAGCCTCCACTGACAGACGGGTGGTGGCTGTGCTTGAGGTGCTTTGGCGGGGAATCAACCTGGGTCTCCCATGCAGAAGGTGAGAATTCTCCTGCTGAACTAACACTGCCCCCACTTTTAGTTTAAAAAAAAAATTTTTTTTTTCTTTTTTTAAACTAAAAGTGGGGGCAGTTTAGGAGGTAAATAATAAAGGTATAGTGTAGGAGGTGCTATAAAAGAAAATGGTGACCAGCCTTCAGAGAACGTAGTGGAGCGAACAATTCCTCCATAAATAAAAATTTAGTGCTAGAAATTCAATTGGACCAAATAGCCCATCGTTTAGTAATCTGGCCTCCCCAATACACGTGTTACCTTAATCTTTCTCTCTGTATGGCTCACTTCTCATGCACGTGTTCTCCCTCACTCTCATACATGCACATATACACGCACGGCAGGTGAAGGCCGCTGTTTGAGGTTTCCAGCTCCATCAGTATCCCTGAGCTCTCCTTGATGAACACATACACTTCTGAGTTAAGGACACTAAGTAGCTAAACACTCTTCCCTTTGAAAGCTCTTCCCTCCCCTCTACTCAGTGACATCCACAAGAATGCCGTGCTCTTGCTTTGACTTTCCATAAAAACCCATTCCATATGAAATAACTCATCTACAATAAAACACCAAAAAGGCAGGGTATCGTTCTCCCCTCAGGTCCAAGAAGTGATCAGCTCAGACAGACTTACCATCACGCATCTCCACCCTCCAGTAACTCTCCCATAAACAAAGCTTTCCTGGTGGCTATCTCTATTGAAAGAACCAATATTTGAACCAAAAATCTATTTGTATTATGTGTAGAAGCTAAAAACAGTCTGTTAAATAAATGTAGCCTATTTCTGTTGCCTGGAAGCAATTGCATATTTATTACTGACCCAGCAGTTTGACCTACTGCAGCCATAAACCAAATGAGTGCTATCTTGCTCTATTTTAAAGATAGTTATCAGTCAAGTAATAACAAAAATACTCAGCATGTCTGCTAGGGCTTTTTTTTTTTTTCCTTTGTTATTGGCAAAGGCATTGATGTGAATTCTCAAATGGAAAATCAATGAGAATAATGAAGGCCAAGCTATCAGGCATCTCTTAGTTAAAAGTGTATAGAGAAAACGTTTCTTTTACCTCTTTTCTCTCCAGCCCATCTAAACTCAAAGAAAAATAAAAAGTTTGCGGGAAGGGCTTGAAATCAGGACAGGAGGATGTTACCTAGGAAAGAAAAAGTCCTGTGTAGTGAGGACTCCCTGCTACTGTTATGTCTAGAAAATGTGACTTTGGACCCCATGCAGTGAGCACCAACCAAAATTTTAACAAATCCTACTGCAGCCCAAAGTGGGGGCCTCAGAATTTTGGTTTCCAGTTTACTTCTTAATCCATCTTCTAGCTTTTGCCTAAATATTGGGCCTGTAGAGGACCTTGGATGTGTCACTCGTCCCTTGAGCCTGTCCCTTCTAAGCGGCCTTCAGTGCAGGGGCTTTCACAAGTGTGTAGAGTGGACTTCCTTCCTCCTGAGGGTCCAAGGATGCCAGGTGCAGAAAGCCACCTTCCCATTCGATATCGGTACCAAGCAAGTGTGTGGGTCATGCTACCCTCACAGAATTTGGGTTGAAGAGTTCAAGTACAGGAAGTGTAAAAGGAGAAGCCTTTTTTTCTCAAAGGCTAATTGTTCACCTTAGAGGTGATTCTGACCCTCTTGTTCTCTTTGCTTCCTGACCATTTTCGTAGTTTCTAGTCATTTAATTGCTTGTTAAATACTCCACTAAAATTCTGTCAGGAACAAAGGAGCTTCCAGTTAAATAATTTTATTGCTAATAAGTTATTCTTTTTTTTAAATTATGCTTTAGATAAAGATTTACAGAGTAAATTAGTTTCTCATTAAGCAATTAATATACATATTGTTTTGTGACATTGGTTACCAACCCTGTGAGATGTCAGCACTCTCCCCTTTTCGACATTGGGTTCTCCATTTCCATTTGTCCAGCTTCTCTGTCCCCTCCTGCCTTCTTGTCCTTGCCCCTGGGCTGGTGTGCTTATTTAGTCTCATAAACATGGTTGAGCTCCATGTATTATTGTTCTTTTAAAAAAATTTAATGGGGGAAATGATAGAATCCAAGTATCTATTAGTCCTCTGTTAACATGGGTAAAGAAGAATGGGCAAACCCAAGAGAATGGTATTCACGTAACACCTCTGGCTCCATGTCACCTTAATGCAATATGGCTCTGCTTTGAGGTTCTTCACCATGTAAATTGCGGCCCCCAGACACGCACTAGCCTATGTGGTCAGCAATGCTGTTCTTTTGGGCTGGGGTGAGGATTTCTCAAGCCTGGCCCATTGACTGACCTTGAGGGCACATGTGGAACATTCTCTCAGGTTCTCCTTATTCCTTGAGCTTGGATCCAGAGAAAAATCTCTTGTACCATTTTAGTCTATGGGTGACTCAAAGATTTCTCTTGGTGAGAATCAGGAAAAAGTTATGCCCATCAAACCCCTTATCAAGAATTATTGTAAGGCAAAGGATTACAGTTTAAATCTACACAGTCATTGGATGGATTGCTCTTGTAAATAATCATTTTATCAGTGATAAAAACACTTTTGAGTACCTAATATTTGCCATAGGCACTGTGCTGGGTTCTGGGGGTATTTTTAAAAACGTTAAAAAATCACAACTTAGTTGGAGAGAAGAAGAATTGATGCATTGGAATTATGGTGTTGGTAAAGAATATTGGATTAGCCATCAACTGCCAGAAGAACGAACAAACCTGTCTTGGAGGAAGTACAGCCAAAATGTTCCTTAGAAGCGAGGATGGCGAGACTTTGTCTTGCTTACTTTGAATATGTCGTCAGGGAAGACCCGTCACTAGAAAAAGACATCATGTTTGGTAAAGTAGAGGGTCAGCAAAAATGAGGGAAACCCTTCATGAGATGGATTGATACCATACTGCACCAGTGGGCTCAAACATACCAATGACTGTAAGGGTGGTACAGGCATTGTTGCATTCTGTTATACATAAGGTAGCCACAAGTTGGAGATGACTCGATGACAATTACAACAACAGCAGTTGAAGAAACAGGTCATATTTTTTAAATGACTAATTGTAGAAGATTAAGCTAAATGCTGTGTAGATGGCACAACCCAAAAGTTCTGGAGAAGTTTGCAGGGGGTAAGGGGACTTTTTTTTTTAAGGGGACCTAGACTTAGACAGTCAAGGAAGACTTCACTCAAGTAAGACTTGAATTCAGCCTTGAAGAGTAGCTAGCATTGAGAAACAGAGGATGGAGAGAGTATTCCAGTTAGGAGAAACAGCATGAGCAAAGTCATGGTGTAGAGCATGCATATGGCATGTTTGTAGGAGGCTGAGCACAGAGACAAGCTCTGGGAGTTTTGGAGCATTTTCAGAGGCAGAAAGGGAGTGACTGTAGCTTATTCCTCATCTCCACCAATAGTTAGATCTAACATTTCTAACACCCTCAAATTGATCAAATGTGTACTTTTACCTTATGAGCTAAGTCTCGTACATTTTTCAGATGTAAAAAGTCTACTGGGGAAAACGAATGCTCGCACAGAGTAAGTTCCATAGAATATTTAAAGTGCAGCGATAGAAGTGTGCCTTGGATGGGTGCTTGCTTTGGACACATCTTTAGGAGGGATCAGTGACTGGAGGAAGACATCAGGTGAAGTAGAAAGTTAACGAGGGTGAGGAAGACTCTTGGTGAGATGGGTTGGTGCGATAGCCAACTTGATCATGCAGGCGATTGTGAGGATGACACAGGATGGGCAACATTTTGTTCTGTTGTGCAGAAGGTCACCATGAGTCAGAGTTGATTTCATGGCAGCTAACAACAAGGATGGGTGCTATGAGAATCCAAAGGAGGAGCCCAGCCCGGCCTGGTGAGGTGTGGGGGGATGTGCCAGCAAAGGCTTTCTGGAGGAGACATTTGAGAGCTGAGTCTTGAAGAATGAGTAGGACTTAGCTGGGTGAAGAAGGAGGGGAAGGGCATTCCAGGCAGAGGGAACAGCATGAACTAAGGCACAGAAACATGAAACATGACCCATGTAGGGCGTTTATCAGCGTTCTGGGATGACCAAAGATGAAGTTGGCCCTAGGCTTTCTGATCCCAGATCCTGTGTTCTACTTGGATTGGAATTTATTTTACCTTGCTGGAAGAAGTTGGTCTAATCATTTTAACTTAGAAAACAATTTTTTTTTATCCTTAAAATATTCAGAGCAGAGAAGCCGAAAATGAAAAATAAAATTAATGAAATCTTTTTTTCAAACTGGAGGTTATTAGAAGAATGAAAAAGATTTCAGAATTCCTCGGGTGAACACTATTGTGAAGCAGATCCAGACATCATCCCTCAACCCCACTACTGCTTTCCCAGACACTCACACAGAGAAGGTGTTCAGTTAACATTTATGGAAACAAAGAAGAGAGGAGAGAGGGAGGGAAGGAAAGAATGGGGAAGTGATCCATTTGTATACCATCAAATATACTCTGGTTCACTGTTTCAAAACCACTTTAATGAGGTATAAATCACTTACAATAAACCACACGTATTAAAGTTTACAATCTGGTAAGTCTGACATATGTATACCCCTATGAAACTATCACCACAATCAAGATAGTAAACATACCCATCGCTCCCAAAAATTTCGCTACCAAGCCACTATTTATCTGCTTTCTGCCACTATGGATTAGTTTGCATTTTCTAGAATTTTATATTAATAGAGTTGTACAGTATATACTCTATGTTGTATGGCTTCTTTCATTCAGCATAATTATTTTCATCCATGTTGAATTCATCCATGAGATTGGTTCATGTTGCTGCATATATCAGTGTTTCATTCTTTTTATTGCTGCAAAGTATTCCATTGTATGAATATATCATAATTTGTTTATCCATTCCCCTGTTGGTACGCATGTGGGCTGTATCAGGATTTTGGCTATTACAGATAAAGTGTCTGTGAACATTTGTGTACAGAAGTCTTTGTGTGGACTTGTGCTTTCCTTGCTCTTGGTCAAATACCAAGGAGTGGAATTGCTGGAGAAACTGTCTGTGGCTCACTTCTTAAGCTGTGAAGATTGATATTGTGTCTTTAAAGTGTTTTGAGTCCTTTGTGAATAAAGACAGTCACAGATGTGGTGGTGAGGGAATTCTGGACAAGCAGGCGCGTTATGATGCCCATTTTCGTTTCAGTGCAGTCTAGGAAACGGAGAGCGGATCTAAGACCCTTGACTGTCCGATTGTTGTTCTCCTCCCTCAGGACACCCAGCGTCTCCTGCTGGTACAGTAGTCTCCAGACAATACCTTTGGGTTCTTCAAATATCGAAAAATTAATAGTGAGGCAAAGGTCCATGTTAATATCTGATCCAGCACATTCTGTTGCTCATATACGTTCATCACAAGAAATTTCTGTGAAGTCTCAAGTCCTAATCAATTTGTCTCTCTTTTCCTCAGGGGACACTTAAATTGGCTTCAGCTGGATCGAAGAGTATTGGAGCATGACTTCCCTAAAAAGTCAGGACCAGTGGTCTTATACTTTTGTGTCAGGTACGTACACGTGGTATCCACACCTCCTCCTTCTTCTTCTTTTTCGGAAGAGCCTGGGCGGTTAAAGCGATTAAAAGGAAAGAGAAATGAAGTTTGGGTTCATTGCCGTTGATAAAGATCGTGGTATACGTACATTCCTAGTAGACGTAAACATAGGGTGTGAGTGTGTAAGGCATGTTGGTGTGTGTGCAAGGACGTGTATGTTGTGCTTTTGCACCAGGATGCTTTTGTGGAGTGAAAAGTAAAACTTTTTTTTTTTTTTGTGGGGTCATATACCCAAATTAAACTGAGTCTCTTATAATATCACATTCACTTGTGTTCTTTTCTGGTGACGATTGGAAGCTGCATAAGTCTGTCTGTTCTTTCCTTCTGTCACAGATGCCACTTTGGCCTCTTGGCACTTGCATATTTTATCCCAAAGAGGAATAGTTCAAACCCAGCAACAAACTACAATTAATGCATTTCCTGGAAAGAGGGGATATGGCATAATAAAATATCAGAAACAGTGGACATTTTCTGTTTGTTGATCTACTATAAGAAGTTTTATTTTGTGGTTGCAGTAATACTTAACATTTGTAACTATTTTATGAAGTCAGCCAGACTTACCACTTCCATTTGCAGAAGGTTTTGTGAAGCCAGAGGAAGGTCAAGTCATGTATTCAGAGACCGAGTACAAACTAGTGGATAACGAAGTCAGAATCTGAGCCCCCCAGATCCAGCAGCTCCACAAGGACTCAGCCTGGCAGGCCAAAGTGTTTCTGTTGAGAACCGTCATTGCAACACAGTTGCACAATTGCACTAAGGGTCTGATGCCTCAATCTTCAGAATCCCTGGGTGGTGTGAACAATTAACGTGCCCAGTTGGAGGTTCGAATCCACCCAGAGATGCTTTGGAAGAAAGGCCTGGCAATTAGCTTCCAAAAGGTGACAGTCATTAGAAACCCTGTGAGGGCAGTTCTGCTCAGAAACACATGGGGTCATCATGAGTTGGAATTGACTCTACGACAGCTGGTTTGGTTTTGGTTTTGGCCTCCACCCAGTACATTGTCCCAGTTCTTTTAAAATATGTTGTCAGAAATTCAAGAGCAGGATAAAAACGGTTTGCGATTCAGTCCTTCCTAAAGACCATGACAGGAATGCAGTTTTAGACATAGCCATTCTAATACCCCAGAAAGCGCTAGAAAGCTTAAAACAAAAGAGTTAAAGGGTCCATTTAACAGGCTGGAGTATGTACCTTTACCTCAGCTGGTAGAGTAAATTTAAACTTGCATTTAATGTCTTTTTGATTTGTTTAACAGCTGCGAACGTATCAGAGCTAATCTTAGCCATTTCCATTACTGATGGGAATAATTTCAATGTCATATTCCCTTTAATGGTGTCTACATTTTCTCAGATAAATGGAAAAGTAACCATATAAAAGGAAAAATAACAATTCCTCTGGGAGGGGCAGGTGGTATCAGAGGAGAACTTAAGCAGTTCATTAACCTGTAATTATAGGTGGATGAGAATATTTACCATGTATCGGGCTCCCCACTCCTCCTGATAATTTCACCAACCTTAACCAAGAAGAGAAAATACAGGGCTAGTTGGTTACATATTAGGTATTTTTTCTGAGGGTCTGTTGTGAGCTGAGTTATTTGTAGGTTTGGAGAACCAAGCCCTTGTAGGAAAGCTTGGGACACCATGAGACCAGTAGCTGAAGTGTTTATCTCTGACAACATGCAAATCACTCCAAGCTGCTTGTCACTGTGAGACCAGATAACTCAGAGGAGAGCTGCAGAGGCCTAACTGACTAGCAGCCATCAAGTCCACTCTGATTCATGGTGACCCTGTGTGTATCACAGTAGAATTCTGCTCCCTATGGTTTTCAGTGGCTGGTTTTTTGGAAGTAGATGGCCAGGGCTTTCTTCCAAGGCACCTCTGAGCGGACTCCAACCTCCAATCTTTCAGTTAGAGCCAAGCTTGTTAACTGTTCTCAAACACCCAGGGACTCCCAGAGGCCTAACAGGGTTCTAGCAGTAGAGAAAACTGGAAAACAGAGTGACTGAAGACCTGAATATTCTATGCACTGCTGATCTATAGCCACAAACTACACTTTTGCCATCAGCTGCTTGTTCTTTATGCTGGCCGCAGCAGGAACCACACGGAACACTCATTTAAAAAATCCTCCAAGCCATATTTAGGGTCAGTTGCTCGCTGCTATTTCTTTTTATGTGATTCCTAGAATATATGCCTGCCATAGCTCCTTGTGAAAGCTGATCTTTCTGGAGGGCATCAGGCTTCTATTTCCAGTTGCTTCCTGGACAGCTCCAAGAGGCTTCAAACTCAGCAGGTCCAGGGCCAGATTCATTATCTTCCCACTCCTCACCCACTTTTCCAAACCTTCTATGGTTCTGTCAAATCTGTGACATCATTATCCATTCAGTCATATAGGCTATTTACAAATCTTGACATCTTTCTTTCCACTTGGGTCCTGAAATTCGTAGGTGCATTAATTCTCTGCTGCTACTTCAAAGTCTCTCTCGACTCTGTCCTCCCCTCTTCCTTACCTGAATTTCAGGTAGTAAAGTCTGTCACTTGAACTTTACAACAGCCTCCCTGAGTGGTTGTAAGCTTTGTCCCTGCCACAGAAGATGCTGGCTCCACCCCGCCACCACCCTGTGCTCCCAGGTTCCAGCTAGCTGTGCAGCGTAGTAACAAAACACTAAGATAGAGGAGGCGGATTCTCCCCCATTAGGTGAATTGCACATTTTTACCTTGATTTTTCAGCCTGGGAAGAATTCACAACTTACAGCTTGGTACTTTTCTAGGGATGCCCCAGGCTATTTTCTCCAAAGGAGTGGGACGATAAATTATCCTCATAAAAGACCCAGACCTTGGAAGATGATTGAATGCCTGACAGAGCTTCTGTCCGGTTGGATGTCGTCCCTGTGCGTGCACAGCAGCCTTCTGGACAAGGGCATGGCTAGCCCTGTGCAGCCTCAGCTTAGCTATCAATTGCTCAGGCCCAACGTCCTCATGTCCTTTCTCCTCTAGTGTTGAACAGACTAGCATCTCTACAGCGACGTCATGGCTCTGGACGACAAACCATGGAAAAGAGGACCATGAAAAAAAAATCACCTGCCTTAAGCCAAGTTTTAGGAATTCATAGAGTGGAAATATGAACCCGGTATCACTGAGTATGTGAGCTTTGGCTCCCATCCCAGGATGGGCTGTTATTTGGCATTTATATATTCCTTCATTGCAATGCATATTCAAAACATCTGTGAGTGCAAGGGCAGAACTGTTGCCTCCATTCAACAGAATAGGAAATAGAAGACCCAGATCTATGAAATAATTTGCTTTTGAGCTCATACAATGCAGCTTCATCCTCGAAAGCAAAATAAGTCTTCTTTAATAAGCATTTCCTCATCAGAGGGCCTGCGGGAAATTTTCGGAATGACAGGATGGGGGACTTAAAACCCTGCTTCTTCATCGAATGGTTATTTCACCACAGAGGGACCTGGTTGTGTCAGTTCTCTGTCAGCAAAATCATCAAGAATGAGTACAGTGGCTCCAGGGTTTAATAATTACCTAAAAAGGAGAAAGGGACAGAGAGAGGGAAACTATCCATTATTAAAAGGAGTTTTGGTGGTACATTGGTTAAGTTCTCAGCTGCCAACTGAAAGGTTGGTGAGTCGAACCCACTAAGCAGCTCCACGGGAAAAAGACCTGGCGGTCTGCTCCCATGAAGATTACAGCCTAGAAAACCCTGTGGGGTAGTTCTACTCTGTCATATGGGGTCATAGGAGTCAGAATTGACTCAATGGCACTTAACAACAATATTCATTATTAAGCACAATTATTCATTTTCACAGCAACCCTTGAAGCAGATACTATTATTCCTAGTTAAAGATAAGAAGATGGGGACCCTAGATGGCCAGTTAAATTCTACCCCCCACCCACCCACCCATTCCCAGCATGGCCCATAAGTCATGGAGCCAAGATTAAATTGCGTGTAGTCAGGTAGGTCTGACTCCAAAATGCATGTCCTTCTCCTGACACCACACTACCTCCACCTCCGCATGTGAAAGGTGATACCATAACTGCTACACAGAGACTGCCATTGCTTCCTGTGCAGGTAAGACAAGAGGCAGTCAAGGTCGATGGCCCTGTCCCACCTCAGGTTCCACACCCGGCTGCATCTGTAGAACCAGGTGGCCGTCCATGAAGACGGCCTTAGGGCAAGTACACGTGTGGCACTGGTGACAGGGGCCTGACACCCCTGTTCTAGAGAGCCCCCTGCAGGGGAGACCACCGTCACAGAGCTCAGTGGCCTGTGGCCCAGACAGCATTATTCCCTGGACCAGCACGTTAGGTCCGTGAGCAACTCCACAGTGGGTGAGGAAGGGTTATCTTAAATGGGAAAGCAATTATCGGAAGATGAGTAATTTGCTGTTCGTCCCACTTCAGAAAATCTTGCCGTTTCCTGACAGCAGTGAGTATTAGTGGGAAAGTGTTTGGCCCTAACAGTGCTGTTTTCCTCTTCTGTGAAGAAATCTCCCCTGGACCTACTTACACCTTGTCATCGCCCTGAACTGCTTCACGGCTGGGCCTTCAGAGCCCCAGTCCGCTCCCATCCCACCTGACAGTGCTGTAGCTTCCTCAGTTGCTGGCTCCCATGGTCCTCATGACCACTGTTAATTTATTCTTTTTATTCACAAATTTCATTAAGCTATGACTATGTTCTAGGCACTGCTTTAGGAGCTAAGGATAGAACAACAGACAAAACAGACAAAACCCCTGCTCTTAGGCAACTGCATGTCCATTTTCCTCAGCTTCCAAGACCATTTCACCCCTGCCTGTCTCCATTTCTTTGCAAATTCAGTCCAAGTCCACTGGGCGCCATTCCAACCATTCTCTTATCCATGACTTCACCTTCCTTTGCTGCTCAGTATCTCCTTCTGTCTCTCTCTCTCTCTGTCACACACACACACACACACACACAAACACACACACAAAATAATCTTCCAGAATTGGCTTAATCCAGCCATACACATCTTTTATTTCTGCCCTTGAGCTGCTGACTGTGGTTAAAAAATAACAATAAATTACACAGCTGCAGCAGGCTGGTGCATGATTCATTGTGATCATTCTCTGTATACCTCATCAGTAGTTCTAGCTAGTTCTCTCAGGTGTGCCTGCCCAGGGTCCTCTGCATCCCCCACAAAGTATCTCCTGCCGCAGACCAGATGCTCACCCCCTTCTCTCCCACTACTTATGGTTTTGCAGAGAAAACAAAAGCCAGCATGAGAGAGCTCCATCACCTTCCTATACTCCCAGACTCACAGATATAATTGGATCCACCCCCTCTTTGTGGCCTCCTCAGGCACTCACTACTCAGTCTGCACACACACACACACAAACACACACACACACATGCACACACGCACATGAGCATGCATATCTCAGAAGAGTGAACCTTATCCCATCACCCAAGACTAATGAATCCACCTGTGCTCCAATTTCAGCCCTTGTATAACCTCAGAGAGCTTGCTCCATCGAGTCTTTCTTTTCATTTTCTCTATCTTAAGCTTCTTATTCTCCATGGACTCCTCCCCTTCATAACCAAACCTCTCCCACCCTAGCCATAGAGAATACCCTTCCTTGACTTGCATCCACCTGCAGGTGCTACCTTTGCTTCCCCTTCTGTTCACAGCAAAGGCTTAGAAAGACAGGTCTACACTTGCTGTCTCCCCTTCCTCACGCCCCATTCATCCCTTGGTTTGTGGCTGTCCAGCTTCTGCTCTTATCGCACTACCAAATTTTTCACCAAAGTCACCGGGGGCTCTAGACCCCAAATTCTACAGGCACTTTTCTGCCCACCTCTAGCATGACCTCCCCGCAGCTCTGGCCTCCATTGAACGTGCTGTCCCTTAAATGTTCTCTTTGGCTCTGTGGAGCTGCTCTCTCCCGGGCCGCCTCCTCTTTGGCCCCTCTGTCCCTGGCCCCAATATAGGTTCTCCTTTGCCCACCCATGTGTGCTGGTGTTCCTAAGGTCTCCATCTCGCTTGTCTTCTCTCACTCCACCCTCCCAATGTAAAATTCCACACTCATCCATGGATGGTAGAACTGGAGAGCCCGTTCTCTGCCCCTAGGCCTAACATCTCTCCCAAATCCAGGCCACCTCCACTCATTGTCATATACATGCACTTGCAGCCTGACTCAAATTAAGTCATGGTCTTTCTGCCCCTGAACTTACTACCTTTTTGTAGTGCCTCCCGCTCTTTGTCATTGGCACCATCACCCATCCAGGCCCGAAGCCAGAAACTTGGAGGTCGTCCTTGATTTTGCCGGCTCCCTTCCACCTACTCCCTTCTGTTCTCTCAGAACCCAATTCCTATTATTTCTTCCTCTTGAAAAGTTCTTGTGTCTCTTCCTTTCTTTCCAGCCACACTCCCTCAACTATAATTCAGGCCTTGGGAAACCTCTCCTGGACTTGAAATCCTCTCGTTTCTCTATTCTGGTCTTGGCCATTGCCAATCTCTTCTCTATATTGCCCCTAAGCATCTTTCTAAAATTCTTATCTGATCCCCTGCTCATAATATTTTATGTCATCCCATTATCCTCAGGATAAAAAAAGGATATCCTTAGCATGTCCTGTATGGTCTGACTTCTCCTTATCTGTCCAGCTTTGTCTTTCCCCACTTCACTACCCACCCCCCCCCCCCACCACACACACACACTTTAAAAGCAGCCCAGTCATCACCGTGTGGCCAACATCACTTTTGACTTCACCCCAGCACACAAAACCAGTCTTTACTGCTACAAGGCAAGTTCCCCAAATTGAGAACAGTGACCTGATAGTGTTCGCCAGGCAAACTTAAGAGGTCAAGAAAAAGCATAAGGAAAATGTGCCTAGACACCCAAGAAAGTCTGTGTGTGTGTTTGTTGGCATGCATATTTGGGCTCCATTCCTTCAATTGTATACTTAGCCAGGTGTCCTTGTAGCTCTGGCCATCTACACTGTTTGTGTTTGTAGGAAAAGAGAGTAGACTTGTCTTCTCAAACCTAGAGTTCCATAATCAACTGAAATGAGCAGTAAAGAAGGAAAGCAAGCCAGGAAGAGAAGGTCTTACAGCCAAGTTTGTGGGCCTGATTGTGATATCTTTCTTGGCTGATTTAGACAGCAATAGCTATTTCCTGTCACTCACATAACAGCGATGGTGTGTATCTAGAATGAGGTGCCTGCTAACCAGAAGTTGCTATATTTCAACCGCGTGTCCCAGACGTGTACTCCCAGTTAAGAGTTTAGAGCTGTTGAAATTCCAAACAACAGAAATAGTCGGCTGCTGAAAGGCACAGCAGTATCAGTTCCCGCGCTCATTATTATCGCTCTTTTCTGTTACCAAAGTCGGCGTTCCAAATGTGACACTTGTGTTCATTACAGAATGAAATCACTGGCCCATTTAATTAACACTTGCTGAAAATATCCAGTGATTCCCACGTGCCACGGGCGAACGTGGGGGGGGCAGGAGGACGAGCCTTGTGACGTCATCCGGCTGGGCTCGCGCCATCTGATTGGACAATGTTCAATGTGTTGCAGCCTGAGGCTTCCGCCAGTTAAAGAAGGAAGACTCCCAACACTTTCTAGCCTACTGAGTATTTCATATACTCACGCACATAATAACCTAGCATGTAGGTATTCCTACTTCAAACTGTCTGATAAAATATTCTCAGGTGGAGATTGCTTGGGCCTTTGTTACTAGGTGGGTGTGACATTACTGATGGAGCTCCAGGGAAACTCTTAGCTAGGTTTTCCCTCAGCCTGGAGCACTGTTCCCTTCTGACACAAAAAGAAACCTAAGATCTAGTCCTGCAAAGTGTACCAAAGAACCGGACTTAGAATTGCCCGTGATGACTCTCTGAATCCAAGAGGAATCGTTCATTTCCTTGGGTTTACCCAGAGAATCCAGATTTTCTTTGTGGACCAGGCCTTTGAGAAAACCCTGGCCGTCGGCCCTGGTTGGTGAGGAAGTGCAACATCGCCACCTACTGCCGAAAAGAAGGACGTTTGACAACGCTCATGAAATTCAAAAAAAGAACAGAATTTTTAAACAAGAAAATCTCGACTTTGAGCCCAAACCACCAACATTTCCCCACCCAGAAAGTTCCTCTCACTGGTGCTCCCTTAGGGCGCACCGTGCCTCAGTGTACGGATCCAGATGTCTGAGCACTGATTTTCTCTGTTGTGTCCCATCGAGCCGATTCCAACTCATAAAGACCCCATGTGACAGCCTGGAGAACTCCGCTGATAACCAAAAAGGTCGGCAGTTCAAATCCACCAGCCCCATCCACCTTGGAAACCCAATGGGGCAGTTCTCCTCTGTCCTATAGGGTCGCTATGAGTCGGAATTAACTCAACGGTGATGGGCTTGGCTTTTGGTATAGGGTTTCCTAGGCTGTAATCCTCACTGGAGCAGATCGCTAGGCCTTTTCTTCCATGGAGCCACTGGTGGGCTCGACCTGCTGACCTTTCATTTAGCAGCCAAGCTCTTAACCATTGTACTACCAGAGCTACTTTTGATTTTCTTTAGACTTTTTTTTTTCTCTGTGTGTGTGTGTGAACATATACGTAACAAAACATGCCAGTTCAACAGTTTTTACATGCATACTTCAGTGGCATTAATTACATCCATCATGTTGTATAACCATCACCACTATCTTTTTTCCAGTTATTCTACCGTTAACAAAAACTCAGTGCCCCCTAAGCAAAGACTCCCCTTTCCTGCCCGTGGTGACCACTAATAAGCTTTGGTCACTATACATTTGTTGTCTAGGCGTTTTTGACTCACTTCTTCCTTAATGCAGGTGGAAGTTCAGGGTAAGTTAAATATCAGGTTACAAAGCAATAAAATAGGACAGGCTTAGGCCTCATGGCATTTTCCAGGCTGTTGTCTTGGTGATGAAGGTGAGCAGGAAACCATTTTCCAGTCAAGAGGAGGTGATTTTTTTCTTCAATGTAGAATAGGCTAGGTATTTCCTCACTTTGTCTGCCTGTTTTATAGCCCGACAACGTGGAACTCAATGGAAATGAATGCTGTAGCCAAGGTGTAGAATTTGCCACCTCACTTTAGTTTTCCATTATTAGAGAATTAAAAAGGGAAACGTTAGGGTTTCTTAATATATTATTGAGGAGAAAATTGGATGGGGACAGGGGACAGAATGTCTTTGTTCATTCTCAAGAATTAAAACAAATGGAATAAATACATGTGGCATTGCTTTGGGAAATTAAGTTATTTCAGACCCAACAAATTTAAGCTCAAAATGATTGTTACAGTATTAAGGACACTGTCAGTCCCTGGAGTCCTCTGTTGTGCTGGTGTTAGAGCCCAGGGTGGTTGTTGTTGGGTACCATCCAGTGTTCCAACTCGCGGCGACCCCATCCGACAGAGCAGAACTGCCCACTAGGGTTTCCTAGGCTGTAATGTTTATGGGAGCAGATCGCCAGGTCTTTCTACTGGGGAGCCACTGGATAGGTTCAAACCACCAACCTTTCCGTTAGCAGCCAAGCACTTAACTATTGTACCACCAGGGCTGCTTAGAACACAAGGTAATGAGCAGCTTTGCCCTAACGACTTTCCATGTAAAGAGTGAGAGAGGAGGTAGTGGAGTAATAACTGGGTGTGTGGGGCATGAGACCCTGTAAGCTAGAGCTTTGTCATATCTGAGAAATCACTGATGATTCTTCTCCCTCCTGCACTGCCTTCACGGGCCATTTCGCTCTCCAGTAGGACCTCAGCCAAGGCTGGGTAGCCAAGGGAAGAGTTCCCAGTCAGAGCCTGCCATTCATAGATACCTATTAAGCTCATATTTGTGCCAGGCAGTGTGTTAGTGCCTGATACACAAACAAATGAGATTTTGTCCCAGTCCTTCAAGAACTTACAGCCTAATGGGAAGACCTCGTAGTAAACCAAAATTTACAATGTCATGGGGCCACGCTATAAGCACAGTAAGTGTCCTGGTGGCAGGGAGAGGAGCTCTGCTGTGCAGAAGGTAAGCAGCGTCAGCGAGAACTGCCTCTTCGTGGTGACCCTGAGCCAGGGCTGGAGGGAGTGGGCGTTAGATGCTGATGAGCCAACATGGAGGAGGGGAGAGAACAGCTTGAGGAAAGACACAGAGGCAGGATTCTTCTATAACAAGCCCTACTGCAAGTCGCCAAACTTAGCTGGCACCTTCTGAACCACCTAGGGCTATGCTGTGAGCCTGAGCCACCCTGTCCTGCCCACCTCTTTCCTTCCCTTCCCTACCCTTGTCTTTCTTTTCCTTCCCTTCCCTTTTTTTTTTCTTTTCTGGCTTCCTCTTCTCTCCCTCCCTCCCTTCCTTCCTTCTGTCTTTCTTCCCTCTGCTTATTTTTCAGTCCTGACTACTCCTTGACAAAAGCCCTTTGTAAAAAACATGTAGATTTATTTTCAGTTAAACCTATTTCACTTTTCAAATCTAGCATTTGCTACTGCATTTCGGTTTTCCATGATTAAAGAACTGAAAGTTCTCTGATACCCTTGCTGACCCTGTGCAAATACTTGCACCTAAAATACTTGCTGCGAAGGCAGGAGGCAGCTGCTTTTGCAGGAGATAGGGACCAACCAGCTCACTGGTTCCCAGGCTTTGCAAAAATGCAAACCCTCACATAATGGAATTCTTTGGGAAAAAATCTACTAATACCTGAAGTTACTCTGGATCCATTCACAAATTTAGATGAGTTTGCATTGCAGCCGTCACAGCAGCCTCTGCACACATTTGAAAAATGATAGACAACGTTGTTTATTTAGTCTGTAGATAGGGATTCTAACCTGGTGGGCCATGAACTTGACCTAGCCTAGAGACATGTTGTGTTTCTCTCATACCACGTTAGTTTGTTGTGTTTTGCCGCTGCTGCTCCTGTTACTGTTAGTTGCATTTGAACTAGTTTCCAATATTTGAAAACCAGGAGACTTCTTAAGTGAAGGAACACTGACCTAGTCCCACCTTCTTTTTCAGGCTGGGTCACAAGACCCCAGTGAGATTATGTGACTTACTATTTAGTCACTCACAGTTGACCCCACCACATTGTAAACCTGCCCTGGACAGTCCTAGTACTTGTTTCTTCCCATCTCGTCTCCTTCGCCCTTCCCCCTCTCAAAATACATCCAGAGCCCCCAGCTTCCAGTCCAGGGGCTGCCAAGCCCACCAAAGCCTTCTTCCCTCCAAGGCTCTCCCTTGCAGTCGTTTCCTGTCTTCCTCATCAGGGCTCCTGCTCCCTCTGTGCAGCCAACCCTGAGACACATACAAGGACATTATCTGATTAAAGAATCTAATAAACTCTGAAGTCAGTGAAGGCTCATTTAATATAAACTTAAATAATTTCAACATGTTTCATTTTGAAAAAAAAATCCATAAGCACAATCTATACTACATATGGATGAAAATTCAATTCTCATTTGGCTCAATAAGCATTCCTGTCACAGTGTTAAGAACACTTATCACAGCTCAGCTCTCTGGTTGTGCAGAAACCAAGTAACACCTTGCCCGTTTTGGGAAGACATGGAGTAGCCATTTCAAAGAGAAATATGGTCCCTTTTTTCAGTTACTGTAAGCAGGGGAAATTATCATTAAAAAAAAAAATCCAAGTCAACAATGATTAGGACAAAAAGTAAGATAATAAAAACAAACAACATTATGACAAATTGAAAAGCAGACGAGGAAAAAAAGTAGATGGTCCTTTTATGTTTGCTCTTAACATGGACGACAATGCAGATCGTTGGCTCTGGTGAAGGCCGTCAGGCACAATGGCCCAAAACCAATATTAACGTACTAGAAAAGCAGCTTGTTTTCCTACGAAAGCAGTTGACGAAACCTTGTTGTTTTGTTCATTTGGGAGTTCCAGACTCCATGTCAAATCATGTAGCTCAAGAGAACGGTTGATTTCCAGCTGCCGTTGTGTCTGTTGGTTCACTTCAGTTATTCTCTTTCAGGTTCTATATAGAAAGCATTTCATACCTGAAGGATAATGCCACCATCGAGCTCTTCTTCCTGAATGCTAAGTCCTGTATCTACAAGGTAAGAACTTTCTCTTCCTGTTCAGAGTTGCCCACTGAAACCTGAAAGCATCATTCGAATCTGGGCGTTCCAACCTGCTGTCTCTAAGAAAGGTTATTTTATTGATAAGTATGTTGTAAAAATTAAAAAAAAAAAATTTTTTTTTATAAATTCATTGCTATAAATAAGTGAGAACTCCATGTAACTAAACGCCATTCATTTAATGATGTGACTCCCATCACTGTCATTTTGACAGTTTGGAGAGGTGCCTTCACCTGATTGTACAGGTCTCCTTGACCTGGCAACAGAGACAAGTACCACAAAAGTTCCAGTCAACAGAGAGCTCACAAATGTGAGTGAACTTCTTGTAACCAAAGGCACATATATTTGATCATGTTTAAGCATTCTAGCACTGTCTCTCATTAGCACTTCAGTAGAGATGATTCTTAATTGAGTGGGGCAGTCCCTTACACTGCAGAACATTTGGCATTCAATTCCCCCCAAATGCTTGTAGTGTTCCCCTTTCACTGGAGAACCACATACCCCGTCCCTGGGGAGAGGTGCTCACAGACCACCACTCAGGGTGAGAGCTACTACTAATGGAAGATATTTTATGTGAATGTCCACTCAGCTCACTTCCAGCATGCACACCTGTGTCTCATGAATGCAGGCTTTCTCAACCCACAGCAGGTCTGCTTTGTAACAATTATAAGAGAAGAACAGTTAATATTAAGCTCTCATGGTGTGCAAACTTGCTGGTGGGGGGCTCTATGTGAGTTGTCTGGCTGAATGTTTGCAACTCCTTTTGAGTAAATGCTATGTTTTATCCCTGTCTGCCATATGAGGAAGATGAAGCACAGGGAGGGTTACAAGATTTGCCCAAGGTCACATAGCCAATGAATGGCAGAGACAGGGTTTAAACATGGGCAACCTGACTTCTAATCACAGAGCTCAGCCCTTGGGCCATGCTGCGCCCTGGAGCAGAGACTCTTTAGTGGAGAATGCCCACACAGTACATCACGGAACTTCAAAGCCAAGTACTCCTGCTTGTAAAGTTGTCATGGAGTCTAAGGTGGCGTCTAAGGAGACTCTATGTTTTCCTATTTAAGTAAACTCAGATTTGGGCAATTGCAGCTACCTACAGAACATTTAACAATACGCAAGCTGAAATGGTATGTCAACCATGACTTCTTATTCTTAAAGTACTTCATTGTACAGTCAATACACAGAATGGTTCTAATGTTCGGAATAATAGAGGGCCTTATATATATATATATTTTATATTGGTCAAATTCAATTCTGTGAAAGGCCTTCAGTTCCTGACAGTTACTGAGCCAGGGCTTAAACTCACCTCAAACCCAGAGAGCTCAGAGTACAGTACTTTTGTTTTTTGCTGAGTGGAAGTTGAAGGCACTGAATTTAGTTCCAGGTCCTTGGAACCTTCTTCATCTCTCTAAGCCTCAGTTTTCTCTCTATAAAGTGGAAATAATATGAACCTTACATGCCTCACAGCTTGAAGAGTATGTAATGTTTAGTGAATGAAAGCGCTTGAAAATTTCAGAAATAAAAGTGAGCACTCTCCACCAGGTGGCAGACTTGGGCAGTGAAGTAACTGGAAAGTCACTGAGTCTTTGACAGCACCCTCAACAGGGGCAAGTTTAAAAATAAAAAAAAAGGTGGCCATAGAGTCGATTCCAACTCATAGCAACTCTACAGGACAGACTAGAACTGCCCCATAGGGTTTCCAAGACTGTAATCTTTACAGAGGCAGACTGCCATATATTTCTCCTGTGGAGTGGCTGGTGGATTTGAACCGCCAGTCTTTTGGTTAGCAGCCAAGCACTTAACCGCTGAGCCACCAGGAGTTGCCAGAAATTATACTTATATAGACACTTGGGTAAAGAGAGAGGAAACATTTTCTTCTCAAAGCTGTTCAGTTCAGCGTAGTCAACTCCTGAACTGGAGCCAAAGGCCACAGAACTTCTGAACATCAAGCACAGAGAGGATTCTGGGACTAATGGAAAATAGGAAGGGAAGGTAAGTCCTCAGAACGAAATATTACAGATTGCTACAACCACATTGAGGAACCAGGTGCTGATGGCATCAGCCTGCCTGCTGGCCTGTGTGTGGTGCATGTCATCCCCAACCCCAGCTTGCCCTTTCCAGGATCTATACTAGAACTACCACTAGAGACGGCTTTGCAGAAATTTGCATTGGAGCCCAAATAACATCACAAAACCACCTATCTCCCTCCTTGATCAAAAGCCATATTTTCGCTTGCATAAATTTACACTTAGCGTTTACAAAAAAAAAAAAAAAAAAAAAAATTCACATGGATTGTCATTTTTGAGCCCCATAACCTCTGAGTGAGGTAGAGCAAGGAGCAGTTTTGAAGATGATGAAGCTAGTGTTCAGAGAGGTTAAGTGACTTACTGGAAGACAAAGAAGTGGGCCGTGGTTGAGCAGGTAGTGAAACCTATTTAACATAGTTGTAAATATTTCAAGATAATAGAAGGCCTTGTAGCAGAGTGATTAGGAGTTTAGATTTTGCTGTCAGACAGACTTGGTTGCTCTTCCCAGCTCTGCCAATGAGGAAATGTAAGAAATGAGGACAATTTATGTAATGTCTCCAAGCTTAATTTTCTTCATTGGTTGAACGAGGAAATCAAGGAAATCAAACGACCTACTCACCACTTTCTTCTGAAGATGAAATGAGATGAAGTACGTAAGTGCTGAGCACTGTGCCAGGAACATTATTACCTACTGTTATGATAGAGCCACTGACCTGGATTCAAACCTGAGTTGTTCATCTTGGCTGTGGTTTTCTCTGCACCACCCACACTGTCCCTGGTGCTTCTGAGGCCATGAAGAGCCCAGAGGGCGGTGCCAGCCGATGGATTACCTGGAGATGATGCAGATACCAGAGGGCGGTGCCAGCCGATGGATCACCCGGAGATGGTGCGGATACCAGAGGGTGGTGCCAGACGATGGGTCACCCAGAAATGGTACGGATACCACAGGGCGGTGCCAGCCAATGGGTCACCCGGAGATGGTGTGGACACTAGAGGGTGGTGCCAGCTGATGGATCACCCGGAGATGGTGTGGATACCAGAGGGTGGTGCCAGACGATGGATCACCCAGAGATGGTGCAGATACCAGAGGGCGGTGCCAGATGATGGGTCACCCAGAGATGGTGCAGATACCAGAGACCACGGTTTACTCAGCACAGCTTCAATGTCAGGTCCTTCCGTCTTCCTTGGGGAACGGTTTCTACAGTGTATTAGAATCTACGCTGTTTAGATAAAATAAGCTGTTGCAAAGCCATTATTCCACTCACTTTTTAAAACATTAATATTTATTTTTATCAATGTAATATATGACATAGGTTGAAAGTCAAATGATTCTACGAGACTTACTAGGAAAAAAGAGTCCATCTCTCTCTTTCTAAATAGTTGGCGTAGGGTGCTACTCCCGCATTGACGCATTTTAGCTTTACTGACTTCTCGTTACAGCGTCGAGGACTGTTGTTGTTAACTGCTGTCGGGTCAGCCCCGAACTCGTGGTGACGCCATGCACAATGGAACGAAGTGCTGCCTGGTTCTCTGCCACCCCGTGATGGATTGGTTGCTGATCACACTGTCGTCATCCACGGGGCTTTCATTGCCTGATTTTTGGAAGGAGATCCCCAGGGCTTCCTGCCTGGTCCGTCCTAATCTTAGTCTGGAGGCTCTGCTGAAACCTGTTCAGCATCACAGTAGCACACAAACCTCTGACAGACAGGTGGTGGCTGTGCATGAGGCACCTTGGCCTGGAATCAAACCCAGGACTCTTGCGTGGGAGGCGAGAATTCTACCACTGAGCCACTGCCCACACCTTCCCTTTCCCCATTCTCCCAGCATGGTGATAGCACAATTTTGGGTTAAAGCCACAGTCAGCATTGCATTATTATGACTAATCCAAGTAGTATCCTATGGTTATGACTCCTTTTATAGACACCAGTTGTTTTACCTGAAGGTAATAATTGCCTTACCTTTACTTGCTTGGTTTCTCTGTGCCCATCGCTTATTTCCAAATGGTCTCACAGATTGCCCAGAGGCCTAGCGATATTAATTACCAGATGCATCAGATCACCCATCTGTTCATTTTATTGGTTTGGCCTGTCGTTGCTGCAGCGGCTGCGGTTTCTCCTGGGGACCTCCGTCGTGGAAACCTCCATCCTCCCCTCCGTCTCGACTTGGTCGCATTCACAGCTCTCACCCCAGGGCTCCCCTTCGCCATTGGAGCCTTTCCTCCACCCCAGATCTGTGTCAGCTCCTCTGTTCCCCGAATCTTCTGTCTTCCTGGGTTTTTTTTTTTTTTCTTTTACACTGTTGTTTCAGTGGAGAACATCCTCCAGTAAATCCAGATAAAAAGCATATGGGAAGTAAAATGCCTGGGTCCTTGCATATCTGAAAAAGTCTTTATTCTGTCCTCCTATCTGGTTAGTAATTTGGACACAGAAATATAGGATGACTGTTCCTCTCAGCGTTAAAGCTGCTGCTTCAAAGTCTTCGAGAAGTTGCTGTAGGGTAGTCAGCTCTTCTAGCCATTGGCTGGGACACACCCTCTGCCTCTGCCAAGGGATGTAGTAGGATCGCCTCTTCATTCCTCTTAACCAGAAATTTCAAGATGCTGTGTCCTGATAATATTGGTAGGCGTCATTGAGTCCATTCTGACTCATAGCTACCCCATGTGACAAATGAGAACTTTGTCATAGGGTTTTCTAGGCTGTGAACTTTATGGGAGCAGATCACCAGGCCTTTCTCCCACAGAACCACTGGATGGGTTTGAACTGCCAAAGTTTTAGTTAGCAACTGAGCATGTAGCTGACGCCCTACCCAGGACCTCTCCTTGCTAATAAAATCAAACAAACCCATTGTCATTGAGTCGATTCCAACTCATAGCGACCCTGTAGGACAGAATAGAACTGTGCTATAGGGTTTCCAAGGCTATAATCTGTATGAAAGCAGACTGCTACGTTTTTCTCCTGCGGAGCTGCTGGTCGCTATGAGTTGGAATCGACTCGATGGCACCGGGTTTGGTTTTTGGTTTTTTAGAGCTGCTGGTGGGTTCAAACCTCTGACCTTTTGCTTAGCAACTGAGTGCTTAACCACTGTGCCACCAAGGCTTCTGCCTTGATACTAGGTCTTTGTCAGTCTATTATGCTGTGTATTTGTTGGGCACTTCTTTGTGTATTATTTCTTTCATGATGTCTCCTCCTGTTTCCTCTGTCATAAAAAAAAAAAAAAAATCATAGCTTTCTGGAATTCCTACTAACCTGCTTTACTTGTCTCTCCTATTTTCTATCTTTGTCTTTTATTCTGCATTCTGGGAGATTTCATCAGTATTATCTTTAATCTCTTCTCTTGACTTTATAATTTTTCCTATCATATTTTTAATTTCCAAGAGTTTCTTCATATTATGTGATTTTTCTTTTTTTTGCATTAGCGGAGTGGTTAAAAGCTATGGCTGTTAAACAAAAGGTCAGCAGTTTGAATCCACCAGGCGCTCCTTGGAAATCCTATGGGGCAGTTCTACTCTGTCCTATAGGGTCGCTATGAGTTGGAATCAACTCGAGGGCAATGGGTTGTTTTTGTTTTGGGTTTTTGGTTTATTATTATCTTAAGAATGTACTGTCTTATTTCTCTGACAAGGTTAATTATTGTGCATATTTTCTTTCTAGTTCTTTTCTGTTTATTTATTTTCATCTAAAAAAAAATTTTTTTTTTTTTCACCTATATCGTTCATGTTGGAGGCTTTCCCCATGTCTGTGGATCCTTGTCTGATCATCATATGTAAGAGTGAGGCACTTAAAAGCTAACTGGATGCACCAAGGGCACGTGTGGGGCCTGACCCCTGGTGGATTCCCTGTGAACTGATTCAGTGACAAGCTGGTTCTTTGAGTGGGGACACCAGCTATCAATATTCAGAAGCCTTTTCTCTGTGGCTATTCATTTTCTCCAGAGGAAAATCTTCCAACTTCCTGCCCTGGGGCACATCCGCCCACTGCTAGGATTTGAGGGTGGGAATGGCCTCCCGTTGTGGGGATAGATTTCCTTTCAATCCCTGTGCTTTCAGCCCACCTCATCCCAGCCTCCTGTTCATCTTCTCCAGAGGGCAAACCTCTGTCTCCAACAGAGGAAGCGACGAAGACGTTTTTGCTCTGTGTCATTGCTGTTGTCTTTCCCAAACTGTAAATACCACCTTCTTACCTTTCTCTCTTCCTTCACCAGGAGATAGAAAGCGTGACCACAATGGATTTCTCTTCCACCCTCCCTTTCCATGTGACCCTCTATTTTATACAAAAGCCGAAACCCACAGCCAAACTCGTTGCCCTCAAGTCGATTCCAATGCATAACAAAAAGAGCAGGAAAATATAACCCTAATCTATCCAAATTGCATAGAATTACATGGTTCAGTGATAGAATTCTCACCTTCCACGCAAGGGTTTGATTCCTGGCCAGTACACCCCAAACGCAGCCACCATTCATCTGTTCATTGGAGGCTTGTGTATTGCAGTGATGCTGAACAGGTTTCAGCAGAGCTTCCAGACTATGACAGACTAAGAAGAAAGGCCTGGCAATCTACTTCCCAAAAATCAGCCAGTGAAAACCAGGGCTTCTAACCAGTTCATTCAGTTTTGAGCTGTTGCTGAGAATTTGCATTCTAACAAGTTTCCAGGTGATGCTAATGCTGCTAGTTAGGAACCAGTTCTGAGAACCACTAGTAGAGCAAAAAAAAAAATAAAAAAACTAGTAGAGCAGAGGGGCTCAAAATTTGTTATACATAAGAATCACCTGGGGAATCTTGTTAAAATGTAGATTTTGATTCAGTATGTCTGGGGTGGAAATGCAAATTCTCAGCAGACGTTCGAACCAGACTGCGCCAGTTCAAAGCCCTGATGAAAACGCCAGGGGTCACAATGCTCTGATCCTCAGTGGATCATGGGGTTGGTGCAAGATGGGGCAGTGTTGCGTTCCATTGTGCACGGGGTCACCATGAGTCAGGGGCTGACTCCGTGGCAGCTAACAACAACAAATGGGAGAGTACGGCTACAGTTGTGTACTTCAGGTGAAGCAGGAGGAAGAATAGAATGGAGCTCACTGACACCCATGAGGCCACATAGCCCAGCATTTCTGACAGGTTTTAGTTCACTAAGGCGACAGGTGGAGCATGGAAAGGAAATCTATGCCTAGAGGGAAGAAACTTATTTAGAAATCTGTGTCTAGTTCCTTGGAAAACTCCCATGGGAACTCTGCCTGGGAATGTTGTGTATTCCCTGGGAAGAAACACATGAGAAAGCAGAGCTGTCCTGCCAAGGCTTTGTCACCAGTCTTCACCCTCTTTGGATTTGGCTTCCAACGCCAAGCAGAAGAGACCCATCGGTCGACCCCAATGGGCTTCAGGAGGCAGTCCACTTGTCAAATCAGACAGGAGTGATTCCATGACATGGGTTCCAATCTCAGCTCTTCTCTTACTTTCAGACTGCAGGATTGAAGCCTGCCTGCTCTGGTTTCTGCAGTGACAAAATGAAATAGTTAAAAATGAGTCATCACGATAATTTTCAAAAGCCTTGCAAACAACGGAAACCCTGGTGGCATAGTGGTTAAGTGCTACAGCTGCTAACCAAGAGGTCGGCAGTTCGAATCCACCAAGTGCTCCTTGGGAACTCTTTGGGGCAGTTCTACTCTGTCCTATAGGGTTGCTATGAGTCAGAATCAATTCGATGGCTATGGGTTTGGTTTGGGGCGGGGGGTTGCAAACAACAAATGGGAGATAATAAAATACAAGTGCCTGTCGAATTTTTTAAAAGAGGGATTCCCATAGATTACAGATCTTGAAGTTATAAGGGAACTAGAGAAATCTTAGACCCAGCCCCCAATCTTCTTCACACGTACCTTTGGGGAGATTTGAAAATTTGCCCCCATATTGAAAGACTTTCTGTTTTGATTCATGTCTTTCTTTGACTGAAGTTGAGTGAGATGCAGGGCTGGTCAGACCAACTAGATGTGCAGTTATGAATGTTACAGTCTAACTATATAGCTTTACACTGGCCTGAAGGGATTGACCATCCACTCTTTAAGTATATTCAACACATTTAAATTATGCTTGATCTCAACACTTATTTTGTCCAACAATGATAACCAAAGAAACAGGTTCCATGGTCACTCTCCAAAGATGAATGGAATTATGTTTTTTTGTGTGTGTGTGCTGGAGGAAAAGTTGGCATGAACATTTTTCTTGTTGATTTTGTTTTTGATTTGTGACTTAACCCATGTGTTACAGAGTAGAACTGCTCCATAGGGTTTTCTTGGCCATTATCTTTATAGAAGCAGATCACCAGGCCTGTTTCTTTCCTGGCACCACTGGGTGGGTTCAAACCACCAACATTTTGGTTACCAGCCATTGTCATGAGCATGTTTCTGACTGAAATTTTAGAATCTCCTTCTATCACCTGTCATTGTTCTAGGCACATAGCTGATGCTCAGTAAATCATTTTTAATCAATTATTGTCCAAGCCCGGGAAGCAAGGATTTGCATGTTTCCTGGGAGATTACCAACTTTGGAGCCTACAAGTACCCACTGAGGGCAGATCATGTCAGAAAAGAGAAAGTTTAAAATTTCTATTTTATGTGGGCTGCAGGGTCTTGCCCAGCCTTCTCTTCCAAGACGTCCACATTGGTCTAGGAGCTCCACATGTGACTGAGGTTTAAATAATCATTCTTGGGCTACGTTTGCTACTTAGGTCTAAATATTATCACTCTCATGGACATTGAAATAAGCAGTCTTTAGCCAAGATCTTCAAAGAACTTTGGTAATGTGTAGTTGATACCATCTCATCTGTAGGTGGGAAAAACAAAGCCCAAAGTAAAACCCCACAGGACAAAGTAATCAGCATAAATATTCATCTCAGACTTGCAGAATCCTAGTTCTGATTTCTTAGTTTGATTATAGTAGGTTTAATGTGTGTGCTCCTATGACAGAGAGTGGAAGGAGGTGAAGAAATGGACTTTTGTTGATGACTCTCTGCAGACAAAATCAGCCAAACTCATCATCTTGCCGTGACCACATGCATATCCTTTTGTTGATCCCTGGTCCTTACTGTGCCTGTGACCTCTAAAAAGGGGATTCTTCAGAACCATGATGTGGGCTGTATGCAGTAGAGGGCAAGAGAAATCTCCATGCTATAAAATTGAGCATGGTTGCTCAGGGTGAATGGCATGTACCCAGTGGATCATTAGACAAACGTGAAGTGACTTGATTGCTGAAAAACTGGCAAAAGGCTAAGAAGGAGGAATTGTGCAAGATCACATCAGTCTTGCCCTGCACCACAGCCCCTGTTTGCCTGGTACAGCTCCGTGTAGTCATTATGAGTTGTGCAGTGAGGCATGGCAGTTCTAGAGCCACAGGAGAAAGAGAGCAACTTGGTTTACATTTGGGAGCAGGACCCACTCTCATGTTATGCACAGTCACTGATACATGTAGACACATACATGCATTTCTGCCCACCTCTTAAAAAAAAAAAAAAATTACCAAAGATTTCTGTAAATGCTGAGAAATGACCAAAAAAAAAAAAAAAAAGCCTGAGGCAAAACTGACTCATGGCAACTCCATGTGTTTCAGAGTAGACCTGCACTCCATAGAGTTTTTAATAGCTGAGATCTTTGAAAAGCAGATTGTCAGGCTTCTGAGTGGATTAAAACCACCAACCTTTGGGCTTGTAGCCACACACTTCACTGTTTGCACCACCCAGGGACTCCTGACATAAATAACATAGTATGTTTGTGGTATATTTTATAGTTTCCAAATCACCTCTACAGTAACTCCTCACCAAACCCAGTAAACTAATTAGAAAATAAATTGTTACCCCTGATTTACTGATGAGAGAAATGAAACTAGAGGAAATCAAGTGATTTATTCAATGTCCCAGGGCTGTGGGGCATTCGGGCTCAAACCTGGAACTTTCCAGACCTATCTAGGTGAGAGTAGAAATGATCTTCAGGACACTGAAGTCTTCTTTAAACCAAACAATGCTTTAGGAACAATCCACAAAAAGAGTGAGAATGGTTGCCCCGACTTGAATGTAATCAAGGTCACTGAATTGTACATGTAGGAATTGTTGAATTAGTGTATGTTCTGCTGTGTATATTTTTAACAACAACAAAAATAAATTATTTTTTTGAAGAAAGGAATGATCTTGAGGATGGCAAGAAACTCTAATCCTTAGACATTTTGTGGATAAGAAGAAATGTTACATTACCAGTAGGTAAGGATTCCTTAAGGAACACTTGGGTCAGCCCTACAAGTGGTTCTGAGTGGTCTTCACAAAGGTCTCCCTCATTTAAATCTTCTCAACCTAGCATATCGTTGTTAATCATATTTATAATTATCTCATTAATCTTTCATGAAAATTGGAACGTCTGTAATTCCTGACCATGGAAGAACGTGTTTCATTAAGACTCTCTGTTGAGTGTAAAGACCACTGCCAAGTCCCTCAGAGCAAAGGAATCCTGCAGCAGATCTCCAGCTCTCAGGGCTCTTGGAGAATGTCCATAACACCTGCCACTCGAGTACTCGGGGAGCTCTTTGTTTGGAACACTTAGAGACCCTCCGATGGAAATCTTTCCAAGAATATTATTAACCATTATGCTGCTGACAAATGACCCCCCACCTCTTCCTGCAGCTGCATAATCACCTGGGAGAAAACAGTGCTGTGCGGGAGGAAGCGAAGCCATCCTCCCAGCCCTTCTCTGACATACGTGCACACACCTGCAGATAGTCATGTTTTATCTTTCCGTACCATTTTTCAAAAGATCAAAGACAGTGGCGCGCATGACTCAGTAGTAAATAAAACAGATGCCCAAAGCACACACCAGACAGCCATAGTAACTAAAAGATATCATATTCACTTCTACCACATCTCCTTCTTGCCAGTGAATCCCAAGATAAAATGATTGTATGTCCCTCAGACCACCAGGCAAGACTCTAGCTCAGAAAACAGGCCCGCAGACAACCGTCTTCAAATGGGCCTAAGTGTATTGGGGGTATCAGCATAGAGCTGGGGGTCGAATAAGCACAGAGGGATATCACACCACCAGCCTCTGTGTGTGCCAGATGGGAAACGCCCATATATCTTCCTAGATGGGTCTTTTGCTCCGCCTCCTTCTTTCCCATTTCGCCCTCAGTGAAGGGAAAACCCAGATCCCCAGTCCACTATGGGATGTGTGCCTATGCTGTTTGTGGTCTCATACAGTTTACTTTCTCTGCTTGAGCAGAAACGCATGAAAGACACCACCTCTCGATTGCCAGAGAAGTCAGATGAGAAATACGTAGAGGCAGCTTTTTAATGGTAGATGGCACCATATTTCTGAAAGGAGGAGCCTAGAAACATCCATCATCTCCTCTACACAGGGAACCCAGCATTCAGGTTTTGAAGTACAATGGGAGATTTGTGGAGTGGGCAGAAAGTCTAGAGCTCTATCCCATTGTAGTGAGATTTTAAAGAAAAAACCATCTGGGCAGTTGAGGTGTAAAAGGGGAAAGAGGTAGTATGAATGAGAGATGTCACGGAGTTGGCCAAGAACTGCAAGGATATGACAGTATTTCCCCAAAACTTAGAAACTTGTCTTCCCACCAATCCTTGCTTGGTTCTTACACACACCACTTAGATCTCTATATTGGCTCCTCCGAGGAAATCCAGCAGAATGATTCCTGAACACAATAAATATTAAATAGAAATGGTAGAAGTAATAATGCAGTTTTCTTTATGGCCAGATTTTGCAAGTGTGTGGAATGTCTGGGCCCCTTCGTCCTTTAATCGTTTTCCCACTGAGTAAACTACATTTTGACTCTCACTGGCTTTATATCTTCACTGGGAGGTAGTCAAGGTCAGAGAAGGAGGGACTCTTAACCCCAGCTAAATGTGCTAGTTCTCACCTACCCTGAGGACAAACATGGCAGAGAGAACGGGGTCAATCAAGTTAGAAAGTTAATTGTGCATTTTGAGTAGTTTTACTCTGGATCATACTGGTGGTGTTGTGTGCTGTCGAGTTGATACCGATTCATAGTGACCCTATAGGACAGAATAGAACTGCCCCTAGGGTCACCTAGGCTGTAATCTTTGTGGGATTAGATGGCTAGGCCTTTTCTCAGGCAGAGCCACTGGTGTGTTTGAACTGCTAACCTTTTGTTTAGCAGCTAAGCACTTAACCATTGCACCACCGGGCTCCTTCTAGATCACAGTACATACAGTTAATGTTCACCCCCAGATTAGTGTCCAGCATTATCTTGTTGGGTTATATAACGGGCTGTGTAAAATCAATAAAAGACCTTCCTTGTCCTTCCTCACCCCTGCTCCCCCACACAGGTATAAACATTTTCATTTTTTAGCAGATAAATCAAATAATGAGCTAAAAGCTAAGTTCCAACTTAAAAGGGCCTTTTTCTGATGGTTGCCCTTGAGTTGCATATTAGACCAGCCTCTTGAGGAATGTTAAATATTAGCCCACCATTGACCATTAGCTGCAGCATGGGTGTAAATGTTTGACAGAAGAGGACACACACACCAGTAGACTAACAAATATACCCAGATGTACTCATGACGCTGTGGTGGGAAGGGAAATGAACACAGTGAGAGCAGAAATGGTCTGTGTGGAAACCCTGGTTAAATCATTTGTACACTGTTAAATGATTTACGTTCTGATGGGACCTGGGAATCCCGGCTCTGCATTTCCCAGCATTCCTCCCCATCTCCAGAGCTGGCAGTCTATCAATTACAGTGGGATAAAGCTCGTTCAGCTGGTTAAGCAGAAAGAATTATTGTCCCAGTTCTTCCATATGCTCCCATTAGTTCTCTTAGTTCACACTTCTAAGGTGGCTCAGTAGCAAATGTTGTTGTCCATATTTGGAATTTCTAGACGGCAAAGAGCCTGAATGATATCCCCCCGTCAAAAGGTACAGCCTTGCTTGAGTGTATTGCTTTAAGTGACAGGGGCCAGTGCTGGAGTGCAAAAAAATAATAATAATTAGAAAATTCATGAATCAGAGTTCAGTTTATAGTTCAAGGGAAAAATTATGCTTCGATTGTAGATACTGTTCTGAGAATATGTTAGCTGAGAATGAGTCCTTGTGGGTTTGGGGAAATGCAAGCCAAAGGGAAATAAATCACTTGCTAGACAAGAAGCTGGAGGCTTGTTTTCAGCCCTCTCCATGCCCCTAAGGCCTGTGACTTTGGACAAGTCCCATAGTGTTTTTGGATTTCTGTTCTCAATGAAAGAAGGAAGCTAGGCTGGCTGGTCTCTAAGCCCCTCCCAGCTCGGACTTTCTCTGGTCCAGTTACTCACTTTAGGTTCTATTGACATTACAGAGAAAAAAAGAAAGATGAATGTTTCTACTTAAGTTTGACAACAAAAATATGAAGTTAATGCATGTGTTTATTCGTCTTCATGCCGTTGGCCTCCAGATTTCCTTTGTCTTTAAGATATGAACTACATACGCATTGAAAAAACTTGAGTTTTTTTTCAGAGACCAAAGGAGACCTTTATGTAGCTTTATGACTGCATCATGATTAAATATTTGGGGGAAGAGCTACGAGGAACAAAACGTTTTTAAACTGAGACACTGTTATAGCACTGACCAGGAGAACTTTCTGCAATGATAGAAATGTTCTGTATCTGCACAGACAACATGGAAGCCACCAGCTACATTGAGCTATTGGGCACATGAACTGTGGCTAGTGCAACTGAGGAACTGTATTTTTAATTTTAATTTAAAGAGTTGCAGTTGCATTATAACATTTCTTTCAATAAAACCTTACAGTTGGTTCTGAAGTAGCGTTTACAAAGAAAACACAATTGCCATTAAGTGACCATGCTCTAGTGACTAATAAAATGAACAGGTTTGTAAAAAGCTGGGTCTTCGGACCACTAGTTCATTCTGGCTAAGAGCTGTAAAAATGCTGCCAGGGACCATTGGGGACCAAATAATTTTGAGCTGTTGCCTCAGGGACCAAAGCTATTCTTTGAGTATTTGAGGTTATGGGGAGCTCCTCAGAAAGAAAGACCAGCCCTTTTTTGGGGGGTGGGGAGCTGTGGGGGGAGAGATGTCATAAAGAAGGAATTGTTAAAGTATCAAACATATCTTGTTCGTTTTTTTTTCTTTCAGGAGCTTATAGATGTTGACAGTGAAGTGGTGTTTGAATTAGCTTCCTACATTTTACAGGTAAGTTAGTCTCCCCGCATGTGTGTATCCCAGGGTCATACACAGAGGAAAGAATTAAGAGTTAGCATACATGGCCAGTAGTTATATCTACTATTTGTCTGCTTAACTGTTTCTTTCCACAAACTGGGAAGAGCTATTAAAAACTGAAACAACCCAAACCGGTTGTTGTGGAGCCAATTCCAACTCATAGCAACCCTATACCCAGATTTCATGCCAGTAAACCTGGCCTCCTGATATTTCAAAAGTTTAAGACAGCCTGTCTCTGTAAAGGAAATTTGTAGATAACTTGAACCTGGGAGAAACTGAAATCATTCAATGACCCCATTTTCTTTGGATGTGGTGCCCTTTGCCATGCTAAAGAAAGCCAAATGAATAGCAAGAGTTGATTGCCAAGAGAATCACCTCATGCCCCCCAGAAAGAGAAGGAAAAGACCTTTAGCTTATTCAAAAAAGAATATTAGCTGTAACAGTAGCAAAGTATGCTGAAATGATATCATTAATTTATTCCTTCACCAAATATTTATGGAACAACTACTGTGTTTAAGGCATTGTGCTAGATTGACAAAAGGTTCCAAGGTCCCTGTCCAGAAGTCTTCAGTATAATTGGGAAATAACCCACAATACGGAACAAAACAAAAAGTGGGCCAAGAGATAGACAGCTGTACTCAGACACACATCGTCCAGATTCAGAGTCTTTAAACTAGAACAAATCAGGCCAGTGCCAAAAGGTGGAAATCTGCATTTTGTCATTATGCATCAGCTTCTTTGTATGTAACTTTCTAAAGTTTAAATTAGTATCTTGTATTCCAGTGGCAAGTGCACGCTTCCCTTCTTTATTACATTCCTGTAGCAAATAAGAAGATAGTGGTAGTAAGCTGAGTTTAACTCATTCAGTAGAGGCATGGTCATGATTGTAGAAGGCACATGTTAGTTTGTAACTCTGGATTAGAGTGTTCCACTGACACTGAATTTTCTCTTTTACAGGAGGCAAAGGGAGATTTTTCCAGGTGAGTTTACAAAAATTTTCTGCTTAAAGAGGTCTTCTCTTGCGTCCGTATTAAAAAAAAAAAACTACTCTGTCCTTTTGTAAGACAATGTATTAGTATTTATTAATATTACATATTAATAGTGAGATCCAACTCTCAACTTGTCAACTGAAGCACATGTGTTAGGTGGAGAAAACAGTGATAGCAAACAAGGTATTCTATACTACATGAAAAACCTAGGGAAAAAAAAAGAAACCAAACCCATTGCTGTCAGGTCAGTTCCGACTCATAGCTGCCCCGTAGGGTTTCCAAGGAGTGGCTGGTGGATTCAAACTGGTGACCTTTTGGTAAGCAGCCAAGCTTCTAACCACTTCAGGGGGCTACTGAGAGCCGAGATCAGAGCCTAGTGCTACAAATGGCCATTGTACCAAGGTTTGAGAGGTTGCCCCAGTGTCTCTGTGGTACCTTGAGTCACTACTGTGGTATGAACATAATGGCAGATAACCTGGCAGTCCTAACAAGCATATACATGGGCACCTTGTTTTCTCTCAATAGCATTTTATTCTGTGATTCTGAAAGGACAAACTGCTATTCCATAGGGAGATTTCTTTCATGGAAGTGTTAAACCATAAATACCCCACTTCTACTTTTCCTCCTACTCAGGATATTACTTTGGAAAGAACGTGAATAAAATTAATTGGGAAACCTGTGAACTGCTTTAATAACCATGTAGAACTGCCAGTTTTAATCTTGCTATTCATTTCATCAAGCTTTGCCCATTGATCGGCCAACTTGGCTGAAAAACCAAACCCCATTGCCATCGAGTCACCCTATAGGACAGAGTAGAACTGCCCCATAGGGTTTCCAAGGAGCATCTGGTGGATTCAAACTGTTTACCTTTTGGTTAGCAGCCGAGCTCTTAACGACTGTGCCACCAGGGCTCCAACTTGGCTGAAACTGCCTAGCAAGTTCCTTATCATCATCACCAGTGCCTTCACAGAGTATAAGGAACACTGCTGGTGCAGGGGTTAAGCGCTCAGCTGACAACCATAAGGGTAGTGGTTCAAACCCACCAGCAGCTCTGAGGGAGAATAATGTAGCAGTCAGCTTCCATAAGGATTGACAGCCTTGGAAACCGTATAGGGCAGTTCCACTCTGTCCTATAAGCTCAGTATGAGTCAGAATCAAATTGACTCAGTGGCAATGGGCAATGGGTTCACAGAGTAGATGGTTGTAGCCATTCACCAACACAAACATTATTCGTAGGATTCTGTTTATTGAACTCCTCTGAAGAAAGTCCAGGATAGCCCGTTCTTTAAAATCAAGTCTAGAGGCAAAAGACCAAACCATGCATACAGGAAAACAAAGGATCAAGGTATATGATCCTGGCCCATAAATAGGAAATTAGCATTAGATTCAGAGGTCTAGGGAAAATTGTATTAAAAAGAAACACAAATTATACCTCTACCCCATCACATAACTTACACATTTTCTCATGCTTTGAGAGATTTGGTCTGTAAGTGTAACATACACTACTTCACTTTGTGGTCTTCCTGTACTTGTCTACCTTCATCAAGTTTATGCATCAGCTGATTTCTCAGGTCTTAACTGCTTACTCTTTGTTCTCCTTAAATATTTCTAAGGCTTTCTAACAAAGCCTGATTATTTTACCATCTAAAACAGGAGTTGGCCGCCATTTTGTGTAAACGGCCAGATAGTAAATATGCTAGGTTTTGCGGGCTGTATAATCTCTGTCACAACTCCGCAACTCTGCCTTTGTAAGCATAAAAGCAGCCAAAGACAATAGGTAAACAATAAGGTTGGCTGTGTTCCAATAAAATTTTATTGATGTACACTGAAGTTTGAATTTTATATAACATTCACTATTATGAAATATTATTATTCTTTTGATTTTTTTTCAAACCACTTAAAAATATGAAAGCCATTCTTAATTCACAGGCCATACAGAAACAGGAAGGGCCTGATTTGGCCAGTGGGTTGTAGTTTGCTGGCCTTTGATCTAAAATGTAGTCCTTGAAATCAGTTTGAATATTTGCAAAAAGAGACCTCCAAGACCCCCTTTATTTATTTGTCCCAAGTTCTTGGTATTAAGCAGAGGTAGTCAATTTAACATACATAATGATTGTTAAGAGTCGTAGCAGAAGACCTTGCACATTATAGGTGCCCAAGAACTATTGACTAAATCTGTTGACTGAAGCATTTCAGGTTATAGGAACTTGGCTTTGCTGTATTTCATTTCTTTGTTACTTTTTTATCCTCTTAATTTGGTACTAGAATTTTGGGGTTTCGATAACTGCAGGCCCAAAACTACTTTCAAGGAATTCAAGTCCTGTGAAAAATGGCTTAACAACCACAGATCCAGTGGATTCCTCTGTCTGGTCTGCTCACTCTGAAGATACTTTTTTCCCCTCATTTTTCACCAGCTGTGAACTCTGCTGTAAATATTATTTATTTTTGAGGCACCCTGACAGGATGGAATGTGAACTGTGAACAGCATAAATGGCCCTACAGACCATGGGAACGTGTGGCCACATGGATTGCCAGGGAACAGGAAGTGCAGGCCTGGCCTAGCAGTAACTCATGGCCCCTAATGAACTTGTGGAATGCCAGCTTGTTGGCTTCAGAGCAACAAAGGATCCTGGTGTAGCTTCATTTGTCAAAGTGCTGCCTAACAGTTTGTTTGTAATGGCAACTGTCTGGAGAGAGAAATAGCTGTCAGGGGAGGGAGAGGTGAGATACCTTACCCAAAAGGTCAGTTTACCTCATAACATAAAATCCACAATTAATGGGACCTGAGGTGATCTGTTACATTGGATTCCCTGATAAACACATGTTTTCTGTACCAGATTCGGGGTTAGTTAAACTCCCTTCAGAGGTCTAGGGAAAATAGTGTGCTTGAGTGGCTGGAGTTTTGGAATAAGAGAAGTCATTCTAAATCCCTTGTTTGTGCCTCTTCCCATCAATATCTGGGGGCATCCTAAAAGCCTCTTAAGTTGACCACAATTGGTTTGGTGGCTGGCTGAACATTTCGTATTTTAGATGTCCCATTCTCATAATTTACTGTGATAGAAAATCACTTTTGCTATGTGAGTAACTAATAATGTGACTATCAAACTTAATTGTATTTAACTGAATGGCTTTGACTTGTATATGTGCCCTGTAAATGTTTTCTGACCAACATTAATACAATAAGATGTCAATTTAGACCCTGCAGAATTCTGGGGAAGGCTTTTATACTAACATGGGGTCCAGGGCTTCATTCTGAGATAGTCTCGGATCTAGAGGATCAGATAACCTTCCAAATTAAAGGTCCCACATGAAAGGCAAAGTAACTCTTTCATAACCTGAAGATCCTGAATCTGTAATTTACAGAAAGCCTGCGCATTTGGTTCAGAATGCTTTTATCCCAGATTATCTATTTACATTTCCATAAATACATACAAATTGCATTTATACAGAATGAGTATTAAAAATCCACAAATTATGGGAATAATTTCCTTGAAGTACAAGAGGGGGAGAAAAGTATTTTTACGAAAAGAGAGAAGTCAAAAGTGCTGATATGCTTAAATAAAAAGAGAACTATATAAGAATAACCCTGGATCATATCTACTCTTTCACGTGAGACTTGTACAAAGTTTCTGTTTCTTCTTTTGTGCTTTCTTTTTGCTCAGCAGATCCCCGAAAGCTTATTCTTAGCATAATTCCCTTTTCTTTCCAGTTAACAGAAATGCTTACTTCCATATTTTACTGAACTTTACAATGAAATGTTGAGCCCAACACTGCTGAAAGAAAATGACTGAGGTATAGAGAGGTAAATAGCATTGGCAATAACAGGAAGAAGTATGTCATACATGATCATAGTCTACATGTGGTGGGCAAACTTGTAAGATTTCGTTAAAAGTTCAGGAAATAGTCTTATCTAAAAATAATATTTGCTGACTTTATTATTTTCTTTAGCACAGCATATAGTAATTGGATTTCATTGCCTGGTGTGTATATATGTAAAAATTACTGTCCATCAACTGTCAGGAAATCAGTAGGGTTGGCATTTCTGTATAGAAACAATTAAATAGCCAACAAGACCTTAACCAAGGCAGATATTAGGTGGAGAAGGATCAACACAGTTTAAAAAGAAAAGGTACTCATTTGATAATCGCTGTTAACAGCAGCCAACTCACAGACATTATGATTTTGTTGTTGTTGGTAGGTGCTGTTCAGTCAATTTTCAACTCATAGTGACCCCATGTAACAGAGTAGCACTGCCCCTTAGGGTTTTCTTGGCTGTAATCTTTACAGGAGTAGGTCACCAGCTCTTTTTCTTGCAGAGGTGCTGGGTGGTTTTGATCCACCAACCTTTCAGTTAGCAGCCAAACAGTTACCCATTGTACCACCAAGTCTTCTTATCTGTGATTTACACATACTTTTTTCATGACGAAGCCTTTAGTGGTTTGAGTACTGCGCACTGAGGTTTCCTATCTAAAAAAAAAAAAAAAAAAAGAAGAAACCCTTAAGTTATTGTAGAAAATTAAGATTCTTATCCTTTAAAAGGCCAGTGTAGGGAACACTTCATTTAATCAACTTGACAAGACATCCAAATAACCCAGTTATATTTTAATAGGAAACTTACAGCTACCCTGTACAAAAAAAGTGAGGTATCACTTTAGAAGAGCTTGATTTTTTGTTTCTTTCTCTAAACGGACCTTAACTGGAAAGCCTGTTGATCACTCTCCTTCCCCCGATTTTGAGAATCACCTCACTCTTTACCTTCTGTCAGCCATCCTCATCTTTCAAAAAGCGTGCTATCAAAAAAGCATTTTAAACAATTTTTTGCAAAACTGGTGACGTGATTAAAATTACATTACCCCAAACAGCGCAAATCATGAATACCAAAATCACACTGCCTTTGATATAGAGAATCATCCATCCGTACATTAACAGGGAATAGTAAAAAAAAAAAAATCTGTTATATAGAATTTTTTTTTTTTTTTTTTTATGTACAAGATTTATTGAAACCAGATCACTAAAGCTCTGGGTGTCTGTTGGGACCTGGAAATACCTTTGTTACCGAGGACCGGATGTATTAATGTTAATCACTAAAACAGGATTCTACCAGTGTGAGATATACTAGAACCAGTTAACAAGCAGCACCTGAAAAAGACTGATATTAAGAAAATTCTGTGCAAAGATCCATGGGCCAAATTTTGCCTCTCCAGCGGCCTCCCTATTCAGCAGAGCCACGTCCTGTTTTTAAGAGGGGGATGGAAGGGTCCCCTGACCTCTGCAGGCTCACCATGTCAGATAAACACAGCAACCAAAGAAACAGAGGGAGATCTGACTGAATACGTGGGGGTCAGTTTATCTGACATCTATACAAAACTAAATGCTCGCCCCAGTGAGAGGGTATCCACTTATCAGAGTTCAGTGATCAGTAAGAAATACAGTTGTGTCGCTGCAATGTCAGTCTGCAGATTTGTGTTTCTTAAAGACAAAAACAAAACCTGTTTTTAGATATCGAGCAATGCTTTGCTCAATCACTAACAGAGGAAATTGATTTTTACCTCCATTTTAGAAAAGGAGCCGCAGTATTTCTTTGTGCTGAAAAATTCCCTTTAACTTACACAAACTGCATGTTCTTGGGTCTCTGGGAGAGCTGTCTTCTAGAAACCATGGGACCATGTAGTCACTAGTATGGAAAGGTGAAGAGGATGAAATTTCTGTGACCAAAAAAAAAAAAAAAAGTCCTGTTGATTTTTTTTTCTTTGCTTGAAGTTTGTTCTGCCTTTTTGAAGAACGTTTGTGAATTATTGTAAACTACACTTGGCTTACTGGTATCTGAAAGCTCCAGGTTGGCAGGTCTTTGTAATCAGGCACTATAATGCCTTTCAGGCAGATCGTAGGTTAAAGGAAGAATTTAAGAAGATCAACACGAAAAGAAGACAAAGAGCCGATTTTCTTCTAAAAGACCCCCCCCTTTTTTTTCCAGTAACGTAAACATTTGTACAGATTGCTATCTTTAAAAAGATGCAGTTATTTTCTTGCCTAGCTGACGGATAGCGCCGAAAACTGATTAATCTAAAACAGCAGCCAGTAAGTCACAACTCCTAGTCAACTGAGGCCATTACTTTGCACTAACATTGCTACTCTGACTCAAAGCTAGTTTTAAATCCTTATTAGACCATTTGCTCACTTGGAGGTATATTTTCCTATAGTTTTTGTAATTGGCCACTTGGAATAAAGCAGCTGGCACAGATCATATGGTTAGAGAAATATCAATAGATTTGCCGACTCTTAGGTAAATAGTAGAAAATACTCAGACAGTTACGTTTGGAGTAGTTAACATGTGGAATACAGCTGACGTAACCTGACAGTATCTTCAGTACTCAAACTTGCAAATTTTCCTGTTGAAAACCTCCTATAAAAAAGTCATTTGTTAGGCATAAGACGTAATTATCAGCCCAAAGAAGAATTTTTTCAAAAAGAATTTTAAATTGAAATAATTCTCATATATTACTTAACAAAAACCAAGAAAGGGAAGTGTGATGTTTTCCCATGATTGAGAAATAACATTGAGGGCTATGTGGAATTCAGGGCCAGCTGGAACCTTCCTGTCCTGCAACACCACTTGAAGGAATAGAATCTGAAAATCTGAAACAAGATGTTAAGTGGAAAAGTTGTAAATCATTACATGAAGCTTTATTTTGTGTCCAAGCGGCCATTTTACTGAGCTTTGACGTATGTTATTCTCCAGAGTTTCACATTTTTCAAACATCGAGAAGTACTTGGATAAGACATTTCTGCAGGATATTATTCAAATCCTATGGGACTTATTTAGATATAAAATAAGAAGGAAATTCTGTATTGGGATAGCTTATCTCTTTTGGTGAGCTGTTATTTAATATCAGAATCATATTTTGAGTTAACTTTGTGAGTAGCAAAAAGGGTTGTGGCCGTGACACTGATTTTTTCTGAGATAATATCTTAGTCAAAAGGTTATTTTAGAAAATCTATCAGTTGTTTCTCCTTGTGCTCTTAGAGTAAAATTATTTGCCTTAAATTATAGGTTTATAAAAAAAAATAAACTTGCTTTGAATTTTACAAGTTTACAACTATGTTAGAAATTCACAAGGTTTTCATCTCATCCTAGGAAAGCAGACTCACTAAAATGCATTTTCTAATGCTAATGGCTCTGATGAAGAAAAAAGTCTTTCCTTTTATAAATTAACAATTAGTATCAGAAATAAACATGTTTGTCAGTTTGCCCCTCTATATGGTGAGAGCAGTGACAGTTCAGTGTAGAATTCCTCCCTTCCATGCTGGAGACCCAGGTTCGATTCCCAGCCAGTATACCTCATGTGTAGCCACCACCCACCTGTCAGTGGAGGCTTGCATGTTGCAGTGATGCTGAACAGGTTTTGGTGGAGCTTCCAGATTAAGATGGACTAGGAAGAAAGGTCTGGTGATCTGCTTCCAAAAATCAGCCAATAAAAACCCTATGGATCACACCGGTCCAATGTCGTTATGCATGAGGTCACCGTGAGTCAGGGGCTGACAACAATAACAACAGATAGTAAATTGGTGTTGCATATTTATCCATGACACATGCCCAGAATCCAGAATCCTACCCTGGAAAAAAAGAAAATTCTTAGAGGGGCCCCAGGTGCTTCCATTTGTCTGCAAATGGTCAAACACCATGATAGGAGAGGCGTCCTACATTCCCATGATGGTAAGCCATTACACAACATTTGCACAACCATTGGCTTTGCCATAACCATCGGCTTTGCTGAGCCTGCCCTACACACCTGAAAAAGTATGTGGTAGGAAGGTGGGAAGCAAGTGTTCTCTCTGTCTTTGTTGTAACCTGAACTTTACCGTGGTTCACAAAAAAAGAAGAGGAGGAAAGAGAAAGGAAAAGAGATTGTTTCCTGAGTGAGTTTGAAATCTCATTGACGAACAAAATGCTATAGCTTTCCTCCTCCATCTGTCTCAGAGTTTTCTCAATCTACTGTGCTACTCAACACAGTAAGACAGATTCAAGTGCATACCTACCTGCACCCTCAGGATCCCAGTGTTGCAGAATTCAGAATCTTTCAGGTTTTAGACAAGTAATTCAGGACATATGCCTTATAATCCTTCATACCCTTGTCAGGGTCTGGGGCAGCACCCGAGATCAAACACATTAACACATCTGCCCTAAAAATATGGGTGTTCACACAAAGTGGGTAGCATAAAAGTCCACCTTGCCTCATACGAGCTAAAAAAAAAAAAGGTTGATTTCTTAGAGATTTTTGGAATTGAGCACCTGCTGTCCTTTTTTTTTTAATTAAGAAAACCCTCTCCCCGAAGACCTTTGCCTCCATAATGCTCTCATAAAATAAGGAGCAGTTACTGTGGCTGTGTCATGGTGTTCCTGTTTCTGAACTTCAGGCCATCCCTTCCCTTCCTGTTGCACTCGTGTGACTTTCTGGCTTCAGTGCAGTACTGTTTTTGTACCAGTGCAACTCAAAGCAGTTGGCGTCAAGAAGAATGCTTCTCCCTAAGCACGTTCTGTTTGCCCACGAGTTTCTCCTACAGATATGGACAGCATCTCTCATTTGACCCAAAGGGAATTTCCTGAAAAAAGTATTTTCTAATTTTTTTAAGGAGAACACACACATGGACTTTGCTTATCCTTCTGTCACATTGGGTTATTGTTATCTTTCATTATGGTATCTTGGATAAATGTGTTGCTGTGGTTCATTTTTGGCAAATTCCTTATTTGATCTATTGATAGAAATCTTAGTTTTCCCAGTAGATCATTTAAACTTTCTATATTTTATAAGCAGTATAGGCAATAGAAGACAGGCCTATCATCTCAAAAATCCCCTAAATGAAAGACCAAAAAAGCATTTGAGATACCACTGTTGTGCTGGCAACATTAATAAAGCTACGTGAAAGTTTTAAGTAAAATCTGGTTAATATTAAAAATGAGGCCCCTCGGTGGTGCAAACGGTTGACACGCTTGCTGCTACAACCGAAAGGTTGGAGATTCAAGTCCACCCAGAGGCCTCAGAAGAAAGGCTTGGCGATCTACTTCCAAAAAATCAGCCATTGAAAACCCTACGGAGCACAGTTTTACTCAGACACGCAGGGGGTTGCCATGAGTTGAAGTCGACTCAAAATCAACTGGTTAATATTAAAAATAAGAAGACGGGAATTTTATTCTCAGCTTAGCAACTAACTCTCTAAGAGACTTTTTTCTTTTTCTAAAAATGGGACATGACCACAGTGCATTGTTTTAAGATGCTTTTTTCCAATTGGTATGCAGTGATTCATCAGGTGGAATGAACTCTGCAGGGGCTGGAAAGGTCAAAGTGGCAGACAGTGAGAGAAGAAGCCATGGGCTTCCCAGCACATTTGTTAGGCTATAGCCTCACAAGTCTGAGGCAGAGTGACCAGGTGTCCCATTAGGGCAGTTTCCTGATACTCAGCCACAGTAGTTTGGCCAGATCACCTGACAGGGCTGAACGCCCCTAAGTTATTGCAGATGTTTATGGATAGCAGAAAGGCAAATAGGAAGTTTCTACATATTTGTCCTTTGGGAAGAATTAAGAGCCATGGATCCCTTCCAGAATGTAATGGATTTGGATGGGCTTCACGCCTTGATGATTTCTTGTTTTATTTTCCTATGTAACCTTGTACTGGGGGAAGGGGAGAAGGAAAGGCCAGAGAACCCACTGCATGCTTCACCAAAGAAGTCAAACCTGCGACTGTCATCAGGAAAATGTGTTTGCCGACAAACTGGTTATTTAGTGGGTAACATGAACTCTTCCTTCTTTAGTTCCTTCCTTCCCCAAATACACTTGAAATGTGGTGGGTGTGAGTAAACCCAAACTTAAGCTTCAGGTCAATAAAGGCGCAAACTAATTGCCTTTCTCACAGTTTCATCTGATGAAGGCTTATGGTGCCCTTTCAATATTTGACGTACCTTTCTAGGCACTGATGATTAAGTCAGTGAATCACATCCCTGTTCTCAGGGAGCTTACAGTTAAATTGGGGAGATCCAAAAAGTAAGTCATCATTGTATGCTCTTAAGTATTTAGCAAACTATTTGTTTAAACTATGTCTTAACAGCATGCCAGCAAGGACTCTAAACAATACTTGGGAGTTGAATTGAATTTGCCTTAACACCGGGAGCTTACCTGTTTGACAACCTCCAGTGGCTACCCATTACCTACCAAATAAACTTGAACCCTCTCAGCACGGCATGAGAGTCCTCAAAAATCCTGTGCCTAATCTGCCTTTTCAGCCATTTTTATCATTAACCGGATATATCCCATCCACTCCAGTTGGCCTTCTCAGTTCAAATTATCTGACCTCTGTGACTTTATTCCACTAAGAATATGACATTCCTATCCTTTACTCCAGGCAAGACCACCCCAAGATCCTGCCATTACAGCAGAGCCCACAGGGGCCCTTCTGCCTTCTGAACTTTAGAATTTGCTGTTTGAATTGACATGGTCAGGCACTGTCCCATATGCCAGTTATCTTATGTGCACATCTTGACTCCCCAGCTAAACTGCAGGCAAGATAAGAACTGTGTCTCATCATTTGGGGGTGGGGGGTTGGTAAGAACTGTGTCTCATCATTTTTTGGATCCCCTATAATACTTTACGGGCTCTGGTGGTACAATGGTTAAGCACTCGCACTCGGTGGCTAACCTAAAGGTCAGCGGTTCGAACCTCCCAGCCACTCCATGGGAGAAAAGACCTGGCAATCTGCTCCTGTAAAGACTACAGCCTAGGAAATCCTATGGGGCAGCTCTGCTCTCTCCTTTAAGGTGGCTATGAGTCAGAATTGACTCAGCAGCACACAACAACAATAAACAATACTTTGTATATATCAGAGACTCCATAAATGCTTCAGCTTATTGATTATTACCTAATAAATCTTTGCCTTGTCACTTAGATTAGAACAGTTCAATTACTTTTATTTATTGATTCAAAGAATAAGAAATGAGCTCTTTCTTCTGGCTAGTTGTTCAAACCTAGGATTCACAAACCTCATCATCACTGTTTATAGTCCATGTGAAAAAGGCCCTTTCTGGGAGGAGGTATATCATCTCCCAATGTCCATGTGGTTCGTTGTCACTACATAAATGAACTTAAAGTATCAGTACGGTTTTCCCCAGGAGTACTTGGTCCAGGGGTAGAGCTTGAGTCCATTGCTGTTGGTGGCCTTCCCAGCTGCGTACACGTGGAATGGCACACCCTCTGTTAGCAGCAGTAGGTATTAGGATGTTCACCATCCAGATACCTCAGGAGCTGCCCATCTGTGACTGCTGTATTCCTTCCTTCTTTCATATTGATTTATTGAGCTCCTGTCTTACTGCTTTTTAGATGTTACTGCCCAGGCTCCTATTATTGTTGCCGTTAGGCGTTAGGTTGTTAGTCAATTTCAACTCATACCAACCCCACGTGACAGAGCAGAACTGCCCCATGGGGTTTTCTAGGCTGTAATCATTATTGGAGATCACCAGGTCTTTCTTCCACATAGCCACTGGGTGGGTTTGAACTGCCGACCTTTTGGTTTGCAGCGGAGCACTTAACTATTGTGCCACCAGGGCTCCTTCCCGGGGTCCTAGTCACCAATATTTGCCTGGTTTTGTATGAGCAGTGCAGAAGCTGCTGACATAGCCTAGGCTAGAAGTATGGCTCACCAAAGGCAGGGCTTCACGATGGGAGCCTTCGCAACTCCAGCCAAGGCTTCTGAGGCTCTTTGGTGACCAGTCTAAGGGAACACTTTCAGAATCAGACCCATCCAAAATTGGATGGCACTAATTGCCTCTGGAAGTAGCAAGTGCATGGAAACACCACAGATGTGCTGACCTGGGGCAGAGGCCGTCCACTGAGTGTTGAAGAGGGAACTCAGGCATGTGAAAAGGCTGGTTAAACTAGGGGAGCTAAAGCATCTTCCATCCCTGACATGGGAGTCTGTGCCGAAAAGAATTCCTATTCCCGGGGCCGGAGGCATAAAACCTCCTAATAGCACCAGGCAGTCCAATTCACACTTTTTAAGTAGTTTCTGGGCCTTGTCAAAAGCAAAAGTTTTTTTTTAGTCATATTTCAGAAAACAGTTTCCAGTGTATGGTGAGTCCAAGCAAAGAGAACTGGCGTTGCATTTAGTGAAGCAACAGCTCTGAAAAAGAGACGGCAGTTAATGGTGCCCCTTCTTGGAGCTCCAGGGAGCTTCTCTGGGCTCCTTCCCCCCAAGTGTGCACACACCTCCCAGGCCCTAAGCCTCCACGGTGCTCAGGGGTGCCAGGTCCGTGCTTCCTCTCTGACAGCAGGGTTTAAGAGGGAGACCACGGCCATCTGTAAGCACTCTGCTCTGGTTTCTGCCCTCAGAGGGGAGGCTGTGCGGCTCAGTGTGTTGTGTGCCTTTTTCATCTCTAGTAAATAAATAGATAAAGGCCCCCTTCCTCCCACCACTTTTCATTAAAAAGGAACAGATGTGGGGTCTCTCAGACAGGACAGCTGGGTCAGGTCGTATCAAATAGTGTGCTTATTTTCTCAGTCTGATCGCATTTCTTGCCTTCTCTCTGTCTCCCTCCCTCTCTTTCAGCAATGAAGTGGTGAGGAGTGACTTGAAGAAGCTGCCAGCTCTTCCCACCCAAGCCCTGAAGGAGCACCCTTCCCTGGCCTACTGGTACGCTCTACCCTTCTCTGTAAATCTCAGGCATTCCCTCCCAGAGCTAGCCCCAGGGGAGGGAGGTGCATGGGGCTCGGGGCAACTGGATTTACCCTCTAGGATTACTCCAAGTGGGATTAAATGACTTGTGTCTTCATGAAACGGAGTCCCTGGGTGGTGTAAATGGTTAAGGGCTCAGCTGCTAACCGAAAGGCTGGAAGTTCCAGCTCACCCGAGAGGTGCTTTGAAAGAAAGTTCTGGCAACCTACTTCTGAGAAACCAGCCACTGACAACCCTATGGAGCACAGTTCTATTCTGACACACATGGGGTCGCTGTGAGTCAGTATCAACTCGATGGCAGCTGGCGGTGGTGGAGGTCTCTTCATGAAGCCGTTTTCTGCATTTATTTAAATCACCTGTTGTATGAGACCCTTCCTTTTTCTATTTCCTTTCTTAAAAAAAAAAAAAAAAACACTTCTAAAATTTCACTTTGGAAGCATTGCCTCCTTAGAGAGCCTTTCATGTGCAGCTAGGGTTTCATTTTGGAATTCTTGTCATTCGATGACAGGATGTGTGAGGTTTTGTGATGTGGGAGAACTACAGGGTTTTTTTTTTTTCCCCCTCTGCAGAAGAGAGAAATTGATTCTTTATTTTCCCACAGTGTTTCATATCTCCTGATTTAGCTGCCGTGTAACGGTATGCCGTAGTTCGTCTGTCAGGCTCCAGATTACTGATTCTGAATGAATCAGGCATTTGATGGTGGTTTCAGTCACAGTGGAGCGGGGCTGGCATGCCTGGGTGTTGTGTGGAAATCCTGCCGGGCTCCCAAGCCTTGACCACTTGGTCCTTTCAAAAGTACAGTGCTGCTTCCCCAGGACCCTGCAGACTCCTTAACCAAAATCATCATGACTGCTGGTGTTTAAAAAACAAACTTAGAACAAGTCAACCCTGATAAACTACAGCTTGTGACTCTTGAATACATCTGTGTATACTTTATGAAATATATGAGTTACTAATATTTCATCTCTTCTAGACACTTTTCGAGTCTGCAAACTCATTTTTCCATCATCTGGGTGGCTTTAAGAGATTCCTTTGTTAAGATAGGGCATGTCTGGATGCAGAGTTCATTAGCAGGAAAAACTCCAGCTCGTAAATTATTTCTTCCTAAGCAAGTACCATGATGGAGAAACAGAGCCCAGAGTGAGGGAGCCGCTCCTGTGGCCGAGAGAACTTTTCGGTGTTCTGGAACCCCTAATTTTATCTCCGTGCTGTTTTATTGCCACTCGTCTTTCAGTAACATAGGTGTAGATAAATAATGGCTTTATATAATTACAGTCTTCCCCGAAAAAGCAAAATCTGTTTAACCTACAGGGATTATGCGTGTATCAGCTCCCAGACTTCCAGTCTTGCAGTCTGTGCACATGAACACAAAAAATAACATTCCTGCCTCCTTGTTCCTGAAGCCCTCCTGTCCTCATGCCCAATTCTTTAAGCTCCCAGGGCCTTGCCTTCTATATGCTCCCAGCTTTTCACTTTCAGGAAACCAAAGGTGAAGGTGATGGAAAAAGGTAACTCTGACACCAGGAGTTTTCTATGATGGGCATATATTTGCCAGGAGGGCTGTATCGTTGATGGGTCATCTGGAGTCAGAGTTGCCTTTAGCCTAGTCCATCCCCCAACCATCTCTTATTCATTTGTTTACAAGAATCTTTTGGAGTCTTGGTGGCACAGTGGTTAGCAGCTCAGCTGCTAACCAAAAAGGTCAGCAGTTCGAATCCACCAGCCACTCCTTGGAAACCCAACGGGGCAGATCTGCTCTGTCCTATAGGGTCACTGTGAGTCAGAATCAACTCAACAGCAGCAGGTTCGAGTTATGCTCATTTCAGAGTTATGCCCTCTGTTTCCTCTCTGTCTCTCTGGAATTTTCTTTCATTATTTCCACAATCTGCTCTGTGCCCACGTGCCATAGCGTCGCTAAAAGTTGGAATCAAATCAAGAGCGACTGCTTTTTTGTTTTAATGCACGTACTTTCTCTTTTATAAATATGAATGTCATCATCTGTATCCACATCTGAGCTATCTTGCCGGAGCATCCCTGTACCTTGGTGACCAGCCCAGCACGTTCCCTGTGCCTTATTTAGACCTATTAGTGGCCATACCACTATCTGAGTGCACTTAGAGGGCAGCAGGACAGAGGGAAGGGTATTTTTGAAGCAGGTCTCCTTAGGCTTCACAGCCCAGATTATGTACAGAGAAGCCAGCATCATGGACTATCCTGACGATGCACTGCTTAAAAAAAGAGAAAAAAAAGACCCTTCATCATATCTCACTGTAGTGAACTAGTATTTAATATTGCGGCCTGCCTGGATTTTTAAAAACCAAACACTTAAGGAAAGGGATAAATGCTGTTCGTGCTTCAAGTATAGAATGGAGATAGATAACAGAGCTAGGAGACCAAGTTGTTCCAAGTTTTTCCCTCCCGGCCTCAGCATCCTCATTCATCATCAAGATTTACCCTGATGCTTCTTGGTAGAGGTAACCTCTTCCCACACCTCCATCACAGTCCCAGGCCATTTCCTCCTCTCAGGTTGCCCTGATCATTCCTGAATGGTTCACAGTTCTCAGGGCTCCCCCACTGTCACAGGCATTCAAAGACAAGCCAGACCACTTTCACACCAAAATAACCCATGGGGAGCCCACCCACGTTAGTCAGGGGAGGCATTATAATGTGGTGAGCCAAGCATTGGGTTTCAGAATCCCAGCCAAGTCTCCGAATTATGGGGTAACGACAGTCTGGGTAACTTTCATTCCTTCTCTGCTACCTCGATTTCTCCAACTGTATAATGAGATTAGCCATACCAGCCTACTTCAGGATGTAATTAAGAGAGGACATATAGAGTCATATAATGGAACGGAATGGAACAGAATGGAATGGAATGGAATGCGGATAATAATGCTGAGTGAACATGTAATTGGGAGAAAGATGTGGCAGTCTTCTTCCGTAAAGATTACAGCCTTGGAAACCCTGTGGGGCAGTTCTCTGTCCTGTAGGGTCGCTATGAGTCGGAATCAACTCGACAGAAGTGGGTTTGTTTTTTTATTTATTTATTTTTCTTTTTAAACATTCAATAATCCTATCTGTTAACCTTCCTCAAGCATTTAACAAGTGTGGACTTCTCACACCAAGTATTTGCCTACCTAGGAGAGGTATCTGAGACCGAACATTAGAATTATGTGACCAGGGCCACAGCACCAGGCAGGGTCAGAGCCCTGACCTGGATTTTCCTTGGCGGGCCTAGCTTGTGAATGGCAGGCCAGCCTACAGTGCCTGAAGGACAGCTTCCTTCACTCTAGAATCACTGACTTCTGCAGGCGGGTGGCTCCTCCTACACAGAGAACCACATTGTCCTTACCCTGTTTCCCCTTCAAGAGCCTTGGAATTTCCTGGGCCCCCTTGTCTGTGTAGAGACCATTTAACTTAACTGCACGACCCAGCCCACGGCTGCGGCACCGTCAGCTTTGGCAGTTTACCTGTCCCCTTTCAAGTAACACTTTACTGTGTCCTCCAAACAGTTTTTTGGAATTCAGTTTATTTTGATGCCTGGGTTTCTGATAGCGTATTTCATTTAGTCTCATTCACAAATCTGGGGCATTCGGAAATGTGGTGGTCTGCAAAGCTAGGTGCATTTCCAAAACCTATTGCCATTGAGTCGATTTCAGCCATCTGTCAATTCCAGAAGAGGATGGGAGTGGGGCAGAGGACAGAATAGGTTTTCAGTAAGCATTGCATGTACTAGCAGACAATGGGACCACCCACTGCTGTCCAGTTGATTCTGACTCATAGTGACCCATAGGATTTCCAAGGCTGTAAATCTCTATGGAAGCAGACTGCCACATCTCTCTCCTGCAGAGCTGCTGGTAGTTTTGAACCGCTGACTTTCAGTTAACAGTCAATCATTTAACCACTGCACTACTAGGGCTCCTTAGCCAATGGTGGGCCCATGATGTTTAAATTGGGGCAACTACCACAGCCAACTGGCAGTGTTCAGCCTGTTCTGACTCATGGTGACGCCATGTGTGTCAGAGTAGAACTGTGCTCCATAGGGCTTTCAATGGCTGATTTTTCAGAAGTAGATCACCAGGCCTTTCTTTCAAGGTGCCTCTGGGTGGACATGAACCCCCAACCTTTCAGTTAGCTGCTAAGCATGTTAACCATCTGCACCAGCCAGGGCACTCAAACTGAGGCAAAGGGAATGGGAAAAAATGAGGAAGGTATAGATAGTTATTGTGGCTTCACCAGTGGGCTCAGACAGCAGGAGACTCAGGGCGAGGTAGATGGCAAAGGTTTCTGCGGCTGTCAGGCACTGTGGGGGCTTGTGGTGGGGCCACTCAGCTGGTAAACAGCTGCACAGCTGCCTGAAGGTGTTTTTGACTTTACCTGGTATTCTTCCTGAGCCTTGCTTGTGTTCACAGCTACAGCAGTATGTTGATTTTCTTCTCCCCATCTCACCCCATGGGTCATCTCTCCAAGAGCTAAAAAGGAAAAAGGCTCATGTTAACACTGAGTTGCTTGACCCTGGATCTAGGAGTTGACCTCACAAAATTCTAGATCATGTGGTAGGAAATGGCCATGGATTTAGTCAGTAGGTGAGGAGAAGAGCTAGAAAAAACACCCTGAACCTCTTGACACAAGTCTGCTGGTCCACTGAGGTTGGGCCTACTCCTGAGATGTTTGGACTCATATCCATCAGTGGATGGATGTGAGGCCATCTGCCTACTCCTGCATCCCTGTGATTGCCAAAAGGAAGCTCCTCAGGAGTTCTCTGTCAGGAGAGGACTTTGTCTTACTTGAAGGAGAAATTCCAAAATATGGCTGGATTTGCTCCTGGAGCAGAGGGTGCCCAGACCCCACGGAAGTGGCTCTCCAAGAAGAGAAAAGCCCCTCACAGCTCACCAACCTGTATTCTGAGTATTGATAAAGACACTGTTTTGTGAAGAACTTTATCTTTCAGTCATGTACCAAGTTTTAGACAACTGAAATTAAAAAATATTAATTGAAGTTTGAAAGATAATTACCCCTAAGTTAGGATATATGTTATTGTTGTTGTCAGATGCCATTGAGTTAGTTCCGACTCATAGCAACCCTATATACAGCAGAACGAGACACTGCCCAGTCCTGTACCATCCTCACAATCGTTATTATGCTTGAGCGCACCGTTGTACTCACTGTGTCCATCCATCCTTCCTCTTTTTCACTGACTCTCTACCAAGCATGATTTCCTTCTCCAAGAACTGGTCCTTCTCGCTAACATGTCCAAATTATGTGAGACAAAGTGTCTCCAGCATTGCTTCTAAGAAGCATTTTGGTTGTACCTCTTCCAAGACAGATCTGTTCGTTCTTCTGGCAGTCCATAGGCATATAGACTAGGACATGTAGTCTAGCTTAAAAAAAAAAAAAAAGGGCAGATGAAATAAACCTTTAGATAAATTCTGGGATAATAAATTAACGATAATAAAGGTTAACTAATGAGAAGTTACCACTCCTAGGATCGCCTCCTGTCAGAAATTTTACTGAGAACAGACAGGAGTTCACTTTGCCTGTGGTGAGAAGGAGTCTGGAGCAGAAGAGTGAGAAATAAGGTTCTCCAAGCTGGGCTGGCCAGATCATGGAGGCAGAGATGTTTGGACTCATATCCATCAGTGGATGGATGTGAGGCCATCTGCCTACTCCTGCATCCCTGTGATTGCCAAAGTTGGCTCTGCCGTTCTGAAGGCACTGGTGGGAGCAGCTACCACGCTCACCTCAGTGGGCACCAGAGTCACTTTCTGGAGAACGCCCTGTGCTGCCGAGGCTGCCCTCTGCACTGTCAAAGAAAGGCATGCCTCGCCATTATCCCCCAAGGAGTAAGCTAACCTCTTCTTGTTTTAGAGCTAAGATTTCAAAAGATAAAAGACTGCCCATCTAATTACTGCTAGTTGGCTGGTTGTTGTTTCTCCACTGCTCCTCTGAGGCTTTTGTTGCTTTATGGTTTATATTAACCAGACCAAAATTCCAGAACTTTCCCATCCTCCTTGGAAGCATTTAATCCCTGACTAATTCAGGTAGGTAGGTTGTAGGGGGAATCCTTGGGTGGTACAAAGGGTAACACGCTCAGCTACTAACTGAAAGGTTGAAGGTTCCAGTTCATCCCAGAGGTGCCTTGAAAGAAAGTTCTGACAATCTACTTCTGAAAAGGCAGCCACTGAAAACCCTGTGGGGCACAGTTCTCCCCTGACACACATGGGGCCACCATGAATCAGAGTTGACTATGCAGCAGCGGGTTAGTTGGTTAGGTTGTGGGGTACTCTGTTCAGGTCAACTCATACCCTCCCCACATTGCAACCTGTATAGACAGGATTAAGGGGGACAAGAGGAGACAGAAGGAGAACCTGAGAGAATATAACCAGGGTGTCCACTCCTGGTCTCTGCTTTGTATAAGCTCTGGCCAGTCAGTTCTTCTTCACATGATGCTGCTCAGTGTCCCTCCCCACTGGTAACAGATATGTGCTCCCTGGTTCTTCCTCATCTCCCATACAATAGTCCCTTGGAAGGGGCTGACCCAAAACATGGGCTGTAATCTTATCTCACTGAGTATAAGTCCAACATAGAGAATTGAGTCCTTTAAGGGAAAACAAACATTCTCTAGTAAATCTATAACTTGAGGGATTTCACCCAGGCTGAGTTTGGAAATGCCACTTTAGGACAGAGCATTTTCCTGGAGCACTTGGCTCCTTGGAGCTTCTCATGGGGCTGGTTGGGCTCAGGAGAAGTATTTCAGTTAGCAAGATGCTTGGCTGTTGACTTGGGGACTATAATAACAGAAATCTTTTCTTCTAATTCCAGTGAAGACAGAGTCATCGAGCACTACAAGAAACTGAATGGCCAGACAAGAGGTCAAGCAATTGTGAAGTAAGTGGACCTTCCCTATGCTCATGAGGATTGCATTTGTTTGTGTTAATATATCATATGCCAAGATGGTTAAATTCTGCTTGGGAAGGCGTGTCTCTGGGGATGATATTTCCATTTAATTTTCAAGTAAATAACCACTGAGAACTTTACCACACACACGAAAAAATGTATATGATACCAGTTCTGTTGACTAACCAGCCTGTGCACATTGTTTGTGTGTGTGTGTTGTCTTCCCAATTCTTCAGCTACATGAGCATCGTGGAATCTCTCCCAACCTACGGGGTTCATTATTATGCAGTGAAGGTAAGTGAACCCTCCTTAGAGAACACATTTTGCAAAGGTTGCCAAGCCTGTCCTAAAGCAAAAACCAGCAAACAAATAAAAACTTTCTCATGTTTTCTTTTCCATCTTATCAAAGTTTGTTTGTAGGTGGTGGGGAAGAGGCTTGGTCAGGAAGATTGCATGCTAGGGAAGTTGCGGGCAGCTGAATTTTATCCCAAGTACAGCAAGACTTGACAGAGTCACTCTCCAAAACTGATTTTCCCTTTTGTGAAGTAGGTAGAATAAACCCCTACTTCCCTGCACTCAGTCAAATCCTGGGAGAGCAGGTCTGCTCTAATTAAGGGGGATGGCTCTCCCTATACCCCTTAATTACAGAGCTACTCTGTAGGAAAACTCCATCTAAATACAATGATAGAGAAAGAAAGCTTTGAGCTGCATCAGCAGTGTTTTCCTTGGTGGTCAAATGCCATGTTGGTAACTTTACAGAACTAGGATTACAGGGTTACAAATTGAGTACATAACCACAAACGTCTTCTTAAATATTGCAATGGCAAGTCCAATGTGACATTGATCCCGTTCTGAATTCTTTTTAATTTTGTGTAAAATGTCCCAGACCGGGACCTCACCTTTAAAATAATAGCTAATGATGTCCCAGAGACCCGTTTTCTGTGATGAAAAAGGATAACTTCCTTTCTGTCTCCTTCCTTAATTTGCCCCATATGAAAAGTTTAACGTTAAATTTATTACCTAAAGTCCAGCAAAAAGAGTAGAAAACACTTCTACGCTCAAGAAAAGTTCCACCATACAACCTGAGAGTCTCTGGGTCCTCCACCAGTTTCTTTCACTTGTTTCCACCCAACTATATTTTTAATTCCTTAGACTAGAACACTTTTCATTCACCTTTGTGTCATCCATGGCAGCTGGTTTAATATGCTACATGTCATTTGTATGCATTTAATTACCTATATCTCCAGTAAACCTCAGCTCCTTGGTAGCAAAGACTATGTATTTATTGTCTTCTACTGTTTATTCCCAGAACATAGGGTAGTGTCTTGCATATAGTAGAAGCACCTTCCCACCCTGTGCTGCCCTTGGCCTGTTAGGGGCATCCTGGATAAAGTGGAAGCACTTGTTGCTTTGATTTCTTCATCTTTAAAATTAGAGGCATCCCCTTCAAAAGTCTCCATGGCCCCTTCTAGCTCTAAGAGTCAATGACAGTTTCTGCGCTCAGAAGGTCATGTTATTAGAATGCTCAGCATATCTCAAATTGTCCTTCGTGGTGAGTGAAGGACCTAGCTTTGCAAGCACAGTCTTAAAAAAAAAAAAAAAAAACAGGACATTGATTACTTATTTATAAAGGGTGAAGGGCCTGTGGCTGTGCTGCTGATTAGGAATAGAGTTGGGCCCCAGCCCAAGGGCTCTTTCATGTCACTCTTCACATAACGGACAACGATTAGAGAATGGGGCTCATCCATTAAGGTACAAAGTAGAGAATTAGCTTCCATCCATTTCAAGGAAATTGCATTTTTCTTCACCTTCAGATGACCAGGAAGTATCCTCTTGGTTTGTGTTTATCTTCTCCAGACCCCATTTCTACCCACACTCCTTTTTATGTCCTAGGACAAGCAGGGAATACCTTGGTGGCTGGGGCTGAGCTACAAAGGAATCTTCCAGTATGACTACCATGATAAAGTGAAGCCAAGGAAGGTAAGCATGTTCTTTTCTGTGGGATTAATTACTCTTAGATGGGTAGAGGAACAGGTGTAGAAATGAATAAAGATGCTATCTGGTACAGCCGAAGGGCCTCTGGGCTCACCAGTCCCCAGCTAGTATGAGTATATACAAATTGTTGTTGTTGTTAGGTGCTGTCGAGTCAGTTCCGACTGGTAACGATCCTATATCCGTCATGTACATCAGGTTGAAATAATGCCTGGTCCTGCACCATCTTCACAATCGTTGTTGAGTTTGAGCCCATTGTTGCAGCCATTGTGTCAATCCATCTCGTTGAGGGTCTTCCTCTTTTTTGCTAACCCTCTACTCTACCAAGCATGATGTCCTTTTTCAGGGACTGATCCTTCCTCATAACATGCCAAAGTATGTAAAATGAAGTCTTGCCATCCTTGCTTCTAAGGAGCATTCTATCTGTACTTCTTCCAAGATGGATTTGTTTGTTCTTCTGGCAGTCCATGGTATATTCAATATTCTTCCCTAATGCCATAATTCAAATGCATCAGTTCTTCTTTGGTCTTCATTATTCATTGTCCAGCTTTCTCATGCATATGAGGCAATTGAAAACACCATGGCTTGGGTCAGGCGCACCTTAGTCCTCAAAATGACACCCTTTGCTTTTTAACACTTTAAAGAGATCTTTTGCAGCAGATTTGTCCGATGCCACATGTCGTTTGATTTCTTGACTTCTGTTTCCATGGGCGTCAATGTATACAAATTACCCCACAGTAATCTAGTCTGAGCTTTCCGAGTAAATACAGTTTCTCCCTGTGACTGAGGAAACCTAAACTGTTACACTTATTTAAGATAAGGTGACTGCCTCAGTTCTCCCAATGCAAAAGGATTAAAGGACTTTGAGGAACTATTGTCTGCCTTAATTTACCAGGGTGCTATATATACATTGGGAAAATAAAGTAACATCTCTCTTGAATCTTGAAGCCAACCTAAGTTCTCTCAAAGGTTTTTTGGAGCAGGAAGGTGTGCAGGCTAAAGGAAGAGATGGTAGGTCAAACAGAGGTGAAAAATAAAGAATAAGAGAAGTTCTTGGAGATCCAGTAAATATTTATGGCATGTTAGAAGTGATCAGAAATCTGGGAAAATAAAGCCATTTGCCAATGAAAAGGTAAAGCAGAGGGAGCTCTGCAAAGTCATTGTAAACATAAAACAAAGTGTTCGAAGCGGGCACAGCATTTGCCTTTTGTCTCTGTTTTTATTTACACACATTTTTCGGACCAGAACAAATTAAAAAATTATAATGGAAAAATATCTCTGAGGCAAGTGCTGTCAGTCACATTCTCTGGCAAAGATTAAGGGGGCAACGGTATGCGTTGAAACCCTAAAACATATATTAAAAGTCTATCAAAACCACGCTTGCTTTAGGGGAGGGAAAGCAATATTGATCCATTATGTCATTCCATGTTGGTTTCCAAGCTTCTTTATCCATGAGTAGGATTGAAAACCACACTACATTTCTGAGCTTATCTTAATCTGTCCAGTTAACATCTGCCTGAGCCAACTTCTTTAGTATATTGACAGGAAAAAGGAAAAAAAAAAGGCTTTATGTTGGAAGGACTTTCATTCCATGGATCAGTGCATCAGTTAAGTTCTAAGAAAAGACTGTGAGCAAATGATGGATTGCTTAGAATCTTGGGAACAATCGGGAGGAATCAGGCTCTTGAGGGCGTACGTTGTTTTACGTGGCTGTCTCCAAAACCTCTTCAGTTTCCACTGAAATGCTGCAAGAGGTGAATTGTACCCTGCATTCTTATTTTTTCCCTTTTTGTTTTCCTTGACTGTAGGGTCCATACTTCCGCCTCACTTTATCTTTCTTCCTGTTTGCTCTGTGCCTATTCCCTGTGCAGCCTTTTTAATTTTCAGTGCTTTTTCTTCTCTAGTTCTGTCTTCACACCCTCCTTTTTACATCGACTTTCCTTCTCCTTTCAACCTGCCTGGCCGTTTTTTTCCACTTGCAAAAGGCAAAAATACTCCTAGATCCTTTAGCAAAATCCTGGTCACAGTTTATTCAGCTCTTTTTTGCCTGCATGTGGTAGAACAGCAAGGCCAAAGTGGATAACTGAGATTTATGGCAGAATTAATTAAAATCCAGTGGTTGAAATTTCCTCTCCCACTAAGCTTTTTTGAAAGACATACTAACAAGTATTCATACTTGTTCAGTTTAATTTGTTGATCTCTTTAAGCTTTCTTTATTTCTGCTTGACCCACTCTAATTGAGGTATTGGTGAAGATTGATAAGGTAATGAGATAGCACTTGATATTTGTAATACATGGCGTGAGACACATAAGCGAGGGCTCAATAAATTGCAACTATTATTGTAAGGCTCTAAAACAGACTTCAAGATAAGGGGAAATAAGAAGCCAAAGGTGTGAATAATCAGCCACTGAGTGAAAGAATTTACTATAATTTGTGGAACTTATCTGGGCCAGGGAATTAAAAATATTAAAAGGTCAGTGTATTTTTCCAGGTCATTGGCTCTAACTCAAACTGAGTTGTTATTTATAATAACTTATGCTTCTGTAGCCTCTGAGGAAATAGTTGGAATTCTCAAGCCTATTACTAATTGAGGGACAACCAAGTTATCCAAGTCATTGTTCATTCATTCATTCAAAGAACATTTATTGCGTACTTGTTATGTACCATGTACACTATAGGGCATTGGGGTAAATAAGACATAACTCATGTACTTGAAGCCTGCCCAGTCAATCAGGGAGAGCAATGTGTGATGATTGCACTGTGTTGCTACCTGCTATAAGAAGAAGTCTGTGTGAGCGTTGGTGGTGAATTAAATGAGGGAGTCATTGACTGGGCTTAAGGAGAAGAAGGAAGTCTTTACAGAGGCAGCCAAGCATGAGCTGGGTCTTAAAGGGTGAACAGAATTTCCCAGATGGACAAACGGGGCAGGGAGGCTGTCCAGGTACAAGACCAGCGTGCATGAAGACAGTGATGGGGAGCAGCATGGCATCACGGGAATCACACATTACCATTTGGGGCTAGAACGTAAGGGAGAGGAGAACAGCTGGAGAGGAGCTAACAAGTGATAGCTCTTGAAGGCTTTATAAGGAGTCAGGACTTCGTCCTCCCAGCTGTGGGAACCACAGAACACTGGAAGCAGAGGAGCAACGTATCAGATTTTCACTGTTACAGAAGCCTCATTCTGGCTTCTATGTGGAGGGTGGACTGGATGAATACAGGACAATACTTGCAAACCAGGGCATTGTTACAACAGTATAGGCCAGAAATGACGGAGGAGTTGAGGCTGGGTATCAGTAATAGGGAAAGAGAAGAGGAAATGAAAACAAGATGTTTAGAAGGTGGATGTTACCGATCAATTGTAGGAGGCAGAAGGCAGCAGTAAGGGAAGGTGGGAACCTAGAATGACTCCCAGGACACTTGATCGCTTATATTCCAAATGATACATATATCAGGTACTTACTGATCTTCACTAGTACCTCAACTAGAGTGGGGCAAGCAGAAATAAATGGAATATAAGAGAAGTGGAAATCTGAGATAAGTTCAGTTTAGGACTTGCAAAGTTTTAGGTTTGATGGAACATCCAGGTAGCTCCCTCTCCTCGTTCCTTCCTCTCTCCCTCCCCTCCCCCTCCCCTTCTCCCTCCCCCTCAGTAGGCAGTTGGATATTCATTTGGAGCTCAAAAGTATCAAGAATTTCCTAAGTACAGAGGGGACAGGAAAGCTGGTAATAGGGAACCCAAGGTTAAGAAGGGAGAGTGTTGACATGTTATGGAGTTGTTAGCCAATATCATAAAACAATATGTGTACTAACTGTTTAATGAGAAACTAGTTCTGTAAACCTTCACCTAAAGTACAATTAAAAAAAAAAAAAAAGAATTTTCTAAGTGCAACTGAACTGTAGAGACTGAGCAGAGAAAGGAAATCAGCACACCAGAGAACTCAACACTAGTTGTCAATGGGTGGAGTCTCTGGGTGGTGCAGATGGGTAATGTGCTGAACTGTTTACCAAAAGGTTGGAGGTTCAAGTCTAGCCAGAAGCACCTCAGAAGAAAGGCCTGGCAATCTGCTTCTGAAAAATCAGCCGTTGAAACCCTGTGCATCACAGTTCTACTCTGACACACGTGGGGCCACCATGAATCGGAGTTGACTCGAGGGCGACTGGTGGTAGTCGTGAGTAAGCGATTTAGTTCCCTATCACCGTGCCTGTAGGGTTGCTGTGAGTTGGAATCACCTCAGTGGCAACAGGTTGTTTTTTTTTTGTTTTATCGTCATTCTTACTGTGAGACACAGAGGCAGATCCAGTTTGCGGAGACGCCGAAGCTTAAACAATTTGGGGAGCCCTCTTTAAGAAATGAGTATACTCTCAGAATATAAAATTAAGAACCGATCTGTAAAAGGAAGTGAAGTCTAGGCTTCTTCAGCCTCACAGAGTATATACCTCTGCTAAAGCATCGGATGGGACTTGAATGCCAAACCCCTGAGCCATAGCTAAGGAGTCCCAGGTACCAGAAGACCTGGGCAGGGAGTCTGTTTCTTCTTCTCACACTCAGCATCATCACCATCCCTGAAAAGCCACGTTGGTTGTGTTTAACAGACACGTTGAGTCTCAGAATACCAAGAGTACAAACCCAGTTGGCGGCGTTCTGAATCTGAAGAGGCGCACACACATGAGAACGAGTATCAGTGCAAGTTCACCCACGAAGTGCCACACACTGCCGTACGTCAGACACTTACGTGAAACTGAATTTACAGATGCCAGAGCCGCATCCCTATCCTCCTGACCCCTACCCTTTACCCAGCCATTTGGACATTTAGAAGGCCTCGCAGTTGATTCCCATGTGCAGCAGAGCTGAGGACCACCACTTGCATCCCTCTGTGCTACCCCGACAAACTCAGGCTTGTGTCTAACCGTGCCTCTACTCCTGAGAGCTGGGGAATCCCGAAGCCCAGGACTCTGGCTGGGCGAGCGCCTCACGTGGCACAGTCCTCTAGGTGGCGCTCCTGTCTCTTGGCACTGCAGCCAGGCAGAGCTCGGCGGCCTCGAGCCGCCAGCAGTGCTCAGGAAACAGGGCGTGGCCCCCTGTTCTGTGCACGTGGGGCTCTTCTGCGGGGGCAGCTGCATCTCCAGCCCACGCAGCTGCCCCCGCCTAGCCACAGACCAAGGCCCTCCCTGACACTTCTGATCCAGTTCCGTGGCTGTGTCGGATGGCGCCACAATCATAAGAGCCAACATTCAAGTAGAGGCAGTGGCAGGGTGAGCCTCCTCCCTTTCCTTTGAAGGGCCTAGAGGCGTTCTCTGGTATGCACAGCTTTCATAGCGTCAGCAAACCATTAGCACCATCGGACATGCTCAGTAGCCTCCGAAGAGAATCCACTGAAGTGTTCCCATATGGCTCACTGAAAAAAAAAAAAACAAAACTGAAGAGACAGCTGAGTCTGTCCAGAAATAGGCCAAACTTAGCTTGTTCCAAGTTATCTGGTTGAGGGGCAGCTTGCCATTCTAGTTTCAGAGCCTGTCCTAGGTAGCCAGATCCTCACATGGAAGCTCAGGTGGCTTTGGGGGAGATACAGCAATACACAGGGTGTCTCAGAGGTGTAGTAGAGAAGAGAGAACATTTTTAGCCCCATCCTAATCATGTCCCCATTATCTGCTACCTGGACCTTCTAAACAGATAGGCTCCTAGCCTTGCTGAAGCAGGGACTTCAATGCAACCTCTGATGTGGGTAAGAAAGACAGCCTCTTTGCCCTCTGGGCACACATGTTGGGAACAGCTAGACATGTGGGGACACAGGCAGGCTGTGTTTCGGCTTTGGTGTGTGTTCAGAAACTCAAGGCCAACTTTAGTAGTATTTTAGAACCACATATGCAGAAGAATAGCCCCCCAAAATCTCTGTGAAAGCGGCAAACATGATCAGGATTTTTTTTTTTTTTTTCAAAATCTGCAATACGTGTACCCATAACCAAAAAACCAAATTTGTTGCCATCGAGTCAATTCTGACTCATAGCAACCCTGTAGGACAGAGTAGAACTGCCCCATAGGGTTTCCAAGGAGCAGCTGGTGGATTCAAACTGCCGACCTTTTGGTTAGCAGCTGTAGCTCTTAACCACTGTGCCACTAGAATATTGGTCCTTGCTTGCATACATGAATTCTTTGAAAAAGATCAGGCAGAACTCAAACAATATTTGAGAATAGGTTGCAGAATTTTTTACAAGCTATTAAATATCCCTTTATCAGTTCTCAGTAAATTCTTCTCTTTCCCTCCTTGACCCCAATGGTCTTTCTTCACTCATGCTTTGCCCCCTTCTCCCTACTTCTGTGCTGTTGTTCATAATAAATACTCTAACACTTAGAAAATCCCTTTTGGGATTCTCTTAGCTGTCCCCTCTTCTTTCTCATGGTTGTAGTTTAATAATGTTATACACAGTTCTGAGCATAGTAGCAGAGTCTGGGAGCTGGCAGTATCTATGTGTCCAAGTCTCTTGGTTGAGCAATGGTGAGAGAAGTAGGAGGGTCCAAGTGTTAAAAATCTTGCAGCCACAGAGATTATTTTGCCCTATTTTATCTGAGTTACCAAATTGTGCCTTAGTGTGTGCATGTATGTACCTGCGTAAAAAATGGAGCACTGCCTAATTAAGAACTTTTTTATTTCACAAGCTACAGTCCTTTTGGCTTCAGGGAATAATGAAACATTGCCAGATTAGCATTTGGGTACTTAAGGTAAATCTCGAGCTTCATCTTAGATTGCATTTACAGCCAAGTAAATAGACCTAGGAGTTCCTAAAGTGTTAACCCACTCGGCTGCTAACTGAAAGGGTGGAGGTTCACATCCACCCAGAGGTACCTCGTAAGAAAGACCTGGTGATCTGCTTCCAAAAAATCAGTCATTGGAAACCCTGTGGAGCGCAGTTCTACTCTGAGCACAAATGGGATCGCCATGAGTTCAGAGTCAACTCAACAGCAGCTGGTTAAAGAGTCCTGTTGTTGTTGTTAGGTGCCATAGAGTCGATGTGCGACTCATTAGTGACCCCACATGATAGAGTAGAACTGCCAGCCCCATTGGGTTTTTTTGGCTATAATCTTTACGGAAGCAGATTGCCAGGTTTTCTTCCCACAAAGTCACTGGGTGGGCTCAAACCACCATCCTCAGTTAACAGCTGAGTGCTTAACCATTGCACCACAAAAAAAAAAAAAACTTCCATCAAGTAAATTCCAACTCATGGCGACCCTATAGGACACAGCAGAATTGTCCCATAGGGTTTCCAAGCTGTAAATCTTTACAGAAGCAGACTACCACATCATTATCCTGCAGAGCGGCTAGTGGGTTCAAACTGCCAGCCTGCCTGTTGTCAGCCAAGGGCTTAACCACTGTGCCACCAGGGTGCCTTTAGAGAGACCTAGGCCATCAAAGGAAAAAATGCCAGCTGCAGAAATAAGCATCAACAGTGGTGTGCCCTGAGCTGGCTATCCCGCTGGTTTGGGGCAGTTGTGTTGATACAAGCAAGAGTTTTCCCTCATTCTTCCTAGAGAACATGTGAATGAAAATTAAATGATGAATGAAAATTAAATGATTTATGTTGAAGAGGCATTGTGTATTAGCTCTCTCTGAAAATGGATCACGTGCATCAGAGATAATTAAGTCTGGGCAAAGTCTGTCTCACACAGGGCTCCTTCTCCTAGAGAAGGAGGACCTTACATTCCTCAGGTCAAAGCCTGAGAAAGACAAATGCTCTCATTTCCAGGATAATCAGCCCCTTCCTTTGCAGCTCAGTCCCAAAGGTGTCTGGGGGACTAGGCTGTCCCACGCTAAAGACTCTCAACTCAACCAGTACAAGGTGAAGCTGTCTTCTCAGTCCTGTTGATATACTTTGCACTCCTCAACCCTGTAGACAGACCAGCCATCTAGTCATTAGAAGCCAAAAGAAATTAAGACAGAAAACACTTCCCGAACAGGGCTGGGCAAGTTAAAGACCCCTCCGGTAGGCTGTATCTGAGGCTGTAGGCATTAGAGATAGACGGTGTAAAGCGTGTGACCCAACAAAACCTCCCTCCAGAGTATCTGTAAAATCATTTTATCTTCATTATTTATAGATGCAGCCACTCACCAGCCCATATTAATGAAATCTCCCCACTGGGAAAAAACACAATACCAGTCCTTGTTACGTATTCAGCAGACAGCATTTACTTATTTATTTGATGTGTAATTAGGGGGGCTTTTATGTACACTTAGATGCACAATTAGGAGCACTGTGAGGTCCTTTCTGAGGCATTAGGAGAAGGAACCAGGCTAAATGGCCTGCCCTCATCCCCCAGCAGCCTGCGTGGGTTCCTGTGAGTCCTGAGAGTATTTTGGAAGTAGGGCTGTTAACTCAGGGAATTGATGCGTTATGGTCACCTCCTCGGATTAGTAAAGATTTTTGAACTGTATGAGATGATGAGCCAGGAAGGGAAAATAATATTTACAGGAAATATTCCATTAAATGTGATCTGACTCCCAGTGGAGTTGTCCTGCTAAATCATTCAGTGTAATCAGCACAGGTGACTTAGTCTTCGCTGCTGTGGGGATGCGCTTGACTCATTTTCTGGTCGCTGACCCTCTGCCCCGGCTGGCTCTGGGTGGGTGCTTCCCTCATTTCATTACCTGTGTTCCCCTTGGAAACCACCCCCTTACCCTCCTGGGAAAAGGACTCCACTTGCTATGTCCAGCATTCTTCGCATTTTGCAGCTTTTACTCATTCACAGTGGCGGATCAAAGGGCCTCCACCAGTTGCCCTTATCAGCCCTTCAGATCTCTCTGCAGTGGCCTGAGCGGACCTGGAAAAATTCAAAGCCTGTAGATGACAGGCCCTGGCTATGGGTCATCAAGAGGGACCTGCCTCAAAGCTGAGGAGCAGGCTGCCAGGGGGATAGTAGGGGGCAACAGGGAGTTACCAGTGGCTGCTGTTGTAAAGTAACTCCCTAAGAAAGAAAGTTGTTGTGTGCCATCGAGTTGATTCTGACTCACGGTGACCCTGTATGACACAGTAGACTGCCTCATAGGGTTTCCCAGGCTGTAATCTTTACAGGACATCTTTTCTCCTGCAGAGCTACTTGGTGAGTTCAAACCAACAGCATTTTGGCTAGCAGCCGAGTGCTTAAACATTGCACCACCAGGACTCCGAAGGAAGGGAAGAAGGGATGGAGGAAGGGAGGGGACATCTTCTAAGAAAATGTAGCTTCTATTCTCCAGCCACCAACATTAGACAGAGCTGAGTTGTCACCACCTGGAAAAGGATCCCAAACTCCCCTCCCGGAGAAGAATTGTAATCCCCTGAACACAGCGTTAGCGCTCTAGAACTGCAGTAGAGGGTTTGGCTATGAAATGCCCGCCCGTAAAATGGTGCCCATGTGATTGTTCCAGAGGAGAAGTCAGACTTACTGTGAGTCTCTGTGGCACTTGACTTGAGTTTGCCTCCAGTGGTGACAGAGGAAAGATGGCTGGAGACCAGCCTTCCTGCGCAGGCTGTACTGACGTCACAGCCCTGGCTGGCAAGTCACTCAGCCTCTCCAAGCTCAGCTTCTCTTCTCCAAAAGCTTGAGAGCAAGGTTTCCTGTCCACCACATTGAGTTCTTATAAACATTGAATGAAGCGCTTTAAAAACAAACAAGTTGTAAAACACTAGGCAAACTTAAGGCATTACGAATCACTGGCAGCACTTTAGAAAGCACCTTTAATTTTCTGAGACTTCTAGTTCACTAAAACACTTGGAGCGATTGGTGAGGTTGTGTGATTCTTCCTGCCTGATATTCATTCAGTTGTTCAATAAATATGTTTTGAGTCCTTATCATGCTGCAGGCCTCATTCTAGGTGCTGATACTGCAGTGAACAGAGACAAGGTCCCTGCCCTCACAGAACGTACATTTTAGGGGAAGACAGTCAAATGATAACATAAAATAAATATTTCACATAAAAAAAAACAAAAATCAAACCCATTTCCATCGGGTCAGTTCCAACTCATAGTGACCCTATAGGACAGAGTAGAACTGCCCCACAGGCTTTCCAAGGAGCAACTGGTGGATTCGAACTGCCAACCATTTGATTAGCAGCTGAGCTCTTAACCACTGTGCCACCAGGGCCCCATTTTACATATAGCATCAGAGAATTGGGTTATATGAAGGACACTAAGTCAGAACAAGGAAGAGTGGGAGGGTGGTGGATGGTCAGGAGTGGTTTCTCCAAGGAGGTGCCATTTTAGGTGAGTACTTCTGAGTGTTGCACGTTGGTTTCCCTGGGAAGTAAGAGTCTGAGATGGGTTAGCATGCAAGAAGTTTCCTGGGGAGTGTCCCTGGGATTGACACCAACAGGGAAAGTGAAGGATGAAGAATTGGGCAGAGAGAGAAATTGGACCAGGATGCAACCTCAAACGTTGCATCACTCCACCTGGGACAAAGCGCTGAAGGATGACCCTCAGAGCTGCCACTGAGGCTGGGGACTAAGTTTATACTGCAGTATACAGGTGACCCCAGGGAGGGGATTATGAAGTCAGGCAAGCAAGGTGGCTCTCTTCAGCTGAGGGCGATTTCCGAAGAGGGAGTAAGGCCTTCAATCCTGAAGGGAGAAGCTGGCCAACACAGCACTGTATCTTTTATAGCAACGGCCTTCAAAGTGTGGTCCCTGGCCCAGCAGCATCCACATCATCTGGGAACTTGCTAGAAATGCAGGGCTCCACTCAAGACTGACAGAATCAGAAACTGTGCAGGTGGCACTCAGCAATCTTATATTTTTACAAGCCTTCGAGGTGACTCAGATACATGCAGTAAAGTTTGTGAACCGCTGCTTTACATGCAGGCAGCAAGGAACTTTCCACGTGATCCTACTTTGTTGTTTCTGTTGTCATAAAGGTATGTTAGTCTGAGTTAAAATCAAATTCCTTCCTGAAGAGTACTGAGTTTCTGTCTGAAGTGATGAAAAACTTTTGGGAATAGTGGTGACGGTCGAATCTGTCTTGGAAGAAGTACAGCCAGAATGCTCCTTGGAAACAAGGATGGCAAGACTAAGTCTCACATATTTTGGACATGATATCAGGAGGATCAGTACCTGGAAAAGGACATCATGCTTGGTAAAGTAGAGGGCCACCAAAAAAGAGGAAGACTCTCAACAAGATGGATTGACACAGTGGCAGCAACAATGGGCTCAAACATAACAACAATTGTGAGGATGGTGCAGGACCGGGCAGTGTTTCATTGTGTGGTACGTAGGGTTGCTATGAGTCGGAACCGACTCCGTGGCACCTAACAACAACAGTGGTGATGGTAACACTACATGGAGAGTGTAATTAAGGTTACTAAATGGTACACTTAAAAATGGTTAAAATGGCAAATTTTTGCTATGTGTACTTTACCACGATAATTTTTTTTTTTTAATTCTTCCTAGAACAATTATACCTTTAAAATTAAAAAAAAAAAAAAAAATGATGCTTTGTAAGCCAGTAGCCCCCATATTCACTCAAAGGCCAAAAACAAATCTCCACCAAAGCAGATTTTGGTCCAATGAATTCTCTTACTTCCAGTATATTTCAAAAAGTTGTGATAGAACAACTTATTTAGCCTCTCTGTGCCTGTCTTTTTACGTCCATGAAATGGACCTTGTAAGACACAGGACATGGTCTAATTTTCTCCGTCTTGAATAAATTCACACCTCAATGAGTTTCCTGTTCCTCAAGATAAAAGGGCTGCTCTTGACATAGCAAATATCGCCAGCCTCTTTTATACTGAACATGAGAGGCAGGATCGCCGTGAAGAGCAAACAATGTCTCTTTGTTAGGGGGATTAATTTCTTCTTGGTCATTGGATCTGGGAACCCAGGGCCCCTCTGTTCCCACAGGTTCCTGTCAAGGCCATTTCTGAGCCTGGTCCTGAGTAAGCCAAACTTCCAAGGACACCAGCTTGCATTCTCCTTGTACTCTTGTGCTCGTATCAGACTAGCACTTTTGAGGAGGGTGACCTGTCTGTGAGCAGAAAAAAAGCATTGCCCTATCCAGGTGGATAATCCTTAGAAGCTGCAATGTATACAAGACTGGCCTGGTGAGGGTAATTTCTTTGCAGACGTACAAGAGGTGAGGAAGATCATTACCCCTTAAAGAGTTGTTGTTGTGTTCCATCGAGTTGATTCCGACTCACAGTGACCTATAGGACAGAGTAGAACTGCCCCATAGGGTTTCCTTTACTGTGATCTTTACGGGAGCAGATAACCAGGTATTTTCTCCTGCAGAGCTGCTGGTGGTTTTGAACCGGCCACCTTTCAGTTAGCAGCTGAGTGCTTAACCACTGTACCACCACGGCTCCTTAAAGAGAGGGAGGTTCAAATCTCTCCCAGGGTAACATGCTTGGAGGTATCTCTTGGAAGGGGGTGTGCTCGTGCTGTGAAGATCCCATGGAAATGATCCCTGGGATACTGGTTGTTGGGTACTACACACCTGCCCCTGCCTCAGACACCCTAGTGTTATTTGGAATGGCCTGGGACCAAGACACCTCAGTTCTAACTCCAGTTCTGCGACATAATTCACTTCCCTTCAGGGCTTTGAACCGGTTTGGTCTGGTTCAAACCCCTACTGAGAATTTGCCAAGTTCCCAGGAAGTTATACATAAGAATTGCCTGGGGATCTTGTTAAAATGTAGGTTCTGATTCAGTATATCAGGGGTGGAAATGCAAATTCTCAGCAGGGGTTCAAACCAGAAGGAACCAGTTTGAAGCCCTGCTTCCCTGGGCCTCAGTTTCCTCGTCAACAATGGAGTTGATATAGATGATCTGGCATCTTGAGGTTAAGGGAAACTTGAAACTAGAAGCAGCTAGGAGGAATGAAGCAAGGGGAATGCTCACTGTAAAGCCAGAGAGGAATAATTAATAAAAGGAAGAATGAAAAGCAACACTCTTCCCAAAAAGAAAGTGGTGGAAGGGGGGAATGCCTATTTCTAAGTAACTTGCCCCTTGTCTGGAGTCCCTGGGTGGTGCGCAGTTAACACATTTGGCTGCTAACTGAAAGGTTGGAGGTTCGAGTCCATCCAGAGGCACTTTGAAAGAAAGCCCTGGTGACCTACTTCCAAAAAGTCAGCCACTGGAAACCCTGTGGAGCACAGTTCTGCTCTGACACACGTGGGATCACTACAAGTCAGATGCAACTCAGCCAGTTCTGCTCTGACACACGTGGGATCACTACAAGTCAGATGCAGCTCAGCACCAACTGGCCCTGGTAAGACCCTTGTCTATCTTTGACTTTTCTCCAATTTAGCCAAGCCCACACTAGATCTGCTGAGATGACCAAAAGTAATTTCCTTCCCCTAGCTGACATGCCTGTCTCTTTTGTGGTACATGGCCCCCAGAAGTCAGCCACTGCCCCTTCCAGTGCCTGGTTTCCTCAGATTTGTTGTCCACCCAACCCCTGAGCAGGCACATGTACCAGCATTAAGAAAGGTCATCTAAATAGCCACATGGGTTGTTTAGATAGCAAGGGTCAAACAGCACTCTGTATTTTTAACATACAAACACCCAGCTGGAGAGCACAGCAGCTGGCTTGAGACTGAGCTCTTAAATAACCCTGTAGAAATGGATCCCCACTGTTCAAGGAACCCTGTTGGCCTTGGATGCCATGTGAACAAACAAAACCAAAAGCTATCACTAGATCCCAAAGTACTGCAGAAGAGCATCCAGTAGACCCACCCACTCCAAAAGGAACCATGGACCAGGAATGACTTATGAACAGATTTGGGCTTTCTGGCTTAAAAAAACAGACTCAGCTAGTGTAACAAGAACTTTGAGCACATGGGATGCAATCGGGAACTCTGATCGCACACTGTCCCTTTAAATGCATTCCCTGGAGAGCTGGTTTTTCCCTTGTCCCTAGATAAAAACACAGGCGGCTGTCCCTGAGCTTGCTGATCACTCTCAGGTAGTTGGAAGTCACATGGTCACTATAAACATTGAAGTAGGTTTTTATTAAGAAATGAGAATGCCCAGTCCCTTACAGCAATTAAAGCTCCAAATCTGATTTAAAGTTAAGTCTTCTCCACTCTCCTAACTTGGCTCCTCACTCTGAACCTGGCAGGTTTAAAACCTAGGCTTTCTCTTACAGGGACACCCCCGTCCCATTCCTGGGAACCCACCAGGCACATTATCCAGTAGGCTAGGTAAGCACGGTGCTTATCTTACTTACCAGGCCCATGTGTAATAAACAATTCCACATTTTTTCCCCACATCAAAGATTCTGCATCTAGTTATAGCTGGCATCTGTCTCTCTCCCAACCGGACAGAACCTTCCTGCAGAATCAAAGCCTCTTTTCAAATTCACAATCCCTGACAGGGGCAGATGACCCAGTAAGCAAAGTAAGCATGGGCTTACTTGTGCTTATTTACTAATCTGTGGTGAACAATTTCACAGGGGTTTCACCATGTCACTGATCACTATGCTTACCTTGCCAATTGGATAATCTGCCCATCAGGAACAGGTTACCTGTGGCTCTCTTGAGCTAGGTAAATGCTTCTGTGCTCTAGATGGTTACTTACTCCTTCCACAGCCCCTAAGAGCCTGGTGATAGATTTGGCTTCCTTCTGCTGAGGCTTCCTCCAGGAAGTCCTTTCGGGCAGAACCTAGACAGTCCCATACCAACTATCTCTCCCACGGAACCCCCTCTTGTCCACAGACACTCTGAAGCATCCTTTGACCCAGTAGATACTAGGCATTTCAGCCTCTCTGAATACAAGCACTTCTCCTTCAGCTCATCTGACCACAGCTAGCCAGGAGTTAGGCAGCAGTTTAAGGGGCCCCTAACGTCAGGGGACACCTCTGAAGTGCTCCAGGTGACCCTAATGAACCCTCGCTACCAGGGTCGAGGTGAACAGTTGGCATCTTCCACCTTCCCCCTCTGGGCAGAGGGAAAGAGATCACAGCACATCTTTCTCCCAAGGACTTCTCCTCTAAATAGTCTCTCTCCATTTCCATCTTCCTAAATATTTTATACCCCATTTATGAATAACGGGTTTCAGAGTCATCTATCCATCATTGTCATTGTTGCTAGCTGCTGTTGAGGCAGCCCCCGACTCATGGTGACCCCATGCACAACAGAACAAAATGCTGCCTGGCCCTGCACCACTCCCAAGATTGGTTGCAGATCGGACCATTGTGGTCCATAGGGTTTTCATTGGGTAATTTTCAGAAGTAGATTGCCAAGCCTTTCTTCCTAGCCCATCTTAGTCTGCAAGCTCTGCTGAAACCTGTTCAGCATCCTAGCAACTTGCAAGCCTCCACTGACAGACGGGTGGTGGCTGTGCGTGAGGTACATTGGTTGGGAATCTAACCTGGGTCTCCCACATGGAAGGGGAGAATTCTACCTCCAAACCGCCACTTCTACCACTCACCTAACCACAGAGTGATCATATCCAAACCAGGACACTTTTGAGAGTGAAAGCGGGCATGCGTTAATAATAACACCATGACAACAGATATAACCCAGGGCTATCCCAGGCAGACAGAGGCCTGCAGTCACTGATCTAACCAGCTCTTAGGCCCCTTACTTTTTAGCCTTTCCCATTGGATGGTCTGCTCCCAGCTCTCATTAATGATATTGATCATCTTAAGGGCTCAGCTACCACTCCCATTTTAATATCCTGTGGCTGTAGTGAAAGCCAGCCCATATACAATTGAGTAGTTACCCACAGACAGCATAATTCATGATAAACCTGTGCTGGGCCAACATTTTGGGAAACTCCTCAAGGAGCCCTAGCCAGTGAAAGAGTAGACCATCCAACCACCCAGTTCTCGTTCTCTTTAGCATTTCCAGTGGGTGCTTCTGGTGGCTACATGGAGTTTTGGAAGCCTTTTCACCAACCAGTTCTTAGAATCTGGAAAGTGTGTACTGGCATGTAATGTAGTCCTCAAGGTCCCCACACTCCCTAGAGTGTGCTCAGCGTCTGTATGATGGGGTTTTTTTCAGCCTTTTGAAGGGAAACGCCCTGGAGGAACTCTGGAGTACAGCCTCCTCTAGCTATCACCTTTGACTGGAGACCAAACCCCAGCCCCACCTTTAATGAGCATTAGAAGTCACAGCTGACTGGATTTCGATGAGTGTGTTTGTGCACACTGTGTATTTTGAAGTACGTAATTGAGTTTATGTTTGTAGCTGTGGGGTTTGAAAAAACATTTAAAAAACTGGTCCCTGGCCAGATTTCTCACCATCGGGCTCTGTGGGAGATTGCGTGGTCACACGCCGGGAGAAGAGAGTGCCCTGTGCTTTTGCCTGACTACCCGAGGCTGTTAAGCTGGAGGAGGTGCATTGTATCGGTAGAGGCTACCACAGCAGATGAGAAGAGGGCCCTGGTCAGAGAGCCGGCTAACAGGGCTGGGGCTTCCTGTGGACAAGGGGTACGCTGAGGGTCAGGCAGCTTCTCTTTATTCCTGAACTGCTAGTCCTTTTAAGTAATTTGTTTTATTGAATTTTAACCAAAGACCATCTGTGGTTTATGGTTAACCCAGATTAGGATTTACCAGTCAAAACGGTGAGTACCCACACGGGTGCTCCTTCCTGAGTGGGGTAAGCCTTCAAACAATTCAGCCAAATGGTGGCTCTGTCAGGAGAGGCTGCTAAGGAGAAGGACTATGGTCACCCAGTGCTAATTCGGAAGACACTTCTGTTTGTATGTGTGGAGTGGCTGCGTAGATAGAGGTATAAATAGTGTAACTCATTAAGGAAGAGCCTGAGAAAGCCCCACATAAAAAGCTAAAACCTTTATAAGGGACACGGAGGGAAGAGAGAAGTACTGTAACTTCTTATGGCTTACCAAAAAACCAAAACCAAACCCAGTGCCGTCGAGTCGATTCTGACTCACAGCGACCCTATAGGACACAGTAGAACTGCCCCATAGAGTTTCCAAGGAGTGCCTGCCAGATTTGAACTGCCGACCCTTTGGTTAGCAGCCGTAGCATTTAACCACTATGCCACCAGGGTTTCCTCTTATGGCTTACGAAGTTGCAAAATAAACGCATAAAAATTGCTCTCATTTTGACTCTGTCTGGAATTTATTTTTTGTCCGTTGGACCAAAAGGAACCAAAAAGCTGTAGTAATTGGACATTAAGAGCAAATTGTTGGAGGATGGCAGATGACTGAACAATTCTGGTTTAATCTGGGCTCCTTTCCTTTCTTAGAAGCAGGAAGCGTTGGGTTAGGAAATCCTGCTTGTTAAATCCCGGTAACCTCTTGACTTCAGAGATCTCGACAGCTTGCTTCTGCTGAACCATGCGATACTTAGGGAGCTCTGTGAGGTTTTCTCTTCTTAATGAGCATGATTCAAAGGGGAAACCCAGGCTGAATCAACGTTCTTCGAGAAATTGTGGTCCTATTTAACAGCAGACCCCAGCACAGCCAGAACAATGCTATAACCAGTTCTCATTCCCTACCACCCACAGGCTCAGTGTCAGTAACTGCAGGTGGGATTACAGGATCCTACTTGCCAAAAACCAGTTGCCATTGATTCCAAGTCATGGTGACCCCATGTGTGCAGAGTAGAACGGCACAGGATTTTCAAGGCTGTGACCTTTCAGAAGTGGATCGCCAGGCCTTTCTTCCAAGGCATCTCTGGGTGGGTTCAAACTGCCAACCTTTCGGTTAAATAGTCAAGTGCTTAACCATTTGAGCTACCCAGGAACTCCTAGAAGGCCCTACTGTAAAGGCCTGCCCTGGGTTTTTCCTAACAAAGAGCTTCAGGCTGACACAGGCAATTTCTAGGTAAAATGAGTTGTCAGGAGTCACTCCAGGCTGGGAGTAGGATTCCAGTTTCAGACTCAAGCTCCTGGGAGATTGTGGACTTCCCCAGTTCACTCTGGAATAGAGTTGAGTTCCGACAGAGCTGCCAGAAGGAAGAAGGGCTGTGCTTCCTTGCTTTCGACTCTACCGTTCTTTCCCCTGGGGCTTGCCCTAACTCCCCTATTGCCACATCTCTTGCAGTTTAGAAATCTATTTTTAACAAAAAAAATCTAGGTTCAAACACTGGAGATTCTTCATGTCTTAATAGTAACCAGAATTTTGAGTAGACAGATTAGGGTTCAAATGCCAGCTCCCTCCATTTATCATCTGTGTGACCTTGAAAAAGTAACAGCCTCTCTGAACTTTGATTGCCTTAATCCCTACTTCATAAAGCTTTTCATTCATTCATTCAACAAATAATTATTGAATGCCTAACATGGAAACCCTGGTGGTGTAGTGGTTAAGAGCTACAGCTGCTAACCAAAAGGTCAGCAATTCAAATCCACCATGTGCTCCTTGGAAACTCTATGAGGCAGTTCTACTCTGTCCTATAGGGTTGCTATGAGTCAGAATCGACGGCAATGAGTTTGTTTTTTTTTTTTTGTTTTCCGTTTAATATGCCCTAGGCATTGTGCTAGATACCAAGAAAATACCTTCAAGGAGCTTATAATCTGGTGGGAAAAATTGTTAAGTAAAAAAAAACCAATAACAACACAGAAGAAGAATTGTTTGGGCAGAAGGACATATAGGAATATCTGAGAGTAGTAGCCCAGACTGGAATTGGGAGGTTAGGGGAGCTGGGGATAGTCCTGGTGGAAAGAAAGTGGGTCAGGGCTGCCGAGTAGGAGTGTAAACTTTACCCTCAGACCTCCCCCAAAAGCACAGTTCCCCAAATTGACCTGCCGCCTCCTTCAGAAGCCCTCTAGAGAAAAAGGAACCAGAGCTTTAACCCTTTCATGGACCAGGGGATAGATATGCCCGTGTTACATTTTTCCACCCCTGGAGAGTTTCAGCCACTTAGTACGTTCTGGCATCCTGGCAGATACTGGTACAACTGCCTAAAAAGCAAGGAAGCTGGTCTACGCCACATTTGAGTGTTGAGAGCCATTCGTATGAGGGGGTGCTTCCGGAGGAGTGATTGTGTGAAACTTTTGTGTCTTTTGGCTTCTGTACAGCGAGATAAGGCTTGCAAGTATGTTTACTATTTCCTTTGTGTTACTAGGAAGGTACGGTTACTGGCATTCGGAAATATTCAAGTAAATGAGTTATTTCTGGGGTGGCAACAGTTTGTGATGCACTTTGTGGGCCATGGGACTGATATGTGCCACGAGTGTGGTGTGCTTCATGGAACGTGGCACCAATATGGCCCACTCTGAATCACACTGATGACAATCATGTGCAGCAAGTGCAATGTTTATTTAGTATTTTTGTGTATTTTTAGAAAGTTTAATAAGTGTGACCAGGAAGTGTGATGTGCTAAGGACCCTGTGTCCCATGTGTGTGATGTGCTCAGGGAATATGGGATTGATATGTCCCGCTTGCAGTTGGTACCCCATTTTTTCAAATAATAAACTACCAACGAACAATGATTCAGCATCCATTCCATTAGTGAAAAAACATGGCATCACTAAAAATTTCCAAAAAATAAAACTAAAATAACTCACCCATGAGAGGGTTAAATAGGACCAGCCCTCCTGGAAAGACAGAAATTCTAGAGTTGAGGTCCTCACCCGTAGAAGACACTCTCTCACCTGTCTTCTTTCTGAGAAGGAAAAATTGTGGGCAGACATGGAATTGCTCCAACAAGGGGATCATGGAGAAAAATCTGTCAACCAGGGCCCCTCACCCCAGCCCCGCCCTGCCCTGCCCCACCCCAGGTGACCCTGAGGGGTGAGATCCATCAGCAAGACATCCAGATGACAGTGGAGAGGGCCCCTGGGCACCCCTCTTCTGCTGTCTGCAGCCAACACTGCAGAGCAGCCAGCAGGACCACAGTGTTCTCCTAGCAATAACCTGACTTGAAAAGCAAGCTGCAACTCCCAGGCCCAGAGCCCACTCCACTGCCTCGCTCCCTGGGGTGCTTTCCAACTAAGGCAGCCTGGAGCTCACACCTGAAGTCTCAGAAGCAGACTCTGCCTCCCTCCTGGTGCCCATAGAAAACCAAGGTCTGCAAGCCAATAACATTGGGACTTACCCTCCCCAGCAGGGTGGCCAACTCTTGAAGCCCAGTGGGTTCTAACAAGCTGCTGTTAAGTATTACTTCCAAAGAGCCCGCACTAGTTTGCTAAACTTTTTTTACTTCGCTCCACACAGATAAAACTAGGATAGAGTGTTTTGTTGTTTGTGTTATTTAGCTTGGTAAAGCCGGGTTTCGGTTACGAGTGTGTACCTGAATCTCTGGTTTCCAACCCATTCTTTTCCATTCTGTCTCCTTCTTCCACGGAGTCAGATGATCTCCACAAAGGGGGCCAGGGGTGTTTCTACGATGCCAGACCTCTGGACAGAGCTGCCAGGGATAAGAGTGCTGACAACTGCCATACCCCTCCAATACAAAAAATACAAGTTTCCCTCAAAATTTGCCTGCCAAAGTAGTGAAAACCTGCTCAAAAAAGGAAAAAAAAAAAAAAACAACTTTAAAACGATCTGAAAAGAGATAAGTCTTTGCCATAACAGGTGAAATGGACCATCATAAAATTCCTGTCCCTAGATGTGCCAATTACTTCTCAGGCTCACTGAGCTCCTCTTTGAACCATCCCACTGAGGTAAGTCATGTTGTTGGTATGTGTTCCATTGAGTTGAAATGTGACGGAGTAGAACTGTCCCCTAGGGTTTCTTAGGCTGTAGTCTTTACGGAGCCAGATCACCAGGTCTTTTCTCCCATGGAGCTGCTGGTGGTTTTGAACTGCTGACCTTTCTGTTAGCAGCCAAGCACTTAACCTATTGCACCACCTGGGCTCCTTGAGCTAAGTCATAGCAGGCATCCTTAGCCTTGAGCTGTTTTAAAGAACAGACTGGAACACAGGGAGGTTAAGCTGTGCATCACAGGGTCCCGGTGCTCATTGCTAGAAGAACCAAAGCTGGACCCAGATAGCATCACTGCCATTCAGACACAACCCTCATGAATGCAAGTCACACTCTGGGGAGACAAGTTGTACCAGGAGGCAGAGGATGAGAAAGGGTGAACACTTTCAGCTTCTCTTTAGACTGTTTAGATTTGCCAAGGCTTTATGGTGAAGTTTCTTTGCAAGAAAAGCGAAAGTACACACAAGAAAATAATGTATATACAGGCCCTCTAGGGGGACAAAAAAGGAAACGAAGTCCAGGGAGGAAAAATAAAATGGCCTGTTTCTCCATAGGCTTGTTAAGTACTTGTTGACCTCTGTCTCCCTTTCCCTAATAATGACTCTTAAACCAGAGGAAGCTAAAAGGTTTTTCATGGGTTAAAAAGATGCCATCCATTAAAGGGTCAAGGCCTGGTGCTCTGGCCATCTGTCACTGAATTAACTAAATCAATGTAGAGCAGAGCGTATTCTGTCTGAGCAGTGAGGAGGAGGGAACTGGCCCGAGGAACATCTTGATTCCATTAGTGGGTCTGGCTGTGGAGAAAAATCAGCCATTGTTTTCTTTGTTGGGTATGTGACCATCTCAGAGGAAAAGAGATGCCACAGTGCCCTCTTTGAGAGCAGGTTATGTAGGAGCCCTGGTAGCAGAGTGGTTACGTGCTCTACTGCTAACTTGAAAGGTTGGCGGTTCAAAGCCACCCGGTGGCTCCCCGGAAGGAAGACCTGGGGTTCTGTTCCTGTAAAGATTACAGCCTAGAAAGCCTTATAGGGCAGTTATAGCCTGTCACATGGGGTCACTGAGAGTCGAAAATCAACTTGACAGCACCTAACAACAACAATGAAGGACAAACTCATACCCGTTCTGTAAGCTAGTGATCTGTGAGCAGTTTGCGTATGTTGGAGGGCCTGATTCGGTTCCTGGTATAGCGCATTCTGCGTAATGCTGAGCCATGTTACAACAGGATACTTTCTTCTGATGATGGATGTTTTGAGATTAAAAGTAGTAGCAGGAAGATGTTCAAATCCGTCTCTGGTCAAAATTTCAGTGGACTTGGAAACTGGCCAGATGAGACTAAGAACAAGTGAGTTCAAAGAGAATCCAAAAAATTCCAGCACAAATGCAATGAATGAGAATGCTGGATTAGGCTTATGCTTGCATTGTAAAAAAAAAAAAAAAACAGCAATTGAAAATATTTTTTAAGATGCAAAAGTGCTCGTGGCACCACGTTAGATGCCTTTTAGAGAAAATTACACAAACTGTGCTATAAGGTTATAAGTGTTGAAAATATGCCGACATTTTCTTTCTTTTACCAGCATATAAATGAAGAATAACACCAGCATATAAATGATGGAGTGGAAAGGACATAATAATAGTCTTTATTGAGTGGAGTCCCTGGGTGGTGTAAGCAGTTAACGTGCTCGACTTCTAACTGAAAGGTTGGAGGTTCGAGTCCACCCAGAGGTGCCTTGGAAAAAAGGCCTGGTGATCTACTTCCAAAAAGGCAGCCATTGAAAACCATCGGAAATGACTCAATGGCAATTGGTTATTTATTGAGTGCTCAAAAAAATTAAAAAAAAAAATTTTTTTTTCATTATGTACTAGGTACCATTTTAAGCTTTTTATATGTGTTAATTCATTAATACAGCAGCCCTATGAGGAAAGTGTTATTGTTGCAAAAATGAGACACAAAGAAATTGATTTGCTATGAAGACACAGCCAGTAAGTGGCAGGTGGTATGGTTTTGAAAACTAAGCTTGTAATTGTACTTTGCATTGTCTCCCATGAGTAAACCCAAAAAACCAAACCCAGCGCCGTCGAATCGATTCCGACTCATAGTGACCCTATAGGACAGAGTAGAAACTGCCCCATTGAGTTTCCAAGGAGCACCTGGCGGATTCGAACTGCCGACCCTTTGGTTAGCAGCCGTAGCACTTAACCACTATACCATCAGAGTTTCCTCCCATGAGTAGGAGATGTTTAAAACAAACTATTTTTAAGTTCTGAAGAGTAGTAGTGTGGCATTCTCTGGATTTACAATGCTGACCCCACCGGTGCATGGTATGTAGGAATGGCTGCCCCTCTATTTACTGAAGAGGAGGCTGAGATGTACAGGGACTTACTGAGTCAGGGCTCTAGACTTCCAAGCTAAAGATCTTGCCCCTAAAAATGATGAACCCTAACAATAGAGAGGAAAGGATGATCATGAATCTTGATTACTTGAAACAGAAGCATGAGGCATCTCTTCATAAGGTATGTCAGAGCCCCTGACAAGTTCTAAAAGCCTGGTGTGGAAACCATAGATTGTCAGCTCATCACGGAGTTAATTACTATTTCATGAAAAATCAACTTGGTGTGAGTCCTGTCTTCTCAGCTCGATTGTAAGCTCCTTAGACATGTAAACATGTGTTAGACATGTTGTCCTATCCCTTTCCTGTTAGCATAAGCTGGTACAAAGTAGACCCTCACTGCTTGAATGGTTGGGAAGCTTGTTGCTTAAAATCCAAGGGCCTTGCTTCTTTTTGCAGAAAGTAAAATACACTGAATGCCTGTCCAACTGACAAAATCCCTGCCATGTGATGTCAACCCCACTGACAGCTTACGTCTGCGTCTGTTGTTCCCTAGATTGGTTTTGCCCCAATTACAGAACCTCATCAAGGTGCACCCGATAAAAATCTCTTCACGCACAGCTTGGAGTTGCGGGTGGTGCTTTCACATTCTCAACTCTGCCCAGTTCAGGCCCTGCAGACTTCCTTCTCTTGTCCTGCAGCCCTCAGGATGTGTGTTGTTGTTGTTGTTAGGTGCCATCGAGTCAGTTGTGACTCATAGGGACCCAATGTAACAAAGTAGAACTGCCCACATAGGGTTTCCTAGGCTGTAATCTTTACAGGGAAACCCTGGTGGCGTAGTGGTTAAGTGCTATGGCTGCTAACCAAACAGTCAAGAGTTCAAATCCACCAGGCACTCCATGGAAACTCTATGGGGCAGTTCCCTTCTGTCCTATAGGGTCACTATGAGTTGGAATCAACTCGATGGCACTGGGTTTGGTTTTGGGTTTTAATCTTTACAGGATTAGATGGCCAGGTCTTGTCTCCCACAGAGCCAATGGGTGAGTTCAAACCACCAACCTTTCAGTTAGCAGCCAAGCACTTAACTGGTGCACCACCGGGACTCCTTTCGAGACATGTAGCAACTCATTTTTACTTGCTGGAGGTATAAATACACTTGGATTTTCTGGGTGGTGCAAACGGTTAACATGCTTGGCTGCTCACTGAAAGGGTGGACAATCAAGTCCAACAAGAGGCACCTCAGAAGAAAGGCCTAGTGATATACTTCCCAAAAAATCATCCATTGAAAACACTGTGGGCCACAGTTCTGCTGGTGAAACACATGGGGTTGCCGTGAGTTGGAATCGATTTGATGGCAACTATTGTTTTCTTCTTTTTTTTTTTTTTAATAAATACACCTAGGGATTAATGAGGAGCAGTCCTACTTCTAGAAAGTAAACAGAGCAGAAATGAAATAATAAAGTGAGTTTTTTGGTCTGTATGTTTTGTTCTGAGCCTGATGATCACTGTCCATGAATCAAATCCTCTTATAGGAGAACACCTTGTTGGTGTTTGCAAAGTGTACAATGCCATTTAGACTGCCAAGAGTCCTTAAAGAAGTGATCGGTAACTTAACCAGCAGCTTGAAATAACTTTGCTCTCACTCATAGTCAGGTCTTCATGGTGTGTTAGAAAGAGCCCAGGATCCGAAATCATAAGACTCTAGGTCCTGACATCAATCACTTATTTAACCTCTGCAGTCGCTTAACCTCTCTTGACTGGAGTTGCTTTGTCTGTAAAAGGGGGTGGCAGGGCCAGATGACTGCTGTGATTCTGTATTAATGGCCCCTCCAGATGAGGCAGGAAGTTACTCATAGGGAGGTCATTAAGGGGCTTGGTGACTCACCCTCAGGGCCAGGAAGAAGACAAGGCTCCCTGAAGTCCTGGTCAAGAATTGGAGCCCCTAGACCGAGCTTCCTCTCCAGGCTTTGAGGCCACATCGACCTGAGAGACTCCACCGCCCCTCATGCTATCCCAGCACTCTGTAAATGCTTGCTGGGGATGACGTCTGATGGAGCCAAGGTCCCTTTCACTGTCTGCTACCTTCACCCACTCTGAAAGAGCAGAGAGCATTAGCCCTTTTTTGTCCCAACCACAGGATGTAGGAATCCACACTGACCCACTAATAGGAACCGGAGAGCAGGTCCTGCTCATTAAGCATTTACAGCGTGCCCTGTTGCACTCAGGGCTCAGACGGGATATTTATTAGCCACTCTTGTGTGTTCCCTGTGGGATGAACGTGTTCCCATCTCTTGTTTTATACATTAGGACATGGAGGCCCAGAAAGGGGAAGAGAAGGGCCTGTGATCACAGTGGGAATCACTTAAGTCTAGGCTAGAAATAAAGAATCCACATCTAGCACCAGCCATGGTTCCAACCATGGTGACAGACCCTGGCTCAGTAAAGCCACTTCCTGACGGCTTCTCTAAATTTTCAATTTTCAGTGCAAACTATTAAGGTTTTTCTCAGTCATGATTATTGCGGCTGTTAGTCTTGATTGAAAGCCACTGACTACACCTTATGTAGACAACTAGAGGAAGCCAGGTCTCCAAGAGAAGGAGTTCATACTCTTCATAGTTTATAGTAGAAAAGGAGAGAAAAACAATTTTACAGGACGAAAAGATTTGATTTTATACTTCCTCCTTGCAGCTACATTGTTGCTCATTTGTAAACTTCATTCCAACTTTTAAAGTTAACTACCCATTAGTGAGTAAGAGCTGTTCCCACTAATTGGAGGACTCCCGTGGAAAGGAAACACAGTTAGAGGTTAGAGTAATGGACCAGGTGCCCTTGACTTCTGTTTCTGGTTTGTTGGCTAACTTGCTATGTGGCCCTAGGCAGTTTTCTTTAATTTCTCTGGGCCTCATTTTCCACCAGAGAAAGAAAATTTCCCACTAACTCTTATTGGGGGTTGCCAAAAGATCAACGAAAAAACCTTTGCAGGGCTTGTTAAAGATGCCCAGATGAACTACGTTAGAAAGATCTGGATTTAATAGGTATTAATTAATAAATCCTTTGATTATTGAGGAGCCGTGGTAGCGCAGTGATTAAAAGCTTGGCTACCAGCCTTCAGGTCAGCAGTTCAAATCCACCAGCCACTCCTTGGAAACCCTATGGGGCAATTCTACTCTGTCCTGTAGGGTTGCTGTGAGTCAGAATTGACTCAACAGCAATGGGTTTACACTTTTTTTGGTTTTTGATTATTGATAAAATCGCCTGTTTTAGCTTTTAATTAGCTCTTTGGCCATAATTGGCCAAAGAAGCTATGCAAAATCCTGATGGATCAGCCCATTCCTGATGACGATCAGGTGTGTGTTTGCTGTGTCCTACATTGGTGTCTGCATCTGGTAGCAGGGTCCTGGTGGCTGCACTGATGGCCAGACTGGGCCACGAAGGTGGCTGCCCTGGAGTGGTACAGACAACAGAGCAACCAGCTCAGTTGGAGCCTGGCTTAGGAAGCTCCCTGTGTGAAAGGGGGATTCAGGGTCTACTGTCTTTGTTTACTGGCCTGTTTTTATGCTGTGAACCAGCCCCAGCTGCAGAGGTGGGGTGTTTAGCAGGCACTCAAACTGTGGGGCACCAGGGCATAGTGGACAGAAACAACACAGACCACCTTGAAGAGCACATGCTGCTACACACAAGCACCTGCCTCCCTGGCTGCAAATGGCCTTCTTTTGTTGACTGGGGCCACTGCTCCCACACGTCTCCTTGTCACCCCTGCCTTCATACTCCTGCTCCCCAATTTGCCCGGCCTCCTCTGTCTTCCCTAAATGTGGAGGAAGGAACAAGGCCAGCATTCCCAGATGAGAACCTTCTCTTAGGTTCCTGGGACCCTGTAATGTCCTGATGCAACAACCCTATCCTGAAAAACTGCCCATTCATTCCATTCACTTGCACCCTCCCTTCTGGGTATTTTATTTGCAAAAAAAAAAAGATCCCAGCTTAGAATAGACATCACAGGAAACCCACTTCTTTACACGGTGTAACAAAAATGTCTACAGTCAGTCATCCTAGGGAGAGATGCCGGGGAGCTAGGACTTCAGGGTTCAGCGCCAAAGACAGAAGTCATCTGCAGAACCTTCTCACTGGCAGCTACAGTGGCAGTGGCCGTGGAGAGGCCCATAGCAGAGCCCAGATGGTTTTGTTTGGACTCGTTGGCAGATGCAGGGCTCTCCACGCCGAACAGCATCAGGGAGCACTTAAAGGAAAGGCTTGGTTTGTGTTTGATTTTGCAAGGAGCTGGCGGGAGGAGGTTGCTAGGGGACCAACCACTCTCAGCATTCTACTCCAGGGGGTTTTCATCAGGCAGGAAGGGGCTTCAAATGAAGGGCACCCGTGAGGTTTTCTCAGGCATGGTCACAGCAGGCTTTGCTTTTTTTCCTCCTGGCTGAGAGGAGAAAGCTCTTGGAGGGCTTGGGAGGCCAACCTCCCTGGGGGTAGACACCTTACCCCAGGTGCTGCTGAGCCCAGGATGGAGCCCACCAGCACCAGCAGCTCTTGCGAGGACAGAACCAGTTAGATAATTTGTGGGAACCAGTGCAGAATGAAAATGCAGGGCCCCTTGTTCAAACGTTATTAGGAATTTCAAGATGGCGACACCAGAGCATTAAATCAAGCATGGGGAGCTTCTGAGCATGGAGCCCTGTGCACCTGCACAGATCACATACCGGTGAAGCTGGCCTTGTCCCCAGGTGGTTACAGGAGAGAGGCTCCCCACAGAGTCTAGCATCATCCACCCCTTTCTTTGGAGGAAAGGGAAAAGAGAGAGAATAATTCTGTACACTTACTTAAAGATTCCCACCACGCAAATATCAAATTCTTTTTTTAAACCCCAAGGTGAGGAGTTGAGTTAAGAAACTTAAGAAAAGAATTATTTTGGTGGTTCTGGAGTTATTCTCTTTATTTGCCAGAATTTGGGGGAATAATTGGGAAATAATAGTAAGCTTTAATGTTCAGAGTGCTTACTTTGTACCCACACTGCGCTAAGGATCTGTTACTGCTAAGATAGTTTACTTGCCTTGTGGATGTTACCTACCTGAGAGGGGCCATTATTGCAGTTTTGCAGATGGGAAAGCTGAGATGTGAGGCAATGCTGTAACTTGTCTAAGGGCAAACATCTTAGAAGTTGGGGAGACTGGATTCAAACAATACATTCAGACTCCAAAGCCTGTGTGCCTGACCGCTTTGTTCTGTTCACTACCTCTGGATCGTGGCACCAATGTCATGGAGTCTTGTTAATTCTGGTGCTTTTTTGTGACTGTAGGTAAGTTCAAGTGGCATATCTGTAAATATCTTACCACCGAGGTCAGAGAGAACTTTGGGTGTTTCCACTGTGGCATATAGAGTAGCAGAGCATCAAAGAGCAGCATCAGACCCAGACCTGCGTATTTGGATAGTTCAGGCTCCGAGGCATCATTTGATCTGCGACAAGACACAAAGCTGTGTAAGGCAGTGTAGGGCTTTGGGTCCTTTGCTTACCTTGAACCGTCTCTCCACCCCCTTGGAATGGAGGAAGAAAAGTACCGTGTTCTTGAGCTTTAGAGTGAAATGAACTCCAAGCTGCAGAGAAAAAAGGTAGCTTTATAATAAAACACACTAGATCTCTTCCTCCCTGTTACTTACATAAACAAAATAATTTTAAAATTCTGCAGAGCAGGATCTGAAAGATAAAAGAATGCAGCCATTCTAGACGCAATTCATTTTTCCAGCCCAGCTTTACCTGGGGTGAGGTCCTTTGGTCAGGAGTGAACTAGGAAGTGTCCTGGACTGGGAAGGCGGGGTGGATCTGAGGCAGGGAAATTGCCATCTAATCTTTAAGGTGGAGAAAACGTGAGCAGATCAGAGAAAACCAGGAGCTCCAGGTGCCAGGATTCTGGGTCTGAGATGAGATCCCAAAATGTATATGCCTCAACTGAGTGAGCAGAGAGAGGGAGGACCCCAGGGAGGAAACAGCCACTCCCACGGGGAATGCCAAGAACAGGAGTCCTGTTCTACCCTCTTTTCAGTAACATAAACTCAAATTCTGAGTATATGGAAGGTGATGCAGCATCCACCAAATATAAATAAAAGTGTGTTTGTATATAACTGCAACGTCTTTTGACATTTCCCAGAGGGTTAAATAACTTTCTCTTTCATCCCATGAAAGAAGCCCTATTTCTAGAGCAATTAAAGCAGCCCTAATGACTTCCAAACATTACCATCAGTCCTAGTTAGCTTGTTCATTAAGCCGCCGAGGGAGGAAGGACCTGAGAGAGCCAGTGGGCAGCGGTAGGAGCTCTGTTCACGGTCCGCTTTCCAAAACAGCGTCCATCCTGCTCCTCACCCTCCCCGCCCAAGCCAAGGCAGCCTCTGGCTGCAGCTGTCCATCCAGCCACACAGTTCTTGATTTGGTTTGTGCTGCAGAAAGAAGAATGGGTTTGACAGGCTCACATTGTTATCTGGAGTTGCCTACCCAGAAATAAGGTCACAGCAGCCTCCGCCCTGCGAGCTGCTCAGAAGGCCAGGGCGAGTCCGAGGCGCTTACACATTAGTGGGCAGGAAGTGGAGTCCCGATGGGAGGCTGGGAATTTGAACGCCTTCCCATTTCAGCACTCGGGAGGAGGAAGCTTGGTTCAGCACTACACGCAGATGGCTACTGCTGCCTCCTGAGAGCGCCTCTGCTCTCGCTCCCTCTCCTCTGCGCCCACTGCCCGCCCTCCTCTCTGCTCACTTCTGCTCCCTCTCCTTGGAGGGAAAAGTCTGCAACGCTAAGAACTGTCTTGGAAAATTAAACAAAGGCGAGCCAGAGGGGACCGACTTGAAAAGAACTTGTTTTGTTCCCGTTAAGAGACCTGCAGGAAAATCCACACCCACGTTGCCCAGTTTTGAAGTGGCAAGTGTGTTTGTGTGTGTGCACACACGCTTCAAGCAAGAGGCAGAGACGCAAACAACCGTATGGTCTGTGCTTTGATAAGGAAACTTCTGGCCTTAAAAGTTAACCAGCAAAGGGAGGAATACAGCCGTGAACCACCCCGCTTCTCAACTTAAACTGCATTGTTTTCTGTCCAGATATTCCAATGGAGACAGTTGGAAAACCTGTATTTCAGAGAAAAGAAGTTTTCAGTGGAAGTTCATGACCCACGCAGGTAAGCTGGAAAAGTCTCCTTTTCTTATCCGAGTGCATGGAACTTACAGGACTCTAGCCTGGCGTGTCATGTACATTAATATTTTTTGTGCTGTCATTGTTCCTTTTCTGTTTGAGGGCGGGGGGAGGGGAAGGTGGTTGATTATGGAGAATGGAGTGCAAATCAGACAGTAAAGCTTTGTTTTGTATTGTGTATGCTGATAAATACAGAGGGTTCAAGAGTGTGTGTGAGAGACAGAGATTAGCAATTCCTTGACCTTCTCATCTGGCTGCTTATGTTCCAGGCTTGTGTGTGGAGTTGTGTTACCGTGCTGCCTGATAGAGTTTCTGAGAGTGCTTCAGGTGGGACTGGCAACACCAAAGAGAGCTGCAAATGAAGCAGTTGTGCAAAATGCGTTTATTCCACCAGCTGTAATTTTAGGGTGTTTAGAGTTTGTGGGCGGATGTGAAAGAAATACAATTATTTTTCTTTCCCCCCACCCCAACATTATATCCCAGAGAGCATTAGTGTAGAAATCTATGCTCTCTAAGCCAGATGCCAAACAATAGGGTCCCCATGTGGAATGCAGCAAGCACTGCGTAAAAGGGGCTCTGGGCAGCTCAGACCACTGCTTTCCCTCTCTTTGTCTGCTGGCGGGCCTAGAATTAGATGCTAACATAGACAGCAGCAAAAGTCCCTACAAACGGGCCCGACACCTGGACTTTAGATAGGATCGTACATGGATTTACAGGAAAGTAGCCCTGGGAAGCCAGTAGAAAGACTAGACTCTGTAAAGAGTAAGAGTGGATTTTAGAGAGTGTTGACACCCAGCGCTGGCCTTGGAAGGGAACCTAGCACAAGCTCCACCCTACACATGGCTTCTGAGTATCTCAGAACAAGCTGCTGTTCCTCCCAGGGAGTTGTCAACCCAAGAGCGAGATGTAGCCCTCCAGCAAGTGGGTGCAGGCCCGTGCAGTATAATCTCTGTCCCTGCAGCCAGAGATAACCCAGCAGACTGACAGGATGCTCACACCATGTAATCTGTGTGAAATAACCACTCCGTTTGTGGGGTTAGAGCTTATCTTGTGCCACACAGCTGACTGGAGGACCAGCAACCAGAAAACGTTTAGAGACTTGGTGTCTCTGACATCAGGCAAAGGCAATCTTATTAAAGCAGAAGAACATCTTTAGCATTTTTTGGCATCCTGTGAAGAGTGGCCGAGTCCAAAGACCTCTGCCTCCACAGAGCAAGAACTCATTTGTGTAGGCCAGTGGGGGAGCGGCACATGGCAAAAATAATATCCCAACCAAAAAGAAACTCAGAGTTATTTTCCCAGGTGAGCTGTTTGGGACCAGATTCTGAGGAGTATGTGTGAGAGGAGGGAAAACTTACAAGTGAAAAGAGCAAAAGGAATTTCATCACAATGAGTCAGATGCAGAAAGGGGATGTTTGACAGAGAAAAGTCAAAAACTGGATCATCTGAAGGGGTGCACATAAGGATAGACGGAATCTCCATATCTGGGCTCCGTTGAGAATCCTCCTAACTCAGAGACACCTTGGACAAATTCTTAGAGAGCCTGTGAGCATGCACTCACGTGTGTGTGTGAGAGAGAGAGAGGAGGTGTGTGTGTGTGTGTGTGTTTTCTCCGGGTCTGGTACCCTATCAGTGATGTAATACTAAGTTCCCTTTTCTTTCCCAAGACCCAGGGATATAGGAGAGGGTACAAACCTCACATAACCAGTTGCCATCAAGTCAGCCCCGACTCATGCATGCAGAGTAGAACTGTGCTACATAGGGTTTTCAGTGGCTGATTTTTCAGAAGCAGATTGCCAGGTCCTTCTTCCTAGGCACTCCAGTGGACTCTGACTTCCAGACTTTTGGTTAGCAGTCAAGCATGTTAACCATTGTACAATCCAGGGACTTCAAACCTGGGCTTTTTAGCTTTAAAACAAAATGATCCACATCATATTTGTTGAGTAGCTTCTGCGTTCAGGACACTGTGTTAGGTGCAGCGGGGTATAGAAAGATGAGGTAACCTGCTCTCTGTTAGAGATAGCTGGTAAGTGGTAGAGCCAGGATTGGAACTCAGGAAGTCTGGCTCTGAAGTGCATGCTCTTTACCTCTACCCTATACGCAAGGCAGTGTGTACAAAGTACCAAATGGCACAGACCATGAATGCTGAAAGATAAGGTCACCAGAGGCCAGGCTTGTCAGGGGAGGCTGAGGCGAGGTCTAAGCTGAACGTCAAAGGGTGACTAGGATTTAAAGAAATGAGGCAGACCCTCCAGGTGGGCAAAGATGTTGGTCAGGTAAATACAGCTGATGCTCTTCAAGTGAAATAAAGAGATGAGCATGTGTCTGGAGTAGAGAAAAGAGGGAATGCAAGGATCTCAGAGGCCACCAGAGCAGAGGAAATGATCATTCCCCCTCCTAGACAGACTGGTCCTAAGTCCCCCTTGTTACTAGAAACAGGTAGGTTAGCATGACGAGAGGCAGGGAGAAAGGCCCAGGGAAGGTGACTTACCTGATGTCAAAGGTGAAACCCAAGGTGACTACAGCTTTAAAGACACCTTTTCCAAATGTACATTGAGGCAAGGAAAGTGCATTTGCTTAAGGCTGACTACTTAATTAAAAGTCCCTGGGTGGTACAAATGGTTCAGTGCTCAGCTACTAACCAAAAGGTTGGCGGTTCAAATCCACCCAGAGGCAACAATGCACCGAGCACTCTTCTTTTCACTGCCTCGTGTTGCTTTTGAAATTAGATGTGTCATCCTATTGCTTGGTGCCTTGTTTCTTTGGAGCAGGGAAGATTAATCTAATTGATGGTATGTTGGGATGGTGTTCAGGGGTCAGCTCCTCTCTGTAAAAGAGGAAGGGAGCCAGAACCAAGTAATAGGATGGGTAGTGCCAGATATAATTGTTTAATTAAGGTGTAATTAGTGGGAAATTGTGATTACAGGGGAATCAGTCACTGCAAAGAGTGTTTTCTGAGCTGATTGGTCGCATGTTTGATCACAGCCCTTCCTGTCCTTTCCATGAGGAGCACAGAAGATGCTGTGGAATTGTTCTAAATGTCCTAACTTGATGCCTACCTTTGTATCTGGGCTCTTGGTTGTTGTTGGCTGCTGTCGAGTTGGCACCCAGCTCATGGCAACCCCATGCACAACAGAACGAGACGTTTTGATCCATAGGGTTTTCTTTGGACATTTTTCAGAAATAGATCACCAGACCTTTCTTCCTAGTTCATCTTAGTTTGGAAGCTCCAGTGAAGCCTGTCAGCATCATAGCAACACACAAGCTTCCACTGATAGATAGGTGGTGGCTGCGCTTGAGGTGCATTGGTTGGGGATTGAACCTGGGTCTCCCACATGGAAGGCAAGAATTCTACCACTGAACCACCAAGCCCTCCTTTAGAGTTGGCAGATATTCAGTTCCTAAGGCTAATGCAAAATAGAAAGGTTGGTGGGGTCAGAAGGGCCTAAGGGAAAGATGAGTGGATTCAGGAGAAAAATTCTCAGAGTATCTGATTTAGATGCTCCTGGGGAACCCCCAGACCTGACAAGCCTCTCAACTCATCCACACTTACCTTGCCTGAAAAATGTCAACACCTAACCTCTTAAAACTGTTTCCCTTTACCAAAATAAACTTCAAGTTACTCTTCCTTTTGAATTGAATGTTTGTAGGGGGTAAGGGGAGGCTTACTCCCAGGAGCAACAATTGCTATTGAAGCCTAACTGGGTGTTCAGATCACAGATTCATTTTAAATCTATAGAGATGCAGGACAGGGAGATTCCTCCCCATTTCTCTCTGGCCTCCTTGTAGTTATTTTCTTTCAAACGTGTGCTCTTTCATGAGCTTTTTTTTTTCCCTTAACTTTTATTTTAACCAAAGCAGGGGAAAACCTGCCTAGAGTCAGTGTCATGAACTAACCACCAGATTTGAAGCCCCCCTTAAAAAACCAACCCCGCTGCTGCTGCTGTAGAGTCAATTTCAACTCACAGTGACCCTGTCCGACAGCGTAGAACAGCCCCGCAGGGCTTCCAAGGAGCCTCTGGTGGACTCGAGCTCCTGACCTTTTGGGTAGCAGCTGAATGCTTAGCCATTGCCCACCAGGGCTCCCCTCCTTAAAAGTGAGTATGAGAAAGACACACTTTTTTTTTTTTAAGCCGTAGCCCCCAAAGTAAGATAATAGAAATCGCTTTAAATTTTCTTCAAGCGAAAATTTGTACTGAACAAAATGCCAATATTCACAAGCCTGATTGCCTCAAGTTTCTTCCAAATTAGGTATCTCAGTCTTGAGAACACCTGAATGTTTTTCATCTCATGTATAGTCCACATACCCCAGGGCCCCCCACACTCCCCATTACCTTGTCCTACGTGCTCGTGCACACGCACGCTCATATTTCACTTTCTAAATAATCCACTTATTCTATAAAATATACTTAACAGAGAACATGATCATATAACTCTTTTTTTCTCCCCGGACTCCATTAATCTGGTGAAGTACATTAGGACCTGTGTTCTCCATTTTTAGTCTGTTGCTGCTTTTTTTAATGCCATGTTGAAATAAACATAAAGGCAGAGGTCGAAATGGGTGGGGATTGGTGGCTGGGCTCATTTCTTTCTGCCCTGCCCTCTGAATGTATTTGAAATCAATAGCCACATCTTTCAAGGGACATTGAGTCAGAGTAATGTTAAGAAGTCATGGTTCCCTTAGGTGTTGTGGCCTGTGGCAGTTAGACAAGAATTTACTCATCCTTCCCCCTAAGCAGCATTGCCTGGTTAATGAAGGACACTGTCTTTTTCTGTCTCTAAAGTTTGTGTTGGCTTAATGCCCAGGAGCTGAAGATCAGTCAGGACCATCCAGTGACCGGGAATGACCCATTTTATTCCAGACAAGGCAGGGGCTGCATCAATTCTGAACCCTGAAAAAAAAAAAAATGAGGAGTTAGTAAATAACTCCAGTTTCCCTGAGCACACGTGTGAGTGAGTGAGTGAGTGTGTGTGTGTGTGTGTGTGTGTGTGATCCTATATCTTTGTGATCTGGTCTTTTACCTTCACACCAGTGGGTCCTCAATAAAAGCTGTTGGCTGATAAATGGACTTTCTTGGCAGATATGGTTGAACCTTCTGATTCTTGCCTCCCCAGGGCTTCGGTGACAAGGAGGACATTTGGACACAGCGGCATTGCAGTGCACACGTGGTATGCGTGCCCAGCATTAATCAAGTCTATTTGGGCTATGGCCATTAGCCAACACCAGTTCTATCTGGACAGAAAGCAGAGTAAGGTAAGTCCTTCCCTGGGATTGGGAGGGACACCATGGTGACCAGGCCTTTCACCAAGGTGTTAGCATGCCTAAGGGCATACTAGGGTCCTTGTATGAATCTGACAGTTCAGGGATGCTGAGCTGGACAGATGGGGGACGCATTGTGTCCCTTGCCTTGAGATACACACAGGTGCCTACTTGCCTTTTGGGGCTGTAGGTGGGAGGAATGAGATTCGTTCTTCAGGAGGGCAAGTACCAGGAATCCTGCTCAAGGGGGTCAGACCCAACCCCAACCAGAGCTGCCCAGGCCATTGACTCTAGGGCCCGTGAGGAATTCTGACCATGCTTTTGACCCTCAAGAAGGTCTCCTAGGAGCAAGCATTCAGGTGCTTTTTGGAGTTTAAACAGTAGCAGAGTGTTTTCTTTTTAGGACAAAAAAAAAAAAGTTTTCAGCTAATAGACACCACCTAACTGTTTAGGGTAATTGCTCTGTAGCCTCCAGGATTTTCCAACTGCCAACTCCATTTTTTAAAAATGCAAAACTGGAAAAGTGGAAAAAAAAAAGTTTAACAGCCCAGTTTCTCTAAGGTAGACCTAGAGCCTCAGGCCTTGGTAAACAGTCATCCTCCTTGGAAGATTTTACCCACCCCCAATCCAGACACATATGGCTACGTTTTCTGGTGGGTGGGAGAATGACATCTCCTTGGTTCACACACAGCTTATATCAACACTCAGCCCCCTCTTCCTCCTGTCTTGTCTCCCAGTCTCCCCTTTCCTTCCTCCCGCAAGCCACTCCTATTCATTATCCCTCAAGTAAAAAGCCCTATCAAGATGGGCCCTGCACCTTTCTCAGGATCCTGCTGACTTCGAGGGTGGTGGAAATATAGAGTGAGACAAACCTTGGCAGCTGGGCTAGTTGGTACCACCACCCATGTGAGATCCTTCTCCTATTATATGAGCTCTCTGGAGGAGGACCCAGGCTTACTGGGCCCAAGATTCACTGGATGGGTGCGCTTTTGGGGCTTTCTCTTCTGCTGTATTTTCCTTTTGGGTGAAGTTATCCTTTCCTGGGCATTGAAAAGAGTTGGAGGAGAAAGTAGGGGTGAAGTGAGAGGTAAGAGAAAGATAGAAAACAGGGGAAGAAGAAATGAAACAATGACTCAGGTTATAATAGAGTTTTAAATCAGGGCTTTTCTCATGTGGAAGGCACTGTCTTTGTAACACATTCTTTCCCCTACTAAATCTTCTTCCTGACCCTTTTTTGATCATTATCTGGAGTGAATAAGTACAGAGTGGAATATTTTTGTTGTTAGAAGAGAGGGCATTCTGCAGCTCTCCTGGTGATGACGGGCATTGGCACAGGAATTTGAAGCCCAATTAGATTAAAGGAAACAGGGCCAAAGTGTTTTGACTCATGCTTTATATAGTAAACATTGGGTGGGTGTCAACATTTTTCTCTCCAGTGGTAGGAGTTGGAGGTCAAAACCTTAGAACATTGATTTTATCCTCTGTATTTTTACTGAAGGAGCTCTAGTGGCGCAGTGGTTGAGTGCGTGGCTGCTAACCAAAAGGTCGGCGGTTCGAATCCACCAACCCGCTCTGCAGGAAAAAAATGTGACAGTCTGCTTCTGTAAATATTTATAGCCTTGGAAACCCTATGGGCCAGTTCTTCTCTGTTCCGTAGGGTCGCTATGAGTCAGAATCATCTCGGTGGCAACAGGTTTTTTTGGGTTTATTGTTCAGTGATGGGTGGTGAGGGGCAGATAGGTTGGCAATCTTCCTGAACCCTAGTGCCAGTTCTTCTGGCGGGCAGACCTCACACAAACTGGATACCACAACTTTGAAAGGGGGAAAGGAAAAGAGTATTTGACTCTAAGGGTAGTACAACATTAGCTGTTCGAGCTCTTCCTCCCTATGCTGGTTTTATGCACAGAGCCACTCTTGGGTAACTTAGGAGGCCTGTTCTTAGGGCTCTTTAGCCCCATTCTCTAAAATGGTCTTACTCTGTGTTTGGAAAAGCCTTTATTCAACAGGCTTACAGGTCAAGCCACTGACGCAACAAGTTAACCTCAAAAATTTTCAAAGATCACTTATTAACAAAAAATGTCTTTTAAGAGGCTAAACCAAATGCCCACAGCAATAGGAAAGTTCTGCTGCCCTCTCAGTAATCCCTGGGAGACAGAAGGAAATCCACACACTCCCACGAGGAGGAAAGCTTTTCCCCAGGACGTCTGGAGTGCTCACAAAGACTCCAGAGCCCTTGCATGTCTCAAAGGAACCAATTCCTCGACCTACAGTAACAGGTGAGGAACAAGCTCCCCTCTTTGGAAGCTGGAAGACTCTGCTTTCCAGCTCTGTGAGCTGGGCAAGTCTTTTATTGTTTGTGCTTTGTTCTCCCCAATCAGAGAACAAGAAAGGACTTTCCTGACCTACATTATTGATTAGTAATGACACAATGTTTATGAAATTGCTTGAGGAAATAGGTGCTATCTTTTATTATTATCCTTATTAATCTCACACACTGTTCCCTGGCCAACACTTTCATAAAGGTTATATTCTCTGCAAAAGGTCCCCAAATTAAGTCAGAGGTGATAAAAAATTTTTCCCTTAGGAATTGCATTAGAACATTTTTTGTTTCTGGAATGTTGGTCTTTACATAAGCACCAGAATGGCCTCAGGGTGAGTGATGGCTGACAGGCTTGGGGGGAAAAGCTTTAAACTATTTCTGAACAGCCATTGTTGGCTGGCATACTGGTCATTGCTTCACACTCTACTGAATGGTGCCTTGCCAACCATTCCTTTCTCTGAAGCGCTTCAGCAAAGCCCAGGCCTCCCAAGTGGTGTTTATCAACCCCAGAGAGACAAGTGTGGTCTAGTGGTTTGAGTCAGCAAGGGGGGTAGCCAAGAAGTTTCATGTTCCTTCCCTGGCACTCGGTTATTTTCTTCTTTCATGGTCATCATGCAAATCATTTAAGAAAACCAGTCTCTCTCTGTCTCTATCCCTCTCTCTGGCTCTCTGGCCCTCACATCATCAGCTCCCCCCACATTGCCATCAAGGGACCATTCCATCACCAAGGACCTAGTGTACTGGTTGGTTTCCTGTTGCTCATTCAGAATGAGAGGCTATGCAGGCACCAGTGATAATTGGTGACTTATATATGCTGTCCCAAAAGATCCGAACTGTTGTCAGCTAGGTCCCAGCAACCTTTGTAGCCCAGAGCCAAGGAATGTTTTGTGGACTTTGGAGGAAAATACTTGAAAGCTCAAATTGTTTAGAGTAAACAGACACTTATCCTCTGAAGTCAAGGTGGGGACTTCTTAAATTGGCTCCCAGTCCACAACTCTTTCCTTCTTCTTAACTTTTCTCTTTCTGTCTCTGCCTCCCTACCGCCTCACTGTCTCTCACTCTTTTTCCTAATCCAGTCTGATATTTTTCATTCCAATGGAAGAAGACAAACCTCATTCATGGAATAGCAATAATAAAACTGAGTTACATTTATAGGGCAAGGCCCTCATAGCAAGACTTGCAGATGCCTTCTGGGTAGGCCCAGAGAGTTGACTTTACAAGGTGAGAATCTCCCATCAATAGTCATTTCTACTTAGCTCTGTTTCTTCAACTGAGTCTGTTAGGTCATCCTGATATTTCCATTCCAGAGAGAGTCAGATAGTGTCCTAAAGCTTCTAAGAATCTAATCTCTTTTGGAAAGCAGATCTGTTGCTCCCCTTTCCGTATGTACGTTTTCTGGCATCTGAGATTAATGTGTGGAAGGAGTGGAGGTGGAGTGGGGGCAGGTCTTTTGTGTGTTTAATGAGATCTCTACAGTATCAACTGTTAATCTAACTTCATTTAGCAAATTACTACAAGGCCCCAATTTATATCTAATCCCTATCCCAATCCCAGTGGCCTTTACATATGTTATCTCCATCCATCCTTATCATAGCTCTGTGAAGTGGGTTTTCAGATTTCCATTTCACAAACAGGAATCTGAGTATCAGAGAGGGTAAGGATCTTGCCCAAGGTCAAACAATAATTAATTGGAAAGAACCAAGATTCTAATCAAGGTCTGACTTCAAAGCCTGGGTCCTTCACCACTCTGCTGTATATTGGTCAGTGTCTCCATGAGTTGTTATTACATAACTCTAGATGGGGGCTCCTTTTCATTAAAGCATTGGCCTTGGTAAAAGAATAGTGCTGAAAGAAAGGAAGTAATGGATTGTGCTTGCTATGCTTGCGTGGAGAGTAAAGCTCAACCAGATGGGTGCCATTGATACGCTGTGTCAAAATGAAATAAAAGGTCCTTCCTGCTTTCTGCTGCAAGCCAGAATGCTGAGAGGGCCTGGAAACCGAGATTATTTCATGAACAAGGAAGTCCTTTCTTGAAGTTGGCCAGGTTCTGAATGCAAGGAAAAAAGTTGAGGTCAGAAAGGAGACATAAGTAGAGGGAAGACCAATGGGCTGGAGAGGGTGAAGAGGAAGCCAGTTCATACCAAGGTGAACAAAACAAGCAAAAACACTCAGCATTCCTTCTGTCCCTCTGACTTTTCATCGTGTTAACGTGAGGAAAGTGCACAGCGGTCGGAAGTCGTTGTCATTCACCAACAGCAACAACAATGTCTAGGCCAGAGAAAGGGCAGAGGCACAGGTGTTGAGACAGCAGCCTTTGCTGGACGGCTGAGGGCACCAGGGCTGGCACTGGGCCACAGAGGAAGACTGTAAATAAAGGAGAGCGGAGGCAGTAGAATACGTACCCTCCATGGCCTTCATAATCTACCTCTGTGCCTGTTTTCTCCTGTACATGGGAAAGATCTTGTCTCACACAGGCCAGACGTGGTGGTGGTGTTGTTAGGTGCCTTCGAGTCGATTCCAACTCGTAGCAACTCCATGTCACAAAGTAAAACTGCCCTGTAGGGTTTTCTGGGCTGGAAGGAGCCCTGGTGGTGCAGGCCTTTCCCCTGTAGAGACCCTGGGTGGGTTCTAACTGCCAGACTTTCAGTTGCACCACAGGGCTCCTTGAACAACACGTGAAGTATCTGGAAACCTAAATTGTAACCGTGGACTAATTCTATCCATGTGCATGCTATGGCCAGTGGCCACAGAAAGACAGATTAGCAGATGCGTGGCTGATACTAACATTTGTAATTATTTTCATGAAGTTCATGTTATAGGGAAAGGCTTTTGCCTTAAGTACAAAAATTGATTTCCTGGGGCAGGGGAAGTAAATGTCAAACACACCTGTCGGAATGCAAAGAATTTTTCACTGAAGGCAATCACTAAAGCAGATAGTTCTACTAAAGACAATTACTCTTGAGAATGTAATTGTAAATACAGAATCCTTTTCAAATTATTCTGACCTGCTGTGACTATTAGTCCAAATCGGGCCAATTAATAGGTGGAATAAACAGAAAGGAGTTTTAACCTTTATGAAGATTTTGGGCCAGACAGATACCACAACAGAAGCAAAGCACTTACCTCTGGGACCTGAGTATCCAAATTAGCAGTTGTTCCAGAGGCTTCTATACATGTATACACTATGATTCCATGACTAGAGCGCGCCACCTCTCAGTCCTCTACATTTTCAGTGGCCACATGGCCAACAATTTAAGATGTTTAAATCTCTTCAAAGTTTATTGAACTTCGTAAGTGCATTTCAGACATCCGTTATGTCATTCACAGAGCTGAAAATTATTTTTCCTCCTTGTTTAAGCACAAAATAGTGATAATCACTACTGTTTATTGAGAGCTGTGTACCAGGCAGAAAGGAGAAGAGAGAAAAGGAGGGGCCAGGGAGGGGAGGGGAGGGAAGCCTTACATAGTCCTTACCTCCATCGTTACTGTCAACTACAAGCTCAGGAAACTACCACCTACCACCCAAAGTCTTCTCAGGGTTAAAGGAGATAAACCCATTGAACACATTACCGTTGATTCTGACTTATAGCGACCCCACAGGTGGTAGATGGTGGGTTTCCTGAGCTTGTAGTTGAAAATAACAAGGCTCAGTGAGATTAACTAACTTTCCCCAAGTCAGGAGTCAGCCCTGGTCTGTCTTGATTCTAGAGCCCATGTTCTTCAGCACTATACAGTACCTGCTACCATCAAGTGGATTCGGACTCACAGCAACCCTACAGGACAGAGTAGAACTGCCCCATAGGGTTTCCAAGGAGCACCTGGTGGATTCGAAATGGCAACCTTTTGGTTAGCAGCCATAGCTCTTAACCACTACACCACCAGGGTTTCTACTATACAGTGGAAGTAGGCTTAGAAAATTCATCACGTGGGTCAACTAATGAGCCACACGTGCTCTTACAAAGAGTTTTGGTGATTGGTGACTGGGCCAAGTGACACAAAACTGCTGCAACTTGAGGAGGTAAGTCAGTTTGCTAAATCTCAGCAGGACAAACAGGCAAAGGATTACTGTTGTCTGTCACACATGAATGTTCTCTTGGCTCTCAGCTCCTCTGTAACTCGGTTGCCTTTCCGATTCCAGTCCAAGATCCATGCTGCGAGAAGTCTGAGTGAGATTGCTATTGACCTGACTGAGACTGGCACGCTGAAGACCTCCAAGCTGGCCAACATGGGGAGCAAAGGAAAGATTATCAGCGGCAGCAGCGGGAGTCTCCTGTCGTCAGGTAAGCACGGGTATGGTTCAGGAGCAGCCATTGGAGAACATTAAAGAAGTTCCCGATGAAGCGTGCCTTTGCCCCAGAGCAGGTGAGGCAGGTGGAAACAGTAGCAGCTGAGGAGGCAGCTGTGAGGCTCAGCCAGAAGCTGGCTCTGGTTCTGAGACTAGGGTTTTGAGCCAAATGTGAATCTGAGAAAACTGTCAAAAGTATCAAAGGGTGGGGATAGGGGGTGGGGAAGAATCAGCACAACCACACAGTGTGGAAAGGACTATGGTAAGACAAAAATCTCCTCAGCCACTCTCAAGAGCTTCTGTGAATGCTGTTGGCTGACCATCAGGAATGCCATCTCCAAGTACTGAAAATGGGGCTCATTCCTGTGTCATTAAAGGCGAATTATGCTAGTGAAGGGCTGAAGGGCAGGGGCATGGTGCTAAGAGACACTTCATTCTGTTCCCAGGAGAATTTCTCAAGACTTTAAACAGCATAGGATAATCTTGATCATCTAGGAAATGAGAGACTTGCTGTCACAGAGTGTGGGATCACTGTTAAGTGAGTTGTAAAACCCAGAGTCAAAGGCTCTGGTTCTGCTGTCTGCGTCTGCCAGCCTGGGGCATGTCATTTTATTATTACGTGGGAGGTGGGAACGTGGCGGGGGGACAGAAAAGCTGCAAGGTTTTAGATCTGGCTGACTTCAAGAACAGTGATGCCATTTACTGAAATGGCAGGAAGAAGAGCGAGTTTGAGGAGGGCAAGGAGAGGAGGGAGACAATAATTGTTTGAAATGTTAGAAAAGTATAACTAATTGAAGGTTACTCCACAGGCCACGTGGTATATGCCTGGTTGTTCTTGGGAACCATGTAGCCTTGCTTCTGAACTATAAGAACAAAGCAAAAAGTCTTTTAAAAAAAAAAAACACACAGTTGTGGAGTCTGTGCTGACTCATGGCAACCGCATGTCTGAGTAGAACTGTGCTCTACAGGGCTTTTAGTGGCTGATTTTTTATAAGTAGATCACCAGGCCTTTCTTCCAAGGTGCCTCTGGGGGACTCAAACCTCCAACTTTTCTATTAGCAGCGAGCACATTAACCATTTGCCCAGGGATGCCAAGAAGTCTTTATCCTACTTAATGTTCCAGAATAATTTTTATAACTATATATAGTGACTAAGAAGAAAAAAAAGGGGGGGAGGGGTGGGGACAATAGACAGGAAAGAAAAGAAGCAAAAAACTGTTAAGTTAGCTTCTGGGCTGGGGTGGTCCAGCCGTAGCCAGGAAAAGATGTAAAATTAAAGGACTAGGGAAAATGATTATTCCCCTCCTGGACTGAGAGGTTGGTTCACCGTGAAATCCATGGAGCTTAAACTCAGAGCCCCTCACTTGCACAGGCTTTTCCAAGGCCCTGGGAGGAGCCCTAGCAATGTTCACATGGTCATGTATTTTTGTAAAATTTGTAAACGTGATACACTACATGTTTTTATTTTCTTAAATTGTTGTTAGCTGCTGTCTAGTTGGCCCCCAACTCATGGCGACCCCATGCACAACGGACGGAAACACTGCCTGGTCACAGATTAGACTGTTGTAATCCATAGCGTTTTCATTGGCTCATTTTTAAAAGTAGCTCACTAGGCTTTTTTTTAGTCCATCTTAGCCTAGAAGCTCCACTGAAACCTGTTCAGCATCATAGCAACATGCAAGCCCCCACTGACCTACGGGTGGTAGCTACGCATGAGGTGCATTGGCTGAGAATTGAACCCCAGTCCCCTGCCTGGAAGGCAAGAATTCTACCACTGAACAACCACTGTCCCTAGAGCCACCAAAATTATACAAGCTTCAGGCCCCACAAAACCTAGTCTACCTCTGCCAGGCTGGAAGCTTCTTTCGGTTCACCAGAAACCCTTCCTTGCCTGGAGTTCTTCACAATTTTTTATCAATAAAATGGGCCAAATGATAATTATTTCTGAGGATTACACATACATCGTAAAGAGGGGAAGGAGCCCTGGTGGCACAATGATCAAGTGCTTGGCTACTAACTAAAAGATTGGTGGTTTGAATCCACCCAGTGGCTCCACGAGAGAAAAGACCCGTTGTTCTGCTCCCATAAAGACTACCCACCACCACCCACTGCAGTCGAGTTGAGTCCGACTCATAGCAACCCTGTTGGACAGAGTAGAACCACCCCATAGAGTTTTCAAGGAGTACCTGGTGGATTCGAACTGCCGACCTTTTTGTTAGCAGCCATAGCTTTTAAGCACTACAGCCTGCCAAAACTCTATGGGGTTGTTCTACTCTGTCATGTGGGGTTGCTATGAGTCAAAATTGACTCCAAAGCACCTAACAAAGTGAAGATGGTAGATAATTCAGTCTTTTCATATGCAGGAGAATTCCACCCAAAGCCAAAGACTTCTGCGTGGAATTACAGCCACTCCCAGTCCCCTGCTGAATGGAGAGGGCAAGGCCAAAAGCCAACACCTGTGTTTGTTTTTTTAGAGACAAAATACAGTAGTTTCTCCTAAACCCCTTTAAAAACTCAGAGTTTCAGATTGGAGCCTGGGTTTATCAGCCCACCTTCCTCCTTATCTAGCCAAGGAATCTAGCCCACTGATTTTGTTCAGCCTCCAGTGAGTGGGTAAATCCCTGCTGTGATTTCACATTCTTTGGGAAATCTGGGTGCTTTCTGAACTTGGTTATACCCAGAAGCAGAATGGAGTCTTCAAGCTCATGGATCTCAAACTTGAATGTGCATGAGAACCACCTGGAGAGCTTGTTAAAACACAGATTCTTGGACCCCACTCCAGAGTTTCTGACTCAGTAAATCTGGAATAAGCCTGAGAGTTTGCATTTCTAACAAGTTCCCAAGTGATGACACTGCTGCTGATGCAGGGACAACACTCTGAGGACCTCCGTTACAGCCACTGGGCTAGGGTTAGAAAGGAGAATTTTCAAAAGGTAACTAGTTTCTCGAAAGACTTTTAAGGAACATTTATCAGGCACCGCTGTATTTATTTATTTTAGCATGAGGCAGTAGGGAAAAGAGAAAATAATATACAAAACTGGTTTCGAACAAGAGAGAAAAACCTGAGGTGGATGTGTTACTAAGGATCACAGAGCCCTGGTATTCCCTCTTTGGAGCCTGTGTCCTAGTCCATTTACCTGAGCCCTTCATATCCGGCAACATCCAGGGGTACCAGGGCAATAATCCAACAGCAGTTATACATGAGTCCTTGGGTGGTGCAAACAGTTAACATGCTAGGCTGCTAACCAAAAAGTTTGAGGTTTGAGTCCACTCAGAAGTGCCTTAGAAGAAAGCCTGGCAATCCGCTTCTGAAAAATAAGCCATTGAAAACCTTTTGGAGCACAGTTCTACTTTGACACACATGGAGTCACCATGAGTCAGAACTGACTTGATGGCAACTGGTACTGATAGCTATATGTGAGGCTCTGAACATGACCCCCAAACTTCCTGAGATGGAAACTGAAATCCATGAACCATCAGAAATGGGGTCCCTCCGTTTTTAAGGATGGAAAGCGATTAATCTTTATTACTAACATGTGGTTGTCAATATTTTCAGTCTTGTGGGCTAGAAGATAAATCAAAAGAAAACCTTGCTGCTGAATCCCCCCCATTCCTCATACAGACATCTTTATCCCAAGGTATTAAAGTGATTTTCAGATGTTTAATAATTTAGTGGCAGGAGCCCAGGCTAAGATGTTTAGAAGTTGACAAAGGTAGCTACGGCCACCTGCCCTTCTCCACGTACAGAGTAGCTCCAGTTGTCAACTCTGACTCCCTGAGCCCTTTCCCTGCCCAAATTCTGATACACACACAGCTAAGCAAGATGAAACACGGGCAAGAAGGCCAAGAGGTGTGAGTCATGCCCCCATGACTAGCTTCTTCCCAGCCCCTGCAAGTTGGAACCTGAAAAATGTCCTTTCATACAAAGGTGAAGGCTTCTTGGGGATGTACCCACCATGACTTGAGAAAGGCAACTGGGCAGTGGAGGGAGAGACTGCAAACAGGGAACTTCCATCAAACAATAGAGAGAGTCTCTACCAATCACAGATCTTGTCACTCGCACTGAGGCTGCTGATTGCTGCCCCCACGCTGTCCACACACACACATACAGACACACACACACACACGCCATATTTTCTTGCACCAGGAGAAGGAAGCCTTCACAGGAGGAAAGCCCTTGGCAGTCCCACCTGGAAGGGAGCGGTTTCGTTCACATCACCTACAACAGGGAAATCTAATCCTTGGCTGGGAATCTAGGCAACTGGCTAGTCCTCTGCCCTTTCTTTTGTCCTTTTCAGTGTGCTTTTGCCTAGTTGCTTGTTGAGTACCCTTACAGTAATGTGCTCCCACGAACAGGGCAAGCCTACACTCTCGATTTTCCCGACAGCCTGATTCTGCACATTCTTTTTATTATACTTGTCAGACTGTGTGTTCTAACTTTTCGTTCAGGAAATATGATACTTACAACTTCAAATCCAATTTAGTAAATTATTTTTCTCTTTTCTCTACTGCCTTATGTTAAAATAAATAAATAAAGCGGTGCCTATAAATGCTCCTTAAAAGCCTTTTGAGAGACTAGTCACCTTCTGAAGATCCTTTCTAATCCTAGCCTAGTGCCCAGCACTCTATAGGTGCTCAATACACAGTTATAAAAATTGAGTTTTGAAGAATACTAGTAAGATTCCTGTATATTTATGCATTTTTAAAATCTTCCATGTTATCAGAGTGTATGATATATTGGGCCTTGCTAAAATATAAAAAAAAAGTTGCTGTCAAGTCAATTCTGGCTAGCGGCCCCATGTGTGTCAGAGTAGAACTGTGCTCCATGGGGTTTTCAGTGGCTGATTTTTCAGAAGTAGATCACCAGGCCTTTCTCCCGAGGTTCCTCTGGATGGGCTCAAACCTCCAAGCATACGGTTAGCAACGCGGTGCATTAATTGTCTGCACTACCCAAGGGTACCTGGGCCTTGCTAAGAACCTTCAAATGAGCTGCCACTAGCGTTTCCCCTCAAAATGTACTGTATCCCTTTTGTAATATTGTTATTGGTTCTTTAAAGGTTAAGCTTGTCAAAGCAGGCTGCTACTGCAAGGAACATCCATCCTTGTTATCTTTCATTCATCTTTCCATCTTTGTCCGTATATCCAAACTAGGGTGTGTCTGAGCCATGTGGGAGCACTATAATATTTATGTGGTATAAACATTTTTTCTAGCTCCCAAACTGCTAGTATTGTACACAGCATTTAAAAAGTTATAGTCACTCTCTTCAGAGAGTTTGCATACTGTTTATTGATACGAAACAGAAAGAAATATTCTCTAGCTATTTAGTAGCTTTGAAGGTGATTTTCCTATTTAAAGAAGGGGACACAATTACCTCTAAGAGCCCTGGTGGCACAGTGGTTAAGAGCTTGGCTATGAACCAAAAGGTCAGCAGTTCAAATCCACCAGCTGCTCCTTGGAAACCCTATGGTGGCAGTTCTACCCTGTCCTATAGGGTCACTGGGGCCCTGGTGGCACAGTGGTTAAGCGTTTGGCTGCCAACCAGAAGGTCGGCAGTTCACATCCATCAGCTGCCCCCTGAAAGCCCTATGGGGCCGTTCTACTCTGTCCTGTAGGTTTGCTATGTTTCAGAATTGACTCGATGGCAACAGGTTTGGTTTGGTTAATTACCTCTAAAATTACTGAAGTCCAGTATGTGGAATCTGCAGCCACATAAGCTAAAGAAACAAAGAAATGGCATTGATATGTGTTAAAGAAGCCAAAAGTCCGCACTGACTAGTGCCCTGAGCCATGGGCTAGCATTTCGGGAAGAAAAAATCAACATAGTTGAAATGATTTTTTGAGGCCTGGGGCCAGGGCAGCCTGAATTCTGCTAAAACTTATTTGTTAATTCTGTGTTACTGCTCCCTAGAGCTCTCCCGTTAGATCCTAGTAGAAACCCTTATAGGTGGTGAACCATCTGAGCCAGAGCTATGTTGGAATAAAAGGAATTGAACCCTTACCTCCTGATACAGCGCTGAGTGGGATTCAGATCCTAGGAAGGTTCTGGAACTCACGTTCTAAATCGTTTGTGAAGGAGTCCCCACGGCTAGGCTTTGAAGGGATGTAAGGATCCACATGCCCAGAACACAACCACTGAGAGTCAGCCGGGCCTCCCCGGGGTCCTCTGGAAGAAGGGATGTTGAGACCTCTCAGGGTGCAGCTGCCTCCAGCCAGGCCAGCTGAGTCCCACCCCCTGCCCTGTGCAACCCCAACCCTAACCCATCTCGGCCTCTGTCATAGCTCTGCACCCACTGGGTGCTCAGTAAATCTGCAAATTGACCACTGGAAGGGGGAGTAAATGGGGTCATTTTATTCACTTTTCCTTGTGAGAGCCTAGATGTTTCTTCCAAAGATTTGTTGTTGTTAGGTGTCGTCTCAGTCTCGACTCATAGCAACCCCATAGGACAGAGTAGAACTGCCCCCATAGGGTTTCCAAGGAGCGGCTGGTGGATTTGAGCTGCTGAGCCCTTAACCAGTACGCCACCAGGGCTCTGCTCCAAAGATTTAGAAGCCTCTACATACTGGAAACCCTGGTAGTGATTAAGTGCTACAGTTGCTAATGAAAAGGTCAGCAGTTCGAATTCACCAGGCCCTCCTTGTAAACTCTGTGGGGCAGTTCTCATAGTGATCCTTCACTGTGAGTCAGAATTGACTTGATGGCAGTGGGTTTGGTTTTTGGCTTTATGTATTGCATTTGAAGTTCTCGAGTGGAGCAAACGGTTAGCATACTTGACTGCTAACCAAACCGGTTGGAGGTTTAGTCCACCAAGAGACACTTCGGAAGAAAGGCCTGGTGATCTTCTTCCCCAAAAAATCAGCCATTAAAATCCCCATACAGCACAGTTTTCTGACACACATGGGATCTCCGTGAGTTGGAGTCTGCTCAGTGGTACCTGGTTTTATGTATTACTTTTGCTTATGTTTGCTTCAGATAAAAAATGTTCAGAGGTTCAGATAAAGTTTGAGAAGACAACTATGAATTCAAGCCATTTAGTTAAGATGTCTTCAGAATTTAAAAAGCATCCAAAATCCTTTTTGTAGACACTGCAAGGGGTTTTTCTCTCCCTTCCCTTCCCCCATTACCTGAAATCACAGAAAAGATTGGCAGGGAGAAAAAATGGAATAACAAAACAAAAAGCGTGCACACTGAGTTCTGTATTTTTCACGGTGGCTGAACACACATGGTCCTTTCATAGCTCGCGTGGCTCTTGGAACGTGGGAGAATCTAGGATCAGGAATTTATCCTGGCAGAACAATTCTGGTTCAGTGGGGGTGCAGAGGCCAAGGGAGAATTGTTTTTCCTTTCAGCTATTTAAAGAAAAGGAGCCAATGGTGGCACAGTGGTTAAAAGCTACAGCTGCTAACCAAAAGGTCAGCAGTTTGAATCCACCAGCTACTCCTTGAAAACTCTGTGGGGCAGTTATACTCAGTCTTACAGGGTCGCCGTGAATCAAAATCAACTCGATGGCAGCGGGTTTTACTTAAAATGGCACCGGCTCACTTAGGAAATACCCAGTGTTCTGCAAGACTGTGTGGCTTGCATTACCACACAGACCAAACCACTGGAGTATATGCATCCTTTCTTTAAAGAAATGGAACATTGAGACTGATGTTGGCTTCTTGGATGGAAACATAGGGACATAAGCCACCCATTCCCTACAAAACAAAATGGCATGCTGTGTTTATAAATAGGAATTAGGCTGTATCGTTAATGAGGTGCCAAATGAGTCATCTTCAGTGTGATGAGCAGGATTGTGAATATGGTGATGGATCTTTTGTTTAAAAAAAATGCAAACAACTGCAGCCTGCTATTGTAGTGAACTCCGACACTTTCCGTTCTGGGAGAAAACATGTTGTGCTAAGCACAGACCGTAGCTTTGCCTGAGATCACTCCGTAGTCATTGTCCAACTATCCACATATTCTCATTCTCTGAATGCTAGCACTTCCTTCCATTGTTAGATAGTTTATTAATAACTAATATAACAATAAGGATGCCAGTTATTTGATTTCTCTCCATACAGAGGGGTGATCTGATAGGGGGCTGCTGGCTTACGGGCATGATAATAAACCCCATACCCGTTGCCGTCAAGTCGAGTCCGACTCCTAGCGACCCTATAGGACAGAGGAGAACTGTCCCCATAGAGTTTCCAAGGAGCGCCTGGTGGATTTGAACTGCCGACCTTTTTGGTTAGCAGCTGTAGCACTTAACCACTACACCACCAGGGTTTCCAGGCATGATAATATTAAGCTCAAAATACACTGGTCTGTGTTGGTAGAGGAGTTCTGGGTGGTGCAAACGGGTAATACTTTCAGCTGCTAACCAAACGGTTGGTGGTTCAAGTCTACCTAGAAGCCTCAGAAGAAAGGCCTGGTGATGTGCTCCTGAAAAATCAGCCATTGAAAACCCTGCGGAGCACAGTTCTGCCCTGACGCCCTTGGGGTCACCCTGAGTCAGAATCGGTTCACTGACAACTGGTTAGGTTAGGTTTCTGTTGGTGTAAACCACACTTGTTTTTTTTTCTTTTTGTCTTTGCCCCTTCTTTTCTGCTCTTACCCTGTCTCTTTCCTGTATCTCTCTCCAGCCTTTTCAAGTTCTCCGTTATCGGCTACCCATCGCCTCTCCTTTGAGGTCTGACGATGAGCCGGATTCCGGGGGCCTTAACTTTTGGTCGTGAGCTTAGCAGCCTGCAGATGGGCACAGCCCACAGGCACTGCCAACGGCCTTGGATCCCACAAGTGCTGTTTATGCTGGACTGTGTAGCCAGTGAGGACTGTGAAATATCTTTATGTAGGCTGGATAGATGTTCCTGGACTTGTTTGAGCAAGACTGCCCTGAGTCGAAATTAAGAAGGAGACAGAATGGTTGCCCTTTCTCTGCACTCATACTGCAGAGAAAAGCTAATAAAGTTATTTATACGGGCGTATATATGCCAAACATGCTACTTTGTTGTGGTTAGGTGCTGCAGTCAATTCCGACTTGTAGTGACCCTGTGGGACAGAGTAGAACTGCCCATAATGTTTACTTAGCTGTAACCTTTATGGAAGCAGATCGCCAGGTCTTTCTCTCATGGAGCCACTGGGTGGTCTTGAACAGCCAGCCTTTCAGTTAGCAGCCAAGTGCTTAACCATTGTGCCACCAGGGTTCTGTTCCATGTGCTACTAGTTCAGGAATATTAGCTTACTAAAGAGGGCCATCATAGCGACCCTATAGGACAGAGTAGAACTGCCCGACAGTGTTTCCAAGGAGCGCCTGGGAGATTTGAACTGCTGACCCTTTGGTTAGCAGCCGTAGCACTTAACCACTATGCCACCAGGGTATAGGGTCGCTATGAGTCGGAATCGACTCGACGGCACTGGGTTTTTTTCTGGGTAAAGAGGGCCAGGACAAGATGGCAATGCTTGACTGAATGAATGACTTCTGGATGGTGAAATATCACTGTTACCTCTCACAAGCCTCTCTGTTCCCATTTAGGCCAGCCTTCTGTCTGAGCATAGAGCAAGGATAATTGAAATTCACAATTAATCTCCAAACCTCATTTGCAATAGAATAACAGAATCCTGGAGCCAGAAGGATCAGCCCCCTCATCTCACAATATAAGAAATGGAAACCTTATGAGTTGCTCAACAATAATCATTTCAACCAGATTATTTTACCAGATGCTGCTAATTTTTTTTAATGGCTCAATTTTCTTTTCTTTTTTTTTTATTACGTTTGTACTCGTCACCCTTTGGTAGAAGTACCACTGCGTCATGGCACCTACCCAGAAAGTAAAGCCAATCAGGGACTCCCAGCCACCATCAAAAGGTGCTGTTTTTCAAAACGCTTCCATTTCAATACCCTTTTGAGTGAACTATTATATTTTAAAACTCTCTAAGCCTGATAAAAAGTTTTCCAAACATGCATTTTTCAGGTTAAAAATCACATTTAATTCCCTAGGACTGTCTCCGGAGATCACACATTTATCCTGAAGTCTGCAATACAACGTTATTTCATATGGTCTCTTAGGACATCTTTTATGTAAGGAATTCATAATTGAGGATTTGTAAGGGAAATAAATATCTCTTTATCATTAAAAAAAAAAAGAAAGAAAGAAAGAAATAGAGTACAGATCCTTGCTTCGTATTTATTCCTGGGGTGGCTGCCAGAGGTTTTCCTTACGCCTTTTACAGATCTGCCAGGAATACGTCCTCTTCAATTCTTCCCCCGTAGGTCTAAATAGATTGCCATTTCCTTCCCTTACTGTTGGGGCAACAGATTCCATTCTTCTTTGGGGAACTGTTTGTTTCGAAGTATCCCCTCCTTCCAGAAAGGAAGGCACCCCTTCTGTCTCCTGGAATCAGTGGGGTGCTTGTCAGTACTCCATCTGTGTAAAAACAGATGTGCCCCAATTCCTGACAGTGCGCCCCAACAGCAGGATGTGCACTCATTTCCGGTGCTGAGTGGCCCAGGGTTGTCTGGAGATGGGAGCAAATCCCCCGTCCCCGCCGCTGCCGAATGAGGATATCCTTCCGTGTGTGTGTGTGTCTGTGTGTGTCTCTGTGTGTGTGTGTGTGTCTGTGTGTGTGTGTGTGTGCCGGCGGGCGGCCTGGGGAGGGAGAGCTGCTGTTTGTGCTCTGGTGTTCCCTCGACATCCGGCCTGGGGAGCCCAGCCGCCCACTGGCCTGAAATCTGGAGTTCCCCAGCTGGAAGATGCGGCGCCAGTCGTGACAGAGACAGAGACAGGAGAACAGGTTTTGGCCGTAATCTGCCAGGAGCGGCGAGGGTGGAGGGTAGTTCATTCCAAAGATTGCCAGATACCCAATGAAAATGATTTTCTGATCTTGAGCAAATCCTGCAACCTCTCTCTGGCTATGTTCGGATAGAAATTGTCTTCTTCTGGGTCAGATCTTTTTCTCCTCCCTTCCTGCCAGATTATTTAGTAACATATTTATATAAAAAGGAGCCCTGGTGGTGCAGTGGTTAAGTGCTCGGCGCTAACCGAAAGGTCGACGGTGTAGAGCCCACCAGCCACCCCACAGGAGAAGGACGTGGTGGTCTGCTTCCATAAAGGTCTGCAGCCTTGGAACCTGGTGGGGCAGTGCTGCTCTGCCCTGGGGGGTTGCTGTGAGTCAGAATTGACTTGATGGCAGTGGGTTTGGGTTTTTTTTCTTTGATTATTTCTGTAAAGGAGTCCGTGGGTGGTGCAAAGGGTTAACAAGCTCCTCTGCTAACCAAGTAAGTTGGGAACTTGAGTCCATCTAGAGGTGCCTCAGAAGAAAGGCCTGGTGATCTCCTTCTCAAAAATCAGCTATTGAGACTCGTCTGGAGCACAGTTCTGCTCTGATATGTGTGAGGTCACCCTGAGTCAGAGTCAACTCAAGGGCAACCGGGGTTTTTTTTGTTTGTTTATTTCTATTAAATCATTTGGACGAGTATTGAAATATGACGATAGCCCCCAAAAGAACAAAGACCATATTTTCGATTTAGTATCATTGAGATGTTTACTAAGCAATAACTAGGATGAAAGGTTTACTAGAGAACTAATCTGAGTGTCTGTGTTCTTGGCAGTAAGACACAGGAAACACATAAGCTCCTCAGAAAGGGGGAAAAAAACAAAAAACGAATTAGATGTGATCGTCAGTTATCTATTCATCAGTTGTTTGTCAGATAATCATCAGTTACGCACGCATTCAGCTCCCAGAGTGTGGGCTCCCGCCTTGTATGACAGTTACTGCCTTTCTCATTTATATGGCATCACTTATATTCTGCCTCCTACTGGGGCATCTTTTCACAGTCCAAACCCCAAGGCTCTCTGAGAACTGATACCGTGTCTGGCCAGTCTGTCGTCTCTACCCCACCTTGAACATGGAAGGTGCCCAAAAGGCTTCTGATCTTTCACTGGCAGATCTGAAAAACCCATGGCTCTTCTCTTTCCTTCTGCCTTCATTTCGATCCATGCCGGCCCATGGAAAGAGCCTAGGTTTGAAAGGCACAATTGTGTGTTACAGTTTTTACTATGGCAACCCCAGACAGGAAGTTCCTACCTCATGGAGTTTCCATTCTAGGGAGGAAACACAGCCATGAGTTAGAATCCCAGCTTGGCTTCCTCAGGCCCTGTGACCTCTTCTATGAAAGGAGGGATCATAACCATACATGTATTTATTATTTAATGAGAAACTTGTTTGCTTCGTAAACATGCATCTGAAGTACAATAAACAAAATTAACGTAGGTCGTTAGTAGAGTCAAGAGCGGGGAAGAGAACCAGCAGTGTCTACTCTGGACTTCATGCCTTTATAGACCTCATGAAGGTTTGCACATTCCAATGTAAAATGATAGGAAATGCCACAGGTGGAAAACTTGAAAACACAACAACAACAAAAAAGAAAGTGATCGTGTTTCTGTGAGGATTCCAGGAGACAACATATGCAAAGCTCTTGTTTAGGAGTTCTGTAAAAATCCACTTCCTGTCCCTTCTCCTCCTGAGTTTCCTGAGTTTATGGGGACGCAGTAGTACATCAGGTCACCTTCCAAGTTTCTTTGCTTATCCACTAACTATTCCTTCTCTTTCATATTTTGGCACCATCTGGAACTGGGGTGCCAACTCCTATTTTTGCTTAAGATTTGGTAAAGGCTGGTAATGCTTTTAATAAAAAATAATAACTAATATTCATGTAGGAGCTCTATTCTAAATGTTTTTCAAACATTATCTTATTCAATTCTCCCCACTTTTGAAGTAGTCCTATTTTCACTCCCATTGTATCGAGGGGGAAACTGAGATTTAGAGAGGTTATATAATGTCCTCAAGGCCCTGAGCTAGTAAGTAGCAGAGCTGGAATACAAACCCATACCTGTTAACTCTGAACCACTGGATTGTAGACTTCTGCCTCTGGATACTATGGCACCAGTTTATATTTTCCAAAGACTGTTCAGATCCTGGCAACCCTGGTAGCTTAGTGGTTAAGAGTTTGGCTGCTAACCAAAAGGTCGGCAGTTTGAATCCAGCAGGTGCTCTTTAGAAACTCTATGGGGCAGTTGTACTCTATCCTATAGGACCGCTGTAAGTCAGAATCAACTTGATGGCAGTGGGTTTGGTTTTGGTTTTTGGTATTCAAATAATCTTTCCCTTAATTTTTATATCCCTGGTGGCACAGTAGTTAAGAGCTCAGGCTGCTAACCAAAAGGTCAGCGGTTCGAATCTACCAGCTGCTCCTTGGAAACCCTATAGGGCAGTTCTATTCTGTCCTATAGCGTCGCTATGAGTCAGAATCAATTCAACAGCAGTGGTGTTTTTGTTGTAACTCTAAAAAAGAGCCCTGGTGCCACAGTGGTTAAGAGCAGCGGCTGTTAACTAAAAGGTCAGCAGGTCAAATCCACCAGCTGCTCCTTGGAAACCCTATGGGCCAGTTCTACTCTGTCCTATAGGATCAGAATCGACCCTATAGCAACGGGTTTTTGTTTGTTTTTTAGTTTAACCCTAAAAAAAAAATGCATTCATGTATTACTTATACCTTTCAAAAAAGATTCACATCGTCTCTTTATTTTTCCTCTGGGTCCTGTACCAATTCATTATACATGGACAGCCTTTTTAAAGTTACACTCAGCCACAATTTTTTAGTCTATAAGATTTACGATCTTACTCTTCTAGGTAGAGGTTCTGCCAATCTTCTTATTTCATTAATCTTCGAGACAGACAGCTCAGATTAAAATTCGTATAGCATCCAAGCCTACAGATATTTGTTTTGACCTGATAAGATGAAGAGAGAAATACTTTAGACACTGGTTGATAGACATTCCCTTCCAATCTTGAGGTAAGCTACAGCAGTGACTGAGATCAGGAGCAGAACTGGCAGAATGCTTGCCTTTCCTAGAACTGAGGATGGCAAAGAAAAGAGGAGGGAAGATGACACCCTGTATAAGGTTCCTTTTGTAAAAATTGCAAAAATGACTGCCAGAGGCAGAGGGAGCTACATAAGTAAGTTGATTATTAAGCAGTAGAGTCTTCAAGTTTGGAGGAATCTTGGAGATTGATCAACTGCCCACTTTATAGGTGAGGCCATTGTGGTTCTGAGAGGTTAGTAACTCAAAGCCTTACACCAAGAAGTAGCTGATATGTGAAAAAAATCCAGGTCTCTTTCCTAGCAGTCACTGTCCCTCTCAAAGACAGTGGAATTACATAATTTTTTTAAAGGGCTAAACGTATAGCCTTGAAGATTTCTTGTATGGGGAAAGGCATATATGTGTTCAAATAAATGGAAATGAATAAATCATAGTACCAGAGATCTTCCCTACCATTCCCCAAGCCTGGGTACTAATTTGAGATTCTTTTGGTGTCTGGAATCATTTTTTATATGATCATGAACCTTGACTTTGTGAGATTCCTGTTGATCTGAGCCCCTGAGGCTGGCAAGTAGCTTCCCCTGCTTTAGTTTCTTCCCAGAGTCATTCTGGCACTAGAGGGCATTAAGGAGGCCAGCCAAAGAGTGATTCTCTGCCTCCTGATTTCTGGCTGTCTTGTTGCTTCTTTCCTTCTCCCCTTTTAGATGTCAACCATCGCATTCAGGGCGTTTGTGGAGGAAGTGGGAAGTGTCATCGGCATCATAGAGCAGTTTGGGCCTCCGCCAACTTGGTGCCCTTTGAAGCTTCTTTCTGTGGGATTCTTACTGGGGTGTCCTTGTCACAGCTCACTCATCCCCTTCTCCTCAGCCAGGTTGCTGTGTTTGTCGAGTCGTAGGAAACAGCTCCCATGGGCACACATCACACTGCAAGCTCGAAAACAGAGCAGAGGCCTTGCCCCAGAATGTGGATTTTCTTTAAAGAAAAAGTCAGTGGGAGCCTCTTTTCAAATTCAATATGACAAGAATCCAAATACATAAACTGGGTTATTGTGGAGCTTCTTTATGCTTAGAGAGTACAGAGTGGAGGGTCCCAGAGCCAGTTCCCTCTTGTCGCCCCCACTCCCGTCTTCATCCACAGCAGCCCCAAATGCATCTCTATAAACTAAGGGCTCATGAGGCACACTTTGAAAATACTGCCTAGGACTATATTGCTCCCTTTTTTGGGGGTAGGGGGGCGGGCTGGTATTTATTTATTTATATTGTACTTTAGGTGAAGGTTTACAAACTAGTTTCTCATTAAACAGTACACATATTGTTTTATGGCTTTGGTTAACAACCCCATGATATGTCAGCACTCTCCCTTCTCAATCTTGGGTTCCCTATTACCAGTTTTCCCATTCCCTCCTGCCTTCTAGTCCTTGCCCCTGGGCTAGTGTGCCCCTTTAGTCTCATTTTGTTTTATGGGCCTGTCTAATCTCTGGCTGAAGGGTGAACCTTGGGTGTGACCTTGTTACTGAGCTAAAAGGGTATCCAGGGGCCATACTCTCGGGATTTCTCCAGTCTCTGTCAGGCCAGTAAGTCTGGTCTTTTTTTGTGAGTTAGAATTTTGTTCTACATTTTTCTCCAGCCCTGTCAGGGACCCTCTGTTGTGATCCCTGTCAGAGCAGTCAGTGGTGGTAGCCAGGCACCATCTAGTTGTAGTAGACTCAGTCTGGTGGAGGCCATGGTAGTTGTGGTCCATTAGTCCTTTGGACTAATCTTTCCCTTATATCTTTAGTTTTCTTCATTCTCCCTTGTTCCCAAAGGAGTGAGGCCAGTGGAATATCTTAGATGGCCACTTACGGGCTTTTAAGACCACAGACACTACTCAGCAAAGTAGAATGTAGAACATTTTCTTTATAACCTATGTTATGCCAGTTGTATTGCTCCTTTCTTTAGGTGAACTTTGGAGCCCAAGACACACACTAAATTGTACAGTAAGGTTCTTTTCTTTGACCAGTACCTCTCTGAGGACCAATGAAGTGGTAAGGGAAGTAAAGTTTCAATGATCTTTCTCTTCCTAATTCTACTAGGGTGTGTGTGTGTGTGTGTGTTGAATCTATCCAAGATTGAGGGTTTAATGCTTTATATGCATTCTCTCATTTAGTCCTCACAAGTAAAAGGGGCCATGTAATATCCCCAAGGCCACACATCTAATGAATGATTTAGACCTCATCAAACCCAGATCTGTGTTAACCTCTACCCAACTGTCCAGTTACCACTGAAGTGGAAATCTGCAAGTCCAGAGCAAGCTGAGTCAGTTACTTTGTGAAGATGTAACTTAGTACCCAGGCACCATATTCCTCATGAAGCAATTTCCAGCACAAAAGAGTGAGCTTTAGTGTGCAAGAAACCAAGAGGGTCTCTTGAGCCATCTAGCCTGCCAAGACTATCTTACCCATTTTATGCAGGTTTGGTATTTGGGCTAATTATTATAAATAATAGTAATTTAGGTAGCATTTCTGAACCATGTAACTCATGGCCAGATCTTAACTAATCCTATAACTAGAGACCAGACCATCCAAAATGATGCACTTAACCTCTCAGAGTTTAATGTTGTTGGGATTTTTGCCGTTTTTAAACATCGTTAACTCTTAGATTAGACTTAATAAATCATTTCCTATGGAGAGGTTAGGCAGAGGTGAAAGAGAAAACAATGCATTTTTCACTTGAGCTAGAAATCTTTTAATCTTTTTGGACCCAAGTTTCCCTGGGCCTGTTTCTTAAATCTGAAGTCTGACTTCCTTCCAGTATTATTTTACATTTTTATTAATTCTTTAGCGGATGGGACAGAGAGTACCTCATTAAATTGTCCTGTATCTTCAAATGTGATTGGTGACTATGACTAAGAGAACCAGGTTAAGATTCAAAATGATTTAGCGGTGTCACTTTAGATGGATATAAACTGGAGATACTTCAGGACTGATAAGCGCAAGGTAATTGACTTATAGAGGTAAAAACCTGAGCCAGTTCAAAAAAGGGAGCCTGCGATAATATCCACCAGTGTGCTCTGAGATGACTCCATATGGATTTAGTATATGAAAAACATGAGGTAATGGAGACCCTAAGGGTCAAGCTTTTGTTAGAATTTGTTACTCTATTTGGAAACCTGCAACTGAAGCATGACAAATTCCAGGAAGGAGCTACAAACATGAGTAAAAGTTTGGAAGGTAAGTTCTATAAAGAAAGAATTTACAGGCACTAGAGTTATTTATCAAGATGAGATACAATTCGATTTATAGCATCCACGTATATGACAGACAACATTTATTTGTTCATTCAACAAATATCTATCAGCTACTGGGGAGCCATAAAGATGGTATATTCCTACCGTGTGCAATAAGTATTCTCTACTTCCAGCTAGAATGGGTTGGGGGAAGAAAGGAAACACGTCCAGCTTGGAGTCAAATACACATAGACGTGAAGAGTTATTGAATATTAGGGTTATAAGACTCTAGATACATGGTAACTGAGGGAATATGGGGTTTCCTGCTCGGAGACTTTAAATAAAACAGTAGAAAAGTATATTTGTGGGGATAATTTGAATATAGCAGAGTTCATTGAGGCAGAGGCACAGAAGATCTTTCTGAGACTGAGATGTTTTTTGTATCCCTGAAAGAAACAGAACAAAACCCTGTCACTGTTCACCAAATTGTGTGCTAATGTTGGTTCCTATGGGAATACAATCCCTGTTCCTCTCCCCCCCCAAAAAATCCTTCTGAGATTTTTATCAGGATTACATTGATTCTATTATTTAATTCATGGAGAATTGACATCTTCACAATTTCGAGCTTCCAATCCGTGATCATTCATGGTATATCTCTCCATTTATTTAGGCCTTTAATTTTTCTTAGCCACGTATTATAATTTTCACTATAGAGGTCTTACACATCTTTCACTATATTTTTTCCTAGGTATTTGTTTTTGTGTTTGACCTGGTTTGCTATAAATGGCATAATCTGAGCCACTCCCCCCGTTGAATACACACCCAGTAACACCGATGCATTTCAAACACTTGGCCCACAATGGGCATGAGAAAAAAAGTAAGAATCAACTTTTCCTTTCCAGGGAGCCAGTGCACCTTTTCAAAGCCATCAAGGTGGAAAAGGTATAATAGCTTTACAGCAGGAAACCTATTTCAGGATTCAAACACTGCAGCCCAGAAATTATTCTTTTGGTCTAACCTGAATTCCTCCAGTTGACATTTCAGCTAATTTTTCTTTGGCTCGGTTCACAATTTGCCTTCTATATAAAGCTTTCATATCTAGCTGTCTTCTATTTGAATTAACATATAGATACATCTATCCTGGAAAGCATGTAAAAATATGTATAACTTTTATTAGGAGATAATTTGCTCATGATTATGTATTAAGTAAAAAAAAAAAAATACAATAAAGTTCTAACTTTATTTTAAGTATACATGTAGTTAGCTAAAAGGTCAAGAGAAAATGCGTGCAAACATCAATGGGGTTATCTCTGAACAGCTAGTTTATGGGCTATTTTTATACTTGCCTACTTTTTAAAATGTGATAAACACGAATTATCTTTCTACTTAGAACAATAAAAAAAAACCTTTTAAAAGGGAACAAAGCAAATTAATAGGGATTAAAACTGCTGGCTTGAAGTTTACATTCCCCTTAATTGTGTAAAGTCTGTTAAACTTTGCTAGTGGAAATTAAAACTGGTATGTGGCGTATCTTAAGATAATCAAGAAAGATACGCCTCTCTTTCAGGAATAAATGTCCCCTCCAGCCCCTCTGACTAGCTATAAATTCCATTAAGTGCTGCACATTCAGTCTTCACACTTAGAACTCCGCGGCACCTGTTTTATTTCACGCTCCCTTGGTTCCTGGGATAAATCCTGTGTCCACAGTGTGGGCTCCAGTTAAATTCATTAGTGGTCCAGATGTGTGTCCCCCTGTCGACTGACCTAGTAACCCCACTGTTTATTGACAGGCTCTCAGGAATCGGATAGCTCGCAGTCAGCCAAGAAAGACATGTTGGCCGCCTTGAAATCCAGGCAGGAAGCTCTGGAGGAAACGCTGCGCCAGCGGCTGGAGGAGCTGAAGAAACTCTGTCTCCGAGAAGCCGTAAGCAGTGAATGTTTTGTCGTGTGGAAATCTGTGTTGTTTGTGACATCATCTCTCTTGGCATATTGATAAAAGGCGAAGGTGGGGATAGTAAAGAGAGCACACGGGGAGCTGAGACCCCTCCTGAAACACAAGTATTTCCAACACCCAAACCCCTGTCTTGTGTCTTGTTAGCACTAATTCTGAGGACATTAATGACACACAGTGTCACTAGTTAAAGCTGGTCCTGGCTAAATCCTACGTAGGACCCTACTAGAGGCCACGTGATGGTTAATAACAGTCCCTTATAATGCATGGGTCCCTGGGTAGTGCAAATGGTTGACATACTCAGCTGCTAACCGAAAAGTTGGAGATTCGAGGTCCACCTTTATTAAAAACTAAACAAGGCTTTACACATTATTAAAGGCAGACACCAAAACATGGAAGAAAGGTCTGGCAATCTTCTGAAAAAGCGACCATTGAAAACTCTGTGGAGCACAGTTCTATTCTGACACACAAAGAGTTGCTATGAGTAGAAATCATCTCACCAGCAACTGTTAATAATGTGTGGTACATCATAGTTTATAAAGCATTTCCTTGTATTATATTGGAGCTCTGATGGCATAGTGATTAAGAGCTTGGCTGCTAGCCAGAAGGTCTGCAATTGGAATCCTCCAGCCACTCCTTGGGAACCCTATGCAGCAGTTCTACTCTGCCCTGTATGGTCGGTAGGAGTTGAAATCGACGCGGTGGCAACGGGTTTTTTGTATTATATTACCCCATTGAATACAGTGGTTTGCCACCACCATCCTAAAATTTTGTACCTGAGTCTATTGTTGTGGTAGCTTTTGATTTCCCTTGAGGGTATGTCCTGTTTGGCTTTGGAAATAATATTAATCATCATTGAGGGGGTCAACAAAAAAAAAAAAAATTTGATTTGATATCTAATGCCCTTTAAACCTCATGATCAGATGTTTCTTAACTCTTTTGGTTTTTTTTTTTTTTTTTAAGGACATCTTAGCCTAGTGATATATATATATATATTTAATTTTATACAAAGCAGTGCTTCCTCAGGCCTGTGTGTACACTGGTCTCAAGTTTCATTGGGATTTATAGTCGCAGGCCACCGTCTTTATTTATTTGAATGTCTATTTGCACCTTCTTCTGTTTATCCCACGACTCTTTGTTATTAGGTTTGGAGACTTAACTTTCCAAGGTAACACACGTCACTCTGCGTGTGTGTGCATGCACACACGCGTGCACAGGGACACGGTGCAGTGGGAGTGCTCAGAGCATGTACTCCACACAGCATTACAAAGAGCTCTGTTGGTAAACAGTTCAGAACGGGAGTCTGAAGAGTTTCCTGAACTAAGTTGAGACAGATTTCCCCTCCCCCAAATAATAATGCCTTTCAGCAGCAGGAAGAATGAAAGAAGGAGCCAGGGAGTGAGATCAAGTTACATTTCAACTTGGCTTAATTATGGTCTGGATTGATTTAAACCGGAGCCTGCTCAAAGCAGAACCACATTAGCACAAATCCATTGCAAATTTGAGGAGAGCCATTGGCCTGCATGGGGAACGTGCTCTGTGATACTGTTAATATCAGCGACATTTTTATAAAGAATATGCTGGAGGGAGAGAAAAAGTAAGGCTTTTGGTGACTGCCTTGAATAATTTGTAAAGCCTTGATTTTGTTTTTAATAAAGGAAAAGGCAATCAGCCCAGCAGGGAATCCACCTTAGAAAACTTCAAAAACATTTCAGGGCAAGGTTAGCACGTGTTATAGAAGCCTCCCTGCCTGTCTTAAAAACAAAAAGCAAAATCAGGAAAACAAAAGCTCCCAGCTCCACATCCCATAGACACCAGGAAGCATAATTTGAGAGGAAGAAATCAGCTACCAAGAAACCACCCACAGGCAGCTCATTCCTGTGCTGGTTCACTGGTGGTTGTTCCCGCCATCTTCTCTGGACTCCAGGGAAGAGAGAAGGTTTCTTCAGCGAAGTTTGCTCCGGTGTTTCTCTGTATCAGTGGAACACCGCCCCCACACCTCCCCCCCCCCCACCAAAAAAGTCACCTTCAGCTCACGGTATCAAAAAGGACCGAGTCCCCTGGGGAACACTGTGGCCATAATGAGGCAAAGTAGGAGCGTTTGGCACCATATATTGAGAGAAGCCCAGCCGAGCCGCCCACAACAGTGCCTTAAATTACTTCTTTTCCATGAGGCACTGGCTACACGTGAAACCAGATTCAATTTCTGGAGAACCGAGACTTTGACTCAAATGCCTTCAAGTGAATGGTGCAAAAAAATCAGTAGTCTCCACACGTAAATATATATATACAGTTTGAAAACCACAGACACTTTAGAGTTATAAATCAGTAGCCATTTTAACAAGTCTCTCCTTTTTATAAGTTTCAAGGTAAAAAGAAAGAAGTCCTTACTGTGTTATGTTACTTATGGACAGCCTTTTAGGGAAGAAAAAAAAAAAGGAAGCAGATAAAAATGTTGCAGAATAAACACATAACTGCTTTGGAGACTTTTGAACCACATTTCTTTAAAAAGAAAAAAACGGAAAAAAATAGCAGAGCATTTCATACTCAAATAGTTGGCCATTGTGCTCTGAAATGCTTACATTGAGGAATAAAAAGGTCTAAGGAGTCATTTCCCAGTGACCTGAACCAGAAGAGTCCCAGGACACTGGGTGGGTGTGTGTGTTTTCACTCACCAGTCGTACACACACATATTCACACACACATATACATACACAACTCACACATATACACATACCTACACTCACACATACTCAATATTCACACATATTCACACACACACATACACATATTCACACACTCACATGTACACACACTCACACATATGCACACATAAAGTCACACATACACACTCACACATACATACTCCTCACTCATACACACATACTCACACAACAGCATGCAGGCACCCAGCAATGGGGGAGGACAGAGGGGCCAGAACAGCTCCTTATATTATGAGGTCAGTCAGTGTCAGGAATCTGATGATCTAGATTTTCCCGCCTGTTGGACACCCAGGACCAGGCTGCCCAGCACAAAAGCCCTTTGTGTGGTTGATGGATTTCACCAAGAAAAAACTGCTGAACACTTCCTCGTCAGGGCCGGCTTTGTGTAGCATCTGCACTGATTTGGGACCGGAGACCTGAGCTAGGCTTTGCCTGGAATTGCCTACTTTGTAATTGCAGGTGCACGGTCGCTCTCCCCAGCTTTTTCTTGTCTCTGGAAGTTACTCCTTGCAGTTGATGCCTAGACTTCACAACTTGCATTCGTTGCTGATTCAAATTTGATCTGTCCTCGCTCAGATTTCACTCACTGATACAGAGTCTGCTTCTAATCCTGAGTCACTTCTGAGCATCTGTCTGGGATCTTTGTCATTAGGGAGGTCCGTTAATTAAATTCAGTGTCATCATACAACAATTAGATTTCCAGAGCCCAAGATACATGCAGAATTGGGTTTTTTTTTTTTTAATAGCCTCATCAATAACATGGAGTATTTCCAGTTTCTACTAAAATTCTTATTTGTGTACTCTTTAGAGTATTTTCAGCTCGATCTGTTCCTTATAGCATCTGGCCAGACTGGAATAACTATACTTATACCCAGTTTCTAAATTCTGTGAAGATGCACCTTTCTGGAATTTGCCATGCAGATCCACCCCCCCTTAAGAAAACTCATTTGAAAGGAACTATGAACCTTAAATATCTGAGCGGGAATATTTGATGCAATGGGAAGAGCACAGGCTTGGGAGCTGGAAAGACCTGAGTCTCATGTCGGGCTTTGCTCCTTCGTGTCTGTGTGACCTCACCCGGGTGCACAGTAGGCACACAGGAAACACTCGTTAATTAACAAATGAATGAGGTGTAGGGTTTAAAATGAAACCCTGGGGTAATTTTCTTTGCAGAAATTTACTTTGAAAAAGTCTTTTCAAAGTCTTTACAAAGTGTTATCTATTCTGTAGAGAAAGGACTACTTGTACATTTCCAGAGAACTGAAGTTTTGTACATGAACTATTGTTTAGGAATATTGCTAATGTTAACATAGCTAATCTATGCATTGAGGAGTGTGTGTCTGTGTGTGTGTGTTTGCCCGTGCACACACAAGCATGCGCCCTGGGAAGCAAGCATGTGCTCTACTCTGATTTACGTTCACTCCTAACGCTGTTTCGTATGTGCAGGAGCTCACAGGCAAACTACCAGTTGAATATCCCCTGGATCCAGGGGAGGAACCACCCATTGTCCGGAGAAGAATAGGGACTGCCTTCAAACTAGATGAACAGAAAATCTTGCCCAAAGGAGAGGTGCGTCCTTCCTTTCTCTTGTTGGGTTATCTCATGTTCTCCTTATTTTTCCCATTCGTTAGTGCTTTCAGGTTTTTTTTAAATAACAACTGCTTCATCTTTACCAAATGCCAGTATCATTCTTTTCACCATTTTTGAGTTGGCTGATTAGTCAGTATGTGTTTCCCTTGCATAAGTAAGCATTTTAATTTCAGTTGAAGTTTTTTGTCTAACCTATGTCTAGGCCTATCACAAGCAACTATACTCAGGGAGAACATTCCAGTAACACTAATACACACTTATCTTTTTAATGGTCACCTCTTTTTTTTTTAGCCCTTTGTGGGTGGTAATGGAGCCCTTTTTGTTAAGGAGTCCTGGTGGCGTAATGGGTAAATGCTTAGCTGCTGATGGAAAGGTCACTGGTTCAAACCCACCCAGCCGCTCCATGGGAGAAAAGACCTAGAGATCTGCTCCTATGAAGGTTATAGCTTAGGAATCCCTATGGGGCAGTTCTACTCTGTCCCACGGGGACACAATGAGTCAAGATCAACTTGACAGCATACAACACACACACAGCCCTTTGTTACACAGAGCCAGGTATAAAAAAATAAAAAAACAACCCATTGCCATTGAGTCCATTCCAACTTATAGTGACCCTCTAGAAGATAGTAGAACTGCCCCATAGGGTTTCCAAGGCTATAATCTTTCTCCTGTGGAGCCCCTAGTAGGCTCAAATCACCATCCTTTTGGTTAGCAGCCGAGTGCCTTAACCACTGCGCCTCCAGTGCCCCTCTAGAGCCAGGTGTAGTACAGAAGAAAACTACCACAGAGGAAGGCAGGCTTAGCCTCGTTCGTGGGTGCAAGGATGCCATTGGCTGAGGAAGAGCCGCAGAGCCCACAGTCTGTGGCATCACCATCATCTTGCTCTGAGATCACCACAATCTCCCGGCCTTACTCTGTGTCTGCAGAAGCTGCGAAAGCATTTGTCGTTCATCCTCTTTGGATTGAACACCCATGGCAGCTGGAGCTGGAGAGTTCAGGTTGGGGGCGGGGAAGGGAGAGAACACAAAAAACTTGAATCTCCGGCTCAGCAGTAAGTGTCCAGCCTCAGACCAAGAGAAATTAAAGCCAGGTTTACTTTCAAGCTTCAGGGTCATGCCCGGGAAATGTCTGCCCAAATTCACTTTGAATAAAGTTACTAATTGTTAGAGAACAGCAGGTTAAAGAGGCAGAAATCAAAGACAATGAAAAAGGAAGTACATATATATATATATATATATGTATATATATATATTTTTTATTATTTACTTGATTGTTATCAAGAATATACACAGCAAAACATACACCAGTTTGACAGTTTCTGCATGTCCATTTCAGTGACATTGATTACATTCTTCCAGTTGTGCAGCCATTCTCACCCTCCTTTTCTGAGTTGTTCTTCCCCCATTAATATGAACTCACTGCCCCCTAAGGTTCCTATCTAATCTTTCGACTTGCTGTGGTCACTTTGATCCCATATAGATAGTTCTTGAAAGAGCACAATGCTTAAGGCAGACATTTTTTACTAGTTAAGGTAAACTACTGTTTGGTTTTTTAGTCTTCTTAAAAAAGAGAATGAGAAGAAATTGATGTTCTTATGGAATAGCTGCTGTAGGGTGAGCGTGCGGGTGACTACAGAGAGGAGATCAGTGCTCTGGGGCCAGTGCGTGTAGTGGACGAATCTCCTGAGGCCAGCGCAGCCACCACAGGTGCCCAGGGACTTGGTGGGCACACCAGAATGCTTCATCCAAAATTAAAGCCACACCAGGCAGTTTTTCTCTTCTGCGAAATGAAATTCATCCTTCTTATTTGTTTGGGGTGTCACTAGGATTAAATGAACTAGTATATGGAAAATATTTCTCTCTGCCCTCATCGCCTGCGTGATGCCACATCAATATTAGTTACTTCAAGTGGAGGTTAAATATTAGAGACGAGGTGCAGAGTTTTGGTGGATCTAAAATTTATCTGAGTTAGAACTGGAGATGAAGGAGGGTAGGATTTGGGATATTATTTTTGTAATTTGTTTATTTTTCAAAGCTGATTGTGCCTAGGGAGATACCTGGCACTACACTTACTGTACTTTTCAAGAGAGACTCCATTTTCAGTGAGCAGCCCCCAGCCCACATTGTGCTTCACGCCCTCCCATTGGACCTTCTCACCAGTGGCTCCTTCACATGGTTCAGTAAAGGATGACTTTAGTTCCTCAAGAGTTCCATTTGTATGTCTCTCTTTTTTACCTGCTTCGGCATGTTATCTTTCCTCAGTTAATTAAAAGAAGTACCACAAAATCAGCTGCCATTCTGTCGGGTTCCTCTAAGGAAGGAAGACATCCTCCTTGGCTGTATTGCTGCTCCATCCACGTTTCTCCTGGGAAATGCACTCTGCTTCCCCGTTTTTACAAAAGGCAGCCATCAGGGCAGATGGCATGCGGCCTTGGATTTGTGGTAGTATAAGTAGGGAGTATTTGTCCTGGGCTCTCACAAAACTTTGGGTCAGCGTCCTGGACCATGGCTATGGTAACAGCCCAGGAACAGCTGCTCGGTGGAGTCAAAGCTCACAGAACAGCCTTTGTCCTTGGTGACTTGTTTGTTTTGAGACCCTGGGCGGGAGTCCATTTTGATATTTTCTCTCTCTGAGAGAACAAATGCAGCCAGCACTGGAAGGAATCGGAAGGAGTTTATTTTCTCCTAAATAGTTCCATTTAACCTTGACCTTTTCCTCTCACTCCTGATCCTCATTCCTTTCAGGCTTAAAGTGCTCAAAAGTAAATAAAATCAAGGTAAGAATTTTGTCCTTGATGGAGACATCCAGCCTGGCCAGTTGTACCCAGAGGCGAGAATGTTGTATTTGGCTGTGAGTTGGGAAGATCTGTCTATTCCAACAAAACTTGGTTACCCTGTCCTAATCGCTTAGATCACTTCTTGCAGAACTTCAGTGGGAATATGAATCCCCTAGGGCAAGATGCTTCATCTCTCCTGGCCTCACTTGTCTGTGTTTGGAAAAGCCTGTCATGAGTTTATTAGATCTGGGGTTGAGGCTGCTGGCCTCTGAACTTGGAGGAGCAAGACATTAGCCCACTGCTCAGAATCTTAACCTAAAGTGTTTGACCTGAGGGGTTGTATTGGACAGTATTAGAGCAGTGGACAACTTGGCAATTCACCCACAATCCTCACGCTCACTGTGCGTGAGCCGCTGCCTCACCCCTAACCCTACCCTCCACCTCCAGCTGGCAGTGTCCACATACCCTGCAGAGGGTGGAGACAGTTGGTCAGCAGAGAGGCTGGCAGCTAATGTGCTGTCTGGCTTTCCTCCTCTGGGTCCACCAGGCATTGTTCTGGCAGCTACAGCTTATTTACATCTGGGACCAAAACTGTGCTCGAGGGAAAATTCTTCCATAGACTCTGCTTGGTCTACGAGAAACGGGGAAGAAGCTGCATAAGAGGGGAAAGGACAAGGCCCTGAAGCACATCTAAGGAGCCCTGGTGGTGCAATGATTAAGCACTTGGCTGCTAACCAAAAGGTTGGCAGTTTGAACCCACCCAGTAGCTCCACAGGAGAAAAACCTAACAATCTGCTTCCTTAAAGATTATGGCCTAGAAAACCTGATGGGGCAGTTCTACTCTGTCACATGGGGTCACTATGAGTCAGAATCGACTCGACGGCACACAACAGCAACAAAGGAAAGCTGGCTCCACCACTGTCCCTCGTGGTACACCCAAATCACAACCGGAGCAGAGCTTTTAGGAATAGGCAGGGGTGAGAAGGACAGCTAGAGCTTGCAAAAAGAGCTTCCAAAAGGTACTTGGGTGCCTGGGAATGTGTCCCAACTCCCAGTACCCAGTACTAGAGGGGCACAAAATATGTGAGACAGCAGGCATGTAAGAAGGGCAGCATGCTATAGGGTAGGGGAATGCAGCAAACCCATGGAAAAGAATGACAGAAAGATGCTGTAAAAATAATGCGCATCCTGGGCCTGCCATGGAAAGGAAATGACCTCCAAATGGGCTCTGAACTTCAGGCAGGTCTGTCTTCGTAAGCTTTGCTGAAGATGGTAGAGATGAAGCCAGGGGATCCCAAGAGCTGCAGCATGGGTGCTTTCTGCTTCTTGATGATGGTAGTGTATGGACTAGCACTTGTCTCCAGAAAGCCATAGTGGCCAGGAGTCTTAAAAGTGGGTGTGGCTCTATTATTCAGCCATAAAGGGAAATGAAGGTCCGATGAATGCCACGACATGGCATTATGCTGAGTGAAAGAAGTCAGACACAAAGGGACGAACACTCTATGACCTCACTTACATGAACTAGTATCTAGAACAAGCAAAAGCTCAGAGACCAAAGTTGTTCAGAGGTTACCAGGGGCTGAGTGTAGGGTGAATGGGAAATTACGGCTTAACGGGTACTGAGTTTCCGTTTGGAGTGATAGAGAGCACTGGGAAATGCATAGCGGTGACAGGGAGCACAACATGGTGAATGTAATTAATGGCACTGAAATGTACACTTAAAATAGTTAAAATAGCAAAATTTTTTGCTATATATATTTTACCACTATAAGTTTTTTTTTAAAAAATTACAGATTAAAAGAAAAAATGAGGTATGCCCAGGCCACTCAGCTTCCAGAGCTTTTAGGAATAGGATCCACTCTGTTCCCCTGGCAGGGCCAGGCAAGGTTGGGGTTAGACACTGGCACTGCTGGTCTCTGAAGGAGTAACGTACAGGGGTGGGGGGCAAGGAGGACGGGTGTCTCCCCGCTCAGCATCCTCACTAATGTAAGCCGTGGCTCTCCCTCCCACAGGAAGCTGAGCTGGAACGCCTGGAAAGAGAGTTTGCCATTCAATCCCAGATTACGGAGGCTGCCCGTCGCCTAGCCAGTGACCCCAACGTCAGCAAAAAACTGAAGAAACAAAGGAAAACCTCTTACCTGAATGCACTGAAGAAGCTACAGGAGATTGAAAATGCAATCAACGAGAACCGTGTCAAGTCTGGGAAGAAACCCACCCAGAGGGCTTCGCTGATCATAGATGGTCAGTGCTAAACTCCGACCCCACTCTCGTCCACACTAGGGCCTGAGGGAACCAGGCTCAAGGTCCTGGGAGTGGTTCTAGCCCAGCTCCCTGCAGGACCTAAGCAAGTTTCATAACCACCCTATGCCTTGGTTTTTCCGTCCATAAAATGAAGCTAATAAGGCCTGATACCAGATGAGAGCAATAAAGTGCACGCAGATCCACAGATGAAAGGAATTATACAAATCAAACTATCATCATCAGTATTTGCTGCTCCCTGGGAGAACCTGCAATGATGTGCAAAAGGCTCTTCTCAGCCCTCAGCTTGTGCTGAGCCAATTTAGCTGCCCGAGCCTAGCCTTGAAGGGGAGGGGCCCAGCTCTGACATTCTCAGAGGCCTGACCACCCCTGCCCAAGCCTGGGAGGTAAGGTGGGGTGCTCGCACAGGTCCTGCAGGCTAGCACTTCCTCCAACCCTCTGTCCCCTCAGTCTGTTTCTAGGGGTCTTCTATCCCCCCTGGTCGCAGCTACCTCCATCAAGAGCTGAACCTCGGGAGGTCTAGAATGCCCCACTCTGCCAGTCTAGAGCCCTGAGACAGGGTCAGTCAGGGGTTAGGAGTTTGGGTGATTATATTTGGCAAACAGTAGAATGAAATACTCCAAAATTCATCAACAAGCATAAGGTCCTCCAAACTGTTATAATCCCTTTTTTCTAAGTCAGCAAATTCTTTAAAATGTAGATAGCAAGCATTCTTTCATAGTTTTATATATATTTTAGGCATAGTTTATGCACGTGTAAGGTACCTTTGCACTAGGGAATTAGGAGCAGCCATGTCTCCCTATCTTATCCTGTTGTTCTCGGCTGTGACTGTGTAACTTTTTCCCCCCACTTTCTAGTGGAGCTGCATTCAGCCCTGCCTTTGTTTGTCTTCTGCCTGGTTTCATACCTCTCTCTGCCCCGTCGAAGGCACTTGGGGGTTCCCGGTCCTGAGGAAACGTCCCGCAGGGCCACCAGAACAGAGCTGGGACAAGCACCATGGGGATGAACATCCGGCTGGTTTTCCAGAGGAGAAGCTGCTTTTCCAGGCTGCTAGGATGGGTTCTCCTGTTAGAACTGCCAGTGGAGTCCAATTTTCAGTCATTATCTGTCGAACTGATGATTCATCCCTTCTAAGCCCACCACCATTTTTTTTAATAGCTCGAGAACATACCTTCTCTGTTTTGCCATCTCATTGAAATAACATTTTTATTACAAGGGCCCACTTGACTTGGAAAAGTCATTAGGGTTCTCCTTGGTTCCTTAGCATGATTTTTTGTTTGTGTTTTTAATTTCAAGAGAGAAAACCCTGAGCTTAGAATCTGAAGACCTGGATCTTTTTCTAGCTTTGCCAGAACAGACCAACCTCAATCTAACCACTCTTCCTTAGGTGCACCTCAGTTTCCCCAGCAGTTAAAGAGGGAGGATTGTTTTACTGTCTCCCTCTTGGGCATGTTCTCATGATTAATTGAATGGTATCTATAAAAACAAGCTTCTGAAAGATGGAGGCTGTACTTAGCATGCTTGTTGACTCTATGAATGACTTACAAAGTTTATTGAGAAGCCATTTAATGCCACAAGAGCAAAGGGAAGTTCTAACCCTAGTTTCATATTTGTAGAAATAAATAGCAGTTTATTTCCTTTGGTTTCGTTGGTACCTGCCCTGAGTTTGTGCTGCGACAATAATGTGGTTTAACCAGGACGGGGCAGCCTTTATATTGGATATTCAGCTACTCTGCATTGCAGTATAAAACAGCACAAGTACAAAAATGCGAGCACGTTGCAGTGGCAGGGGTGGGAAGGATGAGGCCCACCACAGAGACTGTCAAAAGAAATGCCAATGGTGAATATTGTGATGTGTATATTCTCACCATATAAAAAAGAAAGAAATGCCCAATAGCATTTTCATGGGTTATTTCTGATTAGAAAAGGACGAAGATGGAGTGATGGTAAACACACTATTATTACAGATAAGGTTTTACCTACGGAATATGCTAAACTCATGGACTTTTGCATTTTGTCTTCTCAGATGGAAATATTGCCAGTGAAGATAGTTCCCTCTCAGATGCCCTTGTTCTTGAGGATGGTAGGTTACCCATGTCCTGCCTGAACGCTTGGAGCACAGATTAAACTGTATGTAGTCTGAGAACAGCGGTGGTTCAGTGGTAGAATTCTTGGATTCCATGAGGGAGATCTGGGTTCAGGTCTAGCCATTGCACCTCCCGTGCGGCCACTACTCATCTGTCGGTGGAGGCTTGTGACTGGGCAGTGTTCTGTTCCATTGTGCATCGGGTCGCCATGAGTTGGGGGCCAACTCGATGGCAGCTAGCAACAATAACAGTCTGGGGACAGTCCTGTGTAAAGGCAAAAGCCAGGTCAAGATGGCAACCCGAATTCTCTAATTTCCGGATATCGGCATACTTGGTAGTGGAGTGTTTATTGGGATTCTGAGGCAGTGAGTGGTGCTTCCCTTTCTTAGAAGCCAAAACCACATTTTTAACTAAAAAGAGAGTGTAAATATCATGTATTGTTTTCTTGTGAATAGTCATAGTTTCTGGAGTAGAGAGGTAGAAATTGATTTAGATCACAACGTTGATTTGGATTGAAACCCACCCCTGGGGATGATAAAAAAAGGAAGGAACAAATACAAACCCTGTCCACATATCTGAGACTATATGAAAATGAAAGGGGGAAATGTCCCTGTCAGTGCTTGCTCAGGCCTTGAAAACTGTCCTGTCATTTCCCGTTGAACCTTAAAAACCTAGCAGTTACCAGGATATTTTCTTGGGAAATTCTTAGAACAATAGAACTCACCCCTCTGGCCGCATAGTCGGAGAAAGAAAGAATTGGAAACGTGGAACCATCTCTAAGACTGCTCCTGTGGATGTTAATCCCAAACTTGGGAGGAAGGGCGCTAATTATATGGAAATATATTAGGTGGCAGTTAATTCTTTTGCCCCTGAGGAAAACCTCAGGTTGGCAGTGATAAGTGGCTATTCAGATGGAAAACATAAAAGGTCTGCCCAAGTCATAGTAATAATGATAATTACTATAATAATAATCATTGCCATTGATGTGGGGAGAGCCTGGCGGGTTCTTTACACAGTTGTCTTGGTCCTGCTGTTAGAAGTCAGATGGTAATGTTTTTCTTGCCTGCTTTGTTCGTTACATGGGTGGGGAGGAAATGGGCTCTAGGGGAGCAGAGAGGCTTGTGGACGGGGAGGCAATTTTATATCTGTGATACCAGCCATGGTCTTTGCCTCCGTGTACCGCAGTCTCCCCAGGGGAAGAACGGACAGTAATAATTGAGTGCGATTCCTTTGTAATAGAAGAGTTGGGAAGCAGCTTGGAATGTCAGAAGCTGATTTTGATACAACATTTGTGATTATAAAGTGTCTTTCCATGTCCCAGGCCCCCAGGCCTCCTGAGAGGTGTTACTGCCTCACTTTGTACCCTAAACTCACATTGCGGGCTCTCTTTCTAGGGACTCTTTACTGAGTTGAGGGGCAAAAGAGTAGGGGAAGGATAGAGGATGCTAAGGTTTCAAGGTTGGGGGATTGAGAATTAGACTGAAAAGAATGATAGTTGGCAATGGATTTAGGGTCAAGTGAAAGGTGGTTGGGTTTTTTGATATTTGGTTTTGTATATTTTCCCCTCAAACTCTCAGCACTTCCTTCACAGTGCACACTGAGTTTTTGCTTCCTGTCTCCTCAGTGCCACCTACCCTGGGCTCTCATCACTGGATAGCTTCATTAACCCCCTCCCTAGTTCTCTCCCTGCCTTTCATCCATTTTAACCTGGTCAGGTGAATATTTCTAAAACAGTCTTTTCCTCCTGACCCATTGCGCTTAACAGCTACGAAGTTCTCCCATGACTTTTGGACCTAATCCTAACTTCTTTAGCCTGGAATTCAAGGTCCTCTGTCAGATAGTTGTTATGAGGTGCCTCGGAGTCAATTTCGATTCATAGTGACCCCATGTGACAGAGTAGAACTGCCCCATAGGGTTTCCTAGGCTGTAATCTGTACAGAGAACGCCTGGTGGCAAAGTGCTTAAGCATTAAGCTGCTAACAAAAAGGTTCGAACCCACCAGCCACTCAGCAGGGGAAAGATGTGGCCATCTGCACCTGTAAAGGCTGCAGCCTTGGCAACTCTCTGGGGCAGCTCTGCTCTGTCTTATAGGGTTGCTCTGAGTTGGAATCAACTTGATGGGAAAGGGTAATCTTTAGAGGAGCGCATCGTCAGGTCTTTCCTCCCGAGGAGTAGCTGGGTGGGTTAGAACCACTGACCTTTTAGTTAGCAGCCAAGTGCTTAACCGGTACACCACAAGGGCACCTTTTATTAACTGGGGCACCTTGGCTATTACACACACAGAAGTAGGTCTGTTGGCCTGACCACAATTCCTCGCTGTCTCCTACTCCTCCTTATAGGCCTCTGCCCCGGCTCGTAGCCGCCCTCAAGCCACGCTTCACCACCTCCATGCTTGGCTCATGTTCCTTCCCACCTCCTCTCTGCCAGTTCACTTCTGATTCCCTCCAGGGCCAGCCTCTTCCACTCTCCTCCCTTACCTAACTGAACAGGCTTTCTCCAAAAGCCCTACAGCACATTGATTTGTTAGAGTATTAGCAGGAGTAATCTTCTATTAGTATTTAATATTTGCAACCCATCTTCTTCCCAAAGAATTTAAGGCAGTTTCAAAATTAAAATATAACACAGGAAGACACTAAAAGACAATATGGCTAGTTCTTCCGGCAAACAGAAAGCAGATAGAGTATCGTATTTTGTGCAAATAACGCACACCTTCTACATTTGGTTTCTAACCATGTCCTCCCCACTATGAGTTATTTTCGTAAGTGCCACTATGCCAATTTTTTTTTCATGTTGCTGTAAAAACGTGTAGATAACTAGAACCACCGGAAGATAATTACACTGGACAGATATACTGTCACTCATTTTTTCCAACAAATATTTATCAAGCACCAACTGTGTGTCAGCTAGGCACTGAGGATATAGCAGCGAACAAAACAAAAATCCCTGCTTTCATGGAGCTTAAATCCCCCAAAGCAGATGAGATGCTTGATGCCTATTGAGAGAAAACTTGCAATATAACAGTACCTACAGTTTGTGTATGGTATTAATAAAATTCAGACTTCACTCCATTGGTGTCTAATCCACAGAGATATCTCTATTCCCATTTAATTCCACTTGGAGTTTAGATTTAGTTTGTTCTGGTTTGGCTTGACTTGTCCTCACTTGCCTTGGCATCTGGGGGGTCATGAGGCTCCTCAAAAGAGTGAATTTGCCTGTCTGGCTTCAAGGTGTTGATCTGGTGTCAGGGTGGGGGTCTGTCTCAGGTCTGGGGGAAAGGATGGCCCTTGCTAAGTTCCTCTCCATCTTTTTGTCTTTGTGCAGAAGACTCTCAGGTTACCAGCACAATATCCCCCTTACAGTCTCCTCACAAGGGACTTCCTCCTAGACCACCATCGCACAACAGGCCCCCTCCTCCCCAGTCCCTGGAGGGACTCAGGCAGATGCACTATCACCGGAACGACTATGACAAGTCACCCATAAAGCCCAAAATGTGGAGTGAGTCCTCTTTGGATGAGCCTTATGAGAAGGTCAAGAAACGTTCCTCCCACGGTCATTCCAGGTAAGCAGGGGCTGGTCCAGAAAGCCAAGTAAGGTCACTGTTGAAAATCGGAAAGAATCAAATGGCTGTCCCAAAAAAAAAAAAAAATAGCATCCACAAATTACAAAATCTACTTAAACCTATTTCCTTCTTCCTGGGTTTGTCTTACAACAGCACTGTACCCACAGCGCCCTCTGCTGCTGACCCTGTTGAAGTGCAGATATATCATTCAGTCTGAGTTTTGGCTCACAATCAACGTGTTGGCAGATGGCTTTAATGTTGTTAAATTCCACCGGGATTAATTAGGAAATCTTAGGCAGCACGATTCCAGAATGGCAAGTGAGCATCCACTCATGTGAATCCCAGAGTGGTTCAGAATGCTAAACCATCCTCCAGCAGAACTCTGGAGCCAAACGCTATAATCTTAGCAGTGCGTTATTGGGCTGATATGTGAAAGGGCTTTTTTGATGGCAAAATGAAATTCCTGATAGGCATTTTTGCTTCATTTCTGTTTTTCTCCTTTTTTTAATTATACCCCATAAAGCTTTAAGTGAATACCTGGACAGGTAAATGTTTATCTCTTGGAAAACAAAAACTGTGGTTGAGGGCAGGGGTTTCCCAAAGCAGTCACACTGTACCTAATACAGATAAGGATAATGGGAGTCTCCATCCCATGTTGCCTTGGGAGGTCAGGGACAAAGACCTCCACCCACTACTTGGAGAAGGGCTGAGGAGCCAGAGATATGAGGGGGTGAGGGGAGGAGTTCTAGACAGCTTTCTGGACACCAAGGTTTATGTCCGTGGCTAGTCAGCTACTTGAGAAAAGGTGCCGTTTTGTCTGGAAATGACCAGCATGGTTTCCTTTGGTTTGCAGTAGCCACAAGCGTTTCCCCAGCACAGGAAGCTGTGCCGAAGCCGGAGGGGGAAGCAGCTCCTTACAGAACAGCCCCATCCGAGGCCTCCCTCATTGGAACTCCCAGTCCAGCATGCCGTCCACACCAGACCTCCGGGTCCGGAGTCCCCACTATGTCCATTCCACTAGGTGAGTCCGCAGGCCTCCGGGCCCCTCCCTGCACTGTACTAGATCTTCCTTTGTAAAGCTAGGCATTGCTGGCCACAAACTGGCCCAAAGAATGAGTGAACAAAAGTCAGGGATGAACAGGTGAGGTAAGGCCACCTTAAAATGAGGCAGAATAAAAGACTGAGCTGACAACAGTGTTAGCCAAGAGACCCATTATATACTACCGTCCACATCCAGTTGACAAGGAGTCTGCGAGAAAATCCACAGGTGCCTAGAGACAGACAGCATGGAAGAAGCTTTCCCACTCAAAGTGGAGGCACAGAGGCTAGCCAGATTAGCAGAGCAGCCTGTGGACCAGAACCACCTCTAACCCGTTGCATCCGTCGAGTAGATTCTGACTCATAGTGACCCCATAGGACAGAGTATAACTGCCCCATAGAGTTTCCAAGGAGCAGCTAGTGGATTCAAACTGCTGACCTTTTGGTTAGCTAAGCTCTTAACCACTGTGCCAGGACTCCAGAACCACCTCTGCTGAGGCCTAAATTTATACTTAAAAAAAAAAAAAAATTGCCATTGAGTCAGTTCTGACTCACAGCAACCCTACAGGATTGAGTAGAACTGCCCCACAGAGTTTCCAAGGAGCGCCTGGTGGATTCCAGCTGCCAACCCTTTGGTTAGCAGCCATAGCAGTTAACCACTATGCCACCAGGGTTTCCAAAATGTATGCTGGACTTCCTTTAAATGGCTCAAGATGTAAATTTATTTTAAAGAGCAAAAGAAATAGCAACTATTAGGCTTCAGTGAATCACACCTTTAATTCTCTAAAAAATAAGTAAAACCAAGGTCATCTTTCCATTTCATCAAAAACTGATTCTGTAGGGACCATACCTCCAAGGACAGATGGTGTGATCTTCCTCAAGTCTTGGGCCATTTTATATTGGATAAGATTGAGCTCTCCAGGGAAACTTTCCCATTCATTCACAAAACACATATTTATCAAGTGCTTCCATGCACCAGCTTCTCTTCTAGGTGCTGGGGATACAGCATTGAACAAAACAAACCATACCCCTGCTCTCATCAGACTTAGATTTTAGTGGGGAATCAGCATAAAAAGGGAGTCCTTTGGTAGCTCAAAGGTTAAATGCATGACTACCAGCTGAAAGGTTGGTGGTTCAAACCCACCCAGAGGCACCTCGGAAGACAGGCCTGGCAGTCTGCTTCTGAAAGGTCACAGCCTTGAAAGCCCTATGGAGCAGTTCTGTCCCGCACACTTGGGTCACCATGAGTTGGAATCGACTTGACAGCAACTGACACCACTACCACCATAAAGAAGTAAGCAAAGAAATAAATGTCAAGTGGTGATGAATGATAAGGAAAATTAACAGGGTAAGGGGCGAGAAAGTGAAGGGAGAGATAATCTTTTAAATAAAAGCATCAGAGAAGGCCCCTTTAAGAAAGTGAAATTTGAACAGAGACTTGAATGAGTTGGGGTACCAAGCCCCGTGGATATCTGGGGATAGAGCCTTCCACTGTCAGGGAAAAACAAGGACAAAGACCCGAAAGGCAGGCACACACTTGGCATGTTCCAAGGAGCCCAGTGTAGCTGGAAGAGTGAGTGAGTGGGGGAGAGTGGTAGGGGATAGGACCAGAGAGGAACTTGAGGGCCAGATCATGGAGGGCCATGTGGTAAGGACTTCAGATTCTACCGAAGGACAGTCAGAACTGGAACTCACCTCACCCTGTATTGGGCCAGTGGGGCCCCACGAATTTCACATGTAGTCTCAGCATCCAACAGTGTTGTTTGCCATGTGATACTGGTATTTGTAAGTATGGACTCAACTAAACGGACTGGATTATAAACTATAGACAGAGTAATGGTATGGTAAGTATTTGTGGCTTTTTTTTTTTTATTGTGCTTTAGGTGAAAGTTTACAGCTCAAGTTAATTTCTCATACAAAAATTTATACACATATTGTTTTGTGACATTCGTTGCAATCCCACAATGTGACAGCACGCTCCCCCTTTTCACCCTGGTTCCCTGTGTCCATTCAACCAGCTCCTGTCCCTTCTTGCCTTCTCATCCTGCCTCTGGACAGGGGCCACCCACTTGGTCTTGTGTATCTGATTGAACTAAGAAGCACATTCCTCACGTGTATTATTTTTTGTTTTATAGTCCTGTCTGATCTTTGGAAGAGTGGGCTTCGGGAATGGTTTTAGTTCTGGGTTAACAGAGGGTCTGGGGCCATAGTTCTAGAGGTCCCTGCAGTCTCTGTCAGACCATTAAGTCTGGTCTTTTTGCGTGAGTTTGAGTTCTCCTGGCTTTTCTCCTGCTCTGTCCAGGACTCTTTTGCGTGCGGCATTCATTTTTAAGTGTTCCACCAACCCTCCGTTTTAGAGTCTTCACAGACAATGGAAATCTATTGACGTAGGTTTCATAATAGTATTTGTTGAACCATATGAAGTCCCTGTATTGGACTTTGTGGCCTACAAAAATGGGAATTTGATATGGTTGAACATAATACTAGGATAGTGATCCTATTGGTTCTCTTTCTATCCAGAGAATGCCTTTCCACCTTAAAAAAATAAAAAGAAAAAAAACTCAGATATTGCATATTTTTTCCAGAGGAAAATATTAGGAGCCCTCTGCCCTCTCACCCCACTTCCTACCTGGAATCCAGTGGAGGCCCTGGCCTCTGCCTCCCAAAACCTGCCCCATTCTTTCCACCTGTCTTCGCATGGGAACAGTATGAAGCACTAGTCTCTTTGGGCAGCTCTGCCTCAGAATCTCAAGTCCTAGTAGGAAAGGGCATTTTCTGGAGGGATGAGGCCGCCTTATGTTTTCTCTTTCCTAAGTCCGATTATTGGAGGGTCTCCTGTGTTCCCCGTGTCCTCCCTGCCCCTACCTCTCCCCTCCGAACCCCCACACCAACGCGAGCTGTCTCCCGGCAGGTCGGTGGACATCAGCCCCACCCGACTGCACAGCCTCGCACTGCACTTTAGGCACCGGAGCTCCAGCTTGGAGTCCCAGGGCAAGCTCCTGGGCTCCGAGAACGACACGGGGAGCCCCGACTTCTACACCCCAAGGACTCGTAGCAGCAACGGCTCAGACCCCATGGATGACTGTTCGTCTTGCACCAGCCACTCCAGCTCGGAGCACTACTACCCCGCCCAGATGAACCCCAACTACTCCACGCTGGCCGAGGACTCGCCGTCCAAGGCCCGCGAGCGGCAGCGGCAGCGGCACAAGTCGGCGGGCAACCTGGTGTCGTCGAACTCGGGGAGCATGCCCAACCTGGCGGCGCGCAACGGCGCGGGCCCGCACGGCGTCTACCTGCACAGCCAGAGCCAGCCGAGCTCGCAGTACCGCATCAAGGAGTACCCGCTGTACATCGAGGGCAGCGCCACGCCCGTGGTGGTGCGCAGCCTGGAGAACGACCAGGAGGGCCACTACAGCGTGAAGGCGCAGTTCAAGACCTCCAACTCCTACACGGCGGGCGGCATGTTCAAGGAGAGCTGGCACGGCGACGAGGGCGACGCCCTGCGGCTGACGCCCTCACGCTCGCAGATCATCCGGACTCCGTCGCTGGGCCGCGAGGGCGCCCACGACAAGGGGCGGGCCGCCGTCTCCGACGAGCTGCGGCAGTGGTACCAGCGCTCCACGGCCTCGCACAAGGAGCACAGCCGCCTGTCGCACACCAGCTCCACCTCCTCGGACAGCGGCTCCCAGTACAGCACCTCGTCCCAGAGCACCTTCGTGGCGCACTCCAGGGTCACCAGGATGCCCCAGATGTGCAAGGCCACGTCAGGTGAGGCGCGTGCGTGCGGGGAAGGGGGCCTCCAGCCGGAGGAACCATGAACATGTGGTCAGCCTGGGTGTGAACTCCTGGGGCCTTTCAAAGGCTTCATGGAAGTTTTCTTAGACAATGCAGGGAGGAAAGAGATCATTAACATGAGGAAGCTTCCTATCAGATGTGTGAGAGGTGAAGTCTTGGGCCTCTCCTTTTTCACCTCTTATCCTATCCCTGGTTTTGCAGAATAATGAGGAGCTCAAGTTGATGGGGGGAGGAACTGGGGGCAGGGAGGTGGGCGGTACACCTGACCCTCTAGCAGGGGTGGAACAGCTTTCTGGCTTTCCCTTCCTTAGTAGAGGTGCCGCCAGCCTTGCAGACACGTTTCTTTGTAAAGACAGAAGTCTAAGGAAGTTACATGAAGCTGTGTCTCAGCTTATCCACCGAAAGGTGCACCTTTATCCTGATGAAGAGTGTGATTGATACTAGCAGGTTAGGTTACAGGCCCAAGTATGTACTCATGGGGAGGAAAGCTGGGAGGAAGGGGGTTGGCTTGGGTCTTGAAGCCCTGCTGTTAAACACCCAGACACCCACCGTAGGGTAGAATGGCTGTGGAATAAAGTGCCCAAGCTCTGCCTTTGACTTCACCAGTAATTTAGCAGATAACTAGACTGCGCCCTGTTCTTCCCATTTCAACAGTGGTGTGACGTAACCACCAAGAAATTTTTGTAAAGTGCTCTCAGTAACCTGATTTAAAAAACCCATTGTCATCTAGTAGATTCCAACTCATAGCAACCCTATAGGACAGAGTAGAACTGCCCCGCAGGGTTTCCAAAGAGTGGAAGTGGATTCAAACTGCTGACCTTTTGGCTTACAGCCATAGGTCTTGACCACTGCACCACCAGGGCTCCAATACCCTGATATTACCTGTTAAAGTTTGGTTATAAAACTTATATTTTTGTATGCCAGAGCGCTGAGCAAGTAAAAAAATGGATAAAAACATTTTCCTCCATTTTTTCTTGTAGAAGTACTTTCCCTTTCCTCTCCAAGAAATAACAATAATGGTATATTGAACAAATACCATGTGCCAGCACTGTTCTCAGCACTAGCATATATTAACTCATTTACACACTCACATCGCTAGTAAAGAGAGAGGGAGACTAGTAAAGTGATAAGGAATTCTACGTATTACTGATTGTAGAAAAGGAAAGCGAAGGAGGATTTTGAGACATAATAGAAATGATAACAAGTGTACAAATAAAATGAGAGCAAATGGAAGGATTTTGACTTGTAATTAAAAGACCCTTCTCCATATCCTTTCTTCACCTGTAAAATATACCCAATAAAATTTCCTGTTGACTTCCCAGGAAGATTTTGAGAATGAATGAATATAGTGTATGTACCATTAAAAAGTATAACACTCGGAGACCCGATTAGAAGAACCACCAATAACCCAAACCCACTGCCGTCAAGTTGATTCCGACTCATAGCGACCTTGTAGGACAGAGTAGAACCGCCCCATAGGGTTTCCAAGTCTGTAAATCTTTACAGAAGCAACTGCCACATTTTTCTCCCTCAGAGTGGACGGTGGTTTTGAACTGCTGACCTTTTGGTTGGCAGCTGAGCACCTTTAACCACTGCACCACCAGGGCTCCTATTAGAAGAACCAGGGGTTTGTAAATATGAGACACGGGAGTGTTTATGTTCTATCGAAATTATAGTACTTATCTAATAAATTTGCTTTGGAGGCCTGCTGGTACAGTGGTTAAGAGTCATAGCTGCTAACCAAAAGGCTGGCAGTTTGAATCCACCAGTCACTCCTGGGAAACCCTATGGGGCAGCTCTGCTCCGTCCTATGGGGTTACTATGAGTCAGAATCAACTCAACAGCAACAGGTTTGGGTTTTTGTTTTTGTTTTTTTAAATAAATTTGCTGTACTTTAAGAGATGAGGTAAATCTTTGAAAACAGTTTAGACTAATAAATTGTAAGCTGTATCTGAGATTTACTGATGAAAAAGATTCCCTTTTCCAAGAGAACAAAGGATGCATTTAAGTAGGATTTATAGCTACAAAATTTTTCCAGCTAGACTTCTGTGCTGCCCACATCAATGCACTTCTACTAGTCAGAGCTGGGTGGAGCTATTAAAAGCCCTGCCCCTTCTGAAGTATTCTAATGCAGCCAGTTATAAGCCTGAAACAGCAAAGAGATCAAGCTCTGAGAACCTTTCTGGATGTCCTCTATTCATAACGAAGAGCAAAATTTTAACACATTTGGACCACGTCTGAAAATGCAAAGTCCAGAGAACTAGGTCCTTCCTCCATTAGCCCTGTCCAGGCCTCCCTCAAAGACTGTGGTGGCTTCAGACGGCTGCTGTGCAGGCATGATCCCTGTGGCCACTTCCCCACAGAAAGGGGGTACCTAGGATCCCAGATCGGCTGGACGCAAAATGAGCTGCATGGTTTTGAGAATGAAATGTAATTGGTGGGATTGGGCGGAGGGGGGTGTTTCTCATTGTGACCTTGCCATGGGGTGATTGTGACCTTGCCATGGGGTGATATCCAGCATCCCTGGAAATGGTGACTCTTGGCCTCTGGGTTCTCATAGTCCAGTGAGTTGTAAGCTCCTTCGCCTGTGTCTGATCCCCTTCTCTCTGCCTTTCCCGCACCACCTACAGCTGCCTTACCTCAAAGCCAGAGAAGCTCAACACCGTCCAGTGAAATTGGAGCGACCCCCCCAAGCAGTCCCCACCACATCCTAACCTGGCAGACTGGGTGAGTTTTCTTTTCAGACCTTTATTCCTCCTCTTCCAGGGTGTAGACTATCATCAGTATTCCTTGTCAGTTAGGAAAAGGGTAGGCATATATAAGATTCTAGTGACATAGGATTTATCAGCAAAGAATGATGAATGTTCTTCATCACCGGGAAAAAAGAAGCAAGGACTGTCTACACATAGCTTCTTCCTTTCAAAGGAAGCACCGTGAATGGCTGGTATCACCTGCCCCTCTCCTTGCTACCCCTCTATACCAGGTGAATTATATTTTCTCTCTTCTAAGTGAGTGGTAGCTTCTAGAGCTGTGCTGCTTTGATCAGAATGCTAGACAATATTGTCCCCCATTAGATTGTGACTTCTCAGCATTTGATTTGGGTACTGACCATGCCCAGGCAAGAGTTAAAAATGCCAGGCAAGAATGAGAGAGGGGAGAAAGAGAACTCGTGTTTATTAAGGACCTCTCTATGCGGGGCCCTGGGCCAGATGTTTTGCATGCTTCTCAGTGTTTGGGGTGATGGGAACCCTTAGGAAGTGGATAGTGTTGTGATAGTAGTGCAGCATGGTGAACAAAACTCATGTCACGAATTGTAGCCTTAAAAAGCGATAAAATGGCCAAAGAATCCCTGAGGGAGGGCAGGAGAGCAGCAGCATGCAGACCTCAAATTCTCATAAAAAGATCAGACTTAATGGTCTGACTGAGACTAGAAGGACCCTGGAGGTCATGGTCCCCAGACCTTCTGTTAGCCCAAGACAGGAATCATTCCCAAAGCCAACTCTTCAGACAGGGATTGGACTGGACTATGGGATAGAAAATGATACTGGTGAAGAGTTAGCTTCTTGGATCAAGTAGACACATGAGACTATGTGGGCAGCTCGTGTCTGGAGAAGAGATGAGAGGGCAGAGGGGGTCAGAAGCTGGCCAAATGGACATGAAAATAGAGAGTGGAGGGAAGGAGTGTGCTGTCTCATTAGAGGGAGAGCAACTAGGAGTATATGGCAAGGTGTATAAGTTTCTGTATGAGAGACTGACTTGATATGTAAACTTTCACTTAAACCACAATAAAAAAATTTTTTAAATGGCAAAAATTTTGGTATATATATTTTACCACAATAAAATTAATTAAAAAAAAAAAAAGGACTCAAGTACCTTGAGACCTTTGAATAGAAGCTGCCCGTGAAAAAATAATAAAACCCAAACTGGGTTCCTGTTATAGCTTTAAATGTACACACACAGCATTGTAGTCTAGCAGACATTTAGAATGTTATGATCTAGGGAAGAATCAGGCAGACACACCTAACCTGCTTTCCTCTTGTCTGTTGATTCCAAGACATTGCCTCTAACCAAAACCCAAACCCGTTGCTATCAAGTCGATTCCGACTCATAGAGACCCTATAGTGCAGAGTAGAACTGCCCCATAGGGTTTCCAAGGAGCGGCCGGTGGATTCAAACTGGGTGGCGGCCAAGCTGTTAACCATAGCACCACCAGGGCTCCATTGCCTCTAAAGTGGATGTTAAATTCTATCACTACCTATTGGTTAAAGAAGTAAGGGGTCCCTTTACCCAGCAATTTTATCACAGTTTCTAGTTTGCTGGGGCTGTCTGGAAAAAAGTTGACCTTTGTCTGTGATTTGAACCATCAGAAAACAACACGGTGCCAGAATGGACCCCACTGCCTGATTTCAGGCTCCCAGGCTTGGCGCTGACATTTTTTAACTGCGTGTTTATATGTAGAGACTTTAAACCAGGCTTAATGGAGCCTTAGTTTTTGACAGAAGAGAAGGGGAGCTAGTGTTTATTGAGTGCTTGCTGGGTACTTAAAGGCTAGGGGACTTCTTCTAACATACATTAGCTCGTATAATCCTCACAGCAAACTTGCAAGGAAAATATCCATATCTTCTGGTTTTAGAGATGATGCTCAGAGAAAATAAGTGCCTTGCCCAAAGCCACACAACTAGTAAAGGATGGAGCTGGAATTTTAACCCTGCTCTGTGGGGCACCAAAACCCCATCTTTTTCACTACACTGGTGGTTCCCAGACCTTCAGCATCAGCGTCACCTGGCATCTTGTTAAACCCGTCCAATTGTTGACTCCAACTCAGGCGACTCCATGTGTGTCAGGAAGAACTGTGTTCCATAGGGTTTGCAATGGCTGATTTTTTAGAAGTAGATCACCAGGTCTTTCTTCCAAGGTGCCTCTGGGTGAACTCAAACGGCTAACCTTGAGTAAGCCATTTGCACCACCCAGGACTCTGGTATCTTGTTAGAAATGCAGATTCTCAGGTCCATTCATGACCTACTGAATTAGAAACTCTGGGGGTGGGACTGAGCTATCTGTGTTTTAATGAGCCCTCTAAGTCAATCTTATCTATGCAAAAATTTGACAACCACTGGACTTTCCCATAGTTCCTGCTATAGATAGAATTGTGCTCCCCCAAAATGTGTGTCAGTATTCCCAGTATTGTGTGGTTGTCCACCATTTTGTAAATCCTAACCGCTATAATGTTAGAGGCGGTTATGTTAACAAGGCAGGACTCAATCTACAGGATTAGGTTGTATCTTGAGTCAATCTCTTTTGAGATATAAAAGGGAAAAGTGAACAGAGGGGAGTGGGACTTTATACCACCAAGAAAGACGCACCAGGAGCAGAGCACGTCCTTTGGACCTGGGGCCCCTGTGCTGAGAGGCTCCTAGACAAGGGGCAGCTTGAAGGGCCTTCCCCCAGAACTGACAAAGAATTCCTTCCCCAGGAACTGGCACCCTGAATTCAGACTTCTAGGCTCCTAGACTGTGTGAGGATAAATTTCTGTTTGTTAAAGCCATCCGCTTGTGGTATTTCCGTTACAGCAGCACTAGATAACTAAGACACTGCTTCTTACTCCTTTTTGAATAAAATTCAAGGAGGACTTTTAGTTCCCAACTACAATGTTCTTGTGTCCTCTGCTACTTCTTGGACTGTTTTGGGGGCAGTAGCTACCCCTCGGTCCTTATTATAGATCATTAAAAACACTCGCTTCCATACCATCCACACCCCAGTTCTGACGGTGGTCAGGTTGACTCTTGTCCAAGAGGTTCACCACGTGGGAGACACATGAAAGACTGACACATCTCCTATGTATATGGTGCTTCTGGTGGCTAAACGGTCTCATTCAAAAAAAGAAACTTCAGATCTCAAGATATCTCTCTGGAGCCTCCAAATTCCCTGGATCATGCCCATTCTCATCTGATCCAAGTACATGACTATATTATTTGACTGACAAAAAGACTGAAATTTATGAGTGCCCCTCACATGCCTACACACTTAGCTGGTTTTGAAACCTGCCAAAGTTTTACCACATATAGCCGGAGAGGAATCAAGACAAATTTGAAGCCAAAAGGTACTTTGGTCCTTGAAGGAAACTCTTTTATCAGATTGAGTTGAATTATCGTTAACAAACAGTAACTGTTTTGTAGGATATGATAAGAAAATGTGATAATAGGTAAAAAGCACCCAAGCTCACCTTCTTAACAAAACTAAAGAGGTCTTTTGACTCAATCATGGTGGTTGAAGCTTCTGCACGACAACTTATATTATTTGTCACTAACACTTGGATGTATAATCAGTTGGTCTTTCCAATGTATCAGTAAGCTATTAATCATGTCTGCGTCGATTCCTTTCTTTAACATGACCTCTCTTCTCTTTCTTCCTCTGCTTTCCTTTGTTCAGAGAAGCAACAGAAAACTCACCCATTATGGATGGGTCTGAGTCTCCAACTCACCAAAGTACTGATGAATAGAGGTATTGTAAGGGAATGCTTTGTTCTTACAACCCTTCCCCCTTCCCTGTCCATGAGAGTTGGTGATTCCAGATGTATTGCAGATGTGTTGACTTTACCCATGTCATAATTTCCAGAAGGAAACATCCGAACAGTGTGGAAGCCATTATTTTTATGTCCTGTTTTTAGAAACATGTGGAACTATATGTTTATATGTATGTTTTTACATCAGATGTTAGTATTCCCAATGCTGCCTCCCGGAAAAGACCCCAAAGTATGTTTTAGACCATCCCAGGCTCCATGTACATCCAAATATTTGTAGAAGTTTCTCCTGGCTTAGTAATCAATGTCCATGAAAAGAATAGCATCAATGCAACTTAAGCTCCAAAGCACCAGGGGCAGGCTGAGTTGCTACAGAAGCCTGGGGATCACTCATGAGTTCACCCCGGTGTTCTTGAGTGACAGCTGTGCACTGTACCAAATGCTGTAGAACCCTGCTTTTCAAAATGTAGTCGAGTCAGCTAGCATCCTCCTCCTCTTCATTACCTGTCTTAACAGGCACTACTGGGTCTACTGAATCAGAATCTGCATTTTAAAGCCATCCCTGGGTGAATCACATGACGTTGAAATTGGCAAAGCACTGCTGTAGTGGGTGTCAAACAGTTAACACCTGGCCTGGTTCCCATCCTCAGGGACCGTACAATGTATCTGGGAAACAAGACATTGAAACTAAATAGCACTTCGGGGGATAACTAACAAGGATACAGTTCAAAAGAGGATAAAAATTATGTTTAGTCAATCAAAAAATTGAACCCTTATTATATTCCAGGAACCATGCTATACACCAGAGTTCCTACAATTAAGAATTTAAAAATCTATTAGGAGAATTAAGAGGGGAATGTGAAACCAGAGCCCTTATACATTAAGTGCTCTCAGACATAAAAACAAAGTGCAAAAAGGCTTCAGAGGCAAGAGGGCTCGGCCCCAGCTTCACGGAGATGCTATGAGAGCCTGGATTCAAAGGACTATGGGGGAATAGGGAGGTTAGCCAGGTGGAGATTGGGAGAGGCCATTCCAGGGGTGAAAATCCAGATACAGAAGCAAATGTGGGTGTTTGGGGAAGAGCAGAGAGTCTCATTTTGCTGTAGAGAAGGAGCCAAACATCAGCCTGACAAGTAGGTAGGACAAGAGCATGAACAAATGACAAAAGAGATGTAGAATAATTTTTCCTGCAAGACCCTGGAGTTGGCAGATGTGGGATTAGAAAAACTTGTTGCCACCAGCTCGATTTTGACTCATAGTGGCCCTGTAGGACAGAGTAAAACTGCCCCATAGGGTTTCCTAGGCAGTAATCTTTACAGAAGTAGACTGCCACATCTTTCTCCTGCAGAGCAGGTGGTGGGTTAGAACTGCAGACCTTTTAGTTAGCAGCCGAGCGCTTAACCACTGTGTCACCAGGGCTCCTTTAGTCTAGGATAAAGGCTATTTTTTCTAGTAATTATTGGCTTCAACATATGTGATTGCTTATTGGCGCTTGGCTACTAACCAAAAAGTTGGTGGTTTAAACCTACCCAGCGGCTACGTGGGAGAAAGACCTGGCAATCTGTTCCCGTAAAGATTAAAAAAAAAAAAAAAAAAACAGCCTAGAAAACCCTATGGGGGCAGTTCTCCTCTGTCATACGGGGTCACTATGGGTTGGAGTGACTCAGCAGCACCCAACAACAACAATTGATATTTAAGAATCACTTCTACCCAACCTAAATTGATAGCTATCTGAAATAGATATTTTAAAATGTCTCTTATTCTATATGCTTTCCCATATATTTAAGTGATATTGTAATACTAATATATAATACTTAACACTAATACTTTATGCTGTATTTTTTATAATCACAAAACATGTTATCTAGAATGAAATAAACAATCAACATCAATTTTAAAACTTAAAACTCAGTTCAAAATATCACCTCAGTTTCATTGTGGAGAAACCTCACAATTTGAGAGTTCTTGCAGGACTGACTAGCGGCCTCTGACAAAATTGCTTACCTCTTGGGTCTCGTGGACAACCAAGCAACTCTCTGTGGAAAAAATCACCCTGAGCCATCCAGCCCTTATTGGTTCTCTGCCTCAGCTGCACCTTAGAATCACTTGAGAAGCTTTGAAAGCTCCCAACACTCAAGCATACCCCAGACCAATTAAACCAGAATCTCCGGGTTGGGGCCTAGACCTGAGTGTTTTTTAGAGTTCCCAGGTGATCCCAGTGTGTGCGCAAGGTTGAGAACCACTGCTTTGAGTCATTGTCAGCGTGCATTTTCCTTCTTCACAGATGGTCAAGGTTTCGTGAGGTCTTCTTTACGTGAACCTGTTTAAATTTGTATTGTTGTTCTTAACTGACGTCAAGTCAGCCTTGTCTCATGGTGACCCCATGCACAATGAAATGAAACACTGTCTGGTCCTGTGCTATCCCCATGGTCAGTTACTGATCCCACTGTTGTGAACCCTGGAGTTTTCATTGGCTGATTTTCACAAGTAGGTTGTCAGTAGATCACCTTCGATATACTCAATAGTGTTCTAGAGTATCAGGCCTAGTTCCTGGTGAAGTTTGAAGTCTAGTCACTCACGGAACACTAATGGTTAGCACAAGGCCCTAGATAAGTAGACACAAACTTCAGAGCCCAGGCCACTAAGTGCCATTCTCCACTAACAATTGCCTCTCCCTTCTTGAATTCCCTGCAGGAGCTACAGTGACAGCTGTTTCCTGGATTCTTCCCTCTATCCAGAACTAGCTGACATCCAGTGGTACGGGCAGGAAAAAGCCAAGCCCGGGACCCTCGTGTGAGCCAGCTCGGCCTCAGTCTGACCGCCTCAACGCCATTCTGAGATCACCTCACTGCCTCTCATTTGCCTTACCCAGACACACTGTCACCCTGCACCAGCTTCGGCCCTCAGCACTTTCTTTCTCCCGTCTCCGCATCCCCTTACCCTCCAAAACCTGACTGAGGAGACATTCTGGAAGGTTCCGGTCCCACTGTGTGTCCCCTGGCTCTCTTGCCCACAGAGAGCCAGACACCAATCCTCAATGGCACCTTGGTGGCTTCCCCCTGCCATGACAGCCCCCCAGGCCAGGAACCCTCAAGGAAGCTGGCTGCCCTCCAGTTCCTGTGGATGAGTGGATGGGTATAGAACAGGAAAGGGAAATTAAGTACAGGGTGATCCAGAAAGACCTCTAGGCCAACCAAGCATTTCATGAAGAGGAGGCCTGTGGGGGGTGTTCAGTTTATACCTGAAACATTCCTTAATGAAATGGCTTGGGAGGGGGAGTGGGTATTGAGAGGGGGGAGAATGAAAAAGAAAGCTTAACACTTCAGAGATGCATCGGGGGATCACAATCAGTTTAATGCTGCCAAAGATTAAAAAATAAATAAAACACAAAAAAGTAAGAGGGGCCAAGAGGAAGGCATTCTTTCTGCAATGAAATTTCTTTTAAATACTAAACTGCTACTTCATACCACAAGTGAAAGTCAACCGTGTGTAAACTGTTTCCTCTCCTCATCCTTCTCCCTTAACGTTCCCCTTCTCTCTCAGTACAGAGCCTGAACAGCTAACCCAATGGGATGGTAAAGATGAGGGAGTCTTGGCTGGCATTGCTGACTCAGAAGAGCCACCAACCTGGACACGAAGGAAAACAGACCCCTGGGGATTAGCCGAATGTACTCTTAGCCCTGGTCTGTCCAGGTGGTTCAGCCCAAGCCCAAGACACAAAGCTGCTTTCCTTTTGGGATTTGTAGTAAACTTGAGGTGACGATTGCCAAAAGTAGTTCTCTATCATGACAACAACCAGTAAAAGTGTATCCTATTTTTTTGCACAACGTGTTTCATTTTATTTTTTACGGGAGACCAAGGGAAAAAGCACATTGCGATCCATTCTAGTGTTTTAACTGTCGTGGCCCATTTTATGTTTGTTAGCACTTGTGTGACAAAGAGCTCAGATCTGACTTCTCTCGGCACCCGGTGACCAGTTTGTCACTTATTCAAAGAACCCAACTACGCTCTTAAGCAGTAAGACTTTACTCATGTGTCTCCTAGCTAGCAGGCAGAGCAGGGTTGAAAAAAATACCAGCTCCCAGAGGGCTTATATACCTAAAACATTGTCAGTTACCTTGATGCATCACATTTGTCTGCAGATACCAAAAGAGGAAGAAAGAAGAAAAAAAAAAAAAAAAAGTGGGAGCTGCACGTTTACATGTGTTTTGAGCTACATGCTTAATACACAACTAGAAAGCCATCAATCTTCAAAGGCCTCAAAAATACTTTTATAATGACTACCAAGTGCACAATCTTAGTTGGGTTATTCAAGATGGCACAAAACAAGGTCTCCACAGAGGTGTTATGCTGTGCTTGTTGGCGCAAGTCGGGGGGAGGGAGGGGGTGGGTATTTTTCACTTGTAATGACTTCCTATTAAAAAAAGCATTCAACAGCCAGGGACAGGAGCAAGGGTCAGGGCAATTTTGTGGAAAACCAGAACTGAAGTTAGCTTTAGCGTTAAAAAAAAAAAAAAAAAACTTTGTTTTTTTATGTATGTTGATCCAAGAATAACAATAGACTCTACCAGACCAGGAGGGTAAGAATGGACACAAAAAGGAAATAATAGTGGCGGCTCCTTCGCTGCAGCTTGAAGAGTCCTGGGGGAGTCAGGCTGGAGCGCCACACCAGGGCCGGGGTCAGGCAGAGCACAGCCTCCTCCCCCACTTCTCTGTGAACAATTCCAGGCCTGGTTTGCCTAGCTCTGTGCATGACTGGGTGGGTGATAGTTTGCAGAAGGGATTAATAGTTGTACAACACTTTAGGGGTAAACCCTTCAGGATAAATACAAACTGGTTATGTTCCTAAATGATTTGAGGGATTGATTGGGGAGGGTGGCGTATTTTTGTTGCTGTTATTTTGATGGTCAGAGCTACAAAGAGCAGTTTTATTCTCTTCCCCATTCTGAAACATTATACATGGTGCCATTTTTTTTCTCCCAAAAGATACATGAATAATCAGACTGAACTATGTGCAACAGCAGAAGTCAAAAGGGAAAGAGAGAAGGTGACGAGGTGACATCCATGTATAATAGTTTGAAATTAAGTCTGAGGTAAATCTCATCAGGCTTTTACCCCAGTGGAGTTACAAGGAACGAGAGAAGAAAATTCTCTCTAGAAACTTGTTTTATGTTTTAGATTCGGGGGCAGAGAAGAATGAAGTGGAAACAGGGATTACCATTCAGGCAAATGTCAGGATAGTCTGGTAGTAAAGACAGAGATTAAGTAAAACAGGTTTTACTGTTTAGCTTCGTTCAGTTAATACGAAATGTACATAAAGTGTTAGTCCTTTGAGACTGACACGTTTAATTATCAGTGAGATGGAAAATGATATAGTTATTGTAAACGAGCACTTGCAAACTCTTTATAGGTCCCTATTTCTTTAAAACAAAATAAGATGAACTATGAAGGCCCTGGTCTGATATAAAGCCCCTATTGGATTCTTTGGATACGTGTAGGACATTTCCTGTTTACCTAGAAGACTGGTGTCAACACATACATCAGACTATGTTGTGTGACAGGTTTTTTGTTTTTTTTTTTTAATTATATGCAGGTGAGTGTTGAAACTGTTAAAATTCCAATTTGTTTTCATTCAGTATTAGTTTAGTTCTAAATATAGCAAACCCCATCCAGGTGCTATCAGATGACCAGTTACTGCTTAGTTAACTAGGTGTAAAGTTTTACATATACATTAATGTCAATAGTTTATTACAAGTTGTGTAAAATGGACTCTAGTTTAATAATGGGGGGAAAGAAAAGATTAGGTTGCTCCTGAAACTGACTGTAGAGCATGTAAGATGATTTTACTGGATCCTGTTCAACTGTAATCAATGAAAAGTATGTATGTTGTAGAAAAAGTTGCAGAATTAAAAAAGAAATCTGCTTTTAATTTATTCTTTTTGTATTAAGAATTTGTATAGTACCTTTACATTTTGCAAAACAGTGTTGTCAACACTTATTAAAGCATTTTCAAAATGAAAAGATCCCAACTGCCTCTTGGAGATTTTATTTTCCTATTTCTAAGTGATAAATGGAACCCCTGGTAGCATAGTGGTTATGAGCTACAGCTGCTAACCAAAAAGTCGGCAGTTCGAATCCACCAAGCACTCCTTAGAAACTCTATGGGGCAGTTCTACTCTGTCCTTTAGGGTCAGTATGAGCCGCAATCAACTTGAAGGCAATGGGTTTGGTTTTGAGTTTTAAGTGATCAATGCTTCCCCATGCTCATGCTAATTGTACCTTCCAGAAATCGGCAATTCAGGGGCCTACGTCCTCTTTGCTCTCAGTTTTAAAGTTAATCTGTTGTCAAAAACCTAAATGCTTAGAGAAACACTCCAAGTTAGTGTAACAATATATTTTTTGTGAGTAGATACAATTTGAATCAGGCAGCCTCAGTCATCTGAACGTGTCTGTCGGGAAGGCCCTTGAAGAAGAGAAAGTGAAAGTGGGTTATATAGGTCGATGTTATGTTAATTTCTCAAGAGATAGCAGCAAAGCATGGAGCAGGTTTCAGAAACAGTCACCAAGGACAGGTCGTACATCCTAAAACAGCCTGTAGTCAGACCCTGAAGTTCCTGCTTCTCCAAACTGGCTGCACATAGATAATTTTCCAAAAGAACCCAATACTTAAGGCCAAATGGTCTCTGCTAAGCTGCTTGCTAAGCTATTGTTTGACCAGAAAGTGATTTCAGGGAAGCAGTTCCTTCAAGGTTCAAAAGGCCACCTTGGGGTGGATGGCCTGAGTGGGTCACTCCAATTCCGTGAAACCAGGAATCTGGATTCCAGGATAATAAAAACAATTTTGTCACCGTAGTTAATATTTTCACTGGCTTGCTAGATGATATAGAAAAGCTCGGTTGGTTTGTTTTTTGTTAGCTGCCGTTGAGTTGGCACCCAGCTTGTGGTGACCCTACGCACAATGGCATTGAATCATTGTGATCCATGGTGTTTTCACTGCTGATTTTTGGAAGCAGATGACCAGGCGTTTCTTCCCAGTCCATCTTTGTCTGAAAGATCCGCTGAAATCTGTTCAGCAGCATAGCAACACGCAAGCCTACACTGATAGGTGATGACTGCTTTTGTGCCACACTGACTTGGAATCAAACCCAAGTCTCCCACTTGGAAGGCAAGAATTCTAGCACTGAACCACTACTGCCCCCATTGGTTTGTTTAGTAGAGGCTAATTCCCTCTTAGAAACCCTGGTGGTGTAATGGTTAAGTGCTACGGCTCCTAACCAAAAGGTTGGCAGTTTGAATCCTCCAGGCGCTCCTTGGAAACTCTATGGGGCAGTTCTACTCTGTTTTATAGGATCGCTATAAGTCATAATCAACGGCAGTGGGTTTGGTTTGGTTTTTGGAATTCCCTCTTTAGAATTCCTAGCTTCATTTTGTTAATTATACAAAGGTAATATATTCCAAATTATGTATATCCTTCCTACTATAAAAAAGGATTCGAGAGTAGAGATAAATATTTGTCAGGATACTATTTCAGTATTTGTACCACTGTTTTTAACAGATTGTTACTAGTGTGTAGGGTGTGCCGGTATGTGTACCGTGCCCACAAAGTAATGTCTGGACAGCTGGGCTTTTTTGGATCTTCCTTAGCATCTACCTCCATGTGGTCCCTAGTTCTCTGTAGAATGCAAAGGATCACCCAGGAGACACTTAAAACAATCAGGCTCCTTACTACCACTGCTTTTCACCCTCTGCACCCACACTTCAGCTCAAATTCTGTCACTCACCCTCTAAATTCTATTACCAAAGCAACAGCCTGCTAGGCCTGAAGGTACAAGAGCCCTACACTTGTGGGGAAACAGTGAGTGGCTCACTTCAGTAGAGACCTTGCTGCTATTAAACTCCAGGCCCAATAGCCCAACATGCATCCCCTCACTAGCAGGATACTAGAGCCTGGCCTTCAAGGATACCTTAGATGGAAAGCCCTTACTGAAGTGTTTGCCACTTGAATGGGCTAAGCCCTGCAAAAAATGAAACACTCCATTGAGAACCTGAATCATGTCTGTGTGAGCCCACTGAGACAGAATTTTATACTTCCTAATCCATAAGCCCCCCACGTGTCTGTCAGTTTGTCGTACCATGGGGGCTTGCGTGTTGCTGTGATGCTGGAAGCTATGCCACCAGTATTCAGATACCAGCAGAGTCACCCATGCAGGACAGGTTTCAACTGAGCTTCCAGATTAAGACAGACTACGAAGAAGGATCCGGCAGTCTACTTCTGAAAAGCATTAGCCAGTGAAAACCTTATGAATAGCAGCGGAACACTGTCTGATATAGTGCTGGAAGATGAGCCCCCCAGGTTGGAAGGCACTCAAGATAACTGGGGAAGAGCTGCTGTCTCAGAGTTGACCTTAATGATGTGGATGGAGTAAAACTTTCGGGACCTTCATTTGCTGATGTGGCACGACTCAAAAAGAGAAGAAACAGCTGCAAACATTAATAATCGGAACCTGGAATGTACGAAGTATGAACCTAGGAAAATCGGAAATCATGAAAAACAAAATGGAATGCATAAACATCGACTGCTGAAGATCATTCAAAAACGGCTGCAGTAGTATATCGACAGGGAACGGCCAGAAATTCAGGCCGGTTTCAGAAGAGGACATGGAACCAGGGATATCATTGCTGGTGTCAGATGGATCCTGGCTGAAAGGAGAGAATACCAGAAGGATGTTTACCTGTGTTTTATTGACTGTGCAAAGGCATTCGACTGTGTGGATCATAACAAACTCTGGGTAACACTGCGAAGAATGGGAATTCCAGAACACTTAGTTGTGCTCATGAGGAACCTTTACATAGATCAAGAGGCAGTTGTTCGGACAGAACAAGGGGATACTGATTGGCTTAAAATCAGGAAAGGTGTGCATCAGGGTTGTATTCTTTCACCATACCTATTTACTCTGTATGCTGAACAAATAATCCGAGAAGCTGGACTATATGAAGAAGAATGGGGCATCAGGATTGGAGGAAGACTCATTAACAACCTGCGTTATGCAGATGACACAACCTTCCTTGCTGAAAGTGAAGAGGACTTGAAGCACTTACTAATGAAGATCAAGGACCACAGCCTTCAGTATGGATTACACCTCAACACAAAGAAAACAAAAATCCTCACAACTGGACCAATGAACAACATCATGATAAATGGAGAAAAGATTGAAGCTGTCAGGAATTTCATTTTACTTGGATCGACAATCAACAGCCACGGAAGCAGCAGTCAAGAAATCAAACGACGCATTGCATTGGGCAAATCTGCTGCAAAGGACCTCTTCGAAGTGTTGAAGAGCAAAGATGTCACCCTGAAAACTAAGATGCGCCTGACCCAAGCCATGGTATTTTCAATCATATCATATCCATGTGAAAGCTGGACAGTGAATAAGGAAGACCAAAGAAGATTTGACGCCTTTGAATTGTGGTGTTGGCGAAGAATATTGAATATACCATGGACTGCCAAAAGAATGAACAAATCTGTCTTGGAAGAAGTGTGGCCAGAATGCTTCTTAGAGGCAAGGATGGCAAGACTGCGTCTTACATACTTTGGACATGTTATCAGGAGGGATCAGTCAGCCCCTGGAGAAGGACATCATGCTTGGCAGAGTACAGAGTCAGCGGAAAAGAGGAAGACCCTCAACAAGGTGGATTGACACAGTGGCTGCAACAATGAGCTCAAGCATAACAACAATTGTAAGGATGGCTCAGGACTGGGCAGTGTTTCGTTCTGTTGTGCATAGGGCCGCTATGAGTCGGAACTGACTTGATGGCACCTAACAACAACAACACAACAAGCCATACACAACAAGCCATAAACAAAAAACAAGTCATGGTGTTTTCAATCGCTTCATAGGCATGTGAAAGCTGGGCAATGAATATGGAAGACTTAAGAAGAATCGATGACTTTCTGTAATGGTGTTGGCAAAGCATATTGAACATACCATGGACTGCCAGAAGAGTGAACAAATCTGTCTTGGAGGAAGTACAGCCAGAATGCTCCTTAGAAGCAAGGATGGTGAGACTTTGTCTCACGTACTTTGGACCTATCAGGAGAGACCAGTCCCTGGAGAAGGACGTGATACTGGGTAAAGCAGAGGGTTAGCAAAAAAGAGGAAGACCGTCGATTAGATGCATTGACACAGTGGCTGCAACAATGAGCTCAAGCATAACAATGATCATGAGGATGGCGCAGGACAGGGCAGTGTTTCTTTTTGTTGTACATAGGGTTGCTATGAGTCGGACTGAGTGGCTAGCACCTAACAACAAGAAGCCATAAACACTGCCCAGAGGAAAGCCTGAGGCCTTCTTTCCTTGAGGAGGCAATCAGGGCCTCAGCATCTCGGGATGATCTATGCTGGTTTAAAAAAGAGAGAGACCTTTATAAGTCTTTTACATGTAAAAATACCTCAGTTCTCCGGAAATAAATCTTATATCTCCTCATTATGATCTATCACATGAAAACAAATGGCACACAGGAAGACGGGACTATTTCTGTTCCTTCCTACCCTTCACTACACACACCACACACACACACACACACACACACACACCTTACATGATGCCTACAAGGCAATTCCAAACAGTTGCTATTTTGGTTATTAGGGTACACAAAATGAACACCCTAATGCCAGTAAAAGGCATTAGAATTAGCAGCCTCTTCTCTCTCCCAGAACACCAATTCAAAAAAAGCTCACGCCAAAAATTCTCTAAAAAGAGTTGTGTAGGGATACCACTGACAAGGGCGAGCAAGCAGGCGGGAGGCCTGTCAGCCATGTCACTGCATGTTGTGTTAGGTTCAGGTCCTCAAAAGCTTACAAACGGACATATGACCACAATACACGGGAAAATGAAGTAACCAGCATTAAAAAGATAGAAGGCAGACATGAAAGAGGATTCCCATGAACAAGAGATCAGCAAGTATATAGACAGGGGCTTGCTCATTAATATCTCACTCAAGGAATTGATTGATCAGGGTGTTACCGGGTGAAAACCCCAGGTTCTTCCTCGCCACGACTCATATTGGCCAATAAACAAGAGACCAAGGTGGAAGACTAGGAGAGGCACCTTTATTTTATTGTACAAGGAAATGGAGTCAGTGGGAGCTGCTGCTGCCAAGACTGCTTGCCAAGGGGTTTACGAGTGCGGAGTTTACAAGTGTGGAGTTCATACAAGTGACATCAGCAACAATCTTAACCATACTATGAAGGCTCAGTAGGGTTTACACAGAACCTCCAAGCAAAAGCAGGATTCAAATGCAAAGTTGGGGAGGTAGGGGGCAAGGCGGAGAGCCCAGCTAAAGGAAATGAGTTTTCAATCCAACACTGTAAGTAAGGGAGGAAGCCAGGTAAAGAATACAGCACTCTTCTGTCTCACTCCTCCCATTTCTTTTTGGACATTGGTCATTCAAGACCAGTGTCCATTTTGAACTATAGCCCAGCTCAGAATTGTTTGGCATATTTTCACAGAGGGTCACGTATTGTACCTACACCTTTCATTGAGGCTACTGACCTCTTGTTTGTTTATAACTATTTACTAAATACTGAAAGAAAAAGAATGGCTCTATGCCCTGTTTATGTGAATGTCTCCCTGAAAGATTCTTTTTTTTTTTTGTCAGATTGTTTTAGCTATTTTCTTTACACCTCAGGGCCTAGCTGATGTGTCTTTATGAGTCTTTGTGAGTCCAGCTCCAGTTTGGTTACATTCTTTATGCCCAAAATGGCTCCAATGTTATCTCTTAAATCATCTTTTCTTTTGAATGGAGATTGCAGATATTAATACCTGGACTTAGTCAAGCCCTTAGATGGCGGCCATGGCAGGCTCTTAAAACTTGCAGTGCTGGTTTTCCATCGGATATCCTCTGGTTCTTCACCAGGATGTTATCAATCGCATTGCCAAAGTGAGCAGACTCAATGTACATCAACATTTTAGCCCGAGGCTGCCTTTTGCCCTTTTAGGTATGTAAGACAATAGAAGATGAATTTTATTATGCCTAATACTATCAGGATGCAGACTAAGAACATTACTATCCCTTGCAGTAGGGATCTAGCCCATGTACTTATTCTTAATGGTAACCGACCAAATAAATCCAGTGTTTGTAGGGGTGTTACAGTGTGTAACCAAGTAGCTTGCTGTCTAATTCTATGTATATCCTATTTTACTTCTCCTGTGCTATTTATCCAAATGCAACAAGAGGTATTTACTACAGCATAAACTACACTTTCTTAGACTAATAAAAAAAATCTAAGGCTATTTTGTTACCTCATGTCACCTTGGCTAAATGAGGTCAGAGACTACCGTTGTGCTTTTATCTCATTAGCAACTTCGTCTGTTGTTTGTCCCATAACAATTCATAAATTTCTTAAAAGATTTCTCCAATTCGACTATACCATAACTAGGAATTAAAGCTACCAATCATACCCTGACTGTTGGACCAAATGGGTTTCTTTTTAACTCTCGTTTTATGGTGTGTAACAATTTAACAATACCTTTTCAGTACTTACTAGCATCATTTCTATGAATAGCTAAAGATGATCTTAAAATACTCAAAGTTCGTTGCCCATGCATTCACCAGGAATCTGGAAAAGAGGTTGCCCATGGAAACTGTCAGTTGGAGAGGGATCATTTAAAACCAGTATATTTGGATCCACTACACACACAGTTTGTCTAGAGGAAACAGAAAGTATAGAAAAATTCACATGTGACAACTAGATTTTCATTAGAGAATACATGATTAACACTATAGGATGGACCTCCCCTGTTGGAGGCCTTCAGTTAATCTGCTTAAAACATACTAAGTATTCTTCTAGAGGGCAAGTTGCCCCTCCTTGGTCTACATATTAACAGTCATGGAGTCACTTTCTCAGAAGCAAAAGTGTCACAAAACAGTTTTTACGAGAGAATAACTTCTAATTTAATAGTTACAATATGTAAACCCATTAGTTAAATAATTTAGAAGAAAGGAAAATGGTTTCTTATATCCAGAAAGTAGGACATTAAAACATCAGCAATATTCCCACATAAAACCATAGTTTCCTTTCATTTACTCAGTCTTATGTAGTTAATTTCTGTTCCAAGTGATTTTGGATCAGCTGCAGTCTGTGAACCCATCAGCTTCTGCATAGGAGTTCTGGAAATTTTATTCAGTGTAGTTATAGTCCTTTTCACAAGTCCAATATAGTCCATCTTTTGGTTGAGATATTTTGGTCAAACTTTTTCAGCAAATCAGCAAAGTAAAAACTTTTCTGCAGATGACAAAACTTAATATGATCATGATTTATAAAAATAATACTCTTAGAGCGAAAGACCTGATAGAAATTAATTACAAGCATAATGTAAAAGCCAAATAAAATCAGTAAAAAAAAAATACTTTAGATAAAAATATTTCTAAATATAACCATTAACCATATTTTTAAAGAGCTTCAGATATAATATATAATAATCTTGAGGCATAATACCATATAGTCAGGAAATACCAAGAATATACAAAGATTATCAAGTCTCTAAATATCTGAATAGTAATAAAAAAAAAAATTCATAGGTAAATGATGTGAATCCCCCAATCAAACCATTGGCTTTGAAAAAGTTGCGACCAAGTTAGCAATTAGGAAATAATGATAAAACTATGACATAATATTATGTGTTTGCTGTCTAATATAAGGCAAAAAAACAAGAGGAAATACTAACATATAAATCTTAACCCAAAGAGGATCAGGCTTTTGTTTGTTTGTTTTGACAACAGGTTACATGTAATTTATTAAATAAAACTTTTTAGCACTTTTCCTTCATAAAAAATTTTTCGTGGCCTTCCATGAAGTCTCAGAATTGTCAGGGGTTTATTATAGGTCACTGTGAAACAATATTTAAGTTATTCGACCAAAGATCTTAAAGTAAAAACCTTAGCTTTTTTTTTTTTTTCTCTAAAAGCCATGCAGCTTGTTTTTCAGCTCAGTAATCTTATTCTAATGAGAGGCCAAATCTTTGCCTTCAAGGCAGATTACATAAAGAATAACCCTTCAACTCAGAAATCAAAGAAAATTTTGTTATTTTAACAGCAAGAAACCCAATTCTTTGTTTTATATTTTATTTAACATTAAAGCTCCTAAAAATCTTATACATTAAACCAGTAAACTTTAGTCAGACAGATAAAACTTTTAAGCATATCAAATAAATTTCTTTTTAATAAAGCTCTTAAACATTGCCTTTGTTGTATACCTCTTATAGCGCATCCCTTTAAATGGCAAAAATGAACACACTCATTAGCAGACCCAAATATATACATATACATATATATCTCCTTTCTCTTCTGTCATAAAAAGCAAAAGTATATAAGTTTAAATTATGACAAATATCTATTAAAACCAAAAACCAAACCCATTGCCATCAAGTCAATTCCGACTCACAGTGACCCTATAGGACAGAGAACTGCACCACAGGGTTTCCAAGGAGCGCCTGGTAGATCCGAACTGCCCACCTTTTAGTTAGCAGCTGTAGCACTTAACGACTATGCCACCAGCATTTCCAATATCTATTAATTTAACATCAATAAGTTACCTAAAATGTCTTAGAAATTATTTTAAGCCTGTATACCATAAAACATAACTGTTGTTGAAAGAAAGTCTGTTTAAACATTCTAAGTTTTTATTCAACTTTTACTATTTCCCATATTTTCTCAATCTAATTTTTGCCCTTAAAAATTTTATCAGCTGGCTTTGGAAATCAAAGTCTCTGCTCAACTGATAGTGATATAACCTTAAGAATCTGGTTAGGGTTGGAAACATTGTCTCAGGTCATTTCAGGTGTGTCTCATTGTGATTTCTATTTTTTGGCTTCTTAAAGTTGCCCTACAATAGAGAGGACTTGTTCATAGTTCTTTTATGATTGGGATCCACCCAATTTCTAAAAATAGTAAAGCAGTAATTTTTCTTATCTTCTTTTTGTCTTAAAAGCGTCTCCACCTTCTTAGAGTCTTTCAAAAGCTTCCCTGGAGCTATATGAGCTTGGGGGGGGGGGGACGGGGGGGCCGCTGAGGAACCCTGATGTTGCCCTACCCTCTCTGTTCTTTGTTTTTAATATTTGACTCATAGTAGAAGAAAAGATTAGGTCATTCTGATTTATTTACATATGTTTAAATTGATCTAGGCATTTTGAAAGGCTACCTACCCAGTAAATACCTAAGCTCTTTAGCAATTTTGTAAATGACTCCATCAGAGACTGGGGGCTGGGGGCGCTGGGAGGGGGTTATCCCAATTCATTAACATATGTTTAATTTGATCTACGCATTTTGAAAGGCAAAAGATAACTAATTTCTTTCCCTTTTACTATTCTCTTGGAAGGCAGTTTCCCTTTCTTTTTATCACAATCTTTTATCTACTCACTAAATACTAAATCCCTTCAGCAATTTTTTTTTAGACTTGTCCCATGCCTCTTTTTTCATACTCTGGAACTGTTAGTTTTACTTTAAGACAAAATTATCTGTTTTCTTTAGATAAAACTCATTTCATGTAATATCTAGCTTAAGTTACTTAGAAAGGCTTTGCTTTTACAATTGACTTAAACATTAAGTTTTTCAATATAGCTACTAAAAATCTAAATCATAAGACAGACACAAGACACAGGTTTTTTGGATGAGGAAAGAACTGAGGTTTTAAGACAGCCTTACAAAAAAACAGCAATTCTCAGCCATCCATAGCCTACAACCTGATACAAGACAGAAACTTAGACACAATGCTATAGACCAGAAGCAAGCTCTCAGAACAAAACAAAAGAGAAAGACCACATAAACAATACCACACAAAACAAGGATATGGGGATTTTAGTTTCTTAAAGTATATATAGCAATTTTTGGTAAGATAAGACTCAATTCAGCAGAAATAAGAGGTTTTAGATAAAACTTACTAACTTGCCAGAGCGTCAGATGGAGGAGTATTATTGTGATTTTTTATTGAGAAACTGTATCACAAAACAGGTATGGAGCTATCACTTCTTCCTGCAAATTTTATAAAACAGATCAGGAGTTGCCACTTTTTCCTGCAAATTTCTTAATACAGGTCAGGAGCTGCCACCTCTCCCTGAGAATTTGGCAACACAGGGCACTATTTTTCAGGTTTTCTTTGAGCCACAAAAAGAAACCTAATGAGGAATGCCACAGGGTTTGGATAGTGTTTTGCTTAGACAAATGTGAACCTTGGTTTCCTGAGAGTTTGCTTTTCAGTGGCAGGCAGTCTAGTGCTCTAACCTGTCTCGAGATTACCTTAGGGAGTCTTTAGTGCTCATTATGAGTGCTGGTGACTATCCTGATGGCTTTTACTGGTTGACCCATGCCTGAATTTTTGCCACTTATGGTGACTCAGAACTCTTTGGAAATAGAATTATCTCTTTAATGTTTCAAATGCATGAATCAGCATCTAAATTGCAGTTCACCAAGAGTTACCAGATACACTCTTAAACAATCAAGCAAAAATCTAAGAAAGATTCTCCTTAATCAAACAATTGGTTTTTCAAACAAATATGCCAAACAAAACTTAAGAAAACATGAGGAAAAGATGAAGCAAAGGCTCATTTTCTGAGAGCACTCACCCTGTCGGTTTTGAAGGGACATGGAGTGTGAATACTTGGGTCCAGAAGACAGGACCTCTCTTTTTGCTGGCTCCTACTCCACAGTCCCAATCTCCTTGAGATCGACTGGATTCATGGTTTTAGAATCTCTGCAACAACTATACCATTAACTTGTCAGGTGAAAACACCACAAAGTTTAGTAAAGCAAAAAGAAAGGTTTTATTTGGCATATATTTAAAGAGGCAAAAGTAAGAAAGGGACAAGCATGCTGCTAAGGCCACATCTGTCTGAGTCTCTGTTCCCAGTTCTTAAGAACACATCTTAGCGGGCTGCACTCTGGGATCCCTTGAACATTCCCCATTCTCTGGATACACACACTCACACAACCTGATCCAGTGCACAATTTAACAGGTACCTGAGCCTCTTATGCCCTTAGCAGTCAATTCCTCCCACTTCTTGGGACTCTTCTATGGCCTTACCTAGGAATTACCATGTTACTTACCAAATAACCTCAGATTCCTAATGCCCTCAACAGTCAATTTCTCCCACTTCTTAGGACTCTTCTAAGGCCTTACCTAGGCACTTACCAAACAACCCAGGTGTGTTTCATGTGTCTCACAGAGCCATCGTTTGGGTCCCAGGGGAGTTTGGCTTTCAGAGCTGCTCCAAGGTCTCCAGGAGAAATCTCCTGGTGGCAGCAGACATCGGGGCTGTTCTGTTTCCAATTCACCTCGGGAACCAAGCAGATGGCTCCTGGCTGGCTCGCCAGAAATTTCACCTGGTGGAAACCCCAGGTTCTTACTCAATATGAATTGTATTGGCCGATAAACGAGAGACCAAGGTGGGAGGACAGTAAATGCACCTTTATTTTGCTGTACAAGGAAATGGAGTCAGTTGCAGCTGCTACTGCTAAGACTGCTCACCAAGGATGGGCAGGCAAGTTACTTTTAAAGGAGTTTACAAGTGTTGAGTTCATACAAGTTACATCAGCAACACTCTTAATCATACTATGCAGGCCCAATGGGGTTTACATACAACCTCCAAACAAAAGCAGGATTCAAATGCAAAGCTGGGGAGGGGCAGCCCAGCAAAGGAAATGATTTTTCAATCCAACACTGTAGGGGAGGCAGCCAGGTAAAGAATACAGCACTGTGGGGGCTCTGTCTCAAGAGAGTTGACAGAGGACATGTGAAAGAGCCCTGCAGAGTTATAACCTCCAAAGCCTTGCATAAAGCCGTGCCCCCAGCATAGTCAGTATCCACACAAGCAAGAGCTGAAGGGCCTGGATAGCAATTCAGGAGTGTAAGCAGTTTAGAGATTAATTGATCATGCCCATGTGTTTATCATTTCACTAGGATTTATATCAGAAGCTCACTTTTGTCTTCATAAATTTTTATTCCCCCCCCACCTGGTAGGTTCCTAACTCATTTTCCATTCGTTCATCCATTCTCTCAAACCCACTCCAATCTTTCATTCCCTTTACTGTACCAAAACCACTCTCATCAAGGTCAGTGATGATGCCCCACAAATCCAATGGTTAACTCTCTGCTCACTTTATATGACTTACCAGCAACAATGAACAAAGACGATCCCTCTTGCTTCCTTGAGACACCTTCTTCACTTGGATTCCAGGATACCACATTCTTCTGGTGTTCCGATTATAGCACAGGGCCTTTCTTTTCAATCTACTTGGCAGCTTTCCTTCATCTTCCTCACTTATTAGCACTGGAGTGTCCCAAAGCTCAGTCTTTGGACTCCTCTTCTCTTTAGTATTGACATTCACTCTTCTTGTAGGTCTCATCTAGCCCATGGTATTGACAACTGTATTCTGTGTGACCTACATGCTGTGACATCTACATTTATTCCTACATCCTGCATCTCCTTTCTAAAACTCATAAATCATACTACTGACTCAACATCTCCACATGAATGCTAACGTGTCCAGAACTGAACTCCTGATCTTCCCCTCCAAACGTGCTCCACTAATGGCCTTGCCCAGTTCAGTTGCTGGCAAGGCCAACCTTCTGGGCTCAGGTCAAAAATCTTGAAATCATCCATGATTGCTTTCTTTCTCTCATATCTTACATCTGCAGCAAACAAAATATACTAATCCCCTGCCTTTATGAAATTTATATTATAGTCAGGATGGAGGGAACCCTGGCGGCGTAGTCCTTGGAAACTCTATGCGGCAGTTCTACTCCATCCTATGGGGTCACTATGAGTTGGAATCGACTCGAGGGCACTGGGTTTGGGTTAGTCAGGATGGAAGGAGGGAGAAAATTAGTAAGTAAATTATATATTAGAAGGTGATAAGAAGGCAGGGGAGGTGAAAGATTTAGCTTACAACTGGTAGAGGAACACCTTTTCCTCCAAATCGAGTAAGGAGATGAAAGTATGTTTGGAAATAGAAAAGGACCTTATGATTGGTTCCATAGTCAATCTGGTGTGAAAAAAACAGATGAGGTCGGCTTCCAAAAACAGGGAAAAGAGGCAGGAGAGGGGCCTTAAGCAGAGTCACAAAGGAATAGAATAGTTACTGACAGGAAAGGAAAACCGAGAATGTTCCCCAGGCATCACTGAGGTTCCTTGGAACACTTGGAGGTTGTGACTTACTTCTAGCAGCAGTTATTTGCCAGGACATGGGAGGAGAATGATGTTGGGTTGGCACTTATAGTATGAGCATGGCAGAAGGACAAGAGGGTAAAAGAGTAGAGGGTACTGGAGAGAGTGACTAAAATGATAATTGGATCTCGACTGACTAGAGAGAAAAAGGGAGCCAAGACAGTGCTGATAAAGTGGGAGAAAACAGACAGGCCAACAGAATGTCTTGAAGAAACTGAAGAACAGTATAATAGGTCAATTATTAGCTTCCCCATAACCTTACAGTTGTCCCTGTGTGGGGTGATTCACATAAGCTAGGAACAAAGTCCATGTGCTGGTGACTACTACTGGAAAATCAATCTGAGATTGGGATTGCTTGGAAGGGGACCTGGGTCTCATTCTCTTTTGCTCAGGAGCTGAAAATCTGGCTACCTGTTGAACTAGGAAACAAAGACCTCACCAATTATTTTAAGAGGGATGACTTAATATAAAGAATTGTTAACCAGGTTTTGAAGAGCTGAAAAAAACAAAAAGGGGACAATGAGGTATCACAGAGATGGTAGCTACAGTAACACTACCACTCTTAAGGCTAAGAAAAAAAAAAAAAGAAAAGAAATTCTAATTATTACAGCTCAGAAGTTTGAAGGAGAGGTCCCACACAGCTGGGAGTCAAACCTCTGAGGAGGGGACACTTCTCAGCTGGTGCCTCAGGAGCTTGGCTGGACCCCGCAGAGCTGGGATTCAAACCTCTGAACAGCAGGCACCAGCTGACTATCGCTGTGGTCTTTGAGTGGCAAGATGAAGCTGGTTCTTAAAGTGTGAAAAAAACACAAACTAGAACCAACTGTTGCTTCTGAGATTAACTTTCATTGCCAGACTGGAGAACCACTGCTGTGTCTTTGCTGCTAAGAATAGGAAGAAAACAAAAAGGAGCAAATCCCATCTTCCTTTTTCCAGGTTCTAGTCTCTCTGTGTGCCCAAGGTGGGGCCCAAGAAAGAGCCAATTAGCAAAGCAAAAATGTGGTCTGCACAGTCCCATCACATATGGAAGGTGGGTTTGGAGCCGAGATAACAGCTTCAAAACCAGCACACCTGTGGACCAGAAATTTGGCGCCCAGACATCTTAAGTATCTCACTTCTCTGAGTTGTCGCTAGTTAACTCAACAGAAGTGCCTAGGATCAAAAGAACTAAAAGACAAAAATCTAACTAGACCCAAAACACTCAAACCCATTCTCATTAAGTCCATTCTGCCTAATGGCAATCCCATTTGTTACAAAACAGAACTTCTCCATAAGATTTTCTTGGCTATAATCTTTACAGAAGTAGTTTGCCAGGCCTTTCTTTTGTGGAGCTGCTGGATGGGTTCAAACCACCAAAAATGACTCTATAATGCCATCAATGGACCAAGCTTTATCTTCTGCTCTGCCACCTTTAGCAGGTGTCTCTCATCATCAAGATTTATGACTTGGTCATTATGTAGGAAGCATTGAGCTTCTGTTTACAGTGAAAGAAATTTAGCAACAGATACTTGTGATCGTGGCAATGTAATTGATTTCATTAAATGTACACATGAAAAACATTAAACTGCCAAATGTGTTACATATTTTTTTACAATTAAAAAAAAAAAAAACAGATTGTGAGATGGCTGTCAAGTACCTAAGCTAAGTCTTTCTCTTAGAAAAGCAATAGCTTTCCTGAAAGTCCCACCCAGTAGAGTTCTATTTCACTGGCAGAACCATGTCACATGGCCAACCCTAGCTACAAAGAGTCCTGGGACAGCAAGTAGTTTTAACTGTGCATATTGTAGCTCTGAATAAGGTAGGGCTCTGTGAGTAAAAGAGAATGAAAAAAGAGTCTGCAACTGGCAGCGTCTATATCACACATATATGGCACATAAACTTGCACACCAAAAGAATAAGAATAACCAAGTCTTATATGAAATAATAATCTAATAAAACTAAAGTTTAACAAACTTCACATGATTTCCTCTTCTCTCAAATCCTATATTCTTAGGCATGCCACTAGGATGACATCATTAAATAGGAGAAAAATTAGGTTATTTATGATTGACATGTGATTTTGTTTTTCTAAAATCAATCTGGCTAAGGTCTATGTCAATATCTGAGCTAATCTTAAGACTACTTCCCCTCTGGAGAAAAAGTAACCTAGCACAAAGGCAAGCCACAGAGTGGGAGAAGGTTATTTTCGATATATATCTAATAAAGGACTCATACCCAGAATATATAAAGAACTATACATAAGTAAGGAAAAGACAGACAATTCAATAGAAATATAAACCACCACGATAAAAAAGACCTGAATAGGAACTTCACAAAAGATAATATCCAACCGCCCATTAAACATGAAAAAGAGGCTCAACTTCACTAGTCATCAGGGAAATGCAAATTAGAGCCACAATGTGATACTGTTATACACTCACCAGAATGTCTAAAATAAAAATGAGAAAGGATGTATCAAGTATGCCCAGGACCTGGAGTAACTGGAACTCTGAAATCCTGATTAAAAAAAAAAAAACCCAGTGCCGTCGAGTCGATTATAAACTGGTATAAACCCTTTGGGAAACTGTTTCCCAGTATCTGCTACAGCTGAGTATATGCTTACCCTATGTCCCAGCAATTCCACGCCTGGGTACAGAAACTTGACATTCATCAAAAATCACATATGAAATGTTCATACAAAAGCTGGAAACAACTCAAATGTCTATCAACAATAGAACGGAGAAATTGTGGGACAGAGCAATAAGAATGAACAAACCACAACCAAACACAAGGGTAAGTATCAGAAACCACACATTGAACCAAAGAAGTCAAGATGAAAAAAATCAAGCTTGCTGTTGGGTTCTATTTAAAACAGGTACAAGTAACCCATGTGGGGAGTGGCAGCTAATAGGTACGGAGTTTCTTTTGAGGGTGATAAAAATGTTCTAAACACAGATTGTGGTGATGGTTGCACGGACTCTCTGAATACACTAAACATTACTGTATACTTTAAGTGGGTGAATTTTATGGTATATGGATTATATATTCAACAAAAATGTTTTTTAAAAACATCTATGGTATTAGAACCCAAGATTGTGGCTGTGATTAGAAGGGGACATGAAGAGACTCCTGGGGCGTCAACAACCTATCTTTCCTGATCTGGGTGCTGGCTACTTTGGAAAAATTCATCAGGATGTGGTACTCTTATGATTTGTGCACTTTTTTTCTGTACATAGGATATACTTTAATAAAAATTTATGTTAAAATGAATGTCATCTAACTCCACCTGAGTCTTGGAAAATAATCCTCAAAGGGCTGGACAAACCTCTTTCAACAGACACTTGACGCCGGATTCCTTGTATCTGCCTTAACCCTATCTCACACTTTAGCTGACCTTCCATCTATTTTATATCTTGTTTAATCTTGCTTTATAAACAATTTACAGGTAGTCATGTGTCCATGCCGCCAGTTTTCATATAGATGGTTTACATGTTGCTTGTCTTGGTTATTCTCTCCCTCTAATGGATAAGCTTCTCATTTTAAGCATTATTACTTCAAAAGTATTATGTGAAGTACTCAAGGTTTTATAATCTGCTGAATTTCACACACCCTTAAGAACCAAGTGTTTTTTCTGCATTAAAAAAATAAAAGAGGGAGAGTCCTTTTGCCTGGAATTCATCTAACAGATCATTTTCTTCCTCAGTCCGCTGATAATTCCTTTTAATCAGTGGTTTTCAAACTGCTGGTCACCACTTTTTAAGGTATTGTAAAACCAATTTGGAAACCCTGGTGGCAGACAATTCAATAGAAATATAAACCACCACAATAAAAAAGACCTGAACAGGAACTTCACAAAAGATAATATCCAACCGCCCATTAAACATGAAAAAAAAGAGGCTCAACTTCACCAGGTTCAAATCCACCAGGCGCTCCTTGGAAACTCTATGGGGGCAGTTCTACTCTGTCCTATAGGGTTGCTATGACTTGGAATCGACTCAACAGCAATGAGTTTGGTTTTTTTGGTTTAAAACCAATTTAGAGAGCCACAACCAGGATTTTTAAAATGAAATAGAGCACCACACGTAACATGGGAAGTACTTTATGGTTAAATTTATGTTTCAGTTATGTATCTACATATGTACTAATACTGGGTTTGACAAATTTACTATTGTTTACTGTGGGGTGTGGTCAAAAAACTACTGCTTTAACTCTATTTCACAGAATGGCAGAAACTGTAAGCTAAGCTCAGACTGTAATACTAAATGGTTCATAATGTCTCCTAAGTCTTAAAGGGAAGAGCAGTTTGAGAGCAGAGGCAATTTGTTTTTGGGAAGTTGTAAAACGGGCAGTTCAGAAAGGCAAGACCAGACTGCCAATGGCACTTGACTGTAATGGTAGGAAGCTCCGTGAATGAATCTGTGATTGCCAAGAGCATCCAAAAAGAAGCTCGAAACTTCTCAGCTACTTTCCATGGTTAAAAGTGTGCATTAAGCTGGAATACTATGAGAAAAAGTTGAGAAGGCTGACAATTACTTCAAAACCTGTATTTAAGGACAGAGAAGAGAGACTAAACAAAAGAAAGTGGTCCAGTGAAATACAGCAACCATAACAGGCAACAAAAGAATTAGTTTCAGCAAGTTCTACAATGTACTCCAGTTTATAATGAGGAAAATTAAATAACCAATGTTTTTTAATAATGAACTGTTTTAGGAAACATTATATATATATATATATTTTAATGAACACGATTCCAAAATCTTTAATAGAGTCGGCTCATACACAGCTGCTGTTGCTGTTAGCCACACTGCATTCCGGAACCCTAGTTATCCCACACCACTAAAACTTATTTTTACATTTCAAAAGATTTTAAGATTACTATTAACCATTAAAGTACTAGCAAGAGGTCATAATTCAACAAATCTAACTGCAGTCTGTGATGAAAAACAGTTGCCATAACAGTGTTCCCATAGCTACCCTCTGGGGACTGGAGCTGGCTCTCACACTCTGGACAGATGGAAGCTCTTACATAAATATGCCGTGAGAAAGTACTTTTCAAGACTCCCAATATGATACCATACCATAAATTTCTATGGGATAAAGTTATTTTTTCAGGGGCTTCACAGGAGTATATTGGGGGGGAGGGTGATTGAGGGGAAGGGTGGGTGAGGGAGGAAGCACAATCCATTACGTTATACTCTTCAAGATATTCAAAGGAAATAGCCACACCTCAAGTTAGTACTCTCCTTTCATTCAAATTGCCCCACTTAGTTCTGTTGTTGTTTGGTGTCGGCAAGTTGGTTCTGACTCATAACAACCCTATGCACAACACACCAAAACACTGTCCATACCTGCACCATCCCCACAATCTTTGCTATGTTGGAGCCCATTGTTGCAGCCACCGTGTCAATGCATCTCGTCAAGGGTCTTCCTCTTTTTCGCTGACCCTCTGCTTTACAAGCATGATGTCCTTCTCCAGGGACTAGTCCCTCCTGACTACATCCAAAGCACATGAGATAGTCTCGCCATCCTTGCTTCTAAGGAGCATTCTGGCAGTACTTCTTCCATGACAGATTTGTTTGTTCTTATGGGAGTTCACAGTATATTCAATATTCTTCGCCAACACCATAATTCAAATGCATTGTTATTCAGTTTTCCTTATTCGTTGTCCAGCTTTCACATGCATATGAGGTGACTAAAAATACCATGGCTTGGGTCAGGCACACCGTAGTCCTCAAGGAGACATCTTTGCTTTTTACACTTTAAAGAGATCTTTTGCAGCAGATTTGCCCAATGTATGTGTCGTTTGATTTCTTGACTGCTGCTTCCCTGGGCGTTGATGGTGGATCCAAGTACCACTTAGTTCTACCCTTCTAGTTTAAGAAACATTAAAGGGGATATCGCGTGGCTGAAAAGGAGCCAGTGATAAGAATACCCCAATTCAGATCTACCAAACACTCTAAAATAAGTTTTTAGTCTTCCCCAATTTATTTTTCACAATAAATTATCACTTTCTTTCAAATAAAAGGGCAGTTGTATTTCTAAATTATTTACTGAGATCAAATCCCAGGGCAATCTAAAGCGCTAGAGTTGGTCAGGAAATTACCAAAAGGAAGAGCTTAAAATGATGTTACACTGCCATCAATCTATTTCCTACTCTCCAAATTCTCACCCCGAGTTAGAGTCCACAACAAATCACTAAGTTCTGCTATTAGTGACAGCTGCCTTCCTAGTTCTGGTTTCTGAGGACCTACGCCTCCTGCCTACAGGATCCAGACTGTCCTCTGGCACTCCTTATGCGTCAATTATCTTTGGCCTCAGCCTTACTTTCTAATTTTCCCCAAAGACTGAAATCATAACCACGACTTCCAGATTGCCGCAGGCTCTGTACTATGATGCTAAAAGATACTGCTCAGAGTTTGCAATTGGCAAGAACACTCCTAGGGAGTACAATATTTACTTCTAAAGAGAACCAGTGTTTTACTAAATTTGAATCCAGAAAGACACAACTCTTTTGGATAGGAGTCTACGGAGTAGAGGAGGGAAGAAAGTTATTTCAGGATTGTGAGTGATTTAAAGACATGTCTTTGTTTTAGAAATAGCTAAAAACAGAAATACACATCTGCTGGGCTAAAATTTTCATGATTTGGAGAATGTGGGAGGTCATTTTTCTATATATCCTCATGATATCTGAAGTCATCCGAAGATCTTTAATTTCAGGGAAATGGAAGATTTTTCTCTTGAGAGAATCCACATCTCTGAACCTACTTCCCTCTAAACCGAAAAAAAAAAAAAAAAAAACCCAAATCCAGTGCCATCGAGTCGATTCCGACTCAAAGCAACCCTGCAGGACAGAGTAGAACTGCCCCATACAGTTTCCAGGGAGTGCCTGGCAGATTCGAATTGCCAACCCTTTGGTTAGCAGTCATAGAGCTTAACCGCTACGCCACCAGGGTTTCCAAACCAAACCCAGTGCTGTCGAGTTGACCTCGACTCCTAGTGGCGTAGTGGTTAAGTGCTATGGCTGCTAACCAAAAGGTCGGCAGTTTGAATCCGCCAGGTGCTCCTTGGAAACTCTATGGGGCAGCTCTACTCTGTCCTGTAGGTTGCTGTGAGACTTCCCTCTAGCAAGGCCAAAATGGTTAACATTCACAGCATTGTGGAATGTTACAATTTTTTTTTTCCAAACCATCCACTCATGTTGATCAATGCCTGTTAGAAGGTACCGGTGTCACATGATACAATTCCTTCTTTGTGTGGAATACAAAAGGGAAGATAATATGAAATTAACTAACTACCATGCTGTGGCCTGATTTTGCTTAAGAAAAAGTAATTTGGGGAGCACTCATTCAAGAGTATTTATAAACAAGTCCTATGCAATAAGCCCACATGATGAAAGGCTAGATTGTTCTTATATCTTATGTAGGTAGGCTGCTCATTTGTGAAATTAAGTTTCTGGAAGTTCTAATTAATTTAATCCTAAGAAAAGGTTTCCAGAGAAGGGGGGGGAGGCGAGGACCCTGATTCATTTCAGGACAGGGTGCCTCAGCCACCACCATGCCAGCAACCAACAGAAACAATCAGATATGCACAGCCATAAACCACAAGTGGCCAAAACTGGTTTTCAAGCCTTCCCAAGGTGGGCCAGAATAAGTGACTGCGAATCTACATCCACCCACTCAGCTGCCTCTAGCCCCAAGCATACCCGCTGCCCTTCTAAACTCAGAAGTGACTGAAAGTGGAAGCAGCCATAAAGCCTGGGCATAGTAACTGTTTAATAAACGTTACCACTATTACTGTTATCATTATATGAGTACAAACTGCCCCGAGCCACAGCGCCTGAAAGGTGCTTTGGCTACCATCTAACAACAACTAATATTTACCGAGCACTTACTATTTGCCAGGCAGTATGCCAAGAATTGTATTTTACTGAAACATAAAAAGAGTCCTATGAGGTATGTAGTATTATTACTACCCACCATTTTACAGGCAAGGAACCTGAGGCTTAGAACACTGTTACTTGCTGAAGATCACACAGTTAGGAAGTATAGAGATGCAATTTGAAGCTAGGAAGTTCTAACTTCAGGGCCGACACTCTTACCCCTATCCAATACTGTGACTCCACCTGGTTGGGTAACATTCTATTTACCCACATGACTCTACTAAGTGAGTCCTCTCAACTTTAAAATGCAGTGATTCGTGGCAGTTATCTGGGTATGACACCATTCAAGATTTAGAGCAAGCCCTCACTGTGTGGGAAATCAGAACCAGGATACAGTGTCTCAGGCAGTGACATCAGTACTGGCACCTTTCTCTTCTGTTTGGCAGACTAGCTGGGAACAGCAGTCAGCCACATGTCTCAGGAGGATGAAACTACCAGGCAGTCCTATTAGAAGAGGAACCACCATCATCAAAATTCTCTCATTCTTGGCTGACTCCATGATCCATTTCCCCTCCTTGAACCTTAATGTAGTAGGGATACTTGTTTGGAACTTATGTTGGTATAACATCTTTGTTTTTCAAGCTTCTGTTTCCTGTTAATTCTAACTTTCCTGAGAGATAACAAATATTAAAATTTAAACTCCTTGGAAAATAAAAGTAAGCCTTGAAACATAAGAAAAATAATACTTGAGTTAATATAATAACATTTACATTCAAATTTCTACTGCAAAACAGCAAAAGTTCAGCAACATTTAAGGACTATAAAGTTTTATTAAAGGATTTTACCTTTATTGAAACTATAAAAATATTTTCTATAAATATGACATAAAATACAATGTGCAAATTATCATATTTTACAGAAATTAATGAAGTCCATCCTTAAATGTTTCTTTTTAACCATCTAACCACTCTTTAAGGTCTAGCAGGAAAAAGTCATTTATAAATTCCCTCGGTGTTTTACACAATTTAAATGTGTAGAAAACTGTCTCTAGAACTTAATTTTTTGAGTACTTAAAAGGAAAGGAAAACACAAAAAATAAGTTTAAGGTCAGATGTAATATGAGAGCCAACAGAGTTCGTAACACCGATCAAGGGTTACATCAGGTAGAAATCAGAGACCGGAAACTCCATTTTTCTTCTTCCCTTATTCCTGTTGGTAATTCCCAAAGTCTATACCATGCTCCTTTAAGCGTCTTATCGCTTTTTACACACATTGCACAGATGTCATAGTGCATTGTACTCCACGCATTTTGATGGATCTGTAGGGAAGTGCTTCTGGCAAATGGTCATTAACCTCTTCAATCCCTAAGACGATAAAGAAAATAAGATTTGGTTATGATTCAGTTGAACTATTCTCAACTGTCTTCTTCTGGATTCATTCCAGTTTGTTCATGTCCCCATTATAATGTAGTAGTCCCAAACAATTCTACTCAGATGTATACTTAGAAAGGACTGGTCATATAAAACACTGGTAACAGCAGTATTGTTTATAATATCAGGTGCAAAAACAAACCAAAAACCACCTGAAAACCCAAATGTCCATATGTAGAATGAAGAATTACTTTGCCCCCAAAAATTTGGTCTTTGTCTCCAGTTCCAGGAATTTCCCAACTGATTAGAGTGTCTTTGTTATTCACGGTGGGAATCTGACTACACCTGACAGTTTATGCTAATGATGACTCATGGTGGGGGCAGCCACACCAGAAATACCCACCATGTGATATAAGCTCAATCTTCAGGGAGAGGACCTGGAGATTGGGTTCAGTCATGTGGGCAAAGATTCAAACTTTTGACTATATAATGAAACTTAAGTAAAAACAGATTACATAAAAAATAGACATATTTAACACTAATGACTGAAGACCAGACAGGTTGTGGGATAACACTAAGGACATCATACATGAAGAAATCAAGAGGTCATTAAAAAGACACGAAAGAAAGAAAAGACCAAAATGGATATCAGGAGAGACTCTGAAAATTGCTTTTAAACGTAGAGTGCTAAAGCGAATGGAGGAAGTGATGACGTAAAAGAGGTGAACAGAAGATTTCAAATGGCAGCTCAAGAAGACTAAGTATTATGATGACATGTTCAAAGATCTGGAGTTAGAAAACCAAAAGGGAAGAATACACTACACTTTTCTCAAACTGAAAGAACTGAAGAAAAAATTCAAGCCTCAAGTTGCAATACTGAAGAATTCTATCGACAAAATATTGAACAACACAGGAAGCATCAAAGATGGAAGGAATACAGAGTCACTGTACCAAACAGAACTGGTCGATGTTCAGCCATTTCAGGAGGTGGCATATGATCAGGAACCGATGGTACGGAAGGAAGAAGTCCAAGCTGTACTGCACTGGCAAAAAACAAGGTTCCAGGAATTGACGGAATACCAATTGAGATGTTTCAACAAACGGATGCCGCGCTGGAGAGGTTCACTCATCTATGCCAAGAAATGTGGAAGGCAGCTACCTGGCCAACTGACTGGAAGAGTTCCATATACATGCCCATTCCAAAGAAAGGCGATCTAACAGAATGTGGAAAATATTGAACACTATCATTCATATCACATGCAAGTAAAATTTTGCTGAAGGTCACTCAAAAATGGTTGCAGCAGTACATCGACAGGGAGCTGCCAGAAATTCAAGCCGAATTCAGAAGAGGACATGGAAAGTGCATTATCACTGCTGACATCAGATGGATCCTGGCTCAAAGCAGAGAATACCAGAGAGATGTTTACCTGTATTTTACTGACCATGCAAAGGCATTTGACAGTGTGGATCATAACAACTTACGGATAACATTGCAAAGAATGAGAATTTCAGAACACTTAATTGTACTCATGAGGAACCTGTACATAGACCAAAAGGCCATCATTCGAAGAGTAAAGGGATACTGAATGGTTTAAAATCAGGAAAGGTGCGTGTCAGGGTTGCATTCTTTCACTATACTTATTCATTCTGCAAAAAACTGAGCAATTAATTTGAGAAGTTGGACTATATGAAGAAGAATGTGGCATCAGGATTGGAGGAAGACTCATTAACAACCTGTGATATGCGGATGACCCACTGTTCCTTGCTGAAAGTGAAGAGGACTTGAAGCACTTACTGACGAAGATCAAAGGCTACGGCCACCACTACGGATTATACCTCAACATAAAGAAACAAAAATACTCACAACTGGACCAATAAGTAACATCATGATAAACGGAGAAACGACTGAAGTTGTCAAGGATTTCATTTTACTTGGCTTCACAATCAACAGCCATGGAAGCAGCAGTCAAGAAATCAAACCATGTACTGCACTGGGCAAATCTACTGCAAAAGACCTCATCAAAGTGTTAAAAATCAAAGATGTTATTTTGAGAAGCAAGGTGGGCCTGACCCAAGCCATGATATTTTCAGTCACCTCATATGTATGCAAAAGCTGGACAATGCATAAGGAAGACAAAGAACTGATGTCTTTGAATTACGGTGTTGGCGAAGAATACTGAATATCCTATGGACTGCCAAAAGAACGAATAAATCTGTCTTGGAAGAAGTACAGCCAGAATCCTCCTTAGGAGGGAGGATGGCAAGACATCATCTCACTTACTTTGAACACGTTATCAGAAGGGATCAGTCTCCGGAGAAGGACATCATGCTTGGTAAAGGAGAGGGTCCGTGAAAAAGACCCTGGATGGATTAACATAGTGGCTGCAACACTGGGCTCAAACATAGCAAAGATTGTGAGGATGGCACAAGATTAGGCGGTCTTTTGTTCTGTTGTACATAGGGTGGCTATGAGTCAGAAGCAAGTCAATAGCACCTAACAACAATAAAAATTCTAGACACTCAGATCTCCAGTGAGCTTCCTGGTTGGTGACAGACATCAGTGCAGGAGGTTAACGTGTTTCTAGGGACACGGAAGCACTGTGTTTGGGACCCTCCCAGGCCTCTCACTAGGCATCTCTCCTTCTGTATTTTTCCTATAATAAAACTGTAATCATAAGTATAGTGCTTTTCTGAGTTCTGTGAATTGTCGTCATCCTAATTGTTAACAATTGCTAATATCATTTGCAAATAGGCAGGGGACAAGAGCTGAAACCTGCACATGCTACTACAGATTTCTCTCCTAAACAATTTTGGGAAGAGTTTTCCAACCAGCAATGAATCCTAGTAATGGTTTCCTCTACCAGCCTACAAATTTCCTGTGTACAATAAGAGGCTTTATCAAATATCTTGCTGAAATCTGTATTATTGTTGTTAGTTGCCATGGAATCAGCTCTGACTCATGGTGGCCCTATGTAGAACAGAATAAAATGTTGCCCAGTCTGCACCATCTTCATCATTATTCATATACTCGGGTCCATTGTTGTTACCACTGTATATTTTGAATGCCTTCCAACCTAGGGCACTCATCTTTCACTACTACATCAAGACAATATTCTGCTGTAATTCATAAGGTTTTCATTGGCTAGTTTTTGGAGACAAATCACTAGACCTTTCTTCCTAGTCTGTCTTAGTCTGGAAGCTCCACTGAAAGCCGTCCACCATGGGTGACCCCGTGGTATTTGAAATACCAGTATAAAGCTTTCAGCATCATAGTAGCATACAAGCCACCACAGTATGATAAAATGACAGATGAGTGGTTGAATTTAACTATAATCGAACAGATTCATTATCAGAGAAACAATGGTTTGCAAATATTTTACTTAAAGTCCTTTGCAGATTCAAAGATTGTCCACATTATACTACTTAAGGACTAGGAGTGTAGAGGGGGGCTATCTTTCATCTGATTTCCAAGAAGAAAGGCTTTCCTCACTGCAGGCAGTGCAAAAAAAGATCAAGCAAATTGCTTTGCTCCCTATTTTTTTGTTCCCTGTGCTAATCAGGTATTTGCTTTAGGATAAACATCATTCTCTTCTCATAGTCCAGCTTCTCCTGCTGTGAAATTCTACTCATCTGTATGCAGAATTGTGATTGACAGCCATGGAAATATACCTGACATGACTGATTCGGCATCTTAAGTTTCCTGAAGAAATAGGTGAGAAGAAAGACAAACCTAGGAAAGACAGCACCCCGATGAAATATAAATAGCAGCAAAACATGGCAAGAATTCTGATGAGCAAATAAGAGACAAACTGATGTTAAGACTGCTGGAGGTAATTTTCCCTATGTTATAAGAATAGAAATCTTAGGTGTTTGCTCCTTATAGAAGACAGCTGATTTACTTTCTCTGATTTAAAAATATTTACTAGTATTCCCAACTGACATCTATTTTCCAAAAGCTTGTGAAACTCAACAATTTAAGTCAAAAATAGTTATCACAGGACATTACAAAAAATTTTTGCAATAAAGATTGATAGTACACAGCACATATTTTTAAAGGCACATAATCTAAGGACTGCATATGGTTATTTTCCAAATGGAAACAAGTCTTTTGGATTAGACCCCTCAGGACTTCAGTTTCAAATTGTTTGTGGATGCTTAAGCCAGTAAGACAATGAGTTGCTTAGCTCAGTTTATGGGAAACAGCTTAAAAATGGGTTCCGGTTTTTTTTAATTTTCTATCTTTATAAAAACCGTACGTGTGTGCAGCAAATCTTTATTCAGCACCTATTATGTTCCAAGCACTGTTCTAGGCACTAGAGATAAAGAAAGAACGAAATAGAAAAAAAATCTTTGTCCTCACTGATACATATATAACCCATTAAATCCATTACTCATAGCGACCCTATAGGACAGAGTAGAATGCCGCACAGTTTCCAAGGAGCACCTGGCGGATTTGAACTGCCAACCTCTCAGTTAGCAGCCATAGCACTTAACCACTACGCCACCAGGGTTTCCATATATAGAGAGAGCCTTTTAAAAAACTGTGTTAAAAAATACAGAACAAAACATTTGCCAATTCATGGCATAATAAAATCTATTAAGAAAACATTCTGCATCCCACTTTGGTGAGTGGTGTCTGGGGTCTTAAACGCCAGCAAGCAGCCATCTAAGATGCATCGATTGGTCTCAACCCATCTGGAACAAGGGAGAATGAAGAACACCAAAGACACAGGGTAATTATGAGCCCAAGAGACAGGAAGGGCCACATAAACCAGAGACTACAACAGCCTGAGACCAGAAGGACTAGATGGTGCCTGGTTACAACTGATGACTGCCCTGACAGGAACATAACAGAGAATCCCTGAGGGAGCAGAAGAGCAGTGGGATGCAGACCCCAAGTTCTCATAAAAAGACCAGGCTTAATGGTCTGACTGAGACTAGAATGGCCCTGGAGGTCATGGACCTTCTGTTAGCCCAAGACAGGAACCGTTCCTAAAGCTAACTCTTCAAACAGGGATTGGACTAGACTATGGGATAGACAACGATACTGGTGAAGAATGAGCTTCTTGGATCAAGTAGACACATGAGACTACGTTGGTATCTCCTGTCTGAAGGGGAGATGAGAGGGTAGAGAGGGTCAGAAGCTGGCCAAATGGACACGAAAAGAAACAGAGGAGGGAAGGAGTGTGCTGTCTCATTACGGGGAGGACAATTAGGAGTATATAGCAAAGTGTTTATAAATTTTTGTATGACAGTCCAACTTGATTTGTAAACTTTCACTTAAAGCACAATAAAAATAAAAAAAAAAAAAGAAAGAGCAAACTTGCTGGCCTGACAGAGGCTGGAGAAACTCTTAGAGTATGGCCCTTGGATACACTATCAGCTCAGTAATGAAGTCACTCCTGAGGTTCACCCTTCAGCCAAAGTTTGGACAGGCCCATAAAACAAAATGAAACTAAAGGGGCACACTAGCCCTGGGGCAAGGACTAGAAGGCAGGAGGGGACAGGAAAGCTGGTAATAGGGAACCTAAGGTTGAGAAGGGGAGAGCGCTGACATGTCATGGGGTCGTTAACCAATGTCATAAAACAATATGTGTACTAACTGTTTAATGAGAAACTAGTTTGTTCTGTAAGCCTTCATCTAAAGTACAACAAAAATAATTTAAAAAATAAACTTAAAAAAAAATTGTCAATTCAATTTTTCCATGTACAATTCAGTGCCACTGATTCCGCTCATCATGTTGTGCAACCATGACCACTGTTCTTTTCCCAATTATTCTATTGCCACTAACAGAAACTCAGTCCCCATAAGCAAAGACTCGATCAAGTGTGAATATAGCCTAAAGACACATTTTTGAGACTTCTGTCTGAAAATGTCTTTAGCCTATATTCAGATGGTAATAGAATTTTGAGTTGGAAATTAATTTCCCTCAATATAGCAAAGAGATTACTCCACTGTCTTCTAACTTTCAGTGCTGTTAATGAGAAGTATGATGGCATTTTAATTCCTGAGCCTTTGTGAGTGGCCAGTTTCTTTTCTCTGGAAGCATTTAAATCTTCCTTTATCCTTGGCATTCCAACATTTCATTATATTATGCCTTGATGTGATGCCTTTCCTACTGATTTTGTTATGTACTAAGTGAACTCTTCGCTCTAGAAATTTATGTCCTTCAGCTGTGACAAGTTTTCTTGCATTACTCCTTTATTTCTGACTCTCAATTTCTCCATTCTCTCCTTCTGGAATTTGAATAGTTCACAGATTGATCCCCTCAATTTCTCATATTTCCTTTTTTTTTTTTGACATTTCCTCTACTTTACCTTCCAACCCTTTAATTTTTTTTTTTCCTGCTATAATGCTTAATTTCTAAGAACTCATTTTCATTCTCTCACTTCTTTTTGTAGCATACTGTTCTTGTTTCTTGGTTATAACCTTACCTAAGAACATCAATTATAGTTACTGGAGCCTCATTTTTCTGTTCCTTGTACTATGACTATTTCTCTAAATCCTCCTTTATATATATATATGTGTGTGTGTGTGTGTGTGTTATATATTATTTATATTATGTGTGTACATACATATACACACACACACATATATATGATTGCTTTGGTCTCTTTCACATTAGAGATTTTCTCTATATGTCTGATGATCTTTACGTGAACATTCATATATATGAGTGAAGTACTAAAGAGCTAAATGGAAACGAATTAGTTTCCTGCTTGTGGGGGTAAAAGCTTGCTGCCAGCAATGTAGGAATCCAGTAGAGAAAAGGAACTAGAGGTCTCATTTTTCAATACATAGTAGACTTTCACTTAGTTCTCCTGTTTTCAGTATAGCATTTTACCCTTTCCTGAGCAGTACATATCCCTCAGATTGTAAACCTGTTTTCGCTGCAGTGGGATAAGGGTAGGGGACCCATTTGTGCAGTGTAGAAGGAGCCTCTGGATTACTTCTCCTAATCTCAACCACTCCCCCTATTTTCAGCCCTATCCTGGGGTCTGGCCTTTTAGAAATACCTAAGAGCCCCCAGGGAGTCCCGGGGGCTAAGTGGTTAAGAGCTATGGCTGCTAATCAAAAGGCTGGCAGTTTGAATTCACAAGGTGCTCCTTGGAAACTGCAAGGGGCAGTTCTCCTCTGTCCTATAGAGTTGCTATGAGTTGAAATCGACTTGACGGGAATGGGTTTGGTTTTTGGTTTTTAATAGCCCCCAATCCCTAAGCCTTCCCAGACTCTCCAGGGGAAATCAAATGGCTCCTTAGAAACTTCCTCCCCACACAATATTTAACTATATAAACTTCTAAAAATCAGTATGAAAATTTTCTTTATTTTAAAGTCTAATTGAAAGCATCACAGAATATTCTAGATAAAATATAAAAACATAAAATACAGATTAGTTTGGTGTGTCACAGTATGTGATTTAAGATACATATTCTTGATAACGAGAGTTGTTTATATCCAGATAAATCAATGGACCATTAAAATAATCAACCTGCATTCACTTAAAAAATAATAATTTTTTACTATTGTAGAAAACAAAAACTTTTGAACCAAACTAAGCTACAATCACAACTGTTTAGCTACATTTGCCTTTTCTTTTATAAACTATCATTAGTTAACAGAACTTCGGGAAGATAATTTTTGTTTTAAAGTAATCTTTTTACTGAAGTATCAAGAAGAAATTCTATTAAATCAATTATTTTTGTCACCAGTCTACAACTGTACGATAAAGTCTTAAAGATAAAAGCATAGGCCTATTTAGTGACACATCCTAAGAATATGAAAAGTAAGGGCTAAACTGAGTGACAATTTCCACAAAGCTATTTAAAAGTCCATCCATGAACTGCTAAAGTTCTAATAAAGGAATGAATTACATGATATACTTAAAGATTAATTTTAACCCCGGACTACTCATTTGACCAGAAATGTGATGTTCAAAAAATGTGTACTTAATTCTTAAAAGTTAATTTCTACAATTTCAACTAATATTCATAAAAAAGGGCCAATCCTTCAAATATAAATTTTAATATAAAATATTGTCTGCAGAAATTCATTTCACACAAGCACACCATTAAAATTGAATTCACCTAAAAATTCATTCTAGACTTTTAAATAACTGATCTGGATCTAGCACTTGGGGGTGATGACAGATAAAGGCAATTCCACACTGCTGCTAATGAAAGGCCCCATCACAAATACTAAATGTATAAAAATGCCAGTATCTGCAGGATTTCAGGATCCCTGGTGGTGCAGTGGTTAAAGAGCTTGGCTGTGAACTGAAAGGTCAGCAGTTTGAACCCACCAGTAATTCCGTGGGAGAAAGATGTGGCAGTCTGCTTCTGTAAAGATATAATTTACAGCCTCAGAAACTCTATGGGACGGTTCCATTGAGAATCAACTCAATGCCACTGGGTTTGGTCTTGATTTTGGAGAATTTACTGGAAAATTAACGAAAACCATTAGCTTGCAACTAACTCAATGTACTTGCATAATTTATGGTAAGAAACAGAGCTGCTCTCATTTTTTACTTGTCTATACGTTTGTTTTCCATAAGAGAATGTATTTCTTGTTCAAAGGTTCATTATTTCACAGAGTAAGAGCAAATTACAAATACAAACAATAATTCAATCTTGAAAAGAGCACTCGTCTTCTTAGCTAAATTAGGTAATAATTTATGCTAAGTGATTAATTTAGAGGGAAGATTTTATGTATTTGACTACCAGGTTTTCACAGTGGAGGGTAATCTGACTTTTTTCCAAGCATGTGGTTGAGAAATATAAGATTTAATACCCAAAAGTAAACTGTATACTTCCTATCTACTAAGCTGCCAGTTAAAAAAGCACGTGACAGAGTTTAGATCAGCATTCCCCAAAATGTATTTCCATGAAACACTAGTGTTCCATTACATTAAACAGTGACACGTGTGAAAGATAAATTAAATGCCAGAAATAGTTTTCTCTAAAAATTTGTCTTAACACGATGGAAAAATATTAAACGGATAGACAGTTGTTACTATACGATAACTTATCTTTAAGAAATGGTTTATGACAGTCAAGAATGCCAGGATGTTGCATGAAGTCACTCGACACAAAAATGCATGACATGTACTTTGAACAGAGATGCACAGGAATGTTCACCAACTAACCAAAACACTGTGCACTCAACATACGGCTCAAGATGTGATCAGTTACTGCAGTTATGGATGCTTCTGTTACATAATTTTTTGCAATAAATGAATATATATTTACAAATTGTTCCACAGACAAGTAAGTTTGGAAAACACTAGTATAGATGAAATATGCCAAGACCTGAAATATGGATTGAAATAACTGACAAAATTCTTAAATGAAGTCTTTACTAGGATATTTACAAATTTAAGGTTACTGAAAATAATTTGCCAAAGAAGATTGTAGGATATTTTGCTTTTTGTAAGTGTGAAGGCTCAAGAAAATTATTTGAAATGAATACTATACCTCAATTTTAGAACCCTTCAAAGAAATCTGTATTGTAGCCCAGTACACGGATCAATTCATCTCTATACATCAAGCAGGCTACCAGCAGGAAACAAAGGACACAGTCAGTTTAGGTAATTTGATGGCAGTAGTTCCAAGAACTTTACAAAAGAGTAGGCAAGACTTAGGACCAACAAGAGATAGTACAGAACCCCAGAGCTGGCAGTACTGGGACGCTGTGACCAGCCTGAGTTCTGAAGGGCCAAGTGAGGATAGGGTTTTTGTATGGAGAAACCTGAAAGAATCTGTGGCCTTGTTAGAGGGGTGTGGTCAACCCACAGTGACTCCCCTGTAGGGAGAAAGCCAGGGAAACACATACCCCAAAACTGTTCTTCTCGCACCCACAAAATCCTTCTCACTGCCTGCCCAACTGGAAGCCAGAGGACAGGGGGGCTGTGAATGCTATTCACAAAAGTCAGATTTCAGGGCACAGAGCAAGGTGAGGAAGAGTGGAGCGTGCACCTGGAGGGGCAAATAGCCGTCTGATGTGAATTTCACTTTATCCTTCTTATTTACCTTCCTTCTTCTCTTTACTAACACACAAAGAATGCTCAGAATGTGAATCTCTTCAAGAGGTGTCTTGAAATGGCTGAATTATGAAGCTTCTAAAAATAATAAATAATCAGGAACTTCCTACAATCTGTGTAAAAAAGCTTTACCAAAATCTGGGCCAAAGGTACAGCTGTATTTGGCAGAATGAATAAAGTCCTTGAAGTTACTAACTACCACCAATTTAAACCTAATCCTAGCTTAGCTACTAAGCTATTCAACTCTTCTAATAATGTTAGCTAATAAGCTATACAACTTTTCTTTGATCCGCATGGTGAGAAAACAATCCCCTTGGTGCACTTAATTTTTATGAGAAAGAAAACACTACAAACATCTTTCACAGTTTAAATCCCACAGAGGTTTATATATAACCAAAAGATCAAAACATTCCGTTACAGTAAAATACCCCTTTGAATTGTTTTCTACCGTTATTTCATAAAACACCTTCTCTAGTATCTATAAATAAATTAAAAAAAAATCATTCCACACACATGTAGATGTCCAAGAAACAGGCAAAACTAATCAAGACAACGGAAGTGAGGATAATGGTCACCTATGATGGAAGGAGGGAGATTTAGGCTGGGAAAGTGCATGGATGAGCCTTCTGGGATGCCGTTAGAAATGTGCTATATTTTGTCCTGTACTTAGATATGTATGCATGTATATGAAGAATATTTGAGCCATACAGTAAAGATTTGTATACTTCACACACTACATATATTAGATCTCAACTTGAAATATTCTATTAAATGACTATCACAATTACATCTTCAGCAAATATGTTAAAACAGAAAAGGACTGAGATTATACATTTACCAGGGGTGAGAGGTCGTAAGCTACGGCCCACAGGCCACCTGCCTCTTCTACAAATAGTGTTTTACTGGATCAGTGTTGATGGCTCCTTTGGCGCTACAACAGAAAAGTTAAGCAGTTTCGAAAAAGAGCACATGAACTGCAAAGCCCAAAATACTTATTGTCTGGCTCTTTAAGAAGTTTGCCAATCTCTGATTTAAACCTTAAGTAATACATATTTAAATTGTCCCTTCTCTAGGATAATTCAAATCAATCTCACCTAAATAACAAAGTAACAATAAAAGAGGAAGATTCATAAGATAGCTTAGAAAATTACTCCACCATTAATTCTAATCAAGAATTTCATAGAATTCTAACATGGGAACAGCATGCTCGGCCTCGAGCTGCACCATGGGTGTACTTGAAGACACAGATTACAAATTGGTATTTTGTTTAGCCTTGTACGATATTAAGTTTTTAAAAATTTGGTGTCAATATTTTTAAAATACTTAGAGGAAAAAAAGACACTTTTTAAAACAATCAAGATTTCGAGAGGAGGAAGGGAAGAAGGATAGAAGAAAGATCCAGCAACGCTGGAGCCATATTCCTGCTAGGTAACAATGAGCTAGAGATGAGCAGCAGCTTTCTCCCTTTAAATGAGCACGCACTCTCCAGTGTGACATAGTCCCTGCCACTCCCCAGTGACTCCAACAACACTGAGGTTAAGCATCAGCTGACATTTAATACTGTGTTTACACCATTGTTTGTTTTGCTTATGGCAGAATTGAGAGGAAAATGAAATACTGCTTCAATCTGTGCCTATATAAAAAGCAGAGCAAAAGACAGAGGACCCGTCAGCTCACTTGTTGCCTGTTGTAGGCATCCAAGTTTGCGACTTTGGATTTAAGTGGTGGATTCTAGAGAAATGGCAGAGAATAACCACAGAAATCTAAGGGCTAGAAGAGCCAAAAAGGGCAGAGTTAACTTAATGCTTGAAAACATCAAGTGGTAGGAATCTCCCCCATATCTTTCAAGGAAGCCCTACTTCCAGCTTTGGACAAGTCTGCCTATTAAAAAGCTTTTTCGTACTATTTTTGCAACTTCTGGTGAGTCTATAATTACTTAAAAATACGAACTTGTTTTAAAAAAAAAAAGCTTTTTTCCTTATACTGACCAGAAGCCTGTCTTCCTATGCCTCAACTGGTCCTCTACTGTATAGGATAAGTTAACCCGCCAGAAAGCTCTTCCATTATTTACAGCTCTCTTACCCAGATTCCCATCAAGAGTCTTTCTCAAGGACCAAAAAAAAAAAAAAAAAAAGAGTAAGACCATCAGCTCTCTTGTTCTATTGAGGATTCATTCGATCAGAAATATTTACTGAGCACCCATCATGAGTCAGGTACTGTTTGAGACTAGGAGGTGTAACAGTGAACTATGTTCCTGCCCTGTGGAACTTACACCAAGTTATGATGTCAAAAATCGAGGGAATATTTATCAGATTGCAGGCATAAGCTATTATCACCCCTTTCTGGTGGCCATATCATACTACTGATTTTATCATACTTACAGTCTACTAGATTCCCTATTTTTATATATATATACACACACACACACAGACAGACACACACATATATACATATAGATACATATACATATAGCTCAAATTCTATACTTAAGAAATTGGGTTATGGGTCCAAATTTCTTATGGTCATCCTTGCTAAATATTATATTTTTAAAATCTGCCCTTCTCTCCAGTCTGTCAAGAACTTCTGGAATGCCAATTTCTTTTCCACCTTAATACACACCTTATTCCTTGCCTGCAATCAGATAAATATATCTCTCTGCATAGTCATCCAAATCAGTTATCAAAGTGTTGTACAGGACAGTAAGGAGGTCTGTAAGAACCCTATGACATGTCTTTAGCATCTATCCAAATAACCATGGATCCATTATTCAGTGCTCCATGGCTTTCAATTACTCAATAAGCTATCAATCCACCTGACTGCATTATCTTGTCTACATCTGAACATAAGGGTATCATTGGATCCAGGTTAAACACCTTCCTAAAGTTCAGATACAGTTTGCCAATTTCCCTAATCACCTTGGAAGAAAAGGAAAATTTTTAAAAACAGGGAGAAACAGTTAAAAGAAGGAAAAACAAAGGAGGACAGATTACATACCTTCCAAAATACACCAGAAATGAATACTAGTTTTTTTTTTTTTTTTAAATCATTCTAGCCCTAGATAAGTAAAGTGCTACTGAAGAAGAAAAATAATGTAGAGGGACTCACACTACATGACCTCAGAATCTACTATACAGCTACGGAAGTCAAAACAGCCTGGTACTGGTACAACAACAGATACATTGACCAATGGAACAGAATTAAGAACTCAGATGTAAATACATTCACCCATGATCTCCTGATCTTCAACAAAGTCCCAAAGTCCAACAAATGGGGAAGAGACAGTCTTTTTAACAAATGATGCTGGCAAAACTGATGTCCATCTGCAAAAAAATGAAACAGGACCCATACCACATACCATACGCAAAAACTAATTCAAAATGGATCAAAGACCTAAATATAAAACCAAAAACTATAAAGATCATAAAAGAAAAAATAGGGTCAAAGCTAGAGGCCCTAATACATAGCATAAACAGGATACAAACCATAACCAACAATATACAAACACAAGAAGATGAGCCAGATAACGCAGATCTTCTAAAAATTAAACACTTAGGCTCATCAAAAGACCTCACCAAAAGAGTAAAAAGAGAACATACACACTGGGAAAAAAAATTTCGGCTACGACAAATCTGACAAAGGTCTAATTTCTAAAATCTACAGGAAAATCCAACACCTCTACAACAAAAACACATATAGTCAAATTAAAGAAATGGGTAAAGGATATGAACAGACACCTCACCAAAGAAGACACCGAGGTGGCTAACAGACACATGAAGAAATGCTCATGATCACTAGCCATTAGAAAAATACAAATTAAAGCCACAATAAGATACCAACTCACCCCGACATTACTGGCACTAATCAGAAACACAGAAAATAACAAATGTTGGAGATGCTGCGGGGAGATCAGAACTTTTATGCACACTGGTGGGAATGCAAAATGGTACAACCATTTTGGAAAACCATGTGGCACTTCCTTAAAAAGCTAGAAATAGAAATACCATATGGTCCAGCAATCCCATTCCTAGGAATACATCTTAGAGAAATAAGAGCCATCAAATAAATAGACAAATGTTCACTGCAGCATTATTCACAAAAGTAAAAACTTGGAAATAACCTAAGTGCCCATCGACAGATGAATGGATAAACTATGGTACAGACGCACAATGGAATACTCAGCAACAATAAAGAACAATGATGAATCTGCAAAACATCTCACAACACGGATGAATCTGGAGGGCATCACGCTGAGTGAAATAAGTCAATCACAAAAGGAAAAATATTGTATGAGACCACTATTGTAAAAACTCATGAAAACATTTACACACAAAAAGAAACAATCTTTGATGGTTATGAGGGAGGGGAGGGGTGGGAGTGAAAAAACTAAACAGACAACAGATATGTGGTAACTCTGGTGAAGGGTAAGATACTGGGAAAGCCAGCAAAACTTGACCAAGGCAAGGTCATGGAAGCTCCAAAGACACACCCAAACTCACTGAACGACTGAATTACTGGGCTGAGGGCTGGGGACCATGGTCTCAGGGAACATCTAGCTCAATTGGTATAACATAGTTTATAAAGAAAACGTTCTACATTCTACTTTGGTAAGCAGTGCTCGAGTCTTAAAAGCTTGTGAGCGGCCATCTAAAATACTCCACTGGACTCACCTCATCTGGAGCAAGAGAGAATGAAGAAAACCAAAGACACAAGGGAAAGATTAGTTCAAAGGACTAATGGACCACAACTACCAGAGCCTCCACCTGGCTACGTCTAGCACAACTAGACGGTGCCTGGCTACCACCACTGAGTGCTCTGACAGGGATCACAATAGAGGCTCCCAACAGAGCTGGAGAAAAATGTAGAACAAAATTCTAACTCACACACAGTAAAAAAAGACCAGACTTACTGGTCTAACAGAGACTGGAGACACCTTGAGAGTATGGCCCCTGGACTCCCTTTTAACTCAGTACTGAAGTCATTCCTGAGGTTTTACCCTTCAGCCAAAGATTAGGCCCATAAAACAAAAAGAGACTAAATTGGGCACACCAGCCCAGGGGCAAGGATGAGAAGGCAGGAGGGGACAGGAAAGCTGGTAACAGGGAACCCAAGGTCGAGAAAAGAGAGTGTGGACATGTCTTGGGGGTGGCAATCAGTGTCACAAAACAATATGTGTATTAATTGTTTAATGAGAAATTAATTTGCTCTGTAAATCTTCATCTAAAATACAATTAAATAAATAAATACAATAAAAATGGAACCTAAAAAAAATAATCATCCTACGGGGTGGTGGAAATTATACCATTGTTTACAAAAAGAAATGCTGTCTTTAGACAATTTATCTAATTATATCTACTTTTATACACATGTAGCTTTGGCCATGGCATAGTGGAACACAATTAGCAAATTTAATCACTAAAAACTTAGTTTTCTACTGTTAAAGCCAAACAACTTTTTTTTTTCCAACTAAAAGTTATATGCCTTTAATACAGTCATTGATGCTTATTAAGAAATAAAAATGGGCTTGAATTGCCACCAGTATATTTACACTCTATAAATTCTACTGTTGATATTAAAGACTCAGGTGGAAATCATATTTTAAAACACTAATGTCTGTGATTAAGGCATAAAGCATGACACACAAACTCACATTCAGCACTTGGCATTGAAATATAAACAAAAGACAATTCATGAATATGGTAATGATTGTTCTCTGGCAAAAAATTCTGGAAGCACTTTATGGACTTTAAGTGAACTTTAAATTTTAAGTAAACTTCCAGAGTCTCATCTTCAAGCTTGCTTTAGAGTTAATATTCAGCAGAAGTCAGTACAAGGACACAATCTGGGATTTATGATCACCTGGCAAAACCTAGATTTTAGCTAATTTTTTTCCCACTAAGAAGAAAAGTCTAATCAACAAGAGTACAAACAAGTTTATGTGAGGCATGTACAACTCTAAGAAAATAAACTATAAACACTTTAGACCTATTCACTTAACTAAGGAGATGCTGATACATGCTACTTAAAAATTATTATATTCATTGAAGACAAACTTTCAACATCCACACCTTTTTAGCTTAGTACATGTTATATCTACCTAGAAAGTAACAGAACGGGATTTACTGCAAAATACTCTACATCTGTCACTCATTACTGAACTCCCAAATCTCTCTTAGCTCAAGTTTTGCTTGCTAATATATACATCTTCCAAAAAAAAGAAAGAAAGAAAGCTGCAATAGTTTTATTTCTGTGCTAAGGTAATTAAAGTACAACACTTAAGCCTGTCTCATATCATATATCAAATGTAAAGGTTTTTATTTTGTTGAGTTAAAGTATCTTAAATGTAAGTACTCGTAAACAGTGAACTTTTATCCTATCATGCTATGTCCCATTTGCTGTAATTGTTTCTCTGCTCTCAAAATTTGTATTTTGGGAATTCCACAGAATGCTAACTCCCAGAAAATTTCTTTCCTCCTCTCAACTGCTTACCTGAATATATTTCCGCTGTGTTTCATCATTTAAAACATGTGCAACATGCTTGGAAAAAATCTTTTCCCTACCAGTTCTGGCATGGATACCAACCATAGTGACACCAATGGGCCAAGGGGCATTTCCAATGGCCATCTGCAGGTAAGCATCATTAGCCTAAAAAGAAAGTTTAAGAAGAGATCAGAAAAGCAAAACTATTGTGTGAGTCCAAATTTTTACTTCAAGTCTTTCATAGCCCTTTATGACTTAATTTTTAGCCATCTCTTAAAAAAAAAAAAATTTTTTTTTTTTTTTTTTAGGCATGCTAAAAATATTACCATTCCCATTATTCAAACGAAATAAATTAAAAAATGGGGTGACTGGTTGCCCTGCCCAGGACCACAAATGTCCATGGAAAAACAGAAACCAGAGTTAAGTTTGTGAGTAAAAATACAAACATTCCTTTGTGGCTTTTGTGCATTGGAAATTAGTATGTTTCAGATATGGAATTACCAAGTAGGTAATTTGATGTACTGCTAGGAACTCTAATTTGGTTCTCCTTTAGACCCAGTCTTCTCCACAGGTGGTCACATACAAGATAGAGGCTAACTAGTTTTTCATAATCCAACCTGAAACGGTATCCCCTAGCTACACAGCAGTGCAGACCTCTCAAAGCAGTGGGGGCTCTGTGTGCTGGGAGTATCACCCAGGGTCCATAACAGATGTATAAACAGAGATTGAATACTGGCCCTCCAGTCAAATACCTCAAGAATGAGATCGGTTCACTTTGCCCTCCTCCCCCTGAACCTCCCACTTGCCAGGAACCTTATAAAAGATACAAAAAGTGAAGACAGAGACCATGAAGACAAATGGTTCTTTTTTAAAGCAAGCCTGGCTAACTGTAAGAAATGAAACGAAGAGGAGAAACAGAAAGCAAATAAATGTTTAAAAGACTCTGAGAGTTTCAGACGAGCTTAAAATGATAGGCTTCAAAGAATTTTTAAGTTAAAAAATTAAACACCTATGTGATATGTAGAGTTGGTTTAAAAAAAAAAAATTCACATGCTGTAAATAGGCTAACTGGAAGATCATTTTCTATCCTAAAGGTAATTTTGAACTTGCTATGCTCTATAGATTTTATAAAGCTTAATTTTAAAACAGCATATGCAAATTTTTATCACTGATTCTCATGTGCAAATTTTAACATTGGGCATTAACTGACAAAATCCCCATGTGTAGTTTTTCCAAATTTCCACAAAATAGGTTACGAAAGTTTCTTGGTCTTTTCTGTAGTTTATACAAAATCTACTCTCATCTGATTCTCATATATGATAATGAGAAAAAAGTAAATAAAGAAAGGCAGCCACTTTAGTAGGCAAGTGATTTAAATTCTTTTTACAGTGATAGTAACCTCATCCATCCATTCCAATGCAATCTTCCTTAGTTAAGATTGTGCAACTAAATAGAAACTATCTAGAAATGAAATTCATGACCACAAAGCAAAAATATTTTCTCTGAAGAACCAACCGGCCCTTACAAGGAGTAAAATCGCTCCTTTCGCCTTATCAGCATGAGGCTCTAACCAAGTAAGCCATTCAGTCACCCAGGAACGCAGGCAGGCCCTTCTCTGGCGTACAAATACTGGGAGCACAGCAGTAACGAACCTCATCCCACATTTCTGTCAGAGTCCTGATTACTGCTCTGGAACTGTCACTGGACCTGCTGCACTGAAGTTCTCGACTCCTGCTCTCTTGGGAGATGCAGCTGCTAAGAACCCCTTCCCTCCAACTCTGCTGACAGCACCCCAAGCAGTGTCACATTTCCAGTCTCCACTGTTGGTACATTAGGCCCTTCTCTTTCTGTTCTCTCTGCAAGCTGACAGGCCTTGACTCTCCCCTGTCTACACTCTGGCCCAGGAACTCTCAGAACCAGAGTGCTTTCCCTCTGCCACCTCCTCCCAGAGCTCACTCAAGAGGAAAGACACGAAAGCAAGGGGAAAAAGTCTTCCTTTGCAAGGGGTGTGCTATGGTTGCAGTACTGAAATGGGGAGGATGAACTCTGGCAGCCCTACTTGGAACATTTTCCCATAGAAATAACTATAAAGGCTGGTTAAATTCCATTGTTTCATCAGTACAATAGTTCAGCTGTATTAGGGATTAAATGGGCTTTATGGCTGGCCTGGGAAACTAATCTATCTAACATTGTTTCTATGGGAAAATTGTTTCAAGCCATAGTGAACCATTGACAAACTTTTGAAATTCAATCCCATTCATAAAATGAACACTGCCTACATACAGTTCATGCTCTGAAGAACCTTTAGACTTACCTTAAAAATGACAAAAACATATAGCTATGGTCTGAAAGTCTATTATTCATTCCCTAACGATAAAGCTGGGAATATAATAGAAAATAAACTACCAGTTCATCTCACATTTATTTTTAAATTTCCTATGTAAAATCCCCCCATCCCAAATGAACACTTACATTATGTACATAACCTAAGTACGTTCATAACCATAATTTCAACACACAGCATGATAATGTACCTTTACATATTCTCTCTGTAGCATGAATTTAATAATATCTGTTATCGACTCCTTAATATCAGCAGGAAGATTCTGGAAAAGAACAATAAAAAGCATAACTAATTTTGGGAAGCTACTGTGTGTAGTGAGAGACAGGGTTCCATTTACTTTAAATCTATACATTCTATTTACAAAAAAAGAAAAGAAGTCTAAAAGCATTTTTAGAGAAACCTCACCCTTTTCCGTAACTTTCTGAAAAGTGGTCTGAGATAGGACTCAGTCTGTTTTTGAGTAGCACTGTTCAGTTTACCCTGCACACTGCGTTTCACATAATCTTCTCTGGCATTCAATTCTTTAGCCCAAACTCCAAGAAGAAACTGTGGAAAGAATGGGTAAAATTAGACTACAATGCCACCTAGTGGTTCCACAAGTTTAAAAGTTCCCTGACGCAAAAAGCAATATACAATCACCCTTAACATTGATTTCTTGACTGAGTAAAATATCATTAAATGATATTTAATTAAGGAACTATTTCTGCTTATTTTCTCATGTATATTTTGAAGCAGTGCCTTTAGCAAATCACAGACTTTATTAGAAATCTCCCTATTCCATGTATATTCCTAGCTCAAGATAATCCATTTCTCCTCAAAAAGAACTATCAAATTTCATAGTTACTTGATAGAAATAAACTTTTGTTTATATTTCTATTACACAAAATTCAACCAACCTAGATTTATCAGCCACAAGACCATCTGTACTGTGATATTTAATAATATTCTCCCAAGTATGCTACAGTATTTGGACTATCTACTTGCATAATAGAGATCACAATTTAATTAAAAATTCCCGCTAAAGTGGCAGACTGAGGGAAAAATGGGAATAGAGATAAAAGAAACTATAGCCCATAGCTTCTGCCCCCAGAAAAACACCCCGATGCCCCGAGTTTAGCTGCATAAAGTGTACCCTTTTTCAGAGATATGTAAACAGTGACAGCTGAGGAGGACATACTCTAGTTCATACTAGTTCCATGCCTACCTAGCTCTATATCACATCCTCGATATATCCAGAATCATGACGACTAATAAAAAAAAATTTTTTTTTTTTAATAGGTTGCATTTAAGTTGTAAAAACAAGTATCAAACTAAGTAATTATTACAGTGGTTGAGAGCTTGGCTGCTAACCAAAAGGTCAACAGTTCGAACTCACCAGCCGCTCCTTAGAAGCCCTATGGGGCAGTTCTACTCTGTCCCATAGGGTCGCTGTGAGTCAGAATCAACTTCACGGCGTTGGGTATTTTAATCAGTCAAGAAATTTCTTGCATTTCTAGCATTCAAATCTCTTGGCCAGAATGCAATAAAAGTTTGTGACTAAATGCTGAATGAATCTGGGATTTGCCTACACTCTACCTAAACCACTAAAGAGGGAAATGCTGAAAAGAAAGATAAAAAAAAAAAGCTAATCACCGCAAGGACAGGCCATTATGTGTAGACCTGAGAAAATGAACAGTCTCTGAAAGGTTACTGATGTGTTTCTGTTTCTCACTGCCAATGTCCTCCCACCCCCTTCCTTTCCTTACTACCATCACCCTCTCATAAAATCTCTGGAACCTTCCTCTCATTGCACTCCTTCCTAGCATTAAAAAAAAAAAGCCCTCCTCAAACCTCTTTTTCATTCTGCTGTTTCAATTCTTTTCTGTATATTTACATTAACAAGACAGCTTTAAATAGAAATGCCATGAGGAAAGAAAACATATATTTTCTTTAACTCTATACCCAAGTGCATAACAATATCATAAACATACAGTCAAAAAAATGTTTGTTAAGGGTCTCCCCTTCCAGTCTCTAACCTTGATAACTGAACAATTTAAGAACAGCTCTTAATTAATCAATATGTTTTCCTTTCCTAGCCTAACACTACATACCTTGAGGAATTTGGTAATGATGTCCATGTCTTTATGATCATCCCCTTTTCCTAAAGACTCTCCCAATGCCTGAAGGGAAAGAAAGAACATTCTTGCTCATTAGTAATGAGCAACAACTGAATATATACGTTACCAACACCAGTCTAAATACACTTGTTGTTACATATACTGTTCAATTTTTATTTAAAAACTTTATGAAATTTCTAGATAAGTAGAAAAATGCACACACAGCTGATTTGCTTCTTAAATTCAGAAAGTATGTTATCTTTTCTGAATCAGAAGACAAAAGAGTGACGATGAGGACTGACTGTTAATGGACAGGGGAGTTCTTTTGGGGAAGAAAAATGCTCTAAAATTAGATTATGATGATGATTGCACAACTCTGAATATACGAAAAATGTGGAATTATACACTTTAAATGAGTGAATTATATAGCATGTGAATTTCAATAAAGCTGCTTAAAAGAAAAAAATCCACAGCACCACTTATTTCCATCAAATTCAGGGTCCATAGATGGGGGGGCGGGCATTAAAATGACATCCTCCTCAATTATGGTTGCACTCATAGAGAATACAAATTGTGTAAACACCAGGAATTAAAGAAAACAGAAAAATAACACCTTATGATTTATTAAGCATTAAGAGCTTTAAGCCATATTTTTTCTCATGTTACATATGTGCACGACATAACACTGCATTTTAATTTTTAAGATTACCGCATCACTCCACATTCATCACACTGGCAAAAAACCAGAAAGCAAGATATTGTCATGTGTCAGCAGGAATGTAGAAATACAAGACCCTCACACACTGATGGTGGGGGTACAGACTGGGACAGCCATTCTGGAGAGCAACTTGGCAGTACTTAAAAAACAAGTTAAGTATCTGTAAATCCAGCAGTCCTGCTTTTGAGCCTATGAGGGGTTATGCACAGTACTGTCCATCATTAGGCTCTCTGTGGTGGTGGCAGACAGTTGGGAGCGTCATCATTATCGGGGAACAAAAGGTAAAATGCAATGAAATCCATAGCACAGAGAATGCCATGCAGACGCAGTCACAAGGAAAGCATTAGATTTGGACAGGCATCAAGGACAGATCTTAAAAACACAGTGCTAAATGAAAAAAAAAGTAAAAAAGATATCATTTAGGTAAGTCAAAAATGCATACACACGAAACGCACAGATTTTATAAAAATACCAACAAATAAAAGGACGCACATCAAACTTATCAGAATGCTTACCTGTGAAGTAAGAAGTAGGGAAGGAGAGAGGAGAAGGAGAAAAAAGCGGAATAAATAAATAAAAGCATGAAACAAAAGAAGGGCCTTTCCATTCGCCAAAGGTGATGCTGTGCTCTGAACTCGGAAAGGCCTGATTAAATAAAGCACCAACTCCAGAGAACGAGAGGGATGGATGGGGTCAGATGGGTGTAGAGATTACCTCTAACTCTTCAATGGTGGTGTTTTCTTCATGTACTTTCAAATCATTCTGTGTGTCCTCCTCTCCAGGTTCCTGGCCACCCACAATCTCATTGAGGTACTGCTGATCAATCTTATCCAAAGCTGCTTTCAGATCGTTCCTCAATCCCTAAGAAAGGTAAAAAAGTTAAATATACCTAGTATGAAATTTCACTAATGTTTTGCCTTTGATTTTCATTAATAAGTACCATTCATTTTTTTCTCCTCAAGGAGTTAGGAACTTAGCAACACTAGTGACTCAAATAAGCTTTCAACTTATTACACAGCTATTATCATCATTGCCCATTCAAAGTCAATTGTTATAAACATATTTAAACTTAAAAAGATGTATATGCCCCCAAAACTATGGTCCCTGGATGCTCTGCTAACCCAGAACTGAAACCAGTCCTGAAGCCCACTTTTCAGACAAAGGTTAGATGGGCCTATAAAACAAAATATAACATACATGAGAAACGTGCTTCTTAGTTCAATCAAATATACAAGACCAAATGAGTAGCTCCTGTCCAAAAGCAGAACAAGAAGGCAGGAAGGTATAAGAACTAGACAAATGGACATAGGAACCTGGGGTAAAAAAGGGGAGTGTGCTGTCACATTGTAGGAATTGCAACCAATGTAACAAAACATTATGTGCATAAATTTTTGAATGAGAAATTAACTTGAGCTGTAAACTTTCACCTAAAGCACAATAAAAATTAAAAAGCAAAAAGATGTATGTGCAATGGCTAGTTTGATGGTCAGAAAAACAGACATGAGTAATAAATCCAAATAAGAATTTTCATAAATGCTGCAACTTTCCAATGAAGCCCAGTCAAAGTGACCTGGTCTCCATTAGAGTCCCCAACCCATTTTCCCAGTCCACTTAAAATGTCTAATCTTACTTCAACTACTCTGAAGTCCCAAAACATTCAGAAATGTCAATGAAATAAAAGTGGCATCTCGTCTATATCCCAGGCTCTTAACTATGTTGCTAACAAACTGACAAATCCCACACTCCACGCAGATCTTGTTCATGATCACTTGATTAAAAAAAAAAAAACAGAAGCCTCAGTTTCCTAAACATGAATGAGAATTGGCCATGAGACCTTAACAGTCATGGAACTATGACCGTGGGATGGCTGTGGTGCAGTGGTTGAGACTATCTGGGTTCAAATCCTTGCCACCACTAGCTCTTAGGCAACTATGTGCTTCGTTGCCTGATCCATAATATAAGAATAATACTGCTATCTAATATGTAAGCTTTTCATAACGATTATATATTTTATTTTATCTAACACTTACTATGTGTGCTGGGACTCTTCCAAAAGCTTTACAGATATAAACTGAGTTAATTAACAAATATTGAAATGAGTTAATACATGAATAGTACATTTTGAACAGTCACTGGCACGGTAAGCACTCAACAAATGTTAATTCTTATTGTTATCATATTAGAAATACCAGATGCTAGTCTGATGTCCTTTCATAAACACAGAAGAGAAACATTCAAGAAAAAAGACTTTTAATTTATCAAACATGTAATGAGTACCTGTAATGTATAATGAACAATGCCAGGTATTCCCAAAGGTTATCTCATTCAGTTCTCAAAACATCCCAGTGAGCTAGGTATCACCACCTCTATTTTACAAGTGAGGAGTTTAAGGCTCGGAAAGATTAAAGGATTTGCCACAGTTCACATAATTAATAATTCACTAACCTAGGAACCGAATGGAATCTAGACCTTTGACTCCAAGTCCTATGCTCCTTCCTCAAAATGTAGTGTCTCTATATGCAACGCACTACACTAGGCCTACAAAAATAAAACATTCCTTGAACTCAAGGAAGACATAAATATGTGCATAACTGCAACATCAGTGAAATATAATAAGTGCACTAACGTAAATTTATTAGAGGAACATAGAGAAGGAAGCAATTAGTTGTGATGGGGACCAAAGAAATGTTCAGAGAGGAGATGTAATCTTTGAGTTCTGTCTAAAAGTGTAAGTACCGGATTTCAACTCAGGCATACGAGAGAAAATCACAGCAGATTAAAGAAAAATTATCATTACATAGAAGACTAACTGTTCAGGCAACTGTTTGCGCTGTGTGGCTGGAATGGTGATACAGAGAAATGAAGCTGAAGAGGTAGTTTGGGGACAAATAAAAAAAGGTTATAAAAGCCATGTGGAGAAAAAGGAAGTTGTTGAAAGTTCTGAACAGTGGAGTGATACAATCATAGTATGCTTTAGAAAATTAAACTGGCAGCAAGAGGCTTGAATAAGAAAGAGATATGATGTAGTAAGTATATAACGAGCCCTGGTGGCACAGTGATTAAGGGCTCAGCTGCTAACCATAATGTCAGCAGTTTGAACCCACCAGCCTTGCTCCACGGGAGAAAAATGTGGCAAATCTGCTTCCATAAAGATTACAGTCTAGGAAACCCTATGGGGCACTTCTACTCTGTCCTACAGGGTCGCTATGAGGCAGAATCGACTTGATAGCGAGGGTTTTTTTTTTTTTAAGTGTATAAGAAGACCAGTGTGACAGCCTAGACTAGTCAGAAGCAGTGGTAGCAGAGATGTAAATGAAAAGACGGTATGAGACGGATTAATGACACAGAATCAACAAAATAACAAACTAGGGGAACGAAAAGAGATTAAAAAAGGGGGGGGCAAACTCTTCTCTACCTTTCTTGATTCAATGCATAATGATTATAAATGAAGCAGTTCACAGGAGAAAGAACAGGGTGACAGGAAATATAATAAAATAGTAAGAGCTATAATAAGGTTAAGATATACACTGAACAAGATAGAGAAGCTGAGCAAACAGTTGAAAATACAGTTCTCCCACATGGAATCTGGGCTGGCTCTGTGTAACCTATAGAATGTGGCAGAAGTGACATGACAATGCATGACTTCTGATGACAGGTCACAAAGTCTTGTGACTTCTGTTCTGGTCTCATGGAATGCTCACACGGGGAAGCCAAGCAGCATGTAAGAAGTCCAACTACCGGGAGACTTCTGTTCTGTGAGGAAGCTCAAGCTGGCCAACAGAGAGGGCACACAGAAAGAAAATGATGCCTGGCCAGCCCCCAGCTATTCCAGCCACTCCAACTAAGGTGCCAGACATATGAGTGACAATACCATCTTAGAAGGCCAGGCCAGGGGAGCTTTCAGATGACTTCAGCTGCAGAACCTTATCCAAATGCAATCACAAGGAAGACCCCAAGCAAAAACTTCCCAGCTTAGCAGTGAGAGATAATAAATTATCTGTAGCTAAGTTTCAGGGTGATTTATAACACAGTCACAGAAAACTGAAACGGATTTAATAATAAGAAATTGCTTTAAGCTACAAGTTTTGGGGCGGTTTCTTACACAGACATAGGTAAGCACGCCCATCTCACCCTAATTAATAGAACAAGTAGATAAAAAATTAATAAGGATACAGAAGTGCTGAGCACCATTATAACTGACATTTATAGAACTGTATAGCCCAGAGGCAGTTGCCTGAACAGAACAAAGGATACTGCATGGTTTAAGGTCAGGAAAGGTATCCACTGGGGTTGTATTCATTCACCATACTGATTCAATCTGTATGCTGAGCAAATAATCCGAGAAGCTGGACTATACGAAAAAGAACGTGGCTTCCGGATTGGAGTAAGACTCATTAACAACCTGTGATATGTAGATGACCCAACTTGCTTGCTGAAAGCAAAGAGGACTTAAAGCACGTACTAATAAGGATCAAAGACCACAGCCTTCAGTATGGATTACACCTCAACATAAAGAAAACAAAGTCCTCACAACTGGACCAATAAGCAACATCATGATAAATGGAGAAAAGATTGAAGTTGTCAAGGATTTCATTTTACTTGAATCCACAATCAACGCCCATGGAAGCAGCAGTAAAGAAATTAAATAATGCACTACACCGGGCAAATCTGCTGCAAAAGACCTCTTCAAAGTGTTAAAAAGTAAAGACGTTGCTTTGGGGAGTAAGGTGCACCTGATCCAAGCCATGGTATTTTCAATAGCCTCATATGCATGTGAAATCTGGACAATAGACAATGGATAAGGAAGGTTGAAGAACTGATGACTTTAAATTATGGTATTGGCAATGAATATTGAATATACTATGGACTGCCAGAAGAACAAACGAGTCTACCTTGGAAGAAATACAGCCAGGGTGTTCTTTGGAAGCTAGGATGGCAAGGCTTTGTCTCACGTACTTTGGACATGTTATCGGGAAGAACCCATCCCTGGAGGACATCATGCTTGGTAAGGTAAAGGGTTTGTTCTGTTGTACATAGGGTCACTATGAGTCTGAAATGACCTGACAGCACCTAACAATAACAACATAACCAAAGCATAGTGGCATAGTGGTTAAGAGCTATGGCTGCTAACCAAAAGGTTGGTAGTTCAAATTCACCAGAAGCTCCTTGGAACACTATGGGGCAGTTCTACTCTGTCCTGTAGGGTCGCTCTGAATCGAATTGACTTGATAGCAACGTGTTTTGTTTTTTTTAATGTAGTACTCATCAAGAAAGACTAAATGCAGAGTCATAAAACAAGCTTTTATACATTTAGAAAGACTGAAAATCATAGCCTTTGTTGTCTGCCAAAAAGAAATTAAATTAAAAATTGGTAACAAATAGGCATCTGAAAATTAAGCAATGCCATTCTAATAACCTATGAATCAAAAAGAAATCACAACAAATTTTTTTTTTTTAATATTTAAAACAGAAAGGTAATGAAAACACCAAATTTGTGGGATGCAGGTAAAACAGGGGGAAGTGTATAGCTCTAAATGCTTATATTAGAAAGAGTTTAAAAACAATTATCTAAGCTTCTACTTTAAAAAGCTGGGGAAAAAGAAGAGAAAATTTATTACAAAGTGAGGATAGAAATGATGAAAAGCAGAAATCAATGACACAGAAAACTCAAACAACAGAGAAAGTCAATGAAGCCAAAATTGGTTCTTTGAAAAGACTAAAGAAAACTTAGCAGCAGTAACCTGGCAACTTTCCCCGTTTTTTGCCTGTACTAACGCAATCAGTCAAACCTCACCCTCCTCCAACGTATGTGATACGGTGGCATTTCCCTAGCTGTGGTCTGACGTCTTACCTTGTTAACTTCCGGCGTGAGGATCTCTATCTTTCTTAAACGCTGAAAAGCATCGTAATCAGTTTCTCCAAATAATCTGATTGGTTCTCCCCTTTCTCTCAACCTCCTGATAACCTGTAAAGAGAAAAGAAATGCTCAGTAAATTATTTAACTTCCAAGAGATGAAAAAACTAACATCTAAAAACAATTTGTATGTAACCCTAAAATTGAAATCTGGGTTTAATAAAGCTAATTTAATTATTCAAACACTGATGCTTCTGAATGAAATATAAAATTCTTCAAATATTTTGATCATTTCAATTATGCTAAAGAAAAATGTTTGTGAATCAAAGAGAAAATCAAGTATTTAAAAATCTATTTTGATTCAAATGTTACTGTTATGAATTTTATTACTAAGTAAGTCTTAGAAAGTGGTCTAATCTATGAATCTGCAATTCAAATCTAAAGCAAGCCCCTAATTTAAACTATCCTCCTTTTCCAAGACAATTCAAAAGATATAACATATGAATATAAGGAAAAGGTTCTATTTTTACCCTTATTTTACATGTATAAATACTTTACTGCTCTCAGTCGTCTTTTAAAAAACACCAAAAGGCAATATAATAATCCCTTATGTTAACATATTTTAGATTAAGAAGAAAAAGCATCTCTTCATTTTATTTTTATGTATTTTGACCAAACACTTATTTTGAAATGTAGATACAAAAAATAAGTTATCAAAAGCAAAGAAGTTTCCTGAATAAGCTGAATGCTTCAAAGGCCAGCGTAGCAGGGGCAGGGGTTTGAGGACCATGTTTCAGGAGACATCTAAGTCAACTGGCATAATAAAATCTATTAAGAAAACATTTTGCATCCCACTTTGCGGAGTGGCGTCTGGGGTCCTAAACATTAGTAAGTGGCCATCTAAGATGCATCAATTGGTCTCAACCCAGCTGGTGCAAGGAAGAATGAAGAACACCAAAGACACATGGTAATTATGAGCATAAGAGACGGCAAGTACCACATAAACCACAGACTACATCAGCCTGAGACCAGAAGAGCTAGATGGTGCCTGGCCACAAGCGATGACTGCCCTGAAAGAGAACTCAACAGAGAAACCGTGAGGGAGCAGGAGAGCAGTGGGATGCAGACCCGAAATTCTTGTAAAAAGACCAGACTTAATGGTCAGATTGGGACTGGAGGGACCCCAGAGGCCATGGTGCCCAGACCTTCTGTTAGCCCAGGACAGGAGCCATTCCCAAAGCTAATTCTTCAGACAGGGATTGCACTGGAGATTAGGGGATGGAAAATGACACTGGTGAAGAACGAGCTTCTTGGATCAAGTGGACACATGAGACTATGTTAGCATTTCCTGTCTGGAAGGGAGATGAGAGGGCAGAGGGGTCTAGAAGCTACCCGAATGGACACGAGGAGAGAGTATGGAGAGAAGAGCCGTGCTATCTCACTAGAGGGAGAGTAATTAGGAGTGTATGGCGAGGTGTATGTAAATTTTTGTATGAGAGACTGACCTGATTTGTAAACTTTGACTTAAAGCACAATAAAAAAAAAAAAAAAAAGTAAGTTATACTTGGTTTTTCTTTCATTTTCCATGAATGAACAGACTACATTATCATCGCACCTTAAATACTCGTAATGGTTTAAGTCCTCTGGCTGACTATTTCAGGGAAGGACCAATCTATGTAGTAAGATATATGAAAAACATTAAGATGGGAGGGAATGGTAATATTCATAGACAGAAGGAAAAAAATCTGGAATCAGCTGATAACTCACTGACCATAACCAAGAGTCAGCAATACACCACTACATTAAAATCAAGAACTTTTAATCTAGCAACATAAATAATGTCGCACACAGAAACTACAGGGCTCCCACTGGATTAACAGAAGCATGATGTAAAACAGAAACGTAATCTGGTGCGATTTCCAATCAATGCAGAAATGGCCTCAAAATCTGTCTTGTCAAGTCCCTGTCTGAAAAATGACAGGAATCACCTCTCTTAATCAAACAGTCCACCACACTTTTGGACAGATATGTTTTGCTTCTTAAACTAAACTGAAATCTATTTCCCTCAAACCTCTATCCATTTTATCCTAGTTCTACTTTATGAAACCATATCTACTTCTTTTTCAAAAATAAAGCTTGTCAAATAATAGATTTTTTTTAATGTCTCTAATAATTGTCTTCTGGCTATGCTTTCCAAATTCCTTCATCTAATTTTTACATGATCACTGGGGGAAACCTTTCTAAGTATAACATCCAAGGCAAAAACCATAAGGAAAAAGACTGCCTGACATATCACGGAAAAATTTAAGCCTGTGTGTCAAAAATTAAATGACTGGTAAAAACTATGCACTATACACACATTTGACACATATACACACATGAAAATTGGTTAATATTACTTTTAATGTATAAACACAGTGGTTCACAAATCAAAAAGAACAATTTCACAACATAAAAATTACAACCCAGAAGAGACACAAATAACCACTGAGCATACGTAAGAATGTTCAACTTCACTAATAATCAGAAAATTACAAGTTAAAACAAGACATATTTTCACCTACCAACTTGGCAGGAACTTAAAAGAATGATAATACTGTTTTCAGACTGGAAAAGACTAAACCTTTTTAAAATAAAGAGTTGACAAAAGTTGCTAGTAAATGGCACTCTTACAAACTATTAGTGGGACTATAAATTGGTAAAGTTTCTTTGTAGAAAAATTTAGTAATATCCATCAGAATTTTAAATAGACATACCCTTTAAGCAGAATTCTCTTTTAGGAAATTATCCTACTGATAAACTCATACAAATGCATCAAGATATATGTATAAGGATGTTCACTTTAGGACTGTTTGTGTCGGCAAACAAACGGAAATAACCTAATATCTGTAAGTAAAGGGTTAGTTAAAATATAAAACTAATACTAAAAATAACAGCTAAATTTATTGACTGCTTACCTCCAAGTACTGTGTTCTAAATGCTCTTCATGTATTACATCTCATTTAATCACAAAAATCTCATGAGGTATATTACTATTATTATCCTCATTTATAATCAAGGAAATCATGGAATAGAAAGGTTTGAGGGTCACTGAGTTGGAATCGACTCCACGGCAACGGGATATATATCGATATCGATTCCAACTCAGCAACCCTATAGGACAGAGCAGAACTGCCTCATAGGGTTTCCAAGGAGTGGCTGGTGGATTCGAACTGTCAGCATTTTGGTCAGCAGTCAAGTTCTTAACCATTGTGTCACCAGGGCTCCATATACATATACACACCCACACACACATATACATACACACACCCATACCCACACACATGAATATACACACACACATACATATTCATTCTAGTTTTTTGCTGTCACAATTTTAAAGTGAACATCCTTATACATACATCTTGACACATTTATATCAGTTTATCAGTAGGATAATTTCGCATAGCCTCAAAACACATTTTTAAGTGAAAAGACCAAGGTAAAAAAGCATATAAATGATCTAATTTGTGTGAAGGAGGAGAAAAAGGAAAGGTACACACTTACATGTACAGATAATTTCTAGAAGAGTCACAAAACTATTAGGAATGGATGCCTCAGAGAGTAGAACTGAGTACTGACTGTGATAGGGGGTTGGATTCGGGGACAAAGGTAGGAAGAAGGGAAGGCATTTTTGTTTTACACACTTCTAAGTAGTTTGAATTCTTGACATCACATAAAGGTCTTCAAATCTTGCTTTATTTTTTTTTTAAATATAATAATAGTTGATATTGACTAGGGTATGGGCAAACACTCCAGATGGGAAGTGTAAACTGGTATGTCTATTAAAACCAGTTAGTAAAAGGTACCAAAACTCTTAAAATGTACATAGTCTTTGCCTTATAAATCATGTTTATAGAAGTTTTTCCAACGGAAATAATCAAATCATTATGCATGTAAAGATGTTTATACAAGGATGTTCATCTTAGCATTATTTATAATAGGGAAACGTTGATGCAATCTAAATGATCGTTAATAAAGAATTTTAAAAATATTATGGTACAAGCAAACAATGGGAAATTATACAGTTATTATTAATGATATAGCTTTCTATATTTTGACCTGGAAAGACATACTGTTAAGAGAAGAAAGTAAGTTACAAAATATTATTTAAAATAATTTAGACAAATAATAATTTTACTTAAATAATTTTGTTTATACTTAAATAATTTTGTATTTAATTAATTTTTTAAGAATATATGCATTTATTTATAAAGTTTAGAGGGCCTTCTCTTAAAAAATGTTAAGATCATAGTATCAAGAAAAGCAGATTTAGGACCTCATGAAGGAACCTGTCTAGCTATACAATATTTTTAGTTCAGTAGGTCATCTCATATAAGATATAACAACACATAACTTACCGGAAAGAACTAGAGATAAATGCCAACACTGTGGAGACTTTCCGTTTTTTCACTAAACACTCATATATAAACTTACCTCCTGCCTAGAAAGAGTCATGGGTAATTTTTCCTCTGCCAGTTCAAGTTCTAATACTGGATTCGATGAAGTTAATGGTTTCTGGTCCTCCTCTTTTGGCTGTATCTACATCAATAGCCAAGAAAAATGAAATTCAGCTTTTAAAATATAATACAGTATATACATTTTTAAGTAATTTATCTATTAGCTTAGCTATTCATGGAAATTAAACATGTTTTAAATATTGAAGGTTTTCCAAATGCTCCTGGAGGAAAGAGTTCACGATAAATGCACGTATTTTTCAGAGCTTATCAAACGCCCATTTCAATGGCATCACACGTGGAAAGCATGCACTTAAGATGCAGCATTCTTACTATAAAAGGGTGGTGTAATTACAATGGTTTCCAAAATTAAAAAAAAAAAAAAAAAAACTTCTTAGGGCTGAAATTTGGACTTATCATCTCCCTACAATTTAAAGAATTTTACTTTTTTCTTTTTTTTTAAAAAAACCAATCAACTTGGCTCTTCAGTTTGAGAAAACTACCTGACAGGTTTATTTGATCCCTGCTCTGAAGACTAAAAAAAAACCCCACTTTCCAATAGAAACCTGTGACGCCTCAAGCTCCAGCTTTTTCTCATCCTACTAATTGAAACATAGTATTCCAAATGCACAGAAATTCTGTTGGGTATCTAGAAAAATTCCCAACGTTATACGGAACTTGCCCACAAGCTGAGCTACGAACCTTGTGGAAAAATAATGAAAAACAACATCCCTCTACTCATACCACACAAGGAAAGGGTGGACATTCTTGCTCATATGAACCTGCAGGAAAAAAATTCTCTTCACATAGTTTCTTGAGTCTGCTGTCCAAATCACCGTTTGGGAAAATTGAGCTCAACAATATATAAGCCCCACTGTGTGGTCTGTGAAAAGATACTGAAACATGGTTTCCCAACCAACCATAAAACAAACCTGAAATGCTAAAAGTAGGAGTAAGATCAAAAGAACATAAAAGAAGATCAACATTAGGGAAGAAACCCACATTTAATTAAGAGAGGCTATATTATTAAAATTATATAACTTATGATTCTATAGTTCATGGTTGAAGGTTACGTTTATCAGTGTTACTAGTGATAACAGAAAATTGAGGTTAAAAAAACTAAACTTTCATATTTTCACAGGCAAAGTCTGTACCAAGCCTTAAAAAATCACCACTAATTTCTATGACAAAAATAACACTAACACATAACTATATTTTCATTACTATGAAAAGGGAAATATTAAAAAATTCTTAGAAAGAAAAACCTGTGCTTTGTTTTTAAACTTATAGAAACAGGCATTTCTCCAAAAATCTCAGGACTAAAAGCATTTTTAATTTACAAAGGCAGTTGACAGTTCTAGGGGAAAGGTCTAAGGCATGTGTCAGTTGGACTCAGTGTGACAAGCAATATCTTTACAGTAATTACTTTGCTTTAGCGCTTTCCTCTACACAAGCAAGAAAGCACTTCTATATCACTAAGACAATCTAAACAAAGCAAAAACTATTTTAAATTATTTTTCTATCTGACAGAAAGCTGAAAAGGTTTCAATTTTAAGGATCTGGGAATACAACAAGTCAGCAGACTAAACCCATGATAAGTGATTCTTATTTCAGATTCACTGGGCAGGCCAAAAATGTCACCACGACACTTCTTTCTGAATATCTACTCAATGATTAGTTACATAAATCTTATTTTAATTTCCTAAACTGAAAGCACATAAAATCAATATATTCACAGAAAATATCAAGGTATAAAAATAAACTTTCAGGTTTTAGAAACCTATCAGAAATATAACTACATTTTTCTTTAACACTTGCCCTTTCCTAACACTATAAAATAAAACCAAATGCACGTACATACCATTTGCATTCCTCATGCTTCCTACTAGGAATGCTATGCCAGAAAAATGAATTTCCAGAACTTTCCCCATTACATGCTCAAGAGTATTTATTATTTTATACTGATTTATCATGAGCAAAAAGTTGATCTCAATTTTATGCTCTGGCAAAATTATTTCAATATTCTTAACATTGGTTTAAAAAATTATTAAACTAGACATAGTCTTTTAAAAAAAATAGTTTAAACATAATTTCCTATCTTATAACCTTCAACCCCTCCCAATAAAAACACAAATACATTATGTTTAGATAATTTCAAAGATAATCTCAGTCACGTTTTCAAAATATACAAAGCCTTCCAGACAACTCATTTGAGTCTAAAAAACATTTCAAGATTACATTTTCTAACCAATAGACTGATCAGTGTTTGATATGTAATATCTTATTACACAAACGTGTGTAAATGTTAGATGGCGCTATATTTCAGGCAGGGGTACATAAAGCCAAAACAAATTACTAACAATGCAAACAAAATCAATGGCTTAAAATATTCAAAAGAAAGCAGAGAAAATATCACTGCTAATACCACTGTTACTGAATGAATAAAATGTTTGGAACCCTTTAAAAATATGCTTTTATTGGAAGAAGTGGGGAGAGGAGTGGTGGTGGTGGTGAAAATGAGGCAGCATCAGACCCAGGGCTTAATTCAAAAAACAAATAAATTCGAGCTTTGATCTCAAGCCATTTCATGCTGTCCACAAAAAGCCAAACCATTCCAAGCCAAGTCATGCATGTATTTTCCTGAATTCAAGATCTAAAAAATAAAATTGGAAAAAAGCAAAAACAAAAACAAAGACTCATACCTCTCCAGATGGCTTCTCATTTATAGGCTAACGTATAACATTGATAAATTGAACAAAGATCAATAATTTTGTCACTTTAACAACAGCTGAATAAATTTAATCAGAAATATACAATTTAATGTAAAAGCAGGCATTCATACCTTGTAGCCACATCTCTCAAAATAAGCCTCCTCTTCTTTTTTTGCAAGTTCACTACGCTTGAAATATTTTTTGTTTTCCTATTAAAGAAAAAAAATTTTAATAACATCCTTGAGCAAAATTTTCTGTCCCACAGGCAACAATTACCTTTAGAAACCTGAAAACATTTTTCACTGTTTCAAGAATTTGGTCATCGTTTTGGTTCTAAAGAGATTACACTGATTTCCTGAAAGTGCTATTCTTCTATCCCCAGTCTGGGTCCTGATGTGTGATAAATATTGAAATTTTTTTCTTGTAGTATCATTTTAACAGGCATGTCCAACAGCAAAGAGAAGAAACTAACAATATTTTACGAATGTTCACGTCTTGATTTAATTTACCAATGCCTGAGTTCAAAAGATAATTTCTACAAATACATTCATTATGAAGTGTATAAAATGGCATACATTAATTATTTTCTCCTAACAGAAACAAAAATAATGGTATATATAGTTAACATCTTAAATTCCATTACTAAGAGAGTTCCAACTTTTTTGTCATCTGGAATCTTATCCCATCAGTAATTCTTAAAATAATCTAGACACAGAATGGTCTTAGAGAATCTTTTTGTTAAAAGATTGTTTAAAAGTATTTTAATATGAGTTGACGTTAAGAAGCTTTAAATCTAGTATGGCTAAAAAATGTTAATTCTTTCTATACTATACAAAATTATCTTCATTTTTAAATCTAGTTTGTAATTTGGGAGCTTGTTAATATCTGGAGCTCTCCCTCTTGGATATTATCCCATTGATGGCTTTGCTCAAAAGATACTGACCTACTTAATTAGCAGTAATTATAAGAGTACCTCAATAATGCCTTCGCTTATGCATTTAGCAACTAATAGTTCCAAAGCACAGTCATTCAGGCAAAATGATCATCAATGGATGCTAGAACAATTATGAGAATGAGTGGAGGTGAAACACGGAAAGGCCACGCTGCCAACACTTGAACCTGCTGATGAGGCTCAGCATCAGTAAAACATCATGGGCCTCCTATGTGATACCATATGAGGTACATAACCAGCTGCTGTCGAGCCCACTACTGTTCATGTGATCCCACATGTGTCAAAAAAGAACTGTGTTCCAAAGGGTTTTCAATGGTTGATTTTTCAAAAGTAGACCACCAGGCCTTTCTTCTAAGGTACCTCTGGGTGGACTCTTAACCACCAACCTTTCTGTTAAGCAGGAGACATGTTAAACATCTGTACCTTCCAGGGACTCTGTGAAGTACACACTCACTGCCATCTGGTTCATTCCGGCTCACAGCAACCCTACAGGACAGAGTAGAACTGCTTCATAGGGTTTCCAAGCCTATAAATCTTTATGGGAGCAGACTGCCACATCTTTCTCCCTCAGAGCTACTGGTGGGTTTGAACCACTGACCTTTTGGTTAGCAGCTGAGCACTTTAATCACTGTGCCACCAGGGCTCTTTCATAAAGTATCTTTGTAAAATAAACTATAGACTTCAGATAATAATGATGTATCTGTATCGGTTTATCAATTGCAACAAACGTACCAAAGGAATGCAAGATGTTAATAATAGGATAAACAGTGTGAGGGGTATGTTGCAGTGAATTACTTAATATAGCCAATCTAGACACAGCCTTTGTAACTCCCACCAAATGACTGGGTGAGGACTATGAAATGAGGTGCTTGTAGCCTACCAAGAGGATTGAACAGCTTGCTAGTAATGTAAATAAGGTACATGGCACCTTGGGGAGGGGGACCATGCAAATAAGGTGTATGGAACCTAACAAGCAGATTGGTCAGTTTTGCCAACCCGCTAGGCTTAAAAGAACAGTCAATTCTAGAGCAGAGGGAGACCTGACTACCACCAGTAAAGAAGAGACAGTAGTGGAGCGTGTCCTTTGGACCTGGAATTCCTGCCCTGAGCCCCTCCTAGGCCCAGGAGACAGAGCTGTGACACTGAAGTCGGTAAGATAGCGAGAAGCAGTGGCAGAGAAACGGTGGCAGCAGAGACAGCAGAACAAAGCAGGAGGCTTGCTGGTGGAGCAGGTGCCTCCAGGCACTTGACAGAGCTAGACTCACTGACTCACTGACCCACACAGAGCGAGAGGGTTAAGCACCTTCAGGCCAAGGCCTCCTGGCAGAGTAGGGTGCCTTCAGGCACTTATTGGCAGAGCTAAGAGAGCTTTGTAACGCTTGCGCATGCAGCGCAGAGGCCAAGGGCCAGAAAGATATACGCCTGCAGGCAAAACTGACAAGTGGCTGTCCTAATTGAAGAACTGTCTCCTGAGCATTCCTGAACCTGAACTGTAACCTGTTACTTTGCTAATAAACCCCATAATAGTATTGTCTGTGAGTTCTGTGTGGCTACTGCAACTAATTATCAAACCCAGCAGAGAAGTAGACAATGCTGTGACAGGGACAGTTGGTGTCAGAATTGGTAAAAAGGTTGGAAGGAGGAGGGATATCCGACCTACGCACCACAAGAATTAGCCTTGGGCTGTTAATTTTGATTCTCTGTGCCCCTCATGAAGTTAGAGAAAGTTAGATGCTGCTCCCACCATGCCGTTTTTACAAGGGGGAAGAGGAGTACATGGGAACTCTCTACGTTCTCCGTACAATTTTTCTATAAACCTAAAACTGCTAAAAAAAAAAAAAGCACTCATTGAGAGCCCTATGGAGCACAGCTCTACTCTGACACACATGGGGTCAGAACTGACTCCATGCCAACTGGTCCTGGTAAAAACAACAATAACAACGTGCATTCCATGACCATGAACAGTTCATTAATATAGCGTCATCATTCCTTCAATCATGTTAAGGTTTTTAACGTTTATCTAAATAGGATACAAACATCATCGAGAGTCCTGCAAATACACACTGGAGATTCAAAATACAGCCATATGTGTGAAATCTCAAACCATGTGGAAAAGTCAACATTTTGCTGAAGAAGGAAAATAAACATTAGACTCTGAAGTAATATACCGAATTGTAGGGCACACAAACATATACCATTTAAAGAGAGACAGTGCTTTTCAAAGTGAAAGAACTGTAAAATGTCAATGAATTCTATTACCTAGACAATACCTTTTTCAAATGATGACAGTCAAAGTAGAAAACTAAATTAAAAAAATCACCCTTGCACAAGTGAATCCTATTTATTTTAAAATTATATATATAATTATATAAAATTATATACATATTTATAGAATAACACCAATCTTCCACAAACTCTCTAAGAAAATACAGTAAACCATTTTGTAACACTTTTTGTGAGGCTAACAGACAAAACAAGGCAAAAACATTATAAGAAAAGAAAATTGTAGACCAGTATACTTCACGAACATAGATATTAAAATCCCTAACAAAACATTAGCAAATTAAATCCAGCAACACAGAAAAAGGATAATCATGACCAAGTGAGGTTTATACTAGAAATGCAAGGGTGATTTAACAAGTAAAATAAATAAATAAATAAATAACCATATTAACAGAAAAAGAAAACCATATAGTAAGTACAGGAAAAACACCTGAAAAATTCAACACCTACTCATGATTAAGCAAAAATAAACTTTAGCAATGTCCTCAGTCTGATTTTAAAAAAAGCATCTAAGAAACCCTACAGCTAATTTTATACCTAATCATGAAATACTGAATGCTTTCCCTCAAGATCAGGAACAAGGCAAGGATGCCTGCTGTCACCACTTCCATTCAACATTAAATTGGAGGTCCAAGCCACTGCAATAAGACAAGAAAAATCAAATAAGGCATAAAGCCAAGAAAGGAAGAAATAAAGCTTCTTATTCACAGATAATATGATGGTTTATGCAGAAAGCCCTAAAGAATCTAAAAAATAACAACAAAATTAACTAATAAGTAAATCCACTAGTGGCTCCAGATGTAAAGTCAACATACAAAAAATCAACTGCATGTCTATAAACTAGCAGCAAAAAAATTTTTTAAATAAAACTTTAAAAATCCCTTTTTCCAAAACCATCAAAAAAGTTAGGATTAAACTTAACAAAATACACGCAAGAAAATCAACTGAATTCCTGGCACCTCTATACTGCAGACTATGGAACAATGTTGAGAGAAATTTAAGAAGATATAAATAAATGGAGAGCTATACCATGCTCGGGATTGGAAGGCTCAATGTTGTAAAGGTGCTAATTCTCTCCAAATCACAATGAAAATCTCAGCAGACTTTTTTTGTAGAAACTGACAAGCTGATTCTAAAATTTACATGGAAATACAAAGGTCCTAGAATACCCATAAAAAACCAAAAAACCAAACCCATTGCCATAGAGTCAATTCTGACACATAGCAATCCTACAGGACAGAGCAGAACTGCCCCATAGAGTTTCCAAGGAGCGCCTGGTGGATTTGAACCACCAACCTTTTGGTTAGCAGCCATAGCACTAGCAATCTTAAAAAAAAAGTTGGATGGACTTACACTTCCAGAAAGATGGAGTATATGTACTTCTCCTTGTCCCTCCTGCTAAGTAATGTTAAAAATCCTGGATATTATATATAAAATAAACACAGGAAGACCGTAAGGTGGAGTGAAAAAGACCAAAAGCCTTGGAACCCAAGGAACAAGACAGTAGCTTTAACTGAAAATTGCTCATCACACAAAGAACCAGGAAATCTCAACTTGACTGAGAAAAGACAATCAACAGACAACAGCATCAAGATGACACCAATGTTAGAATTATCTGACAAAATTTTTACAGCAGCCATCATAAAAAAATGTTTCATGCTAGCAAGTAGACATCTAAGATGTATGAATTGGTCTCAACTCACCTGGAGCAAAGGAGAACGAAGAACACCAAAGACACAAGGTAATTATGTGCCCAACAGACAGAAAGGGCCACATAAACCAGAGACTCTATCAGCCTGAGACGAGAAAAACTAGATGGTGCCCAGTTAGAACCGATGACTGCCCTGACAAGGAACACAACAGAGAACCCATGAAGGAGCAGGAAAGCAGTGGGATGCAGACCTCAAATTCTTGTAAAAAGATCAGACTTAATGGTATGACTGAGATTATAAGGACCCCACAAGTCATGGTCCCCAGACCTTCTGTTAGCCCAAGACAGGAATCATGCCCAAAGCCAACTCTTCAGACAGGGATTGGACTGGACTATGGGATAGAAAATGATACTGGTGAAGAGTAAGCCTCTTGGATCAAATAGACACACGAGACTATGTGGGCAGCTCCTGTCTGGAGAAGAGATGAGAGGGCAGAGGGGGTCAGAAGCTGGCTGAATGGACATAAAAATAGAGAGTGGAGGGAAGGAGTGTGCTGTCTCATTAGAGGGAGAGCAACTAGGGGTACGTGGCAAGGTGTATATAAGTTTTTGTATGAGAGACTGACTTGGTTTGTAAGCTTTCACTTAAAGCACAAATTATATATATATAAAAAAAAAAAGCTTCAACCAGCAATACAAACATCTTGAAACAAATGAATATAAAGTCTCAGCAGATAAATAGAAGATATGAAGATACAAAGAACTAGATAAAATTTAAGAACTAAAAAATACAACAAAAGAAATAAACTCGATAGGCTCAACAGTAAAATAGAATGGACAGAAGAATCAATAAACTTAAAGGCAAAACAATAAAAATCACCCAATCTGAACAATAGAAAGAAAAAAAGACTTGAAAATAAATAAGCAGGGGCCTGTGGGACTATTAACATTTGTGCCATCTAAGTCTCAGGAGAGAAGAAAGAGGGTGGCGGCTGGAAAAGCATTCAAATAAAATTTCCCACATCTGGCAACAGAATAAAACCACAGATTCAAGAGGCTGAGTGAACCCCAAACAGGATAAACCCAAAGAAATCCAAACCAAGACACATCACAGTCAAACTCTGAAAGATGAAGAAAAAGAAAAAAACCTTGAAATCAGCAACAGAGATACAATACAGACAGACCAATTTGCATGACAGCAGATATTTCATGGAGGCCAGAAGGAAGTAACACATCTTTCATGTGCTGAAAGAAAAGAACTGAAAACTTCGGGAATGATGGGGAAATGACATTCTCAGATAACAGAAAACTAATAGAATTTGCTGCTACCACACACACACACACACAAAAAAAAAAACAACCCACTGCCAGAGAGTCGATTCCGGCTCGTAGCAACCCTATAGGACAGAGTAGAACTGCCCCAGAGAGTTTCCAAGGAGTGCCTGGTGGATCTGAACTGCCAACCTTTTGGTTAGCAGCCATAGCTCTTAACCACTATACCACCAGGGTCTCCATTACTATCACACCTACTCTAAAAGAATAGCTATAGGAAGTTCTCAGAAACAGTAAGAAAATAATAAAAGGAACCCTGAAACATCAGGAAGAAGAACAACAGAAAGAGCAAAAATATGAGTAAATAAAATAGACTTTTCATTTCTTGAGTATTCTAATTATATTTGGTGAGTGAAGCCAAATTTATAACCATCTGGTGTGATTTTTAAGGTCTACAGAAGAAAATATTTAAGACAATTATAAATGGGGGGAGTAAGGGATGTAAAGCACAGTAAGGTTTCTATATTTCACTGAAACTGGGAAATATGTCGACACTGTAAGACTGTGATAAACTATGTATCTATAATGCAATACCTAGAATAACATCTTAAAACACTATACAAAGAGCCACATTCAAAAGCACTGTATAATCCAACATCACCCTAAATGGAGAGAGCCTGAAAACATTCCCATTGAGATCGGGGAACCAGACAAGGATGCGCTTTATCACCGCTCTTACTCAACATTGTGTTGGAGGCCCTAGCCAGAGCAATAAGGCTAGATAAAGAAATAAAGGCCATCCAGATTGGCAAGGAAGACGTAAAAGTATCTCTTTTTGCAGACGACATGATCTTATACACAGAAAACCCTAAGAAATCCTCAAGAAAACTACTGAAACTAAGAGTTCAGCAGAGTATCAGGATACAAGATAAACATACAAAAATCAGTTGGATTCCTCTACACCAACAAAAAGAACATCAAAGAGGAAATCACCAAATCAATGCCATTTACAGTAGCCCCCAAGAAGAAAAAATACTTAGGAATAAATCTTACCAGAGATGTAAAACACTTATACAAAGAAAACTACAGTACACTTCTGCAAGAAACCAAAAGAGAATTACGTAAGTGGAAAAACGTACCTTGCTCACGGATAGGAAGCCTTAACATTATAAAAATGTCTATTCCACCAAAAGCCATCTACACATTTAATGCAATTCCGATCCAAATCCCCATGACATTCTTTAATGAGATGGAGAAACAAATCACCAACTTCATATGGAAGGGAAAGAGGCCCTGGATAAATAAGGCATTACTGAAAAAGAAGAACAAAGTGGGAGGCCTTACTTTACCTGATTTTAGAACCTATTATACCGCCACAGTAGTCAAAACAGCCTGGTACTGGTACAACAACAGATACATAGACCAATGGAACAGAATTGAAAATCCAGACATAAATCTATCCACATATGAGCAGTTGACATTTGACAAAGGCCCCAAAACAGTTAAATGGGGAAAAGACAGTCTTTTTAACAAATGGTGCTGCCACAACTGGATATTCATCTGCAAAAAAATGAAACAAGACCCATACCTCACTCCATGCACAAAAACAAGCTCAAAATGGATCAAAGACCTAAATATAAAATCTAAAATGATAAAGATCATGGAAGAAAAAATAGGGACAACGTTAGGAGCCCTAATATATGGCATAAACAGTGTACAAAACATTATTAAGAATGCAGAAGAAAAACTAGATAACTGGGAGCTCCTAAAAATCAAACACGTATGCTCTTCCAAAGACTTCTCTAAAAGAGTAAAAAGACTACCTACAGACTGGGAAAAAGTTTTTAGCTATGACATTTCCGATCAGCCTCTGATCTCTAAAATCTACATGATACTGCAAAAACTCAACTGTAAAAAGACAATAATCCTATTAAAAAATGGGGAATAGACAATTCACTAAAGAAGACATTCAGGTAGCTAACAGATACATGAGGAAATGTTCATGATCATTAGCTATTAGAGAAATGCAGGTCAAAACTACAATGAGATTTCATTTCACTCCAACAAGGCTGGCATTAATCCAAAAAGCACAAAATAATAAATGTTGGAGAGGCTGTAGAGAGATTGAAACACTTATACACTGCTGGTGGGAATGTAAAATGGTACAACCGCTTTGGAAATCTATTTGGCACTTCCTTAAAAAGCTAGAAATAGAACTACCACAGGATCCAGCAATCCCACTCCTCAGAATATATCCTAGAGAAATAAAAGCCTTCACACGAACAGATATATGCACACCCATGTTTATTGCAGCACTGTTTACAATAGCAAAAAGATGAAAGCAACCAAGGTACCCATCAACGGATGAATAAATAAAATTATGGTATATTCACACAATGGAATACTACACAATCGATAAAGAACAGTGAGGAATCTGTGAAACATTTCATAACATGGAGGAACCTGGAAGGTGTTATGCTGCGTGAAACTGGTCAGTTGCAAAAGGACAAATATTGTATAAGACCACTAGTATAAGAACTTGAGGAATAGTTTAAACTGAGAAGAAAACATTCTTTTGTGGTTACAAGAGGAGGGAGAGTGGGAGGGCGGGAGGGGGTATTCACCAATTAGTTGGTAGATAAGAACTACTTTAGGTGAAGGGAAAGAAAACACACAATACAGGGGAGGTCAGCACAACTGCACGAAACCAAAAGCAAAGAAGTTTTCTAAATAAACTGAATGCTTTGAAGGCCAGTGTAGCAGGGGCAGGAGTTTGGAACCATAATTTCAGGGGACGTCTAAGTCAATTGGCATAATAAAATCTATTAAAAAAACATTCTGCATCCCACTTTGACGAGTGGCGTCTGGGGTCTTAAACGCTAGCAAGCAGCCATCTAAGATGCATCAATTGGTCTCAACCCACCTGGATCAAAGGAGAACGAAGAACACCAAGGATACAAGGTAATTACAAGCCCAAGAGACAGAAAGGGCCACATGAACCAGAGACTACTTCATCCTGAGACCAGAAGAACTAGATGGTGCCCGGCTACAACCAATGACTGCCCTGACAGGAAACACAACAGAGAACCCCTGAGGAAGCAGGACAGCAGTGGGATGCAGACCCCAAATTCTCATAAAAAGACCAGATTTAATGGTCTGACTGAGACTGGAAGGACCCCAGTGGTCATGGCCCCCAGACCTCCTGTTGGCCCAGGACAGGAACCATTCCCAAAGCCAACTCTTCAGACATAGATTGGACTGGACAATGGGTTGGAAACGGATGCTGGTGAGGAGTGAGCTTCTTGGATCAGGTGGACACTTGAGACTATGTTGGCATCTCTTAACTGGAGGGGAGATGAGAGGGTAAAGGGGGTTAGAAGCTGGCGAAAAGGACACGAAAAGAGAGAGTGGAGGGAGAGAGCAGGCTGTCTCATTAGGGGAAGAGTAATTGGGAGTATGTAGCAAGGTATACATATGTTTTTATGTGAGAGACTGACTTGATTTGTAAACTTTCACTTAAAGCACAATAAAAATTATAGAAAAAAAGCACTGTACATAAATCAAAATGGAATTTTAAAAAATGTTCAAGTAATCCACCTAAAGGCAGTAAAAAGAAAATAGAGAAACAAACAGAAAACAAAAAATAAATACTATGAGTAACCCATTAAGATGGTTAAACTTAATAAGACTGACCATAACAAACACTGGCGAAGATGTGGAGAAACTGATACTCTCATATAGTACTAGTGGGAATGTAAAATGGTACAGCCAGTTGGAAAACAGGCAGCTTCTTAAAAGTTAAACATACACCTACTATATGATCCAACAATTTCACTTTTAGGTATTTACATAAGAGAAATGAAAGTATGATCTCCACATAAAAACTTATACATGAATGTTCAGAGCAGCTTTATTTGTAATAGTTCCAAAGTGCAAACAACACAAATGCCCATCAACAGGTTAATGAATAAGCAAATTGTGGTATATCCATACAATGGAACACTAATCGACAACAAAAAATAACGTATGTATAACATAAATGAATCTCAAAAGAATTAAGCTGAATGAATGATGCCAGACAGGGCAGTGTACGTACTGAATGATTCCATTTACACAGAATTCCAGAAAATGCATACTAATCTACAGTGATAGAAAGCAGAGCAGTGGTTGCCCGTGGATACTGTAGGGGCAGGGTGCTGGGAGGGGCGGGAAGGAGGGATTATAAAGGGGCATAGGAAACTTCGGGGTGAGATGGACATGTTCACTCTTTTGATCATGGTGACGGTTTCACAGGTGTATAAATATGTCAAAACTCACTAAATTGTACATTTTCAATATGTGCAGTTTATATGTCAATTATACCTCAATAAGGAAGCCCTGGTAGCATAGTGGCTAAATGCTACGGGTGCTAACCAAAGGTTCAGCGGTTCAAATCTACCAGGCGCTCCTTGGAAACTCTATGGGGCAGTTCTACTCTGTCCTATAGGGTCGCGATGAGTCAGAATTGACTCTATGGCAATGGGTTTTTGTTTTTTTTTTAATATATATATACCTCATTAAAGTTGTTTTAAGGAATTAAGTAACAAACCACTAGCAAGGAGAGGGAAGAGGAAGAATAAGAAAAAATACTAGTAACAGTAATAATGGGACTAATGTATTACCTGATTTAAGACTTACTGTAAAGCTACAGTAATCAAAACAGTGTGGCACTGGCATAAGGATCAAGAAATAGATCATTACAACAGAGTAAGGCACCCAGAGTGAAGTCACACACAAGCATTTGACTTTTGAAAAAGGTGCCAAACCACCCAAAGGGAAAAGAAAAATATTTTCAGTAAATGGTGCTGGAACTAGGTATCTGTATGGAAAACAATAAGCCTCAACTCCTACCTCACGTCATATGGAAAATTTTAAAAACACTGAAACTCTCAGTTTTTTATAAAAGATAAAATCATAAAGCTTTTAGAATATAAGAAAATTTTCTTTGCAATTTGGGAGGGTAGCAAAGGTTTCTTAGGATACAGAAAGCAATAACTCAAAACAACTGATAAAGTGGGCTTTAGGAAAAGATTTGCTGATCAAAAGACACTACTGAGAAAATGAACACATAACTCACAGTCCAGGAGAAAATATTCACAAAACAGACAACAAAAAATAATGTATGTATAACATAAATGAATCTCAAAAGAATTAAGCTGAATGAATGATGCCAGACAGGGCAGTGTACATACTGAATGATTCCATTTACACAGAATTCCAGAAAAACCGTCACCATCTGACACAGGACTGTTATCTAGGATATATAAAGAACTCCTTCAATTCAGTAAGAAAAAAATAAATAAATAACTCAATTAAAAAAATACGCAGTTTTAACAAACACTTCACAAGATATATACAAAAAGATATACAAATGGCCAACACTACATACCCACCAGAAATACCAAAATTAAAAACACTAAACACAAATTGGTAACAAGAACGTACAGCAAGCAAACCCTCTTACATTACTGGTGGATGTATGACATGGTAGTTACTGAGGAAAATGGTCTGGCCGTTTTTATAAAACTAAATGTATAGGTACCCTATGATCTAGCAATTTCATTTCTGGGTATTTTCCTAAGAGAAAGGAAAATATATAAGACTCATACGAGAAGGCTGACAGCAGCTTTATTCGTAATAGCCAAATCCTGGAAGCAGCCCAGAAACCCATCATTAGGAGAACAGATAAACAAACTGGGTATATTCATACAATGGAATACTACTATGCAGTTAAAAATGAATGAAAACTGATGCATGCAACAACAGGAATAAAACATAAAGCATGCAACATGAATAAAACATAAAGCATGCAACATGAAAGAAGCTAGACATAAAACAGCACATAGTATGATCCCATGTGCGTGACATTCTAGGGTAGGCAAAACTAATATATGGTGGAAACAAATCAGAACAATGGTTGCTTCTAGGGATGAGAAGGACAGGAGTTGACTGGGAAGGTAAGATGATATTCTACATCTTGATACAGATTGGGTTACATAGGTGTATGCGTTTGTCAAAACTCACTGAACGGTACTCTTAAAATCTGTGTATTTCTTTATATGTAAATCTTTGCAAACACACAAAAAGAAATGCAAACAATGAACTCTAGTTAATGATATGCATGCCAAACTGTTTAGGGGTAGAATGTACTGATGTCTGGAACTTAGTTTGAAATGCATTTAAAAAAAAAAAAAAGATGGATTGATGAATTGAGAGAATAACGAACAGATGGATAGTTACATGATGAAGCAAATACAGTAAAATATTAATTGCAGATTTAATTGTAGAATCTAGATGCTAGGCATATGGGTGTTCACTGCACAATTCTTTCAACTTTTCTCTATTTTTGAAAATTTTCAAGGTAAAATGTTGAGAGAGAAAAATCTACTTTGAAGCAGATGTCAAAATATGATACGAACATGCCAACGAACTCCTACAACACTGCTTTTTCATTATGCTAAAAACTTTCAAAGGCTCCTAAGTGACAACTCAATAAAGAGAGGAGTTGGAGAGGATTAGAAAACTGTTCCAAATAAAGGGATGAACAAGCGTGAAAAAAAAGGCAAAGTCAGGACTGAAAAAAATGGAAGTTCAGTATAGCTGGAACACAGAATGCTAGGGGAAAATGGACAAATATTCGGGAGACACCAGCATAAAAATTATTACTTCTTGACCTTAATGAGCCAAAGATCCCTGTAACAATATCAGGAGCAAGAGGGAGGAAGAGGTGACATACATGCTAAACATAATATAAAATTCCAGGACATTCTGAAGCCTATCCAAAAAAAAATCCAAAGGCTCCATTAAAAAACCCAGTGCTGTTGAGCAGTACACTGATATAGACGGGAACTGAGGTCTAAAGGGAAATATGAGCTTAATAAAAGAGTGCATGTTCAAGGTGAAGAGAAAGTAGCCTAGGCCTGAACTTTAAGGAAAAGCGAAATGGAGGGGGAGGGAAGGGAGGAGACCAAAAATAAGAAGGCTGAGAAATAAAAGGAAAAACAGGAAGCTGTGGTATAAGAGATACCAAAGGAGAGTGACGAAAGAGGAACCAGTCAACAGTGTCAAATACTGTTAAGAAGCTAGTTAGAAAAACATGAGGACACTAGAATTTCTAACGAGGGTAGGTTCAGTACAGTGATGAGGGCAAAAGACAGACTGCATCAGGTTAGGGACTGAGTGGGAATTAGAATATTTTTTAAGAAGCCTGGCTGTAAAGAAAAAGGAACCATTGCTGAAACACTACCTTTTTAAAGATAAGAGAGACATGTGCACGTTTTAGTGCTGATGAGGATAAGTCAGTAGAAAGAGAGGCTGAAGATACCAGAGAAAAAGGGGACAGCCAATAACTGATTGGAAGGAAGACGGGTTGGTGCCCAACACGTAGGTAGGAAGGTATGACCCAAGATGTAACAGATACCTCAATGATTTTAACACTGAAAAAGAGGAGGAATTTCTTGCCTGATAACTTCTATTTTCTCTGTAAAACAGAATGCAAATTCCTTGAAGGCAATGGTGAGTACTTTTTTAATCCTCTATGGCACAGGGTAGTATCTTAAATATATGAAATAATAAATATTGGAAAAAACAAAGTTAAAATTCTACACAAAGCCCATTCTCATAAACACAGCTAGTAAAACTGTTAATCATTCCCCACAGAGTCCTGGAGCAGTTCTAGTTTTTCATATAAATGAGACTTTACTTTAAATGACGGTTCACAAATCCTTGGCCTCCAATGGAGGATTCTAACAACGCAGAAACAACATTCACCTCAGCGCAGGTATACCAGATAGAACATTTTAGGACAGGTGACAGGAGGATATTTTAGCAGCTTCTCTACAGTTTGACAGAAGGGCACTCACGAGCTAACTATTAACTATCCCGACTTCCACAGATGACCAGTAAAAACCTGGGCCACCACACGACATGACCAAAGGTGAGGCGGCTCTTCTGGAACAGCGGTACCATAGAGAGGCACTTTTCAGCTACAGACAGACTAATAAAACAATTTACTGATCCCCAACCAGCATTTAAAAAAAAATTAAACAGGACACGTGATAGAATCCCAAGTGTTAAGGTCAGAGCTGTTCCATGAATTCTTTTTCATATATATTGAACCAAAATAGAAAAATGTTTTTCCTACTGAGGATGGGGCAGTGCAAAAACATTCGAAAGTTATTAATGGACACGATGATGCAAAAAGATAAAAGCTATAAAAGAAACTGATTCTATGTAAAATTGTATAGCTGCAACTCAAAAGACTGTCTTCCCAGACATATAACATGAAGAAATCTTTAGTAACGCACTGTTCTCTGATACTACACAAGAGCACTCAGTTAGGAGTTGGCAGACATATCTATCCTGGCTGGCCACAGGACTATGAGAATATCACATAACTCTCTAAGCCTCAATTTCATCATCCAAGAAAACAGCATAATACTTGCACTATGCAACAATCAGAATTATTGAGAGGGTCAAATGAAATAACATATTACGGCCCTTTGAAAAATATAAATCACGTATATTAATCTAATTTCCAAATGCTTTAATTCTTAGATAAACTCTATCAAAACTAGTGAATATAAGTCAAAAACATTCAGTCTTTCAGCACACCTGGAAATGGGACAGATAGGGGTTCGAATTCACGTTCTATCTCTTGTTAGCCGTGTGACGCTGCGAAGGTGATGTAATTTACGTAGCTTTAGTTACCTCATTGTAAATGGAAATAATACAGTAAAACCTGCGAAAGCTGGAACCTGTGTAAACTGGAAATCTGTCAGAGAAGGAAAACTCAAGTTATTTCCCACCAATAGAGAGCAATAGAAAACTGGTAATATTATACCCTGCCAAAGGTGGAAAATTTTTGAGACCCCGAAAAACAAGGCAGTCTCATCAAGTTCTGGCTCTCACAGGTTTCACTGTAGTATCTTTATGGGATTGTCATACAAATTAAATGAGATATTAAATGTGAAACATTTAGCACAATGCCTAGCAGATTATTATTAATAGAAACTATGAAGTTCAGTATTTTAATTCCCATGTCATATACTCTTTGCTGGTCTGCAAGTGCTCTGTAATTGAGGAAATCAACCTTATCTTCTGGACCAGATTATCTGAGTAATTAAATCAACTGCTAAAAATGAAAGACATCCCTGGAAAGGTTTATATATGCTTATTATTATTTTTAGAAATTACAATGAAACAAAGTAATTTTTTTAAATGCTAACTTTTTTTATTGCACTTTAAGTGAAAGTTTACAAATCAAGTCAGTCTCTCATACAAAAACTTACACACACCTTGCTTTGTACCCCTAGCTGTTCCCCCCCAAGTGAGACAGCACACTCTTCCTCTCCACCCTGTATTCCCCGCGTCCATTCAACCAGTTCCTGTCCCCCTCTGCCTTCTCATCTTACCTCCAAACGGGCTGCCCACGTAGTCTCACATGTCTACTTGAGCCAAGAAGCTCCTTCCTCACCGGTATCATTTTCTATCTTATAGTCCAGTCCAAGCCCTGTTTGAAGAGTTGGCTTCAGGAATGATTCCACTCTCAGGCTAACAGAGGGTCCAGGGGCCCTGACCTCTGGGGTCCCACCAGTCTCAGGAAGGCCATCAAGTCTGGTCTTTTTATGAGAATTTGAAGTCTGCATCCCACTGTTCTCCTGCTCCATCAGGGATTCTCTTGTGTTCCCTGTCAGGGCAGTCATCGGTGGTAGCTGGGCACCATCTAGTTCTGGTCTCAGGCTGATGTAGTCTCTGGTTTGTGGCCCTTTCTGTGTCTTTGGCGTTCTTCATTCTCCTTTGCTCCAGGTGGGTTGAGGCCAATTGATGCGTCTTAGATGGCTGCTTGCTAGCTCTTAAGACCCTAGATGCCACTTGCCAAAGTGGCAAGCCGAACGTTTTCTTAATACATTTTGTTATGTAAAAGGCTATTATTTTTTTTAGATTGATCCGTTTCTACAATTATGCGACTGTGCATGTTGCAGACCCTGAGGGATGAGCTGAGTACTTCATGAACCCATTTTTCCTCTAAAGCACTTCAATTTCAACACCCTCCTTCTTCCTGATTTCAACTATTCATTACTTTTAAAATGTTCCCAAACCACTCAACAAAAGAAAAAGGTCCCTGGGATAGAGATAAAAATATTAAGTTACAGATTTGGATATGCTTTTTCCCCCTTATCTGTAAATTAGCATTCTATTTTATTAGCTCCATTTTCCTAGTTGTTTTAAAGTTTCAATTATTATTATAAACTCTGCCATCCAGCAAAGTAACAATCCCAACTTACTTTGAGTCTACATAATCATACTCTACACCCAAAGACATACATCAGAGGTTCTCAAAGTGTGGTCCACAGATCCCTAAGGGTCCTCAAGACCCCTTGAGAGAATCTGTGAGGTCAGAGCTATCTTCAATACTAAGATGTTACTTGTTTTGTTCACTCTGTTGACACCTGCACCGAGAGTGAAAAGCAACGGTAAGTCTGCTGCAACCTTAGCAAGAATCAAGGCTGTGGCACTGAATTGTACTGGTAGTCACTGTATTCTTTGCTGTTAAGCACTCATAATTGGGGGGCAGAGGGCAAGTTACTTAACAATCTCCTAGATGAAGCAGTACAATTAATTTTCTTAAATCCTGATCTGTGACCACATCTTAATATCCTGTGTACCAAAATGGGAAGTATGTATAAAGCATTTCCCCTTTAAACCAAAGTATGATAGTTGTTTGAAGGACAAGCATTTGTGTAATTGAGCTGCAAACTAAACCAGGTACTTTTTTCATGGAACACCGTTTTTTTGTTTTGTTTGTTTTTTTTAATTGTGCTTTAGGTGAAAGTTTACAGCTCAAGTTAGTATCTCATTCAAAAATTTATACACACATTGTTCTGTGACCCTAGTTGCTGACCCTATAATGTGACCCCACATGCCTCCTTTCCACCCCAGATTTCCTATGTCCATTCAACCAACTCCTTTCCCTTTCTGCCTTCTCATCTTACCTCCAGACAGAAGCTGCTCATTTAGTCTCATGTGTCTACTTGAACTTCTTTAAGAAGCACACTCTTCACGTTTATCATTTTATGTCTTACAGTCCAGTTTATTCTTTGCCTAAAGAGCTGCCTTCAAGAATGGTTTCATTTCTGGGTTAACAGAGAGTCTGGGGGCCATGTCTTATGTGGTTCCTCCAGTCTCAGTAAGACCAACAAGTCTGGTCTTTTTACTAGAATTTGAGTTCTGCACCCCACTTTTCTCCTGCTCCATCAGGGATTCTCTGTTGTGTTCCCTGTCAGGGCGTTCACTGGTGGTAGGTGGGCACCATCCAGTTCTGCTGTCAGGCTGATGGAGTCTCTGGTTTATGTGGCCCCTTTTGTCTCTTGGGCCAAAATTTTCCTTGTGCCTTTGGTATTCTTCATTCTCCCTTCCTCTAGGTGGTTTGAGATCAATTGATGCATCTTAGATGGCCGCTTACTAGCTTTTAAGGCCCCAGACGCCACTCAGCAAAGTGGGATGCAGAACAATTTCTTAATAAGTTTTGTTACACCAATTGACCTAGATGTCCCCTGAAACCATGGACCTCAGGCCCCCCTCCCACCACCCCCACCACACCCCACACTGTCCCTCGAAGTGTTTGGTTGTGTTCAGGAAACTTCTTAGCTTTTGGTTTTGTCCAGTGGTGCTGACTTCCCCTGTATTGTGTGTTGTCCTTCCCTTCACCTAAGATAATTCTTGTCTACTATCTAGTTAGTGGAAATCCTGGTGGCATAGTAAAGAGCTACGGCTGCTAACCAAAAGGTGAACAAATTCTAATCCACCAGGCACTCTTTGGAAACCCCATGGGGCAGTTCTACTCTGTTCTATAGGGTTGCTGTGAGTTAGAATCAACTTAGCGGCAGGGGGTTTCGTTTTTGGGGTTTCATCTAGTTAGTGAATTTCCCTCTCCCTCCCTCCCCATCCTCATAATCATCAGAGAATGTTTTTTTCTGTGTTTAAACCATTTCTTGAGTGGAACACCATTTTTACTGAAAGAATAACTGAGGAGCAAAAAAGAATAATTGAGAAACCATGGTTATTCAGACTTGGGTATCTGGCAAACCATTTTCCAAAAATAAACAAACTTAACCTGTCACTTCAGGGAAACCGACAGCATTTGTTCTGTATGATAAACTTCAGCTTTCAATCTGCCACCATGAGCTAGACAACTTCCCAATACTTTTCTTGTGAGACAACAATGATATTGAAGAATGTGGTATTTTTACATTACGTAATGAAATGTGTCAACATTAGAAAGATCTGCATAACTCCACAAACCAATATTCCTTCGGCTCACTGAGTTATGCAGATTAATAAAAATATAATTTTTTTTATATTCCTCAGGAGGTATAATTTCTAATACGGTATCAATAAGTAGCAGGTAATTAAAAGCTCTTTGAGGTTTTCAATAATTTTTAAGAATGTAAACGAGTCTTGAGATCTAAAGCTTTGAGAACAGGTGATGAAAGCTATTGCTAAACAACAAAGTAACGGAGATCAATTTAGGAAGTTCCTAAATTCTTTCTCCTCTTTTTTAATATCTCTCCAAAACATTCTTAGTCTTTCCACCAATGAAGAGCTAACCAACAGACTGTGGTTCTGAAGGAGGAGAGGGATTAGAGTTGAGGAATATACTAAAAAGACGGAAGTTTTAGTGGAAGGAAGAAATCAAAGAGTAGTTCTGAGACTGCCCGTTCTGTTTCAGTTGAGCAGAACACTTTAGGAAAACAATAGAAAAACTGGGGCACATTCGAAGAATACAGATGATGAGTGGGCCCAGCGAGGGAAACTTTGGGGTCGGCGAGGAGACTGACAACATCTTGGGGCTTCCTGGAATTTCCACGCTTCCATCCCTAAGGCTGCCGATTCGATGTCGGTGAATGGACCTAAAAAGGGTTGTTACGGGGAAGTGGCGGAGTTCTTGCTCAGCCCCATATCCGCCCCGAACCCTTTCAGTACAATAAACCTCTAGCGCCCCCCAATACACACAACTCCCTGATCCCCAATCCCTCAGGACCCCGAAGGTTCTCACCACCAACAGGTTCCTGTCTTCTACCAGTTGCCGCTTCCGAAGGATCTCCGATTTGAGAATGTCCATCCCGCTGCCCGGGTTCAAGCTCGAGTTCCCCTCCCCTGCTCCTTGGGAACAAGAAAACCTCACTTAACCAACAGCCGTGAACCCACTACCCTAGGACAACAACTGACAGGAACCGCTTCCGGCGGAAGTTGAGGTAAGGCAGAGAGAGGAAGAGAGTGTCCCAGGGCGCCTGTTGTTGACGAAGCCTCTGCGTTCTATCGCCCCCTAGTAGTGCCCTCCGGCAGCGCGCCTGTAGTTTTTACCGGTAGGAGTATAAATGAACTTGTACTGAAAACCCTAATCAGAGTTGTGCTGTCGACATGCTGTATTTTTTAACGATATATTATTGTACCTGCTTGACTTAGCGTGGAAACCCTGGTGGCCTAGTGGTTAAATGCCATGGTTGCTAACCTAAAGGGTTTGCAGTTCAAATCCGCCAGGCGCTCTTTGGAAACTCTGTGGGGCAGTTCTACCTGTCCTGTAGGGTCGCTATGAGTCGTAATCGACTCGACGGCGCTAGGTTTGGTTTTTGGTGGTTTGATTTAGCACAAGTATAAAAGCCTTCTTGTAGCCTCCTCGGTTATGTTAATTAAGGTAAGAGCCTCAGAAATTCATATCAGGGTCCCTAAAGTTACCTGCTTGCCAAAATTAATTATGTAATAGAGTGTGAGAAAAAGCTGAATGATAATACTAGTTCATGGGTATAGAGCAAAAGGGCAGTGTTCGTTGCAAGCCTGTTAAAGTTTCCTGTAAAATTAAGCAACCACGTCCATTTAAGTCATTTCAGAAATAAATGTGTCTCTACCTGCTCAGTTCTAGGTTGCTTACATATCTTGAAGATAATTGGACATTTACCTCAAGCTAACTGAGATAATCTTACTGGCCATGTGCTCAGCAATCAAGATTTTCAATGACATGATTAGCGAAGATGTAACCAGAAATTCTTTTCTTTCTTGTTTAAATCCAAACCAAGAAGAAAAATTAAATTAAGGAGAGAAGTTATGTTAGAAATTTTTAAAAAACGAGACCCTAAAAAGTGTTTAAAACACATTTAGCTTTGGTTCTATGCCATTGGAGCTTTTTAAAAATTCTAGTTAAATCATAATTGAACAGAATTTGACATGTTATTTTTTCCCACTCAAAAAGGATAAAATATCATTCACTTCAGTCAATTTATAATTAGCCAGTTTTGTCAAAATAAACGATGATAGAGAATTGTTCATTTAAATTTAGGAAGCTTTGTTGTGTGTGTGTGTGTGTGTGTGTGTGTGTGTGTGAGCATTATATTTCATCTAAAAGATATCTAAGCTTTCCCAGAAATAAATCAACATGGGAAGTTAACTCACTGTCTGACATAAGATTCATTGATAATTTTTAGAGCTTTGAAAACTTAAGATTTTTATAAAGTAAAGGTCTGTGAATTAAAGATGGTAAGAGTCTTGCATGAATATCTATTTCCTGGGTCACTTATAATTCCATAAACAATAATAATTTATTAACATTTTCTCAAGTTAGGGACTAGAGATTATGACACAAAAATCTTAAGGGTCGACATGGATGATAGTAATATAATGGAAGTTTATGGAGAACACAACAGAATCGTTGGCAAGATAGGATAGAATCAAGGTAAACTAGAGAAGGCCACTAGCCACCCTAAAGAGGCTCCTTTTAAATTTTACACGTCCATTGATTTTGATGTTTATGTAAATGCATGCATTAAATCCTTCGCTCTATAAGGCCTGCGTTCAAAAAGTGACAGAGATGAGTGATTGAGCAAGCAAACTGATGAGCAAGCTTTTCAGTATAGAAGGGAAAAAAAGATGACCAGGAGAGTTTAGAAACACTCAAAAAAAAACAATCAGTCCTGACTCTGAAAGAGAATGTATCATTTTAAAAATATGAATCTCATTTTCATCAAAATAGGTATTTAAAAAACAAAATGTTCGAAACATCCCAAATGTCTTAAAGGGGAGAATGTTTAAGTAAGTTACAGTTCATACATTCAATTGAATAACATGGAACCATTAAAAACCATGTTTCAAAAAATATTCAATTGTATAGGGATGCTCATGTTATAATGCTTATTGAAAAAAAGTAGAATAATGAAACTATAACTATAGGTCTCTGGGCAGAGCAAATGGTTCACGCTCGACAACCTAAAGGTTTGTGGTCTGAACCTACCCAGCAGTACCATGGGAGAAAGGCCTGGTGATCTGCTTCCATAAAGATTACAGCCAAAAAAACCGTTATGGAGCAGTTCTACTCTATAACACATGGGGTTGTCATGAGTCAGATCTGACTAAACGGCAGTTTTTTGTTTGTTTTTAATTATAGCATGTGTAATGGTTAAGATTGTGTCAACTTGGCTGGGCCACGGTTCTCAGGGTTTTGGCAGTTGTATAGTGTTGTGATCACTTGCCTGTTGAGATTTGATGTATGATCACCCCCGTGTGGGATCTGCTGTGAGTAACCAATCAGTTGAAGGGGAGTTTCCTTGGGCATATGGCCTGCATTGAGTGTGGGCAGACATTAAGGCAAGGCTGGTGGGCAGGGGCTTTTGCTCCTTCTGGATCCTACAGCTGGCTCCTGTTCATCTAATCTCCAGTTCTTGGGACTTGAGCTAGCAGCTCGCCTGACGTTTTGCCCGCTGATCTTGGAATTCTTCAATCTTCACAGACTGTGAGCAATAGCCCTGCTCTCTGGCCTGCTGATCTTGGGTTTGCTAGCCTTTGCGGCTGGATGAATCAGGAGGTCTCTTTCCTGACTCACAGGTTTGGGACATTACAGCCTCTATAACAGTGTGAGCCATTTCCTTGATACAAATCTCTCTATATATGTACATACTTACACGCTTTACTGGTTTTGCTTCTCTAGAGAGCCCAGCCTAAGACAGTATGTATTCTCTATTTTGTAAAAGAAGCAAATACAATAGTATATACATAGAAATTTAATTGGAAGAGTACGTACCAAAATATCAAGCTGTCATTTGGGCATTAGAACCATCAATCATTCTTATTTCGTTCTTTATACCGCAATTTGGTAAAAATTCTATAATTGGAGGAAAAATCCAGATAGTCATAATTTAGGGGGAAAAATCCAGATACTGTTTTATTTAATTATTATTGAAATTCTTTATAAATTTTTCCAGCATATCTACTTTAGAAATTACATTGAAAAATTTTAGATAATGCCAATAAAAGAAAATCAAGGATTAGAAAAAAAGGAAGAGTTTTAAGGTCTTCAGAGTTATTCAATCCAATATTTAAATGTTGTCCATGAATTCTATATTATACTAGGTTCTGTGGCCCATACCAAATACATATAATATACACAGTCTCTACCCTTAAAGAAGTTACCAGCTAGTTGGGTAATCAAGAAATATACCCTGAAAAGATAAATTATATAAGAGATATATGATTTAGTAATATATATGAAACTATAATGAAGTGTCCCCAGAAATTAAAGATCAATCATCTGTAAGAGAAGAAAGAGTAAAAATCAGTGTATAATTAACGAGATTATTTCTCCCTAGGAGTAACTCACCATAACTCACCATAAAAAATATCACTTTTGGAGACTGGAGGGAAATACTGAATTTAATCAGGATGACCAGGATTTGTTTTGTTGCTACTCTAAGGGATAGAATGTAGTCCCCCTCCCCAAAATGCTGTATAATCTAATACAGTGACCCTCAACCTTTAGCATGCCTCAGAATAATGTGAAGTCTTGTGAAAACATGGAATGCTGGTCTCCACCAGCATTTCTCATTAGTAGGTGTGAAGTAAGGCCTGAGAACTTGCATTTTGAACACATTACTAAGTGTGGCAGATGCTGTTGATCCAGGGAGCACACTTTGCGAACCATGATCTAATATATTATGTTGAAATCTCTTCTGGGAGGAAATTTGGGTAAATCAGAAGAGCCGTCTGAAAGGAGTCTTGAGAAACAGGAGTAGAAGAGGAACCAGACGTCAAAGGGTGCCTATAGCGTTGTCATAGACATCTCTGAGGGTGCTTACCCACTCAGAACGGTGCCTCTTTTGGGAACTTCCCAATGGAAAGGGGGCAGGCTGTCTTTGGATTCAGCCATGTATCTAATCACACTTTGTATAATTAGGCCATGGGTAGGTACCTGCCCAATATGGGCCAATCAGAGTCCCTTCCCTAAAAAAGTAGAATTGGAATTGAGTCAGTCTTTCCAAGAAGCAGGAAATGTGTGAATTCAAGAGTGGTGGGGAGCACTTTCAGTGGCATGCTGAAGCCAGCCCATCCATACACACCTGTAAGAGCCTGTTGTTACATTTTCAAGAACTGTGTGAGCTAGTTGTTAAACATAGCCATTATTAAAAATTAAATAAGTTTACTTATAATTAAATAACATAAACAAAGGTAATAAATACACAGAACCCATCACTTACTTGAAACGAAATCCTTGACAACCTCAGTCTTTTCTCCATTTACCATGATATTGCTCATTGGTCCAGTTGTGAGGATTTTTGTTTTCTCTATGCTGGGGTGTAATCTACACTGAAGGCTGTGGCCTGTGATCTTCATCAGTAAGTGCTTCAAGTCCTCTTCACTTTCAGTAAGCAAGGTTGTGTCATCCACATAACACAGGTTGTTAATGAGTCTTCCTCCAGTCCTGACGCCCCATTCTTCTTCATATAGTCCAGCTTCTCATATTATTTGTTCAGCATACAGATTAAATAGGTATGGTGAAAGGATACAACCCTGATGCACACCTTTCCTGACTTTAAACCAGGCAGTATCCCCTTGTTCTGTTCAAACGACTGCCTCTTGATCCCATGTACAGATTCCTCATGAGCACAACTAAATGTTCTGGAATTCCCATTCTCCACAATGTTATCCATAATTTGTTACATAATCCACACAGTCGAATGCCTTAGCTTAGTCAATAAAACACAGGTAAACATCTTTCTGGTATTCTCTGCTTTCAGCCAGGATCCATCTGACATCAGCAATGATATCCCTAGTTCCACGTCCTCCTCTAAGTCTGGCTTGAATTTCTGGCAGCATCCTGTGTCTATATGGCTGCAGCCGCTTTTGAATGATCTTCAGCAAAATTTTGCTTGCATGTGGTATTAATGATATTGGTTGATAGTTTCCACATTTGGTTGGATCACCTTTCTTGGGAATAGCCATAAATATGGATCTCTTCCAGTCAGTTGGCCAGGTAGCTGTCACATTAGTAACTTGAAATCAGCCATGATGGGAGTATTTACACCACAGAAATTGGCAAATACTACAAATCCGGGCTTCATTTATCATTTAATTGATTGTCTAGACGTTAATAAGTGATGAAAAAATGTTAATGATATAGATCAGGGTTTCTCAACCTTTGGCCAGATAATTGTTGTGGGAGTGGGGGGAATGTCCCTGGCCTCTACCTATCAGATGCCAGTAGCGCCCCTTCTCTAGCTGTTTCAACCAAAAGTATCTGCAGATGTTGCCAAATGTCCCCTGGGGAGCAAAGTCTCTCACATTGAGAACCGCTGATACAAATTAAGCTTAAAAGTGTCATGTCTGTAGCTGTTACAGAGTAAACACCAAAAAAAAAAAATTGAGGAACTATTCTTCAATGTTCAAAAACAATTATCTGATTCAATAAAGAAGTCTGCCATGTCCTTGATGAACGAGTAAAGTTTTGACATACATCTTTGTTATTTCACTTTAATTTTTTTTTATTTTTGGTGAAAATATACACAATACCTACAGCCATTCAATAATTTTTACATATACAGTTGACAATGGGTACAGACTTCACATTGTCACAGTTCTCCCTATCTCTCCCCATATTGTTTCACCACCATTAATTTAGGCTCTTTGCCCCTTCATGTTCTTGTCTGTGTTTTAGAGTTACTGTTGTCCACTTAATCTCATATAGATAGTTCTTTTAAAAAGCACAGTTCTCAAAGTGAACATTCTTTACTAAATAAGTTAAATTTTCGCTTAGTTTAAAGATGCCTTCATTGGATAGTTTGGGTTCAAGGCTTAAAAATTGCTTCCAGGCAACGGATTTAGGGGTTCCTCCAGTCTCGATGTATCCAGTAAGTCTGGTTTCCAGTAAGAATTTTGAAGTTCTGTTCTACATTTTTCCCTCCTTTTGATCTGTTGTTTCGCTTTTGTCCTATTTGTTAAACAAAAATGTCAACCAGCATTCATCATCAGTTACCATCCTAGGTTGGCTAGGGATACAAGAGTTCTGTAACAATCAATGAAAGCATTCTGTGAGAATCAATTGTCACATGGAATTTACAATAAAAGACATTATATATTATTATCATTTATAAATTGTGTCCTCCATATATTTTATATAAGTAAAAAAATATGTAGGTGCATGCTTCCCCCACCCCTGAGATCTGATTTTTAAAAACATTTCCCAGCACAGCACTATCCGTTATCCACCCCCGATGTGGGCTGAGTACCAGAAGACTATTCAGCGAACAAAGCTAGAATATCAAGAAGGAAGAGTTGAACAGAGCTGTAAGAAGAAACATTGATGACAGACAATGAAGAAAAATTCTTGGGTCCCACAGGATTTCTAATTCTCTATTCTAGCTCTTCTGCAATCTGGCTTGTATCTTTGTTCCAAATATGACTGAATCCTTACCCCATATTTCTACTTTTTAAAGATACATTTTCTTCACATTTTAATGTTTCTGGATTCAGGAGGTATCTTTGGACCAATATGGGCATATAGTGATTGCCCAGATACAAAATATACTTTCTCTAGGGCCAGTGCACCCGTCTCCCATCTGCCAGGAACAGGAGCTGCCGATGGCCTGCAGCTGTATCCCTCACTGGGTGTATCCCCAGTCTGCAGGGACTTGCCTCTGTCAAGGTTACACCCTTCCCATGGGGAACCCAGAACCGATGCCTGACTGATGTGGTGATTCAAAGACCCAGCTTCTTTGCTTCAATTTGCAGCAACTCTTAAGGGCCATTCTGGCTCCAGAGCTTCTCATGGGATCAGCAGAGGTCACCCTTGCAACCTCGTTGCAGTCCTGCTTCTTCCTCTGCCAAACCCTGCCTTCCTCATTTCCTTACAGATTCATCTCTGAGAGCAGTCCCTGAAAAACCACAACTTGCTTGCAAAGAAAAGAAATGCTTGGACCAGTAGACATGGGTATTTTTGTTTTTTTGTTTTTTTTTTTTTGGTAGGCAGTGATTAAATCTGGCATTCTCGTTTTTACATTAACCGCTTTGGGGAATATGGTTAGTGAGTGTTATTCCCATTAAAAAAAAAAACCCTAAAACCAAACCCGCCTCTGTTGAGTCAATTCTGACTCATAGTGACTCTATAGGATGGAGTAAACTGCCCCATTGGGTTTCCAAGGCTGTGATCTTTACAGAAGCAGACTGCCACATCTTTCTCCCGAGGAGCAACTGCCCACCTTTTGGTTAGCAGCCAAGTGCTTAACCACTGGGCTACTGGGGCTCCTTGTTTTTCCCACAGCCTGATCCAAATCTGGTAACAAAACCAAAATTGAAGTCCAGACTGTTAGATGTTGAGAACTAGATCATGGATCCCGTGTGGACCTACAGATGTGAATCGACTCTACGAAGCCCAGGCTGATAGACCAGCTGACAGTCTTCAGTCACATCTATTTTCCCTCAGCTTTCACCTTGATCAGATAAGGGGGGCAGCCAACATGCCTCATCAGTCTCTTTCCTTCTTCCTTGACATCTCTTGTCTATTGTTGCCTCCCCTTCTATTCTTTTTGTTCTAAAACTTTTAAACAATTTTTTAGTGGAATATGTTAAACGAATGAAAAAAAGTGATTTCAGGAGAAAAAATAGAGGAAGAAAATCAAAATGAGGAATAAGAAAGGAGAAATAACCAAGGATACAAAATCTATTAAAGGAAATATGACGATACTACCTGCAACTCAATGACAGTAAATTTGAAAACCAGGAAGAAATAGCTGATTTCCTACCAAAAATATAAGTTCCCAAAATTGACCCAAGAAAAAGTAAAAGGTGTAAGTAATCAGCTACAACAGAGAGGAAGAAAAGGTGATTGTAGATCCACCACTTCAAAAGCCATCAAATCTAGATGTTTCCACTTCCGAGGAAGCAGTCTTTAAAGAACAGATAATTTTCATGTTACTCGAGCCAGCTGATATCAAGTTTTCCGGTCTCAGAACCCTTTCACTTCTTAAAGATTCTCGAGGACCTTAAAGAGGCTTTGTTTATGTCGTTATAGCTATCAGTATTTACCATGCTAGAAATTAAAACAAGAAAATTTTAAAATTATTAACTCATTTAAAAATAGCAATAAAACACATTACGAATTACATATTAACACAAAACATTTTATAAAAAATAACTACTTTCAAAAAACATTTAATGAGAAGAGCAGAATTGATTCACATTATTGCAAACCTCTGTAATGTCTAGCTTAATAGAAGAAAACTGGATTCTCTTATTTGCTTCTGCATTCAATCTGTTGCCGTGTATTATTTCGGTTCAAGTATTATGAAGCAAGTCTAGCCTCACACAGATATGGGAGGAGTATTTTAAGCTGATAATTGTGGATATTCTTCTTTGATACTACACCCAAACTTAACAACTCATAGTTTTTCAAAAGTTAGTTGCAATGTGGAATCTGAAACCTTGTCAATAAACTTCTCATACTCTGTTACACTAAAATTTACTGGTCTATCTTGAACTGTGAGTGGATCTTTTACTCATGCTTGATTTTACAGCATCATGCACTGGTCACTTGGAAAACACTAGTTCACTGATTTATGCACACCTTCCAAATGTTCGCATATTTCATTACCCAATATTTTAAAAGTCACATTCGTTAATCCCACCCCCTCTATCTCATAAGAAAAGCCTTTTAATTTATTGGGATGATGTCAAGCTTACGGTGGCCGATACAATTTTCCAAAACGCTAATTTTCACTTGAAAGCTCAAATTTGATCATCGGCAGCAAATATTATCAATTATTTTCCTTAAGGACAGGGTCACTTTGTTCACTTGCAAGAAAATATCTGCCAAATGGCCAAGTCTGAAAAATCATGTTTTGTCTATTGGTTATTCTTTCAAGGAAAGATAACATTTCATTAAAAAAAAAAGGTACTTCAGCTTGCAACTCGGTAGCGCAATGCTTTTCCGGAAGCGAACCATCATATTTCAGCATGCAGCAGAAGTGCTTCTCATGTGCTTCACGTGGAAGTGGGTTTTTGCTTCTGGCAACGAAGGACTAACTGCTACAGGAATTGCCCTCCCACCATAAACAACTGGAGGCCCTGGGTGGTGCAAACGACTAACATGCTCAGCTGCCAACCAAAAAGTTGGAGGTTTGAGTCCAGTCAGAGGTGCCTCAGATAAAAGGCCTGGTGAGCTACTTCTGAAAAATCGAGCACTGAAAACCTCATGGAGCACAGTTCTACTGAGACACACATGGGGTTGCCATGAGTTGGAGTCGACTAGACTCGATGGCAACTGGTTCATAAACAACTGGAAAAAACAGAAAAATATATAAGACAGCAATTTTTCAGATATTGGACACCAAACAGCAAAGGGTTGTGATCCCTAAGAGAAGGGAGACAAACGAAGTGGATTACTACCTGGAGGAAGTTTCCAGGCGATAGCACCGGGATGGGAAACTCAAACAGAGACTTATTGTCTCACTGAAATGAGGAAAAGAGATTGCAGTTCTGGTACATTGGGAGGCTACATTTATAGTGCAGAATACTGGAAAGAAGAAAGGTATACAGGAGATCTCTAGAGATCTGTGGAAGGGTCTTCTTGACTCTTCCGCGGAATCCTGATCTGCATAAATTTGGATGAAACTCCTAAGACTGGTTCAAGAACCACCAGAATGCGGTGAGTCACACAATTCCCAGAGCTCATGCAGGGATGGGAAAACATAGCATAGGATAGAGACCTCTGAAGAGAATCACCAAAGTAGTGGCGCTAAATTAGCCCTAGATTAAAGGCTGCTCTGGACTAAACCCAATAAAACTTAAAAGCAAACCTCCAAAAGATCAAACTGATGTTAAGTAACTTAGCTGCATGTCAGATCAAAGGCCAACATTTCTAAAGAAATACAACCAAATCCAGCACCAGGCAAAGAAAAATCCAGTGTCCTGAGATCAAATGAAAATTACCAGGCATGCAGAAAAATATAATTCATAACCAGAAGAACAATCAATCAATAGAAACAAACCTAGAAATGACAGAGATGATGAAGTAGTAAAAGTGCAATCAATAAAGAAATAGCAATGAAACCAAAAGCTTTGAAAATATCAATAAAATAAATAAACTGTGGCTTATTTATTTTAGATTCCTCAGGACAAAGGAGAGAAGACATGGATTACCAATATCAGGACTAAAAGAGGGTTCATCAATACATTTCCTACAGACATTAAAAGGAAAATAAGGGAATATGAATTACTTTTATGCCAATAAATTAAACAACTTGGATGAAATAGGAAAACTCTTTGAAAGACAAAAACTAACAAGGCCCACTCAAGAACGAATAGACAACCTACGCCTATTAAAGAAATTTGAATTTGTAGTTAAAAATCTTCCCGTAAAGAAAGAAAATTTCAGAACCAAATGCTTTTACTAATGAATGCCAATGCAGTTTAGTAAATTACTAGAATTACTATTTCTCAAATTCGTGGAAATGCAAAGGATTTAGAATATATTTTAGGAAGAAACAATTCCAATTCTACACAATCTGTCCCAGAAAATAGAAGAGAAGGGAACACTTCAACTCATTTTATTAGGCCAAAGACTTCCAAAGAAAAGAAAACTACAGACCAATATAACTCATGTACATAGGTATAAAAATCCTTAATACAATTTTGGGAAATTAAATCCAGCAGTACATATATAGGATAATACACGACAAGGTAAGGTCTATTCCTGGAATTAAACATACTTGTTTAACATCAATTAATGAAGTTCACCATATTAACAGAATAAAGGCAAAGAAACATAAGATAAATTCAATAATAATTAAACAGAATTCAACACTCATTCATGATGAAAACTAAGAATACAAGAGAACTTCCTCAACATGATAAAGTGCATCTACAAAACACCTAAATCTAGTAACATACTTAATGGTGAAAGACTGAATTTTTTTCTCTGAGATGGTGAACAAGACAAAGATATAAAACATACACTTGTTATATTTCCAAGGCAAGCCAAAACCAAACCAAACCCATTGCCATTGAGTCTATTCGGACTCATAGCAACTGTATAGAACAGAGTAGAACTGCCCCATAGACTTTCCAAGTAGCAGCTGGTGGATTTGAACTGCTGACCTTTCGGTTAGCGGCTGAGAGCTTAAGTACTACACTATCAGGCAAAGATGTTTGCTTTTACCATGTCCATTCAACATTTACTGAAGTGCAATAAGACAAGGACAAGAAATAAAGGCATACAGATTGGAAAGAAACACATAAAATTGTCTTTATTCACAGATGCCATGTTCATTTTTAGAGAAAAAACTAAAGAATTAAAAAAAAAACTACTCGAATAAATAAGTTCAGCAAAATCATGGAATGCAAGGTCGCTGTACAAAAATCAATTGTGTTTCTACACACTAGTTACAAACAACTAGAAACTGGAATTAAAAAAATACTGTTTACCCTAACCAAAATATAAAGTATGAAATATTTAGGAATAATTTTTAAAAATATGTGTGAGATCAAAATACTGAAAACTACAAAACATTGCTAAAAGAAACTAAAGAAGACCTACATAAATGAAGAGTCATATGTTTTGTGTCAGAACATACTAAATATTGTTAACAAGTCAGTTCTCTCCACATTGATCTATAGATTAAACTTAGTCCCAATGAAAATCACGAGAGGTGTTTTCCCAGAAACTGACAATTATTGTTCCCTACATTTCTTGGAAATGCAAGGGATCTAGAATAGGCAAAACAATTTTCAAAAACAAAGTTGGAGAATTTTTATTACCAGATTTTAAAATGTACTAAAATACCATAATCAAAACAGTATGGTACTGGTATAAAAATAAATATGAAGATAAATGAAGCAGAATAGACAGTCCAGTGTCATGGATTGAATTGTGTTCCCCAAAAATATGTGTTGACTTGGTTAGGCCATGATTCTCAGTATCGTGTGGTTGTCCTCCATTTTGTGACTGTAATTTTATGTTAAGAGGATTGGGGTGGGATTGTAACACCACCCTTACTCAAGCCACCTCCCAGAACCAATGCAAAGGGAGTTTCCCTGGGGTGTGGCCTGCACCATCTTTTATCTCTCAAGAGATATAAAGAAAGGGAAGCAAACAGAGAGTTGGGGACCTCATACCACCAAGAAAGCAGCACCAGGAGCAGAGCGTGACCTTTGGACTTGGGATCCCTGCACCTGAGAAGCCTCTCAACAAGGGGAAGATTGAGGACAAGGACCTTCCTCCAGAGCCGACAAAGAGAGAAAGCCTTCCCCTGAAGCTGACACCCTGAATTAGGACTTGTAACCTACTAGACTGAGAGAGAATAAATTTCTCTTCATTAAAGCCATCCACTTGTGGTATTTCTGTTAAAGCAGTACTAGATGACTAAGACATCCAGAAATAGATGCACACATATATGGTCAATTGATTTTATACAGAGATACCAAGGTGACTCAAGGTAATTCAATGAGTAGTCTTTTCAACAAATGGTGCTGGAATAGCTGACTACTCAAATGCAAAAAACAAAAAGACTTTGACCTTTATATCACATGCAAAAATTAACACCAAATGGATCATAGATCTAAATTGAAGGGCTAAAAATATAAAACTTTTAAAATATACATATATAGGAGAAAATCTTTCTGACATTGAATTAGGACAAGATTTTTTAAACAAGACAAACAGCACAGACCATAAGAGGAAAAAAATGATAACTTGGACGTCATCAAAATTAAAAAACTTTTGCTCTTCAAAAGACACTGTTAAGGAAATGAAAAAGCAAACTACAGACTGGAGGAAATTAAAAAAAAAAAAATCCAAAAAAGGATTTGTATTCAGAATATACAAAGAACTCTAGCAACTTAACAAGAAAACAACCTGGTTTTAAAATAGGCAAAAGATTTGAACATTTTACTAAAAGAAAATATATCAATGGGAACAAGCACATGAAAAGATGCTCAGCATCATTAGTCATTAGGAAATGCAAATTAAAACCAAAATAAGATAACTCTATACACCCATTAGAATGCCTGAAAATAAAGAACAAAAAAAAACAATCCGAACATACCAAGTGTTGACAAGGACATAAAGCAACTGGAACTCTTACATTGCTGGATGGAATGCAAAATGGTGTAACCAGTGTGGAAAAGAGTTTAGCCATGTCTTATAAAGTTAAACATGCACTTACCATAAAACTGAATCCCATTCATAGGTATTTACCCCCCAAAATAAAAGCATACGTCCACACAAAGACTTGCACGCAAATTCACAGCAGCTTTATTCATAATAGCTCCAAACTAGAAATAACTCAAATGTCTATTAACCAATGGGTGGTTAAACAAATTGTGATATAATCCATTCAAAGGAATACTATTCTGCAATAAAAAGGTATGAACAATTGAGACTTGCAACAATATGGGTATATCTCAAAAGCATTGTGAAATATTGCAGACACAAAATATTACATGCTGCATGATTCCATTTATACGAAACTCTAGAAAAGTTAAAACTATAGTGATAGAAATCAGATCAGCGATTGCCAGGAGCTGGGGGTTGGGCTGAGAATTGACTGCAAAAGTGCATGAAGAAACTTTTTTGTGGGTATGGAAATATTTCTCTATAATGACCATGGTGGTATAAAAGGACCTTCCCTAACCTTCATATCTTCTGATGTACTCCATACTCCTCCTGCTCCATCCACTTCTTAGCGTCCATTCTATCCTCCTATGCTAGCCACCAGACCCAAAACACACACAGCTCACCAGTTTAGAGGAGGATGCCATTTGCAACAGCAGTTGTTACAGTTCAAAGCAACCAATAGATGGGACAAAACTTTGCAAGTTGGCCATAACAATGGCCATGGCAAAAGCTGGCTATGAGCAGCTCTACGTATTAAAAAACTTATCCAACCCAGTTATTTCATCAGTTTTAAGATATTCTTTTTTTCCACATTTTAACTTCTCTGCATCCAGGATGCATCTTTTAATTGATGCATCACACAATTATGATTGGGTATGGTTATTTTTCTTTTAGTGGTGAATAAAAAAATAGCACAACTTAAAATTGATGGCTTTCCTCTTAAAGTCAATGAACTGTAGAATGGCTGGACAGAGGATGCACAGGATTTTCTTCGGCCTACAAGGGTAGAACAGAGACAATGAGAGTCAGGCAGAATCTAGGTGACTTGAACCCAAGCTCTGTGTTCTGTTTCAGATTGACAGCCCTGTCTCCACCTCCTCTTGTCCCTTATTAAGGCTGAGGAGATGTGCTGCAAAGCGGTGTCAACAGCCTTTGGGACAAGAATTCATACACAAAAAGAGCTGGAAGAGACAGTGCGAAGGAATGGAAACAAGAGCAGGTCCCATGACCAGCAGGTGCCACAAACATTTAAGACCAATAGATGGGCTTGGGCGTGGCTTGCTTAATGAAGACTGTGGCCTACTAATTGCACCAGGAAATTAGGTAAATTAAGGAACTTGCCACCCTGCTGCTAGTGGACAGGGCCTCTGTACTGTAATTACTTAATCTTTCTGTACTTCAGTTTCTTCATCTGTAAAATGGGGAACACCTAATAGAATTAGTGTGTTGATTACAAGTGATAATACATGTAAAGAGCTAAAAAACAGTGCCTGGCAATATGACAAGTGCTCAATAATTTTAGGTATAAAAAAATTTTTTTTTAGGTATAATCATGGTTATTTCTATAAGTATTTTATAATTCATTCATACATTTGTTCTTCCAACAAACATTTAGCAACTACGGTGCTTGCAGCTGAATAGTTTAGTTCATTGCTGTCTTCTTGTCTTTTTTTAAATTTAGTTTATTTTCTGCTATTGTTGCTGAGAATACACACAGCAGAACACACACCAATTTAAGAATTTCTGCATGTACAATTCAGTGACACTGACTGCATTCTTCAAGTCATGCAACCATTCTCACCCGCCTTTTCTGAATTATTCCTCCACCATTAACATGAACTCACCGTCCTGTAAGCTTCCTATCTAACCTTTCAAGTTGCTGTTGTCAGTTTGATCCCATACAGATCTTCAAAAAAAGCACAGTGTTCAAGGCAAATATTCCTTTTTTTTTTTTTAGTTTATATTATCTTTTTTTTTGTGTGCTTTAAGTGAAAGTTTACAAATCAAGTTGCACTCTCATACAAAAATTTATAAACATCTTGCTATATACTCCTAATTACTCTCCCCGTAATGAGACAGCACACTCCTTCCCTCCTCTACTTCTTTTCGAGTCCATTCTGCCAGCTTCTGACCCTCTCTACCCTCTCATTTCCCCTTTAGACAGGAGGTGCCAACATAGTCTCATGTGTCTACTTGATACAAGAAGCTCATTCTTCCCCAGTATCATTGTCTATCCCATAGTCTAGTCCAATCCCTGTCTGAAGAGTTACCTTTAGGAATGGTTCTCCTGTCTTGGGCTAACAGAAAGTCTGGGTACCATGACCTCCAGGGTCATTCTAGCCTCAGTCAGACCATTAAGCCTGGTCTTTTTACAAAAATTTGGGGTCTGCATCTCATTGCTCTCCTGATCCCTCAGGAGTTCTTTTTTGTGTTTCCTGTCAGGGCAGTCATGGGTTGTAGCCGGGCACCATCTAGTTCTTCTGTTCACAAGCTGATGTAGTCTCTGGTTTACATGGTCGTTTCTGTCTCTTGGGCTCATAATTACCCTGCGTCTTTGGCATTCATTCTACTTTGCTCCAGGTAGGTTGAGACCAATTGATGCACCTTAGATGGCTGCTTGCTAGCGTTTAAGACCCCAGACAGCACTCTCCAAAGTGGGATGCAGAATGTTTTCTTCATAGATTTTATTATGCCAATTCACTTAGGTGTCCCTGAAACCATGGTTCCCAAACCCCCACCCCTGGTACTCTGGCCTTCAAAGCGTTCAGTTTATTCAGGAAACTTCTTTGGTTTTGGTTTAGTCCAGTTGTGCTGACCTTTCCTGTATTGTGTGTAGTCTTTCTGTTCACCTAAAATAGTTCTTACCCTCTATCTAATTAGTGAAAACCCCTTTCCCTCCCTCCCATAACCATCAAAGAATATTCTCTGTTTAAACTATTTCTCGAGTTCTCATAATAGGGGTCTTATACAATATTTGTCCTTTTGCAACTGACTAATTTCACTCAGCATAATGCCTTCCAGATTCCTCAATGTTATGAACTGTTTCACGGATTCATCATTGTTCTTTATCGATGCATAATATTCCATTGTGTGAACATACTATAATTTATTTATCCATTCATCCATTGATGAGCACCTTGGTTGCTTCCATCATTTTACTATTGATAGACAGTGCTGCAATGAACATGGGTGTGCATATATCTGTTCGTGTAAAGGCTCTTATTTCTCTAGGATATATTCCAAGGAGATGGAGTGCTGGATCCTATGGGAGTTCTATTTCTAGCTTCTTAAGGAAGCGCCAAATTGATTTCCAAAGTGGTTGTACCATATTACATTCCCACCAGCAGTGTATAGTGTTTCAGTCTCTCGACAACCTGTGCAACATTTATTATTTTGTGTTTTTTGGATTAATGCCAGCCTTGTTGGAGTGAGATGGAATCTTATTGCAGTTTTTGATTTGCGTTTCTCTAATGGCTAAACCCTGGTGGCATAGTGGGTAAGTGCTACGGCTGCTAACCAAAGAGTTGGCAGTTCGAATCCGCCAGGCACTCCTTGGAAACTCTACGGGGCAGTTCTACTCTGTCCTATAGGGTCGCTATGAGTCAGAATCAACTCGACGGCACTGGGTTTGGTTTGGGTAATGGCTAATGATCGTGGGCATTTCCTCATGTATTTGTTAGCCATCTGAATATCTTCCTTAGTGAAGTGTCTGTTCGTATCTTTTGCCTATTTTTTAATTGGGGTATTTGTCTTTTTGTAGTTGAGTTTTTACAGTATCATGTAAATTTTAGAGATCAGCCACCCATCGGAAATGTCATAGCTAAAAACTTTTTCCCAGTTTGTAGGTAATCTTTTTACTCTTTTGGTGAAGTCGTTGGATGAAAATAGGTGTTTGATTTTTAGGAGCTCCCTGTTATCTAGTTTCTCTTCTGCATTGTTAGTGATGTTTTATATACTGTTTATGCCACGTATTAGGGCTCCTAACGTTGTCCCTATTGTTTCTTCCATGATCTTTATCATTTTAGATTTTATATTTAGGTCTTTGATCCATTTTGAGTTTGTTTCTGTGCATGGCGTGAGGTATGGGTCTTATTTCATTTTTATGCAGATGGATATCCAGTTATGCCAGCACCATTTGTTAAAAAGACTGTCTTTTCCCCATTTAACTAATTTGGGCCTTTGTCAAATATCAGCTGCTCATGTGTGGATGGATTTATGTCTGGATTCTCAATTCGGTTCCATTGGTCTATGTATCTGTTGTTGTACCAGTACCGGGCTGTTTTGACTACTGTGGCAGTATAATAGTTTCTAAAATCAGGTAGAGTGAGACCTCCCACATTGTTCTTCTTTTTCAGTAATGCTTTTATTATCCGGAGCCTCTTTCCCTTCCATACAAAGTTGGTGATTTGTTTCTCCATCTCATTAAAAAATGTCATTGGAATTTGGATGGGAATTGCATTGTTTCTATAGACGGCTTTCGGTAGAATAGACATTTTTATAATGTTAAGGCTTCCTATCCATGAGCAAGGTACGTTTTTCCACTTATGTAATTCTCTTTTGGCTTCTTGCAGTATAGTCTTGTAGTTTTCTTTGTATAGGTCTTTTACAACTCTGGTAAGATTTATTCCTAAGTATTTTATCATTATGGGGGCTACAGTAAATGGTATTGATTTGGCGATTTCCTTTTCGATGTTCCTTTTGTTGGTGTAGAAGAATCCAACTGATTTTTATACGTTAATCTTGTATCCCAATACTCTGCTGAACTCTTCTATTAGTTTCAGTAGTTTTCTGGAGGATTCCTTAGAGTTTTCTGTGTATAAGATCATGTCATCTGCAAATAGAGATACTTTTACTTCTTCCTTGCCAATCTGGATGCCATTTATTTCTTTATGTAGCCTAATTGCTCTGGCTAGGACTTCCAGCACAATGTTGAATAAGAGTGATGATAAAGGGCATCCTTGTCTGGTTCCTGATCTCAAGGGGAATGCTTTTAGGCTCTTTCCATTTAGGATGATGTTGGCCGTTGGCTTTGTATAAGTGCCCTTTATGATGTTGAGGAATTTTCCTTCTATTCCTATTTTGCTGAGAGTTTTTATCATGAATAAGTGTTGAACTTTGTCAGATGCCTTTTCTGCATCAATTGATGAAATCATGTGGTTCTTGTCTTTTGTTTTATTTATATGATGGATTAGGTTGATTGTTTTTCTAATGTGGAACCATCCCTGCATACCTGGGATGAATCCCACTTGGTCATGGTGAATTGTTTTTTTGATATGTTGTTGAATTCTATTGGCTAGAATTTTGTTGAGGATTTTTGCATCTAAGTTCATAGGGGATATAGGTCTGTAATTTCCCTTTTTATTTTTTGTAGTGTCTTTACTTGGTTTTGGTATCAGGGATATGCTGGCTTCATAAAATGAGTTTGGTAGTATTCCATCCTTTTCTATGCTCTGAAATACCCTTAGTAGTAGTGACGTTAACTCTTCTCTGAAAGTTTGGTAGAACTCTGCAGTGAAGCTGTCCGGACCAGGGCTTTTTTTTGTTGGGAGCTTTTTGATTACCTTTTCAATCTCTTCTTTTGTTATGGGTCTATTTAGTTGTTCTACCTCTGTTTGTGTTAGTTTGGGTAGGTAGTGTGTTTCTAGGAATTCATCCATTTCTTCTAGATTTTCGAATTTGTTGGAGTACAATTTTTCATAGTAATCTGATATGATTCTTTTAATTTCAGTTGGGTCTGTTGTAACATCACCCATCTCATTTCTTATTTAGGTTATTTGCTTCCTCTCCTGTTTTTCTTTTGTCAGTTTGGCCAGTGGTTTATCAATTTTGTTGATTTTTTCAAAAAAACAGCTTTTGGTGTTGTTAACTCTTTCAATTGTTTTTCTGTTTTCTATTTCATTTAATTCTGCTCTAATTTTGATTATTTCCTTTCTTCTAGTGCCTGAAGGTTTCTTTTGTTGCCCTCTATTTGTTCAAGTTGTAGAGATAATTCTTTGATTTTGGCCCTTTCTTCTTTTTGTATGAGTGTATTTATTGATATAAATTGACCTGTGAGCACTGTTTTCGCTGTGTCCCAAAGGTTCTGATAGGACATGTTTTCATTCTCATTGGATTCTATGACTTTCTTTATTCCATCTTTCATGTCTTCTATAACTCAGTCTTTTTTGAGTGGGGTATTGTTCAGTTTCCAAGTGTTTGATTTCTTTTCCCTGCTTTTTCTGCTGTTGATTTCTACTTTTACGGCTTTATGGTCAGGGAAGATGCTTTGTAATATTTTGATGTTTTGGATTCTGCTAAGGCTTGCTTTATGACCTAATATGTGGTCTATTCTAGAGAGTGTTCCATGTACACTAGAAAAGAAAGTATACTTGGCCACTGTTGGATGGAGTGTTCTGTATATGTCTATAAGGTCAAGTTGGTTGATTGTGGCATTTAGATCTTCCGTGTCTTTACTGAGCTTCTTTCTGGATGTCCTGTCCTTCACCAAAAGTGGTGTGTTGAAGCCTCCTACTATTATTGTGGAGCTGTCTATCTCACTTTTCAATGCTGATAGAGTTTGTTTTATGTATCTTGCACCCCTGTCATTGGGTGCATAAATATTTCATATGGTTATATCCTCCTGGTATATTGTCCCTTTGATCAATATATAGTGTCCTTCCTTATCTTTTATGGTGGATTTAATTTTGCAGTCTATTTTGTCAGAAATTAATATTGCCACTCCTGCTCTTTTTTGAATGTTGTTTGCTTGATATATTTTTTCCGTCCTTTGAGTTTTAGTTTATTTGTGTTTCTAAGTCTAAGGTGTGTCTCTTGTAGGCAGCATATAGATGGATTGTGTTTTTTTGTCCATTCTGCCACTCTCTGTCTCTTTTTCGGTGCATTTAGTCCATTAACATTCAGCATAATTTTGGGTAGGTCATTTTGATGTCTTTTTTTGTGTGTCGTTAACAGTTTCTTTTTCTTACTTAATTTTTTGTGCTGAGTAGTTTATCTTTATATATTGTCTTTTCCTCTTTTTCATTTTTGTTGGTTTTGCTTCTGCTGGGTCTCTATTTTTTTCTTGTATTTTATTTTGTTGAGTAGGATAGTTAGTCTCCTTTGTGGTTATCTTATTATTTACCCCTATTTTTCTACGTTTAAACCTAACTTTTATTTCTTTATATCGCCTCATCTTCCTCTCCATATGAAAGATCTATGACTATATTTCTTAGTCCCTCTTTATTATTTTAATGTGGTCTTCTTTTACATAATGACATCGCTGTTTCCCCGTTTTGAGAGTTTTTTTTTATCTTGATTTCCTTGTCTGGGTTCACATCTGATTGCTCTGTCTAGTGTTCTAGTCTCAGGTTGATACCTGATATTATTGATTTTCTAAGCAAAGAACTCCCTTTAGTATTTCTTGTAGTTTTGGTTTGGTTTTTATGAATTCCCTAAACTTCTGTTCATCTGGAAATGTCCTAATTTCACCTTCATATTTGAGAGTCACTTTTGCTGGATATACGATTCTTGGCTGGCAATTTTTTTTCCTTCAATTTTTTATGTAAGTCATCCCATTGCCTTCTTGCCTGCATGGTTTCTGCCGAGTAGTCCAAGCTTATTCTTATTAACTGTCCTTTGTAGGTGACTTTGCTTATCCATAGCTGCTCTTAAAATTCTCTTTTTATCTTTGGTTTTGGCAAGTTTGATTATAATATGTCTTGGTGACTTTTAAAATCTTCCTTATGTGGAGTTCGATGAGCATCTTGGATTGATATCGTCTCGTCTTTCACGATATCAGAGAAGTTTTCTGCCAACCAATGTTCAACAATTCTCTCTGTATTTTCTGTTATCCCTCCCTGTTCTGGTACTCCAATTGCTTGTAGGTTATTTCTCTTGAAAGAGTCCTGCATGATTCTTAAGGTTTCTTCATTTTATAAAAATTCTTTTATCGGATTTGTCTTCAAATATATTCATGCCAAGTGCTTTATCTTCAGTCTCACCAGTGCTGCCTTCCACTTGCTCAATTCTGCTTCTCTGACTTTCTTTTGAATTGTCTAATTCTGTAATTTTATTGTTAATCTTCTGAATGTCTGATTGCTGTCTCTCTATGGATTCTCGTAGCTTATTAATTTTTTCATTATGTTCTTGAAGAACCTTTTTAATTTCTTAAACTGTTTTATGTGTGTGTTCCTTGGCTTGTTCTGCATATTGCCAGATCTCCTTCCTTATGTCTTGAAGAGTTCTGTATATTAATCTTTTGGATTCTGCAGCTGGTAATTCCAGGAAGGCACTTTCATCCAGAAGATCCTTTGATTCTCTGTTTTGAGAGATTGTTGAATCGAGCATGGTCTGTTACTTTATGTGATCTGATACTGACTGTTGTCTCTGAGCCATCTATAAGTTATTGTATTAGTTTATTTTATGTTTGCTTACTGTATCCTGGAAACCCTGGTGAGCATAGTGGTCAAGTGCTATGGCTGCTAACCAAGAGGTCGGCAGTTCGAAACCGCCAGGTGCTCCTTGGAAACTCTAAGGCGCAGTTCAACTCTGTCCTATAGGTTCGCTATGAGTCGGAATTGACTCGTTAGCAGTGGGTTTGGTTTTGGGGTACTGTATCCTAGTTTCTCACTTTGTTTTGTTTTGATATGCCCAAATGGTTGCTTTAGTGAGCTACCTTGATTATTTTTGACAAGGCAAATATTCTTTAGTAAATAAGCTAACCTATTTTTTTTTTATTGTTTAGTTTAAAGAAGATTTCAGGGGATATTTTTGGTTTAAGGTTTAAAGATTATCTCAAGCAATAGTCTCTAGAGTTCGTCCAGCCTTAATCGCTCCAGAAAATATGCATCCCATGAAAATTTGAAATTCTGTTCTACATTTTCCCCCTTTTGATCAGGATTTTTCTGTAGAATCTTTGATCAAAACATTCAGTAATGTTTACTGGACACCATACATTTCTTCTGGTTTCATGGCAAAGGAGGCAGTTCTTCATGGAGGCAATTATGCACACACATTCAATTTCCTCTTCCCATTCCTGACTCTCCTTCTTCCTCTGGTGCTCCAGGCAAATAGAGACCAATTACTGTACCTTAGATGGCTGCTCGTAAGCTTTTAAGACCCAAGGCACTGTGTAGTAAACTATGAGACAGAACAGAAGCACTAAACATGATATTAGGCCAACTTGAACCCACAACCTTGAACCTCCAAACCAAGAACCAAATCCCATGAGGTATTTGGTTGTACATAAGCAGCCTCAGCAGATGCTTCTGTTGTTGTTGTTCTAAATATATCAATAATGCAACATTTGCCAATTCAGCTTTTTATAGGTATACCACTTATTGACATCAGTTATATTTATCTGATGTGCAACCCTTACCCTTAACCAATGTGATTTTTCCATTACCATAAACCTAATAATAATAAGCAATAACTGCCCCCCCTTCCCTCTCGCCCTTGGTAACCACTAATAAACTTTGGTCCCTATTCATTTGCCTGTTCTTGTCTTTTTATATAAATGAGGCCATACAATATCTTTTTGTGATTCTTGATGTCTTTTCAACACCCTTAGAAATAGCCAGTGGAGCAAGTGCCTATCCCTCATAACAATTATTTACCAAAAAAAAACAAACCAAAAAGAGAGCATGGCCATGTAGTAAAAAGATTTTGTTACTTAAGACAATGTGATTTTAGGCCAGTCATTGGCAAAATAATGACAATACTTTATCTAATGAGTAGAGATTTTGAGGAAGAGATGCAATAATGTATGTCAAAATGCTACATAAATTTATTATTTTAAGTAGACCCTGAATCATAATAATTTAAAAAAAAAAAGTGGCCTTTGAGTTGATTTCAACTCATAGTGACTCTATAGGACAAAGTAGAACTGTCCCAAGGGTTTCCAAGGCTGTAACCCTTACAGAAGCAGACTGCTACATTTTTCTCCCTCCGAGTGGCTAGTGGGTACAAACCGCAAACCATTGACATCTTTGTTTGGAGCCAAGTGCTTAACCATTGTGCCACCAGGGCTCCTTCTGAATCATAATACGTTTCTATTATAAAAAAGAACATGACTTTCTTTTGATTGCAAAAGATTTTTGGTAATTAAATATATTTACACAGTAACTTCCTACTAACCAAACAAACTTGTAGCCTGGACTCCAATTCGTAGTGACCCTATAGAACACAGTAGAACTGCCCCATAGGGTTTCCAAGGAGCGGCTGATGGATTCGGACAGCCAACCTTCTGGTTAGCAGCTGAGTTCTTAACCACTGTGCTACCAGGGCTCCAACTTCCTACTAAAAAAAAGAAAAGTTATCATGGAGTTGATTCCAACTTATAGCAACTTCCTACTAAAAGACCGCCAAATTTAAGTTTCAGAATTCCTAGGAGAGATAGGGACAAAAATAATACATTACTCTGAGTTTACATACCACACTCTATTGCAATGATGAGAAGCAATTATCCAAGGTTTATTAATGGGCACTAGTGCTAGCCCTGGTGGCGTAGTGGTTAAGAGCTTGGCTGCTAACCAAAAGGTCGGCAGTTTGAATCCACCAGCTGCTCCTTGGAAACCCTATGGGAAAGCTCTATTCTGTCCTACAGGGTCACTATAGTCAAAATCAACTCTAAGACAGGTTTGGTTTTTGGTTAGTGCTAGACCTAGAATCTGTGCTTCCTGTTCTCACATTTACATATTCTCCTCTTGGAGTCTCAGCCCCTTAGCCTTACAAGAAGTCCCTGAGTGGTGCAAATACTTGGCTGCTAACCAAAAAGTTGGAAGTTCAAATGCACCAAGAGGCATCTTAGAAGAAAGCCCTGGTGATCTACTTCTGAAATGTCACAGTCACTGAAAACCCTGTGGAGCACAGTTCTACTCTGAAACACACGGGGTTTCCATGAGCCAGAATCAACTCAGTGCCAACTGGTTTGGTTTGGGATTTTTTTTTTTAATTGTACTTTAGATGAAGGTTTACAGAGCAAATTAGTTTCTCATGAAACAATTAATATGCATATTGTTTTGTGACATTGGTTGCCAACCCCACAACATGTCAACACTCTGCCCTTCTCGACCTTGAGCTCCCCATCACCAGCTTTCCTGTCCCCTCCTGCCTTCTAGTCCTTGCCCCTAGGCTGGTATGCCCCTTTAGTCTCGTTTCGTTTTATGGGCCTGTCTAGTCTTTAGCTGAAGGGTGAACCTCAGGGGTGACTTCATTAGTGAGCTATAAGGGTGTCCGGGGGCCACACTCTCTGGGTTTCTCCAGTCTCTGTCAGACCAGTAAATCTGGTCTTTTTTTTCTTTTTGTGAGTTAGAATTTCCTTCTACATTTTTCTCCAGCTCTGTCCAGGACCCTCTATTGTGATCCCTGTCAGGGCAGTCAGTGGTGGTAGCCAGGCACCGTCTAGTTCTGCTGCACTCATTCTGGTGGAGACTGTGGGAGATGTGGTCCATTAGTCCTTTGAACTAATCTTTCCCTTGAATCTTTGGTTTTCTTCCTTCTCACTTGCTCCAGACGGGGTGAAACCAGTGGAGTATCTTAGATGGCTGCTCACAAGCTTTTAAGACCCCAGATGCTACTCACCAAAGTCGAATGTAGAACATTTTCTTTGTAAACCATGTTAAGCCAATTGAGCTAGATGTTCCCCAAGACCATGGTCCCCAAGCCCGAAGCCCAGTAATTTGGCCCTCAGGGAGTTTGGATGTGTCTATGGAGCTTCCATGACCTTGTCTTAGACAAGTTTTGCTGGCTTCTTGGGGATTTTTTTTTAACCTTACAAAGGAGGAAGCATGCATATAGAGAAGAGGTTCTCACCTTGGTTGCTCACTAGAATTATCTGGGAGCTTTTCAAAAGTACTAATGTTAAGATTTCACTCCAGACCAATTAAGTCAGAATCTCTGAAGGTGGAGTCTGGACATTAGTATTTTTAAAAGCTTCCTAAAAACAAAACAAAACTAACAATGAATCAATTCCGATTAATAGTGACCCTATAGCACAGAGTAGAACTGCCCCATAGTTTCCAAGGAGTCCTTGGTGGATTCAAACTGCCCACCTTTTGGTTGGCAGCGGTAGCACTTGACCACTATGCCACCAGGGTTTATTTGTATCCAGTGTTGAGAATCACTAGTACAGAATTAAAGGTCAGCCATGCAGTTGGAAGATGACTCATGTACTACAGGAAACCCTGGTGGTGTAGCAGTTAAGCTTGGCTGCTACCCAAGAACTTGGCAGTTCGAATCCACTGAGTACTCCTGGGTAAGCCCTATGGGCAGTTCTACTTTGTCCTGGTAAACCCTATGGGGCAGTTCTACTCTGCTATGAGTCAGAATCGACTAGATGGTAATGGGTTTAGGTTTTTTTCAGCATGTACTGTAATACATTTTTCAATTTTTAGTTTGTCTCCTGAAGTGGTTTTGTTGAGCACCTATATAATACAAGGCATAGCACCAAGTGTTGAACGTCATGGCATCTGTCACTTTTTATTTGTGATAGATTTTATTGTTGCATTTAGTTGTTGTTGTTGTTAGGTGCCCTCAAGTCAGTTCTGACTCATAGCAACCCTATGTACAACAGAACAAAACACTGTCAGTTCTGTGCAATCCTCACAATCATTGTTATGCTTGAGCCCATTGTTGCGACCACTGTGTCAGTCTATCTCCTTGCAGCTAGTAGTCTACTTATTTTATAGTTATTTATGTACTTATTTTAGGCATCTTTTAAAGTGTATCTTTCTTGAAAGGATGAATTATTACAGTGCCCTCTAGTGGCAGTCATTCCTTAATTGCTTTAGTTGCCCACTTCATAATTTTGCATTGGAATAGTCCTGTATCCCACCTTTCCCACTGTTCCACTCCCATCACGTATCCCCTCTATTACCTACATTTTCTTTTCCTATTTTCAACTCTCACCTTCACACACTTTATTTTTGTTCTTCGTAGAACTCCATTTACTGTTTGTCCTCATTCTTTCAAGTTTTTTTTTTTTTATCGTACTTTTGATGAAAGTTTACAGAACAAACTAATTTCTCATTAAACAATTAGTACACATATTGTTCTTTGACATTGGTTAACAACCCCATGACACGTTAACACTCCCCTTGCTCAACCTTGGGTTCCCTATTACCAGCTTTCCTGTCCCCTCCTGCCTTCTAGTCCTTGCCCCAGGGCTGGTGTGTCCCTTTCGTCTCTTTTTGTTTTATGGGCCTGTCCAATCTTTGGCTGAAGGGTGAACCTCAGGAGTGAGTTCATTACTGAGCTGAAAGAGTGCCCAGGGGCCATGCTCTCAGGGTTTCTCCCGTCTCTGTCAGGCCAGCAAATCTGGTCTTTCTTTTTGAGTTAGAGTTTTGTTCTACATTTTCCTCCAGCTCTGTCCAGGACCCTCTATTGTGATCCCTGTCAGGGCAGTCAGCGGTGGTAGCTAGGCACCATCTAGTTGTACTGGACTCAATCTGGTGGAAATCGTGGTAGATGTGGTCCATTAGTCCTTCGTACTAATCTTTCCCATGTATCTTTAGTTTTCTTCATTCTTCCTTGCTCCGGAAGGGGTGAGACCAGTGGAGTACCCTAGATGGCTGCTCACAGGCTTTTAAGACCCCAGGTGCTACTCACCAAAGTAGAATGTAGAACATTTTCTTTATAAACCATGTTATGCCAATTGAGCTAGATGTTCCCGGAGACCATGGTCCCCATAGCCCTCAGCCCAGTAATTTGGTCCTTCAGGGAGTTTGGATGTGTGTATTTATGGGTTTTTATGGAGCTTCCATGACATTGCCTTGGACAAGTTACACTGGTTTCCCCAGTATTGTATATTGCCTTACACTTCACCAAAGTAAACATGAATCTATTGTCTATTTATCTTTCAAGTTTTTTGTCCCCCCAAATATTATCTGAATGACTTTACAATTCTCCTTACCCCTCCAAGGTTCTTCCCTAACATTTTCACCCTTTTCCACTTTCTATTACCTCCTTGGACTCCTGATGGTGCAGTGGTTAAGAGCTCTGGGTACTAACCAAAACTGTAACAGTCGAATCTACCAGCTGCTCCTTGGAAACCCTGTGGGGCAGTTCTACTCTGTCCTGTATGGTCGCTATGAGTCAGATTGACTTCATGGCTCCTAACAACAACAACAATTACTTCTTTACTTTATTCCGTTACCCTATAGCTTAGCCACCTTTCTTCTAAGTGCCTCATAGGTGTTATTAACCAGTTTATTCCATACTCCATATGCCAGCTCATGGCAATTTCATACGTGTCAGGATACAACTGTGCTGCACAGGATTTTCAATAGCTGATTTTTCTGAAGTAGATCACGAGGACTTTCTTCTGAGTCACCTCTAGGGGGACTTGAGTCTCTAATCTATGGGTTAGCAGCTAAGTGTGTTAACCGCTTACACCATCCGGGAACTCCATGGGGGTATTAGCTTATTCCCCCTAATAGGAAACCCTGGTGACGTAGTGGTTAAGCACTACAGCTGCTAACCAAGAGGTCAGCAGTTCAAATCCGCCAGGCGCTCCTTAGAAACTCTATGGGGCAGTTCTACTCTGTCCTACAGGGTCGCCATGAGTCGGAATTGACTCGACGGCAGTGGATTTGGTTATTTCCCCTAAAGAGCATAGTTTCTGGTCATTGTTGGTGAGGTGGTCAAATGAGAGTGGACCTCTGGGATAAAGGAAAGGGTAGCAGTTGTGGGGAGGAGGCCCTGATCCGATACTGGATGGACAGGTTGGGGAGGGGCAGGTGGAGAGAATATGGGCCACTGTCAAAATGCCAAGCCAAAGGGGTAAGCCAAAAAGAATCACCAGCAAGTTCACAGAAGCTGCCAAAAGGAGATAAATTGGAGTCAGGGACAGGTAGAGAGGAAACATAGGTAACAAAGTGCAGAGATCAGAGTCCATGGGCAAGACAGATGCAATGTATTATTTACAGCTTCCTAGTTTCAACAGCACTCCACACCTCTTTTTGCTGTACCTTGTCTTAAAGTGGTCACAGTCCAGTGCTTACAGACTGTGCTCCCTATAGACTTTTCTCCTGAGTGTCACGAGGTCAGGACTTTGTGAAGTAAGAGAGGTGAAAATTGCTGTGAAACTATAGTCCTTGTAGTAGATGACGGACTGACATATTAGTTACTTGTATGTGGTTCCTATTAGTAGGGGAAGGGTGAAAATATCTGCCATGAGGAGGAAATGTCAGATGTTGTGGGGGACGGGCTGAACCAGGCAAAGCGTTGACTTAAGAAGTAGAAGTAGAGGTAATCCAAGGGGCAAGCACAAGGTGTAGTTGTAAAGAGAAACCAGAAGTCAGTGCCCAAAGGACAGAATGAAGTATGAGATCAGATGGACAAATACAAGGCCATAAACCAGGGGTGGGGCAAGAGATCACGAGGCAAAGGAACCAGAAACGTGTTCATGAAGCAGAGTGCAATCATGAAACAAAAATTTGGGGTTCTAGGCTGCATATAAAGTATCAGAGCAGAAGTCCATGTGCATGAGTATTTAATTTATGTGATGGGGGTAGCTGACCAGTTTATACAAATGTCAGGTAACATCCTCCAGTGGGTTCCGCCTATCAGACAAGATAGAACCAGGGGTTTCCCATCTGCATTTTTTAAAAATTGTACTTTAGTTGAAAGTTTACAGCTCAAGTTAATCTCTCATACAAAATTTTATACACATGTTGTCCTGCTACACTAGTAACAGGACAATGTGACAGCACACTCCCGCTTTCTACCCCAGGTTTCCTGTGTCCATCCAACTAGCTCTTGTCCCTTCCTGCCTTCTCATCCTGCCTCTGGCCAGGAGCCACCCATTTGGTCTTGTGTATCTGCTTGAACTAAGAAGCACACTCTTCATGAATATTATTTTATGTTTTATAGTCCAGTCTAATCTTTGTCTGAAGAGTGGTCTTTGGGAATGGTTTTAGTTCTGGGTTAACACAGTGTCCAGGAGCCATGGCTTCGGGGGTTCCTCCAGTCTCAATCAAACCATTAAGTCTGGTCCTTTTATGTGAATTTGAATTCTGTTCCATATTTTCTCCTGCTCCATCAGGGACTCTGTGTTGTGTTCCCTGTCAAGGTGGTCATTTGGTGGTAGCCAGGCCCACCTGCTTTTTCTTAATGGAAGATGTTGTGCTCTCAGAGGTGTATATGAGTACCCCAAGAGCATCCTTCACTCTGTACCCCTCCAGTTGGACCAGAGTTGGAATTAGCCTTGGTTGCTGGTTGTGAGCTACCTCAACCTCACCCATCATTTATTTGGAGCCCTTGAATGAGCCCTTAGAGTGTGTAATTCAGGACAGGTTCTGAAACGTGGGGTGGAATAGCATGTACAGAAGGAAATGAATGTGGAAGGCAACAAGAGCTATGAACTTTCTAACTGTAAAGGGTCCTATACTCTAGTACTCCCTACCCCTCTGGCAGGATACAGGTGTAAGAATGTGGTGGAAAGAGGCAAGACATCTCCCATTTGATTTTGTTTTGTTTTGTTTTATTTGGTACTTATTGACTATGATGTGGTACTACCCCTCGTGTTGCCAGAGGGAGTCTCATAGGTCTTCCTGAGCACCTGAGCTCCTATGGAAATTGACTAGTACTCATGCTCACAGAGGTTCTGGATGGTACCAGGAAGAGGTAGTCGTAAAGCCACAAACACTACAAAAGTGTTTTTGGTATAGTGAGTATTCAGGGGGTAGTGAATACAGACAGCTGTTATATACGAATCCAGTGGTCATTTCTGGACTACCCACTTATCTATTCATCTTTGCCAGCATCAGCTTGTACAAAGAATGCCAGGCTTACCTGAACATTGTTGTGCCTTTACCTCACTAAATTCTGTAGCTGCGTGGGAATATCTGGATGCTGGAGGATAGTGACTGTCTTAGTCATCAAGTGCTGCTATAACAGAAATATCATAAGTGGATGGCTTTAACAAAGAAAAATTTATTCTCTCAGTCTAGGAGGCTAGAAATCCAAATTCAGGGTGTCAGCTCCAGGGGAAGGCTTTTTTCTCTGTCAGCTCTGGGAGGGAAGGCCCTTGTCAACAATCTTCATGGCCAAGGAGCTTCTCAGTGCAGGGACCCCAGGTCCAAAGACATGCTATTCTCTTGGCTCTTGTTTTTCGGTGGTATGAGGTCCCCCTGTCTCTCTGCTCACTTCTCTTTTTTATATCTCAAAAGAGATTGATTTAACACACATCCTAATGTTGTAGATTGAGTCTTGCCCCATTATCATAAATGCCTCTAATCCTGCCTCATTAACATCATAGGGACAGGATTTACAACACAGAGGAAAACGATATCAGATGACAAAATGGTGGACAGTCACATAACACTGGGAATCATGACCTAGCCAAGTTGACACATATTTTTGGGAAACACAATTCAATCCATGACAGTGACTTCCAAGGTGTTCTAGCAGACAGCATTTCAGAGACAGTGGAGCTCCAGGCACAGGTCTTGAGCACAGCCATGTCATGATTCCTGAACAGAAAGTACAGGTTGGACTCAGAGACCAGTGCCCTTCTCCCTCAGCACCAAGTCGGTGAGGTTGAGTGACAGCAAAATAGCTGCTAGCTGTTCCTTCGCTTTGTTACAACCAGCCTCCAATCCCACCAGGAAAATAATATCACCCCCTGAGCAAATGGACACATGGCATGGTTGAGTAACTTGCACATCATCACACAGCTATGAGCAGAAGACCCAGAATTTGAATTCATATCTGTCTGGTTTCAAAGCTCATGATGATCTTATCAATTAAGTTAATAATACTGCCTCAAAGTAGAGATGAACAGCAGTAATGAGGGGACACAAAAAGCATAGCTGGAGGCTCTGTCCATCATTCCCATCAAGGCCATAAAGGAAGGGGAAAGGAGGTACAAATTACCCGGGAACTGAGAAAATCTATTACTCTGAGACTGGGAGAGACAGCCTGTTGATGTACGTGCTTATTATATGTAGTTAGCAGAGACTGACATCCAGACAGATCCTCTAACTAAACCAAAATAACTGTAAACACATAGCAAACCTGTTCCGTTGAGTGGATTCCCACTCATAGCGACACTACAGGACAGAGTAGAACTTCCCCATAGGGTTTCCAAGGAGCACCTGGTGGATTCAAACTGCCAACCTTTCAGTTAGCAACCGTAGCTCTTAGCCACTACGCCACCAGGGTTTCCATAAACACATATATGTATGCGTAATCAAATGTTCCTATATGGTGTGGCCTACCGACCTGGTAAAATAAAGTTCCACTTGTAGCATTCCTTTCTTTTGGTTTGAAGGCATTATCATCCTTAAAAGATATACAAAGCCCTATCAACGTCACAATGGAGCTCTGGTTGTGCAGTGATTAAATGCTGGGCTGCTGATCAAAAGTTGACAGTTTGAACCACCAGCCTCTGCACAGGAGAAAGATGTAGAGATTACAGCCTTGGAAATCCTATTATGGGGCACTTTTACCCTGTCCTATAGGGTTGCTGTGAGTTGGAATTGACAAAAAGTTGTTTTTTTTTTTTTAAAATCATATAGACAACAGCTTAATGTAAATTATATATTTCTCTATAAATTGAAAATTAGCTGAGAGCTGAATTTGGTTGAGGGAAGTGAGGAAGAATGAGATGTTCAGAGGTGATACTCATTGCCGTCGACTCAATTCCAACTCATAGCGACCCTATAGAACAGAGTAGAACTGCCCCATAGAGTTTCCAGGGAGTGCCTGGTGGATTCGAACTGCTGACCTTTTGGTAACTGCTCTTAACCACTATGCCACTAGGGTTTCCTCAGAGCAGATAGACTATTATCAAGGTCTCTGAGTAGCTGAGTATGGGAGAGAGCTAAAAACAAATTTATCTTTTTCCAGTTCTTCCTAGATTATTTGAAGAAATCTAAATTTCTCATTCTTACATTTAAGGGCTTGTTTCTCACAGCTCCTAAATACAAGCCTCCACTCCTGGCCAGGCCAGCTCTGCCTCCTCCCCATTCACTAACATGCACAAGCAGGCCTCAGCTACAACCACGGCTATGATGAAGTCCACGCCTCTCTAGCTATCCAGACGTCCTGCTCCTTCAAGTACAGGCTCACAACAAAGCTCTCTGTCAAGATTATCTTCACGTGACAGCTCAAACCAGAGGTGGCATTTCCCTTCTGACCAGCTCTGAAAGAAAAGAGAAAAATGAGGCATCAACAAAAGCCACAGTTAGGGAAATGAAACCTGGACCTAGGATTTTTCCCCTGCATATTAGTTAACCTGAAAGAAGACTAGCTCAACAAGGGAATACATATGAGGGAACTACTTGTATTCCCCACCTATTCATGACTCTCAGGAATATTTCAGTGCCTCTTTCTCTTCAAGGTGATTAACACTTATCTAAAGCTGGGCCCTGCTTCCTTTTACTGGGGCCCTGCTTCCTTTTACTTTTGGTGTTGCATCATATATTTAGTTGACTATAATCAAATTAAGGAGCCCTGGTGGCGCAGTAGTTAAGAGCTCGGCTGCTAACTACACCAGCTGGTCGGTGGTTCAAACCCACCAGCTGCTCCACAGGAGAAAGATGTGGCAGTCTGCTTCTGTAAAGATTACAGCCTTGGAAGCCCAATGGGGTAGTTTCACTCCGTCCTATATGGTCACTATGAGCTGGAATCTACTTGATGGCAACGGGATAGCCAAATCAAATCAACAGATGATAAGACAGACTTGATGTTTTATTATTGAGGTAAAATATAAAAAAAAAAAAAAAAATATATAAATACACTAAAATGTATAGATCTTAAATTAGTTTTTATGAATGTATACACAGGTAACCACCACTTCAGTCAAGGCATAGACATTTCCATTACCTCAAAAATTTCTTCATGAAATTGATTTTTAAGCAGCACCTCCCCAGAAAAAAAAAAATTCACATATTACTTTACAGTAATCCACATGGGTTGGTCCAAATTTTTTTTTCACATTCTTTGAATAGCAAAACAAAACAAACCCATTGCAATTGAGTCAACTCCAACTCATAGTGATCCTGTAGGACAGAGAACAGCCTAATGGGGTTTCCAAGGCTGAATCTTTATAGAAGCGGACTGCTATATCTTTCTCTCCTGGAATGGCTGCTGGCTTTAAACTGCTGACCTTTTGGTTAGCAGCGGAGCACCTAACCACTGGCCACCACGGCACCCTTTGTATAGCAGAATGATTAAACAGGTATGTTAATTAGGACTATATATTCAAGAAAATAAAGTAACAGGATTATTTTATAATACCACATTGCTGCCATCGATTCTGACTCATAGCAACCCTATAGGACAGAGTAGAACTGCCCTATAGGGTTTTCCAAGGAGTGGCTAGTGGATTCCAACTGCCGACCTTTTTGTTAGCAGCAGAGCTCTTACCTACTGTGCCACCAGGCCTCCATTTAAAAACAGAGATACATAAATACCTTTTGTCTTTACCCCCTCTTTCTACCTGCTGCTTATATCCCAGGTCCTGACACCCCCCTTCACTCTCTACCTCTCTGAATCACACTACCTTTCCGGAAAGCTCAGGGGGATTTCCAGTTTTTTATGGTAGATTAAACAGAAACATTTTTCTGTTCCCTCTTGAATCCAAATTAAAATAACTGATTCAGATGATAAAGAAATTTAAAAATACATAGGCGCAAAAGTAAAGAGAAGGAAACAAGAGGTAAGGATTATCAATAAAATTTTGGAAAATGGAAAACAGATGGAGGAGAGGTAACTTACTTAGGAGACAAGAGAAAGCTGAAAACCGAACAGTCTACAAAATAGGATGCCAGCAAGAAGCAAGCAGGTTCACCTAAAAGAACCTGGGAATGCTTAGGAACTGAAGACAGCAAGTAAGACTGAAAGAAGGTGAGCACGAGGATGGTACTAAAAATACAGGGATTACTTGGAAGTTTCTGTCAAAAGCCTCTCTTGGACTCCAGGAAGCAGAGTACACCACTCCAACCCACGGAGGGGGTGAGAGGTTTACTTTATTTTATTTTTTGAGAGATGTAACTCTAGATTCTGGACACGGACATCAGACTAAGTAGAAGAAGGGAGTGAAGAAATGTCTTGAAAAAGGGACTTAGGTGAAAGTGTGCATCTTGAATGGTGACATTCCAAGCAAGCTCCTCTTTCCCACTCTCAGCCCACCACTGTGCCTAACCCTTCACCCCCAACCTTAACCTCCAGAGAAGATTTTGGAAAATCATTCTCTGGAGAAACTGAGCCACCCTAGAGAAAAGGTGCAGACATTTGCATATAGAGGTTACCCAGTAAAACAGCTGTGCACTTGCCAAATGCTCTACGGTGAAACCCACCAGACAACAAGCCCTATCAATGCACGTCAAATTTCCAATTAGATTTTTTATTAATGCCTTACTTTTAAATATGAAAGAACAGCCCATGGCCACTAGACAATTGAGGAACACTTCTAACCTTGTTCTTCTTTTTCAAGATTGTATTGGATATGTTAGGACTTTTGCATTTCTACATAAGAAAAACTGGTGGTGTAGTGGTTAAGAGCTATGGCTGCTAACCAAAAGGTCGGCATTCCAAATCCATCAAGTGATTCTTGGAAACTCTATGGGGAAGTTCTACTCTGTCTTATAGGGTCACTATGAGTTGGAATCAACTCAATGGCAACGGGTCAATGGGCATTTCTACATTATTATAGAATCAGCTACTCAATTTCTACAAAAAAGCCTGGTAGGATGATGAGATCAATTTGGGGAGAAATGGCATCTTAATACTGAGTCTTCCAACTCTCTAGATGGTATATCACTACATTTATTTAGGTCCTTTAAATTTTTTTCTCAGAAATGTTTTATAGGTTTCACGATAGAGGCCTTGCTTATCTTTTCCTAAATTTTTCCTAAATATTGTATTTGTTGATGTTGTAAATGGATTTAAAATTTCTATTTCTAATTATTTGTTGCTAGTATATAAAATCATTGATTGACTTTTATATATTAACTTTGTATCTTACAATCTTGCTAAATTCTAGTTTTGTTTTGTAGATTACTTAGGACTGTAACAATCTGTAAGGAGCCCTGGTGGCACAGTGGTTGAAGTGACTGACTGTTAATCGAAAGGTTTGTGGTTTGAAACCACCAGCAGCTCCGCAAAAGAAAGACATGGCAGTCTTCTTCTGTAGAGATTTACAGCCTTGGAAACCCTATGGGGTCGCTATGAATCAGAATCGACTTGACGGCGGTGGGTTTTTGGGTGGGTAACGATCTTTAATTATGATAAATTGGTACACCTGTGTAACTCACACCCCATCAAGGCATAGAACATTCCGACCACCCAAGAAATATTCCTTGTGTCCCTTGCCAGTTAATCTCACCACCACCAGAGAAAATAATTCTGATTTTTTTCAGCATAGATAAGTTTTACCTGTTCTAGAACTTCATATAAATGGAATAACACAATGTATAGTCTTTTATGTCCATCATAAGGAGCCTTGCTGGTACAGTGGTTAAGCACTCAACTACTAACCAAAAGGTTGGCAGTTTGAACCCACCAGTCTGCTCCATGGGAGAAAGATGTCACAGTTTTATTCTGTAAAGATTTACACCCTTAGAAGCCCTGTGGGGCAGTTCTACTCTGTCCTGTATGGTCACTATGAGTCGGAATCGACTCAAGGACAATGCGTTTGGTTTGGGTGTTCATCAATTTTCACTCAGCATAATGTCTGTGAGATTTCTCCATATAGTTGCATTATAAGTAATCCATTCCTTTTTATTGATGTTGCAGTTGGCTACCAACCAAAAGGTTGGAGGTTCAGACCCCATCCAGTGGCACTGAAGAAGAAAGACCTGGCAAGAAAACCCTATGGAACTCAGCTCTGCTCTGTAACACGTCGGGTTGCCATGAGTTGGAGACCATTTCGATGGGAGCTAACAACAAGAACAAAGTAGTATACTATATGACTATATCACAATTTCTTTATCTATCCTCCTATGGATAGTCATTTGGGTTGTTTTCGGATCTTGGCTGTTATGATTAGCACTACAAGCATTTATGTCCAAGTCTTTGTGTGGGCATATGTTGTCAATTATTTTGGGTAAATACCTAGGGGTGGAGTTTCTGGGTCAGAGGGGAGGAGTATATTAATTTTATAAGAAACTGGCAAGCCTTTTTCAAAGTGATTTTTTAATTTACCACACTCACCAGCAATTTATGAGAATTCTGGTTGATCCATGTCATCTCAACATTTTTCTGTTGTCATTTTTTAATTTATTATACCCATTCTAGTGATATCTCATATAAGGTGTTTTTTATTTTTTGAAGTGGGTAGTTTTTTTAAATCAGCCTTAGACTTACAGAAAAGTTGCAGATACAGCTCAAAGTACTTCCCCACCTGAACCAGTTGAAAGTAGTTGCCAATATGATGCCTTTCACCTCAAGTACCTTAGTGTGTATTTCCTACAGACAAGGAGATTCTCCTGCATAGTGACAACTTCGCCGTCAAAATAAGGAAATTTTAACATTAATACATTGTTGTTGTTGTTAGGTGCTGTCGAGTCAGTTCCAACTCATAGCGACCCTGTGCACAACGGAACGAAACACTGTCCGGTCCTGCGCCATCCTTACAATGGTTGTTATGCTTGAGCTCATCGTTGCAGCCACTGTGTCAATCCACCTCGTAGAGGGTCTTCCTCTTTTCCGCTGACCCTATACTCTGCCAAGCACGATGTCCTTCTCCAGGGACTGATCCCTCCTGACAACATGTCCAAATTATGTAAGACACAGTCTCGCCATCTTGCTTCCAAGGAGCATTCTGGCCACACTTCTTCCAAGACAGATTTGTTCATTCTTTTGGAAGTCCATGGTATATTCAATATTCTTCACCAACACCACAATTCAAAGGCGTCGACTCTTCTTCGGTTTTCCTTATTCATTGTCCAGCTTTCACATGCATATGATGTGATTGAAAATACCATGGCTTGGGTCAGGCGCACCTTAGTCTTCAGGGTGACATCTTTGCTCTTCAACACTTTGAAGAGGTCCTTTGCAGCAGATTTGCCCAATGAAATGCGTCGTTTGATTTCTTGACTGCTACTTCCATGGCTGTTGATTGTGGATTCAAGTAAAATGAAATCCTTGACAACTTCAATCTTTTCTCCGTTTATCATGATGTTGCTCATTGGTCCAGTTGTGAGGATTTTTGTTTTCTTTATGTTGAGGTGTAATCCATACTGAAGGCTGTGGTCTTTGATTTTCATTAGTAAGTGCTTCAAGTCCTCTTCACTTTCAGCAAGCAAGGTTGTGTCATCTGCATAATGCAGGCTGTTAATGAGTCTTCCTCCAATCCTGATGCCCCATTCTTTATAGTCCAGCTATAGTTCAGAGTATAGTCCAGCTTCTCGGATTATTTGTTCAGCATACAGATTAAATAGGTATGGTGAAAGAATACAACCCTGATGCACGCCTTTCCTGATTTTAAACCAATCAGTATCCCCTTGTTCTATCCAAACAACCGCCTCTTGATCTATGTAAAGGTTCCTCATGAGCACAATTAAGTGTTCTGGAATTCCCATTCTTCGCAGTGTTATCCACAGTTTGTTATGACCCACACAGTCGAATGCCTTTGCATAGCCAATAAAACACAGGTAAACATCCTTCTCGTATTCTCTGCTTTCAGCCAGGATCCATCTGACATCAGCAATGATATCCCCAGTTCCACGTCCTCTTCTGAAACTGGCCTGAATTTCTGGCAGTTCCCTGTCGATATACTGCTGCAACCGTTTTTGAATGATCTTCAGCAAAATTTTGCTTGCATGTGATATTAATGATATTGTTCTATAATTTCCACATTCAGTTGGATCACCTTTCTTGGGAATAGGCATAAATATGGATCTCTTCCAGTCAGTTGGCCAGGAAGCTGTCTTCCATATTTCTTGGCATAGACGAGTGAGCACCTCCAGCGCTGCATCTGTTTGTTGAAACATCTCAACTGATATTCCATCAATTCCTGGAGCATCGTTTTTCGCCAATGCCTTCAGAGCAGCTTGGACTTCTTCCTTCGGTACCATCGGTTCCTGATCATATGTTACCTCTTGAAATGGTTGAATATCGACTAATTCTTTTTGGTATAATGACTCTGTGTATTCCTTCCTTCTTTTGATGCTTCCTGTGTCATTTAATATTTTCCCCATGGAATCCTTCACTATTGCAACTCGAGGCTTGAAGTTTTTCTTCAGTTCTTTCAGCTTGAGAAATGCCAAGCGTGTTCTTCCCTTTTGGTTTTCCATCTCCAGCTCTTTGCACATGTCATTATAATACTTTGTCTTCTCGAGCCGCCCTTTGAAATCTTCTGTTCAGTTCTTTTACTTCATCAATTCTTCCGTTTGCTTTAGCTGCTCGATGCTCAAGAGCAAGTTTCAGAGTCTCCTCAGACATCCATCTTGGTCTTTTCTTTCTTTCCTGTCTTTTCAGTGACCTCTCTCTTTCTTCATGGATGATGTCCTTGATGTCATTCCACAACTCGTCTGGTCTTCAGTCACTAGTGTTCAATGCGTCAAATCTATTCTTGAGATGGTCTCTAAATTCAGGTGGGATATACTCAAGGTCATATTTTGGCTCTTGTGGACTTGCTCTGATTTTCTTCAGTTTCAGCTTGAACTTGCATATGAGCAATTGATGGTCTGTTCCACAGTTGGCCCCTGGCCTTGTCCTGACTGATGATATTGAGGTTTTCCATCATCTCTTTCCACAGATGTAGTCAATTTGATTTCTGTGTGTTCCATCTGGTGAGGTCCATGTGTATAGTCACTGTTTATGTTGGTGAAAGAAGGTATTTGCAATGAAGAAGTCGTTGGTCTTGCAAAATTCTATCATTCGATCTCTGGCATTGTTTCTATCACCAAGGCCATATTTTCCAACTACTGATCTTCTTTGTTTCCAACTTTCACATTCCAATCACCAGTAATTATCAATGCATCTTGATTGCATGTTCAATCAATTTCAGACCTGATAAAAATCTTCTATTTCTTCATCTTTGGCCCTAGTGGTTGGTGTGTAAATTTGAATAATAGTCGTATTAACTGGTCTTCCTTGTAGGCATATGGATATTATCCCATCACTGACAGCGTTGTTATTCAGGATAGATCTTGAAAAACGTTCTTTTTGACGATGAATGCAACACCATTCCTCTTCAAGTTGTCATTCCCAGCTAGTAGACTATATGATTGTCTGATTCAAAATGACCAATACCAGTCCATTTCAGCTCACTAATGCCTAGGATATCGATGTTTATGTGTTCCATTTCATTTTTGACGATTTCCAATTTTCCTAGATTCATACTTTGTACATTCCAGGTTCCGATTATTAATGGATGTTTGCAGCTATTACTTCTCATTTTGAGTCATGCCACATCAGCAAATGAAGGTCCCGAAAGCTTTACCCCATCCACGTCATTAGGGTGGACTCTACTCTGAGGAGGCAGCTCTTCCTCAGTCACCTTTTGAGTGCCTTCCAACCTGGGGGGCTCACCTTCCAGCACTATATCAGACAATGTTCCGCTTCTATTCATAAGGTTTTCACTGGCTAATGCTTTTCAGAAGTAGACTGCCGGGTCCTTCTTCCTAGTCTGTCTCAGTCCAGAAGCTCAGCTGAAACCTGTCCTCCATGGGTGACCCTGCTGGCATCTGAATACTGGTGGCATAGCTTCCAGCATCACTGCAACACACAAGCCCCCTTGTACGGCAAACTGACAGACACATGGGGGAACATTAATACATTACTAGCATTTAATCCTTCTGCTCCATTCAAGTTTCACCAATTGTCCCAATAACATCCTTAATATAAAAGGATTCAGTCTACAATCATACATTGCATTTATTTGTCATGTCTTTTTAGTGTCCTTCAGTCTGGAATAGTTCCTCAGCTCTCCTTGACTTTTATGACCTTGGCAGTTCTAAAGAATACAGAGCAGTAATTTTGTAGAATGTCCCTCAATTTGCATCTTCCCTATGTTTCACATGATTAGATGCAGGTTATGAATATGTGACAGGAGTGTCATAGATGTGATATTGTGTTCTCATTACATTCTATCAGGTGATTTTGATTTGTCCCATCACTGGTAATGTTATGTTTGACAATTTGATTAAGGTGTGTCTTCTAGGCTTCTCTGCTGTAAAGTTATTCCTTTCCCTTTGTAATTAATAAGTATTTTATGAAGAGGTAATTTGAGACTATGTAGATATCTGTTCTTCATCTAACTTTCAATTGACACAAGTCCACAATTATTGATATCAAATATGGATTCATGGATTCCTGTTTGAGTCAATGAATCATAATTTGTTACTACCATTCTTTATTTTGATATCATATTATCCCCAATTTGGTAAGTGAAAGTTCATTCAAGCTGGATTCTATGTCCTTTAGGAGATCACCATCATTCTTTGAAAACTTCCTTACTTTCTGGCATAAAAGTTTCCTGGCATATTCTGTACATTCCCTGGAATCAATCATTTCTTCAAAAAGCCTTGGTTGATTCTTAGTTTCTAGTCCAACATGTAAAGAGCTTGGAAGTCATAATTCTCATCCTTACAACAAGAAAAAATGTAACAAATTGAAAATTTTTCTTAAATTGATCCAATAATTGAAATCGTAGAGCAAAGTGCTTTCCCAAAAACTGGAGAGACAGGAGGATATAGACAATCACAGCTTACTAGAGCAGAAGTTGCTGCTGGAGCCTCATAGAACACCTAAAGGGTAACTAACTACTGAAGATTGAAAGTGAAATAGTTTGACAAATAAAAATTCCTTAGGGGGAGCCTCCACACTTTCTTGGGTTTTACCTCCAGGAGCTCCACCAGGTTCTCAGGGTAAAGAGCAGAGAAAAATCCCTTCATGCTCTGTCAGGGGAGGCAAAAAGGAACCATTTTGAAATGAGCCCACAGCCCTCTGTTCTCCTTGAAAAGGGCCTGCCTTCAAGGGAAACTATTTTACCAGAGCCTAACTGACTTGCAACGCGCAAGTACAACAAACTGACAGACATGAGGAGGAAAGTCAGGGAAGGTGTGCCTCTGGGTTGTACCCATTCACCATACTTAGTCAATCTGTATGCTGAGCAAATAATCCGAGAAGCTGGACTATATGAAGAAGAATTGGAAGAAGACTTATTAACAACCTGCATTATGCAGATGACACAACTTTGCTTGCTGAAAGTGAGAAGGACTTGAAGCACTTACTGATGAAGATCAAAGACCACAACCTTCAGTATGGATTATACCTCAACATAAAGAAAACAAAAATCCTCACAACTGAACCAAAAAGCAACTTCATGATAAATGGAAAAAAGGGGTTGTCAAGGATTTAATTTCACTTGCATCCACAATCAACACTCACGGAAGCAGCAGTCAAGAAATCAAATGATGCATTGCATTGGGCAAATCTGCTGCAAAAGACCTCTTCAAAGTGTTAAAAAGCAAAGAAGTCACCTTGAAGAGTAAGGTGTGCCTGACCCAAGCCATGATGTTTTCAATTGCCTCATATGCACGGGAAAGCTGGACAATGAATAAGGAAGACCAAAGAAGAATTGATGCCCTTGAAGTGTGATGTTGGCAAAGGATACTTAATATACCACGGACTGCCAAAAGAATGAAGAAATCTGTCTTGGAAGAAGTACAACCAGAATGCTCCTTAGAAGCAAGGGTGGTGAGACTGTGTCTCACATACTTTGGACATGTTATCAGGAGGAATCAGTCCCTGGAGAAGGACATCATGCTTGGTGAAGTAGAGGGTCAGCAAAAAAAAAGGAAGACCCTCAATGAGATGGATTGACACAGTGGCTGCAACAATGGGCTTGAGCCCAACAACAATTGTGAGGATGGTGCAGGACTGGGGAGTGTTTTGTTCTGTTGTACATAGGGTCGTTATGAGTTGGAACCAACTCCATGGCACCTAACAATGACAACAACTGACTTGAGCTTTACCAGAGCCTAAAGATCTGAAGGTAGGAATACCCAATACCAGCCCCTCTAGCCTTTGATGTGCGGGAAGGCAAATACTCAACTCCACTCCCCTCTAGCCTTCCTGTCTCACCTAAGGGGGGTGGGAGCTGAGAAGCACTTGTGAAGTTCACCACACAGGTACACAGGCTCACTAAAAGATAGACCTAATCATAGTATTATAGAATGTTTCCCCTCTCCCAACACCTTACCACCACGTCAATAGAGCTCCAATATAATATAAGGTGATTACAAAAGCTAGAAGAAAGAACTGCAAGCCCAAGACTGTACATAAGGAGTCTCCAAAGAAGCTCAAAGACAGCAGGGGAAACACAAAGAAGGACACCAGAGGATATTTTAGCCTCTGATGCCACAGTTACAACAAGCAGTAAACACAGCCTAACTCTCAGGCAGATAAACACAAAACCTCACACAACTTACCTCAGTTATTTTTACCTGATACATCATGTCCACTTGTCAACAAAAAATTACAAGGCATGCTAAAAGGTGAAAAGCACAGTCTGAAGACACAAAGCAAGCATCAGAATCAAATTCAGATACGGCAGAGATATGGGGATCATCACGCCAGGAATTGAAAATAACTATGATTAATATGCTAAGAGGTATAATGGAAAAAGTGACATTCTCATTGTAAAAGAATTCGTACAATTCAGAAGGTAAAGGTGAAGTAAAAAGGTCCCTGCTAGTCCCACTCAAGAGCAATAATTGAGCACATATTATTTCAGATATGTTTTTCCCCTATACACATATGTATATGTGATTGAAAATAATCACTTTTTACAATATTGGGTCTACCATATAGATAAAAAATATAGATACGGGTTTTAAAAAGTGGACAACGTACTAATACTGGTCAAAAGAAAGCTGGAATAGGTATATTAATTTCAGACAAAGTAGACTTCATAGCAAAGAAAGTGATCAGGGATAAAAACGGGCACTGCCTAATAATAAAGGGTCAATTCTCCAAGAAGACAAAACAATCCTTAATGTGCATGTGCCCAGCAACAGAGTATCAAAATACGATAGGCAAAAACTGATAGAACTACAAGGAGAAATAGATGAATCCACTATTACAGTTCCAGACTTCAACACCCCTCTATTAGTAATTGAGAAATCCAAACCAAACCTGTTGCCACCGAGTTGATTCTGATTCATAGCGACCCTATAGGACAGAGCAAAACTCACCCATAGGGTTTCCAAGGAGTGGCTGGTGGATTTGAACTGCCGACCTTTTGGTTAGCAGCCAAGCTCTTAGCCACTGCACCACCAACGCTCAATTGACAGATCCAGCAGGTAAAAGGATCAATAAGGATGTAGTTGAACTGAATAGCACCATGAATCAACTGGATCTAAAGAACATTTATAGAATACTTCATCCAACAATAGTAAAATACTCATTCTTCTCAAGCTACATGAAAAATCACCAAAATAGATGACATTCTGGACCATAAAACACACCTTAACAAATTTAAAAGAATAGGCATCACACAAAGAAATCAGACAACAATGAAATAAAACTTGACCTCAATAACAGAAAGATATCTGGGAAATCCCAAAATATTTGGAGATTAAGCAACACACTTTTAAATAACACATGAATGAAAGAAGAAGTCTCAAGCAAAATTAAAAAAAGCATTTTGAACTAAATGAAAATAAAACACAACTTATCAAACTTTGTGGGGTACAGCAAAAGCAGTGCTTAGAAGGAAATTTATAGCATTGAACACATATATTAGAAAAGAGGATCTAAAATAAATAATCTAAGCTTAGGAAACTCCAAAAAAGAGGAGCAAATTAATCCATAGCAAGCAGAAGAAAATAAATGATAAAAATAAAAGCAGAAATCAATGAAATAGAAAACAGGAAAACAATAGAGGAAACCAATGAAACCAAAAGTTGGTTCTTTGAAAAAAACCAATAAAATTGATAAACCTCTAGCCTGGCTAACCTGGAAAAAAAGAGAGAAGACACAGACTACTAGTATCAGAGATAAAGGCTATCACTTTTGATCCCACAGACATTAAAAGAATAATAAAGGAATATTATATGCAAGACTAAATCCAAAGATTTCATAATTTAGATGAAATAAACCAATTCCTAGAAAGACACAATTTACCAAAACTCACACAAGGAGAAATAGATAATCTGAATAGGTCTATACCTATTAAAGAAATTAAATCAATAATTATAAACTTCCACAACAGAAGGCACCAGGCTCAGGTAGCTTCCCTGGTGAATTCTAGCAAACATTTAAGAAAAAAGTGATAGCAACCCTCTACAATCTGTTACAGAAAATAGGAGAGGAGGAAACACTTCCCAACTTAGTCTATGAGGCAAGCATTGCCCTAATACTAAAGCCAGACAAAAACATTAAAGAGAGAAAAACTACAGACCAATATCTCTAATAAATATAGATGTAAAATCTTCAACAAAATATTAGCAAATCAAATGTAAAATCTATAAAAATATATATACACCATTACTAAGTAGAATTTATCCCAGGTATGCAAGGCTGGTTCAATATTCGAAAATCAAGTAATGTAATGTACCACCACAACAAATTAAAGAAAAAAAAATTATATCAATAAAAAAAAAAAACAGTGCAATAGATGTAGAAAAAGCATTTGACAAAAATCCAATACCTATTCATGATTAAAACTCTCAGCAAACTAGGAATAGAGAGGAACTTCCTCAAATTGGTAAAGAACATTTACAAAAACACCTACATCTACAAAAAAGACACCATTAAGATCAGGAACAAGGAAAGTTATAAGGTTACCACTCATATTCAGCATCACTGGAAGTCTTAGCTAGTGTAAGAAGACAAGAAAAGGAAATAAAAGGTATACAGACTGGAAGAGAGAAATAAAGTTGTCTTCATTAGCAGATAATATCCAAACATATATCTGATGAAGGACTTGTATCCAAAATATACAAAGAACCATTAAAGCTCAAGAATAAGAAAACGAACAACCCAATTAAAAAGTGGGGAAAAGATCAGAATGGGCACCAAAGAATATATACAAAGGGCAAGTAAGTTAGGAAAAAATACTCAACATCAGATGTCACTAGGGAATTGCAAATTATAACAAAGAGATACAACTACATACCTATTATAATGGTCAAAACACTGACAACACCAAATGCTGGTGAGGATGTGGAGCAACAAGAAACTCATTCATTGCTGGTGGGAATGCAAATGGGTACAGTAACTTTGGAAGACTGTCTGGCAGATTCTTACAAAGCTAAACATAGTTTTGCCATGCAATCCCGCAACCACACTCCTTGGTATTTACCCAAAAAAGGTGAAAACTTATGTCCACACAAAAACTTGCACATGAATGTTTGTTGTTGTTGTTGTTAGGTGCCATCGATTTGGTTCCAACAGAAGTAAACACTGCCTGATCCTACACCCTCCTCACAATCACTGCTATGTTTGGGCCCATTGGTGCAGCTACTGTGTCAATCCATCTTGTCGAGGGTTTTCCTCTTTTTCACTGGCCCTCTACCTTACCAAGCACGATGTCTTTCTCTAGGGATAATATGTCCAAAGTATGTGAGATGATGTCTTGCCATTCTCACCTCCGAGGAGCACTCTGGCTGTAGTGCAGCTTTATTCGTAATTGCCAAAGCTTGGAAGAAACCAAGAAATAAACTGTGGTACATTTATACAATGGAATATTATTCATCAATAAAAAGAAATCAGCTATCAGTCCATGAAAAGACATGAAGGAACCTTAAATGCATATTGCCAAGTAAAAGAAGCCAGTCTGGAAAAGCTACACATGGTATCGTTCCAACTGTATGACATTCTGTTAAAGGCAAAACTATAGAGACGGTGAAAAGATCAGTGGTTGCCAGAGGGTTGGGAGGGGGTGGTGGTGGTAAGCGATGAATAGATGGAGCTCAGGGCATTTTTAGAGCAATGAGACTATTCAGTGTGATACTGTAATGGTGAACACATGACATGCATTTGCCAAGCCCACACTAATGTAAACTACAGACTTTAGTAAATAATAATGTACCAATATTAGTTCATCACTTTTAACATATTTCCAACTATATGAAATTCTGAAAAAGTCGAAACTATAAAGATCAGTGGTTGCCAGAGGTTTTGGGGCAGGGGGGTGGGTGGGGAGAGAAAAGGACAAATACGTGGAGTCCAGGGAATTTTTTAGGCAGTAAAACTATTCTGTATGATACTCTAATGGTAGATACTTGGCATACATTTGCTAAAACCCATGGAACTGTACAATACAAAGAGCGAACCCTAATGTGGACTAATAATAAAGCATCAATATTGAGTGAGGAATTGTAACCACACTAATACTTTTTTTTTTAATACTAGATGTTAATACCAGGGGAAACTGGGGGGATGAAGAGGGTATATGGGGATGCTCAATACTTTCTGTAAACCTAAAAGTGGCCTAAGAAATACCAAAACCCCTAAAACCAAACCCACTGCTGTCGAGTTGATTCCGACTCATAGCGACCCTATAGGACGGAGTAGAACTGCCCCACAGAGTTTCCAAGGCTGTAAATCTTCACAGAAGTTGACTGCCACGTGTTTCTCCTGATGAGCAGGCTAGTGGGTTGGAACTCCTGACCTTTCGGTTAGCAGCTGAGTGCTTAACCATTACCAGGCTCCTGTCTAAAAAATAAAGTCTATTAATTAAAAAAATAAAAGCATTGGTTCTTTTTTTTTTTTTTTGGCGGAGAGTGTTTTTTAAGATTGGGCCTCTAGATGTGCTCATTGCTATTGGGGTGTTGATGTTTTCAAGGCCTCGCAGTCGTCAGAGGTTGAGATTATAGGCAAGTGTATATATATCCATGTATATCCATAATTTATAGACATATAAACACACACACACTTAGCTCAATATTTCTATATTTACCTCTATATATTGAAAACCGTGAATTCACACCAATTCCAACACTACTGGCTTGTTCTAGTTTCCTGATTTTCATATTTGTAGTTCCCTTCTCTGACAATGAAACAATGAGAAATCTGGCTCCCATTATGTTACTTGAATTAATCTTCATGAATGTAACCAACCTTTTGTCACCACTAGTGCTGACTTTCTCCACACTCTCCTCCTCATTTCGGTTGGGCTCCAACATCCTGTGACTCAGCATTTATTTTGATCTTCTTTAATTTCTCTCATAATATCTTGTAAGGTTCAGTGTAGAGGTCTTGAATATCTTTTTGTTGTTGTCGTTGCTGAGAATATACATAGCAAAACACACACCAATTCAAGCTTCTATATGTACAATTCAGTGCCATTCATTACATTCTGTGAGTTGTGCAAATATTCTTACCCTCCTTTTCCGACTCATTCCTCCTCCATTAACATAAACTCACTGCCCCCTAAGGTTCTTATCTAAACTTTTGCTCTGCTGTTGTCAATTTTGTTCCCACATAGATAGTACTTAAAGAGCATAATGCTCAAGGCAGACATTTTTTATTAGTTAAGCTAAACTATTGTTTGGTTGGTTTAATTTAAGGATTATCTCAGGGCAATAGTTTTGAGGGGTTCATCTAGGCTCCATGCTTCCAGAAAGTCTGGAGTCTATGAGAATTTGAAATTCTCTTCTGAGTTTCCCCCCTTTTGATCAGGATTCTTCTACAGAGTCTTTGATCAAAATGTTCAGTTAACTTTTAAAAATTATATTACTAAATGTTTTCCATGCTATTTTCATGAAATTGTTTATTTCATTTTCTAGTTATTTGCTGTTAATACATAGAAATGAAACTGCTTTTTTTCATATTGATTTTGCATCTTGCAACCTTGCTATACTCATTTACTAGTAGTAACTACTTACTATTAGATCTAGTAGTTTTTTTGTTAGTGTTGATTCCTAAGGATTTTCTGTATAAACAATCATGTGTCTGTGAATAGGGACAGATTTACTGTTTTGTTTTCTATCTTTATGTCTTTTATTTCTTTTTCTTGAATTATTGCAATGGATAGAACTTCCAGTTGAACACAAATGGTGAAATTAGAAATTCTTGTTTTGTCCTTGATCTTAGCAGAAATGCATTTAGTGTTTCACTAGTGAGCAGAATGTTAACTCTTAAGTGTTTCATAGAGGACTTTTATCAGATTGAGGAAGTTCCTTTGTAGCCCTGCTTTACTGAGAGTTTTCATCACGAACGAGTGTTGAATTTTGCCGAATGATTTTCTGCATATATTAGCGTTAATCGTATGATTTTTCTGTTCATGTGCTGATACCAATTGGCTTTATAATTGTGTTCTGGGCCACACCTCACTTGTTATGATAACTATTGTATTTGATTTACTAATACTTTGTTAATTAGTTTTGCATTAATTTCATGAAGAATATAGAAATCCTAGATTTTTTTTTTTTTTATTTCATGTTCTATCAAACACTGAGAGAGGTATGTCTCTTTGTTTTTCTTAAAATGTCTTTGTTTTTGGTATCAGGGTAATTTTGGTCTTATAAAACAAGTGTTCCTTTCTCCTCTAATTTCTGAAAAAAGAAAAAAAGAGGAAGACGGGTATTATTTCCTACTTAAATATTTGATAGAATTTAGCAGTGAGACCATTTGAGCCTAGAATTTTCTTTGCGGGGAGATTTTTGATAACAAATCCATTTCTTTAATATCGGTTGTTCAGATTTTCTATTTTCTATTGTGTCAACTTTGTTATGTTTTTCCAGAAACCCATCCATTTCATCTGTGTTATCAGTATATTAGCCTAATTCTTAATAATCTTTTGTTATCCTTTTGATGCCTGTAAGGTCTGTAGTGATATTCCCTCTTTTATTCCTGATATCGCTAATTTATGTTTTCTCCATTTTTATTTTGATCAGTCTTGTTAGAGTTTTATCAATTTTATTAATCTTTCAACAAGAACTAACTTTTGGCTTTGTTAATTCTCCCTATTGATTACCTGTTTTTCTATTTCATTGACTTCCACTCTTTAATTGTCTCTTCCTTCTTTTTCGGGTTTAATTTGCTTGTCTTTTTGTAGCTTCTTAAAGTAGAGCCTTAGATAATTTATTTTGAACTTTCCTTCCCTTAAAATCTAAGCATTTAAAGATGTAAATTTCCCTCTAAGCACTATTTTAGTTGCGTTTCACAAATCTTGTGTTGTATTTTCATGAAGTTTGCAATATTTCCTAATTTCCCCTGTGATTTTCTTTTTGATTCATTTGTTATCTGAAAGTGTGTTGACTAATATCCAAATATTTGTGACTTTTCTATGAAAATTACTATTATTGATTTCTAATTTAATTCCATTGTGGTTAGAAAGTATACTCTTTAAGAATCCGATCTTTATCCAAAATTTATTGAGACTTGTGTGATGATCCAGTATCTAGTCTATCTCAGTGAGTGTTCTATTTGCACTTGGAAAGAATACAAATTCTCCAGTTGTTGGTCATACTGTTTTAAAATGTCCCTAGGTCAACATGGTTAATGATGTCGTTTAGATCATCAGTCTTCTTAGATTTTCCTTTGTCTCATGTTCTATCAATTATTGAGAGAGGTATGTTAAAATCTCCAGCTATAATCGTGGATTTGTTTTGCTTCTATTGCTTTATTCCTGCGAGTTTGTTCTCCATGCATTTTAAGCTCTGTTACATAGTCATTGTAATTGTTTGATCTTCCTGATGTATTGACAGTTTTATCATTATGAAATGTCTCTCTTCATGTCTGCTAAACCTCCTTGTCTTGAATTCTATTTTGTTTGACATGAGTAGAGCCATTAAAGATTTTTGTATGCTTACTCTTTGCATGGTATGCCTTTTTCCATTGTTTTACTTCCAACCTATTGGTGTCTTTGTATTTAGTGTATGAAAGTGTGCCTCTTGTAGACAGCATATAGTTGAATCATGCTTTTTCATCTAGTCTGACAGTTTCTGCCTTTTAGTTTTTAGTCCACTTACATCTAGTATAATTATTATATAGTTGGATTTAGGTCTACATTTTGCTATTTGTTTTCTATTTGTCCAATTCATTCTTTGTTCCTCTTTTCCTCCCATCTTGCCTTCTTTTGGGTTATTTGAATATTTTTTAATATTCTGTTTTAATTTCTATGTTGGCTTTTTAGCTATATGTTTGCACATTTTTTTTTAGTAGTTCTTTAAGGATTTCAATATATGTTTTAAACTTGTCGCAATATACTTAGAGTTTATATTGTATTTCACATAAAATATAGGAATCTTGTAATGCTATAGTTTGTTTTCCATGTCCCAAAACTTTGTGCCATTTTGATCCTATTTATTACAGCTACTTGACAGCAGCTTTTTTTTAATGTTATGTACTCCACATGTTATGTACTTCACAATATGCTTTTTGTATTATGCAATCATATGATTTTTCAAGAAATTAAGAAAACAAAAAGTATAATACTCTTACATTTACCCAAACATTTTCCATTTCCTGTGCTCTTTATTCCTTCCTGTGAGTCCAACTTACTTTCTGGTGTCATTTTCCTCGAACTGGAAGAATTTCCTTATCATATCTTAATAGCACAGGTCTGTTGGTGATTCATGTTTGGGGTTTTTGTTTATCTGAAAATACCTTCATTTTTGAGAGATAATTTTGCTGCATATGGAATTCTGGGTTGACAGTTTATTTTATTTAATTCAGTACTTAAACATGTCATTCAGTATTTACCATAGTCAGGTTCCTCGGAAAGTAGACTCTGAGATGGAGTTTATCCAACAAGATGTTTATTCAGGAATTTCCTTGGTATCAAAACTTGTGAAAAGGAGAAGGAAGCAAGAGCAATAAGAAAGAAAAGTTAAGATCTGATGCATGCCAGATGATAGCATCAGCAGACCCCATGGGGAGATCTGGAGCAAGAATGGCCCTTTAAATTTGTCTCAAGCTGGTCAGGCCTTTATACTCCTACACTGATTGATCACTGGCTGTAAGTTTCCTCAGGAAGGGGCATGACTTTGAGTGAGGCAGCTCTCTATAGTTGAGGCAATCCCTAAAGGGGCTGACAACTGAAGACTATCTACTAACAGCACTCTTCACGGCGAGGGCAACCAGTTTTTCACAAAAGGGTATCTGAGTGTACATCACAGTCTCATGGTCTCCATTGTTTCTGATGAGGAGTCAAGGACCATTTGTATATTGTTTTTCTATATGTAATGTATAGGTTTTTTTGAATTTTGTTTTTTTCTTACTGCTTTCTTTTTATCTTACGGTTTCAGCAGTTTATTATATTTATTCTGCTTGTGGTTTGCTGAGTTTCTTAGATCCACAAGTTTGTGTTTCTCACTAAATTTGAAAGTTTTCAGCCATTATTTCTTAGAATATTTTTTTCTTCCCCAGCCTCTCTCTCTACTCCTTCTGACACTCCAATTACATGTATTAGACCACTTGGTATTGTCCTACAGGTCTCTGATGATCTATTAATTTTCTTCTTTTTCTTTCACTTCTTGAGATTGGACTATTTTCCGATTCATTGATTCTTGTGCCATTGTCAATCTGCCATTAAGAACATCCAGTAAATTTTTCTTTCTTTTTTATTATGCTTTAGGTGAAAGTTCACAGCTCAAGTTAATAATTTTTTATTTTATTTACTGTATTTTTTAGCTCTAGAACTTTCATTTGGTTCTTTTCATTGTTTCTGTTTTACTGCTGCAACTCTCCATCTGTTCATTCGTTAAGAGTGTATTTTCCTAAAAGTCCTTGAACATATTTATAATACCTGCTTTAAAGTCCTTGTCTGCTAAGTACTACCACCTAAGGTCTCGTTTCTGTTGACTTTTATTTTTCCTTGTGTATGGGTCACGTTTTCCTATTTCTTTAGTCATTTTTATTGTATACTAGATCTTATGCATAATAAATTGTAGAGACTGTTTCTGTTATGTTGCTCATAAAAGTGTTGATTTTTGTTCTAGCATGAAATTAACTTGGCTGGACTCAAACTCCAAACTCTGTCTCTCTTGTGTCTGGCTATAGTTGAAATCTCTGCTCAGTTCTTCCAATTTTTAGCTGCAGCTTTTTCACTGGACCTTTTGGGATCTCCCCCATCAATGCATATTTAAGTGGTCAGAGAAGAATTTCAGGAGGGTTTATACACAGATTTAGTGTTTCAGTACCGGTATGGCTCCCTCCCTTCCAGGATTTCTCCCCTAACTTCCCAGTTGCTATGCCAGCCCAGAACTCTATACTGACAGCTCAGTCCAGCAAGTTTGCAACTTTTTGCATCCTGTACCTAGTGGATTGATGGACATCTTTGGACAAAAACTGAAAACTCAAAAATCACTTTGCTATATTTCTTGTCTTTTAAGGGTAGACTCCTCTCCAGTTTCTGCCTGTTTTTAGTCTCTCCTGGGTGTCTTCAAATAGTTCATTTTTACTATTTTTTTCCTAGATTTTATCATTATCTATGGGAAAATTAGTCCAACCAAGCTACTCCAACATTATTAAAAGCCAGTCATGCCCCCACACTATTTTTCCTTGTTGGTAGAACACAAATTTTGTTCAAAGATACACCCTTCCCCCACATTTCTCAGGTGAAAACCCTGATTAATCTATATGAACTATTATAATTCCATCTCCCTTGAATCAGTGATATGATTAAGAACGGCACATATCAGCAAGGAAAAGAGAAGTTACTCTATGCACTCTGGATATAAAGTGTTTTAATATAGGGAATTCATAGCTTCCCCATGCCTCCTCCCTGAAAAAAACCCTGAAGGAACAATGGTTAAATAAGTCACCATTAACCATCTCAACCTGAAGCACTCCAGCAGCTTGCTCTCAAGAACTTGCCAGGAAATGACTGTAAGTATCATATCTGCCCACAGTTCTGGCCGTAATTAACTCTGGAGAATAATGACCTCTCCATCACTTCTGGCTTAAGGGTGCCTCTCATTGAAACATGCTACCTTGTAACAACTCAACGAAGGGAATTCTAGCAAGTATAGTCCCTGGCTTCTCCACTTCCAAGTAGAGGAGAACTTAGAAGTGATGGCAGTAATGACAAGTTAACAACAGTCAATCCAGTACAGGGCATGCGACCCAAACAAACCAAAGGGACATGAAGGGAGTTGGATGGCTTCTGGAAGAGATTTATTTGTTGATAAACAAAACAAAAAAGAGTCACAAGAAGAACAGTCCCTCTTCTCTTCCACTGGATGTTGCTGTATCTTCCTGTGATTCTTGGAACTAAAGCAGCCATCTTGTGATCCTGAGAAGAGACAGTTGAGATGGAAACAAAAAATGGTATCTGAAGCCTATTTGACCTGGACTTCTTGTAATATGGGAATAAATTTTATTATTTAAGTCACTTTCAATTAGTTTTTCTGTTACTTGTACTTGGATTTTCTATCACTTGTATGTAGATTATTTACATCAGGGAGGTAAATCCCAGATGAAACAGTTAAAAAAGTGAAATCGATAGCCTTTAGCAAGCAGGACTGGAGGTAATGAGATGTGGTACAGGGTATGTTGCTTTTTATTCTAAGCCTTCTGGTATTTTACTTTGTAAAGGTGTATGTACTACTTTAATAAAAAAAATTAAGTTGAAAAAGGAACATGGTGACAACTCATCTCTACATCATGCTTTTCTCGATTAACTCTGACCTAGAGTTCAGTGGAGCTTCCAGTCTAAGATGGACTAGAAAGGAAGCCCTGGAAATCTACTTCTGAAATCAGCCAGCAAAAACCCTGTGGAAAACAACAGTCCAATCCACAACTCATCATAGAGATGGCACAGGACCAGGCAGTGTTTCTGTTGTACGCGGAGTCACCATGAGACGGGGCCCGACTCAATGACCTTTCGGAAGCAGATTGCCGTACCTCTGGGTGGGTTCGAACTACCAACCTTTCAGTTAGTAGTTGAGCGCTTAACTGATTGCATCACCCAGGGACTCCAACATAGTTCAAAAGGAAAAGGTAGCTCAATGCAGAAGCTTCCTTACTCTTATTTCAGGCAATCATCAATTCTCACTACCTATTAAAGAGAAATTTTTTTTTTTTTTTTAAAGAGCTTCCTAAATTAACCTCATTCTTATATCCCTCTGATCTACCATCTATTGTGCCACCAAAATAATCTTTCCTATGGGCAAATATGGAAACCCTGGTGGTATAGTGGTTAAGTGCTACGGCTGCTAGCCAAGTGGTCAGCAGTTCAAATCCGCCAGGCGCTCCTTGGAAACTCTGTCAGGCAGTTCTACTCTGTCCTGTAGGGTCACTATGAGTCGGAATCAGCTTGATGGCAGTGGGTTTGGTTTTTTTTTTTTTTTTTGGTTATGGGCAAATATAATCACATTTCTCTCCTGTCTAAAGTCCCTAATTGGAATCACATCATTTCTACAGGATAAAATCCAAATTCCTTAATATGGTAGCCAAGTTCCTCTATAATCTGGCTCCTGACACTCTTTCCTGTGTATACTCCATCTATTCTGAAAATCCTGCTTTTCTCCAGACACTCTGTGCTTTCTCAGATCTCTGTTCCTTTGCAAACAGGGTTCCTTTGGCTTGGAACATCCTTCCTAACTAATCTTTTTCAGCTATGTCTTCTGTGAAGCTTTCCCCTACTCTCTCAATCCTTCTACAATCTCTTCCCCCAGATATGTTATAGATAATAGCCGTTAGTATCATAAGTTATATTTCAGGTAGAAAATCAATCAGAAATTCTAAAATTCAGAAAATCTCTTAAGACTAAAAGGGTTTTTGGTAACTTATTTGGTGGCAAAGCCTAAACTATTTAAATGTATATTTATAATCTCACTTTATTCCCATCTTGTGTAAAATATTCATTAGTTTTGTTGCAGAAATACTAATGGGCTTGATTATAAAGTCTCAGTCTCCATTGGTAGTATGATATATCATGTAACATCATATGTACCTGTGGCTCCATTCCAAAAATAGCCACAGCAATATTTCTCATACCACAAGTTATTCCAGAACTCTCAGTCCCTATCAAGAAAAAAAAAAAAAAAAACACCATAGCTGTCGAGTTGAGTCCAAATCATAGAGACCCTACAAGATGGCATAGAACTGCCCCATAGGATTTCCAAGGAGTGGCTGGTGGATTCTAACTGCCAACCTTTTGGTTAGCAACCAAGTTCTTAACCACTATGCCACCAGGATTCCCCCTACCAAAAGGTGAGGTCTGTTTCCTCTTCCTTTTGAAACTGGGAGTGATTTTTTGACTGTCTTGATGAATAAAACACAGCAGAAGTGACACTGCTTGACTTCCAAAGCTAGGTAATAAAAAGTGATATAGCTTCTGCCTAGTTCCCCTCCCCCCTCTCAATATGCTTGTTGTTGGAACTCAGCAACCATATTGTAAGGAAGCCTAAGCCACGTGGTGAGGTCATATGTAGGTGTTGTGGCCCACATCCCCAGCTAAGGCCACAATCACCAGCCATCATCAACTGCCAAGCATGTGAGTGAACTTTTACATAATCCCTGCCTCAGATGCCAAGAGGGCAGAGTAGTCAGATGCTTCCTGTGGTCCCTCTTACAACAAAGACCCCAAAACACAAGTGAATTGATTATGTATGACAATCTAGGAGCCCTGAACATCAAAGGCAAAGTTGAGGAATCTGACCGAATGGCAGAGAGAGGGAGAGACCATTCAGAAGCAGTGAAGAGCTGCTAGACCTGACCCCGTGGGAACTGGAACACTGCAGGGCGGATCCGCTGATATGCATAGTGAGGCAAGCAGTGGTGCTTGGGATGCATTTTCTACACTGGAAGAAACCCAGCAGTGGAGAATCTACTCAAGCCTCCAGAACCAGGGGAAAGTGGTGCTCAATCAGCAAAAGATAAGTACATGTGTCCAACCTACCACGTAGATCAAAAAACACCCCATTTGGGAAGAACCTCGCTCCCATTTGCCTGCCCCCTCCCTGCTCCGCACCAGTCCTGGGCCAGCTTTAGCAACTGCTGCATCCCCTGGGCCAGAAGTAGGACCTGTTGTACGCTCCGAGCCATTCTCCCACCTTTGGAGAGGGAACAAATTAACAAACAGGAAAAAATAATCTGGCAGTTCCCCTAAGCCAGAAACTCAGAGCAGACACAGCCCCTTTGCCTAGTCACAGGCATAAGGAGTCCACGGCCTTTAAATGCCTTTCACTCCTGCATAAACCTGCGTAGGCCTATTTCAACAGGATAGGCCCTCATTAGCACAGTACAACAAGGTATACCTGAAGCCTATTCTCAAACTGTATCAGCTATAATGCGGAGTGGCAGGTTCGTGACATTTGACACCATTCTGCCCATTAAGCAGGGTCCTCACTACCCACATCAGGGGCCTGGGGACTGGTGGCTCCACCCACACCACCTAGCCACCCGCAACAGGGATCCAAGAATGAGCAGTGCCTCCCAGTCCTTACAGCCAACAGCACTGGCTGCCCATAGTCCGGCTGCAAAACTCACCCACCTATGCGCTCTAGGGAACGGGTACATGCTTTCCTCCCAGACAGTCAGGGGCAGCCTTCAGCCCCGTGCCTTGCTCAGTGCATGACCCCCTACTGCAGCCAGATACCTATGCCTACACCAATCACTCCTGTCCATCTAGGACTGTAGGTGAGAGCCTGCACCACACACTTCGTGACCAACTACCTGGATATCTGAGCTGAATCCATACAAGAAAAGTAAACAGACTCCTGGGCTCACATACCTAGTAACAGCTCTAACCACCTGGACACAGGACATGAAAGCCTCAAAGACACCAATAATCAAACTAGCTCACATAAGCAGCCTATTTGTGCATATCGAAACAAAACAAAACAAGAAGCTAGCACATAGTAAGCAAACACAAAATAAATAAATATAATAACCTATTGAAATCTGGGAGACAACAGTCAATATCAAATCACACAAAGAGGCAGGCCATGATGGCTTCAGCAAGTGCACAAAATAATCAAGAAATGTTTCAGCGGAAGAGAATTTCTTGGAATTACTGGAGGTAGAATTCAAAAGATTAATATACAGAGACCTTCAAGAGATCAGGAAGCAGATCAGGCAAAACACAGAACAAGCCAAGGAACACATAGGGAAAGCAATAGGTTATAACAAGACCATAATTACAAATTCAACAGGCTGCAAGAATCCATAGAGAGACAGCAAATAGATAATCCCAGCCCTCAGCCTTCAAGCTATGTAAAGAAAACCTAGCCTAACTAAAACCAAAAACCCAGCCCAAATTGCAGATTCATGAGCAAAATAAATGTTTTTGTTATTTTAAGCCACTACGTTTTGGGGAAACTGTTTCGCAGCCATAGTTACTGGAACAGCATCAAAAAAATTGAATTCCAAAACCCATCAAATGTTTCAGATGAGAAATGTGGAGTTGCCATGACTACCACAGCCTCCACAAGACTGAGTCCAGTACAAATAGATGGTGCCCAGCTACCACCACTGACTGCTCTGACAGAGGGTCCAGAGCTGGAGAAAAATGTAGAACGAAATTCTAATTCACACAAAAAGGCCAAACTTATTGGCCTGACAGAGACTGGAGAAACCCTGAGAGTATGCCCCTCGGACACCTTTTTAGCTCAGTAATGAAGTCACTCTTGACATTCACCCTTCAGCCAAAGATTAGACAGGCCCATAAAACAAAGTGAGACTAAAGAGGCACACCAGCCTAGAGGCAAGGATTACAAGGCAGAAGAAAGCTCGTAATAGGGAATGCAAGGAAGAGAAGGGAGAGTGTTGACATGTCCTGGGGTTGTTAACCAATGTCACAAAACAATATCTGTACTAATTGTTTAACAAGAAGCTAGTTTGTTCTGTAAACTTTCATCTAATGTGCAATAATAATAATAAAAAGAAATTGTGGACATGTATACTTTAATTGTGTGTTTCTATGTCTGCTTTTTCAACGGGATTAAAAGCTCCTTGAGGACAAGTCTAAGTCTCTTTATCTTGGTACTCTAAGAGCCAGTATGTAAAATTTAATGGGTCCTCAAGGCTTGTTTGTTGAATTAATGTTGGATGAATAAATTAATGAATAAACAGTTACTGTTTTTTAGACTATACTCTTAGACAACTCAACTCATTGCTCAAAATAATTTAGAACTCCTTATTTTTATAATTATTTTCAATGTATTTAGTATACAGTGGGAAAAAAAAGTAAGTTTCATTATTTCCCAATCTTGTTTTCACCCAAAATATATTTATCTTTATTACATACTTAATTCATCAGACTGTATTCCAAAATTCCTTGGCTGTTTCCAAAAGTCAAATACATCTTTAAGGATAAAGATTTTCTGTTATGGGGGATAATCAAAATAATTTGACTTAAACTCTGAGGATAATTCCAAACATGAGAGCTCAATGTTTTTGAACAACGGCTGCAAGCTGCAATAAATAGTTCGATATTCGTGGTAACAATTTTGGGGTGGGGGGCGGGGAATACACTACTTTGGAGTACAAGTTCTGCTTTTCATGACAAAACTATATTTATCTCATGGTCACAAATAAACCCAAACCAAACCCACTGCTGTAGAGTCGATTCCAACTCATAGCAACCCTATAGGACAGAGTAGAACTGCCCCATAGTGTTTCCAAGGCTATAAATCTTTATGGAAGCAGACTGCCACATCTTTGTCCCGCAGAGCAGCTGGTGGGTTCAAACCACCGACTTTGTGGTTAATATACAGAGACCTTCAAGAGATTAGGAACTTGGTTTGTTCTGCACCACTAGGGCTCTGTCACATGTATATTTAACTGTATAAAGGGAAAGGGAAGAAAGGAGATAAAGAGAAAATCCATAATGTCATAAAGGCATGAATAGATAATGTCAAGCATCTGGCAATGAGAGTCAAGTACCGTCTCCTATGTCCCCACTTCCTCTCCCTCTCTCTGGACTCTGAACTCTGGGTGAAGTTCTGGGAACTCAAGGGTTGGGAAGGTGCAGGAGCAGAACTTCTTACTTACAATACCCAAAACCAAACCAGTTGCTGTCCAGTTGATTCCAACTCATGGTGACCCCATGTGACCCATACTGCCAAATAAAATACAGGACACCTAGTTAAATCCAAATTTCAGATGAACCATGAATAATTTTTTAAGATTGATATGTATGTACCACATAAAGCTTGAAAATTAATTAATCGAAATATTAGTGTAAATATTGGAATGTACTTACACTAAAAAAATTGTTCTTTTTCTGACATTCAAATTTAACTTGCTATTTGTTGTTTACCCCTAAATCTGGGTAACCCTAATTTATTTATGAGAAGAATAACAGCCAGGAGTGAATACCTTAGACTTGAAAACTGGAATTCTTAGGGCTATACAACCTTTGCAGTTGTCCACAGAAATGTACCTAAACCATCAGAATATCAAAAAAGCAGACTCCAAAAACAGCAGGGTCAGACAGAGGCAGTCTGAAGCATTAAGATGCTTAAGCAGCTGAAAATGTTTTTTTGGTATGCAGTAGACAGAGACCAAGTCAGCTTGTCCTTTAAAAAGTATGTGATGCGGTGGTCATGTGAAAATTTACTTGTCAGCACAACTAGTATAGATGAGCTCAAAGTCTCTTTTCGTTTCCTGGAAAGAGAGTTGAGAATTTTAAACAAAGTGCTATAGGAATGTTTAGAAATTGGCAGGAAATCTGCACTGCCAAATTGAGAAAACATAGAGATCAATACATTACAACAAAATGTAACTACAAAAAGCTCAAAACAGGGTAACAGCAATGTTATTATATAAAAGAAGACAACATTAAAATAATAAAGAGGAACTAAGAAATGTAATCATAGACCTTCCATATGGAGAGGAATATATGGCGATACAAAGAAGTAAAAGTTAGGTTTAAATTTAGAAAAATAGGGGTAATAACAAGGTAACCACAAAGGACACTAACTATCCTACTCATCAAAATAAAATACAAGAAAAAAATAGGGACTCAGCAGAAACAAAATTAACAACAACAAATACGAGGAAAGGACAATATATAAAGATAATCTACTCAGCACATAAAATTAAGTGGGAACAAGAAACAAGAAGTGAGAACAACACACAAAAAAAGACATCAAACTGATAGCACTAAATTCATACCTATCCATAATTACACTGAATGTAAATGGACTAAATGCACCAAAAAAGAGACAGAGAGTGGCAGAATGGATTAAAAAACGCGATCCATCTATATGCTGCCTACAAGAGACACACCTTAGACTTAGAAACACAAATAAACTAAAACTCAAAGGACGGAAAAAATATATCAAGCAAACAACATTCAAAAAAGAGCAGGAGTGGCAATATTAATTTCTGACAAAATAGACTGCAAAATTAAATCCACCATAAAAGATAAGGAAGGACACTATGTATTGATCAAAGGGACAATATACCAGGAGGATATAACCATATGAAATATTTATGCACCCAATGACAGGGGTGCAAGATACATAAAACAAACTCTGTCAGCATTGAAAAGTGAGATAGACAGCTCCACAATAATAGTAGGAGGCTTCAACACACCACTTTTGGTGAAGGACAGGACATCCAGAAAGAAGCTCAGTAAAGACACGGAAGATCTAAATGCCACAATCAACCAACTTGACCTTATAGACATATACAGAACACTCCATCCAACAGCAGCCAAGTATACTTTCTTTTCTAGTGTACATGGAACACTCTCTAGAATAGACCACATATTAGGTCATAAAGCAAGCCTTAGCAGAATCCAAAACATCAAAATATTACAAAGCATCTTCCCTGACCATAAAGCCGTAAAAGTAGAAATCAACAGCAGAAAAAGCAGGGAAAAGAAATCAAACACTTGGAAACTGAACAATACCCCACTCAAAAAAGACTGAGTTATAGAAGACATGAAGGATGGAATAAAGAAAGTCATAGAATCCAATGAGAATGAAAACACGTCCTATCAGAACCTTTGGGACACAGCGAAAACAGTGCTCACAGGTCAATTTATATCAATAATGCACACATACAAAAAGAAGAAAGGGCCAAAATCAAAGAATTATCTCTACAACTTGAGCAAATAGAGGGCAACAAAAGAAACCTTCAGGCACTAGAAGAAAGGAAATAATAAAAATTAGAGCAGAATTAAATGAAATAGAAAACAGAAAAACAATTGAAAGAGTTAACAACACCAAAAGCTGTTTTTTTGAAAAAATCAACAAAATTGATAAACCACTGGCCAAACTGACAAAAGAAAAACAGGAGAGGAAGCAAATAACCCAAATAAGAAAAGAGATGGGCGATATTACAACAGACCCAACTGAAATTAAAAGAATCATATCAGATTACTATGAAAAATTGTACTCCAGCAAATTTGAAAACCTAGAAGAAATGGATGAATTCCTAGAAACACACTACCTACCTAAAGTAACACAAACAGAGGTAGAACAACTAAATAGACCCATAACAAAAGAAGAGATTGAAAAGGTAATCAAAAAGCTCCCAATGAAAAAAAGCCCTGGTCCGGACAGCTTCACTGCAGAGTTCTACTGAACTTTCAGAGAAGAGTTAACACCACTACAACTGAAGGTATTTCAGAGCACAGAAAAGGACAGAATACTACCAAACTCATTCTAAGAAGCCACCATATCCCTGATACCAAAACCAGGTAAAGACACCACAAAAAAAGAAAATTACACACCTATATCCCTCAGGAACGTAGATGCAAAAATCCTCAACAAAATTCTAGCCAATAGAATTCAACAACATATCAAAAAAATAATTCACCATGACCCAGTGGGATTCATACCAGGTATGCAGGGATGGCTTAACATTAGAAAAACAATTAATGTAACCCACCACATAAATAAAACAAAACACAAGAATCACATGATTTTATCAATTGATGCAGAAAAGGCATTTGAAAAAGTTCAACACCGATTCATGATAAAAACTCTCAGCAAAATAGGAATAGAAGGAAAATTCCTCAACATCATAAAGGGCATTTATACAAAGCCAACAGCCAACATCACCCTAAATGGAGAGAGCCTGAAAGCATTCCCACTGAGATCGGGAACCAGACAAGGATGCCCTTTATCACCACTCTTATTCAACATTGTGTTGGAGGTCCTAGAAAGAGATAAGGCTAGATAAAGAAATAAAGGGCATCCAGATTGGCAAGGAAGAAGTAAAAGTATCTCTATTTGCAGATGACATGATCTTATACACAGAAAACCCTAAGGTTTTCTAATAGAAGAGTTCAGCAGTGTATTGGGATACAGGATAAACATACAAAAATCAGTTGGATTCCTCTACACCAACAAAATGAACATCAAAAAGGAAATCACCAAATCAATGCCATTTGTAGTATCCCCCAAGAAGATAAAATACTGAGGAATAAATCTTACCAGAGATGTAAAACACTTATACAAAGAAAACTACAGTACACTTCTGCAAGAAACCAAAAGAGAATTACCGAAGTGGGAAAACATACCTTGCATATGCATAGAAAGACTTACCACTATAAAAATGTCTATTCTACCAAAAGTGATCTGTACGTTTAACGCAATTCCGATCCAAATCCCAACGACATTCTTTAATGAGATGGAGAAACAAATCACCAACTTCATATGGAAGGGAAAGAGGCCCTGGATAAATAAGATACTACTGAAAAAGAAGAACAAAGTGGGAGGCCTTACTTTACCTGATTTTAGAACCTATTATACTGCCACAGTAGTCAAAACAGCCTGGAACTGGTACAACAACAGATACATAGACCAATGGAACAGAATTGAGAATCCAGACATAAATCTATCCACATATGAGCAGTTGATATTAGACAAAGGCCCCAAAACAGTTAAATGGGGGAAAAGACAGTCTTTTTAATAAATGGTGCTGCCATAAGTGCCTATCCATCTGCAAAAACCTGAAACAAGACCCATACCTCACTCCATGTACGAAAACGAGCTCAAAATGGATCAAAGACCTAAATATAAAATCTAAAACGATAAAGATCATGGAAGAAAAAATGGCGATGACGTTAGGAGCCCTAATACGTGGCATAAGCAGTATACAAAACATTATTAAGAATGCAGAAGAAAAACTAGATAACTGGGAGCTCCTAAAAATCAAACACCTATGCTCATGCAAAGACTTCACCAAAAGAGTGAAAAGACTACCTACAGACCGAGAAAAAGTTTTTAGCTATGACATTTGCGATCAGCACCTGATCTCTAAAATCTACATGATACTGCAAAAGCTCAACTGCAAAAAGACAAATAACCCAATTTAAAAATGGGCAAAAGATATGAATAGACACTTCACTAAAGAAGATATTCAGGTAGCTAACAGATACATGAGGAAATGCTCACAATCATTAGCCAGTAGAGAAATGCAAATCAAAACTATGATGAGATTTCATCTCACTCCAACAAGGCTGGCATTAATTCAAAACACACAAAATAATAAATATTGGAGAAGCTGTGGAGAGATTGGAACACTTACACACTGCTCGTGGGAATGTCAAATGGTACAACCACTTTGGAAATCGATTTGGCGCTTCCTTAAAAAACTAGAAATAGAACTACCATAGGATCCAGCAATCCCACTCCTCAGAATATATCCTAAAGAAACAAGAGTCTTTACACGAACAGATATATGCACACCCATGTTCATTGCAGCACTGCTTACAACAGCAAAAAGATGGAAGCAACCAGGGTGCCCATCAACAGATGAATGGATAAATAAATTACGGTATATTCACACAATGGAATACTACACATCGATAAAGAACAGCGATGAATCTGTGAAACATTTCATAACATGGAGGAACCTGGAAGGCATTATGCTGAGTGAAATTAGTCAGTTGCAAAAGGACAAATATTATATAAGACCACTATTATAAGAACTTGAGAAATAGTTTAAACTGAGAAGAAAACATTCTTTTGTGGTTATGAGAGGGGGGAGGGAGGGAGGGTGGGAGAGGAGTATTCATTAATTAGGTAGTAGATAAGAACTACTTTAGGCAAAGGGAAAGACAACACAGAATACAGCGGAGTTCAGCACAACTGGACTAAACCAAAAGCAAAGAAGTTTTCTGAATAAACTGAATGCTTTGAAGGTCAGCGTAGCATGGGCAGGGGTTTGGGGACCAGGGTTTTAGGGGACATATAAGTCAATTGGCATAATAAAATCTACTAAAAAAACATTCTGCATCCCACTTTGAAGAGTGGCGTCTGGGATCTTAAATGCTAGCAAGCAGCCATCTAAGATGCATCAATGAATCTCAACCCACCTGGATCAAAGGAGAATGAAGAACACCAAGGACACAAGGTAATTACAAGCCCAAGAGACAGAAAGGGCCACATGAACCAGAGACTACTTCATCCTGAGACCAGAAGAACTAGATGGTGCCCGGCTACAACCAATGACTGCCCTGACAGGAAACACAACAGAGAACCCCTGAGGGAGCAGGACAGCAGTGGGATGCAGACCCCAAATTCTCATAAAAAGATCAGACTTAATGGCCTGACTGAGACTAGAAGGACCCCAGTCGTCATGGCCCCCAGACCCTCTGTTGGCCCAGGACAGGAAGCATTCCCGAAGCCAACTCTTCAGACATGTATTGGACTGGACAATGTGTTGGAGAGGGATGCTGGTGAGGAGTGAGCTTATTGGATCAGGTGGACACTTGAGACTATGTTGGTTATCTCCTCCCTGGAGGGGAGATGAGAGGATTGAGGGGGTTAGGAGCTGGCGAAATAGATATGAAAAGAGAGAGTGGAGGGAGGGAGTGGGCTGTCTCATTAGGGGGAGAGTAATTGGTGCATATAGGTTTTTGTGTGAGAGACTGACTTGATTTGTAAACTTTCACCTAAAGCACAATAAAAATTATTAAAAAGAAAAATAAAAAACGTAACTACACTGACCTGGAAAACTTAAAAAGGAGTGGAAGTAGGCATCATCAAAAGTGTTCAAAAGCTTAAGATTATTTTTTCTTGAAAACCACTAATACAGATTGAGTGGGAAAGTGAAAATTTGAAGTGATAAATGCAGGCAAATCCGACTGATTCTCACTTTCTTATTTTCAAATTTCAGCATTTCCATAAAAAAAGGAAAAGAGAATTTTATCCCAGTACTTACAAAAAAAAAAAAATTTTTTTTCACTTACTTAGCAGACTATTAACACCATTGTAGTATAATTTCATATGACTGAATCATTATTTTAAAAGGTAATATTTTTAATATGGAATACGTTTAGATTTTATTTGTTATATAATTATAAACTATTGAAACTTAACTAGTAAAAATTATTGGGACTGTATAAATGTATCTACATAGAAAATTAATTACTAATAATCAAATTATGAAAGCAGAAGAATCATCAAATAACGTAAGTTTCATAGCAGATACCCAATTTATTTGTTTTGCTTTGCTGTTTTTAAAAACTAAATTGTTTAGCTGTATAAAATATAGATCTCATCAAAGCCCTCTCAAGCAAAGATTCTGCAGATGAAATAAGAGACATTTTGGTCACCTCAGTGGGATGGAATAAAGCATGTGCTAGTTCCGTTCAAAAAACACTAGTTGCCCTCAAGTTGATTCTTACTCATGGCGACACCATGTGTGTCAGAGTAGAACTTGCTCCATAGGGTTTCGGTGTCAGATTTTTTGGAAGTAATCTCCAGGCCTTTCTTCTGAGGAGCCTCTGGGTGGACTTGAACCACCAACTTTTTGGTTAAGAGCCAAGTGTTAACCATTTTGTACTGCCTAGGGACTCCTCAGAGCAAAAACAAGTTCTTTAAATATACACAGAGGGAAATAAACCTATACTCACCCTACCTGGCCACCTCCTCCTGTGAATCCCCTCACTCTACCCCACTCAGTCATTGAGTTCCAGTTCCCATTTTGCTTTTAGTGTTTCAGAAATGATAGCCCATGAAAAGAAAGCTGCTCTTTCTCATTTTAGCAGCTAAACTACACTATGCACTCACTGAAGGCAAGTGGGCTTAACCTACAGCAAAGAGCTTTCACACAGAGAGGAGCTCGAGTGAATTACTGAATGTAATATCAAAATTGCTAAATTTTAAAAACACAAATTAGTATTATATTATTAATCTTAAGATAAAACCGAATCATACAGAGATCATTCTGCCTTTACAGTTCTCAGAGAGACTCCTGGAGAACAAGACTGAAGTACAAAGTCAGGAAAATGTATAACAGACTTCAGTCTCCTGAGTTCAGTTTGGTGCCCTTCACCAGCATTAAATTAAACCACCCCCCAAAAACCAAACTCATTGCTGTCAAGTCGATTCTGACTTATAGTGACCCTATATATAGAACAGAGTAGGGCTCCCCTATAGGGTTTCCAAGGAGCAGCTGGTGGATTCAAACTGCTGACTTTCTTGGTTAGCAGCCAAGCTCTTAACCACTGCACCACCAGGGCTCTGCAGCATTAAATTTGCCATAAGAAAATGGATGCAAGTCCTGTCAGTATATTATATACATTGAGGGAAGAACAAAATGAAATCATATTGACAAAGTATGTCTCTCTTTTCTATAGAATTGTTCATTTGATCTTTATCCCAAACCTTCTTTGACATGATTAACCAAAGATTGGAAACTGAAGATATGAGACACATAAAAGACTATTAGATTATCTAGCCCACTTTTTAGGCCACATGTACAATTATCCATTCCCTATTGAAATATTTCTAGAACTTTGTCTAATTCATTTCCAGTAGCCTTCCTATAAATGTTTTAAAGTCTTTTTCTGAGGAGCTTATTCCAGTTAGGCACATCTTAAATACCTGACAGTTTTTCTGAAACTTCTGTTTCAATTTGTCTCATTTAAATTTTATCCCATTACTCCTAGTTAGACCCTTTTCCCATCACCATCTTGTAGATAGTTTTCATATTCCTATTTAGGCATAATTTAACGATGCTCCACACATCAACTTGAGTAGACAGTATATGGTATAAATTACAGAAAACAGCGATGTGTGAAGGCATTCTGTGGTGAATAAAGTAAAGTATTAATTTCAGACATAACGGACTAACACTTTTTAAATTTGTGGTTCCTATAATTTTCAGACCTGTTTCTAAAATCTTTGGAATGGGGCAATTAAATGGAAGAGATTAGTTTAAAACTTCTACCTTTACTTCATAGGTTGGAGATCTACCATCCCCATGAATATTTAAAGCGGGAAGATTTTTAAACGAGAATTTAATACAGAGACCCTGCTCCGATTTAAGGAAAGGTTGGCATTCAGACAATGCTCGTGAAAAAGACTGGGTTCAGCAACTCACAGATAGAATCGCCACCAATGCAGCGCATTCCGGAAACCCTGGGAGCCGTAGTGGTTAAGAGCTACCGCTGCTAAACAAACAGTAGTTTGAATCCACCAGCCGCTCCTTGGAAACCCTATCTGGCAGTTTACTCTGTCCTATAGGCTCACTCTGAGTTGAAAACGACTCGATGGCACCGTGGCTTTTTTTTTTTTTTTTTAAAGCTGGCAGTTAAAAAGAAGAAAAGCAAACGCACTGCCATAGAATCGATTCTGATTCATAGTGACCCTATGGTACAGAGTAGAACTGCCCCATAGAGTTTCGAAGGAGCGCCTGGCGGATTCGAACTGCATACCTTTCGGTTCCCACCCACCCAGTGGTTAAAAAAAAAAAAAAAAAAAGTGGTTAGCAGCCATAAAACCTGACCACTAGGCCACCAGGAGGAGTACACACCATTGCTCGTTGGGAGTGGACTTATATAACCCACTGAGTACTGTATATGCAGCCTGGTACAATGAATATGAATTGATTGAAGTAGAAAACCTATTTCTGCTATAATATTATGAAGCAAAGGTTGTAAGAGAACCTAACTCAAAGTTAACCAAAATCTGTGTGCGAAGGGAAAACTTTCCCAGCACATGCTTTCGTGGGATCCCGGGATTTCTGGTTTCCACAACTGATAAAAAATATACATGCAACTGGCACCAAAGAAAAGGCAATTCTTTTTAAGTTGTGAGGCTTCGGAAAAAGAATCAAGTCTATCCCTGTTCCCAGTTTTATTTTCCTCCATAATATTTATCACTTATATCACATTTTTTACTTATTTTCTTTATTGTCTATTTCCCTATTCCCTGACTAGCATTTAAGCTCCATGAGGACAGAAATTTTGTTTTGTCATGTTCACTTCTATATTCCCAGGTCCTAGTACAGTGCTTGGACCATAGCAGGCACTCAATAAATATTGTTGAAAAAATGAATTCATTTATTTGGCACTGATTTCTCTATTTAAGGAATCAAACAGAAAGATATGCATACTTCTCTGCTAAAAAGAGCTAGATAAAAAATAATATTGTTGATAAACTATGGGAAGAAGTTCTTTAAATTCCTGAAAGAAGGATTTGAGATAGTACAAATCGTTAAAACACAAAGTAGGAAGCATCTCAAATCTGACGATCTTATTAAAGGCACAAAAGATGAGGCCCCACAAGGGCAGGGCGCTGTCTTACTTATCTCTCTGTATCAGCTCATAACCCAGGCCTGACACAAGGCAATAAGAAAGAGCCAATAGGAATAATTGACATATACCGTGTGCTGGGATCCTGGTGGTGCAATGATTAAGTGCCAGGCTGCCAACTGAAAGGTTGGCGGTTCAAACCCACCCAGAGGCTCCTAACCTGGCCGTCTGCTTCCATAAAGATTACAGTCAAGAAAACCCAATGGAGCAGTTCTGTTCTGTCACACGGGGTTGCTATGAGATGGAATCGACTGATCGGCACCCAATAACAACAGCCACAAGGTCCTCGGGGGGTGCAAGTGGTTTATGCTCATCTACGAATCAACTCCATGGAACTGGGTTTTTTTTTAAAAAAACCCAGTGGCGTCGACACTTACATGCATTAATTCATCTACTCTTCACAACAATTCTATGCAGGAGGCACAATTATTACTCTCACTTTCCAGGTAAAGAAAACGAGGCACAAGAGAATACAGAACTGCAACACTTATCGAGGGCACAGTCCAAACCATCCTTTGCCTGGCTTTGTGACACTGGAGCTGGCGGAACGTTAGGCTTCGTCAATAGAGGGCACTAGAGCGACATTGCAAAGCCATAAGACCAGGAAGACTTTTCCCTTTCAGGTTCCAGTCCTCCATTGCTATTATTCAGCATAGGGGCCCAGTGGTCAGGTTGGAGGAGTTCCAGCTGTGCCTCCGAGTCACATTCTTACAGGTAAAGGTAGCTGCTTCTATAAACCAGCTCTGGCCCTATCTTCTGGCAAGTCTTTGGCCACCAACAGGGTGAGTGCTCCTACAGTAGCCACACCTTCTTTGAAGAGGTAAGAACCTCAGACTTGGTGGGGCCTTCCCCTAGTCCTTAGCTCTTTTATTGTCCACTTTCTTAGCCCAGAGGGAGTGGTTGCTTTTTTGCCGCTGCTTATTCCTGTACGTGTTACACTCTCTCTCATCCCCTATAGTAAACCACATTCTGCTACTCAACATTTATGTTAAAATTTTCATGATATTGTACTATATCATAGAGTACTGTATTATATTAGGGCTGACTCGCCCAGGGAGGAGCCCTGGTGGTGCAGTGGTTAAGCACTCCACTGCTAACCGAAAGGACAGGGGAGAAAGAGGTGAAAGATGTGGCAGTCTGCTTCCGTAAAGATTACAGCCTTGTAAACCCTATGGGGGAAGTTCTACTCTGTCCTACACGGTCTCTTTATCAGTCGGGATGGACTCAACGGCATTGGGATTTTTTTTTTTCTTTTGCCCAGGGTCATGCCACTAGGAAGCAATAAAGCTGAGTTTCAAGCCAGGAAGTCTGATAGCAGATAAACACTCCAAATTACTATGTTAAAAAAAAAAAAAAAAATTGCCCTAAAGTGGATTCTGACTCATGGCTACCCCATGGGTCAGAGTACAACTGTGATCCATTGGGCTTTCAATGACTGATTTTTTAGAAGTTAGATTGCCAGGCCTTTCTTCTGAGGTGCTTCTGGGTGTACTCAAACTTCCAGCCTTTCATTTAGCAGCTGAATGGGTTAACCTTTTGCATCAGCACACTGTCTCAAATATGTGAGAAAAATTCAGGTTAACTTCCCTATTCCCCAAACACCTCCAATGTTGCAGGAAGTACTTACTTATCTAAGAGTTTCATTCAATAACAAAAAATGAGAATTGTAACACCACAGTCCAAGAGTAAGGCACTCAGTTTCATCTTCTGCTCAAACATGGCATGGACTGATATCACAACCGTAAATTTTAGTTTCTCAAAAAGCTTTCACATGCAGGATTTCATTTAAAAACAACTTTGTTGAGTTGGTAAGGCAGATATTATCTCTATACATAAGGAAACTAGGTCCACAGATAATACAAATTAGCATGGTTAGTTTTACTTAAGTCTGTCAACTTCCAGCTAGAACTTTGTCTATAATATCACTGTCTTGCCTTGAGGTTTAGTTACTCTAGAGTCAATCTGACAAATTCCAGTTTAAAATAAAAGTTTATGGGGATAGAAAATAATTTCTTAACATGACATAAAAAGATTTATAAACTCCAAAAAACCAAACCCACTGCCGTAGAGTTGATTCCGACTCATAGCGACCCTATAGGACAGAGTAGAACTGCCTCAAAGAGTTTCCAAGGAGCGCCTGGCAGATTCGAACTGCCGACCTTTTGGTTAGCAGCCATATCACTTAACCACTACGCCACAACTCAGCTTCATTTAAATTGAGAACTTCTATTTATCAAAAACACATCATTAGGAGAATGAAAACACAAGCTACAGACTGGGAGAAGATATTTGCAAAACAAACATTCTACAAAAGATTTAGACTCAGAATATAGAAAGAACTCCGTCAAATTGGTAAAAGGCCAGCTGACAACTCAAAATTTTTTAAATCAGCAAAAGACTAACAGGCCCTTCACAACAGTGGGTGTCCAAAGGGCCAAAATGCCTAAGAAAATGTGCTTAACATCAGCGGTCAGTTGGGGAATGCAAATTAAAAACACAAAGAGATACCACTATACCTGACACGCCCCTCCAATGGCTAAAATGAAAAAGACTGATAATACTCAGAGTTGGTAAAGATTTAGAAAAACTAGAACTTTCATACACTGCTGATGGGAGTATAAATTAGTAGAACCACTTAGAAAAACTATTTGACAGTATCTACTAGGAAGAAGGACCTGGCAGTCTACATCTGAAAAGCATTAGCCAGTGAAAACCTTATGAATAGCAGCGGAACATTGTCTGATATAGTGCTGGAAGATGAGTCCCCCAGGTTGGAAGGCACTCAAAAGATGACTGGGGAAGAGCTGCCTCCTCAAAGTAGAGTCGACCTTAATGACGTGGATGCAGTAAAGCTTTTGGGACCTTCATTTGCCGATGTGGCATGACTCAAAATGAGAAGAAACAGCTGCAAAGATCCATTGATAATCAGAACCTGGAATGTACAAAGAATGAATCTAGGAAAACTGGAAATCATCAAAAATGAAATGGAACACATAAACATCGATATCCTAGGCATTAATGAGCTGAAATGGACTGGTATTGGACATTTTGAATCAGACAATCATATATTCTACTATGCTGGGAATGACAACTCGAAGAGGAATGGTGTTGCATTCATCGTCAAAAAGAACGTGTCAAGATCTATCCTGAAGTACAACGCTGTCAGTGATAGGATAATATCCATACACCTACAAGGAAGACCAGTTAATATGACTATTATTCAAATTTACACACCAACCACTAGGGCCAAAGATGAAAAAATAGAAGATTTTTATCAGCTGCTGCAGTCTGAAGTTGATCGAACGTGCAATCAAGATGCATTGATAATTACTGGCGATTGGAATGTGAAAGTTAGAAACAAAGAAGAAGGATCAGTAGTTGGAAAACATGGCCTTGGTGAAAGAAACAATGCCGGAGATTGAATGATAGAATTTTGCAAGACTGACTTCTTCATTGCAAATACCTTCTTTCACCAACATAAATGGCAACTATACACATGGACCTCGCCAGACGGAACACACAGAAATCAAATTGACTACATCTGTGGAAAGAGATGATGGAAAAGCTCAATATCATCAGCCAGAACAAGGCCAGGGGCCAACTGTGGAACAGACCGTCAATTGCTCATATGCAAGTTCAAGCTGAAACTGAAGAAAATCAGACCAAGTCCACGAAAGCCAAAATATGACCTTGAGTACATCCCACTTGAATTTAGAGACCATCTCAAGAATAGATTTGACGCATTGAACACCAGTGACCGAAGACCAGACGTGTTGTGGAATGCTATCAAGGACATCATCCATGAAGAAAGAGAGAGGTCACTGAAAAGACAGGAAAGAAAGAAAAGACCAAGATGGATGTCAGAGGAGACTCTGAAACTTGCTCTTGAGCATCGAGCAGCTAAAGCAAAAGGAAGAATTGATGAAGTAAAAGAACTGAACAGAAGATTTCAAAGGGCAGCTCGAGAAGACAAAGTATTATAATGACATGTGCAAAGAGCTGGAGATGGAAAACCAAAAGGGAGGAACATGCTCGGCGTTTCTCAAGCTGAAAGAACTGAAGAAAAACTTCAAGCCTCGAGTTGCAATAGTGAAGGATTCCATGGGGAAAATATTAAATGACACAGGAAGCATCAAAAGAAGATGGAAGGAATACACAGAGTCATTATACCAAAAAGAATTAGTCGATATTCAACCATTTCAAGAGGTAACATATGATCAGGAACCGATGGTACCAAAGGAAGAAGTCCAAGCTGCTCTGAAGGCATTGGCGAAAAACGATGCTCCAGGAATTGATGGAATATCAATTGAGATGTTTCAACAAACAGATGCAGCGCTGGAGGTGCTCACTTGTCTATGCCAAGAAATATGGAAGACAGCTTCCTGGCCAACTGACTGGAAGAGATCCATATTTATGCCTATTCCCAAGAAAGGTGATCCAACTGAATGTGGAAATTATAGAACAATATCATTAATATCACATGCAAGCAAAATTTTGCTGAAGATCATTCAAAAACGGCTGCAGCCGTATACCGACAGGGAACTGCCAGAAATTCAGGCCGGTTTCAGAAGAGGACGTGGAACCAGGGATATCATTGCTGGTGTCAGATGGATCCTGGCTGAAAGCAGAGAATACGAGAAGGATGTTTACCTGTGTTTTATTGACTATGCAAAGGCATTCGACTGTGTGGATCGTAACAAACTATGGATAACACTGAGAAGAATGGGAATTCCAGAACACTTAATTGTACTCATGAGGTACCTTTACATAGATCAAGAGGCAGTTGTTCGCACATAACAAGGGGATACTGATTGGTTTAAAGTCAGGAAAGGCGTGTGTCAGGGTTGTATTCTTTCACCATAACTATTTAATCTGTACGCCGAACAAATAATCCGAGAAGCTGGACTATATGAAGAACAGGGCATCGGGATTGGAGGAAGACTCATTAATAACCTGTGTTATGCAGATGACAGAACCTTGCCTGCTGAAAGTGAAGAGGACTTGAAGCACCTAGTATTGAAGATCAAAGAACAGAGCCTTCAGTATGGATTACACCTCAACATAAAGAAAACAAAAATCCTCACAACTGGACCAATGAGCAACATCATGACAAACGGAGAAAAGATTGAAGTTGTCAAGAATTTCATTTTACTTGGATCCACAATCAACAGCCATGGGAGCAGCAGTCAAGAAATCAAAAGATGCATTGCATTGGGTAAATCTGCTGCAAAGGACCTCTTCAAAGTGTTGAAGAGCAAAGATGTCACCCTGAAGACTAAGGTGCGCCTGACCCAAGCCATGGTATTTTCAGTCACATCATATCCATGTGAAAGCTGGACAATGAATAAGGAAGACCGAAGAAGAGTTGACGCCTTTGAATTGTGGTGTTGGTGAAGAATATTGAATATACCATGGACTGCCAAAAGAACGAACAAATCTTTCTTGGAGGAAGTGCGGTCAGAATGCTCCTTATAGGCAAGGATGGTGAGACTGCGTCTTACATACTTTGGACATGTTATCAGGAGCGATCAGTCCCTGGAGAAGGACATCATGCTTGGCGGAGTACAGGGTCAGCGGAAAAGAGGAAGACCCTCAACAAGGTGGATTGACACAGTGGCTGCAAGAATGAGCTCAAGCATAACAATGATCATTAGGATGGCGCAGGACCGGGCAGTGTTTCGTTCTGTTGTGCATAGGGTCGCTATGAGTGAGAACCGACTCAACACACCTAACAACAACAACAATTAAAGCTTTAGGAGTTCTGGTGACACCGTGGCTTTGGACATGTTATCAGAAAAGACCAGTCACTAGAAAAGGACATCATGTTGGTAAAGCAGAGGCTCACCAAAAACAAGGGACATCCTCACTGAGATGGATTAACACAATGGCAAAAGAATGAAATCAAACATACCAATGATCATGAAGATGGTGCAGGACCAGGCAAGGTTTCGTTCTGTTATATATGTAAGGCCACCATGAGTCGTAGCTAACTTGACAGCACCTAACATAGCAACGACTAAAGCTTAACATATGTACATTATAACTCAGCAGTTCCACTCATGGTTATATATACAAGAGAAGGTTAGATTATGTCCACAAAAAAAATGTACGAAAGTATATAAGAATATACACCAAGAACTGATATAAAAAGTTTTGGTATATGCATATAATACACAAAAATGAAAAAGAATGAACTACTACTGCTCTCAAGATAATGAATGAATCTCACAAACACAATGTTGAGTAAAAGAATCCAGGCACAAAAGAATACTCACTGTATGATTCCATTTATACGAAGTTCAAGAACAGGCAAAAGCGACCTATGGTGATAGAGGTTAGAGCTATGGTTTCCTTGGTGGGCTGTCTACTGGGAAAGGCCATAGGAGAGCCTGCTGGCAATGCTATGTATCTTAGTCTGAGTGATGGTTACTTGGACGTATATGTAAGAAATTAACTGAGGTGCAAAATTTAAGATTTGTATTCTTCACTGTACATAACAAAAAATAAAAAGAACACAAAGAACAACAACCAGAATTTATTTGAAAGAAATGTAAGGCAGTAGAGTTAATGCACCACATTTCAAGATCAGAAAACCAGGGTGCCATTCTCGTTTCACTAGAAAATTGACATGTGAAAATCGATCTTTCTCCTTTGCAAAATTGGAATATTAATACCTACCAACCTCATTGGCTATTATGATTATAATTAAATAATGTATAAATATTCTTGTGTTCCTGTAAGAGAAGTCCCATATAAATATAAGGTAATAGTATTTGTGTAGCATTCCAAAATTCATTCTCACTTATGTAATCTCTGTTATAAATACGTTCTCCCTTCTTTTATGTTACAATCACTAAAAACAATGAAATAAATGAAAGTGGAAAGTTGAGTCAGGCCAACAACAAATTGAGAAATAGGGGTGGAGATGGAGAAGTTGAAGATTTTTACCAACTTCTGCAGTCTGAAATTGGTCATGCAATCAGGATGCATGGTGATTGGAATGCAAAAGTTGGAAACAAAGAAGGATCGGTAGTTGGAAAATATGGCCTTGGTGATAGAAACAGTGCCAGAGATCGCATGATAGACTTTTGCAAGACCAATGACTTCATTGCAAATACCTTTTTTCAACAACACAAACGGTGACTCTACACGTGGACTTCGCGGGTAGGAATATAGAGGAAATCAAATTGACTATATTTGTGGAAAGAGACAATGGAAAAACTGAATATTATCTGGCAGAACAAGGCCAGGGGTGACTTTGGAACAGACCATCAATTGCTCATATGCAAATCCAAGCTGAAGCTGAAGGAAATTAGAATAAGTCCACGAGAGCCAAAGTATGACCTTGAGTATATCATATCCCACCTGAATTTAGTTAGAGACCATCTCAAGAATAGATTTGACAAGTTGAACACTAATGACCAAAGATCAGACGAGTTGTGAAATGACACCAAGGACATCATACGTTAAGAAATCAAGAGATCATTAAAAAGACAGGAAAGAAAGAAAAGACCAAAATGGATGTCAGAAAAGACTCTGAAGCTTGTTCTTGAACATCGAGTAGCTAAAGCGAAAGTAAAAAACGATGAAGTCAAACTCTTCCAGCCTCCTTCCATTACCCAATTCCAAATCAACTTCTACATTGTAGGTATTTGTTAGAGCACCACCCTACTCTTCCAGCACTATGTTCTTAGTTATCTAGTGCTGCTGTAACAGAAATACCACAAATGGGTGGCTTTAACAAACATCTATTTTTTCACAGTTTAGGAGGCTGAAGTCCAAATTCAGTGCGCTGGCTCTAAGGGAAGACTTCTGTCTCTGTCGGCTTTGGAGGAAGGTCCTTGTCTCTTCTGAGCTTCTGCTCCTGGGCAGTCTACATGTGGCTTGGCATCTGTCTTCCCCCTTCTCTGCTTTCTTGCTTAAGCTCCTTTATAACTCAAGAGATTGACTCAAAATACACCCTACATTATTTCTGCCTCATTTACATAGCAAACACAGCCCATTCACAAATGGGATTATAACCACAGGCAGAGGTTAGGATTTACAACACACATTTTGAGGGAACATAACTCGTAATGTAGGGCTGCATATTCTTTCTGTCAGTTGGAGAATGCAAATTAAAAACACAAAGAGATACCACTACACCTGATACCCCCCTGCAATGGCTAAAATGAAGAAGACTGATAATACCCAGAGCTGGTAAAGATTTAGAAAAACTAGAACTTTCATACACTACTGATGGGTGTGTAAATAGGTAGAACCACTTAGAGAAACTATTTGACAGTATCTACTAAAGCTTTTTTTAACTAAAGCTTTAGGAGTTCTGGTGGTACCGTGGCTTTGGACATGTCATCAGAAAAGACCAGTCACTAGAAAAGGACATCATGGTTGGTAAAGCCAATATACATCAGATAGGCAATTGTCATAAAATGAAGTTAATATTTATACTTATTAATCTTCTTGAAGGAGTCTCCAAATCTTCATAAAGTAGTACCAATTTAGTGACAGGATTTTCACTTCCAAATGGTTTATAAACCATTCGGAGGTTAATAAAAAGCCTTAAGCCCAATAATACCTTCCTGCTAATCTCCTTCTTTTTGGAGTTTATTAAAGAGGCAATTAAACAATAAGCAGGTTGTAGCCATACCTATATATAAAAAAAAAAATAACATGGCTCAAACCTTCTGCTAAATCTGAGCTAGCCAGTGGGGTAGCCATATGTGGCTATTGAGCACCTGAAATGTGGCTAGTCAGAATTGATTTGTCTTAAATACACACTAGATTTTGAAACTTTGTACAACAACAACAAGAATGTAAAATATCTCATTAATATTTTTGTATTGATTACATGTTGGGTTTTACTTTTTAAATGCCGCTAAGAGAAAACTCTAAATTACAAATATGGCTTGCATTACATTTCTATTGGGTAGCAGAACTCTAATTAAAGATGAAAACTTTCATAATGCCATTTCTCTGAGGATAGAGTTTCCAGAAAGAGAGTTTTAAAAATAAGGGTTAAGATTACTTGATGTTTTCTGGGCAAATTACCTGTCTTTGTCAAAGATTAAAACCTGTGTTTAATCTTTAATCAACTGCATTTTAGAATGGTCACGTAGTAGATGTTCCACCTATATGAAGTCATGGAGTATTTATTTAACTAGTTTTTACTGAATTTTAGTAACATGTAAACCTGTACTTCTAAAACTTTTGCAGGCTTTGAACTATCGAAGCAGGGAAATGACCTTAGTAGATCTCCTAGAGGACTTTCCAGGCCACTCTAACACAAAGACTGTATTCAATTAACCAAAAACCGATACTACCACTTAAAGCAATCTCATTTTTAATAAATATCATAATTAATCTTTACTACATGCTTGTTACATGAATATATACGTTGTCATTATATAAAGGAACGGTGATTTGCACAACCAACCCGTTGCTGTCAAGTCAATTCTGACGGAATTCGACAGAGTAGAACTGCCCCATAGCGTTTCCAAGGAGTGCCTGGTGGATTTGAACTGCTGACCTTTTGTTTAGCAGCCAAGCTCTTAACCACTGCAACACCAGGGCTCCAGATCTGCTTAAAGTGGAGAATAATTATTTGTTGATTTTCTCTACATATTGATAGATCAGACCTGGTCTATGGTCTCTGCAAAACAATTCATAGACCATCATTGGAGAGCTAGTAGAAAGGATCAAGGGAAAATGACTATTACTTTAAAATATTTATTCTTAACAATATGTATAAAAAATATTTTCTTCAGTAAATGGAATTCAAATTCCCATTTGAACTGAAAATGCTAAGTTGTTAATATCTTCCCTAGGTATTTGCTTCTTCATATGATGCCTTCAATGATTTTAAGTGTAATAAAATCTCATTTTATGCTAAAAGGCAGGGAAGATCCTAAATGTTCCTCAAGCAGTAGTTCTTAGCCTTGTGGCTTTTGGCATATCTCAAAAAGCATTCCAAAAAAAAAAGAAAGGGTCACAGCCTGAGGAACAAAATAGTATGCCTTTTCCTCAAAGAAACAGTCAAAACATCTGATTTTTACTGCTTAGTTTTAAAGAAAGAAAAAAATGGAAGAGAATCAATTAGGGTAGTTATTTAATCCCTGTTCTCACTTTCATCCCTTTTAGTATCTTTTAGGACTATTAGTATCTTTTAGGACTATAGGGGGTCTAAAAACTCCCAAAAATCTATGCAAAATTGCATTTGTCTTATATACATTTTCTGGGAAAAGGGCCTGGAGCTTTGGACAGAGGAGAAAATGACCACAAAGGTTAAGAACCTCTTCTTTAGGGGGTTGCTTTAGCAAACTGAATGAATACCTCTCCCTCACTTCCAGGTCAGATGTAACCAGCTTTCTGATTTGCTGTGTACCACCCAAGACCTCAAGATTTGTGCCCAGCTCTGCTTCCACTTTTAGTCTGCTTCCACTACTTGGTTGATTATTCTGTTTCTTGGGTGTGTGTGCATGTAAGTGTGTGTGTTTATGTCAGTTGCCTCCAACTTCCTCCTTCCTCCTCAGTTCTACTCTGTATGTCCCTGATAAGTTAAGAATAGACCCTGAGTGGCTGTCTCCTTATTTAAGTAAGACTGGTGGTGGAACTTGCTACCACATTTATGAACATACCCTTTTCCCTTACTCTGCTCTACCTTTTTGGCACTACCTGAATTTGCCACAGTGCTTCAGGGGTAGTCTACCTATATTTACTTTCTATTTAGGTCTAGAAACAATTACTTAAAGGGGGTCCTTTTAAAGTATGTCAGATCACCTTCCTGTATGGCCCTTCTCAGGTGGTATAAAATTCAATTTAATTCCCTCTCTAAAGATGTTGACAGAAAGAAATGGTGTCTGTAGTGTGCTCTTATCTCCCTAGAGAAGAATATTATATAAAGTTAATAACAAGTTTCTTTTTACATCAATTATTTGGACATTATTACATCAAGTGGCAGTCTCCTGTCCTTGCCTTTACCATTTCTTCCCTAGAGTAGGCAGAGTGATCATGCACCCACTGACGTAGCACCCTTCACCCCCTTCACCCTCTCCAAGCCCCACATTCCAAGTTCTCTCCTTGAATATAACTCCGGATATTCCAACAACCCTTCCTGTATTGGATAAAGAATTGGAGTTTACTCTTTTTCTATACTCTTCCCACTAATAAATTCTAAAACCTCTTCTAGTTTTTTTTTTTTTTTTTTGTAGGGTGCAGATTGGTAAGTTTTTTTCTTAAAACTTGCCTAAAATCTGTGTGTCCGGCCCTTCGGCATTCCATCTCAGGGCTGAGAATAGGTTGGCCAGTGAGGGGCCAAGAAACCTAGGACTATTTATAAAAAGAATATCGGCCTTAGAGAGCTGCGGAGAAAGACAGCCAAGCTGGGGTCTGAGATCTGAGGCCCCTGAAGAAGCAGCTCCCCGACTTGGCGCTCGGCGCGGCCAGCTCAGGGCAGGGCCCCAACTCCTCAGACCCCAGAGTCGCCTGCGTAAGAAGCCCCCCTCCCGCCGGACAGGGCCGGTCCCCACGGGGAAGCCCGGCTGGGCCCGGGCCGAGGGCGCTGCGCCGCGGCCTCTAGCTTCTCTTAAGGGCGCCGCGCGGCCAGGCCGGTGGGTGGCGGCGGCCCGCGGCCCCCGGGGATGGCGGCGGCCCGGGCGCCGCGGCGAGGGCGGGATCCGCCAGCAGGTGGCCCCGGGGTCCCGGCGGCGCCGCCTCCTCCCCCCCTCCCAGCCCCTCCTCCCGTGGGGGCGGTTAGCGCCCGGACCCGGCTCCGCTCCCCGCCACCGCCGCCGCGGCCGCCCTCCCTCGGCCCGCCCGCCGCGTCCCCGGGGCCGCGCTCGCCTCGGCCGCCGCCGCCGCCACGTCCGGAAGGTTCTGCCCAGGCCGGCCCGCGGCGAGCGCCCCAGGGGCGCCGGCAGGACCAGACCCCGGCCGGCAAGGCGCTCCTCCTCGCTTCACACCCTGTCCCCAACTCGGTCCCCAACGGAAAGTTCAGCTTCGGATACGTTTTTAAAAAGAAAAAAGAAATTAGAAAGGGTAAGGGGGTGTGTGTTTAGGACACGGGGAGGCGGTGAAGAGGAGGGGGCAACTTCTCCCTGGGAAACCGCCTCCTACCGAGACCCGAAAGCTGAAGCACCCGAGTTCGTTCGAGGTGGTTTTTTCCTTTCCTTTCTCCCCCCTCTGCTGATTGAAGAGACGGACCTTGGTCCTGGCCGCTCCCGCTGCTGGGTGACAAGAGCCAGTGCTGCCGCCGCCGTCGCCTCAGCCGCCGCCTCCCCTCTCGCCCTCCCGCCTCCCTCCCGCTCCCTCTCCCCGGCCGCATTCCCTGCCTCCTTCCTCCTTCCCAGCACCATGGAGTTCTCCGAAAGGAAAAGAAGCAGGAAATCCCAAAGCTTCAAACTGGTGAACCGAGGTGAGCGGCGGGCTCGGGGCGGGGGCCGGGGGTCCTGCGGGTCGGCGCCGGCGGCGGGAGAAAGGACTTCGCGCGGCGTAAACATCTCCGCACCGGGCCCCGCGGCCCCTCGCCCTCGGTGGCGGCTTCAACTCCGGGGGCTCGTCTTCCTGGACCCCCAAACTCCCCTCCCAAGCGGAGTGTCGGAGGAGGGGCTGCGGCGGAGGGGGCTGCGGCCGCACAATTCGGGCCGCGAGGAAAGTTGTGCGGGGGGAGGCTGGATATTATTTAACGTAAACAAGTCGCAGGGCATATCAGGAAATTAGCAAACAATGACACTTGGGGAGCAAAGAGCCTTCTTTGGTGTTCCACTCCTGTGGCTAGGTTGGGGGGGTGGGGGAGAGTTGCCTTTGAATCAGGCCGTGCTCCTGAGAATCCGGACGAATGAATTTTATTCCCCCCCAAAGAGAAAGAAAAAAGGTGGTGGTGGTTCTTTTAAGAAGAAGGAAAAAAGCTCATTAGGTGTAGAAGCCCAGATAAGAATTGTTGACATCCAGCATCTTTTCTAGATATGTGATTTGGGTTGGAAAGATATCTTAGAATAGATCACTTACTAGTCAGATAAGTGTCTCACAGAAACAAAAAAAGTCTTCTAGTTTCTGATCATTTAACAGGTGTATAACACACTCTTTGGGCTTGGGTTATTTTATTAGTGGAGAGTAAAGTTGTGTAGAGTCATATCTGTCTGTTCAGTTACTTGTTAGAATCTTTATTTTCCTGATTTGACTTTAAAAAAAATGATGAGTACTAAAGATAAAAACAGACCTACGAATATGTCTTTCAAAATGCATTGTGTCTCCTGAAATTAGAGGTAGGTGACTTTTTTCATTGTAATGTCACAAGTTCTAATACTGAGTTTAGAAAAAAATATTGACTTTAGAACCACTGTGTAAATCAACTTGAGGTCCAAACAAAACCACAGACCCATCCCCTTTTTCTCTGGTGTTTTATCCAGCACTGACATCAGAGTAGAGAGCAAAAACGATGGTTTTAACCACCTGGAGAAGTCACATATAAACTGATGAAAATTAGAGGGCTATTGCAAGTAATAGCGTTTTTCAAAGTAAGCTAAACTAACTGATGTGGATTCAGTAAAGGCTACATTCGTTTAGTCTGAAAATGGTTTGATTATAGACATTTTGAAGATCTAATCATATCTCTTTCCCCCAAATTTAGTTTGGACACCTTAATGAAAGAGGCCTAAAATAGTTTTATATATTCAAAATATTTGGCTCCTTCCACCTTCTATATAAAATTTTTTCCAACACTGCTGATTACTCAATTACTTGTACTTTAAAAGTCTCTTTTGTGACTAGCCTGTTGGTGCTATCTGATTCATTCAGGAATGTAGGCTGTTTTTATATTTATGACTTTAGGGAACCTACTACTTTATCTTAAGAGTGAGAGTAGTTTTATAGACGTTGACCTGTGAGGTCTAAGGCCAAAAGGGAAGAGCTGTTATGAAAGAATGTATATTTTCATGCCTAGGTGATTTTTAGAAATAGGAGATTGCCAAAGCACAGCCCAGAGAGAGAGAGCGAGAGAGAAGCTTGTATTGTGTTTTAAAGTTTGACTGACATAGCAAGTTTTTTCTTTTTTTAAATTACGGGTCTGATTCTCTCTGCTCTGCAGGTGCATTTTTTAGAAAATAAACGATTGCATATTAAAGTGCAGTAGCTGAATGCAAAAGCTTCACTTGTGTGAAAGATGAGAATCTTGCTTTCTTACCCAAATTTTTCTATATTTGAAATAACAAATCAGTATCTTTCAGGTGTGCTCACCTTTAAATTGCTTAATGATGGTTTTTTTTTTTCTTTTTTTTTTTTTAACTGAGTAAATTGAAAGAGTGCCAGGTACCTCTAAAGCATACTATTGATAGGCCCAAGAAAATGGGTTGTGGAGATAAATTTGGAAACCTCCCCTGGCTTGTAATTGGGTGAGGCTTTTCTTTTCCTTATAAACATACTTGTCATCTGAAATGAAAGAAGGTTAATAATTGGTATCTGTGGGCAAAATTACTGGGAAAACAATATGATCAAGCAGAGTTGTTTTCTGAAGTCAAAGTAATATTTCAATGTTGTGTACTTTCGTCAGAGTAAGCAAAGTTTTTAGAGATTATTATTGACTACAAGTCTGTGGTTAACTGGGTTCTTGAAAACTATATTTTTAAATTAAAGCATAGATTATGCTTCTAGCCTTTATTGGGATTCTAGTCTGTTGCTTATTCATATTTTGCCAGTCGTTAAAATTCTAATTTTTGATTGTTTTCTCATCCTAGATTATCACCATGAGGTATATACGATCTCAGAATTCAGCAATGATGTTAATGGGGAGGCCAAAGAGACACAACCCATTTTTTTAGGTAGGTTCTGATGTCAATTAATTTCTCAGCAAAACAGCATGGCCATTTGCAATTAGGAAGAAAAAAAAAGATTGTGCAAGAACGGGAAATGTCTGCCATTGCTTAATGTATGACATTCTTTTCAAGACCTTTTATTTTACAGATTGCCAATATATCCCTTATTAACATTGCTAAAAGTTGTAATTTCAGACATAAATGTTTATTAGTGTCTACACACAGTGCTAATTATCACTCACTCACAGAGCCAGATGCTGACTGTGCAGTTCTGTGGCTCTGTGCTCACCCCATTTACATTGCATATTCGCTGGCATGCTTCACTGGCAATAGTTTGTGTAATTGGGGTATTACATCTTTGACATCTGGATAACAGAAATTCAATTTCCAGGAAGCTGCTATTTGTTTGGTTTTGCTTCTGCCTTGGGTGGGATAGAGGATTAATGTGCTGTCTTATTATAATGTCCCTTCACCTCTGTGGCCTGGTTGCTAATCCTGCCATGACAAAATTAAATTAAATCTACAGTCAAAAAGCGTAAGAAAAATAAAAGTGTGATTGCCTGTCTGACCACTTCTTGATAGTCCTAGTTATCACCAAGCAGCTCTTCATTTTCATGGCTTTGTGTTCATTTTGCACCAGCCTTTTTGGTCAGAGAGATCAGCCACAGCCATGCTTGTCTCTTACTGCCCTCATTCCCGGCTCACCTCAGGGACAAGTGAAGCAAAAGTAGCATCTCTGAGTCCTTTAGACAAGTGTAGCTATATGATGGTAATGGATGAGTAGGTAGCCATCTGTGTGTAGTTTTTGGTACAGATACTGTTTGTGAAGAACCTGGAATACTTGGTTTGTGATTTGCAAACCATGAGTCAAAACTTAAACCACTTAGGATTTTGCTGGTAGAGTGAAGTACCCATAAAGTAGGAGTGAAGAGTAAATGGTGGCATTTGGCTTCAGCCTTACCTCTTCTGGACACCATTGCATCCCCACTTAGTAGAATGAGGGCTGGGAGCTGCACAACAAGGAAGCAGAAAACAAGAGAAAGTCAGGGCAAGAGTCATTAAAAGCAAGGGCCAGAATTGTCGTATCATAGGAAAGAATTGATAGGATTTAGGGAAGCAGGATTGCCACGTAGATCCAAGGCGTAGTGCTTCAAATTAAGCAACATGAAAGCCAAAGGGTGTAGTGTTGTATCACCTAGATCTCTATTCTGCTTTAAGGAAGAGAAAGGGTGGAGTTGCAGTGGAGTGAAATCAAATAGATACTTAAGCAAAATAAAAAAAAAAAAAAAAATAGGGAAATATTTCTTACACAAGTGATCATTGAAGGTGTTCAGATCTTTCCAATGAGGGAGAGAATATTACTCAGGCCAGCACTGCTCCACCACCTGTTTACTGTTGTAAGATAATGAAAAACCCAAAGGTTTAAAAAAAAAAAAGAAAATCCAAAGGTGAAAATCAAGTGAAATGCTATGACCCAGAAAGAGAATATTCTTGGACAGTACTCTTTTGAGTTCCCTAAACTTGATAAGTTGGAATTCTGATTTTGCCATTTGAAATGAAGAATTTGCCTAGTAGAAAATTTACATTTATGTTAAGAGTGGTACATCATGTCCTTGTTTTAGTTATTCTCCAAAGAAGCAGGCCTTTTTCCCCTTTTCTGTTGTATACTTGACAAATGGTAAAGCTGCTATACAGTCACTTAGTTTTGAGTATGAGAACGTGGAGGCTGAAGAACTGGAGGTTGCTAGCGCTCAGAATTCAGGAAAAGTACACTTCCGAGGGTGGCAGACCTTGCTGCTTTCTTAGCCTGTGTCCAGGAAGATATAAGAATATCAGTGAAAGACCAGGCTTGGCATAAGTTTTCAAAGTTACTGGTCGAACAGCCTTTAGATATCAAGAGACAAAAGATTTAGCAGCATAGCAGTGTGGTCCTTGGGTTGTTTCTCAATCTCTTGCTTATGGTGGGGAAAGTGAAATAAGATTCTCGAAGAACATTTTTATTTTGTGATCTCTTGGTCAATAAAAAAAATAGTGGAAGAATAATAACTACACAAACATAATTTCTAGAGCAAAATATCAGTATTTTACTGATGGCATCTGAAACTAAGAATTTTATTGTTGACCATGTTATAACATGGACCTTTCTTAGTTTATAGTTACGCTTCTCAAAAGATAGATTTAAATTATGCTTCTTTCATAATTTGCTAGAATCTTATTGTGGTGTAGAATTCTGTATAAGGTTTACGACATCCGAGGGAGATTGTTACCAGAATATCAAAACAACTATTTCACGTGTACTTCGGTACTAAAACCTGGCCCTGCAGATATTGTATAGCATTTTCTGTGTTTAAACATATATGTTACCTTTGATATTACTTGCGTCTCTAAGATTAACATTCACGTCCCGGGGGGAAAGAGTGCTCCAGAGTTTGGCAGAGGTTCCTACATCAAATCTATTTCTCTGGAGTATTTTTAGGCTTTTTAATCTAACGCATCCAACATGGTAGGGCAAATCGATAGGTGTCCTTATTCATGTGTGAATGGTCTGGCCAAGTAATTTAGGAGTTACTCCTGTATTTTGGGTTTGATAATAGAGTCAGAAAAGCTTACTTTACTCTATGGACATTAACTTTCTCAAGCAGGCTGTGACAGGAACAAGATAAAGATTTGAGTACTGCTTGGAGGGAACGACTTAATTATTTTCAATCAATTCAACAAAGTGGTTTTTGAGAAAATACAATGAATTCAGCACTTTTCTAGAATGGATGTGGGTTTGGGGGTAGCTGAAAAAGTGGAGAGCACAGAGACCCTACTCTAAAGGATTATAATTATCCATTTGGGGAGGTAGGACAAATTCAGGTAACAGTTAAGGAGCAATAAATCCAACCAAACCCATTGCCATTGAGTCGATTCTGACTCATAATGACCCTATAGGACACAGTAGAACTGCCCCATAGGATTTCCAAGGGAGCAGACTGCCATGTCTTTTTCTGTGCAGACGTTAGTGGGTTCAAACCGCCGACCTTTTGGTTAGTAGCTGAGCACTTAACCACTGGCCACCAGGGCTCCTTAGGGAGCATTTAGTAATAATAACTGCTACAGTTGTATGAGTGCTTACTCTGTGTTTGAGTACTTTACGTGAATGATGTCAATCTTCACATCAAATCTGTGAGAGCCATTATTACCCCCATTTTATAGATGAGGCTTAGAGATGATAGGTAACCTGCCAAGGCCTCACAAGTAGGAAGTGCCACAGCTGGGATTCCAGTGTAGGTCTGCCGGAGCTTGAAGCACCCCACTGTATCATGTCTCTTGTGAACAGTAAATGACAAATGTGGACGATTAAGGCAATGGACAAAAGCAGGGTTGAAAGGGAAAAATCAAATCTAGGGTAGAGTGGATAGTTCTCAAAAGCCTAGACCTTGATCTATATGATAGACTTAGATAGACAGAAGTTGGAGAAGATTCCAAAGGGGAAGGGCAAGCCAAGGCAGAACCATAAACATCATTATAATCAGACTTGGAGTGTTGTACTTTAGAAAGGGCTTTCACATCTGTTATTTCACTTGATTCTTACGATATACTTGTGAGGTGGTTAGGGTGGATGCTGTTGTTTCCATTACACAGATGAGGAAACTAAAGCTCAGAGTTAAGTGACTTGCTCATAAATAACAGAACCTGGAGTGTACCCAGGTCTCCTATCCAAAGCTCTTTCCTCTCTATCACGTTGAGCCAGGCAAATTCAAGGGTCATTGAAGAGACCTTAGCTGGTAGCAGGGTACTTTTGAAAACTGAATATTTTAATGAGACAATAACAATTCATAACAATGACACAAACATTAGATAAAATCTCTGTAAATATTGGATTATGGTTTAGATGTTCAAAAAAAAAGCCAACCCAGTTGCTGTGGAGTTGATTCTAACTCATGGTGACCCCATGTGTGTCAGAGTAGAAATGTGCTGTGTAGAATTTTCAATGGCTGATTTTTCAGAAGTGGATCACTAGGCTTTTCTTCCGAGAAACCTCTGGGTGGACTCAAACCTCCAACCCGTCAGTTACCAGCCAAGCGTGCCACCAGGCACCACCCAGGGACTCCAGATATGCCGTTATAACCCGTTGCCATCTAGTCAGTTTAGACTCATAGCAACCCTATAGGACAGAGTAGAACTGCCCCGTAGAGTTTCCAAGGAGCGACTGGTGGATTCAAACTGCTGATTTTTTGGTTAGCAGCCGTAGCACTTAACCACTATGCTGCCGGGGTTTCCAGATTAACCGTTACAGGATGTAAATTTCAAACATGTTTGTTCTTCAGGTATTCAAGTAGCCTTTCATTCATTTATTATTTAACTCATATTTATTAAGCTTCAATTATATGCCAGGCCCTCTTCTAGTTGTTGTTTTTAATATTCAGTTCAGTGATAACAACTCTCAGTACCAAAAGCACATGGTATAGTAACCATGTCAGCTGAGCAGAGTTGAGATCTCTGTGAATTTTTTAATCTCTTTGTGGCGGTTTTCTTGATGACAGTCGTTGCCAGTAAGGCCCAAAGAATCTCCCCAAACAGGACATACTGGGAAAATCCTGCACACTTTTACAAGTTAGGAATTTAGCCCTAACCGCAATGTAATTCCCTTCTTGGAAAATTGGGCGGGTCCTTGTATAAAATGGAAGAGCTCTTCACCTGTAGTTGAGTAGCCTGCTCTTTATCGCTGATTCCCTGGGTCCCTGCATGGTTCTTGTTTGGCCTTCAAAGGCCTAGGGAACTGAGTCCCTCCTTCCAAGTGAAAGGCGGTCCTGACATTTTGCCATACCAGTGCCTGGAGCTCCAAGCAAGAGAAGCATTCTCAAATAAGACAAAGGTCCAAGAGGACCAGCAGAGAGGGGGAGACAGGAACCCCCAAAAGGTATATCTTTTGGAAATAAGAGCCCCTCCTCCCCAAAGCCGCACTCTCAGCACCATGGCCCGGTTGTGTGCTTGTGTCCCTGTCCTTTTCCATATCAGTTCTCCTTTTTGGGGGCAAGGTGGAGTGAAGGGAACAGAAAGCTATGAATATCTCTTGGGATTAGAAATGTAGCCAATAATAATAGGTATCAGTTATCCAGATCTTGTGTGCCAGGCAGTATGTATATGTTATTTCATTGACTTTGTATATGTTATTTCGTTGACTGTCCCATGAAAGGAATCCCTGGTTAGAGCTGTGTCTGCTAACCAAAAGGTTGGCATTTCGACTCCACCGGGCACTCCTTGGAAACTGGGGGGCAGTTCTACTCTGTTCTGTAGGATTGCTATGAGTCAGAATCTACTTGACGGTAATGGGTTTAGTTTTGGTCCCATGAAAGGTATTATTCCTCCCACTTTGTTGTTATTGTTAGGTGCCGTTGAGTTGATTTCTATCCATAGCAGGACTGCCCCATAGGGTTTTCTTGGCTGTGATCTTCATGGAAGCATATCTCAAGGTCTTTTTCTTGTGGATCCACTGGGCGAGCTCTAACTGCCAACCATTTCAGTTAGCAGCCAAGCACTTAACCATTGTGCCACTAGGGCTCCATATTTCCTCTTTAAAAAATGAAGAATTTGAGTTCATAAAGTTATTCAGTGACAGAACTGGGATATAAATCAGGGCCTGTCTATGTCTAGGAGCCCTGAAGGTACAGTGGTTAAGCACTCAGCTGCTAAGTGAAAGGTGGGCAGTTCAAACCTACCAACCGCTCTACAGGAGAAATATGCGGCAGCCTGCTTCCGTAAAGATTTATAGCCTTGGAAACACATGGGGCAGTTCTGCTTTGTCCTATAAGGTCTCTAAGAGCTGGAATTGACTGATAGCAGTGGCTTTGGTTGGGTTAGAGAGCAGTTGTGACCTGGATTCTTTTTTATATCCTTTGGAGCACATAGCACCGTGTATTTATAATAGGTACTCAAATAATAGGTATTCAGGTATTTGTTATTTAAGTGCATGAATATATGGGTGCTGTTGTGTAGAACTCTGAAGATAAGCTTTGAGATACTATCTCTATACTGAGAATGAGCTGACCTAAAATATACCTCATCTAACTTGAAGAAGCTTTTGTAATATACTAAACAGAAATTTGAGATTTCTGGTGTTGAATTGTGAGGCATAACCTGAAATCTTTTTTTTTTTAAATCTAGAAAAGACCAAAAAGGAAGGTAACTCACATATGAAAGCCAGTAGGGTATTGAATACCAAAATGGAAAAATAGCCTGTGTTCCACTTGTTCAGTGCTCTGCTGTACCGTTGGTACAGCTTTATAGAGGTGCTTAAGATAGTACTGATCTGTTTATAAACTGATTTTGACATTGTCTAGTTCTCAGGTTCCACATGAAGAAAGATTTTGTACTTTAATTTAGGAAAATAAAGCTGTGCATTAAATAACAACATTGGTTGTTGGAACAGTGGTGTGGTACAGTGACTTAGCGAATGGAAAAGCCCTTGGCGAATATCATGTTTTTGAGGGAACAGGGACCCTGCGTACAGCTGTACGTGCCAAGGGTGCCCAGTGAGGGGCGAGTGGAGCCGAAACCCAGCTTGCACTCTTTCAGCAAGACCTGTGTGCGGGGCAGCATCTGTCCTGAGAAAGAGTTACCTTTTTCTGTATCTCATGAAGGCTCTGTGTAGTTTAGCAAGTGCCCTATATGTGAAATGTGTGCTGTGTTGTGATATTTTACTTTTTCTAATCTGATCACAACTCAATCATTAAAAAAAATCTCTACAGAGTATAAAATCTAAAACCAAAAACCCCATTGCCATAGAGTCAATTCTGACTCACAGTGACCCTATAGGATAGAGTAGAACTGCCCATAGAGTTTCCAAGGAGTGCCTAGTGGATTCGAACTGCTGACCTTCTTGGTTAGCAGCCATAGCTCTCAACCACTATGTCATCTAAGGAGATGTGTTAGTAATTTGCCTCTCTGGTTCCCATGGGAGTATGGATTTTACTTTTGGAAGAAAATAATATGGCCAGATATAAGATAGAATGAAGATTTTAGAACAGTGTGTTTTCTTCTCAAAGTTAAAAATAGATGGAGGATATTTCTGCAGGAAGTCTGTTTTCTTGTAAGTAACAGATTATTGGAGAGGAAACTACCTGGAAAGGAATGCACCAAGAGTGGCAAGAGGAGGTGGACAGGGGGAAGAAGCAGAATCTCAGACCTATAGTGATTCATCCAGGGAGTGCCTTTAGGATCCTTAAGGATTGTGAGCAATTCAGCCTGCTCCCTTGCCTGAAAGTCTTCATTATCTGTTGCTTTCAGGTTATTTGTCATGCTAAGGAAGCATGACAGGTAAGACCTTGTATGAACTGGCACCTGTCTGCTCCTTTGGGCTTATTCGTTACACAGTGCCTCTCATCTTCCGTGCTTTAGCCATACCAAACCACTTTTAATTCCTGGCACCGGGCCTACTTCGTCACCCTGTAGGCCACGCACTTTGATGCTTCCGTGCCTCTGCATATACCATCACTGCTGAGAATGCCACACTTCCACCTGCCCTTCCTCATTGGCTCGGTTCTTTCCTATCCCTTAAGACCACAAGTTGATGCAACTTCCTCCAGGCAGTCTTCTCTAATTCCCCCTTTTACTTTCCCTTCCACAGTATTCTGTACATATGTCTATCAAAGCAAGGAACTTTAGTTTACTTGTATATCTCTCCAACTAGATTGTAAACTCCCTAAGGGTTTTCTTTGTATCCTTACTGCCCAGCCCTGTTCTAGTCACATAACAAACATCAATAAATGCTTGATGAATGAGTGATTTTACCTCTAAGCTCTCATCCTAGCTGATTTGGATGAAAATTTACATGTCCATCTTAATAGCTAACACAATAGAATGTTTATTTTTCAGTTAATTACATATTTTTTCTTTTTCATTAGATTAATGGCAGAGCCCCTTTTAAAGTTTAACTCTGAAATAGGATACAGTTCTGTGCCCTCGTGCGTGTGCCATTCCTCCCCCCGCCCCAATACGCTGCCGGTCTGTTTATCTAGAATGCCCTCCACTCATCTTGTCTGTGTGATTCTTTATTCATCTTGCAAGTCTCAGCTTGAATTCCTTCAGGGGAAGACTTTGAGTTTTAAGTGTGTATTATATTCCCAATGCACAGTGCTTGGCACATTGACCCTCAGTAATTATTTTTGAGTAAATGAACAAGTACCACATTAAAACATGTTAAAATGTAAGTCACCACCAGTTATCAGCTGCTCTGAGTGGGACAGTTTATTTAGTGAGATTGTTTTCTTGTGCAGGACTGTCCGTGCGTTGCGTAGGGTCTTGATCCCACCCTCTAAATGCTGGTAGCATAAATGGGTATAAATGTTAGTTACATCCAACCTAAGGAGCCCTGGTGGTGCAGTGGTTAAAGCACTCAGCTGCTAACCAAGAGGTCGCCAGTTCAAACCCACCAGCCGCTCCACAGGAGAAAGATGTGATAGTCTGCCTCCATAAAGATTACAGCCTTGGAAATCTTGTGGGGCAGTTGTACTTTGTCCTGTAGGGTTGCTATAAGTCGGAATCGACTTGACAGCGATGGGTTGGTTTGTGGTAGGATCCAGCCTACTCACTGTGACCTAACAACACCCCTACAGAATGGAATGCAAGGCTAATTGCCTCCATGAACAACTGCTTCCTTTGCCCTGAGACCAGAAAAACGAGATGGTACCTGGCTACCATTACTGAAAGCTTTGATCAAAGACTCTATAGAAAAATTCTGATCAAAAGGGGGGAAATGGAGGAGAGAATTTTAAGTTTTCATGGAATCCAGACTTTCTGGATCCATTGGGGCTGCATGAGCCCCTAAAATTATTACCCTGAGATAATCTTTAAACCTTAAACCAAAATATCCTCTGAAGCCTTCCTAAAACCAAATGATAGTTTTGCTTGACTAGTAAAGAACATCTGCCTTAAGCATTATGTTCTTTTAAGAACCATCTATATGGGATCAAAATTGACAACAGCAGCTTGAAAGCATAGGAAGCCTAGGGGGTGACAGTGAGTTTATGTTAGTGGGGGAGGAACAGTTTGGAAGAGGAGGGTGAGAATGGCTGCACAACCTGAAGAATATGATCGGTGTCACTGAATTGTACATGCAGAAATTGTTGAATTGGTATATGTTCTGCTGTGTATATTCTCAACAACAACAGCAAATAAATTATTACTCCCCCCCCCAAAAAAAAACCCCCTTACATAGGTGAGCTAGATAGTGATCCTTAGCAAGCCAAGGCTGTGGGTTCAGTCATCTTGAGGAAAACAGCTTTGAGCATTAAAAACTACGCCATTGCCATAAACTGAACACCCTTCTGTAGTCAGTTGTCTCACAGATGCCAGTCTAAAGGGGAGCAAATGATAGGCTGTGGTGGCCCAGTTCAGCTACATCACCATAACTGGAAGCAAGAGATCAAAGGGCACATCCCTTTGATGGTCAGGTTGCTGTGCCTCCTTTCTATCCAAAGGATAGCCTATTACAAGCATATATGATAATATATTTTAAAATCATTAAGAAGTTTAGACAGATTTTCTTTCAGTATTCCAGACAGTCCATATCTTTATGAATAAGAACCGATAAAATTGTTTTCTTAGTATTGTAAGTTTTTTCAAACTTGTAGAAATATACTGTGTTATTTGAATTCCAAGGGTCTTACAATGTTTTTTACTTGGAAATCAAATTTTATATCTGAAAGGTTAATGGAGAAAACTAATTATGCTCTCTGGTAACCAAATGTGTGATGAGACATTTGTCTCTGTAATTAACAGCAAGGAACTTTTATAGTTTCATAAAATCGAATGTTACATAGAGTATTCTGTGAGCATTTGTTTGGATGAGGTGTCCAGAACAGAGATGTTTATGGGTGATATAAAGTTGAACTGAAATGTAATGCAGGTGTCTGTGCATCTCACAGCATTTCTCATTGTTGAAATGGAAGCCAGAAGATTAATAACTTTACTTTGTCATGATAAAATAAGTAATGTGTTCTTGGAACAGTGGTACGGTACATAAGTTACTCAGTAATTCCAAGAATTTATTCTGTTCCAGGAATAATATTCTTAACAATTTATTTTTACAGAAAAAGTTGATGCAACATAATAGACTCTGAAGTTGCTTGTGTGTTTAATGGAATTATATCTCAAATATGACTTTACACCTACGTATAAAATGTAAAAATCCCCACAAAAATACAAGGTTAAAAAAAAAAAATTAAAACTGAAAAGTCAGGAGATGCAAAAGTTAAGGTTCTTCTGTTAACGTTCACTCATTCTCATTGCACATATATAATTTTTTCGATTACTAGCAAGACTTGAATGGGGGCCTTAATACGCATTGTGTAAAGGATGGCTGAGAAGGATTTTCTGCAGGAACATTAGCTTTAGCATTTCTCCATAAGGTTAATGTTTTGCTGTTTAGCTCGACTCTTAAGAGAGAGCACAGTGCCTTTAGCATCAAGGAGACGTGTGGTCCAAATCTGATCTGTCTTCCTCTGATTTACTTTGGTCATTTTGGGCAAGCAGCTTAGTCTTTTCATTTGTCAAACGGGGGAAGCTATATCCTCCATTAGGTAGGAAGAAGATGAAGATGAGATATGATCCTTTGGGAAAGCTTTCCCAAGAAGACATGACTGTGTATTGGCCCAGATGGCCTGTACTTGCCACCTCCCTACATGCTCCATAGAAATTAGGAGAACTTCCTTCACAGATGTCACAGAAGTTGGTTTACCTCTTAGACATCAGTAGTGTTTTCTTCAACTTCCCTCAACTCATACCTTCCCATCATATTTGGCACTAGAATGTATTTATTCTTGTATTCGTTTTGTAGCTATTTATTAGATAGTCACTACTGCCAGGCTAAAAGATTTTAAAACTCAGTAGATTGTGATAAGAAAAATTAAGGTTTCTGCGGGAACATAGAACAAGGGCCTCACATAGAACAAGGGCCTCACGAGGCCCAGGGGATTAAGGAATACAACCTTTGAGGACATGACATTTGGGACCTGAAGGATAAGTATGGGTTGGGGGCGAAGGTGCAGAAGGGACATGTGTTAAGTCCAGGAGGTGAGAGCACCTCTGAAGAACTCAAAGACTTTCATTATATGTAGAGCAGAGGGTCTTTGGCTATACGTTACAGTCGCTAATTAGATTCTGATTTAATTGTTCTGAAGTGAGACCTGGGCACTGGTAATATTTTAAAAGTTGTCCAGGTGATTCTAATGTGCACCCAGAGCCAAGAGCCACCATGTATATTAAGGGAGAGGTGTGGCAAAAGCCCAGACTAGAGACATAGGCAAAGGGGGCCAGATGTGGAGGGCCGTATTTGCCATGTTGGAAGATAGTCTTCTATCCTGAGGATATTGGCAGCATCCCACTGAGGTATTTCATGTAATTAGATTTGCATTTTAGAAAGATCACTCAGGCTTCAGGGTGGAATATAGATGGGAGGGAGCAATACTGAAGGTTTTTGGCAGTAGCCCCATCAAGTGATAATGGGAATGGGAGTGAAGTAGAGGGATTCAGACATAATTTAGAAGTCGAAATAAGTAGGACTCAGTGATTAATTGGATGCGAGAGGAAGGGGAAGAGGGATAACTCCCAGGTTTCTGTCTTGGACAGCTGAGTTGTTGCATTTATTAAGGCGTGGTTATGGTCCAGGTAAAGTACATTTTTGGATGTAATTTTTAGGTTGTGTTTGAAATGTCCGAGTGGGGCTGTCCAGTAGGCAATTGATGTGTGGGTCTGGAACTCCAAGGCGAGGTCTGGGCTGTAGGAATAGATTTGCGCGTCCTTGAATGTAGGTGGTCATTGGCACAAGGAGAGAGGATCGGTTGATCTCGAGAGCGTGGAACATGAGAAGATTGCCTAGGACGGTGTCCTAAAAAACTTTGACATTGAAGCTAGTGTTTTTCACACCAGCAGCTGTGATCTATAAGTGGGTAATGAAATCAAATTAGTGGATTGTTACCCTCACTAACTACAACAATAACAACAGCAATAATAACAAGAAGAAAAATAGAACAGAAAATATCAAAGTACTGTGCATGTAGGAAGGATAAATTTGCGAAACTTGTTTTGGTTACACGCATGGTATAAAGGAAGCTGGGCAGTGCAAGTGGTTTACCATCGACCGCTAACCTAAAGATTGGTGGGTCAAACCTGTCCAGTGGCTCTGTGGAAGAAAGGTCTGGCGAACTGCTTCCATAAAGATTATAGCCAAGAAAAAACCCTGTGGAGCAGTTCTACTCCGTAAAACATGGAGTTGCCGTTAGTCAGAATTGACTCAAGGTTTGGGTTTGTTTTTGTATGTACATGTATGTGTAGGTGATCATGAAAAATGCATTTCTTTCTGGGAAACATGGTCAAAAATATTTGAAAGCCACTGATTTAAGGGATCATTACCTTGCCTCTGGAGATTTCCCATTAGTTTTACTCGAGAAGACTGCCAATCCCCAGGTACCTTTGGGCCCAAAGTTACCAGAGTTCCTTGATATCTTTGGGAAGAAAAAGTGATCTGAAGGATCTTTTTTTTACTATTTCATGGTCATATGTATTATTTACATTGAAGATGAAACTGCAACAGCATGTGTATTTGACTTTCAATATTTTAAAAATTAGCATGACTAAAGAAATGTAAAGCAGCCAGTCCTTCCACCACGTTCATTCTTAACTGATTCATTATGTTGATCTCAGTAAGCATCTCAGTAGGGAGGGGAGATTTGCACATCTGTATTAGGATGCTTTTAGAAGTTTTCTGTAGAGCAGAGTAGAGGATCAACATTTCAAATTATATTGAAAAGCGTTGTCTTTTTCCAAACAGTAAATTACGAGTATTTTATATCTTACCAAGCAAAGGCAAGATTTTGGTTCTAATATTATAGGAATTTAGAAACCGCTCCTAATCTATAATCTTTATATATACACATTTTTCAGCCTTTTAAAAACTTTCGCTATATTTTTCATAAAAGCATGAACACAAATTCTTAGTTGACTTTTTCCAAGTTTTAATCTTTGGCCTTTGTAAAACTAACAGGATTCACAGGAGCCACGTCTCCAATTCAAAAGGAAATATTTGAGCCTCTTCCTTAGTTTGAAGCAGTACAATTAAGTCAGAATCCCAGAAACAAAATGTATTTGTTTTAGGACAATTATTATGTAAAGTCTACTCTTAGGAATGGTTTGGGGACTAGTTCATCGTAGATAAGGGAAATAAAATGATTTGCATTCATTTGATCATAGTATTGTTTGGTTCAGTGATTTCACTGTTTCTACCATGTGTGTTAACATAATTGGGTGGTTAAGGAGCTAACTGGTTTAAAGGGCACCTGACACATGTCATAAGAGCTTCCTAGATACCATGCAGCGTGACTGTTTCAAGAATGGATTCTTTCCTGCCATTCAGCTAGTTACTTGAGCAGTTCGGTAGAATTTTGAAGAGTATAGACCTTGGAGGCTAACAGATCCAGTTCAGATCTCTAACTAACCACTTAGTCTTCATTTTCTCCTGGGTAAAACATAAACATCAGTGTTCCTGTCTCTTAGCTTGCTATCAGAATTAAATGTAGGGGAGTGCTTACCAGAGGTTCTGGTACATAGTAAGTGCTCTGTAATGTAGCATTAACACATTTTCCTCTTAAATAAATCTAAATTCCTTTTAAAAGTACATGGCTTGTAATGAGTATGAAGAACAAAATGATGTTAGGCATGTATTCCAGGGTTTGCACACCATAACCCACCCAGCACGCTCCTTTTTTTTTGCTGCAATCTCTAGCCACCTATTACTCACTCCTGTCTACATCTTTCTTGGGAACACTATGAAAGATGCTCTTATGTTCAAAGCTGCCACTACCAGTTGCCTTATACCCAGCTTTAGAATACTACAGGGAAAAGACTGCAAATAATTCTCTTAGAATTTTTTTTAAGTAATATATGTTTATTTAAAAACAATGATTAAAGTTAAAATTTATGAAGTTAAAAATGAAATGTAAAGTAAAAACAGATCCCTTCTCAATCACATTCTCTAGAGATAACCAGATAACCACTAATAGTGATAGAGTATGTATGCATGCATAAGTATGTATGTATGTACATATATATGCATATGTTGATATCTAATATATACGTATAATACATAGATTGATATATACACATATTGTTGTTAGGTGCCATCCAGTCAGTTCTGACTCATAGCAACCCTATGTACACAGAAGGAAACACTGCCTAGTCCTGTGCCATCCTCACGATCGTTGATGTATTTGAGCCCATTGTTACAGTCACTGTGTCAGTCCATCTCATCAAGAGTATATGAAAATATAAATATTACAAAAAGGAAAATGGAATCATGCTATGTTTTGCAACTTCTTTTACTTCACAGAGTCTCCATTTATTACACATATATTGAGAACCTAGTTTGTGCAGGGGTGGTTACCAAAACCAAACCCATTGCCTTTAAGTTAATTCCAACTTGTAGCAACCCTACAGGACAGAGTAGAGCTGCCCCATATGGTTTCCAAGGCGGTAATCTTTATGGAAGCAGACTGCCACATCTTTCCCCTCTGGAGTGGCTGATGGGTTTGAACTTCCAACTATTTGGTTAGCAGCAGGGCACTTAACCACTGTGCAGGGGAAGTTAGGCCCTGATTATCCAGTAGCAAATGAAATAATCACTATCTCTACCTTCATGGAATTTACAGTTCTATCTTGCACATAGTCCCAAATGACTGTATAAGGACGGATTATTTTTTATAGATATGTAAAGATATATTGTAATTTTATTTTATATGTATGTATATATTGTAACTCATTTATCTAATCCCTTACTGATAAATACTTGGGTTGTTTCTAATTTTTCACTACTAAAATTATGCTGCAATGAATATCCTTGTACATATGTAATTGGTACTTGTTTAAATATTTCTGTAGGATAAATTCCTATAAGTGGAATTGCCGAATTCCCTTCCAAAAAGCTTTTGCTAAATTATACTCACACCAGCAGCATCTGACAGTAACTGTAATGCTTTACCATCACCCAAAATGGGCATTATGGATCTGTTGTTTTTGTCAAATTAATAGACAAATATTATTTGATTTTTATTATGTTAATAATTAGTGAGATTAACAGGTTTAAAATATTTATTGACCATGTATGTCTTTTTTGAATTATGTGTTCATACCCTTTGCCCATTTTTCTATTGTATAAGCATTCTTCCAAGTATTCAGGATTTTAACTCTTTTACTTGATTATTCTTGAATATTACTTGAAGTGGCAGTTTCACACCTAGTCACTTAATGTTGGGTGGGATTACACATTAAAAACGTTCAGTTGGGCAGCTGTGTTATTTATTATAAAATAAAAGTTAGTTTTTTTAGTATAAGACCATTGGGGGAGAGGTAAGTAGATGAACTTTTTGAATTGGTTGGTAGTTATAGTTGTGTTGTATTACTTTCTTAGGAAAACATTTCAGGATAGAGTCAAAACTTCCAAAGTTCCTGTGTCCTTGACTTTGCTTCTATTCAGTATCTTAACCCCAATTAAATTAATTTATTTACCATTGCCGACTTTGTTTCATCCTTTCCTCAAGCTTTGTTTCATGTTGTTTTCCCTTTTCTCCTTCCAAAAGTGCCCCTGAAAACTCTAGCTACCTTTCTTTGACCAACTCAAATCTTACCATATTTATGGAGCTGGTTATAATCCTTCCAGTTTAAAATGATCTCTCCCTCTTCTTAATTCCCAAAACATTTAAGGCAGTTATCATATTTTGTCTTGTTTTTGCCTGTTCAATCATGGGCACTATAAATATATCCATGCAGAGTGTAGCTGGGAACATTTGGAAGCCTGACTTAGAAGCAACAGCCCTTTGCGTTCTGTAATGGTCCAGCCTACCCTTTACTGGCCCTGTGCTTTTTAAACTGTCAGATTTACAACTGTGGGTAGCCAGTGTTGTTCCAGGGACCACGGGAAGCTACACGTCTTTTGGTGTGTCTATTGTGCTCCAAGATTGGTTGGTAGGTATTGTTTTTAAATTAAACGTAGAAATAGAGTTCAGTATAATATTTGCATCATATTTTTAAGATAAAACATGAAGACAGCCACCAGCCACTCCAAGGAAACCGTATGGGACAGTTCTACTGTGCCCGATAGGGTCGCTATAGGTCAAAATCGACTCCACAGCAATGGGTTTGGTTTTTGGTTATTCCCTTGTTAGGGCTTTGCTCCCAAACTTCTCAGAGATACTTACTCTCTTCAGTCTTCATGTGTTCTTTGAGGGAAAAGTTTGAGAAGGAGTGTTATAGCCCATTTTGAACTGCTGTTCCTTGCTTCATTTCCTGGTATTTCTTCAGCCCTTTGTACCCATCTCAAGCCTTTTTTGCTCTATTTGCTTTGAAGGCCTGTTTTCCAGCTAGGACCCATGGCATTCTCTCTCAGTACCTGTCCCGGCTTCACATCCCTCAGCTGTGGTTAAAAAGACCCCATGGCTTCCCTCCCTGGCTGCAGTCGACCCTTACTGGTTAAGCTTGCCAACCTATTCATTCTAAGAGAAATGTTGTATTCTTAGAGTTGTCTGGGCATTCATTTTGTTTCCCATGCTGGACTGGAAACTCCTGAAAGGAAGAGATTGTATCTTATATTTTTATTATTATTATTTTTTCAGTCACACAGTGTCTCATATTAGTAGTAGTACAATAAATATTTATTGAATGGATGAATGAATCTGATATTATCTAAACATCCAGAAAGCTTAGCTGTCCTTTAAATGCAAATATCATTTATAACTTGGGCTGCTTAACAATTTTTCACTTAACAATATTCAGTGTAGTAGGGACCTCAAACATGTGGCAATACATTTGCAGTCTAAATGTTCCTTATCATAATATTTAATTCAACCAATTAAAGGATTCTGTAGCCACTTTTTTGCCTCTTTTCTTTTCAGTGGCATTCAGAATATGTTGTGTGGAGCCCTTGGAGTTCTTGAAGGTACTCCAGGGACTCTTTCAGGAATCTGGGCTCTGGCAAGCTCTGTTCAGCAGAGCTTCCTCTTCTTTATTTATTGGGGTTCCACTTAAGATTTCATTTGAAAAAAAGTTTCCCTTGGAAAACCATTGCACCGTTCCAAAGACTGATGCTTTTCAGACCTTTTTTTTCCTATGTTAGAGTCCCAGTCTTGCATGTCCCTTATAAACATGTCTGTTGTCCCTGAGGGCAGCTAGTTGGGACCTTGATAGCATCTGCCTGCCAGTAGGTGTTTGGAATGAGGATACCAACCTCAGGTCTTCTCATAGCACAGTGTATACTTCAGATTCCTTTCTTTTGAATCCATTTGTTGATATTTGCAACGAAGAAGGTGTCACCATAAGCTTAAAGGGCCATGTCTCCTCTTCCCTGTCCTTTCTCTCATTGTTGTCATCTGTCAGGCTGTAGTTCAGTCTTTTCTACAATAGGGCTTCATGCCTACGTCTTATAGTTGTTAAGAGGACATATTTAGACCATTTAGTATAATCCTGGTCATCTTAGTGTTTCTCACTAATTTAGATCTTTTTCTGTTATTTTACCATTTCATTACCTGGAAAACGCAAGGAGTTTTAAAGCATTCCTCTTTTACTGATGTTTCTGCAATCTGTTTCAAGTACTTACAAACTGGAATGGTCAGCTCCTTCAGACCATATGTTGCCTAACCTCTAGCCTGGAAGCTATATTTTCAGTCTGTTTTTCTTTGTTGATAAAGAACAAAGACCTAGCATAATAACCCATAGTATATTTGATGATAATGAAGTCACTCAATAGCCATTTATTTCTTAGTGAAATGACCCAACTCCTATAACCTTCCCTTTTTCCTTTTTTATCTTTTTTTGTTGAGTTTTTCATTACCTCCTCAAGTTTGTCAGTAACCTGTTTAAAATAGGAGGACAAAACTGGACATGATAAAAGTCTGGCCCATACTGAACATAGTCAAAGAATTCTACATCTGTTCTTTAAGATTCTCAGTCTAAGTTACCACGTGTGGCACTCTTGGATGATGGGTTTGATACTGGACTGAGGGAGAACAAGGAGTCAGAGATGACTCAGGATTATGACCAAGGTGACTGTTAGGCACCACAGTGATAGGGAAATATGTTTTAACCCCCTTTACCAGCTAGGAAACAAATGAAATCATATCTCTTAATATTTAAAGGAAATCTTTGAGCCTTCGACATACTAGATTAATAGGAAATCTAGTATCTCTAAGGTGTCCTTTCACCTCCTGAATTGTTCATGAACCTCAGGGGCTTACTCAGTCCAGAGGGGCTGGCCTCCTAACGTTATAGTACTGGAGTACTACTACTTTGTTAACTTTATGTACACTGCAGCTGAATTTTCAGTTGCCTGCTGCTTTTCTAAATGTTCTTCATCAAAACAAGGCTCATTATACCCCTACTCCCCTGCAACCTTCTTTTTCTCATTTTCTAAGTAGTATCAGTATCCATTCAGCCACCCAAGAAAGAAACCTTAGCGTTATCTTTCATTGGTTGTTCTTTACCACCCCACCCCCATCCCCATCCCCACATCCAGTTCATCATCCAGGCCATTTCATTAAACTTCCTTAATACCTCTTTCTCCATTCCTGCCCCCAAAATCCTGATCAAGAGTGCTACAGTCTTACCTAGCCTTTAGCAGTAGCATTCTCACTTGTTTCCTTTCCCTATAACAATTTCACCATCATTTCACCAGAATTGTTTTCTAAAAATATGTATCTGATTGTCAGCTATCCTCATATTAATAGAGGCAACAAATTTAAAATTACCCAGACTAATAACACATTGTCTCTAGGGTAAAATCCTTCTCCCTTAACCTGGCTTATAAGGCACTTGACAGGATTGTCTCAATATATGTTTCAACTTCATCGCCTGCCACTTCTCCTTAAGAGAATTTCTGGCACACAGAACTTCTGTGCAGGAAGGAGGTTGGAAGATGGTACAACTCTGTAGCACCATACTCAAACAGCCGTGAGCTTTGTCAAGAGGCTGGAAGAGTCATGTCTTACGGAGCTAGAAGAAAGCCAAGTCCACTCTTCCTCAACCCCATGGGAATGGAAGAATGAATAGCTTCCATGCAGGAGGCTGTGGGGAAAGCAGGTCCTTGGGGAAGAGGCGGAGTTTAGGTCTGGCAAGGAAACAGAGTCATCTGCAAATGATAAGGGAATTTGCTAACGGAGTTTTGGGGTACACAGAAGAGATAGGGGTCAGTAAAAAAAAAAAAATTTTTTTTTTTAAATCATGGCATTTTTTAAAACAGGAAATCAGCATGACAGGATTTGGGTAAAAGAAGATGAGAGATTGGGGGAGGGATACCTTTCAGTTTGTACCACATGATCTTTGTGTCTCTGGGCCCAGGAGGTGCTTGATAGATGTTTGTTGAACAAATCATTTCTGGTGCTTTTTCACCCCATCTTGTTAGTATATTGTTTGTTTATAACTTTAGTGTAACATTTAAGACTACTGGACTTTATTCTGGTCTTGATAAACCATTTCTTTCATTTATTTGAGAAAGGCTTGTGGAATGCCTACTGTATATCAACACTAGTTCATTTATAAGGCAAAGGTAGGATAACTGGTCTTCATGAATCTTCATAATAAGAAGGCATTTATAATGGAGTCATGATGTTTACATTCAACCTCTCTATATATGTTTGTATGTTGTAGCCTTTTTTCTCTTATCATACCAGACTGTTAATAATCAGATCCTATATAATATATCCTTCTCTCCAGTCCAGATTAAGAGAGTTTATGTATGATGACTTCTGTGTTTTCATTCTTATCAAATCGTGCAAGATTATGTATTATATAAAGTCTTTATGTAAAGGAAAGTGATACAGTTAAGTCTTGCGGTTGAATAAAGGATGGAATTCAGCTTGTCATCTTAATGAGATCTTTTCCAAGGAGTATAGTTATTAAACTCTCAAAAGAATCTCAGTTAAAGTTGTTTTACCTATAAGGAAGCCAGATAACACAGACCCATTTTATTTAGTATGATTCCCCGCCCCCCCCCCACCCCCCCCCACCCCAAACTCTTGAAGTTGAGTGTAGTAAAGAGAAAGAAGGGCTTGGAAAGAAATCAGGAAAGTGTCCAGGTTTCCTTGTAGATCATGTTTCTCAAGATGGCTCATTGCTTCTAAGAGCTTCCTTTTCCTGGTATTTATACATGGAAAAGATATTTTCTAATTAGAACTAAAAAGACAAATAGAGCTTAACTAATGCATGAAACCTCAGTCTCTGATATATTTTCTGCCAATCTTCTAATCAAAGAACTTGGGCTCTACTGTGACAGACAGAATAAGCCCACTTTTTCGGAGAAGGACACATGACTAAGAAGTACTCTGTTAACATTTTGGTAACTCTGAAAGCCCTGCATCCCTCCTGGACTACTTTCCTTTACCCCTGAGGCTATACATAGCACAGATCTGCTTCAAACTTTCATTTAGGAAACTGAAGTTCAAGAATATTAAGTGACTTGTCTTATACCAAGTAGCAAGTTAGTACAGTTAAGCGAGTGCAGGTCTCAGGAATACCATCTTAGTACTTTCCACTGTACCCCCTAGCATCTGTTGTCTGAGCTTCTGCCTACTTGTCCTATTTGTCTACAGTCAGCACGCACTACCTCCCAGTTTATGTAGGTCAACTCCACCTTCTTGTCATCCTTACTTTTAGTCTTCAGGTCGCATCTCTGACTCTCTGCTCCATCTGTCCCAAATGTACAAGGAAACCCCTTTCCTTTTCTGTGCCAAAGCCTGTCATTCCCTGCATAAGTAATTAAGCTCTAGAACTCCTTCGACCCAGGCAGTATTTCTGGGTGTGATCTCCACTGCTGCTCCCTATTTCTTTTGCTAAAGGAATTCAGTTAACCCTAGAGACCATTCATAAATGTCCAGTTACATTTTGGGAAAGCCCAGCCTGTCTCCTCTAAAAAGCTTTCCCCCAATCAACCCTTCTTCGACCTCCCTACAATCTCTCAATCCTCCTCTCAGAAAAGACTTCTCCGGTTATTGCAATTGTCTGTTTATTGCAATTGTCTGTTTTCTGGCTTTAAAATGTGCTTACAGTCGGATAGACTAAGAGCATTCTTGTTAAGTCGGGCAGATTTGTCTTTGGCCTTCTGTTGTATCCTTAACAGTATTCTTTCCTTCTCCTTGGTCTTCCCAGGTCTGAGTTTTTGTTGTGGTGGTTTGTTTTTGTTATTGTTTGGTTTGGTTTGCCTTTGGAAGAAATATTTCTAAACATTGTAAGGGCAGCCCACAATCAGAGTCTCCCGCCCTGCTTTTCACCTTCTCTCCTTGTCTTCACCTGTAGCTTAGGATTCTGGTCATAAACATGAAATAGAAATCATGCAAAACCCAAGTTGTATTTCCAGTCTTGTAATTTTCATAAACATAAATCTAGAACTATGAAACTAAGGCTGTGACAAAGCAGATTTGGTCTTAGAAAGTTCCAGAATCCTGTAACTTTCTTTTTCCTAAAAAGCACTTCATTATAGAGTTCTGTCTACAGAGGAGAGGTGCATCCTTTGAAAAGAGATATATCCCTTTTCCTGTGATATGTCAGGGTTAGTGTGGAGGAGTGAGCTGGCATAGACTCAAGAACCAGGGAGTGCGCCTGCCTCTGCCTGGCCAAGCTGGTGGCAGCTTTTTCCAGGGAGCCAGGAGGAAGGGAGTGGCGACCACCATCCTGAGCCAACTAAAATCAGTCTGTGGGCAGCCTTTGATGCATGTGGGACTAGCCTCTCATCTAGAAGATTTAGGGTAAAAACCATGCAAGAAAGATGCTTCCTCTTGCCAAAAATATGCTGTTAACTGGCCTGTAAAATATATGTAAGGAGCCCTAGTGGTGCAGTGGTTAATCACTCAGCTGCTAACTGAAAGGTCTACTGTTTGAACTCACCAGCCACTCTGTGGGAGAAAAGAATGATCTGCTCCCATAAAGATTACAGCCTAGGAAACCCTATGGGGCAGTTCTACAGTATCATACAGGGTTGCTGTGAGTTGGAATCAACTCAAGGGCACACAACAACAATAACAAAATGTAGGTTGGGATGCTGAAATTAATGCCATATTTGCCTATATGTTTCTCGTTCTGCATCCCTCTGGGAGCTCTTCCAGACACATCCTGTTCAATAGGTAACTTGAAGAAGTTGTAAATTTTGCTGACTATGCATTATTTAAATCGTGCTTGGTCATTCCTTCCCATAATTATGCTCTGGAATGTGATTTATTGTTTCTATATTGTAATTTTCACAGGTGTTTGAAGTAAAATTAGTTTTATTAAAAATTAAAATATTTCTCTTTTCAAACATATGCCAGCACATAGCATTTTTGTAAATTTGTAAATTTGTGTCACTTCTGTGTTCATCTATGTTAGCAATTAAAGGCAGAACTAATATTTTTATTAGCATTTAAAAAATTGAAGATACTTATTTCAAGATAGTATATAAAAGTTGCCTTATATTCAGAAATGTAATAAATGTATTATTGAGCTAAATGTCTAACTTGACTACACACAATACCTAGGCTGATTGTGCAATTACCATTTCTGCAGAGAAATTAGACTTAAGTGATGTTAAGTGCATTAAAACATCATTATATTAAACGTGCTGTGTTTATTTGCAGGAGCTATGTTTTTCTTACAGATTTTTTTATTGGCCTTTTCTTTTTCTCATAGTTTAAGTTTTCAGCATTTAACAGAGTTGCCGTATGAGAGTATATATGTATACCCTGGCAAAAGACTTTTATTTTAATATCAAGGTTAGAGAAAAAAATCTACTTCCCTTAATCTTTGTGAAGATACTGGCTGATCCACAATTTAAGAAGATAGTATGTTTTAAAATAGCTCCTAATAGATGGTGGTATCCTCTAATGTTAGTATATTATGGAAAATAGTTTATATCTGTACAGTTTGTTGTTATCTTTAAATATATTTGTGTGCCCCCAGGGCAGTACAGAGGTATGTTAGTTTTCGGGGGAAAAACGCCCTGAGGCAAAAAAAAATCCTCCCCCCCCAAAAAAAAGAACACATGTGGGTGCAGTGGAGTGTAGAAACAATCTGTTATCTTTGGCACCTAGTTATGAAGTTGACGTTGTGGAGGGGCTGTTGGTGGATTTGGCCTGGGCAGGTCCAGCAGGCAGACAGTCAGGACAACCGACAGGGCTAGGAGGAGGGCAGGGGGAAGGACTGCAGTTCCACCCTTCCAGTGCTTGCTTGCTAAGTCCCTTACCTGGAGTGGGGCAGGGACAATGTGGACCTGACTGGGCTGAGGTACAGTTCCAGCAGAGTCGGGAGTCTCTTCTGTGAATAAGGAGTTGGAAAGCCAAAACCCCACCTTTATTACAACTCAGTCTCTTTCTACTTCGTGTATTATCATCTCTGAGGTGGTGTCTCCACCAACAGTGTGTGATTCTGGAGTACGTCCTGTGCTAGTAGTGCTGCTGCTGTGCCACACATCACGTTCTCCAAATCTCTGCATCGCAGCTCACACTGTACACTCTTCCTTGAAACACTCGGGTGAAGGGGTTGCCCGTTTGCACCTGAGTGTTGAAGCTAACAGACAGGCAGAGTAGTGTCAATGCCCTGCCCTGTCTGGGTTTCTTTTACAAGCGAGTGACTGAGGCCCATCGAAGCAGAAGATTTCTGCTTTATAGTCCCACCTTGATTTTCTGTCTTGGTTTATTTTCTTATGCCACCCTGACTCAGAAAATGCCTCTGAAGAGGGAATTTAAAAGTCTGTCCCAGATGAAACACATTCAGGAAACTTTTTTATTGTAAGCGAACTTGGTGAGAAAGGGATTAAAATGAGATGCAGCAGGAATATGATGGGTTTCTTCCCACCATGACCAACTTTCCTGCTTTTATTTATTTTTTATAGATTACTTAAGTTTCTGTAAGCTTCCTCTTGGAATCAGTAATCTTTCCCCATTTCCAAAGAAGTGGTTTTTTTTTTTGGTAGTGGGTTGTTTTTTCATTTGCTAACTTTTGCTCTGTTTTCATTAGGAGATGAAAGCATGGAAATTAAAAAACAAATTACAGGAATGAGAAGATTACTGAATGATAGTACTGGGAGAATCTACCAGCGTGTTGGCAAGGAAGGAGAAAAATTAAAAGAAGAGCCCCAGGATTCAGATTTAATCTGGCCTCAGCGTCTGAACTCCTCTGCTGAGGCCCCGCAGAGCCTCCGCCCTTCTTCAGGTGGTGCGTGGAATGAAATACCATCTCAAAGCAGACAACTCTCAGGACAGCATGGCACCCGCTCTAGAACCTTCCAGAGTCAGCCCCACGCTGCTGGAAGCTCCAATGGTACGCCTGTCATCAGATATTCAGAATGCACTCGGGAGATTGTCCTGAACGTGTTTTCTTTCTAAATATTCAGCTCAATCTTTGAGTTCAATACAATGAGTTAAACGCTCCCTTAATCACCTGTCTTACCTGAGCTATTTTAAGAGAGAGAGAAAATATAAAGGAAGAAGTTGAAGGGTGTAAAACACCAGAATTGAGAATCAGGAAAGACTAGGGGATCTATATTGGAAGTGAAGATTTCTTAGAGAGTTTAGCCCTTTCAGAAGTTGTCATTTGCCAATTTACAGATATGTCACACAGGACTGAACCTCAGGGCAGAAAGAACTCCCCTTTGCCACTAAAAGAAGCTTCCTGGCCATGTGATATGTTATTAACATATCCTCTTGCTTACTCTTTGCTTTCTTTCATTATAAGGAGAAGCTAAAGGGAAGACTAATAGGGTCCGGAGTGGCACCTTTGCTTTAAACTCCACTGCAGCTACTGGACCAAATGATCCATATTTTATAACTTCCTTAATTAGTGTTGAAAACTATTCCTTTCAAGTAAAATGCCTTAATTTAGATTCCTAACTGTTAAGAAAATATCAAGTGGCAATTTTTTTGCGAAGCTTAAGAAAGAAATAGAGCCCTGGTGGCACAGTGGTTAAGTGCTTTGGCTGCTAACCAAAAGGCTAGCAATTCCAATCCACTAGCCACTGCTTGGAAGCCGTATGGGGCAGTTCTGTTCTGTCCTATAGTTTTGCTGTGAGTCGGAACCGACTCGACTGCAGCGGGTTTTCAGGAAGAAATTGACAAGTTTTCTGGTCATGTTAAATTTCCATCCAGTGGCACTGGATTTTATTTGTCCTGTAAATTATGTATAGATGTGCAGATCTATAGTTTTCACAAAAGGAACAAGACAAAATAAGAATGTACTTAGCAGGAAGGTGCATTTCAGTTTCCTTAAAAAATTAAGGACTTTCCATTCATTTTTATTTCACGGTATTCTTTAAAAAAAAGAAAACTGTTTTGATTCTTTAAAAAAACATAATTTGCAGCAACCAACTCAAAGGCATGAAAAGCTGTCCTGAGACACTGCTGATGTGACAGCAAGAGACCCCAGTAGATGTACGGGTATCTTATCATTCCCTCAATATTACATAAGCTGATATCAAATTCACAGGTTGGCACGCTTCCAGGTCGGAAGGAGATGGCTCTTTAAAGACTCCTCCATAAGAAAAAAGTCAGTTCTCTTTAAAATTAGAAAATGATTTATAACAAGTTGAAAAGGCTTGGCTTTATCCTCTAAAAATGATAAAAAAAAAAAAAAAATAGTACTTAGAACAGTGACTAGGGATATTCTATAAGGCCCTCCTAACTACTGCCATGAAAGAACTATGAAAAATAAAATATCCTAATATATATATATATGGAGCCCTGGTGGCAAAGAGCTTGGTTGCTAACCAGAACATCAGCAGTTCAAATCCACTGGCTGCTCCTTGGAAATCCTATGGGACAGTTCTACTCTGTCCTGTACGGTCGCTATGAGTTGGAACTGACTCAGCGGCACCTAACAACAGCAGCAGCAACAGTATATGTATAATGTTAGTAGACCCCATATGAATAAGTTTTGGTAAATAGTGTTCTGTTTTCCAGTTCACAACAAGGATGGTAGATTTACTTTGGAAAATATTACTAATATTAATAAAAGTTACAAATATAAATTCCCCCATATTATTTTGAAAATAGATCTTTTTGTGTTTATTGCTTGCATATTTTCAATAGAAATGTATTACGTATAACTGTAATTACTTTGATAATTCATTGAAATCATTTGCAGTTTTAAAGTTGTAACCTCAGTTTGCTACAATTTTGAATTTAAATAATTATGCTACTTCAAACATTAATTTATCTGTAAGTATTTCATGATTTTGCTGTGGCAATTTTTTTCGTAGTATCCACTATGAAAATGTGGATACTGTGATGCATAACGTATAATTCATGTTACAGGATTTAAATTACATTTAATGTGTACTAAAAGATATAATTGGAATAAAACCCTAGAACTTAGCTCTCTCACCTATGAGAAGACATAACTGATAGCAGTCTCTTAAACTGATCCATTTTAGGATAGTAAGGGATGAATGTTGATGCTAGAGGAATTCTCCTGGAGAAGTGATTTTGCAGATGTCCCATTTTATTCTAAGAACAATAGGAAGATATTTGTTTACATATAAGAGAAACAAAATAGGAGAGTTTTATTCAGGAAAAGAGATTACATTTTAAAAATGGAAAAGACTGAGGTGAGGGAAGAGTAAGAAATGGGAATGAATAAACGTTGTAAGATCTCCTTTATTAAGTTGGAGAAATGCCAACACACCAACACCCTCTCACCTATCAAGTTAAAAAATACACTCCTATACCCTTTTTCCACTTCTTTTCTCCATCCCAAACACAGTGAGTACACCCAGAGAGTATTCTAAAAGTTTTAGTTGTGTCCACGGTTCTTAATTTTTGAAGTACCATACTTAATATTCAAACTATTTTTAATAGTAAGACTCTCATTTAACTTTTAATATAAACTCTTAAAACATACACAACTACCAGTTTTTTGTAAGGCTGTTCTCAGAGCTCGTTTTTTGTACAAAATGGTGTGAGTATGTTTATAGTGAACTTTATGATACTGTTATCTGAGGTGAACTGATCTGACAATAGGGAGGCCTGCTGAGACAGTGCGTTGTGTTCATAGGTTCATGCAGGCTCCACCACCTTGTGAAACAGCACGCACCTTACAGCATAGAAGCTTGCATAATTGGATTAAGTCAGGGCCCAAAATTTAGGTTTTCCTTAGGTACAGTTTCTTAATAATTACATATGCTTCAAAATCCTGTCAAGATACCTTCTTTTTTCTTTTTCTTCCTCTTTGTATATATTGTTTTTTGTTTGGAGTGTGTCACTCTTTTCTTTTATGCTTAGGAGAACTTCCAGTGGTGAATTCGTCAGGTGAATCAAACTGCTGTACCTGTAACTGCCAGTCAACGTTGCAGGCCATTCTCCAAGAACTCAAGACCATGAGAAAATTAATGCAAATTCAAGCAGGTACAAAGAACAAGTCCTTTGATTTTTAATGCATATCTGACATCTTCGGTTGGGACGTTTACTGTCCTTTTATTATTTAGTCTTCCCACCTTGCTGTCTTGCTGTGCACTTTCAAAGCATACATTTTCTCAAAACCCATTTTTCCTTTAGGAAATCAAACCAATTTTTTTATTGCTAATAACACTACCCATACTCCATATACTTCATCCCATGATCTCCTAGTACTTCACAAATGTCAGTTAATTAAATTTTGGAAGTATTGTACACAAAGGCGGGCACAGTTCTTGAGTCCAGTTTTCTTATGGGAACTGACAGTAAGGTTCACATCAGGAAAGAAAATGAGGACAACTCACCTCCTTACATCCTGAGGTGCCCAAGTTGGGGGCTGTGTATATTTGGACAATCCCCGCTACTGTCCAAGTCATTTTGGGGGCTTGACTTGATGTTTGGAATGTCACCCATTTTTAATACATGTGGAGGAGCCCGTTAGGAAGTATGGGCTCCACTGTTGAACATATTCAAGAACTTAAGCAGACAAGACATGTTGAACTTTACCTCAGGCTCCATTTGTGGTTTTCCAGCATTCAGGATATAGAAACTATAGTGTTGATAGCTCAGAGACACCTCAAGTTTTTCTTCCTTATTTACATGACTTTTTTTACTTACCACTGTTAGACAAGATGAAGAACAAAAGAAAAATGAATTTGTAGTTTGACTTTGGAGTCCCAGTTCCCCTCTTGTAGCTGTGCGATTTATCTGAGCCTCACGTCTCATCTGTAAATGAAACATTAATATTGAACTCACAGGGTTGTTTTGAGAATAAAATTAGAAAGTAAATGTAAATAGACTTTGTAAAGCATTATATAAATGTAAACTCTTTTTCATTAATAATATTATAAAGACCACAGAGCATTACATAACAGTCTGCAAGTCTAGGTCTTTATTATGGTAGCTGTGTTTTCTAGTCTCTGCAATTAGGAGAAAAACAGATATTTTTTTTTGGTCACAGGTACAGGAAGACAAATCAAGTTATCAACCTGTCCGTCTTGTCAGGGAAAATTGTTATTTGGTCTTAGCCTAAAGCAGGAAAATAAACAACATAGTCATATTATGACTGACTTTCTTACCATTTCACCATAATAATATTCAGAAAGGTCATCTTTCAGAAATTGTTCTTGGGTGCCATTTAGTGAATTCTAGTAAAATTTTAATATTCAATGATGTGATTTTGATATAAAAAGATTAGTACTTAAGCATATCAGTGACCCAAATCACATTAAAGGTGATCAAAAGGTGAGCAAAAGGCTCTCTGAAGAGCAACATCTCTTTAAGTACTGTATTTGGTTTTATCCCAAGGAAAAAGAAGCATTTTGCTCAGGTCAGTAAGTATTTGACTCACCTTGTTCCACCACAATAATCTGGGTTCTTATTAGCCTGGCAGAGGTTAACATTTCCTAAATAAGGAGCTCAGAGAGAAAGGTTACTTTATTATGTTCGGATTCTTTTCTCAGAGGAAGAATTTGTTAGCACTTAAGAAAATATGTGCGTGAAATTGTAATGATTTATTTTGTAGTTTAAGCTCCTTACTACTGAAAAGGCAAACTACAAATTGCAACCCTTTAAGTCTCTGACTGAAACCTTTTTAGAATCTATTAAGTAAATGCCACTTTGTCACCATGTTTTCTTTTCTGAACTTCTGCAGATTAGTACAGTAAACTATTCCAAAGCCATAGGATAGCATAAAGGATAAAACTGCATAAATTACTCTTCTTTAATTTTCTGAAACTTATAAGTTTGTACTGTGTGGGCAGATTTACTTAAGGTTTATTGCCTATAAGACTTAGATTTAAATTAGAAAGTTTCACCTTTACTTTAAGGAGAAGGCAAGGATTAAGATCGAGTGATAAGACCTGAAATCAGAAGACTAGGGCTGTATCTAGACTTCAGGGAGACCAAAAACTAAGATAGTCCCTGTGTTCTTTGAGCCAAAACCATTTTCACTTTTAATTTCGATTAGCGAGGTTTAGAGAGGCCTGTGCCCTAGACCATCTTGATAATTGCTTCAGTTATCCATTTAACTTTGGGACTGTAGACCAAGCCTTGGGTGAAAATTCAGACAGAACAGAAAAAAGTTCACAACTCTGGCTGCACTTCAGAACTGCTTGCAGAGCTTGAAAGAAATAGTGGTGCCCAGGCCCCACCCCTGGAAATTCCGATTAAATTAGTCTGGGGTGCGGCTGAGGCATGGGGATTTTTTTTGAGCTCCAGGGTGACTGTGATGTGCAGCCCAGATTGAGAACCACTGAGCTAGACAACGGCATGAGTAGTTGAAAAGCTTTTCAGTGCTCATTTGCAGTGCAGATAGTAGGTTTCAAGTACTTATCTATAAATTGCTTCCCAGTCTGGGGATGAAAATATCAAGTTCAAAGTGTAAGTATTCTTTATTTTCAAATTGATAGGACACATAAATAAGAGGGAGTGATCCATATTTATGTGCATTTTAGGACGTTTTTTTTTTGGCTTATATGTATAGCTATATTTCTGAAAAAAGCAGGCATTTCCTGTGGTTATATTTTATAAGCCATATTTTTTTATTAATATCTAAAGATCTAAATAATGCCGTATTTTCCTGTTAAATTTTCCATGAGTGTGTTTAAACGGTTAACAAATGTTGCTTCTCAAAGTGCATGTGTAAAAACTACAATTACCATCCTTGACTTCTTTAAGTGTATAGTCAGTCTTAGCCCTAGTAGAGTTCTTTTCATCTTTGGAGCTCAGACTTCTTCTGAATTTTACTAATTTGTTTGATGACTACAGAGCCATATTATTCCTAATTTTCAGCTACATAAACTGAAGTACAGAGAAGTGGCCTGGCCTGAAACCATGTAACATAATACTGTGGATAGAGTCGATGTGTGGGGGATACTTTTTTGGTGGTGAAGGAGTTACTGGACCTCATGAGTGAATAACAGGCTTTGTCCATATGCTTACTGGTCCTACTACAGAATCACTCAAACTGTTCTTTTTGATCAGAGTTTCCCAAATGATTACCATTTCTCAGGTGTTGTAAGTTTTGACACCTGTAGATTATTAGCAACTGATCAGTTTAACCCCAAATCACAATTGAAATATTCCTGAAATTGGCTTACCGGAGAGCCTGGAGGTCTCTGTTTTGCCTTTAAAACTTAAAAGTGCTCCAGAGCCAGCATTTGGCTACCTTTGGTCCAGAACGAGATTCGTGAGTGGGCCTCATTTCAGTTTCAGTTTGTCAAGCATGTAGGTAGATGGGTGGTAAGTTTTCCAAAGTTAGACACAAGTGCCTGTACCATATTTTTGTTTATTGTTCACAGTTGGAACTCAAAACAGACAACAACCCCCAATTTCCCTTATATGCTCCCAGCGAACTGCTGTCTCACGCAAGAGAAATAAAAAGAAAAAAGTTCCCCCAAAGACTGTTGAACCTCTTACTGTGAAACAGAAGCCCAGTGTGTTAGAAACTGAAAAGAAGACAGCAGTGGCCTCTGAGCAGTCTGGTCTCCAAGCAGCCGAGCACATCTCCACTGAGGAGAACCACGTTTTAGGATTTGGCATTGTTCTTGAATCACCTTCCTCAGATGTAAGTTGATATTCTATGGCTGCAGATTCTAATGTGATGTAACTTTCAGGAATTTTATACTATTAAGACGTTTTCCTCTTAACTAGTTCTGCCCAAGAAAACCTGAGATACTTGCAGAATACATGTGGCAGAGAGGAAAGGAAGACTACTAATAATTCCCTTGCCTGGAATTTTCTTTTCCTAAAATGTTATGCATTATTTGTTTAAACATGTTTCTAGTCATTATTTCTGAAGGAAGCAGAGTGACAGTAAATAATCTTCTCACTAATTTCTTTAGCGTTTTAAAATTTTGAAGTGGCAGTATTCAGCTTTCTCAGTGTAGGGAACTAAAAGAGCGTAATTAAATCCCTTGTAGATGGGAGTAAGTGAACAGAACCATACAGATAAGGTCACACCTTTCTAGAAACACAAACTAATAATAAAAAAGGAGCAGTAGTTCTAATTCTATTTTATAGATGCAAGCTACACTGCTAATTAGGTTGCAGTGCCATGCCATTTACTCTGTAATGATAGGTTAACGCTCCACAAAGGATTTTCTATTTTAATATCATAGCTAGAATGTCGTTGAAGTCAGATGTTGGATGACGTCTAGATAGCCCTCAGACTTGTCATTGTATATTTCTGTGACCATAAGCTAATTTTTTTAATGATGTGTTATGTTTGCAATTGCATATATTTACAGTATTTTTATCTAAGTACATTTGTGTTGTGAACCCCAACTTGTTGGGAGAGTTCTTAAAATAAACGAGAATGAGTGATCTATTATTACCAGGTTGCATTGGATGAGAATCCTGCTGAGAACTCCCACAGGGCTATATAGGAATTGAGTTTGGCCCTACCTTTTAAACTTTAAATAAGAAATAAATTGCTGTTGTTTTTAAAAAGTGCTGCCTTTTAAGATACAGAAAGTCAGTTTGCTAGCATATATCCACATTGGGCCTTTAATAGAGGGAGGTGACAAAAATAATCATCTTGTGACTCTTTTAGACTAGAAAATTTATTTGAACTTTTACCCAACCTTAGTGTTAAAGGGGTATTTTTATCTATGAACACATGCTATTTATTGTAAAGTTCTTCAAGACTAAAAACAATTAAAAAGATCGTTAATGATAATGCTCCACCCTGGGCGAATCGGCTCATATGAGTGTTTTGTATTATTGTTATTATTATTGCAGCTAAGGTCCTGCTTTCCAACTCCACGTAGGTCATATACTCAGAAGGAGAGGTGAATCGTTTCACAACACAGTTCAGTCCATCCTCAGCAGTGTTCATAATACTTTTATATTTTCCTTGAATTTGACAAGCATTTTTTCTGATAGGTTTTGGTGTATCAGGAGCAGTAATTTGAATTGCATAAATCACATCCCAAATGGGCTGATCTACTGGTAATGACTGAACTATTTCCTTTTTTTAAATTTTTTTTATTTTTAAGCTCCAAATGCACATAGATGAGGAAGATCTGAAAAAGGCCTATGTACATTAGTGAAATATTTGGAATCAAATAGAGTATTATTATCTTTACCAGTATTAATATTATTTTATTTATATGCCATGCCATATAAAAAATAATTTATTTTTTATTCATGATTTTTTTGCTAACAAGAGCTATTAAATTTGATAAAGCACATTCAGAACTGTTCATGAAAACTCGATTAGATTCTGATTGTCTTTGAAGAATAACATGCATCTAAAGAAAAGCAAAAACAAAAGTGGATATTATTCAACTGATATGCCAATTGATTCATCTATTCAACAAAAGCTATAGCTGCCCCTAGAGAACCACCTGTTGAGTACCTTCAGTAGATGAGGAAATTCTCTGTGAACACTGCATGCTGGCATTAATGCAGCTTGTTTGCACAGTCCCTGAGGGTGGGTGGGAGACTGACTCCCTAAGGGATGGGACTGTCAGTGCTAAGGCATCCAAATTTAGGTGCTTTTCCAGCATTTTTTAGCCATCAGCCTTTTAAAATTCAGTGAAAAATCCAGAGGAGAAAGCAGAAAGTTAATTATCTTGTAGGGATTATTCTATAAAATGAATGGAGAAAAACAAGTGGATGAGAATTATATCTTTGAAGATGGTTCTGGAAAGTGCCTAGCATTGGGAAGATTGGGTCTAAAGTTGTAGGTTTGGGCAAGTGGTCCAATGTTGCTAAAGCAGCTGTCTCACTGGGATTGGTAGCAGGTAATGATATAAAAGTAGGATGGGGCCAGATGGTGAAAGCCCTCATATATCATGCTGAAGCTTTGGGTCTTTATCATGTAGACACTAAAGAGCCATGGCAGGTTTCAAGTAGAGGAATAATCATATCTGTGTTTTCGTATAGTAGCTGAACAGCAGTGTCGATGATGGGTAGACGGAGAGAGGAGATACTAGAGACAAACTCAGGAGGAATATAATTATAGTCAACCAGGCAAGAGCATTGAGGGTCTGTACAAGGGCAGTCAGCCTGAAGAGAAAGAGAAACAAGAGACACGTAGGAGGTATCCACACAGAGAACTTGGTGTAGAAAGTAAAACTAGGTTGGTTACTAGATGGTAGTGATTTCCTTAACTGAAATAGAGGAAGCAAGAGCAGAAGCAGGCTTTCAGTTCTGAATAAAAAATAAAAGTAAATTTAGTATTCTCAAAATGTTCATTGGACATTGGAGCACAGGAGAAAGATTGGAGCTAGAAACAATGGGAATATGACATATAAAACATACTTTTTAAGTATAAAAATTTTACTCTAAATATTTTTTAAATTCACGGTGTATTATTTTCCTTTATACACTGTGGCTTGTAGTGTCATACAAATACAAATGTGTATCCACGCACAGACATAAACATGAAGGCCCGTGTGGGGTTAGAGACCATTGCATCTACATCCGCCTTCTGCTGGGTAATGATTGTCCCTACCCAAACGCAGTAAAACATTAAACTCTGATCAAAACCAACTGAAACGTCAGCGCAACCTCAGAGTGTTGTAAGCATTATATAATATACAGGAAAATCCTGTTATTGCGCCTGGCACATAAAAGGTGCTCCGTAAATGTTACTTATTTAGGCTGCAAATGACACAACACTTATATTTGCATAAAGCACAATATGTAAAATAAAACTTATGAAACTTTGGATTTAGAACTTGGCTTTAATTAAAACCCCCTCATCTTTTTATCTTTTTAACTCCCATTTATTAGTTCTGTCCTCTTTACTCCTCTCTCTACCTATTCCCCTCAAGATTCTAATATGATTTAAGCAATCGTCCATTATAGAACTTTCTAGACCGTTTTGTAATTATTTACATGATATCTCATATTTCCACCCAAGTTTCTCAAGGGCGGGGAGTATATAATAATATGTGCCATCCTGTGCTAAATGATTTATCTCAGCAGCTCTATGAGGTGGTACTATTATCCTCATTTTATAGATGAGGAAATGTAGCAAAAAGGGCTTAAGTAGCACACACAGCCAGAAAACAGGAGAGCTGGTTCTTAAACCCAGGTCTGTCACCTGCTCTTTCCGTTGTGCCGAAAGACTGCTGGGTGTCTGGTCTAGCACAGTTCTTGTACAGGGTGAATACTCAGTAAATTTTTGTGGAATGATTGTTGTGCAAAAGAAAACTGAAAGCTTAGACTATGGCTATTTATTCTGTTGACTCAAAAGTCTCTTGGGGAGAATTAATGGTTAAGAGTACAGGTTCTGAGGTCATACTGCCCAGGTTAGAACCTCAGCTGTGTGAACCTGAGCTCGCAAACCTAAACTTTCCTGACTCAGTTTCTCTCTGTTAAATAGGGATTAAAAATAGTGCTTACATCATAGAGTTGGCCTTTTGGAAGAGTTAAATGAATTGATCTACGCAAAGCACTTACAACAGTGCCTGGCCCATTTTAAGCACTCAATAAATTTTGGATCTTTTTTTAACCTTAGCAGCCCAAACTAAGTAATCTTTATAGGGACAAATCTAAACATCTGTTAAATAAACTCTGTATATGTATGAATGGGAGCCCTAGCAGCACCGTGGTTAAGAACTGGGCTGCTAACCAAAAGGTTGGCAGCTCGAATCCACCAGCTGTTCCTTGGAAACCCAAGGGGCCATTTCTACTCTATCTGTAGGGTCACTGTGAGTCAGAATCAACTCAATGGCAATGGGCTTGGTTGGGTTTTTTATGTATGAATGAGCAAATACATATACGTAGTTTATTTTATTATTATTATTTTTTTTAATAGTATTTTTAAAAGGGAAGTGGCCAGAAATGTTTCTCTTTTGGGGTAGGATTATTTGACTCATTTAAATTGGCACATTAAATAAAATTTCAAGCCTCAGTTACACAGAAGCAAAAGCAGAAAGCCAAAATCAAATTTCAGATTTAAATACAGCATTTAATTATTCCTTCTTGAGTTCACAACCCCATACTCTACCTGTACTCAGACAACACAGTTGTTAATTTCTTACAGTCACCATCTCTTCCTATTTAGTTGGATATATTGATTTGTATTTTTCAGGGCATGCATACATGACCCAAGTTTGTTTTGCTGTTGCTATTTTTTGTTTGATTTGTTTTCTGGCTTTGGTGAAAGACTCAGAGCAGTTTTAAAAAATCTTGTTATAAGAATTTTTAAAGTAGAAAATGTTTTTCTAGTAGTAACTACAATAATTATATATTCTCCAGTAATCCCAGACTGCAGAAATTTTAAAATTATCAGAAAATAAATCAGCCAAAGATGATTTTGTCAATGTTTATTTTGTATCATTCTTTTTAAAATAAATAATTGATAATGCATTGATGCTTTCGATAGAAATAGCCGCTGAATTTGGATCTCAGTTTCAATAACACCTTCTTAGCCCAGTAAAGTAATTCATTGGAAACTAATAAATCAGGCAAGCAAACACTTTTTCATTTATTTATTAACACATTAAAATTGAAGCAGGATATGCTTGAGATGATAAGTTCTAGTACAGAATACTTAGGTTCAGATCTTTGCTTTGTCCTTTATTAGCCGGATAATCTTAGACAAGTTACTTAACCTCTCTAAGCCTTAGTTTCCTCATCTGTAAATTGGGGATAGTAATCTAGTGGCCAGTTCATAAGGTGAGAATTAACTTAGAAAATCCATGTAATGTGTGCTATCCAAGGGCCTGGAATATAGCACCAAAAACAAAAACAAACCCATTGCCATCGAGTTGATTCTGACTCATAGTGACCCTATGGTGTAGAATAGAATTGCCCCACAGGGTTTCCAAGGAGCAGCTGGTAGATTCAAACTGCTGACCTTTTGATTAACAGCCAAGCTCTTAATCACTACGTCACCAGGGCTCCGACATTGTAAGTACCAAGTAAATGTTAATTATCATCACTGTTTTCCAAGACATGTTGAAATAAATGAAAATGCCCTTGCCCTTCAAGAAGCACCATACGGGGGAAAATACATTAATAATAATTGCAGCATAATAGGACTAAACTCTGATACAGGCAGTCGAAAGGTACCATGGGAACACAGAAGAGGAGGAGTCTTCCTCTTTTTGGAGGGTCAAGGACAGATTCTCAGAGGTGGACATCTCTTAGAGAAGCAATTTCAGTGGAGTTATGATGGAAGACGCTAGAGAGTAGTGGTTAAAATCATATGCATTATACATTTTGGCTCAGATATCTTTAGCATAAATCAAATTCTAGTCTCAGGATTATTAATTTATTACCTGAGAAAGAAAAAGCTAAAAACATTGCTAACAGGCTTGTAATACCTTATTATGCAGGTACATGAAGAAATTTTCAAGGGACCGATTTGTATTGTCATTTCTAAAATTAAATTCTTAGTTCAACCAAAATTTTGTCTATTAAAAAACTATAAAGAATTAGCTCATCAATGTTGACTTTTTTCTCTTGTTCAGCATTTTTTAGTTTTTAGTATATAGGTTACTTATACTTTTTGAAAAAAACTTTTGGCCCAGTGTGTTTTACTTTTTAGAGAGCACCTACCTAACAGTATGAACCTTGATGTAGTACATCCAGTATGGAGTCTCTGCCCATTGACACCCATGATCCTCAGCTCCAGATCTTACCTATTTTGAGCTGCTTAATGGTAACAGCTGTACGAGCTGGACCAACTAGAGCAGGCCTGCTTTTCAATCTAATGTGTTTTTGTGGCCACCCAGCTCATTGGCCATGCTCTTGGCATAGCAGTTAGTAATTCGCAGCAGTAATTCTTGCTAAACCTACCTGGAGGAGGTTTGAGTTGTAGGAAACAATTTCCTATTTTCTCCTCATTTTCTAATTTCCTGTTTTTCTCAGGCAGAAGCAGACCACATTCCTGAGCAAAATAAAATCAGTTATGAGGGTGTTTTGTATTTTTTTTAATTCCTTTTCATAAATTAAAGTTCATTTTCCTAGAAATACATTTAATATGCTGCTAAATAAATACTAAATAAGAACAGAGCCATTATATATGTGGTATTATGAACGTAAAAACGAAATTCACACCCTTTTAAAAATTCTTATCAATCCTGTTTTATGTTTTTCAGTGCAAAATCAGTTAGCCATCTTCAACAGAATCTTGCCTCTTCATCTGTATTTTCTTCCAGATTTCGGTCTGAGCCAGTCCAAGATTGACTAGCCAGCCGCCCTAGAACTCTTTGATCTCCATCACCACATGATCTCATGCAAACAGCTTTGTACAAGTGCCTGTAAATATGATTATTTTATAACACACAGAATTTACAAATCTATGGATAATTTCTTAATTTGCAATTGAAAATCTGGGACTAATACCCAGTGTGAATATTTATGTACTTTTTACTCTTTTTTTACCTTCCATTTTACTCTTTCGGTTGTGACCACATGTAACTTTTTACACATCACGCTGTAATTTAATATTGAAGTACTTTATATAAAATAGCCTTATCAGAATGTTCCTTCTGTGATTAATTTGTATGATCTCTTTAAAATTGCCCTTTTTTTCTTGAGATTATACCGGCAAGTCACATGATAGCTCATGTGGATTTAGGGAGAAAAACCCTTTTAATTTAACTGGTTGAGGGATCTCCCACTCAAACTAGGTCTTACCCCAACTGCTTCTATCCAAAGGGAGGCCACAGCCAAACAGCAAAGAGAAACAAAATTAATGTCCACATGCCTGGGTCCAGGAAAATTTTTCAGAGTCGGTATGACCACATGCAGTTTTTGCTTCCTGTCACCAGTGTACGATGTGACTACACTGGATAAGGAAAATCAAACATTTGATATGTTGTTGTGCTGAGTGCCTGAGGTACCTAAAATGAATGAGACATACATGGAAATCCAAATTTATAGTGGGAATTCAGACTCTTAAAGTGATGAAAAACCTGCCCCATACTTTGGATATCGTCATTTTAAGATCATATTACATCAGGAATCAGTAGACTGCCTAAATTAGTGTATTAGCTGTCTGTATTTTGGCTTGAGTATCACATAGTGAATCTGTCAAAGGAATTCGGTTTTTAAAATGGTGCTCATTTGCAATAGTGGCTGTTCATATCATAGCCATCATTAATATGTAGAGAGATGTCATTTAAGCCAGACCAAGTAAACTAAAAGAAGAGATTCAGTGATACACTTCAAGAGTTTTAACCTGTTTTTAAATATATATTCATAGGTGGGGATCATTGCATTGCCGTAATTCGCAGTGGTTGTATTTGTAAAATTGAGGAAATAAAAAGGTTTCATAGTAAAATTTTGAGTTAACCTATCATCTTTTCTTCATGTCTCAGACAGTAAAGGTAGCCACTTTTTTTCCCCGTCTTTTGAGGTTTGTTGCTTTATAGCATCTTGTAGACACAGCTGTAGCACGCATTCACTACTAGTCAAGAAATCTAGGAGTCTCAGAGGTCAGATGGCTGAGTTTTAAGGACCTGTTTGAGGGTTTGATTCTTAGTCATTGATTCTTAACTACCCTATGAGTCAGAATCGACTCGATGGCAATGGGTTTTTTGGTTTTATACCACCCTGGTCCCTCGAATAGCTACTTCTGTAAGATAAACTGGAATTTTTTTTTTAATGGCCTTCAGTGATAAAGGAGCACTTAGCAAATCAGTGATCGATTCATTTAGAATAAAAGTTCCCAATTTATTTACCCATAAACTAAAAACCCATAGGATGTGCAAAATAGAATTCTGGTTAGGATTAAAACTTCATCTTGGATTAAAAAAAAAAAAACCCTGTTGTCATTGAGTTGATACTGACTCGTAACAACCCCGTAGGACAGAGTAGAACTGCCCCATACATTCCAAGGTGCTGCTGGTGGATTCAAACTGCCAAACTTTTGGTTAACAACCAGGCTTTAACCACTGTGCCACCAGGGCTATGATGGTAAAAGTCAGTCCTAATATTTCTACTTTGATTGACTCAGCAGATATCTGTTAGTGCCTGTCTTGTGTCAGGTTCTGTTCTAGGAGTTAAGTATACAGCCTTTGGCTCTCTTTAGCCTCTACAGAGCTTTTATGAGCAGCAGGATGCAAAAGTCAAAAGGAAAAAAAAAATTGGATAGTACTGCTTTTATAGTGATATTTACCAATCGTTCATAGACTAAAAGTTGAATGGCAAAGTGAAACAGAGAAATGGAATGACTTTCTGGATAATCCAGTCAGAAATTCCATTTTGGAGAGTCAAGGCCCAAGCTCCTTCCTCCACCATCTGAGTAATTTAAGCCCTGCTCTAAGTCCTCTTTACTTTGACCGTAGTATTCTAGTCATTTTGAGAAGCAATAGGACAAAAAAAAATAATTTCTGTTCTTAAGGAGAGAAACTAATTCTGAATACTCACATTTATAATATGATTTAGAATATCTAAAATAGTGCCAGGTTTGCAAAGTGAGAAGTATGAGATCTAAGAATAAGCGTTTCATAATACATCTTACTTAAGTCAGGGTTTCTCCTGATTTTTTTCTAAAAAAGTTTATTAAATGCATTTCTTCATATTAAAGTTATTTTAGAGCTATCATGTTATAATCAACAATAAACTTAATAGTTCAGATTACGACTAATGAAGTTTCATAAGAACAGCAGGAATTTATTCAGTGCCTACTATGTGCTGGGCCTTAGAGATAGAAACTCTCAGTCCCAAGCCTCAAGAAGGGCCACAATCTAATAAATACCTAAAATACAGTGTGATAAATAGAATCATACAACTAAGTCAGGCAAATAGTAGTGACAAAGAGTGCATAGCTTCCTCCTTAGGAAGAAGGGAGTGAGGAAAGGCTTTGAAAAGGAAATGAGGTGAGCTGGGTTGAAAGATGAGTTGTAAGCATCCATGGTGTTCTGATAGAGAATGCATTATTACTGTCTCAGCTTATATCATAGAATGATAGAGCCCAAGTTGAAAGGCACATTACAGGTCTTCTGATTCAGAATCCCAGTCGTGTAAGAATTCTCTTGGAAATCCCTGACAGGGAGGCAATGTGATTAGCGCATTGGTGTTCCAATGGTGCTGTGGAATGTAGCTTCAGATATTCCTCCGAAAAGTGGGGTGAAGAGTGGATGTAAACAGCTAGGGAACCTGCTCAGCATTTTTGCCTGTTTTGTGTATTAGGTTTATGTATGTTTTCACTGAAGGAAAAAATAGTTCACAGCTAAAAACCACTGGCATAGTAGAAGGAGCATGGAACCTGTGGGGTAGTCTCATATTTGTATCCTTAGGCAAATGAAATTAAATTATTTAACATATGAGAAAGTTACCTGTACACTGTAATGCACTGAGCGCATTTTAATTATTTCAAATTCACTTTTGTTATAATCTCTCAGAGCCCTAGTTCCTTCATTTTCAAAATAAGGGAGTTTCACCCAGAAGTCTCAAGTTCCCTTTAGCTCTAGAATTATATGATTCTGTGATTATCCAGCTATCTCTTGAACATTTCCAAGGTCAGAAATGCTCTTTCAGTGTACTCCTTTCCATTGTTTTTGATAAGACTTAACATTGGAATTAGAGCATCTTGTTTTCTGAATTATAATTAGTAATTGATTTTATAAATTGCAAATACTGGCACACAAAGCTGAGACTGTATCGTTTGCAGGATATGGACATTTCGATAACTAGTGATGTTTTGTATAGCACATATGCCCGAAGTCAAATGCTTCAAATGTTGCTTTTAATGAAATATTTATGTTCTTTTGGTAGCCAGAAGTGCAACTTGCTGAAGGCTTTGATGTGTTTATGCCTAAATCTCAGCTGGACTCTATATTGTCAAACTACACTCGCTCAGGAAGCCTTCTGTTTAGAAAACTGGTGTGTGCATTTTTTGATGACAAGACTTTGGCTAACTCCTTACCCAATGGGAAGAGGAAAAGAGGACTCAATGACAACCGGAAAGGACTAGACCAAAATATTGTGGGTGCAATAAAAGGTTGGTCTGCATCATTTCATTTTATGGGTTCTTTGTTAAGCTTTGCCTTCGTTCCGTAAAGATGCAGCTGAAATCATAAGTTAGCTAACTAGAGGCAAATTTACATTGTCATTGGCAAATCTTAAGTAGCATGGCTTTTGGTTGTGAGCTCTGTAACTCACCAACCCAAGTACCACTAGAATTTGATATTTCAAGGTGATGTTAATTTGTGAAAATAATAATTTAGGAGCCAGTTTGATCTGCTGCAGAACTAAAAAGAAGTTTTTTCTTAATTGACTTTTAAACGAAGGTATTTATCTTCTTAGTAATTTCTAACTAAGAACTTTACCAGAATATGATTTTTCTTAAATTTTTAATTGTAAATAAGAGTTACAGTCTGATGCTTTTTTGAAAGTAAAGTAAAACAGTTCTTTCAAAGTTCAGAAGTTGCTTTACCAGGTAACTGCTTCGAAAGACACTTTAAGTCCGAATGAACTCACTGTGAAGCCAAACCCTGTCATTTCCATACTTTCCTGGCCTTTTCTGCTCCCTCTTGTTTTGTGACATGGAGGTATGTCAGTTACATGCAAAGAAGACCATGAATCTTTCCGCCTTAACACCTCTGACTATGTAGCTGTATTCCACTGCGTTCCTAACCATGCAGGTGCACGTGTATCTTCATTTATATCCAGTTCCATATCCTAGACCTATTTTTTAACTTTAAAAAGTCCTTATTTAGGACTCTGATGAATGTAATTTTAGGAAGTAGAAGTATTTAAATGTTATTTTTTAAAAGAATGTAAACAAATTCTCAAACATAAACACTACCATGGAAATGGAATTTGGAATCAGGCCTTAATTAAAACCAGAATAACTGATAAGGATGTTCTTCACTGGCCCAGCTCTGACATTGTTTGGCTTGTGGAGTGCTACTGGATGCAGAGATCTTTCTCTCACCCCCCTCTTGCTCCCCATTATCTTGCCAAATGAGAAAATGAATTTAATCGTCTTTATAGGATACTTGGAAATCCACAATTAACTTTAAAAATAATACGATTTTTAAATGGAGTTAGCAAATACCAGACACCGTTTGTTCGTGGCCAGAAGGACATAAGCCTTCGTTAACAGAAAATTTCTCATTCTCCATTAGAAATGTTTTCACTTAAAGTGACAGTTGAGTTGTATTAAATAAGAAAAGCTACAGAAATATCACAGTCTGTGTCATTTCAGAAAAGAATGGTGCAGCCTGGAATGACGCTAAAAACAAAATTACAGAATTTGAAGAATGGTCGGTGATGTAACTGGGACTTGCAGAAGTGACGCAGGGTCCCATTTTGTTTTAATATGCCCGAGGCCTTCTCCAAACATAAAGGTCAAGGCTGATGATGCTTTTCATTGCTGAAGCTTTTAAAGACACTGAAATGCAGCCAGGAATTGAGTTTTTTTTTTTTTTTTTTTTTTTAGGACAGTGTATTGGCATTATAGAGGCATTCAGGGAACCATAAATGACCGTGTTCCATTTTAATGACTATAGAAGTTACCTTAATAATACGTGGTAATGAAATGTTTCATTACACATAGACTGATATAAGTTTATGCTACCATTTTTAATCTAGATTGTACATCATACAAGAGTTTGAAAAAATAATTACAAGCAGAAATAGAGGACATGCCTTAATTTTCTGCACTGCCTTACTCCTTAGCTAGAAGTAAACACGGCAGTGAGGTTGCTGCACCTATGCATACATAGTAAAGCAGATTATTCAAACCAAAAACTTAGTTTCCATATTCTTCTTTCTTTCATCGTTGAATTAAACCTGTCTTTAAAGTTCTATTAGAACAATAACAAAGTAACTTTAAAACAGACAGAAATTCACCCATAAGCCACCAACAACCTAGGTCAACAAATATTTTACATTCCTTGTTTATTCATAGACATACACTTTTATTTTGATAATTTTTTCCTGATTACAAAAATAATATATACTTGTAAAAAAAATCCAGATCATTAAAAAATGTATAGAAAGCCAAAAGGCCTCCATAGTCCTATTCCTCAGAGGTTACCACTATTAACAATTTGGTGTACATTCCTGCAATCTTTTTTCAAAGTATGCATATAGTATCAGGTTTATTTTTCTGATGAGAGCAATCTGTTCATATTGCCAACTAACAGGTTTATCTGATTTAGTCTGATAATTTCTTATAAGCTCCTTGAAGACAAGCTTTGTCCTAAATATTTTTTATTATTACCTGTTCTACTTCAACAAGAGCTTTGTACATAGTGGGATTTCAATAAGTATATGTTGTGTGAGTGAATGGACATGGTTTTTTATTTTATGTTTTGGCTTTGGCCTTAATTTATTGACACAATGGATCTCTAGTACTAAACATCCATTCTCATGTCTTCTCATAACTAATTTGGAACAATCTTTATTAAAAAGTTGTTATAAAATTCTATTGGTTAATAAAATGCCAATGAAAGCAGAAAATGGAAGCCAAAATTGAATAAAATTTCAATACAACTCTCTTAACTTCCTAATCCATTTTCCCTTTACCATACCATACTTTTACTGATTAAAATTTATTAACCCACATATACAATAGCACGTGATTTTTGTTAGTAGCTGTATATTGAAGGTTCTCTAGAATAACTACACCTGCTTATTCTGGCTCTTGGTGGAGATAGAGAAATGTATTTACTTAAATCTTTTGAATCTGAGTATTCTGGTAAAGTATGAAAATGGTTTCTCTCAAATGTTAGATATTTAGTCATTTCTTACTCTATCCTTTATAGGATAGCACGCTAGTACTCTGTTAATTTGAAAAGTCCTACAACTTAGGAATGTGGGAAGACTGGTCAATTTTATAAATTCTCAAAAATAAAAAGAATGGTAAGGGCCGGTTTTTGTTTCAAAGTGATTAGATTGGTTAAGACAGCAATGGGAAAAAAATATGAATATCTATGAAATGCTTATAAAAAGGAAGAAAAATGGAATGAAAAAAGACCTTAGTGTGGGAATTATTAACAAAGATTTTTGTAGTGATAATTAATATTCCCCCATGACAGTATCTTGAAAATAAAATGTAAGTCTCTTTGTAGAGAGCGTATTTTTCACATATGCTCATCTTTTTTATGGTGGCTGACACTTGGTAATTCACTAAAAATTCAGTTATAAGTATGACCCATGGTATTGATGATGAAAGAACCCTTAATAGAAACAAATCACCTGAGCACCCTGAGTTTAACTCTGGGAAGAAGCAACTTAAACTTATGGTCTTATTAAATGAAGTCATAGGGTTGAATGGTGAGGATAAAGTTTAGCATCTTGGATTTGATTCAGAATTGATTTTGTAGCCAGAGTGGAGCAGAGGTTGGTACTCGTGTGTACCTGCTGTAGACTGTAACTGGCATCTCATTCTTGATATGATATACTCATTAGGCCATACAGCTTGACTTGGTGAGAGTTATCTCAATATTGATATGTTACGTGAATCTCCGAATGCTCTTCAGAATATATAGTTGTAATAAAGCAGTTCTGGGAACCTGGGTTATGATGTTTAATTCAACTTCATAGTGATTAGTTGAGAACATTATATTACTATCAAATTGTACCAGATCGTAGAATCCTCTTACATGTGAATGAAGTGAAAAGACGGTTGACCACTCTTAGTTACTCCTGGGTGGTTTGCTGTCCACCTAGATAGGCACAGGCATCAGAACATCTCTGAGACAAAACACTGAAAAATTAACTGTGGTCCCTGCGAGATTAGAAGGCCTGACTACGTTTGACGTCACTCTTTCACAGGCTGTGCTGAAGGGAGCGGCAAGCCCTTTCATTTGATTCCAGTAGAAAGTGATTACCTGATTTATTCTGATTAACTAGACTTGTAGGGTCCATATTTGTTGTTTTATAATACTTTTATTTTCCATTTTTTTTGACAAATTAATATGGTTGGGGATGGAATTGACACCTGATTTATTATTTATTCTTTGACAGTAACTTCTTTGTGCTCCCAGAACTCCCTCTAAGGACAAGACTGAAACATCAGCTTGGATTTGATTTTTTTTAATAATAATAGCTAATATTTATTAAATGCCCTCATGTACTAGGTACTTAATATACATTATCTCGTTTAATCCTTACACCCGTACAACGTTGATGCTTTTATTTCCACATACAGGAGAGGAAACTGAGGCTGTGAGAAAGTGAGTAAGCTGTATTACTCAAAGTCAACAGCTAATAAAGGGTGGAGCCAGGATTTAACCCCAGGCCTCGCTGATTCTTGGTGATATACGTGATACATGAGCCCAGCTTCTAATGTAAAGGTTGGCCGTTGGAGTCCAACCAGAGGCGCCTTGGAAGAAAGGCCATGTGATTTACTTTGGAAAAACCAGCCATTGATAATCCTGTGGAGCACAGTTCTACTCTGACACAGACGGGGTTGCTATGAGTTGAAGTCGACTTGATGGCCACTGATTTGGCTTTCTGACTACAAAGCCATTTCCCACACGCTTCATTCTTTTTATAAGGAATATTTGAAAAGAGAGAAAGGTGTCCAATGTTTAAATTGCTATCATAAAATTTAGCATTTTGAATTGAAAATCTACTACAAACTTACTTAAAATGACCGTTGATTATTGTTTATGCAAAGCATATTCAAAGTTGGAAACCCTGGTTAACAGTGGTTAAGAGCTATGGCTGCTAACCAAAAAGGTCAGCAGTTTGAATCTACCAGGTGCTCCTTCGAAACCATGTGAGGCAGTTCTACTCTGTCCTGTAGGGTCGCTATAAGTTGGAATCGACTCGATGGCAACGGGTTTGGTTTTTGGTTTGGTATTCAAAGTTTAGCCAAAAAAAAAAAAAATTTTTTTTTTTTTTTTTTTTATTCAAAGTTAATTTCTGGCTAAAGTGTAGCTCCACCTTGATTGATTTACGAATTTCAAGGGCCAGTCTTTCCTTGAAGATATAATTGGTCCCATCATGCTGGGGAGGAAAACAGAAGTTTGATCTCTTCTCTAGGAAAAGAGACTTCTGAGATTCTTGCAGGGCACAGGACCACAAAGAAAAACTTTGGAAGTAGCACTGTATATGTAGTCTTTCAAAATTGTATGTAAATTAAATTCTAGTTTAAATATTTGGCAATTGGAACCAATTGATGAATCCTTTAATTCAAGAATCCTATTGGAAGATAAATATAATTTGTTAAATTTTGTGTTCATATTTACTAGCTCTCATATCAAGTCTGCTTAAAATGATGTAACTAAATGATATAATATATAATAACTATATAATTTTTTTTTATATAATTACACCAGAAGCAGAGCTTGTCTGTTAGCTCTGTTTGTAACTATTACTTTGTTGTTGCTGCTTGTATTTTCTCACTTTTTATGGAGGTTCAGTGGCAAATAGGTTATGTTGAATCTCAGCTATTCTGTATATGTAGCCCTGTATGTTTAACTCCTTCCACGTTGTTGGGGTTAGGTGCCATCGAGTCAGTTCCGACTCATAGCGACCCTGTGTACAACAGAACGCCTTCCATAATGGTTCTCAGATTTTAGTGTGCATCAGAGTTACCTGGGGTGCTAGGTGCTAGTTCAGAATTCAGATTTCTGAGTCCCATGCTCAAGAGATTAACTCAGTAGGTGTAAGGTAGTCCCAGAAATTGGGAATTTGAACCAGCAACCACAGGTGATTCTAATGCAAGTTGTCTTCAGACCATTCTTAGAGGAGCACCTGATTCTAACCAGGCATGATGTACAGCAGCAGCATGTGTCAGCCCTACTTGATACTTCGTCTCCTTCTAGTTAATCCTCATGAACTCCTAGTTTTTTGAAGGCTGCCCTACTTCTCCCCTGGAACAACTGAGAAGATAGCATTGTGTCAATGCCCCTCATTCTTTCAACCCTTGGGATTTAAAATTATTTTTTTGTGTTGTGTTTCACAAGAGTCTTGGTTTCAGACATACCTGCAATGCCTTACCAGAACTTGATTAAATAATGGCCTAGTCCAAGGTGGAAGAAAGGTACTTTCAGATGTAAGCACAACTCTTACGTATGGATCACTAAACAAATACCGTATAGTTTTTCATATGGCCTTGTCATTATAGTCTTGAAGAAAATGTAGTCTTCATTCCTGGCAAGTTCTTGGCCAGAGACTCCTTGAGTGCCTATTTGAAGCGCTCGTTCAGTCAAGTTCTTCACCAAACAATCTGACACAGAGGATATGATCTTTACTGTGTATCAGATACTGGAAAAGTCATGAGAACATGAAAATCTTTGCAGATTTAAAACTTATAAATCATCAGTGGGCCTGAAGTTTTTGGTAATAACACAAACATTTATTGCCCGCCTGCTGTGAGCCAGGAAGTGGTGATGTAAAGAGGAGTGAGGCATGGCCCCTGACCTTAAGGAATGTGCAAACTACCGGGGCTACAGACATATAAAAAATAAACCATAATGTTGAACCGTACTCCAGAATGGAATAAAATACATGTCAAATTCCTATTACCAAATGGGAGGAGGAAGCACAGAGGATGTAGTGCTAAGTCTCACTATGGGAAGGTCTCAGGAAACGGGACATCTGAACTGGACCTTGGAGGTTGAGAAGCATTTCAAAGGCAGTGGGAATGGAAAAGTCTAACCAGTGAATAAGTTTAATGAAGTTTAAATTAAATAGAACATTGGGTGAAAGCCTTTTGCTTTCAGAACTATTTAAAGCCTATTCTAATTGATGGACCTTGAATCTGTTTACCTTAAAGTGTTTAACTTCCTGAATATTGTTGTTGTTAGTTGCCATGGAGTTGATTCTGACTCATGGCAACCCCAAGTGTGCAGAGTAGAATGGCTTCATAGGGTTTTCAAGGGTGTGATTTTTACAATGAGTCTGTCTATCCCCAGTTAGTCACTAGTCTTCCATATACTCAAAAAAGGAGTCTTATATTTCTCAAAACTGTAGATCCATTTGTTTGCTATATAAGGAGCAAATGGAAATGTAGAAAAGTTAGTTCAGAAGAAGATTGCGGCTTTTATCGATCTTTCTTAAGACTTTCACATAATGGTCAGGAACCAGTTGTGGGTTACCTTGAAAGAATTCAACCCTAACTCCCAGTTAATGAATTCTTACAAAACCTGCATTTTAACACCAGTGGTAGAGTTGAGTAAAATAGCCTCCTGTCAAAAGGGATAAGTTTCTGTAGCATGAACAGGGCCATATAGTATTATTGTGCATTGCACAACATTCTGGGGCACCATTCCTATTATTGGCATTGCAGATTTGTGTATTTATTATGACAGTTTTCTGGCAGATGCAAGTAAACTGTCTTGAGGAAGGGGCACCTTTCTAATTTGCACAGTGGCTCCATATTAGCTAGCCATGTCCCTGAAAATAGAATGGCAATGTTTTCGCCATACTTCACCTCCTTTTTATTTAACTTCCTGAATTTTGGGGCTGATCTAAGATACCTACCAGCATCATAGGTAATGCTGCATCTCATCTGTTTTCCTTCCCCTTGTAGGGAAAGCAGAATTGCATAAGTCTAGAATTGAACAAATTACATTCTTTGTAGCTTTCTCATGGACCTTCAGTTAGTGCCAGGAATGAGACAAATGTTTCCGTTTAATTCTGTAAACAGCCCCTCAAAAGATAAAATACTTAGAACTAAATCTAACCAGAGACGTAAAAGACCTATATAAAGAAAACTATAAGACACTACTGTAAGAAACCAAAAGTGAACTACATCAGTGGAAAAAGATACGTTGCTCATGGATGGGAAGACTCAATATTGTAAAAATGCCTATTCTACCCAAAGTGATCTATAAATACAATGCAATCCTGATCCAAATACCAGTGTAATGGTATTGATTTGGTGATTTCCTCTTCAAAGTTCTTTTTGTTGGTGTAGAGGAATCCAACTGATTTTTATATGTTTATTTTATATCCTAGTACTCTGCAAAACGCTTTTATTAGTTTCAGTAATTTTCTTGAGGGTTCTTTAGGTTTTTATGTGTATAAGATCATACCATCTGTGAAAAAAGACACTTCTTCATATAGAAGGGAAAGCGGCACCGGATAAGTAAAGCATTACTGAAAAAGAAGAACAAAGTGGGAGGCCTCACACTACGTGATTTTAGAACCTTTTATACTACCGTAGTAGTCAGAACAACCTGGTACTGGTACAACAACAGATACATAGACCAACGGAACAGAATTGAGACTACATCAGCCTGAGACCAGAAGAACTAGACAGTGCCCGGCTACAACTGATGATTACCCAGACAGGGAACACAATGGAGAATCCCTGAAGGAGCAGGAGAACAGCGGGATACAGACCTCAAATTCTTGTACAAAGACCAAACTTAATGGTCTGTTGGCTTCGGGAATGGTTCCAATCTTGGGCTAACAAAGGGCGCGGGGACTGTGACCATCAGGGTCCCTCAAGCCTCAGACCATTAAGCCTGGTCTTTTTACGGGAATTTGAGATCTGCATCCCACTGTTTTCCCGCTCCATCAGGGATTCTCTGTTGTGTTCCCTGTCACAGCAGTGATAAGTGGTAGCCAGGCACCATCTAGTTCTTCCGGCCTCAGACTGATGGAGTCTCTGGTTTATGTGGCCTTTTTTGTCTCTTGGGCTCAACTTTACCACATGTCTTTGGTGTTCTTCATTCTTCTTTGCTCTAAGTAGGTTGAGACTAATTGATACATCTTAGATGGCCGCTTGCTAGCATTTAAGACCCTAGACGCCGCTCAGCAAAGTAGAACGCAGTACGGGTTCTTAATACATTTTCTTAGGCCAGTTGACCTAGATGTCCCCTGAAACCATGGTCCCCAGACCCATGTCCCTGCTACTCTGGCCTTTGAAGCATTTGGTTGTATTCAGGAAACGTCTTTGCTTTTGGTTTAGTCCAGTTGTGCTGACTTCCTCTCTGTTGTATGTTGCCCTTCCCTTCACCTAAAATAATTCTTGCTTTTTTTTACTATCTAGTTGGTGAATACCCCCACCCTCCCTCCCCACCCTCGTAACCATCAAAGAATATTTTCTTCTGAGTTTAAACTGTTTCTTAACTTCTTAAAATAGTGGTCTCGTACAGTATTAGTCCTTTTTCAACTGTCAGATTTCACTCAGCATAATGCCTTCCAGGTTCCTCCGTGTTATGAGATGTTTCACAGATTTCTCATTGTTCTTGATCATTGCGTAGTATTCCATTGTATGAATATACCATGATTTATTTATCCACTCGTCCATCGGTGGGCACCTTGGTTGCTTCCATCTTTTTGCCTGTATATACAGTGCTGCAGCAAACATGGGTGTACATGTACCTGTTTGTGTAAAGGCTCTTATTTCTCTGTGATATATTCCAAGGAGTGGGATTGCTGGATCATATGGTAGTTCTATTTCTAGCTTTTTAAGGAAGTGCCAAATCGATTTTCAAAGTGGTTATACCATTTTACATTCCCACCAGCAGTGTATAAGTGTTCCAGTCTTTCCACAGCCTCTCCAGCATTTATTTGTATTTTTTGGATTAATGCCAGCTTTGTTGGAGTGAGATGGAATCTCACTGTAGTTTTGATTTGCATTTCTGTAATGGCTAATGATTGTGAATATTTCCGCATGTATCTGTTAACCACCTGAATGTCTTCTTTAGTGAAATGCTTGTTCATATCTTTTGCCTATTTTTTAATTGGGTTATTTGTCTGTTTGTAGTTGAGTTTTTACAGTATCATGTAAATTTTAAAGATCAGCCACCGATCGGAAATGTCATAGCTAAAAACTTTTTCCCAGTTTGTAGGTAATCTTTTTACTTTTTTGGTGAAATCTTTGGATGAGCATAGGTGTTTGATTTTTAGGAGCTTCCAGTTATCTAGTTTCTCTTATGGTGTTTGTACATTGTTAGTAATGTTTTGTATCTGTTTACGCCATGTATTAGGGCTCCTAGTGTTGTCCCTATTTTTTCTTCCATGATCTTTATCGTTTTAGATTTTTGGTCTTTGATCCATTTTGAGTTAGTTTTTCTGTATGGGGTGAGGTATGGGTCTTGTTTCATTGATTTGCAGGCAGATGTCCAGTTATGCCAGCACCATTTGTTAAAAAGACTGTGTTTTCCCCATTTAACAGACTTGAGGCCTTTGTAAAATATCAGCTGCTCATCTGCGGATGGATTTATGTCTGGATTCTCAATTCTGTTCCATTGGTCTGTGTATCTGTCATTGTACCAATACCAGGTTGTTTTGGCTACTGTGGCGGTTTAAAAGGTTCTAAAATCAGGTAGTGTGAGGCCTCCCACTTTGTTCTTCTTTTCCAGTAATGCTTTACTTATCCGGTGGCTCTTTCCCGTCTATATGAAGTTAGTGATTTGTTTCTCCGTCTCGTTAAAAAATGTCACTGGTATTTGGATCAGGGTTCCATTGGATTTATAGATCACTTTGGGTAGAACAGACATTTTTACAATATTGAGTCTTCCCATCCATGAGCAAAGTATGTTTTTCCACTGATGTAGTTCACTTTTGGTTTCTTACAGTAGTGTCTTATAATTTTCTTTCTATAGGTCTTTTATGTCCCTGGTTAGATTTATTCCTAAGTATTTTATCTTTTGGGGGGCTGTTGTAAATGGTATTGATTTGGTGATTTCCTCTTCGAAGTTGTTTTTGTTGGTGTAGAGGAATCCAACTGATTTTTGTATGTTTATCTTATATCCTAGTACTCTGTAAAACTCTTTTATTAGTTTCAGTAATTTTCTTGAGGATTCTTTATGTTTTTATGTGTATGAGATCATACCATCTGCAAAAAAAGACACTTTTACTTCTTTGCCAATTTGGATGCCCTTTATTTCTTTATCTAGCCTAATAGCTCTGACTGGGGCCTCCAGCACAATGTTGAATAAGAGTGGTAATAAAGGGCACCCTTGCCTGATTCCCGTTCTCAAGGAGAATGTTTTCAGTCTCTGTCCACTTAGGATGATGTTGGCTTTTGGCTTTGTATAAATGCCCTTTATTATGTTGAAGCGTTTTCCTTCTATTCCTATTTTGCTGAGAGTTTTTCTCAAGAATGTTGTTGAACTTTGTCAGATGCCTTTTTTGCATCAGTTTATAAGATCATGTGGTTCTTATCTTTTGTTTTATTTATGTGGTGGATTACATTGATTGTTTTTCTAGTGTTGAACCGTCCTTGCATACCTGGTATGAATCCCACTTGGTTGTGGTGAATTATTTTTTTGATATGTTGTTGAATTCTTTTGGCTAGGATTTTGTTGAGGATTTTTGTGTGTAAGTTCATAAGGGATATTGGTATGTAGTCTTTTTTTGTGGTGTTTTTTTACCTGGTTTTAGTATCAGGGTTATGCTGGCTTCATAGAATGAGTTTGGGAGTATTCTATCCTTTTCTGTGCTCTGAAATACCTTTAGTAGTAGTGGTGTTAACTCTTCTCTGAAAGTTTGGTAGAATTCTCCAGTGAAGCCATCAGGACCAGGGCTTTTTTTTGTTGGGAGTTTTTTAATTACTTTTTCAATCTCTTCTTTTGTTATGGGTTTGTGTTAGGTAGGTAGGTGGTATGTTTCTAGAAATTTGTCTATTTCCTCTAGGTTTTCACATTTGTTAGAGTACAGTTTTTCATAGTATTCTGTTATATTCTTTTAATTTCAGTTGGGTCTGTTGTGATACCAGCCATCTCATTTTTTATCCAGGTTATTTGCTTCGTCTCCTGTTTTTCTTTTGTCAGTCTGGCCAGTGGTTTATTGATTTTGTTAATCTTTTCAAAGAACCAGGTCTTGGTCTTGTTAACTCTTTCAGTTGTTTTTCTGTTCTTCATTTCATTTAATTCTGCTCTAATTTTTATTATTTGCTTTTTTTTTGGTACCTGAGGGTTTCTTTTGTTGCTCTCTTTCTGTTTGTTCAAGTTGGAGGGATAATTCTTTGATTTTGGTTCTTTCTTCTTTTTGGATGACACACCATTTTGAATCAGCCTAGCCAGGTACAACATTTGGGGGTAGATTCTATTCAAAAATGTGAATAGAAGCCAGGAGCAAATGAGATAGCAGACAAAGGGGACTGAGACACATAAGGCATTCCATTCCAGTTTAATCACTGGAGTTGGGGCCTATCCTGGCCTCTTAAAAGAGTCAGGTGTGGCCCTTCTTACTCACACAGCAGATTACCTTAAAGATGACATTGAGTTTCTAACAATAACATGCCCTTGCAACCACATTTTTTAACAAAGGCATCAGCATTCTTCTCCTCTTCAAGTTTGAAAACTCAGAACCATTTTCCGTGACTTTTTTTTCTTTGCTTCTCATCCCACTTAATTACCCAGCCTTATCAGTTCTTTTGGTCATTCGTTGTAGATCATACGGTATACACTAACAGCCAAGTAACACTTTTGAAACAAAACTAGATGCCATCATTTTCCTACTTAGCTCTCCTTTGCCTGTTAAATCAAGTCCAAATTCTGGCCTCCTCCAAACTCTCCATAATTTGGCTTGTCTCTCTTTGCGACGGTATTTTCCAGTGCTTCCTAGCAGGTGAACCAGCCCTGTGTTGACCCTGTTGCTCAATCTCATGTTCGTTTTGGACCTGGATTATGCTGCTTTCCCCAGAGCTGCAATGCTCTTCTTTCTTTTCTTGTTCTGGACAAATCCAGTTCATTCTTCATGCTCCAACTAAAGTGCCATCATCTCTACCATGAGATTTTCTCCAGGAAATCAATCTCTGAGTTTGTATAGCATTTGTTACCTTTAGCAATAAATCTTAACCCCTTACATTGCTACTAATGGTTTATGTGGAGCATGACCATATAACTTATTGCCCAAACTGGGACACTTCTGAAAGTCAAAGTGTGTAATTTCACCAGGGAAACAGGCATTTTAACCTTGAACTGTCCTAGGCAAATACAGATATATGGTCATCCTATTTATGTTTGAGCGTCTTGTCTTCCGGCAAGACCGTAAGCTCCTATGAAGGCAGAGATCATGTTTTGTATTTGCTTTGTGTATTCCTTAATATGCGAAACAGTGCCACTCAATTAATCGTCAATTTATGTTCCATGTAAAAATTGTTTTTTTAAAAAAATCAAAACACAACTCCACTATATTAAATATGTATAGAACATGAATAACAGGATAACTGTACAGTTTCTCCACAACAAGTTAGAAAAGGGCAGCTGCAATTTGAAAAGGCAGAATAAAAGTTTGAAGATTAGAAAAAAGCAGCAGCAGACAGACCAGATTGTGTGCATCCATCAAGGATGGTATAAATCTTGCCAGTATCTTCAAGGTGATCCCAAATATAAAACCAAAGTTGTATTCAGTGGGTCTCTGAAAGCATAGATTATAGTTAAATACCAAAGAACAACATCCACAGTATACAATATGAAGTGTATAATTTATCATGCTTTCATTTGTACCGGAGAGTAGGCATCTTCAAAAGCTAACCCATTGCCATTGAGTCTATTCCGAGTCATAGTGACCCTATAGGACAGAGTAGAACTGCCCCATAGGGTTTTCTAGGCTGTAATGTTTTTTGTGTGTGTGTGTGCTTTAAGTGAATGTTTACAAATCAGTCTCTCATGCAAAAACTTATATATACCTTGCTATGTACCCTAGCTGCTCTCCCCCTCATGAGACAGCACACATCTCCTTTCCACCCTGTATTCCCTGTGTCCATTCAGCCAGCTTCTGTCCCTCTCTGCCTTCTCGTCTCGCCTCCAGACAGGAGCTGCCCACATAGTCTCATGTGTCTACTTGAGCCAAGAAGCTCATTCCTCACCAGTATCATTTTCTGTCTTATAGTCCAGGCCAGTCGTTGTGTGAAGAGTTGGCTTGGGAATAGTTTCAGTCTTGGGCCAAGAGAAGGGCTGCGGACCATGACCTCCGGGGTCCCTCTAGTCTCAGTCAGACCATTAAGTCTGGTCTGCATATGAGAATTCGAGGCCTACATCCCACTGTTCTTCTGCTCCATCAGGGATCCTATGCTGTAATCTTTATAGAATCAGACTGCCATATCTTTCTTCCACAGAGCAGCTGCTGGGTTTGGACCACCGAACTTTTGATTAGCAGCCAAGGGCTTAACCACTGTACTACCACGGGTCCTTTTGAAAAGCTAAAGTGTAATAATTTTATCATAGGATTTTATTTCAAATAAATCTGATAATAGAATCCGTAATCAGGGTGAATGTCCCATTTCCTATTTTTACTATCTCAAGGATTCTTGATACATCAGTATACCTGCCCATCCATGTGTTTTTTTAGTATTCATCCGCATAGCAATGTGTGCCTCAAAAAGAGAGTATCAAATAAAAGTTTGAGAACTTTTTTATTGCCAGCTTCAAAATGTGAACCCAAAATTTTCCTAAAGCTGATCTCAGTTGGAAGTTGCTACCATTTAAAAAAAAGAGCTAGAAATAAAATCCTACCTTCAGTGCATCACCCTTGTCCTGTTGTCCCAACATCTTCATCCTGATGTACAACAGCCACGGTAAAAGGTGGTGGGGATGAAGGGAAGGTCCTCATCCTCTTCTGCTCCTCATGGATGAGACCCGCCATCACTCCCGTGGCTTATCCAGCTCATTGCTGTTTGTTCTTCCAACCTTGATCATCTCAGAATTTAGGTGGTTGTGAGAGGTAGGGTGGTACCTGAGCTTCCTGAATGTGTCCTAACTTACTCTGGTAACTGTAGGTATTACTTCCAGACTTGCTGGCTGTGGAATGAAGTCAATACCTCATGAACTGGCTTCCATAGTTCATATACTGAGAAACCATAGCTTAAAAAACAGAAAAACTCATGACATTTTCCTCATTTGTTTATATAAAGAACATAAGCATAATAGCATGCTGTGAAGCTCCTCTTTGCCCAAGAACTCTGTGAAGCAGAGTTCTTGGGCACATGTGATTTTACGCCACTTGATCAAATATTTGAGCTGATGATTCTCAGTCTTTTAAATTTTGTTTGCTTGAGTCTTGGCTTTCTGATATATAAATGAGTTATAAATCTATAATTTTGCAATAGCCCCCCTAAAAATGGAGTGAATAGCAAAACATCATTACATCAAAGCTTCTTACTACACAGATTTTAATATTTAGCAAATAAAATTTATTCCCTCAAAATATACCAAACATGTTATACAAAGGTGAATTGTAGCACAGCTATTAAAAGGAAAGTATTAATCCTTCCAAACAGCTGTATTATAAATAATTTCTTGTGGGATTTCTTAAATGAAGTATATTAAAATTTGTTTAAGAAACCACTGTAGGCATTTTGGGCACTTTCTTTTGATGGAGATGCTGTTTTAGCAAAAACTGAATAAAGGAACACAAGAGATTATTGTTCTTTTCCTCCAAGCTACTGTGGCCTCAAATCTTTGAAAGTCACTGTGATTAAACAAGATTGTTCAAATCTCAAAGTTCCTCTAGTTTGGAGATAATGAAAGGAGCATTGTGGGATGTAGAATTACTCCTGACTCTGTCATTTAGGTTCTTGAGACATTTTTTTCCTCTAGAAGAAGGTGTGGCTTGGCTAATTTTTAAAGTCCCTTCCAGCTCAGAAATTCCATGGTTCAGTAATTTTAGTCCAGATTCTCAGAAGTAAACCTATAGAATTAAATAAATACAGCTGGAACTCAATTTTACAGATATTTAGGGCCCTTTTCATTACAAAAACCAACCGAAAATAAGCAGCCTCGTAATAAGATCAGCACAGTTGTTGTTAAGTGCTATTAGGTGAGTCGATTGCAATTTATTAGTGACCGTGTAGAACATAGGGTTTCCAAGGCTGTAATCTTTATGGAAGCAGACTGCCATATCTTTCCTCTGCACAGTGACTGGTAAGTTCAAACTGCCAACCTTTCGGTTAGCAGCCAATCGCTTAACTACTCCACCACCAGATCTCCTTTAAGATCAGCACTAAACCTAAACCAAACCCGCTGCAGTCAAGTCGATGCCAATTCATAGCAACCCTATAGGACAGAGTATAACTGTCTCATAGGATTTCAAGGAGCGGCTGGTGAATTTGAACTGCTGACCTTTGGGTTAGTAGCTGATCTCCTAACCACTGCTCCACCAGGGCTAGGGTCAGCACTAGGGACTAAAAATGAAATTGTCATTATGGTCAGCTTTTACTAGTACTTGACTGCTGTGTCTGTACCAGATGACTGCCATGCAGTCTCCTGAAGCAGTCACAGGTAAATAATTCCATAGATTATTCTAACTTCATCATTATTGTTTACATTACTGTATCTCCTTAACTTTATTTTTTAAAACTTTACTTCTAGGTAGATAGTTGATAACCCAAAAAACCAAACCTGTTGCCGTCAAGTCTATTCTGACTCGTAGCGACCCTATAGGACGGAGTAGAACTGCCCCATAGGGTTTCCAGGGGCAGCTGATAGATTCAAACTGCCAACTGTTTTGGTTAGCAGCTGAGCTCTTAACCATTGGGCTGTCATTTTCTTATTGACTTATATGAGCTCATTTGTTAGTTACGTGTGCTGCACATATCATCTTATTTTCCAGCTTGGGAAAACTTTGTGTTTGATGTCTTTTTGTCATACCAAAATTTAGATTTGACAGTCGTATTTCTTTTCTTTATAGTTTGGGTGTTTTTGTGCCCATTTCAGGAAATCTTCCATACCCTGATGATATTAATGGTATTTTCCTATTTTTTTCCAACAGAGTTTTAAAGTTTTATATTTTATACTCAGGTCTTTGATCATCTATAATTTACTTTTGCCTAAAACATGAGGGAGGGATTTAATTTAATTGTTCTTCTGTATGGACAGTAAATCATTTTAATACCATTCTGTTTTTTTTTTTTTAACTGATGTGTAATTCTGCCTCTGTCATATACGAAACTTCCACTGCACATGTTTAACCCAAAAATGTTTACACTTGGTCTTTTACCTACCTCTGAGCCAGGACCATACAGTTTTTATTACTTTGAGATTATAATAATTCTTAACATCTTGTAGGTTATGTCCTCCTTTTTTCCCTCTCTCCTACCCGTCCCCCCACCCAATTCTTTTCTTCTGTGTTTAGTTTCTTTCTCCCTTAAGTACAACCTTTAGTAATTCTTTGAATAATGGTCTGTGTGGTATATTCTTTCAGCCTTTGTTGTTCTGAAAATTTTTTTAATTTCACCCTCACTATTGAATGAGGGGAAACCCTGGTGGGGTAGCGGTTAAGTGCTACGGCTGCTAAGCAAAGGGTCAGCAGTTCGAATCCGCCAGGCACTCCTTGGAAACTCTATGGGGCAGTTCTACTCTGTCCTGTGAGTCGGAATCGACTCGACGGCACTGGATTTGGTTTTGGTTTGGTGTTGAATGAGGTGAAGTTTAGTTGGATAATTGATTCTAGGTTGAGGATTGTTTTTAGAGCAATTTGAAGAATCTATGCTGTTTTGTAGATTCTGTTGTTCCTGTGAGTCTGTTCTTTTGTAGATAATCTGTCCTTTTGCTCTGGTTGCCTTTAAGATCTTCTGTTTGCCTTTAATGTTCTTCAATTTCATTATTATAAAGTTGAGATGTATTTTTACTTTTAATCTATTTGGTTATGCTACTTGACACGGAAGGTTCATGACTTTCATCAATTTCAGGCATTTTTCTTATACCATGTCTTCAAATTTTGCCTTTCCTTCATTCTTAAAATTCTGTCCCTCTGAAGCATCTGTTAATGCTTATTGGACCTTTTTATTCTCTCATATCTCTTAATTTACCGTATTTACCATCTCTTCATCTCTGTGCTGTATTCTGGGTAATTCTTCAAACCTGTGTCCCTGTTCTATTCAGTGATATTAATTTATTGATTCACCTGCCCTTTGAAATTTTAAATTTAAGTTACTCTATTTTTTATTTCTGTAAGTTCTATTTGGTTCCTTTTGAAATTGTCCTTATTTTCTTGAGGATTTAAGTTCTTCAATATCTTTAATCATTTTAAGCATACATACTTTGTCATTTTATTGCCTTAAGTTAGTGAGAGTCTTATCCTGCTTTTCTTGGGTCTGTTGACTCTTGTTATGGTCAGCTGTATCTTCATGTGCTTCGTTATTTTAAATATGAACTCCTCTGTAGTGGACCTATTTTTTTGTTTTGTTTTGTTTTTCTGTGAAAATCTGTGGTGCCCCAGGTTGTAGGAGCATCCCTTCAGAGCAGTTTTGCATTTGCTTTTATCTAGAGCCTAGGAGCATCAACAGCAACGTTTATGTTCATTTATGCTTTTATGCAGGCGTAAGGGGGTGGTGGTAGCCTCAGACCTCATCTTACTTCAGGGAGAATGAGAATTAGCATAGCATCAACCCAAAGCTGATTCCTGTGAGGTTGAGGTCAGGCATACCTGCACTCTCCAACCTTTTTACTAATTCTCAAGCTAGCCGTCCTTCCCAAAGCACTCTCTACCTCTCTGCTGGTTTTGATAATTTGTTGCAGTGGCCACACAGAACTCACAGATGATACATTTTTGTGGTTTATTAGGGAAGTAACGTGGAATCACGATTAACTTGGAAATAATAGGAACAGGATCAGTGTCAGGCAGCACATGGGCAAGGCTTAGAAGGCTCCCCCAAAATGAAGAGCACATCCCTCCATTCTTTAGTGTAGGACAGCGCTGTCTCTCCCTCTCTGTCTCACTTTCTCTTTCACTCCTTCTCAGTCAGCTGTGCAGGCCTTCTGTAGGCCCCCTCAGAACAGGCTCCTCTCACTTCCCTCAGGACAGGCCTCCTTTTAGCCCCCTCTCAGGCTTGGCTTCTGCCCCTGCTTGGACCTGGCCTCCACCCTGCTTAGGCAAGCGTTACAGCTTTTTAGCTCCACCAACAAGTGCCTGGAGGTACCCCACTCTGCCAGCAAGCCTCCTCCCCGAAGGCCCTCAGCTCTCTCGCTCTGGGTTGGCAGGCCCCTGTAGCCACCTTGCTCCATGGGCCAAGAAGCCCATCATACCATCTCATGGCAGTCTCCTGGTTCTGCTGGCACTGCTCTAGTATTACAGCTCTTTGTGTCTCATGGGTCTAGGAGGTTCTCAGTGCAGGGTCCAAAGTACGCCATCCGCTCCAGGCCCCTCTTCTTGATGGTACTGAGGTCCCCCTTATTCTGTGGGATGGGTGCTTATATAGACAAATAGCTCAATCATATTGGATGGATTTTATGCATTTATATAATTTGTATTTGTATAATAACTAACCAGTCCCCTCTCTGGACTAAACTGACCAGTCCCCTCTCAAGTGGCTCCATCTATTTGCACAATAACTGACGTTTTCCGCTGGCAGGGACTGGCTTCTTCCCTGGGCAAAAGTAGCAAGCTTCTCCAGAGGACTATGGCAACTGTGACAAGGGCAACTGTAACCACTTCCTCAGAGCCCTGGGAAAAAAATCCCCCAAGCTATTTTCTCTTTCTCTTTTTTTCACAGAACCAATTGTCATGGATTGAATTATGTCCCCCCCAAAATGTGTATATGAGTTCGCCTGGGCCATGATTCCCAGTATTGTGTGATTTTCCTATGTGTTGTAAATCCTACCTCTATGATGTTAATGAGGCAGGATAGGCAGCAGTTGTGTTAGTGAGGCAGGACCCAGTCTAGGAGATTGGATTGTGTCTTGAGTTAATCTCTTGAGATATAAAAGACAGAAGTGAGCAGAAAGACTGGGGACCTCATACCACCAAGAACGCAGTGTTGGGAGCAGAGTGTGTCCTTTGGACTTGGGGTTCCTGCACAGAGAAGCTCCTAGTTTGGGGTAAGATTGATGAGAAGGCCAATAGAGAAAACCTTCCCCTGGAACTGACACCCTGAATTTGGACTTATAACCTACTTAACTGAGAAAATAAATTTATCTTCGTTAAAGCCATCCACTTGTGGTATTTCTGTTATAACAGCATTAGATGATGAAGACACAAGGCAAAAGGCCACATATAGAAACTCATTTCACCACAGCAGGTAATACAATTTCCAATCACAAACCGAGAGGTGAGGCCAAGCATTTAGAATTCTTTGAGAAACTTTTTTTTTCCTCCTTGTAAAGACTGGAAAGCTTACTTGTTGTCCCCTTGTATAGGTGGGTAGATAGTTATCCTTTCCATTGAGGTGCAGTCTGTCCAGGGTCTCAGCTTTTTACAAACGCTTCAGTCCCAACTCCCCAGTCATATAGGCCCAATGCCTCATTTCCTGTTCCCTTATACCTGTAAAACTCTGAGTATCCAAGTTATTGAGACTGCTACATCCTCACCCCACTTCAGGGCAACTGCAGAGTATGCCTTTGGTCTGTATATGTTGTTCCCCGCGTCTAATCTCCATCTTCTTTCCTGTTTTTTTTTTTTTAATTAGAAGCACGTTTTTAAAAAAATTGTGCTGTAAGTGAAAGTTTACAAATCAAGTCAGTATCTTATACAGAAATTTATATACACCTTGCTATGTACTCTTAGTTGCCCTGCCCTAATGAGACAGCACACTCCTCCTCTCTACCCCGTATTCCCTGTGCCCATTCAGCCAGCTCCTGTCACCCTCTGCCTTCTCATCTCACCCCCAGACAGGAGCTGCCCACATAGTCTCCTGTGTCTACTTGAGCCAAGAAGGTCACTCCTCACCAGTATCATTTTCTATTTTGTAGTCCAGTCCAATCCCTGTCTGAAGAGTTGGCTTTGGAAATGGTTCCAGTCTTGGGCTAACAGAAGATCTGGGGACCATGGTCTCTGGGGTCCTACTAGTCTCAGTCAGACCATTAAGTCTGATCTTTTTACAAGAATTTGAGGTCTGCATCCCACTGTTCTCCTGCTCCTTCAGGGATTCTCCATTGTGTTCCCTGTCTGGGTAGTCATCAGTTGTAGCTGGGCACTGTCTAGTTCTTCTGGTCTCAGGCTGATATAGTCTCTGAATTATGTGGCCCTTTCTGTCCCTTGGGCTCATAATTACGTTGTATCTTTGGTGTTCTTCATTCTCCTTTGCTCCAGGTAGGTTGAGACCAATTGATGCATCTTAGATAGCCATTCGCTAGTGTTTAAGACCCCAGATGCCACTCACCAAAGTGGGATGCAGAATGTTTTCTTAATACATTTTGTTATGCCAGTTGACCTAGATGTCCCCTGAAACCATGGTCCCCAAACCCCCATCCATGCTACCCTGGCCTTCGAAGTGTTCGGTTGTATTCAGGAAACTGCTTTGCTTTTGGCTTAGTCCAGTTGTGCTGACCTCTCCTGTATTGTGTGTTGTCTTTCCCTTCACTTAAAATAGTTCCTGTCTACTATCTAATTAGTGAATACCTCTCTCTCTCCCCCCGTCTTCCCCTTGTAATCATCAAAGAATATTTTCTTCTGTGTTTAAACTGTTTCTTGAGTTCTTATAATAGTGATCCCATACAATATTTGTCCTTTTGCGACTGATTAATTTCACTAGTATAATGCCTTCCAGATTCCTCCATGTTATGAGGTATTTCATAGATTCATCATTGTTCTTTATTGTTGCATAGTATTGATTGTGTGGATGTACCATAATTTATTTATCCATTCATCCGCTGATGGGCACCTTGGTTTCTTCCATCTTTTTGCCATTGTAAACAGTGCTGCAGTGAAAATGGGTGTGCATGTATCCATCCTTGAGAAGGCTCATATTCCTCTAGAACATATTCTAAGGAGTGGGAGTGCTGGACTGTATGGTAGTTGTATTTCTAGCTTTTTAGGGAAGCACTGAATCGATTTCCAAAGTGGTTGTATCATTTGACATGCCCACCAGCAGTGTATAAGTGTTCCAGTCTCCCACAACCTCTGCAACATTTATTATTTTGTGTTTTTTGGGTTAATGCCAGGCTTGTTGGAGTGAGATGGTATCTCATTGTAGTTTCAATGTGCATTTCTCTAATGATTAGTGATGATTTGTGAACATTTCCTCATGTAACCTATTAGCTGCCTGAATATCTTCTTTAGTGAAGTGCTTGTTCATGTCCTTTGCCCATTTTGTAATTGGGTTATTATCTTTTTGTTGTTGAGTTTTTGCAATATTAGAGATCAGACACAGATTGGAAATGTCATAGCTAAAAACTTTTTCCCAGTCTGTAGGTAATCTTTTTATTCTTTTGGTGAAGTCTGTGGATGAGCATAGAGGTTCGATTTTTAGGAGCTCCCAGTTACCTAGTTTCTCTTCTACATCGTTAGTAATGTTTTGTATACTGTTTGTGCCATGTACTAGGGTTCTTAGCATTGTCCCCATTTTTTCTTCCATGATCTTTATCGTTTTAAATTTTATATTTAGGTCTTTGATACATTTTGAGTTAGCTTTTATGCATGGTGTGAGGCATGGGTCTTCTTACCTTTTTTTTATTTTGCAGGTGGATATCCAGTTATGCCAGCATCATTTGTTAAAGAGTCTGTCTTTTCCCCATTTAACTGACTTTTGGCCTTTTGTCAAATATCAGCTGCTCATATGTGGATGGATTTATGTCTGGATTCTCAATTCTGTTCCATTGGTCTATGTATCTGTTGTACCAGTAACAAGCTGTTTTGACTACAGTGGTGGTATAATATGTTCTAAAAGCAGGTAGTGTGATGCCTCCCACTTTGTTCTTCTTTTCAGTAATGCATTACTTATCCGTGGCCTCATTCCCTTCCATATGAAGTTGGTGGTTTGTTTCTCCATCTCATTAAAAATGTCGCTGAAATTTGGATAGGAATTGCATTGAATTTATTTTTTTTTTTTGGATAGAATAGACATTTTTACAACTTTGAGTCTTCCCATCCATGAGCACAGTATGTTTTTCCACTTATGTAGTTCACTTTTGGTTTCTTGAGGTAGTCTTTTAGAGTTTTCTTTATATAGGTCTTTTATATCTCTGGTTAGATTTATTCATTAGTATTTTATCTTCTTGGGAACTATTGTAAATAGTATTGATTTGGTGATTTCCTCTTCAAAGCTCTTTTTGTTGGTGTAGAGAAATCCAACTGATTTTTGTATGTTTATCTTGTATCCTGATCCTTTGCTGATGCTTTTATAAGTTCCAGTAGTTTTCTTGTGGATTCTTTGGGGTTTTCTGTGTATAAGATCGTATCATCTGCAAATAGAGATACTTTTACTTCTTCCTTACCGATATGGATGCCCTTAATTTCTTTGTCTAGCCTAATTGTTCTGGCTAGAACCTCCAGCACAGTGTTGAATAAGAGTGGTGATAAAGAGCATCCTTGTCTGGTTCCCTGTCTCAGGGGGAATGCTTTCTTTAGACTCTCTCCATTTAGGATGTTGTTGGTTATTGGCTTTGTATAAATCTGCTTTATTATGTTGAAGCATTTTCCTTCTGTTCCTATTTTGCTGAGAGTTTTTATCATGAATGGTTGTTGGACTTTGTCAGATGCCTTTTCTGCATCAGTTTGTATAAGATCATGTGGTTCTTGTCTTTTGCTTTATTTATATGATGGATTACACTGATTGTTTTTCTAATGTTGAACCATCCCTGCACACCGGGTATGAATCTCACTTGGTCTTGGTGAATTATTTTTCTGATATGTTGTTGAATTCTATTGACTAGAATTGTTTAGGATTTTTGCATCTAAGTTAATGAGGGATATAGGTCTGTGATTTTCTTTTTTGGGGGGGGATGTCTTTACCTGGTTGCGGTATCAGGGATATGCTGGCTTCATAGAATGAATTTCGGAGTATTCCATCCTTTCCTATGCTCTGAAATACCTTCAGTAACGGTGGTGTTAATCTCTGAAAGTTTGGTAGAATTCTGCAGTGAAGCCGTCAGGGCCAGGGCTTTTTTTAGTTGGGAGTTTTTTAATTACTTTTTCCATCTTTTCTTTTGTTATGGGTTTATTTAGTTGTTCTGCCTCTGTTTGTGTTAGTTTAGGTAGGGAGTGTGTTTCTAGAAATTCATCCATTCTAGGTTTTCAAATTCATTAGAATACAATTTTTCATAGTAATCTGGTATGTTTCTTTTAATTTCAGTTAGGTCTGTTGTGATATCAGCCATCTCCTTTCTTATTTGGGTTTTTTGCTTCCTCTTTTTCTTTTATTTTGTCAGTTTGGGCCATGTTTTATCAATTTTGTTAATTTTTTCAACGAAGCAGCTTTTGGTCTTGTTAATTCTTTGAGTTGTTATTCTGTGCTCTGTTTCATTTAATTCTACTCTAATTTTTATTATTTGCCTGGGGGTTTCTTTTGTTGCTCTCTTCCTATTTACTCAAGTTATACGGTAATTCTTTGATTTCAGCCTTTTCTTCTTTTTGGATGTGTGCATTTATTGCTATAAATTGACCTCTGAGTATTGCTTTAGCTGTGTCCCAAAGGTTCTGATAGGCACTGTTTTCATTCTCATTGGATTCTATGAATTTCTTTATTCCGTCCTTAGTTTCATCTATAACCCAGTTGTTTTTGAGCAAAGGTGTTGTTCAGTTTCCAAGCGTTTCATTTCTTTTCCTTGTTTTTTCTGTTATTGGTTTCTTCTCTTACAACTTTATGGTCAGAGGAGATGCTTTGTGATATTTCAATGTTTTGGATTCTGTTAAGGCTTCCTTTGTGGCCTAATACGTGGTCTATTCTAGAGAATGTTCCATGTGCATTGGAAAAGAAAGGATAATTGTCTGCTCTTGCGTGGAGTGTTCTGTATATGTCTGTGAGGTCAGTTTGGTTGATTGTGGTATTTAGCTCTTCCGTGTCTTTAGTGAGCTTCTTTTTGGATTTTCTGTCCTTCTCTGAAAGTGGTGTGTTGAAGTCTCCTGCTATTATTGTGGAGCTGTCTATCTCACTTTTCAATGCTCTTAGAGTTTGTTTTATGTATTTTGAAGCCCTGTCATTGTGTGCATAAATATTTAATATGGTTATATCCTCCTAGTTTATTGTCTGTTTAATTATTATATAGTGTCCTCCTTATCCCTTTTGGTGGATTTAACTTGAAAGCCTGTTTTGTCAGAAATTAATATTGCCATTCCTCCTTTTTTTTTTTTGACTGTTGGCTGCTTGGTATGTTTTTTTTCCATCCTTTGGGTTTTAGTTTGTGTCTTTAAGTCTAAGGTGTGTCTCTTGTAGGCAGCATATAGATGGATTGTGTTTTTTTAATCCATTCTGCCACTCTCTGTCTCTTTTTTGGTGCATTTAGTCCATTTACATTCAGTGTAATGATGGATAGGTATGAGTTTAGTGCTGTCATTTTGATGTCTTTTTTTGTGTGTTGTTGACAGTTTTGGTTTTTCCACTTAATTTTTTGTGCTAAGTAATTTTTTTTATATATTGTCTTTTCCTCTTATCGTTGTTGTTGATTTTGTTTTTTCTTTTAATGTGTAGGATTGTTAGTGTCCTTTGTGGTTACGTTAATATTTACCCATATTTTTCTAATTTTAAACCAAACTTTTATTTCTTTACATTGCCTTGACTTCCTCTCCATATAATAGTTCTATGACTACATTTCTTAGTCTCTCTTTGTTGAATTAATGTTGTCATCGTTTACATAATGATATCTTGATTTCTCTGTTTTGAGTGTCTTTTTATCTTGATTTATTTTTGTGATTTCCCTATCTGGGTTGATATCTGGTTACTCTGTCCTGTGTTCTAGTCTTGGGTTGATATATGATATTGTTGATTTTCTAATCAGAGAACTCCCTTTAGTATTGTAGTTTTGGTTTGGTTTTTACGAATTTCCTAAACTTCTGTTTATCTGGAAATGTCCTAATTTCGCCTTTGTATTTGAGAGACAGTTTTGCTGGATATATGGCTCTTGGCTGGCAGTTTTTTTCCTTCAATGCTTTTTATAAGTCATCCCACTGCCTTCTTGCCTGCATGGTTTCTACCAAGTAGTCTGAGCTTATTCTTAATGATTCTCCTTTGTTGGTGACTTTTCGTTTATCCCAAGCCGCTCTTAAAATTCTGTCTTTATCTTTGGCTTTCGTAAGTTTGATTATAGTATGTCTTGGTGACTTTCTTTTGAAATCTCCCTCATGTGGAGTTTGATGAGCACCTTAGATAGATATATGCTCATCTTTCTGCCATCAGATCTTCAACAATTCTCTCTATATTTTCTGTTATCCCTCCCTGTTCTGGTACTCCAATCACTCGTAGGTTATTTCTCTTGATAGAGTCTCTCATGATTCTTAGGGTTTCTTCATTTTTTAGAATTATTTTATCTGAGTTTTCTTGGAATGTGTTGCTGCCAAGTGTTTTATCTTTAGTCTCACTAATTCTGACTTCCACTTCCTCAATTCTGCTCTTCTGAGTTTCTATTAAATTGTCTAATTCTGAAATTTTATTGTTAAATCTTCTGAATTTCTGATTGCTGTCTATGGATTATTGCAGCCTATTAAATTTTTCACTGTGTTCTTGAATAAACTTCTTAATTTCCTCAACTGCTTTATCTATGTTCCTTGGCTTGTTCTGTGTTTTGCCTGATCTCGTTCTTGATGTCTTGAAGAGTTCTGTATATTAATCTTTTGTATTCTACCTCTGGTAATTCTAGGAATACCTCTTCATCTGAGAAGGTTCCTTGATTCTTTGTTTTGAGAGCTTATTGAGGCAATCACGGTCTGCTTCTGTATGTGATTTGGTATTGACTGTTGTTGTGTCCTAGCCATCTATAAATTATTGTATTAATTTATTTTATGTTTGCTTAGTGTATCCTAGTTTCATGCTTTGTTTAATTTTGAAATGCCGAAATAGGCTGCTTGAGTGAGCTGGCTTGATTATTTGCACCTTTGAAGCTCTAACGTCCTGTTGCCAGATGGCTAGAGCTGTTACCAGGTATATGAGCTTAGGAGTCCATTCACTTTTCTTGTATGGATTCAACCCTGCCCTACAGTCTTAGAGGGGCAGAGTTGATTTGTGTAGGCACAGGTATCTGTTTGCAGCAGGGGGGTCATGCTCTGAACAAAGCAGGGGGCTGACAACCATCCCCCAAGTGTCTGTGAGGAAAGCGTGTCCCTGTTCCCTAGAGCGCACAGGTGGATGGGTTCTGCGGTCAGACCATGGGCACCCGGTGCTTTTGGTTGTAAGGACTGGGAGGCACCACTTATCCTTGGACCCGTGTCATGGGTGGCTAGGTGACATGGGGGACATCACCTGTCCTCAGGCCCCTGACGTGGGTAGGTGAAGACCCTGTTTAATAGGGAAAGCAGTGTCAAACATCAAAAACCACGCCTCTCCACCACACAGCTGAAGCAGTTAAAGTAACATCACAGGTATATGTACCGTTGCAGTCTGCCAACAAGGACCTAAGCTTCTGAAATGGGCCCGCACAAGTCCATGCAGGGGTGAAAGGTATTCAAAGTCCATGGACTGTGTCTGGACAGGAGCTGCTTCTGTCCTGAGGTCCCCAGCTTAGAGAAGCTGGCAGTATCTTTTCCCCCAGTTATTAAGTTATTCCTTCTCCAAGGCCAAGAGAATGGCTCAAGGTGCTCAGCAGAACCTGTCTCAGGCCCAGGGAAATCAACAGCCAGTGAAACTGGCTTGGGGGCTGGGAGCACGGTAAAGTAGATGCAAGTACTTAGTTTTGCTGAGAGTATTGTTCTTCTCTGCTTCCGGAGGTTGGAGTAGACTGTGTGGCTCGCTGTCTCTCCCTGAGGAAACTGCATCCTGAATGCTACTGCCAGCCCCACCACGGTCCTGCCATGGAATCGAGACTGAGAGGCGCTGGTTCCCGCCAAGTCAGGCCCGGCAACTCCTCGCTGCTTCTGAACCATCTCTCCCTCCCCCGCCGCTCAGTGCGATTTCGTAACTTTGCCTTTGGTGTTCAGGGTTCCTAGCTTGTCATATATATAATCATTTCACTTGGGTTTTTTTTGGTTTTTGTAGTAAGAGGGATCCCTGGAGGCGTCTTAACTATGCTACCATCTTACCCCCGCCTCCATAAGCACAAATTTTTACCTAATCTTTTTTTCTTTGTTCTTTAGATGAAGGCTTACAGAACTAACTAGTTTCTCATTAAACAGTTAGTGCACACAACATTTCATGACCTTGATTAACAACCCCACAACATGGCAGCACTCTCCTTTCTCAACCTTAGGTTCTATATCTTTCCTGTTTCTTTATCTAACCTCCATTTGTCTTAGATTTCAGCTTAGCCATCATTTTATCCAAAAGCCTTTTTTAACTAAAACCAAAACCCACACCCACTACCATCGAGTCAATTCCAACTCATAGCAACCCTATAGGACAGAGTAGAACTGCCCCGTAGGGTTTCCAAGCCTGTAAATCTTTATGGAAGTAGACCATCATTCAGCTTTCTCCCACAGAACAGCTGGTGGGTTCAGACCGCCAACCTTTTAGTTAGCAGCTGAGCTCTTTAACCACCGCACCACCAAGGCTCCTTACTACTGCCCCCCAAACTAAGAATAGGTTAGATGCCCCTTCTCTGTGCATCTCATATTTGCTTCTGCAATGGCAGTTTTACTCTGTACTATTCTTCGCCTTTTTTATTTGTCTTCATCCTTCACTTACCCGCAAGATTTTGGTGGAAAAGGGACCATTTGTTCGCTGGCAACTAACATAGTCCTGGCATGTTATGGGGGCTAAATAAATATTTTGTTTTTCTTTTCTTTTTTTATTGTTGTTGAAAATGCATACAGCAGGACACATGCAATTCCACAATTTGTGTATGTGCAATTCATTGACATCGATTATATTCTTCATGTTGTACAACCATTCTTACCCTTCTTCTCTGAATTTTCCTCCACCATTAACATAAAATCACTGCCCCCTGAGGTTCCTATTTAACCTTTTGAGTTGCTGTTTTCAATTTGAACCCATATAGATAATTCTTCTTTACTGATTTGTATGTGTGTGCGTGTGTTTAAGTGAAAGTTTACAGCTCAAGTTAGTTTCTCATACAAAAATTATCTACACGTTGTTATGTGACCCTAGTTGCTTTCTCTATAATGTGACACATCAAACTCCTCCTTTCCATCCCAGATTTCCCATGTCCATTCAACCAGCTCCTCTCCCGTTCTGCCTTCTCATCTCACCTCAGGACAGGAACTGCCCGTTTAGTCTCATGTATTACTTGAACTAAGAAGCATACTCTTCATGAATATCATTTTATGTTTTATAGTCTAGTCTAATCTTTGTCTGAAGAATTGGCTTCGGGAATGGTTTTAGTTCTAGGATAACAAACCAGGAGCCATATCCTCTGGGGTTCCTCCAGTCTCAGTCGGAACATTAAGTCTGGTCTTTTTACTAGAATTTGAGTTTTACACCCCACGTTTCTCTTGCTCTGTCAGAGACTCTCTGTTGTGTTCCCTGTTAGGGAGGTCATTGGTGGTAGCTGTGCACCATCTAGTTCTTCTGATCTCAGGCTGATGGAGTCTCTGATTTTATTTTCCTTGTATCTCTGGTTTTCATTCTCCTTTGCTGCAGGTGGGTTGGGACCAATTGATGCACCTTAGGTGGCCACTGCTTAGCTTTTAAGACCCTTGTCGCCACTCACCAAAGTGGGATGCAGGACATTTTCTTAATAAACTTAATAAACATGCCAGTTCACCTAGAAGCCCCTGAAACCATGGTCCCCAGACCCACGCCCCTGCTACTCTGTCCCTCGAAGTGTTTGATTGTATTCAGGAAACTTACTAGTTTTTGGTTTAGTCCACTTGTGCTGAGTTCCCCTGTATTGTGTGTTGTCCTTCCCTTCGCCTGAGATAACTATTGTCTATTATCTAGTTAGTGAATACCCCTCTCCCTCCCTCCCCACCCTCATAACTATCAAAGAATGCTTTCTTCTGTGTTTAAACATTTTCTTGGGTTCTTATAATTGTGGTCTCATACAATATTTGTCCTTTTGTGACTAATTTTACTCAGCATAATGTCTTCCAGATTCATACATGGTATGAAATGCTTCACAAATTCATCATTGTTCTTTATCATTGCGTAGTGTTCCATTGTGTGAATATACCATAATTTATCTATCCATTTGTTCATTGATGGGCACCTGGGTTGTTTCCATCTTTTTTGCTGTTGTGAACAGTGCTGCCACGAACATGGGTGTGCATATATCTAGTCCTGTGATGGCTCTTATTTCTCAAGGATATATTCCAAGGAGTGGGATTGCTGGATGGTATGGAATTCCTATTTCTAGCTTTTTAAGGAAGCTTCAAATCAATTTCTAAAGTGCTTGTACCATTTTACATTCCCACCAGCAGTGTATAAGTGTTCCAGCCTCTCCACAACCTCTCCAGCATTTATTATTTTGTGTTTTTTGGATTAATGCTAGCCTTGTTGGGGTAAGATGGTATCTCATTGTAGTTTTGATTTGCATTTCTCTAATGGCTAATGATCTTGAGCATTTCCTTATGTATCTCTTAGCCTCCTAAATGTCTGCTCATAAGTAGAAGAATTTACATCTGGATTCTCAGTTCTCTTCCATTGGTCTGTGTATCTGCTGTTGTATCAGCACCAGGCTGTTTTGACTACCATGACTAGATTCTAAAATCAGGTAGTGTGAGGCCTCGCACTTTGTTCTTCAGTAATGCTGTACTTACCTGGGGTCACTTCCCTTTCCTTATGAAGTTGGTAATTTGTTTCTGTATCTCATTAAAAAATGCCATTGGAATTTGGGTCAAGATTTCATTGTATCTGTAGATCACTTTGGGTAGAATTGACATTTTCACAGTGTTGAGTCTTCCTCTTTATGAGCAGTGTCTGTTTTTCCACTTACATAGGTCTTTTTTGGTTTCTTGCAGTAGTGTCTTGTAGTTTTCTTTGTATGGGTCTTTTACATCTCTGATTAGTTTTATTCCTAAGTATTTTATCTTCTTGGGGGCTATTGTAATTGATAAGATCATGTGGTTCTTGTCCTTTGTTTTATCTATGTGATGAATTGCATTGATTGTTTTTCTAATGTTGAACCATCCTGCATACTTGGTACGAATTCCACTTGATCATGGTGGATTTTTTTTTTTTTTATATGTTGTTGAATTCTACTGGCTAGAATTGTGTTGAGGATTTTTATGTCTGTGTTCATGAGGAATATGTCTGTAATTTTCTTTTTTTGTGGTGTCTTTACCTGGTGACTTGACGGCAGTGGGTGGGTTACCTGGTTTGATTATCTGGGTTATGCTGGCTTCATAGAATGAGTTTGAGAGTATTTCATCTTTTTCTATACTCAGAAATACCTTTAGTAGTGGTAGTTTTAACTCTTCTCTGAAAGTTTGGTAGAATTCTCCTGTGAAGCTGTTAGGGCCATGGTTTTCTTTGTTGGGAGTTTTTAAATTACCTTTTCTGTCTCTTCTTTTATTATGGGTTTATTTAGTTGTTCTACCTCTGTTTGTGTTAATTTAGGTAGGTAGTATGTTTTTAGAAATTTGTCCATTCCCTCTAGGTTTTCAAATTTGTTGGAATACAGTTTTTCCTAGTATTCTGTCATGATTCTTTTTAATTTCAGTTAGGTCTGTTGTAATACTGTCCATCTCATTTCTTATTCAGGTTATTTTCTTCCTTTCCTGTTTTTCTTCTATGAGTTTGGCCAGCGGTTTATCAATTTCGTCGATCTTTTCAAAGAACCTGCTTTTGGTTAACTCTTCTAGTTTTTCTTTTCTCTATTTTGTTTAATTCTGCTCTAATTTTTATTGTTTCCTTTCTTCCAGTGCGTGAGGGCTTCTTTTGCTGCTCTCTGTTTCTTTAAGTTGTAGGGTTAATGTTTTGATTTTGGTCCTTTTTTGTTTTTGGATGTGTGTATTTATTGCTATAAATTGACCTCTGAGCACTGCCTTTGCTGTGTCCCAAAGGTTCTGGTAGGATGTGTTTTCATTCTCATTTGATTCTATGAATTTCTTTATTCTGTCCTTAATTTCTTCTACACCCCAGTAATTTTTGAGCAAAGGTGTTGTTCAGTTTCCATGTGTTTGACTTTTTTTCCTTACTGTTTCTGTTATTGATTTCTACTTTTATGGCTTTATGATCAGAAAAGGTGCTTTGTAATATTCCAGTGCTCTTAAGGCTTGCATTATGGCCTAATATGTGGTCTGTTCCAGAGAATGTTACATGTGCATTGGTAAAGAAAGTATATTTGGCTGTTGGGTGGAGTGTTCTGTATATGTCTATGAGATCAAGTTGGTTAACTGTGGCGTTTAGATCTTCCGTGTCTTTATTGATATTTTGTTCTTCACTGAAAGTAATATGTTGAAGCCTCCTACTATTATTGTGGAGCTGTCTGTCTCTTGTTTCAGTGCTGTTATAGTTTGTTTTATGTGTTTTGTAGCCCTGTCATTGGGTGCATAAATACTTATTATGGTTCTGTCTTCTGGGTATATTTGCACTTTAATCATTATATAGTGTCTTGCCTTATCCTTTGTGGTGGATTTTGCTTTAAAGTCTATTTTGTGAGAGATTAATATTGCCACTCCTGTTCTTTTTTGATTGTTGTTTGCCTGAAATGTTTTTTTCCACCCTTTGAGTTTTAGTTTGTGTCTTTAAGTCTAAGGAGTGTTTCTTGTAGGCAGCATATAGACAGATCATGTTTTTTTATCCATTCTGACACTCTCTGTGTCTTTATAAGTGCATTTAGTCCATTTACATTCAGCATAATTTTTTTTATGAGTTTAGTGCCATTATTTTGATGTATTTTTTGTGTATTGTTGACAGCTTCTTTGTTCCACTTAATTTTCTATGCTGAGTTGTTTTTCTTTGTTTTCTTTTCATCCTGTTTCATTGTTGTTGATTTTGTATTTGCTGAGTCTTTATGTTTTTCTTGTTTTTTATTTTGAAGTGTAGATTGTCAGTTTCCTTTTTTGTTACTTTAATATTTACCTCTGTTTTTCTGAGTTTAAACCAATCGTTTATTTGTTGATATCGCCTTGACTTCCTCTCCATATGAAAGACCTATAACTAGATTATTTAGCCACTTTTTTGTTTTAATGTTGTCATCTTTTACATGTTGATGTCTCTGTTTCTCTATTTTCAGTGTGTTAGCTTCAATTTATTTGTGACCACAGGAAGCATCTGACTACTCCACCATCTTAGCCCCACCTCCCTAAATAAATGTTCTTGAATGAATGAATGTTATCTTTATAATAAGGGCACAATGGGTTGAAGGTTCCAGGTATGGAACACCCCACTCCAGTTTGTGTGCAGAGTTAGAAAACATCCTGTAATATAATTACTCTCAATAAGAATCATCAAAACAAGTGAGATAAGCCATATGCTAAAGTAATCACACTTCAGAAGATCATTTGTGTCTGTGTCTTGTTGTGTGCTCCTAAGATTTGTGAGTGCACAGGGCAGCCAATAGGAGATCAAAGAGAAGACTAGTCAGTGCCCACTTAGTATTAGCTGAAGTCGAGGGACATTACAATATGGTGGTCTTATGTAAACTCTAGCCAGCTAAGAATCAAGCTTTACTCCAGTCTGTTCACAATGCTCTCTTCAAGGAGATTCTTGGTTTCAAGATTGAGAATCACTTAAGTTTCCTTTGGAAAAGAAAAGATTTACTGTGAGGATAACATGGAAATAGAAACAGAGGCTGCACCTGAGCTCTGCATCCCTTTCTCATGATCTTCACTGTCTATCTGTCTTCCTCTGTTTAATTTCTGCTCCATTACAGTTACAGTTTGCATATGGTGCATCATGACTTTTCAGTTTGCCTAGGATTACTAAAGCCCTCATTCTCGGGACCTACTGTTGCTAAAGCCCTTACTCAGGAAAAGGGTGCAAGAGCACCCAGCTCATATTTTTGTTCAGTCCGTGGCTTGGCTTCCCTTAGGTCAAATGCCCATCACTGTCCCAGTGAATATGTGGCTTGGAGGGCACTGGTACAACACATGCCTGTCCCTTTTGGCAACAGGGTCAAGCAAGAGGTGGACAGTTTTCTGTAACACAGTGTGCTAGTATGGTAGACATCCTGAGCTTGGCCTGCCTCACACCACCCAGGTCCCTTCGGTCTAACACCATGCCTACCCAACAATCTTCTATTACGTGCTTTGTTTCCAGTACTTTGATCTGAAGAAGAACTGGATTGTGACAGCAAATGATTCAGATACTAGAAAGACAGCTCCCTCATTATACATTAATTAATTGGTGATCTAGTGTATTCATCAGTCTCTTATGGGTTTAGTTATCGTGAGCTGGTTTTTTAAGCCTGATCTGCCTGAGTGATCTGATAAAATCAGATTTCTAAACAAGCACAGCTGAGAGCCAGTCCCTAGACCAGTAACAGTTGCATCAAGATATGGATGCAAGACCCAAATGAAATTAAAAGAATCGTATCAGATTACTATGAAAAATTGTACTCAAACAAATTTGAAAACCTAGAAGAAATGGATGAATTCCTAGAAACACACTACCTACCTAAACTAACACAAACAGAGGTAGAACAACCAAATAGACCCGTAACAAAAGAAGAGATTGAAAAGGTAATCAAAAAGCTCCCAACGAAAAAAAGCCCTGGTCCGGACAGCTTCACTGCAGAGTTCTACTGAACTTTCAGAGAAGAGTTAACACCACTACAACTAAAGGTATTTCAGAGCACAGAAAAGGACAGAATACTACCAAACTCGTTCTATGAAGCCACCATATCCCTCATACCAAAACCAGGTAAAGACACCACAAAAAAAGAAAATTATACACCTATATCCCTCAAGAACGTAGATGCAAAAATCCTCAACAAAATTCTAGCCAATAGAATTCAACAACATATCAAAAAAATAATTCACCATGACCCAGTGGGATTCATCCCAGGTATGCAGGGATGGCTTAACATTAGAAAAACAATTAATGTAACCCACCACATAAATAAAACAAAACACAAGAATCACATGATTTTATCAATTGATGCAGAAAAGGCATCTGAAAAAGTTCAACACCGATTCATGATAAAAACTCCCAGCAAAATAGGAATAGAAGGAAAATTCCTCAACATCATAAAGGGCATTTATACAAAGCCAACAGCCAACATCACCCTAAATGGAGAGAGCCTGAAAGCATTCCCACTGAGATCGGGAACCAGACAAGGATGCCCTTTATCACCACTCTTATTCAACATTGTGTTGGAGGTCCTAGCCAGAGGTAAGGCTAGATAAAGAAATAAAGGGCATCCAGATTGGCAAGGAAGAAGTAAAAGTATCTCTATTTGCAGATGACGTGATCTTATACACAGAAAACCCTAAGGAATCCTCAAGAAAACTAATAGAAGAGTTCAGCAGTGTACTGGGATACAGGATAAACATACAAAAATCAGTTGGATACCTCTACACCAACAAAATGAACATCAAAAAGGAAATCACCAAATCAATGCCATTTATAGTAGCCCCCAAGAAGATAAAATACTTAGGAATAAATCTTACCAGAGATGTAAAACACTTATACAAAGAAAACTACAGTACACTTCTGCAAGAAACCATAAGTGGAAAAACATACCTTGCTCGCGAATAGGAAGATTCAACATTGTAAAAATGTCTGTTCTACCCAAAGTGAACTACAGATACAGTGCAATCCCAATCCAAATACCAGTGACATTTTTTAATGAGATGGAGAAACAAATCACCAACTTCATATGGAAGGGAAAGAGTCCCTGGATAAGTAAAATATTACTGAAAAAGAAGAAAGTGGGAGGCCACACTACTACTTCATTTTAGAACCTATTATACCACCGCAGTAGTCAAAACAGCCTGGTACTGGTTAACAACAGATACATAGACTAATGGAGTAGAATTGAGAATCCAGACATAAATCCACCCACATTCATGCAGCTGATATTTGACAAAGGCCCAAAGTCTGTTAAATGGGGAAAAGACAGTCTTTTTAACAAATGGTGCTGGCATAACTGGATATCCATCTGCAAAAAAATGAAACAAGACTCATACCTCACACCATGCACAAAACCTCACTCAAAATGGATCAAAGACCTAAATATAAAATCTAAAACGATAAAGATCATGAAAGAAAAAATAGAGACAATGTTAGGAGCCCTAATATATGGCATAAACAGTATACAAAATATTACTAACAATGCAGAAGAGAAACGAGATAACTGGGAGCTCCTAAAAATCAAACACCTATGCTCATTCAAAGACTTCACCAAAAGAGTGAAAAGACTACCTACAGATTGGGAAAAAGTTTTTAGCTACGACATTTCCGATCAGCACCTGATCTCTAAAATCTACATGATACTGCAAAAACTCAACTACAAAAGACAAATAACCCAATTAAAAAATGGGCAAAAGATATGAACAAGCATTTCACTAAAGAACACATTCAGGTAGTTAACAGATACATGAGGAAATGCTCACGATCATTAGCCATCAGAGAAATGCAGATCTAAACTACAATGAGATTCCATCTCACTCTGACAAGGCTGGCATTAATCCAAAAAACACAAGATAATCAATGTTGGAGAGGTCATGGAGAGACTGGAACACTTATACACTGTTGGTGGAAATGTGAAATGGTACGACCACTTTGGAAATCAATTTGGTGCTTCCTTAAAACGCTAGAAATAGAACTACCATACGACCCAGCAGTCCCACTGCTTGGAATATATCCTAGAGAAATAAGAGCCTTTACATGAACAGATATATGCATACCCATGTTCATTGCAGCACTGTTTACAATAGCAAAAAGATGGAAGCAGCCAAGGTGCCCATCAACGGATGAATGGGTAAATAAATTGTGGTATATTCACACAGTGGAATACTACGCATTGATAAAGAGCAGTGATGAATCTGTGAAACATTTCATAACATGGAGGAAACTGGAAGGCATTATGCTGAGTGAAATTAGTTGGTTGCAAAAGGACAAATATTGTATAAAACCACTATTGTAAGAACTTGAGAAATAGTTTAAACAGAGAAGAAAATATTCTTTGATGGTTATGAGACGGGGGGGGGAAGGGAGAGAGGTATTCACTAATTAGATAGTAGATAAGAACTACTTTAGGTGAAGGGAAAGACAACACACAGTACAGGAGAGGTGAGCACAACTGGACTAAACCAAAAGCAGAGAAGTTTCCTGAAAAAAGTGAACACTTCGAAGGCCAGCGTAGCAGGGGCAGGGGTTTGGGGACCGTGGTTTCAGGGGACATCTAAGTCAATTGGCATAATAAAATCTATTAAGAAAACATTCTGGATCCCACTTTGGAAAGTGGCACCTCGGGTCTTAAACACTAGCAAGCGGCCATCTAAGATTCATCAATTGGTCTCAACCCACGTGGTGCAAAGGAGAATGAAGAACACCAAAGACACAAGGTCATTATGAGCCCAAGAGACAGAAAGGGCCATATAAACCAGAGACTACATCAGCCTGAGACCAGAAGAACTAGATGGTACCCAGCAACAAAACTAATGACTGCCCTGACAGGGAACACAGCAGAGAATCCCTGAGGGAGCAGGAGAGCTTTGGGATGCACACCCCAAATTCACATAAAAAGATCAGACTTAATGGTCTGACGGTAAGTGGAGGGACCCTGGTGGTCATGGTCCCCAGACCTCGTGTTAGCCCAAGACAGGAACCATTCCCAAAGCCGACTCATTAGACAGGAATTGGACTGGACAGTGGGATAGAAAATGATAATGGTGAAGGATTAGCTTCTTGGATCAAGTAGACACATGAGTCTGTGTTGGCATCTCCTATCTGGAGGGGAGATGAGAGGGCAGAGGGTGTCAGAGCTGGCTGAATGGACACGAAAAGAGAGAGTAGAGGGAAAGTGTGCTTTCTCATTAGGGGGAGAGCAATTATTAGTATATAGCAAGGTGTACGTAAATTTTTGTATGAGAGACTGACTTCATTTGTAAACTTTCACTTAAAGCACAATAAATATATTTTAAAAAATTATAGACCAATATCTGTCATGAGTATAAAATAGATACAAAAATTCTCAACAAAATTCTAGCCGATAGAATTCAACATCATATCAAAAATAATAATAAATCACGACCAAGTAGGATTCATACGAGGTATGCCAGGATGGTTTGATATTAGAAAATCAATCAGCGTAATCCATCACACAAAGTATAGGAAAGAAAAGAATCACATGATCACCTCAGTCGATGCAGAAGAGGTATTCTACAAAGTCCAACATCCATTCCTGATAAAAACTCTCAATAAAATACGTATAGAAGGGAAATTTCTCAACATAATAAAGGGCATCTATGCAAAACCAATGGCCAACGTCATTCCTAATGGAGAGAGGCTGAAAACATTCCCCTTGAGAACAGGAACAAGGCAAGGATGCTCTTTATGACCACTCTTATTTAATATTGTGCTGGAAGTTCTAGCTAGAACAGTAAGGCAAGAAAAACAAATAAAGCCCATCCAAATTGGTAATGAAGACGTTAAAGTGTCCCTTTTTTCAGTTGTTATGATACTATACATAGAAAACCCAGAAGACTCCATGAGAAAACTACTGAAACTAATAGAAAGTTTCGGCAGAGTAGCAGGATATAAAGTAAACATACAAAAAATCAGTTGGATTCCTATACATCAATAAAGAGAACGATGAAATATGAAAACAATGTCATTTATAATAGCCCCTAAAAAAAAAATACTTAGGAATAAATCTAACCAGGGATGTAAAGGACCTATACAAAGAAACACTATTGCAAGAAATCAAAAGAGATCTGCATAAATGGAAAAACATACCATGCTTATGGAAAAATAGGCTCAACATTGTGAAAGTGAAAATTCTACCCAAAGCAATTTACAAATACAGTGCAATCCTGATCTGAATACCAACAGCATTCTTTAAAGAGATGGAAAAACTTATCATTAACTTTATATGGAAAGGGAAGAAGCCCCCAATAAGTGAAGCACTATTGACGAAGAAGAATAAAGTAGGAGGATTCACACTACCTGACCTCAGAATGTACTGTATAGCTACAGTAGTCAGAACTGCCTGGTACTGGTGCGAGGACAGATCCGTTGACCAATGGAACAGAATTGAGAACCCAGATGTAAAACCATCCACCTGTGGTCACCTGATCTTCGGCAAGGGCCTGAAGTCCGTCAGATGGGGAAAGAGCCTTTTCAGCAGATGGTGGGCAAAACCAGATGTCCATCTGCAAAAAAATGAACCAGGACCCATTCCTCACACCATATGCAAAAACTAACTCAGAGTGGATCAAAGACCTAATATAAAGCCCAAAACTGTGACGTTCATAGGAGAATAAATTGGGTCAATGCTAGAGGCCCTAATATATGGCATTAACAGGATACAAACCACAATCAACACACAAGCGCCAGAGGATAAGCTAGATAACTGGGATCTCCTAAAAATTAAACACTTATGCTCATCAAAAGACTTCACCAAAGGAGTAAAAAGAGAATCTACAGGCGGGGGAAAAAATTTGGCTATTACAAATCAGATTAAGTTGTAATCTCTAAAGTCTACAAGAAAATCCAACACCTCGACAACAAAAAGACAAATAATCCAATTAAAAAATGGGCAAAGGAAATGAACAGTTTGACATTCAAGTGACCAACAAGACACGTGAGGAAATGCTCGCGATCTTTAGCCATTAGGGAAATGCAAATTTAAACCACAATGAGATACCATCTCACCCTAGCATTGCTGGCGCGAATCAAAAAAACAGAAAATAAATGATGGAGAGGCTACAGAAAGATCAGAACTCTTATGCACTGCTGGTAGGAATGCAAAATGATACAACCATTATGGAAAATTATATGGCACTTCCTTAGAAAGCTAGAAATAGAAATACCACATGATCCAGTAAGCTTACTCCTAGGAATATATCCTAGAGAAATAAAATCTGTCACAAAATAGACACGCACAACCATGTTCATTGCAGCATTGTTCACAGTAGCAAAAAGATGGAAACAACCTAGATGCCCATCAACAGATGAATGGATTAACAAACTGTGGTACATACACACAGTGGAGTATTACGAAACACTAAAGAGCAACAATGAATCTGTGAAGCATCTCTTAACATGGATGACTCTGGCGGGCATTATGCTGAGTGAAATAAGTCAACCACAAAAGGAGAAATACTTTGTGAGACCACTACTGTAAAAACTCATGAAAAGGCTTACACACAGAAAGAAACAATCTTTGATGGTTACGAAGGTGAAGGTGGGGATGGAAAAACACTAAATAGACAGTAGATAAGTAGTAACTTTGGTGAAGGGTGAGACAGTACACAATACTGAGGAGGAAGCCAGCGTAACTTGTGTTTAACGAGAAACCATTTTGTTCTGTAAACCTTTATCTAAAGTACAATAAAAAAAAAGACATGGATGTACCATTAGGCCTGCCTGAATAGCCAGCCCTCATCTTAGCTCTTTCCCTTTCTCTCAAAGTACCTTAAATGTAAAAATCATTGTTATTTTATTAAATTATTAGAATGGATGCAAAGCCCGCAATTGGTTTTTGGCTCTCCCCATGAATTTGGAGAATAAGGCACGAAAATATCATCAAAGAAAATAAATATTGTTATTTAAAAAAAAAAGACCCACTACCATCGAGTCGATTTAGACTCATAGAGCATTGTAAAAGTCAGGCTAGAGTCATCGAATCTCAGAGTTGAAAATACCTGTACATTAATCCCACTGATGGTCTAGTTTTCCTTACAGCTTCTCTGCCTCCTGGATCTAGGAGATAGGCGATCTCACAGATCCCTGCCCGCCTTATCTGGGAGCCTCTCAGTATGTCTCTCCTGTTATCCACCATGCTTCTATTTTGTGTTCTTGAAAGTAACACCAGCATTCACAGCTTTAACATGAAAGTGTTTATTTAGCTATTGATTTGCTTATGTTTAGAATTTGATCGTTTTTCTTTTATACAATCTGTGTGTTCATTTACAGCTTTAAATAGAAAATTAAGTAATATATGTGGAAAATAATCCCTACCAGCTGCAACCTTGGGCAGGTTATTTAACCCACTGGTTATTGTGAAGATTAACTGAGATGCTTTAGATAAAGTGCTTATTAGTACATGGAAAGTTTCAAATAATAACTTTGACAGAGTAAAAGCAAAAAGAGGGAGAAGTGAGAGGAATACTGCTTGGTCTATACCCACTGAGATGTGAGGTAATAGAAGGAGACCTGTGTGCAGGAAAACTCTAGTCTCCTCCTTCTCCACCAGCAGACAGGACGAGATACAGTCAGTCAGGGAGCATGGCCCAAGAAGCTGCTTCCCAAGATTTCCTCTCTTTTTGCAGATCGTCAGCTGGCTGACAGGCAGTCTCCAGTTGGGCCCATTTGTTTATTACCTCGGCCCCTACTGCAGAGTTCCCTTTCTGATCATTGTCCCTAGCCCCTCACAAGCTCTAGGAGATTGGCAGATCTAATGAGGACCTGGTTTCAGTTCTGCATGATGTGAACCTTGATTTCTGCTTGGTTGTGTTTGCCCAGAAGTTAAAATTTAGTCATCAAATCAGAAGTTGGGCTACTTCTGCTGGCCAGAGTTATACCCTAGTTAGAGGATCATAACAAATTATGGATAACATTGCGAAGAATGGGAATTCCAGAACACTTAATTGTGCTCATGAAAAACCTTTACGTAGATCAAGAGGCAGTTGTTCGGACAGAACAAGGGGATACTGATTGCTTTAAAGTCAGGAAAGGTGTGCATCAGGGTTGTATTCTTTCACCATACCTATTCAATCTGTATGCTGAGCAAATAATACAAGAAGCTGGACTATATGAAGAACAGGGCATCAGGATTGGAGGAAGACTCATTAACAACCTGTGTGATGCAGATGACACAGCCTTGCTTGCTGGAAGTGAAGAGGACTTGAAGCATTTACTAATGAAGATCAAAGATCACAGCCTGCAATATGGATTGTACCTCAACAGAAAGAAAAAAATCCTCAGAACTGGACCAATGAGCAACATCATGATAAACGGAGAAAAGATTGAAGTTGTCAAGGATTTCATTTTACTGGATCCACAATCAACAGCTATGGAATCAGCAGTCAAGAAATCAAAAGACGCATTGCATTCGGTAAATCTGCTGCAAAGGACCTCTTTAACGTGTTGAGGAGCAAAGATGTCACCTTGAAGACTAAGGTGCACCTGACCCAAGCCATGGTATTTTCAATCGAATCATATCCATGTGAAAGCTGGACAATGAATAAGGAAGACAGAAGAAGAGTTGACACCTTTGAATTGTGGTGTTGGCGTAGAATATTGAGTATACCGTGGACTGCCAAAAGAACGAACAAATCTGTCTTGAAAGAAGTACAAGCAGAATGCTCCTTAGAAGCAAGGATGGTGAGAGTGTGTCTCACATACTTTGGACATGTTGTCAGGAGGGATCAGTCCCTGGAGAAGGACATCACGCTTGACAGAGTATAGGGTCAGCGGAAAAGAGGAAGACCCTCAACGAGGTGGGCTGCAACAAAATGAGCTGAAGCGTAACAACAATTGTAAGGATGGCTCAGGACCGGACAGTATTTCATTCTCTCATGCATAGGGTCGCTATGGGTCGGAACCAATTCGACAGCACCTAACAACAACAACATTGCTTTTTAAAGTGTGATACAATTACTTCCTTAGAAATCCATGCAATATTCTGCTTTTCCCAGCACAGATAGCCAGAAACATTGAAATTAAAGGTCCTTTAGGAACTATTGTATATAAATAGCTGTTTGGAGAACACAGCCAACCTGCTCTGTTCTCAGCATGTCACATCAGCACATCAGGCATGCTACACACCACCGTGTTCATTGATAATTATATTAAACGCCCCATTCCTAGCGAAGGATCTGCTCAGCCACTACAAGCTTATTCATTATTTATATACAATTAAAGGGCATGGTTCAAATGAATGCAAGCATCTGGGAAAAGTCATTATTCATGTACAGATCAAATTGAACATTTGTCATTTCCCTAGTGATTTAACATACTCTTTGTGCCTTGTGATCTCAAATTATATTAAGCAGAATAGATGCTTTAACTTTTATTTCATTTAATTGTTGGCCTTATTCCACTTGTTCAGATTATTTGGACTCATGTAAAATTAGCCTTCACTTCTTAATATGCTAAAATAGGAAAGGAGGGAAATTTCTTTTTAGAGCCTATTGCATTCTAAGGATGAATGCAAATTATTCTACTGTGATTCTTAATGGCCCACTATTAACATAGTGGGAACCCAGTGCATTAATGCAATACCTCTTTTCACATCATTACTCCTAATGGAACTGTTACCAAGATAATAGCTTGACCTTTAGCTATAGATTGAGATAGCAAAAATATATTCTGCTTACTGGATACCTCTATTCACATAGCATATTGAGTGTTTTCAGATCAATACAATGACAATCTTTTGGCCTTGTTCTTGGCCTCACGTGTGAATGTAATGGAGAGAATAGGATTTCATCTTCAGTAGGTAAATTCTAGTTAAAAGTCTCTTTTAAGTTTGAATGTAATCCATGAAATAGAAGGTCTGGAACGTGCCCAGTGGAAATGTTTATTTGTGTAGGTATTCTTCAAGAAGCCTATTGCTGTGCCCTCAAAGGTCTCAGACACAGACCCAGGAGAAAGAGATTTTCCTGATTTCTTTCTACTGAAACCAGATACATTTTCACTGAAAAGAGGAAAAAAAAAAAAAAAACCAAATAGCTAAATAGCTGGCATTTTAGTGAATGACAGAATACTTGAGGTCAAGGTTAGATTAGAAAGGTCTGACCTGAAGCCCCTCAGGGAGTGGAAGAGAACATTCCACAGCCTTCCCTTCACATCTCCTAAACTTAATCTTTGATACACTTGGGTGCTGAGAGTCATTTTGATGTTGGCACAGTCCAAATCTACATCTTTAATTTGCAGCCACTGATTTCTAGTGTATGGTAATTTGGACACAGACATTTCACAATCTGAGAAAAGAAGGGTTGCTATGGAAATTAATTGTGTGAGCAGTATTGCGGTGGGGGGGGGGGGGATGTTTACCTGATAAGTAGATTCAATCATTTTGTAGTACACATTTTTGCATAAACTAATAAAAAAAAAAAATAGAGTACTAAATATAAATATTTTTTGTCTGTTCATTCAAACAGGATTTCAAGAACCTTTTGCTGATCTTCTGATTAGTAAACATTTTGGGCATTTGAATATAACAATACCTTGTTCCTTTAAATATAGTCTATTAATGAAGGCTTCCTACTAATTCAGATAGTTTTTTTCCCCCCGATTAGTCTGAATTTGTGAGCTATTTGCTTTCATTAGAAACACAAATGAAAAATATTCATCAGATATTTGAGTTATTATTCAGTACAAGGCACTATAGCAGGTACTTTGAGGGAGACAAAATACATGAATACCCCCTGAAGTGACTTAAAAGCAAACCTATCATCAGGAGTACTAATTCCTCTGCATCTCTCTGAAGTGGAAACTCCTGACCTGCCATGCCCCATATATCATACACTGGGCAGCTTGGTTGATATTTCCCATGATCCCTAATTTTGCTTCCTAATCACCACTCCACCTCTACTCAGTTGGAGCTGGGATGGGACCTTTCCATTAAGGTTCTTACCATAGCTCTACCGCTTTCTCCCTGCCTCCCCATCCTTCTCCACATCATCAGTGATTTGGCTTCTGGATAACAGTCTTCTTGATACCAGGTTCTGCTGTCATCTTGGATGACCTCACTGCCCACATGAAAGGTTCATCTGACTTCCTAGCTACATAGTTTATAGGCCTCATCTACAGTGAAACGCATCTCTGCTCCATAAGCTCCACATCACTGACCACACCTTAGCATTCTCATGCAGAACTTGCTCTGCTGCTATTTTATACTCTACTATCTACTCTGTCTGAAACCTTGGTGGTGTAGTGGTTAAGTGCTACAGCTGCTAGCCAAAAGGTTGGCAGTTCGAATCTACCAGGCGCTCCTTGGAAACTCTATGGGGCAGTTCTACTCTGTCCTGTAGAGTCGCTATAAGTCAAAATCGACTTGACGGCATTGGGTTTGGTTAATCTATTCTGTCATATAGGGTCACTATGATTCCATGGCAACTGTTTTTTTTTTTTTTTAACTTAGTGGAATTATTCTTCTCTCTCCTGTCCTTAATCCCATACCACCTGCTTGAAACCCCACTGATATCTCCCTTCTCTGGTCTCTACAGATTTCTCCAAGTTTTTGAGTCTTTTTTTGGCTTCTTTCCCAAATTTGCAGGTGGGAAGGAAGTTGAGGTACATCATTCCTGGTAGCATCTTCATCAGCATCTTCAAGTGCTTTATATTGCTATCCTTTCACAAACCTTTCTGGTAAAATTCTAACCTTAGACTAGCCCTCACATCCAATGTCTCCACCTAAATACAAGCTTTAAGATATTGTGAGAGAGAACAGCCCACCCATATAAATCATTGCCAACACAAACATGTAGCCCTCTCTGATTCCAGACATTCACCATATTCTCCACACTGCCTCACCAATCCCTGCCCTTATTTCAAGCACTTTCCTTCACCTCCTAGTTTATGGAGGTCTCAGGAGTGACTACTACATTTCTAAATCTACCCGCAGTCTTACCTTACCTTCCCTTTGGTTTCAAAGGATAACGTGTGCCTTCTTCTGTTTGAGGGCAACTTCCCCATCTATATTCTAGATCCCATCATCTCAGAGTTCTGCCAATTCTGGTTCCTTTGATTATCTCTTTTCTCCCACATCCTGTATTCTCTAACAATACTGGCTTCTTCCCTTAGCCTGTTAACCATGGTCTGGTCTCCCCATTCCTCAGCCCTCTTCTCCTTTCTAGCTACTCTCCTCTTCCTTCCTTCCCCCACCTGAGCCAGGTTTCTTGAGAGTGTCTTCTGTGGTCATTCCAACCACTGCATAGCTGACCTTCACTGGACACTTTCTGAACCTCCCCTTCCTACCCCTCTCTTCTGCACTTTAAACTGTTGATACCTCCTCTTTATCAGAACCACTAGTTGACCTTTATAAAACACATCTTTCCTGGTTCTTCTCACTCTCTAGCCACTCATTCTTGAACTTCATGGGCTTCTCCACCACAATCCTCCTTTTAAACACTGGCGTTACATGGTTCTATGCTTGGCCCATTGCTCTTTGGCAGTGTTTTTTTCTCTCATTGTTTTAACTCCTGTATGTATGGTGGTGCTTCTGAAATACTCTCGCCAGCCCTGGCCCTTTCCCTGAACTATAGGCCCTGTATCTAAATGTCTATTAGCTATCTCCACTTGAATACACCACAGACACCTCAAACTCCCATACTCCCAGCCAAACTTAACGTATTCCACCTTTCATCTCACAAACCTTCCCTTCTGTATTTCCTATATCATGTGATTCACCAAGAAATGCCAGTTCTGTGCCCTAGATATTGTTAAGGTATTGACATAGCTTCCTAAAAGAGATCCTCCTGCTTCCACTCTTGCCTGCCTCAATCTATCATCTCCATTGTTGCCGCTTATCTCTTCTTGCTCATTTGGATTACTTACATTTGTTTGCTATTAGAGATAATGCATATGGCTTTCTTTCAAATTATTTCCTTAGGATAAATTTCTAGGAGTAAGATTACTAGGTCCAAGCGTGTAACAATTTCATGGCTCTCACTGTATATTTTTACCTTAATTCCCAAAAGGGCTTTGTCAGTTTATATTTGACTGTGACAGATCCCCATAATTTTATCATTGCTCTGTCAGTGTTAGCTTTTTAAATTGGTAGATATAAAATGGTTTGCAGTTTTTTGATGTATTAAGCTGAAAATTTTTCCTGATTTTTTTTTCGCTAAATGTTTTGTCCATTTATATATGGGGGTTTTTGAAGTTGCTCTTTGACTTGAATGAGCTCTTTGTATGGGGTAGATATTAAACCATTTCTGCCATATTTAGTGCAAATGACTTTTCTCATTTTAATAAGATGTCTTTTTCATTCATTAGAAGTTTTACATTTTTATGTAGTTGAATCTGTCAATATTTTGCTTTGTTATTTCTTAAAAAAAAAAAAACCTTTTAAAACATTAAAATTACCAATATTTTACATACCAAGAAAGCAGTGTGATGTGACTGCATACTAGGTCTTGACCTTATGGAGAGTAAGTTGAAAAGACTGAAAGTGCTTGGGGATGGAGTGTGAAGCAGAAATGTCAACAACAGTGTCTTTATGTGCAGCCACACACTGAGAGTGGTTTTAATAATTGTCTTACCTCCCTTTTGCTGTGTCGTGTGGTTCTTCAGTTTCTTTTGTGCTTAATAGGGTAGCTCTTTTCTAGGAGCTAGTACAAGGTGCAAGAGGTTGACTCAAAGTAGAATTGGAACTTCCGTTAATCTGACATTAGCACTTCTTTTTGGAAGAAGAAAAGGAGGGGCATTTTAAAAACTATGAAATAAAGCACAACTGCATCATTTATTTTGAGTGCTATTATTTATTTGAGTTAATAGGAATCACCATGGGAACATCATCTTTTTCTGCAGTTTTCCCTTAGATTTTGAATTAATAGCAAGAAGATGAAATCTTTTAATACATTTGTTGAACTTGGACATGAGACCATTAGACCCAGAGGTCATGGAAGCATTTTCTTCTCTGCCTGTAAGACACCTACACATGGACATGGAGAAGTACACCTTCTCCATACAAGCTACTTACTATTTAGAGCCAGTTTCATTATGAAGCACAGTACACTGTAGCCAGGGCCCTGCTCATCTCCCATCTTTGCCAAAGGAATGTGATGATGATACTGATGATACCTATTAGAAAATTGAAGTCTTTAAGAAATATCCTTTTTTTCTTCTTGGGAGTATACCTGTTTTAGATCTGCATATTTTATTTGCTAAAGATTTAACAGTATTTCACATTTTCTTTCAGTCTTCACAGAAAAATACTGCACTGCTAACCATGTGGATAAACTTCCTGGCCCAAGAGACTGGGTACAGATTCTACAGGATCAAATTAAACTGGCCAGAAGAAGGTTAAAAAGAGGCTCAGGTAGGAATAGGTTGCAAGAAAGTAATTGCGGAAGCACATTATTGAACACTTAGACTTTGGAAAGTACAATACTTTGCTCTAGGGTATTTCAGTGTCTGTTGTCTTTTAAAGGAGTAGCTCTACATAATGTGCTATGGCTTTATATTTTAAAGTCTTATTCAAATGAATTTTGAAATTCTCCTTAAGATTAAACAGTAAAAATGATACCAGACCATTTGCTTTTAACAGTACAAACAAAAATGATGGCTAATCTCATTTGTGGTTTTATGTGTCTCATGCATGAAACTGGGTCTGTCTTTTACAGTTTGCTCCTATTTGCCTGTTAATTTTTGTTTATTTGGATCTGCGTGACTTCCTAAAAGTACTGGTTGCTTAAGGTAAAAACAATCATCAACTAGAAACACCACATGAAACAGGGATTTTAAGTCAAATATATATATATATTTTTAAATTGGGGATTGTAGTTTCTGGAATTATTCTTCCAGGAAAAATGAAAATCAAGTGATCCGACAGCAGTTGAGTTGTAACTATTAGATTTGGTGATTTGAAGTCTCAGTCCCCACAAAGGAATAGTGTTCCAATTTACCAGTAAACAATTCCTTTGAGGTCAGTGTTCTCCCATCATATAAGAATAATCCTCTCCAAGAGACCACAAACCTCTTTATATTGTTTAAAATAAAAACCCGAATCAACCAGAAGCACACCTGGTCTGATAAAAGCCTTCTGTGCTTTGAGTGTGAGAATCAATTTGGGAGATACACTTCAGATGCTGAAATGTTACCAATTTTAGAATATTATGGAGGTTTATCAGAATAGCAGTTCAAAACACATCAGACTGTATCTTTAAACAGACCCTTTTTATATGAAATCTCACAATGTGTAGTATGTATTTGTCTACCAAGCCTATGGAGGAGTAAAAGCTAAGGAATCCTGGGAACTCTATTCATAGGGCCCCTTCTGGCACATGCTGGGAGTATCTTTGACTAGACAAGATACTCAGGAACCAAAGGGCCAAGTGGTCTTCAGTGTGAAGATGTTAAAAAAAACCAACCCAAATCTGGTGCCATCGAGTTGATTCCGACTGAAAACATTATAGCTCTTTATTCTAAAAGGATCCCTTGTGGAGCAGTGGTTAAGAGCTCAGCTGCAAACCAAAAAGTCCACAGTTTGAATTCACCAGCTGCTCCTTGGAAACCTTATGGGGCAGTTCTTCTCTGTCCGGTAGGGTCTCTGTGAGTCAGAATCAACTTGACGGCAACAGGTTTGTTTTTTTTTTTAATTATTAGGATTCTAAAATATCATCCCCAGATGATTTCTTTAAATTTACTTAAAGATATTCCCACCCCTTCCTTTACTTTTTTCTTCGTTTTACGCTTAATTGATATTCATTTTATAAAAAAGCAATGGATTATTAATATATTATCTTTAATTGGCAAAAAAAAAAAAAAATGCTTTCTTGTGTTAAGTAATATAACGTAGGTGACTCAGAAGACCTGGTTTTGAAGTCTCGCCTCTGCTCTTTGCCAACTCTGGATCTGGGACAAATCACCCAATCTCTCCGATCCTCAGTTGCCTTACCATTAAGTGCACATCAAACTAAAACCAGCCTCAGAGTTGGTGTGGAAATCAAGGGCTGTGTTGTATATGAGTGTGCTTTATAAATGAAACTAATATATTGTCTATGAAAATGTTTGGTACTCATGTGCAGCCATGTTTGAGAACTATGGAGATCATTGAGGTAAACATGCTACCTTTGTGCCTCTCTTGTATCCTGTGTCAGGGGACCAAATATCCTGGTTTGCCTGGCCATCCTGCTTCATTTTTGTTGTCCCAGCATAATTATTAAGAGTACCCCTTTCACTCTGAAAGGTTTTCAGGTTTGGATAGTAAATTGTATGGTCATCTTCATCCTATTTCTCTTAGTTTTCACTGCGCTCTTTTTCTTAATCTACAAATATCCTCAGACACATCATAGTATAGTGGAAAGAATAGATCTGAATTCAAATCTGTCATCTGCCATTTACAGATTCTTGTGACCTTAGACAAATTACCCTCTCTGATCCTCTGTTTCTCCATTTACATACGGGGGATAATACTTACCTCACAGGGTTGTCTTGAGAGTTAAAATTAGATCATGTAAACATTGCCACTAATATAGAACTGACACATAAAATGTTCAATAAATGCCTATGACCTTATCCTCCTCCTGTTTGCCATTTAAAAAAAAAAAAATTCCTTTAGCCCTGCCATTTCTTAAAGTCACTACTATCTCTTTCTCTTAACATTGTCAGTCACATTTCTTCCAAAAGGATTTGTGTTCCCTGAGCCTCCTTCACCATCTGCAGTTCACTTTTCAATCCATTGCATTTTTCCTCTGACCTCACTCCTCTAATGAAACTCTTCCTGTGTTCACCTCCTGATGGTCAGATCTTGTTGTCTGTTTCAATTAACACTCCTAGTTGACCCCTATGTTGAATTCTACACTGTCAAACCTCATCCTTCTTGAAAATTTCTTCCCTTTACTTCTGTGATTTTATTGTCTTTTTTTTTTTTTGCCTCCTTATTCTCTGGTAATGCCTTTGGTCTCCTTCACTGCCTCTTTCTCTTCTGCCTACCCCTTAAACTTAGTATTCCCATGTTCCCATTCTTGGCAGTGTTCTTACTCTTAGTCCTCACTCATGACTTGAACTACCCCCATGCATCGATGGCTGCCCAGTGTGTAGCTTCAAACCTGGCTTTGTGCTGGAGCACTAGATTCCATTCACTATGCCTCTGTGATTATCTTCTTAACACACAACTTGATCATACCAGCCCATGTATTAAATACTTCTGCTAGCTTCCTATTGTCCCCACAGTAAAATCCCTTTCACATACCACCCTCACCCCTACAAGTCATACAGGGTCCTTCACAGTCTTGCCCCATACACCTCATCAGCCTCCTCTCTTGTCATAGGCCTCATACTCCCTTCAGCCATACCAGACCTCTCCCTGTTCCTAACATAGCTGGTCTCTCACACTCTCATGCTTTTCCTCGGCCTGGAAACTCCTCTATCTCCTTTAATAAGCATCTCAAAGGTTACTTGCTCCTGGACCCTTCACAGGTGGTACCACACCACCACAATAGGTTACATTCCTGTTTCCTCAGCTGGACTGTGTGAGATCCTCAAGAGCAGGGACTGCATCTGAGTAGTGTTTCTATCCCAGGTGTCAAGAACTGTACCTAGCACAAGGTAGATACTTGTCGAATGAACCAGTGAATCAATCAGTAATCCAAGAAAGGAAGAGACTGTAGACTGCAACAGAAAGATCTTGTTGTTTAGTCAGTTACGTGAAGTCCGGAAGAATATTCCATCAGTTCCTTACTTGAGGTTCAAGGACTTAATCCATCCCCTCCAGAGCCACAGGTGGCAGATTTGAGAATGACTTCTCTGTTCAGTGTCCATGAGCTCTGTCCTTAGGAGCAAGGTCCTTAGGATCCTAGGTATACCTTGTAGCCTCTCACATAGTTGTCCCATAGTGCCCCTTTTACCCTCCTGCTCCTTCCCTCTCCCTTATTTCCTTCTCTGCTCCCCATCTCCTTAGTCCTGTTATCCCCTCTCAATTTATTCTTTTCTCCTATCCTCCTCCAAAGGTGATGTCACTGAAAAACAACAAAAACAAAACACACCTTTAGACTATGAAGATTGACCTCCTGCTAGTGTGTCTCTTACAGCTTGTTATGCTAAGAGTCTTTTGCCTTCCCCTTGATTTACATTACAAAAGGCCCCTTTTATTACTGTAGCCTCCTTAGGTTTCCAGCTCCAGGAAGAGGTTGAGGGCGGAAAGGAAAAAAGCATCTTGCACAATTGAATGACAGGTGTTATTAAAGACAGTAGCCTAATAACTTTACACAATGAGTAACCCCTAATTGAGTGCTGGCATCATGCGGGGCATTGTGTCTCCTCAGTTTTATATCCAAAATCAAATTTCAAGTATTAAGCCTGAGTACTGTGTCTGTGCTAGTGTTAAGTTGATCTTGTGTTACCTAATTTCTACCTTGAAAGACTTGACTTGTTAGAAATATTAACAGATAGAAAACATTTTCTTCATGAGTATTTAAGAACTTCCATTCATCTATTGATTTTGTTGTAGAGCAAAACCACAAAGCCTAGTTAAAATTGAAAGTAAAGAGTTCTATTGAGGGGAGAGAGACAGCTGCAGTACAAAAGAGCATTGCAATGGAGAAACACGGAGTCCCAGCAAATGGAACACATGAATCCAAGGGGGAGCAGTTTAGGGCCACATGGTTATAGAGCTGGAGGAGGAAGTACAAAACACAATATTCTGATTAGTTTACAGTGATTGAGGTCAGTCAAAGGCGAGAAAAAGCAAGCATAGTCTTTGACATTATTGGTTATATGAATACATTGGTTGGCTAAAAGACATAATTGTAAGACATGGGGCCAGAGGGGGGCTTCATGTTGGTTACAAAGCAATGACATGATGAAAATTTTCAGGAGTGGTGTGTTAAAAGTTATATTGCTCAGAGCCTCAGTCTCTGCAAGAGATTGGAAACAAAGAGTTTCCATCAGGGAACAAAGGAGTTTCTGTAAGATATTCACATTTTTTATCCTGACCACAAAGAAACTTACTTCCTTAACGGTAAGAGGGGTTGGTTCCTAGGCAACAAATGTAGAAACCCACTGCCTTCAAGTTGATTCCAACTTACAGTGACCCTGTAAGACAGAGAAGAACTGCCCCACAGGGTTTCCAAGGCTGGTGGATTTGAACTGCTGGCCTTTTGGTTAGCAGCCGAGTTCTTAACTACAGTGCCACCAGGGCTCCAACAAAGGTAGAATCTGGGGGAAAGGTTACATGAGCTCTTAGAGTTAGCTCTGTCATTTTACAGATGGGTCAGGTGCCTCTGTTTTGATTTTATACATTATTATTCCGTCCTTTTGATAAAGATTTCAAAGAAGATCCTTTGGTCACACTTACGGGCATACTCACTTCTGCATGGGCTTGACTTTAAATTGTCCTTAATGGCTGCTTGAACCAGCAAGTATTTAAGTTCCTAGATGTTAAGTCATAGAAGTGGCCGGATGCCACTACGAATTTTTACCTTGCTACAGGGGAGTTTTCATCTTTAGGGAGAGCTGGTCTCATGTCACCCACAAAGGAGTAACTCATCTTCTGCATGATTTTTTGGCAGTGGGGCACCCTCAGTTTTCTTCACCATGCTATTGCTGAGCAGCCATCTTCAGTGACCTTGGTGTGGGAAATGGCTAGGGTGTGGCCAAATTGGAGGAGCAACCTGACCTACTTTCAAATGACTGATCTAAGTCAAAAGGCTACTCTAGTTTGGGTTCCCAAATACGTTGTTAAAATACATATTTCTCTGAGCAGAAGATGAAGTGAAGTTTCCAGTTCCAGATGCGCATCTTATATTTTATAATTCCAATAATAAGGATTATTGTTATTAATATAATCAATGTGGTTTGCAATAAAGACTGTAACCAAGAACCTACACTATTAGGTAACCAAATGAAGATATCAGAAAAGGATGGTAAAGTCATAGAGGGTATAGAGTGTAACTAAGCAACTTTTTGATGAATCTTCTTAAGGTCTTGCTGTACTTCTGTAGTGTTTATCCAAGAGCACATAGTCCAATGGCACATAGTCCACCCTGCTGTGCTAGTAAGAAATCTAAAGCGATGCGGTTATCAAGTACTTCTTTAACTAATGAATTAAGGGATCATTGTTGTGCTGCCATTTCACCTGCAACATTGTCAGCTATTTGAGCTATGGTAGCTGGCAGGTTACGAATAGACTATTTTAATTGTATTGTACCAAACCAAGGAATGGCTACTTGCGAAAAGGTCCACTCCCATTGGAGTAGTCAGCAACAGGAGTGCTGGTAGATACTAGGCTATGCTGGGGTGAAGAAATTAAATTTTAACTCTACTTGTCCAATGTAGACTTTTATTATGGGTCTAAATATCTAGAGGAACTCCCAAGATTCTCAGTGTACCTTGACCTTTTATTCTCCAACTATCCAAGCATGGTGTAGCCTATGCATAAGGAAAATACTTAGGGGTCATCTACAGTGAACCTGCACAAAAGAATAAGTAACCATGGGAAGTACTCAGGGCCTGTTTAAAATCAGAGGAACTAGGAATAGATAAATTTGCATTTACCAGTGAAGTTTCCATGTAGACATTATTATAAGTTGATATCCTTTCAAAGTTTAGTTCCTACTGATTATAGCTTTGAAAACATGGGTTATTCTAAGGTTTAAAATTATTGTATCAACTAGAATATAATCAGCCTTCTTCAGGGCATCCTTTAACAAAGGGACATTGCCCAATATAATCTTGGTTTCTAAATTTATTTTCTGCATTTACCTCTTTAGCTCCAGCACAATCATACGGGATAAACAAAACAACAGAGATCATTATAAAAATATAACAAACGAGTAGTACCATGAATATTTAGACAAAATAAGTACTCGAACTGCTAATAGAATGAGTCCTAGTACTTCCAAAGGTGGTATAGAAAACAGGAAAGATCAAGAAGTATTGGGCTAAGTTTTGCCAACCTGAACATCACTTGATTTGTCTTTTTTAAGAAATTAGACTTTGAAAATTTTGGGGAAAAATTGGAAGACCCTAATTTTATTCTCCATATTACCCCTATTCCCTCCTTTTTATCCTGCTAATGATTCTAGCGTGAAAACAATTAGTTAAAAATTACTAACCAAAAAAAAACCAAACCAAACCCACTGCTGTCGAGTCTATTCCGACTTAAGCTATGAATTTATAGAATAAGGCAACTTTAAAGGCTGTAAGTGTTAGGCAGGGCTAATGCCATCTAGTGGGAACGTAAAGAATTAACACCAGAAAGGAAGAAAAAAACAAACCCATTGCTGTCAAGTCAATTCTGACTCGTAACAACCCTATAGGATAGAGTAGAACTGTAGAATTAACACCATGGAGGATAATATTCTGATACAGGGATAAGGCAATCTAAATGTAGTTCTATAAGGGTCACCTATGCCAATAGCAATAGAAGTTCAAGGACTTTAATAGCCTGTATATACGTGGGAAAGAAAGGTGTGGATGTAAATAAAAAGGTAACAGGTGGCAAATTACCAGTCTGTAAATCCCAGCTGATAAAATAGTGCCACCTTAAAAGTTAAAGAACTGAATAAAGAGTAACTGCTTCAGGGGTTTCTATACAGCATATCTTAGTAGGGGGGAATACTAACTTGGTGAGGGATACTTCAGATAAGTAGGAAAGTAAATATTATAAAGCACTGTTAAAAAATCTTAGCTGCTTGTGTGAAGCCTTGTTCCGTGGTCTTGGGTTTAGCTCTTTGCTTCTCAGTTGTTTGCTTCTGTCTACCAGGGCGGCTGAATTTCAGCCTGAGTCCCTTAGTTGGCTGGACAGTTTAAACAGGAGCCGTGCTGTTAATTGAGAGAGATATATCCAAGTCTTAACTCTGTGTAATTTAGCAGTATAAGGAGTAGTAAAGAGAACTACATACGGTCCTTCCCAGCAAAACCCCAGGGAATCTTCTAGCTGTTTTTCCTAATATGCATGGTCCTCTGGAGTAATACCAATCGGATTTTGGTTTTCAGCCATCAAAAACTCTTAACCTGTGAAAACATTGACAACATTTAATAAAATTAGAGTTGATATAAGTAATATAAGGGAGATTTTGAAGATCTACTTCTTTCATCATAATTATGTCACTGTTTATTTCTTAGAGTCTGTGGCATTTCTGAGTATATTTTAGTTAGAACTTTGACATGAGCCATAACATTTTTTTAATTCATAGGATATTCTGTAACCAGTATAGTGTTATTAGTTCCTGAAATAGATGATTCTTAAATAAAAAAGGAAAGAAGGAAGAGAGGAAAAAATGATTTCTTATATCAGGAAAATAGAACATTGTATATTAGTGATATTCTTATATAAGTCTGCTATTGTTGTTAGGTGCCACTCGGTCAGTTTCAACTCATAACAATTCTATACATAACAGAACGAAATGCTGCCTGGTCCTGCGCCGTTCTCATTGTTACACCCACCATGTCAGTCCATCTCATTGGGGGTCTTCTTTTTTGCTGATCCCCTACTTTACCAATGTCGTTCTCCAGGGACTGATCCCTCCTGACAATATGGCCAAAGTATGTGAGATGTAGTGTTGCCATCCTTGCTTTTAAGGAGCATTCTGGTTGTACTTCTTCCAAGACAGATTTGTTCGTTCTTTGGCAGTCCATGGTATATTCAATATTCTTTGCCAGCACCATAATTCAAAGGCTTCAGTTCTTTTTCAGTCTTCCTTATTTATTGTCCAGCTTTCACATGCGTAGGAGGTGATTGAAAACACCATGGCTTGGGTCATTCACACCTTAGTACCTCAAGGTGACATCTTTGCTTGTTAACACTTCAAAGAGGTCTTTTGCAGCAGATTCGCCCAATGCAGTGTGTTGTTTGATTTCTTTACTGCTGCTTTCATGGGTGTTGTTTGTGAATCCAAGTAAAATGATATCCTTAACAACTTTGATCTTTTCTGCATTTATCGTGGTGTTGCTTATTAGTCCAGTTGTGAAGATCTTTGTTTTCTTTATGTTGAGGTGTAATCCATTCTGAAGGCTGTGGTCTTTGATCTTTATCAGTAAGTGCTTCAAGTCCTCTTCACTTTCAGCAAGCAAGGTTGTGTCATTTGCATAATGCAAGTTATTGATAAGTGTTCCTCCAATCCAGATGCCCTGTTCTTCTTCATATAGTCCAGCTTCTTTGATTATTTACTCATCATACAGATTGAATAGGTATGGTGAAAGGATACAGCCCTGGCACACACCTTTCCTGACTTTAAAGACAAAGTAAAGTATTATAATGACATGTACAAAGACCTGGAGGTAGAAATCCAAAAGGGAAGAACACACTTGGCATTTCTCAAGCTGAAAGAACCAAAGAAAAAAATTCAAGCCTCGAGTTGCGGTAGTGAAGGACTCTATGGGGAAAATAATAAACAACATCAACGAAGCATGAAAAGAAGATGGAAGAATACACAGAGTCACTATATCAAAAAAAATCGGTTAATGTTCAACAATTTCAGGAGGTAGCATATGACCAGGAGCCGATAGTACTGAAGGAAGAGGTCTAAGCTGCACTGAAGACATTGGGGAAAAACAAGGCTCCAGGAATTGATGGAATACCAACTGAGATGTTTCGACAAATGGATGCAGCACTGGAGGTGCTCACTCACCTATGCCAAGAAATTTGGAAGACAGCTACCTGGCCAACCAAATAGAAGAGATCCATATTTATGCCTATTCCCAAGAAAAGTGATCCAACCAAATGTGAAAATTATCAAACAATATCATAATATCACACACAAGTAAAATTTTGCTGGATATCATTCAAAAGTGGCTGTAGCAGTACATCAATAGGAAACTGCCAGAAATTCAAGCCAGATTCAGAGGAGAATGTGGAACCAGGGATATTGCTGATGTCAGATGGATCCTGGCTGAAAGCAGAGAATACCAGAAGGATGTTTACCTGTGTTTTTATTGATTATGCAAAGGCATTTGACTATGTGGATCATAACAAAGTATGGATAACGTTGCAAAGAATGGGAATCCCAGAACACTTAATTGTGCTCATGAGGGACCTGTACATAGATCAAGAGGCTGTCATTTGAACAGAAGGAGGGGATACTGCGTGGTTTAAGGTCAGGAAAAGTGTGTATCAGGATTGTATCCTTTTACCATACTGATTCAATCTGTATGCTGAGCAAATAACCTGCGAAGCTGGACTGTGAATCTTACAGTAATCGGTTTGGTTCACTTAGTTTTATGGAGCCAATTTTGGTTTCATGTTATTTTGGATGAGCAGCAACTTGAAAAACCCTGTCAATTTCTACATGAGTTCTAAAAGTCCTGACTGACTCCAGTGGCATTTATTTTCAAAATATTATAGTCCTCTTTAAGAGTCTTATATAGCCCATTTTTATTGTGTTTTCAGTGAATAAGTAAGGTAAAACTTGGCTATGGTTAGCTTATAATAATAATTTTTTTTAATGAAAAGGCTTGATGGTAATTAACTACAAAAATGCAAAGTTAAATAAAGTCAAATAATAAACTTCAGATAAAAATATCTCTAAGCATAATGATTAACCTTTAAAAATAAGAGTCAGGATATACCAAGAATAATAGAAGCTCCATAGGTGAAATCATTGGCTTTGATGATGGTTGATTTTAAAAGAAATAAAGTTGTGACCAAGTTAGTAATTAAAAGGTTAATAAAATTATGATATAATAGAATGAGTTTATTGTCTAATATCAGGCAAAATACATAAGAGGAAATATTAACATATAAAATTTTAACCTAAAGAAAATTTTGCATGTCTCTTGATTTGACAACATGTTTTATGTAACTTAAAACATATTAAGTAAATCTTTTTAGCACTGTTTTCTTTAGGTAACAGAAATAAATCTTTTGTGGCTTTTTATGAAGTTTCAAAGTTGTCAGGCGTTTATCACGGGCTATTGAGAAACAATATTTGAGTTATTTAATTAAATATTTTAAAGGTAGAATTCTTAGTTTTTCCAAAGCCATGTGGCTTCATTTTTGAGTTAGGAATTTATTCTGTTGAGCCTTTGCTTTTGAAGCAGATTGCATAAAAAAATAATAAAATTCTTTAGTTTAAAAGAAAATTTTGTTAATAGTGAGAAACCCAATTCTTAGCTTATATGTTATTTAATATTACTTTTAAAAATTCTTATAAATCAACTCATTAAACTTTTAGTCATAGTGAATAAGAACTTTAGCCATGCCAAATAAATTTTCTTTTTAATATACTTTTTAAATTTCTTGTAAAAATGAATATATTTTTCCTTGTGGCATAAAAAGTAAGAGCCTATAAACTTTAATAATAACAAACATCTACCAACACAGTATCAGTAAGTTACTCAAAAATTCTGAAAATGAGTTTAAATCTACATATTATAAAACATAATCACTATTGAAATAAAGCTCATCTAAACAGTCTGTATCTCTAAGGTTTTATTATTTCTTTTGTTATAAAAATGTTTTCATTTTGTTGGGAGGAGTCTTTTTGGTGACTGTCTACATGAATAACAGAAACTTATCAGGAGCAGAACTGATTTTTATCTGGATGTCTTATCCTCACAGGGGCTTGCTTTGTATGTTAGTCAGAAGGTAGTTAGTGGCTAGATTGAATGGCCAGGCTGTGAGCTCTATAGCCTGTTGTAGTTTCTGTGTGTGTCTAAAAAAATGACCTTATCATGGAAGCTCCATAGAGACATCCAAACTCTCTGAGTGACCAAATTACTGGGCCGAGGGTTGTGGGGACCATGGTCTTGGGGAACATCTAGCTCAATTGGCTTAACATAGTTTATAAAGAAAATGTTCTACATTCTATTTGGGCGCGTGGTGTCTGGGGTCTTAAAAGCCTGTGAGTGGCCATCTAAGATACTCCACTGGTCTCACCCTTTCAGGAGCAAGGGGGAATGAAGAAAACTAAAGAGACAAGGGAAAGATTAGTCCAGAGGACTAGCGGACCACAACTACCACAGCCTCCACATCTACCACAGCCTCCCCCAGACTGAGTCCAGTATAACTAGATGGTACCCAGCTACCACCACTGACTGATCTGACAGGGATCACAGTAGAGGGTCCTGGACAAAGCTGGAGAACAAAATCATAACTTACCAAAAAAAGACCAGACTTACAGGTCTGACAAGCTGGAGAAACCCCGAGAGTATGGCCCCTGGACACCCTTTTAACTCAGTAATGAGGTCACTCCTGAGGTTCACCCTTTAACCAAAGATTAGACAGGCCCATAAACAAAACGAGACTAAAGGGGCACACCAGCCCAGGGGCAAGGACTAGAAGGCAGGAGGGGACAGGAAGGCTGGTAATAGGGAACTCAAGGTCAAGAAGGCAGAGTGTTAACTTGTCATGGGATTGTTAACCAATGTCATAAAACAATATGTGTACTAACTGTTTAATGAGAAGCTAGTTTGTTCCGTAAACCTTCATCTGAAATACCATAAAAAAAAAAAAAAGAATAAAAGAGATGACCTTAATTGCAGCAGTTTTCATCAAGCCTTGGTGGCAAAAGTTTTACAAAGATGTACATTACTGTATTACATCATTAACATATAAGAGCCTTGTTAAATTTTTGAAGGGACTTATCTGTAATTCAGGCTTGGGCAAGGGTCTCAATAATGGTTACTTCAGACTCAAAAGTTTTCTTTATCTTGGTGTCAGGTGTTATAAAAATTATAGTCACTTGTGTAATGGTATCCAAAAACCTGAGACATATAATTTTTTATTTTTGAAAGTTAGAATATTTAGGCAAGCCTTGCAAAGCCTTCAGTCATTTGTGGAGTTATACCTCCACCTTTTCAAATGCAAGTAGCATGAGTTCAGCCTGGTTGCCTGGTAACACAGAAGCGGTCAGTGCACTTTTCAAAATAGACTAACTTATCTTAAAGTTTCTTAGAGTAGCTGCCAAAATTTTTTTTTTTTAGATTATAAGGCAGGTGAAAATAGTTTATCAAAACAAAACAATACAGTAATTGTTAGGAATGGCTTTTAATACAAGGCAGGTACTTAGACACAATTCTTTAGACTAGAAGCAAGATAAATGAAACAAAAAAACTACATAATTTATTGGTTTCTGAGGTCAGCTAACCTGAAGAACTTGTAAAATAAAAAACAGACGTGTACACGGAAAAGCAAAAAGCAGTTGTGAGAAGCATTACTTTCAGTCTCTCTCCCCTTAAAGAAACCTCCACAATGCCAGATTGGGTACTGTGGCTGCAAGGAGCATTACTTTAGGTCTCTCACCACTTAAAGTGATCTCCACAATACCAAATTGTGAGGAGCAACCTCAAATGTGCACCAGACCTAGGTCAAACCAGCTTTAACCTGAATTTTCAAGCAGGAAAAAAAAAGAAACTGAATGTGCATTGAAACTTGCATGCACACTGTACCTTGGAAGTGTACAAGGAAAGAAAAAGCAAGCTCAAACTTAATGAGCTAGAACCTTGATCTCCCCAGACCTGGGGATGTAGTAGGAATAGCCCCACCAAACTGAATTTGGCAACAGACTCCTCAGAACGTTCAGATAGTGAACTTCAAATGAAAGTAAAGACTGATCCTCAATAAAAATCACAGAGCTCTACACAATGAAGGCAGAGCTCGAATTCTAGAGACTTTACCTTAGGTGACCTCTGGAAATCGGGGAGGCGGTAAGCCAAAAGGCTTCTGGCCACACCCACATTCTCGATGTCCCCAGGGTCATAGAAGGCAGGATGTCTCTGAAATCCCACTTCTGACACAAAGTAATGTCATAGAGCAAAATCACGAAGCCCTGTTAAAATTGAAAGTTAAGAGTTTTACCCAGGAGATAGACAGCTGCGGTACAAAAGAACATTACAATGGAGTCCCAGCAAGTGGAACACACAAATCCAAAGGGGAGCATTTGAGTCACATGGTTATAGGCCTGGAGGAGGAAGTACAAAACAAAATAATCTGATTGGTTTACAGTGATTGAGGTCAAAGGCCAGACAAAGTAAAGTATAACCTTTGACATCATTGATTACATGAATACATTGGCTAAAAGACATAATTGAACGGGGTTAAGGGAGAACCTTCATGTTGGTTACAAAGTAATGACATGACCAGTTTTCTGGAGTGGTCTTTTAAAAGGTGAATTGCTCAGGGCCTCAGTCTCTAGAGGAGATTGGGAACAGAGTTTCCATCAGGGGACAAAGGAGTTTCCATGAGGTATTCACATTCTTTAGCCTGATTGCAAAGAAACTTACTTCCTTAACAATAGTAGGGGTTGGTTCCTAGGTAGCAAAGGCAGAGACTGGGGTTACATTGAGCTCTTAGAGTTAGCTCCGTCATTTTACAAATAGGTTTTAATTTTATCCCTTAGTCAATTTTCAGGGGGAAATTATTGAACAAAAAAAGCAGAGACACTAAGTATAATATTCAAGTTTGAGAAAGATCTAAAATTTGCCATAAGGAAGAGACCTAAACTGAGTACTCAGTAACCCCAAGTGAAGGGGACAGCGGTGGTTCAGTGGTAGACTGCTGAACTGCCGTGAGGAGGATGCGCAATCCCCAGGCAGTGCACCTCAGGCACAGCCACCACGTGTCTCTCAGTGGAGGCTTATGTGTTGCTATGATGCCAAACAGGTTTCAGTGGAGTTTCCAGACTAAGATGGACTAGGAAGAGAGGCCTGGCAATCTACTTCCAAAAAATGAACTAGTGAAAACCCAAAGGATCACAACGGTCTGATCTGCAACCGATTGCGGCAGTGGTGCAGGACGAGGCAGCTCAGTTGTGCATGGGGTCACAATCATTTGGGGACCAACTCAACAATAGCTAACAACAAGCTGAAAGGCGAGGCAAAGGGCCAAAGTACTCAAAAACCACCTACCTTTGCTTCTCCTGCATGATATTCCACCAACTTCTAGGTAGCCTGAGGTGGTGGTGGTAGTGTTGGTGTTATCTGCTGTTGAATTGGCCCCCAACTCATGGCAACCCCATTTGTTACAGAGTAGAATTGCTCCACAGGATTTTCTTGGCTGTAATCTTTTTTTTTTTAATCTTTATGGAAACAGATTACCAGGCCTTTTCTTCTGTGGAACACTGGGTGGGTTTGAACTGCCAGCCTTTCAGTTAGCAGCCAGTCCCAAACTGCTTGCTCCACTCAGCCTGAGGGAGGTGAGCAAAGTCCTGTGTTTCACATCCTCTACTTAAAATTCATAAAAGTGTAAGTGTGCCTGATTTCTTCTACTTCATAGGGGGTGGTGAGAGTAAATGGAAAAATGTGAAAAATGCTTGCAACTCCTTGGGAGCTTGAAAGAAAAGTATTCTGTAAATCCAGAATACCAGTGTTACTAACTTAAGTGCTGCAGAGGCCACCCAGAGAAAGGAAGAAGAGGCTTTATGTTATAGAACACGTGTCTCTAGCTGAGGACAGTTATTAAAAGTCTCTAAAGGACCTGAAAATTTAAGTTTTTTAGGGGAAACCTTTGACGGTGGACATCATAAAAAGTGAGGAGATTTTGGAGAAGGCTGTTATCAGGGACTCAAACAACCTAGCTGGGAGTGGGTCACATGACTAAAATTAAAAAAAAAAAGCCCAGCTTAAATCATGTGCGTGCTTTGATGCCTTCCCCATACTGTATAGTTTATATGTAAAGGCACCTTCTTGTTCTATTGTCAGATGCTGAGACCAATTATTATAAGTTCTGGTCTCCATTTCCCTTCCCCTTTCCACCAACATACACACACACACACACACACACACTAGGAATGTCCACCTCATTCTTGTTTCTCTTTCTCACAGTTAGATGGGGCAGCAACATATTACTTAACCACCTTGATATTTCTATTAATATCACACATAACAAATGCTCATTTTCCACACATTTATGTCTATTTCTGCAGAATGGGACCCATACTGTATAGTGTTCCCCCCACCCTTCCCTCCATGTAGCACCCTCTCACATATTCAGAAGATTGCCCTTATTCCACAGTCACCAGTAATGTTTGGTTTGGAACATTTTAACTTTTGACCACTGCGTTTGTGATTGGCACCTCGGCACTTCTCTTGTGCTCTGATAGCAGGCTCTGTTAGTGTCCGAGGAAGTGGAAGGACAGAGCTAACTAACCCTGACGTATAGACCAAACCAAAATGAGAGCACATCAGCAGTGACCTGCCAAAAAAGTTTTGTATCCCAATTTTGTCAAATACTGTTACACTCCGTTCTCCTCAAGTGGCACAAATGTGAGGCCCCAGCAGGTTGAAACTAGAGCCACTTCCATTTCCTTCTTAAAGCTGATGGGAACTGAGAGGCCTGGGTCAATAACAGGGTTTTCTCTCGTGCTTTTTGTCTTGATTATTTTCAGTCTAAATGATAGTGTAAACAGTGTATCAGAGGTATTCCACACCTTCAACCTCATTTATCATATTTGGCTCAGTTCCTGGGATTAGATACAGACTCTGACTGGGCAAGCTAATCAGCTAACCACTTAAGGAACTGTGCACTGCCTGTAGAAAAAAAAAGTGCCCCGCACCGATTTTGAAAGGTTATTATCCTAATCCAAATAGAAATTCAATTGGGGCTCTCATCACATGTAATAATTCTTTTTCTTCTGTAACTGGAATGATTCCTTTCCCGCTGTGGATTTTTATCATTTTCATTAGATTATTTCCTCCAAGTTGAAATCACAATTTTTTTATTTGTGTTAAATTTAAGAGTGACGCAGCCGCTGCTTTTAAATTTTTATTGGGCTTTCTCAGTCTTTCCAAATTTCACAAGTTGACTGTCAATGGGGAAGAAAGGTGGTGAGCTGCTTGTTACAGATAGATGTTATGATTAAATTTAAATAACACAATGATCTTCTTCACTCATGACACTTGGACCCTGTTCATGCAGCTAGCATATATTAATTTACATATAATAATTTATATATATTTTTCAGTTATATTTTTTTCTTACTAAACCATATAATTGCATAAGTCTGTTTTTTAAAAGGTGAAGATAGCTGAATTAGAAAGGGAAAGATCAACATATATTAAAAACTGGTTTTTGTTATAACTATGTGAAAAGCAATTATCCATGTAGAGAAAATTATTAAAATATAAAATGAACTAAAATTTGAAGATTTAAAAAGTTAGCTCATAATGAATTCAAGTGGTGTATGTTTGAACCACAGTATTAGTAACAGAGCTGCTAAGGGCCCAGGCATTGCCTCTGTCCAACAGTGTAGTGGTTAAAGCACAGGCTTTAGAGTCAGAAAATCTGTGAGTTTACATCCCAGCTTATTTCCTGAGTGACTTTAATCAAGTGGAGTAATTCCCATGAGCGTCTGTTCTCATCTGTAAAATGAGATCACGAACTCTCCCTTCAAGACTGTGGTTAACGGTTAACTGAGTTAATGTCTATATGGCCCTTAACTAGTGCCTGGCTAAGTGATAAATAGTAAGTACATGAGAAATGTAAGAGCGCAGGCATTATTAACTCAGTACAAATCCTTGGATAACCTCTCTGTGCCTCAATTTTCCCATTTGTTAAAATGGGAATAACAGACCTAATTCATAGGGTTTCCTGAGGTATATGTGACACAATGCATGTAAAATACTTAGCAAATGGTAAGCAGTATAATAAATGGTGCCAGCTATCATTGTTGTTATTATTATTGAAGAATTTTGTAAATCCTAGGCAATGAGAGAGTATTACTGTATAGTTCATCTGCTTATTCAAATTCACTCAAAGCAGTTAGAAGAAAATGTTTTCTAAATATAAAAATAATATATGCTCATTGTTTTTTAAATATACAATGTAGTGATTTTTTTTAAAAGCCCAGAGCACAAAATTTAAAATACCACTAAGCCTTTCATCCAGTGGGAAACGCAGTTAATGTTTTAGTATGTCCTTCCTGTATTTTTTCTATGAACAATTTAAAAAATTATCAGCATACTGTATAACCTATTGTTTGACCTAAATATTTGTATTTGTTACTAAATATTCTTCTGCATCATAGAAGAGTGGTTACTACTCTACCCCAGCCAAACTTGCTCTTGAATATTTTATCTCCTCTCAGTGTGCTCTTTGTGGTGAATTTAGCAGATCAGCAGACAGTGGGGAAAACAAGTTCTCACTAATGCCAGTGTGTATCATTCTGAGGACAAGATGTTAGAGGATGAACTACAGGTGGAAATATTTGACCTTTTCTAGCCATATCTAAACCCTAATTGTTTTGAAGCAACAATAATAAAAACAAGAGCAGCAGAGTGTTAGTTTTGCTTTCCACCAACTCAGCATAACACCTGGATGCAAAAGGCCTGGCCTCACAGTGTAGGCTTCATATGCACATGTTGCGTTGCGTCAGCAGGAAAGCGCTTTCGAGCAGGAAACTTCTCAGGGGGACCACCAGCCCTGTGACATAAAAAAAAAAAAAAAAAAAATTTTTTTTTTTTTCCAAAGTGGTGCAGCCAGCTATAATGAGATGTTTGACCTGTCCATGACACATTAGGGGAATGTGAAGAGCCCACCAGCTATCAGGAGACATGTGGGCACCTTTTTTTCTGTTTTTGCATTTGGCAGAAAGTTTTCTGTGACTGAAGGATTTGCTTGTGGAAAACTCTTAAAGGACATGGGCACACATCAGAGATGAACAAAAGTTTGCATCTTAAAACATAGATATAAAGAATCCTTTGAAAAAAATGTTTATGCCTTCCGATTTCCTTTGTGACTGTGTGGATGCCATTGTTAGACTGGCGGCTCTAGAGTCTGGATGAATTTCCAGTCATCTCCAAGGGAAGGCTGGTGCTCAAGATTCCCTGAGCCTGCTCCACAGGAGTGGTCCCGGCTGAGAAGTAAATGTCCAGCTGGAGTTCACCAGCCTCCATGCCTTCCATGATCACACGTAAACAGATTTGGCTTGGGTATTTAAAGCCTGTATAAACACTGAAACTGAGCTGAGCTCAACCATGAATGATCAAGTAATCATTTTAATTGATTTTATGTCATGATCATCACAAAATTATTTTATTTAAATAATGATATTAAAATCTATAATGTGAACCAGCTGAAGCTGAAAAGGGAAAAGAAAGGTGAAACCTGTTATGTATGCTGGTGTTTTCTAATTGTGTTGCTGTATTCAGTAAAATGAATGTGCTCCCTGAAACTAATGAGATTTGTGTTTATGTTTGTAACCAGCCGAGGTAGCTGACTGTGATGAAAGACTGGACAGCGTTTCTCTACCACCAACAGGTAAAACACATTTACATTTTCATTGCCTGCTGGAAAATACAGTGCAAAAAAATTTTGCATCTCTAATGTTGTTAACATTAGAGATGCAGATGCTTGAGCAAGCTGCTCCTATAAGGGCCCTAGCCCCTAGTCATCAGAGGTTCCTAGTGCCCTATGTGCAGAGTTTTCACATTGAATAGAAAAAGCATGAAAAGCTACATTTTCATCACCCTGCTTCATATTTATAAAAACCTCAGAAAAGTGAGTCTTAAGAACTTAGTATCACGACGTTTTGCCTATCAAAACCTTCACACATTAAAAAATATGTTAGCATAAAATGACAGTTCTTTTTAGAACAGGGATCGGTTTTGTACGATTGGATTCGTACTCATTCTGTCTTGCTGTTTCCCCCAAAAGGGTTTTGAGAAGCAGTCACTGATTGCTAGTCATATCGTGGGCACCCAATAAATAAAAAACTGAAACCAAACCAGTTGCCATCGGGTCAATGCTGACTCATGAGATTAACTGAGGGATTGAATAAGCCAGTTCATCTGCTGTTGGTGGTACATTCCTAATACTACAACCAAATCAGCCGAATGCAACATTTCATTGAAGCATTTACTGCATACTCTTATTTTGAGCTATTGACATAATTCTACTGCACATTGACTCTCAAGTATTACTTCTGACCTTGCCCTCCTGCCTCTGCATCTGTTCGTACCTGAGAGCCTGAGGGACAGGCATCTGTTCAGTGAGCCAAGTGTCAAACAGTTAATTCCACCAATTGGTAGCAGGACCCTTTTCTCTGCCCACAAAGCCCAGTCACCACCCTCACCCAACCAAGAAAAAAAACCTAAGTGAAAAAGTTTAACTCTGTTTTCTCCTTCAGATTTGGGTTAATGTGTTTTTTAATTCATTTCAGTAAATATTAATGGAGTACCTGGTCTGTGTTAAGGTCACGTGCTCATCAATAGTACATGTTCTGAGATGGCAGCAAAAGCAGAGTTCACAGGTGGAGAACAGGCATGTTAGTGAACTTCAGAGCAACAGGAAAGCTTAACTGTGTAAACGATGCTTTGCTTTCTTTGTCGTTGAGTAGCTGAGCAATAGAGTGATGGAGAAATAAATGAGCCACATAGTGTAAAAACGATCTGCTTATATCAAGTTCTTATCACATATCATCATTATATAAAAGAAATTTCTTCTTTGGCAACATTTCACTTTATAAATTAAGAGAATTAAAAGACATGATCTCTATGGTTTATTCCCAGTCTGTAATTCTCCAAATATCAGAACTCATTTGGGCCTTGTTCATATCATCTCTGGCCCACTCCCAATAAATACATTAAATACAACTGCTAACAAAATTGTACATCTCAGGAGGCCCTTTGGAGACATACTAAGTATAGGTATCATGCTTCTCTCTCTAATTGTGCTTCCCAGGGTCATTCCTCCACCCCACTCACCTTTCCCACCCTCCCACTGCAGCCAGGGCTTCTGTCATCTGTTTGACACATTGTGCTTTTTTTTTTTTAATTTAAAAAACCATTCCTCTTGAAATAATACCTTTGCATTTTCGTGTTTGAAGATGGAGGCAGAGGGATGTTTCAGGTAAGAAACTTGAGCACAGCAGAAGATAGCCCCTCATAGAACAGAAAGAAATCTCATGGACTCTGAGCATGAGAACACACTTTAGAGATCATCTAATTTAATCTCTTCTTTTTATCCAGTCCTTTTATTTTACAAAAAAAAAAAAGCCCAAAGCCCAGAAATATTAAATTACTTTCCCAAGGTCTGTTTCGGATGGCTTTCATTCTGGTTGAAGGCCCAGCTAGAACCCAGGTCTCATGAAGCCACGCCACTCCACCAGATAGCTTTCTTATACCAAACCCATTGCCATCGAGTCAATTCCGACTCGTAGGTCACTATGAGATGAAATTGATGCGTCGGCAATGGGTTTGGTTTGTTTTTTTTTTTTAATACCTAAACCAACGCCAGCTTTTATCTGCATATTTCTTAAAGATCCTAAGAGATGATTTGTCTCGCAGGTTTCACAATTGGAAGTTTGTCATAAATCCACCCAATTTAAACTCATTTCCTCAGAGTACTTTTTCCAGTTTTGCTCAAGGTTGTGAGGTCTTCAATGGACACAGGACTAGAGCACACCAGCACTGACATTTAATACAAATGTCATTTGATACAGTTACTAAGCAGCATGATAAATAATAACACTTGTCATTTAAAAAGGAAAAGAAGTTACAAAATGATCAAATTTTGCAGTAACAAAATTAAATAATCTTGATAGCTTAGTATATCTCTAGATTGCTTCTATAAAGTTAACTCCCCAGTCTGGTCTGCTTTGAATACACTGCTACTACTTATACCCTATTCCTTACTTGTGCCTTACTAAGATCCTCTGGGTGGTGCATTCCACCTCTCTTGCACATGTAGCTACATCCTTGAACTTGAGACTCACTGGTCAGAACCATGTGAGTGACCAAGGGCTCTAGTACAGACCTTCATTATCCCCTTTATCTGAGCTTTCAACAGTTGGTCCTTTTTAAGATTTAATAGTGCCTTTATTACCTTTTTTTGTTTGTTTGGTGGGGGGAAGCTGGTCATGCAGTGATTAAGAGCTCGGCAGCTAACCAAAAAGTCAGCAGTTCAAATCCACCATCCACTTCTTGGAAACCCTATGGAACAGTTCTACTTTGTCCTGTAGGGTCACTATGAGTCAAAATGGACTCAACGGCAGTGGGTTTTATTACTGTCTTATGGTCTTTTTTGTCCTTCCAAATTTGGGTGTGTTTTGTGTGGTACAAGTGCAGGAGGTAAATCTTTGACTGTTTCTATGAACCAGAATTGGCCAGTGCAGGGTTAGTCAGACAGTCAAATGACATTTGTTTTAATGTATTACATATAAGCAACCCTTTATATGTCTATTTTTAACAAAAATGGATACAGATTTTACAGTGGAGAAATTTATTTTAATTTGTTTTTCCTCAGCCCCATCAGTAAGCCTTTTTTGAGGAACTATCAGGAGTCAGCACTGTGTTAGGTTCTGGAATACCTGCCCTCAGAGACCCCTTAGAGTAGTGCCACAGGCAGAAGCAGTAATATAGATGTGGAGAGAGTGCTTTGGTAACAAAGAAAAACCATTTATGTTTTGGGAAGCATTTGTGTTTAAGAAAAAGTATAAACCCATAACCCATTGCTGTCACATCATTTCCGACTCATAGCAACCCTGTAGGACAGAGTAGAACTGCCCCATAGGGTTTCCAAGGCTATAATATTTATGGAAGCAGACTGCCACATCTTTCTCCTACAGATCCGCTGGTGGGCTCAAACTGCCAACCTTTCAGTTAACAACTGAGTGCTTAACCACTGTGTCATCAGGGCTGCTTAGAAAGAGTTTAGAGGAAATAAAATTGGAACAGTGCTTTCTGAAATTTAAAACTTTCCTTCTGAATTTGAGGTCAGTTAGTGCAGAGTTCATCTGGACTTAGTGGATTTTGTCATAAAAAATTGTCATCCTCTATGTACTTTTGTTTAAAAAAAATGAATAAATTTAAGGAACCAGAATAAACCATATACTAGGACACAAAACAATTCTCAAACAAATTTAAAGATTGAAATCATACAAAGCATCTTCTGTGACCATAACAGTATGAAGCTACAAATCAATAACAGGAAAGATAAGCGGGGGGGAGAAACATGGAAACTAAGTAATATACTACTAAAAAACTGTTGGGTCATAGAAGGAATCAAAAGTGAAAAAAATTCCTACACTCAAAAGAAAATTCAGTCTCAACGTATCAAAACCTTTGGGGCACAGAAGAAGTATTCAGAGGGAAATTCATAGCAATAAATGCCTATATTAAAAAAAGGAGAAAGATCTAAAATCATTAACTTAAACCCACAACTTTAACAAATAGAAAAAGAAGAGCAAAAGAAGCCAAAAGCTATGAGAAAAAGAAAATAATAAAGATCAGGGCAGAAATAAATAAAGTAGAAAAGTAATAGAAAGAATCAGCAAAACCAGAAGTTGGTTCTTTGAAAGGATCAATAAAATAGACAAACCACTGGCTCACTGGCTAGATTGACAAAAGAAAAAAACAAAAAAGGCAAATAACCAAATGCAATTGGTGGCATTACAACTGATCCAACAGAGATAGAGATGATCATAACTGATTACTATGAAAAACTGTACTCAAACAAATTTGAAAACCTAGACAAAATGGGCAAATTCCTAGAAACACGCTACCTACCCAAACTAACAGAGAGGCAGAAAATTTAAAGAAACTCATTATAAAAGAAGAGATTGAAGATGTCATCAAAAAAACTGCCACCAAAATGAAGCCCAGGACCAAATGGCTACATTGAGGAATTCTACCAAACATTCAGAGAAGAGTTGACGCCAGTCCTACTCAGTCTCTTCAAAAATATAGAAGAGGAAGGAACACTACTGAACTCTTTCTGTGAAGTCAGTATAACCATGATACCTAAACCAGGCAAAGATATAACAAAAAAAAGAAAATTACAGACCAATATCCCTTACGAATATAGATGTAAAAATCTTTGACAAAATTCTAGCTGACAGAGTTCAGCAACTTACCAAAAAAATCATACACCATGATCAAGCAGGATGCTATGGATTGAATTGTATCCTCCAAAAAATGTGTATTATAAATCCTAACCTCTGCCTATGGTTGTAATCCCGTTTGTGAATGAGTTGTGTTTGTTATATAAATGAGGCAGGGTTAGGTTATGTCAGTGAGGATTAGGTTATTTTATTATGTTAATATGGTAGGATTAGGGTCTATCTTGAGTCAGTCTCTTTTTTGATATAAAAGAGATTAACCAAGCAAGCGAGATAAGCAGAGATGGGGAGGAAAGATGCCAAGTCACATGAAGATTGCCCAGGAGCAGAAGCTCAAAAGAGACAGGAACCTTCTTCCAAAACCAACAGAGAGAGAAAGCCTTTCCTAGAGCAAGCACCCTGAATATGGACTTCTAGCCTCCTAAACGGTGAGAAAATAAATTCTATGTATTAAAGCCACCCACTTGTGATATTTCTGTTATAGCAGCACTAGATAACTAAGACATGGAATTCATACCAGGATTACAAGGGTGGTTCAACATTAGAAAATCAGTATAATCCAACACATAAATAAAACAAAGGAAAAGAACCATGTGATCATATTAATTGATGTAGAAAAGGCATTTGATAAAATTCAACACCCTTTCCTGATTAAAAACTCTCAGCAAAAACAGGAATAGAAGGGAAATTTCTTAACTAGGAGAATGTACGCAAAACCAACAGCCAACATTACACTCAGTGGAGAAAGGCTGAGAGCCTTCCCTTTGGGAATGTGAATGAGACAAGGATGCCCATTATCACCACTGTTATTCAACATTGTACCGAAAGTTCTAGCCAGAGCAGTAAGGCAAGAAAGAGAAATAAAAGGTATCCAAATCAGAAAGGAAGAAGTAAAACTCTATTTGCAGATGACATGATCCTGTGCATCCAAAAAATAAACCAAACCCATTGCTGTCAAGTCAATTTCAACTCACAGGGACTCTATAGGACAGAATAGGACTGCCCCATAGGGTCTCCAAGGAGCACCTGGTGGATTTGAACTGCCAACCTTTTGGTTAGCAGCCGTACTCTTCACCACTATACCACCAGGGTTTCCAGATCCTACACATAAAAGACCCTAAAGATTCCATAAGAAAACTGCTGGAACTAATAGAAGAAATTTAGCAGTGTTAACAGTGTACAAGATCAGCACACACAAGTCAGTTGGGTTCCTCTACACTAACAAAGACTACTCCAAAAAAGAAATCAAGAAAGTAATAGTATTTACAGTAGCCAATAAAATATCTAGGAATTAACCTAACCAGAGACATAAAAGACTTATACAATGAAAATTATAAAACATTGCTACAAGAGATTAAAAGAGACCTACAAAAATGAAAAGACATCCCATGCTTGTGGATTGGAAGACTTAATATAGTGAAAATGTCAGTTTTACCTAATTCAATCTACAGGTACAATGCAATCCTGATATAAATCCCAATAACATTCTTTACTGAAATGGAAAAACTAATGACCAATTTCATGTGGAAAGGAAAGAAACCTCAAATAGCCATAGCAATATTGAAGAAAAAGAACAAAGGAGGAGACCTCACGCTCCCCGATATCAAAACATACTGTACAGATGCTGTAATCAAAACAGCCTGATAGTGGTTCAACAGTAGACACATAGACCAGTGGAATAGAATTAAGAACTCAGAATTAAACCCAGTCATCTATGAACAACTGATTTTCAACAAAGGGTCAAAGTCCTTTCAGTGGGGCAGAAAACAGCCTCTTTAATAAACAATGCTGGCAAAACTGCATATCCATCTTTAGAAAAATGAAGCAGGACCATACTTCACACCATACACAAAAACTAACTCAAAGTGGATCAAAGACCTAAATGTTAAACCTAAAATCATAAAATTCCTGCGAGAAGACTATGGGACCTAATCTTTGGTAAAAACAGGATAACAAGCATGACGACAAATGCATGACTAGAAGAAGACAAAATAGATAAATGGGATCTCATAAAAATTTAAAACGTGTGCTTATCGAAAGACTTTATTAACCAAAACAGAAACTAGATAACTGGGAGCTCCTAAAAATCAAACACCTATGTTCATCCAAAGACTTCACCAAAAGAATAAAAAGATTACCTACAGACTGGGAAAAAGTTTTTGGCTACAACAATTCCAATTAGTGTCTGATCTCTAAAATTTACATGATGCTACAAAAACTCAACAAAAAGGTAACCCAGTTAAAAAAATGGGCAAAGGATATGAACAGGCACTTCACCAAAGAAGACATTCAGGCGGCTAACAGATACATGAGGAAATGCTCACCATCATTAGCTATTAGAGAAATGCCAATCAGAACTACAGTGAGATACCACCTCACCCCAACAACACTGGCATTAATCCAAAAAACACAAACTAATAAATTTTGGAGAGGTTGTGGAGAGACTGGAACACTTAAACACTGCTGGTGGGAATGTAAAGTGGTTCAGCCACTTTGGAAATCCATTTGGTGCTCCCTATTAAAAAGCTATAAATAGAACTACCATACGATCCAGCGGTTCCACTCCTTGGAATAATCTTAGAGAAATAGGAGCCTTCACACGAACATATATAAACACACCCATGTTCATTGCAACACTGTTTACAACAGCAAAAAGATGGAAGCAACAAAGGTGCCCATCAACGGATGAATGGATAAGTCAATTACAGTATATTCACACAATGGAATATTATGCAACAATTAAGAACAATGAGGAATCTGTGAAACATCTCATAAAATTGAGGAACCTGGAAGGCATTATGCTGAGTGAAATTAGTTACAAAAGGACAAATATTGTATGAGACCACTATTATAAGAACTCAAGAAACAGTTTAAACACAGAAGAAAATATTCTTTGATGGTTACGAGGGAGGGTGGGGAGGAAGGGAGAGAGGTATTCACTAATTAGATAGGAGACAAGAACTATTTTAAGTGAAGGGAAAGACAACACATAATACAGGAGAGGTCAGCACAACTGGACTAAACCAAAAGCAAAGCAGTTTCCTGAATACAACCGAACACTTTGAAGGCCAGGGTAGCATGGATGGGGGTTTGGGGACCATGGTTTCAGGGGACATCTAGGTCAACTGGCATAACAAAATGTATTAAGAAAACATTTTGCATCCCACTTTGGTGAGTGGCGTCTGGGGTCTTAAATGTTAGCAAGCAGCCATCTAAGATGCATCAATTGGTCTCAACCTACCTGGAGCAAAGGAGAATGAAGAACACCAAAGACATAAGGTAAAGATGAGCCCAAGAGACAGAAAGGGCCACATAAACCAGAGACTCCATCAGCCTGAGGCCAGAAAAACTAGATGGTGTTCGGCTACCACCAGTGACTGCCCTGTTAGGGAACACAACAGAGAATCCCTGAAGGAACAGGAGAGCAGTGGGATGCAGACCTCAAATTCTCATAAAAAGACCAGACTTAATTGTCCAACTGATACTAGAGGGACCCCGGAGGTCATGGTCTCCGGACCCTTTGTTAGCCCAAGACTGTAATCGGTCCTGAGGCCAACTCTTCAGACAGGGATTGTACTGGACAATAAGACAGAAAAATGATTCTGATGAGGAGTGAGCTTCTTGGGTCAGGTAGACACTTGAGAGTATGTGGGCAACTCCTCTCTGGAGGCAAGATGAGAAGGCAGAGGTGGATAGGAGCTGGTTGAATGAATACAGGACGGAGAGGAGGAGTGTGCTGTCTCATTAGGGAGAGAGCAGTTAGGAGTATGTAGCAAGGTGTGTATAAGTTTCTGTATGAGAAACTGACTTGATTTGTAAACTTTCACTTAAAGCACAATAAATTAAAAAAAAAAAAAGACTTTATTAAAAGAGTAAATAAGTAAACAGTCAACCTACAAGGAGCCCTGGGGGCTCAGTGGTTAAGCAGGCAACCTACAGACTGGGAAAAATCTTCAAAAACAACTAATCCAGTAATCTCTAAAATCTATAGGAAACTTCAGCAACTCAACAAAAAAACAAACAACCCAATCACAGAATGGACAAAGGACATGAGCAGAACGTTCAGCAAAGAGGACATCCAAGCAGCCAACAAACATATGAAAAGATGTTCATGGCCATTACCCCTTACCCATTGCCATCGAGTAGATTCCGACTCATAGTGATCCTATAGGACAGAGTAGAACTGCCCCGTAGAGTTTCCAAGGAGTGCCTAGTGGATTCGAACTGCCTACCTTTTGGTTAGCGGCCATAGCATTTAAGCACTATGTCACCAGGATTTCCCATTAAAAAAAAAAAAAACCATTAGAGAGATACAAATCAAAACTACGATGAGATACATCTTAAAAAATTCCACTGCTGTAAAGTCGACTCCAAGTCATAGTGACCCCTTAGGACAGAGTAGAATTGCCCCATAGGATTTCCAAGGCTGTAAATCTTTACAGAAGCAGAGTGCCACATCTTTCTCATGTGGAGCAGCTGCTGAGTTCGAACTGCTGACCTTTCAGTTAGCAGCTGAGTGCTTTAACCACCACACCACTACAGTTCCTTCATCTTACCTGGCTAAAATGGCACTGATTAAAAAAAATACCAGTAAATGTTGGTGAGGATGTAGGGAGATTGGAGCCCTTATCCATTGCTAGTGGGACTGTAAAAGGGTACAACCACTATGGGAAACTGTGTGGTGCTTTCTCAAAAAACTAGAAATAGAACTGCCCTATGATCCACGCTATGAATCGATATCAACTTGACAGCAGTGGGTTTGGTTTTTAGGTATGATCCAGCAATCTCACTCCTAGGCGTATACCCTAAAACCAAAAAAAAAAAAAAAACCACAAAAAACCAAGTCCATTGCCTTAGAGTCTATTCCAACGCATATACTCTAAAAAAACCCTTATAGTCTAGAGACCTAAAAATGACACAAACAGGCATATGCACACCTATGTTCATAGCTGCATTATTCACAATAACGAATAAATGGAAACAACTCAAGTGCCCATCAACAGATGAATAGATAAACACATTGTGGTACATACATACAATGAAATGCTGTGCAACCATAAGGAACAATGATGAGTCCACGAAACATAACATGGATGGACCTGGAGCACATAATGCTAAGTGAAATAAGCATTTAAAGGCAAATATTGTATGATCCCTCTTTTATAAGAAGACAAGAATAGATGTGTAGAGACCAGTCATCCATCGCTGATTACCAGGGAGAGGAGGTGAGGAAGAGAATATACGCAGACCTTAGAGACTTGTTATTTTTGGTGATGGGAAAAGTGGCACCAAATGTGGATGTAGTGAGTATAGCACAACCAATGTAAAAATGAATGTTTGAGCACATATGGATGAGTTAGGCATTTTGGTATACAGGTAGGTACAGGAACATACATAGGTAAGAACAGACAGAAGTATCTGTAGGCATGTATAAATATAAATATGTGGGTACAGGTACATACAGTCATTGAAGACACAAATAACAGATACTCCTCAGACGTAACCAGACACCTTCCAAGATTGGTTTTCTGGATTTGAAAGTTTAGGACCATAGTCTCAGGGGACAACTGAGTCATTTGGCATACTACGGCTGCTAAACCAAAGGTTCGGCAGTTAAACCTGCCAGGAGCTCCTTGGAAACTATGGGGCGTTTCTACTCTGTCCTGTTGGGTCGCTGTGAGTCAGAATCGACTTGATGGCACTGGGTAGAAGTTCACAAAAATCATGATCTGCATCGTAGTGAAGTGAATAGTGTCTGGGGTCTTAAAAGCTTGTGAGTAGCCATCTAAGATACAACTATGATCTCTACTGGAAGCAAAACACTAAGAAGATAACCAAAAGCTCAGAGAAGAAACAAGTCTGCATGAGCCACAACCTCATATGCCCTGAGACCAGAAGAACTAGATGGTGCCCAGCTACCACCACTGGCTGTTCTGACCCAGAGTCACAATAGATGGTCCCGGATAGAATGGGAGAAAAATGTGGAGCAGAACTCAAATTCTTAAAAAAAAAAAAGACAAACTGGGATAGTCGAGAACAGAAGACTCCCTGAGACTGTCACCCTGAGACACTCTAAAACTAGAACTGTGCCTATCCCCTGAGGGCACCTTTTAGCAAAACAGCAGAGTGGCACACAAAATAAAGGATACTACCCATAAGATCTGTGCTGTACTTAGGAACCATATGTATGAGACCAAAAGGTCAGTAATTACTCAAAAGCAAAGATAAAAAGATAATGGGGCAGGGAAACTGCAGTACTGGAAATGGAATAAACGGAACACAAAGAGAATGTTGACACGCTGTGATAAATGTAACTAATATCACTGAACAAATTGTATGGAAATTGTCAAATGAGAACCTAACTTGCTGTGTAAACTTTCACCAAAAACTCAATAAAATGTTATTTAAAATAAAAGAAGGAAGAAATTTAAATTTGTCACCCAGAGACAACATTTATTGAGTGTTTTTCCCGAGACTTTATCTTATTTATTTACATGATAAGATCAAATACATATAAAATTGTGTTTCCTGGGTTGTTGTTTTTTTTTTTAACCTGACAAGTATTTTTCTGTTTAATTACAAATTCTTTATAAGCATTATTTTAATAGCTGCATAATATTCTCTTTTGCAGGTAAATCACATTTAACTATTTTCTGTTGCTAGACAATAATACTGTAGTATATGGACATAGGCATGGTCTTTCCTGTAAAAATAATCATTTCAAGTTCCCAGTTTCTAAAATTGCACATTTAGCACAACTAAAGCCTTATGAAAAAATAAGCAGTTTAAATATGATACCTCACCAAGAAAGTTTTTCACTCTTGTCTAGAATACCTATCTCAGCCATGTCACAGAAAAGTAGATAACTCTTCCTTATAGAAACAGTTTCTCCCCATTCATTTTCTTGTCTCTGTTGTAGGTAACATATTTGATACCAGGACAGAAAACATGGATGACACAGAAGCAGACTTCACTGTCTAGACTTTGATTCGAGTGACATTTTTCTTTAGCACCTGTAACTCTTCCGTTTGAATTTCCTCTAAGATCCACGTAAGCATTTCAGGTTACTGCAAAGTGTGGGTGTTCTGTGAAGTTTACCCTTCATGTTTGAATAGTTTTCATACACTTTCTCAGTAATATGTGATGATCAAGCCTCCAATTTGGTATAAGATTTTTTTTAATCATTTTTAGAGTTGATTTATTACCCTTTAAAAGTCCAGCGTGTAATCCAGTTAGTTCATTGTCCATTATAAAGAAGCAGTTCTCTCTTCCCGGCGTTTTTTCATAACCTCAATGTGACTGTATAGAGTTTGGAAGTATATTTATTTTCATGTAAATTGCTTAGATGCAGTATTAAGGAGAGTGGTGTTTTCCAATACTGAGAGAGCAGTTATGAAGGCCAAAATTAATTAGACCTTCATCTGCCTAGAAGATGAAAAAGTTGTTTTAGGAGACGAGATTGCTCTGATCTATTAGATGAAACGCTTGTGACATCAGTTCCCCAAAAACAATCATTTGTGACTGAATAAGTGCAAATGATATATGAATTATTAGGAAAGAAAACTCCGTCACTTTTTTGTAAAATCTGGATTGTATCAACACAGTGACAAAATAATAAAAAGGTGAGAAGCTCAAAGCAACCAGTTATCTAGCTACCTGATGCCTAACAACTATTTTAACAGATGATTTTAACTGAGTTGCTGCTGGCCCTGTAATTTGACATTGTGGTGACCAACCACAAATGCACTTAATTGATATTATATACTTCATTTGATTTCTACTACACTTGCCCTTCATTTTATATAAAACCAGTATATTAAATTCTGAATTTTTTTTTAAAAAGCTATATTGCCATGTGGGCATTTGTTTTATAGAATTTACCTCCACATTCCTTTCTCTAATAAGATTGTGAATTTAAAATTCCATTTCATTTAGAAACATTGCGGATTTATACCTCCTGATTATATAAAGCAAATTACCTTGGATCTTTGGCACTTGATCCAAAAGCCAAAAATTGGCATGAAAGAAGATTTGACTCGAGAAAGCTCTCCACCACATCCCAGGGAGGAAACTTGCCATGTGGACAATTTAATACCTTTCCTTTTATCAAACCATAGAATATCCCTTTATCGAATCCCACCTTTCCTTTATCCACCCATAGAACTGTAGAGCTAAAAATTACTGTAGAGATCATTTAGTTCAGCCCCCTCATTTTGCAGTGAGGAAACTGAGGAGTAAGTCTAAGTGGGTGTCCAGAGCGATTAACCCACCAGTGTCCAGCCAGGCCTAGAACCTAAATTTCCTTACTATCCTGGCCAAGGCATTTGTGTCAGATCACACTGAGACATTAAACCAAGAGATAGGAAGGGAGCTCTGGGATAAGCTAGTACTCTGCTGACAATCATCTAGTCACCTGAAGATGACAGGAGGCATTCCTGTACTGTGACAGAACTGGTTCTAGGTGTGGCTTGTGGAATCAGTCTAACCACTAGACAGTTACATCTCATATATGTGTGTCTTTTTTTTCTCCTTCTTTTTTTTAAGTTACAAGAAGGTTCAGAGAAGTTGTTTCCATCATGCCTTTTAGTTAGCCTTTTACATTTCAGGCCAGTGATGAATCCTGTTCCTGAAACCAGTCCCTTTGTTTATCAGGTGGTCTAATTAAGTACTAAGAACCAGGGCTTTTGTTTTTCTGCAAAACCTGTCTTAAAATTTGTCTTCTGCCTCCCAGAAGGAAATATTTCTCAAGGGACTAGAACAGATTAATTAGTGACCTTTTTGTTCAACCTTATTAAAATATGATGAATATGTTGCTAGTAAAGGTGGAAGCATTTACCCTAGAACTGTGGAATCTGTTAAATACGCACCGTGAACCTTCAAAACCGCTTCCTTCCACGACTGGATGACCACTTGGATTTTTCAGCACTTGAGGATCAGGGAGGATTGTTCAAATATGTGCAATGGATCCATAAATTGGAAATACATATCATAAAACTGCAACAGTAAAATCATATTTTGTAAATTAAAATTGTATTTGTGTTTACTTACTGTGACTACTGTTCAGACTTTATTCAGAAATCCTTTTTATAGGCTTCTTAGCAAAAAATATTCTGTATCTATGGATAATGTCTCAATCTCCATGTATATATGTTTTATTAATGTGTAAATAATTAGATTTTTTTAAATTACTATGTTCTTTAAAAAAATTCAACAAAGGACTAGTTGTGAAAATGGTGTATAACATCGTGTTGTGATATCAATTCCCAAGATTCTCTTTATGTCCGTTCCAGAAGAATACAATAAATTACTTTAAATGAACATGTTTCTTGCTTGTATGCCAGTCCTCCTGTGTTTCTGAAGAGGAGTCAGTGCTATTCATTAATTAAAAGGTATTTACTAATACTCCGGTGAGATGAAAGTTATATCTCCTTATGAAGATAATTTTTAAAAATAAATAAACTTGATTGCCACCCGAATGAAAGTCTTCAGACATTGGAAAGCAGTGGGCTTTGTCTGGCTTGTTAGATCAATGGCTATAGCGAGTCCCCCAGCAACACTTGAGCATTAAGTACTGATATGCTTGAAGCCTAATTTTAAATGAATTAGGTAGCATTATAATCTTCACTTAAAAGGTTAAGCTCTGCTTCTATGGAAACAACACATCAGAAGGACAAATCGATCTTCTGTAATGCAAAGTGGCTGTTAAAACATAATTACTTTATTCTCTTCCCTGGACACAGGAGGGCACTAGCCCTCACTGGTTACCTGCCCCCATCCTTCCTCCAAAAGACATCCCCCGGCCCCTACCATTGGACACCCACACCTCCAGGCTGAACTCTGGCTCCTCGAGGACTTTGGTTCAGGGTCTGTTCCTTGGTCTCTTACTTTGGAGGGCCCAGAGCTATTTAGCAGCTGTGAGGGATGGTGGGCAGGAGGTGTTGGGGACTAGCTGCTGCATGAGAGAGCAGCTGAATTAGGAGAAAGCAGTTGACAGGGCAAGCAGCCGCAGAAACAGAAACTCAGGACTGCAGACAGCCAGAGTCAGTCACGTACCCGCACCTCTCTGAAGCTGGGAACTTGCACCAGCCTCCTCCTCCTGCCACAGTGCCCCCCAGGCCATGAAATGGTAAGGGTGCCCACATCATGTTATTTGGCCTGGTGCCCCTGGGATGCCCTTGCACTCAAATGCTGGCAAAGAACTGTCTTTATAATCCAATAGCGAAGGACCCCGTTTCACCATAGGAGGCTCCACAGGAAGGGACTATTTACATTCTCTTAGAACAGAAGCTCATATACCTGCCTCAGTCATCTCCCCTCCTTTAGGCCCAGCCCTACCTACCAAGTAATTGAGGGGTGGCAGCTGCTGCACTTCCCAGCTGTACCCGGGGTTCAGCTTAACCATTTACCGAACAGGAGCTGGGGCCAGGTACTGTGGTGGTTTAGTAAGGTGCAAGGGAGGAGTGGTGAGAGATGAAGCTGGGGAGTTCTGCCTGGCATCAAACCATGTTGGGGCTTGTGGACCATCCCCAGAAATTAGGAAGGCATGGGGAACCACAGAACCAGTAGGAGGTCATGATCATATTTATATTTTATATTGATCCATCTGGCTGAAGTATGGAACATTAACTGTAGAGGGGCAAGCCTAAAGCAGGGAGTCCTATTAAGAAGCTACTGGAATAAAAAAAAAAAAAAAAAAATTTTTTTTTTTTTAGCTCAGGATAAATACAGAGGACACAACTCCAAACACCCAAGTGTAATAGATAGATGAACAGGACTTGGTGACTAGTGCAGGAGGGCAGTGCAGTTTTTAAGGGAGGGAGGATGTGTCAAAGCAGATACCCAGCTTTCTGGATTGGGAACTAGCAGGTCTTAGTCGTGCCCACTAAGACAGGGGGACGTCCCTGGGTGGTGCAGATAGTTAACACACTCACTGTTAAGCGAGAGGTTGGTGATTCTAGGCACCTCGGAAGAAAGGCCTGGCAGTCTACTTCTGAAAAATCAGTTATTGAAAGCCCTGTGGAATACAGTTCTATTCTGACACACGTGGGGTCTCTATGAATTGGAGTCGACTCCATGGAAATAGGCTTTTTAAAGTAGGGAACCCATGGAAGGAGTGATTTTGGAGAAGGACAACCAGTGAGTCAGGCTTCGATGTCATTCCATTCATTCATTCACTCACCAAGTATTTACTGAACACTTACGGTGTGCCTGCTACTGTTCTAGGTGCTGGGAGTACAGCATTGAACAAAACAGAGTTCCTGCTGTCATGGCGCTCACTCAGTCTGCAAAGAGGAGAGGGACTGATGATGGAATCTGGGGAAAATGCCAGCATATAAGGCTTGTTTGTATTCCCGAGCAATGGTACTAGAGAGAATGGAGCTTAATTTTTACTTGCAGCTTTGTCCCAAACTGGAGGCAATCAAGATTTGCAGCACCATTCACTCCTCATAATTCAGGTCTCGACTAAACTTCATCAAAGAGGAGTTCATGACTGCTCACAAGTAGCCACCCAGTCTCTATCAAATCAGTTTTTTAGTTCTTTCATTGTCACTTCCGCTATGAGAAATTGTCTTGCTGCCCAAAGTCCATTAAATGGGGAAAAGACAGTCTTTTTAACAAATGGTGCTGGCAAAACTGAATGTCCTTCTATAAAATAGTGAAACAGGACCCATACCTCACACCATACGCAAAAACTAATTCAAAGTGGATCAAAGACCTAAACATAAATCCAAAAAGTATAAAAATAGACTCAGCATAGGGGCCCTAATATACAGCATAAACAGCATACAAACCATAATTAACAATACCCAAACACCAGAAGATAAGCTAGATAAATGGGACCTCCTAAAAATTAAACATTTATGCTCATCAAAAGACTTCACCTTTTTGTTGTTACTAAAACCAAACAAACCTTTTGCCATGGAGTTGATCCTGACTCATAACAAACCCATGTGACAGAATAGAACTGCCTCATAGAGTATTCTAGGTTGTAATTTTTATGAAGGAGTCCTGATCGCTCAGTGGCTAAGAGTTATGGCTGCTAACCAAAAGGTTGGCAGTTTGAATCCACCAGCAGATGCTCCTTGGAAACCCTATGGGGCAGTTCTACTCTGTCCTACAGGGTCACTGTGAATTGGACTTGACAACAACAAGTTTATTTTTTTCATCTTTATGAAAGCAGATTGCCAGATCTTTCTCCCGTGGAGCCACTGGGTGGGTTTGAACTGCCAACCTTTCAGTTAGCAGCTAAGTGCTTAACCGTTATGCCACCAGAGCTCCTTCACCTTTTTTTTAGCAGTATTCTTGTAAAAGGGTCTCACTATTCCACTATGGAAGGCCTGGGGGCATAGTGGTTAAGAACTATAGCTGCTAACCAAAAGGTTGGCACTTCGAATCTACCAGGTGCTCCTTGGAAACCCTATGGGGCAGTTCTACCCTGTAGTTCAGGGTCGCTGTGAGTCGGAATCAACGTTTTTTTGGTTTTGGTTATTCAGCTATAGCATCCTTATGCCCAGTGTACAAGGGTGGTGATTAGAGTTCCCTTTATTTTATGCCCAAGCAAGGTAAAAACACCAAGGAAGCATTTATTATTAGTTTTCTAATTTGCTGAGGATTTTCATATTTAAGTATAAGACTTTGTTATTTTAACCATTTTGAATGAAATTTTAAAATTATATGCTTCTCTTTTTTAAGCAGAACATACTGATGTAATGTAGCCCTTTTTGATAACGTCTTATCATTATTATGAACTTTTTTTTGCTATAAGCTGCTATAAGAAGGCACTGCTTACTGTGATAACAGTAACTGACTTTGGATTTCGTGTCAGTTTCAGATAGCTTTTATGAGCCCCTAATAGGCCATGTTTTATGCCTAATGAATTCTCATAACTCTTACAACACCCCCATGAGTTAGGGATTGTCTTCATTTTACACATAGAAACCTTAGATTCAGTGAAGCTTAGTGCTTTGTGCAAGGTCCCCTGCTAGGGGTGGCAGAATCAAGATTTGAACCCAGGTCTTCCACACAAAGCCCTGAACACCACCTCTCACTGCAGTTTTTTTTTATTCTGATGTTAGTTGTCACTAGCTGCTGTTATGCCCACCAGCAGCAGTCTCTCTCCTCCCAGTGCTAGCCGGCTGTTAGTACAGAAAGTTGATAATGAAGGCTGGTGTAATTTTGAGTAAACTAAGCATAAATGACTTTGAGGCAAGACCTAAGGGCCATTTTTATAAGTTAAACTATGGACTTCAGCTCATGGCTGCCCAGAGTGAAAGCTTCCTAAAGCTAAAACTTCCTTCTTGCTTCCTTATCTTGGCTGTTTGGCCTTATTTAAGGTTTCCGTTTGCTTGTACAGGTCTTGTCAGTTTTCTGCATTGTCCAGGGGTAAAAGAAGAATCTGGTTGTAGAGTATTTTTAGGTGATACACCCCTTCCCTCCTTTAGATGCAACCCCCTCAACCTCTCCTGCTTTACTCTTCCCAGCTGCAGCAAATTGGAGCCTTCCTCTACTGTCAGTCCGTCCTGTTTAAGGTAACTCTCCTTCTCCCGTCAGCCCAAGACCCTGACTTTTTATGGGAGAACAGAGGAGAGTCGAGGCAGTGGCAACATCAGGCAGTGTTGACCCCAAAAGTGAAGGAAGGGCTGGAGCAGTCAGGCGAGTGACCACACATGGGACAGATCAAGAGTCTTAGGTACTACGCTGCCCCTTCATGCACTGCACATAGTCTTAGGTCACGTGGACTTCCCTTGTCCCTATATCATTGCTGTTCGTAAATGATGGGGAAATTACGTCAATAGGTCAGCCAAAGAGATGCTGGGTGTGCTCCATGAGAATTTCGTAACACTAATGATCCAGAGCAATGCTATGAGCTGACATAGATCAGCTCCTTTTGTATTTTGTGACCTCAGATCCCCAAAGTTGATCACTTTAAAAATTATAATTATTATGTATGCTGATCATTAGGAAACCCTGGTGGCGTAGTTGTTAAGCACTACAGCTGCTAACCAAAGGGTCGGCAGTTCGAATCTGCCAGGTGTTCCTTGGAAACTCTGTGGGGCAGTTCTACTCTGTCCTATAGGGTCGTTATGAGTCAGAATCGACTTGACGGCACTGGGCTTGGTTTTTTTGGTTATGCTGATAATTAAAAACTACAGAGAGAGAGCGAGTGAGAAGGAATGGAGAGCAAAATGGGACTACAAGAGGCTGGTGTGGGCAAAAGAATGAGAAGTGATAGCTGCTGGTCAGTGTGATAGAAAAAGACAAAGCAGACCAAACAACCCAGAGGGGAACTCAAAATCACTACCCTTGGGGAGTGTTTCATACTGGATCAAAGAATTTGACACCCCCATAATCAACCCTAAAGATATTCCTACGTTACAGCAGAGTAAAATCATTGATGATAACAACGAGAATCCTGAATTCTGAAGGAAAGACTCAGTTATGTTCCGTGTACCCTCCCTAAGGTGACAAGGCAGCATGATAGACATTCTAGAAATAGTTCCACCAAAAGGGGTTAGGATTTTTAACACTTGTGAAGATACGGGTTTTAACCCTAACAACCAAGAAAACTCATCTATCCAGAATAGCAAGTTTCCTGAAACTTCTAGATAGTCAAAGTCTTAGCTGCATGTTTAGGCTGTCCCCCAAATAAGTTTTTTATTCTAACGTATTTCAGATAGTGGGTAAGACAAACTGCTTTGTCTACAAATAAACAATTCAACACATAACTTCTTTTTAAATTACCCAGAAGTCTTGGAAAACAGATCATCTGTGCCACTCTGCGTAAGAAGTGAGGATGAAAATGATACAAAAAAATTCTCTCATCTTCCATAAATTAGTAGAAGGCTTTCCTTTGGATATTTACTAAGAATCTACAATCTATGTATCTGGGCGATGTAAAGGATCCATTAAGGATAGGAAATGCATATAAAAATTATATATATGTCCTGGAGAAGGACATCATGCTTGGTAGAGGGTCAGTAAAAATGAGGAAGACGCTCAGTGAGATGGATTGACACAGTGGCTACAACAATGGGCTTAAGCATAACAATGATTGTGAGGATGGCGCAGCACCAGGCAGTGTTTCATTCTGTTGTACTTAGGGTTGCTATAAGTCGGAACTGACTCGATAGCACCTAACAACAACAACAGCATATATATACATACAGGTATGTTTATATTTGTTTTGTTATCGGTGAAATTGAAAATATATATTAAAGGAGCCATAGTGGAAGCGCCAAAGAATGATCTAGAAACGGAGCTCAGGTGCAATAATACCCAATATACTGTGCTTCCTATATACTGATATTCCAAATCAACTTGATACTTAAAAGCCTTTTAAATTGTATTTCTTTTTTTTGCTTTTTATCTGTTAATGCTGAGAAATTGAGGGATATTTTAAACCTAAACTTTGAAACTAAGCTACTTCAGATAATTTTTTAAAAATACTTTCCAAAAATGAAATTGATGCAAGTGTGTTGAATGAAGGAGCTGGTCAGGAACCAGCTCTCTTGACTTCCAGTTGTACATGTTCTCCAACACGATGCCATAACAGATTCAAAAAGTGGAGTACCCTCAATGTGAATATGGAGTGAAAATCAATTTTACAAGGGAAATTGAGCATCCTAAATGGTTTCGATGAAGTGCTGAGTGAATTGCGTATTCTGTTAGGGAAATTACTTTCTGCTCTACTTTAGCAATGGAGAGACAAAGAGAATACATTATAATAGCTGGCACTTGCTCTATAGGTTACTGAATTAGGTGCCCTCCAAAAGTGATGCATTTGTAATCATTGGATAGGGAAAATCAGAAGTGACTAAATTAACAGCCCTACCCTAACCCCATTTCCACCTTGTGATGATGGAAAAGAGTGAATGTTATAATGCCATCCTTATAAGAAATATTTCACTTGTGTGAAACAGTGCTGCCTTCCTCCATTCCTACCTCTCAGTGAGACTCCCTGTAACTTTGATTTATAGCTGTGGGCATCTTTGACTCTTTTTAAGATTTTGTGTTTGTTTCCATCGTTTATGTCATGTATTGTTAAAGTGTGTTTGTCCTACCTACTCCCAATAACATCTGTGTTCCCTGGGAACAAGAACCACAGCCAGCCTTGTTCTTACCTGGCCTCAGTGGGACTGGCTTACCAATCATGGTGGAAGGGACATATTTTAAATATCAGACTGACTCCTGGGCTGTGGCTGCTGACATTTTAAGGGAATGGGAGCCTAAAAGCACCGTAACCAATCTTAGACTGCCATTATAATGAAATACAGCTTTAAGAAGATTTTTGATTGGAAAGAGCCCAGTGACCTTGGGGATAGGAAGAAGGAGGTGGTATAACTTGGCAAAATTAGTCTGCATTTATTCGAAAGATTGAATGCAGGAGAAAAACTAAGAAATGCTTTAAAATTGTGAGATAGATTTGCTCTCCCCTGCCCCATATTAAATATATTATGAAACTACAGAAATTGAAGTTGTGGTTCTGGTACAAGGATAGATGGGTCAATAAAACAGAATGGAAAATTCAGGAACAAACCTAAGTCTACATAAACATATGTTGTTGTTAACTGCCATAGAGTTGGCTCTGGCTCATGATGACCTTATGTATAAGAGAACGAAACGTTGCCTAGGCCTATACCATCTTCTTGATCTTTGATATGTTTGAGCCCATTGTTATGGCTACTGTGTCAATCTATCTCACTGAGATTTTCCCTCATTTTTGCTGACCCTCTTCTTTACCAAATGTGATGTCCTTGTCCAGCGATTGGTCTTTCCTGATGATGTGTCCAAAGTAAGCAAGATGAAATCTCATCATCTTTGCATCTAAGGAGCATTCTTGTTGTATCCCTTCTAAGATTGATTTGTTCATTCTTCTGGTAGGCCATGGTATGTTCAACCATTCAACATTTTTAACCAACACCACAATTTCAATACATCAATTCTTCTGTCTTCTTTTTTCACTCTCCAGCTTCCACATGTATATGCGGCAATTGAAAAGACCATGGCTTGGATCAGGTGCACTTTATTATTAAAGTAACTAACAAATACGTTATAAACATGTGTATAACGTATATTAAAGGTGCATAACATATGTTAAAAGTGTTGTAATAATTCAGGTAACATATGTTAAGCTTCTATAACAAATCCCAAAATGGTTCAAATGAAACACAAGTTTATTTCTTAACTCCTGACAGTCCCGAGGTAGCAGGTCCAGGGTGGTAGTACTCAGGCCTGCTCCATGAGGTTATCCAGAAACCCAGTCCTGTCCATCTTATTGTTCTGGAGATCATCCATAGTCACATGGTCAAAACTGGCCCGTCAGCGTATGTCAGTACTTAAGCCTATGGAAAGATGGAAAAGTTTAGTGGGGGGGAAGCAATTTCCTTACAAAAACATGGTCTAGGGTTTGCAAACATCACTTCTGCTTATATCCCAGTGACTAAAACTTAGTCAAATGGCTACACCTAGCAGCAAGGGAAGCTAGGCAATATAGTCTCTAGCTGAATAGCTATGTGCCTAATTAGAACTTTGTTACTACAAGGAGGAGGGTTAGAATGAATACTGAGAACAATAACCTGTTTGCACTACAGCTACCATTTTAAATTTGTGGAAAAAGAAATTATTCAATAAATAGTAGTGGAAAAAACTGGCATACATTTATACAAATAAGGCTAGACATACACAAAAGTTAAATCATATGGATTACAGACCTAAATGTAAGAGCTAAAACTATAAAACCTTTAGAAGAAAGCTTAAGAGTAAATCTTTGTGCCCTTGGGTCGGGCAATGGTTCCTTATATATGACATCAAAAACACAAGTGACGACAGAATAAATAGATAAATTTGGACTTTTAGAAATTAAACATTTTTGTGCTTCAAAGAACACCATCAAATACAACTCATAGAATGGGAGAAGATATTTCCAAATTATCTGATAAAGGACTTGTAACCAGAATATATTTTTAAAAAATAATAATAAAAAAAAAAACCCAATTTTAAAACGGACAAAGAATTTGAACAGACCTTTCTCCAAAGAAGATACACAAATGGCCAAAAGGCCAATGAACACATACATGAAAAGATACCAACATTATTAGTCACCAGAGAAATGGAAATCAAAATCATAATGAGATATCACTTCACACCCACTGTTGATAGCTGCCGTGAGGTCTGCTCAGAACAAAATTTTGATGTTTAATAGCTTTGAACTCATCGTTGTGGCTATTGTGTCAATCCATTTCATTGAGGGTTTCCCTCATTTTTGCTGACCCTCTACCAAATACGATATCCTTTTCTAGGAACTGGTCTTTCCTGATGATGTGTCCAGAACAGCTTTATGTGTCCAGAGCAGCTTTAATTAAAAAAGACAGCCATCAACAAGTGCTGTCAAGGATGTGGAGAAACTGGAACCTTTATACATTGCTGGTAGAAAAGTAGAATGGTGCAGCTTTTGCTGCTTTGGAAAACAGCTTGGCACGTCCTCAAAATGTTAAATGTAGGTTACCATATGACCCAGCAATTATACTGTTAGGTATATACACAAGAAAAACAAAAATACACATCCACAAAAAAAACTTATACACAAATATTCACTGCATTGTTACGCATAATAGCCAAAAAGTGGAAATGGAACCAAATTCCTCAAGTTCTTGTCCTGTGCTATTAGCTGATCAAAATAAGATGGACACCAATTGCTAGGCAAACAAAGTGGTAATATATTGTATGCACAGACAAGGAGCAACATGGGGCCTAAGGACTGAAAGACCATATGCTCCCTGCTTGAGGGGAACGGTGACCTTTCATGTCCTTGAGTCCCCAGGGAGCAGGGATCGGCACCTGAAACCCTATACCCTGAGCACTCCCACTCCCAAAATTGGAGATCTGGGTGCTGAGTCATTCTGCATAGGAAGTCCGTGTCGTGGTACCTCTCACTTTGCAAAGGGGTTTAGGTAGTGCTGCTTGCTGGACAATATCTTCCCCTCTGGTGTTGCTCAGGTCCAGGGTCAGATATGAACATGATTCTTTAGATTTGCACATGTGCCAAGATCCTGGCCAGTGCATGCACAAAGATCTGGCACCAAATACAAACCGTGGTGAGAGACTGCGGTTTGCAGCAGTGGTGGGCTCAGAGTAAATGGTGGTTGGAGAAAAAGGTGTGGTGGGCAAACCGCAGTAAACTGAGGTAAATGAGGGGGGGTGCTGCAGCAGAGCGGAGTTTCAGGAACAACCCAAAATGCATCAAATAATGAATAAATAAATTGTGCAGTTTATTCACAAACCAAAACTAAACCCATTGCCATCGAGTTGATTCTGACTCATAGTGACCTCGTAGGACAAAGTAGCACTGCCCCATAGGGTTTCCAAAGCTATGTATCTTTACTGAAACAGACTGCCGTATCTTCCTCCCATGGAGCAGCTGGTAGGTTTGAACTGCTGACCTTTCAGTTAGCAGATGAGTGCCTTAACCACTGTGCCACCAGGGCTCCTGGTATATTCATACAATGGAATATTATTTTGCAATAAAAAGCAATGAAGTGATGGAGGGGGCCAAGATGGCTGACTAGGTAGAAGCTACCTCAGATCCCTCTTGCAACAAAGACTCAGAAAAACAAGTGAATCGATCACATACATGACAATCTACGAACCCTGACCATCAAACACAGATCTAAAGAGTTGACCTGAGTGACAGAGACTGAGAACGAACAACCACGGGGAAGCAGTGACTGTTTTCAGAGCCTGGAGCCAGCATCCCAGTCCGGAAAACTTGGCGCCGGGCTTTGGACTGGGTGCAGGGGAGCCGAGCACGGAAACCTGTGACGGCGCAAACACGGGGCGCAGCCCTAGCCCCCTGAACTGACCTCGAGGGAAATCCAGTCAGTGCACGCAGGCAGCGCAGCGACGCGGCTGACAGGAGGAGAAGTCACCGGGAGGCAGCAACTGGTTTTGGAGCCAGGAGTGTGGCATCCCAGCCGGGGAACCTTGGCGCTGGGCTTTGGACTGGGAGCGGAGGAACTAACTGCGGCTTCTGAGACAGCGCAAGCACAGGATGAGGCCTGACCCTTGGGGGCAATCTCTACCCAGCCAGCGCACACAGTCAACGCGCCCCTCGGGAATCTCAGATAAAACAGTCATCCCAAGCAAGATAAGTGGCTTTGTCTATATTCCGGGGTGCTACTCTCTCCTATTTATCTGAACCCTCCCCTCCCCTACTCAGGCGGCTTCATTAACATTGGGATTTCCTGAGCCAGAGAGTGAACTGCTCCACAGTTTTTCTTTCTTTTCCTTTTTTTTTTTTGGTCATTTCCTAACCCATTTTCCTGGCCTGAGAGAAGCAGCTACAAAAAACCCAGGGACCAAAAATCCTTCCCTAATTGGACTAAAAACACAGAACCAGCTCCAGCCAAGCATATGTGATCCAAAGTCTTGGGCTTTCATCCCCAGAAGGAACAAGGTGGCTATTATAATGCAAAGGCATTCCTGATAGGGATCTGATTGTAAATATTTTAGCGGATTACTGGAAAGACAAGTTTCCGAGGTCTAATATCTCTGCATATTCAACAGAGCCCTCACTGACCCACAACAGGGAACTGAGGGCTGAAGCTCCCCCCAGACCACCTAGCCTCCTGCCTTAGGGGTCTAAGGAGGGTGACACCTACTAATCTGTAGAGGTACTTGCATTGGGGGCCTAAGGTACAGCTGCAGAGCCCACCCACCAAGGTGCTTTACGAAGAGAGACACACCTACCTCAATGACAATTGGGGGAAGCCTGTCAGCATCCTGCCCCCCGTGGAGTGTGACCCCCTGCTGCTACTAGAATCTGGTGCACACAACTGTCACCACTACTTCTCTAGGTGGATAGGTGACAGTCTGCACCACACACTTGATGACCCAAAATCAGATTCTACTCAAGAATGGTGAATGGACTCAGGCTTATATATCTGGTAACAGCCCAAACCAGCTGGTAATAGGACATAAGTGAGTCAAGGGCTACAACAATCAAGACAGTGCAATCTAGTAGCCCATCTACGTATATTGAAAGAAAACAAAACAAGATAAGACTCAGTGAGCAAATATAGAATAAATCACTACAATATCTTATAGATGGCTCAGAGACAGCAGTCGATGTCAAACCACATAAAGAAGCAGACCATGATTGCTTCTACAACTCCCCAAACTAAAGAATCAAAATCTTTCCCAAATGAAGACACAATCTTGGAATTGCCAGATACAGAATATAAAAAACTAATTTACAGAATGCTTCAAGACATCAGGGATGATCTCAGAAATGAAATAAGGCAAACTGCAGAAAAAGCCAAGGAACACACTGATAAAGCAGTTGAAGAACTCAAAAAGATTATTCAGGAACATAGTGGAAAAATTAATAAGTTGCAAGAATCCATAGAGAGACAGCATTCAGAAATCCAAAAGATTAGCAATAAAATTACAGAATTAGCCAATGCAATAGGAAGTCAGAGGAGGAGACTCGAACAATTAGAATGCAGAGTGGGAGATCTGGAGGACCAGGGAATTGACACCAATATAGCTAAAAAAAAAAAAAAAAAACAGATAAAAGAATCAAAAAAAAAAATGAAGAAACCCTAAGAATCATGTGGGACTCTATCAAGAAGAATAACTTGCGTGTGATTGGAGTCCCAGAACAGGGAGGGATGACAGAAAACACAGAGAGAATAGTTGAAGATCTGTTGGCAGAAAACTTCCCTGACATCATGAAAGACAAAAGGATATCTATCCAAGATGCTCATCGAACCCCATTTAAGATTGATCCAAAAAGAAAATCACCAAGACATATTATCATCAAACTTGCCAAAACCAAAGATAAAGAGAAAATTTTAAGAGCAGCCAAGGATAAAAGAAAGGTCTCCTACAAAGGAGAATCAAAAAGAATAAGTTCAGACTACTCAGCAGAAACCATGCAGGCAAGAAGGCAATGGGATGACATATATAGAGCACTGAAGGAGAAAAACTGACAGCCAAGGATGATATATCCAGCAAAACTCTCTCTGAAATATGAAGGGGAAATTAAGACATATACAGATAAACACAAGCTTAGAGAATTTGCAAAAACCAAACCAAAGCTACAAGAAATACTAAAGGAAATTGGTCAGAAAACCAATTTTATCAGATACCAGCACAACACAAGATCACAGAACAGAGCATCCTGATTTCAACTCAAATAGGGAAATCACAAAAACAAATTAACTAAAAAAAAAAAAAGCTCAAAACAGGGAATCATTGAAGTCATTATGTAAAAGATCACAATAATCAAAAAGAGGGACTAAATACAGGTGGCATAGAACTGCCATATGGAGAGGGATACAAGGCACTATAGGACATTACAAGTTAGGTTTTTACTTAGAAAAATAGGGGTAAATACTAAGGTAACCACAAAGAGGTATAACAACTCCATAACTCAAAATAAAAACCAAGAAAAACATAACGACTCAGCAAACATAAAGTCAAATACTATGAAAATGAGGAACACACAATTTACAAAGAAAAACATCTCAGCACAAAAAAGTAAGTGGAAAAATGAAATAGTCAACAACACACATAAAAAGGCATCAAAATGACAGCACTAAACACATACTTATCTATAATTATGCTGAATGTAAATGGACTAAACACACCAATACAGAGACGGAGAGTCTCAGACTGAATAAAGAAACACGATCCATCTATATGCTGCCTACAAGAGACACACCTTAGACTCAGAGACATAAACAAACTAAAACTCAAAGGATGGAAAAAAAGATATCAAGCAAACAATAAGCAAAAAAGAAGAGGAGTAGCAATATTAATTTCTGACAAAATAGACTTTAAATCCACCACAAAGGATAAAGAAGGACACTACATAACGATTAAAGGGACAATTGACCAGGAAGATATAACCATATTAAATATTTATGCACCCAGTGACAGGGCTGCAAGATACATAAAACAAACTTTAACAGAACTGAAAAGTGAGATAGACACCTCCACAATTATAGTAGGAGACTTCAACACACCACTTTCGGAGAAGGACAGAACATCCAGTAAGAAGCTCAATAGAGACACGGAAGACCTAATTGCTACAGTCAACCAACTTGACCTCATAGACTCCACCCAACTGCTGCAAAGTATACTTTTTTTTCTAGCGCACATGGAACATTCTCCAGAATAGACCACATGTTAGGTCATAAAACAAACCTTTGCAGAATCCAAAACATTGAAATATTACAAAGCATCTTCTCAGACCACAAGGCCATAAAAGTGGAAACCAATAACAGAAAAATCAGGGAAAAGAAATCAAATACTTGGAAAATGAACAATACCCTGCTGAAAAAAGACTGGGTTATAGAAGACATTAAGGAGGGAATAAAGAAATTCATAGAATACAACAAGAATGAAAATACTTCCTATCAAAACCTCTGGGACACAGCAAAAGCGGTGCTTAGAGGTCAATTTATATCAATAAATGCACACATACAAAAAGAAGAAAGAGCCAAAATCAGAGAACTGTCCCTACAACTTGAACAAATAGAAAGTGAGCAAAAAGAGAATCCATCAGGCACCAGAAGAAAACAAATAATAAAAATCAGAGCTGAACTAAATGAATTAGAGAACAGAAAAACAATTGAAAGAATTAACAAAGCCAAAAGCTGGTTCTTTGAAAAAATTAACAAAATTCATAAACCATTGGCCAGACTGACTAAAGAAATACAGGAAAGGAAACAAATAACCTGAATAAGAAACGAGATGGGCCAGATCACAAAAGAGCCAACTGAAATTAAAAGAATCATATCAGATTATTATGAAAAATTGTACTCTAACAAATTTGCAAACCTAGAAGAAATGGATGAATTCCTGGAAAAACACTACCTACCTAAACTAACACAATCAGAAGTAGAACAACTAAATAGACCCATAACAAAAAAAGAGATTGAAATGGTAATCAAAAAACTCCCAACAAAAAAAGCTCTGGCCCGGACGGCTTTACTGCAGAGTTCTACCAAACTTTCAGAGAAGAGTTAACACCACTACTACTAAAGGTATTTCAAAGCATAGAAAATGACGGAATACTGCCTAACTCATTCTATGAAGCCACCATATCCCTGATACCAAAACCAGGTAAAGACATCACAAAAAAAGAAAATTACAGACCTATATCCCTCATGAACATAGATGCAAAAATCCTCAACAAAATTCTAGCCAATAGAATTCAACAACATGTCAAAAAAATAATCCACCACGACCAAGTGGGATTTATACCAGGTATGCAAGGCTGGTTTAATATTAGAAAAACCATTAATGTAATCCACCATATAAATAAAACAAAAGACAAAAACCACATGATCTTATCAATTGATGCAGAAAAGGCATTTAACAAAGTCCAGCACCCATTCATGATAAAAACTCTCAGCAAAATAGGAATCGAAGGAAAATTCCTCAGCATAACAAAGGGCATCTATACAAAGCCAACAGCCAACATCACTCTAAATGGAGAGAGCCTGAAAGCATTTCCCTTGAGAACGGGAACCAGACAAGGATGCCCTTTATCACCACTCTTATTCAACATTGTGCTAGAGGTCCTAGCCAGAGCAATTAGGGTAGACAAAGAAATAAAGGGCATCTGGATTGGCAAAGAGGAAGTAAAATTATCTCTATTTGCAGATGACATGATCTTATACACAGAAAACCCTAAGGGAATCCTCCAGAAAACTACTGAAACTAATAGAAGAGTTTGGCAGAGTCTCAGGTTATAAGATAAACATACAAAAATCACTTGGATTCCTCTACATCAACAAAAAGAACATCGAAGAGGAAATCACCAAATCAATACCATTCACAGTAGCCCCCAAGAAGATAAATACTTAGGAATAAATCTTACCAAAGATATAAAAGACCTATATAAAGAAAACTACAAAGTACTACTACAAGAAACTAAAAAGGACCTACTTAAGTGGAAAAACATACCTTGCTCATGGATAGGAAGACTTAACATAGTAAAAATGTCTATTCTACCAAAAGCCATCTATACATACAATGCACTTCCGATCCAAATTCCAATGTGATTTTTTAATGTGATGGAGAAACAAATCACCAACTTCATATGGAAGAGGAAGAAGCCTCGGATAAGTAAAGTGAAAAAAAAAAAAGTAAAGCATTACTGAAAAAGAAGAAGAAAGTGGGAGGCCTCACTCTACCTGATTTTAGAACCTTATTCTACAGCCACAGTAGTCAAAACAGCCTGGTGCTGGTACAACAACAGGCACATAGACCAATGGAAGAGAATTGAGAACCCAGATATAAATCCATCCACATATGAGCAGCTGATATTTGACAAAGGCCCAGTGTTAGTTAATTGGGGAAAAGATAGTCTTTTTAACAAATGGTGCTGGATTTGCAAAAAAATGAAACAGGACCCATACCTCACACCATGCACAAAAACTAACTCCAAGTGGATCAAAGACCTAAACATAAAGACTAAAACGATAAAGATCATGGAAGAAAAAATAGGGACAACATTAGGAGCCCTAATACAAGGCATAAACAGAATACAAAACATTACCAAAAATGACGAAGAGAAACCAGATAACTGGGAGCTCCTAAAAATCAAACACCTATGCTCATCTAAAGACTTCACCAAGAGTAAAAAGACCACCTACAGATTGGGAAAGAATTTTCAGCTATGACATCTCCGACCAGTGCCTGATATCTAAAATCTATATGATTCTGTTAAAACTCAACCACAAAAAGACAAACAACCCAATCAAGAAGTGGGCAAAGGCTATGAACACGCACTTCACTAAAGATATTCAGGCAGCTAACAGATACATGAGAAAATGCTCTCGATCATTAGTCATTAGAGAAATGCAAATTAAAACTATGATGAGATTCCACCCCACTCCAACAAGGCTGGCATTAATCCAAAAAACACAAAATAATAAATGTTGGAGAGGCTGTGGAGAGATTGGAACTCTTGTACACTGCTGGTGGGAATGTAAAATGGTACAACCACTTTGGAAATCTATCTGGTGTTATCTTAAACAGTTAGAAATAGAACTACCATACAACCCAGAAATCCCACTCCTCGGAATATACCCTAGAGAAATAAGAGCCTTCACACGAACAGATGTATGCACACCCATGTTTATTGCAGCTCTGTTAACAGCAAAAAGCTGGAAGCAACCAAGGTGTCCATCAGCTGATGAATGGTTAAATAAGTTGTGGTATATTCACACAATGGAATAGTACGCATCGATAAAGAACAGTGACGAATCTGTGAAACATTTCATAACATGGAGGAAACTGGAAGGCATTATGCTGAGCGAAATTAGTCAGAGGGAAAAGGACAAATATTGTATAAGACCACTATTATAAGATCTTGAGAAATAGTATAAACTGAGAAGAACACATACTTTTGTGGTTACGAGGCGGGGAGGGAGGGAGGGTGGGAGAGGGTTATTTACTGATTAGTTAGTAGATAAGAACTACTTTAGGTGAAGGGAAGGACAATACTCAATACAGGGAAGGTCAGCTCAACTGGAATGGACCAAAAGCAAAGAAGTTTCTGGGATAAACTTAATGCTTTGAAGGTCAGCGGAGCAAGGGCGGTGGTTTGGGGACTATGACTAAGGGGACTTCTAAGTCAATTGGCAAAATAATTCTATTGTGAAAACATTCTGCATCCCACTTTGAAAAGTGACGTCTGGGGTTTTAAATGCTAACAAGCAGCCATCTAAGATGCATCGATTGGTCTCAACCCATCTGGATCAGAGTAGAATGAAGAACACCGAGGTCACACAATAACTATGAGCCCAAGAGACAGAAAGGGCCACATGAACTAGAGACTTACATCATCCTGAGACCAGAAGAACCAGATGGTGCCTGGCCACAACTGATGACTGCCCTGACAGGGAGCACAATAGAGAACCCCTGAGGGAGCAGGAGAACAGTGGGATGCAGACCCCAAATTCTCATAAAAAGACCAGACTTAATGGTCTGACTGAGACTAGAAGAATCCCGGTGGTCATGGTCCCCAAACCTTCTTTTGGTCCAGGACAGGAACCATTCCCGAAGACAACCCATCAGACATGGAAGGGACTGGACAATGGGCAGGAGAGAGATGCTGATGAAGAGTGAGCTACTTGTATCAAGTGGACACTTGAGACTGTGTTGGCATTTCCTGTCTGGAGGGGAGATGGAAGGGTAGAGAGGGTTAGAAACTGGCAAAATTGTCACGAAAGGAGAGATTGGAAGGGCTGACTCATTAGGGGGAGAGTAGGTGGGAGTATAAGCTTATATGTGACAGACTGACTTGATTTGTAAACGTTCACTTAAAGCTCAATAAAAATTATTTTAAAAAAATAAATAAAAAACAAAAGCAATGAAGTACAACAACATGATGCTACAACATCACTGAACCGTGAAAACATTAATGCAGGTAGTCCCCAACTTATGACTATTCCAGTTAGGAGGAGCCACACTTAGGAACTTCCCTTGTTTTTTTGTTTTGTTTTGATTTGTTTTTTACATCTTATCATTAGTAATACGTACTACATACAATGTTGCAGCATGTAATTTGCTGATGTTATCATTCTCAGATGTTTAAAGTCAAAGATCAGATTTATAAAGATACTGATAATTTGTAAGGCAATAATAATGAAAATTAAAAAAAAAAAGATATTCGACTTACATCAGAACTGACTTAAGACATAGCGGTAGGAAAGGAGCTCAATCAGAAGCCAGAGACTACCTATACTAAGTGAAGAAACCAGTCACAAAGGGCCACACATTGTATGATTCCATTTTTATGAAATGTCCAGAATAAGTGTAGAGACAGAAAGTAGATGAGTGGTTGACCAGGGCTGGGACGGGGACCAGAAATGGAAGTGACTACAAGTGGGTTAGGGATTTTTTTTGGCGGCGGGGAGGGGACGGTGATGAAAATGTTCTAAAATTAGGTAGTGGTAGTGGTTTCACAATTCTATGAATATACTAAAAACCAATGGGTTATATGCTTTAAAAGGTAAATTTTATGGTATATAAATTATATCTTAGCACTGTTATTAAAAAATAATAAGGTTAAGGACCCCCCACCTTACTCTGTATGTGGTAGGTAGTTCCAGATGTTTCAAAGATTTAAGTAAAACACTAGAAAATTTGTAAATAAATATTTATATAAGTCTGGGGAAAGGGTTTTCCAAACATAGGAAGAAATTATGAAGTAAAAAATTAATTCATTTTATTAAATAAAAATTTTAAACTGTACTTCAAAAATATCACAAAAATAACAATGAGAAAAATATTCGTAGACTAAGTGGTTTTTTAAAAAAAGGTTATTATTGCATATAGAACTCATAACTCAAATGGCCAATAAACATAGTAAAATGACAAAATTAAATCAAGAAATGCTGATTAAAATAGCAATAGGAAATATTTTGGCTATCAATTTGACGAAGACTTTTAAAGAGGTAGCAGCAGTGTTTCTTGTGATGGAGAGGGCCCTTATGTGCTGCTGAACTAAAAAACTCACTGCTGTTCATTCTGACAGAGTAGAACTGTGCCATAAAGTTGCCAAGGAGCAGCTGGTGAATTCAAACTGCCAACCTTTTTGTTAACAGCCGAGCTCTTTAACCACTGTGCCAAGGGCTCCTGTGTACTGCTGATGGGTGTGTTAATTGGTGCAGTGTTTCTGAGGGCAGGGTGGCAATACCAATCAAAGTTGTTTAAAATGTTGCATAGCTTTTGATCAAACAATTCTACTTGAAGAAATAAGGATTTTCCCAAAGATCAAACCACAAAATGTTCATCACAACATAGTTTAAATGGTAAAAAATGAAAACAATTTACATGTCCAATGATAAAAAAAAAAAATTTTTTTTTTTTTTGTCCAATGATAGTTTCTAATAATCCTTGAAATGGAATACTAAGCAGTCATTTTAAGTAGTGTACACAGAGATTCAATCAATTAATTGGAAAAAAAAAAAGGTTACAGAACAATATATACAGTTGTTGTTGCAGTTAGGTGTTTAGGTGCTATCAAATTGATTCCAACTCGTAGCGACTCTATAAGATAGAGTAGAACCACCTCATAGGGTTTTCTAGGCTGTAATCTTTATGGGAGCACATCACAGGTCTTTCTTCCATGGAGTGACTGAGTGGGTTCGAACTGCCAACCTTTCTGGTTACTAGCTGTCGTGGATTGAGCTGTGTCTGCCCAAAATATCTGTCAACTTGGCTAGTCCTGATTCCCAGTATTGTATGATTGTCTACCATTTTGTCATCTGATATGATTTCTCTATGTGTTGTATTGTAAATCCTATCACTATGTTGTAATGAGATGGATTAGTGGCAGTTATATTGATGAGATCTACAAGATTAGATAGTGTCTTAAGCCAATCTCTTTGAAGATATAAAAAAGAAGCGAGCAGAGAGACATGGGGGACCTCATACCACCAAAAAAAGCAGCACCAGGAGCAGAGCGCATCCTCTGGATCTGGGGTTCCTGCACGGAGAAGCTCCTCATCCAGCGGAAGATTGGTGACAAGGATGTTACTCCAGAGCTGACAGAGAAAGCCTTCTCCTGGAGCTGATGCCCTGAATTTGGACTTCTAGCCGACTAGACTGTGAAAGAATACACTTCTGCCTGCTAAAGCCATCCACTTGTGGTATTTCTGTTATAACAGCACTAGACAACTAAGACGGAAACCCTGGTGGCGTAGTGGTTAAGTGCTACGGCTGCTAACCAAGAGATTGCAGTTCAAATCCGCCAGGCGATCCTTGGAAACTCTATGGGGCAGTTCTACTCTGTCCTATAGGGTCACTATGAGTCGGAATTGACTCAACGGCAGTGGGTTAGTGGGTAGATGACTAAGACAGCAGCCAAGCGTTTAACCATTATACCACCAAAAAACAAACTTCTTGCCATTGAGTCGATTCCAACTCATAGTGACCCTATTGGACAAAGTAGAACTGCTCATTGGGATTTCCAAGGAGTGGCTGGTAGATTTGAACTGCCAACCTTTTGGTTAGCAGCCAAGCTCTTAACTACTACATCATCAGGGCTCCAATATGTACAGTAGGATCCTTTTTTTTTTTTTTTAATACATAAGCTCATAGTCAAAGGTTTAAGAGCACATACACCAAACTGTTGATAATATTGATCTCTGGATGATGAAATTATACTTTTTAATTTTCTTCCATTCTTTACCTGAATTAATTTTTCTTTAATGAGCATGTACTGCTTTTGCAATGAGAAGTTTGTTTTTAACAATGTAGGAGAATATTTAATGGCCTGGAGAAACGTTGACAATGTTTACTGTTAAATAGTATGTTCAGCTTGATCGCATTTTGTAAAAGAAATGTTAATATGCATGCACAGAAAATAGAAAAGAAGGAAGTTAGTTGTTAACAGTGGTTATCTCTGGGGGGTAGAACTATATACTCTTTTTTTATCTGTATGTTCTAAGTTTTCTAAAATGAACATGCATCATTTTCAGAAAAGAAAAAATAAAGGTGAAGTAAGATAAGTCTCACTGGTACACATCTCTGTGTATATGAAGTGCTTGCTGCTTAAATACCTGAAATATCCGTGTAAGCTCTTGTGATACGGTATCTAGGTGATACTATAGGCTCCAGTGAAATCTTCAGCTTCCAAGTCTTTGTTACTCCCATAACATGTACCTCAAACCTATTTACAGGACTCTGGGAGGTTAATGCTTCACTTTGATGGAAAAAAATAAAATCATTCTGCAGCTTAACAGAAAAAAAAAGGATATCCTCTCTGAAACTTGAAAGGAAACTGGAGACAATGCTTTATAAAAAATGTATTAGTTGCAAGATGAGAAGAAACCCATCTCGGGTATAAGTGCATTTGACACATTGGTTCGAAACGCAATACCATCAGGGCCTTTGGGATTTGGAAAGAAAGACTACCTAAGAGAAATAAAACATAGGGTGGGGTGCTGTAATAAATGAGCCTGAGACTCTAACCAGTTCAGGCAGTGATAGTCTGTTCTCTCAGGTGCGTCTTATTCATTTATGCAGTCCTAAACTGACATAGGAGTCCCTTGGGAGTCCCAACCCAGTGCTGTCGAGTCGATACCAACTCATAGTTCTACTCTGTCCTGTAGGGTCGCTATGAGTGCCCTTGGGAGTACAAATGGTAAATGCACTCAGCTGCTAACCAACAGGCTGAAGATTTAAGTCTACCCAGAGGCATCTCAGAAGAAAGGCCTGGGAAACTACTTCCAAAAATCAGCCATTGAAAACCCTATGGAGCACAATTTTACTTTGATACACACGGAGTCGCCCAGAGTTAGAAGAGATTCCATGGAACTTGTTTATTTTTTAGATGTTTTTTATGTTTTTTACATTGACATAACAGGAGATGTGTTTGGAAAAACAGATTTGTGACTATCAACCCATATGTAGTGCCAACTCTCTGTGAATAATGGCTCACACATATTGGACACTTAGTGTGTGCCAGGCACTATTCTAGTGCTTCCTATATACAGTTTTAACTTGTATAAGCCTCACAACCATTCTATGAAATGGATACTATTATCCCCATTTGACAGATGAAAAAAATGAGGCAAATTATTCCAGCTTACACTACAATGAGTAGTTTTGAGCCAAGGTTTGAGCCTAGGAAGTGTGATTCCAGCTGTCACATCTAATGTCTGTTTTGCCTAGTAGCCTTATTTGTGGAGAGAAGCGTTCAGAATACCCTAGTGATGGTCAGACTGAAATGACATCCATTTACCATGCTCTTGGTAGTTCAGTTTGCACAAAAGCATTGAGCCAGGAATGATAGTAGACATTTATTAGGTACTTATATATATATATATATTTTTTTTTTTATGAGCCAGCACAGTCATTAGTATTTTACAAATAATAATCCAGGTACTCTTCATTACCCAGTGCCGTTGAGTCAATTCCGACTCATAGCGACCGTATAGGACAGAGTAGAACTGCCCCATAGAGTTTCCAAGGAGCGCTTCATTATAAGCCCTATAAATACTATTATTATCATCCCCATTTTACAGATAAGAACACTGAGTTACAGAGAGCTTAAATAACTTGCCCAAAGCCACACAGCAGAGCCAAGATTCAAACCTGGCTCTAATCTCTGTGTTCTAGAACCTTGCTTCTAATCTCTGTTATAATCTAGAACCTCTGCTTCTGATTACTACGTTGTAATTGATACTTCTATATAAATGTGTTGGATGCTTGCTGTGTATCAGGCCTCGTTTTAAATGTTTTACTTGAATCATCCCCAACACACCAAAAAAGGGCGGAGAAGTAGCTGGTGTCTTCAACCTGACCAGGTTCTTTATTAAAATGTTTCCAAGGGAACGTAGCAGAGTGGTTAAAAAAGGGAGTTTTGTGACCAGAAAGATCAGGGGCTAAGTACTGGCTCTACTGCTCACTTACCTGTGGTACCTTTGGTTCTCTTATTTCCATTGTTTTTCCATTCACCAAGAGAACTAGGGGAGGCTGAAATGGAAGTCAAACCATTCACAGAAACAAGAAAGGCACTGAAATCACTGAGGGCTCCCTCACTTTAGAGGGGAAATATTTGCTGCAGGTGACAGGGCTGGGACTTAGGGAGGTACTGGGGGCGCAGGAAGGGGGTGATGCCATAGAAGAGTTCTCAAAGTATGGGCAGTCACTCTAACCAGCGAGATCTGACAGGCAGCACCAGCAGCACCTGGGAACTAGTTAGAAATGCAAATTCTCAGGCCCCACCCCAAACCTACTGACTCAGAAGCTCTGAGAGCTTCTGGGGGTGGGGCCAAATGTGTTTTAACAAGCCCTCCAGATGATTCTAGGGCACAGTAAAGTTTGAGAACCACTGCCCTAGAAGATCGGGGAGGTATGGAAGACCTCACCGTCAAACCTGTGAAGTAGAGTAAGAGTAATTTGTGACTCATAGTAACATGTGAATACTTGTCCTTAATGAATCAGAGCAGAAAGAAAGTTCTCCATGTGATAGTGCCACCCTCCCTTATATTCCAATTGGTGAGAGCTGGCTGACATCACGGAGTATCCGGGAGTGCCAGTACCCCAGGTGAGCCCATGAAGGTGTGTCATGCATAGGAACTTTGGCAGTTGGGCGTTGCGGTGGAGAAAAGTTTGAGACACAGAGCCCTCTTTTTATTTCTTATTTTTTGGGTAAAAGTATCCACAGCCAAAGCTACACCATCTCAACAATTTCTACATGTACAATTCAGAGACACTGGTTACATTCTTCAAGTTGTGCTATCATTCTTGCTATTCTTTTCTACACTGTTCTACCACCATTAACATAAACTCACTGCCCCCTAAGCTTCCCATCCAACCTTTCGAGTTGCTGTTGTCAATTTGATCATACACAGCTAATTCTTTAAAAGAGTACAATGCTCAAAGCAGACATACTTTACTAATTAAAATAAGTTATTTTTTGGTTCAAAGAAGACTTCAGGGGCTAGTTTTGGTTTAAGGCTTAAAGTTTAAAGATTATCTCAGGGTAATAGTTTTGGGGGCTCATCCAGCCTCAATGGCTCCAGACAGTCTGTTTTCCATTGGGAATTTGAATTCCTGTTCCCCATATTCTCTCTTTATAACTGCTGAGATCAAGGCTGTCTTAATCATCTAGTGCTGCCATAACAGAAATGCCACAAGTGGATGGGCTTTATCAAAGAGAAATTTATTTCTCACAGTCTAGTAAGTAACAAGTCCAAATTCAGGGTGTTGGCTCCAGGGGAAGGCTTTCTCTCTGTGTCAGCTCTGGAGAAGGTCCTTGTCCTCAATCTTCCCATGGTTGAGGAGCTTCTCAGGCACAGGGACCCCAGGTCCAAAGGACACGCTGTGCTCCAGGTGCTGCTGTCTTGGTGGTATGAGGTCCCCAACTCTCTGCTTGCTTCCCTTTCCTTTTATCTCTTGAGAGATAAAAGGTGGTGCAGGCCACACCCCAGGGAAACTCCCTTTACATTGAATCAGGGAGGTGACCTGAGTAAGAGTGGTGTTACAGTCCCACCCAAATCCTCTCAACATAAAATTACGATCACAATATGGAGGACATCCACTCAATACTGGGAAGCATGGCCTAACCAAGTTGATACACACATTTTTGGGGGACATAATTCAATCCATGACAAAGGCCCATAGAGGACAAAGAAGAATTAGAGGCAGATCAAGGACCAGACACCAGGACTCTCTTACTCCCTTGGATAGGTAAGTAGCCTGTCAGCTCCCTTCCCTAACCCCTTCTTGGCCAGGCTGCATGTCCCCCCTGAATCTCTCTCCTCCCTCCTCTCACATGGTTGCTCCAGAGAGTCATTGTTATGGATTGAATTGTGTCCCCCAAATTATTTGTCAACTTGGCTAGGCCGTGATCCCCAGTATTGTGTGGTTGTCCACCATTTTGTGATCTGATGTGATTATCCTATGTGTTGTAAATCCAAACCTCTATGACGTTAATGAGGCAAGATTAAAGGCAGTTAATGAGGCAGGACTCAATCTACAAGATTAGGCTGTATCTTGAGCCAATCTCTTTTGAGATATAAAAGAGAGAAGCTAGCAGAGAGGAGAGGGACCTCCTCCCACCAAGAAAGAAGAGCTGGAACTGAGCATGTCCTTTGGACCTAGGGTCCATGTGCTGAGAAGCTCCTAGACCAGGGGAAGATTGATGACAAGGACCCTCCCCCAGAACCAACAGGGAAACCCTTGCTCTGGAGCTGACACCCTGAATTTGGACTTTTAGCCTCCTAGACTATGAGAGAATAAATTTCTTTTTGTTAAAACATCCACTTGTGGTATTACTGTTACAGCAGCACTAGATGAGTTGTCTTAGCAGTCATGTAACTAACCCAGTTGGCCTTGGCCATCACCCTGCCCTCCAGAATAACCCTGAGTACCATGAACATCATGCTCCAGGAGAATGAAGAAATAAAAAAACACATATCCCAAAAGCCATTAATCAAATTGATAACTATTTACTGAACACCTACTGTGTACAAGACCCTGCACCAGGGAGGGGAAGAAAAAGAACCTAATATATAGTCATTTCTCTCAAGAGCCAAGTGAGGCAATAAAACATAAAACCCGCAAAACTGTAGTGTCAACATAGCTCCAAGAACTCTGTAAAACAGAAGACTACAAGGCACTGCATGGTGTGTTGCTGTAGGGTTTACAATTAACTTTACCCAATAAAAGCTTTGGACACTGAATATCCATGAACTTCCTGGTTGGTGAAAGACATTGGTTTTTGGGAGGGTGACACATCCTTTTTTTGGAACATAGAAGCTCTGGGTTGGGGACATTCCCAGGCTTAACCCTGTATTCTTCATTTGTATTATTTTTGCTGTAAAAAAAATCATAATAATAAACTGTAATAAGTAAGTATAGTGCTTTCCTGAGTTCTATGGGGCCAGCTGTGAGGGTGTCACAGGGAACTCCCTTCCCCCCAGCTTGCAGCTAACATCTGAAGTCTTGGGCAGACATGGCAGTCTGGAGAACCATGTCCTTTAACTTGTGAGATCTGACCTAGTTCTGGTGGTTAGGGACAGAAGAATAAGTACTGTATTTGCAGATGGTGTCAGAGAAGACATTCGTAGTTGGCCTCAGAGCAGGCAGACTGAGAGACACCCTTTATAGCTGTTGTCAGAACAGAACTAAATTGATTCACTCGTTTGTCTAATGAGTGTATCAAACTATAAACAAAATAGGAAATTCCGAGGATGGAGATGCCATTGGAAGGCTTTGTAGAGGAGGAATGGCTCAAGCTGAGTTTTGAAGGAAGAAGAGAATGCATGGATAGAGAGGAGGGGTGGCAGCCATCCCAGGAAAGGGGCAGGTGCTCAGAGTGAGAAAAGGCAATGATATGCAGGTCTTAGAAGTCTGTTAAGGAGCCCTGGTAGCACTATGGTTAAGCACTCAGCTGCTAACCAAAAGGTCGGTGGCTCGAACCCACCAGACAATCCACTGGAGAAAGATGTGACAGTCTACTTTTGTAAAGATTTCAGCCTTGAAAACCCTATGAGGCAGTTCTACTCTATCCTACAGGGTTGTTATGAGTTGAAATCCACTGAACTGCAATTTTTTTTTTTTTTTTTTCGGTGTAGGGAGGCTGGAAGTCTGTTCTCTCCAAAGACAGTATGTTTGGGGAAAGTTTGGGGTATATGTAGAGGGATAGTAGGAGATGAAGCTTGAAGCTAAGTGGTAAAAGTGGTAGGAGGCCTTAAAAATTGGGGAAAGGAATTTTGATATTTGTTATGTCAGCCAGAGTTTCCCAAAGTGTATTACTCAGAATACTCTTTTCGCAGAATTTTAATAGATGTTTTGCAATCTCATAAGTCAGAAATCCGAGGTGGACGGTTTCATAGGTGTCTTACCTATAGAACCTCTCAGTGCCTTTGATATGCTAATGCCAATTGTGTATCTCCAAAAGGGATTTACTATATGTAGCATTTTCCAAATAAGGTTACAGAACCCTTTCTTGAGGACTGTCTTAAGCTGGGTTCTCTGGAGAAGAAAAAAACCCAGTAAAGCATATAAATATATAGATAGAGAGGTTTATATCAAGTAAATGACTCATGCAGCTGTAGAGGCTGGAATGTACCAAGTCCATGGGTAAAGCTGGAGGCTTCTCTTGACTCATATAGCCACAGGGGCTGACAAACACAATATCAGCACGTCAAACATTAGGGCTCTTAGTCACAGGCTGCAAAGACCTACAGATCCCAAGATTGGCAGGCAAGATGGCAGGTAATCTGGTAGCTCAGGTCCCAAGAACCAGAGGTCAGATGAACAGGAGTCAGCTGCAAGATCCAGAATGAACAAAAGCCCTCGAGTCTTGCCAGAAAGTTCACTTATATTCAATGCAGGCCACACCCACAAGGAAACTGCCTTTGAACTGATTGACTATTCACAGCAGATCCCATCATGGAGGTGATCACATTATTTTAAATCTCATCATCAAACTACATCATAACTGCCAAACCACTGAGAATCAGGGCCCAGTCAAGTTGATGAACAATCTTTACCATCACAAGGACTGTGTTCCAGGTAACATACTGTACTTGGTTTGTAAATTCAGTTAGTGGGCCTGTTACTGTCATGATCTCTCCAGTAGTTTGTTGACAATACAGCTTTAGGGCCTCCCCACAGACCTGAATAAGACTCACTGCCCCAGGTGAGTCCAATGTATAATCAAGTTCAGGAACTACTGGTTTCCATTGTTAGGGGATGAATTCTAGGATGGCAATGGTGATGGAAAGGGAAAGCTGGGAGAAAGAATGAAAAGAAATAATGGGCCAAGACCACATGACTTGTGGATGAGCAGTATGGAGGCATGGAGAAGAAACAGAGGTACAAATGACTAGGAACACAACAGGTTGGAAGGAGTACCTTTATATCATTGCAGAAAAAAACGTACACTTCTGGAGTGGCTTGTAGTTTACAAAGTATCTTCAAAAATACTAGCTTAGCCCTCATTACAATTCCATGAGGTAGGTAGGAAGATTATTGTTATCTTCATTTTTCAGATCAGGAAATCAAAGCTAGCAAAGTAAACATTTGCTGTTTTTCTTAAGCTGTCCAATATCTGACTCCTCTTTTCATTCTTAGGGATTATTGATGGGGCAGTTTCTTAGGCTGGGTTCTCTAGAGGAGCAAAACCACTGAAATGTATATAGAGAGAGAGAGAGATTTAATTCAAGGAAATGGCTTACACAGATTTGGAGGCTGGCAAGTCCCAAATTCCTGGGTCAGGCATCAGGCTGGAGGCTTCTGACTCACATTGTTGCAGGGGCTGATAAAGCCAAAATAAGCAGGTCAGACAGCAGACTGCTGGCTCCCATCCCAAGAACAGAAGGTCAGATGATGATGAGTTGGATGCAGGATCCAGAGTGAGAATTAGCCTGCCAGGAACATCCTTTTAAATATTGAAGGTAGACCACACCCCCAAGGAAAATTTCCTTTCAACTGATTGGCTGCTCATAGCAGATCTCATCATAGAGGTGCTTGTATTATTTCAGATCTCATCATAGAGGAGGTTACATTATTTTATGGAAGAACAATCAGTCCAATGTCTGTTAAAACACTGAGAATCGTAGCCTAGCCAAGCTGACACATAACATTAACCACCACAGTCCACCCCTTGGTAATTTGGTACCTGTATACATCTCCTTAAACCATACATAATCTCTAAATAAAGACCATTTGTAAAATTATACTTGCACCTAACATGATACAACTAACATGCATATAACCAAAAATGCGCTAGCCCCATTTGCATCTTATATTTTATAAGTAATGGGATAAGAAAGGGAAGAAAACAAAACCATTTGCTGTGTGTATATATATATATATGGAGCCCTGGTGGTGCAGGTTAAGCATTCAGCTGCCAAACAAAAGGTCAGCGGTTCAAATCCACCTGCCACTCCTTGGAAACCATATGGGACAGTTCTGCTCTGTCCTATAGGGTCACTGTGAGTCAGATTTGACTCAATGGCAACAGGTTTATATATATAAATATATGTACTTATATATATACATATTTATGTATATATACATATATACATATACATATATACATATACATATATATATATATATATGGAAACCCTGGTAGCATAGTGGTTAAGAGCTACAGCTGCTGACCAAAAGGTCAGCAGTTCAAATCTACCAGGTGCTCCTTGGAAAACATATGGGGCAGTTCTACTCTGTCCTATAGGGTCGCTATGAGTCGGAATTGACTCAAAGCAAAAGGGTTTGGTTTTTGGTTGGTTTTATATATATACATACACACATACATACATACACACAAATACACATATAATAAAGCAAAGAAGAAATACTCATAACAATTACAGTCTGTTTCTGCAACTGGTCACCTGGTTGTAGCTAGTATTTAGAACTACCTTCTTCCACCACTCATTCCATATTCCCTTTACCCTCAGCAAGCACTTCAACTGGTTGTGGTTCTTTGTCCGGTGAGATGAGCCAAACCTTCATTTCTGAAGCATCTGGGACATTAGTAGACATGTTGGAATTGGGTTGCTGTAGTTTTCCATTGACTTTAATCACAGGACCTGGTGATACTAAGAGATGCCCTAAGGGATTTCCTGTGTTCCAGATGTACTCTTCTTTACCTCCATTATGTAATATCAATCCAATTTCCCCTGGTAATAAGGATCAATCACATGAGCCAATATGATAACTCCCTTCCCAGTATTGAGGAGCCCAAAGTGGCTGGGTGGCATTCTTAACTTCCAGTACAATGAAATCACTGTTGTATCTCCTAATGGGAGCATTCCTCCCTTTGTAACTAAGACCTCCAGGCCCATAGAGCATAGAGTCACAGGGACAGAAAGCAAAAAAATTGAGAGTGGATCCCTAGGGTAATAGTGAGTGGTTCTACTCCCATTTCCACCCCTTAATTCTTGGGCCCATAAATCCTGGCTATAGGAGAAAGAGCACCATATATTGCATGCTGCTTTAGAGTATATACAGCTTCCTGGAGAACATTGCTCCAACCCTGTAAGATATTGCCACCTAGCTGGCACTGTAATTGTGTCTTTAGAAGGCCATTCCATCATTCTATCAAGCCAGCTGCTTCAAGATGATGGGGAACATGTTAAGACCAGTGTATTCCATGAGAATGGGCCCAGCGATACACTTCATTTGTGTTAAGTGAGTTCCTTGATCTAAGACAATGCTGCGTGGAATGCCAGGATGATGAATAAGGCACTCTGTAAGCCCACAGATGGTAGTTTTGGCAGAAGCATTGTATGCAGGGAAGGCAAATCCATAGTAAGAACAAAACACTGCCCTTTCCATGATGGAAGTGGTCCAAAGTGATCAACATGCCACCAGGTTGCTGTCTGGTCATCCCTAGGAATGGTGTCACATTGGGCACTCAGTGTTGGTCTCTGCTGCTGGCAGGTTAGGTACAAAGCAGTGGCTGTAACCAAGTTGGCCTTGGTGAGTGAAAGTCTGTGTTGCTGAGTCCATGCTTAACCTCCATCCTTGCCACCATGGACACTTTGTTCATGAGGCCATTGGGCAATGAAAATAGTGGCTAGAGAAAGAGGCTGACTTGTATCCACAGAATGCATCATCCTATCCACTTGATTGTTAAAATCCTCCTCTGCTGAGGTCACCGTTTGGTGAGTATCTTAGTTATCTAGTGCTGCTATAACAGATGTACCACAAGTGGATGGCTTTATCAAAGAGAAGTTTATTCTCTCACAGTTTAGGAGGCTAAAAAGACGAATTCAGGGTGCCTGCTCCAGGGAAAGTCTTTCTCTCTGTGTTGGCTCTAGGGGGAGGTCCTTGTCATCAATCTTCCCCTGCTCTAGGAGCTTCTATGAGCAGAGACCCGGGAGCCAAAGTATGTGCTCTGCTCCCAGTTCTGCTTTCTTGGTGGTAGGAAGTCCCCCTGTCTCTCTGTTCACTTCTCTCTTTTATAACTCAGAAGAGACTGGCTCAAGATACAACCTAGTTGATAGGGATTGAATTATGTTCCCCAAAAATGTGTGTCAACTTGGCTAGGCTGTTATTCCCAGTATTATGTGATTGTCCACCATTTTGTCATCTGATGTGATTTTGTATGTGCTGTAAACCCTAATTCTATGATGTTAATGAGGTGGGATTAGCAACAGTTATGTTAATGAGGCAGGACTCAATCTACAAGATTAGGTTGTGTCTTAAACCAATCTCTTTTGAGATATAAAAGAGAGATATGAGCAGAGAGCCAGGGAACCTCATACCACCAAGAAACAAGACCTAGGAGAATATCATGTCCTTTGGACCTGGGATAGAAACTCCTTGACTAGGGAAGATTGATGACAAGGATCCTTTTCCAGAGCTGACACAGAGAGAAAGCCTTCCCCTGGAGCTGACACACTTAATTCAGACTTCTAGCCTCCTAGACCGTGAGAGAATAAATTTTCACCGTTAAAGTCATCTATTTGTGGTATTTCTGTTATAGCAGCACTAGATAACTAAGACACTGGCCAATTTCAGCTCCTGAGAAAGGCCCAAGGCAGAAGTGGGATGTGAATAAGATCTGACTAAAGCAGTAGATAGCTAAGACACTTATCTCATACATTGAGTCCTGCCTTAATATAACTGCCTTTTAATCCTGTTAAAATCTATTGCCATCAGGTTGATTCTGACCCTTAGTGACCCTATAGGATAGAGTAGAACGGACCCATGGGGTTTTCAAGGAATTGCTGCTGGATTCGAACTGCCAACCTTTTTGATTAGCAGCCAAGTTCTTAGTCACTGTGCCACCAGGGCTCCATTAACCTCATAGAGGTAGGATTTACAACACACAGGAAAATCACATGAGATGACAAAATGGTGGACAGTCACACAGTACTGGGAATAATGGCCTAGCCACATTGGCATAACATTCCAGCCTTTGACCCCCCAAAATTCATGTCGTTGCCACATGTAAAACACATTCACCATACCATATCATAGCAAAAGTCTTAACTCTAAGTCCAAGATCCAAAAACTCCTCTTCATCTGTGAAATCTAGAATACAAGTTATGTGCTTCCAAAGCACAATGGTAGAACAGGCACAAGGTAGACATTTCCATTACAAATGGGAGAAACTGGGGGCGGGGGGGGGGGAAGAAGGGATAACAGGCACCAAGCAAGTCAGCAGAACACATTACATTAGCTCTCAAGGCTTGAAAATAACCCTCTGTTCGCTGAGACTGTTAGGGTGTTGGCCACAATCTTCTGATCCTGGGTAAAGGCCCTTCAGCCCTGGGCTTCAGCTCTGCCTTCCAGGCCCACTGGGATAGAAACTCTGCTCCTGCAGATTTTGGGGACCCCATTCTGCTAGTCCACTGAGCGTTGACCCTACCTTCTCAGCTCCAGCATGCCCCTTTCTTCTGCCCCTTGAGCATGGCAGCCCCACCCCCACCCCCCCAGTTTTGGGCAGCAAATCTGGCCCCATCCTGATGGCATTTGTGAAAGGCAGCCGCTCACTCTGGAATTGAGTTGATGAAGATCTGACTCTTTGAAAAACCAGAAGCTGCGGTCCTACCCTTTGAGACTGAGGCAGCTCTGCTTCCTGTGATCCTTGTCTCTTTAGCTTCTGATTCCTGACTTCTTTGTCACTCAGCCCCTCGGGCCTCATAGCCCACATCTGCCCTGCTGGGGAAAGTTTTCCAAAGCTCTTTAGCTCCACAGATAAGTAAGAGCCCGGAGGCACCCCACACCACCAGGGGGCCTCCTGCACAAAGGCCCTCAGCTATCTCGTTCTGTGAGTTGACATTTCCATTGCTGTTGCACACCAGTCTCTTGGCTCTGCTGCTGCCAATTCTCTGTTACTGTTTCTCTGCTGCTGCTTCTCACCATCTGAGCCATCTCCAATATAACAGCTCTCCTCACATCCTTCTGAGTCCTCACCAGAATTGTATTTGACGTCCATAATTCCACCAACTGTCTCTTCAAGCTTTTACTATTAGGCTCTTTGAAACTCTTTCAGCCTCTATTCATTTAGTTTTAAAACCACTTCCACATTTTAGGTATCGGTTAAAGCAGCACCTGCTTCTTCCCATATTAAATTCTATCTTAGTTATCTAGTGTTGTTGTAATTGAAATACCACAAGCGTATAGCATTAACAAAGAGAAATTTATTCTCTCACAGTTTAGAAGGCTAGAAGTCTGAATTCAGGTGCCAGCTCCAGGGGAAGGCTTTGTCTCTATGTTGGCTCTGGGGGAAGGTCCTTGTCATCAATCTTCCCCTGGTCTAGGAGTTTATATGTGCAGAGGCCCCAGGTGGAAAGACACGCTCTGCTCCTGGCTCTGCTTTCTTGGTGGTAGGAGGTCCCCCAGTTTCTCAGCTCTCTTCTCCCTTTTATGTCTCAAAACAGATTGGTTTGAGATACAACCTAATCTTGTAGATTGAGTCCTGAGTTCATTAACATAACTGCTGCTAATCCCACCTCATTAACATCACAGAGGTAGGATTTTCAACACATAGGAAAATCACATCAGATGATAAAATGGTGGACCATCACACAATACTGGGAATTGTGGCCTAGCCAAGTTGACACATTGTTGGGGGACACAATTCAACCCATAACTGTAAGTATTCACATGAGATATAAGTATCTTCACCCATTCCGCATACCTTTTCTTCATGCCTCCTTTTCCCTGATTTTCCGATTATATTACTTCCAAGTCCCTGACCACCCAGCCAAACCATTGGTCACAGCCCATGAATCCGTATACAATTGCATAACTCACCATCTGTCCTTCCAAGCAAAATCAATAACCAGGTGCACTGCTCGAAGTTCTGCTCACTGGGACGATTTCCCTTCACCACTGTCCTTCAGTGGTGCTGCCGCTTTCCACTTCCCAGTGGTGCCAGTAGATCTTACAGAACCATCTGTAAACCAGGCATAACTTTTCTCTCCTCAATCAACTGATCATAAAGAACTCCCCATGAGGCCAACCATGGGTGCAGACTGGGAGAAGGAAGATAATGTGACAAAAGTGGGGACCATGGGCATTTGGGCCAATTCCTCATATAACTTACTTTTGCCTTCAGGTCCTGCTCAAACCCAATGTTGTACATACCACTTCCATTTAATAATGGAGTGCTGCTGGTATTGTCCGACTTTATGACTCTGTGGGTCAGACAACATCCAGTTCTTGATGGGCAGCTCAGGCTGAATAGTGACTTGGTGGACAGTGGTTAAGTGTTCAGTCTCTACTAATGCCTAGTAACAAGCCAAAAGCTGTTTCTCAAAAGGAGAGTAGTTATTTGCAGAGGATGGCAGAGCTTTGCTCCAAAACTCTAAGGGTTTGTGCTGTGATTCACCAATAGGGGCCTGACAAAGACTCCAAACAGCATCTCTATCTGCCACTGACACTTCAAGAACCATTGATCATATGGCCCAAGTGGCAGAGTGGCTTGCACAGAACACTGAACTTGTCATAGAGCCTTCTCTTGTTCAGGGTCCCACTCAAAACTAGCAGCTTTTCTAGTCACCTGATAAATAGGCTGGAGTAGCACACCCAAATGAGGGATATATTGCCTCTAAAATCCAAAGAGGCCCACCAGGCATTGTGCCTCCTTTTCAATTGTAGGAGGGGCCAGATGCAACAGTTTATCCTTCACTTTAGGAGGAATATCCCGACATGCCCACACCACTGGACCCCTAGAAATTTCACTGAGATGGAAGGTGCCTGAATTTTTGCTGGGTTAATTTTCCACTCTCTAGCACTCAAATATCTTTCTAATAAACCTAGAATCATTGATACTTCATCCGTACTAGGGCCAGTGAGCATAATGTCATCAATGTAATGGACCACTGTGACATCTTGTGGAAGGGAAAGGTGATCAAAGTCCCTGCGGACTAAATTATGACATAAGGCTGGAGAGTTCATATATTTCTGAGATAGGACAGTGAAGGTGTATCGCTGGCATTGCCACATGAAGGCAACCTGCTTCTGGTGGTTCTTCAAAACCAGAATCAAGAAAAAGGCATTGGCCAGATCAATAGCTGCATACCAGGTACCAGGAGATGTATTAATTTGTTCAAGCAATGAAATCACATCTGGAAAGATCAGCTGTAATTAGAGTCACCACCTATCCACTGTCATTCTCCAAGATCCATCTGTTTTTTCCACAGGCCACATAGGTGAATTAAATGGGGATATGGTGGGAATCACCACCCCTGCATCCCTCAAGTCCTTGATGGTGGCAGTAATCTCTGTAATCCCTCCAAGAACGCAGTATTACTTTTGGTTTACTGTTTTCCTAAGTAAGGGCAGTTCTAAGGGCTTCCACTTGGCTTTTTCTACATAATAGCCCTTATTCCACATGTCAGGGATCCAGTGTGGGAGTTTTGCCAGTTGCCGAGTATGTCTATTCCAATTACACATTCTGGAACTTGGGAAGTCACTACAGGATGGGTCAGGGACCCAGTGAACCCACTGTGAGGCAGACTTGAGCTAAGACTCATTAATAACCTGACCTCCAGAAGCCCCTACTCTGATTTGTGGGCTGCAGAGACATTTGGGATCTCCTGGAATTAGTGTCAGTTCAGTGCCAGTGTCCAGTAAGCTCCTTTTCTCCAATGAACAGTCACTCTCCTAAAAGGCCATAGATCCCTTTGAGAAACACTGGGAGAAAGATCAACAGTATAAATGTTTGAGAGCGTAGTGATGTCCTTCCTCAAGGGGACCTGGCCTCCCCTTCATTCAAGAAGCTGTGAGTCTGTAAACTGGTTCAAATCTGGGAATTGATAATGTGGGGCTGTGACTCTCTATTCTGGTGATTCAAGTTAGACCACTGTTCACTTGACCAGGAATTCTTCTGCATGTACAGATCAAGTAAATGCCTAGTAGATTTCTGACCTATTTCACTCCTAGGGGCACCATGACTAAGTAGCCAATGCTACAAGTCCATATGAGTCAGACTATTCTGATTACTGCTTTGATTCTGATGTCCATTATGGTGACCACACCCACCTTGTCTTTGTTGATGGAGTGCTGCCACTTCACCCCTACTGCCACTGGGTCAATCAGCCCCATTGTAGTTAGGCATCTTAATTCAGTTAGGGCAGTTCCCACGGTCAGATCTGACTTATATAAAATAGAAATCACAGCAGTCTTCAAGGTTTCTGGGGCTCCCTTCACAAATGTATTCCTCACCATTGTGGTAAAAGATGTGTCTTCTCAGTGCTCCCTGGGTAGGTCTGTGGGTCCAACCTGATCAATCCACTCTAACATGTCAGTTTCCCTGAATAACTGTGAGAGAATAAACTTCTCTTTGATAAAGCCATCCACTTGTGGTACATCTGTTATAGCAGCACTAGATAACGAAGATACTCACCAAAGGGTGACCTCAGCAGAGGAGGATTTTAACAATCAAGTGGATAGGATGATGCATTCTGTGGATACAAGTCAGCCTCTTTCTCTAGCCACTATTTTCATTGCCCAATGGCCTCATTAGTTTCCCTAAGCCTTTTGATACCTTCTTCTACAGTATACCAAGGCATGTCTGGCACTTCAACCTGATTTAGTGTAGGCCATCGCTTAATCCATGTTTCAGTGAACCAACCAAATAAACTATGAGATCCTTTTCTAAACTCTCAGCTGAAACAATGAATAAAGAATCTGGGCTTAGTAGGCCATAACAATAAACTCAGACTAATTCAACTTGATATTCCTTCCACCATTATCCGGTACCATTAATAGCCATTCCCACACATATTCTCCAGGTTTCTGTTTGTACATATTGGAAAAATCAAGCAGTCCTTTTGAAGCGTAGTGTACCTCCTCCTGGGTCACACTGTGTACTTCACCCTCTTGGGGCTTGCTGGGACTTAAGTCTAGTTATAGGCCTAGAAGCAAAAATAAGTAGTGGAGGTAGGTCCTGGGGACATTCAGCAATATCTTGTAGGCATCTACCTCAGGCAATGCCACAGAAAAAGACTCTTCAGGCAAAGCTGAGTTAATCTCATCAGATGGAGGTGGAAGAGATAATGGTTTTACTAGTGAGGGTGGCTTAGCAGACAAAAATGGAATAATCTCTTCAGATGGAAGGAAGAGGGCTGGTTCTATTGGCAGGAATGATTCAACAGAATGTAGAAGCTCATTGTCCCCAGTTTCCTGATTATCTGCCCATATGTCCCCATTCCAAGTTTCAGGAATCCATTTCTTCTCAATCAATGCCCTCATTCAGACACCATTCTAGGTTGGAAATTCAATTGGCATTGCAATTCAGGCATTCTTACAGTAAGACTCTGGGTTTGGTTTTTGGCAATATCAGCTCTGTTACTATAAGAAATAAGGCTTTGTTTCAGGGCACAACTGACAACTTTCAGGTCTTTAATGTGATGTTGAAGCTGTGACTCTGAAGCTCTGAGCTCATCTGTTTCCTCGCTTTTTCTAGTGAAAGTAGGACCAACCAACCAGCTTCCTTATACTTATCCCATTCTGACAAAATTGTAGAAAAGTGTCATATATGAGTCGGAACCAACTAGATGGCACCTAAAAACAACATCAAATATGCAATCACCCAGAGCCTTGTCTCTCACAATTATTTGATCCATCGGTGTTGATATTTTATGTATTTCTATTGCCACCTCATACCATGGATTAGCAGTGCCCTCTTTACTACTGGAAGAGAGTCATCAGTGCTTTTAAGACAAGTCAGACTTGAGAGAAAATTCAGAAAACTCATCCTTATGACTTTGTTCCTTTAGAACCACTCTTGGTAACAGATATCTTAGACTGGATTCTCTAGAGAAGCAAAACCAACAAAACATGTGAGTATATGTATATATTTATTTATAAAGAGAGAGAGAGAGAGATTTATCTCAAAGAACTAAATGACTCAAGCAGTTGTGAAGGCTGGCAAGTCCCATATCCATGGGTTAGGCATCAAGTTGGAGACTTCTCCTGACTCACATGGTTGTAGGGGCTGACAAACCCAAAATCAGCAGGTCAGACAGCAGGCTGCTGGCTCACAACCCAAGAACCAGAAGTTAGATGATGATGAGTCAGATACAAGATCCAGAGCAACAGAGAGCATTATGGAACATCCATTTATATAATGGAGGCAGGCCATGTTTTTTTTAGGTGCTGTTGAGTCAGTTCCGACTCATAGCAACCCTGTGTTCAACAGAACAAAACACTGCCCAGCCTTGCGCCATCTTCACAAGCACGGCTATGTTTGAGCGTGTTGTTGCAGCTACTGTGTCAATCCATCTCGTTGAAGGTCTTCCTCTTTTTCGCTGACCCTCTGCCTTACCAAGCATGATGTCCTCCTCCAGGGACTGGTCCCTCTTGATCACATGTCCAAAGTATGTGAGACGAAGTCTTGCCATCCTTGCTCCCTAGGAGTACTCTGGCTGTACTTCTTCCAAGACAGGCTTTTTCATTCTTCTGGCAGTCCCTGGTATATTCATTATTCTTCACCAACACCATACGTAATTCAAAGGCATCAATTCTTCTTTGGTCTTTCTTATTCATTGTCCAACTTTTGCATGCATATGAGGAGACTGAAAATATTATGGCTTGGGTCAAGGTGCACCTTAGTCTTCAAATTCTTCTGTGCTTTTCAACGCTTTAAAGAGGTCAGTTGCAGCAGATTTGCCCAATGCAACAGGTCGTTTGATTTCTTGACTTCTGCTTCCATGGGTGTGGATTGTGAATCCAAGTAAAATGAAATCCTTAACAACTTCAATCTTTTCTCTGTTTATCATCATGCTGCTTATTGGTCCAGTTGAGAGTTTTGTTTTCTTTATGTTGAGATGTAATCAATACTGAAGGCTGTAGTCTTTAATCCTCATCGGTAAGTGCTTCAAATCCCCTCTGCTTTCAGCAAGCAGGTTGTATCATCTGCAAATCACAGGTTGTTAATGAGTCTTCCACCAATCCTGATGCCACATTCTTCTTCATATAGTCCACCTTCTTGGATTATTTGTTCAGCATATGGAGGTTTGAATAAGTATGGTGAAAGATATAACCCTGATGCACATATTTCCTGATTTTAAACCACACTATATCCCCTACAGGTTCTGCCTGAGCACAATTAAGCAGGCCATACCCCAACGAAATTCTTCTTTCAACTGATTGGCTGCTCATATCGGATCTAATCATGGAAGTGATTACATTGTATTACATTATGGAAAAGCAAGCAGTCCAGTGTGTGCCAAACCACTGAGAATCATAGCCTAGCCAAGTTGACATGTAACATTAATCATCACAGGCAGTGTTCTGCCTCCTACCACAGCGCCGAAGTGGAGAAACCCCTTGCCCAGGCAGCAGCAGCAGCAAGGATGCCGTTTCCAGCAGCAGGATCTAAACCAAATTATGCTCACTGTCGAGCCTTGCTGCATAGCCCCTAGAAAGCCACATTTCCTGCCCCTTTCAAATCGGATCCCCGACCTTCCTTTGCACCTATTCTATAAGCTACCCCATGTCCCTCAGATACATTCCTTTTCTGCCTAATTTTGTCAGAGGTTTCTGTGGCTCCAATTGTTGTTGTAAGCTGCTATCAAGTTGACCCCCAACTCATGGTGACCCCATGAACAATGGAAAAAAACCCTGCTTGGTCCTGCTGATTTTCAAAAGTAGATCATGAGCCCTTTCTTCATAGTCTGTCTTAGTCTGGAAACTTCACCAAAACCTGTTCAGTATCATAACAACATGCAAACCTCCACTGACAGACAGGTGGTGGCTGCACGAAAGGTGCATAGACTAGGAATTGAACTTGAGTCCGTAAATGGTAGCAAGATTGTCATTTTTGCACAAGCCAAGGTAATGATGACAGGGTGTTAGGTGGGTTCTCTTGGGCTTTCCTGCGTATGAGTGAATCACTAGCCAATTTCCTATTGTCTGCAGACCAAGCTCTACCTTTGGTAGACCAGCTCTCCCATGGACATCAGAGAAAATGCAGAGCCTTCATCTAGGAAGGGATGCAGATGAGTGAGAAATCTCTCTCTCTTCATTCCACATGAGTTGTTTGTTCAGAGAACTCACATAGCAACCCGCTAAGTGTCTGGGTCAGAAAAAAAAAAAAGAGTTCTCAGTTTTTGGAATAATCATAACCCTAATGAATTCCTTCTTTTCAATGATCACTGGTCAAACTTCAGTTTTCTGCGCTACGATATGGCACAGTGATGTGGGTAAACAATAATAATGATGGTAATAACAATAATAATAAAAAGTTACTCAATTTAAAGAATTTAGACTGGTAATTTAATGCAGGTGTGTCTGATGATCTTGGAATTCATAAGACAGCAAGGCAAATACTGAAGCCACGCTGGGAAGGCAGGGAGAGCTAACATCTGTCTGGTTTCCCCACCCTGCCCCACTAAAACTCTCCTTCCTCCTGATAATTCCATGCTGGGAAAGGAAAAAAAGATGGTATCCTTCAGAGAATTGGCAAAGAGCACACAGGCTAAAGAGGCCCGCAGCACACCTTTCTTTTTTCAACAAACGTAATTCTTTTTGTGGTTTTTCCACTGATGCAATATAAACATGCAAAGGTTCTCTGTAATGCTGATGACCTAAAAGCTGACATTTTTGGGATTCAGGTAGGGCTTGTGCAGAGCATTATCCCATTTAATATTTGCAGAAAACCTTGAGTTAAGAACCTATTCTAGAGATGAAGAAAATGGGGTTCAGAGGTTAGGCAACTTGATGAACATTATGACACTGACCCCAAGCCAAGGCTCTTACCCATCTAAGAACCCAGCTCCTCCCTTTGGTGACTTGTTCTGGCCGCACACCTGAAGAACAGTTTCAATAAGCCCTACCAAGTGTCATCCACATGTTTTCTCCCTGGAAAAAAAACACCTTTCTCAAATGATTATTCACAAGTAAGCCAGGTACAATTTATCATACTCTGAATGCTAACAAATCCTGGTAATGCAAAACCTCTAGTGTTTGTATAAATAATTTGACTCATCGGTGTAAACATTGATTCAATGCTTTTAAAAAAGCAAAAAAGAACAACCTTATTTATCTGAGTTGTGATATTTCCTCTCTCCTTCTGGATTTTTTATTGGCTCACCAGGGCCAATAGAAACTTGCTCTAAAAATGATTAGCCCTGAGAATGCCTTTGTAATCAAATAAATCCGAAGTTTAGCATGCTTTCAATTTTGTTTAGAAGGGAGACATTTTTCCAAATATGCCTTGCTTCTCAAAGAAAGCTTGGTGACTTGTGTGTTCTAAAATACATTTACTTCTGTGATTTCTAAGGACATCAGAGGCCATTTTGTTTGCTGTTATGGATTGAATCATGTCCCCGCAAAATATGTGTTGTAAACCCTGAACTATATACCTGTGATTATAATTCCATTTGAGAATGGGTTGTCTTTGTTGTGTTAATAGGATAGGATTGGTGCAGGGAGTGTCTTGAGTCAATCTCTTTTGAGATATAAGAGATTAAACAAACAAGCAAAAGAAGCAGAGATGGGGGAAGAGAGATGCTAAACCACAAGAAGATTGCCCAGGAGCAGAAGCTCAAAAGAAACAAAGACCTCCCTCCAGAGCCGACAGAGAGAGGAGGCCTTCCCCTAGAGCCAGCACCCTGAATTCACACTTCTAGCTCCCTAATTGTGAGAAAATAAATTTCTGTTTATTAAAGCCACCCACTTGTGGTATTTCTGTTATAGCAGCACTAAATAACTAAGCCACAGGCCAATTTCAACTCCTGAGAAAGGCCCAAGGAGGAAATAGTACATGAATAAGATCTGAATAAAGCATATTATTAGCTCCCCAAGGGAATCAGTAGATTCTAAGGTAGTTTTCCTTACATTGCATCAATAAGACAACGTTGCTATGAAGGCATTACACTCTCGCCTTCTCTTGAGGATTTGAAAAGCTTGGGGTTTTTTTGTTGTTGTTGATTTGCCCTTTGGGTTGCCTGTCCTAAAGACTAATTTTTTGGCTTTGTAATGCCTTGCAACCATAAAGTAAGTCTCAGAACACATATGGCTAGGTGACGACTAGGGGTTATTTTGGAGCCATGGTGGCATAGTGGTTAAGAGCTTGGCTGCTAACGAAAACATTGGCAGTTCAAATCCACCAGCCACTGCTTGGAAATCCTATGGGGCAGTTCTACTCTGTCCTATAGGGTCGCTATGAGTTGGAATTGACTTGATGACACCTAACAACAGGTATTATTTTTATTACCTGTGCTTTATAAGGAATTGTCCAACTTGCTTGCCTTGGTCATTTCATCAGGAGGGATCAATAGTTATAGGAGGATGTCATGTTTGGTGACGTAGAGGGCCAGTGAGGATGAGCAAGACCCTTAGTGAGATGGCTTGGCACAGTAGCTGCAACGACGGACTCGAACATGTCAGCGATTGTGAGGATGGCACAGGATCATGTAACAGCTTTGTCTTGTTGTACATAAGGCCACCATGAGTGAGAATCGATTCTAACAACAACGTGAAGAAACCTTATCCTGGAAAGATGACATGACTTATCCTAAGTCACATACACAGCTGCATTTGGGAGGTTGGTGTCCACAGTTCTAGACTGAGCCTTTATCTGCTTAGAGTCAAGAGGAATCTGAGGGATCACAGGCTGACCACTTATTTTACTGTTGACAAAATGGAGGCCAGATGGCTTAGAGACCTTTGCTGTAGCCTCACCAATAGAGAGTGGCAGACCTGTGTCTCCTGACATTTCAGCTTGATGCAGTAAGACTGTGTCTTCTAAGCGTACTGTGCTGTACTCCAGAAACACAGACACAGCGGTGTTTGAAGCCCATGTGCCCTTTGTCTATCTGAGAAACCATGGAGGAACGGCATGAGCCAAGCTTCGCTCTCCTCCTAGGCCAAGGCTTCTTCCCGCAGCAAATCTTAATAGAATATCTGAAATTTGAGCCTTCTTAGAAAGACTGGTCCAAGTTGACTTGACATTCTACCTGTCTTTCTCCAATTCTCTCTCGCTGGGGGAAGCTCTTCCTGGGAAATCCTCATGTCTTGACTTTCAGAGATTGCTTCTCCCCCAGACCTGCGCTTTGACACCCAGTGATTTTGTTAAGGACCTTTTTGTCCTTGTAAAACACACAGCCACTCCACTTTCTCCTCCAAGTCCGAGCCTCTGTGCTTTACAGGCATTATCTCATTTAATCTTCAAAACCTCCCTGAGTGGAAGGTAATATCTCCATTTACTAGTCGAGAAACTGAGGCACATATGGGTTAAGAACCTGGCCCAAATTCATACAGCTCACAAGCAGAAGAGATAGCTCTGCACCTCAGTTTGTCAGGCTCTTGGCTGCTGTTATCTGATTGGGAGATGGCAGATTATCTTACCTTTGGGAGTCTTGGGCATTAGGCCCCTGTCTTAGCTATCTAGCACTGGCATAACCTAATGCCACAAGTGGGTAGCTTTAAAGAACAGAAATTTAGTTTCTCATAGTACAGGAGGCTAGCAGTCTGAATTCAAGGCATGGCTCTAGGGAGAGATCCTTCCTTGTCTATTTCAGCTTTTAGTAAAAAAATATATATATATATATTATTATTTTTTTTTTTACTAGCCGCCAGAAATCCTTGGCATTCCTGGGCTTGTAAATGCATCTGTCTCTGTTGTCTGTCTTCATCTTTTCTGTCTATTCTGCTCTTTTTATAACTCAGAAGTGATTAGGTTTAGTACCCACCCTACGCAGGTGTGACCTCATTAACATGACTAAAAAAAACCCTGTTTCCAAACAGGATCACATTTACAGGTCCAGAGATTAGATTTTAACACAGACCCCCTCCCTCTCTCCCAGACAATGTAGGTGAAAAAGCCCACCAAGGACCTAGCCAAGTCAGTGGTCTTCACATTTTGTCTCTGGAAGCTTCAGAGTATGCTTTGCAGAATCAGACAAGGACCTGTCTTTCATGGGACTCTAGAACAGTGCCAATCAAAGGATGGACTATAGACAGACAGAGTGGGTCCACAAACTGTTAATTACTGCCCCACAACTAGATAAATATCAAAATTGAGAGTGAGCATTCAGAAACTTGTAGAGCAGTTTACCAGAGCAATTCTATATTGTTTTTGTAAGGTGCTGTTGAATTGATTTTGACTCATAGAGACCCCATGTGACAGAGTAAAACTGCCCCATAGGGTTTTCTAGCCTGTAATCTTCATGGAAGCAGATCGATATTAGTAGAACCTAATTTTTTTTTTATTTGCACTCATATTTCATGTGTCTTTTGTTAAAATAATATTTTATCGTGTTTTCGATGAAAGTTTACATAGCAAATTAGGTTCTCATTTAACAATTACTACACAAATTCTTCAGTGATTTTATGTCTTTTTTATACAAAAATTTTATTTTTTTCTCATCACCTCTTACTGCACTGCAAAAAAAAAAAAAAAAAAAAATAGCCCTTTCCCACAGATAGTTTGAGAAGTACTGCCCAGAGGCCCAGCATAACTGACTGAGGAGGTACAGAGAGATGCAAAGGCACACAGCCAAGGAAACACAGGGACTCTCTCCAGCTGGCCAGAGTTACAAGGGGATGGTCCCAGCCCAGGGCCGGTGGGATGTGAGATCCTCCAATACAAACTGCCCCCTTACTAAGGGGCCTTATAGAATATTGAAAAAAAGATGGTGGGCTGGAGGTAGAGAGGTCTAGCTTTTAGCTGGTTTAGTGGTGTAACCTTGGGTAAATCATTTAACCTTCTGTCCCTCGATTTCTCATCTGTGAAACAGGGGAGATGATAGAAGTATCTACCAAGCACCTACCTTAGAGGATTATTCTGAGGATTAAATATGTTAATATATGAGAATGTTTTGAACAGTGCCTGGCATATAGTAAATGCTATGTCAGTATTAACGGTATTATGATTAGATGTTGTTGTTGGTTGCTGTCCAGTCAATTCCAACTCATGGAGACCCATGTGTGTAGAGTAGAACTGCTCCATAGGGTTTTCAAGGCTGTGTAGGTTAAGAGCTCAGCTGCTAACAAAAACATTGGCAGTTCAAGTCCTACAGCCGCTCCTATGGGGCAGTTCTATTCTGTCCTATAGGGTCATTATGGGTTGTAATTGACTTGACAGCAACGGGTTTGATTTTGATCCATTCAGAAGTAGATCACCAGGCCCGTCTTCCAAGGTGCCTCTGGGCTGGTTCGAACTGTCAACCTTTAGGCTAGTAGTCTAGCACTTAACCATTTGCATCATCGATTTTTCTTCTCTATCCTACCTCTCTGCTCTACCAAAGTGGTTTTCAAATTGTGTTCTTTGTAATGTTTGAGTTTGTGGAGATGTTTCAGGAGTCCCACAAGCATTTGACTTAAATGTAATTTTTAAATATATTGAAACTCTTTTGGTAAAAATGTAAAAAACAATTATCACATTCAAATGTGTTCTATACCAAATTTTAACACATTGGAGAATTTCTGGTTAATTTCTTTGCTCTTTAACTGGCTTTATAAACAAGCAAATGAAATATTTAATCTTATTTAACTGAGGCACCTCATAACATAGCACACAACCCACCTACTTAGACAAGAAGGAAGTCCATTTTTTTCCCCTGTAGTGGGTACTGTAGGACCTATTATGGATTAAATTGAATTGTGTCCCCTGCTAAAATATGTATTGAATTCTTGCTCTTTGACCTGTGGATGTGATCCTGTTTGGAAACTGTGATTTTCTTTTGTTATGCTAATGCTGTCATACCAGAGTAGGGTGGGTCCTAAACATAATCACATCTGAGTTATAAAAAGAACAGAATAGACACAGGGACACATAGAGGGGTAAGACAGACACCATGCGAGGACTGTCTACGAGGAATACCCAGGGCTACCAACAAGGAAGGAATTAACACAACTGAGACTCTGATTTGGACCTTTAGTTTCCAGAACTGTGAGAAAATAGATTTTCAGTGACCCTAGGTGTGCCTTGGTTCCTTGGCCTGTAGACAATTCTCACCAGGTGTCTGTCTTCTCCAGTTTGTGTGTGAGTGTCTCTGTGTCTGCGCTGCTCTTTATATAACTCAGAAGTGATTAGGTTTAGGATCCGTACTACACTGGTATGACCTCAACTGATTGATTGGTTACATTACATTAGATTACATTATTAAAGGTAATTGCATCATATTACACTAAATGTAAGGTAATTACACCAGTCTAAGAAGAAATTACAACCAGAATGCTCCTTAGAAGCAAGCATGGCAAGACTTCACTTACTTTGGCCACGTCATCAAAAAAGACCAATCACTAGAAAAGGACATCATGGTTGGTAAAGTAGAGAGTTGGTGAAAATGAGGGAAACCCTCATTGAGATGGATGGGCACAATAGTAAAAAAAAAAAAAAATAGATTCAAACATACCAATGATCATGAAGATGGTGCAAGACCAGGCAATGTTTTGTTCTGTTATACATTAGGTCTCTGTGAGTTTGAGCTGACTCAAGGGCAACTAGCAACAACAAGATAATTAAACTCACAAATATAGGGGTTAGGATTTCAATATGTCTTTTTTGGGGGGGAACGAATTCAATTCAACTGCATGGCATGACAAAGCCGATTTCCTAGGAAACAAACTGTCCACACAACGCTGATTTTGAATAGGTTTCAAAGTCACAGCTCTTCTTGTACTCTTCCCATTGCCTGATCTGGTGGTAGGGGCCAGCCCAAGATCCCATCCCCTGTTGTTGTGCTCCCTTACACCAGGCAGCCCACAAGTTTCTATCTTAGGAAGAGAGGGTTCGGGGACCACAGTCCCTTCCTTCCCATAAAATTTGCCCCACCTTGAGACAAGTGTTCCCTTTGGAATCTCTCCTACTCCCTCCTTAGCAACCTTTAGGCTACATGCAACAATAGTTTGTCTTTTCTTCAAAATAACTGGTTAAGCTCCATTTTCCACATGTGTAAAATACATTTATACCAAGAAAAATGCCACTTTTGTATAACAAAATATGCACAAGATTTATATTTGTTGTTGTTTTAGAAAAGGGCTCAGATGCTTTAGAAGTTTACAAACAGCCTTCCAACTTTTCACAACAAACCTGAGCCTGCAACTTCAGCTATTCATTTCTCTATTATCTTTGGAGAAGGAATGAAAGTTGTTCCAGAGGGTGGGTGTAATGGAAGGATATCTGGACTGAACAGCAGGAGTTTGGCCCTGCCATTACTCACCTGGTGACCTAGGGCATGTCAATGAGCCTCCTTGAACTTGTCATCTTACATGGGTGTGGAGCTCTGTGATCCCACGCTTCCTGATTTAGTCACTTTCAAAAGTGGTCTCTCCTGCTGTCTTAGTCACCTAGTGCTGCTATAACGGAAGTACCACAAGTGGGTGGTTTTAACAAACAGGAATTTATTTTCTCACAGTCTAGGAAGCCAGAAGTCTCTGCTTTCCCTTTTGCTTGTTTAATTTCTTTCATATCTCAAAAAAAGGTTGACTTAAGACACACCCTACACCAATCCTACCCACTAACATAACAGAGACAACCCATTCCCAAATGGGATTATAAACTCAGAAACAGAGTTTAGGATATACAACACATATTTTAGGGGGATATAATTCAATTCATAACATTCCACCCTTTGGCCCCCCCAAATTCATGTCCTTGCCACATGCAAAACATATTCACCCCATCACATCATCATCGCAAAAGTTTTAAATCAACTCCAAGTCGAAAATCTCATTTTCTGAAGCATCTGAATCAAATATTGTTGAGACTTTAGGTGTATTCCATCCTGGGGCAAAATTCCTCTCCATCTGTGAACCTGTGAAACCTAGACTACAAATTATCTGTTTCCAAAGTGCAGTGGTGGAACAGGCACAAGGTAAACATCTCCATTACAAATGGGAGAACAATTCTCTCAGTGTATGGCATTTTCTTTTAATGTAAGAAGGTGTTATGAGTTGAATCGTGTCCCCCAAAAATATGTGTCAACTTGGCTAGGCCATTATTCCCAGTATTGTGTGGTTGTCCACCATTTTGTGATTTGATATGATTATCCTATGTGTTGTAAATCCTAACCTCTATGATGTTAATGAGGCACGATTAGAGGTAATTATGTTAATGAGGCAGGACTCAATGTACAGGATTAGGTTCTTTTTTGAGTCAATCTCTTTTGAGATATAAAAGAGAAAATCAAGCAGAGAGGAGAGGGACCTCATTGCCACCAAGCAAGAAGAGCCAGTAGTGGAGCGTGTCCTTTAGACCCAGGCTCTCTGTGTTCAGAAACTCCTAAACCAGGGGAAGATTGATGACAGGGACCTTCCCCCAGAGCAAACAGAGACAGAAAGCCTCCCCCTGGAGCTGGCACCCTGAATTTGGACTTTAGCCTCCTAGACTGTGAGAGAATAAATTTCTGTTTGTTAAAGCCATCCACTTGTGGTATTTCTGTTATACCAACACTAGATAACTAAGACAGAAGGCCTTTCACTTTACTTTTTATCTTTTCTGCAGCCGGTCCTTAGATATGCTCCAGCCCAGCTATTTATCTTGTGAGTTTTCAAACACACACTCTCCCCACCCCTCCCATGCTGCCTTTCCCATTTGATTACATCTTTCCTTGGTAATGGCCTTTTGACTGGCCTTTTGTGTCACGATAAGCCACAACGGGACAAGAATATTCTCCCCTTACTTTTATCAGGTGCTTTTCTTTCCTGAGCTGTTTTTGAAAGTGTGCATGTTTCTGATTTCGCTCCTGGTAGAGAAAGGGGCCAGGTATTCAGGGAGAAGATTGGATGCTGTGGTGTGTCAATTGGTCTTTAAAAGAAAGAAGCAAAAATTTTGATCACATGCTGAAGCTCAAGGCCAATTCAGAGCTGCCTCCCGAGAGGCCAATCAATTTCAATTAAGGAGATTAAAAGTCCTGCAGCACAGCAGAACCAGGGCACGTGTTTTTAAGTGTCTCCTCCTCAGCTGCCTGAAAGCAAGCAATGAGCCCCAGAAGTGCCAGGCTGTGTCCTTTGGACCAATGTCAAGGTGGCAGTAAAAGAGAGAAAATGAAAGAAAAGGCTAGTTTAAGAGCTTGGTGTTCCTTCACAGGCCTTGTTGGCATTTTGGGTAGAACCATTCTTCCTTGTGCTGGACTAGCCTGCTCATTGCAGGATGTTTAGCATCACTGCCCTCCAGATCCAAGTCATCAGGACAACCAAACCAACCAAAACATAAATAAAACCACTGCCCACACACATTTCCCAGGGACAGAGCCACCCTGGTACCCCTGACAGCCTTGGCTCTAATTCATAAGCTGAGAGGGAGCCTTCTGTACCGCCCGAGTGGAGAATTAAGTTTCCTGGCCTGAATCTTCCTCAAACATTCGTCATCAGCATCGTGGGGGCACTACGCCTGCTGCATGCCTCACTGGATTCTGGGGCTCCACTTTCCTAACTGCCTGGGGCTTCAGAGAGACCAGACCACCAAGGGCCAAGGGCAAGAGGTACAGAGAGGGGAACAGGGCAGGCTGGAAGAGGCAGGGCCCATATCAGGAGGGCTTGGTGGAGGAGCAGAGCTTTGGCATCACATAGACCCAAAACTGACCCCTTACTGACTGAGAGATTGTGGGCAAGTGGTCCTCACTTTCTTCATCTGTAAAAAGGGAGCTCTCACCCACTTTGCAGAGGTTTGGTTGGCTCACAGGAGGCAGTGTGTGTATGCAAATTGTATAATGTCAGCTAACCAGCACCAGTTGCCTTCGATTTTGACTCATGGTGATCCCATGTGTGTCAGAGTAGAACTGTGTTCCATAGGGTTTTCAGTGGTTGATTTTTCAGAAGTAGATCACCAGGATTTCTTCTGAGGACCTTAGGGTGGACTTGAACCTCCAACTTTTCAGTTAGCAGCTGTTATGGATTGCATTGTGTCCCCCCAAAATATGTGTCTACTTGGCTAGATCAGGATTTCTAGTATTGTGTAATTGTCCACCATTTTGTCATCTGATGTGATTTTCCTGGGTGTTGTAAATCTTACCTCTATGATGTTAATGAGGCAGGATTAGAGACAGTTATGTTAATGAGGCAGGACTCAATCTACAAGATTAGGTTGTATCTTGAGTCATTGTTTTTAGAGATATAAAATAGAGAAGCAAACAGAAAAGACATGGGAACCTCATACCACCAAGAAAGCAGTAGCAGGAGCAGAGCATGTCCTTTGGACCCCAGGTTCCTGTGCTGAGAAGCTCCTAGAACAGGAGAAGATTGATGACAAGGACCTTCCCCCAGAGCCAACAGAGACAGAAAGGATTCCCCTGGAGGTGGCACTCTAAATTCTGACTTCTGGCCTCCTAGACTGTGAGAGAATAAATTTCTCTTTGTTAAAGACATTCACTTGTGGTATTTCTGTTATAGCAACACTAGATAACAAAGACAGCAGCCAAGCAGATTAACTATTTGCACCACCCAGGGACACTATAATGTCACCTAGCCAGGAGGGGGCCAAAAATTATATTCAGCCTTGCAGATCTGGTGATTTTTGTTCGGAAGCCAATACATCAACAATATTGTGAGAATCTGATAAACATGTTTGACCGTGCTTTGTCAACTGTCAATGCTATGCAAATACAGAATATACGTTACAGGAATCGGGGAGGACATCGAACAGCCCTTGAAGCATGGGTCTGGTTGAGTCTGGAGCACAGGAACAAGGAAGGACATTTCAAGAAAGGGAGTAGCGTGAGGCTGGCTGAAACCGCAGGTATTTGTTGAGCAGGAAAGAGAAGTGGGCTGAGGGAAGCCAGACAGAAGCCTCGTGGACAGGAAGAACTACAAAGACACAGTCTTTTCTGGCTAAAGCCACAGTTTGTGTCATCCTTGGGGTGAGACCCTTCTTAGGGACTTACTGTTCTTAATGGGGCCTCTTCCTTCTCTCTGTGGCTTATCTTCTGGTCCCTTTCCTATTCACTGAATGCTCTGGAGACTGAAGGGCAAGAGGGTGAGGCTTGTTTCAGGCTATTTGGCTGCTGGTTTGATTATCTAAAGGGCAGGTGTCATGGATTGAATTATGTCCCCCCAAAATACGTATTGTAAATCCTAACCTCTATGACTATGGTTATAATGGGTTGTGTTTGAGTCAATCTCTTTTGAAGTACAAAAGAGATTAAACAAGCAAGAGAAAGAGCAGAGATGGGGGAAGTCACATGCCAAGCCACATGAAGATCGCCCTGGAGCAGAAGCTCAGAAGAGACACGGACTTTCCTCCAGAGCCGACAGAGAGACAAAGACTTCTTCTAGAGCTGGCACCCTGAATTCAGATTTCTAGTCTCCTAAACCGTGAGAAAATAAATTTCAGTTTAAGCCTCCCACTTGTGTTTCTGTTAGAACAGCGCTAGATAACTAAGGGTTTGGTACAAGAAGAGTGGGGTGCTGTTCTAACAGACATCTAAAACGTGGAAGTGGTTTTGGGATTGGGTAATGGGTAGAGGCTGGAGGAGTTTTTTGTTTTAATTGTGCTTTAAGTAAAAGTTTACAGCTCAAATTAGTTTCTCAAAAAATTTATACACACATTGTTATGTGACCCTAGTTGCTATCCCTAAATATGTCAGCACACTCCTCAATTCCACCCTGGATTTCCCATTTCCATTCAACCAGATCCTGCCCCTTTCTGCCCTCTAATTTCACCTCCAGACAGGAGCTGCCCATTTAGTCTCATGTATCTACTTGAGCCAAGAAGATATCACTAGTATCATTTTATGTCTTATAGTCCAGTCTAATCTTTGTCTAAAGGGTTGGTTTCAGGAATGGTTTTAGTTCTGGGTTAACAGAGAGTATGGGGGCCGTGTCTTCTGGGGTTCCTCCAGTTTCAGTCAGACCAGTAAGTCTGGCCTTTTTACTAGAATTTTAGTTCTGCATCCCACATTTTTCCTGCTCTGTCAGGGATCCTCTGTTGTGTTCCTTGTCAGGGCAGCCATTGGTGGTAGCACAGCACAATCTACTTCTGGTCGCAGGCTGATGGAGTCTCTGGTTTATGTGGCCCTTTTTGTTTCTTGGGCTCATATTTCCCTTTTGTCTTTGGTGCTCTCCATTCTCCTTTGCGCCAGGTGGGTTGGGACCAACTGATGCATCTTAGATGGCCACTCGCTACCTTTTAAGACCCCAGATGCCACTCACCAGAGTGGGATGCCGAACATTTTCTTAATAAACTTTGTTATGCCAATTGACCTAGATGTCTCCCGAAATCATGGTCCCCAGACTCCCGCCCCTGCTACACTGTCCCTCAAAGTGTTTGGTTGTATTCAGGAAATTTCTTAGCTTTTGGTTTAGCCCAGCAGTGCTGACTTTCCCTGTATTGTGTGTTGCCCTTTCCATCACCTAAAATAATTCTTGTCTACTACCTAGTCAGTGAATACCCTTCTCCCTGTCTCTCCACCCTCATAACTGTCAAAGAGTGTTTTCTTTTGTATTTAAACCTTTTCTTGAGTTCTTATAATAATGGTCTCATACAATTTTGTCCTTTTGTGACTTATTTCACTCAGAATAATGTCTTCCAGGTTCATCCATGTTATGAGGCGTTTCGAGGATTCATCATTGTTCATTTATCGTTGCGTAGTATTCCATTGCGTGAATATGCCATAATTAGTTTATCCATTCATCCATTGATGGGCACCTGGTTGTTTCGATTTTTTGCTATTGTGAACACTGCTGCAGAGAACATGAGTGTACATATATCTATTTATGTGAGGGCTCTTATTTCTCTAGGATATACTCTAAGGAGTGGGATTGCTGGGTGGTATGGGACTTCTAGATTTTTAAGGAAGCTCCAAATCGATTTCCAAAGTAGTTGTACCATTTTACATTCCCACCAGCAGAGTATAAGTGTTCCAGTCTCTCCACAACCTCTCCAACATTTATTATTTTGTGCTTTTTGGATTCATGCCAGCCTTGTTGGGGTGAGATGGTATCTCATTGTAGTTTTGATTTGCATTTCTCTAATGGCTAATGATCGTGAGCGTTTCCTCATGTATCTGTTAGCTGCCTCAAGGTCTTCCTTGGTGAAGTGCCTGTTCATATTCTTTGCTCATTTTTTAATTGGGTTATTTGTCTTTTTGCTGTTGAGGTTTTCCAGAATCTTATAGATTTTAGAGATTAGACCCTGATTGGCTATGTTCTCGCCAAAAATTTTTTCCCAGTTTGTAGGTTGTCTTTTTACTCTTTTAGAAGTCGTTTGATGAGCATAAGTGTTGAATTTTAAGGAGTTCCCAGTTTTCTAGTTTCTCTTCTGGTGTTTGTGCATCATTAGTAACGTTTTGTATACTGTCTATACCATGCATTAGGGGTCCTAGTGTTGTCTCTCTTTTTTTTTCCACAATCTTTATCATTTTAGATTTTATATTTAGGTCTTTGATCCATTTTGAGTTAGTTTTTGTGCATGGTGTGAGGTATGGGTCTTGTTTCATTTTTTTGCAGGTGGAGATCAGTTATGCCAGCACCATTTGTTAAAAGAGACTACTTTTTCCCCAATTAATGGACTTTGGGCCTTTGTCAAATATCAGCTGCTCATAGGTGGATGAATTTACATCTGTATTCTCAATTCTGTTCCATTGGTCTATATATCTGTTGTACCAGTACCAAGATGTTTTGACTACGGTGGCCGTATATAGGTTCTAAAATCTGGTAGTGTGAGGCCACCCACTTTGTTCTTCTTCAGTAATGCTTTACTTATCTGGGGCCCTTTCCCTTTTTGTATGAAATTGGTGATTTGTTTCTCCATCTCATTAAAAATGCCATTGAAATTTGGATCAGAATTGCATTGTATCTATAGATCATTTTGGGCAGAATTGACATTTTCACAATGTTGAGTCTTTGTATCCATGAGCAAGGTATGTTTTTCCACTTCTGTAGGTATTTTTTGGTTTCTTGCAGTAGCGTCGTGTATTTTTCTTTGTGTAGGTCTTTTATGTCTCTGATTAGATTTATTCCTAAGTATTTTATATTCTTGGGGGTTATTGTAAATGGTATTGATTTGGTGACTTCCTCTTTGAAGTTCTCTTTGTTGGTGTAGAGGAATCCAACTGATTTTTGTATGTTTATCTTGTATATTGATTATTGGCTGAAATTTTATATTAGTTTCAGTAGTTTTCTTGTGGATTCTTTGGGATTTTTTGTGTATAAGATCATATCACTTGCAAATACAGTTGCTTTTACTTCCTTTTTACCAATTTGGTTGCCCTTTATTTCTTTTTCTAGCCTAATTTTTTTAATAGCTCTGGCTATTGTTGAATAAGCAAAATGTTGAATAAGAGTGGTGATAAAGGGCATCCTTGTCTGGTTCCTGTTCTCAGGAGGAATGCTTTCGGTCTCTCTCCATTTAGGTTGATGTTGGCTGTTGTCTTTGTATAAATGCCCTTTATGATGTTGAGAAATTTTCCTTCTATTCCTACTTTGCTGAGAGTTTTTTTTTTATCATGAATGGGTATTGGACTTCGTCAAATGCCTTTTCTGCATCAATTGATAAGATCATGTGGTTCTTATCTTTTGTCTTATTTATGTGATGGATTACATTGATTGTTTTTCTAATATTGAACCATCCCTGCCTACCTGGTATGAATCTCACGTGGGCATAGTGAATTACTTTTTTGATATGTTGTTGAATTCTATTGGCTAGAATTTTATTGAGGATTTTTGTGTCTAAGTTCATGAGGGATATTGGTCTGCAATTTTTGTTTTTTGTGGAGTCTTTACCTGGTTTTGGTATTAGGGTTATGCTGGCTTCATAGAATGAGTTTGGGAGTATTCCATCCTTTTCTATGCTCTGAAATATCTGAAATACCTTTAGCAGTAGTGATGTTAACTCTTCTCTGAACGTTTGGTAGAATTCTCCAGTGAAGCCGTCAGGGCCAGGGCTTTTTTTTGTTGGGAGTTTTTTAATTACCTTTTTGATTTCTTCTCTTGTTATAGGTTTATTTAGCTGTTCTACCTCTGTTTGTGTTAGTTTAAGTAGGTAGTGTGTTTCTAGAAATTTGTCCATTTCCTCTAGGTTTTCAAATATATTGGAGTACTATTTTTCATTGTATTTTGTTACAATTCTTTTAATTTCAGACAGGTCTGTTGTGATATCGGCAATTTTATTTCTTATTTGGGTTATTTGCTTCCTTTCTTGTTTTTCTTATTACAGTTTGCCCATTGGCTTGTTGATTTTGTTGATCTTTTCAAAGAACTAAGCTTTTGGTCTTGTTAACTTTTGTTTTTCTATTCTCTATTTCATTTAATTGTGCTCTAATTTTTTTTTTTTTTTTTTTTTTTGCTTTCTTCTGGTACCCAAGGGCTTCTTTTCCTGCTCTCGTTCTATTTGTTTGAGTTGTAGTGTTAATGTTTTGGTTTTGGCCCTTTCTTCTTTTTGAATCTGTCCATTTATTGCCATAAATTGACTTCTGAGCACTGCTTTTTCTGTGACCCAAAGTTTCTAGTAGGATGTGTTTTCATTCTCATTTGATTCTGTGAATTTCTTTATTCCTTCCTTAATTTCTTCTATAACCCAATAGTTTTGGAGCAACGTGTTTGATTTTTCCTTGCTTTTTCTGTTATTGATTTCTACTTTTATGGCTTCATGGCCAGAAAAGATGCTTTGTAATATTTCAATGCTTTGGATTCTGTTAAGACTTGCTTTGTGGCCTAATATGTGGTCTACTCTGGGGGATGTTTCATGCGCGCTGGAAAAAAAAGTATACTTGGCTGCTGTTGGCTGGAGCGTTGTGTATAAGACTATGAGATCAAGCTGGTTGATTGTGGCATTTAGATCTTCTGTATCTTTAATGAGTTTCTTTCTGGATGTTCTGTCCTTCACTGAAAGTGGCATGTTGAAGTCTCCTACTATTATTGTGGAGCTGTCTAGTTCTCTTTTCAATGCTATTAGAGTTTATGTATTTTGGAGTCCTGTCACTGGGTACATAAATATTTATTTTGGTTATGTCCTATTGGTGTACAAAAAAAAAAAAAATTGGTGTATTGACTCTTTAATCATTATATAGTGTTCTTCCTTATGCTTTGTGGTGGATTTTGCTTTAAAGTCTATTTTGTCAGAGATTAATATTGCTACTCCTGCTCTTTTTAAATTGTTGTTTGCTTGATATATTTTTCTCTATACCTTGACTTTTAGTTTGTTTGTGTCTTTCAGTCTAATGTGTGTCTCTTGTACACAGTATATAGACAGATTGTGTTTTTTAATCTGTTCTGCTACTCTCTGTCTCTTTACTGGTGCATTTAGGCCATTTGCATTCAGTGTAATTATTGATAGGTTTAGTGCTGTCCTTTTGATGCCTTTTTTCTGTGTGTTGTTGGCAGTTACTTTGTTCCACTTAATTTCCTGTGCTGAGTCATTTTTCTTTATGTATTTTCTTTTCATCATTGTTGTTGATGTTATATTTGCTCAGTCTTAATGTTTTTCTTGTTTTTTATTTTGATGTGTTGGAGTGTTAGTTTCCTTTGTGGTTACCTTAATATTTACCCCTATTTTTCTAAGTTTAAACCAATCTTTTATTTCTTTATATTGCCTTGACTTCATATCCATATGAAAGATCTATAACTACATTATTTTGTCCTTTTTTGGTTTAATGTTGTCATCTTTTACATATTGGCATCCTTGTTACCTTATTCTCATTGTTTTAGCTTTGATTTATTTTTGTGACTTCCCTTTCTGGGTTGATATCTGGTTGTTCTGCCTTGTGTTCTAGTCTTGGGTTGTTATCTGATGTTATTGATTTTCTAACCGGAGGACTCCCTTCAGTATTTCTTGTAATTTTGGTCTTGTTTTTACAAATTCCTGAAACTTCTGTTTATCTGGAAATGCCCCAATTTCACCATCATATTTGAGAGACAGTTTTGCTGGATATATAATTCTTGGTTGGAAATTTTTTTCTTCAAGGTTTTATGTATGTCATTCCATTGCCTTCTTGCCTGCATGGTTTCTGTAGAGTCGTCCAGGCTTACTCTTATTGACTGTCCTTTGTAGATGACTTTTTGTTTATCTCTAGCTGCTCTTAAAATTATCTCCTTATCTTTGGTTTTAGCAAGTTTGATTATAATATGTCTTGATGTCTTTCTCTTGGGATCTACCTTGCGTGGGGCTCAAAGACCTTCTTGGATTGATATATTCTCACCTTTCATGATATCAGGGAAATTTTCTGCCAACAAATCTTCAGCAATTCTCTCTGTATTTTCTGTTATCCCCACGCCCGTCCCATTTGTTGCTCCAATCACTCATAGGTTATTCCTCTTGATAGAGTCTCACATAATTCTTAGTTCTTTTCCATTTTTAAAAAATTCTTTTATCTGATTTTTCCTCAAATATGTGTCAAGTGCTTTATCTTGAATCTCACTAATGCTGACTTCCATAACCTCAATTCTGCTACTATGACTTTCTATTGAGTTGTCTAACTCTGGAATTTTGTTAATCTTTTGAATTTCTGTTTGCTATCTCTCTATGGATTCTTGCAGCATGTTAAATTTGTCATTATGCTCTAGTATAACCTTCTTAAGTTACTTTATTGCTTTGTCTGTGTGTTCCTTGGCTTGTTCTGTGTTTTGCCTGATCTCTTTCCTGATCTTTTGGAGAGCTCTGTATATTATCTTTTGAATTCTAACTCTGGTATTTCCAAAAAATTCTCTTCCTCTGTAAGGTTTCTTGACTGTTTTGGGCACTTGCTGAAGCTGTCACGACCTTCTTCTTTCTTTCTGTGATTTGATATTGACTGTTGTCTCTGACACATCAATAAGTTATTGTATTTATTTATTTTATGTTTGCTTACTGTGTCCTATCTTCTTGTTTTGTTTTGTTTTGATATGCCTAAATAGGCTGGTTGTGTGAGCTAGTTTGATTGTTGGCATCTTTGAAGCTCTCATGTCCTGTCACCAGCTGGTTAGAGCTGTTACTAGGTATGTGAACCCAGGAGTCCATTTACTTTTCTTGTATGGATTCAGCCCAATTGTCCAGGTAGTCGGTCACCAAGTGTGTTCTGTAGGCTCTCACCTACAGTCCTAGATGGGAAGGGTGATTGGAGTAGGCACAGGTATCTGGCTGCAGTAGGGGGTCATGTGCTGAGCAATGTGGGGGGCTGATGGCTGCCGCTGAGTGTCTGGGAGGAAAGCAGGTCCCTGTTCCCTAGAGCACATAGGTGGGTGGGTTTTGCAGCTGGACTCTGGGTACCCAATGTTGTTGACTGTAAGTATTGGGAAGCACCACTTATTATTGAATCCCTGTTGCAAGTGACTAGGTGGCGTGTGTAGAGCCACCTGTCCTCTGGTCCCTGATGTGGGTAGGTGAGGACCCTGTTTATTGGGCAGGGTAGTATCAAATGTCATGAATCTGCCATGCCCCCTTATAGCTGATATAATCAGAAATAGGCTTCAGGTATATATCCTATTGTACTGTGCTAATGAGGGCCTACGCTGTTGAAACGGGCCCACATAAATCTATGCAGTGGTGAAAGTCATTCAAAGTCCATGGACCACTTATGCTTGCTAGGCAAAGGGTCTGTGCATTACCTGAGTTCCCAGCTTAAGAGAGCTGGCAGATTACTTTTTCCTCTTTGTTAATTTGTTCCCTCTCCAAAGCCAGGGTTATGGCTTAAGGCACACGATGGGTCCTAGTTTTGGCCCAGGGGATGTGGCAATCATTGAAGCAGGCCCAGACCCAGTGCAAAGTGGGTAGAAGGCAAGTAAATGGGAGAGAGGTTCTTCCCAAAGGGGGTGTTTTCTTCCTCCACACAGTAGGTTAAACACGTGTACTTATCTTTTGCCGATGGAATGCCGTGTCTCACTGTTTCTGGAGGGTTGAGCAGACTGTCTGCCACTCAGTCTCTCCTGATGTGGAAAATGTGTCCCAAGTGCCACTGCTCTCCTCAACATGCATGCCAGCTGACTCAGCCTGCAGGGTGCCGGTTCCCACAGGGTCAGGTCTCGCAACTCCTCGTTGCTTCTGAACTGTCTCTGCCTCCCCCTGCTGCTCAGTCTGATTGCTCCATTTTGCCTTTGATGTTCAGGGCTCCTAGATTGTCATATATAATCAATTCACTTTTTTTTTTTTTGGGTCTTTGTTGTAAGAGGGACCACAGGAAGCATCTGACTACTCTGCCATCTTGGCCCCCATCATGGATTGAATCATGCCCCTCCAAAAATGTGTGTATCAACTTGGTCAGGCCATGGTTTACAGTCTGTGTGGTTGTCCTCCATTTTGTGATTGTAATTTTATGTTACAGAGGATTAGGGTGGGATTGTAATACCCTTACCAGGTCACATCTCTGATCCAATTTAAAGGCAGTTTCCCTGGGGTGTGGCCTACGCCACCTTTTACCTTACAAGAGATAAGAGGAAAGGCAAGCAAGCAGAGAATGGGGACCTCATACCACCAAGAAAGCAGTGCTGAGAACAGAGTGCAACCTTTGGACCTGAGGTTCCTGTGCTGAGATGCACCCAGACCAAGGGAGAACTGATGCATCACGAGGACTTTTTCCAGAGCCTACAGAGAGAGAAAGCCTTCCCCTGGAGCTGACACCCTGAATTTGGACTTGTAGCCTACTCAACTGTGAGAGAATGAACTTCTCTTTGTTAAAGCCATCCACTTGTGGTATTTCTGTTATAGCAGCACTAGCTGACTAAGACCACCCCCTCAAAGAGTTTTAAGGTGCCTAATAATAAAAGCTTTTAATAATAAAAGCCTAGATTGCTTTGAAGAGACTGTTGGTAGAATCATGGACATCAACAGCAATTCTGACAAGGGCTCAGAAGAAAGTGAGGAGAGACAGAGGGAAAGTCTATATTGTCTTAGAGAATACATATGGCTCCTGCAACAGAATGTTGCTAGAAATGTGGACATTAAAAGTGCTTCTGGTGAGGCTTTAAAAGAAAATGATGAACATGTGATTGGACAATGGAGGAAGAGCAAAGCTTTTTATGCGGGGCAAAGAACTTACCTGAATTATGTTCCAATGTTTGGTGGAAGGTAGAACTTGGAAGTTATGAACTTGGATACTTGGATACTTGGGTGAGGAGATTTCTGAGCAAGATCTTAAAGGGATCAAGTGGTTTCTCCCTGCCACTTATAGTAAAATGTGAAACAAAAGAGATGGATTAAAAATGAACTGTGTACAGAGGAACAGAATTGTGTAGATGGAAGTCATAATTAGCGCGACTGAAGATAAAACACTTGGCAACAATGTCAGATAAAAGAATTTAAAAAAAATGAAGAAACCTTAAGAATCATCTGGGACTCTATCAAGAAGAATAACTGACAAGTGATTGGAGTACCAGAACAGGAAGAGATAACAAAAAATACAGAGAGACTTGTTTAAGATTTGTTAGCAGAAAACTTCCCTGACATCGTGAAAGATGAAAGGATATCTATCCAAGATGCTCATTGAACCCCATACAAGGTAGATCCCAAAAGAAAGTCACCAAGACATATTATAATCAAATTTGCCAAAACCAAAGATAAAGACAAAATTTTAAGAGTTGCCGGGGATAAGCAAAAAGGTACCTACAAAGGAGAATCAATAAGAATAAGCTCGGACAACTCGCAGAAACCATGCAGGCAAGAAGGCAATGGGATGACATATATAAAGCATTAAAGAAGAAAAACTGCCAGCCAAGAATCATATATCCAGCAAAACTGTCTCTCAAATGTGAAGGCGAAATTAGGACATTTCCAGATAAACGGAAGCTTAGGGAATTTTCCTCACAAACCAAACCAAACTACAAGAAATACTAAAGAGAATTCTCTGGTTAGAAAATCAATAATATCAGATATCAACCCAACACTATACCTCAGTCAGAGCAACCAGATATCAATGCAGGCAGGGAAATCACAAAAATAAATCAAGATAGAAGAACGCTCCGAACAGGAAATCAGTGATGTCATTATGTAAAAGATGACAACATTGTCAATAAAGAGGGACTAAATAATCATAGATCTTCCATATGGAGAGAAATCGAGGCTATAGAGGGAAATACAAGTTAGGTTTAAATTTAGAAATATAGGGGTAAATTTTATGGTAACCACAAAGGAGACAAACAATCCTACACATCAAAATAAAATACAAGAAAGACAAAGACTCAGCAAAAAACAAAATCAACAACAATGAAAAAGAGGAAAACGCAATTTACAAAGAAAAACTACTCAGCACAAAAAAAAAGTGTAAAAATGAAACCGTCAACAATACACCAAAAAAGACATCAAAATGACAACACTAAACTCATGTTGTTGTTGTTGTTAGGTGCCATCAAGTTGGTTCCGACTCATAGTGACCCTAAGCACAACAGAACGAAAAACTGCCCAGTCCTGTGCCATCCTTACAATCGTTATGCTTGAGCTCATTGTTGCAGCCACTGTGTCAATCCACCTTGTTGAGGGTCTTTCTCTTTTCCGCTGACCCTGTACTCTGCCCAGCATGATGTCCTTCTCCAGGGACTCATCCCTCCTGACAACATGTCCAAATTATGTAAGACACAGTTTCACCATCCTTGCATCTAAGGAGCATTCTGGACACACTTCTTCCAAGACAGATTTGTTCGTTCTTTTGGCAGTCTATGGTATATTCAATATTCTTCGCCAACACCACAATTCAAAGGCATCAATTCTTCTTCGGTCTTCCTTATTCATTATCCAGCTTTCACATGCATATGATGTGACTGAAAATACCATGGCTTGGGTCAGGTGCACCTTAGTCTTCAGGGTGACATCTTTGCTCTTCAACACTTTGAAGAGGTCCTTTGCAGCAGATTTGCCCAATGCAATGCAGCTTTTGATTTCTTGACTGCTGCTTCCATGGGTGTTGATTGTGGATCCAAGTAAAATGAAATTCTTGACAACTTCAATCTTTTCTCCGTTTATCATGATGTTGCTCATTGGTGTAGTTGTGAAGATTTTTGTTTTCTTTATGTTGAGGTGTAATCCATACTGAAGGCTGTGGTCTTTTGTCTTCATTAGTAAGTGCTTCAAGTCCTCTTCACTTTCAGCAAGCAAGGTTGTGTCATCTGCATAATGCAGGTTGTTAATGAGTCTTCCTCCAATCCTGATGCCCCATTCTTCTTCATATAGTCCAGCTTCTCGGATTATTTGTTCAGGATACAAATTAAATAGGTATGGTGAAAGAATAGAACCCTGACGCACACCTTTCCTGACTTTAAACCAATCAGTATCCCCTTGTTCTGTCCAAACAACTGCCTCTTGATCTATATAAAGGTTCCTCATGAGCATAATTAAGTGTTCTGGAATTCCCATTCTTTGTAGTGTTATCCATAGTCTGTTATGATCCATACAGTCGAATGCCTTTGCATAGTTAATAAAACACAGGTAAACATCCTTCTCGTATCCTCTGCTTTCAGCCAGGATCCATCTGACATCAGCAATGATATCCCTGGTCCCACGTCCTCTTCTGAAATGGCCTGAACTTCTGGCAGTTCCCTGTCAATATACTACTGCAGCCGTTTTTGAATGATCTTCAGCAAAATTTTGCTTGTGTGTGATATTAATGATATTGTTCTATAATTTCCACATTCAGTTGGATTACCTTTCTTGGGGATAAGCATAAATATGGATCTCTTCCAGGCAGTTGGCCAGGAAGCTGTCTTCCATATTTCTTGGCATAGACGAGTGAGCACCTCCAGCACTGCATCTGTTTGTTGAAACATCTCAATTGATATTCCATCAATTCCTGGAGCCTTGGTTTTCGCCAATGCCTTCAGAGCAGCTTGGACTTCTTCCTTCAGTACCATCGGTTCCTGATCACATGTTACCTCTTGAAATGGTTGAATATCGACTAATCCTTTTTGGTATAATGACTCTGTGTATTCCTTCCATCTTCTTTTGATGCTTCCTGCATCATTTAATGTTTTCCCCATGGAATCCTTCACTATTGCAACTCGAGGCTTGAAGTTTTTCTTCAGTTCTTTCAGCTTGAGAAACGCCGAGAGTGTTCTTTCCTTTTGGTTTTCCATCTCCAGCTCTTTGCACATGTCATTATAATACTTTACTTTGTCTTCTCGAGAAGACCTTTGAAATCTTCTGTTCAGTTCTTTTACTTCATCAATTCTTCCTTTTGCTTTAGCTGCTCGACGCTCAAGAGCAAGTTTCAGAGTCTCCTCTGACATCCTTCTTGGTCTTTTCTTTCTTTCCTGTATTTCCAGTGACCTCTTGCTTTCTTCATGGATAATGTCCTTGATGTCATTCCACAACTCGTCTGTTCTGCAGTTACTAGTGTTCAATGCATCAAATCTATTCTTGAGATGGTCTTTAAATTCATGTGGGGTATACTCAAGGTCATATTTTGGCTCTCATGGACTTGGTCTGATTTTCTTCAGTTTCAGCTTGAACTTGCATATGAGCAATTGATGGTCTGTTTCACAGTCGGGCCCTGGCCTTGTTCTCACTGATGATATTGAGCTTTTCCATTGTTTCTTTCCACAGATGTAGTCAATTGGATTTCTGTGTGTTCTATCTGGTGAGGTCCATGTGTATAGTCACCGTTTATGTTGGTGAAAGAAGGTATTTGCAATGAAGAAGTTGTTGGTCTTGCAAAATTCTATCATTCGATTTCCGGCATTGTTTCTATCACTAAGGCCGTATTTTCCAACTATTGACCTTCTTCTTTGTTTCCCACTTTCACATTTCGCGTTCCAATCACCAGTAATTATCAATGCATCTTGATTGCATGCTTGATCAATTTCAGAGTGTAGCAACTGATAAAAATCTTCTATTTCTTCATCTTTGACCCTAGTGGTTGGTGCGTAAATTTGAATAATAGTCATATTAACTTTGTAGACGTATGGATATTATCCTATCACTGACAGAATTGTACTTCAGGATAGATCTTGAAACGTTCTTTTTAACGATGAATGCAACACCATTCCTCTTCGAGTTGTCATTCCCCGCTAGTGGACTATATGATTTTTTGATTCAAAATGGCCAATACCAGTCCATTTCAGCTCACTAATGCCTAGGATATCGATGTTTATGTGTTCCATTTCATTTTTGATGATTTCCAATTTTCCTAGACTCATACTTCATACATTCCAGGTTCCAATTATTAAAGGATGTTTGCAGCTGTTTCTTCTCATTTTGAGTCATGGCACATCAGCAAATGAAGGTCTCAAAAGCTTTACTCCATCCACGTCATTAAGGTCAACTCTACTTTGAAGAGGCAGCTCTTCCCCAGTTATCTTTTGAGTGCCTTCCAACCTGGGGGGCTCATCTTCCAGCACTATATCAGACAATGTTCCACTGCTATTCATAAGGTTTTCACTGGCTAATGCTTTTCAGTGCCTGTCAGTTTGTCATACTGTGGGGGCTTGTGTGTTACTGTGATGCTGGAAGCTATGCCACCGGTATTCAGATACTAGCAGGGCCACCCACGCAGGACAGGTTTCAGCTGAGCTTCCAGACTAAGACAGACTAGGAAAAAGGACCCGGTAGTCTACTTCTGAGAAGCATTACCCAGTGAAAACCTTTTGAATAGATAAACTAAACTCATGCGTATCTATAATCATGCTGAATATAAATGGACTAAATGCACCAATAAAGAAACAGAGTTGCTGAATGGATTTAAAAAACCATGATCCACCTATATACTGCCTACAAAAGACACACTTTAGACTTGACATAAACAAACTAAAACTCCAAGGATGGAAAAAAAATATATCAAGCAAAAAACAATAAAAAAAAGAGCAGGAGTGGCTACACTAATTTCTGACCAAACAGGCTTCAAACTTAAATCTACCACAAAGGACAAGGAAGGACACTATATAATGATTAAAGGGACAATATACCAGGAGGATATTACCATATTAAATATTTATGCACCCATTGACAGGGCTTCAAGATACATAAAACAAACTCTAACAGTGTTGAAAAACAAGATAAACAGCTCCACAATAATAGTAGGAGTCTTCAATATACCACTTTGAGTGAAGGACAGAACATCCAAAAAGAAGCTCAATAAAGACACGGAAGATCTAAATACCACAACCAACCAACTTGACCTTACAGACAAATACAGAACACTCCACCCAACAGCATCCAAGTGTACTTTCTTTTCCAACATACATGGAACATTTTCTAGAATGGACCACCTATTAGGCCATATAGCAAGACTAAACAGAATCCAAAACATCAAAATACTACAAAGCATATTCCCTGAATCATAAAGCCATAAAAGTAGATGTCAATAACAGAAAAATCAGGAAAAAGAAATCAAACACATGGACTGAACAACACTTTGCTCAAAAATGATTGGATTATAGAACAAATTAAGGATGGAATAAAGAAATTCATTGAATCCAGTGAGAATGAAAACACTTCCTATCAGAACCTTTGGATCACAGCTAAAGCAGTGCTCAGAGGTCAATTTATATCAATAAATGTACACGTACACAAAGAAGAAAGGGCCACAATCCAAGAATTATCACTACAACTTGAACAAATAGAAAAAGAGCAACAAAAGAAACCCTCAGGTACAAGAAGAAAACAAATAATAAAACTTAGAGCAGAATTAAATGAAATGGAGAACAGAAAAACAATTGAAAGAATTAACAAGACCAAAACCTGGTTCTTTGAAAAGATTAACAAAATTGATAAACCACTGGCCAGACTGACAAAAGAAAAACAGGAGATGAAGCAAATAACCCAAATAAGAAATGAGATGAGTGATATCGCAACAGACCCAACTGAAATTAAAAGAATCAGAACAGAATACTATGAAAAATTGTACACTAACAAATTTGAAAACCTAGAAGAAATGGACAAATTTCTAGAAACACATTACCTACCTAAACTAATACAAACAGAGACAGAACAGCTAAATAGAGATTGACAAAAGAAGAAATTGAAAACGTAATTTAAAAACTCCCAACAAAGAAAAGTCCTGGCCCTGACGGCTTCACTGGAGAATTCTACCAAACATTCAGAGAAGAGTTAACACCACTACTACTTAAGGTATTTCAGAGCATAGAAAAGGATGGAATACTCCCAAACTCATTCTATGAAGCCAGCATTAACACTGATACCAAAACCAGACAAAAACACCACAAAAAACAAAAATTGCAGACCAATATCCCTCATGAACTTAGATGCAAAAATTCTCAACAAAGTTCCAGCCAATGGAGTTCAACAACATATCAAAAAAAAAAAAAAAAAAATTCACCAAGACCAAGTGGGATTCAACCAGGTATGCAGGAATGGTTCAATATTAGCGAAACAATCAATCTAATCCATCACATAAATAAAACAAAAGACAAGAACCACATGATCTTATCAATTGATGCAGAAAAAAGCATTTGACAAAGTCCAACTCCCACTCCTGATTAAAACTCTCAGCAAAACAGGAATAGAAGGAAAATTCCTAAACATTATAAAGGGCATTTACACAAAGCCAACAGCCAACATCATCCTAAATGGAGAGAGACAGAAAGCATTCCCCTTGAGAATGGGAACCAGACAAGGATGCCCTTTATCACACTCTTATTCAACATTTTGCTGGCTGTCCTAGCCAGAGTAATTAGGCTAGTTAAAGAAATAAAAGGCATCCAAATTGGCAAAGAAGTAAAGGTATCTCTATTTGCAGATCACATGATCTTATTTATACACGGAAAAACCTACAGAATCCTCAAGAAAACTACTAAAACTAATAGAAGAGTTCAGCAGAGTATCAGGATACAAGATAAACATACATAAATCAATTGGATTCCTCTACACCAAAAAAGAGAACATTGACGAGGAAATCACCAAATCAATACCATTTACAACAGGCCCTAAGAAGATAAAATACTTAGGAATAAATCTAACCAGAGACATAAAAGATCAATACAAAGAAAACTATACGACACTACTGCAAGGAACCAAAAGACACATACATTAAGTGGAAAAACATACCTTGCTCGTGGATAGGAAGACTCAACATTGTAAAAATGTCCATTCTAACCAAAGTGATCTACAGATACAATGCAATCCCGATCCAAATACCAGTGACATTTTTTAATGAGATGGAGAAACAAATCTCCAACTTCATGTGGAAGGGAAAGAGGCCCTGGATAAGTAAAACATTACTGAAAAAGAACAAAGTGGAAGGCCTCACACTACCTGATTTTAGAGCATACTATACCACCACAGTAGCCAAAGCAGCCTGGTACTGGTACAACAACAGTTACATAGACCAATGGAACAGAATTGAGAGTCCAGACATAAATCCACCCACATAGGAGCAGCTGATATTTGACAAAGGCCCAAAAATCTGTTAAATGGGGAAAAGACACTCTTCAACAAATGGTGCTGGCATAACTGGATATCTATCTGCAAAAAATTGAAACAAGACCCATACCTCACACCATGCACAAAAACCAACTCAAAATGGATCCAAGACCTAAATATAAAATCTAAAATGATAAAAATTGTGGAAGAAAAAATAGAGACAATTCTAGGAGCCCTAATACATGACACAAACAGTATACAAAACATTACTAACATTGTACAAACACCAGAAGAGGAATTAAATTACTGGGAGCTCCTAAAAGCCAAACACCTATGCTCACCCAAAGACTTCACCAAAAGAGTAAAAAGATTACCTACAGATTGGGAAAAAGTTTTTTAGCTATGACATTTCCAATCAGCGTCTGATCTCTAAAATCTACACGATACTGCAAAAAATCAACAACAAAAAGACAAATAACCCAATTAAAAAATGGGCAAAGTATAGGAACAGACACTTGACCAAAGAAAACATTTAGGCTGCTAACAGATACGTGAGGAAATGCTCATGATTGTTAGCTATTAGAGAAATGCAAATCAAAACTGCAATGAGATTCCATCTTACCCCAACAAGGCTGGCATGAATCCAAAAAACACAAAATAATAAATGTTGGAGAAGTTTTGGAGAGACTAGAATACTTATACAATGCTGGTGGGAATATAAAATGATACAGCCACTTTGGAAATCAATTTGGCACTTCGTTAAAAAGCTAGAAATAGAGAGCTACCATACAACCCAGCAATTCCACTCCTTGGAATATACCCTAAAGATATAAGAACCTTCACACGAACAGATACATGCACGCCCACGTTCATTGCAGCACTGTTTACAATAGCAAAAACTTGGAAGCAACCAAGGTGCCTATTCACCCATCAATGGTTGAATATTCACACAATGGAATACTACACAATGATTAAGAACAATGATGGATCTATGAAACATTTCATAACACTGAGGAATCTGGAAGGCATTATGCTGAGTGAAATTTGTCAACTGCGAAATGACAAATATTGTATGAGATTGCTATTATAAGAATTCCAGATAAAGTTTAAACACAGAAGAAAATATTCTTTGATGGTTACGTGGGTGGGAAGGGAGGGAGAGGGATATTCACTAACTAGATAACTAGATAGTAGGCAAAAATTTTTTTAGGCAAAGAGAAGGGCAACACATACCATAGGGATAATCAGTACAACTGAACTAAACCAAAAGCAAAAAAACTTTCCTTAATACAACCAAAAGCTTCAAGGGCCAGAGTAGCAGGGGCAGGGGTCTGGGGACCATGGTTTCAGGGGACATCTATGTCAATTGGCATAACAAAATGTATTAAGAAAACAGTCGGCATTCCACTTTGGTGAGAGGTCTTAAATGCTAGCAAGCAGCCATCTAAGATGCATAAATTGGTCTCGACCCACCTGGAGCAAAGGAGAATGAAGAACACCAAAGACACAAGGTAAATATGAGCCCAAGAGACAGAAAGGGCCACATAAACCAGACTCTCCATCAGCCTGAGATCGGCCTAGATGTTGCCCAGCTACCACCAATCACTGCCCTGGCAGGGAACACAACAGAGAATCCCTGATGGAGCAGAATAGTGGAAGGCAGATCTTAAATTCTCCTAAAAAGGCCAGGCTTAATGGTCTGAATGAGACCAGAGATACCCTGACAGTCATGGTCCTCGGACCCTTCGATAGCCCAAGGTTGGAACCGTTCCTGAAACCAACTCTACAGACAGGGATTGGCCTGGACTATAAGATAGACAATGATGCTGGTGAGGAACGAACTTCATGGCTCAAGTAGACACATGAGACTATGTGGGCAACTCCTGTCTGTCTGTAAGATAAGAAGGAAGAGGGGGACAGGAGCTGGTTGAATAAACAAGAGGACTATAGGGTGGAGTGGAGGAATGTGCTGTCTCATAAAGGGGAGAGCAGCTGGGAATGCACAGCAGGGTGTATATGGTTTTTTGTACGAGAAACTGACTTGATTTGTAAAGTTTCACCTAAACCACAATAAATAAATTTTTTTAAAAAGAGAACTGTGCAAAACGAAAACAGAATTTAAAGATTTGGAAAATCCTGTTGTACAAAAAAAGAATATGTGTCCTAGAATGTTGACCAAGGACATGGCTACACAATCTTGTGACTGATGAATCTAATCCACTACCACAGCAGAAAACCCATCAGCTTAAACCAAAGGGAACAGGCAAAGAACTACAGGCCAAAGGAGGTAAATCAGTCATCCTCCAAAAAAAGAAAAGGACCATCCCTGGAGCAGCTCCAAGATCAGCAGAACTGTTGGAAGGAGCTCAGGAAACAGGGCTGCATCAGCCTCAAAGGATGGGGCCATAACCTCCTAGGTTTCAAAGGGTTAGGTCTTTGCCAACTCTGTTCTGGAATGTAGGGCTGCCATTCACAAGTGCCAGGGGGATGGGGCTGCTGCCCAAAGCTGAGGGTGCAGGGCTGCCATGCCCAAGGGACAGAAGAATAAGGCCTGTAGGCACCAAGGGGGTGGGGCCTTGAGTGATGACTCAGATGGACTAGGAGAATGGGGCTGCACAAAGCCAAGGGAGCAGAGTTGCCATCCCAGTGGACCTGGAAGGCAGAGCTGAAGCATAGGGTCAAGGGGCCTTCACTCAGAACCCAGAGGGCATGGGCCACACTGAGAGTCTTGGGGGCAGGGCCATTGCCTTGATAGTCTCAGAGAGCAGAGGATTATTTCCAAGCCTTGAGAGCTAATGCAATTTGTTCTGCTGGGCTTTGAACTTGCCTAGTGCCCTTTACCTCTTCTTCAGTTTTTCATACTATGGTGGCTCTTGTGTTGCTATCAAGATGGAAGCTATGCCACTGGCATTTCAAATACCAGCAGGGTCACCCATGGTGGGCAGGTTTCACTGGAGCTTCCAAACTAAGAAACACTAGGGAAAAAGACCTGATGATCTACTTTTGAAAATTAGCCAGTGAAAACCCTATGGATCACAACAGAATACTGTTTGATATAAATAACAACCAGGCAGTATTTGGTTCTGTTGTACATGGGGTCATCATGAGTCAAAGCTGATTCAAGGCAAGCTAATAACAACAATGCCTAACACATAGCAGGTTCACAACAAGTATTTGTTGAATGAGTGAATAAATCAATGGACGGACTGGTGGATATTGAATGAAATAGGATAAGAGCAACTGGATAGCATGGACGGTAAAATTGTAGCTTATTGAATGCTGGCTCCCTGAAAATACAACCAAAACCACCTGTTGATGAGGCAAGCCTCCCTGCGGTAAGGGAGATCACCACCTGGATTGTCGTGACAGGGTCTTGGAGGAGGGCAGGTAAAGTCAGGAGATCTTTGAGGTTTTAGAGTCTGGTTTAAGATGGGGTGGGCTTAAGATTTGATTAAGGATCTTGATATAAGTGTCTTGGGCCAATGGGCACAGGAAAGGGAGGTAACAGTCATTTGATGCTATTTATTGAGAAATTAAACAGCTTTAAGTGGGTCTTGGAGTCGTTAGGTGGCACAAATAGTTAAGCACTCAAATATTAGCCAAAAGGTTGGTGGTTCAAACCCACCCAGAGGCACCTGGAAGACAGGCCTGGTGATCTGCTTCCAAAAGGTCACAGCCTTGAAAACCCCATGGAGCAGTTCTTCTCTACACACATAGGTCACCATGAATTGGAATTGACTTGACAGCAAAGAACAGCAACAACAAATGGGTTTTGGGGAAGTTCCCAAAATAAACAATAAGTGTAAAAATGGCACGGGGGGCAGTGTCTGACCTCCTTTCACTTCACAAGGGGGAAGGAGAATCAAGATCAAGAGCCCAAGGCTGATTCCTAAAAGGCAGAGCTCAGACTTGCCTCCCCTCTCCGCCATCTTTACCAATTCTGACACCAACAGTCCCTCCCACGGCACTCTCTACTTCTCTGCTGGGTTCGATAATTCATTGCTATGGCCACACAGAACTCACAGACTATACTCATGATTACGGGGTTTATTAGGGAAGTAACAGTTACAGTTCAGGCTCAGGAACAGTCAGGATACAGGTCTTCCATCAGGACAACCTCTTCCCAGCCATGCTTCCAGGCACACCTTTCTCTGTCCTCAGCCTCTGCCCAAAGGCACTCAGCTCTCTATCTCTGTGTGTCGGGAAGCCCACCATGCCGTCTCCTGCTGCTGTCCCCTACCACCAGGTCTCTGCCGCCACTTCTCTCTGCCTTCAGTGTTATAGCCCTCTCTCTGGCTCCTGGTTCCAGGAGATTCTCAGTGCAAGGATCCCGGGTCCAAAGGATCTGCTGGCTCCTGGCTGTTCTTCCTTGGTGGTGGTGGCATCTTCTCTTTCCTGCCTCTGGGGCTGCTCATTTCAAGTCCAGCGGGATGGCAAAACGACCAATCCCTTTGATGGGCCACAATTACCCTATCACACAGTCTCATCCAATCATTTGGTTGGGAGTTATAAGACCATGGCTAGAAACGCCACACAAAGGTGGTCCACTGCACCACAATAAGGTTATTTGCAACTCTTATCTTCCTGGGCAAGCGTTTCCTGCAATAGTAAAATCGTGTTGGTGAAGTCATGTGAGTGAAGACTGCCTAGTAGTAGTCATGTTAATGCAGTCGTAAGTAAGCTATGTGTGTGTAAATGGGTTCAGTTCCTACGTTAGTGATCATAAACCATTCTCCTTTCACATTCAAAGGAGGACAAGCAAACCTATACGGGCTCCAGGATAGCTGAGGTGGCTGATTTCTGGTTATGCATGGCTGACACATACTGAACACATGCACGGGAGAGGTAACTCAGCTATGCCTTGGTCTTAAATGTCATCTAGCAATAGCCCTGAGTAGCAGAACCAGCTATGTAATTGTCAGAGCCCAGTGCAAGATGAAAATGTGAGGTCTTTTGTTCAAAAATTAAGAATTTCAAGATGGCAACAGCAGAGCATTAACCAAGCACAGGGTCCTTCAAGTCCAAAACTCAGCAGAACAAATTACATTAAGCTCTGTGAGACAGCATAAGTCTCATGTACATGAAGCTGGTCCTGCTAAGGTGACAGTTGTGTACTCTCAATTTTATTTCAACTCATAGTGGCACCGTGTGACTGAGGAGAACTGCCCCCATAGGGTTTTCTTGGCCGTAATCTTTATGGAAAGAGCCCTGGTGATACAGTGGTTAAGCACTTGTTTGCTAAACAAAAGGCCGGTGGTTGGAGCCCACTAGCGGCTCCATGGAAGGAAGATGTAGCAATCTACTCCCATAAAGATTACAGCCCATGTGGAGGCCAAGGTCTCAGGGAACATCTAGTTCAATTGGCATAACACAGTTTATAAAGAAAATGTTCTATATTCTACTTTGGCAAGTAGCGTCTGGGTCTTAAAAGCTTGTGAGTGGCCATCTAAGATACTCCACTTGTTTTACCCCATCGGGAGCAAGGGAGAATGAAGAAAACTAAAGACACAAGGGAAAGATTAGTCCAAGTGACTAATGGACCGCAGCTATCATAGCCTCCACAAGACCGAGTCCAGCACAACCAGATGGTGCCTGGCTACTACCACTGACTGCTCTGACAGGGATAACAATAGAGGGTCCCGGACAGAGCTGGAGAAAAATATAGAACAAAATTCTAACTCACACACACACACACAAAAAGACCAGATTTACTGGTCTGAGAGACTAGAGAAACCCCGAGAGTATGGCCCCCGGACACACTTTTAGCTTAGTAATGAAGTCATTCCTGAGATTCACCCTTCAACCAAAGATTAGACAGGCACATAAAACAAATGAGACTAAATGGGCACACCAGCCCAGGGGCAAGGATGAGAAGGCAGGAGGGGACAGGAAAGCTGGTAACAGGGAACCTAATGTCAAGAAGGGGAGAATGTTGACATGTTGTTGGGTTGGCAACCAATGTCACAAAACAATATGTGTATTAATTGCTTAACGAGAAACTAGTTTGCTGTGTAAGCCTTCAACTAAATTACAATTAAAAACAAAAGAATTACAGCCCAGGAAACCCTGCGGGCCAGCTCTACTTTTTCATAGGGTTGCTATGAATCAGAATTGAATCGATGGTAAACAACGACACAACCTTTACAGGAGCAGATCATCAGGTCTTTCTTCTGCAGAACCACTGGGTAGGTTCAAACCTTCCAGTCAGCAACCAAGTGCTTAACTGTTGCACCATGATTGGGTGGCATTCCACATTCTGGAGACTAAGTGTATTAAAGAACCTGCTACATCTGGGTCATTGAAAGTCTACCCATTCTGCCCAGGACTCCAGAATCCATTTGGTGCTCAACAAGACTAGAAAAAAATCTAGATCCCTCACCTTCCCGACTGCCATCCATTCCATCCCTGGCCTTATAAAGATCAAGTCCGGAAATCCAAATCCAAAGTTCAGGACTTTGGAGGTAACAATGTTTATGTGATGTTTTCCTTCTTAGCTCTTTACCTCAGTAAAGACTCACAGGAAGAGGAGAGAAAAAATCCTTGATTTGGACTTTTAGCTTCCAGAACTATGAGAAAACAAATTCTGCTCTTTAAAGCCACCCACTCTTGGTACTTTCTGTTATGGCAGCCCTAAGTAACCGAGACAGGTATCAATGAGAAGTGAGGAGGGAAATAAAAAGGTGAGCAGGACATGGCCCTGCCACCAAGAAGCGTAATGAAAATCAGATTACTGGCCACTTATGCCATAGGTGACTTAGATTATCAGCCCTTGATTTGGGGTTTACTAAGTGGAAGCAACGCCCTTCTTTTGAGCTAAACAAAATAGGAGTGAGCTTTCTGAGCTAAGGCCGCCTCTTGCTAGCAGCTCAAGATACCTGTTCACTGGTAGCTTTCAGCTCTTCCGCCTCTGGGTGGCCACTAAACAGGTGGGTGAATACTCTACTTGCTGGCAGGGAACAAACCTCAAACAACATTTTCATGAAAGTTCTAAGAAGTAAGTCTTGGGTTCTGACCCTGCCTATCATTGTAAAATTCCCCAGCCACCTAGAAGCTTCTCATCATTTCTGGGCATCTCATGGGGGCATTCCATGGATGAACATTCCGTGTGTCCTTTCAAACCCACGTGGGATGCACTACTTTCTTCAGTCTGTACTCTGGTTCCCTACAAGGGCACATGCTATACAACTCTGCTGTTGAGCTTTTGTGTTGTTGACTTGTGACTTAGGAGACCTCAATGTGTCACAGAGTGGAACTGGTCCATAGGGTTTTCTTGAGTGTAATCTTCATGGAAGCAGATATCCAGGACTGTTTCTTCCTCGGTGCTGCTGGGTGGATTCAAACTGCTAATCTTTTGGGGTTTTCTCGTTTTTTTGTGTGTGTGTGTGTGCTTTAAGTGAAAGTTTACAATACAAGTCAGTCTATCATACAAAAATTTATACACACATTGTTATGTGACCCTCGATGCTCTCCCTATAATGTGACAGCACACTCCTCCTTTCCACTCTGGATTTCCTGTGTCCATTCAACCAGCTCCTGTCGCTTTGGGCCTTCTCATCTTACCTCTGGACAGCAGTTGCCCATTTAATCTCATGTGTCTACTTGAGCTAATAAGGACTCTCTTCACGAGTTTCATTTTATACCTTATAGTCAAGTCTAATCTTTGTCTGAAGAGTTGGCTTCAGGAATGTTTTCAGTTCTGGGCTAACAGAGAGCCTGGGAGCCATGTCTTCTGGGGTCCCTCCAGTCTCAGTCAAACCATTAGGTTTGGTCTTTTTACTAGAATTTGAGTTCTGCACCCTGCTTTTCTCCTGCTCCATCAGGGACTCTCTGTTGTGTTCCCTGTCAGCTCAAACTGCCAACATTTTGGTCACCAGCCAAGTGCAAACCATTTATGCCAGCTAGGGACCCTACAACTCTGAAAGCTGGAAGATTCCTCACCCTAGCCCCTGTCTCCTACTTAGGTGTTGCAGGTCAAGTAGAATTTGTCATACAATGCCCAGGACATCGATACAGCCCCCTGCTGGTATATATTCTCCCCAAAGAGAAGAGAATCCCAAGTCACCATCACTGCAGGTTCCCAAGCATTCTTATACTCCTTGAGGAATGTTCTGGAGGACCATCTGTGGTCTTGCTGTGCTAAAAATTGCCCTTTGGGGTTGGAGCTGGGGCTGAAACAAGGCATAAGATCTTCCCTGTGAGCCTCCAGGTAAACCCAAATGAGGCCTGAACCCTGGAGATTAAGTTCGGTCTGCAATTCCTAACATACTAGACGTGTAGGAACAAAAGGCGTGGCAGCAGGGAAATACCAATATATTTCAAGTCCCCGTCCTCTTCTCCTCCACTCAGGGGCATACTGAACTTTTAGCATCAAAGGAATGAGGTTGGTTTGGGAGATTGGAGCAAGCATACAAAACAGCATGGTGCTCTAACTACCTCCTTCAGGAGTTTTAGAGTCAAGCCACTTTTCTTTCAATCGTGAATTGAACAGGTCTGCTTTTACTAATGTCTTTTTATCAAAGGCACTAATCTCTGGAAAATGTGCCCAAATAGCTCCCCTTGGTCCTCACCCCTCCACCATGTTCTGCTCTCAGATACCCACCCCTCCACCATGTTCTGCTCTCAGATACCCACACCTCCACCATTCACAACAGCCTTCCTTTGCCAAAATGTACCTTTAATCATGAGAACTAGAATTTACAGAACACGTTCTATGTCTCAGGCATGGTGTATTGGTTTACTAGGGCTGCGCAACAAAATACCACGGAGTGAGTGGCTTACAGCAACAGAAATTTATTCTCTTACAGTTGTGCAGGCAAGAAGTCTGAAATCAAGGTGTCAGCCTGGCAGCGCTGTCTCTGAAGGCTCTAGAAGATCCTTCCTTGTTTCTTCCAACTTCTGGTGCTTTCTAGCAATTTTTGGCTTGGTTGGCTTGTAGATGGATCACTTCAATCTCTGCCTCATCTTCAAACGGCTATCTTCCCTGCGTCTCCTCTGTGTCTTTGTTGTCTCCAAATGTCCCTCTCCTCATAAGGACACCAGCCATTGAACTTAGGGCCCACCCCATAGGGTCACTATGAGTTGGAATCAACTGGATGGCAACAGGTTTGGTTGGTTTTTTCTACTCCAGTGTGACCTCATGATAAACTGTTAACACCTTCAAATACCCTGTTTCCAAACAAAGTCACATTCACAGCTACCGGGGTTTAGAACTTTAACATATCTTTTTATTATTATTATTTTATTATTCTTAGGTGAAAGTTTACAGCTCAAGTTAGTTTTTCATTCAGAAATTTCTACACGTACTGTTTTGTGACATTGGTTGCAATCCCCACAATGTGACAGCCCTCTCCTCCTTTCCACCCTAGGTTGCCTGTTTCATTTGTCCAGTTTTCCTGTCCCTTCTTGCCTTCTCGTCTTGTTTTTGGGCAGGAGTTGCCCATTGGGTTCAACATATCTTTTTAGAGGACACAATTCAACCCATAACATATGGTCACATTGTCTTTTTTTGATCCCTACAACAACTCTAAGGAGACTTGGTGGTGCAATGATTAAATGCTCAGCTGTTAACCAAAAAGCTGGTAGTTTGAACATACCTAGCAGCTCCACAGGAAAAAGACCTGGCGATCTGTTCCCATAAAGATTACAATCTAGGAAACTATGGAGCAATTCACTCTGTCACATGGGGTCGCTATGAGTCGAAATCAATTCAATGGCACCTAAGAACAATAACGACACAACAACACTATGAGAGAAATGTTAATAACTCCACTTTACGAATGAGGAGACACGTTCAGGGAAGTCAAGCGATTTTTCCAAGATCATGAAGTTAGTTAGTGGTGGGGCTAATATTTATGTTTACCTTTATCCTTTTTTATCCCAGTTTTAATTCAGAGTAACTATTGGACAGGCTTTAAACATAGGCATAAGTGAGCTGATCAGTAAAAATAACAGCCAATATCTTAATACCCACTATATGTCAAGCATTTTACACATTCTTTCATTTAGCAATTTTGCAAGATATGTATTTCTCCCCACTTTGTAGATGAGGACTCTGAGGCTCAGGGATGTTAAGCAACCTGCCTAAGGCTGCATGAGAAAGGTAGCCAGCAATTGACAGCTTGGGCTCTGGAGCCCAACTGCCTGAGCTCAAATCACTATTCCCCTACTTACTAGCTGTGTGACCTTGGGCAAATTATTTATAACTTCTCTCTGCCTTTCTTTACCTATCTGCAAAACAAAACTTGATAATATTTATCTCATAGAACTGCTATGAAGAGTCAATGAATTGGTACATATCAGGAAAGCTATTAAGGATAGCGTCACGGATTGAATTATGACCCCCCAAAAATGTGTGAATCAATTTGGCTGGGCCATGATTCCCGGTATTGTGTGATTTTCCTATATGTTGTAAATCCTGCCGCTATGATTTATGATGTTAATGAGGGGAGATGGGCGACAGTTGTGTTAGTGAGGCAGGACTCAATCTACAAGATTGGATTATGCTTTGAGGCAACCTCTTTTGAGATATAAAAGAGATAAGCGAGTAGAGAGACAGAGGGAACTCATACCACCAAGAAAGCAGTGCCAGGAGCAAAGCGTGTCCTTTGGACCCAAGGTTTCTGTGCGGAGATGCTTCTAGTCGGGGGAACATTGAAGAGAAGGTGGACGGAGGGAGAAAGCCTTCCCCTGGAGCTGACGCCCTGAATTCAGACTTTTAGCCTACTTTAGCATGAGGAAATAAATTTCTCTTTGTTAAAGCAATCCACTTGTGGTACTTCTGTTACAGCAGCGCTAGATAACTAAGACAGATATGAAGAGGAAAATTTTATTTTTTGATACAGAATCACCCAACTCAGGTCAAAGGTAAGCACCAAAGAAGAGACGTAGATAACTCCGTGAAAATATCCAAATCAGCCTGCTCCTGAGTAGCAAGCAGGGACTCAGGAACAGAAACGCTTGTCATTTAGCACCCTGTCACAAGAACCATGGACTCTGCCAAAAGAGCTATTATCAGTGGCAACATCAGGAGGGCACACCTGGGCTGCTTGTTAACACTGAGTGCATAAGGAATGAGGGACACTGTGGAGAGAAAGAAGTAGTGTGCAAGAGCTTCACAGCCCCCAAGGCCTGGAGCCACTGAGCTGAGAAGGCACACCTGAAGGTGAACGGGAAGAAATGACAACCCTGAGAATGGGAAGAGACTGAGAAGCCTGAGGAAGGAGCTGCAGGGCTCTATTCAAGGCTGGGCCCCTGAGAACACCACCAGTTGAAACAAGTTGCTATCAAGTTGACGCTGACTCACGGTGACCCCATGTGTGTCAGAGTAGAATTGTACTCCGTAGGGTTTTCAGTGGCTGAGTTTTTGGAAGTAGATCATCAGGTCTTTCTTCTGAGGCACCTCTGGGTGGACTAAACATCCAGCCTTTCAGTTAGCAACCAACTGTGTTAATCGTTTGCACCACCCAGGGACCCTGAGAACACCAGTGTCTAGAAACGTTGCAACAAACCATCCACCTCACTGCACCTTCTCGCAGAGTCACCGTTATGCTCCTTCCTTAGCAAAGTGCCTTCCTTTAAAAAAAAAAAAAAAAAAAACTCACATAATGAAATAGTCTCCTGGATGTTAGTGCCATTAAAGCCTACACTGTCACCTACAGACACACACACACACACACTAATAGTCCATAAAAATATTCACCAATGCTACTCTCACAGCACAGATCCACCTCTCCCCCTGACATGTGCCATAAAAGAAAAGGACACCCTGTGCAATCCTTTGGTTTACATAAACATCAGCTAATTGTACAGAGCAAACACAACCCTATGCTGAATCAGATGAAGGCAAAACCAAGTGAACAACTTTTTTTTTCTTTTGGTATATCTATTTTTATTTTATTTTTTTTATTGTACCTTAGATGAAGGTTTACAGAACAAACTAGTTTCTCATTAAACTGTTAGTACACATATTGTTTTATGACATTGGTTAACACCCCATGACACGTTAAACTCTCCCTTCTCAACCTTGGTTTTCCTATTACCAGCTTTCCTATTTCTTCCTGCCTTCTAGTCCTTTCTCCTGGACTGGTGTGCCCCTTTAGTCTCATTTTGTTTTATGGGCCTGTCCAATCTTTGGCTGAAGGGTGAACCTCAGGAGTGACTTTATTACTAGGCTGAAAGGGTGTCCGGGAGCCATACTCTCAGGGTTTCTCCAGTCTCTAACAGGCCAGCAAGGCTGGTCTTCCTTTTTGAGTTAGAATTTTGTTCTACATTTTTCTCCAGCTCTGTCCAGGACCCTCTATTGTGATCCCTATCAGAGCAGTCAGTGGTGGTAACCAGGCACCTTCTTGTTGTACTGGACTCAGTCTGGTGAAGGCTGTGGTAGATGTGGTCTATTAGTCTTTCGGACTAATCTTTCCCCAAGTGAACAACTTTTACCAGATCTTGCAAATGGCTGGCAGCAGGTCAAAATCTGTAGACATTGTAGATGAGTCTCACATCATGTACAGTAACGTATTTTTATGCAAATAATGTGAGCTTTCTACATGTGTTTGCCAACCACTCCTACTACCCCCCACGAGGTATTTTCATAAGTGCTGCTAGGCCAATTTTTTTTTTACCTGTTGCTGTAAAAATACTGGCATAGCATGCTTATGAAAATACCTCGCAGAAGGAGAGAGCGATTGGCAAACAAATGTAGAAGGCATGCCTTATTTGTGTAAAAATACAGTAATTGCTACATTAGCATTGCCCTAACCTTGAGCACCTACAAACTATTGCATTTACAGGCCATAAAATTAAGCCTTGGGATTATTGAGCACCTACAAACTATTGCATTTACAGGCCATAAAATTAAGCCTTGGGATTATTGAGCACCTACAAACTATTGCATTTACAGGCCATAAAGTTAAGCCTTGGGATTATAATCTAATACATAGTTATAGGCAACACAAAGACCAGAAAAGCTACAGAGACATTCTTAAAACACTGGACGGTAACCAGTTTTTGATGCCCAGAATTTAACTACATCAAATTTATTCCCAGCTTCCTGCAGTTTCTGATCTCTGAATAATACCAACTTCTCCCTTTTTGCTCTCCCAGCCCTTCCACCAGCTTTGTAACTTAATTCCCTGTATTAAATCCCTCTCTGCTCAAAAAGTGATTTCCATTTTTCTGTCTGAATGCTTTTGAAAAACACTTCTTTCAATTTTTTCCCCTTTGTACGTTTGCATAAATACCCAAGTTTTCGTGTTCAGGTCTCTGTCTTTTGTCCTTATATTACTGAGTTCTTCAACAAGACCTTTCTGTTTTTAATTTTTTTCTCATTGTTTCTTCCCATGACCCACTGACCAATAGCAGGGAAAATTAGATGCTTGTCTCCAGTTGTGCTCCTCTGCTTTTGGACCGTTGTTTCATTAAACTGCAAAACAGCTTTAAAGCACTGAGCAGCCCTAAGCCCCTTCCTCGGAAGACACCCACTCACTGAAATTTTTGGGCCATTGGATCATTAGGAAAAAACGCCTGCCACAGCAGGACTCTGCCCCTGGTGGTGGGAACTATGCATAACTAATGCACAGGAAAATTAGTATCAAACCTTACTGAGCAGTCTCAACACATTTCTAATGATAACTTCCAAATCTCTCAATCTTGATTTTCTTATACACTTTCTTATACACTCCAAGCCTTCATCGGCCCACTAACATTTTCGAGTCTATATTTTCTTGTTCTTTCCTCTTCAACGTATGGCACTTTGTTTTGTAGAGCTTTACCCCGGCTTTTTGGTCACACTGTACACATTTTAATAATTAGTTGTCTTGGCCTCTAATTGTGAACACGAAGATGTCATAGATATCCACATACCTCAGAGATCTAGGACTAGTGTTTATCTCGTAGTACTGCAAGAAACGCAAGCGATAGGTATTGTTATGGATTGAATTATGTCCCCTGAAATAGTATGTGGATGTCCCCTTCACCGTGGAATGTGGCCTTGTTTGGGGAAACAGGGTTTTTATTTGCAGATGTTATCAGTTAAGTTAATGAAGTTATACCAGTGTAGGGTGGGTCCTAGTACTAATCTCTTCAGGGTGACATCTTATAAAAGGAAAGAAGAGACAGGAAAACAGTCACACACGGGGGATGACAGATAGAGGGGGATGACAGATAGAGGCGGATGCATCTGTAAGCAGCAAAGGAATGCCAAGGATTGCCGGCAGCCACCAGCAAGCAGGAAAGAGGCATAGAACAGTTCCTCTCTCGAAGCCCCCAGAAGGAACTGACACAACTGAGATCTTGATTTGTACACGTAGCCTCCAGAACTGTGAGAAAATAAATTTCTGTTCTTTAAAGCCACCTACCTTGTGATAGTTTCTTACGGCAGCCCTGGCAACTAAGACAGGCGCTATATCTCTGTTTCAAATACCAGGTAAATAATGTGCAGAGGAGTTTACTACTTGCCCCAAATCACATTGATTATAAGAGGCAGAGCCAAGGTCTGAATCTAGATTCTTCTGAAGCCACAGCTCATGCTTGTCCCACCATTCTGAGGAGGAGCCTCTGACTGTGACAAGGGGTGTCAAGAAAGGCTTCACAGAGGCAGAAGTAAATGTCAGAGTCCTGCAGTCAGCCAAGAAAAAAATAAACAAATCGTGGATTTTAAATTCCAGCAAAATTCTCTCTATATACTGTCAACAAAAGGTACTTCTTGAATAACCATTTCATTCAGGCATTTCTCACCAAGCCAAGCAGACAGGCAGTTCTGAAGTGTCCTCCAGGGTTTGTTTGTCCTGAGTCATACTTTACATGGAATACAGCTATGCAAACAAGGAGAGACATGTGGCAGGACACAGAGGGAAATAGAAGTGAAAGGAGACTGTAGGTAGGTTTATGGTTAATTTTGCCTTTATATTCCCACTTCACTTGTTACAATAAGCATGTATTATTTTATAATTTGAAAAGCACCTAATAAAAGAAGAATTAAGAGCTTGTAGCAAAGGTAATGCTTTATGTTCATCAAATCCCATTTTATTCTTCTTCCTGCATATACAGGAAGACTACATTTCCCAGCCTCCCTTGCAGTGAGGTTGGGCCTGTTTAACTGGATTCTGACCAAAGGGATGTGTGCAGAAGTGATATATACCACATCCAGGCATGGCCATAAAATTCTCCATGTGATTCTCTGCACTCTTTCTACTTCTTCTGTGCCAAACTTTTGAGGCCACATGATTAAGACGATAGCATCAGAAGATAAATGGAGCCTAGATCTCTGAGTCACTTATTGGAGGAAAGCCACCAAGAATAGCGACTTGACCAACAGCAGACAATAACTTGTTGTATTAAGCCACTAAAAATTTAGTTTCTTTCTTACCGCAGCCTGGCCTTACCTATCCTAACTAATATGGAGCTCATCTATTCCAAGGATTTCCAACGTATGTCACACAGAAGACCCAGAGAGAACCTCTTGGATATTTCACACATGGAAATAGCCTTTCAACGCTGGCTGTATGTTTTTGGATCCTAAGTTTATATGAGGACACATTTCTGAGCATAGCCCCTTTCTCTTCTTCTACCTCTAAATTACCTTTTCATTCTCACATCTTTGTGTTTGTTCCAAAGAGAAATAAATCACAGCTTTCATTCAAAACCAAATAGTACACACACTTTACATTCTCACTTAAAGAAGACCTGAAAAAGGAAGAAATTTTATTCCCCCTCAGGGACCATTCCAAGTTTTACTATTCTAATATTTACTTACCGCTATAGTAAAACCTTGGATAAACCATCAGTGACTGAGTTGTTCCGGACAAACACTTCAAGATAACTGAGTTTACGCATTTTGGCATCAAAATGCTGTTGACTTCAAGAGGTTTTGAATAAAATATTTATGAAGCATATTAAATGAAGTACTATGACTCTAATTTTACCTTTTCCAGGTGGTTCAGAATCATCCTAAGTTCCTTGAATGCTCCACACCCCCTCAGGGGCTTGCACCTGCCAGCTCATCTTCCTGGAATGGTCTTTCTCTTTGTCTAGTTTCTCATCTTTAGATTTCATTCCAAAGACCAGTTCCCTCAGGCACAACTGTATAAATTTACTAAAATCTATTGAATTGTTCACTTAAAATGGGAGGTATGTAAATTATACCTCAATATAGCTATTAAAAACAAAACACACCCTCAAGGAGGTAGCACACAGCGCACAGCTCCACCCTCCTCAAGTGTTGCTGCACATAGTGACTTCCTTCCAAAGAGTACAGTATGGAAAGGGCAAACACCACCTCAGCCAGATGATCAAGGTCAATATCAACAGCGATAAATCATATTGAGAGTATACGCCCTTAATGTTGTTGTCATTCTTATTACGTGCTTTCAAGTCCAATTTCGACTCAGAGCAAACCCATTGGACAGAGTAGAACTGCCCTATAGGGTTTCCTAGGCTGTAATCTTTACAGGAGCAGATTGCCAGGTCTTTCTCTTGTGGAGCCACTGTGTGGATTTGAACCACCAACCTTTCGTTTAGCAGCTGAATTCTTCACCATTGCACTACCAGGGCTCTTTACCCTTAATATAATGTGATGGAAATGGCACCTAACTTCTGTGTTCTTCCTCCCCAAAAACCATAACCCCAATCTAATCATGAGGAAAACATCATTCAAATTCCAGTTGAGGGAGCTTCTAGAAAACACCTTACCAGTGCTCCTCAAAACTGTCAAGGTAATCAAAAACAAGGGATGTCTGAGAAACTATCACAGAAAAAAGTAACCTGCAAAGACATAATGACTAAAATGTCATGCCCTGGAACAGAAAAAGAACATTACGTATAAAGTAAGGAAATCTGAATAAAGTATAGACTTTAGTCAATAATAATGTGTCAATATTGGTTCACTACTTGTTAACGCATATACCACACTAATGCTGGATGTTAATATTAAGGGAAACTGGGTGTGGGGTATATGGGAACTCTATGCTATCTTCCCAATTTTTCTACAACTCTAAAACTCTCCTAAAAGATAATTTTATTATCTTTATTTTAATTCACACTTTAAATAAATAAAACAACTCCCTAGCCCCTCAAGCCAGATCAAGTTCCCCTGCTGTATGTTTCTTATAGCAATCTGGATTATTGAATAAATGAATGAATTGATTTTTCACCATTTGTAATGATATATTTGTGTATTTTGCTCATTGTTGTACTCTCAGTGCAAGGTCAGGGCCTAATTCTTTTTTAAAATAATTTATTTTATTTTTTGTTGTTGTTGAGAGTGTACACAGCAGAACATACACCAAGGCAACAATTTGTACATGTACAATTCAGCGACATTGATTACATCCTTCAAATTGTGCAACCATTCTCACCCTCCTTGTCCAAGTTATTCCTCCCCCGTTAACATAAACCCTTTGCCTGTAAGTTTCCTATCTAATCTTTCAAGTTGCTGTTGTCAGTTTGATCCCATATAGATAATTCTTAAAAAAAGCACAATGCTCAAGACAGACATTCTTAACTAACTAAGCTAAACGATTGTTTGGTTTAAAGAAGACTTCATGGAGATATTTTTGGTTTAAGGTTTAAAGATTATCTCAGGGCAATAGTTCCAGAGGTCCATCCAGCCTCCGTGGCTCAGGGCCTGGGTCTTGCCGTTGTTGTTGTTAGTTGCCGTTCAGTTGGCTCTGGTTCACGATGACTATATGCATAACAGAACAAAACTCTACCCAAGTCCTGCACCATATTCCAGCACTATATCAGACAATATTCTGGTTTTCGTCAGTTAATTTTTGGAAATAGGTCACTAAGCCTTTCTTCCCACTATTTCTTAGATGGGAAGTTCCACTGAAATCTGTCCACCATTGGTGATCCTGCTGGAATTTGAAATACTGTTGGCATATTCCAGTATAAAAGCAACATGCAAGCCACCACAGTACAACAAAATTACAGGCAGGTAATGGTGGCTCTTGGTAGGTCCTTGGTAATAAAAAAAGAAGTGTAATATTATAAAATACAAGTTCCATAACAACAAGATTGTGTCTGTTTTGTTCCTACTGTGTCTCCATCACCTGGAGAGTGCATGGCACACAGTAGCACTCAATAAGTACAAATTCCTCACCATATTGAGTCAAGGAATACTTTCCCAAGTGCTTTGAGATTGGGACAAAGACATTTTAGCCCAGTCTGTCTGATAACCTTTAATTAAGCGTATAGAGGTATTGATAGTAGCAATTTTTTTCTTCAGGTGAGCTGGGAGGCAGAAGGAGTTGATCTATAACAAGAGAAGAATGAAGCCAACACTCAGGGTGAAGGAAAGACAAGAGAGAGAGCAAAAGACCCTCCAGGATTCCCAGGAGTGCTGTCCTCTCTGGTCCCAGTCAAGTCCTGGGGCCCCTTTTGTCCTGGGAGATGGCCTTGTTCTGCATAATCCAAAGAGTCCTGACCACTGGATCCTGCTACTTCAGTTCAGCTTCATTAAAGCTTTATCTATGCTATATTTGTCTTGTCTGCATTTCTTCTATGAAAGCTTTGAATAAAATTAAGGTAGGGAAATCACCTGTGATATGATGAGGAGAGAAAAAAAGAGACAATGGGGGAAAAAAAGGGGGGGGTAAGAAAGGGAAAATTGAGGATAAGAAAAAGAAAGGAAGAATTAGAAATAAGTGAAAATAACCTAACAAATACACAAAAACAAATAAGATACAAGTTTCAAAGTGCTGTTCATTCATTCAACAAATACGTAGTGAGCAAAAAACTTTTTTTTTTTTTCTACCTACTGTGTGCCAGGCCCCATCCTAGGTGTTAGGAATGCAACACTCGAGAAAACTATAGAAACTACTGCTCTCAAGGAGCTTATATCCTGGGGAGGTGGGGGGAGCGGGACAGAAAATAAACAGATAAATAAGAGATATTGTGAGACTGGTAAGTATTTACACAGCAATTTGAAAACAGTCAGGTGAGAGGGATTGAGTACCTACTTGATATTAGTTGGTCAGGGAAGGCCTCTTTAAGAAGGTGGCATTGAAGTTGATATCTGAATGACAAGAAAACATGTAAAGATGGTGGAGAGTATGTGGGGACAACAATCTAGTCAGAGGGAAGAACTGGTACTCTAAGGCTCTAAGGCAGTGACCCTAGGACAATGGTTCTCGAGAGAGGAGGAGGTGGGACTTTACCCCCAAGGGAACATTTGCCAATGTCTAGAGACATTTTTGGTTGTTACAGCCTGAGGGGAGAGGAATGTTAGTGACATCTAGTGGGTAGAGGCTACAGAGGCTGCCAAACATCCTACAATGCACAGGACATTCCCCACAACAAGGGATTATCCAAAATGTCAATAGTGCAGTGGTTGAGAAACCCTATTCTAAGGTCATCATGAACTTGTCATCTTGAGGTATAGAAAGCAGGATACCATGCTGGGATAAGAGTAGCAGAGAGGGCAGGGCTATGAAGTAATGACAGGGAAGTAGGCTGAGGCCAGATGGTGCATGGCCTTGTAGACCCTGGTAAGGAGTTTGAATCTTATTCTAAATGTGATGAGGAGCCAACGAATATTTTAAAACTGAGAAGTAACCATGGATTAATTTATTTTAGAAACAATTACTCTGACACTTGTGTAAAATATGGATGGGAAGGGGCAAGCGTGAATGCAAGAGACCAATTGGGAGTGTTTACAGTAGAGAGTTGATGGTGGTTTGGATGTAGGCAAAAGCAGGAGAGATAAAGGGAAGTAAAGGTTTGAGATCTATTTTGCAAGTAGAACCCAAAGGTCATGCTTATGAAGTGAATGTGGAAGGCGAGGGAAAGAGAGGAATCGGGATTAAATGAAGACAGGGCCAGCTTCAGTGTGATTTGTATGACAGGCATCCCAGCTCTGGGCTGGCAATGCCATGATACATTTGACTGGCCACTTGTCAGGATCTTCCCTGGATCTAGGTACAAAGCATGTCCCAGCACAGAGGTTACAATTCCTTCATGGTGGGTTGGGGCAACAGGCCTGTGGGAAGAGGAGATTGACTTCTTTGTTTCAGGCTGGGACCCACATCTTCATTTTGCTCTGGGCATCACAAATTATGTAGCTGGCCCTGCCTGAAGGTTTCCTGTTTGAACCACTAGGTGCTTACTTAGTACCATTTACCAAGATAGGAAAGAATAGGGGTGGGGGGACAGGTTGTATTAGGAGGGAGTGGGGCTCAAAGGTGCAACTCGAGACTTGTTTAATCTTGAGATGTCTGTGAGACGTCTAATTGGTGAGGTCATGTAGGCAATTGTGTATATCTACCTGCAATTTGGAAACCCTGGTGGTATAGTGGTTAGGAGCTACATCTGCTAAACAAAATGTTGGCAGTTCAAATCAACCAGGAGATCCTTGGAAACTCTACGGGGGCAGTTCTACTCTATTCTGTGGAGTCTCTATGAGTCGAAATCCACTCAACAGCAACAGGTTTGGTTTTGGTTATCTGCAATTCAGAAGAGGTTTAAAGTTGTAGGCATAAAGCTGGGACTCATCATCCTGTTGATACTGCTTATAACCATAAGAATGAATGATCTTCCAGACAGGGAGTAAAGAGAAAGAAGAGGGCCCAGACCCAAACCCTGAAGATATTTAGAGGTTGGGAGAGAAGGAGAAAACAGCAAAGATTGAGAATAAGCTGCCAGTGAGAGAGAAAGAATGCTGGGATAGAGGAAAGTGTTTCAAGGATTTCTCTCCTGAGCTCTAGACACATTGATTCAACTGCCCACATCTCCCATTCATGCTTGCCCCCTCCCACCCATATTTTACACAAGAGTCAGAGTAATTGTTTCTGAAATAAATTAGTCTGTGGTTACTTCTCAGTTTTAAAACCTTTTTTGACTCCTGACCACATTTAGAATAAGATTCTTTCTTCTTGAGGGTGCCATTAGCATCTAAAACTCAACATTTCAAAACTGAACTCATCAAGGCACCCCAAGACCTGATTCTCTTCCCATACTCCCCATCTTGATAAATGGCACTAACATTGATCTAGCAGAAGAAGCCACATTCCTCACTCCTCACTATCCCTCACGACCACACCCAATAACCTAGACCTGATGATTCTCTCTCTTACATATCTCCTGAATCCAATCCCACTGCAACTACCTTAGTTATCAACTAAATTTTGGTGTAGCTTCTTAAGTGGTCTGCATGTCTTCAATCTTGCCTGTCGCCAAGCCATTCTCCAGACCATGAGGGATCTACCTTAAGACACAAATTGAATCCCAGCTCTTCCCTTTTTAAAACACTTCGGTGGCTCATGGCAAGCTGTATAGCAGGAGGTTATCCAGACATACAATCCTTTCCCAGCCCCTTCCTACTTTCACCTCATCCTACCCATTTACCCTCTTATACAACCTTTGCCCCAAACAAGCAAATTATCCACAGTTTCCCTCTGGACCTGCCCACCTACTGCTCCTTACCTCCAGCCCATACTGCTACCCTTCAACTGGCCAACTTTCGCTGGTTTTTCAAGACTCATTTCAGCTGTCACCTCTTCAAGGATGACTTTCTTGACTGACTCCAACTTCTCACAAAAAGAAAGAAAGAAGGAAAGAAAGAAATAGAGGTAAGTGTATTCTCTGTGCTCCCCACAGCAGGCTTCACTTAACTCCATCATAATGCTTATTATGGTGTATTATAATTGTCTATCTGTCTCCATCAGACAGTGAGCCTCTGGAGGACTGGTACTCAGTCTTACTCTGTACCAGTTCCCACCTCCTAATCCAATGAATAAAGCTTGCCATGAATAATCAGATGCATGAAATTCAGAGTGGCATGTTTTTAACAAAGGCACCAATAAAGGAGCATTTAGAGAAAAGGACCAGTATAGAGAGGAATTTAGCGGTCATCTGAGAAACAGTTAAGGGAACTGGGGATGCTCAGGAAAGGAGAAGAATTTATGGGGACATGAGCACTGCCTTGCATATTTGAAGGTATACCATATGAAAGAATGAGTCAATTTAGTTACACTGCAGAGGAAAGAATTAGGACCATGCCAATGAGGGGAAGGTTCAGAAGGCAGCACTTTGGCTCACTGTCTGGAGGAAATTTATCCTAATTAAAGTGGTTCAAAAGTGGAATGAATGGGCAGCTTCATAAGGTACTGGGCTTCCTATAAGCCAAAATGTCCAGCCACAGCTAGATAAACATTTTACAAGAATATTGTGAAAAGGTTGCCTTTTCCTCCAACTTAGAAAACCAACAACCTTTGATCAAACAGCCATGTCAGTGGAGCACTCTCCCTGTAAGGAGCACTGCATTGGGCTCTATGGAAAGCATGGGAAGTGTCCTCCCACTGCTAAAGGCCTTAGACTCTAGTTCGCATTTTGGGTTACAGATGGCAATGCAGGCAGTACCAGTGGTAAGTACTGCCACCAGAAGAACAGTGGCAAAAAGCCCAATCAAGTTATCTCTGGAGCCTGAGCTCATGGTGCTTACAGCCCGGAAATCTGGAGCCAACCAGAAGTATATCGAGCATGCATTTTACTCTTACAGGAGTTCGTGCCAGTTACCTGAGCAACTGGGGGAAACAACCTCACACAAAGCTCAAAATTGTTGCTATTTTGAAGGACTTTCCTGTTCATCTTTGAAATGTGCCATTATTTTTGGTGGACATTTGTTGGTTTGTAATCACATTTTGCTTAGGTTAGTAGTAGGATGGGAGCCTCGGTGGTGTGATGGTTAAGCGTTCAGCAGCTAACTGAAAGATTGGCAGTTGAAACCCACTCAGTGGCTCCACAGGAGAAAAGACTTGGCTATCTACTCCAGTAAAGATTCTACAGCCTTAGGAACCCTATGGGGAAGTTCTACTTTGTCTTATAGGGCCACTATGAGTTGGAATTGACTTGTCGGCACATAACAACTATAGCAAAATGAGCTTTTCTCTTGGGTACACCCCATCCAATGACAGGGAAATAGAACCACAGGAAACACCAGTTGTAAGGTCAGCTTAAGTTAAGAAACCGATTACAGCTAAGAATGGAAGAGTATATTAAAAGAAAGAAAAGTAGATTGCAAAATAGATTATATTGTGCACTCCCATTTCACTAATGTGTATGTATAAATACACACACATACACATGTTCATGGAAAAAAACTGGGAGTATATGTGAGTATAATTATCTCTGAATTGTGAAATTCTGAGTGAATTTTACCTTCTTATTGTTTCTTTGGATTTGCTACCCCCTTTACAATCAATATGTATACTTTCTAAAATTAAAAATGAGAAGTATTTCTCAGGATGAAACACTGATCAAATAATGTTCCAGAGAAATCGATAAAGTGCAGACCAAGAATAAATTGTTTCCATGTACTCAGGCCATTGCTCAGGAAGCATCTGGATGGTGCTCATTCATTGATTCATTTATTTATTCCTTCACTCAACAAACATACCTGAGTACCTACCATGTGCCAGGCACTTTTCTAGGCTCTGAGAATACAGAGGTGAAAAACAAAGTTCCCGCACTCTTAGCGCTAGCATTCTGGTGGGAAGAGTCAGACAATAAACAAACAGGATAATTTCAGAAAGTAGCAAGTGCTGGGAAGGAAGTAAAGCAGGGGATGGCATAGAGTTCAGGGAAGGGGGTGCTCCTTAGGAAGGCTGCTCAGAGACAGCCTCAGGGCAGAGGAAAGAAGCCAAATGAACATAGCAGGAGTCAGCCAGGTGAAGGGGAGGGAGGAAGGACAAGAGCCTGCTGCAGGGAATGGGGCTGGCACATTTGAGGTACTCACAAAAGGCCGGTGTATTTGGGCCCTGGATGAATAGGAGGGTGAGTCAGATGAAAGAACTGGGCAAGTGGGGCCTTGCAGGCTATGATCTGGTGTTAGATCATCCAGGCACGCCTGTCGACAGCCCAAGCCATGTGAGTGAGCCATCTTGGTCATCCAGCCTTAAGGCAATAGAGAAGCATGGCAAGGAAACTGACACAACCTGATTTACTTTTTCTTTTTTTTTAAGAATCACTCTGACTGCTGTATCAAGAATGGAGTGGGGGCAGGGAGCTGAGATAAGGTGGCGCAAGCGGTGTGTGATCACCGCTAAACTAAAGGATGGTGGTTTGAATCCACCCAGAGGCTCCATGGAAGAAAGAAAGGCATAGCAAACTACGTCTGCAAAGATTACAGCCAAGAGAAGCCTATGGAGCAGGTGTTCTCTGTCACATGGGGTTGCGTGAGTCAGAAACAACTCAATGACAATGGTTTGTTTGTTTTTTAACCCAGGGCACTATTGCTATGCAGTGGTGCAAAACAATGACCATTTAATTTTGTTCACAATTTCATAGGTCAGGAATTTGGGAAGGGTTTGGTTGGTCCATTCCTACCTGGGGTGTCTTAAGCAGCTGCAGTCAGGTGTCATCTGAAGGCTTGTTCGGGCTGGATGACGAAGATGGCACACTCATGTGTCTGTCAGAAGGATACTTAGCTTGGGCTGTCGATAGCAGTGCCTGCATGTGGCCTCTCCAGCATGGCAGTTTCAGGGCTGTTGGACTTCTTACATGGGAAGTGACGACACACACACACACGTAACACACCCCCTAAGTGTCCCAAGAGAACGAGGCAAAATCTGTATGGCCTTTTTGAACTATCCTAGAAATTGACACATCACTTCCACTGCATTGCACTGGTACAAGCAAGTCCTTAAGGCCAGCACAGGTTCAATAAGAAGGGATATAGACCTCCCATCCCTTAATGGGAGGAGCGTGAATTTATTTGAGGACATAGTTTAAAACCACCGCAGTAGGAAACCAGTTAGAAGGCTCTTGCTGTGGTCTAGGTGAGAGAACTAGGCAGTGATAGTAGAGATGGAGAGAGCAGAACAAAGTCAACATATGTTTGGAGGTACAATTTAGAACTCAGAGGAGAGGTCAGGACTGGAGATATAAACGTGGAAGTCATCATATATGGAAGATATTAAAAATATTTAAATTTAGATTCAATGAGATTACCTAGATAACAAATGTCAAGAGGGACACCCCAGGACCAGATCCAGAATTTATGGATCAGATGGAGAAGAAAGAGTGGGCACAAGAGACAGCAATAATAGCCAGTGAGATTAGAAGGAAATCAGAAAATTTGGGTGTCTTTGGTAGCTGAGCAAAGAAACTGTGTCAGTAACAAAGGACTAGTCAGCTGGGTCAAGTAGGACTGCAAGGGCAATGGACATGATGACAGAGAAGTGAACACTGGTTTGGAGAAGTGCTTCAAGGAGCAGTGGGAAAGAAGTCAGACTTGAGTAGGCTAAAGAGCGGATGGGAGGAGAGGAATTAGCAATTTCAATTAGAGACTGTTTGGATCAGATAGGAGCCTCTGCGTGGTACAAACAGTTCATCTACTAGCTGCTAACCAAAAGGTTGGAAGCTTAAGTCTACCCAGAGGTGTCTTGGAAGAAAGGCTTCGTGATCTACTCCTGAAGAATCAGTCATTGAATACCATATGGAGCACAGTTCTACTGTGACACTCATGAGGTCACCATGAGTTAGAATCAACTCAACAACAAGTGCTTGGGAGCAGAGAAATGGGGTTATAACTGGCAGGTAATGTGGAACCAAGAAAGAGGTTTTTTTTTTTTTTTTTTACAGACAAGCAATACTTGAGTATGTGTATGTGCTGACAGGAGTGACTGAGGAAGAGGAAGAGAATTCTGATCTAGGAGGAGAGAGGTGGGATAAGTGAAGCTAAGTCCTTGAGAAGAAAAACAGCTCCAGGCATAAATAGAGGGACTGGCATATCAGGGAAGACAAAATTTGTGGTTACAGATACAGGTAAGTGGGGAGACGTGAAATAAGAGGGATCCCTCTCTACTTGCTTCTCTTTTGTCAGTGAAGTACGAGTGAGATGGCAGCTTTTGAATTCTTGCTGCCTGTGTGACCTTGGCAAGTTACTTAGTCTTTCTGTGTTCTGGCTTCCTCATGAGTAAAATAGGACAAAACAGTGCTGTTGTTGGAGGCAGGGCCAAGACGGTGGAATAGATAGACGCTTCTGGCGAGCCCTCTTACAACAAAGCAAGTGAAACGAGTATATTTATGACAAGGTAGGAGCCCTGAACATCAAAGGCAAAGTTACAAAACAAATCGAGTAGCAGGGGGAGGAAGAGATGGTTCAGAAGCGCAGAGCAGTTACCGCACCTGAATCGCTGGGAGACCTCAGGCACCACTCCCAGGAGTGGCTGCAGTGGGCTGGTAGTACCATTCAGTCACAGTTTTCACAGGGAGAAGGAGCCAGCCACACAGCCTACTCACACCTCCGGAACCAGAGAAGAACGGCGCTCTCAGCAAAAGCTAAGTACTTGCATATATTTTACTGCACCCCCCACCCCCAAGCTGGCTTCAGCAGCTGTTAATTTCCATGGGCCTGAAACAGGCCCTGTTGAGCACCTAGAGCCATCTTCCCAGCCTTGGAGAAGGAATAAATTTCCAATTGTGGGAGAAGATAATTTGCCAGCTCCACTAACTGGGGGAGCTCAGGACAGAAGCAGCTCCTGTCCAGGCATAAAGGGTCCATGGACCTTGGGTACCTTTCCCCCCTTCATGGACCTGTGTGGGCCTATTTCAGGAGAATAGGCCCTTCTTGGCAGACTTCAACTTTTTCAGCTGTGCAGTGGAGAGGGGTGTTGATGTTTGACACCACTTTGCCTATTAAACAGGGTCCTTGCCTACCCACATCAGGGGTCTAAGGACTGGTGGCTCCACTCAGATCACCCATGACAGGGGTCCAAGGATAACTGGTACCTCCCAGTCCTTACAACCAAAAACATTGGGTGCCCATGGTCCATCTGCAGAACCCACCCACCTGTACGCTTTAGGGAAGAGGGACATGCTTTCCTCAGAGACACTTGGTAAATGATTCTAAGCCCCCTGTCTTGTTGAGAGTGTGACCCCCTGCTGCAACCAGACACTGGTACCTACAGCAATCATCCCTGCCCCTCTAAGACTGTAGGACAGAGTCTGTACCACACTTGATGAGCAGCTACCTGGACACATGAACTGAATTCATACAAGAAAAGTGAATGGACTCCTAGACTGATATACCTGGTAACAGCTCTAGCTATCTGGGGACAGGATGTCAGAGCTCCAAAGGCAAAAATAACCAAGCTATATTCTTTATCTCACTCAAGCATCCCATTTTGGCCATATCAAAACAAAACAACGGAAGAAGCTATGATACAGTAAGCAAACATAAAATAAACTAATACAATAACTTATAGATGGCTCAGAGACAACAGTCAATATCAAGTCACATGAAGAAACATACCATGATCAACTCAACAAGAATCAAGGGATCTTCTAGATGAAAGTGCCTTCCAGGAATTACCGTTTGCAGAATACAAAAGATTAATGTACAGAACCCTTCAAGACATCAGGAAGGAAATCAGGCAATATGCAGAACAAGCCAAGGAACACACAGATAAAGCAGTTGAAGAAATTAAAACGTTTATTCAGGAACATAATGAAAAATTTAATAAGCTGGAAAAATCCATAGACAGCAATCAAAAATTCAGATTAACAATAAAATTACAAATGTAGATAACTCGGTAGAATGTCAGAGGAGCAGAACTGAGCAAGTGGAAGGCAGAAGTTCTGAACTTGAAGATAAAGCACTTGGCACCAATATATTTGAAGAAAAATCAGATAAAAGAATTTTAAAAAATGAAGAAAACTTAAGAATCATGTGGTGACTCTATCAAGAGAAATAACCTACGAGTGATTGGAGTACGAGAACAGGGAGGGATAACAGAAAATACAGAGAGAATTGTTGAAGATTTGTTGGCAGAAAACTTGCCTGATATCGTGAAAGATGAGAAGATATCTACCCAAGATGCTCATGGAACTCCACATAAGGCAGATCTTAAAAGAAAGTTACCAAGACATACTATAATCAGACTTGCCAGAACCAAACAGAATTTTAAGAGCAGCTAAGGATAAACGAAAAGCCATCTACAAAGGAAAGTCAAAAAGAATAAGTTCGGACTACTCAGCAGAAACCATGCAGGCTAGGAAGCAATGGGATGACTTACATAAGGGTATTGATGGAAAAAAATTGCCAGCCAAGAATCATATATCCAGCAATACTGTCTCTCAAATATGAAGGTGAAATTAGGACATTTCCAGATAAACAGAAGTTTAGGGAATTTGTAAAAACCAAACCAAAAGTACAAGAAATACTAAAGGAGTTCTTTGCTTAGAAAATCAATATCAGGTATCAACCCAAGACTAGAACACTGCATGGAACAATCAGATGTCAACCGAGACAGGTAAATCACAAAAATAAATCAAGAGGAAAAAAAGGCTAAAAACAGGGAAACAGGAATGTTATTACGTAAAAGAAGGCACATTAAAACTCTAAAGAGGGACTAAGAAATGTAGTCATAGATCTTTCATACAGAGAGGAAGGCAAGATGATACAAAGAAATAAAAGTTAGGTTTAAACTTAGAAAAAGAGGGGTAAATATTAAGGTAACCACAAAGGAGAAAAATTATCCTATACATCAAAATAAAATATAAGATAAAAACAGAGACTCAGCAGAAACAAAATCAACTACAATGAATATGAGAAAAGAAAATATATAAAGATAAACTACTCAGCATGAAAAATTAAGTGGGAAAAAGAAACTGTCAACAATACACAAAAAAAGACATCAAAATGATAGCACTAAATTCATAAAAAAATTATTATTATTTTTTTTACCTATCCATAATTATGCTGAATGTAAATGGACTAAATGCACCAGTAAAGAGACAGAGAGTGGCAGAATGGATTAAAAAACATGATCTATCTACATGCTGCCTACAAGAGACACATTTCAGACTTAGAGACACAAACTAAAACTCTAAGGATGGAAAAAAAATATCAAGAAACAACAATCAAAAAAGAGCAGGAGTGGCAATATTAATTCCTGACAAAATAGACTGCAAAATTAAGTCCACCACAAAAGATAAGGAAGGACACTATATATTGATCAAAGGGACAATATGCCAGAAGGATATAACCATATTAAATACATATGCACCCAATGACAGGGCTGCAAGATACATAAAACAAACCCTATCAGTGTTGAAAAGTGAGATAGACAGCTCCACAATAATAGTAGGAGACTTCAACACACCACTTTCAGTGAAGGACAGGACTTCCAGAAAGAAGCTCAATAAAGACACAGAAGATCTAAATGCCACAATCAACCAGCTTGACCTCATAGACATATACAGAACACTCCACTCAACAGCAGCCAAGTATATTTTCTTTTTCTAGTGCACATGGAACATTCTCTAGAATAGACCACATACTAGGTCATAAAGCAAGCCTTAGCAGAATCCAAAACATCGAAATATTACAAAGCATTGTCTCTAACCGTAAGGCCATAGAAGTAGAAATCAATAACAAAAAAAGCAGGGAAAAGAAATCAAACACTTGGAAACTGAACAATACCCTGCTCAAAAAAGACTGGGTTATAGGAGACATTAAGGATGGAATAAAGAAAGTCATTGAATCCAGTGAGAATGAAAACACTTCCTATCAGAACCTTTGGGTCACAGAGAAAGCAGTGCTCAGAGGTCAATTTAAATCAATAAATGCACACATACAAAAATAAGAAAGGGCCCAAATCAAAGAAGTATCCCTACAACTGGAACAAATAGAGAGCAAGAGAAGAAACCTTCAGGCACTAGAAGAAAGGAAATAATAAAAATTAGAACAGGACAAAATGAAATAGAAAACAATTGAAAGAATTAACAAGACCAAAAATTGCTTCTTTGAAAAAAATTAACAGTGCCGTTGTTAAGATTAACAAAGAATCCACAGAGCACTGAGCAGAGTGCCTAGAACACAGAAAGTACTCAATGTCATGAGCCACGATTATTATAAACAGCCCCGGTGGCACAATGATTAAGCACTTGGCTGCTAACTGAGGTGTTAGCAGTTCCATCCCACACACAGCGGCTTCTTGGGAAAAAGACCAGGTGACCTGCTCCTATAAAGATTACAGCCTAGAAAACTGTATGGGGCAGTTCTACTTTGTCATACGAGGTCACTGTGAATCAAAATCAACTTGACAGCACACGTCAAGAACAGCAACATCATTATTATTATCATACAAGCACGGAAACAGCTTGTATGGGTCCCCGTGCCTGAGGAGAACTACAGGTTACTGATTTGATTCCTTTTCATGTGTTATAGCACAGGAAGGCCTATGGAGTCTCCTTTTCTTTTCTCCATGTTATCCCTGCTTTTTTCATCTGAGACCAAGTTCTAAGCTCTTTCCACTCAGCATCCCACATCAAAACCCACACTTTAAAAATGGCCTTGAGTAAGGTCATGGAAGCTCCATAGATACATCCAAACTCCCTGAAGGATCAAATTGCTGGGCTGAGGGAATTGGGGACCATGGTCTTGGGGAATATCTAGCTCAATTGGCTTAACAGAGTTTATAAAGAAAATGTTCTACATTCTACTTTAGTGAGTAGTATCTGGGGTCTTAAAAGCCTGTGAGTGACCATCTAAGATACTCCATTGGTCTCACCCCTTCCGAAGGACTAATGGACCACAACTACTATGGCCTTCACCAGACTGAGTTCAGTACAGCTAGATGGTGCCCGGCTACCACCACTGACTGCTTTGACAGGGATCAAAATAGAGGGTCCCAGACAGAGCTGGATAAAAATGTAAAACAAAATTCTAAATCAAAAAGGAAGACCAGACTTACTGGCCTGACAGAGACTGGAGAAACCATGAGATTATGGCCCCTGGACACCCTTTTAGCTCAGTAAAAAAGCATCCTGAGGCTCACCCTTCAGCCAAATATTGGACAGGCCCATAAAACAAAATGAGACGAAAGGGGCACACCAGCCCTGGGGCAAAGACTAGAAGGCAGGACGGGATAGGAAAGCTGGTAATAGGGAACCCAAGGTCAAGAATGGAGAGTTTTGACATGTTGTAGCATTGTTAACAATTGTCATAAAACAGTATGTGTACTAACTGTTAAAAAAAAAAAGGCCTTGGCCGTGGGGAACATGGTCTTCGGGAACATCTAGCTCAACCGGCATAACATAGTTTACAAAGAAAACGTTCTACGTTCTACTTTGGTGAGTACTGTCTGGGATCTTAAAAGCTTGTGAGTGGCTGTCAAAGATACTCTGCTGGTCTCACACCATCTGGAGCAAGGGAGAATGAAGAAAACCAAAGATACAGGGGCAAGATTAGTCCAAAGGACTAAAGCACCACAACCACAGCCTCCAGCACACTGAGTCCAACACAAGTAGATGGTGCCCGACTACCACCACTGACTGCTCTGACAGGAATCACAATTGGGAGTCCCAGACAGAGCTGGAGAAAAAGGTAGAAAAAAATCTTAACTCACACGCACCAAAAAAAAAAAAGACCAGACTTACTGGTCTGACAGAGACTGGAGAAACCCCAAGAATATGGCCCCTGGGCTCCCTTTTAGCTCAGTAATGAATTTACTCCTGAGGTTTACCTTTCAGCCAAAGTTAGGCAGGCCCATAAAATAAAACGAGACTAAATGGGCACAGCAGCCCAGGGGCAAGGACTAGAAGGCAGGAGGGGACAGGAAAGCTGGTAATTGGGAACTTAAGGTTGAGAAACAGAGCGTGTTGAAATGTCATGGGGTTGGCAACTAATATCACAAAACCATATGTGTATTAATTGTGTAATGAGAAACTAGTTTGTTCTGTAAACCTTCATCTAAAGTACAATTAAAATGATCTTCGATGAGGGCCCAAAGTCCATCAAATGGGGAAAAGACACTCTTTATAACAAACGGTGCTGGCAAAATTGGATGTCCATCTGCCAAAAAATGAAACAGGACCCATGCCTCACACAAAAACTAGCTCAAAATGGATCGAAGACCTAAATATAAAGCCAAAAACTATGAAGTTCATAGAAGAAAAAATAGGATCAACACTAAAGACTCTAATACATGGCATTAACAGGATACAAATCACAACCAACAACACACAAGCTCCAGAGGGTAAGCTAGATAACTGGGATCTTCTTAAAATTAAACACTTACACTTATCAAAAGACTTCACCAAAAGAGTAAAAAGAGAACCTACAGACTGGGGAAAAATTTTTGGCTATTACAAATCAGACAAAGGTCTAACCTCTAAAATCTATAACAAAATCCAACACCTCAACAACAAAAAGACAAATAATCCAATTAAAAAATGGGCAAAAGAAATGAACAGACACTTCACCAAAGAAGACATTCAAGCAGCCAAAAGACACATGAGGAAATGCTCATGATCTCTAACCATCAGAGAAATGAAAATCAAAACCAGAATTACATACCGTCTCACTCTGGCATTACTGGCATGAATCCATAAAACAGAAAATAACAAATGTTGGAGAGGCTGCAGGGAGATTGGAACTCTTATGCACTGCTGGTGGGAATGCAAAATGATACAACCATTTTGGAAAATGATATGATTCTTCCTTAGAAAGCTAGAAATAGAAATACCATACGATCCAGCAATCTCACTCCTAGGAATGTATCCTAGAGAAATAAGAGTCGTCACATGAATAGATACATGTACACCCATGTTCTTTGCTGCACTGTTCACAATAGCAAAAAAATGGAAACAACCTAGATGCCCATCAACAGATGAATGGATAAACAAACTATGGTACATATACACAATGGATTATTATACAACAGTAAAGAACAATGATGAATCTGTGAAGCACCTCATAACATGGATGCATCTGGAGAACATTATGCTGAGTGAAGTCCATCACAAAAGGACAAATATTGTATGAGACCACTACCGTAAAAACTCTTGAAAAGGTTTGCATACAAAAAGAAACAGTCTTTGATGGTTATGAGGTTGGGGAGGCGGGGATGGAAAAACACTTAATAGACAATAGATAAGCAGTAACTTTGGTAAAGGGTAAGACAGTACACAATACTGGGGAAGCCTGTACAAGGCAAGGCCATGGTAGCTCCATAGACACATCCAAACTCCCTGAGGAACCGAATTGCTGGACTGAGGGCTATGGGGACCATGGTCTTGGGGAACATCTAGCTCAACTGGCGAAAATGTTCTATACTCTACTTTGGCGAGTAGCGTCTGGGGTCTTAAAAACCTGTGAGCAGCCGTCTAAAATACTCCACTGGTCTCACATCTTTCGGAGCAAGAAAGAATGAAGAAAACTAAAGACACAAGGAAAAGATTAGTCCAAAGGACTAATGGACCACATCTACCGTGGCCTCCACCAGACTGAGTCCAGTACAACTAGATGGCTACCACCCTGCTCTGACAGGGATCACAATAGAGGGTCCCGGACAGAGTGGAGAAAAGTGTAGAACAAAATTCTAACTCAAAAAGAAAGACCAGACTTACTGGCCTGACAGAGGCTGGAGAAACCCTGAGGGTATGGCCCCTGGACACCCTTTTAGCTCAGTAATGAGTCCACTCCTGAAGCCCACTCTTCAGCCAGATTGAACAGGCACATGGAACGAAACAAGACTATAGGGGCGCATTACCCCTGGGGTAGGGACTGCGAAGATAGGAGGGAACAGGAAAGCTGGTAATAGGGAACCCAGGTTTGAGAAGGGAGAGTGTTGACATGTTGTGGGGTTGTTAACTAATATCATACAAGAACGTGTGTACTAACTGTTTGATGAGAAACTAATTTGTTCTGTAAACCTTCATCTAAAAGTTCAATACAGGAAAATAAAGTACATTAAAAAAGAAACTGAAAAATGTCCAAGAAAATTGGAAAAGAACAATACAGTATATAACCTCTAGAAATGAAAACGTAATGATTAAAATTAAAACCTCAATGGATTTTTCCAAACAAAAACAGACATTTTGACACAAGTAGACTGTCACTAATGGAAGTTCTAAAAAATGTACTTTAGGCAGAAGAAGAAATCCCAGATGGAAGGTATGAGATGAAAGAAAGAATACAAAAAAGGGGTTAGTATATCAGTAAATTTAAATGAACATTATGGAAAAAATCAAGAATTAAAAAAGCTAGTATATAAGTTGCGAAGGGATAAATAGAGTTAACTGGAATTTAAAGTCTTGCACAATTTCCCCCCAAATAATGCTGGAGATACAGATTTATTTATATTCCGATAAGATTTTTCAAGCTAAATTTCTCACTCATTATGTAGTCTTTGTTCTGCACATTTCAGTATAGGGCATATAAAGAGAATATTTTGCAGATGTCTGGATTCCTCAGTAATTCAGATGCTCTAATGTTTTAGGGTCACTGAGTTGGAATCGACTCAACAGCAACAGGTTTGGTTTGGGATTTTAATGTTATAAAGGAAACGCTGATGGCATAGCCGTTAAGAGCTACAGCTGTTAACCAAAAGGTCCTCAGTTTGAATCCACCAGGCACTCCTTAGAAACGCTATTGGGCAGTTGTACTCTGTCCTATAGGGTTGCTATGAGTTGGAATTGACTCAATGGCAATGGGTTTGTTTTAATGTTATGAATAATGAACACACAAACTAAACTCTGGAGTTTTCATTTGTTGCTGTTAGTTGCCATCTAATTGATTCCTATTCATGGTGACCCCTTCTGTGCACAGTAGAACTGCTCCATAGGGTTTCCAAAGCTGTAATCTTATATAAGCAGACTGTCGCATCTTTTCCCCTGCAGAAGTTGGTGGGTTCAAACCACCAATCTTCTGATTAGGAGCTGAGTGCTTAGCCCACTTTGCCACCAGGGGCTGCTTAGGCTACTGTTACTGCATATATTAATCAAAGATTCTATAGAGGAATTCCTGATCAACAGGAGAAAACACTGCAGAATTTCAAATTCCTGTGGAATCCAGACTTTATGGAACCACTGAGACTAGATGAACCCATGAAGCTATTGCCTTGAGATAATCTTTCTTCCATTAAGGTAAACTCACTGCCCCTTGAGCTCCCTATCTAACCTTTCAAGCTGCTGTTATCAGTTTGGCCCCTTGTAGATAGTTCTTTAAAAGAGTACAATGTAAAGGCAGGTATTGTTTACTAATTAAGCTATACTAAAAATTTTTTTCTTTGTTGTTTGCTTTAAAGAAGACTTCAGGGAATACTTTAGTTTAAGGTTTAAAGCCAAGAAAAGGAGGGTGAAAAGGCTGTACAACTTGAAGAATGTAGTCATTCAGTTGTACATGTAGAAATTGCTGAATTGGTGTATGTTCTGCTATGTATATTTTCAACAATAACAAAAATAAATAAAATAAAAATGGTCTTGACACAGTTTCATACAAAACTAAACATAGGCTTACCATAGGATCCAACAAGCGTGCCCATAGGTACTTATCCAAATGAGTTGAAAATGTATGCCTACAAAAAACTTACACATGAATGTTAACAGCAGCTTCATTCGTAATTGCCAAAACTTGGAAGCAACCAAGATAATCTTTAATTGTGAAACCTCCGTCAAGGCTTCCTGCACTCACTGCAGTTTCCCCCCTCCCTCACAGCCAGCCAAACCTGGCTGTGACTTAGCCTGCTGGCATCTTGCCCCTAACTGCAGTTTGAATTTGGTGCCAGAATCCCATGCATGCACAAACCAGGATCTTAGCACATGGGTAGAACCTGAAGGGCTGTGGCCCTGCACTTGACCCCGGACCTGAACACTGCCGGAGTGGAAGATGTTCTTCAGCACACAGCTACACCCAAGCCCATGTGCAGAGGGAAATGTCCATTCCTTTGCAACATGGCTCAGCACCTCGGTCTCCAACTATGGACATGGGAGGCATGGGGTGTCAGATTTTGTGCGCCAATCGCTGCCCCTTGGGGGCTAGAAGGTATAAAAGCTCCAAGCTTCCCTGGGGTGGTGGTGGGGGAGGGTGCATGGTCTTCCGGCTGCTAGGCCCCATGTTGCTCCTTGTTTGTGCAAACAATAAATTGCCACTTTCTGTTTCCCTTGCAACTTGTGGTGTGGCATCCGTCTTATTTCAGTCGGCTAATAGGATAGGACAAGAACCCAAATTCAGTTACCATAGGACAATAGATAAATAAACTGTGGTACATCAATATAGTATTATACAGTGATAAAAAAAATGAGCTATCAAGATATGAAAAGACATGGAGGAACCTTAAATGCATATTGCTAAGTGAAATAAGCCAGCCTGAAAAAGCTACATGCTATAGGTTTCCAACTATATGACATTCTGGAAAAGGCAAAACCACAGAGACAGTAAAAAGATCAGTGGTTGCCAGGAGGTAGGAGCAGAGGGAGAATAGGAGAACACAGGGCTTTTTTAAGTTAGTGAAATTATTCTTCATGATGCTGTCATGGGTGGACACATGACATTATGCATTTTTCAAAACCCATAGGACTGTGAAACCTAACGTGAACTGTGGACTTCAGTTAATAATACTATATCAATATTGGTTCATCACTTGCAACAAATGTACCACAGGAATGTAAGATGTAACGGAAAGAAGAAACTGTGCAGGGGGGTAGGGATATATGGGAACTCTCTGTACTTGCTGCACAATTATTCTGTAAACCTGAAACTGCTTTGAAAAACAAAGTCTATTTTTTTTTTTTTTTTAATGGCCTTGAAAAATTCAGAGACCAAAAGTAGATTAGAGGTTGCCAGGCGCTGGGGAAGGAGAGAATGGGGAGTTACTCCTGCTTTATGGGTGCAGTGTTTGGGGTGAAAAAGTTTTAGAAATAGATAGTGGTGATGGTTGCACAACACTGTGAATATAATTAACGCCACTGAATCCTACACTTAAAAATGGTTAAAAGAGCAAATTTTTTTGTTACATATATCTTACTACAATAAAATTTTTTAAAAGAAAGAAATAGAGTCTTCATGCTTTCCCCATTTAGAGAATTATCAGTAATGGCTAGTTTCTGATTTGAAAGGTCTTTTTGGGCACCCCTGAAAGCCTGAGGCCGGACCCCATTTTGCAAGCAAGAAGTCACAGGCTGGCAGCTCAGATCAGGAACCACGGCGCCTACCCTGAGGGTGGGTGGTTGCTAAAAAATGCCGGCCTTGATGACAGGCTGGAGCATCTTTAGCGAGTCTTCACCTCTTTTTTTTCTTCTGGGGATTCCTCAGCCCATCCAAGTGAGGGGTAGGAAAGGGCAGGAAGGAGCCCTGAATGTCTCTCTCTGCTTACAAACCAGGCCTAGGGACCCATCGCGCCAGCTTGACAAAGGGAATCTTTTTTTTTTTTTTTTTTTATTGTACTTTTTTTTAGATGAAGGTTTACAGAGCAAACTAATTTCTCAGTAAACAGTTAACACGCATATTGTTTGTGACATTGCTTTCTAGCCCATGACATGTCAACACTCTCCCCGCTCGACTCTGGGTTCCCCATTATCAGCTTTCCTGTCCCCTCTTGTCTTCTTGTCCTTGCCTCTGGGCTGCTGTGCCCATTTAGACTCATTTTGTTTTATGGGCCTTGACAAAAGGAATCTTGATGGCTATTTAATGAGGAGTTTTCCCATTTCCAATTCTTTCCTCTTCTGTGTTGTTGTGTAACGGCGAGTCAATTTCGACTCAGAGCAACCCGATATGACAGAGTGGAACTGCCCCATAGGGTTTCCAAGGCTGAAATATTTAAAGGAGCAGTTTGCCAAGTCTTTTCTCCTGTGGAGCTGCTGGGTGGGTTCCAACCATCCATTAGCAGTCAGGAGCTTACCACTGTGCCACTAGGGCTCCTTTCCTCTTCTGTGTAAGGATAAAATACAGAGCCCCTCTTCCCTGCACTCCCTCCCCGACTCTTTTTCAATAGCCAAGGGAAGAAACCCTCTACATGAGCATGGCCAGCCCTAGCCAGTACTGGCGGGAGACAGCTGCCCCTGCCTGACCAAGAAGCCCTTGTGTGGGGGCTGCCCAAGGAAAAGGGGGCAGACTGACAGGCCTGATGGTGGGAGGCAGAGTGAGAGGAGAATATGCCTGGTGTCCTGTGCTCCCTTTGAGCAGCTCGGGAGAGGATGCTTCAGAGAAATGTCCTCGTGGGTTTTTGTGGGTTTGGGTTGTGGGAAATATGGCCCGTCTATGGCCCTCCCATATTTGCACAGGTTCTAGCATCTGCTTTTCCCTTCTCACCCCTTTAAGGGTTTCCTCAGACTAATTCCCCGTCCTTTCCCAAGTGCCCTCCCTGAACCTGTACCTAGAACTGACACGTGGAATGTGCTTTCTAACCGAGCATCGCAGAAAGCTTTTTTTTTTTTCCTCCAGCAAAATGAGAGAGAGGTTCTCAGCTACCCCTAAAAATTTTATTTAACCCATAATGTAGCTAGGAGAGTATACATTTGCAACACTATCCTTTTCTATCTTTTTCTTTGGGCACGCATAGTAATTTAGGTGGCAGTGTTGTTTGCTGCCATCGAGGTGGTACTTCATTCATGGTGACCCCATGCACGACGGAATGAAACACTGCCTGGTCCTGTGCCGTTCCCATGACTGATTGCAGATCTGACGGCTGTGATCCATAGAGTTTTCATTGGCTGAATCTCAGAGGTAGATTGCCAGGCCTTTCTTCCTACTCTGTCTTATTCTGGAAGTTCCACTGAAATGTATTCAGCATCATAGCAACACACAAGCCTCCGCTGGCAAACAGGTAGTGGCTGCACATGAGGTACATTGGCTGGGAATGGAACCCAAGGTTCACTTTAGAGACCGAATTCCCCTGCTCAATCAGGAAACACTCCCCAAACTCCTGGAATTGGCATTGACCACTTCGGGTTCCTGCAGGCCTGAAGTGGTTAAAAACAGAGAAAGAACAGACGACCAGGATACAAAATGCCTTCCTAGCTCAGGTCCTAGTCAGTTTAAAGAGTAGGCACGGCCCGGAGATTTATTTTATTGCTGGGGCAGGAGACAGCAGAATCTGTAACCAGGCAGGGTCAGGCCTACAGAGCTGTGAGGCAGCCAGAGGAGGCAGTGGTCGGGCCCCTCTTCCTAACCCTTTTTCGCTGTTCTGTGTGAACCCCACCCTCCCTTAATCCCCAAGTGGGAATTTGATTCGGCCCATCGCCAATCTCTTTGACAGGTTTTCTGCCTTTTACACCCCTTTTCTTTCTGTGCTGGGAAGGCCAGGAGCTGGATAAGATGCTCTTGGTGGGCCTGAAGCTGGGGCTCCCAGGCCCTTCACAGGTAAGCGAGCCCTGCTTTAGCTACACTCAGACAAAGAGAAAGAGGATGAGAAAGGGGTGCTCTTCTCTGGGCCTGGCCCCCAGGAGGGCAATTTACTTTCAGTTCTAGTTTTTGAAATAATCCACATCTCCTTCCTTGGCCCCACCCACCCCAGCTCCTCCCTCCAGGCTCTAGTTGCTCTAAAACAATTGCCATCTTGAGGCGTTTGGGATCCCCTACATACACAGTTATGATGGCTTAAGAGACTCAAGAATTGACACAAATATGTTTTAAAATATACTTATGTAACTAACTGAGGAGGTCCTTCAGAATAAAGCAATAGCATAAACCCAATGCTATTTTCAATGTTTAACTCATTGAAAATAGCTAAGTTTTTAGCAAGGGAGTCAGAGACTGGATTTTTTTGTCCTCTTCATTTCTACTCTCGCTGCTTTTAAACTAAACTTAAAAAATTACATTGGTTGCACAGTGATTAAGAGCTCAGCTGCTAACCAAAAGATCAACAGTTCAAATCCACCAGCTGCTCCTTGGAAACCCTACGGGGCAATTCTACCCTGTCCTACAGGGTCGCTATGAGTCGGAACTGATTTGAGGGCAACGGGTTTGTTTTTTTGTTTAGTAATTTAAATTTCAGCATTTGCTAGCTATAGTTTTCTTCTAAATTTGTGTTGTTGTTGTTAGATCACTTCAGCTCTAAAATCCATCTCCAAAGGAAGGCAGATGTCAAAAAACAACCCCTGACATGTTACCATCATCTGTGGAAAACACCAAGAAAGAGAATAAAAACTGAACGTGGAAATATAGTTGTTGGTTTTTAGTAACCATTACTCAATTCTATATATAAGTCCTCCATGGTCATTGTTGAAATTGTGGGAAATAATAAAAATTAAAGGTAACATCATCCAGAATTCCAAGAGCAGAAATAACTATTGCTAACATTTTATACATTCCTTTGCTCTTTTTTCTATTCATCAGAATTTTTCACTGGTGAGACCATATTTCTGCTCAAATCTGAATCTCACTTTTTCTGTTCATTTTATCATATTCATTCCCAGCATCATTGAAAATTATTCATTGACACGTTTAATGGCTGCATAACATTGCCTGGTATTGCATGCCATAATCTACTTAACCATTTTCCAGTTGTTGGACATTTGGGTTTTTTCCAGTTTTTCAGAATTAAAAAAAAATAATGCTGACAAACATCTTTGGCCTATATCCTTGCCTGTGTTTCTGATTGTTTCTTTAGGCTAGATTCCGATAAGTAAAATTACTATGTCAAGTAGGCACACATTTACTTTTAAGGCTTTGAAACACAGAAAAATTCTGTCTCTCAGGCTCTGTGACTTCTTGGGTCAGGGAATAATGTGTCAGGCCCTCCCGATGCTAGTCCAACCTTAGGGCCTATGTTCCGACACAGTGCATCTCACCCTCTGCCCAGTTTTCCACCCGAAGCACAATTATTAGTCCTGATAATTACAGAGTGCTGTGATGACTACCCGTGGGAGAAAGATGTGGAAGTCTGCTTCTGTAAAGATTTACGGCCTTGGAAACCCGATGGGGCAGTCCTACTCTGTACTGTAGAGTTGCTATGAGTTGGAATTGACTGTGTGGCAATGGGGTTATGATGGCTACTGAGAATAAAAAGGCAATAAAGCTGCTAACCAATTGCCATCTAGTCGACTCTGACTCTTGATGACCCCATGAGACCCAGAGTAGATCTGTGCTCCATAGGGTTTTCAGCGACTAATTTTTCAGAAGTAAATCGCCAGTCCTTTCTTCTGAGGCACCTCAGGGTGGACTCGAACCTCCAACCTTTCATTTAGTAGCCAACCACGTTACCTGTTTACACCACTTAGGCACTCAATAGAGTTGCTAGTGAGGGGCAAGAAGTGGTGGGTGCGGTGGTGTAGAAATACTTGCATTTTTGAAGCACTTCTCCTCCAAATACCACAGAGGCTTTCAGGGGTGTGGTTTCATTCATTTTCATAGAGTTGCTATTTTTTGCCTGATCCAGACTCAAGCATAAACCTTATTTGTTGGCATGTATATATGCATGCATTCATTGTGTTCCTGGTTCCCCCCCGCAAAAAACGGCTTTTATGTTTGGGACTTTTGGTTCATGCCTATGGCAAAAGCCCCAAACTAGGTCCGTTCGTCTTTTGTCCTATGACTCATAGGAGGAAAGACAATTAGTTGTATTTCAAGGATGAACAGAAAAGTTAAGTAACCCAGCACAGAGTATCATGGCAGAATAAAGATGGCGAGTCAGTGAGAAGCCCTGGGTGAAAGCCACACACAAGGCACGTTCTTTTCTTTCAAAATTGCCTGCTTTTGAACAGAATTTCAAATTCTCATGGAATATAGACTTTGTAGAGTCACAGGGCTGGATCAACCCCTGAATCTATTGCCCTGAGATAATCTTTAAACCTTAAAAAATATCCACTGAAGTCTTCTTAAAACTAAACAATAAAAACAGTTTAGCTTAATTAGTAAAGAATATCTCCCTTGAGCATTTTGTTCTTTTAAGATCTATCTATATGGAATCAAATTGACGACAGCAGCTCGGAAGATGAGATATGAACATTAGAGGGCAGTGAGTTTATATTAACGGGGGAGGAACGACTCAGGAAAGGAGAGTAACAATGGTTGTGCAACTTGAAGAATGTAATCAGTGTCACTGAATTTTACACGTAGAAACTGTTGAATTGGTGTATGTTTTCCTGTGTGTTTCTCAACAACAACAAAAATAAAACAAATCATATTTTTAAAAGTTGCCTGCTTTCACACTTTGCATAAGTAGATTCACAATTTGTGACCTTGTAGACATTTTTAAGGTGGATTATGACAGACAGAATAATGGCCCCCAAAGATGTCCACATCCTAATCCCCAGAACCTTCGAATATGCCAGCTTACATAGTAAATTGTGAAATGGATTGAATTAATGATACCTCAGAGAATAAAATCCCTCCCCCAGAAAATTCATGCACATTTGAAATGTATAATGTATGAATGTGGAATATAGAACTGTGATCTATACGGCTTTCAATGGCTGATTTGGAAGTAGATAGCCAGGCCTTTCTTCTGAGGTGCCTCTGGGTGGATTCGAACCTCCAACCTTTTGGTTAGCAGCCAAGGCTGTTAACATTTACACCACCCAGGGACTGCCCTCCCCACACACTCCCCTTAACCAACACGAGTGCAACGGTACATGCAGATGTGATTAAATTAAGGATCTTGAAATGGAAGGATTATTCTGGATTGTCCAGGCAGGCCCCATGTAGTGACAAGGGCCTTTATAAAAGGGAGGCAGGAGGATCAGATCCAGAAAAAGGTGATGAGATGACAGAAGCAGAAGTTGGAGCATGATGGGTTTTGAAAATGGAGGAATGAGGCCATGAGCCCAAGGAGCAGGTGGCCTCTAGAAGCTGGAAAAGGCAAGGGAATGCATTTCTCATGGAGCCTCCAGAAGGAACACAGGGCTGCTGGCACCCAGGAAGGCTCTTTTTGGGCTTCTGACCTGAAGAACTGGAAGATAATAAATTTGTGTTGTTTTAAGTCACTAAGATTGTAGTAACTCCTTACAGTGACAATAGCTAATACCTTATTATTTTATTGTAGGTCACTAGCCATGATGTACTAATTCACTCCTTAGTTGATTACATGCCTTTTAAAGTTCCACAGCAAGCAGCCCTGCAGTTTGGGTACAAGTGCTGATGGCTGGTGGGATGAGCCCCTCTGTGTTTGACCAGCGTGTACTCAGGGTAGAATTTGCTGAGCGACTCTGGGGCTGTCAGACAGTGATGCCCTTTTACAAAGACATAAATTGTGAAAAGGATTCAATTAATGATGCTGCAAAGAACAATATTTCTCCCTTTGAAAACTCATGCACATTTGAAATGTATAGTTTATGGAAATTACACCTGTGTGACACACCAAAAACCAAACCCATTGCCATCAAGTCAATTCTGATTCAGCAGCCCTGTAGGACAGAGTAGAACTGCCCTATAATAGGGTTTCCAAGATGCAGCTGGTAGATTCGAACTGCCGACCTTTTGGTTAGCTGCCAAGCTTTTAACCACCATGCCACCAGGGCTTCTGTGTGATACAAGCAGGACTGTATTTAGAGGCCATGTTCCTATGCTCACTGCTGTCCACAACTTGCCTTTTTCTATTTTCCCTCAGCACCTGCCCAGCCTATTACCACACTGTACTGCTCTTTAGAAGCTTATTAAACTTAGCATCCAAAACACAGACTTTATATTTTAATCCTTACATCTAATTATGGAATCTGCTAAATGAAGAGAGAACATTCTGGAGGGTATCTGAATAGATTGAAAAACCATGATACCCAGGACATCCACATCCTAGTAAGTGACATTTAGCAATATGATCCACTACCCGTCTGTCAGTTTGTTGTACTGTAGCGGCTTGTGTGTTGCTATGATGCTGTAAGCTATGCCACCAGTATTTCATAGACCAGCTGGGTCAGCCATGGAGCTCTCAGACTAAGACAGACTTGGAAGAAAGGTCTGGGGATCTACTTCTGAAAATTAGCCAATGAAAACCTGTGATCACAATAGAACACTGTCAACCAATGTGTTGGAAGATAAGCCCCCGAGGCTGGAAGGCACTCAAAATACACAGGGGCTGCAGTAATGGACTCAAGCAGACCAATGATTGTGAAGGTGGCGCAGCACCAGATAGCACTCCGTTCTGTTGTACATGGGGTTACTATGAGTCAAAGCTGACTCAACATCCACTAACAACAACAATAGAGATATGATAGTGTTAACTCCAAAGAATCTACAGAACTTTGACATCTGGCTCCAGCACCTTTCTCCAACATTTTTTGTAACATCGAGATCTCTATTCCTAGCCATGTTCTAGCAGTGTTTCTCTAAAAGCACCAGCCTACGCAAGGTTAAAACCTCTAAGATCCTGTATGCTGAGTTCCCAAGCTGCTTCTTATTCTTCTCTCACCCTTCAATGGCTGCTCCATAGACTCGATAACTGCTCATCAAGTTACAGACAGGTGCAGCAGGCCAGTTACCTGAGCTCCAAGCCAGGGGCTGTAGATCTCCTTCATGTGGTGGCAGCAGGCAGGTACAAGGGCACCATGGGTGGGGGTGTCACAGCTGCAGGGACTGACTCAACCATTATCCTCACAAAGCTCCCAACCTGGGTCAGAACAGAAGCAGTGGATTTTCCAACAATCCCAGAGGTGCCCTTTTTCACTGTAGTCCTAGCCACATCACCAAGGAGGAGTGGAAATCAGGTGGAAACTGCAGCTGCCTGAGGCATTATTTAGCACTCTGCCAAATCACTTCTTCCTGAGAGCTATCCGATGATAAATCTTTGGTTTCTTGCACTTTGCTTAATGGCTAAGGTAAATAAAGAAGACGTGGTAAATACACCTGCTCTTTCTTTCTTCCTTTTTCCCACATGAAAACAACAGCTCACCTAAGGTGGTTTAGTAAACACCAAACTGGAGAGACCTTTGTCAAAAAAGAACTAGGTAGAAAATGAAAATAAGTAGGACAACTTTTTACTACCCCTTAATAAAATATTTCTCCAAGTAAGTTTTATCTCTTTTCTAATTATAGAAGGAATGCATTTTACTGTAAATGATCTGGAAAACAGAGGAAAAACACAAAGCAAAAAATAAAAATCATTTGTAATCCTATCATCTTGAGATAACCACTGTCCCCTGTACAACACTCTCTATCCCCTTGTCCTGCTTTATTTTTGTTCATAGTTCTATTATTTAAAAAAAAAAAAAAAAAAAAAACCTGTTGCCTTCAAGTCAATTCTGACTCATAACGACCCTATAGGACAAAGTAGAACTGCTCCATAGAGTTTCCAAGGAGTGGCTGGTGGAATCGAACTGCCAATCTTCTGGTTAGCAGCCGTAGCTCTTAACCACTACGCCACCAGGGTTTCCAGTTCTGTTATAGTATATATTTATTTGCTCATTGTCTGGATACTCCAGGAAAATGTAAAGTCCCTGAGGGCAGTAAAGTCCGTGTCTTACCCCCGGCACCCGGAATAGTGCCTGGTTCAGTAAATATTTGTTAAATGAATAAATCAACATTTTGGTGTCTCACCTTCCAGTCTTTTTTTCTTAAAAAAATGAACATAAATTATGTTTATAAAGCATTATTTTGGTTCATTAAAAAAATCCTTCTATTACCAAAAGTCCCAGAGAGAATACCTAAAATGTTCATGATTTAAAAAATAGAGCCCCACAGCTAAAATGTGGAAACAATCCACGTGTCCATCGACAAGTGAATGGGTGAACAAAATGTGGCACATATGTACGATGGAATATTGCTGAGTCATAAAGAGAAGTGAAGTCCTGATACATGCTACAGCATGCAAGAACCTTGAAAGCATTATGCTGAGTGAAATAAGTCAGTTACTTATATAATCCCATTTATATGAAATGTCTAAAACAAGTAAACATATAGAGACCAAAGTTTATTAGTGGTTACCAGGGTAGGAGGTAGAGGGAAAGAAGGAGTCATTGCTTAGGAAGCAAGAGCTTCTGTCAAAGGTCACGGACAAATCTGGAAGTGGAGAGTGGTGATGGTTACACAAGGTGGACATAATTAATGTCATTGAACTCTATATGTAAAAAATGTTGAAATGGCAAATGTTTTGTTATACATACACTTACCACACACACACACAAAGTAAAGCTCCAAATTACTTAAGTCCACATTTATTCTCCTCTCATAATTTTTGAAGCAGCAGCTTTAGTGAATGGGCCCAGAGAATTGATGGGCAATACTGACCTTCCAGCTATGGCTGAAGGCTTTTGAAGGGGCTGCTTGGTGTGACTATGTGATCTTTTCCCCTTTAGCATCTTAGGGCTGCTTGGGTGAGCACAAATAAACAGGTGATAGGGTTGAACGGGCTGGACACAATGGAAGGTCAAGAGGGCGATGGCACCCCCTGCCTTGTGCTTGCGCTGATAATCTCTTTCCCTTCCAACTTTTCTAGGGTTCTGTTCTGTCAGTTACCTGCTTTCTTGCTTATATTATCAGTTTTTGCAGGCATACTGATTCTTTCCCGTGTTTTTATAAATGTCTTCAAATCACCCAATTTTAAAAATCCCTCTCTCAATTCCACTCTCCTCCCACCACCATCCAATCTCTTTCCTAGTCTTCACATCAAACTGATAAAAAGGGAATTTACACTTTGTCCCTGTCTCCTCGCCATACCAATTGCCAATTGTCTCGACTCCAACTCATGGTGACATCATGTGTGTCATAGTAGAACCATGCTCCATAGGGCTTTCAATGGCTGATTTATTTGGAAGTAGATAGCCAGGCCTTTCTTCTGAGGTGACTTTGGGTGGATTTGAACTTTCAATCTTTTGGTTAGCAGCCAAGGCTGTTACCATTTGCACTACCCAGGGACTCCCCTCCCCCCAGACTCTCCTTAACCTCCTACAATCTAGTTTCCACCTCAGCTCTCAGGCCACCTATGACCTCCTAATTGCTCTATCTGAAAACCTTCCCTCAGTCCTCATCCTACTCCATCTCTCTACAGCATCTTACACTGTCAGCTAGCACTTCCTTGAGACTCCTTCCTTGTCTCTATCCACGCTCCTAATACATCCTACGCACTAATGACAGGTTCTTATTTCTAAAGAACAATTGTGATCATGGAAGGCTAACCTAATTTCCTTCTGTGGCTAAACAGTAAATTTTAAAAAAAAGTGTTAAATATACTGAGTCTGGATGTTAGCAAGACATTTAGCAAGTTTTCATCCTTGGAAAGGTTATTGAATACTTGGAGGACAAATGTGGAAGAAGGATTAAGGAAATCTTCCCAAATAATAACCAAACTTATAACGATGATGATTACAGTACTAGTCAACATTTATTGAGCTTTATTCTCTGCGAAACCCTGGATTAAGCACTTTACAAGTGTCATCTCATTTAATCTTCAGGACAATGAAGGACTAGTGTCCAAGTCTGGGCTTGGCAGACAGAGATACCAAACTGGGTGAGTAGACCCAAAGGCCTTTAAATTCCCTTTCACCTCTGAGATTACATAGTTCCATGTCACTCTTCTGCTCCAAGACCTTCAATGGATCCCTATTTGCTATACTATATTAGGTACAAATTTTTCAGCCTGTCATCAAAGACTTTTCACCAAAACCAGTTGCCATCAAGTCAATTCCAGCTCATAGTGACCCCATGTGTGCAGAATAAAACTATGCTCCACAGGGTTTTCACAGCTGTAATCTTTACAGAAGCAGATTGCCAGACCTTTCTTCTGAGGTGCCTCTGGGTGGGTTCAAACTGCCAAACTTCTCAGTTAATAGCCCAACACTTAACTGTTTGCGCCACCCAAAGACTCCAAGACTCTTCACACCATAGCCCAAATTAATCTCTCCAGGTTGGTCATCCAAATACTACCCCCCTTAAACCTACCAAATTCAACCATAAAAGATATAATTAATATAATCTCTATCATTCTAGTCATGTTTTTCCATCTATAGTGCTACTTCCTCCACAGTCTTTCTAACATGCCCTTTCCCTCCTCTTCCACCCTCCGTCTTCCCTGTAATAGCTCCTATTGCTACATGCTGACCACTGTCATAGATAATAGGACTTGTTTTATGTTTTCTACTGGATGCTAAATTCCTTGAGGCGAAGCCTATGGAACTGAATTGTTGACTGGCCAGAGAAGGAAGGTGGGACTTAGTTGAGGGAGAGGGGAGCTCAAGGAATACTCCAACGTAACAGGAACAATTCAAGGTTCTTTAACAGGAGAGCAATTTCTGAAATGCTGCTATCCCATGTGCTTCCTTGAAAGTTATTTGTGTTTTTCTTGCCTCTTAGGAGTATGAGTGAAAGCGCTGAGGAAAGAATGAACACTTCAAAGACAGCCTGACTCACCCAAAATGGAGGGCTTCCTCCTTAAATGACAACAAGGCAGAGTTTGGGCTTCATTCTTATAGTATCTAGCACATGACAAGTTATCAATGAGGGTTTGTTATATGACTTTAGTTACTTATTACAGTAAGAGTCAAGGCTTGACAGGTACGTTTGGGTCAGATTATAGAAGGCATTGAAAACCAGGACAAGGAGAACACTTAGGGATTCTTGACCAGGATTCCCCTTAATTGTCTTGCAGGCATTTTCTTGTATTTAAAAAGAAAACAAAACAAAAAAATGCCTGTACAATTTTCTTCTTTTTGACCTCTCATTCACCCATGTCTTCCTCTAGTTGACCCTAAAACAGTATTAATCACAGGCACTTGACAGTTCTATGTTTTCTCTGCTTTTCATCATTTCCGAAACCAGGCCTGGAATATGCTTTTTCCCTTTCATCTTGGACATACAAATTTCCTTTTGCCAGCCTCCCTCCCAACCCCTAAACCCATAAAGCCTCTTTTATCTCTCTTTATATGTCTACTTTCGTCTTGAGGATTTTCTCTTTTCCTTCCTTTGCTGTTCAACTGCTGTTTCAATTTTCCTTTTATTTACTTCAATTTGGGTTACCTGTTTCCATAAAGGGCCCTTGTGGTTCAGTGGTTAAGCACTTGACTGCTAACTGAAAGGCCAGCTCTTCAAACCCACCAGATGTTTGGTGGGAGAAAGTTGCAGCAGTCTGCTTCCATAAAGATTTGCAGACTTGCAAACCCTATGGGGCATTCTACTTTGTCCTATAAGGTCACCGTGAGTCAGAATTCAACTCAGTGGCAATGGGTTTGGTTTTTGAGGTTTTTTTTTTTTTTTTTTTTAACCATAAACTCCTGAAAGGAGCCCTGGTGGTACAGTGGTAACCAAAAGGTCTGCGGTTTGAACTCGCCAGGGAGAAAGATGTGGCAACCTGCTTCTGTAAAGATCACAGCCTTGAAACCCGATGAGGCTGTTCTATTCTGTCCTATAGGGTCTCTACGAGTCGGACTCGACTAGACAACAATGTGTTCGGTTTTAGGTTTAAATCCCTGGGTGGTACAAACAGTTAACGCACTAGACTGCTAACCGAAAGGTTGGAGGTTCGAGTCCACTCAGAGGTATTTTTCACATCTCTTCTCCAAAATTCCTGAGAGGGGTTGGCAGTGCCCTACCCACCCACTGAGACTGGCCAGCTTCCTAGAAATCTGGCCATCTTGCCTTGTGGAAATAAATTAATGATGCTGTTAGTTACCACTTCACTCATTGCATGATGTGCAGGGGTTTTACCTACATTGTCTTGATCCTCAAGACAGCCCTGTCAAGCAGGTATGACTAGCCCTATTCCACTGACAAAGATATTGCAATTTAGAGAAATTGGGTAATTTTCCCAGGGTCACAGAACTACTGAGCAGCAGAGTGAGGATTTAAACTTCAGTCTTTCTTACCTAAAATGTATGCCTTCTCCCCAGGACTACAAGACTTTTCCATATTTTGCTCTGAGGTTAGAAGAATTTAATTTTTTTCTTTAATGTTCTAACCATACACAAATAAAAACATAAAAAGAAATCACTCCATTAAAAAAAACTCACATCTGAACACTCAAACACAGTAATGTTAACTCTCTTATAAACATATTGACACATTACTCTTTAAAAATCTCCTTATCAAAATTGCCCTTTATCCAGTTCACATTGTAAAGCACAGCTATATAAAATCAAAGATTAAAAAATGTTGAACAAATGCTGCCTTAAGGGTGCATTTGCTATTTCTCCCATAGTCTTCTTTTCATCTTTTTCCAAGTTTTCCCTCCATTTCAGTTTCCAGAAGTTTTCTTTAAAAAATTACCAAGTTTTTTTTTTAATTGCTAAGATTTTACGGAATCCATCCACTTCCATTTCTCCTCTTAAAAACTCTGCTATTGATTTTTGTTGTTGTTTAGCTGCTGTGGAGTTGGCCCCAGTCATGGGAAGCCCATGCTCAATGGATCAAAACACTGCCCAGCCCTGTGCCATGCCCATGGCCTGTTGAGGAACTGACCTTTGTGATCTATAGTGTTCTTACTGGCTAATTTTCTGAAGGAGATCACCAGGCCTTTCTTCCTAGTCTATCTTAGTCTGGAAGCTCTGCTAAAACCTATTTAGCATCATAGTAACTGACAGACAGGTGGTGGCTGCACATGAGTTGCCTTGGCCAGGAACCAAACCCAGGTCTCCTGCCTGGAAAGTAAGAATTCTACCACTGAACCATTACTGCCCCTTCACCACCTTTAGACCCTGGATAAGCTGACCGACTGGAAGGCACAGCTCCTTCCCTTATACCACTGTCAATTTCACAGCATCCTCAGATTTTGCCAAACTGAAAGATAATGTATTTATGTCTTCTCCCTGTCTTCTCACTGAAGTGACCATAAGTCCAGAACATAAATTCTATTTTTTTTAATTGATCAGGAAATTTCATAGATAATTCAAAAGGTACAAAAGGGTATCCCCGTCAGTCCCAGTCACTCGGTTTCCTCCCCACAGGCTACCACTGCCACCAGTTATTTGTAGCTCATGGACTTTTGATGTCGCTCGCCAATTCAGACATGAAAGGGCAACATGAGTAGTTTACTTTCCCGTGTGACTTTAAGCTACTTAAAGAAAATTCCCTGCTCTATTCAGCAACGTGAGCTTCTACTCCATCTTCAGTCCCAGCTTCAATGGCACTTCCTCCTGGAAGCCTTCCCTGCCACTCCCAAGCCTATTTCAGGTGAGCTCCTTCACACTCCCATGATACTTGGTACTCATCCCATTGTCCGTCACACTAATCAAGCAGGGCAGAAATTGTCTGTTAATCTATCTTTCTTACCTGGCATGTAGAACGCATTCAGGAAATATTTGCTGAATCAATGGATTTTCTGAATACCTACATGTTGTTGCTGGGTGCTGTCAAGTCAATTCTGACTCACAGGGACTCCATGTGTACAGAGCAGAACTGCCCCATAGAGCTTTCTTGGCTGTAATCTTCATGGAAGTTGATTGCAGGCCTTTCTCCTGTGGAGCCACTAGGTGGGTTTGAATCGCCAACCTTTTGGTTAGCAACCGAGCGCTTAACTTTGCCACCACTAGAGCTCCTTGAATACCTACATATATTCCAAATTATACACAAAGTCCTAGGAATTCAAAGATAAATAAAGCATGGTCTCTGCTGTACCCTTTCTGGAATCTTCATATAGTTTACCAAAAAAAAAGGTGAAAGAGAAAGAATCACTTCCGTTAAATCTACTCTTCAACTAGGTTCACCTGGTATCATCATCATTATTTATTCCTTGTTTGCATGATTTGTTCTTTCTCTTACTGTTTTTGCAAAAATGTGGGCTAGAGTTTTCACCATTATTCTGTATTGGCCAGAGGGACTAATGATTTACCTTGCCTTGAAATTTCTTCTTTCTCCAAAGTGGTACCTGATTGGCTCTCCAGTACCAACTATTGAGAATAAATCAAAAAACCAAACTTGTTGCCATGGAGTCGATTCTGACTCATAGCACCCTAAAGGACAGAGTAGAACTGCTGCATAAGGTTTCCAAAGCTGTGATCTTTAAGGAAGTGGACTGCCACATCTTTTTCCCTCTGAGCAGTTGATGGGGTTGAACTTCTGACCTTTTGGTTAGCAGCTGAGTGCTTTAACCGCTGCGCTACCAGGGCTCCTTACTGTTGAGGATACTGGCAAGGAATTAGCTGGTGAGAGTGAACCATCTATTTTTAAAACTTCATTCAAAAAGTTACACACAGTTTACAAATATCCCAAAATATACTCAGAGGCAGCATGTGTTCAGCACTTCCAAGTGTCAGAGCAGTAAAGATGGGGGCTCTGGAGTCAACTGAATCCCCACTGGGTCTTCTACCAGCCAGGAGACCTTGGGCAGGCTGGCCAACTGTACAGAGCTTCTTCTATGTAGCAAAGACTGTTGAGGACCTCTACTTCATGGGGTTACTGAGGGTTAACTGAGTTAATGAATGCAAATGTCTGGTATACTATCTCACACATCCTGAGGGCTTAGTGTTACTAATAAAGGAGTAGTAGTTTCTGTGCAATGATGACATCTTTGATACTTATTATTTTAAAATTATGTTCAAACTTAAAAGTATCTTAACTACAAAAAAACCTACTTAAATAAGACTGGGTGTCTGCACTGCATATTGGTCTCAGACAGATCGCCTCATCTCTAACAGCATTTTTCTCATGTCAAAAAGAATAGTCAAAATCAAATGCAATAGGTACATCTTAGATTTCTGTCTTTAAACACACACACACACAACAAAAAATAGCTATAATAGATATTTTTGGCATTGCTGACATTTAAATATGGACTGCTTATTGTGCTAACAGTATGCACTCAACTACTGACCAAACGGGTGACAGTTCCAGCCCACCTAGTGGCACTGTGGAAAAAAGTCCTGGTGATTTCTTTCTTAAAGATTACAGCCAAGAAAATTGTATAGAGGAGCCAACATGGTGCCCTAGACAGATGCACAATGTTGTCCCTCTGCAGCAAAAAAAAAAAAAAAAATTTTTTTTTTTTTGCAGCAAAGGCCCCCAAAATTAAGTAAAACAGATACAAAAATCAATCCTGGGACCCTGAGCATCAAATGAAAGGATAAAGAATTAGATCAAACACCAAATGTAAGAAGAAACTGACCACAAACAGAGAAACAAGGGGAGATACAGAGTAGAAGTTCCTTGCCAACTAATACAGCACAGCATGACCATCTTGAGACACAAACAGCAATGACCTTAGACAAGGAGAATGGGAATGTAACTTTACAGCACTCTCAAAAGGAGAAAGAGCATTCTGTAACCAGAAAAACATGCTTTTTCACCCTCTCCCTTCCAGTGAGTAGAAGCAAGAACCACCCCTTCATGTCCCAGCATCCCCCATTACCAGTGTCAACAATACAAGCCCACCCAAGCCCAATCCAATCCCTCCTTCCACGCAGCTTTTCTTTTCTTCTCTCTTCCATTTCTTTCTCCCACCTACCTACATTGTATGACACCTCTTCCCCTTCCTGCCAGCTTCCACCTCACTGCCATTTTTTCTCTTTTCTTTTTCCTTCCCACCTAGCCCGGTAGGCCACCTCCCCTCCTTTTCCACTGACCCCCAGTCTGCCCCACCCACACTCACCTGCACCCACTGCATCGCCATTTTTTTCTTTCTTTTCTTTCTCCCTCCCACATAGCCCCATACACAATCTCCTCCACTTCCTGCCAGCCCCCATTATGCCAGTGCAGCTAAAGAGCCATCAGCACACCAGCCTGCCACCACCCCGGGTCTGTACTATGCCTACATTCCAGCTTCTGCCACATCACCCTTTTTTTTTCTTTCTTCCTCCCACCTAGCTCTGTATGTCACCTCTTCCCTTTACCTCTGACCCCTGCCACACATTGCAGCTAGAGCAGTCCTGGCACTCAGGCATGCCACAGCACAAAGCCCATACCACCCCTCCACTTCCACCACTTGACAAGCTGTGACAGTGGGAAGTGAGCCCACATTGATCCCTGCCCTACACCTCTGCCCATCTGGCGAGGAACTGTGAATGCTCCCACATGGCTGAACCAATATCAGCAGGCAGGCAGTGCCTGCCCATTCATCCTCAGCCACCTCACCAAACCAGTGTAGTGCAAAGTGCCCTGCCTGCTTCTGCCCTGCCCACCCAGGTGGTGAGAGCTATTATGCCCACAGATGAACAAGCAGCAAAGCACGCCTGGCCGGCCTGCCCTGAAAGATCAAAACAAAACAAAAAACAGGATGAAACAAACAAATATGCAATCAGTAATGAAGAAAATAACACTTTAATGTCTTAGAGACAAGAGACAACACCAAAACATAAAAAAGGAGGACAAGATGGCTCCAGCAAGTGACCAAAATAAAGAATTAGATAACCTTCCGATAGAAGAAAAAACATTGGAATTACCTGATATGGAATTCGAAAGGCTAATATATAGGGCTTTCCAAGAGACTGGGAAAGATATTAAGGTAAACAGACAAAAAAAAAAGGAAAAAATAGACAAAATCATGGAAAACACAGACAAAACCAATGAAAAAGCCAAAATAAAGGAAAACACAGATAAAGCAATAGAATAATTCAGGAAAATAATACAAGAACAAAATGTCATGATAAATAAACAATTGGAAATCATACAAAAACAGCAACTAGAAATTCAATAGCTATACAACAAAATCTCGGAAGTGGACAAACAATAGAAGGTTTTGGGAGCAAATTTGAACAATGGAAGACAGAATCAGCAAGACTGAAGACAAACCCACAGATGCCAATTTGTTTGAGGAAAAATCAGAGAAAGGAATGAAGAAAACTTAAGAATTATGTAAGACAAAATTAAGAGCAAAAATTTGCATGTGATTGGAGTTCCAGAACAGGGGAAGAAAATGGAAAACACAGAGAAGATTGTTGAAGATTTGCTGGCAGAAAATTTTCAAATATCATGAAAGATGAAAAGTTTACCATCCAGAAGCTCAACGAACTCTATATAGGATGGACCCTAAAAGAACATCACCAAGACATATCATCTTGACATTTGCCAAAACCACGAACAAAGAATCCTGTGAGCAGCTCAAGAAAAACAAAAAGTCTCTTACAAAGGGGAAACATTAAGACTAAGCTCTGATTACTTCACAGAAAATACGCAGGCAAGAAGGATATAAGGCTGTTATAAAACCTTGAAAGAAAAAAAAACTACCAACCAAGAATAATATATCTTGCAAAACTCTCAAATATGATAATGAAATTAGGACATTTCCAGATAATCAGTTAGAGAACCAACAACATCAGACAACAACATGAGTCTAGGACACAGAACAGCATCAACCAGATACCCACCTAGGTAAAGAACTCTCATTAATAAAACAAAGCTAAAAGACTTAAAACAGGGAAACAGAGGTGACAATCCGTAAAAGAGGAAAATGTCAAAACAATAAAAGAGGGAATGATCAGTGTAGGTATAGAGCTTTCACATGCAGAGGAAGTCAAGGTGATATCAAGTAATAACAGACTGGTTCACCCTTAGGAAGATAAGTGTCGTGGATTGAATTGTGTCCCTCAAAAATACACGTCAGCTTGGTTAGGCCATGATTCCCGCTATTGCGTGGTTTTCTTCCATTTTGTGATTGTAATTTTATGTTAAAGTGAATTAGGGTGGGATTGTAACACCCTTACTAAAGTCACATCCCTGATCCAATGTAAAGGGAGTTTCCCTGGAGTGTGGCCTTGTTGCTGTTTTTAGGTGCCGTAGAGTCAGTCCCGATTCATAGTGACCCTCTGCACAACAGAAGGAAACACTGCCCTGTCCTGTGCCATCCTTACAATCATTGCCATCCTTGAGCTCATTGTTGCAGCCACTGTGTCAATCCACCTCAGTGAGGGTCTTCCTCTTTTCTGCTGACCCTGTACTCTGCCCAGCATGATGTTCTTCTCCAGGGACTCATCCCTCCTGACAACATGTCCAAAGTATGGAAGACACAGTCTCACCATCCTTGCTTCTAAGGAGCATTCTGGCTGTACTTCTCCTAAGACAGATTTGTTCGTTCTTTTGGCAGTCCATGGTATATTCAGTATTCTTCGCCAACACCACAATTCAAAGGCATCAATTCTTCTTTGGTCTTCCTTATTCACTGTCCAGCTTTCACATGCATATGATGCAATTGAAAATCCCCCACGTCTGTCAGTTTGTAGTATTGTGGGGGCTTGCGTGTTGCTGTGATGCTGGAAGCTATGCCACCAGTATTCAGATACCAGCAGGGTCACCCACGAAGGACAGGTTTCAGCTGAGCTTCCAGACTAAGACAGACTAGGAAGAAGGACCCGGCAGTCTACTTCTGAAAAGCATTAGCTAGTGAAAACCTTATGAATAGCAGCAGAGTGTGGCCTGCGCTACCTTTTTCTTACAAGAGATAGAAGGAAAGGGAAGCAAGTGGGTGGGGGGGGTGGACCTCATACTACCAAGAAAGCACCACTGGGAGGAGAGCGTGCCCTTTGGATTCAAGGTTCCTGCGTGGAGAAGCCCCTACTACAGGAGAAGATTAATGGCAAGGACCTTTCTCCAGAGCCAACAGAAAGAGAAAGGCTTCCCCTAGAGCTGATGCCCTGAATTTGGAATTCTAGCCTACTAGACTGTAAGAGAATAAATTTCTTTTTGTTAAAGCTATCCACTTGTGGGATTTCTGTTATAGCAGTACTAGATGACTAAGACAGAATTTGGTACTGAGAGTGGGGTGCTGCTCTAACAGATACCTAAAATGTGGAAGCAGTTTTGAAACTGTGACTGGATAGAGGACTCAGAAGGAAGTGAGGAGAACTGTTAACACTGAAGAAGGCACAGATGGTGAGAAACAGCAGCAGAGAACCGGCAGAAGCAGAACCAGGAGAAACAGTGCCAAAGAGCACTGGAGCCAACCCACGGAGCAAGAGAGCTGAGTGCCTTGGCATAGGAGGCAACATTTCATTATAACACTTTACTTTGTCTTCTTGAGCCGCCCTTCGAAATCTTGTTCAGCTCTTTTACTTTATCATTTCTTCCTTTTGCTTTAGCTACTTGATGTTCAAGAGCAATTTTCAGAGTCTCTTCTGACATCCATTTTGGTCTTTTTTTTCTTTCCTGTCTTTTTAATGACCTTTTGCTTTCTTCATGTGTGATGTCCTTGATGTCATTCCACAATTCATCTAGTCTTCAGTAATTATGTTCAGTGCTTAAAATCTATTCTTGAGGTGGTCTCTGAATTCAAGTAGGATGTACTCAAGGTTGTATTTTGGCTCTCATGGACTTGTTCTAATTTTCTTCAGCTTCAACTGGAACTTGCATAGGAGCAATTGCTGAGCTGTTCCATAGTCAGCCCCTGGCCTTGTTCTGACCGATGACATCGAGCTTCTCAGTCCTCTCTTTCCAATGTAGTCAATTTGATTCCTGTGTATTCCACCTGGCAAGGTCAACATGTATAGTCACTGTTTATGTTGTTGAAAAAAAGTATTTGCAATGAAGAAGTCTTTGGTCTTGCCAAATTCTATCATGTGATCTCCAGTATCATTTCTATCACCAAGGTCATATTTTCCAACTACCAATCCTTCTTTGTTTCCAACTTTTGCATTCTAATCACCACAAATTATCAATGCATCTTCATTGCATGTTTGATCAATTTCAGGCTGCAGAAGTTGGTAAAAGTCTTCAATTTGCTCATCTTTGGCATTAGTGGTTGGTATGTAAATTTGAGTAATAGTCATATTAAGTGGTCTTCCTTGTAGGCATATTATTATCCTATTACTGACAGCATTGCACTTCAGAAGAGATCTTGAAATATTCTTTTTGATGAGGAATGTGACACCATTCATCTTTAATTTGTCATTCCCAGCATCGCAGATCATGTGATTGTCTGATTCAACATGGCGAATACCAGTCCATTTCAGCTCACTAATGTGGTCCATTTCATTTTTGACAACTTCCAGTTTTCCTAGATTCATACTTCATATATTCCACATTCTTATTATTAAGGGATGTTTGCAGCTGTTTCTTCTCATTTTGAGTCATGGTAGAAATACCAAACCATCCAGCAATCCCATTCCTAGGAATATACCCTAGAGAAATAATGGTCGTCACATGAAAAGACATGTGCACACCCATGTTCATTGCAGCATTATTCACGATAGCAAAAAGGTGGAAACAACCTAAGCGCCCGTCAACAGATGAATGGATAAACAAATTATGGTATATATACACAATGGAATACTATGAAATGATAAAGAACAATGATGAATCCGTGAAACATCTCGCAACACGGATGAACCTGGAGGGCATTATGCTGAGTGAAAAATAAGTTAATCACAAAAGGATAAACATTGTATGAGATCATAGTTACAAAAACTCAAGAGAAAGTTTACACACAGAAAAAAAACTCTTTCATGGCTATGAGGGAGGAAATAGGTGGAAAGGGGAAATCAATAACTAGATAGTAGACAAGCGTTAACTTTGGTAAAAGGAAAGGCAATACAATATATGGGAAGTCAGCACAGCTTGACAAAGGCAAAGTCATAGAAACATCAAAACACCCTGAGGGACAGAGCTACTGGGGCTGAGGTCTGGGGACCATAGTCTCAGGGGGCATCTAGGGCAACACAGTAATGAAATTAGTTCTTCCTGGTCTTTATTTATTTGTTTTTTTAATTTGGTGAATAGCATCTGGGGTCTTAAAAGCTGCCAAGCTGCTGTCTAAGGTACATCTATTGGTACCATCCCGTCCAGAGCAAAGGGGAATGAAAAAAAACAAAGACACAAGGAAAATATTAATTCAAAGGACAAATGGCCACATGAATCACAGTCCCACCAGCCCAAACCCAGAAGAACTAGATGGTGCCCAGCTACCACCACCAACTGCTCTGACACAGATCACAATAGGAGGTCCCAGACAGAGCAGAAGAAAAATGTAGAACAAAATTTAAATTCACAAAAAAGACCAGACTTACTGGCCTGACAGAGACTGGAGGAATCCCGAAGGCTGTGGCCACTAGACACCTTGCTAACTCAGAACTGAAGCCACTTCCAAAGTCCACTTTTCAGACAAAGATGAGACAGGCCTATAAAACAAGCACTAACACACGTGAGGAATGTGCTTCTTAGTTCAATCAAGTATAAATTGAGACCAAGTGGGTAATGCCTGCTCAAAAGCAAAGACGAGAAGGCAGAAAGGGACAGAAAAAAAATGGACGAATGGACACGGGAACCCGGGGTGGAAAGAGTGAGAGTCCTGACACATTGCAGAGATTGCAACCAATGTCACAAAACATTTTGTGTATAAATTTTTGAATGAGAAATTAATTTGGGCTGTAAATTTTCACCTAAAGCAGAATTAAAAAAATCTTTTAAATTACGTTTTAATGCAATAAAGAGGTCCTGGTGGCATAAACAGTTTGCACTCAACTTCTAACAAAAAAAAAAAAGGGAAAAAAGTCTTATGGAGCAGTTCTACTCTGTAACACATGGGGTCACCATAAGTTAGAATCCACTGGAAAGCAATGGGTTTGGGCTTTTTTGATGGTGTTTATTAGATATTACAGAATTATTATTAATTTTCTTAGGTGTGATAATGGTTTTGTAGTTGTACAGGAGAATACTAAGTACATACAGAAGTGTCATGTCTGCAAATATTTGAGGAAAATGAGTGTGTGTGTGTGTGTGTCTGTGTGTGCAGAGAGACAGAGAGACAGAAACAGAGCGAATAAATCAAAATGTTTTTTAAAGGATCTCTAAAGTCCTTTTCAAATTTCCAAAATGCATCAAAACCCTAGAACCAAATACTGAAAAAAAAAATTTTTTTTTGAATCAATAGTAAGTCTATCTGAATGAGAAACACATTCTTCTTTGCTACCTTGCAAGCTATTATTTTGATCTCTAACACCTAAAGGCAATGGGTTTTTAATGGGTGGGTATGGTAACATCTAAATATTTTCTCCTGTCTGCATCTTCATAAAAAAAAAAATTTGCAAAACCATTGAGTCCATTAAAAATTACATCTACAAAAATTTTTACTGATTCTAATTTTAATCAACATTTGGATCCCCTTCTCTTCTCTCAAGGGTCTTGTCTGCTTCAAGCTTTAATTAGGAACTGCCATCCCTTTCTTTCTTGGATTTTATTCTTAACGTGTGTTTGTCTTCATTTGTTCTTTCATACACATCATTTACATAGATTTCCCTCTTTCTTTCTTACTGTCAACATTTTCCTATAGATTGTCTCTGGTTCTGTGCTATAATTAAGTTCTCTAACTTGCCTTGCTTTCACCGTGCTTCTTATTACCTCTACATCTTTTTCACTATCCCCTATCTTCCCACTCACCTTGCAAAGGGACTAGGCCTTCACTCTCCCTGCCCACCACTCTGCCTGCCTTTGTTGCAGCCAGTCTCCTGAGCTCCTTTTCAACCCCAGAGTAGTTTTATTTAAAACTTGTGTGTGTGTGTGTGTTATACAACATATATTTGGACATACTTATATATGCACTCATATACATACAATTTTATTTTAAACAAAACATCTGTTGCACAATTTTGCACATAATTTGTGCATAACAAAATAACTATATATATGTTATATATATAAAGATTACTACCTAGAAAACCCTATGGGGCAGTTCTGCTCTGTCACAAGGGGTTCCTATGAGTAGAAATCAATTCAACAGCACCTAACAGCAACTATCAATCTGTCCATCCATCCATCCATCCATCCATCCATCCATCCATCCATCCATCCATCCATCCATCCAATCTATCCATCCAATCTATCCATCCAATCTATCTATCTATCTATCTATCTATCTATCTATCTATCTATCTATCTATCTATCTATCTATCTACCTATCTGTCTATCTATCTATATCCAACAGAATGTAGAATTATTGAACAGTATTATATGCAAGTAAAATTTTGCTGAAGATAATTCAAAAACAGTTGCAGGAGTACATCAAAAGGGAACTGCCAGAAATTCAATCCGGATTCAGGAGAGGACACGGAATGAGGGATATCATTGCTGATGTCAGATGGATCTTGGCTGAAAGCAGAGAATACAATAAAGATGTTTACCTGTGTTTTATTGACTATGCTAAGGCATTTGACCATGTGGATCATAACAAGTTATGGATAACATTGTGAAGAATGGGAATTCCAGAACGCCTAATTGTGTTCATGCAGAATTTATACATAGACTAAGAGGCAGTTGTTTGGAACAGAACGGCGGGATGCTGAGTAGTTTAAAATCAGGAAAGATGTGTGTCAGGATTGTATCCTTTCACCATACCTATTCAATCTGTATTCTGAGCAAATAATCCGAGAAGCTGGACTATATGAAGAAGAATGTAGCATCAGGATTGGAGGAAGACTCATTAACAACCTGCGATAAGCGGATGACATGAACCTGCTTAACTGAAAGCAATGAAGACTTGAAGTACTTACTGGTGAATAGACTACAGCCTACAGTATGGATTGCACCTCAGCCTAAAGAAAACTCCTCACACCTGGACCAATAAGCAACATCATGATAAACGGAGAAAACATTGAAGTTGTCAAGGATTTCATTTTACTTGAATCCGCAATCAATGCCCATGGAAGCAGCAGTTAAGAAACCAAAAGATGCATTGCATTGGGCAAATCTACTACAAAAGGTCTCTTTGAAGTGTCAAAAAGCAAAGATGTCACTTTAAGGACTAAGGTGCACTTGACTCAAGCCATGATGTTTTCAATTGCCTCATATGCATGTGAAAGATGGACAATGAATAAGGAAAACTGAAGAAGAATTGATGCCTTCCAATTATGGTGTTGGTGGAGAATGCTGAATATACCATGGACTGCCAGAAGAATGAACATATCTGCCTCAGAAGAAGTAGAGCCAGAATGCTCCTTAAAAGCAAGGATGGCAAGACTTCATCTCATGTACTTTGGACATGTTATCAGGAGGAAACAGTCCCTGGAGAAAGGCATCGTTCTTTTAAGGTAGAGGATGATCAAAAAACAGGAAGACCCTCAACAAGACAGACTGACACAGCGGCTGCAACAATGGGTTCAAGCATAAAAACTATTGTGAGGATGGGGCAGGACCTGGCAGTGTTTCATTCTGTTGTACATGGGGTCGCTATGAGTCAGAACCAACTCAACAGCACCTAAAAACAAAATATATGTACAAATGTGTGTGTGTGTGTATGTACATAATGCACTTAAACCTCTTTAGTGTCGAAAAATTTGGGAAATGCCACAGCAGAAGGGATTTTCTCTCCCAGGGAGTAAAAATGGAGCCTGCCCAGAAACAGTCCTCCATCTTCATCTGTGTTGTTGTTTTTTTGTTTTGTTTTGTTTTAAGATCTTATTTGGTTGCCTTGGAGCTTTGAAAAAGGAGCCCTGGTGGCACAATTTTCAAGCAGTTCGCTGCTAACCAAAATGTTGGTGGTTCAAACCCACACAGTGGCTCTGCAGGAGAAAGATCTGGAGATCTGCTCCTGTAAAGATTACAGCCTAGGAAACCTTCTGGGACACTTCTACTCTGTCATATGGGGTCCCTATGAGTCGGCATCAACTGGATGGCACACAACAACAGGTAAGGTGCCCGAGAGAAGAAAGGCCAGCAGGTATCACCCTGTTCACCTTTGGCTCCTTGCCTTTTCTCTATCCATACCTTGTGTGGCATTTACCTTAAACTCTCCGTACTCTCCCCTCCCCCATCCTCCTTGTCATCTCCCCTTTCCCTCCCATGGAGCCACTCCCAGGCTTCCTGTCATTTCACCTTTTCCCTGGTTCAGAGAACCCTTGAATGATAATCCTTTTATTTTCCTGAACTTCTGAACTCTTCTTGCGTCTTTCTTCTCTGGGCTTTGGCAATCCACCTTGGGTTCCTTTATCTGCCCTACCCTAGCTGAAACTTTCGCTGATGGAGAATCAGAATACCAATTTTCACTGATTCTTAGTTCTTCCTTATTTTCTACTACAGTTACATGCTACACCACACTGTTCTCTTTTTTTCTCCTTCCTTTTTAGCTGACCAAAGCTTCCCTTTCATTTCTGTACTCACACTTCAAGATTCTTTTTTCCTCTCTGTGCTGGTCTCAATTGTGTGAGCTACCTCAGTGTTCTCCCCTAGCTTGTCTAGTCAGATGCTGGCCAAACGGAAGCTTCCCTTAATTCCACAAATTACAGAGATAGTACTTCACTGCCTCTCTAGATCGCCCCAGCCTGCACACCGAGCTGGTCAGTTTCAGGACTGTAGACCTGGATTTATAAACTGTGTGACTGCGTGAATCTGTTCAGTAACCCGGTAACCTCACTCTGCTCTCCAAGGCAGAAGGATTACTCCACCTCTCTGCCAAGTGCAACCAAACATTCCACTGTCCACACCCCAGCTTGTTCAGTATTTTACTTGGCTGGCATTGCAGTGTCTTGTTAACCAAGCTAAAGGAGCATTTTTTAAAACCCATTGTATTTCATAATGAGTTGTCTTTTCTTGCTCTTGCTCACACTCCAGCATTCTCTCTCCCTCTTTTGTTTTTTGCTCTTGTCCAGCTTGGTGGTGCAATTAAATTAAATAGACTCCCATTTTTAGCCTCACATATTCTTTTAAGATGGGTCATGTGTTCTCCTTTTTCTGAGGCTTAGTAGTGCACTTATTCTGTTGTTGTTGTTATTGTTAGCTGCCCTCGAGTTGACCCCCCAACTGATGGCGACCCCATGCACAATGGAACTAAACCTTGCCTGGTCCTGTGCCGTCCCCGTGACCATTTGTAGACCATAGAGTTTTCATTGGCCCATCTTTGGAGGTAGATTGCCAAGGCTTTTTTCCTAGTCCGTCTTAGTGTAGAAGCGCTGCTGAAATCTGTTCGGCATTAAAGCAACACGCAAGCCTCCATTGGCAGATCGGTGGTGGCTGCCCCAGAGGTGCTTTGGCCGGGAATTGAACCCAAGTCTCCTGCATGGAAGGCAAGTTTTCTTGCCTAACTTACTACATTTATTCTAGGAATCTAAATTTCACGTTCTATTTTCTGGGATATCAGTCAAGAGACTTGGTAATCTAAATTCTTAGGACAAAATTCTTACCTTGGAATATTTCCAGATGACAAAATATCTTGTCTAAATGACTTAGTGATCAATTCTCTTCAAATGAAGCAACAAATTTATACAATCCCTTTTTCCTTTGGTGAGCTTCCTTTTTTCTTAGGGAAAATGAGGGAAACCAGTAATATTACCACCGTTTTCCTCCTCTAATCCGATCTCCAATGACTTAATTCCCTTGTGCAGTTCAGTAATCTCACACTAAATTCCTCCCCAGCACATTCTCGTAATTTGCCACCGAAGTTCAGTTTTAAAAATTTACCTTGCGGCTTATTCCCATAGTGGGGACCTCTTCTCCCTGATTTCTCCCACTATCCCTGTGAGAAGGACTGGAAAAAACTGAAGCGCCAAGAGGCACAAAAGGCTCTCTAGTCTTGAAGACAGTGACTAGAACCCGTGCCCCCTGCTCTGCAAATCCCGCCGTGCTGAGTTTGAGCCAGGATCTCGCTTTTGTGATCTCCTGTTTTTTTTGTATTGGTCTCTGGCATTCTGTGGAACCAAAGCCCCAGCTGCATCCTCATTGCCACCAGGGGGTGCTACTGAGCTGATGTCCCAGCCCACTATTCTCATACACGTTACTTTCCCCAAATGTTCCAAGGCCAAGCAAATTTGAGCACTTCTGGACAGAGGTAAATTGAAGACCTACAGAATCACAGATTTTTAGAGTTGGAATAGTCCAAGGACAAGGGGTGTTTTTTTCCCCACTGGGACAGTGTGCAGACTCTGTGAATGTTTTGTTGTTGATGGTGGTACGTTGACAGCGTCCACGATGGTAGCGTCGGGCATGACTCAAGCATGAATCAGGTTCATTCAGGGCCATTACTCAGACATCTTTTCTTTTGCCGATAATCCTTCATAGTACCCGAGTTTTATGATGTTATTTGAGTGGAATTACATTGGAACAGCTTAAAATTGTATGATTAATTACAATCAGCTTTGACTACAGTGACTAATCGGTCCAATTCTGTTAAAATAATGTTCTACTTTTGTCAGGCTATGGTTACATAATGCGGTGAAGGGCCAGTAGACACTGCTGGTTTACTAGTTTGGGGGTATTAAGTAATTAACACTGTTTTAAAAATATTTGGTGGACAATATAATGGACTATTTTTCAGCCATAAAAGAGAATGAAGTACTGATACATGTTATAAGATAAATGAACCTTGAAAATACTACAGAAGTGAAGCCAGACACAAAAGTTTACATGTTGTGTGATTTCATTTATATAAAAATATCCAACATAGGTAAACCCATAGAGACGGAAAGCTAATTAGTGGTTGACAGGGGCTGGGAGTATAGGGAGTGATACTTAATGGGATAAAATTTCCTTTTGGGGTGATGAAAATGTTTTGGAGTCATAGTGTGGAGTTAGTCTGCACAACATGGAAAATGTACTAAATGTCACTGAATTGTGCCCTTTAAATTGGTTACTTTTATGTTACGTGAATTTTATCTCACATAAAAATATATACACATACATATGTATGTAAGTATATAAATCTACATATAAATATATACATCTATATATGTAGATGTATTTATAGAGAGAGAAAGGGCATACCCATGCCCGATGGATCACATTTGGCCTGTAATCCATATGCCAGGTGGCAGAGGTCTGCTCCCATGCCCTTCTCTACCTTACTGATGGTGAAGTGAGATCTATAGGGCGTATGCTCCGCCCAGGGTCAGACAATCAGTGGAAGCCAGGCTTCCCGACTGAGGACTGGACCTCTTGCCAAAAGAAGAACTGTTTGGTCCTTGAAATCATGCCTTCAATATAACTATTAAGTGACTACTACAAGCCAGATACTGCAACCTATTTCACTTCAGATCATGTTTATGCTTAAATAGCCTTTTTCTCCCAAGTATATAGGTATTATATTGTGTCCCTTGGTAACAACCTGTTCTAATTTGATCTTTACTTCTTGTATTAGTTCTTAAATGGGTCCAAGGGGCAAATGCTCTGAAAAAAAAAAAAAGTATTACCATATTACTTAAGAGTGGCTGTGTGTGTGTGTGATTTTAAAATATTTTAAAATACCTATAAGACTAGTTATGATTAAAAACATATTTAACAAATGCGTGAAGTTTATAAAACTCCTTTGCATGCTTCCGAATGTTAAGTGAAGTGGTCTAAGTTCTGAGTAGGTCAGCAGACAACACTGAGGTCAAGGCAGCCAGTGCTAACTGACACCTGCGGTGCTCAGGCCTGGGGCCCACCATAACGGGGAGACAAAGATGAACCCAGGCCCCAGACTTGACCCTCTCAAGGAGGACATGGAGACGGAAGTGCACAATCAGAATACAGTAAGTGCCCCCCCAAAAAGTGTACATATAATTCAAGGGAGGGTCCAGCTGTATCTGAGGCAGGTCTGGGACGAAAGACCTCAGAGAGGAGGAGATGGTGATGTGAGCGTTCCAGGCAGAAGGATTAACATAAATGTGAGGGTGGGAGAAACTTGTGTAAGAACATCATGCCCAGTTTGGACTGAGAAAAATTGGAATTGAGGTGAATTATACAGGTGCAGGAGCCTGGTATTTGACTGGTTAAGAGCTCGGCTGCGAACCAAAAGGTTGGCAGTATGAATCCACCAGGGGCTCCTTGGAAAACTTATGGGGCAGTCTACACTGTCCTATAGGGTCTCTATGAGTCAGAATCTACTTGACGGCAATGGGTTTTTTGGTTTTATACAGGCATGAAAGTTGGTATTTTTCCCTCTTTATTTCAATTCCAGTTGACAGCTAACTATCTTTTTAATTTTATCATATTTGCCAGGCCCTTCAGTGATGCCAGTTTGAATTTTGTGTGTGTGTGTGTTTGTGAGTGTGTTGTGTGTGTGTGGAGAGAGAGCGAGATCTACCTTGACCAGCCATCGTCCCTCTGTCAGTTTATCATACTGTGGTGGCTTGCCTGTTGCTATGATGCTGGAAGCTATGCCAATGGTATTTCAAATACCAGCAGGGTCACCCAAGATGGACAGGTTCCAGTGGAGCTTCCAGACTAAGACAGACTAGGAAGAAAGGCCTGGACATCTACTTCTGAAAACTAGCAATAAAAACATTGTTCAATTCGCTTGCTTTGGACATGTCATCAGGAGGGATCAATCATGGAGGAGGACATCATATTTGGTGAAGTAGAGAGTCAATGAAGGCGAGGGAGGCCCTCTGTGAGATAGATTGGCATAATAGCTGCAAGGATGGACTCAAACATGCCAGCAATCCTGAGGATGATGCAGGACCTGGCAGTGTCTCACTCTGTGTAAATAAGGTCGCCATGAGTCAGAGCTGACGCTATGGAAGCTATCTATCTATCTGTCTGTCTGTCTACCTACCTACCTACCTACCTATCTAATCATCTTAGTATAGGCCTGTGACTTGATGTTTTCTACAATGTAGGCATTTAAGAGGTCCTTTGCCCCTCAAAAGCCTTGCCTACTTGATTCTTATACTTACATTAACAGAAGGCAATAACTGTCGTTCTATAACTAAGCTAAAGTTTAAAGTGTAAATACACTCTAAGAGTTGACATAAGCCTAAAAATATCCTAACCATAAGCAACCAAAGAAAAAATAGATAAATAGGACTTAATAGAATTTAAAAACTTTGGTGCTTGAAAAGACCCTATCAAGACAGTGAAAAGACAGTCCATAAAATGAGTGAAAATATTTGCAAATAAGAGATTTGATACAGGTCTAGTATCCAAAATACGTGAAGAGCTCTTACAACTCAAAATAAAAAGACAAACAACCCAACTTAAAAATGAATAGACAATCTCTAAAGAAAATATACAAATGACCAATAAACATGAAAAGATGCTCAACATCATCAGTCATTACAGAAATGTAAATCAAAACCACAATGAGATACCACTTCACACACACTAGGGTGGCTAGAATCAAAAAGACAGACAAGAATAAGTGTTGGTGAGGACGCAGAGAAACTGAAACCCCCATACATTGTCAGCGGAAATGTAAAATGGTGTAGCCTCTTTGGAAAACAGTTTGGTAGTCCCTCGAAAAGTTAAACATAAAGTTACCATGTGACCCAAAAATTCTATTCCTAGGCTTATCCGAAAGAGAATTGAAAACATATGTTTTCAGTACAAAAACTTGTACATGAATGTTCATAGCAGCTTCATTCATAAGATCCAAAAAGTAAGAACAAGCCAAATGTTCACTAACCAATGAATGAATAAACAAATTGTAGTATAGCCCTGCAATGCAATTCTATTTGGCAATAAAAAGGAATGAAGTACTGATACATGCTGCAATATGGATGAATCTCGAAACCATTATGCCAAGTGAAAGAAGGCAGACACAAAAGGGTCACATACTGCATAATTCCATTAATATAAAATACTCAGAATAGGCAAATTTATAGACAGAAAGTAGCTTAGTGGTTGCCAGAGGCTGTGGGGAGAAAGGAATTGTGCGTGACTGTTATTGGGCAGGGGGTTTCTTCTTGGGGTGGTGGAAATGTTCTGGAATTGGATAGTGCTGATGGCTGGACAATATTGTGATTATACTGTTGTCATTGTGTGCCGTTGAGTCAATTGTCACTCATAATGGCCCTATGGGACAGAGTAGAATTGCCCCATAGGGTTTCCCAGGCTGTAATCTTCATGGTAGCAGATCACCAGGTCTTTTCTCCCTCATGACTCTACTAAAAACCACCAAATTGTACACTTCAAAAGGGTGAATTTTGTGATATGTATAAATTATTATATCTTTTTTAAATCCTAAAATAGTAACTATTTTACCAGCTTCTTTTCTGAGAGTAAATGTTAATAGGGAGGAGAAGGTAAGGTTGAAAACACAGAAGGTGGTGCAGATAGGCCCGGACAGGAGAACCTGGGGCACCTCGTCCTACACTACTCTCTTTTTACAGGCCATTGTCCCACCTTTCTTCTCCCAGTGTAGAAGTCAAGTGACCTCAGCCACAGGAGCTAAAGTGACCCAAATCAACATTCTTTGCCTTAATAGTTGTCTCAGATACCAACTAACAAACAAATTTCTGTTTATGGTAATGGAAAATTTGGCAATCAATAAACTGGTGATGGCTGTACAGCAGAATTGATGTAATTTGTATCACTGAATTGTACGGATGAAAAATGTTGAATTGGCAAATATTGTTTTATATACATATTTTTACAACAATAAAAAGAAAATAAACACAGTTCTGTTTTAAAAACTCTGTAAACAAATCAACAAAACGTGTATATACAGTCATGTCGTAACATCTGTTCGAGCAGTGTCTGACTGCATGTATGTCTGTGATCCCATAAGTTTATAAGAGAGTTCAGAAATCCCCATCTGAGAACAAGATGTAGGGGACGTAAGGGGACGTAGCGAATGCCACAGCTTCCTGCACGCAGCACGTGTATCACATGTCTCTTGTATACAAAGCCATTGCGCTGCCAGGTGTGTAAAAGGCATAGTCCATGTATAACCTATACCAAATATGTCTTGATAGTCATAATAAACACTTATGTTACATGTTACTGGTTGATATAGGTACTGTACTGTACTTTCGTTATTTTAACTTGAACTTTCCCTACTTACAAATAAAAAGTTTACCACAGAACACGGTCTGCTTCAACTCATAGGATAGGCAGCAGCATCCACTCTCATGTATCACTCGCCTCTTGAGTGTTGTAGCATTTTCTGTTTAATTTTCTTTCAAAAATATTACTGTAAAGTGCATCATGGCTCCCAAATGCAGCAAAACCAGTGCTAGTGATAACAGCAGCAATAGGCAAAGGAAAAGAGTCAATTTGGAAGTGAAACAGAAGGTATCCCATATAGCTTTGCTAAACTTACAATATGTTTGCACAACGTGCAAATCACATAACGTCCTCTTTCACAGAACATATCATGGACATTAAATGATACATGACTGTTATTTTTCTTATGGCTAAGAACAGGATAAGAGAAATTCTGGCTTCAGGAAGTGCTTACTTGCCAAAAAAAAATTATCTAGAGCATGTGGTTCTAACTCAATTGCCTGGATCCACACACAAGTCTCGAGACGATGGGCCATAAGCTGTGCGTGTTTACATAAAACAGGTTCCTCCAAGCCTGGCAGATGTCTGCTTCCTTGCAAGAGAAGCAATCGGATCACTGGTGTAGTTACGTTGCACGCCCACTTGAGAAGGTAACTCAGGAAATTAGTACTTACAGGCATCCTCAGGAGATGTACAGGCTCATATCAGGTGTCTTTGAACCTGGCTGGAATAATTACACACTTTCATTTTATGACACAGAGAGATACCCATTCCGTAACCTTAGAGGGGGGTTGGACTGTTAAATTGTTAACAGACTTTGGTGCAAGAGAAATACTTGACAGGGAAAAGCAAACACCCTTTCGATGAGTTTTGTGGTTGGCTGGAAATTCTCCTAAAAGAAACCATAGCCTCTGATTAAAGTTATACGGTCTTCCCACTTACCTAACTATAACTATATGGAGCGATAATTAGCATCGTTTAGAGAACGGACTTCTGAATTGTGATCATAGTTCATGGTATAATTATGTAGCACTATCCAGTGTGGATAAAGAACCACATTGATACATATGAGGGATCGTAAAACGTGTTTACAGAGGCATATGAGAGGAAATACGTCAGAGCAGGTTGGAAGGGAAACAAATATTTCAAGTTTGTTTAATAGGAGCTGCAAGTATAGCCCTCCACCCGTTTTGTCAGTTTGTCATAACTTGTGTGTTGCTGTGATGCTGGAATCTATGTCACTGATATTTCAAATACCATCAGGGTCACTCATGATAAAGAGATTTAGTAGAACTTCCAGACTAAGACAGACTAGGAAGAAAGGCCTGTCGATCTACTTCCAAAATTAGCCAGTGAAAACCCTGTGAATCACAACAAACCAATATAGTGCTGGAGAATGAGCCCCCTAGTTTGGAAAACACTCAAAATTCACAGTGAGGGCAACGATGGACTTGAGCATACCAACGATAACAAAGATGATGCAGGGCCAGGCAACGTTTCATTCTGTTATACTTGGGATCATCTTGAGTCGGAGCCAACTCCGTGGTACCGTGGTAACTAACAACAACAGCAAGCATGGCGTCTTTGCTTCTGTCTGGGAAAAGAAAGCTAGCCCAAAGATGAGGTAACGCTGGGGGAGTCAGGACAGGACAGGAAGTAAAGAGAAGGTCAGCATGCAGACATTATAGGAAGTTTGGAAACCAGAGAAATGGGACATGAAAAAAAATATGAGGTGGAGTTAAAATTGTCCACTGCTGAAGAGTTTGAGAAGTAGTTGCTGTTATTACATATCATGGGCAGATTTTTAAAAAAATTGTCCAATACGCCATAGCTCATAGCTCACGGTTCACAACTACATATGAACACCCAGAAGCAATAACAAAACTAGAGTTCAAAGCAACAAATAAACACAAGACTGTTCTACCTCCTGGCCTAGATCACAAGGGCCTTTCCTGGTCCCTGCCTGGGATATTAAGAGAAATGCTGATAGTGGTCCTTCACTTTTAGTGACACCTTGTTTTTGCTCAACAGAGTCCATCTTAATTCTAATTTAGCCTTATTGTCACTTATGCCTTTTCCTGGACAGGACTTCCTTTAACATCCTGGCCTATAATTTAACCTAACTGTACAATCTATTTTTTTCCCATTATTTTTCCTGTAACTTCTTGGTGACTTTTCAGATTCTACTTGGGGTTCCCTCTACTGCACAGCACGAATTCTCTGAACCTGCGCTGTCCAATATGGTAGCCACAGGCCACATGTAGCTACTGTGCACTTGAGATGTGGCCAGTCCAACTGAGATGTGCTCTAGGTGTAAAACATGCACTGGATTTCAAAGACTTAGTCAGATATTTTGAACATTTTTTAATATTAATTACATGTTGAAATGATACAATTTGAGGTACCAGTTGCCATCAAGTTGATTCTAACTCACGGCAACCTATGTGTGTCAGAGTAGAACTGTGCTCCATAAGGGTTTCAGTGGTTGTGATCTCGTGGATCACCAGACCTTTCTTCCAAGGTGCCTCTGGGTGGATTCGAACCTCCAGATTTTCAGTGAGTAGCCAATTGCTTAATCATTTGTACCACTCAGGGATTCTACCAGTCGGGGTATATTAGGTTAAATAAAGTGTATTATTAAAAATTAGTTTCACCTTTTCCTTTTTACTTTTTTAAATGCGGTACTAGAAATTTTTTAAATTGTATCTGTGGCCCGCATTATACAGTCATGTGCCACATAACATTCATTTGGGCAACACCTGACTGCATGTAACTCTATGGTCCCATAAGGTTCGTAACTACAAGTTATTCATAAGCCAGATGTTCATAACCCAGGGGCTACCTATATATAATATGGTGTCTGCACAGTGTTCAAATTACATAACGTCCTATTTCACAGAACCTGTCGTGAATGTTAAGCGACGCATAACTGTATTTCTACTGGACAGCATTGCTCTGAGCTTTCAATACACTAATGTATATTATGAATCCCAGGAGGAGACTGTGGTGCACAGAGTTTCCAAACACAAATGGCCAGGGAACTATTTTTCACAAAACATCATGTTCTAATCTATTTTCTTTCATGGGATCCAAAAGCATAGTCAAGGCCACTGTTTCCCTTAAGCTGCTTGGAGTCCTGTTCAGTGAATTGCAGTAACTTGCCCAGAGAAGTGTCCTAAAGAATCTAATTTATTGAAACAATGCAGTTGATGTCCTGAGAGGGTGTGGCTCATCATCCTGACAACTGTGATGTGGTCACCGTTAGCAGGAGCATCTTTTATGTAGGTGTTCAATGTGCAAGTGTTTTTAGCACATTGATAAAATGAAAGTGCATTTTATCATTTCACCAGGACTCATAGAATCACAGAATTTGAGATTTGGAAGGTAGCTAATCCAAGACTGTAGGGTCACTGTAAATTAGAATCAACTCAACAGCAATGGGTTTGGTTTCGAATCCAAGACCCTGGGTCATATAGATTAAGGACCAAACATCTAACAGATAATAATGTGCCAATTATTTATTCACTGTCCACTATGTGCTGGGCACTGATTTCATATTCACCAATGAGATTACAAAGTTGGTATTATTATCAGTCCAATCTCAGAGATACTGGGAGGATCAGAGAGCTCGGATCACCTCTCTGAGGTTGCACAGCCGGAGGGAAGGGCTGGCATTCAAGCCCAAGTCTTCTCTGACTCCAGGGCTGAGGGCTTCTCCACTATGCTTTGCTGCCTCTGGGAAGTGAAGAGCCTTGCAAATATACCAGACAGAATATTCTAGCAATATAGAGTGTTTGCACTAGACAAATGACTGCTGTAACATATTCAAAAGAGTAATATCATATAATCATTTTACACTGTCTTAGAGCATTAAAGTCAAAATACAGAAACAGAGCTTCCAGAAAAACCCTTGCTTTTCCATTTACTCACACCTACAGGCGGAAGTTTGTTGTGATGTTTATTTTCGTTTACTTACATTACATACTGGAGATCTACACAGTGTCTTTCCCTAACTTTACATTTTATTTCTTTTGCAAATTTAGGTACCAGGCTTTTTGGCCAGGTCAGAGTGCACCAGGGAGAAAACGGTGTTATATTCAGGGCTGATTTCTGCACTGATGCCTAGCACCCCCACAACACTGAAGGTTTTGAAAACGTGTGGCTATTAGTCCATTTCCACCCTTTGCAGGATGTAGGGAAGGAACAAGCACAGAACTGATGAGCAACTTGCTGTCCCTGGGCCAGTTCTGACTCCAGCAAGGAGACGTATGAGTCAGAACGTTAGGTTATGCTGCCTCCCACTGGCCAGCGTGAGATTCAGCACAAAACTCAGGGATAAAAAAAAAAATGGTTATTCAGTACTTCTAGACTTGATTAATATACCCAAAAAAACAAAAACAAACACCTTGCCATCCAGTTGATTCCAACTCGTAGTGACCCTATAGGACAGAGTAGAACTGCCCTATAGGGTTTCCAAGACTGTAAATCTTTGTAGAAGCAGACTGCCACAGCTGGTGGGCTCGAATCACGGACTTTTCCGTTAGCCAAGGGCTTAACCACTAGCCCTCAGGGGTCCTTCATTAATATACAGACAGACACTTTTAAAGTTAAAAAAAAAAATCACTTTTAAATGAATCTGCAATCCTTACACTGAAAAACACCATTCTAAATCATAAAAGTTCAAATAGGAACCAAGCTTTAGATTCTAAGAGATGCTTTCTATGGAAGATACTACAAGGTATAGATGTTATCTTTGTTCTCAACATTATTTACCTTGTGAAGTTCCTGGGAGGTGCCAATGGTTAACACGCTCATCTGATAACCAAAATGGCGGAGGTCTGAGTCCACCCAGAGGCTTCGAAAGAAAGGCCTGAGATCTACTTCTGAAAAACCAGCCCTTGAAAACCCTGTGGAGCGCAGTTCTTCTCCAACACACCCACAGGTCGGAATTGACCCCACAGCAACTGGTGAGTCCCAGAAACAAACCTTGCAGGAGTGATGACTTTTTGCCAGGGCGCCTCTCTACTTAATTTTTGGTGCTATTGGAAACCCTGGTGGCGTAGTGGCTAAGTGCTACATCTGCTAACCAAAAGGTCCACAGTTCAAATCCACCAGGCGCTCCTCAGAAACTCTATGGGGCAGTTCTACCCTGTCCTATAGGGACAGTATGAGTCAGAATCCACTCAAAGGGCCGTGGGTTTGGGTTTTTTGTGTTGATAACCCCATTCTTACGGAAACACGCTCTTCCCTTAGCTTTTGTGAAACTGCACTTTTTTCTCTTCACTTTGCCCTATATACATTTCTCTATTTTTCCCCTAGAATAGAGAAGGACATCTTGGTCCTGTTCCCAGCATTCTGTTCTTTTACGTTTTCTTTTTCTGAGATCTCCTCGCCTCCGTGGCTTTGTGTTGCCTTCTCAACAAATTCTTCCCAGATCCATCCTCCAGGCAGCATCGGCAGACCCTCTCTCCTCTGGGTGACCACGTCCTTAGCTCTGTTATAGCCCTTATCATGTTGTTTCCAGATACCTGTCTCCCTCCCCGATCTCCAGCAACTTGAGGACACAAAACACATCTTATACACTTTTTAATAATATGCTTATTTCTATCACTTGAATTCGAAAATGTGCTCAGTGTTATTAAGGGAATCACCTTGAACAAGATGTTTAAATAAGAGGTTTACAGCTTAATAGACCACATACATGAACAACCGTAACACAAGGTAGAATGCGATAAATAAATGGCAGCTTACAGAAGCTGATAAAGTTCAGTACTGTGCGAACACAAAGGAAGAAGCAATTGCTTCTGGCTAGAGAAGGAGGAAATGATGTTTGAGACTGACCCCAAATGATAAGCTATATATGTGGAGTAGGCAAGGGTGGGTGTGGGGCAGGGGAGGGGGGAAGTAGGGTTGTCATATAGGGAAACTCCTCCAGGCAAAAGAAACAGAAAAAAAGTAAAATAGCATACAAACTTCTACGATACAGTATGTGGAGTATCTTCTATGAGTGAAGAGAAGCCCTGTTTTTTTTTTTTTTAAGGTACTTTCAGAGTTCCTGGGTGGTGCAAACGGGTAATGCACTCAGCTGCTAACCGAAAGGTTGGAGGTTGGAGTCCCCCCAGAGGCACCTTTGAACAAAGGCCTGGCGATCTACTTCTGAAAAATCAGTCATTGAAAACCCTAAGGGACATAATTCTACTCCTATACATAGGGAGTCACCATGAATTGGAATCGACTCAAAGGCAACTGGTTTTTTAAGATAATTTTTTAGGGGAGAGAGAGATTGAGGCTAGAGAGAAGGATGGGGCCATTTTACCAAAGGCCTTAAAAGTCATAGAAGGAGGGTAGGTAGCAGAATATGTTGAAGAGGCAGAAGCCAGGTATAGTCTGTGTGGGTCAGCTGAGCATAGAGACGCCCCTCCACCCAGCTATCTAGCCGTTTTCCACTTTTTCATGGGAGCTGTAGTCCCTCGGAGAAAAAGACTTGAACGTTATCCGCTGCTAAGGTTTGGACATGAGTGCACATATCTGATGACCTGGTGTGGGCAGCTTTGAGGGAGGGTCCGTGGAGCCACTGAGAGAGATAGCTGCTTGAAGGAAGAGTATGACTTGGCAAATCGGGCACAGCCCCAAGGCTGAGCATGAAAGGGAGTAGGGGTTCCAAGCACTTCGAGGAAACTGGTACCAGAACCTGGGCCCATCCTGGGGTAACATGTGCAACTGTGATGAAAGGCTGCACACAGGGGTCTAAAGAGCATTTTCTTTACTTCTGGAACACTCCAGGACCCAAGCAACCTTTTGGAGGGGCTCCCCTTAACTCTCTTACTCCAGATTGGGTATAGAAAGGAGGCAACAGTTTCTTCATTATATAAAAGCCAAAAAAAAAAAACCCAAACCTGCTGCCATCGAGTTGATTCCGACTCATAGCAACCCCATAGGACAGAGTAGAACTGCCCCATAGTGTTTCCAAAGAGTACCTGGTAGATTTGAACTGCCAACCTTTTGGTTAGCAGCGGTAGCTCTTAACTACTACGCCATCAGGGTTTCCATATAAGAGCAGTGCTTCCCAAATTTTAGGGTACACCAGAATCACCTGGGGGCTTGTTTAAAAAGCACAGATTACAGGGTTTCATCCCCATTGTCCGAGTGGTCTGAGCTAATAGGTCTGGGGTTATCGTTCTTACAGGCTGCTGTCGAGTCAGTTTCAATTCACGGAGACCTTATGTATAGCAGAACAAAATGTTACCTGGTTCTGTACCATCTTCATAATCATCAGTATGTTTGAGTCCATTGTTGCGCCTATTGTGTCAAGTAAAAAAAAAAAACCCATTGCCAAGACTGGAGAAACCCTGAGAGTATGACCCCTAGATACCCTTTCAGCTCAGTAATGAAATCACTCCTGAGGTCACCCTTCAGCCGAAGATTGGACAGGCCCATAAAACTAAATGAGACTAAAGGGGCACACCAGCTCTGGGAAAGGACTAGAAGGCAGGTAATAGGGAACCCAAGGTTGAGAAGGCAGAGTGTTGACCTGTGGTGGGGTTGTTAACCAACGTCATAAAACAATATGTATACCAACTGTTTAATGAGAAACTAGTTTGTTCTGTAAAGCTTCATCTAAAGTACAAAAAAAAACCCACTGCTGTCGAGTTGATTCCAACTCGTAGCTACCGTATAGGACAGACTAGGCCTACCCCATAGAGTTTCCAAGAAGTGGCTGGTGGATACGAACTGCCGACCTTTTGGTTAGCAGCTGAACACTTAACCACCGCACCACCAGGGCTCCATCGTGTCAAGCAAAACCCCCAAATTTGCATTTCAAACAAATTCCCAGGTGATACTGCTGATCCAGGGACCCACCTTTGAAAACCATTGTAGAACATCCCTGGGTGGAAAGTGCTACCTAAGAGCAGGGCTCATGCCAGCCCTGTTCATTCCTGAGTACCTAACACCTAATGGAGTACCTGAAGTAGAAAAGGCCCCCCAGAAAGATATAGGTAAGATCTGTTTCTAAACAACTGTAACAACAAACAGTATGTGACAGATAAAGGCCCATAATATATGCAACCATAGGAGGGAGAGACTGCTATCAACTTCAAACAGAAAAATACAGGCATGATAGGAAAAACACATTTTGTTTTCACATTTTGACATATTCTCTTAGATTTCTTAAAGAAATAAAATGCTTAGGTTGTTTATGTACAACCAAACACTTTATGGGATTTGGTTGCTTGGTTTGAAGGTTTAGAGTCATGGTTTCATGGGGCATCCCAGTTCACTGGCCTAATACATTTTTTAGTGCTTTTGTTCTACCTTCTAACTCACTACATAGTGCCTTGGATCTTAGAAGCATGCAAGCGCCGTCGAAGGTACAACAATTGGTCTCTATTCTCCTGGAGCAACAGAGGACGAGGGAGAGTCAGGAATAGGAGGAGGAAATGAAATGTGTGACTAATTGCCTCCATGAATGACTGCCTCCTTGGCCATGAAACCCAGAAGAATGGGAGGGTGCAGAACTACCATTACTGAAACATTTTGATCAAAGATTCTATAGAAGAATCCTGATCAAAAGAGAGGAAAATACAAAAGAGGATTTCAAATTCTCATGGAATCTAGTCTTTCTGGAACTATGGATGATGGATGAACCCCTGAAGATATTGCCTGGAGATAATCTTCAAATCTTAAACTAAAGATATCCCCCTTAAGTCTTCCTTAATCCAAAAAATGGTTTAGCTTAATTAGTAAAGAATCTCTGCCTTGAACATTGTGCCCTTTTAAAGAACTATCTATATGGGATTGAGCCCTGGTGGTACAGTGGTTGAGTGCTCAGCTACTAAGCAAAAGGTTAGAGAAAGATGTGGCCAATGCTTCCATAAAGATTTACAACCTTGGAAACCCTATGGGACAGTTCCACTCTGTTCTGTAGGGTTGCTATGAGTTGGAATCACCTGGATAGCAACTGCAACTGGTTTCTATATGGAATCAAATCGATGACAGCAACTTGAAAAGTTAAATAGGAAATTTAGGGAGAAATGAGTTTACATAATCAATGTCACCAAATTGTACATGTAGAAATTGTTGAATTGGTGTGTTTTACTGTGTACATTATCAACAACAACAAAAACAAAATAAATTATTTTTAAAAAAGACAAAGAAATAAAATGCCACAGATACAATTAAAACATAGTTCCAGCCCAGGCATTCTTTCTCTCCCTCCTCGGAGGTCAGCATGTCCTGCATTTTGTGTGACTTCTTCCAATCCTTGCCTTTATACATTTATGATACATGTACATAATCAGTAAGTATGTAATAGCAGTATTTAATGTTTTTAAATGTCACGAATGGCATCGTATAATGCATTTCCTGGTGTGTTCTGTTCACTAAATATAAGATTCCTTCATGTTGATATATTGAGAGTTCTTCTATCATGTTGACTGCTGTAGAGTATTCCATGATATGAACGTGCCAGTTTTATTTTTCCATTCCGTGTTTGATGGCAACTGAAACTATGTCCATTTTCTAGCTATTAAAAACAATACTGCGTTTTTCGGAGGCAGGGCCAAGATGGCTGACTAGGTAGAAGCTACCTTGGATCCCTCTTGCAAAAAAGACTCGGAAAAACAAGTGAATCGATCACATACATGACAGTCTACGAACCCTGACCATCAAACACAGATCTAAAGAGTTGACCTGACAGAGACTCAGCCAGCACAAGCAGGCTGCACACTGACGCAGCTAACTAGAGAACAAGCAACCACGGGGAAGCAGCGACTGTTTTCGGAGCCTGGAGCCAGCGTCCCAGTCAGAAAACCTTGGCACCGGGCTTTGGACTGGGCACAGGTGAGCTGAGCGCAGCATCCTGAGACGGCGCAAACACAGGATGCAGCCCTAGCCCCCAGAAGCGACCTCGGGGGAAGCCCAGCCAGTGCACGCAGGCAGCGCGGTGACGTGGCTGACAGGAGGAGAAGTCACTGGGAGGCAGTGACTGGTTTGGGAGCCTGGAGTGTGGATTCCCAGCTGGGGAAACTTGGCGCTGGGCTTTGGGCTGGGAGCGGAGGAACTGACCATGGCTTCTGAGACAGCACAAGCACAGGACACGGGCCTGACCCTCAGGGGCAGTCTCGACCCAGCCAACGCACACAGGCTACACACCCCTCGGGAATCTCAGATAGAACAGTCATCACCAAGCAAGAAAAGTAACTTTGTCTATATGCCTGGGTGCTACTCTCTCCTATCTATCTGATCCCTCCCCTCCCCTTCCCAGGTGGCTTCATTAACATTGGAATTTCCTGGGCCAGAGAGTGAAGAGCTCTGTGGATTTTGTTTGTATGTTTGTTTTTGTCTTTTCCTAGCCCATTCTCCTGGCCTGAGAGAAGCAGCTACAAAAAACCCAGGGACCAAAAATCCTTCCCTGACTTCCAAAAATTGGACTAAAAATACAGAACCAGCTCCAGCCAAGCATATGAGATCCAGAGTCTTGGGCTTTCATCCCTACAGGGAACAAGGTGGCTATTATAATGCAAAGGCAATTCTGATAGTGATCTGACTGTAATTGTTTTAGCACATTACTGGAAAGACAAGTTTCCCAGGTCTGATATCTCTACCTATTAAACAGAGCCCTCACTGACCCACAATGGGGAACTGAGGGCTGAAGCTCCACCCAAACCACCTAGCCTCCGGCCATAGGGGTCTGAGGATAGTGACACCCACCAATCTGTAGAGGTACATGCATTGGGTGCCTAAGGTACAGCTGCAGAGCCCACCCACCAAAGTGCTTTAGGAATAGAGACACACCTACCTCACTGGCACTTGGAGGAAGCCTGTCAGCATCCTGCCCCCTGTGGAGTGTGACCCCTTGCTGCTACTAGAATCTCGTGCACACAACTATCACCACTACTCCTCTAAGTGAATAGGTGACAGTCCACACCACACACTTGGTGACCCAAAATAGGATTCTACTCGAGAATAGTGAATGGACTCTTAGGCTTATATATCTGGTAACAGCCCAAACCAGCTGGTAATAGGACATAAGTGATTCAAAGGCTACAACAATCAAGACAGCACAATCTAGTAGCCCATCTACATATATTGAAAGAAAACAAAACAAGAGAAGACTCAGTGAGCAAATATAAAATAAATCATTACAATATCTTATAGATGGCTCAGAGACAGTAGTCGATACCCAACCACATAAAGAAGCAGACCATGATTGCTTCTACAACTCCCCAAATTAAAGAATCAAAATCTTTCCCAAACGAAGATACAATTCTGGACTTGCCAGATGCAGAATATAAAAAACTAATTTACAGAATGCTTCAAGACATCAGGGATGACCTCAGAAATGAAATAAGGCAATCTACAGAAAAAGCCAAGGAACACACTGATAAAGCAGTTGAAGAACTCAAAAAGATTATTCAAGATCATAGTGGAAAAATTAATAAGCTGCAAGAATCCATAGAGAGACAGCATTCAGAAATCCAGAAGATTAATAGTAAAATTACAGAATTATACAACTCAAAAGGAAGTCAGACGAGCAGAATCTAGCAATTGGAATGCAGAGTGGGGGAGATGGAGGATATAGCAATTAACACCAATATAAACGAAGAAAAATCTGATAAAAGAATTAAAAAAAAAAAATGAAGAAAAACTAAGAATCATGTGGGACTCTATCAAGAAGAATAACTTGCATGTGATTGGAGTCCCAGAACAGGGAGGGATATCAGAAAACACAGAGAGAATAGTTGAAGATCTTTTGTCAGAAAACTTCCCTGACATCATGAAAGGTGAAAGGATATCTATCCAAGATGCTCATCGAACCCCATTTAAGATTGATCCAAAAAGAAAATCACCAAGACATATTATCATCAAACCTGCCAAAAACAAAGATAAAGAGAAAATTTTAAAAGCAGCCAGGGATAAAAGAAAGGTCTCCTACAAAGAAGAATCAATAAGAATAAGTTCAGACTACTCAGCAGAAACCACGCAGGCAAGAAGGCAATGGGATGACGTATACAGAGCACTGAAGGAGAAAAACTGCCAGCCAAGGATCATATATCCAGCAAAACTCTCTCTGAAATATGAAGGTGAAATTAAAACATTTACAGATAAACACAAGCTTAGAGAATTTGCAAAAACCAAACCAAAGCTACAAGAAATACTAAAGGAAATTGTTTGGTGAGAAAACCAATAATATCAGATACCAGCACAACACAAGGTCACAGAACAGAACATCCTAATATCAACTCAAATAGGGAAATCACAAAAACAAATTAAGATTAATTTTAAAAAGAAAAAAATGCTCAAAACAGGGAATCATTGAAGTCATTATGTAAAAGATCACAAAAATCAAACAGAGGGACTAAATACAGGAGGCATAGAACTGCCATAGGGAGAGGAAAACAAGGTGATGTAGGTCGATACAAGTTACGTTTTTACTTAAAAAAATAGGGATAAATATTAAGGTAACGACAAAGAGGGCTAACAATTCCATAACTCAAAATAAAAACCAAGAAAAACATAACGACTCAGCAAACATAAATTCAACTACTATGAAAATGAGGAACACACAATTTACAAAGAAAAACGTCTCAGCACAAAAAAGTAAGTGGAAAAATGAAATTGCAACAACACACACAAAAAGGAATCGAAATGACAGAGTAAACACACACTTATCTATAATTATGCTGAATGTAAATGGACTAAACGCACCAATACAGAGACGGAGAGTCTCAGACTGGATAAAGAAATACGGTCCATCTATATGCTGCCTACAAGAGACACACCTTAGACTTAGAGACACAAACTAAAACTCAAAGGATGGAAAAAAATATATCAAGCAAACAAGCAAAAAAGAGCAGGAGTAGCAATATTAATTTCTGACAAAATAGACTTTAAAGTTAAATCCACCACAAAGGATAAAGAAGGACACTACGTAATGATAAAAGGGACAATTGACCAGGAAGATATAACCATATTAAATATTTATGCACACAATGACAGGGCTGCAAGACATATAAAACAAACTTTAACAGAACTGAAAAGTGAGATAGACACCTCCAGAATTATAGTAGACTTCCACACACCACTTTCGGAGAAGGATAGGACTTCCAGTAAGAAGCTCAATAGAGACACGGAAGCCCTAATTGCTACAATCAACCAACTTGACCTCATAGACTTATACAGAACACTCCACCCAACAGCTGCAAAGTATACTTTTTTTTCTAGTGCACATGGAACATTCTCTAGAATAGATCACATATTAGGTCATAAAACAAACCTTCACAGAATCCAAAACATCGAAATGTTACAAAGCATCTTCTCAGACCACAAGGTCATAAAAGTGGAAATCAATAACAGAAAAATCAGGGAAAAGAAATCAAATACTTGGAAACTGAACAATACCCTACTCAAAAAAGACTGGGTTATAGAAGACATCAAGGAGGGAATAAAGAAATTCATAGAATGCAACAGGAACGAAAACACTTCCTATCAAAACCTCTGGGACACAGTGAAAGCAGTGCTCAGAGGTCAATTTATATCAATAAATGCACACATCCAAAAATAAGAAAAGGCCAAAATCAGAGAACTGTCCCTACAACTTGAACAAATAGAAAGTAAGCAACAAAAGAATCCATCAGGCACCAGAAGAAAACAAATAATAAAAATTAGAGCTGAACTAAATGAATTAGAGAACAGAAAAACAATTGAAAGAATTAACAAAGCCAAAAGCTGGTTCTTTGAAAAAATTAACAAAATTGATAAACCATTGGCCAGACCGACTAAAGAAATACAGGAAAGGAAACAAACTACCCGAATAAGAAACGAGATGGGCCATGTCACAACAGACCCAACTGAAATTAAAAGAATCATGTCAGATTATTACGAAAGATTGTACTCTAACAAATTTGCAAACCTAGAAGAAATGGATGAATTCCTAGAAAAACACTACCTACCTAAACTAACACAATCAGAAGTAGAACAACTAAATAAACCCATAACAAAAAAAGAGATTGAAAAGGTAATCAAAAAATTCCCAACAAAAAAAAGCCCTGGCCCAGACGGCTTCACTGTGGAGTTCTACCAAACTTTCAGAGAAGAGTTAACACCACTACTACTAAAGGTATTTCAAAGCATAGAAAATGACGGAATACTGCCTAACTCATTCTATGAAGCCACCATATCCCTGATACCAAAAACAGGTAAAGACATAACAAAAAAAAGAAAATTACAGACCTATATCCCTCATGAACATAGATGCAAAAATCCTCAACAAAATTCTAGCCAATAGAATTCAACTACATATCAAAAAAATAATCTACCACGACCAAGTGGGATTAATACCAGGTATGCAAAAAAATTTTTAAAAAAGGTTGTTATAATATTAGAAAAACCATTAATGTAATCCACCATATAAATAAAACAAAAGACAAAAACCACATGATCTTATCAATTGATGCAGAAAAGGCATTTAACAAAGTCCAGCACCCATTCATGATAAAAACTCTCAGCAAAATAGGAATCGAAGGAAAAATCCTCAACATAACAAAGGGCATCTATACAAAGCCAACAGCCAACATCACTCTAAATGGAGAGAGCCTGAAAGCATTTCCCTTGAGAACAGGAACCAGACAAGGATGCCCTTTATCACCGCTCTTACTCAACATTGTGCTAGAAGTCCTAGCCAGAGCAATTAGGCTAGACAAAGAAATAAAGGGCATTCGGACTGGCAAGGAAGAAGCAAAATTATCTCTATTTGCAGATGACATGACCTTATACACAGAAAACCCTAAGGAATCCTCCAGAAAACTTCTGAAACTAATAGAAGGGTTCAGCAGAGTCTCGAGTTATAAGATAAACATACAAAAATCACTTGGACTTCTCTACATCAACAAAAAGAACATTGAAGAGGAAATCACCAAATCAATACCATTCATAGTAGCCCCCAAGAAGATAAAATACTTAGGAATAAATCTTACCAAAGATGTAAAAGACCTATACAAAGAAAACTACAAAGTACTAGTGCAAGAAACTAAAAGGGACCTACATAAGTAGAAAAACATATCTTGCTCATGGATAGGAAGACTTAACATAGTAAAAATGTCTATTCTACCAAAAGCCATGTATACATACAGTGCACTTCCGATCCAAATTCCAATGACATTTTTTAATGTGATGGAGAAACAAATCACCAACTTCATATGGAAGGGAAAGAAGCCCCAGATAAGTAAAGCATTACTGAAAAAGAAGAAGAAAGTGGGAGGCCTCACTCTACTTGATTTTAGAACCTATTATACAGCCACAATAGTCAAAACAGCCTGGTACTGGTACAACAACAGGCACATAGACCAATGGAACAGAATTGAGAACCCAGATATAAATCCATCTACATATAAGCAGCTGATATTTGACAAAGGCCCAGTGTCGGTTAATTGGGGGAAAGATAGTCTTTTTAACAAATGGTGCTGGCATAACTGGATTTCCATTTGCAAAAAAATGAAACAGGACCCATACCTCACACCATGCACAAAAACTAACTCCAAGTGGATCAAAGACCTAAACATAAAGACTAAAATGATAAAGATCATGGAAGAAAAAATAGGGACAACCTTAGGAGCCCTAATACAACGCATAAACAGAATACAAAACATTACTAAAAATGATGAAGAGAAACCAGATAACTGGGAGCTCCAAAAAAATCAAACACGTATGCTGTCTAAAGACTTCACCAAAAGAGTAAAAAGACCACCTACAGATTGGGAAAAAATTTTCAGCTATGACATCTCTGACCAGCTCCTGATCTCTAAAATCTATATGATTCTGTTAAAACTCAACCACAAAACGACAAACAACCCAATCAAAAAGTGGGCAAAGGATATGAACACACACTTCACTAAAGAAGATATTCAGGCAGCTAACAGATACGTGAGAAAATGCTCTCGATCATTAGCCATTAGAGAAATGCAAATTAAACCTATGATGAGATTCCATCTCACTCCAACAAGGCTGGCATTAATCCAAAAAACACAAAATAATAAATGTTGGAGAGGCTGCGGAGAGATTGGAACTCTTATACACTGCTGGTGGGAATGTAAAATGGTACAACCACTTTGGAAATTTATCTGGCATTATCTTAAACAGTTAGAAATAGAACTACCATACAACCCAGAAATCCCACTCCTCGGAATATACCCTAGAGAAATAAGAGCCTTCACACAAACAGATATATGCACACCCATGTTTATTGCAGCACTGTTTACAATAGCAAAAAGCTGGAAGCAACCAAGGTGTCCATTAATGGATGAATGGTTAAATAAATTATGGTATATTCACACAATGGAAAACTATGCATTGATAAAGAACAGTGATGAATCTGTGAAACATTTCATAACATGAAGGAACCTGGAAGGCATTATGCTGAGTGAAATCAATCAGATGCAAAAGCACAAATATTGTATAAGACCGCTATTATAAGATCTTGAGAAATGTATAAACTGAGAAGAATACATTCTTTTGTGGTTACGAGACGGGGGAGGGAGGGAGGGTGGGAGAGGGTTATTTACTGATTAGTTAGTAGATAAGAACTACTTTAGGTGAAGGGAAGGACAATACTCAATGCATGGAAGGTCAGGTCAATTGGACTGGACCAAAAGCGAAGAACTTTCCGGGATAAACTGAATGCTTCAAAGGTCAGCGCGCAAGGGCGGGGGTTTGGGGACTATGGCTTAAGGGGACATCTAAGTCAATTGGCAAAATAAATTCTATTGTGAAAACATTCTGCACCCCACTTTGAAGTGTGGTGTCTGGGGTCTTAAATGTTAACAAGCGGCCATCTAAGATGCATCAATTGGTCTCAACCCACCTGGATCAAAGGAGAATGAAGAACACCAAGGTCACAAGATAACTATGAGCCCAAGAGACAGAAAGGGCCACATGAACTAGAGACCTACATCATCCTGAGGCCAGAAGAACTAGCTGGTGCCCGGCCACAACCGATGACTGCCCTGACAGGAAGCACAACAGAGAACCCCTGATGGAGCAGGAGAACAGTGGGATGCAGACCCCAAATTCTCATAAAAAGACCAGACTTAATGGTCTGACTGAGAGTAGAAGAATCCTGGCAGTCATGGTCCCCAAACCTTCTATTGGCCCAGGACGGGAATCATTCCCGAAGACAACTCATCAGACATAGAAGGGACTGGACAATGGGTTGGAGAGAGATGCTGATGAAGAGTGAGCTACTTGTATCAGGTGGACACTTGAGACTGTGTTGGCATCTCCTGTCTAGAGGGGAGATGGGAGGGTAGAGAGGGTTAGAAATTGGCAAAACGGTCACAAAAGGAGAGACTGGAAGGAGGGAGCGTGCTGACTCATTAGGGGGAGAGTAAATGAGAGTATGTAGTAAGGTGTATATAAGCTTATATGTGACAGACTGACTTGATTTGTAAACTTTCACTTAAAGCACAATAAAAATTATTAAAAAAAAAAAACAATGCTGCAAGGAACAATCCCGTAAAAGTCTGTTTATGCAAACTCCCACCTAGAAACAGAATTAATGACTTAGAAGATGCATGTGTTTCAACTTTTCTAGATAGCACGCAATTGCTCAGTGTGAATGCACTAGTTTACATTTCCTTCATCAGAGTAAGGAGGCTCTAATTTCCCTGTATTCCTGACATTGGCTCTCACTGGACTTTTAATTTTTTCCAACCCAGTGGGTATAAAATTGTGTCTCATTTTAATTTGTGTTCTCCTGATTACCGGTGAGGCTGAGTATCTTTTCATGTATTTATTGGCATATCTGTGCCATTTTTCTATCAGATTTTTTTTTCTTATTGATTTGTGGGAGCTCTTTACATATTTTGGATTTTTTTTTCTTGATTTTATGAGTTACAAATGTCTATGCCCTGTCTCAATGGCACTGGGTTGGGGTCAGCAGTTTGTCTTTTAACTTGGTTTAAGTATCTTTTTATTATTCAGAAATTTAATATTTTAATAGAGACCAACTTATCAATATTTTCCTTTATGAATTGTGCTTTTTGTGTCTTGTTTAAGAAATCCTTCTTGTCCTGAGATCATATAGTCTCTTATACTTCCTTTCAGAAATGCAAAGATTTACTTTTATAATACCTCTTCTTATAGCTAGCAAAATTGTATTGCATTGATTTTTTTGGTGAATGTATATGAACAGCATTAATTTATTTAACATAAGTATTTTAAATATACCACCCTGTTTGTAATTTTTGGCATTTTAAATTTTTTAATGTACTAGGAAGCTCTAAAAATGGAAGAGGTTCTGGCTATTCTTGACTTCCATGGGTTTCTGGTGTTCGCCTTTCATATTTCAGGAGTTGGGACAAGACTATCTGGCATTTTAAATAGCCATTCAATGAGCCATCGTGTGAGCCATAACTGGGATTGATTTTCAGAACATGTAAGCACCTTGGGCAGTCCCAAGAATTTTGGAGAGAGGGCATGGAAAAGACTGGACTTCCTTTCCTCAGCCAGGTAGGATACTGGAGCCTTAACATTTGGGTGTTAATAACAGGGCTAATGGTTCGAGGTTCGATTCCACCCAGAGGCGTCTTCTGAAAAATCTGCTTCCAAAAAATCAGCCATTGGAAATCCTGTGGAGCACAGTTCTACTCTGGCACACATACTGCTGCCAAGAGTTGGAATTGATTGGACAGTAACTGGTAATGTGAACTTCACCACTGGTCAAAAGTGGTTACTTGACTTAAAAGATGTGGGACTTAACTTTGTAGGCTGGGGGTGGGGGATGGGGAGGAGGGTGTTGAGGGAGGGGGCAAGGACACAGGGAGCCATCCAGATTTTCAGGCGAGGTCATGGTATTCTCTGAACTGTACTTCAAGATATGTAATTTGGTGATGTGTAAGATGGTTGAGAAGGAGCCCTGGTGGCGCAATGGTTAAGTGCTCGGCTGCTAACAGAAAGGTCAGTGGTTTGAATCCATCAGCTGCTCTGCAGAAGAAAAGACCTGGTGAGCTTCTCCCATAAAGATTAAAAAAACTAACCAAACTCACTGCCATTGAGTTGATTTTGACTTAGAGCAACTCCTATAGGACAGAGTAGAACTGCCCCATAATGTTTCCAAGCCTTTAAATCTTTGCGAAAGCAGACTGCCAAATCTTTCTCCCACAGAGCAGCTGGTGGATTCCAACCACTGACCTTTTAGTTAGCAGCTGATTGCTTTAACCACTGTACTACCAGAGCTCCTCTCATAAAGATTACAGCCTAGGAATCCCCCTATGGGGCAGTTCTATTCTGTTATATTAGGTCATTTTGAGTCGGAATGGACTCGACAGCACACAATAGCAACAAGATGGTTGGGACATTGTATGAAAGTAGAGACATCAGGTAAGAGACTAATGCAAATAATCCAGGCAAATGAAATGTGAATTAAGGCAGAATCAGCAGAGAAGGAAAAAAATGGATGGATTGAATATTCAGAAAAGTAGAATCAATAGGAAGCCAGGACAGAACAAAGGAAACCACCACCAACAAATTGTTCAAGGCACACCTCCCCTACCCCAAAAGCATCCCAGAATCTCCAGGCTGATCTTAATGCTCATCCAGTACAACGCCCTTCTGCTGCTTGGATCCCTTAGGAAACAGCCCTGCCAAGCAGCAAAGAAGGAAACATTGCTCCTCATTCTCTGAAGAAAGCAGAGTAGCAAGAAAGACAGAGAAGGATTGGCTTTGCTCACAAAAAAGTGCACCAAGCCAGCCATACTAGAATGACATCTAAAACCAGAAATGGTCCCTATGATGGTTGAGGTAATGTTGCAACTTGGCTAGGCCATGATTCTCAGTGGTTTGGCAGATATTATCTAACCATCCTCCATTTTGTGATCTGATGTGAGCAGCCAATCAGCTGAAAGGAGAGTGTTCTTGGGGGTGTGTACTGCATCCAATATATATGGGTGTTCACGCAAAGCTCATCCTCTCTCGATCCTGCATCTGACTTATGATCCCTTGACCTCCAGTTCTTGGAATGTGAGCCAGTAGCCTTCTGCCTGACCTGCCAATTTTGGGTTCATCAGCTCCTGCAACCACCTGAGTCAGGAGAAGCCTCCAGCCTGATGCCTGGCCCACGGATTTGGGACTTTCCAGCCTCCACAACTATGTGAGCCATTTCTTTGAAATAAATCTCTCTCTATATATATTTTCTATATACTCTTCACTAATTTTGCTCCTCTAGAGAGCCCAGCCCAAGACATTTAGTACCAAGAGTGGTGGAAATCGTTTTAGAATTGGGTAATGCGTACAGACTGGAAGAGTTTTAAGGTGCCTAATAGTGAAAACCTAGATTGCCTCGAAGAGATCATTGGTAGAATTATGGGCATCAAAAGTAATTCTGGTGAGGGCTCAGAAGGAAGTGAGGAGAACCATAGAGAAAGTCTGTATCATCTTAGAGAACACATACGGCACCAGCAACAGAATGTTGCTAGAAATGTGAATGTTAGATGTGCTTCCAGTGAAGTTTTAAAAGAAAATAATGAACGTGTGATTGGACAATGGAGGAAGGGCAACGTGTCTTAAGCAATGGGAAAGAACTTGTCTGAATTACATTCTAATGTTTGGTGGAAGGGAGAACATGTAAGAGATGAACTTGGATATCTTGCTGATGAGATTTCTAAGGAAGATCTTAAAGGGGCTGCATTGTTTCTCCTTGCTGCTTATAGTAAAATGCAAGAGTAAAGAGATGAACTTAAAAACGAACTATGCAAAATGAAAACAGAACTTAAAGATTTGGAAAATTCTGTTGTACAATCTAAAGACATGTGTCCTAGAATGTTGACCAAGGACATGGCTACACAATCTTTTGTTTTTGTTAAAGAGATTAAGCCTGTGACTGATGGATCTAACCAACTACCACAGCAGAAAACTCATCAGCTTAGACTGATGGGGACAGAGAAAGAATGAAAGGAAAGGACACTGTCTGCCTCTTAGAATTCTACAGGCAGGAAACAGGCCAAATGAGGTACATCTGTGGTACATCCAAGAAAAGGAAAGAACCATCCCTGGAGCAGCTCAGAGATTAGCAGAACCGTTGGAAAGAGCACAGGAAGCAGGGCCTCCTTGGTTTCAAAGGGTGGGGCCAGGGTTTCCTGGATCTCAAAGTATGGGGCCACAGCCTCCTAGGCTTCAAAGAGTCAGATCTTCACCAATTCAGTTGCAGAACGTGGGCTGCAGTTAAGGTGTCCCAGGGGGTTGGGGCCACTGCTCAACACTGAGAGGACAGGGCTTCCATGCCTAAGGGGCAGAAGAACAGAATCTGCTGGGGCTGAGGGGGCGGAGTTGCCATTCAGATGAACTAGGAGAATGGGGCTGCCTCAATGACATCACTGGGGGGGGGGTGCATGGGGTGCAGACTGCACCAGATGACACTGTCAGAGGGGGTGATACCAAAATGACTCTTTATAAAATTTTTGTGCAGCATTTCAGCAAAAATTTATTATTTTTTATAAAACTATCCCTGTAGTTAGTAATGACAACAAAAATATTTTTTATAAGCCCAGTTTACATGTAACAATATATCCACAATACCAAAACTCTCTGCCAATTTACTTTTTGAATCTTCTAATGCACTCTGGTCAGAGCTGTCATTATTACCCAATTACAATGACGCTTTGAATCACATGGTTTTGTCTGTACACTCTGCAAGCACACACTGTTTTCATAGCTGCTGCTGTTTTTTATAGGCACTGATTTTGTCAAATTTTCTGGTATTTTGGCTACAATACTGTGGCAATTAGTACCTGTAACCTATATCAATAACTTTTTTGATAATGAAGTAGTAATAAATGGAAAAGGAGTGATATATGGGAATTACAATTTACAAGTAACATTACACACACAAAAAAAAAATTACTAAGGAAGATCTGGTATGGGAAGAGGTCTGTGGTGGGGGGTGACATGATGAGTTACCGCACTGGGTAACACCAACCCTAGTGATGCCATTGGGCCACCTAAAGCTGAGGGAGCAGAGTTGCCTTCCCAGAGGACCTGGAAGGCAAAGCTGAAGCCCAGGACTGAGGGGCCTCCTCCCAGAATCCAGGGGGCATGGCCAGCACCTAGAGTCTAGAGGGTGGGGCCATTGCCCAGATGGTCTCAAAGAACAGAGGATTTTTTTCAAACGTTGAGCGCTAATATAAGTTTTTCTGCTGGGTTTTGGACTCACTTGGTGCCCGTTATCCCTTCTTTCTCTCCAATTTCTCCTATCTGTAATGGAAATGTTTACCTTGTGCCTGCACTACCATTGTTCTTTGGAAAGAGATAACTTGTAGTATAGATTTCACAGGTTCACAGATGAAGAGGAATTTTGTACCAGGATGGAACATGCCTAAAGTCTCACCCATGTTTGATTTAGATTATTCAAAAGATGAGATTTTGAACTTGGAGTTAAGACTTTTTTGATAATGCGATGGGGTGAATGTGTTTTGCAAGTGGCAAGGACATGAATTTTGGGGGGCCGAAGGGTAGAATATTATGGATTGAATTATATGCCCTCAAAATATATGTTGTAAATCCTAATCTCTATGCCTGTGATTATAATTCTATTTGGTAATGAGTTGTCTTTGTTATGTTAATGAGGCAGGATTAGTGCAGGGTGTATCAAAGCAGAGATGGGAAGAGAGATGGTAAGCCACACGAAGATTGCTCAGGAGCAGAAACTCAGAAGAGACAAGGACCTTCCCCCAAAGTCGACAGAGAGAGAAAACCTTCCCCTAGAGCCAGCACCCACCCTGAATTTGGGCTTCTAGCTTCCTAAACTGTGAGAAAAAAATTTTCTGTTTGTTAAAGCCATCCACTTGTGATATTTGTGGTATAGCAGCACTAGATAACTAAGATGTAGGTGCTCTAAGGCAGTTAAAACAGATTTTTGCTTCCCCCATTACTTCCTCATGTTGTATCCTGTCTGTATAATATAAGTCTTGAGGCCCTGAGGCAGAGTCCTCTCCTGAGCCACTTTCAGCATAAGGCCTAGTACACTGCTGGTTCAGTGTAAGTGCCAAAGCAGGACTGTAACAATTGGGTAGGATCAACTCAATTTGCAATTATTTTTCCAGGTGGCTGCTGGCCAGAGGAGATGATTAAGGAAGATCTTGGGGCAAAGGCTAAAGTCTGCCATGGATTAAGTGTTGGCTATGTGAAGAGAAACAAAGAAAGTGAATAAATAGCTGCTCCTTTGCTTGGAGAACAGTGAACTCTTCTTAGCTTAGGAGTTAGTTCTGGGACCAATTGTTATTTTATAATTTCCTAGAGCAGGAAATAGACAGGAAGCCTGAAATACACAGCCCCACACATGTCTTCTCAATCTGTCTTTTCTGCATCTCTTCCTTCATCACTTTCCCCCTTCTCTTACCTCCTCCTTCAAAGTACCAGGCGGAGTTTGGTGTCTAACAGTGATCATCCATTAGGATATGGCTGCATGCAGATAGATGATCGTAAACACTTGAGGACAGCAGGAGTCATGATATTTTATCCAGAAAAATGTAAAGGCAACTGATCCAAGGTAATCAAGATCCTGCATTTATTATATTGCAGAATCTCTGAAGGACAGGAAGCTGGAAGTAATGGTGGTTGGTTTGGGATAGGATTAGGATACCCGGCTTGAGTGCAAGAACAGCTTTTCTTAAAAGAAGAGGGAACAGGGTATTTGAGTGGAGGGCTGAATAGTGATCCAGAGTGGATGCATATAAAGCACTAACTCAAGGTCCCAGGTTTGGAGTAGGTAGTTATTTATGACTTTTTTGAAATTATGTGCAAATCCCCATTCATTTTAATCAGTGGAGCTAGCAGAAAGAGGGATGTGAAAATGCGATGAAAGAAATGAGTTTTTTTTGTGTATGTGTCATCTTTCGTGTATCAAAAGTACAAAGGGATACTTAATTTTATAGCCTTTGATATTTTCTGGGTGTAAGCAAGGAAATCACTTTACAGCACCAAAGTTATCATGTCTGTGCTTAAGAAAAGCAGAATTCACTGGGCAAAACAGCATAGTGCAGTGGGATTTGTGGGATTTTGGGAGGCACAGAGTCAATATTTCAGAAAGGGCCTTATTGGTGATTATTAATTGCATTTCAATGGAGAGCACCCCCTCAACTCTCCCACACAGGGATGTGGTTATGCCCTGTGGAGACCCAAGGGAAGGGAGGAGGGATCTTCTTCGTTTTGTTGTGCATAGGGTCGCTATGAGTCGGAACCGACTCGATGGCACCTAAGAACAATGACAACGACAATATGTATACAATTTATGTTGTTTTTGTTGTTGTTTTTGAGCATGTAACTCAAAACATAACACCAACAGTTTCTACACATACAATTCACTGACATTGATTACATTCTTTGAGTTGTACAACCATTCTCACCCTCCTTTTCTGAGTTGTTCCTCCTCCTAATGGAACCTCACTGCCCCTTAAAGTTATTATTGAAAAAATGATAACTTTTGTCAATTTGACCCCAGATAGATAGATTTTAAAAGAGCATAATGCTCAAGGTAGACATTCTTTACTAGTTAAGCTAAACTATTGTTTGGTTTTAAGAAGACTTCAGGGGATATTTTTAGTTTAAGGTTTCAAGATTATCTCAGGGCAATTGTTTCAGGGGTTCATCCAGCCTCTGTGGCTCCAGAAAATCTGGATTTCATGAGAATTTGACCCCTCGTTCTGCATTTTCCCTCTTTTGATCAGGATTCTCCTATAGAATCTGTGATCAAAATGTTCGGTAATGGTGGAGGGGACTTCTTAACTACGGTCTACTGAATATAGTGACCTTCATTTTGAAATAATTAATTAAATCTCTCCTCCAGAAGAAACCAAACACAGAAATGCCAATTTCATGACTGAATTCCTTATTTCCTGCCCAAGAAAGCTATGGTCTTACCAAAGTTTAAAAAAGGTGATTAATTAAAGTGAATGATAATTATTAAAATTACTACTATAACACTAATGAGTTAATATAATAATTTACTACCTACATTTCAAGTTTCTCCTTATAGTTCAAATTCTGCCATCTCACAGCACTTGCCACCATATTGCTCAGTTTCGGGGTCATGGGCCCCTGTGAGGAGATGGTGAAAGTTAGGAATCCTCTTTCCAGAAATGCCTAGGTAGGCACAATTATGCACTTATTTCCAGAAGGTCCATAGATTGTCGTCTGCCTTAGTTTTCTGGAGCTTTAGTAACAGAATATGGCAAGTGGGTGGCTTTAAAGAACAGAAATTTGACTAAAAGTCGAAGCCAGGGTCTTGATTGTATGAATTCCTTTCTTTTAGGTAGTCTCAGGCATTCCTTGGCTTATAGACATCTTCACAAGGCATCTGTCTTCCTGTGTGTGTGTGTATGTGTGCACATGCATGTGTGCACATGAGCACACATGCCCATGCAAGCTCTCTCAGGCCTCTGAGTCTAATCTGCTCTTTTTATAACTCAGAAATTTTAAGATTTAGAACTCATCCTACTGGGATATGGTCTAATTAACAAAACAAAGAAAACCCTCTTTCCAAACAGTATAGGGGTTGGAGGGACTAGGATTCCAGCATGTATTTTGCAGGGGACATACTTTAATCCATAACACCGTCCCAAAAATAGAAAAAGCCCTGGGATCTCAACTTAGCACTTCATATTACAGTAATTCCTGTTAATTGATTAAGACTCTGGCTTGCTCACAGTGTCCCAGCACCAAGTACAGTCCCTGAAAACTAGTAGTTGCTCAATGACAATACTTATGGTCAAGCTGGCTTTTTAGGCAAGAGTGGTAGAATGACAGCAACAACATTAACAAGTAGGGAGAAAGCATATTTATGTTAGGTAAGAAAAAATTAATAAAATAATAAAATTTTTTATTTTATTAAGAAAATTTTTTTTTCTGGCATTTCAGCCATTTCCATTTTTACTGGGATTTGGGTCACTTGGAAATCTCGGAACATGAAAAAAAAAACAAAACAGTCAGTTTCTCTTATACAGGTGGGGATCTGAAACCTTTGTTCTTGGAAGAGTTAAATTGATCTGCAAAGATGTGTAATTATAAGAATAAACCTAGACAGGGCCCTGAGGGAAATCAGAGAGGGTCCCCTAAAGACCAAGATGCAGGCCTAAAATTGACCTTAACATCCCTGCTCCCTTACAGAACCAGCCCACCTGCAAACCGCTGGCTGCAAGGGCACAGAGAACAAGTGGTTCCAGGTACAGGTCCTACCTTGAGATATAGTCCAGACCATTTTGCTTCCCCCACCCCCCAACCCGGATCTGCCAAGGCCTGCTTGTGCCTTCCCAGGTTCTCTGGCCTCCCTAGGCTTTGAACCTATTACCTCATGCTCTCCTGGTCCTGATTGAGGTTTTCTGCCTTCCTCCTTGGAACTCTCCCTTTCAGTCAAGTTCTTGCCCTGTGGCCGAAAGGCCTGCGGTCAGACAATTCTAGGTCTGCAAGGCCTGAGTAGGGGAGAAGGAGTGGCACTAGTTACCATTCCTGTAACCTGCTGGGAATCAAGGAATCACCTAGTGATTCCACTGGTTCTGGCCTGGACTGAGAGTGAAGAGGAGGGAAGAGAGAGATTCTGGGAAGGTGCTGTCGCCCTAATAGAACTGAGAGTTCAGTTTCTTGCCTCTACATACAGGTTTAGGGGAAACAACCCAGGAAGCTTTGTGGCTTCAACCTTGGTCTAGCAGACACTACCATTTCATCCAAGCCTCATTTTTGTGGGAGGATAATGCTAATGGTGCCATTTTAGAACAGGGGAGAAATAGAGACCCAGGCAGGGAAATCCATCCTGCCACTTATTGGGGAGCATAATGAGAAGCTATTACTCACTTAACAACTACTTACTGAGTACTTTCATCTTTGGGCATGGATTTGGGAGACAGACTGTATAGTCCTCTATACCTCTATGACTTTGAACAAGTAACGTACCCTCTGTTAGAGACTGAATCTTGTTCCCCAAAAAGATACATTGAAATCTAATCACTGGAACCTCTGAATGTGACCGGATGTTTGAAGGTGCTATCAGCTAAGTTAGCATGAGGTAATCCTGAGGTAGGGTGGGTCCTAATCCAATATGAGTACTAAAAAAACCCAAATCCATTGCTGTCAAGTCAATTCCAGCTCATGGCTACCCTATGTGTCACAGAGTAGAACGGGGCTGCATAGTGTTTTCTTGGCTGTAATTTTTACAGGAGCAGATTGCCAGATCTTTCTTCCATGGCACTGCTAGGTGGTTTCAAGCTGTCAACCTTTCAATTAGTAGTAGAGCACAAACTGTTTACACCACTCAGTGACCTCCAGTATAAGTAGTTTCCTTATTAAGAAGGGAGAGACAGCCATGTGTTGATAGAGGCAGAAATTACAGCTTCAAACCAGGGAGACAAGAATCTTCCCCAAGAGTCTTCAGAGAGAGCATGGTCCTGCCAACACTCTCAATTCAAACTTCTAGCCTCAAAAACTCTGAGACAATAAATTTCTGAGGTTTTAAGCCACTCAGTGTGTGGTACTTTGTTACGGCAGTCTTAGGAAACAAATATGCCCTCTCTGTGCCTCAATTTCCTCATCTATAAAATGGGGGTAATAATGATACCTACTTCATAGGGTTGTTATGAAGATTAAATGAATTAGTATACGCAAAGCTCTTAGAACAATGCCTGGCACATGTCAATCATTTTGAATACCAACTGTTATTACTGTGTTGAAAATACGACCATGGTCCCTGCCTTCATGGAGCTCGCAGTCTAGTGAGGAAGACAGACACAAAACGAACATTATAGAATCTGCCAACTAAAGACTTAGCTACCAGAGATCATTCATCCTTGCTTCCTTTCCTGACTCCACACATACTCCAGATTCCCTGTCCTCCTTTGTCCCTTTAGGATCTTATTCCATATGTCATCCCCTCCTCTTTCTCACCTTTAGTCTCTTCCTCTGCTCTGAATTGGTGCTTTTGAATCACAGTGTTGGTGAAGAATATTAAGTATACCATGGTCTGCCAAAAGAATGAACAAATCTGTCTTGGAAGAAGTACAGCCAGAATGCTCCGCAGAAGCGAGGATGGTGAGACTTCATCTCACCTACTTTGGACATGATATCAGGAGGGACCAGTCCCTGGAGAAGGACATCATGCTTGGTAAAGTAGAGAGTCAGTGAAAAAGAGGAAGACCCTCAACGAGATGGATCAACACAGTGGCTACAACAATGGGTTCAAACATAGCAAAGATTGTGATGACGGTGCAGGACAGGATGGTGTTTTGTTCTGTTGCACATAGGGTTGCTATGAGTCAGAACCAACTCAAGGCCACCTAACAACAATAACCTCATTCTCATCTTTAGTCTCTTCCTCTGCCTTGACTCCTCCCTTCAGCTTACATACCTACTCAAAGCTTTCCATGTTGTATAAAAACAAAACAAAACCCTTCTCTTCCTGGTCAAGTAAATGTCCTCTCTTCTTCCTTCCCTTCTACAACACGCTTCAGTCATTTTCAGCTCCCACTGGCTCTCTGTCAGCCCACTATATACTGTCTTCTCCCCCAGTCCCTGCACATAAACCCTCCCCAAAGCCTCCAGGTATCTCAATGATCCTATCTCAATGATCATATCCAAAGATCTATTTTCAATCCTTTTCTTACTTTGCCTTTCTGTAGCATTTAATAATGTGGGCTCCCACTTTCTTAAAGGTCTCTTTATCCCTGAATGTCACGCTCCTGGATTCCTACTAGACAATGTGCTGGGCATTGGGGAGGCAAAGATAATCAAGGCGTAGTCTCTACAAGGAGCTCATGATTTGGTGTGGGGTGTGGGAGAGAAATTAGGTCTGTGAAATAATAATGGCAAATTGGCAGGGTAGATTCTATAATGTGGACTGTATGAAGTACAGAGGGGTACCCAAAGGATGATGTATTGGTTTCTTATTGTTGCTGTAACAAGTTACCACAGATTTAGTGGCTTAGAACAACACAAATTTAGGATCTTACAGTTCTCAAGATTAGTAGTCCAAAATGAGTAGGCAGGGCTGTGTTCCTTCTGGAGGCCCCAGGTGAGCATCTGTTTCCTTGCTTTATCCAGATTCTAGAGGCTTCCTGAATTTCTCGGTTCATGGCTCCAACTTACCCTGACCTCTGCTTCTGTCATCACGTCTCCTTCTCTGACGCTCTGGCCTCCTTCTTATAATAACCCTTATGATTCCATTGGGACCACCCAGATAATCCAGGATAATCTCCCCACCTCAAGATCCTTAATCACATCTGCAAAGTCCCTTTTGCCATGTAAGGTAACGAATTCATAGATTCTAGGGGTTAGAATGTGAACATCTTTGGGTGGCCACTACTTTTCCTACCACAGATAGGGTGGCCATTCTCCCCAGAGTAGCCAGAGAATTACTCAGAGGGAAGCCTTTTGAAGCTGAATCTTACTGGTTTAATTATCATTTGCCAGAGGGGGGCAGAGTGGATGAAGGAGTACAGGCAAAGGAATAGCACTCGCCAAGACGCTAGCAAAGAAAGAGAAGGGTGAGCCAGGAGATCTTTAAGGCTCAGAATGGCTATATGGCTGAAGGATACAGACAATAACTTCTGGAGACTAGATCGTTGTTGTTGTTCGGTGCCATCAAGTCGGCTCCTACTCATAGCGACTCTATGTACAACAGAACAAAACACTGCCCGTCCCACAATCATTGTTATGCTTGAGCCCACTGTTGCAGCCACTATCTCAATCCACCTCGTTGAAGGTCTTCTTTTTCATCGACCCTGTACTTTACCAAGCATGATGTCCTTCATGTCTCCTGACAACACATCCAAAGTATGTAAGACGTAGTCTTGCCATTCTTGCTTCTAGGGAGCGTTCTGGTTGTACTTCTTCCAAGACAGATTTGTTCCTGCAATCCATCCTATATTTAATATTCTCCTCCAGCACCACAATTCAAAGGTGTTAATTCTTCTTCTGTCTTTCTTATTCATTGTCCAGTTTTCACATACATATAATGTGACTTAAAACACCATGGCTTGGGTCAGGCGCACCTTAGTCCTCAAGGTGACATCTTTGCTTTTCAACACTTTAAAGAGGTCTTTTGCAGCAGGTTTACCCAACGCAATGCCTCTTTTGATTTCTTTACTGCTGCTTCCGTGGGTGTTGATTGTGGATCCATGTAAAATGAAATCTTTGGCAACTTCAATCTTTTCTTCATTTATCATGGTGTTGCTTATTGGTCCAGTTGTGAGGATTTATGTTTTCTTTATGTTGAGGTATAATCCTTACTATAGGCAGTAGTCTTTGATCTTCATTAGTAAGTACTTCAAGTTCTCTTCACTTTCAGCAAGCAAGGTTGTGTCATCTGCATAACGCAGGTTATTACTGAGTCTTCCACCAATCCTGATGCCTTGTTCTTCTTCATATAGTCTAGCTTCTCGGGTTATTGGCTCAGCATACAGATTAAATAGGTATGGTGAAAGGATACAGCCCTGATGCGCATCTTTCCTGACTAGATTAGAGAGAAAAAGTCGAAGCTGGATCATTGTGATGGTTAATGTTATGTGTCAACTTGGCTAGGCTACGACTCTCAGTGATTTGGCAGACACTATGAAATCACCTTCCATTTTGTGATCTAATGTGAGCAGAGAATTAGTAGAAAGGGGGGTTTCCTTGGGGGTGTGGCCTGCCTCAGTATATACATGGATGTTCTACAAAGCTTGTTCTCTCTGGACCCTGTACTCTTCTTGTAGCCTGACCTCCAGCTCTTGCAACGTAAGCCTGCGGAAGTCTTCAGCCTGCGGCCTGACCCACAGATTTGGGACTTGCTACTCCCCCACAGTTGCATGAGCCATTTCCTTGAAGTAAATCTCTCTATATGTATTTATATATACACTTAATTGGTTTTGCTTCTGTAGAGAGCCCAGACTACAACCATGGAGGATTTTTTTTTTTAAACTACATCATTGTTGTTAGTTGCCATTGAGTTGATTCTTACTTCCAGAAGCATATTAGGGAGTTTGAAATTTATCTATTATTATTGGAAACCCTGGTGGTAGAGTGGTTAAGTATGATGGCTGCTAACCAGAAGTTCAGCAGTTCTAATCCACCAGGCGCTCCTTGGAAACTCTGTGGGGCAGTTCTCTGTCCTATAGGGTCGCTGAGTTGGAATGGACTCAAAGGCAGTGGCTTTATAGCTATTATTAACCTGTTGCCATTGAGTCGATTCGGACTCATAGCGACCCTATAGGACTGAGTATGACTGCCCCACAGGGTTTTCAAGGAGTGGCTGGTATATTCAAACTGCCAACCTTTTGGCTAGCAGTCGGTCCAAAGTGACTAAGGCTGTCAGAGGATATTTATAAAATGCAGATCTGATCATGCTCTTTCCCTGCTTGAAACCTTTTAGTGGCTCCCATTGCCTATGGCTGCATTTCTCAAAGTGTGATACTCATTCATGGATATAAAAAAACCAAACCCACTGCTGTCGAGTCGATTCCGACTCATAGCGACCCTATAGGACAAAGCAGAACTGCCCCACAGAGTTTCCAAGGAGCATCTGGCGGATTCGATCTGCCAACCTTTTGGCTAGCAGCCGTAGCACTTAACCACTACGCCACCAGGGTTTCCCATTCATGGATATGCAGGGTATATAAAGAATGAATTTAGGTGATGCATGGAAGAACATTATATTTTTATAGATGTATATTTATTTTAATTGCGCATTGGACAGCTATAACTAATACTTAAAACTTACGATTTATCAGACATTATTGTTTAGGACAAAAAGTGAGTCAATTTAAAGAAAACCTTAAAGAAATAATTTTTTAAAAAACCTGTTAAGTCAGTTCCTACTCATAGCAACTGTATTGGACAGAGCAGAATTTTCCCACAGGGCTTTCAAGGCTGTATAATATTGACAGAAGCAGACTGCCACATCTTTCTCCCTTCAAGCGGCTGGTGGGTTCCAGTCGCCAACCTTTTTGTTAGCAGCTGAGCACTTAACCACTGCGCCACCAGGGGTCCTTAAAGACACAATAGCACAGGTTAAAGTAATAGCACTGGCCGAATAAATAATAACTATAACCAAAAACCAAACTAAACCCACTGCCGTGGAGTCACCTGTAACTCATAGTGACCCTACAGAACAGGGTAGAACTGCCCCATAGGGTTTCCAAGGAGCAGCTGGTGGATTTAAACAAGTGAAACAGCAAAAAGACCATAAATTAGGTACTTTCACAATAGTTTGGGTGAGGGATGAGGAAATGGGCAGTGATAGTCACCGTGGCAGTGGGGAGATCTGAATATGAAAAATATCAAAGAGGGAGGATTGACTGATAACAGTGATAGACTGGAAAGAGAGGGAGGAGTCTGGAATAGCTGCAGAGTTCTAGCATGTGTGATGCAGTAAACAATTGCCCCTTAGCCAAGATTGTAAGTAGAGGGAGAGTAGGTTTGGAGGTGGACAATGAAAAAGGAAGACCGAAGCAGAATTGATGCATTCAAACTGTGGTGCTGACAAAGAATACTGACTATACCATGGACTTCTAGAAGAACGAACAAATCTTTTTTTGGAGGAAATACACCCAGAGTACTTCTTAGAAGCCAGGATGGCAAGACTTCATCTTGGTTACTTTGGACATGTTATCAGGAGGGACCAATCACTGGCGAAAGACACTGTGCTTGGTAAAAAGAGGGAGACCCTCGCTGAGATGGATTGACAAAGTGGCTGCAACAATGGGCTCAAACACAGCAATGATTGTGAGGATGGTGCAGTACCGGGCACGTTTTGCTCTGTGGGAGCCAACTGTATGGCACCTAACAACAACAGGTTAGGTGGGGGGCAGGCTGGAAGGAAAATGACTATTTTGGTCTGGAACATGTTGAATTTAAAGTGGTTGTGAAACACTCATGTAAAGATGTCAGTAAGGTCGATGGTAGAAAGCACTTAAGGCTAAACATGTGAGGGTGGATAAAGGCGCCCTGGTGGCTCAGTGGTTAAAGTGATCAACTGTTAACTGAAAGGTCGGTGCTTCTAACCCCCCAGTGGCTTCGAGGGAGAAGGATGTGGCAGTCTGCTTCTGCAGAGATTTACAGCCTCAGAAACCCTATGGGCTGGAATTGACTTGCAGCAGTGGTTTTTTTTTTTTTTTTTTGGATTGTCAGAGGGGAAAGGATATGGGAGATGAAGCTGCTGTGGTGACCACAGATCCAGGCTGGATAGAAGGAAAAGGGGGGCTTCTTTGAGAGACTGGCGGTCCCTATGAGGTTGAAGTGCAGGTGTCAAGGCGTAAAGAAACAAAACGAGAGGAGTATAGGAGAGGAAATAGGATATTCGTCTCTGAGTTCCCGCGAAGGTTCACAGTATGGCCATGAGTGTGGGTGGCTGAAGTGGAGTGAAAGTAAAAATCACTAGATTTGAGGTGTCCATCACCTACCTGATTTTATTCGTGATCACGGAAATCCCCTGGGATGATGACAGATCAGGGAACACTTTTAAATCAGTATGACTCAAAAGATATGAGGGAGTGACTTCCCTGGCAGAGTCACTGGGTGGTGCAAACGGTTGACATGCTCAGCTGCTAACTGAAAGGCTGGAGGTTCGATTCATCACGGAGGCACCTGGGGAGAAAGGCCTGGTGGATCTACTTTTGAAAAATCAGTCATTGAAAACCCTATGGAGCCCTGTTCTACTTTGACACATATGAAGTCACCGTGTTGGAACTGATTCACAGCAACTGGCTGACTGACTAGCTGGACAGCGACGATAAAGCTGGGTAGCAAGTGCCCTGCACGAGAAAGGCAAGGCAGGAGAAAAGTGATGTCGCTGAAGCTGCTTTGGAGCCAGCAGAATGTAGGATGCTGTACAGGCAGCTTCATGTTCCACTGGGTTTCTGAGAAACAGGATTCTTCAGGGCAGTGCTTCCCAAAAGCATCAAAATCACCTGGAAAGCCTACTAAAAACGTAGATTCTTGACCTCCCCTCCCCAAGACATACACCTCAAAAAACCAAACCAAACCCATTGCCATCTAGTCAATTCCAACTCATAGCGACCCTATAGGACAGAGTGGAACTGCCCCATAGAGTTTCCAAGGAGCACCTGGTGGATTTGAACTGCTGATCTTTTTTTTGATTAGCAGCCGTAGCACTTAACCACTACACCACCAGGGTTTCCACATACACCTCAGACCTAAATGGTATCTTTGGAGTAGGCTGGTGAATTTGTATTTTTTAAACAAGCCTCCACCACGTAATGCAGCCCAGGGGAACCATCTTTCAGATGGAGCCAGTAGGACCTGAGAATCCAGGGGAGATGGCTCCCAACAGAATGGAGCTCTGGGTCTCACTGGGGAGGACTCAAAGAAAGGTTAGAGGGAGGAAGAAGGGGGCCTGGAGAAGCACAAAGCACACACACCAGAGAAATTGGCATTTCGGGCAAAGGGAGGAAGGGACACGAAATCTGGTGGGATTATCTGGCCCCACGGGTCTAGTCTGGCTCCAGATGAGTCATGGCATCTGTGACTCCGTAAAGAGTCTACAGCTTCTTAAGCCCAAGACAGGAACCATTCCCAAAGCCAACTCTTCAGACAGGGATCAGACTGGACTATGGGATAGACAATGATACTGGTGAAGAATGAGCTTCTTGGATCAAGTAGACATGTGAGACTATGTTGGCATCTCCTGTCTGAAGGGGAGACAAGAGGGTAGAGGGGGTCAGAAGCTGGCGGAATGGACACAAAAAGACAGAGCGGAGGGAAGGAGTGTGCTGTCTCACTAGGGGGAGAGCAATTAGGAATAAATATATAGCAAGGTGTTTATAAATTTTTGTATGAGAGTCCAACTTGATTTGTAAATTTTCACTTAAAGCACACACACACACACACACACACACACACACACACACACAACGAGTCTAGAGCTTCTGTTCAAGTGAATTTGACTGAACTGGTTTTGGAGCCCTGAAATAGCCCCAACCTCAATGGCAGGGGGAGAAATTAGCTGGTTCTGAGGAGGCTGGCCTCCCACAGACTAAGCGGGGATTGGTCTTTCTCGCCCAGCCCTTCAATTCTGAAGTTCCGCAGAGCTCTGTCCAAGGTCTCCACTTTTTTCTGAACTCTCTCTCTCCGGGTTAATCTCACCTCCTTACAAAACTCTCAACACTATTTACATGCTGATGGCGCCCACATTTACATCTCTAACCCAGAGTCCTCCCCCCACCCCAAACTCCAGACCTGCTTTACTAACTGCCTGCTGCCTGCCATCTCCGGCTGGCACCTGATATTTAGCATTTCCAAAGCTGAACTCACCCCCAAATTGTTTCTCTTCCAGTATTTCCTGTTTCAGTTAGTAGCATCACCACCTACTCAATCCACCAAAACTAGAAATCTGGGGGTCATTTTATGCTTCTTCCTTTCCTTCACCTCTTTGACCACACACTTGTTGTTGTTAGTTGCCCACACACTTTGTTGCTGATGTGTTGTTAGGTGCCATTGAGACCCAACGTATAACAAGCAAACGTTGTCTGGTCCTGTGCCATCCTCGCAATCATTGCTTTGTTTGAGCCCATTGTTGCAGCCACTGCGTCAGCTCATCTCTTTGAGGGTCTTTCTCTTTTTCACTGACGCTCTACTTTACGAAGCATGATGTCCTTCTCCTGGGATTGGTTCCTCCTGAGAACATGTCCAGAATCTCATGGATATGAGGCAATTGAAAATACCATGGCTTGGGTCAAGCGCACCTTAGTCCTCAAAGGACTTTTTCTACTACACACTAAATCACATCACATCAGAGTCCCTTCATTCTTTCTATTCGTACTGCTTCAAGTACCCTCAGCTCCTCCCTCAACTAGTGCAGTAACCTCCTAACTAGAAACAGGCCTCTGTTTTTAGTGGCTTCTAGGAGAGGGTATCCTCCAACATTCTCACCAGAGCCAAACTTCTAAAAATCAAATCTGACAAACTCTGTTGACTATGGCATAAACACCAAAGTCCTCAGCACCACACACAGAGCTTCAAATAGGGCCCTACTCACTTCTGTTGTGTCATCTTTCACCTACCTCCCCCAATTTTTTTCTAGTTGTGAAATTTTTGCTTAAAAATAATCTCATGGTGGTCCAGAACGAACAATCAAATTAAAAACGGGAGGCTGCGAGGGAGATGATGGTATGAGTACTCCCTTTCTCCCAGATCCTGAATCGGGAGGTTTGGAATGTTGCCTGGGGTGTGTGTGTGTCTTCCCAGGTGATTCAGAAGCAGATTCAGGTTTGCCATCCACTGGGTTATGCCCAGCACCATTCTTACATGTCTGACATATCACATTAAAGAACCCAGGCTACTATGTTCTTTCCTAACTTATTGTAGGGGAATGGAGAAAGGGCACAAAGAGAAAAAGATCCTGCATCCAGCCATTCTTCTAGGATGCGTTACCTCTGCATCCACGTAGGGATTAAAACACTGGGTAATTGCCAAGCAGAAATTTAAAAAATGAGAGGGCATATGCATAGCCTACAAAACCGACGCCACACAAAGCAGTTTGGTTACTAAAAACATTTCTGATAGAAAAAACATTTCTGATAGAAAAAACATTTGGAAAATGCTGAGCCCTTTGAAGTTTGGTCGGCATTGCTCCACACTCCTCAGTTGTAAGGAATGCCCTAGAGACGTAGTAACAAAGCATTTTGCTTTATTTTAATCAGCAGTTCATTAAAAAGTTGAAAACCTGAAAAAACTTATTTCCTAAGCTGAAGCTCTGCTGTCGATATACAGTATTAGTCTGCCATGTTTTACCTGGACTGGAGAACAATGTAACCTTAATCTTTGACTTCCCACTAAGCATATTAAATGTTCAAGAAACTTGACAGGACATTTGCATATTTCATTAAGGCTAATATTAACTCCTAAGCCAAGCTAAACAATAGGAGATATGATCGAAGTCACCATTAATCAAACACACTGTGTTTTAAAAACTTTAATTGTAGCAGAGGCAACTTTTCCTCTGCTCCTGCACTCTTTTTAAAATTGTTTCCATATTCATTGTCTCATAGTACAATACGACGGAAGCGCTCCGGGAGCAGGTACAGTATCGCGCAGAGTGTAAAGCGGCCGAGTCCAGCAATGTTTTGGAAACCATTCCCGGCCCTTCCAGTGGGTCGCGGCGAAGTAGGTGGCCTGGGCCCGAAAGGCTTGTCCTGGCGCTCCGGCTGCTGCCAATACAACTCGCAACTTTTGAAATCAATCCTTTTTGCATCATGCAACGGATGCCACCTCTCCTCGAGTTTGCAACCCCCCACCCCTCCCCCGAGACCAATCATTGCCGCGCTCGGGCCTGCACATCGCCCCCGCCCCCTTCCCGGGCCGCACGCAGGCACCGAGCCGCTCCGGCCGCGGCCCGCCGCCTCTTAAAGGGAGGTAGCCTGCCCTTAAAGGACCCTCGCGTGCCGTGCAAGGCGTCAGTGGGGCGGCCCGGGTTCCCGCAGGGGTCCGCGGGGTGAGGCCGAGAACCGCGGCGCCCAGGCGCGGGCCCGGGGCTCTCCCGCCCTCCGCGCCGCCGCCGCCGCCGCGAGCAGCATTTTTATTCAGGCGACGCTTAAGGGAGCCCTGGCCGCGCCCGGTGCATTGTGGGAACGGCCGGGAGTCCCGTTTTCGGGAGGAGGAGGAGGGCGAAAAGCGAACCGGTAAGCGCCTGGCTTGGGGGGGGGGGGGCGAGACACCAGGCTTAAAGGGGAATATGCGTCCACAAGCCCATTGCGGCCGTTGCAAATCCCCCTCCGTCCCACCCGGGACCGGCGGGGAGACGTGCACGGCCGGCCCTTTCCAGCCCTGCTTGGAGAGGGGGCAGAGCCAGGGGTTGGTGGGGCCGCTTTAAAAAAGAAGCACCGCCCGCGCCGCCGCTGCCGCCGCCCGCAGCCGCTGCGAGCCGGAGAAGGAGGGAGGGAGCAGAGAGAGGGGGAGGAGTGGAGGGGGAGGGCGGCGGCGGCGGCGGCGCAGGGGTTAATTTTTTCACCCGCCGACATTTTTGTTTGGCGGCGGCGGCGGCCCGCGCGCGCGCGGCGGGAGAATCCTGCCCGGTCCCCCGGGTGCGGCGCGCGGCGCCTCCGGGCCCTCCCCACCCCCACCGCGCGCCCTGGGCGGCCGCCGGGCCACCTGGGCTCTGGCTGACTTTGGGCGCCCCGGCTGACCGTGCCGCGGGCCGGCGTCCCACCGCGCTCGCGGCCGCCGAGGCCAGTTGGCCGTGCGCGCCTCGTGCCCTCCCCGTGGAGTGGGCCGCGGTTCCCGCCGCCGGTGGCGGGCTGGTGGGCCGGCATGGCCCTGCCGGCGGCGCCGCGCCGCGTGCGCCCGGTCGCGGCCAACCCGCGGCGCCGCGCTGCACAAAGAGCGCTGCCCAGGCCTGATTTGCCTTTAAAGGCGGTAGCCTGAGATTTAAGGTGTCCCCGAGTTCCGTCCTCCGCGCTTTGGCTGCCTCTTGACTTGTGCTTCATGGAGAGCGCCGGGCCCCTGCGCCCACGTCCTGGGGTCCACTCCATTGTTTACTTACTGGGCTTAGGGGTAGGTAGGTATCGGACTGCGGGGTACGCGCTTTCCTACCCCCAACTGGACTGCTCCGCTGCTCTCCTGCTGCGCGCTCGCCTTGCTCACTCATTTAAAGAGATTTAAACGTGCCCGAGAAGGAAAGGGTTAAACTTTACTTTAAATATTCATGTCATTGTTTTAAAGTTGTAAACATGTGGCTTCTAGGTTGGAGTTGCTGTCTCTTATTAAGCAAATTTACTCCCCCCTTCCCCCATTAATTACATACTCCTTCCCAAGCACACCCTTCCCATCCGCTCCAAAATTGTAAGGTTTTTTTTTTTTAGGTCTGGTGGTGAGTTTCTGTATTTATATTCTCGTTCCACAAGGGGTTTTAAAACTCCAGAGTGCCGCTTTGACTTAAGGTGTTTTAAACTTTTTTCCTCTTAAGAATCTGTGAAAACATAGTGTTTAAAAGGAAGTTCCCCAAATTCCCCTCCCCGCTTTTTTTTTTTTTTTTGGATAGGGATTGGAGGTAGGAAAATAACTGGACGCCTCGCGAATTGGATTCCCCCGCTCTTTCCCGTGGCGGTGAGGCGGTGTTAAATGCAAAGCATTTTGTGAGGAAAAGATTTGTTGGTTTTGCTCCAGACCTTTCTAAGTCAAAGTACTATTCAGATTTTGTCCTGACTCTAAAATGGCTTCGAAATTCCCTTTTTAGTAACTATCTTTCCTTGCCGCTGCCCTTTTTTGGGACAGGTTGGTTTCTTGGAATTTCGTTTGAAGGCTTACTCCTGTGCCGTTGTAGGTTTCACACTGAAATTATTGCTCATCCCAAACATGTTTTTGTACCAACCATTTGGATAACTGCCCAATTTCCAGCTTTGTAAGATTTAAGTGAGCAATGTGCTTCACAGGGGCTCCGAAAACTCTATAAATGGGAATTATGTTCTTAATCATAAATTTTATAGGGGAAACTGACCCTAAAACTTGGGGTGTCTGTAATTCTCTGCTAATAAAGTACCAATATGGAGATTTGTAAACCCTGGGAGCACATGTAAGTTTTGCTCTAGCCCCAAAGACTTCAAACCAGAAATTTAGAGTGGTACCAAGTGCCGTAAATGCTAGTGATTTAGAACGGTTTAATTTATTGTTTTAGTTCTGCAGTGAGATGGTAATGAGCACTAGCATATTTTGTCAATGATGTGTGTGTACTAGTTTGTCGGGCGGGATGTTTGCTTTCTAGGAAATAGCACTGCATTAAAACATCAGAGGAAGTTTCCAAGCACTCATTTGAGGAAAATGAAGTGTGCTGTGTTTAACAGCCATTCTGGTGCTCAAGTTGGGCTCGTTAGTGAGGCCTCCTATTAGTTTTGGATTGTGTTGTATACTTGTGTCTCGTAGTAAAAACATTTTTTTTGTTTTGTTTTGGAAATTGGATTTAGCACTATGAGGAATTTTATCAAATGCTTTTGCATCAGTGTCTTTTTCCGCGAAGTCTGTATTAGGCATTTTGTTTTTCTGTGTTGAGGTAGCAGAAGGTTTTCCAGAAAAAGTTGCCCCAGCTAGGAACTCTTAATTTAGAAGCCACAGTGCATCCAAGTTAACAGATGAAGTGACTAGAAGTGCTGTTCTCATAATGCTGGAAGAACCTTTGGGACTTATTGTTCGAGATGGCACTGTGTCAAGTAAGCCTGCTGGCCCGCAGTTCTTTCTGCGGAGGCCGTTTTCTTGCTTCCCCACATAGCTGTAATTATGACAACACTCTAGACATCAGACCTTCCTCCAGAGGACGGCTGTGATGGTATAGCCACTTTTTAAAATGATTTTTTCTGGATTATGCATCACTGTGGTGAACAAAGCATTGTGGCCCCAAATCACTATTTCACTGCGGTCTTGGTGATTTCCACCCTTGTCATATCTGTTGTCTTTGTTTAATTTTGGGCAGGTACCAGAATTCTATCTCATCATGTCTTTCTGTTTTGGTGATGCCTAGGTGGATCTATAAAGAAACCAGCAGACTAGGAGACGGAGGGAAAGAAGCTAACCTGTGAGGTGTGTGCACCCAAGAACCATGTCTGTGCGGGAGTCTTTTAACCCAGAGAGTTATGAATTGGACAAGAGTTTCCGGCTAACCAAATTCACTGAACTGAAGGGAACAGGCTGCAAAGTGCCCCAAGATGTTTTACAGAAATTGCTGGAATCCTTACAAGAGAACCACTTCCAAGAAGATGAGCAGTTTCTGGGAGCAGTTATGCCAAGGCTGGGTATGTAAACTGTTGTCTACAGTCCAGTTAATGAATTAATAACCAGAATTCGCTTCTCCCATGTGACTTGTTTTTTGTTTTTTAATTTTGGTGAGAAGGATTCGCACAGCAAAGCAATGATAACTGTTATGATGTCTCCAGAGGAAGAACTTGAAAGGCATCAAGAATGTACTCTGACGGTTTTTAAACTATTAGGTGTGTGATTATATTACTGTAAAAACGTTTTTATTTGATGAAATTTTCTGGTTATTTCAGGATCACGCAGAAACTCTTCTATGCCTTTATCCTAACCAAAAAAAAAAAAAAAAGAGCCCCGTTGCCGTCGATTCAGTTTTGACTCATAGTGACCTGTATAGAACAAAGTTAGAACTGCCCCATAGGGTTTCGAAGAAGCGGCTGGTGGATTTGAACTGCCAGTTTTTAGTTAGCTGCTGAGTTTTCAGCCACTGCGTTACCAGGGCTTCTTTATCCTGATGTTATCCCTAAAATGTTTCCATTTTGTGTATTGCTTTTGATGCTTAAGGCATGATTTTGCAGTTCTTTGGAGAGCTGCGATTGGGTCAGAGAGGGAGCTTGAGGGGTGCTTTGCAATATGTGTCATTTGAAAAGCTCCTCAAGGAAAAAAAAGGAAAGAAACTTTTCCAGACACAGAAGGGGAGTAGAAGACTGGACTGAATCTGTACTTGACCTCAGGACATCATCTGGAATTAAGAGCAATGTTTTTTTCTTTGCTTTACTAAATTCCAGATGTCATCAGCAGTTTGCCTTTTCCCAAATATAGAGCTCAGAAAGAAATTTTAGGCTATTGGGATGGATATTTGTTTATTCTCTTTTACTCTACGGCTTATTAGATACCTGATGCAAGACAGTGATCACTTTTTGAGAGTTTGATGTATATTCTGGGAGTTTGGATATTACGTAATTATGGTGTGACTTGATGAGCTCTTACAAAAGGTTTTTTATTTCATTTATTTTTGCTCATTTTGTTGTAAAGCCTTGTCTTACAACATTGGTGTTGAACCCAGAGTACTCCTTTCTCCCCTAATACATAAGGCAGATAAAAGCAGAGTTACTTTGATAGGGAAGGAGGAAAACATACTGTGTACTCTGGAGGCCCGCAGGACCTCCAGAAGCTCAGTTTGAACGTCGGTCTTCTTTAGCCGATGTCTAAGCTGTGGCACAATATCACAGGAATGAGCTGAATTTTAGACATCAGCCTGCTTGTTAAGAAATAAGAATATACTGAGAAAGTGCTTAAGGCAGCTTCGTCAAGAGAAATAGTGGGCCAAAATAAAAACCTTACGGATGACGTAACAGTTTCTGTTTATAACTTCCACCCGTTGGTCCTGTTGAGCACCTGGGACATGCCTTGCACCCTAAGTGCTTTGGTAGGGTTGGATCATTTGCTCCTTCCAGCAGGCCCAGGAAGCTCAGGAAGGTTAGGTCACCCATGCCCTGTCACATGGTCCGAGATCAGGACTCACGTTGGACCTGGAATGTACATCTTCCGATTCTTTTACCCACCACACTGCTTGTCATTTGGATTCTAAGAAGTGAAGAAAGGCGCTGCTTTAGCCATAACTCCCAACAGTGGCAGAAGAAGACAGCTGTCTGACAGCTGTGGAGCCTTTCCCAGAAAAAACACACATCCACACAATTCTGCATCCCTGGCATTCCCTTGAGGTAGACAGACCCCAGGTTACCGGCACATGGACACTGAAGGAAAAGAAAAAACTGAAGGAAGCATAGTATTAAACGTAGTACAGAAGTGGTGTATCTCAGTGACCAAAACCTTGCTCTGGAAACGGATCTGTATTTAGATCCTGATACAGTCACTAGCTTTTTGACTTTGGGCATGTTATGTAACACTTCCGAGCTTCAGTTTCCTAATCTATGAAATGAGAGTAATAATACTTAACTGTTTGAGATTATTGTAAGTACCAGAAATTATCTGTTTATCTATGTATGTGTACCATGTGTGACTGTGCCCATGTAAAGTATATGGATGTGTGCATAGAGAGAGACCCCAGGATGGTCCAAGTGTTTTGCGATTGGCTGCTAACCTAAAGGTTGGTGGTTTGAACCCAACCAGTGGTGCTGCGGAAGAAAGGCCCCGTGGTCTGCTTCCTTAAAGATTACAGCTAAGAAAACCCTATGGAACGGTTCTACTCTAATATTTAGAGTTGTTTGGAGTTGGAATTGACAGCAGTTGGTTTTTTGGTGATATACGAATATATGTTATCTGTATTCTTGTGTATATTTATCTGTTTTTAAATTTTTTTCTAAGATAGTGTTAACTGAAAGGTAAAGCGTAACTGCTTTTAAATGTACACACAATCATTAGTTAAATCTTCACTAAAGAAATATTCAAATAGGTTTGTCTTAGAACGTGGTACATGTGTTACTGGTACTTGAGACCTGTGAAGCATTGATTGCTATTGGCAGTATGATGATGTGGGTTGCTTCTTGATGGATGGTTTCAGTCACGCCTGAACCTAGGATTCCCCATCGTCTACTGATAATTAAACCTGAACTGCTCAGTCTGATATTTGAGGCTTCCCTCTCATTACAGCATCATCCTTTCCTCTCACTTGCCCGTTTCCTGGACTGCCGGTCCCTCTTTTAATTTGATAACCTAGTTTTTCAGGGCCCCTGGCCCTTCTCTGGTGCTCACCTCCTCTCTCTTCCTTATAACTCACTAGGTGATTTGTAAATCAATCACTGTAGACCAGTACTGTCCAAACAAAATATGTAAGCCACATATGTAATTTTAAATTTTCTAGTAGCTACGTGTTTTTTTTTTTAAAAGCAGTAAGGAATCAGGTGAAATTAATTTTAATATACCTTATTTAACCAACATGTAAAAATATTCCAGTGTATGATTAATATAAAACATTATTAATGACTTTTTTTTGTACTAAACGTTCAAACTCTGATGTGTACTACAGCACATCTCAGAGTTCTCCAGTGCTGCACGTGGTTGTGACGGCCGTATTGGAGAGTGCAGCTGTAGAGCATCGTGCTAATAGATAGTTGTGCCGTGGTTGTGAAAGAGAAATGTGAATCATGTGAGCTGCCTGCCCTAGGAACATGCTCAAGAATCATCATTAAAGTGCTCTGATGAAAGAACTTGGCTAGGTATAACCAGAAATAAAGTGCTTTACAAATCAAATCTGTTCCATCCAAATTTAAGATTACCCAGATTAGAAACATTTAAAGCTAACATTCCGCAACTATTTTTTCATGTTGCTTTCGACATTCCTGTAGTTTTAAATGAACAGCCAGAAGAAAATGCTATTTCATGACTTTCCAAAAGTGATCAGTACAATCGGCCTCCTCTATCCATGGGTTCTACATCCACAGATTCAATCAACCTCGGGTTGAAAATATTTGGGGGAAAAAAGATTTGCAAAAAGGCAAAACTTGAATTTGCTGTGCACCTAGCGCTGCACTGAATCCGCATGATGCAGTGATGTGATGTGTAAGCACACCGTGCTGTAGCCTCCCACCGTCTTACGGCCCCTCAGTCTCTCTCCAGCACTCGTTGTTTGAGCATCGGTCACCTCGCGTTTTGTTAGTTAGCTACTTGTGTTGGTGTGTACCTTGTGTTCTGTGAAATGGTTCCAACATAGCAGTGAAGTGGCCAGAGCAGTCCCTCAAAGGCTGTGTGTGAGGGGGTTGAGGAGAATGAAAGGAAGGAGTGTCAGGCTAGAAAGGGACGGCTGGCTAGCTCTATGGTCCCAAGAACTTCAGGATCACAGATGAATTGGCCTCAGCTGATACCCAGGCAACATCACCGTTCCCAAGAGAAGAGAAAGGCTGCCTTCCAGAGCAAGTCTTCAGTTGTGATGAAACAACTGTTTACATAGTATTTACACTGTATTAGGTATTATAAGTAATCCAGAGATGATTTAAAGTGTTCAGGAGGATGTGCATAGGTTATATGCAAATACTATGCCATTTTATATAGGGGACTTGAGCATCTATGGATTTTGGTATCAGTGGGGGTCCTGGAACCAGTCTGCCTCAGATACTGAGGGACAACCGTAATATGCTCAGAACAACCAACTGTTGAAGTTATCAACGTAGGGAGAATCCATATGTGTCAAAGTGTGGGTCTTGCTCTAAACCAAAAAAAAAAAAACCAAACCCAGTGCCGTCGAGTCGATTCCAACTCATAGTGACCCTATAGGAGAGAGTAGAACTGCCCCATAGAGTTTCCAGGGAGCACCTGGCAGATTTGAACTGCCGACCTTTTGGTTAGCAGCTGTTGCACTTAACCACTATGCCACCAGGGTTTCGGTCTTGCCTTACTTACAGTTAAATACTAGAGAACATCGTGAGGTGAAATTTCTGAGAGGCTGTGAACATACACTCTGTTGAGATCAATTATTGCAGGCATTCTTGTCTAATACACGTGAAAACTGATTGTTAATAAAGTACGTTTCATTGTCTCAAATTTTTGAGACTTGCCATTCTAAGACGAAATTCTCAATTCCCTGACTGGATCTTTTACCAAGAGTTTTTGTTTTGCCATCTAGTTTAGTAAAAAATCAGCCTGTATTCACAGTGTCTGTGGCTTTTTATTAAACCTGATTTTATGTTTGCGTTATTGGTAATGGACCAAGACCAGGACAAATCAGGTGCCTCCGTGACCCAGTCTGTACTGGGTATGTTGCCATTGTGGTACTGAAGAAGTTGTACACCGAGTAGTACTGCTTATGCAGATTGCGAAGGGGACACATGTACTCCTCTTAGTGTGAGTCACACGTTCGTTCTCCCTTCATTTGGAATTTGGAGAGTAGAGTTCCCTTGCTTCCTTTTGTACTTCATCTTAATTTGTTTCTGTCTTTGGGTTGTCTGACTGCAAAGTTGAAATACTCCTTGAGAGCGCAGAAAGGCATCGTTTTTTTACTCGGTGGGGAGGCCAGTCTCAATTTGTAAAATCTCTACTTTGCAGGCTATTTTTTAAAGAAACGTAGCATACAGTAGCTAGTCTGGACTACAAAACTGATTTCATGAAAAAGGAATTACTTCTAGTTAGCCCATCTTTCTAAATGTTTAGAAGTGATTTTTCATAAATTGACATTTTTTTCACAGACTTGTTTAGAAAAAAAAATTAGTGACAGAAGGTAAGCTTTTGGCCAGTTTTCGTTCATATTATAAGTTAGTAAAGATGGCATTTATAAGTTTTTTCACTAGGGGAATAGTATCAAATATTAAGAGCTCTTTTTTAAAAATGCTTTTGGGAACCTGTATAACAAATAGATCGCATGGATGCCAGAGCTTTTATGTGCACGTACATTTTATGTAGCACTGGAAATTATGGATCCTGTTCTGGCTTTATCATTTTCATTTTTCATAGAATATAGAAGTAATAATAGCATTTTGTGTGTGTAAAATATTTTACAGATTCTTGGTTGGGAAAAGAGAATAATGCCTGAAGATTTACTCAAAGTAACTTACAGATAAAATAACCCTGGTTTCACTTACCCTTACCTGTAAAGAAATTCTGTATGGACATGGTAATACAAAGGAAAACTTTTATTCAGGGCATCATTAACGTTTAAAAATTGTGCCTCACTGAAGTTGAGTCTTGATGACTGACAAGTTTTTATTCTTAATTTCTACCTTAAGCTAGTTATGTTTCACATTTATTTCAGTTACGCTTCTTGATAGGAAACACATTGCCACGTTGGCAGGGTGCAGTGTTCTATTAAGTATGTTTATGCAAAACTCTTCCTATTGAGAGCACTGATTGTAAAAAATGAAATGGCCTTTCCTTTACATTTTTGGATGATGATGATGATTTCTGTCATTACAGGCATTGGAATGGATACCTGTGTCATTCCTTTGAGGCATGGCGGTCTTTCCTTGGTTCAGACCACGGATTACATTTACCCTATCGTAGATGACCCTTACATGATGGTAAGTTTGACCAAATGTGTTCTCATCTGAAACTGCTTATTCGTTTTTTGTTTGTAGTTGGGGTTTTGTATATGTATGGGTTTTTTTGTTTTGTTTTTGTTTTTGCCATATCCAGATTATACTCACTGGGGTATAATGATGGCTTGATCCCCACATTTACAACAGATTGATACATGTCCTGCTGACACTTGGCACTATACAAGTAGAAGCAAAGAAGTGCCTCTGCTGCTTTCGTACCTGAGTATACATCTGTGCATAAGGACACCTAATGTTTTAGTGGAATGTCTGTTGACAAGCATTTTTATAGTTTTCTTCCTTCTTTCTTTGTGCCTTTCTTTGACGTTTGTAAACTCCACCATGCCTGTGTTTCAGGCTGGAGATGTTAACATGCTCTGTCATAGAATGGATCCTGGATGTTCCTTCCAGAAATAAAGGAGCTTAGCTTCTCATCATAAAGCATGATTAGGCTATCTGGTCACTTCCTCTGCTTCCCCCGCCTCCGCCGCCACATCATCCCATTGTGTTATGTACCACTGTGTATAATATGTATCTGAACCATTGAATTAAAATTGCTAGCTCCTGATCATGTACTGCTTTTATATATGTATATGTATATGTTCCTATATTTTTTCAAATGGTCAAAACATGTTGCAGCCAGCAACCCGTTAATGTATTAACCCTAACCCTACCACCTGCCAGCTAAGAGGAGCCAATGAAGAGATTGGGAAGACCGCTTTTGTTATAAAATACCAGATGCCCTGTGTGGCAAGGACACAGGGATCAGGCTGCACACAAGGACTGGTTTGGAGTGTGCGTAGGCTATGCGGTAGTTAAATGGGGGGAAGGGGATGTTGGTCACTCTGGTGCTGGAGAGAAATAAACAGGCTATTAGAAACCTGTTACCTCTCCACACATCCATCTGTTCTCTCCTCTGGAGCAGTACTCTGGAGGATGGGCAGGTGTGCCACACCCCAGAGTCCCACCTGACCAGGTGGCAAAGAAGGCTGGAACCAGAATTCATCCTGTTTTTTTCCCAGCATCTCTTAAGAGAGTCTGAGAGAGCCCAGAACAGAAAGGGCAGTAAGTTGCTGCACCCTAACCAGCAGCTGGCGTTTCCAAGTTCCAAGTCACCTGCTGGCCTTGTTGATTAGGCTTTGGTACTGTTAAAAATTGGTCTGCGCTGAGAAGAACACATACTTTTGTGGTTACGAGGCGGGGAGGGAGGGAGAGGGTTTTTTATTGATTAATCAGTGGATAAGAACTGCTTTAGGTGAAGGGAAGGACAACACTCAATACATGGAAGGTCAGCTCAATTGGACTGGACCAAAAGCAAAGAAGTTTCCGGGATAAAATGAATGCTTCAAAGGTCAGTGGAGCAAGGGCGGGGGTCTGGGGACCATGGTTTGAGGGGACTTCTAAGTCAATTGGCAAAATAATTCTATTATGAAAACATTCTGCATCCCACTTTGAAATGTGGCATCTGGGGTCTTAAATGCTAACAAGCGGCCATCTAAGATGCATCAATTGGTCTCAGCCCACCTGGAGCAAAGGAAAATGAAGAACACCAAGGTCACAGGACAACTAAGAGCCCAAGAGACAGAAAGGGCCACATGAACCAGAGACCTGCATCATCCTGAGACCAGAAGAACTAGTTGGTTCCCGGCCACAATCGATGACTGCCCTGACAGGGAGCACAACAGAGAACTCCTGAGGGAGCAGGAGATCAGTGGGATACAGACCCCAAATTCTCATAAAAAGACCATACTTAATGGTCTGACTGAGACTAGAGGAATCCTGGCGGCCATGGTCCCCAGACCTTCTGTTGGCACAGGACAGGAACCATCCCCGAAGACAACTTATCAGACATGAAAGGGACTGGTCAGTGGGTGGGAGAGAGATGCTGATGAAGAGTGAGCTAATTATATCAGGTGGACACTTGAGATTGTGTTGGCATCTCTTGTCTGGAGGGGGGATGGGAGGATAGAGAGGGAAGCTGGCAAAATTGTCACAAAAGGAGAGACTGAAAGGGCTGACTCAAGAGGGGGAGAGCAAGTGGGAGTACGGAGTAAGATGTATGTAAACTTACATGTGACAGACTGATTGGATTTGTAAACGTTCACTTGAAGCTTAATAAAAGTTAATAAAAAAAAAAATTGGTCTGCGGAAGGCTGTTGAGTTGCACTGCTGATCTACCATGAATTCATAGGAAAATATAAGTAAACAATTGAGTAACGGTTGAAAATGATAATACTTTGAAGTTTGGTTATCCTCATGTCAGAAGAAAAATTTATTTTCTCCTTTACTGCCTAAGAAAAACAATAGTCTAAACAAGGCAACTTTTAAAAAAATCTCAAAGAGCAAATGCAAAAATCTGTTACCACATTTCTATTGAATATTATGTTAAAGTTCCTAGTAAAATGATATATTTTACTAGGAAATGCTTCTGTTTTTCTTGAGAAAACAATTTGACTTCAGGCCTAAAAAAAAAAGGCCTAGGTGGGTTTTATTTCTTCCGTTTTTTGTTTCTCAAACAAAACGATTATTCTGTTTGTCTCCTACAGCCTTGGAAGGAAGCTAAAAAATTTCTCAAACCAAATTATAAAAATTGTCATCTCTATAACCAATACAATAAATTTAAGTCAACATTTTCTTGGATTTCTTTAGGATAAGTGGCTATTTCCTGGTTTGCTTTAGGATAGTTATTTTTAGACATTCTCACTCCATAGCTGTTCCTCTTGAACCTTCGTGTCCAACCTTGCTTCTCCCCAGCCTCTGGTCCCGATCTAAATAAGTTGCAGACTTCTAGTATTTACAGTGGGAAAGAGCGTATACATTCTTGGTTCTGTGCAAGAAAGGAGAGGTGGTAACAGGAACATCTGAGACATAATGAACGGTGTAGTGGTTCTCTGATTAAAGAAAGGTTACTAGTCTTCAGATCACAGCAGGTCAGGACCAAGTCCAGTAGCTGCCATTACCGGAAAGCCCCTGAGCTCTTGAAGGCCTCTCCATAGGCCTGCTTTTAGGAAGTCCCCGGTGTCCTTTCTCACATCTCCCCTCTCTTCCCAGGGCAGGATCGCATGTGCCAATGTCCTCAGTGACCTCTATGCAATGGGAGTCACAGAATGTGACAACATGCTGATGCTCCTTGGAATTAGCAATAAAATGACTGACAGGGTAAGTAAGAGACGCTTCCACTGCAGACTAATCTGTGCTGCCGTCTTGGTTGTGCCACTTGACTGGTGAGACCTTTGTTTCCCGTCTATGAAGTAAGGACCCCAGGCTAGCTGGTTTCCAGTAGCCTTTCTGGCTTTCCACGTTTTAGCAGTTATCAGTAAATTAACCTAAGAGCTTGGCCTGTTGTTCACCTTTTCATTTCTACCACCTGCTTATCTTTCTCTCTTCTGGGTAGACTGAGCCAAGACATTGTTTTTTATTTGTTCTAAATAAGGTGTAGGTCATAGTAATAGTACATTAGCCCTAGGTCAGTGGACTGGGGATAGCCTTATAGATCCAGGAGCACATGCAACTAGAGGGCTGGCACCTTCCTTTTTGGCTGATTCACTGGTGTAGACAGTGATGGGGCTATCACTTGGCAACATGTCCACATCCTTCCTACCTACACCTCTTCTTTGATCCGGAGTTGAAATACCATTTAGGTTATTTTAGACGGGTACTTGTTTTTGTCTCTCCTGAAAAGTTTGTCCTTCCTCATAGAAAACAGAGTTTTCAGGAGGCCCTTTTCCACCTTGACAATGTGTGCTTTGGCCATCTGCTGTGCATAGTGATATCAGTGGGGGCTTTCCTGGTGTGAGTTACTCCCACAGCCCTCAGCCAGTGTTTGCACCCCTTGGTTGGCTGTAAAGCCCTTTTGGGGAGGAGGTATGTGCACACATTTAGCTGGCCTTGTGATTCTTAATAACCATTTAATAGCTGGTTCATGTTTAGAGGCAGTCCTGTGGTCCCAGTCACTTTACAGTTTTGATTTCTCTGTTGTCTGGGCTTCTTTCACATTGTTATCTAGAACATCTACCAGCGTTTGATAAATGATCACACTGTAACAAAATTCCCAGTGTCGTTGCTCCCTGCCCTTTCTGTAAACTTTCAGGACTTGTTTAGGATTTTATGATCCTGTTTATAGCTACAAGTGTAAACTCTTCCCTGGGTTGTGAACGGAATTATATGACTTTTAATTTGTGTCCTTTTAAACCTTAGGAAAGGGATAAAGTGATGCCCCTAATTATACAGGGTTTTAAAGATGCAGCAGAGGAAGCTGGGACATCTGTAACAGGTGGCCAAACAGTATTAAACCCCTGGATTGTTTTGGGAGGAGTCGCTACAACTGTCTGCCAGCCCAACGAATTCATCATGTAAGTTGGTTTTTCTTTCATGTCACCTGGCTGGTTGGTTTCTCTCTCTAAATAGCTTTATTGTTGTTGGCTGCTGTTGAGTTGATTTTGATTCATAGAGATCCCATGTGACACCTGCCCCAAAGGGTTTTCTAGGATGTAATCTTTACGGGAGCAGGTCACCAGGTCTTTATCCCATGGAATTGCTGGATGGGTTTGAACCACCAACCTTGGGGTTAACAGCTGAGCATTTAACCATTGCACCACAAGGCTCCTTTCAGAAGTTGTATTGTGATACCTTATTCACATAACCACATAATTCACCTGCTAAATCTGAACCAGTTTTCTTATACCCTAACCGACAAAGTGTTTTAACAAAATTCTTAGTCTTTGCCAGTCTGTTTGGTAATTTTACTTTGCATTTCTCGTACGAGTACGGTTGAGCGTATTTTCATACGTTCATATCTTTTGCCCATTTTTCAATCGGTGGAACTTCCTTTTAGAGCCATCATCTGGCAGCTTTCCTTTCAGAATCTTGCATTTTTACTTACATCAAGGTTTTAGTTTCCTGTTTTACGTTGATAGTTCCCAAACTTTCAACTTATGTGGGTCAAAGATCCTAAAGTCCATCTGTCTCGCCATTCCAGCTTTCCAGTAGAAAAAGAACTTAGTGATAGTCAAAAATTGGAGAGAAAAAAACAGTAAAACAAACTTAAATGAATTTTTTGGCTGTTTACTTTGTAAAAAATGATTGAACCTGTATATGTGATTATATTTAAAAAAAAAATACCCAGAAGCTTAAAAATAATCCAATAATTTTATCACACTTGGCTTGCCGATATGTTGTATAAATTCATAGGTTACACATAACCAGTGAAGTACAAGAACAGGTCAGCTTTAAGGTCTGGATAATTCAGAGTTGAATAGAAAGACATTTCTGTTTTTGGAAAATGAGTTTCCTGTATGTCAGTTTTCTTCTAATGTTTTGTTCCAGCAATAGCCTCAGTAACAAGATGCTAGCACAGGGTGGCAGTTGCCTTAGATTTAAGTAAGTGTTTGTACACATGTCTTTTTAACAGAATTTTCCTTCTAGATATTTCTTTCTTTGGTTAGTTTGACTAGAAAATGCCCTTTTCCTTTTCTTCAGGCCAGATAATGCAGTGCCTGGAGATGTGCTCGTATTGACGAAACCCCTGGGTACGCAGGTAGCAGTAGCTGTGCACCAGTGGCTGGATATCGTACGTAAACCACTTTTCGTTATTTTGGAAGTGGGGAGGGACGGTTAAGCAGTAATTTTTCGGGGTCATGGATAGTTTTTGTTAGAGGGTTTGGAGAAAAGAGTCATTCACTTCGTATGTTAGTTCAAAGATAGTATCTCTTTAGTCTGTTTGTGCTGTATCTGCTCCTCAAGTGTCACTTCTCTTCCATAAAGCAGCTCCTCCTTGGACTTATTTTACCATGTTTAAGATTTAGAATGTCTGAATGTCACCAGTTTGTCTTTTAAAAATGAGGTCCTTTAGTTTTACTACCACAGAGTTTCATATCGGTCCAGCCCTTTCAGAAATCAAAGGAATCGTCTGTGTTCTTTTATTGAATGGAAGTTTCAGGTATTGAATGCGTGAAATAGGTATGTCCCAGCCTGGGGTTTCAAAGATTTTATATAAAGAGAATTTGAGAGGTGGGGGATTAGGTTTGTCTGTTTCTTTGGTGCTGAGAAAGCTTTATTTTTCACATCTGAAACAGCGCCAAGAAATAATATGGAGGAGAATTTGTGAAAAATGTGGTGTTTGGGGTATAAATGAAGCCAAGGTTATTGAAAATTTAAATTATTTTAGTCATGGGGTTTCTGGGTTTTTTTTTTTTTTTTTGGTAGTTTTGTCCTTTTTTTTTTTTAAGCTGATGAGTAACTCAGAACGTGTTGATGTAGAATTCCCATGTGAAGAATGTGTCTAGAATACGAAGACGTTTCTCCTGAGCCACTTTTCCACTGAGCCATAATCATACTTTGTTTTTTTTTCCTTGCTGTATAACAACTCAAATTATTAAGATTGTGGTGTACTCTCGCATACCTTGGCACTATTAATTTCTACAGCTGTCATCTAAAACTATCAGTCCCGAGAAATAGTTGAAAAGGAAGAGCACATAATTTTATGCAGTTTGTCGTCCAGGTTTATCTCAGCTTGAGATAGTAGAATAATTCTCTAAGGCTGCCACGTTCTTATTTTCCTCCCTCATCCAGTGCTGATGGAGTGATTTCTCGCATGCAGTGTTAACATCTGGGAATTGGATTGGACAGCTGTTACAGGGGAATAATACACAGTTGCTTTCTGACACAACTACCCAGGTCCGAGAATTTAGCAAGGAAGCTAGAGGCAGGTTAGGCAAAGGGTATCAAAGATGAGGTGGTTTGGAATTCTTCTGTGCTCCCCATTTCCAGCTTGACACTGCCTATTTCTTATCAGTTTTTTTTTTTTTTTTTTTGAATGCTCAGAATTGGAAAAAATCAAGTTCCAAAGATTGTGCAATAGCACAATACCCTTTTTATAAAGGTCAGAAACAGCCAAAAAGTATATTGTTTAGGCATCAGTGTGTGTGAGAGTACTATTTTTTAAAAGGCAGAGGAGTGATTAGTACAAAATTCAGAATAGTTATCTCTGGGAGGGAGACAGGGTCCTGCTATAAGGGAGAGCACATAGGTAGTTATTGCTAATGTCTAGTTACTGCAGAGGAGCCTTGGTGGTGCAATGGCTAAGCACTCAGCTGCTAAGTGAAAGGTCAGTGGTTCTAGCCCACCAGCCGCTCCGCAGGAGCAAAGACCTGGTGATCTGCCTTAAAGAATACAGCCTAAGAAACCCTGTGGGGTAGTTCTACAGTGTCCTCTAGGGTCACTATGAGTCGGAATCGAGTTGACGGCACACAACAACAGCAACAGTTACTGCGTTATGTGGTAGGTTAATTTTTATAATATTAAAAAAGGAATGAATAAATGAAGGCCATTAATGGACTAGTGATGACGGTGTGTCACGAACCAAGCATCATGATAGCCTCAGCTCTTTAACTCTCAGATAGATCTCACTGTCTTCAGAGTTGTGTTCCACGTTGCCCTATGAGCGTAGATAGGAAGGCACCTTTGCTAGCCTGTTCAAAAATCAGACTGGGGGAAAAAGGGAAAGACTTTTCTTCTCCTTACGTGGCTGATAACCTTTGTGGTCACCCAGGACTCCTTGGTGTGCCTGCAGTTGAGATTGTTTTTATATTCATTTGGCCATCACGGTGACTTGATCACAGAACTCAACTCAAGTCAGTAAAAGTGTAACTATAATACGAAAAGTAAAAGCCATCAGCTTTATAGAAGATATGGGAGGAAAACCAAAGGGCATTCGAAACTATTAATAAATGACTTACACTTCACCAAAGAAAAGCAGGCTGCAACCCAGTGTTTGTTACACTGCTTACTGCCAACACACTTAGCCAGTGTGTCCTTCCGCCAGGTTTTACATTTCCAAAACTGCAATATTACAGAAGTGTGGGTTGACAGGAGAAAAGATACCGTGATGACATGTCTAATGGACACTTTAAGATAATAGAAAAAAAAATGTAGAAAACTTTGTGTACAAAACTAAAAATAAAACTCTCCAGAAAGAAAAAAAATGTACTCTTTGTCCATGGTTAGAAGAAAAAATCAATCACATTTTCCCTCTTTTCCCCTCACTTATATTCCTATTATTAGCCTGAAAAATGGAATAAAATTAAACTAGTGGTTACCCAGGAAGACGTAGAGTTGGCATACCAAGAAGCAATGATGAATATGGCAAGGCTCAACCGAACAGGTATGAGGGGCCGGGGAGGTCTGTTGCAGGGGTTGGAAAACTCTCTAAAAAGGACAAAGATAGTAAATACTTTAGGCTTTGGGGCCACATACAGACTCAGTTGCAACTCTTTAACATGTAAAAAAAATCATTTTTAGCTGAGGGTTGCCAAAAGGAGCCGTGGGCTGGATTTGGCCCATAACCTCAGTTTGCCGACCCTCTTCTCTTGGTACCTGGTTTGGGTTCCATAGATCGTTGGTGGGAATCCAAATACATTGTGTTTTCTTGACAGAAATGAGCATTAATTGTGACCTGTATTAGAGAAGATAAATGGCTAATGATTAGCTAAATGTGTGTTAGAATAGGTCAGTGTATTTTAACCAGCTCTCTCCCTCTGTGCATCTGGAGTTCTCCAGGACACTGAGGCTTTTATCAGCATCTTTCTTACCCATTTGGCCCAGAACCCCTCACAGTGAGGACAATGCCAAGCACAGACAAGAAGTAAATACGAATGAATCAATGAATTCACTTTCTGAATTTATGAAATGGAGAGTTTAGGTTATATTTTCTCTTGGTTTCTTCCAACTCAAAATTTCTATGATTATAGGCAGTGTTGAATTTCTCTGTGTCCCAGTAAAGATGGAAAACATGTCACATGTTTACAGAAGTATTTGACTCATTTATTAACTTAAGGTGTTAACATTACAAATTTTTATTTGTGGGTTTGGTATATAAATGAGTAATTTCATTCCTGTCACAAAGTTTTTCATTACATTTTCTTTTTAGTCCTAGCTTTGTAATAATGATAAAAAGTAAGATTAGTGATTGCTATTTATTTGTAGTTATTGTGTGTCAGAACTTGACATACTTTCTCACTTAATTCTTATGACAAGAAGCTACTATTATCATTTTACAGAAAGATTAGGCAACTTGACCTGATAAGTGATGGACCCAGGATTAGAAACCAGATCTGCCTCTACTTACGCTTTTAAGTATTATACTACTTCCTCTCTTAATGATTTAGTAAGAACTTGAGGCCATTTCACAGACTTTGTATGTAGTAATGTACAATGTAATTGAATAATAGTTTAACTCTGTGCTGGGAGTTTTTAAAAATTTACAATAATCAGGAAAGTTCAAGAGCCAGAACTCATCTTCTAGAAAGCAGCACAGCTTCCGAGGGAGTCACTTGAGATAGTTTAAGCATTTATACTCACTGCCTTGACTGGCTTTCATACATGTATAGAAAATACCACGTGTATTTTATAATTAAGAAAGAAGCACTTTTCGTGGGCCTTTCGGAGTCCGAAACTCCTACGTCCAGAGGATTGTTTCCAGAGAAGCGTTTCTGTGGGTTGCTCTGTGTAAATGATGTGGAAGCAAACCAGTGTTTAAAATAAGCTCCAGAGGGCAGGGATTTTTGTCTGTTTTGCTGACTGCAATATTCTCAGCACTTAGAAGACTGAAGGACACATTGTAGGTGCTCATTAAATGTGGATTGAGTGAGTTTTGTATACCATGTGCTGTTTGTTCGTTTAGGTACTTCCTGGACATTTTCTTTTCAATGTTCCTGTGAGTTGGGTCGTTATCCCCCCTTTGCAGAAAAGGAAATATATGTATATGAGATGCATGACAGATCCTGTGCTCGAACCCAAGTCTAACTCCAAAAACTGCCCTTTCTATGACACCAGAGATTCTGTCCTCATAAGCTAGTGATGAAAATTTATATACAGTTTTTATTCTGGAAATACCGATTTTGTTTCTCTTGTCATTAATCACATGCTGTATTGAAGGACTTGGATTGTGTGGCGTCCTGCATTGAAACCTCAAAGATATTTGATGATGTTCAAGAATCTTATTCTAAAAAAAAATTACTCTTCAGTTACATTCGTGAGATCCCCCTAACCAGAAATCAGAATTGGATTTGAATGTATTTTCTTCGTCTCTTCCCTTCTATTCTTCACCTTCCCCCAAATGACTTTGTACCAAGTGTATTTAGTGTTTCAGCCATGAATTCTTCAATTATTTATTCTTTGACCTAGAGGACCTTAAAAGATCTTGTCTGATACTCTAATCTTAAAGTTACTTAAAAATGTAAAGAGACTTTTCCAACGTCATCTTGTCTGTCGTTCTCTTATTTTTTTATTTTAAAAAAATTTTTTAGGTTAATAGATAAAAAAGAATGTTATCAAATACGTGCAGGGCTTAAAGAATAGTAGTGCAAGACCCAATAGGAAATAGAAACATAAGAAATTCCGTGTGAGAAGTAGAACGTGGCCTTTGATGCCCCAGAGGTGCCCTTCCCAGATCCCATCACCTTCATTCCGCTCTTAGGGGAACCACTGTTGTGAATTTTGTGTTTATTATTCTCTTGCATTTTAGAATATTTTTTTGTCATATAGGATTGCATTCCTAAACAAGTAAGTTTTAAACATTTTTAACTTCATAAAAGTAGACTCGTACCTGCATATCTTTTTCTTACTGTTTTCATTAAATATTGAATGTTTCCAAGATTCATCCCTTAGCCGTGGTGATGCAGTGGTTAAGAGCCACAGCTGCCAACCAAAGGTCAACAGTTTAAATCCACCAGCCGCTCCTTGGAAACCCTGTGGGGCAGTTCTGTTCTGTCCTATAGGGTCGCTGTGAGTTGGAATCAACTCAATGGCAACAGGTTTTTCCTTTTTTTTTTTTAATGTGTAACCTCGTTGTGCACGGCTTCTGATACACATATGTAAGAGATTGGTACTCCTTTAGCTTTTCAGATAGTGCCACGCTTTACAAAGGTGTACTGCATTTCATAAAACTTTTAAATGTGTCTTCTCTTCCTGTTTATTTATATAAATGTATGTATATATACACGTATATATATTTTCTTTTAGTGTAAGAGAAATATATGCTTATTTTAGAAAGTTTTTAGAAAATGGAGAAAAGTAGAAAGAAAATTGTCCATTGTCCCACCACCGGATGTTTGTTGTATTCTTCCAGGCTTTTTTCTATGCATAGTTGGTGGTCATGGAGTTGTGTTTTTTGTTGTTTTATACTACTGGTCATCAGAGATTTTTTTATGTATTTGGGGTCTGCTTTTATTCATTTCACATTAAGTTCTTTTTGCCATATTGTTACATAATTTTAATAAACATAATTTTTGACAGCTAGATAATGCTTTCGGACAAGACATTTTGAAAGAATTTTTCCATAATTGTCTTCATTTCTTAGTGGTGCTGTAACATAAATACCACAAGTGCATGACCTTAAAGAATAGAAATTTATTTTCTCACAGTTCTGGAGGCTAAAAGTCTAAATCAAGGTCTCAGCTGCATCGATTACTTCCTTGTAGGTGGTCCCATGTGTTCATGGTTCTTTGGCTTGTAGATGATCCTTACCTTGCATTTCTCCTGTGTGTGTGTGTGTGTGTGTGTGTGTGTGTGTGTAAGTAACTTGCTGTTTTTAAAAATTCAGAAGTGATTACATTTAGAACCCATCCCACTCAGGTATGATCTAATTAACATAACAAGCCCCTGTTTCCAAGTAAGATTACATTCACAGGTATAGAGGCTAAGATTCCAGCACATATTTTAGGGGGACACAATTCAATCCTAGCATAATTTTTTCTATATTCTATGACTGTTTCTTATAAAATATTATTCTAAAGTTGAATTGTAATCCATGTCCTCAGATATTCTCATTAATTATAACGTAGACTTTTTGTTACTGTTCCTGGTCCCCTGTCACTCATACTGTTTAAAGAAATCTTTTTGCTGTTTTAGTTCTTCAGATTAAGTAGTTAAACAGTAAGAACGTGATTTGTAATGGCTTTGTCCGTATGGATTATTGATTTCCTGATATTTGAGCATTTAAGATTTCCACATGCTTATTTTTTTTTTTTTTACATTGGTGGTAGGAATGCAGTGTGTCAGGACTCTTACGGAGGGGTGTTTGCCATATCTAACAAAATTACGTATGCGTGTTCCTTTTGATCTAGCAGGCCCACTTGTAGGAATCTCTCCCGAAGCTCCAATGGCCAGAATAGGAAATGACACATGTACAAGGCTAATCACTGCAGCACTGTTTGTAATTGCTAAAGAGAGGACACCCCCAAGTGTCTATCGATACGGAACTGGTTAAATTATTGACTTTACATGCATACGGTGGAGTACCGTGCAGCTATAACAGGAATGAGAAAGATCTGTATTGCTAGGGAGCTATCTCCTCCAGAATACTATCAGGTGAAAAAAGCATGGGACAGAACCATCAATATACTGTGGTGTGTTTTATGTATTCATACATGAATATAAAGCATAATACATATGAAGAGCAGCTACAGTGCAGGTGATAGTTTTATTAAATGTCATTGGAAGTCCTCCCTCCCCCAGAATGTACCACTGGGCTATGTATATAGATATGTTAATAGAACGGTAAGTTATGTCTGGTCCCGTAGCTACCCCGATGAACTAGAAATCTCAGCTCTCTTCTCTGCCTCTGGTCAGAATGCGCCTAAGTAAAGGAGATAATTGGTCTAAAAAGAAGAAACATACCAGAAAATGCATTTACCGTAGAGTACTTCTTTCATGAGAAGAGGTTTTAAATTTTTAAAAACCAACCTTTCAGGCAATTCACCTCTAGCTAGAGTTGCTGATTTTAGTTTAGACAATCTTAAAAAGTCCTGTTCCATGATTTTAGGCCATTTTCTACTGGTTTACCTTCTACTGAGATCATAATTTCTCATTATTCTTTTTTCCCAGTTTACTGGGAGGTTACTGTTAATTGTAGCTGCTGTTAGTTCTAAGTGGTTCAAATTGAAATAAATCCACTTTCAGAATTTAACTCTGGTTTTTGTTGATGTTTAAAAAATTGCGTTTTCATTGCCCCTATCTGCTGTCTCCCTGATGAATGAGGAGTAAGGTCAGCAGCCTGTGTAAGATTTGAACTGAACAAAGATTGCTTCCTCAGAGTCACTGTTGATTACACCACCTAATGAACACCTCCCCTGTCGCCTTAGCTGCAGGACTCATGCACACGTTCAATGCCCATGCAGCCACCGACATCACAGGCTTTGGAATTTTGGGCCATGCACAGAACCTGGCCAAGCAGCAGAGGAACGAAGTGTCATTTGTGATTCACAACCTCCCTGTACTGGCCAAGATGGCAGCTGTAAGCAAGGCCTGTGGGAACATGTTTGGCCTCATGCATGGGACCTGCCCGGAGACATCAGGTACAAGGATCCTGGGTTCAAATCTGAGGATTTAAACTAGTGAGGCTAACGGAAAGATTCCATGAGAAAGAAGAAGCCAAGTACATGAGCATAACCCCACTTTGTGTGAGGTCAGTGCTGATAACCTCGGTCTCCTTAGCAACTAATGCTTTTAGTCATCCCCCCTCCCCACCCGAGTGCTGTAGGTTAACAGCCTCCCACCGTTGGACGTATGGTCGAGCATCGTGGTTCTAAGACAAGTGTTTCTGTGTTTTCCTTTCGGATGTAGGAATACGGTGATGCCCTGAGAGGGAAAGAGAATGTGGGATGAAATAAGCCATCACTCAATTTTCATTGGAAGTGTAGCTTTTGAAATAAACTGTGATACGCATAGATGATTATACTGAGCAGGCTGTGTTTTTCTTTGAGAACTGTCTAAAATTGCTGTTCTAAGAACAAAATAGTATATTTTGTCTTCTAGGTGCTGTTCTCCCCCTTCGCCCTTTTCTCTCTCTCTCTTTTTTTTTTTTTTGACTCCTCTGTTTCCTCTTTCAGGAGTCCTTTTTTTTTCCCTGTTAGTTTCTCTGATATCTATTTTCTTTCCTCTAAAACTCAGTCATTTTCTACCCTGGCAAAAGAGTGAAATCACCTGGGGATTTTAAAAATACCCACATTTAGACCTGACTTCTTAAAAAACCTGATGTAATTAATTGGTCTGGGGTAGGCCTGTTGTCAATTGCCATCGAATCCTAGACATCAGTAATTACTAAAGCCTCTTAGAAGATTCTGGTGTCCACAGGAGTGAGGACCACACAGCCTGCCCACGTGTCAGCCACCTGTGGAATGGCTTTAGGTTTTTAGGACTCTGGTAGGGAGAAGCTGTGCCTCTCACAGCATTTATAGAGGGTACTTCAACCCTTCAGTTTTCTGATTTTTTTTTTTTCCCACCCTCTAGAAATAAGCTCTGAGAGGGCAGGGACTTCTATTCAGTTTTTCAGTGTTTGGCTAGAACAGTGCATGGCATCTAGTCTGCTGAATAAATGTTGAATGAATTAATGAATATTACCAACAAACTAAATTTGTTTCCTTGGTCTAGAAATGAGAATTTTTTACCTTTTATTTTTGAAAGCAGGGTATGTCTTTTTTCCTGGTTGTGTTATTTCCACTTGTGAATATATAAAAGCTTCTGTCCAAACTACTAGAAATAGCAAAGAAGGTTCTTTTAAAAAATGTATTTTATACTTTTTACTATTTTGGAGGTAATGACAGGGCCAGAATTAGAATCTAAATACTATGAGGCATATCCACTTTCATGAATCTTATTCTTAAAATTTTCCATACACACACACACAAAATGCAAAAAAGCATTTTTTGTAAGATGAAGGGCCAATATAGAGAATAAAATTGAATCTTCTCAAAGAGTAAGATAATTCAAATTGAAATTGAATCTTTTGTTTTTAAGTATGTCTTCAGTGTAACGTGGAAGGAATAGCCATCACTTACGTTATTGAGACCCCAAATACTTTAATCCCTCCAGGCTTTAAACGTTTCAGAAATAGGTCCTTTTCAGTTTAAAGTTTGCTTTTTTGGTAGTAAGAGTTTACCAAGAAATTCTTACTCTGCAGTTTAATCTGTGGAATAGGCGCAGGCGGAATGGAGCAGGCTTCTTAACTGAACAGAAAGAGCAGCTTGCACGTCGAAAGTTGTTGATTGGACTTGCTTCTGTGCAGACGTGTTTTAGAAGGTTAGAGGGCAGAGACACTGCTCACAAAGTGTCAGCACTGATGATGATTCTTTTTCCTTTGCCAGGAGGCCTTCTAATCTGTTTGCCACGGGAGCAAGCCGCTCGGTTCTGTGCAGAGATTAAGTCCCCCAAATACGGTGAAGGTCACCAAGCATGGATTATTGGGATTGTAGAGAAGGGCAACCGTACCGCCAGAATCATAGACAAACCCCGGATCATCGAAGTCGCACCGCAAGTGGCCACTCAAAATGTGAACCCCACACCTGGTGCCACCTCTTAATCTAGACAGAAATCACTTTTTGGTTTTGTTTTTAAATAGATCTATTCCTTTATCATCACTTCAATTAAAGACTGTAAACAAAAATCTCATTGTGTCTACACATCTGGTGACCTTAGGTCAATTTGTGAGTGGATGCAATTAATAAAATAAAATCCATTGCCTTTTTTTCCTGTTACATTAACTGAAGATGCACCTGATCTTGAGGCAGCTTCTGAGTTGAGAATTATATTGTTATCCAATACTGTTGATTCATTTTGAATCTTTAGACACTTATCTCTTGCCGCATAGGCTCTTTTTAAAGGTGCTTTCACACAGCACAGACATTACCAATAGTAGTGTCAACTAGCAATTTGTGTCTTTTCATTGTATGTATATTTATCCTTATAAGTCTGACCTTTTTTTTTTAATGTCCTGAATAGTATTCTGGAAAGACAAAATTGGTAAGTGACACAGTGATATCCCAGTGGTAAAAGGGTTGCATGATTGCTTTGAGTCTTTGATTTGTAAAGCCTAGACTTAATCATTCAAGAGCAAATCTTTGACCCAGGACATTACCCCATAGAGCATTCAGTTAAACAAGGCAAGTGCTTTACTCTGCATGGAAAGCACTTTGATGACAAAAAAAGATTTTATTTTCTTTCTCTTTTTGTAGCCTCCCTCATATTTACAGTAATATCAATAACTGTTTATTGATATCAAAAAAGGATACTTTTTGCAATGTAATTAGATGTTCTATAGTGCAACAAGGAATTGCCTTCCGAAAGGGGGCTCATGTATAATACTCATTTATGATTCAATATATAATTAAGCAAATAATTTTTAAATATAATCAATAATAAAGACTGTTCTGTGGATGGTAGTGTTCAATACATTTTATATTTTGTATAGAGATTTCAGGCCTTTTGTTTTCTTTAAATCAGCAGCTGTTTAGCCTAATTCTTAGCATTATTTTGTCCTTTGTGCCAGTCCTTTTTTGTGCACGCTTTTTGTGACTCTGTTAAAAATCTGCATTGCCAACATTGCAGCTCGAACTTGTTACTCAAATAAATATTTAATTTTTTTTATTGCCCTTGTATAATCAGATGCCCCTTTTAGAATTATTTTAGAAGCATTGGGAGGGTTTTGCCTAAAGTACAATTTATTGGGGAAAACTAGATTTTAGTTTTATAAAACTTTTAAGTCTTTCACGGGACCTATATTTTCTTGAATTAAATTTTGTAGTTCTAGAACAAATAGGCGATCGAAGAAGGTGTTTATCCGTGTTACTTAGAAACAGAGGCTTCCTTATATTTTCACCTACTAATCAGGAGGGATTCCTGTCATTAAGCACAAGCGCACTGAATCCTCAAGTGTCTGACTTCATAAGAGAAAAAGCACCACATTTCTCCAAGTTTCCGAATGCTTCCTGCTTACAGGCACCAAAGCCTTGTAAACTGATCAACCTCTTGCCAAAGGAAACCACCACTGGGAAGCTGAAGCTTCTGGAAGAGGCTTTAACTGGGACATGCTCTCCTTCAGGAACCAACCGGCAGCCTTTATGCATATGTAACTGGAACTCGAGCCATAAACATGGTGTACAGGGCAGTACATAAGAGGCTGCTACAGAACTGAAATTAATTGGACATTTTATAGGAATTTATACAGATGTTGGTCCTCAAAAGCTACAAACCAGTGGTCTGCAAAATAAAATATGTTGGAAACCTCTGAGTAAGATGAACATACTGTTGAGCTTTTTTTTTTTTCCTTAAATACATCCAAAAGGTTCTAGTGATGACTAAATCTGAACTTTCAAACAGAGGTCATGTCCTGAATGCTGGTGTTTCCCTTGGTGGCAGGCCTATTGAGAGGAAGGAATGCAGGAGGGTTATGCACTTGAATTCATCTACGTTTAAGATTTGTATTTGTAAAGAGGAAATGTTGGGTACTTAGTACTTGGTGTTAGTTGTCATCAAGTTGATTCTAGTTCATAACGACCCCATGAGTGTAGAATAGAACTCCATAGGGTTTTTAAGGCTGTGATTTTCCGAGTAGCTCTCCAGGTCTGTCTTCTAGGGATCCTTTGGGTGAGTTCGAATCACCAACTGTTTGCTAGTAGTCTGGTGCTTAACCACTGATGCCACCCAAGGCCCCAGAGGTCCGTGTAGTTCATGATCCCAGGAGGAAGAACCTGTCTTTAAAGCCATGTTTCTCAGAATGCTCCATATTCACTTGCACTAGAATCACAAAAGGCAACTTCTGGGGCCCACCCTCAACCTGCAGAATCAATTTGCAGAGTATGGGACCAGGGGATCTGTCTTTAAGCACTCATGTGGTTATGCCCACTGAAGCTTGAGAAGCACTGGTCCAAAGGAACATTATAGAGGGCTGGGAGGCGAAAGGGGAGGAAAGAGAAAGTGGACTTGATTTGTAATATACTTTCACAGGTACTTAAAATTTTTGCCATTCTTAGTCTCTTCACATCTGGGCTATTGCCCAGCAAGGGGGTGGGGGTGGGAGGTGGCGTGAAATGACGAGTATCTTTGAAAGTCATTTCAAGATTGTAATTATTCGAATTCTTGGCCAAATACATAGAACATTTTAAAGTTCAGTGAACAATTAATAAATAGGCAGTTGTTTGATGTTCTGGTAGCATTATAAAACCACATTTAGGTGTGTTCATCTTGGTATACTGATTTATTTTTGAACCCCATCATGCAGTTGTATCCAAAATACAGTGATAAAATGCATTAAAATAAATACAGCCTGAAGAGGCTGGACCCTGGTGGGGTGGAGATTTTTTTATCTGGTGATAGAATTTATTTGCCAAGGAAAGTCAAAGTCTTTGCTTGTGATTTGCACATGCTGTGTTGAAGCATTTATTGTGTGTCAGTCCAGCAAAAGAAATGTTGCATAAGCACTATGTACTTCTTTTTGGCTCAGAATTTTAAAATAATTTAGTATGTTGTAGTTTCCAAGTTCTACACGCCTTATGATGTATAAATGTAAATGTTTATAAAATTTCTGATTATAGATGTATGAGCCAGCAGTTTTCAGTCTAAATTAAAAGTGTTATGTCTGACTTCTAAATTTTACAGTTTTCTGTAAAGAGAGACCAGGATATCAACACTATACTATTCCTTATTTGTAGAATCCAAACCCAGACCCATCGAGTTGATTTCAACTCATAGCGACCCTATAGGACAAAGTAGAACTGCCCCATAGAGTTTCCAAGGCATGCCTGGTGGATTTGAACTGCCAGCCTTTTGGTTAGCAGCTGTAGCACTTAACCACTACGCCACCAGGGTTTTCGTTTGTAGAATAGAACATAATGATACTTAACTGTCCCATATGCATTTGTGGTCCTCAAGTTTCTCATCATTTTCAGACCCAGCCCACCCTTTTTCTCTAGTCCATGATTCCATAGACAACATAGTTTACCTTCAACAGTCATTAGTACCTCCTGATTAGGAGTCCATACATGAACCATGCAGTCATTAAACATGCCAGGCTCCACAATGAAAATCAACAGATACAAAGCCCTGTTCTTAAAGTTGGGCCCTGGTGGCACGGTGGTTAAGTATTTGGGTGCTAACCAAAAGGTTGGCAGTTTGAATCCACCAGCCACTCCTTGGAAACCCTATGGGGCAGTGCTACTCTGTCCTACAGGGTCACTATGGGTCAGAATTGACGGCAACAGCTTTTTTTTTTTTTTTCTTAAAGCGAAGCATGAGAAGAATATCATTTTGCCTATACTTAAAACTCCACCTTGAATGAGAATGGGGGGTGAGTGGACTGGTCAGGCCCTCATCAAGGAAACAATTGATAAGACAAGATGCTCACAGACATCTAGACATGCTTGAGAATTGTAGATGCCAAGAAGTTTAGTGAGTGAACTCTAGGTAAATAGGTCTTGAGTCGACTCTGACTGCTACTGACCTTATGTATATTTCTATATTCCTATATTTCACAGTGCTTAAATATGATATTCAACTCTGCAACCACACGGTTGATGTCTTCATTTGTCCTACTGTCCTCCCTAAATCCTGTTTCCTTTAGAGGAAGTGTTAATGCTTAGGGGGACTGCGTGTAATGAAGGTCACCAAAGTTTCATGGAAAGAAATAGAAAATTCACTTACTAGAGACCTGATTGCAGAAAAGCCAATGTATTTTCTACTCCACATATTTTAAAAACATAAGCATATGCACATAGAAATTTATGGGAATCTATAAAATGTTGATATTATCAACTATCAGGTACTCTATCGTTCCCTAGTCCTTAAGCAGAGTTGTATAAAATTGGTGTCTAGAGCTGCTTTGGTCTACTTTGAAAAATAAAATTACAACAGTTGAACCTTTTTTTTTCATTTTTTAAATAAACTAGATTTTATTTCTAGCAGATTAAGAAATAATAGAGTTTATGCTAATGGTAATGGAATGATTTGGAAAAGAATAGTCAATGCTTGCACAATGTAAAAAATGTAATCAGTGTTGCTGAATTATACATATAAAAGTTGTTGGTGAATGTTCTGTTGTGTATATTTTCACAATAAAAGAGCAAATGAAGAATGTAAGAAATGCTTAAAGAATACAGAGGAGGGTCAGAAACATATACCTATATTAATTCCCAAATGTTAGAAAAGTCAGTTAACTGAACAATTTAAAAACTTGTAAAATTAAGTAGTCATCATCCACTTTATGCAAGCCAAATCAGTCTAATAAATCCACTGGCATAAGAAGTTTTAGGTTGCTTAAAGCCCAGGTGACATTTATTTTCCCCAAATTTTTTTATTTTGAAAAGTCTTAAACATACAGAAAACTTGAAAAAATAGAATACTGCTAGAAATGTTAAATTGTTGATATTTTGCCACGTTTACTTTCTCCACATATATATACACAGACACACATAAACAAAACCCATTGCTGTGGAGTCAATATTGACTGGTGGCGACCCTATAGGACAGAATAGAACTGTCCCACGGAGTTTCCAAGGCTGTAATCTTTACAGAAGCAGACTGCTGCATCTTTCTCGTGAGAAGAGACTAGTGGGTTTGAACCACCGACATTTCTGTTAGCAGCCGGGCCCTTTAACCATTGTGTCACCAGAGCTTCTGAACACGTTAGCATATAGAAAGTGGCTTTTATTACTTACAAGAATCAGCATACAACTGGAATAGTTCCATAATGACCAGCTTCCCTCCCCAATTCGAATGCTGCCTGATGACTCTTCCTTGCAAACTCCACTCTGTGCCATGGGTGAGGGGCTTACATGGAACTATACCTAGGCTGGTCTCCCACTGGCCAGGTAGGTCCACTTATGTAGACTTTAATTTATGCTATGTGTGCCCCACCTGCACTATAGCTGAGGAGACTCAGAAAACTTTCTCTCCCAGCTATTTTATACCCCCAGCCTAAGTGGCTAATTGTATCCTTTTAACCTTGCTAACAAAACAGCTGGAAAATCTAGTGGTGTAGTGGTTAAGAGCTACAGCTGGTAACCAAAAGGTCGGCAGTTCAAATCCACCAGGCGCTTCTTGGAAACTGTATGGGGCAGTTCTACTCTGTCCTCTAGGGTCACTATGAGTCAGAATTAACTTAATGGCAAAGGGTTTTTAAAAATTTTTTTTAAACAAAACATCCTACTGCATCATGTCCCCCTGACTTCCTGAAGAGAAGGTAGTTAGCCCATAATTGTATCTTTTTAACCCTGCTAACATCAGGCCTCAGTGGAGTGGAGGTGGGGGCTTGTTCTGAGGCCTAAAGATGCCAGCGGGGAGAGAAACAGAAAACCATGGCTGTCTGGCTTGTCTGAAGGGCTTATTCCTCACAATGATGTAGGGAAACATTCACAATATAATATTGAGTTTAAAAAAGTGTTTTAAGTAATATGATCCCAGTTTTATAATTTAATGAATGTGATTTTTTTTTTTTTTTTATGTGATATACATGGAAAAAGACTAGAAAGAATTACCCAGAAATGTTACCAGTTATCCTTAGGTGGTGAGATTATGAGTGATGTCATAGTGAAAGAACTACAAGTCTGTTAAGAATTAAAAACCAAGAGTTTTACTACACTCAAAAGTTTTGCAAAACTAAAGACACAGTGCTGAAACCCAACAAAGTGCTCTGAGGAGCTACAGAGTTACAGCGGTTTTTGTCTTTTACACAGGGCAAAAACCCCAAATAAGGGGGGTATAGCTGGAGTATTTCTGATTCGTTGACATTTACAAAGTTGCAGGTGGCAGGGTCCTGGTTGACCACCTTTGCAGGAATTGACCTCCTTTGCAAAAACAGCTCCAGGTGACAGGATTTTGGTTGACAATAAGTTTCCTGAAACAAAGTAAAAATATAAATACGGGGTACTGTAAAGAGGGGTGTAGGTGCATCTTCTGAGAATTGGCTGACCACTAAAGTCACATGTTTTCTGGCACATTAGATCATGTAGACACCTGCAGCCCAGTTTCTGAGGTAAGGAAGGCTGAATGGGTTTCTAAGAAATGGTCAAGAGAGCAATAATAGAGTTAGATCTGCATTATACTGGCAAAAACTCATTGCCATCAAGTCGATTATGACTCATAGGGACCCTATAGGACAGGGTGAAACTGCCCCCTAGTGTTTCCAAGGAGCAGCTGGTAGATTTGAAGTGCTGACTTTTGGTTAGCAGCTCTGGTAGACTCTATTAAAATATGGAAGCAGAGTTTGTTGAAAGAATAAAATGATTACAAGTGGAAATTCTAAGTATTCTTATGCTCAAGGAGAGAAAAAGTGTTTTGATACAGAGAAACTAGAAGCATGTCTCTATTTAATGTCAGTTTATTCTAACCATAAGCACATCTCTTTAAAGCTTAACCACAATTTGTCCTCTTTAACACCTGTGTAAGCAAGGTAAGCAAAACCACATTCTTCTGTAGAATTGCTCATATCTAGGTCAAAGGTGCAGTGGAAATTTTTACAGAAGTGACAGATCTACATGGGGTCTCTTAAAGCAAAATGGAGTGGGTTTTGTTCACAATTTAATTAGAGGCCATAGTTCTGTCAAATGCCTTAAATTTTTCATACTCCTTATCACTCCCCCCTTTTGATCAAGAATTCCTTTAGGGATTTGATAATCACATATGAGAGTACTTTCTTCTGCACAGACTTTGTTAAACTTTTATTTTCACCTGCTTTTTTTTTTTTTAAGGTAGGAGTCTTATCTTCAGGGTGAGTCGGTTTTCAGATCCATTTTATTGGATTCTGATCACCTACAAAGGAGTAACACTCCTTCCACAAGGGCATGGTTGTGTAGGATTATAGATGGCAGCTTGTCAACTACAGGCTTTTAAAATCCTAGATACTATGTCTGGACACCATCTAATTATGTCTCTTCACCATGCCATAGCTTAAATACTCTGCTTCAGCGATCTTTTATTAGGGGAATGTGAACAAGAGTGAGGCTGAACAAGAAGGAACATCTTGACAGAAGGCTGTCAACTACAGTGTAAGTTTAAACTCCTTTGAGTGAGTAAAGTATAAACATTCTATGATAAAAATTGGCAATGGAGCTAATTTCTAGTATGAAATATAGAGCATAGTCAGAGGTTAATACCTTTGGAAAAGTTATTTAAGTATATTAGAAGAATACCTGGCTTGTTTTGGGATGTAGAGCCAGCTTGTTATTTGGCAAACCTAACTCTGGTTTTAACTCTAGTTAGGCAATGGGTGAATCTGTAATACTTTCAGTCTTTTCTTCAAAGTACATGATATGTTGTACTGCTAAAAGGTTTTTGACTGAGTACAGAGATTGGAGAAACATTTCATAAAACATTTGGTTATGCAATTAGTATAATAGTAATTAATAATATTAAATCTGCTCATAGTATGGAGCAGAACCAGGATTTCATTCCATTGGATATCCACCCAAAAATATTGAGAAAATCAAATCATGCAGAGTTAGGTTTGGGATTGATATGCAACCAAGTAGCTTTTTGTCAATTTTTTAAAAATATCTACTTCTACTTTTTCAGAGGTATTCACCCCGGTGCAGCAGGAAGTGTTAGTATGGCACACATTCCTTGTTGTGCTAAAAGTAAGTCAAGAGCTATTTGATCGTCTAAAACTACTTTAACCAAAGAGTATAAGAATTCTTAATGAGTTGCAAAATTACCAGCAATGTCATTTATTAATCCTTCCATAGTGACTGACAAGTCTGTGAGGGCTAACTATAAAGAGGAGATTCTGTGAGCACAGAAAAACGATTGAAGGAATCTATAACCAAAACCAGGTGTTTCTTTCATAGGATTATAGCCAAGTATGGAGTTATATTCAGCTATATATATTCACTATCTCTTTTGTGTCTATTTAAAATGTACAAACTGTTGCCCCAATGTTGACTACTGTTATAATTATGAGTGTCTATGGGCACTACTAGTTGTCTTAAAGTGCATTGATCCCATCATGTTTCCATCTGTTTAAACAGGGTAATGCCCAAGTGTAAGGTTCCTTGTTTGGTTTTGGTGCCTGTTTTTTAGGATAATCTGATTCTCCATATAAAAATATATATCTAGAGGGAGTGCAAATTATGTCATCTTCACTGTACTTGCTTGGGATGGGAATCCTTTGGTTAGTTTGTTCAAGACAAGGTTCTGTTAGAGTCATTACAAATGGACAATTGTCCCAGTTTTAAAGAGTTTATGATTTTGTTACAAATGGGGTATGCTGAGTTTTTTTTTTTTTTAAACAGACAGTAAAGAATATGGAAAGTGTCTAGGGAAATCCTCATGATGAGGATGGCCCTTTTGACAAGAAATTTGTCTGTGGAACCTCCGTGGCATGATGGAGTTAGGCAGTACCTTAGTTATCTAATGCTGCTATAACAGATAACCACAAATGAATGGCTTTAACGAACAGATAATTATTTTCTCACAATCCAGGAGGCTAGAAGTCCAAATTCAGGGCACCAGCTCCAGGGAAAGGCTCTTTCTTTCTCTCTGTGTGTTGGTTCTGGGGGAAGGTCCTTGGCATCAGTCTTCCCCTGGGTATAGGAGTTTCTCAGTGCAGGGACCCTGGGTTTGAAGGACACACTATTCTGGCTCTTCTTTCTCGATGTTAGGAGGTCCCTCTCCTCTCTGCTTGATTCTCTCTTTTACAGCTCAAAAGAGATTGACTCAAGATAGAACCTAATCTTGTAGCTTGAGTCCTCCCTCATTAACATAACTGCATCTAATCTGGCCTCATTAACATCATAGAGGTTAGGATTTATAAAACATAGGATAATCACATCAGACCACAAAATGGAGGGCAACAGCCACACAATACTGGGAATCATGGCCTAGCCAAGTTTACATACATTTTTGGGGGACACAATTCAATCCATAACAGTCAGGAGGTAATGGGAGGCAAAGGCAGTTTGCAGGTTATTCTTTTGCCATTGTTTGAGAGACATTTTTATGCATTTCAAACCCGGACTGGGTGTTATAGGCTGAGTAAGGTTAAAGCAGGGTACCTGAAATTGGGTTGACAATTCAGGAAGATGCATAATCTGACAAGTATGGCCCATTTGAAAGTTACTTTGAAGTTAATGGGGATAGCCAATGGGTCTGAATTTCTGTGAGCAGACATTGGAGAAAGACGACAGATCCAACAGTTAGCTAGGTTACTACCAAAGGCTACCAATTGGGCTAATCTTACAAAAGCATTGTCTTCCCATGTGATTAAAGGTGTGATTATTGAAACTATATGAATAGCATCAATATTGGTTTTATGGACTGAATTTTGTCCCCCCAAAATATGTGTCAATTTGGCTAGGCCACGATTCGCAGTATTATATAGTTGTCCTCCATTTTGTGATCTGATGTAATTATCCTATGTGTTGTAAATCCTAACCTCTGTGATGTTAATGAGGCAAGATTAGAGGTAGTTATGTTAATGAGGTAGAACATAATCTACAGGATTAGGTTGTATCTTGAGTCAATCTCTTTTGAGATATAAAAGAGAGAAGAAAGCGGAGAGGAGAGGGACCACCTACAACTGAGAAAGAAGACTGCAAACAAAGAGCATCCTTTGGACCTAGGGTCCCTGCACTGAGAAACTCCTAGATCCTGGAGGAAGATTGATGACAAGGACCTTCTCCCAGAGCCGACAGAGAGAGAAAACCTTCCCCTAAGAGCTAGCACCCTGAATTTGGACTTCCAGCCTCCTAGAGTGTGAGACAATAAATTTGTTTGTTAAAGCCATTCACTTCTGGTATTTCTGTTGTAACAGAACTAGATAGCTAAGACATTGGCTTTCATGTTTACGTGAGTTGGTAAACAAATATGATGAATAAACAAAATGATTATATCCTATTAGTAAAATTCTTGTGTAATTGCTATTAAGTGTATATATATATCAAAGCTATTTAAAACAGAAAAACGGTAAAAACACTAAAGAAATATTTTAAAAATAAGGGATATTTTAATAATGCAATAAGCTAATAAAGGAACAGAATGATTATAAGTTGAAGTAAGTTGCAAAGATATCAATTGTAATTCTTACTAGTCCTAATTGTTGAAACAGTGATTTCAAAAGTAAAAAGAATCATCACTAATTCTGATTATTGAAATAAAGTTGTTTTTAAAGATTTATTAGTATTTATATTAGTTTTTAATATTAAATTTATTTAATATTAATATTATTAATCAAACCAAAAAAACCAAACCTGTGGATGTCGATTCTGGCTCATAGTGACAATATAGGACAGAGTAGAACTGCCCCCATAGAGTTTCCAAGGAGCACCTGGTGGATTCAAACTGCCGACCTTTTGGTTAGTAGCAATAGCACTTAACCACTATACCACCAGGGTTTCCAATATTATTAATTATTTAATATCAACATCTATTTATTATTACATTAAGACTACTACTATTTGTATGGAAAACCTAGGGATTACTTGATAATAGGGGCAGCAGAGTAATTGATATTAAAACACCTACAATAATGGAGTAACTTCCATCTAAAGGAGAAAGGCTACCGGCTTGTGAGATACCAAGGAATGACTCAACACTGATAAAACAGAATTATCTTAAGTGTAATGAATATCAAACAGACCGCAATAGCCTCAAGAGTTTGCATTACTTAAGTTACTAAACAATAAACTGTAATAAAATAGGAGACTATTTCAGCAAGCAATAAGTATTAATTGATTTAAGAAAGGATAGATAAAATAGCTTAGTAGAAAATGAGGGGCTTAGGTTTACAAAGAACAATACATTAAATTATGAGATAAAATTTCAATAATGTCCATTAACCATTGTAAATAAAGTAGTTCTAGGGTGCACAAAAGATAATGTGAGCCTTGTGGGATTATTATGTGAGTAGCATTGAAGGCAAGGGGTCTGGCTTTGCAGGCAAAGAACAATACAGTAAAACAGGGGATGGTATTCCAAAACTGGAGTCCACTAATTATGAAAATTATAACTAGAATAATCAAAAAACTGACTCCAAGTACTTCTGCTCTTAAATTCCTAACCATTCTAGGAGATTAAGTTTATGGAATAAAAAAAAAAAAAAGTTTATGGAATAAGGTTGTCTAAAATGTGACAAGAATTAAAGAACGACTAGTCTTAAGGTTTCCATGTAACATAAACGATATGATGTAGAATATGGTGAAAAATACAGTAAGAAAATTAAGTTCAAAAATTTCACCTGTTTTCATAAAGGGAAATATACAGGCCTGGTCTGGAAATCTGGGGAGTGTAAGCAGTCTGCTCAGATGTCTCTTCTTACCAAAGTTTAATTGCTTTCTTACCAAAGTCTGCTCAGATGTCTCTTCTTACCAAAGTTTAATTGCTTTCTTCAATGGCCGTTTGTCCTTGGTCAGTTTGGCACCTGAACTTTAGTTTCAGTAGCTTAGTAGGCTGGCAAGTCCAAAAAGGTTTGTGCTTTTTAAATTGAGATAAATGAATTCAAGGTTTAAGTTTAGCAGCATAAGTATTAATACAATAAGGAGTACCGAATAAGACCATTCCATCTGGGCTCTAAAGAATCCTTTTGTAAATGCCTTTTCTAATATACATAGACTCAAGTTCAATGTTAGGAGAACTGTGTATGAACGGGTCTAGGTTACTAAAGCCTCCTTTAACTTGAGTATGGTACTTTTAGGAATATTCAGTTAAAGAATTGTAGTATTTAACAAGTCCAGTTGGGCAATATGTGGCTCAACACGAGCAAAATGAAAGACATTGATCTTCCGGTGACAATCTCGTAAGGAAAAAGCTTATGAGGTCCAAGTGGTGTAGATCTTAGATTCAAAAGGACTGAAGGGAGGATTTAGTCCAGGGTAAATTTGAGGACTTGCTTAGCTTGGCTAACTGATTCCTAGTTACTCCATTAGTTCTTTCAACAAGACTCAAGGACTGATAGGAGCAGTGCAAACCAAAATACCAAGACTGTTGCCATCAAATTGATTCTGACTCATAGCGACTCTATAGGACAGAGTAGAACTGCCCTCTAGGGTTTCTAAGGAGTGGTTGGTACATTCGAACTGCCGACCTTTTGGTTAGCAGCCCAGCTCTTAGCCACTACACCACCAGGGCTCTGGGGGCAATGCAGCCACTGATAAATAACTTAGTAACTGGTCCAGTAAAATGAATGCCTAGATAACTGTAAGGAATTGTTGGACAGCCCAAGCTGGTATTATGTTTCCAAGTAATTTTTTAGCTACTTGTAAAGTAGCAGTAGCTTGTTTAGAAGGGAATGCTTCTACCTAATGTGAGAAGCAACAGATCACTACAAGTACATGCTTATATCCATTTAAGGGTGATAGTTGTATAGTCAATTTGTCATTCTAGCATAGGGCCAGAAGGCAAAGTATATCTTCCAGTAGAAGCTTTGAAGTGTTTTCCTGGGTTGTGGTAGGAGCACATAGAGCAGCGAGAAGTCACAAGATCTGCAGCTTCAAAAATCTTCAATCATTTTATCTCTGCCTAGAAGGGATCCTTCATGTAAGGTTCACATCATAGGAACATGTGAGTGTTTAAACCAAACTAAACCAAACCCACTGCTGTCGAGTCGATTCTGACTCACAGCGACCCTATAGACAGAGTAGAACTGCCCCACAGAGTTTCCGAGGAGCACCTGGTGGATTCGAACTGCTGGCCTCTTGGTTAGCAGCCGTAGTACTTAACCACTACTCCACCAGGGTTTCCATGTAAGTGTTTAGTAGATCTAATTTTCCATTAGGGCCAATCTATAAATTTGTATCAGGCTTCTGGCAACAGCCTTCTTTTTTCCCACTTTTCTTTCTCATTAGCTAAAGCCAAGTTTTGACACTTTTCAGTATATTCTGGATTTAAGTCAAATAAGTTATAATTATTCATAAACATATCAGGATAATAACTGTCTTCAGTTCTCATAAGAGCAGAAATAAGTAGAGAGTCTATTTGTTTATATAATCAGGACACTGTTTTCTGAACGTTTGCCTTCTGAGTTTTTTGGCATGTGCACAAGGGGGCACATTGAGAAAGAACCTGTTTTATAAGTTCAAAGAACTTGTCATTCCACCAATATTTTTCTAAGATGTTTATCATTTCTGTTTTTCCTAAATTTCAAGGTAAATGGAGGTTTTGGATTAAATGAATATGTAAAGATTTTAGTAGAGCAGCTTTTCCATTAGGTCCAACCCATAAATTACTAGTTGGATCCTCATAGCACCCTACTCTTTTCCAACTTATTAATTCAGCTTGAGGGACTGCATGTTGGTGTCACTTGAGCAGCCTTGGTGTTATAAAGAGGAAGCTGGATGCTTTTGTGGGTAAGTAAGGGTAGTTCTTAGCTTGGCCCCTTAGAGGAGTTGGGGGACTGTGGGAAATATTTTATTAGATACTTCCTGTTGTAAATTGTCTGTTTTTTTGCAAAAACTTATTTACGTTCTATAGTAACTTGGGGTATTCCCCTTCAGTATTTTTGTAAAGTAGTAAACATTTCATACCCATCTAAGGGTAAGTGTTCTTAATAAGTCTCAATTATAGGGTAATGTAGATACTGCAGTAAAACAATTTTATTGTTAGACCTGATCCAAAGCTTTTTTTGGATCTTTGTGGCAACCTTTAGATTTCCACTTTGTAATGTCACCTAAAGGAGGGGTTTGTTGATGAAAGAAGAGCATTCCTACAGCAGTATGAAGCTTGGGGTTGTCATTGAAAAGATTAAAAGTATACGGTTCTAAGAGAGAAAAGGTTGGAAAGGCTTGGGAGGCCGCCTACTTAGTGGTGGCATCAGCTAGATTACTTTCTCAGATTTCCTCAGTTTGAGGAACTCCTTAAGTTGATGTGCTGAGATTTTTGTTGCTATGATTTCAGAAGGAGTAATAAGGCATCCAGCAACTCTGTTAATAAGGTCCCTTTCTTAATAGTGGGCGCAAAACAAAAACACCAAACCTGTTGCCATCGAGTCAATACTGACTCATAGTGACTTTATGGGACAAAGTAGAACTGCCCCATACGGTTTCCAAGGAGCAGCTTGTGGATTCTAACTGCAGACCTTTCGGTTAGCAGCCAAGCTCTTAACCACTATGCCACCAGAGCTCCATAGTGGACCTGAAGAGGTCAAATATATTCTCTTTCCAAAGCTTACCAAAGTCATAAGCCACCCCAAATACATAAGGAGAATCAGTGAAAATAATCACAGATTTTCCAGATGTAATTTTGCAGGCTTTGTCGCTGTGGAAAACCCTGGTGGCATAGTGGTTAAGAGCTACAGCTGGTAACCCAAAGGCAGGAAGTTAAAATCCACCAGGCGCTCCTTGGAATCCCTATGAGGCAGTTCTACTCTGTCCTATAGGGTCTTCATGGGTTGGAACTGACTTGACAGCAATGGGTTCTTATTAGTTCAGCCTGTTGGGCTGAGGTGGCTTCTGGGAGAGGTTGGCTGTCTAATACTTCTGTAGAAGTGGTAATCCCATATCCAGCCTGATATGAACCAGAGGGATGAGGCCGTAAATAAAAGCTGTCAACCAACAAATTTAAATCAGTGTTTTTAAGGGGAATTTCTTTTAAGTCCTCCTGGGGAATTAGTAATTGCTCGATTAGACTTAAATAGTCATGTTTTGGGTATCCTTCTTCCTCTAAGATGGGAAGAAGGGTGGCAGAATTTAAATGAGTTACACCGTGGAGTCTAATATTGGCTGCAGTCGAAAGAATGATTTCATAGGAGGTGAGTCTGCTGGCACACAAATACTGTGTACATGTACCATTTAATAAAGCAGACACAACATGTGGTACATAAACATCTAAGTGGTTTCCAAGGAATATATCTGCAGTAAGTTTTACAAGTTTAGCTGTAGCAGCTACAGCCCAAAGACAGGAAGGATAACCTCTTGCGGCTGGATCAAGCTGAAGACTGTAATAGCTTACAGGTCTGTGTTGACCACTGTGCCTCTGAGCCAGTAGACCTAATGCACTTCCATTAATCTCATGTACAAATAGTGAAAAATCTAAGTGGTAATTTGGAAAACCTAAAGCTGGAGCAGAGGTTAAAGCACCTTTTAAACTTTCTATTGTTTGGTAATTTTCAGAAGTAAGTTGAATTGAGTCTGGTTCAGCATTTTTTGAAGTGTTTATATAAGGGCTCAGCCAGCAAAGAAAAGTTTGGGATCCAGGCTTTGCTGTAGGCACACCGGCCAAGGGAACACCAAAGTTTTTTGTTGTTTTGGGAGTTGGGTGGGCTAGGATTACTTCTTTCCTCTTGGGATTGATGGAAACCCCTTGGACATAAATTAAATTGCCCAGGTATTTGACTATGGGTTGGGTGAGTTGCAATTTATCCCTAAATACTTTGTGCCCTCCTGTGGCTAAATGTTTGAGCAAAATTAGACTGTCTTCCAAACAAGCCTCTTTAGAAGAAGAGCACACAAGTAAATTGTCTACATATTGAAGTAGAGTTACGGGCAAATTGCAAAGGCTGTAGATTAGCATGTAAAATTTGGGAAAAATAGGAAGGGGATTCAGGAATACCTGAGGCATCGTAGTCCAGGTGAATTGTTGACTTTCTCAAGTAAAAGTAAATAAGTATTGGATATCTGGATGCACAGGAATACTGAAAAAGGCACTACAAAGATCTATTACAGTGAAATGTGTGGTTTCAGGTGGAACGCTTGACAATAATAAATGAGGGTTTGGAACCACTGGAAATCTGGGAATGACTGGTTAATTGAACAGAAATCCTGAGCAAATCACTAGCCTCAGTTATTAGGCTTCTTAAGAGGAAGGACTAGGGTATTACAAAGGCTAGTAATGGGAATAATAAGGCCTTTAGATAAAAATCTTGTATTATGGGTATAAAACCTACTTTAGCTTTCTGTTTTAATGAATACTGTTGAATTTTTGGTAGGGATTTGGAAGAATCAACCTGAATTTTAATTGGTTCAGCAGATAAAACTCTGCCTACATCGGTGGATGTTGTGGCCCATAAAATGTCAAGGACTGAGGAAAAGTCTCTGTGTAGTGGAGGTTTAAGTGAACTACAATTGGTAACAGTCAAGTTTAGTGCCTGCATGTGTCAAATAATTTCTTCATTTGTTTCTAAATCTGTTTGTTCATTGTTTTCGGGTAGGCTTAATAAGACTTCACCTTTATCATTAAATTTGAGGTGGCAGTTCCATTTAGATAAAAGGTCTCGCCCTAGTAAATCAACAGGAGTGTCAGGACTTAGAAGGAAAGAATATATACGTTCAGTAAGTTCTTGGGATACTGGTTGTGAATGATATGTTTATGATTTATTGGCAACCCCAACAATTCGTGTAGTTTGTGTACTCCTGGATGGAGGCTTTTGTAAAGATGTGGGATAATTGAGGATAAAGTACCTTCGATATCAATTAAAAATTTACAGTGTTCTTCATTAACAGTTAAAACAGTTTTACCCTGAGAATCCAGTGTTGCTACAGGAAAAGCCTCTGTGTATTTCCCAGAGCCCTTTCATGCAAATTTTGATCTGGGAGGCCTGCACTCGGGCATCCCTTGTTTATTCTTTAAGTTTAAAACATTCATTTTTCCAATGATCTGGTTTCTTGGAATAAAAGCATAATTTCTTTTGGTCACTGCTATTAGGGGACTTAGGCATTGACTGATTAAACTTTCCCTTTTGTTCAGCACATAGCAACTGGTGTAGCTGCAAAGCCATTAATTTGTCTTGTTTTAAATTCTCAGGTGTGCTAACTTTGTTTCAGAATTTAAACCAACGTAAAGGCTAATTCGGTTAACTCAGAAATGGGAGCAATTTCCCAACTGACTCTTTGGTTTTTAACTAGCTCCAATAATTCAAGGTGCAAAGCCTTTAAGAACATAGAATTGAAAGCTGTTTTTTTTTTTGCATCATTCTGTAAATTTAATCTGGAATATTCTGCAAAAGTTCTAGCCAATTGGTCTCCGTAATTTTAAACAGTCTCATTTTTATCTCACAGTTTTGAACTTTGGATCAATCTATTTTGAGGGGAAAGGCCACTTGGATGGCATTTAAAAGGGCCTCTGCTTTCTCTCAAGATTCATTAAGGAGCTTGGCTATGCAGGCAGTAGCCTTCATAGTAAAAGAGTTTTCAGGGTTTTTCCATCTAGCTTTTTGCATTCACAAATAAGCTTCCCCTGGTTCTACTAACATCAGCTCAAGTTGATATAAATCAGAAGTCCTGTTTCATAAGTGCTAATTAAAATTCTAAATTCATCAGTAAATTTCTGTGGGTCTTTGTGCAGTTTAGGGAATTTTTTAATGATTACACAAAGTTCTACCTTGGACCAGTGGGAAAAAGTTACTTGAGGAGATTTACTCACCTCCTCCAGTGGTTCAGCTTTTAAAGGCATATCAGGTACAGGTTTATGAGCACTGCTTTGCTCATTTGAAGAGGAAGGGAGTTCAGACAAAGGTTTCATACCGAAGAAGGGAAGGGTAGAGAAGAGTGGGAACTGTAGGTTCAGCAGGAGGAGCAGAGGGGACAGTAGATGGAGCCATAGTATTAGAAATGGAAACAGAGCTCTGCAGTTCTTTATTCCACTTTGTTAATTTAGAAACAGCATCTTTTAGGTTAGCCATTTTGTTTTCCTGATTTCTGTTAGAAGCTTCAAAATACCAGTTAAAAATGATCTCCATTGGTTTTTTTTTTAATCTTGGAAATGTTTTGTTCTAATTTAATCTATAGAAAAGTTAATTTGGGGAGATCAAAACTCTCAAAAAGGCCAGGTATTTTCTAGGCTGTCTTTAGTTAAATTATGCCAATGGCTAAAAGATGCAAGTAGCAGGACCATAATGTTTGCTCATAAATTCTGCAGGAGTCCCTGAACTTGCAAGCAGAAAATCTTAACCCAAATCTGCAAGCAGACAAGCAGTATTAATCAAAGTACCCAAATTCACAAATGGAAAACTTTAACCTGAAACTCCAAGTGGAAAAACAGTTTTCTCTAATGGCATCTGAGTAGAGGGAGCTCAAGGCTTACATATATATAAACCAAAAACAGGTAGAAATGGAAAACAAATCCAGGCTGAATAAACAAAATGAAAGCGAGCGTATAATAATAAAAATAAGCCAGTAATAAAACTCAGAGAGTCTCAGATGCAACAGGAGGAGGCTCTGAATCCATGAGATTCTCACCCAGGTGGCTCCCAAAGGTCCATGGAAAAAGGAGAGCCCAAAGGACTCGGTGGGATCCAGAGCCTGGTTTCTAGGCTCTCCGGGTTCCCCTGGAGAGAGCTGTCCTTTGGATCCCACCTCTGACATCACGATTGTCATAGTAAAAGAACTACAAGTCTGTTAAGAATTAAAAACAAGGAATTGTGTTACAGGGAACAAAAGTTTCATGAAATGAGAGACACAGTGCTGAGAGAAAGCCAACAAAATGCTCCAAGGAGCCACAGAGTTACAGAAGTTGAGAAACAGCAAGTAAAGTGGTTAGGGGGATACAGATGGAGTACTTCTGATTGGTTGACATTTACGAAGTTGCTGATGGCACCGGTGTTAGCTGACTACCTTTGCAGGGGTTGACTTCTTTTGCAAGGATAGCTCCAGGTGACAGGATTTTTGTTAACCCTAAGTTTACTGGAACAATTTTAAAATATAGATACAAGGTACAGTGAAGGAGGTCTAGGTGCATCTTCTGAGAATCGATCGACCACTGAAGTCACATGTTTCCTGGTGCATTAGGTCACCTAAACTCCTGCAGCCCAGTTTCTGAGGTCAGCAAGGCCAAAAGAGTTTCTAAGAAATGGTCAAGGGAGCAATAATGGAGTCAGATCTGTATTATACTGGTAGACTGTTAAAACAGGAAACCCTGGTGGCATAGTGGTTAAGTGCTACAGCTGCTAACCAACAGGTTGGCAGTTCAAATCCACAAGGTACTCCTTGGAAACTCTATGAGCAACCTATAGGGTTGCTATGAGTCAGAATTGACCTGACAGCAACAGGTTTGGTTTTTGGCTGTTAAAATATGCAAGCAAAGACTTTGTTGAAAGAATAAAATGATTACAAGTGAAAATACTAAGTATTCTTATGCTCAAGGAGAGAAGAAGGGTTTGATACAGAAAAGCTTTAAGCATGTCTGTATTTAACATGAGCTTATTCTAGTCATAAGCACGTCTCTTTGAAGCTTAACCACAATTCATCTTCTTTAACAACTGTGTAAGCAAGGTAAGCAAAATGACATTTTTCTGTAGAATTGCTCATATCTAGGTCAAAGTTGCAGTGGAAATTTTTACATAAGTGACAGATCAACATGGGGGTCTCTTAAAGCAAAATGGAGTGGGTTTGGTTCACAATTTAATTAAAGGCCATAGTTCTGTCAAATGCCTAAATTTTTACTGCTCCTTATTAGTGATTTCACAATGTTCCACTGCTATTCACAAGATTTTCACTGGCCAAGTTTTTCAGAAGTAGACCTCTAGGACCTTCATCCTAGCCTGTCTTAGCCTGGAAGCACTGCTGAAACCTGGCCATCATGGTTGACCCTGCTGGTATTTGAAATACTGGCAGCATGGCTTCCAGCATCACAGCAACATGCAAGCCATCACAGTATGGCCAACTGACAGATGCATGTTGAAGATCATTCAAAAGCAGTTGCAGCAGTACGTTGACAGGGAATTGCCAGAAATTCAATCCAGATTCAGAAGAGGACATGGAACAAGAGATATCATTGGTGATGTCAGATGGATCCAGGCTGAAAGCAGAGAATACCAGAAAGATGTTTACCTGTGTTTTATTGACTATGCATAGGTATTCGACTGTTAGTTAACAAATTACAGATAACACTGTGAAGAATGGGAATTCCAGAACACTTAATTGTGCTCCTGTGGAACATGTACACAGACAGAGAGGCAGTGGTCTGAACAGAACAAGGGGATATAGAGTGGTTTAAAATCAGGAAAGTGTGTATCAAGTTGTAGGCTTTCACCATACTTATTCAATCTGTATGCTAAGCAAGTAATCCGAGAAGCTGGACTATAAGAAGAAGCACAGGGCATCTGGATTGGAGGAAGACTCATTAACAACCTGTGTAATGCAGATGACACAACCTTGCTTGCTGAAAGTGAACAGGACTTTAAGCACTTACTAATGAAGATCAAAGACTACAGCCTTCAGTAGGGATTGCATCTCAACATAAAGCAAATAAAAACCCTCACAACTGGACCAATAAGCAACATCATGATAAACAGAGAAAAGACTGAAGTTGTCAAGGATTTCATTTTACTTGGATCCACAATCAACACCTATGGAAGCGGCAGTCAAGAAATCAGGCAACGTATTAGATGGGCAAATCTGCTGCAAAAAACCTCTTTAAGTGCTGAAAAGCAAGGATGTCATTTTTAAGACCAAGGAGCTCCTGACCCAAGCCATGGTATTTTCAATCACCCCATGTGCATGCAAAAGCTAGACAGTGAATAAAGAAGACTGAAGATCTAATGCCTTTCAGTTATGGTGTTGGTGAAGAATATTGAATATACCATGGACTATCAGAAGAATGAACAAATATGTCTTGGAAGAAGTATAAACCGAATGCTCCTTACAAGCAAGGATGGCAAGACTGCATCTAACATACTTTGGACTTGTTATCAGGTGGGACCAGTCCCTGGAGAAGGACATCATGCTTGGTAAAATGAAAGGTCATTGAAAAAGAGGGAGACCCTCAATAAGATGGATTGACACGGTGGCTGCAGCATAAGCATAGCAAAGATTGTGAGGATGCCACAGGATGAGGCAGTGTTTTGTTCTGTTTTACTAGGGTCACTATTAGTCTGACTTGATGGCACCTAACAACAGCAACAACTACGACATCAGTGATTTGTAATTTTGTGTTTTCAGATAACATAAATTATTAAGGACAACACACGATTACTGTTGAAAGGGTCAAAAACAATAAAATTAAAAAAACATATACCCGTAATTGTACATCCCGGAAATCATGTTCCTGGAGAATATTTACTGATGGACAAATGCTTATGCTATACTAAAAGGTGAACAAAAATGTGATGCATTCAACATGATACCAATTGTGTAAAATATGTATGTATGTATGTATTTATATAGTATATACATATTACAACTGTGTATAAAATTTTAAAAAACACATTAAATTTAATAGTGGTTTTCTCAGCAAGGGCAGAAGCATGAGTGAATTTTAGTTCTTTAAAATTATTTCTGTATTTTCAATTTCTCTACAATACATATGTATTATTTTTAATCACACACATTGTACCATTTAAAACATACACATATATACATGTTGTTGTCAGCTGCTGTTGAGTTGCCATCAACTCAGGGAGACCCCTATGCACAATGGGATATATACATACATATAAATTAATATATTACTAAAATGTAAGTATACACAAAGGGCCATGGTAGCACAGAATTTCCAGCTGAGATTATAAATTCTTTTTCCTCTTCATTTTTGGCAATTTAGAATCACAACAGAAACTTCTGTCCCCACCCCCCAAGTAGTTTCCCTGATTCCAGTCTTCCCTACTTCCGCCCCATCATTCTGCACACACTCCCATGTTCAGAAATTCTTCTAGAGTGTATTGTTAGGCCTTTGCCATTTTCTGCCTTCCTTTTTTTTTTTTAGTGCAACTAGATTGTGAGCCCTTTGCTAACATGGGTCATTTTGTATACCCCGTTCTGTTTTTCCCTATACTTTGTAGACCCAAACCAAACCAAACCCATTGGTGATGAGTTGATTCTGACTCATAGAGACCCTGCAGAATAGAGTAGAACTTCCCCATTGGGTTTCCAAGACTATGATTTTTTTGGTTTCCAAACACAAACTTTGTTTTTTTCATTATGTACTTTAGATGAAGGTTTATAGAACAACCTAGCTTCTTATTAAACAATTAATACACATATTGTTTTGTGACATTGGCCACCAACCCCACAACATGTCAGCACTCTCCCTTCTTGACCTTGGGTTCCCTATTACCAGCTTTCCTGTCCCCTCCTGCCTTCTAGTCCTTGCCCCTCGGCTGGTGTGTCCCTTTAGTCTTGTTTTGTTTTATGGGCCTGTCTAATCTTTGGCTGAAGGGTGAACCTCAGGAGTGACTTCATTACTAAGTTAAAGGTGTCCAGGGGCCATGCTGTCGGGTTTCTCCAGTCTTTTTTTGTGAGTTAAAATTTTCTACATTTTTCTCCAGCTCTGTCTGGGATCTTCTATTGTGATCCCTGTCAGAGTAGTCAGTGGTGGTCACTGGGTACCATCTAGTTGTGCTGGACTCAGTCTGGTGGAGGCTGTGGTAGCTGTGGTCCCTTAGTCCTTGGACAAATATTTCCCTTGTGTCTTTTTTTTTTTCATTCTTCCTTGCTACAGATGGGGTGAGATCAGTGGCAAGCTTTTAAGACCCCAGATGCTACTCACCAAAGTAGAATGCAGAACATTTTCTTTATAAATTATGTTATGTCAATTGAACTAGATGTTCCCCGAGACCATGGTCCCCACAGCCCTCAGCCCAGTAATTCGGTCTTTCAGGGAGTTTGAATGTGTCTGTGGAGTTTCCATGATCTCGCCAAGGCTATAATCTTTATGGAAACAGACTGCCACAGTTTCTTCCATGGAGCAGTTGGTATGTTCGAACCACTGACCTTTCGGTTAACAACTGAATGGTTAACTACTGCACAACCAGAGACACTGGTAGGCAGCCCTACACAAATTAGGTACTTAATAGTCAGCAAAGTTCTGCTGGTTGATTTAACTTCATGTATGCTAGATAATTTACCCTTTTCTTCTTGATATTTTCAATACAAACAATTCTATAAGTGATAATTTTATTCTTTCATCTTTTCCCAGATTAACACATAATGTATGTTTTTAGTTTCTAGTTTATGCTAAAAGATTAAAAATCTCTTTGCACCATACATCGTCTCAATCCTTCAGACATGTTTTTATTATGGGTGACATCAGAAACCAGCTTGGAGGAAATAACCTTGCAGCTCTTTGTTTGGAAATGATTTATATAAAGTTTGTTTTATAACCACAACATACGGCTTAATTATATTTGTACCCAAAGAAATACTTTTATCCTGCTTTTCTTAAATTATTTTTATTAGAGGAAACTATGATCTTTGGAAATGATTTACATAAAGTTTGTCTTATAACTGCAACATACACCTTAATTATATTTGTGCCCTAAGAAATATCTTTAACCTATTTTTCTTAAATTATTTTTATAAGGGAAGACCATGATCTTTATGGGATAGATTCTGAAATTGTAATATAAATCTAAGGGAATTAAAACGAGTGGAAAATGTATTGTGTGGTCTTTTTTTTTTTTTCAATCGTCTTTTCCCTTATTCCACCTTCGCAACAAAATATCATATATCGGTGGTTCTCAACAGGCTGGGAGTGGAGTAGGGGTATATCAAAGTCACCTGGAGAGATTATTTCATAGTACACAATGCCTCCCCTGTCCCACAGAATTCTGATACATTCTGGCATTCTGGGCTGGGGCTTGGGGATTGGAAGCTGCCAGAATCTCCAGCTTTAAAAATGTACTCTAGATGATTGTGAAAGCAGCTCTACCTCCAACAAATAAATTATAACTATCAGGAATTATAACTTCCTAGACCAAAACCTGGTGATGAAGTGGTTAAGTGCTACAGCTGTTAACCAAAAGGTCAGCAGTTCGAACCCACCAGACATTCCTTGGAAACTCTATGGGGCAGTTCTACCCTGCTCTATAGGGTCACTATGAGAATCGACTCAACAGCAACAGGTTTGGTCTCAACAGGTTAGACCAACAATGAAGACATTACAGTGAGCACAATGGTTTTCTTATAATTGTAAACCAATGTTTTTTGAGATCCAAATATTCGTCATCTTAGGCATCATGAGGTCAAGTTATTTTTTATAAACTTATAACATTACAACTGATAACTCCTTAAAGCCACTGCTAACTTAGGTTGAATGAATGGAACCATAGTCTACAGAAGAAAGGAGGCACCAGCCCCACCTACTATGCTCCGTGATTTCTGCAATGACTTAGAAAATCGGCTTACTTGGGTACATGGAGAGTGTAGATCCTGGGGCCTTTGGGCCATTGTGATGATTTTGACTTTTTTCTCTGAGTGAGATGGGAGCCATTGAAGGGCTTTGCACAAAGGAGAGACATGATCTGAGTTACATTTTAACAGAATCAATTTGGTGCTGTGTTGAGAATAGACATCAAGGGGACAAGGACAGAAGACAGGCCAGGCAAGAGGCTATTTCCATTATTCCGGAAAGAGATGATAGTGACTGAGCCAGGATGGTAACTATGGTGGCAGTGAGAAATGGCCAGTTTCTGGGTATATTTGAAGAGAGCGGAAATGAGATTTCCTGATGGATTGCATGCAGATGTGCGGGAAAGAGAGGAGTGGAGGATGACTCCACAGTTTTTGGACTAAGAAACTGGAAGAACTGTTGTCCTTAACTGAATACGTAATGTCATGGATGAAGCAGAGATACTTTGGAGAGGGAAAATCAGTAATTCCATTTCAAGATGTTTGTTAGAAATCCTAGTGATGATGTTTAGTAGACAGAGTAGAATCTGGAATTTAGCAGAGAGCCCAGGCTGAATATATACATTTGGGAACCAACAGTTCATAGATGGAACTTGAAGTTATGAGATTGGATAAGATTACTGAGGAAACTGGTATTTATAGAAAAGAGAAGATGTTCAAGGATTGAATTAAGAGGTCAGGGGAATGAAGAAAAACCAGCAAAGGAGGCTGAGAAGGAGCAGAGAGTGATTTCATGTCACTGTGTTACTGCACCCAAGGCTGCTGGTGGTCAAGTAAGTTGAGGAATGAGAATCAACTGTTGGGTGCTTGACAAGGTGACCACTGATGACTTTGACATGAGCAGCTTCATTGAAGTGATGAGGGCAAAAGATTGATTGGGTTCCAAAGAAAATAGGGGGAAAGAAATTGGAGAAGGTGAATGTTTTATACAATTTTTGCAAGTTTTGCTGAAAAGAAGGAGAAAGGTGTGAGTAGTACCTAAAAGGGAAAGTGGGATCAAGAAGTGGCTTTTATAAGCTAGGAGACTTAACAGCATGCTTGTGTGTTGATGGGGAAAAAAGATCAGACTAAGATGGAAAAGGAGAGGAAAACTGCTGAAGCAAAGTTCTAAAATAGGCAACACAGGGAATGGGAATTAATGTACAGGGGGAGAAATTGGCTTTTGGTAGAGGCATTGAACAGTCCTATAGTAGAAGAGAAGGCAGATAGATGGCAAACGTGTTGAGGGAACTTGCTTCTGTTTGGTACATGAATGAATTAAATGAATCTTAAAATTTTTGATCAAATTATTTGGTCTACAGTCATATCTGATGGCAATGGTGATTCAGTGTTAGAATTCTTGCCATCCATATAAAAGACCCAGGTTAAATTCCCAGTCAATGCACCCCATGTGTAGCCTCACCTGTCTGCATGTTGCTATGATGCTGAACAGGTTGCAGCAGAGCTTCCAGACTAAGACAGACTAGGGCTGAAGGCCTGGTGATTTACTTCCAAAAATTGGTCAGTGAAAACCCTATGAATCACAAAGATCTAATCCCATTGAGCATCGCGTTGTAATGGGCTGACTTCACAGCAACCAACAATAACAGTCATATCTATTCTTCTCAGAAGGGAATGGACATTTTTTAATCTGATATTATTACAAGCAATTTCTCATTCATACAATGGAATTTTCTTAAGTGTGCACAACATGTGAACAACTTAGTCCAAGGTTTTCTTACTTGGTACTTTTCATATTATTTTTTCTTAGCTATTCATATACGGCTGTTATAAAGAAATACTTTTCTTATTTCTTATACACTTGGCAGAAATGTAGATGATTTTGAAAACTGTGTTTCAAAAATTTGCCTTCGAGGTTACTTTCAATATTTAGGTAAACAAAGCACATTTCTTGAAGAGAAAGGAAAGCAAATTCTGAAGTAATTTTCAAAAATTCAACTTAAGGAGGCAGGGCCAAGATGGCGGAATAGACACATGCTCCCAGCAAGCCCTCTTACAACAAAGACCCAAAAAACAAGTGAAACGAGTGTATTTATGACAAGCTAGGAGCCCTGAACATCAAAGGCACAATTAGAAAATGAACTGAGAGGCAGGGGAGGGAAGAGATGGTTCAGAAACGGAGAGGAGTTACTGGACCTAAATCACTGGGAGCACTCAGGCACCATTCCCGGGAGCAGCTACGGTGGGCTGTTACGAGCATTGGGCCACAGTTTCCTCAGGGAGAAGCAGCCAGCCACACAGCCTACTCACACCTCTGGAACCAGGGAAGAACAGCGCTCTCGGCAAAAGCTAAGTGCTTGCATATACTTTACTGCACCCCCCACCCCCAAGCCAATTTCAGTGGCTGTTGATTTCTCTCGACCTGAAATAGATCCTGTTGAGCGCCTAGAACCATCCTCCCAGCCTTGGAGAAGGAATAAACTCACAACTGGGGGAAAGATAATTTGCCAACTCCACTAACATGGGGAGCTCAGGACAGAAGTGGCTTCTGTCCAGGCATAAATGACCCATAGACTTTGAGTACCTTTCCCCTCTACATGGACCTGTGTGGGCCTATTTCAGGAGAATAGGCCCTTCTTGGCAGACTGCAACTGTTTCAGCGGTACGGTAGAGAGGTCAGTGTTTGATGTTTGACACTGCTTTGCCTATTAAATAGGGTCCTCACCTACCCACATCGGGGCCTAAGGACTGGTGGAACCACTCAGTTCACCCAGCCACCCGTGACAGGGGTCTAGGGATAAGTGGTACCTCCCAGTCCTTACAACCAAAAATACTGGGTGTCCATGGTCCATCTGCAGAGCCCACCCACCAGTATGTTGTAGGGAAGAGGGACATGCTTTCCTCAGAGACACTTGGGGGATGATTCTCAGCCCCCTGCCTTGTTCAGAGCATGACCCCCTGCTGCAGCCAGATATGAGTACCTACACCAGTCATCTCTGCCCCTCTAAGACTGTAGGACAGAGCCTGTCCAACACACTAGAAGATCAGCCACCTGGACACTTGAGCTGAATTCATACAAGAAAAGTGAATGGACTCCTAGACTGATATACCTGATAACAGCTCTAGACATCTGGGGACAGGATGTCAGAGCTCCAAAGGCAAAAATAACCAAGCTAGCTCACTCAAGCAACCCATTTGGGCATATCAAAACAAAACAAAGCAAGAAGCTATGATACGGTAAGCAAACATAAAATAAACTAATACGATAACTTATAGATGGCTCAGAGACAAAAGTCAATATCAAGTCACATAAAGAAACAGACCATGATTGCCTCAACAAGCTCTCAAAACAAAGAATCAAGGGGTCTTCTAGATGAGAGTGCCTTCCTGGAATTACCATTTGCAGAATACAAAAGATTAATATACAGAACCCTTCAAGACATCAGGAAGGAATCAGGCAATATGCAGAGCAAGTTAAGGAACAAACAGATGAAGCAGTTGAAGGAATTAAAATGGTTATTCAGAAACATAATGAAAAATTTCATAAGCTGGAAAAATCCATAGAGAGCAATCAGAAATTCAGAAAATTAACAGTAAAATAACAGAATTAGACAACTCAATAGAAAGTCAGAGGAGCAGAATTGAGCAAGTGGAAGGCAGAATTTCTGAAATTGAAGATAAAGCACTTGGCACCAATATATTTGAAGAAAAATCAGATAAAAGAATTAAAAAAGATGAAGAAACCTTAACAATCATGTGGGACTCTATCTATGAGTGATTGGAGTACCAGAACAAGGAGGGATAACAGAAAATACAGAAAGAATTGTTGAACATTTGTTGGCAGAAAACTTCCCTGAAATTGTGAAAGATGAGGAGATGTCTATCCAAGATGCTTATGGAACTCCACATAAGGTAGATTTTAAAAGAAAGTCCACAAGACATAATCAAACTTGCCAAAAACAAAGATAAAGAATTTTAAGGGCAGCTAGGGATAAATGAAAAGTCACCTCCAAAGGAGAGTCCCTAAGAATAAGCTCAGATCACTCAGCAGAAACCATGCAGGCAAGGAGGCACTGGGATGACTTATATAAAGCACTGAGGGAAAAAAAAATGCCAGCCAAGAATCATATATCCAGCAACACTGTCTCTCAGATATGAAGGTGAAGGCAAAATTAGGACATTTCCACATAAACGGAAGTTTAGAGAATTTGTAAAAACCAAACCAAAACTACAAGAAATATTAAAGGGAGTACGCTGGTTGAAAACCAATAATATCAGGTATCAACCCAAGACTAGAACACTGGACAGAGCAATCAGATGTCAGCTGAGATAGGGAACTCACAAAAATAAATCAAGATAAAAAAACACTCAAAACAGGGAAACAGCGATGTCATTATGTAAAAGAAGACAACCTTAAAACAATAAAGAGCGACTGAGAAATGTAGTCACAGATCTTTCATATGGAGAGGAAAACAAGGTGACACAAAGAAATAAAAGTTAGGTTTAATTGTAGAATAATAGGGGTAAATATTAAGGTAACCACAAAGGAGACAAACTATCTTACACATCAAAATAAAATACAAGAAAAAAAAAATAGAGACTCAGCAGAAAAAAATCAACAACAATGAATATGATGAAAAGGCAATATATAAAGATAAACTACTCAGCACAAAAAATTAAGTGGGAAAAAGAAACTGTCAACAACACACAAATAAAGATACCAAAATGATAGCACTAAATTCATACCTACCCATAATTACACTGAATATAAACAGACTAAATGCACCAGTAAAGAGACAGAAATTGGCAGAATGGATTAAAAAACATGATCCGTCTATATGCTGCCTACAAGAGACACACCTTAGACTTAGAGACACAAACTAAAACTCAAAGGTTGGAAAAAATATATCAAGCAAACAACAATCAAAACAGAGCAGGAGTGGCAATATTAATTTCTGACAAAATAGACTTTAAAGTTAAATCCATCATAAAGGATAAAGAAGGACACGATATAATGATTAAATGGACAATACAGCAGGAAGATATAACCATATCAAATATGGATGCACCCAATGACACAGGTGCAAGATATGTAAAACAAACTCTATAAGGACTGAAAAGTGAGATAGACAACTCCACAATTATAGTAGACTTCAACACACCACTTCCGATGAAGGACAGGACATCCAGAAAGAAGCTCAATAAAGACATGGAAGATCTAAATGCCACAATCAACCAACTTGACCTTATAGAAATATACAGAACGCTTCACTCAACAGCAGCCAAGTATACTCTCTTTTCTAGTGCACATTGAACATTCTCTAGAATAGACCACATATTAGGTCATTAACCAAGCCTTAGCAGAATCCAAAACATAGAAATATTACAAAGAATCTTCTCTGACCATAAGGCCACAAAAGTGGAAATCAGTAACAGAAAAAGCAGGGAAAACAAATCAAACACTTGGAAACTGAACAATACCCTGCTCAAAAAAGACTGGATTATAGAAGACATTAAGGATGGAATAAAGAAATTCATAGGATCCAATGAGAATGAAAACACTTCCTATCAGAACCTTTGGGACACAGTGAAAGCAGTGCTCAGAGGTCAATTTATATCAATAAATGCACACATCCAAAAAGAAGAAAGAGCCAAAATCAAAGAATTATCCCTACAACTTGAACAAATAGAAAGAGAGCAACAAAAGAAACCCTTAGGCACCAGAAGAAAGCAAATAATAAAAATTAAAGCAGAATCAAATGAAATAGAAAACAGAAAAACAATTGAAAGAATTAACAAGACCAAGAGCTGGTTCTCTGAAAAAATTAACAGAATTGATAAACCATTGGCCAAACTGGCAAAAGAAAACTGGGAGGGGAAGCAAATAACCTGAATAAGAAATGAGATGGGCGATATTACAACAGACCCAACTGAAATTAAAAGAACTATATCAGATTACTATAAAAAATTGTACTCTAACTAATTTGAAAACCTAGAAGAAACAGATGAGTTCCTAGAAACACACGACCTACCTAAACTAACACAAACAGAGGTAGAACAACTAAATAGATCCATAAAAGAAGAAGAGATTGAAAAGGTAATCAAAAAACTCCCAACAAAAAAAAAGCCCTGCCCGGGGCAGCTTCACTGGAGAGTTCTACCAAACTTTCAGAGAAGACTTAACACCACTACTACTAAGGGTATTTCAGAGCATAGAAAAGGACGGAATACTCCCAAAGTCATTCTATGAAGCCAGCATATCCCTGATACCAAAACCAGGTAAAGACACCACAAAAAAGAAAATTACAGACCTATATCCCTCATGAATGTACATGCACAAATCCTCCACAAAATTCTAGCCAATAGAATTCAACAACATATCAAAAAAATAATTCACCGTGACCAAATGGGATTTATACCAGGTATTTTTTTATGCAGGGATGGTTCAACATTAGAAAAACAATTAATGTAATCCATCATATAAATAAAAGACAAGAATCACATGATTTTATCAATTGATGCAGAAAGGCATTTGGCAAAGTTCCACACCCATTCATGATAAAAAACTCTCAGCAAAATAGGAATACAGGAAAATTCCTCTGCATAATAAAGGGCATTCATACAAAGCCAACAGCCAGCATCATCCTAAATGGAGAACGTCTGAAAGCATTCCTCTTGAGATCGGGAACCAGACAAGGATGCCCTTTATCGCCGCTCTTATTCAACATTGTGTTGGAGGTCCTAGCCAGAGCAATTAGGCTAGATAGAGAAATAAAGGGCAACCAGACTGGCAGGGAAGAAGTAAAAGTATCTCTATTTGCAGATGACAAGATCTTATACACAGAAAACCCTAAGGAATCCTCAAGAAACTACTGAAACTAATAGAAGAGTTCAGCAGAGTATCAGGATACAAGATAAACATACAAAAATCAGCTGGGTTCCTCTGCACTAACAAAAAGAACATCGAAGAGGAAATCACCAAATCAATACTATTTAAAGTAGTCCCCAAGAAGATAAAATACTTAGGAATAAATCTTACCAGAGATGTAAAAGACTTATACAAAGAAAACTACAAAACACCTCTGCGAGAAACCAAAAGAAGCCTACATAAGTGGAAAAACATACCTTGCTCATGGATAGGAAGACTTAACATTGTAAAAATGTCTGTTCTACCAAAAGCGATCTATAGATTTAATGCAATTCTGATCCAAGTTCTAACGACATTCTTTAATGAGATGGAGAAACAAATCACCAACTTCATATGGAAAGGAAAGAGGTGCCAGATAGGTAAAGCATTACTGAAAAAGAAGAACAAAGTGGGAGGCCTCACTCTACCTGATTTTAGAAGCTATTATACTGCCACAGGAGTCAAAACAGCCTGGTACTGGTACAACAACATATACATAGACCAGTGGAACAGAATTGAGAATCCAGACATAAATCCACCCACATATGAGCAGTTGATATTTGACAAAAGCCCCAAATCAGTTAAATGGAGAAAAGATAATCTTTTTTTTTTTTTGGCTTTAACAAACACAAGTTTATTCTCTCACAGTCTAGTAGGCTAGAAGTCCAAAATCAGGGCATCAGCTCCAGGGGAAGACTTTCTCTGTAGGCTCTGGAGGAAGGTCCTTGTCACCAATCTTCCCCTGGACTAGATGCTTCTCTGTGCAGGAACCCCGGGCCCAAAGGACGTGCTCTGCTCCCAGTGCTGCTTTTTTGGTGGTATGATGTCCATACATCTCTCTGCTCACTTCTCTTTTATATCTCAAAAGAGATTGGCTTAAGACACAATCTAATCTTGTAGATCCTATCAACTTAACTCTCCTTAATCCATCTCATTAACATCATAGTGATAGGATTTACAACACAAAGGAAAATAACACCAGATGACAAAACAGTGGATAATCACGCAATACTGGGAGTCATGACCTAGCCAGTTGATGATATTTTGGAGGGACACAATTCAACCCATGACAGTTCCCTTTCTCATACTTTGCACTATTCCTGCCATACAAGCCTATCAGCATAGTTTTATGATTATTTCTTTATGCAGTTGTCTTTTAAATCAGACAGGATAAGAAGTTACAAAAATACAAATACACTGACCTTTATGTTTGCCTATGTAGTTACCTTCACCAGTGCTCTTTATTTACTCACATGGATTCAAATTGCTGTCTAGTGTCCCTTCATTTCAAGTTAAAGGACTCTTTATTATTTCTTGTAGGGCAGGTCTGCTCGTGATGAATTTTCAGTTTGCTTGCTTTAATCTGGGAATACTTTAATTTCTCATTCATTTTTTTTTTTAATAACTTTTATTAAGCTTCAAGTGAACGTTTACAAATCCAATCAGTCTGTCACATATAAGTTTACATACATCTCACTCCCTACTCCCGCTTGCTCTCCCCTTCTTGAGTCAGCCCTTTCAGTCTCTCCTTTCTTGACAATTTTGCCGGCTTCCCTCTCTCTCTATCCTCCCATCCCCCCTCCAGACAAGAGTTGCCAACACAATCTCAAGTGTCCACCTGATATAATTAGCTCAGTCTTCATCAGCGTCTCTCACCCACCCGCTGACCAGTCGCTTTCATTTCTGATGAGTTGTCTTCGGGGATGGTTCCTGTCCTGTGTCAACTGAAGGTCTGGGGACCATGGCCGCCGGGATTCCTCCAGTCTCAGTCAGACCATTAAGTTTGGTCTTTTTATGAGAATTTGGGGTCTGTATCCCACTGATCTCCTGCTCCCTCAGGGGTCCTCTGCTGTGCTCCCTGTCAGGGCAGTCATCGATTGTGGCCGGGCACCAACTAGTTCTTCTGGTCTCAGGATGATGTAGGTCTCTGGTTCATGTGGCCCTTTCTGTCTCTTGGGCTCTTAGTTGTCGTGTGGCCTTGGTGTTCTTCATTTTCCTTTGCTCCAGGTGGGTTGAGACCAATTGCTGCATCTTAGATGGCTGCTTGTTAGCATTTAAGACCCCAGACGCCACATTTCAAAGTGGGATGCAGAATGATTTCATAATAGAATTATTTTGCCAATTGACTTAGAAGTCCCCGCAAACCATGTTCCCCAGACCCCCGCGCTTGCTCCGCTGACCTTTGAAGCATTCATTTTATCCCGGAAACTTCTTTGCTTTTGGTCCAGTCCAATTGAGTTGACCTTCCATGTATTGAGTGTTGTCTTTCCCTTCACCTAAAGCAGTTCTTATCTACTGATTAATCAATAAAAAACCCTCTCCCACCCTCCCTCCCTCCCCCCCTCGTAACCACAAAAGTATGTGTTCTTCTCAGGTTTACTATTACTCAAGATCTTATAATAGTGGTCTTATACAATATTTGTCCTTTTGCCTCTGACTCATTTCGCTCAGCATAATGCCTTCCAGGTTCCTCCATGTTATGAAATGTTTCAGAGATTCGTCACTGTTCTTTATCGATGCGTAGTATTCCATTGTGTGAATATACCACAATTTATTTACCCATTCATCCGTTGATGGACACCTTGGTTGCTTCCAACTTTTTGCTATTGTAAACAGAGCTGCAATAAACATGGGTGTGCATGTATCTGTTTGTATGAAGGCTCTTGTATCTCTAGGGTATATTCCTAGGAGTGGGATTTCTGGGTTGTATGGTAGTTCTATTTCTAACTGTTTAAGATAACGCCAGATAGATTTCCAAAGTGGTTGTACCATTTTACATTCCCACCAGCAGTGTATGAGAGTTCCAATCTCTCCGCAGCCTCTCCAACATTTATTATTTTGTGTTTTTTGGATTAATGCCAGCCTTGCTGGTGTGAGATGGAATCTCATCGAAGTTTTAATTTGCATTTCTCTAATGGCTAATGATCAAGAGCATTTTCTCATGTATCTGTTGGCTGCCTGAATATCTTCTTTAGTGAAGTGTGTGTTCATATCCTTTGCCCACTTCTTGATTGGGTTGTTTGTCTTTTTGTGGTTGAGTTTTGACAGAATCATGTAGATTTTAGAGATCAGGCGCTGGTCGGAGATGTCATAGCTGAAAATTCTTTCCCAGTCTGTAGGTGGTCTTTTTACTCTTTTGGAGAAGTCTTTAGATGAGCATAGGTGTTTGATTTTTAGGAGCTCCCAGTTATCGGGTTTCTCTTCATCATTTTTGGTAATGTTTTGTATTCTGTTTATACCTTGTATTAGGGCTCCTAGGGTTGTCCCAATTTTTTCTTCCATGATCTTTATCGTTTTAGTCTTTATGTTTAGGTCTTTGATCCACTTGGAGTTAGTTTTTGTGCATGGTGTGAGGTATGGGTCCTGTTTCATTTTTTTGCAAAGGGATATCCAGTTATGCCAGCACCATTTGTTAAAAAGGCTATCTTTTCCCCAGTTAATTGACACTGGTCCTTTGTCAAATATCAGCTGCTCATACGTGGATGGATCTATGTCTGGGTTCTCAATTCTGTTCCATTGGTCTGTGTGTCTGTTGTTGTACCAATACCAGGCTGTTTTGACTACTGTGGCTGTATAATAGGTTCTGAAGTCAGGTAAGGTGAGGCCTCCCACTTTCTTCTTCTTTTTCAGTAGTGCTTTGCTTATCCGGGGCTTCTTTCCCTTCCATATGAAATTGGTGATTTGTTTCTCTATCCCCTTAAAATATGACATTGGAATTTGGATCGGAAGTGCGTTAAATGTATAGATGGCTTTTGGTAGAATAGACATTTTTACTATGTTAAGTCTTCCTATCCATGAGCAGGGTATGTTTTTCCACTTAAGTATGTCCTTTTGAATTTCTTGTAGTAGAGCTTTGTAGTTTTCTTTGTATAGGTCTTTTACATCCTTGGTAAGATTTATTCCTAAGTATCTTATCTTCTTGGGGGCTACTGTGAATGGTATTGATTTGGTTATTTCCTCTTCGGTGTTCTTTTTGTTGATGTAGAGGAATCCAAGTGATTTTTGTATGTTTATTTTATAACCTGAGACTCTGCCAAACTCTTCTATTAGTTTCAGTAGTTTTCTGGAGGATTCCTTAGGGTTTTCTGTGTATATAATCATGTCATCTGCAAATAGTGATAACTTTACTTCTTCCTTGCCAATCTGGATACCTTTTATTTCTTTGTCTAGCCTAATTGCCCTGGCTAAGACTTCAAGCACGATGTTGAATAAGAGCGGTGATAAAGGGCATCCTTGTCTGGTTCCCGTTCTCAAGGGAAATGCTTTCAGGTTCTCTCCATTTAGAGTGATATTGGCTGTTGGCTTTGCATAGATGCCCTTTATTATGTTGAGGAATTTTCCTTCAATTCCTATTTTGGTAAGAGTTTTTATCATGAATGGGTGTTGGACTTTGTCAAATGCCTTTTCTGCATCAATTGATAAGATCATGTGGTTTTTGTCTTTTGTTTTATTTATGTGATGGATTACATTAATCGTTTTTCTGATATTAAACCAGCCTTGCATACCTGGTATAAATCCCACTTGATCAGGGTGAATTATTTTTTTCATGTGTTGTTGGATTCTATTGGCTAGAATTTTGTTGAGGATTTTTGCATCAATGTTCATGAGGGATATAGGTCTATAATTTTCTTTTTTTGTAATGTCTTTACCTGGTTTTGGTATCAGGGAGATGGTGGCTTCATAGAATGAGTTGGGTAGTATTCCATCATTTTCTATGCTTTGGAATACCTTTAGTAGTAGTGGTGTTAACTCTTCTCTGAAAGTTTGGTAGAACTCTGCAGTGAAGCCGTCCGGGCCAGGGCTTTTTTTTTTGTTGGGAGTTTTTTGATTACCGTTTCAATCTCTTTTTTTGTTATGGGTCTATTTAGTTGTTCTACTTCTGAATGTCTTAGTTTAGGTAGGTAGTGTTTTTCCAGGAATTCATCCATTTCTTCTAGGTTTGCAAATTTGTTAGAGTACAATTTTTCATAATAATCTGAAATGATTCTTTTAATTTCATTTGGTTCTGTTGTGATGTGGTCCTTCTCATTTCTTATTCGGGTTATTTGTTTCCTTTCCTGTATTTCTTTAGTCAGTCTAGCCAATGGTTTATCAATTTTGTTAATTTTTTCAAAGAACCAGCTTTTGGCGTTGTTAATTCTTTCAATTGTTTTTCTGTTCTCTAATTCATTTAGTTCAGCTCTAATTTTTATTATTTGTTTTCTTCTGGTGCCTGATGGATTCTTTTGTTGCTCACTTTCTATTTGTTCAAGTTGTAGGGACAGTTCTCTGATTTTGGCTCTTTCTTCTTTTTGTATGTGTGCATTTATTGATATAAATTGGCCTCTGAGCACTGCTTTTGCTGTGTCCCAGAGGTTTTGAAAGGAAGTATTTTCATTCTCGTTGCTTTCTATGAATTTCCTTATTCCCTCCTTAATGTCTTCTATAACCCAGTCTTTTTTCAGGAGGGTGTTGTTCATTTTCCAAGTATTTGATTTCTTTTCCCTAGTTTTTCTGTTATTGATCTCTAGTTTTATTGCCTTGTGGTCTGAGAAGATGCTTTGTAATATTTCGATGTTTTGGACTCTGCAAAGATTTGTTTTATGACCTAATATGTGGTCTATTCTAGAGAATGTTCCATGTGCACTAGAAAAAAAAGTATACTTTGGAGCAGGTGGGTGGAGAGTTCTGTATAAGTCAATGAGGTCAAGTTGGTTGATTGTTGTAATTAGATCTTCCGTGTCTCTATTGAGCTTCTTACTGGATGTCCTGTCCTTCTCCGAAAGTGGTGTGTTGAAGTCTCCTACTATAATTGTGGAGGTATCTATCTCGCTTTTCAGTTCTGTTAAAATTTGATTTATGTATCTTGAAGCCCTGTCATTGGGTGCATAAATATTTAATATGGTTATGTCTTCCTGATCAATTGTCCCTTTTATCATTATATAGTGTCCTTCTTTATCCTTTGTGGTGGATTTAAGTCTAAAGTCTATTTTGTCAGAAATTAATATTGCTACTCCTCTTCTTTTTTGCTTATTGTTTGCTTGATATACTTTTTTCCATCCTTTGAGTTTTAGTTTGTTTGTGTCTCTAAGTCTAAGGTGTGTCTCTTGTAGGCAGCATATAGATGGATCGTGTTTCTTTATCCAGTCTGTGACTCTCTGTCTCTTTATTGGTGCATTTAGTCCATTTACATTCAGGGTAATTATAGATAAATAAGTTTTTAGTGCTGTCATTTTGATGCCTTTTTATGTGTGTTGTTGACAATTTCATTTTTCCACATACTTTTTTGTGCTGAGGCGTTTTTCTTAGTAAATTGTGAGATCCTCATTTTCATAGTGCTTGACTTTATGTTAGTTGAGTCGTTACGTTTTTCTTGGTTTTTATCTTGAGTTATAGAGTTGTTATACCTTTTTGTGGTTACCTTATTATTTACCTCTATTTTTCTAAGTAAAAACCTAACTTGTATTGTTCTATATCGCCTTGTATCACTCTCCATATGGCAGTTCAATGCCTCCTGTATTTAGTCCCTCTTTTTGATTATTGTGATCTTTTACCTATTGACTTCCATGATTCTCTGTTATGTGTATTTTTTTTTAATTAATCTTAATTTGTTTTTGTGATTTCCCTGTTTGAGTTGATATCAGGACGTTCTGTTTTGTGACCTTGTGTTGTGCTGATATCTGATATTATTGGTTCTCTGACCAAACAATATCCTTTAGTATTTCTTGTAGCTTTGGTTTGGTTTTTGCAAATTCTCTAAACTTGTGTTTGTCTGTAAATATCTTAATTTCGCCTTCATATTTCAGAGAGAGTTTTGCTGGATATATGATCCTTGGCTGGCAGTTTTTCTCCTTGAGTGTTCTGTGTATGTCGTCCCATTCCCTTCTTGCCTGCATGGTTTCTGCTGAGAAGTCAGAACATATTCTTACTGATTCTCCCTTGAAGGAAACCTTTCTTTTCTCCCTGGCTGCTTTTAAAATTTTCTGTTTGTCTTTGTTTTTGGTGAGTTTGATGATAATATGTTTTGGTGTTTTTCTTTTTGTATCAATCTTAAATGGGGTTCGATGAGCATCTTGGATAGATATCCTTTCGTCTTTCATGATGTCAGGGAAGTTTTCTGTCAGGAGTTCTTCAACTATTTTCTCTGTGTTTTCTGTCCCCTCTCCCTGTTCTGGGACTCCAATCACCCGCAGGTTATCCTTCTTGATTGAGTCCCACATAATTCTTAGGGTTTCTTCATTTTTTTTTAATTCTTTTATCTGATTTTTTTTCAGCTATGTTGGTGTCGATTCCCTGGTCCTCCAGATGTCCCAGTCTGCATTCTAATTGCTCGAGTCTGCTCCTCGACTTCCTATTGCGTTGTCTAATTCTGTTATTTTATTGTTAATCTTTTGGATTTCTACATGTTGTCTCTCTATGGATTCTTGCAACTTATTAATTTTTCCAGTATGTTCTTGAATAATCTTTTTGAGTTCTTCAACAGTTTTACCAGTGTGTTCCTTGGCTTTTTCTGCAGTTATCCTAATTTCATTTGTGATATCATTAAGCATTCTGTAAATTAGTTTTTTATATTCTGTATCTGATAATTCCAAGATTGTATCTTCATTTGGGAAAGATTTTGATTCTTTTGTTTGGGGGGTTGGAGAAGCTGTCATGGTCTGCTTCTTTAAGTGGTTTGATATGGATTGTTGTCTCCGAGCCATCACTGGGAAACTAGTTTTTCCAGAAAATCCGCTGCGTCCAGTCCAAATCCCTGCGGGACGGTTCCCTGGCTCAGACGCTGCTCTTTCTGCTCCAAGACCAGTCACTGCCTCCCGGGGACTTCTCCTACTGGCTGCGTCCCACGCCGCCCGTGGAATCGGCTGGTCCCCCTCCCGGGGTTAGTTCAGGGGGGTGGAGCCGCTCTCTGTGCTTGTGCCGTACCTGACTGGTATGCTGGCTCCAGGCTCTGGAAACAATCGCTGCTTCCCCGTATTAGTTTGTTCTCCATCTCTAAATCTGTGTTTGTTGTTCAGGGTTCGTAGATTGTTATGTATGTGATCGATTCACTTGTTTTTCCGTGTCTTTGTTGTAAGAGGGATCCGAGGTAGCGTCTGCCTAGTCCGCCATCTTGGCTCCGCCAGCAAAAGATAATCTTTTTAACAACTGGTGGTAGCATAACTGGATATCCATCTGCAAAAAAATGAAACAAGACCCATACCTCACTCCATGCACAAAAACGAGCTCAAAATGGATCAAAGACCTATATATAAAATCTAAAACAATAAAGATCATGTAGGAAAAAATAGGGACAACGTTAGGAGCCCTAATACATCGCATAAACAGTATACAAAACAGTACTAACAATGCAGAAGAAAAACTAGATAACTGGGAGCTCCTAAAAATCAAACACCTATGCTCATCCAAAGACTTCACCAACAGAGTAAAAAGACTACCTACAGACTGGGAAAAAGTTTTTATCTTTGACATTTCCGTTTAGCGCCTGATATCTAAAGTCTACATGATACTGCAAAAACTCAACTACAAAAAGACAAATAACCCAATTAAAAAATGGGCAAAAGATATGAACAGACAGTTCACTAAAGAAGACATTCAGGTAGCTAACAGATACATGAGAAAATGCTCACGATCATTAGCCATTAGAGAAATGCAAATCAGAACTACAATGAGATTCCATCTCACTCCAACAAGGCTGGCATTAATCCAAAAAACACAAAATAATAAATGTTGGAGAGGTTGTAGAGAGACTGGAACACTTACACATTGTTGGTGGGAATGTAAAATGGTACAACCACTTTGGAAATCGATTTGGCACTTCCTTAGAAAGCTAGAAATAGAACTCCCATACGATCCAGCAATCCCATTCCTTGAAATATATCCTATAGAAATAAGTGCCTTTACACGAACAGATATATGCACACCCATGTTTATTGCAGCACTGTTTACAATAGCACAAAGATGGAAGCAACCAAGGTGCCCATCAACTAATGAATGGATAAATTATGGTATATTCACACAATGGAATACTACGCATCGATAAAGAACAGTGATGCATCTGTGAAACATTTCTTAACATGGAGGAATCTGGAAGGCATTATGCTGAGTGAAATTAGCCAGTTGCAAAAGGACAAATACTGTATAAGGTCACTATTATAAGACCTGGAGAAATAGTTTAAACAGAGAAGAAAATATTCTTTGATGGTAATGAGAGGGGAGAAGAAGGGATGGAAGGAGAGGGGTACTCACTAATTAGATAAAAACTACTTTCGGTGAAGGGAAAGACAACACACAATACAGGAGAGGTCAGCACAACTAGACTAAAGCAAAAACAAGAAAGTTTCCTGAGTAAACTGAACACTTCAAAGGCCAGTGTAGCAGGGGCGGGTGTTTGGAGACCACAATTTCAGGGGACATCTAAGTCAATTGGCATAATAAAATCTAGTTAGAGAACATTCTGCATCCCACTTTGGAGAGTCGTGTCTGGGGTCTTAAATGCTAGCAAGCGGCCATCTAAGATGCATCAATTGGTCTCAACCCACCTGGAGGAAGGGAGAATGAAGAACATCAAAGACACAAGGTAATTATGAGCACAAGAGACAGAAAGGGCCACATAAACCAGAGACTACATCAGCCTGAAAAAAAAAAAAAACATCAGCCTGAGACTAGAAGAAGTAGATGGTGCCCAGCTACAACTGAAGACTGCCCTGACAGGGAACACAATAGATAACCCCGGAGTGATCAGGAGAGCAGTGGGATGCAGACCCCAAATTCTCGTAAAAAGACCAGACTTAATGGTCTGATGGAGACTAGAAGGACCCCGGTGGTCATGGTCCCCAGACCTTCTGTTGGCCCAAAACAGGAACCACTCCCAAAGCTAACTCTTCAGACAGGGATTGGACTGGACAATGGAATAGAAAAAGGTGCTGGTGAAGAATTAACTTTTTGGATGAAGTAGACACTTCAGACTGTGTTGGCATCTCCTATCTGGAGGGGAGATGAGAGGGCAGAGGTGGTCAGAAGCTGGCGGAATGGACACGAAAAGAGAGAGAGGAGGGAAGAAGTGTGCTGTCTCATTAGAGGGAGAGGAATTATGAGTATATAGCAAGGTGTATATAAATTTTTGTATGAGACTGACTTGATTTGTAAACTTTCACATAAGGCACAATAAAAATTAAAAAAAAAAAAAGTTCAGTTTAAGGTAGGGCAGAGCCAAGATGGTGGACTAGTTAGACATAATAAGCCATTCTGCTTCAACAAAGACCCAAAAAACCAAGTAAAACAGATACAGAGGTCAACCCTGGAACCCTGAACCTTAAATAAAGGGATAAAGTATTAGATCAGAAGCCACTGAGAAGGAGAAACTGATAGAAAATGGTGAAGGAGTAGAGATATGGAGTGGAGGTTCCCAGCCAAATGGCATGGCTCAGCATGGCCATCTTGGAATAAAGCCAACAACCCCACATGCAGAAAGGCACCTCCATGGAATTCCCAGTAGGCGATATAGGTATGGCAATAACACACTAAGGGCTAAGTAAGACCACATTTGCTGGTTGCAATTCAAGATGGAACTCAGATTCTCACACCTGGTAACCCCAGGAGCATGCTCCTACAACCTCCACCTCTCTGGTGAATAGTGGTAGGACCTCCCCCATTCCAGCATCCCTGACTGCTGGGAACCACAGTACCAACCCACTATATTGCTGTTATCCATCTAACTGCCTCTGCCCCTGCCTTCACCCCCGCTCCTGCCTCTCTCCTCTGCCTTGCTAGCTGGACCCCAGACCCTTCCCCACTGGCTTGGCTCCCACCGAGCCATACTCCATGGCCATGAGGAGGTCCAGCCCAGACCCCAGTCTCCAGAACCCCACCCCAGCTGGCTTAGCCCCTACCACACTGTACTTCACAGTCCCGAGGGGGGACTGGCATGGACCTCAGACCCCTCTCCACCAGCTCTGACCCCAGGCCCAGTCCAATTCTCACCACAGACAAACAATCCACCTCTGCCCCTCTTCTCCTTCCCCCTCCACCTGCTGGACCTACCCTGCTGCACTGTAGCTGAGTGGCTGGCCCAGAACACCAGGACAAGGCAGTGAAGAACTACTGTGCCCACGGACGAGCAAGCAACAAAGCACACCCAGTCCGCCTACTCAGACATAACCAAATAAAACAAAAGAGCGGGTTAAACAAACAAACCTACAATCAATGAAGAAAGAAAGAAAAACCTGAATGTCTTGGAGACAGCAGACGATACAAAAGCATATTAAAAAAAAAAAAAAAAGACAAGATGGCTCCAGTAAGTGACTAAATTAAAGCATTAGATGACCTTCTGGCAGAAGAAAAGTCCGTGGAACTACCAGATAGGGAATTTAAAAATCTAATATTCAGTACTTTCCAAGAGATTAGGAAAGAAATCAGGGAAAAAACAGACAAAAACAACCAACTCTAGACAAAACAAAGGAGAAAACAGAAAAAGCAATAGAAGAATTAAGGAAAATAATACAAGAACAAAATGTCAAAGTATATAAACAGTTAGAAATCGTACAAAAAGAGTAATTACAAATTAAAAAGGTAAAAACGAAATTTTAGAAATGGACAAGGCAATAGGAAGTTTTAGTAGGAAATTTGGTACAATGGAAGATAGGATCAGCAAAATTAAAGGCAAATCCTTGGGTACCATGTTGTTTGTGGAAAAATCAGAGGAAAGAATGAAGAAAACCTAATAATTATGTGGGATACAACCAAGAGCAAATATTTGCATGTAATCAGAGTTCCAGAAGGGGGAGAAAATGGAAAACACAGAGAGAATCATTGAAGATCTGCTGATAGAAAACTTCCCTAATATCATGAAAGATAAAAGATGATCATCCAAGAAACTCAATCAACCCCCAAAGAAAGTCACCAATATATATCATAATCACACTTGACAAAACCAAAGAAAAAGAAAGAATCCTGAGAGAAGGTTGAGAAAAATGAGAAGTCACATACAGAGGGGAAACAATGACTGAGCTCTGATTACTCGGCAGAAACCACGCAGGTAAGGAGGCATTAGGATGACATGTATAAAACCTTGAAAGAAAAATTGCCTACCAAGAATAATATATCCTGCAAAACTGTCACTCTCAGATAAACAGAAATCAAGGGGATATGTAAAAACTAAATCAAACTTACAAGAATTATTAAAGGGAGTCCTTGGATTTTTTGTTTTTTTTTGGGTTAGAGAACCAACTACATCAGACAACAACCTGAATCTAAGGCAAGGACAGCATCAGCTAGATACCATTCTAGGCAATGAACTCTCAAGGATAAAAGAAAGCTAAAGGATAAAAGAGAGCTAAAAGATTTACAACAGGAAAGCAGAGATGTCAATCTGTAAATGACAACAACATCAGAATAATAAAAGTAGGAATAAGTGGTGTAGGTACAGAACTTCAAATGGAGAGGAAGTCAAGGCAATATCAAGTAATAAAAGACTGGTTTAAACTTAGGAAAATCGGGGTAAATTTAACCGTAAAGAAAGTTAACAAACCTAATCATCAAAATAAAGAAGAAAAACATAAAGTCTCAGTAAACACAAAACCTACAAAAATGAAAGAAACAGAAAGAAATTCCACAAACAAAAGAAACTCAGCACAGGAGAGTACGAGGAACAAAGAAAACATCAGCACCACAAAGAAAGCACTACGAAATGACAGCAATAAGCTCACACTGAACGTAAATGTTTTAAATGTACCCCTAAAGAGACAGAGAGTGAGAGAATGAATTAAAAAAAAAAAAAGACTCATCAATATTTTGTCTATAAGAGACACACCTTAGAAACAAAAGCATAAATATGTTAAAAAATCAAATGATGGAAAAAAAAAAAACAAGCAAACAGCAACCAAAAAAGAGCAGGAGTGGCAATATTAATCTCAGATAAAATTGACTCTGAGGCAAAATCCATCATAAAAGACAAGGAAGGACATTATATAATGATTAAAGGGACAATCTACCATGATGATATAACCATAATAAATATATATGCATTCAATGGCAGGGCTCCAAAATACATAAAACAAACTCTAACGGCACTGAAAAAAGAAATTGACACTTCCACAATAATAGTAGGAGGCTTCAACACACCACTCTCAGTAAAGGACAAAACATCTAGAAAGAAACTCAACAAAGATACAGAAGATCTAAAGGCCACAATCAATCAACTTGACCTCACAGACATATCTAGAAACACGTCACCCCACAGCAGCAAAGTGTACGCTGTTTTCCAACATGCGTGGAACATTCTCCAGGATAGACCACATCTTAGGCCACAAAGCAACCCTTAACAAAATCCAAAACATCAGGATAATACAAAGTATTTTCTCTGATCATAACACCATAAAAGTAGAAATTAATAACAGAAAGAGCAAGGAAAAAAATAAAAAACATGGAAACTGAATAACATCTTGCTTAAAAACCAGTGGAAACCCTGGTGGTACAGTGGTTAAGCACTATGGCTGCTAACCAAAAGGTTGGCAGTTCAAATCCACCAGGTGCTCCTTGGAAACCCTATGGGGCGGTTCTACTCTCTCCTATAGGGTTGCTATGAGTCAGAATCAACTCGACGGCAATAGAAGAAATCAAAGATGGAATAAAAAAAATTCCTAGAATCAAGTGAGAATGAAAACACATTGTACCAAAACCTTTGGGACATGGCAAAGGCAGTGTTCAGAGGTCAATTTATAGCAGTAGATGCACACATCAAAAAAGAAGACAGACATAAAATCAAAACGTTAGATTTACAACTCAAACAAATAGAAAGAGAACAGCAAAATAAGCCCACAGCCACCAGAATAAAGGAAATAATAAAGATCAGAGTAGAATAAGTGAAACAGAGAATAGGAAAACAGTAGAAAGAACCAACAAAACCAAAAGTTGGTTCTTTGAAAGGATCAACTAAACTGCAAAACAATTGCCAAATTGACAAAAGAAAAATGGGAGCAGAAAAAAAGAACCAAAATAAGAAATGAAATGGAGGACATTAGTAGAGACCCAAATGAAATAAAAAGGATCATAACAGAGTACTATGAAACACTGTACTCTACCAGTTTGAAAACCTAGAGGAAATGGACACATTTCTAGAAACACACCACCTACCTGAACCAACACTAATTGAGGTGGAAAATCTGAACAGACCCTTAACAAGAGAAGAGATTGAAAAGGTAAAAAAACAAAAACAAAACAAAACAAAAACCTCCCAACAAAAAAAGCGTTGGCCCAGATGGCTTCACTGGAGAATTCTACCAAACATTCAGAGAAGATCTCACACCAGTACTACTCAAACTATTTCAGGACATAGAAAAGGAAGGGATACTTCCAAATTCATTCTATGAAGCCAGCATAAACCTGATACTAAAACCAGGCAAAGAGACCACAAAAAAAGAAAATTACAGACGAATACCTTTCATGAATATAGACGCAAAAATTCTCAACAAAATTCTAGCCAATATAATTCAGCGTCATGTAAAAAGAAAAAAAAAATACACCACGACCAAGTGAGATTCATACCACGTATGCAAGGATGGTTCAACATTAGAAAATCAATCAATGCAATCCACCCCATAAATAAAAGGATCACGTGATCATCTGAATCTCTAAAATCTATTGAAAAATCCCGTACCTCTACAACAAAAAGACAAATAATCCAATTAAAAAATGGGCAAAGCATATGAACAGATACTTCACCAAAGAAGACATTCAGACAGCTAACTGACACATGAGGAAATGCTTTCGATCACCAGCCATTAGAGAAATGAAAATCAAAACTACAATGAGATACCATCTCACCCTGACATTACTGGCATGAAATCAGAAAAACAGGGAATAACAAATGTTGGAGAGGTTGCAGGGAGATTGGAACTCGTGTACACACTGCTGGTGGGAATGCAAAATGGTACCACCATTTTGGAAATTGATATGGGGCTTCCTTAAAAAGCTAGAAATACCAAATGATCCAGCAATCCCAATCCTAGGAATGTATCTTAGAGAAATAAGAGCCATCATATAAATAGACATATGCACACCATGTTTACTGCAGCATTATTCACCACAGAAAAAAGATGGAAACAACCTAGACACCCATCAACAGGTGAATGGGTAAACAAACTATGATACATACAAATGATGGAACACTAAAACCTTCGCTGTTGAGTCGATTCTGACTCATAGCGACCCTATAGGACAGAGTAAAACTGTCCCATATGGTTTCCAACGTGCGCCTGGTGGATTTGAACTGCTGACCTTTTGATTAGCAGCCATAGCTCTAAACCACTACACCACCAGGGTTTGAATCTGTGAAACATCTCACAACATGGGTGAATCTGGAAGGGCATTATGCTGAGTGAAATAAGTTGATTTCACTCAGAAAGGACAAATACCGTATGAGACCACTATTATAAAAACTCATGAAAAGATTTCCACAGGTAAAGAAACAATCGTCAGTGGTTACAAGGAAGGGGCGGGGTGGAGACGGAAAAACACTAACTAGATAGTAGATGAGCGGTAACTTTGGTGAAGGGTGAGATAGTACACAATACTGGGGAAGTCAGCACAACTTGACCGAGGCAAAGTCATAGAAATGTCACAGACACTTGCAAATCCCTGAAGGACCAAGTTATTGGGCTGAGGGCTTGGGACCGTGGTCTTGGGAGACATTAGCTCAATTGGCATAAAAGTTTATAAAGAAAATGTTCTATATTCTACTTTGGTGAGTAGCGTCTGGTGTCTTAAAAGCCTGTGAGTGGCCATCTAAGATACTCCACTAGTCTCACCCCTTTGGGAGCAAGAGAGAATGAAGAAAACTAAAGGTGCAAGGGAAAGATTAGTCCAAAGGACTAATGGACAACATCTACCACGGCCTCCACCACACTGAGTCCAGTACAACTAGATGGTGCCCGGCTACCACCACTGACTGCTCTGACAGGGATCACAATAGAGGGTCCCATAGAGCTGGAGAAAAAAGTAGAACAAAATTCGAATTCCCACACACATGTAAAAAGACCAGACTTGCTGGTCTGACAGAGACTGGAGAAACCCCAAGAGTAAGCCCCTTGGTACCCTTTTAACTCATTACTGAAGTCAGTCCTGAGGTTCACCCTTCAGCCAAAGATTAGGCAGGTCTATAGGGCCAATGGAAACGCTGGTGGTGTAGTGTTTAAGACCTACAGTTGCTAACCAAAAGGTTGGCAGTTTGAATCCACCAGGCGCTCATGGGAAACTCTATGGGGCAGTTCTACTCTGTCCTATAGGGTCGCTATGAATCAAAATCGACTTGACAACAACAGGTTTGGCTTTTTTTTTCAAATAGGGTCAACAACGTGTGTTACCTGTGGACCGTGCTTCGTAGGTCAATGATGTATACGAGGCTAATGGGCACACCAGCCCAAAAGCAAAGACAAGAAGGCAGGAAGAGATAGGAAAACTGGACTAATGGAAACACGGAACCCGGAATGGAGAAGGGGAGAGTGTTGACGCATCACGGGGTGGGCAGCCAATGTCACAAAACAATTTGTGTATTCATTGTTTAATGAGAAACTAATTCGCTCTGTAAACTTTCACCTAAACCACAATAAAAAAAGAAAAATCCAGCTTTGGAAGTGAATAATTATCAAATGCCAGAGGAGAAACTGTTACTCTTTTTATAATACTTGTATTCTTTAATGTTTCCTTTCAATAGTTTTAAAATATTTTAATTTTAACAAGAGATTTACTAAATGTCCCTACTTAGGAAATTTTCTAATAATCCAAATAGTTATTAAAAAAAAAAAACTGGTAATATTCAACCAATGACGTTTTAATTCCTCATGTAATTGTAAAAGAAAAAATTTTAAACCCAGTATCCCTCTAATCCCAAAAAGTCGGATAACAATTGGAAGTGTTCAAGGATTCCCTTCATCTCTAGGGTAACAGTCATAAACTTAAACATTTCTTTGTACAAATGCCTTCTGTAGTGAGGTCAAAGATTTTCACATGCTTGTGGTAGGGAAATGAGAGCATTTTGAGAGACCTTTAAAAGTACAGGTAGAAGTAGCTTCATCTCACTCGTGTTTCTGATTGATCAGGAAAGCCAATAACTTTCAGGACCTGTAAGTGAGAAGGTTCTGATCTTTAAATAATTTGAGCGGGAACAAACTGAATTCAAGGAACCCTGGTGGCACAGTGGTTAAGCACTTGGCTGCTAACCAAAAGGTCTGGAGTTGGAACCCATCCAGGAGCTTCATGGGAGAAAAGACCTGGCGATCTAGGAAACCCTATGGGACAATTCTACTCTGTCATGTATAGGGTCACTATGAGCTGGACTCCGCTCGACGACAATTTTTTTTTTTTAATGAGTCAGAATCAACTGGAGGGTACACAACAAACTGAATGGACATGTTGGCTGTTTTTGTTTTTCCTCCTCCCAGTAGTCCCCACTTTGCACCAGGTGAGGGCAGCAAAGAGACCCCTATTTGTCTGTTCTCAGTCCAAACCAAAACCAAACTTGTTGCCAGCGAGAGGATTTCCAACTCACAGCGACCCTGTAGGACAGTGTAGAACTGCCCCACAGCATTTCCAAGGAGCGGTTGGTAAATCGAAACTGCCGACCTCTTCCACTGCGCCACCAGGGTTGCGTTCTCAGTCCAGCAGAGGCTTTTCTCAGCAACAACAACAAAAAAATCAAAACCCGGAAAATTCTCATTCTGCAGTACCCGCCAATGGTCAGAGACTTAACTTTATAGAAACACAAATGTCTCTACTGAAAACCCTCGGCAATCTCAGCTGAGTAGTTCAGAATCAGGCAGGTTCCGCCTGTGGGATGATTAGGCCAGGCAGATGAAGTTTAGAGCTAGTAAGGAAAGTGGCGGATCCAGGGCCCTTGTGCTAACCTAAAAGAATCTGGAACCCTGGGTAAGGTGGAAAAACGGGAAAAGAATAAAGAACCTGAAGATGAAAGCCAGTCCTTGGTCTGGACGTTGACAGTAAACCAAAAACCCAGTAGTAGCTAGTAATTCTGACTTCTGGTCAACCTCTCTCCTTTGACTATTGCAGTGTCACCAAATTACATGAAGATGTCATTTAAGAAATGATAACATGCTTTGGGGGGTGACATTCTGAAAGTAAATCCTTAAGCTAAAGAAAAAATGAAAAACAAGAGGAAAATGCTGTCAATAATTCATGCTCATAGAAAAGAGATCTTACAAAGAGAATTTCTAATTTTTTAAGGGATTTAAAACTAGACTCAAAATGAGAAGAAACAGCTGCAAACATCCATTAATAATCAGAACCTGGAATGTATGAAGTATGACTCTAGGAAAATTGAAAGTCATAAAAAATGAAATGGAATGCATAAACATTGATATCCTAGGCATTAGGGAGCTGAAATGAACTGATACGGGCCACCTTGAATCTGATAAACATATGGTCTACTATGCTAGGAATGACAACTTGAAGAGGAATGGCCTTGCATTCATCATCAAAAAGAACATTTCAAGATCTATCCTGAAGTACAGTGCTGTCAGTGACAGGATAATATCCATACACCTACAAGGAAGACCAGTTAATACAACTATTATTCAAATTTACGCACCAAACACTAAGGCCAAAGATGAAGAAACTGGAGATTTTTACCAACTTCTGCAGTCTGAAACTGATCGAACATGCAATCAGGATGCACTGATAATTACTAGTGATTGGAATGGAAAAGTTGGAAACAAAGAAGAAAGATCGGTAGTTGGAAAATATGGCCTTGATGATGGAAACAATGCTGGAGATCACATATAGAATTTTGCAAGACCAATGACTTCTTCATTGCAAATGCGTTTTTTTCAACAACATAAACGGCGACCATACACATGGACCTCACCAGATGGGATACACAGGAATGAAATCGACTGCATCTGTGGAAAGAGATGAAGAAAAAGCTCAATATCATCAGTCATAACAAGGCCAGGGGCCGAATGTGGAACAGACCATCAATTGCTCATATCCAAGTTCAAGTCGAAACTGAAGGAAATTAGAACAAGTCCACGAGAGCCAAAATATGACCTTGAGTATATCCTACCTGAATTTAGAGACCATCTCAAGAACGGATTTGACGCATTGAACACTAGTGACCGAAGACCAGACGAGTTGTGGAATGACATCAAGGACATCATATATGAAGAAAGCAAGTGGCCATTAGAAAGACAGGAGAGAAAGAAAAGACCTAAATGGATGTCAGAAGAGACTCTGAAACTTGCTCTTGGACATTGAGTAGCTAAAGCAAAAAGAAGAAATGACGAAGTGAAAGAGCTGAACAGAAGATTTCAAAGGGCGGCTTGAGAAGACAAAATATTATAATGACATTTGCAAAGACTAGGAGAGAGAAAACCAAAATGGAAGAACATGCTCTGCATTTCTCAAGCTGAAATAACTGAAGAAAAAATTCAAGCCTCGAGTTGCAATAGAGAAGGATTCTATGGGGAAAATATTAAATGATGCAGGAAGCATCCAAAGAAGATGGAAGGAATACAGAGTCATTATACCAAAAAGAATTGGTTGACGTTCAACCATTTGAAGGGGTAGCATACGATCAGGAACCGACGGTACTGAAGGAAGAAGTCCAAGCTGCACTGAAGGCATTGGCAAAAAACAAGGTTCCAGGAATTGACAAATACCAATTGAGATGTTTCAACAAATGGATGCAGTGCTGGAAGTGCTCACTCATCTGTGCCAAGAAATTTGGAAGACAGCTACCTGGCCAACCAGCTGGAAAAGATCCACATTTATGCCAATTCCCAAGAAAGGTGATCCAACCAAATGCAGAAAGTATTGAACAATATCATTAATATCACATGCCAGTAAAATTTTGCTGAAGATCATTCAAAAATGGCTTCAGCAGTATATCAACAGGGAACTGCAAGAAATTCGGGCCGGTTTCAGAAGAGGACGTGGAACCAGGGATATCATTGCTGATGTCAGATGGATCCTGGCTGAATGCAGAGAATACCAGAAGGATGTTTACCTGTGTTTTATTGACTATGCAAATGCATTTTACTGTGTGGATCATAACAAATTATGGATAACATTGTGAAGAATGGGAATTCCAGAACACTTAATTGTGCTTGAGGAACCTGCACACAGATCAAGAGGCAGTTGTTTGGACAGAACAAGGGGATACTGTATGCTTTAAAGTCAAGAAAGCTGTGTGTCAGGGTTGTATCCTTTCACCATACCTATTCAGTCTATATGCTGAGCAAATAGTCTGAGAAGCTGGACTATATGAAGAACAGGGCATCAGGATTGGCAGAAGACTAATTAACAACCTGCTTTATGCAGATGACACAACCTTGCTTGCTGAAAGCGAAGAGGACTTGAAGCACTTAGTGATGAAGATCACAGAGCACAGCCTTCAGTATGGATTACACCTCAACATAAAGAAAACAAAAATCCTCACAACTGGACCAATAAGCAACACCATGATAAATGGAGAAAAGGTTGAAGTTGTCAAGGATTTCATTTTACTTGGATCCACAATCAACAGCCATGGAAGCAGCAGTCAAGAAATCAAAAGATGCATTGCATTGGGCAAACTGGCTGCAAAAGACCTCTTTAAAGTGTTGAAAAGCAAAGATGTCACCTTGAAGACTAAGGTACACCTGACCCAAGCCATGGTAATTTCAGTAGCATCATATGCATGTGAAAGCTGGGAATGAGTAAGGAGGACAGAAGAAGAGTCGATGCCTTTGAATTGTGGTGTGGCGAAGAATATTGAGTATACCGTGGACTGCCAAAAGAATGAACAAATCTGTCTTGGAAGAAGTACAACCAGAATGCTGTTTAGAAGCAAGGATGGCCAGACTACATCTTACATACTTTGGACATGTTGTCAGGAGAGATCAGTCCCTGGAGAAGGACATCATGCTCGGTAAAGTACAGTGTCAGTGAAAAAGAGGAAGACCCTCGACGGGATGGACTGACAGTGGCTGCAACAATAGGCTCAAGTTAATGATTGTGGGCATGGCACAGGACTGGGCAGTGTTTCGTTCGTTGTACATAGGGTCGCTGTGAGTTGGCACACCGACTCAACAGCACCTAACAACAACAAGATTAGACTGTGTGGATCATACATTTCTGCAAGTCATTGTTTATTTTATAAACATTTCTTATTGACCAGCCAAATGGTTTCTAATATTCCGGATGGAATCCCACTAAATTAAATATCTCTTTTAAATAGCACAGGTCTCTGAGTGGTGCAAACGGTTTACACTTGACTAATAACCTAAAGCGTGGCAGTTGGAACCCATTCAGCAGAGCTTCAGAAGAAAGGTCTGGCGGTCTGCTTCAGTAAAGATTATAGCGAAGAAAATCCTAAGGTGCATTTCTACTCTGTAGTAACACATGGGGTCGCCATGAGTCTGAACTGACTGGAGGGCAACGGGTTTTAACTAGCACATGCTTCTTTTTATTTCTAGCGGTGAAGGAATATCCGCTGGAATAAAAAATACCTAGGCTGTGCAGTAAAGAGTGTGAGTAAGCCTGGTTCGGCCACTTCCAGCTAGGTGACCTTGGCCAAATTACGTATTACCCCTCAGGCCTACTTTCCTCTTCAGCGTCAACAACGGTATTGATTGCTTAGGAACGGTGTGCCTGAGAAGGGAGGTAAACTCCGGACGATGAACTTGTTTGCTGGCTCGGGGCCACGAGGGGGCGTCTCCGCGCATCAGCCCGCAGGGCCGCCCAGCAGAGGCCCAGCTTTCCCCCTCCCGCGCGCCCCTGCTGAGTCTTGCCTTTCCAACGGTCACGTCCCGCCCGTCGCTCGCTCCTGCCGCCCCGGGAGGCGGGGAACCGGAGCGAGTTAAGTAACAAGGCCTACCAAGTCTCGTCTTCTCGCTGCTGCCATGGCCAAGGACAGTGCTCCCGCCCGCCTGCGGATCGTGCTGGGACACCTGGGCCGCCCCGCGCCCAGGACCATCGTATCCTTTGAGGCGTGGGCTGCGCAGAGTTCGGGCTGGGAGGGCGCGGCCACCTCGGCCTCCGCGTCAGGCAGAGGCTCCTGGTGACCCCAGTCAGAATAGTGGCCTTAAGGGCGCAACGCATACCCGCCTAGGCTGGCTCTTCGCCTTCCTCCGCTCCTCCCTTCCCAGTGATGATCACATCTCGTCCAGCCGCTGGGAGGGGTGGGACGGGGGTGCAGCCTTAGTCGCCGGTAGTCCCCAAGAAGGAGTTCTCCTGGTCAGCAGGCTCGTGACTGTCATGGCCTCTGTGGCTTATGTGGCCTCTCTCTACTGTTCTGGGCCTTTTGGAAGCAGATGGCCAGCCTTATCTTCCAAGGCACCTCTGGGTGGGTTCGAACCGCTTGTAGTCCAGCGCTTTACCGTTTGTGCCACTCAGGAACTCCCAGAGGTGTCAGTGCAGTCACACTGTAAACGGTAGCACATTCCTGGAAGGAATGAAGGCAGACAGGCAACAAGGGGCCCTCCTGGAAGTGGACACCAGCATTCGAGTGGGACCTGGAGTACCAGCCACACGTGGGTCATGCCCCGTTCCGCGAAGGAGGTGGACTTAGGACACTGCCCTGGACCCGGCTTCTCCAGGTGGAGTCTGTTCTTGGCCAGCCCCTTCTGCTGCTTCCTTTTCCGAGGGAAATCTGTATTCTGCAGCCTCCAGTGACCGTTCTTACATTGTTTCCTGGGAAAGGATTTAGTGCTGTGTGCCTCCTGATTTGGAGTTCAGAAATTAATCCTGGAGAGAATGTGTGCACTACTGGTGTTGCAGATATGTGGCTCCAGAAAGATGTCAGTACATGATACATAAATGAAATTGTTTTATGGAACTGCTTTTGTCTGCTCAGATTAAGTGTTTTCATCCGGGGCATAGTTTTGGAAGCTCCATAGAACACCCTGCCTGGGAATTTTCCCTGAGAGACCTAATTAGCCTTTGTTCTGCTATATTCAGGATCCTGATATCGCTCATAAAATTGCTCTTGCTTTTACTTGCATTATTGCTCTTGTGGTTGAGTTACTAAGCAGTAACGTATTGTAACTACGTAAGTTTAAAATTCTGTCCATAGAATGATAGGGGGAACCCAGGTGATTATGTAATCTCATTTTACAGATGAGAAAATGGAGAAACTGAGAGATTAAAAAGCTTGATCAAAGTCATTTAACTAAAGGAGTGGTTGGTCAAGTGTGATCCCAGGACCAGCAGCATCAGCCTCACCTGGGAATTTGCTAGAAATGCAAATTCCCACCTCAGACTGAATCAGAATCTCTGGTACTGGAGCTCAGCACTCTGTGTTGTAACTTGGTGATTCTGAGGCTTGCTAAATTTTGAGAACATTGATTTACTGGGGCTAGATATAGTTGGAAACCCTGGTGGCGTAGTGGTTAAGTGCTATGGCTGCTAACCAAGAGATCAGCAGTTCAAATCTGCCAGTTTCTCCTTGGAAACTCTGTGTGGCAGTTCTACCCTGTCCTATAGGGTCACTATGAGTCGGAATCGACTCGACAGCACTGGGTTTGTTTGTTAGACATGACTAGGATTAGAATTGAGGTTTCCCTGTCCAGTCTCTTTTTACTTTTAAAATTTGACTTTCAGATTCTGCTGGTTTTTGTTATAATAGTGTTGAGGTTATTGTTGTGTGCTGTGGGATCCATTCTGACTCACAATTACACTATAGGACCAAATACAACTGCCCCATAGGGTTTCCAAGGCTGTAATCCTTATGGAATCAGACTGCCACATCTTTCTCCTTCGGAGTAGCTAGTGGGTTCCAACCAGTGACCTTTCGGTTAGCAGCTGAGCTTTTATCCACTGCACCATCATGGCTTCTTTGTGTTAAGGTGAAACCAAGCCAAAAACCAAACCTGTCAGTTGTCCAGTTAATAGTGCCCCTATAGAACAGAGTATAACTGCCCCATAGGGTTTCCAAGGATTCGCAACTCTTAACCACTGTGCCACCATGGCTCTGTGGAATACTTTCTACTCAGCCATAACTGTTTCTAAAGAAATGTGGATTATTGAATAAGGAATGCTTGTAATGCAGGAGTAGTGGAGAGGGGGAAAGAACACTGGGTTTGTAAGGCAGAAGTACGACTGTCCTGGCAGCCATATTTTGCTCAGCATAGCTGACCAAGGGCCTTAACTTCTCTGCTTTGGGGAAAACTGGAAGTAGCTAGTAAATCTGACTCCTGGCCTGCCTCTGTCCTTGATTATTGCAGTGTCACCAAATTATATAAAGGTGTCATTTCAGAAATAATAACATGTTTATGAGGAGTGACATTCTGACAGCAACTCTTTAGCTAAAGAAACAATAAGAAGAAAAAAAACAATGAGATGCTATGTCAACAATCAATAATCTGTGGCTAGTGGATAGAAAAGAGATTTTACAAAAAAGAATTTCTAGTTCTTCAGGAAATTTAAAATTATGTTAGAAAGTGTGAATCATACTTTTCTAGGAGACATTATTTACTTTATAGACTTTTTTATTAATGACCAGCCAAACTATTTCTAATATTTTGGATTGGACTCCCACTAAGTTAAATACTTTCTTTTTAAATTCTACTTTAGTTGAAGGTTTACAGAACAAATTAGCTTCTCATTAAACAATTAGTACACATATTGTTTTGTGACATTGGTTACCAACCCCACAACATGTCAGCATTCTCCCTTCTCTACCTTGGGTTCTCAATCACCAGCTTTCCTGTCCCCTCTTGCCTTCTAGTCCTTGCCTCTGGGCTGGCATGCCCCATTAGTCTTGTTTCATTTTATGGGCCTGTTCAATCTTTGGGGGAAGGGTGAAGCTCAGGAGTGACTTCATTACTGAGCTAAAAAGCTCTTGGGATGTCCCCAGTCTCTGTCAGGCCAGTAATTCCGGTCTTTTTTTGTGAGTTAGAATTTTGTTCTACAGTTTTCTCTTCTGTCTGGGACCCTCCATTGGGATCCCTGTCAGAGAAGTCTGTGGTGGTAGCACCATCCAGCTGTGCTGGACTCAGTCTGGCGGAGGTTGTGGTAGTTGCAAACTAAATACTTCTTTCATGTTTATCTTTACTTCTGGAGTTGAACATTTGAGTTTTTATTCCTTCAGCAGCTTAATTGAAAGAACAATCATTTGGAAAAAAGACTTAGTCTATGAAGTAAAGAGTGTGGTCAAGGTCCGCTCAGCCAATTTCTCTTTGGGTAAACTCGGCCCAGTTCCTTAGTCCTCAAGCGTAGGTTTCCTTCTCTGTATTTTAGGAATGATGATAATAATAAAGCTTTTGTTCTTCCTACCAGCCCCCCAGGTTATTGTGAAATGAGATGAAGCAATACAAGTTAAAAGGCTTTAAGCAGTAGTGTATACATGACAGTATTATCTGTGGAATTACACGGGCTGGTATGGGTTCAGGAACAATCCTTCCTCACGAGAACCAGTCAAGGGCAGACAGTTGTTTTTAAGAAAGGTAGGCTCCTAAATTTTACTTTATTTGCCTTAATTCATCTACAAGGTAGCTCACCCCACTTCAGAACCTGTATCTCCTCATCAACAATTCCAGTAAGTAGATCTAATTTTAATTTTTAACTATTTTTTTATGTATGTAAAAATTTTCCTAGTGACAACTAAGATACAAAATAGAAAATACCCTGTTGCCTGATTAGAATTCATTATACAATGCTCAATTTCCAGGACTTGTATGAGTTAGTGCACTTGTAAAGATTGAAAGACCCAGACTTTTATCTTTTATTTGTGTTTTGAAAATTAGAAAGAAAGAAAAATATCAGAGGATTTAGAAATATTCAGGTATGATATATCTTGGTTATATTGACATATTAGCTAGCATCTTTGGTTTATCTTAAATTTCCTTTAAAGCGGAAGACATTGATCCCGTGGAACCTTCTCAGACAGCGACAATTCAGATCTAAAGGAGTGGATTGGGTGATTTGAGTTTGTTGAGCCCTGGTGGCACAGCGGTTAAGAACTCGGCTGCTAACCCAAAGGTCAGCAGGTAGAATCCATCAGCCGCTCCTTGGAAACCCTATAGGGTAGTTCTTCTGTGTCCTATAGAGTCGCTATGAATCGGAATTGATGGCAGCGGGTTTGGTTTTGGGTTTTTAGGTGCATTTATTTGGGTTTTGTTACTTTGATTACTTTTGAGAATGCATTAACTAGACAATTAAAAAAAAGAAAAAACAACAACAATAAAATGTATTGAATTTCCTGTTTGAAAAGTCATACATATCACATATAGAAAAATTGAAAAATAAGAGAAATAGAATTTTTTGAAATATCTGTAATTTCATTAATGAAAGGCAATTAAATATTCTGGTATATTTCTTTGCAACTGTTTTTCTACAAATAATGTGTTTGTTTTAGACAATTGTATTTTACTATAATTGAACATGTTATTTTATGCTTTCCATTTTAATGCCTGAGTCATATTCCACTGAGCGGATGTAATATAATTAGTTAATTCCTGTTGTTTTGTGCTGTTGAGTCAATTCTGACTCATAGCAACCCTATAAGACAGAGCAGAACTGCTCCATAGGGTTTCCTAGGCTGTAATCTTAATTATTCCATTAATGTACATTTTTTGGTGACATTAGTTACTATTTTGGGCTTCATATGTTTTCCAGTTTTTCAGATTATTTCTTTAGAATGAAGTCTTAGAAATATAAATGCTGGGTTCAACAGTATAAACATTTTTCAAGTTTTTGATACATATTGTAAGGCTGGGATTTAACAATTGGAGTTATTTGGGAATTTCTTTTTTCTCCTTTAGGTATACTCTAAATAATAATGTCCTAAGCCTGAAACAGAGAAAATTTTATGAAGAAAATGGATTTCTTGTGATTAAAAATCTGGTATCTGATGCTGATATTCAACGCTTTAGGTACAATAACACTACTATTTTACAAAATATGTTATGTAATGGGAACACAAGTTAGATTAGCTTGTGCATGTTCAAATGTCTTTTTTATAATTTGATTGTTAGGAATGGATAAGAGAATGGGTTCCAGAAGCAGACTGCCTGACTTTATTTTTATAGCTCCAACACTTAGTATTGTGTCTCCTGAGACAAGATACTTAACCTTTCTATGCCTCTGTTTTCTCATCTGTAAAAATGGGGATAATAATGGTAGAGTACTTAAACTCTAGCATTGTTATTTAGAACTAAATGAAGTCAAGTGAATGCAGAATACTATATACATAGTAAGTGCTAAGGAGGTGTTTGCTATTGTTATCATCATGATGATGTAACCAGATGACAAATACTTCCTCACTCGTGTCTTGTGAAACCCTGGTGGCAGAGTGGTTAAAAGCTATGGCTGCTAGCCAAAAGGTCAGCAGTTAGAATCTACTAGGTGCTCCTTGGAAACTCTATGGGGCAGTTCTACTCTGTCCTATAGGGTCACTATGAGTCACAATCGACTCGATGGTAGTGGGTTTGGTTTGGTTCTTTAGTATCTTATGCTAAGGATTATTTTAATTCTGGTAGTGAAACTCCAGCCTGACAGTTAGGAGGCCAGGACTTCAGAGTTGGCCATTGTCTCATCCCTCTCATCAGAAAAATTTCTGCCTAGGATTGAAGGCAGACTTTGTGCAGAGAAACAACCCCTGGAGTCTGTGAATCCTTCCTTAGAGCAGGCCCAAGCAAGCACTTCCAGTAAGCAGTACTGACATCATTTGCAAATTTAATTTTAATTTTCTAGGGATGAGTTTCAAAGGATCTGCAAAGGAGAGGTGAAACCAATGGGATTAATTATAATGAAAGATGTGACCATTGCAAAATCAGAAATTGTTCCAGGAGAAAAAGTGATTTCGAAGATCCAAGATTTCCAAGAAGATGAAGAACTTTTCAGATACTGCACTCTCCCTGAGGTTAAAGACCTTCCTGTACTTTGTTTCTACCTACGTTAATAGCCAGTCTGGCCCCCTGCCTCTAGAATCTGCTGTTTTTACTTTACCCCTTTCTACATGTGGCTCTAGAGGAGTGGTTCTCAACCAGATCGATTTTGACCCCCAGGGGACATTTTACAATGTCTGGAGACTCCCAGTCTCCAGATTGCTCGTGGCATCTAGTGGGTAGAAGCCAGGAATGCTGCTGAACATGCTATCCTTTCACCCCCAACAACAGAGTTATGCAGCCCAAAATGTCGTTAGGTCAGGATTGAGAAACCCTGCTCTAGAGTTTGCTGATTATCTTTCGTGGAGAAAGATGGGGAATTCTGTGTTAGAGAGAGAGCCCTCCTGACACTTGATATGGGCGTATCAACAGAGCTGAAATTGCTGAGGCTCTATCTTTGTAAACCCATTTATTTATTTTTTTCACTTCGTGAATCTGGAGAGTAGAGGTACGAGCTTATTTTTAAATTTAAACTAATTCTTAAAAGCTATTATTCTTTAAAAGTAATTCATATATATGAAAAAAATCCAAGCAGTACAAAAGGGCATAAATTAAAAAGTAAAATCTTCCTCTACCCCAGCCCCACTCACGTTAAGCTTTGTGTGTATTCATCTAGAGTGATTTCATGTCTATGCAAGAACGTTTGTACACCTCTTGGGTACCTACCACGGGAACATACCTTGTTTTGTTCACTTATGGTGGATCCTAGACGTCTTTCCATAGCAGTACCTGTGGATCTATTGATGCCTTTTAAACAACTGCATAGTATTCTGTTGTATGAATGTACAAGGTTGGCAGTTCAAATCTACCAGTTTCTCCTTGGAAACTCTGTGGGACAGTTCTACTCTGTTCTTTAGGGTTGCTATAAGTCAGAATAGACTCGACGGCAATGGGTTTTTAGAATAGTTTTGAAGGAGGCTTTACATATAGTACTTACCAGAAATTATACCCAGGTGCTGTTTGAAAACAACTCAGTGACGAAAGAATGTTCAGGTAAGCACCAGAAGGGAAGTGGCCCTTTGGACCATACGTGCTTCCCAGCCTCCAGTCCTGTGATGGAAATGGAAGTTTTGTGGGTGGATCGTGGATGAAAAGCTTGAAGTCAGAGGTAATAGATTGTTCTCCAGGACTTGTGGTGGATAAAGCACTATCATGACTTCGAAGTTTTCTACATTTCTAAAGTGTGGACCAGGTATCTGGTGGTTCACGCAATGGTTTTAAGAGGTAAACATTGTTTTAACAGTTAGGTATTTATTTTGATATGTATTAGGAAAAAATAACCAGCACATCAAACCTATGATTTCAAGAATATTATTAATTAGGGTCAGACTAAGTAAAAGGAGCTAATTTAAAGAAATTATTGACGGAATAGCACCACAAAGTATGGCAGAAATTGTGAACATGGTTCTTCAGAGACAGTTTAGAAAATACCGGTCTAGGTGAATGCCAAAAAAAATGACAGGCTTTGTGAAAGAAAAAAAAAAAAAGAATGAGGTCTGACTACTCCTAGAATTTTTGTAACATTTCAAGTGCTTCAAATTCAAATTGCCAATATTCCTTATGCACAAGAAATCAAATAGGAAGACGTAGAATGTGCCTCATTTGTTAAAGTCAGGGAGAATCTGAGTTTGAATACCATCTTTTTCATTTAACTGACTTTGGCCACTTATCAGCCTTAGGTTTACTTGTATATATAATGGGGGCAATTATATGTATATATAATGGGGGCAATAATTAGCATAGCACGCTTATAGAAGTATCTGGAGGGAGGGCGCAGTTGGGAGAAAAACGTATAACACACTCGTTATTTGGGTAAAAACACAATCATTGTGAGCCTTCAATGGGTTGATATATAAAGCCCCTGGCACATAATGGGCATTCCATTCTGAATCCTTTCTGTTTTCTACCCCTTCCTGAGCTGGGTTAGATGTGTGAGTGGTCACCCCAACTCCCAGACCCCAGGACTAAGTCAGCCGTCTCCCACATGCTCTCATTGCAGCCCATCCTCAGAGCATGTGTCACAACCACAATTACCCATGTCATGGATTTGTTTAAAATTGTTCTTCCCACCAGACTATAAACTCCATGAGGGCAGGAACCTGCCTACCTTGTTCATTATTTCACCCCTATTTCCTTTCACTCTGCTTGGTTCGTAAAAACCAAACCAGTTGCCATCAAATTGATTCAGACTCACGGCGACTCCATGTATGTCAGAGCAGAAGTGGTGCTCCATAGAGTTTTCAGTGGCTGATTTTTCAGAAGTAGATCACCAGGCCGTTCTTCCAAGGTGCCTCTGGGTGAACTTGAACCTCCAACTTGTTGGTTAGCAGCGTAACTGTTTGCATCACCCAGGGATCAGACCTCAGTAAGGAGTTGTTGAACGAATGGCCACACTGATTGTGAGGCATCCTCTGAGCCGATCTGCTTTCTTCTGGGCTGCTCATGACAGCTGCCAGTAGTGTCAGGCCCTTCCCTGGTCTCTCTTTATGAGGGGTCTCCCTGAAGGAGGAGGAAACAGCCTTCTCACTGGGCAGTCCCTCTGTCTCTTTGGTTGAAGAGCTGTCCCTGTCCTCAGTTGATATCTCATAGAAAATCACATCTTTCTCATAGAAAAAATGATTAGGTATCCAGCTGGCTCAGAAAAGCCTTTTTAACTCAGAGTGTTGTAACACCATGTTATGAATTGAATTGCACTCCCCACCCCCTACCCCCCCAACTCCCTTCACCACCCCCCCACCCCTGACAAATGTGTGTCAATTTGGCTAGGCCATGATTCTCAGTATTGTGTGGTTGTCCACTGTTTTGTGATCTAATGTGATCATCCTGTGTGTTGTAAATCCTAACATTTATATGTTAATGAGGCAGGATTAGAGGCAGTTATGCTAATGAGGCAAGACTCGGTCTATAGGATTAGGTTGTATCTTGAGTCAATCTCTTCTGAGATATAAAAGAGAGAAAGAGAGAGGAGAGGGACCTTAAGTCACCAAGAAAGAAGTACCGGGAGAGATCCCGTGGACCCAGGAACCCTGTTCTGAGACACTCCAAGGCCAGGGGCGATTGATGACAAGGACCTTCTCCCAGAACTGACAGAGAGAGAAAGCCTTCCCTTGGAGCCAGCAGCCTGAATTTGGACTTCTAGACTCCTAAATTGTGAGAGAAAAAATTCCTGTTTGTTAAAGGCTCCCACTTGTGGTATTTCTGTTATAGCAGCACTAGATAACTAAGACACAGCACTATTAGATTTCTAATGATTTCCAATTGCTGAATTTCTCACACAATATTGTCTGCGATATTGTAAATTACCAATTGTTTCGAAACTATTGCCCTTTTGATTTGGGCTCTTGTATAGATAGTTGAACTTTAAGACCGTGCTACTTGCCTATCCCTCTGATTTCCCATAAGGTTATTTTTCTTTTCTTTTTTTTTCCTCTTAGATTCTGAAATATGTGGAGTGCTTCACTGGACCCAATATTATGGCCGTGCATACTATGCTGATAAACAAGCCTCCAGATACTGGTAAAGGGCTCTTATTTGTTAGGGAGAGACAAGGGAACCCTGTTTAATTAAAGTATGTAAGGTTGATGTTCTAACACAGCTGTATGTATACTTGTCAAACTTTGGATGAGTGAGTATATGTACTTTTTTCTAAGTCTTAGAATAGCTTACGTGTTAACAATGTTGAAGAGTAATGGTGACTTCAGATGTTATCTGTAGGGCTATTGCTAACTCTCTAGGAAAATGACTTCTCAAAAAATGCAGTATAAACATTACTGTTCACATATAACCAGTAACAAATAGCTATCAAATTGATTTCAACTTGTGGTGACCTGATGTATTTCAGAGCAGAACTGTGCTCCCTAGAGTTTTCAGTGGCTTATTTTTTAGAAGCAGATCACCAGGCCTTTCTTCCAAGGAGCCTCTGCATGGACTTGAACCTCCAACTTTTAATTAGCAGCCGAGTGCGTTATCCATTTGCACCACCCTGGGACTCCTCATATATCATAAGCTCCTGTTATTCAACATCTCTAAGATTTATTAACCATTCTCACCCATGAGAATGTGAATTTTTCCTTCCTGACTTGAAATTTTTGCTATTACTTACAAAATTTAACCTATTATTAAAACCACATACTACAGCGGTTCTTAAAGTTTCATGTGCTTGGGAAAATGCAGACTTTTATCCTCAGTCCCAGAGAGATTGCTTCAGAAGGTGTAGCCCAGGAAATTGCATTTTAATAAGTATATGCTGAGATTCTAATGCATGTGGCTCTTGGACCACATTTTGATAAACTCTGCTATACTGACAGCAATGAATCAGCAATGAATCAGTTGAGTCGACTGCAACTCATAGTAGCCCTACAGGACAGAGTAGAACTGCCCCATTGGGTTTCCAAGGAGTGGCTGGTGGATTTGAACTGCCAGCCTTTTGGTTAGCAGCCAAGCTCTTAACTACTGCACCACCAGGGCTCTGAATTAGCCATTGGAGAGTCCTTTATCTTTTTCTACTTTTTCTCCCCCCTTATGGCTGGGAGAGAATTATGGAATAGGCCTGTGGCTTAGCATTACCAAGTCTCCCTCTTCCTGGGTGACTTCCCTGAGAAAGCAGGTAGCCCCCAGAACCAGGTTCAGAAAAGAAAACCAGGGGGACACGTAACCATGGTCATGGTGGAGCTACACGATGATTATGCACAGGATGCCTATAGATCTGTGGGAAAAAACCTCTTAGCAGCTTATTTTTGCCTCAGCAACTTAGAAGCCTGTTAACCAGTACCAGTTCCTGTAGAGTAGATTCTGACTCATGGTGGCCCTGTGTGTGTCAGACTAGAAGTGTGCTTTGTATGGTTTTCAGTGGCTGATTTTTCAAAAGTAGATCCTCAGGCCTTTCTTCTGAGGCACCTCCAACATTTCAGTTAGCAGCCAAGCACATAACCATTTGCAACACATAGAGACCCCAGAAGGCTATTGTTGTGTGTCATTGAGTTCATTCCAACTCAGTGACTCTATACAACAAACCCTATATAGGAAGCCCATAGGGTTTCCTAGTCTGTAATTCTCCTTTCCTATGGAGGAATAACTGGTGGATTTAAACCCCCATGGTTTTGGTTAGCAGCCCGGTGCTTTAACCTTTGCACCACCAGGGCTGCCGGGCTGTTAAAAAAATTCCATTGCCGTGAGTCGAATTCCAACTCATAACAACCCTATAGGGCAAAGTAGAGCTGCCCCATAGGGTTTCCAAGGCTGTTAAGTCTTTTTTTTTCTTTTTTTTAAATTGTGCTTTTGATGAAAGTTTACAGAACAAACTAGCTTCCATTGAACAGTTAGTACATATATTGTTTAGTGACATTGGTTAACCACCCCATGACATGTCAACACTCTCACTTCTTGACCTTGAGTTTCCTATTACTAGCTTCCCTGTGCCCTCCTCCAAGGCTGTTAAATCTTTGCAAAGCAGACTGCCATATGTTTCTCCTACAAAGCGGCTGGTGGGTTCTAACCGCAGACCTTTGGGTTAGCAGCCAAGGGCTTAATCATTGCACCACTAGGGCTCCTTAGAAGGCTGTTTTTTTAAAAAAAAAAAAAAAACTAAAGCCGCTGATAAGTTAATTCTGACTCATAGTGACCCTAAGGACAGCGGAGAACTGCCCCATAGGGTTTCCAAGGAGCAGCTGGTGGATTCAAACTGCAGACCTTTTGGTTAGCAGCCTAACTCTTAACTACTATACCACCAGGGGTCCTCTAGAAGGCTATTAGGGGACCTCAAGTTTCTCTATACTACACTCTTCAGTCTAGTTATCAAAGTCTTTTGATACTGACTGCATGCCAGGCACTGTACTAAACACCGAGCTACAAAGGGACAGAGTGTAACAGGGATGAAGACACATGTCCAGCTTGCTAGAAGACAGTGCGCGAAAGTGCTTGGCTACCAGTAACCCAGAAGAAAGTTTAGGATTTGGAGCTGCCTTGTTGATTTGATTTTCCCATTTGGAGCTTCTCTATCGAGGCTGATTTTATATGATGTTGTTTCATTTGTTTGGTTTGTTGCAAGGGATGGTCATTGTTCTGGTTTTTCAGGCAGAGGATAAGAATTCTGAGATTCGAGTTTTATTTTATTGATTTTTTATTGTGGTAAAATATATATAACATAAAATTTGCCATTTTAATCAGTTTTTAAAAAATTTTTTTATTGTGCTTTAGGTGAGAGTTTACAAATCAAGTCAGTCTCCATGCAAAAAGCCATGCACACCCCTCCGTGCTATGCCAGCTGCTCTCCCCGTAATGAGGCAGCACTTTCGTCCTCTTCACGCTGTATTCCCCTTGTCCGTTCAACCAGCTCCTGTCCCCCTCTGCCTTCTCAGCTCAACACCAGACAGGAGTTGCCCACATAGTCTCATGTGTTTTAACCATTTTTAAATGTACAATTCAATGGCATTATATTCACAGTGTTGAGCACCCATTACCACTATTTGTTTCCAAAACTTTATCACCCAAACAGAAATTCAGTTTCTCAGAAACTGGCTGTTCTCTCCCCTCCAGTTCCAGGTAACCACTAGTATACTTGTATCTCTTATACATTTGCTTGTTCTAGTTATTTCATACAAGTGGGATCATCCAAAATTTTCCTTTTATGTCTGGCTTATTTCACTCAGCATTCATTTTCAAGGTTCATACATGTTGTAGCATGTATCAAAATTTCATCTGTCTTTATGGCTGAGTAGTTTCCCATTGTGTGTATATACAAGGTCCCTGGCATAAATGGTTTGCTCTCGGCTACTAACCAAAAGGTTGGTGGTTTGAACCCACCCAGGGGTGCTGGGGAAGAAGGGCTTGGAAATCTGCTTCGATAAAGATTACAGCCAAGAAAATCCTATGGATCACGACTCAAACATATGGGGTCGCCATGAGTCAGACCTGACTCAACAGCAATGGGTTTAGTTTGGATTTTGGGGTATATATATGCCGTATTTTATTCCTTCAGCTTCTTTTAACGGCAGGCTCCATTTTAGGCAAGAAGACGTCCCGCCATCCTTTACACCAGGACCTGCACTATTTCCCGTTCCGGCCCAGCAATACCATTGTGTGTGCTTGGACGGCTATGGAGCACATTGACCGAAATAACGGCTGTCTGGTTGTGCTTCCGGGAACACACAAGGGCCCTCTGAAGCAGCACGACTACCCTCAGTGGGAGGTAGGTCTGCTAGCGGCTGAAGCCTGATCAGAATCTCTTTTACTGTTTTCACTCCACATCCGTATACATCAAGTGCTTTACACAGGAGATGGTATTTCTTATCTTAGTAAAACAATGTCCCATGATTTGGAATTAGAATCAGAGAAAGCTAAAATATGTCAGATAAGACTATTTTTTAAGATAATCGTGGTTTTTGGTCTTTCAACAAGTGTTTAGAAGCCAACCAGTGTGGGGGAATTTTGGCAGGTGTTGCATAGATTTGAGATTGTAAAGCCTAATCGCAGAGGTAGGGCATAAACATTTCAATGTCAGGCATGTGGGGTAAGTGCCAAGTCAGTTTTATGTGCTGGTGGCTCCTGGAGTAAAGAGGAGGGCGGGATCCCCCCTAGCTGGAAAGATGAGTGGAGGCTCTCTGGAGGCTGGTGTTTACATGGAGCCTTGAAGGATAGTGTAGAACGTCCTGTGGTACAGAGGCTGTGGAGGCCTTGGGCTCAAGGGTGAGCACGAGCCTGTGTAAGGAGCAGGAAGGACCCAGGAGCTCCCAGTCTACATGGGCTGGGGTGGGGACACCTTTGGGGGAGTATCATTGGAGATGAGGCTGAAAAGTGCATCAGGACCAGATTGGAAAGGACCTTGCTTCTTGTACTAACGAGTCTGCACTTAATTTGGGCGGACAGGGGATCCTTTTTCCAGGAAGCTGGAATAACTTCTATTTAATTTTTAAAACAGTTTTATTGAGGCATAACTGACATACAATGAACTACATATTTTAAGTGTACAATTTGATAAATTTTGACATATATATGAATATATATTTGAGTGACAATATGTATCAATGTATACCTGTGCTACCATCACCACAATTAAGATAATCCTGTCACCAGCTCCTCCCCCGCCCCAACCTTCTAGGCAACCACTGTTGCTATAGATTAGTTTGCATTTTCTAAAATGTTATTATATAAATGTAATTATACAGTATGTACTCTTTTTTAGTCTGGCTTCTTTCATTCAGCAAAATTATTTTGAGATTTGCTGATTCTGTTGCATGTATCGGTAGTTCATTCCTTTGAATTGGTTGGTAGTACCCTGGTGGCAAAGTGGTAAAGTGTTTTGCTGCTAACCAAAAGGTTGGCTGATGGAATCCACCAGCTGCTCCTTGGACACCCTACAGGGCAGTTCTACTCTGTCCTAGAGGGTGGCTATGAGTTGGAATAGACTCGATGCAACAGGTTTTATAGCAGTTTATTTATCCCTTCAGTTGTTGATGCTGAAGAACTATTCAATGCGTTTTAGCAGATGAGTGATGAGATCTAATTGGTTCTTTGAGAATAATAATCCTGTGGTCTGATACAGAGTATACTGATGCTGTAGGAATTCAGAAACAGAGAAGCCAGAGAGGAGGCAATTTATGTTTTAGGTATAAGGTGATAAGGTCCTGAAATCCCATGATGATGGTTAGAATGGAAAGAGCACCTGTTGTGGATGGAGAAAGAATGATTTGTGGTTCTGCAGGAAGTGATAGGAGCCCTGGTGGCACAGTGGTTAAGAGCTCAGCTGCTAACCAAAAGGTGAGCAGTTTGAATCCACCAGCCATTCCTTGGAGAAATCCTATGGGGCGGTTCTACTCTGTCCTATTGGGTCACAATGAGTCCCAGTCGACTCGATGTCAACGGGTTTAGGAAGTAATAGTGCTAAGTGAAAATATTTGAATCTGGAACCTGATATAAGATCCATAGTTGTGAACTCCATCAATTAGGTTAAAGTTTAGTTAAGGTTTGGTGCAATCAACAGAAGTGGGCTCTGGGTAACTTAAGGCAAAGGGAGTGGGGACTTCGGAAGCAGGTAGTCTGTGGAGGGCAGAAGAGCAGGAGTCATTGCTTGATAGGAACAGGCTGGGGTGGGGTGCCAGGCCTGGGCAGTCTAACCCTGGTGATATTCAGTGTCTGATACTCTGCTCGGATTCAAAGCAGCAGCCATGGGAGGACTGATTGGCCTCGCTTGGGTCACATATTCACCCCGGCCAGGAGAGGTGATGCTGATCAAAGTCCCAACAAACTATCTTTAGGGAAACTGTCATCCCTCAAAGGAATTCAGGGTACTCTTAGGAAGGAGAATGAGGGGAGAACAACCGCCCTATAAAAGCTTGGAAACTTTGATCACTTCTGACTTAAGTTCCTTTAATAAAGACATAACCCATTGCCTAAAGCGGTAACGAACTTTGGAGATAGTTATAAACAAACACAGTGTTATCAATGCCTGTTTGTCTTTCTTTACCCTGGTAGTGGTTTTTGAACTCAGAAAAACTGAGGATTTGCTCTCCCTCATTGGGGGAAAACAATTACCTTCTTAGATGTCCTCCAGAGTAACACAGGAGGAGTGATTTGTTTCCAGGTCTAGGTGAAGGGAATATCATGCGGGGAAAGAATGATTATATATTCAGGCTGGAAGTGCATAAAAGAAAGGTGGTCTCCTGCACTCCCAGCTAATGCCAAGCTGGCCTAGATCTTCCTTTCTAATTCAGTAATGAAGGGTAGGTGAAGATTCCAAATTTTTCATTTGGTCCCCCAAAATCAATGATTTTAAAGTCAACACGTGAATTTCTAAAACCCAACCTCTGAGAGACTTCTGTATATTTTTAAGGAGAACCTGACTTAGATATCTCTTTCTCTGGAAGAACTTAGAGTTTTCCCTGATGGGTCACTGATAAAGTTTGTCGTTCTCATGCTTCTTCGAGCAGAGACTAGGCTACTTGTTATGTGTTCTAGGGAGGAGTCAATATAATGTACCACGGGATCCAGGACTACGACAGAAACAATGCTCGAGTTCACCTTGTGATGGAGAAGGGAGACACCGTTTTCTTTCATCCCTTGCTCATCCATGGATCTGGTCGGAACAAAAGCCAAGGATTCCGGAAGGTACATGTTAACATTGCTGCACTTTTCAAGGATGAATGGGGTTAGATATAAAAACTTTCACTATATTAAAATGTAAAAGATTTGTAAATCTTAACTAAACTGGCCATTAGACTATTTTATTTACCAGGAAGCTGATTTGCCTACCTCATGCTTTTTTCATCTTACCAGTAAGAACCAGGTTACCTCAGAATGCTGCTGATTCTGAGTCATGACCATTCTTGGAATTGTTTTAAAAAAAAAAAATCGCTTACTTTCTTTGTGGCTGACAAAGAAAGTGTGTGTTTTCTAAGGCAAAAAATAATGGCTGAAATAGTAAAATAATAAGATTTGGAGTTTACATAACTCATAGTAACTGTAATAAGAGGAAAGTTTATATTATCTTCACTATTGGGGAAAAAATATTATGGATCCAAAACAAAGCTTATGGATTGGAAGCCCAGAAATCAGATTTCGCATGGAGACTTTTTTTTTTCAATCCTTTAGCCCCCAGAGTGTTTTAAATTTAAAAAATTCCTTACTTACAATTTAAAATTGACAGAATTTCTTGTAAGTATCCACGTTTCCTGCTTCTCTTAAATTCGGAGGATCTGACAGTACTTTGGGCTCACATTTCCTTACAGGAAGATGATTGTCAGTACTAAATCTTGGGAGCTCCTTTGGGACTTAGTGAGGCTTTCTAGTTTGCCACACAGTTCCCACAAATCCCTAATGTCTCCTTGAGTCCCAGGGTAAAGTGCTGCAAGTTCATCTCCCATTCATTCATCTTTCACCAGGCTCACCAGGGCCAAGATTAAGGTGAGGCAAGTGAGACACTTGCCTCAGGTGCAAAATTTGAGGAGGTGCCAAAAAACTCAGTAATCAAGTTAAATACTATTTTAATGCAATATTTAAAAATCAAAATTAATATAATGCCAAAAAAATCATCATACACAAAATACTAAAATTTTCAATAAAGCCAGGATCCAACCCTGCACTTGCAGGACCTCAGAACCATGGAGCAAGGGGCTGTCGGGGGTGGGGGGTGGCAAGCACAATACTATAAAATAATTTTGTGAGTTTTAATATACTAACTTTTTTATTTTTAAATATTTTTTCAAATACCTTAATATCCTGGAAAAACCGTTAAAAATACATTAAAACATGTATATAGGAGTGTACATTTTCAGGCTCCACTATGGCTCATCAAGGCACTGGAGCTTACATAGGAAATAGAGTTTGTGACATCAGTGCAAAGTAGAAAGCCCTTCTGACAGGTGTGATCACCTTAAGATAACTAGGAAGGTGAATTTTAATCACTGCCTGGTAGCGTAGATATGTTTTTTTCAAGAATAGGATGAGTCAAGTAACTTGGGCCTTACCTCTAGAAGGAAACAGTATGTATTATTTTTCAATGGTGTTAGGCTTTAATTGTCCTTTTAACTTGAGAGGAGGTGTAAGTAAGTGTGTGTATTATTTTTTTCAGGGTATTTTCAGATGTTTTCATAATCTATTGCCATTGAAATAACAACCCATCATAAATCTGACTGGGTAACTAATTTTGTGACTAAGAAAATAACGAACTACCATGGAATACATTCCTTTTTAGAATTTTGGGATGTCCGCTCACTAGAAAAATCAAGGATCTCTTAGTTATCCCTCTGCCCTGAATATGCCTTTAAAAAAAAAAATTTTTTTTTTTCTGAATATACCTTTTGAAAAGAAATTTCACAGCTAGTTAAAAACTGCTTGTAATTTCTCAATTATCTTTTAGCTGGAAAAAAAGAGCTGAACTACAAATAGACCGATTTAGAATACAATGGAACGGATTTTAATTTAGAAATCAAATATTCAGTTAAATAATTGACTTTCCCCATAAAGACTCCTTGGTTGGTTGCTGGTATTAATGCGATTTTTTTCCCCCCAATATTAATTGGTTCACTTTGCACAGTCAATTTCCTGCCATTTTGCTAGTGGCAACAGCCACTACATCGATGTGAAGGGCACCGGTCAAGAAAACATGGAGAAGGAACTCCTAAAATTAGTAAATAAACGACATAAAATTGAAGATAATATCACCCTGAAGGTATGTTTGTATGAAATGAAAAGGTAAAGATCTTGGTTGTTAAGCATCTTTTCTGCAGAGAATAATTTCTATAATTATTTTCATAACTAATTTAATTTGAAAGTAGAAAGTGATTATTCCCTTCAGTGTCCAGCTCATTTTAGAAAGGTGGCTGAGACTAAGAATAACAGCAGATTTCAGTTTGTACTTGCCTCCCCAGTGCAGAGGATTTGACAGTTTCGTGTTCCTTCTGTATGTCTGGGGATTGTCCTGTGGAATGCATACAACCTTGTTCCAGACAGAGCAGGTAAGAAAATAAATAGAAAACATTTAGATGAGAGGAAATGAAGGACAGAAGGCTATCCAAATCCTCCTTCGTTTATAAAAGATAGATTATTTATGCATTAGGAAATCCACTAAGACTTCCTGAAAAGCAACTCTTGAACAAGTTTTTGTTTTGGTAAGTTTGTGTCTGGAGCTTTATAAGAGGTATAGATTGCATGTAGCACAGATTAAAGATCACTAATACTTATTGATTGGGGGGGATGAGGCAGTATTTCCTATGCTTTCCTAATTAATACACATCACTTGTAAAATATTTATGTGTAACTCATAGATATTCAATGAATGCTGCTAATGATCAGTAGACAAATGATTAATCAAGGCAAATAAAGAACATACTCACTTGTTCATGGTAACCACTAAGAAAATATATAAAAAAACATTTGCTAAAGGAAAGGAGAAGGGAACCAAAAAGGCTCACTACCATAGACCAACCAGTAGTAAAGGGCAAAGAAGGCTTAAGACACACAGAAGACAAATAAAAAAATGGCAGAAGTGAGTCACTTCTTATCAGTAATTACAGTGAATGTAAATGGACTAAATGCTCCAATCAAAAGGCAGATAGTGGCAGAATAGATTATTAAAAAAAAAAAAAAACATGATCCAGCTATATGCTGTTCACAAGAGACACACCTTAAACCCAAGGACACAAGTAGGTTAAAAGTGGAAGGATAGAAAAAAAAAATTCCACGCACATGATAACCAAAAGAGAGCCGGGTGGCAATCTTAATATCACATAAAGTAGACTTTAAGAAAAAATCTGTTAGAAGAGATAAAGATGGACATTATATAGTGATAATTAATCAAGAATATTTAACAATCGTAGATACATATGCACCCAAACTGAAACCAAAAAAACCAAACCCACTGCCATTGAGTCGATTCCGACTCATAGCGACCCAACATCAGAGCACCTAAACATATAAAGCAAACACTGATAGAATTGAAGGGAGAAACAGATACTAAAAAAAACTCAAAAACCAAACCCGTTGCTATCAAGTCGATTCCAACTCGTAGCAACCCTATAGGACAGGGTAGAAATCTTCATAAGGTTTCCAAGGAGTGGCTGGTGGATTCGAACTGCTGACTACAATAGTAGTTGGAGACTTCAATACAGCACTTTTCAATTTTGGACAGAACACCTAGAAAGAAGATTTACAAGGAAATGGAGGACTTGAATGACACTACAAACCAACTAGACTTAACAGACATATATAGAACACTACACCCAAAAACAGCACAATATACATTCTACTCCAGAGCACATGAATCATTCTCCAGGGTAGACCACATGTTAGGTCACAAAGCAAGTCTTAATAAATTTTAAAAAGATTGAAATCATACAAAGTATTATATCTGACCACCATGGAGTTGTCTTAGTTACCTAGTGCTGCCATAACAGAAATACCACAAATGGGTTGTTTTTAACAAACAGAAATTTATTTCTTACAATTAGGAGGCTAGAAGTGGGAATTCAGGGCACCAGCTCTAGGGGAAGGCTTTCTCTTTCTGTTGGTTCCAGAGGAAAGTCCTTGTCTCTTTTCAGCTTCTGCCCCTGGGCAATTTTCATGTGGCTTGGCATCTCTCTTATCTCTGCTTCTTTGCTTGCCTGTTTAATCTCTTTTATATCTCAAAAGAGATCATCTCAAGACATATCCTACACTAACCCCATCTCATTAATACAGCAAAGACAATTTGTTCTCAAATGAGATTATTACCACAGGCATACAGGTTAGGATTTACAGCACATATTCAATTCAATTTATACACAGTTCAATCCATAACAGCAGTGAAGCTGGAAATAGACAACAGAAAAAAAACCTAGAAAATACACAAACATATGGAAATTAAACAGCACACTATTAAACTACCAACGAATCAAGGAAGAAATCAAAAGAGAAATTAAAATTTTCCTAGAGCCAAATGAAAGCACAACACACCAAAATTTATGGGATGCATTATGCAGATGACACAACCTTGCTTGCTGAAAGTAAAGAGGATTTGAAGCACTTAGTGATGAAGATCAAAGACCACAGCCTTCAGTATGGATTGTACCTCAACATGAAGAAAACAAAAATCTTCACAACTGGACCAATAAGCAACATCATGATAAATGGAGAAAATATTGAAGTTGTCAAGGATTTCATTTTACTTGGATCCACAATCAACAGCCATGAAAGCAGCAGTGAAGAAATCAAAAGACGCATTGCATTGGGCAAATCTGCTGGAAAAGACCTCTTTAAAGTGTTAAAGAGCAAAGATGTCACTTTGAGGACTAAGGTGCACCTGACCCAAGCCATGGTGTTTTCAGTGGCCTTATATGCATGTTGTGGACAATGAATAAAGAAGACCAAAGAAGAATCAACACCTTTGAATTGTGGTGTTGGCAAAGAATATTAAATATAACATGGACTTCCAGAAGAATGAACAAGTCTGTCTTCAAAGAAGTACAGCCAGAATATTCCTTCGAAGCAAGGATGGTGAAACTTTGTCTCATGTACTTTGAACATGTTATCAGGAGGGATCAGTCCCTAGAGAAGGGCATCATGCTTGGCAAAGTACAGGGTCAGTGGAAAAGAGGAAGACCCTCAACGAGGTGGATTGACACAGTAGCTGCACCAATGGGCTCAAGCATAACAATGATTGTAAGGATGGCGTAGGACTGGGCGGTGTTACGTTCTGTTGCGCATAGGGTCGCTATGAGTCGGAACCAACTTGATGGCACCGAACAACAACAACAACAGGATGGTTAAGATTTAAAAAAAAGGAAAATAACAAATGTTGACAAGGATGTGGGGAAATCAGCACCCCTACCCACTGATGATGGGAATGCAAAATGGTACAGTCATTGTGAAAAGCTGTGTGGCAGTTCCTCAAAAAACTAAAAATAGATCTACTATAAAAAAACCAAAAAACTGGTTGCTGTTGAGTCGATTCCGACTCATTTATGACCCAGCAATTCCACTCCTAGGTATATACCCAAAAGACTTGAAAGCAGTGGCTGAAACAAGACTTGTACACCAGTGTTCATTGCAGCACTATTCATGATAACCAAAAGGTGAGAACAACCTAAATGCCCATCAACAGATAAATGGATAAACAAAATGTGGTACATACATACAATGGAATACTACTCAGCCAGTAGGAAAAATGAAGTCTTAGTATGTGCTACAATATGGATAGAGTTAAGTGAAATAAGTCAATCAGAAAAGGACAAATATTGTATGACCTCACTTATATAACAAGACAAGAAAAGGGAAATATATAGAAAACAAAGTTTATTAGTGGTTTCCAGGGGCTAGAGGGAGGAGAAAAAGGGGTTAATGGTGATGGAAATATCACGTTGATTAAGGGTAAGGTTGCACACCTGATTATTATGTGCGTCAGGGTTGTATCCTTTCACCATACCTATTCAATCTGCACATTGAGCAAATAATCTGAGAAACTGGACTATCTGAAGAATGAGGCATCAGGATTGGAGGAAAACTCATTAACAACCTGTATTATGCAGATGACAAAACCTTGCTTGCTGAAAGCGAAGAGGACTTGAAGCACTTACTGATGAAGATCAAAGACCACAGCCTTCAGTATGGATTACACAACATAACACCCCCTAGCTTGGCAATATTGCTTCACCCTTAAAAAGCAAACCAGTTGCTGTCAAGCTGATTAAGACTCATGGAGAGCCTATGTGTATCAGAGTAAAACTGTGCTCCATAGGGTTTTGAATGGGCGATTTTTTTGGAAGTAGATCGTCAGGCCTTTCTTCTGAGGCACCTCTGGGTGTATTCAAATTGCAACCTTTCAGTTAGCAGCCAAGCTTTTACTATTTGCACCACACAGGACTCCCTTCTCCCTTTAGAACCATGAATCTATCCCATATCTGACAATATTCTGATTTTGCATTTGCAGATTCTAGAAATTTCTTGTCCTTTTTCCTTTGTCCAGTACATGAAATGCCTTCTGTAGCCAACATATGTTGTCAGTGGAGGCTTCCATCTAACACACTGAATTTTAAGACACAAAAAACTTATACATTCTGTTTGAAGCTTGGCAAGGTTGTGCTAAATGAATTGCTTCCCATGTTTATTTCAGTTACTCTGTAGGCATAGTTGATGAGGTTTACTTAGAATAACTCACCAACTTCTGTCATATAGTTCTTTGTAAGGTACAAAAGCATTTTCATATCCATTTGCTTATTTTTTTCACTAAAAAGCCAGTGGAGCAGTCATTATGACTCTATCTCGTTAACGGGAAAATCAAGTGTCCAGGAGGTTGGCCTAAGTTACATAAGTGGCAGCACTAGATTTCAGAGTCAGGTGTAAATCCAAAATTGTTTTTTCTATCATTCCTTGCTGTTTACTCAAAAATAGACAAGAAACAAGAAATAAATAAGAAAGCCTGTATTTTTTTAGCGAGAAAAAAACAAAAAAGGTAACCCATGACAACCATTTTCACATTGTGATCTAATCAGAAGTTGTTTCTTGCCAGTAATTCAATTTCAGCTCATGGTGATGACAAGTCAAATGCATGAAATGGGCCAGGAAGGTACAGAAGGTACAGAAAATGTTTCCAGTGTGACTGAGCACAACCTACATGGTTACCTCACCTGTCATCAATAAGTGAGCCAAATAAAACAGGGCTGACAATTTGGGGACCCACTGATTTAGTTTTATTAACACTATTTTAGATGTTGGTAAATAATTGGCATCTCAGAATATGTTTTATTCACGATAACTATTGCAGTGGTTTTATTTTTCTGTGTAGCCATTTTGTAGAGGCTAGAAAGTTCATTTGGCTTGTGACTGGCAAATCGAAGTGTTCTATAAATTTGTTCTGTTTGGTATTATTTGCAGGATCTTTGGTCGTTTCGAGTGCGGCTTGTGAAAGGAGAAAGACTCACCCTTTGAAATAGCCCTTTCCTGCTACCCTTTTAAAAGAAACCAAAACAACGTATGGTGTCTAAGGAAAAAGTTTTCTTAATGAGATGATGTAATCGTTTTCATCACTTGTTAACAAAATCAGAAAGCATGTATCAGGTACTCAGTTGCATATGGGTAATTTTGTGGTGCTTTGACAGTTGTAAATGCCAGCCAAACTCAAACCCATTGCCATTGAGTCGATTCCGACTCAAAGTGACCCTGTGGGACAGAGTAGAACTGCCCCATAGGGTTTCCAAGGTTGTAATCTTTGGGGAAGCAGACTGCCACATTTTTTTCCTCCTTGCGGCTGGTGGATTGGAACCGCCAACCTTTCAGTTAGCAGCGGAACACTTACCCACTGCACCGCCAGGGCTTCTTGATGTAAGAATAATATTTACAGTAAGAGTGAATATTATTGTTTTAAAGAAAACTAATTTAGGGTTACAACTAATAAAGGTGACTGGTTGATTTAAGGGTGTCAAATCAGTTTCTTTCATTCAATTAACTCTTTACCCAAACAGAAACAAAAGCTTTGAAACTCAGGTTATGTTCAGTTTTGCATCTTCTTCCTGGTAAACCCATCACCTACCAATTGCATGTCACGAGTGATTTCTTTTCAAATCTAGAATCATGTATACTGCAGGCACATGCAATGAAGGGCCTCAAAAGGGCATCAGGGAGTAAAATAAGGGTGGACACTCACATTCTGGCAAGGCTCCTTCCATAAGTTCTCCCACCTGACCACCCTCCTTCAAAAATAGGGTTTTCCAAATCCTTCTCCCTGTTCCTGAAGAATGAAGAAGAGGATAACACCGTCTGATTATTTCATGCTGGGTGGGGAAGCTGAAAACCTTCGGCACTTATGAATGAAATCCAACCTCTTGCAAGGTACAGGGAAATTTTTGGATAATTTTGGTTTGGGTTTAGAGTGAGCATGGACTGGGTGAATTTATTTCAATTTAGCACCATATTTCTATGCCAGCTGAGGGTGACATCGCCATTAAAAAAAAAAAAATCTTGTAGTTCGGGCTTTAATAAAGAAATGACAAAGAGTCCCTTTCTTGTTGTTCTGCTGAGCACGTTTTCCTAAGTCTACTTTCACCGTTTTTGTCTATTCCTTTGTGATGACTCTCAACTGAAGCTCAGTTCCAGCTGGAAACTGGGGGCAAGAGGGTCACCAACAGAGTCTAAGGAAGCCGGATTATGGAATGACTGAAAATAAAATGTAAATAAGGAATGCTGGCATGAGCAGCAGGTATGGAGCACTGTTTTGTTCTGGAATAAACTTCAAAATAGTTTGAAATTTAAAATAAATTTGAGAAAATAAACTTCAATAGAAATGACAGGCCACACAATTTATTCTCCATGTGCATTTTGGAGTGAAAGCCATACCAGTTAATCAGGAAACATTCATTTCACATTTCATCTGTGCCCATTTTGTGCATTAATTCATCTAACAAATATTCAAGGAGTCTCTGGGTGGCACAAACATTTAAGCAACTACCAGCCAATAGATTGACTGTTCAAACCCACCCAGAGGTGCTTAGGAAAACAGACGTAGTGATCTGCTTCTGAAAGGTCCCAGCCTTGAAAACCCTATCTACACATGTGGGGTTGCCATGAGTCAGGATCAACTCAGCGGCAACTAACAACAACAAATATCCCAACATCCACTCTGTTTAGTAGGAGTAGACGTGACGGGAAAACAATATCAGGAGGACTTAGGATTGCTCATGTCGACCATGAGGACTGTACCCTGTGGGAGGTGGGAGCCACTGTCACCTGGAAACATGAAGAGATGGAAGAGGACTATTGTGTGACCTTGGCAGTGATGAGGAAAAGCCTGGCTTCTCAGACTGTTGTGATTGGAGGGTGCTGTCAGGTCGATTCTGACTCATGGCGAGCCCAGTTTTGCAGAGTAGAACTTTTCCATAGGGTTTGCAAGGCTGTGATCTTTCAGAAGCAGATTGCCAAGCCTGTCTTCCTAGGTGCTTCCGGGTGTGTTCAAACCACCAGCCTTCCAGCTAGTAGTTGAGTGCTTAACTGTTTGCTCCGTCCAGGGATTCCTTTTCAGAGGGTAGAAGGGAATTCATCCTGGGCTTAAGTTTGCTTCATTGGAGACTAAATTGAAAAGAATATATAAGTTACACAAAGTGCACAATAAAACAAGTAAAAAGGACTCCCTTCTGTAAATTTTGGTAACTGTGTCTAACAGTTTAGGGAACCAGTGGCCTTTGTTTAAGCTCTCTTTTTTAAGCCACAGAGTAAACCACTTTAGTTGAAAAGCTTCTGACTGAATCAACAAAATATGGTAATGTTTCCAAAAGCCTCTTTGAGTAATACTGCCCTGTGGAATTCAAACCAGCTCAAATCTACTTGTGTAAAATCTTTTCTTACCAACTCAGCCCAGCCTGAATTAGTTTCTCCTCAACTAAACTCCTCTACCCACATAGAGTATATACTATCATTTGTCACTTGGCTTCGAGTTACTGAAATCATGACTTTTCCCATATGTAAATACATGGCCTTCCCAAATGGAGGTGGCTAGGTCTTTGAAGTTACTGTCTGTTCTTTGGTCACCTCCACAGTATTTCTTCTAGTGCCCTCACATACTAAAACCCAAAAACCAAACTAGTTGCCGTTGAGTTGATTCTGACTCATGGCACCCCCTATGTGTGTCAGAGTAGAACTGTGCTACATAGAGTTTTTTGTTTTGTTTTGTTTTTTAATTTTTATTGAGCTTCAAGTGAACGTTTACAAATCAAGTCAGTCTGTCACATATAAGTTTATATACACCTTACTCCATACTCCCACTTGCTCTCCTCCTAATGAGTCAGCCCTTCCAGTCTCTCCTTTCGTGACAATTTTGCCAGCTTCCAATCCTCTCTACCCTCCCATCCCCCCTCCAGACAGGAGATGCCAACACAGTCTCAAGTGTCCACCTGATACAAATAGCTCACTCTTCATCAGCATCTCTGTCCTACCCACTGTCCAGTCCCTTCCATGTCTGATGAGTTGTCTTCGGGAATGGTTCCTGTCCTGGGCCAACAGAAGGTTTGGGGACCATGACTGCCGGGATTCCTCTAGTCTCAGTCAAACCATTAAGTATGGTCTTTTTGTGAGAATTTGGGGTCTGCATCCCACTGATCTCCTGCTCCCTCAGGGGTTCTCTGTTGCTACATAGAGTTTTTGATGGCTGCTTTTTTGGAAGTAGATTGCCAAGCCTTTCTTCTAAGGCACCTCTAGGTGGACTCGAACCTCCAGTCTTTCAGTTAATAGTGAGTTTGCTAACAGTTTGCACCATCCAGAATCTCCTCCTCCCATATAGGGCACTTGTTATTTATTGGTTGATCAGTGTGAATACCAAACTTCTCATTTTAGTGACTGTTCCTCACACATAATAGAGGGTCCTTCTGGGCATTTACATGTTTGGTCTGTACAGCCTTGGCATCTATTTCAGGCCCCAGGGATATTTTCCCCTGAGTGACCCAGTCACTTCTAATTCCACTGCACACTTCATCAATATCTCTTCCATAGCATACTTCGTGGGGAGACATTGGGGAAGGAGTTTGGTAACTGATCACCAGCTCCATAAAATGTGTGATAGTGTTGACTTTTATATTTTTTGACCAAAGCAAAATTCTTAGCTTCCATTTCTAAGAACACTTGTAAGTTGACTATAACTTCACAACGACTGAGTTATCCAGCCCATTTTGAGGAAAGTTACATTTAAAAGCCTAGAGGATTAGATGAGACTGAAACATAAATTGGTTTATGAAGAGGGTGATGATAAAAAGCTGTTGTTCATGTTTATAGGTTGAATCTAGTTGTGGAATTCTCATCTTCCATGCAGGAGACCTAGGTTCGAGTCCCAGACAAGGCACCTCAAAAAATCAGCCAGTGAAAATCCTATGGCTCAAAACAGTCTAATGCACAACCGATCATGGGGATGCCACAGGACCAGACAGCATTTTGCTCAGTTTCGCATGGAGTCTAGTTGTGGGCTGACTCCGTGGCAGCTAACAATAACAAAAAGGAATCCCTTGCAAATTAAACATGGGACAACGATTCTACTGAGACTCCTCCCTGAAGAGCTGGTAATCGTCTGTGCATGGATGCTTTAGAAGCAGGGTGATTTCACCGGATGATGCAGGGCTTTAGATTCTGGCTCCACCACTCTCTAGAAAGTTACCTATCTGAGCCTGTTTTCCTTATCTATAAAACAGCAACAATTATGACTACCTCAATGGATGACAAAAATTTTGCACTTCTTTTGTTAAATTTATTCCAAAGTATTCTATTCTTTTTGAAGCTATTTTAAGTGGAACTGTTTCCTCAACTTCATTTTCAAATTATTCATTGCAGGTGTATAGAAATACAATTGATTTTTTTTTTGTATTGATCTTGTTATCTGCAACCTTGCTGAACTCATTTATTAGCTCTAATACCTTTGTGTATGCGTGTCTTTATGTTTATACTGAAATATTTTAAGGTAAGTTACCAACAATATACAGATGATGTATCAGCAAAGACAGACTTGCTTGGTTTTCAAGCGTTCATAGTGAGGACCACCAATCATGCATCAGGCACCTCTATGCAAAACATGAAAAGGGTCCCCTGTGGTAGGCAGAATAATGGCCTCTCATAGATGTCTACTTCCTAATCCCCAGAAACTCTGAATATGTTTTGTGACATAGCAAAGGGGAATTAAAATTGGAGATGGATTAAGGTTGTTAATCAAATGAGATTCTGGATTATCCAGGTAAGTCGAATGTAATCACAAGGATCCTTATGAAGTGAAAGAAGGAGGCAGAAGAAGAATGTCAGAGTGATGCAAACATGAGAAAGATTCAACTGGTCCTGGCTGTCTTTGAAGATGGAGGAAGGTGGCCATGAGCCAGGGAATGTGAGCAGGCTCTAGAAGCTGGGAAAGGCAAGGAGACAAATGAGGGTGAAGTGTGCACAGTTTGACGAAGATAACAATGTCACTAAAATGTACTCAAGAAAAAAGGACATTTTGGTAATTGTTATGGCATATACAATTTTGAAACAAAAGTAACAACAACTGCTGGTATATATACATATATTCACCTACTTCTCACCTATCGGCTATCTAGTTATTTGATATTTTGCATTTATGACAGTAGTAAAAAATCTACTATCTGAATATTTTGCACATTAAAGACTATGTCTGGCAGTAAGGAACATCAAGGTGTGAGGCGAGAGTAACTTTGACTGTGATAGTTAAGGTTGTATGTCAACTTGGCTGGGCAATGATTCTCCGTGGTTTGGCAGTGACATAATGATTTAATTTGGCAGTTACATAATTTGCAGTTAAGGAATAATATGATTTGGTGGTTATGTAATGATGCAGTCATTCTCCATTTTGTGATCTGATGTGGTCATCTTCCATTTTCACATAACATCAATTTTTGTATAAAAACCTGGTCTTTGGAACCTAACCATGTCGATAAGGAGTGGGGGTATGTATATAGACTTATATGTGTATCGATGTGCATACATGAATATATATATGTGTATGCATTTATGCATATGCACATGTATGTGACTGTATGCACATGTATTGATATATATAATAAAGCACATAGGGGACGCAGTTACAGGTATTTCTTAGACATAACCAAAACCTCATGGGATTGATTTCCTGGGTTTGAAGGATTAGGACCATAGTCTTCTGTGCCATTTTGGTCAATTGGCATAGTGTAGTTCACAGAGTTTATGTTCTACATCCTAGTCTGGTGAGTAGTGTCTGGGGGCCTAAGAGTTTGCAAGCAGCCGTCTAAGATACATCTATTGGTCTCTACTCTTCTGGAGCAAAAGAGAAAGACAGAAACCAAAAACTCAAAGAAGAAGCTAGTCTACAGGACTAATAGTCTACATGAACCATGGCCTCATCTACTAGGTGGTGCTCCCACTACTGACAGTTCTGATCAGGGCCACAATAGATGGACCTTGATAGAATGGGAGAAAAATGTGGAACAGAACCTCAAATTCCTAAAAACAAAACAAAACCTCAACTTACTGGACCAGTTGAAACTGGAGGACTCCTTGAGACTAACCCTTGAGGCCAAATTTTAGCTAAATATTGGATTGGCTCGCAAAACAAAGAATACCACCCATGAATACTGTGCTCCTTTAAAAAAAATCATCTATGCGAGACCAAACAGTCAACAATTACTTTAAAAGAAAAATGAGAATGTAAGGGAGCAGGGAAACTAGATTAATGGAAATGGAACAACCAGAACAGAAATATTGAGAATGTTCATGCATTGTGAAGAACGTAACCAACGTCACTGAACAATTGGTACAGAAATCATTGAATGGGAACTTAAACTGCTGTGTAAACCTTCACCAAAACACAATAAAACATTATTATAAAATAAAATACTCTGATCCAAAATTCAGAAGATGCTAGCAAGTAGTACACACTTGGCCTTTTCAGTGTGGTGGAAAAGGCTCTCCACAACTTGGAAAAACTCAGAACAGGCACCTGGAATGAGCTTTGCCATCTTTGACTGGGCCTGTGCATTGACTCCAGGGTTGCTCAAGTCAGTAAGAAATATGGAATCCACTTATTCCTGAACACAGCTCAGCATTGACTCTGGGGACTTTGTGACTCTGGGTGTCTGGTTAAAGGAGATGTGGTTAGCCTCTGAGGAAACACAGCTTTCTCCTCACCAGATGCCTTGGAGAGTCTCCTTCTGTTCTTAAACCTGAGTTTTCTGGTCTGTGGTCATCTCCCAGTCTAATGACAGAGCCGAAACAACAAAACAAAACCAAAAACAGTTCTAAGTTCTTCTGAGGGACTCTAAGGGATCCCCCTCAGGCCATTATTTACTCACTGTGCAAGTCACTTAATATTTCCAAACCTTGATTTCCTCATTTATAAAATGGGCTCCATGTGTGGTTTTGAAGATTTTTAAAAATATGTTTTATTGTTTTTGGTGAAAGTTTACACAGCAAATTATGTTCCCGTTTAACAATTTTTTGTATTGTATTGTTGTCACCGTTCTTATATCTCTAGGATATATACCTAGGAGTGAGATTACTGCATCATAAGGTATTTCTATCTCTAGCTTTTTGAGGAAGTGCCATACCATTTTCCATAGTGGTTGTACCATTTACAATCCCACCAGCAGCACACAAGGGTTTCAATCTCCCCACAACCTTGCTAGCATTTGTTTTCTGTCTTTTTGATCAGTGCCATTTTTGCAAGGGTGATGTGGTATCTCATCGTAGTTTTGATTTGCATCTCTCTAATGGCTAATGGATTGAATAAGTGTGGTGAAAGGATACAACCCTGATGCCCACCTTTCCTTACTTTAAACCACACAGTAACCCCTTGTTCTGTTCGAACGACTGCCTCCTGATCTATGCACAGGTTCTTCATGAGCACAAGTGCATGTTCCAGGATTCCCATTCTTTGCAATGTTATTAATAATCTGTTATGATCCACACAATTGAATGCCTTTTCATAGTTAATAAAACACAGGTAAATATCTTTCTGGTATTCTCTGCTTTCAGCCAGGATCCATCTAACATTGGCAATGATATCCCTCTTCTGCACCCTGTTCTGAATCCAAAAAGCTGGGTTTTATGAAGAAGAATGAGGCATCAGGATTGCAGATGACACAGCCTTGTTTGCTGAAAGTGAAGAGGACTTGAGGCACTTACTGATGAAGATCAAAGACCACAGCCTTCAGTATGGATTACACCTCAACATAAAGAAAACAGAAATTCTCACTACTTGACCAATAAGCAACATCATAATAAACAGGGAAAAGATTGACGTCAAGGATTTCATTTTACTTGGGTCTACAATCAACTCACAGAAGCAGCAGTCAAGAAATCAAATGACACATTGCATTGTGCAAATTTGCTGCAAAAGACCTCTTTAAAGTGTTAAAAAGCAAAGATATTACCTTGAAGACTAAAATGTTCCTGACCCAAGCCATGGTGTTTTCAATCACCTCATATGCATGCGAAAGCTGTAAGGAAGACCAAGGAAAAATTGATGCCTCTGAATTATTGTTGGCAAAGAATATTGAATATACCATGGACTCCCAAAAGAATGAATAAATTTGTCTTGGAAGAAATACAGCCAGAATGCTCCTTAAAAGCAAGGATGGGGAGACCTCATCTCACATGTTATCAGAAGGGATCAATCCCTGGCGAAGGACATCAAGTACAGGGTCATCAAAAAAGAGGAAGACCCTCAAGGAGATGGATTGTCACAGTGGCTGCAACAATGGGCTGAAGCATAACAACCGTTGTGAGGATGGTGCAGGACTGGGCAGTGTTTTGTTCTGTTGTACATAGGGTGCTATGAGTTGGAACTAACTCAACGGCAATGGGAATGGCCCAGGTAGTGCAGTGGTTAAGAGCTGTGGCTGCTAACCAAAAAGTCGGCAGTTGGAATCCACCAGCTGCTCCTTGGAAAGCTTATGGGGCAGTTCTACTCTGTCCTACAGAGTTGCTATGAGTCCAAACTGACTTGACAGCAATGGGTTTGGTTTTTCATTGGAATGGCTAATGATAGTGAGCATCTCTTCCTGTGGTTGTTAGCTGTCTGAATGTCTCCTTTGGTGAAGTGTCTGTTCATGTCCTTTGCTCATTTTTTGATTGGATTGTCTTTTTGTTGTTGAGTTGTTGAAGTTTTCTATATATTTTGGAGATTAGACACTTGTCAGACATGTCATTGGCAAAGATTTTTTCCCAGTCCGTTAGGTTCTCTTTTTACTTTTTGGATAAAGTCTTTTGATAAACATAAGTATTTAATTTTTAAGAAGTCTCAGTTATCTATTTTATCTTCTGTTGTTCATGCATTTTTAGGTGTGTTTGAAAGTCTATTTAGGTTAAAAATTGGGACCCCTAGTTTTGTCCCTGCCAGAATGCTCCTTAGAAGCAAGGATGGTGAGACTTTGTCTCATGTACTTTGGACATGTTATCTAGAGGGACCACTCCCCGGAGAAGGACATCATGCTGGGTAAAGTACAGGATCAGTGAAAAAGAGGGAGACATGTAATGAGACGGATTGAAACAGTTGCTGCAACAACATGTTCAAACATAGCAACGATGGTGAGGATAACGCAAGACCTGGCAGAGTTTCATTCTGTCGTACACAGGGTCACTATGAGTCGGAACCAAACTGACAGCACCTAACAGCGACAGTTTTGATCCTGTTCTCTTCTAGGAACTTTACAGTTTTAGCTTTAACATTTAAGTTTTTGATCCATTTTGGTTTATTTTTGTGTATGGTATGAGGTGTGGATCCTGTTTCATTTTCCTGCAAATGGGTATCCAATTTTACTAGCACCTTTTGTTAAAGAGAATGTTTCTTCCCCATTGAATGGACTTTGACCGTTTGTCGAAGACCAGCTGCTCACAAATGGATAGATTTACTTCTGCACTTTCAATTCTATTCCATTGGCCAATGAGACACTGTTTTGATTACTGTGGCTGTATAGTAAGTTTTGAGATCAGGAAGTGTGAGGCCTCCTACTTTGTTATTCTTCATGTAGTCTTTTTCCTTTTTTTTGCAAACTGTCACTCTCTTTCCCCACAAATAAGTCTTCACATTCACATCTAAGGTGTTTCCTTCTCTTTGCTCTTTGGATGTGAGCATAGTTTCAGGGGTTCCTCCAGTCTCTGTCAGACCAGTAAGGGTGTTGAAAGGCCATATTCTTAATATTAAGTACAGGCAATGATTTTTATATACCTACTTCAGGATAATACAGTTGGGACATGGCATCCAGGGACCTCATTTGCATGGACACACTATCCCTAAGGGTCATTGTCACTTACATGAGTTATGCCTGCAGTCCCTGGTCCCTTGTGGGTCAAGTGGTGGGTTGAGTCAATGCCCTCTAGACAATCTTTCATAAATACACCCTTAAAATTCATTTGCTGCTTGAGAAGGACACAAAACCAGTGATACAAAAATTTGGAAATTTCGGTTCCCTGTTTGGACACCTTCTTATGAATAGCCCTTTGAAATGAGCTCATAAGTGTTTCTTTTTAATGCCTTCACCCAAGAGAATTTCATTAACTAATTCAATAAGCATTTATGAATCATCTGCTCTGTGCCAAGCACTGTATTAGGTGTGAACAAGGTGGAAACTTCCCCTCAAAGAGATCTCCCAGCACTGAAGGAGACAAGTAAATAAGTATTTAAAATATAAAGTGAGAGTTTCTTAAAAAATTAAACCCTAAAACCCAACAATTCCAATCTTAGGTATACACATACTTAAGAAATGAAAACGTATGTCTGCACAAAAACTCATGCTATATAGCAGTATTATGCATAACAGCCCAAAAGTAGAAACAACCCAAATGTTTAACAACTGATAAATGGATAAATAAAATTCTATGGAATGAAATATTATTCAGCCATAAAAGGAATGAAGTACTGATACACACTACAACATAAATGAACCTTGAAAATATTATTCTATGGAGACAAATGTAGAACAAAATTCTAACTCACAAAAAAAGACCAGACTTACTGGCCTGACAGAGATTGGAGAAACCGTGAGAGTATGGCCCCCGGACAGTTCACCTCAGTAATGAAATCACTCCCAGGGTTCACCCTTCAGCCAAAGATTACCATACTGTACCCATTGCCATTGAGTCAATTCCGACTCATAGCAACCCTAAAGGGCAGAGTAGAACTGCTGGACCACCTGGTGGATTCGAACTGCCGACTTTTTGGTAAGCAGCCGTGGGTCTTAACCACTATGCCACCACGGTTTCCAGCCAAAGATTAGACAGGCCCATAAAACAAAATAAGACTAAAGGGGCACACCAGCCCAAGGCCAAGGACTAGAAGGCAGGAGGGGACAGGAAAGCTCGTGATTGGGAACCCAAGGTTGAAAAGGGAGAGCGTTGACATGCAGTGGGGTTGTTAACCAATGTCATAAAACAATAGGTGTACTAGCTGTTTAATGAGAAGCTAGTTTGTTCTGTAAACTTTCATCTAAAGTACAATTAAAAAAAAAAGAAAATATTCTAAGGGAAAGAAGCCAGTCACAAAAGGCGGCATATTGTATGATTCCATTTACACGAAATTTCTAACTCGCCCATTGCTGTCGAGTTGATTCTAACTCACAGCAACCCTATACAATGTCTAGAATAGGCAAAGTCATAGACAACACAGAGGCTGTCTAGGGCTTTGGAGGTTGGGGGAAAGAAGGGAGTAACTGCTAATGGGTTCACGGTTTCTTTTTGCGGTGATGAATATGTTCTAAAATCACCCAGCTTTGCCAACATACTAAAAACTATTGATTTGTACACTCAAAATGTGCTGACGTGACTTTCTCAAATGCTCCAATAACTGCTTCTTTGTAGTACAAATGGAGTCCTTGTTGTCCACACCAAACCAAAATAACCAGTTGCTGTTGAGTCGATTCCAGCTCATGGCAATCCCCTGTGTTTAAGAGTAGAACTGCACTTCACGGAAATTTCAAGGCTATGATGTTTTTAAGGCATGTCACCAAATCTGTCTTTTGAGGAGTCTCTGGGTGGGTTTAAACTGCCAACTTTTTGGTTACCAGTCAGGTGCTTAACTGCACCACCCCGGGACTGAATTTTACACTTTAAGTGGGTGAATTGTAAGGTATGTGAATTCTATCTCAATAAAACTGTTACAAACAGATATACACACCTATGTGTGTGTGTGTTAATTCTGACTCATAGTGACCATATAGGACACAGTAGAACTACCCCAGAGGATTTCCAAGGAGCGACTGGTAGATTTGAACTGCCAACCTTTTGGTTAACAGCCAAGCTTTTAACCACTATGCCACCAGGGCTCCATATCTAATGGTTGAGATGAGTCTTGAAGGACAAGTTTCCAAAGCTCCATTAGAATGGAAGCCATCATCAAAAGACCCAGAAAAGTGAGCTGCAGGCTGTACAGTAATATCAAAGCACAGGAGCACTCCGAGGGACTAGACGCAGGCAGGGCTGAGGTCATGGTAAGAAATTTGGCCTTCATCTTTGTGAGGTGGTATGGTATCATGGCTATAAGCACAGACCCTGGAGCCAGGCTGCGCAGGTCCAATTCCAGCTCTGGATTTAACCAGCTGCATGGCTTTGGCAGGTCATTTTACCTCACTGAGTCCTATTTCTCTCCTCTGCTAAATACACTGATGGATCAATTAGAGTTATGTGTCTAAAGTCCTTGGAAAGGTGCCTGGCACATAGTGAGTCTTGTGTGTTTGCTATCATGACACAATAAAAAGCCAGCAATAATTTTAATCAGGATAACAAGATTTTTATTTATTTAGGAAGACCACCCTCAGAGTGATGTGGAGGGTGGAGGCAGAATGTAGTGAAGCCAAAGTGATACTTAGAGAAAATTCTGTTGCAATAGTTCAGTAGATGATAGTGCAATAGAAATGGAGAGGATGAAGAGAATTTAAAGGGATTTAAGTAACAGAATCAATAGGCTTAATAATTCATTAAAAAGCGGAAGTGAAGGATTGATAGGTGTGCATTTTGGGTAACTCCCAGCTTTCTGGTTTAGATAACTGGGTGGATGGATGGGGAGATCATTCACTGAGGTGGAGAAACAGAAAGGGGTTTTGAAGGACTTGCTGGACAAATCAAGTATGTGGTACTTATGGGATTCAAACCATATCGTCTGACATCATATCCAGTACTCTTTCCACTTACCCACAACCGCTAGACTCATTCATGCCTTTGCCTTGATGTGGTGTGGCTTGTTATACTATGGGGTATAACATTAAAAGGAGGCCACTTCAGCAGCACAACCAGCCATAGTGAGCAGCCCTAGGGAGGGGGCTTGGGAAGTGTGGAAGCCAATGGATTTAGGACAGAACGTTCTGAAGAGACTGAGGGATCATACTTGGAAACCAGCTATAGTCAGACCAATTCCTTGGTGCAGATCCAAGTAGCAGCTAGAAATCTCAAGCCACCAACTTAAAAAAAAAAAAAAATTATGTATGTAAAAAAAAAGTAAATTAATTTTTTAGAACTGCACTTAATTTCCATGTCAAGGCTTTATTCCATTCCTCCGTTCAGTAAATTCTGGATCTACTGCCATTGTTCCCAGGCCTTTCTGGACGGACAGTGGGATGTACAGGGTCCAACTTGGAGTAGAAGGTAATCTGAAGTTGTTGTACAGGTTTATCCAAAGCTGATCAGCAGAGTGACTAGCACCCATGCCTGGCCTAAAGTAGGTGTTCAGTAAATATTCATTGTTAAAGTGAACAAAATTAAAAAGGGAGCAAATGAAATTAGGGTACCAAGGATGTCACAGGTACTTCAGACAGCTACTTCCTCACTCACAATTCCCATTGAAATTGCTCTGTTCCATGCCTCTTCCTCTCCAGGGTGGCATCTAGTCAATGTAGTAGATGCTTCCTTGCTGATGTATCCTTATGCATGCGGCTAACCTGTGTCAATCATGCTCAGGCCCCACCTGTCAAGTACACAGGTCAGCCAGTGTCCAAGGGGGATCCCTACAGGCTCCCCACCAACAAGAGCCGGCATCAGCGCTGGTGGCGCATTCCTCCATTGGAAACCAAAGTGTTTCCTTTGTTTCCTCTGGCTTGGTTACTTTTCTGCCATGAACATCATTTGCCTGGCCAATGGTGCAAGTACATGTGGGATGTCAAAATGCCAGTCTTATGAAAGGTGAGCTATAGGTGGGCTACATTCTAGGTTAAATGGTGATCACCATTCAAAAAACCATTAGACATACCTAAATGATGCCAAAATTTTAACTCTTTGGCCAGTAACACAGAGTTGATGATGGCTCATAATAAGTTACAGTGTCAGGAACACATCTTCAAAGTGAATATGCTCTGATGGCTTCAGAAAGCTCTGCTTTCATTAGTGCTCCCATTTCTAGAAGTACATTTCCTCCTTCCATGAGATATGCCTTCATGTGTTGTTCTACAAAACCATGGTTAGCTGTGGGCTTTTCAGCTCTTGTGCCCCGCCCCTCCCATCCTCTCCCCAGTGGAAGACTGATTGACCCTCTTCCTCCACATCTTTAAAGGGCTCAGGACTCCAGGCCTAGGGCTCTGTGCTTGTTTAGAGTGAGCACCAGCTGGAGGAAAACGTGTCAGGGTGAGGGGTTCTCCAGTTACCATCAGAATGGCCCAGGTGTCCAGGTGAGTGTCACTCTGATGTGGCCATTGCACCATATGGTCCCTCCTTACCCAGTATTTCTCCTACATTCTCCCCCAACACACACACATGTTTCAGCTTTGAGGGACTCTCTTTGAAGCACGTGCTTGGTCTGTTCAATCCTGACTCTCAGGCTGGACATTCTCAACTGCAACTCCTTGAGCGTGGACCTTGGAGAGGCTACATCCAAACTGTCCTGGCCAGGAAGCCCAATGACAAGTTCTTCTCTTCAGAGGTTTGCAAGATGCCAAAAACCTCTCCAGTGCTCCAGCCAGGAGCAGCCAATGGAAGCTGCAGCCAGGACCCCTCCTATTTCCCTCCAGCAGCATCCCAGCCTTCTGCCTCTCTCTTTCCCTGCCTTGCTCTATCTCTCCTGACCACAGAATGAGCAACCAGGCAGCATCTGGGTCTACAGAATGTCTTATCTGTCCTTTGGCTCCCGAACAGATCCTCTTCCTCTCCAGTCTCTCAGAGACTGCGCTTCTGTCTCCTGAGTATGCAGAGGGTCAAGGACAGGCTGGTGTTAAGTGAGTGCTTGCTCAGGTGGCCCAGACAGAAAAGGGTATAATTATAGCTAAGACAGCAGTGCCGCGATGTGCGTGTGTGCGCGTGTGTGTGTAAAATACAATATAGGGAAAACAACTTGCCTTGTGGTTTTGTGGAGAAACTGGCTCTGTGGCTCATAGGTGAGGGATACACGAGGACCTGGCTCAGGATGAGGGCTCCGCTCAGGATATGGGCTGGCCCTCACTCCTTGCTCTCACCCCCAGGTGCATGGAGGAATGTCTTTCCTCCAAAGCTTGAGATGCCGAAAAACAACAGGTGCCATCTGCTGTGCTGGTCTTGAGTTTTTGTTTAGGATTAGTGGAGCTCAGCCTGGGCTTGGGAAGAGCGGAAAAGTTACTAAGTCCGTGGAGATATAAGGGAAGACCTGAGCAGAATATCAGCGGGATAGCAGCTTGCTTAAAACGGCCTGTTCGTGGGCCCACCCCTGGTAAGGCGCGTCCCCTGGGGGTGAGCTGGGACACAGAGCAGCCCTGTTATCAGAGCCGCTTAAGTGAGGCAGGCAGGTCCTCAAGAGGTGGGCATTTCATTAAGACTTCCGTCCTTCATTTCCCCATGAATCGTAGCTGTTTGTGTTTCACACATTTCCTGGACTTTCCTTGGTTCTTTAAAAAGGAATGATAGTAGAAATAAAGTTATTTTGTTTTTGGAGAAAAAACAGTGCGTCTGTGGGCACCCGGCCGGCAGCTGCCGAAGAGGACCGGGGAGGTGTGCTGGTAAAAAAAAAAAAAAAAATTTTTTTTTTTTTTTTTTTTTATCTCAAGTTTCAGGTGCCAAACAGATTTTCACGTAGGAATCAGATGCCTCTAATTTCCTTAAGAAACGCGCGGTAAGCGATCTCCCAGATCGCCAGGTGAGGTCAAGGGTAAGGATACTGGACTCTGCCCACCGTTTGCTTGTACCCTTGGTTTCTTCCTGCTCCCACAGTCGGCCGGGCTGGAGGACCCGTAGGGGACTGAGGGGTAGGTCCAGGCCCTGGGGTATCAAAAAGTTCCTGCAGCTCTGAGTGAGAAATGACACCGTATTTCTTTGATTTTGTCACATCTTTCATTTAATAGGTTATTAAGGTAAGAAACAGAAAGGAACAATGACACACCAAATACTGGTTTTGGGGGAAGTGGATCTCCAGGCCTTTCTTCCAAGGTGCCTCTGGATGGGCTGGAACCTCCAACCTTTCAGTTAGCGCCCAAGCGCGTTAAACATTTACACCACCCAGGGATTCCACATTGAATGTATTTAACAGTTATAAGATGCATTCCAATTTCAGACAGTACAAGTGTAAAGGGGAAAATATGTATATATTTTAGTCTGGAGGGAACAAACTATTTTTGTGCATACTTTTTGGGTATTAACCATAGAGTGCCCTTTCCTGCAAGAGAAATATCATTGCATATGGAGGGATGTAATGAAGGGAAGAGTACCCAGGACTGGCAGCTGGAAAATGTGGGTTTTGGTGACAGCTTACAGCTGAGTGGCCTTGGATCAGCCACTTCCTTTCCTGGGCCCCATAAACCAAAAAACCTATTGCCACTGAGTCAATTCTGACTCACAGCGACCCTGTAGGACGGAGTAGAACTGTCCAATAGGGTTTCCAAGGAGCGACTGGTAGATTCAAACTGCTGACCTTTTGGTTAGCAACCAAACTCTTAACCACTGCGCCACCATGGCTCCCTGGGCCCCATAGGGAATACTTATTTATAAGCAGTGTTTTGTAAAGTTTTAATTTCAAATACATGTGGGCAAAGCTTCCACGTTTGGGAGTTGGTGTCACATACCCTGCGGTAGACTGAGTCCCCACACCTGGTGGGTCACTCACTGTTTTGACCTGCCCCAACCCTGGAAGGCATTTGAGTTTTTGACCCCTGAACTGGATTCTTCCAAGGACTCTGAGCCCTGACTGTCCCTGAGGCTGTGGCTTGATTCATTGCTTGGGAACCCACATCAATAAACTCTTTGCCTCCCTCATCACAGCAGCAGGTAACGTGCACGTGGCAGATGCTCAGTAAAAATAACAGGACTGATTTCAAATGATGGTGAAGGACAGAGATGAAAGTGCTTGGAGATAAAATTCCTTTTTTTAAAAAAATTGGATAATTATAACCACACTAGGAAAATCTCCAGGCCTCATACAACTTTGCATTTAAAAGTTGGCAAACTTTTAGATTTAAAAGCACTGAAAAAACAGCGATGGAGGTTGAGTAGTTCTTGATTGAAATCAGGGAAGCAGCCTTCTGGCCGACTTCCAGTGGAGAAGCAGGCATGAATTTAGGAGGGTCAAAGATTTCCCATCCTCAGAACAATGCGGTGCAAGATGAAGCCTGAGGTTGCTTGGCTCATATGGAAGCTCAGTGTGTGAGACAAAGCCCAGCAGTCATGGGAGACCCCGGCAGCCTGGTGAAACCTGGGGTTGTCTGTGAGTTCATTCTGCTGTCACCTAGTCAACCTCTGTGAATGGGCAGGAGAACTGTGGCCAGTTAGCTCTCAGGCTGGGAAAGGGGCAAGAGACACTTGGATAAACTTGAGTCTGGAACCAGGAAGCAGGCATCTGACATCTCTAAGCTTCTGGAAGAAAAGGTTCAAAGTTACTTTAGAATGAAAGAAGGAACCAATCTGATGAGATGCATGTTCTTGAGAAGGGACATATTCTATGCATAGGGTGTCTACTGTAAAAATGCCATTTTGTCCTGAGAATTAAATTTTTCTTATTCATTGCCAAATCGAAGATTCAATTTGTGGCGCCTCCAAAAAGGCAACTTGAGAGGACTGTTTCCTTTCTGGATTACCTAAACCCAAAAAACCCAGTGCCGTCGAGTCCGACTCATAGCAACCTTATAGGACAGAGTAGAATTGCCCCATAGAGTTTCCAAGGAGCACCTGGTGGATTTGAACTGTCGACCCTTTGGTTAGCAGCCGTAGCACTTAACCGCTATACCACCAGGGTTTCTCTGGATTACCTAGGGGATAGAAAATACTTTATCAGGAATCAGCGGTGGCCCATGAAGCACCTGCTTCCTATACCCCAAGTCCCCTTCCCCTCACTGCAGCTGTCTGGTGCCAAGAACACCAGCAGTGCTCACAGCTGGGCGTGAGGAGAACATTGCCAAGCAAGACATGTTCTGGGCCAGTAGTGGAGTGTGGGAGCTTATGGCTCCAATCCTAGCTCTGCCCCTGACAAGCTGTGTGACCTTGGTTAGGTCATGGCACCTCTCAACGCCTGAATTTCTCTGTGGATGTGGGTGTGAAGGGTGGAGAATGGGGATGGATTGGAGTCCCAGTCACTTCTGCCACTCTAAAAGTTTCCTGCATCTGGGTAGGTAAAAGCAGAAATCTGTGAAGAAACACGGACTCATCTAGGAAATCTGCACAATGACCATTTCACAGATAACTTGATTTTTAATCTGATGCATAGTATTTACATAATTTACTTGTTAACGTAAGCTCCTTGCTTGTAAGGATTTGAGACGGTTTACAGTATTACAGTTTTGCAGAGAAATACTTTTTGTTATTTCTCCCAACACCCCTGTAATGTGGGGTTGGGGGAGAGGGGACTACTGGTTGCTGTGTTTCTCTGTTTTCCTCAACAAACCTCACTTCCTCCTGCACATGGCAGTTGGTGGAGGCAACAATAGTGCCTCGGCCTCCTCCCCTTTGATGTGAGGGGATTGTGAGGAATTCTTAGAGGCCAGTTATTCCTGCACCTGCTGCCCTAAACCAACATGGCCTACCTGCCTTCATGGATTTTTCCATTTGCAGCACATGTTAAAAGAAATACCTTGAAAGTAGAGAGCTTTAAGTAATTTCCTCCATAAAACCACAGCCCTCATACTGAAGAGGTCAAGTGAAGATTTGGGGGCAAAAATTATGAATCCTGGAAACACATTTATTTTATATCTAAACACCGAAAATTTAAAGAGATTTCTCAGGCTAAATTAGAACATGTTTGAGAAAGCTACACCCACTGGTGAAGCATAATATGTTAGTTCAGGGTGTTCCCTCTGAGGGGCAAGGTAGTGTTGGTGAACCTTGAAGTCCAACAGCCAAGGAATGATTACCACCATATTTACTTGTTCTCAGGAACTGTTTTCAGTTACCACTGGGGGTATTTCTTCCAAGCATAGAAGTGTGCCTCCGATTTTATAATATGGAACTCAGATTTCTCATAAATAATGTTTATAACCAGCTTACCTGGAATGTGTTGCCTCTACAACACCTTCCTTTGGCATTCTTCACCAACAAGATGTTGACCAGATCCCCTCGTGCCCTGTGTTTGTTATCTGTTGTGTAACAAATTACACAAAACTTAGCCACTTAAACAAATTACCCTAAAATTTATCACCTTACAATAACAAATGTTTATTGTCTCACAGTGTCTGTGGTCAGGAAGCTGGGGGCCTCAGGCTTAGGGTCTCTCACAGGGTGACAGTCAAGGTGTTGGTAAGGTCTACACAGGTCCTTGCTGACTATTGGTGGAGGATGTAAATTCCTTGCCACGTGGGTCTTTCCACAGAAGAAAGACAGACCAGCTTTAGATGAAACCACAGTCTTTTTTGTAACCTAATCTTGGAAGTGACATCCCATCATTTTTGCTGTATCTCTGTCATAGGTCCATCCCATGATCAAGGAGAAGGGACTATACAAGGCATGAATATGAGAAGGCAGGAACCATGGGGACCCTTTGAAGCTTGTCTACTACACGCTTCATTGTGTCCTGTGTAGATTTCTATCAGAGCAGCCATAGTGCTTGGTGCCACTTGTTTTTATATCTTTCTCCTTTAATGGGACCTTATACCTCTCAAGTTTAAAGACAGACTATTCCTTACTTGCCTTTTTATTCCAGATGCAGGGAAGTTCATTAATAGGTACTCAAAAATATTGAATAGACTTGAAGATATTAATTAATTAATTAATGTAAAGTTAACTTTAAATCAGATTATTTCCTCTTGGAATTCATTTCTGGTCATCAGATTTCTAGCTTTCAATTGGTCTTGTATACTTCGATATACCACTGACTTTATGTGGTGGATATCCTCTAAATCCCTTCACCTTTTGGGGCTTCAGTCTTCCCATTCATAAAATGAGGTGGTTTGACTGAATGATCTTGTAGTCCCTTCAAGTTGTTTTTCTGTTTGGTTTTGTTTTTTTGCAAACAACACCACTATTAATTTCCAAAACATTTGCACCATCCCAAACCAAGGTTTTTAAGTGTAATTCAGGAGTAAACCATTTCAGTGAACCCCCTACCCTTATTACCTCACAACCTTGCTCCCAATCACATTAAACTTAGACAAAATGAGTGGTATCTCCTAAATGCCTGTATTTCTTACTTCTTTCCCTTTCATAGCACGGAACAAGCAGAAGCAGTGGTCTGACAAAATGCTGCACAGTACTATGAGGAATTGAAGGACACCTTTCAGTAATTTGTGGAGGACAAAAGAAATGGTAAGAGCTCAGTCATCATCTTCAGGAAAGTGGGACTTTGTGGAAAAATCACATGATTTGCCTCCACTTCTCAAATTTTAACTGGGTTGGGGGAGGTAAGGAAAGATGTGGTCTCAATTCAGATCCGTGGGATCCTGGAAAAGGAGAAGAAATATGAGGAATCACAAATGACCATGTAGAACTTGAGAAGGTATGGAAGAGGAGAGTTTAACCACTGGCTTGGGGCTGTGAGGATAGGCATTTGTTGCCGATGAAATGATTATAAAACTCTTCTCCCTCACTCCCCCTACTTGGGGAGACCTGTGTTTACTGTCTTATCCCCTAAACTTACCTCTAATAGCATTGGGTTGGGAGGATTTTGAACTCACTTTCAAGTGCTTTGGATGCACATTCATGTAATGCAGAAATGACTTCATCCCGGAAAGCCAAGGGCTTCATTTACCTCTTCACTATAATCAGCATTTTATCTGACTGGAAAGTAAACTCAAAACTGGTCATTGCTGCCCTGCCTTGCATCCTCCCCACTACCAACACTGACAGCTGCAACCACTGCACAGCATCCAGCGCAGCTCCAACTCCAGCTCCAGCTCACCCACAGCATCAGCCAACCTTTCCCCACGCCTTACACAGCTGCTGTTAGTGTCCTCCTTGCTAAGCCTTGGCCTTTTGTCTCTTCTCAACAGAAAAAGGGCAGAAAAAGCCACAGGAGCCCAATGTCTCTCCCCAGGCAATTGGCACATCTCATACCCACTGTCAAGTGGCTGGCAGACAGGGCTCCTGATTCCCATCAGGATGTGCTGGTTGCACCAAGGCTTCAGGGAGGCAGCTGGGTGAGGGTGTATGTTGGTGGGGGAGTGGTCTAGAGGGAGGCTGTGTCCTTGAATCCCTACAAGGTGGTATTTGACTTTGTTAAGTGATTTTTTTGTTGTTAAGTGATTTCAAATGTCACCCACAGCAAGAAGTCATAGTGAATTTAATGGGGGTCAGATGAGCAGGCACTTATGTGTGTGTGGTTTTTTGTTTGGGGGGGCTTTTTAAATTCTTTTTTTTGTCTTTCCCAAAAGTTTGAGATTGAAATGCACCTGGGCAAGATCACCCGGCAGTCCCTGGGTATACACAAGCTTGGCCATAAGGCCGGTTTAGGCTACTTTTGTTAGAGAAAATCAGATATATCAGTTCTGAAGTTGTGAGTCTCTTGGCTTGCTTGCTGTGATGGATTTGGGAGGTAACACTCTCTGAGGGCATCTTTCTTAGTTATTTAGTGCTGCTGTAACAGAAATACCACAAGTGGATGGCTTTAACAAACAGAAGTTTATTCTCTCACAGTTTAGGAGGCTAGAAGTCTGAATTCAGGGCACCAGCTCCCAGGGAAGTTTTTCTCTCTCTGTTGGTTCTGGGGAGAGGTCCTTATCATCTATCTTCCCCTGGTCTCGGACCTTCTCATTGCAGGGACCTCAGGTCCAAAGGACACACTCTGCTGCCTTGCTTCTTTCTTGGTAGTATTGAGGTCCCTCTCCTCTCTGCCTGGTTCTCTCTTCTATATCTCAAGAGATTGACTCAAGATACAACTTAATCCGGTAGATTGAGTCCTGCCTCATTAGCATAACTGTCTCTAATCCTGCCTCATTAACATCATAGGGGTTAGGATTTACAACACATAGGATAATCACATTAAATCACAAGATGGTGGACAACCACGCAATACTGGGAATCAGCCTAGCCAAGTTGATACACATTGTTGGGGGACACAATTCAATCCATACCAGCATTTCTTAGTGAAAAGGATAGGATCATCAGGCGCCGAGGGCTGCGGGGTGCACCTGCTGCTCTGCGGTGTGGCACCTGGCCAGCCCTGCAGGCAGGTGTTGGGCTCAGCTCCTTGCAAATCAAACATTCCTGGGCACATACTTGGGAAAACTTGGGCTGTTGTAATTCACAGGCAAATTCTTCTTTTGGAGACTTGTTTACCTTGTTAGACACTTTAGTGAGAGGCATTGGAAACTGAGCACAAGGCCTCTAAATTTGTCAATGTAATTTGTACTCATATTACTACTAATTGCATTTTATTTTGTGCATTCTTAAATGTTTCAGGCCCAGATCTCTAGCGTCTGGCTAAAAAACTTCCACTGTTTTCCCTTTCATGATGAGTTAGGATGAGGGTATGGGACACTAAAGGGATGACACATCTTAGCAAATTCATAGGATCCCTAGACTCGGGGCTTCATCTTAACAAATTCAGAGGATCCCTAAACTCAGGGCTTCTTGCCTCTCCCAAAGTGGGGAGGGGGTGGAGAAGCCACTGCGGTGCAGGTCACTGGCCTTTGGGGACTGTAGTAACAGCAGCTGTTGTCACTGCTATGCCAGGCACTTCTGTGCTAGGCATTGTTATGCCAAATAATAATAATAAAAAAAGCCCGAAAACCAAACCTGTTGCCTTCAAGTCAATTCCGACTCATAGTGACTCTGTAGGAGAGAATAGGATGGCCCCATAGAATTTCCGAGGAGCAGCTGGTGGATTTGAATGGCCAACATTTTGGTTAACAGCCTGAGCTCTTAATCACTGTGCCACCAGGGCTCCACTGCTATGACAACCAGTGAAAATGTAATCTTTACAGCCAACCTCAGAGAGAGGTCTTACAATATCTGTTTTTACAGTTTGAGAAATCGAGGCTTAGAAAATGGCGTAGCTCATAAGATTAGCCCAAGGACTCAAACTAAGGTTATGTTTGCCAGCAAAGCTTGTGTTCTTGTAAATCAAGGATGATCAATGCATAGAAGTCTTGATGGTCTACATTGATCCAGGAATTGGCCCATGAGGGATGGATGGAGTACAGAAGGTAAACCGTGTATGGTATAACGAACCCCTATATATAACTATCACCCAGAATCAACAATTATCAAGATTTAACCACACTGGCTCCATCTATCCCCCTTTCCAGTTAGTTTTAAAAACATGATTTTATTGTTGTTGATAGATGCCGTCGAGTCAGTTCTGACTCATAGTGACCCTATCTATGTACAGCAGAATTGAAACACTGCCCAGTCCTGAGCCATCCTCACGATTGTTGTTATGCTTGAGCCCACTGTTGCAGCCACTGTGTCAATCCATCTCATTGAGTGTCTTCCTTTTTTTTGCTGACCCTCTACTTTACCCAGCATGATGTCCTTTTCCAGGGACTGGTCCCTCGTTTAGCAAATACAGAACACTAAAGAGGAAAGGAGCCCTTGGGTGGTACAAATGGTTGGTGCAAAGTCAGTTTTGGCTACTAATCTAAAGGTTGGAGGTTTAAGCCCACCCAGTGCCTCAGAATAAAGGCCTGGTGAGCTACTTCCAAAACATCAGCCATTGAAAGCCCTATGGGGCACAGTTCTACTTTGTGACACACAGGGTTGCCGTGAGTTGGAATTGATTAGACAGCAACTGTTTTTATAGAGTAAAAAAGTATTCAAATTCCCACAGTAAAAGTGAACAATTGTATACTCCTTTCCATGATTTTTTTTTCAACGCATAGCCTGTAGTCTACTTCTGTTCCTCAGTTGTTACATCTTCTAGCCTGGGACTGTGCAAGGCTCTTCTCCCATTTGCTGGTTCTGAGGGAAAGAGCACTGAACTGGAATGCCAGGTTCTGGTTTCAGTTCTGTTGGCAAACAGCTCTGTGACCTTGGTCGGCCTTTACTGCCTTATCTGTAAAATGTGGCCTTTGAACTCAATGTTTTCTCAGGTCTGGCATTCGAGGGTCTGAGGTCACAGATGCACATGAGACGTTTGGTTCCTGTCACCCAGAGACATGCAGTTTGGGCTGACGGCTGCTCAGCACCTGTGGCTCTCCTCAGATCAGAGCCCCCATCCTAATACGACGCCTTTACCTTTCCTCCCCAGAACAGGAAGAGAGAAGGCGGGAGGCCATTAAGCAGTGGCGCCAGTGGTATTATGATGGCCTGTACCCACCATATCTCTTTAACCGTCACCACACCTGACCTTGTCTTGAAGCAAACCTAGAAGACAGAGCTTGAAAATACACATACCCATCCCTCCAGGTGTTCAAGCAATCCCTGCCCACACAAACAGGCTCCTTAAAGGATCTCAACTTGGGGTCTGCTGTGGGAAACAGCCCTGGTAAATACATGTACCTCTTGTTCTGACGGATTAAAATGCTCTGGCTTTTGCTTCTTTGAGGATGACTCTCTGAGGTGAGCCATGCCTATGGGACCTGCTAGCACCAAATCTACAATGATTTCCCTCTGCTTAGCCATTGTTCCCAAAGACTCCTGTCTGATAGAACAATTAGAAGAATCACAGTAAAGAGAGTAGATTACATGTTTGCTTATTGCTGACAAATAAAATCGCTGAATCCACGATGCGTACTATCTTCTCAAACCTCAAACTGAGTGGTGTCAACTTGTCTCTCCTGAGTGACAATGATGCTCTGGCTGACTTGCGCTGTTTGAAAGCTTGGGGTGAGTATTGCTCTCTTCTCCTCAGCATGGCTCAGTACCTAGTCACACCGATGAAAGACAAATGCTGATACAATTTTTTTTGGTAAAACCATTCTCCAGGCAGCTTTGCTGAGCCCAGGTGCTGCCTCACATCTCTGTCAAGAGTCTCAAGATTCACCTGTGTTTTCTTAATCTCATCCTTCAGAAGCCAGGGTCACGGACGGCAAGGCCAGTTGTTAACCATACTGTAAAGCAGGTAAAATTCAGTTTGGGTATCATCTTACCTTTCTTCACAGTGCCCCTCTCAACCCCTCTGCCTTCACGTGCCAGGCTCAGCATCTGCCCTACTTCCAGCCTTGGTCTCAGCTGACCTCTAGGAACTCCACACTGAGAAGGCAGGAAAATCAAGAACAAAATAAGCAGGCATCTGCGCTGGGGTCATAGTACTGTAGACCACAGAGGACTCTCGATGGAGAATAAGCATCCACTCTCAGCCACTCTGTTGCTCCTAGCCCTGCGCACTTGGCTTCCCTATGGCTTGGGTCTCTAGTCAGCTAGCCCAGCCTGCTTTTGAGGCTGGGCCTCCAGGGCACTCTAGGCCAACTTTTCATGGGGGTTACTTTGAGGAAAATCTGCCTCAATTCTAATAAAATACTTCACTAGAGGCAGGAGTGATTGATAGTTTTGGGACACTCTACAATGTATGTGTTTGCTTGTTTTATAATAGTCTCCCCTATTTTTTATTCTGGTGAAAATACACACAACAAAACATACATCCATTCAACAATTTCTACAAGTACAGCACAACGACATTGGTTAAATTCTTCAAATTCTGTCACCATTCTCGCCATCTCTACCCGTGTCTTTTCACTGCCGTTGACTTAGACTCACTACCCCCTAAACTTCTCATCAATGCTTTAGAGTTACTGTTGTCCATTTGGTTTCATATAATTCTTTAAAAAAGCGCAATGCTCTTTACTAATTGAGCTAAACTGTTGTTTAGTTTAGAGATGACATCAGGGGATAGTTTTGATTCAAGGTTTAAAGATTATGTAGGGCAATAGATTTGTGGGGGTTTCCGCAGTCTCAGCGGGCCCAGTAAGTCTGGTTTGAATGTATGTGTTTTTAAGTAATTTTAAAAAGGTTGATAAAGTATTTAAAACATTTTAGTGACTAAGCACTTGTGCATATTCGAAATCACCTCATATATAGTCAGCACTGTGTTTCCTCACAGAACTCCAAGTAGGAGCTGAAGTGGCCTTCAGAAGATAGGGTGGGCACTGGGCAAACTGTACCATTAAAACACTGTTCCCTAGGCAGGTAGAATAGAGGCACATTCTCTTCTCAGTGCCAGGAGTTCTGGGATTCATAATTTGGAGATTCAGGTTTGGGGTACAAGTCAAATCCCATCACAACAAAAGCTAAGCAGTGTCCATTTTTTCATTGGCATGATACTGTGTTAAACGTTGCCATTAATGACAGCGGCAGTAGGAGGGACTTAGGAATATTTTTATTAGGCAATGTTGGGGATCACTGAGTCATTTGCTCTAAAGTTAAGTTACCAGTGAATATCTTAGTTGTCTGTTGTTCTTGTTGTTAGGTGCTGTTGAGTTGGTTCTGGCTCATAGCAACTTTATATGCAACAGAATGAAACACTACCTAGTCCTGCTTCATACTTACGATCATTGTTAAGCTTGAGCCCATTGTTGTAGCTACCATGTCAGTTCATCTCCTTGAGGGTCTTCCTCTTATTCGCTGACTCTCTACCAAGCATGATGCCCTTCTCCAGGGACTGGTCCCTCCTGATAACATGTTCAGAGTATGTGAGACAAAGTTTCACCACTCTTGCTTTGAAGGAATATTCTGGCTGTACTTCTTCGAAGACAGACTTGTTCGTTCTTCTGGCAGTCCATGTTATATTTAATACTCTTCACCAACACCACAATTCAAAGATGCCAATTCTTCTTTGGACTTCTTTATTCATTGTCCAGCTTTCTCATGAATATAAGGTGATTGAAAACACCATGGCTTGGGTCAGGAGCACCTTAGTCCTCAAAGTGACATCTTTGCTTTTCAATACTTTAAAGAGGTCTTTTGCAGCAGATTGGCCCAATACAATGTGATGTTTGATTTCTTGACTGCTGCTTCCGTGGCATTGATTGGGGATCCAAGTAAAATGAAATCTTTGACAACTTCAATCTTTTCTCCGTTTATCATGATGTTGCTTAATGGTTCAGTTGTGAGAATTTTTGTTTTCTTTGTGTTAAGGTGTAACGCATACTGAAGGCTGTAGTCTTTGACCTTCATTAGTAAGTGCTTCAAGTCTTCATCATTTTCAGTAAGCAAGGTTGTATCATCTGCGTATCGGAGGTTGTTAATGAGTCTTCCTCCGATCCTGATGCCCCGTTCTTCTTCATATAGTCCAGCTTCTTGGATAATTTGCTCAGCATACAGATTGAATAAGTATGATGAAAGAGTACAACCCAGACACACACTTTTCCTGATTTTACACCACACTGTTCCCTCTTGTTCTGTTAGAATGACTGCTTCTTGGTCTATGTCTGGGTTCCACATGAGCACAATTTAGTGTTCTGGAATTCCCATTCTTTGTAATATTATCCATAGTTTGTTATGATCCACATAGTTGAATGCCTTTGCATAGTCAATAAAACACAGGTAAACATCTTTCTGCTATTCTCTGCTTTCAGCCAAGATCCGTCTAACATCATCAATAATATCCCTTGTTCCATGTCCTCTTCTGAATCTGGCTTGAATTTTTGGCAGTTCCTTGTCGATGTACTGCTGCAACCACTTTTGAATGATCTTCGGCAAAAGTTTATTTGCGTGTGATGTTAATTATATTGTTCGATAATTTCTGCATTCTGTCGCATCACCTTTCTTTGGAAAGGGCACAAGTATCAATCTCTTCCAGTCAGTTGGCCACTTAGTGGTCTTCCAAATTTCTTGGCATAGATGAGTAAGAGCTTCTATCACTGCATCTGTTTGTTGAAACATCTCAATTGGTATTGTCAATTCCTGGAGACTTGTTTTTCAACAGTGCCTTCAGTGCACCTTGGACTTCTTCCTTCAAGCATATGATCGGTTCTCGATCATATGCTACCTCCTGAAATGGTTGAAGTTCAACCAGTTCTCTTTGTACAGTGACTCTGTGTATTCCTTCCATCTTCTTTTGATGCTCCCTGTGTAGTTTAATATTTTCCCCATAAAATCCTTCAATATTGCAACTCCAGGCTTGAATTTTTTCTTCAGTTCTTTCAGCTTGAGAAATGCCGAGTGTATTCTTCCCTTTTGGTTTTCTAACTCTAGGTCTTGGCACATTTCATTATAATACTTTGTCTTCTCAAGCTGCCCTTTGAAATCTTCTCTTCAGCTCTTTTACTTCGTTTCTTCCTTTCGCTTTAGCTAGAACAAGTTTTAGAGTCTCTTCTGACATCCATTTTAGTCTTTTCTTTCTTTGCTCTGGGTGTCTAAATTGGTTCAATTAGAATGCTTCCTTAAGGAACTGAGGAGAATAATGAGAAGTTTCCCCAGGCCTAGAAAACATTCACAAAACATTCAACCTAAAACTGCATTTCACCACGTAAAACATTCTTTGCATTCCTATAAATCCTTGTTGTTAGGTACCACTGAGTTGATTCTGACTCATAGTGACCCCATGTGGCAGAGTAGAACTGTCCCATAGAGTTTCCTAGACTGTAATCTTTACCGAAGCAGATAACCAGGTCTTTCTCCCATGGATCCAATGGGCAGGTTTGAACCACCAACCTTTTGGTTAGCAGCCCAGTACTTAATCATTGTGCCACAAGGGCTTCTTATTCATTCTTACCCCATCTTTTTATATATATAAAATACCAAGATACTCCCACTGTAAAATCATCATCTTATATACAATATGTGCTCATTGTAGCAAATTCAAGTAATATAGAAATCTATTACACAAAAGGAGAGTGTCCTCTTCGCCCCTTCAATTCTACCCTGAGGTGATTTCACCAGCCACCCCACCGCCTCAGGCCAGTTTAAAGAAAAAGGCTGCTCAGGAAGCCATGGTTTGCCAGAGGCCTATCATGTAACTTTAAATTAGAATGTGATGATAACAGATGCTGCAACATTTCATTACTATTTTTACTTATTACCAGATGAGACTGAAATTATTTGAGAGGAATGAGTGTGCTGAAGTTGTGAAGCATAAATCTCAACAGCAAGGAATGGAATTATGCTGGTTGCCTTTCATCCCTCCAATCTCTAATCTAGACTAGAAAAATCAGTGAGTTTGAGCATAGCAAAGGACAGAGATGTTTTCTTTCTGAATAACTGGTTAGAAGACTCATGCACAGATCCCATCTGCTTCCTACGCCCTCCCTCAGAGTGGCAGAATAGGAAGCCTTAGTAAGATGGCAAAATGTACCAATTGATTCAAGGGTTTAATAGCTTGATCCCTAGGACTGTTCTCTTAGGGTGGGGCTCCTCCTAGTAGGTAATCCCAAACACAGATTAGAAATCCTTGCTGACAGCTATATAAGAACAAGAACACATGTCTGTCCTTAACTCCATACCAAGTTAAGTGAGGGACTGATGAGAGCCCACCAGTTGGAGTTGGTAGTTGGGCAGTGTGCAACCTTAGCCGACGGCAGGCTCCGATCTTGAGTCAGGACTGCAGGTTGTTGGCTAGTGATACAAGCCAGCTTGCACTCTACTCACATGAAACTGCCCTCCTGGCTGGCCAGGGGCTGGATGCCAAGCCAGGCCTGAGAACCAGATTCAGTCCCTGACTCTTTAGGTTAGAAACTCCTGCGTTCAAGATTTTTTTTAACATGTGCAGTTGTACAGCAGAGGAAAGGCAAGGCATTGTTTTCTCACCTCAGCCAAGGAACCAGAGGAGCCACAACCTGTCTTATACCAGAAACAGTATCATCTCCAAATGCCTTCTGGCAAGAGAGCCATTTTGCTCTCACACCTGATAGCGTTCAGGTGGATGGCAGCAGATGGATTCTGACTCATGGTCATACCTTGTATCCACCTGTCTCACAAGACTTGCTGTTTGTCCGCAGGATGGGATGTTGGGGCCATACAGATGTCAAAAACCAAGAATGGCTTGGATGAGGGGTCAGTTTAAAAAAAGCAAAGCAAAACAAAAAACAAAACACCGTGTCCTTGCCTTTTCAATGGCCAGGCTTGGCATGTTGGCTCTAGATAACCCCGGCAGAAATGGGCTTAATGAGGATTCTATTACATCATTTTCTACCCCTGTTCTTAACAAGGGATCTATTATACCTTGAGGTTTTCAAATTCCACCTAGAATTCCTTCACTAAAAACCAATAAAAGTCATTTTCTTGGCCGGGAAAAGAATGCCAAAGGTGTCTGGGCAGACACATTAAATAGAAAATGGGTAACAGAGCAATTTGTATTTTTAAAGAAGGCTTACGTTCTTAAGACTTACGTTGTCATAAGTGTGGCCTTTGGGACATTCTTTTACTTAATTCTTCTCTGCTCTTTCATTATCATCCCCTAGCCCGTGAGTCCTTAAGGGGTTCCAGGTAAGTGGTTGAAAGCAAATTTGCCAAAGGATGAATTAGTGGAAAGTTATTATTTTGGATTCACCGGTTTTGCATATACTGGCATCTTTTTTTTTTTTAATTGTCCTTTAAATGAAAGTTCACAATTCAAGTCAGTTTCTCATACAAAAACCCATACACACATTGTTACATGTTCCTAGTTGCTCTCCCTACACTGTGACAGCACACTCCTTCTCTCCACCCTGTATTTCCCGTGTCCATTCAAACTGCTCTTGTCCCCCTCTGCCTTCTCATCTCACCTCCAGGCAGGAGCTGCCCACATAGTCTCATGTGTCTATGTGAGCTAAGAAGCACACTCCTCACTGGTATCATTTTGTGCCTTATTGGGCTGAGAGTCCGGGGGCCATGACCTTTGGGGTCTTTCCAGTCTCAGACCATTAAGTATGGTCTTTTTACTAGAATTTGAGGTCTGCATCCCACTTTTCTTCTGCACCATCAGGGATTCTCTGTTGTGTTCCCTGTCAGGGCAGTCATTGGTGGTAGCCGGGCACCACCTAGTTCTTCCAGTCTCAGACTGATGGGAGTTTCTGGTTTATGTGGCCCTTTCTTGCTCTTGGGGTCATATTTTCCTTGTGTCTTTGGTATTCTTCATTTTCTTTTGCTCCAGGTGGGTGGAAACCAATAGATGCATCTTAGATGGCCACTTGCTAGCTTTTAAGACCCCAGATGAATACTGTCATTTTATTTTCTTAAAAGAAATCTTGTGTATGTTCCTGGGGAGAATTTGCAACTTATTATCACGTGTCTTCATTTATTTAGATTCTTTGGGAGGAGACGGTCACTTTTGTGAGGCCCAGAATGATTTTTAAAACTTAAAAACTTTGTTATATACTTTGTCAGTTTCATTTGGTTGGGTTATTTCATCTCTAATTCATTTTTAGTCAATAATGTTCTAATTCTTTGGCAAGGTTATCATAATTTAAAAGTTCTATCTCTAGCTCTTAAGAGATTCATCCAAAAGCAAATTGGTTAAATATGAATGTTCTAGTTCACAGTTGGTAACTTTGGTATGTTCTATGATTTTATAAGGTAATAACACACTTAAAAAATCAGGGTTTTTATTTTTTAAGAAATTCATAAAGTGATCCTGAAATTTATATTGAAATGCAAAGGACCTAGAATTGCCAAAAACAAAAACACAGTTGGAGGACTGACATTACCTGATTATAAACCTCCTATAGCTACAGTAATTAAGACAGTGTGGTACTAACATAAGATTGCATATAGTTTAAGGTAACATAATCAAGTCCAGAAATAGATTTAAAAAAAAAAGTAAATTGTTGACAAAGGAGCCAAAGCAACTGAATGAGGAAATTATAGTATTTTCATCAAGTGGTGCTGTAACAACTGGTTACCCACAAGGAACACAATGAACCTCAAGTCTTAACCTAGCAGCATATACCAGCATTAACTTGAAATGGATCATAACCTAAAAGTGAAAGCTAAAACTATATAACAATTCTAGAAGGAAATATTAGAGAAAAATTGTCATGACCTTAAAGGAGGCAAAGATTTCTTACCTAGGTTACAAAAAGCATGAACTGTAAAGAGAAGAAATTGATAAAATGGACTTGATCAAGATGAAAAAACTTGTGCTCTCTGAAAGATACTTAAAATGAAAAGGCAAGCCACAGGGGGAAAAAAAGAAATTAACTCTACATATATCTGCAAAACACTTGTATCCAGAATATGGAAAGAACTCTTACAACTCAACCCAATAACAAAAGAGCAAACAAATAATAAAATGGGTGAAGACACTTTGCCAAAGAAGATAAATTATTAAATAAAATTATGTTTTGCTTTATGAAAATTTCTCTTGCCCATCACACTAAAGGTTATCTTATTAAATGTTAGAAATCTATGTGCTGTATAATCACATATACAGTCATGCATCACTTAGCCAGGACACATTCTGTGAAATAGGACGTTATGTGGTTCGGACATTGTGTAAACATGCCTAAATCACAAGCAATAAATAGCATTCACCGATTTTCCACCTTCGTGATGTTTAATAACTTTTTATTTGACTTCCAAATCGATGCTTCTCCTTTGCCTCTTGCTGCTGCTATCACTTGCATTGATACCTGAGTATATGTAGCTTTAATCATAACAGCCCCAAACTGGAAACAATCCAGCCCAAATGTCCATCAAGATGTGAATCAAGCAAATGGTGGATAACCATGCAGTGGAATACTCAGCAATAAAAAGGAATGAACTACTGATACATGCAACATGAATTTCAAAATATGCTGAGTGAAAGGCAGACACAAGAGTATATCCTGTATGATTCCCTTTATATGAAACTGTAGGAAAAACAAATCTATGCTATAGTGATAGGAAGCACACCGGTGATGGCCTGGGGCTGAGGTGGGGACGGATAGTGAAATGGTACTAGGCAACCTTTGGGGGTGGTGGAAGTGTCCTTTATCTTGCTTATGGTGGTAGTTATATGGGTGTGTATACATTTGACAAAATTTATCGAACTGTACACTTACAATGTGTGTCTTTTACTGTAGGAAATTTGTACTTTAATAAAGTTGATTTTAAAAATACCACTAGAGAAGTCTTTATTCAAGCAACATGTTACCACAGACTTGGTTCCAATTCTGATTTCAACCCATATATTCAAATTACTTAACCAATTTCCTTAACTGCAGAATAGGGACATTCCTGATCTGGTCCTGTTTTGGGAAACACTATTACAGTGTATATTTTATATAGAATTATAAGAAGCCTGGTAGTACAGTGGTTAAGCGCTTGGCTGCTAACCAAAAGGTCAACAGTTTGAACCCATCAGCCGCTCCACGGGAGCAAGATGGGGCAGTGGTAGTCAGCATCAGTAAAGATTACAGCCTTGGAAACCCTATAGGGAGGTCTATTCTGTCCTGTAGGGTTGCTATGAGTCAAAATCGATTTGATGGCAAAGGCTATATATAATTCTAGCTCTGTCTGTCCTGTCTTGGGTGAAATGGCTTCCAGCTTTTACCCCCTTCGTTACTGTTGTGTGGCTTTTCTCCACTTTGGCAAACTCTCCAAGGGTGATCTCCAAAATGCAGTTGACAGTGGAGATATGGTCTGACCTACGTAGGACAGCATGGGGCTCTTTCCCACTTTGTTCTGTACCGTCCAGCAGCTCAGCTATTCTGTGGCTCCTCTTAATCTTCAAAAATTTCTACAGTTTTTTCAAAAACTGTATCAACTGAAGCCAACCGATTTCTTGTTTCTTTTGTGCTTCCATATTATTTTCTTTAGATATCTTGCTGATTCTTTCCTTGAAATTGGCAAATACAGTTGGAATTTCATTGTTTGAGCCATTCATCCTTCCTGAGAACTGTACTGTTTCCAAATCTTTACCCATGCAATCAAGATGCCTATCTTCCTTGTAGAGTAAAAGCTCTGATGAGTAGTTATCTGTGACATACTTAGGCAAACAGGTTTACTCTCCAGATTTTTTAAAAATAAATGTCATCAGACACATCTAACCTACTATAAACATCAAGTTTTACTCATTTTTTTTAAAATAATTTTTATTGTGCTTTAAGTGAAAGTTTACAAATCAAGTCAGCCTGTCACATATAAGGTTATATACACCTTACTCCCATTTACTCTCCCCCTAAGTCAGCCGGCTCCCTCCTTCCAGTCTGTCCTTTCATGACAATTTTGCCAGTTTCTAACCCTCTTTACCCTCCCATCTCCCCTCCAGACAGGAGATGTGAACACAGTCTCAAGTGTCCACCTGATACAAGTAGCTCACTCTTCAACAGCATCTCTCTCCTGCCCATTGTCCAGTCCCTTCCATGTCTGATGAGTTGTCTTCGGGAATGGTTCCTGTGCTGGGCCAAGAGAAGGTTTGGGGACCACGACCGCCGGGATTCTTCTAGTCTCAGTCAGACCATTAAATCTGGTCTTTTTATGAGAATTTGGGGTCTGCATCCCACTGTTCTCCTGCTCCCTCAGGGGTTCTCTGTTGTGCCCCCTGTCAGGACAGTCATCGGTTGTGGCCGGGAACCATCTAGTTCTTCTGGTCTCAGAATGATGTAAGTCTCTAGTTCATGTGGCCCTTTCTGTCTCTTGGGCTCATAATTATCTTGTGACCTTGGTGTTTTTCATTCTCCTTTGATCCAGGTGGGTTGAGACCAATTGATGCATCTTAGATGGCCACTTGTTAGCATTTAAGACCCCAGACAGCACACTTCAAAGTGGGATGCAGAATGTTTTCATAATAGAATTTATTTTGCCAAATGACTTAGAAGTCCCCTTAAGCCATAGTCCCCAAACCCCCGCCCTTGCTCAGCTGACCTTCAAAGCCTTCAGTTTATCCCGGAAACTTCTTTGCTTTTGGTCCAGTCCAGTTGAGCTAACCTTCCCTGTATTGAGTATTGTCCTTCCCTTCACCTAAAGTAGTTCTTATCTACTAACTAATCAGTAAATAACCATCTGCCACCCACCCTCCCTCCCCCTCTCTTAACCACAAAAGAATGTGTTCTTCTCAGTTTATACTATTTCTCAAGATCTTATAATAGTGGTCTTATACAATATTTGTCCTTTTGCATCTGACTAATTTCCCTCAGCATAATGCTTTCCAGGTTCCTCCATGTTATGAAATGTTTCACAGATTCGTCACTGTTTCAAGTTTTACTTCTATCATCAGCTTCTACACAGAAAACCAATTCATGCAGTCTCTTCCCATTAGCTCTGCTGTGCCTCAACCTGAAGCTTTTAATGGTTTAAGTTTCCTTTGGGGAAGATTACACGCCAGTCATTCAGAAGTTCTTTATTTGCTATTCTGAATCGTTATTATCTAAAATTCTTCAGTTTTCCTTTCCTTTTGTTTGTTAAGGAAAATCTATTTTATTTTAAAAACGCAAAGATGATGATTTTCTTTAAAACATCATTTATTTCTCTAAACAGAAAAAAGCATGCAAAAAAAAAAAAATCCATTATAAGTATTATAACGTTCAGATCAACCAGATTTCCCGTGACAGCCAGTTTTTGTTAGCTTACTTAGATCACTATGTACGCACCCTGCTCAGGCTTGGGAAACACTATATATATGTATTACAACGTACATTTTATATATTATTTTAAGAAGCCTGATGGTTAAGTGCTTGGCTGCTAACCAAAAGGTCAACAGTTTGAACCCATCAGCCACTCCACGGGAGCAAGATGGGGCAGTGGTAGTCAGCATCAGTAAAGATTACAGCCTTGGAAACCCTACAGGGAGGTCTATTCTGTCCTATAGGGTTGCTATGAGTCAAAATCGATTTGATGGCAAAGGCTATATATAATTCCAGTTCTATCCGTCCTGTCTTGGGTGAAATGGCTTCCAGCTTTTACCCCCTTTATTACTGTTGTGTGGCTTTTCTCCACGTAGTGATCCAAGTAAGCTAAAAAAAATTTGCCATCAGGCCTGTGATTATACAATAAACTCCAGTTATCAAAGACAGGTTATGGGAAAAGTAAACACAGATATTGAATTTATGTGAAAGCAATTAATACACCTTGATAAAGGAGATAGGAATAAGATACTGATCTCACTGGTGAATCATATTTTCGTTGCAAACAAGTAAGACTCCCCCAACTACCCTTACCCTGCCCCCCTGATTTATCCCTGAATGAGTATCTCATAGTGTAAGAAAGTACATACAGAAAGCATTTCAAATAAAATACCACTCCCCACCCCCGCAACCTAGGATCTGGTATAACAGAGAAGTAACTTGAACACATTTTTAAATCATTTAAAAATATTAGATTTTAAAAAGGAAGGCATCCGGATTCAGCTCACCATCAACTTTTATAAGAATATTACACTTCTCATATACAATATACAAGTGATAACAATTCCCAGATAAAAACATATTTCTCATACAGGAAGGGGATCATTCAATTAAAGGGCCTCCTGGTGTTCCAGTTTGGTTGTGACTTACTTCAAATACATAACTCTGTTTTAAATTTCAGGCAAATACATCTACCCGAAATGAACCATTAAAAATAGTCAAGTGGTTTATGGTTTTCATTCAGAATTAAACACCTTAGTCAGTAAAAAAAAAAAAAAAAAAAAGTGAATTACTCCTTTAAGTATAGTTATTATGGTATAACCTTAGGGGAAACACAAGGGTCAGGCACAGCACCTTCTACCCGTATGGGCAGAGTTTTATGAAATCTAAGACACATGAATTTTATTTTTGACTCTTTAAAACCTCCTATACATACTTTGTTCCTAATGTAATGCCATATTGGGGAAAACCTAATCTAACTAGAATTCAAATCTCAATACAATATTCCTACCAATTTACCCAATCTTTAGGTGGTGCTAGCATTCACTTAGGTCAAATGACATTTGGAAAACCAAGTTGTCCAGGCAAGGGAATCTCCTTAGAAGATTTTTTTTGGTAGTAATTTACATGTTGTTTGACCTATAATTATTGATGTGTGCAATAAGGTATCTAAAAATTCCTAACTCCATGGGATTCTGTCCTTATGGGATGTTTGTTTTGCAGTCATGCTTCACAGTTTCTCAAATTCTGCATTCATTTAGGTTTGAGGTTTCCAAGTCTCTTTAAACCATACTTAAATAAAACCATACTTTAAAATTAGATTACAGAGTTCCATAATATTATAAGGGCACAGGGAGCCCATACATACACATACATAAAATAACTGAAATGCAAAGTGGGTTCAATGACTTGATCAATTTCAAAGAACAAAACAGATATAACAGTAGAACAAAAGAAGGTATCTGCCTTTTAATATCAGTACATCAAGACCATAATTAACTAGATGTGAAAAAAGTTACTTTTTGTAGAATCTAAGTTCTAAGAGATCCATTTCAAGATGACTTAGTCCAACCTTCCTTTACTTACAAATAAGGAAACAGAAGCTCAGAACTTGGGCAACTTGCCTGGGGTGAGAGTTAAGATATATTAATTTTTTTTTTTTTTTGCCTCTGGGTGTCCACATAGAACCTTATCCTGATAAAGAAGTCATACTGCACAATTTGTAATTCAGAGATACAGAAATATGGCTCTTGATTTACCTTCAGTTGTGTGGCATTGTGTGAGTGCAGTAATGTAGCCATCAACAGGGAGAAACAGGAAAGACAACGATACCTTGATTTGCTATTCCAATGTCAAAGTCAAATTTGGTATTGTCAAACCAACACGATGGAGGACGGTAAGCAGGCAAAGTTTATGGGCTTAATACGCATTTGTTTTGAATGCATCAATGAGTACGTGGGCAACACAGAGCCAATACCTTGCTTTTTGCTTTTCTGGAACCACCAGACGTAAGGCAAGAGGTGGGAAAATGACTGAAGTTTACGGTTATTTAAGGCTATTTAGAAATTTGGCATGTTCTTCTCCTCTTGGTAACAGGGTTTCTCCTCCTATCTTTGGGCCTTTCTTTTCCTAGAAAAACAAAAATATTTTAATCAGAAATGATTCAATATTATTTGCATGGGTTTCTAAAATTAGTCAGTTTGCAAATGACATACCTTTAGCATTCCGTCCCGTTCCCATTTGAAGAGGCCACAATTACTGCAACAGAAAATGTAGATTTACTCAGCAGGTGACGTACAGGGCCACACATAAAGACAGCACTGCTTAATTCAGGGGAAGAGTATCCAATTTCAAAGAGAATCTGATCAAAGGGACACTCATATTATAGGTCAAATCTCAGGCTATATGGTAATGATACTAAAAATAAATACTCCAATGAGTTGAGATATGGTCTTCAACTCCTTAACAAGCTATAGATACTTCGGAGTTGGAATTCCATATAATATTATAACAAGGCTGTTAACACCGTGTCCCTGGTGGTTGTGTTTGGCAGCTAAGCAGAAACTGGGATATTCGAGTCCACTCAGAGGAGCCTCAGAAGGCCTGGAGAGTTATTTCTAAAAAATCAGTCACTGAAAACCTTATGGAGCACAATTCTAGTCTGACACACATGGGGTCACCGTGAGTCAGAGTCACCTCCGCGTGAACTGGGTTTAACCAACTGGATGTGATGAGTGCAAGCCTGGTTTATGACGGACGGCTGCTGGGGTGAGATTCAGATTTAGGAAGTGAACCCTCTGAGGGAGACTAGCCTGTGGCTTGCCCCTTTCTCCTTTTCTGGAGCTAAAAGGATGCAACAAGAAAGGATGAATCTTCTTTCTAGTCTGGATAATTCTTCTTTTTTCTTCACAACCCAAAAACCTTTACTCTTTTACTACTCAAAGAGTCTAGATACCCTTGCCCTCATTTTTAACACGGTGGGGCAGTCCAACCTAAGAAGGAATGTGGACACAACAGTGAAAGCCCATTTTCTACTAGGTTTACTCTGGGGAAGGAAGATAAAAAGAGAAAAGAAATATAAGTTACAGAAATATGTTTTCCAGCACCCTTGGGTTTCAGAGGTGACCTGGGAGCAGGGGAGTGCCTGGCCTGCCTCATCTTTTTTTCCCTGAGAGTCAGCATGCCATGGTCTCAGCTCTGAGCCTCTCCGCCTTCCCACTGTAGAGGCTGGTTGTTATCCATCTACAAGAGACTTGAACTTCCTGTAACCAGCCCTGAAAGGCTGAGGTACCCTCTATCCATCAGAAGGTTGCTAGGACCTAGATATGTTTCCATCTCTGCCATTCTTCAACTTCCACTCAAGGAAGAAGACCATTCTGTCATTTCTCTACCTAGCTTTTAGCAATTCTCTGACACTTCATTTCTTCCACTTGGCAAAACCCAAGCCCTGTATCCAATTAATGGCCTGCTTCTTCTACACCTACCTCTTGGCTGCTGAGTACAACCCATGCAGACTGGAAACTATAAATTTATAAAGTGCAATGCAGCCCATCAATCCATCCATTATTTCATGAATCAGTACTCTCCTGGGCCCTGCTCCCCACAGCAACTCCTTCAAACTTTCTCCATTCTCCTCAAACTACTCACCTTATAACTCTCTGTCAGCAGATAACCTCATCTCCTTCCTTACAATGAAAACAAGCCATTCGAGAGGAACCCCCTCAACTTACTGCCAAGAAACCTTTAAGCGTACCTGCACAGTACACATCCTTTTCTTTCCTTCCCTCCTTTTAAAGTATGGAAGAGACGTCCCTTTGAAAACCTGACGAACACTTTTCTGTACTTATCACACTTAGTGTTTGGTATGTAACGCAGCTAACCCTTGTTCTTGAAACACTCTCTTCTCTTGGCTTCCACAACACTGTACTCGCTCTTAGTTTCCTTCTACCTTTTCCAGCCATACCCTCCTTAGTCTGCTTCATAGGTTCCACTTGCTTTTTTTATCCCTTAAATGGGGGTGGGTTGTTGTGTGTTAAATCAAATAGCTTCAGAACACTTCTAGATTAATATTCTCCGTCCTGATCATTTCACTGGGCAAAGGAATAAATCACTTCTGCCTCAGCTCTACAGCAGTGATTCTCTGCTTGTAGAAACTCACCTGGTATCTGGGAAACTTTCCCCACCTTACACAGGCTTCTTAGAGATTTACTCATGCTGTTTCTTCTATCTAGACTGCTCACTCCCCTCTTGGCCTCCTTAATTTCCTTCACCATTTACTTATCAGCTCAAAAGTGACTTACTCAGTGACTTCCTCGATCATCTCCCTCTGTGAGACCAAAATCTCCCCAGAAACGCTCATATACCAATAGCACCATATGCCTTTCCTTCAAGCATGTAGACTGATTTTAATTTACACAATTGAATGACTAGTAAATCAATGTCTGTTTTCTTCACTTGGACTTTTTGGGGGTAGGGACCATGTTTGATTTGTTCTTCACAATTTCTGAAGCACAGCATGATGCCCACCATAACCATTTTACTGAATGATTAAATAAGTCTATGAATGGACTCGTGAGGGAATCAAGGGTTGGTGCCCAGGTAGACCACCGCTTCTAATGGGAGAGGTTATTCAGATTCAGGTGGGCTTCGGTGGCATAAACACTGAGGAACTCTACTTGAGAGAAACAAACAGACTATACATTATTGTCCTCTTCATTTTTTGAAGCTTATCTTGAGGCCTATTTGTGAGGAAAGAAATGTCTATTCCAATCGGCCTGTAGATCAATGGCTTGATAATTCTTTACAGAGCCCAGTTCTATTTAAGAACAGAAAAAGATTCCATAGCCCACCTACTCTCTTTGTTCTAAAGTTGGCTTTAAGAACCAAAACGATTTTAAAAAAGGAGAGGGGCACTATATTTTTAGACTGGTTCTATACTAAGAACTTTGCAGCCCACTGATGGATCAACGATGGTATTATGAACAAATCACTGTTCTAGTTAGGTCAGCAAACTATGGCCTGTGGGTCAAATCCAGCCTGTCACTTATTTTTGTAAATAAAGTTTTACTGGAACACAGCTATGCCCATGTTTATTTATAGCTGCTTTTGTGTTACAACAGCAAAGCTGAATGGTTGTGATACAGATCATATGACCCACAAAGTCCAAACTATTTACTCTCTAGCCTTTTATAGAAAAAGTCTGTAGATCTCTCCTTTTGATCAAGAATTAACAAGAAAAATTCCTGACAAAACAGTTGTTCTTACAAAAATAACAGGACTACCTGGAGGCTTAAGAAGCATCTTGCTCCTTGATTTCTGAGTTGTACTTATTGCTTATCCTAAACGAACAGACTTTTTTCTGATACTCTTATGTTTTATATAAGCACTTGCTATTACAACATTTTTAGTAATCTATTTTGGAAAGAAAATTAGGTATCGATCTTCAAATACTTATAAAAATTTATAATCTAGATTATAAAAAAGTCATAAACCAGCTTCTGATTCCTGACAAATTATGGACTACCGTGGGTTCCTGGCTCCCGTCCCCCAAATCAGCCCTGGAAAAACTTTAAGTGCGAGTAATATGGACTCCAGGAATTAAACAAGCAAAGAAAAAAGCTGGTGACAATCTCCTGGTGAGAAAATCCTGAGAAGACTAAAGTCCATCTTGAAATTGCCTACAATTTGAAAGGATCAATATCATACAAATTATGTCCTTTAGGAATAATGCAATAAAATTATAAATTAATAACAAAAAAGATGGCTAGAAACAATTCCATATATCTAGAAACTAAACATTATTACTCCTTAGGTTAAGAAGTAAATCATAAAAAACATTAAGAAATACTTATATTTAAAATACTACATGGCAAACTATGTGGGTAAGTACTAAAGCAGAAGGCTTAGAGGTAAATATTTGGCTTTAAATATATTTATGAGGAAACAAGAAAGGTTAAAAATAATAAGTTGAGTTTAAGCATTCAACTGAAGTTGTCAAAAAGGCACAAAGCAAACTCAAAGAAACAAGGGCAGAAGTTATAAACATAAGTGCAGAACTCAATAAAACAGAAAGAACTCACTAAGATAGAAGATGGCTTTCTGAAGACATAAACAGAATAAAGAGACCTCTGGCAAGGTAGATCTTGAAAAAAAGGAAAAGAAAAACAACAAAAATAGCAAATAATTACTGTCTTAGGCTGGGTTCTCTAGAGAAGCAAAATCAGTAAGCATGTATACATAGGGAGAGAGAGAATAGGGAGAGAGAGAGGTTTATATCAAGGAAATGGCTCATGCAGTTCAGGAGGTAGGAATATCCCAAGTCCATGGGTCAGGCTGGAGGCTTCTTCTGACTTATGAGGCTGCAGGGTCTAGCAAAACTAAGACCAGTGGAGCTGGTCAGACAGCAGGCTGCTGGCTTACAGGCTGCGGAGGCCGACGAAGCCCAAGACTGGCAGGGAAGACAGCAGGCCACTAGTTCACAGGCTGCAGAGGCTGAAGAATTTCAACATCAGCAGGTAAGCTGCTAGCTCAAGTCCCAAGAGCTGGAGGTCAGACGAGGAACCAGCTGCAGGATTCAGAGAGAGCAAAAGCCAGCAAGCTTTGCCAGAAAATCCACATATATTGGATGCAGGTCACACACCCAAGGAAAGTCCCTTTCAAGTGGTTGGCTGCTTACAGCAGATCTTGTCATGGGGGTGATTACATTATATCAGATCTCATTATGGAAGTGATCACATCATTACATAGCTGCCAAACCACATCATAACTGCCACAACGGAGAATCACGGCCCAGCCAAGTTGATACATAACTTTAACTATCACAGTCCAACCCTTGTCAACTTGGCACCCATATGCATCTCCCTAAACCATACACAATCTCTAAAGATAATTATAAAGTCATACTTGTACCTAGCATGAAAACTGACACATGAACAATCGAAAACACACTAGCCCTGTTTACATCTTATATAAGTGAAGAAAAAAAATTCGATGCACATGTACAAGGAAGAAATACTCATAACAAATACAGTCCTTGTTTCTGCACCTGGTCACATGGTCATAACTGGTATTTACAACTACCTTCTTCAACCACCCACCCCGTATTCCCTTTACCCTCAGCAGGTTATAGTTCTTTGTTTGGTTGAGTGACCCAAACCTTCATTCCTGAAAGGTCTGGCCCATTAGTAGTCATGTTGGAATTGGGCTGCTATGGTTCTCCATTGACTTTAATCACAGGGCGTGGTAGTACTAAGAGATATCCTAAGGGATCTCCCATGTTCCATACATACTCTTCTTTACCTCCATTATGTAGTACCAATCTGATCTCCTCTTGGTAATCAGGATCAATCACACCAGCCAATAGAGTAACTCCCTTCTTGGCTTGTTGATCCAGAGGCGTGAGGAGCCCAAAGTGGCCGTGTGGCATTCTTAATTTCCAGTTCAATGGAATCAGTGTTTTGTCTCCTGGTGGGAGCTTTCTTCCCTTTGGAACTAAGACCTCTGGATCCGCACAGCACAGAGTCACGGGAGTAAGAAGCAAAAATTTTGAGAGTGGGTCACTAAGGGTAATAGTGAGTGGTTCCACTCTCATTTCCACACCTCTTGATTCCTGGACCCATGAATCCTGGCTATGGGAGAAACAGTACCACAAATTGGATGCCATAATTATGTCTTTAGAAGGCTGTTCCATTGTTCTATCAAGCCAACTGTTTCAGGATGATGGGAAACATGATAACACCAGTGAATTCCATGAACATGGACCCACTGCTGTACTTCATTTGCTGTGAAGTGAGTCCTTTGATCCTAGGAGATGCTGTATGGGCTTTCATGACAGTGAATAAGGCATTCCTGAGTCCATGGATGGTAGTTCTGGCAGAAGCACTGCATCTAGGGAAGGCAAATCTGTATCCAAAGTGAGTGTCTATTCCAGTAAGAACAAAACACTGCCCTTTTCATGATGGAAGCCAGGTTGCTGGCTGATCACCTCGAGGAATGGTACCATACTGGGGACACGATGTTGGTCTCTGCTGCTTGCTGGCAGATTGGCTCAGCAGTGGCTATACTCAAGTTGGCCTTGGTGAGTGGAAGTCCATGTTGCTCAGCCCGTGTATAACCTCCATCCCTGCCACCATGGCCACTTTGTTCATTAGCTCACTGAACAATGATGGGAGTGACTGGGGATGGAGGATGACTAGTTTCCACAGAATGTGTCATCTCATCCACTTAATTATTAAAGTCCTCCTCTGGTGAGGTCACTCTTTGGTGAGCATTCACATTAGACACAAATATCTTCACTTCTTTGGCCCATTCAGAGAAGTCTATCCACATACCTCTTCCCCATACCTCCTTGTCACTGATTTTCTAACCATGTTCCTTCTAACTCCCCAATCACTGAGCCAAACCACTGACCCCAGCCCAAGAAATTAGTATATAATCACACAGCTGACTATTTCTCCTTCCAAGCAAAGTGAACAAACAGGTGCACTGCACTAAGTTCTGCCCACTGAGAGGATCTCCCTTCAGCACTGTTCTTCAGCGAGGTCCCAGTAAAGGGTTGTACTGCTGCCGTTGTCCACATTGAGTGGTGCCTGCATATTGCACAGAGCTATCTATAAACTTCTTTAGTCAACTGATCATAAGAAACTCCCCATGAAGCCATAGGTACAGACTGGGAGATGGATCGTAATGTGACAGGAGTGGAGACCACGGGCATTTGGGCTACTTCCTCATGCAACTTACTTGTGTCTTCAGGTCCTGCTTGGAGCCCAATCTCCTATATACCACTTCTATTTAATGATGGAATGCTGCTGTGCACATTCAACTTTATGACCCTCTGGGTCAGACAACATTCAGTTCATGATGGGCAGCTCAGGTTGCATGGTGACTTGGTGGCCATGCGTTAAGCGTTCAGACCCTACTAAGGCCCAATAACAAGTCAAAAGCTGTTTCTCAAAAGGAGAGTAGTTATCTGCCCAGGATGGCAGGGCTTTGCTCCAAAATCCTAAGGGTCTGTGCTGTGATTCACCAATAAGGGCCTGCCACAGACTCCAAACAGCATCTCTATCTGCCACTGACACTTTAAACACCACTGGATCAGCCAGATTATTTGGCCCAAATGGCTGACCTCCTTGGACAGCAACCTGCTTTGGGAGCCACTTCAAAAAAGCAGCTTTTCAAGACACTTAATAACTAGGCCAGAGTAGCACACCCAAATGAGGGATATGTTGCCTTCAAACTCCAAAGAGGCCCATGAGCATTGTGCCTCCTTTTTACTTGTGGGAGAGGCCAGATGCAATAACTTATCCTTTACTTTAGAAGGAATATCTTGACATGCTCCACACCACTGCACCTGTAGAAATTTCACTGAGGTGGGGAAAAAAAAAAAAAAATTTTTTTTTTTTTTTTTAAGGTGCCTGAAAGTCTGTTGAATTAATTTCCCATCCTCTAGCACACAAATGTTTTACCAGTAAGTCCAGAATCACTGACACTTCTTCCTTACTAGGTCCAATCAGCATAATGTCAGCAATGTAATGGACCAGTATGATGTCTTGGGGAAAGCAAAGGCGATCAAGGCCCCTGTGGAATAAATTATAACATAGGACCGGAGAATTGATATATGCTTCAGGTAGGACAGTGGAGGTATACTGCTGGCCTTGCCAGCTGAAAGCAAACTGCTTCTGGTGGTCCTTTGAAACAGGTATGGAGAAAATGCCATTAGCCGGATCATTAGCTGCATACTGTAAGATGTATTAATTTGCTCAAGCAATGAAATCACATCTGAAACAGCAGCTGCAATTGGAGTCACCACCTGGTTAAGTTTTTGATAATCCACTGTCATTCTCCAAGATCCATCTGTTTTTTGCACAGGCCAAATACGCTAGTTGAATGGGGATGTGCTAGGAATCACCACTCCTGCATCCTTCAAGTCCTTGATGGTGGCAGTAATGTAATCTCTGCAGTCCCTCCAGGAATGTGGTATTGCTTTTGGTTTACTATTTTCTCAGGTAGGGGCAATTCTAATGGCTTCCACTTGACGTTTCCTACCATAACAGCCCTTACGCCACTTGTCAGGGATCCCATATGGGAGTTATGCCCACTGCTGAGTATATCTATTCCAATTATGCATTCTGGAACTGGGGAAATCACTACAGGATGGGTTCAGGAACCCACTGGACCTACTGTGAGCCAAACTTGAACTAAGACTCCATTAATAACCTGATCTCCATAAGCCAATGCTCTGACTGGTGGGTCACAGTGACATTTTGGGCCTCCCAGAATTAGTGTCAGTTCAGAGCCAGTATCCAGAAATGCCTGAAAAGTGTGATTATTTCCTTTTCTCCAATGAACAGTCACTCTTGTAAAAGGTTGTAGATCCCTTTGGGAAGGCTCAGAGAAAAGATTAACAGTATAAATTCTGGGCACTGCAGCGGGATCCTTCCTCAAGAGGACCCAGCCTCCCCTTCATTCAAGAGGTTGTGGGTCTGTAAACTTGCTCAAGTCTGGGAACTGATTGAGGGGTCGTGACATTCTATTCGTGTAATTTGAGTCAGACTCTTGTTCATTTGACCCAGAATTATTCTGCTTGTACAGATCAAGCAAATTTATTTAGTAGATATCCCATCTATTTCACTTCTAGGGACACCATGACTAAGTTGCCAATGCCAAAAGTCCATATGAATCAGACTTTTCTGGTTACTGCTTTGATTCTGTTGTCCATTATGGTAACCACGCCCACCCTGTCTTTGCCCACTGTTGTTAGGTGTCTTAATTCAGTTAGGGCACTTCCCACTGTCCAATCTGGCTTATATAAAATAGCAATCACAGCAGCCTTCAAGGATGCTGGGGCTCCCTTCACAAATTTCTTCCTCACCATTGTGGTAAAAGGTGTGTCCTCTGGGCACTTCATGTGTGGGTCTAACCTGATAAATCCACTGTAACATGCCAATTTCCCTAAGCCTTTGGATTCTTTCCTCTATAGTATACCAAGACAGGACTGAAATTTCAACTTCATTTAGTGTCGGCCACCATGTAATCCATGCTTCAGTGAGCCAACCAAATAAACTGTTAGTTCCTTTCCTAAGCTCTCAAGCTGAAACAGTGAATGAAGGATCTGTCCTTAGTGGGCACGTATCAGTAAACACAGACTGATCCAAGTTTATGTTCCTTGCACCATTATTCCACAACCTTAATAGCCATTCCCACATATATTCCCTAGGTTTCTGTTGTACATATTAGAAAACTCAAGCAGTTCTTTTGGAGTATAGCATACCTCCTCTTGGGTCATGGTTTGTACTTCACCTTTAGAGGCTCACTGGTACTTAAGTCTAATTATAGGTCTAGAAACAAAAATGGGTGGTAGGAAGTGTTCTGAGAACATTCAGCAATATTTTATAAGGTGTCTGCCTTAGGTGATACCCCAGCCAATTACTCAGACACCTCTCCAGGGGATGACTCAGATAAAAGGCTCTTCGGACGCAGCTGGGTTAATCTCATCAGATGGGGATGGAGGAGATAATGGTTTTACTGGATTGGTGGCTTGGCAAAGATGGAGTAATCTCTTCAGATGGGAGTGAGAGGGCTGCTTCTGTTGGCAGGAGTGATTTAACAGAGTTTAGTGACCCAGCTTCCTTATTACCTGTCCATACATCCCCATGCCAAGTTTCAGGATCCCACTTCTTCCAATCAATGCCCTCACTTTAACTTCAGACACAATTTGAGGTTAGGAATTCAATCAGCATTGTAATTCAGCCATTCTTACTATAAGACTCTGAGTTTGGCTTTTGGCAATATCAGCTCTGTCACAAGAAATAAGGCTTTCTTGTGCTGGAGGTCCTAGCCAGAGTAATTAGGCTAGATAAAGAAATAAAGGGCATCCAGAATGGCAAGGAAGAAGTAAAATTATCTCTATTTGCAGATGACATGATCTTATACACAGAAAACCCTAAGGAATCCTCAAGAAAACTACTGAAACTGAGAGTTCAGCAGAGTATCAGGTTACAGGATAAACATGCAAAAATCAGTTGGATTCCTCTACATCAACAAAAAGAACATCAAAGAGGAAATCACCAAATCAATACCATTCACAGTAGCCCCCAAGAACATAAAATACTTAAGAATAAATCTAACCAGAGACGTAAAAGACCTATACAAAGAAAACTACAAGGTACTACTGCAAGAAACCAAAAGGGACCTACATAAGTGGAAAAACATACCTTGCTCATGGATAGGAAGACTTAACATTGTAAAAATGTCTATTCTACCAAAAGCCATCTATATATACAATGCACTTCCGATCCAAATTCCAATGACATTTTTTAATGAGATGGAGAAACAAATCACCAACTTCATATAGAAGGGAAAGAAATCCCGATAAGTAAAGCATTACTGAAAAAGAAGAACGAAGTGGGAGGCCTCACTCTACCTGATTTTAGAACCTATGATACTGCCACAGTAGTCAAAACAGCCTGGTACTGGTACAACAACAGACACGCAGACCAACGGAACAGAACTGAGAATCCAGATATAAATCCATCTACGTATGAGCAGCTGATATTTGACAAAGGCCCAGTGTCAGTTAATCGGGGAAAATTAACAACTGGTGCTGGCATAACTGGACATCCATCTGCAAAAAAATGAAACAGGACCCATACCTCACACCATGCACAAAAACGAACTCCAAATGGATTAAAGACCTAAACATAAAGTCTAAAATGATAAAGATCATGGAAGAAAAAATAGGGACAACATTAGGAACCCTAACACATGGCATAAACGGAATACAAAACATTATTTAAAATGCCAAACAGAAACCAGATAACTGGGAGCTAATAAAAATCAAACACCCATGCTCATCTAAAGGCTTCACCAAAAGAGTAAAAAGACTACCTACAGATTGGGAAAAAATCTTTAGCTATGACATCTCTGACCAGCACCTGATCTCTAAAATCTACCTGATTCTGCTAAAATTCAACCACAAAAAGACAAATAAACCGATTCAAAAATGGGCAAAGGATATGAACAGGCACTTCACTAAAGACGACATTCAGGTGGATAACAGATAAATGAGGAAATGCTCTCCATCATTAGCCATTAGGGAAATGCAAATCAAAACTACAATGAGATTCTATCTCGCTCCAACAAGGCTGGCAATAATCCAAAAAACACAAAATAATAAATGTTGGAGAGGCTGTTGAGGGATTGGAACACTTATACACTGCTGGTGGAAATGTCAAATGGTACAACCACTTTGGAAATCAATTTGGTGCTTCCTTAAAAAGCTAGAAATAGAACTACCATACGACCCAGCAATCCCACTCCTTGGAATATATCCTAGAGAAATAAGAGCCTTTACACGAACAGATATATATGCACACCCATGTTTACTGCAGCACTGTTTACGAAAACCAAAAAGATGGAAGCAACCAAGGTGCCCAGCAACGGATGAATGGGTAAATTATGGTATATTCACACAGTGTAATACTATGCATCCATAAAGAACAGTGATGAATCTGTGAAACATTTCATAACATGGAGGAACCTGGAAGGCATTATGCTGAGTGAAATCAGTCAGTTGCAAAAGGACAAATATTGTATTAAGACCGCTATTATAAGATCTTGAGAAATAGTTTAAAGTGAGAAGAACACATTCTTTTGTGGTTACGATGGGGGGGGAGGGAGGGAGGGTGGGAGAGGAGTATTTACTGATTAGATAGTAGATAAGAACTATTTTAGGTGAAGGGAAGGACAACACTCGATATGGGGGAGGTCAGCACAACTGGACTAAACCAAAAGCAAAGACGTGTCCTGAATAAACTGAAGGCTTTGAAGGTCAGCGAAGCAGGGGCAGGTGTTTGGGGACTATGGTTTCAGGGGACATCCAAGTCAATTGGCATAATAAAATCTATTAAGAAAACATTCTGCATCCCACTTTGAAGAGTGGCGTCTGGGGTCTTAAACGCTAACAAGCGGCCATCTAAGATGCATCAATGAGTCTCAACCCACCTGGATCAAAGGATAATAAAGAACACCAAGGACACAAGGCAATAACAAGCCCAAGAGACAGGGCTACATGAACCAGAGACTACATCATCTTGAGACCAGAAGAACTAGATGGTGCCTGGCCACAACCAATGACTGCCCTGACAAGGAAGACAACAGAGAACCCCTGAGGTAGCAGGAGAGCAGTGGGATGCAGACCCCAAATTCTCATAAGAAGACCAGACTTAATGGTCTGACTGAGACTAGAAGGACCCACGTGGTCACGGCCCCCAGACGTTCTGTTGCCCCAGGACAGAAACCATTCCCGAAGCCAACTCTTCAGACATGGATTGGACTGGACAATGGGTTGGAGAGGGATGCTAGTGAGGAGTGAGCTACGTGGATCTGGTGGACACTTGAGACTATGTTGGCATCTCCTGCCTGGAGGGGAGATGGGAAGGTAGAGGGGCTTAGAAGCTGATGAAATGGGCACAAAAAGAGAGAGTGGAAAGAGGGAGCGGGCTGTCTCATTGAGGAGAGAGTAATTGGGAGTATGTAGCAAGGTGTATATAAGTTTTTATGTGAGAGACTGACTTGATTTGTAAACTTCACTTAAAGCACAATAAAAATTATTAAAAAAAAAAAGAAATAAGGCTCTCTTTCACGTGGAAACTGCGGTCGTTTATGTGGTGCATAAGCTGTGACTCTGAAGCCCTGAGCTCATTTTCTTTCTTTCGCCACTTTGTCTAGCGAAAGTAGAACTAACCAACCAGCTTCCTTGTACTTCTCATTCTGACAAAGCTATAGAAAGGTATCAAACATGCAATCACTTAGAGCCTCATTTCCCACGAATACCTGATCTATTGGTGGTAATATTTTGTGTATTTCTATTGCTACCTCACACCATGGATTATTACTCAAGAAATAGAAGTTTAACTTCAGAAAAACCTAACAGTTTAATATACTACACTAACAAAGGAAAACAAAATCATACAATGAAGGAAAGGTGTCTGATTATGTTTAGTATGTATTTATGATAAAAAGTCACAGAAACTAGGAATAGAAGAGATCTTCCTTAACTTGGCAAAGATACTTAAAGGAGAAATTTAGAAGCATTTGCTTCAAGATAAAAACAAGAACTGAAAGTCCACTATCATTCCCACTATTTAAAATAGTACTAGAGGTACTACAAATCCTATCAGGATAGAAAAAGAAATAGGGGTATAAGAGTTGAGATAAAACTCTCCTTATTTGCTGATGACCATGTACCTAGAAAAATCTACAAACTATTGGAAAACAGTTCAGTAAGCTTGCCAGAAGCAAGGTCAACTTGCAGAAAGTAGTAATATTTCTTTACACCAATAATTAAAAAATACAATAGGAAATGTCATCATTCACAATAACAGCATACCTAGAACTATAACATGTAACTCTAACATATCTAAGAATTAACTAAGCATCCTCAAGACCTCAATGAAACAGCTTTAAAACTCTAAGAAAAGTTACAGAAAATGATCTAAATAAATGGAGACATTCCATGTTCTAAAAGGGGATGACTAAGTATAAAAAGACATCAGACCCTCTCAAAATTATTTCAGTCATTTACTGCAATCCTACTCAGGGTTTCTGCTTCTGCTTAGAGACGTATGCTTAGACTGCTTCCATCAGGACAACTAGAAAAAGTAAAGAAAGTACAGAAATCTTTTACTGAAAGCATTAGAGAATGTAGAGATAAGAACTAGCAGATCTGAGAAGGGAGAACCTTGGGGAGATGAGCTGACTTCTGTAGGCACTTTTAACTTAAGAGCATTTGCCAATTGTAGGCACAGGCAGGGAGCTGAGAACCTGTATTTTGTTCCGGTGAAGAGCCACCAGTAGAACTTTGGATGTAGACTAGGAGTTCTCAAACAATGGCTGATATTTCCATCGGGGTATCTGTTGAGTTCTGGGGCTGCAGGGACATAGGCAGAAAGTCTTTGAAAAGCAGAGGAAAGTTTTTCTTGATAGTCTTGGAAACCAAAGATTAATATTTGAACACAACAGGCTCTCATGGGAAAACACTGAAGGTCCAGAAGCTAACGAGAAGTAGACTTAGCTTTACCAGGGCTATAACCCAGTGACTCAGCCCAGTCCTGACACAAAGTTAAGGTGATATGCCCAGCTGAAGGAGAGTGAGCTCTTTCAGGAGAAGGACAACCTCAGTGCCAGCCCACAGTTTTTTTGTACATAATGCCCAACATTTATTAATACAACTCTAATCAAAATTCTAGTTGGAATTTTTTGAAGAAGTCAATAAACTCTAAAATTTATGTAGAAGAATATATGAAAATCTAGGTCAATCTTGAAAAAGAAGAGTAAAAAGGAGTGGGAGGAACCTTTGCTGTACCAGTTAAGATATACCACACTACACCGAAGAAATAAAGACCATGTGGAATTGGCTCCAGAACATACAGATCAATGAAACAGAACAGAGATCTCAGACACAGACCCATGGACATATAGAAACTTAAAATACAACCAAGGGACATTACTATCAATGGAGAAAAGCCTGAACTATTTAGTATATAGTGTTGGGAAAACTGGCTCACTATAAGAAGAAAAAGAAAAAGAAGAGTCATTATTTGTAGATGACCCTAAACTACCTATACAAAGGATTTCCAGAATAATTAAAGATACAAAATATGAATGGTAAAAATGAAGTTAAGAGAAAAAAATGTAGGAGAGAATCTTATAATTTGGGCGTGGGGTCACATTGGGAAGAGACTTCTTAAACAGAATAGTTTGGAAAAATATATTTGCAATAATTAAAACTAAAGGGACAAAAATCTTAAATACACAAGAAACTTCTGCAAATAAAAAGATAAGAACCCCAATAGGAAAATGAATAAGATATTAACAGGGAAGAAATTTACAAGGCTAAAAACATATGAAAAGATATTAAAAATATAAATAATCAGATGGATGAAAACGTAAAAACAATAGGATATCACTTTGTACACTGTGACAAAAATTAGAAAGTTGCACAATGCCACGTGTTGGTGAGGATATGATGATCTGGAAGCCCTCACGTACGTCTGGTGGCAGTGTAGATTGGTATGGCAATTCTGGAGAGCAAGCCAGTACTACTTAGTCAATTCCTCTCCTGGGTATATCCCAAAGAAACTCTTATATAGGGCCATAAGGGGACATGTAGGGGGATGGTGGAGGGGCTTTGGATGCAATCTGGGTGTCCATCACGGGGAGAGTAGATAGATGAAATGCGATGGATGCTCACCATGGAGTACTATTTTCAGTTAGAAACAACAGGCTAGATGTATACAGAATGAGCAGATACATCCTAAAAACAGACAGCTGAGTGAAAAAAAGAAATAAAATGAGATATATAACATTATACCACTAGTGTAAATTGAAAATCTTGCTATACGATACACATTTTATGAGAAAACAAACAAAAGGATAACATTAATCACGTGGTTGACTATGGTGTTGGGGGGGTGGGATAGGAGTGAGGAAGGGGATACCTAAATGGGAAGGGCATTGAACGGACTAGTGATAATAATGTATTACAAACTGAGGAGTGATTACTCAACCCTAACTCCAGAGAACATCATTAACATCACATTCTATAGGAACGATGCCCTTGTGAACAGTCTACAACAGCAGCTCTGCCTCTGAATCTGAAGCAAGCTCCCAACAAAAAAACAAAACAGAAGACCTTTAAAAGACACACAAATGTTAATTTTTTTTTAAATGAACAAATAACTCCTTAAAGTAGAATGAAAAAAAGTCCCATATCCTAGTCCCTAACAAATACACATATATTCACCAACCCACCCTTCCCATATGTCGTTTAATTCTTCAACATTTTTTGAGGACCTACTATGGGCCAGGCATTATAGTTAAGTACAGGGAATATGGCAGTGAAGAAGGCAGGATCCTTTCCTTTAAGGAATTTTCATTTAACATTTCTAGTATCGGGATTATGCAGGAACTGTAAGAAGGCTCAGAAATAAGGCTTGAACTTCATAAAACGATTGTCCAACATTCCAGCGGATCTGCATCACCCAAGAATTGGAAAGAACCCTAGGCAATTCTCATACCTGCAGTGCTTTTTAGGGAGCCTGTCGAGGGAGATACTTCTGTTTCCACATGGACACCTGAAAAATCTCTTCACACCATCATGCCAGTGGTAGTCGTGTTGCTCACTGACGCAGGTCTCCAAGGGCTTGAAATGGGTGTAGGCACACTGCATAGAGACCAATAGAAGGACACACAGCCAGTGAAGCCCTCTGACAGAGAAACTAGCTAGCTCTCATTAATCTGCTCAGTGATAACTTACTGTTCTCTTGTCCTACCCAGGTAGCTGCTAGTGGAGCTCGCCACCTTTTCTTCTAACGGCAGTGACCCGTGTGATTTCTTGACTCTCCTGCATACTGATACCACTTTTCACATGCTTGGTCAATTTACAGTCAAGCATGAAGTACATAATAATCTTCTGTGATACTAAGACAATAGTAAGGGCAGAAGAATATCATAAATTTCTAAATAGCTTAGGTTGGTCTGTCCTAATTCACTGTAGTCCCTTGATTTTAAGACTTTATTACACACACACACATACATCCCTGGTGATGCAATGGTTAGGTGCTCAGCTGCTAACTGAAAGGTCGGCAGTTCAAAGCGACCAGCTGCTCCACAGGAGAAAGATGTGGCAGTCTGTTCTCATAAAGATTACAGCCTTGGAAACCATACAGAGCAGTTCTACTGTCATATAGGGCCATTGTGAGTCAGAATTGACTCAATGGCATGCAACAACAACAAACATATACATAAATAAAAAACCCACAAGCATTTAAGGTTGCTCATTAGTTGATCTTAAGATAGGAAGATCATCCTGGATCATCCAAGGGGACCTAACGTAATCATAAAGGTCCTTGTAAGTGGAAGAGAGAGGCAGAACAGGAAGTCAAGAGTGACTGATGTGAGAAAGACTTAACCCATTGGTGCTGGCTTTGAAGATGGGGGAAGCAGGTGATAAGCCAAGGAACACAGGCAGGGCTTAGATGCTAAAAAGGCAAGGACACAGATTCTCCCCTAGAGCCTCCAGAAAGAAATGCAGCCTTCTAGCACCTTGATTTTAGTGCAGTTAGACTTCTGAACTGTAAGATAATAAATCTGTACTGTTTTAAGCCACCAACTGTGTAATAATTTTTTACAGTAGCAACAGGAAACTAATCACCAGCTATATCCTCAGGTTCACCATGTCGTCAGAGGTATAATGTCATCTGAGGTATAATGCAATAGTGACTTTTTTTTCTTCTAAAAATTGTTTGAAATAATCCCCTTTACTTATTCTCCAAGGCATAAACTTGCTAAAGGAAGCCCTGCCTTTTGGTGGCATCTGACTCAAGGCCAACCCCCAAATATAGAGGAGAATCTAAGGTCTTAGAAGGAATAAAAATCCAGGAAAATTATACTTGGTAAACTAGGCCTCTTCCCTTCTCATACATGTTTCTTTGGCTGATTGGCCACCCAGGTATATGTAGAGTAAGTGGTAATGGAAAGAGCAGTGTTCAGCAAGATTCAAAATTTTCCATTTTTTATTAATGCCGGGGATAGAGGACTTAGAATTTTCCAACAGACATAGGGTGAAAATTCTGTAAATATGGAAAAAAGTGCAATTACACTTCGACTTGAGACTTAATTTGGTAGGTTAAGTCATAAGTAGAAAAAGACAACAGTAACTGATCATAACATGAGATGCCAAGTCAAGTAGTTCAACCAAGGTCCCAGGGACTGTGAACTATAGATGGAGGATATATTAGGAACTTGAGAAAGAGAGGTAAGAATAACTTGGATCCAGTAGTCAAGGGGAAAGAGATGTTAGAGGCTTATCTGCAGAGCTGGGAGCTGTGGTCAGATGAGAGGGGAACCTCATCCATTAATGCTCTACCATCAGAGCTCAGCAGCCAAAGCAGGCAGGGAGCCACATCCTTGGTTTCCATAGGTAGTTTGTTTCCAGCCTAATTAAATAACATGTGCAGGGCTTCAGTCACAAGATATGGCCTTGCATCCCACAGACTCTCAATACTAGCAGCACAAACAGGGCCATGAGTCCCAACCATCTCTGTTGCTTACCGTCTTGCATGTCACTACTCGACATTTCACTTCTCTGATGTTTTGCATCTTTTCTTCCATTTGTTCTTTTTTCACCAGTGGCTCAAAATAGCGTTCCTGCAGCTCCGCCTCAGTCTGGAATGATAAGGCATACAGGAGACCTTGTAGCAAATCCAATATATACTCAGGCAGCAGTTCAATAATAATCAAAAAACTAAAAAAAGAGGCTAATTTTATGAAGACACTTGATAAAACCCAAATGATCTGTAAACCAAAGGAAGGTGTAAGTGGAAATAAGCCCTCAGTAGGCATAAGGATAGGAAAGCACTTACTTGGTGATTTTTAGAACACCAAACACAAATCAAAAACACTAACATTCTTAATAGCATCATAATGAGTAAAGTACCCACTAAATTCTTGCTACTGTTCCATTAGAAACTCAACTTATGGAAGGTACTCAATACCTGCCTAGTGATAACAGCCCAGTCTGTTATCAGAATAGAGGACTTAGAATTTTCCAGATCAAGCACTTGGCAGGAGAAATTCCTGGCTGTTTAGAACAACTGGAAGGAGGTGTGAGGGCAGAGAGATGCTTACGGCAGAAGGTGGTCAAGCTCTGCAGTTACTGCAGCTACACAAAGCAAGAGGGCCCAGGTCTTCTGGTGGCTATGTGAGGCAGAGCTCAGTTCTACAGTCCTTCAGGGTGGGCTCTACCATCTCTCCTGACTGAGTTTCAAGTCCAGGAGACAGACATGAGTTCTAACCGTCTTGTGAGTCATTTGTTAACAAAAAGACGAGCAGATCATTCAGAACAGTGGTAACTAAAGGGGGATAGTATTGCCCTGATGGGACCCATTTTGAAACTGTGTGGAGCATTTTTTGTCATCCTAGTGATTGGAGGTCACTACTGGCAGGGACTAAGGATGCTGCACCTTCTGCAACGGTTCAATACTGAACAGTCCTCCACACAACAAAGAATTGTTTCCATGTGGCTTCTGAATGTTGTCTGGGACATCATGTGGCTAAAAAACCTGATTATAACCCCTAGAATCTAACTGTTTTATATACAACCCTAAAATATTTGTGCATGGTTTTAATATACATTGCGTATTCCAGGAGTGCACCTATATTGAGGGACAACTGTACCTTGGTTTGAAAGTTTCCCAGGATTATTCATCGTTAAAAAAAAAAAAAAAAATCACATTGTCTAAGAAATATGCCCAAGAAAACACATGTATTATCAGTCTTCATTTCTATCTATCTCATTTACCCTTACAAATGCAAGTCTCTGACTACGTCATTACTGTTGTCCCTTGGTATTCATGGGGTATTGGTTCCAGGACCCCAACGGATACCAAAATCCAAGATGCTCGAGTCAGCATTTGCATATAACCTATGCACAACTTCTCATATACTTTAAGTCATCTCTAGACTACTTGTAATACCTAATGCAAAGTAAATACTATGTAAATAGTTGTTATACTGTAATTTTAGGGAATAATGACAAGAAAAAAGTCTGTACATGTTCAGTACAGACACAATCATTGTAGGCCTAACTACATAGTACACACCAGTAACGATCCGTGGATGCAGAACCGATGGATATGTATAGAGGGCCAACTGTATTTTGTCTAGTGTAGCTGTGCCCAAGCATCTACATATTGAAATATCTATTATTACTACAGTTTCCTTTTTTAAAAAAATACTTTATTTTTGTTGTTGAGAATATACACCGTGAGAATATACACAGCAAAAACATACACTAATTCATTTCTACATGTACAACTCAGACATATTTATTTTCCTTTTCTGAATTATTTAGGATGTTATACTAGTATTTTTGAAATTACTAGCGTATGTAATTTACATTATCCATGAATTTTACTTAAGGATAATAAGGGAGCAATACAAAATATGTGTTATTAAAAAGGGGCATGGGCGTGTCAGGGCCGGTGACTACTGAATCTACATCATCCCTGGTCTTTTGGGCTCTTACCTCTTTGAGGATCCCTGTGTGCTTAGATTTTGCTTTTAGAATTTTCTGAAATTCTTCAGAATCCAGGTAGGCAAGTTGCTCTCTCCATTTTTTCCTAGCAGGTTCCAACTCATCCTCAGCTAGAGCAGAAAGGGAAAACATTAACCGTTAAGAAAAGAATTTCAGAAAGCCAGCGTGGTCCGCTGACTCAGCCTCCCTTTACCCTTTCTTCCTCTGCCCGCCAGTCCTTCAAGCTTTATTACCCCAGTTGGTACCAGCAGAGAAAAGCTCTTAAGAAGAAATGAGCTGAGAAGTAGAGTCTGGAATATGAGGTGGTGGCAGATTTGGCCACTAGATAAGAATTTCTTTTTCATCTTAAAATAGGGAGCTGACTATGATAATAGACAAAAACAACAAAAATCCTACTTACAAACTGATTTTAAAGTAACACTGCCACATTCAGAGTTTTAAAAATAAAAATAAAGCAATATAAGACAAAGGGATTTTACTTCTTTCAAAAAAAGTCTTTACACTAATCATGTACAGAGATCCAGTGAACAATCCTTTCTCCAGCTACTCACATTGTGCACAATTTCACTGCGATTTAATGTGATTATAAAAACCAATCAGTTCCAGATGGCAGAAATTCTATTTAGGTATCCTATACAGAGGTAAAACAATGACTTCTGATGTCAGGAATGCTGGTTATGGTTTAGAACACGTCCTTTATGAATGGTTTCTCTTTCCCACTGCTAACTTTGAAATCTGCAATACCTTGAGGAGAAAATGTGTTGTTTTTTTCTACACGTTCCTTCACTTCCAGGACATCTTCTGGGTCCATGTGTTTCCTTTTAATGCTGTTAGGGTCTATTTTTGTAAGAATCTGGCCTTTTGCCCTTAATTTGCTTATTGCAGCTAACTAGAAAAAAGAGGAGAGAGATGAAAATGTAAAAGATCAGACAAAAACCAAAAAAAACCAAACCCATTGCCATCGAGTCGGTTCTGACTCATAGCGACCTTATAGGACAGAGTAGAACCGCCCTATAGAGTTTCCAAACAGCACTTGGTGGATTTGAACTGCCGGCCTTTTGGTTAGCAGCCGTAGCACTTAACCACTAGGCCACCAGGGTTTCCAAAAAAAGACGAGATAGGCACCTACAAATCTGTGGCTCTTGAAGTTATTACTCAGTCCACTCTGGCTGTTCTCGAATATAAACTGGCAAAATACGTCTTCATTTTACTTAGGATTATTAACAATTATTAAAATTTCAAAAGCATGGGAGGGAGGTCTATAACAGTTTAACCTCAGCTAGCCTGTAGACCTCAGTGGCAACACTGCCATTTATTAAGATCTTACGCAAGTAGAAATAGACTAGTGAAGAAATTTTAGACTTTCCGGTTCAGTCCCTAAGAATAGCTCTATGGCTTCTAGACACATAAAGGAATCACATTAACATTCCGGAATTTTGTTTTGGAATCAGACAGAATTAGGTTAGCGTTCTAGCGCTGCCACTTACTAGCTTGTAACCTTAGGCAAATTACTTTTCAGCCCCAGTTTCTACATTTATAAAATGGGAATGACGCATTACCTATCTTTTAAGGCTGTGGTTGTACAGATGAAATAACGTATGCAGAGCATGTACCTGTACATGTACCTATATAACAGGTCCTGAGTAATATTAGCAAATACTTGTAATTGTTATTATTATTGTTACTAGTACTATTATTACTACATATAAGGGTTTTGCTTATAGGTAGTCTTTTCCCCTTGATTTGCTTATCTCAGCAAACTAGAAAAAAAAAAAGAGGTTCCAGTGAGGTGGCTCCAGGGCACTCAGGGTGGAGAAGCGGAGAGTGCTGGGTGGTGGGCTTGAGTATCCCCAGCCCCCACTTCAACCAGTGACTTAGCTTTTATCTGAATACAGACTGGGCTCCTGAATAAGATTTCTTTTAAAGGAGTCTAGTGTTAAACAATCTTGAAAAACAGTATTTTACAGTCTTGTCTCAACAATTTCAAGAATTTTTTTCTTATTGCCAATGTCTCTAGCTGTAAAACAGTACCTTCTTCTAAGCTATCTCCTTTAGCCTGACACGAAACAGTGTTGATAATGGCTGTCTTGGATTAAATATCGTATTATGTTGATCTCATTTAAATTTCCTTTGACTGCAGTAATCACGATCAATAAATAGCTATCGGGCATCCGTCTTCCCTGGTAATAAGTATAAAAGCAGAAGGCAAATTCAAGTGTTCAAGAAGATAAATGCCATTTACCTTTTTGGCTTCTGCTAAAGCATTCAGTTTAGGTCTTGGTGGTGGTGACTCATCAAAGAAGAGAACATCATCTCCTTCGGAGATGCCTCGCCCAAGCTTGGGCGTCTGTGGGGCTGGGGCTCCTTCCAGCCTGGGAAACCCAGCTTCCATTCGTGGAGACTGAGAAGGGGGTTGTTGAGAAGAGGATGGAAGAACTGGACTCTCGCCTTTACTTGAGCTTTGGAGAAATCTTTAAAGAAATATCCAGTAACAAAATATACAAACAGGACTTTAGCAGATGTAAAACATGTTTCTAGAACTCAGAGTGGACTGGGAGACTTTACACAGGCCACCAGCTGACAACCAGTTGTTAGTAAAATAATTTCCCCTTCTTGGTTAGTAACTCAAATTAGCACACAATAAGAACAATACTGGCTTCCCAAACTCTTGTGTCAATTGATTTTTCATTGAATAAGCTAAAAACTGTTTTCCAATTTAGCACTGATATTGTTAATTGCCTTTCCGGTGGATCTCTTCTGTAAAACACAGATCTGAAGCTGAGATGCAGACTATGTTCCCAGCCCTACGGGTATCTCTAGGAGCTTTGGGAACTCACTTAACCTCTCTATACATTAGTTTTCTTTACTCTGGTGGGAAGAGACAGTACATGTGACACATTTGGAAGTTCATAATAGAAACCCATTGCTTTTGAGTCGATTCTGACTCATAGCGACCCTACAGAACAGAGTAGAACTGCCCTGGACTGTTTCCAAGGAGCAGCTGGTAGATTTGAACTGCTGACCTTTTGGTTAGCAGCTAACTCTTAACCACCACGCCACCAGGGCCCTCATGAAAGGCACTACAATCTGCATGGTGGTTATTTTTTATACAGTTTTAAGGGCTATTTAAAAATAACAAACCTTAGATATCATCTAGTCCAAATCTTTTTATAGATTTTTATATTTTATAGATGAAGAATTGAGGCCCGAAATCACATTGCGATAACAAGTAACAGGTAATCCAAGGCTAGTACTCTTTACTCCCACATATCCGCCCTCAAGCACTAGGCTGAGCTTGCTAACAGGTGCTCTTTTCCCACAAGGCCCAAAACTCCGTACATAGTGGTACACGTGGCAGCTGTGCATATTCATGGCTCCTGTAGACACACGATAAATACCACTGCAGAGGTCCCATCAGCACCTCAGACCAACCTACCTGAGTCTAAACCCATTCCCTTATTTTTCCAAGAATTTCCTCTTCACTTATAATTGACTTCCCTCTTGGTGGAACTACCTGTCTTTGAGTAGCTCAGATTTGGGACAGCATAATGGTTAAACATCAGAGAGGTGAGTTCAAAACTTGGCTCTCTGACCTTCAGTTTCATTATTCACAAAACAAGGATAACAATACCTGTCTCAGAGTCGTCGTGAGGACTGAATGAGCTACTACCTTTATGCAGTGTATAACACACAGTACTTAGTACATACTAAGCACCTGTAAACAGCAGCTCTTATTACTACTATTCCGACAACCTGAATTTGGGAGTCTTTGATCTGTCCTCCTTCCACATCCATTTCTACTTGGTTTGCCTCTAAAATGACTCTATTTTTAGTGCCTCGTTTTACTGTTTACCTGAATAACTGCAACCTCTACTTGGTGGCTCTGCCCTGTAATTAAAAACCTAATTGTGGCAATACCAAAAAATGGGAGCCAATCAGGTCCAAAGATGCTTTCCCCTTTCACAAAGCATTCGTCACATTTTACTCCTTGTCTTCAGTAATTACCGTATTCCACACTGTAACCTGCACCATTTGCTATCAGGATTCACTAGCACGAGTAAGAAATATATAGCCTAAAATGCTATTTAGGTTATGTTAAAATTATTTAAAAACTTTCAAAGTTAAAACAACAAAAATCTAAAGTCATGTTTTTGAAATCCATTAAGACATTCTGAGGAGTCCCAAGATGGGTTATCTAAACATGGACTATGAAGTCTGCCACTCTTACCGTTTCTGTATTTCCTCTGATTTCTTTTTCCTCATCTCCAACATACATTGCTTCTGTTGCTTCAAGAGGGCTGATGCTGATATAGACTGTATAGCAGGTTTAGGGCTCCCCATGATCCCTAAAACACAAGAGAGGCCAAGAGAACTCATGTATATACCCTACACTAGGCATCCAAGGAGCCCTTGTGGCATAATGGTTAAGCACTTGGCTAACCAAAAGGTTGGCGGTGCGAACCCTCCAGTGGCTCTGCAGGAGAAAAGACCTGGCGATATGCTCCCGTAACGACTGCAGCCTTGGAAACCCAATGGGGCAGTTCTACTGTCTCATATGATCACCATGAGCTGGAATCAACTCGACGGCGCACGACAACGGTAGTCCCTGGGTGGTGCAAACTGTTAACGTGATTGCTGTTAACTAAGAGGTTGGAGGTTCAAGTCCCCCAGAACTGCCTCAGAAGAAAAGTCCCGCAATCTACTTCTGAAAATCGGCCATGGAAAGCCCTATCAAATGCAGTTCTATTCTGACACACACGGGGTCTCCACGAGTCAGAGTTGGCTCGACGGCAACTTGTTATGAACAAGCTGACTGTACCTGATGTCTTGGCTTTGGCCAAATGTTGTCTTAAGTTTCTGGCTCCAAAGGTTGGCAAGTCCATCAATTCTCTGAACTCCTCAGAACAAGACAAGCTCTTCTGTGGTATTCCTGTAATATATAAACATTGGCTTTATAAAACCAAAATTCAGACAGCTTGATGTCCTATGAGTTACCATCTCACGTTTTACACTTTGCATTCATAATTCAGTCATTTACAAATGAAGTAGACAAAACACCAAGGGGGGAAAAAAAAGAATCGTTGCCTCTAACATCAAACTAGTATCACACAAATAAATCTTGTTTCTAGTTATGATTAGGAAACTAAACTAATATGTGCTGGGTCATCTCATACATTGCTTCAGGAATATTCGCTATGGGCAAGGGATCTATGCTGGTCCTCAACCACTACTGATGCACAAAGTCACAAGCACAAGAACAGGGTGGCATTTGTTGAGCTAGATCTGTTTTAACCAAAGATAACTGATAGGTTTGACGAGGAACCTGATACTAATGATTCTAATGCTGGGCATTAAGAGTTAGGTCCAGATATGTCAAGAAATCTTAAAAAAAGTTACTAAGTTAAAACACAGCTAAGATTAATAAATGAGTCCCTGGGTGGCGCAAATGTTTAATGTGCTTGGCTGGTAACCAAAAGATTGGATGTTCGAGCCTACCCAGACACATCTTGGAGGAAAGGCCTGGTGATCTTCCAAATAATTGCCACTGAAAACCCTTCGGAGCACAGTTCTACTCCAACATACATAAGGTCGTCATGAGTTGGAGTTGATTTAATGGCAACCGGTTAAAGACCAGTATGGTATTTTTTCTCAATACACTGCCAACCAGGCTTGGTTCCTTTAGCAAAGGCCACATCACTATAAGTGCTATATATGATGAGTGGATATTTATAACATAGAATATGAGTTATAACCATTGTCCATCCTAAAGACTATATATTTAAACTGGAGGAAAAAATCTAACATGGAAAAAATAATATTACCGAGTTTTTGTTGAGTTTCCTGAATAATCAGGTTTGTGCCCTTAACAACCATATCAGTCAGAGTAGTTTGAATCCTCTTCTTAGGGGCAACGGCTGCTGCACTGAAATGACAAGAGCCACGCCCACCCCCAAAGAGAAATCATTGAACATTAATGCTCTCATGAGGTAAAAAAGGCACACAAATACTCAGTTCAACTATTACAAACTGTCCAAGTTTCTCAAAGCCCTGGAACACAACACAGGCTTTCTTAATGCCACCGTCCTGTAGCATAATCAGCAGGCAAAGGTCACGGAGCCACAAGTTGGCTTGAAGTTGTCCTGGACGGGCAGTGCGGCAATAGAAATCAAATATATGCCAACACTTTGATATAGGAATTTACCTTAAAATATCTGATTCTGCAAAAGTTTAGGATATTAACTGCAGTTTTGTTTATAACGTTAAAAGAAACATCATTAATGGTCATCCACACACAGTTGCTTAAATAAATTATCACAGAGCCATGTAGAAGAATACTGTGTAGTCACTAAAAATAACGCCACAGATAAATATTTGACAAGAAAAATGTTAAATTATTTTGTTTATTTTATGGGGGGAAAAAAAAACCTAGAAACATATATACCAGGAAACTAATCTAAGCAGTGGAATTATGGATGGCTTTTGGCTGGATTGCACACATAACCTATCTATAATGTACGGGTATTGCTTTTTTTTTCCCTATATTTTATTGTGTTATAGGTGAAAATTTACAAAGCAAATTAGTTTCCCATTCAACAAATTGTACACAAACTGTTCCATGACATTGGTTGCAATCCCCACACTGTGTCAGCACTCTCCCAATTTCAGTCCTGAGTTCCTTATTTCCTTTCTTCTAGTCTCCCTACTTCTCCCTGCTTTCTCATCTGTTTTTGAGCAAATGGTGCCCTTTTGGTCTTGTATAACTGATTGTTCTACAGTGCACATTCTTTTCGGGTGTTATTGTTTATTTTATAGGCCTGTCTATTGCTTGGCTCGAAGGTGGTTTCCAGGAATGAGTGCTGTTTTTCAAGTCAGAGGGGTGTCTTAGGGCCACAGTCTCGGGGGTTCCTCCAGTCTCTGTCAGGCCAGTAAGTCTGGTCTTTCTTTCATGAATTTGATTTTTTGTTCTACATTTTTTTCCTGCTCTGTCCAGGATACTCTATTGTGATCCTGGTCAGAATGGGTATTGCTTTTTGCAGTTTGGAAAAATACAGATGCTATTTTATCTTAAAAACGTACTTGATGTTACAAAATAGGCAGGAAATGTGAGTCCTCTTGCCCAATTCCTGCTGGATTGGGAACAAAGTCTATGTTTTATTCTTGGACCAATAGTAGCTCTCTTGTGTCAAGCCTCCGCCTCTTACGTTCTCAGATATACGTTTTACACGACGGGTGACAAGGCCATCAGACACCTACTTCGGGGATTCTATGGAGAGTCTAGGTTCTCCAGATCTCACTTCCCTACGTAATGCTTGACTACGTATTCACTCATTTAATTAAATTTGGGATCTCAGGTCTGCAACCTCACTCAAATGAGTCCTGAGGGAAATGATTTAAAGGATGTTAACACTAACTTAAACATTTCTTTAAAAACTGTTCAACAGAGTTTATTATTTGTTTTCACAATGTTGATGTAACATTAACTTACTTTTTAAAAAATCCGTCGCTGTCGAGTCAGTTCTGACTCATAATGACCCCACAGGACAGAGCAAAACTGCTCCACAGGGTTTCCAAGGAGCAGCTGGTGGATTCAAACTGCCAATCTTTTGGTTAGCAGCAGCAGCATGCTGTAGCTCTTAACTACTGTGCCACCAGGGCTCCAACGTACTTTTAATGGCCATATAATCAGCCCAGGCAAAGCTGCACTATTCATGTTAAAAGTCAAATAGGGAGTGTCTAGGCTCCATGTTAAAGAATATCATGACTTGCCGATTTCTCTCCCTCCGTATGTTCTTTCCTCTACCTGGAAATAAAAGAGGTCCTTATCTATCTTGTTACATGCAGTGAGTTACGAAAGACAGAAACTGGACAAGTATTTTCGGACGATTATAGAAAAGCACAACCACTGGATTCTTACGAGACAAGCAAAACACTCGTCCCAGAAGAAGCCCTGAGAATGTCTTACACCGAGGCTGCATATGACGCAGAAGAAACTCCTCCATAGTAAAAACCATCTTGACACAGCCGTTCCTTTAGGCTAATGCCTTTGCGGGCAAATTTCTTTGGAATTCGTCCTCCGGAGAAGGTGGACTGCAAATCTGCTCGTTTTGCACTGAGCTTCCTGTACTGAGCCTGGACATGATACTGGCAGTACTCGCAGTCATTCTGCAAAAAAAGGAGCAGCAGCACCAGGGTTAGCGCCACAGGCAGGGAAGAGCGTCAGATAGACCACTTCTTCTCTCCCAGCTTCATATAACACTATTCTGCATGTACAGCCCACCCTGCTGACCCCTCAAGACCACTCCCAAAATGGAGGAGCTATACAGTCACTAAGAGGAAAGCTCTTCCCTTAAATTCCTTTTAAAGGACTGATGTGGTGAGAGAAAAAGTAATAAAGTCCACTTCCTTTGCCTTCTTTAGAAAATGGAAATAAAACCAGCTTCTAGTGCAGTTTTTCTAGCCATTTCTCAGGTTGTCTCTTGGGAAAATGTTATTCTTTCAGTGAAAGAAACAAAGAGAAACAACATAGTATTGTTCTACTTGGTGAACTCTGAGATATGGAGACAGTGGATTTTTAAAGACCTAGGTGGCTCAGTGGTAAAATTCTCCACTTCCATGCAGGAGACCTGAGTTCGATTCCTGACCAATGCACTTCATGTGCAGCCACCACCCCTGTCAGTGGAGGCTTGCATGTTGCTCTGATGCTGAACAGGCTTTAGTAGGGCTTCTAGACTAAGATGGACAAGGAAGAAAGGCCTGGTGATCCATTTCTGAAAATCAGCCAATGAAAACCCTATGGATCACAATGGTCCAATCCCCTACTCACTACGAGGCTGGAACAGGACTGGACAGTGTTTCATTCCATTCTGCATGGGGTCAACACGAATCAGGGGCTGACTCAAGGGCAGTTAACAATAACAACTCTTACTCAAACAGCTCCAAGCTCTTACTTGGAAATCTGTCAAGTATTTCACTCTGAGAACTCTCTTCCCATCTAGCTACGTAAACAGATGAAACCCAAACCTGTCACTTTACTCACTTTCAAAGAGCTTTAATATACCCACTAGGGTGGCTACAATCAAAAAGACAGAAAATAACAAGTGTTGGTGAGGATGTGGAGAAACCGGGACCCTTATACATTGTGGTGGGGCTGTAAAATGGTTCAGTTGCTTTGGAAAATAGCTTGCAGTTCTTCCAAATGTTAAACGTAGAGATACACATGACCTAGCAATTCCACCCCTACATAAAAGTCCAAGAGAATTGAAACCACGCATCCACTGAAACACTGTGCATGAACATTCATAGCGGCACTATTCGTAACAGCCAAAATGTGGGAACAGCCCGGTGCCCATCAACTGATGAGTGGATAAACAAACGTGGTCTATCTCTGCGATGGCATACCATTCAGCCATAAAAAGTAATGAAGTACTGACACATACTATATCATGGATGAACCCTGTAAACATGATGAAAAGTGAAAGAAGCCAGACACAAAAGGGCACATACTGGATGATTCCATTTATATCAAATGTCCAGAATAAGCAAATCCAGAGAGATAGAAAGTAAATTAGGGGCCTCCAGGGGCTGGAGGAAAGAAAGAAGGGGGAGTGTCTGCTAATTGGTATGGGTTTCTTTTTGGGGTAATGAAAATGTTCTGAAATTAGATAGTGGTGATGGTTGCACAACTCTTTAAATGTACTAAAAATTACTGAACAGTACACTTTAAAAGGTTGAATTGTATGGTATGTGAATTTTATCTCAATCAAGATTTTTAAAACGATCTCTAGGAAGAGGTGCACTATAGGCTAAAATAAGGTTTTCAGTATATTTTATCATTAGTGTTTGATCTCTGGCACTATAAAGACCTGAAGGCAAACTAAAATTCTGTCTTTCTTATACCTTCTAGTCATTTGGCAATGAAAGATCACTTTCCTTAGAGGTTAAACTCTCCTTGCTCACCCCTACCCCATGACATTTTAACTGGCAATTATTAGCTGCATATGACCATATTACCTCTGAAAATTCATATTCGATTTTCTCATTTTGACCCTGTCTGTTAAGTAGGACACTCAGTTCCAAATTGGTCATTACAGCTAACACACCTACAGTTTATTCCTAACAGTTCCCTACTTTAGCAGAAACCATGCTAAAAAGTCGGAAACCAACCAAATTAACCATCTGTGTGCATGGCTGCCCATTCTTCTTCTTTGCTTTACAGGTTCCCAGGTCAAGAGCTTCACCCATGATCAAGACTTTTTGAGGATGATCAATAGATAGGCACACCTGTAAAAAAGAGGTGGGGTAGGAGATTAAAGCAGGCAAAGTTCTGGCTCTTTATCAGCACCAGTAGATATAAGAATGGTTGATAGTGATTTAAGTCAGAAGGAATTTGAAGTCAGAGGTCATACAACAGCTTAGAAATGGGAGCGTGTTCTCTACTCAATGTCCATTCTTTCCTTCTTAGTGATTTATGTGGCTGGCAAAACGCTCAGCCTCAGGTAACGGATCCTGATCCTGCTTTCCCAGCACTGCTTACAGCTAGTGATGGCCATGTGACTTAAGCCAGTTAAGCGGGGGTTGGTAAAAAAGGTATCTGGGAATGCTTTTGCTTTCTTGATGAAAACAGATAGAACAGGTTGGCTCAAACTTCCTCTTCACTTCCTGCCCTGAATGGAGATACAATGGCTAAAGCTCCAAACCCATATTGTTACCAAGAAAAAAATGCCAAGAGGCTCCAGAAACATTGGCTCTGACATCATTACACCACTTACATCCAGGTTCTTCATTGTGTAAGAAAAATAAACTCCACTTGTTTTAAGACCCTTTGCCATCGAGTCAATTCCAACTCACAGCAACCCTACAGGACAGAGTAGAACTGCACCATAGAGTTTCCAAGGAGCAATATAATCCTGGTGGCATAGTGGTTAAGAGTTCGGCTGCAAACCAAAAGGTCAGCAGTTATCTACCAGGCGCTCCTTGGAAACCCTATGGGGCACTTCTACTCTGTCCTATGTCACTAGGAGTTGGGATCAACTTGAAGGCAACCGGTTTGGCTTTTCTGGTTTGTTTTAAGACACTGTAGTGAGGTTTTTCTGTTAACTGCAGCCAAATACACTCCTAACCAATAGATGATTTGTCACCAATCTCTGGTGAAAGCAAGGAATGAAATGAAATAACTCCGTCTCTCACTCTTCCTGACAGTAACAATAATCTGTCTATAACAGATGACACTTGTTGAAAAACTATGGAAAAGGTCTTACCTCTTCTGAACCATCCTTGGGTTTCATGGGGTTAGCATTAAGTAATCCTATGACGGTACCTTGCTCTGTCTTCCATAGTTCTTTGTGAACTTCTCTAAACAAGAACAACGACACATACCGCGTCAGGTCACGAAGATCATTCAGTCGCCAGATGCTAAATGTTTTCCCCTGGAACAAACATTTATTCTTATTTTAATAATTTTTGAACAATGGGTTATACTGTTTCCACTTATGGCTCAAGGGTTCTAACATGGAAAAATATATAAATATATTCCACATTAAATACATAATCATCAGAAAGTCTTTTCAGTATAAATTAATCCTTTCCCTAGGTTTCAGTATTACCCTTCTTGTTTTAGAGATGAAAGTGAAGTTAGGCAAGGCAGTAGCAAACTTGTCACTACTAGGCTCTGTCAATTCCCAGGTCTGAAATTTAGTCAGTGGGAGAGCAGTGCCTTTCTAATCTCACTCATGCACACACACACACAAGTGCACGCACACACACTCTCACACATGTGTGCACAGTGTTAAAGAGAAAAAGGAAGCTATGCTACTATTTAACAACTTACCAATATGAATAGATATCAGGTAAACAATAAATCTATTATTTGTAATTGATTAATTTAATTATATTATTAGTATTAATTAAAGAGGTGTCAGCTCTATACTATTAAATCTATACTTAGCTTAGAAGATTAACACAAGCATCCTTTAAAAAAACTGCTCTTGCATTTAACTATAAAGTTCCAGAGGTATTATTAAATATCTGAAGAAAGGCAAGTCATAATGCTGACCACTTGTAATATGAACAACTTCTACTTTTACAGATCGTTAAAAAAACAATAATTTCAATGATATTGAATTAAGCTGTTTCACAGAGGCATTTCAGGGTGGGTATGGTTATAAGTTAGGGTGAGCGATTGCCTGAACTCCATTATAATTATTCTTCCATGGGTTTGTACAATGCCTTTCATGGAAGAGTTCAGATAAAATCTCACACCTGTTATTTCAACATCATTATAGTCACTTGTGATGCAACTAAGAATCAAATGCAACCAGATCTGTTCACCGTGATAGGGCTACAACAGCCCAGTAATCCAAAACTCAAATTACCCGTTACCAACCCGAAAAACCAAACCCACTGCTGTCGAGTCGATTCCAACTCATAGCGACAGTATAGGACAGACTAGAACTGCCCCAGAGTTTCCAAGGAGCACCTGGTGGCTTCGAACTGCCAACTTCTTGGTTAGCAGCCGCTGCACTTTAACCACTATGCCACCAGGGTTTCCCCCGCCATCAGATCTCATAAAAATCTAAGGATGGCCAAGATCAAATTAGTGAATGAAATCAGTAATGAGCATGACTGATCATAGTATTTTGGAGTTGAAAGACTTTCAATATAATCAAAGCCAGTTACTTCATTTTATAAACAAATGAGATTCTTCAAGCAAGAATAAGGGTCAACCTAAGCAAGGCCAAATAACTAGTTAAAGGGAGAACCAGGCTTTGAATACAAGTTCTCTGAACTGCCTGGCGACATGATACTTTCTCCACTATGCTTCCGTCAACTGGGATTTATGCAACTTGTTATATCTTTTGTAAAAGCCGTCAAATTAAATACACCATATATTCCAGCATGGGCCAGCAATTCTAGAATGTGTGCAACTGCCATCTTATACCTAATAAGGATCTCCAAAGGATCTATGAATTCAGCCTCTTTGATGCCTGTTCTCCTCCTCCACAGATGCGATTACAGTATCATGGGGTAAGGACATGTGCCACCAAAAACGATGACAAGTGAAATGCAATAAGAATGACCGGGATAATGAAAAGCCCAAGGCCCTGTACAATTAGATCTCCTTAAAGTAGGACATTCTTTACAAATGTCCTCCTTGGATACTAACCCAATGATAGTATGCACTTTTGGAACCTACTAGCAGTTATTTCAAAAAGAAATAGCAATAGGCTCAGCTTAGCAAATTAAGAATGTGAGTGCCCAGTGTTAGTTTGTGGTGAAGCTGCTAAATCAATCAATCAAATGGCTTACATTGTTAGAACTCTGTGGAGTGACTTTCTTCACTATAACCCCAAATGTCACCCAGTCTATTTCTTCCAGTGTCTCACTTGCCATCTTTTCCTTGATCTGAGACAGTCTGATCAGTTTTCGGCCAACCATTTTCTTGTTCATTTCTGTGGAGGACACTCGAGGCCGCCTGGGTGAAAAAACCAGTAACTAGTAGATTATGCTAAGAAATAACATTATCTGGCACTGTACCAGGTGGTAAGAAGCATTGTGGGGCAGAAACCTCCACTGTACCTTTTTTCAGGGGGTTTAGTATATGATATGGACAAGGCACACACTTTTATGGCAGATAAATAAAAATAAAATAATTTTTAAAGCTAGGTTTACTTTTCCTTAGACATAGAAGTGGGCTACATAAGAAATAAGACCACAAATTCTTTAAATTCTGTAAGTTACAGTACATAAGTTATAATATTTTAAAAGAAGATATCATATAACTAAATTGTACTAGAAGATACTATTATCCTGGTTAAACTATATACCTTTATATATTTAAGAAGTCTATTATCACTGTTTCTGTCAATTTCTTATTAAATCTACTACCCATTAATCTATTTCCTTTTTATAGACACATATCTTTTATTCATTATATAAACAAGAGTCTTCCTTAAATTTTGCATGCAACTATATCAAGTCAAACTCTGTGCCACAGCTGATCTTATTGCAAAGTTCTGTCAAGTACCAGAGCTGTTGGTGTTTTATAGATCTGCTGCACAAACATTCTTTCTAAAAGACTCAGTGTTCTGAAAGGAGGGCAAGCCCTCTAGTGGTGCATATGAAGAGAGCAAGAGGGCTGCTACAGTTACTGACCTGAGCCTCAGGCCAGAGAAGGCTTCCACAGAGACCGGCTGAGCCAGTTCCCCAGAACTCCCAGGGCCCCTTCCGATCTGGTCCCTAGGAATCCCATGAGGTTTGTTCCCAGGAAGAGCTCGGAGTGGTTGGGAGGGTTCACTTGTCATCCCTGAAGTTGAGCTTTTGGGCCCTTGAAAATTAACATAAAAATGAAGTCTAAAAGACAATCTTAACGAAAACTACATATTTGCTTTTACAGGATTTTTTATTTCTTAACCAACACAGACAATTACCAAACTATGGGGGATCAAGGAAGCTGGCAAGATCATTTCTGTCCTACCCTCAAAATCTCTGCAGTGTCGTCCGACAGAACTTTCTGCGATGATGGAAATGTTTTATATGTGAGTTGACAATTTGGTAGCCACTAGCCACATGTGGACACTGAGCACTTAAAATATGGCTTGTACTTCTGAGAAATATGTTTTAAATTTTATTTAAATAGCCACATATGGCCAGTGGCTTCCGTATTAGACAGGACAGCTCTGATACAGTCCTGGTTACTCTATGCAATGACATTTACTGAGTATTCACCACACACAGAGCACTGTGGTGGATTTCAGAAAGGAGCTGAGGTGAAGCTCTCTTTCAGGAGTGAACAATTATTGGAGATTTGTATACAGATCAAATTCTACCTGAAGAAAAACCCAAAGCAAGCTCCACTTTCTTTTCTTCTTTCTTGTTGCATTTATTTCATTTCATCCCATTTTATTCGGGGCTGGAGGGGGTGTAGACGGAGCAGGGTATTTTACTATTGCTTGAATATGCTGATGTGGTTACTCTTCATATTTCAGAAGCATAATTCTTCCAAAGGTCAGAAAACTTGGGTATTTAATAAAATAGCACTTTCTCTCTTATATAAGGTGTTGTTTACTTTCAGATGGACACTGTATAAATTCTCCCAAGCTAGGGGTCAAGGCGACCCTTAACCTTAAGAATCTCTAGAAGCCATGCCGATGTTCCACGCCCTCAAAACCAAACTTTGGACATTATGTAGTGAAACACGTTAGTAATGCCAAAGGTCGTAAGGGGATGGACACTCTTCACAAGTGGATAACTAAATATGCAAATTTTGGGGGCAAATAAACACAAACACTCAGCCAGTAGCTGTTTTCTATTACTGTCATATGCCAATGCTGTTTTTGAACCCAAGTGATCAAAAAGCGGCTTACTCTAAGCTACGTCATCTCCAGACCATTTTGTCTTAGGCCTTCTGAAAAACAGTTATCTTGGGGAAATTGACTCAGTACAACAAAATTAATACATGGGGTTTATAAATCTTTTTGATTTTTTATTTTGTGTATATCATGTGTTTGCTGAAACAGAATTTTACTTACATACCATTCTATACTCCTGGCAAGGACATCTTTTCTAAAGAACGGAGCTTCTGGTTTATTACAACATGGCCTCAAATAATACTTGAATATTTTATAAGGGAATCTGTGCCTTAAGCTCACAAGCCTGAAGATTAAATCTCTAGATTTCCAGCATGAGAATTCAATTCAGTGGCTACACCTACTACAATCCAAGTAAAACTGTAGGACTAGAGTTTAAAAAAATTCGATCCACTAAATTTGGTAAACATCTTCTCTGTACCTAAGGATACAACTTGAGATGTCGAGAAAAAGTGTAGCATGTAACGCATGGCTCCCATTCCCAAGACACTTAACTTTTCTCGATTAAGGAGATAAAACAAACCAATACATACAAGCCAGGCGGTGCCAAAATGTATTTGAAGACACAGCCAGAGCAGTGAAAAAATCAGTGATGCACAGAGCACTCTACCTGCAGGCGAGACCTTTGGTGCCTGAGCCACCCGCTTAGCTTTTGGTAGAGTAGGGACATCGAGCTCTGCAGAAAAGCACGGCGACTCCTGTATTCTTTGAACTTTCTTCTCCTTAAGAGGGGGACGTGGAGATTTACCTATTTGATTAAAAGTAAAAGAAATCATGTAGTAAGAAAGGGGCTCAAAGGCTGTTTGACCACAAGTTGGATGCAGAAGTGATGTTATAATTTCTTAGAAAGAGAAACGCATTCTAATATTCCCAGAATCACAGTCTTATTACCAGGGGATTTATGCAGGACTGGACTTGCAGGCTGTTTAATTGTTGCTGCTTTTAGCTGTTCTTGTAAGGACTTCATTTGCTCTTGCAACTTCCTTAACTCATCTAGGAAAGAAAAATATATTAAGAACCAGGCAGAGGAGACTTGTTATACATGAAGGACATGCCATACATGATGAAAATGCTAGAAATACTTTTGGTTCCTCCTGCCTTCCAATATTGAGACCCACAGTACAATCACATCCTGAAATCTCATGATTAGTATTTATACTTCAGAGAGGTCCCTTGGTGAAATAAACTTTGATTTCCTGTAATTAAACCTCTAACATCTAAGCTAGTTATAAATTTGCATTACTGACAGATATCACAGATACACAGCCACAGTTAACAAGTTTTTAGGAGTTAGGAAATCATTATATTTAATAAAGTAGATGTCATAACTAGTACAAAAATGCTGGCTCCTGTATCACAAGACATAGCTAACTAATACATTTTATTATAACTCAAAAATATATAAGAGAAGATGCCAGAAATAAGAAAAAGGCACTCTTCAAAGCTTCTGCTCAGGAGCGGTCTCTTTCTCCAACAGAATATGTAGTATCTTTGTGGTACTGTCTTTGGGTCTGCACGGATATAAATCCCAAAGTAATATTATGCTGTAATAAGCATGAAAAGTGCCAGAGCCATTCTATGGAGAATCAATTATAGCTGGCTGATACTGATATGGAGCCCTGGTGGCATAGTGGTTAAGAGTTATGGCTGCTAACCAAAAGGTAGGCAGTTCAAATCCACCAGCTGCTTCTTGGAAACCCTATGGGGCAGTTCTACTCTGTCCTAGAGGGTCGCTGTGAGTCAGAATTGACTTGGCGGCAATGGGTTTGGTTTTGGACACTGATATAAGGAGGCCTTTGTATGCTAAAATGCTGGCCTTAAATGCATGCTCTACCAACTCATACAATTTTTTATAAAGTCATTTATTTCCATCCTTGAATCAGCAGCTAATTTGATGAAGACCGCCAGAATGGTGGTCACAAAGAAATTAGAGAAGACCAGTAGGTAGTTCAGGGCACCTTGTAATTCTTGATTCGTTTTCTCTTGAGCAGGGGCAGGCACAGGGAGTGTCCTGTTTTCAGCTGACTGCAAAGTAGGAACTTCTTCTTCATCTGTTAAGTCTTCCATATCTCCAAAGAGAGTGGCTAGATTTTCTTTCTGGTCTTCAGTCCTTCCCACTTCTCCATCATCAGCCTCCTCTGAGTAAGATTCACCATCACCATCAGCATCAAAGAGCTCATCAAATTGGTCAGGTTCGCCATCTTGCTGGGCCAAGGAGTTGGCCTCTTCCGAATTACAATCCAAGGCTGATTCATTCTCCTCCAGCAGTGCAGTCAGCAGAGACAAACCATCTTCCTCCCCTGGGAAAAAAGAATAAGACAAAAAGAAAGAAATTAAGGCTACTCAAGAAAAACTGCTGACAAGCACTGTTAATTAAAAATTTCAACATTAACAAGGTAGTTAAAATGTTAACACTGCCCTTTAAAATGGTTTTCAAAAATGGCTCTACAGAGCCACCATTTTACCTGGTACATCTGTTGTGGTCTTGTCTCTAGATTCCTTCTCCCAAGCCCTTCTTATACAGGTCTATGGGGTAAAGAAGGGGCTGATATCTGCTTAGGGATGACAGTGGGTCAGGCACTGGGCTAGATCTTTTTACCTGGATTACTTTAATTAATGAAGGTCCGTGGGTGGCACCGTTTGCTCTAGTCTGCTAGCCTAAAGGCTGGTGGTTCAAATCCACCTAGTGGTACTGCAGAAGAAAAGACCTGACGATCTACTTCCGTTAAGACTACAGCCAATAAAACCCTATGGAACTGTTCTCTACTCTGTTTAACACATGCAGTCACCATGAGTTAGAATCAACTCCACAGCAATCAGCAAAAACAACCTCATTTAATAACTTCCTGCATACCATCTACTGTGAAAGTCAACGAACAAGGGAATAAACTGAAAAACACACCAAACACACATTTAGGGCACCCCTCTCTCCTTTGAAATTGTTTGAGAAAACTTTTAAAAATATATAAAGGTACAAAGAATAACATAAAAAGTACTCATATCCCATCACCCAGAATCAACCATCATTAACACTTTGTCATGTTTGCTTCTGGTCTTTTATGTTAAATAACACTTTACAGATAATGTATATCATAACAAATCTTACCCCAACTCCTTACCACTGCCTCCACTCCCCATTGCAACTACTGTCGTAATTTTGGTATATCATCTCAGCCTGTTTTTCATACTTAAACATATAAGTACTCATAATCAAGGAGTCCCTCGCTGGCACAAATGCTTAAGCACTTGAGTACTAGCCAAAAGGTTGGTGCTTCAAATCCACCCAGAGGCACCTGGGAAGACAGGCCTGACAATCTGCTTCCGAAAGGTCACAGCCTTGAAAAACCCTATGAAGCAGCTCTACTCTGTACACATGGGGTCACCACGAGTTAGAATCAACTCAACAGCAATTAACAACATTCACAGTCAACACAAAGTATTATGTTGTTTTAAAAATATTTACATAAATTAAAACATATAGTTCTAGTTTATTTATCACCATAGCAAGACCATACCATATTTTATTAATCCATTTGCCAATAAAAGACATGCAGGCTATCTCCATTATAAACTATGCTGTCCCTCTTCTTATACCTGTGAGTTTCTGGGGGCTATATATCAGAAGCTGAATTGCTGGATTGCTGGGTATGAATGTTTTCCAATTTTACTTTTTGTTGCCAAATCGTTCTCAAGTGGTTGTGCTTTCACTACATTGTATGCAGCTACATTTCCCCGCCATCTCACCAGGATCTGATATGTCACTAAAATTTTTTTGCCAATCTGTTGGATGACTTAAAAAAGCATCTCACTGCTTTTATTGTATTTCCTGGATTACTAGTGAAGTTAAGAATGGTTTACGTTTATTGGCCGTTCAGATCTTCTTTATTGATTTTTTTCTGTTTATAGTCTTTGCTCGTTCCTCCCCCCACCCCCAATTTGGGCACTATTCCTTCATAAAATCAGAGGGATTTAAATAAAAAATGTTAAGGGTTATCTAAGCCACTCCCCTCATTTTATTTTTTAAATAACATTTTTATTGTGTTTTTGGTGAAAGTTTACACAATTAGGTTCCCATTTAACAATTTCCACACAAATTGGTCCGTGACATCGGTTACATTTTTCCCAAGTGTCAACATTCTCATTAAGTCTGTTCCGGTTGCTTCGTTTCTAGTAACCTAGTTTTCCTGCCCCCTTAACCTTCTCATCTTTGCTTTAGAGTAACTGTTGATCGTGTGGACTCATATAGGTTATTTTTTTAAAGAAGCATAGTACTTACGGGCGGTATTCTTTATTTTATGAACCAATCTGTTATTTAGCTGAAAGGTCCCTTCATTTTAAGGATAGGGACTAAAGCTCAGAGAGGCTAAGGGCTTATTCAGGATCACGCAGTGAAACAAGTCAGTGGAAGCGCCTGGAGCTCTCTAGACCAGCTAACCAATGTCCTTTCCATCATTCTACACTCCCTTACCAGCAGGAAAGAGCCAAGAGCCAAACTTAAGGCTAAAGATTAGAGTTGGATGTTGTTAAAATTTTAAATTTGCATCGCTTAGTCAACAAAGACTCCAAGACTTCAGCGTACACCAAGAGAGGCCACCTCAGCTCCCTGTTTTCCAGGCAAGACAGCCACATCCAGGATGGGAGTAAAGAGGCCCTCCACTAACGCTCGTTCCCAAAAGCCTCAGACAGCACACCCCCAGAGGAGGTCCTGGCCCACACTACTGGGAGATACTGGTGAAAAATGTTGCCTAGTGGTCTCATACTCTTCACCTTGAACTTGTCGTCCTTCATGAGAGTACCAGGGTGAGTCCTGTGATGCCTCATACCTGTTTACCTCGGTCACCACCAAAAACCATCTGCCTTCTCCATATTACTCTGATCTTTCTGCTTCTTTGTTCCCAAACCCCTGGGGTTTGCTCTCTGGAACCCAGAACCTACTATTAGCAAGTCCCTCTATTTATATCCTCAGTGGCTGAGGATATGCAGGGGACAACAGAAATCTGGCTGTCCCCTGCATCTCTCTTGAGTGGCAGTTGTTTAATCTTTCATATTTCACACTGCAATGTCTACAATATTGTCTTCCTCTCCATCTCTACTGCTATCACCATTCTTGCTCACTTCAACACTCACAAGACTTAGCCAACTTCTTGGTCTCTCGGTTTCTTTATCTTCTCAGCTTCAATGACCTTGTCTTCCACCCCATCTTAGCTACCCTTTCCCAGTCATCATAGCAAAGGCACCACTTTGAGATCTTGATTTCAAGCAACCCACTCTCTGATTCCCACCTCCTATCCTTTCTGTCCACTCACTCTAATATTCCCACCCAGGAATTTCTTCAACTTTATTAAGATGTCCAATCCAATGACCTTCCTACATTCTTACTATCATCACCTGTCCCTCAAGTCCTTATCTTGGATTCCACATTCAATCGTTATAATCACTGCCGCCTTCTAAAGGCTCTCCTCCTTCTCTCTCATGCCCTCCAGTTCCTTGACAAAATCTTAACACTGATTAAGTCTACCGAGCCACCTCCTCCATGCCTGCACCCCAGCTGGTGAATGTTCCTGGAGAAAGGCACACTGCCATACTGACTGGTCTAACTTTAAATTTATGCTTACAAACAACAAACAGGCATGTAACCATGTTTGCAAAATCCCATGCTTCCCTAGTATGTTTACTTTATTTTCCAACTATTTCACACCATCTCTCCTGAAATTTCCTATGCTCTCTCTTCCTTCTTTACTCTTAGCTGATGATCTGGTCTCATATTTTACAGAAAAATAGTAAAAGTAATCAGACAGGGACTTCCTCATATTTCACTACCAAACCTGAATACATATTCTCTGCTTTGCCTCCTCTGAAAATGGGTGAACTGTTTTTACTTCTATTTATAGCCAATTCCTTCATTTGTACACTGCATCCTATTCCTCTCAACTTCTCAAAGACTTCATCCTACAATTACCACCTCTCTCTCTCACCAATTCTCCCCTCTCTACTGGAGCATTTCTATCAACACAAAAACTAGTGTCTCCCATCTCACCATCTACCTGTTGTTTTACAGTGTATCCCTAGGACCGCCAAACATTTTTTTTTTTAATAATATTTTATTGTGTTTTTGTGAAAGTTTACAAGGCAAATTAAGCTACCACTTAATAATTTCTATACTTGGTTCAATGGCCACAAGAAATCCAGTGTAGAAAGGGGGAGTGTGCTGTCACATTATAGGGAGAGCAACTAGGGTCATATAACAATGTGTGCATAAATCTTTGTATGCGAAACTAACTTGAACTGTAAACTTTCACTTAAAACACATTAAAAAATAATAATTTGCATACAAATTGTTCAATGACATTGGTTAGATTTTTCACAATGTGTCAACATTCTCATTATTTCCATTCTGGTTGTTCCATTCCCATTAATCTAGTTCCCCTACCCCCTCTTACCATCTCATCTTTGCTTTAGGGTTGGATCTCATATAGACGATTTTTTTTTAAAGGCACACTGTGTGTACTCATGGATAATGCTGTTTATTTTATGTGTCAATCTGTTATTTAGCTGAAAGGTGACCTCTGGGACTTTCAGTTTCCACCAAACTTCTTGATTTGGTTTATACTGGACCAAGTTGTGAAGTTTTACCAATCGAGTGAAATTTTTTACAGAAACTATGATTTTTGAAAGAACACAGATCCATTCACTACTGATTTTCATGTCCATTTCAACATTTGGTTTTACTTTCTTTTTTTTTTTAAAAGGGCAAAGCATTAACAAACTTGAAGGCTATTTTTTGCTTTGTAAATCCAGTTTCAAACAATGAACTCAATCACACAACCAGAAAATAGCATGTTTTATCTGCTAGGGCTTCTTCATAACCATTACAATATTTTTGTATCACTCCAGGGAAAGCTCTGCTAGTTGAAGCAACATCTCTTCACTAGGTAAATATTTCACACACGTCCTTGCAAAAAAAACAAAATTAGAAAAGACTATAAGAATTTAAGTCTAAGACTAAAACCGCTTTCATGATTTCAATGTCAAATGTGAAATCCAAAGTCAGACTGCCAGGTCGTATTCTTGTCCTGAGTGTGTGGCCTGCAAACAAGTGACTGGACATCTCTCTTCCTGCCTATAAAATAGGGCTGCAGGGAGGATTAAAGCTCTTGCAGCACACTGTTAAGGTGCTCAGTACGTTTGTTGTGGTTGTTGTGTGCTGTCCAGTTGGTTTTGACTCACGGCGACCCTACAGGACAGAAGAGAACTGCCCCATAGGTTTTTCTAGGCTGTAATCTTTCTGGGAGCACGTTACCAGGTCTTTTCTCCTGTGGAACCACTGAGTGGGTTTGAACTGCCAGCCTTTAGGTTAGCAGCCAAGTGCTAAACCACTGAGTCACCAGGGCTCCTTGCTCAGTATATGCTAACTATTATTTTAAGACAAACCCTGCTGCCAGAAGGATAAATCTTGCCTGATTAAACCAAGTAACGTTCAGTGATTGAAGTTAGATCTCTTCAACCCTGAGACCTTGGGGCTGGGAAGCTATCATCACTATTTTGCAAGTAGTTAACAAGCCCATGAACAAAAGGATGGTTTCCCATTAAACAAATGGAGAAAACTGCCAGGACTTACCATCCATGCTGTCAAGAGACCAGTTGTATGCAATAGAGAACTTCGAAGGAGGACCTGGTGCCCAGGAAATGAGCGTACTGTAGAGTCTTTGCTGTGTGAAGAAAACATTAGAAAAGTCACCCCCAACTCCTTCGCTCACAACCCATATCCAATCTGTCAAGAATTCCTGTAGGCTCTAACCTCAGAATTTACCCAGAATCCAACCACTTCCCACCCCTTCTTCCACCACCGGGAAACCCTGGTGGCGTAGTGGTTAAGTGCTACAGCTGCTAATCCAAGGGTCGGCAGTTCAAATCCACCAGGCACTCCTTGGAAACTCTATGGAGCAGTTCTACTCTGTCCTATAGGGTCGCTATGAGTCGGAATTGGCTCGACGACACTGGGTTTGGTTTTTTTGATTCTTCGTCCACCACCAACACCATCTCCCTCATCCCCTTTTACTGCCTTCAGACTATGATTATAAAAACTCGCCTGAAGTACAGAGTAGTTTATATGATACTAGATTACATGGATGAGACAAGTTGAGAACAGGAATGATTGAGGCTGGTCTAAATAGGGCTATTATCCTGTCTTATTCTCTGTAACACACTCGATGTCTACATTATTCATAGCAGGCTAGTGTGTGATTCTACTTGTGGTCTTGGTCATATCAGGATTTTTATTCGATGCTAGTTAGCAAAGCTCAAAGGCAGAAAAATAGTTGGCATAGCTAACTAAAATAAATTCATATCATTCTGTGTACTTTCCTTTTTTTAATTTGAAATTATTTTTAAAACTGCAAGTATAAAAATGTAAAAATGTCCAGGCTATTATTTAACTTGGAGTGCCTGGGTGGTGCAGTTAATGCATTTGGCTGCTAACTGAAAGGCTGGAGGTTCAAGCCCACCCAAAGGTACTTCATAAGAAAGGGCTGGTGCTCTACTTCTGAAAAATCAGCCACTGAAAACCCTACGAAGCACCGTTCTATTCTGACACACATGGGGTCGCCATGAGTCAGAGTCTACTTCAGTGGCAACTGGTTTTTAACTCTACAGTTTATGTGATCTTGGTAAGTGTAATGTAAAGGTATTAATTAAAGTGTTTTTATTTATTCAAGAAACATTTCCACGGATCCCATCATGTACCCCACACTGTATTATATACCGAGGAATTCATTAGACTGTAAACTTGTGGAGGATTAGAAGCAAACCGTCTTGTTCATTTCACTCATCTCAGTAATGCAATTCGGAAAAATCCAGAATTCTCCCCTCTCCACGTGGCCGCTTCTTTTCTATCTCTCCACACTTAGGCCACCCACCCAGAGCGCACGCCCCACAGACCCCACCAAAGCTGGGCGCCATCCCTTTTCTTCCCGAGGTCTCCCAGCCCAATTCCAAAGTCTAACCCACCTGAACCCCCAAGGACGCCGCGCCTCTCGCCCTCAGACCACAGCCCTCCTCAGGAGTTTCTCTAAAATCTCCCACAGACGTGCGTGGCGGCCCTGTGTCCACCTCTGCCCAAGAGCACCCACATAACCAGAATCCGCCCTTCTTACCAATTTCCGGCACCCCTTTTCTTTCTACATCTAAACGCGCCAAAATTCCAGCCTGACTCCACCCTGCCTCTGACGTCAGACGCAGGCCAGCCTTGGGGCCGCACTGATTGGCTACGTTTTAAAAACGTACAGGGAAAGCGATCGAACGACTAGTGAAAGAGAGTGAAATACGGTCCTTGTGTCGAGCAATTTGATTGGTACACGTAATCGGGCGCCATCTTTGTTAAGGGTAAGGAGACTTCCGGTCGTTGAGGCTTCTTTAGGTGAACTATGGTGACCTAACGCCCTGGTGACGTAATGGTTGAGTGCTACGACTGCTAACCAAGAGGTCGGCAGTTCAAATCCGCCAGGCGCTCTTTGGAAACGCTATGGGGCAGTTCTACTCTGTCCTATAGGGTCGCTATGAGTCGAAATCGACTAGATGGCAGTGGGTTTGGGTTTGGGTTTTTTTTTTAACACCCTGTAGCACGGAGTTTAAGTCTTCCTGCGTGGTATTTTTACGGAATATTCAAACTTAATTCCAGACTGTGTGGTCTAATAATCCCTCTGTGATTTTCTCATTTTCTCTGTGAGGTGGAGGGTGACGCTTAAAGCAGAGAAACCTGGACATTTACACTTAAACTGCAGGGCACATTTCAAAACGTTACCCTTGACCTCACAAATTTCCTGTGGCTGAATTGATTGTATAGAAGCCTGAACAAGTTGGTTGACTATTTCCCTTAGCTTTGCCAACCTTGTGTTCAGGTGAGGTGTTTGTATTCAAAAACAAATATGATCCACTTTAAGCTCTGTCTGACCCTGAGGAAGTAACTTCATCATCTGTAAAATGAGACGGAAAGGCTAGGAGACATTCTTTGACACAGTAGAAACCAGTTTCCAGAATTACTCATGGTCCATAACCAAAAACCAAACCAATTGCTGTCAATTCCGACTCAGCATATAGGACAGAGTAGGATTGTCCCACAGGGTTTCCAAGGGTGTAAATCTTTACGGGAGAAGATTGCCACACCCTTCTGTGGGGCCACTGCTGTGGGTCAGAACCACTGACCATTTGATTAGGAGCCTAGCGCTTCACCACTATGCCACCAGGGCTCCTTCATGGTCCATGTTGTTGTTAGGTGCCCTCGAGTAGGTTCCCACTCACAGCAACCCTATGTACAACAGAATGAAACAAGACCTTGAGAACTGTCACTAATACCAGAGCTGAGAGTAACATATCAGGAGATCATATTTTTGCAGAATATATTTTAGTAAAATCCAGACCTGTTTATGTATTTATATCCTAAAAACAGTGTTTGTACATAATACTAAAAACACAGTTTGTAATGCAGAGTAATACATTGAGCCTCTACGTAATTTCAAATAACTCAAAGCAGAAGAGTTTTTGATGGGCCAAATGACCATTTTAAATCTTTTTTTCCTCACAAAACTATTTAGGCACTGCATTCTCTCACTAATAAGACAGTTCATATAAGATGCTATCTCTAACCATTGTGTCTACCTTGATTTTCAGAACAATTAAAATCTATTTTAAGATGACTGGAAAATAAACAGTCCTGGTGCCATCTACATTGATTTTTCTGTGTCCTAATGGAACATTAATGCTCCATTTATGAGCTCAGCCCTATTAGTTAAGCCTATTATGTTGACCCAGGAATAGGAACTGCTAGTGTTGAAAAATCCACAGTAATGGTCCTCCATTACTATAGTAATCAAAAGAGTGCTGGTGGCACAGTGGTTAAGCATTTAAGCACTACCGGGTCTGTGGGAGAAAGATGTGGCAGTCAGCTTCTGTAAGGATTACAGCCTTGGGAACCTTATGGGGAAGTTCTACTCTGTCCTACAGGGTCACTATGAGTCAGATCAACTCCATAGCAATGTGTTTATAGTAATCAAATTAAACAAAGGAGTTTAAATGCATTACTACATCCAGTTATAAAGGCTCATCATAGATTCATTCTGAGCCATTCTGCAGAAATTCCTTGACCAATTCTGATTAATATTCTGAAGATCTCTTCTTCCCCTTGCCTTTCCAGGTCCTCCTTGCATCCAATTCCATACAAGAAGTAGGAAACAGTACCAATTTAAGCCCTGAAACCTTCCTGGAGTGAGAGACCAAGCAATTGTTATTGGAATTAGTATAGTGAGACACTAGAATTTGAGAGGTGGAGGTGATTTCAAGAATTAGGAGAATAGATTCAGAGCCCATTGAATGTGGGGACATGAGGGAGATGGAGAGGGAGGGTGGGAAGGAAGAACAGAGGTAAAGATATCTAGAATGACTCAGTTTCCTCATTTGTGCAGTTGGGCAGAGTTTGAGGCAACACACTGAAGCACAGGTTTAGGGGAGAAGACAGATTTAGTTTTGGATTTCAGAATCAGATGTGTGAAATGCTGCTTAAGAAAGGCCCAGTAGCCAGCTGATCTCTAGACCTGCGTTCTGAAGAGGTCTGTACCAGAGAACAGCTTTGAGAGTCATCAACATACATATGAATGATGCCTAAAACATAGAGTCTACATTGCAGTGATTCTTAACCTTTCTTTTTGGTGATGGTGGTGGTGGTATGGCATCTTAGTTATCAAGCGCAGCTATAACAAAAATACTGCAAGTGGGTGGCTTTAACAAATAGAAATTTATTTTCTCATGGTTTAGGAGGCTAAAGTCCAAAATCAGGATGCCAGCTCTAGGGGAAGGCTTTCTTTCTCTGTTGGCTCTGGAGGAAGGTCCTTGTTTCTTCTCAGCTTCCGTTCCCTCGTTCCTTGATGATCTTCATGTGGTGTGGCATCTATCTTCCCCCATCTCTGTTTGCTTGCTTGCTTAATCTGATCTTGTATATCTCAAAAGAAATTGAGTTAAAGAGAATGAAGAACACCAAAGACACAAGCTAAATATGAGCCCAAGAAACAGAAAGGGCCACATAAACCAGAGACTACATCAGCCTGAGACTGGAAGAGCTAGATGGTGCCCAGCTAAAACCGATGACTATCCTGACAGGAAACACAACAGAGAATCCCTGATGGAGCAGGAGAACAGTGGGATGCAGACCTCAACTTCTCGTAAAAAGACCAGACTTAATGGTCTGACTGAGACTAGAGGGACCCCGGAGGTCATGGCCCCTGGACCCTCTGTTAGCCCAAGACCGGAACCATTCCTGAAGCCAACTCTTCAGACAGGCATTGGACTGGACTACAAGACAGAAAATGATACTGGTGAGGAGTGAGCCTCTTGGCTCAAGTAGACACATGAGACTATGTGGGCAGCTCCTGTCTGGAGGGGAGATGAGAAGGCAGAGGGGGACAGGAGATGGTTGAAGGACACGGAGAATACAGGGCAGAGAGGAAGAGTGTGTGCTGTCTCATTAGGGGGAGAGTGGCTAGGAGTACATAGCAAGGTATATATAAGTTTTTGTATGTGAGACTGACTTGATCTGTAAACTTTCTCTTAAAGCACAATAAATTTTTTTAAAAAATTTAGTTAAGACACACCCTATGCTAATACTTCCTTATTAACATAACAAAGAAAACCCATTTCCAAATGGGATTATAACCACAGATTCAGGAGTTAGGATTTATGACACACATTTTTGGGGAACGCAATTCAATCCATTACAGGAGGGTATGTGATCACAGGCCTCTTTGAGAATATAATGAAAATGATAGCTTCTTTCCCCCAGAAAAATGCACACTCATACATTCAAGATTTTGTGTACCTTTTCGAGGCATTCACATATTTTTCCTGAAGCTCATGTATAGATGCCCCTCTGTCTTATCTAGTGCTGCTGTAACAGAAATACCACAAGTGGGTGGTTTTAACAAAGAAATTTATTCTCTTACAGTCCAGGAGGCTAGAAGTCCAAATTCAGTGTGCCAGCTCCAAGGGAAGGCTTTCTCTCTCTGTCGGCTCTGGGAGAAGGTCCTTGTCGTCAATCTTCTCTCGGTCTAAGAGCTTCTCTGCGCAGGAATCTTGGGTCCAAAGAACGCGCTATGCTCCTGGTGCTACTTTCTTGGCGATATGAGTCCCCCATGTCTCTCTGCTCACTCCTCTGTTTTATATCTCAAAAGAGATTGACTAAAGATACAGCCTAATCTTGCAGATTGAGTCTTTCCTCATTAACATACCTGCCTCTAATCTTGCCTCATTAACATCATACAGGTAGGATTTACAACACATAAGAAGATCACATCAGAGGACAAAATGATAGACAGTCACAATACTGGGAATTATGGCCTAGTCAGGTTGACACATATTTTTGGGGAACACAATTCAATCCATAGCCAAAACCCACTGCTGTCGAGTCGATTCTGACTCATAGTGACCCTATAAGAAACCTCTGGTATTGAAGACCAGAACTCTGGAGAGCACAAACATCTGAGGTAACACAGGAGGAGCCAAATAGCTGAGCAGGAGCCTCCCAGAGAGCTCAGGAAAAACAGTACCACCTTAGACAGAGGCAAGAGGGTGCCCTGCCCAGGACCTGCACCTCACATGGCCCTGCTCTGCTCCTCCTCCAACCGTGCCCCTCCCCATAGGGTGATGAGTCCCAAGGACAAGGGCAGATCCTGGGCAACTCCTTGTACCAAATTTCTAGGCACTGGAATCTATCTTTGTCCACCCAAATGGCCCCAAGCCTGCTTCTAGTGCCTGTGTGAGCCTCTTCCCCTGGTTGTGTTTCCAAAGGTGAAATCCCAGGTATAAGGGGTAACCAAAGGATGATTGTTTGGTGGTGGTTGTGGGGTGCGGGGAGAAGGGAGCTTGGATAGCAGGCTGGGGTGTCTCTACACTTAGGAAAGAGGACCCCAAGGGCAGTGCAGAACTGAGCCCAGGAAGGGAAAAGAAGCAGGTTTCAGGGGCTGGGGCCCACTTCTCAAGCACCCATGTTTTAGTTTGAAGGTCCAAAGAGATTGTTAGTTTTACCTATAAACTTTTAATTTTACACATAGGGTATGTGGGCCTCTGTTTGTATCCTTGCCCAAGGTTTTTCCAGTGTAAGGGGTGGGCCTGAAGGAAAGCGGCAGCACGGGATGCCGGAAAAAAGTGGCAAATGTCAATGCTCTAAAGCAGTGGTTCTCAAAGTCTGGTTCCCGGCCCCACAACATCAGCATCACCTGAGAACTTGCTGGAAATAAAATTTTTGTGCACTATGCCAGATCTACTGACTCAGGAACCCTGGGGGTGGGGTTCAACCTTTGTAATTATTTCCTCTCTCTAGCAATGGTTCTTAGACTTTAGTATGTATCAGAATCACCTGGAAGACTTTTTAAAACACGTCACAAAACAAGGAAAACAGTGAAGAGGAGGGAAAGGTCAGTCTGCTGCAAGCCTCCTACCCCTCAAACCGCCTCTGGCCTATGTTGCTAAGTACGTGTCCTAGTCACCCTTGCCTAAATTCGTCATCCCTCATATCCAATTACCAAGTCTTACAGATTATATCTCGTTTCTTGAACTCATCCTCTTCTCTACATGCTCATTGTTGGGACCCTCTTTAAGCAATTATCATCTCTCTCCATTTTACCACCTCTTAACTGGTCTCTTTCCAATCTCACCCAGCTCTAATTCATTTCCCATGCTGCTGCCATTTATAGCACTAATCTTCACATGACTTTTCCCTGATTAAAATCCATCAGTAGCTCCTCAATTCCTATAAATTTTAAACTTGCCATTCAATATCTTTACTTACAGGCCCAACTGCTGCCTATGTTTTCACTAACCCCAACTCCTGTCTTTCCCCACTGGTTCAGTCTTTCTTCCAGTCATACTGAACTATTTCCTGTTCTTCAAATATTCCAGGCCCTGCCATGCCTCAGAGACTTTGTAAATGTAGATTCCTCTGCTTGGACTTTCAACCATTTGCTCCAACTCATCCAACTTACCTCACTTCAGGCATCCCCTCCTCTGTGAAGCTCTTCTGGATCCCTTGGGCTAAGTGTTCCTACTCAGTACTTCCTAGAACTCTGGACTGACCTCTCCTATTGAGCTTGCTGCCAAAAACAAACTCGTTGCTGTTGAGTTGACACCAGCTCATAGCAACCCTATAGCACAGAGTATAACTGTCCCATAGGGCTTCCAAGGATTGGCTGCTGGATTTGAACTGCTGACCTTTTGGTTAGCAGCCGATCTCTTAACCAATTTGCTACCAGGGCTCCTAACTTGCCACGTTGCACTGTACTTATTTATGTCTTCTGCTTCTTCCCACTGTAATGTGAGCATCTAGAGGTAAGGGAACTGTGTACTGTTCACCTTTCTATCCCTTCCTCCTTCCTCTCTCTTGATGCTAGTGCCTGGAACACAATAAATATTCACTGAAGAAAATACTGAATAGAATTCGTTCCTTAACACGTCACTTACCAATTTTGGGCTCAGTTTCTACACCTGTAAAGCACAGATAATTAATAGCAATACTGGTTTACAGGGTTTTAAAGCCAAAAACCAAACCCACTGCTGTCAAGTCAATTCTGACTCATAGCGACCCTACAGGACAGAGTAGACGTGCCCCACAGGGTTTCCAAGGAGCACCTGGTGGATTCGAACAGGGCATTAGGGAGGATCAAATGAGAATTTCCAGTACATATCCACACATCTGTTATCAGCCATAATCACTTATTGCCTTATGTGTACAAGGTGCTGGAATATAAAAATATGGTCCATATTCTAGGAATTTAGTCTAATTAGGGAGCTATGACATATGCGTAAAAGGTAAGTAACATTAGGTAGACAAGGGGGACCAATTTTGCTGGAGAGGAGGGAACATACCGGCAAGTGGAAATATTAAAAGTCAGTAGAAACTAATAGGGTGGAGGCTGATGAACACCAGGCCAAGAGCTTTATTGTGTAAGCAGTAGAGACCGTGTTTGAGCCGGTGCGGGGGGGAAACAGATGTGTAGAGGGAAAGGTGGTTAAGGGCTCAGACTCTGGAGTTAAGACTGTATACATTTTTGTTTGTTTTCGTCATTGATTTGTGACTTAGGAGACCTCACGTGTTACAAAGTAGAACTGCTTCATAGGGTTTTCTTGGCTGTAATCTTTATGGAAGCAGATTGCCAGGCTTGTTTTTTACCATGGTTCTGCTGAGTGGGTTCGAACCACCAACCTTTCACCAACCTTTAGGTTAACAGCCGAGCACAAACCGTTTGCACCATCCAGAGACCTTAAGACTGTTTTAACTGCCACATACTAACTATGCAACGTTGGGTAAGTAACTTAACCCCTTCAGGGCCTCAACTTCCTCATCTGCAAAATAGCGATAATAGTAGTTTTAGGGCATTGTGAGAATTGAACGAGAAACACTTGAAAATATGCATAGTGTCCTCAGCATATGTAAGCATTAAGTGTGTATTAACTAATATTCTCACTACTTTATAAGGCATTGTTTAGGAAGATTAAGCTAACAAAGAAAGGTACTCAGGAACTGAATATACAAGTAAATAAAGGATAAATTCAGACTATAAGAGTTGAAAGGGACATATGGGGACCATTATGAAGGAAAACCTATCTGCTGCTTCGGTAACTGACTGGCTATAGGAAAAGGAGAGGGTGATGGCGAGGCTGACAATAGCTGGGAGACTGGCAGAACTACAGATGTAGGCTAGAAGTCTAAAAGAGGAGCTTGCTTTGCAGTGGAAAGACAATGAGTTCAATCTGAGACGATGGTGCAGTAGAAGACATAAACGTGGAGATTTCAGCAGGTGCCTTTAGATTTGTGACTGAAGCCGGGGGCACATCAGTGCTTCAAATGCAGGTCTGGGGTGCTGGCTTAGCGAATGTAGCTGAGTTCTCTAGAGAACACAGAAGCAGAATATCTTTGGGTATGTTCACCTGGCTAATGTACCAGATGACTACACCGATTCTTTGATCCTTAGGCCCAGCAGGAGGCAATGCTATTCAAAATCAGACCTTCTACTGGGAATCACCTTGGGTTTCCATGCCCCTGCCCCACCCCCCCACCCCCTTGTTTATATCTGCCCTCACATCTTCCATGCACCATGGTGCAGAACTCTCTAGGCCCTTATCTCAAGACTTGAATTTGTCTAACTGACTGGACAAAGACCTTGAACTCAGAGATAACCCTCTACTTACAGGTGAAATGGCCCCTCTGAAAAAGAAGAAACGCAGTCTTCTTCATGTTCATAACAGTGTATTGTCTTTGCCGCCCAACTAACTGCCTACTGCTTTTCAACCAACCCAGAGGTTTCTTTAAACAACAGGGAATGTTCTTTCATCTAGTTACCTTAACTGAAGTTGTGCAAAGGGAAGCCAATAAGAGACTCTAGCTGTGGTGGTTTTAATTAATTCATGAGAAAGTTTAACACATTTCATTCTTGCTTTTGCTGGGTTAATAACTACAACATATATTTTATATATGTGAAATAACTCCCCCGCCCCTCGATTATAGCTCCATATATTTAAAGGACAAAATTGCGACACACATTTATCAGCTCAGTAAGGGTTCCTGAATCAATACGTTTTGTATTACACTTCACATCTTTGCAGTTACTTAGCTAAAGAAAAACAACATTTAAATTACTCAGTGATGACTTTTTCTTAGCAAGAGTACATAATGCTATTTCAATAACTTTTTAAATGACAAACTATGTAAATCAAATGATGCCAAAAAGGATGCTAAAACTAATTTATACTTTCTATCTGCCTTTCATAGCAAAACAGCCTTGGTACATTTCATTTTTCCACTAAAACCTCTGAATATTGTTTCACATACTTGATTCCTATTACACTTAAAAACTGCAACTCTCCGTCATATCAGCTTTCCCCCACTAATTAGTGATGCATAGTGGTTAAGTGCTACTGCTGCTAACCAAATGGTCGGCAGTTTGAATCCGCCAGGCGCTCCTTGGAAACTCTATAGGGCAGTTCTACTCTGTCCTGTAGGGTCGCTATGAGTCGGAATCAACTCGACGGCACTGGGTGGGGGTGGGTACAATATATTTAATTTTTTTTTTAATTGAACTTTAGATGTTTACAGAACAAACTAGTTTCTCATCAAACAGTACACACATTGTTGTATGACATTGATTAACAACCCCACAACATGTCAACACTCTCCCTTCTCAACCCTGGGTTCCCTATTACCAGCTGTCCTATTTCCTCCTACCTTCCAGTCCCTGCCCCAGGGCTGCTGCATCCCTTTAGTCTTGTTTTCTTCCATGCGACTGTTCAATCTTTGGCTGAAGGGTGAACCTCAGGAGTGGCCTCATTACTGAGCTGAAAGGGTGTCCAGGGGCCATACTCTCAGGGTTTCTCCAGTCTTTGTCAGGCCAGCAAGTCTGGACTTTCTGAGTTAGAATTTTCTACATTTTTCTACAGCTCTGTCTGGGACCCTCTATTGTGAGCCCTGTCAGAGCAGTCAGTGGTGGTAGCTGGGCACCATCTAGTTGTACTGGACTAAGTCTGGTGGAGGCCGTGGTAGATGTGGTCCATTAGTCCTTTGGACTAATCTTTCCCTTATATCTTTAATTTTCTTCATTTTTCCTTGCTCCCGAAGGGGTGAGACCAGTGGAGTATCCTAGATGGCCGCTCACAGGCTTTTAAGACCCCAGACACTACTCACCAAAGTAGAATGTAGAACATATTCTTTATAAACTCTGTATGCCAATTGAGCTAGATGTTCCTGAGACCATGGTCCCCATAGCCCTCAGCCCAGCAATTCGGTCCCTCAGGTCCATGTGCCTATGTAGCTACCATGGGCTTGCCTTGTACAAGTTGTGCTGTCTTCCCCAGTATTGTGTACTGTCTTACCCTTCACCAAAGTTACCACTTATCCATTGTCTATTTAGTGTTTTTCCATCCCCACCTCTCCCCTCCCTCATAACCATCAAATATTGTTTATTATTGTATGTAAACCTTTTCATAAGTTTTTGCAGTAGTGGTCTCATACAATATTTGTCCTTTTGTGACTGACTTATTTCACTCAGCATAATGTCCTCTAGATGCATCCATGTTATGAGATGCTTCACAGATTCATGTTGTTCTTTAGTTTTGCGTAATACTCCATTGTGTGTATGTACCACAGTTTGTTCACCGATTCATCTGTTGATGGGCATTTAGGTTGTTTCCATCTTTTTGCTATTGTGAACAATGCTGCAATGAACATGGGTGTACGTATATCTATTCACGTAACGACTCTTATTTCTCTAGGGTATACTCCTAGGAGTGGGATTGCTGGATCAAACGGTATTTCTATTTCTAGCCATATTGTTTTCCAAAAGGTTATATCATTTTGCATTTCCACCAGCAGTACATAAGAGTTCTGATCTCCCTGCATCCTCTCCAACATTTATTTTCTGTTTTATTGATTAGTGTCAGTAATGCCGGGCTGAGATCGTGGTTTTGATTTGAATTTCTCTGATGGCTAGAGATTATGAGTATTTTCTCATGTGTCCATTGGCTGCTTGAATGTCTTTGGTGAAGTGTCTGTTCATTTCCTTTGCCAATTTTTTCATTGGATTATTTGTCTTTTTGTTGTAGTGGTGTTGGATTTTCTCGTCGATTTTAGAGATTACACCTTTGTCCAGTTTGTAATAGCCCAAATTTTTTTCCCAGTCTGTAGGTTCTCTTTTTACTCTTTTGGTGAAGTCTTTTGATGAACATAAGTGTTTAATTTTTAGAAGATCCCAGTTATCTAGCTTATCCTCTGGAGCTTGTATGTTGTTGGTTGTGATTTGTATCCTGTTAATGCCGTGTATTAGGGCCTCTAGTGTTGATCCTATTTTTTTCTTCTATGAACTTCATGGTTTTGGGCTTTATAGTTAGGTCTTTGATCCACTTTGAGTTAGTTTTTGTATACGGTGTGAGGTATGGGTCCTGTTTCATTTTTTTTGCAGATGGACATCCAGTTTTGCCAGTGCCATTTGTTGAAAAGACTGTCTTTTCCCCATTTGATGGGCTTTGGGCCCTTGTAAAAGATCAGGTGACCATAGGTGGATGGATTTACATCTGGATTCTCAATTCTGTTCCATTGGTCAATGTATCTGTCGTTGTACCAGTACCAGGCTGTTTTGACTACCTTAGCTGTATAGTAAGTTCTGAGATCAGGTAGTGTGAGTCCTCCTACTTTATTCTTCTTCTTCAATAGCGCTTTACTTATGTGGGGCTTCTTCCCTTTCCATATAAAGTCAATGATAAGTTTTTCCATCTCTTTAAAGAATGTTGCTGGTATCTGGATTGGTATTGCATTGTATTTGTAAATTGCTTTGGGTAGAATTGTCATTTTTACGATGTTGAGTCTACCTATCCATGAGCATGGTATGTTTTTCCATTTATGTAGCTCTCTTTTGGTTTCTTGCAGTAGTGTTCTGTAGTTTTCTTTGTATAGATCTTTTACATTCCTGGTTAGATTTATTCCCAAGTATTTTATTTTTTTAGGGGCTATTAAAAATGGTATTGTTTTCCTGATTTCCTTTTCATCGTTCTCTTTATTGGTGAATAGGAATCCAACTGATTTTTATATGTTTATCTTGTATCCTGCAACTCTGCTGAATCTATTAGTTCCAGTAGTTTTCTTGTGGAGTCTTTCGGATTTTCTTAGTATATCATCTGCAAATAGGGACAGTTTAACTTTTTCATTACCAATTTGGATGCCCTTTATTTCTGTTTCTTGCCTTATTCCTCTAGCTAAGACTTCCAACACAATGTTAAGTAGGAGTGGTGATAAAGGGCATCCTTGTCTTGCTCCTGTTCTCAAGGGGAATGTTTTCACCCTCTCTCCATTGAGAATGATGTTGGCCGTTGGTTTACATAGATGCCCTTTATTATGTTGAGAAATGTCCCTTCTATACCTATTTTATTGAGAGTTTTTATCAGAAATGGGTCTTGGACTTTGTCAAATGCCTTTTCTGCATCGATTGAGATGATCATGTGATTATTTTCTTTCCTTTTATTTATGTGGTGGATTACATTGATTGATTTCCTAATGTTGAACTATCCTTGCATACCTGGTATGAATCCTACTTGGTCCAAATCAAAAACCAAACCCAGTGCTGTTGAGTTGATTCCGACTCATAGCTACACTATAGGACAGAGTAGAACTACCCCATAGAGTTTCCAAGGAGTGCCTGGCGGATTCGAACTGCCGACCCTTTGGTTAGCAGCCATAGCACTAAACCACTACGCCGCCAGGGTTTCCCCTGCTTGGTCATGGTGTATTATTTTTTTGATATGATGGTGAATTCTATTGGCTAGAATTTTGTTGAGAATTTTTGCATCTATATTCATGAGAGATATTGGTATGTGATCTTTTTTTTGTGGTGTTTTTGCCTGGTTTTGGTATCAAGGTTATCCTGGCTTCATTGAAAGAACTTGGAAGTATCGCTACCTTTTCTAGGTTCTGAAATCATTTGAGTAGTACTGGTGTAAGCTCTTCTCTAAATGTTTGGTAGAGTTCTCCAGTAAAGCCATCTGGGCCAGGGTTTTTTTTTTGTTGGGAGGTTTTTTCTTTTATTACCTTGTCAGTCTCTTCTCTTGTTATGGGTCTGTTCAGGTTTTCAACATCATTTTGTGTTAGTTTGGGTAGGTCGTGTATCTCTAGAAATTTGTCCATTTCCTCTAGATTTTCAAATTTTTTGGAGTATAGTTTTTCAGAATACTCTGCTGTGATCCTGTTTATTTCAGTTGGCCCTCTTGTAATGCCCCCCCATTTCATTCTCATTTGGGTTATTTGCGTTCTCTCCTGTTTCTCTTCTGTCAATTTGGACAGTGGTTTGTCGATTTTTTTGATCCTTTCAAAGAACCAACTTTTGGTTTTGTTGATTCTTTCTACTGTTTTTCTATTCTCTATTTCATTTATTTCTGCTCTGATCTTTATTATTCCCTTTCTTCTGGTGGCTGTGGGCTTCTTTTGCTGTTCTCTATTTGTTGAAGTTGTGTAGCTAATGTTTTATTACTTGGAATTGCCTTGCCTGCGTCTCCATTAGAAAGTTCTATACCTATACCGCTTATTCCCTCTTTTATAGTTCTGACGTTGTTGTCATTTACAGATTAACCTCTGGTTCCCTGTTGCAATTCTTTTGGTCTTTGGATAGTCCTTGAGAGTTCATTTCCTTGGTTGGTATCTGGTTGGTACAATCTTGTGTCCTAGATTCAGGCTGTGGTCTGATGTTGTTTGTTCTCAGACCTAAGGACTCCCTTTAATAATTCTTGTAAGTGTTGTTTGGTTTTTACATGTTCCCTTAATTTCTGTTTATCTGGAAGTGTTCTTACTTCACCATCATATTTGAATGAAAGTTTTGCAGAATATATTATTCTTGGTTGGCAATTTTTTTCTTTGAAGGTTTTATATATGTCATCCCATTGCCTTCTTGCCTGTATGGTTTCTGTAGAATAGTCAGAGCTGAGTCTTATTATTTCTCCTCTGTATGTGATTTTTATTTTATTTTTGTGGCATCATATGGTAATTCTTTTTTTTTTTTTAATTTTAAATTGTGATTTAAGTGAAAGTTTACAAATCAAGTCAGTCTCTCATACAAAAATTTATATACATACACCTTGCGTGGTTTTTTTATATATATATATATACTCCTAATTGCTCTCCCCCTAATGAGACAGCACACTCCTTCCCTCCACTCTCTATTTTTGTGTCCATTCAGCCAGCTTCTGATCGCCTCTGCCCTCTCATCTCCCCTCCAGACAGGAGATGCCAACTTAGTCTCATGTGTCTACTTGATCCAAGAAGCTCACTCTTCACCAGTATCATTTTCTATCCCATAGTCCAGTCCAATCCCTGTCCGAAGAGTTGGCTTTGGGAATGGTTCCTGTCTTGGGCTAACAGAAGGTCTGGGGATGATGACCTCCGGGGTCGTTCTAGTCTCAGTCAGACCATTAACTCTGGTCTTTTTACGAGAATTTGGGGTCTGCATCCCACTGATCTCCTGATCCCTCAGGGGTTCTCTGTTGTGTTCCCTGTCAGGGCAGTCATCAGTTGTAGCCAGGCACCATCTAGTTCTTCTGATCTCAGGCTGATGTAGTCTCTGGTTTATGTGGTCCTTTCCATCTCTTGAGCTCATAATTACCTTGTGTCTTTGGTGTTCTTCATTCTCCTTTGCTCTAGGTGTGTTGAGACCCATTGATGCATCTTAGATGGCTGCTTGCTAGTGTTTAAGACCCCAGAAGCCACTCTCCAAAGTGGGATGCAGAATGTTTACTTAATAGGTTTTATTATGCCAATTGACTTAGATGTTCCCTGAAACCATGGTCCCCAAGCCCCCGCCCCTGCTATGCTGGCCTTCGAAGCATTCAGTTTATTCAGGAAACTTCTTTGCTTTTGGTTTAGTCCAGTTGTGCGGACCTCTCTTGTATTATGTGTTGTCTTTCCCTTCACCTAAAATAGTTCTTACCTATTATGTAATTAACGATAACTCCTCTCCCTCCCTCCCCTGTCTCGTAACCATCAAAGAATATTTTCTTTTCTGTTTAAACTATTTCTCCAGTTCTTATAATAGTAGTCTTATACAACATTTGTCCTTTTGCAACTAATTTCACTTAGCATAATGCCTTCCAGATTCCTCCATGTTATGAAATGTTTCACGGATTCACCATTGTTCTTTATCGATGTGTAGTATTCCATTGTGAGAATATACCATGATTTATTTATCCATTTATTCACTGACGGGCACCTTGGTTGCTTCCATCTTTTTGCTATTGTAAACAGTGCTGCAGTGAACATGGGTGTGCATATATCTGTTCGTGTAAAGGTTCTTATTTCTCTAGGATATATTCCAAGGAGTGGGATTGCTGGATTGTATGGTAATTCTATTTCTAGCTTTTTAAGGAAGTGCCAAATCAATTTCCAAAGTGCTCGTACCACTTTACATTCCCAGCAGCAGTGTATAAGGGTTCCAGTGTCTCTACGACCTCTCCAACATTTATTATTTTGTATTTTTTGGATTACTGCCAGCCTTGTTGGAGAAGGAATCTCATTGTAGTCTTGATTTGCATTTCTCCAATGGGTAATGATCGTGAGCATTTCCTCATATATCTGTTAGCTACCTGAATGTTTTCTTTAGTGAAGTGCCTGTTCATACCTTTTGCCCATTTTTTAATTGGGTTATTTGTCTTTTTGTAGTTGAGTTTTTACAGTATCATGTAGATTTTAGAGCTCAGGCGCTGATTGGAAATGTCATAGCTAAAAGCTTTTTCCCAGTCTGTACATAATCTTTTTACTCTTTTGGTGAAGTCTTTGGATGAGCATACGTGTTTGATTTTTAGGAGCTCACAGTTATCTGGTTTGTCTTCTGTATGGTTAGTAATGTTTCGTATAATATTTATGCCATGTATTAGGGCTCCTAGCATTGCCCTTATTTTTTTTTCCATGATTTTATGGTTTTAGATTTTATATTTAGGTCTTTGATCCATTTTGAGTTAGTTTTTGTTCATGGTGTGAGGTATGGGTCATTTCATTTTTTTCCAGATTTATAACCAGTTATGCCAGCACCATTTGTTAAAAAGGCTGTCTTTTTCCCATTTAACTGACTTTGGGCCTTTGTAAAAAATCAGCTGCTCATATGTGGATGGATTTATGTCTGGATTCTCAATTCTGTTCCATTGGTCTATGTATCGGTTGTTGTACCAGTGCCAGGCTGTTTTGACTACTGTGGCGGTATAATAAGTTCTAAAAGCAGATAGAGTGAGGCCTCCCACTTTGTTCTTCTGTATGTGACTTTTTGTTTTTCTCAAGCTCCTTGCAGGATTTTTTCTTTGTCTTTGGTTTTAGTGAGTGTGATTATGATATGCCTTGGTGTTTTTCTTTTGGGGTCTATCCTATGTGGAGTTTGTAAAGCTTCTTGAATGGCCAGCTTTTCATCATTGGTGATATTAGGGAAGTTTTCTATCAGAAATCCTTCGATGAGCCCCTCTCTGTTTCCCATTTTCTTACCCTGTTTTGGAACTCCGATCACTAGCAGATTTTTGCTTTTGATTGTATTCCACATAATTCTCAGGGTTTCTCCATTTTTCTTCATTGTTTCCTGATTTTTCCTCAGAGTTGTATCTAAGTGTTTGTCTTCAATTTTGCTGATTCTGTCTTCCATCATTTCAAACCTACTCCTCAGCCCTTCTATGACACTGTCCATTTCTGAAATCTTGTTGTTTATCTTTTGGATTTCTAACTGTTGCTTTGAATGATTTCTAGTTGTGAATTTATTTTGGCATTTTGTTCCTGTATTATTTTCCTGAATTGTTCCATTTTTTTGTCTGTATTTTCCATGAATATGTCTGCCTTTTCCATAAACTTGTCTATTTTTTCCTCATTTTTGTCTGCTTTTTGCTTCAACTCTTGGATTGCTCTGAACATTAGAGATCTGAATTCCCGATCAGCTAGTTCTAGTACCTTTTCTTCTACTGGAAAATCATCTGGTGTTTTATTTTGGGCACCTACTGGAACCATCCTGTTCTGTTTTTTAAATATGTTTTGATATTGTCTGCTGTCTTCGGGACATTCAGTAGTCATTTTCATTTCTTGATTGTAGATTCATTTGTTTTGTCCTGCCTTTTTATTTGGTTATGTCTGAGCAGGCAGGGTGCGTATTCTTTGTGGTTTGCTCTTCTGTAGATATGGTACTTTTCACCTCCTTGTCCAATGGGCAAGGCCGGTCATTCAGCTGTGGTGCAGCAGGGCAGGTCCAGCTTAGGGGCCCAGCCAATCCAAGCAGCCTGAGGCCAAAGCAGTTGCCTCCTGGCAAAGAGACTGTGGCTGACAGGAAGGAGAGGAAGCTGAGGGGTGGGGGGAGGTGCAGTTAGAAAAGGGATATCGTTCATTACCAGGTGCTCTGTCTTCTGCTGGGAACTTCGTGAAGCTGCTATCTCATATTCCCTGTCTGCTGATCTCCGTGGGTGAGGTGAATCCAAGTGCACAGACGCTGCACTTCCCAGCCAGCCAAGCCACCACAGCCAGTCAGGAAGCTTGGAGGCAGAGCAGTGGGGAGAGAATGGCGGGGTGGCGGGGGGGAAGCATGTGTCACTTGTTATCAGGTGCTCTGTCTCCTGCTGGGAGTTCCGCGAAGCTGCTTTCCTGTACTTCCTGTCTGCTGATCCCCGACAGGAGTCCAAGATGGCGGATCTGTGCTGCATTAGCTGATGGGGCCTTCAGCACATATCTCTCCTTGCTCTCTGTCCTCTGTTTCTTATTCCATTCAGTCCTTGGCCTTTTTTAAAAAATATATTTTTTATTGTGCTTTAAGTGAAAGTTTACAAATCAAGTCAGTCTCTCACACAACCTTGCTACACCTTGCTACATACTCCCAATTGCTATCCCCCTAATGAGACAGCCCACTCCCTCCTTCCATTCTTTCTTTTTGTGTCCATTTTGCCAGCTTCTAACCCCCTCTACTCTCTCATCTCCCCTCCAGGCAGGAGATGCCAACATAGTCTCCAGTGTCCACCTGATCCAAGAAGCTCACTCCTTACCAGCATTCTTCTCCAACCCATTGTCCAGTCCAATCCCTGTCTGAAGAGTTGGCTTTGGGAATGGTTCCTGTCCTGGGCCAATAGAAGGTCTGGGGGCCGTAACCATTAGGGTCCTTCTAGTCTCTGTGAGACCATTAAGTCTGGTCTTTTTATGAGAATTTGGGGTCTGCATCCCACTGCTCTGCTGCTCCCTCAGGGGTTCTTTGTTGTGTTCCCTGTCAGAGCAGTCATCGGTTGTAGCTGGGCACCATATAGTTCTTCTGGTCTCAGGCTAATGTAGCCTCTGGTCTATGTGGCCCTTTCTGTCTCTTGGGCTCATAATTACCTTATGTCCTTGGTGTTCTTCATTCTCCTTTGATCCAGGTGGGTTGAGACCAATTGATGCATCTTAGATGGGTGCTTGCTAGCATTTAAGACCCCAGACGCCACTCTCCAAAGTAGGACGCAAAATGTTTTCTTAATAGATTATGCCAATTGACTTAGATGTCCCCTGAAACCATGGTCCCCAAACCCCCACCCCTGCTACACTGGCCTTCAAAGCATTCAGTTTATTCAGGAAACTTCTTTCCTTTTGGTTTAGTCCAGTTGCACTGACCTCGCCTGTATTGTGTGTTGTCTTTCCCATCACCTAAAGTAGTTCTTACTTACTATCCAAATAGTGAATACCCCTCTCCCACCCTCCCCTGTCTCGTAACCATCAAATATTTTCTTCTCTGTTTAAACTATTTCTCGAGTTCTTATACAATATTTGTCCTTTTGCAACTGACTAATTTTGCTCAGCATAATGCCTTCCAGATTCCTCCATGTTATGAAATGTTTCACAGGTTCATCTCTGTTCTTTATGGATGCATAGTATTCCATTGTGTGGATATACCATAATTTATCCATTCATCCATTGATGGGCACCTTGGTTGCTTCCATCTTTTTGCTATTGTAAATAGTGCTACGATAAACATGGGTGTGTATATATCTGTTGGTGTAAAGGCTCTTATTTCTCTAGGATATATTCCAAGGAATGGGATTGCTGGATTGGATGGTTGTACCATTTTACATTCCCACCAGCAGTGTGTAAGTGTTCCAGTCTCTCCACGGCCTCTCCAACATTATTTTGTGTTTTTTGGATTAATGCCAGCCTTGTTTTTTTTTTTTTTTTGTTGGAGTGAGAAGGAATCTCATTGTAGTTTTAATTCGCATTTCTCTAATGGCTAATGATTGTGAGCATTTCCTCATGTATCTCTTAGCTACCTGAATGTCTTCTTTAGTGAAGTGTCTGTTCATATCTTTTGCCTATTTTTTAATTGGGTTATTTGTCTTTTTGTAGTTTTTGCAGTATCATGTAGATTTTAGAGCTGAGGCGCTGATCGGAAATGTCATAGCTAAAAACTTTTTCCCAGTCTGTAAGCAGTCTTTTTACTCTTTTGGGGAAGTCTTTGGATGAGCATAGGTGTTTGATTTTTTCTGGGTACTAGTTTTTCTTCTGCATTGTTAGTAATGTTTTGTATACTGTCTACACCATGTATTAGGGCTCCTAACGTCTCTATTTTTTGTTCCATGATCTTTATCGTTTTAGATTTTATACTTAGGTCTTTGATCCATTTTGAGTTAGTTTTTGTACATGGAGTGAGGTATGGGTCTTGTTTCATTTTTTTGCAGATGAATATCCAGTTATTTGGCTGAGTACTTTATCTTTTTATTTGACACTTCAGGTTCCAGTAAAGACGTCTGTCTCTGTTTTACTTAGTTTTTTGGGTCTTTCCTGTGCAGGGATGGCGTGGTGCTTCTGTCTATGGCACCATGTTCACCAGAAGTCTTAATGTTTCTTTAAAGACAATCCCAAGTTAGCCCTTTTATTGTGGGTCAAATGGAAGTGTTAACCAATCTACAGTTTATGATGTACACAATGTGTTATAGGTGTGTTCATATTAAGTAATCTTATGATTCAAAGTTATTTTAAATATAACATTTGAGGACTTATTACTGTAAAATGATTTAACTAGGATTTTTTCATTGCCTCATTTGTGTTTCTTCCCTGCTTCCATCTTTCCACTGTTCCCTGTTTAACCAGACTTCAAGAGTACTGTGGAAGGCCCTGGATGAGGGGCAAAGATTACTGAGGTGTAATTAACTGGTAACATGGAATGAGCCCTTTGATGTGATCTCTGACTAAACTAATTAGATAAGAGATGCACAGAGTTTTCAACTTGATTATCTTATTGCTATTTGATTCCCTCAAAACAATAGCTTTAATTTAAATCACTCATGTGAACTTGCCTTCCTTCATTTGCAGTCCTTCTAATTATTGAGCAAACAGTTTGATCACAGGCTTAATATGGCCATTCATGCTATCATTTCAGAGTTCGGATCTGCTTAATACTTTTACTTGAACAAAGTAAAAAGAAATCCCTAGTACCTTAAATGGGAGACCATTTGCTTTGCTCCTCTATTTAAGGATACTACAGAAATCTATTTTCTTTTAATTGAAATCATTGTTGAATTTGTACAGTGTATTCTTTTGGCAGGAAAATGTCTAACTATTTTGATTTCTATTTGAATATATATGATCAAGTTTGCTTATGAGAAATTCTTATGAAAAATCCCAACAAGGGAGATCTTTTAATTGCTCTTAAATGTTTTTGGAACCTAGATGCATAAGGACAATATTTTTATGGCTGTTCTAATATTAGCTAGTCTGGGTAACCTCCAAGTTTACAAAAATATGGCAAATACTATCAATTCTTTCCCTTAGCAAGATTAACTTCCAACTCAAATAACATGTACTAGTCTCTAGAACAGGAATTTTCTCATAGAATTAACCAAACTGCTCTTAATATTAAGCTGAATAAGCTTAAGACAGAAAATGCACACTATGAAATTAGTCATATATGAAGAATGTAAAAGATTCATAAGCAAAATTTTATTTTGCAATGAGTATTTTTTTGTGATTATGAAGATGTAACCTGATCCAAGAATAAAGTTAATAGATAGCCGTTCTTTTTATAAGCTAACAAACTATCTACTGTACAAGCCCATGTATCTGCAGCGCTGTACAATGAAAGAACAAAGGTAACTTCTTTACACTATGAATGGTTATACGAAATCAAGTGAACCTTCTGGCATCTACTTCATGTATGCCAGTATGTTTCCACTTGTCCTGATAGCAAGTAAAAGTTCACAGTGCTTATACGAAAAAAGCCATATCCTAGCTTTGGTACAATTACTGTGGCTGCAATGAAACTATACCACACAGATATACACACAACCCCAGATAGATTCATTTTAAATGGATGACGAAAAATAACAATTTATTAAAAAAATACTTCGAAGACATTTTTCTCGATTGTATCTGTGACCACTTCATTTTTCCTGCTTCCTTAAAGGTTCTTAAAATTTATCAGTGAAGTTTCCTCCATCTAATTACATTAACTCTGTCACATGATGTCTATGGGGCAGTGCTCACACAAACCAAACACAAAAAAACCTGAATCTATTCTAAGAAGAATGGTATGCTTTAGGATTCTATTTTGTGAGCTTATGGAAATTCACAAAAAATGTCCTACTTAGAACACATATGTTTTCTTTCTCCTAAAACAAACATAATAAGAGAAAATGTTTGAGTGAAAACAAATAACACAACAGTGCAAGTCTTAGAGGAAAAAAATCTGACATTTACCAACAATTTTGGGTGGGTGAAACATCAACACTTAAATGATACAGTCCATGACATGAATCTGCAACGTATCTATGTCGGGCAGAACTTCTCCACATTTGGGGCAAGAATGAATTGGAATATTCCTTTGTTGTTGTTGCCGCCAGTTTCTATCCTCGGCTCCTGGGAATAAGCATTCAATGAAATGTCATTAGTTTCGTACTGTAAGCAGTTTTGTTTGGTTGGCTTTAATAACAGATGGGCTAATATTAACACAAGTTAAACTTTGTCATCAATACCTAGTGGGAAGCGAATACTGATTTTTTTTTTTCTTTAACACATAAAATATCCACAGATGGTACTCTGCTTCTTTATTCCCTTAGGATTTCAACTGCATTCCATAAAAATACATGATTTCAGTTCTAGGCACGTGACAATAGATATTCTAATAAAAACTAGAACATCTGAGAGAAGAAAAGAGATGGATGACGATATAAGCAAAAGAAGGAGAGAATGAGGAAAAAAATGAAGAGAGCATGATAGAGGTATCCTGGAACAGGACGTACCCTCCCAGAAGCAGAGACAATACTTAGGTTTATTCAGCAGACACCTTTGTGTACTCCAGGAAGTGCAAGAGACTGTGCTATGCACAGGGATGCAGACCTGGTGGGACCTCCGGCAAGAATACTGACAATGACAGGCAGAGTAGTAAACGCCACGACTGTGTTTTGCATAAGGTGCTTCAGCAGATGTACACAGAAAGGCATCCAACTTAGGCTACTCAGTTAAGAAAGACTTCTGGGATAAGAGTGATTAAACTTGAAAGGAGTCATAAGAATGAAGTGGAGTTAGGCCGAGGTAAAATAAGTGTCAGGGACTGAACTGTGTCCCTCCAAAATATGTCAACTTGGGTAGCTAATGATTCTCAGTACTGTATGACTCTCTACCATTTTGTCATCTGATATGATTTCCCTGTGTGTTGTAAATCCTATCACTATGATGTAATGAGATGGATTAGTGGCAGTTATATTGATGAGATCTACAAGATAAGATAGTGTCTTAATCCAATCTGTTCCGAGATAAAAAACAGAAGTGAGCAGAGAGACATGGGGACCTCATACCACCAAGAAAGCCGTGCTGGGAGCAGAGTGTATCCTTTGGACCTGAAGTTCCTGTGCTGAGATGCTCCCAGACCAAGGGAAGACTGATGACAGGGACCTTCTTCCACAGCCAACAGAGAGAGAAAGCCCTCCCCTGGAGCTGACGCCCTGACTTCAAACTTGTAGCTTACTGGGCTGTGAGAGAATAAACTTCTGTTTGTTAAAGCCATCCACTTGTGGTATTTCTGTTATAGCAGCACTAGATGACTAAGAAAGTAAGCGAGGGTAAAGAATTAAAGTGTGCGTGTGTGTTTGAGTCGATTCTGACTCACAGCCACCCCATGTAACAGAGCAGAAATGTCCCATAGGGCTTCCAAGGCTGTAATTTTTACAGAAGCAGACTGCCACATCTTTTTCCTGAGGAGTTGCTGGGTGGGTTCAAAGGTCAACCTTTCTGTTCACAGCCAGACACTTAACCATCATGCCACCAGGCCTTCTTCAGTTGAAAAATGAGTCCTGTAATTTCTCCCAATTTTGGAGTCACACTGAGGTTTGATACTAAAGAATGCTTGAAATAGTGTTGACTTGATCAATGCTCGAAATTACTTCTGGCTCTTGTGGCATCGTTTTGACCTGAACCTTCTCGACCAATGCAAACCGTTTTGACTTTTCAGAGTCTCAGAAAAATCTCAGGCCCCTACAGTTTGGTTCAGCCCCCAAAATGTTTGTTGCCAGAGAATGACAGCAGAGATAACCTTTAACATGGTTATTTGCTTCTAACACATTATTTGAACTTAATAACATGTAATACTGTTACAGTTTGTTTTAAGCAAACATTAGAAGTATTTTTAGATAGAAATATTTATCACAAGGCATGATTTCTGAAGCAGGGAGTTTTCTAATTGTCTAGTTGCTCTAGATCAGGGTTCAACAAAGTTTCTTCTGTAAAGAGTAAATATTTAAGACTTTGCGGGCCATGTAATTTCCATGACAACGACTCAACTCTGCCACTGTAGCATAAAGGAAGCCACAGACAATACGTAAACAAATAGGCATGACTGTAATCCAATAAAAATTTATTTGTAAAAAGAGCGAACAGGTCAGATTTGGCCTGTGGGCTGTAGTTTGTCAATTTCTGCTCTAGACGACAACCAGACTCTTACTAGGGACTGTTCAGTCTTCATTTTAAACTTTATTGCCTCTATCTGTGCTTTTCATGTGTGTGTTGGCCTTAGTTTCCAGCTCAGATTTGGGCTGTTGTACCAGTCTACTAACAGGTCCCTTCTGTCTCCTGACTCTTCACCCTAAAACAAGCTTAGTTATTTTTCATTATTTAACACATCACGCTCTTTTCTGCTTTTGCCCTTCTATTCTCATACCATACTTATCTAAATCCCTGTTTCAAGGTCCAGTTTAAAACCACAATTTTGCAAGGCCTTTCTCAACTCTCCTGGCCCTCAATGATGGCCCTTCCTCTGATCTTCCAACACGAATAGTTCTATTTCATGTTGTACTATGAATTCTTCTTATGTGCACATCCTGTGTCTCCAACTAGGCCATACATCCTTAGGGACATGACCATGACTTATGCCTTTTTGTTGCCTAGTGCCTGGCAGAATGTCCTAGAACAGAGTAGCCACTTCAAATGGCTGCTGATGGCAATGATGATAAAATATACTGAAATGGAATATTGTTTAAAGCAGTTTTGTTATGAAATTAAAAACTCTTAAGGCAGTCTCTGTTTGGAATAAACAGACACAATGGGAAATTTTTAGATTATAAATGTAAGTCAAAGACTGTTTGATCAGTTCTTCTTTATGTAAATAGACATTTCCCTCATATAGTTAAGAAGATAAAAAATCTTCCGTAAGAAATTTAGGTGCAATAGATTGTCCTTTTTGACCTGACAATCTTGTAGGACATGTGTAGACATAAGGTATATGAGTGTTCCTAGGACACTTAAGATCAGGTTATAGTGAAAACGCCTAGCAGTGCTTAAGTGGGTAGATGCAGCTTTCAGAGAAGAATAAAGCTTTACCTGCTTTTGCTAAGAAATACTTAAGGCTAATGTTTGTCAGCCCATGTGCTACCTCCTCCCCTTCTGTATATGTACCATGAATACTAGGCTTATTCCTAACCTGAATTACTACCTCTATTTACTTTAACCTGCTTTTTCCTCCTGTAAAAGAACTTTAGGGGCGCGGGGTGGGCAAAAGGAATAATCAGAAATTTGCCCAAAATTTAATAGTTTACTATAGATACTAATATTGTTCCCCTGCTGATGAAAACACCGTGATGCCGTTCCATTTCAGCAGTCACTTGGTATGTGAGAGTGACTTAGACTGATCCAGCATTATGAAAAAAAAAAAAGTTTTATGTGAAATTTAAGATGGCATCTTAAACTCAGACTCTTCTTTTTCAGTGACATTGCTGCTAACCTTTCTGCTAGCTATGTCAGTCTTTGATTGCTTGAATTTTATTTTTTTATACCTAGAAACAAGAATAAGGCCTCCTTTTAGAGATATGCCATAGACAGTGACCTATTTTAAACTACAGAATATTATTATTATTGTATTAAAACCACATAATAAATACACATTTCTATCAGTTTGTTGTACTGTGGGGACTTGGGTGTTGCTGTGATGCTGAAAGCTATGCCAAAGGTGTTCAAATACCAGCAGAGTCATCCATGGAGGACAGGTTTCACCTGAGCTTCCAGGCTAAGACAGACGGGGAAGAAGGATCCGGCAGTCTACTTCTGAAAAGCATTAGCCAGTGAAAACCTTATGAATAGCAGCAGAACACTGTTTGATATAGTGCTGGAAGATGAGCCCCCCAGGTTGGAAGGCACTCAAAAGACGACTGGGGAAGAGCTGCCTCCTCAAAGTAGAGTCGACCTTAATGACGTGGATGGAGTCAAGCTTTCGGGACCTTCATTTGCTGATGTGGCACAAATCAAAATAAGAAGAAACAGCTGCAAACATCCATTGGTAATTGGAATGTGGAATGTACGAAGTATGAATCTAGGAAAACTGAAAGTCATCAAAAGTGAAATGGAATGTATAAACATTGATATCCTAGGCATTAGTGAGCTGAAATGGACTGGTATCAGCCATTCTGAATCAGGCAATCATATGTTCTACCATGCTGGGAATGACAACTTGAAGAGGAATGGCACTGCATTCATCATCAAAATGAACATTTCAAGATCTATCCTGAAGTACAATGCTGTAAGTGGTATGATAATATCCATACACCTACAAGGAAGATCAGTTAATGCGCTATTATTCAAATTTACACACCATCCACTAAGGTCAAAGATGAAGAAATTGAAGATTTTTACCAACTTCTGCAATCTGAAATTGATCAAACATGGAATCAGGAAGCATTGCCAATTACAGGACAGTGGAAGCAAAAGTTGGAAACAAAGAAGGATCAGTAGTTGGAAAATATGGCCCTGGTGATAGAAACAATGGCAGAGGTCACATGATAGAATTCTGCAAGACCAACGACTTCTTCATTGCAAATACCTTTTTTCACCAACATATATGGTGACTATACATGTGGACCCCCACACGTCTGTCAGTTTTTCATACTGTGGGGGCTTGTGTGTGCTGCTGTGATGCTGGAAGCTATGTCACTGGCATTCAAATGCCAACAGGGTCACCCATGGTGGACAGGTTTCAGCTGAGCTTCCAGACTAAGACAGACTAGGATGAAGGAGGACCTGGCAGTCTACTTCTGAAAAGCATTAGCCAGTGAAAACCTTTATGAATAGCAGTGCAACACTGTCTGATAGAGTGCCAGAAGATGAGCCCCTCAGGCACTCAAAATACGACTGGGGAAGAGCTGCCTCCTCAAAGTAGAGTCGACCTTAATGATGTGAATGGAGTTAAGCCTTTGGGACCTTCATTTGCTGATGTGGCACAACTTAAAATGACAAGAAACTGCTGCAAACATTCACTAATAATAGGAACAGGGAATGTACGAAGTATGAATCTAGGAAAATTAGAAATCATCAAAAATGGAATGGATTGATATTCTAGGCATTAGTGAGCTGAAACAGAGGGATACTGGTCATTCTGAATTGAACGATCATATGGTCTACTATGCTGGGAGTGACATCTTGAAAAGGAATGAAACTGCATTCATCATCAAAAAGAACACTTCTAGATCCATCCTAAACTACAACACTCTCAGTGATAGGATAATACTCATACACCTACAAGGAAGACCAGTTAATACAACTATTATTCAAATTTATGCACTAACCACTAATGTCAAAGATGAATAAACTGAAGATCTTTACTAACTTCTGAAGTCTGAAATTGATCAAACATGCAATCAGGATGCACTGATAATTACTGGTGATTGGGATGTGAAAGTTGGAAACAAAGAAGGATCGGTAGTTGGAAAATACCGCCTTGGTGATAGAAATGATGCCAAAGACTGCATGAAAGAATTCTGCCAAGACCAACGACTCTTCACTGCAAATACCTTTTCTTCACCAACATAAATGGTGACTATACACATGGACCTCACCAGATTGAACATACAGGAATCAAATTGACTACATCTGTGGAAAGAGATGAGGGAAAAGGTCAATATCATCAGTCAGAAGGCCAGAGTCGACTGTGGATCAGGGCATCAATTACTCATATGCAAATTCAAGTTAAAACTGAAGAAAATTAGAACAAGTCGACAAGAACCAAAGTATGACCCTTAGTATATCCCACCTGAATTTAGGGACCATCTCAAGAACAGATTTGACGTGCTGAACACTAATGACCAAAGACCAGATGAATTGTAGAATGACATCAGGGACATCATACATGAAGAAAGCAAGAGATCATTAAAAATGCAGGTGTCTTGGATTGAATTGTGTCCCTCCAAAAATAAGTGTATTGATTTGGTTAGGCCATGATTCCCAGTATCCTGTGGTTGTCTTCTATTTTGTGATTATAATTTTATGTTGAGAGGATTAGGGTAGGATTGTAACACCACCCTTACTCAGGTCACTTCCCTGATTCAAGAGAGGAAACAGAGGGAAAGAGAAGCAAGCAGAGAGTCGGGGTCCTCATATCACCAAGAAAGCAGCACCAGGAGCAGAGCTCGTCCTTTGGACCTGGGGTCCCTATGCCTGAGAAATTCCTCAACCACGGAAAGATTGAGGACAAGGACCTTCTTCCAGAGCCGAAAGAGAGAGAAATCCTTCCCCTGGAGCTGACGCCTTGAATTTGGACTTTTAGCTACTTTACTGTGAGGAAATAAATTTCTTTTTGTTAAAGCCATCCACATGTGGTATTTCTGTTATAGCAGTACTAGATGACTAAGACAACGGGAGAGAAAGAAAAGACCTAAATGGATGTCAGAAGTGACTCTGACACTTGCTCTTGAACGTCAAGTAGCTAAAGCAAAAGGAAAAAATGATGAAGTAAAAGAGCTGAACAGAAGGTTTCAAAGGCTGGCTCGAGAAGACAAAGTAAAGTATTATGATAACATGTGCAAAGAGCTGGAAATAGAAACCGAAAGGGAAGAACACACTCAGCATTTCTCAAGCTGAAAGAACTGAAGAAAAAATTCAAGCCTCAAGGTGCAATACTGAAGGATTCTATGGGGAAATTATTAAATGACGCAGGAAGCATCAAAAGATGGAAGGAATACACAGTCACTACACCAAAAAGAACTGGTCGACATTCAACCATTTCAGGAGGTAACATATGATCAGGAACCAAAGGTACTGAAGGAAAAAGTCCAAGCTGCACCAAAGGCACTGGCGAAAAACAAGGCTCTGGGAATTAAAAGGATACCAGTTGAGATGTTTCAACAATTGGATGCAGGGCCAGAAGCGCTCACTTGTCTATGCCAAGAAATCTGGAAGACAGCTACCTAGCCAACCGATTGGAAGAGATCCATATTTATGCCTGTTCCCAAGAAATGTGATCCAACTGAAAGCAGAAATTATTGAAAAATCTCATTAATATCACACGCAAGCAAAATTTTGCTGAAGATCATTCAAAAATGGCTGCAGCAGTATACTAACAGGAAACTGCCAGAAATTTAAGCTGGATTCAGAAGAGGACATGAAACTGGGGATATCACTGATGATGTTAGATGGATCCTGGCTGAAAGCACAGAATACAATAAAGATTTTTACCTGTGTTTTAACAGTTTTATTGGCTATGTATGCTAAGGCATTCGACTGTGTGGATCATAACAAATTACAGATAACATTATAAGGAATGGGAATTCCAGAACACTTAATTGTGCTCATGAGGAACCTTTATACAGATCAAGAGGCAGTTGTTCGGATAGAACAAGGAAATACTGATTGGTTTAAAGTCAGGAAAAGTGTGCATCAGGGTTGTATCCTTTCAGCATACCTATTCAATCTGTATACTGAGCAAATAATCCGAGAAGCTGGACTATATGAAGAAGAACGGGGCATCAGGATTGAAGGAAGATTCATTAACAACCTGTGTTATGCAGATGACACAACCTTGCTTGCTGTAAGTGAAGAGGACCTTGAGCACTTACTGATAAAGATCAAAGACCACAGCCTTCAGTAGGGTTACACCTCAACATAAAACAAAAAAACCTTTACAACTGGACCAATAAGCAACATTATGATAACAGAGAAAAGACTGAAGTTGTCAAGGATTTCATTTTATTTGGATCTACAATCAACACCCATTGAAGCAGCAGTCAAGAAATTAAAAGATGCATCGCACTGGGCAAATCTGCAGCAAAAGACCTCTTTAAAGTGTTGAAAAGCAAAGATGTCACCTTGAAGACTAAGGTGTGCCTGACCCAAGCCATGGTGTTTTCAATTACCTCCTATGCCTGTGAAAGCTGGATGATGAATAAAGAAGACTGAAGAAGAACTGATGTCTTTGAATTGTGGTGCTGGAGAAGAACATCGAATATACCATGAACTGCCAAAAGAACGAACCAATCTGCCTTGGAAGAACAACAACCAGAATGCTCTTTAGAAGCAAGGATGGCAAGACTACATCTCACATACTTTGGACATGTTGTCAGGAGGGATCAATCCCTGGAGAAGGACATTATGCTTGGTCAGTGAAAAAGACGAAGACCCTCAATGAGATGGACTGACATAGTGGCTGCAAGAATGGGCTTAAGCATCATTGTGAGGATGGTGCAGAACCAGGCAGTATTTCATTCTGTTGTACATACGGTCGCTATGAGTTGGAACCAACTCGATGATACCTAACAACAACAATAAATATGGCGTCATACTTTTAATAAGTGCTATGATCAATTTCTGTGTCATGGTTAAGAGTCAGATAATCTTGGGTTTCACTTCCAGTTCTGCCACTAATTAGCCTTGTGATCCTGGGCAAATTATTTAACCTTGCCAAGTTTCAGTTTCATCATCTGTATGATGGTGCTAATAATATATAATAGAACTTTTGTGAGGATTAATACGATATGTATACAGTGATTAGCACAGTGCCTGGGCATAGAAAACTCTCAGACGGTAATATCATTATGTGCATGTAGTGGGTGAAAAGGTAAGTTTATCGTTTAACAGTATAAATGTGTATTTAAAACACATAAATAATCATAACTTAAAATAGCAGGAAAGTATTAAAACAATAATAAAATACTTTGGAGATTTAGGAGGGAGAGGTCACATTCTCTTGGATTCACAGCGATGGTACATGAATTGGGTTTTAAAGATGGGGTAAGAGTTTACTGAAAAGAGACTGGAGGAATACTAGGTAAAGGGCACAGAATAAGCAATCCACGTTGGTATAAAAGCTTAGGACAAGTTCAAGGAACAGTGAATGACTCAGTTTGGCTAAGGTCTGTGGTAGACTAGAGTGAGTTACCTTAAAAGGCTTCAAAGGTTGGCAGTGCCCCACCTTAACTGGATGAAGACCAGAGTGAAGAGTCTAGTCTTTACCCAATAGGTAATGGGTAGAAAGTATGGTATCGTGGAAATAAGACTGATGGGTGCTATATTTTTGGAAGATCCATTTGGAATGCATTGTATAGAATGTAGTGGATTTTTTTCTTTAAGCATCTTCTTCATAGGATATTGTGACTCACTGGAAGCCTGAAAAAACCTAGAGTCCACGGCACTCACCTCTTTGAACGAGGTAAGCCTGCTGGTCTGGGTCGCTTGTTCTGGCCCCATGACGGCTCTGCATCTCCATCAGGGACTGCCTGCTGGGATTAAAAGCAACACTGTATGTGATGTGCAGAAACCCTAAAAACATGAACAGCATTAAGCAGACATTTTCAATGGAAGTATGATGGAAAAAAAGAATTGAACTACAATGCCAAGGTTCATAGAGACGAGAACCAGAGACTAATTTGAGTTTTAAATAGTATCAGCACTAGAACACAATATAGTAAAAGTAAATGACAATTAAGATAAAATAACCAGGAAATAACCAAACTGTCAACTGATGGGGAAATAGATTAGGAAAAAGTGGCCTATTTCTAAAATAAGACAGTACACAGCAATTAAACAGAATGAATTAAATCTGCAACTACCAACAGAGTTTAAAATCCCAACACTGTGTAAAGCAAATTGCAAAACGATACACAGAGTGATAACTTTACAACTTAAACACATGGAAATTAATACTATCTTGTTTTAAAAAAATACTTGAAGCAAATATTAGCAACTGCCAGTTCTGGATGGCATACATATTGGTGTATGTAGTTTTATAATTCTCAAAATGAATTTTTAAAAACCAGAAGTAATTTTGGTAGTATTTTCTTTTAAAACACATCACAGAATTTAAAGAGCTGTGAATATTTTATCCATGACAACGGCAAGATATGACATCAGAACATATAATGTCATGTTTTTATAAGTTATCTATAAGCAAGGAACTCAATCAGCTTCCCATAAGACTCTGCAAAGCCTTACATTAAGCCAAACTCAATGTTAGGGACACAAGTAAATGAAGTATACTGAACAATTCTTAGCTCAAATTATGAAATGTCTTTGACGGACCACCTCTTCTAGAGTCCAAGCTGGTGCGTGCTCTATGTCTTCCTCTCCTTTACCTTACCTGCCTCCATCTTCAAAAACATTATTTTCTTTCAGCAAAATTGCCAGCTGCAATGCCAGTTGCTCCTTTTCTTCATGAATCTTCTCTCTTGCGGCTCTTTCAGCATGAAAATCAGAACAGTAAACCTCCATCTGTTAGAGAAGATACAGAGGTTATTAACTAGACGAATGTGGATTTGCTGCTTCCTGTGATACGCCTTTTAAATGGCAGGTACATATTTCTGCTAGAAGCCAGTGTAATGATCATGACTTTCCAATTACATCCAAACAGAAGATGAAAGTTGTCGTGTGTGTATGTGTGTGTGATTTAAACAATGAGAACTCAGCAACTACAATGATACAAGTTGTTTAAATACTATAAAAAAAAATACATACCATTAATTCAGTAAACTTCTCTGTCCCTTGATAGTGTGGTAAAATGTTTAATTTTTAAAAAATAACGTTCAGGATTAACTCAACCATTGCAAATGATTTATTCGCCCCACCAGGTATATTTATAAAGGCTGACGTTAAGCTAAGTTTAAAATGATAAAATTAAATAGATGCTATTTACCGAATTCTAAACATGTAGGGTTCTTTATATTGATTCTCATTTCACCTTATCAAAAATCCTAGGAATGTGGAATTGCTATCTTCATTTTACAAGCAAGCTTAATAGCGCTTAACTTTGGGCAAATTAGTCAAGTGGCCAAAATAGGATTTGAACTCAGACAGACACTTATGCTCTTTCCATACACCATACCACTTCTCGTGTGTGGTAGCCAGCCTCCAAGATGTGATCCTCACCTCGTTATTCATGCCCTATGTGGCCCCTCCCACAATGAATACGGCCAACCTCTGCACTAGGATTTTGCAGAAATGATGGTGTGTAGCTTCTGAGACTGGGTCACAAAAGACATTGTGGCTTCCACCTTCCTCTCTTTTGGATCATTTGCTGTGGAGGAGGCTGCCATGTCATCGGGGCACTCAAGCAGCCCTATGCACAGGCCCACATGGTGAGGAACTGAGTGAGGTCTTCCACCAACAGCCATATGTGCGAGACATCTTGGAAATGGATCTTCTCTTTTTGGGTGCAGCCTCACGAGAGACACTGAGCCAGAACCACCCAGCTAAGCTGCTCCTGGATTCTGACCCACAGAAACTGTGTGAGAAAATAACTGTTTACTGATGGTTTAAGCTGTTAAGTTTTGAGATAACTTGTTACACAGCAATAGATAATTAATATGCCATGACAGTAATTTCTTCATTGTTATTAAATTATAAAGTAAAAACAAACCATTTAATAATGTTAGAAATTTAAGTGAATTGAGCATTATTCTACTACTAGTTTTTAACCTTCTGTGTTTAAAATTGTAGGCTTTTTCTTTTCAAATTTAATTGTCCCAGGACAGAAATTATTATCCATTATTTTAAATTGTTGTAAATCCATGTAACAAACATTCATCTTTTCAACATTCCTGACATGTACAATTCAGTGATATTAGTTACGTTTATCCATTACTTTTAAAAGTAAAACTAACAAAAATCCAAATATTCTATCAAAACTGCAGTTAGAAAAATAAAGGGATCGTTTTAAGGGACTTTCTACCAGTTGTGAGTGATCCAGCATATTATTGATGGATCATGAGTTTTTGAGTCAGACCTAAATTCAAGTTACAATCTCACTCCTATAACTGCTAGCTTTGATCCAGTAGGAATAGGGTCTTTATTTTGTCCATTCCTACAGCCCCAGAAGCCCCAGTGTCTGACATATTAATGACACTAGAAAAAGTGTTGTTGAATGAATGAACAAATGTATCCATTCAGACAAAACAAGTATCAATGCACAGAACATGGCAAAAATATATGACTACAGGAAAGTAGAACAACCCAGCACAGCATAAGGTACCCAATGCAAAGGAGATGCTCCATTCCACGGGAGTCAGTCATTCCGGGCAGTATATGAGTGTATATATGGAGAATGATAAATTGTTGACTTTGTTACATTAAGAAACAATCTGTTTATCTTCATCAGATTGGCAAAGATTTAAAAGAACAATAGCAAGGATGTGAGGAAAACAGGAGTTATTATACACTTTTGCTGAGTATAATTTAGGTTACGTATTTTTGGAAGACAATTTGGTAGTATTTACTTGAAATGTACATATCCATTGACTCACTCATTCCATTTCTATTATTCTACAAGTGCACAAAGGCACATACAAAAATGTTCACTGCTGCATTGTTGGTAATTGCAAAATATTAGCACCACCTAAATGTCCATTAATACAGGACTAGTTAAATCATGATAACCCACCCTTTGGGACACAATGCAACAGCTAAAAAAAATAATGGATGGCTGTGAGTACAACCCTGGAGAGATGTCCAAGATAGACAATTAGCAAAAATGTAGTACAAAAAGTATAGTGTGGTTTCATTTTTAATTAAACCCAACCAACAAAATAAAAATAGAAAAAACCTCGAATCCGCCAGGTGCACCTTGGAAACTCTATGGGGCAGTACTACTCTGTTCTATAGGGTCGCTATGAGTCGGAATCGACTCGACGGCAGTGGTTTTTTCTTTTTTAACCCTTATCAAGATGGAATTCGGAGAAGTTAGATTTTCACTTTCTATATTTCTGTATTGTCTAAATATTTTGTTTTATAATAAGTAGCATTTTTTATATAACTTAAAAATAAATTTAAAAGATTTTAGTACCAGATTATCCTAAAACCTCCTCTGAGATTTTTGGTTATTTAAAAGGAAAAAAGGTTTTCCCTCTTGTTTTATGTGATTTCACATCTCAGGCAGGATATATTCTCTTATATACATGCAAATAAAATCTCCCCAAGCACTCCAACTACCAGCATCAGAGATTAAAATAGTCACAAGAAGCCAAGCTTATAAAAATTATTCCAGAGAACAGTAAAAAAATGTGCCTTAACTTGTTTTTATGAGGCCAGGATAACTTGATATCAAAACTTGACAAGGACATTAGCAAAAGAAAAATTCTAGGCCAATCTTACTCAAGAATATAGATATAAAAATCCTAAGCAAAAAATGAACAAACTAAATTCAGCAACATGTACTAAGGATAATTCAAGGAATTCAAGGTTTGTTTAATATTAAAAAAAAAATATATATATATAATTCACCATGTTAAAGGGAAAAAAGCATATAAATATCTAATTATATTATATGAAGAAAAAAATTTCCTAAATAAAATTCAAACCTGCTCAAAACAAAAATTCTTCATTACAGAGAGAGCAACTAGGGTCACATAACAAACAGGGTGTATGTAAGTTTTTGTATGAGAAACTGACTTGACTTGTAAACTTTCACTTAAAGCACAATAAAAAAAAAAAATCTTGGCAAATGAGAAAGAGAAAAGAATTTTTATCTGATAAATTATATCTACAAAAAGCCTATGGCAAATATCATACACTTAACAGTGAAATGTTAAAAGCGCTGCCTATGAGACTGGGAGCAAGACAAAGCTGTCTGCTATCTCTACTATTATGCAACACTATACTGGGAGTCCTTAACAGTGCAATAAAGCAAGAAAAAGAAATAACAGAAAGATCAAGAAAGAAAAAAGTCATTAAAATGATATGATTATTTATGTAGAAAGCCCAAAAGAATATTTAGAACTATTATGAGAATTAAAATGTGAGTTGAGCAAGTTTGTTGCATACAATGTCAATAAACAAAAAATCAACTGTATCTCTATATATGAGCAACGCTTGGGAAATCAAGTTTTTAAAAAATATTTTTAAAAAACCATAACAGATGGCATATCTTTATTAGCAATGTTATTATTTACATTTTTATTAGCTATTTTATACATCTAAGAATAAATCTAGTGAAAATGAGCAAAACCTTTACTAAGAAGATGAAAAACATTACTGAGAACAATTAAAGAAGATATACCATGTTTGGAAACGCTGGTGGCATAGTGGTTATGAGCTACAGCTGCTAACCAAAAGTCGGCAGTTCAAATCCACCAGGGACTCCTTGGAAACCCTATGGGGCAGGTCTACTCGGAATCGACTCAACAACAATGGGTTTGGCTTTTTTTGGTTTATACCATGTTCATGGATTGGAAGAGTCAATAGTGTAAAGATGGTAATTCTTTCCAAATTGATCTATAAATATTCAATATAATTCCAATCCAAACCCCAACATGTTTGCGTGTAAGTATGTATGGAAAATGCCAAACTGATTTTAAAATTTATATGAAAAGGCAAAAAGGAAAGAATACCTAAAGTCCTCTTAAAGAATATTAACAAAGTAAGAGGGCTTATTTTTACCAGATGTCAAGGACAGTATGGTATCAGATCAAGGACACACAAACAAACCAATGGAGCAGTACGGAGAGACCCATGCATAAAAACATGCACACAATTTATGACAAAGAGGGCAACACAGCAATTAAGAAAAGATGGCCTTTTTAATAGATGGTGCCAAGTGAGCTGGATACCTACGTAGGAAAATCTTATGACTCTTTACCCTTATCTCACTTCATATACAAAAGCCAATTCCAGATGGTTTTAGATCTTAATGTAAAAGACAAAACAATAAAGCTTTGGGAAGATAACATAAGAGGATATCTCCATGGCCTTAGGATACTGACAGTTTCTTAAACAGGACACTGAAAGTACTAACCATAAATGACAAGACTGATAAATTACACTACATTAAAATTAAGAACTTTTGTTCATCAAAAGACTCCTTTCATGAGAGTGAAAAGGCAAGTCACATGGTGAAGAAACTGGCAACAAATATAACTGACAAGGGTTTGTATCAGGAGTGCATAAAGAAGTCCTTCAAAATAAAGAAAAAGTCAAGCAAACCAAAAGAAAAACAAATACTTGATCAAGTACAAAAGAAGAAATACTTAAATGAACAACAGACATTTGAAAAAGTACTCAAACTCATTATTCACCAGGGAAATGGAAATTAAATGAGATACAACACATTTGTCAGAATGGTTAAACTAAAAAAGGCTGACAATACAAGTGTTGATAAGGATGTACAGCAATGGGAACTCTCAAACACTGCTGATGGAAGAAAAAACTGGTACAACCATTTTGGAAAATTGTTTGGAATTACCTATTAAAACTGAATATCACGCATATCCTGTGAGTCAGCAATTTCACTCCCAGCTATGTACCCAATAGAAACAAGGGCACATGTGAACAAAGAGGCATATACAAGAAGTCACAACATTAATCATAATGCTCCAAACTGGAAATAACCGGACTATCCAACAACTATAGTGTAGGTAGATAAATAACTGTATACAACAAAATACAATACAGTGATAAAAATGGAGGAACTACAGCTACTGGAACCACACTGATGAATCTCACAAGCTTAATGTCGATGGAAAAAGCCAATCTCAAAAAATACAAATGTATGATTCCATTTAAAGTTCAAAGAGGCAAAAACTAAACTAGGGTTTTAGATGTCAGAATGATGGTTACCTGTGGGAAAAAATGGGGAGGTCGTGGCCGGATGGGAAGCAGGTAGCAGGAGGAGGGTTTCCAGAAGGCTGATAATGCTCTGTTGTTGATTTGATGAGTGGTTTCACCAGGGTTTGCTCTATGTGAATTCACTGAGCTCTACACTTAAGATTGGTGTGCTTTTCCACGTGTTATATTTCAGTAAAAAAGTTTAAAAAATACAATGATGGAAAATACAAAATCAAAATATGCATTTTAAACCACGTTACTCTCCCACTTGAAATAGAAAATCCGAGCCCATGTTTCAGAGTGTATCTTACCTGGGCCCTGAGGACAGTCATGGTTTCCAGGTCCTCCTCCTGTTTGGCAATGGTTTGCTTCATCTCATCTATTTGGAGCTGCTTGGAAGCCAGTGCCTTCTCTGCCAGTTCCAGTTTTTCGTCTAGTTCCTGCAGCAGTGCCATGTCCACTTGTTCTGACTGAAACAGACACGTTTATTATAGAATGGTGCTGAAATAATTCAACCTATTAGAGTAAAATATTAGATAGAGGTTCATTCTAAAAAATATATTGGCTCTAAACTATTACATTAATTACTGATGCTAACTTACTCAGAAAATTGTGTCCATTTAACTTACAGCTTGCAAATAATCATTTCCTAATTTATTACAATAATGATAAAAATAGCACACTAAATTAAGGGAGAAAACTACAAACCCCAATCTCAATGAGGCTGTGATTCACTGATACTGTTATGTTTCCACTCATGTCACTCCTACTTTGTGAAGTCAGTGGGAAAGAAGAAACATGTTTCAATTAAAAATCTACTAGGTTCCTAGAGAAGAAATATATTCTATATAAAGATAAATAAAAAACAAAGAGTATATTTACAAGGCTATAAACTCAAAGACCCCTTCTAATTCAAGGCTGCCATGGTCTTTAAATTATCACACCATGCTGGGCATTATTACTAATTTAAGTTGCACGTCAATGAGTTCAGGGTCTCAGATTTCCCTGACAGCCTTGCAGAGTCCCATGCACCAGGTGGCACCTCTCACTGCAGCCAGCTGTCTGACTATGCACTATTCACAGAGGAGTGCATGCATGCTGTCAGCTCTCTACAAACCGACCATTAGAAACACTCAAAGCTTACTCCCAGACTGGAGGACGTTAGCACATCTTTGTATACAAAGAGCATTGTGTGTGTGTACACATATTTAATTAAGTCTGGTTTCAAAGATTACACACACACATACAGTCGAGCATCACTTAAAATCCATGATACGTTCACTGAAATAGGACGTTAGGTGAACAACATCGCTTGTGACACTTTGGATCCTCCTCTTAGCACTGAAAACCCAGATTCCTCTGCCCCAGCTATGCCCATGGCTGTGTACAGGTTATGGTGGTCACCCCTCTCCCTGGGAAGCTCTCTGTGCACTTTGGGGCAGGTGGGAGGGGTGCCTGCAAGCCTGGGGGTGGTGATCCCGGACGGTGGGGACTGTGGATTAGCCGGACCACAGCCTCGCTGCCCTCACATCCTTATGAATCAAATCCACATCAAGGAGCCCACGAGCCTGGGGTGAGCAGGCCTTCAGTCATGCATAAGCTTTGGTTCTGACTTTGGGGCCTTAAAGGATGTTGGCAAATGTTGAGGGTAACCCCTTCTCCTTGTGCAGAGGAGAGACCCAGGGAGGTACTTTGTCATGCAACACACTCATGACAGAACAAGGATTAGAATCCCAGGCTTCTTATTATTCATTGCTCTGTAGGGAATAAAGAGTACAACATTACTGGACCACAGACGTACATGCAGTTGGACATTGCCCAAACGGACGTTATGTGGTGCAGGACTGTATATATATAAAATATCAGAAGTTGTAAATATTTAGGCACAAAAAATCAATCATAAACTAAAAAACAACCTTTGAAACCACACTTCATTAGGGATTAATGTAACTATTTTACATATAAAAAGTTTGATAGCTTCCATTCATTACTAGGCTGTGAAAATAATATTTTTCCCATGAATACCTCTTTCATTTTTAGTTCCTCAATTGTGTTCAATGCACTATTGTGTTCTTGAAGAAGCTTGCTGTGTGTCAACTGTAGAGTGGCTAATTTGGCCCTATTAAAAAAGAGATTAAAAAAAAAAAAAAAAGGAAACATTAAAAAAAAAGGACTCTTGGGGGGAAAAAATCACAGAAACGTAATTATAGCCTTGTCTCCCAACCTTCTTCCGAGTGCTCAACTAGCAAAATCTCCTCTCCTATCTATATTCCACCACCTACTAGCATTTTCCAACTCTTAAAGACAAGACAGAGTGCATATAATTTCCATAATTTGTTAAGATAAAACTTATTCCCTTGGAAAATTCTCCCAGTACTCCTTCAAATAAATAAAAGAGAAATTTTGTAATTTCGTTCTGAAATCCTAATGCCAATCTGTATAAAATCGCTGTTCTATATCCTTTTAGCAAGCAGCCGTTCAATCACGGCATACTCACTTTTCTTCCTCTGTTTTCGTTTGCTCCATTTTGATTTCTGATCGCATGCTTTCCACTTGCAGCTCTAATTTTTTGTTATTATATACAAGTTCTTGATTTTCATTCAACTCTGATGGGGTTGCAGTATTTTTCCTTTCAAGGGCCTGACACCTAAGAAAGATCATGATTTCTTGAGGACAAAAATTAGTCCTTCACTTCTCAGTGGCTTTTAAACAAATACCAGGATTATGTAGCAAATATAATACATCTTAGGGTTGTAATTTTCAAGGATTTAATAGTATAAAATAAAATATTTTATCCTCTTTGCTTTTCTCCTAGACACGGACATTTTTTGAACCCTTAGGCCTAAACATAGAAAACTACAGATCTAAGATCACAACAGCTATCCACTTTGAATAACTGATTTAAGTAGTCTTGCTAATATTTATTTGTATTTAAACACAGATGAAAGTAGTAACTGGCCAAAGGTACTTCTCATATAGTGATGATCTATGGATACCTTTTATATTTAAAGAAGCTGCTGGTTCTGATGAACACAATGACTAGGACTTCTGACAAAGATTCAACAGGGGAAAAGAAGTGCCCTATGTCCTCTTAAAGACCAAAAAGAGAATTCCAGTATAATAATAGCAAATTATATGCAAGGCATTAATGCCAAGCACTTAAACAGCGTCTCATTTAATAGAATGTATGAAGTTAAAAAAAAAAAAGTTTTTTTTTTTTATATGAAGATCTATGACACACAATTTACAAAGATATAACTGAGGCTCAGAGAGGTTAAATAACTTGCCCTAGGTCATATAACGAATGAGTGGTAAACCCATATTTTAAACCTAGTCTGTTTGTCCAAAGTCCTTAGCTTTAGCCGCTATGCGGTACCAGATTACCATAACACTGTATAGTGGTAAAAAAAAAAAGCACAAATCCAAGAAAACATACACCCATATGTTGTGCTGGGAATCTGTTTGCCAGTTAATCCAATAGAATAACATCAATTTAGTTTTCCTAAATTTTGGGTAACTTCTTACATCATGAGAAACTAGCAAACACAAAATTTTCAGTTTATATGGTAGCCTTAATAATTGATTGAAAATGATTTTTTTTTTTTCCTAAATAAATCTCATGCAAGGTCTTTCTGGTCTTTTCAACTTTCTTTTATGTTTATTCATGTCAGCGCTGTCAGCTGACATAAACCACAGGAAAGCTGGCTCACTGATTTGCACGGGTCTTCACGTGGGCTGGTATACTTAACACATGCCCTCAAACAGCAGAATCAAAACCCCTGGCCCCACCTCCCACAGGACTAGAAATATTTCATGTTTGTGCATTAACCTGTACATTAGCGTTTGCTAAATTCACATTTTAATTAGGTCTCTATTTTTCTTTTAGTCGGCAGCGCAGTCACATAGTCACTATATTTTTACATAGTAACATATCGTGCAAAAATATAGAAATACAGGAGCATACTTTGTAAAAATGTACGTTTTTAGGAGGACAAAATTCATCTGTCATTCTTACTTTTCTTGAAGTCTCTTCTTCATTAGCTCTGCTTCACTGAGTTTAGTATGAGCCTCCTGAAGCTCTTTAAACAGAGTTGTCACTTGATGTTTCAACATTTCCACTTCACTTCCAACCTATCATACAGGAAATTTCAAACACAGATATGTGATTATCATCCTCTGATGATTTAATTTCTTTAAACGAACCTCTTTGTGAGAAAACATCTGAACCATTAGTATCTAATTAAAAATGAACGGTGAACTGGTTAAACTCTGACAATTAATACCCCAACTATATTAAATGTTTCGGACACAACTCTGTTTCCTTGTAGAGCATTTACTGGTCAATGCGGATGCATTTCTGATAATGGCTTTACCATAATTAAAATGAACCCTGATCACAGTTTAGAAGAGTCCCTACCGGGAGCTTATGGTTAAGCACTTGACTACCAGCCAAAAGGCTGGCGATTTGAACCCACCTAGAGAAGCCTCAGAAGACAGTGTGGTAATTTGCTTCTGAAGGTCACAGCCTTGAAAACTCATTCTACTCTGTACACATGGGGTCACCATGAGTAGAAACTGACTCAATGGCAACTAACAATAACCCATAGTTCAGGAGATCACAGATCACCGTGGTATAAAACCACAATCTTATTTATCCAGCTCACCCTCACGTTCCCTTGCCAACTTATATTTCTAGTTTACTCAGCTATTTTTGCTGTATAGCTTTTTTTTTTTCTTTGCAGCTCTATCCCAACCCAAAAACTCAGTGCCATCGAGTCAATTCTGTAAATGAGTTTTATGTTGCTCTGGAAGTCTCAGTAATTTTCTATTAACAGTCGTTGAATTAGTTTTACTTGTTGTTAGGTGCCGTTGAGTTGGTTCTGACTCACAGCGACCCTGTGTAAAACAGAACAAAACACTACCCAGTCCTAAGTCACGCTCATAGTCATTGCTATGTTTGAGCCTGTGGTTGCAGCCACTGTGTCAATCCATCTTGTCTAAGGTCTTCCTCTTTTTTGCTGATCCTCTGCCTTACTAAGCATGATGTCCTTCTCTAGGGACTGATCCCTCCTGATAACATGTCCTAAGTACCTGAATTAGCTACAGTGAGTACTTTGTTTAAATGTCTTCACATGGGCTACTATGTCTACTATCGCTTCATGGCTTCATTAACTTTCCCTAAATTTAAGGCTGTTGGCGCAAAGGCACATCTCTAAGCTATGACAGAAAACTGTACATACATACACGCGCACACACACACACACATTCAATTTTATTCAAACCAACAGAACCAAGATCTTTCAATTCTACCTCAGGTTTCTTGGTCATGTCCTCTCCTCATATGAAATAAAATTATAAATTTTGCTTATGAAACAGAGAGTTCTCTTATCCACAACACTAAAGACTTTCTTATTAAATGTTAGAAACCTATGTGCTGTATAATCATAAATATATACATAATTTTTACTGCCTATAAGCTATGTCTTGAACTATAACTTTTAGAAGTAGCTTGTCTAGATTCGCATAATTGTATCGAGGTGATCAGGCTCACTGAAACACTGGAAACTTAGTCTTTCAGAAAACAATCAAAGATTAATGAACATGTCCTGTTTCCAAGACTCTGGAGGTCTTAAAATCATGGCTCACTGATCTTGTGGTTACTTAGTAAGGATCCTATCTAAGCTTTGATAGTGTTTAAGCACATACTGCTTTCTTGTAAGATTTATGTATCCTGAAATATATAAGTACCCTGAAAATGTTAATTAATCGGAGCACTGGTTTACTCGGTAACGACATGTTGCTCAACTTTAAAGTGGTCTATTAAACCTGTGTAGTAATCGGTTAATGGCGTTCTGAATTGTTTATTTTTGACACTCATATGATTGTATTATAAAGTTGATAAAATTCCATTTTCACCAAGCTGGCCAGTTCACTTAAGTATTTAGGAGAAGAAATCAGTCAAGAAGAGATATAGGAATGACTTCCTAGACTACTGATAGGAATACATCCCACTACAATTTATACTGAATCAAATTCAAGACAGGACGAGGAAATAAGAGAGAAATAGAAAGTATTCAACATTAATATTCTTTCTATACTTCTAAAGCATACATCATAGGGTAGAGCAGAATGGCACCACAGTTCCTGGGCTGTAATCTTTACAGGAGCAGATCGCCAGGTCTCTTCTCCTGCAGAGTCACTGGTGGGTTTGAACCGCTGACCTTTCGGTCAGCAGTGAAGTGTTTAACCATTGCACCACCAGGTTTCCTACAAGTCAGAATCGACTTGATGGCACACAACAACAACAACAACAAACACTTGAATCCGGCTTCTACACTATTCTCACGTCCACCGGGTATGTGCTAGCCGTCTCGGAGTCTTACTACCCACAGTTTCTGTGCCTTTCTCCTCTTCTTTTTCTGCTCCTGCGCTGTCCTCAGTCTGGGTCTCAATCTCAGAACGATCATTTGCTTTCTTTTCAAAATGTGAAATTCTGAAAAGTCATAGAACATAGAAAAGTCACTTTCTCTTTGTTTTCAAGAGGAATAATGATTGCAGAAGCTCTGAAAAGGACACTGTTCAAATTCTGGATACAGGGTTAGGGGTTTTCAAAATCTTTTCACATTCATTATGGTAGTTCCATTTTATTTTTCATCATAGAACTGACTAGAATCAATTTAAAAGATGAATTCCTATAGTGTCACTGTGTGTATACACATGTACACGCACAGGTGTTACATGCATGTGTGACTCTTCTTTATAAGGATTCAGCGAAGAAGGGAAGATTTTCCTTTTGGACCCATCTGAGTTGACAAGCCCCTGAGCAAACAACCAAATGCAGCAATACTCTTTTATCCCTAATCATAACTGCATGAAAGCCATCCAAATACAATAGATGGAAAAAGATGGTAGGTTAAATACATGCATGTAATTTTTCTCCCACCCGAAACCTCATTAAAAACGCATTTTAAAAGGAATACATTACAAGAGCAAAGAGAAAATGAAAGGAAATAATACCAAGAAAATCTTAGAAGCTGGAAAGCACAGACACAAGTGGGAACTAACTCATACCAAGATGGTAGGATCCTAAACCAACAGCAGGTGGAGCCAGGAAGTAACCCTACTCACACTGTGGAGCCTCCACAAGGCTCAGGAATTGGTGGCACCAGGTATCTCTGGAAGGGGCAATGAAGCTGGGGCTAAAAACAGGAGGATTAGTTAAAAGCCTGCTTAAGAAGACTAGAAGACTGAAGATGGTAAAACAAAGGGTCTCTAGACTAAGAGATACTAGGCAGAGTTGAGGGCTTGAGCTCCCTACGGAAAAGAAGGGGATTCACATACTGAATATTGAGATCCTCAACCTTCTTTTCCTATAGGTATCTACAAAAATACTTCCCAGGCAGGAGGCTAGAAGAGTCTTCTCTGAAGAATCTGGCCAGCACAAGGGAAAAGATTTAAAGTTACTGACAAAAGGCTTCCCCAAGGAAACCTCCCAACCGGACTGCTCTATATATACATACACACAGAGATTCAACCAGCTTCTAACTTCCCCCTCTTAAATCTGAACCAGCAGCTAAGATTGCTAGATACTTGAGGAAAACTTCTAAAATTAAAGAATAAGAGTAAAACAGAAAAAAGCAACTTGCTGAAAACAGAATATGCTGGGATGGGGATGGAGGGAAACTTAAGGGGGAAAAGAAAACTGTCATTAATATCCTTAGAGATGTAAGGAAACACATTGCATCCATTAAGAAAAAAAAAAAGGAACAAAGGACAAAAAAATTTTAAGATGAAAGCTGATCAAATCTACTAGAAAGGAGCAATAAAAGGCAGAGATGGAAAGAAGGAACAAAGAGTAAAGAAAATTAGAGGACTAGTCCAGGAGACCCAATTCAAAATAACAGTAGCTCTAAAAAGAGAGAACAGAAAAAAATCGAGGATAAGAGATTATTGCTAAATTAATTTGAGATCATTTTTTGAGAACTAAGGGCCGCTATGAGTCAGAATTGACTCGACGGCACTGGAAAAGGACACACATCTGCAAAATGAAAAGGCCGGAGAGCATCCAGAACAAATAGACGACAAACAATCTCACTCTAAGGCACATGGGACAACTTCAAGACACTTGGGACAAAGCGAAGAACCTTTAGAGAGGAAGAACAAGAAAAGAAGTTTCATTCAAAAAAGATTAAGTATCAGAATGGCAATGGATTTTTCAATGGTAACACAAGAAGCCAGAGCACAATGAAGCAATGTTTTCAAAATTTTGAGGGAAAATTATATCCAATCTAGAATTCTGTATCTAGTCAAACTATCCATTAGCCATAAAAGGTAGGAACAGAAATTTTCAGATATGCAAGATCTCAAGAAATTCTTTTTGGGAAGTCACTGGAGGTGTGCTCTACTTAAATAATAATAATAATAGTAAAAAGGAATAAGAAAGGCATTGGTTTTAGGGAACAGGTGATCCAACACAGGAGAGCTGAAGGGTTTCCCCCAAGATAATGGCAAACGGACATACCAAGATGACTGCTATAAAGCAGACTTAAGAAGCAACAAGGCCAGGCACCAGGAGAAAGGTCTTCAAGAAGAGAATACCCCTAGACTACTAACATATTTGAATGTAATTGAGAGACTTCCTCACTGGGGGAAGAGTTTGGAGAAACAATGCAAATTTTAAAAAGGTAATGAAATAAAAATTGTGCAAAAAAAAAAAAAAGGCAGTCCAACTCTTCAGACAGGGATTGGACTGGAAAAGGAGATGGAAAATGATACCGGTGAAGAACAAGCTTCTTGGATCAAATGGTCACATGAGACTATGTTGGCATCTCCTGTTTGGAGGGGAGATGAGAGGGCAGAGGGGGCCAGAAACTACCCGAATGGACACGAGGAGACAGAGTGGAGGGAAGTACTGTGCTATCTCATCAAAGGGAGAGCAATTAGGAATGTATAGCAAGGTGTACATAAATTTTTATATGAGAGACTGACCTGATTTGTAAACTTTCACTTAAAGCACAATAAAAATTAATTAAAAAAAAAAAAAAATCCCACTGAGAGATAAGAACTCTGAGCAAATATGGAACAGAATAAATGTTCCCTGACCTGGAAAACTACAATTAATATGGTATTACATGAAATATTGGACATTTCCTTTAAAATCAGCAATAAAAAGTACACTTTATTTTTATTAAACATTGAAAATGGAGATCTAAGTTATTACAATAAGCCAAGAAAAAGAAAGAAAAGGCATTATTTTTATTATACACAGATTATAAGGCAGTCTCCATAGGAAAAAAAAACTAAAACTATAGAAAGTATTGTCATGGGTTGAATTGTGTCTCCCCAAAATACCTGTCAACTTGGCTAGGTCATGACTCCCAGCATTGCATGACTGTCTACCATTTTGTTATCTGATGTGATTTCCCTATGTGTTATAAATCCTATCACTATGTCCTATGGGGTCGCTATGAGTCGGAATTGACTCGAGGGCACTGGGTATGTTGTTAATGAGATGGATTAGCGGCAAGTATACTGATGAGACCTACAAGATTAGATAGTGTCTTATCTTTTTTGAGATAAGTGTCAATCTCTTTTGAGATATAAAAGAGAGAAACCAGCAGAGAGACACGGTGATCTCACACACACAAAAACGGAGCACCGGGAACATAGCATGTTCTTTGGACCTGGGGTCCCTGCGCTGAGAAGTTCCTTGACCAGGGGAAGATTGATGACAAGTATCTTCCTCCAGAGCCAATAGAGAGAGAACGCCTTCTCCTGGAGCTGATGCCCTGAATCTGGACTTGTAGCCTACTAGACTTTGGGAAAATAAATTTCTCTTTGTTAAAGCCAAAAAAAAAAAAGGGCAATCATGGCATAGTATACAGCTTAACTGTGACTATCACATATATATATGCATAATAACGTAAACATTGAGTAGTGATCTAATCAAATCTTAATAAATTAATTTTGGTGGGGGAAGGGGGATCAGAAGAAGGGTTCAGAAGCACATGTGTGTAGTGATTGACGATGGGGTGAAAGATAGTTAAATCCTCATCCTTCACAGTGGTAAATCAATAGGTTCTGTTTAAAATAGAAATGAGGAAGTAGCAATATAAACCTTATATATAAAGCCCACTGCTGTCGAGTCAATTCTGACTCACAGCGACCCCATAGAGTTTCCAAAGCTGTAAATCTTTACAGGAGCAGAAGCAGGCTGCCATATCTTTCTCCCATGGAGCCACTGGTGGTTTCGAACCACCGACTTTTTGGTTAGCAGTCTAAAGCTTTAACCACTGTGCTACCAGGGCTCCTTAAATCTAATATGAAAGCCAAACTAAACCTGTTGCTCTTGAGTCAATTCTGACTTATAGTGACCCTACAGGACAGAGTAAAACTGCCTCATAGGGTTTCCAAGGAGAGGCTGGTGGATTCAAACTGCCAACCTTTTGGTTAGCAGCTGAATGCTTAACCACTGCAACACTAGGGCTCCAAACTTAATATAGGGAGGTAAACATCTAAGAGGCAGCTAAATATGTTGAAAGTGGTTGTCTGGGAAGCAGGAAAACGGGGTAAGAGAGGACTGATGAAGGAACTGCTGTTTTTCCGTAAGAAGCTTGTAGAAGAACTGATCCTTAAAACAATGGGAAACTGATTAAAAAAATTAAAAAAACTTAGTGATGATACAGAGTAAAACAAACATTAGTAACCTGTTGCAAAGTGTCAAACCTAACCAGCACAGGCACCATTTCCAACTAAGCCAAATGGTGAAAAGCCCCTAAGATCAAGAACAGGACAAGGATGTCTGCTCTTGCCACTTCTATTTACATTATACAAGAGGTTGTAGCTAAGGCAACCAGGCCAGAAAAAGAAATAACAGCCATCTGGATTAGAAAGGAAGAAGTAAAACTATCTCTATTTGTAGATGACATGATTTTGTATATACTGAAACCTAAGGAATCCACTAAAAAACTATTAGGACTGATAAACACATGCAGCAAGGTTGTAGAATTTAAAATCAACTTATAAAATTCAATTGTACTTCTATATACTAGCAATGAACAATCAAAATATTAAGAAAACAAATGTAAATGGTTATAATAGCATAAAAAAGACTAGAATATTTGGAAATAAATTAAACAGAAGTGCAGGACTCATAAACTGAAAATTACAAAACATCATTGAAAGAATTTAAAGAACTAAATAAAAAGGACATCTCATGTCCACAGATCAGAAAACTTAACATCGTTAAGGCAGCAATACTCCCCAAATTTACAGATTCAACACAATCCCTATCTAAATTCCAAGTATTTTTGTAGAAATTGACAAGCAGATTTTAAAATTCATACAGAAAAGGGACGCTGAATAGGAACCCTTCATAGGGAAAAGAGAGGGAACCCAGGATTTCAAAGAAATCTTGAAAAAGAAGAAAAAAGTTGAAGGACTCACAGTTCCCAATTTCAAAACTTGCTACAAAGCTATAGTAATGAAGACAGTGTGGTATTATAGCATAAGGGTAGACATATAGATCAAAATGGAATAGGACTGAGAGTCTAGAAATTAACCTTTACATTTATGGTCAGTCAATTTCCAACAAGGGTACCAAGATAATTCAGTAGCGGAAAGAATAGTCTTTTCAACAAATGATGCAGGGACAAGAAGATATTCTCAGACAAAAGAACGAGGTTGGACACCTACCTTACACCTTACGTAAAAACGAACACGAAATGGATTACAGTCCCGCATGTAAGAGCCAAAACTATAAAACTCTGAGGAGAAAACATGAGAGTAACTATTCATGACCTTGGGTTAGGCAATGGTTTCTTAGCTATAACACCAAAAGCACAAAGTGGAAGAAGAAAAAATAGGTAATTGGATGACATCAAAGTAAACTCTTGTGCTTCAAAAGAAACTATTACATTGAAAGGACAACCCACAGAATGTGAGAAAATATTTGCAAATCATATATCTGATAAGGGACTTGTATTCAGAATATATAACTAACTTTTACAATTCATTAATAAAAGGACAAATAATCCAGTAAAAGCAAAATGGGCAGAGAATTTGAACAGATGTTTCTCCAAATGGTCAACATGAAAAGATGCTCAACATCACTAGTTACTTAAAAAAAAAAAAAAATTTTTTTTTTTTTTTTGGAAATACAAATCAAAACCACAGTAAGATACCATTTTACATCTACTAGGATGACTAAAATAAAGGACAACAACAAGCGTTGTCAAGGATATGGAAAAACTGGAACCCTTACACATTGCTGATGTGAATATTAAACGGTGCAGCTGTTTTGGAAAAGTTTGGTAGTTCCTCAAAATATTAAACAAAGAGTTACCATGTAACCCAGCAATTCCACTCTAGGTGTACACCCCAGAGAATTGAAAACACATGTCCATACAAAAATCTGTACATGAATGTTCACAGCAACATTATTCATAATAGGCAGAAAGTGGAAACAATCTAAATGTTCATCAACTGATGAACAGATAAAATGGGATCTATCCCCTACAATGGAATGGTATTTACGCAACAAAAAGAAATGAAGTACTGACACAAGCTTCAACATGGGTGAGCCTTGAAAATGGTATTCTAAGTGAAAGAAGCCAGTTACAAAAGACCACGTATTGTATGTGTGCATTTATATGAAATGTCTAGAATAGGTGGATCTACAGTGAGAGAAAGTAGACTAGCTTCTGGCAGGGGCTGGGAGGAGGAGGGAGGAAGGAGTGAGTGTTAAAGGGATGGAGTTTCTGTGGGGAGAGAGTTTTCTACAGTTATATTGTAGTAATTTTTAATGGTTGCATGACCCTGTGGATATTCTAAAATACACTGAACAGTACATTTTAAATGGCTGAATTGTACGGAATGCTAATTACATCTCAATAAAGCTGTTACAAAAAACAATGTATATCTATTTCATACCTTTCTTTAGCATCCTTGAGTGCAAGTTCAAGTCTTTCTACCTTCTGGTTTCCTTCTCTTAGACAATGCAGGAGTTGGCTCACAGTTAATTCTTCAAATTCCAAATAATTCCTGGCTCCTTGTGCAGATCTGCTTCTACATTGAGACAATCTCACTTTCAGTATGAACGTTAAAAGGTTTTCATCAGAAAATAAGAATGCTGAAGTCTAAGAACAGAGTAGCCCAATGTAAGTGGAGCCAACTTAAAGGAACTGCTTAACCGAATACTCTCCAATTGATTCTTACTCACTGACGAAGCACAGCTGGCCCCATGACCCCCAGTAACACACTCCTCTGTGGTTTCCAAGGAACGAAACCAGGTGGGGAACTAAGAGTGAGGCTCCAGAGAGGCCAACCTTAGGCTGCATGAGCTCACTTCCTCCAAACACTCACTGTATACACATCTGACCACAAAACCCACCGAAGCAGTTCAACAGGCACAGCCCTCTTTTGGATGCCAGGCTTTCCTAGAGGTCTAGTCTCAAAGAGGACTGTAGGAAGACAAGTATATAAGAACATGTGCTACCTTTGGGGACACACACACACAGACCCCTTGGCCTTCTTTAACTTGACGGAAAACCATCAAATTACTGGGGGAAAAAAATTTTTACACTTTTTGGTTTTAAATTGAGGAGAAAAATGCAGACACTGTTGGTAGCCAAATATTTTTCTTGATTTCAACATCTGATTAATACAAAGACATTTCAGTGACAAAACCACCCCTACAATAACAAAACATTCAGGATAAGTATGATGATGTTAATAGCAGCTACTATTTCAGTAATCTACTAAAATTCACATATCTATTAAATTGCTGTTGTTACTATTAGCTGCCATCAGGTCAGCCACCGATTCATGGTAACTCCATGCACAAGACAATGAAATGCTGCCTGCCCTATGAAAATTTCTCCAAGAATCTTTCCTCATAGACCGGATAGGGATTGAACCCTCAGGATTCAGGGTTTTTGGAAGTAGATCCCTAGGCCTTTTTTCCTAGTCCATCTTAGTCTGGAAGCTCCCCTGAAACCTGTTCAGCATCATAGCAACATGTAAGCTCCCACGGACGAACAGGTGCTGGCTGCACATAAGGTGTATTGGCTGGGAATCAAACCAGGGAATCCTGCATGGAAGGTGAGCATCTAATAAACAGCCAGTATTAAATCCCAGTCCCCTGACCCGAAGCTTAAACTCCAAACCTAGTAACCAATTTCTGATTCCTTATGATGCTCACACATAGGGCAAAGATGTTATTTACTAAAAAACAGCAGTGTGGCTAAAAGGAAGTGGACTTTTCACATGGACGTAAATTAGGAGGAAGTGGTTTGAACATCTCAAACAGGGCTAGCTTCCTTCCTCTCACTTCCAGGAAAGTTTTTTATATTAAAATAACAATTTGGGGAAAAGCTGAGGAATTTTTTAACAAAAAAGGAAACAACATTCATTTATTCCCTGTTTGTTGAAAAAATACTTAACACTTATCTTCTCTCTTATACAAGGGCTTGGGAGCATAAAAGGGGAAAAAAAATTTTGTCATGGCTTTGTAAGTCAATCTCTATGCAATCCATCAAGTTTAATAATAATAAAAAAAGATTTTAAAAGTCTATGAGGAAAGATTCTTAGAGAAATTTTCAGGTAACTGTCTCTTAAGTGGACTAATAACAACGACGGCACTGGGTTAACCTGCTTGCAGAGGATTAGCTAAGCCTGTTCTGGCTGAGGAGAGGCCCCTGGGTTTGTGCACAAAAGGTTTATGCTGGACTACTAAAGGTTGGCAGTTCGAGCCCACCTAGAGTCACTGTGGAAGAAAAGGCCTGGCAATCTGCTTCTGTAAAGATTACAGCCAAGAAAACACTATGGAGTATTTTTACTCTGTAATACACAGGGTTGCCGTGAGTTGGAACTGATGGGACAGCCGTGGGTTTTATTCTGGGTGAGTGCTACCTGCCAGAGTCAAACTGGGGGTTTCCAGTACCCACCTCCTCTACCATTGCCCTTTGCAACGTCCCTCCCACTATTTAAGATGTCTGCTAGTATGAGGAGCTCTGGTGGCGCAGTGGTTAAGTGCTCGGCTACTAACTGAAAGGTCAGCAGTTTGAACCACCAGCCGCTCCTCAGGAGAAAGATATGACAGTCAGCTTCTGAAAAGACTACAGCCTTGGAAACCCTATGGGACAGTTCTACTCTGTCCTATAGGGTCACTTTGAGTCCGAATCAACCCCATGGCAGCGGGTGGTTTGCTAGTATGTCCTTGAGACAGGTAAACTCAAGGCTCCACAGGTATCTGGACGCTTTCAAGAACCGCCCACAAAGATTCAGAGCAGTAACAGCCATTGTTACAGAAGATTACCCAGTATCAGTCACTTTGGCTTGCAAGTGGCAACGAACAGAAAGAAGAAAATGGAAACACCTCACTTATCTAGCTGGGCAGCCTGATCCGGATCAAATGACATTGGTAAACAAAACGTGGGTCTTCTGATGAAAAACAAGTAGCTTCTTTTGGTTAAGGATAAATACATTTTCACCTATCACATCTATAATAGAGTGGTGAGCATTATGTAGCCTAAAAAGGTACCAAATACTATTTTTATTCCCTGCCAGTCTGGGCTGTAACATCAAATAGCATTCAAAACTAATATTCTTGAAAGGTCCTAGTAAGACATTACTTTTGTAGCCCATGTTTAACCTCCCAGTGTCGAGAAGACTGCCCCCTCTGCCCGACAGCCCTAATCCTTCTTCACATACTTGTCAATGGCATCAGTTCTTGTGGGGCCGGGACTATTCTTGATTTCTTTGAACGGTCCATTTGCTTCTCCTTCCTGAGAAAGCAGAAACGAAAGGGATTTAGGTCAATATTATGCAAGACGAATTCTTTACCTGAGGAAAAAAGACAAAAGATCAAGAATTTTGATGACATGCAACCCAAGGAACCTATCAAATATTTAGATGTGAAATGTTTAAATTTAGTCATTCAAATGGAATAGCAATTTACTCTTCCATTACCCCCCTCTTCCTGCCCCCTATACCCTGTCAGGATTATAAATATCTATGTTAAGGCTTCAAGGACAGTCTCCTCTCATTCTGCACATTCACCCTGACTCCGTAAACGTGAAAGCTTATCTCCTTCCCTCTCTCCTTGGCAGTGCCCTCCTTCCCTAGGTTAAGGCTGCAAAAAGCTAGTGACAACTCACACCCTTCTGGTGCTGCTTTTAAAATGCAAAATGCTAGAACCTGTTGATGCACAGCTGTAAAACTGGCAGTTTTCCTTTTTAGAGGCTTACAAAGCATCATCTTTGTCAAGGTGGCTCCTCTTTGAAGTTCTTATGCACTGGAGGCCATTTATGGAACAAGTCATTTATATTCCAATGAGCTAGCAGAGAAAATCTTCAAAGACGCACAAAGATTGTTATAGATAATTTTGCTTGCATAAACTCTCAGTCTTGGGCAGTGTTTCCTAGTTCATAGAAGCAAAGTGAGAAAAACATGCTTACACTAACTGACACTCATGTGTGAAGGAGAATATTATGCTGAACATGCACTCTGAAGGAAGAACCTCATTTGGAAACTTTGATATGCTCTCTGAGCTTCCTTTTAGCAGTTATTTGCAGAAAGTTAAAGTTCTTTGATCAAACTTGTGTTTCAGTAATCATTGGTCATTTACATAAAGGGGACCTGGGCAAAGCATGCTTTTTAACTGGTTAATTCTCTCAATTTCGGCCACTATTAATGCATCTAAAATTTACTAAGGGGCACGGATGGCAAGGTAATTAACAGCTGTTTTCAAACCCCGTTTATGTTTAGAGCAGCAAATGAATCAGAAAGTGAAGAAAGCCACATATTAATATTTCAGACACATTCAGGAGTTCAGCTTCTTTGCAAGTTCCTCCCTACTCTCTCCACCCCTTATCTACAAGATACACCTCTCTCTACCACAGACACAATTTCTCTCTTTTCCTATAGCGGGGTGTGTACTCTGACAAAGCTTAAACGGCAGTCTGTATTAGAGAGGATTTTATACTCGAGTTTTTCCTCCCTTATTATCTTTTTTTTAGGCCCCTTCGTGGTTTATCTACCTGTTTTGCTCTTTAATAGGACTGCCTGTACGTTCAGATACAGTCATTAATAGATGCTTCACAGCTGCTTAGCAACGTGTTAGCACGTGCCATCTCTCTCAGCTCACTTCATCTTGTGGTACACACAACTCCAAGTTTGAAAGCACTGCTTTCACAGTCAGTGCTCTGAGGATCCTGAGTAGCTGATGTTGGGAGGGAGAAGCCAAAGTACTCTCTACCCTCAACCTACAGCCAGGGAAGCTCTGCTCTTTCTTTTTACCTCTCTTCTTCTTTTTAAAAATATTTTATTTTATTTATTTTTGTTGTTAATATACACAGCAGGACATATACCCACTTTACCATTTCTACATGTGCAAATTCGGTGACACTGATTACATTCTTCGGGTTGTGCAATCATTCTCACCCTCCTTTCTAAGTTGTTCCTCCCCCATTAACATAAACTTACTGCCCCCTAAGGTTCCTATCTTTTCAGCTGCTGTTATCAATTTGATCCCATATAGATAGTTCTTAAAAGAGCACAATGCTCAAGGCAGACATTCTTTACTAGTTAAGCTAAACTATTGTCTGGTTTTAAGAAGACTTCAGGGGATATTTTTAGCTTAAGGTTTAAAGATTATGAGGGCAATAATTTCCAGGGTTCCTCAGGTCTCCAAGGCTCCAGATACTCTAGATTCTATAAGAATCTGAAATTCTAGCTGCATTTTCTCCCTTTTGATTAGGGTTCTTCCACAGAATGTTTGATCAAAATGTTCAGTAATGGTACCATTCAGTTGTTCTGGTCTCATGGCAATGGTGGCAGTTGTTCTTGGAGGCAATTAGCCACACCTTCCATTTCCACCTCCTATTTCTCACTCTTCTTCTTCCTCTGTTGTTCCAGGTGAACGGAGACCAATTGTTGTGTTGTGGCTGGCTGCTTGCAAATCTTTAAGACCTCAGGCACTACCAATGAATTAGGAGGTAGGACAGAAGCACTAAATATATTATTAGGCCAATTAGCTGGGATGTTCCATGAAATCATGACCCTAAACCTCCAAACCATGGAACTGAATACGAGGCATTTGGTTGTACATAAACTGTTCTTTTTTTCATTGTTGTAAATAAATCTATCACACAACTTTCGCCAATTCAACTTTTTGCAGGTGTACAACTTATTGACAGCAACTACATTAATCGGCTGTGCAACCCTACCCTTAATCAGTGTGATTCTTCCATCACCATAAACTCTATAAGCGATAACCCCCACTCTGCCCCTCCCTCCCACTCCTGGTAAACACTAGTAAACTTTGGTTCTATACACTTGCTTGTTCTTGTCATAAAATGACAAGTGAGGTCATAAAATATTTGTTCTTTTGTGATTGGCTTATTTCACTCAGCACAATATCTTCAAGCTCCATCCATGTTGTAGCATGTATCAATACTTCATTTCTCTTACTAGCTGAATAGTATTCCATTGTATGTACGTACCACATTTTTTGTTTATCTGTTCATCCATTGATGGGTATTTAGGTTGCTTCCACCTTGTTTTAAAATATTTTATTGTGGTTTTGGAGAAAAGTTACACAGCAAATTAGGTTCTCATTTAACGACTTCTACACATATTTATCATTCAGTGACATTGGTTACAGTTTTCACAATGTGTCAACATTCTCATTATCTCCATTCAGGTTGTTCTATTTCCACTCATCTAGCTTCCTTGTCCCCCCTTACTTGCTCATCTTTGGGAGAGAGTACTGTATTTTTTCACAAATAATGTGCCTATATAAACAATGTATTCATGCATATAATCCCCATATCATGTCTAGGAAAATAATGCATGAGGGGGTTGCAGAGTTGGCAAAAAATATAATGTGTATTTGTGTAAAAATACAGTAAAGGTTGACTGTTAGGTCTCATTTAGATGACTGTTTAGAGGAATGCAGTACTCATTTGAGTGATATTATTTATTTTATGAGCCACTCTGTCTTTTCGCTGATAGATGATCACCAGGAGTGGTTTGAGTTTCAAGCTTAAAGGGTATCCCAGGGTGATAGTCTTGGTGCTTTCTCTTGTCTCTACTGGTCCAGTAAGTCTGGTCTTTTTTTAGGAATTTGAGTTTTGTTCTACACTTTTCTCTCATTCTATCCCAGAACATCTACTGGTTGTAGTAGCTGAGCACCATCTAGTTCTTCTGGTCTCAAGGTAGGTGAGGACTGGTTTTTCCATTTCTGTAAAGAAGGCTGTATGAATTTTGATTGGGATTGCATGGAATCTATAGATCACTTTGGGTAGTATTGACATCTTAACAATATTAAGTCTTCTAATCCATGAACATGTAACATCTTTCCATTTATTTAAATCTTCTTCAATCTCTCTCGGCAGTGTTATATAATTTTCATTGTATAAGTCTTTCACATCCCTGGTTAAATTTATTTCTAGGTATTTTATTCTCTTAGATGCTACTGTAAATGGAATTGTTTCCCTAATTTCCTGTTCAGATTTCTCATTGTTGGTGTATAGGAACCCAAATGATTGTCTGTTGGCCTTGTACCCTATGACTTTGCTAAATTCCTCTATTAACTCTAAAAGGTTTCTTGCAGACTCTTTGGGATTTCCTATACATACAGTCATGTCTGCCTTGAGCATTATGATCTTTTAAGAACTATCTATACAACTATAACGGCAACAGCAACTTGAAAGATAAAAGAGGAACCTTGGGGGGCACTGAATTTATGTTAACGAGGGAGTAGCAACTCAGAAAAGGAGGGTGAGAATGGTTATACAACTTGAAGAATGTGATCAGTGTCACTAAGTGGTACATGTAGACACTGTTGAATTGGTGTATGTTCTACTGCACATATTCTTCCTTTCCAATATGGATAACTTTTATTCCTTTTTCTTGTTTTATTGATCTACTTAGGATGAATAGAAGTGGTGTGAGTGGACACCCTTGTCTTGTTCCTGATGTCAAGGGGAATTCTCTTCTTATTTTTAATATACCATGGTTCCTCATAAGACTTTGTTTGGAAAAAGGGTTCTAGTGTTAAAAAGTGCTTAAAAGCCATTCATTTACTGTACCTGATCACAAAACTGCTCACTTAAATGAATGGCTGAACACAACTTTGAGACCTGGTCTGCAAAACGATAGAAAGTTTATACTTGTATTTTTAGGTCAGTCACAAAAATGTCTGATTTGCCAGGACATACTGAACAACAATAACAAAAAGACTATCCCATTTGTGATAAAAGGTAATCAATAGTTTTCCATTCCAATTATGACAACTTTTTTAAGCATTGTTATTCTTTAAAAAATGAGAGCCAATTTATCTTTGCTACACTGAAATTTCCTCACTGTTTGGCTTCCCTGTGTTAAAAAGAAATGGTAGTACTTTTTTCCAACTGTCCACATGAGGTTTTATAATTTGATTTTTTAAAAAACTTACAGCCATCCTAATTTCAACAAAGGAGTCCTCGGAGGAACGGCTTGAGTTCAGCTTGAGTTGTAATTCAGATACAATACCCAGCAGATCTGCTTTTTCAGCTTGAAGGCGAATCACCTGTGTCTTCAGCTGTTCCATTTCTTGTTCTGGCTCTGTCTTGGGAACCTTGGAGTCACCAGTTGGGTTTTGGAAAAGACAAGAAAAGTGAAGCAAATTATAATTCAAACTAAGGACCAGGCCATCAAACTTAATTGTACCCCATACTCATCAGACAAGGCAGTTTCTCAATATCTTTGTCCCCTGTGCTAAAGTGGAAAATTCTCGCTTTTACCTGGCAACTTATTTTGACATAACATTTAATGCAAATTTTTACATTGTTTGATGGTATTCAAACAAAAAATTAAAATATCCTATGACAAGAAAGAAAGGCTTCCTCAGACACTGGAATCAGCTGATATAATGAAAATAACCAACTGGATTTTGGCAATGGTAGACTCATAATTTGTGGTCCAAAATTCCAGAAAATAAGAACAAAAGCTTCCATAACTCAATCTCCTCACAAATGCTCACCCACCTCTGCTTCTATTCTTGTCATGTTTGTTTCGAAGCCAAAACACAGGACTAACATTTCTGGTAAAATATGAGAAAACACAATGAAAGATTCAAAATTCTCCCAGATATGAAGCTGGTTGTTATAAATCTGTTTGGTGTTTCAAGGCTGCTAAAAGTTAAGTCTGGTGAGAAAAAAGAAAATTCGGGAGCTGGTACCAAGGGTCAAAAAATTAAATTTCAGTCTATATATACATTAATATTTCACTAATGTCAAGTCAGACAAGTTGAAACATCAGATGTGATAAATCTGATGAAAACTGAACACTTCAATACAAATATAAGTGTACTAAACCAGGATGTTTTAATTGTCCCATAAATAGGAGTGGATAAGTGAGATCACTGATATAAACTATAATGTAAAGTACAACTTTCTGTGCCTTGTATTATTTCTATCATCCCCTTTTCATTATTCCCTTTCTTTGTTTCCACTATTTATTCATTTAAGAAATTAGAGACCAACAAAGTTCAAGGTAAAGTCTCACGACACATCAGAGATAAATCCCCCCGAACCAACCCAGTGCTCCATCCTTAGGGTCGTGAAGTTCCAGATTTGGAAGAAAATGAACAGCAGAGGTCCATCTAAATGAAAAATAGCCAGTGAGCCCTGGAGAAGGGGCAGGAACTTCAAATTTGCTCCAATTAATTTTTTTCACTAACATCTCTTTTTGACATTCACTCTCGGGTGTGAGCACCATATCCCAGGTTCTTCGGGTCAGTAAAAATGCATCGACTTCCCTCTTTATTTGTGGTGACCCTAAAGCCTCTTCTCATGATGTGACACTTGTCAGACCACTTTTCCGAAAGGAAAATGTAAAGTGAGTAATTTTTCTTTTAGCCTGAGAAGAGGGACAAGGCCAATGAGTAAAAATTCTGAGTAACAGATTTTCTAGAAAATGTAAGTTTATACCAAAGACATAAACTAAAAATGAAACAACTGGATGGTTCTAGGCAGAGGTTCTTCTGGACTTTCTATAATACAAAACACTGATTTATAATCTCAACATTCTTTTGAATACATGGCTAAGCTGTATAAAACTCCTTCCACCAAAAGAGGCTACACATGACTCTTAAATTGCAATCAATCTATTCAGCAAACCACTTCTTCTAAGACAATGCAAACCACCACTCTAGCCTGAAACATGAAAGATTTTGATCTAGAAATCTAGACAAATAAGATTCTATTACAAGTACTAATAAAATCATAAGTGATCAGTTTGCTCACCTCAAATGACCTTTCTGCTTTTCCTTTTAGTTTTCCAAGTTCTTCCTTCAATTTTTCATTTTCATGACTCAAGGCTATTAGGCGCTCTTTGGCTTCTTTGCTCTGTATCTCAAAGAACTGGCGTTCTTCCTTCTGTTTCTCTGTCCAGGCAGAAAGCTCCTCAAACCGACCCTTCATAGCCTGATTATTTAGCTTCATGGCCTCTGTTTGGGGTTAAGAGTGAGAGTGTCACACACCAGGGGAGTGGACTTCGTTTCATGAATCAAACATCCCCTAAGACTGCTTTACTACCGGGCTCTGAATTGAAAGATGTCATGCTTGGCATGGACCCCAGGGTCAGCAGGAAAGAGACTGTAGCAAGATGAGTGGTTTTCGCTTCCACACAGGACTAGTGGGTCTAATGTCATTTCTAGTCATCAAAAGCCCTAAGAAAACAGAATCGATGTGGGTGTTCCCACTACAACACGGATACCTATTAATAATTAGGGGACTGAGGAAGGTCTTATCATTGCCAAAAGCCATGGCTCAAGATATTTCTTCTACCACCCAAACCAAACTCACTGCTGTCGAGTGTATTCTGACTTATAGTGACCCTAAAAGGTATCCAAAACTGTAAATCTTCAAGGAAGTTGACTGCCACTTCCTTCTCCTGTGGAGTGGCTAGTGGGTTCAAACCACCAACCTTAACGTTAGCAGCCGAGCACTGTAGCCACTGCACCGCCAGGGCTCCTTTGCTTTCTCTTAACAATGTAATATTTAAGACTAACTCTATAACATACTGGTGGCCTTTCCTGCTTTTGAAAAAGAGCCCTGGTGGCACAACAGTTAAGTGCTCGGCTGCTAACCAAAAGGTCAGCAGTTGGAACTCACCAGGTGCTCCATGGGAAAAAGATGTGGCAGTGTGCTTCCATAAGGATTTATAACCTTGGAAACCCTATGGGACAGTTCTACTGCATTCTACAGAGTTGCTATGAGTTGGAATCAACATGACACCAGCGGGTTTTCGGTTTACGGAACATAAAATGAACAAGAAACTTTACTTACTTGCTCTCAAAGAACATAAACCCTACTAACACAGACCACTTGTTTAGTGGATGAAGTAGTAATAATAATTATTTTATTATATGCATATGTGCATGTCCATGAACTAGGATGCAAAAACTTAAAATAAATGGGCTAAATGCCATTATGCTATTTCCCTGAGATATATACAGTACTTTTTATTCTTACTTGCATCCAAAAGTAAACAATGAAGCAGTTTTAGCCCTACCAAAAGCTAAACCCTACGCTCCTTCTCCTCACAGGGAAACAGAGAAGGGAGTCCACTTACAAGCCTTTTTACAAATGGGTTACATTTCGTGAAGGCCTAAGGTACATGGAGAAGTGAGGGGCCAGCTACTGCTCACCTTTCAGCTGATGATTCTCAATAAGGAGCTCTTTCATCTGCTGTAGGAGCTCTTCTGGGGTGAACGTGTCCAGGTTTGGATGAGCCAGATTGGGGGGACCATTTCCTGGGCTTTCATCAAGGCTGTCCCCTTTTTCTGTCAGGCAGCTGAGTGGTTGGTGGGACATGGCAGCAGTTCCTATGGAAAAGTTACAAATTAAAAATATATCTGTCCCCCCTCTGCTAGGAGGTCCTCGCGAATCCCACAAATCTATTAGTAACTGCTAATATTTGTTCCAAGAGTTGCCTATTTTATCTCCAATTACTTTTTTGAACATATTTGATTCTTCCTTTTAAACAATCAAGGTCTATCCCAGCTTAAGAGACACATGTGCACACGTGTTTGTTCACATGAGTAGATAAAGGATCACTGTGAGGAGTTTAGGAAATATAGCAGGAAGGGGTGGAGCACAATGATCAGTAATCCTAACATGAGGAATTCAAGAGGTTTTCCTATAACATAGACCTTACATATACATATATTGTTTTTTGGGGGGCACAGTATCATTAAATCAATTTCTCCATCTAAATTTCCAAATTCAAATTCCGTATTTTGGGTGAATTGTATGGTGGATTATATCTCAATAAAGCTGTTTAAGTTTCTATATTTTACTTCTGCTAATTTCGGTTAAGAGGAAAGGGAGAATATCTTTTTTTTTTTTGAATGCTAACTGTGTGTTGATCACCGTACCACACAAGTTACTGTCTCTACTCTTCACTAAAACTCAACTAGATACCTGTTCTACAGGTTAAGAAATATGAGTTGACAAAGGTTTACAGCTTGCCCAAGGTCAATTAGTAAGTGGCACAATCTAATCTTATAATGCAATAAAAGTACTATTGCATAGTATTACTTAAGTATGTATTATAATTATTATGTAATATTATATAATCATATATTACACAATATTTCAAAGCAAATGAAAAAGGAGTAAGAAATTTTCCTTAGTTATTGCATATTCTGGAAGTATTTTTACACATACCACTTTACTTTGTAGAGGGGCCAATGTCAGCATATAAATATAAGGTAGATGAGTGTACCACAGCTCCACTTCTGTAACACCTACCACCTGGACAAACACAGAACCTCTCTTCCAATGACTGGCTATGTGCTCCAGGCAAAAAATTTTCATCTTCACTGTTCCTGAACGTGATAAGCCTTTCCCATGAGGGACTGCAGACGGATCATAAAGCAATACGCTGAAGGCAACCCCTACCACCACCCCTCCAATAAACACACACACACACACACACACACACACACACGCACAGTTCTGCTACAAAGGTAAAAAGTGGCAAATGTCGAGAGATACCTGAAAAAGTATAACATTATCTCCTCTAAGATGCTTACCCTTAGAAGGTAATTTTAAATCCATCCAGCCAACAAGTACATATTAAACAACTATGCGTGCTATACAACTGTGATAAGGCAGAAAGCAAACGGCACCGTGAAAGGTAGAGATGACAGGCTCTGGGATGAAGAAGGAGCTGGGAAGTGAGGACTAAGTTTCTAACTTTGAGTTGCAGGGTCAATTATGCATGAAATCAGTCACTGGAAAATAGAGGCAAGAGAACTGTATTCTTTGTGATGTATCCTAACATCTGTATTTGCTCTCTTAGTATCCATATGTTAAAAGGAAACTCATTGAATGCAGGACATGATTCTTCCCCACCCCGACAGGAGGCAATACCTTGGGCCCTCTGGAGGTCCACTGGAACTGAGGGCCTGGCAACCTGCTTTGAGTCTGAAGGAACTTCAGGTAATCAAGAGTCAGTGTTACTATTAACAAGGGACAGCAAGCCATGGGGCACTTCTGCCCTCAGTGACTTCTCCTTCAAGCAATTATTTAATAAGGATGGCAACTTTATGAGTTGAAAAACACTGATAAAGCATGTTATTCAATTTCCAACCTTTTGTAAGTATCTATGTTTTACACATAATGATTCATTTAGAAAAGAGGTACAATGCTATAGTGTTCTATCCCTTAGCATTAGGTGACTAGGATAGACTGGATTTTCTTTTGCCTCAATAAAATAATTTGGATACACTGCCAGTTTCTTGCTTTTCATAAAATTCATTTTCACATAGAATGATCTGATTTTCATAAAAATGGGATTTCCTTAAGCAACAATGTTCCTACCTATTTTGCAAAGGAACCCTGAAATTCTAGGCAATAGACCTAAAGATAAAATCCTTGTGATACGTATCATCTACTTACTTGTCAACACTGAATTTCCTGACGTTCACTATACTTTGCAAAGGCCATGGAAACATTTAACAAATATTTAAAAAAAAAAAAAAAAAGTATCTAAACAAGCATCCGGAGATGTGTTTGGTTTCATTTTATTATATCCACAAATTTCTCCTTAATGATTTTTCCAAGACAGAGGGAAGAGGAAGGGAGGGGAGGGGAGGGGAAGGAAGAGAACAGAAGGAAAGGGAAGAGAGATTTTCCCTTGAAAATTGTTCAGATTTTTTTTCCTCTTTGATCTTCATTTATGACTCCACAAAGCCTTTGGATATAACCATAATAAAATTAAAACCGGTCCTAGTTGTTACACCCATGCCTCTTTTTCAAGGTGCCCAGATTCAGACAAGAGCGCAAGGAAAAAACCAAGAGTTGTCGTTACTTGCTATCAAATTGGTTCTGACTCATGGAGACCCCATGTGTGCAGAGTAGAACTCCACAGAGTAGAACTGCTCCACAGGGTTTTCAAGGCTATGAACTTTTGAACACAGATTTTCTACTATCTCCTGTGCCAAGAGAGATAGTAGAAAAAACACTGGATGTCGCTAACCAGGTGTGTGACCTTGGGAAGACACCTGAACTCTTATTATTATTTACTGACTCTTCTTGCAGATGATGATCAGCATGGCTGCTTTCGGCTCAAAAACCCGTGAAAAGTATTTTTAAGCTTCTAGCAAGCTCACAATCCAACCCCCATCATTCAACACACACACATACGACCAGTACCCTCATGGACATGCCATCTCCTCTCTCTAATACATATCCTTGCCCTAATTATAGTAAACTCTTTGTTATCCAGCATTATTAATAATAAATAAGAAGTTAGAGTATATAATACAGAATGTAAATACTCATTACTGCAATTTTACTATAAGTAATCTACCTGATTTTGATGATTCGAAGGTACTTTATTACTTTAGAATACCTTGGGGGCATCGTTAGGAGTTACTACTGTACAGTGCAAATGTGAAATGTCTACGAGTAGGTCTGTTGAACTACTTCCAATTGGGCAAACACAAAGATATATTATAAATCCTTGCACCTATCTTTGAAGGTTACTGAAATTGGAACTAAGCCATTTATCCCAAAGTTCTGTCTAATAACAGAACTTCTCATAGTAATCTAACTAATCTAGATCTGAAATATGTCATTTCTCAGCAAAGGTGATATTTAACTATGGGAGGGTGAATTAATTCAGCACAGGATTTCTCAAGATTTCACTAATGAGGAAGAATGAGAACTTCCTGGTGGGTGGAAGATCAATTTCTATTCCCAGATCTGCTAAGTTCCTCATAATATATATTACCATTCTTAACTCTAAATGTCAAATAATTATAGCAATGACTTGACCTTGCAGGCACGGACTTAAATTTCATTCCCAACTTGGCCTAGAAATGATCCAGTTCAACTTCTTATTCAATGCAATAATGTCTTATCTTGATTCCATAGCAGACAGTCATATAGAGCAGGCTTGAACACTTCAATGACAAAATATTAGCAATGACCTTATCATGCAACTGCCTATTCCATTACAGGATGGTGCTTGTTATGGACTGAATTTTGTCCCCTCAAAAACATGTGCTGTAAATCCTAGCCTTTATGACTGTGGTTATAATCCCATTTGGGGATGGGATGTCTGTTATGTTAATGGTAGGATTAGTGTAGGGTATGTCTTAATCAATCTCTCTTTTTTTTTAATGCATTTGATTTAATTAAAAAATTTTTTATTGTATTTTAGATGGAGGTTAACAGAGCAAACTCGTTTCTCATTAAATAATTAATACACATATTATTTTGTGACATTGGTTGCCAACCCCACAAAATGTCAATGCTCTTCCCTTCTCAACCTTGGGTTCCCTATTACCAGCTTTCTTGTCCCCTCCTGCCTTCTCATCCTTGCCCCTGGGCTGGTGTGCCCATTCAGTCTCATTTTGTTCTATGAGCCTGTCTAATCTTTGGCTGAAGGGTAAACCTCAGAAGTGACCTCATTACTGAGCTAAAAAGCTGTCCAGGGGCCATACTCTCTGGTTTCTCTAGTCTCTGTCAGGCCGGTAAGTCTGGTCTTTTGTGTTTGTGTGTTTGAGTCAGGACTTTGTTCCACATTTTCTCCAGCTCTGTTCAGGACCCTCTACTGTGATATCTGTCTGAGTAGTCAGTGGTGGTAGCTGGGCACCATCTAGTTGTGCTGGACTCAGTCTGGGGGAGGCTGTGATAGTTGTGGTCCGTTAGTCCTTTGGACTAAGCTTTCCCTTGTGTCTTTGGTTTTCTTCATTCTACCCTTCTCTGGGCAGAGTGAGACCAGTGGAGTATCTAGATGGCCATTCACAAGCTTTTAAGACCCTAGGTGCTAAAGTAGACTACAGAACATTTTATTTATAAACTATGTTATGTCATTGAGCTAGATGTTCCCCATGTTAAATCAATCTCTTCTGAAACATATAAGAGATTAAACAAGCAAGCAAAAGAAGCAGAGATGGGGCAAGAGAGACGCCAAGCCACATGAAGATCACCCAGAACAGAAGCTCAAAGAGACAAGGACCTTCCTCCAGAGCCAACAGAGAGAGAAAGCTTTCCCCTAGAGCCAGCACACTGAATTCAAACTTCTAGCCTTGTAAACTGTGAAAAAATAAATTTCTGTTTGTTAAAGCCATCCACTTATGGTATTTCTGTTATAGTAGCACTAGATAACTGACTGCCAGAAAGTGGTTACACACTGGGCAGAAATCTGCCTTATACTGACTTCCACCACTACGCAATGGATCGGTGAGCATAACACAGAATAAGCCTAGGCCTTTACCATGGTGTGGCACATTCTCCAAATTTGCTAGATTAAGTATTCACTGGTTTAATCGCTATAGGGATAAATTACTTTTAGACAATGAAAACCTGTTTCTTTGTGAGAGATAATAGTTGGCTATTGGCAAATTCCAGTTTGGCTTTACAAGGGGGCTGAGTAAGATTCCAAGACCGCATCAACTAAACCTGTAACTACCATGGAAGAAGAACTTAAAGTACGTGTCCTACTGGTGGGGTGAAAGAAGCCTCAACTTTATGTGCCAGAAATAGTATTTTGATTTTGTACTTCACAAATATACAGAAAATGTCTGTATGGTTTCTTTCCTAACACGAAGCCAACCGCCTACTTAAAAACCTTCCCTTACAAGAGACAGAGTCCCAGCTCCCTAGCAAGACAATCGTGGCCTTTTAGTTTAGACCAACCAAGCCACAGAATCAGCTCCCGCCAACATCCCACTCATATCTGAGGCACGTTAAAGATCTCACAGTCCTCAGCATTCTTTTGCCTCTGTGCCATTGCACCTGCTCTGCCCTCTGCCCCAAATGCCTGATATCATTTTTGCCCCTGGCAAACATGCACTGGGCAGTTCAATGTCCAGCTCAAATACGATTTCCTGTGTTAAATTAGTGGCTCCTTCCTCTGAGCACCCAATAGCACTTTGAGTGTTCTATCTCCTTGGCCCATTTCACAATATACTGCAATTATCCTATACTGGTCTACCTTCCTATTAAACTTAACGTCAAGGCCTCTATTTTCTCCTTACTAGATCCTGGCACAGAACCCGGGTGGCGCAGTGGTTGAGCATTTAGCTGTTGGTAGTTGGAATCCACCAGTCACTCCTTGGAAACCCTAGTGGACAGCTCTACTCTGTCCTGTGGGGTTGCTGTGAGTCCGAATCAACTTGATGACAATGGGTATGGGTATGTAGAGACTGGCATATAGCACTTCTCAGTAAATGTTTGTTGAAATCAAATGAAAATACAGGAAAATGAGGTATTTTTAAGTCTAACACCTGAAAAACACTTCTGCTTGCTAGTATTACGAGTTTTTCTACAGTTCTATTCAGGAATTGCATTCCTGAATGCAATTTTTAAAACTTGTTTTAAAATTAGAACTGCTTTTTTTTAGTATCACTACAAAGGTATCTGGACATCATTTCATAATACACAGTCTATTTTTCAATCCTCATATACATGTCAAGGTGTATATAATAAAAACTTCCAAAATGTTTTTTTTTCTTTCTGAATGAAACAGATTTTTTTAAAAAGAGTTTAATTTCTTCCTTTTCCTTTGGATTTTCTACTCCATAAATTCCCAAGAATGTATCAAACATCTCAAGTCTCTATAAAATTCAGAGAAAGAGAGGTTTGGGGAACAAGAAGGCATATTTTGTGGCTAGAATAACCTAAAGGAAGGGTTCTGTAGGAAGGTAATGCAGTGACAAACTCCTTCCAAGAAAAGAGCTGTTTTTTTTTAGTTAGATTCGGTACCATAATTTGCAACCTGAAGGTTGCTAATAAAAAAGTTGTTACTTTATAGTATGGTACACCATATTTAAAGAACCACTAACACTGGCCCAGTAAAAACCAGGTGAAACAATCATGATCACACACACACAGTCAAATCAATCACCGTCCCCTTTCTACAGGCCACACTGAAACTTCACCACCTGGCCCATTTCAGGGCAATTCTCTGTCCTTGCCCTGTGCTGCCAGGACCCTCCAGCCCACTACAAACTGGGCAGTGTCCTGAGAGGCAGCCTGGCTCCCTAACTCTTCTCTCCCTTGGTCAAAAGATCAAGGTGGATTCTTCTGTTTAACAGTGAGTGCCATCTCTCTAACTAGAATTGAAAGGTCACAATGTGTGACCACCGCCTTACTCTTCCTGCTTTAGTCTTCCATCCTAAAACAATTCTGTGGCACACATTTCCACACAACGTTTCTGGTGCTGGAGGCTAAACCAGAACCTGGGTTTCGTTTTCTCTTAGCGAGTCGCTCTACTGCCTCCAATTCACACACTGCCTTCCGTAAAAACAATTTCTTTAAGGTTCTCAGCCTCACTACATTCACACGCACACATACATACACACAAGCTCGCCCAGACAAATGGTTTATGTAGATTTCTTTCAGCTGTTTCGTAATCCTGTCGGCTTTAGAGAGAGATCATTCATTCTTTATTGTTTCTGGGCCATCTCATAAAAGTAATCATTTTATATTTTCAAAAGGTATATACCTTTAACCACTTCCTCCTTACAGTGAGAGCTGCCTGCACTGTCATTCCCAATCTGCGGGAGGGTATCACCCTGAAACCACCCCTGTGACCTGCGGAGGGAGGGGGGAGGGGCCCTCTGGGATGGTCGCCCCGTTGCCCTTTCACCCAGGTCAGGATCCGCCGAGGCTCTCCCCCGGCCTCGGGACCTGGACACCCGCCAAGGCAGCAATCCCACGGGAAGAGACGCCCCACCCGTCGCCACCCACCCACACCCCTCCAGGCTCCGTGTCGCAGAAAGGCGGGGGACAAGGACATAGTCCAGGGCAGAGAGGCGTCTTCCAGAGAAGGACCCACCTCCGTTCTCCGAGCCCCCTGCCCACCCCCAGCCCCGGCTCACCCGGCCGCCCGCGTTCCGGCCTCTCTCGGCGTCACTGATTCCTCGGCATCGTGCCCGCCAGGGGAGGGCTCCGGACCCGGATGCAGACGCCGGTTAGGGGCGCCGGCCGGGGGACAGAGGCCGGGGAATCCGAGCTGGGGAGCCACGGGCAGGCCTGGGGCCTCGCGACCCCGCCCAGTGCCGCTCAGCTGACTGCCGCACGACCGCCTGCGTCGCCCGCAGGGAAAATCCCAGGCCCCGCCCCACAGGCCCCGCCCCTCCGTTGATCTCGTCTCTCCGAGGCCCCGCCCCGAGGCCCCGCCCCAGGCCCCGCCCCGCCCCAGGCCCCGCCCCTGACGCTCCACCGCAGTGCGCCACGACGTGTAGCCCTCCTCTCTCCGGCGCCCCGCCCGCAGCGCCGTAGTCTGTCGGTGGGCGCTGAACACGGCGGAGACCGGGGGGACGGTGGGTACGCCGAGGTATCAGTATGGAGGCCGCGAGGGACGGTGTTAATTACAATAGAAGAACACCAGAGCCACAGGGGGCCGCTGCACCCCGCGGGAAGTTGCCGCCTGGGAGGACGATCCGAAAAATATTCGGAATGTAACCTCGATCTGAGTCGAAATCCTGACGTCTAGACATAGTTAACTGAGCGTACGTTTCTTTCCACCCGATTTTGCCTTAAGAAAAAAAAATCTTTAATTAAAAACAAAAAAGCCTGCAGGATGCTTTTTGGGCTCTTGTTCCCAGGGAACAGGCCATCTCTTAATATCTGGATGTGTCTGGTGCCCCAAGCAGGTAGGATTAATGGATTGACCTGGGTTATATCTGGGAACCAGCTTTTGCTGCTATGTTGGATGTATTGATCTACTGTGCGGGAGGAGGGAAATGCACCTGGACTAGACAGTAGAATTAAAATGTAGAAAACAAAAGGAGAAAACAGGGAGAATCATGGGATAGTTTGCATCCTAAACCGTGAAGGTGAATGAGCGAAGACGCAGACACATGACACAGATGGCATCTCATTCCCAGGTCAAGGTCTCCGTCAAGGATGTTGCCGGCAACCAAACCCTTGTGCAAACCAAGCAAACAGAAATTAAGCCTGGATCTGAGCTGGTCTGGGAAAAAGTCTGGGAGCAGGTTTGTCCTGAAGACAAAGAAGGATGCCCTAGAGGGGAAGTTCTTGATTTGAGAATGAAGGGGCTGATGCTGCTCAAATCAGTGGGAATAAGCAGCACGTGGTTGCATATTCATGCTGTTTACCTTTTCTACCCTCTGGTTTGGTGGCACTGTGGTTTAGAGCTACCGCTGCTTAACCAGAAGGTCGGGAGTTCGAATCCATCCGCTGCACCTTGGAAACCCTATGGGAGAGCTCTACTCTGTCCTATAGGGTCACCATGGGTCGGAATCGACTCGACAGCAATGGGTAAAGTTGATGTGGCACAGGGGTGAGATGTGAGAGGATGCCTTTTTGGATTGTGGTGATAGAGTGAGCCACCCCGTCGTCACTGTTGTTAGTTACTGTACAGTAGATTCTGATTCATGGTCGACCCCATGTGTTACAAAGTAGAACTGCTCCATAGGGTTTTCTTGGCGGTAATCTTAAGGGAAGCAGATCGCCAGGCCTTTCCTCCGCCATGTGGCTGGGTAGGTTAGAATTGCCAGCCTTTAAGTTAGCAGTTCATTGCAAGCTGTTTTCACCACCTAGGAAACTAAGGGGGAGCAAGGGGTAATTTTTAAAAATCAGTGCAGTGCAGAACCGGTTTAGGAAAATATAAAACCAAAAAAAAACCTGTTGCCATCAAGTTGATTCTGACTGATAATGACCCTATAGGACAGAGTAGAACTGGAGTTTCCAAGGAGCGTGTGGTGGCTTTGAACTGCCAACCTTTTGGTTAGCAGCCGTAGCACTTAACACCACCAGGGTTAGAGAAAATGGGATAAAGTCTTCGATACACATACGCACACACATATTTTAACTATTGGGGTCATTTAGGCAGAAGAGACTTTGTCACAGCTGTTCTCTGGAAACAGTGGAGAAGGATCCTCCCTGGGCCCGTTAGGACTCCCAGGGTGAGTAGCACTCCACTGGGCTCGCTTCCTCTATTTTAAACCATATTAAGGTGGGTTAAAATAAGCATCCAGGAAGGTTCTGAAGGGAAAGAGGGGACACGCACACTGCTGTGCAAGACTTTGGAGTGGGGAAGTGTGGGCTTGTAGCTTCTTGTAGAGAAAGTAATCTAGGTAGTTTTCTCCAGGCTACTTACTCTCAGCAGGGTGGGCCTCTGAAGTGTTGAGCATCCCCACCTCTTCTTAGCTGTATGATATCGGACAAGTTACTTCATCTTGCTATGCTTCCTTTTCTTTATTTGTAAAATGGGGGATTATAATACAAGTCCAAAATCTGATAAATTCTGAGAACCAAAAGTATTTTCTTAATTCACTTGGTGGCAAAACCTGACATAAAAGGGTATAAAGGTATTTATAGTCTTTATTTAGACCACTGGAGTCTCTGGATGATGTAGACGATTAACACACCGTTGCTAACCCAAAGGTTGGAGGTTTGAGTATACCTAGAGGTGCCTCAGAAGAAAGGCCTTGAGATTCACTTCTGAGAAATTAGCCATTGAAAACCTTTTGGAGCACAGTTCTACTCTCACACACATGGGGTCACCATGAGTCGGAGATGACTGGATAGCAGCTGATTCCTTAGACCACGTGGTTGATCATACGCTTTGTTGAAGAAACAATGCATTTGTATAGGGGCTGCTTAAGACCCCGTTGCAAATACTATGTTTTATAAATTACATGCATTGTGTTACCTTTCTGAAATCCAAAAAATTTCTGAGTTCCAAAACAGAGATGGCTCCAAGGGTTTTAAATGAGGGTTTTGGACATGTAGCATCTACTACCTAAGGATGTTGCGAGGATTAAAGGGATAATACATATTAAAAAAAAAAAAAAAAAAACACTTAGAACAGTGCTTGGTGCATAGTAAATGTTACTTATTATTTCTGGAGACTTTGGTGGTATAGTGGTTAAGAGCTATGGCCGCTAACCAAAAGGTTGGCAGTTTGAATCCACCAGATGCTTCTTGAAAACTCTATGGAGCTGTTCTACTCTGTCCTGTAGGATTGCTAGGAGTAGGAATCGACTCAACAGCAACGGGTTTGGTTTTTCTTTATTTTTTTATTGCTAGTGCTAGAGCCAGTTCTGTTTTCCAGCCTGAATAGTCCAGTTTGGCGTCTCCATGTTCCATCACACTTTGATGAGTAGATGTAATCTAAGTGGAACTGTGAAGACTGAATTTATAAAATACTTTTAACTCCTCATTGATGGGTTTTTGTGGTAGGTAAATGCCAAGCAGTGTGGTAGGGTATTTCATAAGATATTAACTTGGGTTTTATGCTTCCTGTGTTCCTTCCCCCACCACCCCCTCTGTTTTGAGGAGGTGGCAAGTCCCTTTGTGTTTCCTATATAAGGGCATTTTGTAGGATTCTAAGCAACGGCTCTTGGAAGACTAAACTTTCCTCTTGTCTTTTGGAAAAACCTAATCTCAGTAAATACTTTATCTACCCCATGCATCCTGGAGGGAGAGGGAAAAGAGGCAGGTTGGGGTGAGGGGCTTTTACAGCATTTGGAGGGAGGAGTGACTCCCCCAGATTGGGACAACGGTGGGGGCTGGTGGTCTCATGAGCATCAAGGACTCAAGTCAGTCCCTGTAGGACCCATGGCAGATGGAAAGCTCTTGGGTGAAACAGCTTTGCGATACAGCTAGGGAGTTTGGCCCTTCGGAACCTGGTCTCATAGCTTCAGCAGATTCAGGTGCCCAGGCACGTCACTGAAAATAAGAGCCCCACCTGCCTTCTACGGACTCTTATGTTGGATAATGAGGATATCAGCAGCAAGGTTGATGTACTGAAAAATAAATGGTCCTTACACCAATGGCTATCAAAAGCTGTCCTGGATTTTTATATGACCCAAGAGAAGGAGAGCCTCCACTTTCAAGTCCCCAGCAATGCCTGGGAGTGGATTTCCCTACACTGCAGCAGGTCAGGGGCTGGGTTTAAAGAGAATAAAGATATGGAACATTTTTATGCATATCTGAGTGAGTAGATGAATATTCACACTTGGTACATCAGATGCAAAATACTACGTATACTGTGATTCCATATGTATTACATGTCCAGAAAAGGCAAATATATAGAGACAGAAAGCAGACCAGTGGTTGCTTGGTGGCTTTGACTTCAAACAAGCTCAAGGGAATTTTAGAATGGAAATATTCTAAAACTGGATTGTGGTGATAGTTGTACAACTCTGCAAATTTTCTTGAAAATCATTGAATCGCATGCTTAGAATGAGTGAATTTCATGGCGCATAAACTATACCCCAACAAAGCTGCAAAAACAACAACAAAAAGAACACAAGAGCCTGAAGTGAATAATAATTATGTCCTATAAAATGGCATGCCCCTTCTTCTGATAGTTGAACTGGGTCTGGGCTTTGTTTTGGCTTTAGTAAGCATCTTAGTCTATGTTCTCTAGAAGAGCAAAATCAGTGAGACATTGTGTATATATGTGTATATGTGTGTGTATATATATAGAGAGAGAGAGAGAGAAGTTGATTTACTTCAAGTAAATCGCTCATGCAACTGTGAGGACTGGTAAGTCTGTGGTCAAGCAGAAGGCTGGAGACCTCTGCTGGCTCATGGGATTGCAGGGGCTGGTGAATCTGTAGATCAGGTGGCAGGCTGGAGGCTTCTGCAGGTTTACATTCCAAGAACTGAAGGTAGGCAACGAGTGCAGGGTCCAGAGAGAGCAAGATTTGCCAGAACATCCATTTATACACTGGAGGCAGGCCATATAACCATGGAAACTCCCCTTTCAGCAGATTAGCTGATCACACCAGCTCACACCATGGAAGGTAATTACATTATATTATGTTATGGAAGAGCACCATGAATGCCAAACTACTGAGAATCGTAGCCTAGCCAAGTTGACACATAACTTCAGCCATCACAGTAAGATTCGGTTCACCACTGGCTTCAAATATTCTGAGGGTGGAATCAGGATTTCAGCAGGACTTGATACATGAGGACTGGCAAGATTCTAACATCTCTTTAAGCTTTACAGCCTCGATATCAGCTTTTCACACCCTGCAATATCTTGCACCTCAGCGGATAGTTTTTTGGTTTAGTGGGAATCCCCCCAACACACGCACACATTTGCTGCTATTCCACCAACCACCTCCTTTGTCAGGGGTGCACCTTTAAACTCATTGAAAGAAGCCCCTTGTAGATTTGGAGGTGGAGGAGTGGAAGGAAATGACTGATGATGGCAGGTCAGCCTTCCTCTGCTTTCACCACCCCAAAGGGCTTTTGTACTGGGGAAGACTTGTCTTACTTTGGGGATGGGACAGACTGTGATTCTCCAATTTAAGGAGGGAAGAGCTTAAAGTCCATGGCCAATCTGTCTTTATCTCTTGCGTTCCTTCCATCCCTCAACATCTGGTTATGACAGTCTTTGTTCTCTCAGAAATTTTTTCACAATTTCTCGCCGCTTCGCCACAGCTTTTGTTGTTTCTTGGATTGGTTTTTGGAGAAGGAGCTATCAGCCTGTGCTAGTTCAGTGCAGTATCAGCAATATAATTAAAAGGAACTTTATATGGCTGCTGTTAATGTAAAACTTGGTCACTTGCCAAAGTAGAAAGTAACCAAAAGATAAAAAAGGAACAATGTTGGACAGCTATTGCCATATATTAAATTGTTTATCCCAAGGTCTTTTTTCTCTGCTAAAAAAGGAGATTAACAGGCGTTAGAAAGTTGTTAAAGCTACACTAGCAGGTGTAATCTGAAGGACTGAAACAAATATTTAAAGGGAGTGACTTTCAGTAATATTTAGTGCCGCATCTATGTACCACCTAAAATCCTCTCATTTACCATCTGGAACCGTCTGGATAGCCCACAGTTTGGGAAATACTGCTGTAAAAGACCCCACAGACATTCACTTATGGACTCAATTAAATATTTTCTTCTACTAAGACTCCCCCAGAGCAGAATTAGAGGTAGAGAAGGAAAGAGTGATAGCCCATACTTCAATGGATATAGTATTTGTAGATTTAGTGTAAATTTAATTTTATATATTTTGTGCTTTTATGAATGGAGTTTTATTTTCCCTTATAGTTTTAAACTGAATATCGCCCATATAAAGGAAAGCTACTGATTGTTACGTATTTATCTCTAACCCAGCCAATTTTATGAAATTTCTTGTTCTAAGTATTTTATAGCTCAATTTCTTGGATTTTGTAGGTAATCAGTTGTATCATTGGTGACTCTCTATGTAAATGAGGTTCAGACAGTTAATCACCTTGACCAATGTAAAACCAGTGAGCGTTAGAGCTAGGATTCTATATAGGTCTGCCAGACTCCAAAACCTTAACCCCAAGTCGAATCTAGTCTTTATTTATAGTATCTTATATAGTACTGTAATTAATCCTTAGTCTGCCCTTCTTAGGAAACTGGAAGATATTTTTCCGTTTTGCTATTTGCCCCCTGTCTTAGTCATCTAGTGCTGCTATAACAGAAATACCAGAAGTGGATGGCTTTAACAAACACAAGTTCACTCTCTCACGGTCCAGTAGGGTAGAAGTCCGAATTCATGGTGGAGGCTCCAGAGGATGGCTTTCTCTCTCTGTCAGCTCTGGAGGAAGGTCCTTGTCATCAATCTTCCCTTGGTCTGGGAGTATCTCAGTGCAGAAACCTCGGATCCAAGGGACGCGCTCTGCTCCCACCGCTGCTTTCTTGGTGGTGTGAGGTGCCCCTCTCTTTCTGCTGTCTTCTCTGTTTTTTATCTCAAGAGATTGTCTTAAGACACCATCTAATCTTGTAGATCTCATCAATATAACTGCCACTAATCCATCTCATTACATCTCAGTAGTTATAGGATTTACAACACATAGGGAAATCACATCGGATGACAAAATGGTAGACAATCAAACAATACTGAGAATCATGACCTAGCAAAGTTGACAGATATTTTTGAGGGACACAATTCAATCCATGATATCTCCTAATATTCATTGCTCCTCCCACCTTTAAAAAAATAGTGAAGTGTTTTATCCTATATAGCCAAATCTATAGAATCCTTATTTTTCTTTAGAATTTCTTCCATCAATCTTAAGGCAGCAAATATGGATTCCACCACCTGTCAGTTTGTCGTACTGTGGTGGTTTGCATGTTGCTATGATGCTGGAGGCTATGTCGCCATGATGCTGAAGGCTATGTCGCCAGTATTTAAATACCAGCAGAATTACCCATGATGGACAGGTTTCAGTGGAGCTTCAAATTAAGACAGACTAGGAAGAAATGTCTAGCAATCTACTTCTGAAAATTAGCCAGTGAAAACCCTATGGATCACAACAGAATATTGTCCGATAGTAATGGAAGATGAGTCCTCTAGGTTCGAAGGTAATCAAAATATACAGTGGTTGCAACAATGGATTCAAGCATACCAGTGATCATGAAGATGGCTCAAGACCAGGCAGTATTTTGCTCTGTTTACGTGGGGTCACCAGGAGTTGGAGTTGACTCGATGGGTGCTAACAGCAGCAAATGTGGATTTGATATTTTATAGGTAATGTGCTGTTTTATAGCAATAGAATTATGAACTAAATTCTACATTTGGTACAAACTCCCTGCCTCTGACAGGTTGATTTTCTTTCCCTGGCATTACAGCATCTGTCCGTATGAAGAGTGAAGTGTGGAGCTGAGGCTTCCATTAGAAGACTCTGAGATTCGGGCCTAATCGGCTGTCATTTTACAACAGCCTTAGCCAAGTATCCAAGAATGGTGGCTCTGTTTTACAATCTGTGTGGCGTGGTCTGCTTTTCCTTCCTCTGCTTTGTCCCTGTGTCTCTAAATCTTGAGACAGTAAACACATTGAGAAGCACCGGTGTTTATCTCTTAGGTGATCTGATCATTGGTCCTGTATAAAGAGTAAATTAAAAATACAGTAGTAATGGTACTGTTGTTAGCTGCCGTCAAGCTGACCCTTGACTCATGGCGACCCCACCCACAATGAGATTGGATTGTTGTAACCCATTGGGTTTTCCTTGGCTGATGTTTGGAAGTAGATCATCGGGCCTTTCTTCCTTGTCCGTCTTAGTATGGAAGCTCTGCTGAAACCTGTTCAGCATCGTAGCAACACACAAGCCTCCATTGACAGATGGGTAATGGCTGTGCTTGAGCAGCATTGGCGGGGAATTGAACCTGAGGCTCCTGAATGGAAGGCAAAAATTCTACCACTAACCACCAATGCCCCTCAGTAACAGCTCTGTTGCCCTCGAGTCAATGCTGACTCATAGCAACCCTACAGGGCAGAGTAGAGCTGCCTCATAGGATTTCCTAGGCTGTAATCTTTATGGAAGCAGATTGCCACATCTTTCTCCAGTGGAGTGGCTGATGGGTTCAAACTGCCACCTTTGATTAGCAACCCAGTGCTTTAACCACTTTGCCACCAGTAATAATACCAGCAACAACAACAACAAAAAAAAACAAAACCAAAACCATACCTGGTGCCGTTGAGTCAATTCCAGCAGCATAGCGACCCTAAAGGACAGAGTAAAACTGCCCAATGGGGTTTCAAAGGAGTGCCTGGTGGATTCAAACTGCCAACTTTTTGGTGAGTAGCCGTATCTCTTAACCACTATGTCACCAGGGTTTCCATCAGTAATGATACTACTTATTAATTCATTACTTCCTACTCCTTCCCCATTATGTACATGCACAGAGTGCCTTAGTCCTGCCACCTTCTTTATGGAGTCAAAGCAGTGCATGGATTACATGTTAAATCTGTGTTTCCTTGTTTGGCTCTAAAACGGTTAGGGGTTCCTGGAGCAAAATTTTCTGTTGAAGTGTTAATTAGCCAGAGCCAGTGATTTGGGAAAATAATCACTGTAATATACCACAATTCTTTCATGGTCTGAAAAATATTGCCATTATCATCTTTTTATGCCTGAGAAGTGAGAAATGGCCTGGATGTCTAGTTTTATAAATAGTTTTACCTTCCTGATTCTGATTAAATAATTGATCCGTCAGTGTTGAAGCATAGGTGATTTGTCTTTTTTCCATCTCATTTATTTTTTCCAAAATGAGATGTCCCGGTTCTCCGAAGAAATGCATTGTGGACTGGGATGTAGGATGCCTGGGTTTGATCTGAGCGCTCAGAAAGGGGCCAATTGACCTGGATCTTTGCTTCTACATCAGAGAAGTAAAGTTGTTGGGACAAATGATCTCTGAACTTTCCTCTAGCTCCAAACAGACTAGGATTCATTTCTTTTGGTTTATTGTATTTGGTATCTTATTTGGTAGATGCCAAATTAATTGCAATTTAGGCTTCTTCCTTCTGTAGAGACGGACTTGTAGAGACTGACTTAATGCTTGGCTAGCTAAATTGTCATCAATGATTTTAGAATTTGAAAAGTCACTAAGTCCCCTGTTTTCATGAGAAAGTGTGTTTATTTGTGGCTTCCAAATAGACTACAGTCAAACTGTCTTAGCTGGGTTGCCTGTGGCCTTTTATATGCACAAAAAGTCAGCGTTCTTCCTACCAGGCTGCATGAACCCTCTTCTGCTTTTGTGGGCAGAGTTCCCTTTCCCCTCATCACAGACCAGTAGATAGTTGTTAAATTTATAGACACGTTGCCCTGGGGAGCAGTGACACAGCTTTCCGTGGGGCTGGGCTTCCTCAGATCTTTACAACTGGATGCCAAGAGTACATTTCTTTCTTTCCTTGTTTCGATTTTCCAGCTGACATATCTTTAAACTTTGCAACCAATGACCTTTTGTTATTTCTGACCTCATCCATTCCTCTTTCTAGCTCAGTTGGGAACAAAGAGAGAAAGATTTAGATTATATAGGAGTCACTCCAATGAGGAACCCTGGTGGCACAGTGGTTAAGCACTCGGCTGCTAACTGAAAGGTCAGTGGCTCGAACCCACCAGCTGCTCCATGGGAGAAAGATATGCCAGTCTGCTCTTCTGTAAACATTATGGCTTCAGAAACCCTGTGGGGCAGTTTTACTCTGTCCTATAGGGTCGCTATGAGTTGGAATCAACTTACCAGTAAGTTTATTCCAACGTGGGTTGTCTTCACATAAAGCAATTCTCACCAAGTTAATTTGATCTGCTCTCAGGGAGGCAGAAACAAATCCCAGCCATAATACAGCTCTTGCAGAGACAATTGGATATTCATGGGATATTATGGCAGTGATGGCCAAGTTTTGAAGAGTGGGCTGTGAAAACTCCAAGAAGAAGGTCTGTTTGTGAACTTGAAGGTGCTTAGGCAGCACTTCCCGCTGCAACAATTTCAGAGACTTCAAAAGCCTACCTCACATAAACTCAGACCTTCCCTGTTCATTGTGTCTTATTATAATGCTGGGATATGGCTCCATTCTGTTTATTATAAAAACAAAACAGAAGTCTCTGTGAATATTTTTGTAAAACCATTTCCTGTATACCTCGGCTCCCATACTCGTGAATTTTTTTATTCACCTTCAGTGCAAAAGTATATTTTAGTTGAATCTGGCTTGGTTGACTGGAGTGTACTTTCTTTGTCTGCCTCTTCATGTCGTATCACCCCGGCCACTGCTCTCTGCACCCTGCACCTTTTCTTCCCTGTGTTGCACCCCTCACCCTCCAGTTTTGTACTATCACTCCGTCTTCCCTTCATCAATCTTTCTCATCAGAAGGCTGTATGGCCTTCAGTTTAGGGTGTTTCCAGGGCCCTAAACAATCTTTGCAAGAAGCCCTGATGGTGCAATGGTTAATATGCATGGCTGATAACCGAAAGGTTGGCAGTTTAAACCCACCCAGCGGTTCCACAGCAGAAAGACCTGGCAATCTGCTTCTACAAAGAATACAGCCTAGAAAACCCTACAGGGCAGTTGTACTCTGTCACGTGGGATCACTATAAGTCGAAAATCTACTCAATGGCACCTCACAATCTTTCTAGGCCTTTTGTGTTTTAAAGATTATTTCTTAATAATGTTTGTAATCTACAACTTTTCTGTTAAAGGAATTTCAAGAAATTGAAAAGAATTTAAAGCAAGTAGGGAGTTTTATTTATTTATTTATTTTTTAAGGAGTAGGGCCTCCCTAGTAAGCTTGAAATCAGACATATAAGGGACCTCCATCTTGGCTACAAATAAAGTCTTAAAATTTTACTTTATCATAATTGTGACTATTTTCATGTGCAAAGGGTTATCCTGTTTACCTTGCAGATGAGGAGACAAACATAAAGGGGAAGTAGCTTGCTGTCGTCTGACAGCTAGCTTTTGACATTACTGTCGGCCCTGGAGGAAAGTCTTTCTTGTCAATCTTCCCCTGGACTAGGAGCTTCTCTGCACAGGAACCCCGGGGTCTAAAGGATGTGCTCTGCTCCTGGTGCTTCTTTCTTGGTGGTATGAGGTCCCCAACTCTCCCCTTGCTTCCCTTTCCTTTTATCTCTTGTAGGATAAAAGGTGGTGCAGGCCACACCCCAGGGAAACCCCCTTTACCTTGGATCAGGAATGTGACCAGGGTAAGGGTGCTACAAATCCCACCCTAATCCTCTTTAACATAAAATTACAACCACAAAATGGAGGACAACGACACAATACTGGAAATCATGGCCCAGCCAAATTAATTCATTTTTAGAGGAACATAATTCAATCCATGACAGGGGGCATTCTAGGAGGAAGGACTAGCATAAATAGAAGCATAGAATCATGAAGATATCTGCTTTGTTTGCAAAATAGCAGATGAGTCCTTTATTTGAGGAGAATAGTATGTGTGAGAGAGAAAGATGGATGATGAGGCTAGAAAGGCAAGTAGGTCAGATTTGGGTAGGTCTCACATACTATGTTACATCATTGGGCCTTTATTCAGAAGACAGTGAATATCATCAAAGTCTTCTGAGGAGTCACCCAATCAAATATGAATTTTGGAGACATAACCATAGCAGAAGTGTGTACTACCACCATTCAGAAGAGAAAAGCTTTAGGCCTGAAGTAGGGCGATGGTCACAGAGTACACAAAAGGGATGAATTTGTGAACATTTATACAGGTGATGCAAACAGAGCTTCAGGCTGATTAGGTACGAGGGGTGAGAAGCTGAGAGTTGCTAAAGATAGTTAAAAAATTCTGCCTTGGATGACTGGATAGATGGCAGGACCATTAGGTGAGATGGAAACACAGGACAGGCAGCAGTGTTGGTGGGAAAATGATTAGTCCTGTCTGAGAAATTTGAAATACCTGTAGGGTAGGTGAGTGAAATACCCACGGGGTAGGTGAGTGAAGCACCCCTGGGGTAGGTGAGTGAAGATGTTCGCATCATTTTGGAGAAAAGGATTTGAGCCTCAGGGGAGAGACTAGAGTTGGAAATAGAAACACAGGAGTCATTGTCAGAGATCTTATCTATGGAGGCTCAATTCTAGAGAATTCCTCAAATTTGTTGCTGTTCTTCAGTGCTATCAAGTCTGTTCTGACTCATAGCAACCCTATGAACAACAGAAGGAAACACTGTCCTGTCCTGAGCCATCCTCACAATCGTTGTTATGCTTGAGCCCGTTGTTGCAACCACTGTGTCAATCCATCTCCTTGAATGTCTACCTCTTGTTTGTTGACCCTCTACTTTACCAAGCATGATGTCCTTCTCCAGGGAATAGTCCCTCCTGATAACATGTCCAAAGTACATGAGATGGGATCTTGCCATCCTTGTTTCTAAGGAGCATTCCGGTTATACTTTTTCCAAGACAGATTTGTTCATTCTTCTGGCAGTCCATGGTATATTCAGCATTCTTTGCCAAAACCATAATTCAGAGGTATCAATTCTTTGGTCTTCCTCATTCATTGTCCAGCTTTTGCATGCATATGAGGCTATTGAAAATACCATGGCTTGAGTCAGGTGCACCTTAGTCTTCAAGGGAACATTCTTGCTTTTCAAAACTTTAAAGAGGTCTTTTGCAACAGATTTGCCCAACATAATGTATTGTCTGATTTCTTGACTGGTGATTCCATGGGCGTTGGTTGTGGATCCGAGTAAAATAAAATCCTTGACAACTTTAATCTTTTCTCCATTTATCATGACATTGCTTATTGGTCTAGTTGTGAGGATTTTTGTTTTCTTTATGTTGAGGTGCAATCAATACTGAAGGCTGCGTTCTTTGATCTTCATCAGTAAGTGCTTCAAGTCCTCTTCACTCTCAGCAAGCAAGGTTGTGTCATCTGCATGTTACAGGTTGCTGATGAGTCTTACTCCAATCCTGATGCTGTGTTCTTCTTTATATAGTCCAGCTTCTAGGATTATTTGCTTAGCATACAGATTGAATAAGTATGGTGACAGGACACAACCCTGATGCACACCTTTCCTGACTTAAGAGCAGGTAGACTCTAATTTAAGAGATGGTGAAAAAAGGTTGAAGAGGAGAGCAAAAGGAGGAGCCAGAGGAAAACGGAGAACTCAGAGAGTGCTGTATTCCAGAAGCGAGGGGAAGAAAAGTGTGAGAAGGAGGGGCCCTGAAAAGTGTCAAAGGCCACCAAGCTCTCAGAGGGACTAAGCAGCTTTGAGATTTACAGATGTTAGTGTAAGCAGGTCCCATTGACCTCAAAAGCTTAAAATAATAATGCTGAGTTATTTACTTGCTTTCTTTATGTTATAAAATACATTCATAAATAAATCTTAAATCAAGAAATTCTTGTTAAATGACTATTTTTAAAGAGCTGACCACTATATGTAAATGCAAGGTATATTTTATATGATCAGCAGTGCATCTCATGGACCTGAATCAGGCCTTGGAGAAATCAAGGAGAAAATTTGTTCCAAAACTAACTCTACATGTATCTCAATGTTCAGTTAATAAAAAAAATGCTTCACTCCTTCCCATCTTGTTTCTCTGTTGCTGCTCAATGCCACTTTTGCTTCTTTGACCTAATTTTTTGGAGACAAGGACAGGCAGGTGAGAGGCAACCTGTCTCATTATGTTATCCCTGCTGCTTTCTTTATTTGCAATATGTCCACTCTTGGAGTCTTAGTTTTCATGTTTCCTTTCAAGATCAAAAACCAGTTTTTCAATGAGTCATCCTACTTGGAGGCTTATGCTAATTGTAGTTAATATAAAGTCTCCTGGATTTTAGGGGATGTCATCTTATGACGCCCCTTTCCTGTACTTACAAACACTGGTTTGCGCAATTCATATTCCCCTTTCATTTAGTCTCAGATTTCTCTCTCTCATTATGGAATAGAATATTTCTATCTTTGCAAAAGACAGTAAATCTTTTCTATCCTTGTCAACACTATGTCTAAAGCATTGAGTCTTTTTAATGATAACTAATTACCAATGCTAATAAAATTGCTAAATGGTGAATAAGACTGCCCAAACTTCCTGTGTATAAATTTGCTAGCATGAATTTACTGCTGATTAGTCTTTTGCTAGAATTTGATCAGGGTTGCTTATACAGTTGTGCAGGTTATTTACACTGCACAAATTTGCTGGGCCAACAGACTGAATACAAGCTAAAGTACAGCTGGCATTGCACTCATCAAGTCATGTACTTTTTTGTGGAGCTGCATCTTTCCAGAGAAGCAACTCCTTTTTCTAATTTACACGAAGCCCATGAATCAACTAACAGAGTCCTGGATTTGATCATTTTACATAGATCCTCAGCCTACTCTGCTGTCACGGAAGGAAGGGAGCAAGACAGGCCTCACCCAAATGGTCAAGCACACCCAAGAGTCTGGATGAACATATAATTCTTACTTCCAGGTTCCAGTTGTGCATTTCAACCCATTTCAGAGCTCCTGAAGGGAGTTTTAGATACAGCTTCTCTGTTGTATACCACTAGCTCTCTTCCTCCAGTTTCTCCACTGGTATTAGACTATACTTCTTGCTCCAACAAGGCCATTCTCTTGTGTTAGGGAGCAAAACCTCTTCCCCTTCGGACTTCCTAATTTTCCCTCCTGTCACTCACAGCCCTTCTGTGCTTTTCTTCACTTGCCCCTACTTCCAGCACCCTGACCACTCTCGGCCTGGTTTTCAGTCCTTCAGTCTGACTGGTCTTCTGTCACCTGGTGCCCTGCTCTTGATTCTTGGTAGAGAGAGGGAAGAGGGGTAGGCACGGAGAAGGGAGAGGGGAAAAAAGCTGTAACAGGTATTGTCAACTCCATTCCTATTCCTTTTATGCTCTTCCCTGTGTCACAGTGGTTGGAAGCCTGGGAACTATATTTCTAAGACTCACTCGCCAGCGGCTTCAGGATCTGGCTTAGAAGGTGTGTCTGTGCCAGGTTCAAAAGCAGTGGCTGTGACAAGTGCCCGAGTTTGAACAGGTGAGTTTTGCAGCCCTTTTCATGCTCCTTTGACTGTTTTCAGACTGGGGCTGTGGGCATCTGTGACTGTGGACACTGCTTTTCTGTATTTTACTGACCTCTGGGTAGCAGCTGCAACTTCCTGACTCCATGGACCACAGTTTTGGTGGCAAAACTGAACACTAGTGGTGAGCCGCACGATGACTATGGTAGGAACTTTCTTGTAGAGGGAAGGATTCAGAGTTTTATCATAACTTCCAAAATACTAAGAACAACTGCCTTAAATCTTAAATATAGATGATACGAGTGACTTGCAATTGTTATGCTAACTGCTTTGGAAAGGTCTTGAAAGAATGACTATTAATCTATTTTGCCCCAAAATGTCACAAGCTTTGGGCTTTACTTCCTTTCATTTATCATAGAAATTGAAAATACTAAGTAGAAGCTACTAGACTATAAATTCTTTGAGGGACTGGCTTCATAAATTATTCTGTTTCTCATACTGGCTATCTTTTCCTTCTCTTACGCTTTCTCGTCTTGCCCTGTGAACATGTGGAAGTCCCTACCATTCTAAAACAAGTCCCTGCGGGCTACAGACAGTTAAGTACTCAACTAAAGGTTGGCGGTTTGAACCCACCCAGAGGCACCTTGGAAGACAGGCCTGACAATCTGCTTCCAAAAGGTCAGTGCTTTGAAAACCCTATGGAGCAGTTCTACTCTGCACACATGGGGTCACCATGAGTCGGAATTGACTTTGTGGCCACAAACAACAACCGTTCTAAAAACAGCTCAATCACTAAATAAATAAAGTCTCTCTTGGTACTGCTTTTTCCTGTACTACCATCTTTTCTAACTCATTTTCTTTTTCATCTGAATTTCTTAAATGAATATTTGAGTATTTCCAGTGTTTTATGAGCTATTGATAGGTTTTCTGCCTGAAAAAGAGACTTGTGGGTCCAAAGTCTCTGTTAAGCACAGTTTAGGAGATTTGTTTACTCTCCATGACCTTTAATACGCTGATGTGTATTATGAAACCCTGAGAAGGAGACACAGGATTCAGTGTTTTCTCAGTGCTCTTGACTGGGAACCTTTTTGCTCATCCAAGATCAGTAATGACCTGTTGCTAAATTCAGTGGACATGTAACCAAATAGAAAATTGTTTTTAGCAGAAGAAATTGACATTTCAAAGTTGCCAGTCATTTCTATTTCCAGCCTAGAGACACTGAGTCATCTTGGAGCAGCCTTTCTTTGTTCTGGGAGGAACCACTCGAGTAGGCTTTTAGTTACACAGCTTTAGCGTTTCTGAGGTAACTATGACACAGCACGCTCACTTGGTTATTTTGCCTTGGCAGGAGCTGGGGCTCTGGCTCTGTAGGCAGATAGACCCCATGCTTTGGCCCCTATCTAAATGTTGCTGGGATGTGGGTGGCACTTTTTCCAGAAACCAGAAAGCTTTCTGGAGAGGAGGATATAGACACTTCAAACCTTTCTCTTTGTTGTACTGTCAGGGTCTTCTAGGGGGCTCAGAAAGTAACTGTATATATATATATACACTATATATACATGTGGAGAGAGAGAGAAATTTACTTCAAAGAATTGGCTCATGCAATTTTGGGGGGCTGACAAATCCAAAATCTACAGGACAGGCAGCAGACTGCAGACTTCTGCAAACTTGCATCCCAAGATCCATAGGTCAAGCAATGCAAAGAATGCAGAATAAAGAAAGAGAGAAAGAGAGTTCTACCAAAGTATCTATTATAGTCTGGAGGCAGAACACACCCTATGGAAATTTCCTTTTCAACTGATTGATTGATCATATTACATTAGGTTGCTTTATGGAAAGTGATTGCACTATGTTGTATTGCATTACATCACATCGCATTACATTACATTATGGAACAGCGACTAGACTAGTGTTTAGTCAAACCACTGGCAACCATAGGCTAGCCAAGTTGATACGTAAACTTAGCCATTGCAGTAGTGCTCATCCTTCCTGCCTACTTTATGAACAAATTAAGAAATAAGAGAAATGTAGAACAAAATTCTAACTCACAAAAAAAGACCAGACTTACCGGTCTGATAGAAGCTGGAGAAACCCTGAGAGGATGGCCCCTGGACACCCTTTTAACTCAGTACTGAAGTCACTCTTGAGATTCACCCTTCAGCCAAAGATTAGGTAGGTCCGTAAAACAAAATGAGACTAAATGGGCACACCAACCCAGAGGCAAGAACGAGAAGGAGGGGACAGGAAAGTTGGTATTGGGGAACCCAAGGTTGAGAAGGGGAGAGTGTTGACATGTTGTGGGGTTGGCAACTGTCGGGGGACAGCCCCAGCAAGGAAAGACCCTCACTGTGCATGCTGGCAGATAATCCGAAGAACTGACACATGGCCCTTTCCAGATTCATACGTTCAGGGAAACTTACTCACACTGGCAAGCAGCTGCTCTCCAGTGGTGGCCTGCTGGAGTATTTTCTGCAACAACTTAGCAAGGGACCCGAGCCTATATACCATTCCAGCTGGGACCAAACCAAACCAAACCAAACCCAGTGCCATCGAGTAGATTCCGACTCATAGAGACGCCATAGGACAGGGTAGAACTGCCCCACAGAGTTTCCAAGGAGCACCTGGCGGATTCGAACTGCCGACCCTCTGGTTAGCAGCCACAGCACTTAACCACTACCCCACCAGGGTTTCCGCTGGGACCAAGGCTCATTGTTTTCTCCCACGTCCTTGGGCAGTCAGTTTTCCCAGGGACTTCACATCCAGGCCCAGATGTTTTCCTTCTTGTTGCTAAGGCATTCTTTGGCCTTGGCTGCTGGCCCAGTCATGCCACTCCCAGCCTTGTACCTTAGCCCGAGTCCATTCCAAATTCATCCCCAGCATGCTTCGGGGAAGAGCAAAGCTGATTCTATTAGGGAGGGTATGCATATAGCTGAACAGCATTACCCTACAGCAACCAATATCACAAAACAATGTCTATTAATTGTTTAATGAGAATCTAATTTGCTCTATAAACCTTCATTTAAAGCACAATAAAAAAAAATTGGGAAATAAGACAAAAGAGAAAGGCAGATGGAAGATAAAAAACGATTCCCTTTATGACTGCTAAAGGCTTGGCTGGAGGCTGTGGCTTTTGTATTGGAGAACTCGGCCTACTGCTGCCGAGCTTTAGCCTTGAACAGACTTACCACCCTGGTGAGACCTCAGGCTCCCACACGCCTGTGCTCCTGGAGAAGCAGAGTGGAGTGTGTGCTCTTTTGGGGCAGCTCACTTCCAAGAGGAAAAAGGGAAGAGCTGAAATAAGCATGCCTGGTTGATTCTTCCCAAATTTACCAAGTAGAGAAGTCACCCAACCATGCCTGGGTTGAACTAAGTAAAGAGGAAGAGAGATCTGAGAGAGTCACCCAAGGGGAGCTCCCCCACCCCAGGAGGAAACACTAGGAATGAGGAAGATGTATGCTCTTAAAATGTATTAGCATGGGTCTAATGAAGTGAGAAGCCTAGACCACGATCCGCTGGTGGGAAGGGACCCTGGAGAGCCCTGGGAGGAGCCATGTTGTAGGAGACGTGGTTTGTGCTCAGTTCCATGGCTGGCTGCTCCATGCACATAGGTGTCTGTTACAGTTCCTCCTGCTCCAAATATCCCAACACCTTGGAAGTCCCTGGGGGAAAGGGCAGCATGTATGTATGTGTGTGTATACCTGCTTCTTATGCTGTCTACACACACTAAAAGACACTGTAACACCATGGAGTGGTACCTAGGAGTTCAAGCCTAATTAGGCATGCAACACCTGTGTCTCAAGGTAATAGTAAGGAGAAAGGCACCCTTGCCTCCTACAGCCTGTATTGTTAGACTGGCAGCAGCTGTAGTCCTCGGTTTCCAGAATGCTTCCTGGAGCAGATAGGGCCTGGCATGGAACTGGTGATTTTAGCAGAGATGCCATGGAGGACAGGGCCTCCCGTGGACTGGCTACATCTCTTGCCTCTTTTCTGTAAAATGACACTTTCTGGGAAGGATTCCTTGGACCGGATAAGCATCTCTAGGGGTTGCAGCCATTTCAAGGTTAGAATGGGCTATTGACATTTAGTGGGCTGGGAACTTGCTGTCATTGTGGTTTGAATATTAAAGAAAAGTCCCTTTTTTGTACCACAAGATGGTGAAATAGGATGACGTACCATTTGTAAACACTTCACTTTTTAGTTATTTTATTGGCCCACTCTTTTGGATTTGACACCCTTGATCATAGTCTTGGTGTCCTTGTCATGCCCCATTCTGGTTCTTTTCACATTGTTCTGAGTGCTCCTTCTTCGTCTCCCTCACAGCTGAAATCTTTGTGACCCCAGTTTTTTCCTCAGCACTCTTCAATTCCCACTGTCCTTCCTCTCCCTGGTCAATCTCTCCCACTCTCATGGTTTTCCTCACACCCACCTCCAATCTTCAGACTTCTGTAACTAATTGCTTGCTAGAAATGCCTTGCTCGCCCCCTGCCCCCCCCCCCAAAAAAAAAACTCATTGCCGTAGAGTTGATTCCGACTCATAGTGGCCCTATAGGACAGAATAGGACTGCCCCATAGAGTTTCCAAGGCTGTAATCTTTACGGAAGCAGGCTGCCACATCTTTTCCCTCGGAGTGGCTGGTGTGTTCAAACCACAGACTTTTTGGTTAGCAGGAGAGTGCTTAACCACTGCACTCCCTTAAAAAAAAAACTCAAAATCATTATGTTCCAACCTTCAAATCATTACCTTCACCAAATCGGTTTCTTCTTTCTATTTTTATCTCAAATTATGTCTTTGACATTTGCCCAGTTGCATTAAGTTAAAAATTTAGCAGGCATTGACTCTTCCCCCCATATTGAGTTAGCCATTGAGGCCTGCCTCTTTTACTTCCTAGGCTTTTCTGGAACCCACTAGCACCTCTGTTTACTTGAGTGGCAGGCTGATGAATGTTTTAACATCAGCTCCTGGGGGAAGCCTTGATATGTAGCATTTGGTGATTGCTGCTGTGTAAATACTACTACCATGTTTGACTTTGTTGGGACCTCTCCCAACAATTGCTAAAAATTTAACAATTTTTTTTTTTTTTTTTTACCATTTTATTCTGCTTTAGGTGAAAGTTTACAGAGGAAATTAGTTTCTCATTCAAAAATTTATATACAAATTCTTTCTTGACATGGGTTGTAGTCACTACAATGTGTCAGCTCTCTCCCACTTTCCACCCCGGGTTTCCATTCATCAGATTTTCCTGCCCCTTTAGCCTTCTCAGCTTTGCTTTTCGGCAGGTGTTGCCCATTTGGTCTTGTATACTTGATTGATCTAAGGAGCATGTTCCTCACAGATGTTATTGTTTGTTTTGTGTTGTTGTTGTTAGATGCCTTAGAGTGGCTTCCAACTCATAACGACTCTGTGTACAACAGAATGAAACAGTGCCCAATCCTGTGCCATCCTCACAATCCTTGTTACACTTGAGCCCGTTGTTACAGCTACTGTGTCAATCTGTCTCACTGAGGGTCTTCCTCCTTTTCACTGACCATCTGCTTTACCAAGCATGATGTTCTTCTCTAGGGACTAGTCCCTCATGATAACATGTCCGAAGTATGTGAGGCGAAGCCTCACCATCCTTGCTTCCAGGAAGCATTTTGGCTGTACTTCTTCCAAGACAGATTTGTTCATTCTTCTGGCAGTCCATGGTATATTCAATATTCTTCACCAACACCATGATTCAAAAGCATCAATTCTTCTTTGGTCTTCCTTATTCATTGTCCAGCTTTCTCACGCATAAGAGGTGACTGAAAACAACATGGCTTTCGTCAGGTGCACCTTAGTCCCTAAAGTCACATCTTTGCTTCTTAACACTTTAAAAGAGGTCTTTTGCAGCAGATTTGCCCAAGTCAATGCATCGTTTGATTTGTTGACTGCTGCTTCCATGGCTGTTGATTGTGCATCCAAGGAAAATGAAATCCTTTACCGCTTCAATATTTTCTCCATTTATCATGATATTGCTCACTGGTTCAGTTGTGAGAATTTTCATTTTCTTTGTATTGAGGCGTAATCCACAGTGAAGATTTTAGTCTTTGATCTTCATCAGTAAATGCTTCAAGTCTTCACTTTCAGCAAGCGAAGTTGTGTCACTTGCATATCACAGCTTGTTAATAAGTCTTCCTCTAATCCTGATGCCGCATTCTTCTTTATATAGCCTAGCGTCTAGGATTATTTACTCAGTTTACAGACTGAATAAGTATGTTGAAATGATACAACCCTGATGCACACCTTTCTTAACTTTAAACCATGCAGTATCCCCTTGTTCTGTTTGAACAACTGCCTCTTTGTCTACATACAGGTTCCTCATAAGCACAATTAAGTGTTCTGGAATTCCCATTCTTCGCAATGTTATCCATAATTTGTTATGATCCACACAGTTGAATGCTTTTACATAGTCAATAAAACACAGGTAAACAACTTTCTGGTATTCTCTGCTTTCAGCCAGGATCCATCTGACATCAATAATGATATCCCTGGTTCCACAGCCTCTTCTGAATCCAGCTTGAATTTCTGGCAGTTCCCTGTCGATGTACTGCTGCAGCTGCTTTTGAATAATCTTCAGCAAAAGCTTACTTGTGTGGATGTTAATGATATTGTCCAATAATTTCTGCATTCTGTTGGATCACCTTTCTTTGGAATGGGTACAAATGTGGATCTCTTCCAGTGAGTTGGCCAAGTATCTGTCTTCCACATTTCTTGGCATAGATGAGTGAGCACTTCCAGCGCTGTACCTGTTTGTTGAAACATCTCAGTTGATATTCCATCAATTCCTGCAGCCTTGTTTTTCGCCAATGCCTTCAGTGCAGCTTGGACTTCTTCCATCAGGACCATCAGTTCTTGATCATATGCTACTTCCTGAAATGGTTGAATGTCGACCAATTCTTTTTGGTATAATGACTCTGTGTATTCCTTCCATCGACTTTATTTGTCTAATATTTGGCTGAAAGGGAACTCTGGGAGTGGCTTCAGTTCTGAGTTAGCAGAGTGTCTGGGGGCTATTAGTCTTAGGGGTTCCTCTATTCTCTGTCGGACCAGTAAGTCTTGTCTTTTTTGTGAATTTCAATTTCTACATTTTTCTCCTGTGTCTGGCACCCTCTATTGTGGTCCCTGTCAGAGTGGTCAGTGGTGATATGTGGGCATCATCTAGTTCTTCTGGGTTCAGGCTGGTGGAGGCTGTGGTTCATGTGGTCCATTAGTCCTTTGGAGTAATTGTTTCCTTATGTCTTTGGTTTTCTTCTTTCTCCTTTGCTCTGAATGGGATGAAACCAATAGATGTATCTTATATGGCCACTCCTGAGCTTTTAAGACCCCAGAGTTACTCACCAAAGTAGGATGTAGAACATTTTCTTTATGAACTATGTTATACCAATTGACCTAGATGTCCCCCACTACCATGGTCCCCAGCCCTCAGCCCCAATAACCTGTTCTTGAAGGCATCTAGATGTGTCTAGGAAGCTTCTATGTCTGTGTCCACTTTGTGCTCTATTATATAACTGAATATACATGCTGCACATACAACCATGTGTGTAAAACTATCCACAGCTTACCTATATAAGTATGTGGGTATACTCCTATACACCCTCCTTCCCCAATTTGGCATATGTATCTGCCTATGTATTTGCTTGTAAATTATTGTTTGTTTATACAGTTGTTGTAGGGTTGTATATATTATTTACTGCGGTTGCTTTTTTTTTCCCTTGCATTCCTCCCAGTGTCTTCCTTTGCCTTGGTCAAGGTGTGCTGACTTCCCCTATGCTGTGTATTCTCTTTCCTTTCACCAAAGTTACAGTTGTCTGCTACCTAGTTAGTGATTTCCCCTCCCCATGGCCGCTCTACCTGGTAAACATCAAAAATTGTTTTGTTCTGTGTCCAAACATTTTCTTCAGCTTTCATAATAGTGGTCTCATACAATATTTGTGCTTTTGTGATTGACTTATTTCACCCAGTATACTGCTTTCCAGATTCATCCATGTTGTGAGATATTTCATGGATTCATCATTGTTCTTTATTGTTGCGTAGTATTCCATTGTATGTATGTACCATAATTTGTTTATCCATTTATTTGTTGATGGGCATTTATATTGCTTCCATCTTTTTGCTATTGTGAATAATACTGCAATGAACACGGGTATGCATATGTCTATTTGTATGAAGGCTCTTATTTCTCTAGGATATATTCCTAGGAGTGGGGTTGTTGGAGCATATGGTATTTCTATTTCTAGCTTTTTAAGGAAGCTCCGTATCATTTTCCATAGTGGTTGTACCATTTTACACCCACCAGCAATGTATGAGAGTTCCAAGTCTGCCCACAACCACGCCAGCATTTATTGTTTGCTAAATTTTTGATCAATGCTATTCTTGTACAGTTAAGATGGTATCTTACCGTGGTTTTCATTTGTATTTCTCTACTGGCTAATGATTGTGAGCATTTTTTCATGTATTTGTTGCCTCCTGAGTGTCCTCTTTGGTGAAGTGTCTGTTCATGTCCTTTGCCCATTTTGGGATTGGGTGGCTTTTTTTTTTTTTATTGTTGAGTTGTTGAAATTTTCAATATATTTTAGAGATTAAACCTTTATCTGATGTGTCATTGCCAAAGATTTTTAGCCAATCTCTAGGTTCTCTTTTTACTCTCTTTTGATGAGCATAAGTATTTAATTTGTAGGCAGTCCCAGTTATCTAGTTCATCTTCTGGAGTTTGTGTATCTTTAGTTATGCTTAATATTCTATTTATGCCATAAATTAGGGCCCTTCACATTGTCCCTATGTTTTCTTTCATGATTTTTACAATTTTATGTTTTATATTTAGGTCTTTGATCCATTTTGAGTTAGTTTTTGTGTACAGTGTGAGGTATGGATCCTGTTTCATTTTTCTACAAATGATATCCAGTTTTGCCAGCACCATTTATTGAAGAGACTGTCTCTTCCCCATTTAGTAGACTTTAACCCTTTGTTGAAGATCAGGTGTCCACAGGTGGATGAATTTACTTCTGGGTTCTCAGTTCTGACCATTGGTCTATATGTCTGTCATATCAGTACCAGGCTGTTTTATCTACTGTGTCTGTATAGTAGATTCTGAGATCAAGTAGTGTGAGGCCTCCTACTTTGTTCTTCTTTTTTCAGTAATGCTTTATTTATCCAGGGTTTTTTTCCTTTCCATATAAAGTTGGTGATTACTTTTCCATCTTGTTAAAAACGTTGTTGAAATTTGCATTGGAATTGCATTGTATCTACAGGTCACTTGGGTAGTGTTGGCATTTTCACAAGTTAAATCTTCCTATCCAAGAGCGTGGTGTCTTTTTCCATTTATGAAGGTCTTTTTTGGTTTCTCACAGCAGTGTTATGTAGTTTTCTTTGTATATGTCTTTTACATCCCTAGTTAGATTTATTCCTAAGTATTTTAACTTTTGGGGGTGTCACAGATTAAATTATGTCCCCCAAAATATGTGTGTATCTACTTGGTTAGGCCATGATTCCCAGTATTGTGTGGTTGTCCTCCATTTTGTGATTGTAATTTTATGTTGAGAGGATTAGGGTGGGATTATAACACCACCCTTACTCAGGTCATCTCCCTGATCCAAGGTAAAGGGAGTTTCCCTGGGGTGTGGCATGCACCACCTTTTATCCCTCAAGAGATAAAAGGAAAGGGAAGTAAGCAGAGAGTTGGGGACCTCTTACCACCAAGAAAGCAGCATCGGGAGCAGAGTGCATCCTTTGGACCCTGGGTTCCTGAGCCTGAGAAGCTCCTCAACCAGGAGAAGATTGAGGAGAAGGACCTTCCTCCAGAGTCGACAGAGAGAGAAAGCCTTTCCCTGGAGCTGACACCCTGAATTTGGACTTGTAACCTACTAGACTGTGAGAAAATAAATTTTTCTTTCTTTGTTAAAGCCATTCACTTGTGATATTTCTGTTATGGCAGCACTAGATGACTCTGACAGAATTTGGTACCCAGAGAGTGGGGTGCTGCTCTAACAGATACCTAAAATGTTGACGCGATTTTGAAACTGTGAATGGATAGAGTTGCGACAGCAGCAGAGGACCAGCACAGCAGAGAACCTGCAGGGACAGAGAAGCGGCAACAGCAGAGAACCAATAGCAGCAGAGCCAGGAGACCAGTGTGAAAAAGTGCTAGAGCCAATCCACTGAGTGAGAGAGCTGAGTGCCTGTGCATAGGAGGCTTCCTGGTGGAGTGGTGTGCCTCTGGGCACTTATTGGTGGAGCTAGGCTTGCCAACCCACAGAGCCAGAGAGCTGAATGCCTGTGTACAGGAGGCTTCCTGGCAGGTGGGGTGCCTCCGGGCACTTATGGGTGGAGCTACCAAGCTTTAGAACACTTGCCCCAGCAAAGCAGATGCAGGTGTGGAGCCCAGGGAGCTGAGAGGCAAAAAAACCTTGTCTCAAAAAGAGACAAGGATCACAAGAAGCTGAGCTGCCTCAGTCTCAAAAGGTATGGCCATGACCTCAGGGATATCGAACAGTGGAGCCATAACCTCTGGTGTTTCTAAGGGTGAAGTTGCCACTCAGATGGACTAGGAGACTGGTGCACCTAAAGCCAAGGGAGCAGAGTTGCTATCCCAGTGGGCCTGGAAAGTGGAGCTGAAGCCCAGGGCTGAGGGGTCTCTGCTCAGAATCTGAAAAGTATGGCAATACCTAGAGTTTGGAGGGCAGGGCCATTGTGCAAATTGTCTCAGAGAACAGGGGATTATTTTCAAAGCCTTAAGAGCTAATGTAAGGTGTTCAGCTGACTTGGTTGGTGTCTGTTATCCTTTCTTTCCCTCCAGTTTGTCACATTTGTAATGGAAGTGTCTAGCTTGTGCCTGTTCTGCCACTGTACCTTTGGAAGCAGACAACTTGTATTCCAAATTTCACAGGTGAAGAGAAATTTTTGGATTTTGAACTTGGAGTTAAGACTTTTGCTATGATATGATGGGATGAATGTTTCACATGTTGCAAGGATGTGATTTTATAGGGGCCAAAGGGTGGAATGTCATGGATTGAATTGTGTCTGCCCAAAAATGTGTGTACCAACTTGGTTAGGCCTTGATTCCCGGTATTGTGTGGTTGTCCTCCATTTTGTGATTGTAATTTTATGTTGAGAGGATTAGGGTGGGATTGTAATGCCACCCTTACTCAGGTCACCTCCCTGATCCAATGTAAAGGGAGTTTCCCTGGGGTGTGGCCTCACCATCTTTTATCTCTCGAGAGATAAAAGGAAAGGGAAGTAAACAGAGAGTTGGGGGCCTCGTACCACCAAGAAAGCAGCACCAGGAGAAGAGTGCTTCCTTTGGACCTGGGGTCCCTGAGCCTGAGAAGCTCCTCAACCAGGGGAAGATGGAGGACAAGGATCTTATTCCAGAGCCGACAGAGGGAGAAAGCCTTCCCCTGGAGCCGACGCCCTGAACCAGACTGTGAGAAAATAAATTTTTCTTTGTTAAAGCCATCCACTTGTGGTATTTCTGTTATGGCAGCACTAGATGACTAAGACAGGGGGCTATTGTAAATGGTATTGTTTTCTTTTCAAAGTTCTCTTTGTAGTGAGAGGAATTGAGCTGGTTCTTGTATATTGAGCTTGTACCCTGCTATTCTGCAGAATCTGCTATTCTATTGTTCCAATAGCTTTCTTGTGGATTTCTTGGGGTTTTCTGTGTGTAGGGTCATGTCATCTGCAAATAGGGATAGTTTTACTTCTTCCTTACAAATTTGGATGCCTCTTTCTTGTCTTAATACTCTAGCTAGGATTTCTAGTACGCTGTTGAATAAAAGTGGTGATAAAGGACATCCTTGTCTGGTTCCCATTCTCAGGGAGAATGCTTTCAGTCTCTCTCTGTTGAGAATAATGTTGGCAGTTGATTTTGTGAATATGCCCTTAGTTATGCTGAAGAAATTCCCTTGTATTCTTATTGTGGTGAGAGTTTTTATCAGGAATGGATGTTGGATTTTATCAAATGCCTTTTCTGTGTTGATTGAGATGATCATGTGATTCTTTTGTTTTATTTATGTGGTGGATTACATTGATTAATTTTCTAATGCTGAACCATCCTTGTACACCTGGTATGAATCCCACTTGGTCATGGTGTATGATTATTATTATTATTTTTTGATAGGCTGCTAGATTCAATTGGTTAGAATTTTGTTGAGAATTTTTACGTCAACGTTCACAAGGGATGTTGGCCTATAATTTTCTTTTTTAGTGGTGTCGTTTCCTGGCTTTGGTATCAGGCTTAAGCTGGTTTCATAGAATGAATTCGGGAGTATTTCTTTTCTATGTTCTGGAATAGTTTAAGTTGTATTGGTGTCAACTTTTCTCTGAATGTTTGGAAGAATTTTCCATTGAAACTGTCAGGGCTGTGGCTTTTTTTTTGTTGGTAGTTTTTTTTCTCTTTTTTTTTAATGATTTCTTCTATTTCTTCTATTGTTATGGGTCTGTTCAGATTTTCTACCTCAGTTTGTGTTAGTTTAGATAAGTAGTGTGTTTCTAGAAATTTGTCCACTTCTTCTAGGCTTTCGAATTTGTTGGAGTATAATTTTTCATAGTATTATGCTTTCCTGTTGCTGTCGAGTCGATTCTGAATATAATCCTTTTTATTTCAGTTGGTTTTGTTGTAACGTCACCCATCTTATTTTTTATTTGGGTTATTTGCATCTTCGTCTCTTTTTAAACTCAATTTGGCCAATGGCTTGTCGATTTTATTGATGCTTTCAAAGAACCAGCTTCTAGTCTTGTTGATTGTTTTCTGTTTTCTGCTTCATTTATTTCTGCTCTAATCTTTATTATTTCCATTTTTTTTTTGCAGCCGTGGGCTTCTTTTGCTGCTTTTTTCTATTTGTTTGAGTTTTATGGTTAAGGTGTTGATTTTGGCCCTTTCTTCTTTTTTGATGTGTGCATTTATTGCTATAAATTGACCTCTGAGCACTGCTTTTGCTGTGTCCCAAAGGTTTTGGTGTGTTGTGTTTTCATTCTCGTTTGATTCTAGGAATTATTTTTAATTTTATCTATTACCCAGTGGTTTTTAAGCATGGTGTTGTTCAGCTTCCAAGTATTTTATTGTTTTTCCTTGTTCTGCCTGTTGCTGATTTCTGATTTTATAGCATTGTGTTCTGAGAAGATGTTTTGTATTATTTCAATATTTTTGAATTTATTGAGGCTTGCTTTTTGGCATAGAATATAGTCTATTCTAGAGAATGACCCATGTGTGCTGGTGAAGAATGTGTGCTGTGCTGCTGTTGGGTAGAGTGCTTTGTATATGTCTATGTAGTCAAGTTGGTTGATTGTGTTAAATAGCTCTAAAAATTGGTTTTTGCGAAGTGGTACAAGCCAGCTCTAGTATACCCCTGACTCCAACCCTCACTGATGCATTCTTAGCCTTTCCCTCTTGTTCCAACCTTTTCTTCCCTTAAAGCCATTCTCTAACTAGCTTCTAAAGAGGTCTGCTCCAAACATGAATCTGACCTTGTAATTGCCTTGCTTCAATGACATTGATGGCTTCCTATCACCTAGATAATTCAGTTCACACCTTCTACCCAGCGTACTGAACTCTGGATAAGACAACACTGTCTACCTCTCCAGGGTCATTTATAGCTACCTTGAAGGATTATCCCTGTTCTTCCCTCAGTGCCTTTTTTATGCTATCTGCACCACCCGCTTTCTCCTTTTTCTTCTCCTGGCTTGATTCTTCTCATTCTTTGAGACTCAGCTCAGCTGAAACCTCTTCCAACCATTATTCCCTGAAGCCCCATCCCCAGGCTGGGTTAGGTGCCCCGTCTTTGTATATCTGTGACAACCTTAGGATGCTTCATCACTGCCCTTATAACCTTGTATTTATGGCTATTTTTTTTTCTAGTCTGTAAGCTTCTTGAAGAAGCTGGAGTACAGTGGTTAAGCACTTGGCTGCTAACCAAAAGGACAGTGGTTTGGACCCATCAGCTGCTCCACAGGAGAGAAGACCTGGTGATCTACTCCTGTAAGGATTACAGCCCAGGAAACCCTATGGGGCAGTTCTACTGTGTAATATAGGGTCTTTATGAGTCAAAATCAACTTGAAGGCATAAAACAACAACAGTACAGTATTTGGATATATTGTGTATTCAATAAATTGACAAATAAATATAGGAATGAATCACACTTTGCATGATTTGTCTTTTTCACATCCACTATTACATTTGATTCTCACTTGGTATAGATACTGGAGTCCCTTTTACGCTGATGAGAAAATAGACTCAGAAAGGGTATATTGCACAAGATTATACCACCACTAGAAAATCAAGGAAGGAGCCCTAGTGGCATAATGGTTAAGGGCTCGGCTGTTAACTGAAAGGTTGGTGTTGGAACCTACCTAGCTGCTCCATGGCGGAAAGACCTGGCAATCTGCTTCCATAAAGATTACAGCCGAGGAAAACCTATGGGGCAGTTCTACTCTGTCTAGTAGGGTCATTATAAATCGTAATTGACTCACCTCACACAACAATAACAACAAAGCTTCTTGAGGGATAAACCATGTGTTGCTGTTTTTTCTACCAGCTTTACATATGCAGCCTAGGGCAGTGGCTTTTCATTGAAATCAATCAATAAATGTTTCTTAATTACTGAAGTATGCTCACAAAAGTTGTGTGTGTTTTGGAAATGCAGTGGAGCTGCTCTAGCTGTCTACTGGTGTATGAGAAACCACCTCCAAACAGTGGCTTAAAACCATAACAATCATTTATTCTGCTCTTGAATCTGGGGCTTGACTAGGCTCTGCTAGGCAGCTCTCACTCAGGGTTTCTTATGCAGGTGGTGGCTAGGGTGGGGTCATCTCAAAAATGCTCATTCCTGTGTCTGGACTGGCAAGATTCAAACTTCTGGGCCCCTCAGCTTCTCCATCTTGCTCCATGTGGCTGCCTTGGGGTAGCTGGGCTGCTGGGCTTCTTCCATGGCAGGTGAGAATTTGCAAAGTGATGTCCCAAGAGGACCTGGTGGAAGGTGCATCACATGTGTAGCTTCAGAGGTAACACTGCATCGCTTCTATGCATGTTCCTCGTGGGGACAGTCACAAAGGTCTGCCCATGCTCAAGGGGTGGGAGAGTAGACATAGACCCTTGCCTTGGATGGGAAGAGTGTCAAAGAATTTGGAAGCACATTTTAAAATCAGCTATGAGGGGTTGAGGGAGTCCCTGGGTGGTGCAAACAGTTAATGAGCTCAGCTGTTAACCAAAAGGTTGGAGGTTCGAGTCTACCCAGAGGTGCCTCGGAAGGAAGACCTTTGGTGATGCACTTCTAAAAAATCAGTCACTTAAAACCCTATGGAGCACAGTTCTACTCTGACACACTTGGTGTCACCATGAGTTGGAGTCAACTTGACAGCAGCTGGTTTTAAGAGGATTAGAGAAAAGCAGAAGGTTGAAGGATGGGAAGAAGGGAGGATGACTCAAATTGGAATCTGGGGTAAATTCTCCTTCATCTCTATCTGAAATGGGTCTGTATAGGCAGAAATGATTAGCACTTACATAATGTGGTAGGTCCTGGACAGAAGTGGGTCTGGTTTTTACGTCTCAGTACCAAAGGATAGATGGCTCTAGGCAAAAAAAAAGAGCAAAACCTATTTTCCCTGACTAACTTAAATGGTTGACCCACCCCACGTTATTCTCTGTCACGTCAACCCATTCATTTCCTTCATAGCACTTTACCCATACCATAAAATTTTATTTGCTGTTATTTGCTTGATTATTATTGGCTATCCTTTCTAGAATTTTAGTTCCATGAGGGGGCCATGTCTCCCATTTACCTTTCTCTCCCCAGGACCATGCAAAATACCTGACCATAGCAGCTTCGAAAATATTTGATGAACAAATGAATGGGCATCTTGAAGGCAATTAGACCTGTTTTGTAATATTAAGAGAATTGGATGAGATATGAGATAATATACATGGGAGAGCCTAGTCCAGTACCTGGCACATAGAAGGTGTTCAATAAATGTTACATCCCTTTCCCTTGCCCGGATATACATGATAAGTCACATTAAAAAAAAAAAAGAAAGCAGTTGCCATTGAGTCAATTCCAACTCATGGTGACCCCATGTATGTCAGAATAGAGCTGCACTCCATAACATTTTCAGGGGTTGATTTTCAGAAGTAGACGACCAAGACTTTCTTCCAAGGTACCTCTGGGTGGACTTGAATGACCAACCTTTTGGTTAGCAGCCAAGCTCTTAACTGTTTGCACCACCCAGGGACACCAGTAAGCACATACTATGCATCAAAAAGCTCTTAATCAAATCTGGTATGACACACATAACATAATTTTAAACTTAGCGTGCCAATTGTAGAAGTTATTAAAAACACATATACCCTGGGATGTACTGCAGACGATGATTCAAAAGACGTATATCCTGATGCATAGCAAAGTTTAAAAACCAGTGATGTAGAATATACATTAAAGTGCAGTTCCGGGAAAACACATTGCCAATTTTTAAAAGTATATGGAACATCTAGTGTTCCCCCAAGCCTAGGCCCAGGTTTCATGGAGAATCTAAAATGTAAATTCTTCACTCTTCCTGCTTCCCCTCACCCTTGGGTGTTTGTTGTTGATTTGCTTTTCTTTTTAGTATTTCTTCTTTTACTCTTAACAAATTCAAAAGAGATAGGGAAAAGGTTCCTAGTTAGGAGTTTTTTTTTTTTTTCTATTAAAACCATTACCCACCCAGCTTAGGAAGGTTAGAAAAACCTTTCTCTTTAATATAAGGACAATTGTGTGCCATCTTCCTCACCTCAGATATTAATTGTTTATTCTTTCATCCATAAAGCTGCCACCAAAACCAGCCAGCCAAACAGAAACAAACCAATTCTGGAGCTTCTACCACATCCAGTCGCTATGCTATATGTTAGGGATACAGTGACAATTGCTTGTTGCTGGGTTGTCATTACTGCTGTTGAGTTGACCCAACTCAAGGTGACCCCATGAACAAAGAACAAAACACTGCCAAATCCTGTACCATCCCAGTTATGGCTTGCGGATCCCACTGTTGTGATCCAAAGGGTTTTTATTGGCTGATTTTCAGAAGTAGGTCACCAGGCCCTTCTTCCTAATCTATCTTAGCCTGGAAATACAGCTGAAACCTGTTCAGCATCACAAACATGTGGCTGCTCATGAAATGCAGGGTTGTCATTGTTGTTGTTAGGTGCCATCGAGTTGTTTCTGACTCATAGCAACCCGACATACAACACAATGAAACACTGCCCGGCCCTGTGCCATCTTCACAATCTTTGTTATGCTTAAGCCCATTGTTGCAGCCATTGTGTCAATTCATCCCATTGAGGGTCTTCCTCTTTTTCGCTGACCCTGTTCTGTACCAAGCATGGTACCCTTCTCCAGGGACTGGGCCCTCCTGACATGTCCAAAGTATGTGAGATAAAATCTTGCCATCCTTGCTTCTAAGAAGTATTCTGGTTATACTTCTTCCAAGACAGATTTGTCTGTTCTTTTGGCAGGCCATGGTATATGCAATATTCTTTGCCTACATAAAAAAAAACCCACTGCCATCAAGTTGATTCTGACTCATAGCAACCCTATAGCTACCCTATAGGACAGAGAACTGCCCCCATAGTTTTCAAGGAGCACCTGGTGGATTCAAACTGCACTTAACCACTATGCCACCAGGGTTTCCTCACCAACATCCAAAAACCAAAACCCATTGCTGTTGAGTCAATTCCGACTCTCAGTGACCCTATAGAACAGAGTAGAACTGCCCCATAGAGTTTCCAAGGAGCGCCTGGCGGATTCAAACTGCCAACCCTTTGGTTAGCAGCCATAGCACTTAACCACTACACCACCAGTGTTTCTCTCACCAACATAGAACTGTTAATTATCATGACTTGCCTGAGTAAAAGAAGCAAAGGTACTTTATGAAATTGCAGCGGAAATTGGATTTTTTTTTTTTAGTTGGAGAGATTTTTTGAGAACTTCTTATTAGAAGTTGAAGAAATTTTTTGTGAACAAATATAAACATTGTTTCAGCAGAAAACATTTTGTTCAGAACAGTTCCAGGTACGCAGTGGGCACCTGACGCCTAATAATCAGGTCTGATTTCTCACCTTGAGCCTCTTTACTTTGTCCAGCAGATGGCACCAGATGATTGGTTATACTAGGTTGCAGAAGCTCCCCTTTGGAAAACGAGAAATGGATTTATGTAAGGCTAGCTATAAAGAAATTACTCATACTTGTCTGTCTGTGACCCTTTCTTTTGATTCATTTGGGTGTGACATGTGGATCCAAGAAAGAAACAGACAAGAAAATGGTTGCTTGTCTTGGAATGTGATAATATTGCAAAATAAGGGGGATTCAGGCCAAACACAGTAATAAGCCAGTAAAATGGTACCCAAGCATCAGTGGCATGGGGAGCTAACCTGGGGAATGCACGTGTGTGTGTGCGTGTGTTTGTGTGCGTATGTGTGGTTTGGAGAAGAACTGAAGAGTAAAGAATGGAAGTGATGAAAAATACTTCAGAAAAGGGTGTCATGGATTGAATTATGTCCCCCCAAAAATATGTGTATCAGTTTAGGCTAGGCCATGATTCCCAGTATTGTGTGGTTGTCCTCCATTTTATGACTGTAGTTTCATGTTAAAGAGGATTAGGGTGGGATTGTAACACCCTTACTAAGGTCACATCCCTGATCCAATGTAAAGGGAATTTCCCTAGGGTGTGGCCTGTACCACCTTTTATCCTACAAGAAATAGAAGGAAAGGGAAGCAAGCAGCGATTTGGGGACTTCATACCACCAAGAAAAAAGCACCAAGAGCAGAGTGTGTCCTTTAGACTCAGAGCTCCTGCATGGAGAAACTCCTATTCCAGGGGGAGACTGACAAGAAGGACCTTCCTCCAGGGCAGACAGAGAGAGAGTCTTCCCCTGGAGCTGATGCCCTTAATTTGGACTTCTAGCTTACTAGACTAGACTGTGAGAAAATAAATTTCTCTTTGTTAAAGCCATCCACTTGTGGTATTTCTGTTATAGCAGTACTAGATAACTAAGACAAAAGGTAAAGGGTAAAGTAAATAAAAAACCTATACAGCAAATAAAGAAGTAGGGGAAGATGTATGAGAAAGAGAGAGAGAGATTGAGGACAAGAGCTAGGAAACTTTGTTTAAAGGTATTAATTATGAGAAATTCAGAAGAAAAGATTCCATTCCTCTATTTCTTACACTCCTAACAATAGGTGACTTGAAATTCAAATGAGTAACATATAAATGAAGAACCAGGGGAAAAAAGACACCAATTCATCTAGAACCAATCCAGTGGAATTCTTCACTTCAAGAGACTCTTACTCAGTGCATACCATGGGTCTAACAAAGAGTAGGAATGATCCACACTGCTTGGTGTACCTGTTAGGGCAATGGCATCAAAGGTTTAGGTACTGAAAGAGGAAACTCCCTACTGTGGGCAAGGAGAAAAGAAAAAAGCAAAGTTGAGCTGGCATAGTAGACCTATGGGGCTCACTTTCTCTTTGTTGAGCTTTTTCAATCTCCCATTAAAAGAAGAAAGTCTGCATCTGATAAGGTGGAAGATGAGAAGAGAGGGTTTAATCCTTGCGCAAGTGAAGGTCTACCGTTTGATATAGAAGCTACTTCCACAGTATGACTGTCTGCAGTCTAGTTTGGAAAATGGTTTTCTGTGTGTGTTTATATGTTTTGTTTTTACACTTGAACATCCCATGTCACCTATCCTGAGACATTTAAAAAAGGAAGACAAAAGCACTCACGAGATACTCCAAAACATGCACAGAGGCAACCATGGACGAGAAAACAAAGAAACCATAGTTTGCCCCAGGAGAACGCTGCTTCTCTCAAGAATTCTTACAAGTTATAAAACTCCTAACTGAAATGGTACCACAAGCAGAAGTGTCTTGAAAACATAAGAATACAAATATTACGTGCCTTGTAACGTATCTCAATTCCAATTATAGCACATTTGTTGCCAAAAAACTAGAAAAGCTTTTCTTTCAGGAAAATTGATTCCTTGCAAAAAGACTCAGTTCCAGGTTGTTATACCCTTATATCCAAGCTGTTACATGTATAAGTTTAATTACAAAATCTATGATTTTATAGAGAGGAGGGAGATGAATGGTGTTTAATCCATACTACTTCGATTAATCCTCCAAAAACTGTCTACGAAACCCAAAACCAAACCTAACCCATTGCTGTTGAGTTGATTCTGACTCATAGCGACCCTATAGGATGGAGTAGAACTGCCCCATGGGGTTTCCAAGGAGCGGCTGGTGGATTCAAACTGCAGACCTTTGGTTACCAGCCAAACTCTTAACTACTACGCCACCAGGGCTCTGAATCTACAAAACAGTGGCTCTCAAATTTATGTGATAAAGAATTACCATGGGTGCTTGTTAAAATACAGATTCTTAGGCCTAATTACAGAAATTCTGATTAAAGAGCTTAGGGGCACAGCCTGGCAATTTGCATGCTAAATAATTATTTTAGGTGATTCAGATGCAGAAGATTCACAGACTTCACTTCAAGAAAAATTGCCCTAAGCAGAGAAAAACAGTTAACACCCTCGACTGCTAACCAAAACGTTGGAGGTTCTAGTCCACCTGGAGGTGCCTTAGAAGAAAAGCCTGACAATCTACTTCTGAAAAGCCAGCCATTGAAAACCCTGTGGAGCATAGTTCTACTGTAACACATATGTGGGTGCCATGAGTTGGAATCAACACAATGGCAACTGGTACTGGTAAGCAAAGGCAGAGTTTGGTCACTTGGGGAGCCCTTCAAACCCACTTGCTATTCACTCATTTGTCCATTCACTCCCTCCTGAATTCACTAATTCACAAACGTTTCTTCTGCCCTAGCATTTTACTAGGTGATGTGGGACATAATAAATAGAAGGAGACTCAGTTCCTGCCTAAAAGGAACTTCCATCCAATAGTTGATATGTATACATAGATGACAATGTTAGGCCATATCCTACCATTTATCAACTTATTGAAGTAAAAAATTGTCCAGTGGGCATCCAAATATTGAAAATACAGGAGACGATGTTGACAATTCAGGAACTTTTGGCTTTTCATCCTTTATTTCTCCTCTGAGGGTAGTTAACAAGTTATACACCCAGTTCTCACTTATTGACTTGGTTGAGTTACGTTGTTGTTAGGCGTTGTCAAGTTGGTTCCAACTTATAGTGACCCTATGTACAATAGAACAAAACAGTGCCTGGTCCTGCTCCATCCTCACAATCCTTGTTTTGTTTGAGCCTGTTGTTGCAGCCACCATTTCAATCCATCTCAAAAATATAATATAGGACTAAAAATTATTAAGACTCCTCTGAGGAAAAATTACATCTTCTCTTGTAATAGAAATCATTTGAGAGTGTTTATAAGAGTGTGTAATATAAAATCATGTGGCATAGATTTAAAATAGAAGAGCAGAAGTGAAGACATAAAAGGACTGGAGGTGACATTAGCACGGAAACGCAAACCGTGGTGTCTTATGTACATGCAATGGGTGTGTCACACGCTTGGTTCTAAGCTTTCTAGCAGCCACTGCAAAAAGGGAAGCTTAATCAGTTTCCCACCAGATAAAAACATGCCAATTGTTTAGGAGAAGCACAGATACTCCTTATAGTAACACCAGAGAGGATATTCCTAAATGTCGTCATTGAGATAAGGCTGTGTAACGTATTTAACAACATCTTCGACATCTTTTCAGCAAATGAACCAATGGGTTTCATAGGGCTACTTCCCATAACATTCCTCAAATCATCACCCCAAAGTACATTTCAGAAAAGCAATTATATGAGGAGATGGAATTGTGTGGTCCAGGTACTTGGCTCACTGTCCAGGAAAAGTCTGTAGAATGTCTAGATAATCCATAGCTTACACTCCTTTCAAGCTGTATAGTTTCTTAAAACACAATCTCCAATGTCCTACCATTTCATCCTCAGCAACCCCTCTGAGACAGGGATTACTAAACCCATTTTACAGATAAACTGTGTCTGAGATTGGTTGGACAGCCAATATATCGTGGAACGAGGATTCAATTCTGCTGACTCTATGATACCTTCTCTAGTCTTTACAAACAACACTTGTCTTTAGCCATGCCTTTATCACCAAACTTCTTAGAACTCCTGTTCCCTTTTTGTCACCTCTCTTTCACTTTTTTATCCATTAAAACTTGGTTTATATGGCTGCAACTCCATTGAAATTGCTCTGGCAAAATCACCAGTGATATTTTTATTGTCAAATCTAGTAACCTTTTCTCAGCTTCCTGAAAAATTTGAAACAGAAGATGGCAGAGTAGTCACATGCTTCCGGTGAACCCTCTTACAACAAAGACCCAAAAAAACAAGTGAAATGATTATATTTATGACAAGGTAGGAGCCCTGAACATCAATGGAAAAATTAGAAAACAGACTGAGCAGCAGGGGAAGGGAGAGATAGTTCAGAAGCGGAGAGGAGTTGCCAGACCTGAATTGCTGGAAACCCTCAGGCACCATTCCTGGGAGCAGCTGTGGAGGGCTGGTGGTAGTATTCAGCCTCAGTTTCCTCAGGGAGAAACAGCCAGCCACATAGCCTACTCACACTTCCAGAACCAGACAAGAACGGTGCTCTCGGCAAAAGCTAATTACTTGTGTATGTTTTACTGCACCCCCGGGCCCCAAGCCCACTTCAGTGGCTGTTGGTTTCCCTGGGCCCGAGATAGATCCTGCTGAGCACTCTGAGCCATTCTCCTAGCCTTGGGGAAGGAACAAATTCACAATTGGGAGAAAAGATAATCCGCTAGCTCCACTAACCTGGGGAGCTCAGAACAGACGTGGCTCCTGTCCAGGCATAAACAGGCAGTGGACTTCAAATACCTTTTCCCCCTTCATGGACCTGAGTGGGCCTATTTCAGAATAGGCCCTTGTTGGCAGACTGTAACTGTTTCAGCTGTGCAGTGGAGAGGTGGGTGTTTGATGTTTGACACCACTTTGTCTATTAAATACGGTCCTCACCTACCCACATCAGGAGCCTGAGGATTGGTGGCTCCACTCAGGTCAGCCAGCCACCCACGACAGGGGTCCAAGGATAACTGGCGCCTCCCAGTCCTTACAACCAAAAGCATTGGGTGCCCATGGTCCGTCTGTAGACCCAACCACCTGTGTGCTTTAGGGAACAGGGACGCTCTTTCCTCACAGACACTTGGAGGATGGTTATCAGCTCCCTGCCTTGTTCAGAGCATGACCCCCTGCTGCAGCCAGATACAAGTACTTACACCACTCACCCCCTACCCCTCTAAGACTGTAGGACAGAGCCTGTACCACACACTTGATGACCAATTACCTGGACACCTGAGCTGAATCCATACCTGATAATAGCTCTGGCCATCTGGTGACAGGACGTTAGAGCTTCAAAGGCGAAAATAATCAGGCTAGCTCACTCAAGCAACCTATCTGGGCATATTAAAACAAAACAAAGCAAGAAGCTAGGATACAGTAAGCAAACATAAAATAAGCTAATACAAAAGCTTATAGATGGCTCAAAGACAATAGTTAATATCAAATCACATAAAGAAGCAGACCGTGATTGCTTCAACAAGCTCTGAAAACAAAGAATCAAGGGATCTTCTGGATGAAGGTGCCTTCCTGGAATTACTGGATGCAGAATACAAAAGATTAATATTCAGAACCCTTCAAGACATCAGGAACAAGATTAGGAAGGAGATCAGGCAATACGCAGAACAAGCCAAGGAACACACAGATAAAGCAATTGAAGAAATTAAAAAGGTTATTCGAGAACATAATGAAAAATTTAATATGCTACAGGAATCCATAGAGAGACACCAATCAGAAATTCAGAAGATTAATAATAAAATTTCATCATTAGACAACTCAATAGAAAGTCAGAGGAGAAGAATTGAGCAAGTGAAAGGCAGAATTGGTGAGCTTGAACATAAAGCACATGCCACCAATATATTTAAAGAAAAATCAGGTAAAAGAATTAAAAAAAAGTGAAGAAACCTTAAGAATCATGTGGGACTCTACCAAGAGAAATAACCTACGAATGATTGGAGTACCAGAACAGGGAGGGATAACAGAAAATATAGAGAGAATTGTTGAAGATTTGTTGGCAGAAAACTTCCCTGATATAGTGAAAGATGAGAATATATCTATCCAAGATGCTCATCAAACTCCACATGAGGTAGATCTTAAAAGAAAGTCACCAAGACATATTATAATTAAACTTGTGAAAACCAAAGAAAGAATTTTAAGAGCAGCTAGGAATAAACAAAAAGTTACCTACAAAGGAGAGTCAATAAGAATAAGCTTGGACTACTCAGCAGAAACCGTGCAGGCTAGAAGGCAATGGGATGACTTACATAAAGCATTGAAGGAAAAAAATTGCCAGCCAAGAATCATATATCCAGCAAAACTGTCTTTCTAATTTGAAGGCAAAACTAGGACATTTCCAGATAAACAGAAGTTTAGGGAATTCCTAAAAACCAAACCAAAACTACAAGAAATACTAAAGGGAGTTCTCTGGCTAGAAAATCAATAATATCAGATATCAACTCAAGACAAGAATACTGGACAGAGCAATCAGATGTCAACCCAGGTAGGGAAATCTCAAAAATAAACCAAGATTAAAAAAAATGCTCAAAGCAGGGAAACAGCGATGTTATTATGTAAAAGAAGACAACATTAAAACAATAAAGAGTGACTAAGAAATATAGTCATAGACCTTTCATATGGAGAGGAAGACAAGGCAATATAAAGAAATAAAAATAAGGTTTAAACTTAGAAAAATAGGGGTAAATACTAAGGTAACCACAAAGGAGGCTAACAATCCTACTCATCAAAATAAAATACTCAGCAGAAACAAAACCAACAACAATAAATAAGAGGAAAAGACAATATATAAAGATAGTCTACTCAGCAAGAAAAATTAAGTGGGAAAAAGAAACTGTCAACAACACACAAAAAAAGACATCAAAATTACAGCACTAAACTCGTACCTATCCAAAATTATGCAGAATGTAAATGGACTAAATGCACTGATAAAGAGACAGAGAGTGGCAGAATCGATAAAAAAAAAACAAGATCTGTCTATATGCTGCCTACAAGAGACACAACTTAGAGACACAAACAAACTCAAAGGATGGAAAAAAATTTATCAAGCAAACAACGATCAAAAAAGAGCAGGAGTGGCAATATTAATTTCTGATGAAATAAAAAGTTAAATCCACCACCAAGGATAAGGAAGGACACTAAAAAAAAAAAAGAATGGACAATATACCAGGAGGATATAATCATATTAAATATTTATGCACCCAATGACAGGGCTGCAAGATACATAAAACAAACTCTAACAGCACTGAAAAGTGAGATAGCTCCACAATTATAGTAGGAGACTTCAACACACCACTTTTGGTGAAGGACAAAACATTCAAAAAGAAGCTCAATAAAGACACGGAAGAGCTAAATGCCACAATCAACCAACTTGACCTCATAGACATGTACAGAATAGTCCACCCAATAGCAGCCAAGTATACGTTTTTTTTCCAATGCACGTGGAACTTCTCTAGAATAGAGCACATATTAGGTGATAAAGCAAGCCTTAGCAGAATCCAAAACACTGAAATATTACAAAGCATCTTCTCTGACCATAAGGCCATAAAAGTGGAAATCAACAACAGAAATAGCAGGGAAAAGAAATCAAACACTTGGAAACTGAACAATACCCTACTCAAAAACAACTAGGTTGTAGAAGACATGAAGGAAGGAATAAAGAAATTCATAGAATCCAATGAGAATGAGAACACTTCCTATTAGAACCTTTGGGACACAGTAAAAGCAGTGCTCAGAAGTCAATTTATATCAATAAACACACACATACAAAAAGAAGAAAGGGCCAAAATCAAAGAATTATCCCTACAACTTGAACAGATAGAAGAGAGCAACAAAAGCAACCCTCAGGGACCGGAAGAAAACAAATAATAAAAATTAGAGCAGAATTAAATGAAATAGAGAACAGAAAAACAATGGTAAAAGATAATAAGACCAAAAGCTGGTTTCTTTGAAAAAACCAACAAAATTGATAAACCGTTGACCAAACTGACAAAAGAAAAAGGAGAAGAAGCAAATAACCTAAATAAGAAATGAGATGGGTGATATTACAACAGGCCCAACTGAAATTAAAAGATTCATAACATTACTATGAAAAATTGTACTCTAACAAACTTGAAAACTTTGAAGAAATAGATGAATTCCTAGAAACACACTACTTACCTAAACTAACACAAACCGAGGTAGAACAACTAAATAAACCCATAACAAAAGAAGATATTGAACAGGTAATCAAAAAACTCCCAACAAAAAAAAAACTCTGGCCGGAAGTCTTCACTGCAGAGTTCTACCAAACTTTCAGAGAAAAGTTAATACCACCACTACTAAAGATATTTCAGAGCATGGAAAAGGACAGAATACTCCCAAACTCATTCTATGAAGCCACCATATCCCTGATACCAAAACCAGGTAAAGACACCACAAAAAAAGAAAATTACACACCTATATTCCTCATGAACTTAGATGCAAAAATCCTCAACAAAATTCTAGCCAATAGAATTCAACAACATATCAAAAAAATAATTCACCCTGGCCAAGTGGGATTCATAACAGGTTTGCAGGGATGGTTCAACATTAGAAAAACAATTATTGTAATCCATCATATAAATAAAACAAAAGACAAGAACCACATGATTTCATCAATCGATGCAGAAAAGGCATTTGACAAAGTTCAACACTGATTCATGGTAAAAACTCTCAGCAAAACAGGAATAGAAGGAAAATTCCTTAACATAATAAAGGGCATTTATACAAAAGCCAACATCATCCTAAAAGGAGAGCATCTGAAACATTTCCCATGTGATCAGGAACTAGACCAAAAAAAAAAAAAAAAATGATGCCCTTTATCACCACTCTTATTCGACGTTGTGCTGGAGGTCCTAGCCAGAGCAATTAGGTTAGATAAAGAAATAAAGGGCATTCAGACTGGTAAGGAAGACTTGAAAGTATCTCTATTTGCAGATTACATGATCTTATATACAGAAAACCCTAAAGAATCCTCAAGAAAACTACTGAAACTAATAGAAGAGTTCAGTAGAGAATCAGGATACAAGATAAACATACAAAAATCAGCTGGATTCCTCTACACCAAAAAAATGAACACTGAAGAGGAAATCACCAAATCAATACCATTTACAGTAGCCACCAAGAAGATAAAACACTTAGGACTAAATCTTACCAGAGATATAAAAGACCTATACAAAGAAAACTACAAGAAACTACTGCAAGAAACCTAAAGTGGAAAAACATACCTTGCTCTTGGACAGGAAGACTTAACATTATAAAAATGTCTATTCTACCAAAAGCGATATATAGATACAATGCAATTCCAATCCAAATTCCAATGACTTTTTCTATGAGATAGAGAAACAAATCAGCAACTTCATATGGAAGGGAAAGAGGCCCGGAGGAGTAAAGCATTACTGAAAAAGAAGGACAAAGTGGGAGGCCTCACTCTACCTGATTTTAGAACCTATTATACTGCCACAGTAGTCAAAACAGCCTGGTACTGGTACAACAACAGATACATAGACCAAAGGAACAGAATTGAGAATCCAGACATAAATCCATGCACATATGAGCAGCTGATGCTTGTCAAAGGCCCAAAGTCAGTTAAATGGGGAAAAGACAGACTCTTTAACAAATGGTGCTGGCATAACTGGATATCCATCTGCAAAAAAAAAAAATGAAACAAGACCCATACTTCACACCATGCACAAAAACTAACTCAAAACGGATCAAAGACCTAAATATAAAATCTAAAACGATAAAGGTCATGGAAGAAAAAATAGGGACAATGCTAGGAGCCCTAATACAAGGCATAAACATTATACAAAACATTACTAACAATGCAGAAGAGAAACTAGAAATCTGGGAGCTCCTAAAAATCAAACACCTATGCTCATGCAAAGACCACCAAAAGAGCAAAAAGATTACCTACAGACTGGGAAAAAGTTTTTAGCTATGACACTTCTGATCAGTGCCCGATCTCTAAAATCTACATGATACTACAAAAACTTAACTACAAAAAGACAAATAACCTGATTAAAATATGAGCAAAAGATATGAACAGACACTTCACTAAAGAAGACATTCAGGTAGCTAACAGATACATGAGGAAATGCCATTAGAGAAATGCAAATCAAAACTACAATGAGATTTCATCTCACTCCAACAAGGCTGGCAGTAATCCAAAAAACACAAAATAATAAATGTCGGAGAGGTTTTGGAGAGATTGGAACACTTATACACTGCTGGTGGGAATGTAAAATGGTACAACCACTTTGGAAATTGATTTGGCACTTCCTTAAAAAGCTAGAAATAGAACTACCATATGATCCAGCAATTCTACTCCTTGGAATATATCCTAGAGAGATAAGAGCCTTTACATGAACAGATATATGCACACCCATGTTCACTGCAGCATTGTTTACAATAGCAAAAAGATGGAAGCAATCAAGGTGCCCATCAATGGATGAATGGATAAATAAATTATGGTATATTCACGCAATGGAATACTACGCATTGATAAAGAACAATGATGAATCTGTGCAACATTTCATAACATGGAGGAATCTGGAAGGCATTATGCTGAGCGAAATTAGTTTCAAAAGGACAAATATTGTATGAAACTGCTGTTATAAGAACTCAAGAAATAGTTTAAACAGAGAAGAAAATATTTCCTGAGAGTTACAAGAGTGGGGAGGGAGAGCGGGAGAGGGGCATTCAGTAATTAGATAGTAACAAGAACTATTTCAGGTGAAGGGAAAGACAACACACAATACAGGAGAGGTCAGTACAACTGGAATAAACCGAAAGCAAAGAAGTTTCCTGAATAAACCAAATGCTTTGAAGGTCAATGTAGCAGGGGCGGGGGTTTGGGGACCATGGTTTCATGGAACATCTATGTCAATTGACATAAAAAAATCTATTAAGAAAACATTCTGGGTCCCACTTTGAAGAGTGGTGTCTGGGGTCTTAAACACTAGCAAGTAACCATGTAAGATGCATCAATTGGTCTCAGCCCATGTGGAGCAAAGGAGAATGAAGAACACCAAAGACACAAAATAATTATGAGCCCAAGAGACAGAAAAGTTCACATAAACCAGAGACTACATCACCTTGAGACCAGAAGAACTAGATGGTGCCTGGCTACAACTGATGACTCTCCTGACAGGGAACACAACAGAGAACCCCTGAGGGAGCAGGAGATCAGTGGGTTGCAGACCTTAAATTCTCGTAAAAAGACCAGACTTAATGGTCTGACTGGGACTAGAAGGACCCCGGAGGTCATGGTCCCCAGGCCTTCTGTTAGCCCAAGACCAGAACCATTCCCAAAGCCAACTCTTCAGATAGGTATTGGAGTGGACTACGGGATAGAACATGATACTGGTGAAGAATGAGCTCTTGGATCATGTAGACACATGAGACTATGTGGGCAGCTCCTGTCTGGAGAGGAGACCAGAGGGCAGAGGGCGTCAGAAGCTGACTGAATGGACACAAAAAAAGAGAGTGGAGGGAAGGAGTGTGCTGTCTCATATAGGAGTATACAGCAAGGTATATATAAATTTTTGTATGAGAGACTGACTTGATTTGTAAACTTTCACTTAAAGCACAATAAAAATAAAAAAAAAATTGAAACAGTTAATTATTCACTCTTTGAAATTCCATGCTCTTTTGGGACACTTCATTCCTGGTTCTCCTCCTAACTCTCCAACCACTTCTTATTAGCATTTAAGAGCTACTCCTCTCCAGTCCTACTTGCAGTCCACTGAGGAGTTTCCTTGGGTTCCATATTTGGTCCTCTCCTCATCTTGTTGTGCTGTTAGGTGCCTTCAAGTTGGTTCTGATTCATAGTAATCCTATGTACAACAGAATGAAACACTACCTGGTCCTGCATCGTCCCCCAACCATTGCTATGTTCGAGCCCATTGTTGGAGCCACTGTGTCAATGGATCTTGTTGGGTGTCTTCTTTTTTGCTGACTCTCATTTTTTTTTTTTTTTTCTGCTTTACCGAGCATGATGTCCTTCTCCAGGGACTGACCCCTCCTGATAACATGGCCAAAGTACGCGTGACAAAATTTTGCCATCCTCTCTTCTAAGGAGCGTTCTGGCTGTACTTCTTCCAAGACAGGTTTGTTTTTTCTTCTGCCAGTCCATGGTGTATTCAATATTCTTCAGTAATATTACAATTCAAAGGCATCAATTCTTCAGTCTTCCTTATTCATTATCCAGCTTTTCCATGCATATGAGGTGATTGAAAATACCATGGCTTGGGTCAGGTGTGCCCTAGTTTTCAAATTGACATCTTTATTTTTAACACTTAAAAAGGTCTTTTACAACAGATTTGCCCAATGCAATATACATGTTTGATTTCGCCTAATCGTACTCCACACATTTTCCCCAACAGAGCCAACCCTCTCTCTCGTGAATTCAGCTCCCATCTTGAAAACAGTAACTCCCAAACATATACAGTAGAGTCACATCTCATGTGGGGTTGAGTTCTAACTAACGTCATCGTCTGAAGCGAAAATAACATTTTGTCAATGTGAGGCATGTTCACTGTTTTCTTCAGTTGAGTAGGAGATGAAACAGCCAACTTGAGTTTGGTGCCATTATATTGGGAAGAAAAAAGTTTCTTTAGAAGACTGAGATTATACTCAGTGATGAGATGTTCACATTGGGAGATGCATGAGGGAAATGAGAATGTGTGGAGCAACGGCAGGTTCGTACCACCTATTTCATGGTCCCTTTAGGGCATATGGAGCATGTAGAGCCCTGGTGGTGCAGTGGTTAAGAGCTCGGCTGCTAACCAAAATGTCAGCAGTTTGAATTCACCAGCTGCTCCTTGGAAACTCTACGGGGCAATTCTACTCTGTCCTATAGGGTCGCTATGAGTTGAAATCAATTCGAAGGCAATAGGTTTGTTTGTTTTTACAGTATATAGCCCTGGAGTGAAATGACAAAAAAGGAAAATATAAATAGTTCTTTCTCTCTACTATTGATCTAATTGAGACCAAGCGCATAAATCTGCATATGTTTTAACTTTACGTATCTCCACCCAAGTCCTCAGTGTCTGTCTACTTGATATTTTCATAGACATTTTGTCCCAGAAGATTTCAAACTCAGTATGTCCAACAACTAATTTATTATTTTTACTTCCAGTTTTAATTAAATGTAGAAATACATTTGCCAATATTATCTCTGTACCAAAAGTACTCCCAAATTTCAGTGGCTTAACCAATAAGAAATTATTTTTTCATCTGTAGGCATTCCCAGTGAGAAGGTCGGGGGCAGAGTAGGGTACGGGATGGCCATTTCTGAAAGTCATTTAAAGACCCAGACTGAAGGACATTTTGCCATCTTTAACATGTGGCTTCCAAGGTTCCCTTGATGTCAACACCAGACAGGAGGAAGGAGAAGAGAGAATGTGGAGAAGGTACATTTAAGTTATCGTGTCATTTTCACTTCTGTTGCCATTCCATTGGTGGCCCCTCTTAGAAGCAAGAGGAGGCTGGGAAATGTTCAAATCACAGCAATAAGTCTACACTGTGGGAGGGGAGCATAGCACCAGTCTTTGGAGGACAGTTAGCTATCTGTGTCATACTCTCTCTTCCTCCTCATTTCTGATTTGTTCTTTCACTAGTATGTTCTGTATCTGTTTCCTCTTTTGAAAAATGGGCTAACAACAGTACCTCTTCACAGGGATTATCATGAAAATTAGTTGAGCTAACCTACCTAAAGCACTTAGAAGATGTCTGACTCGTAGTTGATGCTCAGTCGTTGGTGACTACTATTATTACTAATTAGTTACAGAACTTCATCAGGTACCCGGTTGCTCCAAGCTAAAAACTCCTTTTCCACTTCACCTATATCCACTCAGCCAGCAAGTCCTGCTTATTTAATTAAAAATACATATGTATTTATGTTGTTAAAAACGTAAGTAATAGATGTTTCTGATACGGAAATCAGAACAAATGGATTTGAGTTTTTTGAATAAGAAAACAAACCACCACCACCAACAACAAAAAAGACTCTTCCTCGAGGAACCAACTTATTCATATGGTTTCAACTTTCGTCTTAAAAACAGGTTGTACATGACTGTGATCATTAAGGTTGTGTGTTAACTTGGCTAGGCCATGATTCTCAGTGGTTTGGCAGTTATAATGTAGTTTGGCAGTTGTACGATGATGTGATCACGTCCATGATGAGATTTGATATAATGTGATCACCTCCATGATGGGATCTACTCTGAGTAGCCAATCAGTTGAAAGGGAGTTTCCTTGGGGGTGTGGCCTACATCCAATACAGGTGGACTCTCTGGCAAGGCTCTCAGGCTTTTACTCTCTCTTGATCCTGCAGCTGGCTCCCACTGGTATGACCTCTGGTTCTTGGGACTTGAGCTAGCAGTTTACCTGCCGTCTTGTCTGCTAACCTGGGGATTCATCTGTCTTCGCAGCCAGTCTAACCCACAGACTTGGGACCTTCCCACCTCTATGACTGTGTGAGCCATTTTCCTGATATAAATCTCTATATATAGATATTTATACACTTTATCGGTTTTGCTTCTAAAGAGAACTCAGCCTAAGACACTGGGGGAACCAATTTATATATACGGTTTCAACTTTCATCGTGAAAATAGGTCATACATGACTATATGACTGGATTAGAACACCCAACTGGAAGGGGTCTTGTAAGGCCTTCTGATTTCCTCATTTTAAAACTGTTAAAAGTACAACCCAGGTAATGGCAAAACTGGGACTAGAACCCAGGTCTCTTAACTCTGGTAAAGTGCTCCATATGCTCCTCTTTATTCGCATACCTGTGTTTATCTCTTAAATCTAATTTTACAGAAAGATAAACTAAGCCAAAGCCAAACAAACAACTCTTCTCCCTTCATCCTCACAATTTGTGGCTGGTGTCTGTTAAATGAAAATTATCGCTGTGTGAATTTCCTCTAATCTCCTGCAGTTACCAAACCAATAAAGGTTCTAGACCAGTTGCTGTAAAGTTGATTCCAAGTCATGGTGGCTCCATGCGTGTCAGAGTAGAACTGTGCTCCACAAGATTTTCTTTCTTTTTTTTTTTTTTGTAATTTATTTTTGTTGTTGTTGTTAAGAATGTACACGGCAAAACAAACACCAATTCAACAGTTTGTACATGTACAATTCAGTGACACTGATTATGTTCTTCAAGTTGTACAATCATCCTAACTGTCCTTTTGAGTTGTTCCTCCCCCATTAACATAAACTCACTGCCCCCTAAGTGTCTTTTCTAATCTTTTGAGTTGCTGTTGTCATTTTGATCCCATATAGATTGCTCCATAGAGTTTTCAATGGCTGTGACCTTTCAGAAGTAGATTGTCAGGGCTTTCTTCCAAGGCGCCTCTGGGTGGCTTCAAACCTCCAGCCTTTCAGTTAGCAACCAAGTGTGTTAACTGTTTAAACCACCCTGGGACTCCATTAAAGATTCTAGAGGACTAAATTCTGACTGTTCTAGCCCAGTTACTCTGTTCCCCAAACTGAAGGCAATCTCTCTTCCTGCTTTTTATTCTGAGCAGCAGATGCACTATGCACAAATCTGGAAAGATCTTCTCTATAGCCAGGGAAAGTTGAGGGACAATGTGCTCAAGCTTCCTGCTGAACACTCCTTTGATTTTGTAGACATGCTCATCCTCCTCTTCCCAGGTTTGGTCACCGTGTGAGCCATGTGTTAACAGGCACAAGTAATATTGTATGTGTGTAATTTATACGGTACTGGACATTTTAGCAAAGACTGTTGGCTCATCACTGAACTTGTTTCTGCTCCTTCTTGGACTCATAGATAAACTACATTTCCTGGCTTCTGTTGTAGTCGGATTTGGCCACGTGACTAAGTTGTGAGAGAAAGTGATGTGTGCTATTTCCAGGCATGGCCTATAAAAACCTCCCACATGACATCCTTCACGCCCTTTCCCTTCCAGTGGTTGGACGTCAATATCCAGGATGACTTCGGAACCCATGTGTCAAAGGTAACAGTTGCACTCACCCTGGGACCCCATGATTGCATGGTGTTGAGTGACCTCATTGACCTGAACCCACATTGGGCTGTTACATGAGCAAGAATTAAGTTCTAATATGTTTAGCCACTGAAATTTTGGAATTTGTTGTGTCGCTGATTGCCTACTGGTACAAATATTAATGGGTGAAACTCTAACACCCCATGTGGTGTTCTTGGAGAAGATGTTTAATGGGGTTTCACAAGAAGCATCCAAGTTTTTGGACAGTAATGGATCTTTTTCCACATCAGACTCCAAACAGGAAGTGACTGTTCCCTATCAAAGAGGTTTTTAAAAGGCCTCTTTCTTCATACCCCACATTGTTTCAACAAACAGAGGACTTGCAGACTGGGAGGCAGGCAGCTAGCAGTGAGAATGCAAATTAGCTCAGGATAAAGACAGAGAGAGAGATGGCATCATGTAATCATGTTTGTTTATGAGTAAAGCCAAACCAAAAACCAAACCAAACTCAGTACTGTTCAGTCGATTCTGACTCCTAGCGACGCTATAGGACAGAGAAGAACTGCCCCATAGAGTTTCCAAGGAACACCTGGTGGATTCAAACTGCCAACCCTTTGGTTAGCAGCTGTAACACTTAACCACTACACCACCAGGGTTTCCATGAGTAAAGCAGGTAGCCAATAAGTTGTCAAGCATATAAGAGTGAAGTAAATCCTTCATTAGAAATAAAGATACTATAGTAAGAACTATTCATGGTGGTGGAGATCGTCTTTAAATTTGGTTACCACCAAATTCTCCCCTCCAAGTATATACATTTTTCTCCCCGCAGCAAGCTTTCAAGTCTTTTTCACCTCCCCTTGAGTCTGGGCTGGCTTGGTGACTCGCTTTGACCAACAGAACGCAGAGGAAGTGATGTGGGCCTGGGCATTTTCCACCTCCACTCTCTTGCAATGCAGTCACCCTGCTGTGAGGAAGCCAGTCTAGACTAGAGGAGGAGAGGCTGTGCTGGGAAGAACTTGGGGGTCCCATTGAGGACCACCACTTCAATGACTGCCTGTCATTGGAGTGAAGTTTTCTCAACTGTTCTGGCCCCAGCTGAATGCAGCCCCATAAATGACCCCAATCGATATTGCATGGAGCAGAATTGTTGAGCTAAATCCAGCCAGCCCACAGAATCATAAGAAATAATAAAACATGTTGTTAGCCACTAAGTTTGGGTGGTTTATTGTGTGGCAATAGGGTAAGTGACAAGTGCTCTGAAACAAGAGCTGGGTGCCCCAGGGGCATGGCAGGGATAAGACCCAGTGGCACACAGAATAAACTCATTCAACAGTAAATTACTAAATTCTTCTGTGAACCAAAATTACATTAGGCCACCACCAGCAGAAGTTGCTGTTGAGTTGATCCTGACTCATGACGACCCCAGGTGTATCACAGTAGAATTGTGCTCCATAGGGTTTTCAGTGGCTGGTTTTTCAGAAGAAGACCACCAGGTCTTTCTTCCAAGATGCCGCTGGCTGGACTCAAACCTCAAACCTTTCAGTTAGTAGTCAAGCGCTTAGCCGTTTGCGCCACTCAGGAACTCCTTGTGTTAGACCAGGGGGACCCAAAGACCACTGAGATACAACTCCTGTCCTCTGGAGCTCACAGCAAACACAGCGAGACAGAAGTGCAAAAAATGCAAACGGGCAATTATTGGAATTGTCATTGAGTTGGGTTTACAAAGGAGGCAAAAAAAAAAAAGGAAGCAATCCATTTTAAAAGCTTAAGTTGAATGTATAAGATGAAGAGATTTGATGAGTAGCTGAAGGAGATTGAGAGAGAGGGGCATCCTTTTGCCAATCTCGTCTCTAAAGTGTATTCTAGCAGTATTTCTTCCAAGAACGATTTGTTCATTGTTCTGGCAGTATATGGTATGGAGAGTGCCTGATCAAACCAGGTGAGCAATGAACAAAGTTTGGAAAAATTGCCTGTCTTAGGCTGGGTTCTCTACTGAAGCAAAACCAGTAAAGCGTATAAATATATAAATATAGAGAGAGATTTATATCAAGGAAATGGCTCATGTAGTTGTAGAGGCTGGAATGTCCCAAGTCCGTGGGTCAGGATAGAGGCTTCTCCTGATTCATGTTACCACAGGGGTTGGCGAACCCAAGACTGGCAGGTCAGAGAGCAGCGCTCTTGCTCATAGGCTGTGAAGAAAAGAAGAGTGAGGATGACTGCACGACTTGAAGAATGTAATCAGTGTCACTGAATTGTACACGTAGAAACTGTTGAATTGGTGTATGTTTTGCTGTGTACATTCTTAACAACAACAAAAATAAATTACAAAAAAAAAAAGAAAGAAAGTCATGTGGAGCACAGTTCTACTCTGACATACATGGAGTCACTGTGACTTGGAATCAACTCTACAGCAACTGGTCTAGAATATTTATTGGTTTGGTAAGTGCAGGAGATTAGAGGAAATTCATACAGCAATAATTTTCATTTAACAGGCACCAGCCACAAATTATGAGGAAGAGGGAGAAGAGTTGTTTGTTTAGCTTTGGCTTAGTTTATCTTTCTGTGAAATTAGGCTTAAGAGGTAAACACAGATACGGAAATAAAGAGGAGCATGTGAAAGTTCTTTTTGTAAGGAAAGCAGCCAATTACAATGGAGCACTTTACTAGATTTAAGAGACCTGGGTTCTAGTCCCAGGTTTGCCATTACCTGGTTCGTACTTTTATCAGTTTTAAAATGAGGAAATCAGAAGATCTTACAAGACCCCTTCCAGTTGGGTGTTCTAATCCAGTCATATAGTCATGTATGACCTATTTTCAAGATGAAAGTTGAAATCATACGAATAAATTTGTTCCCCCAGTGTCTTAGTCTGGGTTCACTAGAGAAGCAAAACTGGTAACGCATATAAATATCTATATATAGAATAGAGAGATATATATCAGGGAAGTGGCTCACACAGTTACAGAGGTGGCAAAGTCCCAAGTCCTTGGGTCAGAGTGGAGCTTTCTACTGGCTCACAGGCTTTGGAGGCAGATGAACTCCAAGATTAGCAGGCAAGATAGCAGGTAAGCTGCTAACTCAAGTCCCAAGAGCCAGAGATCATACTAGTGGGAGCCAGCTGCAGGATCCAGAGAGAGCAAAAGCCTGAGAGCCTTGCCAGAGAGTCCACCTGTATTGGATGTAGGCCACCGCCCCAAGGAAACTCCCTTTCAGCTGGTTGGCTTCTCACAGTAGATTGCGTCATGGAGGTAATCACATTATATCACGTCTCATCATGGATGAGCCCTGTGGGAGGGGCCCTCCTATTCCCACCCTGCGTTGAACAGCCACCCATCTTCTGCAGAAGGAACTCAGAAAAATGAAATTATCTGCCACCCCATTCTGGCAGCACATTCCTTGGCTCCCGTTCATTTCTGCTGGTCTTGTCCAGGCAAAACTATTTAGTCCTGAAACCTACTCCTTCCCCAGTGGAGAACTTTCCTTCCATCTGGTGCCTTCATAATTACCTTTTCCACTATCCTCCTCACCCGATTCCTTTATCTTTGGGTCCGGGGCACTGAGCCTCACCTGTCCCAGGTACAAACCTCCTGACATCCTGTCTACTCTCTCCAGCAGTCTGCCTCCCCTTTTTACCCTTGCCTTACTCCATGAAGCAACCTTGGTCATATCTAAAGTTTGTCTTTCATAAACTAGCGTCGCACCTGGTAACTTAACTTTGTTTCCCTTATTTTGAAGGAATAATAACAATAGAATAATAGTTGTATTGATATATCTGCTATGGGCCCTGTGCTGTACAAGACAATCTATAACACTTGCAACAACTTTGTAAGGTGAGTACATTATCCCTACTTTAGGGATGAAGTAATTGAGGCTGACAGTTTAAGCCGAATATCTGAGCTGAAATTTGCACACAAGTTGGACTCCTTACCACCAAAGCCTGGCTCTTTCTGCCACTCAACATTGTTTTTCTTGCCACCACAACGGGACCCAGAGTGATGGGTATGATTTTATATTATCATGAAATCAGCACAGAACGGCCTTACTGGGCAAGAAGAACTTCGCTTCCCCTTCCCCTTCCCTTCTTCATACAGCAAACAATCTAATTTGTAGGCTCTGACCACCCCACCCAGCCAAGAAAAGGAGAATAGGATCAGAATAATAACTCAAAAAGAATTCCAATTTCTAGAGCTTTGTCTAACCCACCGATTACTGCTATCACTGTTTCAAAGCCCAGGGCCCAGAAATAATCCATGGGTGCAGCCTTCATATAAACCAAAACAACCAAATCCAATGCTGTCGAGCCGTTTTGGACTCATAGTGACCCCACGGGACAGAGTAGAACTGCGCCATAGGGTTTCCAAGGAGCGGCTGATAGATTTGAACTGCTGGCTTTTTGGTTAGCAGCTTAATGCTTAACCACTGCGGCACCAGGACTCCAGCCTTCACACAGAGATCACTCAAACATTTAAATACACACAAACACCCATCCACCAGCAGTTTGATTTCCGGTGGCCTGACAGGTTCGAAAGCTAACAAGGGAGAAAACGTAGATTTGCAACAGCCCAGAGCACTTGCTCCCCAGTATGTGGCTGCACCAGCTCTTTGTTGTGTATAAAAAAGACTTCTTCAGCATGGCCACAATCACAGAGCTAATAAAACTGGAAACAGAAACCCCAAACCCACACCCCTGGCCAGTGCCCTGGCAAAGGATGCTTCTCTCTACCTGCCTTACACACTCAACACCTGGGTTCAGCCCGCTTTCCCACTTTTCAGGGCTGCTGTGGCCTCTCAAGAACCCTGGTGGTAAAGAGCTCAGGTTGCTAACCAAAGGTCAGCAGTTTGAATCCCCCAGCTGCTCCTTGGAAACCCGATGGGGCAGCTCTACTGTGTCCTATAGGGTTGCTATGAGTCAGAATCAACTAAATGGCAATGGATTTGGTTTTGGTTTGGTGGCCTCTCCAGTGGAATCAAAAACAGCAGATTTATACAATGCCGTGGGTTTGGATCAGCAAGTGCCCTTGAGCAATGACACTTTTTATTCAGTGATTCTCCCCACCTTCTGTGACTCCCCGGTAGCGCCGAGGAGGAGGAAAACATCTCTTTTCTTGGAAAACAGACAGAGGAGCCCTGAAAATTGGCTACAGCTGTTCTTCATACCTGGGATAAATTTAATCAGAATTAAATGCAACAGCCCTCCGAAAAGGGAGTGGGAGACTTTTCCTGGCCAAGGAACAGCTAAACAGCCCCTGACTGCCTGCACATCGCCCTAACCTGGGTAGAGAGCCTTTAAGCAGGGAACAGATGTTGATTGAGGCTCTAGAAAGCTCTTCATTTTCCCTCAGGGTGAACATCCAACTGATGGTCTTGCTGTGTCATCTATCATGAGGCTCTTCCAGAGCCTTAAGTCTAGAGCCTGAGACCTGAAGTGCTAAGGGCTCTATTGTGGTCAAACTCCTCCTTAAACTGTAGACAAACCGTTTAATTTCTGCTGCCTTTGTTTTCCTGTGAAAGAGATTTTATATGTGTGTGTGTGTGTGTGTGTATATGTATATATAGTTTTCCAAGAAATCTCAAGTGGTTTTAAAAACAAAAAGCTAGTTTTGATTCCTTATCTCATTTCTTCCGGTTCTTTTGAGTTTTGTTCTCCTTGGTTTGTGGTGGCTTATCAAAATTCATTCATGTTTATTGGCTTCACAGGTGGGCACAGAGGCTTCCAAGGGGCAGAATGGAGTCTGGCTGAGGCACAGCTGGTCATCCACGTTGTTAGCCTTGGCTCCGTCCAACTTGCTTGCTCTGAATAGGTGAATAGAGCTAATATTCAGATAGGAATGCTTCATGCTTCCTGTATTCCAAGAAAAAACTGTGCTGTGTAGACTCTCTCCTCTACTCTTCTTCCAGCAGGTACTGGTGGATTTGTTGAAATTGTGAGCCCCAGTTAAGAATGGAGAGTCTAATTGGATCTCCATGCTCACCAAAATGTTCATGACTTGTGCATAGAGTATCGACTACTTTCTATCTCGAGCCTTCCTTGTGAATGAAGGGAAAGGATTTCCAATTGCTTTCGAGGTGACCCCATGTGTGTTAGAGTGGAACTGTGCCCCATACAGTTTTCAGTGGCTGGTTATTCAGAAGTGGATCACTAGGCCTTTCTTCTTAGACACTTAACAATTTGTACCACCCAGTGACTCCACGGATTTATTTTTGTGTACCATTAGTAGGTGAGAAAAATCAGAGACCTGAGATGTCCTAAGCCATCACCCAATTCAGGTGATTCAAACCTTGTTCCTGTGCAATAACCAACCTAGGAGGCCTCTCCCCAACTGTGACACTTGCCATTTGTATGCTCTTCTTTATCATTACTATATAGCCAACTCTTCATGCTTTGTGATGAAGACAGAAAATTTAAACCAGAAGATTAAAAACAAAATCATCCGGCTCTAGTTGTGATGAAAGACAGGTACATACTCTCAGACACGGTATCACTCTCTTTTTCTTAAACACACACCCCCGCAACATCCTGTATGTTTGGATTTTTACTTTATCTAGTTACAATCTTTGCTTGGCTTGGTCCCTACTGTCAATGACCAGGGAACTCAGAACAGCTGGAGAAGCACAAAGGTGAAATCTACTTTTGGTTATTTCAGAGTTGGTCATAATGCTTAGGAATCACCTTCAGGCTTGTGGCCACAGTGAGTGTTGCCCAAGTCTGACATAGCACAGAACCTACATATAAAATTGGGTGGCATCAATAGGAAAGCTAGGGCAGAGGGTTGTCTTTCCTGAGGAGATAATAGAGTCCACAGTGTGAAGAGCAAGGAGATAAACCAGTCTTGTACTTGGTTCTTTGCAGAGTTGTAGAGAGATCTGTAGTGGGCATGAAGAGCCCAGGTCCCACAGGAAGGTACAGCAGATTCAGCGTGGAGCTCTAGAACCAAACCAGACTCTTCCAGAGCAGTGTTCCCTGATGGTCACTAAGGCCCCTTTATATCTAACTAGATATTCTATGGGAAAAAAGGAGGGCAGGATCAAATTAGTTTGGGAAATTCTCCACTAAATAAAGTTAAGCAGGTTTGATTAACTTTCACTATGCTGGTGTTACTGTGACTATCTAAGAAGGAAAAATAATAGGGAGCTTTTCCCAAACTTATTCCCTTTTCACCAGGAATCTTTTATATTTTAAAGGACACTAATGTTCCATAAAACCCAGTTTGGAAAACACCGTTTGGAGAAGCCAGGGATGCTCCAGTTGTCTAGAGTCGTCCAGCTCCACTGAGATCCAGCCCCTAGCCTAATGGGAACATTCTAATATATGGAAATTGAAAGGCAGCTACCTGGCCAACTGACTGGAAGAGATCCATATTTATGCCTATTCCCAAGAAAGGTGATCCAACCGCATGTGGAAATCATCAAATATCATTAATATCACATGCAAGTATAATTTTGCTGAAGATCACTCATAAAGGGCTGCAGCAGTCCATCAACAGGGAACTGCCAGATATTCAAGCTGGCTTCAGAAGAGGACATGGAACCAGGGATATCATTGCTGATGTCAGATGGATCCTGGCTGAAGCAGAGAATACCAGAAAGATGTTTACCTGTGTTTTATTGACTATGCAAAGGCATTCGACTGTGTGGATCATTACAAATTATATATAACATTATGAATTATATATACAAATTATATATAACACACAAATTATATATATAAAAAAATTATATATATATATGGAAATTCCAGAACACTTAATTGTGCTCATGAGAAACCTGTACATAGATCAAGAGGCAGTCATTCCAACAGAATAAGAGGGTATAGAAGGTACCCAAATTTTTGGGGGCAGATGAAGACTTTCTGAGGGTGCTTAAGTACATTAAAAAAAAAAACAAAAAACAATTTCTAGTTCCACAACGTCAGTATGCACTCTTTCCTGAAACTGCACTACCAGTGAGCCATTATGGCTGAACGGAGGTTCTCCTTTTTCATCTCCCTTTCATGTTAAAACCAGTTGCCGTGGAGTTGATTCCAACTCACAGTGACCCACGTGTGTCAGAGTAGAACTGTGCTCCATCGGATTTTCAACAGCTTTTAAGACCTAAAGTAAACCCTGGCGGAATAGTGGTTAAGAGCTACCGCTGCTAACCAAAAGGTGGGCAGTTCAAATCTACCAGGAACTCTTTGAAAACCCTGTGGAGCGGTTCCACTCTGTCCTATAGGGTTGGTATGAGTTGGAATTGACTCGACGGCAATGGTTTTTTTTTGGCTTATAAGACCTGAAGATCTGCTCCTGTAAAAATTACAGCTTACGAAAACCTGTGGGGCAGTTCTGTTGTTGTTGTTGTCATTAGGTGCCATTGAGTCGGTTCTGACTCTTAGCAACCCTATCTACAACAGAATGAAACGCTGCCCGGACCTGCACCATCCTCACAATCGTTGTTATGCTTGAGCCCATTGCAGCCACTATGTCAGTCTATCTCATTGACAGTCTTCCTCTTTTTCGTCAACCCTCCACCCTACCAAGCTTGATATCTTTCTCCAGGGCCTCATCCCTCCTGCTAATATGTCCAAAGTATGTGAGACATAGTCTCACCATCCTTGCCTCTGAGGAGCATTCTGTTTTTACTTCCAAGACAGATTTGTTTGTTCTTTTGGCAGTCCATGGTACATTCAGTATTCTTTATCAACACCACAATTCAAAGATGTCAGTTCTCCTTCAGTCTTCCTTATTCATTGCTCAGCTTTCACAGGCATATGATGCATTTGAAAACACCATGGCTTGGGTCAGGCGCACCCTAGTTCTCAAAGTGACATCTTTGCTTTTCAACACTTTAAGGAGGTCTTTTGCAGCAAATTTGCCCAATGCAACTCGTCTTTTGATTTCTTGACTACTGCTTCAATGGGTGTTGATTGTGGATCCAAGTAAAATGGGGCAGTTCTACTCTGCCTATAGGATCGGAATCAACTCAATGGCACACAACAACAATAACAACATTTTTCTGAGGTAGATCACCAGGCTTTCCTTCTTTTCTTGGTGTTTCTGGGTGGACTCGAACTTCTAACTTTTTGGGCCAAGCACGTTAATTGTTTGCACCACCCAGAGACTCCCCTTTCATAATAGTCCTTTCATAAAAGCAAAGCCTGTCTCTCACCCTCCCTCATCTTGCTATGGGGCATTGCCTCAGGATGGACAAATCTTTGGGGTACCAGACATAACGTTGTTTTTGAGAAAGTGAATAGTTTTATAAGTTGAATAGTATATCATTTAATAATTTATTAAATAAATGCAGCTAAAAAATCCATCACCATCGAGTCAATTCTGACTCATAGCGACGCTATAGGACAGAGTAGAACTGCCCCAGAGTATCCAAGGAGCACCTGGTAGATTCGAACTGCTGACCTTTTGGTTAGCAGATGCAGTACCTAACCACTATTTCACCAGGATCTCCAAATGCAGCTCAAGTGGTTTCTAATTCTTTGCTTTCATGAAAATTGAGGGAAGACAAAACTGAGTTTTCAGAGGGTTAGATCATTAAAAATTATTTTTGCTGATAGATCACCATCTCAGAAGGAGTTCAAATAATTGACTTTGCTTAGATAAAATTCCTTCCATTCTCATCTATTTATTTATATGAAAAAGGTGCTTACAATTACAGTAATAACAATCATTACAAAATGGGAGTAAAACTGATGAGGAACTGTCTATTTCAGCAAGATGTTAAATGAAAAGCAGCATTTCCACTGAAATGCTTTTTATGTTTAACAATTATTTATAAAAATTATATTGTATACTGTTTTGATAAACTATGTGTTAATAATAACTCAATGCAGAAATATTTTTGACACCAAAGCCATATGGTCACAGGAAATATTTAAAATTAATTTAAATTTATATGCATATATTTTTAAAAAATTTTAACTGTGCTTTAAGTGTGTTTACAAATCAAGTCAGTCTCTCACACAAAAACTTATATATGCCTTGCTACATACTCCCAATTGCTCTCCCCCTAATGAGACAGCCCACTCCCTCCCTCCACTCTCTCTTTTTGTGTCCATTTCACCAGCTTCTAACCCTCTCCACCCTCTCATCTTCCCTCCAGGCAGGAGATGCCAACATAGTCTCAATGTCCACCTAATCCAAGAAGCTCACTCCTCACCAGCACCCCTCTCCAACCCATTGTCCAGTCCAATCTATGTCTGAAGAGTTGGCTTAGGGAATGGTTCCTGTCCTGGGCCAACAGAAGGTCTGGGGGCCATGAACACTGGAGTCCTTCAAGTCTCAGTCAGACCATTAAGTCTGGTCTTTTTATAAGAATTTGGGGTCTGCGTCCCACTGCTCTCCTGCTCCCTCGGGGGTTCTCTCTTGTGTTCCCTCTCAGGGCAGTCATTGGTTGTAGCCAGGCACCATCTAGTTCTTCTGGTCTCAGGCTGGTTTATGTGGCCCTTTCTGTCTCTTGGGCTCATAATTACCGTGTGTCCTTGGTGTTCTTCATTCTCCTTTGATCCAGGTGGGTTGAGACCAATTGATGCATTTAGATGGCCACTTGCTAGCATTTAAGACTCCAGAAGCCACTCTCCAAAGTGGGATGCAGAATGTTTTCTTAATAGATTTTATTATGCCAATTGACTTAGATGTCTCCTGAAACCATGGTACCCAAACACCTGCCCCTGTTACGCTGGCCTTTGAAGCGTTCAGTTTATTCAGGAAACTTCTTTGCTTTTGGTTTAGTCCAGTTGTTCTGACCTCGCCTGTATTGTGTGCTGTCTTTCCCATCACCTAAAGTAGTTCTTATCTACTATCTAATTAGTGAATACCCCTCTCCCACCCTCCTTTTCTCCCCACTCTCATAACCATCAAAGAATATTTTCTTCTCAGTTTAAACTATTTCTCAAGTTCTTATAATAGTGGTCTTATACAATATTTGTCCTTTTGCAACTGACGAATTTCATTCAGCATAATGCCTTCCAGATTCCTCCATGTTATGAAATGTTTCACAGATTCATCACTGTTATTTATTGATGCATAAATATACCATAATTTATTTATCCATTCATCCACTGATGTGCACTTTTGTTGCTTCCATCTTTTTGCTATTGTAAACAATGCTGCAATGAACATGGGTGTGCATGTATCTGTTCGTGTAAAGGCTCTTATTTCTCTAGGATATATTCCAAGGAGTGGAATTGCTGGATTATATGGTAGTTCTTTTCCTAGCTTTTTAAGGAAGCACCAAATCGATTTCCAAAGTGGCTGCACCATTTTACATTCCCACCGGCAGTGTATAAGTGTTCCAATCTCTCCATAGCCTCTCCAACATTTATTATTTTGTGTTTTTTGGATTACTGCCAGCCTTGTTGGAGTGAGATGAAATCTCATTGTAGTTTTTTTTTTATTAACTTTTATTAAGCTTCAAGTGAAAGTTTACAAATCCAATCAGTCTGTCACATATAAGTTTACATACATCTTACTCCGTACTCCCCCTTGCTCTCCCCCTATTGAGTCAGCCCTTTCAGTCTCTCCTTTCGTGACAATTTTGCCGGCTTCCCTCTCTCTCTATCCTCCCATCCCCCCTCCAGACAAGAGTTGCCAACACAATCTCAAGTGTCCACCTGATATAATTAGCTCACTCTTCATCAGCATCTCTCTCCCACCCGCTGACCAGTCCCTTTCGTGTCTGATGAGTTGTCTTTGGGGATGGTTCCTGTCCTGTGCCAACAGAAGGTCTGGGGACCATGGCTGCCGGGATTCCTCTAGTCTCGGTCAGACCATTAAGTATGGTCTTTTTGTGAGAATTTGGGGTCTGCATCCCACTGATCTCCTGTTCCCTCAGGAGTTCTCTGTTGTGCTCCCTGACAGGGCAGTCATCGATTGTGGCCGGGCACCAACTAGTTCTTCTGGTCTCAGGATGATGTAGGTCTCTGGTTCATGTGGCCCTTTCTGTCTCTTGGGCTCTTAGTTGTCCTGTGACCTTGGTGTTCTTCATTTTCCTTTGCTCCAGGTGGGTTGAGACCAACTGATGCATCTTAGATGGCCGCTTGTTAGCATTTAAGACCCCAGACGCCACATTTCAAAGTGGGATGCAGAATGTTTTCATAATAGAATATTTTGCCAATTGACTTAGAAGTCCCCTCAAACCATGTTCCCCAGACCCCCGCCCTTGCTCTGCTGACCTTTGAAGCATTCATTTTATCCCGGAAACTTCTTTGCTTTTGGTCCAGTCCAATTGAGCTGACCTTCCATGTATTGAGTGTTGTCTTTCCCTTCACCTAAAGCAGTTCTTATCTACTGATTAATCAATAAAAAACCTTCTCCCTCCCTCCCTCCCTCCCCCCTTCGTAACCACAAAAGTATGTGTTCTTCTCAGTTTTTACTATTTCTCAAGATCTTATAATAGTGGTCTTATACAATATTTGTCCTTCTGCCTCTGACCAATTTCGCTCAGCATAATGCCTTCCAGGTTCCTCCATGTTATGAAATGTTTCACAGATTCGTCATTGTTCTTTATCGATGCCTAGTATTCCATTGGGTGAATATACCACAATTTATTTACCCATTCATCCGTTGATGGACACCTTGGTTGCTTCCAGCTTTTTGCTATTGTAAACAGAGCTGCAATAAACATGGGTGTGCATATATCTGTTTGTTTGAAGGCTCTTGTATCTCTAGGGTATATTCCGAGGAGTGGAATTTCTGGGTTGTATGGTAGTTCTATTTCTAACTGTTTAACGCCAGATAGATTTCCAAAGTGGTTGTACCATTTTACATTCCCACCAGCAGTGTATAAGAGTTCCAATCTCTCCGCAGCCTCTCCAACATTTATTATTTTGTGTTTTTTGGATTAATGCCAGCCTTGTTGGTGTGAGATGGAATCTCATCGTAGTTTTAATTTGCATTTCTCTAATGGCTAATGATCGAGAGCATTTTCTCATGTATCTGTTGGCTGCCTGAATATCTTCTTTAGTGAAATGTGTGTTCATATCCTTTGCCCACTTCTTGATTGGGTTGTTTGTCTTTTTGTGGTTGAGTTTTGACAGAATCATGTAGATTTTAGAGATCAGGCGCTGGTCTGAGATGTCATAGCCGAAAATTCTTTCCCAGTCTGTAGGTGGTCTTTTTACTCTTTTTGGTGAAGTCTTTAGATGAGCATAGGTGTTTGATTTTTAGGAGCTCCCAGTTATCGGGTTTCTCTTCATCATTTTTGGTAATGTTTTGTATTCTGTTTATGCCTTGTATTAGGGCTCCTAGGGTTGTCCCTATTTTTTCTTCCATGATCTTTATCGTTTTAGTCTTTATGTTTAGGTCTTTGATCCACTTGGAGTTAGTTTTTGTGCATGGTGTGAGGTATGGGTCCTGTTTCATTTTTTTGCAAATGGATATCCAGTTATGCCAGCACCATTTGTTAAAAAGACTATCTTTTTCCCAATTAACTGACACTGGTCCTTTGTCGAATATCAGCTGCTCATACGTGGATGGATTTATATCTGGGTTCTCAATTCTGTTCCATTGGTCTATGTGCCTGTTGTTGTACCAGTACCAGGCTGTTTTGACTACTGTAGCTGTATAATAGCTTCTGAAATCAGGTAGAGTGAGGCCTCCCACTTTCTTCTTCTTTTTCAGTAATGCTTTGCTTATCCGGGGCTTCTTTCCCTTCCATATGAAATTGGTGATTTGTTTCTCTATCCCCTTAAAATACGACATTGGAATTTGGATCGGAAGTGCGTTATATGTATAGATGGCTTTTGGTAGAATAGACATTTTTACTATGTTAAGTCTTCTTATCCATGAGCAAGGTATGTTTTTCCACTTAAGTATGTCCTTTTGAATTTCTTGTAGTAGAGCTTTGTAGTTTTCTTTGTATAGGTCTTTTACATCCTTGGTAAGATTTATTCCTAAGTATTTTATCTTCTTGGGGGCTACTGTGAATGGTATTGATTTGGTTATTTCCTCTTCGGTGTTCTTTTTGTTGATGTAGAGGAATCCAAGTGATTTTTGTATGTTTATTTTATAACCTGAGACTCTGCCAAACTCTTCTATTAGTTTCAGTAGTTTTCTGGAGGATTCCTTAGGGTTTTCTGTGTATAAGATCATGTCATCTGCAAATAGTGATAACTTTACTTCCTCCTTGCCAATCCGGATACCTTTTATTTCTCTGTCTAGCCTAATTGCCCTGGCTAGGACTTCAAGCACGATGTTGAATAAGAGCGGTGATAAAGGGCATCCTTGTCTGGTTCCCGTTCTCAAGGGAAATGCTTTCAGGTTCTCTCCATTTAGAGTGATATTGGCTGTTGGCTTTGCATAGATGCCCTTTATTATGTTGAGGAATTTTCCTTCGATTCCTATTTTGGTAAGAGTTTTTATCATAAATGGGTGTTGGACTTTGTCAAATGCCTTTTCTGCATCAATTGATAAGATCATGTGGTTTTTGTCTTTTGTTTTATTTATGTGATGGATTACATTAATGGTTTTTCTGATATTAAACCAGCCTTGCATACCTGGTATAAATCCCACTTGATCAGGGTGAATTATTTTTTTGATGTGTTGTTGGATTCTATTGGCTAGAATTTTGTTGAGGATTTTTGCATCTATGTTCATGAGGGATATAGGTCTATAATTTTCTTTTTTTGTAATGTCTTTACCTGGTTTTGGTATCAGGGAGATGGTGGCTTCATAGAATGAGTCGGGTAGTATTCTGTCATTTTCTATGCTTTGAAATACCTTCAGTAGTAGTGGTGTTAACTCTTCTCTGAAAGTTTGGTAGAACTCTGCAGTGAAGCCGTCTGGGCCAGGGCTTTTTTTTGTTGGGAGTTTTTTGATTACCGTTTCAATCTCTTTTTTTGTTATGGGTCTATTTAGTTGTTCTACTTCTGAATGTGTTAGTTTAGGTAGGTAGTGTTTTTCCAGGAATTCATCCATTTCTTCTAGGTTTTCAAGTTTGTTAGAGTACAATTTTTCGTAGTAACCTGAAATGATTCTTTTAATTTCATTTGGTTCTGTTGTGATGTGGTCCTTCTCGTTTCTTATTCGGGTTATTTGTTTCCTTTCCTGTATTTCTTTAGTCAGTCTAGCCAATGGTTTATCAATTTTGTTAATTTTTTCAAAGAACCAGCTTTTGGCTTTGTTAATTCTTTCAATTGTTTTTCTGTTCTCTAATTCATTTAGTTCAGCTCTAATTTTTATTATTTGTTTTCTTCTGGTGCCTGATGGATTCTTTTGTTGCTCACTTTCTATTTGTTCAAGTTGTAGGGACAGTTCTCTGCTTTTGGCTCTTTCTTCTTTTTGTATGTGTGCATTTATCGATATAAATTGGCCTCTGAGCACTGCTTTTGCTGTGTCCCAGAGGTTTTGATAGGAAGTGTTTTCATTCTCGTTGCATTCTATGAATTTCCTTATTCCCTCCTTGATGTCTTGTATAACCCAGTCTTTTTTCAGGAGGGTATTGTTCATTTTCCAAGTATTTGATTTCTTTACCCTAGTTTTTCTGTTAGTGATTTCTACTTTTATTGCCTTGTGGTCTGAGAAGATGCTTTGTAATATTTCGATGTTTTGGATTCTGCAAAGGTTTGTTTTATGACCTAATATGTGGTCTATTCTAGAGAATGTTCCATGTGCGCTGGAAAAAAAAGTATACTTTGCAGCAGTTGGGTGGAGAGTTCCGTATAAGTCAATGAGGTCAAGTTGGTTGATTGTTGTAAGTAGGTCTTCCGTGTCTCTATTGAGCTTCTTACTGGATGTCCTGTCCTTCTCCGAAAGTGGTGTGTTGAAGTCTCCGACTATAATTGTGGAGGTGTCTATCTCACTTTTCAATTCTGTTAAAATTTGATTTATGTATCTTGCAGCCCTGTCATTGGGTGCATAAATATTTAATATGGTTATGTCTTCCTGATCAATTGTCCCTTTTATCATTATTTAGTGTCCTTCTTTATCCTTTGTGGTGGATTTAAGTCTAAAGTCTATTTTGTCAGAAATTAATATTGCTACTCCTCTTCTTTTTTGCTTGTTGTTTTCTTGATATATTTTTTTTCCATCCTTTGAGTTTTAGTTTGTTTGTGTCTCTAAGTCTAAGGTGTGTCTCTTGTAGGCAGCGTATAGATGGATCGTGTTTCTTTATCCAGTCTGTGACTCTCTGTCTCTTTATTGGTGCATTTAGTCCATTTACGTTCAGCGTAATTATAGATAAATAAGTTTTTAATGCTGTCATTTTGATGCCTTTTCATGTGTGTTGTTGGCAATTTCATTTTTCCACATACTTTTTTGTGCTGAGAAGTTTTTCTTAGTAAATTGTGAGATCCTCATTTTCATAGTGTTTGACTTTATGTTATTTGAGTCGTTACGTTTTTCTTGGCTTTTATCTTGAGTTATGGAGTTGTTATACCTTTTTGTGGTTACCTTATTATTTTTTTTATTTTTTTTTTTATTATTTACCCCTATTTTTCTAAGTAAAAACCTAACTTGTATCGTTCTATATTGCCTTGTATCACTCTCCATATGGCAGTTCAATGCCTCCTGTATTTAGTCCCTCTTTTTGATTACTGTGATCTTTTACCTATTGACTTCCATGATTCCCTGTTATGTGTATTATTATTATTATTTTTAATTAATCTTAATTTGTTTGTTTTTGTGATTTCCCTGTTTGAGTTGATATCAGGACGTGCTGTTTTGTGACCTTGTGTTCTGCTGGTATCTAATATTATTGGTTTTCTGACCAAACAATATCCTTTAGTATTTCTTGTAGCTTTGGTTTGGTTTTTGCAAATTCTCTAAATTTGTGTTTATCTGTAAATATCTTAATTTCGCCTTCATATTTCAGAGAGAGTTTTGCTGGATATATGATCCTTGGCTGGCAGTTTTTCTCCTTCAGTGCTCTGTATATGTCGTCCCATTCCTTTCTTGCCTGCATGGTTTCTGCTGAGTAGTCTGAACTTATTCTTATTGATTCTCCCTTGAAGGAAACCTTTCTTTTCTCCCTGGCTGCTTTTAAAATTTTCTGTTTATCTTTGGTTTTGGCAAGTTTGATGATAATATGTCTTGGTGTTTTTCTTTTTGGATCAATCTTAAATGGGGTTCGATGAGCATCTTGGATAGATATCCTTTCGTCTTTCATGATGTCAGGGAAGTTTTGTGTCAGGAGTTCTTCAACTATTTTCTCTGTGTTTTCTGTCCCCCATCCCTGTCCTGGGACTCCAATCACCCGCAAGTTATCCTTCTTGATAGAGTCCCACATGATTCTTAGGGTTTCTTCATTTTTTTAAATTCTTTTATCTGATTTTTTTTTCAGCTATGTTGGTGTTGATTCCCTGGTCCTCCAGATGTCCCAGTCTGCATTCTAATTGCTCGAGTCTGCTCCTCTGACTTTCTAGTGCGTTGTCTAATTCTGTAATTTTATTGTTAATCTTTTGGATTTCTACATGCTGTCTCTCTATGGATTCTTGCAACTTATTAATTTTTCCACTATGTTCTTGAATAATCTTTTTGAGTTCTTCAACAGTTTTATCAGTGTGTTCCTTGGCTTTTTCTGCAGTTTGCCTTATTTCATTTGTGATGTCTTGAAGCATTCTCTAAATTAGTTTTTTATATTCTGTATCTGATAATTCCAGGATTGTTTCTTCATTTGGGAAAGATTTTGATTCTTTTGTTTGGGGGGTTGTAGAAGCTGTCATGGTCTGCTTCTTTATGTGGTTTGATATGGACTGCTGTCTCTGAGCCATCACTGGGAAACTAGTTTTTCCAGAAAATCTGCTAAAAAAAATGCAGTCAGATCCCTATCAGAGTTCTCCCTCTGGCTCAGGATATTCGGATGTTAATGAAGCCGCCTGGGGAGGGTGGGGGAGGGATCATAGAGCTAGGAGAGTACCACCTCAGAATATAGCCAGAGTTGCTTGTCTTGCTTGGAATGACTATTATATCTGAGATTCCCATGGGGTGCGTCACCTATGCGTGCTGGCTGTGTGGAGATTTCCCCCAGGGGGTCTGGCCCGCTGGAGTCACGGTCAGATCCTCCTCTGCCAGCCCCACGCCCAACGTTAAGGTTCCCCTGCTGGGATGGTGCACTCTCGACTCCAAAATCAGTTGCTGCCTCCCGGGGACTTCTTGTCCCACCAGCTGCGTTGCCGTGCCGCCCCCGAGAACCGTCTGGGCCTCCTCCCGGGGTTAGTTCAGGGGGGTGGAGCAGCTCTCCGTGCTTATGCCGTGCCTGTGCCCAGTCAAAATCCCAGCGGGACGGTTCCCCGGCTGGGAAGCTGCTCTCCCCGCTCCAAGATCAATCACTGCCTCCCGGGGACTTCTCCCACTGTCTGCGTCGCCACGCCGCCCGTGCGAACCGGCTGGGCCCCCTCCCGGAGTGAGTTCGGGGGCTAGGGCTGGGCCCCGTGTTTGTGCCGTCTGCTCCCCTTGGCTCTGCCCCAAATCGGGCGCCGAAGTTTACCTGACTGGTACTCTGGCTCCAGGCTCTGAAAACAATTGCCGCTTCCCCGTATTTGTTCGTTCTCCGTCTCTAAATCTGTGTTTGTTGTTCAGGGTTCGTAGATTGTTATGTATGTGATCGATTCACTTGTTTTTCCGAGTCTTTGTTGCAAGAGGGATCCGAGGTAGCGTCTACCTTGTCCGCCATCTTGGCCCTGCCACCTCTCATTGTAGTTTTGATTTGCATTTCTCTAATGGCATTTCCTCATGTATCTGTTAGCTACCTGAATGTCTTCTTTAGTGAAGTGTCTGTTCATATCTTTTGCTCATATTTTAATTGGGTTATTTGTCTTTTTGTAGTTGAGTTTTTGTAGTATCATGTAGATTTTAGAGATCAGGCACTGATTGGAAATGTCATAGCTAAAAACTTTTTCCCAGTCTGTTGGTAGTCTTTTTACTCTTTTGGTGAAGTCTTTGGATGAGCATAGGTGTTTGATTTTTAGGAGCTCCCAGTTATCTAGTTTTTCTTCTGCATTGTTAGTAATGTTTTGTATACCATTTATGCCATGTATTAGGGCTCCTAACGTTGTCCCTATTTTTTCTTCCATGATCTTTGTCGTTTTAGATTTTATATTTAGGTCTTTGATCCATTTTGAGCTTGTTTTTGTGCATGGAGGGAGGTATGGGTCTTGTTTCATTTTTTTGCACATGGATATCCAGTTATGCCAGCACCATTTGTTAAAAAGACTGTCTTTTCCCCCATTTAACTGTTTTGGGGCCTTTGTCAAATATCAACTGCTCATATGTGGATGGGTTTATATCTGGGTTCTCAATTCTGTTCCATTGGTCTATGTATCTGTTGTTGTACCAGTACCAGGCTGTTTTGACTACTGTGGCGGTATAATAGGTTCTAAAATCGAGTAGAGCAAGGCCTCCCACTTTGTTTCTCTTTGGGTTACTTATCTGGGCCTCTTTCCTTTCCATATGAAGTTGGTGATTTGTTTCTCTATCTCATTAAAGAATGTCCTTGGAATTTGGATAGGAATTGCATTAAATCTGTAGATGGCTTTTGGTAGAATAGACATTTTTATAATGTTAAGACTTCCTATCCATGAGCAAGGTATGTTTTTCCAGTTATGTAAGTATCTTTTGGTTTCTTGCAGAAGTGTTTTGTAGTTTTCTTTGTATAAGTCTTTTACATCTCTGGTAAGATTTATCCCTAAGAGTTTTATCTTCTTGGGGGCTACTATAAATGGTATTGATTTGGTGATTTCCTCTTCAATGTTCTTTTTGTTGGTGTAGATGAATCCAACTGATTTTTGTATGTTTATCTTGTATCCTGATTCTCTGCTGAACTCTTCTATTAGTTTCAGTAGTTTTCTTGAGGGTTCCTTAGGGTTTTCTGTGTATAAGATCATGTCATCTGCAAATAAAGATACTTTTACTTCTTCCTTGCCAATCTGGATGCCCTTTATTTCTTCATCTTGCCTAATTGCTCTGGCTAGGTCCTCCAGCACAATGTCCAATAAGAGTGGTGATAAAGGGCATCCTTGTCTGGTCCCTGATCTCAAGGGGAATGCTTTCAGACTCTCTCCATTTAGGATGATGTTGGCTGTTGGCTTTGAATAAATGCCCTTTATTATGCTGAGGAATTTTCCTTCTATTCCTATTTTGCTGAGAGTTTTTATCATGAATGAGTGTTGGCCTTTGTCAAATGCCTTTTCTGCATCAGTTGATAAAATCATGAGATTCTTGTCTATTGTTTTATTTATATGATGGATTACATTAATCGTTTTTCTAATGTTGAACCATCCCTGCATACCTGGTATGAATCCCACTTGGTCATGGTGAATTATTTTTTTGATGTGTCATTGAATTCTATTGGCTAGAATTTTGTTGAGGATTTTCGCATCTAAGTTCATGAGGAATATAGGTGTGTAATTTTCTTTTTTGTAGTGTCTTTACTTGGTTTTGGTATCAGGGATATGGTGGCTTCATAGAATGAGTTTGGGAGTATTCTGTCCTTTTCTATGCTCTGAAATACTTTTAGTAGTAGTGGTGTTAACTCTTCTCTGAAAGGTTGGTAGACTCTGCAGTGAAGCAGTCCGGACCAGGGCTTTTTTTTTTTGTTGGAAGTTTTTTGATTACCTTTTCAATCTCTTCTTTTGTTATGGATCTATTTAGTTGTTCTACCTCTGTTTGTGTTACTTTAGGTAGGTAGTGTGTTTCTAGGAATTCATCCATTTCTTCTAGCATTTCAAATTTGTTAGAGTACAATTTTTCATAGTAATCTGATATGATCCTTTTAATTTCAGTTGGGTCTGTTGTAATATCGCCCATCTCATTTCTTATTTGGGTTATTTGCTTCCTCTCCTGTTTTCGTTTTGTCAGTTTGGCTAATGGTTTATCAATTTTGTTGATTTTTTCAAATATCCAGCTTCTGGACTTGTTAATTCTTTCAAGTGTTTTTCTGTTTTCTCTTTTGTTTAGTTCTGCTCTAATTTTTATTATTTGTTTTCTTCTGGTGCCTGAGGGTTTCTTTTGTTGCTCTCTTTCTATTTGTTCAAGTTGTAGGGATAATTCTTTGATTTTGGCCCTTTCTTCTTTTTGTATGTGTGCATTTATTAATATAAATTGACCTCTGAGCACTGGATTCACTGCGTCCCAAAGGTTCTGATAGGAAGCATTTTCATTCTCATTTAATTCTATGAATTTCTTTATTCCATCCTTAATGTCTTCTATAATCCAGTCTTTTTTGAGCAGGGTATTGTTTAGTTTCCAAGTATTTGATTTCTTTTCCCTACTTTTTTCTGTTATTGATTTCCACTTTTATGGCCTTAGGGTCTGAGAAGATGCTTTGTAATAGTTCAGAGTTTTGGATTCTGCTAAGGCTTGTTTTATGACCTAATATGTGGTCTATGCTAGAGACTGTTCCATGTGCACTAGAAAAGAAATTATACTTAGCTGCTGTTGGGTGCATTTGAGGTCAAGTTGGTTGATTGTGGCATTTAGATCTTCCGTGTCTTGATTGAGCTTCGTTCTGGACGTCCTGTCCTTCACCGAAAGTGGTATGTTGAAGTCTCCTACTATTATTGTGGAGCTGTCTATCTCACTTTTCAACGCTGATAGAGTTTGTTTTATGTATCTTGCAGCCCTGTCATTGGGTGCATAAATATTTAATATAGTTATATCTTCTTGGTATATTGTCCCTTTAATCATTATAGCGTGTCCTTCCTTATCCTTTATGATGGATTTAACGTCTATTTTTTGAGAAATTAATATTGCCACTCCTACTCTTTTTTGCTTGTTGTTTGCTTGATATATTTTTTTCCATCCTTTGAGTTTTAGTTTGTTTGTGTCTCTAAGTCTAAGGTGTGTCTCTCGTAGGCAGCATATAGATGGATCGTGTGTTTTAATCCATTCTGCCACTCTCTGTCTCTTTATTGGTGCATTTAGTCCATTTACATTCCATGTAATTATGGATAGGTACGAATTTAGTTCTATCATATTGATGTCTTTTTTTGTATGTTGTTGGCAGTTTCTTCTTCCTGCTTAATTTTATGGACTGAGTAGATTATCTTTATATATTGTCCTTTCCTTATATTCGTTATTGTTGATTTTGTTTCTGCTGAGTCTCTATTTTTTTCTTGTATTTTATTTTTATGTGTAGGATAGTTTGTCTCCTTTGTGGTCACCTTATTATTTACCCTTATTTTTCTAAATTTAAACCTAACTTTTATTTCTTTGTATTGCCTTATCTTCTCTCCATATGGAAGATCTATGATTACATGTCTTAGTCCCTCTTTATTGTTTTAATGCTCTCTTCTTTTACATAATAACATCGCTGTTACCCTGTCTTGAACGTTTTTTTTTTTAATCTTGATTTATTTTTTTGATTTCCCTGTCTGGGGTGACTTCTGATTACTCTTCCCAGTGTTCTAGTCTTGAGTCGATACCTGATATTATAGATTTTCTAACCAAAGAGCTCCCTTTAGTATTTCTTGTAGTTTTGGTTTGGTTTTTATGAATTCCCTAAACTTTTGTTTATCTGGAAATGTCCTAACTTCACCTTCATATTTGAGAGACAGTTTTGCTGAATATATGATTTGTGGTTGGCATTTTTTTTCCTTCAATTTTTTATATAAGTTATCCCATTGCCTTCTTGCCTGCATGGTTTCTGCCGAGTAGTCTGAGCTTATTCTTATTGGGTCTCCTTTGTACATGACTTTTTGTTTATGCCTAGCTGTCCTTAAAATTCTCTCTTTATCTTTGGTTTTGGCAAGTTTGATTATAATATGTCTTGGTGACTTTCTTTTAACATTTACCTTATGTGGAATTCGATGAGCATCTTCGATAGGTATCTTCTCATCTTTCGTGCAATCAGGGAAGTTTTCTGCCAACAAATCTTCAGTAATTCTCCCTGTATTTTCTGTTATCCCTCTCTGTTCTGGTTCTCCAATCACTCGTAGGTTATTTCTCTTGATAGAGTCCCGCATGATTCTTAAGGTTTCTTCATTTTTTTAAATTCTTTTATCTGATTTTTCTTCAAATATATTAGTGCCAAGTACTTTATCTTAAAGTTCAGAAATTCTGCCTTCCACTTGCTTGAATCTTCTTCTCTTACTTTCTATTGAGTTGTCTACTTCTATAATTTTATTATTAATCTTTTGAATTTCTGATTGCTGTTTATGGGTTTTTCCAGCTTATTAAATTTTTCATTATGTTCCTGAATAATGTTTTGAATTTCTTCAATTGCTTTATCTGTGTGTTCCTTGGCTTGTTCTGTGTATTGCCTCATTTCCTTCCTGAAGTCTTGAAGGGTTCTGTATATTAATCTTTTGTATTCTGCCTCTGGTAATTCCAGGAATGCACTTTCATCTAGAAGATCCCTGGACTCTTTGTTTTGAGAGCTTGTTGAGGCTATCATGGTCTGTTTCTTTATGTGACTTGATATTGACTGTTGTCTTCAAGCCAATCTATAAGTTATTGTATTATTTTATCTTACTATATCTTGGCTTCTTGCTTTGTTTTGTTTTGATATGCCCATATGGGTTGCTTGAGTGAGCTATCTTGATTATTTTCACCTTTTGGAGCTCTGACGTCCTGTCCCCAGATGGCTAGAGCAGTTATCAAGTATATCAGTCTAGGAGTCCATTCACTTTTCTTGTATCAGTTTAGCTCAGGTGTCCAGGTAGCTGATCATCAAGTGTGTGGCACAGGCTCTGTTCTACAGTCTTAGAGGGGCAGGGGTGATTGGTGTAGGTAATGGTATCTGGTTGCAGCAGGGGGTCACACTCTGAACAAGGCAGGGGGCTGAGAATCATCCTTCACACTTCTCTGAGTAAAGCGTGTCCCTGTTCCCTAGATTGTACAGGTGAGTGGGTTCTGCAGACGGACCATGGGCACCCAATGTTTTTGGTTGTAAGGACTGGGAGGTACCAGTTATCCTTGGACCCCTGTCGCAGGTGGCTGGGTGACCTGAGTGGTGCTACCAGTCCTTAGGCCCCAGATGTGGGTAGGTGACGACCCTGTTTAATAGGCAAAGCAATGTCAAACATTAAACACCCACCTCTCTGCCACACAGCTGAAATGGTTGGAGTCTGCCAACAGGGGCCTATTCTCCTGAAATAGGCCCCCACAGGCCCATGCAAAAGGGAAAAGTACTCAATTCCATGGACCATTTATGCCTGGACAGGAACCGTTTCTGTCCTGAGCTCCCCCTGTTAGTGGACCTGGCAAATAATTGCAAATTCATTCCTTCTCCAAGGCCGGGAGGATGGCTCTAGGCGCTCAGTCAGGCCTATCTCAGGCCCAGGGGAATCAACAGCCACAGAAGCCAGCTTGGGGTGAGGGGGGTGGTAAAATATACGCAAGTACTTAGCTTTTGCCGAGAGCGCCGTTCTTCTCTGGTTCCAGAGATGTAAGTAGGCCGTGTGGCTGGCTGCTTCTCCCTGAGGAAACTGCGGCTGAACATTAGTATCAGCCCACCGCCGCTGCTCCAGGAATGGTTCCTGAGGGCTCCCTGTGATTCTGGTCTGGTAATTCCTTTCCTCTTCTAAACCGTCTCTTCTTCCCCCTGTCCCTCGGTTCATTTTCTTAGGTTGCCTTTGATGTTCAGGGACCGTAGCTTGTCATACATATAGTCATTTCACTTGTTTTTTTGAGTCATTGTTGTAAAGAGAGCTCACCAGAAGTGTCTGTCTATTCTGCCATCTTGGCTCTCCTCCCAAGCTCTATATGCATATTTTTGTTTCAGATAATTATTATGGGGTGATCAATAAAGAATTTCAGGGCAAAATACATCACATTAAAAGAAAATTATGTGAGGAAAGTAGAATGGAAATACAAGTTTACGGAGGAAATGTGTTAATGTTTTGCCTATTAAAGAAGAACTTGTTCCCATATATTTAAAATGAATTATTATTGTTGTTAGGTGCCATCTAGTCAATGCTGACTCATAGCGACCCTATGTACAACAGAATGAAACACTGATCGGTTCTGCACCATCCTCACAATCATTGTTACACTTGTGCCCACTGTTGCAGCCACCATGTCAATCCATCTCCTTGAGGGTTTTTCTCTTTTTCGCTCACCGTCTATTTTACCAAGCATGATGTCCTTCTTCAGGGACTGATCCCATCTGATAACATGTCCAAAGGATGTGAGACGTAGTCTCACCATCCTTGCTTTCAAGGAGCATGCTGGTTGTACTTCTTCTAAGACAGATTTGTTCGTTCTTTTGGCAGTCCATGGTACATTCAGTATTCTTCATCAACACCAGAATTCAAAGGTGTCAATTCTTCTTCATTCTTCCTTATTCATCGTTCAGCTTTCCCAGGCATATGAGGCTACTGAAAACACCATAGCTTGGGTCAGGTGCGCCTTAGTCTTCAAGGTGACATCTTTGCTTTTCAACACTTTAAAAAGGTCTTTTGTAGCAGATTTGCCCAATGCAATGCGTCTTTTGATTTCTTGACTGCTGCTTCTATGGCAGTTGATTGTGGTTCAAGTAAAATGAAATCCTTGACAACTTCAAGCTTTTCTCCATTTGTCATGATGTTGCTTATTGGTCCAATTCTGAGGATTTTTTTTTTTTTTTTTATCTTGAGGTGTAATTCATACTGAGCTGTGATCTTTCATCTTCATCGTTAAGTGCTTCAAGTCCTCTTCACTTTCAGCAAGCAAGGTTGTGTCATCTGCGTAACACTGGTTGTTAATGAGTCTTCCTCCAATCCTGATGCCACATTCTTTGTCATATAGTCCAGCTTCTCTGATTATTTTCTCAGGATACAGATTGAATAGGTATGGGGAAAGGACACATCTCTGACGCACACCTTTCCTGACTTTAAATCATGCAGTATCCCCTTGTTCTATTCTAACTACTGACTCTTGATCTATGTATAGTTTCCTCATGAGCACAATTAAGTCTTCTGGAATTTCCATTCTTCGCAATGTTATCTATAATTTGTTATGATCCACACAGTCTAATGCTTTAGCATAGTCAATAAAACACAGGTAATCATCTTTCTGGTGTTCTCTGCTTTCAGCCAGGATCCATCTGACATCAGCAATGATATCCCTAGTTCCACATCCTCTTCTGAATCCAGCTTGAATATCTGGCAGTTCCCTGTCAATGTACTGCTGCAGCCAGTTTTCAGTGATCTTCAGCAAAATTATACTTGAATGTGATATTAATGATATTGTTTGATAATTTCCTCATACAGTTGGATCACCTTTCTTGGGAATAGGCAAAAATATGCATCTCTTCCAGTCAGTTGGCCAGGTAGCTGTCTTCCAAATTTCTTGGCATGGACAAGTGAGTACTTCCAGCGGAGCATACGTTTGTTGAAACATCTCAATTGGTATTCCATCAATTCCTGGAGCCTTATTTTTTGCCAGTGCCTTAAGTGCAGCTAGGACTTCTTCCTTCAGTACCGTTGGTTCCTGATCCTATGTTACTTTCTGAAATGGTGAATGTCAACCAATTCTTTTTGGTATGGTGCATATCAAATTGCTATTTAGATTCCACTGGAAATATTTTTAAAAATCATATATTTTATTATTAATTGTTCAGTATTTCCAATTCACCAGAAATGAGATCCTCTGCAACTATTTAAACATATGCAGAAACATTTTAATTGTTAAAATAAAAAACGGGTAAGAAGACAGAATTAAAAAAAATTATTTTAGGAGGTAACTGAGCAAGAATTTTTAGGTCTCTGCATCAAACAGTATATAAGAAGAATGGAAAGGCAGGTATTCAGAGATGGCAACATTTGCCCTAAATGAGGCTTTGAATTGCTTCTGCAGGGCCCACACTCACCTCACACTTCCTTTGATCCCCTTTCTCTGCCTGTCTTTCTAGCCTGGCTTCCACATCAATCTAGTCCTGTTGTTTTTGTTAGATTTCCACTCATGGTGACCCCACGTGTTACAGAGTATAACTGCTCCACAGGGTTTTCTTAATTGTAATCTTGACAGAAGCAGATTGCCAGGACTTTCTTCCATGGTATGTGGGTTCAAACCATCAACCTTTATGTTAGCAGTCAGGTGCAAATCGTTTGTACCACCTAAAAACTTTCAATCAAGTTTTAGGTTTCCTGACTCCCTGCTTAATTCCCCAAAATATCACTAATTTTCTCCTTTCAGGATAGCAGTCATTTCAACTTCATACTTGATAACTGATCGTGTTGACTTGACACTGGGACTACCTCAGGTGAACTGCCTCAGGGGGCAGGGTCCTCTAACTTACACTCCCTTCTCATTCTGGACTCAAAGCCCCAGAAAGCCTTAGACAGCAAGAGCCCAAAGTTGGTCCTGGTTCCAGCCACCTTAATCATTTGTAGGTTTGTAGTTTTCTAAGTTCTTTCCTCTGTATGTTACAGATTGTTGTTGTTACCTGCTGTCGAATTGGCCCCCAACTCATTGCGACCCCATGTGTTACGGAGTAGAAAAGCTCCATAGGGTTTTCTTTATGGAAGCAGTTTGCCAAGACTTTCTTCTGTGGAGCCAGTGGGTGGGTTTGAACTGCCAACCTTTAGGTTAGCAGCTGATTGCAAACTGCTTGCACTGCCCAGGCTCAAATTGAGAGTCAAGGAATTTAGGGAATTTGGCTGTGATTACACAGCAAGAAATGGCAGAGTTAATACTTGACGCCAGGTCATCTGTCTTCCAACTCTGTGCTTTATCTATGACATCTCAGTGCCCCTGGGAAGTCTATTTTCGTCCAAGGCCAAAGCAAACCAGCTGGGATCTCCTGGGTCTGGCACGGCCCACTTAGCATAGTTCATGAGCCCACCCTCTAAAGATGGTGGTGGATTTTGGCCACGGTCCCCTTGTCTAATGGCTGGGCCACTCTCGGGGATCCTCCATCTAGATACTCAGCCAGACGCTTGGAATGAATTTACAGACAGAGAGGGGAAAATCAACATACACAGATACTTAACAGGGAACAAGATATTATGGTGTGGAGCCAAGATAAGATGAATGTAAATAAACATTCACATAAAAATGTGCAAGATTTGCCGTGAGCATGTTTTAGTCTGTGTAGTTGTACCAGAATAAGACTTGGTCGGATGTCAAAATACCAGGCATCTAGCTTTAGTTATTTTTAATTAAAGACAAAGACTTTCAGAAACCAAGAGAAGAAGTTACTAAATCTGCTTCAACTTACCTCCCAGGGTACAAATTAATACATATTTCTGTTTGAATAAATTGACTTAAATCCGCTTTGTGTGTTATTTTTGAAAAGTTTTGAGAACATTTTTTCAGTGCATTCAGGCAGTAGAAGCTACTAGACATAGACATTGAAAAAAAATTGGTCTGTCTTTGGGGATTGATTTCTTTGTTCCTTGGGGTGAGGTATTTCATTTGAGGCTTAGTCCTTGAGGACAATATAAAGTTAACTGAGATTTCTAGAAGTGACAGATTCTCTAGGTCTTAAAAGAATAAATCTGTAGGTAAGATACACGGTAAATAATTTTATTCCACTTAGAGTATTGAAGAAAATAATTTACTAAAGAAAGGACTACAGCCTGTATACAGTGCAAAATCGCCTCAAAGGCCAAAGAAGTTCAGGTGTGCAGACAGCCAGGAGTTTTGCAACATAGAATGTATTATAGCTGTGTTCATTGCAGTGGTTAAGTGCTTGGCTACTAACCAAAAGATTGGCAGTTTGAATCCATCAGCTGCTCCTTGGAAACCCTATGGCACAGTTCTACTCTGTCCTATAGGGTCCCATGGGTGTCCTATAGTGTCCTATAGGATAACTATGAATCAACTCAACAGCAATGGCTTTTTTTGGTTTGCTTTAACTGTTTACTTTTGAGTACAACTCAAGTCGCTGGTTAGTAAGGCTCCATTTATAGCTGGGACCCATTTGTCAGAATCTATCTTGGGCTGGTGAACATGTAACTCAAGTTGACATTTTACAAATATTGAATTCTTCTGTGGAACTTAAAGCAAAACTGGGTGAAACAGTGGAGACTTTCCCAAGCAAGAGTTGGGTGTCCTGAAAAACTTGCAAATGATAAAAAAAAAATCCAAATTCTCTCTGCTCACCTCTGGCTCTGAAATGTCATCACCATCCTCACCAAGCATGGGACTTGTTATTCAGGGACACAACATTGGAAACAAGAAGGCCTAGAGCTGCAGTTCTAACCTTAACGTAGAACTTAATCTCTTTGTGGCTGGACTTTTAGGAACTGCTATTCACAGACTGACAGGCTGGGAAGAATGTTAGGCAATACTGGAAAGAACAAGGCCTAGAGCTGCAATTCTAACCTGATCACAGAACTTAGTCTCCTTGCAACTGGACTTTCAGAAACTGCTGCCTAGTGGTTAAGTGCTATGGTTACTAACCAAAAGGGCCGCAGTTTGAATCCACCAGGTGCTCCTTGGAAACTCTATGGGGCAGTTCTACTCTGTCCTGCAGGGTCGCTATGAGTCAGAATGGACTCGACAGCAATGGGTACTTTTTTTTTTTTTATTCATAGACTGTCAAACTGGAAAGGATGTTGAGATCATTTACCAGAATAAATGATCACCTGGGGTGCTCTTGGCATTTCAGGGGAGGAAGATTATTTTTTGTGAAGATTTCCTGTGCAGGACAAACAGCATCCTGGGCCCTGCCCACTACATGCCAAGTAGTCATCCTCCCCATCATTGTGACAACTAAAAACCACCCCCTCCCGCATTTCTAAGCACTTCAGTGGGAGTGGGGCATGGGGCTAGGGGGAGTGCAGTGCCACCCATAGCTGACAACCTTGTATTGTTGGGTGCCCTCAAGTCGACTCCAACTCATAGTGACCCCATGTGACAGACTAGAACTGCCCCATAAGGTTTTCTTGGCTGTGATCTTTACAGATGCAGATCCCCAGGTCTTCCTCCCTGGAGCCACTGGTTGGGCTCAAAATGCCAACCTTTCAGTTAGCAACCAAGCTCCTAACCTTCGTACCAAGAGGGCGAGGGTAGAAAACCCAGATCCAGGGAGGGGAAGTAGCTTGCCTGGGGTCATAATGGAAATTAGTAATGGAGTCAAAATTTTACCCTGATGTCTTAATCTCACTCCTGCTACTACTGTCTATCAGTAATGTAGGGATTAATACATGAATTAATTTACTATTTATGACCAGTATTTTCTGAAATACTTTAAAATCCTAGACAAAAGACTAGAGTAAACAACTACCAAAAATTATTATTCGTTTTCAGCTCAAGGCAATATCAATATACCAGTATACATTACAGAGCAAGAGTTTAAATTCTAATCCATCCTGGAAGTTCTTTTAAAAATGATCAGGCTTGCCTGGAGGTACATGACCATGCTAAACGGAAGATCCTGGAGGGTAGGAGGTGGTCTATTCTTCTTTACACCTCAGTGCTGAGCTCCCTGCATGCAATGCAGCTGACAGCCAGCCAGTGCCCTTCATCTGAACAGAAGCATTTGAGCTATTCACCCACCCACCCCCAGATATTTTGTCAAAAGGTTTCTTTTGGAGTTTCATTGTTAACTACTCCAGGGGCTCCTGCCCAGGGAAATGGGCCTTTAAAAGTGGCTTGAAATTGAATGCGAGCTGTAGGAGTGTTACCTTGAGGCAGGTGTGCAAGATGCAGCCAAAACAAGGCATAGGTGCTGCTGGTCTGGGTGGTGTAGAACAGCCCCCCACCTCCTGCCAACCCACAAATACCTCCCTTACAGGAGCTCCAGCAGCGTGAGCAAGATGACACCTGCCAGGTGCTTCAAGCTGCTTGGAACGAGGTGCGGTGCAAACATTATCCTTATTATTGTTCTCATCTGCAGATCCTGGGCTTTCTGACTGTAGATACAAAGAAAGGAATGGGGCTGAGCAGACAGAAGGAAATGCATTTGAGCACCCCAGGGTGCTTCTTGCCATACGCCTTTCCAAGAGATACCGTGTTAGGCTGGGTTCTATAGAGAAGCAAAGCCAGTGAAGCATGTGTGTGTGTATACACACGCACACATATGTATGTGTAAATATATGTGTGTACATACATATGTACAGAGAGAGAGAGAGAGATTTATCTCAAGGAAATGGCTCACACGGTTGCAGAGGCTGGCAAGTCCCAAGTCCACAGGTCAGGTGTCAGGCTGGAGGCTTCTCCTGACTCACATAGCCACAGGGGCTGACAAATCCAAGATTGGCGGGTAAGACGGCAGGCTGCTGGCTCACAGGTTGTGGAAGCTGATGAATCCCAGGATCGGCAGGCAATACTGCAGGTCACTGGCTCAAGTCCCAAGAGCTGGAGATTAGATGATGAAGAGCCAAATGCAGGATCCAGAGCGAGCAAAAGCCAATGAGCTTTGTCAGGACATCTGCATATATTGGATGTAGGCCACACCCCCGAGGAAACTCCCCTTACAACTGATCAACTGATGGCATCAGATCACATCATGGGGGTGCTTACATTATATTACAAAATGGATGATAACTATATTATTATATAATTGCCAAACTATATCATTACATAACTGCCAAACTACATCATTTCGCCCAGCCAAGTTTACACACAACCTTAACCATCACAGACACTAAGTATGTACTTAAAGCCTCAGTAAACCAAAAAAACCAAAAAAACCCGTTGCGATTGAGTTAATTCCGACTCATAGTGACCCAATAGGACTGAGAAGAACTGCCTCATAGAGTTTCCAAGGAGCGCCTGGTGGGTTCGAACTGCCGACCTTTTGGTTAGCAGGCATAGCACTTATCCGCTATACCATCAGGGTTTCCAAAGCCTCAGTAAGTCCTATATATTTGTCTGCGATGGGAGCTTCCTCTTCTGGAGCATTAATGCCTTTTTTTCCTTAAATAATCAACTTTTATTATCTCCTAGCAGAGCTCCTACACAGCCCTAAACTAAACAAAAACAAAAACAAACTCATTACCATTAAGTCGATTCTGACTCACGGTGACCCCATGTTTTGCAGAGTAAAAGTGAACTCTAGTGTTTTCTTGGCTGTAATCTTTATGGAAGTAGATCACCAGGTCTTCTGTGGTACCGCTGGCTGGGTGGGTGGATTTGAACCACCAACCTTTCAGCTAGTAATCAAGTGCAAACCGCTTGTACCACTCAGGCACCTCTATACAGCCCTACTGTTGTTGCTAGTTGCCGTTAAGTAGATTTTGCTTCATAGTGACCCCAGTATGTGCAGAGTAGAACAGCTCTGTAAAGTTTTCAAGGCTGTCACCTTTCAGAAGCAGAATGCCAAGCCTATCTTCCAAGATACCTCTGGATGAATTTGAACTGCCAACCTTTCAACCTTTAAAAGGTAAAACACTTAACCCTTTGTACCATCCAGGGCTTCCTTACACAGCCCTAGGCTGCTCTATCTTTTTGCTGAGCTGTTCTTGCAGCTCTCCTTTGGAATCTGTTGGAGACCTTCCCTAGAGAAAAGATCCTTCTTAAGGTTCTAAGTTGTTAGGTTCATTCCTTCTCCGTGGATCCAGTGGAGGAATGGGGTAGAGTGGGCACTCAGGTTATACACTTGCCAGTTTTACTAAAAGAGGCAAGGCAGAGTGCCCACAAGAAGACCAAGGGATGCTCCTCTGGAAGTCTTAGCTGACAAGGGTTTCAAGGTTAAAGAAATGGCTTTGTAACCAAATTCAGAGTGTGGCAAATTCTTTAAGACAATAACTTGGTTTCTTCAACCACCCAGTGTCTTGGGAAGAAACAGGGAGGGGTGAAGAGCATGTTCTAGTTATAGAGAAATTTAAAAGAGATTTAAAAGACATAATAACCTTATACAATGTTTCAAATAAACCTATGGTAAAAAGATTGTTTTAGATATTTCATAGAATTTTTATGAAAGATTGGATATTAGATGGTTAATTTTGTTGAGGGTAATAATGGTATCAGGGTTATATAATAAAATATTCTCTTCTTTTTAGATGCCTAATGAAGTATTTAGTGATACAATGACTTGGAAACTTGAATTTGCTTTAAAATATTCCAGCTTAAAAAAAAAAAGTGAATATAGATGAAACGAGAATGTGAAACTGTTGAGGGTTATTGAAGCTGGGTAATTGGTGCCCTGGAGGTTTGTTGTACTCTGGGGTATGTTTAAAACTTTTTATTAAAAAATTTTTAAAAAGGAAAAATTAAATATTTTAATAAAATATATGGGAATTAATTATGTGAAAAAGGACTCAAAGGTACATAAGGCCTTTACCTTCTGTCTAGCTTACAGAGAGTACGTTCTTCTAAAAGCTGTCTGACTTAAATTCTTTGGGAAAGAAGTATCTATTTGCAATGTTTGGTATGATTTACCTAAAATCTGTGTGTTTTATGGATTTTTGAAAAGGTTTTGGGACAACTGCAAATTCAGTGATGTCAGTGATTTAAAGGAGGTAGAACAGGGTTCTTGACAATACCTCTCACTCCCAAGGCAATTATTTTTTCCATGTTCTTCTTTTTCTCATTACTTTGTGCTGGTAGACACCCACTTCCTTGGGGGTATTAGACACTTCAGATCATTTGGCTTGTTTCTATTCCAGTCCATTTCCTAAAATGTCTTCCCAAGTGGGTGCCAATTCCAGAGCACCTTTAGTCAAATCCAAAAGAGAAAAAACCAAACCCATTGCTGTCGAGTGGATTCTGACTCATAGCAACCCTACAGGACAGATTAGATCTGCCCCCTAGGGTTTCCAAGCAGTGGCTGATGGATTTGAACTGCCAACCTTTTGGTTAGCAGCCAAGCTCTTAATCACTGCACCACCAGGGCCCCACGAATTGTGCATTAATGGTGACCAAAAGACCTTAATGTCCTTGATAAAAAAAAAAAAAGCATCCTGGGATAATATGGCTCTTAACACGAATCAGGCAAGCAGAGCATGCTTCTTCAGTGGAAAATATACAAATGAGGTATGGTTGCCACCCTTAACGAGCTCACAGGTTTAACTAAAATGACACTGTGGAGCCACAGGAAAATTGAAATGTTTTTGAAAGGATTATGTAGGGTAGGAGACCAGTCCTGGCAAAGTGTTTCTGAAGGATGTTGCCATTCATTCCAGAACCAAGTTGAGACTTATCTTCCTAGTTTGAATTTTCTTTCTTTCTTTTTTTTTCGTCTCTAAAGTATATTGTATAACTCCTGAGCAAGAAGATAAATCATTGAAGTCATGCCAAAAAGTGAGAATTTCTTTTGTTCAGCTTTCAGGAAGTTAGATGAAAAAATAGTTTAAGACATGCTAGAGCTTTTTTTTTTTTTTTTTAGAGCAAAAACTGGAGAAAATGCACTGAGGGCATGAAGAGGTCACTTCCACTAGTAAAGCCTTCCTCTGTAAGACTGCCACCTAGAAATGGAGAGAGAAATGGTACTGGCTAGTTGGGCATCTGAAATGATGCTAGGAATGGTTTTTCCAGTAATTTCATTCAGTCCTTCCTGTTTTTAACCCAACTGAACAAAATGAAGCCAGTTCCTGAGGCAGTGTCAAAACAGCTTTTCTCAAGTCACAGCACTCTTCCAGAAGCTTGGAACTTGCAGGTGGGCTCTGAGGTGGTCATGGTGGTAGGGGCAATGGTGTCAAAGAGGACACCACAGAGCACAGGATTGAGGGAGGTAGGCAAGTGGGAGGGAGCTGGCATCCTATCTGCCTTCACTTTCACGATCATACAACTGTACTCCCTAACTATTTAGTTGTAGGACCAAATCTAAAACCAACTTCAATGCTGTCCAGTTGATTCTGACTCACAGCTACCCTATAAGATCAGGTAGAACTGCCCCATCGGGTTTCCAAAGCTGTAATCTTTATGGAAGCACACTGCCACATCTTTCTCCTGCAGAGTGGCTGGTGGGTTTGAACCACTGACATTTTGGTTAGCAGCTGAGCACCTAACCACTGCACCATTAGGACTCCTTCGTTATAGAACATGTTACTCTGAATCAGAAGAAGAATTTCACTCATTACTAGAGCCCTGGTGGTACAGTGGTTAAGCGTTCAGCTGCTAACCAAAAGATGGGCAGTTCGAATGCACCAACTGCTCCTTGGAAACCCTATGGGGCAGTTCTACTCTGTCCTGTAGGGTCACTATGGGTTGGAATTGACCCTGCTGCAGTGGGTTTGGCTTCAGATTTAGGATCCATAAATATATGTTGAGAGCTGACAGTACGGTGATCATTTTGCTGGGGGCTTTGGAAATCCTGGTGACATAGTGGTTAAGTGCTATGGCTGCTAACCAAAAGGTCGACAGTTTGAATCTACCAGGCGCTCCTTGGGAACTATATAGGGCAGTTCTACTCTGCCCTATAGGCTCGCTATGAGTCGGAATTGACTTGACGGCAACAGGTTTTGGTTTTTTAATGGTATGGAGGGAACCCCAGGGGACACAAATGGTTTGTCCTTCACTACCCACCCAGCCGTGTCATGAAAGAAGGCCTGGCCATCCTCTTCTGTAAAGATTAGTCAAGAAAATCCTATGGAGCAGTTCAACTATATAATACATGGGCTTGTCATGTATCAGAATTGACTCAACAGCAATGGGCTTGTGGTGTGGTAAAGGCTGAGACATCATGGTTCCTGTGGTTATGTCCTTTATGAACCAACAATACCTGGAATAATTCCTTTTTTTAAAAGAGGCAGAACCAAAGTGATTACGAGCTCAGGCTGCTAACCAAAAGTTTGGCAGTTTGAATCCACCAGCTGTTCCTTGGAAACCCTATGGGGCAGTCCTACTCTCTCCTCTAGGGTCACTTACCAGTTGGAATCAACTCGACGGCAACGGGTTTTTGTTTTTTGTCGTTTTTTTTTTTTTTTTGTCTTTTATTTAATGAACTCTGGTGGTGCAGTGGTTAAAATGATGGACTACTAGCCCAAAGGTCAGCAGTTAGAAACTACCAGGGGTTCTCCAGGAGAAAGATGTGGCAGTCTGCTTCCGTAGAGATTTACACCTGTGGAAACCCTGTGGTGTTGCTATGAACTGCAATCTACTTGATGGCAGTGGGTTTGGGTCCTTTTATTCTATGTGTGTGTAATTGCCATAAATTCATTCCCCTAGGACTCCAACCCAAGTCAGTTATTTAGTTAATGGGACTTGATGTTTTTTGGTGTATGGAGTCAATTTTTGTCCCGTAGGGACCCCATGTGACAGAGTAGAACTGCTCCGTAAGATTTCCTAGGCTGTAATCTTTATGGGAGCAGATTGCCTTTCTCCTGCTGAACACTGGGTAGGTTCCAACCATCTTTCGGTTAGCAGCTGAGTGCTTAACCCTTGCCCCACCAGGGCTCCTTAGTGGGGCCTCCAAAAAGAAAAGACCAAACCTGTTGCTATTAAGTCAATTCTGTCTCATAGCCACCCTAAAGGGCAGAGTAGAACTGCCCCATAGAGTTTCCAAAGAGCACCTGGTGGATTCGAACTGCCAACCCTTTGGTTAGCAGCTGTAGCACTTAACCACTACACCACCAGGGTTTCCTCTTTCTCATTAGGTTCCTTAAAATATGTCAGTATCCTTTTGTTAGAGACCGATATAGAGTTGATTACCCTCTGAGGTGTGCGTGGGTTCTGGGAAATGTCCGTTAGCAGAGTCATTGCTATCGAGACTCACACATGAGCCTAGACACTGACCCTTCTCATGAGCTCATCCCTAACAATGGCCCTACCTTCCAGCTTTTCGATAAACCAACTCATTGTCCTTCATCAGTTTTGTTTTCAAGTTTGGCAAAAGCAGCATTTATAAGCCGATTACCAAGATTGCCATGGAGGCCAAAGGCGAAATGACAAAGCCCCAAGGTGGCCATCTTTACTTAATTGCTTATGAAGATATGTGAAAGGAAAGGGAGGTTCAGGTATGGTAAAATGATAGATGCGTTCGAGAATAGCAACTGAAAGACTAGGCAACAATACCCTCAGAGGGGGCCAAAACAACACAGTTGAAATCACTGGCTCTGTGCAAGCACGTTGGTTAGAGAGCTTTAGTTACATTACCTCTCAGATTCATGCCAGGGTGAAGAAAGATCAGCTTATATTACATTGATTATTATAAGATTAAGCTGACAGCCTTTGGGGAGAAAAACAAAATAGTGAGCATATATGCTTCTTGGCTAGGTTGTAAATCCCCTTAAAAAAATTTTTTTTAAATCTGTAGTTTCATAGAGGATTAGATAAGAATGTACAGCATTTCATAACTTTGAGTGAATTTAGTCACTTCAGATTTTTTTTTTCCTCTGGCTATGTGAAGAGGGGAGTTCCTGGGTGGTGCAGTTAACGGGCTTGGCTGCTAACGCAAAGGTTGGAGCTTTGGGTCCACCCAGAGACACCTTGGAAGAGAGACCTGGTGATCTACCTCTGAAAAATCAGCCACTGAAAACTCAATTGAGCATGATTCTACTCTGACACATTTCGGGTTTGACTGACAGCAATTGGTACTGGTTATGTGAAGAAGACATATCCTAGGTATTCAATGCTAAGTACAGACTGCATAGCGGTATAAAACACAAAGTACTCTTATTCTTTAAAATGTCATTTAAAGCTTAAACATGTAGCAGAGAACAAAATCAAACTTCTATTTTAAAAGTGTACCTTTGTCCTAAATGTTCTGTGTAAGGACTATAAGCCTTTCAGGAACTCATTTCTGTCGAACTCTCATACTAAAGCAGGTTATGAAACGCTGCAGTTTATTAAGACATGACCAGGAAAGTATTATTGCATGTAATTTCAAGTCACACTTAGTTATCAGTGCCCAGTAAGAAAGATGGTAGCAGAGTGACCACTTGATTCTTCTCTAAGAGTCAAGTATAAAAAGCTATCTGTCAGGATAAGGGAGGATATTCTGGTGCTATTATGATGGTGCTAAAGCCCAAAGTCTGTTTTGTGACTCACTCTCCCTCTGCAAAGGGCTCTTGACCTGGAAGTGAGCCTTCAGGAGCAAAAGCCAAGTGGGAAACAAAATATGGGACATTTTTATATGAGAATAATTGACACTAGAAAAAGGCCATCAAGTAGAATCCACTTAACGTGGCCACCAAAATATCATAGCAGACAATACAAAACAGGTTTGATGGATGTTTTTTAAAAATAAAAATTTATAAAAGTAATTTTTTTGTGTGTCTTGTATTTGACAAATGATGGTGCCCTTTAAGTCATTAGATCAACATAGAATAGATGGAGTGTTAATTTAAAGGATGTGATAGGCTGTTACTTTGATGGTGCTCAGTAAACCATGCCTCTTGGTATTTGCACCCTTGAGTCCCCTCACACATTGATTCTGGGCTGTATGACTGGATTTGGCCAATTGAACATTATTACAAGAGTGATAAAAGTGGTGACATGATAAATCCTTGCACATTGGGGCTTATCCTCTTGGAATGTTTCTTCTTGGAACCCATCCACAACATGAGAAAGCCCAAGTAATCGTGCGGAGAAGCCCAGATGGAGAACTGAGGCCCATAGCCAACTCCAGCTGAAATCCCAGCCAACAGCCAACACCAATTTCCAGCCGTATAAGTGGTGCCATTTTGGACCTTCTAGGCATCCTAATTTCAAGCCAACAATATGTGAAGCAGAAAACTGGCAACACGTGGCTGGATGGAATCCAGAATTGCTCGGCACCAGTAAGTGCTGTGTGCTTCGCAGTTTCAACCTTTTTGAATGGCAGTATCTATTGCAGTTTTCTTGTCCCTGCTTCATCATTGAATGTTGGGAGTATGAGGGCCAGAAAACTTGTCTGATTAGCTCATAATTCTTCAGATCAAGATGAGCTACAGCTGAGGAAACTCTTTTGTACCTGGACCTGCTTTGGATGAGATTCTGGACCGGATGCCATAATGGGATAAGACCTTGGGACCTTTGGAAGGAGGATAAGTATATTTTGCATCTGAGAAAACCATAGATCATGAGGGACCAGAGGGCGCTTTGTGGTAGACTGTACTTTGGTGGCCCTCAATGAACCTCACCTCCTGATATTCATACTTTGTGTAGTCCCCTCTCACGTTGACCTGGGGCTTGGCCATGAGACTAGCTTTGGAAAATGGGGCATTAGAAAGTATGATGTATGTAACCCGAGGCTTGATAAGCTCTTACACATTCAGGCTTGTCCTCCTGAAACACTCCTTTCTGAAACTGAGTCACCAAGCTACAGGGAAGCTCAAACGAACATACAGAGAAAAACCGAGGCCCCAGCAAACACTCCTAGCTGAGCTCCTAGTCAATGACCAGCACCAACTTCTACTGTGTGAATGAACCATTTTGGATTCTCTTGTCCTTCCAGCATCCCAGCCAATAACACCTGAAACAGAAGAACTACCAGATCAACTCACAGAACTGTGAGAAGTAGTAAATTGTTGTAGTTTTAAATCATTACATTTATGGGTGACTTATGATACAGTAATAGTTAAGCCAAACAGGAGGCTTGTTATTCTTAGATAAAATTGTATAATAGCAGGGTAAAATATCTTTTAGTTCACATTTGACTTTTGCTATACAATTATGAAAAGGACTGGTTTTCCAGAAATATTCAAGGGCATAATTTAATTTTCCCAAGTGCTTTGTTAATCCTTTGATATTTGAATCGCTTGTTGATTTTTTCTTCAGTTGTTAACCGGTCAAATTGTGCTGGATTCTCATTTGTTAATGGTGTATTATTTCAAGCAGTTCTTTGATATTATTTTCATCAACTTTATAAAACTCCGTATCTTTTTCAATATTTACAATTTTGCTTCAGAATAGACCTCTATTGTATTTGAATTCTATCGTTTGCTACAAAGTCAGTAGGGATAGATGCTAATATTTGAAAGGAAGGAAATTTAGTTGGGGATTAATTTTTTAAGTGGTTAGGCTATTAATAAATAGTTTTGCCTTATGATGAGTTTGCTTCTTTTAAATAACTCAGATAATGGATACTCACTATCTGAGAAGGCCCTAGTATTAGACAATGTTGGACTTTCTGAAAAAAAGCTGAGGTGAAGCAGGAGGTTGAGGCTTATGGTCTAAGAGAGACTTTCTACTTTTCAACCTAAATCTAAATCTTGGCACCAAGCCAATCAAGTCTAACTTTGTTTAGAAAGCCAGAGAAAAGCCTGGATCCTCAGATGAGGTCCTGGCCCATTTTAGCCTACCATTATAGGTGTGGAGAAGGTGGGAAAAATAATACAGAGGACTTCTCTAAGAAGATAACCTTAGCAGAGTCTGCAGAAGGAAGGTAAAGAGAGAGGGCTGTCCATTTGTGGTGTCCTTTAAGGCACCATGACCCTGCTTACTGGTAAATATTCTAGGCTTTCATCAATAAAATCAGCAAACCTTGATCTCCTGTGGGAAGAGGTAGGAAGGATGGGGGTAGAGAAATAATGGAGTAGGAAGATAATACTGAAGAATTCCTTCCTTCTACAATATCCATTTTATTGGAGAGAAAACTGCCCGTTGGGTAATGGGAAGTTGGGAAGCCACATAGTGGAGAAAGGAGATAGATGTTGTCTTAGTCATCTAGTACTACTATAACAGAAATACCATAAGTGGATGGCTTTAACAAAAAGAAATTTTTTTTTCTCACAATCTAGTAGGTTACAAGTCCAAATTCAGGGTGTCAGCTCCAGGGGAAGGCTTTCTCTCTTTGTCAGCTTTGAAGGAAGGTCCTTGTCCTCAATCTTCCCCTGGTTGAGGACCTTCTCAGGCACAGGGACCCTGGGTCCAAAGGATGCGCTCTGCTCCTGGTGCTGCTTTCTTGGTGTGTGAGGTCCCCGTCTCTGCTCGCTTCCCCTTCCTTTTTATCTCTTGAGAGATAAAAGGTGGTGCAGGCCGCACCCCAGGGAAACTCCCTTTACTTTGGATCAAGGAAGTGACCTGAGCAAGAGTGTTATATCCCACCCTAATCCTTTTTTAACCACAGGCAGAAATTATGATTTATAACACATAGGAAAATCACAAAATGGAGGACAATCACACATGGCCTAACCAAGTTGATACATATTTTGGGGGGTGGGGGACACAATTCAATTCATTATAGGTGTTATACTCAGAAGGTAGATCACTCTATATTCTTTCTTCCCTCTGTGGAAAGGAGAAAAAAGAATTGAGCAAAGGAAACCACACTTCTGAGTGGAATTGCTCTAACAGCCACTAGGAGAAGCTAGGCACAGGAATGAGCTCTTGTCTGAGTTGAAATTGTCAGAGCTTATTGCTAAAACAGCTGCAGGATTTTTTGAAGCTAAATTGACCCAAAGTCTGGTACTAGAACTGGGAGGGAGTTGACACCAGGGGAGAATTGAAGCAAAGTGAGAAGCTTTTGAATGAAGATTTGGAAATCAGTGAAAGATTAAGCCGTGATTGGTAAGACTAAAGAGGTGGAAAAGAACCTATTGTACCTTGAATTGGTTTATTTAAAAAAGTTATGAGGATTATGTACTTTCAAATGTTAAGCTTAGTTATTTCCTTTTGTAAAGAATAAACAGAACATTTATAGCTCTAGAAGGAGCCCTGGTGGTGCAGTGATTAAAATTCTTGGCTGCTAACTAAAAGGTTGGTGGTTCACTCCATGGGAGAAAGATGTAGCAGTCTGCTTCTATAAAAATTACAGCCTTGGAAACCCTATGGGGCAGTTCTACCCTGTCCTATAGGGTCACTCCGAGTCACAATTGACTCGATGGCAATGGGTATGGTAAGTATAATATAGCTATCACCTACCCGGAAAGCCCACACCTTTTAATTTGAGCACATGAATTAAATACATGTTAACAGAGCATTTAAATTGAATAAGCAGTTTTAATGCTGAAGAAAGCTCCAGGAAGTTGAAGTTGTATACTCATTCATTCATTCACTCATTCATTCAATAAATATTTGAGTGTCTGCTCAGTGCTAGTCATTATATCCAGTGTTCATATTGTTAAGGTAGGTGTAGAAAACTTATCTTTAAAAGCTGTAATGTATAAGGAGCCCTGGTGGTGCAGTTGTTAAGAGCTCGACTGCTAACCAAAAGGTCAGCAGTTCGAATCCACCAGCTTTGGAAACACTATGGAGTGGTTCTACTCTGTCCTCTAGGGTTGCCATGAGTCAGAATCAACTCAATGGCAACCGTTTAACCGCAGAATGTATAAAGTAGAATCATAGACACTAAGTTATGATATTCTTAAACAGAACAAATTCAGTAGTGGAAAATTTGGAAAAAGCAGAATTTCTTTTACAAAGCACTTTCCCTTGGGGGTAGAAGTTGTTGAAGTACTTATCACGATATGCCTTAGCAATGAAAGCAGAGACGGAAAGGTTAATAAATGCAGACAGCAAGTGAAACATGGCTGAGGGAAATAGCACTCCAATTGAGATGGCTTTGGAGTTTGGTTACAAATGAACCAGTCAGATTTTTTCCTGATGCAAAAAAAAAAAAAAATGAAGGGAAAGGGCTGAAATCAGTGCTATTTATTTTTATTTATCTTTCAGAGCAATGTTTATTAACTGGTTCATTGCAGTGCTTCCATAATAAACATTAGAATACTCAAACTTCTTCCAAAGTTTCTGGCCAAGTATTCATTTCTCAACGGTCATCAGATGTCCTACTCATTGCTGTCAAGTCGATTCCGATTCGTGGTGACCCTATAGGACAGGTAGAGCTGCCCTATGGGATTTCCAAGGCTATAATCTTTGCAGAAGCAGACTGCCACATCTTTCTCTTGTGGAGCGGTTGGCGGGTTCAAACTGCCGACCTTTTGTTTAGCAGCTGAGCTCTTAACCAGTGTGCCACTAGGGCTCCTTGACAAGCTGAAAATCCTGTGAGATCCTTTCTCTGGAATGAGGCACTTTTTCTCCAGTGGGCTTTCGACACGATTTTAACTCTTTCGTGTGGCTGGCCAAAACAGTGAAGCAGCAAATTGAAAACACACAGTGGCATGCATGTTTGGAGTCCTTATAAACTTTCCCAGCCCTGCTATTCTGTCAGCTTTCCCCACTCCCTGAGCAGATATGAATGCTCTGAGACGCCAGGCCAGTGCCTCAGAGGTGAAAACTGGCCTAGTGTGCACAGTTAGTGAATTTGCTTTCTGATGAGGGAGCATGGCTGCAGGTCTTCCCTTCAGCTTTTTAAGAACTTTGTTCCACTCCTCCGTCCCATCATGGCTTCGACCACTTTCCCAGGAGACGTCGCTTCCTATGGGAAAGAGCCATCTGCTGACAGCATCTCAAGGAAACTTCTAAGCTTTATGATAATCACTTACATTCCTTCTCTCGCCCTTCCTTGAACTTTAGCTAATTAAAAAAATTTCGTTCCAGGGGTACTGATGTGAAAGGAAGGTCCACGAAACCCACCTTGCTCTCTCTCTGAGGGTTCATTATGGTTTAAAAGATAAAAGTTGGCTTTTTAGAGACTCAGCTGAGACTCTGACATGCTTAATCTTAGTCTTGTCAGTTACAATGGAATCAGTTGGCTGGAGAACTGACTCTGACTCATGGAGACCCCATGTGTGTCAGAGTAGAACTGTGCTCCATGGGGTTGTCCGTGCTTGATTTTTCAGAAGTATAACCCCAGGCCTTTCTTTCAAGGTGCCTCTGGGTGGCCTTGAACCTCCAGCCTTTCGGTTAGCAGCTGAGTGTGTTAATCATTTGTATCACCTGGGGACTTCTTATCAGTTACACAGGTGGTTCTGCACCATCTTCATGACCGTTGGTATGCTCGATTCCATTGTTGCAGCCACTGTGTATTTTGAGTGACTTCCAACCCAGGGGCCTCATCTTCTAGCACTATACCTGGCAACATATGTAGCATATGTTGTGCTACATAGGATAATAAGCAAATCCATTGGCTAATTTTCTGAAGTAGATTATCAGGCCATTCTTCCTAGCCTGTCTTAATCTGGAAGTTCTACTGAAACTGTCCACTGTGGGTGACCCTGCTGGTATGTAAAATACCAGTGACCTAGCTTCCAGCATCATATCAACACACAAGCCACCACAGTATGACTGACAGATGGGTGGTGGAAAGTGCTCACAGCATCTAACAAAGAGCAATGCATTTCTAGCTTTTTTTTTTTTTTTTTTAGTTCCGGAATGCAGATGCTTAAAATGGCATGGGTTGGGATGTCTGACAAGAGTCTAGGCCCTTAGTTTTCGACCTCTCCTGACAGAATTGTCATGGACTCAGCACTGGAAGGGTCACTTAAGCTACATTTTAGTCTCCAAATTGGATGAACTTGGAGACTATTATAGGCAATGACTGCTTGTCCCAAACTTGCCTCCTGCAAATGTAGCAAGCACTAATACGCAGGGGAAGAAAAATGTATGTTTCTTGCAGCAGTCCCATAACATTCCCTTTATAGAATAAGCCTCCAACAGAGTTTTAACATACAAAGTTATCTTTTAAGAAGGAGGCCCCATTTGGGAGCCCGAGGACCCCAGGCAGGGAGTCCTAACCCCAAGCCCCATTCCCAGCACCCCTACTGCCTGCAGTTATGTGACCCCGGGCAAGGCATTTAACCTCTCTGGACCCCAGTTTCTTTATCTATGAAATAACATTGGCTTCCTGCTTCCCAAGGATACCAGAGGAAGAACGAGTTATCATTTGCATAGCACATTGGGAGCCTCCAAGAAAGGCTCGGCAAGACCAGGAAACGTGATAGAACAGGCAGAACGCCTCTGATTTTATAGCCCCTGTTCAGGCTTTTTGGGTCTATTACCTACGTAGAGTATTAAAATAACAAGCAAACGTTAAAGGAAGTTCTGAATTTAGGCACGATAAGTCTGCATCACATCTGCTGGTTTTGTTTGTTTGTTGGTTCATGCTTTAATTTTAGAGGGAGAGAAACTTTGGGGGAGATAATTTGGCTGCTACTGGAAGAAGTATCTGTTTTTAGACTGTATTTAGAAAATTGCAGACAGGCACATTTATTGGAGAACAGCAGTAGGCATTGACGGAGCGGCCTCAATTAATTCACCAGGATGGTAAGCTCCTGAAGAGTAGGGATTGTGTCTTATGTCATTAAATCTCCACTGTCTCTCCAGTATCTGATAGACAGCTGCCGTTAGCTTATTTAATGAATGAACTGACCAGGATTTGAATTACAGCTTCCCTCTATCAGTTATGTGTACCCTTTTCCTTAATTGTAAATTGGGGCAATAACACCAGGCTTGTAGTGTTGTTGACGGCTAGAGAAGATGGTGTGTGTGGAGGCCAGAACACTTTGTGATGCACTTTGGGGTACACAGTCATGGTAACTGTTGTGATGAGTGCTAGTTTTTCTAATGCTGGTGCTAGGGACACGGGGTGGTGCTTGGCAAGATCACCAATGGTAAATGGTAAATTCTGGCTTTGTCACTTTCCAGCTCCTGGAGAACAACGGTTTAACCTTCTTAAAACTTGGTTCCTCATCTGCATACGGGGTGATAAAATTTGACCTACTTACCAGCTCAATGTCTAGAATACAGTGCAGTGTGATAAAGGGTCCTTTACATTCTTTAACAATCTTTTGTGCTAATATACATCTGGAAAGTATCTAAAACATATTTAGGAAACAAAGTGAATGACCATATAACTACCACCAAGGTCAAGAAATACAGCATTGTCAGTATCCCAAAGATCATTTGTATTCTTTCACCTAGCATTATAACGTGTGCATGTCATTTTGAATGTTTAAAAACAATGTTTGTGATACAGTATTCAAATATATCACTATGTTATAATTTGCAAACTACTACCGGATTGTTGGCAATTTGGGTTGTTCCCACGTTATACATATATATATATATATATATATATAAACCCTGGTGGCGTAGTGGTTAAGTGCTCCGGCTGCTAACCAAAGGGTCAGCAGTTTGAATCCGCCAGGCGCTCCTTGGAAACTCCATGGGGCAGTTCTACTCTGTCCTGTAGGGTCGCTATGAGTCGGAATCGACTTGATGGCACTGGGTTTGGTTTTGGTTATAAAAGTAAAACCTAGTTGCCATCAAGTTGATTCTGACTCATGGAGACCCCATGTATGTCAGACTAGAACTGTGCTCCACAGGGTTTTCAGTGGCTAGTTTTTCTGAAGTAGACCATCAGGCCTTTAGAGGCACCTGTGGGTGGACTGAAACACCATCCAGGGACTCCCATCATATATCAAACTTTTATAAACAAACATCTGTAGCAGGGGTATCTATTTTGTTCTCCTGTTTTCCTTGTTCTTTCTTGCAACTACAGGGCAAATATTTCTCTCATTGATCCTCTTTCAAAAACTTTTAAGCTATTTCATTCATTTACTAATTTTTCTTTCTTCCTTTTTAATAGTCTCAAACTTATAGAAGGGATCCAAGTGAGGTACCAACAATTTTTTTCCCTGAACCACTGGTATAATTTCTTCCTTAAGTGTTTGATAGAATTCACCAGTGAAACCATCTAAGGCTGGTGATTTATGTTTTGGAAGGTTTTTAATTATTGATTCATTTTCTTTAGTAGATATAGGTCTATTCAGATCATTTATTTCTCTCCGTGTGAGTTTTGGTAGATTGTAGCTTTCAAGGAATTTATCTGTTTCATCTATATTATCAAATTTGTTGGCATAGAGTTGTTCATAATATTCCATTAAATCCGTTGCCATTGAGCCAACTCTGACTCATAGTGACCCTATAGAACAGAGTAGAACAGGATTTCCAAGGAGCAGCTGGTGGATACGAACGCCCAGCCTTTTGGTTAGCAGCCATAGCTCTTAACCATTGCACCACCAGGGCTCCAGTGTTCCTTTATTATTCTTTTATTGTCTGTAGGATCAGTAGTGATTGCCCCTCTTGCATTTTTTCATTTTAATAATTTTTGTCTTTCTTTTTTTTCTCTTCATGAACCTGGCTGACGAAGCTTTATTTTGATTACCGTTAGCATGGTTTATCTTTCTCCATCCCTTTACTTTTGACCTATCAGAGTCTTTATATTTAATGTGGGTTTCTTATAGACGACATATAGTTGGGTCTTTTTTTTTTTTTTTTAATCTAGTCTCTGTCTTTGAATTGGTGTATTTAGACCATACATATTTAAAATGATTATTGATATATTTGGATTAATATCAATGATGTTATAACTCTTTTTTATTCACTTCCGGATTTTTTTCTTTTTTCTGCCTTCTTTGGTTTTAATTGAGCATTTTATATGATTCCATTTTTATCTTTTCCACTGTTAAATCAATTATACTTCTAAAAAATTTTGGTGGTTACTCCAGTGTTTACAATATATATTTTTAAGTAATCCAAGTCCACCTTCAAATAACATCCTCTGCTTCAGATGTAACACAGGTATCTAATAGCATCATATTCTTGATTCCTCTCTCTTGTCCCTTTGACATTGCTGTCATTTATCTCAATTTTCTGTAGACTATAATCATTCAAAACATTCTTACTATTATTACTTTAAACAGTTATATTTTTGATTAATTAAAATCAAGAAAAATAAAATATTTTATTTTACTTTCATTTATTCCTTCTCCTTCTCTTTCTTTTTCTATGTGGATCCAAGTTTCTGGTTTACATAATTTGCCTTCTATCTGAAAAAAAATTTTGACATTTATTGCAGAGAAAATCTACTGGAAATGAATTTCTTCAGGCTTAGTTTGCCTGATAAAGTCTTTATTTCTCCTTAACTTTTGAAGGATAGTTTTTGCTGTATATAGAATTCTAGGCTGGTGGGGTTTTTTCTTTCAAAGCTAGATATTTCACTTTTCTTACTTATGTGGTGTAATGGTTATTGTTATGTATCAATGTGGCTAGGCTGTGATTCTCAGTGGTTTGGCAGATAGTATGTAATCATCCTCCATTTTGTGATCTGCTGTGAGCAGCCAATCTATTGGAAGAGAAGTTTCTTGGGAGATGTGGCCTGCATCCAATAGATATGGATGTTCTGGCAAAGTTTGTACACTCTCTCTCTCTCGATCCTGCACTCATCTTGTGGTCTGACCTCTGGTTCTTGGAGAAATCTTCAGCCAGCTGCCTGACCTGCAGATTTTGGATTCACCAGCTCCGAAAACTCCATGAGCCAGTAGCTTGCAACCTGATCTGCAGATTTTGCGTTTGTCAGCCTCTGCAACCATGAGAATCAGGAGAAGCATTCAGCCTGCTTCCTCACCCACAGATTTGGGACTTGTTAACCCCCACAATTGTGTGAGCAGTTTCCTGAAGTAAATCTCTCTATGTATATTTATATACATGCTTCACTGGTTTTGCTAAAACACTTGGCTTTTGATGAGAAGGCCACCATAATTTTTATCCTTGTTCCTCTATAAGTAAGGTGCTTTTTTTATTCTGGCTTCTTTCAAGATTTTTTCTTTGTCTTTGGTTTTCTGCGGTTTGAATATGATATGTCTAGATATAGTTTTTTGGGTATTTATTCTGGTGGTGTTTTATGAGCTTCCTGAATCTATGGATTGGTGTCTGTCATTAATTTTGGAACATTCTCTGTCATTATTACTTCAAACATTTCTTTTGTCCTGTTCTCTATCTTTTTCTTCTGGTATTCCAATTATATGTATGTTACATCTTTTGAAATTGTTCCACAGTTATTTTACATTCTATTCTGTGTTTTTAATTCTTTTGTTCAATTGGAATTTCAGTTTGAAAGTTTCTTTTGGACTATCTTCAAGTTCACCAATTCTGTTCTTGGCTGTGTCCAGTCTACCGATGAACCTTTCAAAGGCATTTTTATTTTTTAATTTCTAAATGTGTTTTTTATTTATAGCATTTCCTTTTGATTCTGTCTTGGAGTTTTCATCTCTCTGCTTACATTATACATCTTTTATTGCATGTTGCCCACTTTTTTCATTAGAGCCCTTAGGATATTAAAGATAACCTATTGCTGTCAAGTAGATTCCGACTCAAAGCAACCCTGTAGGAAAGAGTAGAATTGCCCCGTAGGGTTTCCAGGGAGTGGCTGGTGGATTCGAACTGCTGACCTTTTGGTTAGCAGCCAAGTTCTTAACCATTGTCCCACTAGGGCTCCATATTAAGGATAGTTATTTTATGTCTCCTGTCTGATACTTCTGATGTCATGACTAAGTCTGGTTTTGATGCTTGCTTTGTCTCTTCAAACTATGTTTTTACGTGCCTTTTGGTATGCTGTATAAATTTTTTTGTTGAAAGATATGCTGTACTGAGTAATAGAAGCTGAGATAAATAGGCCAGGATTGATCTAAACTAGCTGGGAGTTGGGCTTTTGTTTAACATTTGCTGTAGCTGTAAGTGTTAGGGGCTTCAAATTTTTCTAGTGTCTTTTTTTTTTTTGATCTTTCCTCTTGACTTTGGGGTTCATAAGTACCCTTCCTCAGGGACAGTCTGTGTCTTGCATCTTTTTCAGCTGTAATAACCACTATGATACTGCAGCCCTGTGTGGGGGAGGAAGAGCTTTCTACAATATCCCAGTCAAATCTCAGTTTTTTAGTGGGCATGGACCTCTGCTCTGAAGAAAGCTTTACAATGTTTTTTCTTATATAGCTGTCTCCACACATCCCCTCTTAGGTGAGATAGGAGCTCTAGAAGAAGCTTGAGTGAGAGGAATGCCCTTTTGCCACTGCTCTGGGACAAGGACATGGCAATACACCCTCTGGAGAGTTGTCTTTGTTGTGGAGAAAGCTCTGAACATTTTTCACAGTAAGCCTACCCAGGGCCTATTAATTTCTTGTATTTCTTTATATTCAAATTTCCCTATTCAAATTACTTGCTGACTATGTCCCATGTTTGGATTCCAACTGGTATACTAGGACTGGAACCCAACATTCCTCATTGAAGATGGTGTATTCTTTCCAGTAGATTATATAAAACTAGACAAAAGTTGTAAGTCAGTGAGCAAAGTCAATAGAATTGGAATATACGGGCAAGACTATAAAGGCAGAACTCTTGAACATAGCATTTCAGGGCATTTTAGATTAAGAAACAAAACCTAGAAGAGAGAGAGGCCTGGCCTGATGGATAATTCACCAGAGTAGAGAACTAAACTTGGCAAAGGTGATTCGTATCCTGAGGGATTTTTTTAACCTACTACATCCCAGAGCACTCCACTGTGTTCTGTTGCTGGGCCTGTGATACTGATTCTGTCTTGGGAAACCCAAAGGGTGTGATTTGTTCAAGAACTTCTAGACTGGCACAACTATTTATTTGCTCTTTCTGGAGTCCTACAGACTACTGCTGGTCCAAAAGTCAAAAGCTTCTTTATAATCACACTTAGTGTGATTTTCTCAGGGAAGAGGTAGGAAAGGCATTTTTTTTTTTTATGTAGAAAAATCTTTATAATGAACTTATTATGTATAAAGCACTCTTCCAGACTTTACAGAGGAGAAGTAGAGCATGACTAATATGTTTGTAAAAATCCATGAAGAAGACAATCTCTTGAAGGTGCTCGCTTCTGGAAAATACATTGTGGATATTATTGGCAGAGTTTTGATTCAAGTTTATCAAGAAGAGAGGAAACAACCACTCATACTAATTTTTATTTATTTGCTTGTCTAAAATGGAAAGAAAAGTTAGAGTTTTAAGGTCTGTAGAAGCAGATAAATCTTTTCCAGCCCTCTGAGGCGGCTGAAGATGCAATTAAAAATAAAAGCTTTCTTAATACCTTCTCTGCATAAGTTGTAACATAGAACTAAAATAGAGCAAGGATGCTGGGTAATACAAAATGTTAGGACACTTACATACTTATCTTATTGATGGTTATGCTAGGAGCCCTGGTGGCACAGTGGTTAAGTGCTTGATTGCTAACTGAAAGGTCAGCAGTTCAAACCCACCAGCTGATCCTTGAGGCACAGATGTGGCAGTCTGCTTCCATAAAAGATTACAGCCTTGAATACCCTATGGGGCAGTCCTACTCTGTCTTATAGGGTCATGACTCCATGGCAATGGGTTTGGTTTTGGGTTTTAGGTGGTTATGCTAAGGCTATTATTATTCATAAACTCTACTGATATTCAAGATAAAGGGCCTACTTTTGTCTTTAGAGCGTTTCCTATTTTTTGCCCACGTTCTGGTGTTGTAGTTAAGTGCATGGGCTGTGGCGTCTGATTGCTGGGGCTTGAATCCTGACTCACCTTGCTAGATTTGTGATATTGGGTAAGTCAGTTAACCTCTCTGAGTTTTCTTATCTGTAAAATGGGGATAATAATAATAGTACCTACTTCCCAATATTGTTTTGGAGAATTAATTGTGATAACATGTAAAGTCCTTACAACAGTGCTTGGTCACAATAAGCAATGAGTAAATGTTAGCAATTGTTAATATTATAATTTGGCAATGCTTGCTGTAAGTCTGCTTTCCAGGAATATAAACTATTTCACACACTGTGTCTCTCGTGTGTGTGTGCATGTACACAAACCTGCAGAGCAACTGCTAAATGATATTATGAACTTCCATAATTTAAATGTTCACTAAGAGACAAATTAAAACAAACCAAACCAAACTCACTGCTGTCGTGTCAATTCTGACTCATAGCGACCCTGTAGGACAGAGTACAGCTGCCCCTTATGGTTTCTAAGGCTGTAATCTTTATAAATCTTTATGGAAGCAGATTGCCACATCTTTTTCCCACAGAGCAGCTGGTGGGTTTGAGCCACCAGCCTTTTGGTTAGCAGCTGAGGGCTTAACCACTGTGTCCCCAGGAGAAAAACTAGCAGTGCTGCTATACTGAGACTTTGATGTCATCCTTGAATACCATTAACCAATGGTATGAAAGGCTGGTATCTAGCATGGTAGCTTGCGGTGGGGGAGTCATGCATACCACTGGGGCTACTGCCCACTTGATTTACTCTGGTGTTAACTTTTTTTCCTACAAAAATTGTATTGAGGCTCTAGGCTGAGTACCTGATATGCAGGATTAGCTATTGTCTTTGTCTCTTATTTCTGCTTTTGAGCCTCTCACAGAAGATTTTTAAGCTTAAGAATTCTGTTGATTGATTCACTGATAAGATTCTGGATTACTGTGACACTCGAATCGGCTGTGGCCTTCCATTCCCTCAAGAGCTGGGGAAACACTGGCTGGAATCGTGATCATGACATTGGCTGAGGCTGTCCAAAGCCCCATCTCGGATTTCTTCGACTTCCCTGAGTGCTGCCCTTCTCATGGGCCGTTCCTCCTGAGTCCCTCTTCAGCACAGGCTAGATTTACACCTCCAAGTTGCCTTTCAAAATGTCGCTCACAGTAAGCATTCACAAATTTAATCACCCTAACAGAAGATTAATGGATCACAGGAAAAAGACTCGGGAGGTCGTGGGGAGGTAAGGGTTAGTCACATCTTGCAAGGTCCAACCTTTGAATCTTCTTTCCGGCTTCTCTGTCCTCGCCCCTTCTCACCCCTTCTTTCAAGATTTCCGCAGGAACTTTTCTCCCTCTGGTACACAGAAGAATTTAAGTGGGATCCTAGGCTCAAACTTGCAGAAACCTGAACTAATAAGATACTTGCTGAACAAAAAGCCTTCCATTTTAAGGTACTTTTGTGTATAAAGGAAACCCTGGTGGCATTCAGTTAAGAGCTATGGCTGCTAACCAAAAGGTCAGCAGTTCGAATCCACCAGTCGCTCCTTGGAAACTCTACCGGGCAGTTCTACTCTGTCCTATAGGGTCACTATGAGTCGGAATTGATTTGATGGCAACGGGTTGTGTGTGTGTGTGTGTGTATAAATCTTTTATAAATATATAATAAAATATAAACAACAAACATGTCCTCTTTTTTTCTCCTTCTTCTGACTACGCTAGAACAATAAAGGCAATTTAGAGATAAAGGCAGGAGTCTCCTCAAGTTTACTCACTGACTTGTGAAAAGCTGTTTGGAATTTATTTCTTCATTTATTTTTTCAGGTGGAGAGTGTTCAGATATCTGGAAATAGAGATTAGGTAAATTACCAAACTTTAGGAAAATCAGGGCAAAATTAGTTTTCAAATATTTTTTTTTATCAAGTCTTCTCTAAAACCTTTATTAAATTAAAAAAAAAAAAATCCGAGAGAGAAAGAGATCCAAAAAAGGCTATCCGACCGCATTTCCTTTCCTAGTTATCCTTCCTCTGGGAAGGTAAAATCAGGTTTCATTTCTGTATATTTTCATTCTAAATGAACTACATTTAAAAAACAAAAAGACTGCGGTGAAGTCGATTCTGACTCATAGCGACCCTGTAGGACAGACCAGAACTGCCCCATAGGGTTTCCAAGGCTGCAAATAGTTATGGAAGCAGACTGCCACATCTTTCTCCCGCAGAGCAGCTGGTGGGCTTTAGCAGCCAAGGGCTTAACCGCTGTGCAACCAGGGCTCCTTAATGAATTACGTAGAAAATGCAAAAACTCATACAATCATGCAGATGCAGAGCCATCGTTTCAAGGATGCCATGCGTTAGGAACAATTCTTTGTGCCTCAAAAGCTTTGGCCCAGACCATCGGGGGGGAGCTAGGAAGGGCTAGACTTCTGCCCCTCAGTAATGCCTTCCTCCCCGCGCCACTGCCCTAAGCACACCACTTAGTTTCGCAGTGGCAGCCGCACCCCCAAACGCAAAGTCCGGTTGCAGCCCACCGCGAGCCCCTTCTCCCGGTCCACCGCGCACCCCCAGTCCCCGCCCCATCCCCGACCGGGAGCTGCCACCGCGGGCGGACCGGGACGATTCCCCGCCCCCTTCTGCCGCCGCACCCGCCCCAGTAAGGGGGGCTGGCGGGGGAGGGGGGGGCGACCGGGAGGCGGGCGGCCGCTGGTCCCCGCGACCCTTTTAAAACGTCGTCAGCGAGGGCCGGGCATGGTCAGCCTCGCGGGCGAGAAAGCCGCGCGCCGAGCTCCCGGGAGCGGCGAGAAGACCCTGGCGCCGAGAGCTGTCCTTGTTGGGTCGGCAGGTCGGCGCTGTAGACCCGGGCTGGCGCTCCGGGCTCCCCGACGCCCCTTGCCACTCGCAGCCGCGCGCCTCGGCTCGGCTGCACCCGCTCCGGGAGTCCCCATCATGCGCCCAGGCTAGTGCGCCCGGGGCCCAGCGCGGACTTTGGGCGCGCGACGGGCATGCCGTCCGGTCCCGCCGCCGGCATGCTGCACCAGCTGCTCCTCGCCACGCTCTGGCTCGCCGGCCGCTTGGGCCCGAGCCGCGGCTGCCAGCTGCCCTCCGAGTGGAGACCCCTGAGCGAGGGCTGCCGTGCAGAGCTGGCCGAGATCATTGTGTACGCCAAAGTGCTGGCGCTGCACCAGGAGGTGTACAGCATGTACAACTACCTGCCGTGGCAGTACGAGGCCAGCGAGGGGGGGCTCTTCTACTCGGCCGAGATCGAGATGCTGTGCGACCAGGCGTGGGGCAGCATGCTGGAGGTGCCCGCGGGCTCCAGGCTCAACCTCACGGGCCTGGGCTACTTCTCCTGCCATTCCCACACCGTGGTTCAGGATTACTCCTATTTCTTCTTCCTCAGGTGAGCCCGACACCTTCTGCCACCACTACCTATTTGCATGACCCCCCCCCCCCCCAGGTCACCGTTATCTGCGGCCAGGCGAGGAACTCCCATGGAATATTGCCTGTGCCAAATTAGAATAATCCTTAGACGCCGCCTCTTACTATTCTTTATTCTCTCTCCGAAGTCTCTGCAAAGATCCTCAGGATCTCTGGCTAAGGGCTGACTTTAAAAAAACAGAGATGGTATCTGAGCTTAGAACACAGAAGAGTGTTTCCGGCAAAAGCTCGATGTGGTTTCCAACAATCCACTTGACTCATCTTTTTTCAACTAGCTTCAGTGGGAGCAGCTTGGGCTGGTGAGAAAAAAGAAATCTTTGAAGTCAGACTGTTGGTGGAGTCCTGGCTCTGCCCTTCCGAACTGTAATTTTGAACAAGTTACTTACATTCTCAAGAGCCTCAACATCTTCACCTTTGTAATGTGAGAAACAAGGTTGCTTGAGACTGAAATACAATAACCCATTCAAAGCGCCTGCTGCAGGGTAGGTGCATAACAAACACGAGTTCCCTTTCTCCTCTGTCCGCCCACTTAAATGCCAAAATGTGAATGGTATGGAATGCAGGCCGGCTGTCTTCTTCTTTCACTGTCTCATATCAGCTGCCAACAGATCCCAATGCCAGGTTATTCAAAGTAGCAAAGGTTTACAGGAGGCTTGGTGGCAGGGTAGGTAAGAGCTTGGCTGCTCTCCAAAAGATCAGTAGTTTGAATCCACCAGCCACTCCTTGGAAACCCTACAGGGCAGCTCTGCTCTGTCCTATAGGGTCACTATGAGTCAGAATCAACTCCACGGCAATGGTTTTTTTTTTTTTTTTTTTGGCTGGGTATAAGATTCTAGCTCACAGCACTGTGAAGAGCATAAAGGTGAATCAGGCTGATTCTAGACCACTGGGATCTGGTGAAGTTCAATGCAAGTTGCCTGCCCTCCAGATGGAATTTATGTGCATAAGAATTCAGTCAGCGGGTTCTACTGAAGTTTGAAACAGAACAGCAGGTGGAACCCTAGGTTCATTGGCTGTCTCCAGTTGAATTGGGAGAGTGATACAGAATAACAAAATGGAATCTTAACATACATATCAAGATAGTGAATGAATTAAACCAATGTTGGTGTGATTGAAAATAGTTCCAGTCTCCCCATTCCAGGAAGTAGCAGAATAATGGTATTTGGAAAGGCTGTGACCTAGGTCTGCAGATTCACTTTTAGCTCTTGAGATTTCTGGTGACTCTGAAAAAGAAAACAGTTAAGTTCCACAGGGGGGTGTTCATAAGCTCCTGGCAACACATGTTTTCCATATTCAAGCCAGAAAATCTAAGTTTAGAATACATGCTGTGCTTTGTGTTGGCTTGCATGGTTTAGCTAAATTAAGTAAAAAAAATTTAATTGTCAGGCAAGTGTAGTTTCTAAACAATGTCAGCAAGGACTGAGATGGTACCCTTCTTGATACAGAGAATCTTAACTCAGGTTCTTCATGTTTTTATTTAGGAAAAATGCTGAGAACCTGGCTATAAAAATATTCAACAACGAAATGTCGTTTTCCAAAGGAAAAAAGTCTCCAAGTGTTTGAGCAGACATTATTTTATTCCGATTTTATCATGAAAAACAATTTTGTCCAGTGTCTCTAGGGTGTGCAGCCAACTCTTTCATCTTTTGCTCTGACATATTTACAAAGAGCGAGGGTAGAAATACAGAGTCAGACAGTAGCCTGACAGATTTCCATTTCACAGGGCTGTCTTAACCCTGAAGTGTGTTAGCAACTGCATACAAATCATTCCTGCCCTGTTATTCTGGGGCCCGCTGGGATGAGAACAGGCTCTGGTCAGTGTCACGCGGGAAAGTGGTGGTGGAGACTCACTGTGAGCCCTCCATGCCCCCTTTGAGCTGGAGTGTAACTCCCATCTTTCTTCTCCCTTTCATGATTTCTTTATAACCAGCTATGTAGACTAAAGTTCTGTAAAAATGTTAACTAATATTTATACTGCTCTCACTCCGTGTCAAGGACTTGACTTATTTACATACCTTTTCTAATGCAATCCTTAGAACACCACCAAGAAGTAGATACTATTATAATCCTCTTCTTACAGACTGGAATATTGCGGCTTAGAGGATTTAAGAAATTGGTTTCATATTGTACAGGAGATAAGTGTTCTGAAGTACTTGAACCCATGTCATTACAATGGATCATCCTTTTACCAAGATACAATCTTTTTATGAGAAAGACAGTCCCTTGGGAGACCTGGGAGATAATACAGACAAACACACACACTCATGCATGCACACACACATATATGTACACACAGACACTTTCCTCTACTTCACCCAAACTCTTCTTTTTGAAAACCTTAAGAACAGAGACCTATAGTGTGAGGCAGTCAATTAGATGTACTAGCTTCTCTACTGAGAACCATGCAAGATTGTCTTGTAATTGGCAAGACTCTAACAGTCTTCTGTGACTCTTGATTGAACCCATATACCCATGGGTGTCCAGTTTACATCTCTGCTTTTTGTTTGTCTCTTCATTAGGATGGATGAAAATTATAACCTCTTGCCTCATGGGGTCAATTTTCAAGATGCCATCTTTCCAGACACTCAAGAGAACAGAAGGATGTTTTCCAGCCTTTTCCAGTTTTCAAACTGTTCTCAGGGGCAGCAGCTGATGACTTTCTCCAGTGACTGGGAGATCCAGGAAGATAATAGGGTAAGAACTGGCTGTACCTGGTGCCACAGCAAAATAATAGAATAGCTACATCTTACATGGATTTTGTGACCAAAGGAGTCGAGAATGCTCTTTCAAAAGCCCAGACCAAGGAGTATTGTTCTCCGCTTTCTCTTTCTCTTCCTCTCTCCCAGCAGTTAAAAACCACTGCTCATAAACTTTGGATTCCCGAGGCTTTACTATTTGATGGGGGGATTCTTCATAAAGTGAGGGAACAGGACAGGATCAATGTTGGCACACTGCCTCATTTTCCTCTTTCTGTAATATGAGGACACTTGTAGCATCTACCTCATAGGGCTGATGCAGTGTGATTAAATATGTCAGAAATGTAAATATGTAAAGCCCTTAGCATAGTGCTTGACAGAGTAAGCACTCAAATGTGAACTATTATTGTTATTGTTGACAACATGGAACTGTATAAGGAGTTTTCTTAAAGGAAAGAAAATGTCCTGAAGAAAAATGAAATAAAATAACTTATCATAGTTAACATTTCTCTGGTGCTTATTATAGTTTAGTCCTGGAGGTACAGGGTGGAATATAAGGATCAGGATGGTTTTGGGCATGAAAATGTAAAAGGGATCGTGCTCTGGGACAGACGCCAGAGTTGCAGGAACATTTTGAGGATCGTCACTTTTCCAAAGCAATGGCACTGTCACAACTGAGTTCATATGGTAGTGGGAATAGGGCGGTCTAGGCTTAATGTGGGGTGATGGCCCATCACCCTCAGTTGCAGAGCCAGTTGGAGATGTTTTTAGGGCAATGTGAAAGACCTGAAAAAAGTTCCAATAGGGAACGTGGGTACCACGTGGAATAAAGACCTTTTATGGATAAATGGGAGCCCTGGTGGCTCAGTTCCTGGGTGGTACAAATCGTTAGCGTGCTCAGCTGTTAACTGAAAGGTTGGAGGTTCAAGTCCAACCAGAGATGCCTCAGAAGAAAGGCTGGTGATCAATTTCTAAAACACCAGCCATTGAAAGCCCTGTGGAGCAGAGTTCTGCTCTGACACATATGTACATGGAACCATCATGACTCGGAGTCTACTTGGCAGCAGTGGTTTAGGTTAGTGAACTGATTTGTACATGTTAGGTGCTGCCTTCTTTCCACTAACCTGTGAAGGGTTTGAGGGATGTGCCTTTCTCTCATCTGCTGGGTTGGCCTGAGGTAACTGCCTATTCTTCCAAACCTCTTCATCATCTGCCAGAAGGGAAATTATTTATTCTTACTTCTCTGACATTATCAAGAGGTTCTTTCCTTAGGCCGACCCTATTGGCAGCAGTCTAGACTCCTGTAACCCTGCCTCCATGGTTTACCAGAATTTTTTGAACCCTTGTATATTTTGCTCCCAACATGGTTCTAAGCACCTGTTGAGTTTTCCCCCTCTCTTAATCTATACAATTGCCCACTCCATATTGAGTTGACTCACCAAGCCTAAGTCCTAGGTGTATCCCAAGTGAATCCTTTTTAGGCTCAGCCCTTTGGTTCTTTATTTTGTGGGGGGTTGGCTTACACTGCCAAACCCTTGACAACCATGGATTTACACCAAGAGATTAGATATTATTCCAAAAATACCTTTGTAGCTTAGCCCCGAAACTCTTTAGCAGTATAATTTATTAGCCCTGTGTTCACATAATGAAGCTATTAACATTTCCCTGGAATTAGATTTTCCATCATCTGAAAAAAATAGAATAATAGGATCCATGGAGAATTGTTTTAGTGTGAAGGCAGCCGTATTTCTGCTGTTCAGATGTTGATCCTGGGGAGAATTCCTTTTCCCTTTCCATTTAATCACCCTGGCCTCTTAGATAACAAACTGTGGGAGTGCTACATTGCTTTGAGGGAGAGTCAACAGCTTCAGGGTAGGAAAGTAATTGTTCCAGATTGCTGAGCTGGTGCGGAGCCAAATTTAGGAGTTAGATCTGAGATACCCTGCACTTTTCAACACCTTTGCTCCTTTCATTTGTATTCCCTGCCTACTTTGAAAAGCACCACATTAGAGCTAAATTAAAGTAGCTAATTAGTGTTAAACTTAATTTAAACTAAAATTCAATTTATTTTGAAGCATTTTATGATGTTCCTTGAGATATTTCTACCTACTCTGGAGCAATTAAAGCAATTGTTAATAGAAGATTTCAGAGTTACTGCAGAACTATAGACAATTACTTACTTGGTCCCTTCTTTGAAAGAAGCTGAAAATTCTCTGCCTTTTTCTGTGTGAAGGTAAGCCTTTCGTTATTTCTCCTACCCAGCATGAATACATCATTTTATGTCAGAAGCAGCCTGTATTTTTTACTGTGTGGTGTTCCTCAGCCCTAGGTAGATCAGAAGAGCTGTCCAGGGCATTTTTCTATTCCATAGGAATGGGTGTTAGATTTCCTATTAAATCAGAATCCTCCACCTGTTCAGGGACCAAGTATGAATGCTTCTGACCTTGGCACAAATGCTTTTTGCCTTTCTTGTATCACATGGTATATCTTAAAGTAGAAATCCTGCAGGAACATTGCTGAGCTTCTGTACTTCCCACTGTTTTATGCTGTTGCTCTCTAAGCTTCCGCTCAGCTTGGACAGTGGGTCCAGACTGTAGCTATGAAGAGCACATTTCATCCTCTTCTCTGATAAACAACTAGTCAAGTGGATTCCAACTCATGACAATCCCATGTGTGTCAGAGTCGAACTGTGTTCCATACAGTTGTCGATGGCTGATTTTTCAGCAGTAGATCACCAGGCTTTCTTCTGAGGTGCCTCTGGGTAGACTCTAACCTCCAACTTTTCAATTAGCAGTTGAGCATGTTAACCATTTGCACCACCCAGGGACTCCTAAAAAATATTCCTCACTTTCTTTATCTGGAAGGATAACATGAATCTGGGACTCCAGAGCCAGTCCAGAGGTTAAGAGCTGAACAGGGAAGAGTTTTGGCAGGAAAACTTTTGTGATCCACACTCAGAGGGACATTCAACCCAGTTCTTGGCAGCAGAATCCTCCCACTTCTCAGTCCCTTACCAATGCCTTTCCAACTTTGAATATCCCACCCACACCTTGATAAATAGAAACACAATCTTGCTTTCAAAAGTTGCCAAGAAGTCAGCAGTGTTACTAAACATTCAAAGCCTCTCTGGTTTGGTGTCATGGTGTTAATGGGACTTCGGGGACGTCTTCGGCAAGTTGGCGTATCCACCAGATTTACTGGCAGGGTTCTCTCCAGATCAGCCAAGGACATTTTTCCTTTTTCTGTTCTCTCTTGCTGGGATAGTGTAACTGTCAAAACAGAAGTTGGATATTTTCCTCTCTCTGCAAGTCCTCTCCCCTGAGATAGAGACCCAGACTAACCCGTGCTCTCATCAATCTGTCATAAAGTGTGATGGGGTAGAAACAAAGTCCGTGAAGGTCCGGCTGCCATCACTTTCTTTTTCCCTTTTTGGATTTGGGAAGGAAGATATGGGAGCTATCATTCCCAAAGCTGCATTAGAAGGAGTGTAAACTTTTAATCAAAAGCTCTAGATTGGCTCTGCCATATTGAGATGAATGGCATTCAGTTGATCCCTTAATTTCTCACGACTTCTTTTTCCTCATCTGTAAAACAGGGCTAATGATATCCGAACTGGCTAAGATTCTTGTAGGGATTAAATTAAAAGGTACATTTGAAAGCTCTTTTGTAAACTATAAACTGTTGGGATCAGGGAGATTATAGCAATCCAGAGAAAGAGGAAAATCTGTGCAAAGGGCCTGTGGCGGGAAGGTACATGGTGCTTTTGAGGAAATGAAAGCAAGCACCTATGGCTGTATTTGGAGTCCCTGGGTGGCATGAATAGTTAAGTGCTTGACTACTAGCTGAAAGGCTGGCGGTTTGAACCTTGTCTTCTGAAAGGTCACAGCCTTGAAAACCTTATGAAGCAGTTCTACTCTCCACATGTGGGGTCACCGGAGTCAGAACTGACTCCTCAGCAACTAATGACAACAACAATAACATGGCTGTATTTAAGAGAGTGAGCAAGAAAGATGAAGCTAGAGTGTTAAGCAGAGGCTAGACCATGTAGGTATTGATAGATCATGGGCTTTGTCCTGATGGTCAAAGGCAGAGAGTATTTCAGGAAGGATTTGTGATCAACAGAGCCAACAGTTGTTGGGAAGTCAAATAAGATGAGGACTGAAAAGGGACTACTTGACTTTGGTGGCTTCAACAAGGACAGTTTCCACAGAGTGAGGAAGTGGAATCTGGATTGTGGTGGTAAGAGAAGTGAATGGGTAGAGAGGATGAGGAGATAGTGAGGCTGGACACCTCTTTCAGGAAGTTTAATATAGTGAAGGTTGCAGGTGAAGGGAGCAGAAGGGTTCAGGGAGGGGTTGTGCTTTGTTGAATTTAACGATGGAAGCCATCCTGTCCAAACCATCTTGATTCTTGCTTTCCCACACTTCAGACACTGTGTATCCAAATAAACTAAACCACCTGAGGGGAAGGATATCTGTTTTGTTTATTGTTGTATATTAGGTGCATTTTTATGGCATTTACACATTTGTTAAATGAATTGTGTCTCTCACCCAAGGAGCCCTGAGGCTTAAGTAAAGCAGAGGTATTTTCTCTCTGTTTAATTTTTTAAATTAATTTTTCAAATGTACATATGGTAAAATTCACTCTTTTGAGTGTAGTTCTATGAGTATGGACAAATGCGTAAAGTTGTCTAACCACAACCATAATCAAGATACAGAAAAGTTGTATCATTGCAAAAAAAAAAAAAAAAAATCTCCCTTGTGCTGTCTGTGCCAAACCCTTCCCCCACCCTGAAGTCCTGGCAGCCATTGATTTGTTTTCCATCACTATATAGTTTTATCTTTAGAATGGCACATAAATGGAATTATAAGATATGTTGCATATTTTAGTTTGGCTTCTTTTACTTAGCATAATGCATCTGGAATTCATCCACGTTGTTGTGTGTTCAATAGTTCATTCCTTTTTATTACTGAGATGTATTCCATTGGATGGATGTACTCCAGTTTTATTTATCCATTCACCAATTGAAGGACATTGAAGTTATCTCCAGTTTTTGGCTATTGGAATTGTTATAAACATCCATGTACAGATTTTTGTGTGAAAATAAGTTTTAATCTCTATACCTAGGAATGGGATTGCTGGGTCATATGGAGCCCTGGTGGCATAGTGGTTAAGAGCTATGGTGAGCTACAGCTGTAAACCAAAAAGTCAGCAGTTCAAATCCACCAGCCAGTCCTTGGAAACTCTGTGGAAGAGTTTTACTCTGTCACTATGAGTTGGAATCGACTTGATGGCAACATATATGTATATTGTTTATGGTTAGTATGTTTCACTTTATAAGAAACTACCAAACCCTTTCCCAAAGTGGCTGTACCATTTTATATTCCCATCAGTAATGTATGAGTTAAGTTGCTGTGTATCCTCATCAAAATTTGGTATTGTCAGCTTAAAATTTTTTTAGACATTCTATAAAAAAAAAAAATACCAATACTGTTACACAATATCTCATTGTGGTTTTAATATGCATTTGGCTAGTGACTACTGATGTTGAGCATCGTTTCCTGTGCTGATTTTCCATCTGTGTATGTTCTTTGGTGAAGTATCTATCCAAACTTTGCCCTTTTTTTTTTTTTTTAATTGTGCTTTAGGTGAAAGTTTACAGCTCAAGTTAATTTCTCAAACAAAAACTTATACGCATGTTGTTTTGTGACATTATTTGCAGTCCCCACAATGTGACAGCATACTCCCCCTTTTCACCCCGGGGTTCCCTGTGTCCATTCAATCAGCTCATGTTCCTTCCTGCCTTCTCATCCTGCCTCTAGACAGAAGCTGCCCATTTGGTCTCGTGTATCTGATTGAACTAAGAAGCACATTCCTCACATATGTTATTTTTTGTTTTGTAGTCCTGTCCAATCTTCATCTGAAGGCTGCTTTTTTTTTAATTGTTTTTTTTTGTTTTCTTTATATTTCCTAGGTAGAAAATCTTGTCAAATGTTTTCACCCAATCTGTGGCTTGCCTTTTCATTCTTCTGTTCATCACTCTCTGTCTTTCACAGAGCAAAAGTTTTTGTGAAATCCATTTTATCAAATTTTTCTTTCTGGTTCATGCTTTTGGTGTTGTGTCTAAGACTTTTTTTTACGTTTTCTTCTAAAGTATTTATAGTTTTATATTTAACACTTAAGTCTGTGATCCATTGTGAGTTAATTTTTGTATAAGGTGTGAGGTATAGGTCGAGGTTCCTTTTTTTTTTTTTTCTTTTTGCATATGGACGATTATTCCAGCACTATTTGTTGAAAAGAACACCTTTTCTCCATTTAATTGCCTTTGAATCTTTGTCCAAAATAAATTGACTATATTTATGGACCTTCTATCTCTGGACCCTCTGTTCTCTTTCATTGGTCCATATGTCTGTCCTTTAACCTAAACCACACTGTCTTGATTATTGTAGCTTTATAATAGGTCTTGTAATCAGGTAGTGTGAGTTTTCCAACTTTGTCCTTTTCAAAATTGTTTATACCATTTTAATTTCTTTGTCTACAGAAGTTTTGAAAATGGTTTGTCGATATCAGCAAAAATTCTGCAAGTATTTTAAATGTAATTGCATTGAATGTATAGATCAATTTGGGGGAGAATTAAGTTATTTACAGCACTTCGTCTTCCAATCCATGAACTCTGAGTATTTTTTCATTTATTTAGGTCTTCATTGATTGCTTTCATCAATGTTTTATAGTTTTTAGCACACAGATCCTTCTAGATTTATTCTTCAGTATTTTGATTTTTTTTGGTGCTATTGTCAATGGTACTGTTTTAAAATTTTTCTAATTATTTATTGCTAGTATATAGAAATACAATTGATTTTTGTATATTGACCTTGTAGCTTGTGATCTTGCTAAACTCACTTAATAGTTCTAAGAGCTTTTTGTAGATTCCATGGAATTTTCTCTGTAAATAATCATACCATCAGTGAATAGAGATAGTTTCATTTCTTCCTTTCCAACTTGTCTGCCTCTGCATTTCTTTTTCTTATCTTATTGCCTTGGCTAGGACTTCTAGCTTGAGATTGTATAAGACTGAAGAGAATGTGGAGAATGGTTATAATATCTGCTTTCAACTCTTTGATAAATCTAACATCTGGGTCATCTTAGGGTTGGTGTCAGTTGATTGTCTTTTCATTTAAGAAATTGTCAAATTTTTCTAGTTCTGTGTATGCTGAGTAAATTTGGATCATATACTGAGCATTTTGATTTCTCTCTCTTTTTTTTTTAAAGCAGGCAATCAATTCAATTAGATTTAGAACACAAATTCTGTCTTGCCTTGTATGGGCAGTGGTTTCAAGTTCAGTTCCTTTTTCAAAGTCTTCGCTATGTTGTCTGGGAATGTCCCTCCCATACACCACTCAAGGATTGCTCTGGATCTTGGGCACTGGTTTATATCATAGTTCTCCAGGCAATTGCTTTGCTTCTTTGGGTCTTTTCCACATATATGCTGCTTAGGGGTGAGCTTGTAATTTATGTCAAATTATACACAGAATTAGAGAGATCTACTTTTCCAGCTCTCCCCTCTCTTGGGTTTTTCCCATACTATCTACTTCCCTGGACCCCCTTTTCTGAGTTCCTCAGCCTAAAAAGCCAGGTGTCTTTCAGGGTTTTAGTCCCCCATGCTGTCATGCAGTTCTGTGCGATGCTTGACACCTTCAGGGTAAGTTGATAAGAGAAGAGAAAAAATGAGTGTGATCCCTCTTACACTCTTTGAACAACACGGGTCTCATTTCTGGTTCCTCTGACCAGAGAGTTCGGTCTTCTCTCAAGGCTTTAGTTGCCTTTGCTGCTGCTTCTGTTGTTCAAGGCTGATTGGCTTTGGGGCAAGGCTGAGTGAGAAGAGGAGAAAATCAAGGATTTCCTCCAGGCTCTCCAGCACACTGGAGCCCCTTTTATCGGTCTTCTGTACAGAAATAGGGGATTTCCTCTAGTTTTTTTTTTTTTTTTTTTTTTTTTTACCGCCTGTGTTCACTGCATAGTTCCACAATTCAACCTACTCTCAGGTCAGGTTCCCATTGCCTCTACTTGTTTAGTTTTAAGTTCTCAAGTAGTTGTTTTTTATATTATGTACAGAGATTTTGGTTGTAATAAGTGGGAGTCATAGGGTATCATCGGCTTTACTTTATCTTGACTGGCACTGGAAGTTGAGGCATCTCTTTGACTGGACCTATTAAGGACATATGGTCAAGTTTTGGTGGAACATACAGCAGGGAGAGAAAGAGCAGTATTTGCTTTATTTTCTGGTGAGTTGAAGGAAAATGGGGATGGGGAGAGGATCTGTAGTTTTTATAAGTGAGGTTCAAGCCCCCAAAGTGAAGTTGTGTCAAGAAAATCAGAGCTCGGTTCATACAGACACTTTGTAAATAGCCCCGGAATTATTTGCTTTAAATGTATCCCTGGAAGTGTGCCGAGACAGTCTAGTCTAATGGATCATTTGTTCAAAAACAAATATATTCATCCCTTAGGGATGGAGGACTATAACTTCCATGCTTTAAGTATTTGGGCACCGGTTAAGCATCTCTTTTTCTGGTATTTATTCTTCTTTGATACTGCACTAAAACTCAAAATGTAGCAGGTTTTGAAAAGTTAGTTCTAATGTGGAATATGAAACCATTTAAATGAATTTTTTGTATTTCTACACTAAAACCCATTGATCTGTCTGTCTTGAACTTTGAATGGATCTTTTACCTGATTTTATAACCTCATGCATTGGCCATTTGGAAAATATTATCTCACTAAGTTATACAGATCTTCCAAATGTTGACACAATATCAAAAATCTTATTTATTTGCAAGCTCAAATTTTATCATTGGCCACAAATACTGTCAGTTGTTTTATTTGAAGTGACAGCCTTACTTTAATCATTTTTAAGAAAATGTCTATGCAATGCTCAAATCTGAATAACTATGGTTTGTCATTCATTCTTTCTAGTGAAAAACAGTGTTTCATAAAGAAGCCATTAGTTCAGCTCAGAGCTCAATCACAGAAATGTTTTTGAGACAACTACTGCACTTGAGTATGCTGTGGGAGTACTTATAGTGTATGCCTCATTTCTTCATACAGAGTATTGAGAACATGTGTACCCAAGAATCAGGATTTAATGAAAGTAATATAAAATTAATAAACTTTAATTGTTTATAAGGCACATGGCAGGAAAGAATAAAAGAATAAAAACTAGTACAGTTTGGTGCCACTGCCTGGATTTGTACCAGGGTGCCGGCAGTTATACTCACCTTTACTTTTGCATCAGCAGTGAAGATGTCAATACAGTGAAAGACAAATAACATCTTTATGTTATTATGAGAGTGGCTTTGTTTTCATGGACCACTTGAAAGGGCCTTGGGGATCCTGAGGAATCTGCAGACTTTAAGAACCACTGCTCTAGACCAACTTGATGATGCTTGAATGGCAGAAGAGGAGTTGTTGCCTGAGCTGACCTCTTTAGGGTGGGGAAGAGTTAACAGCCTGAGCAGAGGGGATTGTGAACCTCAGTATGGGTTCAGAATTTCAGAATGCTTGGTGTAACAATGGAACTTGGAAAGGATTTAGCAGCTGAGCTTCTAGCACTGAGAATAGTGAGAGGTTGCATAGGAAGGGCTCGGTCAGAATATGAAGGGCTGTAAATACTATTGGAAAGAATCTTGGGTTTTGGAAACCGGGGTTTCTACCTGGACTGTGCCACTAACTAAGGGTAACCTCGGGCAAATCAATTCAGCACATAATTAATATAAACTCAATAAATATTTTATTCTTTTAAATTAAATAATTTCCCTCTCTGGAAAATAAAGGGGTTATATTTTATTTCTCGGAGGGTTCTATAAACAAGAAACAGAGATTCTATTCTTAATTTCACAGTTGAGTCGACTAAGGCTCAGATAAGCTAAGTTGTATGTGGATAGACAGTGACAGAGTTGGAAGTAAGACCAATATTATGGATTGAGTTGTGTCCCTCCTCAAAATATGTTGGCGTCCTAATCCCTGTACCTGTGAATGTGACCTTGTTTGAGGGAATAGGGTTTTTCTTTGCAGATATTATCAATTAAGCTAATGAAGTTATACTGGCATAGAGTGGATCCTAATCCCTAATCCCTTCTTAGTGATATAAAAGAGAAGTGCAGGCAGGGAAACAGCACACACACACGGGGATGATAGATAGCATGCCTGGGGCTGCCTGAAGTGGAAACAGACAAGGAAGGATCTTTCTCTAGAGCTGACGAGAGAGAAAGAAAGAGAGAGAAAACATAGCCCTGCTAACACCCCAGATTCAAACTTCTAGCCTCCAGAAGTGTAAGAAAATAAATTTCTGTTCTTTAAGACCACCCACTTTGTGGTATTTTGATATGGGAACACTAGGAAACTAAGAAACCAGGGTCTCCTGACCTGAGGTTCCTGCAGTTTCTGCTGTCCCATCTTGCTAGCTACCTGGTCTTCTGCCCTGCAAAGCTGAGAGACCTTCAGATGACAGGGTAACTGTTACTTCCCTGACCCTGATGGCCTGGATTTTGTCCTCCACTTATACCATTACTGCACACTTATTTTTCTTTGTGGCACTTCTCGTAACTACAATTAAATTGTGACTTGTGAACATATTGGTGTATAATTTATGTCCCCCAACCAGGATGTAAACTCCTCGTAAACACCTTCTTATTCATTGTTGTATTCTCAGTAGCCAAAATCTAGAGTGGATGGAGGCTTGTACTAGGGAGGTAGAAGTGGAGCTGCAGAGAAATGGTTAGCTTCTGGATACATTTTGGAATTGGAGCTTTTCCTGTGTTCTTCCAATTAGTCTTTGATCATAGCCCACCCCTTTATCCCTGGTTTAAGACATTTACTTTTTATCTTCTTCCTATAGGTCCTTGGCCTCTCCCAGGGTGTTGGCAGTACAAAAGTTTGGGAAGATTTGCACCTGAATTAATTAATACTTTGCCTTATTAAAAATGAAGTCTTAACACATTACTTTGCATCATGATAGGGCTTCAGAATGGATCCTGGGTACTAACTGGCTCGCCACCAACTCCGCCACTTTGGATGTCACTTAACCACTCTAAACTCAGTTTCCTTATGTGCAACATGGGTTGAATTATACCTACTATGCTTAACTCATTAGGATGTATTTAAAAAAACCAAAAACTTGAAATAACATATTTAAAAGTATAACCTACTGGTTATATGTGAAGTGTCCATGATGGCTCTCTCACCCCTATATGTACCTGTTCTTCTTCATCACATAGCTCACAAGAGTGAGAATAAAGGTCTCTACGCAGACACACCTTTATTCCATCAACAAGGAATTTTGAGTACCCCCTACATTCTCAGTGCTGTGTTGGGTATTATAGAGGATAGAGTAGAAGAATTTTAAGACCTGGTCTTTAAATTCAAGGACTTTAAGAGTTTACCCATATGGAAGGATGAGTACTTCTGCTGGTCTTATGGGATGGGAAGAGCTTGGATAATGGAGAGGAGAGAAGATATTCAGACAGGAAAGAGCATGAATGAAGACACAGAGGTGCGAGTGAGGGCACATAAGTAAACAGTGGAGCTGCATGCTGTGGAGTAGAGGGAAATACGGAGAAAGGAAGGCAGGTGCAAACTGGTGTTACTTCTGACTTGTTTTTGAGTGTGGGTGTTGTTGTTGTCATTAGTTGCCGTCAGGTCAACTCTGACTCATGGCGACCCCAGGTGCAACAGAACAAAATGTTGCTCGGTCCTACACCATCATCACAATTGTTGGTATGTTTGAATCCATTCTTGCAGCGACTATGTGTTTTGAGTGCCTTCTTATCTAGGAGGGCTCATCTTCCAGCTCTGTGTCAGACAATATAGACCCATAGGATTTTCACTGGCTAATTTTCTGAAGTAGATCACCAGACCTTTCTTCCTACTCTGTCTTAGTCGGGGAGCTCTGCTGAAACTTGTCCACCATGGCTGACCTGTTGGTATTTGAAATACCAGTGGCATAGCTTCCAGAATCACAGCTACACACAAGCCACCACAGTATGTCAAACTGACAGACAGGTGATGAGCATCACTATATAGGTTTTTTTTAAACTTTTATTTCATAATGATTATAGATTCACAAGAAGTTACAAGGAAATGTACAAAGTGCTCCTGTGTACCACTCACCCATTCTCCCCTAATATTAACATCTTGTATAATTATAATACAATATCAAAGCCCGCTAAATGACATGAGTAAAATCCACAGAGCTTATTCAGATTTTACCATTTATACATGCAGTCATTTGTTTGTTAAACGTAATACAATTTTATCACATGTGTAGCTTTGTTTAACCACCCAAACAATCAAGATACAGGCTGTTCCATCACCACAGGCTCTCTCATGTTACCCTTTTATAGCCACACCCTCCTTACTCCTTTCTCCCTAAACCCTGGAAACTACTAATTGATTCTCCATCTCTATAATTTTGTATTTCCAGAGTGTTATGTAAGTAAACCATGACGCATCTATCAGTTTGTCGTACTGTGGTGGCTTGCATGTTGCTGTGATGCTGGAAGTTATGCCACCAGTATTTCAAATACCGGCAGGGTGACCCATGTTAGACAAGGTTCAGTAGTTTCCATACTAAGACGGACTAGAAAAAAGGACCTGGCAATCTATGTCTAAAAAAATTGGCCAGTGAAAACCTATGAATAGCAGCGAAACATTGTCTGATATAGTGCCAGAAGATGAGCCACTCTGGTTGGAAGCTACTCAGAATACGACTGGAGAATAGCTGCCTACTCAAAGCAGAGTCGACCTTAATGACTTAGATGGAGTAAGCTTTCGGGACTATCATTTGCTGATGTGACATGACTAAAAATGAGAAGAAACAGCCGCAAACATCCATTACTAATCGGAACTTGGAATGTATGAAGTATGAATCTAGGAAAATTGGAAGCTGTCAAAAATGAAATGGAACACTTGAAGATTGATATCATAGGCATTGTTGTTGTTAGGTGCTGTAGAGTCGGTTCCGACTCGTAGCGACCCTATGCACAACAAAACGCAGCACTGCCCGGTCCTGAGCCATCCTTATGATCGTTGTTATGCTTGGGCTTATTGTTGCAGCCACTGTGTCGGTCCACCACATTGAGGGTCTTCCTCTTTTCTGCTGACCCTGTACTCTGCCAAACATGATGTCCTTCTCCAGGGACTGATCCTTCCTGATAACATGTCCAAAGTATGTAAGACACACCCTCACCATCCTTGCCTCCAAGGAGCATTCTGGTTGTACTTCTTCTAAGACAGATTTGTTTGTTCTTTTGGCAGAACATAGTATATTCAATATTCTTCGCCAACACCACAATTCGAAGGCGTCAATTCTTCTTCAGTCTTCCTTATTCATCGTCCAGCTTTCACATGCATATGATGCGATTGAAAATGCCATGGCTTGGGTCAGGCCCACCTTAGTCTTCAAGGTGACGTCTTTGCTCTTCAACACTTTAAAGAGGTCCTTTGCAGCAGATTTGCCCAATGCAATGCGTCTTTTGATTTCTTGACTGCTGCTTCCATGGCTGTTGATTGTGGATCCAAGTAAAATGAAATCTTTGACAACTTCAATCTTTTCTCCGTCTATCATGATATTGCTCATTGGTCCAGTTGTGAGGATTTTTGTTTTCTTTATGTTGAGGCGCAATCCATACTGAAGGCTGTGGTCTTTGATTTTCATTAGTAAGTGTTTCAAGTCCTCTTCACCTTCAGCAAGCAAGGTTGCGTCATCTGCATAATGCAGGTTGTTAATGAGTCTTCCTCCAATACTGATGCCCTGCTCTTCTTCATATAGTCCAGCTTCTTTTATTATTTGCTCAGCATACAGATGAAATAGGTATGGTGAGAGAATACAACACACATCTTTCCTGACTTTAAACCAATCAGTATCCCCTTGTTCTGTCCAAACAACTGCCTCTTGATCTATATAAAGGTTCCTCATGAGCACAATTAAGTGTTCTGGAATTCCCATTCTTCACAGTGTTATCCATAGTTTGTTATGATCCACATAGTCGAATGCCTTTGCATAGTCAATAAAACACAGGTAAACATCCTTCTGGTATTCTCTGCTTTCAGCCAGGATCCATCTGACATCAGAAATGATATACCTGGTTCCATGTCCTCTTCTGAAACCAGCCTGGATTTCTGGCAGTTCCTTGTCAATGTACTGCTGCAGCTGTTTTTGAATGATCTTCAGCAAAATTTTGCTTGCATGTGATATTAATGATATTGTTCTATAATTTCCACATTCGGTTGGATCACCTTTCTTGAGAATAGGCATAAATATGGATCTCTTCCAGTCAGTTGGCCAGGAAGCTGTCTTCCATATTTCCTGGCATAGATGAGTGAGCACCTCCAGCACTGCATCTGTTTGTTGAAACGTCTCAATTGATATTCCATCAATTCCTGAAGCCTTGTTTTTCGCCAATGCCTTCAGAGCAGCTTGGACTTCTTCCTTCAGTACCATCAGTTCCTGATCATATGCCACTTCTTGAAACGGTTGAATATTGGCTAATTTTTTGGTATAATGACTCTGTGTATTCCTTCCATGTTCTTTTGATGCTTCCTGCATCATTTAATATTTTCCCCATAGAATCCTTCACTATTGCAAGTTGAGGCCTGAATTTTTTTTTCAGTTCTTTCAGCTTGAGAAATGCCGAGCGTGTTCTTCCCTTTTGGTTTTCCATCTCTATCTCTTTGCACATGTCATTATAATAGTTTACTTTGTCTTCTCGAGCTGCCCTTTGAAACCTTCTGTTCAGTTCTTTTACTTCATCAATTCTTCCTTTTGCTTTAGCTGCTCGACGCTCAAGAGCAAGTTTCAGAGTCTCCTCTGACATCCATCTTGGTCTTTTCTTTCTTTCCTGTACTTCCAGTGACCTCTTGCTTTCCTGATGTATGATGTCCTTGATGTCATTCCACAACTCATCTGGTCTTCAGTCACTAGCATTCAATGCGTCAAATGTATTCTTCAGATGGTCTCTAAATTCAGGTGGGATGTACTCAAGGTCATATTTTGGCTTTCTTGGACTTGCTCTGATTTTCTTCAGTTTCAGCTTGAACTCGCATAAGGGCAATTGATGGTCTGTTCCACAGTTGGCCCCTGGCCTTGTTCTGACTGACGATATTGAGCTTTTCCATCGTCTCTTTCCACAGATGTAGTCAATTTGATTTTGGCGATTTTTGAGGTCCATGTGTATAGTTGCCCTTTATGTTGGTGAAAGAAGGTATCTGCAATGAAGAAGTCGTTGGTCTTGCAAAATTCTGTGATTTGATCTCTGGCATTGTTTCTGTCACCAAGGCCATATTTTCCAACTACTGGTCCTTCTTTGTTTCCAACTTTTGCATTCCAATCGCCAGTAATTATCAATGCATTTTGATTGCATGTTCGATCAATTTCAGACTGCAGCAGCTGATAAAAATCTTCTATTTCTTCATCACTGGCCCTAGTGGTTGGTGCGCAAATTTGAATAATAGTCGTATTAACTGGTCTTTCTTGTATGCGTATGGATATTATCCTATCTCTGACAGCGTTGCGCTTCAGGATAGATCTTGAAATGTTCTTTTTGACGATGAATGAAACACCATTCCTGTTCAAGTTGTCATTCCCATCATCGTAGACTATATGATTGTCCAATTCAGAATTGCCAGTACCAGTCCATTTCAGCTCGCTAATGCTTAGGATATCAATGTTTATGTGTTCCATTTCATTTTTGACCATTTCCAATTTTCCTAGATTCATACTTTGTACATTCCAGGTTCTGATTGTTAGTGGGCGTTTGCAGCTGTTTCTTCTCATTCTGAGTCATGCCACATCTGTGAATGAAGGTCCCAAAAGCTTTACTCTATCCACGTCATTAAGGTCAACTCTACTTTGAGGAGGCAGCTCTTCCCCAGTCATCTTTTGAGCACTTTCCAACCTGGGGGGCTCCTCTTCCAACACTATATCAATGTTCCACTGCTATTCATAAGGTTTTCACTGGCAGTCTACTTCTGAAAATCATTAGCCGGTGAAAACCTTATGAATAGCAGTGGAACATCGTAGGCATTAGTGAAATGAAATGGGCTAGTATTGGCCATCTTGAATCTGACAATCATATTGTCTACTATGCCAGGAATGGGAAACTGAAGAAGAATGGTATCACATTCATTGTCAAAAAGAACGTTTCAAGATCTATCCTGAAGTACAAGACTGTCAGTGATAGGATAATATCTGTATGCCTACAAGGAAGACCAGTTAATAGACTTATTCAAATTTACGCACTAACCACTAATGTCAAAGATGAAGAAACCAAAGATTTTTTTAGCAACTTCTGCAGTCTGAAATTGATCAAACATACAATCAAGACACATTGATAATTACTGGTGATTGGAATGCTAAAGTTGGAAACAAAGCAGAAGGACCAGTACTTGGAAAATATGGCCTTGGTAATAGAAACGACACTGGAGATAGAATGATAGAATTTTGCAAGACCAACGACCTATTCGTTGGAAATACATTTTTTTCAACAACATAAACGATGACTATACATGTGGACCTAGTCGAATGGAATACGCAGGAATTGGATTGACTATATCTGTGGAAAGAGATGATGGAGAAGGTCAATATCATCAGTCAGTACAAGGCCAGGGGCTGACTGCGGAAGAGGCCATCACTTGCTCCTATGTAAGTTGAAATTGAAGCTGAAGAAAATTAAAACAAGTCCACGAGAGCCAAAGTACGACCTTAAGTATATCCCACTTGAATTTAGAGGCCATCTGAAGAATAGATTTGAACACTAATGACTGAAGACCAGATGAGTTGTAGGATGACTTCAAGGACATCATACATGAAGAAAGCAAAAGGTCATTAGAAAGACAGGAAAGAAAGAAATGACTAAACTGGATGTCAGAAGAGACTCTTGCTCTTGAATATAGAGCAAATAGAAGAAATAATGAAGTAAAAGAGCTGAACAGAAGATTTCAAAGGACAGCTCCAGAAGACAAAATAAAATACTGTGATGACACATGCAAAGACCTGGAGTTAGAAAACCAAAAAGGAAGAACATGCTCGGCATTTCTCAAGCTGAAAAACTGAAGAAAAAGTTCAAGCCTTGAGTTGCAATATTAAAGGATTGTATGGATAAATATTGACCAAAGCAGAAAGCATCATAAGAAGATGGAAGGAATACACAGTCACTGTGCCAAGAAGAATTGGTTGACATTCAACCATTCCAGGAGGTAGCGATAATCAAGAACCGATGGTACTGAAGGAAGAAGTCCAAGCTGCACTGAAAGCATTGACGAAAAACAAGACTCCAGGAATGCAACAAATGGATGCAATGCTGAAAGCATTCGCTTGTCCGTGCCCAAAAATTTGGAAGATAGCTGTCTGACCAACTGACTGGAAATGATCCATTCCAAAGATTTGTTCCCATTCCAAAGGAGGGTGATCCAACAGAACATGGAAATTATTGAACAATATCATTAACATTACATGCAAGTAAATTTTTGCTGAAGATAATTCAAAACTGGTTGCAGCAGTACATCGACAGGGAACTGCAAGAAATTCAAGCTGGATTCAGATGTGGAATGAGGGATATCATTGCTGATGTCAGATGTCAGATGGATCTTGGCTAAAAGCAGAGAATACCACGAAGATGTTTACCTGTGTTTTCCTGACTATGCAAAGGCATTTGACTGTGTGGATCATAACAAATTATGGATAATATTGCAAAGAATGGGAGTTCCAGAACACTTAATTGTGCTCATGAGCAACCTGGACATAGACCAAGAGGCAGTGGTTCAAACAGAACAAGGAAATACTGTGTGGTTTAAAATTAGGAAAGGTGTGTGTCAGTGTTGTACCCTTTCACCATACCTATTCAATCTGTATGTTAAGCAAATAACCTGAGAAGCTGGAGTATAGGAAGAAGAACGGGGCATCAGGATTGGAGGAAGACTCATTAGCAATCTGCTATATGCAGATGACACGACCTTGCTTGTTGAAGGTGAAGAGGACTTGAAGGACTTACTGATGAAGATCACAGACCACAGCCTTCAGCAAGCATTACACCTCAACATAAAGAAAACAAAAATCCTCACAACTGGACAAATAAACAGCATCATGATAAATGGAGAAAGTATTGAGGTTGTCAAAGATTTCATTTTACTTGAATCTGCAATCAAAACCCGTGGAAACAATGGTCAAGAAATGAAAAGATGTATTGGGTCAATCTGCTGCAAAAGACCTCTTTAAAGTGTTAAAGACAAAGATGGCACTTTGAGGACTAAGGTGCACCTGACCCAAGCCATGGTATTTTCAATCACCTCGTGTGTATTCGACAGCTGGACAATAAGGAAGACCGAAGAAGAACTGATGCCTTTGAATTATGGTATTGGCAAAGGATATTGAATGTACCATGGACTGCCACAAGAACAAACAAGTCTGTCTTGGAAGAAGTAAGGTCAGAACGCTCCTTAGAAGCAAGAATGGCAAGACTATGTCTCACATACCTTGTACATGTTTTTCAGGAGGGGTCAGTTCCTGGAGAAAGACATCATGCTTGGTAAAGTAAAGGGTCAGCGAAAAAGAGGAAGACCCTCAATGAAATGGATTGACACAGTGGCTGTAACGATGGGCTCAAGCATAGCAACAATTGTGAGGATGGCGCAGAACTGGGCAGTGTTTTGTTCTGTTGTGCATAGGGTTGCTATGAGTTGGAACCAACTCAGCATCACCTAACAACAACAACAACTATGGTAACTCTATGTTTAGCCTTTTGAGGAACTGCCAGATGTGTTTCCAAAATGTTTGCACTATTTTATGTCTCCATCAGCAGCATATGAGCGTTCCAGTTTTCCCACATGCATGCCACACTTCTTATTGCCTTTGGTTTTTTTTTTTAATTTTGCTTTAGGTGAAAGTTTTGATTATGGCCATCCTACTGGGTGGCAGCTCTACTCTGTCCTACAGGGCTGCTATGAGTCAGAATCTACTGGATGGCAATGGGTTTGGTTAATGGGTTTGAAGTAGTATCTCATTGTGGTTTTCATTTGCATTTCCTAATAACTAATGATGTTGAACACCTTTTCATGTGCTTTTTGACCATTGTATACCTTCTTTGGAGAAATGTCCATTCATTCATTCATTTTTTAATTGGGTCATTTGTCTTTTTATTGTTGAGTTATAATACTTCTTTATAACTCTAGATATTAGACTCTTATCATATATATGATTTATGAATATTTTCTCCCATGCTGTGAGTTGTCTTTTTCACTGACGTTTTAATTTGGGTTCCCCTAATGGTTAATGATGTTGATCATCTTTTCACCTGCATATTTGCCATCTGTATGGCCTCTTCAGTGAAATGACTGTTCACTGTATTTTGTCAATTTTTGCCATTTATTTTTACTACAGCCTTGGCTGTAGACCTTTCCCTTAATGGTATAAGTTAAAAGTTTTCAATCTTTTCTTTGTGGTAATATTAGTTTGAATCAGAGACACAAACGTTAAGGTACCCATAGCTATAGGTTGTGATGCCAGCTGGATCAGCTCTCATTTTGAGGGCTGCTGATAATCACGGGATCTCCCACAACTCTGTTTCTCCATCATTATGGAATAGAATCTGGATTAACTAAAATCCGAGCTTTTAAAATAGGTTATTAGTACTTTTTTTATTAGTACTGCGGCCCATGGACTGCCTTATAGATGCCATCAGTTGTAGCACCTATGCCAAAAAAATCAAGTCAGGAGCAGAAAGTTTTCTTTCTAGTCTGTTGAAAATGTTTCACTGAGAGGCCTCATTTCTTAATTTTTGTGTCTTTTATTATATAACTAAGTGCACACTTCAGTCTCCAAGCTGTCCCAGAGTGCCTCAGTACATGAGTAACTGAGGTGGAAGGGGAGGGAATCAGAAAGGAGCCCGGCCCTCCATAAAGGGCCTTCTGTGCCCCCAAAGAAGAGAATCCTCATGCCAGCCTTTACGTGGCCTCATGAGGCACCTATTCCAGGCTAGTACTAGAAATAAATCTTGAAAGAAGCAAAATAAAGCTAAGCTGGTCTTCTGAGATGCTTGTAGGCTAGGAAATAGAAGTTCTGACTTCTGTTCCCAAGTTTTGTACAGTTGCTTACTTCATTAAATTCTCTTTTATTGTCTCATTGTTCCCATGTGGACATGGAGGCTGAATATGTTGACTGTCCTTGCAGGGGCTTTGCAAAGAGGAATAAGATGTTTGTAAGATCCCTGACCATAAAGCTGTGGTTTTAAGCAAGAAATGGCAATCACTTATCCCCAGTCTGTCTTCGATGCAGACAAATTGCCACCGTCTGAACTTCCCCAGTGGACCTCTTAGCTCATGCAAACTGCTTCTCCACATCCCCCTTCCTCTTTGTAGACCCCTGCTCCTGCATCATCCCCACCCCAGGAGTCGACCGATAGCTTCAGCTGTCCCCTGTCTAAGCATGCGCCGTGGTTTTGCAGACTGGTGGGGAAGTTTCTAGAGATCCATCACAGTGCTTACAACAAGCACTGCCTGTGAATCTTGGGCCAGGGGACAACTCATCCTGTCTCCCTCATCGTGTATTGGCTCTCACTGGACAGACCCTCAGGGATGCTGTCAAGCTTGAGTTCCTCTGGCTGTTTCTTATCTTCATTTTAGTTAAATCAGCTGTGACACCTGGGAAGGCCACGCTTCCCCTGGGGGCCTAGGCAATTCCAGATGCTGCCAGCGTGTTCCAGGGGGTTCCTTCCCCTAGACATCACAAAGCACATTCAAGGTCAGTCCATTTACTTTGCATAGACATGGAATGAAGAATGTCAAGGTTGGAAGAGACCCAAGAGGTTGTTTAGTCCAACCCCTTAATGTAACACTGCAAAATAATTTTACAGGAAAACAAAGACCTACCCCACAGCTACAACTTTCAGTATGTGTCTGTATGATGCTATCTTGACTTTAAATGCAAAATAACAAACCAAAAAAAAAAAAAAAAACTGCAAAAACGAACCCGTTGCTGTTGAGTTAATTTCAGCTCATGGTGACCCCATGTATGTCAGAGTTGAACTGCACTCTACAGAGCTTTCAATGGCTGTAATCTCACAGAAGTAGATCACCAGGCTTTTCTTCTACTTTTTAAAATTTTTATTATTGTACTTTAGATGAAGGTACCAGGCTTTTCTTCTGAGGCACCACTGGGTAGATTTGAACTGCCAACCTTTCAATTAGTAGCAGAACACAAACCGTTGGTGCCACCCAGAGACCTTCAATAACAATAAGATCCATGATAGTACTATTAGAAACATTAGGAGAAATTAGCATAGGGTTCCCAAAGGGTGGGAGCCTTGTTAGTCACAGGTTTGTAGTAAAGCAAAGCTGTTGTGCTGAACGTCATTGAAGTGAACCAGTAAATACATGCATGCATACATATAGCCATAAAAAGTAAAGGAAAAACATTCTTTTTTTTTTTTTTAATTAACTTTTATTAAGCTTCAAGTGAACATTTACAATTCCAATCAGTCTGTCACATGTAAGTTTACATCCATCTTACTCCCTTCTCCCACTTGCTCTCCCCCTATTGAGTCAGCCCTTTCAGTCTCTCTTTTCGTGACAATTTTGCCGTCTTCCCTCTCTCTCTATCTTCCCATCCCCCCTCCAGTCAAGAGTTGCCAACACACTCTCCAGTGTCCACCTGATTTAATTATCTCACTCTTCATCAGCATCTCTCTCCCCCCCACTGACCAGTCCCTTTCATGTCTGATGAGTTGTCTTCGGGGATGGTTCCTGTCCTGTGCCAACAGAAGGTCTGTGGACCATGGCCGCCGGGATTCCTCTAGTCTCAGTCAGACCATTAAGTTTGGTCTTTTTATGAGAATTTGGGGTCTGCATCCCACTGATCTTCTGCTCCCTCAGGAGTTCTCTGTTGTGCTCCCTGACAGGGCAGTCATCGATTGTGGCCAGGCACCAACTAGTTCTTCTGGTCTCAGGATGATGTAGGTCTCTGGTTCATGTGGCCCTTTCTGTCTCTTGGGTTCTTAGTTGTTGTGTGACCTTGGTGTTCTTCATTTTCCTTTGCTCCAGGTGGGTTGAGACCAATTGATGTATCTTAGATGGCCGCTTGTTAGCATTTAGGACCCCAGACGCCACATTTCACAGTGGGATGCAGAATGTTTTCATAATAGAATTATTTTGCCAATTGACTTAGAAGTTCCCTCAAACCATGTTCCCCAGACAACAGCCCCTGCTCCGCTGACCTTTGAAGCATCCATTTTATCCCGGAAACCTCTTTGCTTTTACTCCAGTCCAATTGGGCTGACCTTCCTTGTATTGAGTGTTGTCTTTCCCTTCACCCAAAGCAGTTCTTATCTACTGATTGATCAATAAAAAACCCTCTCCCTCCCTCCCTCCCCCCTTCGTAATCACAAAAGTATGTGTTCTTCTCAGTTTTTTCTGTTTCTCAAGATCTTATAATAGTGGTCTTATACAATATTTGTCCTTTTGCCTCTGACTCATTTCACTCAGCATAATGCCTTCCAGATTCCTCCATGTTATGAAATGTTTCAGAGATTCGTCACTGTTCTTTATCAATGCGTAGCATTCCATTGTGTGAATATACCACAATTTATTTACCCATTCATCCATTGACGGACACCTTGGTTGCTTCCAGCTTTTTGCTATTGTAAACAGAGCTGCAATAAACATGGGTGTGCATATATCTGTTTGTGTGAAGGCTCTTGTATCTCTAGGGTATATTCCGAGGAGTGGGATTTCTGGGTTGTATGGCAGTTCTATTTCTAACTGTTTAAGATAACGCCAGATGGATTTCCAAAGTGGTTGTACCATTTTACATTCCCATCAGCAGTGTATGAGAGTTCCAATCTCTCCGCAGCCTCTCCAGCATTTACTATTTTGTGTTTTTTGGATTAATGCCAGTCTAGTTGGTGTGAGATGGAATCTCATCGTAGTTTTAATTTGCATTTCTCTAATGGCTAATGATCGGGAGCATTTTCTCATGTATCTGTTGGCTGCCTGAATATCTTCTTTAGTGAAATGTGTGTTCATATCCTTTGCCCACTTCTTGATTGGGTTGTTTGTCTTTTTGTGGTTGAGTTTTGACAGAATCATGTAGATTTTAGAGATCAGGCGCTGGTCTGAGATGTCATAGCTGAATATTCTTTCCCAGTCTGTAGGTGGTCTTTTTACTCTTTTTGGTGAAGTCTTTAGATGAGCATAGGTGTTTGATTTTTAGGAGCTCCCAGTTATCTGGTTTCTCTTCATCATTTTTGGTAATGTTTTGTATTCTGTTTATGCCCTGTATTAGGGCTCCTAAGGTTGTCCCTATTTTTTCTTCCATGATCTTTATCATTTTAGTCTTTATGTTTAGGTCTTTGATCCACTTGGAGTTAGTTTTTGTGCATGGTGTGAGGTATGGGCCCTGTTTCCTTCTTTTGCAAATGGATATCCAGTTATGCCAGCACCATTTGTTAAAAAGACTATCTTTTTCCCAATTAACTGACACTGGTCCTTTGTCAAATATCAGCTGCTCATACATGGATGGATTTATATCTGGGTTCTCAATTCTGTTCCATTGGTCTATGTGCCTGTTGTTGTACCAGTACCAGGCTGTTTTGACTACTGTAGCTGTATAATAGGTTCTGAAATCAGGTAGAGTGAGGCCTCCCACTTTCTTCTTCTTTTTCAGTAATGCTTTGCTTATCCGGGGGTTCTTTCCCTTCCATATGAAATTGGTGATTTGTTTCTCTATCCCCTTAAAATATGACATTGGAATTTGGATCGGAAGTGCGTTATATGTATAGATGGCTTTTGGTAGAATAGACATTTTTACTATGTTAAGTCTTCCTATCCATGAGTAGGGTATGTTTCTCCACTTAAGTATGTCCTTTTGAATTTCTTGTAGTAGAGCTTTGTAGTTTTTTTTGTATAGGTCTTTTACATCCTTGGTAAGATTTATTCCTAAGTATTTTATCTTCTTGGGGGCTACTGTGAATGGTATTGATTTGGTTATTTCCTCTTCGGTGTTCTTTTTGTTGATGTAGAGGAATCCAAGTGATTTTTGTATGTTTATTTTATAACCTGAGACTCTGCCAAACTCTTCTATTAGTTTCAGTAGTTTTCTGGAGGATTCCTTAGGGTTTTCTGTGTATAAGATCATGTCATCTGCAAATAGTGATAACTTTACTTCCTCCTTGCCAATCCGGATACCCTTTATTTCTTTGTCTAGCCTAATTGCCCTGGCTAGGGCTTCAAGCACGATGTTGAATAAGAGTGGTGATAAAGGGCATCCTTGTCTGGTTCCCGTTCTCAAGGGAAATGCTTTCAGGTTCTCTCCATTTAGAGTGATATTGGCTGTTGGCTTTGCATCCATGCCCTTTATTATGTTGAGGAATTTTCCTTCAATTCCTATTTTGGTAAGAGTTTTTATCATAAATGGGTGTTGAACTTTGTCAAATGCCTTTTCTGCATCTATTGATAAGATCATGTGGTTTTTATCTTTTGTTTTATTTATGTGATGGATTATACTAATGGTTTTTCTGATATTAAACCAGCCTTGCATACCTGGCATAAATCCCACTTGATCAGGGTGAATTATTTTTTTGATGTGTTGTCGGAGTCTATTGGCTAGAATTTTGTTGAGGATTTTTGCATCCATGTTCATGAGCGATATAGGTCTATAATTTTCTTTTTTTGTAATGTCTTTACCTGGTTTTGGTATCAGGGAGATGGTAGCTTCATAGAATGAGTTGGGTAGTATTCCGTCTTTTTCTATGCTTGAAATACCTTCAGTAGTAGTGGTGTTAAGTCTTCTCTGAAGGTTTGGTAGAACTCTGCAGTGAAGCCGTCCGGGCCAGGACTTTTTTTGTTGGAAGTTTTTTTGATTACCGTTTCAATCTCTTTTTTTGTTATGGGTCTATTTAGTTGTTCTACTTGTGAATGTGTTAGTTTAGGTAGGTAGTGTTTTTCCAAGAATTTATCCATTTCTTCTAGGTTTTCAAATTTGTTAGCGTACAGTTTTTCGTAGTAATCTGAAATGATTCTTTTAATTTCATTTGGCTCTGTTGTGATGTGGTCCTTCTCATTTCTTATTCGGGTTATTTGTTTCCTTTCCTGTTTTTCTTTAGTCGGTCTAGCCAATGGTTTATCAATTTTGTTAATTTTTTCAAAGAACCAGCTTTTGGCTTTGTTAATTCTTTCAATTGTTTTTCTGTTCTCTAATTCATTTAGTTCAGCTCTAATTTTTATTATTTGTTTTCTTCTGGTGCCTGATGGGTTTTTTTGTTGCTCACTTTCTATTTGTTCAAGTTGTCGGGACAGTTCTCTGCTTTTGGCTCTTTCTTCTTTTTGTATGTGTGCATTTATCGATATAAATTGGCCTCTGAGCACTGCTTTTGCTGTGTCCCAGAGGTTTTGATAGGAAGTATTTTCATTCTCGTTGCTTTCTAAGAATTTCCTTATTCCCTCCTTGATGTCTTCTATAACGCAGTCTTTTTTAAGGAGGGTATTGTTCATTTTCCAAGTATTTGATTTCTTTTCCCTAGTTTTTCTGTTATTGATTTCTAGTTTCATTGCCTTGTGGTCTGAGAAGACGCTTTGTAATATTTCGATGTTTTGGACTCTGCAAAGATTTGTTTTATGACCTAATATGTGGTCTATTCTAGAGAATGTTCCATGTGCACTAGAAAAAAAAGTATACTTTGCAGCAGTTGAGTGGAGAGTTCTGTATAAGTCAATGAGGTCAAGTTGGTTGATTGTTGTAAGTAGGTCTTCCGTGTCTCTATTGAGCTTCTTACTGGATGTCCTGTCCTTCTCCGAAAGTGGTGTGTCGAAGTCTACTATAAATGTGGAGGTGTCTATCTCACTTTTCAGTTCTGTTAAAATTTGATTTATGTATCTTGCAGCCCTGTCATTGGGTGCATAAATATTTAATATGGTTATGTCTTCCTGATCAATTGTCCCTTTTATCATTATATAGTGTCCTTCTTTATCCTTTGTGGTGGATTTAAGTCTAAAGTCTATTTTGTCAGAAATTAATATTGCTACTCGTCTTCTTTTTTACTTATTATTTGCTTGATATATTTTTTTCCATCCTTTGAGTTTTAGTTTGTTTGTGTCTCTAAGTCTAAGGTGTGTCTCTTGTAGGCAGCATATAGATGGATCGTGTTTCTTTATCCAGTTCGTGACTCTCTGTCTCTTTATTGGTGCATTTAGTCCATTTACATTCAGCGTAATTATAGATAAATAAGTTTTTAGTGCTGTCATTTTGATGCCTTTTCACGTGTTTTGTTGGCCATTTCATTTTTCCCCATACTTTTTTGTGCTGAGACGTTTTTCTTAGTAGATTGTGAAATCCTCATTTTCATAATGTTTAACTTTATGTTAGTTGAGTCGTTACGTTTTTCTTGACTTTTTTCTTGAGTTATGGAGTTGATATTCCTTTTTGTGGTTACCTTATTATTTACCCCTATTTTTCTAAGTAAAAACCTAACTTGTATTGTTCTATATTGCCGTGTATCACTCTCCATCTGGCAGTTCAATGCCTCCTGTATTTAGTCCCTCTTTTGATTATTGTCATCTTTTATCTATTGATTTCCATGATTCCCTGTTATGTGTATTATTTTGTTTATTTATTTATTTTTTAGAATTAATCTTAATTTGTTTGTTTTTGTGCTTTCCCTATTTGAGTTGATATCAGGACGTTCTGTTTTGTGACCTTGTATTGTGCTGGTATCTGATATTATTGGTCATCTGACCAAACAATCTCCTTTAGCATTTCTTGTAGCCTTGGTTTGGTTTTTGCAAATTCTCTAAACTTGTGTTTATCTCTAAATATCTTAATTTCTCCTTCATATTTCAGAGAGAGTTTTGCTGGATATATGATCCTTGGTTGGCAGTTTTTCTCCTTCAGTGCTCTATATACGTCGTCCCATTCCCTTCTTGCCTGCATGGTTTCTGCTGAGTAGTCTGAACTTATTCTTATTGATTCTCCCTTGAAGGAAACCTTTCTTTTCTCCCTGGCTGCTTTTAAAATTTTCTGTGTATCTTTGGTTTTGGCAAGTTTGATGATAATATGTCTTGGTGTTTTTCTTTTTAGATCAATCTTAAATGGGGTTCGATGAGCATCTTGGATAGATATCCTTTCGTCTTTCATGATGTCAGGGAAGTTTTGTGTCAGGAGTTCTTCAACTATTTTCTCTGTGTTTTCTGTCCCCCATCCCTGTCCTGGGACTCCAGTCACTTGCAAGTTATCCTTCTTGATAGAGTCCCACATGATTCTTAGGGTTTCTTCATTTTTTTAAATTCTTTTATCTGATTTTTTTTCAGCTATGTTGGTGTTGATTCCCTGGTCCTCCAGATGTCCCAGTCTGCCTTCTAATTGCTCGAGTCTGCTCCTCTGACTTCCTATTGCGTTGTCTAATTCTGTAATTTTATTGTTAATCTTTTGGATTTCTACATGCTGTCTCTCTATGGATTCTTGCAACTTATTAATTTTTCCACTATATTCTTGAATAATCTTTTTGAGTTCTTCAACAGTTTTATCAGTGTGTTCCTTGGCTTTTTCTGCAGTTTGCCTTATTTCATTTACGATGTCTTTAAGCATTCTGTAAATTAGTTTTTTATATTCTGTATCTGATAATTCCAGGATTGTATCTTCATTTGGGAAAGATTTTGATTCTTTTGTTTGGGGGGTTGGAGAAGCTGTCATGGTCTGCTTCTTTATGTGGTTTGATATGGACTGCTGTCTCCGAGTCATCACCAGGAAACTAATTTTTCCAGAAAATCCGCTAAAAAAAAATGCAGTCAGATCCCTATCAGAGTTCTCCCTCTGGCTCCGGCTATTTGGATGTTAATGGAGCCGCCTGGCGAGGGTGGGGGAGGGATCAGAGAGCTAGGAGTGTAGCACCTCAGAATATAGCCAGAGTTGTTTTTCTTACTTAGAATGACTCTTATATCTGAGATTTCCACAGGGCGTGTCGCCTAAATGTACTGGCTGTGTGGAGATTGCCCCTCGGGGGTTCTGGCCCGCTGGCGTCACGGTCAGATCCTCCGCTGTCAGTCCCACCCCGAAGGTTAAGGCTCCCCTACTGGATTGGTGCACTCCCGTCTCCAAAATCAGACGCTGCCTCCTGGGGACTCCCCGTCCCGCTAGCCGTGTCGCGCGCCGCTCCCGCGAACCGGGTGGGTTGTGGTCCCCCCCCCCGGGGTCAGCTCAGGAGAGCGGAGCAGGTCCCCGTGCCTGAGCCGCAGCTGCGCGTCCCGGCTGGGGCGCCGCTCTCCCCGTTTCAAGACCAGCCACTGCCTCCCGGGGACTTCTTCCACCGGCTGCTCCACCACACCGCCCGTGCGAACCGGCTGGGCCCGCGCGAACCAGTTGGGACCATCCCGGGGTCAATTCAGGGAAACGTAGCTGATCCCCACGCTCAAGCCCCGCCCGCGCCCACCAAAATCCCGGCGGGACGGCTCCCCGGCTGGGACGCTGCTCTCCCCGCTCCAAGACCAGTCACTTCCTACTGGGGACTTCTCCCTCCGTGGCGCCGCGCAGCGCCGCTGGCGCAAACTGGGTGGGCCCGCCTGCACGAACGACTGGGCCCCCCCCGGGGTCAATTCGGGGAAATGTAGCTGGTCCCCGCGGTCGTGCCACACCTGCTCCCCGCAAAACTCCCGGCGGGACGGTTCCCCGGCTGGAACGCTGCTCTCCCCACTCCAAGACCAGTCACTGCCTCCTGGGGACTTCTCCCACCGGCTGCGCCGCCACTCCGCCCATGCCAACTGGCTGGGCTCCCTCCTGGGATGAGTTCGGGGGCTAGGGATGGGCCCCTTGTCTGTGCCATCTGCCCCCCTGGGCTCTGCCCCAAATCGGGCTCCGAAGGTCACCTGCCTGTTACGCTGGCTTCTGGCTCTGAAAACAATCGCTGTCTCCCCGTATTTGTTCGTTCTCCGTCTCTAAATCTGTGTTTGTTGTTCAGCGTTCGTAGATTGTTATGTATGTGATCGATTCACTTGTTTTCCGAGTCTTTGTTGCAAGAGGGATCCGTGGTAGCGTCCACCTAGTCCGCCATCTTGGCCCCGCCTCCAGGAAGAACATTCTTGCATAGTACCAGATGGTAACTCTCTAGATGCTTTCTAAATGACTTCTATTTATTTCTTTGCTCACTAGAAGAGGGCCTTCTTCCCATTTCCTGATTCTGCCACTAGAGAGAAGGGTTAATTTCCTTGTTTTCAGGGAAATGGTTGGCGTTGTGCCCAGAGACCAGTGCAGGCCAGGCCTAGGCTGGACAGTAACATCAAGGCAGGTCTCTCTGCTGACTGTCTTTCTGCCTTCTCCTCTCTGGGCTCTCCCTGCAGACCCCAGGTTGGCCACCTGCCTGGTGCCCACCACTTCCCATCCTAATGCCCTCCCTGGCCTTCTCTCTCACTTAGTGTCCTGTTCTCCAGTCCCCACAGATTTTTTCTGCTCCACCAATACTTTTCTGACCTGTGTCATGTCACCCCAAGGCTTATCCCCTGGCATAATTCAAGTTAAAGTATAATAGGGTAGCAATGGCATTATTCACTACCTGTACCTAAACATTTAGATTTTAAAGCTTTTAATCTCTTCACTCTAAAATGTGAGTGGAGTAAGCATTTCGAGAAAGAGTGGGGAAAACAGCTTTTCCTTTCTGGATATTTTGAGTCTCTCATATCCCCTCAGATAGGGGACACCATCTGTGTGCAAGCCAAAGTTTAAGTCCGTTCCCCCTGAGAAAAACTAAACTGACAGTTATTCCAGCTTGTCTTTTATGAGTATTTACCTGTCATCTGTCAGTTTCTTGTACTGTCGTGGCCTGCATGTTGCTATGATGCTGGAAACTAGGTTACTAGTATTTCAAATACCAGCAGGGTCACCTTTGGTGGACAGGTTTCAGTGGCGCTTCCAGACTAAGACAGACTAGGAAGAAAGGCCTAGTGGTCTACAGAAAATTAGCCATTGAAAACCCTATGGATCACAACAGAATATTACCTGATATAGTGCTAGAAAATTAGCCCCCTAGTTTGAAAGATACTATATAATAGCAGCAACAATGGACTCAAACATACCAATGACCAAGAAGATGGTGCAAGACCAGGGAATATTTTGTTCTGCTGTACGTTGGGTCACCATAAATTAGAGTTGGCTCGATTGCAGCTAACAACAGCATAACAACAAGTTGGTCATAAACTGCTAAAGAACAGGAATCATATCTTTTAAATCCAGTTCTTTTCATGAACAATAAAAACTCGATATGTATCTATTAATGGCAGACTATTAATATGATTGATGGAATCAGCAAGAAATTTTCCTTGTGTTTGAAAACTGCTTATGAAGTCTTATTGGAAAGGCCCTGTGAGGCCTTGGATTTTGTGCTATAAGAAACACTAATTAATTGCAGCTCTCAGTGAATGTCATTTCTTTTCCCTCCAGCCAATTCTGTTGCAAATATGCTTCTCACATGGTTGGAGTTCCGTGCTTTCTGGAGAGACCTAGCTAAGGAATTAGCTTTAGATGCTATCATTGTCAGCATTGCAATCAGCTAGTAACTCTACAGGGGTGGTGTGTTCCCACTCTTCCTTTTAGAAGCTTTATCAACAGTGGTATAGATAGGCATTTAGGGATACCACTGGAAATTTTAGATGTCACTGCTTACTGTCTTCCAGACACTTAAAAGTGATGGATAGGTCTTGAGCTTTGGAGTCAACCCAGGTATTTTGGTCATCTAGTGCTGCTGTAACAGAAATACCACAGGTGGATGGCTTTAACAAAGAGAAGCTTATTCCCTCACAGTCCGGTAGGCTAGAAGTCTGAATTCAGGGTGCCAGCTCCAGGGGAAAGCTTTCTCTCTGTCGGCTCTGGAGGAAGGTCCTTGTCATCAGTCTTCCCTTGGTCTGGGAGCATCTCAGCGCAGGAACCTCAGGTCCAAAGGAAGCGCTCTGCTTCCTGCAGTGCTTTTTTGGTGGTATGAGATCCTCCTGTCTCTCTGCTCGCTTCTCTTTTATATCTCAAAAGAGATTGGCTTAAGACACTACCTAATTTTGTAGACCTCATCAGTATAATTGCTGCTGATCCATTTAATTACATCATAGTGATAGCATTTACAACATACAGGAAAATCACATAAAATGGTGGACAATCACACAATACTGGGACTCATGGCCCAGCTAAGTTGACAGATATTTTTGGGGGACACAATTGAATCCATGACACCAGGGTGAATCTGAGTACTACTACTTACAAACTCTGCGACTCGGCAAGTCATTTAATTTCTCTGAGCCTTGATTTCTTTACCTATAAAGCTGAAATAATGATACCTTTTGCACTGGGTATTTTGAGATTTCAATGGGATATTCACGTCAAGAACTTGGTACACACCCTGGTTTAGTTATTGATTTGCCTATCCTTCCTCTGGCTGAAAAACGAGGGTTAAACAATTTGGTGGATTGGTTTTGTCTTTAAGTCTTCCTTTAAGTTCTCATTATGCTTTTATTCCTTTATAAGGCTGAACTAATGACCAGCAAGCAGATGGAGGTAGGGCTGAACAGAATCCTAGAAGATTCCTGCCTGTACAGAACTTAGGTTGGGAGCTCGGCCCAAAATGAACCACTAGAGCGTAATGGGGGGAGCCCTCTGAGATGGGAAGAGGACTGACAGAGCCAGCAGGGAGGACATTCATGAGAAGGAGTGCCCATTGCTCTCTGCTGGGTCAGGGGCAGAGGAAGAGGGTGTGAATATTAGAACCTAAGCCCACATGCTAAGCGTAATTTAAACTTACCAGTGGGACTGACCCAGAGAGTAAGGCATGGACTTGACCCCTGGCTCAGCAGCTCTTTGACCTTTTGGAAATCCCTTAACCACTTCAGCCTCAGGGTCTTCATCTGTCATGTGATATACCAGAGAAGCATAACAACGCCTACATTGAAGGGGTGAAAATTTCATGACATAGTGTATATACAGCATCATATATTATGTGTCTATGAGCCCTGGTGGCACAGTGATTAAGAGCTCAGGCTGCTAACCAAAAGGTCGACAGTTTGAATCTACCAGCTGCTCCTTGGAAACCCTATGGGGCAGTTCTGCTCTGTCCTATAGGGTCTCTATGGGCTGGAATCAACCCGAAGGCAACAGGTACTATGTATCTCTAGTAGATGTAAAAAAAAAAAGAGGTAACTATCAATTATTTCCAGGAGCCCTGGAGTCGCGGTGGTTAAAGTTCTCAGTTGCTAACCAAAAGGTCAGTGGTTCAAATCCACCAGCTGCTTCTAGGGAGAAAGATGCATTAGTCTGCTTCTGTAAGGATTTATAGCCATGGAAACTCTATGCGGCAGTTTTACTTTGTCCTACAGGGTCGCTATGAGTTGGAATCAATTTGACAGCAGTGGGCAGTGGGTTATCAATTATTAAGTTGGGGGAACATGTTATTGGGGGACTATATTGTAATGAAACTCTAAGAAGATCCAAACCTGGTCATTAAACCTCCATCCTTGAATGGAATTTGGTTGTGTCATGTTATAACAAGACCCTCTGGGGAATCAAAGATGTTAAAAAGACCAAAAGCTCACAGAAAGCCCCCCTGGTCAGGTTGTGATCTAGGATCATGAGAACCCACCAGGGAACTGACTGCAAAGACCCGGCTGTTCAGAAATACGGTGCCTCAGCTGGTGGTCAACACCACAGGGTGCCCAAGGCCCTTTTGGACTGGGTCTGCCCTTTTCCCTATACTTTCTCAAACACTCTCAACAACAGGAAGCCAAGTTCCTGTTTTGCCCCACAGAGTGGCATTTTCCTAGGCATGTTGCCTTTTTCTCATGTCTGCTCAGCAGAGTGACAGTAAATGCCTTAGAGGCCTCAGAGGTGGTATTCAGACACTTGCCATGAGTATGAATCATCAATACCAACTTCTTCATCAGAAAAATGGGGATAAGAGTAGAACCTGCCTCATAGGGTTGTTAAGAGGGTAAAGTGCATTGATGCATTAATTCATGTGAAGCACTGAGAACTGTACCCATCGTATAGTAAGGGCTCCATAAACATTGGCTCTTATTGTTACTCTTACTGTGGTTATCTACCTTCTACCTCTTTCTCCCCTTCTACTCTATCCTCTCCTTCCTTGGATTTTGGCTCCAAATAATTTCCTTAACCACAGGAAGGGGAGGGCGCTGGCCGAGCTGCCTATTTTGTGGAAGCTGTCTTCATCCTGCCTCATCACCCACCCACATGCCTCTGTTCTGATGTGTTGAGTCAGCCCAGTTTTTCCCCTTTGCTGGCAGAAATTAGGTCTTGCTCTCCCTAAGGACGGTTCCTACCACTTCGGTAGCAAGCAAGAGAGTGTCCACACGGGACTTGGATGGATGGTCCTCCAGGACAGACAGGAAATGAGCAAAGCATTGGCCCTGGGTTGTATCGAGGTCTTCTCTGGGCTGCCAGGGAGAAGGTTTTTAAAACACCTTCACAGTTCCTATTTTTGGAATTCAGAGCTGAGAGTCTATCACTAGGAAGAACTTGGCATCTTCTTGACCCTCTCATCCTTGCTTTCTCCTAGAAAGATCAGGGTGCTTCTTTGGCTTGGGGGAAGCAGAACAGCTCAGGCCTTTCTGGATGTGAGCTCAGCTCTGGGCTTCACCGTGACTCATCACTTGAACTCACTCAGTCAGCTCCTGCTCCACACCCTCCATTTCCCGGTACCTCGTGTTCCCGCCAGTAATAATTCCCTGTCCACCCTACCCCACCCTTCCCTTCTGCCTTCAGGAGGCTATTATGAGGCTGTGTTTCAGTGGATAAAATGGGCCACATATATGGTTTCCAAATTCTGAATACTTGATATTACCTAAATATATCAATCGGCCACCTCTGCTGATAGAGATAACGACTGTAAAAACACATTTTGAGAGGAAAACAGTAGGAGAGGAATTTGAGCAGCCCCTGCCAATGGGACAGTCATTTTGGAGGCAGTGGAAACCTCTGACCTGTGCTGCCCTGCCCTGTGTGTACGCTACACAGATAACTCCTCAGGGAGCAGCCAACCAACCTGGCCAGGCTCACAGAGCAGCCTGTCCACAAATGGAAACTCCAGACAGGAACTTTGAAAATCTAGCCCTGCTTTTTCTGCATGGGGTGAGGTTTTTCTCACTGTACCCAGCAAGCTTTCCTATCCTCATCATATTTCAATATGGTGGCCTGGGTTGCTTCCGATTTTTGGATGCTCTCTCCATCACCCCATACCTCCCTCCATTAAAGGGGCTATTGGTTATGTCCCTTGGCCTTAACGGACCTTTCTGGAATGTTGCCTAGTTGCTGGGGGTGCTTTCACTTCTCACTATCATGACCACAGAAGTCATTATACCCGTTTTATAGGTGAGAACATGGAAGTGAGTGACTTTCCCAGGTCATATATTCATGGCTGTGAAAAAAAAAAAAAAAAACAAAAAAAACTCAGGTCTCCTAATACCTGGTCTGGTGCCTTTTTCACTACATCACACTACTTCGGAAAAGACTGGCTCATATGCAGAGGCTTTGGGGATATAAGACCTGGGTCAGAAGCCTGAATGAAGCACAGTATAAATTCAGTGCCATGTGAGATGAGTAAAAGGGAAACTTAAACCTTACCATTGACACAGAGGCAGCAACAGCCTTCTGGTGGTGCTGGGAACTCAATGACTGCCTGCGACCTTATGGGCATTGCCATACCTCAAAGAGCAGGGTTGACTCTCCTAAGTTTCCCTGAACAAACAGTGCTAGTCCAAACAGGCAAGAACCGATGGCATTGCCCAAAGGAGCTTCTGCAGCACTCAGTGTTGAGGCCAGGATATTTGTGGTTGCCTGTTTCTCTGCTTCTTCCCATTACTTGGACCTTCCCGTCTTGGCTGATTTCTCTGCACAGCCCCTCCCTCCTCCATTCAGTCTGTGACTTACCCTGTGGGTTGGGCTGCTGTAGTTGGGGTCCCAGGACCAGGGCTCATGGCTTGGGGCCAGGAGCTTACACCGTACATCATTTCTTATATCTCTAAAGGCAGGTCCCATCCAGTCTCCTTTCCTCTGGGATCCGTCAGGCAATTTATTGGGAAAAGAGACCTTGCATCTTAAAGAAATGAAACAGACTGTGGGCAATGCTGTCTTTGCCTTCTCACTCCCTAGCAGAGCACCTGGCATATAATAAAGGCTCTATAAATGATAGCTGCTATCATTGTTCTTATTATTTCCTTTACTCCACACAACAATTCTGAAAGCAAGGTGTTGTTCTCCCCATTTTACAGATGAGGAAACAGGCTTAGAGAAGCCTGCTGAGTCACACAGCCAGTGAATTGCAAGAGTGGGATTCAAACCCAGGCCTGTCTAGATCCGAAGTGAGGGTTCTTTTAGCCATACCGTCCTATTTCCCCTAACAAACTGTTGACAACAAATCAAGCTGATTTCTGGAATTTTTTTTTTTTTTTTTAAGTCTTCTGGACTACGTCCAGACTATTGGACAGGGAGGAGCCCTGGGGGTGCAGTGGTTAAGAGTCTTGGCTGCTAACCAAAAGGTTGGCAGTCCGAATTTACCAGCTGTTCCTTGGAAACCTTGTGGGGCAATTCTCTATTCTGTAGGGTCGCTATGAGACAGAATCAGCCTGATGGCAATGGATTTTTTTTTTTGTTTTTTAATTAGCTGGGGACAGATTTCTCCTCCATATCAGAGGAAGGTTTATCAGAGGAAGGTTATTTGGCAAGAATTAGGAGGGTGCCAAAGTCTCTTGGCAGTGCAAACGGCAAATGCACTTGCTTGTAACTGAGAGATTCGAGGTTTGAGCACACCCAGAGGCAACTTGGAAGAAAGGCCTGGTGATCTACCTTCAGAAAATCAGCCATTGAAAACCCTGTGGAGCACAGTTCTGCTCTGACACACTTGGGGTCTCTGTGAATTGAAACTGACTGGACAGTAACTGGTTTTTAACTGGTAGGAGGATTCAGGGCTCCAGCTAAGAATGGGATGTGGCTAGGGTGGGAATTCAGGCCCAGCAGGAAGCCCAGTGCTCCAGGCTGGAAAACAAGACTGTGGCCTGGACCTATGGCAGAGATTTGGGGGGAATTGCCCCTGGCTGGTTTTGGAAGTTGGAGGTGAGAAGAAGAGGAAGCCTGAGCACCCTGTGGTCCCTAGAGTTTAAGCCTGCTGCTTGGCAGAGTGTATTGTGAAAAAAAAAAAAAAAAAGACTGAAGTTGGGAAACAAAACAAACAAACCCATTGCCGTGGAGTGAGTTTCAACTCATAGTGACCCTATAGGACAGAGTACAACTGCCCCATAGGGCTTCCAAGGCTGTAACTCTTTATGGAAGCAGACTGCCACATCTTTCTCTCGCGGAACAGCTGGTGGGTTCAAACTGCTAACCTGTTAGCAGCCGAGCACTTTAACCACTGCGCCACCAGGGCTTCACTGGTGGGAAGGGGGGGTTGAGTTTGCACATTGGGATAGGTGTAATGAGCTTGGCTTGGATTGGCTATAGTGTGAGGCGGCAGTTTGACAGTGAACCTAACTGCCCTGCAGGCGTTTGAGCTGAGAGTTGGAGAGAAGCTGAGGCTCAGAGTCGCCAGCAGAGGGAGGTGATTGATGAAGCCATGAGATAGAATGACTTCCTCTTGGGGGAGACAGGAGACAAAGCCTTGGGTGTTTGACTGCATTTGGGGTAGAGGGAAGGACAAGACATGCCACCAGAGAAGGGGCCATTGAAATGTGGACAGGAGAGCAGGAGAGTGGGGCCGGGGGACCCACAGAGACTACCAGGAAGGCAGCGAGCAGTGCAGCAGGTGAGATTCATGTCAGAGGAAGGACTCTGGATTTGTCAAGAAGGGGGCCATTCATGACTCCAGGATGCACTTACCTACTTTTCCCACATCTCCATCTACAATCACCTACAATTAGAATTTATGCTCTGACGGAATGATCTGTGGTCATCAAAGAAGAAATTATATTCACTGTGCAGGATCTGGTGAGGCAAGAAAATCTCCTCATTCGTTTTAGAAAGGATAGAAGCCACATGTGTTTTCTTGCACATCGGTCCCTTTCCTGTGCACTTCAGCTAGTCCAGGATCTCGGGGTGGCCCGTGCTGTTTGCGATAAGCTACCAACCTACAGGTTGGCAGTTTGAACCCACCCAGTGGTGCCAGGAAGAAAGGCCTGGAGATCTGCTTCCCTAAAGATCAAAGGCACGAAGACCCTATGGAGCAATCAACTCTGTAACACATGAGGTCACCGTGAGTTGGAATCAATTTGACGGCAATGGGGTTTGTTTTTTTTTTAAGCTAGTTTAGGTTTTATTCCATCGTGTAAGTATAGTCTATGAGGACTTCAGAGACAGAGAGGGAGGAAGGAGTCTGAGGACAGTTGGCAGGTTGGGGTCTGATTCTACATCGTGACAGTCAAGGACTTTTCTTCTCTTCGAAATACTGTAACTTTAGGGATTTATAGATTACACTAATTAGCCTTGACATTATGCTTAAGTGCACCTAAGTAGACAGACTCCCAATTTAAATTATGGGCACTGGGAAGGAGAAGGGTTTAATGACATGTCTGAGTTTGCGAAGTGCTTTATAATTGCTTAGCTTGTTAGCCAGTTTGTGGGTGACTTTTAAAAAAGATCTTTTAAAAAGTCTCAAATTTGGATAGAGACACACTGCTTGAGAGTGAAAAATAGGTCATTAAAATAACAAAAAAATTAATTTAATTATCTTCTTTGCCTGATAGGAGCCTCAGAAGCTAGGAAAAATTCAAATTGGGGCTCCCAGTAAGTTAGGCTATTTATTAAATGGCTCACAAATCAATAAATCGTGTTGTATATGGAGGCAGCATGTAAAAGGCAGGACTGCTTTGTTTGGAGGGAGTCCTGGTACCAGGGTCTGCCCCTTCCTGGACAAGTCCTTAGCCTATTCTATTCTTAGAGACCTGGAGAGAGCCTGGGAGGGAAGGTGCTCCAGAAAGAGCAAGAACATGGATAGGAACTGAGAGGCCTGGAACATTGTATTGGCTGTACCCCAGACAGGGTACCTAATGTTCTGGGCCTTGGTTTCCACACCGATGTCAAACTGGGTTAATAAACCCTGCCTTTCTCCCAGGTTTGTTGCGAAGGTTCAAAGAGATAAGATAAAGGAAAGTGCTTTGGAAACCTTCAAGCAAAGGAAGGTATGGTTAAGTCAGCCTTTCTATTTTCAGAAAACACTGGGGTTTGAAGAAGCCCAAGAAATGGCCATCTGCTTCCTCACTCATGTTCTGATTCACTGACTCCAAGATTACATTTTTAAAATTTTTTAACTGATGAAGATGGTTCTGGAAAATGTGGCTTATTTCTGGTGATGAGAGGGTTGATTCCAAGTCTCGGAATAAGATGGATTTACCCACCTAGCCATTTATAGGTGGCCCTGAGAAACCACAGGTCTGGGGGCAGGGGGCGGGGGGCTCTGAAATGTTCAGCTTTGATGAAAAGACATGACTGGGTGTTCCCTGTGGTCAGCTGACTCCCGAGAGGATAAGGGAAGAGGGTGCGTCTGGGCTGGGAATGCTTACTTCCCTCCCGGCAAACACCTATCAGAATTCACTCCTGTCCCCAGGCAGGTGTGAGCCAGGGGCTGGGGAGAGGCCAGGAGTGGACAGTGTGGAAGACCGTCTACATAGAAGCTGGAGGGCTAGGAGAAGGAGGTTTCCTCAACAGACACTGTCATTTAGAAGTAGTTCAGTACCCAACGATGAGAGCTAGAACCTGCTCTGTGGGCTTTGAATTTAATAAAGCCTGCTTATATTCAGAATAAGGAGCCCGGGTGGTGCAGTGGTTAAGTGCTCAACTGCTAACCGGTAAAGATGGGTGGCTAGAACCCACCAGCCGCTCCGCAGGAGAAAGGTGTGGTAGTATGCTTCCATAAAGATTACAGCCTTGGAACCCAACCCTGTGGGGCAGTACTACTTTGTCCCACAGGGTTGCTATGAGTTGGAATCAACAGGTTTTGCTTTTTGTTTGCTCATTTGTTTGTTTATATTCAGGATGCTTCTTGTCTATAGCCTGTGACAGATATGTCTCACCTTAGGAATATCTGGGTTGCAAAGGGAACTTAAGTAAGATGTCTGGAAGGGAGAAGTCACTTTTTATACTGGAGACTCTTAATGATTTGTGGTCATTAAAAGTGAACTCTATTCTGTTTTGTGGATCTCAGGGATTTATCATCCAAAATGATTTATATTCTGAATCCTACTTGCCACGTACACACTTGGGTGCAGTCTGCCTTTTCCACGTGTTATTTTATAGGTTTGGTTTACATAGCTCATATGGTTTACATTATAGTTTGTATAGTAATGAAGATTTCTCCCTAGGGCTGAGCCATCTCTGGGTTTTGTTTTCATGATGCCTCCTTACAGCTAAAACCCTCAAACTGCTAGTGTCCAAAAATTAATGACTCATGCTTACATGAGAAAAGAAGCATTAGCAGTTAACAGTAAATTACTCTTTTGTTTATATTTTGAATGTCATGGCTAATCACTTGTTTTTCCTTAGGTGAACTGTCTTAGTCAAGGCCATTAGAATTCAAGAAAAAATGATAATATGTTTGCCATATGCCTTGTGACACTTTCAGTGACTTGCATCTGTAATCATACACACACAAAACCTCAGAAAAATTTGGGTTTAGGAATCAGAATTGTGTACTGAGCTCCAGCTGATGAATTTTTTAAACTGTGATTTCAAGATTACTTGTGTGTGATGTATCTGTGTGTGTGTGTGAGTAGGATAGCATATGTACATATAATTTATAAAGTGTTGGTGTTTGAAGGTTTTTCTCTTAGCACTCCTTTTCAGTTTTATTTACAAACTTTAGTCCCCAATGCCTGCATGCTGTTAGTATATTAGTAAATATTTTTTAAAAAACCAAACCCACTGCTGTCAAGTCGATTCTGACTCAGCGATCCTATAGGACAGGGTAGAACTGCCCCATAGAGTTTCTAAGGAATGCCTGGTGGATTTGAACTGCCAACCTTTTGGTTAGCAGCTGTAGCACTTAACCACTATGCCACTAGGGTTTCCTAGTAAATATTAGTACTATGATTTTAAGTAAATCTCTTGGCCGCCCAGTCTATTTCTTTATCTGTAAAGTGGAGGTAACGATATCATTAAGGCTGCCTTTGACTGCAAGTAAGAGAAAAATCTGGACTCAGCTAATTTACCCTTTTTGTCCTCATGGGTATTTCTAGGGAAATCTCTAGGGACCAAGTACTTTTTCAGCCTCTGAAGCTGCTGCATCACTGACAGTGTGTGTTGCTGTAAGGCAGGGCCTTTATGACCGTTTGAAACCAAAGAAATGGGCATGTGCTGCAAATTACTGTTTTTACAGGGTATTGTATGAGGTGTCTAAATTTCCGGTAGGAAAAATAGAAATTTTGTAAATTCTTTTATTTGGTACACATATGTATCAATAGACCCCAGTAGGGACTCTGGAGTATAATTAGTGGTACTTCATATGTACCACAAACACTTAGGATAGGTTTTTGTGTGTGGGCGGGGGGGGCAACAAAAAATGCATACTACCTACCAAAAATTCAGACATACTCAATGATTCAGCATGCTTCCATTAAAGAAAACACATGGTATCAACAAAAATTCCAAGTAGAAAATAATTGGTCACAAAAGGGTTAAAACAACTAAGAAATTTATTATCTCATGTGGCAAGAAAGCAAAAGCTAGGGCAGCTTCAGATATCTTTCTCAATCCTTTCTCTCAAGGACTTTCTTGGCTTGGCCATTCTCCATGTGGAGCTTTTGTCCTCAGGCTCGCTTACCTCATGGTTACAAGATGACTGCAGCGGTTCAAGGCATCAACTCCAGATGCCACAGAATCCAAAGGAGGGAGATACTCTCTCTTCCTGTGTGACTTACTAAGAACAACAATTGTTCTCATGAGCAACCTCCCTTTTCCTCCCCCAACCGGCAGACTTTCTCTCACGTATCATTGGCCAAATGATACCTGGCAAAGGGAACGGGCTTTCTTAATAAGCTTACACCGATAAGGACCCATCTCCTGAAGCTGGGACTGTGACAGCCTCTTCTGAGGTAACAGCTATGTGAAACAGAATGGAAGTTCAACAAAATTGGGGTTCAGTAGGGGTGGGAGAAGAGTGTAGGCAACCAAGAGAATAAGCCCTATAGGATTATTATGAGTAGATGGCATAACATATAATTTGATGAGTTAATACATATAAGTCTCTTTGAGCAGTGCCTCACAAGTTGCCATTGAGTTGATTCAAACTTATGGTGACCCCACGTGTTCATAGCAGAACTACGCATAGGTTTTTCAATGGCTAAGATCTTTTGGAAGTAGATCTCTAGGCCTTTCTTCCAAAGCCCTCTGGTGGATTCAAACCACCAGTCTTTGTGTTAGTTGCCAGAGTGCTTAACCATTTGCAACACCCAGGGACTCTTGAACAGTGCCTGGGATATGGAAAGTGCCATATATGGTGTTTGCTATTATTATTGTGATTAATCATTGAACTTGATAAATCTCAGAGTGCCATACATTGAAAGATAATTTTTTTTACAGAGAAATAAATAGAAATGGATGCCAGACACAAAACAAGGAAGGAAATCTCATTGATACTCAGAAGCAAAGAGAGATGGAGTGAGCAGTTGGCTATGTTTGGTCACAGTGTTTATATTGGGATGAGTTAGAACAGTCTTCTAAATAAAGAAAAAATACTATTGCCCAATGTGTTAATGAAATCTGGTCTCAATAGCCTCCTCTTTCCCACAGCTATTTTCTTTCACTAGTTTAAAGTGGTGTTTAACTGCAGAAGTATTTTTAAAACAGTCAGAGGTCTCTTACCCCCCCAAAAGTTTAGATTTTACTGCTTTTGGTGGGGGGAGAATGGAGGTGGAAAATAGTGTGTTGAGTATGTTTATGTATGTAAATTTAAGTACCTCTTTATAAAAAGCACAAACATTCATAAGAAACCATATACAAGCTTAACAATCCCAACCAGGAGAAAGGAAAAGAAGTGGTTTCTCTAAAGCTTTCAGTTATAACTAAAAATAATCATCCTAGTCCATGTTTTGTACATTGTTCAAGAAAAGAATTCCCTTTTGTGTATCCTGTGTGCTTTGAGAGCTCATTATGGCACTGTCTGACTTTAAGATCCCTGCTGTACCTGATGGCATTTTATACCATTTGTGACATAGCCCTTTTGGTTCTGATCACTGGATATGGTATTTTAAAAATAACAGGTGACAATTGTAAAAACTTCCAAAGAAAACAGGAAAAAGCAGTGCTAAATGTAAAAGCTCATTTTGGTCAATACCTCAAGTGTTGTTATTAAAGCCTTAAAAAGATTCTTGGGGTTTGCTGGTTGTTATGTATTTTTCTCAGGAGCCCTGGTGGTGCAATAGTTAAGTGCGTGGCTGCTAACCGAAAGGTCGGCGGTCGGCAGTCAGCAGTTCGAACCCACCAACAACTCTGAGGAAGAAAAGGCCTGGCAATCTGCTTTGGTAAAGATGCCGGCCTAGGAAACCCTCTGGGGCAGTTAGACTCTGTCCTATAGGGTCACTAGGAGGGAGAATCGACTCGATGGCAAACAGCAATAAAAGCATGTGCTTTTTAAAAACGTGCTTTGCACAAATACTTCCCCTTCAAGGAAGCCAAAGGAGGCCTGGAGAAACTGGGGAACTCTTAACTCTGGACTGAAAACAGCAGTTTCTGTTTTCATTTTTCTTGGCCTTTTATCAGATTTTCCTTTCAATCGCCTCAGAGAGCAATGTTCCGTTATTTATAATCAACCTCCTAAAATGTGATGTTTGCCAATCTATCTGGTTTGGCGTTTGATGTACGCAAGTCCAAATAATCATTTCTTCGTTTATCAGAGGTTTCCATTCCCTCCCACTCAACCCCTCAAAAAATGGGTTCGAGGGTTCTTTGTCTTTATTTCTGGAGTATTTTCTTTGAGATAGACTACAGCCATTTGGAAGCCCCTTACCGGGGTGATCACAGGAAGCGTGGATCACCAAGGAGAGGGTTGAAATAGAAACTGTGCTGACTTTCAGCTGGCGGGGGGTGGGGGGTGGGGTTCTTTTCTGTTTCCACCAGGCCATGGGCTGAAGCTCCCTTAACTTCCTGTGGAAGTTAATCTACCGGGCTTTACTAGCCATCCTGAACTGCCCCAGGCTTAAAATGGGGAACTAGAACACACTTATGCTGTGGTCTCAGTGCCGTAAGAAAGAAGCAATGTAAAGAACACCAAAGTTATTTATGCCAAAATCATCTTCAAGGACTCACAATGACTGTTTCTATGAACAGACTTGCTATATACGCTGTGATTGGGATAGTTTGAGACTGATGGAAGCTTTTGTCTTTCTCCATTTTTAATGCTCTTTGGATCCCATTATTATTTGGCTTTAAAAGAAATATAGGTCTTCATGAATGAGTTGACCCACCCGTCTTTTCCTTTCCTGACACATTCTTGTAAAGAGGAAATTTAGTAGGTAGTATCTACAGGGTCATTATAAGTTGGAATTGATTCAATGGCAATGGGATTTACCCAGTAGTCATGGGTGGCAGGCACTCATGACACCAGATTTTCACAACAATCGTGTGATGCGTATACTGTCATCACCCTTGTTTCACAGACAGGAATGTAGACTTGGTGGGGTTAAACCACTTGGCCAAGTCACTCAGTTAGTGGGGTGCAGAATTTGAGCTGGGGCTTGGGTTTTTCCAGATCACATGACTGCAGTTCTGTACGGAGATATTTCTGGATGGGGTTGCACCTCTCCAACACTTTAAAAGATATCAATGTTGCTAAGAGGAAGGTACATTTCTAGGGTACTCTCCTGCAGTTAGACACTTCTGTTCCACCTCCTGCCTACTTTATCTCTCACTGAAACATTACATTCTAAGAAAGAATGTTTATACTTACCAGAGAATAAAGGGTGAAAAGGTCCCTAGGTGGCACAAAGGATTTGTCCTCGGCTACTAACCAAAGGCTGGTGGTTTGAATCTGCTCAGTGGTGCTGTGGAAGAAAGGCCTGGTGATCTGCTTCCATAAGATTCTTGTTGTTTGTTGTTATTTGCTGTCAAGTCAATTCAGACTCATGGTGACCCCATGTGTGTGGGGTAGAACTGCCCCCTAAGGTTTTTAAGGCTGTAACCTTTCAGAAGAAGATCATCAGGCCTGTCTTTGAGGTGCCTCTGGATGGGCTGAAATCGCTAACTTTTTGGCTAGTAGTTGAGCACTTAACTATTTGTGCAACCCCCCAAAAAACCAAACCATTACCATCAAGCTGATTCCAACTCATAGCAACCCTACAGGAGAGACTAGAGCTGCCCCATAGAGTTTCCAAAGAGTGCCTGGTGGATTTGAACTGTTGAACTTTTGGTTAGCAGCCACAGCTCTTAAGCGCTACACCACCAGGGTTTCCATTTGTGCCACCCAGGGACTCCTTAATCCGTAAGATTATAGCCATTGAAAATCCTGTGGAGCACAGGTCTACTCTGCACCAGGTGGGATCGCTGTGAGTCTGTATCGACTCAATAAAGAGAAGGTAAGAAAGCCTGAAGGTTACCAAAAATCCCGTGAGTCTGTACAGAGCACGTTATCATTTACAGAACGCTTTTGCACTTATTATCCTGCTTAATTTGGTCTGTGTGGCTCATTCTGGATGTGAGGTGAGAAATCCCCAAACTTGTGATCTGAAGCTCGAGGAGCGGAGTTCTTCTGAAGCTGTAGTGATGTTTCCAAACCCTGGGTTTAGAGGAGGGCAGTGCAGCCTTCACCCCTCACGGGCCTCCTGGCCATCCTCCACGCTTCTTGCCTCTCCCCACTCTGGAGTTCACCCTGCCCCACCTCCTGCTCTGATTCTGTGTAATTTGTCATTGTGGTAGGAAAGCTTCTTGAACTTCACACAAAAGCACTTAGAGGCATATTGAGCCTGGTGGGGTTGGTCTGTTTATTCAGCAGTAGATCAGGGCTGGAATGTCACATTATAAATCCTCCCGGCCTGGCAGCTGCCTTCCATGGGCCAATGAGCAGATAAGCCTTGGACCCAGGGGCTGGGAATTTCCATCCTCTGAAGCATCAGGACCCAGACTCACTCTGCCATTTCTCCAGCCTCAGTCTTTCTTCATTCTGGCTCCTCCCCACCTCTTCCCAAACATGCACAAATGAAACACACACACAAAAAACAATAAGATAATACCAAAGATCCGTAGTGCCAAGGGATAATAAAAGCAAAAGATATTCAGAAGTCTTCTATTCTTTTCATTGCTTTTCTCAGGCACAGTAAAATTATGCTAAGAAAACACTTAGGAAAGGAGATAGATGAACACTTTATTCTTCTTTGGGTTTCACATGTGTGCATTCTGGGTGTCACGTGATGCAGTGGTGAGCACTGGGCTGGGACGAGGTTCCAGCCCTGACTTTGGCTTTGACTAGCCGTGAGGTCTGGACCTCACCACTTACCCTCGCTGGAACTCACTCAGGTCTTTCAGCTGTAGACCTTGGGCTTTGGACTGGATGATTAATAAAGTCCCTTCATTGCTGACATTTGATTGTTTGGGCAGAGGAGTTCCGCTGTCTATGAAGATGGTTTCCTATCCGTTGATCCTTGGCTCACCCTGACCCCTTGATAAGCATATGGTTGAACATTTGGGTCATTGGTATTCATTGAGTATCTATCATATGCCAGGCACTGTGCTAAGGACTGAGGCTAGGGCAATAATAAAGGGTATTCTTAACCTAGGGAGGAAACCCTAGTGGTGTAGTGGTTAAGTGCTATGGCTGCTAAACAAAAGGTCGGCAGTTCGAATCCACCAGGTGCTCCTTGGAAACTCTATGGGCGGTTCTGCTCTATCTATAAGATTGTTATAAGTCGGAATCAACTCGACAGCAATGGTTTGGTTTTTTTTTTTTTGTTTTTTTTTTTTATCTTAAGGAACCCTGATTGCATAGTGGTTAAGCCCTTGGCTGCTAACCAAAAGGTTGGCGGTTTGAACCCACCAGCCATTCCACGGAAGAGAAGACCTTGAATTGCTTCCATAAAGATCTCAGAAAAAACAAACCCATTGCTGTTAATTTCAACTCATAGCGACCCTTTAGGACAGAGTAGAACTACCTCATAGTGTTTCCAAGGCTGTAAATCATTACAAAAGCAGACTGCCATATCTTTTTCCTGCAGAGCAGCTGGTGAGCTCGAACTGCCAACTTGTCAATTAGCAGATGAACATTTAACCACTGTGCCATCAGAGCTCATCCATAAAGATTACAGCCTTGGAAACTCCGTGGGGGTAGTTCTGCTCTGCCGTATAGGGTCGCTTTGAGTTGGAATTGACTTGATATTTGTGATGCCAGGGACATTTGTGACACACGGCAACAATGCCTACCCTCTGTAGCTTATGAAATAACAAGGGTGGGGTGAGGTGGAGTTGTTGCCGTCTCTAATTTACAGTGAATTAGGGCAGCTACAGTAATAGTTGGATTCTAAGATTTACTTCTTCAATCCTTCCTGTTTGTGGACATCTGCTGTTTTTGCCTGGCTCTTGCCTTTGGCAATTGCACGCTGACTTTTCTTTGGCCACCCTCCACATTGGGCTGATCACATCCCTGTGTGACCTAGGCCAACCAAGTGTTGCTATTAGCTACTGTTGAGTTGGCCCTCAGCTCTTGGCAACCCTGTGCACAAAGGAACAAAATGCTGCCTGGCCTTGCACCATGTCCATGATCAGTTATCAACCCAACCATTGTCATTCATAGGGTTTTGGCTGACTAATTTTCAGAAGTAGATCACCAGATGTTTCTTCCTAGTCCATCTTAGTCTGGAAAGTTCTGCTGAAACTTGTTCAGCATCATAGCAACACGCAAGCTTCCACTGACAGATGGGTGGTGGCTTCGCATGAGGTGCACTGGCTGGGAAGGGAACCTAGATCTTCTGCATGTAAGGTGAGAATTCTACCACTGAACCATCACTGCCCCCCTCCTGGTCAATTAGAACTTCCTATATGCTCTGGCCACGGTGAGTGGTTAAGAAATGAATAGAGACCTAAGAGAGGCCAATGAAACTTTTGCTAGAATTACTGGGAAAGAGGCACTCTTTTCCTCGGGGTTGCCCAGCTAGAGGAACATAAACCTAATGCTGCTGATGGTTGTCTTCACCACTACATAAGTGAGCCTGCTGAGGGTGTGATCGATGCTGTGGAAAACAGAGTGAAGAGAAGAGAGGGTTTCTAATGGCATTGCTAGCACCCCTCAGTCCAGCTCTGCCAGAATCTAGAAGCAGGCTTGGACTTGTCAGTTATGTAGGCTGTTATGGATTGAATTGTGTCCCCCCAAAATGCATGTCACCGTGGCTAGGCCATGATTCCCAATATTGTGTGGTTGTCCTCCATTTTGTGATCTAATGTGATTATTCTGTGTGTTGTAAATCCTAACCTTTATGAAGTCAATGAGGCAGGATAAGAGGCAGTTATGTTAATGAGTCAGGACTCAATCTACAGGATTAGTTTGTATCTTGAGTCAGTCTCTTTTGAGATTTAAAAGACAGAATTGAGCAGAGGGGCCTCATTACTACCAAGCAAGAAGAGCCAGCAGCAGAGTACATTGTTTGGACCTGAGGTACCTGCGCTGAGGAGCTCTTAGGCCAGGGGAAGATTGATGACAAGGACCTTCCTCCAGAACCAACAGAAGGAGAGAGCCTTTCCCTGGAGCTGGCACCCTGAATCCAGACTTCTATCTTCCTAAGCTGAGAGAATAAACTTCTCTGTGTTAAAGCCATCCACTTGTGGTATTGCTGTTATAGCAGTACTGGATAACTAAGACATAGGCCAAAAGAATTTTCTTTCTGCTACTAAGGCTTTGGCTTGAGTTTCTGTTACCTACAATTGAATTGAGCTCAATACTACTCCTTAGGCACTTCTGCCTATTCTGTCCCACTCTCTGGGCAGCTCTTTACCCTAGTTGATTGAATCAGGATGAGTTTGACTATAAGAACGTACCAAAAACAGCTTAAACAGTTGGGTGTATATTGATTTCATATAACAAAAGCTGGGCAGTTAAGGCCCAGGATTGGCTGTTCATTGCCTTCGGTGCCTCAGGTCATCAGCTTCTGGCATCCATAGCTGCTGGCTTGGCCCTTAAGTTTGTCCCCTCATGGTACTGGGAGGCTGCTGCAGCTCTCGAAATCATCTCCTCACACAGCTGCTTTATCCCAAATGGCAGTTTCTCCCAAAATTTCTTCATGGTCTTGGGGTTTGTTTGTTTGCTTTTTTGTTTCAGTTTGTTTTCAATCCCAGGGGAAAATTTTATTAGCAGCCCCTTAGCAGGCTTACCCTAGTGTCTCCTTGGCCGAAGGCTGTGTTCCCTGTCTGTGATAAACGAAGCCACCAAGGGTCCTGGTTTATATGGTGGCAAAAGAAATGTAATTTCCCTTATTGGCATAGAGTCTAACCTTAGACTCATCAAGATTCATCTCCTGGGGCTAAGTAGCGGCTCCTTCCCTAAGCTCAAGACCAGGAAGATGGTGAGCAATATCAAGGTTCTGTGGGCAGAAAGAAGGGGAAGTGGGCGGAGACCCCTGAATGTCTGTGTGCCAACTTTCCAGCTGTGTTGAGAAAGGGCCCTAACAATCAACCATATTCCTGCTCCATAGAAATGCCATTATAGGAAAATTGATCTGAAGAGTATAATTTGTTCAGCTCACTCAAGGACAGTGCAGTATATCTTGAAGGACATAGAATGATGGGATTAGAAAGTTGGTTTTGTGCTTATTGTTTTGGACTGTGGGGGTGGTGATTTGGCAGAACAGCAAAGCAGTGGTCAAAAATCACTGAAACAAGGATGAAGTTATTGAATCTGGAGCTTGGTTACAATCCAGATGTTCCTCAGGGCTTATCTTCTCTCTCTTTGAACTTGCCTCCTCTCCTCACTCCCAACACCCTTCCCTGTAATAACTGTGGGCAAACCTGAAATAACTTGGCCATGTGTCAGGAAGGTGGTATTTTCAGACAGGAATCAGAATCTGAAGTGATAGGGCAGAATGAAGAATGAATCGATCCTAACTTGAAAGTGGGTAGTAGGATTTTCTTAAGCTAAATACCACGAGCAGCCGAACTTGAAAAGTTAATTAAATTATATTTTATTTGACTTAGGAGAGCTTGATATTTAAAGGAATCTTACAGTGAATCTTTATGGAAACTGTAGAAAGTTTCTTTTATGTGACTAATAAATCCATTTGGGTATACCAAGGAGTCTAAATTCCAGACACATCCAAACAAGAGTTGCTCTAGACATTTTTTAAATAAGGAGATTTCCTTAAAAAAAAGAAAATTAAAAAACAGTTTGCTGTCTTGGAAGTATGTGGTGATTGTGTGATGTACTAGGTAGGTTGTGAGTGACAACTGGTGATGTCTAGGTGGGCCAGTCCACACCCTGAAAACAGGGAGATGCTCATGGGTAACACAGGCAGCATGGCTCTCTTAGTCCCTTATATGTCTTCATAAATGACAGTCATTGTGAAGCACTGGATTATAATTGAACGTGTATATATATTTTATGGAGCCCTGGTAGCGCAGTGGTTAAGAGCTCAGGCTGCTAACCAAAAGTTCGGCAGTTCGAATCCATCAGCCACTCCTTGGAAACCTATGGGGAGGTTCTACCCTGTCCTATAGAGTCACTATGAGTCAGAATTGACTCAACGACAGCAGGTTTGGTTTTTGGTACATATATTTTATAAACTCCCTAGGTGGCGCAAATGGTTAAGTGCTAGAAAGGTTGTTGGTGTGAACCCACCCAGAGGCTTCCAGAAAACAGGCCTGGCAAGCTGCTTTCAAAAGGTCACAACCTTGGAAACCCTATGGAGCTCAGTTCTATTCTGTAACGCGTGGGGTCACCATGAGCTGGAGCTGACTTGACAGCAACTAACAACAATGTATATTTTATGTCCTATTCAATAATCCGTATTATGGAAAGAAAAACCAGAATCATTCAAAATCAAAACTGTTTGGGTTGGATACACTCATTTTTGAACATTGTGTTCATTTAGATTTTAAATATCCAAATTCTAGAAATGCGTTTAATTTGGAATAGGTAAGATGATGGGCACTCTGGGCAAACTGTCCTCTACAGTATTTGTTTTCTGGGTGAAGATTTTCAAGCATTGTGATATAGCATGATTTCTCTGTGTTAGACTAGGGGTCGGCCAACTAGGACCCACGCGCCAAATCTGGACAGGAGGTCGAATCCGGCCTGTTGTATAGCCCCTGAGCTAAGCATGATTTTTACATTTTTAAACGGTTAAAAAAATTAACAAAAGGAAGGATACTTTGTGACACATGAAAATTGTATGAAATTCAAATTTAAGTGTTTGTAAATAAAGTTTTCTTAGATCATGGCTACGTTTAGGCATTTAGACATTGTCTGTGGCTGTCTACACTCTACAGTGGCAGAATTGAATAGTTGCCACAGAGTCTGTGTGGCCTACGAAAGCTGAAAAAATGTACTTTCTGGCCCTTTACCTAAAAAGTTTGCAGACCCCTGCTCTAGATCCTTCCAAGATCTTGTCCCACATGAAAGGCCCTTTCTCTTGGGATCAGCCCTTGAGAGCTTTCCCTCAGGCTGTGTGCCTGTGAGCTCCGTGGGGCTCTTCCTAAATCACAATTCCTCAGGGTTAAAGCTGTGAGCTCAGCTTGTCAGCACTGAGATTCAGGGTAGAATTTTCCCTGCCCATGTTTAAACAGTATGTGCCTGAGCAGTAGACTACTAACTTATCCATGGTAAACGGAAAAAAAAAAAAGAAACCAAACCCATTGCTGTCGAGTCGATTCCAACTCATAGCGGAAACCCTGGTGGCGTAGTGGTTAAGGGCTATAGCTGCTAACCAAAGGGTCGGCAGTTCAAATCTTCCAGGCGCACCTTGGAAACTCCGTGGGGCAGTTCTACTCTGTCCTATAGGGTCTTTATGACTATCCATGGTAGACCTGTTAAAACATGATCCAACATTTACCTATTATCCTCTTGTTTTGAACCATATCTCCATTTTATTTGCTTTGTGTCTGTATATTTTAATCATTTTTATTTAATTTCCCCAGTATACTCCCACATATATAATTTATATAAACACACAAACGTAATCATAAACTTGCTTTTTTTTTTTGCTTGACTTTCCCTTTCCTGTCTCTTTCTCCTCCATATCTACATCAGCACCTCACAAAATTATTCATATTAAAAACTAAATATTTTTAGCATGTGTGGATATATATGTATTCATGTATACATACATACACACACATTCACATAGATTATTCACATAGATAGTATATAAGGAGGAGCCTCTGTAGTTTTATGAAAACATCATATATGTTTTCTGTATCTTGTTTTTTCCTCACTCAACAATGTCTTGTGGAAATTCCTCCAAGTTAACTGGTAGAATACTAATTCATTCTTTCTATTGGCTGCGTAATATTCCATGGTGTGAACGAACCATAATATATTCCTCCTTTTTCTCCCATGGATGGGGATTTATTCCTCCCCCTGCCCTTTTTTTGCCAGCATGAACAATGCTACCAGATTTATCAACAAGATAAAGAACACACAAATTATGTCCTTCATATTCTGGAGTGGAATAAAATTTCTTCAGTTATGAAGTAGGCTGAGTTGGGCAGGAGGAAAGAATAAGCCTTGGGGTGAAAGGGCCTTGGCAGGAAGAGGCTAAGGCCTCGAACTTCTGAAGGGCAGCAGTGCCTTTCTGTGGAAGGGTTTGACCTGCTGACCCACATCCCGTGGTCCTCTGGGCTTGTCCAGTGTGCTTGTCATCACTAAGAACTCTTCTTTAGGATAGGAACCTACATTCAACCCTATTTTCCAGACCAGGTAAGCAGGCTCAGACCTAAGATGTGGTTTGACTGATCTTCTCCCACATAAGGATTACAGATCGGAGTCCTTGGTGTTTAGAGGATCAGAGTTCTTGGAGTTTAGTTTACAGCCTCATTCAAAGAGTCTTTTAACCTGATTTCTTAGGCCTGATGTAGTTTCCAGGAACATGAAGGACTGGGAACCCCCTGGCCTTCGTTTTTTGAAAGAGCATAAGCTGAGGTCCCTTTTTTGTTGTGGTTTAAACTTTGTGCAACTGTTGACTTTTAGCAAAAGCCCCAGGGAGCTCACAGGCGCTCAGCCTTGGGGAAAGCTCACAAGGTTGGATCCCAAGAGAAAGAACTTTTTTAGTAGGAACAGAAGAATAAAATAAGTCAGTGCAGGGATCTTTCAAGGAGCTATCTCTGTAGCTTGAAAGATAGTGACCTTCATATTTGTGATCCATTTGGGGCTGCTTGTTTGCTGAGTATTTTGGGGATATGATGAGATGGGCTATGGGGGTCCAAGAAGACTGACTAGATTACTCATTCATTTATTCATTTTTCCAATAAATATTTATTGAATAAGATTCAATAGATTGAATAAGATCAGTAGTTCAACATCCAGTGAGCTGTAAAACTTGTAAACAGATAAATCTCTACAGAACGTTAGAAATACAACATTGGAAGTGTGTACATGTTACAGTGGCAGCATGATGAGAGCTTGGTTTACTCTGCACGGCTTGGGGTTAAGGCATGAGATTAGAGACAATTTCGAGGAAGTCACACCTGGCTTGGGGCTTACAGGAGGATAGCATATTTTTCTGGGATCCCAAAGAAGAGTGGTATTTCAGGCAGAGGATATTGAATATACAACGTCATCAAGCCATAAAACAGCTATGTATGTTTGGAGAAGTTAAAGGTGTTCATTATTGCTAGAGAATGAAGTTCAAAATGGGGTGAGAGAGAAAAGGAAGATGCAGCTAGAAATGTAGGAGGGAACTAGGATATGAAGAGACATCATGTGCCAGTTTAGTGCGTATTCTAGATGATGAGATGCTGTCCAATTCTTTAAGCTGGAAGTACATATTTTTGGTTTTGTTTGTAACTAGTTCTCTAAGTCTATCTGAACATATTTATTGCACCTCAGTGAAGCATGATTTTTTTCATAGGATGAAGTAGTACATTGTCCATGTCAATAAGTAATTATTTTTGGATTTGGGATTGTCCTAATTCATTCCTTAGTTAAATTATTCATTCAACTAATATTTATTGGGGGTCTACCTTGTGCCAGGTACTGTTCTAGGAACTCACAGAGCTCATATTCTAGCTGTCGCCCAGTAAATATTTGTGACTGTTCATTGTTTGGCTACGTGGAAGGTTTGAGGAGAATCATATAAGCGTGTCTTCTGGTCTTACCTGGTTTTGACACAGTCATTTTGGCTTTGTCTTTTTCTATTCTGCACCTTTGTTTCTTTATCTATTAAAAAAAGCTATAACCATAGACATCTTTGGTGAAAACACCAGAAGAATAAATCAGATGTTGTACAGTGCCCTAGGGTAAAATCACCGCAAAGCTTATAGTAAAGCAAAAAGAAAGGTGATATTCGGCATATGTTCCCAGAGGCAAAAGTAGGAAACGGACAAGCATGCTGCCAGAGCCATTTCTGCCCGAGTCTGAGGAAATGTTACAGAATCATCAGTATATATTAACATCACAAATGGGTAAAATCATTGAAAGCTTCACATTTTACAGATTGGCTAAAAACCGCTAAATCACCATGATTCTACATTTTGAATGGTCCTTCTTAATAATCATTGGTGCAGGTTTCAGCAATGACAGTCAGGATGGTCTTCGCTGGTCCAAGAAATCTTTCTATTTACTAAATGCTAACAGAAAAAGATAAGAGTGGAAAGCATACGGATCTTTTGTGCTCTGTTTAATCAGTTTATGTGAAAGATCCCCTAAAAGATATTTTCCAAGATTGTCCTAGCTATTGTCTTTATATCTCAGGGGCCAGTTGATATGTCCTTGTGAGTCCTTGTGGGTCCTTGTAAGTCCAGCTCCAGCTGGGTTGTGTTCTTTATACTTAAGGACTGGGAATAATGGCTCCAATTTTGTCTCCTAAATCAGCAGACTGGGGTTAGTTCCATGGATGGAGAATGCACATAAGACATAAAGAGTTCCCCCAAGGACATGAACTATCCATCATTTATTAAATCAGTGGTTTCCAAACATTTTTGGCTGTGGCCCACACAAAGAAGTACATTTTATAACTGAAACAAAAGTCTCACTTAATTATGAAAATGATGCACTGATACTTCTTAGTCTTCTTTTTTATTTTAAAATGCTGGTAGAGACCCACTAAATTGATTTCGCAACACACTACTGTTGGATCATGACCTGTAGGTTAAGAAACATTGCATTGAATCGAACATTCTTTCCTGGGTGAGACAGGATTTTTTCAACTTTTTACATTTTTCGCAGTGCTCACTAAGTACTTGTTGATGGTTTCAGTTCCTGGTTGGCCTTTTATAACCCAAGCAACTGTGCATAGATCGAACCATAGATAATTCAGCCTTTGTATTGTCAAGGAAACCCAGCCATGCTTACCCTACTGCACACTGTATCCCCTTAAGGTGACCTAGCCTGACCTTGCAAAATAACTTTGGCTGGACATTAAATGGAATCGGGTGTGGCAGGCGATAAGCCTACCTCCATCACCTTCTTCATAGTCGGTAGGACCTTCAGCTGTGAATAAATGAATGTGTCATGGCACCCCTCCCTGGAGAAAACCACAGGTCTGAGCTTGTGCAGTCTGCTGTAATTGGGTGCACAGGCTCTTGCAAGAGTTTCTGGTGCGAGGGCGGAGGCAGGAAATTTAGAAATGTTTGTCCTCCCTATTCTAATGTATACAGGAGATTTTGTCAGAAAATCCAAGATAAGAGGAAAAATGACAATCAAATGCAAGTTTTTCTGGGGGTTCACCATCCCCAACATGTTAAAGCACTGTAGGTTGTCCAACATGTTAAAGCATTGTAGGTTGTTTGTTTTAATAGAGAACATTTTATCTCGTTCCACTGTTTGCTCCTGAACTGATCCCAGTCACAGTGGCTGGAATCTGACAGAGTGGAAAATGAGTTTGTTTCTTTAGTCCTTGCTTAGCACAGATTCTTGCTTAGCATCCCAGCCGGGCAGTGCTCCTTTCTTTATTTCCAGTTAAAACAATCCTTGGGCAGAGCAGCTTGGTGACCTCTTAGGTTGAGTCCCTCTTTCTCCTAACTGTAAACTGATTCCTGGCTTCCTAGGGGGAGAGGGGGGCTTTGGAGAGAGTTTTCTGTGAGCTTGAACTCTCATACCTTAGTGCTATTGATCATATTTAGTTTATTTTATTCATTCAATAAGCATTTATTGAATTTGAACCTGTCAGAGTAACCCCTTGGGTTAGTTAGTGTTTAGGGGAGAGGTTCTGTAGAAGACCAGATAAGAAAAGGATCAATGTAGCCAGGACTGGGCAAGGGAGGTGTCCCAGAAGAGATGGGACTGGCCTTGTGCCTTAACAGAATAGCAGATGTGAGAAAGGGGAGAGGAAAGCAGGGGGTGCAGCTTGGGCAGAAGGAAAAGAAGAGGTGAGCAGATGAAGGACCACAGGAGGTGACGATATGCTTGGATGTGAAGGATGGCGCCAGCCAGTAGAGAACACAGTTGTGTGGACCTGAATTGTTGTCACAGAGATAGGCTTACAGAATGGATCTTAGTCCATTCTCTCCGCCATTTTAATGCATACATTTCTGGGCCTACACAATCACCAACAGCATATAGCCTCAGCCTAATTTCACCACCTAATTTCTTGACAGTCTCTGTACGCATAATGATCTGCTTTATATATGAGTACATGTTACACTTTCCTCTGGTCAGAAAAACTAGATGTACTGGTATTAATGGTCTGTTGTCCAAGTATCTGGTGTAATATCCTTGATGGAGTTAGGCCAAGTTATTAATTCCATTAATTTAGAACAGTAAACTCATTTGTCAGTTTGTTGTACTGTGGTGTCTTGTGTGTTGTGATGCTGGAAACTAAGCCATCAGTATTTCAAATACCAGCAAGGTCGCCCATAGTGGACGGGTTTCAGTGGAGCTTCCAGACTAAGACAGACTAGGAATAAGGACATGATGATCTACTTCTTTAAAAAAATGATCAGTGAAAACCTTATGCATAGCAGCAGAACATTGTCTGATATAATGCCAGAAGATGAGTCTTTCAGGTTGGAAGGCACTCAGAATACAATTGGGGAAGAGCTGCCTCCTCAAAGTAGAGTCAACTTTAATGATGTGGATGGAATCCAGCTTTCTGGACCTTCATTTGCTGATATGGCATGACTCAAAATGAAAAAGAAAAACAGTTGCAAAAATCCATTAATATTTGGAATGTGGAATGCATGAAGTATGAATCTAGGAAAATCGGAAGTTATCAAAAATAAAATGGAACACTTGAAGAGTGATATAGTAGGCTGAAATGGACTGGTAATTGGCCATTTGGAATCAGACTATCACATGGTCTACTATGTTGGGAATGACAAATTGAAGAGGAACAGCGTTGCATTCATCATCAAAAGGAACATTTCAAGATCTATCCTGAAGTACAGCACTGTCAATGATAGGATAATATCCACATGTCGACTAGGGAAACCAGTTAATACAACTATTGCTCAAATTTATGCACCAACCGTTAATGCCAAAGATGAAGAAATTGAAGATTTTTACCAAATTCTGCAGTCTGAAGTTGATCAAACAATCAAGATGTGTTGATAATTACTGGTAATTAGAATGAGAAAGTTGTAAATAAAGAAGGATTGGTAGTTGGAAAATATGGCCTTAGCGATGGAAACAACACCGGAGATCGCATGTTAGAATTTTGCAAGACCAATGGCTTGTTCATTGAAAAGACCTTTTTTCGACAACATAAACAGCGACTATACACGTAGACCTCGCCAGATGGAATACGCAGGAATCAAAGCTACTATGTCTGTGGAAGGAGACAATGGAAAAGCTCGGTATCATCAGTCAGAACAAGGCCAGGGGCCAACTGTGGAATAGGCCACCAATTGCTTGTATGCAGGTTCTAGTTGAAGTTGAAGAAAATTAAAACAAGCCCCCAAGAGCCAAAGTATGACTGTCGGTATATCCCACTGAATTTAGACACCATCTCAAGAATGAGATTTGAGGCATTGAACACTAATGACCAAAGACTAGACAAGTTATGGGATGACATCAAGGACATCATACACGAAGAAAGCAAAAGGTCATTAAAAAGACCAAAAAGAAAGAAAAGACCAAATTGGATGTCAGAAGAGACTCTGAAACTTGCTCTTGAACGTAGAGTAGCTAAAGCAAATGGAAGAAACGATGAGGTAAAAGAGCTGAACAGAAGATTTCAAAAGGCAGCTTGAGAAAACAAAGTAAATTATTGCAGTGAAATGTGTGAAGACTTGGAGTTAGAAAACCAAAAGGGAAGAACATACTTGATATTTTTCAAGCTGGAAAAACTGAAGAAAAAGTTCAAGCGTCGAGTTACAATGTTAAAGGATTCTAATGAAGCCCTGGTGGCATAGTGGTTAAGAGCTCAGCTGTTAACCAAAAGATTGGCAGTTTGAATCTGCCAGCAGCTCCTTGGAAACTCTGTGGGGCAGTTCTACTCTGTCCTATAGAGTTGCTATGAGTCAGAATTGACTCAAAAGCAATGGGTTTGGTTTTATGGGCAAAATATTCAATGATGCAGGAAACATCAAAAGAAGATGGAAGGAATGCACAGAATGACTGTAACAAAAAGAATTGGTCAGCATTCAGCCATTTCAGGAGGTAGCATATGATTAAGAACTGATGATATTGAAAGAAGAATCCCAAGCTGCACTGAAGGCATTGGTGAAAAACAAGGCTCCAGGAATTGATGAAATACCAATTGAGATGTTTCAACAAACAGATGCAAGCTGGAAGCACTCCCTCATCTATGCCAAGAAATTTGGAAGACTGCTACCTTGGCAACCGACTGGAAGAGATCCATGTTTGTGCCCATTCCAAAGAAAGGTGATACAACAGAATGTAGAAATTATCAAACAATATCATTAATATCACATGTAAGTAAAATTTTGCTGAAGATAATTCAAAAGCAGTTGCAGCAGTACATCTACAGGGAATTGCCAGAAATTCAAGCTGATTCAGAAGAGGACGTGGAACAGAGATTTCATTGCTGATGTCAGATGAACCTTGGCTGAGAGCATAGAATACCAGAAAGATGTTTACCTGTGTTTTATTTACTATACAAAGGCATTCGGGTGTGTGGATCATAACAAATTATGGATAACACTTTGAAGAATGGGAATTTCAGAACACTTCATTGTGCTCATGCAGAACCTGTACACAGATCAAGAGTCAGTCATTCAAACAGAACAAGTGGATACAACGTGGTTTAAAATCAGGAAAGGTGTGCTTCAAGGTTGTATCCTTTCACCACACTTGTTCAATCTGTATGTTGAGCAAATAACCCAAGAAGCTGGACTATATGAATAAAAATGGGATATCAGGATTGGAGGAAGATTCATAAACAGCCTGCAATATGCAGATGACACAACCTTGCTTGCTGAAAGTGAAGAGGACTTGAAGCGCTTACTGAGGAAGATCAAAGACTATAACCTTCAGTATGGATTGCACCTCAACATAAAGAAAACCAAAATCCTCACAATTGGACCAGTAAGCAACATCATGATAAATGGAAAAAATATTGAATTTGTCAAGGATTTCATTTTACTTGGATCCACAATCAACACCTATGGGAGCAGCAGTCAAGAAATCAAATGATGTATTGCGTTGGGCAAATCTACTCAAAAGACCTGTTTGAAGTGTCGAAAAGCATAGATGCCACTTTGAGGACTATTTTTAATTTCCTCATATGCGTGTGAAAGGTCTACAATGAATAAGGAAGACCAAAGAAGAATTGATGCACTTGAATTATGGTTTTGGTGAAAAATATTGAACATACCATGGACTGCCAGAAGAATGAACAAATTTGTCTTGGAAGGAGTACCACCAGAATCCTCCTCAGGAAGTGAGGATGGCAAGACTTTGTCTCACATACTGTGGACATGTTATCAGGAGCAACCAGATCCTGAAGAAGGACATTGTCTTAGGCTGTGTTCTCTAGAGAAGCAAAACCAGTAAAGTGTATAAATATATATATAGAGAGATTTATATCAAGGAAATGGCTCATGCAGTTGTAGAGACTGGAAGGTCCCAAATTCATGGGTCAGGCTGGAGGCTTCTCCTGATTCAAGTAGCCACAGGGGGGCTGGTGAACCCAAGGTTGGCAGGTCAGAGAGCAGGGCTGTTGCTCACAGGCTGCGAAGATCAACAAATCCCAAGATCGGCAGGCAAGTCCACAGGTGAGCTCAAGTCCCAAGAACTGGAGGTCAGATGAACAGGAGACAGCTGCGGGATCCAGAGTGAGCAAAAGTCTTCAAGCCTTGCCAGAATGTCCACTTATACTCAGTGCAGGCCACACGCCCAAGGAAACTCCATTTCAACTGATGGGCTACTCACAGCAGATGTCATCAAGGGGTGATCACATCATATCAGGCCTCAACATGAAAGTGATCACAACATCATACGACTGCCAAACCACTGAGAATTATGGCCCAGCCAAGTTGACACACAATCTTAACCATCGCAGACATCATGCTTGGTAAAGTAGAGGGTCAGTGAAAAGGAGAAAGACCCTCAACAAGGTGGGTTGACCCAGTGGCTGCTACAATGGACTCAAACAAAGTAATGATCATGAGGATGGCACAGGACTAGGGTAGTCTTTTGTTCTGTTGTACATAGGGTTGCTGTGAGCAGGAGCCAACTCGACAGCACCTAGCAACAACAACAGAACTGTGAGCCTATTATTGTAAATTTTCTCTCAGTAAGCAAGCCAACCAGTCATATCTTGTTGGGCAAGTTGATGTGTATTATTTAGGATGAAGCTCAACTTAAGGATTAGAAAACCCAGACAACAGTGGTTCAGGTAGAAGTTTATTTCTTTTTCATGTGAAAGTCCGGTATGTAGTCCAGGCTGGAATGGAACTTCATGGTGTTACTACATGTTATACATGTTTCTATGTTTAACTCATGGTCCAAGTAATCATGTTTGCGTTCTAACCAGCAGAAAGGAAAAGATAAAGGGAGGGCATACTTTTTCTCTTTTTGAAACATTTTCCCAGAAGTTGTACACACTTCTACTTACATCCCTCCACCAAAATTTAATCACATGGCCATACCTGGCTTCAGGATGGGCTGGGATACATGGTCTTTTTTCTGGGCAGCATTGTGCCAGGTTATGCAGTTCTTTTAGGGACTCTCTATTACTGAGGAAGCAGGGGAGAACTGGTACTGAGTGATCACTCTCAGTGGTGTTTGGCACTTTTTCTATCTAGCTAACCAATAGCGTTCTCCCTCCCAAGACCCCTAAAAATCTTCTGTGATGTTGCAGTCCACTCACAGGCCATCTGCTGCCCAGGTAGCCCCATAGTGTCACAAAATATTTTAAAAAATTGCTTAAGAGTAAGAACTGGAGTTATGAACCATTTTGGTCTTCAGTCTTTTGATTATCAGATATTTGTTTAGTGCTCCTAATAATTTAAGGCATTGAATCCAGTGTCTAAGAAGGGTAAGCCCTGTCTGACAATGACCATCACGTTAAGGTTGAAAAAGAGATCGGCTACTCTAAGAGAAGTTCTGAATGTAGAGAGGGAAAGAAAGAAAAAAGAGAAGAGGTTCTGGAGGTGAAGATAGCTCCTCCCATCTTTTGATGCATGTGTGTTGCTTTCCTTTCTTCAGCTACATCAAATTCTTATCCTGGATATCCAACGTGTCTGTGAGGTTCTGGTCTCTTCCATTCCCTGAGAGTCAAAATACCGTAGTGGCTAAGAACTGGACTCTGAAGTCACACCACATGAGTTCAAAGCCTGGCTCTGGTACTTAATTGCTAGAACGTAGTAGGTTTGTCCACTAAGCTTAATTTCCTCATTTATAAACTGAAGGATGATGCTAATAATTGTAAGCGTAACACAGGATTGTCAGGAAGCTGTGCTTAGAGAAGAGAATATTCTTTGATAGTTATGAAAGCAGGGAGAAAGGAAAGGAGGGAGAGGGTTTTTCACTAATTAGATAGTAGATAAGAACTACTTTAGGTGAAGAGAAAGATAACACACAATACAGAAGAAGTCAGCACAACTGGACTAAACCAAAAGCAAAGAAGTTTCCTGAATAAACTGAATGCTTTGAAGGCCAGCATAGCAGGGGTGGGGGTTTGGGTACTACGGTTTCAGGAGACATCTAAGTCAATTGGCATAATAAAATCTACTAAGAAAACATTCTGCATCCCACTTTGGAGAGTGGCTTCTGGGGTCTTAAATGCTAGCAAGCGGCCATCTAAGATGCATCAATTGGTCTCAACTCACCTGGATCAAAGGAGAATGAAGAACACCAAAGACACAAGGTAATTATGAGCCCAGGAGGCAGGAAGGACCACATAAAGCAGAGACTACATCAACCTGAGACCAGAAGAACTAGATGGTGCCCGGCTACAACTGATGACTGTCCTGACAGGAAACACAACAGAGAACCCCTGAGGGAGCAGGGGAGCAGTGGGATGGAGACCCCAAATTCTCGTAGAAAGTCCAGACTTAATGGTCTGACTGAGACTAGAAGGGCCCCAGAGGTCATGGTCCCCAGACCTTCTGTTAGCCCAAGACAGGAACCATTCCCAAAGCCAACTCTTCAGACAGGAATTGGTCTGGACTATGGGATAGACAATGATACTGGTGAAGAATGAGCTTTTTGGATCAAGTGGACAAATGAGACTATATTGGCATCTCCTGTCTGAAATGGAGATGAGAGGGTAGAGGGGGTCAGAAACTGGCCGAATGGATGCAAATAGTGAGAGTGGAAGGAAGGAGTGTGCTGTCTCACTAGAGGGAGAGCAATTAGGAGTATATAGCAAGATGTTTATAAATTTTTGTATGAGAGTCCAACTTGATTTGTAAACTTTCACTTAAAGCACACACACACAAAAAAAGCCAAAAACAACAAAAAAAGAAGAAGGTATGCTTAGCACACTGCCTGGCCCCTAGTAAGGTCTCTACAAATATTAGCCATTATTATTGTTCTACAGGAATTTACAAGCCATTTTCTCCCCTAAATCATCTTTTCATTATAGGGGAGGCGTTTTATTAATTTATTATTTATTATGAAGCCTGACTTTTGCTAATGTACCAGTCACACACTGAGTACCTTCCATTTGCATAGCTCCTATTGTACAGCACAAAATAATTAGCTAGAAGATCTAGGTTCTTGCCCACAAGGAGCTTGTAATCTATTCGAGAATACAAAACAACAGGGGTGATAACATAGCCTGTAGCTGACGTAATGATTACTACATGTGGAGTGTTAACCATTAAGAAGTAGAAAAGTCAGGTTAGGTGCTATTCTATCAGTGCCTTATATATTTCTAGCACCCACCACCCAGGCACATGGTAGATGCTCAAGAACTCTTTGATGTAGAAAACTGCACAGAAGATAAATAAATGAATGTGGACCCTTTGGTCATCCCCGGCATGAAGTTGAGGTAAAGTATCATATTCTCTAGCTCACTGGAGGCTCAAATCCAAATCACATTTACCAAACACTTGATACTCAAAGCCCTTAATAATCTAAACCCCTAACCTGGATCCTCCTCTCTCCTGACGCCTCCCTGTTGAGGCTGCCTTGGAATGGGAATGTGGAGGTTGCTTTGAAGCCAAATCAGGTACACCAGTAACTAGAGAAGGAGGAAGAGCTGGGTTTTTTCCTCAAAGTTCTTCAGCTAGGATTTGGGGAAAAATTTTGACTGACAGAAAATAAGAGAATATAAACTCTGGAGACAGAAACAGAAAGGAGAATCAGCAATAAGAGGGGCTGGTCTCTGCTTTTTTGTTTGGTTTTCTATGATCTGTTTTCTTCTTTTAGCATTTATCCTCCCTTAGTCTAGCAGGGGCAAGTCAACATGTGGGTTTCAGGCTTTGAGGCAGCATAGGATGAGATGAAGCTGGGGTTGACCTATCCTCGAGTAAGGTAATTGTCTTAGTTATCTAGTGCTGCTACAACAGAAGTACCACAAGTAGGTGACTTTAACAAATAGAAATTTATTGTCTCACAGTTTAGGAGACTAGAAGTCCAAATTCAAGATGCTAGCTCTAGGGGAAGGCTTTCTGTCTCTGTCAGCTCTGGAGGAAGGTCTTTGTTCCTTGGTTCCTTGGCAGTCTTCATGTGGTGTGATGTCTGTCTTTCTCCAGCTCTGCTTCTTGATTGCCTGTTTAATCTCTTTTATATCTCAAAAGAGATTGACACAAAACACACCCTACACTAATAGTATCTCATTAACATAACAAGAAAACTCATTCCCAACTGGGATTATAACCACAGGTTAGGATTTATAGCATATATTTTTGGGAGACACAATTCAAACCATAACAGTAATCATTCCCAAGTATTGAATGTGCTGAGGGAAAAAATGCATATTGATAAAAGTTGAAAAAGGTACTAGACATAAGTCATTCAGGAAATGCAAATTAGAGCCACAATGACATAGTGACATACCACTTCACACCCACTAGGATGGCCATAATTAAATTAAAAAAGAAAATAACAAGTGTTGGCAAGAATGTGGAAGAAATTGGGACCTTCATCCATTGCTGGTGGGAATGTAAAATAGTGCAGCTGCTGTGGAAACCAGGTTGGTGGTTCCTCAAAAACTTAAACATAGACTTACATGACCTAACAGTTACATATTTTCAGTATATGTATGCCTAAATATAGACTCAAAAGAATTGAAAACAGGTATTTCAACAAAAACTTGTCCACAAATGTTCATAACAACATTATTCATCATTGTCGAAAGGTGAAAACAACCCAAATGGCCATCAACCAATGAATGGATAAAACGGATTGTATATCCATACAACAGAATATTATTCAGCCATAAAAAGGACCGAAGTACTGGTACATGTTACAACATGAATGAACCTTGAAAAGAAGCCAGACACAAAAGGTCACATATTGTACAATTCCGTTTATACGAGGTGTCCAGGAGAGGGAAATTCATAGTGACAGAAATCAGATTCCTGGTTTCCAGGGGATGGGGCCAGGGGAACAGGAAGTGACAGCTTAATGGGTATAGGATTTCCATTTGCAGTGATGGAGAAGTTCTGCAACTTGATGGAGTTGATAGTTACATAACATGATGAATGTCCTTAATGCCACTGAATTGTGTACACTTTAAAATGGTTAGAACGGTCAATTTTATATTATGCCTAGCACAAAAAAGGTGCTAGACAGAATGCAGAAGGAAAACCTTATCCTGCCACAATAGCGAATGGAGTTTGCTGGTCTTGGGGCGAGTTCAGACAGGTCATGATGAAAAGTTAATATCTTAACTGCCCTTCAGTGTCCAGTGTAGTGGCCTTAAGCTTTTGCAGGTCATATACTTCTTTGAGAATCTAATGAAAGCAATGAACTTCTTCTGGAAAAATGCTTTTATATACATGCTACACTTTCATTCATTGTCAAGGGGCTTACATAGCTCCCTGAAGCCCATCCACAGAACAGCAGGGGTTCAAAGATTAACAACTTCTTCCTAGAGATCAGAAGCTGGTACTCCCTAGATTCAGTGTCTCCCTTTCTTCTCAATGGACAGTGCTAGATAAACCCTGGCCTGTTCACTGCTTCCCCTTTTCCTGCCTTCCACTAGGCTACTCCCTTTTATTGGTCAGTGTTTACTTCATAACTGGTAATACCAATGGTTAGGCTACCTGCTCTTCCTCATGCAATTATGCCTTGTTTAGATTTAGGGGTAGGAAGCAAGGAAGAGGAATTAATTGTCTACTCTCAGGGTCGCTATGAGTCGAAATCAACTTGAGGGCAACAGGTTTGTTTGTTTTATGTGTACTTGACATATTACTTAATTTGATCGTCATCACCAATGTAGGAAATAAATATGATTGTATTCGAAGACGGAGCCCTGGTTGCACAGTAGTTAAAGCACTCAGCTGCTAACCAAAATGACAGTGGTTTGAATTCAGCAGCCGCTCTGCAGGAGACAGATGTGGCATTCTGCTTCAGTAAAGATTTACAGCCTTGGAAACCCTGTAGGGTAGTTCTACTCTGTCCTACAGTGTCGCTATGAATCAGGATCGACTCTAAAGCCGCGAAATATCCTAAGATAAGACTTTAATAGGCTAATGATTGCACAGAGTCATGCAGCTAGTTGTGTGTCTGGCTCCAGACCCTGTGCTTTTTCTGCGATACCAAATGCCTGACCCTGATTTTTGTCCTTTGACTGGGGAACCACCCTGGCCTGGAAGGTGACTTCTGCAGACATCTAAGCTCATCCGTTAAGTGGATTTTACTAGTGTAACTCTGGAGGCTTGTATTATTTTGAGTTCCTTGCAGATCATTTCATTATATTCTCCTCTGCACCAGTAATGTATTTGAAATATAACAGCTTCATCTCCACATCACATTTCCCAACTATAAAAGTTCATTCCCAGGAGAAAGAGTAAACTAGATCTTGGTTTAGGAAAAAAAAAACAACAACAAAACTCTTTCAGTTACTCTTTTTCCAGATGCTTTATTTTTCTTTTTGAGCTCTTGCTCTATAACTGAAATAGTCTGATATATTTAGAGCTATTTTCTTTTCTATGCAAAACATCTACCAGCAGGGGCCTGTGCTTTGTCAGAAACATCAGCATGTTTCCCAACATTCAGGACTGACGTGCTAATACAGATGGTAAAGGCCCTGGAATGGGCGCCTAATCCACCCTGACCGGATCATCCATCTTCAAAGACCTCCAACCTCCTCTGATAAACTATGCCAGTACCTAACAATCTTCGTATTCAGGAAATTCTTAGAATTAACTAATAGTTAATAATTTATTGAACTATTAACTGTAAAAGGAGTTATTTTATTTATTTATTTTTGATCTTCTTGATGGGATTGATCAGGCCTGGATTTTTATCACCCTTTTTTGGTAATTATTATGATTTAGTTAGACTCTCTATTATGTCATGTAATAATTTGTGTGAAGCTGACCTTCCCAGAGTGTCTAATTTGTTCTTAGAAGGTCAGTTGATATCTGGACAGAATCAATCACTTCTACCTTTAATTACATACTAATAACATTCTTTATAAAGGATAAGACTTGCTTCTCATGCAGCTTCAGAAGCTATGGATCGAACGGATTGGACAGAAGCTGAAGCACCAAAAAAACCCCAAACAAAAACCAGTTGCCTTTGAGTTGATTCTGACTCATGGCAATTCCATGTGTGCCGAGTAGTACTACTCCATAGGGTCTTCAAGGCTGTGATCTTTGGGAAACAGATTTCCAGGCCTTTCTTCTGAGGTACCTCTTGGTAGGCTCGAACCTCCAACCTTTTTGTTAGCAGCCAAGTGTGTTAATTGTTTGAACCTCCCAGAAATTTTCCTTACTCAAAAGAACACCTTTTCCACTGAATTGGAAGGGCAGATAAGTTTAAGGAATGGGAAAGAAAGTTGAGGAAGTCCCTATCTGGGAGCCTTTATTTCTCTATGAAGTAGGAAGCAATGTGTCATGGATTAAATTGTGTCCCCCAAAAATATGTGTATCAATTTGGCTAGGCCATGATTCCCAGTATTGTGTGATTGTCCACCATTTTGTCATATGATGTGATTTTCCTATGTGTTGTAAATCCTACCTGTATGATGTTAATGAGGTGGGATAGGTGGCAGTTATGTTAATGAGGCAGGACTCACTCTACAAGATTGGATTGTGTCTTGAGCCAATCTCTTTCAAGATATAAAAGAGAGAAGCAAGCAGAGAGACAGGGGGACCTCATACCACCAAGAAAACAGCACCGGGAGCAGAGCTCATCCTTTGGATCCACGGTTCCTGCACGGAGAAGCTCCTAGTCCAGGCAAAGAATGACAAGAAGGACCTTCGTCCAGAGCTGACAGAAAGAGAAATCCTTTCCCTGGAGCTGATGTCCTGAAATTGGACTTCTAGGCTACTAGACTGTGAGAAAACGAATTTCTCTTTGTTAAAGCCATCCACTTGTGGTATTTCTGTTATAGCAGCACTAGATGACTAAGACACAAGGTCTTTTGCCAAGAGTGAAGGGAGAGGTGGTAGGGGCAGAGGGGATTTGAAGAGCATGTTGAAGGCCAAGTTACTGTTGTAATGAGAAAGAGAGTTGACTTGAGACATATAAGGTGTGGCAAAGGAGAGTTACGCTGAAGATGTTGAATTTGTAATGGAAGCAGTCAGCACTCAGGGAAAGAAGCAGAGGAGACAGATCTTTGGTTCCATCTGGGGATGGGGCTTTGTCAGGAGTCGTTGTTAAAAGGACAAGAAGGCAAGGGGATTGAGGGTACTAATGAGAACATAGTTGATCATTGATTCATTCATCCATTAAACTAATATTTTTTAAGCGAACTCTGTGTGGAAGACAGTGTGGCTGGCTAAGGAGGGAGGCGGAGGCAGGAGTAGACAGACAGTTTTGGAGAAAATAGTAATTCCAGGGAACTAGAGACCTCAGGAGGTCAAAAAGCAAGGAAATAGGAAGTGAAAGAATGAGAAATCTTAAAGAATGATAATGGAATCCAACATTTAAATAGCTATGACTATGTGCCAGGCTCTATTCTAAACTCTTTGCATGTATTAATTCATTTAATTCTCACAGGAACCCTATGAGGTAGGTTATTACTATTTCCATTTACAAGCATGGAAAGATTGAGTAACTTGTCCAAGGTCTCCCAAGTAGTAAATGGCAGAGCTAGGATTTGAACCCAGGCAATCTGGCATCAAAGGTCAAGCTTTTCACACAGTAGTGTACTACCTCTATGAGCGTCTGGTCAGAATGGGATGCAGAAATTTAAAGTTGGAGTAGCTCCAGGTGATTATACAGCATTGGGAGTATCTATAGGAAATCAAATGGCTAAAGCAAGTGGTTTGAAGATCACTGGAGGCAAGAGTGCTGGATTTGTCATCTCTGTGGTTACTGAAGTCCCCTGGAATGACAATGGGACTTAGGGAGAGAAGACTGTGGGCCAGAGGCCAAGAGCATTCATGAGTGTGGGCTGGTGATTAGAAGGCCAGTAAAAAACCAGTAGATGACAAAAATGAAGAGGTGTAGATACTCTACTCTGTCCTAGAAGGTCGCTATGAGTCGGAATTGACACTATGCGCTGGGTAGATGATGATAAACAGCAGGTGGTCTGAGTCCAAAAGCTCAAGAGTTATATGAGAGTAGAGGAGGACTAGTGTAGAAATGCAATCACTGAGGGAGAAAAAGCTAATTCTTCCTCCCCACCTGGAAGCCTAAGGAGATGAGAAGCTGTGTTCTTGGGAAAGAGCCAGACTTCAGCTAAATAGGCAGGTGGAGGAAAAGGACTCCATGTGGGTTGAAGATAGTCAGGGATTTATGTTCTGTAGTGCAGAGGTCCAGAGATTTGAGAGGGAGGAGAGTTGGGGGAGGTTGGGTCAAAGGCATAAAAACATACAGAAAATTGGAATGAAAGTGTGACAGGGTGGAAGAATGAAGGGGCCAACATTTTGGGTAATAGACTGAGACATGAGTGGACCATTTGTCTTTGAGGTTCCATCCAAAACCCTGGTATAAAAATTGCATGGACATCCATGCAGAGCATAGGCCCAGTGTTACGGGTTGAATAGTGTCCCCAAAATATGTGTTGCAAATCCTAACCTCTATGCCTGTAAATCCTAATCTCTGTAACACAACCTTGCTTGCTGAAAGTGGAGAGGACTTGAAGCACTTACTGATGAAGATCAAAAACCACAGCTTTCATAAAGAAAACAAAAGTCCTCATAACTGGACCAATAAGCAACATCATGATAAATGGAGAAAAGTTTGAAGTTGTCAAGGCTTTCATTTTACTTGGATTCACAATCAATGTCCATGGAAGCTGCAGTCAAGAAATCAAACAACGCATTGCATTGGGCAAATCTGTTGCAAAGGACCTCTTCTAAGTGTTAAAAAGCAAAGATGACACTTTGAGGACTAAGGTATACCTGACCCAAGCCATAATATTTTCAGTTGCCTCATATACATCTAAAAGCTACACAATGAATAAGGAAGACTGAAAAAAAAATTGATGCCTTTGAATTATTGCGTTGGTGAAAAATATTGGGAATATACCATGGACCGCCAGAAGAATGAAAAATCTGTCTTGGAAGAAGTATAGCTAGTATGCTCCTTGGAAGCAAGGATGGCAAGACTTTGTCTCATGTACATTGGACATGTTATCAGGAGCGACCAGTCCCTGGAGAAGGACATCGTGCTTGGTAAAGTAGAGGGTCAGCTAAAAAGAGGAAGGCCCCCAAGGAGATGGATTGACACAGTGGCTGCAACAATGGGCTCAACAATAGCAAGGATTGTGAAGATGGTGCAGGGCTGGACAGCATTTCATTCTGTTGAAAAAAGGGTCACTATGAGTTGGAACCAACTCAAAGGCACCTAACAACAATAAATTCAACCAGAAGAGTAGCTGCAAGGAAGTCTGGGAAGTGTAGTTTTTAGCTTCCCAGACTCTGTCGTAAAGGAAGTGACCCCAGAAGGCGGTTGATCCCCAGTTCACCATTCTGCCATACACAGAAATTAGAAACGCATAAAGTTGTTAATTGCTACATTTATGAGTGAACCTTGTTCATAAAGGCTTGTGAATATGGTGCTGCTCATCATAGCTTTAAATCAATTTGCGTCCCTCACTGCGTAGAGTCAGATTTGGACCAGAGTCTAGGACAGACACACATCACTGGAGTTCTCACTGAAGCCCCATCCTCATAAGCCCCTTCTCTGCTCTGAGTTCCTTCTAGAACAGTTTCTTAGCATTGGCACCTCTGACATATAGGGCTAAATAATTATTTGTTGTGAGGGTCAGTCCTGTGCATTGTAGGATGTTTAGCAACATCCCTGGCCTCTACCCACTAGATGCCAGTAGCAGTATCCCCCAGTCATGACAACCGAAAATGCCTGCTAAATGTCCCCTGGGGATTGAAATCACCCCTGTTTTGGAACCATTGCTTTAGAATATGGTGTCAGCTGTTAACCCAATGGTAGCAGCCACTCTCCCTGTTTGCTATGGCAGTTACCAGTTGCATAGGAAGAATATTCTACTGCACATATCAAAATGACATTCCATCCTTTTAATGTCAAATATCACATTAACCTTTAACTAATAATATAGAGAAAAATTAACAACATGGAAAAAATTTAACAAATTGAGAGGAATCAGGGAAAGAGAATGTTTTCCATTGCTCACAATAAAAACCAGAAAGACAAACCCATAGCTATTGAGTCAATCACAACTCCTAAAGACCGTATAGAACTGCCCCATAGGGTTTCCAAGGCTGTAATCTTTAAAGAAGCAGGTGGTCAGGTCTCTTCTCCCACGGAGCAGCTGGTGGGTTTGAACTGCTGATCTTCCAGTCAGCAGTTGAACACTTAACCACTGTGCCACCAGGGCTCCTGTTCACTATACTAGTGAGTAGAAATTAGGTAATGCTTTTCCTCAAAATTATATTGTTTTGTAATATGTAAATTTTTTTGAGGGCACGTTGCAAGTAGATGACCTATAATTACCAGAGTATGGACTTGATGACATCTGGAATTCTATTTCAACTCTGTAAATACGGAAAATTACCATCATAACTTGCTCTCAACTTAGCATCTCCCATTATAATATACAGATACTTGAACAGTAATTTTATTTTAAAATGAAACATAACTATTAATCATCATTTCTTTCTCATTTTATGTTTGCAGGCTCTTTACCTTTCACCTTCTCATTAAAAAAGGAAATTTCAGTGGCCAGATCAAAAATTGAAAATCCTTTGTAGCTTTTATCTTAGTGTACCCCATGACTCTCCAGAATATTATGCGAACCCCTCCCACTTTGATTTCTTAGCTTACTTTTGTATGGCCTTCTACAATTTTCAAAGATCCTTCATATTTATTTTCATGTTTGGTATTTCTCAAAATTCTATCAGACTGGTATCGTTACTGCCATTTTAAACACAAGGAAACAGGTTTCAAGAGGTAAAGGTCATTAGCTCAGGATAACACGGTGTTAGGTTGTCTTAGATGGGCACAGCCTTGACGTATGTTGAAATCTTATGGACCGGACCAGTGGAGGAGGGAGAAGAACTGGTACCAGGGGGCCACGGAGGGTGAGGGGGTCACTGTGGTGTTCAGTGGCATATGGGTGATTTAAAAAAGAGAAAATTTATGCAGAGGGGGGCAGAGTGGGCTCCATTCTCCATGGATTCTAACCAGCATCAGGGTATATAGATGTCATCCATCAGTGCAAGGACTTGGGCTTCACAGGGAAAATGATATACCACAGAAGCAGAGGCAGCCATCTCAAGTAGCACTCATGTAAAAATGGTGTGGGTGAGGCATCTGACCTCCTCTAACTTCACTAGGGGGAAGGAGAATCAAGATCGACAGCCCAAGGCTGATCCCTCTGAAGAAGAGGTCAGATATCGCCTCCTCTCTCTGCCGTCTTTACCAATTCTGACTTCAACCCTCCCTCCCACGGCACTCTCTACTTCTCTGCTGGGTTCGATAATTCATTGCAATGGCCACACAGAACTCACAGACAATACTTATGATTATGGGGGTTTACTGGAAACCCTGGTGGTATAGTGGTTAAGTGCCATGGCTGTAACCAAAAGGTGGGCAGTTCGAGTCCACTAGGAGCTCCTCGAAAACTCTATGGGGCAGTTCTGCTCTGTCATATAGGATCACTATGAGTCGGAATCGATTCAACAGCAGTGGATTTTTACAGGTTATGGGGTTTATTAAAGAAGTAACAGGTTACAGCTCAGGTTCAGGAATGCTTAGGATACAGTTCTTCCATCTGGACAGCCTCTTCCCAGCTATGCCTGTAGGTACACCTCTCTCTGGTTCCTTGGCCTCTGCCCTGCTCTGCCAAGTGTTACAAAGCTCTTTTAGCTCTGTTGATAAATGCCCTGAGGCACTGCACTCTGCCAGTAAGCCTCGGTCCCAAAGGCGCTCAGCCCTAGCTCAGTGAGGAGGCAGACCTAGCTCCACCAAGTTCCTGGAGGCACCCTACTGCACCAGCAAGCCTCCATGCCCGAAGGCACTCAGCTTTCTCATTCTGTGGGCTGGGAAGCCCACCATGCTATTTCCTCCTGGTCTCCTGCCACTCTCCTTGTTTCAGGAGCTTCTCAGTCCAGGGATCCCGGATCCAAAAGGCTCCACTCTTGGCCCTTCTTTCATGGTGGTGGGTGAGATCTTTTTTTTCCCATCTCTGGGTTGGCTCCTTTTAAGCCTAGCAGGATGGCAAACTGACTAATCCTTTTGGTTGGCCACAATTACCTTATTTGCACAGTCCTGCCCAATCACTTGGGTGGGAGTTATAGGACCGTGATGAGAAAGGCCATACGAAAACAATCCATCACACTGTAGCTCACAAGCACTGTTTCTTTGAAAGCCCCTCATCAGGGCTTTTCACAGCCATGGAGAGAGGGTATCCCCTGCAGCTTATTTTTAGTGACCTTGAAGAGAAGGCAGAGGCAGGTTGAATAATTTGTCCAACATTACAGGGCACAAAAATAAAACTGAGAGGAGGGCAGGGACTCTGTTTAGGCAACATTCTCCTGTTGAACTTCAGATTCATCCTTTGGTCTGATGAGCCTACTTGGCCTTGGTCCTTACCTCTAGTAGGCCTGGATTGTCACCTCTGGTTGGCCTGGGTCCTCACCTCTGGTTAGCCTGGGTCCTTGCTTCCATTTGGTCTGGATCTTCACCTTCATTTGGCCTGGGTCCTCACTGCTAGTCAGCCTGGGTCCTCACTTCCAGTTGGCCTGGGTCCTCACCTTCAGTTGACCGGGGTCCTCACTTCCAGTTGGTCTGGATCCTCACCTTCATTTGGTCTGAGTCTTCACCTCCAGTTGGTCTGGAATCTCACCTCCAGTTGACCTGGGTCCTCACCTCCAGTTGGTCTGAATCTTCATCTCAATTTCATATCAGCCAGGCACTGCCAAAGCTGTTCTTACTCCTGGCAGTGTGTCAGAGAGATCCCTTTAACAACGGTGGTGCTGTAATTGAAACCTGTCTTTTTCCCTCACTTTGGATGTTGGAGAACTACAAATGTCTTAAATGGAGCTAGGGCCCCTTGTCACATCAGAACTGGCTATGCAGGAAGGCCTGATGCTTTACAAGTGCTATTCCAGGGCTGGAATTGTTGAGAGGGATAGAATACCTAGCTGCTTCGCAGTCTCACCCACCAGGGCTTCTATGGGCAAATTCCTTCCTGCAGGGAGGCAGTATAGGAAGGCTGGTAAATCAGTTGACTTGGATGAAAATTAAGACTCAGCTGTCTATATAATTAGATAAGATATAGAAAGCTGCCTTTGAGTAGACTCCAACTCGTGACAGCCTTATGCACAACAGAATAAAATGTTTCCCGTCCCTTGTCATCCTCACAGTTGTCAGCATGTTCCAGTCCATTGCAGCTACTGTGCAATCCATCTCACTGAGGGTCTCCCTCACTCTCATTGGCCCTCTACTTCACCAAACGTGATGTCTTCCTCCAGTAATTGATTCCTCCTGATGATGTGTCCAAAGCAAGCAAATCAGACAATATTCTGTTGTGATCCATGAGCCTTTCATTGCCTAATTTTTGGACTTAGATTGCCAGGCCTTTCTTCCTAGGCTGTCTTAGTCTGGACACTTCACCGGAACCTGTCCACCATGGGTGACCTTGTTGGTATTTGAAATACCAGTGGCATAGATTCTAGCATTATAGCAACATGCAAGCTACCACGGTATGACAGACGGATGGTGGCTGTATAAATTATACACTTTAAAATGAATCCCTCAGAGGGAGGCTATTGGGATTATTAAAGCTCCTATTGAAGAGACAACCTTCAAGTTGGTGGGTAAGTGCAGTACAGCCAGAGGCAAGAAGAGGGATTGCTAATGATAAACTGGTATTGGTTCACCTCTTCGACTTGCTAATGTATCCTGCGGAGGGTGTCCAGTATTGTAATTCCTAAAAGGGCTAGAAGGAAACTTAATAGAAAACTGCTGAGAGAGGAAATTTTTTCTACTTTCTCTTTTTTTCCTTTCGCTGTATTCATTATTGTATTCTTCTCTCCTGGGCCTGGTGCTTTCTGAACCTCTTCTTCCCATGATTTTCAACCTGCTTAAGAAAAAACTAAGTTTGAGTTTGGTGGGGTCAAGGGGTAGAAACTATTCCCTGAGGAACTGGCTGACTTACCTCATGCGCCAAAGTGGTCACAAGCATCTCATCTAAGCTCTGAGTATGTCTATATTAAGTTTTATTTGAACAGCGTCACTATGCCATTTTCTTGGCTATGTTTTAACATGTCAGGGCCAAGGGTGTGCACACCTGCGTTCCTTATGTCTCCCGTATGCCCCAGCATGCCTTGAGGTTAGGAAGAAAACTAGATAGTTATTTATGACTTGGCAATGTTCATCTCTTACAGACCTAGGGGGGCCCCCTGAATTCTTTCTCCGTTTCAGCTACTTTTCTGGGTTGTGTGTGCAGTTTGGGATTGATAGAACCTAAGCATCTTGTTAGTGAAATGTAGATTGAATTTCACTCAAAACTGAATAGAGAAAGTCTCTGCTCAGGTGATCCTAATGGGGGTCCTGGGATTCTAATGGGGTTCCAGTTGGCTTAAATAGATTTGATGAATTTCCTGGGAGTTGAGAAGTAATCTCATAGGAGTGTTTTGGAACAAAGAATATATGTTAGAGAATACACTCCTAAACTTCTATATTATTGTCCTTTATTTTTGTAGTGGTAATAGTTTCTAGAAGAAATCTTGGATAAATTTTTTAAAAAGCCCTTTTTGCCATTTTGTAGCATAAATAACCTGGTTTCTCTTAAGAAATCAATGGCTTTATGGGGGAAAAATAAAGGAGGAAGGATTGGTGTAGAATAAAAGAGACTCAGGAAGTATAACAACCATGAGCCTTGTGTGAATCACTATTTGAACAAAGTGAATACAAAAAGACAGCTGTGAGGCAATTGAACTCAATATTGGTTAATATTAAAGAATTATTATAAATGTTGTTAAGTGTGGTAATTGCATAGTAGTTATGCTTTTTAAAATGTTCTTATCAGCTAGAGATGTATAATGAAGTATTTATAGGTTAGATGATTCGATGTCCAATATTTCCTTAAAAATTCTTTAGCAAAAAATGGTTGGGAATAAAAAGGGATAGATGAAACAAGAGTAGCAAAATGCTGTAATTTTGTGAGCATTTGGCTGATAGCCAAAAGATTGGCAGATAGCCAAAAGATTGGCAGTTCGAATCCATCAGCCACTCCTTGGAAACTCTATGGGGCAGTTCTACTCTGTTCTATAGGGTCGCTATGAGTCGGAATCCACTCAACAGCAATGAGTTTGGCGTTTTGGTTGGTGGGTGGTGATGGGTGATGAGATGTTCACTATGCCAGTCTCTCTACTTTCATGTGTGCTTGGAAATTTCTATAATAAAAAGAATTTTTCAAAAAGGATTCCTTTTCTGAGTTGGGGCAGAAAATGGGAGCTTGCAAATGTCGTATTAGCTGATAAGAAGAAGATCAAGATCTTGGGACCTCTTTTTTTTTCTTCTTTTTTTGCTGCTAATATACTACTCCAAAAGTTTTAAAATACTTGTTTGGTTTTTACAAGTTGGAAGTTGTTTGGAGGTAGTGGCTATGTTTTATTCATCTTTCTAATGCCAACCAAAAAGCCAAAACCAAACGCATTGCCTTGGAGTCAATTCTGGCTCATAGTGGCCTGATAGGACAGGGTAGAACTGCTCCATAGGGTTTCCAAGGAGCGGCTGGTGGATTTGAACTGCCAGCCTTTTGGTTAGCAGCCATCGCTCTTAACAGTGCTCAATAAATGTTCCCTGAGTTTACAGCATATATTTTCTGGTTTTAGGTGAATAGGTATTTATGATTATAATGTCTTCAGGATGGATTGACCCTTGGTGAAATATTCCTTGTTATCTTTAGTAGTATTTCATGTCTTGAAGTCTACTTTGCCTGATATCAGTATAATCATACCAGCTTTCTTATGCTTAGTGTTCGCATGGTATATCTTTTTCCATCCTTTTACTTTCAATCTATTTGTCTTTATATTTAAAGTTTATTTCTCGTAAAGAACATATAGTTGGGTCTTGCTATTTTATCCAGTTTGACAGTCTCTGCCCTTTAGTTGTGCTTAGTCCATTCATATTAAGTAGCTGAGTTAAAGTTTACCATTTTACTATTTGTTGTTGTTGTTTTCTATTTGTCTGTTTCTATATGTCCCATCTGTTATTTTTCCCATTGTTCCTCCTTTCCTATATTCTTTTTTGTTAATAAGGTTTTTTTTTTTTAATTCTATTTTATCTCCTCTATTTATTTATTTTTTATTTTTATTGTCTTATAAGCTGTTTGTATAGTTTTCTTTTAGTGGTGAGCTAGGAATTCCTTGGTTGCTAGCCAAAAGGTCAGCAGTTTGCATCCACCGGCCACTCCTTGGAAACCCTATGGGACAATTCTGTTCTGTCCTGTAGGGTCCCTATGAGTCACAGTCTACTCAAGGGCAATGGGTTTGGTTTAGGGACTCCAATATATTTCCTTAATGCAGCAGAGTTTAGTTCGAATTAATATTATTTCACTTCATGATAATGTTAGAACTTTACAAGAGTAAAATTTTCATTTACTCTTTTGCCATTCTTGTGCTACATATGTTTTACTTTTACATATTTTATAAACCCCACATTATATTGATTTTGCTTTAAACAGTCAATTTTCTTTTAAAGAAATTAAGGACAGAAAAAAAAATAGCCTTTTGTATTTAGCCATATTTTGCATTTTTGGTACTTTTCATTCCTTTGTATAGATCTGAATTTTTTTTTTTTTTAAGTATGGTATTTCTTTTTAGCCTAAAGAAACTCTTTTCACATTTTCTGTAGCGTGGGTCTGCTGGCAGTGAAATCTCTCAGCTTTCACTTATATGCCTTTATTTCACTTTCATCTTTTAAGGATAGTTTTGCTGAAAATAGAATTCAGGTTGAGAGTTATGGCTTTGTTTTTGTTTTCTCAATACTTAAAGGTTCCATTTAATTTTCTTTTGACTTCCATTGTTTCTGATGAGAAGTCAGTCATCATTCTCCTGTTTCTTATATGTAGTGTATGTGTGTGTGTTTCTGGTAGCTTTTAAGAGTTTTTCTTCATTTTCGGTTTTCATAGTTTAATTATGTACATCACCTCACTGTAATATACATTTGTATTCATATTTCTTCTTAAGTCTCTGGATTCGTGTTTTTAAGCGCATTTTGTATACTTTGGCCATTATTTCTTAAAATTTTTTTTCTGCTCCATTTTCTCCTTCTAGGACTCCAATTATATGGATATTAGTCCACTTGGTATTGTTTAATAGGTGACAAAGGTTCTGCATGTTATGTTGTATTAAAATATTTTCTTCTGTCTGTGCTTCAGATTGGATAATTTTGGTTGGCCTGTCTTTAAGTTCACTGATATTTTCTCTTGCAGTGCCCAATCTTAAGGCCATTTCACAATTTTTTTATTTCAGTTATTATTTTTTTCCACTTGGTTCTTTTTTATAGTTTTCATTTCTCTATTGAGATTTTCCATCTGTTCATGCACTCCATCTATCTTTTTCTGGAAATCATTTAATGTATTTATAATAACTGTTTTAAAGTTCTTTTCTGCTAATTCTATTATCCATGTTTCCTCTATATCTGTTTCTTTTGACTCTTTTGTGTCATAATTTTCCATTCTTTTAATATCTAGCTAGTTTTTTAAAGGATATTGGATATTTTGAATGATATGGTGTAGGAACTCTAGATTTTGTTATTCATCTCTAAAAAATGTGGAGTTTCATTCTGGCAAGCAGTTAAATTACTGTGGATTATCTTGATCCAAGGAGTCTTGGTTTTAGGGTTTGTTTGGATGGAGTTATTTTAAGCTGTCCTTAGTCCTACAGTTGCTCCTTTAGGTCTGGGGTGGTCTTTCTTCCTAAGGTGTGACCATCCTGGGGTTTCAATATAAAGTTCAACATGTTTTCCAAACTCCTCTAACTTGGCAGCAATTGAACTCCAAATTCTGTCTCTCCAGCACCAGATAGCTGCTGGACTGAAATATTTTCTCAGTTATTTAGCCTCCCACCTGCTTCTGTCTCTTGCTCCCTTTGGGGTCTTGGTCTGCACATTTACAGAGAGTTAGCCAAAGATTTGACAGAAATTGTAGAATGTGTGGCTCCCTCTTCTATATCTACCATCTTTCTGGAATTTTCCCTTTTAATTTTGAGACTTAATTTCTAGTAATTTTTGTAGCCAAACTCAGCCTGGTATGCCTGCTGCATTCTGATTGAGCTCTGTTACCTCATGTGCTACTGCAAGCTGGGAGGTAACAGATTGCAGTAAAAAGGGTAAAAGCTAGTTAAATGTAGATCTTCCCTTAGTTTTCTTCCTTTCTTTCAGGGACCATGTCTTCTCCATTTCTGCTGGCCTTTGTTTGCTTTCCAGGGCCTTCAGAGAGTTTTTTTTTTTAAATCTTGTTTAGACTTCATATTTGTTAGCAACAGGAAGGTTAGTCCAATACAAGCTATTTTATTATTATCAGAATGGGAATTTTTGTTCCCTGAGTTTAAGTGAATCAAATTTTCAGTACTTTTTTTTTTAGAAAGGAAAGACATAGCTAATATTTTTAATCTTCTGTTGGTTCTGAATGGAAAAGGCCATCTCTGGAGATATATAGCTGTGGCTCCTCACTGCACAGCTGTCTTAGTCATGTTTCTCTGTCTTGCGCATAGAATACTCTGAAGGACCTTGTCAGGTGTCTTACAGAAGCCAGGCATGCTGTGTCATTCCTATAATTGGCCAAGCAGTGAGTCTGTCAAGTAAAGGAAATCCTGTTGGTTTGTCTTGATTTATGTTTTGTGAACGCATGTTGGCTTCTTGTGATTGTTGCTTCCTTATATTGTATGTTCATAGGATTTTAATAATATGCTCTAAAATTTTGCCAATTGTCACCAATCTCCGATGTTTAGAAAGTGGGCTTTTGAAAATCAGGACATTGGTGTCTTTCTAATCCTATGGTTCTTCTTAAGTTCTCCTTTACAGTTTTCTTACAATAACTCCTTAATAATATTTGAAAGTCATTTCACTGTCTACAAATGTAATTAATCTGGATATGGGGACTTAAACTTGTTTAAACTAGAATTTAAAGGTGCTACCTTTCTGTTTGCTTAATGTCCTAGGTAAGAATTCTCTCTTCTCCTTGTTTACCCTTTACTTTTTAACATCATTCTCTTTGAGAGAGAAAGTTGAAATGAAATTTTTATGCCCATACTGTATTTTTTTTGGTTTATGCTGTTGTTTTCTATTCATTCTTACAAATATATTTTCAGTGTCTGAGCCCACAAGAGAACTTGTGCAGCTACTCTGGACCCTTTGGTTACCTTCTTCCCTCTACCATTGGTAGAACCAAACAATCAAACAACTAATGTAGTCTTAGGCTGCTGTAATACAAAAATAGGATACACAGCAAGGAAACTAAGCCCTTTCAATATGGGTACATGCAAAACTCTAGGAGAATCATATCACATTCTTTGAAAATGGTGCTCCCTGGAGCATAATTCCAATAACTTATGAATGATGTATCCTGGAGTTGAGCATCATATCAGCCCTGCCCACCTTTTGATGGATCTCATACCTGAGGCTACTGCTGTCTGCCAACCTTAGATTCAGTTTAGCCACAGTTCTTGGCTTACTTGAGAAATATATAAATGTCTTTAAATATATTGCTTTAGTATCTCATCCAGTGGAGCTTAGGTTTTACCATTTTCTTAGGCTCCGTATTTGATAATTACTACCCTGGTGGCAAGGAGCCCTGATGTTAAGCATTCTGCTGCTAACTGAAAGGTTGGCAGTTCAAACCCCCCAGCTGGTTTGTGGGAAAAAAATGTGGCAGTTTTCTTCCAAAAAGATTTACAGCCTTGAAAATGCTATGGGCAGTTCTACTCTGTCCTGTAAGGTCACTATGAATTAGAATAGACTCAGTGGCAATGGGTTTGGTTTTGTTTGGTTGACCCTGGTGGCACAACGGTTAAGCATTCAGCTGCTAACCAGAAGGTAGGTGATTTGAACCCACTCAGCGAGTCCTCAGGAAAAAGACCTGGTGACCTGCTTCCATAAAGATTACAGCCTAGAAAACCCTTTGGGGCAGTTCTACTCTGTCACATGGGGTTACTATGAGTCAAAATCAACTTGATGGCATCTAACAACAATAACAACAGTTACATACAGCCCAGTGCATGGATCAGAGATCACCCTGTTATTCATAAGTCATAGCTGTCTTTACACTCCGCCTATGTTCCTGATACCATAGCATATGGACCTGTGCTCTTGTTTTGGTCACTACTTCTGATCGTTCACCTGTTTCCACCCTACCCAGGGTCCTAGTCCCTGTCCAGGACTGGGGCATTGTCCTAGACTCTAATTGCATCAACAGAGGCCCAGCTGTCCTTCCGTGCTTCTGCCCAATCTCTCCTCTGCGGCTGAGCCTACTCCACAGACCTTCCTCTCAAATGATGGCTACCTAGCCTGCTGCCAATCTCCAGGCACTTGGTGGGACCCCAGCAACTCATCTGGAATATGTATATGTGGAATCATGAAAGACACTATTTATTGTGCCTCTCGAACACAGCATCTTAAATACCTCACTGCACCTATAGATTCTGCTTCTGCAGCCATCAGGCCTCCTAAGGCCTGTCCCACCCTGGTGAGCTGGTCTCATAGGAGTTCCCAGTACTTCCTCTTCCTACTCCTTCTTGACTCATACATAAGGTTTAAGCTGCAACAGCCCTGGTCAGATCATTTCGTAAGCCCTGGTGAGATCATCTCTTAAGCACTGTGCTTAGTTCTGGGTACATTACGATGGATTAGAGAATTATTGAGACATGGAATCAGCGCATGAGAGGTCTGGGAAAAATGTAATATGTGATACGGCCTAGAGAGCCAGGAATGTCTACCCTGGGATAGAGAAATTAGAGAAGACATGAGGGCTGTGTTCAAATACCACATTGGAAAGAAAAAATGGATTTATTCTTTATGGCTCCACAGGCAAGGATTAAAATCAGTTACATTATATTTTGTTATAAGACATGGAGGTGGGTTACCTTTGGGATAGGCAGTTGTGCTAAAAAAATTAAAAAAATAAAAAAAGGTGGGTTGGATGCCAGGAGTAGTTGGAGTGTCTTGCCACTGGGTGTTAGGACAGAAGCTGACTGGTCACTTGCCGGAGGAGTTGCAGAGTTACAGAGGGATGCACTCACTGGGTAAGAGAGGTTGCCTGCATGACCTCTTAAAAATGTAATTCAACCAGTCTGGATTTTGAAATTATTCTTGATTAATAGTATGTCACAAAGGATTTTAAAGAGGGAAAAGGAGATCTTGATTGTTTTTGACTAGGCTCAGCTAACTATTGAACATAAACCAAAGAGGCAAAGAGTACAAACCAGTTTGGGGACCTTAACAGCTCTTTCAGTGTCTGAATTTCTCAGCACCTTAGGGCATTTCTGCCTCTTATTCCTCTTCCCTGAATCCCTTTCCCATCTGCCTGCTTCCTGATGGAGACCTACTGATTTGGACCCAGGATTGCTGCTCCCCTCTCGGGCTCTCTTTGGGCTATGTGCTTCATTCAGACCATCTCTGCCTTCCAAACCTGACTTCACCCCTGTTGGTTCCCTCTCCTCCAGCACACAGTACTGGCTTCTGGAACTTCAGTTTGAATCCAGCCTCCACACCTTCACTCAGTGTTACCTGTGAACCAGGTCCCATTCAGGTCTCACTTTTCAGAGCTGCACTAGTTACTCTCACTTCATTCTCCATTCTTCCACCTGTCCCTCAACTCAAGTTGACCACGTATTTTGGAGAGCCCCCACACATATGTATACACACACACAACAGGAAAGAAAAGTAAGAGTTACAGCAGTGACATTCCAGTTTGAAAACCTATGTCCCCCCAATGACATTCAGAGAAAGAAGTCAGGAATTTTTAGGTTTCCATAGAAAGGCAGCGGGTAAGGAGGAGGAAAAGAGATGTTAACCCCTGGCCCCTTGTGGAGATTGCACCTGGCTGTTCCACTTAGCCTATTCTCAGAATCATCAGGGTTTCGATATTCTTAGGCTGAGTGAGACGTGACAGATTGGCTACCATGGCAACACAGCTATAAATTCCACTTTGGCAACGGATATTCGGTTCGGAAGGCATTCTAGGATTCCTCCTTCAACCCACAGGCATAGAATTTCCTAAAAGCATAGCTGAAGAATATAACAAGCTCGTTTCTGTTCTAAAAGCAGTTGCAGCCTACCAGTGTGTCTTAAACCACACTGTACAGCAAGAGGATTTTAAGAAAGAATTGGAAATATGGAACGCCCAGCTCTTTGTTGCCTTTACAGCTTTCTAAGAGACTAGGAAGGATCCTAAAATCTCAGAGGTTCATTTAGAAGGTTACATAGTCTATACTAATGATCCCAGGTGCTTAAAGCAGAAAATAAAGCCATGACAACATTATAGCATCTCAAATCAGTCTCCTTCAAGACACAAAATTGAGCTCCTAAATGACTCTCACACCAAACCTAGTGTTTTATCAACCCTCCAAAGGGAGGAAATTCCACCCTTCTCTGGTTTCACTGCCAAGTGCAGCCATTCCATGTGGGGAGTGTGAATTGCTGAGCTCAGGCATCCATATCAACATGTGTAGAGATGCACATGGCAGAGGAGGTCGTGTCCATAAATGCTCAGAGTGGGGTTATTTAGGCTGGTAAAGTACAATAGACTAACATTATTGAGTGTGCACTCAACCCCAGGCATGGAACTAGGGCAGTGAGTGGTACCAAACTAGAGTCAGATACACACCTTGCCTTTAAGGAGTTTCTCATTTAGGGCAGAGGTAAAGATAGCACATACATGACTGTGATGCATGGCACCATAGGATGAACGCAAAAAGGAGGTTCCAAGAACCATGGGAGTCCAAGGTAGTGGATTATATGCAGTTGGCAGGTCCAGGAAAGGCTTTGTGAGAGTGGCATCAGAAATTGGTCTTGGAGGAGTGGGTTTGAATTAAATGGGCTGAGGTGGGGTGGGTAGGATATGCCAGGTGGAAGAAATATCAGGAATAAAGACTTAGAAGCGATGTTTGGGTTATGTTCAGGGAAGAGGGAGGATAGCCCAGGGTGACTATGTTTTAGTTGCTTGTGAGTGATGCCGAATCTGGAAGCGGAAGTGAGGACCATCTCATGCAGGCTCTGGTGGCTTTTGAAATTTTTTGAGCAGAAAAAATGACATCATGCAAGTATATCAGCGTGTCTCCTCCAAGCAGGTAACATCACCCAGAGAGCACTTTCCTTCCCTTCTAGAAGATTAAAGGTACAGACGGTGGGCCCATGGGAAGTCTGTGAAAGGCTATTCTGATCTGCTTTTGTCTGCTTGGTTTCATTCCTGTGTCCTGAGGCTTTCAGAGCATCCAGATGCTCTGGTTTCCCCAACTGACTTTTAAAAATAAGTGATTTATTCTGCAAATCCATGGAGGGGTTATCTTTCTTATCTTGTTCACAAATGGGGGAGAAAGGATAGGATGTCGTCAGTTTCTATATTGAACAATTTGGCAAGTACCCGAACAAGAGCATGTTTTCCAGAGCCCAGGAGGCTCTGGGTTCCTCTTCTGGCTGTAAACTGGCATTTGGTGGATTGTCTCTTCCGATGCATTCCATACTATGAGATATGACGTCTTAGCAGCATTTTCTGGCAGACTCAGCCAAAGGCAGGAGATTAGAAACTAAAGTTTATGAGGACCAGACAACAGTGAACCAGATTCTTACTTTCTACCACATCCTGGGATAACTTAAACATTCTGGGTTCCCACTGAAGGCAAAGAGTGAAGGGGGGTGGAAGAGGAAGAGGGTGTTGTGGAGGGAAGAGCTGGGAAAGAAGGACGTGAGAAAGAGCAGAAGAGCGAAGGAGAGAGATGGGGTGCTAGAGAGGACAGCAGATCAGGATAATCTTACAGAGCAGAACGCAATGGCAATTAGCATCTAACATGACCTGTCAAGGAGCCCTGGTGGTGCAGTGGTTAAGAGCTATGGCTGCTAACCTGAACTGGTTCAAATCCATCAGCTGCTCCTTGGAAACCCAATGGGGTAGTTCTATTCTGTTCTATAGGGTAACTATGAGTCGGAATTGACTCGATGGCAATGGATTTTTGGTTTATGGCCTGTCAAAATGAGCCTTTGTGGCACAACGGTTAAGCAGTCGGCTGCTAACCAAAAGACTGGTGGTTCAAATCCAGTGGCTTTGCAGGAGAAAAGACTTGGCAATGTGCTGCCATAAAGATTACAGCCTAGGAAACCCTACAGGGCAGTTCTGCTCTGTCCTATAAAAAAAAAAAATAGGGTCACTATAAGTCTGAGTCAACTCAATGCCACCTAACAACAGCAATAACATGGCCTATCAGGTGTCAGGCCCTTGACAATCTTTGTTGTTGTTGTTGTTGAGAATATACACAGCAAAATATATACCAATTCAACAGTTTCTACATGTGAAATTCAGTGACATTGATTACATTCTTTGAGTTGTCAACCATTCTCATCCTCCTTTTCTGAGTGGTTCCTCCCCCATTTACATAAGGTCACTGCCCCCTAAGGTTCCTAGCTAATCTTTCAAGTTGCTGTTGTCACTTTGATCTCCTATAGGTAGTTCTTAAAAGAGGATAATGCTCAAGGCAGACTTTTTTTTTACTAGTTAAGCTGACTATTGTTTGGTTTTAAGAAGACTTCAGGGGGATATTTTTGGTTTAAGGTTTAAAGATTATCTCTGGGCAATAGCTTCAGGGGTTCATCCAGCCTCTGTGGCTCCAGAAAGTCTGGAATCCATGAGAATTTGAAATTCTCTTCTTCATTTTCCCTCTTTTGATCAGGATTCTTCTATAGAATCTGTGATCAAAATGTTCAGTAATGGTAGCCAAGCACCCTCCAGTTCTTCTGGTCTTGTGGTAAAGGAGGCAATTAGCTACACAGTCCATATCCTCCTCCTATTCCTGACTCTCCTCCTTCCTCTGTTGCTCTAGGCGAATAGAGACCAACGGTCGTGCCTTGGATGGCCACTTGCAAACTTTGAAGACCCCAGGCATTAGGCAGTGAACTAGGAGGTAGAACAGAAGCGGTAAACACGCTATTAGGCCAAGTAACTGGGCTGTCTCATGAAGCCATGACCCTAAACCTCCAAGCCAAGGAATTAAATTGAGGTTTTTGGTTGTACATAAATACCCTCAGCAGCTACTTTTTTTCCCCATTGTTGTAGATATATCTATCACACGACTTTTGTCAATTCATCTTTTTATACTTGTACAACTTACTGACAGCAATTACAACAATCGGCTGTGCAACCCAATCCTTTTTCAATGTGATTTTTCCATCAGTGTTAACCTCCCTTTTCACCCTCCTTCCTGCCCCTGGTAACCACTAATAAACTTTGATCTCTGTCCATTAGCCATTTCTTATCTTTTTATATAAGTGAGGTTATTCAGTATTTGTCCATTTGTGACTGACTTATTTCACGCAGCATAATGTCCTCAAGCTCCATCCACATTGTAGCATGTATTAAGATTTCTTTTCTCCTACTGGCTGAGTAGTATTCCACTGTATGTATGTTCCACATTTTGTTTATCCATCCATCTGTTGTTGATGGGCAACTTTTAATTCTTTTTTTTTCCTTTTTAAATTCTCACAACCACCTTAATAGTTAGGCATAGGTGGTGCCATTTTGTGGAGGAGTGAATAGGTTCTGCGAGGTTTGGTCAACTGCCCAAGGCCACACAGCTGCTAAGGGAGGCCTGAGGTTCTCACCCCAGATACAACACTTGATTACAAACCATCTCCACTGCCTGCTTCTACATGTTGCCTCCCCACCCACCTGGAGAAGCCTGGAGAAAGAGGGAGGGTGAGATGCAGGGCCTTGGCCAGGATGTTGCTTCGGGATCAGTGCAGGCAGCAGATCCTGACCCCTCTGACAAGAGAGACCTGACCTGGGTCTGCAGAGAGACTCAAGAAGTCCCCCCAATTTGGGAGCAACTCAGGAGGCTGGTCACACTGGAGGCTTTATTCAGAAACACAATGCCTGTGTAAGAAAGCAAAGAACCATTTGGAGAAGTGGAAATCAGTTTGTAGGGGCAGAACCCAAACAGATGATAGGAGAAATGAGGGTAAGGTGGAAGCAATCAAGGAGTCAAAAGATAAAGCCTGGCTTTTCTGCTGGTCAATGAAGTCCATCCATTGGAAGGGCTTCCTGGATCAAGTGAAATCAGAGGGCGCTGCTGGAGCGCATTTGGAGTGAGTGGGAGGCCAGTTGCCTGGGGGTTGCACAGACCCACTCTGGACTCTTGGGACTGAACTTTCCTGCAGACATGCTCAGCCAGCCTTGGGGACAGGGTCCTGGCACAGAGGCGGCTCTGGCCACAGAGGATGTATGAAGTTTATGAGTCAAAAGGTCACCTTCTCAGGGCCTAGAGTGGAATTTGATGTTCATTAACTTTGAGTTTTTAGAAGCTGGGACTGACGTCCTTCCTCACTTAAGTTGCCTCCTTAATTCATTTTAAATTGAATATCCAGACTGCTTACAAGTGGGATTATGGAAGGAGATGAGAAGGCAGTCATCTGGAATGGTTGTTTTCAGTTTTATTTTTTGTTAACTAAAACCACGATGTCCCAGGCAAATATCGTAATATGTAGGTTGCTCAAGTTTCTCTTGAGAGTAGTGAGAGGTAGTTGTTCTGCAAGAAGAATGCCCTTGTATGTCCTGCTGAGGTTAGGGAGAGCTAAGAAAGGAACACTGAGCCCTGAGTCCCAGGATCAGCCTTCCTCCCAAGCCTCTGGTTTGCAAACTGAATCTCTTTAAGACCTTGACTTTTCCCTTAGGCAGTGTATCCTAGGGATTAAGAGCATGGGGGCACAACCTTTCAAGATAGATAGTCTGACTCCAAATGCAAACTCCATCAATTGCCGTGGGGCCTTGGGCAAGCTACTTCAGTGCTCAGAGCTTCATTTTTATCATCCATAGTATTGGGAAAACAGTGTAGCCTACTTTATGGGCCGGGTGTTAGAATTTAACGAGAATGTATCCAAAACTCTTAGGACGGACAGGCCTGGCACGTACTAAATGCTCGATGAAAAAACAAAACAAAAATGACTGCGGCCGAGTCAACTCTGACTCATGGCGACCCCATGTGTGCAAAGTAGAACTGCCCTATAGGGTTTTCAAGGCTGTTACCTTTTGGAAGCAGATCACCAGACTTTTCTTCTGAAGTATCTATGAGTGGGTTCTAACCACCAACTTTTCAGGTAGTAACTGAGTGCTTAACCAATTGTGCCACTCAAACCCTCCAAAAACACCAAACCCATTGCCATCGAGTCAGTTCCGTCTCAGTGCCACTCAGGGACTCCTAAATGCTCAATAAATTGTAGTTATTGTTTTTCTTTCTCCAATGTCAGAATAGCTGAAGACAAAGCCCCAAGTCTGGGGGTCTTTTTGCCCTGGGTAAATAGCTCCCTCTTTGCTCACCCGGTCCCACTGCTGGCAACAAGCTCTGAACAGCCCCCCATTTGATGTCCTGAGGAAGTTAGCTTGGTTTGCAAATACTCTTTTTCACTTGAAAGAATGTTCTGCTGGGAGCCCTCTCTGGCCCCCTAGAAGGAATTTGTGACTGTGGTTGGGAATCGTAGATTCTGTTCTTGACTGGTCTCCAAGTCACAGCAGTCCCTGATCAAGTCCCCTCTTTTTCCTGAGCACTGCTTTTCTTATCTTAAATGCCAGCTGCAGAGGCTTTGTGATGCCTGCAGGGCAAGGATTTACTCATGGCACGTCTTGCTGGGGCCGACTGCCCATCTTTGCTGCAGGGCACGCGAGCTCTGGGCCAACTGGGGTGCAGTCGTTTTGTGTGTCCATGGGAGGAACTGCATCACACTGAGGCACCAAAGTGTGTGCAGGGGGCGTGCAGCCCAAGAACCCATATCAAACCCACTGCCACTCAGTCAATTCCAACTCATAGTGACCCTATAGAACAGAGTAGACCTGCCCCCACAGGGTTTCCAAGGCTGTAAACCTTTACCGGGGCAGACTGCCACATCTTTCTCCTGTGAAGCAGCTGGTGGGTTCAAACTGTTGAGTTTTTGGTTAGCGGCTGAGTGCTTAATCACTGCACCCCAGGGCCCCTCTCAACAACCCATACACCATTCAAAAAGCATGACTTAAAATATTATCTGTAAAAACTCATTGCCATGGAGTTGATTACAACTCAAAGTGACCCTATAGGGCAGAGTAGAACTGCCACATGGGGTTTCCTAGGCTGAAATCTTTATGAGCAGGTCACCAGGTCTTTTCTTCCGTGGAGTAGCTGGTGAGTTCAAACTGTTGACGTTTTTGGTTATCAGCTGAGAGCTTAACCACTGTACCACCAGGTATCCTTCTTAAAATATTATCTATCTCTAATTACTCTTATTATCTATCTCTAATGTAAAATGTATATGAATACATTAACCAAAGACAAAATCAAATCCATTGCGGCCAAACTGAATCCAACTCATAGGGACCCTACAGGACAGAGAGGAAGTATCTGTGTACAAATGTAAGCCTTACAAGTAAACAGTTCGCTTTACACTCTAAGCCACAGGCCCTTCCCCAGAGGTGGCCACATTGCCATTAAAGATCCTTCCAGGTCTCTGAGTACACCTTTACATATATATACATGTGCCCTTAAAAATGCAGTTTTGTGGCCTCTCTTTTTTTTCTCTTTTGCATAAATTGTATCATAGTATATTGATGGTTCTGAAACTTTTTTTTTTTTTCTCTCCACTCGAGGGTATATGTTAAAGAGCTTTCCACTTACTTCTTCTTAATTGTGCATAGTATTTCATAGTGTGAATGGGCGGTAGTTTACTCAGCCATTTCCTTGTTGATGGGCATTAATGTTGTTCCTAGTTTTTCTGGCTTCTAAACTGAAATGTCCACCCTTGTTTATCCCTGTTACGAACATCTGTGCATGTTTTTCTGGACAGATAGTGAGAAGAGGAAAAACAGAACTTTGACAGGTGAATTCAGAATGAAACATGAAATGTCACAGCTTCATTTCCTGTATAGGAGTAAGACAACAATGGAATCAAAGATAACAGGAAAAGATAATGGGCAGGGAGTTGGTCGGATAAGCGTATACGTTAAACCTCTTTTGAAGTATAACTTTGTACTAATTAAATATTCATCTGAACTTTTGTGTTCATTCACAACATGGATGGCATTGCATAGGTTCCAAGCTATCTTATAAGATCTTTATAGTGTCTTTCTAAATTTTAAAAATTATGGCCAAGAAATTTTTGTAAAAAAGAACATCCTATCAGATATTATAATATCTTATAAAACTACTTTAACCAAAATCATGTGGTGTTGGGGTAATAACCCATAGCTAAACAGGGTGAAGCAGGCCAATCAGACCTTAATATAAATAAGAATCCTAACGAAGGTGGTAATACAAATCGGTGAGAAGGAATTTGTAAAATATTTATAAAATATGGAGGCATAACTGATTTGCTATTTGGAAAAAGTTTCATTTGTATACTCACTTTATACCATATACCCAAATAGGTTCTAGGTAAACTAAAGAAATAAATATGAAAAATTAAACCTTAAATTAGTACAACCCTTTTAGGGGAGACATCTCTGAGGAAGTGACATGGAAACCTGAAGGATGAGAATGAGCCTGCCATGCAGGGTCATGGAACGGTATTATAGGAAGGTGGAACAGCAAATTGTTGAAGAGGTTTCCAAGAAAAACTCAGCTTGTATCATGGAGCAATAGTTAAGGCATATTTAAATTTTCTTCTCACAGATAATATCCATTTTTCATTTGTTGCAGGGTCTGGCTATAATTATGCACTGAGTAGGATTTTGTAATCTAATGCCCTTCACATGTAGATTTTGTCCTGGCCATGTTAATGAAAATTCTAAATTTGCAAGACTTGCACCAGCTACCAAGCCTGAAAGGGCAGCTCATACCCTTGAGAGATGCAGAAACATACATCACTGTGCTTAGATTTGTTTGTCGTTTGTTGTTTAAAGGTTTTCCAATAATATTTTTACCTAATAAACTATTAACTGAGAATTGATTCTGGGATATGAGGATATTGACTGAACCTAGCACTACGGACTAATAACAACAGTTTACAAAATACATCTATGAATATTCTTACCAATGTTATCAGTATTTCTACTTTATGAAAGAAGGAAAAGAGCTACATTTGAACCCAGGTCTCCCTAAATCCCAACCAATGCTACTCTTTCTTCTCTAAGGAGAGACAAGCTTGAAGGCCATCTTGGCTGCAGGGCCACCTGTCTTGGTTCAGTAGCAGAAAAAACAGTATCTGGGTTTGATAAACTGTCCCAAATCAACAGACTTTCGGCAAAATCAGGCTGTGGTTGTGGTCGTGTGGACAAGTCATCAGTTGTTGGGAAATAAACATGAACTTGCCCATAGCTCGTAAATCTCCCTCACATTCCCCAGTAGGGCGGGTGGCAGGAGCCCTTTGGGGTTTCCGGCCAGTAGTGACAATGCCAGGAAAACACAGCAGCCATTGGAAGGAAAAGTAGAATCTGACCCTTAGTTGCCTTTTCCAGGAGAAGAGCTGAAGACTGAGCCCCAAATTCCTGATACCCATGACTGTGAAAGGGCAAGGTGAAATGAGTGTCAGATCAGGGGTGGGTCAGGCTGGCAGCACTAGGGGAAGAGGGTGCAGAGCACAGCAGCCCAGCTGTGTTTCTGGGACCAGTCTCTCCTCTAGAAGTACCCTCCTTGGTGGGCCTGGTACCCTGGACACTTGGTCCATGGAGCAGCCTTATAGCCCTTACAGCCTCATATTTATGCTCTGAGGTCAGGAGGGGATGCCTTTAGATCTTCCTTGACAGAACTCAGCTCTCCACAGAACAAGTGTAAGCCTGACTTGGGTAATGACCTTCCATTCCCTTGGGTGGTAGCAGAGACCACAACACAGAGCTTAGTGACCAGTCAGCAGCGGTTCAAGAGCTCAGTGCTCCTCATTCACCAGGCTCAGCATACCCAGGGCCAGGCAAGAATGAACACCCCACTCCCCAGTAGCACACCTCTTAACTGCTGTTTTGGGGGACAATGCAACAGTCATCAGGGTTTTTCACACCCCTCCACCCCTGCCTCTCAAAGCTGGGGATGCCATGGAGGCTGAGTACACACACAGTAGAAGGCCAACGGTCAAATCGTTATGGAAGGATGTGCTTCCAGTAACCCTGAGGGGTACCCATCCCCTCAAGGGAATTCCTGCCTTAGCAAGTCTGTAGTGGGCCTATTTCTCACCTGCCGTGTTAAAGGGAGAGAATCCCAGCCCTGGCCTTGACTGGCTAACCTCAGGACTAAGATGCCCAAGGAGGTTTGATGAAACATTCAGAGTCACCAGAAGTTGTCTCTCAGAAGCTGAAACTGAGGTTCAGACAGGGCCATGACTGTCCCAGGTCACCAGCTCGGCAGCAGCAGAATTGGGAGTTGAGGGAGGTGATGTGCACAAGGCCAGCACCCTGCAACTGTGATGCTGATAGTCTGGGGTGCATTTCTGGGAACCCCAACAAAAGTAAAACATCCGCCTTCCCACTTTACCTGGGAGTCTTTTCTCCGCTGCACCATGGAAAGTGGTCAGCACTAAGTGAGAGCCAGAAGCAGCCTTCTTACCCAAGGTTCTGAGGCTTCAGCGTTTCCTCCTCTTAGTAGGTCTAGGAAAGCTTTGGGGGTCATGGCCTTGTGGTTCCCAGTCTTCTCCACATCACGGACAATGGAAATGGTATTTGCAAAATTCTCTGGAGGAAATGCAGAAGGCTGCCCATAGCTGAGTGGACTCTGGGGCCAGGGGAGTTGGTGGCGGTGGGAAGGGGTGGGGAGGGAGGGGAAATCTGGCTGCCTCTGGGCCCCAGAGGATCAGCATCCCCCCCGCCCCCCATGTAGTCTGTTCTTGCTGCATGCTGGGAATCTCTGCTATGGTCAAATGAGATTCCCACTGAAACCAAATTATAGAGGTTTGTTTAATGTAGGACCAACATGCACAGCTAATATATGAAGGAGTTTACATCAAAGAATGAGACACAATAGGCAGCATTTCCGAACTTTCTTTAACCAAAGCTCCCTTTTCCTCCACGTAATCATCTCACAAGATTAGTGTTATGAAGAGGCCAATCTGGGAAACACTTTGTAGTGGATTTACTGAAAAATTTACCTTTATTTTTCTATCACTGAACTTAGCTCATGAACACCCCTTAGCTCTGATGATGGGGAATTTACAGTCTTTCCTGGTGTTAATCATGGTTAACGTAGAATTTAAACCCTGGCCATTTAAGATCTTGTCTCCCTCCTCTCAGTCCCCAGCCATTGCTGTTCTCTGGCCCAAGTGTGGGGCTGGCCTGGGCCAGCACTGCCCCCTTCTGTATGGGATCCCTTCTCCTAAATATGGAGCCCTGGTGATACAGTGGTTAGGGACTCAGCCGCTCACCAAAAGGTTGGTCTTTCTAACACACCAGCTGCTCCACAGGAGAAAGATGTGGCAGTCTGCCTCCATAAAGATTTACAGCCTTGGAAACCCTGCAGGGCAGTTCTACTCTGTCCTATAGGGTCTCCGTGAGTCAGAACCTACTCAACGGCAGTGGGTTCTCCTAAATTTAGCTGGGTTTTCAGCAACCCAGCATCTCCCTTCTAAAACTCACTTTCTTCTTCATCTCCATCATGTTCTGCAACTTGTTCTGAATGTACAAAATACCCCAAGCCACAGGGAGGAGGGAGTATCAAAAATTAAAAAAGAAAAAGAAAACACTCATTTCAGAGATACTGAAAGCCAGCTCCTGAACTTACCGAAACAATTAGACAGAACTGACTTTATTCTTGGGAAGGAGGGCTGCGTAGGGATCATGGCAAGCGCAGCACCAACTTTCAGAAGGTTTCTCCTGCTTCTCCATTTGTGGCCCATTTTGAGTGATTGGACTTTTTTCTAATACAACTTGAATCCCCTCTTCCATTCATTTATTATTTAGTGCATGCTAGGTGCTGGATCTACCACTCGTCTGTCAGTTTGTCATACTGTGGTGGCTTATGTGTTGCTATGATGTTGGAAGCTATGCCACTGATATTTCAAATACCATCAGGGTCACCCATGGTAGCTAGGTTTCAGTGGCACTTCCAGACTTAGACTAGGAAGAAGGACCTGGCGATCTACTTCTTAAAAAATTGTCCAGTGAAACCCTTACAAATATCATCAGAACATTGTCTGATGTAGAGCCACAAGAGAAGCCCCTCAAGTTGGAAGGCATTCAAAACACAAATGGGGAGGAGCTGCCTCTTCAAAGTAGAGTCTACTTTAATGATGTGGTTGGGGTCAAGCTTTTGGGACCTTCATTTGTTGATGTGTCACAACTCAAAATGAGAAGCAGCTGCAAACATTCACTAAACATCAGAATGTGGAATGTATGAAGTATAAATCTAGGAAAATTGGAAGTCATCAAAAATGAAATGGAAAGCATAAAGATCGATATCCTAGGCGTTAGTGAGCTGAAATGGACTGGTATTGGCCATTTTGAATTGGATAATCATGTAGTCTACTATGCTGGGAATGACATATTGAAGAGGAATGGCATCACATTCATTGTTAAAAACAGAATTTCAAGATCTATCCTGAAGTACAAGGCTATCAGTGATAGGATAATATCCATACACCTACAAGGAAAACCTGTTAATAGGATTATTTTTCAAATTTATGCACTAACCACTGATTCCAAAGATGAAGAAATTAAAGATCTTTACCAATTTACGCAGTCTGAAATTGATCAGACATGCCATCAAAATGCATTGATAATTACTGGTGATTGGAATGCAAAAGTTGGAAACAAAGAAGAATCAGTAGTTGGAAAATGTGGCAGTGGTGACAGAAACAACACCAGAGACAGCAGGATAGAATTTTGCAAGACCAGTGACTTCTTCACCGGAAATCCTTTTTTCAACAACATAAACAACAACTATACACATGGACTTTGCCAAATGGAATACACAGGAATCAAATCAACTACATCTCTGGAAGGAGATGATGGAGAGGCTCAATATCATCAATCAGAACAAGAACATAAATTGCTCATGTACCCGTTTAGGTTGAAGATGAAGAAAATTAAAACAAGTCCACGAGAGCCAAAGTATGAACTTGAGTACATCCCACCTGAATATAGAGACCGTCTCAAGAATAGATTTGACACATTGAACACTAATGAACGAAGACCAGACGAGCTGTGGGATAACATCAAGGACATTATACATGAAGCAAGCAAAAAGTCATTGAAAAGACAGGAAAGAAAGAAAGGCCAAACTGAATGTAAGAAGAAACTCTGAAACTTGCTCTTGAACATAGAGTAGCTAAAGCAAATGGAAGAAATGATGAAGTAAAAGAGCTAAACAGAAGATTTCAAAGGACGGCTAGAGAAGACAAAGTAAAGTATTATAATGAAATGTGCAAAGATCTGGAATTAAAACACCAAAATGAAAGAACATACTTGACACTGCTTAAGCTGAAAGAAATGAAGGAAAAAATTCAATAATAAAGGATTAAATGGAGCCCTGGAGTTATAGTGCTAACCAAAAGGCCGGCAGTCCAAATCCACCAGCTTCTCCTTGGAAGCCCCGTGGGGCAGTTCTACTCTGTCCTGTAGGGTCACTGTGAGTTGGAATTGGCTCAATAATGGTTTTTTTTTTTTTTAAATAAGCAAAATACTGAAGGACGCAGAAAGCATCAAAATAAGATAGAAGAAATACACAGAGTCACTATACCAAAAAGAATTGGTTGGTGTTCAGCCATTTCAGGAGGTAGCATATGATCAAGAACTGGTGGTATTGAAAGAAGTCCAAGCTGCACTGAAGGCATTGGCAAAAAAACAAGGCTCCAGGAATGCAACAAAAAAGATGCAATGCTGGAAGCACTCACTCGTCTATGCCAAGAACTTGGGAAGACAGCTACCAGGCCAACCGACCTGGAATTGATCCATTCTAAAGATTAGTGTCTGTTCCAAAGAAAGGTGATCCACCAGAATGCTGAAATCACCAAACAGTATCATTAATATCACACACAAGTTAAAAACAAAAACAAAAAAAAATTTTTTTTTTGAAGTTCTTGTTTAATTTTAGTTACGAAAGATTTTGCTGGATGGAAACTGCCCATTTGATCTTTGTGAAAGGCACTAAAGGCTCTGGAAACAAATACCAGCTAAGCTAATTACTTCAAACACAAATGTTCAGCTGAATCTACCTTTCAGGCCTGACAGCAACACATGATTTTTCAACAATTGCTCAGAGATGCAAAAAAGTACACAGAGCTTTGCTCAGAACACAATTTGAGATTGCTGCATAATGCATTTCTTTTTTTTTTTTTTTTATTGTACTTTAGATGGAGGTTTACAGAACAAACTAGCTTCTCTTTAAACAGTACACATATTGTTTTATAACATTGGTTAACAACCCCACGGCATGTCAACACTCTCCCTTCTCAACCTTGGGTTCCCTATAACCAGCTTTCCTGTTCTCCCCTGCCTTCTAGTCCTTGCCCTGGGCTGGTGTGCCCCGTTAGTCTCGTTTTGTTTTATGGGTCAGTCTAATTTTTGAATGAACCTCAGGAATGACTTCATTACTGAGTTAAAAGGGTGCACGGGGCTATGCTCTCAGGGTTTCTCCAGTATCTGTCAGGCCAGTAAGTCTGATCTTTTTTTGTAAGTTAGAATTTTGTTCTACATTTTTTTCCAGCTCTGTCCAGGACCCTGTATTGTGATCCCTGTCAGAACAGCCTGTGGTGATAGCCAGGCACCATCTAGTTGTACTGGATTCAGTCTGGTGGAGGCCATGGTAGTTGTGATCTATTAGCCCTTTGGACTAATCTTTCCCTTGTGTCTTTGGTTTTCTTCGTTCACCCTTGCCCCAGATGGGGTGAGACCAGTGGAGTATCTTAGGTGGCCACTCACAAAGTAGAATGTAGAACATTTTCTTTATAAACTATGTTATGCCAATTGAGCTAGATGTTCCCCGAGACCATGGCCCCCACAGCCCTCAGCCCACAATTCGGTCCCTCAGGGAGTTTGGATGTGCTGTGGAGCTTTCATGACCTTGCCTTGTACAAATTGTGCTGGCTTCCCCAGTATAAAAAAAATTTTTTTTGATGAAAATAGTTAAAAAATGGATGCAACAGTATCTCAACTGTAAACTGCCAGAAATTCAAGCCAGATTAGAAGAGGACTTAGAACAAAGGATATTGTTGATGTCAGATGGCTTAAAGCAGAGAATACCACAAAGATGTTTAACTGTGTTTTATTGACTATGCAACGGCATTCGCCTGTGTGGTTGTTGTTGTTGCTAGGTGCCATCAAGTCAGTTCTGACTCATAGTGACCCTATGTTCTGTTGTAACAGAACGAAACACTGCCTGGCCCTGTGCCATATGCACAATCGTTGTTATGCTTGAACCTATAGTGGTAGCCACTGTGTCAATCCATCTCATTGAGGGTCTTCCTCTTTTTCACTGATCTTGTACTTTAATAAGTATGATGGGTGTCCCTCTTCAGGGACTGATCCTTCCTGATAACCTGTCCAAACTACATGAGATGAAATCTCGCCATCCTTGCTTCTAATGAACATTCTGGCCTTACTTCTTCCAAGACAGATTTATTTATTCTTCTAGCAGTCCATGGTATATTCAATATTCTTTGCCAACACCATAATTCAAAGGCATCAATTCTTCTTCCGTCTTCCTTATTCATTGTCCAGCTTTCACATGCATATGAGGTGATTGAAAACACCAGGACTTGGTGAGACACACCTTAGTCCTCAAAGTGACATCTTTGCTTTTTAAAACTTTAAAGAGGTCTTTTACAGCAGATTTGCCCAATGCAATGTGTTGTTTGATTTCCTGACTGCAGTTTCCATGGGCATTGATTGTGAATCCAAGTAAAATGAAATCCTTGACAACATCAATCTTTTCTCCATTTATCATGATGTTTCTTATTAATCCAGTTGCAAGGATTTTTGTTTTCTTTATGTTGAGGTGTAATCCAAACTGAAGGCTGCATGTGGTCTTTGATCTTCATCAGTAAGTGTTTCAAGCCGTCTTCGCTTTCAGCAAGCAAAGTTTTGTCATCTGCATATGGCAGGTTGTTAATGAGTTTTTGTCCAGTCCTGATGCCATGCCCTTCATATAGTCCAGGTTCTCAGGTTATTTGCTCAGCATACAGATTGAGTAAGTATGGTGAAAGGATACAACCCTGATGCACACCTTTCATGACTTTAAACCACACAGTATCCCCTTTTCCAGCACCGTCAAGTCGATTCCGACTCATAGCCACCCTATAGGACAGAGTGGAACTGCCCCATAGAGTTTCCAAGGAGCACCTGCAGATTCGAACTGCCAACCCTTTGGTTAGCAGCCGTAGCACTTAACCACGACACCACCAATAACACACAGGTAAACATCTTTCTGTAGTCTCTGCTCTCACCTATGATTCATCTGACATTAGCAGTGATATCCCTTGTTCTGAATCTGGCTTGAATTTCTGGCAGTTCCCTGTCAATGTACTGCTGCAACCGTTTTTGAATGATTTCCAGCAAAATTTTACTTGTGTGATAGTCATGATATTCTTCCATAATTTCCGAATTCAGTTGGATCACCTTTCTTTGGAATTTATACAAATGTGGATCTCTTCCAGTCGGATGGCCAGGCAGCTGTCTTCCAAATTTCTTGTCATAGGGAAGCGAACACCTCCAGTGATGCATTCGTTTGTTGAAACACCTCAGTTGGTATTCCATTAATTCCTGGAGCCTTGTTTTTTGCCAATGCCTTCAGTGCAGCTTGGCTCTCTTCCTTCAGTACCATCAGCTCTTAATCATATGCTACCTCCTGAAATGATTGAATGTTGACCAATTCTTTTTGGTACTGTGGTGTTGTTGTTAGGTGCCGTTGAGTCACTTCTGACTCATAGCGACCCTATGTACAACAGAAGGAAACACTGCCAGGCCCTGCACCATCCTCACCATCTTTGTTATGGTTGAGCCCATTATTGTAGCCACTGTGTAAATCCACCTCCTTGAGGGTTTTCCTCTTTTTCCTTGACCCTCTACTTTACCAAGCATGATGTCCTTCTCCAGGGACCGATCTCTCCTGATAACATGTCCAAAGTATGTGAGACATAGTCTTGCCATCCTTGCTTCTAAGGAGCATTTTGGCTGTACCTCCTCCAAGATTTGTTCGTTCATCTGGCAGTCCATGTTATATTCAATGTTCTTCATCAACACCATAATCCAAAGGCATTGATTCTTTTTCAGTCTTCCTTATTCATTATCTAGCTGTTGCATGCATATGGGGTGACTGAAAACACCGTGCCGTGGGTCGGGTGCACCTTAGTCTTCAAGGTGACATCTTTGCTTTTCAACACTTTAAAGAGGTCTTTTGCAGAAGATTTGCCCAATGCAATGTGGGTACTGTGTGGATCATAACAAATTATGGATAATATTATGAAGAATGGGAATTCCACAACACTTAATTGTGTTCATGAGCAACCTGGACATAGACCAAGAGGCAGTCATTCAAACGGAACAAGGGGAGCCTGTGTGGTTTAAAATCAGGAAAGGTGTGTGGCAGGGTTGTATCCTTTCACCATACTTACTCAATCTGTATGCTGAGCAAATAATTTGAGAAGTTGAACTATGTGAAGAATGTGGCATCAGGATTGGAGGAAGACTCATTAACACCTTGTAATACGCAGACGACACAACCTTGCATACTGAAAGCCAAGAGGACTTGAAGCACTTACTGAAAAAGATCAAAGACTACAGCCTTCAGCATGGATTGTACTTCAACAAAAAGAAAACACTAATTCTCACAACTGGACCTATAAGCAACATCATGATAAACGGAGAAAGGATTGAAGTTGTCAAGAATTTCATTTTACTGGGATACGTAATCAATGCCCATTGAAGCAGCAGTCAGGAAATCAAATGATGTATTGTATTGGGCAAATCTGCTGCAAAAGACCTTATTAAAGTGTTAAAAAACAATGATGTCCCTTTGAGCACTAACGTGCACCTTGCCCAAGCCATGGTATTTTCATTAGCCTTATATACATGCGACAGCTAGATGATGAATAAGAAAGACTGAAGCAGAATTGATGCCTTTGAATTATGGTGTTGTTGAAGAATATTGAACATACCATGGACTGCTAGAAGAATGAACAAATCTGTCTTGGAAGATGTAATGGATTGAATTTGTGCCCCCAAATATGTGTCAACTTGGTTAGGCCATGTGTAGTTGTCCTCCATTTTCTGATTTTCCTATGTGTTATAAATCATAATCTCTGCCTGTGGTTAAAAGGATTACTCAGGTCACCTCCCTGATCCAAAAGGGAGTTTCCCTGGGGTGTGGCCTGCACCACCTTTTGTCTCTCAAGAGATAAAAGGAAAGGGAAGCAAGCAGAGAGTTGGGGACTTCATATCACCAAGAAAGCAGAACCAGGAGCAGAGTGCATCCTTTGGACCAGGGGTCCCTGGGCCTGAGAAGCTCCTTGATGAGGGGAAGATTGAGGACAAGGACCTTCCTCCAGAGGCGGCAGAGAGAGAGCCTTCCCCTGGAGCTGACACCCTGAATTTGGACTTTTAGCCTAGTTTACTGTGAGGAAATAAAATTTTCTTTGTTAAAGCCATCCACTTGTGGTATTTCTGTTATAGCAGCAGTAGATGACTAAGACAGAAGAAGTACAACCAGAATCCTCCTTAGAAGCAAGAATGATGAGACCTCATCTTGTGAACTTTGGACCTGTTATCTAGAGGGACCAGTCCCTGGAGAAGGACATCATGCTTGGTAAAGTAGACGGTCAGTGAAAAAGAGGAGGACCCTTGATGAGATGGATTGACACAGTGCCTGCAACAATGGGCTCAAACATAATGATTGTGAGGATGACACAGGACAGGGCACTGTTTCATTCTGTTGTACATAGGGTTGCTATGAGTTGGAAGCCACTCTAAGGCACCTAACAACAAGTTCTGGATAGAGAAATAAAAGATGAAGCCCTTGTGTACAAGGGGCTTACAGTGTAGGAGAAAGTCAGAGTCAACAACAGTTACAGCCCAAAGCAATAAACAGGACATTGGAAATGGGAATCAATTACATGGCTCTGTCTGAAGGAATCAAGGAAGGCGCCACAGAGGAGGTGACTCCTGAAGGAGGCTTGAAGAGTAAATAGAAGTTAGCCAGTTGGATAAAGGGGTGAGGGGCTGGAAGGTGGAGCTATTCTAAGTAGAAGAAACTACAAGGACAAAGACATAGATACTTGGGAGGGCACAGTGTGGTTAAGGAGTAGCAATTTAATTAATAAAGCTTGAGCTCAGAATGAATGATAATAATAAAAGCTGTCATTTACTGTTGACCCTTCGCCAGGTGCTATGTCAAATGCTTTACATATGTTATTTAGTCTTTATAACAATTCTGTGATGGAGGTACTACTGTCCTCTTTTTGTAATTGAGAAGACTGAGCTAAGATAGCGTCACTGACTTAAACAACCCACTGTCTGCTCAAGGAGAGCCAGGATTACATGTCAGATTTGTCTGCTGCAGAGCTCATGTTCCCACCCACAATGCTATGCTGCCTCCTCTGGGCTGCTGGGTTCGTGCCAAGCCAGGTCGAGGGGAGCCTTTGAGGTGTTTTACAGTGGAAAGAGAACCTTGCTCCAGCTCTGTCCCCTCACCTCCTGCCTGAACCCCCTCCCTGCTTTCCTCTTCTCCACTTGCCTCACCCTCCTGCCACAGCCTGTATGAGTCATGAATCTTCCTTCTCTTAGCTCTGGGCATCAGAGGAGACAGCTTTTTTGACTTTAGGTGGAGTAAAGAACCAGATGCCAAGTCAAATACAGTAATAGGAATCTCAGGTTGTCCATCCAGAGAGTCCTCAGAAGAACTGCCCCGTTGTCACTTCCGTGGTTTGAGTGGTTTTTTCAGTAGCTCTGGGTGTAATCCTGGTTGTTGCTGTAGAGTCGTTCAGGAAACCATTCTGCATTGATTTGGTCTACCGCTCGCCTCACAGATCCGTGTCTCTAAAAGGTATAAAACAATGGCAGAGACACAGCTACATTTCTACCCTTCTACCGAAGGGGCCAAAGAGGACTGTTGGCTGACCATCAACCTCCCAACAGTGCCTGAATGATGCACGTAACTACTGAATCTTGGTCTCTGCTGTGTACTGGGTCAAAAAACACCGCAATGCAAACTTTTCAGATTAACTGACAAATCTCGAGACCAGAATGATCCTGTTTGGAGTGCTTTTCCACGCTGATGTTTGTTGTGACACAGCAGTGATCATCTGTGGGTTCTAGAAAACTTATCTTTTCAGTGTCACTGGGGAATCATTCTAGAAAGAGTTGGTTGGCCATTTTGGAAAGAGCTGTTTTGTTGACTTCCATTTGGAAGTTTGAAACTGGTATCAGTCCATTGAGATGGAGTCAAAAGAATCCTTGACAAGGGTGTTTGAGACCTGAAACTATAGCCTGACAGCCCAAAGCAATAATCATAAATCAGTGTTTTGAAAGTGGTAGGGAAGGGCGAGGGTTTTGAAACGGGTGAGTATGAGGGCCTTAGGGTACTTTTTCCTTCACTTCACTCTTCCTTTGTTATTTGGCTGTAGTTGTCTCCCCTCAAACCCATCCAATTGTCAGTTGATACCTTTGCACCTCTGTTTGCCCTGAGCCCCTCTCTAGACCAGAATTTGGGAATTTTTCCCTGCCAAGAGCCAGAGAGTAAATATGTTAGGCTTTGCTCACTGTATGGTCTCTGGCACAACTACTCAATTCTGACATTGTAGTGCAAAAGCAGTCATAGATAATACATAAATGAACATAACTGTGTTCCAATAAAACTTTATTTGCAAAAACAGAAGGCACAATTTGGCCCAGGGGCCATAATTTGTTGACCCCTCGCTCTACATTTTAATTCTTTCCTTTTTTCTTCCCTTTGAATCCCAGGAAGAGGAACAAAGTGTTAAGACGGCAAGCTATTTGTCTGTATTGTTGCTTTTGGACTCTCTTTTCCTCATTTTTTTACATTTCAGAAAGTACACTTTGTCTTGTCTTTATAGGTGGTTATATAAATTGAAAGCAGCTGTGAAGGCAAGAATCCTCTCAGTGAAGATTTGATATGTCTCTTGCCACGAAATAGCAATTTTTTTTTTAATAAAAAAAATTGTGTTTTAGATGAAGATTTGCAAAGCAAATTAGTTTCTCATTAAACAATTAATACACATATTGTTTTGTGACATTGGTTGCCAACCTTATGACGTGCCAACACTCTCCCCTTCTGGACCTTGGGTTCCCCATTTCCATTCGTCCAGCTTTCCTGTCCCCTCCTGCCTTCTTGTCCTTGCCCCTGGGCTTGTGTGCCCATTTAGTCTCGTATTTATGGTTGAGCTACATGTATTATTGTTTGTTTTGTAGGCCTATCTAATTTTTGGCTGAAGGGTGTATCTCAGGAGTGACCTCAGAATTGAGTTAAAAGGGTGTCTGGAGGCCATACTCTCGGGGTTTTGAAATAGTAATTTTTAACACTCTGTCTTTTTTGAATAGCTAGATAGAGAATTTATTGACATACTACAGAATCATTCAGGAAAACTTTCTGTACCATACAATGCCAGGCACACATTATGTGCATAATATATTCTTCTTGCTGGGACGAATGTACATAGGGAAGCTGATACTGTTTAGAAATGGCAGAGGTGATTCTATATTGTAACATGGATACATTTTCTTAGCCTTTCTACATCTTGATTATGAAACTTTCCCAAGTACCTGAGCATCCTGGGGAAACCAGAGAACGCATGGGAAGATTTTAGGTAGAGGCACAGGTGAGGAACTCCTCATGGGTTTGTCCTGTCACTGAAGACATGTCAAAAAAGGCCACACTATGTTCACTCAGTCTCATGGGTGCATAAACACCAGTCTCGGCATCTCTCCCCATCGCCTGTGGGCATAAGGATGGAGGAGAACTAACAACTAGTGATCCAGTCTGCAGGTTTACGGTGGCTAAACAGAAATACTTGATTCACCCTTCCCAGCTTCCATCAAAACATTCAGTCAAAAACAAACAAACAAAACCAAACCCCTTGCCATCAAGTCAATTCTGACTCATACCAACACTATAGAACAGAGTAGAACTGCCCCATAGGATTTCCCAGGAGCACCTGGTGGAGTCGAACTGCCAACCTTTTGGTTTGCAGCCGAAGTAGCTCTTAACCACTACACCATCAGGGTTTCCAGAACACTCAGTAGAGGTGTACAAATGGATGCTGGGAAAGTTGTCATGTTAGAATGTCCTGGGGAAAAAGCAGAACCTAAAATCTAATAGCAGGATGATTCCAATTTTGTTTAAAATATTTATCTGTTTACCTATAACCATAGAAACAACACTAGAAGGAAATATATTAAAATGTCTATGTGGCTATCTCTGTGGATAGAATTGCAGGTGATTTTAATTTTGCCTTTTTTTTTTGTCCCATAATTTTTTTAAAAGCTTTTCTGCAATAAGCCCATATTGATTTTAAACTTGAAAAAGGTGTTATCTTTAAAAGAAGAAGATGAAGGATGGGTATCCCAGACTACCTTTTGTCTTGTTGAAAATAAAAGAGCAGGCTCCCTTATGGCAACCCTCCCATCCGCCCTGCAGCAGATGTCATTGACCACATGGAACCCTCCAGAGGAAACTCTGCCACAAGTGAACCATTTGCCTGAAGTGTCTGGCAGGCGAGGGCTGTGTCCTCCACAGCCAACCAGCACTGGTGTGCTGCCGGCCTGAGGGTGGGGCTTTGGAGTTGCCAGATGTGCCAGCATCTTACCTATCTGTTGCTTCGGGGCTGCCCAGTATAATTTTTTGTTTCTCTTCGGTTCTTCTTCAAAGAAAATGTAGCAGTACCTGTTACAGCTTGGCTTGGCCTTTCTGCCTCGTCTCGGTTTACAAAAAATACCACAAAGCTAAATGAGCAAATAACAGGTCCTGACTTTTTTTTTTTTTTTTTTTTAAAGCACTTTTCTAAAGTGATTGATTTTATCTGGATAACATTCCAGAGAAAGGAGAGCTTCTTAAAGAAATACGTATATTTGAAAGTGCAACTCTCTAGAAAGTCTTACTTTCTTCATAAAAAAAAAATGTAATTTTCTTCTGCAGTTATGCCCAGGATTCAGGAGGTCTCCTTTATTTATCTTTTAATTGTCTAACTTTTTAAAATTTTTTATTGTGCTTTAAGTGAAGGTTTACAAATCAAGTCAGTCTCTCATACAAAAGTTTATATACACCTTGCTGTATACTCCTAATTGCTCTCCCACTACTAAGACGGCATACACCTTCCCTCCACTCTCCATTTTTGTGTCCATTCAGACAGCTTCTGACCCCCTGCGTCCTTTCATTTCCCCTCCAGACAGGAGATGCCAGTATAGTCTCATGTGTCTACTTGATCCAAGAAACTCATTCTTCACCAGTATCATTGTCTATCCCATAGTCCAGTCCAGTCCCTGTCTGAAGAGTTGGCTTTGGGAATGGTTCCTGTTTTGGGCTAACAGAAGGTCTGGGGACCATGACCTCTGGGGTCCTTCTAGTCTCAGTCAGACCATTAAGTCTGGTCTTTTTACGAGAATTTGGGGTCTGCATCCCACTGCTCCCCTGCTCCCTCAGGGGTTCTCTGTTGTGTTCTCTGTCAGGACAGTCATCGATTGTAGCTGGGCACCATCTATTTCTTCCGGTCTCAGGCTGATGTAGTCCCTGGTTTATGTGGTCCTTTCTGTCTCTTGGGCTCATAATTACCTTGTGTCTTTGGTGTTCTTCATTCTCCTTTGCTCCCGGTGGATTGAGACCCATTGATGCATCTTAGATGGGCGCTTGCTACTGGCTATCATTTTTACAGTAGCAGTTCACCAGGCCTTTCTCCTGCAGAGCAGCTGGGTGGGTTCAAATGGCCAACCTTCAGGTTAGCAGCCTATTGCAAACCACTTGTACCACCCAGGCTCCTTTTAGACTCAGACATACCTACTGCCCATTAAATCCTAGGTTCTTCCTACCTGGAGGCAATAGCCCACTTTGCTGCGCACATATGGACCTTCTGCTTGGTAAGGAGCCCTGGATCATGGCTTTGCTGGTGGTGATATTGGACAAGTTACTAAGAGTCTTCCTGTGTCTTTTTTGCTCTTACTTAAACCCTACCTATATGAAAGAGGCTGTGAGGATCAGAGAATGGCATAGTCACGAAGGCACTTCAGCTATCCCATCCATCCCTTCCACACTACAGCCTTGCTTTAGAATTTATCATTCCATCTTAATAACTTCCCTGCATTTCCCCCTCAAACCCCTGCCCCAACACACACACACGTCAAGGTGATCCTTTGTAATATCTTGGTTTCTTCAGGTCATCATCAAGAAATTCCTCCTCTTGGCCAGGCTGTGTTAGTCTTGCTGGAGATGAATTCATCATCTGGTTCTAGCCTCCCTAGAGTAGGGAACAGCTGGCCCCATGGTAAGGGGGATGCCTATGAAGAGCGTTGATATCTTAGAAAGATGCTGTATTAAAAAGTGATCACTAAGGTCTCACCAAATGTGCAATGAGTTTTGCATCCCACTATGTTTTTATTTATTATTTTAAAATGCAGTGTTTGAAGCGTGTCATGAAATATGGCTTGAACTTCTCATTGACACACTGTTGGATTCTATTTGTTCAAAATTTGGACAGTTTTGAAAACACCAATCAGTTTGTCATACTAGACTTTCTTTGTATTCTTTCATCCTATTTTTGAAGAATCTGTCTTAATTTATAGAAAGACCATGACTGAATGGAAGAGTGGAAACAAAGTGCTTAGCTGATACCTGACCATGTTAAACCCTCGATAAATTATATATTATATACGTAATATTTATTCATACCAACTCAAACCAAACTCACTGCTGTCAAGTCAATTCTGACTCATAATGACCCTATAGGATGGAGTAGAACTGCCTCTTAGGGTTTCCAAGGCTGTAAATCATTACAGAAGCAGACTGCCACATCTTTCTCCCACAGAGTGGTGGTGGGTTCGAACTGCCAAGTTTTTGGTTAGCAGCCAAGCACTTTAACCACTGCGCCAACAGGGCTCCTAGTCATACACAATATAAATAATGAGTTCTCCGAGGAGTTTCTCCTGCCCACGTCTCTTCTTTTTGAGGGGTCTCATTCTGGCCAGAAGAGGGCAGTGTTGCACATGTGGTTTCCCATGGGAACAGTGGCATCCCCAGCAGGCCAAAGCTCCGTATTGTAGGGACACTTGGCACTTTTTTTTTTTTATTGTATGCCTCAATGTTCAGGCAACAAGGATACAAAGATGAGTATGAAATGGGCCTCAAGGAGTTTGTGATCTAAGAAGAATGTTGAGAAGTACATACCCTTGTGCTCCGTGGTACTTGGTATGTGCTTTGTTACGTACCAGCTGGGGACACCGGGGGAAGCATTACGACAGTGAACCCGCAGAATGGCTATAAGATTGCCAGGCAGAGCTCAGCCCTCTGAGGCTCCGAGATGGGAAAGTACAAGGTGTATTGGGGGAACAACCAGCAGCCAGTTTGCTCTGGGCATAAAGTTGTGAGGAGAAAGATGAGAGATGAGACTGGAGATGTAGGCTGGGTCCAAGTCACAAAGAGTTTTAACTTTTTCCTATAATAATGGCTAACATTTAGTGAACATTTATTCTGTGCCAGGTATGGTTTTAAGCAGTTTGCAAGTAAGACTCACTAAATCCTTGCAATAACCCTGCGAGATAGGTACTAGTTTAAATTCCTAGAGCTACCATAACAAAACACACCAAAGTGGGTGGCTTTAAAGAATAAACATTTATTTTCTCACTGTTCTGGAGGCTAGAAGTCTAATTCAGTATCTCGGCCATGTCGATTCCTTCCGGCAGCACTGAGAGGAACGGTTCATAGCTCTCTCCTAGCTTCCGGTGGCTGCCAGCAATCCTTGGTGTTCTTTGCTGCTTACAGATCCATCTGCTGTCATCATCACAGGGCCTCTGTCCTCCCCCTGTGTTTGTGACTCTGTTTCTGTCTGTTGTTCTCTTTTATAAGATATCACTCAGAAGGGATTAAAGTTAGGACCCACCCTACTCCAATATGACTTCCTTTAATTTAACTGATAACATCTGCAAAGAGGAATCCTATTTCCAAACAAGGTCACATTTACAATGGAGTGGTTAGGACTTCAGCATATCTTTTTCGGGGACACAATTCAATCCATCTCAGGTACCATGATTATTTCATTGTACACAAGAGGAAACTGCGGGTTGCAGGCAGGGTTCTCTGGGAAGCAGACTCTGAGATGGAGATTAATGTGCAGAAGGTTTTTTAGAGAGTGTACTTGGGATCAACACCTAGGAAGGGAAGGGAATGGAAAGGAAGGAAGCAGGACAGAGCAGAGGGAGAAGTTGGACTGTGATGCAGTCTTAACAACGGGCTCAGCCTACCCCGTGGGACGCTCTGAAGCTGGGATGGCCCTTCAGAGTTGTTCCAAGTTGGCACGAGGGACCCCGGCTTTTACACCCTGTGTCAATCAGTTATTGTATGCCAGGGAAGGGGCTATGACCTTAGGTGAGGTGGTTCCCTTAAGCCAGGGACCATTTCTGGAGAGGGACTTGGCTGGGCGCTGTCAGCTAGCAGCACTCCAAACAGCTGGGGGAACAAATCCTTCAGTCCTCTAGCTGGATCTGGGTGATGTGGCACAGAAGCCACCACCCTGAGCTTAAGAAGCTTGCATGAAGTCACAGTGCTTGTCAGTGGAAAAGGCAGGATTTGAACCCAAGGCACTTGGCCTCAGAATTTGGGCTTTTAACCATTCCACAGTGTACATGGTGGGGAGCCAATGGATATTTCTCTAAGCATACAGAAGTTGGGACTGAAGCCTAACTGAAGCCTTTTTGTAGTAACAACATAACTTAGATATTGTTACACGGAAATTCATAAGGAGCTGCTTTGTTCTTTATGTGCAGCCACCACCTGTCCATCAGTGGAGGCTTTTGTGTTGCTATGATGTTGAACAGATTTCAGCAGAGCTTATGGACTAAGATATACCAGGAAGAAAGGCCTGGCAATCTACTTTCACAAATGAGCCAATGAAAACCCTATGGATCACAACAGTCTGATCTGCAACCAGTCATGGGGATGGTGCAGGACCAGGCAGTGTTTGTACTATTGTGCATGGAGTTGCTATGAGTCGGGGACTGACTCGACAGCAGCTAACAGGAGCAAAACAAAGCTGTAAACCAAAACCAAACCCACTGCCATCGAGTCGATTCCAGCTGATTGCAAACCTACACTATAGTTTAACGAGTCCACTCTTGGGTATTCTTATATTGTTTTCAATCTCCTTATATAATAAATAATGCTGTAATATATGTGACATTTTACACACATGGGAGTTTTTCTATAAAAGACCCAGAATTACTAGATCAAAGGGTAGATGTATATATATATATATATATATATATATATAAAAAACCTGTTGCGGTGAAGTCGATTCCGACTTATAGCAACCCTACAGGACAGAACAGATCTGCCCCATAAGAGTTTCCAAGGAGCACCTGGTGGATTAGAACTGCCTACCTTTCGGTTTGCAGCCACAGCACTTAACCATTACACCATCAGGGTTGATATATAAAAAAAAAAATTTTTTTATAGAGGTTTACATTCCACCCGCAATGTATAAGTGTTTCCCCAAATCCTGACTCTTTGATTTTGCCACTCTAGCATATGAAAAATAGTATTTGATTCTGGATTTAATATATATTTATCTTATTATGAGTAAGGTTGAGCATCTTTTCATATGTTTAGGAGATATTTATATTTCTTTTTCTGTGACCTACCCATATTCTTTGTTTTTCTGTTTGAGGTTTTGTTCTTTTACTTATTGATTTGCAACAGCTCTTTGCTACAATATGCATGGCAAATATTTAGATTACCTTTTTAAAAACAAAATCATACAAGGAACCTAAGTATATAAAGCAAAAGAGAGTCTGTGCTCATATTTGCAGCTGGGGGCGGGATTTCTCGGAGAGACTTCTATACTCCAAACATGGAAGTACCAGTTGCCATCTTGAAACTCCAACTCATGGTGATCCCGTGTGTGTCGGAGAATTGTGCTCCACAGGGTTTTCAATGCCTGATTTTTGGGAAATAGATCACCAGGCCTTTCTTCTGTGATGCCTCTGGGTGGACTCCAACCTCCATGGTTTTGGTTAGCAGCCAAGAGCAGTAACTGTTTACACCACCCAGGGACTCCATATGGGGTGAAAACCCAACAAGGGGCCCTGAGGCTTGAACTCAAGCATTGGCAGTGAGTGGGAGGAAGAGCAAAGCGGTGTGGAGGTGGACTCATATGTGTGTCCTTGTCCTGGGGTGAGGCTGTCAGTGCCCTTGGAGTCTGTTTCTGGGAGGTTCCACACACTCAGGGCAACTTCCTGGGAGAGATTTTCTGAAGTTCACCTTCCTCTTCCTCCATGCTGTTTCCCCAGCTCATGTGTTCCTCGGTGCAGAAGGCCCTGTTTGAGGAAGAGGACCACGTAAAGAAACTTCAGCAGAAGGTGGCCACCCTTGAGAAACGAAACAAGCAGCTCCGGGAGCGGGTGAAAAAGGTCAAGCGGTCTTTGCGGCAGGCTCGGAAGAACAGCCGCCACCTGGAGCTGGTGAACCAGAAACTCAACGAGAAGCTGGGGGCACCCGCTGGCCGGATCCCGCACCTCAATGCCCTGAAGCCCGAGCACGCCCGTGCCAGCTATCTCCGGGGGTAGGGCTCGGGCCACGCGGACGGAGCGGGCTTAGGGCATTTCCTGTCAACAGGCGATTGAAAATGATGGTGGTTTTCTGTGTGTACATATTTCAAATCTTATACAGGATATTTTTACTATGCATTTGGTAGAGTCTACTTTGTTAAAATGGCAAGTTTGCTTTCACGTTGGTTACTAGCCTTGCTGTCCTCAGCATCACACCTCACCTGCTGCCTGCCCTAGCCCGGTGGTGCTCTGAAGTTCTCTGTTTGCCTGCAGGTCAGTTCTCAGCTTCCAGTCACAACCCCTAACTGAGGGATGGGGGAAAGGGCAGTGAGTGGGGAAAGAACACTAGATGTGCCAGAGAGCCAAGGGCTTAGCCTTTATTTCAGCAGGGTCGGTGGGTTCTAAACTCTAAGCTTCAGTACAACCTTGATGGGCGATCTTAAGCAAGTCGTAGAACCTTCTGGAGCCTCCTTTTCCACATCATCGGAAGGGAGATGGTAGCATTGCAAAGTACCCAAGGATGTATATGAATAAATATGCGCACGGCATCTCTACCCAGCCAGCATTTCCCTCGAAGCCAAGGCACATAAAGGCTTCGTGAGCTCATCACAGGTAAGGGAATTGAGTTGGGAGTGGGGCAGCAGGTAATTAAACAGGATGAATTATACCTGATTTCCAACACCATTTACCAGAGCTGAAGATAATACTTATGGGTCACTTGACTCTAGAGGGGAATTGCAGTTATAAGCCTGTCATGTTTCATCAAACCACGTTTCTATATGGGGGGAGCCTGAGCAATACCTCACCCCCTGCTAACTCCTAACGTATTTGTTTGCTCCGTAATTGCTTCTAACTTCTCCAAATTCAAAGTGAACTGACCCAATACACTGTAAACTTCCATTCTACAAAGACCCCTTCTTACACGTTGGGCTCAGGTGAACTTATTCCCATGCAGACTCTCCGGAATCTTGTTCCAGACAGTTTTATTTCTTCTTTTCAACGTAAACACTTCCCATCCACCAGCGCTGTCTATGCCCTGACAGCAATATTTGCACATCTGTCATGTGTCTGTACATTGGTTCCTATACATAATCACAGCACTTCATCCTCTTTAAAAAAGAAAACTTTGAAAAGAATTTTAAAAAGAAATTAGTTGCCTTGGAGTTGATTCTGACTCATGGCAACCCCGTGTGTGCAGAATAGTAGTACCACAGTCCATGGGGTTTTCATGGTTGTGACCTTTTGGAAGCAGATTTCCAGGTCTTTCTTCTGAGGTGCCTCTGGGTAGATTAAAAGTGCCAGCTTTTCCGTTAGTAACTGTGCACTTAACTGTGTGTACCACCCAGGGACTCTTTAAAACAATACTGCAAATAAAAAAGACTCTTCACTATACCTGATCACTGGAGGCCTTGACATAGGCACATGCGATCAGGTCGCAGTTGTCTTATTAAGTAGTCAGCTGTGCAGCTGTCTCTTGGTCATCTTCTAATGGTGACTTCCCAAACCAAGTGCTATTCCACTGGCAGAAACTGCTGCCTCCCACATATGAATCTGGCACCCATAAATGACCCTAGGTACTGTTGGGCCCTGGTTATACTGTCTTCTCCATCAAAAATGACAGTTGCTATCAGATTTACATTCTTCCTTTAGGAAAACATTGTACTTCATGCCCTGGCAGCCATTCTGGGGAGATGACCCGTGTGTTCACTTGAGTCTTGGTGGCAGGCTGCTGCTCGGGAGGGAGTAGGGGATATAGCCAAGCACCTTGGGGAGAAGTCTGTGCCCTGTATTGGATGGAACAGGGGGTCTTGTTCACGGGTACTTGCATTTCCAAGCTTCTGCTGCTGCTTTGTTAGTTGTATTCTTCATAGGATGGTACAATAGGAGGTGTATCCTCTAGTTTATCCTTCCTGGTGACGTTTCATTATAGCAATGCCGCATCCACCCAAGGGAATGATAAGCCTGAGGGTGATTTACAGCAAGCACTTGAGGGACTTTGGAAGCTGGGTCCCCACAGATGCCTTACGTTCTGCTTTTTCAATAAATGTGAGCAGTGATTTCAACCACAGCAACCAGGCAATGTGTGTTTCTTTTGGGTCAGGGAGGTTTCAGGATTTCCAGCTTTTGCCTGGAAAAGTGATTTGAGATCCTTTGGGGGAAAAGCCTGGGGCATTTAGGAGCCTGAGTTCAAGCTCTCCTGCTGTCCCCGTCTGGACATGGCCTAACCCTGACTCTCCCCAGGTTCCCATCTCTCTACACACCTGCAGCAAAGCAATATTATCCTGACCTGCTGCTCACAAGGGACAAGCACCTCCATTAATCAGTGTCTCCAAAAGTACACTGAGGTCTGTTGCCAAAGGGAACTCCCCAGGTATCTGTTATCTGTTGTGTTGTCATCTCACCCCAGCCTTTGCCACCTGTTAACTGTACTGGTAGGAATTTTTCATGCGTCTGACTCCAAGAATACTCAGAACTTGGCCGACTTTCACCAGCCTGTCCTGGCACCATCCCTGAGATGCAGGCCATTGCTTAGTTATACTTTGTGGTACAAGGAGGCCAGTGACTTTTCCAAAGTCACATAGTTAAGCGAGAGGCAGGTGGAACCTGGAACCTTTAAACCATAATCACCAGGAGTCACAAACTGGCAGCACATGGGCCACACCTAGCCTGTGGGTGAGGTTTCTTTGGCTTCCACAGTGTGTTTGAACGTGAATGCCCTTGGCAGGACTCCAGTTTGAGCCACTGTCTCTAATGGCCCCTATTATTTTAGTCCAGATTGAATTTATGGTTCCTGCTTGGCTGCAGAAGTTAATAGGGGCTCTCATATCTGAGGTGCAAGGCCCAGGCTAACTTTGAGGAGAGAGAATACAAACTCAAATCACAGTGATCTGGGATCAAGTTGTTGGCTCAGCAACACTCCATATCCTATGATGGTTTTACAGTAAAAAATCAATCAATCAAACACCCAGCAGGTATTTCGTCCTTTCACAATATAGGAATATTATCTCATTTACTATTCCTAACAATAAAATAGTTATCCCCATTCTCCAAGAGTAATCTGGAGCTCAGAAAGTTTAAGAAAATTTCCCAAGATACGTAGCTAGTACACGTGGTCAACCAAAGATTCAACTCCATCTTCATTTCTCTCTATACTTACTCAGCTGTACAATGGGATAATAATCATTCTTACCTCAAAGACTGTTATGAGGACTGATTGAGATTATACATTTAAATGCTTAACCCAGTGCCTGGTACGCTGAAAGCGCTCAATAGATGTTACATATAATAATAATTTTTATTATTAATATTCACCTAAAAGGCCCAATATGTGTCAGAAATAAGAGAATATTAGGTGGGATTCCATATAATTTTCTTTTCAATCTTCATCTTGAACTGTAGCTTCTTTCCCAATCACTATAGAACTTTTCTAGGTCTTATCATTTTTCTTATTCCTGAGCCATCTCCTTTTCTTTCACACTCAGTAGTTAATCATTCCTTTACATTTACCGATAAAATATAATCCATCAGAAAGTTTCCTCAACATCCTTCCCACTGACAGACTAGTTTTACCCATCCTTCTCTCCTCTCTCGCACCTCACCTCTCTAGGGCCAAACCTTTTCCCTGTCTTCTTGAGTTCATGTTGCTCCCCTCCAATATTTCCCTTTTATCTGACTCTATCAATATTTCCCTTTTATCATATATTTTCCTCTTGAGGACTCCTCCAGCCATACTCAGATCTACCCTTCCTAGGAAAGAAGCCAAAAACATACAAACCACAACAGACCACAACTACAGTAACAGTCATCCTTGGCTCCTGATTCTCCCTGATGTTATTACATTAGCTCTGTTCTTTAATCTATGACTGAATTTCTTAAGGAGTCATCTATACGTGCTGACTCACATTTTCAAACCTTCTATTGCCTCCTTGGTTCATTGGAATCTAGTATATGGCCACACTGCTGCTCTCAAAGGGATAAGATTACCAAGTTCATCTTCCCCCTGATCTTATCAAACTTTAAATTTGCAGCATTTGACACTATTCACCATTATAAATTTCTCTGAGGGCTGCTTTTGCTGTATCCCATAAGTTTTGATATGTTGTATTTTTCCTTTCATTCATGTCAAATCTCCAAAGTTTTGCCATCATACTTAATGGTGGAAGACTGGATACTTTCCATCTATTATCATGATCAAGACAAGGATGTCCTTTCTTTCCCTTTCTACTTTACATTGTCCTGGAAGTTCTGTCCGGTGAAATTTGGCACAAAAAAGAAATAAAATCATCTAAATGTGAAAAGAAGTAGTAAAACTATCTCTATTCACAGATGACATCATTTTATATAAAGAGAACACTATTAAAAAGCTATTGGAGATAAAAGATGAGTTCAGCAAAGTGACAGGATACAAAATCAATATACGATAATCAGTTGCACTTCTATACATTAGCAATGAATGGCCCAAAAATGAAATTAAGACATACTTGCATTTATAATAACATCAAAAAGAATAAAATACTTAGGAATAAATGTAACCAAGGAGTACAAAACTTGTACACTGAAAAGTACCAGAACATTGTTGAAAGAAATTAAGGAAAGACCTAATAAATGTAAAGACATCCCATGTTTACCGACTGGAAGACTTAGTATTGTTTAGATGGCAGCACACCCCAAATTGATACATACATTCAACGTAATCTCTATCAAAATTTCAACTGCCTTTTTACAGAGATGGACAAATTGATCCTAAAATTCATATAGAAATGCGATGGACTCCAAATTGCCAGAATAATCTCAAAAAAGAACAAAGCTGGAAGATTCACACTTTCAAAGTTCAAAACTTACTACAAAGCTAAAGTAATCTAAACACTGTGGTACTGTCATAAGGATAGATGTACAGAACAATTGAATAGAATTGAAAGTCCAGAAATAAACCCATACGTTCATAGTTAATTGATATTCAACAGGACTATTTGATGGGGAAAGAATATTCTTTTCAACAAACAGTGCTATGGCAATTGGATATCCACATACAAAAGAATGAATTTGGACCCCCTATTTCATGTTGTTGTTGTTGTTAGCTGCCGCCAAGTCAGCTCCCACTCATAGTGACCCAATGTACAACAGGTCAAAACACTGCTCAGTCCTATACCATCCTCACAATCATTGCTATGTTTCAGCCGCTTGCTGCAGGCACTGTGCCAATCCATCTCCTTGAGGGTCTTCCTCTTTTTTGCCAAACCTCTACTTTACCAAGCATGATGGTCTTCTCCAAGGACTGGTCCCTCCTAATAACATGTCTAAAGTATATGAGATGAAATCTCACCGTTGTCACTTCTAAAAAACATTCTGGCTGTACTTTTTCCTAGACCGATTTTTCATTCTCCTGGCAGTCCATGGTATGTTCAATATTCTTCGCCAACACTATAATTCAAAGGCATCAATTCTTCAGTCTTCCTTATTCATCATCTAGTTTTTGCATGGATTTGAGGCGATTGAAAATACCATGGCTTGGATCAGGTGCACCTTCGTCCTCAGAGTGACATCTTTGCTTTTTAACACCTGAAAGAGGTCTTTTGCACCATATTTGCCCAATGCAGTATGTCGTTTGATTTCTTGACCTCTGCTTTCATGGGCTTTGACTGTAGAGCCAAGTAAAATGAAATCTTTGACAACTTCAGTCTTTTCTCTGTTTATCATAATGTTGCTCATTGGTCCAGTTGTGATGATTTTTGTTTTCTTTATGTTAAGTGGAAACCCTGGTGGCATAGTGGTTAAGCAGTTAAGCAAAAGGTCAGCAGTTTGAAACTACCAGCTGAGCCTTGGAAACTCTGTGGGGCAGTTCTATTCTGTCCTATAGGGTCGATATGAGTTGGAATCAACTCAACAGCAACAAGTTTGGTGTTTTTTTTGTTTGTTTTATGTTAAGGTGTAATCCAGACTGAAGACTGTAGTCTTTGATCTTCACTAAGTGCTTCAAGTCATCGCCACTTTTGCAAGCAAAGTTGTGTCATCTGCATAATGCAGGTTGTTAATGAGTCTTCCTCTAATCCTTATGGTGCGCTCTTCTTCATATAGTCCAGCTTCTCAGATTATTTGCTGAGCATACAGTTTGAATAAGTATGGTGAAAGGCTACAACCCTGACACACACCTTTCCTCATTTTAAACCATGCAGTATTCCCTTGTTCTGTTTGAACAACTGCCTCTTGGTCTATGCACAGATTCCTCATGAGCATGTCTAAGTGTTCTGGAATTCCCATTCTTCTCAGTGTCATCCATAATTTGTTGTGATCCACATAGTTGAATGTCTTTGCATAGTCAATAAAACACAGGTAAACATCTTTCTGCTGTTCTCTGCTTTCAGCCAAGATTAACTCAAAATGGATCAAAGACCTTAATGTAAGAGCTAAAAATATAAAACTCTTAGAAGGAAACGTTAAGTGTAAATATTCATGACCCTGGACTAGGCTACTGTTTCTTAAATATGATACCAAAAGCACAAGTGACAAAAGAAAAAAAAAGATAAATTGGACTTCATCAAGATTAAAAACTTTTGTTCATCAAAGGACACTATAAAGAAAGTGAGAATAGGAGAAAATGTCTGCAAATCATATATTTGATAGGAACCAATCAAGAATATACATATATATATATGAAAACTCTTACAACTCAGCAATAAAAGACAAGCAACCCAGTTTAAAATGAGCAAAGGATTTGAACAGACATTTCTCTAAAGAAGACAAATGACCAATAAGCACAGGAAAAGATGCTAAACTAAAAAAAATTAAAAAAACCCAAACCTGTTGCCATCGAGTCGATTCTGACTCAGCGACCTGGTAGGACAGAGTAGAACTGCCCCTTAGGGTTACCAAGGAGCACCTGGTGGATTCGAACTGCCGATATTTTGGTTGGCAGCCATAGCTCTTAATCGCTACACCACCAGGGTTTCTGAAAAGATGCTAGACAGCATTAATCATTAGAGTCCATGGACTCTCGAAAACAAAACCAAACCCCTTGCTGTTGAGTCCGTTGCGACTCATAGCAACTGTATAGGACAGAGTAGAACTGCCCCATAGAGTGTCCAAGGAGTGCCTAATGGATTTGAACTGCCGGCATTTTTTTTGGTTAACAGACATAACTCTTAACCACTATGACACCAGGGTTTCCCCATGGACTCTAGGAGAATGCAAATCAAAACCACAGAGGGATACCACTTTGTACTTACTAAAAAAACTAGGATGGACATAATTAAAAAAAGGAAAATTACAAGTGTTTTTCAAGCCGTGGATAATCGGAACCCTCATACATTTTTGGTGAGAATGTAAAATGGTTTGTTGCTATGGAAGGCAGTTTGGCAATTCCTCAAAAAGTGAAACATAGAGTTACCATATGACCCAGCAATTCTACTCCTAGACCTATACACAAAATAAAATAGGTGTTCAAACAAAAATGTATACGCAAAAGTTCATAGTAGCACTATTCACAATAGCCAAAAGGTGGAAACAAGCCAAGTGTCCATCAACTGATGAATGTATGAAGAAAATGTGGTATATCCATACAATGGAATATTATTCATCCATAAAATAGAATGAGGTACAGGCAGTTGCTGACTTAACAACATATCTGAGTTACAACGAACTGTACTTACTGCACTTACGGCCGTCCATTATTTTTTTGTACATCTTATTAGTAATAAGTACTGTGTACAATGTTGCAGCACATAATTTGTTGATGTCATCATATCTGTAATTTTACACATAATGTTTCCAACCCCCAAAGACAAATAAAGATCGGATTTATAAAAATACTGATAATAAAAGGCAATAGTAATGAAAACTAAAAAAAAAAAGGAGGTATTTGACTTAATGTCAGAACTGCCTTACAAAGGCATCATTGGGACAGAACCCTGTTGTAAATCAGGGACTACTTGTAGTGATTCAGGCTACAGCGTGGATGAACCTTGCAAGCATTATGCTAAGTGAAAGAAGCCAGACACAACAGGCCACATACTGTATGATTCCATTTATAGGAAATGTTCAGAACAGGCAAATCCAGAGAGAGAGAAAGAAGATTAGTGGTTGACAGGGGCTGGGGGAAGGGAGGATCTGGAGTGACTGCTAGTGAGTACGAGGTTTCTTTTTGGAGTGATGAAAACGTTCTGGAAGTAGATAGTGGTGATGTTTGCACAACGTTGTGAATAAACTAAAATCACTAAATTGTATACTTTAAAATGGCTAAAATGGTGAATTTTATGTTATACTGAATTTATCCCAATTAAAAAAAAATCACCATTTTAGGTCCTCCTGCCTTCCCTTTCTTATCATACATACTCTCTCATTCTGAACCAAAATGGAAGAAATTCACCCAGAGCCCAGCGACTTTGCTTATATGATTCCCTCGGCCTTTCACCTTGGCCTCGCTTTATCCCCTGAGAAAATTCTATTCAAGTTTCAAAATCTTGCTCAAAGGCTATTATGATTCTCATTCACCATAGCAACTGTTGTAATCCTTTAATATTTTATAAGTTGGCAGTGGGTGGCTATTGAGAAGCCTTGGATTACCCGATCTAAGCCCAACTGGAAAGTTTTGCTAAGTATCATTTGATTTGTGAAGCCTTTCCTGATCCACTAACTAGAATACATTACTCCTTTCTCTGAAGTTCCATAGCCTTTGAGGCACACTCTTATTCTAGCATTGGCTACATTTTTGTTGTTGTTGTTAATTCTTTGTGTCCGTCCCCTTTACTAACTTGTAAGCCTCGTGAGGGCAGGACCTGTGGCTAATTCAGCTCTGAATCCTCAGTGGCTAGCACAGCACGGCCCTAACCAAATGCTTGTCAAGGAAGGATGAAGGAATGAAGAAGGCAGTATCATACACCACCCCTTCCAGAATTTTAAGAACGGAGACATGAAGGGAGGGAGGCAAAAGACAACTCTCTTCATCACCCAGGCCCCCTCCTCTTCCTCCACAACCTGGTCTAGCATCTTTCCTCAGCCCTGGCCAACAACAGAGGCAGGAGTGATTACTCCACGGGTTCTGGGCTTCTTTCAGCTGCTGACCTCAAGAAAAAGTCTACCTTCACAACAGATTCTTCCATTGCCAATATCCTAAAGCAGCTGAAGTGCCATTATCCAAAGCTATTTTTCCATTTATAAAGGTTCAGCCTCTTCCTTGCTTTCTAACTCTCCTTGACACAGGCACCTACAAAATATCCTTGAAGTACCATCAGCTCTCCACCATTTACAACCAACACATAAGAAGAGAACAACTTGAAAAAGTTATTTCCTGGCAAAGACTTTCTCCAGGGAAGGGGTTGAAAAAAATCTTGCTTTTCTACCCCTGACCCCTTACTTCTGCTGCCACCCCCCTGGTGTCTACAGCACTTGTTGGCCCCAGTGCTGAAGGCTGAACAGTGAAGGGATAAAACTCCAATTAGTTTGTCTGCTGCTTTCTTCAGCTTTCACTAAAGGCTCAAGAAGACTGAAAAAAAGGAACTAAAATGAAACTTCAGATTATCTATTTTTTTTTTCCAATTAATCCTGCTCCCCATTAAAGGATCTTGATTTGGCTGCATCACTCCGTCCCCAAGAGATGAATCTCCAGTTGCCATGTGGCTAGGCACGAACTGGATAGCCTGGGATTCCCTTTCTTCCAGTCCAATAAAATGAGAAAATTTCAACCAGACACGTAAATGCCCTTTTCTCTTATTAAAAATCTTTTCTTAATTGTGTAGCTGGGTACTCTGAGAGTGGCCTTCAATATTTCTGAACCTTTGAATGCTAGAAGCAGGGATAAAACTGCCATTCTGAAGGTGGCAGAATATTTTATACCGTGATTATAAACTATTGGTTCTCAACCCTAGCTGCACATTAGGAACAATTGGGGAGCTGTAGACAAAAGGATGCCTACCTGCCAGCCTGCCCCCTCCCCACCTGGAATGGTTTCCAGTATCAGTATTAAAAGCAAAACAAATCCAACCAAACCAAACCCCTTCCAGATGATGATAATATGCAGCCAGAGTTGAGAATGACTGCTTTGAGGGCAAAAGAGGTTATTTTTCTATGGGATAAACACTTTATTCTGGGAGGAATTATTTTAGGGAACCCCCTTGGTAAGAAGATATGTCAAGGTACTTGAAGTATTTTCTGAATATTGGTAAAGTGATCCAAGTGCGGATACTTGAGACTGATGTATTAGCTATCTACTCCTCCATAACAAATTGTTATAAACTTAGTGGGTTAAAATACACATTGTTTTGTCTCACAGTTTCCATAGGCCAGGATCTGGACAGGGCTTAGCTGAGTTCTCTGCTTCAGCATCTGTTACAAAGCTGCGATCAAGGCACTGGCCAGGCCTTCAGTCTTATCTGAAGACTCAACTGGCGAAGGATCCATTTCCAGACTTGCATGGTTGTTGGCAGGTCTAGTTCCTTGCAGGATGTTGGACTGAGACCTCAGTTCCTTGCTGGCTGTTGGCTGGAGGCCATCTTCTGTTCCTTGCAATGTGGGCTTCTCCAACCTAGCTGCTTGCTTCATCAAAAGACAATAGGGGAAGTCTGTTAGCTAGAGGAAAGTTGTAATCTTATATAATCTAATCAATAAGTGATATACAATCACTTTTGCCATATTTTATTGGTTAGAAGCAAGTCACAGGTCCTGCACACACTTAAGGGGAGAAAAATACACAAGGACAGGAATACTAGGAGAGGGGATCAGTGGGAGCCATTTTAGAGTCTACCTTAATCGACTCGATGGCACTGGGTTTGCCACCGCTGGGCTTTAATGATTCAACTTAAGGGGTTGAATAGTGTAAAAGCAGGTCTGGTGGTGTAGTGGTTAAGCATTTCGCTGCTAACCAAAAGATCAGCAGTTAGAATACACCAGCTGCTCCTTGGAAGCCCTGTGAGGCAGTGCTACTCTGTCCTATAGAGTCGCTATGAGTTGGAATTAATTCCACGGTAATAAGTTTATTTTTTGTTTATGGTTATGGCAAGGAGGGCAAATCCTTATAGGTAGATTTTTATCACTGTCCCATTATTCCTAACCCACCATCACTGGTTGTTTGCTATTTTTACTAAAGACAACTAGCAACACTGGAGGAAGCTGAAAATCACAGAATCATTGATAAGTTCCCCTTGTCTCCTGGATGTAGTCCGGCATCCAACAAAGAGCCTATAAGACTCAATTAAAAACACATGGAATTCCACGGTATAAAGTAACTCTAAAGATTCTCTAGTCCAACTCCAATCCATACTCAGATCCCTTTGTAAAATAGTGCTCTCTCTGATGGCTGCTTAGGCTCCATAGGGAAACTTCCAAGGATAGAGAGACTTTCACAAACAGAAGTCCATCATTGTGAGAGGAAAAAGCACAGTGCTGAATTTCTGTCTTGGTTCCTTGGAAATGCTTTCTCTATCTATGATGCCACAGAGATGATTTAGCTTCTCTGTACTAGTCTCCCCGCCAATAAATTTAAAGTTTATCTACCTACCTACCTACCTATCTATTCATCTAGCTCTATCTCTCTATCATCTATCATCTCTGTATCTATATTTGCTGTCCAACAGTGGCCTCTGAAATAGATGATAAGGATTTAATTTCTACAGTTGCTCAAGCACATGGATGTCTTCCCAAGTGCAGCTTTACCTAAATCCCACATTATTGTTTGCAAGCAGTGTTTACAACTGGTTTTCTTTGTAAGTTCGATTTTACTTTGGATTCCCCAAGGCAGTTTCTTTAATGGGAGTTAAAACTCAGACCCAAGTGTTTAGTTTGGAAGAGGAAACCTGTTGCAAATCTCTGGGTTACCTAATCCAAGGCCAAGTGGAAAGTTTTTCTAAGCATCAACTGAAGGGAGCGGCCGGCTCGACCTTTTCATGGCTTTCATCCAGGTAACCCCTGTCAATGTCCCAGAGGTATAAACCTTTCAGATACACCCAGTCGGCCTGCCTGCCAAGAACTATGAACCACGGAAGACTTCAGAGGGAAAAGCAACACATCACAGTTTGAGATAGATTTTTTTTTTAATTTCTTTCTTTTTTTTTTTTTTTTTGCTTGTTTTGATCAGGCGCATCAGTGATGAGGAGTAGAATTCTTGTCCTGCTATCACTGCAGAATTTCATCCCATCCATCATTCACCCTAGCAAGTAGTGTGAGCTGGGCCTCCAGGAGACTTCCCTTATCTCCACACCATGACTCACAGCCCACCAGTAGCATACAGCAGGGTCACTGATGGGGGCAGGGACTCTGGGTATGGGGGAGGGGTGACAACTGGCATTCACCTTGGGAAGAATAGAAGTTTCTCCCACAGTGCTTACTCCCATCACATAGAATCTATTTCTGCTTGAAAAATCCTGTTGGTCATGGTTACACGTTTTCAACCTATGCAATTGGTCACTTTTTCATTTTACTTCTGCAGTAGGACTTTCAAAGATTGGATTCTTGTCCTTTATTATTATTTTTTGGTGGGGGGGGAGTGGTGGTGGTGATAATAAGGAACATTATAACCCACAAATCAGAGCACATAAAAAGCAACTACATAGCATTTCAGAAAGAACCATCTCTGAAGAACAGGCTTTACTCGCAAACTCATTTTTACCATTTCAGTGTTGGACACCAAGTGCTGTCAAGCCATTGGGTTGTACACATTAAGCATTTCTCAATTTCAAATAATCAAATATCAGTGAGCTTTAGGGATTGGGGAGTCACCAGTTCTTCTTCCCTGGAAACTCAGGCTGCAAAGATTTAGCCTCTTCTTTTTCTGCTTTCCCTTTCTTGTGACTGACACATACAGACATTTCCAGCACTCTATCACACTATTTAGTGAAGAAGAGAGCTTTTTCATCTCACTAAAAAGAGGCATAAACAATATTTCAAAAGAGAAACAAATTCTAACATCTCCCTGCATACATCACGATTTCACTAAGCCTGTGAACTCTGACTTGCTGTTGCGGGATGGAAACTTCGCCAGGTTTTCCCTTTGTCTTAATGTCTCCCCGTTGGCTAATCCATATGCTAAATTCTTCAGAAAAGAAGCAGACCCCTAGTTCAGGTTAACAAAAGTCTTCACCATTTTAACTTCCACTTTGAAATTTTCCTGCCACTTCATTGTCTACTTTTTTAACTGGGCCCACTGTGTTCCTTCTATCTTTCAATAGATTTGAAGGATAAAGCTTGCTTGAGAAACCAGAGAGCTGTGTGATATTTTCAGCTTCCTCCTTAGGAGAAGTGCTGGTGCTTAGCTTCTGATCCAGTCTCTCTCATAGAAGTTGGATGCATGCTGCATTCCCAGAACTCTCTAGTGTGTTGGGTTTGAACATAAAAATAGCCTTCTTCCCTGCAGGGGATAGATTATGATTAGAAATCTTGAAATACTTTCTCAATTTCATTTTCCATAGAAGGGGCTAGATTTTAAACCAGGCAGTTGGCAAATAGCCACATGGTTTTTCAGTGTGCTGGTCATGATGTCTCATGAGAACAACTCAAAATGCTTACAAGAACCTTTCATTTCAAGAGCTGAGCAGGAAGTCAGAGTGGATCCATCCATCTCTGCCCCATGATCCTGCTAACAAGGATACATATGCCACAGTGCTCAGTGATTAATGCAAATGGCACCAGTGTCCACAGGTCTTGGAAATTTGCCACATTGCTTGTCTCCATACTCCCTGATAATTGTTCCCTGTGCCATCTTTAGAAAACTGTTTCTCATCTTGGACTGAGAGCTTAGTGATCTGGAATAAGACTGCCCCAGCCCATGCTTGGAAACCCTCATGGTGTAGTGGTTAAAAGCTACGGCTGCTAACCAAAAGTTGGCAGTTCAGATCCATGAGGCACTCCTTGGAAACCCTATGTGGCAGTTCTACTCTGTCCCATAGGCTCGCTATGAGTCAGAATCTACTCGATGGCAGCAGGTTAGCCCATGCTTGGAGCTTAAATTAATCCACTCTGAACCATGATCTCAGAGGCAGCTCATTAATTTCTTCAACAACTATTTATTGAGCACCTACTCTGTGCCAAGCACTGTGCTAGTTCTGGCTGAGAGTGATGACCAAGATAGGCACGTTCCTTTCCATCATAGATTCAAAATCCAATAGAGAAGAGAAACAATACCATAAACTCATACATGAGTCCTGTGAATGAAATCAACTGTGTTCTGGTTGCAGAAATAATACTAGTGGAGGTGGAGACCAAGGTGGAAGACCCATTTTAGATGGGATGGTCAGTGAAGATCTTTCTGAAGGTGATTTTTAAAGTGAGAACTGAAAAATGAGAAGGAGTTAGAGGGAACCTGAAAATGTACATGATTCCTCTCTCAATAAATTAGCCTAATACTGTTTCTCAATACTTCTGTTCTACTTCCTAGTTTGTAGCATGGTGCTTGAGGTCTTAAAAGCCAGCAAGTGGCCATCCAAGATACAATAATAGGTCTCCATTCATCTGGAGCAGCAGAGGAAGGAGAGTCAGGAATATGAGGAGGAAATATATTGCCACCCTGGTTACCTCCATGAACAACTGCCTCCTTTGTCATGGTACCAGAACTGGATTGTGCCTGGCTATCATTACTGATCATTTTGATCAAATATTCTATAGAAGAACCTTGATCAAAAGGGGAGATAATATGGGACAGAATTTCAAATTCTCAATGGAACCCAGGCTTTCTGGTGCCATTGAGGCTAGCTAAACCCCAAAATGATTGCCCTGAGATAATCTTTAAATGCAAACCTTAAACCAAAACTATCCCCTGGAGTCTTCTTTGAACCAAAAATATAGTTTATCTTAATAAGTCTGCCTTGAGCATTGTGCAGTTTTAAAGAATTATCTGTGAAATCAAATCAAATCAACAACAGCAACTCAAAAGGTTAGATGAGAAGCATAAAGGGCAGTGAATTTACATCAAATGGTAGAATAATCTGGAAAAGAATGGCAAGAATGTTTGAAGAATGTAACCAAAGTCACTGAGTTGTACATGTAGAAACTGTTGAAATGGTGTATGGCTGTGTATATTTTCACCAAAAAAATTCATTGAGCCATCCCAAACCCAGTGCTGTCTAGTCGATTCCGACTCGTAGCATTGAGCCATACACTTAAAATATATATATACACACATATATTCATATATACGTATGTGTGTGTATACATATATACAGACATGATATGTGTGTAAGTGTATACACACACACACACATATATATACACACACACGCATGATCCCTCAGGAAAGGGAAATAGTGGAATGTTGCAGTTGAGAACCACTGGCTGTTGAGAACCACCTCTGTGCTTGCCTCCCCTTCCTGCCCCATACTTCTGCTGTGCCCTGTCCTGTAAACATGCAGGGAGAACAAACTGTACCTCAGCGAGAAACAGGAGAAACTGGTAACCCCTGCAACTGCAAGGAAAGGTAATAACAATATGTTGCTATGGACATTTCCTTATAAAGATATGTTGTTATTGTTATTGTTGTTGTTAGGTGGTGTCAAGTCAATTCTGACTCATAGTAATCCTATGTACAACATAACAAAACACTGCCTGGTTCTGTGCCCCTTGTTGCAGCCACTGTTGATCCATCTCTTTTTGAGGGTCTTCCTCTTTTTCATTGAGCCTCTACCAAGTATAACGTCCTTCTCCAGGGACTGGCCCCTCCTGATAACATGTCCAAAATACATGAAATGAAGTCTTGCCATCCTCACTTCCAAGGAGAATTCTGGCTATACTTCTTCCAAGATAGATTTGTTCATTCTTCTGGCAGCCTGTGGTATATTCAATATTCTTCATCAATACCACAATTCAAAGGTGTCAATACTTCAGTCTTCCTTATTCGCTGTCCAGCTTTTGCATGCCTATGAGGTGATTGAAAACACCATGGCTTGGGTCAGGCGCATCTAAGTCCTTAAAGTGACATCTTTGCTTTTTAACACTTTAAAGATATCTTTTGCAGCAGATTTGCCCAATGCAATACATCATTCGATTTCTTGCCTACTGCTTCCATGAGCATGGATTGTGGAACCAAATAAAATGAAATCCTTGACAACTTCAATCATTTCTTCATTTATCATGATGTTGCTTATATGATCCAGTTGTGAAGATTTTTGTTTTCTTTATGTTAAGGTGCAATCCATACTGAAGGCTGTAGCCTTTGACCTTTACCAGTAAGTGCTTCAAGCCCTCTTCGCTTTCAGCAAGCAAGGTTGTGTCATCTGCATATTGCAGGTTGTTAATGAGTCTTCCTCGAATTCTGATGTGGCATTCTTCTTCATATAGTTCAGCTTCTCAGGTTATTTGTTCAACATACAGATTGAATAAGTATGGTGAAAGAATACAACCCTGATGCACACCTTTCTTGACTTTAAATCAAAACACAGTAACCCCTTGTTCTGTTCAACGACTGCCTCTTGGTCTATGTACAAGTTCTGCATGAATCTGTACATATATAACAACATAGCCTTGATTTTTTCCCCTTGAACTCCAGACTTTTGTATACAGTTGCTTATATGATGTCTCCATATTGTTGTCTAATAGGCATCTAAAAGTTAGTAAGTCTAAAACAGAATTCTTGAATTCCTACCTGAGACTCCCTTACCTCAACAAATGGTACAACATCTACATGGCACAAGCGAAAAACACTCAGAGTCATTCTTGATTCTTTTCTTTTTCTCATCCCCTTCATACACTATATCAGCAAGCCCTGCTGACTCTATCACCAAAATATATCCAGAATCCATTCACTTCTCTCCTTCTCCAGGGCCACTGCTGTGGTCCAAGCCATCAGAGTCTGTACTACTACAATAGCCTCCTACAGGTCTCCTGGCTGCCATTATTCTCCTCTACAACTAATTTTCCATAGCATAGCCAGAGTAAATGTTTTAAAGTTAAATCTGATTTTATTAATCCCCTTTGTAAACCTTCCAGTGGCTTCTCGTGGCCTTCAGAATCCTGATCAGCCATTGATTGATCAATGCCCCCTTCAGACCCATCTCTGACCGCTCTCTTCTTGCTCTCAACTCTCACTCTTGCTCATGACTTTCCAGCCATGCTGGCCTTTTTGTTTCTTTACTATTGTATTAGCTTCTTAGGGCTGCTGTAACAAGGTAGTGTAAACTGGGTGGCTTAAAAACAACAGAATTTTATTCTCTCACAGTTCTGAAGGCTAGAAGTCCAAATTCAGGGTGTCGACAGGGCCATGCTCCCTCTGAAATCTCCTGGGCAAGGATCATTTCTTGTGTCTCCCAGCTTCTGGTAGCTCCAGGTGATCCTTGGTTTGTGGCAACATAACTCTAATCTCTGCCTCCATCTTCACATGGCTGTTGTCTCTGTCTGTCTGTCTGTGTCTCTTCATATCTTTTGGGGGACATAAATCAACCCATAACAACTACCCAAGCTTATTACTGCTTCAGGACCTTCACATTCATTATTCCTTCTGTCCAGAGCCCTCTTCCTTCAGATCTTTGCCTGACCTTCTCCTCCTTTAAAGCTTTGTTCTTTCACCTCCCTCAGGATCCTTTCTCTGAGCTTCTCTCTAATGTAAGTAGTTAATTTCATTACTTTATTTAATTGTCTTCATAGCATGTATTACTATCTGCAATTATCCTTTTTTTTTTTTTTTTAACTCATCTATGCTTCTCCCACCCCACCCCATTAGAAAGTAAATATGACAAGCACAGGGACCCTGTCTGCTTTATTTACTGCTACACTGCCCAGAACAACGGGTCCATCCTTACTACCTAAACCAGTGCCCGACACATAGTAGGTGTTAGGGATTGAATTGTGTCCCCCAAAATATATGTTGTAAATCCTAACTCCAATACCTGTGGCTGTAACCCCATTTCGGAATAGTTTTCTTTGTTATGTTAACAAGGCCATAACAATGTATGATGTATCTCAAGCCAATCACTTCTGAAATATGAAAGATCAGATTAGGCACAGAAGAAAGCAGACACAGGCGGAAGACTGATACTATCAGAATATTAATAACGAGAATGGGAAAGTATGTGACCTTTTCCTTACAGAAGTGGTATCTTTCCTAGCAGCCTGGAATTATGGTTATCTCATCTCATTTCTAGAGGAGAGGCAGCCTAGGGTAGTCAAAATGGCAAGGTTTTGGGGTCAGACAGTCCTGGACTGGAATCTGAATAATAATAGTTGCTCATATCGTTGCTTCAAGGGCCCACGAGGTTTCTATGTGAGGACTTCCCCGTGCGGTCTGCAGATCACCTGTGTTCCATCTGCTGACTCCAGGCCCATCCAGGACAGTTCTTACACCTCACTCACACCTCTTCATTGGTCCCAAACACCATTCTCATTTCTACAAGACTATTCAATTGATCTGGATGGACTGGAAGTTCCTAAAGCAGAAGTCTTTGCCCAACAGCCAACAAAGCAATGTCCTACTGATTTAGTTGTCTTTGAAAGCAGAGGCAGTACAGCAGTAGGGGAAAGAGCTGTTATTGTTGTTAGCTGCTGTCAAGATGGCTCAGGCTCACGGTGACCCCATGAAAGATGGGATTGGACTGTTGTGACCCACAAGATTTTCATTGGCTGGTTTTTGCAAGTAGATCACCAGGCCTTTCTTCCTAGTCCATTTTAGTCTGGAAGCCCTGCTAAAACCTGTTCAGCACCACAGCTGACAGGTATTGGCTTTGCTTGAGGTGCAGTGGCCAGGAAGAGCTCACTCCTAAAAACCCATCTCCCCTTCTCAGGAAATGTAGAACTAAGCTTTACATCCAAAGTCTTGCTTCCCATGAGGGAGACCCAAAACCGCCCATTTTTACCATTGGAACAGAGCCTATATTTCAATTCTTTAGTCCCCCCAAAATGTAATGTCTCATGAATAGCCAACTCCAAGGCATTCAGAGTACAAAATGGTGCACTTTCCAAAAAAAAAAAAGAACTCCAGATATCAGAGAACTCTTGGGAGACATTTAGTTCTTTTCAAACTAGAATTAATGTTTAAAAAACTTAATTTAGGGCAGCTGGCCTTATTTGATACTGCCAAGTAGTTCTTTCCTTAAAAGGGTACTGTGAGATGGAGAAAGTGAAGGCTAGATTAAAGGCATCTTGGTTATGAACCTTATGTTAATAAAAAGATGTTCAGCCCCATTGGAGAGTTGCATTCTGACTGGCAGACAGGAGACAGCTGCTATATGAATGCAGAACTATGCCCAGTGGCTTGTGACCCAGTGTGGAGGAATTCACCAATGTAAAGCCCTGGGCTGTTATTTTTTCTGTGGCAGGCTCTGGGCTGAGTGCTTTTATATTTGTGGTTTCTTACTGAATCTTCAGGCCTGAAGTATTTTACAAATATAAAATGGATCCGCATCTCACAGATGAGGAAAATAAAGGTCATAAAGGCTAATTTACTCCAATCATACAGCTAGTAAGTGATGGAGCAGGGTTTGTGAACCCTGAGCACCTGACTCCAGAGGATTCTCTTCACCACCAAACTAACTGCACAGGAGGAATACCAATAAGAGCTACCATTTTATGAGCTCTCACAAGGTGTTCAGGCACCACGAGGTACATTCGAGGTGGACAGATTCCTACATGTTGGAAGGTTGTAAAGGTGAGGCACTTTAGGAAATGGGCAGGAACTGGACTATGTCACTGAAGGGTCCCCTGGGAAGGTTTCACTTCTTAACTGCTTTTCTCTTGAATTGTGAGGAATGTCATTTTAAGCACATAATATAAGGTCCCTCCCTCCATGATGAAATTTCATTTAATTACCTAGTAAAGTGAGCATTTGGAAACATGGAGAAATCCATACAGAACTCACAAAGGGAGGGGGAAAAAACAAGTAATGTTGACTATTTGGTATGTGAGAAACAGATACCTGCTACATGGATAGAAACAAGCTAAATGTTTCTAGCCGTGAAGATGCATCCATCAGGATTCTTTGGTTGCAAGCAATAGAAAACCCAACTCAAACTATATTCATCAAAAATTGAGAAATTTAGTTTTAATGAATTCTTTAATTAGTAACACATTCACATAACCCCAAATTCCAAAGGTAGCAAAGGATGTATAGTGAAAAGTCTCCTTCTCACCCAAATCTCTGCACCACCCTGATTTCCTCTCCAGAACCAACCACATTTTTACATTTTTAAGTTTCTTGTGTATCGTTTCTCACACCCACACACACACACACACACACTAGCAGATCACTCACTACTTAATATTCTTCACTTTACTTTTTATTTTAACCTAAAAATATATATTGGAGATTGCTTATTCCATTTCAGAACATGAACTTCCTCACTTGTAAAGGGGATAATTTATTGTCCATGGACTGGAAAAGTTCAGGATTACTTATTTCAGGAGCAGCTAAATATCAAATGATGTCATCAGAACTGATCTCTCTCGTCTCCTAACGCTGCTTTCTGTGTTTGCCTGTGGGATATAAGTACGTATTATACGTAGAATCAAGGGCAGTGGCGGTTCAGAGGTAGAATTTTTGCCTTCCATGTGCGAGACCAGGGTCTGATTCCTGGCCAGGGCACCTCATTTGCAGTCACCACCCATCTGTCAATAGAAGCTTGTGTGTTGCTAAGATGCTAAACAGGTTTCAATGGGGCTGCTAGACTAAAACCAAATAGGAAGAAAGGATTGGCAATCTACTTGTAAAAATCAGCCATTGAAAACCCTATGGATCACAACAGCCTAACTTCGTTGTACACAGGATTGCCATGAGCCAACTCAATGGTAGCTGACAACAACAGCATACGTAGAATCGCCAAAGGACTGCATGATCAAATACGTTGGATTAAACAAAGTTGAGCAGATTTCTTTTCTGTGGGACTTTTTGGAGTCTTTAGTATTTGAATGTTCCTTAAGAATGTTTATAAAGGGAATATAGTATGTAGTTTGACCACAAGCATTTTGACTGCAAAAAGCTTCTTTTTTTGCAAGGCATCTTTAAGATTAGTGCTCCGCAGAATACATTTTGGCAAAATTTTATGATAAAAAGTGGCTGTAAGAATGTCGGTTCTGGTGCAAGCCAAGCTTAGATCCCAGCTTCGCCACTTCCTAACTACACATTCTTTGGCAAACTTTTTGGGTCTCGGATTCCTCATCTGTGAAATGGGAATAATAAGAATACCATATCAAAAGATTGTTGTGAGGACTTCATGAGATAATACAAGAAAAGCTGTTGGAATAGTGCCTGGTATGTAGCAAGCATTCAGTAAATAGTTATTATCGATAATTCCTTATATTACAACTTGCAATAGTATAATCATTTGTTTCCATAGGGTCTATAAACATAATCAGGTTTGATCCTCACAGAAAGCAAATGAAGTAGAATAAGCATTACTGCCCACGTTTTGCAGATAGGGAAATAGTCTACCTTTCTTAAAACTACAATGAATAAGAGATAATGAATTTAAATGTCCTCAAACTTGTTTGAATTTTATACATTTTGCATTTCATATCAGGGACCTATGTTTTTCCATCTTGGAAGAGCAACAAATTGTAATAGAAACACATACACACATGCTTACATAGGGAGTCAGGAGACCTAGACTCTAGTTTTAGTTCTTCACTAATTTCCCCTGGGTTTTTGGTTGAATCAGTTTATCTCCTTGAGCCCTACTCCCCTCATCTTGAAAAAATGGGTTGGACCTGAACACCCACAAAGTATTTCCAGCTTGAGGAGTGTTTGGTTTGACTTCAATTTTCCTGTGAGAAGTGGGGTTGAATTCTCCAAACCCCATAGACCATCAGGGAAGAACCTAGCATTAGAACTAAGGAGGGTGGATTAGTTGTAAACATTCCAAAATGCACACCACAAAAATACAGAACCCCAGAATTAGTCCTATTGCCCCACTCTAGAAAAGTTGTGAAGATTGTTAGCCTAAAAAAAATGTCTGTCTCAAGCATCTGCGCCCAACCCGTGATGTACTGGAGCAGATTGTCCTGGCATCAAGAATGATTGTGCACACCTCCTCCCAACTCCACCTTCAGTGGCTTTACGTTGGCAGCTTGAAATTGTCTGTGGTAGGCGTATGTGCACCACAGAAATCAGCAAATACTACAAATTATGACTTATTCTTACACCCACGGAGAGCTGGTTCACCAGCACACCCAGGCTGCCAACGCATTATTCACAAAAACCCCGTGTCAACTTAGTCATCCTCATCTTCTAGTGGATCTCTTATTGCCAAGTTAAGAAAAACAAGAATTTTGCCTTTTCGTAAATCTCCTTCTCTCAAATATAGTTGATTCAAATAAAAATCCAAAAGAAAAAATCAGGAAAATAGAAAGCAAAGAACAACTAAGTTCTTACTAGGTCCATAGCCTACTTCTGAGTCAACCCTAATTTCTTTAAGACTATGGCCCAGATGTCTTCCTCCCAGGATCACTTCTCTATAAACAGTCAAGGTTTTAGAGTACACTCAAATTTCTGCCTCAGATTCACCAGAGCATCACTGGCCACAAGCTCCATTGGATCAGCTTTTGTGCTTCCCTCTAATTACCAAATTTAGACTGAGATTTGTGGCTGTCTTCTACCGCAAAGCTTATCTGATGCCTCATTCCTCCACATAGAGTTCCAGCTGGGCTTGCCAGCAGGAGTAAGCACTGGCCAAGTTCAGCACAGATTAAGAGGCTGGGGTTTCTCTCCATGTTCTCTGTTCCAAGCTGGCTATGAAACTATCTTTACTCCCCAAAACCCACCATGCACCTGGACTTCTTGCCCCAGCCAGCTTTCCTGCTATCATTTCTGTGCCCACCTTGCATCTGGCTTCCCTGTTTGGAGCCAGGACATTGTTTGTGCCAGCTTCTGGATGGCCTCACAGTTCTTCTCAGCCCCTGCACCTCTCACATTGCTCAAGTGGGGAGAGCTTAGCTTCCCCATTTCCATTGCCGGAACCAGGGGCAGATTTGGGGGGAAAGGGTCAGTATAAAGAAATGTGGAATACTGTCCCGGAATTTTAGTTAAGGGCCAAGTATTAAAAAGTAAAAGTATACTAGGTAACCCTCATATTAAAGAGAGCCATTCATAGTTGTTGTAGTTTGAATTGCATCTTCCTAAAATATGTATTGAAGCCCTGCCCTTGTACATGTGGATAGGACCCTGTTTGGAAATAGGGTTCTTCTTTTATGTTAATGAGGGTCATACCAGAGTAGGGTGGATTCTAAGCCTAATCACTTCTGAGTTATAAAAAGAGCAGAATAGATACAGAGATAGACACAGGAAGACAAGCACAAAGGAATGCCAAATAACCCCCGGAGCTACTGAAAGGACAGTTTTCCTCCTAGAACCAAGCTATGAATTTGGACTTCTAGCCTCCTGAACTCTAAGAAAACAAATTTCTGTTTTTTAAAGCCATTCACTTGAACTATTTTTTGAAATGGCAACATTAGGTAACTAACAATAGTTGAGCACCAAGAATTGGTATGAGGGATTTTCTGCATGGTTAGCTAGGAAGTATTCTTTCTTGAGAAAGTGCAGAGGCAGATTAGGGAGCCTGTTGCCTGAACTGACGATCAGCCAGAAAATACAAATGCTGGTCGCCCTATCTTGCTGGCAGCCCAATCTTTACAACTTGGTGTCTATGAAGGGAAGACACCCTTCTTCTCCCTCAAAGACAGTCCATCACCGTGAACACTGTATTCCCACAATGTTAACCACAACTACCATTTCTTCCCTTTTCGTTTTTCTATTCACAGTGAGGTGAGAGGGTAGAGTGGTATTTTGGATAAAAGCCTCAAGCATTTGAGCATTTGAGGCTTTCCTTGGCAACTCTCTCTCTCAAGAACGTGGGAGAACTCAGGGCCTTTTGTTTTCAACTCTAGGCCTTAGCTGAAATTCTGAGAGAACAGGAAAATCCCACTAGGCAACCTGTTACATACGGTGACCTCAAGCCGATGATGGGCTAAATTATGAGGTACAAGATGGAGCCTCCTAGCCTTTTCTCTCTGGAGCCTAACGGCCTCCCACTGCCCTAACACCTGTCTGCCATATTGAGGTTCTATTATCCATTCTTTCACTCATATTCCTTTCAAAATGTGCCTGCCCCATGTCCCATTCTCCCAGTGCTCTATATGAGACATGGCAGTAAGGTGACCTTCGGGTTCAGTTCTCTAAAACAGGGTATTCGCATTTTAACAGAGATCTGCTCCTGTATTTAATAGAAAGAGTAGCTCTGAAGGCCAGAATTGAATACATAGTAACAGGTTAAGGGGCAGATTTGTTTTTAGGCAAGTGAGAATTTCAGTGCCTTCCCACTGACACTACTTGGACTGTGCCTACAGGAAGAGCGAAACCAATTCCCCATTTAGAGAGATCACCAGCAACTTCAGAGTGAAAACTCGCAAAGCACTGCCTCTAGCATCACCTTCCATCCTGCACCCCCTGGCTCCTGGGATGTCTCACTGCAGGAACTTTTTGTTGAATAAGGTCTCTCCTCCCCTTGAAGGAATTTCCCAGTGATGATTGGTAGGCATATAAGCCACAAGGCACCTAGAGCTTACAAAAGAAAGTAGAATCCCAGGATTAGACCTCTGAGGGAAAACATATTTGAATTGGATGGAAGGTTTCTCCTGCCTCCTCTGAAATCACTGTGACTATGTATATGAGATTTTGGGTGATGAGAAGGGGCTGAACACATAGAGAGCAGTGCCATGTGGATGGGGCTTAAGTAGAGTGTATTAGTTTCCTAAGACCGCTGTAACAAATTACCACAAAGTGGATAGCTTAAAAGAACAGAAATGTCTTCTCTCACAGTCTAGAGGCTAGAAGTCCAGTATCAAGGTACAAGTGGGCCATGCCCTCTCTGAAAGCTGTAGAGGAGGAATCCTTCATTGCATCTTCCAGCTTCTGGTAGCCCTAGATGTTCTTTGGCTTGTGGAAGCATAATTCCAATCACTGCTTCCTTAATCACATGGCTGTCTTTCTTCTGTGTCTGTCTGTCTGTGTCTCTTCTCTTTTTATAAGACTCCAGTCATAGTGGAATAGAGTCCACTGTACTCCAGTATGACCTTGTGTTAACTTATCTGATTGCAACTGCAAAGACCCTATTTCCAAAAAAGTTCACTTTCATGAAAAACGCCAAAGACACAAGGTAAGTATGAGCCCAAGAGTCCTAACAGGCCACATAAATCAGAGACTACATCAGCCTGAGACCAGAAGAACCAGATGGTGCCTGGCTACAACCAATGACTGCCATAACAGGGAACACAACAGAGAATCCCTGAAGGAGCAGGACAGCAGTGGGATGCAGACCCCAAATTCTCATAAAAAGACCAGACTTAATGGCCTGACTGAGACTAGAAGGACCCCAGTGGTCATGGCCCCCAGACCTTCTGTTGGCCCAGGACAGGAACCATTCCCAAAGCCAACTCTTCAGATAGGGATTGGACTGGACTATAAGACGGAAAATGATACCGGTAAGGAGTAGGCTCCTTGGATCAAGTAGACACATGAGATTATAGGTACAGATCCTATCTGGAGGGAAGATGTGAAGGCTGAGGGGGACAGAAGCTGGCTGAATGGACATGGAAGCACAGGGTGGAGAGAAGGAATGTGCTCATAGAGGGAGAGCAACTAGGAGTATATAGCAAGGTGTATATATGGTTTTGTATGAGAGACTGACTTGATTTGTAAACTTTCACTTAAAGCACAATAAAAATATTAAAAAATAAATAAATAAAACAGTACACAAAGGTAGGTATTGATCAAAATGAATCAAGGGAAAATATCATTAAATTATAATGTACCTAAAAAAATAAATAAATAAAATAGAAAAACAAAAGTTCACATTCACGGATACTGAAGGTTAGGACTTCAGCATATCTTTTTGGGGGACACAACTCAACCCACAACATAGAGTGACCACATAATTTACCATCCAAGCCAGGATACTTCTGAGACAGAAAAGGGGCATATAATTATGCTGGGACAATAGTTATAAACTGAGACTCTCCCAGGCATACCAAGACAGAAGGCCATCTTACATACTACATTTTGCAACTATGATGATGTAATTGGCAGCTTGAGGTCAGTAAGAACCTACATACGGCATGGGTCATCGTTCTCCTCAAGCTACTTTAGCAACTCCAGGGCCCACTACAACCAGAGTATGGTTGATAACTGGGAATATCATGTAAAGTTCAAAGTTACCCACTTGGATGCTGTGGCAAGGTCAAATAAGACATTTCTAGATACTTACATTCCATTTTTTGTATTCTATCCTCACAGAACACACTGTGAGTCACACTGAAGGCTACATAGGCAGTAAATTTGACGGTCCTTGTTATGGAGTCCTGGTGGTACAAACGGTTAACATGCTTGGTTGCTAAATGAAAAGTTGGTCGTTCAAATTCACACAAAGGCACCTCAGAAGAAAGGCAATCTACTTCCAAAAGATTACAGCCATAAGAACCCTACACCATGAGGTGAAATAGACTCCACAGCAACTAATTTTATTACGCAACAACAATAAAAAAAAACCTGCTCTTGTCGAGTCAATTCTGACTCATAGCAACCCTATAGGACAGAGTAGAACTGCCCCATAGGGTTTCCAAGGAGAGGCTGATGGATTCAAACTGCTGACCTTTTGGTTAGCAGCTGAACTTTTAACCACTGTGCCTCCAGGGCTCCTTATTATGCAAAGGAGAGTCAAAAATCTCTTCTTAGTAGAGATTATAACTGTGAGAAAAGCCACAAGGGGAGAACTGAACCCTGGGCTCTTGAGAGGGAAGTGACTGTAAAGGAGGGAGATACATCACCTTCAGAATGATGATGTTGTTGAGGCCCACTGAGTTAATTCCGATTCATAACAGCCCCTTATGACAGAGCAGCAGTGCCCCACAGGGTTTTCTTGGCTGTAATCTTTACGGAAGCAGATCACCAGGTCTTTATCCAATGGAGCCACAAGGTGGGTTCAAACTGCCAACCTTCTGGCTAGCAGCCAAGTACTTAACCGTCATGCCACCAGAGCTCCTTTCAGAATGGTAGAAGTATAAAGAAGAATAACATCACAGAAGCCAAACATTGAGACAAATTTCACCAGTCAGCCTAGTCAAATGCAATCTGAAGGTAGCATGAAAGTGGTAAGTGGAACAATCCAAAATGTCAAGGAGAGAACTCTGTGTGGGGAGCATGGGTGTTAGTGGAGGCAGAATCTGTGAAGGTCCACATCTTCTCAGTGTGCCCATCACCACCCAAAAGATGACTGCCCTCACCTACGATTAGCCACTGTATAAAATGATTCCTTTAAAGATTAGTGACTCCTGCTGTACAATTTTGTCTTTAACGTGATTTTATTCAATTTAGATCTGTAGTTTGAACATCTCTCCAAGTCTTCTGGAGACATTCTTTGATGGGAACAAAATACATGTGCCCCTCTCTCATGTAACTGAAAATCTACAATCTGATACCTGTTTTCCTAAGGACTCCCAGGGCAGGATTATGTTCTGTTAACTGCTTTTACCTTCTACTTCACTTTGGATGCCCCTGGGCAGCTCAGTGATGCTCTTGCAGATGGCTCCTGCTCTCTGTGGTCCACATCAGCCCACACTGTCAACCCAGTGCCCTCCCTGTTGGCACATAAGGCAGACGAGCGTGAAGCAGGATGGGATTCTCTGCCTCCTCTCTTTGTTCCTCCCCACCCATCCCGCTCCTGTCCATGGCAGGGAGGGTTGTGGACTTTCAGAGTAATGATGCACAGTGTTAGGCTGCTTGAAGGAATCTACATTGGTAGGTGAGAGGCCTTGAGGGTGCTCAAAATGAAGGGATATGTAGCACCACCGTCGCAGCCCTTCTAGGATGGAGCCAGGTATGTGTGGCCCAGACTTTGATACAAGAAGAGAAGCAGACTAGAGCCAGGATCAGATTAGGAGGGCGGAAGGATTGTAAGGGAAGGAGAGAGAAACCAAGGAAGAGGTGGTTTCCTGAGCCCATCTGAGGTACTCAGGGTGTATTGGAAGTTCACTTAAAAGTGATGGTAATGAGGCTTGCTCTGGCTTCTGAACTCCCCGTGTGTCCATGATCAGTCCTTTCTCCCCCGATAGGAATTAGTTGCTGCATTACAGCAACCAGTTGACACTGCAACCAGATTTTCTGCCTGGCTACCCATTTATTATATAAGATGAGGCACACCTGAAGCAACAAGAAGGCACACACGAGAGATGATTTAGAAATTGGAACCACTCCAGAGTGTTCCCAAATCTCTCAATAAACCAGCCCCCAGTTCTCCATATGTTCTCTTCCCCTTCCTGTTGGCAACAATATCAGGGTATTAGATATGACCCAGGGGAAGTGAGAGGCTGCTCAAAAGAGAGAGCAGAGAGGAAGCTGTGACAGATGTAGCAACTGAAATAGGAATCAGATTCACTGTTGTGCTTTTTATTCCCAGGTGGCTGAATTATCTCGAGCATTCTGGTTTCTATCTCATAGCCTAAATGTGCATAAACAATTATACGAGGTTCTGGGCCATATAAGTCTGAGCTGCCAGAGTTGAGATGCAGTTGCTGGTAGGTAACCGTGACCCTTGTCCTTCCGATCTATTAGCATGTACAGTTGGGTTTGCAAAATGCGATGTTTCCTCTAAACTACACTAGTGATTCTCAACCTTAGCAGCACCTTGGAATCACCTGGAGAGTTCTGAAACATACTAATGCCTGGGTCTCACCTCTGGAGGGTTCATTCGCCTATGGTACAAGTTGGGCAGTGGGAATTTCAGAAGCTCCCTGGCTGATCCTAATGTTGAGAACCAGTCTTCTACACCTTCTCTTGAAAGTGGGACAGCTCCATTCTCTAGTCTATCGTCCCCCCAAGCTGCTTCATTTCCTCATCCAAAACCTGACTATCATGAAAATGAAAACAAGGGTTCCAATTGCTCACCATGCAATCAAAGAACTAAAGTTACAAAACACAATGGTGGTGGAATCTGCCTAACAGGGCCTTTGGGTTCTCAATAGTTCCTACTTTATAAGGCAAATGTTAGGTCTTGGGGGCTCTGAAAGAACTTGCCTTAGCTACTTCTGAAGGCATGATATCCCAAAGGGGTAGCAGAATCTGAGAAGGAGATAAGAGCAGATACAAGAATGGGAGCAGAAGACTTACAGGGAAATGTGAGGCCAAAGATGGGAGGAACCTCTGGATATTGTCATCAGGTAGCCTGATTGAGGATTCTTGGAAAAGGCTGCTAGTTGACCCCTTTTTCATTTTACTACTAGAATCCCGCAGGTTTTAGCTGCTGTAGTCAGCTGGTTTTGGGTAGTCTACTAGCAACTCATCTACACCCAGGAGGAGGTATGAGAATCAGAATCAGCATAAAGCTGGTTTCTATGAGGTGGAGGTCGGACATACCTCCACTCTCCAACTTTTTCATCATTTCTGACACCAACCATCGTCCCCCAGCCCTCTCTACTTCTCTGCTCTGCTGGATAATTCCTTGCAATGGCCATACAGAACTCATGATTATGTGGTTTATCAGAGAATTAACAGGCTACAGCTCGGGATTAGGATCAACTTGAAAGTAACAGGATACAAATCAGGAGACAGGATACAGTTCCTCAATCAGGAAAACGTCCAAGTTCTCAGCTTCTTCCCAATCATGCCTGCAAGCAGGCCCTTCTCTCAGCCACACGAGCCGACAGGTCCTTCTCTGGGCCTCTGCCCTGCTTGGGTAAGGATTATAGCTCTTTAACTACATCAGCAAGTGCCCAGAGGCACACCACTCTGCCAGCAAGCCTCCTGCTGAAGGAACTCAGCTCTCTTTCTATCGTTGACCCAGCAATCCCACTGCACCTGCCTTGCTTCGGTCTCCTGCCGCTCCTACTGCTGCCACCATTTCTCTGCCACAGGGCTCTGTTGTGTGCTTGTTGCTGATTCTCATTTTTTTCTTACCGTCTTCAGTGTTATAGCTCTCCTGTGCCTAGGAGGTTCTCAGTGCAGGGGCCCCAGGTCCAAAGGACACGCTTCATTGTAGGCTCTTCTTGGTGGTAGTGAGGTTCTCCCTCAAACTCTGAGGGATTGGCCCTTATATTCAAGGCATGGCCCTCCCAGCCAGACCACAAACTGACCAACCCCCTCAGTAGACCATAACCACTCAATTTGCATAGTAATCCACCAATTCCCACAAGGTCACTTAATCCTATTGGGTAGTTTTACACACCCTATTTGCATAGTAAACTAACCAATTCCTTTGTAAGATTGTGGCCTAGTTAATTATTCTGGCAGAATTATAAATCCAAGGCCAGAAAGGCCCTATATAAGAGAAATCCATTGTACTGAGCTGCCCATATAGAGATTTCTGGGTTGGGTATTTAGATGGTAGCTATTTATCCATCACTCTTATTTCCTCTTCTTATTGGCTGGGGCATGGGCATGGTTGTGGTGGGGTAGGGTTCTTCCTGAGCATGCAGGTGGAAAGAACATTAGTGGGAAAGTGGAGCAACAGAATGGAAAGAACCAGGGTCCTCAGAAGAATTCATGGAACGGAGCTACCCCCACCTCTTGGACTCATTACCAAATTGGATTTTTACATGAGAGACAAATAAATGTCTATCTTATTTAAGCTACTGTTATTTTGATTTGGGGCTGGAGTGAGGGGAGCTACAAAGCCATATCCTAACAAATACAGAATCAGAAAAAAGTAACCCAAGACAAAATACATTGGCAAATATTAATAATCCCAGCAGTGGGATCATTATCTTGTACCTGTTTCTGCAGGATTTTGCTTTCTCCAGAACCCCTGAAAGCAGAGTTTGACTAAGGGAGGTCTGGGGCCAGAAGCCAGGTAGTTCCATCCTGTGCTGACCTGAGTAGGAGATCAGATACATCTAGAGTAGCAAACAAACATTCTGGCAGTAGAGACACTGTCTTTTGTTGAGAGCTTGGCTTGAGAGAGAGACTTTGGTAGGGAGTGGGCCTGTACCTAGCTTCTAAGTATCTCCTCTCTCCTCTTTCTCTTCCATCCAGAAAGTCTGAACAGGTTTCTGCTCTGTATCTTGAATCACTACTTGGAGGAGATTAAAATTTAACATGGTCCTCTGTACTTTTCACCATACCAGTTGTTTTGTCAACTCCAACTCATGGTGACTCCACGTGTGTCAGAGTAGAACTGTGCTCCATAGGGTTTTCAATGGCTGATTTTTTGGAAATACATTACCAGGCCTTTCTTCCAAGGCACCTCTGGGTGGACTTGAACCTCTAACTTTTGGCTTAGCAGTTGAGTGTGTTAATCATTTGTACCACGTAGGAACTTCCTGCAATCTTTGTGTACTATAAAGCAGTCGTTGGAGTTTAGGGCTTGATTAAAAAAACCAAATCCAAACCCATTGCCGTTAGGTCAATTCGACTCATAACAACCTTATAGGACAGAGTAGAACTGCCCCATAGGGTTTCCTAGGCTGTAATCTTTATGGATCGAGATCACCAGATGTTTGTCCCACATAGCCACTGGGTAGATTCAAACTGGTAACCTTTCAGTTAGTAGTCAAGTGCTTAACCGTTGTGCACCAAGGCTCCATATATATGTATTGGTGCTTCCATCAGGAGGGACATAATGTCTGATTATCTGCTTATTTCCTTTAGCAGCCATTGATGATTATTGCCCAGATCTATTACTTAATTAGGGTTTCAAATATTGATATGCTAATTCTGGAATATTTCTCTAAGGAAGTACCCCTCCCCCTGTCCCTTACTTAGTTTTTAAAACAATTTGGCTCCTGAGTCCTTTGACACAACCTAAGCAGTTTTTGATATAGCTTCTTTGCTTTCCAGTACTACAAGATGCTCCAGGCTCATTTTGTATAATTTCTGCTCCAGACCTGGAATCCACATTTTCTCTGAGAAGCTCTGATTTTTTATAATAAGAAATGGCACTCAGGTACCATACTCTGGGCAATAGAGGCGTTTACTTGTTCTAGTGGAAAGAGTAAGAAATTAAAAAAAAAAAAAAAAATTTTTTTTTTTTAATATAAGCTTCATTATAAATTCGTACTGATATTTCCAGTTCAAATTCAGGACTATGTACCTCTTTACTTACCTTCTTTGATCCTTTCTCCACTAATGGAAACTCCATTTCCTAATGATACTAACATATGTCTTCGAGTTTGCCCACAATACACATGTAACGGTTTGACTAATAGTATCAACAGTACCATGATTATTGAAAACTGTTTGGTATTTATTAGCAGTTCTTTTTGTTCCTATAGCATATCCCACCAGGCTTAAACAATCAAATATTTTATAGTCACTTGAAAGAATTTCCCCGTTTTTATGCCACCGATTAAATATATTGAGATATTCAGGGTTTCTTTGTTTTTTCATTTTGCTTTTAAGTTTTTAGAGATTGCTTTAAATTAAAAAATTTCTTTATAATTATGTCAAATCTACAAAATAAGGTATATTTAGAGAGGTCTAGTTTTTATTCCTGACTCTTTTGTTCCCCCTTCTCCTTTTTTGGTGTATTTCTCCTTTTTTGTTATTTAAGATAATATGTATATTTGTATTTGTTTTCTCCTTCTTGGAAAAATGGTGGCATAATGTACACACCTGTATCCATTTTACCTTTTTTGATTTAGCAATCTATACTGGCGGTCACTCCATGGCAATATATACAGATATTTTTCCTCCTTTTTAAAGCTGTAAAATACTCTGTTGTATAGTGCGCCACAGTGTATTCAACCAGTGTCCCGTAGACGGGCATTGGGTTATTTCTAGCCTTTTGCTTTCACAAAAAGTGCTGCCTTATGCAAAAGTCTCAGTGTGTCTTTGGGATGGATTCCCGGAAATGGGATTTCTGGGTTGAAGGGTAACATACATAATTTTGCTAGATGTTGCCAAATTCCCCTCTATAGCAGTTGTGCCATTTCAGATTCCCACCAGCAATCAACGAGGGTGACTTTCTCGTAGACTTGCTAACAGAGTATGTTGTCAAACTTAGAATTTTTGCCCATCTGATAGGGAAGAAATGTTATCTCGGTGTAGTTCTAATTTGCATTTCAATTATCAAGAGGGAGGTTGATCACTGTTTTAAATGCATTCCATAAATTCTGATATATACTATTCTCATTAACATTATTTTTGAAAATTCTCCAATTTTGCTTTGTATTTGGATCCATGAATCATTTAATAGAGGGTTTTAAATTTTCAGGTGGAAGGGTATTATGATCTGAGAATGTCATTTGTAATATTTCTACTTTATAGAACTTACAGAAAATTTCTTTGGGACCTAATATATGATTGATTTTTGTGAATGTTCCGTGTGCTCTTGAAAAGAATGTGTGTTCTCTATTATCAGGATATAAAATTATATATATATATGGCACCTTGGTGGTACAGTGGCTATGAGCTCAGCTGCTAACCAAAAGGTGGGCAATTTGAATCCACCAAACGCTCCTTGGAAACACTATGGGAAAGTTCTACTCTGTCCCATAGGGTCACTATGAGTCAGAATTGACTCAATGGAAACAGGTTTTTGGCTATATATAATTATATATACATATATAATCTGATTTTCAGATTCGTTTCAGAAGAGGATGTGGAATCAGGGATATCATTGCTCATGTCAGGTGGATCCTGGCTGAAAGCAGAGAATACCAAAAGAATGTTTACCTGTGTTTTATTGTCTATGCAAAGGCATTCGACTGTGTGGCTCATAACAAATTATGGATAACATTGCGAAGAATGAGAATTCCAGAACACTTAATTGTGCTCATGAGGAACCTTTACATAGATCAAGAGGCAGTTGTTTGGACAGAACAAGGGGATACTGATTGGTTTAAAGTCAGGAAAGGTGTGTGTCAGGGTTGTATCCTTTCACCGTACCTCTTCAATCTGTATGCTGAGCAAATAAACCGAGAAGCTGGACTATATGAAGAATGGGGCATCAGGATTGGAGGAAGACTCATTAACAACCTGTGTTAGCAGATGATACAACCTTGCTTGCTGAAAATGGAAAAGACTTGAAGCACTTACTGATGAAGATCAAAGACCACAGCCTTCAGTATGGATTACACCTCAACCTAAAGAAAACAAAAATCCTCACAACTGGACCAATGAGCAACATCATGATAAATGGAGAAAAGATTGAAGTTGTCAAGGATTTCATTTTACTTGGATCCACAATCAACAGCCATGGAAGCAGCAGTCAAGAAATCAAATGCACTGCAATGAGCAAATGTGTTACAAAGGACTCCTTCAAAGTGTTGAAAAGCAAAGATGTCACCTTAAAGAGTAAGGTGTGCCTGACCCGAGCCATGGTATTTTCATTCACATAATATGCATGTGAAAGCTGCACAATGAATAAGGAAGACCGAAGAATTGATGCCTTTGAATTGTGGTGTTGGGGAAGGATATTGAATATACCATGGACTGCAAAAAGAATGAACAAATCTGTCTTGGAAGAAGTACAACCAGAGTGCTCCTTAGAAGCAAAGATGGCGAGACTGTGTCTTACATACTTTGGACACGTTGTCAGGAGGGATCAGTCCCTGGAGAAGGACATCATGCTTGGCAAAGTAGAGAGTCAGCAGAAAAGAGGAAGACCTTCAGTGAGGTGGACTGACACAGTGGCTGCAACAATGAGCTCAAGCATAACAACCATAGTAAGGATGGCGCAGGACCGGGAAGTGTTTCGTTCTGTTGTGCATAGGGTCGCTATGAGTCAGAACCGACTCGACGGCAGCTAACAACAACAACATATAATCTGATACTGATTACATGTTTTAGAACTATTATTCCATCTGCTTTAGTTTATGTTTTCTGAAGGTATTTGCTATGCTGTATGGAATATAATCATAATTGTTGTATCTTCACTATGAATTGTGGTTGTCGTGGATTGAATTTTGTCCCCCCCAAAATGTGTTTATCAGTTTGGCTGGGCCATGATTCTGGTGTGTGATTTTCCTGTATGTTGTAAATCCTGCCTCTGTGATGTTAATGATAGAGGATGGGCAGCAGTGGTGTTAGTGAGGCAGGACTCAGTCTACAAGATTGGATTGTGTCTTGAGGCAATCTCTTGAGATATAAAAGAGAGAAGGGAGCAGAGAGACAGGGGGACCTCATACCACCAAGAAAGCAGTGCTGGGAGCAGAGTGCATCCTTTGGACCTGCAGGAAGAAGCTCCTAGCCCGGGGAAACATTGATGAGAAGGCCGACAGAGAGAGAAAGCCTTCCCCTGGAGTTGCTGCCCTGAATTTGGACTTTTAGCCCACTTTACTGTGAGAAAATAAACTTCTCTTTGTTAAAGCCATCCACTTGCAGTATTTCCACTGTCCTTTTTTTTTTTTGTTTGTCTCAAGTAAGGCTTCAGGGCCTTATTTTTACTTTTTCTGATATTAGGATCTCACCCCTACTTTGTTGTCATTTCCTGGAATAATTTTGCCCGTCTCTGATTGCTAGCCTTCCTGAATTCCTTTGTTTTAGATGTGTCCCTTATATACAGCATAAGGTTGAGTTGAGTTTTGTTTTGTGAATCATTCTAAAAATTTGTTTTAAAAGATGAATTAAGTCCATTTACATTTATGGATATGACTGAGATGTTTGGTCTCAACTCTGCTGTATTATTTTGTGTTATACTTGTTATATTTTATTTACTATGTTTCCTTTCCTACAGGATCTGTCAGACCCTCTATTTTTTGTATTTCCTCTGGTATTTAGGAAGGTTTATGTTTTGTTCCATTGGTTACTCTTTTTACTAAAAAAATTTATAGTACCCATAGTTCCTGCCTTTTTCCCTGAGGCTTCTAGTATTTTGCTTTTCAATTTTCAAAAATACCTAAAAAATCTATTACCTATACCCTGGTGGCGTAGTGGTTAAGTGCTATGGCTGGTAACCAAAGGGTCGGCAGTTCAAATCCGCCAGGCGCTCCTTGGAAACTGTATGGGTCAGTTCTATTCCGTCCTATAGGGTCACTATGAGTCGGAATCGACTCAATGGCACTGGGTTTTTTTTTTTTTTTTGGTTTTATGCAGCAATTGATGAGTTTTATTTTTTTTCCTCAATCTTTCTTCTCTCATTTTTCAGTGGTCTTGTTTCTGCTTTTTCAGAGTATGCTTTGTTTTCACCGTTATCTTAGCCTTACATCCACAATTAAATACCTTTGATTCTCACTGTTGTCAGTCCTTTTGATGACTTTTTCCAGTCATCTCTTGGGTGGGAGAAGCCTTTCGTCTAGTAGATTCCTCAAAAACAGCTCATGGGGATAGCATTCCTTGAGGTTTTGCATGTTGAAAATTGTTTTTATATAATCCTCATACTTGAAAGATAGCTTGGCTGGATATAAAATTCTTGGCCTATACATTCTTATCTTGAGCTTCTGCAAAATGTTACTCTACTGTTCACCTAGATGCGTATGTTACTCTCCTTTGTAAATGATATGCCTAGAGGCTAGAAGGTATTCTCTTTCTTTAAAATCTAAGCTTACTGGGATATGTCTCTGGGATGACCATTCTGGATAACTTTTTCCAGGTGTATGATGGACCCTTTCAATATGTAGTTTTAGGCCATCTTTATTTCTGGAGAGTTTGGGGATGATAGCTTTGAATGTTAGTTCTGTTCAATTATTGTTTTTTTATTTTTCAGGGACACTAATTATATGCAAATTAGAATCTCATTTGCCTACCTTCTAAATCTATCATTTTCTCTGTTCCCTTTTATCTCTTTATTTAATATTTTTCTCTTAGCTGTTTTCATTTTCCTCCTCAATGTTCCTTATTATATTTCTAGTCAAATATATTCCCTGCTAGACATCTTACTTAGTCTTCACTGGCGAGGTGATTTTGTCTTTTTGTTTAATTTCTTTGAACTCAGTTAAATGTTTAAAAATATGTCCTTTTTTGTTCTTTTTCTGAGTTTTGAATTTCCACATTATGTTGATCTTTCCTGCCTGCCATTGCTTGTTTGGTCATATTTAATTCATGTATGAGTGTAGTGTTACAGCTTTTCTGTGCTTTATAACTGTTTATTTGGGGGGCAGAATTTTCTTTAGCTAAAAAAATTTCATTTTTTACAATCTGCTTTTTTATTATAGAAGCTTTGTATAGATATTTCCCTCGTCTTTGTTTGTTTTCATGGGTCTTGGACCAGGAAAAAAACAAGTGACTTTACAGAGAGTAACTTTTAGGTTTCTTAGACCAAGAGCATCCTCACCTACAAGTACTGTGAAGTACAGTTTTATTAATAAGTGGCAGCTTAAAGGGAGAAATATATCTTATGATTATATAATAATATTTTGCTTCTCTTTCCCTTTACTAGTGGAACCTCAACAGAGGCAGAAAGAGTACTCACTGCTTTCTATCTGCTAGGGCACTGTGCTGGGCTGCAGGAAGTTTCTGGAATCCAAAAGAATGGAATACATTGCCCAGATGGAGTGGGCCAAGGACATTTAAAGGGTTCTGAGGTAGCACAGTAGAGCATAGGACTCTGTGCACAACCCAAGCAGAGTTCTACCTTTCCTCTCTCCAACTCCTGAGTCTCAGAAATGGAAAGAATCCATGCTCTGTCTTAAAATTATAGCCCAGATGAAGAGAAATGAACTGATTCCAGGAAGTGTTAAGAGGTGTCAAGGAAATTCATGCATATAGTACCATAGTAAATGGAAAGTCTACAAATGCGCCCAGCTGTTATCAACCACTTTCCTATTCGACAAGTCTGGCAATCCCATACTGAGTTAGTCTTATTGCTATTGCTCTGCCTTATGCTTCCCAGCTCCTAACACTTTTTGATATTGTTGGGCAAGGATTTAATTCATGTTTGTTGTAACATGAGTTAGCACAAAGAGAGCATTCATTCATCACCATATTTAATATCCCAGGTTGTTAACAGCAGCTTCATCCTGAGATATCCTGGGGGTTACTGTCACAACAAGTTTTCCAGGTAACATGTAGAGAGGTAGAAGAACTGTGAGTTCCTCTAGAGTTCCATCCCAAACTTTTGTCAGAACTAAACCTAAGCTAGACTAAGAAGGGGAACCGCCTCCTTTAATTAAGGAAACTCTGGAAGATTTTTTTTTTTTTCCTGCTTGGACAAAACTATTTGTAAATATTACACTTGGTTAGCAGCATGCAACTTTGGGTTGACCGACAGTTCTACAGAATTATTTCAAGCACAATTGTGGTATGTCTTAGTGTGAGGACGTTTTGGGATCAAATCACAGGCGTTATTGCTCCAGGCCTAGTTCTGATATTCTAAGCAATCAGAGAGAATTATTTCACAACTATTTTCAGTCGAAGGTGGTTTGTGGGGAAATGGAGAGAGCAGTTTTTCAGTCATTTGTGGAGCTTTTCAAAACCAAAATGCACACTTCAGTCCAACCCTACAACCCAACCTTCTCAATGAGAATTTCTTGAGCTAGGAGGTGGGCAATTTTGTTCTGAAAAAGCTGATTCTGATATGCACCACCTGACTGAGATCCCCTGCTGTGGTATGTGAAGTAGGAACGCTGACTTAGAACAACTAAGGACAAGAGGAGAATGGAGCCTTCTGCCCCATTCTTCCAATAACTTAAAACCTTCAACGGAGCCCTTTACTGAACAATATGGAGGAAGAGAAGACAGAATCCCTGCCTTCAAGAAGCTTATGCTGTAATGGGATGGACTGTCTAGAGCTCAGGCATGAGACGCATTAAAAGAAAGTTTACAACACAAAGTAGGATGCAGTCAGTCCTATAGATCTCCTGCTTTTTGGCCCTGGGAGGAGCGATTGGTCACCCACCCACAGGGCCAGAGAATGCTCAGGTATCTCCTTGATGAGGTTACTGGGTTACAGTGGCATTGAGGGTATTGCAGATGCGTCATGAAGCCATCAGAAGTGCCTCAACCCATAGCAGACAGAGAGGTTTCCCATAGGCTGGGGATGTTTTGGCTGCTTCATAAGCGGTGTAGAGAGCTGGAAAAGGATGTCTCATCCAAAGACAGCATTACGCCCATCCCCAAAATGACAGACTGAAGACCCTCATCTCTTCAACATATAGAAGAACTTGCTGAATGGTGGAGGGCTAGGTAAGGTGCTAGAACTATGTAGGTTCATTTAGGGACTCCATAGGGATCATCCACTCCTTCTGACCTTCCAGGCTGTCTTAATTTAGATTCTCCTTTCCTTAGGCAGGAGGTGCTCTCATGTTTGTGATGAATAAGAAGTGCATTTCTTCTTTGAATGTTGTAAACATGTTTGCCCTTCCCTTGGAAAACCACTCATACCCTGGTCTATTGCAATGCTGTTCAGTCCATGTGATTGGCTGGGGAGGCACCATCCCTGTGGCCCCAGGAGCGGGCATGTGATGCATACAAGACCAAACAGAGTAATTTCTATGGCCACGGATGTTCAGGAGTAGACATGTGTTCAAGTGAGAAAAATCAGCCTTTTCTGTTTCTGAAGTTCTCAGGAAAGACTTTCTTCCACTTGAATTATAAGCTTTTAAACTTGAAAACCCGTTGCCATCGAGTCGATTCCAACTCATAGCAGCCTTGTAGGACACAGCAGAACTGCCTCATAGAGTTTCTAAGTAGTGGCTGGTGAATTTGAACTGCTGACATTTTGGTTAGCAGCAGAGCCTTAACCACTGCATCACAAGGGCTCCTATAAGCTGTTAGAGTGAAAAAGTCTGTTTTAGAAGAAGTACAGCCAGAGTGCTCTTTAGAAGTGAGGATGGCGGATTTTGTCGCACTCACTTTGAACACTTATCAGGAGGGACCAATCCCTAGAGAAGAACATCAAGCTTGGTAGAGGGTCAGTGAAAAAAAGAAAGACCCTCAAAGAGATGGACTGACACAGTGGCTGCAATAGTGGGCTCAAGCATAAGAACAGTTGTGAGGATGGCACAGGACCAGGCAGTGTTTCGTTTTGTTGGACATAGGGGTCGCTATAACTCAGAGCCAACTCGGTGGCACCTAAAAACAAAAATATAAATGGTAATATAATCCTGGAACTACCAGGGGCCTTATTTCCTATATTTGGAAAGACTTGTTTGAAGAAAAGAAGAGCCAAGGGATAGAAAAAGATCCCTTAGATATCTTAAAAAAAACAAATAGCTGCTGCCAAGTTGACTCTGACTCATGGTGACCCCAGGTGTGTGAAAGTAGAACTATGCTCCATAGAGTTTCAGTGCCTGAATTCTTGGCAGTAGGTTGCCAGGCCTTTCTTCTGAGGTACCTCTAAGTGGATTTGAACCTCCATCCTTTTGGTTAGCAGCCTAGTATATTAACTACTTGTACCACCCAGGCACTCTTGATTGAGAAATGAGATATCTCAATACAGTCTAAATACATGGACTTTTCATTTAACCACTCACCTAAACTAATAAATTCCCTTTTTTGTGTGTGTGCTTAAAATCACCTGAGTTGTGTTTTTGTCACCTGTAACAAAAATTCTGTTTTATGCATCTATACAGTTGCTGTTGTTGTTGTTGTTGTTAGGTGCCGTTGAGTCGGTTCCAACTCATAGTGACCCTATGCAAAACAGAACGAAACACTGCCCGGTCCTGTGCCATCCTTACAATCGTTGTTATGCTTGAGCTCATTGTTGCAGCCACTGTGTCAATCCACCTCGTTGAGGATCTTCCTCTTTTCCGCTGACCCTGTAGTTTGCCAAGCATAATGTCCTTCTCCAAGGACTGATCCTTCCTGGCAACATGTCCAAAGTATGTAAGATTTCCCAAATAAAAATATAGAACACTTAGCTAAGTTTGAATAAGAAGTATAAGTATATCCCAAGTATTGTATGGGACACACTTACACTAAAAATTATTTTTTATCTGAAATTCAGTTTAACTGGGTATCCTCTGTTTTATCTGGCAATCCTATGTGCGATACATAATTGGTGGCCCAGTGTTTTAAAAGCCTCTGCTCAGAAGGGAAGAGGGCAGTCAACTGATGGATTTTCCCAGAAAGAACATGGAGAAAAACATGAGAAAAGCTTCTACAGGAGCCATAGACAGACGTATCTTAAAGAAATCTTTCTTCTCCAAGCCCTCCCTTCTTTGTATAAACTAGACAGAAGAAGCAGGGTTTTGAATTCATTCTTTCTAGTTCAACCCCCTGCTGAGAATTTGCATTTCTAACAAGTTCCCAGGTCATGCTAATGCTGCTGGTTAGGAACCAGCTCTGAGAGCCGCTAGTAGAGCAGTGGTTCTCAAAACTTATTATACATAAGAATCACCTGGGGATCTTGTTAAACTGTAGATTCTGATTCAGTACATCTGGGGTGGAAATGCAAATTTTCAGCAGGGGTTTGAACCAGAACGAACCGGTTTGAGGGCCTGAGAGGAAGATAAGGAGCCTGTGGGTCAGGCTATTTGATCCCCATCAGATGTATAAATGCTTCAGTTAGGCCAGTGGTTAGCACTTCAACTGCACATTGGAATCACCTGGGGAGGGGCCTTTAAAAATCCTGATGCCTAGGCCATGCCCCAGACCAATTCAGTCACAACCAATGAAGACTCACAGGTGATTTCAATGTGCGCCAACACAGAGACCCACTGAGCTAGGTCCTTGAGATTAAGCCAAGATAAAACTGAAAAAAACCTGTTGCTGTCAAGTTGATTTCGACTCCTAGTGACCCTACAGGACAGAGTAGAACTGCCGCCATAGGGTTTCCAAGGAGTGCCTGGTGGGTTTGAATTGCTGACCTTTCGGTTATCAGCAAAGCTCTTAACCACTGCACCATCAGGGCTCCTTCGGCCAAGATGGAGGAGTTAAAACAAGAAGTGAGGAAGGTCATCCCCTAAACCCCTCTCTTTCCTGAACAGAGCAGCTGCCAAGATTGAGCAAATCACCCCCAGGTGGGATTAGCCAGCAGGCAGCTTGAGTGTTTAGACATTTTGTTGGCTTCCCTGGGCCAGGCTTTGGCCCTTTATTTCAGGCTTGCTCATGCATGGCCGTGTGGCCAGCAGGAGTTTGGGCCACAGGGAAGCCGGCAAGGAGGCCTGTCCTTGCTCATAGCTGTGCCAGAACAAATAAAGCATCTGGCAGAGAGAATAAGTGTTTCAGGCCTGCAGCTGCATGCAGTACATATTCTCAGAGCAAAGATGAATCCCCACTGGGAAGCTTAGGGGCAGGGAGGGGATGGGTGCAGCAGGGTGGGGAGAAGGTGCCCTCAATGAGTTTCTGTGATAACCCAGCACAGCCTTCCCTCCCACCCCCCACCATGTGTAGACCGTCCGCGTCTCAGGTCTGCGAAAGTGGATGGATCCCTATCTGCTCCAGGTCCCAATTCATGGTTCCCTAGTCCTGTACCTCATTCTCAGAGAAGCTGACCCTCCTCAGAACCTCAAAATCACCATCAAGGCACCTGGGGGGAAGTCCTCACCCACCCCCAAATCTGCCTCACCCACTCTTCTACCTGCCAACTGGTGAATTCCTTGTGGGAGGAAACCACGTCTGTTCTTGATTGCGTCCCAAAGCTCCCGGCGTTCTCCGCGGCATCCGGAATGCATCAGCTGCACATAACCTGCTGATTGATGGAAAGAGAGGGAACTTTCATTAAATAGACTCTAAATTCTGCCCCTTTGAATAGTACAGGAATTGTTAATGGCTCAAGCAGAGTTAAAACCTGAAGACTGGGTAAATGACTGCCCTAGTGGTGGAAGAGGTTATGGTGGGCGGGCCTCACCCACACTAAGGAGAAGGCCAGGCAGGCTGGTGGCCTCCTATTCCCTGTGGAGCTGAGTGGGCTCCAGCCATTTCCCAGAATCCACTACTGCTTCTAAGTCCTAGGTGGGGGCTGTTCTCTCTGAACCAATACCTTTTAAAGCTTAAAAGCCCCCCAGTCTAGACACAAGAGGAAAGACAAGCAAGATGAGTAAGGCAGTAAAAGTAGGGGTTTTGAACCTGATTCCAATTGAGCCTTAAGGCAAAATGTGGAGCCCTACTTTCTGGCACCTCTGCTGTGGTGTCCTCCAGCTTTGCCCCTCCTCAGTTTAACTGCTACTTCTGCCCCCTGGGTTTGGAAGAAGTTTAACCCACAGGTGCCATCTAATTTGACGGGAAGTAATCCTGAGTCGTGGCAGCCAACCTCCTGATGATCACTACCATAGCTGCTGTGCTTTATGTGAAAACCAGTCACCCTCACGTTGATTCCGATTCCCTGTGTGTCAGATAGAACTGGGCCCCATAGTGTTTTCAGTGGCTCGTTTTTCAGAAGGTGATCACCAGGCCTTTCTTCTGAGATACTTCTGGGTAGATCTGAACCCCTAGCTAACCTTTTGGTGTTTTATCTGTAACTCACCAAGGCCAGCTTCCACTTGGATTCTACACTCGCCTGCTGCTTTCATTCAGCAAGTTGAGTTAGGTTTAAGGAAGACTGGGCTCCCGTGTTGAAGAGACATACATGCTAAGACCTTGTTACTCGGGATATGGTCCCGGACCACCAGCAGCATCCTACCTCTTGGGAGCTGGTTAGAATGCTGAATCTCAGGCCTCACCCCAGATTTACTGAATCCTAACCTACATTTGAACAAGATGCTCAGTTGTTTCCTTTGCACGTTTAGTCTGGGAGGCACTGCACTGGCGAAGCCCGGTACCTCCATTACACTCAATCTCTTTCTGTGCATTTTATCTGTGTCTCCACCTAATTTTTTTTTAATTACTATCTTTAAATTTTTTATTCTTAATTGTGGTGAGCGCATATAAAAAATGTTGAAATGGCAAAATCTGTTTTGCTTTTTCTCCCAAAAGGTCTTAAGCATCATTCAGCACACAGACTAGGAAAGAAATGACACTTTGACAATACCTGCTCTACTGTGTGACCTTTTTAGTGGTATAAAGTTTGTCACAAGGTCATAGGTTTGGATTTTCAAGACAATCACTAGGAGATCTGGATATTTACTCCCAAATGCTTTGCCTTCAGCAGGGAAGTGTTTTCAAGGGGTCTTGGTTGTTTACGGTCTAGGGCTGCAAACTGTTTGCAAGAGTAGGCAATTCATAAGTGTTCCAAGTATTGCCTGCATATGTTCCAAGCATAGGTTGATGAAATGTCTCGTTGGGGTGGAATATCCAATAGGCAAGGTAAGTGTGGTGCTTATCTTGCTTACCAGATCATCTCTAGCGAACAATTTCGTGTTTTTTTCCACCACATCAGAGATTCTGCTTCTAGGTATGGCAGGCATCTGTCTCTCTCCCAACCCCACAGCACCTTCCTACAGAATCAAAGCCTCTTTTCAAATTTATAATCCCTGACAGTGCAATGTCCCAGTAAGCAAGATAAGCACAGGCTTACTTGTGCTTACTTAATTTGTACTGAACAATCAAAGTTGTGGTGAAACCCATGTGAAATTGTTTACCACAGATGATCTGGTAGGCAAGATAAGCACAGTGCTTACCTTGCCTATTGGGTACTCTGGCCACGTCTTAGCTATGCTACTATTATTCATCAGATAGATATAGATGCCACTTTGATTAATGAAAGACAAATTTATTTATTTAAAGAAGCTCTTTGTACCACGTGTGGGTATGTTGGGCTCCATGAAAAGTGGCCACATTCTAGAAGAGACTGGGAATCACTGCTCTAGTGATCTGGAGCTACAGGCTCCCTTGGACTGTCTTAACCAAGAGAAAGACATTAGTATATGTTTTCTATTTGGTGGTGAGTTTTCAAAAGATTTAAGTCTTTATTAAGAATTAAATATAAACGTTAACCTATTTTACAGAGAAATGGGGTCTCTGGGGAACTAATAGTGCCTGGATTATAGTTACATGTTCATGTAATGAGATTTAAAGGGCTTAAGAATATCCTTGGCAGGAAGGGTGGAAGGAGATTGGAAAGAAGGGCTGATCTGTAATGCCCCTACCTCAGTCTTGCAAGTTTCCAATTTGCATTTGGTCAACCCCATCCACCACTGAAAACACCCAAAGGATGGACTTCCTCCATTTAGATCTACGTATTTTTCCATTGTCATTTTCAGTGACAACAGACCTTAAAAACCAAGAGTTTAGAAGAACTAGGCTTGGAACCAGAGCACTGGTGGCTCAGTGATTAAGAGCTTGGCTGCTAACCAAAAGGTCAGCAGTTTGAGCCCACCAGCTGTGCCTTGGAAACCCTATGGGGCAGTTCTACCATGTCCTATAGGGTTGTTTGGATTTTTTTTGTTTTTGAGCCTCTGAGTGGTGCAAAAACTAGACTTGGAATCAGACTTTCAAATTGCTGTATTACAAACTGTTGAATTATGATTAAAAAAGAAACAGTTGGTATAGAGTTGATTCCTACTCATTGTCACCCCATATATATCAGAGTAAAACTATGGTCTATAAGGTTTTCAATGGCTGATTTTCAGAAATATATCATCAAGCATTTCTTCTTAGGAGCCTCTGGGTGACTCAAACCTCTAACCTTTCCATTAGCAGCCAAACGTGTGAGTTATCCATTTGTACCACCCAGGGACTCAAAAAAAAAAAAAAAAAAAACCCAACACAAACAAAAATAACAATGAAAATCTACTAAATCGCATTATTGTAAAAAAGCTAAAACTTTGTTCTGTTGAAAATAGTTTCTTGTATCTTTATCTTTTCCTTTTAATTTTCTCTTTGTGTATGTTTTATGGAGCCCTGGTGGTACAGTGGTTAAGCACTTGGCTGTAACCAAAAGGTTGGCGGTTTGAGCCCACCAGATGCCCTGAGGGAAAAAGTCTGCTTCTGTAAAGATTACAGCCTTGGAAATCCTATGGGGCAGTTCTACCCTGTCCTGTAGGGTCGCTAGGAGTTGGAATCGACTCGATGGTGATGGATTTTTTTTGTGGGGGGATGTGTTTTATACGTTCATAAGTAGGTTTCATGAGTAATTTTCAAGCATATAAATATTCATGTATTAGTCGTACACACATACTCAAAAACATTTTATCATAAGGGTTTGCAATCAAAAATGTCTAGAGATCACTGAACTAGATTAATGATCTTTTGCTATCTTTTGTCAACAAACGGATCAAAAAGGAGTCTTTTTACTGCTATTATTTAAAGCCCATGTCATGCTACCACATTCTCTAGGTCTGAGTCATTCTTGTTAATGTTCACATTTAAGCTTCTTAATGTAACACCAGACTGGAAAAAAGTGTCAGAAAATGTGCATTTCATTATTGATATAACAAATTCTACTTCATGCTCTTCCCCGCTTCTGGGCTGGGGTCCAAGTCTGGACAAGCCTGAAATCGACAGGTTCCAGTGAGACTCTTCTCCATGTTTCTCAGGAAGCAAACAGGGTTCGCCTGACATGGAAGCACTCTTTTCCAGACATGGAGCAAAACTCAAAGTGGGGCATTGGAGCCCCATGTCATCAGAGCATGGGATTCTGCTATATCTGAGTATCAATGAGGCTGTCAGAGCTAGAAAGTATCTTAGGGACCTTCTTTGTCAAACCCATCATGGTATGAATGAAGAAACAAGGACAAAGATTGAAATGATTCATCTAAGATCTATACAGCTCGTTAGTGGCATATCCAGGCCCACCACCAAGCCTCTGGACTCTGCGCATGCTGACTCTCTGATATTCCCTTAGGGAGTGATGTATGTGGAGTCCTGTGAGGAACAGGGATGGTGTTTGGCTTATGATGAGACACAACTAGATAATGTCTGGTATTCAGCGATTCCAGACTGTTCTAACAGAAACCTCCTGGGGGTTGACTCTCCAGGCCAGATCCTATGCCCCGGATTTGGTATGCCCATGTAGGGTACATTTTATGAGTGAATCATGAAATCGCCAGCCTGGAAAATTCAGTTTATACAGCCCTGAGTCCTGGTGGCACACTGGTTGCATGCTACAGCTGCTAATCAAAAGGTCAGCAGTTCAAATCCACCAGCCACTCCTTGGAAACTCTATGGGGCAGTTCTACTCTGTCCTATAGGGTTGCTGTGAGTTGTAATCAACTCGACAGCAACGGGTTTGGGGTTTTTGGTCCATGGAGAGAAAAAAATTACTTGGTGATTTTTCAACCTAGAATCTTGCACTGGATGGTGGATTGGCAATTTCAGCTTTTCTGATCATGCCTGGTACTCAGATGGTGTAGGCTGAGAGACCCAAAACAGGAGAGTGAGGGATAGAATGTAAACTCAATGAGGGCAGGGATTTGTGTGTGAGTTGGTCCCTACTGTATCCCCATGCCTAGCACAGGCCCGTGCACATAGGAAGCGCTTAGAAAATTTTTGTTGAGTGAAAAAGGCTTCACCTAGGAGGTGGAGGAGGGAGAAGCCCAGTTGTGAACTCTGCTCATGCTGGGCTTGTGAGTGGCTAGATAGTTGAGGGCTGGAAGTCCAACCAAGAGAGGGACTGAAGGAATGTTCCGGTCTACCTCCTTCTCTGTATGCTTTGACCTGCTCATGGGCCTCATTGTATCCACTGCTGGCTCATGAGGCCCCAGCGAAAACTCACTTTTTATTTTCCTTCCAATGCTATGAACTAAGTCCAGGCAGTCTATTTAGTCAGGTTTCTGCTATCCCCTTCCTAGTTTGCTGGGTTGTGGGTGAGAGAGAGAGTGTGGGTCTTTGTGGAGAGGGGCCCTTCATTCCAGGCCTGACTCGGGCCCTTAGACGTCACTTCTTCTCTCTGGGATTCAGTTTCCTCCTGTATGAGGCAGAAATACTGACGTATGCCGTTCCCACTTGCCTCACAGGGCTGTAGTGAGGATGGAATGAAAACATAGTAAAAGGCTGCAGAAACTGTAAAATCCTCAGCAAATGTGCGCTGCCGTTAGAGGGCGGAGGCTACATCTTTTCAGCCCAGTGGCGCATTTTCCTGTGTGAGCTTGTCCCTGCTCTTCTTCTGTCAGGGGAGATCTGTTTTACCTGGTTCTGTGGAAAGACCCTTTCCAGGCATTCTCTGCGTGAGGTGTTTGATCCTTCATCCTGAGGACCAGGTGCCGAGGTACAGGAGTGCATTTCCCACCTCCGTGTGGAGCATCAGAAACCACAGTTCTTTAAAAAGGAGCGTGTTGACACCATTTGGAAGATAGGGTGTGCCTGTAGATGAGGCATTTGGTCGAAGCTTACTTTTTTTCTCTAAAGAGTTCGAAGGTCCTTCTCAGGACACATAGGAAATGCTGTTTCTTTAAGCTTGAAGCTTCCTCAGGGTAAATAAAAATTAATCAATCAGACTTTATTGTTGTTAGTTGTTGAATTGATTCCAACTCACGGCGACCCCACGTGTACAGAGTAGAACTGCTCCACGGGGCTTTCAAGGCTGTGACCTTTCAGAAGCAGATCGCCAGACCTTACTTCTGAGGTATCTCTGGATGGGTTTGAACCGCCAACCTTTCAGTTAGTAGTCCAGCACTGATGTATTTAGTTTTGAGCTCTCCAGCATCAAGCAGCCTTGTCCCCACTTTACCTCTACCCCACTGCACTTACTTAGACCACAGGCTCACAGTCGAGGCTCCACATTCGCTCTCGTCAGCAGGAGGCCGTGGTGTTCCTGAGCACCACTGACAGAGGGATGATGGTGTGTTTGGCAGCTTCTTAGAGGGCCCCCAATGACCACCACATCCTGGAATTCACACCGTTGTGCACCCACCCCTTGAGTGTGGACTGGGCTTACTTTGTCCCTTCTAATGAGTACAATATGGCAGAAGCAAATGAATGTCACTTCCAACATGAGGTTATAAAAAGACTATGGTTCCCAACCTGGGTACTGGTGCTCTCTCTCCCTCTTGGATCACTCATGCCAGGAAAAATAAGCTGCCATGTTGTGGGCATGAAGAGCTCATGTGTTGTAGTGATGACCGAGGATTTCAGCACAACAGCACATGTGGAACTAATGCCTGCATCAACCACATGAGAGAGCTTGCAAGGGGATCCTTGCACCCCATTCATGTTTTGAGATACTCACAACTCAGCTGCTTGATTGCAACCTCATGAGAGCCCTTGAACCAGAGGCACCCAGCTAGCCGTTACGGATCCCTGACCCCCAGAAACTGTGAGATAATCAATGTTTGTTTTTTTAAGTCACTTGGTGTTCGATAATTCGTTACACAGAAAATAGATAACTAATACAGGTGGAGAGAAAAGAGAAAAGGTGGAAAAGCGTTGGAGAAAATGAAGAGGGAAAGGAAGTGAAGAAAGAGATGAAGAGTGGGTTTGAGCAAGATGGAATGCCACCAACAACTGCCGTAGCAAAGTGACAAGAGCTTGGGCTCTGGTACTAAACAGCCTGCATTTGAATCCAGCCTCTGCATGTATTAGCTACGTGGTTTGGCAAGTCATGTAACCTCTCTGTGCCTTAGTTTCCTCACCTATAAAATTGGGATAATAATGATACCTATATAATAGGGGGAGTCCTGGTGGTGCATTGGTTAAGAGCTAGACTGCTAATCAAAAGGTTAGCAGTTCGAATCCACCACCTGCTCCTTGGAAACCCTATCAGGCAGTTCTGCTCTGTCCTAGTCGATTGCTATGAGTTGGAATCGACTCAAAGGCAATTTTTTTTTTTTAATATAATAGGGTTGCGGTAAGGATTGATGGAGTTAATTTAGAATGTTTAATACAGTGCTGGCACATAGTTAATGCCATAAGTGTTTCTTAAATTGCTGTTGTGTGCTATCAAGTCAATTTTAACTCATAGGAATCCTATGTGACAGAGTAGAGCTGCCAGGTAGGGTGTCCTAGGCTGTAGTCTGTACAAGAGCAGATTGCCAGGTCTTTTCTCCTGCAGAGTCGCTAGTGGGTTCAAACCATCTACTTTTCGATTAGCAGCTGAGTGCTCAATCATTGCACCACCAGGGCTCCTTGCTTGTTAAATAAACCTCCCAAAATAAATCTGCACGTTGTGGTTCTAACAGGTGGTTGTTTTTAGTTTTCACGGAATCATCTCCAGCTTATGGTGACCCCATGTGTGTGGAGTAGAGCTGTGCTCCTCGGGGCTTTCAAGGCAGTCTCTAACATGTGGTAGTAGACACAAATTGCAGGCTAAGGGGACCAAGTAGTCTAGCAGTTAGGTCTGTGGGCCCTCTTCAGCTGCACCTAGAATACAGGGAATTTTGATGACGAGAGTCTGTGAGTTCCAGAAGGCACAGTAGAAGGACTTAGGAGGGGTGAGAAGAGCAGACAAGAGAATGTACCATATACTGGTTGAAGCAAGTCCTGGGAGGCTTGGGCTAGACTTAACCCTGAGAAGAAGGCTTAATCTCTCAGAGGGAGGTTGGTTCTCATTTATAGCCACGGTACAGATCTTTTCAGTTAGAATCTATGGAGTTTCCTGGCAGCTCTTCAGTCCTTCAGCTCAAGGTGACCTGCTGGCCCAGGTCATGGGCGAGGCTATTGTGGTTCTTACCCTGACTGTACTGGAGAATCACTGAGGGCAGCTTTGAGAATAACCGATGGCCTGCTTTTCACCAGAGAGTCTGATTCAAATGGCCTGGGCATCAGCATTTTTGAAATGCTCCCATAGTGACTCGAATGTGCAGCCAGGGATGAAAATCACTGGAAGAGGCTTCTCCTAGTCCCTTGTTACTCAAAGTGTGGTCCAGGGACCAGCAGCACCAGCATTACTTGGGAGACTGGTTAGAAATGCAGACTCTCTGGTCCTACCCCAGACAGGCTCAACCAGAATCTGTATTTTAATAAGATGGCTTAAGGAGAAGCCCTAAGCTTGGGATCTTTTGCTGGGAGCACAGTCGAGTAAGTAGTCCTCTCCCAGTAGCGGAGCCTGGCTTACTTGACCAGAAGCGATGCGAAGACCTTCCCACCTGCCAGTTCTGGAGACTTTCCTTCATTGTGGGGGTTAGGTTACCTCAAGCCTGGAGCAAGCTTTCTCTGCTCCCCTAGGGGTGCCATGTGACAAGCACCTTGGACTAGGTGACTACAAAAATTAGCTGTTTTCCATGTTCAAGTTCAGAAGCAGCTGGCTCTCATTACAGCCACATGTGCTCTTAGGCGTAATCAGAGCCCGGTTGGCCGGGCGGCTCAGCATCCCAAGTGAGCCTTTCTCCACATGCTGGTGCAAACTGCCCAGCCCAGCAAGGCCCACGGAAATGTCTAGATCTGTATGTACCCGAGGAAGAAAATATCATTGTTGGAGCTAAAGAAATGTTAGAGCAAGGGGGTGGGAAACAAAGAGGTGGGGAAGAGACAAAGGGTTAACCAGTTGCCCAAGAACTGCATTTTCCTGCCCCCCTGAATCTTTCTGGAAAGAGTTGGTGCTTGCTGATGAAAACAAATTAGGAAGATGAGCTCATGCTAAATGCAGTTCCTCTCAGGGGAGGCTTGGAGAAGACAAGAAACCTGAGACTCTTTTCTTGAAAATAAATCAGTAGCTTTGAAGGCGATCTGGAGTGGAGCAGACGATGGTAGAGCCTGCGTGTCAGGGATGAAATGCTGCACATATGAACAGGGCTCTCCAGACTTGTTCATCAGAGCAATAGAATAGACTAACCTAAAACCAGAAACAACAACAACCCACAGGGTTATCATTAGTGTCTGCATCTCTGATTCTAGATCGAATCTGGCTTCTGTAATACTTCTGAGAAATGCAACAACAGAGCCGCAGAAAACATATGGGCTGGTTACACAATAATGCTTCTGTTCTCTCCACAGGGCCGTAGTTACTGGACTACACGTGAAGCCAGACTGAGCTGTTACAGCTGAGAAATTTTGCTTGGAGGCATAGGCTGGACGTTAATAATGGTGATATTCCAAATAGAAGCTGATTAGATTATGTCACTCCTCAGCTCAATAATCCTCAATGGCTTCCTACTAAATAAATAATCCATTGCTCTCCCGTTGATTCTGACTCATAACAATCCTACAGAATGGAGTAGAACTGCCCCATAGAGTTCCCAAGGAGAGGCTGGTGGATTCGAACCACCAATCTTTCGCTTAGCAGCCAAGCTCTGAACCACTGGGCCACCAGGGGTCCACTAAATAAATATAAGTCTAAATTTCACTGCATGGAGTTCACTGAACTCCACAAAATCATGTGAGGTAATCTAGCAGAATGGCTTTTGGTGTCGGTCCTGGCTGAGTTTGAGACTGCTCACACTTGGAGCTGACCTTAGGTAAATCACTGAACACTTTTGAACCTATTAGGTTAATAAGAGTCCCTTCCTTGTAGGACTGATGTGATAGTTTAATGAGGTATTGAATGTAATGCACTTAGCACAGTATCCAGAACAAAGTAAATGGTCAATACATAGCATTACTATTATTAGTTATTGTTGATGACATAATAACAAGGCTCTTCAGTCCACCTTTCTCTCCTTACTGTTTGCCCACACCGCATGCTCCTGGCCCATGAAATACACGCTATTCTGTCTGCTTACTGTATACCAGCCTCCCTGCTCTGGCTCACACAGTTCCTACTAAACTCTTCCTGTCCAAACTCTACCCTTCCTTCCAGGGTCAGCTCAAGTACTCCCTCCTTCTGCAGCCTTTGAGAGTAGGGTCCACATCAGGTTTCCTTGTTTTTCTCAGCATGAATCAAAGCCCTTGAATATAGTAGGTGTTCAAGAAATGTTAAACGAATGAATGAATGAACAAAAGCTATGACTGGGTCCACCTGAAAGTCACTGGTGGGGACCAGTAGGGGGTAGATCAGGAAAGGTTGTCGATTCTGAAAGCTCTAAGGTCTAGCGCCACTGCTGCCAATGGACCTGAATGAAAGGCCAGCTCTCCTTGGACCCCTTCATCTGTGAAGGAGACAAGGGAGGCCAACACATTTTTCTGCAGCTGTGATGCCTTAGGAGATCTGTAAAGTGCTTTCATATGTACCACCCCCTTAGTGGTAGCCTCTTGTAAGCTAATGCTCTTCTCCTCACATCCCTGAACAAGGAGCAGATGAATTCCCCCTGGGGCCTGTGCTTCAATTCTGAGCTCTAAGTTGGCAGTTCTCTCCAGCCTCGAAAACCTGATAAAAATTTCAGTTGTCCTATGGCTTGCAACCAAATGCTCCAAAGTCCACTGGGCACACACAAGCTGACAGGCCCTCATATGACAGACACCTTTATAAGAATTGGAGGGGAAAAAAAGCACCTTTCCCCTGAGCCAAGGAGCATGGCTTAGTATGCAGGGTGTGGACTGAAAAACAGCCCCCACCAGCTCCCTTGGGTGGAAGCCCTTGCGTGGTGCATATACATGCACACACATGTGTACACACAAACACACTCTCATATGTGGTGCTCTTTTGGGTATTGCACACTTCTGGGGGCTCAGTACAGGTTTTGCAGCCAATCATGTGAAAAATGGAGCCTAGGTACGGTTCTTCTTTCTTGTTCTTTCTCAAACTGGACAGCACTGACACAAGCCAAGTATGTACACACTCTTGAGACCACAACTAGCCTGGCCAAAAGGCTTGAAATGCATACACATTTAAAATGCTCTGTTTTTGGAAACTTTTCTCAGTGGAAAAGAGTTTTCATGTTATGGTCATCCTCCTTTGGGGAACAGAGAGCCAGGGTGCATGCAATTTGTATCTCCTTTTTTGCTATCAGTCTCTGCCTACTATGTGCAGGAATAGCTCAGTCCTGTAAATGTAGAAGAAGAAATTTATTTACGTCTTGTACTTGTTTTACAGAGAAAGTCAGCTCCTAGATGCATTATGGTCAATGATAGATATTCATGAGACCACACGTAAGACTGAAATTTATCTGAAAAGTGTAGAAAATTTGGAGTGAACGTCAGCGCAAGTAGAACATTTTTGGGTGAAGACGCCTGAAGGACAGAGGTGTTGGTCTTCTCAGTGCGACTGAGCCAAGCAAGGAAAAGTGTGACCTTAAACATGTCAGCTCTGAGGCCCTAATTACAGCCAGCTTTAAAAAAAAAAAAAAATTTTTTTTTTTCTACTGCTATCGTTGTTGGTGTCAGGTGCCGTCGAGTAGGTTCTGACTCATAACAACCCTATGTACAGCAGAACGAAACACTGCCTGGTCCTGCACCATCCTCACAACCTTTGCTATGTTTGAGCCCATTGTTGCAGCCACTGTGTCAATCCATCTAGTTGAGGGTCTTCCTCTTTTTCACTGACCCTCTACTTCACCAAGCATGATGTCCTTCTCCAGGGATTGGTCCCTCCTGATGACACGTCTAAAGTATGTGAGATGAAGCCTCACCATCCTTGCTTCTGAGGAGCATTCTGGCTGTACTTCTTCCAAGATAGATTTATTTGTTCTTCTGGCAGTCCCTGGTATATTCTTCATCAGCACCATAATTCAAAGGTATCATTTCTTCTTTTGTTGTCCATGTTCGTTGCCCACCTTTCGCATGCATATGAGGCAATTCTATTAGGGTCAGTTTTATACTTCTATGCATTTGCTTTGACTGAGTTTTCAATCACGGTTGGCGAGCCTTCTCTATAATAGAACCCCACAAATAGTTAGGCTACTGTTATGGTTTGGCTTGTGTCCTCCCCCATCTCAAAATATGTGTTAGAATCCTAACCCTTATACCTGTGGTTATAATCTTGTCAGGGAATAGGGTTTTCTTTGTTTTGTTAATGAGGACATATCTGTGTAGGCTGTGCCCTAAACCTAATCACTTCTGAGTTATAAAAAGTAGGTTAGACACAGAAGCAAGCACAAACATGAGGATCTCCTAGGAACTGAGGAACGCTGGAGCTACAGATGCTGGAAGAGACCAGAATCTTCCCCTCGAGCTGACAACCCTGAATTCAAACTTCTAGCCTCCTAAACTGTGAGAAAATAAATTTCTCCTTTTAAAATCCACCCACTGGTGGTATTTCTGCTACAGCAGCACTAGGAAACTAAGACAGATACCAAATTCCTTTTCTCCATAAAGTCTGCATTAACAGTGTCACCCATTCACCCACTGAATGATCCCTTTGCATTGACATACTTCATAATCAGGCTCTGGGCTACGAGACCCAATAACCAATTAAAAAGAGACTAGACATCAGACAGTGTATATTATGTGTCTTTTGGGCATACAGCCTTATTTCTCTTAAGGCCCATGATGTTTTGATACTGGTGGTGTGGGATGGTGTTAATTCTACATTTCTATAACACATGTCCGATTTTTTTTTTGTTGTTGTTCCTTACATAACCACTTGCTATTTGGATTGGAGGAATTGTCTGGTTACCAAACCTAATCCCCACAATACATCTGATGAACTAGGAACATCATAGTGGTAGGATCTTAATTTGAACTCCTTCCTTTGAACTCCTACACCAACATCAAAAAAATAAAACAGCCAACCTTCTACTGGGAAAAAGATCTTACTTTGGGCACTGTGAACTACAAGTCTGTGGAAATGGAAGTGCATGAGTGTGTGCCTGCCCAGCCTTGGGGCTGCCATGTACCCCCTGCTCAGGGAGATGCTTCCTGGGGAGTCAATGTTGGCTTTTCCTCCCGACAGCAAGTTATAAATACATGGTTAACGTGATATGAGGTCCTGGGCTGCCTCCAGCCACCTTCTGCAGTAGCAAGGAAAAGGGGGAGATTTCCTGTCCATCAGGGTGTTGAACTTGGGTACCCACCACAAACCGTAAAGCCAAGACGAGCCCTCTCTCTCTCCCCTCCCCCAGCCCTGCCGCTTCTGGCTCATTGGATAAATAATATGAAATATTTATGGGAAATTAAGGAGTTTCTGGGTTCCTGGGTGGTACAAACAATTAATATGCTTGGCTGCTAACCAAAAGGTTGGCAGTTTGACTCCACCCAGAAGCTCCTTGAAAGTAAGTCCTGGCAATCTCTTCCCCCAAAATTAGCCATTGAAAACCCTATGGAGCATAGTTCTACTCTGACACATGTGGGGTTGCTATGAGTTGGAACTGACTTGATGGCATCTGTTTCTTTCAGGAGTTTCCAGGCTTTCAATTCAAACTCCTTCCTTCGAATGCAAACTTCCGAGAAAGAAGGTGGAGATGTTGAAACCCCCACCTCCTGCTCTTTTTTTTTTTATTTTGTTTTTTTAATAATTTTTATTGTGCTTTAAGTGAAAGTTAAATCAAGTCAGTCTCCCTCACATAAAAACTTAAATACACCTTGCTACACATTCCCAATTACCCTCCCCCTAATGAGACAGCCCGCTCTCTCCCTCCACTCTCTCTTTTCTCACCTCCTGCTCTTTATGGACAAAACAAACCACAGGCATCTGAAGGTGATTAATTGTCTTTATTGGAGGAAAACAATAAGTCATCAATCTCGTTACCATTATGATAGAAATCTTGATATGTGTAAATGATTGTCAAGGCAGAGAATCATTTGCTAAATAGACCCATTAACAATTTTGCAGTGTCACAAACCTATTTGGGTTGAACTTCTTGCAGAGTTTATTACATGCATGGAATAAATGCAGTTTCCCTTCTTTTAGACAAGCACGTTTTTACGGAAACAATTGAACCAATCGCAAGCCTGGTAATAATAGACACGGGGTATTCTTGAGTTCAGTGTTGTAAGCTTTTGGAAAACATGCTCACTGTTGGGGGAGCAGAGAGAGGGACAATTTCTTTATGTGTAGTGACTAAAGCCAATTTAGAAATTGTTCCAATTTTGACTCTGGACAGAATGTACCTTTCATGTCTTCTAACCTGAACTTGGGACTAAAATGTTCCCTGAAACTTGCCGCCCCATCTTCCAAAACAATGAGGCTGCTGCAATGTGGCATCACTTTTGCTGCCATTTGGATGGCATCTTGCACCTCTTCTAAAAAGCCCAAGAGCCCGTGGAAGAGAGAGCACAGGCTTCAGTCCTGGGGCTGCAGGGTGAATGTTCCAGTTGACATTCTTGTCCCTTCTTTAGCTCTCTCCCCAAGTCTGGCTGCCAGCCCTTCCCCAGGGTCCTGCTCCCCCAAGTGTGGGGCTACCAGGAGGCCAGGTATCTTAGTCTGTCCATGTATTTTCCTTTGAGAAGCAATTTAGTGTTTGGCAGGGGCATACTGAGGGTAACGAGCACCCAGGGCAAACTCTAAAGTTTAGTCCCTCCCCCCGCAATTTCAAGATGAATTAAAAAAAAAAAAACCCAAACCAAACTCGTTGCCATTGAGTCGATTCCGACTCATAGCAACCCTATAGGACAGAGTGGAACTGGTCCCATAGAGTTTCCAAGGAGCGCCTGGTGGATTTGAACTGCTGACCTTTTTGTTAGCAGCCATAGCTCTTAACCACTATGCCAACAGGGTTTCCTCAAGATGAATAGACATAGAAAAAATGACATCCCCCTCTTGTCTGGCTGCCTCATTCAGGCGCCTTTTATATCTGTGGTGCCTCGGAATGTCATTCTGTGCCTGTCTGGCACCTCTTGGACTTGCACCTGGGGGCAAGTGCCCCCTCTCTCTCCCTCGCTATGCCCCTGGTGTTTGGGGCTACAGAGTCCTGGTGATGCCTTAACTCTATGACTAAAGCCTCAAACACTCCTCTCCTTTTCTGTTTTTCCTGTCCATAAGAAAATAAAATCACCTGTAAGTAAAATGACATGGTAAATAATCAGAAGATATCAGAACCTTATTTGAAGTTCCCTAGAGACAAAAAGGTTAAAAATGTACATGGTGAATGCAGAAGCGGCATTAGTACAAAGGGTGAACGTGACAGTTTGTCCCTTTGGTGTAGAAAGATACAGAAACCGAAGCCATTCCACGGTTTGCTTTGTCCACAAAACCAGACTTGGCAGCCACATGCTGAGTGTTGAGCATCCAAATGGACGGCCTTTGCGTTTGAAGAAGCAGAGCCCCCCAAAGCCACAAGCGGGGCTGCTCAGGACACAGGCGGCAGAAGGTCCAGAAGGGCAGACTCCTGTGCTCAGGGCGCATGGGCTGCTGCTAGAAGGAGGGAGCAGGCCCGGCCTTCGCCAGCACGCAGGGCAGACCTCGCAGCAGGCTTGGGGTCCTGCGCAGGCTGAGAAGTGCCTGTGTAGACACGAGCTGCAGACCACGATGAGCTGGATCACAATGGAGGTACCAAGTGAACGGGGTGTGGGCCTGTACCTTCCTCTCTCTCCTCTCCTCAGAGATGCCTGCTGCCCACAGTCGAGTTTTTCCAGCTAACTCATCTGCGTACCGATTTTCATGGAGTCTTTGGAAATCAACTTTTTTTCTTTAGGAATCTATTTTCCCAATTCAGCATTTCTATCTCAACAGTTTCCATTCTGAATATCGAAGGGTTGGAACACTTTTTGCAAATGCCTGCTATACTTTCAGCCCCAACCCAGGACCAAGTACCCCGTAAAAGAGTGGTGAATTACGTACAGGTATATACATTGTTTTTTTGGAAACAAACTGAACAGTGTTTGGTCTGGAATGTGTTTAAGGAAAAGGCAAACTTTGCAAAGTGTGAGTAGACAAAGCGAAAGTTGTACTGGTTAGTAACATGCAAAGGTTTCGTGCGTTGGTGGAACCAGAGGATCTATCATTTCATTTGCCAGAAGTGATTTTGCAAACCTGGGAAAGAGGACATCTGAATTCTGTTGATGGAAACTGGAGGAGCTGCCCTTTACCTGCCCTTGCCTTCTGTTCACAGACTCAAAGGAATCCCTGTGGCACGCTTGCAGAAGTTATATGAAGCAGGGAATGTTGCTGGCTAAATCTGACGTGCGTTAGCCAGCTCTCCTGCCTTCTGCCCTGGAGAAATGTTTCCAGTGTGGCTTCCCCAATGTGAAGAATCAATACTGGCCAAGGTTCTGGGTGAACAAGAGTCTATGGTGCCCAAAGCCATCAAATACTGAATCTACCCCCACTGGGGTATGGTCTTCCTGTTGAAAATTGCTCATAAACATCCAACCCCAGTGGGTTGATCAGACTAGGCTGTCACTCCACGAGAAAGAGGGTCAATGCCTTTCAGGAGGGGAACATCTGGGCTCCCTTCCCTGTGTCCCTGGTGTTCTTGGCCTTTGTTCTAAAGGAGACGCTCCCTTTACCATCCACAATCCATCCAGGAAAAGCTGAATACCAAGGCAGACAGACAGGGTGGATTAATGCTAAGTAGGTAAACTGAATCTGGGGTTCAATACATCAAAACCCTTTTATCAAACCGTTAATGTTTTCTAAAGCCAAAAAAAAAAAAAAAAAGCCAAAGCTTTGCTTATTTAGCCAAGGGCGTCTTCTTTTGCCCTAAGCTGGACTGCTGGGTTCCTTGCACACAAAGCTGTAAAAACTACTTGGGACCCTCTCAAAGGTTCTCCTATGTCAGTTTGAGGCTGTGGCCTGTCCTTGTGGTGAGGCTTTACAAATGACCAGAATCACTGCCAAGGTCAAGAACATTAAACCACGCCTGTTTTTTTTTTTTTTTTTTTTGGCGGAGGGGCATCGTTTCTGTGTAATTCTTTTCTTAAAAAAAGGTTATCCTTTCTGTTCTATGCAGTCAGGGACAGTAAGAGGGTGTGGACGTCAACCACCACTCACTGCAAAAGCCACAAGCAACCGTGGGGTCACCATCTATCCGGCTGGGCAGCCTCCTCTTTTCTCAAGGGATTTTCGTATGTGCACATCCCTAGGCAGTACAAAATGTATTCGGCTGTTAACCAAAAGGTTGGAGATTCGAGTCCACCCAGAGGCAACTCAGAAGAGGGCCTGGTGATTCACTTCTGAAAAACCAGCCATTGAAAATCCTATGGAGCACTATTCTACTCTGACACGCATGGGATTGCCATGAGTCAGAACTGACTGACAGTAACTTTTTTGTGTGTGTGCACATCTCTTTCGCATGTTCTACCCTTCTCAGCTCCAACTGACTTTGCTCCACCCAACCCGATGCTCCAGACCCCCATGTGAGGATGGGGATCTGTGGCAGCCAAGACCCCAGCAGTACCTTGGCAAAGGTAGCAGCAATATTTCCAAAGGTGCCAGAGGCCAGAGTAGGGTGTGGACTCACTGTTTCAGACAAATATAAGCTCCTCTTATTGCCTCATTTACGAGATGAAGATCAGGGAAGCAAAGCCAGAGAGACAGGCAGGTGAGGGAAAGACCACCCCAGGACACAAATTTCAAAATTTAGTATTCAAGTGAGGAGGGAAAAAAAGTTCCTTTGCTTTGAAAACGTGAAGATATCCAGTTTGGGGTTTGGGGTTAAAAAGACCTGTGATGTGTCCACCCTGAGCTTCACCAACATGCTGGCTTCAAGGCACATCTAGCCTGGTTGCACATATTAAATGCTCTGCTAATACCTGCTGAATTTGACATCAGTAAGGGTCCTAGGGCTATGCCATCTCATTTGCCAGGTCTTAAGAGGTATATTCTGGGTTCTCCTCCTGTTTTGTAATAAGACATGAACTACACCAAGCACAGTTGGAAGAGAACCTCTTTATCCTTTTACCACTGGGGCTCCCTCAAGAGCAAAAGCTCTTCTGTGTGGTATTTATTTTCTCCTCTTCCTAAAACGATAGGAAATAACCTAAGAGGAAGCCTAGGCCTGCCCTGATGTCATGCCCAGCAGAGTCTACTGTTGGCCTGAAGCCAGTCTCCACCTCCTGGTACTGCGTTACTGAGACCTGATGTGTGCTAGGTGGAGCCAGAGCATGGCCAAGGACTGACTCCAAGCAGCAAAGAGGCCACCTGCAACAGGGTACATCTCAGCTACTCTGCACTTTTCAGGTTAGTCATCCTTTCAAACTGCATATTCCACGCACCACGTATACTGGCTCCAGAAAATATTTTTATCACCAGTAATAGAATATGGCTTCAAATCTTGCTTTTTAAACGCAAATGGCTGTGTACAGCACACAGCACAAACAGCCCATGACTATTCCAGCACATGACAGGTAGCAAATTCAGGTCCCCTTACAACATTCTACCAACTTTTTTTCTTATCTCTATGAAGTTGAATTTTCCATTACACTTGTTAATAAGAGACATGTTCAGAAACCTCCTGAAGAGATTCTGCAGTTTTCTCAAATATTTCTCTAATATTGTTTACAGTATTCATGTCATTGTCCTTCTGAAGGTGAGGGGTTGAGGCATACCCAACTTTGGTGATGCTTGCTTATTAATTGGGTCTGTTGTTATTAAATCAACTTTCCCAGGCCTTTTACACATTTCGGAGTAATGGCTTGCTCTTCCCTTTGTATGCATGTGTGGCAGACTCCAAGCAGGATTCCTGCCAAGTGGCCGCATGCCCCTAACACATGTGGGGACAGTGGTGGACCAGCTGCCCATCTTTCCAGCTGTGCTCATATATACTAGTACTGCCATCAAACACATTCTAGGCTCTGAACCAAATAACACTATCTGTGTGTGTATGTGGAGGGGTGGTAGGGAGTGAGCATAACAGAAACATTTTGGCCTGGACACATGCAAAGGTGTAGAAGTGACAAAGATGGTTTGACCAGCAGGACCTGATCAGTCTGTCCACCTGTAGGAGAAGGGCACAGGGACAACAGCCAGGGAAGTCAGCCCAGGATCATCATTGCAGCACAGGCAGAGCTCCCGGGATCCTTGGCAAGCTCAAGGCTGACTGTGCAGACTTCACACTCACACTGAACAGAAGTAAGGGCTGTAATTGGGTGCTAGACGGGTGTGAGGCCAGGGAGGGCTTTTGCCAAGCTGGTTGGCTGGAGCCACCTGCTCGGCCAGACAAGAGCTCATCCTTGATGCCTCCTTGAAAAGTGGTTTTGCCTTGGGTTTCACGCTGTGCCCACTCTGCCTGCTATCCATGAACTGGCCTGATTCACCTGGGACTTTCCTTGTTTTAGGAAAGTCCAGTGTCCCAGTAAATCCTTCAGTCCCAGGCAAACTGGGATGGCTGGACACCCTTCCACCACAGGTCTTAGGCTTTCAGATTCCGCTGCTCGCAAAGCTGCCTTCAAGCCCAGCTGGGCCTGGCTAAGGTGCTCTCTGACCATCTCTGAGGTGGCCAACGTCCTGTTTGCTTGGCAGGTCACCTTCCCTTAGCACCCCAGACAAATGGATTCTCTTCCAAAGTTGGTCCTCTCCCTCTCCCTTGGATAGCATTCATACTAAGAATATGGCAAACATTTGGAGAAAAAACTTGTGTGAGTTGGAGATTATTCTAAGTATTAGTTTAGAATTCCATTAAAAAGAGAGAGAGAGGTTAATTTTAAGACTGCTTTCAGCTGTGTTACTCCTTGTGAGAGGTGAGCGCTGGGTGTGGGAATTTCCCTTTAAACAAAAGGGCAAATCATTCCTTTTGTAAAGGAGGCTCTGGCATCTTCGCTTTGTGGGGCACCTCGTTCACAGCAAGGTCAGCCCGCAAAGTTTAGCCCCAGGGAGCACGTTTATTTCTGACCACTGATGAGTTGCTAGGGTCTCTGGTTGGCCTGGAGTTTTTCGGAGGAGCTGCTAGGACGGGTTTTCTGCAGGTTCCCCCGCAAAGACTTCATGGAGAAGACAGCCCTATAGAACTGCTGAGTTGTCATTTTAGCTGATCCTCCCAAGAAAGGGGAGGAAAAGAGAAGGAAAAGAAGTAAAGTGCACTCTTAGCCTTGGAGACAGATGCTGGATCCTCTTATTAGAATTTTTAAAAATACCTTGAAATTCTCCTCAGAGGGGGAAGAAGTTCTTTTAAAGGGTTAACATAAATCTCTACTTATTGATGAACAAAAGATAGAGGTCATATAACTAGAAAGGACACACTTCTTAAAAGAAAAAAAAAACCTAAAGCACAGTATTTACCAATATTAAATAATCCAGTTGAAACCTTTTCCTCATTAATGAAAAAATACAACATAGACGGTTACCTACACTGAGAAGAGTGGAAACGACAGGGAGTTGGGGTGAGGAATAAGAAGGTCCATTCAGTTAGAGCTTTGCAAGATTCATATGTACAGCACCAGATCCTATTAAATCAGCTCCCCTTGAGTCAGTACAGTTTGTGAGAAATGAACACTTCAGAATTGCAGTATAAAATATGGCCATAAAAAAACTTCTGTCTTCCAGTCCTGTGCAGGAAGGTGCACCATGCAAGGTGAGATTGCTCTGGAGGGGCTCTTGGCACTGGAGGCCGTGGGGGCACCCCTTCCCAGGCCCCTCCCGAGGCTCCACCCCCAGGCCCCACTCTTTGGGCCCATCTGAGGCCCCGCCCCCGGGCCCTGCCTCCAGAGCTAGTCACTTCCTGCCAGTATGCACCGTCGTCACAGTGGTGGGCCTCGGTCTTCGTTCAGCTCCAACTCCTGAGACCCCCGAGGAGGAAATGAAACTACAGAGGGCGGAGGATGCCAGGCCTGGAGGGGAACAGTGAACACAAGGGGGTCAAAGCTTCAGAAGGGTTTTTGTAGTTACAGAAAATACCCAATCCCCATTCCCACTGCAAGGGTATCATATGGGCTGGGCTTGTGATGGACCAAACTTCATGTACAATTTTTACCTACTGCTATGGGTTGAATGGAAACCCTGGTGTCATAGTAGTTAAGTGCTATGACGGCTAACCAAAAGGTCGGTAGTTTGAATCCTTCAGGTGCTCCTTGAAAACTCTATGGGGCAGTTCTGCTCTGTCCTGTAGGGTTGCTATGAGTCAGAATTGACTGGACAGCAATTTTTTTTTATATGGATTGAATTGGGACCCACAAAAAGTTATATTTAAGTCCTAACCCGTGTACCTGTAAATATGACCCTGTGTGGAAATAGGGGTTTTGTTTCATTACATTAATGAGGACATACCAGAGTAGGGTGGGCCCTAAACCTAATTCTTTTGGAGTGGTGTCTTGAGTAAGACACAGACACAGACAGGAGGAGACAAATGCATATGAGGATACACCTACAAGCAGCCAAGAAACACGTATATAGAGAGAGATGGAACCTGGCTCTGTAGATGCCCTGATTTTGGACTTCTAGCCTCCAAAACTGTGAGAAGATAAATTTCTGTTCTTTAAAGCCATCCACTTGTGGTATTTTTTATTCTGCAGCCTTAGCAAACTAAGACACCTACTATAGGAAAGTATTTGTGTCAAAATGCTTTGTTCTTAGGCCCAAATCTCCTCTCCTTTTTTCATTATAATAATTATAACTGCTTTGTATTAGAAAACTACATGGTTTAAGTCACCATAATGTAATAACCAAAAAACCCACTGCCATCAAGTCGATTCTGATTCATAGCCATCCTACAGGACACAGCAGAACTGCCCCATAGGGTTTCCAAGGAGAGACTGGTGGATTTGAACAGCTGACCTTTTCGTTGGCAGCCAATGTCTTAACCACTGTGCCACCAGGGCTCCACCATAATACAATAGGTTCCATTTCTTGAGCATTTACTATGTACTAGGCACTGAACTGGTACGGAATACATACTATCATTGTAAGAAGTATTGGACAGAGTAGAACTGCCCCATAGGGTTTCCAAGGCTGTAAATCTTTACAGAAGCAGACTGTCAAATCTTTCTTCTGCAGAGTAGCTGGTGGGTTCAAACTGTCAACCTTTTGGTTAGCAGCCCAACACTTAACCACTGCATTACCAGGGCTCCTTAGGAAGCTAATACAGCTGGGAAAAGCTGAAGAACTGCTCAGTGTTAGGGATAGGAGGGCTGATGGGAGAAGATCAAGGCAACAGATCTTAACTGGAGAGGAGCCACTGGAATGGCCCAATATAACATTAAGATAAATCTATAGAGAAAGACACATCAAGAGGGGGAGTGGGAGAGAGAAATGTGAAGTGGAATGTGCCTTCATTGATGTGCTATGCCACGCAAAGATGGATAATGAATGACTATTCCATCTTCTTTACTGCAAAGCCAATGCATTTCATACATATTAGCTCAAATTATCGTCCTCACTAAAAAGAAAAAATGTAGTAAAAGTTAATAGGATCCTGAGTCTTTGCTACCCTGTCCTCAATTTCTAAGAGTGACTCCACAGTGAGAAGCCAATCAGAGGGGAGGGAGGTATATCAGATAGCACCTGGGCCTTATCCAGACAGACCCAGCTGTGTACAATTTGAACTACAGAGTTCTTATCTGTAAGTGGAAATAATAATACCTACATCCGAGGTTGTTATGAGTATTAAATGGGATAAAGTCTTGAAAGTGCCTGCCAAACAGCAGGTAGGTACTCAACAAATGATAGTTCCCTCCTCCCCACCCCAGAATGTTCTTAAATGCCAGCTGAAGAGTTCTGTTTTTGCTACATACGCACAATCTTTTTGGCTGGCCAAGCTGAGGCTGCTCGAAACACTTGCATTTGAACTGTCCAGGCTGCTGCCAAGATGTAGTCTTCTCATATGTCTCACAACGGCCGTGGCATTGAATGCTTGCTGAAATTTAAGAAACAAAAAAGCAGACAAAATATTCTGGCTAATTAGAAGACTCAGACTGTGTCCTATTATTTTTCCCATTACCCTAAGCAGTTTAAACATCTTAAACATCCTCATGACACTCTATAAAGGAAACGGATGTTGATTCAATCTTTCTTTCAAAAGTACACTAATTTATTTGACACCCCCATCAAAATGTATTTTGAAGATTTAAAAATTTTTTCTTCTGCTATAATAAATATATAAAATAAATGTAAACCAATTCTTTCTATAATTTAAGAGAAATGACATTTACATTAAAAGGCAAATTATACTACTGTAAAATGTGATATTTTAAAATAGTTTTTATTTTTCTATTATTGGTACTGGAAACCCTGGTGGTGTAGTGGTTAAGAGCTACGGCTGCTAACCAAAAGGCTGGTAGTTCAAATCTATCAGGTGCTCCTTGGAAACTCTATGTGGCAGTTCTACTCTGTCTTACAGGGTTGCTATGAGTCGGAATTGACTCAATGGCAATGGGTTTTATTATTGATACTACTTCTGTTCTAAAGAGTAACAATTGATTTAAATAAACTGTTGTTGTGTGTCGTCGAGTCGATTCCAACTCATAGGGACCCTATAGGACAGAGTAGAACTGTCCCCTAGGGTTTCCCAGGTTGTAATCTTTACAGGAGCAGATCGCCGGGTCTGTTCTACCGCACAGACACTGGTGGGTTCAAACCGCACACCTTTCAGTTAGCAGCCAGGCACTTAATCGTTGCACCACCAGGGCTCCTTTCTGAATAAACTAGGTCAGTGGAATTAATTTTACTTCTATATAGACTCTCACTGGTGGGTTTTGTGGCAAAACAGCCAGCTCTTAATTATCCACACTGATTAGAACACAAAGAGTTTAGGTAACGAACTGCTGGTCACGAAACCTCGATGGTTTAAATCTATCACATTTTTGCCAGAAAATACTGATGAGCTCAACTCAGATTTCTGGTTCTTTTCCCTCAAAAAAAAAAACAAAAAAAACAAAAAAACTGACTCATGCCAACCCATGTCAGAGTAGAAGTGTGCTCCATAGAGTTTTCAGTGGCTGATTTTTTCAGAAGTAGATTGTCAGGCCTTTCTTCTGAGCTGCCTCTGGGTGGACTTGAACCTTCAACTTTCTGGTTAGCAGCCAAGTGTGCTAAACATTTGCACCACTCAGGGAATTCCTTTTTCCTTATAAAAACCCAAACCCAGTGCCGTCGAGTCGAGTCCGAATCATAGCGACCCTATAGAACAGAGTAGAACTGCCCCATAGAGTTTCCAAGGAGCGCCTGGCGGATTTGAACCTCCGACCCTTTGGCTAGCAGCCATAGCGCTTAACCACTATGCCACCAGGGTTTCCTCACAACACTTCTTTAATAAAGTTGACTATTCAAAGTGCTAGCAAAGTGAAGAAATTACAAGGAAGATTATATGAAGAAATAGCAAATGAATAAGAGCTGGCTCTATTACTGTTTGTAAGTCACAGAGGGGAAATGTTAAGTTGCATACTTTATCCTTCTTACACCCTAATACTCCAAGTCTTCATTTGTTGAAATTAGCAAACTTATTTTGATGAGGTTCTGGGGAATTTAGTCCAAACTCAGTGAAAAAAAATTCATTGCCGTCAAGTCGATTCCAATTCATAGCGACCTTATAGCAACCATATTGGACAGAGAAAAACTGCCCCATAGAGTTCCCAAGGCTGTAAATTTTTAAGGAATCAGATTGCTATGCAGAGCAGCTCGTGGATTAGAACTGAAAACCTTTTTGGTTAGCAGTCGAGCTCTTAACCACTGTACTACCAGGGCTCCAACTCAAGTGATAGTAACCTTTACAAATTAGAAAGACTCAAATTGTAGAGCAAGTTTCAGGACAGTAGTTGCATTCACTGAGGATTTAATAAGCACAAGACTTACTCTCCATTTGCTTTTTGCAAAGTTCTTCCGGATCTGGGCGCTGACAGACTCGTGGATGTTTTTGTTGAGGGCTGTGTCACCAGCGATCCTGAAACAGAAACAGATGCTTTTCAGAAGTGTTTCTCTGGGGGCCGTGACACTAGGTCCCAAGCTGCTTTCCTATCCGTTTCCTCAGGGTCCTGACAGGGCGGCTTGCCACTGCCCCTTCCAGGCTGTTTATTTCGTCCTGTGGCTCTTCTCGGAGCCCATGAGCTGCTGCCACTACAGCTACCAGTGATTTAAATCCATCCAATTTTCACCAAGGCCTATTCCACCTTCTATACCCTCCCCAGGATCTGCCACCGTCTTCCTGGTTGACATCAGTACGTGGCTCTTGTTTTCTTTTTTCTACCCCAGAATCCATGATGACCATGAAACCTGAATTCATACTTTTCCATCCTTCTCCCTCTTTCTAAATCCCTCTCCCTCCACATCAGCTTCCTACCTGCAACAGTTCACCTCTGTGGTCTCAAGCTTGTTCCCTGTTTGGCCTGACCACAAGATCCCCACCCAGGGACCCTGCTTTCTGCCTCCACCATACCCGAGGCCCCTACTTAGTTAGCCCTCACCAGGACCTCTGCCTGATGCCCTGCTCACAGCCCCGAGCTGACAGCTTCCTTTGGCTCCGTCCTACCTGTAGTGAGCGCTACAACATTCTACTTACCCACACCCGTGACCCTGTGCCCCCTCACCTTCTGTTTAGCTTGGAGAGGGGATTCCCAGTCACAGTTCAGGCACACTTGGTGTATCTTCTATTCCTGCATTTTCTAGAAAAATTCCTGGTACTAAAAGGACTAGGGCCAGTCTACTTTAAGCTGCGTCCTTGATATTTAGTTCTTGTTTATTCCTTAGCCTTTTCTGATTGTCAGGGAAGAAGTTAGGTTTGCTCCTGACTTCCTTTCCTTGGGGTCTCCCCTCATCCTACTATTTCCTCCCTCTGCTCTATCATCCTCCCACTTTCTCTTTTTAAGTCTCACACCTCCTACTTCTCCCTCTTGACTTACAATCTCCAGTTTTACTAATTACCTGGAGGTCACCTCATAGCTCATTCTTCTCTCACACAGACCCTTCTCAGCCTAAACATCATCCTCCATCTATGCCCAACCACTTGGCCTCACCCCCAATTTCAACCTCTTCTAGGCTTTGACCATTCCATCTTCCCCTTCTTTAGCACCAAACTGTTAAATTCTAGGTTGGCATGGTTGCCTAAGAAGTAGTTTATTGAGTCTGGGAAAAGTTAAGGGGCAGATGCCAGGGACTGTCCACATCCTCCCTGGCTGGAAGGTAACTGGTAAGTGGGGAAAGCTTTCATCTCGCAGACCCAGACTGCCCTTGCATGAAACAGCCTGGATGCCACAGGCTATTCCTTCCAACTGCTCTGGGAAGTGAAAGGAAATGCTTAGGGCTTAGTCAGTCAAGAAATTATCCCTGAATAAAGAATATTTTCCCGCCCACCCAGACTTTCACTTTAGAACTGAAGACATGGTTGATGGACCAGACATTCACTCTGTGCAATGCTGACCTAAGTTGAGGATACTAAGTTGAGTCTGAGAGTTTCAGCAACTCTCCCCCAAATACACTCCCTTCTTTTTTCCAGCAAGGATGAAAATACATGCCAAGGTGACAGTAGGAAATTAACTGTAGAGAATCAGATTTTTATTTCCCATAACTGTCAATGGTCTCCTTTTCCCAGACACACACATCAATGAGAGAGAAATAGGATAGCTGAATGGACAAATATGTCCTAAACAGGAGCAATGGGGAGACTCATGAGGAACTGTACAAGTCTTGATTAAGCTTTCTCTCCTAGAGAGCTCCTGTGATTGCTTCCTCCTACACTGTTTATAAAATCTATGTCCTCACAACTCGATGCCAATTCAAACTTGTCAGCGGCCAACTCTTTCTTGGAAACAACAGGGCAGAAGTGGTAGGAAGTATGGAATTCCCTGGGCTGAGCACTGCCTCAGGACAGAGCCCTGTGCTCCAAAGCAAACAGTCCGGTGATGGGGAGCCCAGGACTCCAGGACTTGGGCTCCACTGACTGTCAGCAGTGTGGCCTGAAACGCTTTGAGCCTCGGTCCTGTTCCCTGTAGTTTGCTTCCCACACCTTCTCTGTAGGTTCACAGGAGCTGAGATGTGAGGAAAATGCAAATGCCCAATTATTTTAGGAATGCTTCAAGCTCACTTCCCACAGTCCTAGGGTATACTGTGGCTGGGGAAAAATCCAGTTGGGCAGAAGGTGGTCCGAGCACCCCATTGGGCACTCTTTTGGGGGAGATACAGCTACCTTGGGCCACAACAGCATAGAACAGTTTTCCTCAGATAGGCACCACCATGAAAACAGGATAGCCAGGAAGTTTACAATGACAATACATGACACTCACTGATGCTCAGCATTACTAACTTCAGAATTAGTCATCAGAAAAATGGGAGCCACCAACACTTAGAATTGCAAGCGATCTTAGTTGTCATATAGATTGTCTTAGGAATTGATAAACACATCTGATACAGAAAGATTTCTTTATAAATCTTGTACACACACACATATGTAAAACTATGGGTACATACCTTTGGTTCTTGTCTCATATTCTTCCTTACTTTCCAGTCTTAACCCCTGTACTACTGACGGTGAGGCTCTCAGTTGCTAACTGAAAAGGTTGGTGGTTCAAACCCACCCAATGGCTCTGCGGGAGAAAGACCTGGCAATCTGCTTCTGTAGATTACATCCTAGAAAACCCTTTGGGGCAGTTCTACTCTGTCACATGGGGTCACTATAAGTTGGAATCAACTCAATGGTACACAACAACAAAACAACAACAAACAATGTAGATGGCATTGATAGAAATCACACCCTTTTGAGGCCTGTCTTACTATCCTTCTCTCTCACAGATCATCATCATCTTTCCTTTTTGTGTTTTTGCTCTTTGTATAGGGTTTCCTCTACCTCTACAGCTCTGATATTGTGTTTTTCCAATCACTTGCTCAAGACAGGCTTGGCAATGCCTGGTGGGTAACCCAGACAATGCTTCACCAGTCTCTTGGGCTGCTTCACAATTCCTGTGGACAACCAGAATTCCCAGCTTTTTCCATCTTTCCAACTGTTCTAATAGCTGTTCCGTGGATGGAGCCCAGAAGAGCAGATGGGGTCTCAGTGAATATTCAGGAGAGGCTGCAGATGCCACCCTGACCTGCAAGGTACACGTGTTTCCCCCAGGTGGGTATATTGCCCTTGTTCGTTGTAAGCCTTGGAGCTGGCTGAGTGCAACCTCTGGTCCTGATGGTCAGTACTGTCACTTTAGTGTTCTTGTCAATGAAGCTGGAGACAAAGGTTCAGAACAATTCAAACCAGATAAATAGACTCTGCCAAGGTTCTTCCCTATAACTGTAAAGCGAAGACATCCTGAATGGGTTCCCACTCTGCCACCTGCAGTTCTCTGCTCTCTGGCCATCAGTCAGCAGCCTGTTTTGTTCCTTACCACACACTACAAGAGAAAGAGGCTTGGGAAACATCTGGTAAGAACGAGCCAGCTGCTTTCTACTAGGAGAGACTTGAAAAGTGCCCTCTCCTGCCTAGAGTGGCCTGTTTGGAGGCTAAGGGAAGGTGTCTGTGAGCCCTAGTGGTGTAGTGGTTATGCACTTGGTTGCTAACTGAAAGGTTGGTGGTTCAAATGCGGAAGTCTGTGATTTCAGCCTTGGAAACCCTATGGGGCAGTTTTACTCTGTCCTATAGGGTCACCTCGAGTTGGAATTGACTCAACGGCAGCGGGCTTGGTTTTGGTTTCTCCTAGCTCTAGGTGGCCCTGACTAAGTTGACAAGTGCAGAACAACAGACGATGCTCTCTGGATATAACTGATAGGCCAAGACCACAGCTTCCAGGCTGGTGATGCTGAAAAGGCTATGTATGCATCACTGGAATAATTATTCTACTTTCTGCCAGCTCTCAGCTGAATCCATGTTCTCCTTTGCCCAGGTAATTTTATATAAAAGAGAAAAGCGTATCATAAATGCAGGCATGTGTGGAGTTTCCATGACATTTGAGCTGAATACATTCATGTTTATCACTTTCCAATGTTTGACTTCTTGAGAGCTTTAAAATGCACAGTAAAAACTATAAAACACTGGAGAAAAAAAAAAAAAACACCTCTGCTTGTACAGTTCCAATGCTAGTAAATCTTACAATGTGGCACATGTTGGTGACTCCAAAGTCTTCATCTCTAGCTTGACCTCTCCTGAGCTCCAGGCTCAAATAGCAAACTGCTTCAGAGCTCTTGATCTAGATGATTCCAAGACTTCGAATTCAGCATGCCCAAATTTTTTTAAAGCTGAACTCATTCTCTTCCACTCAAATCTGCTTCTCTCCCCAGTGAAATCATCCTTCCGGTCCCTTAAACTGGAAGCTTGGGAATGATTTTAGCTCCCTCTTTGCCCCAGTGTACACCCCACCAGTGTTCTGTCCAAGACCTGTAACTTCTCCGCTCCTTGAGTGTCTCTCACAGCCCCCTCCTTCCCTCTCTGTCCCTGTTGCGCTGCCTTTGGGCTGACCTCCACCATCTTCCTCTGGGACAGCCTCACCTCCACCTCTGGTCTGCCCCTTCTCGCCACCATCCCATGCCCCCTCTTCCACAACTCATCCTCTACCCTGCAGCCAGACTGAAATGTCTAAAATGCAATCTGATCACCCTGCTTAAAACCCACAGGGGCCCCCACTAAGTTCCTTAGTACAGCACAATAAAATAACGGCAACTCATATATACTTGAAATTTATTCTGTGCCAGGTACTTTTCTTCTTTATACGTATTATCTCATTTAACCCACCCCTTCAAATGCATCCCTACAGGATATACGTTGTTGTCATTTATTATTCAGTTCCACAGATGAGGCCCAAAGTGTTAAGCAGTTTGCCCTAGGTCACCCAGGGCTTGGATTCTGCCTATAGGAGAATTCACACCAGAACTCTGCTACTTCCTGCCTTCCTTTCTAGTCTCATCTCTGGTCCCTCTTCTTTGTCTATTCTTACTCCAGAAACATCAAATGCCTGTGACACCATGAGTGGGTGTGAAGTGTTAGCCTCCACAGTATGGCCCAGGTTGCTTGTCCTGTGTGGAATCCCCTCTGCATTCTGGCTCACTTGGTGGAAGCCTTCTCGTCCTGTAAGACTCAACGTGGGCATCAACACCTCAGCGAAGTCTTTCTGGTTTCTGCTGAGCAGACTCTGCCCTACTCACACCCCCCTCAGTAAAGCTGATCTCTCCCTTCTTTGGTTCCTCAAAAATGTTTGGTGAAGAAAGACTAGGCTTTTACTGGCCTTCCTGGCTTCTACAGAGTGGGGCTGGATTAGTGAATGAGCACTAAGAGGCAAATCACTTCACTTCTTTTGAGCTCATTTTCCTCCTCTGTGAGATGATCTCAACAGTCTTTCACAGTGTTAAAGCTTATGAAGTAAGAAAACCTCTATCTTCACTGTCACTTTGACCTATTGTCCAAAGTGCCATTAAAAAATATCAAGATATGGTAGCACAACATGGTGAATGTCATTAATGTCACTGAATTGTAAACTTCAAAATGGTTGAAATGGCAAGCTTTCTATTATATATATTTTGCCACACCAAAAAAAAAAATATATATATATATATACATGCACATACATGTTGCTACTGGGTGCCACTAAGTTGATTCCGACTCATAGGGACTCGGTGTAATGAAGTGGAACTGCCCCCTAGGGTTTTCTTGGCTGTAATCTTTACGGAAGTATATCACCAGGTCTTTCTCCCGTGGAGTCAATGGGTGGGTTTGAACCGCCAACCTCTGGTTAGCAGCCAGGTACCACTTAAGCATGTGTCATCAGGACTCACATATGTACATATATATACATACACATATGTCAAGATGATATAGCCTCAACCCTGCTCACTCTTGGAAAATTCCTTCCTTCTCCCCCAAACCCTCTCTTTCTTCCCCTTCTTCCAGAGCTGTGACGAAGAATATAAGCAGTGGAATCAGTTTTGGCTGGAATCTTGCTTTGCCATTGGCTAGTTGTGTAACTGTAGCTAAGTTACTTTAGCTTTCTAACTCAATTTCCTCATCTCTGAAATGGAGAAAAAACCTACCTCACAGGGTTAATTATGAGGTAAAAATGGAATACTATTTTAATGCAATCAGCACAGCACCTAGAACATAACAAGCGCTAGTGAACAACGGCCATTATTACACATAAGAACACTGTGATATTGAGTTCACTGAGATCAGTACCTTTAAGCAGATCTCCTTTGAAAGGTTAACTAGCATATGAGACTTAGGAAGAATGTTTTATCAGCTACTTTGCCATGCGTGGCGTTTGTTTCAATATGGATGCTCATGGTGCTTTAATAATAACCAAAACCGGTTGCCCTCAAGTTGATTCTGTCTCATGGCAACCCCATATGCTCCAAAAGGTTTCCAATGGCTGATTTTTCAAAAGTAGATCACCAGACCTTTCTTCCAAGGTGCCTAATAGCTACAATTAATTAAGCATTTATTATGTACCAGATATTGTGCTAAGCCCTAAACATGCATAATCAATTATTCCTCAAATCAACCCTGTACTTTACATATTGTTATTCTCATTTTAAAGATGAAAAAAATTGATGCTTAGAGAAGTATAAACCAAAAGTCACAGCTGGTAGATAATGAAGCTGGATTCACAACTAGTCAGTAGCATAAAAACAGGTGTAGCTTAAAGCACACTGCTGAAAACATCGTGTAGAATGCCATAAACTGTCCAGGAATCCTTTTGGAGTTGAAGAAACACTAACATGAGATGCACCTTAAAAGGAAAAAAGTGTAACTTCAATTCATCCAACTACTGAGGAATAAACTCAAGAATAATCTCCAGTCTTAATGCCTCAGTGGGCAATTACCTTCAATAAAAGCAACCCTAAAAAGCTTCACGTAAAGTGAAAAAGCTACAGCCATCTTTCGTGCACACTTAATTTCTCATTGGTGTAATCAGAAGAAGACTGTGTCCCAAGGGAACAAAATAGTCAACTATTGGCTCAGTGGAAGGAGTAGAGCCATCAGTCAGAGTGAGATGGAATGATTACCTGTGGTTTTCACAGTTAAGAACAGCCCAGAGGAAGTTTATACTGGGAAAGCATTAGACGACATGGTCTTGACCCTGGGTGATTTTTCTTACCACGGGTGCCGGGCTGCCTGCTCACACGTGTATCTTTTATTTGGATCTTTCTCCATCAAATTCCGAATGAAGTCTTTAGCTGTTTAAAAACAAAGCAGAAGGGTAGGAATGAGTTTGTGTCTTGAGATGTGACAATATGACACCACCAGATTTTTGAGAATACAGTGTGTGCCATGGGGAATATAAGACCAGCCCTCCACTGGCCCTACTGTACTTAGACGCAAAGGGTACGCAGTACCAGCACTTGAGAAAAAGGGAGGCCAAGGCTTGGGACACCAAGTGAGTGAGGCCTAGGACTCTGGCTCTACAGCTTCAGTTTCCTTCTCTCTAGCAGGTGTCTCTCTAGACACCTTCTGTTTAAAAAAAAAAAAAAAAAATTTAAAGAAGAGATAAAATATCCTCATAATACTGTGCCTTTTATTGGGCCCCCCACTGCTGGAGAGTGCTGTTTTGTTGATGTCCCTACGTGTTTTAGACATCGCTGATTCAACAAAATTCGCTGAGCACCTACTAAGCTCGCTAGGTCCTGGCCTAGGCACTGGGGATACAAAACTTTCAAGAAGCATCATCTGTAGCCCACTCGTTAGTTGCTGTCAAGTCAGCTCCAACTCATGGCTCAGAGAGGTTTAGTCAAAATACTTGGGGCTTGGGTTTTGATCTTTACCCCTGAGGAAGAAATGGCAAACTTTCCTGGGAATATTTCAGTGTGGCATAGTAGATAAGACGTGGGCTAGAATAAGAACTTGGGTTCAAATCCCAGCTGTGCCACTTGCTAGCTGTGTGACTTTGGTTGAGTTATTTAATCTTCTGGTGCCTCAGTTTCCTCATCCATCAAATGGGATAATAGTAAGACCTACCTGATGGTTTGTCCTGAGGACTAAGTGAGTTAATACATGTATAGAGCTTATAGTGCTCAGTACACAGTAAGTGCAAATAAATGTTACTTAATATTGTTTTGTAGTGTAGTGGTTAAGAGCTCAGCTGCTAATCAAAAGGTCAGCAGTTTGAATCCACCAGCCACTCTTTGGAAACCCTATGGGGCAGTTCTGCTCTGCTCTAAAGGGCCACTATGAGTCAGAATCGACTCAATGGCAAGGGGTTTGGTTTTGGGGTAATATTGTTTCATTCCTGGAGCATCCAGACCAGGGCTAGGAGTGGTAGATGGGTGAGCCCCACATCCCTCAGCCTGGCTCAGATCAAATGGCCCCAGTCTTTCCTCAGCTTTGCAAGTCAAACCCAAATATGTAGCTCATGAAGCTTCTTTGGGAGCCTTGGGGCCATTCTGACTCCCACTGGGCCTGCCAGGGTAAGATGGTCTGGTGGTAGGGGTCCCAGGGACTGCCCACTGGGAGGTGATGGAGACCTACCAGAGTCAGAGATGTCGTCCCAGTAGGGGGAGTCAAACTCATATTCTGCCTTGAGTATCTGTTCAAAGAGTTTGGAGTCATTTTCGTCATAAAAAGGAGGGTAGCCACAGAGCCTGGAAGACAAGATGGCATAAGGATCTGAAACTTTTTTATATCGAAAGTGGTAGTTTTAGATTTTTCCCAGAAGAAACAGATATTTATCAATCGCGTTTAAAGAAACCTGCCCTGTGTGTGCTACAAATATAATCTCAGTAAAGAAATCACACATTCTATGGGTAGCAAAGAAGTAAACTTCTGATTTAACAAGCAGCAGAAATCGTTAACTCAGGTAATGATCAAAGATAAATATATGTTTGGCTTTACCTTACTTTGCATGTTATTAGCCACAGAGTGCAATATACCCTAAAAACCTACCAAACAACCTTCTTTGTATAAATGCTATGATCTTCTTTTCTGTGAGTGTATGGTGGGTTGGTGGAAAACAAGCAAACAAAATATATACTTCGTAAACATTTCAGAACCCTTCTAGGTTTATTTTATTTCAAAAGTCATCATAGGAAGAAAAGAAAATTCTACAACCTTGTTGCCATAGTGGCCCTAGCCTGCCATGCTCAAATTGGGTATTTGAAGGGTTATAGTCTTGCCCATTAAGGAGTCCTGGTGACGCAATTGTTAAGTGCTCAGCTGCTAGCCAAAATGTCAGGGGTTTGAACCCACCCAGTGGCTCCACAAGAGAAAAGGCCTGGCAATCTGCTCCCATAAAGATTACAGCCTAGGAGCCCCAATGGGGCAGTTCTACTCTGACCTCTAGGGTCGTCGTGAGTCAGAATCAACGTGACGGCAAACAACAGTCTTGCCCGTTAATACGTGGTATCAGCAGGGGTTAGCACTATGATAATACTGTTATCCATTTCAGCCACTGAACAATTTCAAAGTTGATTTTAAAAAAATCTTATTAGGATGCTGGTGCAAACCACTTATTGTTCTAGAGGTACCAGTATTCACCTGACAAACTTAATAGGGGTAGAAATTTTGATTAAATACCCTAAATACAATGCATTCCATAGAATCACGGATTCTCCAGTTCTGTGCTCAGTTCCAATGTGACTTTTGTTGCTGTTGGGTGCCGACGAGTCAATTTCAACTCATACTGACCCCATATGACAGAGTAGAACTGCCCCATGGGGTCTTCTAGGCAGTGTTTTTGTTGTTGTTAGGTGCCGTCGAGTCAGTTCCGACTCATAGCGACCCTATACACAACAGAACGAAACACTGCCCGGTCCTGCGCCATCCTTACAATCGTTGTTATGCTTGAGCTCATTGTTGCAGCCACTGTGTCAATCCACTTCATTGAGGGTCTTCCTCTTTTCCACTGACCCTGTACTCTGCCAAGCATGATGTCCTTCTCCAGGGATTGATCCCTCCTGACAACATGTCCAAAGTATATAAGATGCAGTCTAGTCATACTTGCCTCTAAGGAGCATGCTGGCTGCACTTCTTCCAAGGCAGATTTGTTCATTCTTTTGGCAGTCCATGGTATAGTCAATGTTCTTCCCCAACACCACAGTTCAAAGGCGTCAACTCTTCTTTGGTCTTCCTTGTTCATTGTCAAGCTTTCACATGCATATGATGTGATTGAAAATACCATGGCTTGGGTCAGATGCGCCTTAGTCTTCAGGGTGACATCTTTGCTCTTTAACACTTTGAAGAGGTCCTTTGCAGCAGATTTGCCCAATGCAATGCGTCTTTTGATTTCTTGACTGCTGCTTCCATGGCTGCTGATTGTGGATACAAGTAAAATGAAATCCTTGACAACTTCAATCTTTTCTCCGTTTATCATGATGTTGCTCATTGGTCCAGGTGTGAAGATTTTTGTTTTCTTTATATTGAGGTGTAATCCATACTGAAGGCGGTGGTCTTTGATCTTCATCAGTAAGTGCTTCAAGTCCTCTCCACTTTCAGCAAGCAAGGTTGTGTCATCTGCATAATGCAGGTTGTTAATGAGTCTTCCTCCAATCCTGATGCCCCGTTCTTCTTCATATAGTCCAGCTTCTCATATTATTTGTTCAGCATACAGATTAAATAGGTATGGTGAAAGAATACAACCCTGACGCACACTTTCCTGACTTTAAACCAATCAGTATCCCCTTGTTCTGTCCAAACAACTGCCTTCTTGATCTATGTAAAGGTTCCTCATGAGCACAATTAAGTGTTCTGGAATTCCCATTCTTCGCAGTGTTATCCATAGTTTGTTATGATCCACACAGTCAAATGCCTTTGCATCGTCAATAAAACAGAGGTAAACATCCTTCTGGTATTCTCTGCTTTCAGCCAGGATCCATCTGACATCAGCAATGATATCCCCAGTTCCACGTCCTCTTCTGAAACCGACTTGAATTTCTGGCAGTTCCCTGTCGATATACTGCTGCAGCCGTTTTCGAATGATCTTCAGCAAAATTTTGCTTGCGTGTGATATTAATGATATTGTTCTATAATTTCCACATGCGGTCGGATCACCTTTCTTGGGAATAGGCATAAATATGCATCTCTTCCAGTCAGTTGGCCAGGAAGCTGTCTTCCATATTTCTTGGCATAGACGAGTGAGCACCTCCAGCGCTGCATCTGTTTGTTGAAACATCTCAATTGATATTCCATCAATTCCTGGAGCCTTGTTTTTCACCAATGCCTTCAGAGCATCTTGGACTTCTTCCTTCTGTACCATCGGTTCCTGATCATATGCCACCTCTTGAAATGGTTGAATATAGACTAATTCTTTTTGGTATAATGACTCTGTGTATTCCTTCCATCTTCTTCTGATGCTTCCTGCGTCGTTTAATATTTTCCCCGTGGAATCCTTCACTATTGCAACTCGAGGGTTGAATTTTTTCTTCAGTTCTTTCAGCTTGAGAAATGCCGAGCGTGTTCTTCTCTTTTGGTTTTCCATCTCCAGCTCTTTGCACATGTCATTATAATACTTTGTCTTCTTGAGAGGCCCTTTGAAATCTTCTGTTCAGTTCTTTTACTTCAGCAATTCTTCCTTTTGCTTTAGCTGCTTGACACTCAAGAGCAAGTTTCAGAGTCTCCTCTGACATCCATCTTGGTCTTTTCGTTCTTTCCTGTCTTTTCAGTGACCTCTTGCTTTCTTCATGTATGATGTCATTCCACAACTCGTCTGGTCTGCGGTCACTAGAGTTCAATGTGTCAAATCTATTCTTGAAGTGGTCTCTAAATTCAGGTGGGATATACTCAAGGTCATATTTTGGCTCTCGTGGACTTGCTCTGATTTTCTTCACTTTCAGCTTGAATTTGCAGAAGAGCAATTGATGATCTGTTTCACAGTCGGCCCCTGGCCTTGTTCTGACTAATGATATTGAGCTTTTCCATCGTCTCCTTCCACAGATGTAGTCAGTTTGATGTCTGTGTGTTCCATCTGGTGAGGTCCATGTGTATAGTTGCCGTTTATGTTGGTGAAAGAAGGTATTTACAATGAAGAAGTCATTGGTCTTGCAAAATTCTATCATTCGATCTCCGGCATTGTTTCTATCACCAAGGCCATATTTTCCAACTACTGATCCTTCTTCTTTGTTTCCAACTTTTGCATTCCATTCGCCAGTAATTACCAATGCATCTTGATTGCATGTTTGATCAATTTCAGACTGTAGCAGCTGATAAAAATCTTCTATTTCTTCATCTTTGGCCCTAGCGGTTGGTGTGTAAATTTGAATAATAGTTGTATTAACTGGTCTTCCTTGTAGGCGTATGGATATTATCCTATCACTGACAGTGTTGTACTTCAGGGTAGATCCTGAAATGTTCTTTTTGACGATGAATGCAACACCATTCCTCTTCGAGTTGTCATTCCCAGCATAGTAGACTATATGATTGTCCAATTCAAAATGGCCAATACCAGTCCATTTTAGCTCACTAATGCCTAGGATATTGATGTTTATGCGTTCCATTTCATTTTTGATGATTTCCAATTTTCCTAGATTCATACTTCATATATTCCAGGTTCCAATTATTAATGGATGTTTACAGCTGTTTCTTCTCATTTTGAGTCGTGTCACATCAGCAAATGAAGGTCCCGAAAGCTTTACTCCATCCACGTCATTAAGGTCGACTCTACTTTGCGGAGGGAGCTCTTCCCCAGTCATCTTTTGATTGTCTCCTAACCTGGGGGGCTCATCTTCCAGCACTACATCAGACAATGTTCTGCTGCTATTCATAAGGTTTTCACTGGCTAATGCTTTTCAGAAGTAGGCTGCTGGGTCCTTTTTCCTAGTCTGGAAGCTCAGCTGAAACCTGTCCTCCATGGGTGACCCTGCTCGTATCTGAATACCAGTGCCATAGCTTCCAGCATCACAGCAACACACAAGCCCCCACAGTATGACAAACGTGCGGGTTCTAGGCAGTAATCTTTTTTTAAATTGCATTTCAGATGAAGGTATACAGCAAATTAGTTTCTCGTTAAACAATTAATACACACATTGTTTTGTGACATTGGTTACCAACCCCATGACGTGTCAACACTCTCCCCTTCTGCACTTTGGGCTTCCCATTTCCATTTGTCCAGCTTTCCTGTCCCCTCCTGCCTTCTTGTCCTTGCCCCTGGGCTTGTGTGCCCATTTAGTCTCATATACATGGTTGAGTTTCTAGACTGTAATCTTTGTGGGAGCAGATCGCCAGGTCTTTCTCCTGTGAGGTCGCTGGGTGGCTTCGAACCACCAACATTGGGTTAGCAGCAGAGCGCTTAACCACTGTGCCACCAGAGGTCCTTAATGTGACTTTCAGTTGACCATTAACACACTTTTGGGGGCCAAAATTTCCTCATTTAAAAATGAAGAGGCTGAATTCAAAAATTTCTAATATTCCTTCCAGTTCTGAGATACCCTAGCTCTGTAACTCCCCTCTCCCAGTTTATCTTGCTGGATAAAGACTTAGGAAAAGACCTTGTATGTGCTGGAGGCACATGGGGGCAGGGGAGGCTCTGGCTGGGACTGGAGAGTGGGAAGGGTGGGTGGGCCTGAGGCTGCAGCTGTATGTGATCAACAGAGCAGAAGGCAGGTGGGCTTGACTCTGGAAGCCCAGGTGCAAAGCTGGATGGCATCAAATGGTTCCAGCTCTAGAGTCTCAACAACCCAGAGATGGCAGCCACAGTGGGAGTTCTGTCCCCAAATGAGCCCTAAATCTTCCCACAACACCAAAGTTTGTTCAAAACACAGCTTCAGCCTGGAAACCAGTGTAAGAACAAATGAACAGGAATCAACAGATTCCACGCCTGTGAGGGATTGGGCTATTGGCAAGTAAGAAATTTAATAAAGCTTAGAAAAACAGCCTTGGGTCAGTCATTCTTCAGGCGCCTCCTACCCTGAGGTGCAATATCACCAGGCCACTGCTGTGTAGGGGAATGGTTGATGACATTTTTAAAGGCTGTGAGACATTCTGTGGGCCGATAAGATTCAAACTCATCTATCCCCACAAGGTTGACTTAGGGGCTAAGTGCCTGGAAAATTTCACTTTCAAAGATTTGCTGCTTTTGGCTAAATGAACCTCAGTGCTTCTGAAACCACCAAGCACATATTTCCCTGCCCAAGGAAACCCTGAAGCAGTAGATGGATACGTAAATACGTCCCATAATGAGGATCTAGGCTAAATGAAATGCGCCTGTTAGGAAAGGCATTCGGCTGCTAACTGAAAGGTCTGTGGTTCAAACCCACCAGCCACTCCACAGGAGAAAAATGTGGCAGTCTGCTATCGTAAAGATTACAACCTTGGAAACCCTTTGGGGCATGTAGGGTCACTATGAATTGGAACTGACTTGACAGCATTTTTTTTTTTTTTAATTAGGAAAGGCAGGCAGATGGAAAAGTTATTTCATCTTGGAAAAAACTAGATTTTAGGTAATTGAGGTTTTTGTTAATGAACAGCAGTGTTTTATTTTATTATTTGGCTTTCTTTAAAAAAAAAAAAAACACATTTAAGAAAACCCAAGGGAAGTTTTATTCTTGAGCCAATTTTCTTAACATGTATTCCAATTTCTTCTAGCCTTAGCTCTTTTTTGTACAGAATACTGTGTTTATGCGGCTGTACTGAAGGAATGGGCCTAGCTTTGAGTGGAGCATATTGTTGTTGCTGTTGTTGGCTGCCGTCAAGTTGGCCCCTGACTCATGGCGACCCCATGCACAACAGAATGAAACACCACCTGGTCCTGTGCCATCCCCATGATTGGTTTTAGATTAGACCATTGTGATCCGTAGGATTTTCACTGGCTGATTTTTGGATGTAGATGACCAGGCCTTTCTTCCTAGTCAATCTTGGTCTGGAAGCTCCTTGAAACTTGTTCAGCATCATACCAACATGAAAACCTCCACTGACAGATAAGTGAGGACTGTGTATAAGGTGCACTGGCCAGGAATCGAGCCTGGGTCTCCTGCATTGAAGGCAAGAATTCTACCCCTGGACCACCACTGCTCCCAGCTTGGAGTGTAAGTTAAAATGAAGAAAGAGGATTTTAAAATAAGAACAGAGGAGCAAACAGAAGTTGTAAAATCATGCTCAGATCTAGAAATTTCACAGACAGCTCCCTGGCCAGGCTGTTTCATTAGACAGTTCGTGTGGAGAGAGGCAGTCAAATACGAGAGAGAACAGCTTTGGGCTGTTATCTTCTTACACAGAACATGTGAGCTTTGTGGTCAAGGATCTGCCTATTTGCGCTTGTAATCGCCACGCTCTTTACTGATGTTTCTTAAGTGTGAACTATTTTATATATTAAACCATTCAAATAATCTACAAATGATATCTCCATGGGTACTCAAAAACAATAAACCCAGTCCCAACTTTTCTGGGCCTAAAAGTTTATGGTTCATAATATCTAAATTCCCCAACTCAAAGAAAGCCATGTCCAAATGCTTTAAAGGACATTCCATCTCCTCTATTCCAGCCTCAGCCCTATCTTCCAGGAAGAACTGTTACATCTTTCTAGTCTTTTCAGCTGTTATTTAATTTGTCATCTTATCTACCAGCAACACATTTATGCAACTGTACTACTAGATTCCAATTTGTTCTAGTTAAACTTCGATTGAGCCCTTATTTCGTGTCAAGAACTCCGCTGAAAGCTTTACTGCATTATCTCACTCAACCATCAATCACCTCCCATGAGGTGGGTGGGCTAGACATCTTCAGTTCACCCACTTTAGAGCCACTCCACTCTGCCCTGTGCCCTGGGAGGCTGACTTGTTATGCACTGATACATGAGTTATTGACCTCTCTGACTTCTGATACAGTCCAGCCAATATGGACTCCTATGGAGATGGTAGCGGACCAAGGAAATGGAAGTCACACTGTCTACTCCTCTGAGTCCCTCTCATCAGCCTCCCCTCAGGCTGATTATATCCCTGACTGAAGGCACCTGACTCTACCAGCCATTCTCTCTGGGTTGCAGTAAATGCTCCCTCTTCATCCCGTTGGGTCTAGATCAGCTGCTACTAAGTCCAGGGTCAATCTGCTATGCCTTGTGGTTCCCTCACACCCCCATCTTTGTAAACAGTCATTGTACATTTGCTTTCATTGTAAGGTGCCCTCTAGTTGTTTCTGACTCATGGAAACCCCATGTGAAAGAGTAGAACTGCCCCCAAGAGGGTTTTCTAGGCTATAATCTTTATGGGAGCAGATAGCCAGGTCTTTTTCCTGAGGGGCTGCTGGGTGCGTTCAAACCACCAACCTTTTGGTTAGCAGCCAAGTTCTTAATCGTTTGTGCTAAGGGTCCTTTTTCCCTTGTATATAAACCCCTCTTAAATTATCCTCTTTTGAGTTTTTCCTCTGTTTTACCATACAATGCTTAAAGGCAAAAAAACTCAGGTTTAGAGATTTGTCCAAGGTCACACACCTAATTATGACCTAGGACTTAAGCCCTATTCTGTGTGATTTCAAGTCTCTGTTCTGAACTATTTTGCTCATTCACTAAAGGGACGGAGGCTTGAAAACTCAGCCTTGTGTTTCAGCCTTAACTTTGAATTCTTCCTGCAGATCATTTACTTTGCCCCATCTGCCCTTGCATCTTCAAGTAGAATCCTATGATCTGACCCTACCTTTCCAAACTCCATCCCATACACTCTGTTATAGCATTTAACAAAACTGTCCATTTTTCTTGTGTACTTCTTAGTGTCTTTATATACCTTGGTCAAGTTGTGCTGACTTCACCCATATTTGGTACTTCCTTTCCCATCACCAAAAATAACAAGTGTCTAATTTTTTTACTATCTAGAAAGTGATTTCCCCTCCTTTCCTTCCCATCCCTGGTAAATACCAAAGAACATTGTCTTCTGAGTATATATCTATTCTTGACTTTTTATAATAGTGAAATATTTGCCCTTTTGTGATTGACTTATTTCATTCAGCTAATGTCCTCCAGATTCAGCTATGTTGTAAGTTGTTTCACGGACTCCTCATTTATTCTTTATAGTTGGGTAGTATTCCACTCTATGTATATACCACGATTTATCCATTCATCCATTGATGGACACTGACGTTGGTTTTCATTTTTTTCCTATTGTGAATAATGCTGCAATGAATATAGGTGTGCATACGTGTCTATTCATGTCTCTTGGATATATATGTAGGAGTGGTATTGCTGGACCATAAGGTATTTCTAGCTTTTTGAGAAGGTGTCATACCATTTTCCATAGTGGTTGTACCATTTTACGATCCCACCAGCAACGTATAAGAGTTCCAATCTCCCCATGACCTCACAGGAAACCCTGGTGGCATAGTGGTTAAGAGTTTGGCTGGTAACCAAAAGGTCAGCAGTTTGAATCCATCAGGCTCTTCTTGAAAACTCTATGGAGCAGTTCTACTCTGTTTTATAGGGTCTCTATGAGTCAGAATTGACTCGATGGCAATGGGTTTATGACCTCACCAGCATTTGTTGTTTTCTGTTTTTGATCATTGCCATTTTTGCATTTGGTTTCTTATTGTAGTTTTGATTTGCACCTCACTAGTGGCTAATGATTGCGAACATCTTTTTATGTAGTTGTTGGCCACCTGAACATCTTCTTGGGTGAAGTGTCTGTTCATGTTCTTTGCCCATTTTTTGATTGGATTGTTTGTCTTTTTGTTGTTTAGGTGCTGAAACTTTCTATATATTTTAGAGATTAGACCCTTATCGATATGTTGTTGCCAAACGTCTTCCCCCAGTCTGTAGGTACTCGTTTTTTATTCTCTTGGTAAAGTCTTTTGATGAGCATAGGTATTTACTTTTTAGGAGGTCCCAGTTATCTAATTTATCTTCTGTCATTCGTGTAATTTTAGTTGTGCTTGATAGGCTACTCATGATGAAAATTCAGTCCCCTAGTTTTGTCCCTAGGCTATCTTCCAGAAATGTTATAGTTTCAGTTTTGACATTTAGGTCTTTGATCTATTTTGAGTTAGTTTTTGTGTATGGTGGGAAGTATGGATCCTGTTTCATTTTTTTCTGCAAATGGGTATCCAGTTTTCCCAACACCATTTATTAAAGAGACTGTTTCTTCCCCAAAGGGTCGAAGACCAGCTGGATGAATTTACTCCTGGGTTCTTAATTCTATTCCATTGGTCTGTGTGTCATTGAACCAGTATCAGGCTGTTTTGGTTACTGTAGCTGTAGAGCAAGTTTTGAGACCGTGAAGTGTGAGGCTTCCTACTTTGTACTTCTTCAGTATCGCTTTAGCTATTCAGGGGCTCTTTCCTTTCCATATAAAGATAGAGATCAGTGTTTCTATTTCATTAAAGAATGTTGTTGGAATTTGGATCAGGATTGCATTGACTTTTTCACCATGTTAAATCTTCCAGTCCATGGGCATGGAATGTTTTTCCATTTATGTAGATCTCTTTTAGTTTCTTTCAGTCTTGTTTTACAGTTTTCCTTGTATAAGTCTTTTATATCCCTGCCTAGGTTTATTTGTAGGTATTTTATCCTTTTGGAGGCACCCCATACACTCTGTGTCTTGTATACTAAAATGCTTAGAGTTAGTTTCCCACCCACCAGTTGCCTGCTTGTTTCTGGACCAAGGTAAAGCTGTGTACTTTACCTGAGCTGCCTTTCCTTTGTGCCTTCACCTGACTCTGGTGTACTCTTGAAGACTAGCTCGGGTGTTGCTAGGAAGACCCAGCCCCTGGCTTCCAGGTGGGTTAGGTGCTCCACTCTGTGCTCCCACTACAGTGGGTGGAGCTCCAGGTGACACTTCCTATACTCTGCCCGGCCTGACCTGTCCAACATGAGCTCCTTAAGGGCAGGGGCCTTACATACATGAGCTCCTTAAGGGCAGGGGTCTTACTCTTGTCTTTGAACTCAGTGTCCAGCCCATGGCCTGGCCATCACAGACGCTGAATAAATGCGTGAATGAATAAACACTCTTAAGGAAGAGGCTTTATTCCTTGCTCTTACGGCCCCATGGCTGGGATCTGACAAAGAACAAGGATCTAGGACACAAGAGAGCCCACCGCTATCTCAAACTAACCACCAAACCTGACTCCTCCCACTCGTGGAGGTGTTGGAAAGGACAATGCTCCCGTCATTGACAGACATCTCAGAAGAACTAGGTGTGTAGGGCCCAGTGTGGAGAAGAAACTAACCTGCTTTTGTGCAGAGAATGCAATGTGGTTTGCCTTACCTAAGATACCACTCCTGTGTGTGGACACACTCTAGAAGAAGGTTTCCCATCAAGGAGAAAGCTTTTTAACGTGAATGTGAAAATCGACAACGGCCAATCATGACTCATTCGGCAGTGCACAATTTTTCTTGGAAACAGAAATGCTCTGATAGTATAAAGGCTTCTGTTGAGAGGCCCTGTGAGTTTACAATGGCAATTATGCTTCATTAAGTTATGTTCTTTCTGCCAGTTTGCCCTTGGCCATGCAACTGTGTACCTACAAAACAGATGCCTGCTGAAAGGATTTCCAAGTAATGATCAGTTGTTACCTTTTTACCTCTTTATGTACCTTTATCTCCACAATTCACCTCACCCTCTATGTTCTTGCAAACCTTTGGGCCTTCAATTATGTATTTAGGGTTCTGTTTTTTTCTCAAAGCCTTTTGGCACCAGAGACAGATAGAAGGACAGGAGAGAGCAGTGTCAGGGGTAGTGGTGGGAAGAATGCTAGCCATGGTTGACGTCAGGCAGTGGTTTCTAAAACACATTTCCAGATGGATCTTGTAGTACTTTAAGGTCATCATTTTTAATCAGCCAACATACACATATTCACTTAGTGGCTTATGTATACTTAGCATTCATTCATTTATTTTGCACCTACTAAATATCAGGTAGGGGCTCTGGTGGTACAGCGGTTAAGAGCTCAGCTGCTGACCAAAAGTTTGGCAGTTGAATTCACCAGGCACTCCTTGGAAACCCTGTGGGTCAGTTCTACTCTATTCTATAGCGTCTCTATGAGTTGCAATTGACTTGGCAACAACAAGTTTTTTATATATCAGGTAAGGAGCCCTGGTGGCACAGTGGTTAAGTACTTAGCTGCTAATCTAAAGGCTGATGGTTCAAGCCCACCAGTTACTCTGCAGGAGAAAAGACCTGGTGATCTGATCCCATAAAGATTTACAGCCTAGGAAACCCTATGGGGCAGTTCTACTCCATCCTTAAGGTCACTCTGAGTCAGAATCAACTTGACAGCACACAGCAACAACAACAATATACCAGGTAGAGTCCTTGGTGGTGCAAATGGTTAATGCACTCAGCTGCTAATCAAAAGGTCAGAAGTTCGAGTCCACCCAGAGGTGCCTTGAAAGAAAGGCCTCACAATCTATCTTTAAAAAATCAGCCATTGAAAACCCTATGGAACACAGTTCTACTCTGACACACATGCGGTTGCCAGGACTTGAAACTGACTCACCAGCAACTGGTTTTACACACTAGGTACTGAGTTTGATCCTAGAGATACAATGATAAATAAGAACCCATTCTTGCCTTCAGGAGCTTGGCTGAGGGGAAGACAGAGATAATAATGACAATAAGATAATAAGGTAGCAATGATAAGAGAGACAGGCATGGAGTACTATGGGTACATACAGCCTGAGCATCTAACCCCAGTTGTTTTGGGGGTTGGGGAAGATGTGGATGCCTTGGCTTTAGCTTAGCAATGAGCAGAAGTTTTGTAGGAGGAAGAGAGGGGGCTGTAGGTGGGAGTGGCAGACCAGGAGTAAAGGCATACAGGCCTCAAAAAATGAAGGGAAGTTTGCTGCTGCTGGAGTATAAAATACAAGTCAGTGAGCAGTGAGAGATGAGGGTGGTGACATGGACAGGGGTGAGATCCCGGGGGGCCTTATGCCCCCCACTAAGGTGGGGATTTTCCCTGGTAGCTGGCAAGAAGCCTCTGAGAGGTGTAGACAGAGGAGCCATATGGACGACTGACCTTGGCAGCTGTGAGGCAGAAGGATTCGAGGCAGGAAGACAAGTCAGCTGCTGTACCCCAGGCAAAGGAGAGATGGGTGACTAAGCCAAGGCAGTGGTGGTTGAATTGGAGGTACAGACAGATTCACAGTTCAGAGATAGGACTGGGAGGATTCGGAGCCTAGCAATGCAGCAAGTGAGGGCCAGAAAGAGCACAGCTGCTGTCAAGAGGCGTGAAGAACATAAAGGAAGGAGGGCAGGTCTGGAGGTGGCCCGGGTGCACTGACACAGTGCCTGGAAAGCCCAACTTCTCCTTTCAGCGGCAATGCCCCACTCATGGAAGCAGCGCCAGGCAGTTTTGTGTGCGTGTGTGCGTGTGTGCATGCGTGTGTGTGTGTGTGTGTTTTGGGGGCAGGAGGAGTGGAACCTAATCCAACCCAGAGTGGCCTATGAGGGAGCCTGACACCAGTGGTAATTTGTTGTTGTTGTTGCTAGCTGCCATTGGGTTGGCCCCCAACTCATGGTGACCTCATGCAAATGGGACAAAATGCTGCCCTGTCCTGCACCATCCTCGTGATCAGTGTGGATGGGACCGTTATGATCCACAGGGTTTTTACTGGCTGATTTTCAAAAGTAGGTCGCCAGGCCTTTCTTCCTAGGCCATCTTAGTCTGGAAGCACTGCTGAAGCCTGTTCAGCATCATAGCAACACGCAAGCTTCCAACGACAGACAGGTGGTGGCTGCACATGCACTGCCCAGGAATCAGGAAGGTTCTCCTGCATGGAAGGTGAGAATTCTACCACTGAACCACTACTGCCCTCCGGTGGTAATTAGCTCTGGTAATTACACTGGATCTTGCCTAGGTTTGAACTGAAGACCAAGAGAGGGCTGAGAAGAGATGATTGCGCAGATGTGGAGGGAGAAGCAGAGACGCCAGGTGGGGAAGACCTGTGCATAGGGTGAGTCTGCGAGAGAAGCCAGTGCTGGGGCTGTATCAGTGCTGGGGGCCTCCAATTCAGTCCACAGGAAGCCCAAGACAGACAACAAATCCCTTTTCCTTAATTAAGGTGTTTAGAGAGAATCTGTTATTTGCAACTAGAAGTGCCGACATGCTAAAGGGAATAAGATGAGCAATTCCATTCAGGTCTCGGACAGCTGGACCAGGTGCACGTGAGGGATCCTGGTTAAGGCAGCCAGCAGGAAGTTGGATATGGAGCTGAGCCCAGGGACATGGTCTGGCCTGGGGGTGCCGAGTTAGAGCCATCAGCTTTTGGATTAAAGCTGGGAGAGTGCAGAAGATCACTCAGTGAGAATCTGCAGACAAAGGGCTTGCAAACAGGCCCCCCACAGGCCTAATCTGGTACACAGATGTCTTTTTTTTTTGGCCAGCAGTGTTTTTAAACAATTTTGAATTTGGATGCCCATTGCTATGGATTGAATTGTGTCCTCCCCAAGATATGTGTTGGAATCCTAACCCCAGTACCTGATGATGTAATCCTGCTTGGAAACAGGGTTTTTTGTTGTGTTGAGTAGGTTAAACCCAAGTAGAGTGTATTCTAAATCTAATCACCTCTTAGTTATAAAAAGTGGAGATTAGACTTAGAGACATCTGTGGTGGGGGTGGGTGGGGACAACCGTCATATGAGGAGTATCTACAAGCCAAGGAACCGTGGAATGCCCGGGACTACCTACATATATATATATGTACCTACAAGGAAGGAATAAACATGGCTGAGACTCTGATTTAGACTTTTAGCCTCCGGAACTGCACGAACATAAATTTCTGTTTTTTAAAGCCACGTACTTGTGGTATTTGTGCATAGAAAGGGGTTGATATAGACCCAGCTGGTCACGTATGTAAATTATCTACCTGACTTTCCACCCTACTAAGTTACTGATGGAAACCCTGGTGGTGCAGTGGTTAAGAGCTATGGCTGCTAACCAAAAGGTCGGCAGTTCAAATCCACCAGGCGCTCCTTGGAAACCTTATGGGGCAGTTCTACTCTGTCCGATAAGGTTGCTATGAGTCAGAATCGACTCGACAGCAGTTTTTTTTTTTTTTTTTTTTTGAGTTACTGACTGAGGGCTAGTGGTGGCTGGAGCCCTGGAGCATGCAACTGTTAAGGAGAAGAGGAGCTGTTGCACCACGTTAGGTGCTGCCGGGGTACAAGTGGTGCCAGAGAAGTGATGCTGCCAGTCAGAGCTCACAAGCTAGATGCCCAAGTGTGGGGTAAATTTCTCCTTGGTAATTGCTGCAGGAATTCAGGAGAGAGTGAGAAGTCTGTGATTGAGTGATCAGGGAAGGCTCCTTGGAGGAAGTGTCACCTGAGTGATCTAGATAAGCAATTCCAGGCTGGTTGCCATCAGTCACCCGGGAATCTTGAAAAAATTAAGATGCTCTGGATCATTCCAATATTGAGTGTGTCCAAATCTGTGAGGATGGGACCCATTTTTCCAGTTGCCCTCAAGTGGATTCTGATTCATGGTGATACCATGTGTGTCAGGGCAGATCTGTGCTCCATAGAGTTTTCAGTGGCTGATTTTTTGGAAGTAGATCCCCATGCCTTTCTTCAGAAGCACCTCTGGGTGGACTCGAACCTCTAGTGTTTTGGTTAGCAGTCAAGCAGTTTAACCGTTTGCACCACCCAGGGACTCCTAGTTATCTTTATTTTATTATTATTATTATTTTAATTATAAAAGTAATTCATGCTCATTGTTAAAAAATTCAAATAGTACAGCAGAGTGTAAAGAAAAAGTTTGCTCCCAGATCCTTATCCCCACACCTGTTATTAATTTCCTATGAATGCTTTTCAGAAATTTCCCTGGCACATGCAAGCATGTAAATATGTGTATGTGTGTAAATATCTCCAAACTAGAATGCAAATGGCCTGGACATTTAGCACAGGCTGGATGGCTGTGTAGGAAGAACAGCCAGTTTGTTTCTTTGCATGTGCCAGGAAGTCCCCAGCATGAACAAAAATGATCCCTCTTCAGGGAATACTCTTGATTTTTCCCTCTTGAGGTTTTCATCAAATCGTAGCCGGCCACCTTTCTGGTCTCCTGGCCCCACAGTGAGCATAGGCTGGCTCTGCAGGGCACTGCTCCATGGGAGCTGTCCCTGGCTCTCCTGCCTTCCCTGAGCACAGCCCCTTTGATCCTCCACTGAGAACCAAAACAACAACAGAAACCCCACTGCTGTTGAGTCCTTTCTGACTCACAGCGACCCTATTGGATGGGCTAGAACTACCCCATAGGGTTTCCCAGGCTGTAATCTTTACGGAAGCAGACCACCACATCTTTCTCCCGAGGAGTGGCTGGTAGGCTTGAACCACAGACTTTTGTTAGCACTTAACCATTGCACCACCAGGACTCCTTCCACTGAGGATAGAGGAAGGAAGACTGCTGGTCAGGTGGTCCCCTGGCCGTCACCAAATACTGACTGAGCAGAGACTCTGTCCCACGCAGAGGAATACAGCATTGAAGAAGCTGGTCAGTTTCTCCTCTCAAGCTCTCAACCTCTGGGTGGCCTCAAACCTCCAACCTTTCAGTTAGCACTCAAGCAGTTTAAATGTTTGCACCACCCAGGGACTCTACAGTCTAGCTGGTGGATGGGGTAGACACTCAGCACTAACCTTCAAAATAAACAGAGAAGGCAATGGGCAGCTGGCCATGGGAAGCCACAGCATTTTCGTCTTCGGTCGAGAATATTCCTTTTCGTATTCTGCTCTTAGTGCCTGGTATGCTCTTCTTGGGTCCATGGGACTGACTCCTCCTGATTCCCCAAAGCTCACTGTGTGTGGCCCTTCTTCTGGATGCTTTCCTGACCCCCACCCCAGCCAGGCCAGGCACCCTGGTTCTGTTCCCTCCCTGTATCCCGTTGTTATTGTGTGCCTTCAAGTTGAGTCCAACTCATAGTGACCCTATAGGACAGAACAGAACTGCTCATAGCGTTTCCAAGGCTGTAATCTAACAGACTGCCACATCTTTTCCCCACAGAGTGGCTGGTGGGTTTGAACCTCTGACCTTTCGATCAGTAGCTGAGCGCTTAACCCCAGCGCCACCAGGGCCCCTTCCCTACATCCTAGGCACTGCTATTATGGTACACAAGCTCGTTTATCTCTCTCTCTGTCCCACCATCTCCTCTGTTAGACTGTGAGCTCCTGGAGGGTGGCAATGGTATCATTCATTTTTATAATCCTGGTGCCTAGCTGGGGACATAGTATGTGCTCAAAAATGCCTGCTGGGTGAATGAATCCTTCAATGCTTCAGTAAGTGTTTCAAGGGCAGCCACCCCACCCACTTGACCCCTCTCCAGACATTACCCATTCTTCAAAATCCAGCTCACATCCCATCTCTCTCTAGGTTCCTCTCAAGAAATTTTAAAACTATTATTTCCTGGTTATAACTTTTATCTTTCCATCTTGATTATGACTACCCGAAGGACAGAGACTGTGTCACATATGGTATTTCTTTTATGTCTTTCATTAACATTCAACACTATTCGATAAATACTTGTTGATTGGTTGTTTTTTGATAAACAGTAAATACTTCACATGAAACATTTATGTCTCTGTGTGTGTATGTGTGCGTGCACATAACGGCATATACTAAAGTTGACGTAAGAAGTAAGGCTGAACGCCCTGAAACCAAAACCAAACCAAACCTGTTGTCGTTGAGTCGACTGCGACTCATGGTGACCCCACGTATTACAGAGTCGAACTGAGCTCCATAGGGTGTTCCTGGCTGTACTCTTTACAGAAGCAGATTTCCATGGTGCCACAGGTGGGTTATAACTGCCAACCTTTATGTTAGTAGTTGAGCGTTAACCCTTTGCATCACCCAGGGACCTTGAATGTCCTGAAATGGGTGTTTATTCTGGAAAAATTTTTTTTACTAAACTTTACCAGGTGTAATACTTTTTCAGTAATTTCTGCCATGAAGCCTCCTACTGGCCAACAGCTTTTGCTGCAAGTGATATCTTTCAAGGCAGATTGGAATGAACACTGCAAAACCTCAACAAATATCCTCTAAGAGCACATTTATCCAATGACCTACTTTACATGTACCAATTTCCCTGTTCTGGATTTCCTCCAACCAGCAACTGCCCATCTGATGACATAACTCACAGGTTGGACACCTGGTCCCAGCCTGAATCATCAAACCAGAAGCTGAAATAATGTTGAAGAAGTACTTGTGTGATAGGAGGATTTGCACAGAATCTTATGCTGGGGTCCCAAATTCATGATCTGGTTCAATCGCTTGTTTGTGGAACTGAGAAAGTGAGTCCCAGAAAGCCAAAGAGATTCCCTCAGGGCCACAGTCAGTGGCAGACCAGGGCATCTATCTACAGACATTGACTGAGCACCTACTGTGTGCCAAGAGCTGATGATCTAGCAGTGAACAGCAAAGACATGGATCTTGCTGCTCACAGTTCACCATCCAACCATTTAAATGGGACAAGTGGAATGCTTACTTTTCTAGAGTAGAGAAACTAACAGTATTGTGTCCTGTAAAAGTTAACAATAACCAGTTGTTGTTGAGTTGATTCAGACTCAGATGACCCCATGTGTGTGAGAGTAGAACTGTGCTCTGTAGGGTTTTCAGTGGCTGATTTTTCAGAATAGATCTCTAGGCCTTTCTTCTGAGGTATCTCTGGGTGGACTCAAACCTCCAACCTTTCAGTTAGCAGCCAAGTGCCTTAATTGTTTACACCACCCAGGAGCTCCAGCATTAATGATAGCTAACATCAACTGAAGGAGCCCTGGTGGTGAAGCAGTTGAATACTCAGCTGCTAACCAAAAGGTTGGTGGTTTGAGCCCACCAGCTGCTGTAGGGAAGAGAAGATTACAACCTTGGAAACCCTATGGGGCAGTTCTACTCTGTCGTATGAGTCGGAATTAACGATGCCAACGAGTTTTTTTGGGTACCACCAATTGAACACTTATAGCATGAGGCACTGGGTTATGTAATATATATGTATTATCTCATTTAATGCATACCTATAAGGTAAGTATTTTAATCTTCAATTTCCAGACCAAGCCATATTAACCTTTAAGCTGTGGGGAAATACTGTCCACACACGCCTTCTAAACCTGCTTCTGAAGTCATAATTTTCCCAAATCATTCATTTCAAAACAAAGCCAGAAACAAGGTCGTGTGACCTGACAAAGAAATAAAGAACAGCTCAGAGTCCTTGTAATTACAAAATCAATGCCTAATGTTCTATCCAGCCTGCCTTCCTGAAAGATGGATTGAAGAAGAATGGCTAGGACCATTATGGCCCTGTCTCAGGGAGAAGGACTGGAGAAAAATGAACCTGCATCTGTATTGAACCAAATTCCAATATGATCACATCAAATAGTCTTCCTTCAGGGCCCTGCTGCCACACAGAGCTGTGAGGCAGCTGAGAGGAGTTAAAACCTCCGTCTGTCAAAACCTTGTAGAACTGTACGGAGTAGGCAGAGTCCAGGCATGCCTCCCTGACCTGGAGCAACTGGGAAATAAAGTAATATGCGCAAGTGTGGAATAGTCTCAGAATCTGAAAGGTACCACTTAACAACTGAAAATTTTCTTAAATATTTTATATAAAAAGTATTTGAATGCAAGAGTCCACACTAACAACTGAATAATCATCAGTGAATGGCAACCCAGTGTTCTCTATTTTAGTTTAATTGGAATGAAAAGGCTCAGAAGGAGAAAGGAGAGAGATTTTTTCAAGGAAAGATCTGTTGCTACTCCCAAAAGCCAGCTCTGACTTTGCTTTCAGAGAGGCTGTGTGGTATGGTTTTCTCAGCCTGAGGTCGAGAGTCAGGAGACACAGATTCAAATCCTAGTTCTAATAAGTACTAGTTGAGTGACATGGGGAAATGATTTATCCTCTTTGAGTCTCAGTTTCTTTTGTAAAATGAAGATAATAATACCCCCTTTAATAGAGAGAGTGTGTGTGTGTATGTGTGTGTGTGTGTGTGCATATCCTTGGTGCAAATGCTGCTAATCAAAACTTTGGAGGTTTGAGTCCACTCGCAGGTGCCTCAGAAGAAAGGCCTGATGACCCACTTCTGAAAAATCAGCTATTGAAACCTTATGAGGCACAGTCAGAGTCAAATTGTGTATATATATATTTTTATATATATATAGGCACACACACACATATATATTGCACACATAAATACATAATATGGATAAAATGTATGAAAGTGTCTGCCATAAAGCAATCAGTAAATGCTAGCTCCCATGCTTTAATCTCCTTCTTCTCTTTTGCATCTCACCAACTTGGTCTAATCCTTCTCAGTTTCCTTCAGCTGAAACATTCTGAAATGGGAGGGCGGCTGCTCAGCCTCAGGAAAGAGAAAAGCGAGGGGGAGGGAGGAGGAGAGGAGCCCTGAGGGACTCATTTCAGTGTCCCACGGCTCTAAATGTGAAAATGAAGCCACGTGGGTTCTAATTTTGTACAGTCTCAGAACCATCCACTGAAGTCATGTACCCTGACCTAAACTTCCAAACTGCTGTAGAAAGAAGAGAGAGAGACGCTGTCCCTGGTGATTACTTGTGTACTGTGCTATGATCATGATGACAGAATGCACTAGAGACCCGGTTTTCAACTTTGACCTTTCTGTACCAATATTCCCAAGAATTTAGTCAAGGAGCCCTCAATTCTAGGAATAGCACAAGCCTTCCTGAGAATACATGCTCAAAGACCTATTTGTTAAGGAAGAATTTTGATGCAATTAGATAAAAAACAAACCAAACTGGCTGCTGTTGAGTCAATTCTGCCTCATGGCGACCCCATGTGTTACAGAGTAGAACTGTGCTCCATAGGGCTTTCTTGGCTATAATCTTTACAGAAACAGATCGCCAAGCCTTTCTTCCATGGCGCTGCTGGGTGGGTTTGCACTACTGATCTTTAGGTTAGCAGGCAAACGCAAACTGCTTGTGCCACCTAGGGACCTCGACTAGACGAGGGTGCCATAAAAATGACTGAAGCAACAAACCTATACATATATTGCAAACTAGGTAAGCTACATAAGGCCAACCCAGACCTGATGAGTGTTTGAAAACCGCTAGCAAATCAATGAAATCTGGGCCTCCCTCTTTGGTAACGAGAGTCTGTTCAGTAGCAAACAACCAGTAGACAACACCCTTTGTCTTTCTCTCTTGGCATTTGTTAGGTATTCAACAGGTGTTTACGGAATGAATGTCCTAGACCTGTACTAAGGAATCTGGGTTTTATTCATCTTACTCTGGACAATATAATAGACCTTTTAGAATAATAAAATAAAGCAAAGCTTTTTAAGCTGATAAATCTTTTGTACTTATTTTCAAGGCCAACTTAGTAAGCAAAACAGATTTCAGCATATTACTTGGATTTATAGAATACAATGACTGATGAGACATGAATCATTAAAAAAAATACAATCCAGTTATTTTGGTAACTATATATTTGATCCTGTGCACGACAGAGCTTTCTCTTTGCAGACTTAGAAGAGCTCAGGTAGGGGAAATAATGGGTCACCTGTTAAAACCATGTGCTCACCAACCCCAGCACTGCAGTCTTATGCAACTGCAACTTCTATTTCTTATGAAATTCCCCACATCATTCCCTGACAGCTGAATAATGCCTTAGAAAGCTGAGGAAAGAGTAAACAGATGAGTGAACATTTAGGGAAGAAAGGAAAGGGAATACTGAAGGGGCAAAAGGAAACACATTCCTTAGTTTATACAGGACTGGAGCCAAAGATTATAGACCGGGAGGGACTTGAGACGTGGAGACCAAGAGTGAAAACACTTCTCCAAGCCTGGGAACCTAGCAGCATAATCCATTTTGAGTAAAATAGCTTTAAAAATTCTTGCAAGTGGCCATCCTAAGTACAACAATGGGTCTCTTTTCACCTGGAGCAACAGTGGAAGAAGAAGAATCAGGAACAGGAGAAGGAAAAGAAATGTGTGGCTACTTGCCTCCAAGAACAACTGCCAATTTTGCCAGGAGACCAGAAAAAGTAGATGGTGCCCAGCTACCACTACTGAACATTTTGATTAAAGACTCTATAGAAGAATCGTGATCAAAAGGGGGAAAATGGAGAGCAAAATTTCAAATTTTCATGGATTCCAGATTTTCTGGAGCCATGGAGGCCAGACGAACCCCTGAAACTATTGCTCTGAGAAAATCTTTAAATCTTAAACCAAAAATATCCCTTAAAGTCTTCTTAAAACCAAAGAGTACTTTAGCTAAACTAGTAAAGAATGTTTGCTTTGAGCATTCTGCTCTTTTAAGATCCATCTATATGGAATCAAATTGACAACGGCAACTTGAAATATTAGGTAGAAAATTTAGGGGGCAGTGAGTTTTTGTTAATGGGGTATTGTGGATTGAGTTGTGTCCCCCATAAACATGTGTCAACTTGGCTAGGCCATGATTTCCAGTATTGTGTGATCGTCTACCACTTTGTCATCTGATGTGATTTTCCCATGCATTGTAAATCCTATCTCTATGATGTTAATGAGGCAGGATTAGAGGCAGTTATGTTAATGAGGCAGGACTCAATCTACAAGATTAGGCTGTGTCTTGAGTCAATCTCTTTTGAGATCTTAAAGAGAGAAGTGAGTAGGGAGACAGAGGTACCTCATACCGCCAAGAAAGTAGTGCCAGGAGCAGAGCGCATCTTTTGGACCTGGGATCCCTGCGCTGAGAAGCTCCTAGACCAGTGGAAGACTGATGGCAAGGACCTCTCTTGACAGAAAGAGAAAGCCTTTGTTTGGAGCTGGCAGCCTGAATTTGGATTTCTAGCCTCCTAGACTGCGAGAGAATAAATTTCTGTTTGTTAAAGCCATCTGCTCACGGTATTTCTGCTATAGCTGCACTAGATAACTAAGACATGGGGGAAGAACAACTCAGAAAAGGAGGGTGAGAGTGGTTGCACAACTTGAAGAATATAATCGATGTCACTGAATTTCACATGTAGAAACTGTTGAATTGGCGTATCTTTTGCTGCGCATATTCTCAACAACAGCACCAAAAATAAGAGATTAAAAAAAAAATCTACACATAGTAATAGTTTGGACTAGACAACAACAAACCATTCAAAGCTCTAATTCGTGTTGTAAGACATAGTCCCACTTCCAAGTATATGTAACATATTCACACCAGCGTCAGCCAAATGGGTGTGCAGCGAGGAAGTCTGGGGGACGGGCATATAGGCAGTGAGCTCCTCAAGTAGGGTCAATCACATTTGAAAAAAGTGTGCACAAAACCACCATAATCTCGGCTTGCTTGTGCTAACAGTGGAATTGAGTACATAACAGACAGAGAGAGGATGAGTGAGGAGCGCTTCCAACACCCAGGAATGTCGCGTTCGGAAAAAAACAGCTCAACTTTCAGCAGCTAAGATTAGTTCTCATGAGTAATGAATTTCATACTAAAGCACTGAGGGGTACAGACATCCAGTCTGGAGGTGATTAACACCAAGTATTAACTGATGGTCCAGAAACGCTGGAGTATTTCCAATTAGATTTTTTTTAATTGAGGTTAAATGCATATATTAAAAAAGTTTGCCATTTTAACCATTTTTCAGTGTGCAATTCAGTGATGTTACTTACATTCACTATGTTGTACAACCATCACTACTATCCATTTACAAATTTTTTTTTATCATCTTTAAGAGAAATTCAGTACTGCATAAGCCACAACCCTCCATTTCCCCAGCCCGTTTAACCACGAATAAACCTCTGTCTCCACGCATTTGCATATTCTAGATATTTCATATAAGTGGAATCATACAGTATTTGTCCTTTTGTGACTGACTTATTTCCCTCAAGCAAATGTTTTCAAGGTTTACCCATGCCATAGCAGCATTCCTCTTTATGACTAATATTGCACTGTATGGATATACCGTATTTGGTTTATCTACTCATCTATTGATGGATTCTAATCAGATTTTTGGATCTAGACTTTGCTTTCCTGGTTGTTAGTTTTTTTTTGTTTAATTCTTCCCTCCCACACCCCTACTCCCGGGGCTCCCTTCCTTCCTTCCTTCCTTTCTCTCTCTCACTCTTTCTGTTCTGACAGGTAAGCAATTATGACTCATAACCACATGTTGGAAAGGCCTTGGTGTCTCCATTCCAAGGGCCTTGGTCTTTCATCACACACTTGTCCTTCTAGCCTTGGTTTACTCTCCCACAGTGTACTCTGAGACTGACTAGAAAGCAAGTCCTGAGAACACAGCAAGGAGATCAGAGGCCAGAGAGTGGGCTCAGGTGCTGTCTAGTCATGGTGCCCATGTTATCTGGTGAGTCATGGGCTTATGATCTGCCTTTGGGGTCCTCTTATCACCTCCACAAAGGTTTTCTTGATTTGCTGGGTGTGGGGTGGAATCTCTCCCCCTCCTGCCTCCATTCTCTTAGTCACAAACCGTGCTCCGAGCAAGTGTCTGAATTCACAGTTCTTGCTGTTGTACCACCTCCTGGTGAGCTGGCCTCCTCCCTCTCTGGCACGGATTTCTTCTTTCTGCTATAGGTATACTGCTTCCCTCCTGCCTTCATGTTGTGCTGTTCATTCCAGATAGTAAATATTTAAAGACATAAGGGCCTCCTTTGATTCTTTAATTTGCTCAGTATGGTGCTGCTGCTACTGCTGCTGTTAGTTGCTGTCAAGTTGATTCTGATTCATGGAGACCTCATGTGTTACAGAGTAGAACTGCTCCATAGTATTTTCTTGGCTGTAATCTTAGTGGAAGCAGATCACCAGGGCTTTTCTTCTGCGGTACTACTGAGTGGGTACAAACCACCACCCTTTAGCATAGCAGCTGAACACAAACCCTTTGTGCCACCTAGGGACCTAGTATGGGACTAGGTGAATTAAAAATTCTGATAATCCAGAGATTATATTTTCCCCATCCCCACATTTAGATAACAAAAGTTCAATGCTGGATTAAATCTTTCAAGCTATATGTTTATGATTCTGTTTAAAGCTTGAACGGTACATTTTTTCTCATACACAGTAAGCACATCATATATCTAGATATTTGGGTCTTGAGGGATAAACCATCAATCTTGCTTCTGAACGTTTCTTCCAGGGAAGAGCCGAATGGAGGCCCATCCTTCGCTGGCACTCACCGCAGGTGAGCTCAATCCCTGAAACCCCGAGGTGGCAGACAGGCCGTTGGAGTGAACACTCTTCCTTCTGCCATCCCTACAGCGCAGAAAAGCTTAGGCCCCTTTCTTCTTTCAAGTTGGCTTAGAGCTGTTGTTGTTGTGTGCCGCAGAGTCCCTTCCGACTCATAGTGACCCTACACGATGCAGTAGAACTGTCCCACAGGGTTTCCTCGGCTGTCATCTTTACGGGAGCAGATCATCAGGTCTTTTCTCTTGGGGAGCCTCTGGGCGATTCGAACTGCTGACCTTTTGGTTAGCTGATGAGCACTTTAACCATTGTGACACCAGGGCTCCTTTGGCTTAGAGTAGAAGATACTAAAATCACAGAATGAAATGGGTAGAAGGAAGCTTGAGAGTCACTTGGTCTGATCTAGAAATTTCTAGCCATTTCTATAACGTCCCTGACAGTGACAGGGAACTCATGTTAACACAGGGCAGTCTGTTCATGTGGAGCAGCTGCAATAGCGAATTTCTCCTGCTGTGAGCCATGGTCTGTCCTGTCATGGATGTTCTCAGAGCACCACAGAGCAGGTCTCCCTTGCCCCCATGGTGGCCCTGCAGATGTTTGAAGACAGCTATTTTTGTACCCTGAACCAGCTTTCTCCTGGCAGATACCTACCCGTCCTGCCAAACTCAGATCACTATCGCCTCAAGGCCCCCAGCCGAGTTCATGGCTCTGCCCCAGGAGCTTCCCCAGAGCCTTCCTCACAGCTGACAGCCAGTAATACTGCGCTGTAACGTATCTGTTTATGTGTCTGTCTCCTCCAGCAGACAGCGAGTGCCCCTGAAGCAGGGGCGGTAATAAAGCCCTCTCCGTAGTCCCATAATATGGCCTGACACATACTAGGCTCAATAATGTTAGGTAAATGAATGAATATCAACCCCATGCCTTCCATTCTCCACGATAAATATCCGTAAGCATCTAGCTGCTACTTAAATGACAGCTTCCAGGAGATGATGCTGAGATGGAAACGAGAGCACAGAGGAAGCAAAATGTTTTCTATCTGGCCTGAAGCTGCATAATTCATAGTGAAAGTGATGCCTTTGAGACAGTCTCCCCAGCTTTCCCTGCATAATGCCTTCTCTACCCAACGGCCTTTGCAAATACAATGGCATAGATACAGATGGATTCCACCTGCTCGAGTTCACTGGCAGGAAAATGCTCCTACCACATCTAAAATGTAGTATTTCTGGATCTCAGTCTCACTGCTTACAGAATTTCCCCCCATCACCCTGCATCCACTCTTTGAGAGAAGAAAATTTAATGTTTTGCTATTTCCTAAGGAAGGAGACCTTCTATCAGCAGCTCAAACCCACCAGCTGTTCCATGGGAGAAAGATGTGGCAATCTGCCTCCATAAAACTTGCAATTCTGGAAACCCTATGGGGCAGCTCTACTCTGTCCTACAGGGTCGCTGTGAGTTGGAATCAACTCAGTGGCAATGGTTTATTTCCTGAGGGGTTAGAGGTAAAACAGCTGTCACAGGCAACTCCAGAAGCAGTGCTGAGAGGGTCAAGAGCCCCGGAACAAAGCTGAAATTGGGTCAAGCAGTACTTGTGTCTGACACTGAAGCTAAAAACGCTACAGGGACCTAAAACCCGCAAATGGCATTCCACCATCCAAAGGATCCACTCACCCTCTACTGTGGATGGGAGATTGTGGCACCTTTCTGAAAACCCTCAGAAAGCAGCTAAACTGAAATGTAGTCAATGATATCATATCAGTAAACTTGGGGATTATAACAATTAATCAGTGCCTGCTGACATAAAAGTGATGGTCCTAGAATGATAAAGAAAAAAGCCAGGTGGTGGCTGTCTTCAAGGTGGAGACAGGAGCGGGTGTAAGGACTGGTCAGCATGTAGCCATTCTGACTAGCCAAGAGGAGTAGCTGTGCTTCTTGACAGAAATACCCCTGTGGTAGAGAAGGGTGACCTGGAGACTAATACAACCTTTGTGAACATATCTGAGGCCATCCAACTCCACTGCTCAGATTCCTTGCTTGTAAAGAAGCTCAGATTCCTTGTTCGTAAAGAAACCTTTTGGTTTTAATTTGGTTCCTCACGGAGCATTTCCTATAGGGAGAGAGCACGCTAGTTTGCTGCCATCCGTATCCAATTACCTTGTGGGGCACAAATCTCACCACGACTTAGTAAATTGGCACTCCAGGGTTTTTTCTGAGTTTCTTTTGAGTCTGGCTAATAGGGATCAATTCACCAGGATCATTTGAGCAATATGAAAAATGAAAAAAGAAAAAAAAACAGTTGCTGTTGAGTAGACTCCAACTCATGGCAGCCCCATGTGTGTCAAAGGAGAACTGTGCTCCATAGTGTGTTCAGTGGCTAATTTTTTGGAAGTAGATTGCCAGGCCTTTCTTCCATGGTGCTTCTGGGTGGACTTGAACTTCCAACCTTTTGGTTAGCAGCTGAGTGCACTTCAGGACCACCCATGACACAGCACTATGAATAAACAGATCTAACTTAGTTTCTAAACTTCTAAATCAAGGTCCAGACCCTGGGCCCATGCAGACCTGACCCAGGCAGTATGGCCCACCTGGTAAATGAATATAAAAACAAATCACTGCTGGTTGCTGGCAGTGCTAGTTAATTGTTCTTATGAAAGTTAGCACTTCGCATACTCATAGTAATAACAGCCATTTCAAATACCCCAGGTGTGGTTATTTCACTGGCGCTCAATAATTACACTTTACTCTCTCCTACCGAAACTTAGTTAACATTTTCTCCCTTGGACACATAAACACAAAACTCAGTGCCGTCGAGTTGATTCTGACTCACAGCGACCCTATAGGATAGAGTAGAACTGCCCCATCGAGTTTCCAAGGAGTGCCTGGCGAATTGGAACTGCTGACCCTTTGGTTAGCAGCCATAGCACTTAGCCATTACGCCACCAGGTTTCCCTTGGACATATGGACTCCGTAAAGAGTGAGGTGTCAACGGTTCAAAGTGGCAGGGACTGCCTTGGTGAGGATCACCTTTGTCTCAGATAATGGATACAGCCCGCAGATTAGGCATTCATAGTTCCGCTGCTACAAAGCTAATTAAACTGTACATATAGGGTCGCTATAAGTTGGAATCGACTCGATGGCGATGGGTTTATGGGCAAATCAACATGTATATGACCTAATTGAGGAAACTGAACAATGCAGGAGGCCAGTAAAAAAATTAAAGGGATTTACCATACGTATTTTGCCTAGAGTTTCTTCTGGGCAGAGAGGTCAGAGGTCACAGCATGGAAAAGTATCCTCTCTATCCATGGTCAAGTCCATCCTAGTCCAGCCTGCTCTAATGCCTTTGACCTGCCTGCTTCAGGTTGGGGGTGGGAATCTCCTTTCATTCTTTCTCAGATTATACCAGCAAAAATTCGCTGAGCTTCTCCATAGCATTTTATATCTCTGAACACAATTGGGGCAAGTGATCATTAAATAATCTCCTTGAAGTTGTGAGAAGAAAGGCAGACTACATGTTAGCACAAAATCGGGTTCGACCAATGAGATGCTCATTTTCCTCTCGAGTGGGAAAATTTATTTCCATGGAACTTGTGCTGTCTTGGCTGAGCCAACCTCCCAAGAATGGGCACCAACATGCTCATTGGGGTGCCTTGCACACCCTGACCTCTGTCCCGGCCAGCAGCTTAAGCTATGTAGGCAAAGCTGTTTTGTGCAAGTCCTAAACCCAAAGGAAGATTCCTGGCAGAACAAGGACCTATCAACTGTGTTTAAAAAATGAGTATCCTTGATAGGAAAAAATATTTCCTTTTCCAAATGATGGATAACATGAAAATGAGCATGGAGCTCAAAAGAGAGCTAAGCCATCAAGTATGACATTGAGGAATGTTTACACGGCATGCAGAGAGGAGGAAAATCTGGGTCCGCGGCCTGTCACAGGCACTTTTGCTGCAGTCTGGTATCTTAGTGTGACTGGTTTATCAAATGAAAATAATAGTGCCGTTCTCCAAAAAGTGGTAGAGGCGAACCGCTTTTCCATTACAGTTGATATGAGCAATGAGGAGCTCTGTGCAGATCCCTGTGGGTAATCAGCTTCCCCAGTGTGCTGCCTGTTGGTCACAGCCTGCTCGGCAGCCTGGCTCATAAGTCTTCAAACAATGGATGGGACTGGGAGACCAGGCACAGTGGATCAGTGGCAAGTAGCAATAGTCTGAGACTGAGAGTCATGAGTTCTAACTCCAGGGCCCGCCTAGTGCCACCCACACCAACCCAGGCCACAGGATTCTAAGGAACACTTCCTCACAGCCATAGCGTCATCCTACTCCAATGCCAAGACTTCAGGGAAATAATTACACACGCAAACTCAATGGGAATCTGTAGACATTAGCGTACATCAGAATAGTGGCTCAAGAATCAAAACAAACGATGAATGGATAAACAAAACGTGGTACATCCATACAATGCAGTATTATTGAACCATAAAGAGAAAAGAAATTCTGATGCATGCTACAACCTTGAAAACAGTATGCTGAGTGAAATATACACCACCCACACCCATTGCTGTTGAGCCGATTCCAACTCAGAGCAACCCTACAGGAAAGAGTAGAACTGTCCCATGGGGTTCCCAAAGCTGTAGTTTTTATAGAAGCAAACTGCCACATCTTTCTTCCATGGAACAGCTGATGGGTTTCAACTGCTGCCCGTTTTATTAGCAGCCGAGCACTTAATCACTGTGCCACCAAGGCTCCTGTGAGTGACATACGTCAGACACAAAACGACAAATATTGTGTGATCCCACTTACATGAAATATTTTGAATAGGCAAATGCATTGAGATAAAAATTTGTTAGTGGTTACCAGGGGCTGGGGGGAGGAGGAAATGGGAGTTACTACCTAAGGGGTGCTGAGTTTCTGTTAAGGGCAACTGAAAAACATTAGACGAGGATAGTGGTGATGGTACACAATGTGGTAAGTGGGATAAATGTCACCGAACTGTATACTTAAACATGGTTAAAATGGCAAGCTTTTAAAATATCTATTTTATCACAATAAAATAAAAAAGAATCAGCACAGATGTAAAGGAAAAACAAGCAGAGGTCAGATCAAAGACTTTTTTTGCCCAAGCCCAGAGAAGAGTTCTCTAGCCCACAGCAGACTCAGTCCTTTGCAGGAAGGGGACTGGCCTAGCACTCATTTCTTTAAACCTTTTTACCATCAAGCTGGGCAAGGCAGGACCTCTGATAAGAATTTTAGTTAAGGATTTAGGGAAGCAGGGTAAACAACACAGGGGTATCTGCTTACCCAGGAACCCCCGCCCCACCCTAAATTGTGTATGCGTGACTTTATCTGGTGAGAGGGTCCACAGCTTTCATTCCGGTCTTAAAAGGGCCTGTAACCGCCCTCCTCAAGCCCCGAAAGGAAAAAAAAAAAAATGAAACTTGCAGAAGATGGTCGACATGCTTTGGAAGTCAAAGCAAAATATAAATGTAATATCTTAGTTTTACAGCTCACGTGAACCTGGCCTTTACCTATTTCTATAAGTGGGAACCCTACAGGCCAAGCACATTATAACGGATAAAATTCTCCTGCGATAACAGCAAGAATCTACAGGAGCTGTCACGTAAATCCACACAACGAAGCTACAAAAGCTTACCCAGCTGAATGTGTGCTGTAGAAAGGCTGTTTGCTTCCCAGATAATGAGACAAAGTCAATTCAGAGGGGATGTTTCCAGCATTCCCTGAGGACAGCCGGATGCCACATACTGTCAGCCTTTCTCTGATCACAACCCCCTAGGTTTTCATTGTGTGTAGGGGCTCTGCCTGCCAGAAAATCTTTCCTTCCTTGGGGGTGACAAGGAGGGGAAATTCATTTCCTATCATTTAGATAAACTAGTTCACCTAACCCCATTTTAAAAACATGTTCCATAACAAGCATTTGAAATATAATTGTTAAAAGAAATCATAATTTAAAAATAACCTTATAGTGGACTTAAGCAAAAAAAACAAAAAACAAAAAAAATTGATCATCTTCCAACAACTACAAGTTGCCCATGGCCTGGGACGGCATGTCCGTAGTTGTTATGGATAGAGACCTGAGGAATCCAAAGGCTGAGCTTCTATTCTCATTATGTTTCTTCTTATTGTGAGTTCTTTCAGAGATGTCCTAATACATCCATAGTGGTCTCTATCCGAAGCCAGGATGGCGAAGCAATACTTACAAGATGTAGGCAATCACCCCGATGGACCAGCAGTCAACAGCTTTGCTGTAAGGTTTCTGGGCGAGGACCTCAGGAGCTGTGAAATGACAAAGGGGAGACACAAACTTAACAATTTAAATGCCTATGACATAAAATAATTTTTAGCTTCTTTTTTCTGTGTGTTACAAGGACTGAACATTCTGTAAGTCTAAAACTTGAGAAGGGAGATAAGACCCATTTTATTTGTCAGCTTTTCTAACCAGAAAAAAATGAGGACAATGTGTGTGTAACTGGAAATTATCAGTCAAAATCAATCAATCAATCAACAAATACTTAATAGATGTCTGTTATAGGTCGGCACTGTGCCCACAGCTCATACCAGACTGAAGCAAAGAAAGATAATATTCAATTTAGGGTCTGGGGTATGTGACTTCATCTCAATTCAACTCAACCATTTCTGGCCTGTGTGTAAGGCCTTGTTAAATGCTGAGGAGTGCTGGGTCCTATGCTGTGGGGTGCTAGGTGCTGTGGGGTACTGGACACTAGGTGCTATAGGATGGTGGGTGCTAGGTTCCGTGGAGTGCTAGTTGTTCCTCAGTCTGCCTTCATGGAGCTCAAAACCCAGTAGAGGTTGGAGCTAAAATGTGGTCTTTGGGAAGTTTGTACGAGGCCTACTCTTACTTCATTCTGTAAGGATTGAGGTAGGTTATCTGTCGGAATCGTCTTTTCATTTGCTTATCTGTGGAACAGGAAAAGTGTTATTTAATCTCACTTTCTTGTTCCTAAACCATTATTCATCAGGTCATCCACCCTGAAGGGGAGGGAAATTGGGTTTATTTTGTATTATTCTCACTCTCCCTGTTCCTGGCCTTATGGCTACAGCCTCCCTGGGTCACACGCCTGGCACAGTTGGCACTCAATAAATATTTGTGCAAAGACTAAATAAGTACAAGAAAACACATTAAATCTTATTCAGGTATCTTTAGAATAGGCTTTCCAGAGAAATTAGAAAGGTAGAGGAAATACCCTTTTAAAAACCAGCCATAGCTTATATGCTGCACTGTGTGTTCTAAGAGTTTTGGGTACATTCGCTCACTCACCCCAGTGATCCTGGGGTTGGGTAGAAGTGTTATTATCATCATCATCCCTAAGTTACAAGTGAGAAAAGGAAGGTAACTGAGAAGTCAAGTAACTTCTCCAAGGTTATCCAGCTGCCAAGTGGCAGGGCCAGGCTTTGGGCCTGGTAGGGCTGCCTCTACACCAGCTTTCTCTCAAAAGGGACCTAACTTGTGTTAAGAGCCTGCCATGAGCTGGGTCTTCTGCTAGTCATTCATAAACATTATCTACCGTGATCCTGATGATTAGAAACTCTGGCAATTGTCATTATCTACACCTTATATCAGTTGCCATCGAGTCAATTTCCATTCATGGGGACCCCGTGTGTGTCAGTGTAGAACTGTACTCCATAGGGTTTTCAATGGCTGATTTGTTTGAAGTAGACTGCCAGGCCTTTCTTCTAAGATGTCTCTGGGTGGACTCGAACCTCCAACCCTTCAGTTAGCAGTTGAGCATGTTAACTGTTTGCACCACCTAGGGCTCCATCTGTACCTTAGAGTTAAGGAAAATGAGCCTTAGAGAAGTTAAGTAAGTTGCCCAGTGTCACACAGGAAGATATAGAAGAGTTGGGATTGGAGCCCAGGCCTTTCTGTCCCTGTCCCTGCTCCTTCTGCTAGAATATACTGCTTGTCAAGGTCAGCGTTTCTTCAGTTTGCAAGAAAATCTCTTTGCAGAAACAGTAACAGAGAAACCCTATCCTTCATTCTATTGAAGATAGATATTTTCCTGAGCAAGAATAGGGAAGGGTACAGACTACTGTTGATCATCTCTTGTTATGACAGTGAGAGATACAACCCACAGATAATCCTCAAATATCGTTTCAGGTTTGTTTCCAATTCCCCCAAACTTATTAGATTTTTTTTTTTTTAACAAGAACAAAATAAATGTATACATCCTTCCTTTGCTATATTTGCCCTCAACTCAGGTTGCAAGAGGAGAAACGACCACAAAGCTAGGGAACTCGAAAAGTGGAGAAGGAGCCCTTGGATAATTATGAGCCGGCTGCCTTGATGTTTCTTTTCCCCATAACTGTTAAGAGCATATTTCTCAGGCTCTTCTATTATGGCAGCTGACAAAAGGGAGTCATTTACCACAGTAAATGCCTTCCTGATTTAAGAGGTATGCGCTCCCTGAGCTGACGTTCCCGACTGAGCAGCCACACAGGCACAGATGGTGTGAGGGGACTGCATTAGCAAGGAGCATATTTCTGAGCCTCAAGGGCCATCCCTGTGGCCTGATGGCAAGTTTGAAAGAGGCTGAGAAAGGTCATACGACAAAGCCTGACCCTGTGTTCCCTCCCAGCCCAGCTGACGGCAACATGTCACGAGCACAAAGCCAACCTGCTGAGGTAGAGGGCCTTGGTTCCCTGTCAAAGAGGGCTGCAGTGCTCCTTAGATGGCTGACCCAGCCTGGTTCAGCCACACCACACAACCAGCTGCCAAATGGCGCAGAAGCACTGGGAGCTCAGGGCAAATCACAGCATGAACTCATGTCACCCAGCAGGTGCAAAAGAGACAGACCCACGGGGAAGTAGCATAGAGAAGGAAGCTGCAGGCAGCTCCAATAAGCTGCTTTCATAGTTTATGAACAAAGATTGGGTCGATCCCCTGAGCCATAGTCTTTGTTACTATTGTTGTTAGCTGCCATTGAGTCAGCTCTGACTCATGGTGGCCCCATGCACAACAGAATAAAATGTTGCCCAGTTCTGTACCATCTTCACAATCATTGTTGTGTTCACTGTGTATTTTTGAGTGTCTTCTTTTTTTTTCTAACCTAGGAGGCTCAGCTTCCAGCACAATATTCGATAATGCTCTGTTGTGATCCATAGGGTTTTCACTGACTCATTTTTGGAACTAGATCACCAGCCCTTTCTTCCTAGTCTTAGTTTGGAAACTCCACTGAAACCAGTCCACCACGGGTGACTCTGTTGGTATTTGAAATAACAGTGGCATAGCTTCCAGCATCATAGCAACATGCAAGACACCATACTATGACATACTGACAGATGGGTGGTGGAAAAAAAAAAAAAAAAAAAAGCCATGATCTTTACATTGGGAATAAGAGCCTACAATACTTGAGAGCCGGTATTATTCTGAAGAAGAACTAATACTCTGTGTACTCTGGAGCTCTCCATCCTGACAGTCCTAGCACTGTGGACTGTGGGAGGGAGGATTCTGTACAAGAACAACATCTTCATCCTCCTCCCCATCTTTATCATCTGATAAAAGAGAAATGTTCTGGCTACCATCCATTGCTCAGAGAACGAGAAAACAAGGATCATGGTTTCGCTCTAGAAATCGCACGCCTGCGGCCACTTACACATCACACTTTTCGCCTTCAATCTGGCAAACCCACCATCTTTTGGGAGAACAGTACAAGGCAGTGCACAGACTTGAAAAGTAAGTGGCTGGTTTTTCATGCAACGTGAAACTTGGATGTTACTTGAGATGTTTAAATTCTTGAAACCACAAACTACATTTATATAATTTTTTAAATGAGATTTTGTTCAAATGATAAGGTTGATAATAACATCAAGTGTATGGTTAAAAAAAAATAAAGATTGTCGGTTTGGACCTAGTAACCTGGACATTAATGGTAAAGTTCTAAATTATTAACAGATCAGTAACAGCAGGGCTGGATTACCCAATAAACAAGGTACACCCGGGCCCAGTTGTGCCTTCTCACCAATCAGCAGTGCACAATTTCACCTGTCCCCCACTACATCAAATTATGTGGTGAAACCCATGTGAAATTGCTCACCCCCAGATTAGCAAGTAAATACAATTAAGCCCTTGCCTACCTTGTTCAATGCAAACTAGTGCATACCTTGCTTACTGGTTAACCCACCCCTGAGGTAGTAAGTAATATTGCAGGCGGATATTTATATACTTGTATTAAACATTTCTTGTTCTTTTTTGTGTTGTTTCTTATCTGAGTGATAAGAACAACACAAATATTCTGTAACCAAATGGAGGCCGTTGAACTGTTTGGTTTCCGGTGAGGTTCTCAATTGCAGATGGCCAGGTTTGTCTTCCAAGGTGCCTCTAGGTGGGTTCGAACTGCCAACCTTTTGGCTAATAGTCAAGCACGGGGAAACAGATGCAGAGAGTGAAGATAGAAGTGTACTGTAACAACTAAAAGCAACAAGATTTTGAAATAATAGTCTCATCAACTTAAAATATCCTTTATAATTTATAATGGCACATGCACTAATAGCCTAAATCCTAATTTCACTTTTGATGTGATTCTTTGGAACATAATTTGAAAAAGTACCTCCCTCACTGTCAAGTAGCTACGTTTCATGTCACAGTAATGACTGAAAAAAAAAAAAAATCCTCAGGCAATATTCAAAACCCGCCTGACAATTCGATGTAGGGATGAAATCATGACGAACCCATGAGATCGGCTGGGATATTTCTTCTCTTGATGTCCTCCTTTTGTGTCCTACAGTTGGCCCTGTTTCAACAACCTGTTGTATTCACCTGGCCATGTATATCCAACACCTTCCCATTTTCCTGATTCCTTTTGGCTACAGCCTAGTATGTAGGGCTGAGTCTACTATTCTAATCTTTTCAGAGGTCACACGAAGCCCTGGTGGTGCAGTTGGTTAAAGTTTGGCTTTAAGGTTAAAGGTTGGCAGTTCAAATCCACTAACTGCTCCTTGGAAATCCTCTGGGGCAGTTCTACCCTGTCCTATAGTGTCGCTGGCAACTGGGTTTGGTTTTTTGGTTTTATTCACACATGGGGTCGCCATGAGTCAGGATTGACTTGACAGCAACTAACAACAACATTCACATTGAAGGAGCCCCTGGGTGGTGGTAACAGTTAAGCACTCAACTATTAGCCAAAAGGTTGGCAGTTTGAACCTGTCTACAGGCACCTTAGAAGACAGGCCTGGAGATCTGCATTCAAAAAGTCACAGCCTTGAAAACCCTATTGAGTAGTTCTACTCTGCATACGTGGGGCTGCCATGAGTTGGAATCACTCGATGGCGACTAACAACAACAATAACAATTCTCATTGAGGGAGTCCCTGAGTGCTGCAAATTGTTATTGCGCTTGACTGTTTATTGAAGGGTTGGAGGTTTGAGTTCACCCAGAGGCACCCCAGAAGAAAGGCCTGGTGATCTACTTCTGAAAAATCAGCCATTGAAAATCTTACGGAGCACAGTTCTACTCTGACACACATGGGGACACCATGAGTTGGAATCAACCCAGTGACAACTGGTGGGGGTGGTGGATTCACACTGAGAAGCTGCCAAACTTCCAGGTATTATGTTATCAATCTTACACCACTCATCAAGAATTCTTCTGCAAATCTGAAAATCATAGCATCCAGTTTACAAGCTTTCAAAAGACAAATGCTCTTCCAGGCTCTGGTGGGACAGAGTAATGTCCATCTGGAGCCTGGGAAAGTAATGAGGGTTCTCTGAGCCATGCCACCACAGGTCCATCTCTCCCCTAATCCTGCCTGGACACGCCAAAGAACTTCAAAGAGAAATAATATTCTCTTCTAATTGTACATAGCAGAATTCACGTGTAGTGGAAACAACCGGAAACAACTCCCTGCTACTCTGGCATCTTCTAATAAAGGGAGGCTTTGAAAAAGAACCTAGCTGGAGCTACTGCCAAAGACAACAGTCATTAAAAGGCCCTGTGGCTTGTTTGTAATGCCATCAGTCCCCAGGCAGGGCAGGAAAGGACCTATTCTCCTGGCACAGCCATGACAGAGGGAAAGTGACTCAAGTGGAGAAGGACACACACATTCCTCGAGTGGGACGATAGTTCCTGGGGGCTGTAGGTGGCAACAGAGAGACCCACACTAATGGAGGTGTTGGAAAGGACATATGCAAGATTGGAAGCCAGTCCAACCTTCTTACTGTCCCATAACCAAAAAGCTAAACCTGTTGCTGTTGAGTCAATTCCAACTTCTAGCAGTCCTATAGGACAGAGTAGAACTGTGTCATAGGGTTTCCAAGGCTGTAATCTTTATAGGGGAGCCCTGGTGGTGCAGTGGTTAAGAACTTGGCTGCTAACCAAGAGGCTGGCAGTTCAAATCCACCAGCTACTCCTTGGAAACCCTATGGGGCAGTTCTACTCTGTCCTATCAGGTCATTGTGAGTCGGAATCGACTAGACAGCAATGGGAATCTTTATGGGAGCAGACTGCCACATCTTTGTCCCATGGAGCAGCTGGTGGATTTGAATAGTTGATCTTTCAGTTAGTAGATGAGAGCTTTAATCACTGTACCACCAGGGTTTCTTTCTGTTTGTTCCTTAGGCTTAGCCAAAGTCAGCATTTTTGAGGTACAGAAAGTGGGTCTGGGGTGAGGAAAGCTCCATCTGGATGACATGCATTGGGCATGACAGTTGGGTTTCCAGGTTACTCACCAAAATCCTGTAACACATTAGCCTCCTGTGGATTCCTACCAGACCTTATACAACCTTTCACTACTGTGTCAATCACATTGTCAAACACCAGACACCACACACAGTAGTCTTTGTATTTTCAGGGTTTCACGTGTTCAGCTGGGTCAACAAATGTTTATTCAGTTGAACTCAAACTAGTCACCATGCATACCGTTGTTTCTACGAGAAATGATTTTTCCAAATTCCGTGCAACCGGGTTCGAATAAACTTAGCTGCTCAAATACTTTTGGTGAGGAGGTGCAGAGAGAAAAAGAGAGAGGGAGACAAATGAATTTTGGGACACAAGCAACTGGTAGATTGAGAAGTATCTATATTAGGTCAAAGCAAAACCGATTGCTAAATACCTTTCTATAAGCAAATGATTTCTGATGTAAATGTTGGGGATAAAAGAGGCAGAATTACCCAAATTCTCTGCAGCATATATGTTTGTCATTCATAGTTGTGCTTTCAAAACCTTTTTCTCACAGGGATTTTTGAATTACTAGGTTTGGGGCTAAAGGGCAGAAAAGTTTCTGTTAAATGATCTCTCAGAACCTCCTCCCTGCCCTGCCTGGTCAGATCTTGTGTGTTATTCTGTTTTCTTTGCTATTCCTGACAGAAAGGTATTCTGTAGCCTTAGTTTATACAAGTAAATCAAAGTTAATCTCCATGTAAACCATGTTGCCTCAGCAGAGCATACCAAGCTATGACGATCTCTCTGTGGACACAGTGGTCCTCCTGCTGAGCCCCAGGCTTAACTCATTCTCTTTAGTAAAACAGTAGATTTAGAATTTGGATAAACCAACTATGGTACACACACACAATGGAATACTAAGCAACAATAAAGAAAAATGATCAATCTTTGAAACATCTCACAATATGGATGAATCTGGAGGGCATTATACTGAAAGAAATAAGTCAATCACAAAAGCACAAATAGTGTATCAGATCGTTATTATAAAAACTTTTTTAAAGTTTACACATGGAGAGAAACCATCTACGATAGTTTATGAGGGAGGGGAGAAAGGGATGGAAAAGCACTAACTAGACAATAGATACATGGTAACTTTGGTGAAGGGTAAGACGGTACACAATACTAGGGAAGTCAGCATCACTTAATCAAGGCAAAGTCATAGAAGCTTCATAGACACTTCTAAACTCTCTGAGGGACCGAGTTACTGGGCTGAGGGCTGGGGACCATTGTCTCAGGGCTCATCTAGCTCAATGGGCATAACATAGTTTATAAAGAAAATGTTCTACAACCTACTTTGGTGAGTAGCATCTGGGGTTTTAAAAGCTTGTGAGTGTGCACCTAAGATACGTCTACTGGTCTCACCCCATCTGGAGCAAGGGAGAATGAACAGAACCAAAGACACAAGTGAAAGATTAGTCCAAACGATAATGGACCACAACTACCACAGCCTCCACCAGACTGAGTCCAGCACAACTAGATAGTGTCTGGCTACCACCACCAATTGCTCTGACAGGGATCACAATAGAGGGTACTGGACAAAACTGGAGAAAAATGTAGAACAAAATTCCAACTCACAACAAAAGACCAGACTTACTGGTCTGACACAGACTGTAGAAACTCTGAGAATATAGCCCCTGAACACCCTTTAAACTCAGTATTGGGGTTACTCCTGATGTTCACCCTTCGGCCAAGGATTGGACAGGCCTAGGAAACCCTGGTGGCATAGTGGTTAAGCGCTACAGCTGCTAACCAAGGGGTTGGCAATTCAAATCCGCGAGGTGCTCCTTGGAAACTCTATGGGGCAGTTCTACTCTGTCCTATAGGGTCGCTATGAGTCGGAATTGACTCAACGGCACTGGGTTTGGTTTTTTTTTTTTGGTTTATGGAACAGACAGTAACACACATGGTTCAGTCATGTACACAAGACTGAATAGACTCACCAGCCCCAGAGCAAAAGGCGAGAAGGCAGGAGGAAACAGGAAAGATTGATGAATGGGAATGGGGAAGCTGAGGTCAAGAAGGGGGGAGTGTTGGCACATCACAGGTTGGCAGCCAATGTCACAAAACAATATGCGTATTGATTGTTTAATGAGAAACTAATTTGCTCTCTAAACACTCACCTAAAGTACAATTAAAAAAAAAATTAAATTTACTACTGTGAGACTCACTATCAACCCACCTATGGAAAATTACACTTTGTGGGAAACGTCTTCTTAGTTTTTTTTTTTTAATACTTTTAATTCTATTTATTTCGTTGCTCTTGTTGAGAATATACACAACAAAACATATACCAATTCAACAGTTTCTACATGTACAATTTGGTGACGTTGATTATATTCTTTGAGTTGTACAACCATTCTCGCCCTCATTTTCTGAGCTGTTTCTCCCCCACTAACAAACTCATTGCCCCCTGAGATTCCTATCTAATCTTTCGAGTTACTGTTGTCAGTTTGATCCCATGTAGACAGCTCTGAGAAGAACATAATGCTCAAAGTAGACTTTTTTTTTTTAATGTGCTTTAGGTGCAGGTTTACAGAGCAAATTAGTTTCCCATTCAACAGTTTATACACAAATTGTTCTGTGACATTGGTTGCAATCCCTGCAATATGTCAGTTCTCTCCCCATTACCACCCTGAGTCCCCATTTCCATTTGTCCAGCTTTCTTGCTCCTTCCTGCCTTCTCATTTTCGCTTCTGGGCATATGTTGTCCTTTTAGTCTCATGTAGATGATTGTTCTAAGGAGCATTTTCCTCATGTGTGTTATTATTTAAAGGCCTGTTATTTGGCTGAAAGGTGATCTCCAGGAATGGTTTCAGCTCCAAGACAGAAGGGTGTCTAAGGGCTCTAGTCTTGGGGGTTTCTCCAGTCTCTCTCAGACACGTAAACCTGATCTTTTTTATGAATTAGAATTTTGTTGTGCATATTTTCCCCCACTCTAACCAGAATCTTCTCCTGTGATCCTGATCAGAGCAGTCGGTAGTTGTAGCCAGGCACCATCTAGTTCTTCTGGTCTCGGGCTGGTGGAGGCTCTGGTTCCTGTGGTCCATTAGTCCTTTGGACTAATTGTATCCTTGAGTCTTTGGTTTTCTTTACTCTCCTTTGCTCCAGACAGAAAGAACCAATAGTTGTTACCTTAGACGGCTGGTTGCAAGACCCCGGATGCTACTCATCAAAGTAGGATGTAGAATATTTTCTTTATAAACTATGTTATGCCAGTTGACCTGGATGTTCCCCAAGACTGTGGTCCTTACCCCTTAAGCCCAGTAATTCAATCCCATGAGGTATCTGGATATGTCTAGGCTATTTCCGTGACTGTGCTCCCTGTATGCTCTATTATATACGTGAGTATATGTGCAGCACATACAGATATGTATGTAGAAATGTTCACAGCCAAACCTATATATGCACTTGGGTGTACTCCCATATACCCTCCCAAACTATCTAGCATACATGTCTACGTATGTTTCTACTCATAAATTATTGTTTGTTATTACTGTTATTGCTGGATTGTGTGTGTTATAATATTTACTATTGTTGCCTTTTATTTTTGCATACCTCTCAGTGTCTTCCCTTGCCTTGGTCAAGTTGTGTACATGTTGTGTACTGCCTTTCCCTTCAAAGTTAACACATGTCTGCTCTCTAGTTAGTGAGTTTCCCTATCTTTCCTTCCCATCCCTGGTAACTATCAAAAACTGTTTCTGTGTGTAAACCTTTTCTTGACTATTTATAATAGTGGTCTCATATAATATTTGTCCTTTTGTGACTGACTTATTTTGCTCAGCATAATGTCCTTCAATTTCATCCATGTTGTGAGATGTTTCACAGATTCATCATTGTTCTTTATTGTTGTGCAGTACTCCATTTTGTGTGTGTATCACAGTTTATCCATTCATCCACTGATGGGTACTTAGGTGAAATTTCTTTTTTAAACCAAGCTATATTTTATTGATTTGGAAACCCTAGTGGTATAATGGTGTAGGGTAATGATATTCAGCTATATGCATCCCCTCCCTAATGGAGTCAGCTTTGCTCTTCCCCGAAGCATGCTGGGGACAAATTTGGGATGGACTCAGGCTAAGGTACAATGCTGGGAGTGGCATGACTGGGGCAGCGGCCAAGGCTGAGGAATGCCTTAGCAACAGGAAGGAAAACATCTGGTCCTGGATGGGAAGTCCCTGGGAACATTGACTGCCCAAGAACGTGGGAGAAAAACAATGAGCCTTGGTCCCAGCTGGAATGGTACATAAGCTTGTGTCCCTTGCTAGGTGGTTGCGGAGTGCTAAACTGGCCCAGCTGCTGCCCTGGGGCACGGTCCTGTAAGTATGCTTCCCAAACAAACCATATGTCATGATTGCTGGTTCTGGAGTCTTTCTTTGGTCTCTTGGATATATAGCTGACCTTGGGTTCAGGTGCTGCTGGGTTGTTACTCAACAAGTGGTTAAGAGCTAGGGCTGCTAACTAAAAGGTCAGCAGTTCAAATCCACCAGGCATTCCTTGGAAACTCTATGGGGCAGTTCTACTCTGTCCTATAGGGTTGCTATGAGTCAGAAGTGACTCAATGGCAATGGGTTTTGGTTTATATTTTATTGATTTAGAACAAGTATTCCTGGTAAAGGGAAGAATTCTGGAGATTTAAAAAAAAAAAAATTTCAGAAACCCTTCATCTTGTTTTCAAAACAATTAAGCTGCCAATTTTCCTTCCTGAAGGCAGGAAAAGAAAAAGGCTCAAGCAAGTGTAACTGAAAACTTAAGAGATCAGCTGTCTTGCTGGGATGGGAAGTGGCAGTAATCAATCTTCACGCTTTCATAAGCTAGAAAAATAATTTTCCTGTTTCCTGAGCTCTCAAGGATGTGCTGAGGAGCAGTTTCTGCTGAGAGTGGAGGAATCGGAGGTCTTGCCCTATTACTAAGCTCATATGCATGGGTATTTGCTATTTGTTTACCTGTGGTTCTACCACCCCTCTCAGTACTCCAATGATGACCACTTCTAGTGGAAGAAAGGCAGGAACAGTCAGGAGGGAGTGGCCAGAGAGGAGAGGAGCAGCTCTGGATGCCAGAAAATGAAATCCAATGGGACCTGGGTGGTGTCTCTCCCTTTATTCAGTCAATGAATAGTTACTGTAGTGCTTCCCATGGGTTGGGTCCCATTTTAGACACTAGCTTTATGGGGTGAGGAAGGCAGACCTAGCTCCGGTCCTCATTGTGCTCCTGTTCTCCTGGGTGTTGAGTGTAGACACAAGCCACCAACAAAATCATGTACCAGCCTCAGAGTCCTTCATAAGGAAGATGCCAAGGCCAAGACAGGCAAGGTCAGGGCAAGATGTGAGAGGTGTTTTTGATTCTCAAGTTTAATGTACTCTAAGTAAAACTCTGAAAACACTGATGGTACATATGCATATTTCCTCCAGTAGTCAAAGGATGGAGAGGCTGAAAATTGAGAGATAGGAATGAAACGCAGGGTAAAAGAAACAGGTGTGGCTAGGGGTCGTATAAGAATCTGTGTTTACACTGTATTCTAAGAATAAAGTAATAGTTTAAAATATGAAAGAGGGAGTCATTGCTTAGGAGACATGAGCTTCTGTTAAAGGTGAAGGAAAGATTTGGAAATGGATAGCGGTGACGGTTGCATACCACCGTGAACATAATTAATGTCAATGAATTGCACCTGTAAAAAATGTTGGCATGGAAGATGTTTTGTTATATGTGTATGTATTTTTTTTTTATGTATACATATATGGAGAGAGAGAGAGAGAGACAGAGAAAGAGATAGTTAGACTTACCACAATGAAAAAGAAAAAAAAGGGTAGGAGAGGTAAGAGGAAGCATTTTATAATTAAATGTGAGGTAGAATTAAATGAAATGGTTGCCTGGATAGGAAATTATACTTTAGCTGTCTGGTTTTAAGCAGGCACATTACAGTCTGATCTTGACTGTTTTCACTCGTCTACCAGAAAGTGAACTGGCTGGAGCACCCTGGGGAGCAGGATGACTGGGTTCAAGTTCAATCTTTTGTCACCTCCAATTTTGCCAGATAGGTTAGACAATGCAATGGGGTCTTTACAGGCAGGGGCCTAACAGAGAAGCAGGGTGGTCTAGTGGGGACTTAGATGAGAGTGCTTGAAAAATGACTAGATTGGACACATATACAGTGGTACCACCATCTCTGTTATCTCAGGCCCAGCACTGAATCAGGGGACAGAATGATAGGCTGGGCTCTGCCAGTAGATCCTGGAAATTCATTTCCTTTCTATGTCTCAGTTTCCCATCTTAAAGGGTACCTACTACTGCATCATAGAGTTATTCTTTTTGAAAAAGAATGTAAGCACTTTCCTATTGCTCAAATGAAGAGGAAATGTGGCCTCACCTTTTCAGGAATCTCATTAGATATTTGTGTCCAGGGTTAAACACTCAAATTCCTATGCTTGAAGAACTTCCAACAGATAATGAGAAAAAACACAACTCTCCTTGCTAGTGGATGAGTGAAGGAGTCTAAATCAATCCATGATGCGGATTCAAAGAGCTAGTGATACTGCACGTACAGAAAGGTAGAAAGAGATGCCATTTCTATCCATTTGTCATATTCTCCAGCAATGCCCTTGTCAGAGATGGGAAATAAAATTCTAAAGATCAATTAAATAAAGTTCAGCTGTGTATTGCTAGAACGTCACATGTAGATTTCAGTGGAGAACGTGGCCTCAGTAGGAACTGCATCACAGCAAGCAGGTGATGCTGAGTCAGCTCTTGTTCCTGACAGCTGTAGACTTTCCAGCAGCAGGGGTATTCAAAAAGAAAAAGCTAGATAATGAGGCACTGGGAGCACCCTGACAAACAGTTTTAGTTTTTGCTTTGAGGAGATTTTGCTTTCGAAGTAGGTTTTTCTTCCAGGAGGTCTGAAGTGGTACAATCCAGGTTGCTGGCAAATAAAAATAGTATAGATGAAATAGAGACTCATTTCTTGTCTGTGGTTTGTCTTCAATCCCAGGTCTTAGAAGTTAAGAGGAGGAGGAGAAGTCCCTTGGGACAGTTCCGTTCTTTTCTGCTGGTATAGATTTCTTCTCTCATTCTTATCCTTACGACAGGACTTCACTTTGAGTTGTAATTTGCTAAAAATGTATCACTAAAGAGTAGTTCGCTCTGACTTTCCTAGTAGCCTCTTGGATTTCACCACAGACATGACAAGTCTCCACTAAAGCACCACACTGGTTTAATAATTACAATCCTAACCTGAGCTGGGGTTTCTGCTCAAATGCCGCCAAAGCCAAAATGTGGCTGGTGGGTGGAGGAGTGAGGCTACAGAATAGGAAGGGAGTGGAAAGTAAGAGGGCAGCTGGTGTTTTAAAATGTGGGAGAGAGCTGGAATTCAGTGGGATGGAGGAAAGAAAATGTTCTGAGTAAGACATTTCAAAGCAATGTGGCAACAAATAACTCTACCGTGTGTTCCTTATAGTGTATCCCGAGATTCAGCCTTTCACCCTAATGAGTTGTGACAGCAATGGCATACTTAAGCCACCATATTCTTTTGAAATCTGACAAGAAGCTACACTTCAAAATTTACAAGACTTTTATAGTCATTCCAATGTTGTTATTTTTTTTTAATTGTGTTGTTGTTAGCTGCCATCGAGTCAATTCCGACTCATGATGGCCCCATGTGTGCAGAGCAGAATAGCTCCGCAGGGTTTTCAAGGCTATCACCTTTAAGAAGCAGATCACCAGGCCTATCTTCTGAGGTGCCTCTGGGTGGGTTCAAATCACTAACCTTTTGGCTAGTAGTCGAGTGCTTAACTTTCTGTGCCACCCAGGGAACTCTTTTTTAATCATTACAAAGAAAAAAAATAAATAAAAAGGGCACACAGCACAATTCAGCTCCACTTCCTGTTCACCTCAACGAAAAGGTACCAGTCCTGAGAGTGTGAAACTGCCTCCCAACATCAGGTATTTAGAGCTGAGCTGGTAAGGGATTCTAGAAGGATGAAGGGCACTCTAAACACCATACTAAGAAGGATTTAGTGGGACTGCCCATGTGGAGGAGGGTATCTTCAAAGGCAGGGCTGTGCTTACTTTGCCCACGTTCTCATAATGAGCTTTTTGTCCCCTGTCCATGTTCACTATGTCAAAGCCAATAAAAGGAGCAGCCCTAAAAGTCTCCCCACCTAGGGGGCCCTGTTCTCCCTAACAAACGGGTCTAGTCGGAGCACGGGGTATGATGAAAGGCACCATGCGGGTTGTCACTGACTAGCTGCTGAGAAAGAAAGAAAGAGAAGATTCTTATCTGGACCTTCTGCCTGCCTGCTCATCTGTGTCCTGGGTGACAATTTATCAGTTACATAAAGTTCTGTCTCAACACCAGTAGTCTGAGAGAATGAGAACAATGATGTCATGCTTATAGTCGTGTATCCAAATACGATATTTAACCAAGTGGAAAACAAGTACAAATCAAGCTCTGTGGGGAGAAAACGACCACATAGAAAAGTGAAGATTAAAGGGTTGGGAAAAGAGGACCTATGAGGAAAGATGAAAGGAATCAAGATTACTTAGGCTTTGGAGAAGAGAAATGTGGGACATCAATCAATTTAATTCAACTTCTTCTTGTCTGGGATTGTTCTGAGTGGAGATGGAATGCGAACAAAACAAAAACCCATGGTTGATATTCTTGACATATGGCTATTTAAATACTTAAAGGATTACTGTTAAGTCCCACATTTGTAGAAACACAATGTCAGAAGCAGAAAAAATCGTGGAAATCATTTAGTCCAGCGTGTTTATTTTACGTATGAAAACCTGAGAATCTGAAGGTTTAAGTTAAGGGCTCAGGCCTCCCTCATATCTATCTAATGGCAGAGATATTCAGGATACCTGCATTCAAGGCTGGGTGGCCTTGACAAATCAAGGCCCACATCTGAACACTGTGCTGGATGGAGCCACTGGTTTCCAAGATACCGTAATCTCCAGTCCCATGCCAAGCTCTAAAAATGTGGTGATCCTATGAATTAAAAGTATTCTTCTAACTGTGTGAAAAAAAAATATGCTGAGCATGTTGACTTACTGTTCTCTATCTCCATTTAGAAAAGGACAAGATGAACCTTGTTTAAAGTATTTCAGGCAAGTTAAGCTAGAACTAGACCAAAGAGTTCTGTGATGGATGTTCAGGCAAAATTGCAATCAAGTTATTGAAGGAAGCTGGGATGATTCCTTCCTCACCAACCTTAATAACCTAACAATTAGCCACCGTATTCAGAACTATGGTGCAGTTCCGCTGGTAAACAGAAAGATGGATCAGATGTAAACGTTCCTTCCTATTTTTGAGTAGTACCCAATAATTAAAGTGTGTGGTTGTTGGTGTGTACCCCAAATGAAATTTTGCAAGATGATGAATCACCACTCAACAAGGCTTAATAAAAAACATATTTCATTTTGCTCAAAAACATCACAGAGCAGTTAAAGCTCCACCACCCCTGCCTCTTTTCCCTTTCTAAAGTGAAGTTTGTTGTCATTGTTACAGGCTGTTTAGTTGGTTCTGACTCACAGCAATGCCATCAGAGTAGAACTGCCCCATAGGGTTCCCTAGGCTGTAATCTTTATGGGGTAAAGAGCCCTGGTGGTTGCAATGGTTAAGCACTCTGTTAACTGAAAGGTCGGTGGTTCAAACCCACCCAGCAGCTCTGCAGGAGAAAAGACCTGACTATCTGCTCCCCTAAAGATTACAGCCTACAAAACCCTATGGGGCAGTTCTGCTCTGTCCTATAGGATTGCTATGAGTTGGAGTTGGCTTGGGAGCACACAATAACAATTTTTATGGGAGAAGATTGCCAGGTCTTTCTCCCATGGAGCTGCTGGGTGGGTTCAAATAGTCAACCTTTTGTTAGCAGCCGAGTGCCTCATCATTGAACCACCAGGGCTCATTCCTGAATCACCCTGCTAATAATAGAACACGTGTTTGCCTTCCTCTGGAGAGACTCTTTGCCACTTGATCTACAGACAAAGGCTCAAAGTTCCTTTAAAAGAGTTTAATTTTGCTTTTCAAAACCAGACAACCTAGACCCACAGAATCTGAGAAATCACGTGGCACGCAAATACAACATTAAGAAATATAACACCAGGCTTTCCTCTACCAAATAGGAGTGCGTTTGTCATCTTTAGTTTCTTATCAATTACATGATTGAAATGGATGTGCTCTATGACTTACTGTTTAAGTTCAGTGATTCAAGACACCCATTTGGATATTTTAATTAATGCAGCCAAGCAGACAACATAAGTAATTTCACTAACTTTCTTAGCTCTGACTTTTATCTTTTATTGACATCAAGGGGATTGTTATACCTGAATCAATTAGATGGATTCCAAATCCCAGTCAATACCATACTGTTGGTCACCAGGCTACACTGAGGAGCTAATTTCCACAGAACAGAGCCCTATCATTTCTCTTTAATTATCTCCAAGTACTTATTTATACAGGAGGCCATAAAGCAGACCTGGGTTTGAGTCATGGCCAATGCATCTCATGTGTATCCATCATCCATCCATCATTGAAGGCTTGCAAGCTGCTGTGATGTTAAACAGGTTTCATCAGAGCTTCCAGACTAAGATAGAAAGAAAGCCCTGGCATTCTACTCCTAAAAATCAGCCAAAGAAAACCCTAAGGATCACATGGTTCAATTTGCAATCAATCATGAAAGTATTGCAGGACTGGGCAGTGTTTCATTCTGTTGTGCATGGGATTGCCATGAAGTCGGGGGCCAACTCGACGCAGCTAACAACAACAATTTATTTACACAAGCTCTCTCTGCAAGCCACATGAGTCTGTTCATTTTTCCCAGATCCTACAAGAGGCAGTTCATAACTCTGGGTCTTTGTTCGACTCCTTGCCCCCTATCTGTACCTCTCTTCATCTTTCTTTGAGTTCTGCTCTTCCTTCAAATCCCACTTCCCCCATGTATTTTTCCCTGGTCATTCTTGCCCTTATGATCCCTCTCTCACCTGGGTTCTTTATGTTGCTTCTCAATTATGTCACTTACTACATATTTGGAACATGCTACCATATATGGATCTATATCTCCCAACTACCACAATGGATGAAGAACCACCTAGTGTTCACAGAGCCAGCCCTAGGCTCTGCCTACAGTAGGAACTCCGTACATGTGTATGGAGAGATGCCTGCAAGCTCCCACCCTCAGTGTGGGGATACTCTGTCTCCACAGCCAGGGTGCCTTACAATAAGTGTGTCAAATCTGGCTACTTGGAAGCCATTACATGTGCAAGGGTGAAGTTCAAAGTGCTTAGATTCCTGCTCCCTTCTTCTAAGGTACCATGTGCACTGGGATACTTGAGGAAAAAAATAATTCTTTGCTCATTATCTCTTCATTATTAGAGGGCTCATTTAAATAGAAATAATAATCTTGGTGTTTGGAAAATTAACTGTTCAGCTGAATAGTCATTCAGATATTAATAATAAAAACAAGAGTGGTTCACAAATTAAAACCAACACTTGTACCTATAAGAGTCTGAACTAAAGCTATGAAGTTGTATATTGCTATGGGGAAAAGAAGCTTTACGTCATGCTGCATTCAGACATTTCTTTCTAAATTCAAAGACAGTAGGCCAACCCAGAAGCAGACAGCATTCCCCTGTTCCTGGCTTTGGCTCAGGTAACAGTGAGGCCCCCGGAATCAGGATTGGAGAAGAGCATGCTCTCTCTCTTGTCTTCCAGACGCAGAAATGGGGCTGGGCTCTGCCATGCTCAAATCTAAAGTGGCCCAGCAGGAATGAAGTCCTGGACTCTGTCTAAGAACCAAAGCAGTCTCCCAAGAACGCTGCAGAGATAAACCACTAGATGCAGTGGACTGAGGGTTGGGAGAAAGGTGGAGGACTGGCTGTGTCTAGCCCCAGGGTTGACATCACGCTGGTATGCACTTATGAAGACCTGTTTCACCTTCCTCCTGGCATTCCTCTGACTACAGGGCTCCCACAAACTTAATTACTAGCTCCACCAATTCATGATTCAAAATCCCCAAAGTCAATGGTCAATACTCAGTCCTCCTCCTACTAGACTTAGTAGCAGCCCTTGATGTGTTGATAGTTTCTCTTGCTTGAAATCCTTTCTACACTTGGCTTCCGGGACACCGTGCTCTCTTGGTGCCGTTTCTCAGTCTCCTTTGCTAGTTCCTCCTCATTTCACTGACCTCTTAATACTGAATTCTGTAGGACTCTATCCTCTGACTTTTCCTCTCTTCTGTCTACATCTACCTCTGTCTACACGTCCTTCGTCTATACCCACCTTCATCGATGATCTCATGTCTCCCAACTTTAAAATGCACCCAATGCTAACAGCTCCCAAATACTGTATATAGTTCCATTCTAAGTCTCTCCTCAGCACTCCAGACTGATATTCCATCTGCTCTTTGACCCAGCAAACTTTTAACGTATCGAAACCTGAACTCCTGGTAATACACTTCCATAACCTGCTCCTCCCATAGGTTTTCCATCACAATTAAAGGCAACCACACTCTTCCAGGTGCTCAACCCCCAAAACCATGGAATCATCCTTGACTTCTCTCTTTTGTTGATATCCTACTGTCAATTTTTCAGAAAATCTTGAAGACTCTACCTTCAAAATATATCCGGAACCTGACAGCTTCTACTGCTACCAACCTGGTCCTGTTATTGTTAGCTGCTGTTGAGTCGATTTTCAACGCATAGCGACCCATGTGTTACAGAGTAGAACTGCCTGATAGGATTTTCTAGGCTGTAATCTGTACAGGAACAGATCGCAGAGCCTAGTTGGGTTCAAACCACTGACCTTTCGGTTAGCAGCCAGGCGCTTAACCACTGTGCCATCAGCGCACCTTAACCTGGTCCTACCCCCTGCTATTTCTCACCTGAATTAATGCAAAAGACTCCTAAATGGTTCCCCTGCTTCTGCCCTTGCCCTTCCCTACTGCAGTCTATCCCTGTCCCAGTCTATCCCCTATGGAGAGATCAAGTTAAAAGTCAGGTCACATCACGCCTCAACTCAGAGGCCCCAGTGGCTTCCCATCTCACCTTGAGTCAAAGCTAAAATCTTTACAATGATTTCTAAGTCCTGGTCTGCACACCCCTGTCCATTTCTTCTCAGACCTTATCTTCTACTCCTCTCTCCTTTGCTCATTCCACTCCTTGCTGTTCCCCCACATGCTCCTGCCTCAGGGCCTTGGCAATTGCTCTTCCCTCTGCTTGGATGCTCTTCCTTCAAGTAACAGCATGGCCAGCTCCTACACCTCTATCAAATCTTTGTTGTTAGGTGCTGTTGAGTGGATTTTCAACTTACAGTAACCCTATGTGACAGAATAGAACTGCCCCATAGGGCTTCCTAGGCTGTAATCTTTACGGGAGCGGACCTCCAGGTCTTTCTCCCTTGGAGCTGTTGGGTGGGTTTGAACTGCCAACCTTTCTGTTAACCATTGGGCTACTGGGTCTCCTTATCAAATCTTTACTCATTGTCATTTCTTAGTGAGAGCCATCCTGATCACCGTATTTAAAATTACAACCCTCCGACCCCTGACATGCACACACATACCTTCACACTTCCTATCTTCTTTTCTGGTTTTCTCCAGAGCTCTTAGTGCCATCTAACATCTATTAATCTATTGAGCTATTTGCTTTAGTCTATCTCTCTCCCACTCAAAAGTGCGTGCCATGAAGGTAGGAGTTTTTATCTGTCTCTTTTTCTTTCCACTGGTGTATCCCCAGTGCCTAGAACAGAAGGTAGGCATTAAATAAATAATTATCCACTGAATTAATGATGCAGTACTTCCCATGCATTGTTAACTGTATGTGTTTGCCTTCTGTTTCTCACAACACTGTGAACTGTGAGGTCAGAGACTATGCCTTACTCATATTTGTATTTCTACCACCAAGTACCGTGCATGGCACATAATAGCGCTTCAGTGAATGTATACTGAATGAATGGAAGGGGAGGACAGGAAGGAAAGATGGCTAAGTTTTGTTGGGTTTGTATTCAATTCAATAAGCATCTTTGCAAAGATGAATCAGACACTGTCCCTGATCTAGAAAAACCCACATTCCAGTTGAGGAGAGACAAACATAAATATATACTCTTTTGCAATGTCATCAGAATTGTGACGTAAAAACCCATTACCCATTATATCAAGTCGATTCTGACTCATAGGGACCCTATAGGACAGAGTAGAACCGCCCTATAGAGTTTCCAATGCTGTCATCTTTATGGAACTAAATTACCATTTCTTTCTCCCATGGAGCAGCTGGTGGGTTTGAACCACTGATCTTTTAGTTGGCATCCAAGCGCTTAACCACTGTACCACCAGCCGTCTTGTGATGAGAGAAAGGTCAAAGAAAAGAACTGAGATGGTAAAGGAAAGGATGGGAGTGGGGAGAAGCAATCAATGGTTGGTAACAGGTAAACTGGGCTTTGCTGGCCAAGTAGGAGTTTTCCATACAGATTGTGGGGAAGGAAATAGCCCAAGCTCAGCTGCTCACTGCCCAGGGCATGTCTATGTAGAAATGAGCTCCCCAGGCTAGCCTCTGTCCTGCTCTAAGAGTTGTGGCCCTCCACAGGGCTTAATCCAAGGTCAGAATCTCCAAGGACACTTGGTAAACATTAGCAAACTGAATAGCTATATTCCTACATCCTCCTCTTCCCCCTCCCTTGCTCAAAGAAAACTCCGTCTCTGACAACAGAAATGCGCAATGGCTCCCACTTAGGTAGTCAGAGCAAAAGTCACATCTAAACACCAGTCCCAGACTCATCATCACCCGGCACAGCAGTCAACAGAACCAGACCACTCCACTCAGAAACCCAGAGAGACTGCCAAAACACAAAGTTGAAAAAATCCGTTTTGAAAGTGCTAGAGCTTTCCGACATAAGAGCCGACCGTGAGAACAGTGTGATGTATATGTAAATGTGTACATTTAATGTGTATGTTAAATCATAGCCTGACAGCTGACTTCCTGAAGGGGAAAGCTGGGCCGGCCACAAGCTTCTCAGCCCAGAGGAGGCTGGGCACCAGAGAATCTGCCGAAGAGAACAAACCCATCCTGGCCAGAAGGACGCCGTGACCTCAGAGGTCTTTTCCTTTTCCAATGCCTATGATTCACTGTGGTTGGACTAGGCAGCTTCCCCCATCTTTTAAAGATTCTGAGAATAAACTTGTCTCATTCATTTTTTTTGCCGCTTGCCTAATGGCTTGGGTTGAACAGGGGGAATTCCATACACACACCGTGTACACTCACATTTCCACACCCCATCCCCACCCCAGGCATCCACATGCATTCCCACGTGTATCACACACCACAACTGGAATTCCAAACCTCCGGAAAGGGCCAAGGTATTCCTGAAACCATCTTTCTACCATCCTAGAACAGAAAGATTGCTTACGATGCCTTTAATATCCATCAAGGCCTGAGGTAAAAATGATCAGAGCAGTCTCTCTTTCTCTGTCTAGTACAAATACATAATCCAGGGGCATGATCTCCACCAACAACAGGAACAGTCAAGAAGTAAGCAATACGGACTTTAGCTTCTCCTCTGCTGCCACATTTTCACCATCTCTTATCTCCTCCTTTTAGTCCTGGTCTCGCGTAAATGGTTAACACACTGGCTGCTAACTGAGGGTTTGGAGGTTCAAGTCCACCCAGAGGTGCGTCAGAAGAAAGACCTGGTGATCTACTTCTGAAAAACCAGCCATAGGAAACCCTATGGAGTGAAGTTCTACTCTGACACACATGGGGTCACCATGAGTTGGAATCAACTTGAGAGCAACTGGTCTGGTCTAAACATCTGTTGTCTATTCCTTTCCCCCATTTTATTCTCCATTTCCCTCAGCCTGCCCTTTTCCCCCCTCATTTCAGTTATTTTAAAAGTGAAACAGTTGTGACCCATAACAGTTTGACATAATACTTGTTATGGAAAGACCTGAAGGGCAGTGAAGTGCCTCCAAAGTAATCTGAAGTTTCCTACAGTGCTCTGGTGCCCCCCGGCTGGTTAATTTGAGGCCTGCTTTCCTCCGGCTGCCTGGGAAGGTTACTCTATTGCATCCAAAGACAAACAGGAATAACGTTGATGGTATAACATTACCTCCTCTTTTTCACAGTTGATTTAAGGTTCTCATTAAGAAAGGCCATCATGGTTTACCTGATAAGAATTTAGCTATGGTCTCCATTTTCTGTGACTCTTTTCTAATGTCATTTTTTCTCTGCTCCCTCAAGCGTACCTAGCTTGTATCCCCTCAGCCTTTTCCTACTTTAAGGCTTTTGCACGCTGATTCCTCTGCCTGGAACACTCTGTCCCCTGACTGTGACATGGCTGGCTCCTTCTCATCATTAAGGTGAATGCTCAGATGTCTTTTCTCTCATCATCCTAATCTAATCCTAATTCCCTTCTCACTCCTTGTTATCTTTGATTGCATGCCCCTGTTTTATTTTCTTCATAGCACGTATCATGATCTGAAATGACCCTGTTTATTTGTTTCTTTGTTGGTTGTCACTCCAAGTAACATGTAAGCTCCATGAGGACACAGACTTTGACTGTCTTGTTCACTACCATAACTCTGGTACTAGACCAGTATCTGGTACAGAGTAGGGACTTAACATACATCTGTAGAATGAATGACTACATTAATTGTGATGGTTAATTTTATGTGTCAACTTGGCTGGGGTATGGTTCCGAGTTGTTTGGCCAAACACTAGTCTAGTTGCTGTTACGAAGTAGTTACATATGATTAAATCAGTTGGCTTTAAGTAATAAAGCAGATTATCTTCCATGATATCATCTAATGTAATATAGTTAACCAAGTGAAGGTCTTAAGAACAAAAAGCAAGCTTCCGCAGGATGTGTTCTGCCTCTAGACTATAAATAGGTATTTTGGCAAAACTGTCACTTCATTCTTCCGGTTGTCTGACCTAAGGAGCTTGGAACACAAGCCTTCCGGAGTCCCCAGTCTAACGCCTGACCCATGGATTTTGGATTTGCCAGCCCCCCACAATTATGTGAGCCAATTCTTTGAAGTAAATCAGTCAAAAGGAATTGGCTCATGGGATTGATTATAGGGACTGGCAAATCCAAAATCCGCAGGTCAGATGAAAGGCTGGAGACCCTTGTAGGCTCACAGATACATGACTACATCTGGTTCTGTTAGTTCTCCTTCCCTAGAGAACCCTGACTAAGACATTAATGTGAATGTGGTCTCAAAAAATTTCTGAAATAGTTCCAATGGCCTTCTTTCCCCAGGTCACCCAAGGACAGAAGACAATCTCCGTATCCAAGTGTCTAGATCTGTCAGTAGTCTTCTCCACACCGACTTCATTTAGTCAGAATATAACAAAAGGGTTTTTTTTTTAGGAAAAACTTTAATTCTTGGCTTAGGCAGTACAGATCAGGGTGGGTTGATGCAAGGTGGTGACTAAATCAAGAATTAAACCAAGTTCCTCAAAACAGTATTTTCTGGTCACTTCTATCTCAACATTTTAAGTGTTTTATTTGTGTCTGTACTTTATTGTTATCTCAGTGTCTTACCGTAAATCATTCAAAAACAGATATATGAAACATTTTGGGTATTAGAGCCTGGGAATTCATCCAGATCAACTCCCCAGCCTCCAGTCAGGCCCACACACAAATCAAACGGGATTTCTACTCAACTGTTAAAAGGTTTCAGGGGAAATCACTTCCCTTCAATGTCCCTTCTTACTCGTTTTAGTGTCTCTCAATCTTTTTATTCTGCCCTCAAGGGAAACGAATGCAGCTTTGATCATGAGCTAGGCTCAAATGCCTTAAGATGACTGATGAAGTTGACAAGATACACACACACAACACACACCCTCTCTCACAAACACACACACACACTCGCACACTTATACATGCTCACACACTCTCTCCCACACTTACACACTAACATCACTTACACTCTGTCACACACTCACACATATATTACACATTCACACACTCACACACACACATTTACACACACTCACACACACACATACACACAAACTTACACACTCACACATATATCACACATTCACACATACTCTCACACACATTTACACACACATACTCAGACACATACATCTACACACAAACTTACAGACTCTCACACACGTACACACATCCACAGTGTCCTTACCAACATAGCCTGGGGTTCCACAGGCTGTGGACATCACATCGCCTTTGCCCTCCATTTTTGACAATCCAAAGTCACTGATCATTATCTTCGACTCCTCGTCTTGACTGTAGTACAGTAGATTTTCCGGCTAGAAACACAGTAAGAAAAAAATTTACAAACTGTGTTTAAAGTTAATTGTGGGGAACTACAAACTACAAAGCCAAACTACAAAACCTTTTCAGAACAATCTAAGAATATGCTTGACCATCAGACCTATGAAACACATTAATGAAAAACTGTCTAACAAAAGCAATGTATCAGGCCCTGCACAGGAGCTGGCACAAAGAAGTTTTCTATAAATATTAGTCCCTTTCCCTTTTCAGCATTTTCTCTACTTAAAAAATTAACAATATTTTGAGGCAATCCAGGAAGCTGATGCTTCTCACACTTGTCAATTCACTTCTTGGGTCAGGAAAAGCAGGCTTCCCAGGAAATAAAATTGCTTTTTCAGGTGCTGTTGCTGTTGGGTCCCGTCGAATCGATTCTGACTCATAATGACCCTATAGGACAGAGCAGAATTGCCCCCATAGGGTTTCCTAGGCTTAATCTTTACCAGAACAGATCGCCAAGTCTTTCTCCTGCAGAGCTGCTGGGTGGGTTCCAACAACCAACCTTTCAGTTAACAGCCGAGTGCTTAACGTCACCACCAGGGCTCCTTTTTCAGGTGCTAGTCTGTTCTTTTTTTTTTAATTAGTGACCCTTGTTATCTACCTTTCTCTCCTCCAAGGGTCTCTCTCCTGTTCTCAGCCACATCCCGTGGTGGCCTGTTGTCCCGGCAGATGAGCTGCGTATTTCCCTTTACTGAGGCCAGCTGACATCTGCTCCTCCTCCCGGAAGCACGAGTGTTGTCACAGAATGAATCAGAGTTGGAAGATCCAGGATTTTCTAGCCATGTGCCCTTAGGTACTCTGAGCTTTTGTTTGCTTTTCCTGTAAAACATGGGCGGCGATGTTCGCTATCCTGTACGGTATATGATAGTAGAAATGAAGCACTAAACAGAGCCAAGGTCTTATTAGTTTCTGTGTTTCTGTCTCCCTTGGGGTTCTGCAACATCAGTGGCACCTACATCAGGTCTGAGTAGGAGGGGCTTAGGGGAGGTAGCCCTAGGGTTGAGGCAAGACCTTGAAGCTTCATTTGCCTAGCATTTTATGTAAAACTGGGGAATCTGTCATTGTTCTGGAAACCCTGGTGGTGTAGGGGTTAAGTACTACGGCTGCTAAGCAAAGGGTCGGCAGTTCAAATCCGTGAGGCGCTCCTTGGAAACCCTGTGGGGCAGTTCTACTCTGTCCTGTAGGGTCGCTATGAGTCGGAATCGACTTGACAGCACTGGGTTTGGTCATTGTTTTGGCAAAGAATGGGCTAAGGGCTTGTGGAGACTGAGGGAGGTGCTACAGCCTCAGAGCTGGCCCTCATTTTGTGTCTCCTGCACTGCCTGGCTGAGAACCTGAACACAGAAGAGGCGACCACAGTTTTTTTTTAGAAGCTTTGCTTCAGTTGATGATGCTGTCACCCTGGGAGATGATGTCAATGACTGATCCCTCTCCTACTGTCCAACAACGTTGACTCGCCACGCTAATTCTGAAGATTTGTTGTTGTTGTTAAGTGCCGTCAAGTTGGTTCTGACTCATAATGACCCTATGCACAACAGAATGAAACACTGCCTGGTCTGGTGCCATCCTCATGATCTTTGCTATGCTCGAGGTCATAGATGTAGCCACTGTGTCAATCCAACTCATTCAGGGTCTTCCTCCCTTTTGCTGACCCTCCACTTTACCAGGCATGATGTCCTTCTCCAGGGTCTGATCCCTCCTGATAGCATGTCCAAAGTATGTGAGACCTAGTCTTATCATCCTTGCTTCCAAGGAGCATTCAGGTTGTACTTCTTTTTAGACAGATTTGTTCATTCTTCTGGTAGTCCATGGTACATTCAATATTCTTTGCCAACACCATAGTTCAAAGGCATCAATTCTTCTTCGGTCTTCCTTATTCATTGTCCAGCTTTGGAATGCATCTGAAGATTTACTCAATAATTAATTGTGTCTCTCATTTACATAATCTTAAAGGATATGCATTGTGAAGAACCTGAACTGGGAAGATCATTTTCTTCCACCTGTTCCCTGTGTGGTGCTCCTACCAACCCCAAGAATGAAGCAATAGTCTCTGTTGTCTGAGCTTTGTGGTGAAATTTGGACTCCTAAGCACTGAATTTTAGGAACTATTCTTGTGTGGAGTGACCAGACTTGTCACTCTGGATGAGAGGCCCCCTGGTGGCAGCATGAGGGTATGGGTCAGGGCTCAAAACAGCAGCAGGCAGGAAATCCTGCCCACACTACATGGCAATTCAACCCAGTGTCTTGGGAGTCCCGGGCTCATTTAAAAAATTATTTTCTCTGTACATTATGGAATCTTTGCGAGACAACTGGTAGTCAGTACCTGAGGTGGAAGGTTAAATCCAACCCTTCAGTAGTTCACATAAGACTTTAAAATTATTTGAATAAATAGTTTTAGTAACATTAAATATTACACTTCTGATCCAGTGTTTCTCAGCTGGGGGCAGTTTCACTCCCGAGAAGACATTTGGCAATGTCTGGAGACATTTTTTGTTGTTAGAACTCTGGGGGTGTCATTGGCATCTAGTGGGTAGAGTTGAGGGATGCTATTAAACATCCTACAATGCACAGGACAGCCCTTCACAACAAAGAACTTTCTGGCCCAATATGTCAATAGTGCAGTGATTGAGAAACCCTATCATAATCCAAGGAGGCAGTGGTGGGCACTTCCTGTCTCAGTTCCTCCAGAAGAACAACTGATTGTCTCTAGTAGCTTCTTCAGTCAATGAGGCATAAGAATACCTTTCTGCAGGGAGAAAGAGGTATGTATGCATGTCAGGATATTACCCCAGACTCTGCGCTAATCTTAAATAAAAGTGATCATGTTCTTCGCTCTAGTCTAGAAGGTTATATAGGTTGTTTTAACTTTCTTAAATGTTTATGGATATTTAATATCCCAAACCCAACTTCCTCCATATAGATCAAACCCCTTTGTGCCTCTGAAAGAGATCACAAAAAGGTCCTAAAATGGCAATGTTCTTTCCAAAATTATAAGCCTGGTTATCCTAACACTCCCCAGGCCGGAAGTTGCAAGTACTTCTCCTAAGATTGATGTAGGAGTAAAAAACAATATCTCCCATATAGCCAATCTGCCTTTCTAAGGGGAAATAAACGCTTCCCCTCTAGGAAACAGCTTATCTGCTAAGAAATTATTTCTAATAAGTATAGACAACCAGCCTACTCACACCACATCTTCGTGGTCACCATGCTAACTTGTTCAGAAAAAGAAGCTGCCTGCTGTGTTTTGAAAGCACACTACAGACATCTGGCAGGAGCACAAGAGAAAAGAGAAGGTACTACTGCCTGGCAGGGAGAGGCCAGGTGGGCCTACCTTGCCCTCTGAAGAGCCTATAAGCAGGGCTTCCAACCCATTTGTTCAGGTTCGAACCCCTGCTGAGAATTTGCATTTCTAACAAGTTCCCAGGAAGTCATACATAAGAATCACCTGGGGATCTTGTTAAACTGTAGATTCTGATTCAGTCTATCTGGGGTGGAAATGCAAATTCTCAGCAGGGATTTGAATTGGAATGAGGAGGTTTGAAGCCCTGCCTACAAGTCCCTGGAGATCAGCTGATTATCCTCATGTCCATTAAGGCTGCAAGGACTCACCCAATATTCCCAAATACCTAGTCCAGTGGTATTAGGGAATGGTCCCCAGACCAGCATCAGCAAATTCTCAGGCCCCACTGTAGAGCTACAGAGCCAGAACTTCTTAGAGATGGGGTAAAGGGAAGCCAGAAATCTGCGTTTTCACAAGCCCTCCAGATGATTCTAATACCCATGAACATTTAGGGACCGTTGCCCTTGTCAATGAGAGTCCTGCTGCTGCAGTGGTTAAGCGCTCGGCTACTAACAGAAAGGTTGGCAGTTCGAATCCACTAGCCACTCCACGGGAGAAAAATGTGGCAATCTGCATCCATAAGATTTACAGCGTTGGAAGCTCTGTGGAGTAGTTCTACTCTGTCCTATAGGGTTGTTGTCTTAGTCATCTAGTGCTGCTGTAACCGAAATACCACACATGGATGGCTTTAAGAAAGAGAAATTCATTCCCTCACAGTTTAGTAGGCTACAAGTCCAAATTCAGGGCTCTGGCTTCAGGGGAAGACTTTCTCTCTCTGTCAGCTCTGGAAGAAGGTCCTCATCATCAGTCTTCCCTTGGTCTGGGAGCATCTCAGGGCAGCAACCTCAGGTCCAAAGGATGCGCTCTGCTCTCAGCACTGCCTTCTTGGTGGTATGAGGTCCCCATGTCTCTCTGCTCACTTCTCTCTTTTATGTCTCAAAAGAGATTGGCTTAAGACACTACCTAAACTTGTAGACCTTATCAGTATTATTGCTGCTAATCCATCTTATTACATCATGGTGATAGGATTTACAACATACAGGGAAATCACATCAGAAGATAAAATGGTAGACAATCATACAAGGGAATCATGACTTAGCCAAGTTGACATATTTTGGGGGGACACAATTCAGTCTATGACAGTCGCTATGAATTGGAATTGACTCAACAGTAACAGGTTTAGTTTGGTTTGGCCCTTGTCAATGGAAAACAACAACATGGAAATACCAAAAAAGAAGAGAAATTTTATAGTGAGCCTTTAAGAAAGAAAAGGCTACACCATTTTATACCTTAAAACCCAGTACCAGATAATGTGCCAGTAAACCAGTTGCTGTCGAGTTGATTCCAACTCATGGTGACCCCATGTGTGTCAGAGTGGAACTGTGCTCCACAGGATTTTCAATAGTAGATCACTAGGCCTTTCTTCAGAGGCACCTCTGGGTAGACTCGAACCTCCAACCTTGCAGTTAACAGCCGAGCGCTTAACCATTTGCACCACCCAGGGACTCTGCACCACCCAGGTGCTAAAATTCAATTTTAACAAATATCTATGATTTATCCTTTAAGTTGATTTAGATTTCCCACCGTTGGATATAGCATGACTTCATTACAGTATAATCCTTTTATTTGTGATATGAATTTATTTATGATATGATATGGGGTGGTTTCTATCTCGACTGGTGCAGTGCTCTGCAGGCTGGACAATAACTGTGTAGAAAGAAGCCACATTACAGCCTTGGGTCTAATAATATTGCTTTTCACCACTCCTCAAGTTGATATTTTTGATATATACCCTTTGATATCTATGTAGACCTGAGAAGGCATGTGATGCTGAGGTGCCCAAGAAGGCCCAGCTCCTTCAGTGCTCATGGGTGAAGGGTCAAGAAGCCAAAAGCTCATAAGGAAGAGATAAAAAAAGAATCCGTGGGACATAAGGAGAAGGCTGCAATTGGAGTTCATTTAACTTCTTTCCTGTTGACCTACTTGCCTTGTCTCTCATGCCCTCTGCCCTTCTCCTCTTCTTTCATACAGTGTGCTGTGCTGATACGGGGCTGGAATTGGGAGAAGATGTGAAGAACTGCACCGGGTGAAGGGTTTTTCATCACCTCATAAGTGCTCTGGGCTCAACCACTAACCTAAAGGTTGGCGGTTTGAACCTATTAAGGGGTACTGCAGAAGAAAAGGCCTGGCAATTTGCTTCCGTTAAGATTACAGCCAAGGAAATTCTATGGAGCAGCTCTACTCTGTAACACATAGTGTCACAATGAATTGGAATTGACTTGACGGCAACTAATGACAACCTATGTCTTGAACAAAATTTCCTTTTAGATTAGATGGGCTTGAAGCAATATAGAACTGAACTCCCTCCGGCCCTATGGCTGCTTAATGGTTATAAAATGTTCCAAACAATGACCAGTCTGATTGGTCTTCATCTTCTTTCAAGCTACTGCTGGCCCCAAAGGCCCTGACACCTAAAAGTATACAAACCCTCCACTACCCATTCCACCCATATCTACATCCAAGTGGCCTCATCCCTCCACTGGAGCCAATTCACTCTGACAGCTGCATTGTGGGTTGGAGAGTGGCTGGAGGATGTTGCTAAGCAATGGCCTCACCTTGAGATCCCTGTGGACGATGCCCATCCTGTGGAGATAGTACACAGCATCCAAGACCTGGCGGATCAGGGTACTGGCATCTTTCTCTGTGTAAAATCCCTTCTCCACTATCCGATCAAACAGCTCTCCACCAGATACACTGTTAAAAAAAAAAAAAAGAATTAAAAGTTGGAGAGGACTTGTTAAATGTTGCAGGGAAAACTGTAAGAACTCTCAATGTGATAACAGACTCAAACATTATTTTTAAAGTGAATCCACTTTCAAATTCAGATTTTGCCCCATCTATTCCCCAAAAGCTCTATCAGGGAACAATATTTTGGGGGTCAATATTTCATTTTAATTTGCTTTGAGTTTCAGTTTACATTCAAAGAGAATTTCTGATTACATTATTTATATCATTTGGATTTATGGAAAGGAGTTTAGGCTAGCAAGGGTCAACATGGGACAACGACTGTTGCCCCTTTTGCTTTGATATTTTATGTTTCTATGACATGGGGGTACAAATGTCCAGGAAAAAAATCAAGAGAATAAAAACAAACCAGGACCCATGGACTAGTCAGGCCAGAGAAGTCTCTCCTGGCCTTGGCCTTTGTCCTGCTGTGATGACATAAAATCAAAATAATGTTCCTGATGTCAGCATCATCAGACATAGGGAGGTGGTGCTGGGTAAGATGCTGCTTTACATGAAAAGCCCAACCAAACTAAACCAAACCCGTTGCCACTGAGTCGATTCCAACTCATAGGGACTCCATAGGATAGAGTAGAACTGCCCCATAGGGTTTCCAAGGAGCACCTGGTGGATTTGAACTGCTGACCTTTTGGTTAGCAGCCGTAGCACCTTTGCATGAAAGCAAATCATAAAAGCCTGGGGGAGTGGTGCATAAAGCATGGGCCTGGCCAGCAGGATCCTGGGTTCTTTACCAAGATCTGCTCCTAATTTGCTAAATGGAGAGAATGAGCTCCTTGAACCTCTATCCCAAACCCACTGCCGTCGAGTCGATTCCAACTCACAGCGACCATATAGGACAGAGTACAACTGCCCCATAGAGTTTCCAAGGAGCGCCTGGTGGATTCAAACTGCCAACCTCTTGGTTAGCAGCCGTAGCACTTAACCACTATGCCACCAGGGTTTCCTGAACCTCCCCCTGTAAATGAGGGGTCAACCTAGCCAACCATTTTCAACTGAGGGCAGTGACATGTTCTTGGAGGTATCAGAACCTGGAAGCCACTGGTGATTTACAGAAAGAAAAAAAGAAAGAAAGAAAAATAACAGTTTATCACATTGCCCTGCTTTATTTTTGGGGACAATAGGTAATTTTAATTTGCTTTGAATTTTTTTTTTTTTGAATTTCAGGTTACACTGAAAGAGAATTTCTGATAATATTATTATTATTACTGTATTTATGGAAAGTTTAGGCTGGCAAGGTTCAAGAAGCCTCAGCCCTTTGGCTTTGATACTTTCTGCTACTCTGAGTTATACAAAGTACCAGAACTGTAAAATCCTGAACAGAAACAACTCAACCAGTAAAGCGTATACGTCTCTAAGAAAAACACTGCTTCTTTCAAACAATTAACCCACCTTGGAAATAAACTTCAAAGGGATATATTAACACTATTAAACAAACAAAAAAAGAAACACAAATTTCCAAAAACAAAATGAAAGATTTTTTTGAAATGTTAAAATCACAAAACAGTTGCAAAACCACCTTTTATAGCTTTACTAGATACAGTGAAAGCTGTCTCCTAGCAGTAGCACACACATATACACACAGCAAGATATGATTCCTTTCCTGCAAGTCACGGCAATTAATGTGCAATAACGGATCCATTGAAATCTTCTTTTTAAAAAACTCATAAAGATGAAACAATTGCAGCTATAAAAGCCCTATGTGTTAGAGCGTCTTCTATGACCTATAGTCATTCCAGACAATATATTGTGCTTGGATAACAACATCGGCTTGTTTCCAAAGCAAACTGGGCAATCTTGATAAGAAAGGCACTCAGGAGAGACAAAAAGTGATTCAAAGAATGAAGGGAAATTGAAACAACAGGGGAGAAACCACATTTTGATGACCATGTTGTCGAAATGATCCATCTGTAGGTAAGCCCACATCCCAAGACATCACCTCTTGGCAACTGATACCAAGCTCTCTCCATTCCGCAATGATCTAGAACCTTCCACCACAAACAATTTCAATGTTGAAGCTTTGTAGGCGTCAAGGATGGACTGCGTGAGGTGTAAGATGTACTGCTGCTAGGCGCCCGGCCGGATCTCCGTGCCTTGGAGGCATTCACTTGCTAATTTATTTAACCACCTCTTCAACATTTACTGCCAGCAACGTTACGGGTCAGCTACCTTGCACACTTGGTGGCAATCAAAGCAGCACTACCTGTGAAGGAGGAAAAGTTGTTTTCATTATTTCCCTCCACGTCCTCTACAACTGAACCTCATCCTCCAATAATAGCACCTCTTACTAGTGTGGCACAAGTGGTTAAGCGCCCAACTACTAGCTGAAAGGTTGGCGGTTCAAACCTACCCAGAGGCACCTCGGAAGAGAGGCCTGGCAATCTGCTTCCGAAAAGTCACAATCTTGAAAACGCTGTGGAGCAATTCTACTCTGCATACATGGGGTTCCCATGAGTCAGAATCAACCTAACAGCAACAAACTGTGAGAAAAATAAAATTTTCTGTTCTTTAAATGTTACAGCCAAGAAAACTACGGAGCAGTTCTACTCTGTAACACATGGGGTCGCCATGAGTCGGAATTGACTCAACGGCCATCAACCACAAACTACACACCTTTTCTAGTGCTTTCTTACCACTAGTCGGGCTGCCACCCACCTCCTCTGCCCTGCGGGCTGCTGCAGGACCTCAGGCAACAACAGTCGGCCCTTCTACCTCCCTTACCTCCTGCCCTTAATAGTCTACGACCCGAATCTTGCCCAATCTCTCAAAACTGAACTGTCCTGTTTTTCAAGGTCTTCTTTTCTGCTATGTGATATTTAAAGTATTAACAGATTCTACTGAATACAAATATTTGCACTGCAATAGGGCAGCAGTGCAGGGAGAACTGAACCACCACTATTGAAGTCTGAGACACTGCCATTGTAGGTGCTGCCACAGAATTTCAATGCTCTGTTCATTTAATACTTTGCTCTTAAATTTCACTAAGGCTTTATTACTTTTTTTTTTTAACCATTCACAGAAATAATTCAGTTTCCTTAGAAACTGAGGCACATGGAAAACGTTTTAAAACTTGCCAACATAAAATTTAACAATACTAATAAACGTCACTTATATTTGTAAATGACTTGATAATTTTCAAAAACCTCCTGAAGCCTGCATTTTAAAAGTCCACTTATTCTCAAAACCACTCCCGAGGTAGGCAGGGCCGGTATTACTGCCTCCAAATCAAATCTGTTGCCGTTGAGCAGATACCGACTCATAGCAACCCCACAGGACAGAGCAGAACTGCTCTACGGGCTTTCCAAGGCTGTGATCTGTGTGGAAGCAGACTGCCTCGTCTCTCCTGTGGAGTGGCTGGTGGGTCGGAACTTCCAACACTTTGGTTAGCAACCAAGCACTTAACCGCTGTGCCACCAGGGCTCCTGTTCCTGAATCACCGATGAGAAAATAGGTTTCGAATCATGGCAAGAGGTGTATCCCATTTTCCAATCTGCAGAGTGTGCTCGGGCTGTTTGTTTGGCTGCCGAGTTGACTGACAGGTTGCCTGCTAGATTCAGTAACCTACTAGGGCAAGTGTCCCATGTGCATGGTTTAAAGCACCACATTAAAGATGGAATTCCTCAATTCAAACTTGCAAAGCATCAGAATAAAGTTAGAAGGGGTTGGGGGGGGGTCAGGTGATTGGGGAAAAGGATTAGAACCATAACAATGGAAAGATAAATGAGTGAAATTAATTAAGGGTGACTATTTTTATGGAAACACTGGTGGTGTAGTGGTTAAGAGCCACAGCTGCCAATCCAAAAGGTCGGTGGTTGGAATCCACCAGGCGCTCCTTGGAAACTCTATACGGGCTGTTCTACTCTGTCCTGTTGGGTTGCTATGAGTCGGTAATCGACAGCAGTGGGTTTGTTGTTGTTGTTTTTTTTTATCCAGGGTTGCTGTGAGTTGGAATCGACTAGACAGCCAATGGGTTTGGATTCTGGTATGGGAGAGAGGCCCCATTTTGTGTGAGGCAAATGTGGAAGGATATACTGGCTAACAAAGAGCAAAGAAGCAGGATACAGAATAAAAAGCTCAAAAATTCTCTACTCTTCTGAATTTGAACTTTGAGATTTATTTAGAACTAACATGCCCTTGCAGTGAACTTGGGTTTGCTCAGTCTGATTCTTCTTTGTCTATTATAGTATACTACTATCGTACTGTATGTGAATTTTATGCAAACGTGAAATAGTTTGATATAAAATCTGAGTTTATGTGCAAAATTTTATGTACTGCAAATCTCTTTAAATTTCAAAAATTGGTCAAGAATCCTATAACTTCACATTGCTGGACGAATGAACTATATAAACTCTGATTATACTATGGTCATGAGATATTATTACACTTTGTCAGTATTCTCTGCATCCTTTGTTAACCAAAAAAAAAAAAAAACCAAACCCATTGCCATAGAGTCCATTCCCACTCATAGAGATCCTATAGAACAGAGTAGAACTGCTCCACAGGGTTTTCAAGGCTGTAATCCTTATGGAAGCTGATTACCACACCTTTCTGCTGTGGAGTGGCTGGTGAGTTCAAACCTTCGACCTTTCGGTTAGCAGCTGAATGCTTAACCACTGCACCACCAGGGCTCCTGCATCCTTTGTTAGTACTGGGCAAGCTATGCTGTTATTTACATGAACTTGAACTTCTCTCTGATTTGGTAGCTATATTATGGTGTTATTTTAATGTTTACTGGTAATTATAATTTAAAATCCTTTCAATCTTGTAACAGGAGACCCTGGGTGGCAGAGTTAAGCTCTCAACTACTAGCCAAAAGGTTGGTGGTTTGAACCCACCCAGAGGCACTTCAGAAGACAAGGCCTGGTGATCTGCCTCTGAAAGGTCACAGCCTTGAAAACCCTAGGGAGCAGTTCTACTCTGCACACAGGGGTCACCTTGAGTCAGGATCCACTCAGTGGCAACTAACAGCAACAATGTATCTTATAACAATATTACCCAAGCATTCATAAAAAAGGCAGTACTTGTGCCAGTTCTGAAAAACGGACTCCAAAAAATCTACTGCTCCAGAAAAGAAAGTTAGGTGTAAGAAAATAATATAAAGGAAGTCAATGGTGTGCTGTTAATTTTAGAAAGAGCAGCTTGAGAAGTATTAGCCATGATGCTGGCATAATAAAAAAAGCAGTGTTACAGCAAGTATACCTTGAAACTCACAATGACTGTCATGTAATAGGCAGGGATAGTGGACAAGACGCGGTGACCACAGCAGCAAGGTGGTCTTAACACGCCCAGACCGAGGCTGGTTACAAATGTGTGCTTTGAAGAACACGTCCCCTCTTCACATTCAGTCCTAAGGGGAAGGCAGTCCTGCGTTATCCAGGCTGTGACTCAGGAGAGACCTCTGCACACATCTTTTGTGCAGCACACCTACCTTCAAAGTGACTCCACCTTAAAGAGGAATTCAGATAATTTTGTTTGTGATACCCTTTGAACTCTTGAAAGTTAGACACAGGAGACACTAGCAAAAAAAAAAAAGCTTTTCATATTAGAAAGACATCTGTAAGTACAGAACACCTTGGGTAGCTGTTGTGGTTAGTTGCTGTTGAGCTGGCCCAGACTCACGGTGGCCCCGTACACAACACAATGAGATGCTGCTCAGTCCTGTGCCATCCCCATGATTGGTTAAGGACTGGACCTTTGTGATCCATAGGGTGTCCACTGGCTGATTTTTGGAAGCAGATCGCCAGGCCTTTCTTCTCAGAGCGTTTTAGTCTGGAAGCTCCGCTGAAACCTATTCAGCATCACAGCAACACACAAGCCTCCCCTGACGGACTGGTGGTGGCTGGGCGTGAGGTGCATTGGCTGGGAATCAAACCTGGGTCTCCCACGTGGAAGGTGAAAACTCTACCACTGAGCCACCAATGTCTCATACCTTGGATATACTTACATGAACATCAGACAAACGTTAACAGGCACAGCAAACTCCTTGTAAATCTTACATGCCATGATCTGGGTGGGCAAGGCCACAAACAATGCACTATTGTTGATAAGTCAACTGCGAAAACTTTAGGCCCCAAAGGCAGATATATATAATTTTTAATCTGGCCCGGACAAGGGTTTGTCCTCTCAATGGTTTCTTCAGGCCTGTCTTGGCAGCCTCGGGGATTTCACTCCTCCCATGGGGGCAGCTGCTCATCATCCGAGGCTGTACTCATATCCTGGATGCTTGATTTGGCTTTGGGCGGGGAGGGAGGGGTCTTCGCTCACCCACTCTGGGAAGATTAAGGTTTTATCTCATGTAACCTCTGCCCTTAATATTTTTCTCCTTCAACCAATCCTACTTTAATAATAAAAATACCTTTATTATTAGAATTCAGTTTCATAATATCTTCTAAGTCTCAATCTGTTCAGAAATTTCCAAAACACAAACATACGCCTCTCCATTACATGTCCCAGATGGATTTAACCCCTTGTGTTCCATGCCACACTGATGCTAGCTCTTCTGCCTTCTCAAGATCTTGGCAACATTAAGGATATTCTATATTCATGCAGTGTATTCGAATGGATATTCACTTGATATATTTTTTCAAGGGTTACTGGGAAAAAGTCCTGCCATTTTTGCTACTTTGTTTGCTTTATATGCTTTGCTAATTCACCCAATCATCCAACAATCTTGTGTTGGGCCAGACAATGTGTTGTTCCTGATTTTAAGAGGTGTAAGAAATCGACTCGATGGCAGTGGGTTTGGTTTTATAGGAGCCCTGGTAGCACAGTGGTTGAGAGCTATAGCTGCTAACCAAAGGGTCAGTAGTTTGAATCCGCCAGGCGCTCCTTGGAAACTCTATGGGGCAGTTCTTCTCTGTCCTACAGGGTTGCTATGAGTCGGAATCGACTCTACAGCAATGGATTTTATAGTCTAGTGGGGGAGACCAACATATGCAGACAAGTAAAACACAGTGTGGATGGTTCTAATGGGGCAGCATGAATGTGCCTTGGAAACTACAGAAGGATATCTAGAAGGGGACCAGAGGATGAGCCAACAGGAGGTGAACCTGGGCTGTCTTAAAAGGAGAAGCAGTATTTAGCCAAGAGGAGAAAAGCCCAGTGGACAGGCAGAGCCCCATAATTTGAACTATCATGAGAAGAGGGAGCTACTGAAGGGAATTTTTGGCGAACCGACAATCTGCAAGAAATTCAGGGAAGTAGACTTAATTAAAGAAGCATTAAATGAGCCCCTTGGATAAGCCCAGCACTTGGTGTCTAGTTTAGTCTGTTTGGAGAGCTACATAAGAAGCTCAATTTTGCAATCAAGATCACCAGAGACTAATTACCAAACTGTGACCTGGCTGGATGCACCACAGGACATTGTAGAAGCGAGGGCTCAATGGTTAAAGAAGGCTTCCTAAAGGAGACGTCTTAGCTACCTTTGCATCCCTGGAGTTCAGCACAGCATTTGTTGAATTACGGAAAACTTTAAGCAAATTCTTGAAGGAAGGATAAAAAAAAAACCAACCAAATCCAGTGCCATCGAGTCAATTCCAACTCGTAGTGACCCTATAGGACAGAGTAGAACTGCCCGATAGAGTTTCCAAGGAGCACCTGGTAGATTCGAACTGCCCCCCTTTGGTTAGCAGCCATAGCGCTTAACCACTGCACCACCAGGGTTTCTGAAGGAAGGATAGCATTTGAAAATTGGGAGTTAGGAAAAAGGGCATGACAGTCAGGGAGACTAGGGTAGAGACAGGAATGAACAAAGTATGTACAGAAGCCTAATTTATCTGGAAAATGCAGCTGGTAAGAATGAAGCCAAGTCATGAAGAATTTTGAAAGCCAAACAGTGGAGCTTAGGTTTGCTCCATCTGATGACGGTAAATTCTAAGTTGCTTGTTGTCTATAGTTGCCCTTTTCTGAAAGAGATGCTACAGCGACCGATTACGATCTGTGTCTGTGGGTGTGCGGTGAGGGAACAAGAGTCCTTTCCACGCTGGGTGTGCTGTTTCCCAACAAAGCTTTGCAGCTGCCATTCAAGAGGCCCACTGCTTTTCTCTTCTCAGACCTACAAACTTCCTGCCACCTCAGGTCTGCTCAGAGGAGCGATTCTCTCCCTCCGAATGCATGTCAGCCAGCTCTGTGGTGTGCACTGACTTTGCTGCCATCCAGGCAGCAACTTGCATTGCTTGGGGTGGGACCTCAGTGACTCCTTAAGCCATCTTTACTCTCTGCTTTCCAGCTATGACCCTTTATCTCCCACCCAGCTGCTCCTTCAAACTGGCCAGGAGGAGTGTGGTTATATTCCAAACCATGAGTAAGAAAGAACAAAAGCCACTTTTATTTTGTTTGGGAAACTTAGTTGCTGAGACCAATAAAAAAAAAAATCCTACTTTTGCACTACTTACAAGAAAAGGGTTACAGGATTTATTAAGAAATTATGAGCATGATCAGGATTTCAAGAAGAAATAGCTGATCTCTTTTTAACTCAAAGCACTTGTTCACATTCAAAAAAAACCGAGAGAAGTTAATTAAAAGTAAATTTTGTTGCTTGCATTCCAAGAGGACATACTATATTTTATTCATATTGAATCTCTAGCACGTAAGACTTTATGGGAGGCAGGAAGAGAAAGAAAACAAATAAATGAATAAACAAAGCTGAAAATACCAGAGTCAGAAATGCTGTGCAGAAGACAGAGAGTTCGAGATGTGTGCTTGGTGCAGCCAAAGAGCTAAGAGAATGCCCCCCCACGTGGCGGGAAAGAGCCAGCTATGTAATCAGGGGGACAGCATTCCAGGCAGATGGGTCGGCCTGTCCTAAGACTCTAAGGAGAGCACAGGTCTAGAGGTACGCGGGGACCAAAAAGAAGGGGAGGTGACTGGAGTGCGGTGGGCAATGGGTTTGAGATGCGGTTAGAGAGAAAGGAAGGCCCAGATCATGAAATGCCAGGTAAGTCTAAGTTTAAAGATGGTGGGTTCATTCTATGTTTCATGAGAAGTAATTAAAAACCAGTTGTCATTGAGTTCAACTCATGCTAACCACAAGTATGTCAGAGTAGAACTGCAGAACTGTGCTCCTTAGGGTTTTCAATGGCTGATTTTTTGGAAGTGGATTGACAGGCCTTTCTTCCGAGGTGTTTCTGGGTGAACTCGCACCTCCAACCTTTCAGTTAACAGCTGAGTGCATTTACCATTTGCAGCATCCAGGGACTCTGAGAAATCACTGGAGGGAAGGTTTCCCGCAAGAGACAGGTAAACTGATTTATGTTTTTCAAAGATTACTGGCTGCTGTGTGGAGGATGGGTTATAGAGGTGAAGAGTGAATGAGGCAGACACTTAGATGGGAGCTACTGCTGTGATCCAGGTGATGGAGCATGGTGGCTCGGAGGGGGAGGTACAGCACCTGGAGGGAAGTGGACAGGCTTGGGATATGTTTTGAAAATATAGTAGACAAGACTTGCTGATGGAGTTGATGCGGGGCATGTAGGAAGAAGAGGAATCAAGAATGTCTCCTAGATATTTAGCTTGGGGAACAAGTAGGTGATGAGGCCATTATCTGAAATGAGGATCCCAGAGAAAGAACTGGTTTGGAGGAGTAAAACATCTAAGGCAGTGCTGACCAACAGAACTTTCTGTGATGATGGAAATGTTCTTTATCTGCATTGTCTGATATGGCAGCCACTAGCCACATGTGCCTATTGTATATCTGAAATGTGGCTAGTACAACTGAATAGCTGATTTTTAAATTTTATTTAATTTCAATGAATGTAAATAGCCATATCAGGTAGTACAGATCTACAGCCTTGGGTAGGATGCAACACTTGAGATGTTAGTTAGATGGAGAGGAGACCCTGGGTGGTGCAGTTAATGTGCCCAGATGCTAACTGAAAGGTTAGAGGCTTGAACCCACCCAGAGGTGCCTTGGAAGAAAGGCCTGGTGATCTACTTTTGAAAAAAATCTGTCATTAAAACTCTATGAAGCACAGTTCTACTCTGACACACATGGGGTTGCCATGAGTCAGAGGTGACTTGATGGCTTGGTTTTTTGTTGTTGTTGTTGGATTGGATGGAGAAGTTAAGCAAGTAGTTGTAGATGTAACTCAGAAGTTCAGGGAGGCAGACCATGGTTAGAGTTAAAAATTAGACAGTCATCAGCAAGTGGCTAGTCTTTAAAGCCAAGAGGCTGGATATGATCAGCCACTGAGTACAGCTGGAGAACAGAAAGCCACCTGAGCCCTATTTCAACACTCAGATAAGAAAGGCCCAGAAAAGGGCCAGACGGAGAGGTGGGAAGCAAAGGAGAAGGGTGTGGTGTCACAGAAACCAAGGAGGAGAGCCTGATCAGCTCTGACAAATTCTGCTGAGAGACCAAGTAAGATGAGGACAGAGAAACACCCATTGTGTCTGCCAAGATGGAGGCCAGGGCTGGAGGTAGAGAGTCAGGGGTCGTTGGCATGTAAGTTGGCTTCCAGACCTTAGAACTACTGATTCTGAGCGCACAGAGAAAATTACAAAAGACTGAGCTCTCCTCTCTGAGCACCATTTTTTCTCATCAATAAAAGCTGTAATTATACATGTTTTAGGAATTAATTTAGACAATGAAAGGAAAGTCCCTAGGCAAACTCTTGGCATGCTTTAAGAACTTCATAAATGTTAATTCCTGTCTCCTTTTCCTCTAGGGATCTCAGGGGCAGGGCCAAGCCACTGACCGACAGGGGATCCATGTGAAAGTTGCTGCTAGGTGAAGAAGCTGCATCCAGGGGGGATGATGCAGGGGCTGCTGGTTCTCCAGCCAGGACAGCTCCCTGCTCACCACACCCTCTCCATGCCTCCCCACAGGCTGGGGCTTTTGAAGATAGCCTTGTACTCAATTAGGATAGCAATCGGTGAAATTATCACCCCTAATATTTTAATACATAATCTAGAAACCCTGGTGGCGTAGTGGTTAAGTGCTATGGCTGCTAACCAAAGGGATGGCAGTTCAAATCCGCCAGGCGCTCCTTGGAAACTCTATGGGGCAGTTCTACCCTGTCCTCTAGGGTTGCTATGAGTCGGAATCGACTCCACGACACTGGGTGGGAACACATAATCTCACAATTTAGTACTGTGACTTCTGTATTAGTGTATTTTTATACAAATAAGGTGCATCTTCTACGTTTGTTTGCCAACCGCACCCTCCCCACCAGGTAAGCGCACTATGCTAATTTTTTTTTTGTTCACAGCAACATGTAAAAAAAATTGGCATAGCAGCTCTTACAAAAATACCTTGCAGGGAGAGGTCCTGGTTGGCAAACAAATCTAGAAGGTGTGCCTTATATTTGAGTAGAAATATGGTAATTATCTTTCTATAACCTTATATAGGAGTCCCTGGGTGGTCAAATGGTTAACACACTTGGCTGCTAACTGAAAGACTGGAGGTTTGAGTCCACCCAGAAGTGCCTTGGAAGAATAGCCTGGTGATCTGCTTCACAGCCTGTGAAAGCCCTATGGAGCAGTTTTACTCTGACACACATGGGGTTGCCATGAGTCAGAATCGCCAAGAGGCAACTGGTGTTTAACCTTATATAAAGAGGATTTGCAAAGTGAGGGTCAACTGGTATGGCATATTTCCTAAGATGCTGTTCTAGGTTAAGGAAGTACTCACTGTGACCTTCTGATAGAGCACAGACAGCCTGAGCCTTGTACTAGCATATGTTCCTGAATGCATTAAGTATAATATTTGGAAAAAAAAATGTGTAATTAACTACTTGAATATTACATATTGGCCTTTCCACAATTAGTTCCAATTAGGAAGATTTTACTTGGCAAAGCACTTATTTTCCTATTATATACATTTTTTCTAATGTTGAAATCCTTTTGCTTTCCTCGAGTAGATAACAACTGAAAGAAAGGAGAGGCTCTGGCATAGGTATAAGAGCATGACTTAGTTGGAAACAGCCCATAAAATTGGTAACTCACATGTAAGAAATTGACAGTTGGCTGTAAGCACATCTTTGTCTATCTTGGGTGACTGTTCCAAACTGATTGGGAACAATTATGCAATCTCACATATGCTTGTAGATACAGAATCTGAGGATAACTTGACAGAGCCCCAATTTTATGACAAGCCTAAAAAAATTTTAATTCCATTCTGTTTGCTCAGTTTTAATGGGAGTTTGTTGTTGTCGTTAGGAGCTATCCTTTGGCTTCTGACTCACAGTGACCCTATGTACAACAGAACAAAACATTGCCCAGTCCTATGCTATCCTCACAATTGTTGCTATGCTTGAGCCCATTGTTGCAGCCACTGTGTCAATCCATCTCATTGAGGGTCTTCCTCTTTTTCACTGACCCTCTGCTTCACCAAGCATGATGTCCTTCTCCAGGGACTGGTCCCTCCTCATAACATGCCTAAAGTATGAGAGACGAAATCTCACCATCCTTGCTTCTAAGAAGCATTCTGGCTGTACTTCTTCCAAGACAGATTAGTTTGTTCTCCGGGCAGTCCAAGATATATTCAATACTCTTCGCCAACACCATAATCCAAAGGCATCAATTCTTCTTCGGTCTTCCTTATTCACTGTCCAGCTTTGGCATGCATATGAGGTGACTGAAAATACCATGGCTTAGGTCAGGCACACCTTAGTCCTCAAAGTGACAGCTCTGCTTTTTAATAAAGAGGTCTTTTGTAGCAGATTTGCCCAATGCAACATGTGGTTTGATTTCTTGACTTCTGCTTCCATGAGCATTAATTGTGGAACCAAGTAAAAAAGAAATCCTTGACAATTTCAATTTTAATGGGAGTTTACTATATGTCTTTATATTAGTTCTAGCGTTTCTCAGCCAACAGAGATCTCTACTGAAACTCTTATAGCAGGTGTGTGGGAGGGCACATGTATTTAAAAAATTCAAAAAAGGTCTAGCAATGCCTTGGAAAAAGCAAAAATAAGACGAAAATTTCCTGTCCATTTTTCAGCCTTGTAAAACGCTCAACGCTTTTGCTGGTACAGTCTGAGGAGCTCCCAAGTTTACTTTTTATCAACAGCGTCTACAAAGGTGCACTGTCATGGTTGCCCACTGCAGGGCTCCTTGGCTCATACTAGACCCTTTGAACCTGCTGAACCCCCATATAGTTGTATGGTTCTACTTCCTATTCATCACTTAGGGCCCAGCTTGAATGTCACTACTTCAGAAAAGCCTTCCCTTGTCCCCTGGACTGGATTAGGTCCCCCATTAAATCACTCTTAAAAAACACAAACAGTTGCCATCAAGTTGATTCAGACTCATTGAGACCCCATGTAGATCAGAGGAAAACTGTGCTACATAAGGTTTTCAGTGGCTGATTTTTCAGAAGTAGATTTCCATATCTTTCTTCCAAGGCACCTCTGGGTGGACTGACACCTCCAACCTTTGGGTTGGCAGTTGAGTGTGTTAGTCATTTGCACCACCCAGGGACTCCACATTCTTAGTACCCTGTATTTCTGCATAGCACTCACCAGTTATAGTCAATTATTAGCTATATATCAGTGTGATGCTCATCCTCCCACCCGCCCCCACTGTGTCCCAGACTGAACACCATGAAGGCAGAGAATGTCGGTCTCATTGTCAGTCTCCCCATGCAGAGCCTAGCATGGTACCTAACAAAGAGGAAAAGCTAACTCTTTGTTGAATGAAGAAAGATGTTCTGCAAAGATGTATAGTGAGTGAGGTCTGGGAAGACACCTTTAAACAGTCCAGCAAAGCCTCAAAACACATGCCATGTAGCACAAAACAGAAGTGTTCTGAGGCCCAGGCTCTTCTGCAGACTGGCAGCTGGGCCAATCACCTTGTATTCGTTTATTCTTGACTCTCCCAGCTACCTATGCTTGCTACTTGTCTGCATGTTACACATTTATCTCACCAGTTATACCTCCCCTAAACCCCTATACCTCTAGGTTTTGCAATTTTTGCTTGGACAGGCACCCCCAGCTCTAGAATGTCTCCCCAGGTCCTTTCAAAGAAGTTGCTGCCAAGTGAATGGCTTTCCCACCTGACCTGAGTGGGGAGACTGAATAGACACGTTGTGACTTCCCATGATAGAAGGTCATACCTAAAAGCATCTTAACGAGACAGCTCTTCAGCATATTTTTATAATCAGCTATCTTAACAACCATGCCCCCAAACCATCTAGAATGAGCTGCTAAAGGATGCGTTAGTGGGTGATGATACTGAGTAGCATGTGGGGACAGAGTACTCCCCCAGGAGTGGATGACTGGCTGCCTATGTCATGGCTGACTCCGTGCCACATGGGCTGGGTGGGACAGATCAAAAACAGACAAAAGTGCTCTGTGAAAAGAAAGCACTTAAGCCTTGGCAGTTTGTTGTCATTTGTGTACTTTGACAGGTAGCTGTTTCAAAAGCATTCCCGCGGCACAAATGTGCAAATGTACACCACATACCGAAACATCTTCTTCAGTTATGTGCTCTTTTTGAGTTAAGATAATGAAGCAAACCAGATGCCAGACATTCTAGGTAAGTATCCACTGTACTTGCTTTTCTCACTCAGCTGAAATTGCTGCAGATCTGAGAACACAAAACCTCCCGTCGTGGCTATGGCGTAGGCAGCCTTTAAAATATATTTCCTATATGTTCCAGTACCATATTGGTCCAAGTAATACCTGGTGATGGATTTAATGGTTTTTCTAGAACCCACCCATTCACCTGCCACACTGAGCATAAAGGGAAATAAGACGCACACCTGACACTGAACGTGAGCATTGCATCATGTTCAAAGACAACATTTTTTTTTAATTGCACTTTAGATGAAGGCTTACCGAGCAAATTAGTTTCTCATTAAACAATTAATACACATATCACTTTGTGACATTGGTTGCCAACCCCATGACATGTCAACATTCTCCCCTTCTTGACCCTGGGTTCCTCATTTCCAGCTTTCCTGTCCCCTCCTGTCTTCTTGTCTTTGCGCCTAGCCTGGTGTGCCCATTTAGTCTCCTTTTGTTTTATGGGCCTCTCTAATCTTTGGCTGAAGGGTGAACCTTACGAGTGGCTTCAGTAATGAGCTAAAAGGGTGTCTGGGGGCCATGCTTTTGGGGTTTCTCCAGTCTCTGTCAGACCAGTAAGTTTGGTCTTTTTTTTTTTGTGAGTTAGAATTCTGTCCTACATTTTTCTGCAGCTCTGTCCAGGACCCTCTATTGTGATCCCTGTCAGTGTAGTCAGTGGTGGGAACCAGGCACCATCTAGTTGTGCTGGACTCAAAGACAACATTTTTAACAACTTGTAAAACACTATGTTTGTGTTATGTATTAGCTTCAACATTAAGTAAATGACAAAAAACAATTTTTTTTCAAAGTTTATAAGGTCTACTAAGGATGGATACCACTATCTCAAAAGACCAGACAGCAACTGTGTGGAAATTACTATCCAGAGATTTGGGAGGTAATTTAAAATTACTATCTTCATGCTTGTCAGAAACCCTGGTGGCATAGTGGTTAGGTGCTAGGGCTGCTAACCAAAAGGTCAGCAGTTTGAATCCACCAGGCACTCCTTAGAAACTCTATGGGACAGTTTTACTCTGTCTTATAGGGTCGCTATGAGTCAGAATCGACTCAATGGCAATGGGATTGGGGTTTTTTTTTTTTAATCTCCACGCTTGAAATTTAGGAGATGTGGGTAACTGATAAGACCTAAATTCATGCTTTTATACTTGAAATTCTCCCTCTATAAAAATTATTTATTAAAATAACAGTACAAAAATCCTTTAGTTACAATCAAATTTAATAGAGAAGCCCAGTCATGGAAAGGATCTGTGCCTTTTCAGACCCCACTTAGCTGATCATCACTCACCACTAAGGACCATTTCCGTCAGTGCCCTGCCGTACCCATGCCAGCAGTAGATTTTCAGGCAGGTTATTGTTGCTGTTAGTTGCTGTCAAACTGATTTCGACTCATGGTGATGCCATGTGTGCAGCGTAGAACTGCTCCACAGAGTTTTAAAGGCTGTGATCTTTCACCAGGCCTGTCTTCTGAGGTGCCTCTGGGTGGGTTCGAACCATCAACCTTTCGGCTAATAGTCAAGTGCTTAACGGTTTGCACCACCCAGGGACTCTGAGGCACAGTACAGTAAAAAGCCCATTCTTGGGGGCCGTGTCAATAGTTGCCTGTCCTTATTGGTAGAGAAATCACTTTGGTTTGTTGATGCCCTGAAAACCAATTGCCTGTAGCAACTACCAGCGTTTTTCAGGCTCCAAAGAGAAAGCTCTTTCCGAGATTCCTTTCCTTCTCCAAGTATTAAAACTGTCCCAAAGGAGAACTCTGTGGTCACACATCCCGCACGGTTCCTTTCCCAGCCCCTCACTCCCCTCCAATCAGACAACCATACGACCTTCATGCGTTCTTTCCTGTTCTTTACTCTGGTGTCCTATCCGATAATGGTTTCTCACTACTGCAGTTCTACAAGCTACCTCTGACAGAATTATTTCTGACTCAGATTATTTTAAAAGACACTAACCATGCTTACTTTTGAACAATTTAGAAAATATTTTTAACAAATAAGAATGAGAAAAGTTTAAATATCATGCGATATGAAGGGTGCAGAGAAGAATAAAATTGTGCTGGTCTGAGTCAGGCCAGATGCCTGGAGAAATCAGCAACTCTTCTCTGCATCTCTGACTGAGGCTTTCAGCTTCCGGAGGTCAGAAGCTTCCAGAAGTCCAGAAGACTCCTGAGCCCAACCCCAGTGAATGGCATCATCTTGTGGTTTCTGAAGGATAAATGCCTGGTCTCCACAATGGAGGGACCTTAGAGGTCATCTAGTTAAACTCCTCTCTTATCAATGGGGAAGCTGATGCTCTGAGCTGTGTTGGACCTGTTGCCTCTTTGTGAAAAGACCCTTTCCTCAGTCACTCTGTGAACTATTACAGAAGGGAAAATAGATGGCAGAAAAACCAATGTGGAAAAGAAGAAGAGTAAAATAAAAGAGGAGGTGAGGGAAAGTGATAAAGAAAGAGAATATGTTCCCTGGAGCGGTCTAGTCTATTCAGGAACCCCTCAAACACGTCCCTGTAATATGAGTAGGAATATACAGTGTGGAAAATTCACGTTTATAAATAATTCACCTACAGCTTCAACTTGCCCTTCAATTTCCAGCAAGCTTTTCTCAGATATGAGAGCCCCAAGTAACAGCAGGCCCAGGGCCAAATATTAAACATACCTTTGATGACAAAAACTTTGCAACGCCAATTAGAAGTCTAAAATGCTGTCTAAGTACCAAAGGAGCCCTGGGACATGCTTTCAACAAAGCCGCTGCCTTTGATTCCTGGTTTTTTGGAAGGAAGTTCTTTCTCACATTATCCTTCCTTGTATTTGGAGGGGGGGAAATCCATATACAGTAACGCTTAAAAAACCTACACATATATACACAAAAAAACCAACCAACCAACCAGCCAAACAAACACACAAAAATGCCACAAAAATCACCTTAGGTAGAAATGTCCTTTCTTTAGTATTACCAGAATTATTCATCTTTCTCATTCTCTTCAGCACGGTCTGCTTCTAGTGTTCCAGTTTTGTGTGTGTATGTGCATGCACACGTGTGAGTACACATATGCTTATGTTGATTTGAAAATACTTTTGTGCTTTGGTCAACCTGGATCTTAATAAACAGAGCATGGTCTGTTCAATGAGACAGGCCAGGATGGGTGCCCTGACGCTCCCATGGGTGACAAGGGCTCTCAGCAGCAATGGCCACTGATCTACCACTGAGCATGAACAATGAAGGGAGCCTTGTGGGCACAGAGCTGAGAGCCTCTAGCATAGAATCCACATTCAGTTTTAATGTTCACCTTTTCTACTGCCAGCGTCTTTTTAGAAAGATCCCTTCCAATTTCACACTCTCTACAATAGCTACAATTAAAAAAAACAAACAATACCAAGTGCTGGAGAGGATGTGGAGAAACTGGAATCCTCAGACACTGCTGGTGGGAATGTAAAACGCACCTTCTGTGGAAAATGGTTTGGTGGTTCCTCAAAAAATTAAACCTAGAATTACCATATGATCCAGCAATTCCACTCCTAGGTATAAACCCAAAATAATTTAGAGCATGTGTTCATATAAAAACTTTAAACAAATGTTGACAGCAGCATTATTCATAATAGGGAAAAAAGTAGAAACAAATTGGATGTTAATCAACTGACGAATGGATAAATAAAATGCCATATAACCATATAATGGAATATTATTCAGCAATTAAAAAAAAGAGGAATGGGCTGCTGATATATGCTACAATATGGATGAACCTTGAAAACTTCATGCTAGGTGGAAGAAGCAAGTCACAGAGGACCACATAGCTGTTAGCAGCCACTTTCTATTCCTGCTTCCCCCCAAACCCTAGCAAGTATTTTATGTGTCTATGGATTTGATATTCTAGGTATTTCATATAAATGATATCATATAAAGTAGGTTGGTACAGAGTCTCTTTCTGAGGTAATGAAAATGTTCTGGAATTACAGAGTGGTGATAGTAGCACAACCTTGTAAATATACTAAAAACCACTGAATTACATACTTTAAAAGGGTAAATTTTATAAAAGTGTTCTCCTTTTTCAGACTATGATTTCATCAGCCCACCACTTGTCTGTCAGTTTGTTGTACTGTGGTGGCTTGCATGTTGCTGTGATGCTAGAAACTAGGCCACTGATACATCAAATAAGGTGGACAGGTTTCAGCAGAGCTTCCAGACTAAGATAGACTAGGAAGAAGAACCTGGTGGTCTACTTTTGAAAAAATTTGTCAGTGAAAACCTGGTAAATAACAGCAGAACATTGTCTGATATACAGCAAGAAGATAAGCCCCTCAGGTTGGTAGGCACTCAAAATATGACTGGGGAAGAGCTGCCTCCTCAGAATAGAGTCAACCTTAATGACATATTGCATTAGGCAGGTCCACTGTAAAAGGCCTCTTTAAAGTATTAGAAAGCAAAGATGTCACTTTGAGGACTAAGGCACACCTGAGCCAGGCCATGGTATTTTCAATTGCCTCGCATGCATGCGAAAGCTGGACAATGAATAAGGAAAACCAGAGAAGAACTGATGCCTTTGAATTATGGGGCTGGCAAAGAATACTGAATGTACCATTGACTACCAGATGAATAAACAGATCTGTCTTAGAAGTACGGCCAGAACGCTCCTTAGAAGTGAGGATGGTGAGGCTTCTTTTCACGTATTTTGGCCATGTTATCAGAAGGAACCAGACCTTGGAGAAGGACATCATGCTTGGTAAAGCAGAAGGTCAGCGAAAAAGAGGAAGACCCTTGATGAGACGGATTGACACAGTGGCTACAACAATGGGCTCAAGCATAACAACAATTGTGAGCATGGTGCAGGACTGGACAGTGTGTTGTTCTGTTGTGTATAGGGTCTCTATGAGTCAGAACTGACTCAACAGCACCTAACAACAATGTTTCATCAACAGGGTGACAAATGTGTAAAATGAAGTCATATTCTTCTACCAACCTTAGAAATAACCTAGTTTTGTTTCTTAGACATTTAACAGATGGAGTTTTCTCCTCAACTTGGTTTTCCTTTCCAGTCTTCTCCATATCTGTTTTTCTCCTTTCTGATGACATGCTAAAGATGGTCTCTCAAAGGTGCTACTATTTTCCTTTGTACTCCTCTTTTATTGCCTGCTGTCTTGCACACATCTATACTTACTTAACAAGCCCCCTTGATTCTAGTACAGGTTCTTATCTTGAGGAACCAAACAGAACTGTGAACATGAAGCCCTTTGTTAGACGTGGTATTCTTAGATGACCTCTGGAAATAAACCACTTAACAAAGAGAGTTGGAATCATTCTCTGGGAACAGCCTTTAGTTAGTTGTATCTCCCAACATCTTCTATTATGTAACCTCAAATGACTGTTAAATGGCATCTCACTCATAGGGATGTGAGTCTTTCCCAATTCTGTAGCGAAGAACTTAATTGCTTTAACACCTCACTAAAGTGATTTGTTTTGAAATATATTGAGTAATTTTTTTAAAAATGGAGAGTGCTATTAGGGTGATGAAAATGTTCTAAAACTGGATTATGAAGGCGGTTTGCACAGCTTGGTAAATTTACTAAAAATCATTGAACTGTACACTTAAAATGGGTGGATTTTATGGCATATAAATTATACCTCGTTAAGGCTGTTAGAAAAATAAATAGAAAAATAAACCAGGGGGAGGGGAGGAGAAGTGGGTAGAGGTAGAGAGAAAAGCAAGATTAGCTGTGAGTTGGCAAGAGTGGGAGCTGGCTGACATAGTGGATGCTGTTGTGTGCCACCGGATCACCCCTTCAGGACACCCCTGGATGCTGGAGTGTTGGCTGATGGCAGCTCTTAGGGGGGTCTCTCTCAAGGCATTTCCCTTAGTATAAGAGCACTGCTCGTTCAAGGTCATGCTTCCCTCACTGGGGACAGGCCACATTCAAGGATTAGGCAATGAGAGGATATAAATATCCATCCATTCCCACCTCCCCACATCCCTTGTTTCAAGGCAGGAATCTCTGTGAAGAGCCCTTCCAATTCCAGTGCTGCCAAGATGGGCTGAGGTCTTTGTTGTGACTGCTTTGCAGCTCAGCTCCTCCCTCTGCCCCGTCCTGCCTCCTTCACTCCCCACAAGTGCTGATATCCATGGTTCTCCCCAGAAAACCACCTGCCCACAAACTTCAGCTTCAGAGGCTGTTTCTGGGGAACCTGATGCAAAACAGAAGTTTGTTACATTATTCTGTTTGTGAAAATGTCTAAAATGTCCTGTGATTAAAAGCAACAACAACAAAAAAAGTTCACCAAACTGAAGTACCACAAACCCTAGGAAAAATGTATGTGATGTTTCACAGACTCCGTAGACCATACTACCCTTTGCCATTGAGTCGATTCCCAGAACAGAGTAGAACTGCTCCATAAGGTTTCCAAGGAATAGCTGGTGGATTCAAACTGCCGACCTTCTGGTTAGCAGCCAAGCTCTTAACCACTGTGCTACTAGGGCCCCAGATAATACTACATTCGTTGTTCAATAGTAGAAGGACATAGAACAAGGGAGAACAAGAAGGTGGCCCTCTCTGCTTCTAGAGTTTGAAGAGTCAGGAACCTTGCTCACTGATGTCAGTGCTTTCCTTGCTCTTTCATTAAGGACTGTGAGATGCAAAAGGTATTTCTCCATCTGTTTAGACTCAGGTCTTCTAAGTGAGAGACAGGACTTGTTGAACTTAGACAGCCTCTTCTCAACCTGTTTGCAGTTGTTTCAAGAGTGGGTGGTCTGTGTTCAGCAGGAAGAAAAGAAAACAAGTAAATCTGAGAGATACAAGACTCTTGGAAAGCCAGTGAGATGCTTAGTCTGTACCCACACTTGAATTTTGAGTCCCTTTTTTTTTTTGTTTCCTACATTTAATATAATTGCACCCTCTGCTAGAAAGCCTGCGGGCAAGAGGATAATAGGATCTCTGTGATTAAATTATTTGAAGCCACTGATAGTGTAGCATTTTAGAGAGCATTTCACATATTCAGTCTGTGACATCAAAAGGATGATCTGGGAAATCCCCTTTCCTCCTGGACTCCCCGAAAAAAAAAATTTTTTTTTTTTTTCGGGGAGTCCAGGAGCCACCAATTATCTGAAATTGCCTTGCTTTAAAAAATTCCAAATCTTATTAGAAATCTCTGGTTATCTTACCATTATTAAGTCCTATTGGCCCATCCTGGTGCTGTGCTAAAAAGTCCTCAACTGAAGAGATGTAAATTATTGATTTTGTTATGGTAGGTCCAACTCTCACCTCCCACCTGTCAGTTTGTTGTGTGGTGGTGGCTTGTGTGTTGCTAAGATGCTGCAAGCTATGCCACTGGTACTTAAATACCAGCAGGCTCACCTGTGGTGGACGGGTTTCAGGAGAGCTTTCAGGCTAAGACAGACTAGGAAGAGAGGTCTGGTGATCCACTTCTGAGAATTAGCCAGTGAAAACATATGGATCACAAGAGAATACTGTCTGATATAGTGCTATGATCATGAAGATTGTGCAGGACTGGGCAGCATTCATTCTAGCTTGCATGGGGTCACCATGAGTCGGAGCTGACTTGATGGCAACTAACAACAGGTCCAACTCTGTACCCTGCATGATGGAGTGAGCTGCCGTATGCAAAAAGAGATCTCTCCAAAAGAGGCACCATCTTCCAAATTCTTGGGATTTGCTCCAAAACTATCTTGTCTCATGTATGTGTGCCTTGTTCAGGCTCAGCTCCTCCAGTTGTAAAACCGCCTATACCACTGCTCTGCTGGACTTTCTAGCTCCATCTCCTGGCTTCTAATCTTGTCTCTTAACCCTTAACATGGTACCTCCATGAACTGAGGTCCTCTCCAACCGGTGAATTTCCCTCATAGGCCGACTTCTGTGCATCCCCCCCGCCCCCCACCCCAAGCCAGGAGTGTTGGAGAGAGTTGCCCCAATGCAGGGCAGAGGAAGGTCAAGGGGCTGCTGGGTACTGGCAGAGAGATGCAGTGTGGGAAATCAGAAAGATTAAACCCCGAATGATTGGTGATAGAGTAGCAAACGGGACTACTCTGTTACCATCTTAGCTATTATGTAATATTTTTACAAGTTAGGAAGAAAAATTGGCATACATAAAGCACCTTTCAACTCAGTGTTTGATTCTTTTACTTTTCAAAAACACTTGTACAACCGTATTAATTTTATTTGCTTCACAAGGCAAGCTATTATTGCCCTTGTGTTAAGGATGAGGTAACCAAGTTACAGAAAGGATAAATGATTTGGTTGGTTAGTAACTGAGCTGAAATGAACAGAGTCTGAGAAAGTACCATTCTGTTAGAGGCCTTTTATATTTTCTGATTACAAATAATACATGCTCAGTAAAGAAAATAGGGAAATGTATAAACAGCATACAAAACTTTAAAAAATCACCCAAAACCCCACCACCCAAGGGAAGCCACTATTAGCATTTTACCTTTAACCTCTCAGTCTTTTTTCTAAATTATATTGAGATTAAATTACACATTATCATTTAGTATTGAGCTTTTCAAGTAATATATTACAAATGTTTCCCAACAGTAATAGACATTTCATTACATAAATCTGATGTTTGCATAATGTTAAATATGATTATAGGGTAATTTATTTTAACAATTTACCCTTTGGAAATACTTTTGTTATTATAAATAAAACTCAGCAGAACAACTTGGTATAAATACCTTTGTCTGTATTTGGGGCTGTGTCTTTGGGTTCAGTTCCTAGGAAAGGAATTATAGCAGTGGACCAGAATACTGTGAGGTAAGAATGTGCTGTCTTACAGAACATCAGGCTCGCTCCATCCTTGCCAGGATTTGCGCCATTTTAATCTTTATGCATTTTAAAGTATGTGTCTCTGCATGTGAGCAGGTGCAGCATATATTGCTTTAATTTGCATTTCTTTGATTGATAGTGAGGTTGAGCATTTTCAATGTTTATCAGCCACTTCTAATTCATCTGTGCAGACTCACTCTTTATGTCCCTTGTGCACTACGGAAATGAGGTTAAAGTGAGGTTAGTGGTTTGAATCCACCCATTGGCTCCACGGGAAAAAGACCTGGTGATCTGCTCCCATAAAGATTACAGCCTAGAATGCCCTGTGGGGCAGTTTTACTCTGTCACATGAGGTTGCTATGAGTCAAAGTTGACTTGACGGCACCTACTGAGAGAAATCAGTACAAGTTCTTATTATGGTTTGAGGTATATCATAATTTTTTAAATGTTTTCTCACAGTTTAATATTTGTCTTTTAATTATATTTTTCATGTTTTCCCACCTACAAATATATATATATATGTATTTTAATCTTATTAGGTAATTTAATCTGTCTACATCTTCCTTCATCATTTCTTTATTAAAGAAGAGTCTTCCTTCTTCCAAAGATCATATAAATACTTCTTAGATAACTTGTGATTTGATTTGCCTTTTTGCATTACTTGTTTAATCCATCTGGAATGTATTTTGGTATGTGTTATATTGGTCTCAGGTTATATAACTGGCACAGGTGTTCACTAAACTCCAGGTTGTAGTATTTCCTGTTTGCTTATTTTAGGCACTACAATAGTCATTCTTAAAGTATTATTTATTTTTGCTTATCTTGCAGCTTATGTCTCCGTTTACCAAAAAGTGACTCAATAGCTGTATAATCAAGGATCTGGTAAGAAGCAACAAGTGTTAGTAATTTTGGACAACTACACAAATAAATCTTTATAATAAAGTCTCAACAACAGAAGTATTATAAGGTAGAGTAATAGCAGAGAGGAGTGAGTAATCCAAGAGCCAGAAGTAAGAGACAAGACCAGGGGTGGTTTCAGTTTACATCTCAGAACCGTGGGGAAGGGCTTTCCAAGTTGAGAGAACGGCAGACCCAATAGCACAGTGATTTGGGGAACAGAGAGGCTGTATCGCCAGACTCGAAGGCCCAGAGTGGTTAGAGGTGGCCAGACCATGAGGGGCCTTGATTATTACTCCAAGAACTTGAGACTTCATTCCACTGATGACAGAAACACAGTGCTTTGAGCAGAGAAACTCCACAGTTGGCTTTATGTCTTAGGATGATCATTCTGGCAGTAGTTTGGAGAAGAGATGAGGTGGAAAAGTAACAGAGACATGGAAACCATCAAGAGGCTATTACAACGGTCCAGGAGAAAGATGAGTAAAGCCCAGGCCAAAGCAGAAGCAACAGGGAGGGTAAGGAAGAGAAGAATTTGAGGGATCATTAGGAAAAACCATTGTTAGAACTTGGTAGTTGTTTGTGGTGCGGGGGAGGGGGGGAGGAAAAGGGATGAGGGAGAATGTTTGAGAGAGAGAGATGTTTATGTCTCTTTAGCACCTTGTGACCTAACCATATTTTTTCACAAAGAATGTGCCCACGCATATAACATGCCTAGGAAAATAACACACAAGGTGGTTAGGTGGTTGGCAAAAAACACGTAACATGAGTGTTATTTGTGTAAAACGCGGCAGGCTATGCCAACACAAGTCCTGCCCTGCAGCTCCACGTGCTGAAGTGGGTCCAGTGTATGCACACTCCCCACTCCGTGGGCAGAGTCTCTCCATGGAAGGAGAAAATGAGCCAACATGCATAAAGAATAAGAGATAGGAGATCGAAACTAGTATCAAGAGGGAGAATGAATGCACTTGAAAGAGGATCAGCATACGAGTTCCTGGAGCCATTTGTCCCTAAGGCAGATGTTTGATTTTGGTTGGCCAATTCCTGATAGGTTTCTCTCACTTGCAACCAAAGGAGTCTTAACTAAATACAGTGTCCTGCCGAATTCTGGCTTGTACAATCAAGTAGATGATGACGTTTTGGAGGGGGATGAGAAGAAGTCTGGAATTAGACCTCACGGGATGGATCCAAGTAAGTGCATATAGCAGGCACTTAGACATTAGTGTGTGAAATTGGCTTACTTATTATTCATTTTTCATGTACCCTTTATTGGGTTTTGTACTTAAATATTTTTCAAAATTAGGAAGTACAAATCCATATTTAAGAAATACCACAAAAGCATTTTATGATCAAAGTTCCTTTGTTTTTCTAAAAATTAATTGCGTAAAAAAACCAAGGCATTGTCAGCATTATCTTTACTAGAATTTGGCAGTTGGATGAATAAACAAAACTGTCCAATTTAACACTATTAAGATGCTTATATATTCAACAATTAGAGACTGGGGTCTCCTGGGTCAAGGCTACTCATGGCATGTGCTCTTCTTATACCACTACATGGCGACACAGGGACACAGGTGCAAGGTAAAGGGCGCAGGGGCTGGGCATGGGTATAACTGAGGAGACAGTGAGGGGAAGGAGAAAGGTGAGAGTGGGGTCCTCCTCCTCACGGGGGAAGAAACTCGGTGGGCTGCTTGGAGCAACGGGGCCTGCACAGAAGCCCTGGCATCTGCACCGGATTGAAATCTCTGGATCGAAAAAGGCCATGTTTCTGGACTTGCTGCAGATCTGGCTGTTCTCCACATTAGCCTCCCTTTGGCAGCAGTGTCTGCCAGCCAGTGCCAAATCTAAACAAAAGGCACCCACAGCAGTCACTTGCACAGTGCTACTTGGAAATTCCTCCACAGGCCTACAGTGGAATTTCAATCAAAATCAGCTTATCCTTCTTTACCCTGCAATCTGCTCCTGCCACCATTCATCTCTTGACCCTACAGCAATGGAGAATCTGACAGGGTGGGGTGGGGGTGGGGGTGGGGGTGGGGGTGAATGAGGCTTTTGCATTTCTCTCTTTAAAAAAAAAAAGATAGTATGCAGCCCCACAGCCCTGTTGGGATTAGAAGCTGCCAGGGTGCCAGCCCCACACCTCAGCCTGCACTCTTGTTCAGGGTCAGAGCGGGCCATTTGCCACAGGTTTTGGTGATCAGGACCAAATGGTACAGAGAAAGGGCTCATGTCACCGGATGAATGAGAGTCACAGGCTCCTTCTATGTTTCCTTCTTTAAGTTTCCCTGAGGACACAAGCTTCCTCCGGCCTTCTCACGTGAATGTTACCTTCAAGGGTGAATTATCCAATAGGCAAGGTAGGCATGATGCTTACCCAGGTCATGTCATCTCTAGTGAACAGTTTCACGTCCTCTCACCACTTCAAAGATTCTGCTTCTAGGTATGGCTGGCATCTATCTCTCTCCCAGCCCCACAGCACTGTCCTACAGAATCAAAGCCTCTTTTCACATTTACAATCACTGACAGGGATGGATTACAGGCTGACTTGTGCTTACTTGTGAAATTATTTACTACAGATTAGGTGGCAGAACTCAGCCCGTGGGCCATCCGGACCTGGTTACACTGCAGCGTAGTGGTGAAGAGCCTATGTGCTGAAGGCTGGATCCTGGCTCCTCTACTACTAGCTCCAGGAATCTGGACAAGATACTTTCCTCTCTGGAAAATCTATGTTCATCTGTCAAATGGACATAATAATTGTATTACCTCAGAGTATCACTGCTGTTGTTGTTAGGTGCCGTCAAGTCGATTTTGACTCATATCGACCCTATATGACAGAGTAGAACTGCCTTAGAGGGTTTTCTAGGATGCAATCTTTATGGGAACGGATCACTAGGTCTTTCCCTCTCCGAGCGGCTGGGTGCGTTCAAGCTGCCAACCTGGTTAGCAGCCAAGTGCTTAACCATTGCACCACCAAGGCTCCTTCAGAGTATCATTGGGAGGATTAAATAAGAAAAGGTATGAAAAATAATTAGATACAGAGCAAGCACTTCGAAATGCTAGCCATTACTACTATTATTGTTAATATAATTATTATTCTAATGCACTTCAAGTTATATAAATGCTTGAATTATTTCTCTGTTTCACAGATGGGATCGAGTAAATTTTCACTAACTTAACAAATGTAGGAGACCTGGATTTGATTCCCAGCCAATGCACCTTATGTATAACTACCACCTGTCTGTCAGTGGAGGCTTGTGTGTTGCTAGGATAATGAACCGGTTTCAGCAGTGCTTCCAGACTTAGACAGACTTGGAAGAAAGACCTGGTGTTCTACTTCTGAAAATCTGCCAATGAAAACCCTATGGATCACAACGGTTCAATCTGGAACTGATCATGGGTGGGTGCAGGGCCAGGCAGCACTGTGTTCAACTGTGCGTGGGATCTCCATGAGTCAGAGGCCGACTTGGCAGCAGCTAACGACAACAATAAACATTTACAAAATGCCTGTTTTGTGACAGGCACCCTGCTAGGTGTGGCGAGAGACCTGTCCAAATGCTCAAGCCATCAATAATGAACTAATTATGCCTAGGAGTCTCTGGGTAGCGGGAATGGTTAAGTATTAGCTACTAACTGAAAGGCTGGCAGTTCGAATCCACCCAGGGGCTTCTAGAAAGAAAGGCCTGGCGATCTACTTCTGAAAAATCACAGCCATTGGAGACTCTATGGAGTACAGTTCTACTCTGAAACAGATGGGGTTGCCATGAGTCAGAATCGACTCAGTGACAACTGGTTTGGTTTTTTGGTTTTGGTATTACGGCCAACCTTGTTCCAAAGAGAATAGAAGACAGTTTGCAAAGATGCAGACAATACAGGAAAATAAAGCATATTTAACACGAGTAAGAAATATAAAGCTAAGATATGGAGGGGGAGGGGTGAGTACACAAAGTCAGGGCATGAAGTTCTATGTATTTGGGGGAAGTAGGCCACAAACATGGCTCTTAGCCTCTCCTAGTAGCGAGGTCAACGGGGGATACAGCCAAGCCAAAGAGCCTTGTGTCTATAATTTAACACACACACAAAAAAAATTTTTTTATTTTTTTTAGTTGTTAAAGTTCTGTATAAAAGATGTGGATGTGGATGGAGGCCACCGTAGGAGGCTTAATCTACCAAGTTTAAGATTTGACCTTCTCCTCTTTGAATCTCTGACTTTTCCAAATCTTTTAAATAATTTAGAAATTGAGCACACATACAATGACCATATATATAATATATATGTATGATTTTATAAGTAATAAAAAAATGAATACCTGTTTTGAACTTATTAGTTAAGAAAGCCTGTTAAATTCAGGACCCTTGAAACCACAGTCTAAAAAGGCTTGAAGAAATACTAACAATTTGATCACTGGAAATAAATGAATTGGATTGGGGAATATGGCATAACAAATGAAAGGTACTGGGTGTGAAGAGCCACTGGTTGGCAGTTCAGTTTTGATGTTTTCCAAGCATCTGTTGTAATTCTACTACAGCTGTATACACCGTTGGGATGGTAAATTTGTTAAGGACTGACAAAATGGGCCCTTGCCCAGGCTATTGCCAAGACTGATGGAAATCTAATCAAGTAATGAAGCAGCCGTTTGCCATGAAATGTTGGAAGCTCCCTGCTTGCTTTCTATCTCATCTGCCTGGTCATCAAAGCCAGAAACTTGAGAGCTATCTATAACTCTCCACCAACATTAACTCAGCCTTCAAAGTCTGCCAAGTTTTGCTCTTAAAATAGTTCTAATCTCTCCATTCCTCTGATTCACTGCTACAACCAAGGAAGACACCTTTCTTCATCCTTCTCAGCTATGAGCATAGTTTTCTAGCTGGTCTCCTTCCTGTCTTGTCCTCCTCAGATCGACTTGCCACACTACCAGGGAGCCAAAGCTAAAAAATATAGAATTAACTTTATTTAGGAAACAGCTGTTGCTATATAAGGATAGAAAGATAAACTGACACTATACTCCTAACTAGAGGCATACATAGGGTCTTGCATGAAGATGTGGAGCAAGGCAGTGACATCATAATGATATTTTAAGTAATTATTATATGCCAGGCACTGTGTTTAACATCTCATGTACTTTATCACATTCACCGGTCAGAACTGCCCAGTCTTGGAGGCATATACTATTACTGTCTCCATTCAACAGAGGAGGAAATGGAAAATGAGAGGGGTTAAGTGACTTGTCAGATAGTAAGTGGTGGAGCCAAGATTTGAAATGAGGTCTAGTTTTGCTCCAAAGCCTGGCTGACAACCTAAGATACAAATAATGCTGTCACATGATATCACCTCTATCCCTCATTGTGGCTGTCACCTATTAACTCCAAACTACTCCCTCTTGTTTTTTCAGTGATTTTAACTCCCTGCTTTCTGTCATACTCTCCAGCACCATTCTACCTTAATACTTAGTAATTTTAATATGCATGTAGATGATCTTCAGTTTCTTGGTCTACTCCTCCAATGATTAGGTCCTCCACCCTACTTCATCATTCATCATGTTCTTAGTCTTACCCTAGACCTTGACATTACCAATAACTACAACCACTCTATAATATTAATATCAGGCCTCCTCCTCTCTGATATCCACCTTCAACCATTCCAGCCCACTCCTGATAACACACAGACTCTAATAACCCTTGAACCCCACCGGGACCTCCAATCCCATTGGAACCTCCAATCTATCTTTTCTATCCATCATCTTTCCAGTGTCTCTGACCCACTTGATGCCCTCTCTTGCTCTCTTAAAGATACTGGAATTTTTTTTTTTTTTTTAATTTCCCTAGTTAAAGAATCTGTAGTAGTTGTAATCTCTCAATTTGGGAAGAGATTCTGCAAATGATCATCTCAAGTACTCAAATCTCTTAACTTTTCTGTAAGCAGGCAACTGACAAAAAGAATGAGCAAAGGCAGAAATAAGCACACACACCCACACACACGCACACTCCAAACCCCAAAAAACAGCAGCAACCTCTGTGGGGTTACTGACACTTGGCAGCAAGGCACACAGCTCTACAGCATGAAAAAGAGGAGGAAGGAAACTGGAGTTTACAGGGCGGACAGAGGAACCGATCTAACGCAGCAGTCAGCAGCACAGAGATACCATCTCCCCATGATGACTTCATGACTTGGAATTGACTCAATGGCAACAGGTTTGGTTTTTTTAATAATGACTTTAGAAGCAAAGTCTCTGGCTCAGGTCTGTTGTCACACCAATAACGCAGTACCAGATAGAAAGTATCTTACTGCCTCTCCCAATATGCTGTCACTCAAGCACACAGTTCCAAGAATTGGATCACATTAGGCCGCTTAATATACTTTTTTTTTTTTTACTTTTTTGTAATTGTTGCTGAGAACACACACCAATGCAACAATTTCTACATGTTACAATTCAGTGACACTGATTACATTCTTCAAGTTGTACAACTGTTCTCACCTTCCTTTTTTGAATTGTTCCTCCCCCTTAACATAAACTCACTGCCCCCCAAGCTTCCTATCTGGCCTTTCGAGTTGGTGTGGTCAGTCTGATCCCACGCAGATATTTCTTTAAAAGAGTACAATGCTCAAGACAAACATTCTTTACTAATTAAGCTAACCAATTGTTTGGTTTAAAAAAGACTTCAGGGAATATTTTTGGTTTAAGATTTGAAGATTATCTCAGGGCAATAGTTTGGGGGGTTCATCCAGCCTCAATAGCTTCAGAAAGTCTAGATTCCATGACAATTTGAAATTCTGTCCCACATTTTTCCCCCTTTGATCAAGATTCTCTTATAGGTTTTTTATTCAAAACATTCAGTAATGGTAGCCAGGGACTACCCAGTTCTTCTGGTGTAACGGCAAAGGAAACCTCCATGAATATCTGCCTTCTATTCCATAAGACCAGAATAACTGGTTTCCAGATATCATTACTGAATGTTTTGATCAAAGGATCTGCAGAGGAATACACTGCTCGCTCTTTGATGCTAATTCACAACCACAGGCTATCTCAGCTCTGTAGTGGCAAATTATACTCAGACAGAGGCTCTGCTGATGGTCTAACATTGCAACACAACTCAACTGCTTGTACAGGCATAACTAGTACTGCTGCCCATGGATCCGAACATGCAGCCAAATGGGTAACAAATCAGATGGGGCAATCTCTGAAAGATGTTAGAACAAGATGGGTAGCTATAAAAACATGCATCGATTCCTTAAATCTTTACCACTTTTAAAGGAATGCAAATCTGCCACATTTATCAAGAAAGGCAATGCCATGACTGGATTAGCCTTCGAAAGCTTGCAATAAATCTGCAGATGCAATTTGCTGCCATCTTGCTTCACTCACTGGTGGTGGTCATGGGGGGGGGCACTTGAACACATTTTCCAGATCTATTTTTTTTTTTTATATAGAAATATACTGTGATCTATTTAGAAATATGCCGTCAAGTCAATTTTGACTCATAGTGACCCATATGACAGAACAGAACTGACCCATAGGCTTTTCTAGGCTGCAATCTTTACAGGAGCTGATCGCCAGGTCTTTCTCCCACAGAGCTACTGGGTGGGTTCAAACCGCCAACCTTTTGGATGGAGCCAAGTGCTTAACCATTGTGCCACCAGGGCTCCTAGAAATACGCTCCATTTGAAAAATTCTGTGGCTTTTAGATACATCCTATGATATACAGTGATAGAACAGAATCTGACACTGTACATGATCAGATTTAAAAAAAAAGAAGCAAGCCTCACTGCCTTGATATTGGTAGTTGTGTTTAAGGCTGTGCTATATTTCAGGGAGCTACCATGATATGGAAACCCTGGTGGCATAGTGGTTATGTGCTACACCTGCTAACCCAAGGGTCGGCAGTTCAAATCCGTCAGGTGCTCCTTGGAAACTCTACAGGGCAGCTCTACCCTGTCCTATAGGGTCTCTATGAGTCAGAATCGACTCGATGGCACTGGGTTTGGTTTTGTTTGGTTTACCACGATATGGAAGGTTGTGCCTAAAAACCATCTCTTGTCCCAGTTGTATGTAACTTATGCCTCTAAAGGTTTTATCTACCATCTTGGTATTTACACTTATTCTAAGAAATATAATGGGCCAAAACTACAACTACAAATGTTGTCAAAACACAACCTACTTATATATTCATATGATCTGTCAGTAAACATGCTATCTGAAGCAAGTATTAAGAAATATTGTACGAAAGCACACACCAGAGCTATCTGCTTTGTCCTTACTGATTATTTAAACTCGGATCACAAACACATTTTGACTTAGTGTTTTTAAGTCACAGCCTTTCTAACATTTCTGGACTTGAAAATGATCATTTTTTTACAAGTCTCCAGGAGTTTTTAAGTGGTTGCCTATCATAATCAAAATGAACCTTATTTTTGCTTCCCTTGTTGTTTGATGAGTTTTAAGGCATAGCATGTCCTTGAACTTAGAAAACAGTAAAGCTCCTGCTGCTGGCTATTTGGCCCTCACAATGCACAAGCCCCCCTCAGCAGAAGCTCCCTGCATGCTGCAGAGCACCTGGGGCATGGTGGTTTGAGGACTGGGTGTGGTCATAGGCATGGCAGCCATATTGCTATCACTTGCCATCGAGGTGGCTCCGGCTTTAATTCATGGTGACCCCATGTATAACAGAACAAAATGTTAGCTGGCCCTGCACCATCTTCATTATCACTGGTATGCCAGAGTCTATTTTATGGCCACTGTGTATTTTAGTGCCTTGAAACCTAGGCGGCGCACCTTGCGGCACTCTATTGGACAATGTTCTGTTGTGCTTCATAGGGTTTTTATTGGCTAACTTTGGTCATAGGTCAACAGGCCTTTCCTCCTAGTCTGTCTTAGTTTTGAAACCTGTCCACCATGGAAGGCCCTGATGGTATTTGAAATACTGGTAGTACAGCTTTCAGCATCACAGCAACTTGCAAGTCACCACAGTATGACACACTGACAGAGCATGACACACTGGTGGTGAGCAGCTGCCACAGTCTAGATTTAGCACACCTACTCCTCACCATGGGCCTAGGGCCAGAAGCACAGGAGCATAAATGAACTCTTGCCTGGGTGCATAAACAGGTGCAAAGAATTTCAAAATGAGCTATTCTGGTGGAAACAGATCTGGGGACTCAGAATCCTGCTCCATATTTGAAAATTCAGTTGTAGTAAGTAAGATCATGGGCTTGGGAATCTGGAAGACATGAGTACAAATCCAAGCTCTATGTACTCACCTAAATCTTGGTTTCCTCAACAATCTCAGGACTGTTGCGAGGATTTAATGAATAACAAAAAGCACTTATAGCACAGCATATGCTCAATAAACAAGGAGCCCTGGTGATGCAGTGGTTAAGCGCTCAGCTGCTAACCGAAAGGTCAGAGGTTCAAACCCACCAGCTGCTCTGTGGGAGAAGGATATGGCAGCCTGCTCCTGTAAAGATTACAGCCTTGGAAACCCTATGGGGCAGTGCTCTACACAGGGTCACTTTGAGTCATAATCAACTCGATGGCAATGGACTTGGCTTCTATAGAACTGTGTGTTCGGGGCACGTCTCTTTGAATTCTGCTGCAGAGCTGGATCTAATTAAAGTGGACAATATGTTTTCTGTTTGACTTCAGTATTCCTTTTATAACATTAAAACGTCATTGATTCTATTTTACAGGCTGAGTAAAAACCCTGATGAACTATTTATTAGCTAGTGCATAGGGATGAAAGAGTGAAAGATTTTGCCATGAAAATTCCTTTTTAATGTGTCTGTAATGTGTGGGGAAAGTAATAAAAAAAAAAAAGTATGTTATTTTCTTTTGAAAATTTTACAAGCTGCCTATAAACTCATTGGAAACCCTGGTGGCATAGTGGTTAAAAGCTATAGCTGCCAACCAAAAGGTTGGGAACTCTATGGGGCAGTTCTACTCTGGCCTACAGGGTCGCTATAAGTCGGAATCCACTCGACAGCAATGAGTAGTATAAACCCATTATGTAAACAATGGGATTTAAATAAAAGCAAGTGATCAAGTTCTCTTTGTGGGGCAGCAACAATTTTAAATATACTCAGCATATTATACCAAAAATCCATTTTGTGATGGTCATCGACTGTGAAACGAAATCGGAAATTCTGTACAGCAAATGCTATTTTGAGTATGTCTCTCATACGGAAAGTCCTAAGAAGTACAATAAAATCTTTTGGGATATTGAACCTGTGTGCATTCCATAGATTCTTCAAGAAGAGAAATAATTTCTATACTTAAAAACCATACTATTCAGCAGTGTTTGTTGTTGCTCTTAGGAAGACATGAGCTATTTTGCAGTCTCTTATGTTCCTTCTCACTCAGGAACAGGTAGAGACAAAGCCTGATGATATCAGTCTTACCTGCCAGATTCCAAGATGAGAGAAGATGAAGGCTGAGAAAAGCTAATAACTGACATTGCCAGTGGGCACTTAGAGCTTTTTCAGAGAGCTGTTATACGTTGGCTGATGACTGTTCTGGATGAATATTCTTAAAGAAAAAATTTTAAATCATGTTTGAATTAATATATCTACGTTAATGTTACATTTTACTCTCTCTTTAAAATGACTACTTTTATGTTCTCTTTGTTGAGGAAGAAAAAAATCCCTACTCTGAGTTTAAATATGAAGGATCCACATTGACTTGTATCTTCACACATATGAACACACTAATGCCTTACATTCGTGAGGATTTTCATAGTTGACAAAGTGCTTTTATGTGCAATTTCTTTGTCAATCCTGTGGCAATCTGGTGAGATCCAGGGCAGGGGTCTGCAACATGATTCTACAGACAAGGTGGGAGAATCAGAGATGGTAACCTGACTCACCTAAGCCACATGGCTACAGAGAAACTCGGTGGGAACTCTCTCTTCTGCTGAGTCACTACACATATGTGGTTGGTTATTCTTTCTGAAGTTTACATTTCTCAGCAAATCATGGTAGAAAGAAATGTGCCTTTAATATTCCCATGATTATATCAAATACCTCATAGCGATCCTATAGGACAGAGTAGAACTGTCCCATAGGGTTTCTAAGAAACGGCTCGTGGATTCGAACTGCCAATCTTTTGGTTAGCAGCCATAGCTCTTAATCACTGTGCCATCAGGGCTCCATCAAATATCTCAGGTGGCAGAAGCTGGGACACAGCTAGATCCATTATATTACCTTTCCAGACCTGATGGAGCCCTGGCGGCACAGTAGTTAAGAGATCGGCTGCTAATCAAAAGGTCAGCAGTTCAAGTCCACCAGCTGCTCCTTGGAAACCCTATGGGGCAGTTCTACTCTGTCTACAGCATTGCTATGAGTTGGAATTGACTCAATGGAAACAGGGTTTTTTTGTTGTTTTTTTTTCCCAGACCTGAGTGAAGGTTTAGAGAGGAGTCTTTGGGTGGTGAAAATGGTCGAAGTGCTTGGCTGCTAACAGAAAGGTACACAGAGGTGCCTCAGAAGGAAGGCCTGGTGATCTGCTTTGGAAAAATCAGCCACTGAAAACCCTGTGGAGCACAGGTCTACTCTAACACACGTGGGGTTGCCATGAGTCCGGGCTGACTCGATGGCAACTGAACAGTTCACAGAGGTAAAGCTGCTTCTAGGCAAAAGCCTTTATTTTGTATCAAGGCAGAAGGAACACTTGTTTATATATAAATCTCAGGCAGCAGGATGCCTGGCATCAAGCTCTTTATTGCATTAATCCTTCCCCCAAACAGCCTTTTTTCAATGTAAGGACATCCCAGTGTCTACGACAATAGGAACGCATTCAATAGCTTCTTTGAAAGTGGATTTACAAGGTTTTCTTTTTGTCCAGCAATCACATTTCATTCTTACATCAGAAGATGCTGAGTTACAGTTGTAATAAACCTAAAGCATATGAGAACCCCGTGAAAGCAAAAAAACACTCGAAGTGAATCCTATCCTTAGTTACTGTAGGACAAAACCCTTTGCCAATCGAGTGAATCCCCACTCACAGCAACTCTTAAAGACAGAGTAGAACTGCCTCATAGGGCTTCCAAGGCTGTAATCGTCACAGGAGCAGACTGCCACATCTTTCTCCCATGGGGCAGCTGGCGCGTTTGAACCGCTGACCTTTTGGTTAGCAGCTGAGCATGTAACCACGGCACCACAGGGCTCCTTTCCTACAGAACAGGGAACTCCGAAAGACCCAGAACGCAAACACTGAACCAGGTGGCTCCTTCTCCATACACACAAATGCCCTTTTCTGTGTACGTTTAAAACAAAAAGACAACAAAAGACAAAAAGATACATATCCAGATGTACCCAGAAACACATTTAATGTAAATTAAAACTACTACAAGGATATAGAAATGGTAGTCCATGGTGTATTTTAATAGAAATCTTTTTACTTTGAACTTACATAGTAACTGTGCTGCCTCGTGGAGGTCTTGATTTCATTAATAAATAGGCTGATTAGTGATGAGCTTAAATAAACAGTAGCAAAAGATGTATGTTCACTTGTGCCATATTGCAATTACTGCCTGCTTTTATGCAACTGATACATCTACGGTATTTTTGTGATTCCTTAAGTATTTCTGTGATAAAATGAGATGCCCTGAAAATGATATTAGGGAATGTGGGCTTTAAGTAGTTCTGGGTCTGTCATTAACCAGCTATGTGAGGTTAGGGAAGCTACCTAACTTCTCTGAGCCTCAGGTGCCTCATCTGCAATATAGAGTATTTTTTTCCTTTTAGAATTAAATCCTACAATTCTCCTGTTCACACCATTCAAATACTTCACAAATCTGTGTTCTGTCAAACCGTAGGCTATCTCTTTCTGAATAACCATAAATTCTAAATAAGTATAACTCAAGGAGACTGCCTTGATAAAGAAGATGCCTAGGTCGGCACACACATGAACCCACAATATGGCACCCTGGAGGCTCTAGTCCTTTACTAAAAAGCACACCTGTTATCTCCACTCTTGTGCTCATGTTGTTCTTTCTCCCACCAATGACTCTAAAACACCTGTCCTTCTACCATGTCCCTATCACTCTCTGTTCATGTTCTAGCCCACATAGCTTTCTACCTCCCTCAATGGCCCCTATTGCACCGCCACTAGAAATATACTAATTGGTACTTTCAGTCATTCATTTGTTCACTAAATATTTCTTGACTGTCCACCCGATTTTCTAATTCTTCACTCTTGTTGCAAGTAGGCCCCAATAGATTACAGCCTTTCCAGTGACACAGAAAATGGCATCTGTGTGTATGGAGAAACGACCATCTGGTTCAGTGTTTGTGTTCTGGGTCTTTTGGAGTTTCCTGTTCTATAGTAAAGGAGGTCTGTGGTGCAGTGGTTAAGCACTCAACTGCTAACCAAAAGTTCAGTAGTTCAAACCCACCAGCTGCTCCATGGGAGAAAGATGTGGCAGTCTGCTTCTGTAAAGATTACAGGCTTAGAAACCCTATGGGACAGTTCTACTCTGCCCTATAGGGCTGCCATGAGTAGAGATTGACTCCATGGCATGGGTTTTATTCTGTAGTAACTAAGGATAGGATTCACTTTGAGTGAATAAGACTATAAACTCACTGAGGACAGGATTCATAATACAGCTTCACAAATGTTGAATGGTAAGGCCCTTAGATATTACCTGGTCCAAATTCCTTGGTAGGTGGTAGGGAAGGAAACCAACATTTGCCAAATGGCTACAATAAGCCAAGCACTCTGCTAAATATTCATAAATATGAAGTTCTATGAGGTACTATTTTCTCCACCTCACAGATGAAGACACCAAAGGGCACATTTCTATTGTTTCTAGGAGATGACTACGATTTTTTGCTAGTTTCAAACTGCTTTGGGAATTATTTTAAAGTGTAAGGAGCGCTGATGGTGCAATGGTGAAGCACTCAACTGAGAACTGAAAGGTTGGAGGTACAAACCCACTCAGCGGCTCTGTGGGAGAAAAGACCTGGCGATCTGTTCCCGTAAAGATTTTAGCCTAGGAAACCCTGAAGGGCAGTTCCACTCTATCACATGGGGTCACTGTGAGTCATAATCGACTGGATGGCACTTCAAAACAACAACACAAGTTTCAGCTGCTCCTACTGACCCTCCAACTCCTGTGTCCCCTGATCAGATTTTGCCATGCCCCACCCCAGCCTGGACATAGGATTCAGTCCCTCACTGAATTCACCAAAAAGAATCCAGGCACTCAAAAGCATTAAAGAGCAATGTAGACTGAGCTGAAATTTTTGAGGAAGCAGAGGAGAGAGTTTACTTATCAGGTGGCACAGAAAACAACGTAAAAACAAACCCTCCTGAGGCAGTTCTGTTCTCACTCCAAAGTCCTTCATCGCCCAATCTATCACCAGGGGTTTTATTACTTTTTTTCCAGCTCCTCCTCCTCTCAGCTTACCTGACTCCAGGTTTCTCTCCCTGGATTTCTCCCCTTTCTCCTTCCCTTTGCTGTATGGAGCCATTCACTCTGCCCTGCTATCCTCCTCCGGGCGCACACGCTAACCCACCACTGAGTCAGTAAGACAGAAGTCTCTCCAGTGAGAGAATCTACCATACTTAGCAGTCAAAAAAACAAACAAAAAGCAAAAAAAAAAAAAAAAAAACCCATTGCTATCGAGTCAATTCTAACTCACATTGACCCTACAGGACAGAGTAGAACTGCCCCATAGGGTTTCCAAGGAGCACCTGATAGATTCAAACTACTGACCTTTGGGTTAGCAGCCAAACTCTTAACCACTACACCACCAGGGTTTCCGAGCAGTAAGAGGTGTAAATAACCCCTATACAAACTTTGGTGTCGAAGGCTAGGTCTACATCAATTCTGACACCACACATAAAGACCTAGAGTGTAGCGCAGTGTCCATTACTAGTTATGTGCCCGTAAGTAGTGCTTGTCTGCAGAAGAGACTTCCAGCCTGCCCAACCCTACCATGTTCCACCAGTCATTTCCCATCATACCATGCTATTATGTGGTCTTCACAACACTCACCACTATCTGAAAGCACCTTGTTCAATATGTCCTTACTTCTGAGTACGGGTTTCTCTGCACCAGGACATGGGCTCTATGTGTGCAGGCCCTTGTCTGTTTTGCTCACTGCTGGATTCCTGATGCCTGGAAAGTGGCTGGAACCTAGCAGGTGTTCAGTAAGTGTTTTATGAGTGGATGAATGAATGAATACTGGCCAGAGAAAAAAGCAACACTAAATTTTGAGGCTCTGAGCTATCCAATACCACTGATCCCAGATTTTGATCTGTCACTAACAGTACAAAATTGAGTGATAAATGATCTTCCTAATACATCTAATACAAGCTGATTAAGTTACACTCTTTCTGATGTGGAGTTCCAAAAGGTGTTTTCATAAGCTGGATGTGGAGGGAGAGAGTAGCCGAGAAACCGCCAGCTGTCATCAAGGATGCTTAGTCTGTGAGAAAATGTCTGGTGATAAACCTCAAACATAGTCCCTGTCCCCATTGAGCTTACAGTCTAATGGCTGTGCTATTCCATCCACCATCACCACCAGTGGCCATCAAGTTGATTCCAACTCACGGTGACCCCATATGTGTCATGGGAGAACTGTGCTCTATAGAATTTTTGATGGCTGATTTGTCTGAAGTAGATCACTAGGCCTTTCTTCTGAGGCACCTCTGGGCGGACTCAAACTTTCAGCCTTTTGGTTAGCAGTGGAGCACATTAACTGTCTGTATCACCTAAGGACTGCTGCTATTCCATATGCCCATGCTTTCCAGACAGTAGCCCCTCAGAGGAGTCCTGTTGTGCCTGGCAAATTCCTCTTCCTTCCTCAAGGCTGTTCTCACATGGCCCTCACGAGCAACACCAGTCAGTCCGTCACTGATGCTTCCAAAGCATTTTGTGTAGGGCTCAAGGTCTGCAACTCACAAGGCATGGTTTAACCTGTCTACAATTACTTGTGTACATACATTTATGTCTCACTTAAAGACAGCAAGCCTCGTGATTCAGAGACTACATTGCATTATCTCACAGAGAGCCTGATCAAAGGTCTCTGTTGAATGAATTAATACGTTCCAGAAGATAGGTGCCCCACTGTTGGCTTCTGGGAACTACTCACATGGTTATATATTATTTCCTCAGCCTCCAACTAATTCTAAGGCTGAAAAGACTAAAGGATTATAGCACACAGTGGGCTTCTCAGCATAAACTACCAAGGACAACCACTTTTCCCTGGATTTTAAAAGTCTTCGATAGCAATCCTTGTTGATTCTTCAGGGCCATTCCAGAGAAAAATAAATCCTCCTTTTAGCAATTTCATTCTCAAAAAAGGCTGAAGGCTTCTATTTCCAACGGAGTCAAATCTCTATCCAAGACAATCAGGGCTTTGTGCCAGTCACTGGCTTGGGACAATGGATCTGCTTCTACCTCAGCAGAGGTCGGAGAATTTGTCAACAGTCATCTTATCTAAGGTCTCACCTTTGGGTCTCATTACCCTTGAGCAATGATTGGGTTGACAGATTCCTAAGAATGCCTTGAAGCAGCTTATGGGAGGAGACTGGTCACAAGATTTGCCATATTTCTCATCACTCAATAATACCTCTCCTGTTCAACAACAGGTGTCAGTTCTTCTGAGTTATTAACGGGATGACGTCTTGAGACTTCTCTCAATCATCTCCATCTAGACATAAACGAAGTCATAAAACCAGCATTCTCTAGATGATGCCCTATGCCTCTTCTCTCATTTACCCCCTACAGTTCCTTTTTGCTAGGTATTCTTTAGATGGCCAAGTTGGGTTTTTACACCCTAATCAAAGTCATGAATCCTGAGTCCCATAAAATCATGCATGGTTTAGACTGCAAATGGCTTAATGTGGCATTGCTTTATTGTTCACCAAGGTATTTCTCCTCGGCGGTGCCAACTGCTGAATATTAGAAGCATGTTTTTTAAGGCCCTGCTACCCAAAGGGGAATTCTTGGACCAGCGGCATCAGCAGCATCACCTGGGAGTTTGTTAGAAATGCAAATTCATACCCTGTCTCCCACTCAGATCTATGGAATCAGAATCTCTGAAGGTGGGGCCCAGAAATCTTTGCTTTAACAAGATCCCCAGGTGATTCTTATGCATGTTAAAATTTGAGGACCACTGCTCTAATGCTCTCCCATATTGATTTCTCAGCCACACTTCTAGAGAACTAGACTTTAAAGGGTAAAAGGGGTAATTATTTTCTGACCCCTACAACTGCTGGGATAGCTTCAAAAGAGGCCTGCTAGATAAAAACTGTTCACTAAAGAAGAAGTATTCAGAATGGCATGGGAGGCAGTGTTTCAGTATTAGTACTTGGTTCTCCTTGAGACCCTAGAATTTTCTTGTAAGTGATTTTAGCTAACCCTAAAAAGAAAAAAGGACTATTGATGAAGACCTGCTCAATTCAGTCTGCTCGCTTCTTCTGGCCTCACCTCTGGTGGTCACAGAGCTAACAGGTGAATTTCCCCATGCAGATTCTTTCATCATTACGATAATCTACACTAAAAGACTTAAAGTGGTACGTTTATGAAACTAGTGAAACTCTCAAGAGTCTGGAGGGTGAGTCTTCAATGAGAAACTCTGGACTAAATCTCGTAATTGTCAAAGCTTGCCTCAGTTTCTTTTTGATTAAGTGAATCTACTCCATTGTATCTCAGAGCACCTCATAGATACGAAAGTGCCCAAAAGAACCATGGCAAACGAGTAGGCAAGGTGACCAGGGAACACTGAAGTCAGATGAGAAACACACAACTTCACCATTCTGCTCTGGGTGCGAACTCCCTCCACTGTCTCTGGGAGGGTTAGGCCCAGTGACGAAGCTCCTAGTACATACACTGCATTCAGTACGGAAAGGCTAGAAGGCAGAAAAAGAAAAAAATTACGACTCATTTCATCTTTGAATTAAAAAACCACTAAAAAGAAAAACCAACGGAGATGGATCCCGTACAATATACTCCATTTTTAAATCATTAAACAAAGAAACAAAACCTTTTGACTGGCAACTCTAAATCTATAAATTCAGTTTGAAACTGTGAAGACCTGCCCACATTATGACTTGCTAGCATTCTGTAAAATTTACTCAAGTAATGTTTTCAGGGAAAGTCAATTTATTTTCCCCCTAGTGGAGATTTAAAAACCTAAGGGAGCCATCTGGTGGCTTGATTGCCTGCTAATTAAAATCCTTCTCATGGGCACAAGATTCCTACAATGTGGGCACCGTCACTGGAGATAACTGCCAATGAGATAAACCACAGTCGACAAAAAAATGTCCTTCTTCTGTATAAAAGTCAAAAATTGTAATTTAGATCAAATTAAACCAAAATTAAGGGTGACTAAGAGTAATTCTGATATTTTCTCTAATTGCTCTGAAAAAGAAACTAAACAATGTCTATGAGTGATAGAAGGATGGTTGCGTTTTGAACTCTGCTTCAGGATTGCGTGTCTCACATATAAGAGGAAACAATTCAATAATTAAAAAATAGAAATAAAAAAACAGTCAATGACTCACTGACGTAGCACATACTTTTGATTAGCTTTGTATCTCACTCCTACTTTGTAAGACACAGTCAGTTGAGGTGGGTGTGGGTATCTTAAAAAAGATATAGCCCCTGCTCAGAAAAATAAACTTCAGTTCTTGAACAGTGTTAATAAAAACAATTTAGTATTTATATACCATCTCTTTCCCATCTATAATATGGCACACTGAGATTGTTAATGGTTTGAGTACTGTCTGTTTCTTCCAATGTTGAAATTTCTTCCTCTGTAATTTTTTTTTTTCCGTAAAGAAAATGTAGATATTTTTCTCTCACTAGGAAGGAGGTAAGATCGCTGCAAAATTCCAGAAAGTTCCCTTTGAGTAAGAAGTGGTTTTCCTACAATAAACTTCATAAGTTTTTCTTCTAGAACCTCCATCACTCTGACTGTTATTGTTGCTGGGTGCCATTCAGTCCATTCTGACTCATAGCATCCCCATGTGACAGAGAAGAACTGCCCCACAGGGTTTTCTAAGCTATAATCTTTATGGGAGCAGATGACCAGGTCTTTCTTCTGCAGAACCACTGGGTGGGTTTGAACTGCCAATCTTTCGATGAGCAGCCGAGTACTTAACTGTTGTGCCACCCGGGCTCCTTAACTCAGCACCAGGAAAACGCAGTTCCTTGCATGAAAGCCTAATTACACAGATTTCACTGGCAACCAGGAGGCACCGGCAGTTAAGAGTTTCTCATTATTTCCTTCCTACTTCATTGTTAAAAGTATAACTTGGCTGTAAAAATGTACCAGAAACTTGGCATAAATGTTGAAAAGCAAAAGGTCATTTTTCAAATTACTCATAAAACCAACACAAAAACTACTTAAAAAAAAGATATTGGGTCTCCTAGACTATAATTTAAATCAAATATAACATTAATAGTTTATGAAATGTATATTCTCACTGCACCACTTCTAATGTAATGTCATTTTGTTTTTAACAGTAACCAATGAATTTACAGCAGCCCTGATGGCACAATGGTTAAGCATTTGGCTGCTAACTGAAAGGCTGGCAGTTAGGCTCTGTAACTTGGGGCTGCTTTGAGTTGAAATTGACTCAACAGCACCTAACAATGATGACAATGCATTTAAAATGAGAAAATGTCACAGTGTGTTCCAGTGAATACACCCTGGCTTCTTAGGAGGGCAAAAGCACTCACTGTGTATGGAAAGGGATGAAAGATTCCTGTCACACCTCTCTTTCCCCTGGCCTTGCTCCAGTAAAGGAGTCCTAATAGTTTTTTTTAATAGTTGGACTGTGGCTGATGGTGGTAGTCCTACCATTATTGTTTTGTATGCTAAGTATGCACTGGGCCAAGACACTGGTTCAGTTCCAGAAATTTAGTTTAAAAAACATTCAGCCAATTGTCCAGGCATGTTGTCTACAAGATACCATACGGCTAGTTTAACTGAAATGTTTAAATTATTATATAGGCACCGCCTTCATCTTGTGAGATGGGGAAGAAGCAAAGGAGGTGCAGGGGCTGAGTGTGATGAGTCTGGCCTTGCAAAATGTGGAAGTGACAAGAGTTCTCATTAAGCCGCACATGTATATTGTCATGAATTGACTGTGATCTCTCCTCCACAGCCCTTCTGTCTCACCTGGACAGCTCGAAGGCTTTTGCAACAAATTGGCTCAAAAAGCAATATACTCAGTAGGTAACCCTCGTGCAAATTTTTCTGCAAAAATCAATAAATTTGGAGAGTCTCCTTCAACAATGCAGTAGTTCTCAACCTTGGGGGACACATGGCAATGTCTGGAGACATCTTGTGTTTCATGACTGGAGGTTTGCTACTAGCATCTGGTGGGTGGAAGCCAGGGATGCTGCTAAACATCCCACAGTGCACAGGTTAGTCCCTCACAGCAAAAAATTATCCAGCCCAAGATGTCAACAGTGCCGAGGCTGAAGATCGCTGCTCCGATGAGATTTTAAAGTTATTTTGAAGAGTATTTGTAAGTATACATAAGGACGAACCAAAAAACAAACCAAACCTGTTGCCATTGAGTCCATTCCAACTGATAGTGACCCTACAGGACAGAGTAGAACTAACCCATAAGGTTTCCAAAGAGCTGCTGGTGGATTCAAATTGCCAACCTTCTGGCTAGCAGCCACTCTTAACCACTGTGCCATCAGGGCTCCACACAAGGACAAGAGGGAAGTATTCCCCTCATTCTACCACTACCTAGAACTGGAAAACAGGTGCCTAGAACAGTACCTGATATATGGTAGGCATTCACTATATATTTACCAAATTTATTGAAAGAAGCAAAATGTCTACCTACTCTCACCAAGATCCGAGTAGAGTCTAATTTGATTGAGGGTATAAACATACCTTATTTTTCTATATTTAACTTTCAACAACAAAGCATGTTATCGTATATCACATGGTGATATTGCCTTTTGTACACCAACTTTGGATTTTCACACAAATAATCTATCTTTGTCTTGTCACAATAACTTCCAGCCAAATGATAAGCCTGAATAGAATCACTGTATTTGTTGACAGTTTTTGGTCAATTATTTGAATATTTTATGGCATTTTCATTTTACCATTTATAACAATGAGTAGAAAATGATTAAAATGCAACCAAAGCCACTAATGATAGAAATGAAGACCTCACAATAGTAAGGCAGGTGAGGTGAGACAAAGATGGAACTCATTTAAGGGGGCAACTGGATGCTTACTGGACTGTAGCTAGTTTGCATTTAGTTATGAAAAGAACAAAACTTGAAAGAAAAAAATTGTATGAAATGTTAGAAATATATCACTAAAAACTGTGAATAAAGGACTAGGGATAATTAGGGATCACAAATATACATAGAGAGAGACAGAAAGAGCGAGCCCTGGTGAAGCAGTAGTTAAAGTGCTTGGCTGTTAAACAAAATGTTGGCAGTTCAAATCCACCAGCTGCTCTGCGGGAGAAAGATGTCTGCTTCTGTGAAGATTTACAGCCTTGGAAACCCTACAGAGCAGTTCTACTTTGTCCTATAGGGTAAAACCCACTGCTGTCGAGTCGAGATATATACATATATATGTACACAGAGAGAGAGAAACACATATGTATAATATTCAGCTTTTTCACACTGGTATTTGGTACACATTTTAGGGAATACATCATGTATAAAGGTAGACGGCTGTATTAACGTTCTAAAGAAAAAGTGTCTGTAGTAATGGCGGGTGAAGGTGGTAGTTGTTGAGTATGGGAAGCATAGAACAGAGAGGGTCAGAGAGGCCACCATCACCCGTGTCAGCAGTGCCTATTTAGCACCATCCAGGGAAGGCAGTGTCCTGGCCTGGGGTTGCAAAACCAGAGACTACAATAGGTATGATCTGGCAGTGGAGGCAATGACTTCAGGCTATCTGTTGTGGCTTGGATTCTCTGGGTGGTACAAACAGTTAACGCACTTGGCTCCTAACCAAAAGACTGGAGGTTCAAGTTCACCCAGAGGTGTCTCTGAAAAATGCCCTGGTGATCTGGTTTGGAAAAATCAGTCATTGAAAACCCTATAGAGCACAGTTCTATTCTGACATACACGGGGTGGCCATGAGTCAGAATCGACTTGATGATAGCAACTGGTTTATCACAGCCTAATGGCGTCAGGGAAACCCTGGTGGTATAGCGGTTAAAGTGCTACGGTTGCTAACCAAAGCATCGGCAGTTCGAATCCACCAGGCGCTCCTTGGAAACTCTATGGGGTAGTTCTGCTCTGTCCTATACGGTTGCTGTGAGTCGGAATCAACTCGACGGCACTGGGTTTGGTTTTGGATTTAAAAGCATCAGACATCAAAATAATCCCACTCCCTTCCTTTGCTCCAATTCCACACATCTGAACAATCTTCAAATTATAGTTTGCCTTTTCAAGTATTTTTGCCTAAAGGGAAAGAATATGCTGCTTAGCAAATATTAGCTCACTTAATAATTACATATTTCATTATGAATTAATAAAATTGTTATTTCCCTGTCTTTTTGTCTCAGTCAATGGGATTCTGTTCTGACAGAAAGATCTACTCTTGGTGTGTTGACAACTCAGCTGAGGCCTAGACCTTGGATAGTGGTGAGCCTATCCAGGTAAATGTCACTCTGTGGGGGCCTGCTTACCTGTCCAGGTAACCTTCCCCAGTGTTACCCAATCCTGATCAACACCTGCGACAGAATGAATACAAACATGGGGATGATCAGGCCATCGTCTCTTTTGCCCTTCCTGCTCTGAATTCTACAAATGTTGATCAAAGTCTGCTTTCCTGCCCCAGCTTTTTACCAACAAGCAGCAGGTGCACAAGTATCAGTTGGGCCAACACAGAGCATCTAGGTCTCACGTGTCATTGCCATAAAAAGCCAGTTAGACTGGGGCACCCCTGGAATTCCTAGAAGCCAAGTTAACCTAATGCCACCCTTCCACCAACCTCTGGGTAAAAGGCAATTCATGGAAACCCCAAAGCTAAAATAAAACTCATAATACACCTAAGGCATCTTCTATAAGTCACCTGTCATTTGATTTCTTAAAGGAAGCACCACTTAATAGAAGCCCTACAGAGATCTGAAACTGGTTCAATGCCTCTAGTAATTTCAAAAGATTCTGTTCCATACTGAAATGGATTTTTTCACATGACTGTTCTTTCCTCCTTTTACAGATGAATGGTTACTCAGGTTCCTCAAGGTATCAAGTTGGCAATGTCACCTGCTGCTGCTAAGCTCTGGGCCTTTCCCTCTCTGTTTCAGCCTTCTCATCAATAAAAGTGTGTGTCTCTGTTTAGGGCAGTGCATCAGATTATAATTCTCTAGAACAATGTGCCCACTACAAAACCATCCTCTCCTCTGCCCTGTGTATCTCTCCTTTGGCGCTTTTGAGGCTGACTTGGTATTACATTTATGTAAGTGCCTGTTCTAGCCCCCTGCCTTCCACTTGACTACCATATTTTTAGGCAAATAACACATATGTTATACATTTTTGCCAACCATGCAAACCGCCCCCCCCCTTTTTCATAAGCAAACTTGCTGTGTGTTATAAGTGTGCATGTTACTTACATGGGCACACTATTTGTGAAAAAAATATGGTATAAGTACTCGAGAAACAAGGACTGGTTCTATCTGCCATAATGACTCCCACAATGTGATGCTTAAGAAATGTCAGTTCATATTAGCTCTGGGAAGCTTAGCCAAAGAAAAGCAGGGCTTCCCTTAGTGCAACTAATCCTAGCTCTTGAGCTTCTTGGTGAATTTCTTGAGAGTGTCTTCTACATCTGCCGTGTCTCCCGGACCTGGCACAATAGCTAAACTAGCAGGTGCTTAATAGACATGTACTGACAGAATGCATAAACCAGCAAATAAATCCTCCTTTGCTTCATGAAAGCAGCAGTGAGCAAAGCTAAAAGAAGACGAGCAATATGTTCAACAGATACATTTTCCACACAAAAACTTAAGGGACACGAGATCTGATAGTAGGGCACACATACCCACTACCAGTTACCGTCAAGTTGATTTCGTCTCATAACATTTAACTCACACAGTTTTTGAAATTAGACCTCTCTCAGAAAAAAAAAAAAAAAAAATGTTACCTATACAGGAAGTGTATACTTAAGCAGAAAAATTCTTTATTTGGGGCATTTTTTGTGGCATTAAAAAAAAAAACACACACACACACCTAATCAGCACTGTTAATATTTCCCTTAATTCTAGACTAGTGCTGTTGTTTAGGGATAAGTAGGGGTACAGGTGGAGTAGATCTTTAGATCTGCTAGAGAGGAAAAGAGGCCGAAGAGGTCTGAGGATGCTAGCTAGTGGCCATAATGTCTTCCCTTCCTCATATGTACCAGGAACGCAACGGCATTTGCTTGGTGTTATTAAAGCAATATTTGCTTTGCACAGCATTGCCTCTTCTTAGAAGGTCAGTCAGCAGTTAGCACTGAGCAACCAGAGAATGAGTCCTGGGGATGACTTTAGGATCTCTACACTCTGAAGAAGAAAAAATACAAATAAAAATGCAATATAACACATTCTGAAAACTTCAAGAGGCAAGAATGTAGAGAATTTGTCAGAGCTCTTGCAACGATGCATTCTCATGTACATTTATCTAAAAGTAGCCTGCTGAGTCTTTTGCTTTCTATCATGTAAGACTGCCTTTCCTTTCCCTTTTCACTCCTTTCAGGTAAGGCAAAGTCTCAGCTAGTTTCTCACTGTGTTTTTCTCCCTGAACCCTGCAGGCGGCGGTCTGTACCAGTCTGCTAGGACTGCCTGCCTGGCTGTAACTAGTCAGATCCTGCTTTCCTCAGAAGCAAGGACTCTTGTCGCATCACCTTATGGGACTGAAAGCAGGCATAGTTTTCTGTTTTGCTTTTAACCAGAAACCAACTGTTCCTGGAATCACAGGGCCAGAAGACTTTATTAAGCTGAAATTAATACAAAGAGGCAGAGAAGAAGAGAGGAAAAGCTTTCATGACTGCATGTTCTATTCAGCAGGTTTATGCGGGAGATGGATTTTGATTTTCTTGTAAATCACACAAGCGATATATGTATATGTATATGTATATGTATATGTATATGTATATGTATATGTATATGTATATGTATATGTATATGTATATGTATATGTATATGTATATGTATATATTATACTGTATATGTATATATATATACACACACATATTATACTGTGCATATATATAGTGAGAGAGAGCAAGTCCTGATGATGCAATGGTTAAGTGCTTGGCTGCTAACTGAGGGGTTGGTGGTTCGAGCCCACATAGCAGCTCCATGGGAGAAAAGACCTGGCTATCTGCTCCCATGGAGATTACAGCCTAGAAAATCCTATGGAGCAGTTTTACCCCTATGGAGCATCCTATAGGTTGCTATGAGTCGGAATGGACTTGAAGGTACCTAACAACAGCAAATACATATACATACATACATATATGCATAGTCTACAAAACCAATACTCATGTCACAGTCCGAGGTGGTTGATGAAAACACCAATTACGATTGATCAAATGTCAAACACAACAAGAATTTGTATTACTTTGTGGATGGTGGGTGCGCTCGTGGATACCTTGGCATACACTTGGGGGTATATGTCTATGATACGGTTTTGTTCATCTCAGGTTTTTTTTTTTGTTTGTATACTAAACATAGTGCTGTATGGTTAGTTATTTTTTCTTAGTGCAATAAAGCATTGTTTGTTGCAAGCTATCCCTCTGCTTTGTGTTCTGACTCCCAAAGTTTTGCAATTTCACTGAGTAAGGTTGGATAGTGTTCATCTGGGCAGCGAGGGGTAAGTTAGTGCAAGTATTGTTAGCTGTGAATTACTCTAGTTCCTACCCCACAACCTGCATGACCTGAGTCCTAAAGAAGCCTGTTTCCCTGGTCTCCCCAGTCTTTGTCTACAGAGTTACCTTCTTGGTCAAATCTGTAGCTGTCACACCGTATCAAAAGCACTTGTCTCTCCCACTAATCTGTGAGCTCTTTTTCATCTTGGTAACTTGCATAGCTAGTATAGTTCCTAGCACATAGTAGATGCTCAATAAACATGGGCAGAATAAATATCAACACATTTTCCAAAATATTCTGATTAAGTTGGCATAATACTGTATGTTATTTACAGTACAAACCAATGTCATTCCATCTTGGCCTAACCATTGTACCTATTTGCAGAAATGTACCTTGGAGTCTAACAGGGAAAGCTAAAAAAGAATTTGAGTCTTTGAATCAGATAGTTACAGATGATAATAGCTAGTATATTTAAAGACTTAATATGTGACAGGCACTGTTCAAAGCACTGCATCCCACTTGCTAATTATAACAATATATCCAGTAAGTACTATTATTATCACATTTTAAAGAGGGGAAACTGAGGCAAAGAGAAATGAAGTGATTTGCTCGAAGTCACATAGTAAGTGGTAGAGTCAGGATGTAAATCCATACAGTCTGACTCTGGAGCTTGTCTTCTTCATCACTACACTGTAGCGCCTTGCTGTACTGTGTGGCATCTCCAGTTCTCTTCATGGTAAAGCCTTAAGCAATAGCCATACTAATACCAGTGCCTTCTTGCTGGGAGGTGAGGGCTGGAAGGTCTTTGCAAATACCGCTTTATTCATCCTTACCAGTGACGATGATACTCCTGCACATTCACCATCTGTCACTAAAGGAAGTTGCTAGCCTTTCTGTTCAGAATCTCTGTTGCTTCTTGGAGATTCTATTCTCTAATTATGACAATATGCTCTATAAGTTAGGTAATGCTAACTGCTGTGACAAGCCCAAAAATGTAGAGTGGTTCAAACACAATGCCAACTTAATCCTTGCTCACACAAAGCTCCTGTGCTTATGTTTAGTGGTCTCCTCCAAGGCGTGATGCCCAAGATCCATCCTTCTGGTTGCTCCATTTTCTTCAGCAGGAAGGATGCTCATCTCCATCAATCCACAGAAGGAGAGAGAACATAAAGGATTTGGAAGGGGAGGTTCTGATGAGTCAGGCCTGGAAGCAGTACATATCAATTCCAGTCATACTCCATTGGCCAGGCCTTCAGTCATTGGGCGAATTTACCTGCAGGACTGACTAAAAAATATAATCTAGCTCTGTGCCTAGGAAGAACAGGTAGTGGGTTTAATGAACAGCTAGCCAGCCTCTACCACACAGGCTAATTTTAGAGTGATAGAAGATGCAGTCAATTTAAAAAAAAAAAATTCTAAGTCCTATATTATTTCAGTTCATTAAATACTTTTTTTAAGGGAGAAAACTATGACACTGGAAATTTTAAGGTATTCGTTTTACACAGGTAGATCAATGTTCGTTTTCACCATCTCTCAAAACAGGCCACGAGGGGCTTTATACAAAATAAAACAAAGCAAGAACTTTGGGCTTCTCAGTTTCTAATGTTTTCTTCCATACCCATACCATTGCTCATCTACTTCCATTGCTTATTGGTTACAGGTGTGCCAACCTGGGCACGCTCTACCCAACAGTTATTGACTTCTGTTTCTACATCATACATCAGAGTAGACATAACCAGTATTCCACACCATCCTCTGATGACACTGTAACCACAAATGGCCCAGAGGCAACAACTGCTTATGGTTTTAGAAAATGTACAAAGGCGAACCGATTCTGGTTGAAGTAGGAATAGAGGTCTAGGCTCACCCCTACTGCCTCTATCCCAGGTTCCTCAGCATAATTTAGGACTCTGGGGGACAAGTTTGAAAACTACTGTTCAGGAGCTGAGTCCGCTACTATAAAGAGCTGTGCACAGACTGATAAGTAATTCTGTACTATTATCCCAGGAGTAGACAAGTTCTACAACTACCTCTACAGCTGTCTTTTTCTAATTAATAACAACTATAGGACATAAAAAAAAAAATTTTTTTTTAGAGGACATTGGTGGTACAGTGGTTATAAGCTCTCGGCTGCTAACCGAAAAATTTGTGGATCGAACCCATCAGCTGCTCTGTAGAAGAAAGATGTGGCCATCTGCTTTTGTAAAGATTAAGGCCTTGGAAATCGTATGGGGGCAGTTCTCTGTCCTATAGGGTTGCTGTGAGTTGGAATTGACTCTACAGCAATGGAATTTATAGGACACTGAAGGAGCCCTGGTGGTGCAGTGGTTAAGCATGTGGTAACTGAAAGGTTTGCGGCTCGAATCCACCAGCTGCTCTGCAGGAGAAAGATGTGGCAATCTGCTTCCATAAAAATTATAGCCTTGGAAACCCTATGGGGTAGTTCTACTCTGTCCTATAGGGTTGCTATGAGTCAGAATCCGCTCGATAGCAACAGGCTTGGATAAGAGATTAAGGAGCCCTTTTCCAAGGATAAATACTTGTTGAATGAAAAGTGATGAATGGGTCTGATTTTTCCTGTGATCAGATCACCTTTCTACACAACACTGAAGTCTTCTCAGGGCTTATGTTTAGAGGAACTCACAAGCCTGAGGACCAACCACCAAATTCTGATTCCTATCCCACCTTCTATTGCAAAAATCGAGGATATCACACCACCTCCACTAGAAATCCTGCTATTAGGGTTATATCTTTGTGCCCCCTTTCTTTAGACTGACCAAGTAATTAAGCGAGTAAGATCCCATATTGGTCCATAGATTGGATCTAGAGTGATTGGCAATATAAGGTAGAAAAGAAATTTGCCTAAGGCATTCCAATTATTTTTAAGCCTTTGTGATGAGTTACCTACCATTAAAGGATTTATCTTTTAGAGGAAATAATCCAAACTAGCCCCTTGCCTTCTTGCCATCAAGTCAATTCCAATTCATAGCTACCCTCTAGGACACAGTACAACTGTCCCACAGGGATTCCAAGGAGTGGCTAGTGGATTACAACTGCTGACCTTTTGGTTAGCAGCTGAGCTACATAGTCTAATTCCAGAAGACAAAATTTCATTGCACTAATTTGTTTCAATTGTTCTTTTTCCTTTCAAATTGTAAGAAAAGCAATGATGCTATTGTGTTCATATCTTTATTTACAACACCTTCTATGGTGACTGGTAGAGGTACTTAATAAGTAGTTGTTAAAGAAAGATGGAAGGAACTAAGAAGTGAACAAACAAATGCATGAAGGGAGAGAGAGAGGGGAAACCATTTTGTGATACAATCTGAAATACTCTTAAAGCCATGTTGGATATTCACAACAGTAGATAATGGAATCATCTGAGGAAGCTGAGTGCTTGACCTATCAACAAAATGAGTGAACTCAAGGCCTAAAGACAGAAGGTTCCCTAGCCTTGGTCTAAGGACATAAGTCTTTGATTAAAAACCAAGCCATGGTGATGTTTGCACAACACTGTGAATATAATTAATGTCACTGAACTACATATTTAAAATTGTTAAAACGGCAAATTTTATGTTATACATATTTTACCACAATTAAAAAACAAAGAACCAATTGATTAGAAACTCTGTCTTCTTTGCTAAATAGCCAAGAGCTGTAGACCTAGAAAAACTTATATCTTTCCTGGACCCTATTTTCAACATATTAAAATGAGAATGATACTTCCTGGTCTTTCTGGAGGAGGAGGAGGAGAGTTGAGGCAGGGGAGAGGCTGTAAAGAAAACAGAAAAGGTGTGAAATTCTAGTAGTAATAGTAGTAGTTAGCATCTAACTGCAGAAGGGATAACGGCCAGGATCAAGGTCAGCCCAAGGCTAATCCCTATGAGTGGAGGTCAGACATATCTCCACTCTCCAACCTTTCTACCAATTCTGACACCAGTTGTGCCTCCCATGGCATTTTCTATTTCTCTTCTGGGGTCAATAATCCATTGCATACTTATAGTCAAGTGGTTTATTAAGGTACAGGGTACAACTCAGGATCAGGGTCAAGAAGCATGTAGGCAAAGTCTCCCTTCTACTGAGCAGGCCTTCTCTCAGCCACCTGAGTACAGGCTTCCTCTCAGCCCCCAGAGGACAGGCTCCTCTTGGCCCTGCCATCTATCATCATGTATACATAGGACTGAGGCAGGCAGCCTCAGAGCCCAACAATTCTGAGAGCTACCTTCTCTGGCTTATCTTCCTACACCAAACAGAATAGGTTGCACATTCTTCTGAAATTGTCTTTGACAAGATAACCACAGAACAGGTCATAGATGGCTTCAACCTGCCTTGGGGTAGAGACTTAAAATCCTAACAAAAGAAAATCAACCTCTTCCTCCACCCTGGGGATCGAACCCTTTTCTAAAGAAAATGCATAGTCATCCCCAAGGTCTGAGAGAGAGCCTGTGTGAAGCTCAACCCTGAATGTTCAGGATGAATTTACATTTCCTTGTCTGCTTTCTATAAAAGCCTACCTCCCCAAGCTGCCTGCCAGCAGTCTTGGAGGCAACAGCCTTGATTGCTCTTTTCCTTATACCATGAAATAAGGGCATCTTTCTGATCTCCCACCTCGGCCTCTTGTTTGTTGGCTGTAACAAGTAATGCAGAACAAAACCTGGGGTTTTCACCTGGTAACAGGACCAGCTTAAAAACAAGAACAGCAAATGTGGTAACCACAACTTAAACAAGAAATTCTGGACATCTAGCTCACTTTGTAAAATTCCTTTCCCATTGGCTTCCACTTAAGTAATCTTTCCTTAGAAATTCCCAACTGCTAAATATGCCTAAAGCCCATGAGCTACCAGGAAATAAATAAACACATAAATAAGTAAATAGAAAGAGGGAGGGAGGAGGGGAGGAAGGAAATAAAATAGAACAAAGCGGCATAACTGTAGGAATATTTTGAAACAGATTATCATACATTCATCTAATGCCTTCCCAAGGCATTGGGTAAACAGATATCCTCTTGGATGTTGCAACAGAGAGGAAACTGATGTGATGACATCCTCCAATTCAACAAGGAAAGAAGGAAGACATTTGGAGGCAGATGAAAGAACCCAGACCCTACTGAAACCTTTGTATACCTCAAGTGCTGTGTTTCCTTTTCTTGTAAAAATGCTTCTTGCTAGTTTTGAGTTTGAAGACTCTTAGCTTTGGACTGAGTCTAGATTCTCAGTATTTTTAACTCTCCTAATAATTAAGAATGCATTCACTTCTTTATGTTTCCCATATTTCCACTTTCCCTCCCCCAGGCTTTTCATCGCATTCCCAATTCCTCTTTTCTACTTCTATGCTTGTCTCCATCATGGTGAAGGGGCGGGGACAGCTGGCCCCTTCTGCAGTCAATATCTCTATTCACCAAGAAAAACAAAAAAATCCTTTAACAACCACCTTAGCACTCTCCCCATATTTTCTCAGCCAAGAATTTTCAGCTACAATGTATTCCATCTACACAAATCCTCAACGTCTTTTTTTTTTTTTTTTTGAAGTTCCGTTTATAAAATTGTGGAGGCTCAGGGCTTCATGTGGGCTTTCCCAGAGCCTCCACAACCTGGTTCTCACCCACCCCCCAGACAGGGTGACTCACCGGGAGGGAGGCCTAACAATGAGGAACGATGTGTGAGGCCTGTACCTGGGCAGCCGCCTTATCCCAATATATCTGTTCCCTCCTCCTCCCTCAGCAACACGAGAGCTCCCAGAGAAGCAGCACCTGCTCTCTTGGCAATTACTGGAACTGGGATGCTGCTACGAGGTGACACCTCCGCCCCGCCTCTTCTCCCAAAGCTCACAGCTTCACGCCTAAAGCCAGGCAAGCTGCCAGCAGCAATCATGGCAGTCTCTCTTCAACCCCTCCAGGCTTCTGTGTCCTGGAAGGCTCCTTCAGGCTCTCAAATCTTTGATTATAGGCAGCTCTCCAGAACCAAATTTGAAGCCTGGCTCAGTTAAAATCACAAAGGCAACCAGTTGCCATAAAACTAGTTGCTGTTGAGTCAGTTCCAGCTCATGGCGACCCCATGTGTGTCAGAGTAGAACTGTACTCCACAAGGTTTTCAAGGGCTGACTTTTCACCACCAGGCCTTCCTTCCGAGGTGCCTCTGGCTGAACTCGAACCTCCAGCTTTTCAATTAGCAGCCAAGCAAATTAACCATTTGTACTTTTACTCCTAACGTTCCGTATTATTTTCATACTGTGCAGGGTTTCTGACAATTACTACAAAATTGCAAATCAGTTCCAAAATTAATTATCCCACAGGTTTTCAAATCAGCTCATCATACTCATAAATGAGAATAAAGGAAATGCCACAAATTAGCCAGAGAAGTCACTGAATGATCCAGTGCTTGGATTTGTGAGACCACTGGGGTGAACTGGGAGAGGCCAACTGGAAAGGTGCCATCTAGCTCTCACATTCTCAGGGTTTTTTTTGTTTTGTTTTTTTGACTGTTTTATTTTAAACTGATTACATGACATAAATTGTTACTCAGCATTTTCCTGTGAGGTTACTCAGCATCTAGCCTGCGTCAGGACTTCGAGCAGAGGACGGCCTCCCTCTAAGAGGCTCCTGGAATTCTAAGCCACTCTCCAGTCACTTTTTCCCCCTCCAAAAAACCCACCTGCCACTGAAAAAACCTCTCCCCAAATCAGCATCCCAGCTGGGCATCAAGAGCCAACTCACTTCAATCGTACAACACAGGGTTTTGAAAGAATTTGTATCTGTATGCGGTGGTCTGTGTGTAACATATTCCCCAAAATAAACTATTTGGGGGGTAAACACTGTATAAGAAACTCCGATCGGTATAGAAAGGGGAAAATGAACTTTGAAGTCTGACAGCGTTGAGTGTGGATTCTAGTTCAACTTCTTCCTAACTGTGTGACCTGAGAACTTTGGGACCTTAATATATAATTGGAGTCATTTAAAACAAGATCAAATACATCAAACAAATCATCTATACATAATGCCCACTAATAGCCTAGGTTAGAATCCTGGTGGCACAGTGATTAAAAGCTGGGATGCTAACCAAAAGGTCAGCAGTTTGAATCCACCAGCTGCTCCCCGGAAGCCCTATGGGGCAGTTCTACTCTGTCCTTTATGGTTGCCATGAGTTGGAATCAACTCGACAGCAAAAGGTTTGGTTTTTAGGTTTTTAATATCCTGGATTAGTTAGATCATATTCCATGTAGTTCATGATATAACAACCTCAAAATGAAAAGTGGTAGGCAACCCACCTGTCTGCAAGGCTTTTAGGATTATGCTGTCTTGAGAGTTAATATCTGCAAAATGATTTGAGGAAATCGGTGCAATTAAAGAGTATAAAGACACACAAGTTATTTTAATTTATTGGCAAAGAAAAGAAATTACCAACTCCTTTGCTGAGGTCGTCTGAAGATTTTATAGCAGCAAGTGAAAAAGGGTATTATAGAGTTTAACAAAAAGCAAAAGTTGCGTTTATGCTATCTTGACCACGGTTCTATTTATTATTCTAAGTTGAGTGGTCAAACTAGAATCAGGAATTGGGCAGAATAGAGTGGAAGTAGATGTACAGGGGATATTTGACCTTCCTATGCTTTTTAAAAATTATTATTGTGGTGAAAACATACGTACAAACACATGCCTACGTTCCTATGCTTTTTGACCTCTGAACTGAATTAAATTACTTCATCCTACGTCTTACCTCCCCACTACCACAACTCAAAGTCCATAGCTTTCAAAAAGAGGCTCAGACACACTCAAATACCACTATAACTTTAAGAACCTCCAGGCTGAAGCTGGGAGTGCACTATCAGCTTGGGGTATCATCCCTAGTTCACAGGGGGTGGAATCCAAGCTGCACATCCATGAAACCACTGGGTGGGCCACTGGGGCCACAGCTAAAATGACTGTATGCTTATACTGCACTGAAATTTACTCCATTGGAGATTTTCCAAATTTAAGAGAGAAAAAGTTAAACTAAATAGAGCACATGCCCTAGACACTGTAACAACAATGCCATCTTGATAATTTCTAGTCAAAAACTGTATGTGCAATGAGAGGTGAGGGAAGAACAAAACCATGCATGGAGCATATACTGTGTCTCAGTCTCCATGCTAAGCATATATAAATCCCAGAAATCCTCACCAAAATATTGCAAGAGGGGAGTATTTTTATGATCATTTTTACAGCTAAGGAAGTAGGTTCGAAGAGGTGCTTGCCCAATGTGACATGGGACAAGGAAAGGCAGACCTGGGCTTTGAATGAAGGTGTGCAAGCTCTTACCCATTACCCTATCAAGTTGATTCCGACTCATAGTGCCCCTAGAGGACAAGGTAAAACTGCCCCATAGGGTTTCCAAGGCTGTAATTTTTACAGAAGCAGACTGCCACAACTTTCTCCCACAGAGCTGCTGGTGGGTTCAAATTGCCGACCTTTCCGGTAGCTGCTGAGCCACTTAACCACTGCGCCACCAGGGCTCCTTTGCGAGTCTTAGCCTTGTTCTTTTCACCATGCCACACTCCCTCAAATCATGTACATGTCCCCATCATACTGACAGAACAACAAATCCAAGAGAGGTTAGTCAGGAAACAAATGTTCAATAAATTGTACTGGCCTTTGCCCTCTGAGTGCTGGAATTCTCCCAACACTGGTCAAGTCACCTCTCTGCCATCTCTCTATTTTCTGACTGCTTCACTCCACACTGCTCTGTTACATGTCCCAGCAGACATTCCCCATTCTTTCTCTGCAGGCTTTGGCCACCTGCCGCTGCTACTGATGCTTTACTTGACCTTCTATCTCTCGCCCCCTTTTTTTATAAACGTGTGAAATTCTTGTTGGGAAGTCAATATGAGATGCCAAATTGGATTAGTAACTGAGAACTCAAAATCAAAACACAGATTAAATTCTATCCTAGTCAAAACAAACAAAAAATATTCTTTTAATTAAAGCAAAAACAAATAATTATAACCCTATTTCAGATACACTAAAGTTATAGGAAAAGGTTAATTATTCTGACCTCTGCTAATTGGCACCCTGGAAAACCAGAATTACTTTTTTTCTGGATTCTCTTTTTAAGAGAAAGAGGCAATTGACACTCAAAGCACATCAAGTGTTGATAGAGCAAAACAAATTCCAGGTTATGTCCTAATGTCAGGATACATTCCCCACCCCTCTCCAACCCCTGTCTTTCTCTGGCTGAGAAACTTGTTGGCCTGTCAAGTTTTATTTCAAATATCTTTGTGATGAGTGATGTCTCGCCAAACTGTGCAGCTAGTGCCTCTCCTTTAGCTCCCCAGATAACTTTATATGTCTCTCTCTTTCTATTCTAGCACTTCCCACCATGAATGGCCATCATGTATCTACACATCTGAGTCCCTGAATGATGTAAATGGTTAGAACTATTGGCTGCTAATGGAAAGGCTGGAAGTTCAGGTCCACCCACAGATGCTTCAGAAGAAAGGTCTCTGATCTACTTTCAAAAAATCAGCCATTGAAAACTCTATGGAGCACAGTTATACACTGACACATGTGAGGTCACCATGAGTTGCAATCAACTCAATGGCAAGGGTGTCGGTGTAGGGGTGTGTGTGTGTCTATATATCTGTTTTTGCCTCTGGACTAAGGGCCAAGTTTATCTATCATCTTTATGTGCCCAAAGCACAGCACAAAATAGGTGCTCAAAAATGGCTTGTATGAAAGAATAAACAAGGGAAAGAGTAAAAAATAGATATTTACATCTTCTATATCAATGTCTACATTACTGCATTGTGGTTCTTGATTTTAGAATGATGATAGTGTAATTTCCTAAATCGATAAAGATTAAACAGCTTTAGTGTAACTAAGAACTAAGTCAGGATGCTGAAGTATTACAACGCATCTCATAAAGATGTTCAACTGTTGTTGAAATCAGGACTTTCTGGTTAACAGGACTTTTAGTTAATCAGACTGTTCATTTAATAAAACTATTCTTGTCCCCTAAGCATTGCAGCTAAGTGAGATATTGCTCTTCTTAAAGTAATGCAGGCCATACATCTATTTTCATGAGTATGACAGAAAATACATCTAAACTCAGGCAAGAGAGCTAAACAGCTGAATTCTGGCCTAAGTACTTGTTACATGCAATGCATTTTGTTCCTGGTTTCTGTTGCCTTGAATGGAAGTGGCTGTCCAATGGAAATGAACATCCACAGTCATAATCAAAGGCCAGACTCATCATCCTAAGCCAGCACACACTCTATACACACACATTCATAGCACTGAAACAAAAGTTGTATTAAGTAACCTCTTCCCTTAAGGGTATGTTCTTACCCTTACTATGTGCGGCTAAAAACAAAAACAGTTGTCACTGAGTCAGTTCCAACACATAGCAACCCCTTGTGTTTTAGAGGAAAACTGTGCTCCGTCGGGTTTCCTGTGGCCTTTCAAAGGAGATTGCCAGGGCTTCCTTCTGAGGCACCTCTGGTGGCACCAACGTTTTAGTTAATAGTTGAGTGCTTAACCATTTGCACCACCCTGGGACTCCGACTATGTGTGGTACATTCTATTATTTTTCTATTCTGTTCTGTTTTCTTTCCTTTTTTTGGTCTAATGTTGGTCATGACCCACCAAATTGATTTCAGTACTCGATAATGGGTCAAGACCCAACTATGAAAAAACCTAAGCTGTAGTACACAATGGGCTATCTTATTCCTGATCTCTGCTGATCAGGGTACTGGACTATGAGACAGCAGGCCTAGTGCCCCCATATTTTGATTCTGCCCGGCAATTTTTATTAGGTTTTATTTCATGTTCCTAGAACTACTACTAGCCACACTGCCATAGTATAGGAATAATTTAGTAGAACAGGAATAAAAATAAGTAATATTTAACTTTCTATTTACATAGTATGAGGTATTAATGGTTCAGTGGTAGAATTCTTGCCTTCTATACAGAAGACCCTGGTGGCGTAGTGGTTAAGTGCTATAGCTGCTAACCAAAGGGTCGGCTGTTTGAATCCGCCAGGCACTCCTTGGAAACTCTATGGGGCAGTTCTACCCTGTCCTATAGGGTCGCTATGAGTCGGAATCAATTCGATGGCAGTGGGTTTTTTTAATACAGAAGACCCAGGCTTGATTCCCAGCCAGTGCACCTTATACGTAGCCATCGCCCATTTGTCAATGGAGGCTCACATGCTGCTATGATGCTGAACAGGTTCCAGCAGAACTTCCAGATTGAGACAGACTAGGAAGAAAGGCCTGGAAATCTACTTCTAAAAATCAGCTAATGAAAACCTTATAGATCACAATGGTCTGATACATAACTGATCATGGGGCTGGCACAGGACCAGGCAGATTTCATTCTGTTGTGCATTGGGTCTCCATGAGTCAGGAGTAACTCAATAGCAGCTCACAACAACATACTTACACAGTAAGAAATAGACTGTCTGTGGGACATGTATAATTAGCCAGACCTCTCCTAATTAATGATTATTATCAAACATTTAAAAGAATTGCATGACAACAATGCTTACTGCCTAATGATATCATTACACTACTCCCTACTTGCAAAGTTTTACGGAACCAATTTTATTCCTGGTTGTCATTTTATAAATTGTCAATCACCCAGAATATGAAATTTGCTTGAATTCCAATACTTGATGAGTCGTTTGTGGGGAAATCTCTCTTCTTCGTGAGTGTTATCACCTTAAATACAGAAAAAAGGAGATTCTGGAAAATGTAACATTTTCCAGGAGGACTGGCTATGGCTGACAAAGTTCTCCACTCAAAACTCCAGGGGCCATGTCTATGGTCTGAGGACTGCATCCTGCCCACATTTTCATTTGTCCCTAGCCATTTTCACTCAGTTTCTGTTACAAAACTAAGACAATAATTATAATGATTACAATGAGCTCATATTTATATTCTAGCAGTGGTGGGGGACCGCTGACTGTAATCAACTACATTTGTATTGAATGATGATAACAGCAAGGGTTTTACATAAATAATGTTCTATTTTTTAACCTTATTTACCCTAATAAGGCTTCTTCTTAAAATGATATTTAAAACGCTGGAAAAAAAGAAAAAAAGGATGACTACAGCACAGCTGCAAATATACCTGCAGTAAGTGTTAATACCATGAATTGGAGGGTCAGTTAAGGAGCTTATTTCACATACATCTACACACACACACACACACACACACACACATTTCCAAAAGGCTAGGAAATAATTCGACAACATTGGTTTATTTTTGGCTCACCAACAAAAGGGAATTAAGTCTCGTACCTCAGATGATTCACCTATGGAATTTATACCTTTGAATAAGTATGAGAGCTTTTCACTTCTCCTTTACTGGACTCGAACTTGACTTTAAGAGTATCTGGGCAACACACAATGGCTCCTATCTGACAAAGTAGTTAAATGTGCACCGTTTCTAGGTTGGTGCAATGTCAGTGCTTTTCTTTACAGTATTACCAGTTGACTTCACTCATCAGGTAAAAAGCCAATGGGGGACTCACCTCCTATAGCCTGTCAGTCTGGGGCCTTCCATCCAGGGCTGCTATGAGTCCTGCCTGTGGCATGGGAAGATCAGAGGTGGCAATTCCAATAACCAAATCTCTCACCTGACCTAATTCTATGGCTGAGCATGTAGGTCCAACAGGGATGACACCAAGTTTATGGTACAATTCTGGAGAGACCGAGGTACTGATATGGACTAAAATTGCTTATAACAGCTTTTTTTTTTTTTTTACAAATATAGATTTATTAAAAAAAAAAAAAAGTAGTAGCTAAATTTCAGGAAAATCTCAGGCTTATTTGAGACCAAATAATCTTCTTGATGGTGACTAGTTATTGCTTGGAAGGAACTCAGAAAGTCAGGTGAACGTTTGTGGAAACAACTCTGACCTACTATGGAAAGTGGGGCATGACATTTACTTATTGAGCCTCAGTTTCTCTGCCTGTAAAATAGAAATTGTATGACTGTAAAGTCCTCATTAGCACTAGTTCCTGGAATCACGATCTGACAGGAATACTGGTAGCTCTCTGGCAGCGATTTAAGGTAATGAGCAGTTCTGATGCCCTTCAGTCACTTTGGAACAGGCTATGTGAAACAGTCAGGAAGTACTGAGGTGAGACAATATGTCTCGCTAATCCTCAGAGCTACCATTTCCTTCACCACCACCCCCCACACCTCAATTTAAGCACATCCTTTAAGCTGGAGCCAATAATAATCTTGAGTTTAAGGGCATCTCACTCACTAGAATCTTCTCCCCAGCTTAACAACTCCACAGACTTCGGTGGAAGATGGCCTGAGCTCAAGTCCTAGCTCACGAGCTATGTGAGAGCAAGCAAACTATGTGCCTTTGTACACACTGTTTTCTCTTCAGCAAAACTGGGAATCTGATAATAAAACCTACCTGGTAGTGTGAGCTCAGCACAGAGTCTTACCCATAATACACTCACGGTAAATGCTAGCTATCATTATTATAAAAGGAGCCCTGGTGGTACAGTGGTTAAGCCCTTTGCTGTGAACTGAAGGGCCGGTGGTTTGAACCCACTAGCTGCTCCTCGGGAGAAAGATGTGGCATTCTGCTTCCGTAAAGATTATAGCCTTGGAAACTTTATGGGGCAGTTCTACTCTGTCCTGTACGGTCGCTATGAGTCGGAATCAACCCGATGGCACACAAAAACTGCAATAATATCCTTATTGTTAGAATGATCGTTGGTTCAACTTACATCTATAGAGTGTTTCCTACACACTACATCCAGGATGGTGTCTGTCTTCAAATAGCGCCAGTGAATGTCAAAAACAGATCCTCACGGCATACATTGTGTTTGCCTGAAACCTAAATGGGGAAAACAAATTTTCTACACCTTGGAAGTGTGACACTAATGGGGATCTAGCTTGGAAATGGGAACAACTTGACAGAAATATGCCAACAATCTCATGTCCTCAATGTGGACATCAGCTCTAATGCAATTTCACTACCTGGGCCCCAAGTGCAGTCTTCCTCCAGCTTTCCAGCTTTTGCTGCCCATGAACAATTTGTGCCCTCCTTTCATGGAACAGAGTGCTGTTTCTGGGAAGTGGCCAGCTAGGCAGGACACACATGTCCAGCCCCCTCCTGCCACCCAACTGAGTGGCAGCCACACTAGTGCCCCTGGCCAAGGAATGTGGCAGAAGGGATGCACACTGGTTCTAGGCCCCTCACAAAAACCTGCTGCTCCTCTAAAGTCTTCTGGTCCATTTTTGTCTGTGGGCTAGAGATCTCTGAATCTGGGCTAAGTATGTCAGAGCCTCTGTCAACGAGGCTTTCTGAATGACTACAGGAGCAGAATCCCTAGCCCAGATTCCCAGTATTACCTCCTTGAAAAATAAGCTTCTATCATGTTAATTCCCGAGATTTGGGATTATCTGCTCTGGCAGAAAAGAACTACAGCTTTCTAGGAGCAAGTGAGTATGCATCATGTGTTCAGAGAAAAATAAAATTACCTTCATTTATATCGGGCTCCTAAAGTGAATACTAGGAAATGATCTGAAGTTCATTGGAAGATGGATATTTAATAACTATTTGGAAGTAAAAAGCACAGGGTGGTTTATTACAGAGATGCCACTTAAGAAGGCACAGTACTTTAAACAAAATTGAACTGAAAGAGAGGAAGCAATCTAGCTGGCCGAGAGCTGGCTTAGCCCTCGGTGCTCCTGTCCGCTATTAGACCAGCTTGTATTGGAGGAAGTCTAAAACCTGTCCAGGGATACAGCATATACGCACACACACACACATCTGTTCAGGGATGTAGTTAAAGGGAAATGACAACTACTAATTAATTCGAAGATTGGTGCAGGTTTTTAAAGATTCATGTATGTATGTATACATTTATTTGCAAAGCACTTAAATTTATAACCCCAAGAATGAAGCCATGGGCAATGTAACTCTTTGGACAGTAATAAATAAGTGATAGGCAACTAAAGAGTAGAAATGTCAGCTATTTACGAAAGATGTGCTAAAGCAATATAAGTATACTAAATTTCCAATCACACACAAAGGGGGGAAACATTGTGTTTTCTACATTTGTAGAGAAAGCTGTTCAGTAAAAAACAAAAAAATTAAAATATGAGTAATACTACATACCTAAATATTCCAGCAGATAAGGGTATTTTTAAATCTCATGGGCACCCAGTATATATCAGACATCATGCTAAACTCTTCCACAAACACTATCTATCTGCAATTTAGTCATACATAAAAACTGTATCAAGCCAGACAACAGAGTAGTATTTATGAAGTTACCACTTTGGAAAACTTGACCTCACTAGTACCACTACCTCAGCAAACAGCAGTCACTCCGAGGCCACACAAGCTTTTCTATTAAATGAAAAACTCTTGCTAAGTAAACCCAGTGGACTTCGTGAGTTTTAGAAGCCAACAGTTGGACCTATAAGAGACACTACCTGCAGAACAACACCTTCTGCTACCTGCAAAGCCTACCAGCCTTTTGTGCCACATGGCTATGGAAATGGGCACAGCCCAACACCTCTGCCCCAAACACTGAGTGATGCCTCGCCAAAATCCAGACCACAGGCTGAGGTTCAGGAACTACAATGGACATAGGAAGCACAGAAGAGAGTCTATTTCAAGGGTCTTTCACTTGCCCTTGATTTTGAAAAGCATCCTTCCATTCTTCAAAAGCTTAGCTGCACGGCTAAACTTGAACCCAGATTCCTATTCTCAGCTTTCATTGCTTTACATTTAGCAACAACATAGCAAGTCGGGAGGTTAGAAGTTGAAAACTATTTTTTGATCCCTGCAGAATCCCTGGACAAATTCTAGTTCTGGTTCTACCAGGTCTGCTTCTATTTCTGTGTATTGGACATATAAAAGGTAGAATCACTTTGAGAGATTTCAGGACCATTCATATCAAGCTTCACTCCACAGTTTTCCATAAATTCTAGGTGAAACACTCAAGGAGTCACTCCAGATGCATAGCTTAGGGCAAGAGATCGTGTTCTAGGCTCCTCCTACTAGAGGAGAAATAGTGGTTAATGCAATCAAACCAAACCCATTGCCACTGAATTGATTCTGACTCATAGTGACCCTATAGGACATAGTAGAACTGCCCCACAGGGTTTCCAAGGCTGTAATCTTTACAAAAGCAGACTGCCACATCTTTCTCCCCTCAGAGTGGCTGGTGGGTTCCCATCGCTGACCGTTCTGTTAGCAGCTGAGCATTTAACCACTGCACCACCAGGGCTCCTTGTGGTTAATACCCTTCCTGTATTAATCAGGACAAGTAGGCTTTGTGGCACAATGGTTAAGCGCTTGGCTGCTAACCGAAAGGTTGGCAATTCAAACACACTAGCGGCTCCAAGGGAGAAAGACCTGGCAATATACTTTAAAGATCACAGCCAAGAGAATCCTCTGGGGCAGTTCTGGTCTGTCACATGGGGTTGCTAGGAGTAAGAACTGACCCGACTGTATCCAACAACAACAACATTAATCAGGACAGATCTTAGCAGAGCTGCATCTGAAAGATGAAAGTCTTCTAAGTCAATGACTGGGCAGGTTGGAAATAGCAGGGCCTGACGTGGTCTGTTTCAAGGGCAGAGTAACCAATGGATACATGGTTCAATACAATTCTTCCCACTGTTTCTGTAAGTTTAATACGTATTTTCTGGAGTATAGTGAGTATCTGCTGTTTGCATATCCAGCATCTACTCCCCCTTTCTCCTGCTAACGGTAGTCTAATTTTCTTTTGAGAAACCATCCCTCCCTCTTCCACGTTCTTTGGGTGGGGCTGATCCCACTTCTCCCAGGTTATGATGATTAGCATCAAGAGCCACAAGATTCCATGCCTGGCCAATCTGCACCATTGAGCACTATTCCTGCTTCTGCTGGATGGAGGGAAAAGGACCCTCTTTTGTGCAGGGTGAGGTTGTGAGTCTAGGGCTACCAGCTGGAGAACCTGCATGAAAATAAAAACAGCCCAAGAGGAAGCAGAACCAAGGGGTAGAAACAGACTTGGAACAGAATCATCTCAGCACTGGAATCCAACCAAGTCAGAAGGCAATTTTACTTCTTTGTATTTTTAGTTTGGAACCAATATTTCTTACATAAGCCAGTTTGTATTGGGTTGCTAGTACTTGTAATTGAATGAGACCTGAATAATATGCATCGTTATTGCAAAACTTCTCTTTCTTCTTTCAAACACAAAACATAAAACCCCTGAGATTTTAAAGAAGACAAGTAAATTTGGGGGTGGGGACGTAGAAAGCAAAGTAAAGTCTGGACTATACTAGCCATGTCTTGATTAGTTCAGCCAAATTAACATTAAAAAGAAACAACTTTTAAATCTTAAAAAAAAATTAAACAAATGTTGTTATTGTTGTTAGGTGCTGTTGAGCCAGTTCTGACTCAGAGCAACCCCACGCATGGCAAAACAAAACTCTGCCTGGTCTTGTGCCATCCTCACAATCATTGCTGTTTGAGCCCATTGTTGCAGCCAGTGTGTCAGTCCATCTCATTGAGGATCTTCCTCTTCTTTGCTGACCCTCCACTTCAGGAGAATTCCCATAGAATCCTTCACTATTGCAACTCAAGGCCTGAAATTTTCCTTCAGTTCCTTCAGCTTGAGAAATGCCGAGTGTGCTCTTCCCTTTTGGTTTTCTAAGTCCAGGTCTTTGTACATTTCATTATAATGTTTTACTTTGTCTTCTCCAGTTGCCCTTTGAAATCTTCTCTTCACCTCTTTTACTTCATTTCTTCCTTTTGCTTTGGCTACTCTATATTCAACAGCAAACTTCAGAGTCTCTTCTGACAACCATTTTGGTCTTTTCTGTCTTTTTAATGACCTTTTGCTTTCCTCATGCATGATGTCTTTGATGTCATCTGGTCTTTGGTCATTAGTATAAAATGAACCAAATCTATTCTTGAGATGGCTCTAAATTCAGGTGGGATATATTCAAAGTCATACTTTTGCTCTCATGGACTTGTTTTAATTTCTTCAGCTTCAACTTGAACTCACATATGAGCATTGATGGTCTATTCCTTAGTTGGCTCCCAGCCTTGTTCCGACTGATGATATTGAGCTCCTTCATAGTCTCTTTCCACAGATGTAGTTGATTTGATTCCTGTGTATCCCATCCGGCCAGGTCCACATGTATAATCGCTGTTTATGTTGTTGAAAAAAGGTATTTGCAATGAGTAAGTCGTTGGTCTTGCAAAATTCTATCATGCCATCTTCAGCTTCATCTCTATTACCAAGGCCATATTTTCCAACTACCAGTCCTTCTTCTTTGTTTCCAACTTTTGCATTCCAATCACCAGTGATTATCAATGCATCTTGATTGCATGGTTGACCAATTTCAGATGTTAGTAAAAATCTTCAATTTCTTCATCTTCGGCCTTAGTGGCTAGTGCATAAATTTGAATAATAGTCATATTAAGTGGTCTTCCTTGTAGGCATATGGATATTATCCTATCACTGACAGCACTGCACTTCAGGACAGATCTTGAAATGTTTTCAACACCATTCCTCTTCAATTTGTCATTCCCAGCATAGTAGATCATAAAACTGTCTGACCCAAAATGGCCAATACCAGTCCATTTCAGCTCTTTAATGCCTAGGATAATGATCTTTATTTGTTCCATTTCATTTTTGCTGACTTCTAGTTTTTCTTAATTCATACTTCATACATGCCACATTCTGATTACTAATGGATGTTTGCAGTTGCTTCTTTTTAAGTCGTGCCACATCAGCAAATGAAGGTCCTGAAAGCTTTACTCCATCCACGTCATTAAGGTTGACTCTACTTTGAGGAGGAATTTCTTCTTCCCCAGTTGTCTTTTGAGTGCCTTCCGACCTGAGGGGCTCATCTTCCGGCACTATGTCAGATAATGTTTTGCTGCTGTTCATAAGGTTTCACTGGCCAATTTTTTTCTGAAGTATATCATCAGGTTCTCCTTCTCAGTCTGTCTTAGTTTGAAAGCTTCGCTGAAATCTGCCCATTATGGGTGACCCTGCTGGTATTTGAAATACCGGTGGCATAGCTTCCAGCATCATGGCAACGTGCAAGCCACCACAGTCTGACAAACTGACAGATGAGTGGTAGAATTAAACAAATAACACATAGTAATTACATAAAAAATTAGTATAAAGTCATTTATCACCCTACTACCATAAGATAACCTCTGTTGATGTTTTGTTCATATACTTCTAAAATCATCTGGGATATCTATTTTTTAAATAATTTTTTTATTTTAGAAAAGCTTTAGGATTTACAGAAAAATTGCAAAGACAGTATAGCAAATTCCCATATATCTCACACTGCAAAACCAGCTGCTATCCAGGTGCCTCTGACTTACGGTGACTCCATGTGAGTCAGAGTAGAACTGTGCTCCACAGAGTTTTCAATGGCTTTTTTTTTTTTTTTTTTTTGAAGTAGATCCCCAGGCCTTTCTTCCAGGGCACCTCTGGGTGGACTTGAGCTGAGCACTTCACTGTTCACACCATCCTGGGCTTTTGATCTCACTCTCATTTCTCCTATTACTAATCTCTTACATTAGCATGGTATATTTTTCACAATTAATGAACCAAAATTGATAAATTAATTTTAACTGAAGTCTAAACTTTATTCTTTATTCATATTTCCTTAGTTTGTATCTAATATCCTTTTCTGTTCCAGTATCACATCCAGGATACCATATTTACTTGTTGTGTCTCCTTAGGCTCCTGTTGGCTGTGACAGTTTCTCAGACTCTCCTTGGTTTTGATGACCTTGACAGTTCTGAAGAGCACTGGTCAAGCCCTTTGTAGAATGTCCCTCAGCTGGGATGCGTCTGATTGCTTTTCTCATGATTAGACTGGGGTTACGGTGTTGGAGGAGGAAGACCACAGAGGTGAAGTGCCATTCTCATTACATCATATCAAGGGTGCATACTCTCAACGTGACTTATCGTTGTTGGTGTTAACCTCAATCACTTGGCTGAGGAAGTATGTGCCAAGTTTTTCTACTGTAAAATTATTCTTTTGTTCCTTTTTCCACTCTCTACTCTTCAGAAGGAGGTCACTATGAGTAGCCCATACTTAAGGAGTGAGAGTTATGCCCTCTCTCCTTGAGGGCAGGATATCTACAAAAATTATTTGAAATTATCTTACACTGGAGATTTGCTTATTTTCCTTCATCTATTTATTTATTCAAGCATATTTATTTATATCAGTATGGACCCATGGATATGTATTTTATACCTTGGCTTATAATCCAATATTACTTTATTTATTTTGTTGCTCAAATTGTTCCAGTTTGGGGGTTTCTTGCAGTTGACTCCTGTGTCCTTTTGACAAACCCCTAGCATTGTGCTTTTATTTTTTGTTTTTGAGTACTTCCTAACATTCTGACACTAAAAGACACTCCAGGTTTATCTTGTATATTTCCTACCCCAATCCTAGAATCAATCATTTCTCCAAGGAGCCATTATTCCTTTTATTGGAGAATTACTAGAAGCCAAAATCTGGGTGCTAGGTATGCTCATTGCTACTGGGGCCTCTCAGATGACATAGCAAGAAAATGCATATTGTCATGCATGTAGCCACCATTACAGTATCATATGGAAGTTGTACCACCCTAAAAAAATATCCTGTGCTTCACCTATTCAACCTCCACTCACCCCACCCCACCCCCAAAAAAACCCTTTGTAATCACTGGTCTGTTTACCAATTCTGTAAGTTTTGCCTTTTCCAGGATATCATATGTAGCTTTTTTCAGACTGGCTACTTTCACTTAGCAATATACATTTAAGATTCATCTATACCTTAATAGCTTGATAGCTTATTCCTTTTTGTCATGGAATACTATCCCATTGTATGAATGTACTATAGTACATTCACCTATTAAGGGATATCTTGGTTGTTTGAGTTTGTGGTAATTATGAATAAAGCTGTTATAGGCATTTGTGTACAAGTTTTTGTGTGGACATGGTTGTATTGCATTGGGAAAATTGTATTGCATTGGGCAAATTTGCTGCAAAAGACCTCCTTAAAGTGTTTAAAAGCAAAGATGTCACTTTAAGGACTAAGGTATGTCTAACCCAAGCCATGATACTTTCAATTGCCTCATATGCATATGAAAGCTGGATAATGAATCAGAAAGATCGAAGAATTGATGCTTTGAATTATGGTGTTGGCAAAGAATATTGAATATACCATGAACTGTCAGAAGAACAAACAAGTCTGTCTTGGAAGAACTACAGCCAGAGTGCTATCTGGAAGTAAGGATAGCGAGACTTTGTCTTGTGTACTTTGGACATGTTATCAGGAGGGACCAGTCTCTGCAGAAGGACATCATGCTTGGTAAAGTAGAGGGTAAGCGAAAAACAGGAAGACCCTTGACAAGATGGACTGACACAGTGCCCCAGTGGCCGCAACAATGGGTTCAAACGTAGCAACGATTGTGAGAATGGCGCAGTACCAGGCAGTGTTTCATTCTGTTATACATAGGGTCGCTATGAGTCAGAGCCAACTCAACGGCACTTAACAACAACAGTTTTCAATTTTGTTGGGTAAATACCTAGGAGCACAATTGCTGGATTGTATGGCAAGACTAGGTTTAGCCAAATGGTCCGCCAAAATGGTTGTACCATTTGCATTCCCACGGCAATGAATAAGAGCTCCTATTGTTTCCCATCCTCACCAGTTGTTTTTTGTTGTTTTCAAATTTTAGCCTTTCTAATAATTGTGTAGTGATATGTCACTGTTGTTTTAAGGAACACCTATTTTGTAAATTATAAAAACAATACATGCTCATCGTTTCAAAATGTAAATAGTACAGAAGGGAGTAAAATGGCATATATCAGTTTTCCTCCTATCTCTCCTCCTACTTTCTAGAATAAACCAAAGAAAAGTTTCTTGTGTGTCTGCTCTCAAATTTATCCCGTCCATCCTGAAACGTACTGTGCAAACATAAACATATACATGACATGTCATCTTCCCCCCACAAAGGGCATATGCAAATATGTTTGTGTGTTTAATACATATGAACAGTAAATCTTGGGTAACTGTCCACATCAGTACCTACAGATCTGTGTAGCACTCCATTTTATCAATGCATCATAATTTATTTAACCAGTCTCCTATTAATACTTTGTTTTTGCTTTTGTTTGTTCTGCTTTGCTAGCACAAATAATGACGCAATAAATCTGTTGGGTAAGTTTCTAGACTTGGAATTGCTGGGTCCAAAAGTGTGTGCATTTAAAACCCTAAGCGATAAACCTGAACTGCCCTCCAAAATGACTGCACACATTTTGAATCCCTCTACAGGGTCACTATGAGTCGGAATTGACGGCAATGTGTTTGGCTTTTGGTTTTGATAAAACCAAAACCAAACCCAGTGCCGACGAGTCGATTCCGACTCATAGCGGCCCTATAGGACAGAGTAGAACTTCGCCATAGAGTTTCCAAGGAGCAACTGTTTTGATAGTACAAGAAAATGCTTATTACCCCATAATCTAGTGTCCCGTGAGTATTATCAACATTTTTAATCATTGCCAGTGTGATGAAACCCTGGTGGTGTAGTGGTTAAATGCTACAGCTGCTAATCAAAGGGTCGGCAGTTCCAATCTACCAGGCACTCCTTGGAAACTCTATGGGGCAGTTCTACTCTGTCCTACAGAGTCACTGTGAGTCAGAATCAACTTGACGGCAACGGGTTTGGTTTTTGGTTTTTTGTTGATTGTATGTGCAGGCTTTTCCTTATCTTTCTGACACTGTATCTTACCACTCTCACCATCTCTTATTCTGCTGCAGCCATAATTGCCTTTTTCTGTTCCTCATCTGCGCTAAGCATATCCCACCACAAGGCTTTAAAAAAAAAAAAAAAACCACAAGGCTTTAGCACCAGTTATATCCTCAGTCTGGAATTCTCTTCTCCTAGATCTTGGCCCAGCTGCTTCCACCTCGTCTTAAAGGTCTCTACTTAAATATCACCTCTTCAAAGAAGCCTACCCCATTTTATTTTCATCATTAATACTTTAACAGCACGATATTTTCTCATGAATGTGTTTATGTACTTGTGTATTGTCCATTAATCCCACTATAATGTAAGCTTCTTAGACCTGGATCCTTGCCTGTTTGGTTGACTGTGAACTCCCAACATCTACAACAGTAGATGCTCAAATGAATAAATGTCTCTTCCTGAGAATTGACTGTTTATGTCCTTTGCCCATTTTTCTATTTTCTTATTGATTTGTAACAGCATTTTGATTACCATAAAAATCAACACTTTGTCAGTTATACGTTTGGCAAATAGTTTTCCCGTTACTTTTTTTTACTTACTTTTGGACATATAGTTTGTGTTTTTAATTTTTATGTAGTCAAAGTTATTAATACTACTCTTTATGAATTCTAAGTTTTAGCATACTTAGAAAGGGCTTCACAACTCCAATATGAAAAAAAAAAATTTACCACATTAAGTACTTTATTATTTTACAATCATATCTTTGGTACACCTAGAATTTATTTTGGATGAAAAAGTGAGATAGATATCTGTTTTTTTTTCCCCAAATAAATAGCACTATTTATTGAATAATCTACCTTCTCCACTGGTCTGAAGTATTATCATGAACATCTACCAAATTGTGTGTGTGTGTGCATGTGTTCTTTCACACACAGATGTGTATGGGGGGGGTGAAACTTCTATTTTGGAACTCTCCTGTCCCCTTACATCTGTATCACATTATTACCTAAATTGCTACATACTAATGGGCTTCTTTTTTATGAGAAAAAACAAGTCACACTCTATTATCAGATTACTGAATAGGCTAGTTTTGCAGCTGAATTGAACAGCTGTACCAAAATACAGAAACAGCTTCGAAGGGGAAAGAAAATGGCCGATGTGTGAAATAAAACAGATGCATTGTTAATAGAATTCTTTGTGACAGAGGAAAACAGTTCAACGATTTGGCTTAGATAACTTCACCTTAGACACATACACACAGAAAACAGAAGCTGCCAGCTTTGCATCACCTCTCTTTGGAATCAAAGGTGACACTACTAAACTATGTCAGTCACAGGAGCCAAACTCAGCTTGACAGGAAGGTCAGAGATGGCTCCCACAGCTACTGAGGAATCGATGTCACTTGCCTTTAGTGTTACTGGCAATGTCAAAATTTACATGCATAGAATGTACATTTTAGTTTGGTTATGCAAGGCTTCCTCCTCCACCCCCTCTTCATTTTATTCACAGGATAGAATGCTACATATATCGTATATCCAAAGTAGAGAAACTGAACCCTGTGCCAGATACAAACAAATCTGTCTCGGAAGAAGTACAACCAGAATGCTCCTTGGAATCAAGGATGGCGAGACTACATCTCATGTACTTTGGACAGGTTATCAGAAAGGACCAGTCCCTGGAGAAGAACATCATGCTTGGTAAAATACAGGGTCAGCGAAAAAGAAGAAGACCCTCAACAAGATGGATTGACACAGTGGCTACAACAATGGGCTCAAGCATAACAACGATTGTGAGGATTGCGCAGGACTGGTCAGTGTTTCATTCTGTGGTGCACAGTGTTGCTATGAGTCGGAACCAACTCGATGGTACCTAACAACAACAATGCCAGATATTTAATCTCTTCAGTCCATAATCTTTTCATTCCAACACACAAGTGCCCATTCATTCATATTGTCACTAGATGCTGCTCTTGTATTTGCTCAACTTCTCTGCAACTTCATGGGTCCATCCAGTTTCCAGAAGGCCCTACCTATTTCAGCTCCTCTTCTGTTTCAAGCATTACTTTAAAGGCTGTCCTCGATTATATGGGGGCAAGAAACAAAGTTTACAAACACCCTCTTTGCCACTTGCTTCACGGATCAGTGGTTCAGCCACACACGTGTCATCATTATCATTATGAAGCAATGGTGTTGACCAGTTGCCAACAGAATCTGTGACTTGAGTTAATTTCAACAGTCCAAAAAAACCCAAAACCCACTGCCATCAAGTCGATTCCGACTCATAGCGACCCTATAGGACAGAGTGGAACTGCCCCATATAGCTTCCAAGGAGCACCTGGCGGATTTGAACTGCCGACCTCTTAGTTAGCAGCTGTAGCAATTAACCACTACGCCACCAGGGTTTCCAATTTCAACAATAGGCACTGAGATATCAAATGAGTTAACACATGCATAGTGCATGCAACTTCAGCTAGTTCAGTAAGTGCTCAATAAATGTCAACTACCGCATATTCTTGTCAGTTCTCCCTGCCATCAAGTTTATAGTCACGTGAGATACAAGGTTAGTGCAGTGGGTGAGTGAAGCTGAAGCTTCAGGCACTGACCAAGAGAGCTGACTAGTCCATGGAAACACAGCACCAGTACTCAGATTGCAGGATGGCCCTATTGTCAAGACCAAATTTTAAAACATTACAAATATTTATCAGCACCCAGTACATTATAGAGTTCTCTGTATGTTAATGTCTTAATTGTTTACTTTGTAGAAACCTTTCAAACTGTGAACTTCAAATCAGAATGAACCATAAAAATGAACTGATCAAACTTAAACCTCATTTTTTCCCACTTAATAATAAACTGACATAAAAACATTTAAAATGTTAAATAGGAGGCTCAGTTCCAACCAGTTGTCAATACCTACACTTTTGTTAGAAAACTGCTTTATAGAAGCTTTTAACTGACTGTTCTGTTCAAATGTATTTTAAATTTTGGATGAGGGCTGAGAGAGAAACACAAACTCTTTATGAAATGGGTTTTCAAATTGCCAAAAGGAGAAATAGGTTATAAAAAGTACACTTTGTTTATGTAATGAGTATACTTAACCAATAAACAGAGATTAAGTTTTGTTTAAAAGAGGAGGGGGTGGATAGGAGAAGAGAATTAAGTAAGTTATTAAAGTTGGTTGCTAGGGAAACCTCCTAAGTGAAAAGATATTGTCACCCAGTAGGGTGGTCATAATCTCTCTTATTTCAATTTAATCTAAGTTGTATGAAGCAGAAAGGCAATGGGGTGGAAAACCAATTTTTCTCTTCTAAAGTATTATATGGGACTGCTGAGAAGGGAACTTACTGCTTCCTTTCGCATGAGCATAAACAGCCTTCCAAAAAAATCTAAAAGAATATAACTCATTATGGAGACATCTGGGGATAAGCTAAAGCTGTAAGCATTTTTGGAAACAAGGAATTCAAGGCTTCCCCACCTCACTGACAGATTGATCCAAAAGATTCATGGTGAGTTTTCTACCCAAACATGACAGGAAAATACTGATAAAATTAAGGCACCATATTCTATTGAGCTGTTTGAAAATCTTTAAATCTTGTTCTTCAATATACATCTTCTTTGAGAAGCTAAAAAGAGGTAATTAGTGACAGATATGTATTTATCTTTATTTCTGTAAATGATTTGTTTTTCAGGATGAAAGCACAACTGAATTGTCGGATGCTATCCCTCTATGATGTCACCATTCATACCAAATAGAAGCTTTGCCGATTGACCCACACAGGTGAAACCTCAAACCACTCATTTCCCTGGTAACCAGGAGAGGCTTCAGGCCTGGAACTAAATAGCACCTGAAACGCTAGTCTTGAAAACAAGACAACATATGTTACAAAGATATTATCTAACCTTACAAAACAAAATTAGAACATAAAGATACTTCCAAACAGAGCTGGAATTAAAATGATATTTCATTCAGTTAATCCCCTGCTGTTTTCTGAGCAGGGATCATTTGTTTCCAACTAATTTTAACACTTAGATGAGAAACCTGCAAATATAGGTTATTAATCAAGTATATTTATGGCCATTCTCAAAGCCTATCGATCATAAACACTGAAACGTACTGTTGTGGGGCTTATGCACTGAGCTGTCCCTGAGATATTGTGAGAGAAGAACATAAGGTATAAAGTGGCAGAAAAACACAATTTGTTACCGTCTTATAGTTCTACAATGGGAAAGCAAGGCTGTGATGGTTAAGGTTGTATGTCAACTTGGCTGGGCCATGATTTTCAGTGGCAGTTATGTAAACATGCAATTTGGTAGTTATGTAATGATATAATCATCCTCCGTTTTGTGATCTGATGTAGTCACCCCCCCAGTTTATGATCTGATGTGAGCAAACAGTTGAAAAGGGAGTTTCCTTGGGGGGTGTGGCCTGCATCGAATATATACAGATCAACTAGCAAAGCTCACACACTCTGGATCTTGTATCTGACTCATCTTCCTCTAACCTCTAGAACTTGGGACGTGAGCCAGCAGTCTGCCACCTGACCTGCAGATCTTGGGATTCAGTAGCTCCCACAACCCCAGGACCCAGCAGCCTTCTGCCTGACCTGCCGATTTTGGGTTTGTCAGCCCCTGCAACCACGTGAGTCAGGAGATGCCTCCAGCCTGATGCCTGACCCACAGATGTGGGACATGCCAGCCTCTGGAAGTGTGTGAGCCATTTCCTTGAGAAAAATCTCTCTATATATATTTATATGTATTTGCTTCACTGGTTTTGCTCCTCTAGAGAACCATGCCTAAGACAAAGGCTTTCCTGATATTGCCAACCTTTTGATTAGCAGCCAAGCTCTTAACCACTGTGCCACTAGGGCTCCCTGCAGCACTTAGTAGCTATTAACTTCAATGTTAGCCTCTTTGTTATTTCTTTACAGAATTGAGAGAAAAGCCTTTTATTGCTTGCACTGTGCCACGCATTGTTTCCTAGTCTAGGCAATTTCAACCTCCTTTGATTTGGGCACTCCAAGCTGTACACACACATATGCCTTTGGTTTAGTTTAGTGATTTGATAATGAGAGAATATAATTTTGTTATGATTAATGCACCACTCATGCCCATCCATCAACCATTTCACATTACAATAAAATTAGAAGCCCAGGAACTCACAAAGATTCCACAGTCCTGTATTGGAGTAGGAATGTGAGTTAAACAGCATCTTAAGGTTGAAGGTCTTTTATATATTACAAATGTAAAACCCAGTAGAGAAAGAACAGATGTAAAACTTGCTGGCACACAATTTCTGGGACAAAACACAGGAGGCATCGTGCTAAAAGGCCCTTTGTCAAAACATACTGTATAATTTTTTTTTTTCTGAGCATAGAATCAATAAATCAAAGAGAATAGCTGCTCTTGAATCAACATAAATTGCTCAGTGAGATAATTAAAGACCCAAATCATTAAGGACTCAGTAAGAAGGCTGAAATTTAAAAATGAATCTTCTGAAAATGCACCACATCAGATCTCTCTCTATTTAGGGTATGATATTACCCATCAATGTAGCTACCTCACTCTCTCAATCATGTCTTTACAGAGGAAGATTTAGGCTCTTATTACGCTGGCAAAATGAACTTTTTTGTCACACTGACAGTTGATTTTCTCTGCTTGAGATTTATTGGTGGTAGCAAAATAATTAACTATTTGAGGCTGGTAGCAAAAGATCCAGCCTGCTGGAGGGAATCAAAGGTTCTCATAGATCTGGTAAGCGATTTTGACAATTAAGTCTTAAAACCCTGGGAATAAGTGCAAATTGGGCCCTTTTATTTAAAAAAGAAATTTAATAAATATGGTAAAAAGATATACAATGGAAAATGAGGTTTCTTTCTATGCCAAATACCCAACCTTTCCTCTAAGAATCAACCCCTAACAGTTTTCTGTATATTCCTCCAGACATTTCCAATGCATGTGTACACATAGCCTTATTTAAAAACATAAATAAGAGTGTGTTCTACACAATGTTATGCATACAGCGTATTCTTTAACACATACCTTTGCAATCATCCCATATCAACACATACAAATTAATCTCATTAAGGGCATAATATTTCCATGTATGTATATAGGATAAGGAATCCCTGGGTGGTACAGTTAACACACTTGGCCACTAACCAAAGGTTGGAGATACCAGTTTCCTCAGAGGTGTCTCAGTAAAAAGGGCTGGTGATGTACTTATGAAAAATCAACACAAGTCTACAATGATACACTTCGAGTCACCATGAGTTGGCATTGACTCAATGGCAACTGGCTTTTTTTTTTTTTTTTTTACTAGATATGAGTCAGAATCGACTCGATGGCAACGGATTTGGATTTTTTTTTGGATGACATCCTAAATGATATAACTTTCAATGTATAAGTGATATAACTTCCAAATGGGCTGAACAGAGCATTAAAGAGCCTTAGAAATGAGCTGTCCCTGTGTAACTATACACTTAATAGGTCTTACTGTTGTCATTGTTACTCTAACCCAGAAAAATGTGTTCCTTTATCTACACAGTGAGTGCACCAGCTCTCTGGGTCACAGGCAGAAGGGCAGTTGTAGTTGGGAGATGATGGAGCAAAATAAGACACTTGAAGGCAGAGCAGGCATGGCAGAGTCCTACCTAATCCTCACCATCTCCTGTGAAACCCTCCTCAAGAGTCTACAATTCCCATTTACTGTCCACTCATCTGTTCTGAAGGGTCAGTCTATCCATCTCGAGCACTCACCAGTTCTTAATCTTCCATGACTTGGTTTCCATCCTCTCTCTCTATCAAGCCCAGGATGATTGAGAACAGGGAGACAGTGAATCACCGCCAAGAGGGCCTTGGGTGACTTTTCAGAATAAAAATATGCATAATTCAGTGACTGAAGAACTATTCCTGGAAACAGATGATGAACAACCCTGGCTCTTTATACAAGGCCTGGGTCAATTTACTATCAGTTAACAAGTTGCACTTCTTGGAAAGGTGATTTTTTACCAAAGTTAATACTGTAGCTATTAGTGAATCCCGGTGGCTCTCCCAGATGCCAGAGGGACTATCATTCAGGTACGAGTCCTTGTAAAAGATGCTAAAACTCACTGCATGCTCGGTATTTCCAAATACTTCTCACATGTATCTGCATTAAAGGCTGCAGTCCCAGGACAGTGGGGTTAGCAATAACTAGTTTTAGATAGAAGTCCCTGGGTGGTACAAATGATTAACAAGTTCAGCTGCTAACCAAAAGGTTGGAAGTTTGAGTCCACCTACATGCCCTCTGGAAGAAAGGCCTGGCTATCTACTTCCAAAAAAATCCATCATGAAAAGCCCTAGGGAACACAGTTCTACTCTGAGACACATGGGGTTGCCATGAGTCAGAAATTGACTCAATGGCAACTGGTTAATTTTAGATAACCTTTGGAAAACAGGGTTTAACTCATAATAGTTGCCCTCGAAAAACATCATTCATTTACAGACCTTGTTGTAATCTGAGGTGGCAGCTACTCCTCTTCCATTTCCATCTACAGTCTTATATACTAACCACCCTAGATAAAATTTTGTTTGTTTTATATAGGAAAAAGAAACCTATTCCAAGTTAATTATATTTGCAGCATTTAGGGATCAACACCCAAAATAAATACAAATTACAATGATTGAAAAAATTTTTACCCAACCACCAACATCTTCTGCATATATTCTCTCTCTCGCTCTCTTTTTTTCCCCCTTTTTCATTGTAAGGTCTACAAATGAGGATGTACGATATCTACTTACACAAGAAGCTGACAGATCATAACATCTTTACATACCATGGCTACAGTAACTTGTTCAAACCCCTACAGTGACGTGATTTTTCTTTTATTGTTGTAAAAATATATGTAACACAACATTTTCCAATTCAACATCTTTTAGGTGTACAACTCAGTGATATCAATTACATTAGTCATGTTGTGTGACCATTATTCACAGTCGACGCCAGCTCAGTGATGTGATTTTTAAAAATAGGCAATCGTTTAAGAATTATTATTGAACAATCTTGTTATTTTCATGTTTTTAGTACTTAGATACATGAATAAATAATCTTGTACTATATTCAGAAGAAGCCCTGGTGGTGCAATGGTTAAGTGCCCAGCTGCTAACCAAAAGGATGGCAGTTCAAACCCAACAGCCACTCACAAGGAGAAAAGACCTGGCCATCTGTCCCCATAAAGATTACAGCCTAGGAAACCCTACGGAGCAGCTCTGCTCTGTCACATGGGGTTGCTATGAGTTGGAATCCACTCGAATGGTACACAACAACAACTGTATTAGGAGTGTCTTAAAAAATATAGCTACCTCCTTTGAGGACTCTCAGCAAGGACTTACAACCTAAAATGCTGGGGCCCTTTCTTGCAAAGAACTTGGCACAAATCTGCAAGAAATATCCTGATTGAGAATACTTCTTTGATCCTGCTGTCTCTAAGCACTCACCCCAGTGTCTGGTCCCACTCGGTTTCTCTTTTCCATCATATCTGGCCCTACAGAGAATGCATTCAGATGTCACGGATCCACTAAAAGCCTTCACCGATGAAAGCACTCAACTCTTCCAGGGAGAATAATGGCTTCTTAAACACCAAGCTGTTAGAGATCGTCCGATGCTGCCGCCGAGTACCTCACAGGCCTCTCTGCCTTGTTGTAAGTGGGCTGTGGGCTCTGTGGCACATACACTGGAGAGGTCTGTGCACAATATCGCTCTCACAGTTAAGAAGGTCCCCTTGCTTATTTTTTTGTCTTCTTTATGGCTTCATTCATTCTTCTTTTTTTTTTTTTTTAATGCAACTTTATTCATTGGAGCAGTTTTAGGCTTGTAGAGAAATTGTGCAGAAAGTACAGTTTCCATATACCCTCTCTATCACCTGGATAATGTCTCTCCTATTAATTAACACCTTGCATTCACATTTGTGTGGTACATTTGTTAGAACTCATGAACCAATGCTGATACATTATTATTGACTAAAGTCCAAGTTCACATTAGGGTTCACCATTTGTGTTATACAGTCCTTAAAGCATTAAATTTCATATTTGTATGCAATGCGACCTTTTAGAGTGCCCTCATGCATCCATTATGAATGAAAAATACCATGTTTAGCTGCCCTGAAATGTTTTCAGTCTCATTTGCTTAGCCACTAAACAAAAAAAACCCAAACCCATTGCTGCTGCGTTAATTCTGACTCATAGCAACCCTATACAACAAAGAAGAACTGTCTCCATAGGGCTTCCCAGGCTGTAATCTTTATGGAAGCAGACTGCCACATCTTTCTCCCACAAAGCGGGCTGGTGGGTCTGAACCACTGACCTTCGTGTTAGGAGCCGAGCACCAGCATGCCACCATGGCTTCATGTGTAGACATTAGGTGTCTGAATGAATGATTGTGGAAAGAGTGATGAAAAGAAAAGTACAGTGTTAAATTATTTTTTTTTACTCAGTTTATTTGGGGGTGTTCTACTAAAAAAAGCTCAACCTAGATTCCTAAATTCATTTACTTAATAATCATTTATTATGGACCTATTATATACCGAGCATCATGCTACACCTTGAAGATACAAAAATAAGAAGACAATAATCCTGTTTTCAAGGAGCTTACAGTTAGAAAAGACAGCAATGGAAGCAACTAAGAGCAGAGATAACATGATCAAACCATATAGCACACTGAAAACACATAGAGGGTATGGGTTAACCTTTAGAGGGAGGGCAAGGCTAGGAAGAGGATCACAGACGGATAACTACATAACTTACTATCCAACCAGTCCATTTTTAAGAGTGAAAGGGGCCATTAAAAATAATTTAATCACGTAGTTTTGAAATATTTATTTATGGTCTGACAAAATGGTTTTATCTTATTGGTAGGCCTATAAAGAATTTTATTTAATAACTATTTTCAAAAATTAAATTATTTCCAAAAAACCAAAATGATCTATGCATGTATGTTCAAATAAAAAAAATTTTTTTTTCTATTAATTATTCGAATATCAGAAAATAGCATAAGCAGAATAATTACTCGACACACATTCACACAGTTTAATCGACATTTTAGTCACATCTTTCTCTAAATCATATCTGAAGAACTCATTTTTTCAATATGGAATTACTATTTTTAATTTTTCATAAAATTGCATACAATCTTCAGAGTTACGTTTTATGGAAACTAAACATGATATTGTTGACACTTTCAACGAACTCTTCTCTAGTAACTATAACATTTTAACCTTGAAAAATACTTACAAGTGCTCAAACAAATGGTAACGTCAGAGCAAACTCTGCTAAATGGCTAAATCCTCAATTCTAAATTTTTAATCAAAATATATAAAAATTTCAGTCCAAGTGTTTCGAAGGTATCAAAGCAAAAAAACCAAACACATTGCCGTAGAGTTGATTCTGACTCATAATGACCTTATAGGGCAGAGCAGGACTGCCCTGCAGGGTTTCCAAGGCTGCAAATCTTTATGGAAGCAGACTGCCCCATCTTTCTCTAGCGGAGTGGCTGGTGGATTCCAACCTCTACCATCCAATTAGCATCTGAGTGCTTAACCACTGTGCCACCAGGGCACCTTATGTTTTGTACAGGTACTATCAGTTTACTACTTTCTTTGACAACTACTTTTAAAGGACAAGTCGTGTCAAATAAATTGTCTCTATTAATGATTGAGCATTTCTCCAAATTTGGATGCTGCAAAATAGTCAGCCTACCCAAAATAATCTGCCTATTCGATTGTAGTACAGATATAAAAATTATCCAATTAAAATAGGAGCTCCATCAAGACCCTTCCCACAGATTGAGTAATTCCAAAGCACAATTACAGAATTTCAAAACTAACTCATATACCAGTTAAGCTCCGTCATTTAATTTCTTCAGCGTTTTTCTTCTTTTTGTAGGGATGCATGCCAAGTTTTGTTTTCAACAATTGCAATTTGCTAAAAAAACTTCAAAAGCTGACTTTTTGGCATTTGTTAAATACTTTGATTAAAGATTTTCAACCCAATGCAACTGAAATAGGGAGGACTTGTTTATAAAGAAGTCTGATATTATTTTAAGACACTTAAATTGATTGACAAAGTATTCCCTCAGAGGCTCATACAGTTCTAATATCCAACTGAAGGAGCAGGTAGCTGAGGAAGAACAATGAAGGGATGGAATAAATGGAGTACAAAGGAATAGAAGAAGGATCTGACCAGAATCTCATGGAAGGAGAGCTGAGTTGGTGCTGAGGGCTGGGATGACACTGGTGACCACTTAATTTTAAGAAGCTCCAATCTATCTGACTGTGTGACTTCCTCCAGTAAGACCCAGCAGCCCTAATATACAAGCAGAGCCAGTGTGGAATTGCTGTCGAATTTCCAATCTGCAGGGTGGATGCAGCAGAAAAAGAAAGAAGGATGCTGGCAAGAGAGCAATCATGGACATGCTTAAAGGGGTTAGGCTGAAAAGGGAGGCCCAGGGAGGGAGACACTGGAGTATTCTCAGTAAAGGCAGAGAACAGGCATAGGAATAAGAAATTGAGGGCTTGCTGTCAACTGGGCTGAAGACAGACATGGAGCAGCGGAGACTAAGATTACAGAGCTGTGGCAGCTCTGAGGAATACTGTTGTAGTGTGCGGCCATGGGGTTGTGTTGCTTAAATGCAGAATTGCAGGAGGGAGGCTGGTAGAGGAACGCTGTGGATTATTATGGATTGTCCACATGGACCCCGCAAGTACCCTTGTGATCACCCTGCTCTTGAAGCTGGGGAGTAGGAAGAAATCTGTGAAGCCGACACTAAAGCCTTCCATGTATAAAAGGGAGAGGCCAAAATTCAGGTACTGGCAGAAACAAGGAAGGCTGGCCGGCAACATATCTAGAGCACCTGAGCCACAAGGGAGTAAGGATTTTACATCAAAGGAAAATTAATAATCTGGATGTAGCAAAAGGGGATCCAGCAGAATTCTGAATGCCTGTAATAACCCCAGTCATGACCCTTCTCCCTTGTGTGAAACATCAAATTTCATACATTCATCGGGGCTGCCAAACCAACATCATCACCAACATGCTTTATTTATACAGCTCTGGAGATTCAAAGAGATGGGACACAGTTTTAGACATACCACCTCGGGAAATAAAAAAAGCCTTCACTAGCAAACACAGAAAACCTAACAGCTGGATTTCTGACGTCCACGCTTGTGTCACGGAAATTCACACTGAGAAAATAAGGACAGCAAAAATGGGGCCATGGGATTTTAGACATAAGACCTTTGGCTTATCTAAAACAAACAACAACAACAGTGACAAAAACCCCACTACTTTACAACAAGACCTAGAGGGGCCAGGTACTGAGCTAAAGCAGGGAGGAGCATGGGGTCTACACTCTGATTCCGGTCCAGTCAGTGCCTTCTCTTTTACAACATTCCTGAGTTAATTTCTTCATTAAACCAGCTGCCCTGGAGTTGATTCTGACTCATGGTGACCCCATTGTGTCAGAGTAGAACTGTGCTCCATAGGGTTTTCAGTGGCTGATTTTTTCAGAAGTTGATCACCAGGCCTGACTTCTGAGGCTCCTCTGGGTGGACACGAACCTCCAACGTTTCAGTTAGCAGCCAAACGCATTAACCTTTTGCATCACCCAACAGACTCTGATTTCTTAATGAAGCCCTGTGAAATCTTTCCAGATGCCTGAAAAAATCTCCCGGATGGGAAAATGAGGGCGTATACAGCCTCAATTTTTTCCCATGAAACAATCTCTGAAAAACCATTTGGATTTCCATGAAGAAAAAAAAAAAAGCAGTGACTAATTCAGAGGGCAGAGGTTGGGGGTTGGACTAGATTATCTTCCAAGGTTACTGGACTACATTCCATGATTCAATGGTCCCTTTCCTCTATCAACTCATGTTCAAATTGGCAAGACGGGGTATAATCACTAAAAAGTAAACTCACGACGACGTGGGTAATCTCTGGAGTTTCTCAGGGCTCCTTCCTCAGGCTCTTCCACACTCCACTCACCCCTCTTCCCACATCACTGAGTTCAGTAACCCTGGCCCTAACTGATGTGGCCTCCCCACTCCTCCCAGAGCCCGTCTGCTGTTCACTTGGCCCTAGTCTCAAGGGCTCTTGCTCCTCCTTGACCCCATGGACCCACCCTGGTCTCAGGACACTGCACTTGCTTTTGCCTCTTCCCAGGAGGCTCTTTTTCTGATGACCACGTGCAGGGCTTGCCATATAATTTGTGGGCCCAGTACGGAATGAAAATGTGGGGCCCCTTGTTCATAAGAGCAGGAATAAAGATTTTTCCCTCCTTCTATCATCATTGTTCAACCCATCATGGTGTGTTTTATTTGCTACTTAATGTCGTGCTCTTTTGATCATGGGGAGACCTACTTGTGGGCCGAGTGCAGATCCTCACAGGCACTTGGGCTCCCCCACATTGGTCTGCTGGGTGCATGGACCTGACCCAAACCTTCCCCATTCCTGTATCTAGGCCCCTACTGGTGGCAGTGGTCACTGGGCAAGGGCAGGCGAGTAGGCAGCCAAGAACCTGTTCTGGGAAGGTGGTAAGAAACAGAACGTCACATGAGTCAAGCCTCCAAGCCCCATCAGACTTCACTTACAATACATAGACTCAAAGATGAAATTATTAATAATATTAAGATGGAAACCACGGAACACTGAACCCCAACTGTGGGGCCCTCCTAAGTGTGTGGTCCTGTGTGGGTGCACTGGTCTCACACCATGAACCTGGCCCTGGCCACATGACTTACCACCTTACTTCCTTCAGGTCTGCTCAAATGTCACCTTATCAGGTCTTCCCTGAGCATCTTATATAATACGTACCTTCCTACATTCCCTATCCCTATCACCTTCCTTTATTTTTTTTATATACATTATCACTACCTGACATATATTTGTTTCTCTGTTGTCTGTCTCTTCCACTTCCAGGGTAGGGAGTTAATTCCCTCACTGCAGTATCCCTACTAGCTAATACATCAGACTCATAAATATTTGTTTTGTGAATGAATGAATGATAATGATGATGCATAATGGCCAGCTCTTCTACCTCAAGCACAGCCCACCCCACCCTTGGTACAACCAGCCCTCTAACTCCTAATCACCCTTCCATGCAAGGGGCCTTTTCTCTGATCCCAGAGCACCCTCCAAAGCCTTGAGGAAAGCAATCATTGTGGGTTATATTCACTCCCCCACAAAAATGAGAATTACTGGAGAGCACATTCTGTGCCTTATTTGTGTTCTTCAACCCCCTTCTGCCCACCCGATACTGAACATAAATCACAGGGCTCACTAGGCTTTCAATTAGTGTCTGTTGTGAACAAAGATAAGGCTCTGTTAATTTATATGTAAATATATTAAGGTGTCATATTCAGAAACACTTTTTTTCTTCATTGTTATACTTGGCTACTTACAAAAGATTTTCTATTGGGAGTAATAATTTGTGTTCTAATTAAAACTGTTTCTGGGAACACATTGTATGAATTATGAATACAATATCCACATGAAAGCTAACACTGGCAACCCCCATAAACAGGGAACTGTGCAAACAGCTCCTGCACAAGCCAATGGAGTAGAGAAACCATATTTTCTCTTGGAAGCTGCGTATATTTTCATGTCTCTGACTAGTCAAGGAACCAAATTAATATTCTTTAAACAAAGTGTGCTTTATCATTAGCTTTTCAAATGCAGCAAGTAACTAGTTGTACCTATCTTAATGCTATCATGAAATGAAACAAATATTAGAAATACTAGAAATATTTGTATTTCACATGGAGCAAATACAATGCAAAAATATCACAATATTCGTAAAACAAACTCATTCATTCGCTAACTGAAAAAATTAAGAAACATGATAATTTCTATGAATGAATTGAGATTGCTCTAGTGATATCCCATGATATTATTTAGTAAATTTATTTTTTTTCCAGACCACTACAACATACAGGGTATTTTCTATTTGGCTCTGCTTTTGCAATATTTATGGAATAATAATTAATAGAGCTCTTCAGATAAACTTAATTATTCACACTAATAGTACCTAAAAGGCTTTTCTTAGGAAACATTATCAGTGGTTTGCTGTTATTGTTAGCTGCCATTGAATCAGCTTCACTCATGGCAACCCCATGAACACTGGAACAAAACACTGCCAGGTCCTGTACCATCCCCGTGACTGGTTACAGATCAGACCGTTGTGATCCACAGTGTTTTCATTGGCTGATTTTCAGAAGTAGATTACCAGGTCTTTCTTCCTAGTCCATCTTACTTGGGAGCACCACTGAAACCTGTTCAGCATCATAGCAACAATTAAGCCTCCACTGACAGACAGGTGGTGACTGTGTATGAGGTGCATTGGCCAAGAATTGAACCCAGGTCTCTGTCATGGAAGGTGAGAATTCTACTAGTGAACTACCTACATGGTCTGTAGAAGGCAGTATATGACAGTGGTTAAGAGTATATACTGGGTCACTCACTGGCTTGGGTAAATTATCCAACCTCTCTGCTCAGGTTCTCCATGTAAAATTGTGATAATAGTAGCTCCCGGCTTTATTGTAAGGATTAAACGAGCAAATAAGTAAGTGTAATCAATCATATTAATTGAACAAATATTTATTAAGCACCTACCATGTGCAAGCACTGTTCTAGCAGAGAACAAAGTAGGCATAAATGTTCTGATGGTGACAAGTGCTATGGAGAAAGATAAAGCTAGGCAAGTGAGACGGAATGAATGTGTGTGTAGTGGAAGGTGATGGTAGGAGTTGCTATTTTACACAGGGAGCTGGGGAATATCTCAAAGAAAAGATGACATTTGGCAGATATCTAAGGGAAAGTGTTCCAGGCAGAGAGAACAGTGGTACAAAGGGCCTGTGGTGGTGCAGGCTTGGCATGTTTGAGGAACAGAAAGGAAGCTCATGTGGCTGCAGCTGAATGAAAGCATGAGAGAGGAGTAGGAGATGAGGTCAGATAGGGGTCCGGTCATATAGTACCCTGGAAGCCTCTGCAGGACTTTGTCTTTTACTCTGAGATGGGAAGCCCATGGGAGCTTTTCAACAGAGGCGTGACAAGGTCTAGCTAACATGACTCAGAAAGAAAACAGTGCAGTAGGGTGGGGTTGGGGAGGAAACAGAGGTTTTATATATGATGGCGAATACTTGGGTGGTACAGTTGCTGTATTTGGCTGCTAACCGAAAGGCTGGAGGTTTGAGTCTGCCCAGAGGTACCTTGGAACCAAAGCCTGTTAATGTACTTCCAAAACCCAGCCATTAAAACCCCTATGGAGCACAGTTCTCCTCTGCCACATATGGGGTCCCTCTGAGTCAGAATCAACTCCACAGCAACTGGTTAACGTATAATGGTGGCTTAGACGAGGGTGGCAGATATGGTGATAGGATCAGGAGAAATGGTTGGATTCTTGATATATTTTGAAGATGGTGGCCATAGAATTTGCCAATGGAGGGGATTGTAGGGTGTATGAGAAAAAGATGAGTCAAGAATGACCGCAAGGTTTTGGTCTGAGAAACTGAAAGAATGGGGCCGCCATTTGCTAAGATGAGATAGACAGTAGGAGAAGCAGATTTTGTGGAGAATTCAGGAATTTATTTTGGATCTGCTAAGCTAGTGATGCCTATTATACAAACAAGTGGTGCTAGTGAGCAGACAGATGTACAAGCCTCGAGTTCACATCAGGTCTAAGGGAGAGGTCCGGGATGATGATATCATTTGTGAATCATCTACATAAGTCTTACCGAAAACATGATATAATTCAATAGGGAATTTAATCTCTTTCTTTAAAAAAAAAAGTATTTCTGATGTGTCCTTTGAATTATACCAGCCTGAAGTTTATTTTACTTTCTAAATTGTGATAGATGTCAAAGTAGAAGAGTTGAGGGGGTGTCCTTTCTCATCTCCAAATATACACATTGATATCCCATAAGCAAAGTCTAATGAGAAATAAATGCTAAACAAACTTACCTTTCACCTGTAACATGTCTACCTAAATGCCATATTCACCTCGCACTATCTAAGGAAGAATGTTAAGAAAAAAAAAAGCATTCTGAAAAAAAGATGATATTTGTCTAAAAACACAAGTAAAATTTAAATATAGACATCTATAAACAATCCAGCCTCCTGTGCTACAGCATCACAAGAAAAAATATGCGACAATACTCAGAATCAAAATAGCAATTAGATAAGTAATAAAATTAAGGGGCATGAGCACCCTCTATTGTATCTGAGCTTCAGTTACCAAGATGATGGTGTTTCCTAGGAAACCAAAAACCTCCCAGGCACAAATATTGTGAAGTATAGTTCCCAAAATATTATGTTCTAGATCCTTCCCAACTATTTAGAAATCAAGGACTTTCTAAACCCTTAAAAAAAAAAAAAGTTTATCACTGACCCACATTGAAAAGATATGGGGCTCAAAAACAAAAAACCACTGAGGCTTGTCAAATCAAAACAAAAATACAACAACAAGAAGAATCTCCACAAAACCCCAAACCAAATCAAACAGTTTCCCTGTAGTATTATACTTCCATTGGAAACCCTGGTGTCATAGTGGTTAAGTGCTACAGCTGCTAACCAAAAGGTTGGCAGTTCAAATCCACCAGGCGCTCCTTGGAAACTCTACGGGGCAGTTCTACTCTGTCCTATAGGGTCGCTATGAGTTGGAATCGACTCAACGGCAGTGGGAGTGGGCTATTATACTTTCATACATCAAGGATTTTTTGTCATTGATCTGTTCCCATAAAGATCATAGCCTAGAAAACCCTACGGAGCAGTTCTACTCTGTCACATGTGGTCACTATGAGTTCAAGTTGACTCAACAACTACTAACACCAACAAATTTGGTTTTGCTTTTTTTGCGAGGACTTTTTTAAAAATCTCACTAATTCAGACAATAAATGAAGGAAAGTAAGGAATAAGAGAGAGGCTAGTTTGAATTTTTAAATAACTTACAAAACGTTTTAAAGAAATTTAACTATGACCTTAAAATACATTTAATGTTTAAAGCTAAACTATCAGTTCTACCAAGTAGAAGTCCTTTGGGGAACAACTAGGATTAGTAATTGCAGATCATATGATTATTTATATAGAAAATTCTAAGAAATCCACAGAACAACTACTAGAACTAATAAATGAATTTAGCAAGGTTACAGGTACAAAAATCAACTGTATTTTATATACTACCAGCAAGCAACTGGAAAAATGAAATAAAATTAAAATCTATAATAGAACAAAAAATTAAATATTTAAGTATAAGTGAACAAAAGATGTGGAAAATCTATACACTGAAAGCTGTAAAATATTGCTGAAAGAAATGTAAAAAACACCAAAATAGATGGACAGCTTGGCCATTCTTATGGATTGAAAAATTCAATTTTATTAATTTTTCAATGGTTCACAAATTGATAGACATATTAATAGCAATTCACCACCCAAATCTTCATAGTTTTATGAAACAAATTGATGAGCTGATTCTAATATTTCTGTGAAAATGGAAACAACCTAGAATAGCCAAAGCAATTTTAAGGAAAGAATAACAGAGCTGGAGGGCTTACACCACCTGATTTTAAGACTTACTGTAAAGCTAGGGTAAAGAAGGCAGTGTGGAATTGACAAAAGGACAGATATTTAAGAGTAATGGAACAGAGTAGAGAGTTCAGAAGTTGCCCAGACATTTATGGTCAACTGATTTTGAGAAAGGTGCCAAGGTAATTTAATGGTACAAGAAAAAAAGTTGTTTCAACAAATGGTGCTGAATATTGGATATTTCTGTGGGGGGGATTAATATTAACCCTTACCTCATACCATATATAAAAATTGACTTGAAATGGATCATAGACCTAAATGGAAAAGCAAAAACTATAAAACTTCTATAAGAAAAGAATATGCGCAAACTTGGGGTAGTCACAAACTTCTCACAGAGGACACAACAAACACAAACTATAAAAGAAAACAAACTGACACAATGAACTTTATCGCGATTAAAACTTCTCCTCTTCAAAAGGTATCATTAAGAAGTAGACGATGGTTTCTTAGATAGTACACCAAAAATACAAGTGACAAAAGAAAAAATAGATAAATTGAACTACCTGAAAATTGTTTGTGCTGCAATCGATATCATCAAGAAAGCGAAGACAACCCACAGAATGGACGAAAATTTTTGCAAATGATGTCTAACAAGGGACTTGTATCGAGGAATTAAAAAAAAAAAAAACCTTGAACTCAACAGGAAAAAGACAAATGACCCAATTTAAAAATTGACAAAAATATTTGAATATATATTTCTCCAAAGATATAAAACTGGTCGAAAATGCACATGAAAAGACGTTCAATTCTTCATCCCACTTTGAAGTGTGGCATCTGGGGTCTTAAACGCTAACAAGTGGCCATCTAAGATGCATCAATTGATCTCAACCCACCTGGATCAAAGGAGAATGAAGAACACCAAGGTCACAAGGTAATTATGAGCCCAAGAGACAGAAAGGGCCACATGAACTAGAGACTTACATCATCCTGAGACCAGAAGAACTAGATGGTGCTCAGTCACAACCGGGGACTGCCCTGACAGGGAGCACAACAGAGAACCCCTGAGGGAGCAGGAGAACAGTGGGATGCAGACCCCAAATTCTCATAAAAAGACCAGACTTAATGGTCTGACTAAGACTAGAAGAATCCCGGTGGTCATGATCCCCAAACCTTCTGTTGGTCCAGGACAGGAACCATTCCCAAAGCCAACTCTTCAGACATGGATTGGACTGGACAATGGGCTGGAGAGAGATGCTGATGAGGAGTGAGCTACTTGGTTCAGGTGGACACTTGAGACTATGTTCGCATCTCCTGTTTGGAGGGGAGATGAGAGGGTAGAGGGGGTTAGAAACTGGCAAAATGGTCACGAAAGGAGAGACTGGAAAGAGGGAGCAAGCTGACTCATTAGGGGGAGAGTTAAGTGGGAGGATGTAGTAAGGTGTATATAAGTTTATATGTGAGAGACTGACTTGATTTGTAAACTTTCACTTAAAGCACAATAAAAATTATTTTAAAAAAAAGTTCAACATCATTAGTCATTAGGGAAATGCAAATTAAAACCAGAATGAAATGACACTCATACCCACTAGGATGACTATAATCAAAAATACAGACAATAACAAGTGTTGGAAAGGATATGGAAAAATTAGAACCCTCATACATTGCTGGTGAGATTTTTAAAGGGTACAGTAACTTTGGAAAATGGTTTAGAAGTTCCTCAAATATTAAACACAGAGTTACCATATAACCTAGATATATACCCCAAAGAAGTGAAAACATATATCCACACAAAAACTTGTAGATGATTGTTCTTAGCAGTATTATTCATAATTGCCAAAAGGTGGAAACAATTCAAATGCCCATCAACTGATGAATGGATGAATGAAATGTGGTACGTACCTACAATGGAATATTATCCAGCCATAAAAAAGAATGAAGTGTTGATACATGCTACAACATGGGTGAACCTTGAAAACATATGCTAAGTGAAAGAACCCAGTCACAAAAGACCATATTTTTTATGATTCCATTTATATAATATTTTAGAAAATATAAAATAATCTTTAGTGAGCAAAAGTAGATCGCTGGTTGCCTGGGGACGGGGCGAGAGAGGAAGGATAGCAAAGGGGCACAGGGAATCTTTTGGGCGTCATGGAAATTTTCCATATCGTGATTATGGTGGCGTTTCCCTGGTTTGTATCCCTCACATTCATCATTGAATTCAGTTTAAATGGATGCAGTTAATTGTAAATTATACATCAATAAAGTTGATTTTTTTTAAAGCAATAAGAACCAATGAAAAAAGAAGATCAGTTAACAATTTGTAAATAGCACACTGAATGTTTACATAAATAGTGCTTATAAACTGCTTAGTAGCACATGTAAGTAGTTTTTTTCCTTAGGCAGTTCAAGCATTCATCTGGATTTTGTGACTAATCAGGCTGATAATCCTCATATATGGCCCCCCAAAGGTTAATTTCAGCCCAACTCCACTGAATTACTAAAAATTCTGAAAGATGTGGTCCATATCAATGAAGCTTTGCTATAACTGCAAAAGGTTGGGGCAGGGGGCAACTTTAATATAAAACCTCATTGCCGCAGTTGGGGTAACTGTGCCAACAACATGACTTCAAAGTTTAGTTCTAAGACTGGTTCCGTTATACACACTTTTCTGTTCTCAAGACAACCTATCTTGACGTAAAATTATGCTAGTAAGCATACAACAAACTTGCTCAGAAAGGCAGAATTTAAATCTACTTGAACTTTATCTTATAAGATTAAAGACCATCTGCAGAGACATACTGGTAAATGATGTAAATGTTCATAAGGAAAGAAACCAGTACTCACTGAAGACCCGCTGTTTGAGAGATTATTCCCCACACATTTTTCACACTCAATACCTACTCTTGTTGTTGCTGTTTGTTGCTGTTGAGTTGATTCCAACTCATGGAGACCCATGTGCGCAGAGTAGAACTGCTCCATAGGGTTTTCAAGGCTGTGACCTTTTGGAAGCAGATCACCAGGCCTGTCTTCCAGATCACCTCTGGGTGGGCTCAAACTGCCAATCTTTCAGCTATCAGTCATGCACTTAACCATTTGTGCCACCCAGGAACTCTGATACCCACGACAGCCCATTAATCTAAATATTACTATACTCATTTTTCCCCACTAAGGAAACTGATACTCAGAAAGGTCAAATTATCTGCCCAAATTCCCCCAACTAGTAAGAGGCATAGTTAGGATTTATATATTTGGGTTACTTTTAACTGACTGACTTAGTTATAGTTTCACAAACAGAAAACTAAAGCAAATAAATACATATAGCTTTGGATTCAAGTATCAGTGCTTTTCTTGAAAGACCATTAAAAAGCACACATTTAAATATACTACTGACATTTTCTGGGGCTTTTGCTAATCACCAAAGTGTCATATTCTTCCTCTTGGGCAGTCAATATTTGTTGGGAAAGTGATGAACCTGCTTCTTTAAGAGTAGATTCTACATAAAACAAAATCACATAAGCATCCAAGACGTGCCCCAGATTTGGGGAGATCCACTGCTCTTTAGGAACAACCAGCAATGTAGGAAATTGTAAAAGAAACAGAGGATTGCCTTATAACTGGGGAGATATGGAAGCAGTGGTGGTTTAGTGATAGAATTCTCGTCTTACAATTAGACGTGTGTTCCACTCCTGGCCAAAGCACCTTATGTGTGGCCACCACTTGTCTGTCGGTAAAGGCTTGCATGTTGTTATGATGGTTTCAGCAGAGCTTCCAGAATAAACGGACTGGGAAAAAAGGCCTAGAAGTCTACTTCTGAAAAATCAGCCTCTCAAAACCCTATGGATCACACTTGGTCTGATGCCATTGATCACGGGGTAGCCACGAGTGGGGAGCTGACTTAATGGCAGCTAACAACAATTGGGGGGTTAATGTGGAATGACACAGTCAAAAACTGCTTATACTGACAGCTTCATGGCTGACTGTACAAATCTGCAATACTGATGGTCAACACCTAGGACTGTCATTTGACCTCCAGGAGAATAAAAGAGAAAAAATCATACATAGGCTTCCAGTTTGGAAACTTAAAAATATTTATACAGAGGCGGGGCCAAGATGGCAGAATAGCCAGATGCTTCCTGCGATCCCGCTTACAACAAAGACTTGAAAAAATAATTGAAATGATTCTATTTATGACAAGCTAGGAGCCCTGAACATCAAAGGCAAAGTTAGAAAATAGAGCAGGAGGGGGAGGGAGAGATGGTTCAGAAGCAGAGAGGAGTTGCTGGACCTGAATCTCCAGGATCCCTCAGCCACCATTCCTGGGAGTGGCTACGGTGGGCTGCTAGTAGCGTTTGGTTACAGTTTCCTCAGGGAGAAGCAGCCAGCCGCACAGCCTACTCACACCTCCAGAACCAGAGAATAATGGCGTTCTCGGCAAAAGTTTAGTACTTCTATATATTTTACCGTGCCCCCAACCCCCAAGCCGGCTTCAGAGGCTGTTGATTTCCCTGGGCCTGAGATAGGCCCTGCCCTGTTGAGCGTCCGGAGCCATTCTCCTAGCCTCAGAGTAGGAATAAATTCACAATTTGGGGAAAAGATAATTTGCCAGTTCCACTAAATGGGGGAGCTCAGAACAGAAGCGGCTCCTATCCAGGCATAAACAGTCCATGGACTTTGAATACCTTTCCCCCTGCATGGACCTGGGTGGGCCTATTTCAGGAGAATAGGCCCTCGTTGGCAGATTACAACCGTTTCAGCTGTGCGGTGAAGAGGTGGGTGTATAGTATTTGACACCACTTTGCCTATTAAACAGGGTCCTCACCTACCCACATAAGGAGCCTAAGGACTGATGGCTCCACTCAGGTCACCCAGCCACCCACAACAGGGGTCTAAGGATAAATGGTACCTCCTAGTCCTTACAACCAAAAGCACTGGGTGCCCATGCTACGTCTGCAGAACCCACCCAAGAGTACGCATTTGAAAACAAGGACACGCTTTCCTCACAGACACTCAGGGGACTGTTCTCAGCCTCCTGCCTTATTCAGAGCATGAACCCCCTACTACAACCAGATACTGGTAACTACACCAATCACCCCTGCCCCTCTAAGACTGGAGGACAGAGCCTGTACCACACACTTGATCACCAGTTACCTGGACACCTGAGCTGAACTCACACAAGAAAAGTAAATGGACTCCTAGACTGATATACCTGATAATAGCTCTGGCCATCTGGTGACAGGACGTCAGAGCTTCAAGGGCAAAAATAATCAAGCTAGCTCACTCAAGGAACCCATATGGGCATATCAAAACAAAGCAATAACCTAGGATACAGTAAGCAAACATAAAATAAACTAATACAATAACTTATAGATGGCTAGGAGACAACAGTCGATGTCAAGTCACATAAAGAAACAGACCGTGATTGCCTCAACAAGCTCTCAAAACAAAGAATCAATGGATCTTCTGGATAAAGGTGCCTTCCTGGAATTACCGGACACAGAATTCAAAAGATTAACGTACAGAACTCTTCAAGACATCAGGAATGAGATTAGGAAGGGGATCAAGCAATATGCAGAACAAACTAAGGAACACACAGATAAAGTTGTGGAAGAAATTAAGAGGTTATTCAAGAACATAATGAAAATTTAATAAGCTGCAAGAACCCATAGAAAGAGAGAAATCAGAAATTGAAAAGATTAATAATAAAATTACAGAATTAGACAACTCAGTACAAAGTTAGAGAAGTAGAATTGAGCAAGTGCAAGGCAGAATTGGTAAGCTTGAAGATAAAGCACTTGGCACCAATATATTTGAAGAAAAATCAGATAAAAGAATTTAAAAAAATGAAGAAACCTTAAGAATCATGTGGGACTCTATCAAGAGAAATAACCTACGAGTGATTGGAGTATCAGAACAGACAGGGACAACAGAAAATACAGACAGAATTGTTGAAAATTTGTTGGCAGAAAACTTCCCTGACATCGTGAAAGATGAGAAGATATCTATCCAAGATGCTCATCGAGCTCCACATGGGGTAAATGTTAAAAGAAAGTCACCAAGACATATTATAAACAAACTTGCCAAAACTAAAGATAAAGAGAATTTTAAGAGCAGCTAGGGATAAACAAAAAGTCACCTACAAAGGAGAGTCAATAAGAATAAGCTCTGACTACTCGGCAGAAACCACGCAGGCAAGAAGGCAATAGGATGACTTACAGAAAGCACTGAAGGAAAAAAACTGTCAGTCAAGAATCATATATTCAGCAAAACTGTCTCTCAAATATGAAGGTGAAATTAGGACATTTCCAGATAAACAGAAGTTTAGGGAATTCATAAAAACCAAAAAAAAAAAAAAAAAAACTACAAGAAATACTAAAGGGAGTTCTTTGGTTAGAAGATCAATAATATCAGGTATCATCCCAAGTCTAGAACACAGGACACAGCAATCAGAAGTCAACCCAGATACGGAAATCACAAAAATAAATCTAGATGAAAAACTGCCCAAAACAGGGAAACAGCAATGTTATTATATAAAAGAAGACAACAAGAAAATAATAAAGAGGGACTAAGAAATGTAGTTATAGATCTTTTATAGGGAGAGGAAGACAAGGCAATATAAAGAAATAAAAGTTAGGTTTAAACTTAGAAAAATAGGGGTAAATATTAAGGTAACCACAAAGAGGACTAACTATCCAACTCATCAAAATAAAATCCCCCAACCCAAAAAATAAAATACAAGAGAAAAATAGTGACTCAGCAGAAAAAAAATCAACAACAAATATGAGGAAAGGACAAAATATAAAGATAAACTACTCAGCACAAAAAATTAGGCGGGAAAGGGAAACTGTCAACAACACACACAAAAAAGACAATAAAATGACAACACTAAACTCATAAAAAAAAAAAAAAAAAACTCATACCTATCCATAATTACGCTGAACGCACCAATAAAGAGACAGAGAGTGGCAGAATGGATTAAAAAACACAGTCCGTCTATATGCTGCCTACAAGAGACACAACTTAGGCTTAGAGACACAAACAAACTAAAACTCAAAGGATGGAAAAACAATATCAAGCAAACAACAATCAAAAAAGATTAATTTCTGACAAAACAGACTTTAAAGTTAAATTCACCACAAAGGACAAGGAGGGCACTATATAATGATTAAATGGACAATATACCAGGAGGATACAGCCATATTAAATATTTATGCACCCAGTGAGAGGGCTGCAAGATACATAAAACAAATAACAGCATTAAAAAATGAGATAGACAGCTCCACAATTATAGTAGGAGACTTCAACACACCACTTTCGGTGAAGGACAGGACACCCAGAAAGAAGCTCAGTGAAGACATGGAAGATTTAAATGCCACTATTAACCAACTCGACCTCATAGACATATACAGAACACTCCACCCAACAGCAGCCAAGTACGATTTCTTCTCTAGTGCACATGGAACATTGTCTAGAATAGACCACATATTAGGTCATAAAGCAAGCCTTAGCAGAATCCAAAACACTGAAATATTACAAGGCATCTTCTCTAACCATAAGGCCATAAAAGTAGAAATCAACAACAGAAAAAGCAAGGAAAAGAAATCAAACACTTGGAAACTGAACAACACCCTGCTCAAAAACGACTGGGTCATAGAAGACATTAAGGATGGAATAAAGAAATTCATAGAATCCAATGAGAATGAAAACACTTCCTATCAGAACCTTTGGGACACAGTGAAAGCAGTGCTCAGAGGCCAATTTATATCAATAAATGCATACATCCAAAAAGAAGAAAGGGCCCAAATCAAAGAATTATCCCTATAACTTGAACGAACAGAAAGAGAACAACAAAGGAAACCCTCAGGGATCAGAAGAAAGCAAACAATAAAAATTAGAGCAGAATTAAATGAAATAGAAAACAGAAAAACAACTGAAAGAATTAACAAGACCAAAAGCTGGTACTCTGAAAAAATTATCAAAAATTGATTAATCATTGCCCAAACTGACAAAAGAAAAACAGGAGAGGAAGCAAATAACCCAAATAAGAAATGAGATGGGCGATATTACAACAGACGCAACTCAAATTAAAAGAATCATATCAGATTACTATGAAAAATTGTACTCTAACAAATTTCAAAACCTAGAAGAAATGGAAGAATTCCTAGAAACACATTACCTACCTAAACGAACACAAACAGAGGCAGAACAACTAAACAGACCCATAACAAAAGAAGAAATTGAAAAGGTAATCAAAAAACGCCCAACAAAAAAAGGCCCGGACAGCTTCACTGCACAGTTCTACCAAACTTTCAGAGAAGAGTTAACACCACCACTGCTAAAGGTATTTCAGAGCATAGAAAAGGACGGAATACTCCCAAACTCTTCTACGAAGCCGCCATATCCCTGATACCAAAACCAGGTAAAGACACCACACAAAAAAGAAAATTACAAACCTATATCCCTCATGAACTTAAATGCAAAAATCCTCAACAAAATTCTAATCAAAAGAATTCAACAACATATCAAAAAAATAATTCACCACGACCAAGTGGAATTCATACCAGATATGCAGGGATGGTTCAACATTAGAGAAACAATTAGTGTAATCCATCATATAAATAAAACAAAAGAACCACATGATTTTATCAATTGATACAGAAAAGTCATTTGACAAAGTTCAACACCCATTCATGATAAAAACTCTCAGGAAAATAGGAATAGAAGGAAAATTCCTCAACATAATAAATGGCATTTATACAAAGCCAACAGCCAACATCATTCTAAATGGAGAGAGACTGAAAACATTCCCCCTGAGATCGGGAACCAGCCAAGGATGCCCTTTATCACCACTCTTATTCGACATTGTGCTGGAGGTCCTAGCCAGAGCAATTACGCTAGATAAAGAAATAAAGGGCATCCAGATTGGCAAGGAAGAAGTCAAAGTATCTCTATGTGCAGATGACATGATCTTATACACAGAAAACCCTAAGGAATCCTCAAGAAAACTACTGAATCTAATAGAAGAGTTCAGCAGAGAATCAGGATACAAGATAAACATACAAAATAAGTTGGATTCCTCTACACCAACAAAAAGAACATAGAAGAGAAAATCACCAAATCAATACCATTTACAGTAGCCCCCAAGAAGATAAAACACTTAGGAATAAATCTTACCAGAGCTGTAAAAGACCTATACAAAGAAAACTACAAGACACTATTGCAAGAAACCAAAAGATACCTACATAAGTGGAAAAACATACCTTGCTCATGGATAGAAAGACTTAACATTGTAAAAATACCTATTCTGCCAAAAGTGATCTAGAGATACAATGCAATTCCGATTTAAATTCCAACAACATTTTTTAGTGAGATGGAGAAATAAATCACCAACTTCATAAGGAAAGGACAGAGGCCCTGGATAAGTAAAGCATTACTGAAAAAGAAGAACAAAGTGGGAGGCCTCACTCTACCTGACTTTAGAACCTCTTATACCACCACGGTAGTCAAAACAGCCTGGTGCTGGTACAACAACACATACATAGACCAGTGGAACAGAATTGAGAAGTCAGACATAACCCCATCCATGTATGAGCATCTGATATTTCACAAAGGCCCAAAGTCAGTTAAATGGGGAAAAGATAGTCTGTTTAACAAATGGTACTGGCATAACTGGATATCCATCTGCAAAAAAAAATGAAACAAGACCCATACCTCACACCATGCGCAAAAACGAACTCAAAATGGATCAAAGACCTAAATATAAAATCTAAAATGATAAACAGCATGGAAAAAAAAAATAGGGATAATGCTAGGAGCCCTAATACATGGCATAAACACTATACAAAACATTAGCAACAATGCAGAAGAGAAACTAGATAACTGGGAGCTCCTAAAAATCAAACACCTATGCTCATTCAAAGACTTCACCAAAAGAGTAAAAAGATTACCTGTCAAAAAACCAAAACCAAACCCATTGCTGTCGAGTCGATTCCGACTCATAGTGACTCTATAGGACAGAGTAGAACTGCCCCTATAGAGTTTCCAAGGAGCGCCTGGCAGATTTGAACTACCAACCCCTTGGTTAGTAGTCGTAGCACTTAACCACTACGTCATCAGGATTTCCAGATTACCTGCAGCCTGGGAAAAAGTTTTTAACTATGACATTTCCGATCAGTGTCTGATCTCTAAAATCTACATGATACTGCAAAAAACTCAACTACAAAAAGACAAATAACCCAATTAAAAAAAGGGGCAAAGGATGTGAACAGGCACTTCACTAAAGAAGACATTCAGGTAGCTAATGGATACGTGAGGAAATGCTCACGATCATTAGCCATTAGAGAAATGCAAATCAAAACTACAATGAAGATTCCATCTTACTCCAACAGGGCTGGCATTAATGCAAAAAAAACATGAAATAATAAATGTTGGAGAGGTTGTGGAGAGACTGGAACACTTATACAATGCTGATGGCAATGTAAAATGGTATAACCACTTTGGAAATCGATTTGGCGCTTCCTTAAACAATTAGAAATAGAATTACCATATGATCCGGTAATCCTACTCCTTGGAATATATCCTAGAGAAATAAGAGCCTTTACACAAACAGATATATGCACACCCATGTTCATTGTAGCACTGTTTACTATAGCAAAAAGATGGAAAAAACCAAGGTGCCCATCAGCAGATGAATGGATAAATAAATTATGGTATATTCACACAATGGAATACTACGCATTGATAAAGAACAATGATGAATCTGGGAAGCATTTCATAACATGGAGGAATCTGGAAGGCATTATGCTGAGTGAAATTAGTCAGTTGCAAAAGGACAAACATTGTATAAGACCACTATTATAATAACTGAAGAAATAGTTTAGAGAAGAAAATATTCTTTGATGGTTACAAAAGGACAGAGTGAGGGAGGGAGAGGGTTTTCACTGGTTAGATAGTGGATAGGAATTATTTTGGGTGTAGGGAAGGACAACACACAATACAGGCGAGGTCAGCACAACTGGACTAAGCTAAAAAAAAAAAAGCAAAGAAGTTTTCTGAATAAACTGAAGGCTTCAAAAGCCAGCGTACTAGGGGTGGGGGGTTGAGGACCACGGTTTCAGGGGACATCTAAGTCAACTGGCATAATAAAATCTATTAAGAAAACATTCTGCATCCCACTTTGGAGAGTGGCGTCTGGGGTCTTAAACGCTAACAAGCGGCCATCTAAGATGCATCAATGGGTCTCAACCCACCTGGAGCAAAGGAGAACGAAGAACACCAGAGATACAAGGTAATCATGAGCCCAAGGGACAGAAAGGACCACATAAACTAGAGACTACATTGGCCCGAGACCAGAAGAGCTAGATGGTGCCCAGCTATAACCAAAGACTGCCCTGAAAGGGAACACAACAGAGAATCCCTGAGGGAGCAAGAGAGCAGTTGGATACAAATCCTAAATTCTTGTAAAGAGACCAAACTTAATGGTCTGACAGAGACTAGGATGCCAGAAGTTATGGTCCCCAGACCTTCTGTTAGCCCAAGACAGGAACCATTCCCAAAGCCAACTCTTCAGACAGGGATTGGACTGGACAATGGGATAGAAAATGATACTGGTGAAGAATGAGCTTCTTGGATCAAGTAGACACATGAGACTATGTGGGCATCTCCTGTCTGGAGGGGAGATGAGAGGGCAGTGGGGGTCAGAAGCTGGCCAACTGGACACGAAAATAGCAAGTGGAGGAAAGGAGTGTGCTGTCTCAGTAGGGGGAGAGCAATTAGAAGTATATAGAAAGGTGTGTATAAATTTTTGTATGAGAGGCTGACTTGATTTGTAAACTTTCACTTAAAGCACAATAAAAATTAAAAAATATATATTTTTAAAAATAAATCATAAAAAAAATCTTACCTACTGAAAATATTGTAAAGACAACAAAGGATTAAATGAATGTATTGATGAACAGTTATTTGCATTCTAACATGATCCCAAGTTCATGTGCTATTTAAACATTCTTAAAGAAAAAACATGAAAAATAATTAACGTAACCATCAGTTCTTCTAAATACCTTTAGCAATATGGAGTCTGAAAATCATTAATAAGTAATGAAATTTAAGTATATATTCTGATCTTAAACAAACAAAAAAAAACTGCTTCAATCATAAAAGTCATTAATATGATATTCCAGAATTTATTTATGTACTCAGGTGATAGTAAAAGCTTAATACTCTTATACCACTTCTTTCACTGTATTCTAATCAATTTAGTTCCAGGATACTCTTAGGAATTATAATACCTATTAAAGCATTTATGCAAGGGGGGGCTAATTTCATTTTAAGTTTAAAAACCATATTCAAGTAAAGTCTCTACCAGAGCATTCAGCTTTCTTATCTCTTCCCTCCTCTGGCAATCTCCAGCATTACGGGAATGCAGAAATTATCTAATGGGGTGATAATGTCATGGTCTGACTGCAATTATACTTTTCTTATGTCTGGCATGAATTCCCAAATCAGTCACATATTGAGGTCTAACTAAGGTATGGCAGGTAGGGTGTGTGCCCTGGGCTCAGCTTGAGGAAGGACACTAATGAGCAGTTCCCATGGCCAGCTGTGACAGATCACTAGGCAATTTAAAACTAACTGTCATAGGTGCTATTTTCCATAGATAGGTCCCTGCATGTGCTTTTATCTGCCAGAGGAAGAGTAGAAGGAATAGGCACAGACACACAGCTACCATCTGCTTCCCTCCCCCGGCATCCCTGGAAATGAAGACAGGGTGGGAGTTTCTCCTAGAGACAAGAGCAGAGTGTACTTCACAGTGGCCCCACTGAAGTATTTTCAGGAAGCAATATTTGGGCCTCTCACATTAAAAAGCAACATAGACATCCTGAATATAGACAACGTGCAATAGCAGCAGCAGATTCCATTGTCAGGGCTCTGGATTTTCAGTCTAGCCCAGGGGCTGCAAACTAGACCAGGTGAGGCCTGCACACTGCTGTGTGCCTTCCAATGTCTTTAGTTGGATACACCCTTCTCCAGTGCCCCACAGTTCTCACCACTTCTTATTGTGTCATACCTGGCCCACTACATTAATTTATTTTACTGACTGGCCCTTTTGAGTTTGCAACTTCTAATCTGCACACAACAATTAATCAAGGTACTTACAGCTGCATGACCAAGTACAAGTGATTTGGGCTTTCATAAATATCTTCCAGGGCAACGATGTTTTCATGCTTAATCCTAAAAGAAAAGAAAAAACACACACACAATAGTAAGTATAATTAGACCGGAAAGCTTTTAAAAACAGATATAAAAGTAAAAGTTACAAGTGTCAGCAGGAAGCTTAACAGGGCATTTACTACTCATCACAATCTTGTCCTCAAACTTTTTCCAGACCCATTTCCCAATCTTCCTCCCCTACTCCCTAAAAAAACCCAAAAAAACCAAATCCACTGCCATCGAGTCGATTCCAACTCATAGCAACCCTAAAGGACAAAGTAGAACTGCCCCATAGGGTTTTCGAATAGCACCTGATAGATTTGAACTGCTGACCTTTTAGGTAGCAGCTGTAGCACTTAACCACTACACCAGCCGGGTTTCCCCTACTCCCTACTCCTCTTTATTCCTAATGCTATTTACTCTATAATTTAGCAACACTGGATTAACTACTGTTCCTTCATGTATATTCCAGCCTCTCTGCATTTATTCATGTGAATCCCAGGAATAGGATAGACAGGAATTCCTTCTCCCTTATCTCTCAGAGCCCAACTCAAATGGCGAAGCCCTTAGTCAGAATGTGATTGATCCCTCTTCACAGTCTTCCAATCATCATCACAGACCGGCCTGAACAGTGAATTTATCAGCCCCCATAACAAGCAATGTGTTCCAGGGAACGGGGTCACCATCACGTTCATGACTCCTGTGTAGGCAAAGGAAAACCAGACTGGCCCCATTACTGAGTTTCTAGATGTCACCACCACCACCAAATGTCAACTCAGTATCCCACAGCACCAGCATCTCCTGGGAGCTTGTTAGAAATGCAAATTCCCAGGCCTCATCCCAAACATACAGAATCAGAATCCCTGAGGGCAGGGCCTGGGAATCTGTATTTTAAGAAGGTCTCCAGATGATCTATGCATAAGCTAGAGTTTGAGAAATATTATATTAGACCAGTGCTTCTCAAACTTCGATGTGCAAACATAGCACTTGGGGATCTTGTTACAATGCAGATTCTGATTCAATGGGTCTGGGGCAGGGCCTGAGAGTCTGCATTTCCTACAAACTCCCAGGAGATGCTGATGCTGCTGGTCTGTGGTCCACATTCTAAGTAGCAAAGTCCTAACTACAGGACCAAGGGAGAAGGAAACAGCCTGACTCTAGTCCCTGGAACTATCCATTAAGAGTAGTTTCTGCTTAGAACCTAAGGCTTGATGTTTACTTAAAGTATTTGAATGAAGAATCATTTCATTACTCAATGAGCTAAATAGCTCTTACCACAAGCCTTTCATCGAAATGACTGCTAAACAATTTGAAACCAAGCATTTAATATGCAGAATCCTCTGAATCCCTTGAAAACAGGGACTACAGCTTATTTTGTTTTCTCCTCATGACTAGCACAGATCTACTTAATAAATGTTTGCTGAATGAATGAATAATGTTTAAAGATTGTTGCCACTGAAGAGCAAGGGAAAAATGGAGGCTGTTTTCCTAAGTGTGAAATGCCTTCCCCTAAAAAGAAATTCATGAGGTGGAACAAACAAAAATATTATCTTTTCTTTGAACAGAAGTTGGAAGAATAGAATACTTAACTAAGAGTGGCATTGCTCTGTTTTGGTTTTATAGCTCTTGTTAGTTACGGTAGTTGTTTTACAGGAGCTAAAATTATGGGAATTATACTAAATTCACATTTCACCTGTGTACACTGCATAATCAAAACCAGGTGACAATAAGTCAACGCTGACGCATGAAGACCCCATGTGTGTTAGAGTTTACTGACTAACAGAAGGATTCTGCAAAGTGGAAGGGTACAAGGTGAACATATAAAAATCAGTCGGATTCCTCTACGCTAAAAAAGAGAACTCCAAAAAGGAAATTAGGAAAACAGTATCATTTACAATAGCTCCCCAAAAGATAAAATACTTAGGAATAATTCTAACTAGGGATGTAAAAGACTTTTACACAAAGAAAACCATAAAACACGAATGCAATAAACCAAAAGAGACCTTCATAACTGGAAAAGCACACCATGCTCATGGATAGGAAGACTTAGCATTGTGAAAATGTCAATACTACCTAAAGTGACCTGGAGATACAATGCAATCCCAATCCAAATTCCAACAACAATCTTCAGTGCAATGTATAAACTAATCACCAACTTTATATGGAAAGAACCCTGGATAAGTAAAAAACTATTGACAAAAAAGAACAAAGTGGGACATCTCACATTTTCTGATCTCAGAATCTATTATACAGCCATGGTAGTCAAAACAACCTGGAACAACAACAGACCAATGGAACAGAACTGAGAACCCAGGAGTAAATCCATCCACCTATGGACACCTGATCTTCCACAGGGGTTGAAGTCCATTAAATGGTGAACAGATATTTTCTTCAACAAACGGTGTTGGCAAAACTAGATATCCATTTGCAGAAAAATGAAACAGGATCCATACCTCACACCATACACAAAAACCAACTCAAAATGGATGAAATACCTAAATGTAAAACCTAAAACTATAAAGGCCATGAAAGAAAACATAGGGACACCCCAGGGGCCCTAATCTATGGCATAAACAGAATGTCAAGCATAACTAAAAATGCACAAACTCCAGAAGATAAACTAGATAACTAGGACCTCCTAAAAATTAAACATTTATGCTCATTGAAAGACTTTACCAAGAGAGTGTAAACAGAACCTACAGACGGGAAAAAAATCTTTGGCAATGACTTATCTGATAAAGGTTTAAGCCCTAAAATACACGGAAAACTTTAACACCTCGACAATGAAAAAACAAACAATCCAATCAAAAAATGGGAAAAAGACATGAACAGACACTTCACCAAAGACGACATTCAGGTGGCCAACAAATACATGAGAAGGTATTCACAATCATTAGCCATTAGAGAGATGAAAATCAAAACTACAATAAGATACCATCTCATCCCTACAAAAACGGCAATGATCAAAAAAACAGAAAACAACAAATGCTGGTGAGGTCATGGGGAGATCAGAACTCTTACACATTGGCGGTGGGATTGTAAAATGGTACAACCATCACGGAAAATGGTATGGTGTGTCCTCAAAAAGCTAAAAATAGAAATACCTTATGATCCAGCAATTCCACTCCTAGGTATATATCCAAGAGACATGAATAGACACACGCACACCTATGTTCATTGCAGCATTATTCACAATAGCAAAAAGATGGAAACAACCTAAGTGCCTATCAATGGATGAATGGATAAACAAACTGTGGTACATATACACACAATGGAATACTAAGCAATGATAAAGAACAATGATGAATCCACAAAACATCTCACAGCATGGATGAATCTGGAAGACATTATGTTGAGTAAAATAAGTCAATCATAAAACGACAAATATTGTATAAAACCACTATTATAAACTCTCGAAAAGAGGCTTACACACAGAAAGAAACAATCTTTGATGGTTACCAGTGGGGGAGAGGGGTTGAGGGAAAATCACTAACTAGACAGTAGACATGTGTTAACTTTGGTGAAGGGAAAGGCAATACACAATACAGAGGAAGTCATCACAACTTGGCCAAGGCAAAGGAAGACACTGAGAGGAATGCAAAAACAGAACAAAACAAAAAGGCAACTACAGTAAATATTCTAACATATACAACCCCACAACAACAGTAAAAACAAACAATAAATTACAAGCAGATACATAGATAACTATGTATGCTGAATAGGGGTAAGAGGGAGTATAGGAGTACACCAATGTACATATATAGGTCTGGTTGTGGATATTTTTACATATATATTTGTATGTGCTGCATTTATATTTATAGATATAATACAGCACACAGGGGGCAGACATAGAAGCTTCCTAGATACAACCAAACACCTCATAGGACTGAGTTGCTGGGGCTGAGAGCTGGGGACCATAGTCTCAGGGGACATTTAAGTCAACTGGCATAACATGATAGGAAATGTTCTACACCCCACTACTCCTACTAGTAGCGTCAGGGGTTTCAAAAGCTTGCGAACAGCCATCTAAGTTACAAAACTGGCTTCATCCTGTCCGGAGCAAAGGAGAATGATGAAAACCAAAGACAAAGGAAGCAATTAGTCCAAAGAACTAATGGACCCCATCAACCATAGCCTCCACTAGCCTGAGACCAGAGGAACTAGGTGGTGCCTGGCTACCACCACCAACCACTCTGAATGGGATCATAATAGAGGGTCCTGGGTAGAGTGGGAGAAAAATACAGAGCAAAGTTCAAATTCACAAAAAAGACCAGACTTAGTGGTCTGACAGAGAATGGAGGAAGCCCAGAGCCTAGCGACCCTAGACACACTTCTAACTCAGAACTGAAGCCATTCCTGAAGTTCACCTTTCAGCCAAATATTAGACAGGTCTATAAAACAAACAATAACACCTGTGAGGAATGTGCTCCTTAGAACAATCAAGTATACAAGACCAAATGGGCGACTGCTGCCTAAAAGCAAAGTTGAAAAGGCATGAAAGGGCAGGAAAATCAAACAAATGGAAATGGTGAACTTGGGATGGAAAGGAAGAGGATGCTGACACATTGCAGAGATTGTAATCAATGTACAAAACAATTTGTGTATAAATTATTGAATGGGAAACTAATTTGCTCTGTAAACTTTCATCTGAAGCACAATAAAATGTTCAAAAAAAGAAATGTGGTTTGATTAACTTGAAGCTGTTAGAAACATGACAAAAGAAAACATTCTACCTCCTACATCGTCTCTCAGGTACTTTACTCAACCCTCAGAGTCCTTAAGATATACAAAAACTGAAGTGAAAATTTTAACATTATTTGAATACATAGGTTACCTTCACAAATGCCATATGAATATCTATACATCTCTAGGACTATGAGAAGAAAGAACGTAAGGAATGCTCAACTCCAGCATACCAAATGCTGAATTCCTCTCTCTTCATCATTCATTCAACAAATATGTGTTATACACCCACAACGTACCAGCCAGAGTACTAAGTACTATGAATTTAGTGGTAGACAAGGCACAAGACAGATCTTCTTAGCTCTGATGGAGCTCACACAGATGGGCATCTAGCTGCATCTAGAACACTTCACAGGCAGTCTGGCTTATATTTACTAGAAATCAGCCAACTTGTAGTTAGCAGTGATTCCTGGGAACAATAGGAAACAAGCTTATACCCTCTTCTCATAGAGCCTGCAAATATTTGAGGGATATAATGTCTCTCCTTTGTCTTCTCTTATCATCGATCAACCCTCATACAATATGGTTTCTTGTCACTCTTGTTTGTCCAGACAATGTTATTCATAAAGTAACGACCCCAATGTAAAATACAGTACCAAGAACAGAATATTAAAAAACAGAGTACTGAGTTTGTCAAGGGTGTTGAAAAAATTTGGAAATGGGTAGTAGTGTTGGTTGCACAAAATGATGACTGTGATTAACGTCACTGAAATATACAGGTAAAAAATGTTGAAATGGCAAATACATACACATACATACATATATATACATATACATACATATGCCCACACTCCTTACTTATCGACATGGTTAGGTTCCAAAGTCCAGGTTGTTATGTGAAAATCGGTGTTATGTTAAAATGGAGGATGACCATATCAGATCACAAAAATGGAAGATAACTACATCATTACATAACTGCCAAGTTACATCATCATGTAACTACAGAACCAACTAAGAACCATGGCCCAGCCAAGTTGACACATAACCTTAACCATCACAGCCAGTGTTGCTCTCGCCTCATACCTCAGCATTCTTTACTGCCAGACGTGTGTCATTAATGCACAAAATGGTCAGATTGTAGATTTTTTATTATTGTCATAAATGCAAAATGCCAAATAACGAGTTAGTCCATAGTGAGGAGGAGGTGTATTTACATATAGATATATATATGTTACACACACACACATACGTATTATTTATTTATCTTACCAGAATTTTAAAAAGGTGAGGAGGTGGGAGAGCCCAGAAGAAGACCCAGGTGTGGGGACTGAGGAAGCGGTAGGAGAAGTCAGAGCTTTGGGGATTAAGGAGGTGCTTGGTAAGTGGTCCAAGAAGGTACAGTTGTGGCCAGTGAGGAATTCTTAGGACCCAGGAGGCCGTATTGTGAATACTGAGGAGGGTGTAGGGAATGAGGGGGAAGGGTCATGAGTTGCCCAATTTAAGGACTTAGGATGTGAGAGGGCCCTTGAGAATCCTAGTGGGGGCGGGGGGGGGGTGCTGCAGACATGTGAGATGTCAGGAGAATCCTAAACTGTGGGAAGTGAGGCTATGGAATATTCAGGAGAACACCCAGGTGTGGGGAATTAGGAGGTGGGAGGGGGCAATGAGGTTGACGAAGTTAGGTAGCAGCCCAAGTATTAGATGTGAGGATGTGAGAAGAGCTAGGACAATACCCAGATGTGGGTAATAATAAGGTAGGAAGGCCTAGAGGCTACTCAGGTGTGGGGAATGTAGAGGTGGGAGCGGTCATGAGAGACCCAGTTGTGAAGAGTGAGGAGGTAGGAGAGATCAGGAGAAGGACAAAATAAATAAATAACCAGAGTAGACTATTAACCACCTTGAGCTGGATAGGATATTTCTGCAAATAAAGACTAACATTAGATTCACATTCTTAGGCAGTTACACAACTTCTGGCACACAAGAAATATAAGGCTTCACCACAGGTAGAGACTTTTTTTTACACTACTGTCTCCCCTATCCAAGAAAATGTACACAGCAGATAGTATACTTGTTGAGTGAAAGAATGAACAAATGAATGAATGAATGAATATTAAGTGTGGGTCAATTAAATCACCAGATCATTTTTACCTGAACTTCTATGAGACAGGACCTCCCTCTTTCTTACTCAGGCTTGATCTTTTGAATGTAAAATCTTCACCTTTAACTTTTTTTGGTTCCATACAGTTTCTCAGATGATCAGGAGTATTCTGAATCTTGATTTGCTTGTCTATTGTATCTACTATTCCTCCCAAATTTGGGCCACCTGCATGTTTGGTAGACATCTATCCCATATGTCTTCATCCTAATTAAAATCTTAAATGGGAAGACTGTAGTGGTTGCTGGGAGCCAACATGGGTTTACTAAGAACAAATCTTCTCAAACGCCTCATATCTCTTTTGATGACATTAGGTCAGAGCTCCACTGTATTCCACTAGAGATTCCCATCAAGATCACCATGACATTAATCATCTGACTTCAATTGTCTTCTAGTTGTAAATCCTGCAGTACTATCACCTAGCCCATATTTCACCATCCTAAAAGCAGGAAACCCTGGTGGTGTAGTGGTTAAGTGCTATGGCTGTTAACCAAGAGGTCTGTAGTTCGAATCTGCCAGGTGCTCCTTGGAAACTCTACAAGGCAGTTCTACCCTGTCCTATAGGGTTGCTATGAGTCGGAATCAACTTGTTGGCAATGGGTTTGGTTTTTTGGTTTTATACATAAGGAACCAATTCGATGCTTTGCTGAAATGGCATTCCTCAGCCCTACACATCACAAGGTGTGTGGCAGGGTTGTATCCAGTCACCATACTTAGTCGATCTGTATGCTGAGCAATTGATCCGAGAAGCTGCGCTACATGAAGATGAATGCAGCATCAGGTTTGGAGGAAGACTCATTAACACCCTATACAGACAACACAACTTTGCTTGCTGAAAGTGAAGAGGACTTGAAGCATTTACTGATAAAGGTCAAAGACCGCAACCTTCAGTATGCGTTACAGCTCAACATAAAGAAAACAAAAATCCTGAACTGGACCAATAAGTAATATCATGATAAACAGAGAAAAGATTGAAATTGCCAAGGATTTCATTTTACTTGGATCCATAGTCAACATCCATGGAAGCAGCAGTCAAGAAACCAAAAGATGCATCGTATTGGGCAAATTGGCTGCAAAAGACCTCTTTAAAGTGGTCAAAAGCAAACATGTCACCTTGAAGACTAAGGAGCGCCTGACCCAAGACATGGTGTTTTCAATCACCTCATATACATGTGAAAGCTGGACAGTGAATAAGAAAGATCAAAGAAGTGATGCCTTTGAATTATGGTGTTGGGGAAGGATATTGAATATTTTAACTGTGACCCTTTTGTGATAAATGCAATTTCCTCAGTCCTCTAGGATATAACACATCTGAATCTAGCGATGAACCAATTTTATAACTTTTAGATCTCACTTATGTAAAAAAAAAAAAAAACTCAGTGCAGCTGTTTTATATATACCATTATTGAGTGTTTACTATGTGCCAAGACTCTATTTTTAATTATTTCATTTAATACTAACAAGAGCTCTACAGAATATTATTTGTTTTAAAAAAAAGGAATGTAAGACCCCAAGAGGTTAAGTACTCCAATGCCATACAACTAGTAATTGGCATTGCTAAGATTCAATCTAAGTCTTTGCTGACTTCTAAGTGCATATTAAAGCAATTATGTTATCACTTTATTGGAACTGAGTTATAATAAGAATATCAAAGAGCTCATTAAATTCAGAGTTATTTATGTAAAATTATAATACCTAAAGTCAAGGTATTACTTTCATCGCTAACAATACAATGTTCACTTCTGGAATTTTGGCATGTGTTGAACTATCCTGAAAGCTAGAGGAAGCTCTAAGATACTTGGTTGTAAATATCCTGACAGATGGAATCCCAGCGGGTCTAAGTGAGCCAGAGGAAGAGATGTTCAGTAGCAAAAAGAATAATATTCGGGAGTCCAGAAATAATCATTAGAAAGCACCTCATCATCCCAGATCTGTGGTGTCATCAAAATGAAGAAAAGAGAAAAGAGGCAGGATACCAGGCACAGGCAATGGAACCCCAAGGTTCTGTACCTCACATAGCTAAATCCCTGTAGGTCAACATTCAGTCTTTCCAAAGCATATCCAAGAAGACCTTCACAAATGAGGAATGTTCACCCGTAAACAGAAAAATGTATATAATTAAAAGGAATAATAATGTCACTGAAAGCAATTTTAGGTGATGACAAGTACCTCACTTAATCATCATCATTTATCATCTACAAGCCCCAAAGTAAACATAGCTAGTATCTCTACATACAGAGGATAAATGGCTTAGACAGCAATTTACACTAAGGGGTCCCCAATAATGGAAATATGAGGCAGGTAGAGGCAAGTGGGCCCAGGCAGAGGGAAAAGTCAAATGGGAAAACAGCACATGGGCACTAATGCAGAGGTCTGCCTACATGGGAACTGACGGCCAAGCAAGAAAACCCCAGAAACAGCCAGGAAAGCATTTTAAAATGAATTCATGCAAAAGGTAAAAAAAAAAAAAATGAGTGCCAAATGCATAAGCACCTCCATTCCAAAGCCTCCAAGCTGGAGGAAACATCCCAGCCCGAAGGCCCAGAATTCTGTTGAATACACATGGTCCTATGAAGGGATAGGCACATCGTCTTTCCCTCCAGCCTAATTCTCCACAGTTCAAGGACTCACAAAATTTGAACTCCATGTAAAATGAGAAAAGTGAGAAAAAATGACAGAACAGAAAAGGAGAGAAAGGCAAGTTTAGTATTTGTTTACTTTTTCTCATTCTATCATGGTTCATTGATTTGGAGGAGAAAAAAATTGTGGCAGCAGTTATGAAGTCTTCAGAGGAAGGAAAAGGCAACAAAACCTTAGTCCTTTGTATCACCAATCTCTGGAAATGGTCACCTGTTTACTCAGGTTAAAGAGGCTATGGATAAGATATGGAAAGAAATACAAACAGAAGAGACAGTAGACAAGGAGATCATCAGGGAGGGCAGGGTTGGAGGACAATGAAGGAGGAACAAATCCCCTGCAGGGGACCAGGGCGGAAGTGACATCAGTGAGCCTTGACCAGCTTCCCGTCCTCCTCTCTCAGTCACTTCCTGATTCACTGCCGCCCCTCCATAAAAGACTAAGCCTTTCACCTCCCACCCCTCTCCTGCTTTTTCCAAATATCTCAGAAAGTTTAAATTTTACTCACAGAAAGAAGCAATGGTTCTCTGGCAAAAATATTTGGAGAATACTCTGATATCCTGACAAACACTCCTGTTTGTCTATGTAAACTCTTATGTCTTCTTGAAATTTAAAAAAAAAAACTATTTTCTGCCTTTCTTGGGTCATATTTTTCTCTTCATTATAAACACTACAGGAACTAATGCTGAGAAAATTAGGATATTGTCAGGAAATAATGCTGAGAAAATCACGGAAGTCGTAGAGTTGAAATATTTGCCAGATGGTATAAAAAAAAGAATACTTTTCACTTTTATAATGTAAGGGTACATTCACAGATGTTATTTCATTCTCACAAAACAATCCCATGAAGTAGTCATTGTAATTTCTACTTTACAGATGATCGTTCCCACTTTATAACCACCTAATAGAGTTCTCACTTGCCTCCCTCTGGTCTCCCTCTCTTCCTAGCCATTCTCCACACTGTCTCCCAAGCAATCATTGCAATATAGAGAACTGATCAAACTACTTAGCTTAAAATCCTGCCAAGGCTCCTTGTAGTCCAGAATAAAGCCCAAACTACTTGGCATGACTTACAAGGTCCTTTGTTACTTGGTCCTCACTTGCCCTCCCCATCTCATCTTCCACCTCTACAGCACACCAAAGTCTTACAAACCCAGGAAGCTCTCACATAACCTGCCCTCACCACCTGCACACACCCTCTTCTCTGGCCATGTGGGTGAGCTGATCCCTCTGTATATTCTTACTAAACTCCTTATCCTCCAAGTCTTAGTTCTACATCACCTCCACTAAGAACCCGCCTCTATTCCTTACCTCTTGTAGGACTACTCACCTCTGCCTCTGGGCCACCCAGTTCTTTTAAAGCCCTGTTGTTGTACTTACTGCATTGTATCCTAAGTATCTGTTTGCACGCATATGTGTGTACATACTTAAATGAAAAAAGTCTAGAAGTATACACATCAAACTGGTAACTAGTATTACCTCTGGTGAGTGTAGTGGGCGGGGAGGGGACTTTCACCTTCCAGTTTTTCTCAACTAGAGTCCTCCATTTGAACCACAGAACACACAAAAAAGATCTGAGTGCCTGTTTTATCAATTCACCCAAGGAGGGACCAACCTATTTACACAGGAGATAAGTTAGTTAATTCCTAATGTATAATGAATGCACAATGGCATTAGGGCTTGATTCTCTTGCTGAATTTAAATAGAGAAATTTTGTATTGGCAAACTTTTACAAAGAGGCACTTTTTTTTAAAGTTTGTGATCAAAACTATTAACATCGAGTTCACCAAAATAAATCCATAATGCTGGACACAAAGAAATACATACTGATGAGTTGAACTGCAAGGCAATCAGGAGATTAGGCTGAGTCTCAGCTCTGAACGTATCTAGCTGCAAGATTTTGTAGAAGTCATTAAATATCCTCTGAATTAAGTTCCTCATTTGTTAAATGAACGTATTAAAATACGTGGCCTCTCATGATATATGTATACACACACATACATGTGTATGTGGGAGTGTGAGCATGCACGTGTGTACATGTATGTACAGAAACATATATATATGCACACACACATACATATGTGTGTATACATACAGGTGATCCTCAACTTATGATGTATTGGAGATACAACGAACTGCACTTAATGCTGCTGTTTGGTTTTCCTTTTTTGGTACATCTTACCGTTAGTAATATGTACTACATACAAAGCTGCAGTGCATAATTTGCTGATGCTATCTATCATTCTCATGCCAACCCCCAAAGACAAATAAAGACTGGATTTATAAAGATACTACGAATAAAAGGCAATAATAATGAAAACTAAAAAAGGAGATATTCAACTTACGTCAGAACTGACATGATGGAACTGTCAGAACGGACTTCATAGTAAGCTGGGGCTTAACTGTATATGGAGGACCCCTGGTGGTGCAGTGGTTAAAGTGCTCAGCTGCTAACCAAAATGTGGGCAGTTCAAACCCACCAGCTGCTCCACAGGAGAAACAGGTAGTAATCTGCTTCCATAAAGATTTACAACCTTAGAAATTCTGTGGGGCAGTTCTACTCTGTCCTATGTGGTTGCTATGAGTCGGAATCAACTCGAAGGTAATAGGTTTGTTTTTATATATGTATATATAGAGAAAGAGAGGTCTGCTCTATTAAGAATATTAGCCACGAATAGGTGTATCTTTTGCTGTGTATATTCTCAACGACAAAATAAAATAATAATAAAAAAAAGAATATACAGCCATAGGAATGACCAGAATTCAAAATCCAAGACCTGAAATCACCTTTTTGCTGCCAGCAGATGGAGCTAGAATCAATGGGAGACAAAGGAGTAAAAACTATCGTACCTGAATCAACTGCATCTTAAGTGTGCAAGTCAGGTGTTTTGTTGTTTTTTCTGGGATTAAATACCACAGATTGATGGTCTCTCAGAGCAAAATAACTTTTTTTGAATCTTAAAATCAGCAACCAAACAACAACAAAAACTCTTGTGCACAGTCAACCATATTTTCTGAAAAGCATCTGAGGCATCCTTAGTCCAACACAGGGTGAGGGTGTAGCCAGTATTAGTATGGAGGTGGGCAGGCTAAAGCCTGTATGGTGCCATGGAACGGGCACCGGACGAGGCTGGCGTAGCTCTGTCACTGACTATGTGGCCATGTGCTGGTCACATCTCTTTCTGTAGCCTCAATTTCTTCATCTAGAAATTAACCAGTCAGATGAGACACTCTCTGAGATCCTTTCCAGCTCTATCAGTGGGTCTATGTGCACCCCATATACGTGGCCCACAAATCTTGATTCCCAGTCAGAATTCAGTGTTCTCTGGAATAACGCTTTTGCACAGAAGCCTGGATTACAGTTCACGCTTCAATAGGCTCTTCTTCAGCCTTGGTAAATTTATCAGTTACACACGGCGTAGAATTTCTTGAGATGGGAGCCCATTTACACAGAAAAGACCTTCTTTTCCCTCTTCCATAATCAGCCTCCACAAGGCCCTGGACCATTTCAGAAAAGCCCGAAATGATTTGCTCATGTCCAGAATAGCTCCAGTCCTTGGGTGGGGCAAATAGTTAAGCACTCGGCTACTAACCAAAAGGGTGGAGGTTCAAATCCACACAAAGGCACTTCAGAAGAAAGGCCTGGTGATCTAATTCCAAAAGAGCACAGCCATAAAAGCCCTAAGGAGCACAGTTCTATCCTGCAACACATGGGGTCACTATAAGTCAGAACCATTTTGAGAGAAACTGGTAGAATAACTTCAGAAGATCCATCTGAGGCCTAGCTGTCTTTTGTCCAAAGGACTAATAATTTAGGTCCAAGACTAACTGAGGGATTTGCAAGGATTCAACTCCATGTGAGAAACCTGACTGCCCAGTGCTTGACACATACCAAACACTCAAGGAATGTTTGTGGAAGATGGAACGAATGAACGAATAAATGAACAATTAATTCTGGTCTTCCTAACGTCTTATAGACCAAAGACACTCAAAAGGTTGAATACTTGAACTAAAAAAAGGTTATATATTTCTTCCTTACTTCTATTACCACTCATGATAATTTACCAATGGGTCTCAAAGCTGACTGAACCGTAGAATTACCTCAGGAGCTTTAAAATATACTGATGCCTGGATCCACCCTCAGAGATTATGATTTATTTGGCCTGGGGTGTGGCCTAGGCATCCAGATATTTTTTAAAGCTTCCCAAGTGATTCAAATGTGCAGCAAAGTTTGAGAACCACTGGTAAATTACTGAGAACCTTAGATGCTGAGAAAGGGATCCACCATTTGATAGTTGGGAGTTTGTGTAATTCCACAATTTTAGTGTCCATACTGAATCTATCTTGGTAGTATACACTGACTTCATCATAGGCCAGATTTTAAAGAAAGAATCAGGGCATCATAAGGATTAAGGTTCAAGGATACATGGCCAACACATTATTCCTGTCAGGAAAGAGTATGAAAACTTAACCAATTGAAACTGGTTAACTCAACCTTAGCTTCTACCATCTCTTAGTAAGGCTTTGATTCACTAACACATGTAGAGGAATGCTGATGTTGTTGTTTCCTTCTCTGGGTTTTTTGGTAACTTTTTGTCCAATCCTAATACATATTTTCCTGAGTATTTTTATAATGGAGGATAGACGCCTGGCATCTTGGAGAACATCAAGGCGCTTGCTTGCCTGTGAAGAGAGATGAACTCCTGTAACTTTGATTTAGTGATGTGAAAATGGAGCATCCAAAGGTAACCGAGAAGGGGAAATCTCAGAAGCTTTGTTCCAGGTTCTCGGCTGATGCTTGCGATGGGAGTTGAGAAACCATTTCTACGTGAAACGCTGTTGATGACATACGGCTGAGCACTGACTACCTGGCTTCATCACATAGAGTACACTCCATGCTCCAGTATGAATTCACCAGGCTTGAATTCAGGAAGGATCTCCAGGCTCCTAGCTCTGATAGGCTTGCATTTTTGTTAGCATAAGTGAAAGAGGCCTAAAACAATGCATCAGAATCTTGGGGAAATGTATCATTTCTCTTTTCTTTCCTACCACTAATGCCCTGTGCTTTCTCCGTGCTGATATGGGCAGGGAGGGTCCTTACACCTCACAACTCTAACCACAGACGACTGCCAGCCCACTGAAAAACCAACTACCACCAAGTCAACTTTGACTCAATGCTGATTCCATGTGTGTCAGAGTAGAACTGTGCTTCACAGGGGTTTCAGTAGCTGATTTTTTTTGGAAATAGACTGCCAGGCCTTTTTTCTGAGGTGTTTCTGGGTAAACTCAAGCTATCATATCAATCTTTGAGTTAACAGCTAAGCATGTTAACCATTTGCACCATTCAGGAACTCGGCCAACCCATCAGGTGTCAAAAATTAGCCACTGAAACCCCTGTGAAGCACAGTTTTACTCTGACACACATGGAATCACCATTGGGTCAAAGTTGACCTGATGGTAATTGGTTTTTTAGTGGGTTGGCAGTCGTCTGTAGGCTTGGCTTCCTGGCCCGGGCAGAAGGCACAGCCTTCACATCAACATAGAGACCCTAGCACACTGGTAAGGGGCAAGGAGGAGACAGGCTGCTGCATTTGCTCTTACCAGATAAGGAAGAATCTGGGCACAGGTGAATATGACCCTCGTATACTGGGATAGATTTATTTAGGAAGAGAGGAGTAAATTGTAAAAAAAAGATCGGGTGAAAATAGTATCTAAAAAATATAGAGGAGGGAAGTCTGCTTTGAACAACCGCCTAAGCTCTCATCATTTTGAGACTTCAGGGGATTGAACTTACTCTGTAGAATGTTCTTCCTGTCCTGGGAAGTACTCACGTTCAGAGACAGTGGTCCAGGCTCGAGTGCGCTTTAGTTTTTGCACACCAGTAATTAATGCTGTCACACCATTTGTTCAGGTCAGAAGGAGACTTGAGAAAATCAGGCACATTCAAGTGGAAGGAAACATTTTTCAAGCACTTACATGTTGGGAATTCATGAGGGTGTTTGTGGTTGGTTGTGTGAGGTTTTTTGTTTTTGTAATTAAGAAATAGCACAGAGATCATCTCAATCAGGGTATATAATAAAGGAAACTCTATTTTCTTTCTTGAGAAAGCAAGAGCAGGTTTCTCCATAACTGAGATTAGAGTCACGAGTAGAAAGAGGAACACGTTTTTTTTTTTTTTTTCTTTCATTTTTTTTTTTGTGTGTGCTTTAAGTGAAATTTTACAGCTCAGGTTAGTTTCCCGTATAAAAATGTATACACACTTTGTTATGTGACCCTAGTTGCTCTCTCTATAAGGTGACAGCACACTCCCCCTTTCTATCGCAGATTTCCCATGTCCACTTAACCAGCTCCTGTCCCTTTCTGCCCTCTCACCTCACCTGCGAACAGGAGCTGCCCATTTAGTCTCATGTATCTACTTGAACTAAAAAGCATGCTCTTCACAAGTATTATTTTATATTGTACAGTCCAGTCTAATCTTTGTTTGAAAAGTTGGCTTCAGGGACAGTTTTAGTTCTGGGTTAACAGAGAATCCAAGGGCCATGTCTTCCAGGGTTCCTCCAGTCTTAGTCAGACCATTAAGTCTGGTCTTTTTATGTGAATTTGAGTTCTGTATTCCATTTTTTCCTGCTCTGTCAGGGACTCTCTGTTGTGTTCCCTGTCAGGGTGGTCAATGGTGGTAGCCAGGTATCATCTAGTCTTTCTGGTCTCCGACTGATGGAGACTCTGTTTTATGTGGCCCTTTCTGTCTCTTGGGCTAATATCTTCCTTGTGTCTTTGGTGTTCTTCATTCAAGAGGCACATGTTTTGCTCCATTGAGGATTTTTTAAAAGAAGGTGTGTGTTAACACATTATATCTCCAAATCGCAGTTTTATAGTAGATGGGTGTGAAATGCTGAGGCTGTTTCGGGTTTATAGTTTTATTATGTCTTATGGGTTTGGGTTTTTTTTAATAAAAGACTGTTTAACCAAAAGTATGGTAACTCTTAAGTACTTCCCAGAATGAACTCTGATGTTATTTGCAAATTCTCAGCAGTGTTACTGTTAAGGGACTGTGGCTAATAGACCAGTCACTACCAAACCAAACCCACTGCCATCAAGTCGATCTTGACTCATAGTGACCCTATAGGATAGAGCAGAACTGCCCTGCAGGGTTTCCAAAGCTGTAAATCTTTACAAAAGCAGACTGCCACATCTTTCTCCCACAGAGTGGCTAGTGGCTTTGAACTGCTTATCTTTAGGTCAGCAGCCAAGTGCTTTAACCACTGTGCCACCAGGGCTCCTACACTGGTCACTGCTCACTCAATTTTCCACTCCCCATTTTAAAGAGGAATTAGGGAAGCAATTGTGCCCTAAGGGGAAGGGAGAAATCCAGCCATATGGATTGTCCCCAGCAATTACACAAAGTTAGCCAGGGAGAGTGAGGGTGGCAGTAACTGCTGTCCTGAGTTCCTCGGAGCAGCTGACATGCCCAGATGGCAGCCTTAGTCTGCAAGTGAAAGAGCAGGGAGGGCAGGCAGGGCCGAGGTCAGTCAGACACAGGCTGCCAGGTATATCTAGGCCACTCCTCCTTTTGGGAGGCAGGCATCAGAGCACATTAGTCCAAGGGCTAGATTCAGTAAGGCCCTGGTGGTACAACAGTGGTTAGGAGCTAGGCTGCTAACCAAAGATTGACAGTTTTAATCCACCAGCAACTCCTTAGAAACCCTATGGGACAGTTCTGCTCTGTCCTATAGGGTCCTTATAAGTTGGAATTGACTTGATGGCAGTGGGTTTTTGGTACAAAGGTTAAGCGCTTGGCTGCTAACAGAAAGGTGGGCAGTTTGAACATCCCCCCCTACCCCCGCAGCTCTGTGGGAGAAAGGCCCAGTGATCTGCACCCATAAGATTACAGATAAGAAAACCAAATGGGGCAGTTCTACTCTGTCACTGGGGGTCCATACAAGATGGAATCAACTTGACGGCATACAACAACAACAGACTTCACTTAAGATCATTTTTGACCACTGTTTTTCAGCTTGGTTTTGCCTAAAACTCTCCAGGGTCAATATTTTAAAGATTGTAATGGAATACAACCTGCACAGGCCTATCTAAATGCAACAGATACCAAATGTTAACACCGTGGAGACTGCCAGGAAGTCAATCTGTGTTCTCACTGATAGAATTAATAAGAAAGAAATGTTATAAAATTGAAATTATAAGTTCACACTGATAAGACACTACACTTCTTTTTATCTGTTTATGTATTGAGGTTCCACCTAAGGGCTTATTTTTTAAAAAGGATTATGTCACCAAAAATGAAGAAGAAAAAAAACTGTAAACAAGTCAAAAGTAGAATAACGAGGTTTCTTCTCTGCCTAGCAAAGACTATTATTATTAGCATATTTTCAAACACAAAGGGAAGACCTGTCTTCAAAAAGTTATTCCCAAAGATGCTAACAGACTTCTTCTTCCTGAATCTTCAGAGATTTGGGTTTTTTTTTTTTGTTTTGTTTTTATGAGTCATGTTAAAATCAGGGGAAAAAAAGCCAACAATGCAACAATGGAAACAAGAAAGACGGTGAGGGGATGCTTACACACACAGATACATACACACACACGTACATAGAATATCTGGACCATTTTCCTTAAGGCCAGTCAAAAGTCACATACTTGCTGAATCAACAATGTTGGAGTTGCTATTTCACCAGAGGCTGGGGGCAGCCAGTACTGTTTAATTCACTCTGCAGATGGAGAACCTGCCAGAATGATTTATCTCAGGGAAGGGATGCCAAGAACATTTGAGGGGTAAAGAAATGGAAAGAATCAGGATATGAGTGAAGGAAAAAGAAAAATGGGGTACCTCTTGAAAAGCATTCAAAAGTCTGAGTGAGAATAATTTGCCCATCTTGTTTTGCAAAATCCAGAGGTAGCGGAAGCCCTGTGTTGAAGTATGAAGGTTAATTTAAGAGACTTAGGGGGGAAGCAAACTCTAATCTGGGGGAACGCAGTTCTAGGAGCCTGCAGGAAGTGTGTGGAACTGGATGAACCATCTGGTGTTTTTTTTCCCCTTTATCTTTTTTTCTCTATCTCCTTTTTCTCAGGGGCAGGGGAGGGGTGGGAGTGGTGAGAGGCGAATGATGGTGCTGATGGTGGATTCTGCATGTGGGCTGAGCAGCTCTGGAACTCTAATGTGGTTTGAGAACGAATAAACCTGGAGACGCTCTGCTTAATAAAGCAGCCCTTTTTTTTTTTCAATGTCGTGAGGGATGCTGCATAACGATGCTTCAGAGGGCACTGCAGATGGGAGCAGGTGGAGGAGGGGACACGTGATCCAGGCAGAAGGAGAAGGAAAGGGACAAGTAGGACCTCTTACTGTCCTCATCGTCTTTTCTCAAAGTTCACTGCACACAAGAGCCCTTGGCACAGCATCGTGCCACATTATCTGCAGGGAACGTGCATAAAACTCAGAGACCTGGACTTCCTAAAACATCAGCAGAGTACCTACAGGTGCCAGACATGAGGCTAAGCAAGGGGGTATAAAGGTAAGTAAAACTCAGTCCCTGAAGCCCAGCGAGTCACAAGCCAGCGTGCACACTGTTCATACACACTGTTTATATTGTTTATGCACAGCACCATCAATGTCCTGCCTGAGGGCCGCACACGGGGTTATGGGAGTAAAGGCTGGGCCAGTACCTTACTTTGCTGGGGCACCTCAGGGCTGGCTCCAGATGTTGGCTCATTTGCCAGGTATAGAAGAGCAAGGGAAAAAGAGCATGCCAGAGAGAAGGATCAGCACTTGCAATGACACAGGAGAGTGAGGCGTGTGGTGGTTAAAACAGAGGACTACTCAAGTGGATGAGGAGTTGTAGGAGACAAATGTATAAAGGTAACTAGGAACCAGTTGCCATCAAGTCAACTGCAACTCATGGAGGCTCCCTACATGTCAGAATGGAACGGTGCCCCACAGATTTTCAGTGGCTGATTTTTCGGAAGTAGGTCACCAGGCCTTTCTTCTGAGGCACATCTGGGTAGACTTGAACCTCCAACTTTTTGGTTACGAGCCAAGTGTGTTAACCATTTGTACTATCGGGGACTCCTTATAAAGGTAGATTAGGGGGATATTATGAGAGGCTTTGTTGCCAAGTTCAACAGTTTGGGTTTTATGCTAAAGGAATGGAGCATAGGAAAGTGTAAAAATCCAGCTCTAAAAAAAGTAAATATAGTATTTTATTTTGACAGGGATATTTAAATTGAAATACTTGAAATGTGAAATAGGTCCTCACAAACCATATTTAGAGTCCAAGCCCTCTCTCTGCTGCTAATAATGTGACTTTAATAAAAAATTTCACTTTACCCCATTTTTCATTTCCCAGGTGGAAAAACCATACCCACAATTTGACCACAGTGTAAATGTCTTGATTTCCTTGGAGACTGAGGTAAACACAGGGGTTCTTAATAGGTAGCAGTGAAAAGATTGGAGTTCTGCAAAATGTCATGTTCATGGCTCTTTTCACCACTCATTCTTTTTTCCTCTAAAGAAAAAGGGGAATTGTGAGAAAAAAAACCACTTTGTTGTTTTGTTAATTGCCATCAAGTTGATTCCAACTCATGACAACCCCATGTGTTACAGAGTAGAACTGCTCTATTGGGTTATCTTGACCGTAATCTTAATGGACGCAGATTGCCAGACCTTTTCTTCTGTGTTACCACTCGGTAGGATCCAACCGCCAACCTTTAGGCTAGCAGTCAAGGGCAAACTGTTTGAGCCACCCAGGGACCTTAAGAAAAGGGGAACTGTGAGAAAGAAAACACTTAGTATCCATCACTACGTAGATTTTCTGTCTTTAAAGTTTTCCTACCTCTCCAGAATTAGAATAACTCAAAAATCCACTACTGTCCAGTCAATTCCAACTCAGTGACCCTAAGGACAGAGCGGAACTACCCCATAGGGTTTCCAAGGCTGTTATCTTTATGGAAGCAGGCTGCCACATCTTTCTCCCATAGAGCAGCTGGTGGGTTCAAACTGCTGACCTTTCAGTTAGCAGCCAAGCACTTAGCCACTGTGCCACCAGGGCTTCAGAATTAGAATAAAAAAAAAAAAATACCATGCACTAAATACTTGTTGTTGTCTTCAGAAAATGCACTGTACATATTTGAAGGCCTTTTTCATTTTCCTCAACAGTAAACATTTTGAGTAGTGAAATTACCAGCTACTGGAGGGAGCTTCTGATAATACAAAGGGGCTTCACCTTAACTCACTTAAAGTTTCCACGGGCTCTGAGCAGTGTCTCTGGCCATTCATCAGCATGGCCTCCTTTTCTTTTCAGAGAGATCGCTATCTGCTCTATTTTTCTTATCTTAATAGTCACCCAAACTTGGAATGTAATAACAACACAGCAGGAAAAGCAAGGCAATGGACACCTAACGGGTACCTCTGCTTTATTAGTGTGCACTCAAACTCGGCAGGGCACAGATCTTAAAAGACACAGAATAAACAAAATGTTCCCCAATGATCATCAGCCCTGATCATCACACATTCTGGAAAATAATCTTTGAAGTAGAGATTAAAGTAAATAGAATACCACTGAAGTCTGTCCAGTGGAGTGGTAGCCAAGGCCAGGGATCATCAGACTCCCCCGGTTCATATCTGAAGCACACGCATTTCTAGCTCTTACCCCGTCCTACAAAAGGACCATCCCTAGGTAGGTGGAACCTGGAAATCACGTATACTTTTTGAAGTGTCTGGCAATTTTGATGATTGGCCAAATTTGGGGTCCAATATTCTACTCAAGCCCTTCATTTATAGATGGGAAAGTTAAGTAAATTCCCCACAAAGTCTCAACTAGTCATGATGACAGTAAGTAGTGAAATACGCTTTCTTAATATTTTAAAAAGAAACAACTCTTCTTATAAGCTATTAAGTTATAAATCAAATTATTAAATCAATAATCAACTATTGGCAATACTATTGATATTATATAATAATCTACTAAATTAAACTATGAAATAAATTATGTTCTATCCTTCTGTTCTTGTTTTTAGCTGATATTGAGTAAGCCCCAACTCTGTGACCCCATGAACAATGAAATAAAATGCTACCCTCGGTTGTGGATCAGACAGTTGTGATTCATAGGGTTTTCATGTGCTGATTTTCAGAAGTAGACTGCCAGGCCTTTGTTCCTAGTCTGTCTTAGTCTGGAAGCTCTTCTGAAACTCGAAACATCACAGCAACATGTAAGCTTCCACTGACAGATAGCTGGTGGCTGTGCATGAGGCCTCTACGCTCCTACCAGGTTTGAATTTGAATTCTGGGACTTCTCACCAGGTGGTGATATGGGGAGAATTGCCTCCCCCTCATTTCTCCTCCCATTCCTGATGGTCCAGAACCTCAGCCTGTACATCCAAACTCCACCTACAAGCCTGCACACAGACTTCCCTTGGGCTGAGGGACGCACACCAGCAGTGCTGTCTGCCCGCAGGAGGAAGGACACAGAAAGGAGCCTGAGAGGCCCTGGAAGCACATTTGCGGTCATTTGAAAGGAATTTCTGAGGTAGAAAGGAGAGAAAAAGAACTGGGTAGGAATATCTCCTGGCAGCCAGAGGGGAATCCTCTACAGCAGGAGCCCCTCTCATCCAGATCTATGAGTGTCCTGCTTAAGAAAGACAGAACTAGCCCGATGGAAAGTCATCCTCTTTACCTTTCCATGTATATTCTTATATGAATATGTATATACACTGTACAGCAACTGCACTTCTACAAAACGTTGTTGTTGTTGTTGAAGTTAGTGCTGTATATTCTGACTCATGGGAATCCCGTGTGTGCAGAGTAGAACTGCTCCATAGGGTTTTCAAGACCGCAACCTTTCAGCAGATCGCGAGGTCTGTCTTCTGAGGTGCCTCTAGGTGGGTTTGAACCACCAACCTTTCTAGTTAGTAGCTGAGCACTTAACCATTTATGCCACCCAAGCTTTCCCTATTAAACACTGGTGTACAGAAACATTTAAAATAAACTATTACGTGTTTCGAAAGTAAATGAATCCAGGAAAACTATTAAAAGATAAAGAATTTCTAGTTTTTAAAGTAATGGAGTGGTATAATAATAGACATATAAACCTGTAAGATAGAACCGAGAGTCTAGATATAAGGCCACACATCTATGGCCAACCGATTTTGACAAGGGTGCTAAATACAGTTGAAGAAAAAGGAAGAATCTTTTCAATAAATGGTGTTGGGAAAAAAGGATTTCCACATGCAAAAAAATGAAACAGGATCCATGCCTCATGCTATACACAAAAATAAATTCAAAATGTATTAAAGCCATAAATGTGAAAACTAAAACTATTAAAGTCTTAGAAGAAAATGCAGGAGCAAGGCTGTTGGGCCGAACTTTTAACAATGGATTATCTAATACAATAACAAAAGCACAAACAACAAAAGGCAAAATAAATAAATGAGACTTCATAAAAATTAAAAACTTTTGTTTATCAAAAGACTTTACCAAATAGAAGTGAAAAGACAAGCTACTGACGGGTAGAATATCTTCAGAAACCATATATCTGATAAGAATCTAATAATCAAAATATACATAAAACTTTGAGAAAAACAAAAAGACATATAATCCGACCAAAAAATGAGCAAAAGAGGATCATCTCACCAAAGAGGACATTCAGATGGCCATCACACACATGAAAAATGCTCAGCATCATTAGTCATCAGAGATACAAATCAAAATCACAATGAGATACCATTTCACTCCCATTAGGAAGTCTACAATAAAAAAAGAAAATAACAAATGTTGACAAGAATGTGGGAAAGCTGGAACCCTTGTCCATTGCTGGTGGGGATGCAAAATGGTACAGCCATTATGAAATACAGTATGCCAAGTCTTCAAAAACCTAAAAATAGAATGATCATACCCATCGCCATCGAGTTGATTTTCACTCATATCAACTATCGCACGACCTAGCAATTCCATTCATAGGTATGTGCCCAAAAAAATTAAAAGCAGGGACTCAAACAGATACTCGTACACCAATGTTCATTGCAGCACTGTTCACAATAGCCAAAAGATGGCAACACTTAATAAACAAAATGTGGTACATATGTACAACGAAATACACTCAACCAGAGAGAAATGAACTCTTGATATATGCTACAATATGGATGGAGCTTGAAGATATTATGCTGAGTGAAATAAAGCAATCACAAAAGGACAAATATTCTATGATCTCACTTTTATATAAACAGACAAGAAGAGGCAAATGTATAGAGGCCAAAGTTTATTAGTGGTTACCAAGGACAGGAGGGAGAAAGATGGGTTATTACTTATGGAGCACTGAGTTTAGGTTTATGGTGATGGAAAATCACACTGATTAAGGGTAGGGCTGCACAGCTGATTAATGTAGTTGCTGTCAATAAGTTGTACACCTGCAAAAAGTTAAATTGGCAAAAGTTGTGTGATAGATATATTTACAACAACAACAAATAAACAGCAGTTGGTGAGGCTGCTTTTGTACAACCAAACACTTCATGGGTTTTGGTTTCTTAGATTGGAGCTTTAAGGTCATGGTTTCATGGGAAATCCCAGTTACTTGGCCTAATATCATGTTTAGTGTTACTGTTCTATCTCCTAGTTCGTTGCATAGTGCCTGGGGTCTCAAAAGCTTGCAAGCAGCCATCCAGAGTATATCAATTAATCTGTATTCACCTAGGACAACAGAGGAAGAAGGAGAATCAGGAATAGGAGGAGGAAATGGAATGTGTGGCTAATTGCCTCCATGAACAAGTACACCCCTTGCCATGAGACCAGAAGAAATGAATGGTGCCCAGTTATCACTGAAGGTTTTGATCAAAGATTCTATGGAAGAATCCTGATCACAAGGGAGAAAATGCAGAGCAGAATTTCAAATTCTCAGGGACTCCAGACTTTCTGCAGCCATGGAGGCTGGAGGAACCCCTGCAACTATTGCCCTGAGATCATCTTTAAACCTTAAACCAAAAATATGCCCTGAAGTCTTCTTAAAACCAAACAATAGTTTAGCTTAACTAGTAAAGAATGTCTGCCTTGAACATTGTGCTCTTTAAGATCTATATATATATAGGATCAAATTGACAACAGCAACTTGAAAGATTAGATAGGAAACTTAGAGAGCAGTGAGTTTATGTTAATAGGGGAGGAACAATTTGGAAAAGGAGGGTGAGAATGGTTGCACAACTTCAAGAATGTAATCAATGTCATTGAATTGTACATGTAGAATTTGTTGAACTGGTGTATGTTCTGTTTTGTATATTCTCAACAACAACAAAAAGTCAAGTAAATTATATTAAAAACAAAAGTAATAATCTCCTACAATTTTGTCAGATTCTGACATTTCTTCTCTTGTTTAGCCCCTTATTTGTTGCATTAACATTTACTTAAGGCTTGCTGTGTGCGAGACACTGGGCTAACTACACTTCATTCAATCTCCTATTGGGACAACTGAAAAGCCTAAGAGTGAGGACTACTGTCCTTATTTTACAAGGAAGAAAATGAGATCCTAAGAAGTTAGGTCATTTGCCTAATGCCTCACTGCTTGTTACATGGCACATCCTTCATGTAAATTTATGACTGTCTCATTCCTAAGCTCGCTTCTTTCCACTGCATCAATTGCTTTTGAGATAGAAGTGTGGGTGTATTTCTTCTTATTTCTTTAAGATAAGTTAGTTTTTCCAAAGAAAGAGAAGTTTTACTATTCCTATAATAGTATCACAATATTAGTTACATAACAATATTTTTTTTTCTACTTTATCTGTAATTGTGGTCAGAGAGGTTTTTTGTTTTGTTTTGTTTTTTTAGAGCCAGAAAAGTCAGATACAGAGAAGGTATTGACTATTAAAACAAAAGAAAAATTATTAAAAAGCCTCACTGACATTTCACGAAAGGACTATTCTAATAGAATCTTCAGGGAAAGAAACCTTTTAAAATCAATTACAAAGATGTTTGACTTCAAAAATCACTTCCCATGGCAAGATTCCAGTTTTTATCCAGTTTTTGGACAAAAAGAAATAACAAAATTTTTTAAAAAGTAAATAATTCCCTCATGGAAAGTTATTTTCTGTTTAATGGAAGACACTAAACAGAAGACAGTATTTACAATGTTTCAATTACTTAAAAACTAGACATGTATGAGAAATTACAGAAAATCTTTAAAGAATATGAAAATAATTTAAATCAAGTCAGACAGCCTCATAAAGAAAATGAAAAAATTAACTTTAACGTTTCCTTAGGAACATTTACTTTATGAGTAGCATTTTTAGATGAACTACATTTTTTTTTTTTTTACTTGTAAGTTACTTGAGAAACTCAGATGGTGTGGTAGATACAAGGTTTGCCTCCCAACAGCCTTTGGTAAGTCTTTTTACGTGGCTGTCCACATCACCCCACACAGCTTGTGCTTTGGGGAAAGCTAGCTCAACCTCTGGATGTAAGACTAGGGCGTTAGGCTTAGGCCTTAAACAAAGAAGCAGTTGTTCAAAATGTTCAGGAAGTCACTGGCAGCCATCTTGTGGCCAAAAGAAAACCAGTGGCCAATTCGTTTCCAACTCATGGTGACCCCACATGTGTTAGAGTAGAACTGTGCTCCATAGGGTTTTCAATGGCTGAGTTTCCGGAAGTAGATAGCCAGTCCTTTCTTCCTAAATGCCTCTTGGTGGACTCAACCTCCAACATTTCATTTAGCAGCTACGTGCATTGACTCTTTGCATCACCCACAGACTTCATGATTATAAGGAGGAGCTAGCTATAGAACAAAGTGACGGAGAGCAGAATAAAGAGATGGACAAAAGCCACGGACTTGGTCTCATTGTTTTACTCAATAAAACCAAATATAAGTCCACCCCATCTTTGGATGATCAGACACGTCAATAAATTATACATCAATAAATTAAGCTCCTTTATAGTTTAAGCTAATGTGAGCTTTGTTTTCTGTTGCTTACCATCAGATGTATCCTAATTGATACCAATGGTCCAACTCCAAGTAAGGGAGTTCATATATTTCTAAGTTATTCCACAGTGCAAACAAAAATAGAGGTATATTTTATATCTGGGTTTAGAAGTAAATTTGAAAATTATAGTGCTAGCTCAATAATGAATGTCATTTTTATTAACCCTGACTAAAAATAGTAGAGGATAAACGGTTGTTCCTGTCAAACTGAAAGTGTGGGAAAATGTCAACTGCACCTCATATACTTCCTGAAAGTGCTCAACCATTTTAAAAATGTGAAAAGACCGAGAACGGCAGGGGGAGGAGCCGAGCTTTGGAGTGATTCTAAGGGATCAGAGGCAAGTGGCAAAGGTCACATGCTAAAAAAATGACGGTTCTGCAGGGAAAAAAAAAAATGTAATGGATTTAAAGCATTTGTGAAGATTACCTAACCTTCAAACATTCCACTTGGATTTCTATGTATTAGAAATGTATTGCTAACATAGGAATTTCTAGGTGAGCAGTTCGATACCTATTTCTACTTTTTTCAGAAATAAAGATCCATTTAATGCAGCCTTACAGGAATATTCGCAATGACATTAATATTAATTTGCAATGGCTTATGAAAAAAATGATGTAGAAAGTCATTTTCTTTATGGAGTTACACAAGATATGAATCAGAGCATGCACTGCTGGTAAGGAAAATGTCTCATTTAGTATAAAAGGCCTAGAGTGTGCCTTCAGGAACAGAGGGACACTTCCACATTTGAGGTTATTGAAGTTACAGGGGATGCTCCAAAACCCAGGTGGCTGAGAAGAGCCAGAAACCCTGCAGCTCAGCACGAAACACCCTTGAGGAAAAGGTGAAGTAAGCTAAGCACTGAGGTGGATGCAACAATGAGAAGGAAAAACTAAGAAAGTTGTCCTCTGAGGAGGAAGGTAATAGAGATTTCCAGTTATGGTACAAGCAAGTGTCTGAGTAAGGAAGGATTAAATTTGATGGCATATTAAGATGTTAAGCTATTTGATTCATCACAAAAATGAAAGAATTGGATGTTAGTGTCAAAGGTTTAGTCACTTGGCACAATCCTTGGCTTTGACTTGTGTTTATTTTTGACTCGCACTAATGGAAAAAGACATTTATTTTTATCAGAAAAGAAGATGCAAAATTCAAAGAGGTGTTCTCCCCTGTTCACTTTACTCAGGCAGCTTTGGTGAAAGGGACAACAAGGTAAGAGGCCAAAAGGGGAACCTCTACAATCCAAAGAAGGCTTGCTCACAGAGCACACAGAACAAGTACATAGTTTTGCCTGGGGAGAAAAGACATTATCCCTCATTTTTACAGTCATTTTAAAGAAAAAAAAAAAAAATTTTGTAATCTCACTCTCCCAAAATGACCTTCAAAACCTTTACCCTGACTCACCGTCTTTTATGTATATTTTATCTCAAATATACTAGAAATAAATTTTAAGCTTTCTTCACAGAACATTTCCCAACAACTCTATATTGTCAAGATCCAGTCAGAAATAGAAGCCCCAAAATAAACTAAAGAGGGTGGCTGATCAATTAGGTTAAAAGCATTTAAAGAAAAAAAAAGTGTCAGGTAGGGTACTATTTAATTTCTTGTACCATTTATTACTGGGAGAATTATTTTTGAATCTAGCTTCTGGCCATATGTAAATTTAATAAGCATGCCTTCCATGTCTTCATTCAAGCTATTTTTTTTTTTTTAAATACTGAAAAAAATATGTTTTGTGCCAGCCTTGGGAAAAATCCCTAGAAAATTCCTTTCAGGTTGATACTCATGCACAGGTCAACAGCCTTTAAGCATATTGCTCAGCCAATCATCAGTCCATTCAAGTGTGATATTATTTAGTTCATAATTTTCCATCTCATCTACCCACTGCCATCAAGTCGATTCCGATTCATAGCGACCCTACAATAAAAAAAAAAACCAAACCCAGTGCCGTCGAGTTGATTCCGACTCATAGCAACCCTACAGGACAGAGGAGAGCTGCCCCATATAGTGACCCTACAGTATTTATTAATTCACTCAATAATCATCTATTGAATATTTTCATGTGCTGGGCCCTGCAGATGCTGGAATAAATGACTTGCAGCCCTGGCCTCGAAGAAATCAGTCTAATCTACTGATGAATTAGTAAACAATTACAATTCAGTGTTATTCAGTGACCACCTGGGATTTCATCTGTGTTAAACTTCTCGCTGAAAATTCAGTGTACCAACGTGTCTGCTTTTTTTAATGATTTACCAACTTCACTGGCATGTAAAACAAAACAAAAGCACAACCTGAAAACAATGAACCCATGCTAGCTCAGAGCGATCCCAGCTCCCTTTCTGGAAAGCGCTTACAACACATACCTTCAAGGATATGTTTTAGAATCTGTCCAAACAAACAAACAAAACCCATTGCCATCAAGTCGGTTCCGACTCATGGGAACCATGCGTATTTCAGAGTAGAACTGTGTATCGTAGGGTTTTCTTGACTGTGATCTTAATGGAAGCAGATCACCAGGTCTTTCTTTTGCAGTGCTACTGGTTGGGTTCAACCGCCAAGCATCAGGTTTGTAGTTGAGTGCAAACTGCTTGCACCACCCAGGGACCTTAGAATCTGTCTAGGACCAAATTATTTCTTATATTCATAGATTTAAATGTTTTTATAATTTAAACATTCACTCATTTTTTTAAAAAAGGTAAAATAGCTTATCAAAAGTATATCTTAAGCCAAAGGATATCATCTATGATTACTGGTGAATTTTTCTTTTAAACCAGTTTGAAAGAATTGACTTAAAATATGCAGCTTAGAGTAGGCATTCCCAACCTTTTCCATATCACCATACAACTGAAAAAAATGAGAATATTTGCAGAACACAGTGGAGGAAATGGCTAAGTTCCTCCCAGCAAGGTGCCCGGCCACCCTCATAAGACTCATGTGTATCACGGCACACAGCACTGCACACAGAAAAGCTCTGGTTAGGAACGTTCCCTAAGAATGTGTATAATGTTCTTTTTACACGAGCTACAGCGAGACGCAGATCGTCTGATTACATCTTATGAAAGAAAACATTTTATCCCTCTCTCCTTTTCCCTCAAAGAAAATAAAGTGCTACTTGCTTCTGAAATTTTGTAGTTGTCATTTGTTCAATAGGCTTGCAAATAATAAGATCCCAAGGCGAGAATCCATTCCATCAACACAACATACATTTATTATCTGACATTTTGAAACTCTACCTGTTTTCGGTTTGTCATACTGTGGTGGCTAGTATGTTGTTGTGATGCTGGAAGCTATGCCATCACTATTTTAAATACCACTGGGGTCATTCATGGTGGACAGGTTTCAGCAGAGCTTCCACATTAAGACAGACTAGGAAGAAAGGCCTGGCAATCTACTTCTGAAAATCATCCAATGAAAATTCTATGGATCAGAACGGAATATCATCTGACTGGACTCAAACAAAGAAGCCCTGGCGGTACAGTGGTTAACTGCTTGGCCACTAATTCAAAGGTCAGTGGTTCGAACCCACCAGCTGCTCCACAGAGAAAGATGTGGCAGCTTGCTTCAGTAAAGATTTACAGCTTTGGAAACCCTATGGGCAGTTCTACTCTGTCCTAGGTCACTAAGAGTCAGAATCAACTCAATGGCAGTGAGTTTTTTTGGACTCAAACACACCAACAATTGTGAAGCGGATGTGGGACTGGGCAACATTTTGTTCTGTTTTACATAGGGTCACCCTGAGTTGGAGCCAACTCGATGGCAACGACTATCACCTAGAGACTCAGTCCAATTGTTGCTGTTAGGTGATGTTGAGTCAATTCTGATTCATAGAGACCCCATGTGACCGAGTAGAACTGCCCCTACAGAGTTTTCTAGGCTGTAATCTTTACGGAGCAAATCGCCAGGTCTTTTATCCCAGGGAGCCACTGGGTGGGTTCGAACCACCAAACTTTCACTTAGCAGTCAAGTACTTAACTGTTATTCTACCAAGGCTCCTTTACCCAGGCCAGAGAGCTCCCTAAATGCAATGCTTGCCCGAAGATCACAATGATTCAGATTGGAAGATGTGAGGCTGTCGGTGCAAAAAAGACAACACAACTAGCCTATCTTCTAATGGGAATGAGAAAGAGCATTCGTCAAGGGCCCACTTGTGAGACAGATATTACAATTCCAATTTTACAATGGGAACTCTGTGGTGCAGTGGTTAAGAGCTCGACTGTTAACCAAAAGGTCAATAATTCAAATCCACCAGCAGCTCCTTGGAAACCCTGTGGGGCAGTTCTACTCTGTCCTCTAGGGTCACTACAAGTTGAAATCTACCCAACAGCAATGGATTTTATTTTACAATGAGGGAACTGTGGAACAGACAGAGGCTCATTAACCTGCCAAATACCATGGAGTCTTGTTTTCCTGACTGTAAAGCCCTTTGCCTTTCCACTATCCCTGCTGGCAAAACCTGTAACAACAGACAAAGCCCTGCCTAACTGAAAGAGGTAGAAGCAAGCTGACAGCATACAAAATTCAAAACCAGGAGAAACACTCTCAGGGGCAAAGCAAATAAAAAGTTTTCTAGGAGTAGGAATTGCTAGGCTAGGAACACAGATTCTTTTCAGTGAGAGGAAGGAGCTGTTCTGCAGAATAATAATAAGGACATCTGTCAGTTTCTATAATCCAAAAGATGAGAGAAAGGGAACTTTCGCAGAACATTATATTACGTCTTTTTGCCTCTCATTAAAGTCACAGAGCTTGAGAGGCTGGTGCTATCAGAAATCATCGATTGTTCTAGAAGACCTACAAGAGCGTTTTCGTGTAGAATTCCAGGTGCCTAGAAGGCTTCAATTAAACTCCAGGAGACACAGAGTCTCCAAATAAGAAATAGATGTATACTAGTCACCTGACGGAGCCCTGGTGGTGCAGTGGTTAAGAGCTCAGCTGCTAACCTAACGCTTGGCAGTTCGAATCTACCAGATGCTCCTTGGAAACCCTATGGGGCAGATCTACTCTGTCCTATAGGGTTGCTATGAATCAGAATTGACTCCATGACAACGGGAACAGAACGAGTCATCTGATTGTTAATTAATAATCCTTTTAGAGAGAGCACTGTGATGAGAAATACCTAACGGCTTAAATTACCTAGTAATTAATACAATGGTATGCAAATTGATGTAATTAAACAAATAATAAACAGATGGACATTGAAAAACAAAGCAAAATGTTAATTATAAAGTAAATAAAAATTAGATCGCCTTAAAACAAGTTTTTACATGATTGTGTTCTAGGGAAAATGCAGAAGAAAATTCTCCTGAGGTTTCCTTGATAGTGGGGGGGGCAGTAAGCTGGATTAGCTAACCCTTAAAGCCCTTTGAGATTTTAATTATAAAATACCTCCTGAAAAGCTTTTTCTCCATATTTGTAAGGCAAAAAGGAGAAATAGGGCTTTTTCTTTCTGATGCTGGAAGTCCTATATATTACAGCCATGTGAATTAATTTACATATTCAACAAATAGATACTGAGCATGCCCTATGTCCCAAGAATGAGCTGTGCATTAGAGCTAAAATAATGAAAAAGAGAAATGAGGCCCTTGCCCGCATGAAAAGGAGCCTGGGGGTGCAATGGTTAAGCGCTCAGCTGCTAATCAAGAAGTTGACAGTTTAAGCCCACCCAGCGGCTCTGTGGGAGAAAGATGTGGCAATCTGCTTCCATAAAGATTATAGCCAAGAAAACCTTATGAGGCAGTTCTACTCTGTCTCATGGGGTCACTATCAGTCAGAATCAACTAGAAGGCATCCAACAATAACAGCCTTCATGAAGATGACAGCCAAGTGGAGGTAAAGAAAGACAAAAAGCAACCAACAGAATTTCAGATTATTAAAAGCACTACAAGAGAAGTGCGCAGGTGCAGAGGAGAGGAATGGAGATGGCCCTCATTAGGTAAAGGAACCCTGGTGGTGTAGTGATTAAGCACTCAGTAGCTAACCTGAAGGTCAGTATTTCAAATCCACCCAGTGGCTCTACAGGAGAAAAGACCTGGCGATCTGCTCTCGTAAAGATTTCAGCCCAGGAAACTCACTGGGGCAGTTCTACTCTGTCATATAAGGTCGTTATGAGTTGCAATCACCTTGACGGCATACAACAATAATAACAGATCTAAGGTGGTCAGAGAAGGCCTTTCTCAGGATACTTGTTCTACAATATCAGAAGGGAAGGCAGAGAGAGCTTCACCTTGCCTTCCCACCCTGCCTCCAGGCTTATATATTTGATGATAGACAATGAGGGACACAAAACCCGCTGCCGTTGAATCAATTTGGACTCATAGTGACCCTACAGGACACAGTAGAACTGTCCCATAGGATTTCCAAGGAGCACCCGGTGGATTTGAACTGCCAACCTTTTGGTTAGCAGCCAAACTTTTAACTACTACGCCAGTGAGGGACAGGCAGGGAGTACTGAGCAGCAAATGTTGGATGGGGTTTACCCATTCATTCAGCAAGTATTTATCGAGCTCTGAGGGGATACAACTATGACTAAAATCCCTCGGGTTATTTGAAGAGACCCTCCAGGAACCAGGCTAGTGTGTTAATATGAGGTGTCATGGGAGCCCACAGAAGGGGAACCAGACCAGTGTTAGGGGCTCAGGGTAGAGGAAGGCAACGAAAAGAAAGCTTTGGGTCTGCGCCTGAGAAAACCAAAAAAATCTGCTAGAAGCTTTGCCTCCTCCAGCCCCCTCCTCTTCCCACTGTTCTTCAGTCAGTGGGTTCTTACTATGTGTGTGTGTGAGAGGAAGACAGAGAGAGACAGAGACAGAGAGAGAAGGAACAAGAAGTGCCACCTGCAAGTACCCAGAACTCTCTTCCAGAACCTTAGGCCCTCCTTCCTCAAGATCCCCACCCCCGCCTCCCCCCACCATTCTGCAGCCTTTGGCCACTGAAGGCACAGGCCAGGGAGGGCAATGGAGGGAACGGGAGGTGATATTAGGAGGCTACCAGTCTGAGGTGTTGGGGTGGCTCCCTCTACTCTCTAAGATTAGAAGCCAGCTTGAGCCTTTGCAGTGTTTTCCCTCTTATTTGCCTATCATACTAGAGAAAGAACATGTTTCTTTCCCTCTTCAACCATATGCTTGGTGTCACCATGTGAGTGATATACCTTAATATAGCACCACAGCCTCATAAAGGGTAAAGGAGTTGAGGATGCTTTACTGCTAATTCTTAGCCATATTCTTTAACAGACTGTTTCTTCCAAGAACAAAAAAGATTGCTAATATTCGCACAATTTTACGCAACTGACTTGCCTCCCCTAAAAATGAGGGTACCTTTAGATTGGCAAGTCAAGTAACCCCAATATCACTAACCCTTCCCTGGGCCTTCTACAGTATTGCCATTTCCACTACCTACCTGTACACACTGGGCCGGGCCAATGAGGAGATGTGGAAGGAAACTCATGTCAAATGTCCATGTAAAAGAAAGATACAAATGTCATCCTCATTGAGCTGGAAGGTAAATGTAAAGCCAGGAGATTCACTTCCTCTGATCAGAGTTGAGAACCAAAGTAGGACTTTGTAGAAGGGGAGAACATTTAAATACTATAAATATGTTGTAGCCACATTTTAGGAATGTATGTTTCCAGATCCTGTTCAAAAAGAAATTATGGTTTTAATGTTTAGCTGCTTTTATACGGTCGCCTGTTGTGTTGGTGCTCAGTGGCTCCTTGTATTTACTGATCAAGAAAGTCTGAGGACAAAGGAAACACGCCATGTGTTCTGAGAAAATGTGAACAGTATTTTCATCTGTGCTGGAAACACTTATTGGCAGAGGGCAAATGGCCAGAGTCAAGATGTAGAACTGAAAATTATCATGGAACCACAAAAAAAGTCTTGGCTTTGGAGGAAGAATGAACTGGGTCCAAATTGCCATTCTAACATCTATTATCTGTATAACTGAAAACAATTCCTTAGCCTCTTTGGGTGTGTTTTCTCACTGGTAAAAATGGTGTCTATAATATATCCCTTATAGGATTATGATGTGAATTAAATCAGATAACATATGTAAAATACCTGGCATAGTATCTTGGTTCAATAAATTATATCAATTAGCAAGAGGAGTTGTAAAAAAAAAAAAAAAAAAACCCAATGACTATTTGGAAAGTGTTTAAAATGTCTGGATGGAGAAATTTTCTCAGTAATCAAGAGAGAGATTTTTTTCTACCTTAAATAGGTTGGTTTTCTCTCAAGGCTAGCTATTGTTCCTCATTACTGAAACATACATTTTAAATAGTGAGTAGGTAGTAATAAAATGTTCAATGGAGCATCACTTAAATATAAAATGAAACAGTGGTTTTCATCAGCAATTATATATTTTAGAAGAGAGGGAAGGAAAAACGGATCATTACAAGATAAAAGACCCATTGAGCTCTGCACAGCACTGCTCCTATTCTTAATTCCATCTTAACATTTATAAACAAAAACAGTTTTGCCGCATTAAAATATGTAAGCCTTATTTTTACTGCACTAAAGACATTTGCAGGGTCCTTTATGTACCAATGGAGCCCTGGCGGTACAGTGGTTAAGAGCTCAGCTGCTAACCAAAAGGTCGGCAGTTCAAATCTATCAGCCACTCTTTAGAAGCCCTATGGGGGAGTTCTACTCTGTCCTATAGGCTTACTATGAGTTGGAATTGACTCTATAGTAACAAGTTTTATGCATTAAAGGATCTGAAATTCAGACAGCTCTTGAGGGCAGGATCTGGTCCAGTGTTCCCCACATAGCACTGTGGGCTTAGAGGATACTCAGGAGATCATTGGTGAATGATTATAACTTCATACTTAATCTATTTCACTTGACAAAGTCTCTGAACAGTTTTGTACTAACCCAGATGTTTCATTGATTACATTTATTAAAACAAACAACTTAAAAGAACTGTGAACTTCCCAAGAAAAGTGGAAAGTGGACACTTCAAGGCAGCAAGTGAGAGGGGGCTGGGTTGGAACTCCCAGAGGATCACAGTTCTCAGTGGTGCCATCCACCACAACCAGATTCTGGGCCGTACCTGAGCATTCACGGAGCCAGGACCTCTGGGATCTCAGTGTACAATCCACAGAGAAGTTTCCCTAACCCCCAGCTCCTCAACCCCCACTCCTCCATCACTCACCCTCACATCATCCTGTCTTATGTCCTTCATCACTCATCTCATCTTCGAAATGATCTTATTGTCTTCTTCCCCACAACTTCTTCCTCCAACGTAAACTCCATCAAAACAGAGACTTTGTCAATCTTGATCCCTATTGCATCCTATCTTCTATCACAGTACCTGGCACATGTCAAATGAATGAATGAACAATGGAACAAATGAAGGACTGAACAAAACAAATGCTAACCTCCTGCTTTTACTGGCCACCACCATGACTTTGAAATGCCTGGCTCAGGTTGTGGTGAGGGTTCCCATTCAAGGAGCTCTGAGGGTTGATTCTCAGTGGCAGGAAACAGTGAATGGTCTGGTAAAAAGAACAGCTGCACCAGATTCTGGCTGCAAGGATGTGAAACCTTGGCATCATAGAAAGTCAAGAATTATGATGACACGTGCCTGTCCAGGAAGATCTGGCCACTTTGGAGGTCTGGACACAGTGTCTCCTGAACAGAATCTGACAGAAGAAAAGAGATATTCAGGGCGAGCTGGACAGGGGCAAGAGCGCCTTGGTTCCCACGCCACTGAGCTATGTGATGGGCAGAGCAACCTCCCATCCCAGGCTCTGTCCTCATTGAACTACTGCCTGAAGGGCAATTGATGGGACAGTTGGATGTCACTTGGGGCCTGTCATAGAGCAGCAAACAGCTGTTGGAGGTGTCTCCTGACAAAGCAGATGTTTGGTTTTTGTTTTGTTTTTTTATCTCCCACATGAGTCATCACACGTTCTATGCAGTGCAGCTTGGGAAAGAAAAAGATTCAGGTGAGAAAGGGGATGCTGACACTCAAGGACTCATAAAGGAAGCTGCTCCAGAAATGTGGAAAATTATTGTTTTCAACCATGGTGGGATTCAACCAAGTCAATCTTCAAGAAACAAACAAAACATTCCTCTGAGTGGATACCAGTGTGATCCAAGAACCTCACCAGTATGCCTCGACTTCCCCTACACGGAGGATAAGATGGCAGCACCACTTGAGAAACACAAAGCAGCCCAGAGGGAATTCCCTTTTCAAGGGCATGTTGTGCCAAACTTGAGAAACAGTCTTTCTCGGCAGACTTCAAACTTACCTGGACTACAGGCTCAGAGAATGAAGGTGATTGCAAGAGGTCAGTACGTCTCTGGTGAAAGTCTGTACCTAATCTTTCAAGAAGAATAACTCTTTAATTTTCACACAGCCTTGGGGTCAAGTTTCTACAACCACCCTTAGCAGTGTGTTAAGGTACTACAATGCTTATTGTTAATAAGACCATTATGCCCAACTGTCCACAGCCCTACACTTTAATCTGACCTTTCCCAGCTCAATCTTCCACAGAAATGGAGAGTAACTAGCCAGAAACCTCAGTTATTTAAGGATCACTGTTACCTCACCTCTCCCACTGCTGCATCTGATGACAGGCACCTCAATTCCATTAGCTTTCTCCCATAGGACCACTAATGCATCCTTTAATTTATTGCCTTGCTATTCTCTGGCACCTCTTCAATTTCTCCACATTCTCCTAAAGCATGGTGGCCAAAACTAAATATGACACTCCAGTGATGGTGAGGCCAATAGAAAAATGGTGTTTTGGTAAGTGGCTTCTTGGATTATGCTCAACTCTGAACACGTTATTCTCTTTTTAACTATAAGAGCAGGAAAGGACAGCTCATTGTTGGTGAGTCTCTTAGGGCCAACCTAGGGAGACCCACAAGTCGGGAAACACTCCACATTTTAGGCCAAACATGAAGCTGCATAAAGAAAGAACATGAATGCACCTTCAGAAGATCTGGGTTCTAGCCTTCCAATCTCTCAGAGTTTCATTTTTCCACATCTCTAAAACCAGAATAACAACAACAACAACAAAAATCCAAACCTGATGCCATTGAGTTGATTCTGACTCATGGTGACCCCATGTGTTACAGAGTAAAATGGCTGCATGGGGCTTTCTTGGCTGCAACCTCCCTACCTCATCACTTTTTTTTTTTTTTTTTTTTGGTGAAAACATACACATTCATACACCATCTCAATAATTTCTACATATAGAACTCAGTGACACTGATTACATTAAGTTGTGCAAACATTCTTGTCATCCTTTTCCAAATTGTCCCACCACTACTGACTTAAACTCACTACTCCCTAAGCATATTATCTAACCATCTGAGTTGCTCTTGCCAATTTGATCTCACAAAGATAACTCTTTAAAAAGATCACAATGCTCAAGGCAGGCATACTTTACTTATTAAGATAAATTATTTTTTGGTTCAAAGAAGACTTCAGTGGATAGTCTTAAGGTTTAAAGTTTAAAGATTATGTCAGGGCTATAGTTTCAGGGACTCAAGCAGCCTCAACAGCTTCAGAAAGACTGGATTTTCAAATTCTGCTCTGCATTCTTCTCTTTTTTGATCAGGATTCTTTGGCTGTAATCTTTGTGGAAGCAGTTTTCCAAGCTTTTCTTCCAGGATGTTGCTGGGTAGGTTTGAACTGCCAACAAATAGGTTAGTAGCTAAGTGTACTTACCATCTGCACCACCCAGGGATGCAACGGAGTAACATCTGACTTATTTACTCCAGGTTGCTATGAAGCTCCAATACACGGGAAAACACTTAAGTCAGATACAATTTCCTACCTAAAACCCTCAGTGGCTTCCCCATGCAATTAGAACAAAACCTAGTCTCCTTACGACAACCTGCATACCCCAACGTGAGCAGTCCTCTCAAACTTTTTGTCTTCTCCTCTCATCCCTGGAGTCATTACTCTGCTACAGCCACATTTGTCTTCTTGCTGTCCCCCAACAGTCCCAGGTTGTTCTCCCTATAGGGCTTTTATATTCCTATTTCCCCTGCCTTAAAGTCTCATTCCCCAGGTCCCTGCAAGGCTTGCTCCTCACACCTTCAGTCTCTGCTCAAATGTCTCCTCAGAGACTTGACATTGTCTTACCCCTGTATTAGTTTCCTAGGGCTGCTATAACAAAGTACCACAAACTGGTTATTTATAAGAACAGAAATTTACTCTCTCACAGTTCTGGAGACCAGAAGTTCAAATCAAGATGTCATCAGGGCCATGTTCCCTCTGAGGCTCTAGCATAGAATCCTCCATGCCTCTGCCTCCTTGCTTCTGGTAGTTCCCAGCATTGCTTGGCTTATAGATGCATCACTCCCATCTCTGCCTCCACCTTCTCATGGCTGTGTGCCCCTGTGTCTATGTCTGTGTCTCTTCTCCCTTTATAAGGACACCACTCATACTGGATTAGGAACCACCCTACTCTAGCGTGACCTCACGTTCACTGATACCATCTTCGAAGACCATATTTCCAAACGAGGGCATGTTCACAGGTTCCAAGGATTTGAACTTCAACATACCTCTTTGGGAAACACAATTCAATCCATAACACCCTCTATTGAAAGCAGTCACACATTAAACTGGGGGTAAGATTTGGGAGCACGCACTTTAAGGAAAGAGGTGACTCTAGTTACAAAGTCTCCAAACCACTGAGAAGCCAAAATTTCAGGGTGGCCTTGATTCATCCATCAACCAGAAGAGCAGGGGGCATCACACGGCATAGGGAAAGATTGAGTTAGCTATATTGGTAGCAACCAATTTATGCATAATACTTTAGAATTTTTATTCACGCACTCATTCGTTCAATAGACATTTACTGAGCCAGGATTGGTGACAGAGACAGAAACAGTTTCTGCCCTCATGGCTAAACTTCAGAGAGTGGTAAATGCATATTCTCAAGTACTCTATCTACTGTCCCATGGCTTTATTCCCTTCATAGCATCTGAAATTGTTTTACTGATCATTCCCTCTTCTGAACAATGATTGACAACTTGTCGACTTTATCAAGGCTACAATGAACTCTGTTTTGGTCTTCTCAATAGATTGAAACCTTTGTTACAAAGATTCACCACTCTCCTTAAAGCTTCTACTCCCAAATCCTTTAACTACCTAAATAATAAATATTTTACACCCACAAAAATCATGGTGAGAATAGCCCTGCATAGCTTCAAAGGGTCTGTGCTGACCTCCGGGAAAAACCAAGCAACCTGTTGCCGTCAAGTCGATTCTGACTCATAGTGACCCTATAGGACAGAGTAGAACTGCCCCAAGGGGTTTCCAAGGAGCGGATGGTAGATTCAAACTGCGAACCTTTTGGTTAGCAGCCGAGCTCTTAACCACTGTGTCACCAGGGCTCTGCTGATCTCTGGAGACCCTGGGAAAAGTTCCCTAACCTGGTTTTTGTTTGTTTATGTTGTAAGATAATGAATCATCAAGTACTAAGAAGGAATCCTGAGGATTTTAAGGCTGGGTTTCATTTCTCAAGGAATTTCCACTCAGTCAGGAGGACCATGCTTCATCCTCCCCCAGGGTTGCATCTTCCTTGCCCCCTACCTCCCTCCTTCACTGACCCTTAGGTATAGCCTCTAAAGACACCTCTGCCTCTCACTCTAAAAGAAAACATTTTAAAAACTGTTATATTTTGTAGTACAGGAAGTGGGTACCACAGGAACTCAAAAAAGGGAGATGTAGAGGGATGCTTAGGTCAGCAGGGAAAGCATCACTGGTAAGATGAACAAAGTAAAGCTTCCTGGGCAGAATCTGGATTAAAAAAAAAGGAGGGAGAGAGAGGGAACATACACATGGTCACGGTATGTATGTGTGTGTGTGTGTGTGTGTGTGTGTGTGTGTGTGTGTGTGTGTGTGTGTGTATGGCAGGGGCATTTTGAGGGGAAAAGCAGGAGAGAATGCCAAGAGGCAGAAGTGAGCTCGCCAGGGAGGAGAAGATGTTGGGCAGAAGACGGGGTATGAAGTTAGGCAAGAGGTAACCAGGTTACGAATGGTTTCAAACATCAAGGTGAAGAATCTGGGTTAATGTTTAGTATACTCTACCCAAACAAAAAAAAAAATTTTTTTTTTTTTTTACCCTTAGGTAGGGTCACTATGAGTTGGAATCGACTCTATGGCAGTGGGTTTTTGGGACCCTTAGGTTTGTAATGAACTTCAGAGATCATTGAGTTTCAACTATACCCAATGGCAAGATAAAAGTCCATCTTTGGGTAGATTTAATGCCTTTCTGCCCTGATGTTCCTCTGACCTCACTCTCTAAGGAGCAGATTATCATTACAGCATGATGCAACCCTGTCTATGTCCACCCTCGTTCCCTTTTACATATCACTGGCCACTGATATAATTGTCCACCCCAGCGGTTCATTCACCGCAATGGAGAGATACCTACACACACAGTCAAAGACAATCACACGTGTGGAACCAACTGGAAGGTCTCAAAGGATGGTCACCTTCTTTCTGTACCTGGAGCCCCTCACTTTTGATGATGCTACCAATGAACACTGGCTTGAGCCCAGGAAATGAAACGGTACAACAAAATCAGTAACCCTGGTGTTTAAAAAACAACAGTTCAGATATTGTAAGAGTTACCGTTTAGCACTTTTCTCTAACAGAATGTGGAGGTTGAAACAAAACCAGAGGTAGAGAATATGTCCTCGTCTCTAATGACTATAATCAGGATCTTCCCACACAATCAGCTCTTGACTTAACAGCCAGCACATAAGGCCTCTAACTTTCCCTCATGTGATATTCTGACAACTTCAACGTGGGAACAACACATAAGGGTTCTGGAAGAAGGGATAAAACTTCAGCTGTTTCGTTACTTGTTTTACTTATTTCTATACATAAATGTGTTTATTGTCATCTTGCATTTTCAATACCTCGGAATAAGACGCTTCCATTACCTCAAGTGGAGTACAAAGTTTATTGCATGAAGTTATATTAGAAATCACTATAAAAAATTTCCTGGTACATTAAACAGAAGGGTAATACTTGTCTTTTTTTTTTTTTTAAACTAACAAACAAAAACTCAGTATCTAGTAGACATACCCCCTTTCTTAAAGTATAGACAATGATTTCTCAGTTGTTCTATAAAAATCCATAATACTTTGCAGAGCAACTGACTGTAAGGTATTGTAAGAGCAGCAAAGTCTGTTGCACCTCGTTACTGCTTACCGTTTTACCTCTTCCAAAGTTAAATACATTTCAACAAGCAACATCCTTAAGACTAGACAGCCCAAATGGGTGAATGCATTAGAATCAAGTCCAGTCCAGTGCCATTGAGTCGACTCAGACTCATGGAGACCCTACATGTGTCAAAGTAAAACTGTGCTCCAGAGGTTGATTTTCCAAAAGTAGATTACTAGGCTTTCTTCTGATGTGCCTCTGTGTGGAGTTGAACCTCCAACTTTCGGTTAGCAGCCAAGCGCGTTAACTGTTTGTACCACACAGGAACTCTCAGAATCAAGTTGAGGGCTTTTTAAAACACAAATTTCAGGACCTGACCCCAGACCTTCTGCGACAGAATCTCTGAAGAGTCCACAGGTTTTCCTGTTATATCCGTGGTAAAGAAGTACTGCTCAAGACAAATTATTTCTAATTGTGAATTTTAATCTTTGATAAGCTCTATAAAGAAAATGTGAGATATGAAAAAACTCTTTCCAGCATTCTTGGAAAGAAACCAGCTTAGGTCTGTGTATATAAAGCTCTCTTTTTCAGAACAGAAAAGCTACATCAATCCACCCCAAAGGGGAAGAAAAGATAGAGATGCTGAAGATGAAGACTTGTACAGAATGGGACACTTTCCACAAGAGTCTAGATGAATGCACACTGTAACTAAAACTGTGTTAATTTCATTGATTTCTGCATTTGTGCCCCAGCGTAGACCTTTAACAAAGGGCCTAGTGAGAACATTCCTACTATATCCTGAATAATCCCCTGCACACGCCCTTACCCAAACAAACAAGAGGGACGTTGAGCTGCCAGGCCAAGACACTGGAAGCAGTGTTCAACAAGTTATAGTAAGGTTGATAAAAGGGCAGTTTTTCTGGAAATGAGGCCAGACAAAATAAGTTGGGGAGCAATTCTGAAGGGCTCTGAATGCCAAGGCAAAAGATCTGAACACCTTGCAATTAACAAACGTGTAGCTACCAAAGGTTTTTGACTGGACAGAGACTAACATCAAGCAGCAAAGCCCAGGAATTAAGAACATGGATTTGAATCCTGGGTCTACCAATTCCACTTGTGAGACCTTGGGCACTTTAACTTCTGTGCCTCAGTTTTCTCACCTATAAAATAGGGATAATAATAGTACTTACCCCCTTGGATTGTCCTGAGGACCAAAGAGTTTGCGTATATGAAGGACTCAGAGCATAGTTAGTACGTGTTTGTTAAAATAAGTAATTCCGGATGATGAATTTAAAAAGGAAAGACTGGATGGACAGAAAAACAATTATGAGGATATAGCAGAGTCTGAGGCTCTTTAACTGTATTTTTTTTTTTTTTTAAACAGGTGGAAACATCAACCAGCATAACACTAATATATCAAGGAGAAGCTTCTAGAGGAGCTGCAATGATCTCATGTGATAGGACACTGAGGAAAAAGATATGACTACATACTGGCCAACAGAATATAAGAGACAATAGAGTATGAGGGTGAAGAGTCTGGGCCACAGAACAAAGACCTGGGTTTGAATCTCAACTCTGTCACTTACCACTGAGAGTCCTTGGGCAAATTACCTTACCTCTCTAAGTTTTGTTTTTATCAACTGTAAAATGCCAGGGAGAGGGGAGGCTCTTAGGATCTGCCTCATGGGGCTAGTGTGAGGATTAAATAAGCTAATATAAATTTGTGTAATATAATAATAATCATGGAGCCCTGGTGGTGCAGTGGTTAAGAGCTCAGCTGCTATGCTAACCAAAAGGTTCAGCAGTTCGAATCCACCAGCCGCTCCTTGGAATTTTTTTATGTAAGTGTCTCACTTTGTTACTATGTAATAATGATGATGATGGATAATTTTACAGAGTGCTTACTATGCACCAATGGAGCCCTGGTGGCACAGTGGTTAAAAGCTCCGCTGCTAACCCAAAAGGCAGCAGTTCGAATCCACCAGCTGCTCCTCAGAAACCCTGTGGGGCAGTTCTAAGCTGTCCTATAGGGTCGCTACCAGTTGAAATCGACTTGACAGCAACAGGTTTCTTTTTTTGGAATAATAATCATTATTATATAATGATAGCACATTAATTATACTATAATAATATTATAAAGTGCTTAGCAGAGTGTCTGGCACAGAGTGAATACTCAGTACACTGAGGTCACTGTTATTATGAAAGTTAAATGATTCCATGAATTCCAGAAAGTCACAAGAGTGAGGTAAAACAAACAAACAAAAAAAAACACCGTTGCCATCCAGTCATTTCCAACTCATAGTGACCGTACAGAGAGTAGAACTGCCCCATAGGGTTTCCAAGGAGCAGCTGGTGGATTCAAACAGCCAACGTTTTGGTTAGCAGCCGAGCTCTTAACCGCTGTGTCACCAGGGCTCTCCGTATCTCTATATACTCATTCATTCACTTGGTAAGTATTGTGGTTAGTACTGGTGACACAGTGGTGCAAAAAAGATGCAGTCCCTGCCTTCGTGGGAGACAGGTATCACTCAGCTAATCACACCCAGGAAATGTATAATCAAACTCAGAGGGTGTTAGGAAAGAACGCTGCAGGGAGAATGTCTAACCTAGCATACAGGTCTATAGTTTTGAAAGCACTGTTACACATTATCTCACTCCATTCCTACCACCTGGTGTGGAAGACAGATGAGATGTCATTTTTCCTACTCTACAGAACGGGCATCGGATGCTCGAAAAGCTGAGCTATTCCTGGTCACAAGGCTAGAAAGCTCTGGTCTGGACCTAGAAGTCAGTTCTTGCCACAGGGGTGGGGCAGGGACGAAAGGGTACCACCCCTCACAGGCTAAGGAGGCTGCCTGCCCCACTTCAACTTCCTCCTTGTGATTCCAACTCTGGAGACTTCTCCCTAGCAGCAGTCACCACGCATGCCCGCCTGTGCAGGCCTGAAACCATGGCAACAGCTTCACAGGATGGCAGGGGCTTCCACTGTCTATGGAGAAATGGACTTCTTAGGTGTGGGTAAAGTCAGAACAGTGAAAAAACAGAAATTGGAGATGGGTCACAACGCTCAATAAGATCAGTCTTGGCGCTGTTCCCTGGGGTCCAGAAAGAAAACATTGTGAGTCTCCAAAGGCCACAGGAACAGAACTTATTTTTCCTGAAAGGAAAAAAAAAATAATCCCTCTCAGATCAGTCAGGTAAGCAACCTCTATAAAGTCCTTCTCTTCAGTGGGGAATGAGGAGTTTCCCTGTCGAAGATCTTGTAGTGCTCACAAGGAGGGTCACAGCCTATCATTGAGGAAATAATTACCTTTGTCACCAGAAGGAGTTTTGAGATTTGCTTCCACAAAATTCCAATCGAAGTTATTGTTGCCACATGGAAAATCAGAAACAAAATATTCCTCAGCCAACCTGAAGAGTCTTTGGCTGTACTCCTGCTTTCCACCTTACTTTAAAAATGATCCAGCACTGAACGAACTAGATCAGACACAAAAGGACAAATACTGTACAATCTATGATCCCACTTATACGAAATACCTAGAATAGGCAAATGTCATTTTTTCCTCTAAAGCAGAATTCACTAACAGCTGAACTGGCCTCATATGGATCAAGAAGAGTTTTGGGTTTCTTTTTTTTAATTATATAGGCTCCCCAGTACAGCAGGAAGGGAGGGAGAAAGGAAGAAGGGAAGAAAAGAAGGAGGGCGGAGGGACATTTTGGCTACTCCCACTTTGGGTTCCTCATCTCTAAAGCAAGACATATTACAGCCTGATACCCAGACTCAGTGCTAGTTCCAAACAAAAACCTTCAAGTCCCACTTCCTTCCCTCTACTCAGGTTATTTCAGGAAGAAAAATGCCATTCTTTCTCTTCCTTAGTTTTTCAAAACCTGTTAAGTTTTCTAACCGACTTGAGTTTGAGTTTATTCACAAATGCCTCCCTGACCACTGAAACCCACACTTCTCTCTCCTTTCAGAGGTCCTGGTGGAAAGTGAAGGAGCCCTGGTGATGCAAATAGTTAAGTGCTCAGCTGCTAACTGAAAGATTGGCATTTCAAACTCACCCACCTGCTCTGTGGGAGACAGAGCTGGCTATCTGCTTCCATAAAGATTATAGCCAAGAAAACCCCATGAGGCAATTCTACTCCGTCACATGGGGTCACTCTGAGTCGAAACTGACTCGATGGCACCTCCTAACAACAGAGGAGAGTGGTGAGCACAAGCTCCCAGGTGCCAAACTACTGTGGTTCAAAATCAAGCTCTCTACTCTTGATGCCAGGAAGGAGTAGATGTACTTTTCTCTATTCCACTTGCTAAGTGCAACAACAACAACAAAAACCCTAGAAATTATATATAAAACAAACATTTAAGATGCTGAAATATGGAGAGAAGAAGGCACACTTGCTAGGGACTTTGGGACCCAAGAAACAAGACAGTTTTGAGTTCTTTGGGTTTTCTTTATGCCTCATCCATCCTGGACTTAGCGGAGCCCTGGTGATGCAGTGTTTAATCCCTTGGCTGCTAACCAAAAGGTTGGTTGGTTTGAACCCACCAGCCAGTCTGCTTCCGTAAAGGCTGCAGCCTTGGAAACCCCGTGGGGCAATTCTATGCTGTCCTATAGGATCACTATGGTTTGGAATCGACTCGACAGCACCTAATAACAACAGTAACATCTCGGACTTGGAGATGAGGAAGAAAATGGACACAGTCAAAAGAAGCCCAAACAAAAGCCTATTCTCTCGAATCAAGGTACTAGGGAAGGGATAGGCTAGCAAGACAAAATGTTTAGACAATAACTGCTCTACTCTAGTCAAATACCACCAAAAGCAAAAAAAAAAAAAAAAACCATAGCCTATGACCACCCACAACAGCAAAGGCCAAGTAAGGAACCTGGAATTCCATCCTGGCAAGGTTTTAACAAGGTGCCCCAAAATCTCCACCAGGGTGGTGGCAGGTAGCAAGGCCTGCCCTCCCCCACCCTTCCTTGCTATCAGTAAAGACCACGTAGGGAGGCTGGACTTCTACTCCCACCTGGCTATAAGGAGGAGCCAGGACCCAGTTATCAGTGGAGCACTAGTGGGGACTCAGGACTTCTGCCTCCACCTGGCACTCGCAGAACATGGCGCTTCTGCTGGAACAGTGTCAGAGAAAACCAGCTAAAACACAAGATTCAAATAAGATCCAGAATCTCTTAAGGTAACACAAAAATGTCCAAGTTTCAATTGAGAATCACTTATCATACCAAGATTCAGGAAGATCTCAAACTGACTGAAAAAAGATAATCAATAGATGCCAACACCAAGATGACAGAGATATTGAAATGATCTGACAAAGATTTTAAGGCATTAAAGTGCTTCAATGAGCAATAACAAACATGCTTGAAACAAATGGAAAACTAGAAAGCCTCAGACATAAAGGAGAGTCAAACAAATTTTAGAACCAAAAAATACAACAGGAATAAACTAAGATTAAAAATTCTCTAAACAAAAAGGAAATGATAAAAGAAGGAATGTAAATTAAAAACAAATGTAAACTATGTATTTAAATTGGATGTACAGTTAAAAACAAAAGTGCGTGTGCACACACACACATGCTCATGAACACAACAACAAATTTTAAAAGGATACCTCTATTTAAAGACATCAAATCCATTACAGCGGACACCTATGGAGGGGAGGACTAAGGGATCATGGATGATAGGGATAAAAAAACAAGAGAGCTATACACTCTGAAATCTAATTAAGTCACTTCTTGATACCTGGGTCCAAAACAAATCTAAATTAATACAAAACAAGTGAATAATTGCATACATAGCGACGGCATTCTACCCTAGGCCTTGTTGCAGAGGTAGAAGTTAAAGAGAAAACATTTCTCTCCAAATTGTCATTTCAAAATAAATACCAACAACCCACTCTCATCCAATTACTGATGTGATATACCAAAATTAATGGTTTGAAAAACACCTAGTACTTTATGTATCATTTCAAAAAGGCATTATCAGCATTTCAAAGATTTGGCCAGTGAAAAATAGCATTTCTGTGACACTAGCATTTTTTTTTTTTCTCATTTCTGTCTTCTTTCACTATTTTTATCACTGGTGAATCAGAGACATGCAGTCAGGAGGACTGAAAATAACCCACCAGGTATCTCAGCAACTAGAAGAGCTAAAGTAAGGTGTGCTGTTAGTCAGAGTCCTTGACATTTGCTCTCCAGGGTCAGAAAACACATACAGGTGGGACAGAAAACTACTCTTTTCCTCGAAGTTAATAAACAGCTCTCCTGGAAGTGGAAAATACAAATCACCATGCTCTAGGGTTCCTCATTTTCTGGCCATCATATCGTCTATATCTGTACATCACACTAGCAGCTCATCCTCTCACCCCAACCAAAGGCTGATCCTAATTAGTACATTCAGAAAAGAGAAATGAACGCTAATACTTAACATAAATGATACCAGTGTTAACGGCAGATATTTCTGGATAGTGAGATTATGAGTGTTTTCCCTCTTTTTGCTTATATGTTTTTTCCTAATTTCTCTTCTGTGAGCACATATATTGCTTTGGTCATTGTGAAAAGCAATAAAACATCTAAATACAAAATGACAGTACAAGTTAATCAGTCAGAGGGCTTATAATATTATGTTCCCTTTGGTACACTAGCAATTTTACTGCAAAATATAAATGCATTTTAAACTAATAACTTTATTCTGAATCCTATTGGCTGCCTGTGCCCTTGAGAAAGAAAATCTACCAGTCACTTTGCTTATGATATGCTCATGGTATAATTGCTTATAGCATGTCTTAAGCTCCTGTGACTGGACAGGAACAAATATTGAGAAGGCAATCCCAGGACTAAATTTCCTGCCACCCCGCATCCCCTCTCCCCTGCAGACACACAAATTCTATTTACTTAACAATGTGGTGTCATATAGTTTTGTGGTTATATGTGAGGACTGGGGAGTCAGGCTGCCTGGGTTCCATCCTGGCTCCTCCACTTTCTAGCTGTGAAACTTCAATCAAGTTATTTAACCCTTTCGACCTTTGGACTTTTTTGTAAAGGGTAGATAAAAATTGTAGCTCCTTGAAAGGTTCATTTAAGGGTTAAATGAGTTAATTCATGTAAAGAGCTTAGAACCATGCCTGGAACATTACAAGCATTCAATAAATGTTAGCTACTGTAATTATTTAACAAGATTTCAATTAATTTTGAAACATTATATAAGAAATATAATGGTTAACACAATAAATGATTTTTATTTCTTTATATTTCCTTACAAACTTTTACTATATCTTCAACACATATATGCATGCGCACGCATACACGTGCACAGAATTCTTTCCTCAGACAGTTCCATTTCCAAAGAGGGGTGAAGAAGAAATTGAACAGTTTCCTTCTAGAAACCATACTCGATGGAATTACTCAAATATGTTTTTTTTATGTCCATATTTAGATTGCAGTGAAATATAAAAACCAGAAAACCACAATCAACAGTCAAACAAAACAAAACAAAAAACCAGTGAGTTCCTTCTGCTTGAAACTGCCAATGGTTGCCAATCACCTGAGAGATTTCAGTCTTGATTCCTGAGGGTGGCCCAGGAAGTCCTCCAGGTCTTTCTCTCGTCCCCTCTCTGTTTCCTCCCTCTCAACCTCTAGTCACACAAACTCCTCACTTTCCCCGAAGATCCTGTAAAGCTCTCAAGACTTCCTACCTACAATTCTTCCTTCTCAGAATACCCTCTCAGTCCTCCATTCCAGAAGCTTCTCCCAAGTCTTTAAACCTATCTATCTCAAACATCGCCTTCTCTGAAACCTTTCCTGGGAATCGCCAGGTTCTGGGCATCTACTGTGTTCATGATTTATTGTAATTATTTGGGCCCATGTCTTTCTTTATAAGGTCCATAAGATTGAAGACTTTTGGCTAATTCTTCCTGGTCAGCACTTTTTTAACACAATAACCAGCTGGCACTCAAAGAACCAGAGAACATGAGACACATCTCTATTACACCAGTTGCCTTCAAGACAATTCCAACTCACAGCAACCCCATGCGTGTCAGGGTAGAAATATACTCCATAGGGTTTTCAATGGCTGATTTTTCAGAAGTAGATTGCCAGGTCTTTCTTCCAAGGCACCTCTAGGTGAACTCCAACCTCCTACCTTTCAGTTAGCAGTTGAGTACAGTAACTGCTGCACTATTTAGGGATTCCGCCAACCCACTACATGTTCTAAATGGCAGTCTTCTAGTATTATAGCAGTTACCAGCCCTTGAGCACCACCAAGGAGAATGAGCTAGGTGGAGTGTGGGGGAGCACAAAAATAGGTAACTGGTCACCTGGGGAAGGCAGGGTGGAAGGTGCCCGTGTTTTACCACGGTGTTCTCTATATGCATCCAATCATAACTTACAAGGATAAAACTAGGCTAAAAAGTCAGCAAAGCCAAAAAAACCAAACCCATTGCCACTGGGTCGATTCCATCTCATAGTAACCCTACAGGACAGAGTAAAACTGCCCCATAGAGTTTCCAAGGAGTGCCTGGTGGATTCGAACCGCCGACCTTTTGGTTGGCAGCCGTAGCACTTAACCACTACCTAAAGTAATAAAAATTTCCCTTGACAATTCTTTAAATTGCCAGTAAAGTATGGCACATATGTTTTTATGTATTCAACACAACACAACACAGTAATACATATTTAGAACCTTATACCACATAAAACTATGGAAATTACATAGTACAGAACACATACTATGTGTAAACTATAACTTTACAGTATTTTTAATTATATAAAAAGAGATACATATGGTTGAATTTGCTTAAGTTAAATGTGTGTGTAATGGAAATTCATTGTTCAAAATTTTTGTCAGTGTTTTGAATGCAATTTGCAGATAACACAAGCTGGGGGAAACAACATTTATTGAAAATTTACTACATGCCAAGCTCTGTTCTAGAAGCTTTGTAAGTATTAATTTAATTCACAAAACTCAATGAGGTAAATACTATTATCATCCCCATTTGATAGATGAGGAAACTGAGACATGCATAGATAGTACAAGTAAACTGATCAAGCTGACATGCCTACTGAGTAGAGAAGCTTATAGGAAAACCAAGATGGTCTAGCTCCAGAGACCAGCTCTTAGCCACACCCTATGCTGCCTCCTTTAGGATTTAAAAAAAAAAAATCATAATTAAGTAGAAAAGTAGAGACTGGGGTAGTTATAAATTAACAGAGACTTGTGGAGGGAAAATCTTATAGATTTTCGTCTAGAGCAAACTCAACTAGAGCAAATATATGATGTAGCCACCAAAAAAAAAATGAATGGGATTCTTAGACCACTTAACACGTTGTCCAGAACTAGCCAGGGAAAGTTCCCATTGTATGTTTGTTGGAAAGGTCAGTTCACATGCGTAGTATTGGAAGTTAGCTCTAATAACGTTGTTGTTATGTGCCATGGAGTCGATGGCTCATAGCAACCCACTGTATAGGACAGAGTAGAACTGCCCCACAGGGTTTCTGTGGCTGTAATCTTTACAGAAGCAGACTGCCGCATCTTTCTCCTGCAGAGCAGCTGGTGAGTTCAAATCACCAACCTTTCTGTTAGCAGCTGAGCACTTAACCACTGTGCAGCCAGGGCTTCTTCTAGTAACATTACAAAACCAAAAATATTAAAAGGAGATAAGCAGGAGTTTTGAAGTAATACCTGATGAGGGTGTGTGGTGGAGGGCTGGGGGCGCTAAGAGGGGGCATGTGAAAGCTGGTGCCCGAGAAAACCAAGGGATGCAGTAGAACGCAGTGTTCCAGCACAAACTCTGCAATCAGACTCCCACACTTAACGGCTGAGTTACATTCTCCTTTTTACCTTTTGGTTATCTTCTTTGTAAAATAGGGATAATATTGGTTACTTTCTTCCAAGCAAATTCCCACCGTAAATCCTATCCAAAATCTAATAGTGACCCACCTGCGTGGGCATCTGATTCTCTCCAGAAGGCAATTTTATTACAGCCCACACTTCAGAACCGTGAATGGCCACATCACTAAGCAGAAACCACTGGGGCAGAAGCTTCCTTCATCCCATGGTGGAAGATGGGGACACAGGCTCTTTCACTTGTGTCCCTAATCTTATAGTGCACACATGAGACAGCACGCCCTGTACCACCACTCACTCAGGTGAGAGCCTGGGTCAATGCAGGTATTTTCAGGGCACTTGTAGGGTTTTCAGGATCCTGGCCAAACTCTGAAGAAACTAACAGAAACCAAATGGGAAACAAGGCCCTAAGAGGCCCAAAAAAGTCAACGAGGCAAAAATGGTTATCCAATAAACATATTTTCTGAAGGTCTGTTTTTACCATACTGATTTTTTGATACTCATTAAATCTTACCATGCGTTTATGTTATTTACTTCTCACTATTTTTTTTTTTAAAATAATCAAGACATAGCCAGCAATGTGGAAAAATAAGATTTAACAAAGCTAGTTGGCTAATATCAGCAAGAAAACTGTCCCTTTGACCCGCAACAACTGTACTGGTGGAAGTGCTGAAATTGATTCCAAAGTATCAAAGAAGAAAAAGTTGTAGTTTAAAAAGCTGTTTCACATATTTTATACGATGAAAATGCAGTCAGGATTCTGACCTACCCTGTCCTATTTTTTTTTTTTTTATGGCTTTTCATAGTCCCATGCAATGATGATGGCTGTGACATGACTATTATGTTGTCATGAGCACTAGCTTCCCATTATAGGGAGCCATCTATCATATCAAAAGATGCATTGCATTGGGCAAATTGGCTGCAAAAGACCTCTTTAAAGTGTTACAAAAGCAAAGATGTCACCTTGAAGACTAAGGTGCACCTGACCCCAAGCCACGGCATTTTCAATCGCATCATATGCATGCAAAAGCTGGACGATGAATAAGGAAGACCGAAGGAGATTTGATGCATTTCAATGGTGGTGTTGGAGAAGAATATTGAATATACTATGGACTGCCAAAAGAACAAACAAATATGTCTTGGAAGAAGAATAACCAGAATGCTCCTTAGAAGCAAGGATGGTGACACTACGTCTCACATACTTTGGACATGTTATCAGCAGGGATCAGTCCCTGGAGAAGACATCATGCTTCAAAAGGTCAGCAAAAAAGAGGAAGACCCTCAATGAGATGGATTGACACAGTGGCTGCAACGATGGGCTCAAGCATAACAACGATTGTGAGGAAGGTGCAGGACCGGGCTGTGTTTTGTTCTGTTTTACGTAGGGTTGCTATGAGTCAGAACCGACTCGATGGCACCTAACAACAACAACAACATTCTATCATACTTAGGCACCAGTAAAGAAGATAGAAATTCTAAATACGGATTTCCAAACTTTCATTTACAGAAATGGTTTTCTTTCTTTTCTTTTTGATTTTGTTTTTGTTTCCTGAAGTCTTGAGGTTGTTAGAGGAAGGACTTGAAGATGCTGTAAGATGCTGTAAATTGAGTCCTTGGAGAAGGTTGGATTCATTATTCATAAACTGTAAGGAGATGTATATATTCATTCTTTGGCTCTATCCACCTTTAGTTTGATAAATGCAGAGGCATTCACCCTACATGCCATCAAGTCAGGTCTTAAGAACTACTAGTTGGGGACACTCATCCTCTAGCAATCTTATCCCCTGAAGATACCTTCTCCAAAAATGAACTGCTGTCATGTAGTTACCTCAAAGGTGTCAAGACCAAGACTGAACTATTTTAAATTTTGTTTTGTTTTTAATGGAACAATGCTAACAGCAACAAAGTCTCTGTAAGAATTTTCTGCTGCCAACAAAATCATAAACAGTTTATGTCTGTAAGCATTTGGAAAATCCCATGATCCAGGCCTTTTGTTGAATAAGCAAGGATACTGGTGGCCAAAGAAGTGAAGTGACCCACCCAAGGCTGCAGCAGAAGAGGAATACTGCTACTTCCACACCCTTTGAGAAGAACCGCCTTTCTGTCTCTGCAAAGGTCTTTTTCTTCTACTAGGAAGAGCACGGGAAAAGTTCAGCTCCCTCTTGCCCCTGATCCAGTGACCTTTCCTGTACCCTTCCTTATGCCCTTTAACCCATATTATTAAAACTCACCCTGAGACAACCGACATGAGAACATGCCAGAGAATATCAACTCTCCCCTCTGCCTTGGGTTATTTTTGCTGTTCAAGGAGGCCTCTCCCTGACACTTTAAAGCCCTCATTGTCTTTTTTCCAGCTCAGAGTTTTGAATAGTTCACAGTAGAATCCCCCTGAGGTGCAAGAAGGAGAGGAGACAAAGGCAAAAGCCTATAGTCTTCTCACAAAGCATTAAAGAGCCAAAGAGAAGACTCTTAAGAGGTTTAGATTTGTATTTTTAACTACTGCATCCAAGGAGTTTCCTTTTTGTTAGCCCCTTAATGATCTAGCCTGAAACATGCAGTGCCCAATGAAGTGGAGAAATCAAACAGTATCAGGATAACCTGGGGCTAAAAGAAATTCAAATGACATTCTCCTGAAGTATCCAGAGAACTGGGGGTGCAGGGAGGATAGAATTCATTAGTTGGGCAGGTAGGTACTATAGATCAGAGCTTCTCTTAACCAGGGATGTTCCTCAGAGCCATAGGTGGACCTCTCCACTAGGGAGCAGATATTTGGGGCCAGAATAATCGCAGGTGAGTCCCCTGGAAGTAAAGAAACCAGGTGAGGGTAGAAGAGCTACAAAGGTAGAATGTTAGTTCAAAGTTGGAAGGAGGATCTTAGAAGCTCTAGAGTAGCCTCTATTGTATCCCTTCCGGATATAGGCAGAAAGCCAGCTCTCAGATAGTTTGGGTGGGGTTTCCTAGGTTCTCTGCAGTTTGATCAGGTCCAGAGCCTCATTCTCAGCTCTAGAATTCATCAGTGAGGAGGCAGCACAGGGTAGAGGTAAGGACACAGATTCTAGAACCAAATGCCTACATTCAAATCCTGCTTCTGATACTCACTGGTTGTGTGACCTTGAAAAAAAAAAAAGACCTTGAACCAATTACTAAATATCTCTGTGCCTCGGTTTCCTCATCAGTAAAATGGAGATAATCACAGTACCTACCTCATAAGGTTCTTGCTTAGATCGACAGGTAACATACTTAAAAGGCTGCCTTGTATATATTAAGTCTATATATTGTTTGCTGTTATTATCACTTCCCTTAGGGGTTATCAGTCTTGAATCATATTAGCCAAACTCACAGAATACTAATGATGGGTTAGCCAGAAAGTCAATATATAATTTTTAATCAAGACTTATAACCAGCAAGTCGATGGGGAAGTCAGATTAGCCCAATAGTATATTTTCATTCAAGTAAAAGAGAAGTCAACTTGAGAAACCAGATTAAGATCAGAAGGTTGTGTTTAGAGCCCAGAGTCAGACCATCTGCCTGGATTGTCAAGCAATGAAAAGCGAGTCACTTCTCCACTCCTAAGATTATAGCTCTCAAGTGGACCCGAATACTTGTGCTGGCTGATCAGGGCACTCTCTGCCTAGAAATACGTTAGAGACTGATCAACTCTTAATGCTCAAACTATTTCTTTTTGATAGTCCATCATATAGATAGTCTTGGGAAAACCTGATTTAAGCTTATTCACAATAAGACAGCAGGTTTTTCTGGGAGGCAGAAAGCAAAGGAGAGTCCGCTGAGATGAGAGATGAGAGAGCACCATAGAATCAGGGGTGAACCCAGAAAGAACACCAAACAAAAACCAAACCCAGTGCCATCAAGTCGATTCTGACTCATAGCGACCCTGTAGGACAGAGTAGAACCGCCCTATAGAATTTCCACAGAGCGCCTGGCGGATTCGAACTGCCGACCCTTTGGTTAGCAGCTGTAGCACTTAACCACTACGCCACCAGGGCTTCTCAGGGCTAAATGTCAGCCTCAAGACTCTGCAGAGGGTAGCTGTATTAGGACAACATACACATTACTATGTTGTTTATGTCAATAATGCAGAAAGTGAGTGATCTTGAAACTTAATGCTACCTGGCCATCTCTGCTTTGTCACCTACCCATTTTTCTGTGACCACTGAAGTCAGGCTGCTTCAGTGGTGTGCTTCAGTGAGGACTGGCTCTTGATTGTGAGCATTTCCTCCCAATTCGCATTCAATGACCTCAAGTTGGTGGCTTTAGCTCAGCCATCGTGGGAGTATCTACACCACAGAAATGGGTTGTTGCTATTGCTAACTGCTGTGGAATCTGCCCCTGACTCATGGCAACCCCATGCACAACAGGATGAAATACTATCTGGTCCTGCACCATCCCCATGGCTGATTTTCAGAAGTAGATAGCCAGGCCTTTCTTCCTAGTCCATCTAAGTCTGGAGGATCCAGTGAAACCTGTTCAGTACCATAGCAACACACAAGCATCCACTAACAGATGGGTGGTGGTTGCCCATGAGGTGCATTGGCTGGGAATTGAACCTGGGTCTCCCACCATGAAAGGCGAGAATTCTACCACTTAATCACCAGTGTCCCCATGGCGCATGCTACCAATCAGGGCTTCTCCACCCTTGCTCCTCACCGCCACCTGGAAAGCCACTTGTTAAACATTTACCAGCACACCACTGGGATGTTTCTCTACCACTTCAATGAAATGGCCCTTATGGGGGCACAGATGACATCCTTGTCACTAAATCCAATGGACACTTCCTAGTCTAGTCACTTTCTAGTTTGTTTGGCAGCTGATCATTTCTTCTCTTGAAACTCCTCTCTTGTCTAGCATCTAGGATTCTCTATTTTCTTTCTGTTTCTAGGCACGTTTTCTCAGCCTCTACAAGCTTTCCTTCTCCCACCAGGCCCTGAAATGTTCAGTGTTCCTCATTGTTCTCTCCTTCATCACTGTAATATGTCCTTTAAGACAGCTGAGTCATCACCTCCTCCAGGAAGACTTCCCTGTCCCACATGGTCTGGTTTATGCCCATTTCTATACACTCCTGTCCTTGCCTCCACCACAGATGAATGTCTATTTACTTGTATGACTCTCTCCTAGGGTATAAGGACCTGGAGGATAGGCAACAATAACAAAACCAATAATGACAGACATATTGCCACTGGGTACTTACCACCTGACAGGCACTACGCCATGTGCTTTACACGGATTATTCTAACTATTCTTTACACCGACGCTATGATTCCTCCCATGAAAGACCTGATATTGGAGAGTTGAAATAACTTGCCCAAGATTACACAGGCTAGATATGAACCCCAAAGGGCAGGTGTTAAAGCCGATACACTCAACCATTGCCCTACAATACCTTTTCTAGTGTGTGTATCCTGGTCACTGGATGGATCCAATATGTGTTTGAAGGCAAAAGAAAAGGGAGGAGAGGAAAGGCCAGGGAGGGCTTTGTAAAAGAAGGCATTTTGCAGTCTCGGTGCCAGTCATTGTTAAGAAATATTTGTGGAATAAATAAAATAGTTCCTAAATCCAATTTATTTTAAAAATCTTTCTCATTTTTAATGGTGGTTCATTCCAGGTATCATTTTTCAGGAGTTCCCAAGTGATGCAAACGGCTAACATGGTTGCCTGCTAACCGAAGGACTGACGATTCAAATCCACCTAGAAGAACCTCAGAAGAAAGGCCTGGTTATCTACTTCTGAAAAAGCAGCCACTGAAAGCCCTATGGAGCACAGTTCTGCTCTGACACACGTGGGGTCGACTCCGCAGCAACTGGCTTACTGGTTATCATTTTTTGGGCCCACAGGGATAGGGATTTTGTACTATAAAGCACAACGTGAGGTTCCTTCCTGCCTTCATGACAAGTATTAACATACTATGGAAGGGGGAAAAATGCTACCGAAAACCTGACTCTTAAACCTCTCCCCAAAACAGCAAAACACTTTAAGCCATGTAAATCTGATATTAGTTCCATTAATATCTGTATATTTTCACTGGTAGATCTTTTTGGTTTGTGATTTAATCTCACTTTCCTAAAACAAATAAAAAGTATCCTCTGGGTTTGAGTGTTAATTTTGAAAGCAAAAGCATCTTGTGTTTGGGTAAGAACGTTCCACAAATACATTTTTGCAATTGTATGTTGTCACTTGCCTCTGACCCTCTAGGTAATTAAAGGGTGTCAGGTACTGACTGGATGGTGCACACTGTTTTGTCTGCAGCAATGCAGCCGTGTTAAGGGAGGCTGAGTGGATGTGCACAGTGCAGGGGAGATGTCCCTGGGAAATTAACACATCACTAAATGGCCTAGGAGGGTTGCCGAGCTCCTTTCATTACAAAATCCACAACACCTCTCAAGAGCAATTTAGCCTGTACGGTGAAGCTGTAGGATAGTTTATGAGAAGATGCTTGTACGGTCAACCCTGGATTATTCTCTTTAATGGAGGGAAAGACATGCGGGTGATAAATTTTTATTTGGCTTTAAAGCCCAGTAGGAAAAAAAAAAGAAGAAAGACGTGGAGTTGGAAACGCCTGTTCTGCCCAGTCTGAAGACCTTTGTAAGTCTAAAGTTGCCACTCTTATGGCTGGGAGCCTGGGACCAGGGTCCCTGAAATAATCTCCAAAGTGATTCACCTGAAATTTGACTCCATTCCTTTCTTTTCAGAAGACAATGAGTGCATACCCATTTTCTCCTTTAACACCACTGTATTTTGGTAAACTAAATCCATTCACTGAACATTTACTGAGAACTGAGCTCTTTCTGTTATCCCATCTAATTAGTCAGACCCAGCTCATAGAGTTGTTATATTTTCTCCATGAGGCAGATGAGGAATACTAAGTCTCATATTTCATGTTTGTAACACAACCAAGGATACATCTTATGTAAATGGATGGAAGATCTAAGATCCAGATTCTCTGATCCCAAGTTCACTGTTCTATGATTCGGTTTTACTTGGCTCCCGTCATCATCACCATTTGAGCATTACTATATACCAAGTATGGAGCCCTAGTGGCACAGCGGTTAAGCACTTGGCTAATCAAATTTCATAGATTCAAACCCAACAGCCGCTCCATGGAAGAAAGATATGGCAGTCTGCTTCCATAAAGATTTACTGCCTTGGAAACCCTATGGGGCAGTCCTATTCTGTCCTATAGGGTCGCTATGAGTTGGAACTGACTTGATGGCAATGGGTTTGGATTTTTGGTTTGACATATCAAGTAAAGGGTTCCTGGTTGGCATAATGATTTACGCTTGACTACTAACCTATGTTTTACTGACTACCCAAAGGCATTCAACTGTGTGGATCATAACAAATTATCAGTAACATTGAGAAGAATGGGAATTCCAGAACACTTAATTGTACTCATCAGGAACCTGTACATAGCCCAAGCGGCAATCATCCGAACACAGCAAGGGGATACTGCACAGTTTAAAGTCTGGAAACGTGTGCATCAGGGGTATATCCTTTCACCTTATTTATTCAATCTGTATGCTGAGCAAATAATCCAAGGAGCCAGATTATATGAAGAAAAACGGGGCATCAGGATTGAAGGAAGACTCATTAACAATCTGTGATATGCAGATGACACAACCTTGCTTGCTGAAAGCGAAGAGGACTTGAAGCACTTACTGATGAAGTTCAAAGGCTACAACCTTCAGTATGGATTGCACCTCAACATAAAGAAACAAAAATCCTCACAACTGGACCAATAAGCAACATCATGATAAACAAAGAAACGATTGACGTTGTCAAGGATTTCATTTTACTTGGATCCATAATCAACACCCATGGAAGAAGCAGTCAAGAAATCAAATGAAGGATTGTGTTGGGCAAATCTGCTGCAAAAGACCTCTGTAAAGTGTTCAAAAGCAAAGACATCACTTTGAGGACTAAGGTGTGCCTGACCCAAGCCATGATATTTTCAATCACCTCATATGCACGTGAAAGCTAGACAATGAACAAGGAAGGCCAAAGAAGAATTGACGCCTCTGAATTACGGTGTTGGCAAAGAATATGGAATATACCATGGACTGTCAGAAGAACAAACAAATCTGTCTTAGAAGAAGTACAGCCAGAATGTTCCTTAGAATCAACCATGGCAAGACTTCATCTCACATGCTTTGGACATGTTATCAGGAGGGATCACGCCCTGGAGAAGGACATCATATCTGGTAAAGTAGAGGGTCAGTGAGAAAGAGGAAGACCCTCAATGAGATGGATTGACTCAATGGGTACAACAACGAGCTCAAGCATAACGATGATTGCGCGGATGATACAGGAGTGGGCAGTGTTTCATTCTGTTGTACATAGAGGGTCACTATGGGTTGGAAATGACTCGACAGCATCTATCAACAACAACTAACCTAAAAGTTGATGGTTCAAACTCACCAGCAGCATTGTGGAAGAAAGGCCTGGTGATCTGCTTTCGTGAAGATTACAGCCAAGAAAACCCTATGGAGCAGTTGTACTCTGCAACACAGAATCGACTCAATGGCAATGGGTTTTGTCTGGTTTCTATACCAAACACTCCTGGGCTTCAGGGAGTCAATACACAACATGCCCTTCTTCTCCTGCTGTGTTTAAAACCAAAGAAATGACATAGGATTTAAAAACACAGGCTAAAGATGAAAATGCGTGCTTTATTCCTGATAAACCAAAAGGAAAACTTGGCTTTAGATTCTACTTAACAGACATGTGAGTTAGCTAATATATGACCCCTGAATTAGGTAGCCCCACCTGCCCAAACACTAGTCCCCAAAGACACTGTAGGCCTCCCACGTGGACAAGAATGTACTCTGAAGGGCAGGGCAGGGCAGGGCAGGGCAGTCGGAGGTGCCCCTGAAGATGCAAAAGGCTCATGGAAGTCTGAACTGCACATGCTCATAAAGGGCTGAACCGCGCGTGCTCAAGCCCTCCTCCCAAACTCACCACTGCTTAGTGGTTCCTTATACAGGGAAGGGGAGTATGTAGAGAAGTCCGTGAAGAGCCTTTAATTTAATCCTCAGAACAACTCTATGAGTAGGACTTTAATATCTGCATATTACTACTGACAGAAAAGTGAGGCTTACGGAAAGGGGGACAACTGTCCAAGGTCACCCAGCCAAGAAGAAAGCGGGATTAGCACTGACCTTGTCCTACTTCAAAGCCTGTGCTCTCAGCTACTACCCAGAGTGGCCACATTGAGTCACCCATGGTCACTGAATGATTTGGCCAAAACCAAGCATTTGGGTAGTAGAAAGAAGAGAAAGCCCTAAATACAGTTCTATTTTTGGATCAATCATATAACTCTTTTCATTAGAGCAAACAGCGTCATTTCTCTAACCCTATATCATCCAAGGAGCAAAACAAGCCTTGATTATATTATTAAAGATTTCATTTACAAAATGATTCTGCTGACTTTAGAAACCATCCCACACAGCTGTCTGTGACCTCTATGTATATGCTGTACGACCTGGGGACAGAGTTGAACACAGGTCGGAGGTGAGAGCTGCCTGTGCCCTAGGGTGGCCGCAGATGGTGGAGGAGTGCTCACATGCGCAACCACTACCACAGAGCTTTTAAATTCCTAGTTTTAAACAACCCCTACCTTCCCTAAAAAAGAGACGGTCAATTCACTGAATTTCACACTCCTGGCCCGGTAGATATATAATATTAGCAGAATAGCTAGTAATTTGCCAGACCTATTTGGAGAAATATTTGAAAGTGAAAACATGGAAGGAGAAAAAACAAAAATACACAGAAAACCCCAACTAATACAAATAGTTCATATTTATTGAGCATACTATGAGCCAAGCACTGTTCTTATATTTTTATGGGTGTCAGTTCACTCGATCTCATACCAACCTTCAAGATTAGTACTTTTTTAGCTTCTCTGTATAGACGGAGAAACCGGGGCGGAGCGAAGTGAGCCAACATGCTCACTTGGTTTGTAAGAAGTTGAGGCTTGTTGTGAGCCCACCCCTGTACCACCACGTGACACCGCCTGATCCCCAAATGTGGTTACTGCACCAAAACCTTTAAAGCTGAAGAATGATCTCCTCCTTCCCTCCTCCGCCTCCCCATCTTCTTCACGGAAAGGAGAGGAGATGAAATGTCAATTCATTTCCAGAGTCAAAGAGTGAACAGAGGTCAGAACATCACACTGAGACTGCATTATCAGCGCGTTTCAGGTGTTTTCTGCCCTTGGCCAACGGTCAGCATGGATGATCAAGAACTGGCCCCTCTACAAGTAAATAGACATTCACGCTACCAGGAGGTGGCTAGAGCATGGATTGGCTAGAGAGACAGACCTGGGCTTAAATTGTTTGCCACTTACTTGCTGTGGGACCACGGGAAAGATGAGCCTCAGGTTTCTCATCTATAAAATGTGTATAATAGTATCTAACACACAGGACCTTTAGAGTGATTAAAAAGGCTCATATATTATCCAGAGTGCTAAGCACGCATGGTGCTTGACACATTGCAGGGCATCAATAAAGAGGAGGCTTTCTTATACAAATCACATGCTAATAGGAGTGAAACAGAAGCCTCTGCCCTGGCTCAGGTGCTACAATTAGAACAGGGACTTCACAGGGGAAAGTATTTCCCACAACCAAAGTCATCAGAAAGCCATAAGCCAAAATGCTCTGCCTTCCATGATGAACATCACCCTGTGGGGAAAGTCCACAATTCCCACCACTAGCCAGCAGATCGCAGAGCCAAGGCCCATATCTATTGATTTTTCAAACCTCAAGCAAACACTGTGAAGGGAAAATGGACAGATTAGGACAGTATTGCAAAATGAGCTTGGTCTATTTCCTGGGAGTTCTTTAGTATCTCAGACTCTGAGGAGTCCGTGGGTGGTGTAAACAGTTAATGTGCTCAGCTGCTAACCCAAAGGTTGAAGGTTTGAGTCCACCCAGAGGCATGCTGGAAGAAAGGCCGGGTGATCTACTTCCAAAAAATCAGCCACTGAAAAACCTGTGGAGCACAGTTCTGCTCTGACACACATGGGGTCACCATGAGTCAGAGTTGACTCACCAGCAGCCAGTGGTAGTCTCCCTGAAACCTAGGTTTTCTGCCCCTAAACACTGCTGTATTTGTGAGAGGTCTGTGGACTGGAGGAAAAGACAGTGCTCAAGTCGTGGGACCTGGAGTCCGAGGGTCTGGTGGTTCCTCTCCTGCGTGACCTTGGTCAGTCACAGGCTCTCTGCTCATCCATAAAGGGAGGACAATTACACCTGCCTTAACTCAGAGTATGGTCCCTCAGAGGCACAAATAGTTTGCCCTCGGCTACGAATCAAAAGTTTGGAGGTGTGAGCCCATCTAACAGCACCACAGAAGAAAAACCTGGCAATATGCTTCCATAAAGATGACAGCCAAGAAAACCCTATGAGCAGCTCTACTCTGCAACACACAGGGTTGCCCTGAGGCAGAATCGACTGGAAGGCCACAGGCTTTCTTGGTTTTTAACTCAAAGTGGGCACTGCCTCGCTTCTTGTTTGGGGCTCTTTTCAACTCCAAGTTGCCTGACTAGGAAACAAATGCAAGCAGTACATTTACGGTTTCCCTTTTCTTTGACCTGAATCTGACTGTACCTCCTAAAAGTCAGGACATGGATTCCTTTGCACAGGCAGGCTCTCTTGCTGCCAAAGTCTGCCCTGAGGCTCTCACCTCTGCGTCTCCCCAGAGAATCCACAGACGTTCTGAGCGGAGCAGCTGGCACCAACAACTTCAGGCCAGGGCCACAGCCTCCTGAGGCCCTGGGCAGAGGCTGGGCTGTTTACTTTTGGTTTCCCAATAACTCCTGTTTCCAAGTACTCCCTGCCAAAGGGAAAGAGAGGGAAGCAGCCACAAATGGCCACATCCAAGGCCAGATCAGGGCTGAAAGGCAAAATGCAGTGACACAGGCCCCCATCTTCCTCATTTCACCCCTGTTTGGAATCATCCCAGAAGGCCAGCAAACCAGTTGCTGACTCACAGTGGCCCCATGTGTGTCAGAGTAGAACTGTGCTCCACAGGGTTTTCAGTGGCTGGTTGTCTGCAAGTAGATCGCCAGGCCTTTCTTCCAAGGTACCTCTGAATGGACTTGAACCTCCAACATTTTGGTGAGCAGCCAAGTATGTTAACCATTTGTACCACCCAGGGACTCTTCCCTAAACAAAGTGGACAGGAATTAGAACTGCTGCTTGGATCACAGACTGGAGGATGGAGAAAAGCCACTGGAGGTCAGAGAGGGGCCCCTGACTAAGCAGGTACTGGAAGAGGTGGGTGGCTCATGTCAAAATGTTGTTGAAAAGGGGGGGCCAGGTGAGCAGATACTGACACTGATCCAAATACTGTCTACTGCTCAATGGTGCCCAGGGCCAATTCTGGCCAAGCTGCGTGTGCGTGCCTGCGTGCGCGCAAGTACATGCATGTGCCTATCTCTGTCTCTCTCTCACACATACACACACACACACAGTTTCTTTACACTTTAGAGATCGTGTAGTTCACAGGGAGGTGCCCTGACCTAGGAGCCAGGAGATCTGGGTTCCAGTCTTTGCTCTATCACTTCATAGTCTTGTGGCCTTCATCTGCCCAGGCCTCGGGTCGTTTGTTTTTGTAAAACAGAAACACTGGCTTGGACCACCATTTCTCCAAGCATAAATCTGTTGTACCCTAGTCTCTAGGAAAAAGGGTTCTGGGCCCAAGTAAGTTTGGAAACACCTCACACTACCAACACAGATGCACCCTTTGCCTGTTGCTGGCAATTCATGGTGCAGCTACAAGAATCATACCCTTCATGTTTTCTGTATCCCTAGACACATAATAAGTGATCAATACACATTCTAAATATTAATTGGAACCTGAAACCTCTGAAGCAAGCCCTAGAAATGTTCAAAATATCACTTGGAAGTTTTAGGTGGTAGATTATTCTTCTTCTCAAGAATGATTCAACTGTCCATAATTAAGAGTGGCCCTCAAGTTCCTGAGGCCCTCTAAACAGCATCAAATAAGTGTTTCTGGAAAGTTCCCCAGAGAAGCTAATACACTGATTATACCTTGGGTGAGGCAAAAATTCAGCTTTCCCATGCTGTCAAGCACTTTTACTAAAAAGTCAAAGACTTACAGTATTTTGTATGTTTTATTTGATTACTATTAGTAATCATCTTCAAAGATGCTGGCACTTGTACTGCTTCCTATGCCCAGTTTTCACCATCCTCGAGATTTTTATCTGAATTGTTTGCACAGTACCCATCTCACCACATTGTCTGTGTTGCTACATTCCTTTGCACTGAGAATTTTGTACCAAACACTGGCTTGGTTAAACTAAAAAACCCACTGCCATTGAGTCGAAACTGACTCATAGTGACCCTATAGGACAGAGTAGAACTGCCCCATAGAGTTTCCAAGGAGCACCTGGTGGATCTGAACTGCTGACTTTTTGGTTAGCAGCAATAGCACTTAACCACTACACCACCAGGATTTCCACTGGCTTGGTTAGGTGCTAACAATTTAAAGAAAAATAGACTGTCCCAGGCCTCAGGAGGCACACCTTCTACCTGAGAAGGCTGATTGGTAAATAAGTATAATGAAAAGCGGTAAGATCTATGACAACCTTGATAGAGACATTTACAAATGCTATGGGAGTCCAGAGAAGGAACAGGCTTGTTCTGCCTGGAGATTCAGGGCCAGCTGCAACAAATGGCCAGGTGTGGGCAGGGTTGTGGAGTAGGAGCAGACTTTTCAGGTAGGTAAGAACATTCTAGGCACAGGAGATGGACTGCAAGGTCCCTGAGACCTCAAGGGCCATAGTGTTTTCATAATTAGAATATATGTTCAGGAGTTGCAGGGGGGTGGAAGACGAGATTGGAAAGACTATAGGGCCAAATTATGAGTGGCTTGCTGTCCCAAGTTAAGGATTTGGTCTTTATCCTGGAAAGAGAAGGAAATCCTTCCCCCTGGCAGGAATCATAGGTAGAGAAACTTCTCTCCAAAGAGCTGAGCTGCCCCGTCCACAGGTGTCTAATGCACACTGGGTGAGTTGCAATGAGTGAACAAGGTCAGGATGATTCTATGCGTGAGAAGAAAGTCATTTTTAAAACCTGTACAGTGATCCTCATTATTCGCAGATTCCATATTTGCCAATTTGCCTGCTCATTAAAATTTATTTGTAATCCCAAATCAATACTCCTGGCACCTTTGCAGACGTGCATAGAGAGGTAAAATTTTGAGTCTTCTCACCTGCACTTTCCCAAAGGAGGTTTCCAGCTCTCATGCTGTAAACAAGTATCCTTTTTGCAGCCTATTTAGTGCTATGTTTTTCACGTGTTCATGCTTTTAATTGGTGATTCCGCTGTTTAAAATGGCCCCAAGCTTAGTCCTCAAGTGCTTTCTCGTGTTGCTAAGCCCACAAAAGCTGTGATGTGCCTTATGGAGAAAATACATGTGTTCAGGCATGAGTTACAGTGCTGCTGGCCATGAGTTCAATGTTAATGCATCAACAATATATATTAACTAAGGTGTCTTTGGGTGGTGCACCCAGTTAACACACTTGGCTGCTAATAGAAAGATTGGAGGACAGAGTCCACCCAGAGGCACCTCAGAAGAAAGGCCTGGGGATCTACTTCCAAACGAGTATCAACCTTTGAAAACTCTGTGGAATACAGTTCTACTCTGACACACATGGGGTTGTCGTCAGTCAGAATTGACTCAACAGCAACTGTCTTTTTTTTTTTTTTGTTTAAGGTGATTTTAAACAGAAATACACATAAAACAAGGTTACGTATTGATCGGTTGACAAAAATGTGAACAGAGGCTTGAAAGAATCTAACTCTGAATTTCCCCTCGGAACACTGGTTCAGTGTTCATTCCAGAACATAACTACTACGACTGAGAAGAATCGACTGTATCTTTGAAGACTGAACTGATACTCCCATATGAGAAGCCATGTCACACCACACAGCTATCAGGTCACAGAACCACATGAGATTTAGAGAATATCAGAGGATGTGCTTTTTGTCATTCTACGTAGAGTCACATAAGCGACAGGCAGAACTGAATGAAACAAAACGTATCACAAAACAAATTTGCTCAAATAATTTACAGGATGTGGAATGCTTGTGGGTGTACTCCACAAAATATTGATAAAGGGCTTCAAGATCTCTGAGCAAACTGCTCGTGTGGGTAAGTAAACTGAAGAGTACTGTTTTTGCTATCAGACTTTTTGGTTGCTAAAACAGCAAAGCTACGAAATCCCACCAAATTCCACATCTGCTAAACAAAAGAGCTTGGTGTTTCCTTGGAACCTGAGCAGACATTTGATGGTGAGTGGGTATGAAGTGGGGATTCTTTCTAGGTTTCCCTTCCCAATATAACACACTAACTTTAAAGTTAAAATGTAAGGTCTGTTGTTTTGGTCCACTGTTTCTGAAGTCACCCCTTGAGTTGAGGAGAGCTCAAAGGGAATACTTAATCAGAATTGAGGTAAGACAATACACATCTTCCCACTTAAGAAGGGGGGAAGGTTGGAATCAAACCTACTTTGGTATTTCTCCTCCTTTTGTTCTTCTGGTGGTGCAGTGGTTAAGAGCTCAGCTGCTAACCAAAAGGTTGGCAGTTCGAATCCACCAGCCACTCCTTGCAAATGCTGTGGGGCAGTTCTATTCATCCCTGTTGGGTTGCTATAAGTTGGAATCAACTCGACAGCAATGGGTTTGGGTTTTTGTTCTTCTAGACTAGGTATTTTTATAAACTTTATTTATTTAACACAATAAGATCACTTGGCAATAACAGACTTTTTTGGTCTTAATGTATACATTCAAGAATCCTCTAGTTGATAATATAAGATTTATACAATTTTGGCATTCTTATCTCCAGTGGCTGACACTGAAGAAGCTCTAAGCCCAGACACCAGCAGCACCTGGTGTCCCTGTGGAAACTGTCAATACTTATGGGCAGGAATGCTATGTCCTAAATGCCAAGAGTTCATAAGTACTCATAAAAAGCAGACACACACAGAAAGGGCTACATGAACTAGAGACTACATCATCCTGAGACCAGAAGAACTAGATGGTGCCTGGCCACAACCAATGACTGCCCTGACAGGGAACACAACAGAGAACCCCCGAGGGAGCAGGAGAACAGTGGGATGCAGACCCCAAATTCTCATAAAAAGACCAGACTTAATGGTCTGACTGAGACTAGAAGAATCTCAGCAGTCATGGTCCCCAAACCTTCTGTTGGCCCAGGACAGGAACCATTCCCAAAGCCAACTCATCAGACAAAGATGGGACTGGACAATGGGTTGGAGAGAGATGCTGATGAGGAGTGAGCTACTTGCATCAGGTGGACACTTGAGACTATGTTGGCATCTCCTGTCTGGAGGGGAGATGGGAGGGCAGAGGGGGTTAGAAACTGGCAAAATGGTCATGAAAGGAGAGACTGGAAGGAGGGAGCAGGGTGACTCATTAGGGGGAGAGTAAATGGTAGTATGTAGTAAGGTGTACATAAGTTTATATGTGAGAGACTGGCTTGATTCGTAAACTTTCACTTAAAGCACAATAATAATTATTAGAAACACACACACACACAAAAACCAAACCTGTTGCATTGAGTCAATTCCGACGCTCTTAATTGGTGAAACAAAGGCCAAAGTGCTAGGGTTGCTCCTATCTCTCCTGATTGTATTCATGCTCCAGCCTTTGCCAGCTAAGAGGCTGGTCATGAAAGAGACTCACTGGGGAGGGAACCCTGAAACACTACAGTGCAAAGAAAGGTTGGGCCTTTTCTTCTTACTCTGCATATGCCTTGGTCAAAATAACCTGTTTTGTAGCACTCCTTTGCATACTGTCATGATGTCAGTTAGGTGTAGTGAGGTCATGCAATCTCTCAGGACTGTCTGTCTTCTCTATATGCCTGCACCACCCCGCCAGGCTCCAAGAGACCTCAGTTACTGAATGAGCACCTGAAGGCAGCAGCACCTTGCCTCCCTGAATTGACTGACTCTGCCCAATCAACTCTCAAAACAAAGATGACAGGGAGGACACTTCTATTTCAAGCCCTCTAATCCAAGACCTGGACCATAATTTTACAACTCAAGAACACCAAGCAAACAGTCCAAGTAATCCAAAAAGAGACATTAAGTCACCAAGATTGTTCAGTCAATACTGACAATGAACATTTATTGTCAGCCATAGGACCACATGGACCTAGACAATCCCCAGAAACATGTATTACTGTTCTGAATTTATGAGGAGGTTGTATCCCCTTTTTCAGTTCTATGGCTCTTTGATCACTCTTTCGAATGGTTAAACATTAATGGTGTACATTTTTGCTGAATCCAAAGTAGTTGTATTCTCTACCCTTTCCTTACTCAACTCCCACCCCAAATGCAGAGATCACATCACATGTATTGAGATATTTTGATCTTTGTAGATCTAATAAAAACAGATTTGCTATATCCAGGCAGCACATATAAAGCAGATAGCATGTCATTTACAAGCCACTCATTAAAGGTTAATCTGCCCTCATTTAATTTTGCTTCCACCCAGGCTAGGGTAGTCTCTAGACCGCAGATGCTCAATCCACAACCTAGAAGTAAAGAAAGTTTCAGGAACCCAGCAATACAGATCCTTCTCCTGTCTTCATACCTTCTGTCTTGCCTTCATCCCTACGGTCCAGATGGCATTACAAAGATCGTGTGCTTTCAGCTTTGCATTTTGTCAGACTTCAGCAAATTCAAAAACAGCACCCAGGGATTTAATTTCTCTGTGGTGTGTTCTGAATCTGCAGGAAGTAGACGATGGCCCAAAGTACATTCCATTTTCTTTTGAAAACAAGTTTGCTCCCTGAGATATGTCAAAGGGTGGCTGGCACATAATAAACAAACAAAAAAAATTGTCAGCTGTGACTCATGGAGACAGCATGTGTTTCAGAGTAGAATTGCATATAGGGTTTTCAATGGTTGTGACCTTTCAGAAGTAGATTGCCAGGCCTTTCTTCTGAGGTACCTCTGGGTGGATTTAAATCACCAATCTTTCTGTTGGTGGCTGAGTGCTCTACTATTTGTGCCACCAGGAACTCTGGCACACAACAGGTACTCAACAAATACTGGTTGAAAACAACCCTGGATCTCTAGATCTTTGGTTCTCTTTGCTCCCCACTTTGCCAGTAGCACTTTGTCAGCAAAAGAGTTGCCTCATTCAAGTGTTATCATGCTGGGGAACAGCCGTAGGGAACGCAACAATCTCAGGCTGAAGGGGGAGCCCACAAGTAATCTCGCGCTTTGAGCAGATGCTCTGCTACCATGTTCTACCACTGATGCACATGAATAATGAAAAAGCAATTGAATATCCTTAAGTGTTTTCATTTTCACAGCAGGGACCCAGGTTCAGCTATTACTTTCATATGGGGAGACTGAAAATCAAGGCACGAGTGAGGCCTTTCTGAAGCTAATATGTGATTATCCTTCACCAAAGAAATGCGACTAGAGTGCTTACATATGGTGACTTTCTACAGCTTGTACAGCTTCCCCAGTTTCACAGTGTCGTCTATCTTAATGTAAGCTCTTAAATGGCAGAACTGTGCAATGGTTTCTCCTCTATATCATCTAACTAAACCAAGCCCGTTGCTGTTGAGTCGATTCTGACTCATAACAACCCTACAGAACAGGGTAGAACTGCCCCATAGGGTTTCCAAGGAGCAGCTGGTAGATTTAAACTGCTGACCTTTTGATTAGCAGCCATAGCTCTTAACCACAGCACAGTAATATATTAACTTGGTGTTAACAAATGTTTGTTTGTTTTGACAGTGATGCCAGCACTGGCATTATATCCAGGTAACCATTCAAGGTGTCTCGATAGCAGCATATACTTCTCAGCTACCCAGCTTACATCAGTGAATATCATGCTTCCTCCATCTTTGGATGGAGACAGGACAACTCTTGGCAGGTAGTGAGCACAGTCCCACAGCTGGCCCAGGAGAACTGGCCAAGGATCTGAACGGAGCAAGAACCTAAAGTTGAAACAACTGCAATTTGTAGGAAGGACCTGGGTCCCTCCATACAACATCAATTAGGCAACCCCTGGGCCACAGAAGTGCCACCCTCCCAGAAGAAAGGCACTCATTTCTGCTTAACAACCAGTTGCTGTCCTGTGGATTCCTACACATGGTGACCCCACGTGTGTCAGAGTAGATTTGTGCTCCATTGGGTTTTCATGGCTGTAATCTTTCAGAAGTAGGTCACCAGGCCTCTCTTCTGAGGCATCTCTGGATGGACTCGAACCTCTAACCTTTCGGTTCGCAGCTGAGCACTTAACCCTCTGCACCACCCAGGGACTCCTGTCTGTTTAGGGTTGAGATTACAGCCGCCTGCTTCCAGGGCAGCTATCCCCCGAAAAGCCTCCCAGGAAAGGAAATCCTTTATTCAGCAGATGGTAAATGCATCCAGGCAGCCGAAGAGGAGACTCAGGCCAGTCTGCAGGCCAAAGACCGAGGAAGACAGAGGAGTGGGCTACAGGACCCTGCCTGGAGAACTCCGTGGCCTCAATTCCTAGAGATTCAAAGTGAAGAAGCTGAGGCTGCAGCACTGCAGCTGAGTTCAGTTCTCAGGAGGGTGACTGATGTTTCACCAGTAATTAGGCAACCACGGAGGGCAGACAGATTCAGTTCAACACCTTGCATTCAGGAAATTAAAGAGCAGCCACCACAGGGCACAAGTTTGGCTTTCAGAAGTGTGTTTTGTTTTTCCAAACAGACGCTGTTCTCCAACTGCCTGAACCTAGCGAGGGGAGCCGTGCTAGCTTCCCTACTAGGCTGCAAATTCCTACCAGGCAGGAGCCCTGCATTTATAATTTGGGAACCTTGCTGATAGGTCTATTGTAGGGGCTCAATAAACGTTGATTGACTTCGACCCTGAAATCCACAGAAGACTTAATATGTCTCACTTCAGCGTTTATTTTAAACATCCTATGTGGCTCAGTGGAGCCCTGGTGGTACAGTGGTTAAGAGCTACGGCTGCTAACCAAAAGGTCGGCAGTTCAAATCCACCAGCTGCTCCTTGGAAACGTCATGGGGCAGTTCTATTCTGTCCCATAGGGTCCCTATGAGCCCAAATCGACTCAACGGCAATGGGTTTGATTTGGGTTTGGGTTTATGTGGTTCAGTGGCAGAATTCTTGCCTTCCATGTGGGAGATGTGGGTTCAATTCCCAGACAATGTACCTCATGCACGGCTACCACCCATCTGTCAGTGGAAGTTCCTGTGTTGTTATGATGCTGAACAGGTTTCAGCAGAGCTTCCAGACTAAGACAGACTAGGAAGAAAGGCCTGGAGACCTACTTCAAAAATTCAGTCAATGAAAGCCCTATGGATCACAGTGGTCTAATCCATGACCCATCAGAAGGATGCCAAGGATGAGGCAGCATTTTGTTCCATTATGCAAGAGGTCGCCATAAGTCAGGGGCCAACTCAAAGGTAGCTAACAACAACACCAATGCAAAATAAAAATGCAAGCCCCCTTGTTCAAAATGCAAGGGGGAAAAGTTTGCTCCTTTCTTCCTCAGTGTCTTGTTCTTGACCTGTCATAGTGTTCTTTATTTGCTATTTAATGTCATTCTCTCGAGCACAAGGATACTCAAAAGGGGAATGTAGACCCTCCCAGGTACCTGGGGCCCCACCTGTGACTCTGCACTGGAAGCATGTGCGCCAGGCCCCCGCCTTCCCACACTCACCCAGGCCCAAGTGGGCAGAGGGCAGCAGTGGTCACTGGGTGGGGGCAGAGGCGTGGGTAGCTGAGACTCCACCTGGAAAGGCACTGAGGCAGCAGGAAGCAGAACTTCACATCGTGCCCAGGCTCCAAGCACATGCACCATCGTGTTTCATTTACAAAACACAAATTCAAAGACAAAATTATTAAGAATTTTAAGATGGAGACTACAGAGTATTAAACCCCAAATGCAGGGCCCCCATCTGCGCCCAAGGCCCCATGTAACTGCACTGGTCGCATGCTCCTGAAGCCGGTCCTGGATCTCTGGACCACCACTGAGCCATTGAGCAGTCCAGCTCAACAGTCTGGAGTCAGGGGAGGGTTTATTCCATAGCCAGCAGCATCTCAGGGACTCCCCAGGTTCTGATAATTCCCCGCTCTCCTGATCCTTCTCCAGCCTCCTGACTGTGGCAAAAGGGGCATCATCCCAGAATAGCTTTGAGAATCATTCCCAGAAGCTCAGCATAAAGCCTGCTTCTCCAGCCCTTCCAATGACTGTGCAGACAACCTGACTCCCTCACTGTATTCATCCCTTTGTGCCTAAATGAATGAGAGTGGTATCTGCTCTTTGCAAATGAACCCTAACAGGTATACACTTCTCCCACAGCCTTCATTCCCAGGCTATGGGGCAGGGCTACAAAACAGCCGCTCATCTAATTCAGTCACTTCCTGGGACCTCTTGAACACTGCGCTGGCTGGAACAGACCAGTACCACAGGTTCAACCTCTTGCAATTGTTCTTCACCAAGAAAGAAAGTGACAAGTATATCGCAAGCAGACAAACTGCTTATAACCTAAACTAGCCTTTAGCTTCCTATTCATGGGAAACATTTCTACATCGAAGGCGTTGAGAAATGTTGGAATTCGTTGACTCCCTGAAAACTTACAGCAAGAAACGGAAAGGAAAGAACACGCAGAGCCTGTCATGATCGAATCGGTTGGTGGTGACTGCACATTCTCTCTAAGTCTTGGGTCTGTGGAGGCTAAGGAGAGCTGACAGTCCCAGCAGTAAGGCATTCATCACGCAGGAGAAATACAATTAGGATCAGCACGTCCCAAATGTCACTTCACAATTAGTTGCCCATAAAAATAACGATCACACCTATCAACCTAAGCAGGGTTGAACAAAACAAACTTGTTTAATAGAAAAGAAATGACTACATCTTGAAATGTTGGAGGTAGGGTTGCCAGGTGGTGGCTGTTTTTTTGTTTCATTTTGTTTTCTTTCTCCCAAGTCACATTAATACCAATTTGACATGTCCAAGTGTTCTTCTCTGTAATATGAATTATGAATATCATCACACTCTGAAGTGGAGCTAATCTCTATAATGACATACACATAACTTCATTCCCATGGTTCATTTAAAAAAGAAGGCAACACAGAGTCTGATCTGGCCCAGAAACTGACTAAGGGCTGATATTACCAATCTAATGGGACAAGCCTGGGCAGAGAAATAAGTCCAGAGGGGGCTAGACTTGGTGGAGGCAGGGGCAGGGGAAAAAAAGACTACTGAGGAGGATTTTATTTTAAAAACATATTCAGAACCAGAAGGTAAAGAAAAGGTTTAGCAAAAAGACTGAGAACAGTGGTATGCTGTTAACAGATAAAAAACAGACGGCAGACCTCAATGCCTATTCGGTTTCCACCTCATTCATTCAATACATACTATTAAGCACCTAGGCAATGTCACTGTTCAGAGAGAATGAACATACAGAAGGTATCTAAAACAAGATCATCTCACCGCAGTCAATGAAGTTAATTTTTGACTTTCAAAAGAAAAATACCCTGGCTGATAAATCATGAACCATATCTGTGAATTCAGACGTTAAATCAATATTGAAAAATACTGGAGAATAAGATTTTTCAAAAGAAGAGAAAAAGATGGATTCCAGAAAGGAAAAGAATAGATGATGCCTGACATCATCCTCTTGGTGAAATTCTGGAGAGATTATTAAATGAAAGTTTTATGGGTATTTAGAACTCATAAAAGTTCTAAATGAGGTGATAACTGTGCCAGCACCCACCTCCTTTGCTGTCTTGGCCGAGCTACCAGGTTGGTAAGTCGGAGGAACGCCACAGGCAGTGTGTTGATTTCAGTAAAGTAGCTGACCACGACTTCTCTTATATATACATCCTTTTGAAAAACGGGAAGTCCCTGCATGGCGCTAATGGTTAACGTGCTCAGCTACTAACCAAAAAGCTGGTGGATCGAATCCACCCAGAGGTACCTCAGAAAAAAGGCCTGGCAATCAACTTCTGAAAAATCAGCCACTGTAACCTCTGTGGGGTGTGGTTCTATTCTGGCATGCACGGGATCACCATAAGTCGGACTCAACACCGTGCCAACTGGTTTGTCCCGGTTTCGAAAAAGGACGAGACCAATGTTATGCTGTTGTTTCTGGCTGCATAATCATAATCAGAGACAGCAGCGGCGTAGGCAGGGCCAGGTCTTCTTTCTGGGTCTCTCCCACCACCCCTCTGCGGGCTTAGGTTCCCCAGGTTACACGTGGCAAGAACAGGCAGACTGCTTAAGTCAATTTTCTTGAAAGTAGCATGGAGAAGGTTTAAAAAGTAGACAGAACAAAAAAATTAATGAGCCCAAAGACTCATAACCGCAAATTCAGAAAAGACAAAAGTAAAAAGAAAAGAAAATCCCCCATGGGTATAGAGATGAACGAATTTTAAATATATTACCATAGGCAGCTTAAACAGTTGTCAGCAATGTCAGTTTATATGTGGCTAATCGCTTGAAGAACAAACAAATCAGTCTTAGAAGAAATACAACCAGAACGCTCCTTAAAAGTAAGGATGGCCAGACTTCGGTTTGCTTACTTTAGGCACGTCTTCAGAAAGACCACTCATTAGAAAAGGACATCAAGTTTGGTAAAGTAGAAGTTCACCAAAAATGAGGGAAACCCGCAATGAGATGGATTGACACAACAAAGGACTCCAACATACCAATTTTCATGAAGGTGACACAGGACCAGGCAACATTTTGTTCTGTTATACGTAAGCTCATCATGAGTCAGAACCAACTGAAAGACAACTAATAACAACAACAATCGATATATGAGTAACGTGGTTGGCTGATTCATCAGCCACTAGCTCTGTGACCTTGAGCTAGTCACTTGATCTCTGTGAGCCATAACTGCTCATCTGTAAAATAGGTTGGATTAAAAAAATCTCTCAGGTCCTCTGTGATTCTAAAATTTTATGGCTCTAAGATTCTGGTCACTTGGTGGCCTCTTTTATTCTACGCATCAGCCCAGCTGTTGTTGCTGTTAGCTGCCGTCAAGTTGATTCCAACTCGTGGAGACCCCAAGTGTTCCAGAGCGGAACTGAGCCCCATAGGGTTTTCTTGGCTATATCGTTACAGAAACAGATCACCAGGGCTTTTCTTCCAAGGTACCGCTGGGTGGGTTCAAACCGCTAAACTGTAGATTAGCAGTTGAGCGCAAACCATTTGTACCACATAGGGACCTCATGTACACAATTCATTAGAAGGTGAATTTATAAAACAAAATGAATCACGTCCACTTTTTTCATTCAATAATAATCATGAAACAGTAACTGAATCAGGAGATCTCCTAGGTGCCCTGGAAGAAACAAGGGAAAAGACTGAGACCCAGCACTAAAGGACTATAGAAGTAAAGACATGGGCATAATTAACTCTACAGCAAGAAATAAAGTATTGGATGCCCTAAAGTGATACAGAAAGTGCTACAGAAAATGACAAATTGGTTTGTATATGCCGATGGCCTCCCTAAAAGTTCTAGAAAGAATGATCAGCGGAAGCTGTATTTTTTAGCTATGAGAATGTGCAAAGAATTCTCGTTTGCTCCACGTTTAATCTGCACCTGTTCCTTTTCCCCTTGGCTTTGGTGTTTGGCATATCAGTCATACTAGCCGTTCTCCGCTGCAAAGGGCATTAACGAGGAGGGTTTATGCTAGAATATTGGCAGCTCTATATTTTACAGAACGTTCTGGCCAGAGAAAACCCAGTCTCAGAAATTACTAAATAACTGCAGCAAATGTTCCCATGAAGCTGATTTTCATTACCGTCTCTCTTCCTAGGAAGTGGTAAACAGAAAAAAATGCAATTTTCTGCTGCCACCCTTCCCCATCAGAAGCTACTCATCATAGCGGACGAGTCTGTTCTAAAGCCTATGTATTCATCCAATTTTTTTTTTTTAAGATGCAGTTTTTTTGAATACTAGCCAAACCAAACCCATTGCCATCTAGTCAATTCTGACTCATGGTAACCCCATGCGTTAGAGAACAGAACTTCTCCATAGGGCTTTCGTGGCAGTAATCTTTACAGAAGCAGATTGCCAGGGCTTTCTTATGCGGCACTGCTAGGTAGGTTCAAACAGCCAATCTATAGGTTTGTAATCAAGTGCAAACTAAAACGCCTTACATTTTCAGTAGCAAGAGAAGGCCAGGGAAGATTCTTCACTCACCCCTTCCTGGGGGGAAGCTTGTTCTTTAACATCTGCGGCTCTGTTGCTGTCACCCAAAAATGCTAAAATTTTCTCCAATTTAAGAGAAACATGTGCAAATCACAAAGAGCAAAGTGCCTGCACCAGCAAAGCACAGCTACCGCCTGCAGACACGCTTTTCAAACTGCCTCTAACCACAGTGGACAGACGGGTCAGCCTCTCAAGGACCAAATATTTCTGGGTTACATCTTGCACAGTCTGCCCCTATGAAAAATTTATACAAAAGAAGGCCGTTTAAATTGACGCAACTCTCTTAAGTGTGATGCAGGGCATAAGTTATTTCTTGAACAGCAGTTGAGAATGGCAAATTGGTTGTCTGTTTTTAGATGGCCACTTCAGTGGAAAGGTTTTTTTTTCCTGCCCAAGACAAAGATGAATGCTGATTTTTAGAGTTACCTTAAGCCATATGAGTGACTGTTAGTTGAACAGATAAATGTTGGGTAGTAAAAACTTGAACATACATCAGAATCACCCGGTGTTCATAAAAACACAGATTGCCGGGCCCCACCCCCGGAGTTTCTGATTCAGTTGGTCTGTGGTGGGGCTTTGTCTTAGTTACCCTTGTCTTATAACAGAAATACCACAAGTGGGTGGCTTTAACAAACAGAAATTTAGTTTCTCACTGTTTGGGGGGCTAGAAGTCCAAATTCTGGGTATTGGCTCTAGGAGAAGGCTTTCTCTATCATCTCTGGAGGAAGGTCCTTGTCTCTTTTGAGCCTGGGCTCATGGGTGACCTTCATGTGGCATGGCATTTCTCTTCCCCCATCTCTGCTTGCTCTCTTGCTTGTTCAATCTCTTAAATCTCAAAAGAGATTAACTTAAGACATACCCTACACTAATACTGTCTCATTAATGTAACAAAGAAAACCAATTCTCAGATAGGATTATAACCACAGATGTGTCACTGTTGTTAGGTGCCATCGAGTCAGTTCCGAATCATAGCGACCCGATGTACCACAGAACGAAACACTGACCAGTCCAGCGCCATCCTCACAACCGTTGCTATGCTTGAGCCCATTTTTGCAGTGTGTCAATCCATCTCATTGAGGGTCTTCCTCTTGTTTGCTGATCCTCTACTTTACTAAGCATGATATCCTTCTCCAGGGACTGGTCCCTCCTGATAACAAGGCCAAAGTAAGTAAGATAAGCATCGCCATCCTTGGTTCTAAGGAGCATTCTGGCTGTACTTTTCCCAACATAGATTTGTTTTCTCCTGGCAGTTCATGGTATATTCAATATTCTTTACCAACACAATAATTCAAATGTATCAATTCTTCTTTGATCATCCTTATTCACTGTCCAGGTTTCACATGGGATTTAGGATTTACAACACGTATTTTTGGGAGCACACAATTCAATCTATAACAGGCTTGCATTATGAAGTTCCCAGGTGACGCTAATGCTGTTGGCCTACGGACCACACTCAGAGAACTCCTGTGTTAGGGAGAACCCTATTTGCCTGTCCTCATGTTTCCAGAGATCTTCATCTTTCAGGAGAGAATTGTACGGTCAGTTGCAAATGGTTAACGTGCTCAACTGCTAACCAAAAGGTTGGAAGTTTGAGTTCATCCAGAGGTGCCTTGGAAGAAGGCCTGGCCATCTACTTTTGAAAAATCAACCAAACCATACAGAGCACAGTTCTACTCTGATACAAATGGGGTCACAATGAGTTAGAACTGGATGATGGTATGGATTGAACTGTATCCCCCCAAAATGTCTGTCAACTTGGCTAGGCAATGATTCACAGTATTGTATGACTGTCCACAATTTTGTCATCTGATGTGATTTACCTATGTGTTGTAAATCCTACCTCTATGATGTTAACGAGGCATGATTAAAGGCAATTATGTTAATGAGTCAGAACTCAATCTACAAGATTAGGTTGTATCTGGAGTAAATCTCTTTTGAAATACAAAACAAAGAAAGTAGCAGAGAGACTGGGGAATTCATGCCACCAAGAATGAAAAATAGGAGGAGAGTGTTGTGTACTTTGGACCCAGGGTCCCTGCGCTGAGGAGCTCCTAGACCAGGGAAAGACTGAAGACAAGGACCTTTCCCCATAGCTGACAGAGAGAGAAAGCCTTCACCTAGAGCTGGCACCCTGGGTTTGGACTTCTAGCCTCCTCAACTGTGAGAAAAGAAACTCATTTGTTAAAGCCATCCACTTGTGGCATTTCTGTTATAGTAGCACTAGATGACTAAGACAGATAGTGACTGGTTAAGATGGTTAACCATTTAGCCCTCTCTCCAGGCCTCACATAGTCTACCCTGCAGAAAACAGGATGACTTTTCTCATTGGTAATCTAGGGAAAGTACGTATGCAGAAACAGCTGGCTGAGGGGTCTACTTCATCTCTTATTAGGGCCGATGTGCAAATGGGTTGCTCCTTCTCCTGCTTCAGGAAATAAACAAATCCCAGAACCTACTTTCTGGATCAATAGTTCTCAAAATTTAATGTACGTGCAAATCATCAGGGATCTTGTTAAAATTAAGATTCAGATTCAACAGGTCTGGGGTGGGACATGAGATTCTGCATTATTAACCAGGCCCAGGAGACTCTGATACTGCTGGTCTCCTGACCACACTTTGAGGAGCAGGGTCTTAGAGCAGAGATTCTCAGCCTTACCTGTAATCACCCAGGAAGCATTAAAAAAATCCAGGAGCCAGGCCATATACCAAGCCAATAGTGTTTAAGTTTCCCACAGGATTACTATGTGTAAACAAGGTTGAGACCAGGGCTTCAAATCGGTTTGTTCTGGTTTGATCCCCTGCTGATAATTTGCATTTCCACCCCAGATATATTGAATCAGAAACTACACTTTAACAAGATCCTCAGGTGAAGTCCAGCACAACTAGATGGTGCCTGGCTACCACCAGCCACTGCCCTAACAGGGATCACAACAGAGGGTACTGGACAGAGCTGCAGAAAAACGTAGAATAAAATTCAAACTCATAAAAAAAAAACAGACTTACTGGTGTGACAGAGACCAGAAAAATCCTGAGAGTATGGTCCCTGGACACCCTTTTAACTCAGGACTGAAGTCACTCCTGAGGTTTGCCCTTCAGCAAAAGATTAGACAGGCCCATAAAACAGCAATACATGTAGCTCAACTATATACACAACACTAAATGGGCACACCAGCCCAGGGGCAAGAACGAGAAGGCAGGAGTGGACAGGAAAGCTGGACAAATGGAAATGGAGAATCCAAGGTTGAGAAGGGGAGAGTGAGAGGGGCTAACTGAATGAGTCAGAGGATCAAGAATCCCACTGGTGGGATTCTCAAAGCCCGAGGGTTGTTTCAAAGATCAGACTGTGCTGAACTGTGCCCTCCTTCACTTAGAGATGGTGTCCTGCATAACTTGGAGCCTGTTCTCTCAGCTGGTCCCAAGCAGTGGCTGAGAATCTCCTGGGGAAGGGAAGAAAAGCTGTAAAACATGGCCCTGGGATCATGAGAAAACAGTTGTCATTGAATCAACTCCAACTCATGGTGACCACATTTGTCTCAGAGTAGAATTATGCTTCATAGTGTTTTCAATGGCTGATTTATTGGAAGTAGATAACCAGGCCTTTCTTATGAGGCCCTCTGAGTGGACTCAAACCTTCGGCCTTTTGCTTAGGAGCCCAGTGCAGTAACCATTTGCACCACCCAGGGACTCCCTTGGGATAATAAAAAAATTAAAAAAAAAAAAAAAAACATGGCCATCAAGTCAATACCAACTCAGAGAGACCCTATAGGACAGAGTAGAATTGCCCCTGTAGACTGCCACACAGTTCTCCTGCAGTACTGCTGGTGGGTTTGAACCACTTACCTTTTGGTTGGCAGCCGAGTGCTTAACCACTGTGCCACCAGCGCTCCTCCCTTGGACTATACGGTTTTTCAAATCCCCTGTCAGTTCACCACTATAACAAGCATAAAACCACAAGGTGAGGCAGAGAAGGGACTAGGAAGCCCTAGAGAGGCCCCACTACCTTCACCATGAAAGCGAGCACATTTCCTAAAGAAGCAGCTAGAAAAAGCAGGTTGCGGCCATACACAGGTGCTACTCGCTCTGCAGGTCAGGGAGAAGGGGGTTGGGATGGTTCCTTATTGATCCAGGCTCAGCACACAGAAATGAAAATGCTCCTCCTCACTTTGGATGGGGGTTATGGAAAAATCAGTCCTGGCTCCTTCAGAATCGAGCCCTGCTCGTTTTTTGGCATTTACAATGGCCCAGCTCTCCCCACTCTCTCAAGAGACAGTTGAGCAGGTGTGTGGTAGGGGAAGGAATCCCTGGGTGGTGCAGACCACTAATGCGGCGCTCAGCTGCTAACGGAAAGGTTGGCGGTTCGAGCCCACTGGTTTTACTCTGACACACAGGGGGGTCGCCATGAGCTGGGAGAGACTCCACGGCAACGTTGTTTTTTTGTTTTGTTTTGTTTCTGTGGTGGGGAGAGTGGCTGGGGTGCGGAAAACAAGAAGTTCTCAGAAACGATGCCCACTTGGTTTGACAATTAGAAAATGCACACAAATAATGACTCAGTATTTACTCAATCTGATGAGGGACTTGGAGGTTCCACTTGGTATTTATTCTATTATTGCAAACCCCAAAACAATTAGCAGGCACTTTTTGAGAGTAGAATTTCCTTTTGTTTTCCTTGCACTCTCATGGGTGTGCCTCCTATTTAAATTATGTGACTAAAAGCCCTCAGGGATGAGGCCACTTTTGAACTAGGCTAAGTAGACAGTCAGCAAATATGCAGGATGCCTAATCATTATTCTTAACAAGTTCACCATCTTCATGTGGCCAGACCAGCTGTGGGCTCCTCCCACCCAGTCATTATCACACCTTGAGCAGAGAGCTCTGTGCCTGGCTAGCTGTCGCCCACATATGGGATACAGGTAAAAAAGCAGCTGGAATCCCTAAATGCCCTGTTTCAATAAGCATTGAACTACTGAAGTTTTTGGGGCCCCCTTTGGAATATTTGGAAACCCTGGTGGCGTAGTGGTTAAGTGCTATGGCTGCTAACCAAAGGGTCGGCAGTTTGAATCCGCCAGGCGCTCCCTGGAAACTCTGGGGGGCAGTTCTACTCTGTCCTATAGGGTCGCTGTGAGTCGGAATCAACTCGACAGCACTGGGGTTGGTTTGGTTTTTTTTCTTTTCTTGGAATATTCAGCATCCCTGGATGGTACAAATGGTTAAGGAGGTTGGCAGCTAACTAAAAGGCTGGAGGTTTGAATCCACTCAGAGGCACCTCAGAAGAAAGGCCTGGTGCACAGTTCTACTCAGACACACTCAATGACTCTGCGAAGACTGGTTTGGTTTTTTCAGTGGAATATTCAAATTCACTTACTTTATTTTGATTGCCTGTGTCTTGGTTATCTAGTGCTGCTACGACAGAAATACCACAAGTGGATGGCTTTAACAAACAAATTTATTCTCTCACAGTCTAGGAGGCTAGAAATCCAAATTCGGGGCACCAGCTCCAGGGCAAGGCTTTCTCTCTCTGTCGGCTCTGGGGGAAGGAAGGTCCTTGTCATCGATCTTCCCTTGGACGAGGAGCTTTTCAGTCCAACAGATGTGATCCAGTCCCGGTACTTCTTTCTTGGTGGTATGAGGTCCCTCTCCTCTCTGCTCGCTTCTCTCTTTTATATCTCAAAAGAGATTGATTCAAGATACATCTTAACCCTGTAGATTGAGTCCTGCCTCATTAACATAACTGCCTCTAATCCTGCCTCATTAACATCATAGAGTTTAGGATTGACAACACATAAGATAATCACATCAGATCACAAAATGATGGACAACCATGCAATAGTGGAAATCATGGCCTAGCCTGCTGACACACATTTTGCAAGGGGACACAGTTCAGTCCACAACAGCTTGTAAACTAGTTAATATCAACACTACATAGATAATATTCACGTTCTCCTGCAAAGCCACATGTAAATATACCCTTTAATAATTACAATCACCAAGAAAGCCACCATTTAAAAGAGCTTGAAGGCAAAATCCTTAATAAATCAATAAATCCTTTCCACAGCAAGGCCCTTCCCTAATTTATCTCTTCGGTTGACTGAAGACAGGGTTGTATATCTACAAAACACCTAGAGAGACGGTAAGACAAACCCAAATATTCTCTCTTGAGCATCAGATGAGAAAATAAGCATGACAACATTTTCTAAAGGGATGTGTGAATATGAATTGTTTTGCTGCAAGAAGGAAAAGAATTCCAGTGCGGCCTGCACAAGCCATGCTACCTTATATGCCTAGTGGATCCCTCACTGCCCTTGTCAGTTCAGCCCAGTGATTCTCAATCCTGGCTCCATGTTAGAGCCACCTGGGGAGGTTTTTTTAAATACTCACGTCCAAAAACGTATTGGCAAGGATGTGGAGAAACTGGAACCCTCATTCATTGCTGGTAGGATTATAAAATGATAAAACCACTGTGGAAAACATTTTGGCAATTCTTGAAAGTTAAACATAGAATTACCATATGATCCAGCAATTCCACTCCTAGATATATTCCCCCCAAAAATGAAAGGAAGAACACAAACAGATACTTGTACTCCAATGTTCACTGCAGCACTATTCACAATAGCCAAAAGGTAGGAACAACCTAAATGTCCATCAACAAATGTGGTATATACACACTGCAGAATATTACTCAGCCATAAAGAGAAATGAAGTCCTGATACATGCTACAACATGGATGAACCTTGAAAACAGTATGCTCAGTGAAATAAGTCAGTCACAAAAGGGTAAACAATGTATGATCCTACTTACATGAAATACCTGGAATTAACAAATGTATAGAGACCAAAGTTCATGAGTGGTTACCAGGGGTGCGAGGAAGGAGACAGCGGGAGAGGCATGCATTGCGTGGGGACCCTGAGCTTCTGTGAAGGGCGATGGAAAAATCTGGAAAGAGACAGTAATGATCGTTGCATAACATGATGAACATAATTAATGTCACTGAATTGCACATGTAAGAAATGTTGACATGGACAAAAACAACATATTCAGACTCCAGTTCTAGAGATTCTGATTTAATTGATCTGGAATGGGCCTGGGAATTGGCATTTTTGTTCCCCAGGAGGTTTGAATACACAGAGTCCAGAACCACCAACTGTAATTAAAGCCAACGAGTCACTCCGGATCTATCATAAACTCTGAATACAACCAGACAACCAAAGAGTCAATGTGTTCCTAGCCCCAAATCTCCCTGAACTGTATGTACAGGATGTTATTAGAGGGGCTCCAAACTGTTGTTTGTGCCTGCTTATTCTGAGAGTCAGAGTGTATTTTAGGAAATTGGTTGTGGGCTGGTACTCCCTAGTTGTTGCTTATTAATTTTAGGTTACTTACCATCACAAACTCAACGTTGCAGAGACCTTTAAAAGGAAAGGAAACCATACAATGAAAGCAAGCTAGAGCTGGGTTGGTAATTCGAGATCATTTCCAACTACACAGGAAGAACCTGATGCCCAGAGTGAATAAAATTAAAACCACTAATAGAAAGATAAGAAGCCCTTGTGGTACAATGGTTAAGCACTTGGCTGCTAACTGAGAGGTTAGTAGTTCAAAACCAGCCAGCTGCTCCAAGGGAGAAAAGACCTGGCAATCCGCTCCCATTAAGATTACAGCCTAGAAAACCTTATGAGGCAGTTCCACTTTGCTATGAGTTGAAAACTGACTTAATGGCACCTAACAATGGAAAGATGCCCGAAGTGAGAAGTAACCAAGAAAGCAAAATCCTGGTCCAAACTTTCTTGTAGGAGATGTGGCTTAAGAACAGTCTCTGCTACTAGGTAGCTAGCTGCCTCCCTGTGACTCACATTCCTTACGTGTAAAATGAGAGAAGTGACCAGAACAGCAGTTCTCAAATGTTGCTGAGGGACCGGCTCCAGACAAGTTCTTGCCTGTCAGTAATGCAATCAGAAAAATAAGTACAGGACAGTGAGGTCCCCCCCCGCCGCCTTTTATTTAAAAAGGTTGATCTTTATTCTGAGATTGTATCTTTCTTAAATTCTGTATGATGTTATTACATGTTTTCCTTTGTGAAATGGTGTTAACAATAGACTTAGCTGGTTTGGAGACAGAGAGAGGGAGAGCTGCTCAATAAACGTTTCCTGAACAATTGAATCAACAGCTCTTGTACTGTATGAGGTATGCAGTACATTTCTAAACCAATAAGAGCATACCTAATACCCTTTGGCAACCAGCAACAGATTAATACTTCAAAGAAATCTCTTTGCTTTATCTACAATATATTTAAATGGTTAGATCCGATCAATGAGTCAACCCTATTCAAATAGGAAGGTGAATAATGAGGAAAACACTCTTACCTCTCTATGTGTAAGTACTTGTTGTACAAAAGCTGTTGGTAGCCTTTTGTGTTCTGATACGGATACATCTACTAAAGACTATGGGGAAATGGGCAGAGGTAAAAGCAAAGTCTTGCTTGAAAAGTGCAGTTATTTTTTGGTGTCCATCACCTGGGAGGTGGGATGGGCCCTCCCTAGACAGGAAAATCAGGTTGTGAAGGTGAAACCAGGGATGGTGGAGACAACCTGGGAGCTAGGGAAGAAGACACCCATAGGACTAGCAGAACCCCTGAGCCACAGATAGCAAAACATATCTCTTGAAGGACTGAAGTATCTTGATTCATGGAGCTCTCTGAGTTTATTTTTTCCTTTGTAATCCCTTAGGATTTAATACTCTCAGAAGTGTCACAAGGAACCAAAGGAATACAGACCAAAGAAAACTTGTTTGCTGGTGTCTGGGTCCTCGTGTTAAAGGGACAACAGATAGTGGCTGTGCTTCTCAGCAAGAGACACTAAGGAGAGATCACTCTGGGGGCTGCAGGTGAGGCTGTGGTTCAGGTGCTCTCTCTTTAGTAGGGTCTTCCCTTGGTACTAGCTTTGAAGAGTGGGCGCTGTTTTTAATGAGGGAGTCAGTCTCCTAACAATGTAAAGTTTACCTTTACATTGCATCTGTCTCCTTTAACAGGCCCTGTTCGCTATTTTCATAAACATTCTGATTTTTTTAATCTACAGTGGTCTTATTTTAATAGTCTTAAGCTCTTTAAAGTCTCAGAGGATGATGCCTATGAGGGGCATTCCCAGCTTCCCCTGCCCCTGTCTCTTCATTTCCGTCCCATGGAATATAAGGGCCTGGATAGCAGCTTTCTTGAGCAGAGACCAGCCTCTAGCCTAGAGAAGGGCTTTGAGAATAGCTCACAGGAAATTTGAAGCCAAGTGGAGTGAGCACTCTACAAGAGGAGGGCAGAAAGGAAGCCACCTGGAATCCTGGAATCTTGCTGCAGCCCCTTCAAAGCACGGCACCAGACGGCTATGGCACAAACAGGCTTCAGGAGGGCGTGCCAATGCAGACAGTGTTTCAGTCATGAGATTGTCACCTGTTTACATGAGGATTTAACTCCACAGGATAAAAAACTATCTGAATGTTTCACAAAGGCCTAAAGCCAGTTACAGTCATCAGGATGCTATGCATCTCTCTGGGGGCTGAGTCCTTCCTTACAAGGCACCCGGTGAGGACAACAGTGAGCACATCATTTAAACTGCAAACAGGACAAGTTCGCACACCTCTGCTGCAGTAACAGAAAGGTTCCTCTTCAGAGGGATAAAACTAGTATTTTAAATTCCCTGATTCTCCTTAAACGGGAGCACACCTTTGAGAACTAGATGTGGCAAACAACTCTTAATGGTGTCCCTTTTTCTGGGCACAGCTTCTGATACACTAAGGTGGGTCCCTAAGGACCACATTTATGCCATGTAGACTGATAATATCTGTCTGATCCAAGGATAGACTCCTGACCCAAGTCAGCTCTATTGCTGTAGGGTCACTACGAGTTGAAATTGGCTCCACAGCAATGGATTTGGGTTAATTGCTATCTTAGGAATCTAAAATTTGGAAAGGTAGAGAGAGAGAGACGAGGGGGCTGGGGCTTGGAGTTAGTTATACTAATAGTTACACCCCAGAAAGAAGATCCTATATTCCTAACATGACATCCCAGAACAGGCTTGGTTGCTTCTCCAGGCAAATTTCAGTTGTTCAATTTTTTTCCTCAATTAGCTAAGATAAGCCAATACCCTTCCAATAAACTTCTTTAGCTTAAGCTGCCTTGGAATTGGTTTTCTTCAGCTAATACAGAAAGATTATAGGTGTGTGTTAGGCTGCAATTACTGAAAAATAGAATAGAACAATTTAAAAGATACTTACACTTAAAATATTTCTCAAAATGTGACTTTCTATAGGTTTGGTGGGAGAAAGCCATTGCATGTTTAATCCATAGTGGGCTTTCCATAAATATTTGAGTCTACGATACTCATACCATAAAACCCTATAGCCACATGATTACTCTGGGAATCCCCCTCTTTTGGAAAGGCATGAAAGAAGTTGATGGGAATTGGTGGTTCATCTGCCACAGTTGACCCTCAGTTGCAATGTAAGCCAAACATGCTTCAGAGCACTCCATTCATTGAGGAAGAAATGCCCATTTGAGCAAATCAGATGCTGTTATCTTGCACCCTCCACTAGTCCTAAGAATGACCAAGAAGGCAGGTCATTAAGGTCTGACCATAGTGGTCCAGGCCGACCTTCAGAGTCCTCACAGGCTCTGCACTTGGTCATCACTGTTATGTCATTGAACTGCGTCTCCTCAGAAAGATATATTGAAGTCCTAACCCCCAGGACCTGTGAATGTGACCTTGTTTGGAAACACGGTCTTTGAAGATGTTAGTAGGGAAGTTAACATGAGATCATACTGGAGTAGGAAGGGCCCTAATCCAGTATGACTGGTGTCCTATAACGGAGAAGAGACACAGACAGACACAGAAAGGGAAGATGGCCATGTAATGTTGGAGACAGAGACTGGAGTGATCTACAAGCCAAGGAATGCCAAGGGTGCTAGGCCATTACCAGAAGCTGGGAGAGACGCGTGGAACAGATTCTCCCTTGGAGTCCTCATAAGTAATCAACACATGAATTCCCTGATTTCTAGCCTCCAGAACTGTAAGAAATTAAATTTCTGTTCTTATAAGCCACTCAATTTGTGGTACTTTGTTATGGCAGCCCTAAGAAACTAATACAATCACATCTGAGAAAGAACTGCAGGGTCAGAGTAGAGACCCTGGGACTGCGGCCCCTTACATCAGTGCTTTGCTCCGTGTGGTCTCTGGACCAGCAGCATCACCAGCACTGGGTGTCAGAAAGGCAGACTCTCAGGCCTCAGCAATCTGTGTTTTAATAACCCCCACAAATGATGTTGATGCCCCTTAAAGTTTGGAAACCACTGGTTTACATCTCCAATTATTTCCTGAAAAGATTGGCCTAGTCGTAAGTGAATCTCTCAGCAACTGTCCTCAATTTTCCCTTTGTAGGGGAGTCGGCACTTTTCGTCTAAATATGAGCAACCAGCCTAATGACTAATATGACCAGGACAAAACCTGTTTATCATTATCATTGTTATCATGTCTCCTCTGCCAAGTCATTTTATATTTATGGCCTGCTTCTTGGACAGCGGCCCCTATGACTTGGTGAAAGAAGTCCAATTTTTTCTTTCCAGGGAATCACATTTTACTTGTTCTTATCATTCTCACTTAAAAGTTATTGCTACTTTTCCAAATAAAATCAAGATACCTAAGACAAGTCTTTTACATTTGTGAGCTTTTTATTTTCTAAGAAGAAATAAAACCAAAATACTCCTTCGTTGCGAGGATGGTGAAGCTTTGTCTTGCTTATTTTGGGCACGTCATTAGGGAAGACCAAGCCCTAGAAAAGGACATCATGTTTAGTAAAGGAGAGGGTCAGCAAAAAAGAGGGAAACGCTCAATGCGATGGGTTGATACAATAGCCACAACAATGGGATCAAACATACCAAAGATCACGAAGATGGCGTGGGACTGGACAACGTTTCATTCTGTTACACATAAGGTCTCTGTGAGCAGGAGCCAACTTGATGATAACTAACAACAACAGCTTTTTATTTACTTGCTTATACAATCTTTGGGGTTCAGGCACTACTTTAAGAATCTGTGTTCATAAGATATTAACCAAAACCATAGACATGCAAGCCCAGCTTCCTGCTCTCCAAGCATGCAAAGACTAAAAGATAAAGAGGCGTTCCCAGAGTGAAGAGATTTTTTCATATTGAAGACACAAAAACTGTGTCCCAGGATAGTGATGATGATTGCTCAATATAAGGAATATAACCGATATCACTGAATTATACATGTAAAAAACACTGAATTGGCAAATGTTTTGTTATTTATATTTTTACCGCAATAAAATAGAACAATAAATCTGTGCCCCGATCTAACAGCCACTTTTCCATAATAATCTTCAGATTACAGTAAATTTGTTCATACAGTCACACTGACACGGTCCTCAAAAAGATAAAAACTCAAAGGAAAAGCACAACCTGAATAAGAAGGCCCAAAACACAGAGTCTATTAGGAACATGGAGGAAATCAAACCAATTCAGCTGTTGATAATGCCAGATAAAATTCCATAGTCATATCAGGAAAGCAGCATCATCTTTGCTGTTTATCTTGGGGCATTTTTGACTGACAGGTTAAAACTGTATTTTAACAATGGCAAGTATCAAACTATATGTTCACCAGAACAATTTCTCTTCTGTCACATGCCAAGGAAAAACTAACTCCTATGACTGGAGCCATCATGCTGGAAGAATCATTGAGAAATCCACTCATCCATTCTCCGGCCTCTAGGTAGGGCTGGCTGTTTAACTGTCCCAGTACGGACTGTAGTTTCAAAGTTCTCCAGACAAGAGGTTACAGTCACTCATTCCAATATTAGATAATTCTATCAAGAAATGGTTTTTATCGAACCTAAATTTCATTTCTGACCTCTGTATCCTCGGGCCCCATGATCTGATCCTAAGCTAAACTGCAATTGTTTAATCTCTCCAGGACTCATTATCCTCACTGCAAGATAAGGGAGATGGATTATGAGCTCTGTATGTCATGATTCTAATTCTTCAAGGACTTAGAAAAAAAGCACAGAGCCCCAAACAGAATGTTGGCCACTCATATACAATAACAAATATATGTCAACTGACACCAGTTGTTGAATTTTTCCAGTAATATAATGCCAGTTACTTCTCGCTCTCCTCCCAGAACCTAATGTCCAACCTCTGGCCATTCTAATGGCTCCCCAAGGCACCATCTCCAAGCACTCCCGAATTCCTCTTAGGCTCGTGACCCCAACAGGACACCATACTCCATGACTCTTTGCTTTTTTCTCTCTTTCTAAAACATGTTGTTGTCAAGTTGATTCCAAGTCACAATGACCCCATAGGACAGAGGGTTTCCAAGGCTGTATGTAATCTTTATGAAAGCAGACTACCACATGTTTCTCCTGTGGAGCAGCTGGTGGGGTTGAACTGCTGATCTTTTGCTTAGCAGTCTAGGGCTTAACCACCGTGCCACTAGGGCTCTTTTCTCCTAAACCTGTTGGTGTTGAGTCAACTCCGACACAGCGACCCTACACAAAAAAGTAGAACTGCCCCATAGGGTTTCCAAGGAGCAGCTGGTGGATTCGAACTGCCAACCTTTTGGTTAGCAGCCAAGCTCTTACCACTGCACCACCAGGGCTACTCTCTTTTTCTAGTGGGGCTTAAATGATACATCCATTTAGTGAAGATTTACATTATATTTTTCAAGTACACAGTGAAACTTGATCTGGCTAGCAAGCCCTGTTTGAACAGTAAGGTTTCTGCATTCAAAGTGTATTTCCCTCTGACATCTGAAACAAAATTCTCAGAGGAACTAACCTGTAGCTAATTCAACAATTGCAGTGTCACTAGTTTTGTATACCAAATCCTGTGACCCCGAAGACAAACTGTCAACCAGCAGATTCCAGTCTTTTACTGAAACTAGTATTTTTTTAGTCTGACTGCATTGGTACAGCCTAGAAAAACATCTGTTAGTTAAATTACTTACAGATCATTTTGACAAGCAAATTGTAACCTTAAGAATTATCCGGAAAGAGAAGAGATCCGGCTCATGTGGCTAGGTTTGGATGAGTAAATTATCAGGAAACCCCTCACTGGGAGAGTCTGGCTCTATCCAAAGGACCTATAAAATTTTGCCACAGTAATCTTTTCCTTCACTCACGAGATAAGACGATTAGATTTTCTGCTCAAGGAACAATGTCCAAGCAAGGCACAACAGAAAAACTTTACATTGGACACTTTTTTTTTTTTTTAACATTTTATTGTGTTTTAGGTGAAAGTTTACACAGCAAATTAGCTTCCCATTCAACAATTCATTCATAAATTGTTTCATGACATTGGCTACTATCCCCTTAATGCGTCAGCACTCTCCCATCCTGCCCCTCCTTGTCTTTTCATCTTTGCTTTCAGGCAAATGTTGCCCATTTGGTCGCTGATAGTTGAAGGTTCTAAGGACTACATTCCTCACCCTTGTTACTGTTTATTTTATAGGCCAACCTATTATTTAGCTGAAAGGTGACCTCTGAATTTGCTTCAGCTCTAAGTTAAAAGAGCAAAGGTTTCAGGGGTTCCTCCAGTCTCTATCAGTCCAGTAAGTCCAGTCTTTTTTATGAATTTGAGTTTTGTTCTACATTCTTTTCCTAGTCTAACCAGAACCTTCTATTGTGTCCCTGGTTAGAGTGGTAGGTAGTGGTAGCCAGGCACCATCTGGTTCCTCTCGGCTCAGGCTAGGGGAGGCTGTGGTTCCTGTAAGCCATTAGTCCTGTGGACTAATTGCTTCCTTGAGTCCGTGGTTTCCTTCACTCTCCTTTACTCCAGATGGGAAAAGACCAAGAATTGTATCTTAGATGGCCACTCGCAAGCTTTAAGACCCCAGATGTGCAGCTTACCAACCTAGGATACAGAATGTTATCTTTATAAACTATGTTATGCCAATTGACCTAGATGTCCCCCGAGATTATCTTCCCCAGCCTTTAAGCCTAGTTACTTTGTCCCACGAGGTGTTTGGATATGTCTAAGAAGTTTCTGTAACTCTCCCCCTTATGTGCTCTATTATATATATGAATATATATGCAGCACAAATACATATATATGAATGCCCACAACTATTCCTGTATGCGCACACGTATATACTCCCATACACCCTCCCACACCTATATAGCATACATATCTACCAATGTAACCAATCACAAATTTTTGGTTGTTAGTACTGTTGTTGCAAAATTATACATGTTATAGCATTTACTGCAGTTGTCCTTTATTCTTGTGTACCTCTCAGTGTTTTCATTTATCTTGGTCACATTGTACTGACTTCCCCCGTATTTTGTACTGCCTTTCCCTTCTAGTAAGCGAGTCTCCCTCCCTCACACTCCCATCCCTAGTAACCATCAAAGAATGTTGCTTTCTGTGTGTAAACCGATTCTTGACTTTTTATAAAAGTAGTATCATACAATATTTGTCCTTTTGTGATTGACTTATTTCACTCAGCATAATGTCCTCCAGATTCATTCATGTTATAAGGTGTCATGGAGATTCATTGTTATTCTTTATCCTTGTGTAGTATTACATTTTGTGTATGTACCACAATCTGTTTCTCCATTCATCCATTGATGGACACTTAGTTTGTTTCCATTTTTTTACTATTGTGAATAATGCTGCAGTGAACATGAGTATGCTTATGTCTATTCGTGTCACTGCTCTTATTTCTCTAGGATATATACGTAGGAATGGAATTGCTGGATCATATGATATTTCTATTTCTAGCTTTTTGAGAAAACACCATACCGTTTTTCATACTGGTTGTACCATTTTACAATCTCACAAGCAGTGTCTAAGTATTCCAATCTCCCCACAACCTCACCATCATTTGTTGCTTTTTGTTTTTTTGATCAGTGACATTTATGCAGGGTTGAGAAGGTATCTCATTGTAGTTTTGATCTGCATCCCTCTAATGGCTAATGCCGGAAAATTAATAAGGAAGACCAAAGAATTGATGCCTTTGAATTATGGTGTTGGCAAAGAATATTGAATATACCATGGACTGGCAGAATGAACAAGTCTGTCTTAGAAGAAATACAGTCAGGATGCTCTTTGGAAGCAAGGACGGCAAGACTTTGGACATGTTATCAGGAGGGACCAGTTCCAGGAGAAGAACACCATGCTTGGTAAAGTAGAGGGTCAGTGAAAAAGAGGAAGACCCTCGACAAGGTGGATTGACACAGTGACTACAACAATAAGCTCAAACGTACCAACAATTGTGAAAACGGTGCAGGATCAGGCAGTGTTTCGTTCTGTTGTACATATGGTCGCTGTGAGTTGGAACTGACTTAATGGCACTTAACAACAATAAATGGCTAATGATTGCAAGCATCTCTTCCTATGTTTGTTAGCCACCTGAATGTCTTCTTTGGTGAAGTGTCTGTTCATGTCTTTTGCCCATTTTTTGATTGGACTGTTTGTCTTTTTATTGTTGAGGTGTTTAAGTTTTCTATGTATTTTTGAGATTAGACCCTTGGTAGGTGTACCATTGCCCAAAATTTTTTCCCAGTTTATAGGTTCTCTTTTTTAACTTTTGTAAAGTCTTTTGATGACCATAAGTATTTAATTTTTAGGAGGTCCCAGTTATCTAATTTATTTTCTGTTGTTTGTGCACTTTTAGCTATATTTGATAGTGTATTTATGCCATAAATTAGAATCCCTAGCTTTGTCCCTGTTATCTTCCAGGAACTTCATAGTTTCAGGTTTAACATTTAGGTCTTTGATCCATTCAGTTAGTTTTGTGTATGGTGTGAGGTATGGATCCTGTTTCATTTTTCTGCAAATAGATATCTAGTTTTACCAGCACCATTTGTTAAGGAGACTATCTCTTTCCTGTCATATGGACATCATCCCTTTGTCAAAGATCAGCTGTCCATAGTTGGATAGATCTGCTTCTGGGTTCTCAATTCTGTTCCATTGGTCTATGTATCTGTCATTGTACCAGTACCAGGCTGTTTTGACTACCATGGCTATATAGTAAGTTCTGAGATCAGGAAGCGTGAGGCCTCTTGCTTTGTTCTTCTTCTTCAATAACACTTTAGATAGTCTGGGCCTCTTTCCTTTCCACATAAATTTGGAGATTAGTTTTTCCATTTCATTAAAGAATGTTGTTGGGATTTGGATCAGTGTTGCATTATATCTATAAATTGCTTTGAGTAGTACTGACATTTTTACATTAAGTCTTCCAATCCACAAGTATGGGATGTTTTTCCATTCACGCAGGTTTCTTTTGACTTGCAGTAGTGTTTTGTAGTTTTCCTTGCATGAGTCTTTTATGTCCCTGGTTTGATTCATTCCTAGGAGTTTTATCTTTTGGGGGGCTATTGTAAATGGTATTGTTTTCTTGATTTCCTTTTCAGAGTTCTCCTTGTTAGTGTAGAGGAATCCAACTGATTTTTGTATGTTGATTTTGTACTCTGCCACTTTACCGAACCTTTCTATTAGTTCCAGTACCTTTCTTGTGGAATCTCTGGGATTCTCTATGTATAGGACCATGTCATTTGCAAACAAGGATAATTTTACTTCTTCCTTACAAATTTGGATGCCCTTTATTTCCCTTTCTTGGCTTATTGCTCCAGCTAGGACTTCCAGTACGATATTGAATAAGAGTAGTGATAATGGCATCCTTGTCTTGTTCCCAATCTCAAGGGGAATGCTTTCAATCTCTCTCTGTTGAGAACACTGCTGGCTGTTGGTTTTGCATATATACCCTTAATTATATTGAGGAATTTCCTTCTATTCCTATTTTTCTGAGAGTTTTTATCAGGAAAGGGTGTTGGATTTTATCAAGTGTCTTTTCTGCATCAATGGAGATGACCATGTGATTCTTTTGTTTTATTTATGTGGTGAATTACATTGATTGATTTTCTAATGTTGAACCATCCTTGCATCCCTGGTATGAATCCCACCTGATCATGATATATTATTTCTTTGATGTGCTATTGTATTCTGTTAGCTACAATTGTGTTGAGAATTTTTGCATCTGTATTCATCAGGGATATTGGTCTGTAATTTTCTTTTTTTGTGGTATCTCTGCCTGGCTTTGGTATCAGCGTTACGCTGGCTTCACAGAATGAATTAGAAAGTATTGCTTCCTTTTCTATGTTCTGGAATAGTTGGGAGTAAAATTGGTGTCAACTCTTCTCTGAATGTTCGGTAGAGCTCTCCAGTGAAACCATTTGGACTGGGGCATTTTGTTGTTGTTGGGAAATTTTTTCCTATAATATCTTCAATTTCTTTTTTTGTTATTGGTCTATTTTGGTTTTCTACCTCTGTATGTGTTTCTAGAAATTTGTCCATTTCTTCTAGGTTTTCAAATTTGTTAGAGTACCCAACAGTTTTTCCTAATATTCTGTTGTAATCCTCTTTATTTTGGTTGGTTCTGTTGTAATGTTGCCCATTTCAAATCTTATTTTGATTATTTGCATCTTCTCATTTTTTTCCTTCGTCCCCTATCTCACTGATTCTTTCTTCTACTGATTCAATTCTACTTCTGTGTCCTTCCATTGCGTTTCCATTTCTGATATTTTATTGTTAATCTCTGAATCTCTAGTTGTTGTTTTTGAACAGTTTCTAATTGTCTATTAAGTCTGTCATTTTGTTCTTGTATTGTTTTCCTGAATTCTTCTAGGGTTTTTTTCAATGTTTTCCTTGATCTCTTTGAGGATCCTATATATTAATCTTTTGAATTCCTTCTCAGGTAGTTCTATTCTTGTTCCTTCCTTCCTGGAAGGTTCTCTTTCCCCTTATTTTGCCCACTTGTTTGAGCCATCTTATCCTGTTTCTTCGTATAATTTGTTAGTGTCTGCTGTTTCCAAGACATTAAGGTGTTATTTTATTGATTTAGGTATTGTATGTTTGGTTGTCCTGATTTTTTGTTTGTTTGGTTGGTTGGTTGGTTTTTGAGATATCAGGGTGAGCAGACAGGCAGGTGTGCTCTGCTGATGGCTCATCTGGCAGCACAAGAGCACTCACCACCTGTTGCTGGGTGGATGATGCAGTGGCGGGCAGGGCAAGCATGCATTGCTGTTCACCGGGCATGTGGGGAAGCTAGGGGCAGGCTGGGTAAGTGTAAGGCACCACCTGTCATGGGTCCAGCGACATGGAAGCATGCAATGGTACTTGCTGAGTGGGCAGGATGGCAGGTGGGATGGGTGTGGCAGGCAACCAGAGACACAGACATGCTCACTGCCCCTCACCACCTAAGTAGGGCAGCAGGCAGAGGAGTGCGGCAGGCAACCAGCAGGACAGGTATGCTCACTGCTGCTTGCCAGGTGGACAGGGTAGCAGGCAGGGGGTGTGACAGGCAACCTGGGGCACCAGAGTGTTCAGTATTGCTCAAGGGCAGGGTGGCAGATGGGAGAGTATGGCAGGTGACCAGGGGCACTTCAGCACTCTCAGCTGCTTGCCAAGTGGGTAGGACGCAGTGGATACCTTTTTAAACAGAGGATTCCTCCTGAGCAAGGGAAACAGGTTTTTTTAGGTCCCTTTGAAATTCAGTCACTTGTTAAACCTCTGACTTATCTTGGTGGGAACTATGGGGATGGTTACAGAGACCAGGACCCAGTTTCTGTCCTTACAGAGTGGGAACAATGACAAAACGTGATGCAAGTCCAGGTTCCCTGTGAGGCTATAGCATTTTAGAGAATGGAGAGATGATTCTGGCTGGCCTGATCAGGGAAGGTTTCATGTTTGAGTAACATTGGAGATGGCCTTGAAATATGGACAAGATTTTGATAGGTAGCGAGAAATAAGAGTGAGAGGATTATGGAACTGCCAGCAACAACAAAAAGAGGTCAAGATGGGGAAACACAGTATATTGAGAGAAGATAAAAAGTTATTCTGTTTGCCCCAGTGGGAAGAGATAGGTATGTCACGAAAGATAAAACAGAAACAGAGACTAACACCCAAACACAAAGCCTGAGTGCCAGGTTAAACAGTTGACCTTATTTGATATGCAGTGGAGAGCCATTCTTAAGCAAGAGAGCAACATGATCAGAGAGTGATACAAGATTAGTTGGCTTCAGTAATACAGGATAGATTAGAAGAGGTAGAGAATAAAGGCTGTTGTAATTGTCCAGGTATAAGGAGAAGATTCAGAATAGGAATTCAGAAGAAGGAATGCAAAGGAAGAGGCAGATACAGGAGATACTCTGCAAGGCTTTGTTAACCCAGGAGTGAAGCCAGGAGAGGTGCACTCTCTCTCATCTTGTTTTAGTTCAGGGAATGATGTAGATCCCTGAAAATGTCATGTACTCTGACCTCCTGGCCTCGCTCAGGCTGCTCCCTCTGTCCTCTGAGGACTTACTACACTACCACACCCACCTGACCAGCTTCTACTTTTCCTTCAGGACTTAGTTCAGATGACAGTTCCTCAGGAAAAGCCCCCTTTCACTGGCCTAGTGTCCTTTCCCCTGATTTCCCAGGGCATCCAGCCTCCCCTCTGTTGAGTACTTATCAAGCGATTATTGTCCTCTGCTTATGCTTCTGGGTCCCCCACTAGGCAGTAAACTCCCTAATGTAAGATTCTTGTCCTATCTGACTTGGTAACCCCCTTATCCACACAGTACCTGGAACATAATAGTCAGTAGTGGTTAAGCTTGTGGTCTCTAGAGTTCAACAGAACTACTTCAAATCCAAACTTTGCCACTTCCTACCCGGATGGCCTTGTTGGAGCTACCTAACCTCTGTGATGTTCATGTTCCTTATCTGTAAACAGAGGATAATAATAGGACCTTCCTAACACGGTTGTTGTGAGGGTACGGGACAAAGCACATACAACGAATAACCAGTTGCCATCAAGTCAATTCCAACTCTTGGCGATCCCATATGTGTCAGAGTAGAATCGTGTTCCACAGGGTTTTCAATGGCTGGTTTTTTGGGAGTAGATTGCCAGGCATTTCTTCATAGGTGCTTCTGGATGGACTCGAACCTCTAACCTTTCGGTTAGCAGCCGAGTACATTAACCATTTGCACCACCCAGGGACTCCTTGTGAAGGTGAGTTTAGGTAAAACAAGATATTGTAACCCACAAATCTACTTAAATGGGCATATATAGACTTCCTTATGTCTTCTCGGGTGGAAGACAAGAGGCAGCAAGGGCCCTTCTGTGGGCCTTTGACTGTCTGCCTCACAAAACAACTGGCTGAGGGCACTACTGTCAATTCTCAACAGTTTTTGTGATTCTTAATTTTTTTTTTAAGATAAAAATTATCAATATAAGTTCTAACATTTTCTTTCTGCATCTCAGTGGATCATCTTGTATATCCCACTTTGCAGCCCACTGCTTTAGCAAGACATCAGGGCTGGAGGTACAGCCTTGGAAGCTCTCCAAATTAAAGTAAGAGACAAAACCAGGACATTCTCACAGATGAGCATATGGAGAGCAAAGCAGACTGGGTGTTAAATTTTGAAAAATGACTCCATTTAGGAAACGGGAGGAAGAAGAGAAGAAAGAGCCCTCAGAAATGGAGGGAGGCAAATTACCCCAGCAATATACCCATTACAGAATCTCAAATTTTTAAGAAGAGAACGTCAGTCAAATTTTGATCAACAGCGCCTAAAGTATTGGAAAAATCCAGGGGAATCTACGTTGTGAAAAAGTTTCTATGCTTGACAACCCAAAATAAATTGTCAGTCTCTAGAGGAAACACTTTCAGTATTGCAGTTGGGCATAAGCCCTATTGTAAAGGGGTTGGTGATTGAGTTGGTAAATGCGGAAGGATATAGGATAATGCACATATAACCAAAGAGTTGATAAGTGAGGAAGTACAGTTATAGACATAGAAACACTGTTTAAAGAAGTTCAGTGGTGAAAGAAGGCAAGAGGAAGGAAAGAAGGGAGGAAAAATGAGAAGGAGAAAAAAAAAGAAGGGGAAAATTAGGAACATCTGGAAATCATCAAAATTTATAGGGTGAAAACCATTGTTCCAGAAGTCAGAACCTAAGAGGATGAATCCCCCACTACGTACTACCAATAACATTAAGCATGACCATCTGAAAAACCCAAAGTATAATTTTGACTCATCTCATAGGCATGAATTTGTATACTAAAGCCTGTAATGCATCTCAACAGTACTAACCATAACACACCATCATAATACTTGGTGTCTTCTGTTTCTATGCCAATTAGCCCTGCATAATGATACAATCTGTTTCACAACATGCCCACTCTCCTACCCTGGTCAAGGACCCCCAATAGCACATCTGACCCTACAGGTATCACTGATGGAACAAGTTCAAAGTAAGGGCAACACACCTCATTTGCTATTACAATTACAGTGTTAACAGGTCTGGGCCTGATGGCTTTCAGGACTGGCCTCATCTCTCTCAGGCCAATAAAAAAATGGGATCCTATTAATTAATTCTGTCATTAGATATCTCAGTGGGAGTAAAAAGAAATGTCTGCATGAACACCACCATGTTCTGTCCTTTTCCTCACTTCTCTATGTCTGCTAGTGGTCCCTGCATATTCCCAACACTCAGACTTAACAAACTGACTCCCCTCTTTTATTATCTCCCATTAATGGCTGAGTTCCATTGGCTCCTGCTCTCAGGATCTCAGGCAAGGTCAACATGGCTGTTTAGGGCCCCTCACCTCTACCCAGGACTGTTACGGTTGTACCCCAGGGGCTTCCCAGTCTCTATTCTATTCCACCCTCATCCTGTACACCACAGGAATCATTCTTAATCTCTCCAATGCTCCTTCCCAATCCTCCTCTATGCAAAAATCTTCAGTGGTTACCTCATTGGCTAGAAAATGGAGTACAGACCTGTTAGCTTCACAGGTGAGCACCTCTATGCTCTGACCTGTCTTCTCACTCCTCACTTGTATCTTCTCAAACACTCCAGCCAGTCTTCCAAACACAGTCCCCACTTTTCATTCCTTCACCTCTATAAATGTTTTAGTTAGTCCATCCACCTAGATGTTTCCAATTTCCTCCTGCCTCCACCCAGGAAAAGTCTACCCATCCTTAAAGACAATTCCATTGCCAGTATCTTCTGGATTCGCCAGCTGGCTACAATTTCTCCCTTCTGTGAACCGCTCTGCAAAGTGTCTGCACCTCTCACACTACCCTCAGGCAGCTTTCCTGCACAGTTGTGGGTGTTCCTGGAAGCCTCCCTATCTCAACCATCGGCTCCTTGAAGTGTGGATTATCTTTCATTAATTTTTGAAGTGTGTATACAGTGATCAACATGGTTCAAGAAATGAAAGCCTTTTAATTCGGCTTAAAACAGTGCCAACATCTTCCAGAAGGCAGTTTACTCATTGAAACTTCCAAACCTTAATAGTGCCTTTTCATATTTAAAATTTTGGAGTTGTAAACATGAGAGACAAATCTCAACCAGAGTAGGTAACACAAGAGGGGCATGTCTTTGGTATGCAATTCTCACATTTCATGATGCAGTCTACATTTTCAGAGATATTACATGTCCCATCTAAGAAGACCAAAACCAGCTGCAGTCAAGTTGATTCCAACTCATGGTAACGCCATGTGTATGTACCAGAGTAAAACTGTGCTCCACAGGGCTTTCAATGGCTTTTTCAGAAGCAGACCACCAGGCCTTTCTTCCAAGGCACCTCTGGGTAGACTCAAACCTTCAACCTTCTGGTCAACAGTGGAGAGCATTAACTCTTCAGACCACCCAAGGACTCCCATCTGAGAAGAACTGACCACAAAGCTGAAAATTCTGTGCCAATTCTGCCAAGGATTTAATGTATTAGGTTGGATTTTTTTTTTCTTTCTTTCTTTCTTGAGTTTTTCCGTGGCGGTTAGGATGGATGCGCTTACATTTTCAAAATTTTGAAGATTTTATTCACTCCAGGCAACAAAGCATTTTGATTTTTAGAGCGAAGGGAATGCATGTTGTATTCTTCAATCTCCCCTCTTCTGTATAATTTGACAAAAAGGTACAAGAACCTACTATGTACAAAGGACTTTTCCAGGAATGAGAAATAGATTTGAATGCTAAATATCATCTCTGTCCTCAGGGAGTGTTAAGTCTAGTGGGAAAGAAATACGAGTAAATGGGCAATTACTCTATATTGTGATAAGGATAGAACAAAGGTAAATACCAGATGTCACTTGAGCACAAAGGAGCCACTAAATTGCCCTAGATCAGAGCTGCTAAATGTGAGCATGCAAACCAGTTACCTGGGCATCTTGTTAGTATCCAGATTCTGATTCAGTGGCTCTGGGGCAGGGCCTGAGATTCTGGATTTCTGCAAGCTCCGAGGAGATGCTGTCATGGATTGAATTATAGCCTCCCAAAAATGTGCGTATCAATTCGGCAGGGCCATGAATCCCAGTATTGTGTGATTTTCTTATATGTTATAAATCCTGCCTCTATGATATTAATGAGGGAGGATGGGCAGAATTTGTATTAGTGAGGCAGGACCCAACCTACAGGATTAGACTGTGTCTTGAGGCAATCTCTTGAAATATAAAAGGTAGAAGCAAGCAGAGAGGCAGGGGGACCTCATACCACCAAGAAAGAAGCACCGGGAGCAGAGTGTGTCTTTTGGACCCGGGGTTCCTGCGCAGAGAAGCTCCCAGTCCAGAGGAAGACTGACGAGAAAGCTCTTACTCCAGAGCCAACAGAGAAAGGAAAGCCTTCCCCTGGAGTTGACGCCCTGAATTTGGACTTTTAGCCGACACTATTTGTTAAAGCCATCCACTTGTGGTATTTCTGTTATAGCAGCCCTAGCTGACTAACACAGATGCTGATGCTGCTGGTCTGCAGACCACATGCTAAGTGCAAGCACCAGAAGACTAGACCCCAAAACTGAGGCCAGGAGAGTCAGCATTACAGGCAGAGGAAATGATATGAAAACGGCCAGAGGAAAGACCACAACACTAGCCACTCCTTCTCCCTAGGGCCTTATAGAGGTAAATAAAGAAAAGCCATGTAAAAATAAAAGGCATCTAGGGAAGTATCAGGAGGGACATTGGTGTTCAGTGGTAGAATTCCCAACTTCTGTGCAGGAAACCCGGGTTTGATTCCTGCCCAGCGCGCCTCATGTGCAGTTACCACCCATCTGTCAGTAGAAGCTTGCCTGTTGCTATGATACTGAATAAGTTTCAGTAGAGCCTCCACACTAAGATAAACTAGGAAGAAAGGCCTGAAAATCAACCAACAAAAACCCTATGGATCATTAAATATATGTTCCTGGTGGTGGGATAATTTGGGAAAAGATAGTGAGAATAGTCGCACAACTTGAAGAAAGCAATCAATGTACTGAATTGTATGTGTAGAAATTGTTGAATTGCTGTATGTTTTATTGTACATATTTTTACCACATTAAAAAAACTATGGATCACAACAGCGTGATCACAACTGATCATGGGGATGGTGCAGGACCAGGCAGCATTCCATCCCATCATGCACGGGGTCACCACACATCGAGGGGCTGACTGGACAGCAGCTAACAACAAGTGAAATATCAATAATATTGGAAGTGTGGCGTGGCATTCTTAAATAGATTTAAGAGTTCTCTAATCCAGAGTAAGGAGAAAACAAATCTAAATTATTTAAAAGTCTGAGTTCTACAATATCTTTAAAGAGTCTAGTGATTTTAAGTACTTGTAGAAGCAAACCTACAGCCACCCAGAGTCACTGCCACATCTACTTAGGTGAAGAGATAATTACTGACATTTAGCACACTGGTTTCAAGAACTTGAAAATATTCATATTTTTAGGTGAGTTTTATAATACCTTGAAAAATATTTTTTATTCTATCATATGCTCACTACATAATTTTTTAGGGTAGCAGAAAGGACAAACTTCAACTTGATCTGTATCCTGAGTAAAGAGTCCAAAATAACAAAATTTTACATAATAAAAATAGAAGACAATACCATTTGTCATAGATTGAATTATGTCCTCCCCAAAAAATGTGTGTATTAATTGGGCAGGGCCACGATTCCTGGTATTGTGTGATTTTCCCGTAGGTTGAAATTCCTGCCTCTATGTTAATGAGGGAGGATGGGCAGCAGTTGTGTTAGTAAGGCAGGACTCAATTTACAGTATTAGATTGTGTTTTGAGGCAATCTCCTGAGATATAAAAGATAGAAGCAAGCAGAGAGACTGGAGGATCTCACACCGCCAACAAAGCAGTGCCAGGAGCAGAGCGTGCCCTGAATTTGGACTTTTAGTCTGCTTTACTGTGAGGAAATAAATTTCTCTTTGTTAAAGCCATCCACTTGTGGTATTTCTGTTAAAGCAGCACTAGATGGCTAAGACGCCATTCAAAAGAGATACTATGAAAAAATTTTAGATGATATAATGATGATAAAACAAAACCAGACTCAATGCCATCGAGTCGATTCCCACTCATGATATGATGTAATTTAAAATAATTAAGTTTTATTTCAAGGTAGTGTTTCTCTAAGGAGGACCGACTCATACCTGCATCAGAATCACACGACGGTACTTATGAAATGCTAATTCCAGGGCCCTCTTGAATAAAAAGGAAAAAAAATCATTAAGATTTATATAAGTGAGTGAACAAGGCTTGCTACTGAAAAAAGGAAATGAAATATACACATTGACTGAATGAACTCCTGAATACAGGGAAGACAGGAATCTGAAATATGTACTCTGAAAAGTCTCACTGGCACGCAGGCTCCGTCTGTTCATCTGACTGGGCAATAAAATTATGAAAATATTCAGGAATATCTCTTGAGTAAGTTGTTTCCTCAGAACAAAGTTTTCTTGGGAATTTATATTATACTGCGTGACACTGTGACCTTTATGAAGAAAACACTACTCATTCTAAATTATTTTTAAAAGGGGCAGATTTTTTTTTTTAGTTATATTGACTACGCAATAATAATGATGGACATAATAATAACTTATTAATGATTGTCCCCAAAACAAATCGCCTAAATGAGCTAAAGCACCTAAGTCTGAGTAATGAAACACTGTGTCACTTAAATGACTTTGTTTAGAAAAGTAAAAACGACTTGCCACATTCCTCCTGGGAATTACTTCAATAAGCACCTTACGGATATAGTTGATGAATCAAACTCAGCTAGCCAACCTGTTCCAATAATCTTCTACAAGGTTTTAAGAAATGAAGCACTCCAAAAAAGACAAAAATACTAAAAGAAAAAAGAAATTCACACGGGTCCAGGAACAAGTCAATCAAAGCTTCAACCATTCTACTGATAACGTTAAAGAAAAAAAAAATCAATAAAAACGGGATATAGAGGATTCCAGAACCCATCTTGAATGTGCCATATTCTGAATCCAACAGAAAGTGGGAGCTTCATCTAGCTGGACAGATAAAAGAGCCCACAAACCAATTTGCCTCCCAAGTTTTAACATTATATACAAAATATATCTAACATTCTAATCCAACCCCAAGATATATTATATGCACTCCATTAAATGTGCATTTTGTCATCCTTTAGGGACACCCTAAGTAGCCCTGGTGGTGCAGTGGTTAAGCACTTGGCTGCTAACAAAAGGTCGGAGATTCAAACACACCAGCTACTCCATGGAAGAAAGAACTGGCAATCTGCTCCCATAAATATTACAGCCTAGGAAACCCTATGGGGCAGTTCTACTCTGTCCTATCGGGTTGCTATGAGTTGGAATTGACTTGATGGCACACAACAACAGGGCCACTTTTTCTTTTTTTTTATCAAGTAGCTTTGTCCCAGAGGAGGTCCTACCAGGATTAAAACAAACACCAGCATGCACAGCCAGGAAATAAGGTTTGGATTTGTAGAAATACAGTTCAAACAAACCAACTTAACTTGACCCAGACAAACATTCATTTTAAAGAAATAGTTGCATTTCCCCTTTGCTCTAAAATTAGCAAAGATTCACTAGAAGTAATATCAACAATCCTTGAGTAAAAAAACTTTTTTACTGTAAATTTACCTTTATACCTTGAAAAATTTACATACTAATTTAAAATTTGTCACCGAGGAAAATTCCATGGCTTCTTGAACAGGTTGGCTTCATCATGCAAATGAATAATCTCTAAATGGTTTGCTCAATTACTATTCATGAGCTCTCCCTTTCCCTAATTTACCGACTCTGTGCTTCCCTTATCCAGTTGCTGTTGAATTGATTCTGACTCATGGCAACCCCATGTGTGTCAGAGTAGAACTGCACTCCATAGGGTTTCCAGTGTTTGATTTTTCAGAAGTTGTTTGCCAGGCCTTTCTTCCAAGGCACCTCTGAGTGGACCTGAATCACCAACCTTCTGGTTAGTAGCTGACCTTGTTAATCGTTTGTACCACACAGGGACTCCGTGTCTTCCTCAGGATGATCCCTACTGGGGTGTGTGCTTTAGTCTTTGCCAAACGTACTAAGGAACTTTTAAAGATGAAGAAGAGTTTTTTTCTTGCATTCTCCTGAAGGAGGCTCTAGAAGAGAGGCAGCGGTGACATGGAAAGAACTCCTGAAGCCCACTCTGTTGTAAGTGATGGTACATGAGACAGCCAGCCCTTCCTTTGTTTCTAGAGCAACCTGGAAAGGTACAGAGAGGGCAAAAAAGAAATATGAACGGCTCTCGGGGGTATTCAGCATGTCTCCCTGGCCTGCAGCCAGATGGAGAGAATGGAAAAGGTCTTCCTGGATTGTGACCTCATACCAGAATAGCACTTTCCTTATTTTCCAAATTATTCTACAGTCTGTAGCTGATTTCTTCCTGTTACACTTTCAAGAAGTATTAGCGTCATTCCGTTGACAAGAAACTGGCCCAAAGGGCCAAACTCATCAAACACACCTAAAATGGGAATGAAGCATCTCCAGTGTTTAATCTTTAACACAGACTCCTTCCAGGCTGGCCTCTGAGCTTCTTCCCAGTGAATACCGGAAAACCAGAGAACCGGAGGAAGCATGGGGCAGAGCATGACAGTGCTCACAGCAGCCCACAGCAACCCTGCATCTCTGAGGACAGGGGAAGGCAGAAAGAACAGCACATCTCATTGAAATCGCTGGGGAAATTTCTGAAACCAGATTCAATATCCCACACTGGAATCTGGCCAAGCTACTGGGGAAGGTTCTTTAGTCCTTGCCAAACATACCAAGGGGCTTCTAAAGATGAGGAAGAGCTGTTTTCTTGCATTTTCCTGCAGAATTCTCTGGAAAGAGGCAGTGTGGTGATGGAAGAGCTCTGAACTATGAGTCCAGAAACCATTGTTCTGGCTCCACGTCTGCCTGTGCTAGCTAGCTCTGTGACCGTGGGCCAGTCATTTAACCCTTCTGGACCTGTTCCTTTATCTGGGAATCAAGAAAGCTGGGCCGAGATCTCCAAGCTCCTTTTTCAGTGCCAATGCTCTGTGGCTCTGACATTAGGGGAAGCAGACAGTAAGGGAGACAAGGAGAGAAGCAGCTTTCACAGGGGTTTTCCCAGCAAGAAAAATAGTAAAACTGACATATTCTTGACAATGTTGCAACTACACTGGGTATTATCCCTGCAGTATGCCCTCCACAGGGAAGGGCCAGCCACCTCATTGCTGCTGGCACTGTTTCCTATGACATCAGGGCTTCCCTGGGCTCCAGTGGGGAGCCTTATGGAGAAGTCATACTTGGTGTGATGTGACTTCTGGGAAGTTACCTTCTCCCTATTCCACTGCCAAACATGGTGTCCCCTCTACGTATAATAATAACATAAATAGCAAACATTTGTAAGCCATACTCTGTGCCAGACACTGCTCTAACTACTCTGCATGCATTGATTCTTCAATCACTACAACAAATAATTGAGTCAAGTGCTAATATTACCTATCCGCATTCTACTGATACTGGAGGCACAGAGCTGAAATAACTTGCCCAAAGTCACACAGCTTCTAGATGGTGGAGTCAGGATGCCAACTCAGGCAGGCCAACTCTCAGGTCTTCAATATTTTATACTGCCTCTCTAATGGCAGGAAATGGAGCCCTGGTGGTGCAAAGGTTAAGCATTCAGCTGATAACCTAAAGGTTGGCAGTTCAATCCCAACCAGTGGCTTCATGGGAGAAAGACCTGGCAGCCTACTCCCATAAAGATTACAGCCTAGAAAACCATATGGGGCATCTCTATTCTATCACATGGGTCACTATGAGTTGACACTGACTTGACAGCACCTAACAACAACAGGTACAACAATGGCAGAAAAGTCACAATTAGAGATGTATTCTCTAACCATCAGTGACTACTTTCTGCATATAGTGGGACATTACCTCTATCAAGAATATGCGGTCCCCGTCTTAAGGAGGGAACCCTGGTGATGCAGTGATTAAGACATTGGCTGCTAACCAAAATGTCTGCAGTTCGAATCCACTAGCTGCTTCTTGGAAATCCTATGGGGCAGCCCTACTCTGTCCTGTAGGGTCACTGAGTTGGAATCGACTCTACGGCAATGGATTTGGTTTTGTTTGTTTCTTTGGTCTTAAGGAGAGAATCTGGAAGAACCAGATGGGTCACATCATAATGGAAAGAGGCAGACAGACCTGGGTTTGACTTCCTGATCTACCAATTACAGACTATGTAGCCTCCAGAAATACTTACGTAAGTCCAAGTTCGTCATCCATCACATGATATACTAATAGCCACTTCATAGCTTTATTGTGAGGAGTAAATGCAACAATGCTTGTAGAATGCCCAGCTAGTTTCTAAATTATGGCAAGATAAAAATATTTGGATTTAAAATCTCAAATGATGGATATAAACTGTTCTGGGTTTCAGGAGACTAGTTTTGGACAAAATGTTGGGTTCTAATTTTAAGATTATCAGTCTATTAAGTTAATTAATTGACATCTACTTCTCATCATTAGTTGAGAAGGATAAAATTAGTTGAGAATGATTAGCTTAAGAAGGATAACACTGTTTCCTAGAGTGTCCAAAGTTCCAGTGGCAATATTCTAACAGAAGGAGGGCTGGGTCCTCTAATGAAGGAAGAACAGCTCCCCAACCGAACAGCTCTCTGCTCTTGCCCCAGCTCCATCGCTCATCTGAATTACACACCCTGTACCTCAGTTTCTCTTTCCATAAAATGGACAAAATAACTCCCGTTTTTACATCTCTTACAGAAATATTCTGGACTCTCAAAATAGGATAATGAGAGTACTAATATCTAACATTTGTATACACCTTTAAAGCACAAAAAAAAAAAAAAAGCCTTTCACATTTGTTATCTTATTTAGCTGGCAAGTTTTTGGCAACTTTGGGGGTTCATGAACCAAATGAAGCAAAAGCATTTTTTTGCTCTTCAGTACTAAAAAACCAGTTGCCATGCAGTTAATTCCAACCCATGGTGACCCCATGTACATCAGAGTAGAACTGTGCTCCACAGGGTTTTCAATGGCCAATTTTTCAGAAGTAGACCACCGGCCCTTTCTTCTGAGGCATTGCTAGGGAAACTCAACCTTCAGCCTTACGATGAGCAACCAAGTGCATGAAACATTTCCACCACCCAGGGACTTATTTAAAATGTCTGTGTGTGTGTGTGTGTGTGTGAGCTTTGTATCTTCAACACAGGCTAAAACACCACATCTATCTCAGAACGGCAACGGGTTTTTTTTTTTTTTTTTTTTTTTAATCACAGAACTGTATTTGTTAACAAATATCCTTCTATGTGTTTGGAGTCCAAAGTGATACATACCAGATGTCCATATCATATAGTCAAGACTGTTTTTTAAAATCTCATAAAAGAAAAATGCAAATGGCTAAAAGAAATAGGTATTAGGTTCCCCAAATTCCATGCAACTACAGACTTTTTTAGAAACAATTCATTCAGTTGTAGATTTTCCAAAACCTAGCTCTAGGCCAGACCTAAGACTTTGACTTGAATTTTAAGCTGATGTTGAAATATGGCTGACCTTGGAGAGGGAAGTCAGTTATATAGCTTTAAAATGGTAAACTATTACACCCCTCAAATGACAGCCCTGGGCATCAATTATGTGAAATAAAATCTACTCATCAAATTATATATAGTTTAAACTAGTTAATGAATCATAAATAAAACACTAAAATAATTTATCTACCCATAATAAATAATGCCAAAACCATGTAGACCACAAAATTGACACAATCTTAAGTTTAACAGAAAAGAAAAAGGAAAACCTTTGGTGTATATTTATTTCTTTTTCTGTATTTGTCATTCTAGTCCATTTCAAGAGTTCTTGCATTTAATCCTTCAAGTAGTGTGATCCTCCAATGTAAGCTATTCTGACTTTTTAGGAATATTAGGCTACAAGGTATATATATACACTGCTGTTGGAATCATTTAAGTGAAGTTTCTCTAAATCATTAGCTAAATAGGTTTGCAGAAGAAATAGAAAAATATTTGCCAAGATATATCATCAGAAGGATTTCAATCACCAATTAATCTACACAAAAGCTGAACTCCCCAAGTAAATAACTAGATAAGATGGCAAGGAGCTAGCACAAGGAAATAAGCATGCGAATAACTGACACTGTTTCTGAAAGTGTGATAAAACACATTTTTTCTTCAACTACTCTAAATATCTACAGAGTAATATATATAGTATAAAAGGTGGTAGGAACAGCCAGACTAGATTTAAGTACTCCCTGTTGCCATAGGAGAATCATCTTCCCCTGAAACCTACCTCCTCTTCTAGAATGCCCCATACTGGTTGATGGACATGCCATCCACTTGGTCACCAAAGCCAGAGAGACCTGGAATTTAGCTGAGATTGCTCCTTTATTCTAATTCCCCTTCTCCTAAATCAGTGCCCAAGCCCCAGTGTTTCTAACCTCCTTAATTACTATCCCTTAGCTCAGCTGCTGACCAAATGGCTACAGGTTCAAGTCTACCCAGAAGCTCCTCGGAAGAAAGGCCTAGCGACCTACCACCGGAAAACCAGCACCGAAAACCCTATGGAACACAGTTCTACTCTGACACACGTGGAGAGCTGACTGAACGGCAACTGGTTTTACTATCACTTGGGTCCTCCACCCCCATTCTCTATTCTCGCCATCACTGCCTTTAGCTCAGGGCTGCAGCCTTTACCGCTGAATTCAGGAAGCCCACGGTCTAACCCAGGCAGAGCCAGGAATGATAGAGGTAAACCTTGGTGCCGTGGAATCTCAGAGAGAAGTGCCAGCCCAGACTCAAAAACCAAGAAGGGGAGTCTTGAAGGAAATGATTCTCACACTGAGACTCAGCCCACTGGTGCAGGAAAGGAGGGAGGAAGAGGAGAGGCAGAGGCAATCATTTGCTCCCTTCTGGGGAACCAGACTGAAATGTGGGGTGTGGAGCTGGGGAAGTGAAAACTAGAGAGAGGGATCACGAGGTGGTTGGCGGGGGCGGGGGGCGAGGGGGCTGTGTCTTTACAAAGCAGTTTGGGTTTTATCAAGCTGGTGGCTTTTTGTAATTAAGACAAACCAGTTGCTGCCAAGTTAATTCCAATTTATGGAGATCCCATGTGTGTCAGAGTAGAGTAGAACTGTATTCCACAGGATTTTCAGTGGCTAATGTTTTTGGAAGTAGATCACTAGGCCTTTCTTCTGAGGTGCCACTGGGTGGACTCAAACTTCCAACCTTTTGGTTAGAAGCTGAGTGTGCTAACCTTTTGCACCACGCAGGTGCTCCATAATTAAGATGTTGTTGTTAATAGGTGCTGTCAAATCGATTCCAACTCATAGACCCCATGTGACAGAGTAGAACTGCCCCATAGGGTTTTCTAGGGTGTAATCTTTACAGGAGAAGAGTGCCAGGTCTTTCTCCCACAGAGTTGCTGGGTGGGTTTGAACCACCAACCTTTCCATTAGCATCCAAGTGCTTAACCATTCCGCCACCAGGGCACCATCCATAATTAAGATAACCTGTCGCCATCGAGTCAATTCTGACTCATAATGACCCTATAGGACAGAGTAGAACTGCCCACCGCCCCAAATAGGGCTTCCAAGGCTGCAATCTTTATGGAAGCAGACTACCACATCTTTCTTCCATGGAGCGGCTGGTGGATTTGAACAGCCGACCTTTCAGTTAGCAGCCAAGTGCTTTAACCACTGAGCCATGGGGGCTGTTTATAATTAAGACAGGAAGGGTCAACATCAGATGCGCATTTAAATACTCATCTGCGGAGTGCTGAGGGAGAAAGGACTGAAGGAAAGCGGACTAACTGTTCCATGACAGCCACACTTAATGTAATATTTGGGAAGGAGGGGCCCCAGAGATACACGGTCATGGGAAAGATAAACCAACATGCCTGCTCAAACTAATTTGAATATCCTTGTTTCGTAGTAAGAGATAAAACCAATGCTATCTTCATTCGATTCATGGATTTCTGTGAGCAATGCCTAAGAAATTGACAGAAGTCATAAAAACACATTGTTTATGGATTTCAAATCAAATCAATGAACGTTCCTTGATTATCTGCTGTGGACAAAGCACTGTGCAAAGGCTGTCTGGAAGCATCAAATGTATCTTCTCTTGGCTGTAAACTTGCACTGGGCTCAGACGGTTAATTTTATTTCTTCTTACATACATGCACACTGTCAGAACGAAATAAACAATGACCACCAAAGACTGCTCTGAAATAAAGCATTGTCTGCCTCGAAGGGAGAGCCTCATTGTTCAGGAATAAGTTCAGCAGGGCTAAACTTAGCAAGGCTGGTTATAGAGTAAAAAAGGATAAAGAACATGAAATAGGGAGTTTCTTGGTGGTGCAAATGGTTAACTCATTAGGCTGCTAACTGAAAGGTTGCAGGTTCAAGGCTGCCCAGAGGCACCTTGGGAAAAAAACCTGGTGATCTACTTCCAAAAACTCAGCCACTGAAAACCCAACGGAGTACATTTCTACTCTGACACGCACAGGGTCACCCTGAGTCAGAATCAATTGAACAACAACTGGTAAGTGAAATAAGGCAAAATTCTGAGTCCAGGTCTCTGGTAGGGCCATAAGGAAGATTCCCAACTCTTTGTGATTAGATGCTTTCATAAAACATAGTTTCAACAGGTCCAGAATGTGTTGTGTTAAGACTCCAGCAGGCCTAAGGCCATTCAGCAGACAGGTTCACATGTGCACGCTAAAAGCTTGGCAAGATTTTTACTTTAACCATACAACACAATATACCAGACTCAATTCCAACTTACGGTGACCCCATGGGTGTCAGAATAGAACCGTGGTTTTCACTGCTTGATTTTTCAGAAGGAGATCGCCAGGTCTTTCGTCTGAGGCACCTCTCTATAGACTTGAACCCCCAGCCTTTTGGTTAGCAGCCAAGCACATTAACTATTTGCACCAATTAACCACCACCAAACAATTTACCACATCCCTGAACTACTGCTTTACTTGAATTGCATGGTTTTTTTCAAACTCAAGGGAACTTATTCAATAAGGGTTTTCCAGGTAGCCAAGGGTTCTAGAATCATACAAGACACACCTGTCTCCCTACTTGTTATCATATGGATTTCAGCTTTTACTTTCCACACTTCCTGCCTATTTCCATAGTTCTAATGCCACCTTTTGGGGGGAAAAAAAGCCTCTCTATTTTAGAATATTACTTTTCAGGTAGATCAGACCAATTCTTAAAAAGCTGAATCAGTGCCTGAGAAATTCAAGTATCTGCTTTACCAGCTCGGCCACCTTCAGTCGTTGGAAAAGTGGTTTTGTTCATTCTGAATCAATGAATTTCTATTGAGGCATGTGTTTCCCTGACACACACAATCAACGGGCACTTGGCAGTGATTTAAACAAGTGAGCAGGCCAGCCTGCCATCAGAACAAAGCGGCAGCAGGAGAAGCCAGCCTGATTTAAATGAGTTAATCTACACAGAAGCCTTTCTCTGAAGGCTATTACTTGATACAAAACCAGCTGTCTTCTCCTGTGGGTGCTGAAGCTGCCATTCTTCTTCTCATTCTATGCCGGGAAAAGTGTGTTTGGTCCATGATAACCAGAGTATGAAGCTATCGCAAGGGGCAGGCCCAGCCCTCCCAACCCAGGCCCTGGAGCCCCCCTCTCCTCATGGCTAGGCACTGACTCTCTCTCCCTCCAGAAGGCCTAGACACACCACACTTCCTGCCATCCATCCTCACCTTGGGCCACAGGAATTTGGGGGCTCCAGGCCAGGACCCCAGGCTTTGGCATCTAGTACTTTTAGTGGCCTCAGTCCCCTTCTGATAATGTGGTTGGTGCCAAATGGTACTGACCTGACCGATCCCTACCCCAGCCTGTCCAGGCCAGGCCCTGGCCGTTGCTGCCCCTCTCCTTCAGCCACCCTCAAAGAATGAGGCTCTCGCTGAGCCCAGCCGGTGGCTGGTACCTGCTCCCCTCTGATACACTGATGGACTCCACTCAATTCACCTCTCTGGTAATCCTGCTTCATTAAGGAACCACGTTTGAGTTTCCTCCTGTAAAGGAAGCCTCCAACCTAAAGGAAACATCTGCTCATACTCCTGGACACAAGGAAAGCATCTCCACCCCGTGGAAGGTGAGACCAGGAGGGTCAGCCCTAGAGCAGCTATTCTCAATGTTCAGGTTTGCCGACTGTTAGCATCACAGGGACAAGGGTGTTTCAAATTTCTGATGCCCACCATAACCTCCAATTCTAACTCAGTTTGTCTTGGAGGGGGCCTGGGCATCAGTAGGTTCTTAAAAACTCCCCCAAGTGATTGCAACGTGCAAGCCAGGGTTCAGAGCCACATGTTAGAGAGAAAGAGGCAAAGACCACTCAGCTGAGACCCCCCGTGTACCCAGATAGATGAGAACATGCAATTTAAAAGCAGTTCCTGCTTAGGCCCCTTCCCCAGGGCAAGACTACCTCCGTTACCTACAAAGTAAGCATCCAAAAAGCATGTTGAATGCTGGCACCATGCTTCATTCAGACCAAACTAGTCACTGTAATTCAGGCTCGTGGTTACCCCATGTGTGTCAGAGTACAACTGTGCTCCATAGGGTTTTTATTGCCTGATTTTTCAAAAGTAGATCTCCAGGCACCTCTGGGTGGACTTGAACCTCCAACCTTTCAGTCAGCAACCAAGCACGTTAACCATTTGCACCACAAGCTCCTCAGACAGTACCTCTTTAACCAATCTGAACCTCAGTTTACACAACGATTAATGAAAGGACTGTTCTAAATACATGACTCCCATTTTCCAGCTTTATGTACCTCCTTCCCTCTTCATCCCTCATTTAAATGCAGACTTTATATATTTGCCTTTCTACCTCTCCAAAAGTGCTTGATGTGTTGCCTTGAAATTAGATTTGGGCAGTGCCTTCTAAGTAAATAATATCACAGAACCTATATACCCTATAAAATCCAACCCAAGGTGTGTAATACTGATTCGTTATATTCCATAATGCATAAAATACTCTGTTCGTGGGACCACAGCTAACAGTCCACCTGGAAAAGCTCATGCTGAATCAGAGACTGAGCTCACCGAACACCAATGTCAGACCAGTAGCTCTCTCTGCTGCATAGCAACAGCCTACCACGATGAATATTGCTTTCCTTCCCTCTGAGCTTGGTTTAGTATCTACTTATCACGTAGAAAATTTGGTTTGCAACTATTTTCAGAGCAAGTACAAAGACATTCTTAAGGATATATTAGCTATATTACTCCAATGAAATAAATAAATCTCTCACCCTGCAATAAAATCTGTATGTAGGAGGGACAGCAGTCTCTCAAACGGGCCTACATGGGTTAAAAAAAAAATAGAGTGAAAATGCACAAATGACCAGGGACTATCTGGCATAATTCAGAGTAAAGCAGGTCCATTTGGGACCCCATCGACAATGAGTTAGTTATTGAAAGTACCAAAAGATCATTTTTTATGTTGTCTCAGAAAACTTTAACAGCCAACAAGCACAGATCACAGCTGACCTAGATAGTCAACTGCCCACTGGTCATCTTCACCTGGGCCCTCAAACTCAGCATGTCTGAAACAGAACTCATCACCTGTCCTCCTGCTCTTATATTTCTGATCTCGGTTAATAAGGTCATTGTCTAGTCAGACATCCAGTAGTTATCACAGAATCCTATCTCTCCCTCAACCATCTCCCCACTCCCATCAAATTCCTAAGTTCTAGAGATACTACCTTGTTCATACCTAATATCTGTCTCCTCCTTCCCATCCCCATAATCAGTTGCCATCAAGTTGATTCCAACTCATGGCTACCTCATGTGTGTCAGATTAGAATTGTGCTCCATAGAGCTTGCAATGGCTGATTTTTCAGAAGTAGATACCAGGCATTTCTTCCAAGGCATCTCTGGGTGGACTTGAACTTCCAAACTTTTGGTTAGCAGCCAAGCTCATTAACCATTTGCACCAGCCAGGGACTCCTCCTATTCCCACCACTGCTGCTCTAATTTGTTCCTTCTTCATTTCTCAGCTGGACTCTTCCAATGGACTCTTAATTGTTCTCCCTATATTGAGTCCTGCCCCCTCCAAACTATCCTTCCAAGTTGGGCCACAATAATTGTTATAAAACAAACCTGATTACATTGCTCTTTTCATTAAAACCCTTCAACAGCTCCCCACTGTCTACAGGATGAAGTTCAAAGTCTAAACTATTATATACAAGGCTCTCCACAATCCTACCCTTGAACACTCTGCCTGGGTTAGATGAATCACTTAGAGTTCCTCAGCACACCAGCCTGTCTCCCATCTCCTTACGTTTGTTTGGGCTGCTTCTGCTGGCTGGAATATCCCTATGCCTCTCTGACCCCAGCAAAACATTCTCATTGTCTGGACCCACCTTCTCCATGAAAACTCTCCTCACCAAATCCAAAACCAAAACCTATTGCTGTCGAGTCAATTCTGACTCATAGCAACGCTACAGAACAGCGTAGAACTGTCCCATGCGGTTTCCAAGGCTGCAGTCTTTATTGAAGCAGACTGCCACATCTTTCTCCCACGGAGCGGCTAGGGGATTTGAACCACTATCCTTTCGGTGAGCAGCCAAGCCCTTAACCATTGGGCTACCAGGGCTCCTTCCTTTCTTCACATCCACCCTAAAGGAATTACTGGGCACTTCTACCCTTCAACCCCTCTTCATACTCCTAACACAGCATCTGTAACTTTATTGCGTTCATTTAGTAACAAAACTGTGAGCTCTTTGAGGTCAAGAATTAGATTTTAGCCTTCAAACCCCAGTACCTAGCAGTGGTGCCTGCTGCAGAGTGGGAATTTAAAGAGTGTTTGTTAAATGAATGAACATCTCAGTGACAGCATCCTAACAGAGGCTCCGAGCTATTTTCTTTACAGCTCATATGCTCTGCTTCCTGTTGCTTATGCTGTCCAGCTGCCTCTTAGTCCACCTGTAAATCATCTGCAAAGGACCGAGAAATACATCAGACCAAGAGATCTATCACCTTGTTATCTCTGAAAAAATCATTTCTTTGTTTTTGTTTTTGTTTTCCTGAAAGAAGGGTCACGCTTCAAGGCACTCTAACAGCTAACAGGGAGGAACTATAGAAATGAGTTATTCCAAATGCCTGAGCCTCGTCGATTTTAAATGTTCTCTCCCTGGAAGTGGGGCACAGGGTGGAGACAGTAATTAAAGCAGAGTGTCCGTGCATAAACCAAGATTGACTTACAAGGTCTACATACATGCCCCCTACTCACAGATGCCAAAGATAACACTAAGAATAGAAACTTACTTCCCCAGCTTTTTTTACTTCTAAGCCCATAAGGAAGTCACATAAAATTTTAAGGCACTTTCTCTCCCAATTTAGCAGAGGCCCAGCAGCCCCTGCACCCAACACAAAACCTTTGGAAGGCTCTGGGCCCACTCAGAATTCCATCTAAAATGTCAAATACCTGCAATGAGTTTGCTACTTACTGTCACCAGTGGATACCTCTTTCTCCAAGCACTGATTTCGTTTTAGAAAATAAGCAATTTAAATAAATGTTTCATTAACATAGTGTTTTCCTGCCTGATGCTAATGTACTTAGAGTAATTTGTTTTCCCCAATTCTCTTTGATATAATCATTTCCTGTGATCCTCCACAGCACAATCTGAAACTCTTCGGGTCTCTAATAGACTATCTAGAGAACCTAAAAACCAACCAACCAACCAAATAAATAAGTAAAAATCCTTGCAAGCTGCCAAGACATTTGTCCAGGAACATATCCCACATGCTGCAGGTCTTCTCTGTGACTCACACAGAGGTCAGAACGGAAGACACTGTCCTGATTCACCCAGCAGTGTTGGCTTTATATTTATGGTAGCAAAGCACTGCTGAGAGGGCCTGTCAGTTCCAGCGAGACACCAAAGCGGGAGAGATGGGTTACTCAGGTAGGAGAATGCAGGGAGTGTGACACGTCTTAAGGCCAAGAAAGTTTGTTCTCACTCTGCTTTGCTTACGTGTACAGAGAGTCTTGCTGTGTGCTGATTCCAAACCTCAAAAATTTCAAGGATATTTCTAACACCTTTTCTTAATGGTACTCTTAAAATTTCCATAGCACATATTTCAGATACACTCCAAACATGCCAAAACGGGTACCATATAAGGGTTTGTTCCCCAAACCTTGTGAGATATGGTGGAATGGCTTAATAATGACGATGGGGGAGAAGCACTGGATGCCATACCGATGACAGATCTTTTGGGTGAATTCAGCAACAGGAAAATGGTTCTCTGTGTGCCATTATACTGGAAGGGAGAAGATTCTTATTTGTCCTATTACATATGGGAGCAAAAATAAAAGTCATCCAACAACAGATGAATGGTAAACAAAATGTGGTTTATCCATACAATGGAATATTAGTCAGCCAGCAAAAGGAATGAAGTTCTGATACATGCTACAACATGGATGAACCTGGAGATCACAGTAAGCGAAAGAAGCCAGACACAAAAAGGAAAGTATTGTATGATTGCACTTACATAAAATACCTAAAAGAAGCAAATTCCAAGAGACAGAAAGTAGATAAGAGGTTACCAGGGGCTGGGAGGAAAGGGGAGGTGTGGAGTGATTGCTATTTGATAACATAACAAGAACCTATGGAGTACCTGTTGAGGGTGATAAAAAACTTTTGGAAATGGTGGTAAAAAAAAAAAAAAAAAAATTCTTTTTTTTTTTTTAATGGTGGCACAACATTGTGAATGTAATTAATGTCACTGAATTATACACTTAAAAATGATCAAAAGCAAAATTTTACAGTATATTTCATTATAATAAATTTTTTTTAAGTCTGCCTGATTTTTGTGCTCTTTTTGAAGTAACAGCTAACTCAAATAACAGCCGCAAATGTTATATAAAGTAATATATATGAAAAGTGCTGTGAAAACACTGTGTAAATGCTAGCCAGCATTAGCAGTGACCACCCTCTCTCTCTAGGCCAGCATTCTCTTCGCCCTTTTTGACCTCGATGAAGCTGGCCTCAGGGCAGCCAGCTCTCTCCACTGGGTAAGGGACCAGACAATCAATGCACAGGCAGCCAGAGCAAGGCACCCATCCCGCCGGGCACTTACTTCCTCAGCACAGCGATCTCATTCTCTATGCTGCTTTCTTTGCCTTTCAGCGCCTTCTTAGGGATGCACTTGACAGCAAAGAGTTTCCCAGTTGCCTTCTCTTCAGCTAAAACCACCTCAGAAAATGCACCACTGTGAACAAAGAGGAAAAAAAAAGAAGCAGCTTAAGAGTCTGGAGCTTTTGGTTTCAGGGCAGCTCCTCTAATCCTACTGCCAGTTTCAGTAATAATAACAAGAGGCATAATAGCAAGCATTGTTGCTACTTTTCATCCACCATCACACCTACCAAACTTCTTTATGCAAAGATATTACACGCATGCAAATATGCCCCCATACAAAAGAACACGTGGGTGTTTACAGGAGTTTGACCACCTCCCTGGGCCACCCACCACCCCTGCTGGGCAGCGTGGTCACAGTCACTGTGGAGCAAAGCAAACACTCCTAGAAAAGGTTCCCGCAGAGAAAGACTGTATCCATCTGAAGGTGGTAGCGCCCCCACTGCCTCCCAGGTAGACTGGAAAGTAATACTAACATTTCAAGATTGCACACAGGCCCTCGCACCCAAATAAATTTCAGCACACTTCACAAACATTTAATTAATTCTCACAGATAGGTAAGAATGTAATTAGAGTGTGAGTTGGTGTAACACGTGGTATTGACACGGGGTAATTAATTGGCAGGGGTATGTGAGTCTTCAATAAGCAGTGTATTTCTTTTTAAACCAACCAACCAAACAAAAACCACACAGCACTGATGCCTGAGTGCGGACACTAGTCTGCTTGAGAATATGGGTTTAACTCTGCAAGTGCAGAGAAGCATATTGAACATTTAACCAGGACACTTGGGACCAGAGTCCTTTTCTCTGGCCTGAGAGGTGCCCTGTGGTCGGGGGGCCCAGGGCCGGCCCCTCAGCGCCCGCCTCCTGCCCACACCTTGTCATCTCCCGTTGGCTAGCAGGTGCCTGGGTGCTGTGCTTTGGCTGGGAGCACAGCATCCGTGTTGTGGTGGTGGTGGTGGTGATGGTTAAGTGCCATCAAGTCAATTTTGATTCATAGTGGCCCCATATGACACAAGTAGAACGGCCCCGTAGGGTTTTCCGGGCTGTAATCTTTATGGGAGGAGATTGCCAGGTCTTTGTCCCACGGAGCCAATGTGAGGGTTCAATCCACTGGGTGGGTTTAAACTGCCAACCTTTTGGTTAGCAGCCAAGCACTTAACTGTTGTGCCACCAGGGCTCTTTACAATGTCCCTAAGAACTTTAGCTTGTTCTGGGGATGGATGCACTGAAAAGGTCCGATAAATCTTTTTACTCATTACCTCTCTAAAAGAGAGAGAAGTCATATGAATATTGTAGGGTACCAATTAATGTGTACCACTTGATATTTACAAAGTGTTTTGGCGTATATTAGAGTCACTGGGCAATGCAAATAGTTAATGCGCTTGGCTGCTAACCAAAAGGCTGGAGATTTGAGTCCACCCAGAGTCACTTGGTGATCGACTTCCAATAAATCAGTCATCGAAAACCCTAGGGAGCACAGTTCTACTCTGTCACACATGGGGTCAACACGAGTCAGGGTCAACTCAATGGCAATTGGTTTGGCAGACACCAACTGATCCATTTATTACAGCACCCCCACAAAGTATGCAGAGATGTGTCTGCCACCTCCATTTTGTTGTGTAATTACATTGAAAGTGTCCAGACTGTTCATTCGTGAAGTTCAGAGGTTCGCTGTTCATACAGATGAGGAAACTGAGGCTCAGCGCATAGGTGGTAAGGGTCAGAAAACAAAGCCTGGGTTTCCTAACCCCTCCAAGGCTGTTTTCAATGCTGGTCTGATACACAGTGCTGCCCAGAGAGCCCTGAACATGAAGGCGATGGGGGCTCAGACCCCGTCTTTGGGTGAGCTGCCATCACGCCCTGAGTGTGCAGTGCGACCTGGTTGTATCATTAGCCTGGCAATGTGCAGTTACCTCCTCCAAGCTTTCCAAACACAAAGCCCTCTCTCTGGTCTTCTTAGGGGATGTAAGATTGGCATAAATTATTACTGTTCTTCCAATAAACAGAAATCACTTGAAGACATTCCTCCATTTCAAGAAAGCTGATTAAAAAAAATAAACAAACCCTCATGAATGAAGAGTTTGGGCACTTTCAATGTAATTACACAACAAAGTGATTTGTGTATCTGTGTGTATGAGAGAGAGTGAAAGGGAAGGAGGGAGGAAGAGAGGGCGGGAGGGGGGCTGCCTGGCAGGAAGGAAGACAGCAAGAAAAATTATCTGAGCATGTAAAGCCTTCAGACAACTCAAGAAAATAAATTCCTAGGAACAAAAGCAAGGATGAAGAGTAACAACAAAGTTTTTAAAAATACAAGGAGGTCAAAGCAGTTCACACTAAATCAACTGTGAAATAGGAACATCGTACTGGAAGTTAAAAACAGATGCTAGCTCGCTCCAGCCAGATGGAATTACACTTGGATCTTGAGAGAAGAGTCTGAATGGTGGCCGGCACTAGCCTGGCACCCACGCCCCACTCTGTTCTCTACCATCTGACTTCTCCCCAACCCCCACCCCATCACGTGACTGGAACCAGGCTGGCTGGGCCCAGTGGTTTCTCAGTGCTCGTCCTATTGGTCTTTTGTGTAACCCTGATGTCCTTGACCTCCCCTCTCCTAAAACTCTCCTCATCTTGGCTTCTACACGCAGATCACTTCTTCCATCTTTATTCCATTCTCTATCGGAATTCACTTGCTCCTCCTCCCTTCAAATGTCAGTGATCCCCAAGCTTTCATCCCCAGCCCTCTCCTCTTCCTCGACTATGTCCTCCTCCTGGAAAATCTGTTGTTCACCTACACCCTCATGGCTTCAACCTCCACATATATCTTCATGGCCCCCTAACCTTTCTCTATATGTTAGTCTCTCATATAAATCTCATCTTTCCAACCACCAACAGGCCTTTCTAGATGAATCCCCTGGCCAGCCTCTCATGTATATCATAACCAAAGTAAAACACAGTATCTTCATCCCAAAACTTCTTTCTCTTATATTCTCTCTCTCATCTCCTGCGATCCAGTAACCCAGCCTAGAAACCTGTCTATTTTACTCCACCATCTCAACAAACAAACCAACCTGGTGCCACGGAGTCGATTCCAACCATAGTGACCCTATAGGACAGAGTAGAATTGCCCCCATAGGGTTTCCAAGGCTGTAATCTTTACAGAGAAACCCTGGTGGCATAGTGGTTAAATGTTAAGACTGCTAACCAAAAGATTAGCAGTTCGAATCCACCAGGCTGTCCTTGGAAACCATATGGGGCAGTGCTACTCTGTCCTATACAGTTGCTATGAGTCAGGATTGACTTGTCGGCAATGGGTGGGTTATCTCTGTCATTTCTATCACTAAGTATATACAGGTCTTCCACCGATAAGACTCAAATGCCCTTCTGCTCTTCCATACCTACACTGCTCCTGTGGTTCAAGTCCTCGCTATTTCTTCTCTGGACTACCTCTGTGGCTCCCTCACCAGTCTAAAGGATCTCTGCTGTAACCAACAGTTGAATGCTTGGCTGTTAACTGAAAGGTTGGTGGTTCAAACCCACCCACCAGCTCTGCAGGAGAAAGATCTGGTGATCCGCTTCCATAAAGATGTAAAAATTACAGCCAAGAAAATCCTATGAGGCAGTTCTACTCTATTACATGGGGTCATTATAACTAGGAATCAACTCGATGGCACCTAACAACACAACTCACTGGTCTCTCTGTCACCAGCAAGCCACCTGCTACCGGAATCAGTTTTCTAAAACAAAGATGTGATTATATTGTTACCCACACGGATACATTCACTGTGTTCCTTTACATGCTTGCCTATGTGACAGCAGGAGTTAAATGCCGTTCTTCTTTGTGCCTCCACACTTAACAATGTGTTATGGGTTGAACTGTGTCTCCCAAAAAGGTTGAAATCCTATCCCCTGGTACCTGTGAACATGACCTTGTTCAGAAAGAGCATCTTTGAAGATGTCATCAGGTACGTTAACATGAGGTCTTAATCCAATCTGAGTGGTGTCCTTGTAAAAGAGAAGATACACAGACAGACAGACACAGGAAGCGTAGCCATATGAAGGTGCACCTATAACCAAAGAACGCTGAGGATACAAGAAGCTGGTAGAGTCAAGAAAGAATCTTCCCTTAGAGACTTCAGAGGGTGCATGGCCCTGACCATAGGTTGATTTGGAATCTTAGCTTTAGAACTGTGGGACAGTAATTTGTATTGTCATAAGCCACCCAGTCTGCGTATTTTGTTATACCAGCTCTGGGAAACTAATCATACTTGTGCCCAAGCCAGTTTTGATGATCTACATTATTTGGGGCTCTTCTGATCCCCTTATCAAGCTTTCCATATTTCTCCTATGCTGTAGGTCTGTACTCAGAAGAAAGGTCTGGTGATCTATTTCTAAAAATATCAACCATTGAAAACCCTATAGAGCACATTTCTACTCTGACACCCTGGGGTCACCATGAGTCAAAATCGATCCGATGGCAACTGGTTTGTTTTTTTTGGTAGATCCATCAAAAAAGTAACATACTCTAATAACCTTCCATTCAATGCTGAGAAAAATAGTATTTTCGCTTTCTTCCTCCGTAATGTATTGATCTAAATTTTTATGCAACCCCGTGCAGAAAGAACCTCAAACGTTTCTCTTGAAGCACAAAAATTCTTTGAGTCTTTCCTGACATATTTTAAGCCATGCACTTATGTGCCTGAATCCTTAAATGATATTCTACAGTTGAATAATCCTGAGATCACTGTTTGTCTTGATCAGTTAGAATATTAGATTTGTTAATTTATGATATATTTCTGCCCATAAATCTTCAAACCGGTTAAAAGTAAATACCCCATGTAGGTAAGAGAGGAGGGCAGATTTTTATAGAGGCAAAAGAACATTAACTCGTAACTCGTTGCTGTGGAGTCGATTCTGACTCATAGTGAACCTACAGGACAGGGTAGAACTGCCCCATAGAGTTTCTAAGGAGCACCTCGTAGATTCGAACCGCCGACCTTTTGGTTAGCAGCTGTAGCTCTTAACCACTATGCCACTAGGGTTTCCAAGACCATTAGAAAATACATAATTATGGGAGAAATAAAAATTTCAGTGTTTTGAAAATTGCATTTCTTCAGGTTGTGCCAAGATGTTTATCTAAATTATAAAGAAAACCATTGTTCTATTAAAAGAACACAATGGGTTTCCATCTAAATTAGATCTCTGTGACAAATTACAGGAAAGGTCAAACAAAAAGTTATTCTCGAAATGCTAAATATTTTCTGTACCTGAAGATAAGCTGTAAAAATTACAAAAGTTGAATCCTTCTCCCTTTTCTTCCACATTTCAAAGAAAATCAAATCATCATCTGGTGGCCGCTTATTCTGCTTGTAAACCAGGCAGCCAGGAGGAAATAATCTTTTGAGAACTGAATTTCCAAAACTAAAGAGAAATGTCACATTTTCTATATTGACTAAAGAATTTGAAACGACGACTTATGCCTGTGACTTCATAACTGATGGCTCTAAAAGAAGGCTGTTGTGTTTTGCTCTATCTAGTCAATTTTAAGAAACAATTCCTGGGCTCATCATGGTAGAGTGGCCAGTTGCCACTGAGTCAGTTCTGACTCATAGCAAACTCATGTGTCCCATAGGGTTTCCAAAGGCTAATTTTTTTCTTAAAGTATGTCACCAGGTCTTTCTCCTGAGACGCTCCTGGTTGGACTTGAACTGCCAGCCTTTCAGTTAGGAGCCAAGCACACTGGCCTGTTTGTACGCCTCTGACTGACTTACCAGTTGCCCTGGAGTCAGTTACGACTCATGGGCACCTCACGGTGATCCCACGTATGTCCAAGGAGAACTGTGCTCCATAGGGTTTTCAATGGTTAGCTTTTCAAAAGTAGATCAATCACCAGGCCTTTCTTCTAAGGAGCTTCTGGGTGGACTTGAACTGCTAACCCTTTCCGTTAGCAGCCAAGCATGCTAAGCATTTGCACCACCCAGGTATGCTATAAAGCCCACCCCAGAAGGTATACACCCAATCCTCTACGAGTGAAATGATCACAATTCCAAACGACCAATGGGAGGGCAAAGACTAGAAGTGGGACTAAAAAAAAAAGGTTCTAGTAATTCCTTTTCTTCCTGAGTTGCTGAAAAAGCAGAACAAAATCCACATGCCCTGAGGATACACTGGCTGAAAGCAGACATTTAAGTGCTTTGCAAATTTCAGACAGACATTTACCTTCCTTCCGACTGTTAAAAAATTCATAAAGCCATTCAGGGCACAGTTAACTCCAGATCTACAGCTATATACTGGGATCAGAACTCAGAGCTAAGCCAAGCCCAGACTTGTGCTGGCTAACCTACCTAAAAAAAAAAAAAATTACCAATTACTGCTATAAAAAGCAAAACCAAGAATCTATGGATTCTGTTTTCCCAGTTTCTAATAATTCTCATCCTAAAGTTGTCAAGAACAAATATCAGATAAACCAGCTGCCGTCGAGTCAACCCCGACTCATGGCGACCCTAGGTGTGTCACAGTAGAACTGTGTTCCATAGGGTTTTCAATGGCAACTTTTTCTGAAGTAGACCTTTCTTCTGAGGTGCCTCTGGGTAGACTCCAACCTCCAACCTTTCGGTTAGAAGCTGAGTATATTCGCCATTTGTACTACTCATTGGCTGAGAATCAAACCCAGATCTCCCCCATAGAAGGCAAGAATTCTACTGCTGAACCACCACTGCCCCCACTAAATATCAAATCATCTAGGAAGAGTAGGGCCCACATTGTTCAAAGTGCCCATAACTTAAAAATAAATTCTTTTTGCATGCAAGAACAACTTAATCACAAAAATGGACAAAAATTTAGCCTCCAAACAACATACTATGACTTGCACATTTTAGGTGCTTCATACATGCTAGTCAAATTGAATTGGTGGGACCTCAAAAAGACTCCTCTGATTTTCAACAAGAATCAGGAATTCAAGAGCTGCCTTTCTGATTCATGACAGTGCACAAAACCAACCACTCAGTAAAATTACATCCATCCCAAATTAGGCCAAGAAATAATCAGATAGTGCTAAAATGATCTGCCCTATTAACTTAGAGTCAGCTATTATTGGATCATTGCCTTCTCATGCTTTTTAGTCATTCTATGTACAAATCAGATTGATTGTGTTATTAACTTTATTAACACCATAGCCTCCAGCCTGCTGCCATTATTGTACAGTGGAACTGGGCTAGCAGACATTACCCCCAGGCTTCATACAATAAATTAAGAAGTTCTTTCGTACTAAGCAAACTATTTTCCCCAGTAGCAGACCAGGACAACATTAAGGGCTAGTGAAGAAGATGGCAAAATCCTAGACAGCAAAAAATGAAGTTGATGATATTTGGCTTTAGAAAATCCATGAAAAAAAACAGACACCTTTTAGACCTATTGTTCCGGAGCAAAATCAATTCTTAAAATGGAAAAACTGCCTGCAAACCCTAACAATAGTCATACTGACCTCAGAGAATCCAACTGGATAAGGACAACAGTGGAGTCAGATTCTCTCGATGCCTACGCAGCAATCCAGGCACAAATATGGCACTTTTAAAAGTGACGTTAACTCTTTCTGGTAGAATCTTTAGTTAGAAATCTTCACTAATTCACACAGGTATCTCTGGGTGGCACAAACAGTTAAGCACTCCACTACTAACAGAAAGGTTGGAAGTTCAAACTCACCCAGAGGCACTGCGAAAGAAAGTCCTGGCCATCTACTTCTGAAAGACCATAGCCATTGAAAACCCTGTGGAGCACAGTTCTACTCTGCACACGTGGGGTCACTGTGAATTGGAATCGACCCAATGGCAATTGGTTACTTGTTCTGGTTAATTCACACACCACTAATGACATTTCGTAGTGCTAATTTAGCTCACTGACCTAAGGAAAACCATGCCCAATCTAAAAAAAATAACGCTCTGCCAAGCAAACGTAGCAAAAAGAGAAGTCTTGCTTTCACACACTTCAAAAACAAATAGGTATGCATGAAAACTGGTATCCAATTTAGATATAACATCTATTCATTACATTGTGTGTTCTAAAACCCTCTACCTGGCAATTAGATAGTAAGCCACATGTTAGTTTGGGTTAATGTTTGAGCTAAAACTATTAAAATTCCATTTCTTAAAAAATACTCTATAATTGAAGCCCTTATTAATTTGGACCAGTTCCTTACCAACCCGTTCAAATTAGAGACATATCCTTAACTTTAGTAAATTGATGCTTAGGAACAGGGAGACTTACTGAAAATAGCTGTTCTATTTTACAGAAAAATTCCCATCTTCCTCTTCAACGGGTGAATGCCACAATGACAAGCAACTTTCCATAATAGCTTCAAGAACCATGATGAGATGTTCTTAAATATTCATACGATTAGCCTGATTTTTGCCCAGATCAATTCTCATTCTGAGTACATTCCTGTATCTAAAACCACTGGAGCAGGTTTGGGTTATGAAAAGAGAAGGTATCAAAACACTGGCACAGTCATTGCTTGTGACATCTTTGGTCCCTTAATGTTTTTCTGTGGCTCTAAATCTTTACTGTTAATAGCTTCACTGATCCAAATGCAGAGGACAAATAAATTCTAAATGAATGCATACTGCCATAATTGAAAGAATATGCTTCATTTAATAGTACAACTTTTTCCCCTTCACTTCCCTGACAGGGTCCCATACTTTATATCTGCACTTCTTGAATTACATGCTAAAGGTTAATATATGGAACCCAAGTGAGTCTGCCATTTTCTTAGCACAACAACAGACAGCATTAATGGAAGCCTGTTTTTCTGAGGTGGTGACAAAACAGAAGATGTCGTTCTTTGGGAATTACAAAGTCTCATTGTAGCCACAGATTTAAAAGCTAGTAACACTAAAAGAAACAGAAAGTGTCCGTGTGGACCATATGTGCATCTGTTGCAAGGGTATATTTTACTTGGATGAGAGGTAATGACTTAGATGAAACTGTAACTCCCAGTACCATATTTTTTTTTGCAAATAACATGCCCACACATATAATGCTCATAGCAAGCCTAGAAAATAATGCACGACAGGGTTGCATGACTGGCAAAAAAAAATACAGTATATGTATTCTGCCCATTTCATCTTTCGTCATCGATTGTGCAGACCCCCTAGGTGGTACATCTCATTGGCGCCCTCACAGATCTCCTGTTTGACAAAGATCTCTCCCTACAGCGCTGGGCTCTTCTGAGAAGTACCCCCCTCTCTCATTTCCACCTTGTATGGCAGGGAAACCAGACCTAAAGACACTCATATCCCCCTTCTGTGGTTGCTGTGAAGATCCAATGCCCTGCTAATGCTAAACGCAGCCTGCATAGGGGCTGGCTGGCAGACATCATCATCAAATGGTGGGCAAAATCATAATCCTGAAGCTAAGACTGACCAGGATATTTATGATTAATCACAGCTGACTATCCATCAAATGGCCAATCTCACTCACTGGGATGCTCTGGAGGGCACCTGTTTTAATTACTTTTTTGAGCTTATTTAACTTTCGTTCAGAGAAGAAGTAACAGGTAATTTGAAAGTAAATTCCTCTAAGCTCCACGCCAACCAAACTCTCACATCAATATACTCTAATTAGTTTTATAAGCTCCTTCATAAAAATAAAAAAATATAAACAGGGTCTTTATGAGTACAACAATTACTACATTTGGCTGTCCCCTTGCATAGAGAAAACAAGAGGCCTATCAATAACCTGGCTAAATAATTAAATAAATAAAAGTTTGAAATAATAAAACACTGGAAATATCTTAAATATGCATCAATAGGGGACTGGTTACGTAAATATTGGTCTAAAAATACAATAGAGTACTATCCAGCCACTTAAAATAATTATGTAGATTTGTGTACTGATGTGGCATTATCCCCAAGGTATATTAAGTGAAAAAAATAATAAGGCAGAGAGCAATGTGTATATTATTCTCTCACTTGTATGAGACACACACACACACACGATCTCTGGAAAAATATACACGAACAAGTAACAGCATTAGGGAGAGAGTCTGAGTGCATGAGAACGGGTTGTGAAACTTAATTTTCACCCATTTGACTATGTATATATACTGTTTTTTCCATTAAAAATCAATTAATAAAGTGGAGAAAATTTTGGGAAAAATGAGAACTATCAACGCAAAAAGACTATCCAACTAACAAAGCCTTGTACTGGATATTTTCCACCAATCTATCAGTTTACCACACTGTGGTGGCTTGCATGTTGCTATGATGCAGGCAGCTGGGTCACCCATGGTGGACAGGTTTCAGTAGAGCTTCCAGACTAAAAAGAATAGGAATAAAGGCCTGGTGTTCTACTCCTGAAATCAGCCAATAAGAACTTTATAAATCACAACAGAATATTGCCCAATATAGCACTGGAAGATGAAATACCTAGGTTGGAAGGCACTCAACATACAGTCACTGCAACAATGGACTCAGGTGCATCAACGATCATGAAGATGGCACAGGATCAGGCTACGTTTTGTTCTGTTGTGCATGGGGTCGCCACAAGTTGGAGTCGGCTGAATGGCAATAAACAACAGCACTAGATATTTTAGTTGGATTGACTACCTATACCTCACTGATGAGATCTTAATAACAATCCTGTTATGTAGCCCAGTTTACCCTTTGTGTTGTATGGAAAACTCATCTAAATAAGGCTGGAATGAACTGGTTGTTCAGCCCTCTAAACTTGCTTCACAATTACCTCAGACATCTTCGAAGGTGAAGAAATTCAAGAACTTTTTAAAGAAAAACTTTTCTTCACAGAGATCATTCATAAATAACACTAGGGAATTCATTCATGGAAAAGGGGGAACTTGAAATGGCCCTTGAGGGATAAATATGTTTCAACAGACGAAAGTGAAAGGGAAGACAGAGGAAAGTGAAGAAGGGCAAGGCAACAAGTAGAACATGTTGCAGGCCAGTGGCCCTGTCTGAATAAGGCAGATGGTACACATGTGAGAGGAGTGTAGGGAAGACAGGGATAATTCACTGGGCAAAGCACAAGGCTAAGAACTTTATATATAATATCTCGCTTATACCCACAACAACACGGTAGACACTTGTTAGTAGACAGAAACTTGTTGTCATTATGTGTTGTCTTAGCTATCTAGTGCTGCTATAACAGGAATACCACGAACGGATGGCTTTAACAAACAGAAATTTATTCTCTCACAGTCTAGAAGGCTTGAAGTATGAATTCAGGACACCAGCTCCAGGGGAAGGTTTTCTCTCTCCGTTGGCTCTGGAGGAAGATCCCTGTCATCAATCTTCCCCTGGGTTTAGGAGTTTCTCAGCACAGGAACCCTGGGTCCAAAGGACACACTCTACTCCCAGGTATTCTTTCTTGGTGGTAGGAGGTCCCTTCTCCCTTCTGCTCTATTCTCTGTTTTGTATCTCAAAAGAGATTGACTCAAAATACAGATTGTGTCCTGCCTCAGTAACATAACGGTCTCTAATCCTGCCTCATTAACATCACAGAGGTTAGAATTTATAACACATAGGATAATTACATCAGATCACAAAATGGACAACCACACAGTACTAGGAATCATGCCCTAGCCAAGTTAACGCACATTTTTGGGGATGCAATTCAATCCATTACCGGCACCACTGAGTCAAATTCAACTCAAAGCAACCCCACGTGACAGAGTAAAACTTATCCATAAGGTTTCTTTACAGAAACAGATCACAAGGTCCTTCTTCTGCAGAGCCACTGGGTGGGTTTGAACCACCAACCTTTCAATTAGCAGCCAAGGGCTTAACTGTTGTGCCACCAGGCCCCCAGTAGGCAGAACAATAGCCTGCAAAGATGTCTATATCCTAATCCTCAGAAGAACCTGTAAATACGTTACCTTACGTGACCAAAAGGATTCTGCAGATGTAATTAGGTTAAGGTCTTTGCAATGGGAAACTGCCCTGGATTATCCAGGTAGGTTCACTGTAATTGCAAGCATCCTGTAAGGGGAGGTAGGACCCTGAATGAGATGGATTGATACAGTGGCTACAACAATGAGCTCAAGCACAGCAACAATTGTGAGGATGGTGCAGGATTGGGCAACCACGCCAGCACCTTGAAACCTCAGAGCCAGAGATGCCAGGATTCAAGCCCACGTTCGATGGGCTGATGGGATGGAAAGATAGCTGGGGACCACACTGTGCACATTTTGACCCTCAGATCGAAGAGTATGCACTTAATGCAGCGGACAGTAAGAAGGCATAAGATTTTGAACAAATGAGTCAAACGAACAGAGCTGATTAACAACCAGACTTCCCAGTCCAATTAAATATGTTTTAGGCAATTTTCTGTATTCTTTTACATAATTTTGAAGAGAAACAGGCATGTGTCCTCCTTGTCAAACTGATACAGCTTTGCCCTGCACTAAATTCATGGCAAACGTTTCCCCTGTGTATGCTACTGGCCGATATAAAAAAATAACTTATGTACTTTTACCTTGAAAATCCCCTTCTCTTTCTTTATACTTTAGTGATTGCTTTGTAACTGGCTAGATCTCCCTACATGAATGAGATGAACTGCCCTGCACTCCTTTTGATCGCTGAACTGCACATTGGACAGTTCCATAAACAAGAACTTGACCAAAACAGGAGGTGCTATTCTGTGCTTCCTTGTATGTATCGAATTGGAGCACAGAGAACCAATTCCTTCCCTCAGAAAGGCAACTTATTATGCAAAGGTTGAAGTTTTCCTAACCTAGATAATCATCATCACCAACATCAATACTATTGACTAAAAGCCTGCTATCAATTGATAAAAGGAGTCCTGGTGATGCGGTGGTTAAAGCGATTAACAGTTAACCGAAAGGTCAGCAGTTCGAAGCCACCAGTGGCTCCAAGGGAGAGAGATGTGGCAGTCTACTTCTGTAGAGATTTACAGCCTTGGAAACCCCATGGGGTCACTATGAGTCGGAATCGACTCAACGGCAGTGGTTTGGGTTAACTGATAACCATTTTCCAAGTCTACGGACAACCTTGAATGTTAACATTATCATGTTCACTTTACAGCTGAGAAAACTGAGGTTCAGAGAGGTGAAAAATTTGCTAATTAGGTAGTAAACTGAGATTCTAACGCTGATTTGATTCCAAAGTCATGCTCTTTCAATTTTAAACAATGCTGCCACTCGAGGAATAGTGAATCTGATAATTCAGAGAGCAAGAAAAGTCGGTGGAGTACAAAGGTTTTTTGTTTTTCCACTGTAATTTTTCAAAAAACACTGCCCAAATTCTCATCCATACTGTGTCAACGGCAGTCTGGGTTGTGATGGGTAAATTCACTGACATTTTCCTGAAGAGGAAACACTGAAATGAAACCCTAACAACTTTGGCTTCCTTCTAAGTTTCTTACAGTATTTGTCTACCTCAGTCCCAAGGTCTGAAGGTGGAAGGTTCTCTTCCCTCCTACTTTAATGAACCCACACCCTCTACTAATGGACAGTGTGGAAAAATCTTTGAGTTGGACCTTCTGTCCGCGTTCCAAAGTTACCCCTAGTGTTTTAGAATCTGGCCCCCTCCTTACTGCCTTTGCGTCTTAAAAGTCTACATAATACCTTCCATTCTTTTCAAAAGTATACTCACTAGAGTCAAGGGTGGTCCTTTATGTTGCCCCTCTTGCTAATCCTGAACTACCCACACATCTTATTATTCATTTCCTGATTACTAGAGCTACTTACATCTTCAAATGCAATTGACAAGTCCTCCCATTTCCTACAACATGATCCCATTAAGGAAAACTTGGTGGTGTAGTAGTCGAGAGCTACAGCTGCTAACCAAAAGGTTGGCAGTTCGAATCCACCAGGCGCTCCTTGGAAACTCTATGGGGTAGCTCTACTCTGTCCTATAGGTTTGCTATGAGTCAGAATCGACTCCATGGCAATGGGTTTGGTTTGGTTTTTTTTAATCACGTTAAGATTGTTCCAGCTGAAACAAAAGCCCATTTCTCCGTAGGCTTTATAGTCTCGGTGTAAAGCTTTATCCGTCATTCAATCACGCATACACAAACTACTAATCAATTTACTATGAGGTGCTGATTACTGTATTATCTCTGGCCCAAAATAAGGGTACATCTGCCTTGTAGCTACCCACAGAAACAAAAGATCATTCCCTGAGACCAGACCATTACATGCAAAATGAAGGCCAGACCATGTAAGCATGGAAGTTCACTTGGCTTGTCTCAATTACTCGCCACGGAAATCACTACCCATCACAGAGATAGTGGAAATGAACATACTGCTCTACCCTCACCAAGGATAGGAACTGCAGCCTAAGTGCTCTGAACCCGTAGAGGCCTACAGTCCCAGGCCACGCAGCTTCTCCCCAGCCAGGCACCCTTTCAATCAGGGCCAAGATACACAATGTTAGCAGAATAACACATCTGTTTTTCTCCCCATGCAAGGTGGTTGTTGTCAGCTGCTGTCAAGTCAGCCCCCAATTCACGGCAACCCCATGGACAACGGAACAAAATGCTGTCCCGCCCTGTGCCACTGGACCACGGCAAACCATTGGTTTTCATTGATTTTCAGAGTAGGCTGCCAGGCCTTTCTTCCTAGTCCATCTTAGCCCAAAAATTCTGCCAAAACCCATTCAACATCATAGCAACATGCAAGCTTCCAATGACAGGCAAGTGGTGACTGTTTATGAGGTATTGGCCAAGAATCAAACCCAAGTCTCCTGAACTGAAGGCAAGAATTCTACCACTGAACCACCACTGCCCACACTGTGCAAGGCAAAATGAGCCAATTAGAAGCTCCCTGATTCTCCTTCCTTGACCCTGCACTATCCACAGATGGCTGCTCTGTGATTTATGAAAGGTAAAACATGGCCTACCCAGAGGCAATCAGATGCCTGGGCAGGGTAATTTAGGGCATTCCAACAGGCTTGCCTGCCCAAAAAATACCTCCCCAAATTGGCCCGTTAAGGTGCTTGATAGCTCCCAAACCTGTTGCCATCGAGTTGATTCCAACTCATAGCAACCCTACAGGACAGAGCAGAACTGCCCTATACGGTTTCTAAGGCTGTAATCTTTACAGGAGTAGACTGCCACATCTTTCTCTCATGTGGCAAGTGGCTGGTGGGTTGAATCACTGACCTTTCGGTTAGCAGCTGAGCGCTTAACTACTATGCCACCAGGGATCCTAGCCTATCAACAGAGCCACTTCTTTGGGTGAAGCTACATATCTGCTGACATCCACTCCGGAACCAAGTATATTTCCTGAGAGCGTGCCACTTGAAGCCATTAGCACCTGCTCAGCAGTAAGCCCTTAATGAAACTGTAAACTCTCCTAGTTTAAAAATTAGTTAGCTCTGGCCTTGTGAAGATTAACTGGACTTTCAAAGAAACTGACTACACGCCGCTGCTGATCACACCCGTAGCCCTTCCACTTTGCATGGTTTCCTAGAGGTGCTGAGGGAGCATGTCAAGGTATCCCCTGGCCCTGCTGGTGCCTCAGTGAGCAGGTCACACATTGTGAGACAACAGGGGATAAACAGCTCCGCACATTACTCAACAAACGTGTACTGAGAACTACTACACACCAGGCTATTGAGGTAAATGGAACAAGGTTTCTGCCCCACAGAGCTTACATGCCAGCGGGAAAGGAGACTGACTAAACATATATGTCAGGTGTTGGTAAAAGCTATAAAGAAAAAAAATCAGGGTAAAAAAAAATAATAATATGTACATGCCCTTCAAAAGTTAAACACAGGATTACCATAACAAAATAGAAAAACAAACTCGCTGCTGTCGAGTCGATTCCAACTCATAGTGACCTTATATGGTATAATAGAACTGCTCCATAGGGTTTCCAAAAGCTGCTGGTGAATTCGAACTGCTGACCTTTTGGTTAGTAGTTGAGCTCTTAACCACTGCACCGCATATATTCCAGCAATTCCACTCCTGTGTATCTAAACAGAAGAATAGAAAACGGGAACACAAACAGATACTTGTACATCAGTGTTCACAGCAGTGTTATTCACAATAGCCAAAATGTGGAAACAACCCAAGCGTCCACCAAGTGATGAACTGATAGAGAAAATGTGGTACATACATACAATGGAATACTATTCAGCCATAAAAAAGGAATGACGTTCTGATACATGGTACGACATGGATGAACCTTGAAAACATTATTCTGAGTAAAAGATGCCAGACACAAGTGGAGAAATACATGATTCCACTTACATGAAACATCCAGAATAGGCAAATCCATAGGGACATAAAATAGATGAGAGGTTACAAGGGCCTGGGGGTACAGAGGGGATGAGGAGTTACTGCTTTCTGGGTATGGAGTTTCTGGTTGAGGTGTTGGAAATAGATGGTGGTAATGGTTGTACAACATTGTGAATGTAATTAATGCCACGAGTTGTACACTTAAAATGGTTAAAATGGCAAATTTTATGTTATATGTATTCTAGTGCAACAATTTTTTTTTTTTAAAGTAGTGTGTATAACTATAGACAGGGGACTAGGGAAGGCCTCTTTGCTGAGAATTAAGTGGAACAAGAAAGAGAACCACCAGCAGGTGTAGAAGCAGCATTTCCCAGGAGGCAAGACCACAAATGCAAAGGGCCTAAGGCGGGCCCTGGTGGAGCAGTGGTTAAGAGCTACGGCTAGTAACCGAAAGGCTGGCAGTTTGAATCCACCAGCCACTGCTTGGAAATCCTATGCGGCAGTTCTGCTCTGTCCTATAGAGTCACTATGAGTTGGAATCAACTCGACGGCAAAGATTTTTTTGGTGTGAGACGAGTGCAGGCACCCCCTTGTAAAGGCCAGCAGGCGGCCACCGTGCCTGGAGCTGTGTGAAGGAGAGAGGAGGTCTGAGAAATCCGACCAGAACATTACGACCTGTGGACCATGGCAAGGACCTGTCGTTTTATTCCAAAAGATGTGTAAATCCATTGGTTGTAGGATGCGATTTTTTTTCCTGGGTGAGCTCTTTTAAAAAAAAAAAAAACACAAAATATCAAGCCCAGTATTGGCTTCACAAACACCGTATTTCTAGCTAAGTTAACCAGTCATTCTTATGCTTCCTAAAAAGTAGAACTGATACTGACTTAGTCAAAGTTCCTCACTGGTCTATGGGAAGGCCCTTGGTTCTTGCCTGAATCATCCCAGGGAGCTGCTGGATTTGTCCACTTTTGCCTCCGTTTTGCCACCTGCAAGACGGAGATGATAACCCACATCCTCCTTCTGACACGATTTGCGGGGTTCACTCCAGGTTGCTCCCAGACCCCACTGTGCAGAAAAGCCCTACCCCGGTACTCGGACAACCCCCATTTTCCACCCTCTGACTGCAGAGATGTTTGTCTCCTGCCTCAGGCCTGGCTGCATGCAGAATGCTAATGCTACTCTGCCTCTAATCACTAATCTGCTGGATGCCTAGCACCTGGTCTGCACCTCCTCGGGCCTTCCTGGAACTGGTACTCGGTCCTCCTCATGGTGAAAGGCATTTCCTGTATCAAAAAAAGAAGGTTATGGAAATGTCTCTAAACCGCAAAAAAGTAATACTAGTACAATTTAATTCTTTTCCTTTGCCACAAACTTTAATGCTTATGAAAAGTATCCATAAAAATAAAAACTGGACGCACACGTTGTTTTTCATCATCAAATCAGATACACCTCACACGCAGCAGTAAAACAAGTTCCCTGTCTCCAGTCACTGCTCCTTCCTTCCACCTGCAGGAAGAAATCACTGTGTCTCAACTCCCCCGAAGGATAGGATTTTACTGCTAAAGAGATCAGCTGTCAGTCTCTAGGATGCTTCATTCAGTTCTGGCATCTTTCCTGAGGGTAAATATCAGAGACAATTATAACAGCCTTGTTTCTTTACTTGATTTTTAAAGAAAAAAATGCCAACCAGCATAAGCTAAACCAAGCAGGTCTCCCATCTGTGTGTGTGTGTGTAGCCATTAGGTAGTGGTACCTTTTCCTCTCCATGAGCCTCACAGTATTTGAACGCAAAAGATCGAAGTGTAAATTTAAAAACAGAAAAGATGAGAACACATATCACATCATTGTTTTTCAGGAAAGCAGCTGATAAGGCATCTAAAACAAATGATATTCAGTAAATGAGTTTCGATGCTTGAGCCACACTGTAATTGCATATAAAGAAAATCTGGGTTCCCTTAAGAGTTAGTGCTGGTGAAATTCCTAAATAAGAAAACATAATAAAAATGTTGGAAACATTTTAGAAGAGAAATACTAGAAGACACATATAACTTAACCTTCTTAAACAAGATGCAAAACCCAAAAATCACATAGGAAAAGAGAAAATACTCAAGTCCTAAAAAAATTGGGCAAGGTAAAAATCAAAAGGCAAATGATAGGCTAGGAGGAGGAGGAGCAGGGAACATGACCGCAACCCATGTGACAAAGAGTTAATGTCCCTATTACACAAATGGCTTCCTACCAAGACTGTCAATGCACAACTCCAGGGGGCGCTGTTCACAGAGATTATGCACAGTGGAGCTGCTCAACGTAGACAAGGATGTCAACATGCAATTCACCAAATGCCAATGAACGTACTAACTGATGCTCCACCTCACTGGTAGTCTGGAAAACTCTAAATAAAACCTCAAGAACACAGCCATTGTTCTCATCAGATGGGGAAAAGGTATATTTATGTGGGAAATCTGGTGAGTCTAAGTTGCTAGAACATTTTCAGAAATTAATCTGGCTACAGCTATTAAATTTCACTTTAAGAAATCTATCCTATGGAAATAAAAGCACCATTATGTAAGGCTATATGTACCAAACCAAAACCAAACCCACTGCCGTCGAGTCAATTCTGACTCATAGCGACCCTATATGACAGAGCAGAACCGCCCAACAGAGTTTCCAAGGAGCGCCTGGCAGATTCGAACTGCCGGCCTCTTGGTTAGCAGCTGTAGCACTTAACCACTACACCATAAGGCTATATGTATAAAGATGTTTATTTCAGCACTATAAGAAGTGGAAAGTAATGAAAACAACATGAATTTCTACTAATAATGGAATCATACCATGGAATAACACATAGCTATTTGAAAGAATGAGTGAGAGCTGTATGCATTTATTCGTTGTCGTCATTGTATACTGTTGAGTCAATTCCAACTCATAGTAACTCTCTATGACAGAGTAAAACCCTGCCATAGGGTTTCCTAGGCAATAATCTTTACAGGAGCAGATCACCACATCTTTTCTCCCACAGAGTGTCTTGTGGGGTCGAACCACCAACCTTTCAGTTAGCAACTGAGTACTTAACTGCTGCACCATCAGGACTCCTTATCTATTTATCTATTTATCTAGAGGGATATAAATACTTCAAATGCTTCTCATTTAGAGGACTGAAAAAGGTTAACCATGGTATAGTTATTCAGTGGAACGCTCTGCAGCAGTTAAACAATGAGATCTACATTAACTGGGTAAATTTTAAAAATATAATAATAGATGAAAAAAAAGCCAGTTACAAAAAAACATACATTATTGATTCCATTTTTGTCAATTTAGAGAACATACACAGACAAATACTAAGCTACACACTGTTACAGCATATAGTAGATACACCAAGTTGGTTTCAACTCATGGCGGCCCTATGTGTGTCAGAGTAGAACTGTGCTCCACAGGGTCTTCAATGGCTGATTTTTCGGAGGTAGATGACCAGGCCTTTCTTCTGAGGAGCCTCGGAGTAGGGACACAACCACCCACCTTTGGGTTAGCAGCCGAGTAAGTTAACCATTTGCATCACCCAGGGACTCAGATACATATATAGTAAAGTATAAAGATACACAGTATGAAGGTACTCCAGCTCCAGGTAAAGTTTGCCTCTGGAGAGGGAAGGAATAGAACGGTTTAAGAGATGTAGAAATGTAGGTATATCTGCAACATTTTTTTAAAAGAAATTTGAAGCAAACATGGTGAAATGCTAATTAACATTTATTCAGTCTGGGTGGTGGGTACATGGTGGTCTGTTAATTTATTTTTCTGTATTTTTTAGTAAATTTGAAATACAGTCAAATGTCACTTATTGTTCATGATATGTTCTATGAAATAGGACATTATGTGATTTGGATGTTGTATGAACACCATATTATTTTCTTATGTCAATTCTGAGATAGTGGAAGTGTTACTTACCAAGGGACAGGGAGGTCCTGGAGTTCTACTTGCTGTTGCCCAGGCTGGGTCAGTGGCTGTGTCCCAGGGGAGTGAGGGTGTGGTGAGAACACATGCTGAGCTAGCGGAGCCGGGGAACTGGGCCTTTAGATGAGGGCCTGGGCCACTCAGGAAGGCATTGGGCCCTTTGGAGGCCTGGACAGTCCTGCAGGCCCAGTTCCATGAGGATGAAGTCTAGGGACCCAGAGTAAGCCCAGGGTAGGTTCCCCAAGCACAAGCTGGTTCAAGACGCAAAGGTAGTAGCTCCTTCCTGGCTACATCCGCTAAGTCCCATTCTCTGGTTGGGATTTCTGAATTTATGGAACCACTGACATATATGTAGTTGGACGTTGCCTGGATGGACATCACGTAGCACACAATTGTATTTCATGATTTTCTTTGGTAATTGACCAAAAGCATGACAGGCAATGGTGCCTTCAGAAAACTGCATGTATATAAAGAAAGAGATCGTATATCCTTGTTTCCTCAGAACAGTCCCTGTTTAGATGTACTGTCCCAGCATAATAATTAATGGGCCTCACTCTCTTTCTCAAAAGGGTCCATGGCAAGTTACTTAACTTCTCTGAGTCTGTTTCCTCATCAGTGAAATGAATATAGTAACAACCACATACTCATGGAGTTGTTGTAAAGATTAAATGAAAGGGTGGGAATTACGCACTCGCCACTTGCTAAGCTGTGATCAATAAATATTAATTATTTGGATGAGGCAACAGGTCCTAAATCAAAAACATTCACAAAATGTAACAAGAAGTCAAACGAAGGAGAATAAAACTTCGCCTGGCCAAAACAGAGCACTGAGCCTTCGCAGAAGAGTAATCTCTCAGGAGTAGGGATTTTCTAGAATAAACTGAGACGTCAAGAGGTGAGGGCCTTCTCTAGGTTCACAGAGAACACTACTGACAATGTCAGAATGTGAAGAAAGAGGCCCAGCTGTCCTGAGAATGGCCTGTGGATGCTGGCCAGAAACCATGAACTTTAACTATCTCACTTCTGAACTCATTTCTTTGAACTGATTTCCCGGAGGACTTGTTAGCCATCCCCATGAAGAGGAAAGATCATTTAGTGGGGCACATTCGCCTACTAATAATGATGGATGCTAAGAATAAATTTCATGCCTTTCATGTGGTTAGGGAACAAAAAACTAGACCCAGAAAATACTGAGCAAATTAAACCAGTCCCTACAAATTAAAAGGTAAACTTGGTAGTATGGACAAGAAATAAGAGAACAGTGAAAACAGCAAAGCCAGGTGACAGCAAGTCAATTCCTACTCATTATAGACCCCACGGTAACTCGTGGGTGGACTCTATCCGCCAACCTTTCTGTTAGCAGCTCAGTGTGTTAACTGTTTACACAACCCAGGGACTCTGAAAACAGCAATGGCAGGTGTTATCAGACAGACCTGGAAGAGGCCAAGAAGGAAAAAAAAAAAAACCAAACCCGTCGCTGTCAAGTCAATCCCGACTCATAGCGACCCTACTGGACAGAGTAGAACTGCCCCCTAGAGTTTCCAAGGAGCGGTTGGTAGATGTGAACCACAGACCTTTTGGTTAGCAGACAAGCCCTTAACCACTATGCAACCAGGGTCTTGAAGAGGCCAGGCCTGGGAAAAGCGAGTGGGAGCATGCATAGGATTGTGGCAGTGACTGTTAACCCAGTTCGTGTGTTTCAGCTTGTCTTAATGACTTTCCAGTAACAGGATCCTGATGTTACTGGTGCAGAAACATGCCCAGTGGCTAGCTGCTCACCAAACCTATTTCCTTTCCTTCCCAGGTACAGAGTAAGACTCTAGTTCCCAACCTTGCAGTGAGGTGTGGCCAGGTGACTAAGCTCTGGCGAATGGGACCTAAGTGGACAACATGAGTCACTTCGAGGCTGGCCCACAAACACCTCCCACACAGGACTGTCCACTCTTTGTTATCACCTCCCCACTAAATGCAAAGAACTCCAAGGTCCTGGAGGAGGATACTGCCACAAGATGCTAGCAGCCCTCATCTCTGTTACCACGTGGAAGACCTAAGGCCAACCGTATTGTGCTCTGATGAGAGAAAAACAAAATCTAGTGTGATAAGCCACTAAAATTCGGAGATGCGTTACAACAGCTAATGTTACCCTAATACACCAAATTACAGCCAGAGGTGGCCAATGAGATTTAAGCCAAAGTCACTGAGTGAAGCTTACATAAATGCTGGTTAAAAACCCATTGCCTTTGAGTGGATTCTGACTCATAGTGACCCTACAGGACAGAGCAGAAGTGTCCCACAGGGTTTCCAAGGAGCCACTGGTGGATTTGAAATGCCGATCTTTTGGTTAGCAGCCGAGCTCTTAACTACTGTACCACCATGGCTCCAAAAGCTCGTTAAAAGGGGTTAATTCAACTGTGAGGCATGTTCTTTTGTACCTTGCCCTTCCTCTTCTTCTGGAATAGCAACATGATGGCTGGATCTTCAGTAGTCAGTTTGTGACCTTGAGGATAAATGTTTCTTGCTAATGGTAATGGAACAGAAAAATAGGAGGCACCGAGATCTCTTTGGTCTTCATGGAATCACCATGCTAGGCCTGGATCCCTTATTTCCGTAATTCTTATATACCAGATAATAAACCTGTAATCTGTGTTAGTTGGAACTCTGTTGCTATCTATCAGTCAAACTCAACTCTTTACTAATAAAATGCCCATAAGAACTACCCAAATAGAATAAGGAGGCTGTGTCATATTAAAGGCTGGCAGGAGGTAAGGTGGATCACAGTGATAACACAGAGCCTTTAAAAAGAATGAGAAAGAAGACTGAAAAAGCACACACACAAAAAAAAACTTTATCTAAAAAGTAAAGCACAAAAACTATCTACACTGTGACTACATGGCAGAGAGATTAGAAGTGTTCATCACGAAAATCACTCTTTAAGTGGATAAACACATGACTGGTCAGTCTACGAAGGAGAATTGCATTACGTTATGGAATAATAAACCCAAAACCAAACCCACTGCCATCGAGTCGATTCCGACTCATAGCGACCCTATATGACCAGGAGGTAATACACAGAGTGATGTATGAGACACTTCCTTCCATTCTAATAATCTCACAACTGAACAAACAATCCAGAGAAAAGCCAACCTCTGCCAATAAGCAAAGTGGTGCATACAGAAAGGTTAGTCTTGAAAACAAAATGAAAAGAATTAAAACATGGTTCTTTTGCCAAGTGATCCATGCACATGTGTTGAATGAATAATGAAGACAAAATACATTTCTTAAAAGCCTAAACATCAAAGAGGAAAAGGAGCAACGTGCTCTACCAACTTAAGGACATCCAATTATGAATGGAAAAATTACCAATTTTCTGTTATAGGAATGATTTACTTGCTCAATAACCTACCCAGGGAGAGGGCTGTCAAGGGGAAATGACAGGCTGGTCTGGCCAAAGCACTCTGCTGTGTATTGCTGGGAACAATTCTTTATTGGGAAGAGCCAGATAAAAGACCTGTTAGAAATTAACTATGAAGAACATTCTCTTCCTCAATTATGTCTTTGTAATTAGAGACAAAGTCCCCTTTGCCTTTATTATCAAGTCCCTGGCCTCAGTTACTATATCAGAAATTATCACTTAACAGTTATTTGCCACATCAACCACCCTGAACGGGAAGCCAGCAAAAGCAATTTTTCAGTTTGTGACTGACCCAGATGGAACATTAGAAGATTATTGCTAGGAAACAAAGAAAGGAGAAAGCACCATCAGGTGACAGCAATTTCAAGTTTTGCTTCTCAGTTATAAGTACTCTGCATGCTATTTTTTATCATTTGAGCATGGAAGCTGAACCTTGAAGGAGTGTCATACAATGCTGTTCTGTGCAAAATGTGAGGGTTTGTTCTGTTTTTCAACTCTTATGACTTTCTGTAGCCTGTGCTGTTCCACTGTGGTTCACAATGGCAGATCCTGTAGTCATTATGTTTATCATTAGTGACTTGGTTCCAAATTATTGGACTTTGCCCACAGAAAATATGCTAAGCAAATGTGATGCATACAGATGAGAAAGAGACAGGGTGCTAGGAACCTACTGATGTTGGTAATTTCCAGGCATCCCAGCAACCATTACTTCATTTCAGAATAAGGCAGAAAGAGAATGAATGCACTCAGGGCAGGTTGCTGGAGAAAGCATTTTGCTTTCTGCCTGACTGTGTGCCTAATGTATACTGTATACTTCTGAAGAAAACATGTATAAGCATTTCATCATCCAGTTGTGATGGTCTCTCCACTAACATCCAAAGCAAGAATACTAATATCAATTTAACTTAATGTAGGCGTCTACTTCCTGTTTTACTTTCCATAAGGGAAACCTCACATTTAGGATCCTTTAAGCTTCTTCCATGCAGGAGACCTGGGTTTGATTCCCAACCAATGAACCTCACGTATCTCTCTGTCAGTGGAAGCTTGCATGTTGCTAAGATGTTGAACAGGCTTCAACAGAGCTTCTAGACTAAGACAGACTAGGAAGAAAGGCCTGGTGACCTACTTCTGAAAATCAGCCAGTGAAAACCCTATGGACCACAACGATCCAATCCACAGCCAATCAGGAGGATGGTACACAACCAGACAGTGTTTCATTCCATTGTGAATGCAGTTGCCATGAGTAGGAGCCAATTCTACGGCAGCTAACAACAAAATTGTCTTATCCTGGACAATCTTGGACTTCTGATCACCTCAGTCTCCCAACTATAACAATGGAACAGAAAGGGAGGAATCTTGGCAATGCAATGCAGAAAGACGGAAGGGGTCTGCAAAAGCCAGATATAAAAATAGTTCTTAGCTGAAAGCACATGGGAACCACTGCCTCCCAGAGACCCCTAAGACTGCAGAAAGACTCTCCTGAAACCCTATAAAGTCTCCTGAGTCCTATAAAAACCACAACAGGACTTTTTTGCTTCTCCATTTGTTAAGCTGCAGAAACCTAAAATAGTAACACGCAAATTAGTGGGTTATATTTTCCCATCAGAATGCCTACCGCACTGAATGGGGCCCCCAATCAATTTTAGATCACAGACTGTTAGACCTGGGTGAGACATCCATAGAGATCATCAAGTTTAATCCCCTCATTTCCCAGAAGAAGAAACTAAGGCCAAAAAAGTAGAATGCTTTGCCCAAGGTACCACAACAGTCAGTTACAGTACTGGGGTGATAATTCAACCCAGTACTGCCCCCAAACAAGGCTCTCATGTTCATTTGAGAGTGTGCCTGGCCAGGGCTCCTCATTCACCCCTTGAAGGGAGCTGCTTATCCATGCTTCCTGTGTTAAATGCCAAGAGTATTCCAATTCAGTACAGAACAGTGCTTAAGAGCAGAGCCTTTGGAGCCACCAGACCTCAAGCCAAATCCCAGCACCAGTACTCAATTAGCTGTGCAAGTTTGTAGAAGTAACTTAACCACCCTGAGCCTCAGTTTCCTCATACACAGAATAAGGATACTATTTCCTTCCTGAGAAATGCAATAAGCATTAATGTGCTTATATATATCATAGGCATGGTACCTGGCTTAAGACTTGGTGGACAGCTGGTCAAACATCTTTTTCATGAGTATGCAAGGAAAAATTCACATTTAAGTTTTTCGATTTTCAAAGCCTTGCCTTCCCAAAGCACATGACAATAGATCTTTTTCGTCTCAGTGAAATATAGGGAAAAGGGTATCTTATTTTATTCTTATTCATATTTAATCACATTCTCTCTGAAAGGCTCATGAGTATCTAGCCCTGGAGAAAAGCTTTGAAACACATATTGGCTTAACAGTTAGCTTTACAATTTTTCACAGCACTCATACTTTAAAATTGTGCTTGCTTAAAGGATGGTCTTTCTTGCTCAGCAACAGTGAGCAAAATTTGTAAGCAAGCTCCCTCCACCGCATAAAGGACTGTCCAGCTCTGCATGGTTCATCTCCAGAGACCTCAAAAAAGACTAAGATATCCACTGATAAACATTCAAGTACACTTGCTATCTATGGTATTTTATTTAATAGAAATCAAACAAACTAATGGCAAATATATAATATGCAATTTGGAAATGAAGGCTCAAATGTAGGGTGACCCAATGTCCCAATTTGTCCAGGATGATACCAGTATAATTTATTAATAGTGCCCCCTTTCACCAATTTGGACAATATATTACATAGTAAATATAGCAATTACTCATAGGTAAGAAGTATTTAGCAAAGAAGTATAACCGAATCTTGACCCAAGTGTGTCACCTTATTTGGGCAAGTTATCTATCATCTCTGAACGTTGGTTTCTTTGCATTTAAAACAATGGGGATTATAATATCTACCCTGCAAGTTTATTTTAATGATCAGAGGTATACCCAGCAAAATACCTGGGACACCTCTGTCCTACAAACACATCTATAATGATAATGATGATGAAGAATACAGTGAAAGACATACACTTACAAATTTAAGAAACTAAGCAAACACCAAACAAAATAAATTCAAAGAAAATACCCAGAAAAATAATGATTAAATTGCTGAAAACCAAAGAAAAAAATCTTGAAAGCATATAGGGGAACAATGATTAGAATTACTGCAGATTTCTTATTAGAAATGATGGAGGCTGAAAGACAGTGAAGCAAATCTTTAGATTTTTAAATGTTCTACCCAGTGAAGTTCTATATGAAGTAAAATACTGTTTGTGAATAAGGATGAAATAAAGATATTCTCAGTGAAGGAAAACCAGGATTCATCATCAGAGAATACATTTTAAAAGGAATTACTTCAGGCTGAAGAAAATTGGTACCAAAAGAAAATCTGGAAATTCAAGAATAAAGCTAGAGGAAAAAAAAAGGCAAATATCTTGGTAAATATGATAGTTACTTTTTATTAGAATGACTGTTGAAAGCAAAAATTAAAATATTCTTTGGCAGGGTTTTTAAACACATGTATACATAATACAACAACTATAAGAAAAAGAGGAGACACTAAAGGAATCTATCTGGCTGTAGGACTTATAAATTTAAAGTGGTGAAATACTATCTCAAGGTGGACTATGAAAAGGTAAGCATGTATATTGTAATCCCTGGAGCAAACACACACACACAAAATGTTACTGTTGCTGTTAGGTGCCATCGAGTCAGCTCTGACTCATAGCAACTCTATCTATGTACAAAAGAATGCAACACTGCCCAGTCCTGCACCATCCTCACAATCCTTGCTGTGTTTGAGCCCACTGTTGCAGCCACTGTGTCAATCCATCTTATTGAGGGTCTTCCTATTTTTCATTGACCCTCTACTTTACCAAGCATGATGTCCTTCTCCAGAGACTGATCCCTCCTGATAACACACCCAAAGTACATGAGATGAAGTCTCACCATGCTCGCTTTCAAGGAGCACTCTGGCAGCTGTATTTCTTCCAAGACAGACTTGTTCATTCTTTTGGCAGTCCAAGGTACATCCTCAAAAAGCCAGTAAATAAATTTAAACCAGGTATTTAAAAACAGATAACCTAGAAGAAGGCAGGAGAGTTGAAGAGAGGAACAAAAACCCAAGAAGGCAAACAGAAAGTAAATAATAAAATAGTAGAGGCACCTCAGGAGACAGGGCTGGCAATCTGCTTCTGAAAGGTCACAGCCTCAGAAATCCTATAGAGCAGTTCTATTCTGCACACATAGGGCCACTGTGAGTCCAAATCAACTCAATGGCAACTAACAACAACAACAACAGATACAACTATATCGATAATTACATTAAATGTAAATAGCCCTAACATACCAATTAAAAGACAGGGGTTGTCAGAGTGGATTAAAAAACAAGATCCAAGTATATAGTGTCTACTATATATATCTCTATAACTATATCTATATATATACATAAATTCTCATTGCCATCAAGTAGATTCTGACTCATAAAAAAAAATTACTATATATATCTCTATAACTATATCTATATATATACATAAATTCTCATTGCCATCAAGTAGATTCTGACTCATAAAAAAAAAAATTACTCATAGCTACCCTATATTATACATGTTACTTATATATATATACATAAAAACTATATGTTTTAAATATGAGGAGTCCTCTGGTACAGTGGTTAAGTGCTTGGTTTCTAACCAAGAGGTTCACAGTTCTAACCCACCAGCTGCTCAGTGGAAAAAGATGGGGCAGTCTGCTTCCATAAAGATTTACAGCCCATCAAAAGACTTTACCAAAAGAGTAAAAAGAGGACCCATAAACTGGGGAAAAAAAATTTGACTATTACTAATCAGACAAAGGTCTAATCTCTAAAATCTACAAGAAAATCCAATACTTCTACAACAAAAAGACAAATAATCCAATTAAAAAATAGGCAAAGGAAATGAACAGACACTTCATCAAAGAAAACATTCAAGCAACCAACAGACACATGAGGAAATGCTCTAGATCACCAGCCATTAGAGAAATGCAAACCAAAACCACAATGAGATACCATCTCACCCCAGTATTACAGGCAGCAATCAAAAAAAAAAAAAAAAAAAAACAGGAAATAACGAATGTTGGACAGGCTGCAGGGAGATGCACTGCTGGTAGGAATGCAAAATGATACAACCATTTTGGAAGATGATAAGGCATTTCCTTAGAAAGCCAGAAATAGAAATACCATATGATCCCACTCCTAGGAATATATCCTAGAGAAATAAGAGTTGTCACATGAATAGACATATACACACCCATGTTCACAATAGCAAAAAGATGAGAACAACCTAGATGCCCAACAACAGATGAATGGATAAACAAGCTGTGGTACATACACACAATGGAGTATTACACTACGATAAAGAACAACGATGAATCTGTGAACCATCTCATAACATGGATGAATCTGGAGGGCATTATGCTGAGTGAAATAAGTCAACCACAAAAAGGCAAATATTGTATGAGACCACTATTGTAAAACCACATGAAAATGTTTATACACAAAAAGAAACTATCTTTGATGGTTATGAGGGTGGGGAGGGGTGGTGATGGAAAAACTGTAAATGGGCAACAGATAAGTGATAACAGTATAAAATACTGGGGAAGCCAGCACAACTCATACAAGGCAAGGTCATGGAAGCTCCATAGATACATCCAAACTCCCTGAGGGACTGAATTACTGGGCTGAGGGCTGTGGGGACCGTGGTCTCAGGTAACATCTAGCTCAACTGGCATAACATAGTTTATAAAGAAAATGTACCACATTCTACTGTGGTGAGTAGCGTCTGGTGTCTTAAAAACCTATGAGCAGCCATCTAGGATACTCCACTGGTCTCAGCCCTTCGGGAACAAAGAACAGTGAAGAAAACTAAAGATATAAGGGAAAGGTTAGTCGAAAGGACTAATGGACCACATCTACCATGGCCTCCACCAGACTGAGTCCAGTATAACTAGATGGTGCCCGGCTACCACCACTGACTGCTCTGACAGGGATCACAATGTAGAACGAAATTCTAACTCAAAAAAAAAAAAAAAAACAGACTTGCTGGCCTGACAGAGACTGGAGAAACCGTGAGAATATGGTTCCCGGACACCTTATCAGCTCAGTAATGAACTCGCTCTTGAGGGTCACCCTTCAGCCAAAGACTGGACAGGCCCATAAAACAAAACGAGACTTAAGGGCCACACTAGCCCTGGGGCAAGGACTAGAAGGAAGGAGGGGACAGGAGAGCTGGTAATAGGGAACCTAAGGTTGAGAAGGGAGTGTGTTGACGTGTCATGGGGTTGTTAACCAATGTCATAAAACAGAATGTGCACTGTTTAATGAGAAACTAGTTTGCTCTGTAAACCTTCAACTAAAGTACAATAAAAATTAAAAAATTAAAATTAAAAAAAAAAAAGATTTACAGCCTTGGAAATGCTTTGGAGTAGTCTACTCTGTCCTATAGGATCACTGTGAATTGGAATCAATTCAATGGCAATGGATTTGGTTTGGGGTTTTATTATATAAATTATATTGTAATATATAATAATTATAATAATATTGACAGGATCAAATTAAAGGATGAAAAAGATATGTCATGTAAACACAAAACAAAAGAAAGCTGGATATTAGCATCAGACAAAGTAAACCTAGATAAAGGAACCCCAGGAATAAAGAAGGGTATTATACAATGATAAAATAATAAATTCACCAAGAAGAAATAATAATATTAAATGTATGCATTTAAAAACATGGCTTCAAAATACATGAAACAAAAACTGATGGAACCAAAACATTCTACTTGGATGGAGACTTCAACACCCCTCTCTCAATAATCAAAAAAGCAACTACACAAAAAATCAGCAAGGATGTAAGAAAAACCCATTGCCATAGAGTCGATTCAGACTCATAGTGAATCTATAGCAAAGCTATAGAAGCCCTGAATAATACTATCAATTTTTTTTTTTATCTAACTGACTTTATAAAACACTCCACCCACCAAAAGCAGAACACACTTTTTCAAGTGCACACGGAACATTTGTCAAGATAGATGACATTTTGGACCATAAAATAAACCGCAAATTTTTAAAGAACCGAAATCAAATAAAGTATGTTTTCTGACTATAATGGAATTAAATGAGAAATCTATATCAGACTATCTAAAAAATTCCTAAATATATGGAAAGTAAGCAACACGTTCCTAAATAACACATCAGTCAAAGAGAGGTAAATTAGAAAATATCTTGAACTGACCGAAAATAAAAATACAACATACCAAAATTTGTGAAATACAGTTTAGAGGAAAATATATTAAATGCTTGTATTAGAAAATAAGAAAGATCCCAAATCAATAACCTAAGATTTTACTTTTAAAAAACTAGAAAAAGAAGAGCAAATTAAACCCAAATTTAGCAGAAGGAAGGAAAAAATAGGAGCAGGAATCAATGAAATTGAAAAGAGAAAAACAATAGAGAAAATCGATTAAACCAAAAGCTGGTTCTTTGAAAAGATATATAAAATTGATAAACTTCTAACCAAACCCCTTGCCGTCGAGTCAATTCTGACTCATAGCAACCCTACAGGACAGGGTAGAACTGCCCCACAGGGTTTCCAAGGAGTGTCTGGAAGATTCGAACTGCTGACCTTTTGGTTGGCAGCCATAGCACTTAACCACTACGCCACCAGGGTTTCCTTTCTTAGCAGGCTGACCAAAAAAAGGAGAGAAAAACCCGTTGCCATCGAGTCGATTCTGACTCATAGCGACCCTATAGAGAGAACACAAATTACCAATACAAAGAACAAATGAAGAGTTATCACTACAGACCCTACAGACATTAACTCAAAACTAAACCCGCTGCCACTGAGACAATTCTGACTCATAGCAACCCCATAGGACAGAGCAGAACTGCCCCATAGGGCTTCCAAGGCTGTAATTTTTACAGAAGCAGACTGCCACATCTTCCTCCTCCAGAGCGGCTAGTAGATTCAAACTGTGGACCTTTCAGTTAGCAACCGAGGGCTTGAACCACTGTGCCAGCAGGACTCCTTTTCTACAGACATTAAAAAATATCATGAAAACCCTCCACCATTACCACTAATTGCCACCGATTCAACAGTCACATAAACTTATATAACCAAAAAACAGTTGCCCCATGTGTGTCAGAGCAGAATTGTGCTCCACGGGGTATTTGATGGCTAATTTTTTTGGAAGTAGATCGCCAGGCCTTTCTTCTGAGGCACCTCTGTGCGGACTCAAACCTTCAACCTTTCAGTTAGCAGCCAAGAACGCTACCCATTTGCACCACTCAAGGACTCCTGACCAACCCTAAGCCTGTAAATCTGAACAGACCTAAGCCTGTGTAATTGACAACTTAGACCAGATGTGAGCAAACTTTTTCATAAATGGGCAGGTAGTAAATATTTAAAGCTTGTGGGCCAAGTGGCCTCTGTTCTAACTACTTTACTCTGCTATTATACTGCAACAGTAGCCACAGACAGTAAGCAATTGGATAGGCATGTCTATGTTATAATAAACCTTTATCTATAAGAATAGGCAGCTGGTCTGTAGGCCTTAGTTTGCTAGCACCTAACTTAGAAGAAAGAGACCAATTTCTGAGAAGCTGATAAAAAAAATATACCAATGCCTAGGCCCCTGGGTTGAAATGGACCCCAGCATATGTATACTTTAAAAATCTCCCCAGGAGATTCTAATTTGAAGCTACAGTTGAAAACCACTGTTTCTATCCCTACTCAATAATAAATATCTGAGCTGACTACAGCATTTGAATGATAATCCATAAAGGCAGAGGAAAGGGGATGTTCTAATTCCAAAGATAAAAACCACCAAAACTCACTTAAAGAGAAATTGATGACCTGAATATACTCCTGTATCTATTAAGGAAATTGAACTCATAGTCAAAATTCTTCCAGCAAAGAAAACTGAAGGCCCAGACAGTATCACTAATGAATTCTTCCAAACGTTTAAGGAAAAAATAATGTCAGTTCTACACAATCCCTTCCAGAAAACTGAAAAAGAAGGGAACAGTTTCCAGGTTATTTTTTTGAGTCAATGATTTCCCTGATATTAAAACGAGCCAAAGACATTACAAGTTATACAGTTGGTAGGAATATAAAATGGTACCAATATGCCTCATAAACACAGACACAAAAGTCTCCAACAAACTATTAGCAAATTGAATCCAGCAATACATAAAAAGGATAATACATCACACGAAGTGGTTTTTATCCTGGCAATGCAAAACTAGTTCAACGTTTGAAAATCAATCAACATAATGTACCATTATTTAATAGGCTAAAAAAAAACATTTAATAGGCTAGAGGGAAAAAAAAAATGATCATCTCAATAGATATAGAAAAAGTATCTAACAAAATTCAGTATCCATTCATAATTTAAAAACAACAACTCCAGCAAACTAGAAGTAAACTTTCTTGACCTGATAAAAATCAAAAAACCAAACCCGTTGCTGTCAAGTCCAATTCCGTCCTATAGCAACCCTATAGGGCAGAGTAGGGTTTCCAAGGAGCAGCTGGTGGATTCAAACTGCTGACCTCTTGGTTAGCAGTCATAGCTCTAAACCACTGCACCACCAGGGCTTCTGACCTGATAAAGGGCATCTATAAAAACCTAGAGCTAACTTAACACTTAATGGTGAAAGCCTGAATGTTTTCCCCCTAAGATCAGGAACAAGGCAAGGCTGTCATATATCACCACTCCTAGCTCCTATTCAACACAATACTCACAGTCTCAGCCAGTGCAACAAAGTAAGGCGAAGAAATAAAGAGCATTCAAATTGAAAAGAAAGGGAAAAAAAAAAACTGTATTCGCAGATGACGTCATTGTTTATATAGAAAATCCCAAAAAATTGGCAAAAAAAACACCTGGAATTATTAAGTGGTGTTTAGCAAGGTCACAGGATACAAGGTCAATATGCAAAAACCAACTGTATTTCCACATACTAGCAATGAGTGATTAGAAATCAAATTTTTTAAAATACCATTTACAGTTGTTGCAAAAAAAATAAAATACTTCGGTATAAATGTAACAAAATATACCCAGGATCTGTAGGGTGAAAACCCTAAAACACTGATGAAAGAAATCAAGGAAAACCTAAATAAATGGACAGACAGACCATGTTTATGAATTGAAAGACTCAAAGTTGTTAAGATGTTAATTTTTCCCAAAATGATCTACAAATGCAACACAACCCCAATCAAAATCTTCGCAGGCTTTTTGTAGAGATTGACAAGCTAATTCTAAAATTTATATGGAAAGACAAAGGAAATATAACAGCTAAAAACATTTTGAAAAAAGAACAAACTTGAAAAACTCACATTACTTGATTTCAAGACTTACTGTAAAGCTACAGTAATAAAAACAGTGTAGTACTGGCAAAAAGATTAACACACATACCAATGTAACAGAATATATAAAAAAAAAAAATAGACTGCATAAATACACCAAAACCCAGCTGCCATCGAGTTCAACTTTGACTCCAACAGGACAAAGTAGAACTATCCCACAGGATTTCCAGGGCTGTAATTTATTTATTTTATAATTTTTATTGTGCTTTAAGTGAAAGTTTACAAATCAAGTCAGTCTCTCACACAAAAACTTATATACACCTTGCTACACACTCCCAATTACTCTCCCCCTAATTTTAAGGAGACAGCCTGCTTCCTCCCTCCACTTCCTCTTTTTGTGTCCATTTCACCAGCTTCTAACCCCATCTACCTTCTCATCTCCCCTCCAGGCAGGAGATGCCAACATAATCTCAAGTGTCCACCTGATCCAAGAAGCTCACTCCTCACCAGCATCCCTCTCCAACCCATTGTCCAGTCCAATGCATGTCTGAAGAGTTGGCTTTGGGAATGGTTCCTGTCCTGGGCCAAAATAAGGTCTGGGGGCCGTGACCACTGGGGTCCTTCTAGTCTCAGTCAGACTGTTAAGTCTGGTCTTTTTATGAGAATTTAGGGTCTGCATCCCACTGCTCGCCTGCTCCCTCAGGGGTTCTCTGTTGTGTTCCATGTCAGGGCAGTCATTGGTTGTACAAGGCTGTAATTTTTATGGAAGCAAACTATAACATCTTTTTCCCAAGGAGCAGCTGGTGGCTTCAAACCACCAACCTTTTCGTTAGCAGCCAAGCATTTTATTCACTGTGCTACCAGGGCTCCTCAGAGTGCATTAATAGACCCACACGAATATGGTCAATTGATTTTTGACAAACAAAGGCAACTCAATGGTGAAATAACAATCTTTAGAACACATGGCACCAGAGCAATCCTTCTGCAAAAATAATAAACCTCAACCCTAAAATAATGACTCCTACTTCAAACAAAAATAACTCAAAATGGATCATATACTTTAACGTAAATCATAAAACTCTTAGAATAAAATCTTTATGATCTCAGGTTAGTCAAAGGGGTCTCAGCTATGACATCAACAGCATAATCCATAAGAGAAAAAAATGATAAATTGGACTTCATCATAATTAAAAACTTCTCTGCAAAAAAAATACTCTTAAAAAGATGAAAAAAGCCATAAACTTCAGAGAAAATATTTGCAAATCACATACCAGACAAAGAAATTATATCTAAAATATATAAAGAACTCTCAAAACTCAACAATTAGAAAAGCAACTCAATTTTTAAAAACAGATAAAAAAATTCGAACAAGCACTCCACCAAAGATATACAAATGGCAAAGAAGTACATGAAAAGATGTTCTAGATCATTAGTCATTAGGGAAGTGAAAATTACAACCACAGTGAGAAACCTCTACATGCCTATTAGAATGGCTAAACTTTTTTAAAAAAGAAACCAAAGAACTGACAATAACAAGCCTTAGAACTATCATACACTGCTGGTAGGAATATAAAATTATATAGATTCATTGGAAACAGTTTAGGAACATCTTTAAACACTTACCAGATGACCTAGCAATCTCACTCCTAGTTATTTACCCAAGATAAATGAAAACTTAGGTTCATACAGACACCGATTTGCAGGTGTTTATAATGGCTATATTCACAATTGCCCAAAACTGGAAACAACCCAAAAGTCTTTCAACTGCTGAATGGATAAACTGTTGGACAGCCATATAATAGCATACTGCTTGGCAATAAAAAGGAACATACTATTTATATGCTATAACATGGATGAATTTCAAATGCATTAAGTAAAGAGAAAGAAGCCAGACTAAAAAGGTTACATACTGTACGATTCCATTCTAGAAAAGAAAAACAGAAGGTACAGAAAAGAGATCAGTGGTTGCCAAGGACAAGGGCCAAGGGGAGGGTTTGGCAATGAAGGGACAGAATGAGGGAGTTTTGGGGGGTGGTGGAACTGTTCTGTATTTTGATTATAGTGGTGGTTACAAGACTCAATGTGTCAAAACACACAGAATTGTATATACCAAAAAAGTGTATTCTACTGTATATAAATCGTAAAAGCATTTTTTTAAAAAGTGGAAGATACAAACAAACACTGATAAATGCATGGCACTACTAGCTATGTATCAGGCACTGTATTAGGCACTTCTTATTAAGAAAAGCAAATAATATACAGTTTCTTTCCTCAAGGAGCAAACCAGCTTTAACTGAAGCCTGGCTAGCCTAGCACACTTTGTAAGATGCATGCCAAGGAGCCAACTGAACTACACTGTTGAAGGCATGATAATTAACAATATAGACTTTGAAGCAAGGTAGACCTACAAGCTGAAATCTTGTCTGCTCTACATCTTTCCTATGTGACTTGAGGTAAGTAACTTCAGTTTCCTCATCTGTAACAAGGGAATAACAATACAACCTCACTGGGTCATTGGGGCATTAAATTAAATGGTGTGCATCCACAGCACAGGGCCTTGTATATGGTAGACTAGAATTGAATGGAAGTTATTCTTTTTATAATTGTAGTAGCACAGTATTTTGTGCAACTTGAAAAATTCTTATTTATCTGATGTAAACACTCCAGGAAGTGTTCCAAGGTAGACTTAAATTGTTACTAAATTTCACCTAATAATAAATAACAAGCTAAATATTTGCAATATATGTATGTACAAGGTTGTTGTTCTTTTTAGTTGCCATCCAGTTGATTCTGACTCATGGTGACTCCACGTGTGTGGAGGAGGACTGCTCCATAGAATTTTCGAGGCTGTGAACCTTCAGAAGCTGATCGCCAGGCCTGTCTTCCGAGGCACCTCTAGGTGGATTCAAACTGCCAACCTTTTGGCTAGCAGTCTAGCACTTAACCATTGGAGCCACCCAGGAACTCCTGTGTTCAGGGCTACTCTTGTGTTAATCGTCCACAATGTTCTTTATCACCTACTTGCCTCATAATGAAAGCAGTCAGATGAAACAGCTAATTGTGACTAATGATGCCTTAACATTTCCACGCTGCTCTCCAGTTGAGAAGCATGTTTGGATCCGTTGTCATTGCCTCATCCTAACAACTCAGGGAAACTCTGCTCTCTAGGACAGCACAGTGACAAATGCCTGCATGCAGTCACAGCTTACAATCCTATTAGTGTCAAGCACAGCCCACCACTGCAGTCAAGTAGACTAAGAGATTAACTCAACGTTTGACTTGAGCACAGACGGTAAAATGTGGAGAGACGCCACATCCGTCACTGGAGCTTCTACTACTTTGAATTTTCAATCCACTTTAAAATAGAGGATAATGCATTAGCTCAGCAAACATTTATTAAGCACTTCTGATGAATAAGTCAAGGGCGCTGTCCTCAAGAAGCTCACATATGTGTAACAGCCCTCTCAACTTGTGGGCCTGCTGCATATTATATGACTTGATTAGTTAGTGATTTAGTACTGAAAGCCAAAAGGCCCACGCTTTTATGATAATGTTGTTTCACTCTCCTAAGACTCAAAAAAAAAAAACCCAGCAGGCATTGAGTCAGCTCCAACTCACGGCAACCCCATATGTATTGGAGTAGAACTGTGCTCCATGGGGTTTCCAACGCCTGGTTTTTCAGAAGTAGATCATCGGCTTTTCTTCTCAGGCACCTCTGGGTGGGCTCAAATCACCAACCTGTTAGTTAGCAACCAAGTGTTTAATCGTTTGCATCACCCAGGGGACTCCCTGCTAAGATTTACTCAATATTTCTGCCTACTCCCAAGACCTCTCAAGCCTGACATACATGACTTCCCCAAGATTGCCTGAGTCCAGGTGTCTATGGCGCTCACAAAGGTTTAGGTACTCCATATGCTGTCCTAAGACACATATCTTCTTATAAAGTAGCCTTCAGAGAGGCCAGGAGAGAGACCTTCAAGAAGGGAAAAGAATAAAAGGCCTGTCAATAAAACCAGCAAAACACTCAGCTAAGCAGCTGCAACCGAAAACACCTGATTGGGGAAATGTGACAAAGATGAGTCAGAATCTTCTGTTCTGAGTGGCACTGGGCAGTCAGTCCAAACCTCTGATACCCCTGATGGGATGACAACTCAATACCAGCTGTATTCTTTCAGGTCTCTGCAGTTAATTCTGTTCAGGAAAAGAAAACAGCTGAAGCAAAGTTAAACAAAGTTTGCTTTCTCTGGCCTGTCTATTATGGGAATTGTCAATATTAGCCCCGTGCCATTTGCTTGTTTTTCCCTTGCACTCTTTAAGCGCTCTGAAATCACCTGGACCAAGAGAAAATTTTCCCTCAGAAATAAGCAAACACCCCAGGTAAGCTTTCTTGAGCATTTATGAGCACAACCTTTCTCCTCCGTGTAACAAAAGACACAGATGGGCTTTCCACTGCATCACATCCACTCCCAGGTTCACAGGCGTCTACAAAGCAGCAACCAGAAACCAGAAAAACAACATGACCAAGGCAACCAAGGAGGCTAAATCCTGGAAGCCAGAATGAAGCCTAATCTATTCAAATAAAACCACGCTAAATTTTATAGGAGTCCCTGGTTGGTGCAAACAGTAAGGTGCTTGGCTGCTAACCGAAAGGTTGGAGGTTTGAGTCCACCCAGAGGCACCTTGGAAGAAAAGCCTAACAATCTACTTCCAATAAAATCGGCCACTGAAAACACCATGGAGCACAGATCTACTCTGAAACGCATGGGGTTGTTATGAATCGGAATCAACTTTGAAGTAATGCTACGTTTAGTAACATCTCCAGTAAGAAGCACTGAGCTTCCCTATGGGCGGGTACAAAAAGAAGTAGGCTTTTGGTGGAGCTGGTAGTGGAGACTCCAAGGTGGTCTGAAACCAGAGACAGCTCTAAGGCAGTGTCTTATGTGCAATGATTATCCCAAATGAGTCGCAAACTTATCCACTCCATTCATTTGTGTGGAAGGTGTTTCATAAATACTTTCATGAGTCGACGTATTTTGATACTTATTTGTGTGCCCACCCTAAGGTTTCAGACAGAATTACAATGTATTTGGGCTTTTTATTACACCTAAATATGCCAGGAATAATTATGACTTCCTTTAATAGAGTGCTTTTATGATTTCCAGTGTGCTTTTGCACACATGTACAGTTTCGTTAACTCCTTTCCAACACAGGCCTGTGAAGAATACACAGCAGGTATTATTATCCCCATTTCACAGATGAAGAAACTGAGAAACAAAACACATTTTGCACACGATCTTACAGCTTAACAGTGCTAACAGTAGAGGACACGGGGTTTCCACACTCTTGCCTCTGGCATGGTGAGAGATTATAGATAGCTCATTCTTACGGTCCCTGCTGTGGGAACAGTCTCCACACCCATCCCGGGTGTGGAGCCCTCTGTGTGGCCCACAGGCTCTCTATTCTGTTGCACATTTGAACCATCAGAGGAGCTGAGTCAAAAAATACTGATGCTGGGCCCACCTCAGAGATTCTGATTCAACTGGATTGGATTGGGCCACAGGCATGTGTATTTCTTTAAAGTTTTACCCCCAAAAACCAAATCCACTGCCAGAGAGTCAATTCCGACTCCTAGTGACCCTACAGGACAGAGTAGAACCACCCCACATGGTCTCCAAGGCTGTAAATCTTTACAGAAGCAGACTGCCACACCTTTCTCCTGAGGAGCGGCTGGTGGATTCAAATCACCAACTTTTCAGTAAGCAGCCAAGCACTTTAACCACTGCACCACCAGGGTTCCTTTAAGCTCCCCCAGGAAATTCCAATTTGCAGTCACAGTTGAAAACCACTGGCCTCTAGCCCTACTGGAGCTGCAATTGTTATTAGTTGCATTCAAGTCGATCCTGGACTCGTGGCAACCCAGTGCTCAACAGAACAAAACACTGCCTGGTCCTGCACCATCCCCATGATAGTTTCCAGATCTGATCATTGTGGTCGGTAGGGTTTTCACTGGCCTATTTTCAGAAGTAGATCACCAGGCCTTTCTCCCTAACCTGTCTTAGTGTGGAAGCTTCGCTGAAACTTGTTCAGCATCATAGCATCATGCAAACTCCCATTGTCAGACGGGTGGTGGCTGAGTTTGTGGTACCCTGGCCAGGAATGGAGCCTGGGCCTCCATCACAGAGCAGAGTAATTCTATCATTGAACCACCACTGCCCCTGCCTCTGCCTCTGAATCCCATTACTGTAGGGTTGACTCTGACTCATAGCGACCCTACAGGACAGAGTAGAACTGCCCCATAGGGTTTCCTAGGCTGAGATCTTTACAAGAACAGATTACCAGGTCTTTTCTCCTGCGGAACTGTCGACCTTTTGGTTAGGAGACAAGCACTTGACCCCTCTGCTACCAGGGGTTCTTCCTCGAGCCCTGCTGTTGTTGTTGTTGGGTGCCATCAAGTCGACTCTGACTCATAACAACCATATGTAAAACAGAATGAAACATTGCCCAGTCCTGCACTATCCTCACAATCGTTGCTACGTGTGAGCTCACTGTTGTAGTCACCGTGTCAATCCATCTCGTCGAGGGTCTTCCTCTTTTTTGCTGACCCTCTACCTTACCAAGCATGATGCCTTTCTCCAGGGTCTGGTCCCTACTGAAAACATGTCCAAGGAGCACTCTGGCTGTATTTCTTCCAAGACAGATATGTTTGTTCTTCTGTCAGTCCATGGTATCTTCAATATTCTTCGCCAACATCATAATTCAAAGGCATCAATTCTTCAGTCTTCCTTATTCATTATCCAGCTTTTGCATGTACGCGAGGTGACTGAAAGCACCTTAGTCCTCAAAGTGACATCTTTGCGTTTCAACACTTAAAAGAAATCTTTTGCAGCAGATTTGCCCAATGCAATAAGTCGTTTGATTTCTTCCCTGCTGCTTCCATGGGCATTGATTGTGGATCCAAGTAAAATGAAATCCTGGAACCCTACTAGGTAATAAATACCTTAGCCGACTACAGCATTTGGATGATAATCCATAAAGGCCAGAGTAAGGAAGATGTTCAGTTCCAAAAACTATAGCACGATGACGTTGGGGACATGGTAGATACCACTGAAGAAAAACTTCAGCATATTTACAACAAAGCAGACAACCGAATGCAAATTACAATTACACACACTGCCTAAGTACTGAGGGAATGAAAAGTGAAGGTCAAACCATCAGAATTTGGGTCTTTGCAAAGCCTAACTGTGCCCAATCCTTTCCCTCCTTCAGACTCCATTTCCTACCAGAGAGCAGGGACTGCCTTTAAGGAACGAGAAATCAGTTGTGTGCACACTGCTGAATTAAGGCTTTCCACTGCTTCTCAGGACTGCTGGTTTGCATCCATTTGCATTCATTTTCACTGTCTTCCCTGCAGAATCAATGCACAGCAATCCAGAAAATGCCAAGCTTGTGCATTCGTGTCCCCACTGCATCCTGCAAAAGGCACTCATCGGATTCATTCAGAGGTTCCCAAAATGAAATCGCATGTAGTTGTTACTCCTGAGAAGAACTGAATTACTGGGTGGTCCCAGAAGCTACACTGGCAGCCAGAGTAAAGACCAGGCCACCACTCCCTGTTGGCAAACGGAGGCCGTTTCTGCTTCACTCATGAGTAGCCACCGTAATGAACACACATTCAATTCTCAGGCATCTGTGCGGAAGAAGGGGTGCTTTTGCGGTGGATACAGGAAATGATTGAGATCTTAAGACAGCTTCAGAGGTGACTTCATATAGTCCACGCACCTTCTCAAATCATCTCAAACTGAGCAGTTAGACACCCTGAGCTAAGGGCCTACAAGGCATAGTGTTGCTAAAGGGTAATGGTAATGTTTTAGTTCACAGTCAGGTTTTAATGTACTCACAGCATGAGTTCTGTGTTAAAACCTAAGGGCATTTCCTCCCTACAATAATAAAAGCAGACAACAACAGCCAAATCCTGTTTGCAGTGGTCCCAGCACCCAGATAGGAAATATGCATCCAGCTAGAAAGCCCACAGGGAATTGGCCACAGCCAGAGAGAAGCTGCTTAACTCAGGTCTCCATAGAACTCACAGGGTGTGATGGGACTTTTATTATTATTATTATTGTGGTAAAAAATATACATAACCAAAATTTTGGTATTTTAACTATTTTTAAGTGTGCAATTCAGTAATTCAGTGACGATCACATTCACCACATTGTGCAACCATCGCCACTATTTATTTGCAAAATTTTTTCATCACTCCAATCAGAAACTCTGAATCCATTAAACAATAACTCCCGTTCTGCCCTCCCTCCACCCCCTGGCACCAGCTCCCTCTAAGTTGATTCCAACTCATGGCTACCCCGTGTGTCTCAGAGTAGAACTGTGCTGTATAGAGTTTTCAATGGCTGACTTTTCAGAAGTTGTTTGCCAGGCCTCGCTTCCAAGGTGCCTCTGAGTGGACTCCAAGCTTTCAGTAAGCAGCCAAGGACATTACCCATTTGTACCATCCAGGGACTCCCAACCCATTAACCACTAATAAACTTTTGTCTCTATGCATTTGACAGTGTGGCTGACTTGTGAGCCACAATCACTGACAAAGTCCTGGGTGAACTAAGGAAAAACTGCAGTTTAATAACCATAGTGGCAGGACTGGGCTTAAAACCTGTTTCTAGACAAGGATCACTTTGAAGTCACATGCTAACACACAACGTTCTAGAAGAAAAGAGTGCCATCATTCCTTCTGTGTCAAGACAAGCAAAATCACACCTACAAGGAAGCTGACAATCCAGGTCCACCAACATAATAACAACGACAACATTGGTTTGGTGAAATGCTGGTCTCTAATCACGTTTCTGGAAGCACTGGTGGCATACTGGTTAAGTGCTATGGCTGCTAACCAAAAAGTCAGCAGTTTGAATCCACCAGGCGCTTCTTGGAAACTCTATGGGGCAGTTCAACTCTGTCCTATAGGGTGGCTATGAGTCGGAATCGACTCGACAGCAGTAGGTTTGGTTTTTTTTTTTTTTTAAAAAAATCATGTTTCTGCCACGTGTTGGATTCTAGATCAAGAAAATGGTTGTGTTGTATGTCTAGCTGGGGTAGCAATTAGCACACTCATTGGAGGCAGTGACTGCCTGCCTGACTCTTGCCCTGGGCCCCTTCCCATCAGCAGCTGCTAAACTGAAGGACTTGCAATTACCCAAATGAAAGCTCTCTTGGCCTCCGTGTTTTGGCATATGCTGCTTCCTCTTCTGAGATGCCCTCCTGCCCTCCCTGCCCTGTCACAGCCTTTCTCCCCACATACCCTTCTCCAAGATGATTTCCACCACCAGAATTTGCCTAACCAGTCCATCTGGCCCACTAAGGAGGAGGATTGCTTCTTGCCAGAGAGACTAAGTCAATCCACACAGTAAAGGGAAGGAGAAAACTCTGAGGGAAAAGGAAGTTCTCTGAAGTTAACGTCGCTCATGAATTCATTTTCCTTTAATATTCTCAAAGAGAGCCTAGGCAAGAACTACTTTTGGCTTAAGTGAGTTCCCTAGGACCCCTTCCAGCTTTATTAAGGGTTGCTGTTGTTAGCTGCAGTCAAGTCAGCCCTGACTCATGGTGACCCCCCACGCACAATGGAACAAAACACTGCCCAGTCCTGCACCATGCCCAGGATTGATTACAAATCTGACCTTTGTGTTCCATAGGGTTTTTTCATTGGCTGATTTTTGGAAGTAGATCAAAAAGTTTTTCTGCCTAGTCCATATTAGTCTGGGATCTCCACTGAAACCTGTTCAACATCATAGCAACATGCAAGCCTCCACTGATGGATGGGTGGTAGCTGTGCATGAGGGGCACTGGCCAGGAATTGAAACCCAGGTCTTCCACAGGGAAGGCAAGAATTCTATCACTAAATCACCAATGCCTCTCCTTAGGGTTATATTAACTAAATAGGGAACTCAGAAAGGAGGAGTTTAGCTGGGAGGAAGGGGGGCTGATGTGCTGACCTGGGGAAGGATTAGTCTAACTAACATACCAAAGAAATACATGGAGGGAAATACCCCACACAGAGTTGGAAATGAGGACTTCTCACTGAAGGCAGGCAGCAAGCTGGAGATTTGCGTTTGGAAATCATCCTCCTAGAGAAGTCTCTCAAAGTACCCTGGGATGCTTGTTAAAAACGTGAATTTCTCTATTCTATTCTACTCTACACCTACTGAATCAGATAATCTGGGAACAGGACCCAGGGCTCCATATTTTAACAAGTTCCCTGGGAGACTGATATCTAAGGACACCTGGCCTACACGTTATGGTTGAGGCTTGGGGAATACATGAGCTGAACAAGGGAGACTACACAGAGAGAAAAGAGGGGGAGTTCTAGGACATCATCTGGAGAAGCATCTACATTTGCCAGAAGAAAGAATAAAAATGAGCCACCCCAGGAGACAGAGAAGAGAAATTAGTAACGCAGGAGATACGCCAGGAAATCAATAAAAGAATCAAGACTAACAATGAGGGCCCAGCTGAGGTCAACAGCATGAATCTGAGGGGGACCTTGTTTGGTGGTTTTCTAGAAATTTAAACCCCAGGGCACCACTCACTAGTGGATACAGCACCATTGTGTAAACAAGAAAAAGCTTCCTTTCCTCTGGGTGCCCCTTGGCCAAAAACCTGTATAAATCTAACCAGCTGCTGGGCTCAATTCCTCTGTCATTCCTAGAAAAGGGACTACCAGGTTTCCTGATTTTAGGGGGAAGTCATACTATCAGTAGAAACCAGGAGTTGAGTTCCTACTTAGATACAATGTACTTCATCACAGTGCACTTCCGCCTTCCCCCATCTGATTAACGGAAATTAGAAAGAGAAAGGGAACCTCAGTTTCCTGAGAAGTTCCTCCTTTCTAGGGACAGGCTCTTGAAAGCTAGCACCTGTACCAGGCAGACAGCATCTGAGCTTCTAGAACCAAAAAACCAGTTGCCATGGAGTCGATTCTGACTCATGGTGACCCCATGTATGTCCGAGTAGAGCTGTGCTCCATAGGGTTTTCAATGGCTGATTTTTGAGAAGTAGATGGCCAGGCCTTTCTTCTGAGGTACCTCTGAGTAGATCCTCGAACCTCCAACCTTTTGGTTAGCAGCCAAGTGTGTTAACTGTTTGCACCACCCAACCCCATTTCCACTCTGTCCAGGGCTTCATGGGGTTTTTTTCAGCCTCTTTGTGTTCTGTGCTGTGTTTATTAGCTTGAGGGATGTATTTTGCACTGCACCAATTAGAACAAAGAATCATGAGGAGACAGGGCTGCAAAAAAAGGTCCAGGTTGCGGACCAGTGAGTGCAGTCAAATGGTAGCTCCAAAGTTTTCAGAACAGTTCAGAAACTTATCCTCATCTATCCTTAAAAAATTTTAATGAGGTGCTCAGCATTCTAACAACAAGCCAATAAATCATTCCCTGTATTAATTAGTACAGGTAATTTGAAAAATGTTCCCGGTTGCGCATTTATATTGGGAATATTAAAAGACCTTTCTCTTGCTCACTTTCATTAATTCCACAAATGTTTATTGAACACTACACTAGGAACTAAGCATACAACGTGACCCAAAGTAGACAGGGTCCCCCATCCATGTGCTTGGTGGTACCGCTGAAACCAAGTGCTGGGTGACCATGAATGAGAGGGACTGGGTCCTTCCACTTACTCCTTTACAAATCTTACAACTTTCTAAGCACTTTCTGTACATTATCTCTTTTGATCATCACAGTAACCTCATAAAACAAGCTAGATGGGTGGAATACGTCAATGGATGGACGAGAACGTGAAGGCTTAGAGAAGTCCAGCCATTTGTCAGTCCTCACAAATGTGGATGTGGTGGAGCCCGAGTCAAACTAGATTCTCCTTTCTTCAAATCTATGGCTCGTACAAAAGAATGGATTCTCAAGTGTCCCCTTCTTTGGGGGGAAATGATAGATTTTAATATACATGCGATATGCCTAGGAGCTAGAACATGGGATGAGGAGGTGGAGGAGGAGGAAGGCAGCTGTCTGAAATTATGTCATCAGCCTTTCCTTGCTCTATTTCGTTAGTATCTGGTACACGCTAGGGCAAACAAGCTGGTCTTCATAAAGACCACACAGTGATAAAGCCACAAAGAAGAAATCCAACTTTGCCATGAGAAACATCATTAAATCCTCGTAAAAGAAACACTAGTGCTGGCCCATTTGCTTTCATCATTATTTATTCTTTGTTCTGCAACCATGCTGAACAAGCAAAAAAAGACAGGTACTGCTGGTGAAGAGCCTGACTGAAGCTTGTTCTGTGGACCAGGGAAGGAGCTGGATGGACCACACAGCCAGGAAAAATCCCTACATAAAGGAGAAACTAGCCTCAGAGTCAGAAGTTTCACTGACGTTGGTAACATCTGGAAGCTTTGATCCTCCTTTGAGAAGCTTTCTACACCATAGTTTTATTGCCTTTAAAATTATAGGGCAGGTTTAACAACCTCTATGTTCCTACCCAACACAGGGTTTTGCAGAAGAATTTCACTTCCTTCACACACTTGAAAGAAAAGAGGTACAGAAGCTCCTCTACTTTCAAACAAGTTCAGATCTTGCAGTCTCTCTGGGAGTCCATCTTCTTAACACCAAAGGGATGTGATGCCAGCAGCCAACATGGCTGCCGAGTTTCACCTTCACTCCACTACAACCATACACCTCTTTTCACTGACACTTCCAACACTCTCACTGCTTTTGCACCTATCAGGACATGATGGGGTTAATAATGATTATAAAATACCTCAGAAATAAACAACAATACAGCCAAAACATGCCAAAGACTAAGAAGAAACAAGAGGGTGATGGAGCATGACTGTTGGAAGCAGGCAGAGGTTAAATCCTGACCTTTGTCATGCTCCCTTGTTTATATCAATGAAAGGTCTTCCAGCTAAAACTCCTAAGGAGGGCAGCTTCTGTCCCTGCCTACAAGAAAGATTTAGATTCACACCTCAGGAAAGCATCAAAGAGGACAAGAAAGCAGAGCAAGGGGTCAAGTAACCCAAGACTACGCCTCCAATTCGGCACACCAGAATATGAAGGCAAAACTAAGAGAAGCCAACTCTGAGGAGGTATTAAAGGAGCCCTGTTGGCGCCATGGTTAATCACTCGGCTGTTAAAACTGAAAGGTCAGCATGTCTCCACAGGAGATGAGAACTGGTGATCTGCTTCCATAAAGATTACTGCCTAGGAAACCCTATAGGGCAGTTCTACTCTGTCCTAATGTGTCGCTATGAGTCAGAATCGACTCGATGGCACACAACAACAACAATAGGAGGTATTAAGAGAAGGGTCATTATGGGCTGAATTGTGTGTCCAAAAAAAGATATGTTGAAGTCCTAACCCCAGTCCCTGTGAACGTGACCTTGTTGGGAAATAAGGTCTATGCAGATGTAATTAGTTAACATGACATCCATACTGGAAAATAGGGTGGGTCCTAATCCAGTGTGAGTGGTGTCTTTATAAAAAGAGACACAGACGTAGACACCGCAGGAAGAGGCCATGTGACCCATTCACGCAGAGACTGGAGTCATGCTGCCACAAACCAAAGAACACTTGGGGCTACCAGAAGCTGGGAGAGACAAAGGGTCTTTCATTGCCTACAGCCGTTGCAGTGAGCCTGGCCCTGCCGACATGCAAAATTCTTGCCTCCAGAACTGTGAGAAAATATATTTCTGGGTTTTTTTTTTTTTTTAAGCCATATTGTTTGTGGAATCTGTTACGGCAGCCCTAGGAAACTAATTGCACACCCACACCTTTTATTAATATGGTCAAGGTCTCCACCTGACAGATATACTCCACTTAATGCAGGACACTGGGAACACTGAGGGATATTTTCAACTATTAAAACCAGGTGTACACCCTCAAACAGGAACTTCAAGTCTCCTTGAGTAATACCCATTACCCTAAGTCTAGTATTTTTCCTGCCTAAAAACTTAGGCTTTTGAACACTAACCTTAGCATCACTGCAAAGTGGGATTCCAAGAGAAAAAAATTCCACTATGATCTTCCATCCTATATACTACCCTGCAGAGGCCTGAACATCTAATTCTGAAAGGTTGGCCCAACAAGAAAGGAAAAGGGGAAAGACTGTTTGGTTAAGAAACATAGGGAGCACCTGGATGGTGCAAAAGGTTAACATACTCCATTGCTAACAGAAAGGCTGAAGGTTCTAGTCTGCCCAGAAGTGGCTCAGAAGAAAGGCCTGGCAATCTATGTTGAAAATTTCACCGACGAAAACCTTGTGGAGCACAGTTCTACTCTGACACACACGAGGCCGCCATGAGTCAGAATCGAGAAGGCAAGTGGTTTAAGAAACCCAATACAAAAATACCAGAGTAAGTCATCACTCTCAGTTAATTCTAGTTTCAGATGCATTTATTCATAAAGGGTGTAGTCAGCTTAGCTAAGTCTGGCCATACTTTGAATTCTCTCTCCATGATAAAATCTCTACTCACAAATGTTCCTCCCATTTCCTCATTTGTAGGCTCTGTTTCTAACACCCCTTCCCTCCCACATGCTCTCTTTCCCTGCTTCTCTCCCTTCTTCATTGCCTCCTTCCCTTCCTCTCTCCTCCCTTGTTAAAAGCAGCCCAGGCCACCAGACTGCTGTGACAGACTCCAAGAGCAGGCCTGCTACTGGGCTGTAAACCGGGCTCCCAGGAATTGTTTTTGGTTCATGCATCTCATTGCATGCATTTAAATACATTATATGCAGCCACCTGGCTGTGTCAGCCCAGAGCTCCCCCCCGCCCCCGCCCCCAGCAATCCCAGCAGCACACAGGGGAACACACACACACACTCGCCCACTCACACACACGTATACTCACTCACATGCTAATACACTCAATGGGCAACAGTGCAAAACTGATTAAGTCTGTACCAAGGGAGAGAATGTGGAGATGCTAAAATTATGAAAGAAACAAAGGGCTGGCAAAGCCAATTCCCCCTTGAAGTAAAGATGAGCTCCAAGGAGAAAAGAATGAAAATGGCCAACAAACAAACCTCGCAGGATCTCAGCCACACAATGGATCTCAGAGTGTCTGTCAAGGACCAAGTCGGCCATTCTTCCCTCAGGATGCCCTTTTGAATCATTCCTTCTCTCCATTCCTACTCCAGGCACCCGGGGGCAGGTGGGATCCCCTCACACCTAGATCATGAGCTGCTGCATACTGGGAGCTAGGCCACATCTCCTGCTTAAGAGCAAGTGTCTGATGTCAAAAGGCTCAAATTGAAGCCTGCCTCTGCCACTTCCTGGATGGGACCTTGGGCAGGTTACTGGATTCTGTGTCTCCATTTCTTCCTCTGTAACATGGATGTAAATGATAGTGCCAAGCTTGTGAGATTGCTGAGAGCAATGAACAAGATTTTCCACATAATGATTAGCAGATGCTCAGTAGACATTAGGTTCTGTTATCCTAGGGATTCCCTGGGTGCTGCAAACAGTTAACATGCTCAGCTGCTAACCAAAAGTTTGGTGGTTCGTGTCCATCTAGAGGCACCTAGAAAGGAAGTCCTGGTGATCTACTTTCAAAAAACCAGCCACTGAAAACCCTATGGAGCACAGTTCTACTCTGACACACATGGGGTCTCCATGAGTCAGAATCAACTTAGCAACTGCACTGTACTCTGTTATCCTAGTCCTAGATCTACCATAGCCAAGTCGATAAGCCAAGGCAAGATACCTAATCTTCCTGCACCCAACTTTCTTACAGGTAAGATGAGAAACAGATCAACGATTGCCAACGTTCCTTCCAGGTAATAATTTGTTACCATCTGATTTTCCATCTGCTACAACACACTGCCCTCAGCCTTCCTGGAGTCTCCTTGCTTCAGTCCATCCTTCTCCCACCAGGCTTACCCATCACCGCCACAGTAATCTTCCTAAAACACTGGGCTCATCATGCATTACTCTGCCCTGGAGTCTACAATGCACCTCATTACCTTACAGTCCAAACTCCTCAGGCCTCCCAACACAAAGCCCTCTTCCCCACACAGGCTGGTCTTCCTCACCATCCCTGCTTCCTCTATTTTTCCATTCTACCATTCCCACTGCCGTAGAGTCGATTCCAATTCGTAGTGACCCAAAAGGACAGAGTAGAACTGCCCCAAGGCTGTTAAACTTTACAATCCCTGAGTGGCTGATAAGTTCAAAAAACCAACCTTTCAGTTAGCAGCCAAGTGCTTTAAACACTATGCCACCAGGGCTCCTCCGTACTTTTAACTCTAAGCCCTTACCTACTCTTGCCACTGTCCTTCCAGCTGCCCGAATCCTAGCATGGTTCATGGTCAGTACAGTTTCCACTGAACTCCTCCCAGGGACTCCAGCCCAGAGGGCTCCATTCAGCCACAGCTCCCTTCCACAGAAGTCATATTGGTATTGCTTACCTCAGCAATGATCACACGCTGCCCCAGTAGTATTAAATGGCTTCTTGGAATTCACCCTTGGGATAGTACTCCAGGGCTTCTCAACCTCAGCACTACTGACATTTGGACTAGATAATTCTTTTTTGTTGCAGGCTGTCCTATGCATTGTAGGATGTTTAGTAGCATTCACAGACCCTATCCACTAGATACCAGTAACACTCTCCCCAATTATAACAACCAAAAATGCCTACATACATTGCCAGTGTCCCCTGGGGAAGAAAATCACCCCCAATTAAGAACCACTAGGATATACCTTGTCTCTCCAAATAAACCATGAGCTCCTGGAGAACACAATCCATGTTGTTTATTTCCTCCAAGCACCTAGTACAGTGCTGTGAATACAACAGACAGGATGTAAATACTTGTTGGAACAAATGAATGCACGAATAAATACAGGACAAGGCACATATGTGACAGAGCTGTGGAACAGCATTTAGCACAGGGAACCCATGTTCCTAGGTAAACCAAGGCTTGTGTTTAAAAGTTAAGCCCTTCATGTCCCTTACTCTCTTATAAACAGGAACCAGATTTTCTGAATCTCTGCATCCCAGAACCACAGAAGGTTATTGTTAGGCTCAACTGAGGTAATCTATGTGAAAGCAGTGAGCACAGTGTAGGCATCTGATACCAGTACAACTCCCTCTTCTTTGTACTAACCAGAAAATTTGATAATAAAATTCTTAACAGACAAAATAAGAAGTGCAGAGCAGTGTGGGTCTGTAGTTAATTGATAAGTCCCCTATGAAGAACCCATACCTTGGGGTCTTCGAAAAGAAGGACTGATTAGATGACAAATTGGTGAAACGTACCAACCCTCTTTAAATTAATACCAATTGCCATGGAGTCAATTCAGACTCATGGTGATCCCATGTGTGTCAGAGCAGAAGTGTGCTCCATAGGGTTTTCAATGGTTGATTTTTTTGGAAGTAGATCATCAGGCCGTTCTTCTGAGGTACCTCTGGGTGGACTCAAACTTCCAACCTTTCAGTTAGCTAAAAACCAAACCCAACCCATTGACATCAAGTCAATTCTAACTCATAGTGCCCCTACAGAACACAGTAGAGCTGCACCATAGGGTTTCCGAGGTTGTAATCTCTACAGAAGCAGATTGACACATCTTTCTCCCACAGAGCAGCTGGTGAGTTTAAACCACAAATATTTTGGTTAGCAGTCAAGCACTTAACCACTGCACCACCAGGACTCCTTTTTTTTTTTTTAGTCCCATCTAAATTTAAGTTCAGAAAGGTAAAGTGACTTACCCATAATCATTAGGCAAGCAGTAGTACCAGGACTCAAAGTCTAACCTTTTCTGCTGTCTACCTAAATATCCTACTTTTCCAACAAAATTCTCAATCACCAGAAAGGTACCCCAAGCCCAGCACTGGCAATGACAACAAAGGCTCCACCAAGCTACGTGCTTGTCACCACCAGAGCAGATTCACTCAGGGTAATGCTGGGCCTCATCTTCCTCTGTCCCCAGTGAGGTCTAAAAACAGGTGAGCCAAGCCCTAGACAGGTATACAAAGTGAATTATTCTGATCCAGGAGACTAAAGAACAGTTCTCTAGCTTTCTTTTACACACTCAGTCCTCCAAAATAAACTAAACCCGCTGCCGTCAAGTCGATTCCAACTCATTGCGACCCTACAGGACAGAGTAGAACTGCCTCATAGGGTTTCCAAGGAGCGGCTGGTGGATTCAAACTGCCAACCTTTTCATTAGCAGATGAGCTGTTAACCACGATGACACCAGGGCTCCCTCGATCCTCCATGGATCCAAAAAACAACTCCCTCTCTGAGCACCCTGACTTTGTCATGGTCTTCCTAAATGACCCCTGGAGGGTTCTTTTTCCTGTAATTCCTCTCCTCAAGCAGACCATGGCCAGTAGTAGCACTCTGTCCCAGAGCGGATGTAAGGACCTCCGGGAAATGCACGCCTAACAGACACATTGCTAGGTAACAGGGCTGCTAACTCCCCATCAATCCCCTGTGTAAGAGTTTCCTCAAAACCCGCCAGCTAAAGGGTAGACAATCTGCTAATAATTTTATGTCCTTCTCCCATTGGTCTGATCTAAGGCAAAATCCTCCTCTTTACAGTCCATTTGTTGAAGAAAGTAAAAAAACAGCCCCTCCTTTGAGTTCTTCCAGCCAAATCACACCAGAAAACCCTACACGTACCACCTCCCAGACACAGTATCTCCATGCAAGGGATTCAGGTGAAATCAATCCTAATGCCTTAGGGCCAGCTATGTGAAAGTTTTTACTTCTGCTTTCAGTTCTGACATACCTTCCTTTCTTAATTTTTTTCAGAAGCAACTGGAAGGTAAGAAAATCATGAACTATGCATGCGGATATGAATTGTGGGCAGTAAAGATAAAGTAGAACCGTTCTTATCAGAATGAGAAAAGTGGGGCAGGCTCCTGGCAGTGAAATGAGACCCAGAATCATCCAGCCATATCTTAGCCGAGGTTACTGGTCACCCTAAATGACCTTACCAGCTCAGCTTCTAAGTAACTGAGATTGATAAAAATGACAAATGGAAGAACTGCCCAGGAAGGTTTTATTTACCTGATCCATTTCCATTCCTCTTGCATTGAGCCCGTTAATCAGTAACGTAAATTATTTTAAAGCACTAAGTTTCACAAGGATGGAAAAAAAAAAGCACTAATTTAGAAGCAACTAAAGTAGATTTCAGGTATGACCCAAAGCAAGTCATTCGTAATCTTTGCCTTAATTTATACACTGCTTGTTGTTGGTAGGTGCCGTGGAGTCATTTCCAACTCATAGCAACCCCAAGTATAACAGAATGAAACGTTGCCTGGTCCTGTGCCACCCGCAAAATAGTAGGTATGTTTGAGCCCGTTGTTGCAGCCACTGTGTCAGTCCATCTTGCTGAGGGTCTTCCTCTTTTTCGCTCATCCTTTACTTTACAAAGCATGATGTCTTTTTCCAGGGACTGGTCCCTCCTGATAACATGTCCAAAGTAAGTTAGACGAAGTCTCACTATCCTCACTTTCAAGGAGCATTCTGGTTGTACTTTTTTCAAGACAGATTCGTTTGTTCTCTGGCAGTCCATGGTATATTCAATATTTTTCACCAACACCATAATTCAAATGCATCAGTTCTTCTTTGGTCTTCCTTATTTATTGATTGAAAAGATCTTTAAAGATCCACTGCTAAAATTGTGCACAAATATTTTACCTCAATTCTGTTATGAAAACTGACAGAAATCCTTAAATTGAATGACGGATGACGTTCCATGGAAGAAAAAGGTTCTACATAAAAAGCAAGACAGTATCAATATCACTTCACTTCTCTATTTGGTAATCACGATGGCAAAGAACTGAACTGCACTCCAACAAGCTTTAGTGTAAAAGAATACAGTGTTCAACAGCTACAATGACTCTGATGTTTTCTTGAGGCCCCAAAAGTCTTAATTTCATCTATTTTTCCATCCTTTCTCAATCTCAGAGGTTATCTTCCCCATTGTTACCCATCACCCATCTCCACTCCAGAAGTCAGAGTCTCCTGTCTTACATCATCATTCAACCAGCAGTTGTCTTCTAGTTTCTCTCTGAACACATCCAGTGATGGGAATTAACTCCATGCTTCCTAAGGTAGTGTTCTCTTTCTTTAAGAGTCTAGGTTTTATACAAGTGGGAAACTGGATATTTGAGTGGATACGGAGTTCAGCCATATCTCAGCCAAAGAGTTTCTTGGTGTCTCTCTCTAGTTACCAAAACCCACTATACCTTCTCTACCTGCATAACCCCAAAGTCTTCTCCTTCATTCTGTTGGTACCAGGTGTTCTCCAAGATTTTTGCCATAAGGCAAATAAGTAAGTCTCTTTAAACTGGATCAGGCTGTAGTATTGGAGCACCAGGTCTAGGGTTTCTAATATTCACCAAATCTTCATTCCTCTGACTTCTAACCACCTCACATTTTTCTTTTCTTTTCTTTTTTTTCGGCTCCTTTCTCCCACTGTCCCCCACCCCACTCAGATAAATATATTCCTATGATGCCCTTCATCTACTCTGCCTGGTTTAGGTACTTTCCAGTCTAATCATCTAATTTGTACTTTCTTCCCATTTCCTAGGGGGAAGTTTAGTTAATTTTCATAAACCAGGGTTTTTAAAAAATTATTGTGTACTTTTCAATTTTAGCTGTATGAGGCACAGATATAAAAACATAGATTAAAGTTTGAATTGCATTTCATAGTTTTAAACAAATAGCACTTACTTCAGGTCCTGAAATATGAGGCATACCAAATCTTAAAGCTAATAGAATTTAAGCCTGTAACAACTATAAAAAGTTGTTTTTATTATTCATTAAAACCCTGATGTCATAGTGGTGTCATAAGAGCTACAGCTGCTAACCAAAAGGTCGGCAGTTCAAATCCACCAGGCGCTCCTTGGAAACCCTATGAGGCAGTTGTACTCTGTCCTATAGGGTCACTACGAGCCAGAATGGACACAACAGCAATGGTTCTTTTTTTTTTTTAACAAAATTTAAGCCAATACAAAACTATAAAAAGAAAATTCAACTTGTTTTTTAATGTTATTAATGGACCCTTCCCTATCATATTTATAGCTAAAGTTCCCCAATAGCTACTCTTCCTTTCTTCTATGGGGATAAACCAAACCAAACCAAACCAAACCATTTGCCGTTGAGTCGATCCCAACTCAGGGCGACCCCATATATATAAGAGTAAAACTGTATTCCACATGGTTTTCAACGGCCGATTTTTCAGATGCACATCACCAGGCCTTTCTTCCGAAGCACCTCTATGGAGATAGAGCTCCTGGTTTGTGGCTAGATCTATATACCTCAAAATGGAGATTATATCTCCCATCCTCCCTTGCAGCTAGGCATGCCTAAGTATCTAAGTTCTCACCAGTTTACAGGTGCCCTTTGCTCCTTCTTCTTTATCTCTTCCTCTATTCTACTGCCTGCAACATGGATGCCCCCATCTGAGACCGCGAACTCAAGGCCACGCAAGACAGAGCAACAGAATAGAAACAGCCCAGGTCCCTGACACCATGATGAACCATTCCAGCCCTAGACCACGAACAGAACTCGTATAGGAGAGAAATAAGCTCCTCTCTTGTCTTAACCATAGTTACTTGTACTTGTCTATTACCTGCAGCCAATCCTAATGCTACCTGATACGGTCATTAGGGTTTAAACATCTGAAGTTATAAAGCTGAACGTGAACTTCATAAAAACATTAACAAATCAGGTGATTTATTGAGAATACACTTATCATTTAGAGAACAAAGGAATATTTAAGAAAATACACACATCTAAAGGACCGTTTAAGAAAAAAAGAAGTTTTTCCTACAGTAGACAAATATTGCCAATTTTCTGATCTTTCCCGTCACTAAATCCTTGACAACCACAATGAATCCTTCTTTACATCTCTCTTTCTGCATTCTACTTGTATAATGTACTGGAGTATACTGACCCTTTCAAAATTACCTAAATCTTTACTCCTTAACTTTCCGAAGAACATCAAACCTTAAAGGAGCAATCCACCTACATGAACTATCTGGCATTCTGAGTTCCTTAGAGAACTAAATATTTTCTCCCTTAACTGGAAAAAAAAGTCTTTGATTTTAAAAAATAAGATAGGTAAAAGTAACTGGAAAGAACTGACTCATTAAAAGAAAAGTGCTTTGGATAACTGGAAGAAGCATATAATTGTTTGATTAATTGGAAACATTCCTTGATAACATTTAGTTCATTTTAAAACGTCACTATAGAGTGTCAGCAAAAAAGAGGAAGACCCTCAAAGAGATGGACTGACACAGTGGCTGCAACAATGGGATCAAGTATAACGACGACTGCGAGGATGGCACAGGACTGGGTAGTGTTTCGTTCTGTTGTACTATGAGTCGGAACCGACTCGATGGAACATAACAACAACAAAAAATCACTAAAATTGATGCCATTATTGATCCCTCATTATGCATCATTTGTACCTATGGAAGTTAGACAAAACAATTATTTGCCTGCATCAGTGAATTTTTTGGAAGTAAGTAAGTTGAAGGCATTTTCCTTTTTAGTGAAAGGCATGGGCTTTAACTGGGGAAGTAATTTTTGTTCTAAGAAATTCAGATAGTGAAAAGATATGCTTGCTTTGGAATTTACTTGAAAGTAACTAGAATCTAAGTTTTCAGCTCACAAGTTCAGTTTACATTTTTTTTTTTAATTGAAGGATTAAGTTCTACTCTGTTGTATAGGGTCGTTATGAGTTGGAATTGGCTTGACAGCAATGGATTTGTTTCCGTTTGTGGGGGGGCTCTTTTTTTATTGTGGTAAATATATATGTAAAAAATAATTTGTCATTTCAATATTCTTCACATGTACAATTCAGTGACATTAGTTACGTTTATCATGTTGTCCAGCCATTACCATTATCGGTTTCCACATTTTCCCATCACCTTTAACAGAAGCTCAGTGTCCCCTAAGCAGTGAGTCCCCCTGTTCCTCTCCTTCCCATCTGCCCTGGTGACTATTAATACATTTTGATCTCTGTATACTTGGCCATCCTAGGTATTTCATGTTAAGTGGAATCATATAATTTTTGTCCCTTTGTGACTGACTCATTTCATTCAGCATAATGTTTTCAAGGTTTATCCATGTTGTAGTGTGTTGATAGTGGTGTTTCTAATTCTACAAAAGATATAATTTCAAGGTTTTCACCTAAAACAGAAATCCCATGTCTAAACCACACTTACTCCACTGATTGCTAGTTGATGTCTAGAATCAATTTTTATGACTAGATCTTTAATTTCAAAAATGAGAGAGTCAGCTCTTAAATTAACCAAACCAACGAAGATGAAAAGTGAGAAGAAAATTCAAGACAACAGCAAATACAAAAGTGAATACAAAAATATCGGGCTTTGTAACACACTAGATTGGAATGGGGGTGGGGGGACCAGGAGGCAGCAAATTTGCCTGCCTACCTAGGACTTTCTAATATAGAATACTAATATTAGGCTAATGTTAAAAATTAGCATGCATTCCCTAAGCACATATCAGCTGACGGGGGAAAATGGTTCAAAATAAGCGGCATGCCAAAAATATACACAGGGAAGTTAACCTGGGATTCAACATTTCCCACAGATAATCTGGTTCTGTAACGGAGCTTAAGCTTCTGCTAGTATTTATCTTCTGGTGTGCTGTACTATAAATGGCTGAGATTCTGGCATGTCAGTGCTGACATGACACCTGTCAGTCCTGAGACACCCACTCTGCCAGGCTCTCCATAGCTCGCCTTGGAAGCTCCCAGCAGGGTCAGTATTTCTCCCTCCCCAAGCATGGCGCTGAAGACATGTTTATCACATTAACCTGGGTCTCATTCTAGAAAAATCTCCTAGAATATGCCTTCAACTAGTCACCCCACAGGATTCCCTGTCACCTTCCCCAAACTGCAATTCGTACATTTTAAAACAACACACATGTCCCATTCATCCTGTTAAAGCTCAGGTGACGGGCTTCCAACAGAAAACCATCGTGGCCTCCCTCTGGCAGCGAAGCTTCAATCCTCTTGATGCTATTCCACATTATAAAATGAACAACTTAAGACAGAGATCCAAATACGGTCATACCACAGTCACTATTCTAGGCTAAAAGGCTAACTCATCTTCCCTCAATGAGAAATGTACTTATGACTTCCTCACCTAGTCATGTTGGTGGGTGTCTTTAATTTGCTTGTGCATTCTCTGAAGGTATGATTTCTCCACTGCCAAAGAAACATAATCTACATCATTAATAAAAATGTAATTTCCATGGAATGTTCATTCTCAATGACCACAGGACAACTGGAATTGGGTTTGAGAAATCAGATACTTACAAACAAAGATGTGGGATTCTTCCAAGTCCTAGCCCCACCAGCTCAAACAGGAAAATCACAATCATTCAATGAAGGGTGTTGAGCCCACACTTTTACTCTTTCTTCTCCCTAACTCCACCCCAAGCAAATTTTACTGGTTCAGGTAGTTGCTCAGCATACTCGCCAGGTGTTCCAATAAAATCAAGGTTTTCTCAAACATGCCATGTATTTGTCTTATGACGTTTTGCAGGGAATGTATGTGTAACAGAGCCTCAATAAACCAGGCAGTGTAGTGCTATAGAAACCACACTGTGGGTCATGCCTGGGCCACTGGGGCTCCTCATCAAGACCAGCCCTCCCCTACCAGGAAATGTCTCAGCTCCAAAATGACCTCACGTACCTTCCCTATGCTCAAACTACCACTTGAAAATGGGAACATCTAGCCAAGTGGGATAGACAAGCTCCTGCATCCGGGTCTGATGGCACAAACTCTCATTCCTTCTTAGCCCTTCCGGAACCAGGGCTGCAAGGTTTGGTCAGTTTGGACCCCCGCTGAGAATCTACAGTTCTAACAAGCTCCCAGGCAATGTTAATGCTGCTGGTTAGGAACCAATTCTGAGAACCACTAGTAGAGCAGTGGAAAAACAAGGCAGTCCCTACAAATTCTGGCTCTCACAGGTTTCACTGACTATTGCAGGCAACTGAACTCCTGAAATTGTTTGTAAAATTGCAGGTACATGGTGCATATGTTCATTTTTACTGTAAGGGGATGCACAGCTTAAACCAAAAAAAAACCAAACCTAGTGCCATTGAGTCGATTCTGATTCACAGCAACCCTACACATCAGGTTTTTTTAGACAACGTCAAAAACGTTAAGAGGATACACAAGGGAATCTTAGAAGGTTCTTTCCTGTCCTAATACTTAATAACCCCACTTGTAGGGTAGGCAAGCTATTGGTGCTTGCCACACCTTCTCCAAGGTCACTATGAGCACCCCAAAGGTGCCTTCCCCAGTTCGAACTTTCAGCTGGACTCCTCAGCCCTCATAGGAAGCACTTTGCTGCCCACACTGCTTCTTTCTTCTCGGAGACACCAAGACCTGTTTTGGGAGCAGCCTCCAGGAACAGACTGTGGAGACTGAAAAAAAAGTTGTTTATTATAGAGATTATACCATGAAATGATTTGCCTATGCAGTTCACTAAACATGTCACAATGCTGTTATTAACAAGAATATACAAAGTAAGCGTTCAATGGTTTCATCAATTAATAAAACTACACTCTACCTGCCAAAGCTGACAGGCAGTGATGCCAGAGACAGAGGTACAGTGCTGGGACTCAGCACCCCGTCAGAAACAGGTGAGAGTGAGGCCATTATGCTAAGTGAAAGAAGTCAGTCACAAAAGGACAAATACTATATGAACTCACTAATATGAAATACCTAAAAAAAAAACTAGAACAAGTAAACATATAGAACAGGGCTTAACAGTGGTCACCAGGGGCAGAGAGGAGCCCTGGCGGCACAGTGGTTAAGAACTCGGCTGCTAACCAGAAGGTCGATGGTTCAAACCCACCAGCCACTTCATGGGAGAAAGATGTGGCATCTGCTTCTGTAAAGATTTACATCCTTAGAAATCCTGTGGGGCAATTCTACTCTGTCCTACAGGGTCACTATGAGTTGGAATCAACTCGATGGCAATGGGTTTGGTATGGTTTGGTTTGGTATCGGGGTGGAATAAAGAGTGGTAGGGGCCGGGGGGTAGGAATTAATGTTTAGTAAGCTCTGAGCTCTGAGTTTTTTTTTTTTTCATAAAAAAAGAAAAATTTTTTTTTTTATAGGGATGAAAAATTTGGCAAAGGGTATTGGTAATGGTTTGTACATTACCCACATAATTAACCTCACTGAATCACATACGTGAAAAAAAAGTTGAGGTGGCAAATGTTGTGTTATCTACATTTTTACAACAATAAAAAGAGTATTAAATTATTTTAAAAATAAAATAAAATCACTAATGATCCAGGGTCAACAACAATGACAGGAGCATCCAGTCAGTCCCTTCCTCACAGTGCAGGGAGCTCCCAGGTCCACATCTGTATCCACTTACGTGGGCCAGGAGGGCAGCCTGGGACCCCACCAATGACTGTGGGAGGACAGCGGGCCAAAACCTTGAGGGGAGGCCCAGCCCTCTAGGGGAAGATCTCCCCTCTAACCACACTGGCCTTGACTAACCAGTTATGGCTGTCAATGACACCAACTGCACGTGCATTTTTATGACGCTAGCTCCCTAGTGAAGAGAACCCACAGTTTTATTTCTCTGTCCATTCCAGAAATGGCTGTATTTTACTGTGCCTGGTGTTCGAGGCTCCCTATATGAGCTCCCACCTCAGAGAGCAGCCTCAGAGCAGGAGGACACAGGCCCGAGGCCTTCAGTCAGTGCCGTCCAGGACCATTCTATCCAAAGAGACCACGTCAAAAAAATAATAAAGCCTCTAGTTAGAAATGTATTAAACTGAACGTGATTAAATATCATTGTTACAGGATTTTTAACAGTTAACAATTAGTGGATATTCTCTCTGTGCCAGGAGCCCTGGTGGTGCAGTGGTTAAGAACTCGGCTGCTAACCAAAAGTTCGACAGTTTAAAGCCTCCAGCCGCTTCTGGGAAACCCTATGGGGCAGTTCTGCTCTGTCTTATAGGGTCACTGTGAGTCGGAATTGACTCGACAGCAATGGATCCGTTTTTTGGGTTTTTTTTTTTTTTTTTTTTTTTTTGGTCTCTCTGTGCCAAGCTCTGTGCTAAACACTTCATATGCATTACCTCAGGTAATACTCTGAGGTATCATCGCCACTTTAAAAAAAACATAAACCAAATCCATTGCCTTTAGGTTGATTCTGACTCATGGGGGCCCCAGGTGTTACAGGGTAGAACTGTCCCATATGGTTTTCTTGGCTGTGATTTTTATGGAACCAGATCACCAGGCCTTTCTTCCAGGGAGCCGACGGCCGGGTTCAAACTGCCACACTTTAGGTTAGTAGTCACGTGCAAACCACTTGCACCACGCTGGGGTCTAACACCACTTTACATGTGAGGAAATGAAGCATAACTTGCCCAGTTCTCACAGCTGGAAAGCGGCAGAGCCTGGACTCAGCCTCAGGACTGTTTGACTCTGAAGTCAGACCTCTTCTGTTATACAATTTCCAACAGTTGACTTTAGTATCTTAAATACTGATGGAATTTTCCTTTAGACAGAGGAATTATCCTCCCAGACACAGAACTAAATACTTATTTCCTTATCACTGCATCACCTTAGTGTTTCTAAACTTACCTTTACCCATGAAGCAGTATTAATTTTATAATAAAAAACACACTGGTTAATGAAATAAATAAAAGTTTTTCTGAAAAGAATATCACTTGATTTAAACCTCTGTTGAAGGCATCCCTGGGTGGTGCAAAGGGCTAACACACTCAGCTGCTAACCAAAAGGTTGGAAGGTTGAGTCCACCCAGATACGCCTTGGAAGAAAAGCCTGGCGAACTACTTGTAAAAAATAAGCCATTGAAAATCCTATGGAGCACAATTCTGCCCTGACACACATGGGGTCACCATGAGTTGGGGACATTCTGACGGCAACTGGTTTGGTTTTTGGTTTTTAAAGTGACACTTGGCCCAGCCCGATGAGCTCAGTCAATCACCATTAGTTACATGCCAGAACAGCACAACCCAAACTTGCCCAGATATTTTCTTTCTAAGCTTAAGGTTCTGTCTTCAGATGTTTGGCACCCACACAGGCATACCCTAGAGTGACCCACAGTTACAATGGAACATGTGTGGCACTGGGATGATTCCCTGAAAGGAACAGAGTGGCCACGGAAACCCAATTGCGTCTCAACTCGATAAGCATTTATCAAATTCCCTGTGTCTGTACAGCATCATTTTCCTTTTCATTATACAGTGAATGAAGTAGGTGAGCCTGGCCTGACTCCATTATACTAAGAATGTCACAACTGAGGTGTGGGCCAGGCATTCTGATATCTTCCTTCAACACCCTTCCCCCTTCTTCCCTTAGTCTTAATACCTCTCTCCCCTACTATCATTTCTCTATATTCCAGTTAAGCTGAGTTGTTGTTGTTGGGTGCCATGGAGTCAATTTTGCCTCATAGCAAGCCCACAGGGTTCCCGAGGCTGTAATCTTTACAGGAACAGATTTCCAGGTCTTGCTCCCATGGAGCCGCTGGGTATGTTCGAACCGTAAACCTTCGGTTAACAGTCGAATGCTTAACCTGCACCTTCTGGGCTGGAAGAGGTCCCTAAATTCCCTTCCACACCACAGGAACCTAGCGGTCACGGATGGTAGAACAATCTAGCCAGTAAAGAGTATTACGGCGCCCTGCAAACAGCTCACGTTGATGATGGTTTCAAGGGCTGCAATGCTGTTTCACAACACTTATCATACTCTAACTAATTTCAAAACAACGTCTCTCGAGCCCTTTGCCGAAGCACGCTAGGCAGGGAGGAGACAACCCTCAAGTGGTTTTCCAGGCCCAATTAAGGCTTAACAGCAGAGGCGAGGGCCACGATATACTGGGATCGCTGCTCTCACTCAGGGTCCGTAAAAGATTCCACTAAGATAAACATTTCCCAGCTACGATCGCTATAGACATGTGCTTGTCTGACCCTTCCTACATGCTGGCCAAGTGTCACCAACACCTTTAGCACCTGGACCTGCAAGTGTAGCTACCCCATTCACAGCTGCCCCACACTATCTAGCCAGGGAACACAGCGTCCAGCGACACATTCCTCTTGTGAGGAAGGCTGGAATGCACCTTCAGAGGTGTCTGAGCTCCGGGGAGCAGCAGGGATATGGGCACGTGGTACTCTGCAGAGCCAGGCTTTGCCTTTAAGCAATTGTGGAAGCGGAGGGTCAACGTAAGGCAAATTTACGTGAGAGCTTGAGATAAAAGTGGGAAATTAAATAGAGGGGCACAGAAAGTATGTGCAGTGATACACTACAGTAACCACTATGAAAGGGAAAAGTGGGAAGTTATTCCATTAACTTACAGCGTGTATACAGTCTATAAGGAGCCCTGGTGGCGCAGTGGTTAAAGGGCTTGGCTGCTAACCAAAAGGTAGGCGGTTCAAATCCACCAATCGCTCCAAGGGAGAAAGATGTGGCAGTCTGCTTCCATAAAGGTTACAGCCTGGGAAACCCTATGGTGCGGTTCTACTCTGTCCTATAAGATTGCTATGACTGAAAATTCAACAGCAATGGGTTTTAGACAGTCTACGGAGTCGGCGCTCCTTGGAAACTCTACGGGGCAGTTCTACTCTGTCCTATAGGGTCGCTATGAGTCGGAATCGACTCGATGGCACTGGGTTTGGTTTTTTTTTTTTTTTAATGGAGTCCCTGGGTGGTGCAAATGGTTACATTCTTGGCTGCTAATGGAATGGTTGGAAGTTCAAGACCACCCAGAGGCCCTTCAAAAGAAAGTCCTGGTGATTTACTTCTGAAAAATCAGCCAATGAAAATCCTATGGAGCTTAGTTTTACTCTGACACAAATGGAATCGCCATGAGTCAGAATCAACTGCATGGCAACTGGTTAGAGTCTCTATCAAAAAAAAGTCTACTTTTGTGCCTGCATTCTGTAGAGCCACTGCTTACTGTTGTGGTCTGATAAATCGAGTTGACCCTTCATTTCATGCTCTATAGAAGACACTCTAAGGAGAAAGCCATTTTCTCATATCACACTCATCCCGGGCCTGTGGAAGAGCCACTGGGTGGATTTAACCACCAACACACACATGATTTTGGCACCCACCTCTATGATTTCAGGTGGCTTAGAAAGCCCCCATCCTCAGAGAAAAAAATCCACGCCCATTAAATGGTTAACACTGGAAACTTTATTACAGACTTCCAACTCTATGAAGCATAATACTAAGTTACCAGTCACTACCACCTTAAAGTGAATGATGTCATGAGAATTCAAGCAGATAAGGAGGGCAGCTTGGGAAAGAGACTTCCTGAGGCTGTTGTTGTTGTTGTTGTTAGCTGCCATCAAGCAGGTCCCCAACTCATGGCTAGCCCATGCATAATGGAAGAAAATGCTGCTCAGTCCTGCACCATCACCATGAGAGTTTGCAGATCAGACAGTTGTGATCCATAAGGTTTTCCACTGGCTGATTTTTGGAAATAGATCACCAGGCCTTTCTTCCTAATCTGCCTTAGTCGGGGAGCTCCGCTGAAGCCTATTCGCCATCATAGCAAAACGCAAGCCTCCACTGACAGATAGGTGGTGGCTGTGCATGAGGTACACTGGCCGGGAATCTCCCAGATGGGAAAGCAAGAATTCTACCACTGAACCACTGTTGCCTCTTCAGAGGGCCTAGGAGAGGGTATTTCCCAGGCTTGCATTCATCAACAGAAGTCGTCCTGTTGAGATCCTGAAATGCTAAGGTTGTCAAAACAACAAAGGAGAGGCCATAAGCCCATAAGCTTTGTTTTATTATTTAATAAGCATATATTAAGTGGATATTTTTGCAGTGTGGTTAATTCACACTTTCCATTTCAGATATTATTGACATTTGCTGGACACTGCAAAGGGTCTCAGTAGAACACAGAATTCTACTGTTAGAACACAGAGAAAATCTCAGTGCCACTACTAACTGTTCAGAACTGTTTTGGGCCTGATACAGCTTCCTAATGATAGGAGCACCTTATAGGATCCATCAGAAATTACGCCAGTTACTTGGAGCCTTTTGTCTGGGATATATGTCATTGCAATGATGAGCCGCGGCTCGCTACAGGCACTGAAGGACTAGAAAAGAACTCAAAGACAACTTTAGAGTCAACTCAATAAAATCAAACCCGAAAAAACAAACAAAAAAGTACAAATCAACCAAAGCTCTCTCTGCCACAGGGCAGCTCCATGCCATTTGTTGGAGAACAGTGTAGGAAACAAGTCAGATTATAAACCTCATGAATTGATCAATAAGGCCACTCACTTGTATGCCATTCGAGGCTGACAGTAAAAAAAACAAAAAAACAGTAGAGGGGTAGTATATTTGAAGTAATCCACATATTCCCGAAAAGGTTAGTATAAATCAAAAATTTTCCAATTAAAATTAAGAACTTGGTAATTAAAGGAAACTTGTGAAATCATATTTTAAAATGATTAAAAATTAGCTCATGGCTTTCACTTTTGTATAGGTTTAAATTGCCATGCATTGAATTTCCTAAAAGTAAGGCCCTCACATCTGTAATTCTCTGGCCCACCGCCTACGGCACAGAGTACACTGTGAGAGACTCCGAACTTTACTACTCTGCTCGTTCGTGCCTTCTTTTAGAACCCTGTAAGAAAGAAGGTGGCATTATGGCTGGGTCGCAATGTAAGATTTTACTTGGCAGACTTCAAGGTCTCTGATTTGGAGGCCTGGGTGAATGGCGATGGCCGTTTTCTGCAAGAAAGCCTACGGGAAGGGGTGTCAGGGATGTACGCGAGGCTGCGGATCCCAGAAGGCACTTGGCCCGGCCAGAGACGTCAGAACAAGCGTGTTGGCGTCCCAAACATGGGACTCCTCGGTGGAGAAACTGCTTTATAATCCGGTAATCTGGTAGCCAGAGCCCCAGATGGATACCAGAATGGTTCACCTTGGGTTGAACTTCGTTCTACTGTGAATAATGTCTTTACAAGTGGCTGAGACATACTCATATCGCTATCAGTGTTAAACCTTAGTTAATCTTCAGGGGAAAAATAAGATTACATCTTGGCATCTTTATCAATTTTCTTTCAAATTTTCAAGGCTTCCCTTATCGGTGACCTTGTCTGGACTCAAGGTTCCCTGAGGAAATATTAACACTCCCTGTCCACAGATAAAGAAACTGAATTAAAGAGAGTTGTGAGTTGATTTGGCACAGGTGCCACAATCTGGCAGGCACAGAGCTGAAACCCAAGTTCCTGCCTTCCCTCCAGGGTTCCTGCTGGACTCACAGCTCCACTAACCAGTGCCTTGACTTCCTTTAAGGTAACCAGCTTCGTTTAACCAGGCCTTCTTGTCCTCAATCTAGAGAGGTGAATGACAGCAGCCATGTTAGGGGGTGGGGGCACCATTTGCCTTTCTGGGCTCCAGCCACAGGGTTCACCACAGCTGTGCTACCTATGCCTACAACAGGCAGGAGCTGGAGAACAGGGTCTTTAAAGCCAGTTCAGCATCCTCCAGAAGCCCTGACTATTCCAGGAGTTATGACATGACCCCGCAGCCCCATCATCAGCTCCAGAGGACAGCTGGGAGGTAGCCACGTTCCTCAACACCACCCCATCCAAGCAGCCACATTCCTCAACACCACCCCGTCCAAGCTTTGCCCTTCCCTCATTTTAGTCTCACTCACTGTTGTGGATTGAATTGTGTCCCCCAAAAATACGTGTTATAATTCTTAAGCTCTATGAGCCCTTGTGGTGTAGTGGCTGAAGCACTCTGCTGCTAACTGAAAGGTCAGTGGTTCGAACCCACCAGCCACTTTCATGGGAGAATAATGTGCCAGCCTGCTTCCATAAAGATTTACAGGCTTGGAAACCCCACGGGGCAGTTCTACTCTGTCCTATAGGGTCGCTGGGAGTTGTAATCAACTCCATGGCAATGATTTTTTTTTTTTTTTTATACCCGTGGTTATAATCCCATTTGGGAATTGCTTGTCTTTGTTATGTTAATGGGGCAGAATTAGTGTAGGGTGTAGTCAATCTCTTTTGAGATATAAAAAAAGATTAAACAAGCAAGCTAAGAAACAGAGATGGGGGAAGAGAGATGCCAAGCCACAAGAAGACTGTCCAGGAGCAGATGCTCAGAAGAGACAAGGATTTTCCTCCAGAGCCAACAGAGAAAGACTTCCCCTAGAGCCAGCACCCTAAATTCAAACTTCTAGCCTCCTAACGATGAAGTAAAACAGCTGAACAAAAGATTTCAAAGTTGCAGCTCAAGAAAATAAAGTATTACAATGAAATGTACGAAGACCTAGAATTGGAAAACCAAAAGGAAAGAGTACGTTCCGCATTTCTCGAGGTGAGAGAACTGAAGAAAAATTTCAAACCTCAAGTCGCAATATTGAAAGATTCTATGTGCAAAATATTGAACGACACAGGAAGCATCAAAAACGAAGATAGAAAGAATACACAGAGTCACTGTACCAAAAAGAATTGATGACATTCAACCATTTCAGAAGGTAGCATATGATCAACAACTGATGGTGCTGAAGGAAGAAGTTCAAGCCACACTGAATGTAATGGTGAAAAACAAGACTCCAGGAATTGACAGCATACCAAATGAGATGTTTCAACGAACAGATGCAGCGCTGGAAGGACTTGCTCCTGTACACCAAGAAATCTGGAAGATAGCAACCTGGCCAACTGACTGGAAGAATTCCATATATGTGCCCGTTCCAAAGAAAGTTGATCCAACAGCATGTGGAAATTACCAAACAATATCATTAATAACACACGCAAGTAAAATTCTGCTGAAGATCATTCAAAAACATTCACAGCGGTACATTGACAGGAAAGTGTCAGAAACTCAAGCTGGATTCAGAAGAGGACGTGGAATGAGGGATATCATTGCTGATGTCAGAGGGATTTTGGATGAAAGCAGAGAAGAGCAGAGTTTACCTGTGTTTTATTGACTATGCAAAGGCATTCAATTGTGTGGATCATAACAAATTATGGATAACATTGCGAAGGATGGGAATTCCAGAACACTTAATTGTGCTTATGAGGAACCTATACATAGACCAAGAGTCAGTTTCAACAGAACAAGGGGATAATGCATGGTTTAAAATCAGCAAAGGTGAGCATCAAGGTTGTATCCTTTCACCATACCTATTCAAACTGCATGCTGAGCAAATAATTAGAGAAGCTAGACTATATGAAGAAGAACAGGGCATCAGCATTGGAGGAAGATTTATTAACAACCTGCAATAAGCAGGTGACACAACCTTGCTTGCTGAAAGTGAAGAGGACTTGAAGCACTTGCTGATGAAGATCAAAGACTACAGCCTTCAATATGGATTGTACTTCAATGTGAAGAAAACAAAAATCCTCACAGTGGGACCAATAAGCAACATCATGATAAACAGAGAAAAGACTGAAACTGTCAAGGATTTAATTTTACTTGGATCCATAGTTAACGCCCGTGGAAGCGGCAGTCAAGAAATCAAACAATGTATTGTATCGGGCAAATCTACTGCAAAAAACCTCTTTAAAGTATTAAAAAGATATCGCTTTGGGGACTAAGGCATGCCTGACCCAAGCCATGGTGTTTTCAATTGCCTTACATGCATGCGAAAGCTGCACGGTGAATAAGGAAGATCAAAGAACAACTGACACCTTTGAATTATGGTGTTGGTGAAGAATACTGAATATACTGTGGACTGCCAGAAGAAAGAGCCAATCTGTCTTGGGAGAAATACCGCCATAATGCTCCTTAGAAGCAAGGTCAGAGAGACTTCATCTCACGTACTTTGGACATGTTATCAGGAGGGACCGGTCCCTGGAGAAGGACATATTGCTTGGTAAGGTGGTAGGTCAACAAAAAAAGACCTTCAACAAGATGGATTGACACAGTGGCTGCAACAATGGGCTCAAACATAGCAACGATTGTGAGGATGTTGCAGGACTAGGCAGCGTTCTGTTGTACATAGGGTCACTACGAGTCAGAATCAACTCAATGGCACCTAACAAAGCCTCCTAAACTTTGACAAAATAAACTTCTTTTTGTTAAAGCCAAAAAACTCCTCACAGCAGTAATCTGCTTTAGCCATATTTGCTAAAAATATACTTCCCTCCTCAGTTACACTTACTAATGCATTCTATTTCGGGCGTGTTTGCATTCTTCCTTAGAAATGCCTGTGTTGGTAGCAATGAAAACATGCAAAATGCTATAACGACATTTCTTTCAGCAAGGTTTCTCTTCGCTTGCCTGTGCTCTGCACACAAATCTGAAAAGCAAAGCTTTCCACCTAGATGGTAATTGGTGATAGAAAAGGCTAGGATACGAGAAGAAAGGAAGAAGTCAATAAGGAAACAGATTTCCGCTGGGCACACAAAGGACTTAGCCCGATTCCCCCTTCTCACACCTAGCTCCATGGGCAGCATCCAGCCCCGGCCATCACTGTTACCACTGATGCAGCTGTAGAACGGCCTCTTTATTGGAGCCGCATGACACATGTTAGAAACCTGGAGAACATCTGAAGAAAGCCACAAACCAGGCTTCACTCCATGAGCCACCTCCTGGAAAATCTTTTCCTCATCTGATCTGAGGCCAGGGGAGTCACTATTTCCACAGCACAGTGGTCCCCTTGTATGAGCTCATCCGACCCCGAGCTAATTTCCCCAACTGGCATCCTCGGCCGTGTCCCCGCTGGCACTGAGCGTCTACTGGCTGTCTCGGAAGAACCAGTGAGCTCAGCTGCCAGCAGCTCCCTGACTTTCCTGGCACTTACAAGAACTCTGGCGCTCTCCTGTCGTTAAGTGGAGGATAATGACAGCTCTCAGTCTCCTATCTTTGCTTTCCTGTAGGGAAGGAGGTAGAATCATTGTGTGACCGATTTTTAAAGTCCTTAACTCATGCTTCCTTCTTCCTGTTTTCTTCCAGAATCTTCTTTAATTGGCCCTTCCTTTCTCCTAACACATACTTAATACATTTTCTGTATCTGGAGGTGAAACGAGGAAAGGGGAAAGTGACTGGATATTGTTGGCCACAGAGAAAGTACTGAAGGAGAGGAGGGGGAGGAGCAGGAACTGCAGTGCTGGGGCCGGAAGAAGAGAGAGGTTGACGCCTTGGGGTGAAGCCAGAGCTCAGAACCCAGCTGGTACAATATTCATGTCTTTCCTGTTTCAAAGCTCATGGGTGACAGGCGCATAGATGAAGCACCCAGAATGCCAACTCGGATCTGCCTTTTTCAGGCGGCCAGACCTTGGCTGGGAACATCAGCCTTGAACACCTGTTCACCAGGTATGACATCAGCTCATTAAAAAGAAAGAAAGCATGAGACTGAATGCTGAATGATGGTCCTTCGACAAAGACAGACTGAAGTCTCCCAGAAACTGGAAATGGGGGGGCCTCACCCAGCTTCACATACACAGGGATGTGGCCCAGCAGAGAATGGTTAATGGCAGAAAGAAAAGAAAACTATTTGCCATTGAGTCGACTCCAACTCAGGGCAACTCCATCTGTGTCAGAGTAGAACTGTACCCCACAGGGTTTTCAGTGGTTGATTTTTCAAAGGTAGATTGCCAGGCCTTTCTTCTAAGACGCCTCTGGGTGGACTTGAACCACCAACCTTTAAAGGAGGAAGCTAATCCAGCCAGATATTATAATGAAGAAAAAACAAAACCCAGGAAGCTAAGAGTATTTCTCTAACTGCATTATGTCTCTTGTACACTTAGCTAGCACTGGGCAGGAAAGGATTATTAACAATCCTGAAATAGGAGCTCCTAACATCTGCAAATTTCCTGAAGGCCGGCAATAGCAGATCTTATTTATCTAGGCTTTATTCTACCCTTAGTAACAGAAAACACTGGTATAAACAAGGAACTCGCCAGCACTATCACGGCATCCCTTGGTCTGTTCCTCCGGATGACCAAAATTAACCTTATCTCTTTGCAGTAAGTATATCCTCAGGTACTATCACTGAATTCAATTACACATGCATAACAAAAGCCAGTCACAATCAGGGCTATTGGCGACGTGCCCAATAGGCTGCTGTTGAAGCAGGCATAGATGCAAATGTGTGTAATATATACACACATATGGAAAAACCCACTAGCAATGAATAAAAGTTTTCCAGACCTCATCTCTTTCCATTTTCTGTGCTGTTCCCCTGCATAACTTATCTTGAACACTGTAGCTGCCAAGACAGAAGAATTCACTGCTTGAGAAAAAAAGAGAATTCTATTATTCAAACTTTCTTTCCTCGCTCATAAGGAGAATAGTGAAAAGTGCCTGGTGAGATTTCTTTAGGAGGAAGAAGGTTATTTCTCCATTTAGCTCCCAGATATTAAAAAAAAGTGGAATAGCAGGCGCGCTGACCTCAAGGCCCTCACAAGCAGCCCGGCACTTCCACTCTGCTCAGAACATGACTTGCAATAAATGACTTGTTTTTCGGTGCCACTGAGTTGATTTTCAACTCCTAGCGACCCTATGTGACAGAGCTGAACTGCCCCACAGAGTTTTCTAGGCTATGATCCTAATGGGAGCAGATCACCAGGTCTTTCTCCCACCGAGCCACTGGATAGGTTCGAACCACCAACCCTTTGGGTAGAAGTGCTTAACCATTGCACCACCAGGCCTCCTTAATAAATGACTAAAAATTCCCTCTAAATCCCCCCTCTTTTCTTCCCACCTTGATACTATGTGCTACAGGTAAACCGTAGTGGGGCAGGAGTGGGGAGAAGAAAAGACAGGAAGCAGAAACAAGCTGTATGTTTCACTTCCCTCTTTCAGGGAGATGCTAAAAGGATTAGAGAGGTAATTGTTGCTTCTGGAGGCCTTCGGCTATAAGAGGCTCTATAAATACCAATAACCACTCCCTCAAGGGAAAGCGCATTTCATTACAGTGGACGTGATGTAGCCAAGAGGGATTTTCTACCACCCTAAGTGGACTGGGTTTAAGTGGACTGGGAGTAACCACTTGAGTATTGCCAGTGACCCACAGAATGCCCTGCTCGGATTGGTGACTGAGGCTCCCTGGCCTGCTTGCACCATGTAAGCCTGTTTTCATTTGACCATCCATTGTAACCATCACTCGTCTGTCATTTTGTCATACTATGGTGGTTTGCATGCTGATGTAATGCTGGAAGCTATGCCACCTGTATTTTAAATACAAGCAGGCTCACCCACGGTAGATAGGTTTCAGCAGAGCTTCCAAACTAAGACTAGGAAGAAAGGCTTAGCAGTCTACCTCTGAAAGTCAGCCAGTGAAAACCTTATCGGTCACAACAAAACATTGTCCAACTCACTTGCTTTGGACAAGTCATCAGGAAGGGATCAATCGCTGGACGATATCATGTTTGGTGAAGCAGAGGGCCAGCAAGGGTGAAATGGATTGGCACCATAGCCACAACAGTCTTGAATATGCCAGCAATTGTAAGGATGACATAGGACTGCACAACATTTCATTCTGTTGTACATACCAAGTCACCATAAGCTGAAGTCGATGCAACAGCAGCTATCTATCCAATGTGCACTTATTAAGCACTCACTACAAGCTGGAGCCCTGGTGGCGCAATGGTTAAGAGCTCAGCTGCTAACCAAAAGGTCAGCAGTATGAATCTACCAGCCACTCCTTCGAAAGTCTACGGGGCAGTTCTACTCTGTCCTACACGGTCACTAGGATTTGGAATTCGACTTGACAGTAACAGGGTCGGGTTATGAGTTGGAGGCGCCCTGGTGGTGCAGTGGTTAAGTGCTCAACTGCTAACTGAAAGGTCAGTGGTTCAAATCCACCAGCCGCTCCGTGGGAGAAAGATGTGGTAGTCAGCTTCTCTAAAGACTAAAAAAAAAAAGACTACAGCCTTGGAAACCCTGTGGGAGCAGTTCTACTCTGTCCTATAGGGTCACTATGAGTCGAATTGGCTCCATGGCAATAGGTTGGTTTGTTTGTTTTTTAATGAGTTGGAACCACCATGAGTTGGAATCAACTTTATGGCAACTAGTTTTGTTGTTGTTGCTTTTATATGCCAGAGGGCCAGTATAATACAGTGGTTAAGTGCTTGGGCTCTGGAGCAAGGCTGCCAGGTGTGAATCCTGGCTTTGCCCATTTACTGTGACCTTGGGCAAGTTACTTAAGCTCTCTGCATCTCCCTTCCTCAGGTGTAAAATGATATAACAGAACCCACCTCAGGAGGTTACTGTGAGCATTAAATGAGTCCACATGGGTCAGGTGGTTGGCCTGCTGTCTGGTACAGAGAAGGGACTGCTGTTAAACTTACCTAACAGATGTGTATCTCTATAGTCTTTGGCTTGTCCCCTTAAATATTTTAAATTAGTGTACTTTAGCATCAAAATCTAGAAGGAGGAGGAAATATTTACCAATTAGGTGTGGATTAAACACCCAGTGCCCAGATATGTGTGGAAAACAGAAGGAGAAGGTGAGGTCCCTGAATTTGGAGTTAACCACAACGCCAACAACAAAGGGCTGTTTAGGCTTTTTTCTCTTTAGCCGCCAAGCAATGGTAGACAGGGGAACAGAGAGAAAAGTGTTTATCACTGATATTATTCAGAATTGTCAACACATACAGACAATAAAAACCACATTGACTTTTAGTCAATTTTATTACTGTTTTAAGTTCTGTATAACTTTTTATATGCTCTCCCTTATTTCCTGCACCTAAGCACACCCTTTGCCTTGATACACCCACCCATGCCACGATCTCACCTGCTGCTAACCTGAATCTCCTAGGAAGCCCTTAGTCTATCCTGGGTGTGAGCAGACTTCTCTCTATTGCAGGTTCCTAAGTAGTCACACTTCCTACAAGGGAAGAGCACGCCTGTGGAGTCAGACAGGCCCAGGGGTGAATCCTATTCTGCCACTTGGCTGTGTGACAAGAGCAGTGTTCTCAAATGTGTGGTCCTGGACGCCAGCAGCATCCTCATCCCCCCGGGGACTTGTTAGAAATACTATTCCTTGGACTCTACCCCAGACCTACTGACTCAGAAAGTCTGGGGGTGGAGCCCAGCAATCAGTGTCAGAACGAGCTATCCAGGTGATTCTGACATATGCTCAAGTTTGAGAACCACTAGCTTTGAGAAACTTTTCTATTCATCAGAAAAGGTTACTACCACTCACTTCCTAAGGCGATTGGAAGAGTGAAAGGAGATGATGTACGTCAAGCACTTGGTCTCATGCCCCAAAGATGGTAGACATTCAACACATGGTAGCTGTTATTATTATTATTAATCAATGTCAGTAGGATTTACAAAACAGCAATAACTCACAAACAGCTGGAGTAACATCACAGCTCTGATTATCAGGGAAGTGGTTTAAAAGAGAGTTCGGGTAGAAAACCTAAGAGGAACTGTACATTGTGGGACTTGGAGACCACAGTTCCCCCAGGACTCCAGGTTCACTAATCCTTGTTTCCTGAGATTCAGATTTCAAGAGCCACAGAGAATTCTGGAAACTCTGACTCCTCAAGCATTTTGGATGTTTGGAATTTCAGAAATTAAAAACAAACCCAATTTTTCTATTAAAATTAGGATACTTGTGAATTTTGAGAAGAGGCCTCCTGACAGAGGATTAGAGGTGTCTGGGCTCCAATACTGGCATTTAAAATGTGTAGGAGAAGTCTTCAGGTTATGTTCTGAAGTGATGAAGGGTAAGAAAGGGTGGTATAAAGAAGCATAGTGTCCAGGCTGACAGAATGGCTAGGATTCAAGAGTTAAGAGGAGAGCAAGGTAGAAGGATCCCATCTTGGATTTCACACCACCATTACCTAGAAGGACTCTGGCAAAGGTCGTGATGGCCTCCTAAAAGCCAAATGCAGTGGACACTTATCAATCATCTTTGAACCCTCTGGCATCTAATAACTGACCACTTGCAACTCCCTGAACTTTCTTCCTCTTGACTTCTAAAACCCCAATCTGTCCTAGTTCCCATCTTATCATTCCAACCATGCCCTCTCAGTATCCTTTGGATTTCCCATTCTTGGTCCATGTGGCTACTACACCTGGTCTTATCTATTTCAGCCTGTCTACTAAAATCCCATTCTTGCTGCTCTAGTGACTGTTGTTGTGCACATAAAGATAGTGAAATGGGACTAAGCTCTGGGTAAGATGCTCTCTTTTAATCTTGGTTCTATTGCTTACTCTGTCATCTCAACATAGACAAGAGTAGACAAAGGATAGGCTGGTCTTCTGTCTTTGGTCTCTTCTTCTTGTGCCTTCTGTTCTCTGTGGCAATCCTATCCTTCCTGGCATAGGTGATGACACCCATATCTGCCTCCAGCCTCAGGTCAATCCTAAATACTAGACCCTCCCATCCCACCACCTACTTATGTGGCCAAGTAGAGAGTAGACATAGTAGAGTGCCTGCTTACATGGCCCCTGGATGTGCCACCAGCATCTCAAGCTCCATATATCTGAAAGTGTACTCACTACCTTTCATGTACTGTATTCCTTACAGCAATTCCATAATAACAGAACTTGGAGCAGAGAAAACGGAGAACTAGGTTTGCTCAGGAATGAAGACTCGCAAACCTGTTAATAAAGGGTTTACAGGGCCAGGCAATGTAGGTATTAGTAAGAGAAAACTTGTAGTAACTAAACACAAATTGAAGCTCAAATAGTGTAAAAAAAAAAAAATAGGTGGAAATACAACATTCAATAACACATTATTCTAGTTCCCTTAGTTGCCAGCTTTGAAAGAAACCAAGAAAATATTATCCTTCGGTACAGATTCCCAAAATTAAGAAATCCTGACACAATAAGAGGAATTTTTGTAAAGAAATATAACCTTCTTCTTTGAGTAAGAATCTAAATTTACAATAATTATACAGTATCTTTATTTCATTTTCCAGTATCTTTATTTCATTTTCCAGTTCCATCACATAGCCATGTTGTAATTATCCCTACCCTGTAGATATCTGTAGGTCGCAGGGAGCAACCTTTCCTATTTTGGAGAGGCCCAAAATAGATTCACACTCTGTAATCTCTTAGCACCCTCTCCATTTGCTGTCGAGTCGATTCCGACTCATAGCGACCCTATAGGACAGAGTAGAACTGCCCCATAGAGTTTCCAAGGAGCGCCTGGCGGATTTGAACTGCTGACCTTTAGGTTAGCAGCCGTAACTACTACACCACCAGGCCTTGTTATAAACTAATGTTGGTTTAGAAATAGATTCTAGATGGCCTTTTAAGGAGCCTGGTGGCACAACAGTTAAGCACTCAGCTGCTAACTTAAAGGTCAGCAGTTCAAACCCACCTAGCACCTCTGCCGGAGAAAGACCGGGTGATCTACTCCCATAAAGATTACAGCCTAGAAAATCCTATGGACAGTTCTACTCTGTCACGTGGGATCACTATGAGCAAGAAATCAAATCAACTCAACGGTACCTAACAACAAGAGAATGCTTTGTCAGCATACATAATTCTGAGAAAAAGTTTCTAAAGGAATATTCTATCAGGTTCCCTTCAAAAAACTACAGGGACTTCTAAGCAGTCTCCCTGCATCAAGTCTCCAACTGTCTCTAAAAATAAAGAACTATCTTTACAAAATGTGGGTCCTACTCCCCATTACTTAACATCTTTCTATGGTTCCTCAAGGCCTGCATGATAAAGTGTGAGAGGCAGAAAGCTGGGCAGTTAGGGGAGCAGACTGGGCAAGATACAAACCCTGGTTCTACTCCCTGCTGTCTGTGTGACCTTGTCTCCTAGCCTCTTAGGCCGCAGTTTTTTCATCTGTAAAATGGAGACAACAACGGTACCTACCTCTTAGGTTGTTACAAGGATTAAATGAGTTAACATCTATAAAGTGTTCAGATCAGTGTCTTACACATAAGCACCATGTTAAGTGTTAGCTATTGTTACTATTCTGATATACAAGGGTCTTCATGAGGTGGCCACAGCCTACTTTTTCCAAGTGCGACTTCTGCCCCTTGATTTCTGAAGAGCAGCGTTGCTAGCCTACTGTTAGTTATCTAGTGTTGCTATAACAGAAATAACCCAAATGGATGGCTTTAACAAACAAATTTATTCTTCACAAATACGACTCACTGTTTATACCTCCAGCTTCTGCATTTGCTGTTTCTTCTGCCTGGTGTGCCCTCTTGTTCCTGCCCCTAGCAAATTCTTACTTCTCCTTTAAGGGTGGGCAGTTCACCATTGATGTCTTTCCCAACCCCCTGGACAGACTTATGCTCAACCTCCAGTGCTTCCATTGCCCCTTGTCCACAGCATCATTAGAACAAGCCCCACCTTGGACACCTGCCTGCTTACTTAGCTCCTAGGTAAGGAATAGTGGGAACCTTGAAGGCAGGGACAGTGTCTGATCAACCCTGTACACTCAGCCTCAAGCATACAGCCTGGCACATAGAAGATGTTCAGTTAAAGCTGCATGAATGAATGAATGACAAACATAAAAATATGGAGATAGAGATCAGGAATAAAAGAAGAGGGAAGAATGAGACGCGATCTGAGAGATGAGACAGGCTTTATATAGGAAGACAGGGTACGTGCAAGTGAGAGGAAGTTGGCCAAGGGTTTTAATCACAGGAAGGAAAGAATCAGCAAGGACACACGAGGTGAAGCCATTAGTGATATTGTGCACACACCACCTAAAGAGTTCATGGGTCTTGCTGGGGCCTGAAACCATCAGAACACTGGAAGCACATAGTATCTTTAGACATGAATAAACAGAGACAAATAATGGGAAATTGTACGGATGGCATGTTGTATCTCAAAATGCCCTCACTCCTTAATAAAATGAGTTATACGCCGAAAATGGCTGTGTACTGGGCAAAGGAGAAGGACAAAAGGGCAGACATGTCTCAGATTAAACATGGAATCACAGTCAAGCTCAGAGACCTAGCTTTTTCAACATGACCTCCTTTTTACTGTGCTAGCAGTAATGAAAGCAAGCTGAGATTCATTCAGCAAGTGGGGAGGCAAGCAGAGAACCAGAGTAGGGTATTCTAAATCCTATCTTTCTTGATTCTCAGGAACTTATGAGCTGAAGGGCCTCCAGCGGTTGACAGGATACTCCTCAGGCCTTTTGGCTGCTGAGCTCTAGCCAAAGGACTCAGGACACGTTTAACATCATCACCTGCTATGTAAAGCCCATTCCACACTGGGCACTAAAAAATAGGTCTGCCATCTTGCATTAGATGCCATGTTCAATTAGATGTCAACATAGAGAGCTTGTGGGTCTCATGCCCAAAAGTTAACATGAAAGAGAATCATAAAAGAAACTGCTCACTTTTGTAATGGGGACACATTGATCCAGGCCAGAGGCTAACTATCACTTTCAAAGAGAAACAAGCCTGCTTCCTACAGCCTGCAGTGAACACATGGGCAGGGAGAAATCAGTAATCAATGAATGGTCACTCAGCCTCAAGCTTCTGATCAATTCCGGCAAACAAGAAATTAGAACTAAAAATGTGTTAAAAAATAACGTGGGAAAAATATACATGGGGAAGTAAAATGAGCAAAGGGGGAAGATGAGAAGACATTAAATGATACTCAGACAAAATTAAAGGAATGAACCAGGTGTTTTCTGGCATAAGCCTCCCACCCACACACTAAGGCACTGTTTAGCATAGAGGGAGCAGTATATTGGACCTCAAGCTAGGACTGGGTGGTTTCTTGGGATTCAAAAGAGATACATATATCTCACCCCCACTAGGCTGACTATTATCAGAAAAACAGAAAACAACAAGTGTTGACATATATGTAGAGAAACTGGAACCCTCATCTATTGCTGGTGGGAATGTAAAATGGTGCAGCTGCTGTGGAAAACAGTCTGGTGGTTTCTCAAAAAGTTAAACATAAAACTACCATATGATCCAGCAACATCAATCCTAGGTATATACCCAAAAAAGTTGAAAGCAGGGAGGCGAACATCCTTATACAACAATGTTTATTGCAGCACTATTTGCAATAGCCAAGAAACAACCCAAATGTTCATTAATAGATGAACAGATAAAATGTAGTACAGTCGGCCCTCAGTATCTTCAGGTTTCACATCTGTGGATTCAACCGACCTCAGATCAAAAATATTCAGAAAGAAAAAAGAAAGTTCCAGTATGCAAAACTTGAATTTGCAGAGCGCCAAGCACTAAGCTGAAACCACTCGAATTAAGTGATGTGTAGGCACACCCTGCTGTAGCCTCCCGCCGTTTCACATATCCTGTGTCTCCAGCATTCATTGTCTGAGCATTGTTCACCTCAGTTCATTCGCTACTTGTGCTGTGTACACCCTTTGTTTCTATGAAAGAATAGCTCCTAAAAAGCAACGAAGTAGTCAAGCAATCCTTCAAAGACTAAGAGGGAGCCTAAAGTGTTATCTCTCAACAAGAAAATAAAAATCTTAGATCTTTTAAAAAGTGGCATGTTGCTTGCCGAAGTGGGCTGTAAGGTCAGTAAAAACAAATGGAGCATTCACACAATAAATCAGAAAGAGGCTGAAATTCATGGACGTGTTAGTGCTGCCCCTACAATGGCAAAAATGGTCTTTCCGGTTCGTGATAAAGTGCTTGCAAAGACTGAGAAAGCATTAAGTGTAAGCATTAACAACTATTTACACATCATTTACATTGTATTAGGTATTAAAAGTAATCCAGCGAGGATTTAAAGACGATGTGCATAAGTTATATGCCAATACTATGCCATTTTATATAAGGAACTTGAGCATCCTTGCATTTTGGTACCCGTGGAGGTCCTGGAATCAATCGCCCTCAAATACCAAAGGGCAACTACATATATGTACTGAGTATTGTTCAGCCATAAAGAGAAATAAAGTCCTGATATGTGCTATGAGATGGATGAAGCTTGAAAACATTATGTTGAGTGAAATAAGTCAGACACAAAAGGGCACATATTGTATGATCCTACTTATATGAAATATCTATACTAGGCAAATGCATAGAGACCAAAGTTTATTAGTGATTACGAGGGGCAGGTGGGAGGAGAGAAAGGGAAGATATTGCTTAAAGAGGCACCGAATTGATGTTATGGGTGATAGGAAAATGCGGAAACTGACAGTGGCAACAGTTAAACATGGTGAACGTAATTAATGTCGCCAAGGTGTGAAAATGGTTGAAGTGGCAAATGTTATGCATATATACCACAATAAAAAGAAAGAAAAACCTGGGGTGGACAGGCACATATAATATTTGGGGGAAAGACTTACAATATGGGAAAATGTCCAAGATGTGACATTTAGAGGAAAATGGAAGATATAATACACAACATGAAAGTAACTGTGTTTACTATTTATGCACAGAAAAATACATCAAAAATTTAACAACAGTTATTTCTGAGCGGTGGGATTGGAGCTGATTTTTCACATTCTTCTTCCTGTCTTCTTATGTCATATGAAGAAAAAGAAGCCCACTTTCCCTAACTTAAAACAAGCAGCTGTATGTGTATCACATAGAAAATCGAAGTTTCCCAAAGCCTGACAGAAAATCATTACAAAATCCTAAAGGCAAATGTAGACCTCAAGGCTAGCTGTGTTTTATGTACGCAATAATGACATTTGAGGCAATCTGAAAATCTAATTTTCTGGTTGCTTACTAATATGTGGACATTTGGAATCATTTAGATACGCCTTTGGATCCAAAGGAAAATCCAAAGCAGTCAACCAGAAACTCACTGTCCTTTTTTCTGGTATTCATTCACTTCATTTAAAATAATAACCTAGTAAACAAAAAAAAGGAAAGAAAATCTGCCAGGAATAACAAGGTTCTGAGAGAAATGATTACATAAAATGGCTTAAAGAATAATTTAACACGTGTTTTCAAATCCCCCGAAACGCTCAAAAACCAAAAATAAGACTAAACCCATTGCCATCGATACAATTCTGACTCATAGCGACCCTATAAGACACAGTAGAATTGTCCCATAGGGTTTCTAAGGATGTAATCTTTATGGAAGCAGACTACCACATCTTTCTCCCACAGAGCAGCTGGTGGGTTCAAACTGCTGACCTTTTGGTTAGCACCTGAGCACTTATCCTCTGAGCCACCAGGGCTCCTTTTGAAAGGGTCATTCCAACTAAATTGTTCTCCAAGTAAAATATGACATTATTTTCTCCAAAAGGTAAAAACTTAAAAACCAGGTTCTTAAACCTTATTAAATAATATTGTACTATAAGCATTTCACAGAAGAATTTTATTAGCTTTTCCTAGGGGAAAAAAAAGTCTTTCAGGGTTCCAACGTGGTCAGCTGTTGTTATGTGGTTATTTTCTCATGGATTAGTAATTCCTGTGAAAGGTGTGTATTTTTCTCTTCCCAATCTATGGCAGATTTTAGGAAAGCAAATTAGGGAATATTATGCAAATGCTGCCTTGGTTGGCTGTGCCTAAATGTATTGTCGCCTGTGCACCCCAGAGGGTAGGCCTGCTTGAGAAGAAAGGGTTAACTCCGTGAGTTACTTGTACAGGCTGAAATCCAGACATTTTCTAAGGCTACATAAGAAAAGGGAAGGGTGGGGGAACTGCTATCTTCTAACCTAGAATGCTGGATTTAATTCAGGCGTGCAAAAAGGCTGGGTGGTTGTTCTCTCCCTAAATAGAAACAAGGCCAAATTCCCAATTGAGAGGAGTCCCTTTAAGGCTCAGCAGGACTGTGGACTTCAAGGATACAGGAAATACAACAGTGCTCCCTGACCCAGGCTGCAGATTGCCCTCCTCTCCTCATTCTCTTTACCAGGAATGCTGCAGGTCTTTATTCCATCTGAATCCCTCCCTATGGAGCAGTTCACTTAATTCCATCTGCATTAATTATTATGGAGCAGGATGCTATGTGGACTGCTGAGAACAGATGAGATTCGGGGCCTGCCCAGGGAAGACTCTGTAATGTAGACGGAGAAGAAGCTGCTAAATAATGAATAAAAAGAGGTGCCACCATCCCTCCAACACCTAATTATTTGAATCCAATAAGAAACACAACCACATGAAAAGAAAGGATGACAAAGACAGAGGCTAATTCTTCTCCAACCTTCTGGAAATTCTCACTCAGAAGGGGAGGATGTGGGCCAGGATTTGTGTGCAGAACAGACTTTGGGCTCCAAAAAGCATAAACTACTCCGCGTGTTCCCAGCACATGGGCTGGGGGCTGAGGGTGGATGAGGGACCATAGATGGGATGGGCACTGAGATGGTCAACCACAGTAAGCTGGCCTTTCCCTGGAAAATACAGAACAGTGCTGCTTCTTTGCCCTGTGAACTTCCCAAACAGTCTTTTACTGTTCTCCACCCCATGCCACCCTGGGAAAACCTCTCCTCACCCACAAGGATTCCCTGGCTATTGTTGTTGGGTACCTTTGAGTCAATTTTCAACTCACATCAACTCCGTAAAACAGAGTATGACGGCCCCACAGGGTTTCCTTGGCTGTAATCTTTACAGAAGCATATTTTCAGGTTTTTCTCCCACGGAGCCACTGGGTGGGTTTAAACCACCAACTTTTCAGTTAGCACCTGAGTGCTTAACCATTGTGCTACTAGGGCTCCTGGGGGACTCCCCTCATCATTCCAAATTCACCTTTCCTCTGAAGCTGGGAACTGAACAGAAGTGCAGAAAACTCTGGTTTCGCCTTTGCACCAGAGCACACAACCTGGCTTTTATTTTCCCTAATCACACTCCACTACTGTAAAAAACATAGTTGAAGGACAGATGCTATATGATTGCACTTATACGAAATAGGCAAATATATAGAGATCAAAGTTTATTAAGGGTTACAGTAAGTAGGAGGCAGAAGGGAGAAAGGGAGAGTCTTACCTTTAGGGTCATGCGTTTCTGTTAATGGCAGTGGAAAAATTTGGAAATGGATAATGATGACGATTGCACAACGTCATGAAAGAAACCAATGTCACTGAATTGCACATGTAAAAAAATGCCAAATTGGAAAATGTTTTTTTATATACATTTTTACCACAATAAAAACAATATACTTGAATAAGATTGGTAGACTGTATGAATAAAATGGGTGGACTCCATCAATGTCAATATCCTGGTTGTTATTGTACTATAATTTTGCAAAACGTTACCAATGAGGGAAGTTGGGTGAAGAGTATACAAGATCTGTCTTCGTAATTCCTTACAATTTCATGTAAATATACTATTAGTTCAAAATTTTTTCAATTAAAAATAACCCAAAGGACATATTTTATAAAAGTCATGTGAATAAAGACCAAAGAAGAGGTCATTTGACTTGCAGATGGTAATGCAAACCGAGCCTGGTCTCTGTCAATGCTCCTATAGCTCATTTATTCAACAAATACATATGCCATTCCTACATTGTGTCAGTTACCATGCCAGGCATTATGAAGTCTCTCTTCAATGATGTTCTCAGAAAGTGAACAGTGATGAGAGAAAAGTCATTTAGATAGACCTCTTACAGCTGTCAATTAAAAAAAAAAGAGAGGTGAAAACATTTTTAAAAAGGTACACATTAAATAACCATACTACTTCGGTTGGGAAGTTGTTTAAGTAACCACTCATCCGTAAATGAGTTCCAACTGTAAAGAAAACGTGGGTGGATACCCAACTACCATCTCGTATTTATTTAGAACACTTCAAAATGTGGCAACATCTTTTCATTCCTTCCGCCCTCCTTATATTTGTGAGCAAGTTTCTCAAGGGGCCAAGAGATAGCAGAGATTTAAACCTGAAATGGAGGGCAACCTCAGGGTATCTGGTTTGCTTCAAAATGAGTTAACAAAACCCCATGTGCCTCCCAGCCAGAAAGTTCTAGAGATCTTAAACAAACAAGGGTGCTCCCAGCCATGACAATCCTCATTTAACCCACTGCTTTGTTTGGCAGTTATTATTTGTCTGGGCCAGACCTGGCTCTCACCTCTTGTAAAAAGTCCTTCGTATCTACCATGGAGACCTCCCTCAAAGTCTGAAGAGCCAAAGACAAAGTCCTAGGCCCAGACTCTTTTCAGAGGAGCAGAGCTTTCAAAGAGCAATAACCTTCCTTGGCATACGTATCACTGGTAGTACTTACCGAAGAATTTTTAATACACTATCTCATTTGCTACTTAACAATACCCAAAGGAAAAAAAATAGGAAAAACTTATTGTCATAAATTGTGTCCCCCAAAGATATGTGTATCAATTTGGCTGGGCCATGGTTCCCAGTACTGTGTGACCGTCTACCATTTTGTCATCTGATGTGATTTTCCTATGTGTTGTAAATTCTATCACTTTGATGTTAATGAGATGGATTAGTGGCAGTTATATTGATCAGAGAGTGTCTTAAATCAATCTCTTTTGAGATATAAAAGAGAGAAGCGATCAGAGAGATAGGAGGGACCTCATACCACCAAGAAAGCAGCATCGGGAACAAAGCGCATCCTTTGGATCTGGGGTTCCTGTGCCTGAGATACTCCTAGACCAGGGGAAGATTCATGACAAGGACCTTCTTCCAGAGCTGACAGAGAAAGCCTTCCCCTGGAGCTGCTACCCTGAATTTGGACCTGCAGCCTAGTAGACTGAGAGAGAATAAATTTCTCTTTGTTAAAGCCATCTACTTGCAGTATTCCTGTTATGGCAGCACTAGATAACAAAGATACTTACCAACCCAATTTTTTAAATGAAGAAATTGAAGTTAACTCTCTCAAACATTTGTCAATTCTTGGTTACTCGGGAATTGAAGATTCAAGATTATATCAAGCTTTTTTCTGGCCTCCTCCTGATTGCTTTCAAAACATTTCACCATACTTCTACCAGTGGGTTGTTGTTAGCTGCGGTGGTATCCACCCCAACTCATGGTGACTCCACGCACAAAATGACCAGACCATTGTGATCCATTGGGTTTTCACTGACTGATTTTCCCAAAAGATAACTAGGCCTTTTCTCCTAGTTCATTTCAGTCTGGAAGCTCTGCTGAAATCTGTTTAGCATCACAGCAACACATACGCCTCCACTGACAGATGGGCAGTGGCTGCATGTGAAGTTCATTGGCTGAGAATTGAACCTGGGTCTTCCACATAGAAGGCAAAAATTCTACCACTAAACCACAACGACCCCTACCAGTGGTAGACAGTAGTTTAAAAAACACACACACAGGGAGAGTGTGCACCTTAAGTCAGAAAAGTGAAGTTGTATCCCAGCTCTATGACTTAAGGTGTGACTTTGCATTTAGCCTGTCTGAGCCTCTGTCTCTTCACCTGTAATGTCGGGATAATGCCCACACTGCAGGGCAATGGGACAATTAAATACAACAACATGGATAAAATATGCGGCCATTGCTCCAAAACGATGACTTTATGATGCTTGTTAAAATTTGTTTTTAAAATAAGATTGGCTTAACTCTTCAGACAGGGATTGGACTGGACTATGGGATAGAAAATGATACTGGTAAAGAGTGAGCTTCTTGGATCAAGTAGACAGATGAGACTATGTGGGCATCTCCTGTCTGAAGGGGAGATGAGAGGGCAGAGGGGGTCAGAAGCTGGCCGAATGGACACGAAAACGAAGAGTAGAGGGAAGGAGTGTGTTGTCTCATTAGAGAGAGAGCAACTAGGAGTATATACCCATTGCTATCGAGTCGATTCCGACTCATGGAGACCCTACAGGACAGAGTAGAACTGCCCCATAGAGTTTCCAAGGAGCACCTGGCAGATTCAAACTGCCAACCTCTTGGTTAGCATCCGTAGCACTCAACCACTACACCACCGGGGTAGGAGTATATAGCAAGGTGTATATAAATTTTTGTATAAGAGATTGACTTGATTTGTAAACTTTCACTTAAAGCACAATAAAAATTAAATATATATATAATAAAATTGGCTTAGTGAAAATAGGAACCAACAGCAAAAGTGAAATTTCAGGATCATCAGAGAATTTTAATTATCTGTAAGAATCTCTGGATTCATGGTAATTGGTGACTGTCTGTAATTAGTGGCTACTACAGAAATGTTCAGATGAGCAAGAGGATTTTTATCTAAGCTGGTGGAGAAATGCTGCCCCATTATCTTATCCTTCAATTAAAAATACACTATTAAACCTCTGCATTTAACTAAAATCCGTGGAACCCTAAGTATTTCTTGGGTGATGGCTAAACCCAAGTCCTTACCCACTGTTCTCACCAGATTGTCACATTATGGCTACAAATGCAAAAGCAGAATTTAGGAATGATTACTTCCTGCCTGACGTCCAGAATGGCTGGAGAATAGGTGTGCTGTTTAACACTTTGCTTAAGCAAACTGCCTTTTGAACAATACACCAAACCAAAAACCAAACCCAGTGCCGTCGAGTTGATTCCGACTCATAGCGACCCTATAGGACAGAGTAGAATTGCCCCATAGAGTTTCCAAGGAGCGCCTGGCTGATTTAAACTGCCGACTTTTTGGTTAGCAGCCGTAGCACTTAACCACTACACCACCAGGGTTTCCGAACCATATACAAGTGCTCAAATTTCAAAGACTATAAAATACAACAAAATAGATTTGGGATGAATTTGATCACTCCCTTTTGCCTTGCCTGACATTTGCCACAAACTATAAGCTTCTTAAATTACAGTATATATGCCGGGGGGCCCGAAGCCACAAGATCACAAACATGCATCTTCCTGGAACATCAGTGTAACTCTGGGAAACATCTGGAAATGTCCCAGTTCATTTGTTAGTACTCTCTGCACTTAGGAATACTCTGGGGGAAGGGCGATGAGCATTGCTGAGGATGAGGGAAAACATGGTGTGTTGGACACCCATCCACCAGGGCCTGTGTGAGGTGTTTTCACACATACCGTCTTCGCTGATTTCTTACTTAGTCATTCAACATTACTGGGGTTGGGGAGGAGAGGGAAGGTAGGTGCCGTAACAGTCTGTGATTTTTACTATCCCTTTGAGATATATTTTAACTGGGCGTTTTGGACCCCAGTAATATGTGTATCAATCCTTCACGTGGCGGGGACTAGGTGAAAAAAACAGCCGGGAATTTGGTAGTGAAAACTCAACAGCTGGCCACCTTAGAGGTGGAAAAATTGGCTGATATATGGATGTGCTGGTACATTACACATTCTTGTTATTTACTTCAGAAGATAAATTTGGGATTATAAATAAATATGCAAAATGAACTAAAATACTAATAAGTACCAAAATGTGATAGACTGATATTTTAAAAAGCTCTTAAAATTTATTTTCATTCCCCTTAACCCAATTAGTCAGGAAATAAATTAACTCTATAATCTTGGTCTAATCGGTCGGAGAGATTCACCCTCTGACTCACGGCACAAATTCCAGCCACTATTTGCCTGACAGAATCTTGAAAAGAGATGCTCCTTGTCTGGTATAATGCTCAATTCTGCACAGCCCAAGCTGCTGATAAGCTCTGCCCTCTGAGCTATTCTCATTAAAGTCAACTCTGAAAGGACCCCTGTGTCAAGAGATCCCCAAGACCACTCCCAGGTTCAATGATTTGCTAGGAGGACTCCACAAACAGGCAAACTCATGGCTATGATTTATTACAGCAAAAGGATACAAAACAAAATCTGTAAAGAAAAAGACACATGCGGTAAAATTAGGGGGAAACCAGGCACAAGCTTCCGAGACTTTTCTCCCAGTTGAGTCACACAGGACACGCTTTAATTCTCCCAGCAATGAGTTGTGATAACATGTGTGAAATGTTGCCAACCAGGGCAACTCGTTACAGACTAAGTGCCCAGGGTATCTAATCATATAGGCAAGGTCCCTGAGTCGTGCGAACAGTTTGTGCTTGACGACTAACCTAAAGGTTGGCAGTTCAAACCCACCCAAAAGGGCCACAAAGAAAGACCTGGGGATCCGCTTCCCTAAAGATTACAACCAAGAAAACCCTATAGAGTCATCATGAGTCAGAAATGACTCCATGACAACGGGTTTAAGGCAAACCCATTGATATCAAGTTGATTCTGATTCACAGCATCCCTGTAGAACAGAGTACAACTGCCCCATAGGGTTTCCAAGGCTGTAATCTTTACAGAAGCAGACTGCCACATTTTTCTACTGCAGCTGGTGGTTAGAACCGCTGACCTTTTGGTTAGCATCTGAGTGCTTTAACTACTGAACGATCAGGGCTCCTTGACAACAGGTTTAGGTTTTTTTTTTTTTTTTTTTTAGTACCCCCTGCCTAGCACATACCAAAACTCCAGACTCCTTAAGGGAAAGTACGGGTCCTACATAAACCATATTATTGGCACAATTTAGGGACAGTGAGCCACTATTACCAGTAAATGTTAGGAATCATTCTGAAATCTAAGTTCCCAGGCACTAGCCAAGGGCCAATCGTGCAAGCAGGCCTTTTCAAGGATAGCAGTTTATACACGCTACGTCAACTCTTTTCTGCACAACCCCGTTGCCTGAACTGGTCAGAAAGAGCTCCAGGACTCAAATCAGTCCACTGAACCTATGCCTGCCCTTTGACCCTATTTCTCGTGCTTAATATAGCACATAGGAACTGTGTATAATGAGTTCCAGTGCACTGCACAAATGTGAACTATTTTTATAGTTGTTGATACTATCATATCTTATACCAATTTTGTCCGACAGCCTTGAGACTCTCACAAATAGACTCAAATGCTTATCAGCAGTTTTTAAAACTCCTAGGAGGCCATAAATACAAATTGTAATTCATCAAAATAGACCCATAAGAAACTGCATTTATATTTCATAAAATTAACAGAATTGAAGCTTTGGCAGAACCGTAAAACTATTATGAACATAAGCTTATCTTCTCTCACTGACTGACTCACAAGAGTGCCAAGGATCTTCCCCTGCAGCGAAGATGTATGAAGTACTGGCTGGGAGAACACTGAAGAAGTGGATACAGAGAACAGCCTTTACTGTGTACTTAGAAAACAGTGAGTTGCTTCCAAGAAAAGAGGTCTTTGGTTTCTATGAAGGAAAACAAACTTCTTATTTCATAGATACTGTGGCAAAACAATACAGTCTCCTTCAATGTAACTAGTCCCTGGGTGGCACAAATGGCTAAGTGTTTGACTACTAGTTGAAAGGTTGGTGGTTCAAACTCACCCAGAGGCGTAGAGATCTGCTTCTGAAAGATCACAGCCTTGAAAACCTTATGAAGCAGTTCTACTCTGCACACATGCGGTCACTATGAGTCGGGATTGACTTGACGGCAGCTAACAACAACAAACAACATTGACTACGTTCAAAGAGGAAGAATGCCTAAAAATAATTGTGAAATACTTCATATGCTGTTGCATGACTTCTGGATATGCATACTTACAATAACGTCCATTCATTAAACTGCTACCTGAAATAGCAAACAGTACTGGAGAATCAGCCGCTTCACTGAATTTCCCCGTTGCCCTTCTTCATGTTTGCTTCCTGGTTCTTACTATCTGTCTAGAAACTAAACTCAGAAAGAACATGCAACTTAGGGAGCACTGGCGACATATCCTCGCAGTTCGCAGGTTCCTTGCTATACCTAAAAGCATAGCTGCTTAAAGCAAATCTACCATTTTTTGCAAGGTTACCTCACTGTTAATGACAGTGAGTGTGAACAGTCATGCCATCGCGGACTGGACTCGCATTAGAACTTCCCCAGCCAACTCCAGTGATGTCAGCACATATTCCTGCTTCGCCAGTAAGTGTGGCAGAGTGGAAGAGGCTGTGCTGCTACTGTATACCCTTCTTTCTCCACCTTCTGGGAGCAACATCTCACCCTCCTAATATCACCCTGAGGGTCCCAGGGTACCAAGCTGACAAAGTTCTGAAACAGCCAGTCACAAAGACAATGAATGACCCAAGCCTTTTGAGCAATAGAGAATAGGGAAGTACAATGACAAGTCTCCATTCTCACCTCTTTTTTGCATTTCCTAGGATGACAGCCAATTCCTGGGACTCCTGGAGCGCCTTCCTTACTATTCCATGGAGTGGAATTTCTCACGATTATGAAATAAAGATCTGTAATACTCTACATTTTTTAACCCTTAAAACAAATCTGATTTCTGGTGCTTTCTTAGCTAAATCACAATTCTAGGATTGCTTGTGAATTTGCTGTTCCCATATCAGACAGGTTTAAATTTTGGTCTTTGGCTGTCAGGAATAACCCAGACTCCCAAGTCTGGCTGCCCAGTCTGTGTTGGTTATTCCTTCATATCTAAACGAGACTCAACCACTGTTGTAGAGTCTAAGATGCAAGAAAACACTTTGGTCATTGCCTTTTCCTATGACTTTGATCTGTTTCTCATTATTTCTCAAGTTTTGCCACAAATTTAATTGAACCCAAAGGGACAGAGAAAAATCTGTCTCTTTAAAAAATCATTATAGAAACTTCTTCTAAATAACCATATTCATCTTTCATCTGATTCAGAAACTATGAAAGAGAAATCTGCCAGTAAAAGACCAGACGAAGAAAAAAGTAAACATAGAAGTATGTTTCCAATACCTACAACATGTGCTGTGGAAAGAGCTGAGTGGTATTTGCAGACAATGACTGTCACGAAGATTAGATGGAATGTGAAGATTATGTGGTTCCTCTGTGTGTGTGTCTGTGTGTGTGTGTGTTTTCATTTTCTGTAGTTAACATATTATATAGTAAAAAAAAAAAAAAAAGAGGCAATTTAAATTTTAACCACTCCTCAAGGGGAAAAAAATAATACTTTTCCTAGTAACGTTTTGACTGTTAAATAACCTCTGGTTGCAGTCACAAATCATATAGATAACATTATCCTCAATATAAGCCAACTGTTGGGAAAGCAAACTCCCACGGTCAAATCAACCTTTTATTTATTCGACTAAATTCTAGTCTCTCACGACACAGCAGTAGACTGGGGTACAGTGACCTGAATAACGTGTTCTTTTTTTCTTTATTTGAAACGTAGGTAATGTGATAATATGATGGTAAAATGAAATCTTGACTGCTGTTGCAAACATTTAAATGTGAGAATTACACCACTTTCTTATGCTACGTGTGATAATATTGTACATAAATGCACTATAAATACACAGGAATAGATCACCAATTAACCTTCCTTTCTAACCTCCTGTGGGTTCCTCTCGCCCTTCCTCACTAGACTCTAGTGCATGAGCCTTTTCTCCCTCCTTTGACCTCCTTTCATCACTTATTCGTTGTCTAATTGCCCCTTCTAGAATGTCAGCTCCATGAAAGCATGGACTTAATATTCCCATTGACAGCTGTGCCTGCAGCACCTAAAATAGTGCCTGGCACGTAGAAGGGGCTCCCTAAGCATTTGTTCATCGAATGGTCCAACTTAAGAAGTCAAGTGGATTGCCTCACCCTTTCATCATGTATTGAACCAGCTGCACTTTCTGACTCTTACTTTTGGTCTAGTTCTATGTCAAAGGTCATTCCTTGATATATTCAGTTTTGTGGGCAATACGGTCTCCGTCCCAACAGCTCAACTCTGTCATTGTAGCATGAAACCACCACTGTTGTTATTATTAGTTGTCATTGAGTTGACCCTGACTGAAGGTGACCCCATGTGTGCAGTGTAGAACTGCTCCATAGGGTTTGCAAGGCTGTGACCTTTTGTATGCAGATCGCCAGGTCTTACCTCCAAGGTGCCTCTGGGTGGGTTTGAACCACCAACCTTTCAGTTAGTATTCCAGCACTTAACCATTTGTGCCACCCAAGGACTCGTCAGATTCACTTTTGTTGGTTGGTTAGTTGGTTGACTGATGGGTTGGTTGTTCTTTACATGATTCAGTGTAAACCATCAGATGCCATAGAGTCAACTGTGACTCACGGCGACCCATGTGTGATCCAAAAGTAAACACAATATAAAAAGATATATGCAGAGGAGTCAGTCCTACACATATTCCCAATCACTCTATTCCCTCAGCCCACTACAGATAAGCATTTTTATTAGTTTCTTGTTTGCCCTTCAGTGTTTCTTTATGCAAACGTAAGCAAATTCAAATAGATATTTTCATACCCCCCCTTTTTTGACACAAGAGTATCCTTCTGTACATAGTAACCTCCACCGTGGTTTTTTCACTTGGTAATGTATCCTGGGGATCTTTCCATATCATAACATAGGTCTCCAATGTTCTCTTTTGGTAACTGCAGAGCATTCCACTGTAGGCATCCACTACAGTCCTTTTAACCAGCCCCTTACTGATGGGCACTTGGTGGTTTCCAATGACCTGCTGTTACACACAGAGCTGCAATAATGACCTTGTACAAATGTCATTTCATACATGTGCAGGTATATCTGTATGATAGAATCCCAAATAGGATGCTGGCTCAAAGGGGAAATTCGTCTGTAATTTTGGTTCACACTGCCAGACTCCCCTCCCTTGGGGATGTTCAAAAACATGATGAGGTGCCACAAAGGGGTGGTAATGCCTTATCTCTGCATGTGTGGTACAGGTCAACCAGAATCGTTTCCATCCATGCCAAAAGGAACACTAACCTTCTTTACTTTCATAAAATGCAGACCCTTTTAAAATTTAAGGAAACCCTGGTGGCATAGTGGTTAAGTGCTACAGTTGCTAACCAAAGGGTCGGCAGTTTGAATCCGCCAGGCGCTCCTTGGAAACTCTGTGGGGCAGTTCTACACTGTCCTATAAGGTCGCTATAAGTCGGAATCGACTCGACAGCACTGGGTCTGGGTTTTTAAAATTTAAATCAATGCAGCATCCCCCAGTGCTGGTCTGAGTTCAGTTTCCCTAGTCTACTTCCACCCATCAATTCTCTTAGGCTAACAGATTTTCCCTCTAGCAACCTATTAGAGGAAAACAGACCCTTAAAAAAGCCTTTAAAACCAAGTTAATATGGGTGGAATTAAATTTTTATAAGAGTATTCAGAGATTCTAAATCAGCAGCAAACATTTTTTCATCATATTACACAAAACGACATGAAAAGAAATATACAAATGAATATTTAAAAACCTTATTCATTCCAACTCAGGGGAACCCCTAAATACTAGCTTATATTCTCTGGGTTTTTAGTAATTCATGACTTTCTTCACAGTGAGAATCTAAAATTAGAAAATGCATGCCTATTTGCAGAATTAACAAAAAGGTTCTTTTCCCACCCTTCTAGAGAAGGCATGAGGGAACAACATGCTTTCACATGAGAATCTCTGCTTTCAGGAAATTGATCCTCTGGCTGGGAATTGGAAACCCTGGTAGCATACAGTGGTTAGATGCTACAGCTGTTAACCAAAAGGCTGGCAGTTTGAATTCACCGGCACTACTTGAAAACTCTATGGCGCAGCTCTACTCTGTCCTATAGAGTCGCTTTGGATTGGAACCGACTCGATGGCAATGGGTTTGGTTTGGATTTTGGTTTGGCTGAGAATATCTGTTACAGGCAAAAAGCACAAAAGTAACGATCTACTTCGGTACCAGCCTGGCTTCTCTAAGTACAAATCACACTACACCAAATTCACCCTTTTGTTTGGTATCATTTTGTATAATGCCTTCGATTTACTTTAAAATTCTTCGGCATGGGCTAATTAACCGCTAGTCAGTTTAAACTTCAACTCTAGATGTTGTTAGTCACCCTGATCAATAACTTATACTCTGTTCACCCAGGACATGCACCAGAATGTTTGTGAACTTTACTGTACGTGAATTATAGTTCACAGTCCAGAGCTGGTCAGCCAGCATCTTAATCAAGACATCCTGCTATCTATACTTGAGTAACACAGACACCAAGAAGGGTGAATATCAGAAATGGGTTTTTATTGATGAAATTAGTAGTTTGTTAATTAGCACAATGAATGTTAAGAATGAACTAAAATATTTTAGATACTCCCTATCAAGAAGCTCTGGTGAGACAATGGTTAAGCACTTGGCTGCTAACCAAAAGGTTAGCAGCTCTGCAGGAGAAAAACCTGGTAATCTGCTTTAGTGAAGATTACAACCAAGAAAAGCTTATGGGGCAGTTCTACTCTGTCACACGTGGTCGTTATGAGTGGGAACCAACTTGACGGCACCCAACAACAACAACATCCTTGCATATATAGGGTATAAGGGTATAAGAATCCACCCAGCAAGGCCTATAGCCTGTACCCTTGGGTGTAATCCTTAAAAAAGTCCAGCCTATGGTTTGGAGGATTTCTGGCTGTCTGATGTCTATCATGGAGCCCTGGCAGTGCAGAGGTTAAGAGCTTAGCCGCTAACCAAAAGGTCTGCAAGTTAGAATCCACCACCGTTCACTGGAAACCCTATGGGGCAGTTCTACTCTCTCCTACAGGGTCACTATGAGTCAGAATTGACTCAACGGCAATGGTTTTTTGTTTGTTTGTTTGTTTGATGTCTATCATAAGGTAAAAGGCAGGATATTGGCAAATCGACCTCAAGGAAAATTTTTTTTTTTAATTGTGCCGTAAGTGAAAGTTTTCAGCAAGTTAGTTTCTCCTACAAAAATTTATACACACATTTTTATATAACCCTAGTTGCTCTCTCTATAATGTGACAGCACACTCCTCCTATCCACCCCAGATTTCCCGTGTCCGTGTCCATTCAACCAGCTCCTGTCCCTTTCTGCCTTCTCATCTCACCTCCGGACAGGACCTGCCCATTCAGTCTCATGTATCTACTTGAACTAAGAAACACTGTCTTCATGAGCATCAGTTTATGTCTTATAGTCCAGTCTAATCTTTGTCTGAAGAGCTGACTTCAGGGATGATTTTAGTTTTGGGCTAACAGAAAGTCCAGGGGCCATGTCTCCGGGGTTCCTCCAGTCTCACTCAGACCATTAAGTCTGGTCTTTTTACTAGAATTTGAGTTCTGCACCCCACTTTTCTCCTGCTCCGTCAGGAATTCTCTGTTGTGTTCCCTGTCAGGGCAGTCATTGGCGGTAGCCAGGCACCATCTAGTTCTTCTGGTCTCAGGCTGATGGAGTCTAGTTTATGTGGCCCTTTTTGTCTCTTGGGCTAATATTTTCCTTGTGTCTTTGGTGTTCTTCATTCTCCTTTGGTCCAGGTAGGTTGAGACCAATTGATGCATCTTAGACGGCCACTTCCAAGCTTTTAAGACCCCAGGCGCCACTCACCAAAATGGGATACAGAACATTTTCTTAATAAACTTTATTATGCCAATTGACCTAGATGTCCTCTGAAACCATGGTCCCCAGACCCCCGACCCTGCTACTCTGTCCCTCGAAGTGTTTGGTGTTTGGTTGTATTCAGGAAATTCTCAGCTTTTAGTTTAGTCCAGTTGTGCTGACCTCCCCTCTATTATATGTTGTCCTTCCCCTCACCTAACATAAATCTTGTCTACTATCTAGTTAATGAATACCTCTCCTTCCCTCCCCACCCTTGTAACCATCAAAGAATGTTTTCTTCTGTGTTTAAACCTTTTCTTCAGTTCTTCTAATGGTGGTCTCATAACAATATTTGTCCTTTTGGAACTGACTAGTTGCACTCAGCATAATGCCTTCCAGGTTCATCCATGTTAGGAGATGTTTTGAGGATTCCTTGTTGTTCTTTATCATCGCTTAGTATTCCACTGTGAGAATATACCATAATTTAATTATGCATTCATCATTGATATGCACCTTGGTTGTTTCCATCTTTTTGCTATTGTAAACAGTGCTGCAATGAACATGGGTGTGCATATATCTGTTCGTGTGAAGAGTCTTATTTCTCTAGGCTATATTCCAGGGAGTGGGATTGCTGGATCATATGGTAGTTCTATTTCTAGCTTTTTAAGGAAGCGCCAAATCAATTTCCAAAGCGGTTGTACCATTTTACATTCCCATCAGCAATGTATAAGTGTTCCAGTCTCTCAAGGAAAGCTTTAATGCAAAGTGGTGGTCAGAGCACCTAAGGGGGTCTGAGAGCTGGGACTTTAGCTGACAGAATCAACCATACAGACTGAATGATGCCTGCTTGCTAATACATGTCTACTTAATAAATGTCTTAGGCTAAATTTAGTCTGAAATTCACTTTCATTATAAACTGGTGGTGAGGATTTGGGAAAATAGTTAACCCTCACTCACCTAAAACTTTTTGGCAGCTATCATTACCTATCCCCACAAAAAATCTAGAAGCATATATGACCAACTGGACTTAGTTCAGTTCTTAACAAGTTTGAAGACTGTTAATAACATGGAAATGTACAGACATACAACATGCTGACAAGTCTCTTTATGAATCTGTGTGAACAAAATGAAGAAATACAGGCTAGGTGGAAGAAAAATTAGCTAAGTGAACAACTGCAGAGCAATACCCAAAGCCAATGGGGAGGGGTAATGTTCCACAGCATCCCAAAGGGCTCTGTCACAGACCCCTTCCTCTTCCACACTTTTTTTGGTGACTTGTGTAAAGACAAAGAGGATATGGTCATCATATTTGTAGACAACCCAAAATCAAACCAGATAAAAAACTCAACATTCTAAAAGATCATGACAGTCTGGTTCCATGGTCTGGATCTAACAGGTTTAACGTATAATTAGGTACAGAAAATATAATGACTCAGGTCAAAAGAGACAAGGTAATAAAAATATGTGTAACAGTTGTTATTTAAGCATTGTAGGGGTTTAAGATAATAAGTTCACATTCAACGTGAATCAGAAGTGTGCTGTGATGACCAAAAAAGCAACACATATATTTCAGTAGTGTGCTTTAAAAATGTAATGCAACCTTCCATTCCATTAATTAGAACAAAGGTCATTCTCGTGCTCCTTACTTTGTGTCAAAACACTTCTGACACAAAAGATGGTTTCTATACTTTGCAAGGGATCAACAAGTTCTGCCTACCCCACCCACCAGCTCTACAAGCCCTTGACTCCTCCTTCCCCTTCTCATCAGCTTCTTCATGGGATCTGGGTGGCTAGTCCCAAGCTTCTCCCTCAATGAGGGGACTGCTTGGCCACTTGGGAAAGGAGGAGGCTTCCAAAAGAAGTGTTGTCCCAAGTTCTCAATGTCTACGATTCCCTGGTTCCCAGAACCAAGGAGCAGAAAGCCCATAAGTGGGAGGAGCTAGCTCCCAGAATGCTCAGAGCATAAGCCCCTTCCAGAGTGCCTGGAATTCCTCTAGGCTGTAAACCTTCAGGAAATTCTTAGCTCTCCAGCCCACTTCCTCTTCCTCCCCAAAGCATACAACCAACCTCAAGTCTCAGCTCCCCAAATGCAAAAAGAGCCATCAGTATATTCACCCATTCAACAAATATTCAGATTTGGGGGAAATTTTAATGGTGAATTTAAAAAAAAAATTTCTAACCTATTCAAAGAGTGTATATCATATGAATGACAATATTTATTGAACACTATTACCAGAACATATCTCATTTCTCTCACTCCTATAAATAAATATATCAATGAAGCCAAACCGAGGGAAGGGCCTGCCCCAGGGGAGAAGACCCACAAAGCGGCCATGAGATAGGCCCCTGGGGAATACTGCCTCCTAGAGTACTGAAAGGTGAATAACCAGAGGAAGGACTTACCTGACCGGCAGAGGGGAACTGGTCAGGGTTGCTCAGCCCTTTCTCTCTTCCTTTTCTTGGGAGCCAGCTGCCTGCCAGGGGCCCACACACTGCTCCTCTCCTCCATGCCAGGAGAGGAGGCCTGCGGCACCACCCTGCCTGTGCCCACTAGGCAAGTCTGTCCAATTCTGAGGTTCAGGATTAAAAAGTCCTTTGTTTTCACATATCACTGATTCACAAGCCCTCCAATTTAGCTTTTATAAGTAATAAAGTTAATATTTTGATCTCCATCTGCCTGACCCCACAGTCCTACTTTTCAGCTGGTTCAGAACTCAGGGGGGAGATCTCATTCCTAACATACACAACGAGGTGGCCTGGGCAGGTTTTGGTGGGTAGGCTAAGAAGCCAGGAAGGGTCTTCACAGGAGAACCTGCACGAGGCAGAGAATGTGCCAAACAGCAGTGACCTCTGGGCTGCTGCCACCTGATATCCACTAGGCAGCCAAAGCATGACTTTTTCATTCTTCTTTTATTCTGGAACAATGGGAGTTTCCCTAGGCAGGTAATCTGATAGACCCACCATTTAGTTTCCTTGAATAAAACATCAGCATTTCAAATGTCAAAACAAAACTAAATCAAGAAGACTGTTCAAGTTCTTCTTGTAACTGTAAAGGGCATCATGAACATTTATGGAGACTATAAAATGCAAACCCCAAAACCCATTGGGCCTAAAACTAATATACTATCTCCTTCTCTCTGGCAATTATACAATTTACCTAACCAGGGTAAATGCTAGGTCTGCCCAATCTATGATTCAAGCCCAGTTTGAGGCAACACCAATCTGTATCTATTGAGTCCATTAACCAAATAACTTCCAAATTTCCATTTCATCATGTTTTAGAGCCACAGTTTTTGTCTCTAAAGCTTATATCCTCCTCCAAAAAACAAGAAATAAATGAACAAAGGAACAGTGGCAATTCCTAAGGGTATTAAGCTTTCAAAGTAGTAATACTAATATGAACCTCATATCATTTAGGTAGGTCTACCTCCTCATTCCTCAGATGAAGAGATGACAGTACTATAAATTCAGTATATGACCTAACCACAATGGGGGAAATTTAATATGAACTGGATTAAAAAAATTAATGAAAAAACCAAACCCACTGCCATCGAGTCAATTCCGACTCATAGCGACCCTATAAGACAGAGTAAAACTACCCCACAGAGTTTCCAAGGAACGCCAGGCAGATTTGAACTGCCAACCCTTGGTTAGCAGCCGTAGCACTTAGCCACTATGCCACCAGGGTTTCCATGAACTAGATAGTAGGTGACATTAAGAATTTTTATCAATTCTTATTAGTTGTGATAATGTTATTCTGGTTACATAGGGAAAACTTTCATTTTTTCTATTCTTTCCTTCTTTCCGATCCATACTATGTGTTATTATTAGAAGTGGAATATCAAGATGTCTTTAATTTATTTTAATGCCTCAGCATTTTTTACAAATGGAGTGAGTGCAATAAATATATAAAGAGTTGGCCTGACCTGAGTTACTCACAGCTGGCTAGTGGTGGAGCTGGTTAACAGCCAAGCATGGTTCCTCCCAGGGCTATTCTCAGCATTTCATACCCTCTACGTGGTTTTCTGGGTTACACGGGAGCAGCTACAGGAGATGACCTCCACACTGGCACCGCCTCAGAGGACTATTTGACTCTACCCACTCAGCTAAGGAGAGGCTGCACATCTTCCAAATGGTATGGCAAACCAGGCTTTAAGGAAAAGCATAGGTTCCTGGACTGGCTTCCTTGTTTGATTCAAATAACCAAGAAATGACCAAATATTAATTTAACATTAGCCTGCATAGACATCCGCTCAGGGTTTCAAAGACCATACCTGTGCACCAAGAAACTAGAATCTTCCATAACTAGAACTAGTATATAATCTTACAATAGTAACCATTAACGGGCACTATTCTAATTGTTTCAAAAGAGCCCCAGGGATGTAGTGGTTAAAGCGTTCAGCTACTAACCTAAAGGTCAGTGGTTTGAACCCACCAGCTATTCTACAGGAGAAAGATACAGCAGTCTGCTTCCATAAAGATTTACAGCCTTGGAAACCCTATGGGGATGTTCTGCTCTGTCCTATAGGGTCACTATGAGTCGGAATTGACTCGACAGCAATGGGTGGATTCTAATTACTTTACAAGAATTATCTCAGTTAATCACCACAACATCCACTGAGATTACCGTCTCCATTATAGAGATGAAGTAACTGGGCACACAGAGCTCAAGAACACTGAAGAGGACCACTGAGCTCTAAGTAATAGAGTCAGCATTTTGGACACCTGGGAGAAGTTGTTCAGGGATAATTCCGTCTCACTACTTTAAAAATAGTACAGAAGAATCAAAAACAAAAAGTGAAAGAAAAAAAAAAGTCTGCCCCAGCTAAAACAAAATTTGATGTCAAAAAAACCTTTTACTTTGTTTCTCCCATGAAAGTACAAATCATTCAACTGCTGCTTGACTCTTTTCTGGACAAACCTGAGCAAGAAGTCCAGGCAGTTCTGCAATTTCTCCTTTAGAGACCTAACTGGGAGCTGCTCAGAGCACCCAGAGGATCGAGGCTCCCCATTCAGCCTCTCGCCATATGACAGAAAGGGCCGATCATTCCCTTTAAGGATAAATTTCTGCAGAAAAAGTCTTCACATGGAGTCCCTGGGTGGCACAAACAGCTAAGCACTCAACTACCGGCTGAAGGCTTGGTGCTTTGAACTCATCCAGCGGAGCCTTGGAAGATAAGCCTGGCAATCTGCTTCTGAAAGGACACAGCCTTGGAAACCCTATGAAGCAGTTCTACTCTGCACACATGGGGTCGCCATGACTCAGAACTGACTTGATGGCAATTACCAACAACAACTGCAGCCAACGTTCCAGTCCCTTCACTAACTTTTCCCATACTGACAATGACTCTCAATGAGTCTTTATAATTAAACTACTTCTCTGAAGCTGTGCCTTCCAAGCTAAAATAAAACAAGACCAAAAATATTAGATCCAAACAGGCCATCCTAGAAAAGGTGAGGTTTCTGAGGACGAACTAAGAAAACGGCTTCTTAGAATGGTCCTCAGTCCTATGCCAGAGCCTCTTCCAATTTAGTTCGATTATTCCCAACAAGAAAAAGGGTGTCCCATGTAATCTTGGGGAAGTCAGAGAATTCTCAAAGGAAGTCAAAGTCAAACCAAGATATAGCATACAACATTTGGAAGGCAGGGAGAAGAGTAGAATAAAACCAAAACGACAAGGACAGAAAGTTCCAACTCCAAAGAGTTGGGCAATTACTGGTATAGAGGTTGCTGAAAAGGGCCTAGATTACAAAAAGAAAGGAGTATATCATGGCCATTCTCTCTACTTTGAAGATCTGAGCTTCCTCAAATATTAGCAGGCTAAATGATGAAGGTGACAAGGCAAAGAGGTAATATTTTTCTATCGCATATCTGCAATAGAAATGAACAGTGGAATCTACAAATAACCGTCTCTCACACAGATCACCTTCCTTTCACTAGTTGGGAACTACTTGTTCTTTATAAAAATTTACTGTTGTTAAAATTAGTATTTGACATTCACAAAATGCCAGCGACATGTCTGTATCTGCTATTATGACCACATCATTCATTCATCTCTGAACTGACTTTCAAAACATTAACTTCATCCCCCAAAACAATACTCAGGCAAGAAGATAAGTAAGGCAATTAAAATTTATACTAACAATAAAAATAAATTAGTAATATAATTTGCTACAGTTGTCAAGGCATGGTTTATGACTTTTACTTCAGATAGGCTGGGAACTTTTTTTTCTTTTTATTACCACAGACAGTACAAATGCAACTATTATAATGGCTAAAGGCCAGTCAGGAAAAAAAAAGTCCTTGGGAAAGCTTCATGTCTAAAAATTTATGTTGAGCATGTACACAGTGCTAGTGGTGATGGAATAACCTGGAAAAGGATAGCAACAAAGGTTTTATGACACGAAGAATGTAGTCAATGTCACTGAATTGTACATGTGGAAATTGTTGAATTGATGAAGGTTTTGCTGTGTATATTTACACCACAATTAAAAACAAAAAAAAGGAAGTGTACATGGTGATACTTTGAATACCTGAAGGAGAGTTTGTGTACTCTGAAGTCCAATCATGTCTTCCCCTTTCTTGCCCAAACTCAGGGTACGTAATGACAGTACTATAGGGTCACTATGAGTCGGAATCAATTCTACAGCAATGGGGTTTTTCAGTGGCAGTCCTAACAATGGAAGCTAGGCAACTAACAAGGAGAGAGGGCAGAACTAAGGCCCATCCTTCATGCCAAAGGAAACCAAAACAAAAAGGGTAGAACTAAAGCTAAGTCTAACTAAACTCTAGCTGTGCAATATTTAAACAGGCTCCAAGTTGACTTTATTTTGGAACTGTCACATTAACTCTAATCAGCATCCTCCACTCCTCAAAGTTGCAGAGGCCAGGGAAATGGAGAATTCCATGGCCAGTCTGGTGCCTGATTATATGAACAAAAGACATGGCTCATGCCTCTGTGAGGGAAATTAGCACGTTATATTGCAAATACTAATCTCTATGTTTACCTCTGCCCCCTTCCCTGCTAACACAGAAAAAAAAAAACACAGGGCTTCCCAAAATTCAAGCAATGTGTGTTATCCATCTTTGTGCTTGACTGCAGGGCCTGGCACACAGTAGGTACCCATCATATCTGTTCCATGAATACTGAATAAATTTTATAAATAGCAATTCCCTGAACAAACTTTCTGCTCATTAATATCTTCTCTTCTCAGGCCAAAATTTCACTATGGAAGGTTAATTTCTTAACTGACTTCCAGAGTCCTTAAAACAATAGATAACTCTGAGAGAGGATCACTTTATCAACTGCTGTGAGCTAATAAGAGAATAAAAGAAAATGGCTCAAAGCTGAAGAGAAAGATTAGAAAGGAAAGAGTGAGAGAAAAGAAGTAGAAAAAGTAAAGGAAATCAGAGAAAAAGATAAAATGGGTGTCATGGGTTGAATTGTGTCCCCCAAAAATATATGTCAACTTGGTTAGGCTCTGATCCCAGTATTAAGTGGTTGTCCTCCATTTTGTGATTTTCCTATGTGTTATAAATCATAATCTTTGCCTGTGGTTAAAGAGGATTAGGATGGAATGTAACACCCTTGCTCAGGTCATATCCCTGAGCCACTGTAAAGGGAGTTTCCATGGGGTGTGGCCTGCATCACCTTTTATCTTACAAAAGACCTCATACTACCGAGAGTTGGGGACCTCATACCACCAAGAAAGAAGTACCGGGGTTCCTGCAGGGAGAATCTCCTAGTCCAGAGGAAGACTGACGAGAAAGACCTTCCTCCAGAGCCAACAGAGAGAGAAAGCCTTCTTCTGGAGCTAATGCCCTGAATTTGGACTTTTAGCCTACTATACTCTGAGAAAATAAATTTCTCTGTGTTAAAGTTATCCACTTGTGGTATTTCTGTTATAGCAGTACTATATCTAAGACAATGAGAAAATAAATTTCTCTGTGTTAAAGTTATCCACTTGTGGTATTTCTATTATAGCAGTACTATATCTAAGACAATGGGAAAGAGGCAAAGAATACCCTGTCTTCTTCAGAGTTTTGGCTGGAAACTGCCATCACTGTCTCCTCCTATGGCTGAATTGTGGACATTTTCCGGAGAATTCACATCTAACATACTTCTCCGTACAAATGGATTTTCACTTTTGCCAAAATCTTCAACAACAGATGAAATTTTCATGTTAGTCTTTTCTTTCTAAGAATAAAAAAAAAAAATGGGATGAAATAGAATGGGATAGGATAGGATAGCATAGGTTAGGAAAAGACACAATAGGATACAGTAGGACAAAATCATTGCCATCAAATCAATTCTAACACATAACAACCCTGCAGGACAGAGCAAAACTGCCCCATCCAGTTTCCGAGCAGCGGCTGGTGGACTTGAACTGCTGACCTTTTGGTAAGCACCTGAGCTCTTAACCACTGTACCACCAGGGCTGTACAATAGGACAGGAGAAGACAATACTCCACATATAGCCTTTTACAACCTAAAAAGGTAACATCATTAGAAAGACTTTGGACATGTGAAAACTCTGACTGAAGGTGAATTTTCAAGGTCTTGGGAAGCAACTAAAAACAGGGAATATGAATGGGAAGGTCTTGTAGGTCTACCTGAAATAAAATGTTAGTAGAATAAAATTCCATTTTTGTATAAAGTTTAACAGAAATCAAAGTTTTAAGAAAAGTAAAGTACTAACAAACATTACTTTGATCACTCTTTTAGCCTGTATTTTACAATTTTATTGAGTTTTTGGTCCATTCCAATTCATCAATAAAGCAGAAAGAATTATCACACCTGTATTTTATGGCCATCAAAGAGATTCTAATTTTAACTAAATTGTAAATTTTCATTTTTTTAAACATTTTTATGCACAAAAAAAATCAATTTACACAATTCTCAATCCATTCTATGTTCTGGAGATTTCACTGAAATGGATTGGTATCGAGTGCTTTCCAGTTTATTTCAGGGGTTTAGCTCCATCTTTGATTACAGGGTAAAATATATAAAGAAAAGTTAAGTTCAGACTGAGAGACAAGAACAAAAAACAGTTTGGCTTTTGTTATACCAACTTGAACAAAAATATATGTATTGAAAAAGAATAACATATAATAGGAGGAGAAAAAATGAACAAAGATCTATATCTTTCATACTGTTATGGTGGTTGTTAGCTGCTATGGAGTTGGTCCCAACTCATGGCGACCCCACACATAACAGAAAAAGCACTGCCTGGTCCTGCGGCATTCCTGTGATGAGTTGTGGATAGGGCTGTTGTGATCCATTAGGGTTTTTACTGGCTGATTTTTGGAAGCAGATCATCAGGCCACTCCTTCTAGTTCATCTTAGTGTGGAAGCTCCACTGAAGCCTGTTCAGCACCATAGCAACACACAAGCCTCCACTGACAGGTGACTGTGCCTAAGGTGCATTGGGCAGGAAACTAATCAAGTCCCCACACACAAGGTGAGAATTCTACCACCGAACCACCACTGCCTCACTGTTTCATACTGTCGTCAGGTGCCATCAAGTCAGTTCCGACTCCTAACAAAACTCATACTACATAATTAAAATGCTGCTTTTATGAGGAATGGGTCCCAGGTCAGGAGAGCTTCATCTCTGCCCTTCACCAGAGAATTTCCTGCTAGAAAATAAGACAAATCAGGCCATTAATTTTTTCCCCATTTTGTTTAGAAAAACCAAATCTCCTCAGGCTGTCTTACATCAAAGACACGGGAGAAGAAGCAAAGTAAACAAAGTAAATTTTCCTCCCTCTGAGGACTCTCAGGTTAAGCTGCAAACCATTCAGAAGCACACCTCTGCTGCTTGTTTCATTTAGCAGGTGTTCACATCAGCAACGCTGAATAAAGGAAGGGGAGGAGGGGCAGTAAGAGCAAAATCCACAGTCGTTATCACAACCAAGCCCTAAAATGCAGTCAAATAGCAAAACGCACAACATTTCAGTCATATCAATTTAAACTCCGTAGTTCACTAAATAGTTGTGAAGCTTTCTGCAAATACAAACTGATGTACATCCACAGAATAATTTTGAAAACACGTAGCTCCCACTGTCTGGCCTCCAAATGGCCAACAGGTACTTCCATAGAGCTTTCAATAAACACTAACCCACAATAAACAACCGCTCAGGTCTCTCAGGCACACACATTTTTTTACCCATAACTTCAAAGAGGAGCTGAGGAAAAGAAAAATAATCTTAGCCTAAGGTTTACAAAACGATAGTCCTCAGACAATCTGGGCATCAGGACTTGGTATAATAGCTCCTGACAGGTGCTGACAATAGTGTCTGACGTCTTTCCTACCCTGGCGACAGCCTCCTACACGTCATGGGTGGATGGCTCCATTTTAATAACTGGGGGTGTGGGGGTTAGATGGGAAAGAATTCTGTACCAGAGGGCTGAGGTCTTGGGAAATTTCCATGGAAAGCCAAAATTGTATAGAAGTACTTTGTCTCTTTTAAAAATTACAGTAATATGGTGCTATTTGTATTTAGTGCAGTTTGCATTTAGTATCAAATGCAACTCTTTCTTTGTTGTTGTTTAACTAAAATCAAAACTTTAACTGTATGGTAGAATGGAGCAAGGAAGGAAAGAGAAAGGCTTACTCTTCAGAGAAGAGTAAACAAACTGCATCTCTGCCACGAAGCCTCAGACTGCAGAAGCTATGGCGAGAATTTTGTATCTCAAGGATAGTAAGCCCTAGCACAACACCTAAGATGCAGAGCCACTGTCTCTGAGTAAGAGGGCCACAGTAGTCAGCAAATCTCACTAGAATGTTTAACTCCCATACCAGTGAAATAAACGGGGGTCACAGCAAGAACAGGAATGTGACTGTGACAAAAAGACACGTTCAGGGACCTCTACTGATGGAATGTCCTATACTTAGAAAGCAGGGTTTTCTTAGAAGCTGAAGATGCCATTTAAGAAACGGACTGAATTAATGGCCTGGGGGGATTACACCTTTTAATGCCTCCAATTCAGAGAGGGCAATAGCCATATACATAATTACATCAGGGCAGTGGAAGAACGCAGTTACCTACCCAACGTGAAGGAAAGTGCCAGAGGTGGACAAAGGACACCAAGAGCCACTCAGAATCAGATCTGTGATTCAATGAAGGCCTACACTCGGGGTGAAGGGCCAGTGACTTCAGTCACCTAAATCGCTCCATGATAAGCCTGATACATATTGGGGTGTACAGAAAAGACTTAACAGAGTAGCCTGCCATTCTTTGAAAGGCTAGCTTATAAGGTTGGCTCTTGGCTGGCAGAAATTTGGATTTCCAGAGGGTTTCCACCATTTCCAGAACTGAGAAGAGTGGCTTACTGTGCCTTACCTATTTGTACAAACAATATGTTTTATGCTGAACACCTGGCTTCCCTTTTAGGAGCCTGGAATTTTGGTATCTGCTAGGCAGAGTTTTTTTTTTTTTTTTTTTTTAGGCAGAGGGTGCCTCCGTAACCAGGCCCCCAAAAAATGCCTGGCACTCTCTAGTGAGCTTCCCTGCTTGGCAATATTTCACATACATTGTCACAACTCATCTGCTGGGCAAATTAAGCACATCCTGTGTGACTCCACTGGGAGAGGATCTTTGGGAGCTTGAGCCTTGCTTCCTCTGGGCTTCATCCCATGTGCTTTTTCCCTTTGCAGGTTTTGCCCTGTAACCTTTCACTGTAATAAATCATAGCCATGAGTATGACTACATGCTGAGTCCCGCAAGTCCTCCAGAAACCCTGGTGGTGTAGTGGTTAAGTGCTATGGCTGCAAGCAAAAGGTCAGCAGTTCAAATCCACCAGGCACTCCTTGGAAACTCTATGGGGCAGTTCAGTTCTACTCTGTCCTATAGGGTCACTATGAGTTGGAATCCACTCGATGGCAACAGGTAATCAGTGAGTCCTCCTGGTGAATAATCGAACCTGAGGGTGGTCTTGGGGACCCTCGACACCTGAGGACTTGATACTCATTTTGTGAATGGCCCACTAAGCTCTGGTAAATATCACAGATCCTGAAAAGAGACCCAACCCTTGGTCTCAAGGATTCTACCTCAAGTTCTAATGCCAATGCACCCACACAGATGCCCCACAGAGCTCTGCTGTCAGGAGATGGGCTTCCTCAGGAGAGGTCTGTGAAGGGCTAATAACAGCTCCTGGGCTTCGGAGATTAGAAACTTCAGGCACCCTCTTCCCACCAGGAGGGAAACAACCCATCCATGCCCCAAAGACTTCACTGCCACCTCATCACCACCAGTGAGGAGAAACCTCACAGAAATCAAAAGTTGCTCTTGCTTTCAAGAAAGAAAAAAATTAGCAAGCCTCCACAAAATTCTCAATAACATCCCTCTGACCAACTTCCTAGATATTCTTCCAAGGTCGCTGTCCTGTATCCTCCTTGAAAAAGTCTTCATCCAAACAGTCCCTGAGAGGCAGTGTGCAGCTTCCTGTGGATGTGAGGAGGAAGCATCCAGCAATCATTAGGTTCAATGCAGATTTGAGACTCCATGGCCAATGACCCCTAGCCTGGCCTCGGAAACCAGAAACAACCGCTGGGCATGTGCCAAGCACTTAACTGTGGAAAGACCAATGACCTGGCGAAGCATTCAGGCTAAGGACAAGCCTAAGTCATGGGTGAACAAGGGTCTTAGGGAGCCAATGGCACTAAGAGTCTCTTACCCACCCCCACAGACAGGCTTCTTTCCCAGTCTGGGCAAAGGAAGAACACTACCAACTCAGGCTGTTTACCTGCAAGCAGTCAAGACAGGCAGGTCCAATGCCTAAGATTCAGGCATCTTGGTTTGGGAGCCCAGTCTGTCACCATCCTCCTCATTTATAAAACTCAATGCGCTCTAAGACCAGATGACCCTCTTGCTGGTTTCTTTCCCATACTCTGTAAAGGAGCATGCATAGATTTACTCACTCATTTATTTAAACATTCACTGGGGCCTGTGAGGGATCACGCTGAATTAGAAACACAAAGACAATGAGAAGGGGTTTTGCCAGGATTCAACAGAGCTCACCCACTGAGTTATAAAACGTTTGCATTCCCTGATACCTCTGAAAATACTCCACAGCTACAGGTGTCCTGCATCCTTCAACCATTAAAAAATGAAAACAAATTAATCTTTCCAAAAAAGACCAAAATAGCTGCCATGGAGTGGATTCTGACTTAAGGAAACGCCATGTATGTCAGAGTAGAACTGTGCTCCCAAGGGTTTTCAGTGGCTGATTTTTTGGAAGTAAATCACCAGGCCTCTTTTCTGAGGAGCCTCTGCGTGGACTCCGACCTCCAACCTCTTGGTTTTCAGCCAAGCACGTTAACCGTATGCACCACCCAGGAACTCCAAATAGGTCTTCAGCCTGTTAGAATTCCCAGCTAGTACTAAAGAGCCCCAGAGTCGTACAAACAGTTGCACTCAGCTACTAACCAAAAGGTTGGCAGTTTGAGTCCACTCAGCAACACCATGGAAGAAAGGTCTGGTGACCTACTTCCATAAGATAACAATCACTGAAAACCCTATGGAGCGTAGTCCTACTCTGAAGAACACAGGGTCATCAGGAGTCAGGATCGACTTAACGGCAACAGGTTTTGAATTTTGGATCAAAATGTTAAGAGGGATGACAATCAGCAGGGGGGCCTGAACAGTATTACTACCCCTCACTCGCAGAGCCCTGATTTCGCTAATCACCTCAAACAGCTGTCAGGCACAGAGCAGGTCTCATCTCCTGGACTCTTTAACCTGCCAACCCCAACCTGGGCAGAGGTGCGGTGAGCAGGGTTCACCGGACAGACACCATATTGCCTGGAGGTAACAGGAACTCCAACCTCTTCCAAAAAGATGACAATCTACAGGAGCCCCTTGCAAAACAATCCCAGCCCTGTAATCAATACAAATGAAGACTCTGTCAAGGTGCTGAGCATGTAAGGAGAGAGAAAGAAGAAACAAGCAGAGGACCTAGAGCTCAGCTTGGAAAGCTAAGCTTAAAGTGCTGTCAGTGTTAACAGGGCTTCTTTGTATATGGACTGCAATCTGCCACCTGGTCAATCTCCCCTCCTGATTCCTCCTGGGCTGCCTGGTCACTCTCCCTTCCTGGTTCTTCCTGGGCCACCTGACCACTCTCCACCCCTCATCACCCCCCACCCTGGTTTCTCCTGGGCCACCTGGTCACTCCCCCCACCACCACCAATTCCCCCTGGACCACCTGGTCTCTCTCCCCTCCTGAGTCCTCCTGGGCCACCTAGTCATCCTCCCCTCCTGGTGCCTCCTGGGCCACCTAGTCATCCTCCCCTCCTGGTGCCTCCTGGGCCACCTCGTCACTCTACCCCTCTGGTTCCTCCTGGGCTACCTGGTCACTCTCCGCTCCTGGTTCTCCTGGGCTACCTGGTCTCTCTCCCCTCCTGGTTCCTCCTGGGCCACACAGTCACTCTCCCCTCCTGGTTCTTCCTGGGCCACCTGGTCTCTTTCCCCTCCTGACTCTTCTTGGATAATTGAACAAGGCTGCCCCTGCCCCATAACCCTTATACATGAAGCTTATGGTCATGCTTCAGGTCAGCCTCTTCAAAACTGAACTTCCCCAGATCCTTCAAGTCTCAGAATACTTGACAGACCAATATGATTAAGGTGTCTGGGGTAACACTGAGTATTTTGGGAGCATTACTTGGTACACTAGAGTTTATATATTTAAATATATTTCATGGTACATTTAATAGGCTTGAGAATATCTCAAGAAATTTTTTAACTTTTAAATTACGGATAGATATTTGTTAATTTACAGCATTAAATCTTTGGAATCCGCAAGTAATCACCTGTTATGCTACTACCTCTCAAACCACCAGCTGATTATAGGCCAGTGATGAGGGCTCACAGTTAGCTGGAAGAACAACCTTGACTACAATACATAAGCCAAGGAGACAGCCTACCCACAATTTTTACTAGATCTAGCCATGTTGCTGGTTCCTGATAATTAAAATAGTGGCCACTTATTGAACACAATAACCTAGGCTCAGTGCCAGGCCCTTCATACACATTATCACTAAACCTCACAATCTTCAAAGACTCCCATTTTGCAGATGAGAGTCAAAAAGGTTGAGCAACTTGACAGAAGTCACGAATCAAGGCGTGTGTCTGACTCCAAATTCCACACACTCTTTATACCATGACTCTACTACCAACAACAATTTGAGAAATACTTCTTTCTAAAGACTGTTTGCAATAGAAAAATTTTAGGACTGGTTACTCAAGGTAAGAAAGCAATAGAAAAGTAAGGGCTTTTGATCTATTGGCATTTACAAAAATAGTCAATATTATTCTAGATCTTTGGAAGTCTAAGGGTTTGCTAAGATGAATGGCCCCAGCTTAGGTCAGGTCCCAAGGACTGAAGGAAAAGCCACTGAGATTCAGGTACCAGCTGCATACAAGGAAGACAAAGTTGATGGGAAAAAAAAATGCACTCTGTCTACCAAGGCCTCCATAAGAAAAAGGCTGTTGAAAAGCCCAGTTTTATGGATAGATTCCAGGCACTCATGACTCAGAGAAAGGTCACAGCCCAAAACAAGGAATTAAAAACAAGGAGTTCGAAACTGTAAGTGCCCTAATAGTATAAACCACTGGAAAGAGGGGTCATCCAAGAGCAGCCAGGATAAACTCTAACTGGGGAGAATCAGTTGAACTGAGAAAAAATTGAGGTTGGCAGCCTCCCAAATCTCACCTGGCCTGTTAACGAGGCTAAATCTCAAAAGGAGGCAAAACCTGCCCTTGTCATCCTCACCCCTCTTTCCGAACCACTGGCTGCTCTCCCCTGCCATCCAGAAACTTAGTGCCCTCATGCCCCACCTTACCTAGGCTAAAGCACTCCCAAGCTTCCTCTTACACTTCTTGATCCCACTCAAAATTCTGGAACCTTGAGTGTTATCGTCCTCCAAGTAGAGATCAGGCTCAAGTACAATCAAGAAATCTTAACACCAGAAGGGACCTTGGGTCTCACATCATCCAACCCTTCACCTTGTAAAAGAGGGACACCCAGTTTCTCTTCCCATTACACAAAGGTACGAATGATACTGAAAACTCAAGGGGTCATTCAGGCTTCAGAAGCAACACTTGTAGATCCAACCAAACGTAGACAAGAGGAAGCATTTGGGAGCCTAAGACCCTTCCCAACTGGGACAGTTAGTTCTTCCCATTTATGTTGATGTTCTCAACACAACCCTGCACGAGGTGAGGTTTTACCAAGTTGTGGCACCCTAGAAGACACAGAGCTGAGAGATGTAAGGGGCAGACCCTGAAGCATTTGCTATTTTGCAGGTTCATCAACATGTTACTGCACAAATATTCTGAATCCATGACCCTATTTTCCCTTCTTTTCTGTGATCTCCATTCAGCAAATACATACCAAGTGCCAGCTTTCAGGATAGCCACATGTACAGCATTTTGGGGAGATACCAACAATATGATCCCAGATCCCTTCAAATCAAGTGAATCCTGAACAACTGCTCCAAAATTCCATGCATTGTAATTGTCAGATTCAGCTTTCCTTAGTCCAATTTTATCCTTCTTTTGCTGACTAAATAACAAAGCAAAACTGGAGATGGCTATAAAAAGGTCTAGAATATTTTGTTTTAAAAAGCAAATATAAAAGATCAGAACCTTTAATCTGAGAAAAAAATACTATCCACCTGGAGCAGGAAATGAGGGCAAAAACAAAAATATCAATAGTTGGTAATTAAGTCCTGTAGACAGCAGAAGGGCATTTGGTAATGCAGAGAAAAATCAGCAAATCTCCAAGAAAGTGTTAGGCATAAAAGTATCCCAGGGCAGAAAATGTTTTCAGTTGGAAGACTAGGGGAGCCCTATATTCCCCTAATTTCTAAAAGAACAGCATAAAAAAGGGTAATTCTGAGACTGGTTGAGAAGAAACCTGGTGTGTGGTTTATTGGTTGTTCTCTGGTGGTATGAAGTAATTCACGTCACATCTGCCCCCATACCCTGAGAATACATCTGAGCACATCCTGTGGTTCTTTTCAGTTATCTTCAGTCAGATAATTCAGGGACTGTTAAATCCCTACATAGCATTTGTACTTACTTGAATTCTGTGGACCTTGAACAAGACTCTCCCAAAGGGACTCCCCCTGCTCTGCAGAAGCTCCGATTGCAAACAGTCACCATCTTGGGAGGAGCAGCTGGATGAAATCTGGGCTCCCAGGAGTGCCAAGCATGGGCAGCCCCAGTAAGCAGCAGACCACAGGCTGACAAGGCTCCAAGAAGGCTGGACAAGGGGAGCCTTCAAGGACCAGGAGGACTGTCATCTCTGGCAGCAGAGGCAAATGCTTGTGCCCTGACACCATTCATTCATTCATTCACAAATCACACTTTGGAGGGAAAGTAACAGGCTTCAAATCTGACCTCAGCCTCACAGTTGAACCTGCCACATTTGAACACAGAGTAGAAAAATGAACTCTGGAATCATTCACAGAGTTGCCTGCAAATGAAGGTGAGGCTAATGGAAGACAATGCCAGAATCACAGCCTCACAGAATTGGGCAAACCTCTTCCAGATCCATAGCCACAGGCAAGTTCCAGTCCACCTCTGTGGGCCAAACGGCTCCCACTCTCCCTGTCACCATCACCAAAGGCGAAGAAAAGCTCACAGGCCCCAGGAGAAACGTTACCCAATGTTTCCAAAGAGCCTGCACAATCTGGAAATCCTCGTTCGCTAGATTTATCCAAAATCCTGGGCTTTTTTCTATAATTATCAATTTTATTGTTATGTGTATATATATGTGTATGTGTATATACATATGTACACATGCACACATATACATAAATTTGCTATTTCAACATCGTTCACGTGTGCAATTCAGTGACATTAATTATGTTCATCATGTTGTTCAACCATCATCATTACCCATTTTCAACTTTTTCCATCGCCCTTAAAATCCTTCTTCCCAACGTGTAATGCCAAATCAAAAGATTCACCACAGCTAACTCTGCTCAAGGAGACACAGCCAAGCCTTCTTATTATTGTCTTTTCCCATGTATGCTCTGACTCTCCAGGCCCCAACACATGGCTGAAAGGAAAGTTAATAGCAAAAAAAAACAAACTTCCCAGAGCTGTAAGAGATTAAAGAGAACGTCCCCAAATCCTCGAGGAAGTGAAGAATTTGTAAATCTTAAAATGTAACATCAAAAAGTTGAATGCACACCACTTTTAACTTTCCTATGTAGTCCCTTCAGGGAAGTGAAAAGAAGCTAACAAGTCAAGAGCTGGTCATGCAAGCAAAGATGAGGAACCTTACAAAGCTGACTACACATTTCTGAATCTCACCGACCCCTGGAATAAGAGAGAGCCCTCTCATCCCGACTCACCTGCTCCTCAGTTGCTCCTCACTAGACAGGCTGGGGTCTAGCAAGATCATCATGTTTTTCCTGTGTTTGCATATACCTTTTCTACCGCCTATCTGTCAGCTTATCGGACTGTGACTGCTTGCACGTTGCTGTGATGCTGGAAGCTATGCCACCAGTATTTTGAATACCAGCAGGGTCACCCGTGGTAGAAAGGTTTCAGTGGAACATCCAGACTAGGACAGACTAGAAAGAAAGGCTTGGCAATCTACTTCGGAAAAATCAGTCACTGAAAACCCTACGGATCACAACAGAATACTGTCCTATATAAAAGTTCTGGAAAATGAGCCCCCTAGGTTGGAAGGCACTACACAATAGCCGCAACAATGGACTCAAACATGCCAACGATCGTGAAGATGGTACAGGACTGGGCGATGTTTCATTCTGTTGTACACAGGGTCGCCATGAGTTGGAGTCAACTTGGTAGCAACTCCCAATAACAGTGTATCTTTTATACAAATTATTCCTTGGGGAAGTGGCGATATCATTTATTATCTCTTGATAGAGTACTTGAATAACTGATTCTCTTGCGGGAGCCCGAGAATCAGCCTCCCCTCATCTCTCTGTCTACTCCTTTCTAAATCTACTCATACCTCAGACACAGAATGATCACAGCCTCAAGATCATCCAGACTCAACTGTATGCCCTGGCTCCATTCTAGCCACTCAACTGCATCGCATTTGGCTAGAAATGAGCTAAGAGCTGATCTCAGTTTCTACCCTTGCTCTCAATAACCAGGGATTACAGAGTAGCTGTGAACAACAGCTTCAGGCTCCAAAAGGCATATATGTAGAGGTGAGATGTGTATTTGATTAACTTTCCCACTAAACTGCTTTTAACATTTTAGTTGATTGTTTTAATTTTTTCTTCCTCTCTGTACAATAACAAGGCCATAAGAACAAGGTAGAAGAAGCATAAAAGAAAAAAATAAGAAAATGATGCCACCTCCTAATTTGTTTTTGTTATTTGTTATTCTCCTAATTTGTTATTCAAAAACCAATAAGAGCATTTTAAAATATTAACCACACTTAGGGCACAAAAATAAGGGAAAGAAAAGCCCCAGAGAGAAACCAAACACTTAAGGCACCTGGATTCTAGCTGTGGCTCAACCACAAAGCATGTGTCTGGTCTTTCATAGTCTGTTTAGCTCTGGGGCCTCGGTTTCCTCAACAGCAAAATCTGCAATGCACTGCCCCATTCTCCAATAAAGCACAAGGCAGGTATAAGAGAAAAGTTGTGTGATTAATTCAAATGATTTGGGGTAAAGGTTAATCTGATTTAGTGAAAGCTCTAGGTATTCTCGAGCACACTGATCCTTTTCAAGTTCATCAGAAATAAATACTCAGGGCTACAGGTCGCTGCCAAGCTGTTGCACTAATAATAGACTTATTCCTCATGAGCCACCTACAAAGGGTGGCAAGTGCCTCTTAGAGAGCCGATGTCTTTCCCTAGGACGCTTATTTATCATATTGCTTTGCAGAGCAATACCTCTCTTCCTGGAGAGAGAAAGCAACACCAACTTGTTGTTGTTAGCTCCCAGGGAGTCAACCCAGATTCATGGCAACCCCATACAACAGAACAAATCGCTGCCCAGTCCTGAGCCATCCCCTCAAAAGGTTGTGGATAGGATCATTGTAATCCATAGGGTTTTCATTGGCTGATTTTTGGAAGCAGATCACCAGACCTTTCTTCCTAGTCTTAGTCTGGAAACTCTGCTGAAGCTTGTTCAACCTCACAGCAACATGCAAGCCTCCACTGACAGATGGGTGTTGGCTACACATTAGGTGCATTGGCTGGGAATCGAACCTGGGTCTCCTGTATGGGTTCAGTGGTGAGAATTCTACCACTGAATCACCATCAGCTTAGTGCTATCTAAATGCACACAAATTCCAATAAAGCAGGATATGAAATAATAAGGGTTTTCTACAATTGTACTGGCTACTGACTCCTGTCCAAGAGAGAAGAGTGACAGAGAAATGGTGTATGTATTCTCTCATCATTATGTACGACAATGAAAATGAAGCAAAGGAAGTTAGAAGGCAGGGGGAAAAAAAGGAAACAAGCAGGCTAGAATGTGGGAGACTAAACAAAAGGAGTGGGTGACCCACTGCCACGCAAGTTCTGGGTGTGGTGAAGTGTTGTTTTAAGAACTGAGTTCACTCGACCCATGTAGCCCATGGGATGCTAAACAAGTAAACTAAATAAATGTACACATTCATGCATGCAGTCCAGGAATTCATCGTAAATAAAATATCCAAGAAAATGCTACTGCAAGAGGCAACTTCGTGTGGCCCAGTCTTCCAAATGCACCTGTCATCAGTTATATCTTGCTCGAGCCTGAACTTAGGCCGACTGCTTGCCAAGCACTGTGCTGCTAAGTGCCGGGCACACAAAGATGGATGTGTGGAGCCACAGGGTGTTATGAGCACAAGTACGAGATGGGATGGTCTGCAAAGAATGCTCTAAGGTGGTGACATTTAACCTGAAAGCTAAAGTATGAGAAGAGGCCAACTAGGCAAAGAGAGCGGTGAGGGATGGGGGAGAAGGCATAGTTAGAAAAGAGGAAACAGGATGCACAAGGCTCTGAGATTGGAATGGGCTTGGGGCTCTGGAGGAACCCAATGGAAGCCAGGGCCGCTGAAGGGGGTAGTGAGACAGGCGTAGCGGTAACAGATAAGAGTGGGTATAGAGAGGTGGGTCAAGGCCGCATCACCTTTGACCTTTCAGAAAGGAAGTTGGATTGTATTTCGAGTGCAAGAGAAAGCTAATGGAAGCTTTGAAACAGCAGAGTACCATGATCTGACTGCTATTTTCCCAGATGACACTGACTCCTGTGGAGAGGCCAAATCGGAGAAAGACAAAAATGGAAGGGAGGAGAACCACTGGGAAGCTATTGTATCCACCCAGGGGAGAAAAGATGATGGCTTGTAATAGGAGAGTGGTAGTATAGATCAGAGAGAAATGGACACATCTGAGGAATAATATAAGGTAGAATTTTGAAAGTGGGATAAGAAAGAAACTTTGATGAGAAAGAATTTGAGATGTGAGCATTTAATGAGTGTTTAATTTCAGTGGTGTAAAGACTCTCAGTCTAGTTCACAAATAAAGAGCCTAGGCAAGAGGGCTCAAGAAAGCAAAGCCAGCAAAAAGAAACAATTAAATGTCCATCAACAGATGAATGGATAAACAAAATGTGGTATATCCATACAATGGAATATCACTGTGCCATAAAGAGAAATGAAGTCCTGATACATGCTACAACATGAATGAACACTGAAAACATTACACTGAGTGAAATAAGTCACAAAAGGACAAATATTGTATGATCTCAATTATATGAAATATCTAAAACAGGCAAATGTATAGATACCAAAGTTTACCGGTGGCTACCAGGATTGGAGTGGGGGACAAAAGGGGAGCCTTAGGTTAGGGCACTGACTTTCTGTTAATGGTGTTGGAATAACTTGGAAACAGTGGTGATGGTTACACGACGTGATGAATGTTAACCAATGTCACTGAGTTAGACATGTAAAAAATGATGAATTGGCAAATGTTTTGTTATACATATTTTTACCACAATAAAACCATAAAAAGAAGAGCAGAGAAAAGAAAACAAACTAAGAGAAGATTCTGAGCAGGTTGGGCACAACCCAGCACTCTCCTGTCAGGAAAGAGTAGGTTCGGTAAAGCTAGAGTGGTATAATATTTCTAGCCCTGTGACATTTCCCCTGGAGTAAAATGCATGAAACCAAATGAAGGGGAACAGAATACTGACCTCCAAGATTGCCAGGGGAAAGACAGAACCAGGATGTTGGTTATTCTCTGCCCTTCCAGATCTATTTTTCCACCCTCCCCCACCCTGCTCTGTCAGGAAAGCTGTCTGTTATGGCTTGAATTGTGCCTCCCAAAAATACGTGTTATAAATCCTAACCCCTATACTTGTGTAATCGCATTGGGGAATAGGGTTTTCTTTATTTTGTTAATAAGGCCATATTGGCATAGGGTATGTCTTATGCCAATCACCTTCAAGATATAAAATGTGCAGATTAGGCACAGAGAAGCAAGCAGAGATGGGGGAAAGACAGATGTCACAACACTTGAAGATCACCAAAGAACCAAGGAAGAGAAGCTGAAAACAAACACCTTCCTCCACAGCCAACAGAGACAGAAAGGCTTCCCCTAGAATCAGCATCCTGAATTTGAACTTCCAGCCTCCTAAACTGTTAGAAAATAAACGTCTGTTTGTTAAAGCCATCCCCTTATGGTATTTCTGTTATAGCAGCAGGAGATAACTAAGACACCATCCTTAGCAGGCGGCATCACCCAGGCTCCCTTGGTCAGGGTTGGGCAGTGGAGACACCATCATGAGAGCAAAGGGCAAGAGGAGAAAAAGGTCAGAGTATTTCTTCCCTATTCTCTCTGTGCTTTGGTAGAGGCTCTAACAATGGCTGTATCCCCCAATGGCAGGCAACCATTCTTTCAGAACTCCAGGGCTCTCTGGGCTCCTCCCCTGGCTCTTTAGCCTCAGGGTGGTAACGGTTTCCTGCTGTTGCTAACCTTTTGGTGTCTGAACATCCCTTAACCCTACCCACACCTCTGTACCTAAGTAGCCCCTCCGTTAAAGTCTCTCCATTTGAACCATCTGGAGCAAGTTCTCTTTCCTGCAGGGACCGTGTCTGAACACTAGGGATGCCCAGCAGCCTTGAAAAACCTTTGCGGCAAAAACACAGCAGCCTCGACAAGCAAGTACTGAGCAAGGTAAAGTGCCTTCTTGGTGTCAGGAGGCTGACTCCACATCAGATCTAAATATTCCACAGCTCCAAGATGTTTCATTAAAGAGGAATCGTTGCAGTGCTCCAAATAACAGCTTTCCATGAACAGTATACCAAAGAGGAAATTGTAAAATAATACTAGTATCAGCTGAAGTTAGCTAATGTTAAAGGGGTGACGTATACCTGGCCTGGGCTGTTCTCCAGTACAATCACAGTGAACCTAAATTATTTAATAGCAGGATGAGAATTTTCCTAGTCTGTACTCTCAGTTCTTCCACCAACACACTCAAAAAATGTTCCCAGTGCAGGATTTTAAAGTCTTCCTGTCACCATATTTGAACTGGGATGATTGATGAACTATAACTCTTTGTTTGAAAGGAATCCTACTTTTACCTTGCCTATTTACTTACTTGTTCAACAAATATTTATCAAACATTTACCATGTGCTAACCCTGAGAGAAAGGGCAGTGAATAAGACATAGTCTTTACGCTCAAGGAGATTAGAATCCAGTTGAAGAAGCAGATGAACAAACAAGCAATTATAATACAATATAATACAATACTCAGAGCTAAGAACCATTTATTGGCTTGTATTATAATTGCTTGTTTGTTCATCTATTTCTTAAGAAGGAAACCCTGGTGGCGTAATAGTTAAGTGCTACAGCTGCTAGCCAAAGGGTTGGCAGTTCGAATCCGCCAGGCACTCCTTGGAAACTCTGTGGGGCAGTTCTACTCTGTCCTATAGGGTTGCTATGAGCTGGAATCAACTCGACAGCACCGGGTTGGGTTTAGAGCTAAGAACAGACTACTAGGGGAGCATATAGGAGCATGGCCCCTTATCTAGAAGAGGGCAGGTTTCCAGGAAGAAGTGAAATCCATGAGGAAGCCAGGAGGATCACAAGGGACTAGCCAGAGAGAGGGGCCAGTGGGTCAGATTTCAGGCATGGACCCATATGTGCGAACGCTGGAGGTAAAAGAGAAAACATGGCACAGTCCCAAGTCTGCAAATAGCAGTTCAGTGTGGCTGAAGCAGAGTGTGACGGGGAGGGCAGAAGTTAACACTGAGCTTCTGTTAAGGCTGATGAAAAAATTGGGAACGGGAAGAGTGACGGTTGAATAACATGATGAACATAGTTAATGTCACTGAACTATACATGTGAAGACTGTGGAAATGGCCAATGTTTTGTTACATATATATTTGCCACTAATAAAAATAAATAAGAGGCTGAGGGATGGGATGGGAGGTCGCAGATCTTGAACGGCCTTATAACTACGGGAACCATATAATTTATCATCCAACCAGGACATGTTTAAGAGTGAAATGTTTGTACTCAGAAATCAGGTATAAACTGGGACTGTCCCAGATGAACAAGATACAAGGTTGTTCTACTTAAATGACACATGAGCAGTTCAAACTTCACAGGTTATAGGAAGTTCCTGATGGATTTTAAACAGAGGAGTAACATGACCGTATTTATACTTTAGAAAAACCAGTTTGGGTCCATTGTGGAAAATAAAGTGGAAAGGGGCCAAAACTAAAGGAGGTGAGACCAGCAAAGATGCTGTTGGAGAAATCCAAGGAAGAGATAATTAGGACTCATAGTATGAGAGTGGGAGAAGGTCAATGTTGATGAATAAATTCAACAAGTTTAAAATGAAACGCAAGAAGCAGCATTAATCAGACTTGGGGAGCATGGGCAGTCAGATTCGTTGAGAGGGACAGAAAGAAGTCAAATTATTAACTGGTCTTTGGCTTGGGCAATTAAAATGAGAAGGGATAAGGCCATTTGCAGAGATGGAGAACTTAGGAGGGGAAAGAGATGTGGGGAGAAGAGGGAGGATGCCAGTGAAGAGTTCACTCTGGGATATGCTGGGTTTGCATATCTAAGGACATCCAGGGAGCAGCTGATTACAGAAACCAGAGCTCAGGAAAGAGATCTGGGCTAGAAATGGAGGCTTGAGAATCAACAACATAAGTATGACAAAGTGGCCCTTGGAATTGGCTCAATGGTAACAGATTTAGTTGGTTTGGTTGGGTTGGGTTGAGCTGTGATAACCTTGGAGACAGAAGTTTCCATGGAGGGTTGGGGTGTACAGACTACAGTGAGTGGAGAAGAGACAGAATGAAGAAGCAAAGAGGGTAAGACATTAATTCAGCATGAAAGGAAGTAATCCAGTGGAGGGGGAGGCACTGAGCAAGGCAGCTCGAGACAGGAAGCAGGAGGGTACTGGTCACCCCTACACAGAGGCAAATTTAATCATCCAGGCACTAGGAAAAGGCCTCCTGAATTTCAAATACACACCAGTCAGGGTCTTTTTCTTGACTTCGGTACCACAGAAACCAAACCCTAAAACAACCCAATTAGTCAGGCTGTCTGAGAAAACCTGAAGGGAAATGTTTCTTACATCCAAATCTGAGATAGTGAAACTATCATTTCAAGCTGGCTTCACTCTGACTGGATAAAGGAAGACTGAATATCTGCCACTGGCCCTTCCACACAGACAGAGGTGGTGTGTACCTGGAGATACCTCAGCATCTCACTCAGTGGCCAGAGGTAACTGCACTTATATGTCACAGTGCAGAATGTAGGGGGCCTCTTTGTTTATATACACAGTTAAATGGTCACTCTCTTAATATTAAATTAGGTTCATGGATAGTACAAAGGAAAACCCCCAAGTCCCTGGAATATGAACAGGGAAGTAGCATAAAGATCCCATCTCTCCTCTGTCATTCTGTACCACAAAAACATCCTATGCTTAAGAGTTCAGCTGCTAACCAAAAGGTTGGCAGTTCGAATCCACCAACTGCTCCTTGGAAACCCTATGTAGCATTTCTACTCTGTCCTATAGGATCACTATGTGTCAGAATTGACTCAAGGGCAAAGAGTTTGTTTAGCATGCTTTCGAAATATAAGCACAAGCTTCAGGGACATAAGCAATTTCTCCTCTATAAGCAAATCCCTCTCCAAAAGAAACCATTAATGCTACGTAAATTTGTATTAACCAAAAATACTACATTACCCATCACTTCAAAAGAGAGATCAGGTTGGTAAAACATTTCCATAAGCCAGCAAGCTCTTTAAGTTCTAGGCTTCTCTTCCATTTTGGCTGGGTGTTCCGGTGGCATGCTACCCAGCAGGCTAGAGCTTGAAATTCAGCAGTTGTTCACATCCAGGCAACCGCGTCTCCTCATAATACCTGTTATTATGTGGTGATGGACATCAGGCACCTTCAGTCAGAGCTGGTGAGTTACTTTCTGATCATTATGTAATTATCTCATTACCAGCACACGCTGAAAATCAAGAATAACCAGAGAAAGGAAAGACGCCATTCCCTCCTGTTATATGCAGCTGAAACCCTTACTAAAGCTTCATCACCAACAGATGTATCTGCCACTCAGCACGTGTGAGCAGTTGAACCAAGGAGGGAATTATCATACGGTGTAACCACCGGATATCAGTGAAAAATATTTCCTGAATGCCTGGCTCCGAAGGAAAAGAATAAAACCACAAGGGCATGATTGGGAACTATTAAAAGAAGAAGGAGTCAAACAACCAGGCATAATCAAGGGGACAGTGAAATAAGGCTATGTTATTCTGTTATGTTGCTGGCCTAGGCAATACAGGATGTTTAAGCTCCTTTCAGTCACAATGAAAAAAACACACACTGAACATTGCTCTGCCCGCAAAAGCTTTGGCCCTTAGTATCGGCAGTATAAACTGGGTGCTTTATTAATAGGGGAGTCCCTAGACGGTGGAAACAGTCAATGTGCTTGGCTACTAACCAAAAGGTTGGGGGTTCAAGTTCACCCAGAGGTGCCTTGGAAGAAAGGCATGGAGCTCTACTTCTGAAAAATCAGCCATTGAAAACCCTGTAGAGCACAGTCCTACTCTAACACTCATGGGGTCACCATGCATCGCAATCAACTCAGTGGCAACTGGTTTGGTTTTGGTTCGGTTATTAATAGAATTTAACTCCTTTTCTCACTAAGCTTACAGGGGGAGAGTACAGGCTGTTTAAAGCTTGAGAGAAAGTTCCTCCTATCCTTGAATATGAAACTGGGAAGACCAGGTCTAACCACAAGGAACCTAATACCTGCCTGGTCATAGAATTCCTTACCCAGAAACGCGGGCAGCTGGGCTTGGTGTCACCTGGAAACCATGGTGCCATTTAGACTCTCCTATCTTATTCTGTAGAAGGCTGGAGATCACATAATAAATTCTGCAGGGTCCTGAGTAGACAGTTCAAACCAGTAAGAGGGTCTTCTCTTGCATGAGGGAAAGCAGTATTTTCATCTCCTCCAGATGGAGGTGAGCGCCAAGTTCACACAACAGTTGCTGCAGTGGTACTATAAGAAGCCCATCTGCGCCCAGCCATGCTCCGTGCGAGATGGCCACAGGACTGGACTCCTCAGCTGTTTCACACACTCACTTGAGCCCAGGGGAAAGAAGAAAGCCCTTTGGAGATGGAAGAAAATACATTTGACGTTTTACATTACAGAAGAAAAATGAAGTCACTCTCAGGCTAGCTAGTAACTTGGCACTGACTATAAAAATGTGTTTGCTGATACTATGCACTTGATTTTTTCCTGAAACCTTCAGTCTTCCTAGATTACATGACAGCCCTTTGGATGAGAGAGGGTGTTCGAAATAACCAGAAACTCCAAGCAGTCTGGGCTTGTGTTTTCCTAGACGACTCAAAAGAGAACATACTGACTAAGATTTCCACCAAGGCATCTCAATGAAACAAATAAAAGGTTAATTAAGTTAGTAAACCTCAATTACCTCAAAATCTTAGTAATCCAGAAAGTTCACTGCAAACAATGCCTTGTGGAAGTTATGCAAACAAATATAATTCACAAAATAACAAGAAGAATTATAAAATGCTTATTAATCTGAAGTGCGTCATCCACGTAAAATATTCAAATGGCTATTAACATCATGTTTCTGCTGCCTCTTTCATTAGAGTGCCATATTTCTTCATATAATTTATTTTATTTTTGTTGTTGTTGTTGAGAATACACACAGCAAACATATACCAATTCAACAATTACCACATGTACAATTCAGTGACACTGATTATCTTCTTCAAGTTGTGCAACCACTCTCACCCTCCTTTTTCAAACTGTTCCTCCCCCATTAAACTCACTGCCCCCTAAGTTTCCTACCTAATCTTTCAAGTTGCAGTTGTCAATTTGATCCCATATAGATAGATCTTAGAAGAACATAATGCTCAAGGCAGACATTCTTTACTAGTTAGTTAAGCTAAACTATTGTTTGATTTTAAGAAGACTTCAGGGGATATTTTTGGTTTAAGGTTTAAAGGTTATCTCAGGGCAATAGTTTCAGGGGTTCATTCAGCCTCCATGGCTCCAGAAAGTCTGGATTCCATGAGAATATGAAATTCTGTTCCACATAGATGAGATTTTTTAGCAAGGCTGTGGAAAAAAAATGATTATTTTCAATTCTACATTGCTTACTAAAAAGTCTTAAAACTCATGAAAGTAAAATTCTCCCAGAATCACATTCCAGGTTAAACAGCCATGGTGTTTACATATTTACAAAAGAAAACCCTACTAGAAAACCCAATATAGAAAATGAAATCCTAAGAAGCTGGAGGCCAGTTTTTCCAACCTTAGTATTTTCTACAACCTAGAAATAATAGAAACTCTTTTTTGCCCTTTGGTGTGTATGTGTGTGTTTCCTTTTGGTGTGTATGTGTGTGTTTCCTTTTGGTGTGTATGTGTGTGATTCCTTTTGGTGTATATGTGTGTGTTTCCTTTTGGTGTGTATGTGTGCATTTCCTTTTGGTGTGTATGTGCGTGTTTCCTTTTGGTGTGTACGTGTGTGTTTCCTTTTGGTGTGTATGTGTGTGTTTCCATTTGGTGTGTATGTGTGTGCTTCCTTTTGGTGTGTATGTGTGTGTTTCCTCTTGATCTTAGTCTGAATCACTTTCTGGCTTCATTCAGAATCCACCGAGGCCCAACAGGGAGTTAGCTGTTTGTGTACTGTGTTTTAAGCACTAGGAAAACCATAGGGCTGACTCATTTCTAATGTGTGCCCTGCATGTTGTCAGTAAAGGCTGTGGAAAAGTCAGGAAACAGGACTTGGCTCTGGGTATCTAGCGGATTTTCCCATTTTTCACAGTTTCTTAGAAAATGTTCCTGCCCAACATTGGAAAATGTTACTGCCCAAAGTTAGTAGGTGTCAGGATAACCCAATTCTAATTTTGGAATCTCTTGTATGTGGCCTCAGGCAAGCAAATTCACTTTATGGGGCTTATTTTTTTCAATTTTGCCTTCTACTTATTTTCACCCCTTGAAAAAAGGGTGGGAAGATTAATGAGATCATGTCTGTCAATTTCTGAAGAAAATAGATGGTGAAACCATTAATGCTTATGAATTCTCCTCCCCCCAGGGTTTTAAGAAGCGAAATGGGTTCCATTCATTTGAGATGAGATTTGAAATGAATGACCTCTTAGGTACCTTTCTAAATTTTAGATCAAAAAGAGACAGAGAAACCCATTCAACTAGGAAAAGTCAGACAAAACTGAACAGGCAGTTGTTCTAAAGTTTCACATGAGCAATGCTTTACACCACACCATACCTTCAGCTGAAATCTTTCACCAAGAAGTCAGTAAATCTCTGAGACATCCAGCAGCAGAGGTGGACAGTCATTCCCCATTTCCTACCATGTGGAGGTCCAAAACTCCTGGACAAGTGCAATCATTGGCACCTTCCCCAACTGAACACAGAAGGTTTTCTTGGTAGGTAATACCCGGATTAGTTTGAGGGGGATCCTATATTGGACTATCAAATTAGCAAATAAATTATAATGATAACCACTGGCAAAGACAGGATAAGATGAAGGTGCTCATTCATTACTAAACCAGTTAGATTGAGCTGACTCCCACTCATGGCAACCCCATGTGTGTCAGAGCAAAACTGTGCTCAATAAGATTTTCAGTGGCTGATTTTTTTGGGAGTACATTGCCGGGCATTTCTTTCAAGGCACCTCTGGGTGTACCTGAACCTCTAATATTTTGATTAGCAGCTGATTATGCTGTTTGCACAACCTAGGGGCTCCCATACATTACTGTTGTTGTCGTTGTTGTTAGGTGCCATGGAGTCAATTGACTCATAGTGACCCCATGTGACAAAGCAGAACTGCCCCCTAGGGCTTTCCCGGCTGTAATCTTTATGGGAGCCGATCACCAGGTCTTTCTCCCGTGGGGCCACTGGGTAGGTTCAAACTGACCACATTTTGGTCAGCAGCCTAGCGCTTAACCGTTGCACCACCAAGGCCCCTTCTCATACATTACTAGTAGCAGTAAAAATTAGTAAAACCCTTTCTGGGCATCATTAAGCCCTTAAAACAAATTTATCTCTTTTAACTTAATTCCTCTTTTCAGAATCTATCACAGTCAAATAAACAGGATCGTGCAGAGATTTATGCATAGGATATTCACTGCTTATGTTATTTATAACAGTAAAAAAAAATGGTACAAGCTGAATGTTAAATAATAGGAGAGTGGATAAACAAATTAAGGAACATCCAGACAATGAGATATTGAAACGCCATTTAAAAAGGTATTTCCAAACAGCTATATAATTCATGGTAAATTACCCTAGGTTTATACTGTTGGAGAAAAAAATCAGGTGCAAAATGATACATTAGGTATGATACCAACTTTGGTAAACGCAACTTAGTTGATGAGAACGATAGTAATTTAGGGTGTGTAAATAATAAAGTAGGTCTGTCTCTAGTAATAAAGTGGGTCCATCTCTAATTTGTCAATAGCTGGCCAAACTTCTCTCCTCCATATGCTTTTATGATACTGTAATCACGTGTTTCTTTTGATTACATGTTGTCTACTTCCTCTGACCTACTAGACTGAGAGTTCCCTGAGGGCAAGGAATGGTCTAAACATTACCTTGGATGCTAAGCAATTTATTCCATTCCAACACCTTGGGGACGCTTGTTCATTCTTGCCTACCTTATTATGCCAGTTAGCATGAGAAGCCCAATTTGCAGGAAGAGGTCTTCTTTTCAAGAAAATAAAAGCACCCAATGTCCATTTGATGTCAACATTAGAATGCAGTCACTGCATCAGAGAAGCTCCGTGCTCCTCCCTCGCACCCTTACCTGAGGTTTGCCAGGTGCGGGGCCTGACCCAGGCTCCATTTCTGAAGGGGCCAGGAGGCTCCCCAAGTTAATCAAGGTTCCCAGGCCAACAGCCCTCACTCTCTTCCCCAGCCCCCACCAAAGTCCTTCCTCCCCCGGGCTCCTCCCCCTCCAGCCTTGGCCCCAGAGCCACCTTCTCTGTAGAACCACTGAGCAGGGACCAACAATCCCCCTGGCCGAATGCCACCCTAAACAAAGTGCTGCTCTGCAAGTGATCCCGCCTATGTTTTCTTTCTCTGGAACCTGTTTTTTCTGGCACAGTGGCACCCCCAAAATTCCTGGCTTTCTTCAAAGACAGGGCATTGAAACTCTGTTCAAATATCTCCTATCCGAAAGTCTGCAGAGTGGTTGTGATCTTTTCAATCTCTCTCTCTTTCCTTCTCTCTCCCTCTCTCTCTCTCTCACTCACACACACACACACACACACACACACACAAAGAATGGAAGAAAACTCAAAAGGTCATATCATATGGCCCATCATCTTATGTTTAGACAATAATGGTAATAGTAGCCAACAGTTTTTGAAAACTTATCACATGCCAGGCACTGTACTATGTATGTTCTTTACATGGTTTGTCCTACAAGACAAGTACTATTCCTTTTTTACCCTTTTTACAGATGCAGAAACATAGACTTCAAGAACGTAAGTTACTTGCCCCAAATCATATACCTAAGCTGGGATTCAGACCCAGGCAGTCTGACTCAGGAGCCCCAACGACATTAACAAAAAAAATCCACAGGCTTCAGCCGTCTAAGGCATCTCCAGCACTAGAAGATTTTTAGGGAGCACACCACCAAACCACTCCGGCACACCCAAGATGAGGCTCGTTTTTGGCGGAACATCCTGGGAAAGCTGGGAGTGATGGAGGAGCGCTGGGTCAGGGTCAGCTGAACTAACGAGGACAGAAGAAAAGAAAGGAACAAGACTGCAAAGGCAGCAAAATCCACAGGCAAAAGAGAATTCCACTCACCCCGGAAAAACAAAGACCATGACAGAGTGTGGCAAAGGGTTTCTAGTTCTCTCCAACTGCCAAATACTAGCCAGAGCCCTCCTGTGCTCAGTGATATCCCCGCCTTACAGCGACGCCACTCTGCAAAGGAAGCTCTTTCACCTTCACTGTCTTTCCCCGCACACAATCTGCGGGGTTATTCCCCATCTCTCTGGGCACTAGACTAATATTATTTTGCACCATGCAGACGGTGTGTCCATGAAGGCCTCCAGCCAGATTGCTGCAGTAGAAGTAGAAACAGGACTCAGGGAGCCTTGAGTCATTCTAACACCACCCTTCCTTTCTGCACTACACTCTTTTTCCTTCTCTGAATTGTATGTGCCACCAGCAATCAAGACAGGAAAAACAAGCAAAGTCTTACATACACTGACAAAATGCTGATCTGTCGATTCTATTAATAATACAAAATCTCAGCAACTGCAAATGGCATTACACGAATGATTCCACAAAGTTTAAACTAAACGTGTCAATTTTAAATACATTTGCAGAGACTTCACCATTATCATATTAAATACTGATTTTTTAAAAGGAAATATCCTGGTATTTCCTAAAGAAAAACTATTTAGACACTAGAAAACCAACAAAGATATTGAAAAAAATAAACTTTAAAAAATACGTTTATTCCGCTATAGTGCACAAGTCTTAGCACAAGAAAAACCACGATCATATATTTGTAAATACTTCAGCCCTATCGAACACCTACCATTTTTTTCAAAAGACATAATAACTGTGATTTTAACCTGTTTCTAACAGGGAAACAGTTTCTTAGTACTGTCTTTAAAATAATGAAACAAAATCTGTCAAAGTAAATAACACCTTGAAAAAAATAATCACAGACTTATATGAAAGATTTAATTCTGAGAAAATATAAATACCTGCAGACATAAACGTACCTTACCAACATATATGCCAAGGTACTAAAGGAGCTGGCTAAATGACTTACTAACTCAATTTATTTTTGAAAAAAGAAAAAAATCCCACACATTTCAGGATATATTAGTAGACTAGACAAGCTATAGGGTCACTATGAGTCGGAATCAACTCAACAGCAACGGATTTGTTTTTTGTTTTTTTGTAGGCAAGCTTTGTAAGAATGCAACATCAATCTTCAAGAAAATGGAAGTTAATAATCTGAGAAAGGTGGCCCTGACTGTAATAATGAAGTCCCCTGGGTGGCACAAACGGTTAAGCACTCGACTACTTGCCGAAACGTTGGCAGTTCAAACCCACCCAGAGGCACCTCTGAAGACAGGTCTAGCAGTGTACTTCTGAAAAGTCACAGCCTTGAAAGCTCCATGGCACAGTTCTATTCTGAAACACGTGGGGTCGCCATGAGTCGGAATTGACTCAACAGCAACTAACAACCACAACATGAAAATAAAGGGGAAAAAGTCTGTAAACATGCGAAGGATGATGAAAATACAGTGTGAAACAAAACAGATTTACAACGGGAAATCAAAGAAGGTTCGTTTTTTGAGGGTAGAACTTTTGCATTTTTTACTTTGCTTTTGTTTTTATTGTGGCAAATAACTACGTGACAAAGCATTGGACATTTCAACGGCTTCACGTGCACAGTTCGGTGACATTATGTTTATCCTGTTGTTCAATAACAGCCCTTATCTATTCCTGAATGTTTCCATCGCCTTTAACAGAAGTTCAGTGTCCCCTAAGTATTGAGTACTCCTTTCCTCCTCCCTTCCAATCACCCCTGTAATCACTAATATATTTTGGTCTCTATACACTTGCCTATTCTAAGTATTTCATAGAAATTAGATCATACAATATATGTCCTCTTGTGCTGACATTTCACTCAGTATGTTTTCCAGGTTCACCCATGTTGTAGCATGTATCAGGACTTATTTCTCTTCTAACTAGATTTTTTTTTTTCAGTGAAAATCCAAAATGAATGTTAAATGGAAGCTTTTGATAACAGATGAAGGACTGAGTCTCCATAATTTTCTTCCTTATTTTGAGCTGAAATTAGTCATCAAGCAAGATTTGAAAAAGCTCAAATAAAACTATGTCTACACAGGCAACAGCCAATGGAGAGTTAAGATAATCAATTATCCAACAGATCTAGGTAAATCAATCACATTGTGACTAAACAAGAGGGTTTTCAAGGCACCTATCCAGTTTAACAATTATATTAGTTCATATCAAAGGGAAACAGTTGCTCAATTTTCTTCAACACTGTGCCTAAAATATTCCAAAGCAATGATGAAAGCTCACCAGAACGCTTCCAAAAAGGCGCCTACAAGCAGGCATCTCAGTGCTAGATTTATTCAAATGACTAAGCCTGAAAAAACTGTAAAAAGTTTGAAAATTGTAAAATATTTGTACGAAGCTTACACCGCCCACAGCATATGAGATAATGAAACACAATAGAGACAACGTCAGATCAAAAACTCAAACCAGGATCCTCGTCGCCAACCACTCTCCCCAGCTATTTCTGAAACCACAGAGGAAAAAAGATTATTTCAAAGATAAAACATGTCACAGCCAATATACCTGATGCACACAGGCTGCTGTCTTCTTTGTACAGCAAGTTCATTGCTAAGGAACATGGATTTTGCAAAATGGAAAAAGTTTACCACCATCATCATCAGAAAATAAAACATCTAGGACTTAGCCAAACTAATAAACACATACTTCTTATTTCACCACCTATATTCCCCACTAAATAGCGACAACAATAAAAAACCAAGTCCACTGCCACTGAGTCAATTCCAACCGAGTAGAACAGAGTAGAACTACTCTACAGGGTTTTCATGGCTGTCATCTTTATAGAAGCAGATCTCCAGGCCTTTCTTCCATGGCACTGCCAGTTAGGTTCAAGCCACCAACTTTTAGGCTAGTAGACAAACACAAACCGTCTGTACCACCCAGGAACCTTCATTCCCCACTAGTCCCTGTCTTAGAGGAGAATTTTTTTTTTAATTAAAGAACTCAACTACCATATTTGTTAGATTATGGGTCTCAGACTTTTGGATTTCAGAGAACTGTAAAAGTTTCCCAAAAATCATGGGACTAGATTAGGGTTCAAATGAGATCATTATACCCAAACTACCATCTACTATCACCATTATTTCATAAAAGAAATAAGATTTTATCATGAAAAAACAGGAAAGCATAATTTCAGGAGAGCAAAAAGGATAATCCTTTTCATTTGATACATTTGGATTTCCGAACATCTCAATTTTTTTTTTTTTTTTTCATTTTACTGCACACAAGTAAAAAAACTTCATCCTGAACCAACACTGAGAAAAACTGACATAAAGCAGGGGCTCTCAAAGGGTGGGCCTGGGACCACCAGCAGCAACATCACCTGGGAACGTGATAGAAATGCAAATTCTCAAGCCCCACCCCAAACCTACTGAATGAGCAAATCTAGGGATACATCTAGCAATTTATGTTTTAGCAAGCCCTCCAGGTAAGGCTGACGCAGGCAGAAGTTTGAGGACCACCGGTCCTTAAAAACAGAGGACATATAAAGAGTATAGATTTCAGAACTCTGATAAAAGTCCAGGGAATCTGATTCAAGGTTGTCAGGCCCAGGCTCCTCATCTCCATACTTCATGAAAATACAGTTAAGATTTTTTCCAAATAAACAATGGCAATATTTTAGTCTGAAATACATGGTCTGACAATGGCACTCAATAACTGAAATCTGATCTACCCAGAATCCAGGACGTCCGGTCACTGCCCATAAATACCAGCAAATGACTAGCTCCTTCTTCTTCAACACAGTTCTATGCCCTGCTCTCCTGGGCTCCTCTTCAATACTGTCAACAGCCTGCACGTCTTACAATACTTACACCACTTACCACGTCAAAACAATTTTCAATTTCAATATTTGATTTCCACTTTGATCAACTCAACAACCCCATGAAGTAGGTACAACAGACTATTATTCCCATTTGGCAGATGCAGAACCTGAGGCTTGGAGAGGACATTTAATTTCTGCTCTTAACAGGAGGCTCTTTTTTTTTTTAAGTCTCTATCTTCCATTCTATCCCTTGGAATCCAGTACGGCATGAGTCCTTCCCTATGGCGGTGGTGGCTGTTGTTTTTAGGTGCCATAAAGTTGATTCTGCCTCACTGACCCCATGTTACAGAGTAGAATTGTCCTATAGGGTTTTTTTCTAGGCTGTAATTTTTATGGAAACAGATCACCAGGTCTTTCCCCCACAGAGCCACCTTTTAGGTGGTAGCCAAGTGCCTAACTGTTGCAACCAACAAGTACAATTCCCAAATTTACAATTTCCCAAGAAAGCTTAGCAGTCTGTCGTGATGACCTACTGCACACCCATTGCTGCAGAAGTTCTCGCCAGTCTCCCCAGAGGGCCTCCCAGCACATCCCTCCACACAGGTGGGATAGGAGCTCAACTCACAGTGTCAGACCAAGTGATTTGCTGTCTGTCCACCATGGCCAGCCCTTGGCATCCCTGCACCGCCATGCACTTCTCAGACTTTCCTGCACCTCGGCAAGGCCAGCCTTCCACTTGGCTAAAGGCAAGGTGGGTCCTTTCTATCCCAAATGACTAAACTTACCCACCTGCCAAGGGTTGTCTGGCATTACTTCTGGAACTCAAGAGAACAAGACCATCAGAGACGTGAAAAGGGCTGACTTTCATCTAACCATCCACCTCGCCCAGAGCTGCACTCAGGGAAATGATGGAGCACACCACCTTGGCACGGTCCTGTGAACACAATGCAGAGCCGGCAGAGGCAGAATCTCAGCTCCATCGTGAGTCAAGTAGAAAAGGGCAGTCAGATGGGTTCATGAACTCTTTCCAGGGACAGAAAGAACCCAAGAGGACCAAACACAGATTAACAAGTGAGTCACCTAAGAAAGGGGAAGAAAAAGGTGGCAGGAAAATTCAGCGCCAAACACCCCCACTTCACCATAGCCTGTTTTTGTTAGACTCACCCCAGGCATCTGCTACGACTTACAATTGATTTCATTTTTAATAGACACCCGTTCTACTTTTCTTTCTTTAGTGGCTATAAAGAGGAAAAAGGACATACAGGAGCCAGCTGGGGAAAGAAAGCAGACAGCTGCCCACTTCTCCTCTCCTCCTTCTGTCCAGAGCCACCAACACCAAAAGCTTGCACTGCAGGTGGGGTCCCAGGAAGTATCAGGAGATGAGGATTCTGATGAAAGAGAGGACCCCACTGCTGTAAACAGGTGGAAACAGAACACATCTGCATTAAAGCCCTAATTTTCAGTCTCCTACTCCGTTACTCTCACCCAATGCCACCCACCACCTGAGAAACCAGCTCACTCTGACAGACTCCAAACCTCAAGCAACACTGAGCAAAAGTCCTCAGTAAATATTCCACCCTTTGTTTTGGAGTCATTATTTTGTTTTCTGCTTTTGTAACTATTACTCACAACAGACATAAGAAGCCAAAACTATAAACTCAATCAAGAATTATTTACTGGCAATATAGCAGGCTAATCAATCTGGTGAGAATCATGGGGAAGCCCCCCCAAAAATTAAAAGTATATATCAAGAGGAAGCCCTGATGGCACAGTGGTTAAGAGCCTGGCTGCTAACCAAAAGGTCAACAGTTCAAATCCACCAGCCACTCCTGGGAAACCTTATGGGGGCAGTTCCACTCTGTCCTATAGGGTCACTATGAGTCGGAACTGATTCGACAGCACCTAACAATGACATATCAAGATTTCAAGCAGCACAAAAGGCCATTTACAATATATTTCTACTCAAAACCCCTCAGTGTATAAGCACTGGGCAAAGGAAGGATGAACGCAGTGGCGTCTCATTAAAGAATTCACAGGGCTCTCCTGCAGCCATGACCACCTCTCCTCTCACTGTGAACTACCTAACCCACATGTGGATCCCCATTGCAGCAAGGACCTGTACAGCCAGCCATCAAGTAGCAGCTTTGCAAGACTGCACAAGCTGGGGATCTCAACAGGAATTCCCATCGGATGAGCACAGCCTAACTCTCTAAGGTAAAGTATAAATTCTTTTTCAACTAAAGCCAGAAACATCTGAGCTCAGGTTCTTGGCACTCTCTCAGTCCCCCCAAAGCACTGCCAAGGCTTAGATATGCCCGTGGAATAAGAAAACAAGACATGGAAGGCTAGCCGAGATCTTTTTAGCCTAGAGATGATGACTCAGCACCCAGACTGGTCCAAACCATGAGTCAAGGTTTAATGAGCTGATGTAAGGGGAGACCATGAGATGAGCTCCGAGCTTAATAAATTAATGAAGTGCAATGGATTTTTGAGGACATAGTTCAATTCAAGATAGGATCTGGGAAGAAGAGAAGGGTATGGGTTCACCATGCACATTCTAGAAATGCCACAGACACACAGCGGCCACCACAACAAATCATTATGATCTGCCGCCTTTGCCAATTATTACAAACCCAAGAAGAGTAAGCAAGCTGAACAGATCTGCAGACACACGCTACAAATAATCAATAAAAGAAGCGAGAGTGAAAGATATCTTTCAAGATAAAAATGAGGCTCTGCAAAGTTCAGGCTCCACCTAAGTCTAGAACCACTTTGTCTCCGGCCACAGTATTAAGTGTGTGCCATTTCATCTGAGAGAGAATAGCTATTGTCAAACACGTTACATATTTGCCTCACTGTCTTATCATACTGGATGCGTCCTCCTTTGATCTGTGGAACAAACAAGAAATGTATCCATTCATTTTCCCTAGGGAGCAGCCCTCCAGAGAACTATTTTTTCCCTGTGCATTCCTTAGCCCCGTGAGACACATTTATTACAAAGAGACAGATACAAGTTGGTATTAAGCAGACTCTGAGAGTAAATCAGGACAATGTTCAGCTTCAATGAGCCTGACGTTTCCTTTAAACACCTTGGGGATGGGCTGGAGGGTAGGGTGAATCACTCCAAGTCCTTGCAATTCCACCCCTGCCCAAGTACTATCTTTTCCAGCCATGTTCACAAGCCAAAGACAAACTTGCTTATCTGAGATATAGAAAAATACACATAGTTCACACACACACACATGCATAGTTCACACACACACACACATATACATACACAAGCATTTCTGGATTGTCATCAACATCATCTTAGTAAATTCAGTTGATCAAGAAATATTTGCAAGCAATATGGCTGGCAAGTCAACCTGATGAGAATTATGGAGAAGCCCTAAAAAATGTAAAAATATGTATCAAGATTTCAAGTAGCATAAGAGGGCTTACTGACCCTCCTATTTAAAATAGTTTGTCCCTTTATTCCCCCCCCTTATTTTCCATCCCAGCACTTATCACAAGCATAATTATCTGCTTTATTTGTGTACATATTCATAGTCTTTATCCCACCTCGCTCCTAGCCGGGAGTGTAGGGGTCAAGTACACGAAGCCAAGGACCATGGGTGTCTTCTTGCTCACTGTTGATTCCCTAGCACCTGGCATGACACTTGGCTCAAGGAGAGCACTGGATAAACATTTATAATTGAGTAAATGAAGTAAATAAGAAATGGGAAATAGGAAAGGGACAAAAATCATAAAAGATAAAAAGGAAACCTCTGTTACTTGACCACCACCCATCTGTCAGTTTGTTATCCTGTGGTGGCTTGCATGTTGCTGTGATGCTGGAAGCTATACCACCAGTATTTGAAATACCTGTAGGGTCACCCATGGTGGACAGATTTCAGCAAAGCTTCTGGACTAAGACAGACTAGGAAAAAAGGCCTGATGATCTACTTCTAAAAATCAACAAATGAAAACCCTATGGATCACAGAATATTGTCCAAAACTTTGACTTGCTCACTTTGGACACATCAACAGGAGTGATGGATCTCTGGAGAAGGATATCGTGTTTGATAAAGTGGAGCACCAGCAAAGGCAAGAGAATTACTCAATGAGATGGACTGACACAGTGACCACCACAACGGACTCAAACATACCAATAATGCTCATGAAGATGGTACAGGCCCACGCAACATTTCATTCTGTTGTACCTCAGGTTGCCATGAGTTGGAGCTGACTCAGCATCAACTAATAATATTACTTGAAAAGGATGAACATAGGAAAACAGCAGCTCCACCGGACCATGTACTGTGCATGCCATCAAGTTGAGAGAGGAGAGTTGCTCACATTTCTGAGCTCCTGAGTCACTAAAGCTTTCCCACAGCAACGCATGACATGCCCATGTGAACCTGAACTCCTAGTCTGTTTTGGATATGAGATGGATATGAGTAATTCTCAGGAAAAAGATCTGAGAGTGTACCTATCTTTGGTTCAAATATTTTCATGAGCAAATTAAGTCAACGATGCCGTGAGTATATCTGGAATTATGGTTGTGGTGTTTCCAACCTAGCATTTGAAACTTTAAAAGTCAGCAAATCACGTTCCTATGGAAGAATTCTGTTTTTCTTTTTCCCAAGTAGATTTCTTTTGGGTAAAGCACATAGACTATGAACCATTATAAAATGCTCAAGAAAATCACCTATTTGGATGGTGCTTGTCAATTTCTACCACAGCTTGTACTGATAAATCAAATCTTCTCCCACATTTAATGTTAGTTAGACCATTTGTTCCTTCACCAACCCTCTGATACCTCCTGGGTGCTGGGAGCTAGTAAAGCTGAAGTAGCCCAGGTCACAGTCCAGTGGGGGTGGGGGGACTGTCACCACCACAGGTGGCTGTAATACACTCTGTGTGTGCAGTGACAGAGCTCCACACAGCAGAGGAGTGCAACAGCAAGGCTTCTTCAGGAAACCATCCTGAAGAAAGGGTTGTTGTTGTTATTTGTCATCAAGTGGGCTCCAAATCATGGTAACCCCATGTATAACGGATCAAAACATTTCCCAGTCCTGGGCTCAAGCCCATTGTGTGGCCACTGTGTGTTCTGAGGCCTTCCAACCTAGAGGGCACATCTTCCAGCACTGTATCAGACAATATTCTGTTGTGATCCATAGAGTCTTCCTTGACTAATTTTCAGAAGTACATCACCAGGCCTTTCTTCCTTGTCTGTCTAGTCTGGAAGCTCCATTGAAACCTGCCCACCACGGATGACCCTGCTGGTATTTGAAATACTAGTGGCATAGCTTCCAGCATCATAGCAACACGCAAGCCAATCATGGTTCAACAAACTGACAGGTGGGTGGTTGGAAGAAGGGTTACCACACTATAGTGAGCAAGAGTTCACCATGACAGGGGAGGGGGAACTGGAGAGCATTTGAGCAGAGAACCATAGTAAGAAAAGACACAGATGTGACACAGTAAAGCAGATAGTTTAATGGGACACAGTAAAGCAGGGGAGTGGGGCAGTGTGGGTTACCATCAACTGCTCTGTGTGACTGAAATTTGAAGCCTAAGGAAAAGCATGGGGAGAAAAAAAAAAATGTGAAAAGAAGCAGGACCATTTAATAATTTGCTTAGGTTCTTTTCTACTGGCAAAGGAGAGCTACTGAAGGATTTTACACTGGGCAGTGACATAATCCTATCTGCATTTTAGATCCATCACTCAGGGTGACCTTTCTTCCAGGGTAGGTTTTATTATTCTTGCTTTACTTATCAGGCTCCAGAGAGGTCAAATAAGTACCACACAACAGTCCTAAGCTGCCAATTACAAGACCCATGCTCTTTCAACCACGCTAAGGAGAATTTCTTGGAGGCTCAAACAGTTAAGCATTCAGCTGTGCAGGAGAAAAACTTGGCAATCTGCTTCTATGAAGATTACAGCCAACGAAACCCTGTGGGGCAGTTCCACTCTGCCTCATGTGGTCACTATGAGTCAGAACTGACTCGATGGCACCTAACAACAAGGAGAACTTACTGAGAGGTTTAGCCATAAACACAAGGAATAAGATTGGCTGGTAGATGCTGAGGCAGGAATATGGGTGTTAGAGGTTTATTTTAGAATTTAGGGACATCTGCTAAGGGTTATATAGGCAGTGTGCAAAGACAGAGAAAGAGGAAAAAGACAAAATTGGAAATGCTGGGGGACAGCGGGGAGGAGACTGTAGAAGCAAGGCCCAAGGAAGCAAGTGCAGTGAGTACCCAACAGAGGAGTCTTCCTCAGAAAGAAAGGAGGAATTCTGAGGTTGGGAGAATGGAAGTTGCGAGAACTCACTTTGGCTCCAATCTCCTCTGCAAAGCAGCAGGGAAAATAGGGCACGAGTAATAAGCAGTATGAAAATGGGCTAAAACAGTCCATGAGAAAATCTAATCCACAATTAGAGATAAAGATTTATGTAGCAGAAGAGGCCCAGGAAGAGTTAGAAAGCACGACTTTGCAGAGAATCAAAAAGCTTAATTAAAAAGAAAAATCTTTTGTCAGATATTAACCTGCATTTGCTTTTACTTACTTGATTATTGTTTTTTTTTTTTTTTTTTTAATTCCACTCCCTAACACCTGGAATTTGGTTTGGTGTCAGGTGAGAAGTGATGATCCCCACTAGGGATGGCGCCGCCCGCTTCGGGGCATCTGGAAATAAGTGGGGGTTTTGTGGTTGATCAGAGGGGAGGAGGGTATTTCTGCTTTTAGAGGGTAGGAGTCAGGGATGCTGAATATCCGGAAACGTGCAAGACAATCCTGAGCAATGAAGAATCATCTTGCTGAAATGCCAACAGAGCCTCCACCAAGAAACACACTGAGCTGTTTTTTCCAATGAGCTAACCCATAATCCCAGCGCCATTTTTTTTTTTTAATTCAGGCATTCAATTATTCATTTAACAAATAAGTCCTGAGCGCCTCCTCTATGCCAAATACACTCGTAGGCACTGGTGCAAACGAGTCAGACACTATCACTTGCCCTTTCTCCACTGATTTCAAAAACATTTGAAAAGAAATGCTATTTAAATGTTTTTTAAATACATAACTTTAAAGAACTGGCAAATTACAGCTAAGCAAGAGTCTTGTTGGTCCTGATAAGAATTACTTGTAATAAACACTTAACTACACATACAAATATTAAATCTAAGTGTTTGCTCTCATAAGAAGGTTAAACAATATGTCCACATTGTTACTGATATCACTAGTTTGCTTAGCAAACTCCTTTTTCATAATACTGCTCTAACCAACTTCAGAATAGCCCTGTTGATTATCATTTGGCATTCCAAATTTATGGTGATCCCGATTAATGAGGTTTTACTGGGGTTTTTGACATGCGGTACTTATAGAGCAAGATAATTACAGGTGTTAATTGTGTTATGTTTATATCTGACAGACTGTGACTAATTTCTTTGAGATAGTTACCTGGATTGGACCGTGTGCATATGAGTAAATACACAGACACACTAAGCAAACAATGGAATATTGTTGCTAGTTCGTTGCCTGCCTTCTGACTAAACATAAAAAGTCTGTATTACGGCCATATCATCATGTTTTCTACAAAGAACATGACACCTCGCTAAGTGATTGGTGCAATAGACTTCTCGGCACTACATTTGCACCAGCTGCAATGTATTGCCTTACAATGTCCCTACATCCTAGACCTGAGGTAAGTGACTTAAACTCCTCAGGTCTGTAAAGTAAGCTGGTTGGACTGGAGCCAGCTGTGGGTGTTCCCAAAGGAAGTAATGAAGGCACCAGAGGTTTCAGTATTTCAAGGGACCCAAGAGAAACCAAACATTTACCCCATTGTAAGATGGCACAGGCTAAAATATACTTGCTTTGGACTAGGATTCTATCAACTCAAAGTGCAGTGGCCATCCTTCACCTCATGCTGAGGTGAAGCGTTCACTGGCAGTGAGGTATGTCTTTTATTAATAAAAACATAAAAGAAAATAATTAACTCTTCAAAATATCGTTTCTTTTGTCATCGTGATTAAAAAGCTCATCTTTAAGAGTCCTTCTAAAACTCTATAATCCCAACTTTCACACTAAGTTATTCCTGCCATGAGTATAGCCAGATAGCTGCTGTCCAGTTGACTCCTATTTATGGTGGCCTTATCCACAAGGACATATTACCCAGTCTGTGTCATCCTTACAATCGCCAGCATGACAGAATCCATCTTTGTGGCTATTATGCCAATCCATCTTACCAAGGGTCTCCCTCACCCTTGCTGGCCCTCAGCTTCACCAAACACGATGTCATCTTCTAGCAACTGATCCCTCCTGATGACGTGTCCAAAGCAAGCAAGTCAGGCAATGTTCTTTGTGATTCATAAGGTTTTCACTGACTCGTTTTTGGATGCAGATCACCAGGCCTTTCTTCCTGGTCTCTCTTAGTCTGGACACTCCACTGAAACCTATCTACAATGGGTGACCCTGTTGGTATTTGAAATCTCGGTGGCATAGCTTCCAGCATCATAGTAACGTGTAACTCACTATAGTATGACAAACTGACAGAAACCCTACAAAATGGTTCTACTCTGCCCTATAGGTCACTAGGAGTCAACAACAACAACATCATCACCATTAGACAAGAAAGACATTTAGGCACAGAGCAGGGACTTGTCCAAGGTCACATGCCAGTGAATGGGTGAACTAGGTACATCTGAAGCCAGGTTGGTATTTTTGGCCCCTGTGAAATTCCAGAGGCAGATGAGTACATGAACTCAGGGTATCAGGCAGGTGATAACTTGTCCTGAAGCACTTCTGAAAAATAACCCATAGCCTTTCACTGCATCCAGTGTTTCATTTCCACACTGGTCACCAGTTCCTATTATTTGGGCTTTCTTCTCCCTCCCAGGTACATCAGATTTTCATTATATGCAGATCCTATATTTGCGAATTTACCTACTTGCTAAAATTTATTTGTAACTCCAAAATCAATATTCATGGCACTTACACAGTCATTCACAGCAGCAGAGCAGCAAAAAATCTGAGTTACCCGATGAGCCTGGTCCTAGCTAAGGTGGAGCAAGCCAACACTGTGCCTTCTTGTTTCAGCTCTCATTGTAAACAAGCATCCTTTTCGCAGTTTATTTAGTGCCAGCCGGGTTTTTCACATTTTCGTGCTTTTTATTGGTAATTTCACTGTTTAAAATGGCCTCCAAGTATAGTTCTAAAGTGCTGTCTAGTGCTTCCAAGCACAAGAAGGCTGTGATGTACCTTACAGAGAAACGGTATGTGTTAGACAGCTTTGTTCAGGCATGAGTCATCGTGCTACTGGCCATGAGTTCACTGTTAAGGATTCAACAATATATATTAAATAATGTGTTTTTAAATAGAAGCACACATAAAACAAGGTTATGTACTGACTGACAAAAATATTGTGACCAGAGGCTCTCAGAAACCTAACCCTTTATTTCCTCTAACAGCAATGGTTCAGTATTTGCTATTTCAGTATTCACAGTGACTTTCTGGAATATTAAAAAAAAAAAAAAAAATCAAACCAGTTGCCGTCGAGTCAGTTACACCAATAGTGAAAATCGATGATATTTTCACACATTTTGCTCCATGCTCCTTTTCTACTAACAAAAGGATCAACACAAAATTACTTAACTGGATAATACAGGCAAAAACAAACGAGACAAAAAAAATAAACTTCATTTCCTGGATGTAATCTTGGAGCTGTGTTTATGCTACAGCAATGTGTCCATTCACCTGCTATCATAGATTGAATTGTGTCCCCCAAAAATATGTGTATCAATTTGGCTAGGCCCTGATTCCCAGTGTTGTGTGACTGTCCACCATTTTGCCATCTGATATGATTTTCCTATGCATTCTAAATCCTGTCTCTATGATGTCCATGAGATGGGATTAGTGGTAGTTATGTTAATGAGGCAGGACTCAATCTACAAGATTAGATTGTGTCTCAAGCCAATCTCTTTTGAGATATAAAAGGCAGAAGAGATCAGAGAGATGTGGGGACCTCATACCACCAAGAAAGCTGTGCCAGGAGCAGAGCACATCCTTTGGACCTGGGGTTCCTGCATGGAGAAGCTCCTAAACCAAGGGAAGATTGATGACAAGAACCTTACTTCAGAGCCAACAGAGAAAGAAAGCCTTCCCCTGGAGCTGGCCCCATAAATACAGATTTCTAGCCTGCTAGACTGTGAGAGAATAAATTTCTCTTTGTTAAAGCCATCCACTTGTCGTATTTCTGTTATAGCAGCACTAGAATAATGCCTACTGGATATCTTTGCTGAGGTGTCACTGGTCCACACACACACAGAACCTACCGCCTTCATCCTAAAACATGCTCCTCTTTGTGTATTCTCAGTGAAAGGCACCATCATTTACCCAGTTGCCCAAGCATGAAATCCCTTAGCCCTTCTCCCTGACTGGTGCGCTCATACCCAAAATGCTCACAAGTATGTGAACGTGAGCACCTCCATGTATCTCATCTGCCCCTCTGTTCCATCCTCATTGCCCAGATTAAAGCACTCATATCTCCCCAACTGCCCCCTTCGATGACTGCCAGGACAACTTAATTGGTCTCCCTGACACCTGTCTCACACTTCTCAAGTACAGCTACAACATGGTCTCTCAAAGACACAAAAAAGGCTGATCCTCCTTCTCCTTCAACTCTCCACCTACAGAATAAAATCCTAATTACTCAACATGACATAGAAAGTCCTTGACAACCAAGGCTTTTAACTCCCTTTCGATTTTCCTCTCCCACTGTCCTCATCCTTGCTTTAACTCCAAAACACAGCCTAAGTCTTTCATGTCTCTATCTTAGGACCAAAGCTGGTCCACCTTCCTGGAAGCCCTCCCTCCCTTCCTTAGCTGGTAACTCCTACACATCCCTCAAGCCTCAGGCCCAGCACCACCTTCTCTGTGAAGCCTTCCCTGACTCTCGCAGATAAACATAGAGGCACCCTGACCACCCCCCACTACTGGCCTCTCCACACTGCTGAATGGATCCTTCTCCCTAGGATCCTAAAAGGTTCAGTCAATGCTGCCATTTGCACCTCTAGCACCCAACACAGGTCGAGGAACAAAATAGAGGCTCAGTAGTAGTGACTGACTAAATAAATATGACTAAAGACAGCACACATGGGAATGAAAGAAAATCATCAACTATACAATTTATTGAAGGGGGACTCAGACTTGGAATCTGCTTTGATATTAAAAATACTCTGTAAAGGGAAGAGGCAAGGGGAGGAAAGGTATTTCTCGACCAAAGATTTGTCCCAGAGAGAGGAGAGGAGCATTAAGTAACAACACTTATTTCCTGAATGCCAACATCCACTCTGGGTAGAGGTTGTAAGTCCTAGTCCACTAAAATGCAAAGCCCTCAAGTGGGGATTCCAGAAGAATAAAGTCACATCTTAAAATACACTCTGTTCCCCAGAATATAAATTTTCTCAAAACCATGACAATTACATTTTATGTACCATTTAGCAGGGATTAGTGATTGTGGGACTAGCAGCTATAAAAATAAGATAAAATTAAAAAGTTAAAAACCATGGGAACTCAGAGACTAAAATCATGGTTTCTAAATGTAAATTAGGATGTCAGTGAAGCTCCCAAACGTCATGCTTCTTCTCTGAGGTCTTTTATCTTCTGGTGACACAAGCTTTAGTCAAATAACACAAGAGTAGCTCAGATGCTGGTCTCCTTACTCAGCCCTCTGAGTGCTCCGACTTTAAGTACACAGCCAGAAGTAAGTTCACAGTTAAGTTTAAATAGCAAAGGCATTTCTCATTATTAGAACATTACCCCCTCGGATGAACTATAAAAACTTTCTAACGAATTCCACTGTGTTACCAAACTGTTTTAAAAGACTATCTTGTACAAATAAAATAAAATACTGTTGCTTCCTTCATATTCTAAATGGAAAGCCTGTCTACCTAGACACTGCCCAGAAATTATTTCTTAAATTTCTGAAGCCATAACAGCCATGTATGAATTATTCGTTTATCTGATGTTTAAATATGGTTGAGCACGAGGTGCAAAGCACTGTGGGAGGTCCCAAGAGCACTAAAACATGGCATGGTTCCTCTTCTTCAGGAGTTTACAGTCTAGCAATGGCCTGTATCTTTTATCCACCTGAAGACACTCGGAAAATACCTCACACTCCCTGCTGCCCATGAGTCTCAAAGGGACACATACATGGTGTGACAGCACCTCCACCCCACCCCCATGCAGACCCCACTCCATTTCCCAGAAAGGCATGCTCTGTCTCCTTGGGAACTACCTGCTGAAGGAAAAGCCAACAGTAGCAACTATTATGCAGACAGAATAAGCTTGGCATATAACTCAGAAGGACTTCAAAGAGATGAGGGACTGCTATAACATAACTCCTTCTATTGTTATCTACTTATTTCGATATATAAGGTTTCCATGTACTTACAAGGTCCCTGGGTGGCACAAATGGTTTGCTCTTGGCTACTGACTGAAAGGTTGGCGGTTCGAACCCACCCAGCAGCTAAGATTACAGCCAAGAAAACCTTGGAGCAGTTCTACTCTGTAACATACAGCGTTGCCATGAGTCATAATCAACTCAATGGAAACAGTCATTTTTTTTTTTAAATGGGCTTACATTTATAAAAACACAAAAATAGGAACAGAACTAATGAGGCTGAACCTTCTCATCCTAGCAATAATTAATATTCACTCATGGACACATGAACCAATTTAAAAAAAAAAAAGCTCCATGCATTTCATTAGGAGATATATTTCCAAGTAAATTTTACATTTTCCTTTTTATATTTATCAAATTTGTAATATGTTTTGTGCAAATGGATGATAATAATAACTAAATACAAAAGCTTCTTATATATTTAGACCTTTATCCCCCCGCCCCCGCCCCGCCGCCCCAGTGCTGTCGAGTCAATTCTGACTCATAGCGACCCTATAGGACAGAGTGGAACTGCCCCACAGAGTTTCCAAGGAGCGCCTGGTGGACTACAGCCACAGGAAATGTAACTTAAATATATACACATATTTATTTTTTTGCACAAACAAATATAATACCCTAGGATAAAATTCTAGGGGGAATCCAGAAATTGAATTCAAGGAAAAGCAAGAATAAGGTAAAATTTCCAACAGTTAAAAAAGAGCTTATTCATGGTCTCTTTAAATGGATGATGGGGAGTACCAAGCCTCTATGGTATTTAGATTCTATTGGCTACACCTAAAACAGGGAAGTAACTGTTTTGTTTAAGGATGTCAATATTTACAAGTTGAAAATAACACCCTTTGCAGATGATGAAAGATTTTAGCTACCAACTCAAAGTATGTGAAGAGATAGATGATTTTAAAAAATCATTTTAATGGTTACCCACCCAATTCCGACTCATAGTAACCCTACAGAGATAAAGCAGCAAAAATGTAGGTGAGTGGCAAGGCCCAGAGGGGCTGAGATAAGGCAGTGTACAGCTCCCTCACAGGGAAGCCTCAGCTCTCAGTTCCAGCACATGCTGGCCATAGTCTAGGTCTTCACATTTTTCAAGACAAGCTGAAAATCTGGATTTTCTATGTACAACTTACTCGTTTTTTAATGTGTTGTTTTAAAAATTGTTTAAATACTGTGCAGGACAAACCAAACCCATCTACAGACTAACATTTTTTCCACCTGCGTTCTAAGCAATATTTACCCTCTGTCAGCTTTTTTTTTTTTTTCCATACTATTAAAGGAGATCCAGAGACCCTGGATGGTGTAAAGGGTTAACGCACTCGCTGGTCACCAAAAGGTTAGAGGTTGGAGTCCACCCAGAGGCACCTCAGAAAAAAGCCCTGCAGATCTATTTCCAAAAAATCAGCCACTGAAGACCCTAAGAAGCACAGTTCTACTGTGACACACGGGGGGCCAACTTGAGTTGGAATCAACCGTACTGCAACATTTTTTTTTCAAGGTGATCTATTCATTCAAGAAAACCCTGACTGGGAACCTCCTGGGGTGCAGAGGTAGCTGGGACACAGAGTGACCCTCAAGAGGACACAGTCTGGAGAGACAGTGACAAGCAGATAAGGAGGTGAACATCTGCAATACAGTCTATTAAATTCAGTGCCAGAGTCTGGGTACAACGGCAAAATGACTTCTGCTTGGGTAGGTCAGGAACTGCTGTTGTCCGTTGCTGTCAAGTCGCCTCCAACTCACAGCAACCTTACGTATAACAGAGCGAAACACTGCCCGGTCCTGTAACATCTTCAGGGTCGTTGGTGTGTCTGAGTCCATTGTTGTGGCTGTTGTGCCAATCCATCTCACTGAGCGTTGTCACTAACCCTTTTAATTTATTTTGGTAAGCTGGGGGGTGGAGAGAAGGCAGGGGCATGGGAGCACCCCGAATAACTAACACAAGATGTGATTTGTATGTTAGTGATTCAGCAAAGATCATGGCAGGCTCTTAGAAAGAAAAGAACACCGACAGTGAGACAAAAACCAGCCCCTCTCCTCATTTTTCAGTTCTTATGTTAAAAGCAGGCACATGATGGGAAAAAAAAAAAAAAAAACATTGAGACAAGATCCAAAAATAATCTTAACTGGGCATAGAAGCTCATATAAAAATTCTTATTTTAATCACTTCTATAAGGCAGCTGAAAGGTACACACACCAGAACTCAGCCTGTGAAGCAATCAACTTAATCTGTTTCTTTGAAAGATTAATTAAAACTGAGATTACCGATGGCTACAGATGAGCTGGGTCAGACGACGGGGCAACGTCAAGATGAGAGACAAATTGTTTGGAAATCACACAAACACAGCTGTGTGCCAAACGCAGAGATGTTGCATAAAATCTGCCTCTTCCTAGGCCCATAATTCAATCCTTAGGGATGACATTTGGGTGAAAAACCCAAACGTCAGAAACAGCATGCGGCAGGGCGTCAATACACAGGCAAGGCGCCTGCCCTGTGGGCAGTGACAGGAGGGAGCCTTCATGACCCGGGGTGACAGAGCTGAGCCAGCAGCAGCTGTGTAAGGAGATGGATGGCTTGGAAGTCCGGCCTCAGGGATGGAAAGTCATTGCCTGGAGGAGCCAGCCAAAGGGAGCAACGAACATAACTGTTGATCTTAACTCCAACGACATTCTGAGTACTTGTTTAAAATAATTTCAAAGATCTGTTCTGCTAAGGCCTAGGTCAGAAGTAGGGATAATAAGAAACCAGAAAAGAGGTAAAATACTGCCTACATAGCCCCTCCTCCACATGGGGACCTGTAAGAAAAGGAGCTTTCACCAGTGAGAGCAGTTTGGGGTTTTCTTTTCATACACAGCAAAAAGAAAATTAACTGTGAGAAGACCCTTATGGGCATTCTGGTTGGAGGAGCCAGAATCTGAGCACATTCTCACCAGATGTAAGCCCTAATACTAATACTAAAAATAAAAAATAAACTCACCAGAAAAATAATAATTTTATTCAACAGAGGGGGAGAGGGGCTGCCCGTCCCCCAAGCCACACCACCAGCTGAGGCTCCCCATCCTGGTCCCCAGCATCCCCTCTCTCCAAGGCTACTGTGGGCTTTAGTTTAAGGAACCTTGGATTGAGGGCTACTAAATACCTGAAAACCAACTGTTCGTCAATAAGTTTTCTCTAAAAAGCTAATAGAGCATTCTTCATTGGACTAGATATTCCATTGCCAATGAGTCAATTCCAACTGATAGCAACCCTATAGGACAGAGTAGAACTGCCCCATAGGGTTCCCAAGGCTGTCATCTTTACAGAACCCACTGCCGTTGAACTGAATCCAATTCATAACAACTCTGTAAAACAGAGCAGAACTGCCTAATGGACTTAATGACAACAATCTTTATGGAAGCAGATCGCCACATCTTTGCCCTCAGAGCAGCTGGTGGGTTCGAACCATCGACCTTTCAGTTAGCAGCGAAGCACTTAACCTCTGTACCACCAGGGCTCCTGACTAGATATCAGATGCCCTGAATTCCAGTGTGTCTCTCCTTGGCTCCTGAAAGACATTTTTTCCCCTTGCATCTCTCTTCCCGCCTAAGGACTGAGGAGGCTAGGCCAAAATTTCACCAGCAGATAATCTCTTCGGTCCCTTCCCACTGCAACATCCGCCAGTTCTCCTGGCTCAGCAATTTCAATTCAATGTTCTAGATTTTCATAGACCACTTTCACTATGTAGATTAAGTATCCAATGGATGCAACCATTTTATTTTAGGAAGGGAAAAGAAGGGAGTCAGGATTCAGGGATTTACACTAAAATCTGGATCTCAAATGTACAATTAACACCAAAGTAAGAGGCTTAGAGTAATGGTTAAGAGTAGAGATCCGGGAGCTGGCCAGTTTTCATTTCCTCATCTGTAAAATGAGAATAATATAGTCTACCTTAGAGCATAGTTCTGAAGAGTAAATGAATGGATATTTGTAAAGCTCTTAGAACAAAATCTGACACAAAGTGCTATATATTTAAATTAAAAATATATAAATGTTCTATCTACCATCAGAGACATTAGTGGTCCAGTGTTAGAATTCTTGCCTTCCATGGGGAAACCCAAGGTCGATTTCCAGCCAATATACCTCATATGAGGCCACCACCCATCTATCAGTGAAGACTTGCGTGTTGTTATGATATGGAACAGGTTTCAGTGGAGCTTCCACACTAAGACAGACTAGAAAGAAAGGCCTGGCCACCTACTTCTGAAAATCAGCCAGTGAAAACGCTATGGATCACAATGATTCGATTTGCAACAGATCACAGGGATGGTGCAGGACTGGGCAACATTTCATTCCTTTGTGCATGAGGTTGCCATGAGTCAGAGGCCAACTCAATATAATATCTACCATCAAGAAATAACTACAAATTACATTTCAGTCAAGCTAGGCAGGAAAGGGGGGCACTGTGCTACTGCGGGATGTTCACCTGGGGCAGCACCAAAACTCAGCTCTGTCTTCTCCCAGCTTCCACATGAACCTGCCACCAGGTCCCAACAAGGTCACATGTAGAGTAATTCTCACACTTGGCCCCTCTCCTCTGCTCTCCCATCAAAGTGGTTCAGGCCTGCCTTGCTGGGGACCACCGTGCCAGCCTTCTGATCAGCCACCCGACCTGCGAGGAACACTACCCCAGGCACTGAGGTCCGTTTCTCAAGTCCAGCTCTGCCAGCATCCCCACATCCTGGATATTCTAAGAGCTGGTATCACCAGCTAAAATACAAACATTTTAACCTACAATTTAACACTCCTCATGATCTGAGCCCTATCTACCTTTCTAACTTTATTTCCTACTGGTCCCTCCATGTATTCATCATTCCAGCTATGTGAACTACTTTCATGTAAACCCTACCATCTCCATGGCTTGCTCATCCTTCCCACCTCTAAATCTGGACATCCTCCCTATACTTCAAGGTTGGCTCAAGTTCTAACACTTTCACCCAGTCTCCCCCGCCCCTGCACCCACCCCCCGCCCAGTAGACTTAATTTCTCCATTTCTGAACTCACATAGCATTTAGCTCTGCTTACCGAAGGTAGAGGAACATTGTACCAGTGATGGGTCTGAATCCCAACTCTTATCACTTACTAGCTGAATGTCCCTGAGTCAGAAAATTAAAATCTCTGAACCTGCCTCACCAAGGTTATGAGGATAATGTGTGAAAGATATGTAAAATGCCTGGCATGTTTTAGCATCTCTTCACCTTACCTCACTCATGGCATTTATTACTTTTCTAGATTTTATTATAGTTATAAGTTTTCTTCCTTACTAACACCATAGATTCCTTGAGTGCAGAATTTCTGTCTCTCTCAAAGGAGCCAGGACAATACCTTACATTTAGTAACAGCTAAAAGAAACTTTATTCAATGAACGAATGGAATATTTTATGCTTACTCTTTGTATTCTTTTTTTTAATCACTCACCATTTTAATTTATACTGGTTGTTAGTGACACTAGATAACCAATAAATTTAGTATAGATAACCAGATTATTGAGAGAAGGAAACTCTACTTTGAGTCTTGAATGATTTGTTTCTATTCATTCCAGTTTATTTATACCTGCTACATGCAAGGCACTATAATTGACACAGGGGTCTACAGAAAGACAGAATTCCTATTCTCAAATGTACCCAATGGCACTGTGAAGATGTTTTAACGGGCCTCCTAAATTTAACCAACTGGGGTGTTTTGTTTTTTAAGTACGAAACATTTGAAAATCATCATCCTGAAAAGGAATATTTTATTCATGCCAGTTTAAGTAGTGATGGGGAAAATATTCAGTACTCAAAATGGAATGAAAAGAAAAAAAAACAGCTCGAATTTCCAAAGGCATCTGGAAAACTGGCAAAAGAGTTAAGAATGGAAAAAGCAATCAGTGATCCTAGCTGGGTGAAACTGCCTTCGTGTGGAAACCCTGAATAGAAGGTGAGCTTCTAAGAGTGACTAGCTTGATGTATTTTCTTTATATGTGATACCAGCCCTAAGTCTGCTTTAGGAATTCCCAATCCTCTGCAAGGTTAATTTACATAATAACTTAGATTTAATCAGGAAAAAGTATACCTACAACTTGTCCCCAGGGCCTCAAACAGAATTTAAGCTATTTTGTTTGGTATTGAAAACAACAAGAATCCTGGCAAAAATTTGACCTAAAAGAAAATCTTTTCCTTATACCTCTCAGGGTCAAAAGACTGGGTGGGACACAACACACTATTCCCTGAGGAAAGGGCTTCCTCACCCTTGACAGAAGGGTAGTGGCTTCATACCTGGGCTGTGGAGTCAGCCACACCTGGGCTTGAACTCCTTCTCCCTCCCACTCACGCAGTGCCTGGCACATTGATCAACACTCATTTCCTCATCTGTAAAATGGGGATACTAATACCTATCTCAGAGTCCCTGGGTGGTGTAAACAGGTTCAAGTCTACTCAAAGGGGCCTTGGAAGAAAGGCCTGGTAAACTACTTCCAAAAAACTAGTTATTTAAAACCCTATGGAGTACAGTTCCACTTGGACACACACGAGGTCACCATGAGTCAGAGCAAACTCAACCAACAGAAACTGGTATAGTATGGTATAGGACCTGCCTCACAGGCTTTATGTAAGGACGGAATGATATTGTGTTTATAAACTTCTCCAGGACCTGGCAACACATTTGCTGTCTTAATACATGACAGATGGTGGCTGTTACTGTGACTACTCCAACTGTGCACAGCACCATCATCTACGTTCTTAGCCACACAAAGCTTCAAGGACAGGGCTTTATCTGATGCTTCTAGATCAGTGAGACCCCAAACTGAACCCCATCCATCTCATTCATTGTCTGTCACCGGTACCCTGACATCAAGATTATGTGCTGAGTTCCATATTCACGTACATGGAGCCTAAGTACATTCTGAATCTAGTGGGCCAGAAGGACCACCACACGGGGAATTGCTGGACCTGCATTTCAGACCAGGATCAACAACTGACTAGCTGTATGACCTTGGGCAAGTCCTTCAAGCCCTCTAGCCTTCTGCTTCCTGTGGGTAAATGAGAGGTGCACTCACTTAACATGAGAGTAACAGGAACTGAGACTGGAGGCCCATGCAGTCTTCCGAAGAAGGCCCAGAGGTCCCGTTTGGACTCAGCCTCGCACTTACTTGGATTTTGCTACAGCATATTAGGCCCTATTCTGCCCCTAACTAACTGTGTGATTCTAAGATGTGTGTTTAACTTTCCTGTGCCTGATTTTCACCTATAAAACAAGGAGCTAAGATACACACACACACACACACATATATATATATACACACAAAGTCCCCTCTAGTTCTAGAGATCTATCTAGAAACCCCTTTCACTCTGGAGTAAAATAGATACCAAATCTCTTTATAATTTTCAGCCACTTGATCCAAATCATCACCAAGCTGTGTATGAAAATTCTGCATTGCCCTTGAAAATGGACAGACCACGTAGTCCAAGTGCTTTATAAAAGGTAAAGTATAAACATCACTTATTCATTCCTCCAGAAGCAGCCAAAGCAGTTTACTGGTCACACACACGTGACCTAAAGTGAAATTCCATCCAGGACCACCAACCACCTCCAACGTTAAATTAGCCTTGCACTGTGGGGTGGGGCACCCCATGGACAGCACTAAAATGGCCTGTAAGAAACTGCCTTCTCTCTGGAGCTCGAAGAGATCTTCTACTACAAGTTCTTCCGCTGAATTTACCCCCTTCCCTTGGCCTAAATCCAGATGGACGGCATTAAAAAAAAAACCAGAAGAAATCCATGGCCATGTGGATTTTGAGACTACTTTGCTCTCAGCCCTCTTGCCCAAAAAGGAAGTAGATTCAGACAGATAACAGCTGACAAGAAACACCATTGTCAAGAGAGACCGTTTTCTTATAAATAAAATTTTCAAACTCACAGCCATTAACACTCACCCAAAATAACTGGACAACAGCCAACCAGGAAAGGGCATGTTACTAAAACTGGCCCAGCACCTCCCAAGAGGCTCAGCAGAATTATTCTTGCTGTGAGGACAGCAGGAAGCAAGGTCTGGTTATCATGTCAATGGGCTAAGAGGCCCAATAACTAGGTCAATTCCCACTTGGGCCTGGATAAAGAGCCACTTAGCTGCTCCAAGCCAACTTCTTGGTGGAGCTGTGTAAAGGCTGAGTCTCACTCTCCATACTCAGCATCTCTCCTTGAAGCCTGAGAAAGCCACTTCTGGCAACAAACCACCCAAGTGGGGCAGTGACAGGATGTTCCCCAAATCCTTGATATCCTAAAGAGCCTTCCCAAGAACAGTGGGAAGAACCTAGGTCACACACACCCAGGACTTGCAGAACATGAAAAATGCACGTGGAACACACATGTAACAGACAACAAACTCACACCCAAAGCCCTCGCTCACTTCACGTGTAATTTTAGTTGTAGCCAATCATACATGCCCTGTGCAATCTTACTATGCCCATAAAAAAAAAAAAAAAAACCACTGCCATCAAATTGATTCTGACTCAGAGTGACCCTATAGGACAGAGTAGAACTGCCCCATACAGTTTCCAAGGGGTGCCTGGTGGATTCAAACTGCTGACCTCCTGGTTAGCAGCCATAGCTCTTAACGGCTACGCCACCAGGGTTTCCATCTTACTACGCAGAACAAATAAATCTGGAGCTAGCAATGAATCACCAGAAGCTTGAATAACAAGGCTCATATCTAACCAGGGAGTCTCTGGATGGTGCCATTCTGCTGCCAACTGAAAGGTTGGAGGTCCAAGTCCACCCCAGAGGCACCTCGGAAGAAAAGCCTGGTGATCTACTTCCAAAAAACTAGCCATTGAAAAACCCTAGGAGCACAGCTCTACTCTGACACACATGGGGTTGCCGTGAGTCAGTCGACTCGACAGCTACTGGTGTGATATGGTATATTTGCAACTAAAGATCGCCTAGAAAATATCAGAATATATATGTTAGACCTGCCTTCTCCCTCCCACTCACGCAGTGCCTGGCACATTGATCAAGTATAGCTGCATTTGTAATACCGGCCAGGGTACCTGGGTGATGCAAACAGTTGATGTGCTCAGCTGCTAATCAAAAAGTTGGAGGTTCGAGTCCACCCAGGGGCACACTGAAAAAAGCCCTGGTGATGTACTTCGAAAAAGCAGCCACTGAAAACCCTACGGAGCATGATTCTACTCTGAAACACATGGGGTCACCACGAGTCGGAATCGACCAGAAGCTTGTCCTCACACACAGAGAGACAATCTTGCCTCATCTTCCAGGTCCCATAACGACACCACACGGACTGGAAGAACTTTCAGCGCAGCACCCTGTCCATCAGCTCCCCAGGATGTAAATCAGGCAGACTTAATGAAAATGGTTTTCACAATTGGAAACTGCTCAAGACTCACCCGTATCTAAGGCTCATGAAGTATTTTCCCCCAACAACAGACTTTTTAAAACAGCACTAATGTGACTCCTGAGGCATGGAAACACAATCACATTCATGCCATGTCTCATCACTTCCTCAGGGTGTGACAGTTTTCTTTTCAGAACTGACAAACCTCTATGTCACCACACAGTTTATATGAAAAATCGCCAGAACCGCTAATCCTAAGTAATCACAGAGGTGGTTAGCAGCACCCACCACAGAAGCCTTGCAATTAAGCATTTTTAACGATTTATTAGTTTAAAAGGCACATCCAATGTGTTTTTGTGTTTGCTTTTAACCTCTGAAATTAGCAGACAGGTAACCCTTCTCATGCCTCTTAACAGCCCCTGACAGAGGCCACAAACACTGAGACTGCCAAACAATGTTTCCCGGGAAAAGAAGGCACTCCAGCATATTCCAAAGCTTTTTTCTCTTCTGCTTTTAACCAGTTTTACTTGACACCATTTATTTGCAGACATAGGATTGAAAAGCTGGAGTCTGGGGAAAAAACTGAAAGTGAGAAAACTAAGTTTCAGGGCTGACGTAGGTAAAATTCTACAGTAACAAGGGCTTAGTATTCCATTCTCCTCCCAAAGTGGAGGGGAAAACAACCTAGTGCCCCAAAACAGTCTCCTGAAATATCAACAAAGGAGCCACTGGATATAGACATCATCGGCGAGTGGACTGGACATCTCCTGAGAGTCACTGCTCCGGGAATTGCCTCCAGCCGTGCACAGAACACGACCCACAGCAGAGATGCTAAGCTGGCAAGATACCTACAGAAATCAGGAAGGCCCAGGGTAGAAACATCTGAGGTCTCTTCTTCACAGGAACTTTGCCTCCTGGGCTCCACTTTCTCAATCACTCATGAAAGGAACTTGGTACTGGAGAGGGAAGGCAGGTATGAAAGACACATAGTTTCATGCCCTGTATTTTTTAAATGAATAAAATATTTCAGAACTTACGTTCCAGAAGATGGTATCTACCTTTTATTGGAGTCCTGGTGCCACAATGATTAAGTGCTGACTGCTAACCGAAAGATTGGTGGTTTGAACCCACCCAACAGCTCTTAGGAGAAAGACCTGCTTTTGTAAAGATTACAGCCTATAAGACCCTATGAGGCAGTTCTACTGTCTCATGGATTCACTATGAGTTGGAATCGACTTGGGGGCACCTAACAACAACAGCTTTTATTGAGCAATTATTATGGCATGATAACATACAAAGCTGGACAATGAATACGGAAGACCAAAGAAGAATTAACACTTTTGAATTGTGGCATTGGAGGAGAATATTGACTACACGATGGACTGCCAAAAAGAATGAACGAATCTGTCTTGAGAGAAGTAAAACCAGAATGCTCCTTAGAAGCAATGATGAAAAGACTACGTCTCACATACTTTGGACGTGTTGTCAGGAGGGATCAGTCCCTGGAGAAGGACATCATGCTTGGTAAAGCAGAGGGTCAGCGAAGAAGAAGAAGACACTCAATGAAATGGATCGACACAGTGGCTGCAACCATGTGCTTAAGCATAACGATTGTAAGGATTGTGCAGGACCGGGCAGTGTTTCGTTCTGTTGTACATAGGGTCGCTACGAGTTGGACCCGACTCGATGACACCTAACACCAGCAACAATATACATACATAATAAAACCAAAAACTCTATTGCTGTTGAGTCAGTTCCAATTCATAGTGACCCTACAGGACAGAGTAGAACTTTCCCAAAAGGTTTCCAAGGAGCAGCTAGTGGATTCAAACTGCTGACCTTTTGGTTAGCAGCCGAGCTCTTAACCAAGAGCTTACAGTATCTGTATGTGTAGTATTTATCTCATATATATTTAAGCTTTCAATAAAAGTTAGCTATTATATATTACATAATATAATGTGTATGTTTAAATGTCAAAGCATAGAAGAAAATTACTGTTCTGAGAATAGCAATAATTGTAAAATTAAGTATACAAGGATAAGGTGATCTTCTTAGTTTATTATTATTATTTTATTAAAGTATTAGAACATTCTATTACACATAAATTTTACATAAAATTTATTTCTCTGCTAACTAATAGATGATTATTGTAGAAAATAAGACAAGAAGGAAAAAATTAAAATTACCTGTCATTTCAACATCCACAGATGACTACAGTTATTTTAACTGATGCACATACTTCCAGTCCTCTTTCTTTGCATATAATTATATACATTCAGCCACAAAACTGGGATCATATTACTTGATAGAAAAATTTTTACATTAAACAATATATTAATTTTTCACGCCCTTAAATAATATTCTGTACCACAATTTAAGGTCTGCATAGTGTGCCCATTATTTTACAAATTTTATGCTATTAAATATGAGCTGTTTCCAACTTTCACTACTATAGGAAATACTACTGCACACACGTATATAATAGGTAAAGAATTCTTTTTTCTAACAGCTTTATTGAGATTTAATTCACAATTTAAAATGTACAATTCAATGGATTTTAGTACATTCACGGAATTGTGCAATCATTACCACAGTCAATTTTAGAACATTTTATCACCCCCCTAAAAAATCTCACCCTTCATCAGTCACCCTGTTTCCCTTCCACCTCCCCAATCCTAGCAAGTACTAATCTAGCTTCTGTCTCTATATTGATCTATTCTGGACATTTCATATAAATGGTATCCTATTTTTTTATATGTGGAAACCCTGGTGGCATAGTGGTTAAGCGCTATGGCTGCTAACCACAGTAGTTCAAACCCGCCAGGCGACCTTGGAAACTCTATCAGGCAGTTCTACTCTGTCCTATAGGGTCTCTATGAGTGGGAATTGACTCAACGGCAGTGGGTTTGGTTTTTTTTTTGGTTTATAATATATGTGACTAGCTTCTTTCATTTAGGATAATGTTTTCAAGTTTCAGCCACGTTATAACATGTAAAGGAACTTCACGCCTTTTATGGCTAAATAATATTCCATTGTGTTGATACACCGTATTTTATTTATCCATTCAATAGTTAACATACATTTAAGTTGTTTCTACTTTTTGACTACTATGAATAATGCTACTATGAACATTCACAGACAAGTTTTTGCATACATACGTGTTTTCATTTCTTTGTAGATACCAGGAGCATATGGTAACTCAATGTTTAATCTTTTGAGAAAAAAAGACAGGCTTATCCTGTTCTCGATCTTAGTGGGAAACCACTCAGTGTTTCACCATTAAGTATAATGATACCTATGCAAGGCAGAATTCTTAAAGCTCTTCGTCATGAGGCTATTTCAATGTTATTCATAAAAGATCCTAAATGTGCAACTTCCTTGTATTTATTTCTCCAACAGAATTTCAATGTTATTTGTACTTGTAATAGGTAGGAGACGGACACTGACATGTTTTTAAAAAAAAACTCAAGTAATTCTGAAGTTCAAGACATGAAATGGACAAATCTAATGAAATCCAATATCTGTGTCAGGTGAAATAAACACCTGCTAATATAAAGCCCACACAGTGGGCATTAAGCTAAAGTCAATTTGACATTTTCCTGAGTTGTCAGGCCACTCAATTCATTGCAGAGCAGAAGACTTTATCCTGGGCATGGTCTGAAATTTTATATCAATTTTCCTGCCTGGATGCTCCCTGAGTTCTCATTCCTTTGCTCACCAAAATCATTTCTATCATAAAAGGCTCTTTACAATAACCAAAAAATACTTGAAAAGCTCTATTATGTTTTGATCTGTAAATCCTAGAGCAAAGAGGGATTTGATTATTTACTTAATTTGGTTAGTATTTAGTCATACAGAGACTTCAAAAACTATACTCTGAAAACCAGATTATCTGGTTTCGCCCCTAAACAAATTATATTAGAACAACACCTTGGTTAGCTGGGATACATACGCAGAGGTACAAGGGAGTCAGTCTGGACTTTAAAAGAGTTAGAACAAAATCCACTACTGTCAAGTTGATTCCAACTCGTAGGGACCCTATAGGACAGAGTAGAACTGCCCCAGAGGGTTTCTAAGGCTATAATCTTTACGGAAGCAGACCACCACATCTTACTCAAGCATTAGACCTGGCTTCAAATCCCAGATCTGTCCATTACTAGCTGTGTAACGTCGGGCAACTGACTTAGCCACTAAGTGTCATCTGTAAAAAAAAAAAAAGAGAGAGCTAAAAACCCCTAACTTACAGGGGTGTTTTAAAAATTAAATGACAAATTATTTATAAAGTCTCTGGAACATGTTGTTTTTGTACACCGTCAAGTCAACTGGCAACCCTGTATGGCAAAGTAGAACTGCCCCATAGGGTTTCCTAGGCTGTGATCTTTACCGGAGCAGATCACCAGGTCTCTGTCCTGAGGAGCTGCTGGTAGATTTGAGCCATGGACTTTTTGGTTAGCAACTGAGTGCTTAACCATCATGCCACCAGGGCTCCTTATTAGCTGGTACTCTTACTACTGTTAGGAGCCTGGTGGTGTGATAGTTAAGCACTCAGCTGCTAACTGAAAGGTCAGCAGTTCAAATCCACCAGTTTCTCCAAGGAAGAAAGATGTGGCAGTCTGCTTCTGTAAAGACTACTCTGATTCAGAATCTACTGGATGGCACTGTGCTCGGTTTGGTTTTTATTACTACTATTATCACTGGGCAAGATGAAGATGTGGGCAGTTTGCGTACATAAAAATCTACAGCCTTGGAAACCCTATGGGGCAGTTCTACTCTGTCCTATAGGGTTGCTATGAGTCGGAATCAACTCAACAGCAATGGATTTGGTTTTTGTTTATTATCATTGGTAGCATTATTTTTTTAACTAAATTATTCAGGAAATGGGGCTGTCCAGTCTATTTAAATGTCTGATTTTCAAGGTTTATAGCTAAAAATCTTTCCAATTCCTAAACAATGCCATTATTTTTTTATGTCTGAGTATTATAGTGGCACAGTGGTTAAGAGCTCGGCTGCTAACCAAAAGGTCAGCAGTTCAAATCCACCAGCCGCTCCTTGGAAACCATATGGGGCAGTTCTACTCTGTTCTGTAGGGTGGCTAGGAGTCAGAATCGATTCGACAGCAATGGGTTTAGTTTTCCTGTTTTTTTTTTTTAATAGCACACAGAAAAGCAATTCCATCTTTCGTTCCATGTGCGAGATTCTACTTAAGTTACCAAAAGAAGCATCAGGCTGATCCACAAGCGGTTGATAATCTAGTATAAATGATGTGATACATGCCATAAGGACTTGACGTGTATCATCATTACACAGTATTGTAGAGACAGAAGGTAGAGGAAATGGGACTAACAACAAAGAAGCCAGCACACATCCCTAAAATGTTGTTTTCTTTAGTAAATCCCAAATATTAGCTGATGTAATTGTTTTTTCCCCATAGTCAAACCCCACTGCTGTCAAGTCAGTTCTGACTCATAGTTACCCATAGGGTTTCCAAGGCTGTAAATCTTTACAGAAGCAGACTGCCACATCTTTCTCCCTCGGAGCAGCTGGTGGTTTTGAATGGCTGACCTTTCGATTAGCAGTCGATCACTGTGCCACCAGGGCTCCTTTGTTTTTCCCCCCATTTTCCTTAAAAGGGTGGCACAGGAAAAAAGGCAATGAACTGAAAGCTTTATTCTTACCTTGTATCTCCAAGTCACCTGAAAGGCCATGCCTACACTCTGAAAACTAATCAGGCTATGGCACCGCAGAATTCCTCGTTTCTGCCATTTTAACGTGCTCCTGACATAGGCTAACTGGCACATCTGAAATTATCCTATTAACAAGAAAGTGAAAACTGACCAGATCTACTAGGGCAAACTCAGGCTGCTTCCTGCTTCCGTATTCCCCACCACAACCTCAAGAAAACTCAGAGTGTAGTTCTAACCAAATTGGAGAAGGTATGAAAGCTTGAGAATGAGTCTAAAGACAAAATATATTTCCTAGCTGTGACAATTACATGCACCTGATGAAAGTCCCAGTCTCCAAAAGGTCAGCATCACATACGCAAGCAGGAAAAAAAAAAAAAAAATGAAGGGGCTATGTCTGCTTCATAGCAATTATTGAAAGAAGAACTAGACCCAGACGCTCAACTTGTACTCATCCTACAATCACAGCCCGACAACTGCCATGTCCCAGGTACTCGGCTTAGCTGAGCCACGGACTTTCTCAATAGACAACACAAAACTTGATTAAACCTGTATAAGATGTCTATTGTATGCAAAAAGACAAACACACAGGGCTTTCTCATTATTAGCAATGTCAGCCACAGGAGACCACTAATCAACAATGAAAATTCATCAAGCAATGACAGAAATAAACTCAGAAATAATTTAGCAGGTAGGGGCTACTCCTAGACAAGATTTCCAGAAATAAAAGTTGGTCCCTCAGGCAGGAAAGCTAGATTGAGGCACTTCGGGACAAAGGCAAAAACCAAAAAAAAAAAACAAACCAATTGCCATTTAGTCAATTCTGACTCATGAGGACCCCATGTGTGTCATAGCAGAACTGTGCTCCACAGGGTTTTCAATGGCTGTTCTTTGGGAAGCAGAGCATCAGGCCTCTCTTCCGAGGTATCTCTGAGTGGACTCCAACCTCCAACCTTTCAGTTAACAGTGAGTACATTTGCACCACCTCGGACTGCAGGACAAAAGCAACATGGCCATAAGGCACCTAAAACAATGTCCACTCCACAGATAGCACTGCCCGCCCATGTTGCATAACTCATGCCAGTAAGAGCTGGGGCTGATGGAGCACTTGCTCTGAGACGGGCATTGCGCTAAGAACTTTACATACATTAGTTCATTTAATCCTCATGACAACCTGAGACAGGCTTCCAACGACCCTTCACTGTCTCCCTGAATGGGCTTTGGACAAAGAATCAGGAGTAGGACAAGAAGAAGAAAGAGTATAAGTCATATTATTCACGCAAACATAAATTTGAGTACGTTTTTGCCCCCATAAAGAAGGTAGCATCTAGAATCCCAGGGTAATAATAGAAAGTGCCCTTGCACACAAAAGCTCTGGGATTTTGGGCTAAATCTGTCTCTTTTTCACTGTGTGGCCCCAGGAAAGGCACCCAGGTGACCCAGGTCTCTCTGTTCTCAATCTGATCAATGAAGATGTTCACAGAGCCCTCCCCAGATTCGATATTCTGAATAATAATTCTCTGTTTTGCCTCGGGCAGACGTTAGGTGCATTTTAGACTGCCAAGTTTGAGAATATCGAATATCTCCCCTGTTCTAAGTCTGTTTACCAAAGGAGTTTCATAAGCGACATGTTTTACAATACAGCGTGATGTTTTTCTAGTTCTTCCTACCTGCCATTTTTTTTAAAGAAATGTTACCAAGATTTCTCTTTATAGGGTTCAGATTTTCATCATATTTGCCCAAGTCTAGCTGTGAGTACACCAAGAAAGGAGCAGGACTAATTCTATGACTTTATAAAGTGTCTGGCCCATTGTTGGTGCTCAATATATGTACACAACTGACTTTCTTTTATTATTATTTTGAAGGCACAGCTGGATCTTCTTTTCCCTTCAACCTCCTTTTTTATTTCTAAGCCTAAGGGAAAAGGTTCTCAGCTAAATCAAAATGGAAGAAAATAATAAAATGCACTAGCTACCTCACATAGATATGTACTTTTTAATTGTTTGTATCTAAGCCTCAAACCATTAACTGTAACCCAGAAGAGACGAATTAATGACCAACTAGCCAAGTATATCATTACTGAATGTGTGAGCCTTAAATTGGTTGAAAAACACTCTTAAAAATATATTGACTTGGGTGCACTATGATAAAAATCATGACATTTTACAAGGGCAACAATCCAATGATCACAAGAAAAACAGAAGTACCATTATGATACCTGCTTTATGAAAGGAACGATTTTTTTTTTTTTTGGCCCCCTTTCTGTTGTCAACCCAAATAATTACTACATAAAATAAGCTACAAGTGTGGTTGATTCCTTGAAGCATTACAAACCTGTACTCTCATATTTAAAATCATGTATCCTCTTAATTGGAAGCTGAGCAGTATCACAATAATGGCTCTGCTGGATTCAGACCTGAGGAAAAAGGGCTTTACATGGTGCACAGAGATCCCTCCTCTTCAACCCATTCACATCCCACCCCCACTTACAGTTTTCCAGGCCACATGTACGCCCTTCTCCCATCATTCCTTGCAATGAGAGTCCTAAAACACCGCTGGCACATGGCCCCTAAATGGCAGCCATCACAGACGAAAATGCATGGGCAAACATCTCCTTTTTTTCTAGGGCAGTCTAGTTCTGTGGGACCATGTTACATGACAGGGTCCCTTCTTAGTGTTCCTGGAGGAGAGGAGGGGTAGTATCTTATTCATTTTTGCATACATAGGATCTAGAATAGAGTAGAAGTGTGTGTGTATGCAAGCACACTTGTGTGTTAAACCACTTTTTTTTTTTTTTTTTACCTCTTTTCAATTGACACACCAAATACTAAATGCTTCTGGCTACACTCTGACTTCCGATTGCCAGCTGCAGTGGTTAAGAGCTTGGCTGCTAACCAAAACGTCAGCAGTTTGAATCTACCAGGTGCTCCTTGGAAACCCTGTGGGGCAGTTCTATTCTGTCCTATAGGGTCCCTATGAGTTAGAATTAACTCTACGGCAATGGGCATGGGTATGAGTACCCTTCATATGGCGTCTCCGGCCAGGTGCTGCAAATGGCTAACGCATTCAGCTGCTCACTGAAAGACTGGAGGTTCAAGTTCACTAAGAGGCATATGAGAAGAAAGGCCTGGTGATCTATTTCAAAAAACCAGCTACTGAAAATCCTGTGGAGCACAGTTCTACTCCGACACACGTGGGGTCGCCCTGAGTCAGACCGACTGAACGGCAACTAGTTTACCCTTTATATGCAAGTACAACACCTCAAAAGGGTTCTTTTTTTTTAATTCTCCTAACGGATTTATAAGACATTTTTGAGAGAGTTAGAGGAATTATATTTGGCCATAAATCAGAGTGGCAAAAACTGACCCCAAATTAAGTTATTTCAGCTCACATTTACTGAACAGTTCGTACATACCAGGCATTATGCTAAAAAATCTTACATAATTTATCTCATCAAAACCTCATAACCAACCACAACTAACTCCTGAGGTCACTTTGGACCTAAATAACAGATTGGCTCACAAAATTATGAATATCACCTATAAATACTATGCTCCTTTAAAAAAAAAAACAAAAAACCTACGTGAGACCAAACAGTCATCAATGACTTTAAAACAAAGATGAAGATGTAAGGGTGCAGGGAAACTAGATTAATAGAAACGGGACAACCAGACGGAAAGAATAAGAATGTTCACGCATCGTGAAGAATATAACCAATGTCACTGAACAACTCGTGTAGAAATTGCTGAATGGGAACCTAAACTGCTATGTAAACCTTCAATGAAAACACAATATGACTGAAAAAAAAAAAAAAAACTCACAACCATCCTATATTATATGTACCATTATTATCTCCATTTAATGAATTATAAATCGAGGCTCAGCCAGGTTTGTGGACTTTCACAGACATATGGCTACTAAGTTGTAGAGCTGAGATTCCAGCCCAGGGAATATTATGTCCAGAGACCACTGCCTACTTACAAGATTTTTTAACCAAGCAAGCCACAACATTCTAGGAACATCTCAAGTCTTTCAAAGTAGTGCCTCAGAGATTTTTTATATACTAAAACAAGTATGCTGCCTAGCGGATACCACACCTCTGTTAAGGGTGATGGAAAAACTTGGGTTGGTTAATGGTGATGGTTAAACAATATGATGAACATATTTAATGTCACTGAACTGTACACGTGAAGACTGTGAAATGGCAAATGTTTCATTTACCTATGTATTTACCACAATTTTTAAAAAGTGGAGTGAGGGGTGAAAACTACAGTAAAAAAATAAATGCACACTCATAACATACCTGGATGGTGTTTACCACCCAGGATCTCACAGTAAGAGACTTTTCCAAGTATTCAATAAACTTTTCTAACCACTGACCCAAAAAAAAAAAAAAAAACTTAATCAGTCAATAAAATACTTTTAATAATAGGCTGAAAAGAGTAGAGAAGAAAGCTTTATATTTAGAAGAGAACAGGACCAGCTATGTAATTTGGAGAACCCAGTGCAAAAAGATAATGCGGGGACCCTTGTTCAAAAATTATCCAGCATTTCAAGACAGCGACAGCGACACATTAAACAAACCCAGGTGCCCTTCTGAGCACGGGGGCCCTGTCCAGCTGCACGGGATACACCCTCAGCAGGACGACCCCCGAAAGTGATGCAGATCAGTATCTAGGACTCCGGAGATCACCCCGGCTCCAGAGGAACGAGAAGTAATAGCCTGTGAAATGGTCTGTGAGCTTGTCGCCTGTGTCAGACGCCTTCTCCTGAATTAACCACAGGCGAAACCGGAATCTCCGACTGGAATGTTAAAAGGCTTGGCCTGTGATACCTCTAGATGTTAAGTCAATACAAGATGTGGTTCTGACTGTTTCTTACTGTTTAGAAGTTACCTGTGACAGCATGAAAAGGTCACTTAGCATATCAATAATTAGAAAAACAGAAATTTCAAAGCATATCCTAAACAGAAATAATGAGTATTTTTATAATTCATGCTGGTATATATTTTGTAATAGAGTGGATGATCAAAATTTTTAATTTTCCTATTGGCTATCTTCTAGTGAGGTCTTTGAGTGGCACGAACAGTTTGCATTCAACTACCAACTCAAATGTTGGAGGTTCAAACCCACTCCGTGGTACTGTGGAGGAAAGGCCTGGCAATCTGTTTCCATAAAGATTACAGCTAAGAAAACCCAATGGAGCAGTTCTACTCTGTAACACATAGGGTTGCCATAAGTCAGAATCAACTCGGTGGCAAGAGGTTTATTTTAGCTTAGTTTTTTTTTTTTTTTTAATCTAGTGTTTTCCAATTATTGAAAATATAAAGAAACTATTGGAGGTACATGACCTATGACAAGTCCTTTATCATACAATAACAGCTTTTTAAATTACCAAACCATGAGAAAAAGGAAATCTAGCAAACTTTTTTAAAAACATTTACAATATGCTGCAAAAAGAAAAGAAAGATAATTATTTTACTGTGAAAAATATGTATCTCCAATGAGGGGAAAGAATATTAAGCTGTATGTCAAAGGGTATTTGTTCTAGCCACTCGCCTGCCACTAAGAAACCAGTTCATACGAGAGAAAGGAGAAATCACATTCCCGTACATGTTTTAGCCACTGAGAAAATAAGCCAGACTTTTTTCTGAATTTCTGGATATCTGCCTGAATTTTCCATGACCTTTTGCTAATGGATACCTAAGCTTTAAATGATGTGTATTTTTTTTAATTCCAGAAAATACTACATTTTGTTTGCCAGAATCCTGGGATGAGTGCTATAGTTGTTTTCTGGGGGTTTTTGTTTGTTTGCTTGCTTGCTTGTTTGTTTGTTTGTTTTCAAATGGTCTGAGGGGAAATCTCAGAGTTCTCTAGATGTTTTCAAAATTATTTTCTTCACTTTGCCAGTCCAGAAATAGCAACACAATAACAAAATGTATTCTTGACCTGCAAAATGGTTATTAGACCCATTCCTGTCTTAACTAAAAAAAAAAAAAAAATTTCCTGTCTTACCACAGACCTTTCCTATGAGCATGATCAAGGGCCATAGATTCCAAGCAGAGCATCCTCACCTGCAAAGTGGGCCTTGCACAACCTTCCAGCTCCAGTCTCAAGGTTGAGGCCTGTTAATGAGCCTGAGGAGAAGGGTGGCAGGGGTGAAACTCTGGAGACCAAATAATAACAGTAATAAAGAGATTCCACACAAGCACACAAAGGTCTCTGCCAATGGTGCAGTCTCTCAGGACACAACCCAGAGGAGGCTGGAAGCTCCCTCTGGAGAAACCTGCTCAGCCTCAGTCACCACAGCTATAAGCCTGGCACAGCCTTCCAGAAGCTTCTTCTAATAGATCTAAATTCAATCCTTGCCCTCTGACTTATTAGCAGTGTAACTTGGAGCCAGCCACTTCTCCTCATCTGTCAATGAGTGCTTAATTCACAGGGTTGTTGATGGATAAAATTAAACAACTGCCTGGGTCAAGTGTCTGTCTAGTGAAGTACATCATGCCTAGCAGATATTCAAATTTTAGTAGCCATTATTATTCTATTTCTAATCACCTCCCTACGCTCCAACACCAGCCCTGGCTACCTCCCCAGAAAATCTAGCACATACATGTTGGCAAAAGGGAAACTGGACATTTTTTACTCAGAAAGTTTGGGCCGCGTACCAACTGCAAGGAGGGTTTTACTTCAAAGTCTATGAATCTGGGACACAGAATGAGATAAAGAGTTTGCAATATTTTGAAAGAAAGAAAATCAGGAGGTACTACTATAAATGCCCAGAAATTTCTCATTCTATCTTCAGTTCTACACACATCAGATCTTTTAAAGAACAATAATGCAGTAGATAATTACACCCAATTAGTTTTAACTAACTGGCATGTAGAAAGATATCGTAAAACTTTTAAAGGGAATGACATGTGACAGAGAAGATTAAAAAATGCCAAAACTACACACTGCTTCCGCAGATAATGGCAAAACTACAACAAGCCACCCACTTGAGAGGGGGAAACCCCAAGGAGAAAAATAATAAAGTAGTTGTGTTCCACAGGACACCATAGGACACAGATAACCTTGAATACCCAACTAGTAGAAGGGTGTCATGGTGACAACAATCTAAATATCATTTGTATTTAGCTTTGCATCTTACTGAGGAAGATTTTTTTTTGTTTTGAGCAGTAGCAGTATATCGCATCTATATCCTAATTATAGCTATCTTACAGCTAGTGTTTCTCATTGCACAGTCCCAATGGCCACAAAGAGGCAAAGCCTGTCCACGGGCTAGAAAGAAAACAAGGCAGGAAACCCCACGGATTAAAAATTCACCACAGCTAATCCACAGTGTAAACCACACATGGAAAACCAGTGACAATTTAGAAAGGAAAAAAAACCCAAAGAAATAAAATATGGGGGGAACATTCTGAGAAGCTTATCAGTAATGACGACATTTAGAACAGCAAGCTTCCTAAGGGACCAAGGAGAAAATGTCATTAGGAGTTTTATAACTGAATCAAGCAAACTCTCGGTCCACGACTCAATGTGCTGGCTATTGAGGGATATACAGAAGGAATCACATGTAAGAAAATGCCCCCTGCTCTCAAGGAGCTTTCAGTTGCATCTGATAGAGAAAACTCTCACAAAAGAAGAAATACGAATAGATATTTGCATGCCCATGTTCACTGCAGCACTAGTCACAACAGCAAAAAGAAGGAAACAACCTAAATGCCCCTCAACAGATGGATAAACAAACTATGGTACATACACACAATGGAATACTACGCAACGATAAAGAGTAATGATGAATCTATGAAAGGTTTCACAACATGGAGGCATCTGGAGGACATTATGCTAAGTGAAATAAGTCAATCACAAAAGGACAAATATTGTATGAGACCACTATTATAAACAGTCAAGAACAGGTCTATTCATGGAAAGAAACATTCTTTGATGGTAACCAGGGATGGGAGGTGAAGGGATGGAAAATCATTAACAAGACAGTAAACAAGTGTTTATTCTGGTGAAGGGAAAGCCAATACACAACACGGGGAAGTCAGCATAAGGTGACCAAGGCAAAGGAAGACACTGAGAGGTATGCAAGGATGAAGGTCAACTACGATAAATGCTATAACATATATAATCCTGCAACAACAGTAATAACAGACAACAATTTGTGAGTAGATACATAGGCTAATATGTATGCTAAATAGGTGAGGGAGGTTGTACAGGAGTACACCTACATACATGTAAAGGTAGGCTGTGGATATTTCTGCACACATATTTGTGACAGTTACATGTATACTCATATATATAATAGAGCACATATGGGGCACAGTTACTACTTAGACATTGGGAGTGACCTACTGGACTTGAAAGCTAAGGACCATAGTCTCCAGGGTCATCTAGGTCAATTGGCAAAACACAGTTCATAAGGACAATGCTCTACATCCTAGCCTGGGGTCTTAAAAGCTTGAGAGTGGACATCTAAGAAGCAAATATCGGTCTCTTCCAACCTGGAGCAAAGGAGAACAAAGAAAACTGAAGACTCAAGGAAGCAATTAGACCAAAGGACTAAATTGGTCCAGATGAACCACAGTCTCCTCTAACTTGAGACGAGAAGAACTAGATGGTTCCTGGCTACCACTACCAACCACTATGACCAACGCCACAATAGAATGTTCTGGTTAGAATTGGTAAAAAATGTAGAACAAAATTCAAATTAAAAAAAAATACCAGACTTACCTACTGGTTTGAAAGAGACTGGAGAAACCCCAAGACTATTGCCCTAAGACAACCTTCTACATTGAAACTGAAGACACTCCCAGAGGCTACCTTTCAGCCAAATAGGGGGTATAAAATCAATAACAACAACCATGAAGAATGTGCTCCTTAGAACAATCAACTACACAAAACCAAAAGCCCAACATTTGCCCAAAACCAAAGATGCAAAGGCAGGGAGGTCCAGGGAAGCCACGCTAATGGAAATGGGGAACCCAGGGAGGAAATGGGGAGAGGGCTGACACATTGTGTGGATTGCAACCAATGTCACAGAACAATTTGTGTAAGAATCATTGATTGGAAAACTAATTTGCTATATAAACTTTTGCCTAAAGCACAATAAAATGTTCAATAAAAATTCAAAAAAGAAGAAACATGGAACAACTGGCCCTGAAGAGTACGATTCTATTGGTGCATCTTGAATACATCACACTGAGTGAAATAACTCAGTCACAGTCACAAAGGAACAAATGTTGTATGATTCCATTTATATGAAACATCTAGAATAGGCAAGTATATAGAGACCAAATTTTATTAGTGGTTACCAGGGACAGGTGGGAGGTAGGGGAAAAGGGGAACTCACTGCTCAGGGGACAGTGACCTTCTGTTAAGAGTGATGGGAAAATTTGGAAATGGATAATGGTAATCGTTGAACAACATGTTACACATTACTAACGTCACTGAATTGTACATGTGAAGAATGTTGAAATTGCAAATGATTTGTTATATATTTACCACTATATATATATATATATATATATATATATATATATATATATATATATATATGATTCTAAGATTACAAGAACAGAGTTAGGGAAGTCCAGGGTGGTTTGGATACATCTGGGGAAACTCTGTGCAAGAGGTCAGCTTACGTTGATGGAAGAATCGATGGGTAGGCTCTGGAAGCAGGGGATACTGCATGAGCAAGGGCATGGAGCTGGAATGAGTCTGGCATGCCTGTAGGACACAGGACTGTCAGCTTCAGGAAGAAGGGGACCACATCTCTCATTCGCCCCCGCAGCCCCAGCTGGTAGAGTGTTGGCCATAAGTAAGCACTTAACAAACATTTATGAAACGAACAAATAATAGCCAAGAGGGACTGGATCACTGAGAAGCTTATGCTGAAGTCCCAATCCCTAGTACTTGTGAAGGTGACCTGTTTGGAAATAGAGTCTGTCTCTCTGTCTCTATTCTTCTTTTACAAGGAGACCAGTATGATTGTAACAGGACACACCCTGGTCCAGTATGAGCTCATGCTAACTTAAGTAATAACACCCTCAGAGACCCTATTTCAAAAACAGGTCATGGTCACAAGTACTAGGGTTTAGGACTTCAACATATCTTTCTGGGGGCCACAAATAAAGCCATAACAGAAGCTATGCTAGAAAACAGTTTACTTTACAGCTTGTGACTCATCTCCATTTATTACATTCTGTTAAAAATTACTTTACTCCCTTTATAACTAACAAAACACTTTGTATCATGATTATATCACTTAGCATATGCTGCCTTGCATCGTGGTTATATGGGTACACACCCAGTTTTCTGTTAGGGTAAGCCTGTTGCCAGTTCCAACTCATAGCCACCCTATAGGACACAGCAGAACTGCCCGATAGAGTTTCCAAGGAGCATCTGGTAGATTTGTACTGCTGACCCTTTGGTAAGGAGCCAAGCTCTTAGTCACTGCGCCACCAGGGTTCCTGTCAGAGCAAAGGGGGCAGAATTTACCAACCTGTGCAGCGAAGACTCTACTGGGAAGTAAGTACACAGGTTTGGCCCCAGGCAGGTAACCTAGATTCATATCCCAATTCTGCCACACGGACAGGTCTTTGTGACACATTATTTAACATTTCTGGGCCTCAGTTTCCTCATCTCTAAAATGGTGATAACAATAGTACCTCTTTCATTAGATTGCTGTGAGGATCTAATTAGAGAATTCATGTAAAATACTGTACTTGGCACAGTGACTTCTTATTGTTAGATGCCATTGAGTCAGTTCCACATAGTGACTCTATGTAAAACAAAATGAAACACTACCCAGTCCTGCGCCATCCTCACAATCATTACTATGTTTGAGCCCACTGTTGCAGCCACTGTATCAATCCATCTCCTTGAGGGTCTTCTTCTTTTTCACCTTCTAATTTACCTTCTGCAGGGACTGGTCCCTCCTGATAACATGTCCAAAGTACGTGAGACAAACTCTCTCCACCCTTGCTTCTAAGGAGCATTCTGGCTATACTTCCTCCGAGACAGAACTGTGTGTTCTTCTGAAAGTCCATGGCATATTCAACATTCTTCACCAACACCATAAGTCAAATGCATCAATTCTCCTTTGTCTTCCTTATTCATTGTCCAGCTTTCACATGCATATGAAGCGATTGAAAATACCAGTTTGGGTCAGGCGCACCTTAGTCCTCCAGGTGACATCTTTGCTTTTTAACACTTTAAAGAGGTCATTTGCAGCAGATACGCTTAATGCAATAGTCATTTGAGTTCTTGACTGCTGCTTCCACGGGTGTTGATTGTGGATCCAAGTAAAATGAAATCCTTGACAACTTCAATCTTTTCTCCATTTATCATGATGTTGCTAATTGGTTCAGTTTTAAGAATTTTTGTTTTCTTTATGTTGAGGTGTAATCTATACTGAAAGCCATAGTCTTTCATCTTCATCAGTAAGTGCTTCAAGTCCTCTTTGTTTTTCAGTAAGCAAAGTTCTGTCATCTGCATATTGCAGGTTGTTAATGAGTCTTCCTCCAATCCTGATGCCGTGTTCTTCTTCATATAGTGCAGCTTCTCATATTATTTGCTCAACATACAGACTGAATAAATATGCTGAAAGGATACAACTTTGATAGACACCTTTCCGGATTTTAAACCACACACTATCCCTTTGTTCTGTTTGAAAACTGTCTCTTGGTCTATGTACAGGCTCCACATGAGCACAATTAAGGCATGGCAACAACAACAACAAAAAAAAAAAACGCTGCCATTGAGTCAATTCCAACTATTAGGGACCCTATAGGACTGCCCCATAGGATTTCCAAGGAGCAGCTAGTAGATTCGAACATGCCAACCTTTTGGTTAGCAGCTGAGCTCTTAACCACTGCGTCACCAGGGCTCCAAGGTGCGGTGACTAGTACCTTGTTAAGTGCTCAATATATGTTTGCTCTTATTGTTTGAATTATTATTACTATTATTATTATTAAAACTATTCTTAAACATATATATTAAGCATAATACATTGTTGAAGCTCTGTGCCTTACTCACAGAAGCCAGTATTCTTTCTGGCATACAGCAGAGGCTCTTTAAATACTGACTGAGGAATGCTAAATCTTTCCCATTTCTGACTTCTGGAACTTTCTGAGGCAACAGCCCAGCTCCCCCTCCCTAAGCCCCCAAATCTGATGAGGCACCCCGCTTCTGGGCTTCCAGTTTGTGTAGGTCCCCGACTGCAGCACCTATCAGACTGCATTGCAATCACACGGTAATGCGTCTGTATCCCCTAAAAGTTTCCCAAGGGCAAGAATCATGTTTTGTTACATTTCCTTAGTGCCTGGCACACCAAACCAAAAACCAAACCCTTTGCCAGCGAATCAATTCCGACTCATAGGGACCCTATAGGACAAAGTAGAACTGCCCCCATAGGGTTTCCAAGGAGTGGTTGGTGGATTCGAACTGCTGACCTTTTGGCTAGCAGCCATATCTCTTAACCACTGCACCACTGGGGCTCCACCTGGCACACAGTAGTGTCTAAATCTACAGTATCTGATAAATTAAAGGGAAAAAAGTCTGTGGAGTCAGTCTCACAATTTTCCAAATTATTATCAGAAGTCTGACTGAGGGGAATAAACCAAGGCTCATTCCCAGGTGATCCCGGCCAGACAAGCCCGTTTGAATTTCCAGCACCAGAACCAATTCAAGTTTCTCTAATTCCCATAAGGCAGACTGGGCTTATAAAGAGGGATCCGGTTCACCCAGCGTTCCATGAATTCAGGAGTTTGCTTCAGGGTTAGGATCTGTTTAGACAATAATCCACTGACCATGCTGACAACCCACAAAGAATACCCCAATATCTAAATTCCTGGAGAGCTTTTGAAAGGTGCCCAGCTCTTACGACCTTCAGAGTTAATCAGCCTTTTCGGAGGACCCTTCTTTTTCTGTCCTATAGGGTAGCTATGAGTTGGAATCAACTCAACTGGCAACAGGTTTGGTTTTTTTTGGTTGCATCTACCTGGACCGCTCCCACATTCCCAGGATGAGGTCACACCCAGGGGACATACGTTCTGGAATTCCTACAAGAAAGGACTGGCACTGGGAACAGCCTAGGATGCGGTGATCCCAGGTCATTGGTCCTGAAGACTCCGGGACCACCACGTCCACTCCTTCATCAGGTCCTGTCCATAAGCCTAACCAGCCAAGACAGGGTCTCCCACTGACACCAGGCACAGCCCTTCCTTCGCCTGAAGCAATAGGGGTAGCTGCAAGAATCATGCCCCCACAGAAAACAAGTCACATTCTTCTCCATATTGGCTCCCCGACAGACCTTCAAGATCATAAGGAGTACAATCATCACAGGCCATTGAGACAGAACACGCCTCACCCTCATGGAATTTCTTACTCTGTAGACATTTAAAGCTGCTGGTTGAATAAATGAATTAATGAATTAGTGAATGAATGAATGAATGTTATGACTCTGGCTGACTTTACCAGGCTTCAGCCTCCTCCTTGGTATTATCAGCATTACTGCCACCCCTTAATTCTAGTCCAACCCCTTGTGGTTTTTCAAGATCTCTTTCCCATTTCTTTTTCCAAGTTCTTGCTAACAAAACATAAGCTCTTTTATACTGATCTATAAAGACTATTAATGCTTAATTTCTCATACTCGGGAAGAAGCTGTAAGCCAAAGGAATGAAATCTCTAAAGGTATTCCTAAAGGCATCAGGTAAAGAGCTTTTCAGTAAAGTTTGACTCACATGATGGGGTTAATACCTATTTGCTTAATAATCAAGTCAGTTCTCCCTTACTTATCATCTCTAATATATGGCATGCTTTATTCCTTATTTTTGCAATAAAACTTCATACCAAGCTGGGAAGGTAGGTACTGTTATCCCCATTAAAAAAAAAAAAAATGAGAAAACAGAAACTCCAAAAGATTGTGCAACTTGCCCAAGGTCTCACAGCTAGTAAATAGCACAATTAGGATTTGAACTTCATTAATCTAGCTCCAAAGCCAGTCTTCCTTCTTTTATTCCATTTATTCATTTACTCAATAAACATGCAGGTGTCAAACTTTAACTAGGAGTTGCCTTGTGTGACCTCATCTCTGCTGGAGGTGGGAAGGCTTCACATGGGCCTTAGCATGGGATTATCCTAACTTCAGGGCTTTGCTGGTGAATCCCTGCAGGGATCACGGGAGTCCAAGCTCTCAGGTCTCTGAATGCCATCCCCTCTCACCTACTTAGGGACATATGGCCAGCAAATATAGCACAGCAGGAAGAAACATGCAGGGGACAAGGGGTCCAACATTCACAGCTCCAAATTCTCTCTGGAGCAAAATACACACTCTGTCGCTCATTGTACATCACCTATGTCTCACATATTTTGGACCTGTATTCAGGAGGGATCAGTCCCTGGAGAAGGACATCATGCTTGGTAAAGTAGAGGGTCAGTGAAAAAGAGGAAGACCCTCAACGAGATGGACTGACACAGTGGCCGCAACGATTGGCTCAAGCATAGCAACAATTGGGAGGATGGTACAGGACCAGGCAGTGTTTCATTCTGTTGTGCATAGAGTCGCTGTGGGTCAGAACCGACTCTATGACAGCACCTAATAACAACAACAACAAGGTGAACTACAAAGCATAAAAGAATGTAAAAAACAATAACTAAAGCAGGAAGACCTCTAGCACATTATTGTTTATTCTCTGTTAACCATCATTATGTTGATGTTATGATATGGTGCTCACTGTTACCATCATTAGGAATAACAAAACAACAGGAAGGGGCTTAGTCAAAGCACCAGAGGGCTGGATGTGGTCAAGGTTCACTGTGTGGCCCTGGGCAGGTCTCTTCATCTCCATGTGCCTCGGTTTCCCCACCCACAAAATGAGAGACCTGGCCAAGCTGATCTTCACTTGAGTTATAAGATTTGGCATTCTCATCACAAGAATGAGTTGACTGAGGATACTACGTCCTAAGAGAGGATGGTTTTAAAGTTTCAAGTGTCAGCAATTTGGCCAAAGGCAGGATTACGCATGTAGCATATTTATTTTATATCACCAAATGACTAAAACGAATTTAACTGCTTAACAAGCCACAATCCTATGTTCTCATTCCAACCAGGGAGAGTCAGCCACACTTGGATACAAACTTTTTTTTATCTCCTTTTCCCCATGTCTAATAGCTCACTGGAAGTTTGTTGAGCAGGGCCTCCTCTAGGCAGAATGTTCTACTCCACCGCTGACCCTAGGTGTTTAGAGGTGGTGATAAGGGTGACACAGGGATTATGATGATAATCCAAACAATGCCAGCACCACCACCACAGAGCTAATGTGAGATACTGACACCCTGAAGAAAGTCAGATGGCAGCACTGAATGAAGGCAGCCACCCCTATTTCCAGAGCCGATACTCAACCCAAATGCAGTGGTTCCATCAAACCAGTTGTTAAAATATTGAAATACCTCCATGTTGTTGTTGGGTGCCATCAAGTCTATTTTCAACTCACAGTGACCCCATGTGACAGAGCAGAACTGCCTCATAGGGTTTTCTTGGCTGTAATAATTAAAGAAGCAGATTGCCCCAGTCTTTCTCCTACAGAGCCACTGGGTGGGTTTGAACTGCCAACCTTTTGGTTAGCAGCCAAACATTTAACTGTCTGTGCCACCAGTGCTCCTACTGGTTGATAAATAACCATAGTCCCACTCTATCTTTATGGGTATTCCCCACTGCTGACCTCCAAGGCCACTTCCCGAGGTCTTCCCCACCCCCCACCCCCAGGGACTGCCCAGGATCCATCAAGCCAGAAAGTTAATTTCTATGGAGAAATCCCCTAAAATATGCCCAAATGTTAACAATATTTTATCTACAAATCATTTTTATTTTCTTCTTCATATTCTTCAAATTCTCTACTAGGACAACATACTGTTTTTAAAAAAAAAAAAGTTGTCTTAACGTGCTGTCATGGGTGGAATTGTTTCCCCCCAAAATATGTGTCATTGGTTAGGTGTTTGTCCTCCATTTTGTGATTTTCCTGTGTGTTATAAATCATAATCTCTGCCTATGGTTAAAGAGGATTAGGATGGGATGTAACATCCTTGCTCAGGTCACATCCCTGATCCAATGCAAAGGGCGTTTCCCTGGGGTGTGGCCTGTACCACCTTTTATCGCTCAAGAGATAAAAGGAAAGTATAGCAAGCAGAGAGTTGGGGACCTCAAACCATCAAGAGAGCAGCGCCGGGAGAAGAACGTGTCCTTTGGACCAGAGGTTCCTGCACTGAGATGCTCCCAGACCAAGGGAAAACTGATGACAAGGACCTTCCTCCAGAGCCAACAGAGAAAGCAAGCCTTCCCCTGGAGCCAGCACGCTGAATTCAGACTTCTAGCCTACTAGACTGTGAGAGAATAAACTTCTCTTGTTGAAGCCATCCACTTGTGGTATTTCTGTTATAGCAGCACTAGTGACTAAGGCAGGTGCCAATCAAACATTGAGAATGAAAACAACATAACATCTGGATAGAGCTAGAAACATACACTATGAAAGATGAAAGTTCGTCTTTGATACTTTCAGAGTCAAGGTCAGCATATGATCCAACGTCTACAAGAACCCTGCCCAAAAGATGACAGCTAGGTTTCAAGAAGTATGCATGATACTAACATTTATGAAAAAGGAATGTTTTTGAAACCTACAATCTCTCTAACATAATGATACTTTCCATGTGTGTTAGGCCTTGGTGCAGCAGTAGTTAAGAGCTCGGCTGCTAAGCAAAAAGTCAGCAGTTCAAATCCACCAGGGGCTCCTTGGAAAGCCTACGGAGCAGTTCTACTCTGTTCTGTAGGCTGGCTATGAGTTGGAATCAACTCGATGGCAATGGGTTTGTTTGGTTTTGTTTGTCAGTAGAGCCGAAAGAGTCACAGAAAGCCAACTTTTTTTTTTAATCATTACTAGGACCATAAACTCCATTTTTATTGACTATGTTAAAATAGACATAAAGAATCCAAGGTATAGAATTCTTATACATTATCATCAAATACAGGCTGTCCCCAACTTATATACTAGGCTTTATATACTAGGCTTGCTCCAAAAGTTCAAGTTAAGCTTTTGTTGCTGTTATTTGAGGTACAGTTTTTTAAAGGAGTAAAGATTTTCATGGTAATTAGGATCCTACAGGTCTAGAGAAGTCTGAGTCCATGACAGAGTTGAATTATAGTGTTAGGAAGCAGAGGCCATGCTGGGGAATGGGGAAGAGCAGAAAGAGAGAAGAAAGGCGACAGCTTCCTCCTTTCCAGGGCCCAGGCCAGTCTTGGACCTAATTTTGTAATGGCTCAAGTAAGTCTGTTTGGGATCCTTCTCCCCAGAGTCTAAAAACATAGTTCTCCTTTGCCTCACTCAGCCCTCAACTCCCCAGTTTGTAACCCCTCTCAGTCTCCCCAAAAACAAGTCACCGTGCAGTCAGCTCTGACTCATATGATCCCATGTATGTCAGAATAGAACTGCGTCCTCTAGGGTTTTCAATGGCTGATTTTTTTTTTACGGAGATCACCAGGCTTTTCTTACAAGGCACCCTGGGTGGACTCAAACCAACAATCTCTCAGTTAGCAGCCAAGCATGTTAACCATGTGCACCACCCAGGGACTCAATCTCCCTACCCAACCAAAACAAAACCCAATGCCGTCAAGTCGATTCCGACTCATAGCGACCCTATAGGACAGAGTAGAACTGCCCCACAGAGTTTCCAAGGAGCGCCTGGCGGATTCAAACTGCCAACCTTTTGGTTATCAGCAGTGGCACTTAACCACTATGCAACTAGGGTTTCCCAATCTCCCTAATCCCCCCAGAATTCCAAGATCAGAATTATCTATTTTCTTTCCTCTCTCCCATTCAAACACTAATTCTGAGTGCAGTTAAGTATTAGAGAAAGAGTATTTTCTGTAAAATCATAGTAAATGGCTGATAGTTCCTCAACCTACTTCAAGGTATTTATATGTTTAAACGTTTTAAGGCAAATTTCAAGCATTTGTTTTTTTTTTTTCTCCAAGGTTGCAGAAGTTTCAGCCCAGATATGAGAAGCCACTAGGGAGTAGGGGTCCTGGACCTGCCTGGGATGTCTAATGCCTCAGACCTTCCTGCTTTGCACAGCTTCTCCTTCTTCTACCCACAGGCTGTCTAAACCTACAAAGGTTTTTGTTGTTGTTGTTGTCATGGCTTTACAACACTATGGGCCTTGGTGGATGGGGGCAGAGTTGCATGGGGAGGCAGGCATGAGTGTACTTTAAAATCAGATATTGTCTGCGGTTTTATGTAATGCAATACCTTTAGGTCCCATTCACAGCACCAAATCCAATTTCCTGTAAAACTAATTTCAATGATCTGTGTTGTGGTCGTAAAAGACAGACAAAGGTCCTCTCAGCAAGTAGAAATATAGGCTACTTTCAGTTTGGGGAGTTTTTTCTTCTCCTGCTCACCCTATTATCCCAAACCCCAGTGCCGTCGAGTCGATTCCGACTCATAGCCACCCTATAGGACAGAGTAGAATTGCCCCACAGAGTTTCCCCTATTATAGAGGCATCAATAAACTGTGACCCTGTTTGGCCATCAAAAAGACAAAAATGGAAAGGTCAAGGTGAGGGATAACCCCAATTTGGAAATCTGCTCCACAACTGTTATACCTCCATCCCTGTGACCTGTGAAATTAAAAGCATTTGAGATCTTTGTCCCCATCCACCCACCCAAAAAATCCCCCTGAGGAGAGTTTAAATAAGTTGTTAGATACATTTATATGGTATATTCAGATGCATGCCACTATTTTTAAAACACTCCAATATTAAAATAAATGCAATACATCTAGATTTTAAGCTACAAAAGGCCAGGATGAAAAGTCACGGTAAATAAGTTCCTGAAATCATCAAATGAAAACATTATTTCCAATAAGAAACAAAGCAGAAACGTGGAAGCAACTGTCAGAAAACTAAAGCGTGCTGAAGCTGAAGAAGGGCCACAGCTGCACCAAGACCTATTTGCAGTTTGAGAAGACAGAAAGTGCAGTTAGAAAAGGCTTCTTGCACAAGCTGTAGATCGGGACTGATTAAAAAAAAAAAAAAAACCAGTTCAGGGTGCAGAGAGAGGTGCAGAGAGACAATGCTGATGAGATAAGTAGAGGAAGGGAATGAGCCTGTGATATATAGCAAACTAGGTCACTCCAACACATGAGCTGGCCCAGAGGGCATCTCAGGCTGAGTCTGTTGGTTAATGCTAGCACTATATGAACTAATCGCCCTCCTCCCGGAGCGAATGTTGAATGGCTAAATGCACCCTCCAAATCTGCAAATGGCCTCTGAGGAGCAATGTTCTCACACAGCAGGGACTAATGAAAGAGAACCTTCGGCACTGAGCACACAGTCAAGTGCCAGGCACTGTATTGAGTGGTTCACATCATCCTCATTTAAGCCTCCCCACAGCCCTTTGATTAGGTACTACTGTTGTCCCATTTTACAGATGAGGACATGAGGACCGGAATGGTAAAATAATTTGCCCAGAGCCATGAAGCTAGGGAGTAATGGACTCAAGGTTTGCACCCACGCCTGTGTGGCCTCAGAGCCTACACTCTTATCTACTCACTGTGCTATGAAGAACAACCAATAATTGTTCTCCCCTGGCTCAGTGAAGAATTGTTTATGGTTTCTTAAATCAATTTTTTTTGAAGGTTAAATATGCTCCATCCTGCATATTTACAAGAAGAGCTTCCAAAAATCAATTTTCAACAGATACTGACATGTTCTTCCCCACTGGTACTGGCCTTGAATACCCAAGTGTAGTCAACCACAGCTGCTGAAGGCAACTAGAGCTTGATGACAGTTACTGTTTATTCAGTCCCAATTATGTGCCAGGCACCCTATGTACGTCACTGAATCCTTACAACAGTCCTACGAGCCAGCAACTTCCACTCCCTCCTTAACTGACGCCAGAGTCACACAGCTGTGAATAGTTGTGCCGGAACAACCTTTCTATTAAGTCTCTATTGTCTTCTAAACAGGGCTTCAAACTGGTTCGTACCCTGATGAAAATTTGCATTTCTAACAAGTTCACTGCCAGAAAATTTGCTTTTCCACCCCAGATATACTGAATCAGAATCTACATTTTAACAAGGTGATTCTTATGTATAACTTCCTCTAAACTTATGAGAAATGCAAATTCTTAGCAGGGGTGCAAACTGGAACAAACCGGTTCAAAGCCCTGCTCTCAAAGGCCTACCTGCCCTCAGCAAATATGCCATCTTAATGGCTTGTCTTCAAGACTGATGTTAACCAAGGGTCACAACCCCTCCATCTCTGAGTCCTACTGAAATACTAGGAAAAACAGCACAAGGCACACAGCTGCTAGCTGAAGACATGGTATGAACTTGGTCTACCATGGAGTAAATTTGGACTATGACATCCAACTGGAATTTATCCTTTGTCTAACAGGAGCCTGACTAATCCACACACTGCATGATAAACATAAAAAAATTATGTGGATTGTAATGAAAACCAAGCCCAAGGAAAAAGTGATCTCCTGTGCCACAGAAAGTCAAAGGGACACAGGCAATATGAACTGAGGGCGAAGAACAGGTTGGTATCTGTCCCACAGTCCATGCGTCCTCCTGTTTTAGCTACATAAGCACTTAGTTGACCATCTTGAGTCAGAAAAAAAAGTTGGGTCAGTGGCTGGGTCACCAGGTTTCATGCTGGCCACCCGTAAGCAATTCCTTCATCAAGAAACGTGTCTCCTCCCTCTCCCCACCACCCCCACCCCAAAACAAAGAAAGAACCATGTCCCCGTAGGACTTTGGGCTCCTGGATGATTGCTCTGAAATCTGACACAGGGTAAAGGGTTGGGGGCAGGAGGTACTGGGGTCTGCCACCCTCTGGGTTTAAGTTGACCAATCCTATGCAATCTCCCACTGGACCAATGCCTAAGCCTTCCCAGAGGGCAGAGGAGGAGGAGAGATTGAGGGGATTTAAAGAGATTTATCCGTAGGAAAGGAAAGATTAAAGGATTTATAGAGACCCAGCCAAAGAAAAACCCAATGAGTTAACCCCTAAAATCTTCCCCCCAAGAGCACACAAATGTCCACCTGGCACCAGCCAAGCATAATTGTTGTTCATTAAGTCTCCATGTTTGAACTGGAATTTTGTACTTGAGACACAGTCCTTATTAGTCTCTCTGTAACATATTCTACTTAGAGTCCAACTGCCCAAATTCCTCTCTACTAATCAATAGGGACACTACAGTTTATCTTTTTTCATTAAAGAAAAACTTTTGGCTTTTCCTTTCCAAATATCCTATCAAAGAAAGGAGTAGTAAGCATTCTCATGTTTATTATTGTCTACTAAATGTTTGGGCTTTAAATTCCAAATCAAGTGAGAGAGTTATAGGTTATGAACCCACTTGCTAAAGTGACCTAGCTCTTCCTACTGCTAATGCTAAAGGCAAAAACAAAACAAAAAAACAATATTTTGACAGGAAGTAAAACATTTCTTCCCAGTGCTAACATTTCCAGATCATCACAATGACTGGAACTCAAAAGCCCTTTCCAGATGCAAGCTCTTGGAAGGTGCTTCACCTTAAAATGTAGAAGTCGTTCATGAGGGGTCACCAGAAGCCCAAAGGGCATGAGGTTGCCCTGTAAATTGTTACCAAGAACTTCCCAGAAGGACAGACAGATGGGCAATGACCAGACAGAGCAGGTGCTTAGAAAATACTTCAGACAGGCAGAACAAAACCACCAAATGTACTACTCTTCCGACCCCAAATCCTTGGATCTCACACCCCACATCCAATCCATCAGCAAATCCTACTGGCTCTACTCTTAAAATACATCCAGAATTCAACCACTTCTCACCACCCCCATAACTACCTCCCATGTGGAAACCACCATTACTTCTCACCTGGTTTGTTGCAATAGCCTCCTAACTGGCCTCCCGGCTTCTGCCCTGGAGCACTTACAGTGTATTCTCAACACATTAACCTCAGAAATCATGATAAAAGTAAGTCAGATCAAGTTAGTCCTTTGCTCAAAACCCTCCAATGTTCCCCATTTCTCTCAGAGCAAAAGCCCACTGTGACCCACAAGACCCTTCCACCTCCCCTCTACATTGTCCCCTTCCCCTCCCACTTCATCAGGCCCTTCTTACCACCTGATCACTTAGTTCCAGCCACATTAGCCTCCTTGAAGTCACTCTGTCTCAAAAACATAAGGCATATTCCTACCTCAGGACCTTTGCCCATACTGTTCCCTCTAGCTAGAACAACTTAGAAATCCTCAAGGCCCTTTCAGATTTTCATTCAATTATCAGCTTCTCAGCAAGGCCTTCCCTGGTTACCCACCCTAAAACTATGATCACCACCCCCAACAATCCCCTTTCCTTGCTTTTTCTCCCTAATGTGTATACATAAGGCATTGGTGGTTCAGTGGTAGACTTCTTGCCTTCCATGTGGGAGACCCAGGTTCAAATCCTGGCCAATGTAGTTCATGTGCTGCTACCGCCCACCTGTCAGTGATGGCTTGGGTGCTGCTGTGATGATGAAGGTTTCAGAAGAGCTTCCAGACTAAGACAGACTAAAAAGAAAGGCCTGGCAATCTACTTCCAAAAATCAGTCAGTGAAAACCCTGTGGATCACAATGGTCCAATCCTCAATGGCTCATGGGACGGCATACAACTGGGCAGCATTTCCTTCCATTGTGCAGGGGGTCACCATGAGTCAGGGGCTGCTAACAACAATAACAATGTGTATACTATGTAACATACTCTACATTTTAGTTATTTATCCTTTTTATATTCTGGCTCCCCCAATGGAATGTAAGCTCCATAAGAGTGGGCATTTTTTTCTGTGTGTTCACTGTTATATCCCTGGTACCTAGAATACAGCAGTTGTTCAATAAATTTGTTTATATGTATGAGAGGCAGAATTTGTATCATGTCTCTTTAAAAAAAAGAGGGCTGAAAAATCCATATTACATTTGAAAGTAATATGCTTTCAAATGCTTGTCACAGATTCTAAAATTCTGAGTAATCCCAGAAGACACTATTAAATCAGTAATTTCAAGTGTACAAGCAATTTCAAGTGACTTTACATTCTCCCCTAGTCCCTATGCCCATAAAAAAAAAGTTGTGTCTGTTTTCCAGCTGGGCTGTCAGATGAATCAATCATCCATATCCTCAACAGGTGTATTTATTGAGCAGTTTCAGAGTATGTAATGTAAGTATGATACTGGTACAAAAAGACAGTGCTTGCCCCATAGAAATTTGTATTTATACTATTCCTACAGCAGCACCCAGCAGGCACTCATTCAAAGGCACAACTAGGATATGGCAGGTCTGGCAGGTATTGCACTGGCCTAGGCCTGTGGCGGCGCCACTAAGCAGTTTCTATTAACCCAGAACAGCAGCCGCATAGCTATAGAAAATGGCGCCTACGGCAGGTACTGAAATTGCACCCCCGTCCAAACATATGACACCCCTCTCTTATATAACTTCACCATAATATCAGCCTAAAAGTACAAGTCAAGCTCGTTAATCTTTTAACACATCACAGTGCTTGAGGAAGGACTCTGGGCCATGCTGGGTTAATAGAAACCACTCAGTGGCACCATGCACCCAGGACCAGTGCAATACCTAGAAATGCCACTGCACTCCTTTGACAAAAAAGAGGACCCACCGCTATGGACATTAAGTGGGATCAGTCCTCCAGTCCTAAGCTATTAACTTTACTGCTAGCAGGGGCATAAAACTGTCCCTCCAAACAGAAATGAGTATGGGGACAGTGGTGGTTCAGTGATAGAATTCTCGCCTTCCATACAGGGGTTGGGGGGAAAGACCTTGGTTCGATTCCTGGTTAACAAGCCTCATGCGTAGCCACCACCCTTCTGTCACCGTAGGCTTGATTGTTGCTATGATGCCGAACAGATTTCAGTAGAGCTTCCAGAGTAAGACAGACTGGGACAAAAGACCTGGCAACCTACTTCCAAAAATCAGCCAGTGAAAACCCTACCGATCACAATGGTCCGTGATCTGCAACCAATCATGAGAATGGCACAGGAGCGGGCAGCATTTTGTTCCACTGTGCATGGAGTCGCCAAGAGCCAGGGGCCGACTCAACGGCAGCGAACAACAACAAACAGAAATGAGCTGCACCTAGCCACACAAGGAAAGCTCCTGGAAACCAATAAGATGTACCTTCCTTGCAAACGCGAGCCACAAACGTTCAGGGTTTTAAAGGTATTTAAAAATCATCTAGTTCCCTCATCGCCACCCCCACACACACCCCCAATCTTAGACATAAGGAGGCCAAGACACGGAGAGGATATAAAGTAGGCAATGGACTAACAGCTTACAGGACATACAACCCGTTAGTAACTGAGCCAGATCCCTGGAGCCTAGGCTCCAAATTCTCTACTATGCCTACCTAGCCCCTCACCTACAGGGAGTAATTACTTTACCTTAAAACATCCAGTTTATAAAGAAAACATGGATTCATACCCACAAGGACACCTTTTCTAGAACATGCCATTTCCCATACTCTAGGGATATGATATGTACTAGAAAGTCACTCTGTGCTGTGCCAAGGATTAAGACCTTCCCTATTCAGGTGCATTTCATAGCCTGGAAACTATCATAGTAACTTCCATGAGTTTAGGGTGCCTCCTAGATACCACATCAAAGCTTTCTTCCCATTCATATACTTCTCCAGGTACTATATTTTAACTACTTTGTTTCAGGAGTCATTGAAGGATTTCTACAGGAAAGATGGTGTCAACAGCCTCAGCAAACACAGCAGCAGAAATGTTTACCATTCCTAATTTGCTGTTAAAAAAAAAAATTTTTTTTTTTTTTAATTACACAACGTTTATTTGCTCTCCCTGTGTGCCAAGGATCTGAAAACATGCCATTGATTAATAAACAGTAATTAAGTCTTACCACCTAATTCAAAGATACGGTTAGATTCTGAGATTCCCTTTGAAAGGAGGCTTGGCTGCAGCCCACGGGTTAAAAGGTTTTTCCTGAGGCCTGACTCACAGGGCCATTAGGTAACCGTGTCTAAACCATGAATAATGGTCTTTTCACTGGCACTGCCCTTTCCTTCCTCAATCTCTTTTCCCATCTTCTGGGCCAGCCTTCACTCCCATTTGGCCCCCACACTCCACCAAGGTCCCTCGAACCACACAAGCTGAATGGCTCTACTCCTTAGCTCTGAACGCTTGAATGTTCCACTCTGCAAGGAAAGGCACCTGGATAAGGCAGCCAAATATCAGATTACAAAAGCTGGCAAAGGGACTACTCCTCAGGCCTTTAAAATGCTTTATTTTAAAAGCATCTTAACACTGTAAGCTGACAGTCTTGCTTCTAGCAGGGCTTTCCTGCCTGAGAATCTTCAAGACATATGATGAAGGTGTGACAAAATTAATGCAACTGCAGAGTACTCTGGAAATGAATTCCATTCGTAACTGGTGATGCCTTTGTCTCACACAAGGTTTCATTACAAACAAGAGAAGAGCCCAGACTCTAAATCCACACAGAATGGACCAGAAGTGACTTCCATATTTAGACTCAGGGCAAGGTCACTGGACTTGGAGCAGGGTGAAGCAGGCATCCCCTGAACTTGGGAGCACTTCTAGGAAGTTCAAGGAGACAAGGTGACGTTGATAATGCAAACCCACCAAAAACCCACTGCCATCGAGTCGATTCCGACTCATAGTGACCCTCTGAGACAGAGTAGAACTGCCCCGTAGAGCTTCCAAGGAGCACCTGGTGGACTGGAACTGCCGACCTCTTGATTAGCAGCCGTAGCACTTAACCACTACACCACCAGGCCATTTATATTTTGCTTTGAAAGCTTGACATATTTATATAACAGGCTGTCCCATAATTATGCTTTCTTTACATTCACATTAAAATTATCTTTCCAAATACTAAAGTTAAGTCAAACTATTATCAAACATTTGCTATTATATAATCTACCAAGTGGCTCAACTCCATTTGGATAAGAGCTGGCTGTGCCTAGCTTTGCCTATCAGCTCTGCCACTTAATAGCTAGCTAACCTTTGGCAAGTTACTTAATCTCTCTGTTGTTTTTGTTTTCTCACGTATAAATTGGGCATAATAGTAAATACCTGCCTCATAAGGTTATTATGAGCATTAAATGAGTTAATGAATGCAAGGCACTTAGAATAATGTCTGTCACTTGGTATTCATTTAATAATGTCAGGTAGGAAAACCATTACTATTATTACATCACTTAGTTAAAACACCTCGATCATTACATTGTTTGTGTTTTGCTCTTCTAGAGCCCTTCCCAACACTACGGGACCTCAATGGGAAGTCTCTTTTCTAAGAATTCTTTCCAAGGCAGAAGGCAGTGCTTTGGGACCCTAAGAGGGACCCACACACAAGGCTCACTGGGACCGTGGCCAGAGTCCAAGAGGCCGCTCTGCCGGCGCTCTCCAGTCTCCACACCAAAACGCAAATCCCCATTCTTCACAGACGTGGAACTACCCACATTCATCCCCCATCATCAACACTTGCTACAGCATGAGCCTCTCAGTGAAGCCACAGCTCACTGAGCTTCAGCAGCTTTGTCACTGCAGAGGTGCAGCTGCAGGACTCTCCTGTGGAGCAGGAGTCATTTAGGGGAGACTGCATCAGTCTGCCTGGAAGCTGTGAGCCAAGTGACCAGTGTCAGGGGCTTAGGTGGGGGTAGGCCAGGCAAAGGAATGCACTCTCACATGACGGGATTCCACGTTGCCCTGTCCCCTCATCCACGGCCACACAATCAGACCCTGGAAGACAAGCACAATTCTTTCTCAGAAACTTGAGCACCTAAGAGTCACAACCCCAAACTCGAACAAACCTCAGTGGTTATTTTCAAGTTTTTTTTTTTTTTTTTTTTTTACCAAAACTAACCCATTAACCTGCCGTGCTGAGAGACAGCACCAAATCCTTCTTTATTTTAACAAAGGTAGACACTCTATACCCACGGGTGCCCTACCCTGAAGCACAGTGACAGCAGCCAACAGCAGGGACACCCTATCCTAGTCCCCAGCACAGGTCCTTTCCCCAGATTCAGCAGGACAGCGAGGAACTCATATGCAGACTTCACAACTTCTCTGGTGGACCCACTGCAGATACTGGGGTGGGGCTGAGGGAAAAAGACTGAACAACTGCAATGGACCCTGAGTATGGAGCAAAAGACAGTCTGGGTTTTGAAAGTGTGGTTCTGCAAAAAAAAAAAAAAAGGGAGAGAGGGAAAAAGAAGAGCATCCAACATCACATTGATTTATCCCATGAAACACCCCTTCTTCTTCTTCCCAGCCTAATCAACACCTCAATGACCCCTTGCAAAATGTTGGGTTCATCTAACACATGTATGTGTGTGAATATATATATATACTGACAAAGACTGATCAACAACAAAAAACCATCATATAAGGTAAGAAAATAACTGAACTTCAGACTCATTTACCCCATTGCCATCCAGCTCCTTCCTACTCCTCTTTGCAACCTCATCATACAGAGTGGAAATGCCCTGCAGGGTCTCCAAGGAGTACCTAGTGGTTTTGAACTGCCCACTTTTTGGTTAGCAGCTACAGCTCTTAATCACTGCGCCACCACGGTTTCCCAGACTCATTTAGCAGTGCTGAATTCTCTTTCACTACCTATTCTGAGGCACTCCAAAACAAAACAAAACAAAATCAGGGCTTCAAACGGGTCCCTCTTGGTTCCAACCCCTGCTGAGAATTTGCATTTCTAACAAGTTCCCAGGAAGTTATACCTAAGAGTCACCTGAGGATCTTGTTAAAATGTAGGTTCTGATAGGGTATAACGAGGGTGGAAATGCAAATTCTCAGCAGGGAACTTGTTAGAAATGCAAATTATTAGCAGGGGCTCCCACTGAAATGAACCGGTTCAAAGCCCTGTTAGAAAACCCAACTCTGGGGCAGAAGCGGAAAAGCAGCTGAACTGCGCCAGCAGCACACGCTTCAAACGTTCATGCCATCGACTTCTGATTTCTGCTTTCTTGAGACGCAGCCATCTGCATCGGACTAAATACTGCCTGAAGAGAAACCGCCTGAACAGCTACACTCACAGACCCTCCCATAGCGAAACGCACCCCGTGAGTGCGGCTGAGCCTATGTGCACTGTGCATACGCTTAGGCAAGGATCTGCCCACATGTGACCTGAACAGAGAGAAATTCCTTCCTCCTGTAATTGCGTGGCCATCCAAAGTCTTGCCTACATCTCGTACGTGCAGATGTCAATTCTATATGAATACATGATGTAAGGACAGAAATGGAAATGACCAAAACCTGGTTTTCTCGTGACCATATCTCTCGTCGACAGTGCCCCCATACACACGATGAGTAAACACACACATTCAGTCAACAGAAATACCCACCATGCTCAGCCCACAGTCACGCGTGGGGAGAAATAAGTCGAGAAGGCGGCGGTGTCAGGGGAAGTGGGAAGTCGCCCGCCAGCGTGGGCCGTTCTCTGAAAGCCCAGCACTCTCCCCCCCGCCCAGAAGCAGTGCCCACTCGCGCCCCGAGGGAGCAGACCCAGGCGCTGGGCGCGCGGGGGGCTCCACAGAGCCGAGAACCGGACAATGAGGACGCGACGACTAGCCTGGTTCCTGCCACGGCGCCGGCGGTGGCAGCATGAGCCGCCTGTGCACCCGCTGCCGCTGTCACCTCCACCCTCCTCTCCCCAGTCCCCACTTACGTTCCGAGGGTCTCCTTGAACTCGAAAATTTTCTTGATGTCTTCAGCTTGCTTTTTCCAGGAGGAGCTGCTCTCGCCGTTCTCCCGGGCCATGGCAGACGAGTGCGGCGTGTGCGGAGCGCGGCGAGGTGGAGGGGCCAGGGGACGCCGGGGCCGGAGATGGGGGCGCTGAAGAGGAGGCGCCCGGTGACAGGAGCGCAGGGGGCGACGGTCCGGGGCACAAAGGTGGGGCGAGCAGAGGCGAGCAGGTTCGGGAAGGATGGGGCGGGCGGCGCGGGGATGCTCCGCGAAGGAGCCAGCGGCAGACTTTGTGCTGCGGCAGAGCTTCCTCTTCAGCAGTTTCCTCTTTCACTCTCTCGCCGCCGCGGTCCCTCCCTGGCTCTTATTTCTGCTCGTCTCTGGCACAGACTTCCTGCTGCCGCCGCCGCCGCCGCCGCTGCCCCTGCTGCTGCCGGCTCAGCCGCCGCCGCTTGAAGGACTCCTTTGCCGCCTGCTGCAAACCTCACTTTCTGCTACTTTTTTTCCTCCCTTCTCCTCCCTCCCCGCCCGCCCGCTCGCTCCCTCCTCCCCCTCCTCTCCCCTCGGGTTCCCGCCCTCCCCTTGCGCCCCGGCTGCCTCCCCGCCTCCCGCGCGTTGCCGCCTTCGGGGATGTCCTGCTCCTCGGGAGCACCGTGCCCCGAGCGCGGAGGGCACCGGCTGTCGGCGGCCCAGCGAGGCTCCCCGGCCGCCGCGCGCGGACCCCGCGTCAACCCCAGAACCCGGGAGAGGGCAGGTGCGGGGGACCCAAGCAGGTGCAGAGCGCCGGAGCGCACACGGGAGCCTCCTAGCCCCTTGGGGTGCTTTATTAATTCTGCAAAGTCAAGTCTCGGGGGCGAGAGGGCTTTCCTTCCTCGCTGCCGGAGGGGGCGCCCCTGCGTTCCGCTCGGAAGTGGCGGGGCGGGGAAGGGTGCGCGTCCGCCCCACTGCGGGGCGCTGAGGGCGGGGGCCGACGCGCCTTCTCCCAGTCCCTGCGCTTTCGCCTCGCGTCCGGGGCGATCGCCCGAGAGGTCCGCAGTCGCCCCAACTCCTCCTTGAGCCCGGTGGGTGGGGCCCGGTTGTTATGGCGATGGGAGGCGGCGGTGGGCTTGGAGCCAGAGGTGGGCGTTGACTCCGAGCCCGAGGCGCCTGCCTGTGGCTGGCGCTACCCGAGCTTGTCGGTCCCCTCCTGACTCGGTGACTGGAGCTAATTCGCATTGCACCAAAATCCGCGCTCACGTCAAATTATGGACGGGTGTGGTGAGGGAAGAGGACTGGTGAATAGGCGAAAGCCTGGGAGCCTCGGGAGGCGGGGACGTGCCAAGCAATGCCCCTTTTTCCTTTTGGGAGCAAAACTCCCGGGGTTATTTGCCGGCCTGGGCGGCGAGTGAATTCCGGGACGGCACCGCGCAGGCTCCGCGCGGCTGGGGCTGCCCCCCAAGCCCTGCTAGAGAGACCGGCGGGTGCCCGCGGGCCTGGGCGGGCCTTCGCTCACTCTTGGCTCCTTCTGGGTTTTCCTAGCTTCTTCCTCACTCCTTCTGACGCTCTGCGGCATCGGCTGAAACTGACTTTGTGGAAAGTCAACGTCTGCGCCCGAGCGGCAGCCCGCCGCCGGTTGCCCTACACCGTCCTCGGAGGGCTGCACCTGAGCCCCACCCGCAACTGGCTTAGTTGGATACCCAGGTTAGGGTCGTGTACCTGGAAACATCCTATCCTGCAGGCTAGAGAAACCAGCACAAAGAGTTCCCTCGGGCCTCTCATCTCTGAGGTCTGCCCACCCCTCTCCCAATGTCCACCTGTCAGAGGAGGACTCACGGCCTGAACCCTGGACCCCAACCTGCAGGGGTTTATCGGAAATTTTTAGCTTTGTTTTTATCAAGACTGCCCGTCCCTTCCTCTGAGTTGAGTAAACAGCCCCGTTTCTTGATTGGTGACACCTGTCCCACTTTCCCACGACTGTTCCAATTTCACTATAAAAGTTAAAAAAAAAAAAAAAAAAAAGCTAGTCCCTGAAAAGGAAACTTCATCCAAAGCCTTCAGCCTAGTTAGGACCGGCTGAGTGAGAAACCGAATGCTCTCCTGGAAGTCGTCTGGACTCAGCAGCTCTCCACCCCCTTTCCTGATCCCTCCGCTCCTCCATGCTGATTTCCATCTTTCAGAAGTCGTTCGCTTAAGGCTCTCCAAGCTGAGAAGAGCATATAGGGGATTAGCTGGCTGTTAGGAACGCCGGCTAAATCAACAAATCCAACTTCCACGCTTGCTCCCTTGCTTAAGGATCAGCCCCTAGAGCTCACCAAGACTGTTCTCAGTCTCAGCTTTTGTCCCCAGAGCTAAAAAATCCTGATGCTCTCTCTTCTCTTCCTCCCTGTCATACCAAAACCAAACCCAGTGCCGTTGAGTCGATTCCAACTCATAGCGATCCTATATGACAGAGTAGAACTGACCCATAGAGTTTCCAAGGAGCGCCTCGTGGATTCGAACTGCAGACCCTTTGGTTGGCAGCCCTAGCACTTAACCACTACGCCACCACGGTTTTCCTCCCTGTCATAGAGGGCAGTTTTCCAGAAGCAGTACAGGCAAAGAGAAAGCAGGGAGAGAAGTTGCACATGGCTCTGTAGCCACAGCTGTAAGGTCCACTAATTTGGCTGTAAGCTCCAAGAAGGCAAGAAACATGTTGGTTTTTCACCACTGTATCCCCAGCACCCGGCATGGTGACTTACACATAGTAGATGATCCATAAATATGTGTTGAATGGACACAGAAATGAAAAAGAATTAAGACAGCTATTTGGTAGTGGCTGTAGTGTTTTCGTAGTGGTGGAAATGCTATGGGGAGCTTTCTTTCTTTCCCAAACTTTCTTTAGTGATATTCATTCAATATTATTAAGTTATTTTCAGCTGGACTAGGTCCTTGAGAAAGAACACAAAGTTTTAATGGGGAAGTTGGGGAGGCCAGGCCCAGAAGAATGGACCCTGTGACCCAAAGAAAGAGGTATAAATGCCAAAGACTAATTCAGTCTGGCTATATCTAATTTATGAGACACCATGTAAAATAAAAGATATTGGTCCTGGAAACTGCAAAGACAAAATTCACCTTCCCTAAGAATAGTTAAGCCTTATGAAAAGGTCACTGTTCCCTAACAATTCCTCTCCAGAAAGCTCTGCCAGATATTCTGGCTTACTAATATTTATGTCCTACCCCAAACCCATAGCCATCAACTCAATTCTGACTCATAGAGACCCTAGAGGACAGAGTAGAGCTGTCCCATAGGGTTTCCAAGGCAGTAAATCTTTAAGAAGTAGAATGCCATGTCTTTCTCCACAAAAGGGGCTGGTGTTTTAACAGCTGTGACACCAGGGCTCTTTAAAGTTTATGCCCTAGTCCTTACATTTCCTTAAAGTGTTTTAAATTTTAGTTAAAGGTCCCAAAGAAGAGGAATTTTTAATAGCCCATCATTAAAGAGTTACAAGTTACATGCCCATCACACTCTTTTCAACTCACCGTTCGTGCCAGTAGATCATGTTTCTCGGGCCCAGGTTCAGTACTGGGCAAATGGTGTGTGTTGCGGGGGGAGTGGGTAAACACTAGCTAAATCGGATGTACAGACTGAATTTGAAATTTTCCGAATTACTTCTGTTTAACCTCTCATACCTAAAGCTATAAGCCAGGAAGGTAAGCTGCGATGGTGGAAAGAACTACAAGTCCAGGAAACTAGGCTCAAGTCTCAGCTCTGCCACTAAGTTTGTACATAAGACACTTTGCCACCTAAGCCTATAGAGTACAGCTTGTAGAAGGGAATATGGTAAGTAAACTGGATGGTTTTTTAGGACTCCTAGACCAATGATTTGTTCATAAGATGAAAAGTTTAGGATATACAGAATATCATTAGTTTCTTTTTGAAAACTTAAGAACTATTTGATCCAAAAATGCATTGGTCAAAACATTCTATTGAGTGATCTCATATAGTTACACACCGCATAAAAAACTTGTTCAAATTTCAACAAGAAACATTGCAGGTTTTTTAATAAGGAATTTTTTTTCAATTTTTTTGTTAAATTCCTTATTAAAAATTGGATGTTATCCTCTCCATCAAATTGATGGTTTCACCACACTTAATGTTAGTGGCCTCTTCTCACAAATGCTGCAAAACCTTTAGCATCTTAAATTGTGTACTTAGTTCATAAACAGTTAAAAAGGAGTTACTAGAGCATGTTTCCTATATACTGATGATTAACATAAGTTGTTGACAGCATGCAATATGATCCAAAAATCAAGCTCATTGCCGTCGATTCCAACTCATGGCACAGCCTGCGTGCTGCAGAGAAGAACTGCTCCTTAGGGCTTTCCTGGCAATAATCTTTATGGAAGCAGATCACAAGACCTTTATTTTATGGCACCTCTGAGTGGGTTAGAACTGCCAATCTTTAGGTTAGTAGTGGAGCACAAACCGTTTGCACCACCAAGGGACCCTGTGCACTATTAGAGCACCAAGGAAAAGCATAGCTAAATCAGGAATCACACAAAACTGCCACCTTCGCAAAAAAGCAGTCTGTCAGAGAGACAAACTGGAGAAGGGGGACTCGGCATTATAGTTTCAGATCTCTATTCAAAGAAGTTAAAACTAAAAGAACCCTTAGTCAAAACGCTGTGTCGTAAAGAACCCAAGAATGATTCAAGAAGAATTTCATCTGGCCTGGAAAATGGCTAAGTCCCCCTCTTTAACCTGAACCTCTTGTAAATATATCTTCATGAAAAAACTCATCTAGTTCAAAGATAATGAAAAATCAGTATGAGACTAGCACAAAATCATTACAGGGATCCTCCAATTAAAAAAAGTAAGGAAATTGGAAAAGCAAAAACAAATGGCAGATAAAGACTCAACACACACACACACAAAAATGCTATAGAAGAGATTTTAAAAATACATTAAAACATGGTTTTTTTTAATAACTTAAAACACCTGTTATATAAAACAAGAAATTAAAGCAAAGACATAGGAGCTCAGGGAGCACAGGTCAAGACAACAGAAGGAGTTAAAACATGAACTGGAAGAGCTCAGGAAAGAAGCAGAAAGATAAATAAAGCAATCATAAACATAAAGACCACCTTGGCAATAGCATAAGGACAACTGCTTAAAAAAACCTGGTAAGAGATATAGAGGCCAAATCAAGAATATTGAGGAAAATAAAATGGAAATGAACATAAACCCAACCCATTGCTGTGGAGTCGATTCTGACTCATAGTGACCCTGTAGGACAGATTAGAACTGCCCCATATGGTTTCCAAGGAGCACCTGGTGGATTCAAGCTGCTGACCTTTTGGTTAGCAGCAATAGCTCTTAACCGCTACTCCATCAGGGTTTCTGGAAATGAACATATTAGCAAGAAAATGATATGAAACACAAAGGAAGTTCAATACATGCATAAACAGATTCCCCTATGAAAAGCCTAGAATAATGGAACAAAAATATTTAAAGATGTTATTCAAGAAAACTTTCTAGTAAAGAAGATTTTCTTTAATCTACAGATTGAACAGTTACATCATATATCAGAAAATATATGGCACAGAATGATCAAGTCTGAGACATGTCCTAGTCAAACTACTTAGCTCCAAAGATAAATAATCCTTCAGTACGTCCAGAAAAAAAAAAATCAAGTCACATGTACTGGGGAAAGAAATATATTAGTGACTTTTCCATAGCCACAGCCAATAATAGAATATAATGTCTATTAAACCCCCAACGAAAACAACTGTGATATAAGAATTCTATAAAGCAGCTAACACAGAATTCATGTTATGTGCCAGGCCATGTTCTAAGTTCTTTACCTATTATATATTTATTTAATCATCAATTTTAGGAAGTAGGCAGTATCGTTATTCCCATTTTGTAGTGGAAAAGACCAAGACTTGGAAAGATTAAGTGATGTACCCAAGGTCATATAACATAAGTGAAAAAAAACCAAGCAACCTGGCCCCAGAGCCATGCTCTTAACTACTACACTATAATGCTTCTGTCAACATGATGTTCAATAAAAGGCATCAGACAAAACACTGAGAAGCTGTTAAAAGAAGAAAGAGAAATGGATATGAGAAGACAAACATAATAAATGTTCACCATAATGTAAAAATCACCTTTTAATAAAGAATTATAGACTTGTTCAAAGCTAAAATAGGAGAATTAAATGACTGCTAGATCCCCAAATGTCTATATTTTTATTATTCAGGCCATTTTTCCAATATTATCTTTTCAAACCTCAGGATACTTTTTCTTATAATATCTTACTGTGTTTTTGGTCAAAGTTTATACAGCAAATTTGGTTTCCAATTAACAATTTCTATACGTATTGTTCAGTAACATTGGTTACATCTTTCACAATGTGTCAACATTATCCTTACTTTCATTCTGGTGGTTCTGTTTCCATTAATCTAGCTTCCATGCCCCCCCCCCATTAACTTCTCATCTTTGCTTTAAGGTAAATGTTGACTGTTTCTTCTCATATAGATGATTTTTTAAAAAACAAAGTACTCACATTAATATTGTTATTTTATAAGCCAATCGGTTATTTAACTGAGAGGTGACCTCTGGGATTGGTTTCAGCCCCAAGTTTAAAAGGTAATCAGGAAATTTTTAAACGAACCTACCCCCCTTGGGTATTTACCTAGTGGGCATTAAACCGAGGCCTAAAACAAGGGTGGAACCTTCCCTGATTTTCTCTCACACCTGGATTTTGCTTCTTCTACAACAGACATTGAAACATAATCTTGTCAGTTCATGTTAGAATCTTAACAACTCATTGAAGTGCATTTGGCAATATGCACACATGCATTTATAAAATTAAATACTGCAGCAATAAACATGCTGCCTCTCTTATAAGGAACTAGCCCAAAACAAAAAACAGGACCTCCCTTGATTTTCTACCCAGAATTGGATTTTGCTTCATCTACAATAGACAGCAAAACAGAATCTCATCAAATTTGTATTAGAACTTAATAGTATATTCTAGACAACTGAGGGAGGTGCATTTGATAATGTGCATAAATGTATTTACACAAGTTAAGGGCACCGAATCAAATACACTCTTTCAAATAAGCAGAACCAGGCTTAACCAACAACCAAAACCAAAATCCAAATCCACTGCCACAGAGTTGATGCTGACTCATAGCAACCCTATAGGACAGAGTAGAACTGCCCCATAGGCTTTCTAAGACTGTAAATTTCTAAGGCAGCATCCTGCCACATGTTTCTCCCATGGAGCCACTGGAGGGTTCAAACTGCCCACATTTTGGTTAGCAGCCAACTGCTTTAACCACTGCACCACCAGGGCTCCTTAAACAACCACAGTGGTCTCAAAAAATTGCCCATGATGGTTGATTTTCTCCAAAACCCCATATCTTTTTTGATCTTCTCTTGTAAAAATGTGTAATTATCAGATGAGAGCCTCATTACAACATATTTTTTCTTCCGTTTTAGATACTTGAACCACAAACTTTTTTGAAATGTAAGTTACTTATGTATTGTAAGAGCACAGAGAGAAACCAGTCTTAAAAAAACATCTTCCTATAGTTGATAAATTACCAGTGCTGGTAGATCTCGCATATTAGAACTGTGAATTCTAACACTGGTGAACTGACCTTGAATATGTCCCTCAACCTTCCTGAGTGCCTTAATTTCTGTGAGACATTTCTTGACCTTCTGCTGTGTACTGACTGGGCTTTGAAATAAACACTTGGGCTACAAAAATGAATGAAGTACAAACACTAACCTCAAGATTCTCAGAGCCGAAGACAATATTCTTTGATGGTTATGAAATGGGGGACAGAGGGAAGGAGGGACAGGGGTTTTCACTAATTAGATAGTAGATAAGAACTATTTTAGGAGAAGGGAAAGACAACACACAATATAGAAGAGGTCGCACAACTGCACTAAACCAAAAGCAAAGAAGTCTCCTGAATAAACTGAACACTTCAAAGGCCAGCGTAGCAGGGGCAGGGGTTTGGGGACCAGGGTTTCACAGGACATCTAAGTCAATCAGCATAATAAAGTCTATTAAGATAACATTCTGCATCCCACTTTGGAGAGTGGTGTCTGGGGTCTTAAATGCTAGCAAGCGACCATCTAAGTTGTATCAGTTGGTCTCAACTCATCTGGAACAAAGGAGAATGAAGAACACCAAGGACACAAGGTGATTACGAGCCCAAGAGACAGAAAGGGCCACATAAACCAGAGACTACATCAGCCCTAAACCGGAAGAACTAGATGGTGCCCGGCTATAACCCATGACTGCTCTGACGGGGAACACAACAGAGAAGCGAGAGAGCAAGAGACCAGTGGGATGCAGACCCCAAATTCTCATAAAAAGACCAGGCTTAATGGTCTGACTGAGACTAGAAGGACGCCAGTGATCATGGTCCCCAGACCTTCTGTTAGCCCGAGACAGGAACCATTCCCAAAGCCAACTCTTCAGACAGGGATTGGGCTGGACAAGGGGATAGAAGATGATACTGGTGAAGAGTGAGCTTCTTGGATTAAGTAGACACAAGAGACTATGTTGGCATCTCCTGTCTGGAGAGGAGATGGGAGGGCGGAGGGGGGTCAGAAGCTGGCCAAATGGACTAGAAAAGAGAGAGTGGGTGGAATAAGTGTACTGTCTCATCAGGGGAGAGCAATTAGGAATATATGACAAGGTGTGTATAAATTTTTGTATAAAAGCCTAACTTGATTTGTAAACTTTCACTTAAAGCACAATAAAAATTAAAATAAATAAAAGATTCTCAGAGCCTCCAAAGCCAGGCCCGGTGATCTGCTCCCAAAAGGTCTCAGCCTTGAAAACCCTGTAGAGCAGTTCTACAGTGACACACATGGGGTCACCATGAGTTGGAACTGATTTGATGGCAACTAACAACAACTAGAGAGGAAGACATACATGCAAACAGCAAGAATAAACTGTGGTTCCTAGGCTGCAGTCTTTACAAAGAGGAGCCCACTTGGCACAGTGGTTAAGCACTTGGCTGCTAACCCAAAGGTTGCCCTTTCAAACCCACCAGCTGATCCAGGGGAGAAAGATGTGGCCATCTGCTTCCATAAAGATTTACACCCTTGAGAGGCAGAGGCAATATGGCGGAATAGACAGAAGCTTCCTGCGAGCCCTCTTTACAACAAAGACCTGAAAAAACAAGTGAAAACGAGTATATTTGTGACAAGCTGGTAGCCCTGAGCTTCAAAGGTAAACTTAGAAAATGAACTGAGGGGCAGGGGGAGGAAGACACTATTCAGAAGCAGAGAGGAGTTAACGGACCTGAATCGCAGGGTGCCCTCAGGCACCATTCCCGGAGCAGCAGCAGCAGGCTGTTACTAGCGTTCAGCTGCAGTTTCCTCAGGGAGAAGCAGCCAGCCACACAGCCTACTCACACCTTCGGAGCCAGAGAAGAACAGCACTCTTGGCAAAAGCTAAGTGCTTGTATATATTTTAACACGCCCCACCCCCCACCCCCAAGCCAGCTTCAGCAGCTGAATTCCCTGGGCCTGAGATAGGCACTCTTGAGCACCTACAGCTATTCTCCCAGCCTTGGGGAAGGGAAAAATTTGCAATTGGGGGAAAAGATAATTTGCTAGCTCCACTAACTCAGGGAGCTCAGGACAGAAGCGGCATAAATGGTCCAGGTGTAAATGGTCTGTGGACGTTGAGCACCTATCCCCTCTGCATGGACCTGTGTGGGCCTATTTTGGGAGAATAGGTACTTGTTGACAGACTCCAACCGTTTCAGCTGTGCAGTGGAGAGGTGGATGTTTAATGTTTGACATTGCTTTGCCTATTACACAAGGTCCTCACCTACCCACATCAGGGACCTAAGGACTGGTAGCTCCACTCAGGTCACCCAGCCACCCACAACAGGGGTCCAAGGATAACTGGTACCTCCCAGACCTTACAACCAAGAACTTTGGGTGCTCATGGTCCATTTACAGAACCCACCCACCTGCACGCTCTAGGGAACATGGACACGCTTTCCTCAGAGACACTCGGGGGTCGGATCTCAGCCCCCTTCCTTGTTCAGAGCGTGACCCCCTGCTGCAATCAGATACCAGTATATATGACAAACACCCCTACCCCTCTAAGACTGTAGGACAGAGCCTATACCACACACTTGATTATCAGCTACCTGGAAACCTGAGCTGAATTCATACAAGAAAACTGAATGGACTCCTAGACTGACATACCTGAAAACAGCTCTGGCCATCTGGGGACAGGACGTCAAAACTCCAAAGGCAAAAATAATCAACCTTGCTCATTCAAGCAACCCGTTTGGGTATATCCAAACAAAGCAAGAAGCTATAACACAGTAAGCAAGCATAAACTAATACAATAACTTACAGATGGCTTGGAGACAACAGTCAATATCAACTTACATAAAGAAACAGACCACGATCACCTCAACAAACTCTCAAAACAAAGAATCCCGGGATCTTCTTGATGAAAATGCATTCCTGGAATTACCAGAGCCAGAATACAAAAGTTTAATACACAGAACCCTTCAAGACATCAGGAAGGAAATGAGGCAATACACAGAACAAGCCAAGGAATGCACAGATAAAGCAATTGACGAAATTAGAAAGATTATTCAGGAACATAATGAAAAGTTTAATAAGATGGAAAAATCCATAGACAGACAGCAATCAGAAATTCAGAAGATTAAAAATAAAATTACAGAAGTAGACAACTCAATAGAAAGTCAGAGGAGCAGATTGACCACGTAGAAGCCAGAATTTCTAAACTCGAAGATAAATCACTTGGCACCAATATATTTGAAGAAAAATCAGCTAAAAGAATTTTAAAAAATGAAGAAATCTTAAGAATCATGTGGGACTCTATCAAGAGAAATAACCTACGAGTGACTGGAGTACCAGAACAGGGAGGGATAACAGAAAATACAGAGAGAATTGTCAAAGATTTGTTGGCAGAAAACTTCCCTGATATCGTGAAAGATGAGAAGATATCTATCCAAGATGCTCATCGAACTCCACATAAGGTGGATCTTAAAAGAAAGTCACCAAGACATATTATAATCAAACTTGCCAAAACCAACGATAAAGAGAGAATTATAAGAGCAGCGAGGGATAAACGAAAAGTCACGTAAAAAGGAGAGCCAATAATAATAAGCTCAGACTGCTTCGCAGAAACCATGCAGTCAAGAAGGCAATGGAATGACATATTTAAAAAATTAAAGGAAAAAAATTGCCTGCCAAAAATAATGTATCCAACAAAACTGTCTCTTAAATATGAAGGTGAAATTAAGATATTTCCAGATAAGCACAAGTTTAAGGAATTCATAAAAACCAAACCAAAACTACAAGAAATACTAAGGGGAGTTCTTTGATTAGAGAATCAATAATATCAGGTATCAACCCAAACTAGAACACTGGGCAGAACAACCGGAAGTCAGCCCAGACAGGGAAATCCAAAAAAACAAAGCAAGTTTATAAAAAAAAAAAAACTCAAAACAGGGTAACAGTGATGTTATTATATAAGAGAAGACAACATTAAAATAATAAACAGGGACTAAGAAATGTAATCATAGACCTTCCATATGGAGAGGAAGATACCGCAATACAAGGAAATAAAAGTTAGGTTTAAATTTAGAAAAATGTGGGTAAATAATAAGGTAACCAAAAAGAAGACAAACTATCCTACTCATCAAAATAAAATACAAGAAAAAAAATAGAGACTCAACAGAAACAAAATCAATAACAACAAATATGAGGAAAGGACAATATATGCTCTACTCAGCACATAAAAATTAAGTGGGAAAAAGAAACTGTCAACAACACACAAAAAAAGACATCAAAACAATAGCACTAAATTTATTAAAAAAATTACCCTGAATGTAATGGACTAAATGCACCAGTAAAGAGATAGAGAGTGGCAGAATGGATTAAAAAACAAGATCTGTCTGTATGCTGCCTACAAGAGATACACCTTAGACTTAGAGACACAAACAAACTAAAGCTCAAAGGATAGGAAAAAACATGTCAAGCAAACAACAATCAAAACAGAGCAGCAGTGGCAATATTAATTTCTGACAAAATAGACTTTAAAGTTAAATCCATCAGAAAGGATAAGGAAGGACACTATATAATGATTAAAGGGACAATACACCAAGAAGATGTAACCATATTAAATATTTATGCACCCAATGACAGGGTTGCAAGATACATAAAACAAACTCTATCAGCATTGAAAAGTGAGATAGACAGCTCCACAATAATAGTAGGAGACTTCAACACACCACTTTCAGTGAAGGACAGGACATCCAGAAAGAAGCTCAATAAAGATACAGAAGATCTAAATGCCACAGTCAACCAACTTGACCTCATAGAGGTATACAGAACACTCCGCCCAACAGCAACCAACTATACTTTCTTTTCTATTGCATATGGAACATTCTCTAGAATAGACCACATATTAGGTCATAAAGCAAGCCTTAGCAGAATCCAAAACATTGAACCATTACAAAGCATCTTCTCTGACCATAAGGCCATAAAAGTAGAAATCAATAACAGGAAAAGCAGAGAAAAAAAAAATCAAACACTTGGAAACTGAACAATACCCTGCTCAAAAAAGACTGGATTATAGAAGACATTAAGGATGGAATAAAGAAATTCGTAGAATCCAATGAGAATGAAAACACTTCCTATCAGAACCTTTGGGACAGCAAAAGCAGTGCTCAGAGGCCAATTTATATCAATAAATGTACACATCCAAAAAGAAGAAAGGACCCAAATCAAAGAATTATCCCTACAACTTGAACAAATAGAAAGACAGCAACAAAAGAAACCCACAGGCACCAGAAGAAAACAAATAATAAAAATTAGAGTAGGACTAAATGAAATACTAATACCCAGAGCCACTGAGAACTAAATGAAATAGAAAACAGAAAAACAATGGAAAGAATCAACAAGACCAAAAGCTTGTTCTTTGAAAAAATCAACAAAATTGATAAACCACTGGCCAAACTGACAAAAGAAAAACAGGAGACGAAGCAAATAAGCTGAATAAGAAATGAGATGGGCGAAATTACAACAGACCCAACTGAAATTAAAAGAATCATCAGATTACTATGAAAAATTGTACTCTAACAAATTTGAAAACCTAGAAGAAATGGGTGAATTCCTAGAAACACACTACCTACCTAAACTAACACAAACACAGGTAGAACAACTAAATAGACCCATAACAAAAGAAGAGATTGAAAAGGTAATCAAAAAAACTCTCAACAAAAAAAAAGCCCTGGTCCAGACAGCTTCGCTGCTGAGTTCTACTGAACTTTTAGGGAAGGGTTAACACCACTACTACTAAAAGTATTTCGGAGCATAGAAAAGGATGGAATACTCCCAAACTCATTCTATGAAGCCACCATATCCCTGATACCAAAACCAGGTAAAGACACCAAAAAAAAAGAAAATTATAGGCCTGTATCCCTCACGAACTTAGATGCAAAAATCCTCAACAAAATTCTAGCCAATAGAATTCAACAATATATCAAAAAAATAATTCATCATGACCAAGTGGGATTCATACCAGGTATGCAAGGATGGTTCAACATTAGAAAAACAATTAATGTAATCCACCACATAAATAAAACAAAAGAACCACATGATTTTATCAATTGATGCAGAAAAGGCATTTCACAAAGTTCAACATTCATGATAAAAACCCTCAGCAAAATAGAAATAGAAGGAAAATTCCTCAACATAATAAAAGGCATTTATACAAAGCCAACAGCCAACATCAGCCTAGATGGAGAGAGCCTGAAAGCATTCCCCTTGAGATGGGGAACCAGACAAGGATGCCCTTTATCACCACTCTTATTCAACATTGTGTTGGAGGTCCTAGCCAGAGTAATTAGGCTAGATAAAGAAAGAAAGGGCATCCAGATTGGCAAGGAAGAAGTAAAATTATCTCTGTTTGCAGATGACATAATCTTATACACAGAAACCCCTAAGGAATCCTCCAGAAAACTACTGAAACTAATAGAAGAGTTCAGTAGAGTATCAGGATACAAGATAAACATACAAAAATCAGTTGGATTCCTCTACACCAACAAAAAGAACATCGAAGAAGAAATCACCAAATCAATGCCATTTACAGTAGCCCCCAAGAAGGTAAAATACTTAGGAATAAATCTTACCAGAGATATAAAAGACTTATACAAAGAAAACTACAGTACACTTCTGCAAGAAACCAAAAGAGACTTGCATAAGTGGAAAAACATACCTTGCTCATGGATAGGAAGACTTAACATTATAAAAATGTCTATTCTACCAAAAGCGATCTATATGTTTAATGCAATTCCGATCCAATTCCCAACGACATTCTTTAATGAGATGGAGAAACAAGTCACCAACTTCACATGGAAGGGAAAGAGGCCCTGGATAAGTAAGGCATTACTGAAAAAGAAGCTCAAAGTGGGAGGCCTTACTTTACCTGATTTTAGAACCTATTATACCGCCACAGTAGTCAAAACAGCCTGGTACTGGTACAACAACAGATACATAGACCAATGGAACAGAATTGAGAATCCAGACATAAATCCATCCACATATGAGTAGTTGATATTTGACAAAGGCCCCAAAACAGTTAAATGGGGAAAAGAGTCTTCTTAACAAATGGTGCTGGCATAACTGGATATCCATCTGCAAAAAAAAAAATGAAACAAGACCCATACCTCACTCCATGCTCAAAAACGAGCTCAAAATGGATCAAAGACCTAAATATAAACTCTAAAACGAAAAAGATCATGGAAGAAAAAATAGGGACAATGTTAGGAGCCCTAATACATGGCATAAACAGTACACAAAACATTATTAAGAATGCAGAAGAAAAACTAGATAACTGGGAGCTCCTAAAAATCAAACACCTATGCTCATCCAAAGACTTCACCAAAAGAGTAAAAAGACTACCAACAGACTGGGAAAAAGCTTTTAGCTATGTCGTTTCCGATCAGCACTTGATCTCTAAAATCTACATGATACTGCAAAAACCCAATGACAAAAAGACAAATAACCCAATTAAAAAATGGGCAAAAGATATGAATAGACACTTCACTAAAGAAAACTTTCAGGTAGCTAACAGATCCATGAGGAAATGCTCATGATCATTAGCCATTAGAGAAATGCAAATCAAATCTACAATGAGATTTCATCTCATTCCAACAATGCTGGCATTAATCCGAAAGACACAAAATAATAAATGTTGGAGAGGCTGTGGAGAGATTGGAACACTTCTACACAGCTCGTGAGAATGTCAAATGGTACAACTACTTTGGAAATCAATTTGGTGCTTCCTTGAAAAGCTAGAAATACAACTACCATACAACCCAGCAATCCCACTCCTTGGAATATATCCTGGAGAAATAAGAGCCTTTACACGAACAGATACATGCACACCCATGTTTATTGCAGCACTGTTTAGAATAGCAAAAAGATGGAAGCAACCAAGGTGCCCATCAACGGATGAATGGATAAATAAATTATGGTGTATTCACACAATGGAATATTATGCATCCATAAAGAACAGTGAGGAATCTGTTAAACATTTCATAACATGGAGGAACCTGGAAGGCATTATGCTGAGTGAAATTAGTCAGTTGCAAAGGACAAATATTGTATAAGACCACTATTATAAAAACTTGAGAAATAGTTTAAACTGAGAAGAAAACATTCTTTTGTGGTTACGAGAGGGGGGAGGGAGGTAGGGTGGGAGAGAGGTATTCAGTAATTAGATAGTAGATAACTACTTTAGGTGAGGGGAAAGACAACACACAATACAGCGGAAGTCAGCACAACAGGACTAAACCAAAAGCAAAGAAGTTTCCTGAATAAACTGAATGCTTCGAAGGCCAGTGTAGCAGGGGCAGGGGTTTGGGGACCATGGTTTCAGGGGACATCTAAGTCAATTGGCATAATAAAATCTGTTAAGAAAATATTCTGCATCCCACTTTGAAGAGTGGTGTCTGGGGTCTTAAACACTAGCAAGCCGCCATCTAAGATGCATCAATTGGTCTCAACCCACCTGGATCAAAGAAGAATGAAGAACACCAAGGACACAAGGTAATTATGAGCCCAAGAGACAGAAAGGGCCATAGGAACCAGGGACTACATCATCCTGAGACCAGAAAAACTAGATGGTGCCCGGCTACAATCGATGATTGCCCTGACAGGGAACATGACAGAGAATCACTGAGGGAGCAGGAGACCAGTGGGATGCAGACCCCAAATTCTCATAAAAAGACCAGACTTAATGGTCTGACTGAGATCAGAAGGACCCTGGTGGTCATGGCCCCCAGACCTTCTGTTGGTCCAGGACAGGAACCATTCCGGAAGCAAACTCTTCAGACATGGATTGGACTGGAGAATAGGTTGGAGAGTGTTGCTGGTGAGGAGTGAGCTTCTTGGATCAGGTGGACACTTGAGACTATGTTGGCATCTCCTGCCTGGAGGGGAGGAAATGAGAGGGTAGAGGGGGTTAAAAGCTGGTGAAATGGACACGAAAAGAGAGGGTGGAAGGAGGGAGTGGGCTGTCACATTAAGGGGAGAGTAATGGGGAGTATGTCCCAGAACCCAGGAGTATGTAGCAAGGTGTATATAAGTTTTTATGTGAGAGACTGACTTAATTTGTAAATGTTTACGTAAAGCACAATAAAAAGTATTAAAAAAAAAAGAGAGAGAGAGAGAGATTAAACTGTGATTAGGTCTATTTTTGCTGAAGATCATTCAAAAGTGGTTACAAGAGTACATCAACAGGGAACTGCCAGAAATTCAAACTGGATTCAGAAGAGATGTGGAACAACAATATCATTGCTGATGTCAGATGGATCCTGGGTGAAAGCAGAAAGTATCAGAAAGATGTTTATCAATGTTTTGTTGACTATGCAAAGTCATTCAACTGTGTGGATCATAATGAATTATGGATAACATTGTGAAGAATGGGAATTCCAGAACACTTAATTGTGCTCATGAGGAACCTGTACTTAGACCAAGATGCAGTCGTTCTAACAGAACAGGGGGGATACTGTGTCGTTTAAAGTCAGGAAGGTTGTGCATCAGGGTTGTATTCTTTCACCTTACTAATTCAATCTGTATGCTAAGCAAATAATCCAAAACGTTGGACTATATGAAGAAGAACGGGGCATCAGAATTGGAGAAAGACTAACAACCTGTGATATGCAGATAATGCAATCTTGCTTGCTGAAAGTGAAGAGGACTTGAAGATTAAAGACCACAGACTTCAATACGGATTACACCTCAACATAAAGAAAACAAAAACCCTCACAACTGGATCAATAAGCAACATGAGAAACAGAAGTTGTCAAGGACTTCATTTTACCTGGATCCACAATCAACACCCATGGAAGCAGCAGTCAAGAGATCAAACGACGTATTGCATTTGGCAAATCTGCTGCAAAAGACCTCTTTAAAGTGTCAAAAAAGAAAGATGTCACTTTAAGGACTAAGGTGTGCCTGACTCGAGCCATGGTGTTTTCAATCACCTCATATGCATGTGAAAGCTGGACAACGAATGAGGAAGACTGGAGAAGAACTGATGTCTTTGAATTATGTTGTTGGCAAAGAATATTGAATATACACCATGGACTGCCAGAAGAACGAACAAATCTGTCTCAGATGAAGCACAGCCGGAATGCTCTTTAGAAGCAACGATGGTGAGACTTTGTTTCACATACTTTAGACATGTTATCAGGAAGGACCAGTCCCTAGAGAAGGATATCATGCTTGGTAAAGTAGAGGGTCATGGAAAAAGAGGAAGACCCTCAATGAGATGGACTGACGAAGTGGATGTAACAACGGGCTCAAGCATAACAACAATTGTGAGAATGGCACAGGACCAGGCAGTGTTTCATTCTATTGTACATAGGGTCTCTGCAAGTGGGAACCAACTGGATGGCACCTAACAACAACAAGGCTATTGTGAATGTCTGCACAGAGTGTGGAATCACAGATTAGAGAAGGTCCAACTTCCTGGAGGTGTCAGGAGCAGCTTCACAGAAAAGATGACTGTTAAAGTGGGTCTTGAAAGATGAGTAAGAAATTGTCAAGCCGAGAAGAGAGAGTGCAGATTACAAGCAAAAGGGAAAGCACAAGTGAAAATACAAAAATCAAAGACAGGTGTATCAGAATATTCTAGGCTTGGTAAAAACCTCAAAATCATGGTGGCTTAAAATAACAAACTTTTGTTTCCCATGTTACATGTCCATCACGAGTTGGGTGGGGGCTTTGCTGAGGAAGCAACCACCAGCTTAAACTTACTAGTCACTATGGCAGAGGGAATGAGGGGCACTGGTGGTTCAGTGGTAGAATTCTTGCCTTCCATGTGGGAAACCTGGGTGTCTTAATCTAGCGCTGCTGTAACAGAAATACCACAAGTGGATGGCTTTAACAAAGAGAAATTTATTTCTTCACAGTAAAATAGGCTAAAAGTCCAAATTCAGGTGTCAGCTCCAGGGGAAGGCTTTCTTTCTTTGTTGGCCTTCTCATCAATCTTCCCCCAGAGTAGGAGCTTCTCTGCACAGGGACCCCAGGTCCAAAGGATGCGCTCTGCTCCCAGTGCTTCTTTCTTGGTGGTATGAGGTCCCCATGTCTCTCTGCTTGCTTCTCTCTTTTCTACAGCAAAAGAGATTGGCTTAAGGTACTACCTAATCTTGTAGACCTCATCGATATAATCGCCATTAATCCTTTTTATTACACAAAGTGATAGGATTTACAGCACATAAGAAAATCAGATAAAATGGTGGACAATCACATAAAATGGTAGACAATCACACAATACTGAGAATCATGGCCCAGCTAAGTTGAGAGATATTTTGGGGGGACACCATGCAATCCATGACACTGGGTGTGATTCCTGGCAAATGTACCTTATGTGCAGCCACCACCCATCTGTCACTGGAGGCTAGTGTGTTGTTATGATGCTAAACAGGTTTCACTGGAGTTTCCAGACTAAGACAAACTAGAAAGAAAATCCTGGCGATCTACTTCTGAAAATCGGCCAGTGAGAACCCTATGGATCACAACAGTCCAATCCCATTGTGCCATAAATCAGGGGCCAACTCCACGACAGCTAACAACAACATGGTAGAGGGAAAGCAAGCCAGGCCTTGCTCTGACAATTAATTGCTCTGTCAACACACATCCCTTCAATTCAGGAGTAACTGGCCAGATGTAGTAACACAGCCCTGTCCTACCACAAAAGGGCTGGGAAGTGCAGTCCTACCATGACAAACAGTGTGAGTGACTGCCACAAAGATACCTTGTGAAGCTATGTGTTCAACAAGTGGTGGCGTGTGTACCCTGGTTAGTGTAGTGGGCATGGAGGAGGAAGTGGCGGAAACAAGGCAGGAGAAACCTTTAAGGATTTGATGGTGAAGGACCTTGAATGTTCTCGCTTAATATTTTTAAGTGCTTTAGCAAGTATGACTATCAGGGTTAAAGATATAGCCACCCCACTGTACATTTCATTACACTGCCACCCACAGAAAGAGCATGCGCTTTTGGCTGTGTTTTTTTTAATACTGGGTGAGTCCAACCTCAACCGTGGTAGAACACTACACGCCTTATGGAGGAATTCAGACCAGAAGCTCCAGGGAAAACTGCATTATTCCTTCCCACCATTCCACTTCTTGATGTTAGTAAAAGATTTCACTTATAGGAATCCTGAGTCTGGGATGAAGTCCTAGGAATGTGCCAAAGACAGACGTTCTAATTAGCCAGGATTCTGAAATGCAATCTACTGTTTGAGCATCCCTGCAGCCATTGAAACCTCAGAGAGAGTCAGGATCCCTTCTCTGAATCTTAACTTCAGTTCAGCCGAGCTGCGACCTTGGAATTGTGTTATTGGTGAGTGGGTAGGTACAGCACTCACAAGTGACTCTGCAAACATCCTGATACAGGAAACAAGCCAACAAGTAATTGGGTTTGTCAGTCGGCCTGGTAAGAGCTGTTTGCATGTTCAGGCTTTTGCCTTAGGGCTACTGCAAAACAACTGAGTGGGTGCAATAGAGGGGTTTTCAACTTGACTTGGGTGAAAGACATCGCTCTGTGTCCCAATACTGGTGCACTGATACAGAGTAAAACCAGAATAAGGTGCTGTGCAGAATAAGAGAACCAAGGGCTCCTCTGACCTCTAACTCACTCCCTGACTTCAGGGATTTTCCAATCCTTTCTTCAAATGGGGATAACATATGGGGATGGATAACATCTGCAAAGCACTTTGGACTTCTCAGAAGAAAGGCAGCAGATAAACATAAGGTATTAACAGTATGAAACTTTTTTTTTAAATAGCTGTCACATCTGGCAAAAGACTTCCACTAGATTGCTGCATTTTGTGTTAGAAGTAAATAATCCTAGAATTTCACAAAGTTCTTGTTTCAGTCAGGGGTTTTCTAGTTGAAGAAAACCTATCAATTAGCTAAATCCTAGGTGAGTCCCTGGTATTTCAAACGGTTTACACGCTCAGCTGCTAACTGAAAGGTTGAAGGTCAAAGTCTACCCAGAAGAACCTCAGAAGAAAGGCCTGGCAATCTACTTACAAATAATCAGTCACTGAAAACCCTATGAAGCACAGCTCTGCTCTGTCATACATGGAGGTGCCATGAATCAGAATCAACTTCATGGCAACTGGTTTCTCAATACATTATTTCCTAAGAGTATTTTGCCACTGGGCATTAGCTCTAAAGCAAAACATTTCTTCTATAACCAGAAATATATAGCAGGTTTTATCTTTAAAGCATAAAACCTCAAGCAGAGGCCAATATTTATATAAAAGGAAATGACTTGTAACTTTTTGATTAAAAAAAATAAGTGATGCTCCTTCAAGCAACAATGTGTCTTCTACTTCTCCAAGTGTTTCTAAAAAGAGGAAAGGTGAAAGGGAAAATGTTGTTAGGTGCCATCAAGTCAGTTCGGACTCATAGCGACCCCCATGCACCATCCTCACAATCATTGCTATGTTTGAGCCCATTGTTGCAGCCACCGTGTCAATCCATCTCCTTGTGGGTCTTCCTCTGTTTAGATGACCCTCTACCAAGCATGATATCCTTCTCCAGGAACTGGTCCCCCCGATAACATGTTCAGAATACCTGAGACAAAGTCTCGCCATCCTTGCTTCCAAGGAGCATTCTGGCTGTACTTCTTCCAAGTCAGATTCGTTGTTCTGGCAGTCCACGGTATATTCGTTATTCTTCACCAACACCATAATTCAAACGCATCAACTCTTCTTCAGTCTTCCTTATTCATTGTCCAGCTTTCCCTTGCATATGAAGCAATTGAAAACACCATAGCTTAGGTCAGGCACACCTCAGTCCTCCAAGTGATATCCTTGCTTTTTAACACTTTAAAGAGGTCTTTTGCAACAGATTTTCCCAATGCAATACATTGGTTGATTTCTTGACTGTTGCTTCCATAGGCGTTGTAGATCCAAGTAAAATGAAACCCTTAACAATTTCAATCTTTTCTCCATTTCTCATAATGTTGCTTATTGGTCTAGTTGTGAGGATTTTTGTTTTCTTTATGTGGGGTGCAATCCATACTGAAGGCTGTAGTCTTTGATCTTCTTCAGTAAGTGCTTCAAGTCCTCTTCACTTTTCAGCAAGCAAGGTTGTATCTCATCTGCATACCACAGGTTGTTAATGAGTTTTCCTTCACCCTAATGCCAGGTTTTTCTTCATGTAGTCCAGCTTCTTGGATTGTTCACTCAGCCTACAGATTGAAAAAATACTGTGAAAGGATACAACCTTGACATACGCCTTTCTTGATTTAAACCACCAAGTATCCCCCTGCTCTGTTCGAACGACTGCCCCTTGGTCTATGTACAGGTTCTGCATGAGCACGACTAAGTGTTCTGGAATTCATATTCTTGGCAATGTTAAACATAATTTGTTATGATCCACACAGTGAAATGCCTTTGCATAGACAACAAAACACAGGTAAACATCTTTCTGGTATCCTCAGGTTTCAGCCAAGATCCATATGACATCAGCAGTGATATCCCTCATTCCGCATCCTCTTCTGAATCTGGTTTGAATTCTGGCTGCAACTATTTTTGAGTTATCTTCAGAAAAATTTTACTTGTGTGTGATATCAATAATATTGTTCGATAATTTCTGCATTCCATTGGATCACCTTCTTTGGAATGGGTACAAATATGTATCTCTTCCACTGAGTTGGCCAGGTAGCTATCTTCCAAATTTCTTGGCATAGACAATGAGTGCCTCCAGCGCCACATCCATTTGTTGAAACATCTCAGTTGGTATTCTGTCGATTCCTGGAGCCTTGTTTTTCACCAATGTCTTCAGTGCAACTTGAACTTCTTCCTTCAGTACCATTGGCTCTTGATCATATACTACCTCCTGAAACAGTTAAATATTGACCAATTCTTTTTGGTACAGTGAATTTGTGTATTCCTTCCATCTTTTTTGGATGGTTCCTGCATTGTTCAATATTTTGCGTATAGAAATCTTCAATATTGAAAGTTGAGGCTTGAATTTTTTCTTCAGTTCTTTCAGCTTGAGAAATGCCAAGTGTGTTCTTCCCTTTTGGTTTTCTAATTCTAGGTCTTTGCATATTTCACTGTAATACTTTGTCTTCTTGAGCTGCCTTTTGAAACCTTCTGTTCAGCTCTTTTACTTCATCATTTCTTCCTTTCGATTTAGCCACTCAAGAGCTAGTTTCAGATTCTCTTCTGACATTTTGACCTTTTCTTTCTTTCTTGTCTTTTTAATGACCTCTTGCTTCCATGTATGATGTCCTTGATGTTATCTCCCAACTCATCTTGTCTTCATTGGCATTCAATCTGTCAAATCTATTCTTGAGATGGTCTCTACATTCGGGTGGGTTACACTATGGCTCTTATGGGCTTGTTTTAATTTTGTCCAGCTTCAGCTTACACTTGCATATGAGCAATTGATGGTCTGTTGGATCCACAGTCGGCCCCTGGCCTTGTTCTGACTGGTGATATAGAGCTTCTCCATAGTCTCTTTCCACAGATGTAGTCAATGTGATGCCTGTGTGTTCCATCTGGCGAGGTCCATGTGTTTAGTCACCAATTATGTTGTTGAAAAAAGGTATTTCCAAAGAATAGGTCATTGGTTTTGCAAAATTCTATCATGCAATCTCCGGTGTTGTTTCTATCACCAAGGCCTTATTTTCTGACTACTGATCCTTCTTTATTTCCAATTTTTGCATTCCAATCATCAGTAATTATTAATGCATCCTGATTGCATGTTTGACCAATTTCAGACTGAGGAAATTGATAAAAATCTTCAATTTCTTCATCTTTGGCCTTAGTGGTTGGTACATAAATTTGAACAATAATCATATTAACCGGTCTTCCTTGTAGGCCTGTGGCTATTAGCCTATCACTGACAGTGTTGTACTTCAGGGGAGATCTTGAAATGTTCTTTTTGACAGAGAATACAATGCTGTCCCTCTTCACTTTGTCATTCCCAGCATAGTATACCACATGATTGTCCCATTCAAAATGGCCAACACCAGTCCATTTCAGCTCACTAATGCCTAAGATATCTATCTTTAAGCGTTTCATTTGATTTTTGACAACTTCCAATTTTCCTAGATTCATACTCCTACATTCCACAGTTTGATTATTAATGGATGTTTGCAGCTGTTTCTTCTCATTTTGAGTTGTGCTACATCAGCAAATGAGGTCACAAAAGCTTGACTCCATCCACGTTATTAAGATCAACTCTATTTTGAGGCAGCAGCTCTTCCCCAGTCATATTTTGAGTGCTTTCTGACCTAAGGGGCTCATCTTCTCGCATCATATCAGACAATGTTCTGCTGCTATTCATAAGGTTTTCACTGGCTAGTTTTTTAGAAGTAGACCACTGGTCCTTCATCCTAGTCTTTCTTAGTCTGGAAGCTATGCTGAAACCTGTCCACCATGGATGACCCTGCTGGTATTTGAAATACCAGCGACATAACTTCCAGCATCACAGCAAGAAACAAGCCACCACAGTATGATAAACTGACAGAGGAGTGGTGGAGGGGAAAAACATCAACTCAAAAAGTTACAAGGCAAAAAAATCAGTCAAGTGCTTCTTAGTATTCCTGACCCAACTGCCTTTTCCAGGGTTCACAAATTGAGGCATCAGTGGAATTTCACCTAAGATGGATGAAAGCCAGCCTGTGGGATTATTGGGGTATTAACTACACCAGGGACAAAATGAAGGTACTCTGCCTACCACTGGCCTTCAACTGACACATTTAGGAAAGAAGTTTAAATTGCCAGCCTCAATGAGAGCCTTTCTCCTAATTAAATTTACACAGGAACTAAGTAAGAAAAGAGAACACAAGGAGCTTAAGGCAGAGTGGCTTCGTAGCTCCTTAGCTTTCACCCAATCATTCTCCCTGGAAGGGTCCAGGCTCCCAAATCTCAAAAATCTCCCCAGTCCCTTCAAGGTTAACAACTCTGTTCCCCACTGAACCAGCCAGAAACAACAATGGAAGTGGGTTTATTTTTACCCCAGGCTTTGTCATCTATCATTACTGAAAAACTCAGAGACAAGTTTTGGCTGAATCTCCTGTGTTATATTCAAGATCTCCACACAGAATTTGGCCCTCCGTCTGCCGCATTTATCTTTTTTGGAGTGGCCTTCTTCTTCTCCCTGCCAATGTTCCTCATTAGCAGGAGTATCTGTATTCAAAACAAGAGACTGTCTCTCCTGGTCAGACGCCTAAGGGATCCTGTGATGACATCATAATGCAGCACCTGTGACATCATAGCATCTATCATGGAAACAAATCATTAGTATCTTGGATAACACGGTGTATTAAGCAAAGAGGAAAAACTTTAAGTACCTCTAGGAGATTGCTTCAGCACACAGATTTCACAGCAAAAGCTGGCTGTATTGAAGGGCATTCTCTCTGTATTGAAGGATATTTCACTTTGTTAGGATTTCTTTTCCCTGGTCTGTAAGATGGAAATTGTATTGTCTGCTGATTTGACACCCTCTGGAACCATGAGACCCAGCTGAGTAATGCATTCATGGCTCCCCATTACCTTCTACATCACATTCAAAACTATGAATTTTTGGCTTTCGAAGTTCTCTTTCTACGGAATTGGGTGCATATCTCCTTTCTCATCTTCTTTTCCAAGCAAATTTCATTTGACCCTCTCAAAGGAAATCCAGAACTACTTAAAAACTAGTTACTGTGCACCCAATGCTGTGCTGAACCCAGATCTAGTCCCTTTGAACTCCTATTTCCATATTTAAATTCAAGCTCCCCCCGCTTCCCAGAAGGAGCCCTGGTGGCACAGTGATTAAGGGCTCAGCTGATAACAGAGATCAGCAGTTCAAACCCACCAGCTGCTCCTAGGGAGAAAGATGTGGCAGTCTACTTCTGTAAAGATTTACAGCTTGAAAACCCTATGGGGCAGTTCTACTCTGTCCTATAGGGACACTTCTGAGTTGGAATCTACTCAATGGCAATGGATTTTCACAGGTCTTACTTCCATTTGATTTTTTCCAAGTACCCAAATTACTACCCACTCTTCTCAAATCCCTGAAGTATTTGTTTCATGATGACTTTTAACAGATGAGGAAGCTGAGGCTTCAGAACTTGCCCATGGTCACATGGCTAGTCAAAGGAGAATGGAGCCTGGAATGCAGCTCTATTTGAAAGCAACACCATTGTGCTATACTGCATCCAAGGAAATAGCTGAAAGTAGGACTTTGTTTGGAAATAAAGGGTAACCATTGGGTGGTTCAAATGGTTAAGCGCTCAACTACTAGCCAAAATGTTGGTAGTTCGAACCCACCCAGAGGTGCCTTAGAAGACAGGCCTGGTGACCTACTTCCGAAAGGAAGTTCTACTCTGCACACATGAGGTCACCATCAGTCGGAATTGACTTGGTGGCAGCTAACAACAATGTTACATTACTCATCCAAAGCATTACATTACTCTCATCCAAAAATCCTGACAGCAAAACCTATGTTTCTCACATAAATATATTTCCCAGTAAATGCCAGTTAAAGACCAGCTGCCATCAGAGTAGATTCTACTCATGCCACCCCATGTGTGTCAGAGTAGAACTGTGTTCCATAGGGATTTCAATGACTGGTTTTTCAGAAGTCAATTACCAGGCCTTTCCTCCTAATCTGTCTTGATCTGGAAGCTTCACTGAACCCTGTCCACCATGGGTGACCCTGCTGGTATCTGAAATGCTGGTGGCTTAGCTTCCAGCATCATAGAGACGTTCGAGTCACCAGAGTACAACAAACCGACAGAGGCGGTATAGCCTGTGATTATGAATTCTTGCGGGCAACTTTTTTTTTTCCCCACTCAGAGCCCATGCTAAGACAGATAAGCTTCCTTGGTATCTCCCTTTTGATGAAAGTGTGGTTCCTCAAGGTCCTGGCTTAATGAGGGATCTCATATCCAACATCATGCTCTCATGGGACCCAGGCCTTGCCCCTTGTGGCAGACAGATTCTTGGGGTAGCCCCCATAATCCCTGCCTCCTCGTGTTCACACCCTTATGGCATCCTCTCTCCTTGAGTTGTGGGCAGGACTTTCTTCTAACCAATAAAAACCAATCACTGCCGAGGCACTTAAGGTGACCCCATACGTGTCAGAGTAGAACTGTGTTCCTTAGGGTTTTCAGTGTCAGATTTTTTCAGAAGTAGACCACCAGGCCTTTCTTCCAAGGTGCCTCAGGGTGGGCTTCAACCACCAACCTTTCAGTTAGTAGCTAAGTACATTAACTATTTACACCACCCAGGGACTCCTACAAATAAATGCCAAATTCAAAAAACAAATAAAATACTCTTAAGAAGTTCAAAAATGAAAGAAAATTCAAGACCTGGGTATATCACTATCTGGTCCTGAGAATGGCACTGGGGACAGGCGTCGTGCCGTATGGGTTCTATTCAAGTAGTGTGGGAATGCAGTCATATCCAGTGATGACAGTAAGGAAATCAAGCCTGTTGTGTTCAGCTGTCTGCCTTCTGCTGAGAAACAAGAGAAGCCAGGAGTGGTGTTTCCCCAACTTGCCCATGTGTGCTGACCCCTCACCGATGACAGCTTTGCTCATGCCATTCCCCTAGGGGGTTTAAGTCACCAGGCAACTAAAACCTAAGAACCAGGGTGCGTGGTTCTGATTTTGAATCACGGCAGCTTTCACAGCGCCCAATTATTACTCCGAAATCCAGCATCGCTCTGGGATCCCTGAGGTTATTGCAAGATGTCACCTGCGTTTCCCAGCACAAAGCTCCAAATTCTTCTTTACTATCCTACCAGCACATGTCACATTAAGTAAACAACCACAATGTAATCATTCTGTCCTAAACCTCCCGCAGCTCCGTGGCAGAAGGTCAGTGGGGGTGTTTCCTCTGTTACTTGGCTGACTCAGATCTCTCCTCTCCCCATGGCTGCCTTGAGGAGGCTGAGGTTCCAGGTTTTCTGGTTTCAAAATAAATTGGCAGAAATCTGAAGTGATGCCAATACCGCCCTCCTGCCCGCAGGCAGCTGGGTCCCAGTGGGAGGTCTCTTAGCAACCAGGCTCAAATCAAATATTTGGGCGTCTGGACACATTCTGATTGGAATGAGATCATGAACAAAAAATTCTCTCTTTGCCGCAACCCAGCTACCGAGGGTTATGAAAAGATGCTGAGCCCCTCACTTGCCTCCCTGCACCACATAATTCTGTGACTCACACAGAACGTTACGTTAGAGGCAGTCCCCACAGCGAGGCCACGCCAGCCCGAGACTGGCAGGCCAGGGATCCGACTTCTATTTCTGTCTTGATATGTATCCTTGGACGAGACACTTGAACTTTTTTTGTTGCTGTTCCTACATCAGACCCAAAGTTTTAATTTGATCCAGTCGGACCCTCTGCACTCAGCTTTTTCATCAGGAGTCAGGATTTTCACAGGCTCAGAGAAGGCGGGAACAGTTCAGAAGGGAGCCAGGAGGAATGCAGGGTTTCAGGATGTTCTCTTCTTCCTTCTGCCCTCCCATCCTTCCCTCCACCTTCCTGGCAGATGAGAAATGGCTAATGGATGGGATCTGGGGGAAATGGGTGCTAGCCAAGGGTAGTTTCACTTCTTTTATTTTCCAACCTCAAATCCTGAGCTTGTGCTATTCCTGAACACTCAGGAAAGAAAAAAAAATTTTTTTTTACATCAAATTTGGCCTCGTATGATCATTCAAATTGATATTCCCATGAGCCCTGGTGACACAGCACTTGGATGCTAACCGAAAGATTGGTAGTTCGAACCCACCAGCTGCTCTGTAGGAGAAAGATGTGGCAGTTTCTTCGGTAAAGATTACAGCCTTGGAAACCGCATGGGGCGGTTCCACTCTGTCCTACAGGGTCACTATGCGTCGGAATTGACTCGATGGCAGTGGGTCTGGTTCAGGTTTGATGGGCTGCTTGTACTACTACGAGATTCTGTGGAGTTGACTCTGACTCACGGCAACCCCATGTGTGTCAGAGAACTGTGCTCCAGGGGGCTTCCAATGACTGATTTTTTGGTAATAGACTGCCAGGCTCTTCTTCCGAGGCACCTCTAGGTGGACTTGAACCATCAACCTTTTAGTTAGCAGCCAAGCATGTTAACCATTTGCATCATCCAGGGACTGCTCCCTATGGGGGTAGCTTTTATCTCAGCTTTTATATCTATAAAATGGAACTTTTAAATCCTAGACTTCTGATCTCATGAGAGAGAAGCTAGCTCATCATGAACCTTCAGCCAAGCATGCCCATCAGAAGTATTGATTATACCACTCCAGTCGCCACTTGAGTTGCTTGTTTATGGGTGCACAGAGCTCTAATCTCCTCACTGAGACCAAAAGGCAGATAGTGTGTCTTATACCCACCTTGTCTTACCCACAGCCCTGGCGAATACTTGCTGGGTCCTAAATAAATAACTTACTGAAATTTATTAATACCCAAATCCCCTGGGCCTTAAACCCCAAAATCCATTGCCGTTGAGTGGATTCTGACTCATAGCAACCCTATAGGACAGAGTAGAACTGCCCCATAGAGTTTCCAAGGAGCACCTGGTGGATTCTAACTGCTGATCTTTTGGTTAGCAAAAGTAGCTCTTAACCACTGTGCCACCAGGGTTTCCCCACAGGCCTTAGTAGGTTCAAAGAGTGCAACTTGAAGAGCTGCCACAAGTAGGAAATGTCATTGTTTCCTTTAATGGTGAGGCAAAATCGGAGAGCAGTGAGCGTAGTGGAAAGAGCATGGGCTTTGGAGTCTGACACTATTGTTTTGCCTCAGCCACTCTCTAGCTTTGTGGCCTTGAACAAGCTGCGTAATCTCTCCCAACCTCAGTTTTCTTATCTGAAAAATGGAAATAATATCAGTATCTACTTTACTGAATTGTTCTGAGAAAATTAGACAATGAGTGAACATAAAGCATCTAACTCAGAGATAGTCAATACATGCCAGCATTATTGTTGTAGTGATGTTTTCACTTAATTGTTTGATCATTAAATGAAAACATTCTTGGGTTACTTCATTGCTCTGATTACAAAAATATTTAATTATCTAAAAAGCTTCAGAAGAGAATGAATGAGACAGTCGAGCATCCCATCTTCCATGGTTTAAGGTAAAACTTATAATTTCCAAGTCACCCCTTGGTTAAAAAAAAAAAAGCTGTGACAATGATTGACAGAGCATTCATTAAAATAAAACAAGTTTTCCCGAGGAAAAGTTTTGGTCAAAATAAATACAAAAGTTAATCATTAAGATTCAACAGTGACACTGAGTTCCATATTTAATGTCTTTCTTCCTTGGCCTCCTTTGGAAGTAGCCTTAACTTTTCTCTTTGGAGACTTGGGGATCAATTTTTCTTGGTTTTGCTTACAGTCTAGAGGATGTTACACTTTAAGGACTGAAAGACATGCTCCTTCTGAAATGATCCTGAGCAGATTGTCAAAGTTTGGCAATGGATACATCTTATCCTTTTCACTGTCATCAGCAAACATCTACAGCATTATCTATAGTAGCCAAAAACTGGAAACAGTGCAAGCGTCCAGCAGGTCAGGACTACATTTCCACTAAGCAATGAAATACCATATTTTCACTTAAGATGAAAATTTATTCAAAATAATATCAAGTGAAAAAATAACAATGATTGTATTAATATAACAAGCATGTATGTAAAACAATAAAGGGGAATACCCATTGGTGTTGAGTTGATTCCGATTCATAGTGACCCTATAGGACAGAGTAGAATTGTCCCATAGGGTTTCCAAGGCTGTAATCCTTATGGAAGCAGACTGCCACGTCCTTCTCCTGAGGAGCAGCTGGTGGGTTTGAACCACCTACGTTTTGGTTAGCAGCCAAGCACTGTGCCACCAGGGCTTCTAAAAGGGAATAACCTGTTGTCATAGAGTTGATTCCAACTCATAGCAATCATATAGGACAGAGTAGAATAGCCCCATCGAGTTTCCAAGGAGCAGATGGTAGATTCCAACTGCGGAGCACTTGGTCAGCAGCTAACCTCTTAACTACTAAGCTACCTCTTCTAAAATTTAGATGCTGGTGTTAAGATTCCAGCTTGACTCCTCAAAGTACAGTTTTCTAATCTGTTTTTATTTTTAAATACATGTACTTTCATAAACACTTAGTTATATTTACAAAGTAACTCTTCATAAAAAAAAAATTTCATAGTCAATGTTTATTGAGCATCTACTAGGTACCAGGCATTATTCTAGGTGTTAGGGAAACAATAGTGAAAAAAAAAAAAAGAACAAACTCTCTGTCGTCCTGGAGCTTACATTCTAGTGGTGAACACAGACAATAAACAGAAAAGTTAGTGTTCTGCTTCATAAAAACTTTCATGCTTAAATTTTACAGCCACCCTGTCAAGAAGGCGGGGTTTAATGTACGCATCTGATAAATGAGGACACAAAGTCAGCCAGCATCAGCTGGTTAATAAGTGCCAAACCTGGGGTTTGAAACTAGATCATCTGGTACTACTGCTTCTGGCAACTCAGACTAAGTAATTCAAATCAACCCTCCCACCAAAGACAGCTTGAAAAGATGGGTGCAATATTTAATTTTCTTAAAAGCATCAAAGAGATGATAAGGTATTGAAGAGATACCTGCCAAAATCTAGGAGAAGACAAATCCAGGAGAGGTTAGCTAAGCCTTCGAATCTGCTTTTATCCTGAGGCATTTGTCACCCCGGAAAAAAACAACTTGGGAAATGAGCTGTTCTTTTGATGACCTCAGAAGGCTAGGGGAACAAAATCCAAAGACCAGGCCTGCCAAAGCTAGGGACTAAGATAAATCACCCTCCATTTTAAGCTGGGTCCTCAGGTTGGGGAAGGAGAGGAAGTATATGGGCCTTAAATTTAGTGAAGACAGGTTCAGATCATCTGGGTAATCCAAAGTCTCAAGCTCTGAACTTGAATTAAGGTGGCTCCAGAATGGTAGTTCCCCTAACGCCTGGCAGATACAACTGAAAAGCCTCCCTAGAAGAAGACTCCTCCATTATTCATATATATACACATGTACAATGCCTAATCCAACGCCTAATACCATCTAAGAGAACTCTGACACCCAAGAAAATAAGACATTATGAGCAAGAATAGCAGAAATAGCCAACAGTGGAAAGGGGTCCACAAGGACTTCAGAAATGGGAATTCTTAGACACAGACTATAAAACAACTTTGCCTTAGTTTCCTAGTGCTGCCGTAACAGAAATAGTATGAGTGTGAACCTTTAAAGAACAGAAATTTATTTCTTCACTGTTTAAAAAGGCTAAAAGTCCTGAATCAGGACACTAGCTCTAGGGGATAGCTCTCAGGGAAAGGCTTGCTCTCTGTCTGCTCTAGGGGAAGTTCCTTGTCTCAGTTTCTGTAGCTCCAGCGTTCCTCAGTTCCCAGCCAGTCTTCATGTGGCATCTATCTTCCCCTTGTTTGTGCTTGCATGTCCCTGTGTCTATACCGCTTCTTATAACTCAGAAGTGATTAGGCTTAGGAAACATTAACATGGCAACAACAACAACAAAAACTCTATTCCCAAAGGGGGTTAAAGCCACAGGTATAGGGTTTAGGATTCCAACATGTATTTTAGGAGGACACAATTCAATCCATAACAAACTCTGCTTACTATATTTGGAAGCATAAAAACCACGCTTGAAAATGTCAGTAGGAAACTGGAAACTACAGAAAGTGACATAAAAGTTTTCAAAAGAACCAAACGGTAGTTCTCAAACTGAAAAAAATACAGTCATTGAAGTTAAGAACCCAACAGCTAAGTTAACAGCAGATTATCATAGCTGAAGTGAGAATTGGTGAACTGGAAGATAGGTCAGGAAAAAACTACTCAGAATTCATCTTGGAGAGGAAAAAAAAAAGGAAGGAAAATGTAAATGGGGGATGCTTTAAAAAAGATCTAACATACATCTAATTGACATCCATAAAAAGGAAAGAGATTTTGGAGTACAGCCAATTATTTCAAGAGGTAATGGCCATTTCCAGAACTGATGACAGACATCAATTCATGGTTTTAAGAGCCCAACAAATTCCAAGCAGCATGAGTAAAAAGAAATTCACACCTAGATACGGTGTAGAGAAACTGCAGACAAACAAAAACAAATAGAAATCTTGAACCTAGACCATCTGAGGCCAAGTTTGGCTTTCTTTCTGCTTCACCAACTGATCTCTTCCACCAAGCCTTCCACAGGCTCTCTCTGTCCTTCCTCTTACCCCACTCTGGCTGGGTCAATGGCAGCCTATGTCAATTTAAGTGGCCCTCTTTTAGGCGAGCAGAAACTACCCTGATTTCTAGAACATTCCTAAATGCTTCAACTAGTTAACCGTTATCAGAACAGAGAAATCACATTATATCAGCAGGCCAAGGAAAGTGGATTTTTAACTCAAATAACAGCAAAAGAATCAGCAAGGGCAAGGTGAAGATAAGGAAATAAAAATATTTCACTCTTCTCTCAATGGATACAGTTACGTATGTGATCACGCTGTTGTTATTAGGTGTTGTCAAGTCATTTTTTACTCATAGCAATCTCATGTGACAGAGTAGAACTGCCCCATAGGGTTTTCTTAGCTGTAATCTTTACGGAAGCAGATCGCCAGGTCTTTCTTCTGCAGAGCTGCTGGGTGACTTTGAACCTCCAACCTTTCAGTCTGCAGCTGAGCACTTAACTATTTGTGCTACCAAGGCCCTCATATATGCTATGATAAAATAGAATTTTAAGGCGGGGTGAGGTGATGAGTCCAGGAGAGGGGAGATTTAGTTTTTATGCTATTCTTTATGGGTACTCCAAACACCAGGGACTGTATTTCATTCATTTTATATATTCAGCATCTGATCCAGGCCTGGTCTGTAATATGAGCCCATACATTAATTTGTGAGTGAATGAATTAATAGACAAAGTGAGATAATTCTACGTGGCACACAACAAGAATACAGAAAGGCTTCAGACAGTCAGATGGACAGTCTAACACCCTAGGGAAAAGAAAAATTCTTCTTCATTACTCATTATACTCAATGGCTTCTAAAAAATATGAAGGCTTTTTAAATTTTAGGGCAGAAATTCACTTCTATGAAATTGCTGTTTATTGAGTTCCTTTGAGAAGTACAATCTTGGACTTGGTAGGAAACACTAGCACCATAGGGCATGGAAAAGACGGCCATGACCCTGAAGTAGTAAGAGCACTGTAACAGATCTCCCTACTGTACACTGAATAGCCTTCCTTGGGGTTTCCTGCTCCTGTCCACAGTTGACTATAGAAATCCTGCAGTCAGTGAAATCCTACCATCCTGCTCAGGGAGGGGGTAGGACATAGTCAAAAGAGACTAAACTAGAAGGTAGGTGTCTTAGTTAACTAGTGCTGCTATAACAGGAATACCACAAGTGGATGGCTTTAACAAAGAGAAATTTATTTTCTCACAGTCTAGTAGGCTAGAAGTTCAAATTCAGGGCACCAGCTCCAGGGTAAGGTTTTCTGTCTCTGTCGGCTCTGGAGGAAGCTCCTTGTCATCAATCTTACACTGGTTGAGGAGTTTCTCAGAGCAGGGACCCTGGGTCCAAAGGATGTGCTATGCTCCCTGTGCTTCTTTTTTTGGTGGTATAAGGTCCCCTTGTCTCTCTGCTCACTTCTCTCTTTATATCTCAAAAAAGACTGACTTAACAATTGGCAAAATAATTCTATTATGAAAACATTCTGCATCCCACTTTGAAATGTGGTGTCTGGGGTCTTAAATGCTAATAAGCGGCCATCTAAGATGCATCACTGGGTCTCAACCCACCTGGATCAAAGGAGAATGAAGAACACCAAGGTCACACGATAACTAAGAGCCCAAGAGACAGAAAGGGCCAAATGAACCAGAGACCTACATCATCCTGAGACCAGAAGAACTAGTTGGTGCCCGGCCACAACCGATGACTGCCCTGACAGGGAGCACAACAGAGAACCCCTGAGGGAGCAGGAGATCAGTGGGTTGCAGACCCCAAATTCTCATAAAAAGACCATACTTAATGGTCTGACTGAGACTAGAGGAATCCGGGGGGTCATGGTCCCCAAACCTTCTGTTGGCACAGAACAGGAACCATTCCCGAAGACAACTCATCAGACATGAAAGGGACTGGACAGTGGGTAGGAGAGAGATGCTGATGAAGAGTGAGCTATTTGTATCAGGTGAACACTTGAGACTGTGTTGGCATCTCCTGTCTGGAGAGGGGATGGGAGGATAGAGAGAGTTGGAAGCTGGCAAAATTGTCACGAGAGACTGGAAGGGCTGACTCAGTAGGGGGAGAGCAAGTGGGAGTACAGAGTAAGGTGTATATAAACTTGTATGTGACAGTTTGACCTGATTTGTAAACGTTCACTTGAAGCTCAATAAAAGTTAATAAAAAAAAAAAAAGGCTGACTTAAAACACAACCTAATTTTTTTTTTTAATCTTGTTGGTTGAGTCCTGCCTCATTAACATAACTGCCTCTAATCCTGCCTCATTAACATCATAGAGGTAGGATTTACAACACCTGGGAAAATCACGTCAGATAACAAATTGGTAGACAATCACCGGGAAACATGGCCTAACCAAGTTGACAGATACTGGGGGGAGGGGGAGGGGGTGGGGGGGCAGTATCTTAATCATCTAGTGCTGCTATAACAGAAATACCACAAGTGGATGACTTGAACAAAGAGAAATTTATTTCTTCACAGTAAAGTAGGCTAAAATTCCAAATTCAGGGCATCAGCTCCAGGGGAAGGCTTTCTCTCTCTGTCAGCCTTCTCATCCATCTTCCTCTAGACTAGGAGCTTCTCCACACAGGGATCCCAGGTCCAAAGGATGTGCTCTGCTCCTGGCACTGCTTTCTTGGTGGTACGAGGTCCCCACTCTCTGCTAGCTTGCCTTTTCTTTTATCTCTTGAGAGATAAAAGGTAGTGCAGGCCACACCCCAGGGAAACTCCCTTTACAGTGGATCAGGGATGTGACCTGGTAAGGGTGTTAGTTCCCACCCTAGTCCTCTTTAACATAAAATTACAATCACAAAATGGAGGACAACCTCAGAATACTGGGAATCATGGCCTAACCAAGTTAATACACACATTTTAGGGGATATAATTCAATCCATGACAGGGCAGGGTGGGAGGGCAGACACAATTCTATCCCTGACAGTAGGGTATGAAGTTGTAAGCAAGGTGGTCCAGGCTCAGTCCTGCCACCTTCCACCTGCAAGCAAGTCACTCACTCCTTGGGGCCCAGTGCCTCAGCTGCAAGATAAAGGGGTTATAAACTGGGTTTAATAGGCCAAACCATAGGGGCCTTTGGAAGTGAGCAGAGATGGGGATGTTTTGCCAGAATCTCTGAGTAGTGGTGAGAAGTTTAGTTCAAAACAGGCCCCAGGAATTCTGATACACCCTTTCTCAGAAGAAGCCCACTGCACAAGGCATGTTTCCGTAAAGTCCTATAGAATTAAATATTCTACAGTTTCCCCCTATACCCTCCTTCCCACGCTTTCCTGCTTCTGCCTCTGTTCAAATCAGAAGTGGAGTTTATACAAGAGATCCCCCTGGTTCTGGCCCCATGCTTCACACACTTAGTCACCACAACGGGTTCTGGTAGATAACTGAAAGCCAAGGAGCAGCAGCAGCCCCCAAAGCCACTCTCGGGCAAAGCAGATTCCACAAAGACTAATCGGCAATCCAAAGACAACCACTCAAGGCAGTTTTATGGGCCATCTGAGCTGAGCGCGGTGGGCCCTCCTCCCTCCCAACCCTCAGCGTCGCTGGTTCCCACGGGCCTTGTATCTCTCTCTCCTATAGCCCTCTCTGCCACATTCTGCATCAAATTCCAGCCTGTGGCCCCATCTGCTGCTCTGACACGCCGGGAGCTTTATAAAAGCACTCATGTTCTGCACATGATATGGTACCCAGAAGTAATCCCTTTATTTTTTTGAGCTCTTTCCAAGTTTCTAAAGAGCAGAAAGACTGCAGATATGAAATTGGGGGTTGCATTATAGCCTCAGGAGAGTTTGAGGGTTATGGAGAAGTGAATGACTCCTTGTCGAAGCAATTCTGTAAATCTTTCCTGAAACCATTTGCTGCAGCTCTACAGAGGAGTATAGAATCCTCACTTACCCACCTACAACACTACTAGGTGCCAGGAAGAAAAACAGCCGCCACCCCAAGCTGTCCTCAGGTGTAACGTGACTCTGCTGCTCCATCACTGTCAGGGGGCCATGTGTTTTGGTTGGCTTTGCCGGTTGCAAGGATGAATTTATACCAATCCATCTACCCACACCCTCTCGGCCAGCTCCCTGCCCTTCTGACCAGTGACAGACACTTAAAGAATGGCTGTCTGTTGGCTACAATCAGGGAAAAGACCAAAGCTCACTGGTTTAGACCTGTCCAAACCGGTTCTGACTGGGCAGAGGACAAGGAGAGAGGTGTACCCTGCCTTAAAGCCATCCCTAGCATTTGGCAATTCTATCCTTTCTACAGACTGTAACCAGAGATAACAGACAGGAAGCCCATGGACTCAACTGAGCCTGTCGATGTGACTTGTTTGGCCCGGAGAGTTTTTTTTTTTTTTTTTTTTTTAAGTTGTCAACATTAACAAGAAAGAGCTTTCATACAAAAATCTAGATTCCTACCGACTGAACGATCTGAAGTTCTAGCAACACTTCTGATTAGCAGTCACCGCTTGGAGCTGAGTGGTGCCACTCATTTACCCAGGGCCACACAGGCCACCACAGGTCCACCAGGGCAAAGCCTGGCTTTGTGGGACCTGAAGCTTACATAATCGGGGCAACCACTTTAAGAAGAATAAATCAAAATTGTAAATACAAAATTGCTAGGGCCCCTCCAAAGGCCCGAGCAAGTGAGATGTCATGAGCTCATGAGGTTCCATGGTAAATCCACCTCTGGTCCCCACCCGCGGCCTGATGTTTCACACCCAGTCCAGTGGGTGTACTTGCTACCTGCCTGACCTGTGTAGGCAGGTGAGTTTCTGACCTCTCGTCTCTATCTCGTGGCCACCAGTTCCTGCCATCATTCCTAGTCCCCAGCCCTGACTTCTAGTAGAAACACAGCTGGGCGCTAGCCCAGTAAGGGAGGCCCCATTCTCCTTCAAACTCCAGTAACTAAAATGAAGGATGACTTCATTTATTTCAAAAGCTATAAGAAGTCTTTATTCTTTACAACTCCTTCTCTTTTGCTAGGTTAAAAGGATACAAGGGTCCAAGCATCTGCGTGGAGTTAATATACAAAGTGATTCCTTACCAGCAGAGAGATGTAGGAAAAGCAACGAAAAGAAGAGAGGGGGAAAGAATGTCTGCTAGGTGTACATCCATGAGCTGGAATCAACTCCATGGCAATTAACGATAATAACAGGTGTATATCCTAATCTCATTCAGTCTGGCCTGCTCATTCACCTCACTGTGATTGCCTTTGGGCTGGTCCATCAGTCTCTAATGGCCTTCTTTTAGCGGATGGGGTGTGGGAGGAAGAAACATGAAAAAGAAATTGTTTCCAAATGGGCAGTAGCCAGTAGTGCCACAATTAGATTGGGAATGAGGTTATCAACACTGATTATTGAGTGCCTAATGTGTACTAATGCTACTTTCTGTATACTGATTACTGTAGTAAACCAAAAAAACAAACTCATTGCCTTTGAGTCAATTCCGGCTTCTAACGACCGTATAGGATAGAGCAGAACTGCCCCATAGGGTTTCCAAGGCTGTAAATCTTTACGGAAGCAGACTGCCACATCTTTCTCCCTCGGAGTGGCTGGTGGGTTTAAACCGCCAATCTCCTGGTTAGCAGCCGAGCATTTAACCACTGTGCCAGCAGGGCTCCTTTGATTGCTGTACTGGAAGCCACAGAGCGGTAGTCCTGTGGGTACTTGCAATCTAGTTGCAGAAACAGACACTCACTGAGAAAGTTAACAGAAATATAACAAAAGCTTGTAGGAATTCAGACACCTAACTAGGAAGATGTTACTGGAGTAGTAAGGACTTGAGTGGAGCAACTCTAGAGGACCGGGAGCGGCAGGCAGCAGCACTGAGAACATTCCAGACTGGAAGAACAGCACGTGCAGAGGGGGAGAAGGAGACCTGTGAGGCCTGTTTGGGGGACAGGGTGTAGGCCAGCCTGGGCAGCTAGAGGGTGGGCTGGGAGTAACAGGAAATAACAGGAGACAAAGGTAGTCAACAGCAAAGGGATTTGAATTCTAGACAAAGGGCTTTGGATTGTCTCTTTCTGTGACAGAGAACAAGGGATTCTGAGCACAACAGAAATATAATAAAAATGCACATGGCAGTGTTTTCCTGTTTACTGTACATAATAAGTCTTGCTACTTATTCCTGCTTGGTTCTTACTTAGGCTGTGCTTTATGCAATATGAGTTTATTAGGAAATCTGGAAAAGAGTAAAAGCTAAAACCTCACTGGTAATCCTGTCAACCAGAGATCACCACTGTTAACATTTTGGCCTGTTTTCTTCCTGTGTTATTCCTAAACATAGTTTTTGTTCTTTCAAAAAGGGGACCAGTGTATCTGCTGTTTTCACTTAACACTGTATCATGAGACTTCTCTCATGTCATTGAATAGTCTTTGAAAATAAGATATTTACTAGCTACGTAATCAATTTTCTTGATTTACCATGGTTTTATTAATATTGCCCTCTGTGGAAACATTTAAGTTGCCTCCAATTTTTCAATGTTATAAATAATGCCACAATGAGCATCCCAGTACATAAAGATTTATCTACAACTCTGATTAGTTCATGATGGGAAGTTCTGTGTCCAACGAGTATAAATATCTTTAGGACTCTTGATATGTTGTTGTGTGCTGTCAAGTCAACCTGGACTCATAGCAACGCTATGGGACAGAGTAGAACTTCCCTACAGGGTTTCCAAGGCTGTAATCTTTCCAGAAGCAGACTACCACATCTTTATGCCACGGAGCAGCTGGTGGGTTCAAACCGCCAACCTTTTGTTTGGCAGCCAAGCATTTTGACCACCGTGCTACCGGGGCTCCTTCTCTTCCCTGGTATGGACTTTGCAAATCAGCTTAACTTGTAGCCTTTGCCATCATCATAAGCCACATCACAGCTGAGTCCATCCAGCCTAGTTGAGCAGAATATGGTGCCAGTGAGGCCTAGGTCACTGAGCCTCCTTCCACTCTGTGTTCCTTGCACTCAACTGGCCATGTGAAATGAGTGTCCTGGTCCACAAGCACACTCTGGGTAAGCTGGGAGTCAGTACAACTCATCATCATCACTAGAAAACAGCTCAAGATGCCCATCCTCTCAGATAAAGTCAATCCACCTTACCTGCTAGGCTGTGTGTGAGCTCTCGGAAGACAAGGTCTGTGCTTTATTTATTGCTCCCTATGGGGCCCTGGGAGACCCTGGTGGCATAGTGGTTAGGTGCTATGGCTGCTAACCAAAGGTTGGCAGTTTGAATCCACCAGGCACTCCTCAGAAACTCTGAGGCAGTTCTACTCTGTCCTGTAGGGTCGCTATGAGTCAGAATTGACTTGATGGCAATGGGTTTGGTTTTTTTGCTTATGGGGTCCTCATGGCACAGTGGTTAAGAGCTATGGCTGCTAACCAAAAGGCTGGCAGTTCGAATACACCAGCTGCTCCTTGGTGACCACATGGGGCAGTTCTACTGTGTTCTGTAGGGTTGCTATGAATTGGAATTGACTTGATGGCATCCAGTTTGGTTTGATTTGGTTTTGACCAGCTATAGGGTAATGCTATTCAGCTATATGCATCCCCTCCTAATGGAGTTAGTTTTGCTCTTCCCAAAGCATGCTGGGGATGAATTCAGGATGGACTCAGGCTAAGGTACGAGGCCAACAGCGGCGCGAATGGACTGGTGGCCAAGGCCAAGTAACACTTAGCAACAAGAAGAAAAACATCTGGGCCTGGAGATGAAGTCTCTGGGAATGCTGGCTGCCCAACGACTTGGGAGAAAAACAATAAGCCTTGTTCCCAGCTGGAACGGTGTCCCTTGCTAGGCGGTTGCAGAGCACTAAACTTGCCCAGCCACCATCCTGGGCCAAAGGTCCCATAAATAAGCTTCCCAATAAGCCATATGTCATGATTGCTGGTTCTGGTGTCTTTCTTTGGTCTCTTGGAGATGTGGCCTACCTTGGGTTCAGGTGCCACTGGGTTGTTACACAACACCAGCCCTAGAATTGTTTGAATCTGAGGACGGCTCATCTTTTCCAGAAATGGCCATGAAGAGAAAGGGAGTCTTGAACAGGGAACCAACCACTTTGTACAGCGATTACTTGGGTTTTCCTTACATTCGACACTAATATCCTCACTGCTTATATACACATATATAGGTGTGTGACACCATTACATACCAGGCAACTGAAGAACTGTGGGTACAGTTATGAAAAGCTTCAGCGACAAGTCAATGCTCATTAAATCAGAAGGAAAGACTGATCAGAACCTGAGAAAACCTTAATCCCATAAGTTTAAAAAAAGAAGTATGGGAAGTTCGGCTGACAGAAGGCTGCCTGATAGAGGGCTCCATGGGGACCACTTTAGTAAATTGAGACTAAAATGTATACTCTATATTTATTGTTGTCTGGAAAAAAATGCATTTAAGACACTGAAAACTCACCAAAAACAGCTTATCTTAAACAGTCCCCCAAGACCTTGTTTATCTTATTCATTTGTACTCTCTTTAAATAAATTACTTTGCTAAGTAAATACAGGAAAGCTTTAACTCAGCTGCTGCTCCATCACCGTAAGTTCCAAATTAGAAGTGTCTGAACTTAATGAAACTTCGTTACATATTGAAGCTCATTATTCTATATTTTACCATAAAGCTTCAGCACATAGCCAATCCTTGGTTACCCACTTCTACAGCAACTGTACTGTTGGTTCTATAAGGCTAATTTTGAATCTCAACCTGATTTTAACTTGATTCCCAGGCTTCCAAGATGTTCTCCATCCCTCCTCCTCACCTTCCTACCCTGAGCTGCTGTAAACTCATGAAATGCAAATTAATTTCAATATTATCCTAAATAAAACAAATTCCATAAATAATGGATTCCAGAAGCAAAGGGGAATTTATAAAAGTTCTACATATTTTCAGTCTGTGAGTGGTGCAAACAGTTAACACACTTGGCTGCTAACTGAAAGGCTAGAGGTTCGAGTTTACCCAGAGGTGCCTCAGAAGAAAGGCCTGGCAATCTACTTCTGAAAAATCAGCCCTTGAAAATACGGAACACGGTTCTACACGTGGGGTCCCCATAAGCTGGATTTGACTTGAAGGCAACCTATTGTTTACATTAAACCTGTTGCTCATAGCAACCCTATAGGACGGAGTAGAACTGCTGCATAGGGTTTCCAGGAGCATTTGGTGGCCTCGAACTGCAAGCCTTTTGGTTAGCAGCCAAGCTCTTAACCACTGCGCCACCAGGGCTCCACTGTCTGCGTTACCCACACTTTATTCCTACAGAGGATCATTGGGCAGCTGTGGGCAGTAGAGCCTGATGGTTAAGAAAACGGGTTTTGACACTAGACAGAACTGAGTTTCAACTCCACCTCTATCTATAGTCTAACTCCTCTGAGCCTCAGTTTCCTCATCTGTGAAATTGGTGAGAATGCATTTAAAGAACTTGGCACACTGCCCACAACACAGGACAGACTCACTAAATAATAGCTACTCTAATCATCAGCAGTAAAGAATTCTTTACGTGGGCACAACGACAACAACAACGAAACTAAACCAATTGCTGTCTAGTCGACTTGGGCTCCTGGAAACCCTATATGTGTCAAAATAGAACTATAGAACTGTACTCCACAGGGTTTGCAAAGGCTGTGACCTCTCAAAAGTAGATCACCAGGCTTTTCTTCTTAGGCACCTTTCAATTAGTAGCCAAGTGCCTAACCACTTGTATCACCCAAGGACAAAAATCCCTCTTAAGTTAATAAGGGACAGAAAAGATGAAAGTACTACTCCATCATCCTGCTGCTAACATGTGGAAAGGACATGGGAAATCTATTAAGGCAAATGACAAGTAATAGTTAAAATGTTTTGTAACCCAAAGATCCATTCTGTAAAGGAGGCCTCCCACATGGGAGCCCTGCACTTTAAACAGCAGGGCCGTCTCTGGAGAGCTGTGTGTAGGAAGGCACCGGAAACTAGGCCAGTCCAGGTGGATTGTCCAAAAGCATAAAGTAATTGCTGGAAGCCTGCCAGACCCACTGACTTAGAAGAATCACACCCTGGATGTATGGGAAATGAGCACTGCAGCTCTGTGGTGGGGGTGGGGTGACTACCTTATAACATGGCCCTGCCCAGACAGACATTCAGGAGCACCAACCCCTCCTCCAGCTGAAATGCCAGCAGCCCTGGTTTGACAAAGAAACATCATTCCAAACGTTCACAGAAATGTTAGTTTTTGGAATACAAAACACATTATTCCTCAAAAAGGTGTTAGAAATACTTGCTAGGTTTTTTTCTGATCAAGTCCACAAAGGGTCCACAATTAATTAAAAGTGTAGCCAAAGGGATAGGTCTGAGTCTGAACCCTGAGGTTCATGACCTGCTTTCCTAGTTGCGACAGCTCAGGAGTATAAAAGGGCCCCAGTACGGTCGCTATGAGTCAGAATCGACTCATGGCAGTGGGTTTGGATTTTTCGGCTTTGGTGCCTCAGTTGGAAACCCAGGTGGCGTTGTGGTAAGAGCTCTGGCTGCTAACCAAAGGGTAAGCAGTTAGAATCCACCAGGCGCTCCTTGGAAACCCTATGGGGCAGTTCTGCTCTGTCCTACAGGATCGCTACGAGTCAGAATTGACTCGCAGGCAGTGGATTTGGGTGCCTCGGTTTCCTCATCTCTAAACTGGAAATAGTAATACTTCCTATCTTGTGTAGTCACAAGGATTGAGTGAGTTAATACATACAAAGCGTTTAGACAGTGCCTGGCATGTACCAAAAAACTTCATTGCCTTCAAATCACTTCCGATTCATACCAAGCAACCCTATACCCCTACACAGTAGGTGGTAAATAAACATTAGCTGGAATTATCTTTATCATGAATGGTTAAGTCCTCAGCTGCGAACCAAAAGGTTGAGGATTCGAACCCACCCAGTGGCTCTGCAGGAGAACAAATCTGGTAATCTGTTCCTGTAAAGATTGTTGTTGTTGTGTGCCGTCGAGTTGATTCTGTCTCATAGCGACCCTACAGAACAGAATAGAACTGCCCCAAAGCTGTGATCCTTACAGACACAGATCGCCAAGTCTTTTCTCCCACAGAACCACTGATGGGTTCGAATTGTAGACCTTTGAGGGTTGGTAGCCAAGTGTTTAACCATCGTGCCACTAGGGCTCCTTCTGTAAAGATCACAGCCTAGGAAACCCCATGGGGTCACTGTGAGTCAGAATCAACTTGAAGGCACACAATGACATGGAGGCTGCAGAGTAGGATCCCCAGGATGGCTACAATAGGGAATTTAGGCCTCCGAGGAGAGCCAGGAATTACATAAGAGCCCGGTGGAGAAGAAAAAGGATTTAGGGGAACCAGCCTGCTGTTTATTGAGCACTTACCATGTCCCAGGTGTGATGCTAAGAGCTTCACACTGATCATCTCTTACCCCTCCCAACAAAACTTCAAGATAGTTGTTATTGTGATACAATCACCTCCAGTTTGTTTCTGGGGCCCAGAAAGGCAAAGAAACTCATTTAACATCCCCTGGTTAACAAGTAGGCTGTCTGATTCCAGGGCCAATGGAGCTCAGCGAAAAGACTGGTCTCATTCCCTTTTCCTGCCGTTAAACCAACTGCCCTCAAGTCAGTTCCGACTCATGGCAACCCCACGTGGCAGAGTGGAACTGTGCTCCTCAGGGTTTTCATGGCTGATCCTTTGCGAACGGATCATCAGGTCTTTCTTCCAAGGCACCTCTGGGTAGCTTTGAACCTCCAACCTTTCAGTTAGCAGCAGAGTGCTTAATCCTTTGTGCCACTCAGTTACCTCCCTTCAGGTGCTGTGCCCAGGAAATTTGAGTTACCTTTGTTTGCAGAAGGTTTGTCAGTAAGTTTCATTGTATGAAAAACACCAGTCTCTTCCACCTCTGCCTATTTACTTTTTTTTTCCTAATAGGCAGGAGAATTGTGGATTTCTTCCCCAAATCTTACTTTTGTGATTGTTACCTTAGGTAACAGGTGTAGTGACTGTGTACCTCAGTTTCCCCATTTGTAATAGAGGTGTAATAAATATTTGAGTCCTGACTCCTTAGCATGACATACACCAGACCCTTTCCATCTGTCACCACTTCCTCTTGTATTCTCATCTCTCAAAATTTCCCCAATGCATGTTGCCCACGGTCACAGCAGTGCCTGAGGTCCCCCATACCATGCTCTTTCTCATTTTTCTTCTTTGCTCTTGATGTTCCCTCTGCCTGAACTATTGCTAACCCTAACTACCACCTACTGAATTCTTATCTTTTAAAACACATTCAGATAGTAATATCTTATTCCCTTGTACTCCCATAGAACTTGGCATAAACTCATAGAACTATCAAGATTTCATGTGACTATCTTCCTGTTAGTCTCTCCTACTCCTAGTTGGGGCTTTGAATCTGTCAATCTAGAACACTTCTTGCACACAGTAGGTGGTCAATAAGATTGGCTGCAAGGAACTGATAACATGAGGTTTAGAGCTTCCAATGAAAGCTCCAGTGGGAGAAGAGTGTCTTCAACTACCCAACAGTAGACAGTGTAAGAGAGGTCTCCTCAGGGACATGCTCTATATCCCAAGTTTCCAACCAGGTCTTTTACTGCACGTAAAGAATGGCAAGTAGTCATTTTAGCTTTGAGAGGAGCGGTCTCATAACACAGTGTGCTGCAGGTTGTTCCTGTGCTGACATTTAGTGACTGAGAAGACCACAGTTCTGGGCATCGGGAAGCAGAAAGCACCGAAGTGAATGAACCGTGGAAGTCCACAAACTCCACTGATAGACTTCCTTCAAGTCACTTCTGAACTTCACAAGGAACAATATGGTTTTCCTCTTTGAGAGTCCTCATTGTGCAGAATCCTCACACTTCCACTTCATTACGTGACATTAGGCCTTCAGTGAGGAATGCCATTGAGTGAAAAAGCCAGGAGGACACTTGGAGCACTTAACGGGTGGAAACAGGACCAATCCCTTGCAGTATGAAGAGGTTCAGGAAAGTAGGCTGAGGAAAAGCTGATAAGAAAGAAAACTCTCACTTCTTGCTCGTCTCAGACATCTGGGCTTCTCTCAGGCCCAAGAGGGAGTCTAAGACGGGGAAATGGGAAACTATTCTAACGTTACTGCATATACCTCCACCCCACTGCAAAGTAAGCTGGCAAAACCCACCCATCCAATCAAGCCATAGGATTACTTGTTGGCTGCGAAATCTCTAACGCTTAGTGTGGTGCCTGGTCCCTAACAGACGCTCAATAAATGTCGAGTAAATAAACAGATGACGACAACAACCAAACCAAATTCCCAGTGGAACTATTTAAGCAAATTGCTTTAGGGATCAAATCAATTATAATGTTAAACCAAGTGAGCTTTCTGTTTGCTTTATCAAGAAGAATTAAAGCAGATGCTATTTTACTGTCTTCAAGGAAATAGTTAACGTTCCAAGTACAAAATTTAGATCCTGAAGGGTGAGGATTACACCTCATTTTTCCCTCCCCCACCCAAATATCAGCTGATGGTGCTGTGAAGTGATTGGACGGTCATCTTGAGGTTTTGAATATTAAAATACAAATTTTCTTTCATAAAAATTTTTCTCTAAGAATTATATTCCTCTCAATATTTTTTATAGTAATTCAGGATAATTTTAGGACATTATCCTAAATGAACTGGGTACATATTTGTCCTGTCTTTTTTACAGAAAAAGAGCTTTTGTTAGTATTATACTCAGAATTTTTGTGCACTTAATGTCTGCAAAATTGATTGTAGTTTTTGTAAAGTGCACCTAAGAGTGACAATTTCTTATTTAAAAAACAAAAACCAGCTGTAAGAGGTAGACATTTTCTTGTCCAACACATGGTAATCTGCCTCGAGAACACTCTCCAGTTTCTGAGGGGGAGTTCTGCCAAGGCTCTCCCCTGACAAGTGTTCTCATAACATTAAGCAAGAAAAAGTTCCCTGACTTTAATTCAGTTCTCGAGGATTTAAAGATGTTTTTCTTGCAACCATGGCAATGTACAAAACTGGAAACTATTAAAAGGCAAATGAAACCATGAGAAGAGTAGTAATGTATCCATTAAAGAAAAAAACAATATTATCTATTTGTCAAAATGTGAATACCCTCAGAATTTGTAGTTTTGAGATTTCAACCCCCAGAGCAAGCCCTTTCACTTCGGAGAAACTTTGACCGGCAAGGACAGCTCTCTGTGTCTCTGCAGAACTTGACTTTAAATACCTCAGAAGAGTCACTCTGCCCTATGAAGCAGAGTCTATCTCTGGCCCAGGGTGAAGATGTTTCAGGGACACATAACGTTACAGTAAATAAATTCTGCCTAACACCCAGTGCTGGGTGGCTGCTCAATAAATATTTGCTAACTTAGGTAAAACCAGATGTCCTGTGTGGAGACAAAAAGGCTAGGATTGTATTTTCTTAACTTTTTGGTCTCCAACCAGCTATGGATGCATTTTAGTCCCCAGTGGGTCTGCTGTTCCTCTGCCTTTATTCTCTTGCTCTTCTTTGATCAACGAGAATAATGTTGCCTTGGAAACACTGGACCTCCTAGGGGAAGGCTGGGGCTGGTCCTTCTACAGAGGATGGGGCTTTTACACCTGCACACTCATATGGTCTTGCCTATCTCTTCACTCCAAACTCCATCCAGCTTTTCTTGGCTGAATTTTCCAGCCCTGATTGCTTAAGAATCATGTTGAACATCCACAGACACACTTTCCCCTTCTCTCCCCAGTGGTTCAGCACTTAACAACTTTTCTTCCTTATCTCTTAGTATCACGATGGTCTTAGTTATCTAGTGCTGCTGTAACAGTAGTCTCACAGGTGGGTGGCTTCAACAAACATGTTTATTCTCTCACGGCCTAGTAGGCTAGAAGTCCGAATTCAGAGCGTCAGCTCCAGGGGAAAGCTTTCTCTATCTGCTCTGGGGGAAGGTCTTTGTCATCTACCTACCCTGGGTCTAGGAGCTTCTCAGCACAGGGACCCTGGGTCCAAAGGACGTGCACTCTGCTCCCAGCATTGCTTTCTTGGCGGTATGAGGTCCCCATGTCTCTCTGTTACCATCTCCCTTTAATATCTCGAAAGACACTGGCTTAAGATACAACCTAATCTTGTAGATTGAGTCCTGCCTCATTAACATAACTGCCCCGAATCCTGCCTCATTAACTTTATGGAGGTAGCATTTACAATATATGGGATAATCACATCAGATCACAAAATGGTGGACAATCACACAATACCGGGAATCACGGCCTAGCCAAGTTGACACGTATTTTGGGGGGACACAATTCAATCCATGACAGCAATCATTGATGAATATTCCCCTGAAAACCTCCTGAGGCAACAAAAGCCCCTCCCTTTCTGAATTGTCTTCGCAAGTAGAAGGAGAAACCAATTTTCATGAACACTAGAAGCGGCAGTGCCAATTTCTCAACCGACACCACACAGGTTAGCCCACTCTTGCTCTCTGCATAGTTTCCACTGCTTTGGGTACAAGAAATGGACCCAGGAATTAAAGAGACAGAGTGGCAGTGTGCAGAGAATGTTCTAGTAAAGGAGAGGGCAAAACAGGACCCTTCTCATGAGGCTGTGCCTTAATGGATTTTTTGGACAGTGAGAATGAGAGAAAGATTATCTCTTGGGGGCCATATTTTTAGCCTTTGGTAATCAGGAGTGTTGTCATCCCTGGTCCCTGTAGCTGCCCCTAGCCCAGCAGTCTGAGAGCAGAACTGCCTTTGGGAGGTTCTTGGTCAGACACAGCCCCAGATCCATCACCAGAATGGCCTGGAACCCCAGCTGCTCCTTGTCATGAATCTTGTAGCCAGAGCCCATCCACATCGTCCATATCGTCCACATGGTCCATGTCCCTGGCCTTCCACCATGGGATCTGGGAGGCCCTCTTAGTAGAGAGCTGACATCATGCTGCAGGACTTTGTAGGCTGGAACCAAAGAGAACCATTTTCTCTGGGCCAGGTCCTCACCCCTTTGGGGAAATGACAGAACTCTTATCAGAATTACAGAAATTACCCTCATAATCCTTAAGATCACAACCACTTTCACAGCAATGCTGTATTTGTAGTCCACATTGTCAGGCATGATCCTTGAACAGTCCAGCATAATGGATTCATGAGATCAAACAGGATATCAGAACTCAAATACCCATTGCCTTCGAGTCGATTCTCACTCATAGCGACCCTATAGGCCCGAACAGAACTGCCTCTTAGAGTTTCCAAGGAGCAGCCTGTGGATTCAAACTGCAGATCTTTTGGTTAGCAGCTGAATTCTTAACTACTGCACCAAACAGGATTTAAAATAATAATATAACAGCTTTATTGAGATATAATTCACATACCATACAACTCACCCACTTGAAGTATACAATTCAATGGGTTTTAGTATATTTATAGAGTTGTGCAACCATCATCACAATCAATTTTAGAACATTTCATCATGCCAAAAAAAGAAGCCCATAACCATTAGTAGTCACTCCCCATTCTACCAACCGCCAGCCCTTGGCACCCACTAATCTATTTTCTGTCTATAGATTTCCCTATCCTGTCTATAGAATTGCCCGGCCATTTCATATACATGGAATCATACAACATGTGGTCTTTTGTAGCTGGCTTCATTCACTCAGCATAATGTTTTCAAAGTCCATCCGTATCGAGGCAAGAATCAGTGCTTCATTCCTTTGTATGACCAAATAATACTCCATTGTATGGCTGTGCCACATTTTATTTATTCTCAAATAAGGTTTTTTTTTTTTTCTCTTTATTTACATCCAACACAATTACAACTTCCACGTTTAGAATTTGATAACATTGATTGCATTTTTCATGCCGTGCCACCATTATCGCTATCCTTTTCCAAAATATTCCACCACAGCTAACATAAACTCAATGTCAAATAGGGCTTTATATGTGTGTGGGTCTATTCCATCAGCAACTCCTCTTAGTTTTACCAATACATCTCTACAACTTTAGTAATCACCAAACCACCTCCTGCCCTGGGTGTTGACAGGGCAGTGTTCAAATCCTAGCTCTGTCACTGTTTCTGTACCTTTAGACATATTACAATATGTTCTTAGGCAAGCCAGTAATCCTCTCTGAGCTTCACAGGGAGATGCTAAGACAAAGGGTTTTCTTCAGAATCCATGAGACGATTTAGATAGAAGTGCTTATAAAATGTCACATGTGATATGAAATGCTAGTTGCTGTGATATTATTGTTACCTATGGCTCAAATCTCAACAGACATCTGTGTTTTCAGTTTTATATGTAAGGGAGGACCCACTCTTAGGCTCACTGAAGGAGTCGAGAAATATAATAGGAAATCATAAAGTCTTTTGTTTCCAGATTAATGGCTCCAATCTCACATTGGACTGCATCATCACAGAACCTTTTGGCAGAACTTCTGAGTCCAAAGCACAGTTCAGCATGAACAAAGGCCTGGCTCTGATCCTATACACTAATCAATGAATTAATTGTCCCCCTTCCATCCATTAGTCTTGAGTCTGAAGCAGTGACTTAGCAATGGAGCACTCAAGAAGTCTACAGCTGATTGAGAGGCCTTAAAGACTGTAGAGTAAAAAGCAGGGAGTCTTGAGTCTCCTAAAAAAGGGTGGGTGACTGTTATGGATTGAACTGTGTCTGCAAAAAGTATGTGTCAACTTGGCTAGGCCATGATTCCCAGTATTGTGTAGTTGTCCACCATTTTGTTATCTGATGTGATTATCCTGTGTGTTGTAAATCCTAATAGCCCTGGTGGTGCAGAGGTTAAGCATCAGCTGCTAACCAAAAGGTCAGCAGTTCGAATCCACCAGCCACTCCTTAGAAACCCTATGAGGCAGTTCTACTCTGTCCCATAGGGTGGCTATGAGTTGAAATTGACGACTGCAACAGGTATGATGTTACTGGGGCAGGATTAGAGGCCATTATGTTAATGAGGCAGGACTCAATGTACAGGATTAGGTTGTATCTTGAGTCATATATTTCTTATATAGAAGAGAGAAGCAAGCAGCGAGGAGTGGGACCTCATACCACCAAGAAAGAAGCACTGGGAGCAGAGCATGTCCTTTGGACTCAGGGTCCTTGCGCTGAGAAGCTCCTCGACCAGTGGAAGATTGATGACAAGGACCTTCGCCCAGAGCCATCAGAGAGAAGAAGCCTCCCCCTGGAGGCGGTGCCCTGAATTCGTACTTCTAGCCTCCGAGACTGTGAGAGAATAAACTTCTGTTTGTTAAAGCCATCCACTTGTGGTAGTTCTGTTGTAGCAGCACGAGGTAACTAAGACAGTGACCTATCTTGTCTAGTCTTCCAGGAAGTTCTACAGATCAAAATGTGAGAGAAATGAGAGACAGAACAAGAATACAAATGAGAGGTATGCTTCTTGCCACAGGTTATATGTCGGATCCGGGTATTCTATAATCCCTACTTTTAATCATTCACTTTCTAGATACATGTGTGTTCCTCTCCCCCCGTCCTTCCTCTCTTCTGTTTCACAGACTTTTAAATCTCCATTATTTTCTTCCAACCATTTTGTTCTTCACAGCATCTCCCATCAGTAGACTGCGCCATCCTTTTTTTCGATATTGTAGCTGGCCTCCTTATAACTGCCTTATAGCTCTGGACTCTGTAGTAAAAAAAAAAGAAAAAAGAAAAAGTATTTTTCTCCAGTAGTGAAGATTTCTTTCGGAGCAGACAAAAGGGCAACTGAAGTGTTGGCATATAAAACTGGAGCCACGTTGGAGAAGGAAATGAAATTTATTGTTGCTCATTGGAGCCAGGGCTTGAATACAACCTTTGCTGATATCTAACAGGCATTATTGAAAAAGTAAAAGTAAAAAGGGAGGGGTTCTATGGTTGAGTGTCTGGGTGCTGCAAACATTTAACGCGCTCAGCTGCTAACCAAAAAGTTGAAAGTTCAAGCCTACCTGGAGGCACCTCAGAAGAACGGCCTGGTGATCCACTTACAAAAAATTATCCATTCAAAACCCCGTGGAGCACAGTTCTACTCTGACACACATGGGGCCTCTATGAGTTGGAATCAACTCCACAGCAACTCGTTGTGGTCTATGGCCAAATCTGTTTGAGAAACCCTGGATTACTCAAAGGTAAAAAGGAGTCGTTACTATGCGACTGCTCAGAGCCCTGAGGGTGCCGCTTTGGGGGACAGCCTTTCACAGTGGACCTCAGAGCCAACCTTCAGGATAGCAGGCTTCTTGCTAGGGGTCCACAGAGGAGGCTTCCCACTCACAGTGAGGGAGCAGGGAGATGGGGGCGCAGACCTCTGGAGCTGGGGTGGATTTGATGGCTCTCCTCCTCTGGTCTGGGGTGGGATGGCACTTTCTTCTGGGACTGTATTTGTCAGAAAAAGTCACAGAGCAGATCTGGAAATAAGATAACTTGACAGGAGACCAGGCCTTCCGTGAGTAGGGAATATGAAAATTAGACTCTTGTCGAGTGTTAGAAATTTGCTCTATTCCATCTCTTTTTTAGAGAACGATGGATCAAAACAGAGTACTGGGTGTAAGGTAACCAGTGAGCCAGTTGCTGTGGAGCCGATTTCGACGCATGGTGACCCCATGTGTGTCAGAGTAGAACTGTGCTCCATAGGGTTTCCAATGGCTGTTTTTTTGTAAGTAGATGGATCGTCAGGCCTTTCTTCTGAGGTGCCTCTGGATGAGCTCAAACCCCCAACCTTTCGGTTAGCAACAGGGTACGTGAACCATTGACTGTCTGCACTATCTAGAGGTGTAAAGTACCAAAAAACCCGTTGCCGTCGAGCTGATTCTGACTCATAACAACCCTATAGGACAGAGTAGAACTGCCCCATAGAGTTTCCAAGGAGCGCCTGGCGGATTCGATCTGCTGACCCTTTTGGTTAACAGCTGTAGCTCTTAACCACTATGCCACCAGGGTTTCTGAGGTGTAAAGCAGGTGCCCATAAATAGTGTAGGTGGCCCTATGCTAATGAGGGTGGGGAGGAAAGGAATTCGATATAAAAGGCAACAGAAAAATGGTAAGGTAAAATTATGTTATAAAGTCCTTTACTAGTCCTCAGCTTCAGATGTTATAAAGTCCTTTACTAGTCCTCAGCTTCAGATGTACCAAGAGATAAATTATGTCCCCTGTTAATATAATGATACCTAACAGCTCTCTCTATATTTTACCTGTTTTTTTCATTTGTTACCTATTGTATATTTCCAAAAAAGATTTATGGCACCTTAAAATAAAAGCTGAGACATCAGAAATATGGAGAAAAGGCAGTCATAATTATACCAGGAACCAGGGATGGGACAAGTATTGTTATTGAACGCTAAATTTAATTCACTCTGAGCATCTGCCAGGTCTAAGGAAAAAAAAAAAAATACGTGATGGCTCCTGCTTCAGATAATAAAGAGTCCCCCCCCCCAACTAAATTCTGAAAGGAATTTATTATTAAATCTATATAAAACACTATTTTTACTTCTTATAACTGTTTCTTGTATTAGCCATTGATAAAAGTCAAGGGCATAGAATAATGAACCACACTCCATTACCATGAGACCATAAGAAATGGACAGTGCCCAGCTATGATTGCTGAATGTTTTGATCAAGGACCCAATAGATGGATCCTGATCAAAAGGAGCAAAACCAAGGAACAGAACTTCAAACTCATGTGGAAACCAGACTTACTGGATCCATTGAGACTTGGGGAACCCTTGAATCTAATGCCCGGAAATAACCTTTAAACCTTGAACCGGAACTATCCCTTGAAGCCATCGTGAAACTAAACAACAGTTTAGCCCAATTAATAAAGAATGTTTGCCTCAAGCATAGTGCTTTTATAAAGAATTGCCCATATGAGTGTAAACTGATAACAGTTAACCTAAAACACAAATGGGAACTTAAGGGGTAGAGAGCCCTCATTAATGGTGATGAAACAATGTGGGTAGAAAAAGAATAATGAGACATTCTGAAGTGTGTAACCAATGTCACTGAGCGGTTTGTGTAGAAATTGTGAATGGGTATATGTTTGGCTATGTATATTGCCACTAGAGAGAAATAAAAAATCAATTAATACAAAAAGAACATTGAACTGCAGCTGGGCAAGGGCCTTTCTACAGGTCTGAACATATTCATGTCTGATGACCAACGTTAATACAAGGGTGGGACTCAGAGGTCTACACCAGAGCCTCACTAAGTATGTCCTCCCCAGCACCTGCATCAGACTCAGCTGAATTGCTTATAAAATGTAGATTCCTGGGCCAACCCATCCCTACTGAATCAGAATACTGGAGGGAGGGATGTAGAAAACTACACTTTCGAAACTCCCTCAGTGATTTTGATGCCCACTCAACTTTGAGACACTGTGATCTAGAAAAGAATGGGTGTTTGTAATCCCATAAGCATTTTTTTTCATATTATTTGCATTGTTAGATAGAGAATCCCCTATTCTTTAGATGACTGCTGCCACCTACGAGAACTGACAAACTGTTGCGATCATTAAGGGGTCTGACCTATATTCTCTTCCTCAAAGAAAGGCCATCTTTCCCAAAGCAAGCAGGACTCGTATTTTTTTCAGCAAAGAATTATGTACCTGCCTGAAACCTCCCGTGAGCACCTGGTTACAACCACAATACTGTGCACCATAAAATACAGAAGAAATAACTTAGGCTGATGTTTCAAAGAAAGACAGGTGGTAGCAGTTCACTGCTATGATCCCAAAATGACATACTTTGGCTCCTAAAATATGCATGACCTCGAGAAGCAGTTCCTCCAGTTGTGTCCATCATATAAACAGATGAGGTAGGTGTGGCCCCTGAATACCAGCTTGAAAAATGAATTCTATTGTAAAAGCAATCTCTGAGACTTTCTTGACAGAAATGCTGATTGCTAAGAATTCAGAAATTTAGGGAGATAGTTGTTAAATCATTCGTAGCTGGAAAATCTACCATGTGAGACTATTTACACCACAGAAATCAGCAAATGCTACTAATCAAGTCACTTTCTCCCCCAGAGAGCTGGTTTACAAGCACACCACTCGTACAGACTGAGGCGTAGTATTCTCAAGGTAATTCTGATTGTGGCAATCCTACTGTCATGGATTGAATTGTGTCTCCCCCCAAAAATGTGTTAACTTGGTTAGGCCATGATTCCCAGTATTGTGTGGTTGTCCTCCATTTTTTTATTGTAATTTTATGTTAAGAGGATTAGGGTGGAATTGTAACACCACCCTTACTCAGGTCACCTCCCTGATCCAATATAAAGGGAGTTTCTCTGGGATGTGACCTGCACTACCTTTTATCTCTGAAGAGCTAAAAGGAAGGGGAAGTAGGCAGAGAGTTGGGGACCTCATACCACCAAGAAAGCAGCACCAGGAGCAGAGCACGCCCTTTGGACCCAAGGTCCCTGTGACTGAGAAGCTCCTTGACCATGGGAAGATTGAGGACAAGGACCTTCTTCCACAGCAGACAGAGGGAGAAAGCCTTCCCCTGGAGCTGACGCCTTGAATTTGGACTTTTAGCCTGCTTTACTGTGAGGAAATAAATTTCTCTTTGTTAAAGCCATCTACTTGTGGTGTTCCTGTTATGGCAGCACTAGATGACTAAGACACCTATAGACTAAGGCAGGGATCCAAAACACAGAGCAATCACCTCCCCTTGTTAAGACAAGGGGAAGAACATGTCTCTATCATGCCCCTTGCCTAGCACTCGATATGAAAAGTTAGTTATTATAATATTACTCCTATTGACTGATGGTCTATGTGAAAAGTTGGAATTCCCCAGGCAGTTCAGGTACATTCTAACTCTGTTTAGTAGAGAGTCTCACTGTGTTGATTTGTAAGAGCTGTTAAAATCAAATAAAACCAAAATCCTTCAACTGATATATTTCTTTATTTGAGAACAATGCTTTTTTTTTTTTCTGGTACTATTTTAAGGAGCCTTGATAGTGCAAACATCTAAGAACCTAGCTACTAACCTAAAGGTTGGTTTGAACCTACCCAGCAACTCCCTGGAAAACCCTGATGGCATAGTGGTTAAGTACTACGGCTGCTAACCAAAGGGTCAGCAGTTCGAATCCGCCAGGTGCTCCTTGGAAACTCTATGGGGCTGTTCTTCTCTGTCCTATAGGGTCACTATGAGTCGGAATCGACTCGACGGCACTGGGTTTGGTTTTTCTTGGAGCCACTCCCTGGGAGAAAGACCTGTTGATCTGCTTCTGTAAAGATGACAGCCAAGAAAATGCTATGGGGCAGCTCTACCCTGTAACATGGGGTTGCTAAGAATTGAAATCAACTCAGGGCACCTAACAACTACACAGGAATAAATTTTAGAAGAATGAGCTCATTGACTTTAATGTATACTAAGATGGGAACGCCTGATAACCTGATCTCCTGACTGCAGATTTGGATAGCAGAGAAGGGGACTAGACCAGTAGAGTTTGGGGCCTGAAGAAAGTAAGGGACAGAATGGCCTGCAAGAAATAAAACAGCTGCAGAGTATCGAGGCTGGGATTTGATAAAAAGGTAGCTTTGTTTACGTTCAGGGCCTATCCTACCAATAAGCTTGTCTTTAGGGCACAAAAGCTCGACGCGATCCCTGATTCACACTGCAGCTTTGTGATGTTTTACACTAACATCTCCACGGGTAAGGAACTTCCACAGCATTCTCTTTTGGGACTGCAAGCCAATTCTGGGTCACTCTGTACACATCGATCTAGTTGTTACTGCTATAAAAACACTAGTTTTTATCAAAACCAATAGGATGAGTCAGATGAAAGGTAAGAATAATGTCTATTGTTGGCAGGAATCTACAGAATGGACACTTACAGACAGCATTTTGGCAATTTGTATGAGATGTCCTGAAAGAATGCATACTCTTTGACCTACTAAGTTTGCTTTTGGGGATTTATTCTTAGATCATCACACATTGAAGGTTTATTTATAGAAATGTAAAAAACAAAAACAAAGTCCTAAATATCTATCAATGGGAAGTGGTTAAAACATTATGGTACCTCCATACAAACCAAAAAAGCCAAACCATGTGTCATCGAGTTGATTCTGACTCATGGCGACCCCATGTGTTTCAAAGCAGAACTGCACTCCATAGTGTTTACATGGCTACGACCTTTCAGAAGCAAATCACCAGGCCTTTCTTCCAAGGCACCTCTAAGTGGATTCAAATGGCCCAGCCCTTAACTATTTGTGTCACCCGTTATTTGTGTCACCCAGATACTTCTTCCTCCATGCAAAGGAAGTATAATTAGCCCTTAAAAATGCCGATATAGATAATTAATGATATGAAAACATGATCAAAAAACATTGATGAGTAAAAAAAACTTTATAATAATGTTTATTGTATTACCACTCTTAAAAGTATATACATTTCCATATATACATTCATAGAAAAAAAGAAGCCTGAAATGGTATTTGACAAAACGGTAACAATTGTTATGTCTGAGTGACATAATTTCATGCAAATGTTTTCTTTTTATTATCTATATTTTCTGACATTTATTAATTCGTCCTATAGTATTTGCATAGTAAAAGTAATACAGTTTTAAAAAGGAACTTCAGAGATGAAAAAAGGAAGTGAGGGGTGGTCAAGTGTTCATTTATCACTGACGTGGTTGTCACTTTTGTCTGTGTCAAGCAAAGGAGATTTAAGGGTGTATGTGAGTGCACACAAGGAGTCCTGCCGGTGCAGTGGTTAAAATGCTCTATTGCTAATCCAAAAGTTGCTTGTTCGAACCCACCAGCTGTTCAGCCGGAAGAAAGATAGGGCAGTCTGCTTCCGTAAAGATTACAGATTTGGAAACCCTATGGGACAGTTCTACTCCATCCTATGGGGTCGCTATGAGTCAGAATCAGCTCCAGGGCAATGGATTTGGTTTTGGTTTTTGGTGGGTGCGCACACACCGAAGTCGGTAGAGAAAGAGTAGCAATTACCGGTGTGCAAAGATTTTTTTTTTCTTATTTAAAAAATTTTATTGTTGAGAATATACACAGCAAAGCTTATACCAATTCAAGTTTCTCAATGTACAATACAGTGACATTGATCACATTCTTCTGGTCATGCAAGGAGTCTCGCCCTCCTTTTCTGAGTCTTTCCTCCCCATTACCATAAAGTCACTGCCCCCTAAGGCACCTACCTACTCTTTAAAGTTGTTGTTGTCACTTGATCCCATATAATAGTTCTTAAGAGAGCTTACTGCTCAAGGCAGACATTTCTTATTAGTTAAGCTAAACTACTTGGTTTTAATAAGACTTCAGGGGATATTTTTGGAGCTGGTTTCTATTTGTATCTCACCACGTACCCTCAGTATTGGTGAGACCTATTCATTCCAACTTCATTATATCTAGGAGATGTGATGCAATCTGTGAAACTTTTACAACCATTGTGTATTTGGGGGCCACTTCTCATAAAACTAAAGCACACCCTACAGCCCATCAGCAAGATATACAAAAGAGTCATGGCCAGCAGCTGTGACCCAAATGAATTGACCAGACATGGCCAGGAGAAAAATATAGGACCTCCTTAGAAAGTCAGTCTCTTTGGCCCCCTTCTCTCTGTCCTCCTCCTTTAGCATTTTTAAATTACCATGTTTAAATTTGAAACATGAGAAATATTCTTCATGTTTCTTTACATACTCCCCCAAATAGACAAAGCATTGTGATTTAAAGAGCAAAATAATAAAGCTGAGTTTTCAGACCTCTTACTCCTCCCTGCTTTCATTCTCCTGTTCTGTTTGAGCTTTAGCCAGTTGTTTTTAACTTAGTGCAATGCTGGTAATATGGAAAATAGTTGCCACTGGGGAAGAAAGTCCTCATTCTAAGATGCTCAGAGGCTCCATCCTGGATGGAGCAATTAACATCATACCCAACGAGTGTTCTTGGAACATAGTTGGAAGGGCTTCTCTAAAGAACTCCTCAGTTCAGTACATTGGTACATAACATGCCACATCGCTACCCTACCAGACAATGAACACATTATTTTCATGTTCCCTGTAGTCTACCCTGTGCCAGGTCTTACAGAGAATACAAAGGAAGTTGACCTCAAGGTTTCTATTCTCATGGAACTAGCCAACTAGATAGACAGCCAATTAGTAAAAATGCAATACAGTGTTCATGTAGGCACTAAACTGGTAGTAAACCACTACCAGATCCTGTTCAACAGACTAGGACTCATGGCGACCCCATACGAGTCAGAGTAGAACTGTGTGCCACAGGATTTTCAATAGCTGATCTTCCGGAAGTAAATCACTAGGCCTTTTTTCTGAGGCGTCTCTAGGTGGACTTGAACCGCCAACCTTTCCATTCACAGCCAAGTGCATTAACTACACCACACAGGGGCTCCTAAACTGGTGGTAGAGCCTGCAAATGCCTGAGGATAGTATGGGCTGAAAGAATCAGGGAGGGGGTGCTGGATCATGGAAGATGGGCAGTTTAGCTCGGGGGAGAGAAAGGCACTTTAGGTAGGAAAACAGGGTTCACAAAGCCATGGCAATGAGAGAGAGGCTGACACGCAAGGACAGGTAAGGGTACTGCCCTGCAGAGGTTAGTATAGGTAGGATTTCAGAGATGAGGTTGGAAAGTGAGAATGCACCAAATTAAGGAAGGTTGTTAAAAGCCTGGGAAAGAGGCCAGGTGTGAGGTGGTAGTGAAAGGCAGCCTTCCTGTGGCAGGCAGGAAGGAGGTTTAGCCTAGAGAACGATGTGATGAACTAAATGCTTTATCAGGTAGCAGAATTTCTCAAGAGGATTTTAAGTACAGTAATCCCTAGGAAACCAGTAAACATATGAGAGCATGTTCTCTCCATCCTGGACAAGCCTACATGCCTTGTTTTACCAAACGTATTCTGGTTTTAAACCACCTAAAAACAAAGACTCTTTCTTATCCCAGCCATTAACTGGTTTTTCTTCTTTCTTTTTTAATTCCACATATGTTTGCAATTGCTTCACAAAATTTGACTTCAGAGGGTAAATGCTCCATTGCCCTGGCAATTAGAGAAATGTTTCCATCTTTTCCCCCTGTTTGGAAACGAAACCGTAGGCCCCGGTATGCTTCCAACATAACACATGCTTGTGTGCTCCCAGCCAGGTCTGCCAAACCTTCCAGATAGCTGCCAGGACTACCTGCCCAGCCCCATCTGTAGGTTGAGTGACCACTCAGAGGCTGCCACAGGAACTGAGGAAGTGGCTTCCATGAGGGGTTAAGGGGTCAAACTTTAACACCTACTTGGGAACAACCAATGCTGAGCCTGGTGCATCCACACAAGAACCAGTGGAGTTCCAAGACAGCCCTCCTAAAGTGCCTCAGCCTGTGGGGACCAAAGAAATTGCTTGGTTTGGAATGAAATGGTCTGAAGAAACTCCCACTCTGACCCCTAGGCCATGTGGTTCGTGCCTCAATTCTCTCTTTACAACAGCCTAAATATCATCTAAACAATGCCACCCACTCTTCCAAATGACAATTTTCCAAAGACCAAAATAGTTTCTATGTTTAAGAATAAAAGCCCAAAAAATTTACTCTAAGTGGTTTTAGTGTTTTCACCTGACTCCCGCCCCATCTCCAGGACTGCTGTATGTTCCTGCTCTGTTCTTCCACACTACCCCCACACCCCTGGTTTTCACACTCGAGCATGCATCATAATCACCTGTACTGTTAAAACAAACACACAGTGCTGGGCCCCACCCCTAGAGTTTCTGATTCAGTAGGTCTGTGGTGGAGTAAAAACTTTGCATTGGCGGTGAATTTCTCGTGTCACCAATTTGCTCTGCTGTGTGATTTTCTCCACCCTGCTCATCTGCAAAGATGCCCTTTCCAGTTCAAAGGTAGCTTCCTCCAGAAAAAGATATAGGGACAAATAATACTTCAAAGGTAAACGCTCAGCGTGGGTTAGCTGGGGCTGACTGGCTGCATTAGAAAAGGTAATCACCTGGGCAAAACTGCTTGGAGATAAGATTCTCAATCAGCAGAACTTTTTGAGGCAGAAGAGTTAAAACTTTCATCCCCATACCTGCTACTTAAGTCCTAGCGCCAACACCTGAGCAAACACCTCCTAAAATCTCAGAATCTTAGAGCGCGAAGACAGCTATTCTAATTCCTTCATTTTAGAGATGAGAAAATTATTGAGGCTCAGAAAAATTTAGTAACTTGTCCAAGATCTCAGAGCTAGTGAGTAGCAGAGCTGGGACTAGAGTCCAGGTCTTATTACTTGTTTAATGTAAAAATGCAAGGAGAGAAGAATTCTGCTACCAGTACCCTGCATCTAACTAATCTTCCTGTCAATAATAATAATAAACTCAGACAAAATATTTAAAAAAAAAATACTGTTTGAATGCACTGAAGAGCAACTAAAAGCAGAATATGACCCTTACGAGAAGGTAAACACATTGTGCAAGATTCACATCTAATCAGCTTTTCCCCAGAGATGATCCCACCAGTCCACATAACACGTGGAATGGAGCTCAAGCTGAAAGCAGAAATCTTACTGAGCTGAATAATCAGAGACTGGAGTTTGCCAGAATGACTGAAAATTGAAGGAGGAATCCCAGAAAGAAGGGACCCACTCAGGAGGGGCCCCAAAAAGTGTGTAAAAATTTCCCTCAAATCCTTTGCCGAACCTGACTGTGAAAGTCCTGTGAAACAAAATAGCTGGAAGGCTAATAGAGATGAGCATAAATTTCAGCACTTGTCTGATACTTGGGAGAGAGAATTTTGAGGTCAAATCCTGCCAAGTTAGAGGAATTGAGGAATTGGTAAACATTTCAGCCTTTCCAATTAAAAAAAAAAAAAAAAACAGAAGGGCCACAGCTTGGATATAAAGACTGTAGCCTGGGACTGAAGGCAAAACCAGAGTTTTGACAGTTCCTTTCATTGGACCACCTGCTGAGAATTTGCACTTCCACCCCAGATATACTGAATCAGAATCTACATTTTAATAAGATCCAAAGGTGGTTCTTATGTATCTTATGTATTCTTAAGATTCTTAAGAAGAAAGAATCATTGCAGGTCAATAGAAATATTCTAAAGGGCAAAGAGAAAGGAGATTGGAAAAAATTAGCATAGCATAATCGTAATTAGAGTCACAGAGAGGAGAGACAGAACTGTGCAGTAAATATTTTTGAATAAACATTGGCTTAACATTTTCCGACCATGATAAAAAAAAACTGCAACCCACGATCTAGGAAATTCAGCAAACCCTAAGCAGCCTAAATGTAAGGAAACCACATCTAGGCACATCATAGTCAAAATGCTGAAAACCAAAGAGAGAATAAAGATCTTAGAAGCAGCCAGAGTAAGTAAATAAGTATAGCACAGTGGTTAAGCATTCAGCTGCTAACAAAAAGGTCAGCAGTTCGAACTCAACAGGTGCTCCTTGGAAATCCTATGGGGCAGTTGACTATGAGTCAGAATGGACTCCATGGCAACAGGTAAGTAAGTAAACAAATAAATAAACAAATGCATTACATAAAGGGAAATAATAAAAACAATAGCTGACTTCTTATCAGAAAACAATGATGGCCAGAAAGCACTAAAACTACATGTTTAAAGTACTGGGGGATAAAAACACCTCTCAGACTAGAATTGTATGCCCAGTGAAAATATCTTTCAAAAATGAAAAATAAGACATTTTCCTAAAAGCAAAAACTGAAATAATTTGTCATTAGCAAGCCCACACAATAAGAGCTGTGAAGGAAGTTCTTCAGGTTGAAGGGAAGTGATACCTGAAGGAAATTCAGATCTACAGGAAGGAATGAAGACCACTGGAAATGGTAAATATGTGGGTAAACATAAAAGACTGATTTTTCCTTTCTTTGAAGGTAATTAGCTGTTAAAAGCAATACAATGTCTTGTGGAGTTTAAAACATATGTAAAGAAAAATATATGACAATACCATAAATGAGGGAGTGTAAACTGAATTATACTGTTATAAGATTTTACATTAGATGTGAAGTGGTATAATATTAATAAAAGATAGGCTGAAGATGAGGACGCTTATTGTAATCCAAAGGAAACTATTTTTAAAAAAATGGTATAGATAAAAAGTCAATAAAAGATATAGAATGGAATACCAAGCAACACTCAATTAAACCAAAAGTAGGAGGAAAGGAGAACAAGGAACAATGGACAAAGGAGACAAAGAGAAAATAAATAGTAAGGTGGTAGACGTGAACCCAACCTTATCAATAATTTCATTAAATGTAAATACCAATTAAAAGACAGAAATAATCAGACCACTTTTTTTTAAAAGAGCAAGACCTAATAATATGCTATTTATAAGAGATCTACTCTAAAGACATAGGCAGAGTGAAAACAAAAGGATGGAAAAATATATACGATGACAACGCTAAGCATAAGAAAGCTGGAAGAGCTGTGTTAATACCGAAGTAGACATCAGGTCAAAGAGTATTACCCAAGAAAAAGAGGAGCATTCCAGAATGATAAAAGGATTAAGAAGATAATATAATCCTAAATTTTTTTACACTGAACAACAGAGCTTTAAAAGGTGAAGCAAACATCAACAGAACGAAAGGGAAAATTAGAGAAACCCACAACATCATTGGAAATTTTAACACTCTTGTTTGGTAATTGATAGAACAAGTAAACTGAAAAATCAGTAAGGAAGGTTTGAACAGCACTTTCAATCAAATTGACCTAATTAACGTTTATAGAACACAACACTCAACAACCGCAGAAGACACAGTGTTCCACGTTCACATGCAACAGTCACTGAGGTAGACAATATGCTGAGCCATGACACAAATCTCAATACATTTAAAAGGACTGAACTCATACCAAGTGTGTCTTCTGACCACAACAGAATTAGGAACCAATGATAATTAAAGTACGTTCAGTATGGTAGCCATTAGCCACATGTGACATTTTAAGTTTAAATTAAATAAAGTTAAATAAAATGAAAACTTCCATTTTTCAGTCACACCAGCCACATTTCAAGTATACAATAGCTACATGTGGCTATTAACTACTATATTGAACAGTGCGTAGTCCCATCATCAAAGGAAGTTCTATTGAACAGTGCTAAAGAAAATCACCTAAATATCTGGATATTAAGCAGCACACTGCTTAATAACACACAGGTAAAAGAAACAATGAGAAGGGAAATTAAAAAAAAAATTTTTTTAATGAATGGAAAAAAAACATTTATGGGATGCAGCTAAAACCGTAAAGTAAAATTTATAATTAATACGTATGCTAGAAAAGAAGAAAGACCTAAAATCAATTATCTACATTTGAATTGTAATAAGCTAAAAAAGAAGAGCAAATTAAATCCAAAGTAAGTGGAAGAAAAAATATTAAAAGCAACAGTGAAGGTCAATGAAATAGTAAAAACATGAAAGAAAATCAGCAAAGCCCAAATTTGCCTCTTTGAAAAGATTAATAAAATTGATAACTCCTTATTCAGATGGTATGGAAACCCTGGTGGCATAGTGGTTAAGAGCTACGGCTTCTAACTAAAAGGTCGGCAGTTCAAATCCACCAGGCGCTTCTTGGAAACTCTTTGGGGCAGTTCTGCTCTGTGCCATAGGGTCTCTATGCGCCAGAATCAACTTGATGGCACTGGGTTTTGGTATCTACATGGATCAAGAGAAAACACAAATCAGCAATATCAGGAATGAAAGAGAGGATATGCTATATATCTTACAGACATTAAAAGGAAAATAAGGGAATATTATAAACAATTTTATGCCAATAAATCGGAAAACTTAGATGAAACAGACACATTTCTTGAAAAGTGCAACTCACCAAAATTGACACAGAAGATGGAAAATGTAAGTAGCTTGATATCTATTAAAGAAATTGAATTCATAACTAAAAATCTTTCCTCCAAGGAAACTACTGGCCCAGATGGCTTCACTGGTGAATTTTGTCAAATATTTAAGGAAGAAATAATACTAATCCCACACAAACTCTTCCAGAAAACAGAAGAGGGGAAAACACATGCCAACTCATTTTCTGAGGCCAGCATAACAGTGATACCAGTCCTGACGAGAGCATTACGAATAAAAAGTATTGACCAACATCTCTCAAGAACAAAAAATACAAATATCCTTAAGAAATTAGCAAAGTAAGCAATATATACAATAATAAAGCATGACCTAGCAGGGTTTAGGAGCCCTGGTGGCAAAGTGCTTAAGTGTTTGGCTGCTAATCAAAAGGTCAGCAGTTCGAATCCACCAGTAGCTCTTTGGAAACCCCATAGAGCAGTTCTATTCTGTGCTATAGTGTCGCTATGGGTTGGAATCAACTTGACTGCAGTGGGTTTGGTTTTTTGGTTAGTAGAGTTTATTCCAAGAATGCAAGATTAGTTTAATATTTAAAAATCAATGCTTGTATTTCACCACAGTAACAAAAATAAATAAGAAACATCATATGATCATCTCCATGGATGTGGAAAAAGCATTTGGCAAAATTCAATACCATTCATGATAAAATATCACACTTGAAGTATTAAATGCATTCTCATTAAGACTAAGAATAAGGCAAGGAGGTCAGCTTTTACAATGTTTACTCAATATTGTACTGGAGCTTCTATCCTGTGCAAGAAAGGCAACTGGATGGATGGATGGATGGACAGACGGATGGGCGGGCGGCTGGGCGGGTGGCTGGGTGGGTGGGTAGGTAGATAGTGAAACTGTGTGTATGTAAAAAAATCTAAGAAATCTGTAAAAAAAAAAAAAAAAAAGAACAAAACAAAAAACCCTGCTAAAGCAAATAAGTGAATTTATCGACATCATAGGATAAAAGGTGCATATAAAAAAAAAAAAAAAAATTTTTTTTTTTTTTATACAATTAGGTTCGACAGGATCCCAATCAAAATCCCTTCAGAATTTTTGTAGTAATTAATAAGCTGATTCTAAAATGTAAAGGCTTAGAATAGCCAAAACGACCTTGAATACGAAGCTGGAAGATTTATACCACCTGATTTTAAGAAAGACTACAAAACAGGGTCGTTTTGGTGTAAGGATAAGACAAAATGGTGTTACAGTGTTAGTAAGAGTACAAAATGGCACAAAAACTTTGGATAATAGGTTAGCATTTTTTTAAATAAGGTTAAATACGTATCTACTCTATGATCCACCAATTCCACTCCTAGGACTCTACCCAAGAGAAATATAAATACATTTCTACAGAAAGATGTATACAAACATGTTCATATCAGTTTTATTCACAATAGTCTCAAACTAGAAACAATCCAAATTCCCATCAACCAGTAACTAGATAGACAAATTTTGGTATATTAATGCAATGAAATACTGTTTAGCAATAAAAAGAAATTACTAATACATGCAACAACATGCATAAATCTCAAAAATATTATGTTGACCAAAAGACATCAGACACAAAACGGTAAATACTGAATGTGCATCTTATTGCATGAAAATAATTCCTCAACATTGTGGGGATTGCAACCAATGCCACAAAACAATTTGTGTATAAATTTTTGAATGAGAAACTAATTTGTGCTGTAACTTGCACCTAAAGCATGATAAAATTTTAAAAATAACACCTCAATTTTTTTAACTATTGGGGAAAAAAGGCAAGGGAAGAGAATTGTCTGTTTTTTCTCAGTCCCAGGCTCAGTGTTAGGTTCAGTTAAACCAACCTCTAAAACCAATTGGTTGAGCCCCACTTGTGTGTATTCTGCAACATAGCTGCTCCCTGAAATGTGACCCTTCCCTCTTTGTGAGGTTTACAGGAAGGCAGGCATGCACAAAAGTTCTGAACTCTTCCAATATGTCAAACGAGATGAGTTCTGAGAAATGTCCACTAGATTTAAGGACATGGAGGTTATTGATGAGGTTAGAGAGATAAGTTTTGTTGATGTAACTGAGGTGGAATCCAAATTGGAGCCAGTGAAAGCAAGAATGGGAAGTGAGAAATGGTGAAAGAGAGTAGTAGTTAGAGGGGGGTTGTGATATGGTTTTGTTATGAAACAGCCTTGAGAATGTTAGGCATATACTTCACACCAAACATCAATATAAATTCCAAATAGTATTTTTTTTAACCAAATAGAAAGACTAAAGGAAAACAGATAGAAATTTTTTTTCTGTATCTAGAGAATGGGTCGGAGATAACGTTGTCTGTTGTTGTTGTTAGGTGCCTTCGAGTCACTTCTGACTCATAGCAGCCCTGTGTACAAAAGAACGAAACACTGCCTGGTTCTGCAACATCCTCACAATCGTTGTTATGCTTCAGCCCGTTGTTGCAGCCACTGTGTCAATCCACCTCGTTGAGGGTCTTCCTCTTTTTTGCTGACCCTCTACTTTACCAAGTATGATGTCTTTCTCCAGGGACTGGTCCCTCCTGATAACATGTCCAAAGTATGTGAGATATACTCTCATCAACCGTGCTTCTAAGGAGCATTCTGGCTGTACTTCTTCCAAGACAGATTTGTTTGTTCTTCTGGCAGTCCATGGTATATTCAATATTCTTCACCAACATCATAATTCAAAGGCGTCAATTCCTCTTCGGCCTTCCTTATTCATTGTCCAGCGTTTGAATGCATACGGGGCAATTGAAAACACCATGGCTTGGGTCAGGCGCACTTTAGTCTTCAAGGTGACATCTCTGCTTTGGACCACTTTAAAGAGGTCTTTTGCAGCCAATTTGCCCAATGCAATGCGTCTTTTGATTTCTTGACTGCTGCTTCCATGGGTGTTGATTGTGGATCCAAGTAAAATGAAATCCTCGACAACTTCAATCCTTTCTCCGTTTATCCTGATGTTGCTTATTGGTCCATTTGTGAGGATTTTTGTTTTCTTTATGTTGAGGTGTAATCCACACTGAAGGCTGTGGTCTTTGATCTTCATCAGCAAGTGCTTCAAGTCCTCTTCACTTTCAGCAAGCAAAGCTGTGACATCTGCATAATGCAAGTTGTTAATAAGTCTTCCTCCAATTCTGACACCCTGTTCTTCTTCACACAGTTCAGTTTCTCAGCATGCCCCTTTGAATAAGTCTGGTGAAAGGATACAACCCTGACGCACACCTTTCCTGACTTTAAACCACGAAGTATCCCCTTGTTCTGTTTGAATGGCTGCCTCTTGATCTACATACAGGTTCCTCATGAGCACAATTAAATGTTCTGGAATTTCCGTTCTTTCCAATGTAATCTGTAATTTGTTATGATCCACATGGTCAAATACCTTTGCATAGTCAATAAACACAGGTAAACATCTTTCTGGCATTCTCTGCTTTCAGCCAGGATCCATCTGACATCAGCAATGATATCCTTGATTCCATGTCCTCTTCTGAATCTAGCTTGAATTTCTGGCAGTTCCCTGTCAATATACTGCCATAGCCACTTTTGACTGATCTTCAGCAAAATTTCACTTGTGTATGATATTACTGATATTGTTGGATAATTTCCACATTCGGTTAGATCATTTTCTTTAAAATATGCATAAATATGAATTTCTTCCTGTCAGTTGGCCAGGGAGCTCTCTTCCAAACTAGTTGGGATAGACAAGTGAGTACTTTCAGCACTGCATTCGTGTGTTGAGACATCTCATTTGGTATTCTGTTAATTCCTGGAGCCTTGTTTTTCACCAATGCCTTCGGTGAAGCTTGGGCCTCTTGCTTCAGTATCGGTTCCTGATCATGTGCTACCTCATGAAATTGGTTGAACATTGACCAATTCTTTTTGGTATAGTGACTCTGTGTATTCCTTCCATCTTCTTTTGATGCTTCCTGTGTTGTTTAATATTTTTCCCATAGACTCCTTCATTATTGCAACTCGAGGCTTGAATTTTTTCGTCAGTTCTTTCAGCTTGAGAAATGCTGAGCATGTTCTTCCCTTTTGGTTTTCTATCTCCAGGTCTTTGCACATGTCATTATAGCACTTTCCTTTGTCTTCTCAAGTCACCCTTTGAAATCTTCTGTTTGACTCTTTTACTTCATCATTTCTTCCTTTCACTTTAGCTACCTGAATCTTCAAGAGCAAGTTTCAGAGTCTCCTCTGACATCCTTCGTGGTCTTTTCTTTCTTTCTTCTCTTTTTAATGACCTCTTGCTTTCTTCGTGTGTGATATTCTTGATGTCATCCCACAAATCATTAGGTCTTCAGTCATTAGTGTTCAATGCATCAAATCTATTCTTAAGATGGTCTCTAACTTCAGGTGGATATACTCAAGGTCGTGCTTTGGCTCTTGTGGGCTTGTTCTAATTTTCTTCAGCTTCAACTTGAATTTGCATATGAGCAATTGATGGTCTGTTCTATAGTCGGCCCCTGGCCTTGTTATTGCAGCAAAAGATAAAAAGAAAGCAATTTTAATGTCCAAATCGAGAATGATCAAGCATTATGGTTAAAAGTTGCTGTGAGGATTAAATGAGATAGTGCATGTAAAAATACATGGCATTAAGTTTTGCAGACGGTAAACATAGTACCATTGCCACAGAGTCAATTCCAACTCACGGCAACCCCTTGTGTTGCAGAGTAGAACTCTGCCCCATACAGTTTTCATGGCTGGGACCTTTCGGAAGCAGATTGCCAGGCTTTTCCTCCAAGGCACCTCTGGGTAGGTTTGAACGTCCAGTCTTTCTATTAGTAGCTGATTGCTTAACCATTTGTGCCCCCCAGGGACTCCTCAGTACTATTAGATATTATTATTACTCCTTCTGCTTGACAAAATATGATTTTAACCACAAGCTAAAAGTACTGGAAAAAAGGTTGGGAAAAAATATTTAGAAAAATGTGTAGGATATAATAAGTAGGGAAAAAAAGCCAATTATATCTGCATTACAAGTGTATTAAACTGTATATCTCTAATAAGCCCTATGCGGCTGCAGAAAGCCTGGGAGGCACTTAATAAACAAGATAAAGTTATGTTAGAGTGATGAGTATCGATAAAGTTTTTATTTTCTAATTCCCTATAAGCGTGGAATATTACTTTCCTACATAAAAGTAAACTCACAAAACAATAAAAAGCCTTTATGCTGCCATGAGTTCCAATTTTTGATTCAGAAATCACGAGTGGCTAGAGCAGTCTGGCTGGGCTGCCAGGCCCCCTTCCTTTTTCGTTGCCCTTGATCGTATCTCTGACACGAGCTGTCAGCTGGCCAGGAGGCCAGTCATGTCTTGATATTAACTTTGTGATGCTCATTATAAGAAGCCTTGGTGGCGCAACAGTTAAGCACTCGGCTGCTAACCTAATGGCAAATGGTCCGTAGTTCGAACCCACCAGCCGCTCTGAGGGTAAAAGACCTGGCCATCTGCTTTCATAAAGGTTACAGTCTAGCAAGCCCTATGGGGCGGTTCTACTCTGTCCTATAGGGTCGCTACAAGTCAGAAGCAACTCAACTGCACACGATGACAACAATGTTTATTATGGGCTGCCTCTCTAAATCCCATCTAAAATGCTCCATCTAACTGAAGTAACGGACACCATCAACTGTGTCTCTGTGGCACTCACTCTAACAGAATCTGTTCCTAAGGCACTGCTCAGACAGGTAAGCACAGGAGCCAGAGGAGAAGGGCCATGCTATGGAAAGCCTTCTTCTACTGTCACAGACAAGAAAAGCCATATTTTCCAGACCAAGTGCTGCCTGGAAGCCTCTCTCCTGTTATTCAAAAGCCCTTCAGTCTGTGCCTAATCCAGACGATTAAGTAGGGCTTTGCTGTTTAACTGTTTTGTGCCCATGCCCTGTATGTGGTGGTTATACCCATACAATTCCAAGTTTGTGGCAGCGCAGATGTTTACGTCAAGCAGTAGTGTGATTGGGACCAAACTGAGTCCCCAGTCCAAACTCAGCCACGGTTTGCGAAAGAGAATATTCTATTAATTTTTTGACCTAAGTAGCTGGTGATAGCTGTGACTAAAGTCTGCTTAGTGTAAACGAAGTGAAAACACTGATCCCATAAATCTTTACAGCTGTGGTGTGATGTACTCAATAAACATTTTATGCAGAACATATTGAGCATTTACTGGGAGTCCTGGGTGGTGCAAACGGTGAACGCACTAGGCTGCTAACCAAAAGGTCAGAAGTTGAGTCCACCCTTGGAAGAAAGGCCTAGCAATCTACTTTTGAAAAACATGCCACTGAAAACTTTATTGAGTATAGTTCTACTTGCACACATAGGGTTGCCATGAGTCAGAGCTGACTCAATGGCAACTAGTTTTTTAGGTTTTTTGAGCAGCTACTATTGACCAAGCATTACACTAAGTAGAGTACTGCAAACCAATTCTCACCATTGAAAGTGAACTTAAAGATCATGTATTCCAACCACTCAGTTGGTTCCTGGCTCTGCTTTACAATATTGCCAGCAATGATAACTCTCGTGTTGAGGAACTCACTGATTTCCAAGGCAGTCCATGACGCCTTTACTCAGCTCCACTAGGAAGTTCCACCTTGGGTTAATTCTTAGTTCACAATCATCAATTATGCTGAGAGAACTATAATCAGCTATCACCTCTTGCTAAGAAAATTAATTAATCCTGTCCCTTGTCCTGGCATCCAAGTGTCCTAGCTATCTCCTACCGTGTGACTCAACACAAGCTGCAGGCATTTTGTTAGAACTGGATGTTGACAATTTACATCTGTTCTCCAGCACACAATCAGAAATATGTGGTTCCCAGGTTAATTAAAATGATGTCTAAGTGCTAGATTTCAGGTGTCTAGCTGAAGTTCAGCCCAGGCAGTTAGGAGCCCAACAGGAACAAATTGATTTTTTGGGCCTTTGGGTAATGAGTCACAAATTCCATAAAAGGTCCTACTTCCAGCCCCTAGCACTAAAGATCAAAGGCTTTTCATCCTGAGAATAACTGTTTGATCTGCTTGAGACAGTTGAACCCTCAGAGGGGTTGGTGACAAAAAGTTATCACGCTACCCTGGTTACGAGGAAATGGTTTGCTTAAGAAGCAGAAGTCAATAGGGGTGGAGAGATATGATGGCTGAAATAAAAGATTTGCGTGTTTTAAACTTAAAACAATTATGCTCGAAGGCAGTAATGTATCCAAGTTTTTTATGGGAAACAATTTTGTATTTAGAGTTCTACACTCAAATTATCAATCAAATGTCAAGGGACAAGAAGACATGCATGTAGAAACTCAGAAAGTTCACAACCCATGTGCCCACCATGAAAAAATTACTCCCGAAATTAATCTGGCAAAACAAAAGAGGAATTTAAAAAGAGAAAGAAATGGGATAAAAGAAAGAAGGGCAATAAAATATGACCCAGAAGACGCGGCCCTTCACTGGTCTACCTAGAGAGCCTCTGTCAAGCAGCAAAAGTCTAGAGCTAGAACATCGGGTTTCAGTTTCTGTGGCTCCCTTCACACTTAACTTCATAAAGGACCCTGTCTGAATAACTCAAAGCTCTCTGAAAATACCTATTTCCTTGAGCACGGCCTTTCGTCCATCTCATCTTATTCCACAGTTACCAGTTCACTTACCCATCTCCAATGGTGGCCCAGCAGGGTTGAAACAAAGCAATCTCTAGCCCTTGGCCTGACAGTGTCCCAAGTGGGCCATCTCTGATCCTCTTGCAGGGAATTTTCTACTGCAGGAAAGAAAGAACTGCTGAATTCAATGTTTTTGAGTCCGTGGTGACTAATTTTCTGAACCAAAAGTCAGGACCCAAAATCTGACTGACAGTAAGAACATACTTAACAGAACAAAAGGACAGAATATCTAAAATTGGAAAGTTTTTGAAAATTCAGGATGTATGGCTACTGTTATTAGATGGAGGTGATTAGTGAGGAAAGATGAGGCAGGGGTAAAGAGCTGAGGTCCTTGTGGCGTAGACACTCTGATAATGCCCTTTCATATGAAACTCTGTGTTACACTTTTCTGAGAAGCTCTTCCAATTACTCTCCCTCACCGGGGCATGGTAAAGACACGTGGTGCTCAACAGGCTCATAACTGCGCACACCTTCAAAACCACAGTCTTCCCCTATTTGCTTGATGATTATGTAGATGAGAGCCTGAACCCTGGGTGGGGGAGAAAGAGGAAAGCATGTCTGATAATCTACCTCAAGCCCCACAATTGTGTACCCCACTAGCAAGCAATGAGATTGTTGTTAGTCTCACGTGACCTTAGGATTGTGGCAGGGTAGGAGTAGAGGTCTTACCTCCACCTTAAGCCCCTTATTAAAGTATTTTTTCCTACCACTTAGAACTTCCCTGTCCGAGAAGACTTCTGAAATTTTTGATTTTCCACTTCCTTATACTTCCGTGATATTTTAGTGTTTTTCACACACTGGCACCCCTAACAACCACGGAGCCCCCTGGTCTGCCCCTCAATGTGCCCTGATCATGAGCCCCTTAGGAAGTACTACAATGGCAGGAATTTGTGGTCAGAAGACAAACTAGTGGGTCTACCTCTTGTCTCCAGGGCTCCTGCATAGACCCATTGTTTTTGCCACCAGAGTGTCCCAGCACCAGCTGAAGGAGGAAGATAAGAACTGGTGGGCCTCCCTTCCCTCTGGAGATTGTGTCATATTCAGTGAACTCTGCTGCAAGAGGGAGATAAGAACTGGGTAGGCTCATTTCCCCACAGAGCTTATATCATACTTAGTAGGCACTTGCCCCAAATCCACAGAAGCAGTAGGTGCTTTGCAAATATTTACCTAGCTACATGGCAACAGGGCAGTACCAGGGCAGTTCTATTCAACCTCAGGGATACACGGCCCACACTCCATTCTCTGTACACACATAAAAAAGGCTACACCCATTCCATGGCTATCTTCCCAAGTGTTAAAAAACAGCTCTTTAATTTCTAAATCATCCAGTCATCCAGGATTTAAACATCTAATGGAAAAATTATTAAGTCTGCTTTCACTTGTGAAGCGAATGGCCATCAGCCGGCCTTGGCGTTCAGACTCATCCTTCTCTTCACAGAAGTGAGTATCATAAGCATGACATGCTTTTCTAGTAGTGCTGCTGATCTTCCACAGATAAATTAAGGAAACCAAGTGTTTTGTGTTTAAACAAATCAACAACAATAACAGAACATGACAGAGAGAAGACCCATAATACAACCCTCCCACACTTCCCATCAGGAACTGAGGGAAAGACTTAACAAATGCTTTCAGAGGCCAATTTAACTAAGCCACCTTCTCCTCAAAATATGTTAAGTAACCGCGGGCTGGGTGTCATGTGGCTAGCATGTTACTAAAGAAGCTTAGTTGAAAGGTAAAGCACATGTGAGGAGCGTGAGGAAGACATGAGTCACTAAGGACTCATGAAGCAAGGCAGACATTTGTCGGCATGTATACAGTATTATTAGATGTGCCATATGCCACTCCTCCTAAGTAAAAAAGTAGGAGGGCCTAAAACCAACCAAACCAAACCCACTGCTAACGAGTTGGTTCCTACTCATAGGAACAGAGTAGAACTGTCCCATAGAGTTTCCAAGGGGCACCTGGTGCATTCAAACTGCTGACCTTTTGGTTAGCAGCCATCGCACTTAACCACTACCCCACCAGGGTTTCCAGGAGGACCTAACGTAAGATAAATATTATGTACAGGGGAAGCCTTTATATTAACTACCAAATACATGGTGCCATCTTGTGGCGAATCCTTTCAGCAACTTCAAAGAAACGGGAGGCCAATTTTTTCTACTTTATACATTTTGTGAAGTACAGTATTTAGACTACTTCTGACTAGGTTAAGAAAACAGCCCGAGGTTACACTTCCTAATTAAAAAACAAAACAAAATCCATGATACATTTTCCACTGAACCTAAGAGCTAATAAATATTGACTGAGATTTCCTCACTCCAAGGTCAGTAATCACAAATCCAGTAAGAAAATTTGAGGGAATTTGACTGTTTCACAGAAAACAAGTAAAAACAAATGACAATTACCTTTCATCACTTGAAAAAAATACAGCATCCAAAGGTTGAGGCCCTAGACCATCCTGTACCACCTCTTGTCTGAATGGTTTAAAAGGTAATTTTTCCAGATATGGTCATTAACAGACTGGTTTCAAAGAGCCTGAGAAGAACTTAAGGTCTGAGCATGTATCCTCTGTGTGTTTCTATTTGTTTGTTTTGTTTTGAGAAAGGGTCAGCAGGTGCTGTCTCCATGAAACTTCCATTTAAAGAATTCAGGGTGTCCAATAACTTATGGGAACATCACACAACCAAATTCCGAACCTGTACAACCAGGATTGAAATTAAGGTTTCCTCATTTCTACTTCCACAGTCTTAAATACAGACCTCAGTGCTTAGGCAGTGAACCCACACTGGTTCAGAGTGGTGTTAAGTTCTGCATTTTGGGTGGTGGTGCAATCCGAGTTGTGGGTCTACAGCTGAGTAGCTGAGGTAAGGTGCCTGAACAAGATGCCCAGTCTAGGCCTGGCAAAGCTCCAGGTCCCTCTCAGGGTTCTTTATGTCAGCCCAGCCATACAGAAAATAGATCCCAGATCTTGAAAAAACAGATAACAACAAGAACCAACTGTAAAACACCCCAACCCCCAAATTTCCCTAAGTCCTTCTCTTACTTTCTGCTGATACAACAGTGTCAAGTTTATGGAAGTTTCTCAGTGAATGTTCTCACGGGTTGACTAAGGATCCATCTCATCACAGTGAACACCAGAAGAACCCAAATGCCTGGAACATAAAGCCACTGAATAAATAACTTCATCGACTATATTCTGTGTATACGATTCAAATCAAAATTCTCTCCTGCCCAAGTTCTGAGTTCTTTTGTTTAAATTTTGAGTCAACAAACATTTATTAAATGCTCATTGATGTGTGCCAGGCTCAGTCACATATATTCTCATGTTAGGCTAATTTGTACAGCCAGCCTGGATGAGTGAGACTATCCTTTGGTAAACGGGAAATAGGAGTCCCTGGGTGGTGCAAACAATTAAACACTTGGCTACTAGCCAGAAGGTTGGCAGTTCGAACCTACCCAGAGATGCCTCGGAATACAGGTCTGGAAATCTTTTTCTGAAAGGTCATAACCTTGAAAACTGTATGAAGCAGTTCTACTCTGCACACGTGGGGTCTCCATGAGTCAGAATTGATTCGATGGCAACTAATAACAACAAGAACAAGCATGAAATGAATCACTGTAGTGGGAAGTCACGGTCCTGAAAGAAATAAGCAGTGTTGGCTGAGGGGCGTCACAATTAGCTCCCAGGGAAATCCAGGGGCCTGAAAGTGACTTGGGGGGGCAGAAGGGCACCTGGCTTCAGCTGTTCGGAAGCCAGATGCTGGGTATAGCTTAAAAGGAGGGACATAGAAAGCCATAAGAAAATGCCATCAGTAAGGTGAGAGATGGAAGTAAGATGTGGCTGGAGAAAAATAAGAGATCAGAAGCAATGTGGTTGGAAGTTGGCCATCAGGTTCTCAGGAAGAGAGGACCTTCCAAGGAAGCCACAGATAGCCTCATAACAGAACTCATTTTGGTGAAAATTTTAAAGTACAAAGACGGAAAATGTGTTGACAGATCAACTCGAATGAGTGTGAGGATTTTGTATTTCCCTTTCTGCCCTCCTTCTCCCATTTCACTGCTCACTAACTTTTCATGGAGCGGAGAGAGTAAAGGGTCTAAAACTAGAAGCATTTATTTTTGTAAGCCTTAGCAGCCAACGTAAAATTTTAGAAAACCAAAAAACCAAACCCAGTGCCATTGAATCGATTCCGACTCATAGCGACCCGATAGGACAGAGTAGAACTGCCGCATAGAGCTTCCAAGAAGTGCCTGGTGGATTCAAACTGCTAACCCTTTGGTTAGCAGCTGTAGCACTTAACCCCTGCGCCACCAGGGTTTCTGAAAAGAAAATTAACACAAGTGGCTTAGTGGAGTATGATAGGGTGACACTCTGTGGATTTCGCTTATCCATTTCCTTCTTATTCCATTACCAAAATACTCTGCGGACAGATTTGTGATCCACCAACCTGGATGGAAGGGGAGAGGCCCCCAAAAGATACAGATAGAGATGGAAAGAGAAACGCCTAGCACATAATTACACAGTGGGAGGCAAGTTGGAGAAGGAAAAATAGACTTGGGAGAAGCAGTGTAAATAGTTGCAACGCCCTAGAGAGGAAATGAAAGTAGCACTTACAAAGTCATCCTCAGAGAGAAGCGGCAGTGTGCTGAGAACCGGGGAGAAGCAAAGACTGGGGTCGGGGAATGGGGAGGCAGAGGCTGAGCTTATGATGGGAGGGCAGTATCACCCGCCTGAATGAATCCTGACACACTGAGGAGACTCAGTCCAGCTGTCCCCCTCCCCTGCAATGCCCCTTCTCCAACTACAAGTCAGGCCCAGCCTCTGCCCTCTTTACCAGGTTAATGATGACCCTAGAGGTACAGTGGTTAAGCATGCAGTTACTAACCGAAAGTTCGGTGGTTCAAACCCACCAAGCAGCTCTTCTGGAGAAAGATGTGGCAGTCGGCTTCCGCGAAGATTACAGCCTTGGAAGCCCTATGCGGCAGTTCTACTCTGTCCTGCAGGGTTGCTATGAGTCGGAATCGACTCAACAGCAATGGGTTAATGAGCTAACTGCGTTTGGAACAGACAACGTTGTATAAGAGGAAAAATACAAAGATTCTGTTCATTGTCCCCCACTCTCCAAAAGAGGGCCCACTTTCCTGAGGCTATCTTAAACAACACACTCTGAGGGAAGAGAAGCAGCACACAGGCTCTCTAAGAGCAGAACTTTCCAGGAGGCAACAGCTGCTGCTTTCTCTGCTGCCCACAGCCCACTGTGTATAGCACACCACCTGCCAGTCGAGAGGCCTCTTGGGGTGAGGAGCTGGCTCTCTCTGGCCTGTTGAGGTCAAAACCACTGGGGTCTGCTCTGACCCCTGAGTCAAGAAATGAAGGAATCTGAGCTTCTCTTGGGAAGTGATTTCTCTCTGGTCTCCTCACTTCCTCCACCCCACCCATCGATCCCACACATTCCCTGTTGCAAACGGGATACAAGGAAAGAGCAGAGCAATAACAATTGTCTATAGGCGCTTTCCACGCACATTCCACAGGTATGAAGGAATAATGTTCAGGAAAGACAAAGACTGGAGATGATGGAGGGAAGAGCCAGTCAAGATGGAGAAAGAAATATCCATTCTGAAGAGCTGAGAGATGGAACCCCCGAACTATTATTCCTAGACCCTCTCCTAACACAGAGCTGAAACCACTCCCAAAGCCCACTTCTCAGACAAAGATTAGATGGGCCTATAAAACAAAAAAATAACACATGAGGAATGTGCTTCTCAGTTCAATCAAATGTATAAGACCAAATGGGCAGCTCCTGTCCAAAAGCAAGATGGGAAGGCAGGAAGGGACAGGAACTGAAGGAACGGACACAGGGAATTCAGGGTGGAAAGGGGGAGTGTGCTGTCATGTTGTAGTGATTGCAACCCATGTCACAAAACAGTGTGTGTATAAAATTTTGAATGAGAGATTAACTTAAGCTGTAAATTTTCACCTAAAGCACGAAAAAAATAAATAAAGTGGTCTTTGCTGGAGGAAAAAAAAAAGAAAAGCACTGCAAAGAGTCCCACAGAGGAAAAAAAAAATTGAGAGGAAAAAATACTGGCAAAAAATAAAGAAGGAATAGAACCTCAGGAAGCTGTGGAATGTTTTCAGAAAATCTAGCATTCATGACATTGGAGTCCAAGAGGAAGAAGAGAAAGAGACTGGTGCAGAAAGCATATTTGAAAAAATAATGATCCAAAACCTCCTAAATTTGGTAAAAGACATAAATTTGCAGATTCAAGAAGCTCAACGAATCCCATACAGCATACATTAAAAGAAACTATGTCCACACACATGATAATCAAATTGCTGAAAGCTGAGGGAAGGAAAAAAAAAATCTCAAAAGCAGCTAGAGAAAAGCAACATATTATTTAAAGGAAAATAATGGTCTGTTGTGTTGAGTAGGTTCCAACTCATAGCAACCCCATGCGTTACAGCGTAGAACTGCTCCACAGGGTTTTCTTGGCTGTAATCTTTATGGAAGGAGATCACCAGGCCTTTCTTCTGCAGTGCTGCTGGACGCGTTCGAACCGCCAACCTTTAGGTTAGTAGTCAAGCGCAAACCACTTGTACCATCCAGAGACTCCTTTTACAGTTCTATCCTAAGAAACCATGGGAACCAGAAGACAGTGAAATGATTTCTTAAAAATGCTGAAAGAAAAACCCTCAATCCAGAATTTTGTACCTTATGGAAAGAGTCTTCAGGAATAAAGGAGAAATAAAGACATTCTCAGATGAAGGGAAACTAAAAGAATTCACTGTCAGCATTCTTTTCATTGCTCCAAAAGAAATCCTAAAGCAAGTTCCTCAGGCTGAAGGGAAATGGTGCCAGAGGGAAACTTGGATCGTTAGGAATGAAGGAGGGCAACCCCAAAAAACCCAAACCCACTGCTGCCGATTCCAATTCATAGTGACCCTGAAGGACAGGGTAGAACTGCCCCATAGGGTTTCCAAGTTCTAAATGTTACGGAAGTAGACAGCCATATCTTTCTCCCTCGGAGCAGCTGGTGGGCTCAAACCACCAACCTTCCAGTCAGCAGCCAGGCACTTAACCACTGGGACACCAGGGCTCCTTTCTCACAGTGTAGGAGGCTGTAAGTCCAAATCCAGGGAGCCAGCTTTGAGGAAAGGCTGTCCCTCTCTCTCTGCTTTGGGAGAAAGCCTTGGTGATCATGTGGCATGTATCTTTCCTGCCGTTTGATCATGTGGCATGTATCTTTCCTGCCGTTTGTGCTTGCTTAAGAGATTGACTTAATACTTCACATTAACATAACAAAGAAAAGCCATTCCCAAATGGGATTATAACCACAGGTATAACGGAAACCAAACCCATTGCAGTCTAGTCAATTCTGACTCATAGTGACCCTATAGGACAGAGTAGCACTACCCCCATGGGGTTTCTAAGGCTGTAACCTTCACAGAAGCAGACTACCACATTTTTCTCCCACAGAGCGATTGGTGGGTTCCAACTGCTGACCTTCTGATTAGCAGCCAAGTGCTTAACCACCGTGCCACCAGGGCTCCTCAACCACAGGTATAGAGGTTAGGATTTACGACACGTATTTGGCGGCGGGGGCCACAATTCAATCCATAACACTGCTACTTGTGCTTTTGTAGACTCTGTATCAAAACATTTTGAAAATCAGAACAGTTAGGAATGTTCTTTTGAGAAATCAAATCTCAGTTGTCAGTGGTGTAAAACAGAATGTAAATTGGCGTGTAGGCTTTTACAGATGAATACCAATGTTGCCACCTGCAAGTCTGATATGTGGGGCTTAATCATCTCCCTTCATTCCGCCGAACAGAATGTTTTTATCACAGATTCTCACTGGAGACCACAGTCTTGAATTGTTTGTTATCCAGTCTTTATCAAAAACCTTTCCTAAGGTCATTGATATTTGAAGTAGATTTTGGAAGACAGAAATGTCCATTCATACTTCTAAGTAATTTAAACTCTGATTCCTTTCTTGGGGTATACCATCAGAAACTTATTTACCTACATTTCCCATAGAAAAGCCTTCACAAAATTACATTTTGATGATATGTCTTTGGCTTTTAGTCAAAAGCTGATATCAGAAGTGGCCATATGAAGAATATCTTTGCATTTTTGCAAAACTACAAAGACATTCTCCATTATACAAATTTCATAATAAAAATTCCAGGAGAAAATGTACCTCTCCTGATAAATTAATACGTCTGCTTTTGTTTAATAATATAATTTACATTTATATTATTTATATATACACAAATATAATAAATATAAACATAATAATATATAATAATTATTATTTTCTCAACCTAGGTTGGAGCCCCAGCAGCACAATGGTTCAGAGCTTCTGCTGCTAACCAAAAGGTCAGCAGTTCAAAGCCACCAGCTGCTCCCTTGGAAACCCTTTGGGGCAGTTCTACTCTGTCCAATAGGGTTGCTATGAGTTGGAATCAACTCAATGACAATGGGTTGTTTTTTTTTTTAAAACTGAGGTTGCAGATTAGAATCACCTGGGACACTTTTACGGCTTAAGTCTTACCTTGGGGGATGGGACTCAGACATTGCTGTTTTTTAAAAAGTTCTCCAGGGGATTCTAATGTGTACCTAGTGTTAAAAATCCCTGCTATAAATAGTTTATTGTTTTACCCTTTTAGAAATATCTTGACTTTCAAGAAATGCAAAGCTAAATTCCACATGATAACTAGCCAAGATATTTGACATAGTTTATTCCTCATCCTCTGTGCTTTCTTTTTCTCTATTTGTCTCCTTTGGACTTCCTGCGTGGTGCAAACGGTTAATTTGCTTGCCTGCTAACGGAAAGGTTGGGGTTTGAGTCTACCTACAGGCAACTCAGAAGAAAGGCCTGGTGATCTACCTCCAAAAAATCAGCCGTTGAAAACCCCATGGAGCACAGTTCTACTCTGACACGCGTGGGGTCACCAAGAGTTTGGATCAACTCAGTGGCAACTGCTGTGTGCCATCGAGTCGATTCCGACTCATAGAGACCCTGTAGGACAGAGTAGAACATCCCCACTGGGTTTTCTAGGCTGTAAACTTTATGGGAGCAGATCGCCAGGTCTTTTCTCCCGAGGAGACTCTGGTGATTTTGAAATGCCAACCTTTCAGTTAGCAGCTAAGTGCTTTAATCATTGTACCAACTGAGTTCCTTTCAACAGCAACTGGTATTTGTCTTTTCCATTTTCATCAAAAATGCCTCAGAAGTCCGCTTAAATCATTTTTAGAAGCAGGTAGAGAGTAAATGCCAAATTTTTTTTAAAAAAGATCATCCATGAGATCATTAAAATTCTTCTAAAACCTTTGTATTTTTATCAGTTCTTTGGATAACGGGTTCCATAAATTTATTCTCTAGTGTGTTAGGTCAGACTTTTAGTCATTCAAAAACTAATTTCATTTGGGCTTTAAATGGCGGACCCTAGTTCCAGGATTTAGTAAATGAGCTCTGTATCCGCTTTCTATTGCTGTGTTAAAAAATTATCACAAATTACTGACTTAAAACAGCATCCATTCATTACCTCATGGCTTCTGTAGGTCATGAATCCAGACACAGCTTATCTTGTCTTCTGTTCAGGGTCTTACATGGCTGAAGTCAGGTGTCAGACAGGCTGCATTCTCATCTGGAGGCTTGAGTAGAGAAGGACCAGCTTCCAAACACATGCTGCTATAGAAGCCATGGCAGCTTACTTCTCCAACACCAGCAATGGAGAGGCAGAATTTATTACTTCGAGCCTCTCACTTCAGTACAGCCCTGTACGCATAGGGTTTTCTTGCCTGCAATCCTTACGGAAGTAGATCACCAAGTCTTTCTTCCCTGGGGTGGCTGTGAGGGTTCAAACCGCCAACTTTTCTGTTTGCAGCTGAGTGCAAAAGCATTTGTGTCACCAGGGCTTCTGACTGTAATGATACTTCACTGCAAAACAGTCAATAGGCTATGTGCTCATTAGGCATCTGTACTGTGGATTCTGTTAGCCTGGGATCACCCCCTGCAGGAGCCCTGGTAGTGGAGTGGTCTAGCACTTGGCTGCTAACCAAAAGTCAGCGATTCAAACTCACCAGCAGCTCCACTGGAGAAAGATGTGGCTGTTTGCTTCCCTAAGATTATAGCCTTGGAAACCCTATGGGGCAGCTCTACTCTGCCCTGTAGGGTTGCTATGAGTCAGAATTGATTCGATGGCCCAAAACAACAACAAATAACTGCTCAGTACATTTTGGTTGAATGAAAAGTTAAAAGAGGTTAACTTGGAACACCTCAGTAGACATCCAAATGTGAAACTAAATGTGGCCAAAAATAGAAATTAATGTTGATTCCTCAATTTTCCTTTAGGGAACTTCTCTGCTCCCAGTGAATGCAGTCTTGAGAGTATCACTAAAAAAGTGCCTGTCCCCCTTTGGCTAGGGTTTCGAATCAATATTTAAACATTAAGCCTCACACAAGTGGCCATAAACCTCTCCTACTCCCTGAGGTCTTTGCTGATTAATATGCCTTCCATCCCCCAACTTCTTTGAATTTCTAGAGAACTATAGTCCACGTAGCTCAAAACTAACAGCTGGGCAATCAGACTGTCTCTCCTAGGATTCTCAAACTTGAGCAGGATAACAGCAACAGAAGCCAGATTCTCTCTAGTGGCCAAGCCCGGGAGATACCATCGAATGAATCTCTATAGTTCCTGTGTTCTTGTCCTCTCCACGGCCTGCTTACGCAGTGTTGCCTTTAATTCTCTGAGGTGCTTTATATCCTTCCAATACATTCCTTTTGCAGTAATTAACCAGAGTTAATTTCAGTTGCTTGCAACCAAAGCTTCTTAACTGATTTACCACATTTCTTCCCATTATTCATGTTTTGCCTGAGCTCTATTTTGCATTCCAAAATCCCAGAAGTGAGCAGATCATATCCTGGAATCTTTATCTCTCCTTTTCTAAGGCTCATCCCAGGCATTCTCATTCTGATTTCAAAGAAGAGAACTCCATGACAACAAACAGTGACAGGAAGCAGCCATGTGATATCCTTGCACATTTCATATCTCATACCTAATTTATTGAAACAGGTATCTGGGATCCTCCTGTACTGGACTATATTTTCAATTGCCTTTGTAAAACTTTGTATCCCTTCCTAGGCCATCTATTTCTCCCACTCTGAATACCCTCGCAATGTCAGATGCCCTTGAACAGTCTTTAGGGTATTCATCTTCATCCCTTCTATCCTGTCCTCCTAGTTGGTGTGCTGCTGTTTGAGTGATCACTTTTCCTTTTCTTTCTTTCTTTTTTTAAGTATTTAAGAACTATAACGCCCCCAACACTACCAAAACTTGTGTGTGTGAGAGAAACAAAGATAACTTCTGGGTATGGAAGTCTGAGCTTTCATTAGTCCTAGAGTTAAATGCTTTTTACCAGACTGAAAACAAACATCCCTAAAGGCAACAATGTTACTTGGCATTTATGCAACACTTTTCATCTTCAAAGCAATTTGTAGACATTAAAGAACAAGCTGTCAGTTCTTCCCAGATAAGAATAAATACACAGTGCTGGGTATAGTCCTGTCCAGTTCCTTGGACCTAAACAATGGACCCTACTTATCAACCGTGACTAAACAAGATGGTTTCTTATGAGCAAAAAAAGGGGAAAGGTGGGGAAACGAGAAGAGTAGGAAAGAAGAAAGAGATAAAACCTACAATTTATCTAGTGAATATTGTGAGTCTGGGATGACAGTTTGGAGAAAAACATCTGAGAGTTCTGGTCTGGTTCTGCTTCCATTTATCCCAGTTTATGACTGCACTGAGGAATTTCCAGAGAGATTAAGTCATTCTCAGAGTCTTTCCTGAAGCTGTGGTATTACATCTTTTGATGAGTTTTCCTCTGTTTTACTAGCTTACGTCCTTATTCCCACTTCAAGTGTTTCCCTGCATACCAAAACAAATCAATTTTAAAATGACATTTGTATTTAAAAAATATGTACATATGAGTGTGTGAATATACACACACACAAAAACACATATACACACCTGGATTTTTCTTGCTCCCATCTCTACCTCACCTTTCTTATTTGGGGGTGTGGTTGGGGATGGGGAGGAAGGTAAATAAGGAGCCATGCCTATTAGTCCAATGTTTTATAATGATGTGACTGGAAGGAACACAGTGAGATTAAGGACTGGCTTACTCCTACTCAACAGATCATCCCATCAAAAGAACAAACGAGCCTCCACCTATTCAGAGAAATTGCTGGCTGGACTTCTTAGCAGTTAGGCACCCTGTGAACTGCAAATAAAGGCAAGGCATGAAGGCAGGGACCACAGATTTTCAACGGCTTTGTGCACGTGTGGTTCTTAAAGCCCACTGTACTTGTGAGTTTAGTCACCCTTAAAGTATCCTTGTGTGCCCTGGTTCTCCCAATCACCACCATGAATCATTCTGTCCAAGCCAAGGAAAGCTGACATAGAAGTGCAATTCCTTCAACGAGGCTCCTTTCCTCACTTCTCAAATGTCATACTAGTGTATGGAGCCTGTGTGACAGTTAACAGATATGCAACAAATTGTATAAGTGATCATTTGATGGGTAGCAATCATGGCAGGATTTTTTTTTTAACTGTAGGATTATTTTCTCATAAACACAATAAATTTTATTAAACCAACTTTTAATTCACAAAATTTTACTTATTACATCTTAACCCATTACTATAAATCCAAGCACATCTTCATTTGCCGTTATTTGGCCGTGAACTTAATATCCATGCACACATTTTTCCTTAGATACTGTGTGTGTATGTGTGTGTGTCCCTATTTCACCACTGGATTGTAAATCTCCTCAAGATCAGAAGTTACTGCCTCCTAGGGTTGCTATGAGCCGGAATGGACTCAATGGTAATGGTAAAGGATAACTGTCAAGGGCTTTTGAAAACTTAAACTAAGGGAATCAAAGAATCAGGAAAAGGAACAGTCAGAGAAAAAAACACATAGCAACTTAAGGCTCAAAAACCAATGAAAGTTCTAAAATTTTGCCCTGTTGGCAATTTTCATTCCCAGCAGCTGTACAGATGCATCGTGGTTATACTCTACAGTGGAGAAGGGCAATAACAAAATGGACCCACCCAGTATCAACATATAAGCTTTCAAATTTCAACATTGAAAAAAAAAAAAAAAACTACTCACAAGGCTGATCTGTTAATAGCTGTTTCCCTCAAAACGCAATGAAAGTTGATTGAGCTATTCCATTAGAATCCATGTAACCCAAGAACACTATGGCACCATGCCCAGTCATACAGCTTCACTGTTGTTTTACCCGAAGGGACCCCATTAAGCCAACAGCTTACCCAGGGGCACACAATAAAAACAGAAACATGGGATGGTGAGCAGTGTCATTAACTGCAGAACCATAACAGAGCAGAGACGACTGTGGAAGTCTGGAGCAGAGTGAACACTCTCAGGGCTGTCTCCCTGGCCAGAGGGAAGAACAGCGGCCTCCCAGAATCCCACCGTGGCACTAAAGTGAACACAACCTGGCTGGTGAAATGGTGAAAGAATCGCTAATACCTGAAATAACACAATGAAAAAAGTCAGCTCTAAAAGGAGTAAGGAAATTCCAAGTATTATTTTGTATACTTCCAAGTTCCTGTACTTGGTATCTAGTTCATGAAAGGAGGAGCCACTTTATGGCCACCACTAGAATTTTCCCAGAAGACTGTATAAATTTTAACTTTTAGGTAAAAATTATAAGGGCTACAGATTGAATATAGCCTGCGTAAACCTGCACAAACTTCAGGATATTCTTAAGTGGTTTTTGAAGATGAATAATGTAGAGTGGAGAACACGGGCTTTGGATTTTAACTAACTAGCTGTTACCTCGGGCAAGTTATCTGAGCTGAAGATCCATCTTTTCTAAAATGAGGGGAAATGTTGCTGAACTCATATGGCTGTAGAGTTATAAATTAGATAATGTACAGATAGCATTTGGCATTCCTTATCCTAGAATTATTTATTACTAGGTTTGTCATTTCTTGTGTCTCCTTAATGGATGCATTTTTCTTGGTCCAAAATTTATTCCTTTAGTCTAATTGTACTTTAAGCATTCCTGATAATGCATTTTATTTTCAGCAAAACATTTATCCTTATGCAGTCCCTTCCTTATTCCCAGGTCAAATGAGGTGGCTGTGGAGATGCACACACTGTATCTCAGGTACAGTGAGAATTTGGGGAGTTGGGTTAATACTGGTTCCACTCGAGGCAATGGCTCTCTACATTTATATTATGGTAGGGCAAAGGATGGACATGCAGATAGGATGGAGAAAACAAACACAAAGGAATCTCCCACCATAACCCTTCCCCCCAACACAGAGGAAGGTAGAAAGCAAAAAATTTTATTGGATTATTACATTTTAGATGTAGACAGCTCATTGCTGAAAGTTATATAAAGACAATAACATAGTTCAATAGAAGCGATAGCTTATACTTACTGAGCATTTACTATGATGTTAGGCAGTGTCCCACATTAAATTCTGGCAACAACTCTATGAAGTAGGTACTACAGTTATCCCTAATTTATAGAAGGAAACAGAGGGTCAGAGAGATTCAGTAACTTGCCCAGGATTGTGCTGCTAGCAGGTGAAAGAGCCAATTCTAACCCAGGGAGTCTGGCTCTAGAGTCCGTTTGAGTAACTGCCAGGTTATGTGATGTGCAACAACCAACAGGAAAATTTTCTCCTTAGATGCGAAACAAACAAAAATTTGAAACATGGGGAAGGCATAGCACCCCAGACAATGATAACAGTTCTGTTTGGGTTTAGGCTTGTACATGTCTAATATCGAGGTAGTGCTTGTTAATGTTGGGGATGGGGAGAGGGGAAAGAGATATTAGCGCTTGAAAAAAATGAAAGGCAAGCAGTCATAGAATAGGCCAGACAGAGTTTCTGCAGGATTTTTTTAGAACATGTAGGCAGAAGTAATTACTCAGGTGGAATTTATTCACTTTAAGGGCTAGAACATGTTCAACCAAATGTTATGAGATAAAAGACCAGCAATAAGGTTTATGATAATTTGGTTCAGTTAAGGAAAGGCCAAGCACCCTTCAAAAACTCTTTGTAGTAGTGATTCAATACTGTGAATAAAAAGAACAGATTAGCATATATAATTGAGTGTTGCACTATTCAAACTGTCAACCTCGCGAGTGATGCAATAGTTTCAGTGTTATCTTTGTTGTGGAAAATGTTTCTGAAACGCATTCTGAATTGCTCCTAAGTCAGAACACCATCAATGATGCTAAATCACATTCCATTTGGCCAAGATAGAGCACCATACCAAGTACTATGAGGAAACAAAGCCAAGGCACAAAGCTAGGCCTTCCGTAAGTTTCCAATTAGTAGACTTCCCATTCCCATTGATGTTGAGTTGAATTCTGACTCACAGTGACCCTGTACGACAGAGTAGAACTGCCCCATGGAGTTTCCAGGTGTATCAATCTTTACGGAAGCAAACAGCTGCATCTTTCTCCCAGTGATCAGCTGGAGGATTTGAACTGCTGACCACCGCGCCACCAGGGCTCCTTTAGTACAGTTAGGACACATAAATTCTACAATACGAGACAGTGTTCTAAGCAGACTTTTGAGGCAAGCCTTGAAGGCTGGCTTTTAATAAGGAGATGGTTGCATAGGGATGAGTTGTGGTGAGAGGGTGCATGCAAAGCAAAGGAAAAGGTGAGAAAGGTCAAAACATCCTTGAATATCTCAAGTAATACAGGTTAGTTGGAGAATAGTATGTGCAGGTAAGAGAAAAGTTAGGCCATACAGACAGGCCGAGGCAATACTGCAATGGCTTTCATTGCCCATTTGAGAAGTTTGTACTTTTAAGAGGTTTTAAGCATTCAAATTTGACTACAATTCAGGAAAACTAATGTCCTAGTGGTGCATAGGATGGATAAAGTCTTCATGAAGCTAACATGTGAATTGTGGAAAGATTCTGAACCAAAAATGGTGAAAAAAGAAAGGCGATATGCAGCTGTATTAACACAGTCAGCCCTTCGTATCTACAGGTTTGCATCCGAGGATTCACAAAACCAAGGACCAATATACAAAAATAGCACCCCCCATCCGCGGTTTTGCTTTGGGAGGTTTCAGTTACCCACGGTCACTGGTGGTCCCCAGCTCGCCTGGAGCCATCGCCTCTGCTGCGTGTGCCTCTTGGGCAGCAGACTGCCAGATACGGCTCCCCACAGACCTCAGACCTTCACCTCCTAATCTTCCTTTTTTGGAGTCTCTTTGGCTTGGCCATTCCAGGCAGGTGGATCAGAGTGCCTGCCCTAGGTGGGGCCTTGGGGCCAGAGCAGGGAGGGGTGGGGGGGAATGGGGACAGGGCTAGGTTCTCCAGCCGAAGCGATTTTGTGTAAGGGACTTGAGCATCCACGGATTTTGGCATCTGTGGGGGTCCTGGAACCAGGTAAAAATAAAATAAAGAAGGTATTGAATAAAAGTAGTAAGATTTTCTTCTGTGGCTTATGAATGGATCTGATGGAACTTCCAAAAGATGCAAGAAGAGGTTTTGGAATGCAGCAACTTCACAAAAGTGTGTAGTCTTCTTTAGAGCAGGTGGTTTCAAGGAAAACACCTATTCAAGTGAATAATCGGTTTGCTACTTTAAACAAACAAACAAAAAAAACACCGAATTACTTTAGTCACACAGTATACTCTTAAAATAGATCCATTACAACCCAGTGCCAGAACTAGATTCTCAAAGTGCAACACCTTCCTAACCAGTCTGTGATGGCTTTTCATGTGTCAACGTGGCTGGGCTACAAAAAAAAAAAAAAAAAAAAAAACCACTAAATCAGTCAAGCACTAATCTAGGTGGTACAGTGAAGGGATTTTTCCAGATGTAATTAAAGTCCCTATAAACTTTAAGTATGGGAGAGTATCCTGGTAGTCTGACTTAGTCACAAGGCTTTAAGAGCAGGGCCAAGGCTTTTCTGAGAGAAAAAACGCCACCTGTGGACAGCAGCTTCAGCCTGTGCCCAGGGAGTTCCAGTCTGCTCCTGCTTTTCCCTGCCTGACTGGCTGCCCTACAGACTTCAAACTTGCTTAGCCAGCCTCCACAATTGAGTAATAAACCCATTTTATATTTTTAAATATAATAAAGATTATATGTAGTATAATAAATGTAAATACATATATTTAAAAATCTGGTTCTGCTTCTTTAGTTGAACCCTGACTGATAACAACTTACTTTGTTTATGAGAGCTGACAAATCACTTCTCTGAGGGGGAAGTACTATAAATTAATTACATAAACACCATCGTTAGAAATGGTATTTAAGCTGAAAGTAAAGCTGGTCTGCTAACTTGCTGTTTGTAAAATGGCTCTGTTCTTATGACTGCAGAAGCCTTCGTTCCTAATCTTACTCTATATGGCTTTGTTGTTGTTGTTAGGTGCCGTCGAGTTGGTTCCGACTCATAGCGACCCTATGCACAACAGAACGAAACACTGCCCGGTCCTGAGCCGTCCTTACAACTGTTGTTATGCTTGAGCTCATCGTTGCAGCAACCGTGTCAATCCACCTCTTTGAGGGTCTTCCTCTTTTCCACTGACCCTGTACTCTGCCAAGCATGATGTCCTTCTCCAGGGACTGATCCCTCCTGACAACATGTCCAAAGTATGTAAGACGCAGTCTCGCCATCCTTGCCTCTAAGGAGCATCCTGGCTGTACTTCTTCTAAGACAGGTTTGTTCGTTCTTTTGGCAGCCCATGGTACACTCAGTATTCTTCATCAACACCACAATTCAAAGGTGTCAATTCTTCTCCAGTCTTCCTTATTCATGGTACAGCTTTCACATGCATATGATGCAATTGAAAATACCATGCCTTGGGTCAGGCGCACCTTAGTCTTCAAGGTGACATCTTTGCTCTTCAACACTTTGAAGAGGTCCTTTGCAGCAGATTTACCCAATGCAATGCAACTTTTGATTTCTTGGCTGCTGCTTCCATGGCTGTTGATTGTGGACCCAAATCAAATGAAATCTTTGACAACTTCAATCTTTTCTCTGTTTATCACGATGTTGCTCATTGGTCCAATTGTGAGGATTTTTGTTTTCCTTATGTTGAGGTGTAATCCTTACTGAAGGCTTTGGTCTTTGATCTTCATTAGTAAGTACTTCAAGTCCTCTTCACTTTCAGCAAGCAAGATTGTGTCATCTGCATAACACAGGTTGTTAATGAGTCTTCCTCCAGTCCTGATGCCCCATTCTCCTTCATATAGTCCAGCTTCTCGGATTATTTGCTTAGCATACAGATTGAATAGATATGGTGAAAGGATACTACCCTGATGCACAACCTTCCTGACTAAACCATGCAGTATCCCCTTGCTCTGTCCAAACAACTGCCTCTTGATCTATGTAAAGGTTTCCCATGAGCACAATTAATTGTTCTGGAATTCCCATTCTTCTCAATGTTATCCATAATTTGTTATGATCCACACAGTCGAATGCCTTTGCATAGTCAGTAAAACACAGGTAAACGTTTTTCTGCAATTCTTTGCTTTCAGCCAGGATCCATCTGAGATCAGCAATGATATCCCTGGTTCCATGTCCTCTTCTGAAACCGGCCTGAATTTCTGGCAGTTCCCTGTTGATATATTGCTGCAGCCATTTTTGAATGATCTTCAACAAAATTTTGCTTGCGTGTGATATTAATGATATTGTTCTATAACTTCCACATTCGGTTGGATCATCTTTCTTGGGAATAGGCATAAATACGCATCTCTTCCAGACAGTTGGCCAGGAAGCTGTCCTCCATATTTCTTGGCATAGACGAGTGAGCACCTCCAGCACTGCATCTGTTTGTTGAAACGTGTCAACTGATATTCCATCAATTCCTGGAGCCTTGTTTTTCGCCAATGCCTTCAGAGCAGCTTGGACTTCTTCCTTCAGTACCTTTGGTTCCTGTTCATATGCCACCTCTTGAAATGGTTGAACATCGACTAATTATTTTTGGTGAAATGACTCTGTGTATTCCTTCCATCTTCTTTTGATGCTTCCTGCGTCGTTTAATATTTTCCCCATGGAATCCTTCACTATTGCAACTCGAGACTTGAATTTTTTCTTCAGTTCTTTCAGCTTGAGAAACGCCGAGTGTGTTCTTCCCTTTTGGTTTTCCATCTCCAGCTCTTTGCACATGTCATTATAATACTTTACTTTGTCTTCTCGAGATGCCCTTTGAAATCTTCTGTTCAGTTCTTTTACTTTATCAATTCTTCCTTTTGCTTTAGCTGCTCGACGCTCAAGAGCAAGTTTCAGAGTCTCCTCTGACATCCATCTTGGTCTTTTCTTTCTTTTCTGTATTTTCAATGACCTCTTGCTTTCTTCATGTATGATATCCTCGATGTCATTCCACAACTCATCTGATCTTCGGTCACTAGTGTTCAATGCGTCAAATGTATTCTTCAGATGGTCTCTAAATTCAGGTGGGATGTACTCAAGGTCATATTTTGGCTTTTGTGGACTTGCTCTGATTTTCTTCACTTTCAGCTTGAACTTGCATATGAGCAATTGATGGTCTGTTCCACAGTCGGCCCATGGCCTTGTTCTGACTGATGATATTGAGCTTTTCCATCGTCTCTTTCCACAGATGTAGTCAATTTGATTTCTGTGTGTTCCATCTGGTGAGGTCCATGTATATAGTCGCCGTTTATGTTGGTGAAAGAAGGTATTTGCAATGAAGAAGTCATTGGTCTTGCAAAATTCTATCATTGGATCTCCGGCATTGTTTCTATCACCATGGCCATATTTTCCAACTACTGATCCTTCTTTTTTGTTTCCAACTTTCGCATTCCAGTTGCCAGTAATTATCAATGCATCTTGATTGCATGTTCGATCAATTTCAGACTGTAGCAGCTGATAAAATCTTCTATTTCTTCATCTTTGGCCCTAGTGGTTGGTGCGTAAATTTGAATAGTAGTCATATTAACTAGTCTTCCTTGTAGGCATATGGATATTATCCTATCACTGACAGCATTGTACTTTTTGATGATGAATGCAACACCATTCTTCTTCAAGTTGTCATTCCCAGCATATATGATTGTCCGATTCAAAATGGCCAATACCAGTCCATTTCACCTCACTAATGCCTAGGATATCAATGTTTATTATGAGTTCCATTTAATTTCTGATGATTTCCAATTTTCCTAGATTCATACTTCGTACATTCCAGGTTCCAATTATTAATGGATATTTATATTTGCAGCTGTTTCTTCTCATTTAGAGTTGTGCCACATCAGCAAATGAAGGTCCTGAAAGCTTTACTCCATCCACGTCATTAAGGTCGCCTCTACTTTGAGGAGGCAGCTCTTCCCCAGTCATCTTTTGAGTGCCTTCCAATCTGGGGGGCTCATCTTCCAGCACTATATCAGACAATGTTCTGCTGCTATTCATAAGGTTTTCACTGGCTAATACTTTTCAAAAGTAGACTGCTGGGTCCTTCTTCCTAGCCTGTCTTAGTCTCGAAGCTCAGCTGAAACCTGTCCTCCATGGGTGACCCTGCTGGTATCTGTATACCATTGGCATAGCTTCCAGCATCACAGCAACATGCAAGCCCCCACAGTACGACAAACTGACAGACACGTGGGTGTATATGGCTTTAGACCAGGGATTATTAATCTGGGGTCTACAACTCCCTAAACTTGTTTGTAAACATTTTTCTGAGTCCATGGGCTTCTTCAGATTCTCGAAGAAATCTCATGTCCTTTCAAAATACTAAGAATTTCACAAATTCTGAAGGTCATTCCATTATTTATACTCAGTTTCCCAATGATTGATTGCATATATGCTATGAAAGAATAGTTGACTCTCCCGGGACTTGCCTTGTTCCAAAATTACTGATGACATTTTATAGATTTTTTTTTTTTTTTTTCTGAGAAAGGGGAGCAGCCCACTTGTAATTAAAAAAAAAAAAAAAATTTTTTTTAGTAGAGGGAAATTCAGCTTAAGTATTTACTTGATTAAAAGTCCATAAATACATGACAAGATAATCCCATCTAAGAACAAGACACATTCAATAGTCTCAAATAGGCAAGAAATTCAATGATGCAGAAAATACATTCTGGCATCCTCAGTTCATATTGAGGCTTTAACAAAATTGAATCATAGTTAGAGAATCTCAAAGTGATTATATTCCTAAATAGTGTTAAATTCTATTGTGTGAAGATATTTGTACTTTATGCATAAAAAAATCAATATGCAGTCTAAATTCACCTTAAATACCACATTAGGTCTTTTGACAAATTAAGAGATCATTTCTCATAATACACAAGAACAATTATTTTCTGTCATCTTATTCAAAATCTTAGCAGTATTCATAAAGCTATTTCCTGATTTTCTTTCTCGATTTGGCCAGGCCTTTTCAACTTACTCCTATTATTCACCCAAATTCTAATCATTTGGAATTACCTCAGTAAGGCCTTGGGCCTTTTCTCTGTAGGTAGCACCATCTATTCCAGTGGTTTTAAGTGTCAACACATGCTAACTCCCTCAATTTTTATTTCTAATCCAAACTACCCCCTTTGACATCTATCCAATGGTCTTTGATATCTTCCTTTGGATAAGTCACTGGAATCTCAAATTCTTTATGTCCAGAACCAAATCTTGATCTCCCTCTCAAACTGATTCCTCTTTTAGTCTTTCCCATCTTAGCAAAACTGAATCACCTTTGATCAAACTGACAACAGCAACTTGAAAGATTAGAAATTTAGGGGGCAGCGAGTGTATGTTAATGGGGGAGAAACGACTTGGAAAAGGAGGGTGAGAATGGTTGTACAACTCAAAGAATGTAATCAGTGTCACTGAGTTGTACATACAGAAATTGTTGAATTGGTGTATGTTCTGCTGTGTTTCTTCTCAACAACAAAAATAACTTTAAAAAATCGTGTCATCTACTGCCCAGTAGCTCAAGTTAGAAACCTCAGTATTATTCCTGATTTCTTCTTTTCCTTCATGCTATATCTCCTGTCATTACTACCTCTCAACTATATCTCTAATCAACGCAAAACCAGAACTACCTTCTATAAGCACAACACCATCCTAACCAATCATTTTATCTCATGTTCCACCACTGTAGCAGAAACCACCATTATTACCACCAGGCATTGTTCTCCAACTGACCTTCCTACTTTCCATATGTTGTTGTTGTTAGGTGCCATCAAGTCTGTTCCGACTTACAGAGACTGCGTACAATAGAAAAAACGCTGCCTGGTGCTGCACCATTCTCACAATCATTGCTAGGCTCAAACTCATTGTTGCAGCCACTGTATCAGTCCATCTCATTGAGGGTATTCCTCTTTTTCTCTGACCCTTTTTTTTTTAACCTTACCAAGCATGATGTCCTTCTCCAGGGACTGATCCCTCCTGATAACATGTCCAAAGTATATGAGATGAAGTCTCACCATCAGTGCCTCCAAGGAGCATTCTGGCTCTACTTCTTCCAAGACAGATTTATTGGTTCCTTTGACAGTTCATGGTATATTCAATATTCTTCGCCAACACCATAATTCAAAGGCATCAATCCTTCTTTGGTCTTCCTTATTCATTGCCCAGCTTTCGAATGCATATGAAGGGATTGAAAACACCATGGGTTGGGTCAGGTGCACCTTAGTCCTTAAAGTGATGTCTTTGCTTTTTAACACTTTAAAAGAGGTCTTTTGCAACAGATTTCCCCAATTCAATGCATCATATGATTTCTTGACTACTGCTTCCATGGGTGTTGATTACAGATCCAAGTAAAATGAAATCCTTGACAACTTCAATTCTTTCTCCATTTATCATGATGTTGCTTATTGATGCATTTGTGAGGGTTTTTGTTTTCTTTATGTTGAGGTGTAATCCATATTGAACGCTGTGGTCTCTGATCTTTATCAGTAAATGCTTCAAGTCCTCTTCACTTTCAGCAAACAAGGTTGTGTCATCTGCATAACGCAGGTTGTTAATGAGTCTTCCTCCAATCCTGATGCTATGTTCCTCTTAAACAGTCCATCTTCTCAGATTATTTGCTCAGCATGCACAGTGAATAAGTACGGTGAAAGGATACAACCCTGATACACACCTTTCCTGACTTTAAACCACACAGTATCTCCTTGTTCTGTTTGAATGACTGCCTCTTGATCTATGTACAGGTTCCTCATAAGCACTCTTAAGTGTTGTGAAATTCCCATTCTTCACAATGTTATCCATAATTTGTAATGATCCGCGCAGTCAAATGCCTTTGCATAAAACCCAGTGTCGTCAAGTCGATTCTGACTCATAGTGACCCTATAGGACAGAGTAGAACTGCCCCATAGAGTTTCCAAGGAGCGCCTGGTGGATTCAAACTGCCAACCCTTTGGTTAACAGCTGTAGCACTTAACCACTACGCCACCAGGGTTTCCATGCCTTTGCATAGTCAACAAAAACACAGGTAAACATTTTTCAGCCAGGATCCATGTGACATCAGCAATGATACCCCTCATTCCACATCCTATTCTGAATCTGGCTTGAATTTCTGGCAGTTCCCTGTTGATGTAATGCTGCAACCACTTTTGAATGATCTTCAGCAAAATTTTATTTGTGTGTGATATTAATGATATTGTGCAATAATTTCCACATTTTGTTGGATCACCTTTCTTTGGAATAGGCATAAATATGGATCTCTTCCAGTTGGTTGGCCAGGTTGCTGTCTTCCAAATTTCTTGGCATAGACAAATGACCACTTCCTGAGCTGCATCTGTTTGTTGAAACATCTCGATGGTATTCCATCAATTCCTGGAGCCCTGTTTTTCACCGGTGTCTTTAGTGCAGCTTGGACTTTTTCCTTCAGTACTATCAGTTCTTGATCATATGCTACCTCCTGAAATGATTGAATGTTGACCAATTCTTTTTGGTATAGAGACTCTGTGTATTCCTTCCATCTTCTTTTGATACTTCCTACATCATTCAATATTTTGTCCATAGAATTCTTCACTATTGCAACTTGAGGCTTAATTTTTTTTCTTCAGTACTTTCAGCTTGAGAAATGCCAATCATGTTCTTTCCTTTTGGTTTTCTAACTCCAGGACTTTGCCCATGTCATTATAATACTTTACTTTGTCTTCTCAAGCCAGCCTTTAAAGTCTTTTATTTAGCTCTTTTACTTCATTTCTTCCATTCACTTTAGCTACTTGAAGTTCAAGAGCAAGTTTCAGGGTCTCTTCTGACATCCAATTAGTCTTTTCTTTCTTTCCTGTCTTTTTAATGACCTCTTGCTTTCTTCCATAAAGCCCTGGTGGCATAGTGCTTAAGAGCTATGGCTGCTAACCAAAAGGTCAGCAGTTTGAATGCACCAGGTGCTCCTTGGAAACCCTATGGGGCAGTTCTACTCTGTCCTATAGGGTCACTATCACTCAGAATTGACTCAACAACGAGTTCAACTTAATTCGCATATAAGCAATTGATGAATACGGCCCCAGGCCTTGTTCTGACTAATCATATTGAGCTCTTCCATTGTCTCTCTCCAATGAGTTGGAATCGACTCGACGGCACTGGGTTTCTTTCTACAGATGTAGTAGATTTGATTCCTGTATATTCCATCCTAGGAAATCCTGGTGGCGTAGTGGTTAAGCACTACAGCTGCTAACCAAAGGGTCTGCAGTTCAAATCTGCCAGGTGCTCCTTGGAAACTCTATGGGGCAGTTCTACCCTGTTCTATGGGGTTGCTATGAGCCGCAATTGACTAGACAGCACTGCTTTTGGTTTTTTTGGTTATATTCCATCCAGTGAGGTACATGTATATAGTCATGGTTTATGTTGTAGAAAAAAGGTTATTTGCAATGAAGAAATCATTGATCTTGCAAAATTCTATCATGCAATCTCCAGCATCATTTCTGTCACCAAGGTCATATTTTCCAACTATTGACCCTTCTTCGTTTCTAACTTTCCCATTCCAATCACCAATAATTATCAACGCATCCTGATTGCATGTTCAATCAATTTCAGACTGCAGAAGTTGATTAAAATCTTCCATTTCTTCATCTTTGGCCTTAATGGTTGGTGCGTAAATTTGAACTAGTAGTCACATTAACTGGTCTTCTGTATAGGCATATGGATATTATTCTGTCACTAACAGAATAATATCTATTTCAAGCTAGATCTTGAAATGTTCTTTTTGACAAGGAATGCAACTCCATCCCTCTTTAGTTTGTCATTCCCGGCATAGTAGACCATATGATTATCTGATTCAAAATGGCCAATACCAGTCCATTTCAGCTCACTAATGCCTGGGATATCAATGTTTATGGACTCCATTTCATTTTTGACAATTTCCAATTTTCCTAGATTCATACTTCATACATTCCACATTCATTAATGGATGTTTACAGCTGTTTCTTCTCATTTTGAGTCATGCCACATCAGCAAATTGAAGTTCCCAGAGTTTTACTTCATCCATGTCATTAAGGTTGACTCTGCTTTGAGAAAGCAGCTCTTCCCCTGTTGTCTTTTGAGTGCCTTCCAACCTGAGAGGCTCATCTTCTGACACTGTATCAGACGGTGTTCCGCTGCTATTCATAAGGTTTTCACTGGCTAATTTTTTTCAGAAGTAGACCGCTAGATCCTTCTTCCTAGTGTCTTAGTCTGGAAGCTCAGCTGAAACCTGTCCACCACGGGTGACCCTGCTGGTGGTATTTGAATACCAGTGGCATAGCTTCCAGCATCACAGCAACACACAAGCCCCCATGGTACGAGAAACTGACAGATGTGTGGGGGGTTTTCCACATAGAAATCAGAAAAACACTTTAAAAAGATAAATCAGTTTACATTTCTCCTTTGCTTAAACCCTCCCAGTGGCTTTTCACCTCACCTTAGAATGAAATCCCAACATCTAACCTTGGGCAAAAAGGCTGTGCATGATCTGGGTCCTGCCCATCTCTCCCCTCCCCACAATGGTCCTGTTTGAGCTGCTCCAACTCCACTCAAGGCCTTCCTCGCCTTGCTATTGTTGTGTGCCATCGAGTTGATTCTATCTCGTAGTGACCCTACGTAATAGAGTAGAACTGCCCCATAGGGATTCCTAAGCTGTAATCTTTAAGGGAGCAGATTGCCAGGTCTTTTCTTCTGTGGAGCAGCTGGTGGATTCGAACCACTGATCCTTCAGTCAGCAGCCAAGCACTTAACCACTGCACCATGAGGGCTCCTTAGGACCATCTTATGCATGCTCTTCTCTGTGGGGAATGTGTCCCCCTCTTAACATATAGGTGGTTTCTTCTCATCCTCAGATCTCAGGTTAACTATTCCCTCCTCAGAAGTTCCATCTCTCAAAGTTGATATCTGTGTCCATACCCCATTGCTTATTCTTTACCCTGTTTTGTTCCTTCACAGTTTCATCATAATTTCTATTCATTTACTTAGTTCTCATTGTCTATTATATTGTTAGGTCCATGAAGACAGTAACATGCAGGAAATATGCACAGCACTCAACACAGCCCTGGGCCCAGTAAACATTTGTGAAATGAATGAGTGAGTGCAACCGTATACATACCTTAAGGACCCATTTCTATTAGCTTTTCAAACAGTCTATATTTATTTAGGAGTATTTTATTTTGGTTTTCTTTGGTTAAAAAAAGGGAATATATTTGAATCCATTATCTCGTCAGGTTATTAACTGACAGACTCACTGCTGAAGTCCCATAACATACAGCTTTTAGTTATTTCAACTACTTTTTTGCTAGTATGTCTTGTATTTCTATTCTTCAGGCCTTTTCTTAATGTGTATACTTAATATACCTGTGTTGTGTATGACTGGCGAGTTTATCATTATTTATTCCTTTTTTTTTTTGGCATAGTTACTGAAACTGTTTTCTATGAACCAAGACAACACTTGAATAAATGATCACATTTAGTTAAACTGGGAAGTCTGCCTTTAAAATATCTTAAAATGGCTGTCATCTCTCAGGGTCAGCCTGGTTAATATGAACATGAAATTGCATTGATCTTTCAAAGACAGCTCTTTCTTCATTTAATTCCTCTATTATTTAATACTTCTCTATTTAATCTAAAATTAAAAAGAAAAGAAAAAAACCAAACCTGCTGCTGTCGAGTCGATTCTGACTCACAATGACCCTATAGGGCAGAGTAGAACCGCCCCATAGAGTTTCCAAGGAGCACCTGGCGGATTCAAACTGCTAACCTTTTGGTTAGCAGCCGTAGCACTTAACCACTACGCCACCAGGGTTTCCTACACACAAATGTGTCAAATAAATTTGTACTTGCTTTTATTTAAAATTTTTTCTTCAACATTTTATTATTAAAATAACATTTTGTCTTGTCTAAAACTTACCTATAAAAAGTATCAAGGTAGAAACCCTTAGAAAAAAAACCATTAGATCAGAAAATTCTTTTTTTGTTCTGATTCTGCTACCATTAAGATTTTCTACAAGTTTTAACTACTCTGGACAGCAGTTTTCTCATCTGAAGAAAGAAAAGAAGAAGAAAAGTAGAGGAAGGAGGGGAGGGAAGACTTGAGAGGGAAGTGGACAAGCCGGAAGAGGGGAGGAGATGGAGAGAAGGCAGAGAGCGAGGGAGGGAGGGAGGAAGAGAAGAGAAACTGGGCTGAGTGACTTCAGATGTCCCTTCCTACTCAAAATTTTCTTGATTCTGTTAAAAAGAACTTGCCCTTAATACACCATGGTCTGCAAAAAAAAGAATGATGATAATAATAGCTACCATTTGTTGGGGGCTTATCTCTCATTTAATGGACACAATCAACTTATGATTATTATTCTGCCATTTTATAGGTAAGAAAACAAACTCAAGCCAAAAGTATCTGTCACATAAAGTTTTTTTTTGCTTTTTTAATAGACACAATCCTTAATCACCAAAAAGAGAAATGGGTGAGGTAGATAAAATTCATAAACTGGGAAAATGCAAATCTAAATGAAAAAAAAAATTTTTTTTTTTTTAACAACTTTTGGCAAAGTCTGCTGTACTGGGGGCCCCTGCTACACGCCACTGCTTGCTGGACAAAGAAAACATGTTATCTCAACCTATCAAAATCAGCAGCTGTAATGTCTTCTCTTCAAATGCAAGGATACTGGAACAGGCTAAGGCATCACATATGTATTAATTTTCTAAATTTAAGCACAAATCTTAAGGACCTCAAAGAAAGAACAGATACTGCCAATAAAATATAAAGATCATTCAAAACTAACCTTCGGGCAGCATAAATGATATCTGAATGAAGGAGGATATTTCCTTCATATTAGTCTATATTTAATATTAACATCAGGATAATCAATTAAAATTGAATATACTAGGGAAACAATGTACAAAAATCATGTTTTTAAAAGTGAAGTGAGAGTTAAACTTGAGAATTTCCTCAGGAAAATTAACGCATTTTATTCCAAGAGTTGTACTGTTTATGAAAAATTTGCTACATTTTGCTTGAGTTGTTTTTATTCTAATATAGTCTACATTTTTTCAGCTGGTACCAAACACATTTACTTTTTTTTTTTTTCCACTTGCGTAATTTTGGAGAAGCCAACTTTCAGTTCTAATCTTAAATCAACTCACAATACTAAATCCCTCCATCATAGATGAACAGACACCTATGAGCAGCTTAAAAAACAAAAAGCATTTTTTTCTACGGCATGAGCTTTTTTTTTTTTTTTTGAGTGAGCCTGTACCCTCACTCAAATAAGTGGCCTCAGAAATGGCATTTGATACACGGAATACAAAGATCACAACCTTAACTTTGTATTTTTGTATTCAAAATACTTGTATCAGTGGTTGTAGCTGTGAAACCACACACAAAGTCAAAGAGTTCGAGATAACCAAAAAGGACTATCTCCACTATTACACATAACCTGCCTTCACTGCAAAGAAAGAGGAAACTCTGCCTCACTGCTCTCTACATCTTCCTATGGGCAGCACCCGGATGTGTCATCACGTGATAAGAAACATAACTCCCACTAGTAAAATATTCTTTGATACCACATTACCCTGGGAAATTGTGTATTTCCTTCAAACTGTGGTTGATATAAAATAATACACAAAAAACACAGCAGGTACCTGGCACACAGCAAGTGTTTAGTAAACTAGATATCATCATCATCATCATTTAGAGCACTAGAGAATGGCGACTAAAATGGTGGTTGAAAAAAGGGAGTCTACCCTCAAAAATTCCAATTTTTTTTAAAGGCCAAATTGTAATTAAATCTGTGATAAACCAAACCAAACCAAACCTATTGCCACTGAGTCAATTCTGACTCCCAGCAACCCTATAGACAGAGTAGAACTACCCCATAGGCTTTCTAAGGAGCAGCTCGTGGATTCGAACTCAAACTGCAGACCTTTTGGTTAGCAGCTGAGTTCTTAACCACTGCACCACCAGGGCTCCAAATCTATGACAGTTTTACTAATATACAGTAAGGTGGTTATGATACACATAAATTTTCATGATTATCTGACAGTCTGAGAAGTCTACATTCTTTCAGCTATGCCGAAACTGAAGCTAACCTGATAGGAAAATTATAAGAAAAACCTCAAAGTAGAAAAAATATTTTCTATAGTAAATACGGTTCTATTTTTTTTTTAGTGGAGAAGCAATTAATAGAGAATCCATTTCTGTATAACAAATATAAATCTGCCCATCTACTTGATAGGTACAAAAATACCAGCACAAGAAACCTAGATAAATAGGCCGCGCCAAAATAGCAAGTGTTTCATAAAAAATACTTTATCATCAGAACAGCATGGTTTCCTGTGTTTACGATCTATTTATTGTTAGTTTTTACAAGTAGCAAAGTCCCTCCATTTTTATCCCAAATTAATATACATGAATATAAAAAGCTATTGATTTCCACACTGCCCGCTCCCACCCCCATCAGATTAGGATTGATAGGAAGTTGTGGCCTATGAACAGTCTCCTGGTGTAGGGGACGGCTTCCTCTTTAACTTGGTCTTGAATGCTAATCACTCATCCTCTTGCTGATTTCTTTTCTGTCAAAAGAAAGCAAGAATACATTAAAATAGCACTTTATAAGTGGGATATTTGCTCAGCCAAGATTGTTTTCTCTGCCACAAGAATAATTTTCTAGAGGTCTTGGAAAAAGATGTGGTTGAAAATTATCATGGAAAAACATGCATTAACCCACTAGTTTATGATTTTGGCTCCCGGGCAAGTTGTCCTCAGGTATTTGAATATGTTCTTCCATACATACATACACTCCCACAGACACACACACACAAATAAAAATATTCACACTACCCCCTGAGAAACCACAGCAGAGATTTGATCTTCTCTTAGCCCTAAAATAGTGTACATATTTTCTTAAAAATGAGAAGTAGTATGAAATTATTCAAATAGTACATACAACATAAAAACATTTTCTAGCCATTCTAATCAATAAATTATTCCTTCGGCTCAAAGAGAAATGCTATTATATATTTCATTACAAAATGATTTAACTCAATTCTGTTCCTTTAATTCATAATCATAAAATTAAAGTCTAGGTAGTACAGGACTAGAACAAAATATTAAAAAGCCAATTTCAAAACAAATATGACCAATACACTTAAAAAAAAAAAGCTACATAAATACATAGACGCACACACACACACACACATATATATCTTACCACTTTAAGAAAATCTATGAGTTTATAAGCATCTTCACCAGTAGAGAGGTCTACAAAATCCTTGGGCAGTCGATAGCTCAGGTAAGGACTGGGTTGTACTGTAACTTCACTGTTTGTACAACGAAAAGCTGGAGAATCCTTTAAAAGGAACAAAAAAGAAGTAATTACTGAGAGCAATTTTTTTTGGGGGGGAGTCTATCCTCCAAACTAAAAAAGATCCTAGCAAAACAATTTCAAGATTTTAAAATAATTCTACATATTCACTAGAAAATAAATAGAAGGAATCTGAAAACAGTATCCTCCTAGAGAGCTAGGATCCGATTACACCAAGAGCGGAACTTACCAATCCTTAAATGCCACCAGTGTACGGCCACGTGTGTCGCAAATGGGCTATGGATTACTTTAGACCTGGGGAGGCCAGAGGCCTGAGGCCAGCCATCTTGGCCTCAAGCAGTCTCACATAGGCCAGAGCGCTTTGTATATACTATCGTTTGGGTGCCTGATTAGGAAGTACTGCGTTGGAGGATAAAGTTAATAGTGAGGGCAAATGACTGCTTTGAATTTCACGACACTTTTTTTTTTTTTGTACCTTTTTTTGGTCATTTAACTTACTTATTTGTATATCTGTCTCATCGTCTATGTAAATTCAAGTATCATATCTAGAGAATTTTCACATTCTTTAACGTATCTGCAGAGTCTTGCATATAATACTGACATGTTGCCAAGGGCCAAAAAAGATTTTGTATAGCTGAATGTAATATTTGCTAAGCCCATTAACAAGCAGAGACAGAAGAGCCTGCTTGGGTTTGGACTTCATGGATGGGAGATATCTAGGTGAGGAACAGTGGTGACCTTGGAGCCCTAGAAAGCAGGCCACATCTTATGACAGACAGGCCAAACATCTGGCAAATATTTCTTAAACATCTACTTTGTGCTGGGCCTTGTTCTAGGTACTGGAGATAAATTGGTAAAAAACGCTGGTAGACAGACAACAAAAAAAGCAAACAAACAGATTAACAGGATGATTTTCAGGTAGTACAAAATATTATGAAAACAAAGAAGCAGGGTGATATAATAAGAGGGCAATTATGCAGGCTACTTGAGGGGGTGGCCAGGTATAACCTCGTCAAGATGACATCTGGACTGAGACCTGAATGGTATGATGAAATCAGTCTTGCAAGGATCAGGGAGCAGGACATAGCTTTGATGGCAGTGGACCCGACTAGTGCAGAGATCTTAAGGCAAGGCAGGGCTCTGCAGCATCAAGGCGTGGAGAAAAGGCCAGTTCTCTGTGCAGTGGAATAAGCACGGGGAAGGAGGCAGGAGCCAGTTTCTGTTTCTTTTGTCATCCCTCAGCCTCCACTATAATTTTGTTTATACGAAGAAAAGAGAATAACAAATTTGGATCATAGAGTTAATCTTGTACAAACTGTTTCTATCCAATAATTGTGTCCCCCATATTTAAAAATAACAACAGTGTTGATATAATTACATTCTCCTCCTTGGTCTCTCAGATTTAATGGCCCACAACTGTAAGATGCCAGCAGGGATAAAATCCCTTCATTCATTAATTCAACAAATACTGTGTCTGGCGTTGTGCTAAGCTCTGCAGATACACAGAGAACAAGAGACACACTATCCCTGCTCTCGTAAACTTACAATCTTATGCAAGGGATAGGCAAGTCAACATGCCAGTAGAATTCTGTGTGGCAAGTGTCATGTAGGGTAAGTAGAGATCTAGCTCAGATTTAGAGAAACAGGACAAAAGAGCGCCCAGGACACAGGAATGATAAAAATATTTCAGACATGGGCAAAAGAAAAGATGCTCAAAATGAAGGCAGAGATGCAGAAAGAAAACCAGGAGAAGAACATGTGCCACAGAAACCAAGGGAGAAGCATGACAAGAATAAAAAGGAGGGTAACATTTTCAAATGTTGGTAAGTGGTTATAAGATGAGGACTGTGCATTGTTGACTGAAATTTGTGACAAGTCGTAGGTGACCCAACTAACAGCAGTTTCTGTGGAGTGGTAGGGGCAGAAGCTAACTGCCAGAGGGCTGAACGGTACATAGATGAGAGGGTGAGAACCAACAGGCAATAAGAACAGATGACCATTTAAGGAAGTTGCCTGTGGCGATATAAAGTACTCAACGGTTAAAAAAAAAAGCACTGACTAAAACTAGCATGATTCCACTTACATAAAAGATGTGTGTCTATGCATACAAAGAAATGCCTGGAAAAATATTACCTGACGTGTTAAGGATGGCTATTTCTAGATGGTAGGATTTCAAGTCCTGCCTTTTTATAATTCTATTTTTTAAAATGACCATGTGAAAATAAAACTATTTTTTGAAAGATATAAAATGCTCACAATATAATGCTAAGTGAAAAACTCAGGATACACATACACTGCATATAATCTCATTCATTTAAGAAGGTTCATATGTATGTGTACACCCTCTCTCCTCACTTATCCACATGGTTAGGTTCCAAAGACTGGGTTGTTATGCAAAATCAGTGTTATGTGAAAATGGACGAAGACCACATCAGATAACAAAATTGAGGATGACCACATTACATAACTGCCAAGTTACATCATTACGTAACTGCCAAATTACATCACTATATACTGGCCAAACCACTGAGAATCATGGCCCAGCCAAGGTGACACATAACCTTAACCATCAAAGCCAGTATTACTCTCACCTTGCACCTCAGCATTCGTTACTGTCTGATATTATGTTGTTAATGTGCAAAATAGTAATTTTTTACTACTGTCATAAATGCGAAATGTCAGATAATGAGACAGTCAATAAGTGAGGAGAAGGTGTTATATGTATGCTATATACTAAAATATGGAAATCCTGGTGGCATAGTGGTTAAGAGCTATGGCTGCCAACCAAAAAGTTGGTAGTTTGAATCCAGCAGGCGCTCCTTGGAAATCTGATAGGGCGGTTCTACTCTGTCCTACAGGGTAGCTGAGTCAGGATCGACTCGATGGCAACGGATTTGGTTTTTTTTTTATACTAAAATATAGACGGTCGTTCTCAAAGGGGTGAGATTATGGGTGATCTTATAATTTTCTTTTAAAATGAAAGTGTATGACTTTCATAGCCAGAAAAAAAGCAATACAAAGTTGTTGTTTAAAGAAAGTTTGGCTGTGAGGAGGGAGAAAGGGGAGTAGCAAAAGGTACCGGGTTAAGGAATTTGTTTGTTTTTTAAGATGGAAGCTATCTGAATATTAACATGGTCAAATACTGATGGACAGGAGTTGGTAGAAAGGAAGAGACATAAAAAAATAGGAAAGCGTGAACAGCCATCTAAGATACTCCATTGGTCTGACCCGGTCTGGAACAAGGCAGAATGAAGTAAACCAAAGACACGTGGGAAAGATTAGTCCAAAGGACTAACGGACCACAGACAGAGCTGGATAAATATGTAGAACAAAATTCACACTCACACACACACGCACACACACACACAGAAAAAGACCAGACTTATGGGTCTGACAGAGACTGGAGAAACTCTGAAGAGTATGGCCCCTGGACACCCTTATACCTCAGTAATGAAGTCACTCATGAGGCTCACCCTTCAGCCAAAGATTAGATAGGCCTATAAAACAAAACGAGACTAAATGGGCACACCAACTCAGCAGCAAGGACAAGAAGGCAGGAGGAGACAGGAAAGCTGATAACGGGAAACCCAAGGTCAAGATGGGGAGAGTGTTGACATGTCGTGGGATGGGCAATTAATGTTACAAAACAGTATGTGTATTAATTGTTCAATGAGAAACTAGTTTGCTCTGTAAACCTTCATCTAAAGTACCATTAAAAAAGAAAAAGAAAAAATAAGAAAGAAAATAAATAGTAACACAAGGTACCTGGAGAGATGAAAGGAAATGGTATGTTGAGCAGGTAGAGAGATGAGATTTAGGACAAAGGATGCGGGTAAGTTTGTAGGTTTGATGACAATTAAATCGAATGAATTCTCATCGACAGATTATTTTTTCCTTAAGAAGAAGGAAGTGAAATCATCTGCTAAGAGGACAGAAAGAAATAACAGGATAGCAGATTTGAGGAGGGTGGAGAAAGTGGAATACGCTATGATAATGAAAGACAGTGCTGACTAGGAAAACACTGCATTAAGGGCCCACTTGAAAATGGAGGCCACAAATGTGAAGAGACATCAAGCAATCTGAGCACCTGGGCAATTTACCCTATCAGTGTTCAGCAGCCTTGGGAGGGAATCAGAATACACAGACGTATGGCTTGATGCAGGGCTGAGACTTCTTCCAGGTGGGCATGACAGAAAAAGCCATGAAAAAATTAACTAGAAAAATGTATCAGATGATCATTATTTTTTTTTATACAGGGCTAGCTGAATGAATCACAATGTATATCCTTTTTTGATCACCTCCATGAGCAAGTAACTATTAGTAAATCTGTGTTATACTATGCACTTCCCAAGGGTACAAGTCACTGCATATCCAAGTGCCTAAAGAACAAGCAAGCAATTATTTAATGAATTTATTTCCTTTCTATCTTTTTTAATGTCCCACCTGCTCCAGAGCATCTCCTTCATTAAGATCAGCTTTCAAGTTTTTTCCAGATATCAGTTCTTCCCAAGTAAACAGCAGTGAATCTGTTACTTCACCAAATGGATTAAAATCAATTAGCCACACCTTACCCTGTAGTATAGAGAAAAAAAGTTATTAAGCATAAATTAGAAACAAATACTTAAAGTCTATAATTGTTCTTATCAGAAAGATACTCTTTATATTATTTGCCCCAAAAGACAATCTTATAACTTATTTCAAAAGATGTTTCCTCCAGGCCCTATCTGAGGAAAGGCCACCTGTCTAGATAAAGTAGCCACACATCTAAAGTGAAGGTCACCTATGAAGGCAGAAAAGGAGGATCTGGGAAGGAAAAGCCCTGAAGAAGAGATATATTCTAACTCCCTCCTCTAGTCACATTAAAATTTTAAGTAAAAAATCCAAGTGAGAAAAATGAAAAACTCACAAAAAGTTTCACCCAAAGTAGAAGTAGTATGACTGAAAGGAGCCCTGGTGGTGCAGTGGTTAAAGGCTCAGCTGCTAAACGATACGTCGGCGGTTCGAACCCACCAAGCTGCTCCGCGGGAGACAGATGTAGCAGTCTGCTTCCATAAAGACTACAGCCTTGGAAACCCCATGGGGCAGTTCTACTCTGTCCTATAGCGTTGCTATGAGTCAGAATAAACTCAATGGCAAGGGGTATAACAACAGCACAAAAATAAGTAGTATGACTGAGTTCAAGAGCACCTTCAACATACTTTCACAAGGAAGCAGGCAGATGAAGGGAAGATGGCTAGAAGTGTTCAGCACCACTTCTTACTCCTGAAAGGCTGCTATGAAGAACATTTTTTTTTTTTTTTGACCAGACTTAGTGGTCTGACTGAGACTACAAGGACTCCAGTGGTCATGGGCCCCAGACCTTCTGTTGGCCCAAGACAGAAACCATTCCCGAAGCCAACTTGTCAGACATGGATTGAACTGGACAATGGGTTGGACAGGGATGCTGGTGGAGTGAGCTACTTGGATCAGGTGGACACTTGAGACTGTGTTGGCATCTCCTGTCTGGAGAAAAGATGAGAAGGTAGAGGCAGCTGAAGCTGGCAAGATAGACATGAAAAGAGAGAGTGGAGGGAGGGATTGGGTTTCTTAGAGGGAGAATAATTGGGAGTAAGTAGCAAGATGTATAGAAGTTTTTATATGACAGATTGACTTGATTTGTATACTTTCACTTAAAGCACAATAAAAATAAAAAAACACTTTCTTTTAACATACTAAAAAAACTATGGAAATGCTCAGTTTTATTTTGAATTTTAATGTAATATTTATATTACATTATATATATACTTTAAATATCTGCATATGAAGCAGATATTTAAAGTATATATAAAAACCTCTTAAAGAAATCTCTACCCTTTTTTATTCTGACAGTAGTGGTGGGCAATCTGTTATATTCTAGCCTCAAGTCAGACTGGTCACAGTTGGAGTCAGGTGCATCTCAATATAAACTGGCATAGCACCGACGTAACAGAGCTCGGGACTCTGGGAAATCATGCCAAGAAGTAAACCAACACATTTGATCACAGAGATATATGTAACATTTAGTAGTTAAATGTTTGATATTTTTATCTTTACTCTGCTGATTTTTATCACTGACCCATTCATATAGGTGTAATATTCTGTTGTTTACAATTAATTCATTTTTTGCTATAAATGTATACCAAACAGGTCCTGATCAGATACGTGAGTGTAAAAATTACATATGCCTAAGGAGCTGGGCAGCATTACTAGTATCTAGCACTGTTTCTCACCTGAGTTGAAGTAAGATTTTAAGATGAAAAACTCTTACTAGGATTTGTTTCAAGCATCAGAAGCCTCTAATAAGTGGCAAAGAAGCATTAAAGGAATTTTCAGCCAAACACCATTTGGATAGGATTCTTATTTGATACAATCCCCAGGAGAAATCCTACAAATATCTCTTGCCACTTGTTTCCTCACATCAATTCAGTATTCACTTCTACATTCTTTGATTATGTGAAATAATATCGGCCCTTAATCAACTTCTTGGTAAGATGTCAGCTTTGTTTTCTGGGCTATTACAAAGCTATCTTTGATATACTGTATGTTATTTTAACAAAATGGATTATTTTCTAACCACCAAACCCTTTTTACTTGATTTTCTATAACCAGTAAAACCATTCCACTATTAAAAAAAAAAAAAAAAAAAGATCCCACCTGTTATTATAGGAATATTGAGTTCTACAAACTAAAAATGTGGCACACTACCAAAAAAAAGAAAACAAATCACCAGTTAGGACTTATAACAGCTGGCAGAGTTTATTCTGTAGTTTAGAAGCTATCCTCCAGTTCAAACAAAAACAAACTAGCTGTTGTTGTGCTCAGGTGCTGCCCAGTTGGTTCCGACTCATAGCAACCCTAGGTACAACAAAACAAAACACTCCTGGTCCTGCATGCTATCTTCACAATAGTTGTTATGCTTGATCCCATTGTTGCAACCACTGTGTCGATCCATCTCGTTGAAGGTCCTCCTCTTTTTCGCTGATACTCTACTTTATCAAGCATGATGTCCTTCTCCAGGGACTGATTCCTTCTGATAACATGTCCAAAGTATTTGAGACAATGTCTAGCCATCCTTGCTTCTAAGAGCATTCTGGCTGTACTTCCTTCAAGGCAGATTTATTCATTCTTCTGGCAGTCCATGGTATATTCAATATTCTTTGCCAACACCATAATTCAAAGGCATCAATTCTTCTTCAGTTTTCCTTATTCATTATCTAGCTTTCACAAGCATAAGAGGCAACTGAAAACACCATGGCTTGGGTCAGACGCTCGTTAGTCCTTAAAGCTACATCTTTGCTTTTGAACACCTGAAAGAGATCTTTTGCAGCAGATTTGCCCAATGCAATTCATCATTTAATTTTTTGACTTCCTTCCATGGGTGTTGATTGTGGATACAAGTAAAAGGAAATTCTTCACAACTTCAATCTTCTCTCCGTTTATCATCATGTTGATTATTGGTCTGGTTGTGAGGATTTTTGTTTTACGTTGAGGTGTAATCCATACTGAAGGCTGTGGTCTTTGATCTCCATCAGTAAGTGCTTCAAGTCCTCTTTAATTTCAGCAAACAAGGCTGTGTCATCTGCACATTGCAGGTTGTTAATGAGTCTTCCTCTGATCCTGATGCAGTGTTTTTCTTCATATAATCCAGCTTCCCGGATTATTTGCTCAGCATACAGATTGAAGAAGTATGGTGAAAGGATACAACCCTGACACGCACCTTTCCTGACTTTAAACCATGCGTACCCTCTTGTTCTGTTCGAACAACTGCCTCTTGGTCTATGTACAGGTTCCTCGTGAGTGCAATTAAGTGTTCTGGAATTTGCGTTCTTCACAGTGCTATCCATAATTTGTTATGATTTACACAGTCGATGCCTTTGCATAGTCAATAAAACACAGGTAAACATCTTTCTGGTATTCTCTGCTTTCAGCCATGATCCATCTGACATCAGCAATGATATCCCTTGTTCCCTTTTTCTGAATTCACCTTGAATTTGTGGAATTTCTGGAAGTCCTCTTCCTTCAGTACCATCCGTTCCTGATCACACGCTACCTCCTGAAATGGCTGAATGTCAACCAATTATTTTTGGTACAGTAACTCTGTGTATTCCTCCCATCTTCTTTTGACAAAATGACAGACATGTGGTGGAAAATGGCTGTAATCTGGCATAAAACTATAAAGATCAGGCTTTTATAGCTATATTTTTCATGTGATATCACAGACACAGGACTTCCTGGGAAATTCTGTTTCTAGGCAACCCATCAGTTAAGAACATCCAAACTAACCTTGCTTATCTCTACCAACTGACCATCTGTCCATCTACTCAAACAAGTCTCTATGTACCAGACCAGCATGCGCGCGCGCACACACACGCACACACACACACACACAAACCATCCAACAATTACAATACAGAGTGATCAATATGTTAACAAAGGTAAGAAAAGGGCATTACAAGACTACAGTGGAATATATGGAAAGGAATCTAACTAAATTTGCATGATGAGGTTAGAAAAACCTTCCCAAAGTAGCTGGATCTTAAACGGTAATGGTTAGCCATGATGACCCAGGATGCGATGTTAGAAGGAAGGGTAGACCATTTCAGGGGAAAACAACAGCAGAGGTCCTAAAATGATGGCCCATTCTAGGAATAGGTTATTTTGACTACGATGTAAATACATGAGGATTCCAGAATTATAGTCGGCTATAGTGACCTTAAAAGCCGCCTGCAAACGGCCAAGCACTGGGCTACTAGCCCAAAGGTTAGCAGTTTGAACCCCTCAGAGGTGCCTCAGAAAAAATGCCTGATGAACTGCCTCTGAAAGATGACAGCCATGAAAACGCTATGGAGCCATTGTGCACTTTAACACATGGGGTGGCCAGGAGTTGGAATTGACAGGTCTGGTTTTTCTTTTGGTCCTAAACAGAATGAAGTTCAGGTTAAAATGATCCCTTTAAACGTATAAATGAGATTACAAGAAAGAAAGGAGAATCTCCTGAAGCCAGAAATAAAGAAGAACCTGATAAACAGAGAGAAGTAAACTTAGGCTGTGGGAACCCTTGAGTTTCCTCCCACGAACCTGAGGGCATGGGTGTTAACGAACACAAAGGACTAGGAGAGACTGCCCTTGAGGAAGGGAATTAGGCTGAGAAGTGAACCTCAGAGGGCTGCCACCTCAGTAAAGGGAGAATGAGAAAAAAATTCTAGCTCCTGGAACAGGACATAATGAAGCATGCCTTCCTTTGACTGGATTTTGGGGAAAATGGTAAAAGCCAATGAAAAACTCAAAACTTTGGATCTTTGGAATTCCTACAAAACAAAACTCACTAAAGATGAACTCACAGTAAAAGAACAAACTGGTTAATTTACAAAACCAAAAGGAAACAATGAATAAAAAAAAAGCAATGAGTAAGAGTCTGCAAATAACAACAAATGGGATTAATGACTCAAGAGTTTGGCATAATCATCATCAATCTAAAGGGCAATATAAACACATTGGAGTTGAGACAAATCTATACAAAGATAAAGCTGGGTTTATATTGTATAACAGGAAAAATACCAAATAGATTAAAGATTTAAATGTAAAATAAAAAATCATTAAAGAACTAGAAAAAAACACAGGGAGGTCTTTTTTTTAAGATGATGACTCAAATTCAGAAGCCATAAAAATGATCAATATATTTGATCTCTTATAAAGGACTAACAACAAACTGAGATAATCATAAACAAAGGCCTAACCTCTGTAATACCTAACTGTTGTTGTTAGCTGCCATTGAGTCAGCCCTCAACTCATGGGGACGCTAGGCACAATGGTATTGGACCACTGTGATCAACAGGTTTTATTCACTGATTTTTGGAAGTAGATCACCAGGCCTTTCTTCCTAGTCTGTGTTAGTCTAGAAGTGTCACTGAAACCTGTCCAGCATCAATGCAACACGCAAGCCTTCAGGGACAGGCTACACCTGAGGTGCACTGGCAAGGAATTGAATGAGTCTCCTGTGGGGAAGTTGAGCATTCTACACTGAACCACCACTGACCTTATAACATATAAAAAAAAAAAAAAAAGAGCTCCTATATTCTGAGGGGCAAATAAATAAGACAACAGAAAAAAATGGAAAGGACATGAAACAAAAGTTCACAGAAATGACTCTTAAATACATGAAAAGAGGAACTTTAACCTCACTCATAACAGAAAAATAGAAATACAAATTACACTGAGATATCATTTCTCATCAATCAGAGCCAAAAAAAAAAAAGTCCCAAAGTTTGACAGTATACTCTGTTGCAAAGCTTGGAGAAAGCATGCAGGTACTGTCATACGCTCCTGGAGGGATTACATCTGGTCTAACTTCAAGAGAGGATAAATGCAATATCTATCAAAATTAAAATACGTTTTGCCTTTTGACACAGTAATGTTAACTTCTGGGTAATTTATCTTATAGATATACCTGCACATATATGAAATGACATGTGTACAGGATCATTTACCACTGGGTCTGTGTCTGACATAATTCACTGAGAAAATGAAACCATTCTAAACTAACAGGTGTCTAAGAACATAACCCAAAAGTAACACAAATACTGACAGAATTACGAAGAAGGAGATTTTAACATACCTTGCTCAGTAATTGATAAATCGAGCAGACAAAAAGTTAGGAAATATATATATTTTTTCATGGTTTTTAAAGTGAAAAAAAAAAAAAAAAACTTTTTACAGAAGCTGAAAAAGAGACAAAGACTTCCCCCAGAGCCGAGAGGTAGAGAAAGCCTTCCCCTAGGGCCAGCACCCTGAATTCAAACGTCTAGCCTCTTGAACTATGAGAAAATGAATTCAAACGTCTAGCCTCTTAAACTGTGAGAAAATAAATTTCTGTTCATTGAAGCCACACACTTGTAGCACTTCTGTTATAGCAGCACTAAGAAGCTAAGCCACCACAGATCTACTGAATCAGTGCGTCACCACTTTGACATACAAGATGGTTAGATCTATTAACACTGAGTCACCTTGCCCAGGCACAATAAGGAAGAGGAAACAGCAACATTGTGCCAAGTTCAAACACACTTCAATTATATTTCATCTAAGAGACCACCATAAAAGAAAAGTTAGTTTCCTACAGGAAGGGCCACAAAACTATATATTCGAGAAAGTGCACAGATACATGAGGAAATGCTCATGATCATCAGCCATTAGAAAAATGTAAATCAAAACTACAATGAGATACCATCTCACCCCAACAAGGCTGGCATTAATCCAAAAAACACAAAATAATAAATGTTGGAGAGGTTGTGGAGAAACTGGAACACTTATACACCACTGGTAGGAATGTAAAATGGTATAACCACTTTGGAAATTGATTTGGCGCTTCCTTAAAAAGCTAGAAATAGAACTACCATACAATCCAGCAATCCCACTCCTTGGAACATATCCTAGAGAAGTAAGAGCCTTCACACGAACAGATATATGCACACCCATGTTCACTGCAGCACTGTTTACAACAGCAAAAACATGGAAGCAACCAAGGTGCCCATCAACAGATGAATGGATAAATTATGGTATATTCACACAACAGAATATTACGTAATGATTAAGAACAATGATGAATCTGTGAAACATTTCATAACATGGAGGAATCTGGAAGGCATTATGCTCAGTAAAATTAGTCAGTTGCAAAAGGACAAATATCGTATGAGACGACTACTATAAGAACTCTAGAAAAACACAGAAGAAAATATTCTTTGATGGTTACGAGGGTGGGGAGGGAGGGAAAAGGGTATTCACTAACTAGACAGTAGACAAGAACTATATTAGGTAAAGGAAAAGACACCACACAATACAGGAGAGGCTGGCACAACTGGACTAAACCAAAAGCACAGAAGTTTCTTGAATACAACCGAACACTTCTAAGACCAGAGTAGCTGGGATGGGGATCTGGGGGCCATGGCTTCAGGGGACATCTAGGTCAACTGGCATAATAAAATGTATTAAGAAAACATTCTGTATTCCACTTTGGTTAGTGGCATCTGGGGTCTTAAATGTTAGCAAGCAGCCATCTAAGATGCATCAATTGGTCTCAACCCACCTGAAGCAAAGGACAATGAAGGACACCAAAGACATAAGGTAAAGATGAACCCAAGAGACAGAAAGGGCCACATAAACCAGAGACTCCATCAGCCTGAGACCAGAAGAACTAGATGGTACCCAGCTACCACCCTTACTGCCCTGACTGGGAACATAACAGAGAATTCTTGATGAAGCAGGAGAACAGTGGGATGCAGACCTCAAATTCTCTCTCGTAAAAAGGCCAGACTTAATGGTCTGACTGAGACTAGAGGGACCTGGGAGGCTATGGTCCCCTGATCTTCTGTTAGCCCAAGACTGGAACCATTCTTGAAGCCAATTCTCCAGACAGGGATTGGACTGGACTATAAGACAGAAAATGATAGTGGTGAGGAGTGAGCTTCTTGGCTGAAGTAGATACATGAGACTATGTAGGCAACTCCTGCCTGGAGGTGAGACGAGAAGGCAGAAGGGACAAGGAGCTGGTTGAACGGACACAGGGAATACAGGGTGGAGAGGGGGAATGTGCTCTCTCATGAGGGGGAGAGCAACTGGGAGTACATAGCAAGGTGTGTTTAAGTTTTTGTATGAAAGACTCACTTGATTTGTAAGCTTTCACTTAATGCGCACTAAGTTAAAAAAAAAAAAAGTGCCTAACAAACTGATACAAGTGCCACTGAGTAAATGCAAGTGAGTCTGAGATCACGGCTTAAATCTCTTCTTAAAAATTGTCTGAATGTTTATACCAGCATATTTCTCACTAAAAAAAAATAAATAAATAACTAATTTCAGTTCTGTGAGGTAACAGCAGTAATTATTCATGCACATGTCCAATTTCACGTAAGAAAGACATCCATATAACTCTCACCAACTTATACCTTTGTACCTACCACCCAGCCCTAATGAATTATAGTACACCTTGACATAAGCCAGGGATATATTGAGAGACTTTGGCAAATTCTAAAATTTTCAAATGCCACTATAAAATACAATTGCCTTAGTTTTAGTATCTGTAACATGGGGGAAGTAATACATACCTGACAGGGTTATATTGATTAAGTAGGATACCAACTAAATGAGAATGGTGTTCTTCTAAGCTGCATATTCAAGGCAATGGGCTAGGTTTACTCACTAACTGACTTGATCCTGCTTGGCACCAGGCCATTTCTTGGAATGTTGACATCTCTGTAGACCCCACTTGAAGGTAAGCTCCTCAAGGGTTGGAATATTATCTTGTTTGAAACTTCTTGTTAGAAGCACAACATCTTACAGGCTCTCAATAAATGTTGGCTTCATGAGTGACATGCCTTGTCTAATGCCTATCACTTAGAAGCAAAGCCAGGACTAGAACCTTGGGCTCTTGTTCAGGTTTCTAGCCATTCCATCATACTGGCTTCCCATTCTTTTACTAAGGTTTGTTTCCACAAAGTTGAGACTTGGCCAAGTAACATCTCTTTTCTTTGCCAAATCTAAATTTATAGCCCCTTTTTTTCTCTTAATAGATATCATCATCCTTGACGAGAGAGGTGAAAATATAGTACTTGATGCCGTCTGAAATGCCAGAGTTAGTAAACAGTTAACAGTTATTCTAGAATTCGACCATATGGGCCATATCTTTTTCTCTAAAAACTAATTCAAGAGTATCACATGCGTCACCACAGTGAGGATGAAATGAGCACGGGAATAAGAAAATTCTGTAGGTGTATAGGTAACATATTTGGAAAATATATCTGCCACCTTCTTAACAGCTCAGTCAATGAGTACTAATCACAGGACAACATTTAATAGCCCACGTGTCTCTGAAAAGATTAGTTTTCTTTTATTAATAAAATTAAAATTAATTTCATTATTAACAGTGAAATCTCTGTAGGATTTCTTTATTAAATAAGGTTTTTTTCTTTTTCATTATAGAAGTTTTCGTCACTTTTAAGATTTAAAGAATAAATCTTAACTATTCTAATCCTCACCTTCAGTCTAAAAATAAAAAGGATTCAAATCATGCTAAGAATCTTTTAGTAGACTAAAAAATGTTTATCTAAATATCAAGTGACGAATTCCTGGCCACATGTTAGTGTGCAAATGAACTGTTTTAAGCAGGCCCAAACCTCTTACAAAAGTGTAAAGTAGGACATAAAGTGGCCATTTAGCCATCTGTTAAATTAATAATCCTAAAACCTGTGACACATAATTGTGCAAGATATTATGTCTCCTCGAAACCAAAAACAAACAATTTCAACTCATGGTGACCTCACGTGTTAGAGAGTAGAACTGCTCCATAGGTTTTCTTGGTTGTAGTCTTTACAGAAACAGATCACCAGGCCTTTCTTCCCTGGCACTGCTGGATGTGTTCAAACCGCCAACATTTAAATTAGTAGTGGAGCACAAACCGTTTAGGCCACTCAGGGACCTATATGTCTCCTTAATTAGGTATATTTTAAGTGGAGATTCTTGACCACTGTAGAATATTTGCACAAAAATTCCAAGCACCTTAGTTGGTTTGGGATATATTTTGAGTAGTGGGATCTTTACACGTGTAATGGTACTCTGCTTACTTAAAGCATACCAAATATGGTTTTTACTTACCCTACTGTCTCGATATATATCAAATACAACTGTAAAGGAGAAGAAAACTCCAAGTTAATAATAAAGGAACACAATTTTAACAGATGATCTAATATTTTCAAGGTCTAAGTCTTTTTAAAAATTAAAATGCATTCTATTATTAGTTTATCAAACACTGCAGAAAAGAATTGACTTTGAGGACTTAATGCTCGTAAATCTCAAAACTACAAACATAAAAAGGCACCCTGCAATGCTTTATTTACATGATTTGCTTTCCTTTTCTCCACCTCCCAATCACAATCCCTTAAATTAAAAAATTCAAACCAAACACTAACATCATCTCAACCAGTTCCCCGTTCATAAATTCGCTGTATGGGAACAAAGGATGCTGCCACTGAGGAAGCACTAGCGACAGAGCATCAGCCATTTATTTGATGGGTAATGAAATGAGTAAGATTTGCAGTAGGAAAGCAAAAATCTAGCTATGCTTATGGCATGATTAATCCTTTTTAATCAAAACTGCTCTAGAATCCAGGCTTGGCAAGCAGAGAAAATGTACATCATCCCCATTGCCATCAAGTGAATTCCGACTCGCAGCGGCCCTACGGGACTGAGCAGAACTGCCCCACAGGGTTTCCAAGGAGCAGCTGGGGGACTCAAACTGCTGGCCTTTTGGTTAGCAGCCAAGCTCTTGACCACTGTGCCACCAGGGCTCCATGTACATCATAACGGATATAATTTTAAGACATATAAAGACTCCCTATACATACAACGTACTTTCAATTCTTAAAAACAAATCGCAAATGTTTACCCTGTACCCTGTCCTGTCTGATCGTTCGAATAAAGAAGCTAGAAAGGTAGATCAGCTGGCTAGCGAATTTAATCATAATATGCCACCAGGGCTCCTCGCTATAGACACACCCTTTAAAATACATAATAAAACATCTGAAATGAGAAGAGAGAAAATTGTCTCCGTATTAAAAGTAACCTCTAATTAAAGTAAAATTAACATGCAAACTATCAACAATACCAAATAATAATAATAATAAAGCTTAAAATGCAGTGTTTCAATCTAGTTTTAAAATATTCACCACTGTTAAACAAGGTTTAGTAACATTACTACGTATTTCACTAGGTCAATAAATACTCACAGTCTTCATCTAGGAATTTATACTGGATGTGCTTCTTGAAAAAGGCTTGTATGGATCTGCAAATTTCTTCCTTTTGTTTAGAAATATGATCATAGTATTGTGTATAGTCCCTTTGAGAAATACCTGACAAGAAAATATTTTATATTGTTATTATACAATATTCTTTTCAAGAACACCAAAATGTGATTTTAACCTGTTTTTGAGAGAACCATTAAAGTAGATCAGGAGACCAATCAGAAGGTTATGGCATTATAAATTATTCACCATTTTACACAATATAAAACTTAGCAGTTGTAGAGATCCATATGAATGGGTGACTACTAAAGTTCCATATTACCATGCATTCTTACTTTTGGAAATGAGTTATTTTTATTTAGTACAATGGAAAGAATCCAAAGGCATAAATATACCATATAAAAAATAAAAGAAGCAACTTGAAATGGACACACATAGTCAACTGCTTCTTTGATTTTTCCAAACATGTCTTGCCAAATTGGTATTCTTTTCCACTTTTGGGAGGGAAATTTAAAACGTTCCTCACCATATGTCTTCCATGTTCTCACTGTATTTCACAGGGGCAATTTTCTTGTTTATATACGCTACTCTGCCTCATACATCTGACCTTTTAAGCCATGGGAAAATAAACATTTCTTTTCAGAATGACTTGCTGATATAAGTCCTAACACACCAATGGGACTATTGTAAGAATTCCCTCAATTTGCTCCAGTCCTAGGAAAGGTCTCTGCTCTGAAAGAAGGCTTTCAATTCCTCAACCACATGCCAATACAACTCCCTTCCTAAGCTGTGTTTAGGCTGCATTTTTTTTTTCCAGGAATATATAATAAATTCAAACATCCCAAATTTCTTTTTGGTAGGTTAATAAGTGTCAACATCATATTCAAGAAATAAGTAGTGTTAATATGATTTTATTCAAATCATACTTTTCTTAGTTAAGAGAAACTTTACCTGATAGAAAACATGCATAGAGAAAAAAGAACAAATTCTCTTCAATATTTAACTTGAATAAAATCACAGCAAACAAAATAATCTGAGAGGAAAGAAAATGGGTGACTTTTAAAGTAATGCACTTACTTGTCCACATTTTCTCTTCCTAGAAGAATAAAAAGTACCTCAACAATAGAAATAAAGGTAAAGAAACTTCACTTTTTATGATGCCTAAAATAAGCAATGTACTGATAGCAATTTTCAAGAAAGTCTCAAAGAGACAGCAGCTAATATTACATAAACCCTAAATCTGGAAAGGTAAAGACCATCACTCATCTATGGAGTTCTAAGAGTCAACATCTTTCTCTGTGAAAGCTGATTTTGGCTTCAGGATCCTTATCAACACAGCATTCCAGACAGCCAGTACCAACTGGTCAGAGGGGGCATCAGAGGTTAAAGCTGATCAATATCCTTGCCCTAATTATTGAAAATTTACTTCCATCGAAAGCCTGTCTTCTTTTAAAGATTACTTTCAAAGATAAAAAAACTCACCAATAAGCTTGTTTTCCTTGACAAAACATCGGAACTCAGCCCCAGGAATTAATTCACACCATTTCCGAAGAACAAGCTGCAGTGAATTGAAAAACTGTTACACTACTATGCAACAAGGGAATGTTTACTGGCCTAATAGACTATTTTATGCCAACACTGTATTTACCAACTGTCATTATCAAAGGTTTAAAAAAAAAAGTATCAGAAAACATTCTAGATAAGTGAGGAAGAGAATTGTGATCTATTATTCTAATGAGCAGGGAGAAATTTGTTAAAATGCTTAATGAAAAATATATCTTTGTCACTTATTCATCATTTTGAAGCTCTGACATAATACTTAACACCAAAAAACACCAAGGGAAACTTTATCATGACTGTGTCATAAGTTGACCTGTAATTTATATGTGAAGTCCTGGTGGCACAGTCATTAAAGCATTCAGCTGCCATCCAAAAGGTCAGTGGTTCGAATCCGCCAGCCACTCGGTGGGAGAAAAGATGTGGCACTCTGCTTACTCTGCTTTTTTAAAGATAAACAGCCTTGGAAACCCTATGGGACAGTTATACTCTGCCCTAAAGGGTTGCTATTAGTCAGAATCCACTCAATGGCAGTGAGAGTGGAATTTATATATTTTATCAAAAGATAAAATAAACACTATCTACCTTAAGCACCATTCTATAACACTTAAACCCGTTGTTGTCAAGTCAATACCAACTCATAATGACCCTACAGGACAGAGCAGAATTGCCCCATAGAGTTTCCAAGGAGCACCTGATGGATTCAAACTGCTGACCTTTTGGTTAGCAGCCATAGGTCTTAACCACTACACCACCAGCATTTCCTCTGTAGCACTTACTCTGATAAAAATAATTATTATGGCTGATGACAAAAAATCATTATAATCCTTCCATGGTTTTCCTATTTGAAAGTAAACCAGGGGCCCAAGCCATAAATGGGTCTTATTACTGTAATTGTTATTTAATATGTGCAAATACTCATATGTTATTGAATTGCTGTAATTTTATAAATAGCACACTTGACAAATGTATGCTTGTTTCCATTTAAAAACAACTCTTTGGGGAAAACCAATCCTGTTCTTTTGGACTATTAACTGATAATAAATTGCTAGCATCTCCACCCTCTCCTATCCTGGCATATACCTCTTTGCTCATCAAGATCTGTGAGATGGAACTTGAATTACTCTAGGCACTGTTCCCTGAAACTCCCTAGTGGGCTCAATATCGCCCCACTGTGTTTCCCATGGTTTCTTGTGCATAACTTTCTATAGCAAGCACATGCCATGTTGTACCATGATAATTTAATACAAACCTCCCCTACTAAATAGCAAGTTCCCTAAGGGCAAGGAACTGGGTCTTATTCATCTTTATGTTCCTAGCGCCAAGTAGGTAATACACACCAGGTGCTGAATAAATGTTTCTCAAATGAAATAACAAATATATGAGATAAGTAGTCACTAAAAATCATGTTATTAAAAAAAGATTTAATAACCTGGGAAAATGATAACACTATTCTATAAGTGAAAAATAGCTTAAAATGGTACACAAGTATTTTATAAAGAATGTGTATATATATACACACACACACACAGATAATATACATATTCCAAGAAAGGGAAGTTAAAGACCAAAATGTTAATACTGAGGAATATCTGGGTGGTAGGTTCCTCAAATTTTCTTCTATTTTTAAATTTTTGGTAATGTGTCTTTTCCAGTAAAAAGGAAACTTAAAATGTATGTCTCAGAAACTCAAAATACACTGATTTTTCATTATTGCGAGCTCTTGGTCAAACTCTGTATATGTCATATTTAAAGGAAAAAAAAACCTAATTATTAAATAGAAAACCCCAAACTAAAATCAGCCAATCAATCTGTCTGTATACACACATACACTGAAATACATATAAATTTTGACAACCGCAGTAACTTTTATTTGTTGTTAGCTGCCATCAAATTAGCCCAACTCATGGCGACCCCATGCATAATGGGATCAGACCATTGTGATCCATGGGGTTTTCACTGGCTGATTTTTGAAAGCAGGTTGCCAGGCCTTCTTCTACTCTCGGTCTGGAAGCTCCCCTGAAACCTGTTCAGCACCGCGGCGACACAAGAACCTCCACGGACAGACGGGTGGTGGCTGCACTGGAGGTGCATCAGCTGTAAGGAACAGTTGTGCCGTACTAACATCAATTTTTTTTTTGAAATTTGCATAAACCTTATTGAAATAATGCTCCGAATAGGCAATTCCTATGCTATGGCTGGAGGAAATACAAAAGGGAAAAGGTGACTCTCCCTCCCGCCCAGTATCTCTGTTCTCCTTTCAGAGGAAAACAGTGCTACTGGTTTCTTATCTACCTTTCTAGAAGTATTCTAAGAGTATATACGCCTATACTGTACATCATTTTAAATACTCACAGACAGTAACACACAATACACAGGATTCTGCTTGTAGTTTTTCAAATTTTAATTCTAAGAATATCACTTTCCTGTAAATCCTATGCACTGACATGATAATAGTGTATTAAAAAAAAAAAAAAAGCAATAAAAGAGCAAAGTGCTGGTGAAATAAATCTTGGGACTAGATGATATTTCAACAAAGATCATGCCTCAGGGCATGGCTAAAAAAACAGCCTTTTTCATCTTTGTGTTCCCAGCACAAAGTAATAAACCACACCAGGTGCTTAATACAGACGTTTGTTCAGTGAAACACAAGATGTGAATGTATTATACACACCTAAGTAACATTATAAAAGAATGTTTAATGACCTGAGAAAACGTCCACACTATGCTATCAAGTGGAAAGAAAAAAATTCTCACAAGTGGTATGTAAAGATCTCAATTACAAGTGCTCTAAGATCTAGTAATTTTTTGGTGGCCTGGTAAATAATAAATTAAACAGCAAATTAACCATTCTACATACAATGTAGAATCACGGAAGATATGCCAACTTATATGCTCAACACACTATAATTTACTTGATATACTGAGTCAGTGGACAAATTTTGAAGGCATATGTATATACAGAGATGGCTGGAAGTAAACAATGAAGAAATTAAAAAAAAATTCATTGGACTAATTCTAATTGGTGTTATAAATCTAATAATAAAAATGTCTTGCAATCATGGAGCTAAGATGGTCATCCTGTCTTCAACAAATTATAAGCTGTCAAAATTTTCAAAAGTACTGCATATGACAATACAAGCGCAAAAAGAAGAACCGGAGTAATGATAAATGATAGCGTATTGTGGATGTAGCTGAAACCTGGAAGCAGCATTTATAAGAAAGGTATGTCTCATATTCATTGATGACAGCTGATGAGCAGTTAGCTGCATCCAAGGACATTGCCCATTTCAGGGAATGTGTGTTTATGTGTGTGTAAAACTTCAAAACTAGGAAAACATGGAATAAAAAATTGGGTTTGCAATGTTTAAATTCTATTAAATTTTCATAAAGCTGCTTTTCACTATCCTTTTATTCTTCTGGATTTGTAAAATGAGTGAAAAATATAAAAAATAAAAAGGTCCGTTGGACCTAAATGATAATTATAGACAGATAGACACATACACATATAAATTACATATATTCTGCATATATACTCTAATACATGAGAAACAAATTCTTTTATGTATATTACTTCATAATTTAAAAATTCAATGGCTCTAGGTTCCCAAAAATATTTCATTCATTTCACTTAAGAATAAATAGCAATTACCAACACAGCTTCATCTAGGATTATCAACTTCATTAAGATACAAAAAGTTTCTTACCTCAAATTCCATACAAGGATCTGGGGTATCATCAGTACAATGCATAAATCTTTGGGGAAAAAAAGGCAACAGAATCTTTTTGTATAATGATGTCAGTTTATGCACATATATTACTTATATTTCAACATAAGAATAAAGTTTTACTAATAAAATGCATCCAGAAATAGACTAATTTAAATTCAATGAACATTTATTAAGCATTTTATTCTATGTCAGGCATTATCCTAGGCACTCTGCAATGTTCTTTTATTTAAGCTTCAAAACAATATGAGGTTGCTATTATAATCTCCATTTTTATGTCAAAAGGCTTCTTTATTAAGACCCAGAAAAATCCAAATTTAGAGACAAACCAGGACTATAACTCGAATAAACAGTCTAACTCCAGATCCTAAATGAAGGCAGGACAGCACTGCCATTTTACACATTTTCGTCATGTCTATCGTTGTGGCTGAGCCAGAAGCCTACTTCTCTGTAACATTAATTCTGCCATCTAAGGGCACCCAAAGTTAAAATAATCCCTTTTCTACATACCATTAAAAAAAGATTAAAAAGACCTATTCAGTCCTCTATTAAATATATTCCTTTCCCCTCTAAAACTTCTCAGTTTTCATGAATAATTTTTCATATCATTTATTAAATGCCTACTGCATGCCAAGTGCTGTACTGGGCACTGGGGATGCTAAAATGCTAAGACTCCCTTGTTCGTTAGGAGGTTAGTTTGGTGGAGACAGTCTAAAGTAGAGAAAGAATTTCACAACGCTGGGGAAAAAAACAAGAAAAATACTCTGATAGCATAAAGAAAGAACTGATGAACTTTGTTTTTTGTGTGTGTGCATGTTAACAAGTTAAGAGGGCTTCATTCAACAGGAAGCAAAGGGGACCACATTTAAGGCAAAGGGAAACGTGCTAAGGCAGGGAGGGAGGTGAGAAATGCCACATAGTATTTGAAGAACTACAAGAAGATCAATATCGATGGAGAGGAGAATACAAGAGAATTGTCAAAAAATGAGTTTGGATGGAAACGATGAGCAAGGAAGGGTATCCGAATTGTGAAGCATCTTGTTTGTCTCACTAGGGACACTGTGCTTATTAAATAAAAAATGAGGAGCTATGAAAGGTTTCTAAATATGTGAGGGAGACAATGACATCTAGGTTTCAATTAAGAATATCACTATGGCAGTGGTACTGGATCACCTGGGGTGGGGGTGACAACTTGGGGGACAGAGAGACCAGTTAGAAGGCTGCTGCAATAGTCCTGGTGAGAGATGAGGGTCTATCTAAGGCAATGGGAGTGCAGAAGGAAAAGAGAAGCACTATATAAAAATATTTAGGAGGCAAAGTCAATACTACTAAACTTGGTGACTGACTGAAAACGGGGGATGAGGGAGAAAGAGGCCAGGATGACTCTGGTGTCTGGCTTTGATGACTGACTGGATGGTGATGGCATACTATTCACTAAGACAAAGGACACAGAAGGAAACGCAGGTGGTATGGGGTGGGGTGGGGAAAAGATAGGACATAACTGTTTTTGGCATGTGTAGAACTGAAGATATCCATGGGATAATCACACTAAGATGTCTAGTAAGCAACTGGAAATAAGCGCCTAAAACTGAAAAAGGAGGAGGGATTGCAACGTAATTACTTATAAGTAATAATCATTTGAGTGTAACAGCTAAAATCAAAGAAGCAGAAAAAAATCAACTCAGACAGATGACAGAATCCTAGGAAATAACAATTAAAGGGTGAGCGGAAGCTAGAAAAGATGACTAACAGAAACAGGAGAGGAGTGAGAAAGCCGTGTCCTGAGAGCCAACGAAAGAGAGTTTCAATGTGGAAACGGGAAGATGACTCAATTGTCACTGAGAAGTGAGACAAGGGACATTTGCTGCATCGAGCGACTTCTGCCAGAGCAATTTTAGAGTACTGCTACTAAGGTGGAAACCCTGGTGGCATAGTGGTTAAGTGCTACAGCTGCTAACCAAGAGGTCGGCAGTTCAAAACCGCCAGGCACTCCTTGGAAACTCTACGGGGCAGTTCTACTCTGTCCTTTAGGGTCGCTATGAGTCGAAATTGACTCGATGGCAGCGTGTGTGGTTTTTGCTACAAAGGTAGAAACCAAATTGCAGAGAACCAAGAAATGAACAGAAGATAAGAAAGCCGTGTCCTGAGAGCCAATGGAAGAGAGTTTCAATATGGAAACAGGACGATGACTCAACTGTCACTGAGAAGTTAGACAAGGGACATTTGCTGCATCAAGTGACTTCTGCCAGAGCAATTTTAAAGTACTGTTACAAAGGTAGAAACCGAATTGCAGAGAACCAAGAAATGAATAGAAGATAAGAAGACAAAATGAAATATTTCAAACCAGCTTGATGAGGAAAGGTACGAGAGAGAGGACACATAGAGAAAAGGAAGGCTAAAGTTTAGGTGGCTGTCTTTAGTTTCTGCTTTTTAGTCTTTAAGAATGGAGTGAATCAGTAGAGAGGGTTTGACCATTTGGAAGAGAAAAGGAAAGAAAGTGAGGTTACCTTATATTAAAACTTGGAGCTGCTACTTTTAAAGATGTCTTATGCAGTTTATAAGTAAAATTTAGTTTGAAAAGCCTTTTAACTTCCCTAAATATACTACTAAGTTGAAATTCTCCACCATTGTTTATTATTTATACTACAAACAATAACAATTCTAGTTTATATGACTGGCTGACATCCTGAGAAAATAAGAACTTTTATTACCACTAACAATTGGGCGCTGACTGACATAATCTGAGTTACAAAGGAAAGGTAGACATAGGGTGTTCTGTTAAAAAGCCACCAGGTTTTCTACCAGTGAGTTTTCTTTTTGAACATTTATGTGTCAGGCATGGTATGAAGCATTTTACATTTGCGACCTCATTTAATCCTTGCAATAATCCCTTATGAAGGTGCTACTATTATTATCCACATTTATCATGTGAGGATACCAAGGCTTAGAGAGGACACTGAAGCAACAACATACCCCCCCTCTTAAGGATGAAGTTCTAGAGTTGCCGTTAAAGCTCTCAGATTTACGTTTTAAAAAGAAAAAAACCACCAACCACTGCAGGACTTTAAAGTCAAGCAGTACCACTGCTAAAAAAAAAAATAGGTCTCCCATTAACCAGGCCTATTTCTGTAATATAATGTGGATCTCCAACACACTAATATGTAAAACCTCAGCGTTTATATACATACAGGCAAATGCTGGTGCTATTTTAAGACCTTATTCTTCTCTGGAAAGCAAAAATCCCTTGCTTCGGATCAAACTAATTTAAAGGTGTATGACCTTTAGTTATAGAGTTATATAGTCTAAAACCAGAAAACTTTTAAGTTTATTTAAAGAAATGTTAAATAAAAATTAATCTCATGAATTATTTTATGTTAATCAAAATTAAGTTAATGAATTGTCAGGTTAATCAAAATTACCATAATTATTTTTATCCTTAAAAGAAAGAAAACCCTTTTACCCCCAGCAGATTGATAACCATCAAGCACGTTTCTGGAACTGTCCACTATACATTTTCTATCATTTATGAAATTTATGTTTGGACATATAACCAGTACAGAGATAAATAAAATATTCTGAATTGAATAACCTACATAAAAAAGAAAAATGTTCCAAGTAATAAAAAAACAATTGAGCAGAGGTTAAAAAAAATCAGGATCTGGGATTCTATACCAGCATATGATCTAAGAAAAGTCAATTAACTTCTCTGTCCGGCTCTCGCCTGCCTCAGCAGTAAAATGGTGGATGGAATTAGGTGATTTCTAAGGTTCTTTATGCAATTAAATTTGTAGACAACTTGCCTCGCCTCCTTTTCTTCCCATTCTGTCTTTGTATTCAGGTAACCACCTGTCCTACACACTGAACCTCAGGATATGTCAGAGTTTCTAGAACACAGGTCTGAAAATGAAAGTACACATCAGAATGACTGGGTTGTTTTTTTCAAAATGCATCCTGAGGTTCTGATCCAATGGGTTCAAGGTGGGAACCAGAACCATATATTTTGGAAAATATAAGAGAAGTATCCCCAGTTCTAAAACTATAAGAGGTTCTTGGGAAAATGGATCTACACTTCACCCTAGGAGATGTTTGTTGGTCAGTTACAGGCCCCTTCAGTGGACTTGCACCATTCTTAGGGAAATGAAAAAGCAAGGAAAAGACAGGAAGCATCCAGTCAGAGCAGCTAGGCATCCAAGCACAGCCTTCAAACCAGTGGCTTCAGCTAGAGAAGGTCAGTTGCCAAAACCAAACCCACTGCCATGAAGAGTCAATTCTGACTCATAGCAACCCTATAGGACACAGTGGGACTGCCCCACAGGGTTTCCAAGGAGCAGCTGGTGGATTTGAACTGCCAACCTTTTGGTTAGCAGCTGTAGCTCTTAACCACTGCGCCACCAGGGCTCCAGAAAAGGTCATTTAGGCTCCATTAAAGTCACTGCAAAATTCAGCATGTGTTCAATTGCTAGGAAGTGACCACTCCACACTATATCTCCCAAGTCTGTGACTAAATAAGATGGAACCCTGGATCTATCTTATTAAGAATCCTATTATACTAATTAATTTTATTCTCAAAATATTTTTCTCAACTCTTTTTAAAGTCTTAAATGAAAAGATGAACAATGAATGTTAAAAATCCATAAAGTAGTATGAAGGATGAAAAATTATATGGTAAAATACTTTTTCATGATAGAAAAAATGTTTACAATACAGAATACTTTAAAAAAAAGTGAAAAAAGGTCCCAAAACTATATACAGTATGATCTCATTTTTGTGAAATAAACCTATACCATACATGGGGTAACAGTACAATAAGTACCAAAATATTAACAATGGTTACTTCCCAGCACTGGCTGTTAATTTCTTCTAATACTTATATCAGTATTTGTAACATTATACTTATCATATTGAACGCATATTACTTTTATTTTGACTTCTAATTTTGAGGAATTACAAAGTATGCATGTATTGCTTTTATAACAAGAAAACCAATTCAAGTTTTCTTTAAAAGTTACTATTTTAGCTTCCAACAAATAGTTCATTATCACAATAAAATCTGAACTAATTGCCTATTTTTTCTTAATATAAATGTATCTAAAAGATACAGGAGGTAAAATGACACAAGAATTAGAACCAACAATAACAGAACTATCTTAATGGTTAATGTAGTAATAGAACTACTATCATTTTAATTTTTGAACTGTTTAACTTCAAACCATGTGGGTACTAGAATCTTTGTAAAAAATAGAGGATTTTTTTTTTTTATTAAGATAGTCTATAAAGAACAAGGTAGATAAAGATTTTGTATTTACCTAAAAATACTAAAGGAAAATCAAAAGGGACAATTCCAAAACAGAGGTCTTCACCATCAAATTTTTTAATGCTTCTATATCCCTACAAATACTGTTTTCAACTCCTGATTATTCTTCTTATGGCAACTTTAAAATAGGTATACATTTTGATATGTATTTGCATAGGGTATATGAAATTATTGTACAAGGCTTTTTCTTATTAAGGTGATTAACTAGATGACCAAGTATCCTTCTTGGAAGGAGAAGAAAGTGCTGAGCCATCAGGTTACGACTGGATATAGAGGTCAACGACAGTTTCAGGAGTTTAGCTGAAATATTGCAAAGAAAGTTTTGCATGTGAATATTTAGATTCCATTTATATTCTTGACGATGTAAGTTTAAGAAGCAAAAAAAAGAATGAGTAAGATAATTAAGAATACTAATAATAACCCTTGAATTTTTAAATTTCTTATATAAATTAACGATCCTAAAATTCCAGGTTAGGCAAAACAAAACCAAACCAAAAATCCTTAAACCAAGTCTACTGAAAATACTAGTAGAAAATATGAGCACTCTAATAGAAACACTGAGGTATCTTAAGTCAGATCAATTTAAAATATGTGTATCATTCCCTTTGCTGGCTAAACTAGAACATAGATGATCCAAAAACTTTTGGCTGAAACAGGGAAAAAAATTAAGCTGATTCCCTTATTTCCAAAATTACCATTTTTATGATTATCAAAGCAGTACCTCCACGAGTAACAGTAAGTCACTGATCACCTCCCTCTTAAAAAGGAAAGCCATTTATACTGAGAAAGAATATTGTATTGTTAACTTTCTTTTAGCTTTGTTTCTATGAACATGTAAGCAAAAAATCAAGGTAAGAGGTAGCACAAATTTTCAAATCCCAGCTCAGCATATAACATAAAGGAATAAAAAAAAACCAAACCAATTGCCCTCCAGTAGATTCTGACTCATAGCGACCCTTGAGGACACTGCAGAACTGTCCATAGGATTTCTAAGGCTGTAATCTTTATGGAAGCAGACTGCCACATCTTTCTCCCATGGAGCAGATGTGGGTTCTAACTGCCAAACTCTTGGTCAGCAGCTGAATGCTTAATCACTATGCCACCAGGGCTCCAAAAGTTGTAGTACATGTTATAAATTATTTTATGAACAAAGGCAAAAAATATGCAGCAAAACTTAACACTTTTCCTGTTCTGACTCAACAACTAAGTTTAAATAATACTTGGAATATTCGTTTGAATTATGAAATAAGAAAAGGAAAAGGGACATACAAGAACTATGCTTAGCTATCAATTGATGACTGACAGAAATGTCATCTTTTAAAAAAAATTTCTACCTAAATTATTTGCCAAATTATTCTCTCAACTTAAAGTTAGGTTTCCTGCCAGCCAACAGTCTAACTAGAAATAGGCATATTTGTCATGTCTTAAGCATGTCTTAAGACTGACATACTTTTTTCTGTGGACTTCATAACTAAATATGATCAACGCACAGTGTTTACCACGCTGGTCCAAATATTTCATACACTGGAAGAGAACACATTTTATACATTCAATGATAAGGATGCGTATCTGGAATTGTGGAAATAGGGGAGCACTGACAATCAGAAAAATAGGGTATAGTATAAAGAAGTGGAATGTTCCTGACGCTGTTACAAAGACAGAAGAAAAAGGCTGAGAAAGGATAATTTACATGTACTATGATGAGCTGAGCTACGCTTAAATATGTTGTGCAGGAAAAAGCTAGAAGGAGGTGGAAACAAGAGGCTCCTCTAGTGAAAAATACTTAAGTTGAAGACGAATCCTAATCGTTGGGGTCAAGGTATGAGGTTCTAGTACTGGTGGTGTAGGTTTACAATATCACCTACTAAAACAGTGTCAGTTGTATCTGACTGAGACCAGTCAGTGTGGCAGGAACAGTTGAAGGAGAATCACAGCATTAGTGTATCTTGAGAATACCTTTGTGAATTACTCACTCTGAACAACTTTGGTATTACCTAAACCCATTGACTGAGATCACAGTTTTGTCATCTTAAAGGTAATGAGAAAACATCATCATTAAAGCTTTTTAAGTGGCAGAAAACAAAAACTATTAAGGCTTTTAAGTTGCATACCATCCTAGGTATTTTCCAGGGCACAATCCTCACTGATAAGCTTTTCTGAAACACTGGCAAGTTATATTGTATCTCATAGTAAACAACTCCTAAAGCATAAGAAAAAATTTTTAAATCATGGGCAGAAAAATAGAAAAAAATTCAAAGCCAGGAAAAAGTTAAACTTCAAAGTTCTGGTATTGTAACTTTTATTGCTGTTAAAAGAATTAAAACTTAAACTAAGAGTTTCCATACACAAATCTCATTTCTTTAGACTGTCACTGGAGGTGAAAAAGAAAAAAGTAAAATGATAATTAAAAAAGTAAATGACTGGGTGTGTTCATTAGAATTGTTTTTCAAAAAGATACATACATATAGTACCTAAAATTAAAACAATCTAAAGCAGAAAAACTATCATCTAAATTAATGGACCTTATTCATCACATTAGCCAGAATGCTCCTTAGAAGTGAGGATGGCGAGATTTCATCTCACATACTTTGGACATGTTATCAGAAGGGACCAGTCCCTGGAGAAGGACATCATGCTTGGTAAAGTAAAGCGTCAGTGAAAAAGAGGAAGAACCTCAATGAGATGGATTGACACAGTGGCTGCAACAATGGGCTCCAACACAGCAACAATTGTGAGTATGGCCCAGGACCGAGCAGTGTTTCGTTCTGTGGTACAAAGGGTCGCTATGTATCGAAATTGGATCAATGGCACCTAATAACAACTACATACATCACAAGGTAAAAGGTTCTGCTGGGTCAATTCACACACTAAATCTTATGACTGTTTCCTACTGAATTTTAGGAGTAATAATTAGTTTTATGTTATTCTTAAGAAAAAAAGTATAGCTGAGTTTATTAAATTACTGAAACAGGTGAAATTTGCTGATTCCTGCTCAAATTTATTTCTCCTTAGCCACGAGTCCCTCAGAGAAATAATTAATGGGTTTATTTTTTCACTGATTCAACCCCTTCTTCTAAATGTCCAATGAATATCAGGTTTTTTTACATGCCTTGGCCTACTTAAGTGACACTTAATCAATAAAATAATTAATGAAAGTAACCTTGTGATTCACTAAGTCTAATCATATAGAATGTTTATAGCTAGACAAGTAATTCAGTCAGCAAATACAATGCAGGCAAATTATGTTAAATGTGTCATTTTCAACCTCCACTTTTTCAAGTTTCGGGCCTATAATAACCACTTGAGGAACAGAGGGGAAAAAGGGTACTTAATATTCTTTATCAAATTACAACTATGGCGGACACTTCTGGTCTTCCCTCCAGCTATCCCCCACTGTCATCCCTGCTAACAGAATCTTGCTGGTTCAGACACTGGAAGCACCTGTGCTTCATGATCCCCTTCTAGTCCCAGAGATGCCTGTGTTGATTAAGCTAAGTTGTCCTCAATGCCTGCATCAGTAGCTTCTGGGAACTTGCTAGAAATGCATTTATTTTAGGGCCCCACTCCAGACCTACAAATCAGAAACTCTGGAAATGGGGTTCAGCAAACTATTTTAACAAGCTCTCCAGGTGGTTCTGATGTATGCTAAAATTTGAGAACCCCTGGTCTAAACCAATCATGGCAATTCTGTTCTCCTTACCAGCTACTGGATGAGGATGGGCAAGTGTTTCTGTAACTAATGAGACCTGTGAGGAAGTCTTCTGGGAAGCCTCCAGGAGTGCTTTACTCAATCACATAAAGAGATGAGTGGGAGGAAATAGACCTATGCCTCCTATTTCTGATGCAGACGTAGTCATGTTTTCATGTGATTTCTGGAACTATAGCAGTAATCTTGTGACCGAAGACCAAACCAATAAATTGAAGATGGTAGAGGAGAAAGACTAAAAGAGCCTGGACCCTTGGTGACCTTTGTAAGCTGCTAATTAACCCTTGGAATATCCAATTTCCAGACTCCTTGTTAAATAATATATACTTATAAAACCTCACTGATGTAATCTATTTTTAGTTGGTCTTCTGTTAACTTGCAATCCTGACTGTAACATCTTTGTTTCTCTTTGCAAGGCGAGCGCCAAAACAGTATAAACAATGCAACCTTTTTTTTTTTTTTTTTGATATGTATCTTAGAAGCATTTTTAAAAGAAAAAATGCTGTGACTTTACTAAATGAAACAACAAAGAACTTTTAGGATTACATTATTGCAATTCTATTCTGGTTTTGGTTCTACTAACAAATTAGCTATGGGACCTTTAATAAATTACTGAACAAATTTAGGCCTCGACTATTGACACTGTATTATGAAAGGGTTAGATTAAATCATCAGTGAAATCCTGCGTAATCCAAAAAATTATGCTCTTCACATTTTAAGAACTCCTAACAAGGCCTTTTTGACAAAAGTTCATCTTTAATGAATTCTATCAATAAAGAATTTTTACATGATGACAATACTTCTTGTTAGGGAACTGACATTAATTGCTATGCAACTGACTACCAACAAGTATTTCCAGAAAAGGGTGACACATTAATGGTGTCCAGTTAAAACGCTCAAAGCTCAGTGCTTTGTATTTGCTCCTGCCAACTCGCAATTATTTATACTAGCAGAAGGATGGCATTCTGTGGGTAAACACTCTTAATCCAAAGCTTCAAGTTCAGCTGCTGATTTAACTTCCTCCCCACACAAAAGTCAAGGAGTACAAAATGCAAAACAAGTGATTGGTATTTCTACTTTCCACTGGAACCGCAGTTAACTCCACATAAGGTAAAAAGGGGAATGGGTTAAAGAGGCAGCAAGTAGCTAAGCTGCAAAGATGAGAAACAAACAAAAAAAATGTTTTAAACCATCAGCTTGAGAGAATTAACAGTGATTTATACTTATTTTTGGAAAAAAAAAAGGTGTCCTCACACTCTCACTGCAACTAATACTACAGGTACATAAAAATCCGTATGAGATGCATTAACAGGTACAGAGTTAGTCTCTTCACTTAACTTATAAAAGTGTCAAAAAGCTTTATAATGGCAAAAAAAAAAAGACATGACTTTCTTCTAATCAGAGAGTACCTCCTAAAATAATGCTACTATAATATTACCAAAACAAGAGCTACTAAATATTTGATAACATCTATGCCAACACAAAGTTGACAACTATTTGAAAGGACGAATGGACCACAACTACCACAGCCTCCACCAGACTAAGGCCAGCACAACTAGATGGTGTCTGGCTACCACCACTGGCTACTCTGACAGGGACCACAGAACTGGAGAAAATTGTAGAACAAAATTTAAACTCTCACACACACAGAATACTTGACTTTCTGGTCTGCCAGAGACTGGAGAAACCCCAAGAGTATGGCACCCGAACACCCTTTTAACTCAGTAATGAAGTCACTCCTGAGGTTCTGCTTCAGCAAAAGATTAGACAGGCCCATAAAACAAACAAAAACACACATAGTTCAACCATGTATATAAGACTAACTGGGCATACTAGCCCAGGAGCAAGGACAAGAAGGCAAGAGGGGACAGGAACGCTGGACAAATGGAAATGAGGAACCCAAGATCGAGAAGGGAGAGTGCTGACATGTTGTTCATTTGGCAACCAATGTTACAAATAATATATGCATTAACTGTTTAATGAGAAACTAATTTGTTCTGTAAACTTTCACCTAAAGCACAATTAAAAAAAGAAAAGTGACAAATGTCAAAATAATATTTTTTCTGTAAATGAACTAGAAATTCCAATATAGGTAAAATCCTTCTATAATAAACTTGCAATACAGCCATACCCATTTAGTTACTTTGCTTCCTTTTTCATTAATTAATACAGTACTTTTTTAACACCATATGCCTAAGCTGCAGCATTCAGGCGTAAAGAGTTGGTGCACAAGTGTCATGCAGTGAATTCATCTATTTATGCTAGGCTCCACTTCAAAAAAATACCTGAGGGCGAACTGCCAGGGCAAACTAAAATGAATGGATGGGGAAGAGTGACATGCATATGCAATATTTTCACCCCTGTTCTCCTGCTTAGCTTCTAGATTTTGTGATATGTTTTACATTAGAGGTCAGTTAAAAGATTAGTTTAATTGAGATAACAGATTTAAAATGGGAATGATTGAGGAGTCCAGAAGAATTGTTATTCCAGAACAGAACAAAAGAAACACAAAGATCACTGTAGGGGATCTGACCAAGGAGGCCTACAATGCAGATAGCAAATGAGTTCTTTAGCATTACAGTAACTGGCAAAAGAAAGAAAACACAGCAATTCCACTTCTAGAAATGCACATCCTAAAGGGAAATAATTATGGAAGTGCACAAAGATGTAGCTCAAGGCTTTCATGGCAGATTGTAATATTCAAAATTAGGAATTAACCTAAATGCCTAAGAATAGAGTATTGGTCAAACAAATCATGCTATAGTTATACAGTGGAATCCTCTTACAGGAACTAAAAATAATGAGGGATTAAGGTACTCAATGACCTGTAAAGATATTCACTGTATATTGGTAAGTACAAAAGCAGCCTACTAAGCAGTATGAACTATTTGATCCCATTTTTGTTAAAAAAAAAAAAAAAAGATCTGGGTGGGGACAGGTATATCTATACTATACCTACCCACAGAAAGAATCCTAGAAATACACAGAGCCAATTGTGATGAGATGATGGGTGTTTTTACATTTCCTGTTTTTGTTTACCAATAGACTCTAATTTTGTTTTTCTAAAATAAACACATGTTGGTTTTATAATAAGAAAAAAATTACTAAAATATTTAATGTTCAGAGATATAGAAAGTAGTTGATACATGGAGATATTCATCTTATAGCATTTACCTTAAAAGAAAAAGACAGGTTTGCTTTAATAGGTCATTTGGGAAACACGAAAGAGTGCTGTTACATGGAACTGTTGTTCATGGAATTTCACCTGTAGAAAAACTTGCACAAATACTGAAACTACTGACATCAGAGAACAAGAGACATACTTACGGTTCAGTGAAGTCACGAGTGATGAAATCAGAACTCTTGAAAAGTAGAAAGATGTCGCTGAGGGTTTTACATTTCAGAGAACTATTCATTGCTATCCAGTATGCATCCTAAACGATAAAGCACATGCTATTTAATAAATATTTCAAGTTAGTTGCTATGAATGAAGCTCAAGCTGCTATGACTGAAGCTCAAGCCTATAAACAAATCAATAAGGCATATGACTTCACTGGCTTAAAAAAAAAGGTCAAGAAATTTAACTATATTGTCTAATACCAAACTGCATTTTTAAACAACAGAGCATTACAATGCATATCAGACACTCAGTTACGAAAATTGAGATGTTAGGGTCCTCGCCCTTCAGCTCAGGCCCACTTTCCAATGTTTTTCCTACTGATGATGAAAGAAGAGGGGCAAGAAGTATCAGAAACACTGATACACGAGCTGGACTATTAAGATAGTAAAGAAATAGCCTGAACAGCTACTCTCTAAGGAAAAAGAGGTTCATTCTTTCTTCCTGTTTCTGGAAAGTGACAACTGGAACACCTGAAGTTTGATGACTAGGGCAATGAAGACACATGTCTATCAAGTCTGAGAGAGAACGAGGTGAGTTATTCTGAACCATCACAACTTTAAATGCAGATTGTCTCATAAAGTTTAGTGAAACATGCCTAAAAGTGATAGATTAATTAATTTATTTAAAAAAAAAAATACCCCTCCTATAGACAGATCAGACACAGGATATCAACTTAATTTTAAGAAAACTAATAACTGCAAGAACTACCCAATTCTCCACGCTACATGGAAGAAGGCACTGGTACCTAGATTGCACTCAAAAATAACAAATAAATGAACAAATAATCTACCCACCTTAAGTGGAAAGCCTCAATCCAGATCAGCAGCAAGGAATGACTAGAAATATTCTCATATATAGATAAAAAGTTGACTACTGAAGGACTCAAAATGAGTTTCAATAACTTATTCATCGCTATAATTTTTCCCAGTGAAGAAGATGATGAACTTCTGGTTACAGATGGTGTACTGAACACACACATCTGCTTCACAAAGGGGAAAAAAACCCAGTATGTACACAGAAAATCACACACCTGAACAAACACGACAGTTATCAACTCCATGAAAAATAAAATGTTGAATAAAAAGCATAAGTAATCATGTTGTTGTTAGGTGCTGCTGAGTCAGTTCTGACTCACAGCGACCCTGTGGACAACAGAATGAAATGTTGCCCAGTCTGTGCCATCTTCACAATCACTGCTGTGTTTGAGCCCACTGTTGCAGCCACTGGGTCAATCCATCTCATTCAGGGTCTTCCTCTTTTTTGCGGACCCTCCACTTTACCAAGCATGATGTCCTTCTCCAGGACAAGTACTCATACATTCTACTACAAGTAATTATAGTAAATGTATATTGGAGGTACGCTTAGTGTCTGCAGTATCATAATAATTGTAAATACTACATCTTGATCTAACCACAATTATGATATAACTATAATGAGGATGAGGGAATAGAAATAACAGGGACAAGAGATGAAAGAGAGCTGAATCTTTCTGTTTCTGAGTGGAAGGTCAATAATACCTAAAGTTGAAAAGCAAGAAACAGAGGTAAGTAACAGAATAATCTACTAAAATGTTTGAGTGGTTGCCTCTGGGGAGAGGGAAACAGTGCAGCAAAAGAGGTGCCAGGGCCTGCTGACTTCTGTAGCAAGCTTCCAGATCTCCTTGAAATTTTAAACTATGTACACGTATGACTAATTTTAAAAAGTAAAATAAAACAAAGACTCAATACATTTCATTATTAATTTTACAATAAGAAAAATGTATGAGATGATTTTCGAAAATACAAATAAGTCTTCAACTCATTAAATAAGTTTTGCTGACATAAAATTGTTTTCTATCAGATTAGCAAAAAAAAAAAAAGTAAATTTTTCCAGACCTTAACTTTTCAAAAAATCTTGTCAATGTAACATTAATAAAATATAATTCAAGAAGAAAATAATCACTTGATTTCTCAAACTGCTCTATTTCTAGATCCTGTGACATTTTTGTTTTTATTACTTTTCAACACAAAAAGCCTTTTTGTTAAACTTAAGTGAATGATTAAAATTCTAAAAAGTACAGAGAATGCATCTCAAAATTTTAACGCAATCTGCAGTATAAGAGGATGAAACTGTCTCTTGCCAGAAAGAACAGCATTTCACAAACCTAGGAAAGTGTATACCAAAACAAGAAAAATAAAATAACAGGGAAAATAGTAATAAATTCCAGAGCATCTTTTTTAGAATTAGGAATATAATTAGACCCTCGACGGGAATATAAAAGGAAATCAATAGCAAAACAAAGAATATTCAAACAGTAAGAAATTCACTTATGTATTCCTACCCTTGGAGCACTCCAGTTAAGCTTAGGAAATACACTGCCCCCTAAGGAATTGATAGCTTCTTGAACTTTAGTGGTGAACTCAGGAAATTCTGGTGCCTACGGAAAGAAAGAAAAGAAATCAGTTGGGCAAATCAATATAATTGAAATAAACATGGAAAGCAAGATCAAAATCTCAAGTTTATAGTTTAGGATATTACAAACAGAATTTAGAATACAAATTACTATCAGAGCTTCTGAACTCAGCTAAATAAAATCATAGATCAAATAACATTAACCAGAAGGGGAGGGTACGGAGGGGCACAGCTCAAACGGCACTTTCCAAAAGGATCAAATTCACAAAGCTAAAAAAGACAGAGTTCAGTAAGCATCTAGGAATGCGAGGAAGGAATGAATCTCTTAAAATATACCTACTTAAACCAATATTTAAGTGAAACGAGGCAGATGGAATACTACCTGTACACATACTCCAGTTCTTACAAACAACACCCCATATTTAAAGTGCCAGAAGCCTTCCCATTTGGAGGGAAAGAATCTCGGACAGATCTCCAAAAGGCTTTATGAGAATGAAAAATTATGTGATAAACTGTATTTAAACACTGCTATTTCCAGACAAGTTTTAATGTAAACAAAACTCAGAAATAGAACTTTGGTCAAGTTAAAAATGTTCTTTCCTTTTCGGTTGATTTTAAAATACATTTTATATAATCAGGTGACTAAAACATTCTAAGTGTTCAACCAAACCAAAAAACCAAACCCACTGCCACCAAATCAATTCTGACTACAGCGATTCCGTAGGGTTTCCAAAGCTGTAAATCTCTGTGGAAACAGACTGCCACATACTTCTCTCGAGGAGCTGCTGGTGGTTTTGAACTGCTGACTTTTTGTTTAGCAGTCGATCCCTTTAACCACTGTGCCACTGGGGCTCCTATTTTATATAAGCAAATGACTAAAAGAAGAAGTGATTAAGGAACTTAAACTTGATGGTCATTTTGCACTGCCTTGAAAAAAAAAATTTTTTTTTTTTTGAGACTTATGCCACCACCGGAGGATTGCACAGAAATAAACAAGAGAAAGGAGGAATAAATCATTTTAAGAGAGATGGAAGTGAAGCTTTCAGATGAAAGACAAAACAGAAAAATATTAACATATTCTTCACATAGCCACTTATTTGGGTTATCACCCTTATAATTGCTGCCCCCTACTGGGCAATTGCAAGTTCTGAGAAACTCCATTAATGCTAATAAACAACTTCCATACAAAAAAGTTAGAATGGATCTAGAGTTAGCTAAATTACATTGCCCAGGAACAAATCAACTGGTTTATGCTGACCTTCAAGACCTAACCTAGTTATAACACAGAGAGAAAACTATGACAAGAGTCTGGGAAACAGATCAAAGAAACGTACATTTTAAAAATGGCAGCGTATCCCCCAAGGTAGAAATCAGTTTTAAACAAAGGGCTACTGAGTAAAGGAGCTCTGGTGGTGCATTGGTTAAGCGCTAGGCTGCTAATCGAGAGGTTAACAGTTCAAACCCACCCAGCAGCTCCGTGGGAGAAAGACCTGGTGATGTTTCCGTAATGATTGCAGCAAGAAAACCCTGTGGGGCAATTCTACTCTGTCAGGTGGGGCTGCTATGAGTCAGAACGGACTCCACTATACCCAACAACTGGGTAAAGAAGGGAGAGATTAAGTGCAGACTAGGCTACATTTCTTTCTGTTGAACATGTCTGATCTTCACACTGGTGAACAGTATTTTTTAGTTATTTCTAGCCTTCCATTGTTTCAATCTTCTGCTAGACTACTTATTTAACTTCGATACTTGGAATAAAACTGTAGCACTTTAGAGAGGGTTTCAAAATGAATAAAAGCATTAAAAATTCCATTTACCTCTCCCCATCAAAGTACATTACAATTTACATTAAACCAATAATTTCCTTATAATCCCCTGAAGTTGCTGCTTTGTCTCCCCTAAAGTGGTATCAATAACCACCACTTAGATCTGCATCGGCAGTATTTCCTCTGAATGGCAGTTACACAAACCTTACCACATAAAAGGGCTCAACCTTCAAGGGCAAAATAATGTTCCTAGCCCATAAAACTTAAAATCTAAGGTTTGCTTTATATTTACATATTACATTTTAAAAGATGTGATCAGTTCCCTCAAATCCTCAAATTAGTCAGCTTTAGGAAATCCTGCCATAATGGTCCTAAAACAAACTTAAAGTTTACGCACCGTAGAGAAAAACTTAGGCTTCACCAGAAGTCTATGGATTATCAACTCACAGGACACCCTCCCAGGTAATCTAATTCTAGCTTGGTTTTTCAGCTCTTTTACAACTAAGTGAAACATAGGGAAGTGAAAGCAATGTAAAATAATTCTTACAGACATGCAAACTCCATCCTGTCTGGAAGAGGTGGAATGGTCTACGTTTCTATAATGGAGAGGGACAAAACCAGCTTCGCCTCATTTACGTATTTATTTCAATATTCCTGATGTATGAATGTATCTGTCTGGGGGTTTCTGAACCAGTTAATATGTTTGCCTGGTTCCCTTATGAGTTAAATAGGCTCTTTAGTATGTTAAAGACTTTTCTACCTGTATGAGAGTCGTGCCTTTTTACCTTTCCCTGAAAATTACTTTTCAACCGATTTCATTAATAGAATTCATTTAAGCGCACAGCTCAACTACCAATTTCAAATACATGTAGCACCTCAGTTGTCCCTGAAAAGGTTTCCATCGCAAATGGGATGAAACACACGTTTTCAATCTGATATGTGAAGACCTTCTGTGATGTGGACTCACTGATCTTTCCAACCTTACCCAGCACAGCATTCCTGCATCTCCCTCATTCACAAAGGGTAAGTTTCTTTTCTTAATTTTTTATTAAAATCATGAAGTGCTTTAAATCTACAAAAAATATATATACCCATGTTTCTGGATCCAAAAATTAAGTAATTTGGTGTATGTGATTCAGACCTTTAAATTTTATAAGGAAAAAAAAAATTAGCTATAGAAATGAAGCTTCTTCTGTCCTTGTTCTCCTCCCTGATCCTCCCCCTCTCTCCCCACAGGCAATCACCCTTTCAAAATTGGGTGACTTCTATATTCACGACTTTATACTTACGATATGTGTGCTCATCCATAAATAATAAAATTTTACATAAATGCTGTCTTTTGATTCTATATACTTTTAGCAACTTACTTTCTTAAACTCGTCACTGTGTTTTTGAGATTCACCCACCTCGGTTATTTCTTCCCCCCAATCATTTTTAATTCAATGTTTATGTAGTAACACCACTGAATTCTTCATCATTCTTACAGTATCTTTTACTTTCCCACCCTAGGTTCTGACTCACATTTTTCTCCTATTAAGGTGTTTGCCATGAGTGAGTTCCCTGCTCTACTCCACCTAGTTCCACCAATGAGAGTAAACCACTTTTTTGTTGTTGTTGTCAACTTTTCATTTTGAAATACTTTCAGAAAAGTTACAAGAAGAGTATCAAGGATTCTCAAATACTAGGGCAGTCATCTTTCTATTCTTCAAACAGCAACGCTTTCATGAATATTAAGTGAAGGATTCACTGTTTGGCCAGCTGAATGTTTAGTCAATGAATGAATAGTTTGGTCAATTCAATCCCCAACACCCCCCAAAAAATTCTTCTATACTCTTTACCCAGACTTCCCATTTTACCACATTTGCTTTATCATTCTCCGCCAACCTCCGCTCTCCTCTCTCTCTACATATATACATGTGTACATACACATGTGGTGACCAAGATCCGGAATGGACTTGATGGCAACTGAGTTTTTTTTCCCCCGTTGAGTGTTAAGTTACAGACATCATCTCTCTTTATCCCTAAATACTTCAGTGTGTATTTCCTAGAAAACAGTATATTCTCTTATATAACCCAATAAAATTACCAAATCAGGGAACTAACACTGACACAATACCATTACCTAACCTATAGGATTTACTAGTTTTTTGCCAATTGTCCTAATATCTTTTGTAGCAAAAAAAAAACCATCTAGGACCATACACTGCATTTAGCTGTCATGTCTCTTTGATCTGCAACAGTTCTTTTCTGCTATTCTTTATCTTCCACAATCCTGACGTTTTTGAAGAGCACAGGAGGGCAGTTAGTCTCTACAATTTCTAAAACGTTAAGTGTGTTAGATGTTTCCTCACGATGAGATGTGCAGTTTTGGCAGGGACGCCACCAGTGATGCTGTCTTTCCTGATACATCCTACCCAGAAGCACAGAAACAGCTCTGTCCCCTCACTGATGAGTTTAACTTTGGTCACTTGGTTAAGATGGTAGCTGCCAGGTTTTTCCACTGCAAAGTTGTTATTTCTCCCTTTGTAACTAAAAAGTAATTTGGGGAGAGATACTTTCAGAATACGCAAATATTCTTTCTCATCAAATATTCACCCTCTAGTTTTAACATCTGTTCAATCATTACTACAATGGCTGCTGTCAAATAGTGATTTCTAATTCCACCAGCTACATCCTTTAGTTAGTGCCTTTTCTACTGCAAAGGGCTTTCCCTTCTCCCCCAACTAATTTAATCATTATGTTAGTACGGGATCATCAGTTCTTATTGTTTTTTCTTGTTGTTAGTTGCCGTCAAGTCAAATCCAACTCATGGTGACCCAATGTGTGCAGAATAGAATTGCTCCACAGGGTTTTCAAGGCTGTGATTTTTCAGAAGCACATTGCCAGGACTATCACCTGAGTTGTCTCTGGGTGGGTTTGAACTGCCAACCTTTCAGCTACTAGTCAAGCACTTAACCACTTGTGCCACCCAGGGACTCTAATTCTTATTACTATTACTTATTCAATCCCCTATGCGGCTGTCCTACTCTGTCCCATTGTATTATTATTACTACTTATTATTATCATTACCACCATTTTTTGTTATAACGCTCAAATTTTTTGGCCAATGAAAGCTCATTCAAGCTGGCTCTGGGTCTTTTTTGTCATGTCCACATCATTTTTTGGAGCCCCGGTGGTGCAGTGGTTAAGTGTTCGGCTGCTAAGTGAAAGCTCAGCAGTTCGAATCCAATAGCTGATCCTTGGAAACCCCACAGGACAGTTCTACTCTGTCCTATAGGGTCACTAGAAGTTACAATCGACTTGACGGCAACAGGTTTTTTTTTTTTTTTTTGGTTTTTAGCATTCATTGAGCATTTCCTTACCTTCTGGCATATGTTTTTTCAGGCTCATTTTACTTTCCTAACTTGGCACAGTGGTTAAGAGCTACAGTGAGCCGTGGCTGCTAATCAAAAGGTCGGCAGTTTGAATCCACTAGCTGTTCCCTGGAAACTCTATGGGGCAGCTCTACTCTGTCCTATAGGGTCACGGAATTGACTCAAGAGCAACGGAGTAGCTGCAGTACTAAATTTCTCCAAGAAGCTTTGATTCCTTTAGTGGAGAATGGTATTTAGAAAACCAAGATCAGGCCACTAAGTGTACTCATTGCTACCATGATGTCATTACTTCTAGACCTCAGTGGACAGAGTTTGGTAAATATACACACATACATACACACAGACACACTTATATTATTAATTTCAGTGTTTATTTATCTACATATATTAAAAACCATGAGTTGACACTGATAATCTTTCTCACTTTTAAGGTTCAGGTCAAATACCACTTTTTCCCTTAAGCATTTCAAGATACTTTGACTTGTAATTGTTCTCTCTGTTTTGTCAGTACTTTGTCATTGAACCCCTGCTTTGTGTCATCTTTCTTCTCTGGTTTATAAGCTCCCTAATGACAGAAATCAAATCATATTCAGCTTTGTTTACCTCATTACTGTTGCTGTGGTAGGCCGTGGAGTTGATTCTGACTTACAGCAACCCTGTGTGACACAGGAGAACTGCTCCATAGGGTTTCTCATGCTGTAATCTTTAAGGGAGCAGATCGGTAGGTCTTTTCTCTCATGGAGCTGCTGAGTGAGTTCGAACTGCCAACCTTTTGATTAGCAGCCAAGTGCTCAACTATTGCACCACCAGGGCTCCTTGTTTACCTCACAGTACCCAGTATAGTGCCTTGAATATGGTAGATACATAAGGTATATGCTGAACTGAACTAAATTCTCATAAAGGAAGAGCAATTGACCTGCATGATATCCAGAGTAAAATAAACATGCAAACTTTCCATTTCTACGTATACTGAAGAAAATATATTGGTTTTACGTATCTCCACTTTTTTTTTTTCTGGTACCACAGAAACTGTTATACTTCTTTCGTTAAAAAAAAAAAAAAAGCGTCTTCTTATTTAGTTGCATTAGAATATACCCTTCTCCTAAAGCTAGTTTTCTATTTTGTGACTTTACATTTATTTTTAGGAAATTTTATAAAAATCTTTCTCTTTTATCTCAGGGCATTTACCTACTGTATTTTTAGAAGTATACTTTTTGCTCAGTCATTCCCTTAAAATATTTTTTAAGAAAAATATTTTAAGTTAAAATTGACAAGAACACTCTTACTCTGAAAGACTATGTTTAATCAACTTCTACGTTTTTATATAAAATTTTGGTTAAAGTCATGTACTTCTCTGCTCTCACTTAAAAGGAACTGTAATTTTTATGTCATTTAAGTACAAAAAGCATAGATTTTTGTACTGAATAAGTAAGTATAGATTTTTTCACTTTGATTTAGGTTCCACAGATCCAGAGAAACTCAGAAATCTAACGTTAGGCTTGATGTCTTCTCTCAATACTCAACAGAAATAAATCCAAGCATCACATATACATCTAGAATACTTCCTCTGTAATCAGAGGGGAAAAAAGGGCAAACCATGTTCACTCATTAAACAATTGCTTAAGTTTTTTTTTCAAAATAACACATAATAGCTCACAAAGAAAAAGATATTTGAAATGGTGAGAACATGGGGATTTAGAGAGGTGTGCATTTAATCCTTAACGCTAACCCTTGTGTGACAGTGTGAGGCTGTCTTCACGGAGGGGCTGCTCTGTTCTTACCGTCAGTGTGGCCGTGTTCTCATCATCTGACCACTGCATGGGGAAGAGGACGGAAACAAGACATTAGATTTAAATAGTATAAGTACTGTGCTCCTTTCAAAAATCATCTGTATGAGACCAAACAGTTAATAACTACTTGAAAACAAAGATGAGAATGTAAGGGGGCAGATAAATTAGATTAATGGAAATGAACAACCATGAACAGTGCTGAGAATGTGCACACATCGTAATGAATGTAACCAATGTCACTGAATAATTTGTGTCGAAATTGTCAAACAGGTACCTAAACTGCCATGTAAATAAATCTTCACTGAAAAGACAATAAAATATTATTAAAAAAAAAATTTTTTTAAATAGTGTATTGGCTTCCAAAAATAGTGTTCCATCTAACGATGACACATAAATAGAAGACATCTTTTCCCAGAACAAAAAACATGTAAAAGTATATGTCAAAGTGAGATGTTCATGTAATTTTCTACTTTTATTAAATGTATGCTAAGATCTAAATGTCAGAACCTTTTCAGAGATCACTTAAATTAGAACAGTCTACAGAACAGACATTTTATTTTGTACCAACCTGTATTTCTTCTGCCTCATCATCACTGTCTGGCTGAGAACGTGTTGGTGGGTCTTCCCTAGAAAAACGTAAGAAAAGAAAAAGGCTTTGGTATCACAGAGTAATAATTTTAGGTGTACTGAGTACATAAAAAAACTAGAAAGCCTTAGAATTGGAGGGCAACATTAGGAAAAGTTCACTTTCTGAGACTGAAACTAATAAAAACCAATATGAAATAAATGAGAGTACACTTCCAATAAGCGATGGCAGAATAAAAACTTTCAGCTCTCATCTCAGAAATCACTAAAAACAAGGGAAAGAAAACCTCAAACACTACCTCTGATGATAATGAGAATGATACAACTCTCAATCCCAACATACAAGTAAGGAATGCCAAAGATGCAAAAAGAATTGCAAAATCAAGGAAATTACCCAAAAAGTAGAACAAAGAAAACAAAGAGATGGACAACAAAAGAAAAATAAAATTCACAGGATTAATCGAGTAGATCTAAATAACAGGAGTTCCAGAAAAAGAGAAGTGAAAAGAGGAAATTATCAAAGATAAAACATTCTTAAATGGCCCAAATTTAAAAATCTAAGTCTGTAGAACGAAAGGGCCAAACATTGCACACAGCACAATGAATGAAAAAGAATTCAGATGATGTGATGGGTTGTTTACAAAGATGACCACAGTAATTTTTCCCATCTCTTTATGTGACTCTACATGGTGACTCTTCTACTCTTCCTATCAAGAAATGGCATTTATTTCCCTCTCCCTTTAATTGAAGGTACCTGGGAGGTGGAAGCAGTTTGCAGTCAGCTGCTAACCTACAGGTTGGTGGTTCGAATTCACCCAGTGGCTCCACAAAAAAAAAAGAAAAGTCTGGTGATAGGCTTCCGTGAAGATTACATATGTAACATACAGGGTCATCCTGAGCTGGAATCAACTTGATGGCAATGGATTCCTTTACGCTAAGCTGGTTTCAGGACTCCTTTTGACCAATACAATGTAGCACAAGTGACACCATGTTATACTGAGCCTCGATGTCAAGTGCCCTCATAGCTTCCGTTCTCATCTTTTTGGAATGGCTGCCACTGCCATATAAAGACCCCAGAGCTGGCCTTCCTGAGGATGAGCAAGCACATGGAAAAGAGGCTCAGCTGCTGGTCAGCATCAACCACCACACATGTGAGTGAGGCCATTTTAAGACTGGCTCAGTTGAGCCACCTGATGACTGCAGCCACGTGAGTGATCTTAACAAGGGCAACAGAAGACCTGCCCAGAGTAAAGAATTGTGAAGGGTCTAAATTTTACCCTACTTGCAAGCTAACAGCCTAGCCTGCCACAGTTTCATAGATGCTGACAGAAAACATGAGACTTCTAGGTCAGACAGAAAGGACTCTTATTGTTCATGACACGGCATGCAGCATGAGCTTCGTCTTCATATCAGTTCCTTCTTGTCCCTCACAGAGTGGTCCATGTGGATGCTGTGCACACAGCAACTTTGCATCACAACTGAAGAGCCCTGAATTTACGAAGCCCATCTTTTACAATGTGCTGCAAGTAAATCCGCCCAATTTTTACCTGAAAAGAGACATTATCTTCATTATATTGGACAGAAAACAAATCTGCTCTCTGCTTGGAAGAGAGAAACTGCATCTTCAAAGGCAGCTTAATATATAAAACACATCCTTAAAAAGACAGTCAGGGATAAAAGTTGGCAGTGCCTTTGCTTGAAGATGTACGATAATAATATGAGAGAACGAAGGAGAACTGTCTCCCAACACCAGTTGAACAATCATTCACAAACAGAATAGTTATTGTCTTAAGCCACTAAGTTTGGGGTGGCGTGTTAAGTCACAACTGATGGTTGACACAGATGATTATCATTAAATATAAAAACATTAGAGAAAATACTGAGAACCTTCATAAAGAAAAACATCTCACAATAAAAAACACAAATCAGAATGACACGGGACGTTGCAGCATACTAGAAGACAGCAGGCAATGCCTTCAAAATCACGTTGTTGTTGCTGTTAGATGCCATCCAGTCTGTTCTGACTCACAGCAACGGTTAAGTACAATAGAACAAAATACTGCCCAGTCCTGCGCCATCCACACAATCTTTGTTATGCTTAGCCCACTGTTGCAGCTACTGTGTCAATCCAACTCCTTGAGGGTCTTCCTCTTTTTTATGGATCCTCTACTTTACCAAGCATGATGTTCTTCTCCAAGGACTGGTCCCTCTCAACAATATGTCCAAAGTAAGTGAGACAAAGTCTTGCCATCCTTGCTTCTGAGGAACACTCTGGCTGTGCTTCTTCCAAGATGGATGTGATCATTCTTCTCACAGTCCTTGGTATATTCAATATTCTTCACCAACACCATAACTCAAATGCATCAGTTGTTCTTTGGTCTTCCTAATTGACTGTCCAGAATTCGCATGCTTATGAGGCAACTGAAAATACTATGGCTTGGGTCAGATGCACCCTAGTCCTCAAAGTGACATCTTTGTTTTTCAACACTTTAAAGAGGTCTATTGCAGCAGGTCTGCCCAATGCAATACATCATTTGATTTCTTAACTGCTGCTTCCATGGACGTTGATTGTGGATCCAAGGAAAATGAAATCCTTGACAACTTCAATCTTCTCTCATTTTTATTACCTCAAACTCTGTTGTAGCATGATGTTGCTTACTGGTTCAGTTGTGAGGATTTTTGTTTTCTTTATGTTGAGGTGTAATCCATACTGAAGGCTGTGGTCTTTGATCTTCATCAGTAAGTGCTTCAAGTCCTCTTCACTTTCAGGAAGCAAGGCTGTGTCATCTGTATAACGTAGGTTGTTAATGACTTTTCCACCAATGCTGATGCCACATTCTTCTTCAGATAGTTCAGGTTCTCAGGTTATTCGCCCAGCATACAGACTGAATAACTATGGTGAAAGGATACAACCCCGACACACGTTTTCTGATTTTAAACCATGTAGTATCTCCTTGTTCTGTTCGAACGACTGCCTCTTTGTCTATGTTCAGGCTCTGCATGAGCATAATTAAGTGTTCTGGAATTCTCATTCTTCACAATGTTATTGATAATTTGTTATGATCCACACAGTTGAATGCCTTTCCATGGTCAATAAAACACTGGTAAACATCTCTTTCTGGTATTCTCTGCTTTCAGCCAAGATCCATCTAACATCAGCAATGATAAACCTCGTTCCGTGTCCTCTTCTGAATCCAACTTGAATTTCTGCCAGTTCTCTGTCGATGTACTGCTACAACTGGTTTTTAATTATCTTTGGCAAAATGTTACTTGTGTGTGATATGAATGATACTGTTCAATCATTTCTGCATTCCACTGGATCACTTTTCTTTGGAATAGGCACACATACGGATCCCTTCCAGCTGGCTGGCCAGGTAGCTGTGTTCCAAATTTCTTGACATAGATGAGTGAGTGCTTCCACTGTTGTGTCCGTTTGTTGAAACACCTCAACTGGTATTCCACCAACTCCTGGTGTCTTGTTTTTCATCAATGCCTTCAGTGCAACTTGGACTTCTTCCTTCTATATCATCGGTTCTTGAACATATGCTACCTCCTGAAATGGCTGAACGTCAACCAATTCTTTTGGCACAAGGACTCCACGTATTCCTTCCACCTTCTTTTGATGCCTCTTGCATCATTTAATATTTTCCCCATAGAATCTCTCAATATTGCAACTTAAGGCTTGAGATTTTTCTTCAACTCTCTCAGCTTGAGAAATTCCAAGTGTATTCTTCTTTTTGGTTTTCTAAACCAAAAAGGCCTTTGCACATTTCATCATAATACTTTAGTGTTCTCTAGCTGCCTTTTGAAATCTTCTGTTCAACTCTTTACTTCACCATTCCTTCCATCTGCTTTAGCTACTCTACATTTGACAGCAAGTTTCAGAGTCTCTTCTGACATCCATTTTGTTCTTTTCTCTCCTGTCTTTTTAATGACCTTTAGCTTTCTTCATGATGTTTTTGATTTCATACTACTTGTCTGTTCTTCAGTCATTAGCGTTCATTGCATTAAATCTATTCTTGAGATGGTCTCTAAATTCAGATGGGATATACTCAAGATTGTACTTTGGCTCTCGCAGACTTGTTTTGATTTTCTTCAGCTTCAACTGATGAATAAGTCATTGGTCTTGGAGAAGTCTATCATATGATCCCCGGTGTTGTTTCTATCACTAAAGCCGTATCTTCCAACTACAGATCCTTCTTTGTTTCCAATTTTCACATTCCAATCACCAGTAATTATCAGTGCATCTTAATTGCTCAGACTGCACTGGCCAATTTTTTCAGAAGTAGACTGCCAGGTCCTCCTTCCTAGTCTATCATAGTCTAGATGCTACAGTGAAACCCGTCCATGAAGGGTGATCCTGCTGGTATTTGAAATACTGGTGGCAAGGCTTCCAGTATCACAGTAACACGCAAGCCACCACAGTATGACAAACGGACACTGGGTGAGTAGAAGTAAGTAAATATCATTAATTTTTTCATCTTTGGCATTAACGGTTGGTGTGTAAATTTGAATTGATAGTCATATAAACTGGTCTTCCTTGTAGGTATATGGATATTACCCTATCACGGACAGCACTATACTTCAGGATAGATCCTGAAACGGTCTTTTTGATAATGAATGTGACATTGTTTGTCTTCGATTTGTCTTTCCTGGCATAGTAGATCATATGATTGCCCAGTTGGCAGTCCATTTCTGCTAATACCTAGGATATTGACCTTCAAGCATTCCATTTCATTTTTGACAATTTCCAATTTTTGCTTGATTCATACTTCATACATTCCATCTTCCAATTACTAACGGGTATTTGCAGCAGCTTCTTCTCATTCTGAGTCGTACTACATCAGCAAATGAAGATCCCAAAAGCTTTACTCCACCCACATCATTAGGGTCCACTGTACTTTGAGGAGGCAGCTCTTCCCCAGTCGTATTCTGAGTGCCTTCCAACCTGAAGGGCTCATCTTCCAGCACTGTATCAGGCAATGTCCTGCTGCTATTCATAAGATATTCACTGGCCAGTTTTTCTTCTGCAGTAGATTGCCTTCTTCCTAGTTCATCTAAGCCTGGAAGTTCCACTGACACCTGTCCACCATGTGTGATCCTCCTGGTATTTCAAACACCACTGGCACAGCTTCCAGCATCACAGCAACATGCAAGGCACCACTGTACAAGGAACTCATTTTTATTACCTCAAACTCGTGACTATTACTTTTCTACCTAGAATTCCCTACTAAGCTAAACCAAATAATCAAATATAAGAGTAAAATCAAGTTTTTTTCTTTTTTACGGACATGCAAACACTCAAAAGACATCCCTCCTGTGCACTGTGCAGCATGTGCTTCAATAAAACAAGTAAACCCCGAGAAACAAAAATGTGGTATGAAAAACCATAAAATCCAACACAGAAGAATAATGAAGAAAGGTCCCAGGTTAACAGCTGCATGCCACACCTGGAGAACTGCCAGCTCAGACTGGAACAGGAAGATGGAGGGTTGCCTAAGAGATCTCCAGGGAAGAAAAAATGGAATTGGCTAGATTTGAAACTGTACTTGAGTATTTAGAAAGACAGCCAGTAGGCATATGATTTATTGGAACATCTGCAAACTATTAGTGATAGACACATAGGAAATAAAGCAAATACAAAAACGTGATTATTCATTCCGGGGAAAACAGAGTCATAAAAGAAAAAAAAGGTAACTGTAATACATAACATAGCTGAGTAGTGAAGAGAGATGTTATAACACTGTAAACATTGACTACTGACTTGACCAAGAATTATAACAAAAGTTAAGAGGGTATAAGAGAGCTATATCTTCAAATTTCAGAACAGAAAGTCAAGAAATAATATCTATAATGGAGAAAACGTTAAGAAATAATAGTACAGGTATATAGTTAGGAAATATAAAGCTACAGAGAGTGATTCAGTTCATACTTTTTGAGGGGGTACTATGTGTCGTGTTCTTCCAAGCGGTAGCAATCATTAGAAAGACATATCCTCCTCCTTAAATCAAGAAATTGACAAACTGGTTTATCAATCATTTGTTATGATTTTGGTCAATGTGTGTCCGTTCCCCAGATCATAATAAACTCTTTGTAATCCTACAGAATTGAGTTTCCAGATTCACAAGGCTAAGAACCACGTCCTATACTACAAAGATAATACTAACACACTATCGACTTGGGAATCTCTGCACAATCAGCTAGGCTTTCTTTCTCTTACATCTCTCTTTAATGCCACATTCTATATTTAACTGCGTCATTAACTTTATCATGGTTTACTTAGTCTTACAATACAAAAGGTACTTCGGCAACTTGAAAAATGTATTTTATCACTCTAAAAATCATTTATGATTTTTCTTAGTATAACAAAATATATTTTTAAAACATTTGTAAGCAGTGTATTCGTATAGTTCTTCAGAAGAATTTATTGCAATGTCTACTGGAGGGTATGTTTTAAAACTTGGTCACTCTGATAAAAAAGTGTATAAATTTGCAAATTTACTAAGATTTGGCTTTCTACAGTAAACCTCTAAATACTAAGGACTGGATAAAAATACAGTATTTATATTTTGAAGTATTTTATATTTTCTATATCTATCATATCTAGCAAGGTCTGGTAGTGTTATTACTAATCAAATCTATAAATATAAATCTTGGTGCGGTACGCTGAAGGGGAAGCCAAAATCTGTAACGTAGTCCCTGAACGTAAAGAGATTACCACTTAGTAGGGGAGTGAAGGCATAAATATATGACAAAATATTATCAGGAATATAGAAGAAGGTCTTCGAGGTAGAAGAAATATTACAAACAAAGGCATTGATGTCTAAAAAAAAAAATTATGTTTGGAAAACAGCGGTAAGACCACTGGTTTTGGAGAAGACAGACACAGTCTGAATGTCTTGGTTTTGCCATTGTTGGTCAAGAGATTTGCACCTCTATCTATAAAACGGATAACAGCAGCTACTCTACGTAGTTGTGAAGATTTAAAATATGAACATAATGTGTGTTTTATAACTGGTATCTATCATTATCCTATCTTAAGGGAGATAGGGTCAGGAAAGAAAGAACCCTGGACCAATAGGGATGATGAGGATTAGTAGTTGGAGGGGAGAGATCCTCTGAGTCAGACCAACCTGTGAGCCGTGTTCAAGTATCACCTCTATTATAAAAACTTCCTGGATCACCTCAGCTTACAATGATTATTTAAACTCCAAAAACCCTGTTTACCAGACTACCTGATGCTTTTTTTACAAAATATTTTTCAAAACACAACTCAGCATTAGCTTGTAAATGTGGAAGTTGTTGCGTTGCCAGACGTTTTGGTGTGTATGTTTTCACCACAACAAAGAAATGAAAGAGAGAAATAAACAAAAAAACACAGAATGCAGATGTGTATTTTCATGTTTGGCTTTGTTACCAAGCCTGGATTCCCAAGGTAGGATGTCCCACTCATCTTGTTATTCCAGTAGCAAGCTCAGCGCTCACCTCATAGGAAGCACCCAAGAGTGAAAATGAATCACTCTCTCTACCAGAAATGCATGTCATCTGCCTCCTCTCCTACACTCACAGCAGCAATAATAATAAAACCAAGCTTTCCTTCTCACTGAATCCTGGGTACAGCCTCGGCATGCTTCTCAACACATCACTCCAGCTAACCATTACCAATAGATCTGAGCTAGTAAACAAGATAAACCCAGTTAGCATCCTTGGTCTATACTACTCATTTGACTCTTAGTATAGGCTATCATGGAAAAGAGTGAAGTAACCATATTCATTCATTCACTCAACAATTACTTATTGAGCCCAGATTCTCTGCTACGTTATAACTGTAAACATCTTAGAGTGCTTATATTCTGGTGTACTATACGTGAAAGTAATGGGAGATGGAGCATGTAGAATTAGGGACAATGGCAGACTCCAATAGCCACGAAATCTGTTCAGGTATTAAGTGCTTCTGTGCTTTATGGCCCTCTCCCCAACTGTAATAAAAAAAATGGTAACTATAAATTAATCCAAGCCAATCATGGTTATGCCATCTCCCTTCCATGAACTGTGACCCGACTCTGACCAATGGAGTGGTCTACTAGAGTGCTCTAGGGAAAGTTTTATTTGATCTTAAAAATGGATTCAAGACAGGAACTCACCTGTCCCAGCCTCTGGATGTGACGGTATGAGGGAGGACATGATACATGGAAATACTGCAGCTAACTTGTACTCTGGGGAGGAAAACCAAGAAAGTGTCCTAACATCACTGAACGCCTTAATTTTCCAATAACTGCCACGCCTTCGAGTTTCTTATTAATGTAAAATAACATATTTGCCTCATTGTTTAAGCCACTTTTAAAGTTGGATATTCTATGACTTGCAACCAAAATCATTCCGACTGACAGAGAGAGCAAACATAAGACGGCGATTCGTGGCAGGAGGTTAGGTACGAGTGCAAAGAGCAAAAAGTCCACACTTATTTCATGGTACTAGAGACTGATGAAATTATACTCAGACATGTTCTGCTTTTTTTTAACTTCTATGTAACAAATAAGGAGCCCTGGTGGTACAGTAGTTAAAGTACTGGGCTGTTAAACGGAAGGTCAACAGTTCGAACCCATCAGCCATTCTTCAGGAGAAAGATGTGAAAGTCTGCTTCCGTAAAGATTACAGCCTTGGAAATCCTATGGGACAGTTCTACTCTGTCCCGTAAGGGTCGCTATTAGTTAGAATCGATTCGATGGCAGTGGGTTTGGTTTTATACAACAAATAACTTTGAAACTTAAAGAAAACTGAAAACTGTCCAATTCAGGAATTTCATCTTCTGAAATAGGTATTCTACTACACTAATGAAGAGTGCATAAACTGATACAACCATTAGTGAAAGTTATTTGCCTTATAATTTGTGTCTGGGAATCTTTTCTATGGAAATAATCCTAACTGCAAATGAGGCTTTATGCAAAAATACATTCACTGAAGCATTATTTTTCAGTAAAGGTGTAAATCACCTAAATGTCTAAAAACTAACCATGGAAATTATTAAATCGATTATGGCAAATGCATATACATGAATATTATGAAGTCATTAAAAATAATTTCATGTTATTTTTTAAATACAAGAGAATGCTTATGCTACAATGCTCAATAAAAAGAATATAAAACCCTAAAAGTAGTATGCTCACAACTTAGGCTAAAAAAAGACGTATTTAAAAAGACTAAAGAAAATATGCTAAAATGTAAAAAGAATTTGCTTTTAGGTAGTAGAACTATGGGACTCTTTTCTCCTTTATTCTTTTACAGTATATTTTAAATATACTATTTAAGATCCGTAAATGTACCTCACTTAAATTATAACTATAATTTTCAAGTTTTTACCTACAAAAGTGATTCAATCGAAAAGAGCCTTATTCAGTATGAAGCTTTTCTCAGTCTCAGTAAATGGTATTTTCGTTCACCCAACAGCTAAATCAGAAATACGAGAGTAATTCTTGACACCTTCCTCTCCATCATCAAAAAATATCTCAAACCCATTCACTTCTCCCTGCTTCAGTGTCCACCATCTTAGTTTAAACCACTATTAGGTCTCATCTAGTCCGATGCAACAACCTCCTATCTGGTCTTTATTTTCTACAAAGTAACCCATCATATTCCAAAACTGAAATCAAATCAAGTCACTCTCCCGCTCAGATCCCTTCAATACCTTCCTATTGTCTTCAGAATAAATTGTAAGCTATGACACCCCCCAACACACACGCGCGCGCACACACACACACACTTAACCTGAGTGCAAACCACTTCCCCCATCTCACCTACTGTGAATCCTGTACCGCTGTCCCCTTCCATCTCCATGCTCCTGCCACAATGACCCTCTCTTTGTTTCTTGACCATGTCATGATCTTCCATGCCTACAAGCCTTTGTTAATGCTTTTCTTTCAGCCTAGAAGATTCTTCCCTCCACCCTTCAACTGGTTACCTTCCACCCAACCTTCATATCTCAGAGACTCAAAAGTTACTTCTTCAGAGAATTCCCTGACTCTGCTTACAATCCTCTGCTCCCCAGCAATTTAATGTCAATGACTCCCCCCACCATTTCCTTCAAAGCACTTCTCACTTAGTATATAGTATTTACTTGTATGTTTGTTTAATGTTCATTTCTACTAATATTAATAATGATGATGACAGCAGTTGGCATTTCTTAAGAGCATACAATATATTGGGCATTGGGTTAATACACTATCCCTTATACATTATGTCTTTTTATCCTCACAAACCCTGAGGTGTTATTCAGAAAAATAAAGCAAAGGGAAGGATAAACTATGATGTGCCAACAAGAATTTCTACTATGCTATTTTAGAAAAGATGGCAAGGGAAAAACATTCAGATAATCTGGCTTCTGAAGCAGAGACCTGAATGAAAAAGTAGGAATCTATTAAATTCAATGATTCTTAAGCTTTTTCAAGTTTGCACTAAAAAAAGATTGAAAAGGGTAACTTCTTCCCTTTACAAATAAGGGAACTAACTGAACAAAGAAAGTGAAGGTGGGGCCACGGTGGGTAAATTGTGGGGAACAAAATGTTAAGGAATTAAATGATAAATCCTAATAAAGCTTTCTGTTTGCAATAAACAACTAATATTTTATCTCAAAAACTCAAGGCTTTTAAAGGGTTATAACACAGCTTCCCCACCCCACCACCTTCAGGAGAAAAAGTTCCCATCCTATTCATTTTCTAAAGGCACCTGTGAAAGGAGCTGTTCAACTTCACAACTAGTTAATTATTAGAAGGCGGAGTGCTAAATCTTGGAAATATTATTGATTAAGCACTAACTGGGAATAAAGGAGAAAGATCAGCACAATCTTAGCAAGGAAAAAAAGAGAAGACCTCCAGGGAAAGAATGGTGCCTAAGCTAAGAATTTACTCATTTTAGACAGTAAAAGCTGAGTTTCCATCACTATAACGTTTCTTTATGAAAATGTTCAAAGGCTTTTTTTTCTTATATACTTTACCTTCCTGAAACCACCAGAGTTCCATCATCGAGTAAGTAATCCTTCACATTCTGAGGAAGTGGAAGAATGACACTAAAAAAAAACACACATACCAAAAAGGTGTCATTTTAAAAGGCCAGCCATAAGCAGAGAGAAAAAAATTCCAAACGAAATTAATTTTTGAAATATTTGTTTCCTTTACTTTAGTATGAAGTGAAAATGTTAATCATGTACACTTGGTAGCAGCTGACTAGGAATGTGAATAATGTTAATAAATATCACAACAAACCAACTTAGGGTCATATAATTACCACAATTGTCTTTGTGGTGTAAAAAACAACCAAATTCAAGGAACCAGACTGAAATCACGGTATGAAAGCTCAAAAGAATTCTGGGTGAGCACAATGATCATGTGCCTTTAGGAAAAAAGAGACCAGCAAATATTTGCAGAAACATAGGAAATACAACAAAACAAACCAAAAGATTAACAGCATTTGACGACTTTCTAAGACAAACAGCAGAAGCAGACTTGATCTGGAAACCATTCTGTGGTTGGCAACAGCACGTAAGGTTAAGAATCCAAGATACGTTTTGGTGGGGATCTATTCAAGTGATCACCAAAGATAAAAAGCTGCTATACGCGTCTTTGTTTCAGATAATCATTAAGGAGGCAAAGTCCTACTTGAAGTTACTTAGAAACCAATGCGATAATTTGCTTCTTATCCTGTTACAACAAATCATCAAAAATCCCTGCCACTGATACCTAAGAGATACTACTGTTTTGAACTTGAAGCACATGTTTTTTAAAAAGTGAAAAAGGTAACAGCCAGCTTTTAGAGAGTTACTAGAACACCACTGACTTATAAAGTGCCTCATTTATTCACTGAGTTTTTGGGTTGCGTTACGAATGGTTTTTGTGCACAGAAAGGACTACTGGGCCACTTGGGTTTTAAGTGTTAATATTTGATTTATCAATGTTCAGTTTCAAATTCAAAAGCCTAGTCTTTCCTCAGGCTTTTAAGTTCAATTAACAAATCTTAGTATTCTATTTATAAATCTACTAAATTTTAACCACTTTTAAGTGAGCCTTTGCAGCTTAAAGCCCCTTAATAAATTTAAACTCTATAGAAATAACCTATTTGACTTTCTTTTTAAATACTTCAATTAAGTGTAAATAAGCCTTCCCACGTATATAACTCATAAGGCTAACAAATTAAACTGTAAATATAGTGAATCTAAGATTGTCTTAAACATTCCAGTGCTATTTAAGAACATAAAATTTCTTCTTATACATTTTAACTCATCACAATTCTAAAACAATTACCCAATTTCAGTTGGTACCATAAGGCTAATCTGTTATGTATGCACTAAATTGTTCTCCAAATTCTTAAAGACACCAAATAAATTTAACACAAAAAATAATACAGCTTGAAATTTGAGTTATTTGATTATCTCTGTATTTAATTGTACTTCTTCCTGGGGTTAAAGATACTTACCCACTAAGATAATATTCTTCCCGTGACGATCAGGGACTACCTTTCCAAGAGAAATTCCACTTTACCTTCTCGGAGCAGGGATGTGAGTTTCTAGATATCTAGGGTGATTTTTCCTCATCATAATGAGAGCAGATACAGTCCTCTTTTATGCCAACAATGTCTCTAAGTCCCCAGATGGGATGATTTCTGAGTCTGCAGCCCTTGTTTTTGGTTTCAATTCTGATTTGAATCTGCAGTCCCCCTCCAGGTGGCATTATCCCTTGATTAGATACAAAATATCTACTTACTGTTTGATTCTATTCTAAATTCTTTACATATTCTTCCTATTTGGCAGGTCCACAATTCCCACAGATATTACATGACATCCAGTTAGATTCTGCAGAGTTCTCATGAGTCACCCAATTATACAGTCACAGTTCTAAGGATATCCTAATGACATTATCTTGCATTTATGTTATGAAAGGTAACAAGGATCCAAAGGCGTTTCCATTAAGAACTCAAAGCCTGGGGGAAGAGGGATGATAGCTCCTACCCACCCCAAAAATCACAGTACAATGTAAGTGCTGCAATACAGATGAATCAAGTGCTACCAAAATGTGAAAGAAAAAGGAACTATGCCTGAAAGACTGAAATGCAAGCTTTACACAAATGAGGTTGTCAAAAGAGCTTAAATTGGTCATTGAAATCCACCATGCTGGCAAGAGTCCAATGAGGCCTGACTGACAGATATAAAAAAAAAGAAATACAAAATATCTATTGCATCAAATGAATATGACCCTATTCACAGTATAAACAAGTTGCTCTAAGAGAATTTTGGAGTTAGTAGGGACCTTTGAAAGATTACTTAACATCATCTTCATATTTTAGGAAAAAAAACAGATTCAGAAAGGTTAAGTGACTTGGCCAATGTCACCTAGCTAATTATTCTTAAGCCTAAGCCAAAGTTCCAGAACCTGTCAAAAAATAAACCTGTAGTCTTATCTGCATATTAATCATCTCAGAATCCAATAAATAGATATAATAAATAGATACTAAATAATAATGCTGAGACAATAACTAGAATATGGTCTTTCAACATTTAAGCTGATGTTGGCCAAAGCATGACCCCACCGGACTGGCCTCCAGTGTGGAGGGATATCCAGCTGTACGTTAGGTTGCAGTGATCACCACAAAACTAAATAGACTGAAGAAATGACTTAAAGACAGAGTAAAGAAGTTTGAAGCTACATGGTATAGTTGTGGACTGGCCAGTAGTATCAGAAAATACCATACCTGTGGGGTGTATTTATTTTCCACTTGTATGAATGGTACGCATTTTCAGTAAACTAAAATTATTTTGCTCCCATGAAGCTTTGATTAAATTAAAAATATAACAACAAGTAATATATTTGTGGGCTTACTATATGCCAGCAATAGTAGCAAGCATTTCAAATGCTTTATCTCATTTAATTTCCATGGCAATCCTATTATTTTCTGAATTTTCCAGATGAGGCTTAAACAGGATAAGCCATTTGCTCAAAGTGCTGGTGGGACCAGGATTCAAAGCCAGGCAGATGGCTCTGACTCCCAAGTCCAGTGCTTAACCACTATGCTTTGCTGCTAAAAGCAAAGACAAAGTCTGCTAGAGGCCATAAAGGTACCTACACAGAAACCAAACGTCAGTTTTATGCATACTCGGAGTTAAAATGTCTGACAAGTTCACCAATATACCTTCTGTCACACCAATACTAAAGAATTAACCCCAGCATCACCTCGAACCCAGAGCCTACTTTTAATCATGCAAAGTAATGAGAGACTAGAATACCACATAGGAAGATCGCATCTACATTTGAGGGCAATGTATGCTGCTGCTGCTGTTGCTGCTGGGACTCTTTCTTTTGTTCTGATGTGACTTCCATCATCATTAAAGGCAAAGACTCTATGCCTTTGAGTTGCCCAAGCCTCCCTTACACCATGGATAACTGGAAGCAGGTTCTACGTATCAATAAACAAAACCAAACCCACTGCCTTTGAGTCGATTACGACTCATAGTGACCCCACAGAGCTTCCAAGGCTATAAATCTCTAAGGAAGCAGACTGCCACACCTTTCTCCTGCAGAGCTGCTGGTGGCTTTGAACTGCCAATCTTTGGGTTAGCAGTCGATTGCTTTAGCCACTGCGCCACTAGGGCTTCTTAGGCATGACTAACACAATGAGAAAGAATTGTCTTTTTTGATAACCTCCACGTGCTCTTCCAACCCCTCAGAATTTCAAAAGTTTCCTCTGTACTCACTCTCTGCGCACAGATGCAGAGGAAGAGATGGTATCCAAATAAGTGACCCACTTTTTTTTTTAGACCTAAAGGGAGAGAGGGTAAAATATGGAAGATTCTATCCAAAGAAACTCAGTCCTTTGCTCCATCCCTCTTAGTGACAGCCTACTCTTGCATAAGTACTAGATTGCTTTTGAAAAGTTGGGAGTATTCTCCTGGCTGCCTTGCCCACAATACCTTAAATGACCAGGTGAAGGATGAAACAGTTAACCCTCTACTTTGTCCTGCAAACCAGGGGTGGAGTTCTTTTTCTAGACCAAAGAACTAGGAAACTAATACCGTTCCACTCCTTTTCCATATTGCTTTCTCTCACAGTACATTACCATCTCTAACAATATATATCTATACTTTACTAATGCTTTCCACATACATTATCATCTTGGAGCTTAACAACAGACTGACGTTGGACGTTTCTGTACCAGTGTTATTTTAACGGAGCGAAAAGCAATTAAGCGACTAGGCGAGTTAGTGGCAAAGCCCAGACTACCCAGCTCTCCTGATGTACCTTGCCTCTCTGGCCCATGCCCTCGTTCTAAACGGCACAACTCTCAAGCCTAAACTAGGTTAGTCCACTACTCATCCCGTCCTCGACCCTCACTGAACCACGACCCACCTTCCTTACTCCTCTAGCACACTTCGGACACGCAGTAGGGCGCACGGCAAATACTAATCTCCTTCATTAATCTCCCCACTTTAAATAGCACTGTTGTTGTTAGGTGCCACGGAGTCGGTTCCGATTCATAACGACTCTATGTACAACAAAACGAAACAACGCCCGGTCCTAGTGATCAAATACCACCAGAAAGTCGAAATCTCGGCACTGTCGCTCCCACCCAGTCTGTATAAGGCCTGCCTTTTTTAACGAAAATGGGCTTTGTCCCAAATATCGCTCTTCCCCTTTGCCTATCGTCCCGGGGTAACTCCTCCCACCTTACCTCTTGATGGTGAGGCTTCGGAACAGCGGATACCACGCGGAAAACTGACAGTGCAGCACATGCTCCTTCTTCATTCTCCAACTGCCACCGCCACTGCCTTTCCCTCTTCTTCCAGCACTCTCCCGGAACCCTGGTATCTGGTCCCGGAAGTGTCCGCCGAGCTATTTTGGTTCAAGGATTCTTCCGGTCTGCAGATCAAAGAGGCGCTAGAAGAAAATGGAAAGGGGAAGGTACTTTCAGCACGCACACTCACACACGCACACGCACACACACAGAGTTTGGGTCCCGGAAGAGGGATTCCGGAAATGTTGGGAAAAGAATTTTTATGAAGTTTACGGCTCCAATTTCTACCCTCTAGACGCGCAGCGACCCGGAAGATAATCATCTAAAGCGATGTCACCGGCGGGGATTCTACGGGTGCCGGGAGGGACGGGAGCGCACATCATTTAGCCAACGCGAGACGCGGCTGTCTCAAGCAGTAATACCCGCATTTGCTGAGAGTGCTGCATCGGACGCGCTTTTTCTTCTTTCATCGCCCTTCCCAAAGGAATAACCTTCCCTTCACTCGACACTTTGGAGTAAGTAACTGGGCACAGGCTAATTACCGTATCAAATATCTTTGGGGAAGACGGTGAGAGGATAGAGAGGGAACACATCTGGAGCGTGCGACCAGCGTAGGCAGCCGCGCGCGTGTCTCCCTTACTGCGGACTGGGCTCACATCCAGGAAAGCGAGGGAGGTAGCGCTCTGGAAGCGCGGAAAGGAGAACAAGATCAGAAGAAAACTAGGAATTGGGAGAGAAGAGGCCTCGGATACTTGGAGTAAAGAAAGCGGGAAACACCACAGTTAAATAATAAATTTGTGTGTAACGGTTGAGGTAGCTGCACATGGGGAGAATGCCTCCTCTTCGTTGGTTGGCCAGAGTTATGAGAGAGAGAGAGGGAGGGAATCCTGTCTATACCATCCTGAGGAGTTTGACTTTGGAGATAAAAGAGAAGAGGAAGTTTTCAGAGAAGAGTTGTCTTCTTGAAGTGTAAACATCATTTACTCATGCCCCGCAGAATTATAAGCCTAGAAAAACACAGCCAGATTTTACCAGTATCTTTGCAATGACGCAATCATAAGACTGGAAGAATTCTAGTCGAACTTGAAATATCAGTCTTTTTTTCTCTTTCGCAGCCATCCCTTTATCACGCGTTTTTCCTCCTCTTTTGTCGTGTGCCATTGAGTTGATTCCGACTCTTAGTGAGCTTACAGACAGAGTAGAACTGCCTCCAAAGAGTTTTCTAGGCTGTAACCTTAACAGACTGCTAACCTCAACCAAAAGGTAAATGGTTGGAACCCAGTGGCTCCGTGGGGGGAAAAAAAGACCTGACGATCTGCTCCCATTTAGATTGGAGCCCTGGTGGCACAGCAGTTAAGAGCCATGGCTGCTCATTGTTTACAATAGCAAAAACATGGAAGCAACCAAGGTGCCCATAAACAGATGAGTGGATAAATAAATTATGGTATAGCCACACAATGGAATACTATGCACCAATAAAGAACAATGATGAATCTGTGAAACATTTCGTTAACATGAAGAAATCTGGAAGGCGTTATGCTGAGTGAAATTAAGTCAGTTGCAAAAGGACAAATATTCTATGAGACCACTATTGTAAGAACTCAAGAAACAGGTTAAACAGAGAAGAAAATATTCTTTGATGGTTATGAGAGTGAGGAGGGAGGGGGTAGTCACTGATTAGATGGTGGACAGGAACTATTTTGGGTGAAGGGAAAGACAACACACAATATAGGAGAGGTCAGCACAACTGGACTAAACCAAAAGCAAAGAAGTTTCCTGAATAAACTGAACACTTCGAAGGCTAGCGTAGCAGGGCCGGGGGGCTTGGGGGCCATGGTTTCAGGGGACATCTAGGTCAGTTGGCATATAATAAAATCTATTAGAAAAACATTCAGCATCCCACTGTGGAGAGTGGCATCTCAGGTCTTAAACGCTAGTAAGTGGCCATCTAAGATGCATCAATGGGTCTCAGCCCACTTGGAGCAAAGGATAATGAAGCACACCAAAGACACAAGGTAATTATGAGCCCAGGAGACAGAAGGGGCCACATAAATCAGAGACTGCATCAGCCTGAGACCAGAAAAACTAGATGGTGCCCAGCCACAACCGATGACTGCTCTGACAGGGAACACAACAGAGAACACCCGAGGGAGCAGGAGAGCAGTGGGATGCAGACCCCAAATTCTCATAAAAAGACCAGACTTAATGGTCTGATTGAGACTAGGAGGACCCTGGAGGTCATGGTCCTTAGGCCTTCTGTTAGCCCAAGACAGGAGCCATTCCCAAAGCCAACTCTTCAGACAGGGATTGGACAGGACTGTAAGATAGAAAATGATGCTGGTGAAGAGTGAGCTTCTTGGCTGAAGCAGACACATGAGACTACGTGGGCAGCTCCTGTCTAGAGAGGAGATGAGAAGGCAGAGGGGCACAGAAGCTGGCTGAATGGACACGGAAGTACAGGGTGGAGAAAAGCAGTGTAGCTGTCTCATTAGGGGGAGAGCAACTAGGAGTATATAGCAAGGCATATATAAATTTTTGTATGAGAGACTGACTTGTAAACTTACACATAAAGCACAATAAAAATTAAAATATATATATATATATAACATAAAAAAAAGAGCTAAGGCTGCTAACCATGAGGTCAGCAGTTCGAATCCACCAGCTGCTGCTTGGAAACTATGAGACAGTTCTACTCTGTCCTGTAGGGTCGCTGTGAGTCAAGACTGACTCTATGGCAACTGGTTTGGCTTGGGTTTTTTTTTTGTTTGTTTTTTTGATGCCAACTAGAAAACAGTACATGTTAAGAAATTTCAGTTTTGTTTGTGTATTTAAAAGAGAGCAAAATCACTCGCTGGTAATAAATGTCTTTTACTTCTGGTAGTGCTTAAAAGCCTTGGGCCTGTTCTAGGCACCTCCACCTAAGGGAACACATTTTAGGTCTCTCCTTAAAATTCCACATTCTTACTGGTTCTCTTAAGCAACTTTAAATTAGAAAGAAGTAAGAACCCCATCCACTGCAGGCTTCTTAAAGATTCATTAGGAAAAATCCCTGGAACTTGTGTTGGCTATGAGTCAGAATGGACTTAACCGCAATGGTTTGGTTTTGATGTGTGTTTGAGTTACTTTTCCCCCATTCTCCCTGTCCGTCCTCTTTCTCACTCCAGTAATAAACTTTGTTTCATTTTCTCAAAAATGTTAACTGTTAAGTGGTTTAGCTGGAAACATTGCCTTTAAAGATACATTTTCAAAGCAGAGGTAAATGATTATAATGTTGCAATATGTGTCCCTGGGAGTTATAACAGTTCATTACACCTAATTCAAAAATTGAGGATTATGCAAACCTTTCTCTTTTGAGGGAAAGCTGGAAGCAATATTTTATATGTGCTGGGAGAATTGTGCTAGACTGCCGGATCTATGAGAGAGTAGAGAGGGCTCTACAATACTTGTTTTGATATGACCTAGAAATGAAGTCACAGCTGAAGAAAATGTAATCTTTGTGAACTTGAGTAAAGTAAACATGTTGAAGATAGGAATTAATAGATGTATAGAAGGAAGCGGAAGCCAGGAACATATTCCTTCAGGAGTCGTATACTTTAATAGCACAGGAAACATTATTTGAGTGAGAGGTTGAGGCTGCTGCAGAGCTTTAATACTGAATTGCAGTTGTTTGTAGAGAAGCAGCTAAATTTATAAACTTAAATATACACATACTACAGGGAAGGAATTTGGTAGAGATTCTTCACTCAGGCATACTTTCGAAGTGTGTTCAGTGAATTTTTAGTAATATTCGTGGTTGGTTTTAACTATTGATACACATGAAATAAATCGGCATTACTAACAGGAGATGCTCAAGTATTTTGAAAGGCTGTGGCTAAATTATAGAGTCCCTGGTTAGTGCAAAAGGCTAAGTAAGTGCTTGACTGTTAGCCAAAGGTTGGTAGTTCAAACCCACCCAGAGGTACCTTGGAAGACAGGCCCAGTGCTCTGCTTCCAAAAGGTCACAGCCTTGAAAACCCTATGGAGCAGCCTTAAACGGCACACGGGGTCTCCATGAGTTGGAATCAACTTATGGGCAGCTAACATCAGCAACATAGCTAAATTAGCATTCACTGTCTCTTAGCCACCATGTTTGTCTTTACTTAGGCATGAAGTGCTTATCAAGGTTGTTCAATAAAACGTTTACTGTTGTGTACCATCAAGTCAGTTTCGACTCATAGTGATCCCATGTGACAGAGTAGAACTGCCCCATAGAGTTTCCTTGGCTTTAATTTTTACGGGAGCAGACTGCTAGGTCTTTTTCCTAGCCGCTGGGTGGATTCAAGTTGCCAACCTTTTCGTTAGCAGCTGAGCACTTAACTGTCTTGCCACCATTAACTACTTAGTAAAACCTTAACAGTAGTGGAAACAGTTGAATTTTCTCATGCATGCTGAAAAATGTCACAGTCACATGATTTTGGTTGAGGACATTTATTGTGCAATTCCAAGTTAAATAATGAAAAACGCCTCTAATTCTCTGAATCCATAAAATTTGACTAATTTTTCTAGATTAATATTTCTAACTACAGTGGTTTTCTCCATTTGTATATCTTGCTAACATCTCAAACATGGGGTGTCCAAATTTGAGCATTGCACCACCTCTTCCTCCTGATGTCCCGGTCTCCTGTAGAGCATCTCCTCCTTGAAATTAGGTTTGATTTAATCAGAAGCTATTTTAGAACAAGTAATAAACTCTCATCTGCAAGGAATTAAACCTGTTTCCTCACCACTGCCACCACCCTAGTCCAAACCTGTTATCTCTTGCCTGGACTATTAGAAGAGGTTCTTTACTGATCTCATTACTATACTGCTGTAAGTCATTAATCTTCCTGGGGTAATTATAGTCAGTTCACTCTTACTGAACCAGAAATGTGGTAAAATCATTATGAATCACCTAACCAATAGCATAATCTCAGTAAATGTTGGTTCCCGCGTTGGCTACTCCCCCAGACCTGTCAAAAGAAAAAACTATCAGTGGTTTCCATCCTTACCAAATTAAAGTACAGGAAGTCGTTGCTATCTGAGGATAATTGGTGTCAACAAAGAAAAGGTCGCCTAAAGTGAATTACTTGATATGAATACCAAGATTTTACCATAAATGGTACAAAAAAGAGTTGATTAGAGTATTATCTTTAAAAACTGAATTTTTAAATGTTTTCTTCTTATAACCGAAACTATTCAATATAACTATCTGGATTCTTTGGTTCTTTGTTCCTTATAAATTAAGTGGCTTTTTGCCACTTAATCCTAAGCAATATTTTCTTTCAAAGTGCCTTGTTGATTTCCCTATTCAATTATTAAACTTACCAACTGCCTGATCCTCTTTTTGTCAATCAAAAGGGTTCTTCTGATTTCAGCTCCTATATCCGTTATTTGGTTGAATATTGCTGGTGTTTATAATACTCAACTTTTGTCAGGGAGCAACTAGCCAACAAATAATTTATTGTTATGATTTTTTGCATTACTTTGAAACCTCAATAAATTACAGGGGTTCACTTATGGTAATGAAGGAGTCTGAGTGCAAACTCAGGCTGACTTTTGAGAGTCTCAGTTTAACTTCTTGAGTCTTAGTAATTCCCACTTTAGTCTAGCTGTTGTTACTAACACCGAAATACCCAAGTTTGTGAATGATTAATCACTTATTTTTCCCTTTCAGTGAGGGATTGCTTTCTAACTCCGAACTAGCTTTTATAGCAGCCAGAGTTTGTGGTATGCCAGCTGGATTGTTGTGTGCTTTATTGCATGAAACTTTGGGGGAGGAGAGGGGCTGAGAGCCAATCAACTCTGTGTGTGCCCTTGCAAATGTTAACATCATCCATTATAATGTGTGTGCTTTTTGTTTGTTTAGGGTGGTGGTGGGGGATTGAGAACTAAGGGGCTTGCCAGACTCTCAAGTAATTTCTAGACCTTGCCCAACTTAGTTTTTCTCTCTTTGTTCATGTGTCTCTTTTTACCGGAATGCCTTCTCTACTTTCTTGGTCTCTAAATCGTACCTTAATATCAAACTACCTTTTAGTAGCAGCCTTTAAAAAAAATTTTTTTTTTTTTTGTCTTCCTCACCACCTCCCTCATTTAAAATACCCTGGTGTTGTGTTCTCTGTGGCAGGCTTTTACCCTTCTGGTTATTTGTGTGCTAAAAGATAAAGTCCACAGGAATAAGAGTGTTAATTGTTGTGTGCAGTTGAGTGGATTCTTATAGAACAGAGTAGAGCCCTGGTGGCACAGTAGTTAAGAGTTCAGCTGCTAACCGAAAAGATCAACAGTTCGAATCCACCAGCCGCTCCTTGGAAACCCTGTGGGACAGTTCTACTCTGTCTTATAGGGTCACTATGAGTTGGAATCAACTTGACGGCAACCGGTTTGGTTTTTGGCTTGTTTTATTACACCGAGTGGAGCCCTGCTGGTGCAATGGTTAAGAACTCACCTGCTAACCGAAAGGTCAGCAGTTTGAATCCACCAGCTGCTCCTTGGAAACCCTATGGGGCAGTTTTTTATAGGGTCGATATAAATTGGAATTGAATTGACAGCAATGGGTTTGGTTTGGTTTCGATAGCACGGAGTAGAACTGTCCCACAAGGTTTCCTAGACTGTAATCTTTGTGGGGAGCAGATAGCCAGGTCCTTTCTCCCACCAAGCCACTAGAGCCGCTGACCTTTCATTTAGCAGTCAAGTGAGGGCAGGAATCGTGGTCAGTTTATACTTAATATGTACTCAAACATTTGAATTGCCCACACTCACAAAGCTAGAGACTCCTTCCTGCCACTAAATAAGAATTCCAAGACTCTTGTGACGTTTTCTCTAACCTGTATATGATAACCCTGGAACATTGTACAGCTGATGTATCAGACTGAACTGAATTAAAACAGGTTGATGAGTTTGTGACTTAGTTGAACATTAAGGACAATCATAATTGAAATTGTAGAGCACTCAACATTATGTACATGTGTATTTTAAAGTAAACGTAGCACATATTAGCAATACAATATAAATGAGCTTAAATTCTAGTTAATAAAGTGAATAAAATGCAAATTAAACTTTACTTTTAAATCATGAAATAGTATTTTAAGTCAACCTGGGAAAGTCCTGTGTTAGTAATAGAGTATGAGGCATTGAATTTAAACTTCATTTGCTTCTTTCTGTGGCAGGTTACGTGGCAATGACTGGCCCCAAAAGGGTACCATTTAGCCTCTGCTTCTGAAATTTTTTTTTTTTTTCTGAAATGGTACTGAACATAATATTCTTTCCATGTTTCAGTCCTAATTTTGAGGTGGTTTTATACCTCTTTTTGAAGCATTTTGGGAATTATATAATAAAGAATACTTTTGACGTCACTCTTTAATGGCTTTATTTTTTGTTATTTGTACTGTGTGTAGATTGCTACAGGCTATGGTTTTTTCTTACTTTCCAACTAGGGCTGATTGCATTCTAAGTAATTACTTGCTGTAGAGGGGTCCAGCCTGTTTGCCACCTTTTTTTTTTTTTTGGTAATACATGCCTGTAGGCTGTTCTATAAGGAGCCCCGTAATGGTTAAGCACTTGGCTGCTAACGGAAAGGTCCAGAAAGGTGGGTGGTTCGAACCCACCAGCTGCTCTGCGAGAAAAAAGACCTGGTGATCTGTTCCTGTAAAGATTACAGCCTAGGAAACGCTATGGGGCAGTTCTACTCTGTCTATAAGGGTCGCTATGAGTCGGAATCGACTCGATAGCATACAATGACAGTTTTTTAGTTCTCTTTTTTTTTTCTAATGTTTTACCTTAAATATTTTTGAATAAAATCTACTTGAAACAACTCTTCTATAGCTCAGCATTTGCCAGCTTAGGGTCTATCTTGATATTGCCAAGACTGTTTTGTAATTGAGTTTAACTAATTTAATTAAATGAAAAATTGTAAATGAGAAACTGTCCTTCAGAATAGAACCATCTTTTTTGGCAGTCAAGAATCCCTTTGGAAATGTGAGGGTAACTATAAAGATATTTGAATAAGGGGGCCTAGCAGATAATATAAATGTCAGAGGTTTTATGTAAATCTGTAGGGACTAGCTAGTGCCCCTTTACTCCTAAAGATACTCACATGGTGGGCAGGTGTTACTATCCTTTCCTGCACTATGTGTTACCATTTTGCCTAGAGTTTCTGGGAATACAGATTAAGAACCCTTTTCTTGGAGGAAATAAATTATCTAGTTCTTCTTTCAGTGTCTTCTAGTAGTGCTTATACTTTTCAAGACTGCAGTTCTCTCCCTTTAAGAAATGTGGGCATGCACAGAAAAGTTATATATGATCAGACTGTTACTTTGAAAAAAAGAGGTAGAAACTTAATCCAAAGCATTTTGTACTGTTGTAGACAAGAGTATTTTGTGCACTAAATGAGGCTGTATATTCACAGAGTTGTACCACCATCACCACTATTTAATTCCAGGACATTTTCATCAAAAAGAAACCCCAGCCACCTGGATTCTTCGTTCTCCTAGCCTCTGGCCCCACTAATCTACATTTTGTCTATGAATTTGCCTATTCTGGATATTTCCTGTAAATGGAACCTGTGATCTTTTGTGCCTGGCTTCTTTCACGTAGCATAATGTTTTCAAAATTCATGCACGTTGTAGCACAAATCAATACTTCATTCCTTTTTGTGGCCGAATAACCCATTGTGTGGATATTCCGTATTTTACTCACGCATCAGGTGAGGGACATTCGAGTTGTTTCTGTTTTTGGGCTGTTACACATTGTGCTGCGGTGAACATTCCTGTAGGAGTTGTCTGTGTGAGCGTGTTCCATTTCTCTTGAGCGTATACCTGAGAGTGGGCCATGTGGGAACTTTATGCTTACGTAATGTTTTGAGGAACTGCTTGACTGTTGCCCAAAGAGGCTACACCTTTTTACATTCCCACCAGCAGTGTATGAGGGCTCTAATTTCTCCACATTCTCAACATTTGCTATTCTTCTTTTTGATTATAGTGATTCTAGTAGTAGCTCATTGTAGTTTTATTATGGAGCCCTGGTGGTGCAAGGGTTAAGTGCTCAACTGCTAGTGAAAGATTGGCAGTTGGAACCCACCCAGGGGCTCTGTGGGAGAAAAGGCCTGGCAATATGATCCTGTAAAGATTACAGCCAAAGAAACCCTATGTTCTGCTCTGTCACATGGGATTGCTATGAGTTGAAATCAACCTGGCGGCACTTAACAACAGTAACTACTGTATTTTTACACAAATAACACACGCCTTCTACGTTTGTTTGCCAACCGTGTCCTCTCCCCATGAAGTATTTTCATAAGCGCGTTATGCTAACTTTTTTTTTTTTTTTTTTTTACAGGAACATGTTTTAAAAAATGGTATAGCCGTACTTATAAAAATACCTCGCGGAAGGAAGCTGCAGTTGGCTAACATAGAAACACTCGTTATTTGCATAAAAATGTAATTATGTTGAACATCTTTTCGTGTGCTTACTGGCCATTTGCATATCTTCAGAGATAGTCTATTCAGATCCTTTGCGCATTTTTTAAATTGGGTTATTTGTCTTTTTATTATCTTTGTAAGAGTTCTTCATATATTTTTATCAGATACGTAATTTGCAAATATTTCTCCCATTCTGTGGGTTGTCTTTTCACTTTCTTGATAGTGCCTTTGAAGCAGAGAAGTTTTTAATTTTGATGAAGTCCAATTTATCTTTTCTTTGGCTGCTTGTGCTTTAGAAGACCTTTATAGTTTTAACTCTTACATTTAGGTCTTTGATCCATTTTGGGTTAATTTTGTATATGGTGAGGTAGAAATTCAGTTTCATTCTTACGCATGTGTGTGTCTAGTTGCCTGAATACCACTTGTTGAAAAAAAAACATTATTTCCCCCATTGAATTGCATCCTTGTTTTGGCACCCTTGTTGAAAATCAGTTGACCATAAATGTATGGGGTCTATTTTTGGACTCTCAATTCTATTCCATTGATAAATATATGTTTATCCTTATGCCAGTACCACGCCATCTTGTTTACTATATAGCTTTGTTGGAAGTTTGGAAATCAGGAAATGTGAATCCTTTAACTTCGTGCCAACATAGTTTTCAAATTGAGTTTGATTAACTTAGTCAAATAAAGAGGAGTAGAGAAAGAACTGCTCTTTAGGACAAGCCTAACCAGGCCCCAAACTAACCTAATGTTTGAGAACAGAATGGATCTCTTGACTTACCCAGTTCAGATTCACTTTATTCATTCGTTTATTTGACAGTGATTTTAGGGGGGTTTTATATAAACATAACTGTCAGCAATGTTGAAGGCTGGGCAACATAAAGAAAAAACTAGAGTCTAGGAGATCGTTTTGGAAATCATTTCATCCCAAGTGTGAGGCACTGAGGTTTTTAACCAGAGCAGTGATGATAGAGAGAGGACACGTTCAAGCAATGTTAGAGATAGAATTTTTAGGACTTATAACTGATAAGTTATGGTTGAAAAAGAAGAATAAAGAATTGGAGATACTTAAAATTCTAGCTTGGGGACAATGAGTAGATGTGGTTAAGGGAGTAAACTCAGGCTTAGACGAGGTGAGTGTGAGGTATAGGCAAGACATCTGTAGGCACAGCTCAGCCAATGTAGGGCAGAAACAAGTAAAAATTAGTAATTGTTGTGTAAATGATTGCTGAATCCATAAGTAGATGAGGTTAATCAGAGAAATAGCTTAGATAGGGAAGTGATCAAGAAGAACTCTCGAGAAACACTAGTATTTGTAAGCAATGGAAAAAATAGTTTCCATTGGGTGTTAGAGGAGAAGATTGCTAGTGGCTAGATAAAGATAAACAGTGGTGTCATTCTTTCTCTCCAGAAGTCTGGCAAGGTTGGAAGACAGAACAGATTATGAGAAGTTGATTGATTTTTGTGTTGTTGGGTATTATATTTTGGGATAGAAGTAACTAGCTGTATGAGGTAGAAATTGAAGATTGATTAAAAAAAAAAAAACCAAACCCAGTGCTGTCAAGTTGATTCCGACTCATATGGGTAATATAGTTACTGCTCTGGGTCCCAGAAGAAACAAAGAGGGAAGATGCTTTTTCCTCTAAGACAGTTGGTAAGAGAGTTGATTGTTGAAGGTCTCTATTTTCTCTGAAGTGAAGGTTAGGAGATGGCGTAGGGAACTGTGGAACTTAAGAGTAGTCAACATTTGGGATAGCCACTGAGAATGGTAGATAAGATAACAAGGAACTGGAAAATAGAAATGAAAAAAAAATAAGAGGATCAATCCAGGAAGTCCAACAGCTAAATAAACTTTCTGAAAGAGAAAATGGAGTGGAGGAGATTATCAGTGAAATAATTCAAGTTCCCTGTAAAGAAGCACAATATGTAGTTTCCAGGTTAAAAGGACCCACTTGAGTACACAAAACAATGTAACCATTACCACCCCCAGGTACACCAACATGAAGACACACATAACCTACAGGCTTCCAGTGAAAGAGAACAGGTGAAGAATCAAGAATTAGAATGGCTTCAGACTTCTGAACAGTAACACCAGAAGCCAGATAACTGAGCAATGCCTTCAAGAATTTGATAGAAAATTATTTTCAACCTGTAGTTCTGTATTTGGTCAGATTATCTGTTGTGAGGACAGAGAAAAGATTTTTAGACTTGCAAGTTCCAAACTGAAGGCATAAACTAAGAAAAGAAGAAGTAGTGGTATTCAACAAATTGGATCCCAACACACACCAGGATGACAATGAAGGGAGGTCACGAAAGGAGAGCTCTGCCAGAAGCATAGGGGGCAGCCAGCCCTGGAGCAGGCCAGAGGGCTCCAGGAGAGAATTAAGAAAATAAAACTGATAGAATACAAAGAGTAAATACTTGATGCAAATGTGTAAAGGGGAGATTTTAGGGAACTGCAAGTGAGTTTATTGTTCAATTAGTAATGTGTTTATATAAAAGTAGGCAAATGGTACAATGGATTGTACATGAAAGGAAAAGTAAATGCTGCAGAGATCAGCTGCGAATCATATATATTGTCATAATTCTACTGAACTAGGAGCCCTGGTGGCGCAATGGTTAAGCGCTTGGCTGCCAACTGAAAGGTCTACGGTTTGAACCCACCCAGCAGTTCCACCAGAGAAAGACCTGGTGATATGCTCCTGGAAAGATTACAGCCTAGAAAGCCCTATGGGGCAGTTCTCTGTCACATGGGGTCACAATGAGTCAAAATCATCCCAATGGCACCTAACAATATTGAACCAGATCCCCTTGGTGGTGCTGTCCAAAATTAGGATACAACTGTTGCTCTGGGAGGAAAGTGAAATAGAAGCATGTTTCTTTAGAGTTATCAAAATGTCAGAGCTGTTGAGATTGGTTGCCTCTGGGGAGTGGGACCTGGGAGGGGAGGGTTAGGGACCTGCTCTTTTTATAAAGACCTTGTCCTACTAGTTAACTGTTTATACCCAAATCCGACTTCGATAAGTGTTAAAAGTGCTTTGAAGTGAATAGGAGGTAGAGATAGCCCACACAACTCTTAAAAAGTTTTGCTGTAAAGAATTGACAAGGAACGATAGTTGAAGAGTGGGCTTGGAGAGAGGTATACGATTTTTCTGCTGTTTCCCCTTGGAAAGAGTTTTAGATTTGAAGTAAGACTATCTCTTTAACAGTGTATCTAAGTGCCTCCTTTCCAGGCTCCCTACGTGCATGTGGGAACACAGTAGTTAATTGAATCTAACTGGGTGGCCTTAAGTTCTTTTCTGAATGTTTCCTGGGGCATTTGCATTTACTTTTTTGCATTTTTCCTTCTGGGGCAGTTCTCCCAGATCTTCACACAAGAGAAGCTGCTTTGCTGGTAGGTAAGTTTTTGTGTTTTTTTTTTAATCATTTAAGTGCTTTGACCAGTGGTCTATAGACAAATGTGTTAAATTCAGAAAATAATTTTAGCCTAAACAAATCTCATTATCTTACAGCGTGAACGTCTTACCTGAGGACTATAAAGACTAGTTTTAAAATGGAAAACCAAGAACCAATGGATTCTTCTCAAACAATGAAACAGTCTATTATTTCAGAAGAGGTATAAATTGGCTTTCACTTCCCTTCCCCTTCCCCAGATGATCTGAGTTTAAGAAAAATGTATATGCTATTTGTTGTTTCTAATGATTGTTTATATTCTTAAAGATAATTTTTGAACATTGTTCCTCCTCTCTTCTTAGGGCTTAGGGATATTTTGCACTTGTGTAGGAGCCATAGTTTTTTTTTTTTTTTTTTTTTAGGAGCCATAGTTTAGCCGTCTTAGTTATATGAACTAGGTAAAGTGAGACCATTTTAAAGTGGATTTTGGCTCTTGATAGAAAAATTTTCAGTTCTTCTGAAAAGTTTCTCTGGATAGAAAAATAAATAATGTGTGAATTATAGGGCTTAGACATTTGATACTTAGATATCACATCTGAGCTGTTTACACTTCTAACATGTCTGATTAAGAACAATAAAAACCTAAATTGTTAGTTGTAGTCCAATTCCAGTGAGTTCTAGAACTAACATACCTTGTATATTACTCAGTTTAGCCATTATCTTCCTGCAGGAACCATTGTAATGGATAAATTTTAAATCCTTCATCTTGGAACTCTGATCTTGACACCTTTTGGAATTCTTTTGATTTAAAATCTTTTCATGTTTGTGAACAGATCTGCTGATAATTATTAGGTTGCTGTTGGCAAGAAGTGAAAGATAGGATAGTAAGAAAAAGGCTACTGCTTTATGTATACAGTGAAGCTTTCCGCTCAGTTCAGTATAGTGCCATAGGTAAGTTAGTCCTTGTAAGTTAAACTCCCTAATGTCAATGCAGAACAATCCTGGGGTGGGACACCCATATGTCATTGTAGGAAATCCAGTCATTGGACATGGCTTCCCCACAATCAGCTTCCCTGTGTAGTTATTGACATAAAATACCATTGATAAATGTTTACACAGTAAACACACCTATGTGACTAGCACCCAGAGAAGAAGATAGAATGTTAGGAGCATCCCTTAAGACATGCCCCCCTTTGTTCTCCTTCCAGTTGCTCCTTACCACTCCCCACCCCCGACCAGGGAGTTTTTACACTATCATTTCTTTTCACCTCCAGTACTACCTCAAAAACCCCCAAAAGAAGCAGAACCACCCTTCAGGAAAACAACCTTTAATACTTACTCAACTGAAAACTTGACCACAATTAGGAGGAAAATAAGATTACTGGAGGGCCACATAGAGAAATTTGAAAGAAACACCAAAAACCTTTTTGATTATTATAAAACCAGTTTGGTTTGAAAGTTTCCCAATTTATTATCTGATCTCCTTTTAGTTGATTTCAGAAGGAAAATGGGTCAAGCTTGAAAGAACAACTTACATGGATCCTACTGGTAAAACTAGGTAAACTGTTTTTTTTTTTTACCCTCTTGTAAAATGCTCAGTAATGGGTTATCAGGGTCTCTGTTTAGTTTTGGCATAAATTGTGATATACTGTGTCCTCATTATAAACTCTGTCAAATAATCTAGCTATTATTCTCATTGTTACAATGTTTGAATCATTTATAGTCTCTGAATAAAACTGGGTTGTAAATTGGTTATAGCAACTAACCAGGAATCTATTTTAACGCCATTCTCCTTAAGTAGCTAGGGTGGACCTAAAATTTTGGAGCCAAGCCTTACTGAAGCTATTTCTGATAAGGTGGCAAAATAATCCAGTTAAGTTTTTAGTCTCTAGAGGAATTAAAGAGAAACATTGCTATGTTTGAGGTGAAACTTATGTGCCTACACCATGCTCATGGAAATGTAAATTGGGTATACCCTTTTGTAAAGCATTTCACAAAATATGTATATGTATCAAAGATATCAGACCCTCTGACCCAGTAAATACCACTCCTGAGAATCTTTTAAGGAAATTATTATTTGGAATCATACTTATGAATGAAAAATGTTCATCGAAATTTTAAATGACAAAAAATGGAAAGCAACCTAAACATCTTAAAAATAGAGAAATTGTTTTCCATTATAGTGTATTCATTTGGTAAAATCTGTGCAACCATCTAAAAAGCAGATTATGAAAACAGCCTAGCAATATAGAAAAAGTTAATAAGTTGAAAACAAAATAGAAAATCTTATATATGTTTTTAAACTCCATAAAGTTAATAATATGTAAGAAAAGTTTAGAAGAAAAACTAGCAAAATATTAATGGCAGCTGTGCAATTAATCCTTTTTATTCTACTTTTCAAACTATTTATAGTCTTTTGCTATTATAAGTATCAAAAAAATATGCTAAATACCTTAAGTATTTATTTAGTGAAATGTAATATAAAAGAATAAAACAATGAGAAAATAGGATTACATGATATAAATCCACAAGTTAATATCAAAATTCTGTTTTGAAACTAATCAAATAAAAGTAACATAGTTTCTGTGTGAAGAAATAAGGTATCATCAATTCAAAAATCCTTCGTTTGCTGTTGTCCTTCATTTTCTGATGTGGTATGACTCGAAACAGCTGCAGACATCCATTAATAATCAGTACATAGAATGTACAAAGTATGAATCGAGGAAAATTGGAAGGTGTCCAAAATCAAATGGAATGCTTGAAGATAGATATCCTGGGCATTGATGCGCTGAAATGGACTGGTGTTGGCCATTTTGAATAGGACGACGATATGGTCGACTGCAACAAGAATGACACATTTGAAAAGGAACAGCGTCATGTTCATTGTCAAAAAGAACATTTCAAAGAGGCAGGGCCAAGGTGATGGAACAGCCAGACACTTCCTGCGATTCTCCTTACAACAAAGACCCAAAAAAAACAAGTGAAACAATTACGTTTATGACAAGCTAGGAGGCCTGAACATCAGAGGCAAAGTTAGAAAATGGACTGAGCGGCCAGGAGAGGAGATACCCTTCAGAAGCGAAGAGGAGTAACTGAACCTGAATCACTGGGATCCCAGGAGCGGCTGCAGCATGCTGGTGGTAGCATTCGGCTGCAGTTTCTTCAGGGAGAAGCAGCCAACTGCAGAGCTTACTCACACCTCTGGAACCAGAGAAGAACAGCGCTATCAGCAAAAGCTGAGTACTTGCGTATATTTTACTGTGTCCCCAGCCCCCAAGCCGGCTTTGGTGGCTGTTGATTTCCCTGGGCCTGAGATAGGCTGTGTTGAGCACCCTGAGCCATCCTCTGGCCTTAGGTAGGAATAAATTCACAATTTGGGGAAAAGATAGTTTGCCAGCTCCACTAACCAGGAAAGCTCAGGACAGAAGCCGCTCCTGTCCAGGCATAAACAGTCCATGGATTTTGAATACCTTTCCCCCCTGCATGGACCTGTGTGGGCCTATTTCAGGAGAATAGGCCCTTGTTGGCAGACTGTAACCATTTCAGCTGTGCGGTGAAGAGGTGGGTGTTTGATATTTGACAGTGCTTTGCCTATTAAATAGGGTCCTCACTTACCCACAACAGGGGCATAAGGACTGGTGGCTCCACTCAGGTCACCCAGCCCCCCGTGACAGGGGTCCAAGGATAACTGGTACCTCCCGGTCCTTACAAACAAAAGCATTGAGTGCCCATGGTCTGTGTGCAGAACCCACCCACCTGCATGCTTTAGGGAACAGGGACGCGCTTTCCTCACAGACTTTCGGGGGATGGTTCTCAGCCCCCTGCCTTGTTCAGAGCATGACCCCCTGCTGCAACCAGATGCCGGTACCTACACCAGTCACCCCTGCCCCTCTAAGACTGTACGATGCCTGTTCCACACACTTGATAATCAGCTACCCGGACACCTGAGCTGAATTCATACAAGAAAAGTGAATGGATTCCTAGACTGATTACCTGACATCAGCTTTAGCCATCTGGGGACAGGACGTCAGCACTTCAAAGGCAAAAATAATCAAGCTAGCTTGCTCAAGCAACCCATTTGGGCATATCAAAACAAAACAAAGCAAAAAGCTAGGATGCAGTAAGCAAACATAAACTAATGCAATAATTTATGGATGGCTCGGAGACAACAGTCAGTATCAAGTCACATAAAGAAACAGACCACGATCACCTCAACAAGCTCTCAAAACAAAGAATCAACAGATCTTCTGGATGAAGGTGCCTTCCTGGAATTACCAGATGCCTTTTTTTAGGGAGGACAGTAAGTTCAAATGTATTTATATTTAAGTATATTTGTGAAAATATAGAGAGATTGGAACCCAATTTATAGTGATGCAGTTTGGTTTTCTCTTTTCTGTAAAGTTGTTTAAGTTTATAACACAAACTATAACCCTTAACGCTAATTAATCTGTAGAGTATGTGTCGGTTTACATCAGCTTGTCTCTTCTCTGACTGTCCTCCCCTTCAGTATTTTTTAATCAGAGTTGTGCATCAGAATCATTAGGGTATGTTTTCAAAACACCAATGTCTGAGCCTCACTCCTAAGAGTCTGTTTCAGTAGATTGGGAGTGGTACTGCCATTGAGTCAATTCCGACTCATAGCAGCCCTATAGGACAGAGTAGAAGTACCCCATAGAGTTTCCAAGGAGCGCTGGTGGATTCAAACTGCTGACCTTTTGGTTAGCAGCCATAGCTCTTAACCACCATGCCACCAGGGTTTCCAAAGTCTCTATCAAACTACCACATTTATGTGGCATGTTTATAGCGTGTTCACCTTCATTCTTCCATACAGAGGACTTCTATGTGGCCTCAGAAGAGATGTTATGTAAAGTATTAATATTTCATACCAGGTATCAGGCTTTCAAGAGTGAATCTCTGTACTTTACAGTAGACCATGATTTTATAAATTTATAAAGTGTTTTTTATCTGTTACCAGATACCAAAGCATGTATATAAGGGGTAAAATATCAGCTAGAGAATCCTTTGTGCCACTGTCTTCTCGTGGAAGAGGATATGGAATTAATTTTAGAACTATAAAAATATGCAGGCATATGCCCCTTCGTTGACATTCAGGATACTATTGAAGTCATCTTTTGTCATCCGTCCTATGTCCCATATTGGTTGACTAGAGGGAAGAAAGCAAAACTATGTTTCCTTTAAGGTAGGAGACCAAAAGGTGGAGTAACTTAACTAGAATCAGAATTCTCAAACTAGAAGAGACTGTCAAGGTAACATACTCTTAATTTCCTAGTTTTACAAATAATCAAACAGTGTCAGGGAGGTTTTGGCTTAGGGTTTAGCTAGTAGGCAAGTAGAGGCTAAGATTTTCTACCCCCAGTCAAATGTACATCTCTCAGAGCTCTGTCTGGGGCACTGTCACGGGGCACTCTTATTTCAGTATTTCTTATAAATGCATTTATATTTTATTGCTTATCATTTATGGCTCATGACTGCTTCTTCACTACATCTTAATCCCTATAATGATACTATTTTTCCCCCTTATTCCTAGTATATTTGGGATGGGATCTGCAGTACTTTTCCCAGCACTGTCTTCTTCAGACTTTAGGACTAACCTTAGAAGGCAGATGTGAGAGCTGTGCCAAAGGTGTTTTTGTCTCTTATAACCTATATTGCTTACTTCTCAGAATTGCTTGTTGGTTGGCTTCTTGCAACTTACTTAACAGGAATGTTGAGAGGCTGTGTGTTGTCATAGTAGTCTGATTTTCATAGGTTCATTTTGACATGTTTCCTTTAGAATTTGGGTACAATGTGGATACATCTTCAGTACATAGAAATTTTTTTTTTTTTTTTACTAAATGAAGTATTAGAAATTTTTTACAGAAGTGTGGCAAGGTCCAAACCTTAGGAACAACTAGGTAAAAAGTGAAGAACAAGAGGTTTCCTTAGGGCAGTGCATTTTTTAACCCTTACTGCAGGGAGGCAAAAGACACGTTGCATAGGGCAGATCTGCTGCAAAGATCCTCTTTAAAGTGTTGAAAAGCAGGGGTGTCACATTGAAGACTAAGGTGCACCTGACCCAAGCCGTGGTATTTTCAGTCTCATCATGTGCATGTGAAAGCTGGACAATGAATACAGAAGACCCAAGAAGAACTGACGCCTTTGAATTGTGGTGTTGGCAAAGAATGTTGAATATGCCATGGACTGCCAAAATAACAAACAAACCTGTCTCGGAAGAAGTACAACCAGAATGCTCCTTAGAAGCAAGGATGGCGAGACTGCATCTTACATACTTTGGACATGTTGTCAGGAGGGATCAATCCCTGGAGAAGAACATCATGCTTGGCAGAGTACAGGGTCAGCGGAAAAGAGGAAGGCCCTCAGTGAGGTGGATTGACACAGTGGCTCCAACAGTGGGCTCAAGAATAACAATTACAAGGATGGCACAGGACTGGGCAGTGTTTTATTCTGTTGTGCATAGGGTCACTGTGAGCACCTAACAACAACAACACAGGGAGGCAGATTTTAACACCTTTTCCCAGTTCCCAGAGCCACTCAGATGTCTTACTTCTGTTAGAAAAGATCCTAAAATTATTTGCGTCTTCATTCCTGCCTCTTGCCACTGCCTTTTACTATTTAAGGGATAAGAGAGTGAAAGGGACTGTCCCCCCTACACTACTCCCCGTTTAAACAACGTGATCGTTCCAGCACAATCCTCCCCCATGTTCCTGGGAGATAAAGTACTATCACAAATGTTACTGAAAAACTGAAGTAGGTAAAAAAAACAGCTAGAAACAAATAGCGAGTTAGAAATAAAGCCGTAAAAGGAAGCAGGAGTCTGTTGTTGTTCACTTAACTTTTTCATTTAGTGACCGCTTTTCTTCTTAGATAAGATCTCGAATGCAAAGCATTTACCACAATTTAATAATTCCTCAGTTATTCAATGGAAAGGGCCTGTTTTCCTAAATTGTATATTTCAAATCACATGTTTTAAGAATATAAATTATGTAAGTAACTATCTGAATAATTCACATTGTACTCAGTCGTTTTTAGAGGTAGGGCTAGAATTTTCAAGCGTAAACTGCTTAAAACCTTTACAGCTGAAATCACCAGCTGTCTGCTCGTCTGTAGACTTATGAACCAAGTTAAAGTACTTAGAGTAAATGATTTGAAAGCTTCAGCTCAAGTGAACAGGCCTTATATTTAGATGGCACCCAGAGGGCTAGGTGTAGGGTGACACAGGTTTGTTTTTTTTGGTAATTTTCAGAAGCTGTAGGAAAGCACGATTGGCTCTTTTTAAATACATGTTTTTATTGATCTAGTCTTCTTAACCGATAACATTTTCATGCTTGCATTTGTGAAGTTCTGGTTATACACAGAAAACCTAAGAACATTCTCCTCTTTAATGATTTTGTTTTTCCCTCTCTGCTGAACAGAACTTGGGAAACTGTGAAACGTACAACCAGGAAAGGACAGTCTGCTGATGGTATGATTGCAGATTTATTATAACTATCTTTATAAGTTAGCAACTTTTGTTGTAGGAGGCCAGGTGTAGATTTTTTTTGCTCTAAGCAAGACCTCTGAGCAGTTATCTTCAATTGTGGTGTTGTATCTACTGTTAGTTTTTTCAATGCTATGTTACTAAAACAAACTTTCTTTATAAATAACTTCTGGCTCCTATTATCTATCTAAGCTTAGAACACTGCTTTTGCAGGGGAAGATATGCTGATATTTATAAAACCAAAAACCAGTTGCTGTTGAGTCGATTCCGACTCATGGCGACCCCGTGTGTTTCAGAGTAGAACTGCGCTCCATAGGGTTTTCAATGGCTGTGATCTTTCGGAAGTAGATCGCCAGGCCCTTCTTCCGAGGCACCTCTGGGTGGATTCGAACTGCCAACCTTTCGGTTAGTAGCTGAGCATTTAACCGTTTGCACCACCCAGGGACTCCTACTGATATTTATAACCAAACCTAAATCATAACTTGAAGCTACATATTGTCTAGATGTTATAACTTCTAGAAATGCTTAATATTCTGTCCAAAGGATCTAGCCTTTAGTTTGGAAAAATCATTTGGCACAACTTTATGCTTACCAAACACTTGCTTTCGAAGTTGAGAGGAAACAGAATTGGGAAAAAGACTATTCATTCAGTTCACTTTCCCTTCCAGGCATGAATGCTTTGACTGCAAAGATCCCAGAAACAATCCTGAAAATCACCTCTGGTCTAGGGGAAGTTGGGCAATAGGTCTTTTTTTTTGTCCCTTTTATTTTTCCACTTTGTGTTATTTTCTGTTTGTACTGAAGCAAACAGAGTTGCTCTGCTGCAGCTACTTTTATTAACTGATGAAAAACATTTAGGAGGAACCAAGTGCTCCTCTGGCTGGTTTGTGTTTTCTAGAACCCAGTGGTTTTTGTTGTTGTTTTGATTAAGCCAAATAACTTGAGAGAAAAGGTCTTTTACCCTAAAAAAATAAAATAAAATTCAGTCTAGCTAGCATATACTACAGTGAAACTTACTTGATTTATTGCTTTAAGGAAATTTAAGACTTCAAAAATGATCTAGCCACATGATGAGAAATGGTTCTACGTGGGGATTGATGTAGACAGAAATTTTATGTCCTTAACCTTGTGCTGAACGTTTAGCTTTTGTTTTGATTTTATTTTAAAGAAATTATGACAACAAAAACAAGTTTTTTATAAAAAAGAAAATTCAAACAACATGTAAGTGTGATTATTTTTTCTTTAATTGAGAGTAGCTTCCAAAGTTAACTGCCCATATTGTAGATTAAGTTCACTTCTTGTAAATGGCATATAGAGGGTAGGTTTTGGCTTCTTAAAATACGAGATTTTTGTTAGATTGCTCTAAACAAATGACTGGCACCACTGATCTTTCATTGTGGATTTCCTTGGTTGCATTTTCTGGTGGCAGGTGTGGCCGTCATCCCAGTGCTGCAGAGAACTCTTCATTATGAATGTATTGTTCTGGTGAAACAGTTCCGACCACCCATTGGTGGCTACTGCTTAGAATTCCCTGCAGGTGAGTGACTAAACAGAGGCAATAGAATTGCTTCTCAGGGGCTGCTGGACGGGCCCAGGGCAAAGCCTGGGAACTGCAGTGCTTCAACATTTAACACCCTTTTATCTGTCCCTGTGGTTATACAATAAAGCCATTTCTGCAGAGAGGCTCCTCTCTAAAGATCATCTGAACCCAAGAAGGTGAAGTAAAAGACCTGGTGTTACAGCATACCTTTCAAGCCATGCCACCCTCTTCACAACATTCTCTGTAGCCTCTCTTTGAGTAATTTCTTGCTTTTCCACAATTTGTCAACTTATTTCATTTTCTATCACTGTTTTCCCCTGACAAGTAACTTACAGTAATAAGTAGGACACAAGCTACGAATAGAAAAACGTCTTGATCAGCCATACGTAAACTGACCAAGGAAATTGTCTTAATTTCAACTAGAACAATTTTTTATTTGTGCAGTAAGTATAAAGCTATCCAAATTTTTTAATAAACTGTTTTATTATAGGACTTCATTGGATTGTGTCAGTCTGTAGAGATTAAATCTCATTTATTTGTCATTAATTGTTTATATTTTGTATCTTTTAAAGTCCTGTCATAACGTATAGTTAACTGTTTTTTTTTTTCTTTTACTCACAACCTGATTGAAGAAATTAATTTGCATAAATTGCATGAATTAAGTTTTTAAAACTAACTAAATAGCGTATATTTCACTTTTCTTTATATATTTTTATACCTTTCGGGAAGAAGAATCTGAGTTCCTGCTCTCCTCCTTTCATTTGGCCTCTCTCTACTTGGTCCTTACAACGACCATAGTAGTTACTTAAAGTCCACCAGCCTTCAGTTCACGCCTTTCTGTTCTTCCTCCTCACAAGTGACACATTCGTCTTGGCATTTCACTATGAGGCCTCATTATTTTTCTGGGGTGGGGAGGAAGGCAAGATGTGCAGTATTGTCACCATCTTACATGTGAGAAAACAGAAGACGTTTACAGGCTTCCTGTGCTGTAGCCACATAGCTAGGCCATTTAACCACCACCAAGTCATTTATCTTCCCAGGAGATAAATGCTGTCCTTGCCCTGTGAAAATGTTAGTGTTGAGGTGCTCATGAAAACAAAAAAAAAAATCTAAGATCTTTAAATAAGAGGAACAGATGATAGCTGTCTGAGCCTACTTAATCTGCCTAGGGTATTATTCTTTTTGCTCTTTTTTTTTTTTCTCCCCCTGTAGAAGTTCTACGCCTCCTCAGATTTATCTGTAAGACCACTTTTCACAATTCTCTGATTCTTCTAACATAGCTCAGCAGCAGCTATGTTAGAAGAATGAGAGGTTCAAAAACTACTGGACTTTCCCATCCCACCTTACAAATGATTTGGACTTCCAGGTCTCATAGATGATAATGAGAGCCCAGAAGCAGCTGCTCTTCGGGAGCTTGAGGAAGAAACTGGTTATAAAGGTGACATTGCTGAATGTTCTCCAGGTTTGTATTGCTTTCTAATTGTGTACTTCAGGACAAACTCGTGAGAATTAACCCAGCAATAGATTCTTCTGGGCATAAAAGAGTTGATTATTTGGGTGTTCTTTACAATCAGAATTCAAGATGGCTTTTATTTCAGCTAATTCACTGAAGGGAAATAATCAATTAGGATGGTCACCATGTGTAAGTGAACTTCCTTGAGAGAATGTTTGAGCAGGAAGGAGAAGAACTGACATTAAGTTCCCTTTCAGAATTTCTTACATTCTAAGCTTTATTTTTTATTAGCATCTCATCCACATGCCACATTCCTCACTAGAAGATTTTGATTGTTTTTTTTTCTTGTTGTGGTGAAAGGATTTTACGAATTGACAGTACCATGTAACCCCTCAGAGTTACCAAACTTTACTCCAGAACTCTGGGAGAAATATGAATACTTACTACATATGTGCTCTGCAGTCCTACAACCTATACTGAGTGAATATGACAAGCTGTAATTTTCCTGCGTAAATTCTATGCTAACTCTGAGTTATGAGCCCTTCTTATTACATATAAAGAGTGAAACAAATGACAAAAGCAATTGAAGCATCTGACTGGTGTCTTTTAAGGTTATCTGTTACTTCTCTCTGTAGTTTTATGTATGGATCCAGGTCTGTCAAATTGTACTGTGCACATCGTGACAGTAACCATTAATGGAGATGATGCTGAAAATGTAAGACCTAAGCCAAAGCCTGGTAAGTGTGTGTTGGCTGTGCTTAAGGTGGTTGAATTGCATGAAATATTTTTAACTTGCTGCTGGTTTGATTTTAGACTTGTTAAAAGAATAGTAGCCTTTCATAGACATTTCATCAATATTCTTGGCTGTTTTCTTAATCTCATGTATTTTAGCATTCTTTTACTACTTCATTGATAGTTGTACTTTATATAAAATGTTAAATTATGTATTTCCATATTTTTTGTATGGAGTTTATTCTTATTTAGTAACATGAGCTATAGGCTTAAGTAGGAAATAGAAATTTTAAAATCACCCTGATTTCTGTCTTCACGTGTATTGCAAGAATTGCATAAGTAATTAATTGTTAAGGGGGCAGCAGCTTAATTAATTATTCCTTATTGAGTTCAGTATTTAGAGAAGCTGCTAGGAAATTCTTTGCTCTATTTCTTTGAAAGTTTGGACTCAAAAGCTGTAACGCCTCTGTCAATCCCATGCTCTGTCTCCCATCCTCTTAAAGAGGGATATTTATATACAATCAGGCACCACATAACATACATTCAGGCAACGTCTGACCACATATGCATCCGTGGTCCCTTAAGGTTTATAATAGAGTTCAGAAATCCTGATCAGAGAGCAAGACGGAGGAGTCATAACCAGATAGAGGGCACGCAACAGCTTCCCACATGCAGCACATGTATCTCATGTCTCTTGTATAGAAAGTGGTTGTGCTACCAGGCATATAATGGTACAGTACATATATAATCTATAATACATATGCTTTGATAGTCATGATAAATGCTTATGTTACTGGCTTGTGTATGTACTGTACTTTCTATTGTTATCTTAATGTGAACTTTCCCTGTTGTTGTTAGGTGCCGTTGAGTCACTTCTAACTCATAGTGACCCTCTAGGGCAGAGTAGAACTGCCCCATAGGGTTTCCAAGGAGTGGCTGGTGGGTTTGAGCTGCCAACCTTTTTGTTAGCAGCTGAGCTCTTAACCACTATGTCACCAGGGCTCCAAACTTGCCTTACTTACAAATAAAAAGTTTACTGTATAATAGTGTGTGGTTCATCTCGTAGGCAGCAGCATCCGATCTCGTGTATCAGGCATCTCAAGTGTTGTAGCATTATCTGTTTTTCTTTTGAAAATGTTACGGTGAACTGCATCATAGCTCCCAAATGCAGCAAAACCAGTGCTTCACAGAGATAGCAGCAGCAAGAATCAGAGGAGAAGTATCGATTTGGAAGTGAGACAAAAGGTTATTAAACAACACAAAGGTGGAAAATCAGTGAATGCCATTACTCACTACTTAGGCACGTTCACACAACATCCAAATGACATAAAGTCCTATTTCACAGAACATATCGTGGATGCTAAGCAACGCGTGACTGTACATAACCACAGTAAATCATGTATGAGTGATATTCTCTAATTTCTCACCCACTTTAGTTGTTCATATCCATGTTTCAGTATCACATTGCAGCCCATTTTAAATGCTGAATTTTTACACTAGTAAATATGCATATTACAGAATACACTTTAAATTTTGCTAATCAATATTTGATTTGAAGAATAAGAACAACTTTGTACTGTTTGGATTTTTTTTTTACTATGTATATAAATTGTTAGTGGAGATCCTGGTTTCTGTTTAATTCTTAGAGCCTTTTGGGTATGTTTTGTACAAATATCTTTCAGTATCTTACCACTCTAGGCCTTGCTAAAATTTTCTCCCTCTGTTTATTTTCAGGGGATGGAGGTATGTTATTCAACTCCCAGTGGCTGACCACATATGGCTTAGTGGTAGTGGTAATGGCTAGACATTTTGGGTTGTTTTGGTAGACTCTCTTGTTCTCTGGCTCTGTTTTCACCTACACTTTGTTTGTTTAGAATTTGTGGAAGTAATTTCCTTACCAAAGAATGACCTGCTGAAGAGACTTGATGGTAAGCACTCTTAAGACTGTTACCTAACTTTTTGTATTTTTCCCGTCCCCGCCTCAGCAAATGGAGTATTAAATATAACTCCATTTCTTTTATCTTCTTCCTCATTTTAGTCAGATACCTAGAAATTATTGTAAAAATGCAGTTGACTGATATTAATTTTCCTTTCTGCATGTTGGCGTGTTTGAAATTATGACCAAAACATTCAATGCAATAAGGGCTGTTTTTCTATGGAATAGCCAAGAATATATTCCTGCTCACTAGCCACAGCTATTCTATACTTTAGCCCTTTTGTGCTCACAGGTACCTTAGGGACCAAGTACTTTTTCCTGCCTCTGAAGGTTTATTGGGAAGCTGCTGTATCACTGACAGTGCACGCTGCCTCAAGGCACAGGCATTTATGACGATTTGAAACTGAGGAAATGGGCGTGTGCCAGAAATCACTGTTTTTACAGGGTTGTATGAGGTGTCTGAATTTTGGGTAGGAAAATAGAAATTCTGAAAATTGTTGTTATATATATGTAGCAGTAGACCCCAGTGGGGACTGTTAATTATTGCTACTGCATATGTACCACTAAACACTCAGGGTAGGCAAGAAAAAAAAAATCCATACTACCTATCAAAAATTCAGACATACTCAGTGATTCAGCATGCTTCCATTAATGAAAACACATGGTGTCAACAAAAAACTCAAAGCAGAAAATAATTGGTTCACAAAAAGGTAAAATCTCTAATCCATAGCAATGTAAAGGTATAAGTAGATGTATCTTAGCTTTTCCTCAAATACACCATTATGTCGTATGGTTCTTTGTGTAAGATTTCAGTTAAAGGAGAATTTAACAATATTCATTCAATAAATATTTGAGGTATCTGTTGTTTTTTTATTATATACTAAGTGTGATATGCTGATATAATGAACAAAACTAACTAGCTGTGTGGCTAGTAAATCACTGCTCATGTAGTTACATTATGTAATTCCTGGCCAGCCCATCTCATAGGGCTTTTGTAAAATAAGTAAGGCTACGTGGACAGATGTCCTTTGATTTATAAAGCTTTATACAACTACACGAGATACTATACTGAAGACGTGGACTCCCAGATAGCTTCCATTCCTACTGTACCTTTTAAAAACTAGACCTAAGGTAACAAGTGAAATCATTATCTTTGTTATATGTCCCCTTGTCTTAAATCTTTTTTTCTTCTTATGCTGGGACTGAAATCTCGCTTATATATCCTTTATCCCATCACCAGATTAAGATCCTTGAAGGCAGAAAATGTTCTGTTCACTGCTGTTATCACCAGCAGTGATAACACCACCTCATGATCTCAGAGTTAGGATAATAGTGCTGAAGAATTGCAGTGAAGGGGTATTATCCTTTATTAACTGTATTAACTAGGCATTCATTCAGAGAAAGCCATGGCTATCTATAATAAACAGTACACTTTTGAGTCTGACAGGCCCGACTGAGTTTGAGGCTCATCTGACCAGGAATTCATTCTTAGTTATTGGTTAATTATTGGCTAGTCTCTCTAAGCTTTTCTCATCAAACAGAACAATGATAGCTTCTACTTCTGATGAGGCATGAGTAAAATGTATGGAAAACGCCTGGAACACAGTGCTTAAATGTTATATGCCATATGTTTATATTGTTTTTCTATATTGGAAGAATATCCTTTTATAAAAATTCCATTATTCTCCTTTCCACATAATTGAACTTCTTTTCTGGTCTTAGAAGAGAGGGAAAATGGAGGTGGAGGGAAAAAAAGGGGAGAGAGATACATAGAAAGGGAGGGATAAAAACACCAGTTTGCCTAGCTTTACTAGAACGAGAATAATCATTTATTCAACAAGTAACATTTGAGAAGTTGTGAGGAAAGTATTTTAAGTTCAGTTTGCTACAGGAAATAGCACTGGACACTCACCCAGCATCTGCCATGCACCTGATTCCTGCTTTCAAGGATCAAAATGTCTCAGCTTGTTCGTAAACAAGTAGCTAGGAAAACTAGAGACAGATCAGAAGCCTGACAACCTCCATGTATCGTAACAAGACTCTGAGACCTCATTCTCGGTAGTATAATTCCAGTCCTACCCTGCAAAGTTTTAACTCACATGGGGAAAATGTGTATCCCCTGCCAGTGGAAAAGACACATGAATCCCTAAGATATTGTTTAATCATCACCATTTAGTTTCAGAACAGAGCCCGACAATGAACTATAAATGTGTAACAATTGGATCTATAAACTTAAAAAGCTTTGCTGTTTTAACATGTGAAATCATTATCTTTGTTATATATCCCCTTGTCTTAAATCTTTTTTTTTTTTTTTTTTCTTATGCTGGGACTGAAATCTCACTTTTATATCCTTTATCCCATCACCAGATTAAGATCCTTGAAGGCAGAAAATGTTCTGTTCACTGCTGTTATCACCAGCATCTAGCATAGGAACTTTGCTCTGTAAATACTGACTGAATGATAAGCGGGTATTATCCTTTACTAATTGCATTGTCTAACTTGTATTCTTTGCTTCCTATAGCTCTGGTAGCTGAAGAACATCTTACAGTGGATTCTAGAGTCTACTCCTATGCTCTGGCGTTGAAACATGCAAACACTAAGCCATTTGAAGTGCCCTTCCTAAAATTTTAAGGTCAAAAAGGACACCGGCCGTGTTTTTGTAAACAAGTCCACCACGTCGTCTTCACTCAGACTTTGTATTCAACATAGTTTAATGCAGATTTAAAATTAGCTTTTTCACAAAATAAAGCAACATAAAATGCACATGGTGGTATGAAATTATAATTACGGGTAGACTGTCACCTTCATTTGACATTATTAAACTCCAGCCAAGGTTAATGAAAAAGAACATAAATGCAGACATAGTTCCTCCGAATTAAAAAGCAAAACTGTTACTCTTTTAATCTAGCCCTAGACACAAGGATATTTTGTAGGAAAATAGACATGAATTCCAAATGAGGTCAACTCTTCTGACACTCAGCCCCAAATATAAAATCTGTGTATGCAGATAACTATTTACTGCATTAGTATTTCAAGCAGTTTAAAAAAAAAAAAAACCTATATAGAGACTTTTTTGGCCTCTCCTAATTGAACTGTTTACTGTGTACAGTTCAACTGGATAGCCCAACCAAAAAACCCAGTGTAAAATCAATAAAGACGGTAACATTCTTGATAAGCAATTATTTACGCCTAACTACTGAAGCTGAACCAGCTCTTATGTAATGAAAACTGGTCAGTTCCATTCACTATACTAAGAATAAGAGACTAATGAAAAGATAGGTCCTACTCTTAGACATGAGCACATACATTTAGAATCTGATTTTCCATCCCTATCTCAAAAAGTACTTGAAATTTCCAAAAATGAAGTTGATTAAAGAAAAAGATTTATATGGATTTGGCCATTATTGTCTTGGTGTTAAACGACAAGTGTAGCTAGCAAAGTTTCCAAGTACCAGAAACCCAATACAAACTATCTTAAAGGGAAAAATGGGGGATTGTTTCTGGCTCATGTCATGCCTAAAGCCCGTCATCCAAAGGTTCTACCAAAATTACTCTCTTGACTAAGAGTGATACTGAGTCAATCTCTTGACTAAGCTTTCCTCTTATGTTACCTTTTATGGCCTTTAGTAGCTCCAGGATTGTTGCCTTTTCAGTTAGCCCACCTCCTGATAAATCCAACAGAAGTCTCAGGATGATTCTCATTGGCCAGCCCTGTCACGTTTCTAGCCCTAAATCCAGAGGTTAAGTCAGACCTCTCAGAACAATATAAAAGTGGTTCTCTACATAAAATCAGGGTGCTAATGCCAAAACTGCTGCCATATAGTTCATTTGTCTACAGGTTCACTGTCTTAACCAGAAGTATTTTTATGAGTAAAAATACAAGGTCATATTGGACTTCTTAAAACAAGGACTTAAAGAATTATAGAAGTATAGAACCTAGTAGGTCAAATCCACTCTCCCTGTAAATGTGCACACTAAGCCCCAACCACTTGCTTTAATGGCAGCCTTCCCCTGTGCCTGTAACCCTTTTTAAAACTCTGTTTCTAATCATGGGTATCATAAGTCTCCAACGACCTTAATCCTTTTCTCTGAGCTCTCAAGGACTAAGTTCTATAATTTCCTTTGTCATTATCCTACTTCAAAATCAAGAAATGAGGCATAAAGCAAACAGCCCACTTCCAAAGCCACTCCCCATGGGAATGAGAAACCTAAATGCTGATAGAGGAGTGACATTTTGTCTTGGCCATTAGGTCCATCTTTCCCTAGACTGGAAGCCTACATAGAATTATGTCTCTTCTACCATCTTCCTCAATGCAGAATGGCCTTTGCCCTTTTTGTAACCTTAACATTTCTTCTCTTTTCCTAAGAATGCGATTTAGAAGCGACACCTAAATCCTAGAAAATATATAGCCCCAATGCCATTTGTATTATTTATAAACATCAAAAGGCTGTGTTTTGGAAATTAAATCAGAGTTTGAGAGCTGGCAGACTGGATGTTTCCACTGGCACTGTTTTTACTGGCACTGTTTAATAAAAGTATATTTGCCAACATTTAAAATGTGAGGGTTTCATATAAAGCCAGATTTCCAACTTCTCGTGGAAAAAAAATCAGACGTAGTTAACACTGGGTCCATATTTCTCTGATAACAATGGTCTGAGCCCCTTAGATATCCCCCGGTTGACCGTGGTTACTATCTCGCTTGCCTTTATTTGCACCTACAATATTTGGGTTTGTGACATTAAGCTAAACAAGGTACTTCCTACACTTACAGAGAAGGTAAAAAAAAGATGGAAACTCATACTTCTGAAGAGGATCTTGAAAAAATTAAGTTTGATCTTTTTGGGGGGGAAAATAAAGTATACTTTAAAAAAGGAATTATTTGCAAAGAACTGTGCATTTCAAATGAAGATTAGAATGATATTGTTTTCATGAGACCATGGCTTTCCTGTTTCTTCCCAGATGTTAGTCACATAAATGAGTACTGTTAAATTAGTCACTGTCCCTCAATATTTTAGGAAAATATTAAACTGTAATTACATCTGACCTCTTTAAATAGGCACCTCAGGATGGATTTTGTATAAGTACAATGAACCTATACAAACAATCTTAGAAAACATTTAATATCAGATTTCTTTATTTTTCTAACACAACTGAAACAGTTTTATTAAATAAAAGTTTATTGTCTACTGTTTCCACTCATGTTGCTGCTGTACAACACAACAACATACACAAATCCCTAGCATGAATACTCATTGTTCACCCCCACTGAACTACAGACATTGCTGAAGAATTCAATCTTTTTTTTAGCAGTTTTAAAAACAAAAAAGAATTGGGGCATAGTATCTTGAAAGAGTATTCTCAAGTGACTTGTTGCAATTAGAAGGCATAGCCAATACAGTAAAACAGCACTGTTTATGCTGTCACCGGGAAGAAGGGAGAAATGAAAAACAGGAAGAGTATTTAGAAGCAGTTTTTTCTAGTGACATAGCACTTTGAAGCTTAACTTTACCCATCTGGGCTAAGTGGCTGCTTTGATAAGGGCCAGATAAAAAGGGGTGGGAAAGGGGGGCACAAGGTGGGGAGGGAATGTGGATACTATGAGTTAAAAAAGTATAAAAAGGAATTATCTAAAATAGATTAGATATAAATGTTTCAGAACTCAAATACGCTCAAAAATACTGGAAAGAAGCAATTCGAACTAATTTATTTTTAAACCAGTGGGGGAATATTAAGTGTTCTGAATGTTGTGCGCAAAACTAATCCATGTCACCATCTCACTGTCGTGATTTAACACAGCAAGGTAGATACACTGGTTTCTGGCATTACAGGCAACACTAGATGTACATTATGAACAAATAATGTAAACTTTAGTTTTAAGGCAGCTGGTACTAATGCTGCACACAGGCTTAGCTCAGTGCCCATTTCAGAAATGGGGCACAGTTAGCACTTGAAAACAAAAAACTGACAGGGAAGAAAAGGGGAATCAGCATTATTTGACAAAAACAATGTGTCAAAATATTTTCCCTTTCACACACACACAAAAATATTTGAACATTTAGAAAAACAAAGCACCCATCCCGCCAACTTCAGCCTGTTCCTTAACAAATATTTCAAAATACTGATAAATAATGGTGACTGCAAGCAGAATTCCTGTGCCAGATCCAATGGCCCCCAGGAAATCGGCTAACACCGACAGGGCACCAATGCATAAACCGCCAAATGCAGCTGCTGTGGGGATGTACCTAGAAAACAAAAATCCTTAGTCAGTGCTGGAGAATATGAAAAGGGACAACAGAACCAATAATATGTCAAAGCTTTGCCAACAGTTGTTCTCTCCAAAGTACAATTAAACTAATCAAAAAAGGATAAAGTATTGATAGGCTACATAAAAAATTACATGTGAATGAAAACTTTGTGATTATGAAAATGATTCTGACTCTCCAAGAAACCAATAAATAGCCCAGGAAGACAATATGTGATTTTTAGGGCAAAAGATTAGAACCCTCAAGATTTAGATTTAAGCATGATGATGTTTAATATTTTAAAATAAGTAACCTTCAGCTGTCTCTAGTGGAACAAAGAAGCAAGTTTCAAAATGCGTTCTAAACATAAATTTATGTGGCAAAATTTTTCTGATATTCTTCAGTAATTAACCTTAGATGCATGATAGAATCACCTGAATAACTGTTAAAAACAATAAGGCTTTATTTAAAATACTCCAGCCCCCCACCCAAAAAATTAAAAGGCAAGGCAGGTAGTAGATGAACACAAATGGCAGGATGATGGTAACTAAGACTGAATGTTGTTGGGTATATGGATTCTATTTCTAAATAAATAAAAACTGATGTCTTTTCAACAAATGGTGCTGACAATTGGGTACCCACATGCAAAAGAATGAATTTGGACCACTACCTCACACTAAACAAAAATTAACTAGAACATTTAGATCATAGACCTAAATGCAAGAACTCAAACTATATAACTCCTAGAATAAAACAGGAATAAATTTTCGTGACTTTGAGCTAGACAATGGCTTCTTAGATACAATACCAAAAGCAGCATAAGTAACCAGAGAGAAAAAAATTGGACTTCCTCAATAGTAAACATTTCTGCATCAAAGGACACCATCAAAATGTAAAGACAACCCAAAGAATGGGAGAAAACATTCGCGCAACTCACATATCTGACCAAGAACTTCCATCCAAAATACATTAAAAAAAAAAAAATCTTACAGCTCAATAACAGACAACCAATTAAAAAAAAATGGGCTAAGTATCTGAATAGAGATTTCCCCAAAGAAGATATAAAAATGGCCAATAGGCACATGAAAAGATGCTCTACATCGTTAGTCATCAGGAAAAAGCAAATCAAAACCAAAATGAGATACCACTTCACAGCCAGTAGGATGACTAAAATAAAAAGGACAATAACTAGTGCTGGCGAGAATGTGTCGCAATTGGAACCCTCCCTCATTGCTACCGGCAATGTAAACGATAGAGCCACTTCGGAAAGTTTCTCAAAATGTCAAGCGGTTACTACATAACACAATACTTCTGCTCCTAGAGATGAAAATACATCCATACAAAACTTGTACATATGTATTCATAATAGCATTACTCACAATAGCCAAAAAAATGGAAACAACCCAAATTTTTATTGATGAACAGATATAAAGTGGTATCTATCTAATACAGTGAGATGTTACTCAGCCATAAGAAGGTATGAAGTTTTGATACATGCTGCAACCATGGATAAACTCAAAACATGCTAAGTAAAAAGTCATTCACAAAAGATAAGTTTTATGATTCTCATTTATATGAAACCTGGAATAGGCAAATCTATAAAGAGAAAGTAGACTACTGGTTACATAGGGCAAGGGGGTAGGAGGGTAGCACAGGAATGGGGAATGACTGCAATGGGTACAAGATTTCTATTATGGATTGAATTGTGCCCCCAAAAATGTGTGTTGACTTGGCTAGCCATGGTTCCCAGTATTGTGTGACTGTCAACCATTTTGTCATCTGATGTGATTTTCCTATGTATTATAAATCCTACCGCTATGATGTTAATGAGGCAGGATTAGAGGCAGTTATGTTAATGAAGCAGGGCTTAATCTACAAAGATTAGATTGTATTTTAAGTCAATCTCTGTTGAGATATAAGAGAGACAAGCAAGCAGAGAATAAGGGGACCTCATACCACCAAGAAAGTAGTGCCAGGAGCAGACTCCATCCTCCTTTGGACCCAGGGTCCCTGCATTCAGAAGCTCCTAGATGAGGGCAAGATTGATGACAAGGACCTTCCCCCAGAACCAACAGAAAGAGAAAGCCTTCCCCTGGAGCTGGCACTCTGAATTTGGACTTCTAGCCTCCTAAACTGTAAGCCATTTACTTGAGGTATTTCTGTTATAGCAGTACTAAATAACTAAGACAGTTTCTTTTGGGGGTGATGAAAATGTTTTAAAATTAGATTGTAATGACTGCAGAGCTCTGAATATGCTGAAAACCACTGAACTGTACACTTCAAATGGGGGAATTACGTGGTATATGAATTAGATCTCAATAAAGCTGTTATTGAAGAACAAAAACTGATGCCTGGGACCCAGGCCAAACCAACTAAATCCAATTCCTGAAAGTGGGGTATCAGCAGTTCTTAAAAGCTTCATGGTGATTCTATGTGCAGCCAGTCAGCACTGAGAACCACATTTTAGACCTGTGCTGGCCAAGGAAGGGAACATAATTTCAACTAAAATAACAGTTTAGATCTCGATTTTGATGTGAATGACAAGTTCTGTGTTAAATTTTTGCTCTCTCTGTATGAAGTAGAAAAATGCTTTAAATATGAATTTGAACAAATAAAGAGTAACATGGACTGAAAGAGCAAGTACATATGTACACACAAGTTCTCTCTCTCCTAGAAAGGATTAAATCTAAGGACTTTACCTATTAAGCTCATGAACCATAGAGGTATCCCTGTGGCCCCTCATTACCATTTGCTGTTCTTTAAGCTGTTTAGCTACCTGCCAAGAGAAAAACAACTTTTAAAATAAAACTCTAACATTTCTGTTTACTACCTACTAGGTTCTGTGAGAAGTGCTTTCTACACACTACCAAATAAAATACAAGAACACTCAAGTAGGCATTGTCACATCGCTCCCATCTTAAGCCTGAGGAAACAGGATACAATGCTGCAAAACTCCATGCTAACCATATATTACACTGGTGTTTCTTAACCTTGTTTCATTATCATCCCCCTAAGTTGAAATATTCAGTAACTAAGGAACAAGATTTTGTTGCGTAAGGCTGAGCTTTGGAGCGCTACAAACCACTGTAATATCTAAGAATTTTTCACCCTCTAAGAACCAATTTTTGCCCCCATGGGTGGGACACCTCCTCATTAAGAATGTATGAATTAAAGTTTAAATTACAAAATAATATGAGTGCATCAATTACTATTTTGACAGCTAAAAATTATGTTTCTCCCAAGCCTCCCATTTTTTTCTTCTTTCCAAATAAACCAAATACTTACATCTTTGGCTGAGGAACCAGACACCTCTATCCACGTCTTAGAAAAGAATGCACATGAGCCCAACATGAAGATGATATAAACAACTACATGGACAGGATCCTCAAATATGGCACCCATGGACTCAGGAGGAGAAAGATAATAACAAAGGCCTCCAACTGGGTAAGAGCGAGCAGGTCCTCCTCCACTGACATCCTACAGACCAAGAATAAAAAAGACAAATCAACCTAACTAGTCAAGCATACATCTTTACGGCTTCTCAGATTTCTCAAAAACTATGGCCCCGTTTTAAGCTCAAAGCACCTGTAGCCAATGATTCCTTAAGAATTTACTTTTGCCTCTAATATCTTCATTTCTTCAAAATCACAGTGACCATCTATTATGTGTAGGACACTCTGAATATATTATTAACAGAAAAGCTATTTTAAAAAACAAACACCATCGTAATACACCTACAAGATCTTTACTTCACAAAGACAGGAATATGATTACACCTACAATCAAGATTACGTTTAGAATCTGAAATTTTCTGAACTACATATTAAAATTCGTCTGCATGATTCTTCTATTTGAAAATATTTGTTAATAATGTAATCATTATGTTAATGATGGTGAAATAATTTCGAAAAGGATATCGAGAAAGGTGACATAACTTGAAGAATGCAACCAATGTCATTGAATTGTACGTGTAGAAATTGTTGGTGTATGCTGTGTTGTGTGTTTTCACCAAAAATAACAAACAATGCAATCAGTTGAAATACTGACAGAAGATGAACAATTTTGGCCTAACCTTTACATGGTTTGGATATTATTACAAGGCAAAATCTTTTAATGAGTATTTGGCATAACGGGAATTTTATTAATTTTTATAATATAAATGGGAATAGCATGCATTGCTCATATTACGTAAAGTTTTGGGGTCTAGGGGATAGGAAAGCAATGTTTAGTCACAATGATTAAAATATCTGGTTTCTGAATTTACAATTTCCAAATGATTAGTATGCCCTAGAATCATTAATCCCAGATCAAAAGTTCTGTTTATAGACAAATTCAATTTCCCAATAATTATCTCATTAAAAAAAAAATCTTAAGATCACAATACAATCTATGCATTCATTACTATGAAAATCATCTCTTGCTAGACTGTTAGCTCATGAGGGGAGGGACAGAATCCTTACTTCCCTCTGCATCCCTCTCTATTTATAATGACCACAACACAACAACACACAAACATCTGTCAAATAAATGGAAAAGAAATATTCTGGATAAAAGGAATCCTATTTCCTTCAATTAACATTCAAGAGTTCCCTCAATTAACATTCAAGAGTTTCTATCTTATCCTGTTAAACTTAAGCTAAAAAAACAGACCTTCAGTAAAGGGAGAAAGACATGAGTCACTACAATTTACAATGCCAAAGATAACTTATTAATTACCATAAATGAACAGAATAAGCAACATATTTCAAGGATAATGCTTGTTAAAAAAAAACTATTCTTTGATAAAAATGCCAATTCCAGAATTATATACTCTGCTAAAGAATAAGTGACATTATAATTGTACAGCTTTAAGTGGGAAAAATACCCTATGTCAGGTGACAGAATTAAAATCAATTTTACATTAACTCAGACTTCAAGAACAATGTGGCTGGAGTGCTTCAGAAGCAGCTATGATGAAGATGATCTATAAAAGGAAGTAAGAATTTGGTGGATTCTATTTCTAGCAACACTGCTCTCTCTCGTCAGTCTAGTTAATTACATGCCTTTCTCCAGTCCAGTTAATCACAAGTTAGTTTACTGCCGTTCTGGCCATGACAAGGGTGGGGCAGGGAAGACAGGGAGAGGAAAGGATAATTCTAGTATCCTCTATATTATCAGAAAATAGCTTTAAAAAAAAATAAATGAATGAAACCTTGTTATTATGAAAAACAGTAAAGTAAGATTACAAAACAGGATCGTTTTTATGAGCGCAACTATGACTTTAGCCTAAAAATGAAATAAAAATGTGATGGCAAAATGCTTCCTACGTAGTAAAATAATAAAAAACACTTAACGGATCTTAGTTTTACAACACTCACTAATTCTTCCAGACATATAGTAAATCCTACTATACGTAAGAGAACCTCAAAATGTTAGAACAACTGCTTCAATTATGCCTCATCTCTTTCAGGTAAAAACGTAACGATGAAATTCAAATTATAATACATTTTAAACACTTAATATAAATAACAAAATACTCACAGCCCACTGTCCTAGTAAATTGACTAAGAAGTTGCCACTGAATCGAACGGACAGCATCTGGGAAATAACGTACAGGTTTGAAACCAAGGCCGACTGCAGGATAATGGGAATGTTGGAGGTGTAGAAGAGCTTGATGGGGTAGCTACTATACTGGCCTCGATACCGGGCTGACTTAATGGGCAAGTCCACTCGAAATCCCTAAAAAACAAAAATTAAGAGTAAGAGAAAATGTATACATCAAGAAAAGAGAGGCAAAACAAATAAATTTAGGGAATATGAAAGGACAATGCCACCAAAAAAATTTCCCCTTGCAAACAGACTTTAAAATCTTTTTCTATTTCATAACTACTAATATTTTTGCACCTTAAAATTAGAGACTAAAGAATGAGATTATTTGTGTGACTAGATTTTGAAACACTCATTTGTTAGACACTAACAACATTTCATGACATTGTCCTTAAGAGCAAAACAAAAACCCACAACCCCCTTAGTTCAGTGAAGAGATTAAGCTTACCTGAAAATATATAACAACGGCAAACACAAAAACTGTAGCAATGAGGTTCATGAGATTGGGTAAATTCTGACGGTAGAAAGCCTCTCTTAAAGCTCGAACTTTGTCTGTTCTGGTGGCCAACAAATGAAACAGAGCTATGACTGCACCCTCAAACTCGGTACCTGATAAATCAAGACAGAAATTAACTACAGATTCATTATCCAAAGTCGTTCCAACGGTCAAAACAAATAACGTTGAGACTCCAGCGTACAGTAGAAAATATGAGTCAAAATAACTTGTCAATGTTTGTTTCATGAAACAGCCATGTGTGGAGGTGCTAAAAATAAGTAATCGTTGAGGCAAATGTAGCTTTCTTTCACATAAAACCTGAAGTTTTCTCAAGGGACTACTCTTGATGAAAATAGCCAAAATAGAATAAACCAAAGCAAATATTTAGTTCATAAAGATTTGCCTCTCTTTTACTTTAGGGAAAGAAAAAGGAGTATTTGTAGGGGGGAAAAGGCAGCAGCAGCAGCAGCAAAGCAAATAAAGCTGTCAGAATCAAAAGATACATGTTGCCCTACCAAGCTTGCCTTTAAATTTATTTTACCAAGAACATTAATAAGCCATCATTGCTATTTTCTTAAGGCTGGAATCAGAGTTTACATGTTAACCAAAAAGAATGTACGATGGCATTTGAGAGAAGTGGAGATGGCTAAGGGGAGAGACAGAATAAAATATTTCAAAATTCTGGTGCTATTACAAAGCCAAGTAGAACAGCAGCAAAGTATTAGTCCTCCCTGATGATATACTAAGTTTTTTTCATTAAAAAAAAATCTAAACCAATAGTTTATCCTAGGAATGTTGAAACTGGTCAAATAAATAACTTATGCAGCAATGGCTTAAGCAAGGTTAACAAACAAAATTTTAAAAATCTGTTTGCAACCACAAGTTTTAAATGAGCAAAGGCTAAACTGTACTTTTTTTTTTTTTTTAATTGTTTCATACTCCACAAATCTCTGCTTATTAACTTTTGAGCAGTTAGCATTAGTTGTTCCCTGGGATAGCAAGTCAGCGTATCTAGAGGCATGTATGGCTATATTATGTATTAGTTTTCAGCACACATCCAGCAAAACTCATGCAGTTGCAGTCACTGTGCAATGTACCTCTGCCAGTGTTAATGGTAGTGGGACTAAAGGCCTTCCAGACAATGGTTTCACAGATGTTGGTGGCAATAAAGAGGGAAATACCAGACCCCAAGCCGTAACCCTTCTGTAGCAGCTCATCTAACAGCAGCACAATCAAACCAGCAACAAACAACTGTGGGGAAAGAAAGGCAAGTAAGCTGAAGCAAGAATAAACTCAAGAAAGGGGGAAGGTGAACACCATTGACTATTTTCAAAGTATGGGCATTTGTAACATTAAAACCTAATTCTTACAATATCACTATTATGACTATCTGTATTTTTTAACCTGCTTTAGTTTAGACAGAAGCCAATTCTGAAAATTACGGGACTGAAAATAGTGTTATATTGTAAAGTAGACTCTTCAACTTTTAAAATACATTTGTACACCGTCTGAATAGTTTCCCTTAAAATGCTTAAATAAGGACTATTTAACACCCTAAAACAAAAAATGTTTGCAACTATAAAATTTATGATAGCAAGAGCGTGAAATCATTCCAAATACCTCCAAGTAAGTCAAAGGCCAAACGAATTATGGTATAATAACAAGATGGAATTGTGTACTGCCATTAAAGAACAAATAAGTGAACTAGATATATCTTTTAAAATATAACATATACAGGTCAAAAAGGAGAACATAAATTAATATGTACAAAGATTATAACAATGTAAAAATGTATTCTATACATACAGCGACAAGGACTAAACGTAAACTTGAAGACAGAGTTAAGAGTTCACCAAGTTCTTAAACTCATAATTTAAAAAAAAAAAAAGCATACTAACTTTAATTTATGTGATACTGAAAATTCTTAATTTTCTTCTTGGAGAAGATATTTCTGTAAAAGCATGCATCAATTAAAAACAATCCATAGCCTTGCAAGTGACACCTCCTCAGTCATATGACTCCTTCCCCACACTTCAGTAACCTAATCAAAAGGGGAAGAAAATATGCTTCTATGCCCCCAATCTCCCACATGTCCCCACTTTAAAGACACCCTCCTACCAAAGCTGGAAAACACCACTTCCACTCCTCCCAGCTCTCAAGTCTCCCACCCTCATTATTTACTCACTTTACCCAATATCACCTGTTAGAAGAGAGATCAAACTAACTACATTATACCATTCTAAGCATGCTTACTTTACATTACATAGTGTTTTGTTTTGGTTTTTTTTTTCTTCCTTCTCTGTCATTTCAACGGTTGTACAGAGCCTAACTTGCCTACTTAAGTCTTTTTTGTTTGACTCTCAATGGACTGGAAAAGGGTACAATTCTCAATGAAGAGAGCTCATGCCCATCCCTTACTCCTTGAAAACCAAGTCTGACATTTTACAAAATAACAGAGAAGGTAAGATCTGCTGACTTTATTTTGACCACAATTATGTAATGAGTGTATCCAACTGTAAATACAGAAAGCCGTCCCAGTGCAGGGAGTAACAGCTGTCCATGAACAATCCCAACCAAAAAGTGTTATCATGGGCTTCTGACTGAATGACTCGTCCAAAGTCACATGGGCAGGTCTGAAACTACCAGGATTCTCAGACCCCCTGTTCAGATAAGATTACTGAGTGATTCATATATATCCTGTAAAAATCAAAGTCTTCTGCTCTCCTGATGGAAGAAGGGAATTAGAGAAACCTAAAAGAGAAATGGTCTCAATAACTAAGGGAATAAAGTAAAGGATGATAAAAAAAGATGCATGCCTATGAAAAGGATGAGAAATGGGTAGTTACAGCATCTCACTGACTAGAGCACTGGTAAGAACAGAACACTAACTGCATGTTCATGTAGAATATACAACATATACAAATCTCTAAAGTGGGAATAAAAACAACACTTTACATTTCAACCTTGCACTTGCATGTAGGTGCGTGCACAACGCACACACACATAAACGACTTAGTTTCACAAAATACTTACTTTTACTACGTGCCATGCATTCTGATATTTTCTATTCTTTTTTTTTTTTTAATGTTACTCAAGACCCACTATTTAGATTCCAAAACTCACTAGTTGAAAAACATGAAACACTGACCATGTAAATGAAGCAACAATTACGATACTATATATAATAGCAAGGAAACAGTTTTGAAAACCTATCTATGTGAAAATACACTAATCCAATCGTATCTATTCAGTGTATCCACACATTTTCAACATTAGCAATGCTACAAAAAAACACATGGGGTCACTGCCAACCTACAATCAAATACAACATGTTTCTTTATTCATTAACACTAGAACAGCCATAATTCAAGTATCTGTATACCAGAATTTATGTAAACAAATTAGCACATATCCACTTTACGATATAGGTATTCTTCATACTGGGAAAATAAAACTAAAATGGCTTAACTCTTTTATAGCCATTTAAATCTCTATAAGAATACATTAACCCAGAACTCAGTTGAGGTTCTGTAAAAAAGTATAAATTTATCCTTAGTAAAATACCAGAAAATTTTTACTGATCCATAATGTTTTTTAGAGCTAGATGCCAATTTCGAGTGTCTTAAAAATCAGGGATATTCTAAAATACATGTTACAAAAGTAAATGCTATAAAGAAACAAAACATGAAGCAACAACTGGTCTATTAGTAACCTCAAAAATAAATGAAAAAGGGAATGTAAAATGGTACAACCACCTTGGAAATCTATCTGGCATTATCTTAAACAGTTAGAAATAGAACTACCATACAACCCAGAAATCCCACTCCTTGGAATATACCCTAGAGATACAAGAGCCTTCACTCAAACAGATATATGCACACCCATGTTTATTGCAGCTCTGTTTACAATAGCAAAAAGCTGGAAGCAGCCAAGGTGTCCATCAACGGATGAATGGGTAAATAAATTGTGGTATATTCACACAATGGAATACTACGCATCGATAAGGAACAGTGACGAATCTGTGAAACATTTCATAACATGGAGGAACCTGGAAGGCATTATGCTGAGCGAAATTAGTCAGATGCAAAAGGACAAATATTGTGTAAGACCACTATTATAAGATCTTGAGAAATAGTAAAAACTGAGAAGAACACATACTTTTGTGGTTATGGGGGGGGAGGGAGGGAGGGAGGGAGGGAGTGAGAGGGTTTTTTATTGATTAATTAGTAGATAAGAACTGCTTTAGGTGAAGGGAAGGACAACACTCAATACATGGAAGGTCAGCTCAATTGGACTGGACCAAAAGCAAAGAAGTTTCCGGGATAAAATGAATGCTTCAAAGGTCAGCGGAGCAAGGGCGGGGGTTTGGGAACCATGGTTTAAGGGGACTTCTAAGTCAATGGGCAAAATAATTCTATTATGAAAACATTCTGCATTCCACTTTGAAATGCGGCGTCTGGGGTCTTAAATGCTAACAAGCAACCATCTAAGATGCATCAAGTGGTCTCAACCCACCTGGAGCAAAGAAGAATGAAGAACACCAAGGTCACACGATAACTAAAAGCCCAAGAGACAGAAAGGGCCACATGAACCAGAGACCTGCATCATCCTGAGACCAGGAGAACTAGTTGGTGCCCGGCCACAATCGACGACTGCCCTGACAGGGAGCACAACAGAGAACCCCTGAGGGAGCAGGAGATCAGTGGGATGCAGACCCCAAATTCTCATAAAAAGACCATACTTAATGGTCTGACTGAGACTAGAGGAATCCCGGCGGCCATGGTCCCCAGACCTTCTGTTGGCACAGGACAGGAACCATCCCCGAAGACAACTCATCAGACATGAAAGGGACTGGTCAGTGGGTGGGAGAGAGATGCTGATGAAGAGTGAGCTAATTACTTCAGGTGGACACTTGAGATTGTGTTGGCATCTCCTGTCTGGAAGGGGGATAGGAGGATAGAGAGAGTGGGAAGCTGGCAAAATTGTCACGAAAGGAGAGACTGGAAGGGCTGACTCATTAGGGGGAGAGCAAGTGGGAGTACGGAGTAAGATGTATGTAAACTTATATGTGACAGACTAACTTGATTTGTAAACGTTCACTTGAAGCTCAATAAAAGTTAATGATTAATTAATTAATTAATTAATAAACGAAAAAGTCCTAAGCACTGAAAGATATTAAAATCAGAGTATCATCTATACCAATCCATTGCCCTCTTTGTCCTCTAATTTCCAAGGGCTAAATAAATTGGCCAATCAAGTGTTTTGTTAAATAGGGAAACAGGACAATGTCATTCTTTAAGGAAATGTAAACCTGTTGCAGTCGAGTCCGACTCATAGTGAAGTTTCTAAGGCTGTAATCTTTAAGGTAGCAGACTGCCACATCTTTCTCCCACAGAGACCCTGATGGGTTCAAACTACCAACCCTTCAGTTAGCAGCCAAGTGCTTAACCACTGCGCCACCAGGACTCCTTAAAGAAATGCACCTTATACCAAATGGGAACACATCAGGATTCAGAAAACTACCAAAAACCCTGACAATCCATTAAAAATTCCTGCCCTGGTAAAAAGACAAACTATTCTCAACTCATTACAAAAGCCACTTCTACTGTTTGAGATATCAATTAATATTTGAACCATCTAACGTTCCTTGTTCTGAATCATGCTTACTAAACATCCTCCCTATTGTGATCTGCTCCCTATGGTTTCCTATAAAGAATGGCCAATCATGCCAGTCCGAAAGTCATACTTCTCAATAACTCTACTAATAAACTGGTATTTTAGTTTTATTTAAAAATATTCTTCTGACCTCAGTTCTTTCAACTGTTCCAAAAAAAAAAAAAAAAAACCCTAAATTAATCCTAATTTCATACAATGAACAAGAAAACTTCCAAGATAACCAGGACTCTACACCCCCCAGTTTAATTCTCTTCAAAAGCCAATAAGTAACTACACATGGCTTAAGTACAATCTGTTCTTGTCTAACTTCTCTAAGAAATACCTTTCAGATTTTACCTATTTTAAGACATTTAACACTGTGATAATTATGTTTGCCTTGAAAAATTCCATTACAAAGCATTCCTTTAAAAAATCCACAGAATACATGTACGTATGTATATTTGGTATTGTTTGACAATAGGAACAACTATGGCCAACCTGACACACCTGTGCAGGCAATGAGGATGCTGCCCTAAGTGCATCTGACTGACAGTGACAGTAAACCAGTATCGACGGCAAGAAAACATCTTGATTTCAGAGACATCAAAATGTGAAAAATGTGCACCCTGGAATTAATGGAATTAATAAAACACCCATGATTCTTTATATTACCCAGCCACAAGGCTATTCAAATAAATTCTTATTTTTTCACATCGACACAATTTATGTCACTTTAATAATCAAAATGTTATAATTAAGTAAAATAATTCAAAAATAGGAAAATAAATACATCAATTACCTAAAAAGTTGTTAGAAAGGGAAAAAAAAAAAGGATCAAACTGTTTCGTTACCTGATATGATAAAGTATAATTTCTTACCTGAATAATGATAAGAAGACAGATTCCAGCACCCATTTCAGCAGGATCCCCGTACATGCCCGTCATGACATACACAATGGCTTGCCCAATGGTTATAATCATACCAAATACTGACAAAAATTAGGGGGGAAAAGGAGTACATGCTTACAACCAAAGACAAAAAAGACTATAGAAAAACATCTTTACCCTTGAGTTTTATGCTCTTTTAAGCACTATCTACATGGGATCAAACTGACAACAGCAACTAGAAAGATTAGATGGGAACCTCAGGGGGCAGTGAGTTTACGTTAATGGGGGAGAAAAACTCCGAAAAGGAAGGTGAGGATGGCTGCACAACTCGAAGAAAGTAATCAATGTCAGTGACTTGTACATGTGGAAACTATTAACTGGTATGTGTTCTGCTGTGTATATTCTTAACAACAACAACAAAAATAAATAATTAAAAAAAGAAAGGGAAAAAAAGTCTTTATCATAAACATTCTCAAATTTGGAAAGGCCTCTTTAATTATACACAATTTAATGCTCACGTTTCTGGGCTCCATTGAAGAGAGCTCTGTCTTTGGGTGTATCTCCAACTTCAATGATTTTGGCTCCGGCTAACAACTGCATAATCAAACCAGATGTTACAATTGGGGAGATACCCAATTCCATTAAAGTTCCTATAAAGGAAGGAGAAAGATGTAAAGAATAAAGAATAAATCTTTATTGTACACAATAATCTTTACCATACACAATTACTATATGCAGAATAATTTTAGAAACATTCCCCACCCCTAACTACTTCTATTGTAACACATCCCTAAATTTTAACAAATTTTCATTCCTTGAACATTAATTTCTAAAAGGTTATCATTTATTAACACTACCCGGCAACAATGCACTGAATAAAAATGACAATACTATAAAAATGTAAATTTTTATAAATCCTAAACTTAAAATGTTAAAGAAAACCTTTGAAAGAAATCATCCACAACTTCTGCCCAAATGATTATTCCCAGCAAGTACACTAAACATTTTTGTTTTAACACACAATAAAAAATTACAAACCAACCCCCAAATTAATATACCAAGTCAATTAAAAAAAATTGAAGAATATTCTGTAACTGTTAATGCAAAATTTAAAAACAACATAGAAAGTCACCTAAAACAATACAGAATATTTAATGACATGAAAAATGTTCATGACCTAGTGGATGACAAAGAAAAAAAAAAAGACTAGAAAATAGCATGTACAGTATGATTTCATTTTATATCTGGGTGGAAAAATAGTTTTCTCTTATTTAGTCTGGTTGACAAGATGTTTACTGTTATTTTTACCCATCTAGATTGTGAATGATTTCCGTTGTCTTCTTTTTGCTTCTGATTTCCAAGTTCTTTTCTTTATAGAAAATAAGTATTGCATTTATAGAGAAAAACAAGAAGACCAAATATGCCAAGTGTGTAAGGTAAAATGTAGAACTAAATAATGCTACATGGTCAAGACTATGTTTTCACTGTACATTCTGTATTCTGTCACAGTATACCCTTAAAATCTTGGCTTTTATAAATACTGAAGAGGTGCCCTCAATAAGAGAAAATACTCCATTAAGTGGATTCTTGACATTGTCTAAGATAGGCAAAATTACCACTTTATTCAACAGTAAAAGATGAAAACATTTCTTATTGTTAAGGCCACTGGAATCTAAAGAAGAGGTAAACAATCGATAGATCTTTTTAAAGTCGAGTCACCAAAATGTATAACTGTCAACAGATCCACTCTAGAAATAGATCTAACTGAGCTTTAATGAAAATTTTATATATGGAATATAGTACTTCAAATCAGTAGACAAAAAAAAAAAAAAAGGATAAATGGACTTTGGCAGATGACTGGCCATTTACAGCAATATAAACTTAGATTCCTTACCTCATACCCTACATCTAAAAAAATGCTAGATGTATAGAAAATTTAAACATAGAGGCTAAACCACAAAAGTTACTAGAAACAAACTTGGGTGAGTATGCTTATAATCTTGGGGAGAGAGGAGCCTTTCTAAACATTACAAAAACTTAGAAGCCACAAAGAAAAAGAGGGAAGATATAATTAGATGCAACTATGAAACTTCCATATGGCAAAGGACAGCATGAACAGGCAAAAGAAAAATACTCAAACACCAATGACAAAGAGCTCATGTCTCTGATATACAAAGAGCACTTATAAATCAATTAAAAAATAAACAAGCAATAGAAAAAAAAAGGAAATAACAGATTTATGGTGTGGGTGTTTCCAATGTTTCTTCCCAATGATCTTTCTCAGGAAAATGCCCACAATATGGGAGTGGACCCCTAGTACCAAAATTTGTACTATGTAACCCTGAAACTCTAACATAAGCTGATTGAACCTGATAATTTGGAATTTTGAACTAAGAAAGAAGAAATGTGGGAGTTCACAAGTCCCTGCTGCTGAAATCTAAGGGCTCCCCCTCTTCCCAAGGCTTAATGGTTACCTCATCTTTAGATTCCAAAAATTAACCAGTATGCTTACAATAAATTCCATTTTTATGTTTAAACTAGTCAGTTATAACAAAAAGAAATTTAACAGACTAATAGAATTCATAGATACAAATATATAATACAAATACATACTTAGAAGATATACAAATATTCAGTAAGAATATAAAATGATGTTCAAGCTCATCAATATTTAAAGAAATACAATTAATGATATATACAAATTTTCACCTGTCTGACGATTAAAAAACTAATAATATCCACGTAGGAAGAGAAATTTCATTCTCATATACTGTTACTCAGGGTAAAAAATAATACAACCCTTTTGGAAGATAATTTAGCATATCCCTCAAAATTTTAAGTGTACATGCCTTGTAACCAAACAGTTAAACTTCTAGAAATTCATTGTACTAAAAAATTACAGAAGTGTGCAATAACATTCACTACAGCAGTATTTTTTATAATATAAAATTAGAAAAAATCTAAACGCATGGCAGGAGAGGACCCCAATGGCCTGCAACAGTCTCCTTTCATACTTAAAATATAACTTCCTTACTATGGTCTACAAGCCCTTCATTATCTGGCTCTTGGCCACATCTGCAACATCAAGTCCCACTCTTCCCTTTTTCCTTATTCTCTTCTAGCCATTTTGACCTCCTTATTGTTCTTCGAACATAGTAAGCACACTTCCACCTCAGGGCCTTTGCACTTGCTATTCTCTAGGATGTTTTCCCCCAAGATCTTCACATGGCCTTCTCTCGCACTTCCTCAGTTCTTTGCTCAAATGTCACCTCCTTAGAGGGTTCTTCCCCACCCAACATGCTTCATGTAGATCCCAAATAGAATATAAATGCCCCGACAATAGAAATGTTGTCTTGTTTCATGCTCTAATTCCAGAGTCTGGCACAAAGCCCATTATACAGTAAGAACCAATATTTGCTGAATGATTAAATAAATCATGGCATATCCATACAATAGAATAGTATATAGCCACTAAATGAAATAGATCATCCAAGATGTTAAGTAAACTAGTAACAGAACGGCATATATATCTTTTTTAGTTTAAAAAAAAAAAAAGGTATGTAAACGTATACATGTGAATGTATATACAGAGAAGAAATCTGGATGAACATTCACCAACCTGTTAACTTCCCAGGAGTTACCCTGAGAGCTGAAACTTCTCATTTTCAGGTTCATCTAAATCTTATATGAATGTGATGCATTTTTAAAATAATAAACAAATAATACTTTCATAACCTAAAAAATTACTAAAAAGTACCTGCCAACTAATTATAGTGTTTAAAAAAAAACAAACAAGCATCGCTCTGGTGGCACAGTGGTTAAGAGCTCGGCTGCTGACCAAAAGGTCAGCAGTTCAAATCAACCTTGGAAATTCTATGGGGCAGTTCTACTCTGTCCTATAGGATCACTATGACTCGGAATTGACTCAATGACAAAGGGTTTGGTTTTCTGGCTTTCCCTCTTCCTTACAGCAGAAAACCTCATGATCCAGCCCCTCCCTTCCTCTTTAGCCTCATTTATCAGCACTCCCCGCCCAAAATTTACCAGACTACATCATGCTATTATTATGCATTTCTGCTTTAGCTCATGCTTTCCTCTGAATGGAATGCCCTTTCTCCTACCATTCCATATACTGAATTTCAGTTCAAAGTGCTGTTTAGGCACCAGCTCCTCTTGACGCAGCAGACCAGGGTTTCTTGGTCTCACGGAAAAAAAAGAAAAAAAGACAGACCTCAGAGGGTCCATGAATCTCCTGAAATTTTATGCAAAATTTGCATTGTGCGTGGGTACCTGCATTTTTTCTGGGGAGAATACACAAATTTAATTAGATTCTCAAAGGAAACATGATCCATAAAAGGGCTGAGAACCAAAGCTCTAGGCAGTGCCAATTGCTCCATTCTCTGGAGTACCTCTATACACTGCACATACTTCTAGTCTTACAATAAATACACTGCTTTGTAAAATTAATGACACGTTGGCCTCTCTTCCTAGGCAATGCGTTTCCTTTCTCATATCCTCCCCCTCCCTGCAGACACTGAAAAATAGATGTTAATACACATTGTTAGATCTATTTGATGACAGAAGTAGCGTGGACGGCAACAACCAACAAGAGAATACCCACCTCTGTTGGATGCAAGAATAACTCTCATCCAGTAGAAAGGATCTGCGGAATCTGATGACATGATTCCAAAGAGTGGTATCTATAATGTTAAATAAAATCCTTTATAAAAATACACATGAAGTTCACAGTTAATTTATAATGCATTCACTTAATGTTTGGAACAGTTAGGGGGAAAAAACATGTTCTACAACAAAAACAAGCAAATATTTAAATGTAAGTTCTTTAATGAAAATAAAAACAACAGAAATTATTACTTAGTGCATTTCACTAGTAAATACTCCTATCAACAGATTATAAGATAGGATATCAATATGATAGCATGTGATATCTTTCTAATCACAGAATAATTTTGCAAAGGTATGGGTACCAAAGACAGTAAAGGTCACACTCCTAGGTGTACAACTAAAGATGGTATATAAAATGGAAAATCACACAGTCAGTAAAAATTATGCTTATGAAGCTTATGATACAATAAGAAAGTGCTCATAATATTAAATATAAAATAGCTGTTCTCAACCAAGGTAGACTTTGCCCTAAGGGACATCTGGCAATGTCTGGAGACATGTTGGGTTGTCACTACTTGGAAGGAGGTTGCTACTGGCATCTAGCAGGTAGAGGCCAAGGGTGCTGCTATAAATCCTACAAGACATGGGACAGTCCCCAACAATAAAGAGCTATCTGGCCCAAAATGTCCATAGTGCCACTATTAAGAAACTCTGGTATAAAAAGAAAGGTACAAAATTGTATAAACAAAGCAAAATATAAATACTGTGCAACTACACATAGAAAATAAAACTAAGAGTAAGTATCTTTTTTAATCTTGAAAAGAGTGATGGTGGGATTACGGCTGACTTTTTCTTTTTTATTCTATTCAGTATTTATCAAATTTTTAATAAGGGGCACATATTACCTTTTAATGAGGAAAAAAAAAAACTTTAACTTCAGATTACTTCCTATTACGTGACCCATGTTTAAGATACAGAACTTGGTCATACTTCTTCCCTATTATGCGGGGACCAGACACATACACAAAAAACATATTTCCAATTTCAAAAACTATCTCTAAGATGCTGCCAGAAATTTTAAACCGTTTGGTCAACTTAAACCTCTCTGGATACCTAAATTTATTAGCTGAGTTGCAAAACTGGTTTAGCAAGACTTGTGGATATTTTATGTGCACCCTGTAGCTGTAGATACTCTTCAGCTAACGTGAGGGATAGGGAGTAAGGAAATCATTGTTTAAAAACCTAGGAGCACTACAGGACAGCTCTTATCAAAATATTCTCTCTTAAGTGGGAAAGATGTTACTCACTCAAATTACTTTCCATAATTATGTCTAACAGAGACACCACTGCCTCCATGGTTAAACGCTTTGTGGGACTTTGAAGAAAGTCAGCCTACCTCCCCTAAATAACGATATGCCCTCCTTTCCTGCAGTCAGTAGGATTATGAAAATCAGTTTCTAATTTTATTTCTCTTAATAAATTCCCCAACTACAGGACGATACCCAACAACAGTTAAGCAGTAACAGGAGCTATTTTCTATGAACCTATCAGTTGAAAAGAGTCCAAAGTTTATATTGTAATACATATAATAATGGGCTTCGGCTTGACAAAATACAGTACAGCGCTTTGGAGAAACAAAGAATTCTGTACTTCAATGGAAATAGTGAATTAATCAGACAGACAAACAGAAAGTTATCACTAGGGGTTTCCAAAAGCAGTGGGATCTGAGAACCAAACAAGGTATTTCCAGATTAACATGGCAAGTTGAGATTACATTACATTTCCTTCCCCTGCTACGTAATGAGAACATGTAAAATAGCTAACAAAATGAAAAGGGGGGAGACAGGGGTCATAAAGTAGCCAAACAGAACTTCAAACACTGGTCACTATGGGAGGCAAAAACACAACTAAGGGGTAAAGAGACTCATCACACAGCTACTCCTCACCAGCACACAGGAAGTCAGCAGGATCCCCAATAACAATCCAAATCTGAAGAAACAGTACTCTGCATAGATGCCCTTATCTTTTCCGTCTTTTGGCTATGAGGGAGCAGAAACAGCAGCTGGGCTGACTTTCTCTGATGTAACTGAAAATTACACAGCTGCACTGAACTGGGACTGGGGAAGGATCTGAAGTCTGGAATGGAATACAGCCCGCCCCAATCAGGTGGTGAGAACTCTCACATTCACACCTAACAAAAATCTAAGAAGAGCAGAGACCGGGTTTTATCATTTACTACCTTTGTCTCAGAAAAGTTTTCCTTCCCTCCTCCCCAAAGAAAACTGGATAGAACAGGAATCACTAAACTCTTAATCTGGCTGGGAGGGGGAATAAACCTGTTTGAGTAGAAGAAAAGTCAAGAAATCACCCACACTGGGCAGAGCTACCTAAGCATGAAAAAGACAAAAATATGCAGTTCAACAACTATGTAAACATATTGGGGGTGGGGAGGGAGATAAAGTAACATAAAATGCATAAATTGTTCTGTCATTCTTTTCCTTGTTTATATTTTGTTCTTCTTGGATTATGGCTACAAAGGTTAAAATATTTACTGTTGTCCCTTTGCAGAAAAATGTCTGCAGACACCTGGATCAGAAGATTCAATACTGTCAAGAACGTAATTTTCTCTAAAGTGATCTACAGATTTAAAGCAATCCAAATCATAATGGCGGCAGGCTTTCCTGAGGAAACTGACAAGCTGATTCAAAAATATATATGGAAATATGAAGAAGTTAGAATGGCCAAAATACTTTGAAAAAGAACAAAGCTGAAAGACTTTAATGACCCAATTGCAGGACTTACTATAAAGCTACAGTAATGAAAAACAGTGTGGTTTAAAAAAAGCATAGACAAATAGGTCAATGGAACGGAACAGAAAGCACAGAACTGATTTTGAACAAAGATGCCAAGGTAATTCAATGGGAAAAGGACAGCCTTCTCAACAGCTGGTGCTGGAACAACCGTGTACCCACACAGAAAAGGTGAATCTCAACACTTACCTCATGGCAAACACGAAAACTAACCTGGAATAGATCATACGTCAAAACATACAAGGTAAAACTACAAAATGTTTAGAAGGAAACGAGAGAAAATCTTCACAATGTTAGGAGGGGCAAACATTTCTTAGATAGGACACAAAAACCGTGAACCATCAGAGGAAAAAATCCTAAACTGAAGATCAAAACTGAAAACTTCTACTCCTCAAAAACACTGCTAAGAAAATGAAAAGACGAGTCACAGACTAGGAGAAAATATTCATGATATATCTGACAGAGGACTTATATCCAGAAAATACTAAAAAAAAAAAAAAAAAAAAAACTTATAATTCAATAATAAGATAATCCAATTCTTTCAAATGGTCAAAAGATACGAAAAGACACTTTACCAATAAACAAATACCCAATAATTTCAAGAAACGATGCTCAGTATCATTATTCAGGGAAACGCAAGTTAAAATCACGCTCCTTGGAATGGTTAATACTGAAACAAGCAACAATACCAAGTGTTGCCAAGGATACAGAGCAACTAGAATTCCCGTACACTACTGATAAAAAAAAAAGGAACAAAAAATGAGGCAAACTCTCAGAAAACATTTTGACAGTTTCTAATAAAGTTAAACGTACATTTACCACACAACCCAGAAATTACACACGTAGGTACTTGCCAAAGAGAAATGAAAATAAATGTCCACACAAAGACCTGTAAAGAAATGTTCATAGTAGCTTTATTATTTACTACCAAAATGTGAGAACAACTCAAATGCCTGACAACAGGTGAATGGATGAACAAACTACTCAGAAATAAGGAAGAAGTTACTGATATATCAACAACATGGATGAATTAAAAAAAAAAAATGGTAGAGAAAGGAGGGTAGGCTATCTGATTCTATTTAATGAAACACTGGAAAAGACTAATCAAATTTTAGTGAAAGAAGATCATCTGTGGTTGCTTGGGGCTGGGGAGGTGAGGTGAAGACTGATTGAGAAAGGCCACAGAGAACTTTCTAGAGTGATGGAAATGTCCTATAGCCACTGAGGTAGTGACTACCTGGATGCATACATTTGCCAAAACTCTCAAAACAAGCATTTTTAAAATGGGTGCACTTTATTGTTTATAAATTATAACTTAATAAAGTTGTTTTTGATGGAAAAGAGGGAAATTTCCAAGATGTTAAAATAAGATAGTAAAAATAAGGATGATCGTTCTTTTTTATTTTCTATTTTTCTGTATTTCTTGCTCCCTGACTACCCAAAAGGGGGGAAGGAATGGAACTGAACTAAGCACAATTAAATGATCTAATCATTTCATCCAGCAAAAAATATATTTGGCGATCCTCCACATTAAGTACCTAATCTGTTTTACTGTTTCCCAGCATAAAATACATGTTAAAAAGCCCCCTATATGTATTTTGGCACCCTATGACACAGCCAGGTCACATCTTATCTTCATTTTATGAATTTAATCTCTTGGCAAAATCTTATTAAGCTATAAACGCTATGTATCAGAGGCTCTAAATACTGGCTTCTCGGGATTCTTATACTAACATATGCTATTTGCAACATGATAGAAGACAAAAAAAACTGGATAAAATTTGTAATATATGGCAAAGGTTTTGGCACCTTTATACACAAGAAACTGTTCTAAATCAAGAGAAAAATGGGAAAGACCATTAGCTGAAAACTAAAAATGAAAAAATGTTCAGCCCCACTAGTAAACCAATGCATAGTGGAACAAGATAACCATTTTCACTATTAAAATAGCTCAGATTAAAAATGATAATAATGCTGAATATATTTCCATATATTTATCATATGAAAATTAATTTTTCAAATTCTAACCAACCAAAACCTCAGAACAAATGTACTGCTGTTTGGATATTATGGTTACATACCTGACAACATACTAAGAAAATGAAGAGAGTTATAGCAGTCCATAGTACCTTCTCTCTAAACTGAATCTGTATAAAGAACCAATTGAAATCAATCAAAACCAAGAAATGGCAAATATAAAGCAAAAGACATTAAATCATAACCAAAATTCTCCCATTACCATATGTACCTATTTTTTATTCTTAACCTGTTCCTTTCACCCTAGTTAGCAGCAGCTAAAACAAACAGCAGACCTTCTCCAAAATAACTTCCTTAATTTTTCTAACAACAAAGTTAATTTAAATACAGGCAGTCCTTACTCACTACAGTACAATATTAACTGAAACTGAAATGGATGTTCAAATATGTACTGTGCAGCTAGGACTGCCTGTAACACTATTCTGCAGATATTTCACAGAACATGAAAAGCTCCAGTTTCTTAGGACACCTTAAACGTAACTGGAGGTACTATTTTTATTATCGCAAAGCAATAAAGAAGAAATACACTTCTAAATAAAACAGTAAGTTGAACGAAAGCTTTACCTATCTATGTCTCTATTCCTGCTAGTTTCTGAGAAATCAAAAGCCCTAGAGAAAAGGAATGTCTGGGAACTGACCAGTTTGGTATTAATAATGTATCTGTAATTTAAATACCTTAGCTCCAAAAGTGCACAATGACAGAAGAATTATTTGATCCAGCCAGAGTATCTTCTGAATGCATTCCCGTGATTTTTCTTTCCATTATGTGGATCAAAAAATGAGAGGTACATACGTGCACAATTGCAATTCATTTATTTAAAACAGCTTTACTCATCAAAATTTATCCAACAGACTGGATTGTTTATAGGCCAGCGGATCACATCATTAGCAAGTACGATGGACCGTACACTACAGGAATCATAAAGGATCACTATAGACAATATCAGGAGCCCTAGTGGCACAATGGTTAAAGCGCTGGGCTGCGAACCAAAAGGTCAGAGGTTCAAACCTACCAGCCACTCTGCATGAGAAAGATGTGGCAGACTGCTTCAGTAAGGATTTACAGCCTTGGAAACCTTTTAGGGCAGCTCTACCCTGTCCTATCGGGTACTCTGAGTCAAAACGGACTCAACAGCAGTAGGTTTGATGTGGTTATAGACTATCTGAAGAAGCCCTGGTAACACAGTGGTTAAGTGCTCAGCTGCTAACCAAAAGGTCAGCAGCTGAAACCCACCAGGTGCTCCACGGGAGAAAGGTGTGACAGTCTGCTTCCATAAGATTACAGCCTTAAAAGCCCTTTGGGGGCAGTTCTATTCTGCCCTACAGGGTCACTATGAGTCACATTCGACTCAACAGCAATGGGTTATAAACTTTATCTTACCTAACACATAGGCCAAAGACATACTTGGTTTGGACATGTTACAATTTAAAGAACAGTCATTTTTGAAACCATGAGATAACCTATCTAGACTGAGGTCTTTTCGACCTTTATTTATTTTGTGCCTCATGCAAGAAGGATGAGCAGGTAATATTTTTCCAATTATAACCAAAAAAGGGTTCAAACCAAAAAACCAAACCGGCTGCCATCGAGTCAATTCTGACTCATAGCAACCCTATAAGACAGAGTAAAACTGCCCCATAGGGTTTCCAAGGAGCAGCTGGTATATTCAAACTGCTGACCTTTTGGTTAGCAGCCACAGCTCACCGCAGCCGTTAACTACTATGTCGCCAGGATCCAAAAAAAAATGGGGGGGAGGGGCTAAGGAGAATAAATAAATCTTGTTTTTTTAGCACGATGCGTCATTTAACCACCTTCTATAGTATTAAACTATCATACTTACTTTCCTTTCAGGTTTCTGAATTTCTGGTAGAACTGCACAGAAAGGCTTGATAACTTCTAAAAATTTGACTGTTAAAAAGAAAAAGAATAAATGACCCTATTACAAGTTTAAAAAAAAAAAGACATATCTTTTTATAGAATCAAATATAAATGCTCTCTAACTTTTAATAGCCATCAACCTTATCTTCATCCCACCCTACCCCACCTCTCAAACTAGTTAATTACAAGACTCTGTACTTCGAATGAATACATAAGGGAAGAGAAATAATTCAAGTGAAAAAAGAATCCAAAAGGACTGAGGGCTAGTTAAGTAGAAGCAAAATAATAAATGAGTATCCATTTACCATGACTTTGCTTCCCCATGCTTGTATCCAGTGAGTGACAGTGAGTGAGTGTGTGTGTGTGTGTGTGTGTGTGTGTAAAGGAATTATTCAAAGAGCATCACCACTAAGTCAAAAAAAAAAAAAAAAAAGCAAATGTAGTCTACTGTGGCATCTGCATTGGTGGAATAGACTGGATGGCGTTTGGACTGGACTGTACCCACAAAACACTGCATTATAAAAGAAAATAAGAAATCTCAGAGTAGGAGAATGCCATTCTCCACTGAGAATACAGATAACCTTTTAAAGTATACAATCGCTACTTCATTTCATTCAGCCACATTTTAATATTGCTTGATCATCCTCCCACAAGTAATGGCAAAGTACTTGTTTATGTACCACAATCAACCCAGGGAACAATTACATTTCATTAGAAGTACTGCTTTCCCAGACAACTCTTAAAGTATATAAAAGATAAACTAAGGATCTTTAAGAACAGGTTAGAAACTGTCTTCTGTTATGGTTTAAGTCAAAACCTGCCAGACAACTGGAGGATGAAGATGATAATCTCTCAAGTGTCAGTCCTTTGCCAGGAGTCTGTAACACACAGAAGACAAGAAGCCACAGCTAGCTATTAGATACGATCATCTTCCCCTATAAGCACTGGATTCTGTTTACTAACATCTTGACGTTGTTTTAAAACTGGTATGATTAATTACACTCCCACGGTTAGCTGAAAGTTGATTATACTATTTTTTTATAAAACCAAACTCCTTGCTGTCTCCAACTCATAGCGACCCTACAAGCAAGAGTGGAACTGCCCCGTAGGGTTTCCAAGGCTGTCATCTTTACATAAAGCAGGCTCCCACGTCTTTCTCCCATGGAGCAGCAGGTGGGTTCGAACCACCAACCTCCTGGTTGCCAGCCCAGTGCTTAGCCACTGCAGCACCAAGGCTTCTTATCTTTTTATAAAAACCTCTCAAAATGATGACAATCACTAACGTTTAACAGAAAAATTCAGCAATTCTCATGGGCTATTTGGAAAGTAAACCTGTACCTCTGAATTACAAAAGCACTGTATCTCTAGGGCAAAATAAGTATCATTCACATCGGGAAACTTCCCAGAATCTTTTCCCTTTCCACCTCAATCCAAGCCACTCTCCCAGATTTCTTGGTACTTATGATCATCTGTACTGGGGTACTCATGTTCAAGCAATGCTTCTGTCTGCCACTTGTCTATTCTTATGTTGTAGAATTTTACCCATTACACTGCAAATTCAAGGCCAAGAGTCTCCTCTACTTCCTTTTTAACTTCTTCCAAACGTCCAATAAATTGGCCAATAGTGCACTGCTTAAGTATGTAGTTACCCATTTATCCAGCAAACATCTGAACAGCTATGTTAAGTGCTGTATACATGCGGTGGTGTTTGGGGAAGGGCCTCAAAAGATCCCCATAATACAAGGTCCTAGTTCTAGAACTTATACAACCCTACACACAGGAACATTCCAGTGAATGCTAAAGAATAATTAAAATGAAAATTTTAAGAAAAACTCCATGTTACTAATCACACCCCCTTCCGCCCCTAACATACATTTCATGCATCACTTTTTTTTTTTAATTAGTCGAGTCAGAGAGCTTTATTCATCACAACTAGCATAGCAAGAAAAGGTGATTAGTTAAAAGAAATACAAGCTTCCAAAAAAGCTCCTAAAAAATTAAAAGTGGTACAGGTTTAGCCCGGTTTCCTAACTCCCCGCCCCCCAAACCAACAGCCTCCCCGCGCCATCCTCCGCTCCTCGCCCCCTATCGCGCACAACCCCGGGCCGCCGGGTCACGGTCCCCGAAGTCGGCCCGGCCAAGGCCTCGCACCGCTGGAGGAGCCTCGCTGGAGGCCCCCGCCCCGGCCCCTCCGCAGCGCTCCGGTCGGCCTGCGCATCCCCGGCCGCGGGCTGGCCAGCACTGGGCAAGCGCCGCACCCGCCCTCAGCGCTGTCGGGACCCGTGCCCCGGGCGAGAGCCCCGCTTCCCCACGCACACACCCGCCGGATCCGGCTCCGCCCGGGATACCTACTCCCCATGGCGGCGGCTGGGGAGGGCCGGCGGGAACAGCAGCCTCCGCGTCCCCTTCTTTCGGGTCCTGTCGCTCGGGCCCCGGCACCGGCTCCCGACGAACTCCGGCCGGCCCCACGCAGGCTCCGCCCCGCGTCACGTGCCCCGCGCGGCTGCCCAGGCAGGCCCGCCCCCAACCCGGGCTCAGACGTTGGCCGCGGGCGCTTGGACTGACGTACTCTCCATTGCCATGGTCACCGCCGGCGCAGCGCGGGGGCGGGCCCAGAGCGGCCTCCTCGCCCCGCCTCCTCTGCGCCGAGGGCTGCCTGCCCCGCCTCCGAGTTGCGTGGCTGCGGGCCGAGGCTCGGCTTCCCGTTGCGGGTTGGCTTGTTTCAGTCGGCTGGGGATTATTGGAGCCCTTGAAGGTCTCCGTCTTCCAAAACGGCCGTGGTGGCCCAGGCTTTTCATTTCTTGAGACACGTTTCAAAACTCAGTGTCAAGAAATGGCCGTGTCCGATCTTGGCTTCCTGGGCGCCCCTGCGGGGGAGGCCGAGATGCGGTCCTGCCAGGCGGGGGCGGCGCTGGATCCGGGGCCAATGCAGCAGCCCCAATGGCGCCCCCAGACCCTGGAGGAGCGCGGGGCCCGGGGCTCCTCCGAGACCGGGAGCTGGGCTACCTGGAGAGCAGGCGTGACCGTATCGGCCTTTTTTATTTGCTTCCATCTTGTAACCTTTTCGAGTTTGTTTCTTGTTGTTGTTTTTAACTTGACACAGTATGTATCGTTAATAGCTTATGAACTCTCATCTGTTAACTTATGCTCCTCCAAGATACAGAGGATTTTATGCCTCCTCCCGTTGAACTGTTTCCTGAAGCCGTTTCCTGACTGTAATAATGACATATACACTAAAAACAACAAAAAACCAAACCCGTTGCCGTCGAGTCGATTCCGACTCATACAGCGACCCTATAGTCTCCGTTTATACCCTCATGGGCAGCACAGTGTAAGCAAAAGCAGAGTCGTATGAATTAGGCAGCGCTGCATTTTAATTCTTCCTCTATTGGTTACTGATTGTGTGGCTTTGGGCAATTAATCTTACTGAGCTATATAGGTAAAATACAGACAATCTCTACCTACAGGCGTGGACAAAAAGCTAAGAAATTCATACATCGTAGACCCTCAAACTTCATACTCACAGGTTAAACCCTTGCAATCTAATTTCTAATGGCTACTGAAACATTTCAAAGGTAATTAATGATGTGTAGTCATCAAATCCAATGAGCTGTTCTAATATTTAAATCTTTGTCCAAAAAGGGAGCAAAATATGCGTGTGTATATCTGGGGGAGGGGCAATTTAGGCAGGGCTTGCACAGGTCTTTGTTCACGTGGAGTCAGCTGGGGTAGCTCCAAGGCTGGGGGGTGTGGGTGGGCTTGAATTACCTGAAGGCTTGCTCACACACAAGTCTGGCATTCAGTGCTGTCAGTTGAGACCTTAGCTGAAGCTGTCCGTGTGAATACCTCCAGGTGGCTTCCCCGTGTGGCCTGGGCTTCCTCACAACATGGTCGCTGGGTGCCAAAGGATGTCCTTGGGAGTTACCCAACATCACCTTCACTGCATTGCATTTATGCAATGAACTTGAGCAGCCACGAAGACCTGCTCAAGTTCAAAGGGAGGAGAAATAGACTCCACCTCTAGGGGGTGTGGCAAGATTTTGGAAAAGCACGTGGGGCTGCTGTTGTAGCCGTTTTTGGAAAATAGAATCTGCCACAGTCATAATCTCCCATTCTTTGAACTCATCCTTACCCTACTCTGTATTAGTAATTTTCATACTTACTTAATCTCAACTAGACAGCAACTGATTTGGCTTGTTTTTTGTTTACTACACTTCTAGATGGCAGGGAGGGGCTTATTAGTTTCTGTATTATCTAGAGTAACCTGCAAATGGTTAATTTAAATACAATTTTGACTTTGAGCTAATTTCATGAATACAATATCCTTTCAATAAAGATGCACTAAATTGAACATCTAATTGACAGAAAGAAAAGAGTAGCCTATACCTCCTCTTTACTATTTCTGGGATAGCTCCATGCTTCAAGAGCCTAGGAATAAAGTTTCATACTTTGGACTCTTCAGTCTTTCCACTATTACATGCTGCTGTTGTTCTGTGCAACAGAACGAAATACTGCCCAGTCCTGCACCATCCTCACAGTGGTTGCTGTGTTTGAGCCCATTGTTGCAACCACTGTGTCAATCCATCTCATTGAGGGTCTTCCTCTTATTTGCTGACCCTCTACCTTACCAAGCATGATGTCCTTTTCCAGGGATTGGCCCCTCCTGATAATACATCTTAAGTACATGAGACAAAGTCTCAACATCCTCGTTTCCAAGGAGCACTCTGGCTTTACGTCTTCCAAGACCCAAAAAACCAAAACCAAACCCGTTGCCATCAAGTGGGTTCTGACTCATAGCTTCCAAGACAGGCTTGTTCGTTCTTCTAGCAGTCCATGCTTTATTCCTTATTCTTCACCAACACTGTAATGCAAAGCCATCAGTTCTTCTTTGGTCTTATTTATTGCCCAGTTTTTGCATGCATATGAGGCAATTGCATGCTGCCCAGGACTTTTCCTTGAATAACCATATTATGACACCTGATTTACATTGGTCAAGAATATCACCCTACCTTGACATCCCACCTTGTTTTAGCCCATCCAACCAAAGAACTTCTCTACATGAAAAATGCTTTGTCTTCTCAGATTTTTAGTCTGTTGAGGACAGGGGGCAATCCATTTTATCTTTTACTTCTTTGTGTTTCTAATGTTTAGAACAATGTCATACATGTAGTAGGAGTTCCAATGAAGTATCTACTGATGAAACACCATTCTACTCTTACAGGGCCATTTCTTGCTTTTGTTCAATTGTAGTTGATGCTCCATATGAAACAGAGAAGACTCAAGGAAACAAAGACTAAAGTAATATATTTCTAATAAAATTTTCCTAAAATTAAATGACTTTACAATTGGCAGTGGGGAAATAATAGTCTCCTTTAGATTGTGCTTTATCAGATTTAAATGAAAATTTTTTCGATAGGGTGATTTAGGATTTATTTATCCAATAGTATGCTATAAATATTGAGGATTTAAACATTTTGTCCAAATTTCCCAAAAATATGATAATTTTAGCCTGGACCCCATGCGAAGACTGAAACTAAATGTCCGCGTACATCCAAGACATGCAGGTGACGCTTTTGGAACCTCGACCCCCAAAAGTCTCGGTTCTTCATCGTGACTTCCTTCCTGTGCAAGTCCTAATGTTCTTAAACCTTATTTCCTCAGTTTTGTAAAAGGGATGTTGTTTCTATCGTCAGTCAAGGGATTACAAAAAATCGCTCAATATTCAAAGGTAGTAGAAGAAGTCTATGCTTTGGAATATTTTTCCCAAAAATGTGTATGTGGAAAACAGAGGGAAATTGAGCAAAATGGTTTTTACGAAGTAAAAATTTTTATTTTTCTAAAAATAATATATCATTTTAGACAAAAGAAGTATTTTCATTGTTGCTAATATTTCCATTCACTGAATATCCAATTTAAACTCTATTCTTCAGTGAACATGAATTTGGCATACACACACACACATAATATGGGATACAAATATCACATCAAATTTTAAGAGGAGTAAAGAAGAATAAAGTGAAATAAAGAGTGTTTGATTTGAAATTCTTCAGATGGTTCCTTCCTGCAAGATAATTCAAAATGCAGTAGGGACTCAGAGTAAGAAGGTTAAGGTGACAGAAAACATATTTCATGGTTCAAGTTGGATAAGATGTAACAACAAACCACAAACAGACTTGTGAGGTGTAAAGTTGGGGAGAAATGTGGAAAGATCTAAACTAAAACAAGGAAACAAAAACTGATTTTCTATCTCATTTTGTGCCTAGCCTTTTGAGGAACCAAGAACCAAGAGCTCTGAAAAACATGATGTTCTGCCTTTTTTTTTTTTTTTTTCTAGTTAAATACACAACATTGATAACCATTCTCATTAAATAGATCTTTGTAATTTTACTGATTTATGTAACTGGCACTAAGTTACAAGCATTAACAAGCATTAAGGTATACAGAGATAAAATGGATGTGAATATTATGGAAACATTAGATCAACGCACTAATGCTTAACTACATTCAACTGTAAATCATGAATCTACCGCTGTGGCAAGACCAGCATATACACTGATTCTGAAAGACACTAGTTGCCAGTAAAAGTAGAGAGGGCATGGGCTCATTCTAGTCCCCTGGTACTTTCCCCATCATTTCTGACAGAAACACTGTTATGATGCAAGAATGGTAGAGCCTCCACAGCACAAAATCAAGTGGAGTGATACTGTTTTTATGCTACTAGTTCTAATTTTAGGCTGAGGGGATGGGTCGGTGACCTCTAAAAGTCCCCAAGCACCTGGTGTTAGGAAGTTCCCTCTGTCAAAGTTAAAGTGTTCTTTCTTTATGCATTACAAACAGATATCACACTGCAGCAGGGACTTTCGGAGGCAAGGCTGATGAACAAGGGGCTGAAATCCCCTATCAGACACCCAAAGTCAGTTAAAAATACTAAGATGTGACTGCAACAACAATTTGAAAAGGAAAAAAATAAAGATACTATGTTCAAATAGACCACAAACCAATTTCGTTACAGCTAAAACTCCTTAATAATATTATGGCTGAAAGATCACACACCCAGGGATTTGTATTTAAAAGAGCTTATATTTAAGGACACATATATTGAAGAACACAAATCAGGAATAATCTGATTTCGCTACAGTGTTTGATGAAGCATTTTCACAGTGGCTGGAGAGCAGCACCAGATATTACATAAAATGAAAATACCAGTAGTCAGAGGAATTTTGAAAAAAGAATTAATGGAAGTGACACACATCAAACAAACTGAGAGGCAGTTTTGAGGTAATCTATCTGTGCCTGTAACTCAGGCTAGAGAACTTTTCCTGGCCATATACAATTAATTACAAAGAGTAGAGTCTAAAATAATCTGAATCGTGACCTGTTCTACACCTCACTCAGATCTAGCTAAACCATAACACTATAATACTTTGAAGTATAACGTTTATTTGTTGAATTCATGTATCTGTGAACGTTTCCCTTGGCTACTGCATGCACTCCCGGTTAGACTGCCCTCATTCATCCCGGAAACCCTAGTGGGACAGTGGTTAAGAGCTTCAGCAGCTAACCAAAAGGTCAGTAGTTCAAGTTCAAATCCACCAGACATTAGTTGGAAACCCTATGGGGCAGTTCTACTCTGCAACAGATTTGGTTTCATCCATCCCAATATCTTAGAGGAATACAGTCTTCGAGTACTACCTAATGCAAGGGGGAGAAAGTAAAGGAAGTAGGCTTTTCCTTACTTGGCAGCTGTCTACAAAGGAAATAGTATTTCTTCAAATGATATCATCAAGCAAAGGTCTTGGTGAGAATATCTTCTTGTTGCTGCAGGTGAACTGCACCAATTCCTACAGCGGGTGCTGGCAAAGGGGGTCGGCTCACAAGACGGAGCTATAATTGGAGCAGAGAAGAAATAAACTGGCATTTTGACTTGATCAGAGCTCTGCTTAGCTTCCCCAAGGAGGTGCATGTATCTCTCTTAGCTAATCTAAACATGCGTTGCTTTTTTGGAAAATAATGAGTTACATAGACTAGATTGGAGGGAAATATATGTCACAACCAAAAACTAACTAAATCCCAAGCACGAGAGGGAAGGATAAATTCCTGGTTTTTCTAGTCTTAAGGTAACCATTAGTTGGTTTTAGTTGTGAACTTTCTTCAGTTAGAACTGTTTACATGTGAAAATGATTTGAGCCTAACAAACAAGTACCAAATGAGTGAACCGCATTCTAATCAAAGCAGAAAAGAAAGATAAACAGAAGCATGATTATTCCTCTAATTATTTTTCCCTTCCTAAGATTTTTTTTTTAAGATACCGTCAGGAAGAATGGGGCCTTTGATGTACGCCAGCTTTGTAGACGGGACAGGACAGAGTGTCTTAGTGGGTGTCTCTAGTCCCATACTATAAAACAAGCCTGCTCATCACCTTGCTTCTCCAGGACTTGGATATTGACCTTTAGGTCAAGACCTGCTGAGCTGGTTAGTGGGAAAGGTAGCAGACAGATAAGGGCTTTTGCTTTTTTGACTCTAACAACCTTTTTTATATGATGTTAATATGTACACATACATACAGCTCGATAAACACTCAGCATTTTATTTTGAAGGAACCGCCGAAAAGTAAATTTTCTATTTTAGTTTATCTTTAAAGGGAAGAATTGGATTAGTAATGGGGATAAATCCATTTGTTAGTAATCACGGGGAAACAACACACACACGCAGGCACGCACGCACAACACTATGAAAGCAAGAGAGAGAGAGAGAGACATTACCTTGCAGGCCAGTTGTTTTTCAAACCTTGGAGAAACAAAAAACCACGGACCCATGTTCTGAGGCTCCTCCTGACTCCAAATAAAATCTATAAAAGAAGAAAATTCGTTATCTCAAGTAAACATATGCTTCAAGGAAGCATATACAACATATATAGTAAATATATGCCTTTCCAAAATGCCATAGTGTTGCTTGTCTTTTTCCGACAAGTGCGTAGACATATGTCCACCACTACAATCATGATACAGAAGAGTTCCACCAACCCCCACCCTATCCCTGTGTAGCCAACTTCTCCCGCCCCAAATTCTGCCAACCACTGTTCTTTTCTCAGTCCCTACAGTTTTGTATTTACCAGATTGTCATATATATGGAATCATACAATATGCAGCCTTTTGGGTCTGGCTTCCCTGATTTAGCAAAATAGAGTTGGAATTCATCCACGTCGTTATGTACAGCAATAGTTCATTTTGTTGTACTGCTGAGTAATATGCCATTGTGTGGATGTACCACAGACTGTTGTCATTCACCAGTTGGAGGATATTTTGGATCTTTCTAGTTTTTGGCAATTAGGGATAAAGCTGCTTTATAAATATTCATATACAGATTTTTGTGTGAAAAAAGTTTCCCTCACTTTAAAACAGTTAATTTTATGTTTTGTCAATTTCATCTCAATAAAAAGAAAAGTTTTCATTTCTTTAGAGTTAATGCCTAGGAGTGGCATTGCTGAGTCATACGGTAACTCTAATTTTATATGAAGCTGCCAAACTGTTTTCCAGAGTGGATGCACCATTTTGCATTCCTACTAGGAGGGTATGAGAATTCCATCTCCTCTGTATTCTTGAATTTGATATTGTCAATATGGGGGGTGGGGATTTGTGTGTGTGTTTAATTTTAGCGATTTTAATTGGTATGTAGTCATACCTCATTGTGGCTTAATTCACAATTGCCTAGCGACTCATGATGCTGAGCAGCCTTTCATGTGCTTATTTGCCATCCTTTCTGTAGTGAAATGCCTGTTCAAATCTTTTATGCAGTTTTTAAATTGGATTATTTGTTTTCTTCATGTTGAGTGTGAAGAGTTTTAAAAATATTCTGGATAGTCCTTTGTCAGATAAGTGATTTGCAAATATGTTTGTGCCCTGTCTTTTTTTCTTTTAAGAGTATCTTTCACAGTACCAAGGTCTTCAATTTTGATAAAGTCCAATTTTTCTTTTATGGACTGTGCTTTTGTTTGTCATATCCAGAACATTTGCGTAACAAGGATTTTCTCCTAGAAGTCCTATAGTTTTACATTATACATTTAGGTTATGATCCATTTTGCATTAATTTCTATATAAGGTACATATGAATATCCAAATTATTCCAGCCTCATTTGTTGAGAAGGCCTGTCTTTTAATAAAATTCTACTGAATTTCTCATAACTGATGGTATAGCATTGATTATCCTCAAACCTCAAGAAATTAGCTGTTTCAGATAAGAGAAGGGCAGACTCTGAAGGACACCAAGAGAGACTAGAGACAGAGTAACTTGATTCCCAAGGATACTTTTTTTTATATCCTCAGATTCCATAAGTTTCTATTTTCTAATAACTCTCACTGCTCACACCCACAACCCTTTTTCATTTAAACTAATTTGAATAGGTTTCAGATACATGAAAACCCAAGAACCCTAACAAGAACAACCTCTTACCTTTAACATGTTTGTATTTGCTCATCTCTTGTTGCAAAGAATCCAATGGGAAAGGGCACAGTTCCTCTATTCGGATGATAGCAAAGTCATGCTTCTTGGCCCCCAAAGATTCTCTTTGCTTCAGCAAGGCATAGAAATGTTTGCCACAGCAAAACACTAGTCTCTTAACACTGTTGGGTGTAAAAGGGGTAGTGGGATGGGAGAGAAATATCTTAAACCGAGATATGTGCTCAGTGTTCCATTGTAATGAAAACATTTATTCTACAGAATAAAGGCCTTTTGTCAGAAGAAAGGGAGACAGTGTAGGTTTAAATGCTTCACTAATGAAGCTGTGCAGTTGGAGTCAGTCGTATGTTATGCTCTAGCAATCCTTCTTCAGCTCCAAATGCCTCCAAAGTCTACTCTTCAAATGCATACTCTAACTCCTACTCCATCAACTAAAAGAACTTACAGCAGGTTAGAGGAGGTTTTGGTCACTTTGGATTCCTGAACATAAACTAGTTCTCACACTAATTAAAAATCTACTGCAGCGGATGAAAACAGATACACATCAGATTACGTTTTCAGGATCCACAAACGACTCACTAATGAGCAATTTGAATGTACAGGGTTGAAGAGTGTCCTCCAAAGGTTCGTGTCCACTGGGAACCTCAGAACGTGACCTTATTTGGAAATAGGGGCTTTGCAGATGTAATTAGTTAAGGTTAAGTTGAGCCGTAACTCCAGTGACTGGTGTCCTGATAAGAAAGCCACATAAAGACATACAGGGAGCACGGCCATAAGATGATGGAGGCAGAGACTGGGGTGAGGCATCTACAAGCCAAAGAACACCAAAGATTGTGGCAGCCACTAGAAGCTAGGAGAGAGGCGTGGAGAAGATTCTCCCTCACGGCCTCCAGAAGGAACCAGCCCTAATGACACCTTAATATTGGACTTTTAGCTCCAGGACTATCAGAGAATAAATTTCTGTGTTTTAAGCCAACCAAATTGTGGAAATTTGGAAACTAATACCTCAGGGTAGAGGAGATTTTGGTCACTTTGGATTATTTAACATGAACTAGTTTTCACACCTAAGAGCTCTGGAGGCACAGTGGTTAAGCGCTTGACTGCTAACTGAAAGGCAGGCAGTTCGAATCCACCAGCCACTCCATGGAAGAAAGAGGTGGCAGTCAGCTTCCGTAAAGAACACAGCCTTGGGGCAGTTCTACTCTGTCCTATAGAGAGAGTCACTATGAATCAGAATTGACTCGATGACAATGGGTTTGATTTTTTTTTTTTTTAGTTTCCACACCAATTAAAATTCTACCGTATGTACAGATTGAAAGCAGAAATACACGTCAAATTACTTTTTTGGATCCATGGATGAATCACCAATGACTGGTTTGAATGTTGTTCCTGGTGCCATTTCTTGAAGAGTTGACACAGCTGCCTAAAGAGGGGGGAGGAGGAAGCCACAAATGTATCAACCAATGGAAATAAGCTGAAGGTGCTTTTAACGATAAGAGATCTTTACCCAAAAATAGGGTAAAAAAAATTCTAGCCCAGCACAACAAGGAAACATACGTAACTTTTCTTTTTTTAAATATCAGTCTGTATACAAATTATTTTTTAGGTTAACCAAGATTGGAGCTCCCCGGTGGTGAAAACAGTTAACACGTTTGCTGCTAACCAGAAGGCTGACAGTTGGAATCCACCCAGAGGCATCGTGGAAGAAAGGCCTGGCAATCTACTTCTGAAAAATCAGCCCCTGAAAACCATATGGAGCACAGTTCTACTCTGACACACTTAGGTTGCCATGACTTGGGATCAACTTGATGGCAACTGATTTTTATATAAGATTACCTTTTGTCTGGCTCTACAATAAAGATGCCACAATAAAAATTTAAGAAGAAAAATTTCAGTTTGATCACACAACTTTACTATCAATAAAATTATGTTTAATTTTTAAAATGAGAAACACTATTTTATACAATTTACATTGTGAACCAAAACAGCTAAACTCGGGCAATTCTGGTTTCTGCTTTTAGGGTTTTTGTTTGTTTTTACTATAAATGAAACCTATTCAGTCAGTACAAGTAAGAATATAGAAATACTTGAATATTTCTATGATAAAAGCTAATTTATGGTCACCTAGCTCAATTTACATATATACTCGTTAAAAAGAATTTAGATAAGTGATAAAGCCAAAGTTGGAGATTTGATCTCTTTTTCTTTCATCTAGTTAATTTCCTTGTATTCTAGTCCCCAAATGGGTATATGACATTTTGATTAGGCCACTGGAAGCAGCCACATTGATGCTGGGATATTTTGATATAACTTAAAAAACAAACATCAAATATTTATTCTTACTACCAAATAATGTGTAATAGACGCAATGCTTCTCCATTCTAAACTGTGGTTCCCACTTCCTTAGGGCAGGAATTGAAAGGAGCCGGGGTACAGAGTTGGGTAGGGAATGGAGTGGGATTTAGGGACCACTCGAGACTCAAACTCCAGATAGCCCTGAGTCATGTGTGTCACATGGTAAATCATCTCCCAATAGGCCTTGAGAGAAAAGGTTGACTTGTATTCTGAAAGGTCGCTTATACCAATAATTCAGTTTTCAAGGAGAAAGCAAAATTCAGTAACGGTCAGGCTCATTTTCAATTAATTAGTGGAATTACTGTTTAATGAAGAAAATTGCTTAATAGTAGTTGTTAGTTTTTCACCTAAAAATCTAGAGGATGGCTGTTGCTATATTTTTAAGACTCCCAAGTACATATTGATAAATTAGGTAAGAGTTGGTGAGGACAGGAGAATATAAGGGCCAGAATACGATCTCTTAATCTCAGTTTCAAACAGCAAAAAAATTCTCAACAAATTTCTAATAGTTCACTCAGTACTTAACAATATAAATACATTATATCTAAGACTGTTAAGCTCCTTTATAGCCCTGGTGGTGCAGTGGTTAAGTGCTCAGCTGCTAACTACAACATCAGCAGTTCGAACCTACCAGTCACTCCATGAGAGAAAGATGTGCAGTCCGCTTCCGTAAAGATTACAGCCTTGGAAACCCTGTGGGGTAGCTCTACTCTGTCCTATAGGGTCACTATGAGTTGGACTTAACGACAGTGGTTTTGAGGCTCCTTTTATAGCTATGGCTGAGGAAGGAAGTGTAAACCTTAGGGATATAATGAAAGTTGGGTCAAAAGAATCCCAGATGTACATATTTCCTAGAAATAAATCATGGTGATTTTACATTTTGACTTGGTCCTTTAATATTGCTATCTGAAAATATATGTGTCAAAAGAGCTCCATCAGAAAAAGTGTGTTAAAGGGATTGCATTAAGTTTTCATGAAATACCTGTGATGCTCCTAGGCTCAGGAAGCCATGCCAAAATTGTTGTTTATAGGAACGCTGGGTAAGAGAGAATAAGTAGGCCAATATGAACGAACCACCACTATTGGTGAAATAACTTGAAGTGGATTTTCTCCATATTGACTCCCAGGGTCGGAACGATAGTGAGGCAATTGAGGTGACCAGAGCGCAAAATGTAAGGAGACACCCCCTCGAGGTTCATGAAAGTACCAACCCTACACTTGTGTGACAACCCTGAGTGTCTTCTCATCCCCCTCCAAATGCTAACACCTGCTTCAAAAGACAACTGGTGAAAGCAAATCACAGCCACTTTCCTCAGCACCCCTCAATTCCAAATATACACTCTAAAACCTTTGTGAGCAGCACAAAAATTCTAAACGTCTTATTTCACCTCGACAGTAGCATCCAAATAAATGCAAAAAGTTTTAAATGTTAATCCTAATTAAAACTCTTATATGACACTGAGGAAATGACAGCAGGTGGGATAAATTCGAGTTCGGTATTATTTATTATCTTGAATACTGCTATTGGAAAACTAGCATATTTTTGTGATTTAAAAATATATTGTGCACTTAACAGTTAAGGTAAATCAAGAGGAAATGTCTATTTTAAGCACTGTAACTATAAGCTTTATTGTTATAATATTTATGCTTATTAAAACAGGATTCCACCTGTGATAGATAAATCACTTAACAGAAAAAAACTAAATAAAGTTTGATGAATAATACCACTCATTTTCATCAAAATACGTTAAATTCCCAACTTGCTGCTATCTATATAGTAGTGCTTAGACCGTCTGGACTTTTAAACTTTTTCTAAAAAATTACTTCTGCTCTTATTAGGACACCAGAGTGATAGTCCTGGTGTCCCTGTCCTTCGTTACAATGGAAACTCAGAGCTAGCTGTATTTCCCATTATTCTTGAAAGGTTAAAAAAAAAAGAAAGAAAAAAATGAAAGCAGCGAGGCCAATTAAAAAGATGTTTCTGTAATTAAGAAATATAATTACATCACAAAATACGGAAAAATAGAGTACAATAAAATGACAAAACGAGAAAGGCTGATTCACCACCTTTTTCTACTTACAGGGAACCTGAGTAACATCTTAGGAGAAGCAACAATGAGGGGTTTTCTGAAGTTCCGGACCATTTGTCTTCTAAGTAAGTGGAAATACTGTGCAGGCGTAGTTGGGTGTACCACGAACATGTTCACTGTATCTCCATCCACTCCCTCTTCTGCACTGTCACACATCTGGAAGAAAAATGAGAGCTTTCAGATCATCTATGTCAATCATCATTACAATATGCTACCCAAAGGGAAATGCACAGGTTCTCAACTGGTAAAAGAAAAGAGATTTCTCTTCAGCATAGAACAATACCACAACGTAAATTTACAACCTGTAGAGTATGAATCAAAAGAGAGCTCAGACAGCTCTCCCCATCTGCCCAATTCTGTGTCTTCTAACATGGTGCTTCCCAGACACAGCTGATTGCAATCATCATCTGGGGAAGACTTAAAAAAAAGATTCTGAGTACTATGGGGTTAGGATGGTAGGAGGAAACTATCAAAATCTCACTCTGAAATAAATGAACGAATAAATGAATGAAATAAACCAAACTGGTGCTTTTTTTTTTAAGAGGGGGGAAAAAATCAAAATTAGCTAAAAAACGAGGTTGAAAGGTTGAAAGCAAGGAAACTAAATAATCTCGGAAGATCCTGGTGGGGCATAATACTGTGGCACAGCTCCTAATCCCACTCCACAAGCAGTGGGGAGAAAAGCAAGTGAGTTGACAAAATCCTGAGAATCCTTACTAACACCCTCCACTTTGGAGACAGTGAGTGAGTAGGCAACCCTGGGGAAAAAAAAAAGGTAAAATCTTCTAGAGTAGAAGCCCCTACGGATCTCAGGAGAAGCAGTCAGGGCTGCCAAGCTTGCCTCTTCTAGGGTACTGCTTCCTGCCGAAGAAAGATGGCCATGGAAGTGATACACGCTCCTGACTGAGGGGAGTGGGCCCTTGTATGGGGTGGTTATTGGAATCTCAGAAGGGAGAGCAGAATTTAACATGAAGAATGCTCAGCCCAACAGGGCTCTCCCCTCCCACTTCCAAGTCCTCAGGGTCCAAAAAGTGGAGCCTAAACTCAACTGTTGTTTCAGGGAGATAAGTCAGCACCAATTGGAAATGGTACTTAAAGGACTTCGCCTACGCCCTCTCAGAGCAACTGTAAGATCTTGACAGAGTTGCTCCAAATAACCAAAGATGAAAAGAAATGACATAGTAAGAGTAAATATCATACAGCCAGAATAACTTTTAAGAAAAATAAGAAAGGAACGTAACATTTAAAAGGCAGACAGTTTTAAATAAAACACAACAGAATTAGATGAGAAAGGAGTGCAGTGCTAAGAAAACAAAGTGAGAACCAAAATCAAAACTCCAAGAAACAGAATAGAGAAGGCTAAAAATAAATGACGTGAACAAAGAGCTTGAGATAATCACAGTAAAAGCAGAGGAATTAAGCAAGCACATGTAAGCAACAAATACTCTTGTAAGCACTTTACAAGTAATAGTTCTTATACAGGGCTAAAAATAAAACTAATGGTATAAACAAAGAGTTTGAGATAATCACAATAAAAGCAGATTAATGATAACAATAATAGTAAATATATAAATGGTATGGTGCAGTGAATTACTTAACATGGCTTTTCTAGCCAGTCTCTGTAATGCCCACAAAATGACTGGATGGGCTATGCAAATGAGGTGCTTGTGGCCCATTAAGAGGATTGGATAGCTTACTAATAATGTAAATAAAGTACATGGCACCATTGTGGGGGTGGGAGCATGCAAATAAGGCATATGGAACCCTCACGAGTGGACTGGTCAGTTTTGCCATCTGTTAGCCAATGCCAGAGCAGAAGGGGACCTGACTACCACCAAGATGAAGAGACTGGAGGAGATGGTATCCTTTGGACCCAGGATCCCTGCACTGAGACCCTCCTAGACCCAAAAGACAGAGGGAGCTGTACCAGGGAAGACAGCGACAGACAGTGATGTAGCAGTAGCAAGAGTGACAATCAGCAGCAGCAGAACCAGGAGACCAGCAGGAGATGGCACAGTGGGCTTTCCAGCCCACAGAGCAAGGGAGCTGAGCAACTTCAGGCCAAGACTTCCTGGTGGGGTAGGGTGCTCCTGGGCACTTATTGGTGGAGCTAATGTGTTTTGTAACACTTGCCTGAGCAGGGCAGAGGCTGGGGCAAGTGGGCAAGGGCCAGAGAGAGGCCTGCCTGCGAGCATAGCGAAGAGGCTGCCCTGATTGAAGAACTGTATCCTAAGTATTTTTTGATCCTGAAATTGTAACCTGGTACTTCCCTAATAAACCCCATAATCGTGAGTATAGTCTATGAGTTCTTTGTGACCACTGCAATGAATTATTGAACCCGGTAGAAAAGTAGAAGGTGCTGTGGGAGGCACAGATGGTGTGAGAATTGGTTAAAAGATCGGAGACAGGTGGCATGTCTGACCTCCTCCTTATAACAAGCAGCCTTGGGCTGTTGATGCTGATAATGATTCTCTCCCCTTTCCCTTTGTGAAGTTACCTGAGGAGGTCAGATGCCTCCACCATGCCGTTTTTACAAATGGCAATTATTATTCTGAGCCGTGTGCATATATTGACTATGCCTCACAGCAATCCTATGAGGTAGGTACTATATTATTAACACGGTGACTTTAATTTATGTGTAGATGACCCTATCAATACGCTGGCTTCTTGGTTCCTTGAACTCCTGGCCTCCAATAACTTTGTCCTTTCTCCTACATTTGCAATCCATTCCCATGGTAATATCTTTGTTATGACCAATAACAGAAATCTCTCCATAAGCTCTATTTATACATCCCATCTCTGACCACCACTTCCTATCTTTCTAGCTCGCTCCCTTTAATACCATGACTCCAGAAATCTTTCAACCTCATTGAGACCTTCAATTCATGGAACCCATCATCTTTTTAGTGTCCTTCACTCTTACCACATCTCCTCCTGCCTGTTTAAAAATATTGTTTATCCAGCTTAAATTCCATGGCCAATCCTTATAATCATTCTTTTCTGTATATTCTTGACTTCCTTGACCATTTCCCACTCTAAACCATAACCCTAGTTTATCCCAATTTTCCACATATTCCACATACGTGCCTCTGCAGGGAAAATAGCTGAAGAAAACAATCACATTGACTGATCTCACTTTAACATCTTGACCAAGCTCAAGTGGGCCCTTAATGCTGCTAGACTATTATACTCTATTTTCCTAGTCTATTCATTTGCCTCCTCTCCCAGATGACTATTTCATACCTTTCCAGCCCCCATCACATCCTCCTCAATCAAGTGATGACCTCAGAGTATTTCCTCAGGCCCCTAACACATCTACTCCTATACTATCATCTGCACCTTCCAATTATTATCCTGGACAAACTCACCATGCTTGTCTCTAAAACTGACCCATCCCTTTGTGTACCAGATCCTATCCTATCTTGCCCACTAAAGGAAATCATTCCCATTATTCTGCCCTCAACTCTACATCATCATCTTTTTACTTTTTGTTCTCTACTGGGTCACTTGGAAACCCTGGTGGCGTAGTGGTTAAGTGCTACGACTGCTAATCAAGAGGTCAGCAGTTCGAATCCATCAGGCGCTCCTTGGAAACTCTATGGGGCAGTTCTACTCTGTCCTATGGGGTCGCTATGAGTTGGAATCGACTCGATGGAAGTGGGTTTGGTTTTTTTTGGTTTTACTGGGTTACTCCTACCATCACATAAACATGCTGTTATTTTTCCTAAGTTCAAAACAAAAACAAATACATCTATGGCCAATTGATTTTTGACAAGACCACTGAATCCATTCGATGGGGAAAGAAGAATCTCTTCAATAAATGGTGTAGGGAAAACTGTATTTCCCCATGCAGAAAAATGAAACAGGATCCATGCCTCACACTGAATACCAAAACAAATTCAAAGTGGATTAAGGACCTGTGATGGTTAAGATTGTGCATCAACTTGGCTGGGCCATGATTCTCAGTGTTTTGGCAATTGTATGATGTTGTGATTGCTTCCCTGTTGAAATTCAATATGTGATCACCCCCATGATGAAATCTGCTGAGTGGTACCAGCAAGGGTGGGGCCTGTGGTTGCTCACTGCCCCCTCAGCCTTCATCTCTCCACCTTCTGCTGCCTACTTCCTTCCTGCTTGCCTTGCAAATGTTGTTGGCTTGTTCTGGATCCAGCAGCTGTCTCTTTTCTGACCTCTGGTTCTTGGGACTTGAGCTAGCAGCTTACCTGTCCCCCTTGGGATTCACTGATCTTCATAGCCTGAGAGCAAGATTCCTACTCCCCAACCTGCCTATCTTGGGTTTGCCAGCCCCTGCAGCTAAGTGACTCAGGAGAAACCTTGCAGTCTTGCTTACTGTCCTTAGAGATTCCTCGACCCTCACAACCTGTGGGTGGGATCCCTGCTCTCCAACCTGCTCATCTTGGGTTCACCAGCTTCTGCAGCTCCATGAATTGGGAAAGGACTCTATCCTGATCCAAAGACTTGGACGTTCCAACCCCTACAATTGCGTGAGCTGTTTCCTTAATATAAATCTATATATATTTATACGGTTTACTGGTTTTGCTTCTCTAGAGAACCCATCCTAAGATGAGAACATACATAGCAGTTGTTATTGTGTGCTGTCGAGTTGATTCCAACTTATAGCGATCCTACAGGGCAAAGTTGAACTGCCCCATAGGGTTTCCTTGGCTGTCATCCTTACAAGAACAGATTGCCAGGTCTTTCCTTCCATGGTGCAGCTGGTGGGTTCAAACCGCTGACCATTCAGTTAGCAGCCGAACACTTAGCCATTGTGCCCCTGGGGCTCCTATGCACGGCAAAACATAACACCAATTCAACAATTTCTACATGTACAATTCAGTGACATTGATTACATTCTTCAAGTTGTACAACCATCCTCACCGTCTCTTATAGACTGAATTATGTCCCCCCAAAAACGTATGTATTAACTTGGTTAGGCCATGATTCCCAGTAAACTGTGGTCGTCCTCCATTTTGTGATTGCAATTTTATGTTAAAGAGGATTAGGGTGGGATTGTAACACCCTTACCAGGTCACATCCCTGATCCAATATTAAAGGGATTTTCCCTGGGGTGTGGTATACACCACCTTTTATCTCTGAAGAGATGAAAGGGAAATAAGCAGAGAATTGGGGACCTCCTACTACCAAGAAGGCAGCACCAGGAGCAGAGCACATCCTTTGGACCTGGGGTCCCTGCACCTGAGAAGCTCCTCGACCATGGGAAGATTGCGGACAAGGACTTTCCTCCAGAGCCGACAGAGAGAGAAAGCCTTCCCCTGGAGCTGACATCCTGAATTTGAACTTATAACCTACTAGACTGTGAGGAAATAAATTTCTCTTTGTTAAAGCCGTCCACTTGTGGTATTTCTGTTATGGCAGCACTAGATAACTAAAACAGGACCTAAATGTGAAAACTAAAACTATAAAATTCTTAGGAGAAAATGCAGAAACAAGACTGTCAGGACTAGCCTTTTAACTATAAATTATCTAATATAATAATAAAAGCACAAACAGTAAAACACAAAGTAAAGAAATGGGACCTCATAAAAATTAAAACCTTGTTCATCCAAAGATTTTACAAGCTAAATAAGTAAAAAGACCAGGTACCAACTGGGAGATTATCTTCAGAAACCACATATCTGATAAGAATCTAATAACCAACATATATATAAAACTTTGACAACTAACAACAAAAAGACAAATAACCCAATCGAAAAATAGGCAAAGGACTTGAATAGACATTTCACCAAACAGGATATTCAAATGGATACCCAACATATGAAAAGATGCACAATATCATTAGCCATCAGCAAGATGCAAATCAAATAAGATACGATTTCACTCCCATTAAGATATCTAAGATTAAAAAAAAACAAAAACAAACGTTGGCAATGATGTGGGAAAATTGCTGGTGGAAATGGTATACTGGTACAGCTGTTACGGAAAACGATGTGGTTGTTCCTGGGAGAGAGAGGGGAAGAGCTGTTAAAAGATTACCACCTAAAAGTTGGGTAAACAGGAACCACACCCTGTCAACATGAGATAAGGCTGAAATAGCTCTTGAATTACTATCTCTTTCTTAGCATTTTTCTAGTCACTTCCCCCTTTACAGGCTCCCCCATGCACAGAAAAACAAAGTGTGACCACCACTTAACCTTCCTTAGCCCTCCGAAGATGGTGATATCGTGCCAAAGATCAGTGAAGATGGTGATGTGGTGCCAAAGATCAGTGCGCTCATGCTATATCCCAAAATAAGTGATGTCAAGGGCTGCCAAGAGGACTCCATCTTGAATACCAGCGGGTTCCATCTTGGATTCCAGATGTGTGCACAACCCAATTAACATGCACCACCATTCTGAGAAGTACCTGCCCCTTGAAAGAAGCCCACTAAATATTCATTACTCAGTTGTCTCCACCGAACCCATATAAGCCCTAGCCGTGCTTCCCATTTCAAGTCAGTCTTTTGGAGAGCTTAGATCCCCACTGACTCCTTTTGCTGGACTCAAGCAAAATAAAGCTTGCTGAAGATAAAGTTTGTCTTTCTCGTGTATTCTTACTCGGGAAAAGACAAGGACCCTTTGTGTCAGATTGGTAATTGTTAACAATTCCACTCCTAGGTATGTACCCAAAAGACCTGAAACCAGAGACTGAGACAGATATTTGTATACCGATGTTCATTGCAGCCCTATTCACAATAGCCAGAAGGTGGAAACAACCTAAATGGCCATCAATGGATGAATAGACAGACAAAATGTGGTACACACATACAATGGAATACTGTTGTTGTTAGGTGTCCTTGAGTCAGTTCCAACTCAAAGAGACCCCATGTACAACAGAACGAAACACTGTGCAGTCCTGCACCATCCTCACAATCATTGTTACGCTTGAGCCCATTATTGTTGCAGCCACTGTGTCAAACCATCTTATTGAGGGCCTTCCTCTTTTTCACTTACCATCTACTTTACCAAGCATGATCCTCCTCAACAATGTTCCACTGCTATTCGTAAGGTTTTCATTGGCTAATTCTTCTCAGAAGTAGGTCACTAGGTCCTTCTTCCTAGTCTGTCTTAGTTTGGAAGCTCAGCTGAAACCTATCTGCCATGGGTGACCCTACTGGTATTTGAATACCAGTAGCATAGCTTCCAGCATCACAGCAACACGCAAGCCCCCACAGTACGACAAAATGACAGACGCATGGGGGTATACTACTTAGCCAGAAAGAGAAATGAAGTCTTGATGCATGCTACAATGTGGATAGAGCTTAAAGACATTATGCTGAGTGAAATAAGTCATTCACTAAAGGACAAATAGAGGAGCCACTGATCTGAGGTACTTCAACTGCCATTGAATCACGTATACATAACACAGGAAAAAAAAAAAAGTACAAAAATACCTAAAACCATATAATTAATTAGATAAAAAACTAACTTGCCTAAGGCATTATTTTTCCAGAAAAATACTGACATTGCGTTGGACGCGTTTTATTCAAATATTACAATGTCTTACACTTTAAAGTGCACAATAAGTTATTCGTAGGAGAAAGTTCTGTGCCTTTCAAAGTACCTAGGAAGCAGGAAAAAGCTTCTGGGAATCCAGAAGGCATTCAACATACCTGCAAGAAACGCTCTATTCGGCAGGATGAGTGCTCTGGGCCAGCCCCTTCATAGCCGTGTGGAAGGAGAATAACAATGCCGCTTTGTAGGAGCCACTTGGCCTCTCCTAGAAACGTGTAATGTATATAGGCTGAGAACGCTAGAAAGCAGGAACAAAACAGCCTGACACGACTTGACTAGTGATAACAAGTATTAGTGTGCTGCCAGGCCCCCTAAAGCTATCTTCATGACATTTACTTTCTAGCATTCGCCATGCCATATTTGTTGTTGTTGTCAGGTGTCATCATGTCAGTTCCAACTAATAGTGAACCTGTGTACAACAGAACAAAACACTGCCCAGTCCTGCACCATCCTCACAATGATCGTTATGCTCACGCTCATTGTTGCAGCCACTGTTTCAATTGACCTCTTTGAGGGCCTTCCTCTTTTTTATCGATCCTCTACTTTACCAAGCATGATGTCCTTCTCCAGGGACGGGTCCCTCCTGATAATATGTCCAAAGTATGTGAGACAAAGCCTCGCCATCATTGCTTCTAATGAGAATTCTAGCTGCACTTCTTCCAAGACAGATTTGTTAGTTCTCCTGGTATATTCAATATTCTTGGCTAGCACCACTATTCAAAGGCATCAATTCTTCTTCAGTCTTCTTTATTCATTGTCCAGCTTTCACATGCACATGAGGTGATTGAAAACACCATGGCTTGGGTCAGGTGCACCTTAGCCCTTAAAGTGACATCTTTGCTTTTTCACACTTTAAACAGGTCTTTTGCAGCAGATTTGCCCAATAAAATGTGTTGTTTGAGTTCTTGACTGCTAATTCCATAGGCATTGATTGTGCATCCAAATAAAATGAAATCCTTGGCAACATCAATCTTTTCTCCATGTATCATGATATTGCTTATTGGTCCAGCTGTGAGGACTTTTGTTTGCTTTATGTTGAGGTGTAATCCATACTGAAGGCTGTGGTCTTTGATCTTCATCAGTAAGTGCTTCAAGTCCTCTTCACTTTCAGCAAGCAAGGTTGTGTCATTTGTATATCACAGATTGTTAATGAGTTTTCCTCAAATCCTGATGCTGTGTTTTTCTCCATATACCCCAGCTTCTCGGATTATTTGCTCAGCATACGGATTGAATTAGTACGGTGAAAGGATACAACCCTGACACACATCTTTCCTGACTTTAAACCACATGATACCTCCTTGTTCTGTTCGAATGACTGCCTCTTGGTCTGTGTACAAGTTCCAAGTGAGCACAATTAAGTGTTTTGGAATTCCCATTCTTCACAGTATTATCCATAATTTGTTATGATCCACCGTTGAATGCCTTTGCATGGTCAATAAAACACAGGTAAACACATTTCTGGTATTCTCTGCTTTCAGCCAGGTTGCATTTGACATCAGCAATGATATCCCGTGTTCTATGTCCTCTTCTGAATCAGGCTTGAATTTCTGGCAGTTCCTTGTTGATGTACTGCTGATATTGTTTGATAATTTCCACATTCTGTTGGATAACCTTTCTTTGGAATGGGCACCAATGTGGATCTCTTTCAGTTGGTTGGCTAGGTAGCAATCTTCTAAATTTCTTGGCATAGACTACTAAGTGTGTCCAGTGCTGCATCTATTTGTTGAAACCTTTCAACTGGTATTCCATCAATTCCTGGAGCCTTGTTTTTTAACAATGCGTTCAGTGCAGCTTGGACCTCATCTTTCGACACCATTGGTTCTTGATCATATGCTACCTTCTGAAATGGTTGAATGTCGACCAATTCTTTTTGGTACAGTGACTCCGTGTATTCCTTCCATCTTCTTTTGATGCTACCTGCGTTGCTTAATATATTCCCTGTAGAATCCTTCAATATTACAACTTAAGGCTTGAATTTTTTCTTCAGTTCTTTCAGCTTGAGAAATGTCGAGCGTGTTCTTCCCTTTTGGTTTTCTATCTCTCCAAGTCTTTGCACATTTCATTATAATACTTTACTTTGTCTTCTCAAGCCGCCCTTTGAAATCTCTGGTTTAGCTCTTTTACTTCATCATTTCTTCCTCTCCCCTTTGCTACTTTACATTCAAGAGCAAGTTTCAGAGTCTCTTCTGACATCCATTTTGGTCTCTTCTTTCTTTCCTGTCTTTTTAATGACCCTTTTGCTTTCTTCCTGTATGATGTTCTTGATGTCATTTCACAACTGGTCTGGTCTTGGTCATTAGTGTTCAATGCATCAAATCTCTTCTTGAAATGGTCTCTAAATTTAAGTGGGATATACTCTTGTCGTACTTTGGCTTTCATGGACTTGTCCTAATTTTCTTCAACTTCAACTTGAACTTGCATGTGAGCAGTTGATGGTCTATTCCACAGTTGGCCCCTGGCCTTGTTCTGACAGATGATATTGAGCTTTTCCATTGTCTCTTTCCACAATGTAGTCGATTTGATTCCTGTGTCCACATGTAGGTTGTTGTTAGGCCATGGAGTCGGTTCCAACTCATAGCGACCCTACGCACCACAGAACGAAACACTGCCTAACATAACACAGCATAACAAGGATTGAGCCCATTGTTGCAGCCACTGTGTCAGTCCATCTCGTTGAGATTCTTCCTCTTTTATGCTGACCCTCTACTTTTCCAAGCATGATGTCCTTCTCCAGGGACTGATCCTTCCTGACAACAAATCCAAAGTGTGTAAGATGCAGTCTCACCATCCTTGCTTCTAAGAAGCATTCTGGTTGTACTTCTTCTAAGACAGATTTGTTTGTCCTTTTGGCAATCTGTGGTATATTCAGTATTCTTTGCCAACATCACAATTCAAAGGTTTCAGTTCTTCTTCGGTCTTCCTTATTAATCGTTAGCTTTTGCATGCATATGATGCGATTGAAAATACCATGGCTTGGGTCAGGCGCATCTTAGTCTTCAAGGTGACAGCTTGCTTTTCAACACTTTAAAGAGGTCTTTTGCAGCAGATTTGCCCAATGCAATTCATCTTTTGATTTCTTGACTCCTGCTTCCATGGGTGTTGATTGTGGATCCAAGTAAAACGAAATCCTTGACAACTTCAATCTTTTCCCTGTTTATCTTGATGCTGCGTATTGGTCCAGTTGTGAGGATTTTTGTTTTCTTTATGTTGAGGTGTAATCCATACTGAAGGCTATGGTCCTTGATCTCCACCAGTAAGTGCTTCAAATCCTCTTCACTTTCAGCAAGCAAGGTTGTGTCATCTGCATAACGTGGGTTAATGAGTCTTCCTTCAATCCTGATGCCCCATTCTTTTTCATATGGTCCAGCTTCTCGGATTATTTACTCAGCGTACAGAGTGAATCGGTATGGTGAAAGGATACTCCCCTGAGGCACACCTTTCCTGACTTCAAACCATGCAGTATCTCCTTGTTCTGTCTGAACAACTGCCTCTTGATCTACATATATATATAATAGCTATTTTTGTTGTTGAAAAAAGATATCTGCAATGAAGAAGTCATTGGTTTTGCAAAATTCTATCATGCAATCTCTGGCATAGTTTCTATTACCAAGGCCATGTTTTCCAGCTACAAATTCTTCTATGTTTCCAACATTCCCATTCCAATTGCCAGTAATTATCAATGCATCTTGATTGTACATTTGATCAGACTGCGGAAATTGGTAAAAATCTTCAGTTTCTTCATCTTCGTCCTTAATGGTTGAGGCATAAATTTGAATAATAGTCGTATTAAGTAATCTTGTAAGTGTATGGATATTATCCTATCACTGATAGCTTTATACTTTAGGATAGATCTTGAAATGTTCTTTTTGAGGATGAATGCTATGTCTTTCCTCTTCAATTTGTCATTCCCAGCATAGTAGACCATATGATTGTCTGATTCAAAATAGCCAATGCCAGTCCATTTCAGCTCACTAATGCCTAATATATCGATGTCTATATGTTTCCATTTCATTTTTGATGACTTCCATGCCATACTTAGAGGAAAAATATCCATTTTATTGGGTGAAAGCTTTTGATGACACATGTACTGGGCTTAAGCAAGTGACAGACAAATGCAAAGATGACAGTCCAGGCTTCTATGACAGCATGCACCACATTGATTTCATCTCAGGCACATCTCTTACCAAGAATGGGCAGCTCCTACTTTTCCTCATTGCACAGCTTACAACATAGGCTATTGCCCTCAAACTGAGGGCAGCGAACACTTTAGAATACTCTTTGCACCTGTCAAAAGTCCAGTCAAATTAAGGCAGTTTTCTTCCTCACAACTACAAAGTTATAGAGAAATACAACTATAGGAAAGATCTGAAGTATACACTTAAGACTGAACAGTGGTTACACCCAGAAAATGGGATTGAGGGCCTGGGAGGAGGTTTTGACTTTTTACTTCATATACTTTTTATCCTTACAATAAGCAAGTGCTGCTTTTGTAAATGATGATCAAATAATAATAATAAAGGCATGCAACTTTATAACTTGCAGATGCTTGAGTGGACCTGAATCGAGGGAAGCTGATTTTCATCCACTCTCACCAAAAATCCTCACTATGTCACAGTTGTTGTTGTTATTAGTTGCCGTCAGTTCTGACTCATGACGACCCCATATGTGCAGAGTAGAACTCCCCCATAGGGTTTTCAAGGCTGTAACCTTTTGGCAGCGGATTGCCAGGTCTGTCTTCTGAGGCATCTCTGGGTGGGTTCAAACTGCCAGTCTTTCAGCTAGGAGTCGAGCGCAAAACCTCTTGCTCCATTACCTACAAATTATTCATGTTGTAGTTATTCAATATACCCCAAGAACAGACCCAAAATCAAACAGCCTGGGAGCTAGCAAGCATATCCACTGCTTCCTACAGCCATGCACATTCCTCATGAAATGGACAGGTGCTCCCTGCACAGAAGCTACCTGGTCCCCCAGTCCTCCTGATGGCAGATTTAACGCTCTTCCCAGGGGTTAATTTAACTGTATGATAGTCACCACACCCCACTGGACAACTCTCTGGTGGTGCAGTGCTACACAGGAGCCTCATGAGCAGCAACAACCCTTTTCATTCAATCCTCCTTGTGTGGCTGTTGCAAAGCATCTGTTTCACCTCCACAAACTAATACCAACCTCCAGAGATGAACGTGTCAAAGATGATCTGGGCACCATTGAAGAAATCGCCAAACTGAGCCTCCCAGAGGGGCAGTAACTTCGGACTTTCAATGCTCATCCCATATTCAAATCCCAGGACAGCCTCTTCTGACAGGGGGCTGTTGCTGATCTAGGCAGAAGCAACAGAACAGAAACACTGTCACGCAAGAAGACAGCTGACCTGTGTCAGTAGAGGTAAAGCATCACATTTATACAAACCTTTCATAGAGGAAGGGGGGTGCAGGGGGGCTTGATTTTCATTTATCACCGCATTCCTTTGACAAAGGTCTACCGAGCTCTATCACAGATGCGTATTGGAAAAGTTGGGTCAAAGAGAGGATGAGATAAATGAGGTTGGAATATGAGTATTAAAGGTTTTCTTCAAGGATAAGCACAATTAACTTCTCAGATGCCCCACCTTTGGAGGTGAGGGCAAAACTGTGTTATACAAGCTTTTTTAAAATGTAAATATAAAACAAAGGAGAGAAAGTTGTAAATTAAAGGCGTACCTTTGAGTAGAATACAATCTTCTAACATCATATTTGCACAATAAATCAAAAGAACTATCATGATATGTTAAAAAAGTAGGATACAAAATTACATGTCTGTGGAGGCTAACAAGACAGGACAATTAAATGTAACATGATTCTGAACCAGATTTTAGGAATAGAGGGTAGTAATGTATCAATGTATCCATGTTAACTTCCTGATTTTGATGGCGGTACTGTGGTGGTATAGGAGAATATCCTTGTTTGTAGGAAATACACACTGTAGGGCATCAGGTTGACAACTCACTCAGAAATGATTCAGGAGGAAGAAAAGCTTCTGTATCCAAATTTTTTGTAATTTTCTGTTCGTTTCAAAAAAATTTTTAATATTTAAAAATGCAGATATTATCTGGCTTTATGGGTATTATTTGACAATAAAAAAGAATGAAACACTGACACGCTGCACCATGGATGAGCTTTGAAAACATTATAATAAGTGAATGAATCCAGTCACAAAAGGCCACATATTGTATGAAATGTCCAAAATAGGCAAATCAATAGAAACAGAAAGTAGATAAATGGTTATCAGGCCATGGGGAGAAGAAAGAATCTAATTGTCATTACTGTTAATAGACATGGGGTCTTTTTGGTGTGATGAAAACGTTCCGAAATTAAATATTGGTGATGATCGCACAACTCTGTGAAAATACTAAAAACCACTGAATTGTACTCATTGAAAGGCTGCATTTTATGGTATGAGAATTATATCTCTAAAAAGCTTTTATTAAATTTTTAAAAAACCTCAGAAAAATATATCTGTGTTATGTTTATAACTACAAAAATTTGTGACATATGGACAAGAACTCAAAGACAACACAGAATCATGAAAATAGATGATTTATTAATAGGTAGGATTGTATATATATAAATGACCTTTTCTGAGTTCTATTTCTACTTCAGTTATAATCTATATGTTAATTTTTTAAAAAAAAAAAGACTGCTGTTTTTCTCAGATTTATGTGTGTGTTATAAATGGGGTTTGAACTGGTCACTTTACTTGCATCTCTGCCTATCCTCACCTCCTTCTTATTTTTCTTTCTATCCAAGGTTGAAATATCCACTTGTATTCTTAATCCATGCCTTCTTTCTGCTTCTTCCAGAATCTGGCTCCATCACCTCACCCCTCTTTCCTGAACCTCTCCTCATTGGCTTTCTTCCCTCTGTGTATAAACAATCAAAAGTTTGAAGACATGAAATATTCCCCTGACTAGTACTCCTCCAGCCATTGCTTCTCTTCAGTTAAGCTTCTAGGAGAATAATCTAATCTACTTGTCTCTACTTCTTTAACTCCTGTTTACCCTTCAACTAAATTCAATCTTGTTTCTGCTCTTAGCACTCCAATGAAGTAGCTCAATACAAGGTCAATCCTTGACATTCCAGGTGCTAAATCCAGTGGGCATTTGATTCTTCATCCTACTTGACTCACCCCTCCTTGAGTTCAATGACACCTTGACTCCTGGCTCTCCTCCTGCCTCTCTGTGTGGTCTTTTGTGACGCACTTTTCTGCTGCCAGTCCCTTAAATGTTATTTTTCCCAGGGCCCCATCCCTTGACCCTTTTCTCATTCTCCTCTTTCAGGGAGATTCTCCCACCACTATGGTTTCAAACATCCCTATACCCTGATTACTTCCAAATCTATATCTCAAGATGAGATCCCTTAATTAGTCATATATATATATATAATATAAAATACACATATATGTATTATATATAAACATATATATAATACATAATGTGTATGTACGTATATTTGCCTGATAGAAACCTCTGTATCATTCAGCCACCTCAAAGTCAAAAATTCAAAAACTAACAGATCATCTTCCTTACCAAACCTGTCCCTTCTCCTTTACTCTCTATTTGGGTGAATGTCATCATTATATACAGTGGCCCACGTCAGAAAGCTAGGAGATAACCTAGATTCATCCTTCTTCTTTACCCCCTACATCTATCACTAAGTCCCATCACTTCATTTCCTAAATAGTTCTCAAATCTGACCTCATACTCCATCTACACTGCCATTGCTCTAATTCAGGTCCCCATGATTTCCTGCCTAGATGACTGAGAAACCTTAACAGTTGTCCTATCTAATGTCTCATCCTTCTTCAATCTCAGCTTCAAAAGTACTCTCAGGAGTGGTCTTTCTAACTCAAAAATCTGATCATCTGTTCAAAATTTCTGCATGGCTCCTCCTTTCCATAATATCCAAAGTCTTTCTCAGTTTTTTTTTTATCAGACCAGTCTCCTCTCTGTGTCCTCTAAATATCCACTTAGCAGCTTAAACTCTAGTCACATGAAGCTATTTGTCGTTCCCTGAGCATGTCAGACTCTCTCAATTCCAGGCTTTTATATGTGCTCCTGTGTCCACCCAGAATGTTCTCTCTACACTTATTACACTAGAAACCCACTACCATTGAGTCGATTCCAATGCATAGTGACAATTCCTAATGTTCTTCAAGTCTCAGCTCATGTGGCTCCCTCTTCCAAGCATTTTCTGACTTCGCTAAGCGGATGCAACTGTTCTTTCTTCTATGTATCCATTGCACCTTGTGCATTTATGTACACTTGTACATCTTATCTTATTGACTCTATTAATGCTTTTACTTATTCAAAAAGTATTTAAGGTGGCTTATAAATATATATAATGTACAACATGATAGTGTAAATTAAGTGGAGGGAAAGAAGCTAAATAATGGTTCAGACATAGATCAGAGTTGGGAAAAAGGCACATCTGATAACCTACTCAATTACCAGAGATAATACCATGGCCACCAACCGTTCCTAGCAGCCAATATTGAAAAGGGAACGCTGGTCAGGTAGAGAATTCACGATATTCATACGAAGATCCCATGATAGAATTTTGCAAGACCAATGACTACTTCATTGCAAATACCTTTTTCCAACAACATAAATGGCAACTAAACATGCACACCTCACCAGATGTAATATACAGGAATCAAATTGACTTCATCTGTGGAAAGAGACAATGGAAAAGCTCAGTAGCATCAGTCAGAACAAGGCCAAGGGCCTGCTATGGAACAGACCATCAATTGCTCATATTCAAGTTCAAGTTGAAGCTGAAGAAAATTAGAACAAGTCCTGAAAGCCAAAGTACAGCCTTAAGTATATCCCACCTGAATTTAGAGACCATCCCAAGAATAGAATTGACCTATTGAGCACTAATGACTGAAGGCCAGACAAGCTGTGGAATGACATCAAGGACATCATATGGGAAGAAAGCAGAAGATTATTATAAAGACAGGAAAGAAAGAAAAGACCAAAATGGATGTCAGAAGAGACTCTGAAACTTGCTCTTGAACGTTGAGTAGCTAAAACAAATGGAAGAAATGATGAAGTAAAAGAAGTGAACAGAAGATCTCCAAGGGCAGCTCGAGAAGACAAAGTAAAGTATTATAATGACATTTGCAAAGACCTGGAGTTAGAAAACCAAAAGGGAAGAACACACTCAGCATTTCTCAAGCTGAGAGAACTGAAGAAAAAATTCAAGCCTTGAGTTGCAATACTGAAAGATTCTATGGGCAAAATACTGAATGATGCAGAAAGCATCAAAAGAAGATAGAAAGAATACAAAGAGTCACTGTACCAAAAAGAACCAGTCAATGTTTAATCATTTCAGGAGGCAGCATCTGATCTAGAACTGATGGCACTAAAGGAAGAGAAGTCCAAGCTGCACTGAAGACACTGTTGATGTTTACATATGCACACTAATGTTCACTGCAGCATTACTCACAATAGCACAAATATGGAAACAACTGAAGTACCCATCAATAGACAAATGGATAAACAAACCATGGTACATACACACAATGGAGTATTATGCAACGCTAAAGAACAATGATGAATCTGTGAAGCATCTCATAACATGGATGCATCTGGAGGACATTATGGTGAGGGAAATAAGTCAATCACAAAAGGACAAATATTGTATGAGACCACTATTATAAAAACTCATAAAAAGGTTTACACACAGAAATTGATGGAATGCCAATTGAGATGTTTTAACAAACGAAAGCAGCACTGAAGCGCTCACTCATCTATGCCAAGAAATTTGGAAGACACCTACCTGGCCAACCAACTGAAAGAGATGCATATTTTTGCCTATTCCCAAGAAAGGTGATCCAACGAAATGCGGAAACCATTGAACAATATCATTAATATCACACACAAGTAAAATTTTGCTGAAGATCATTCAAAAGCAATTGCAGCACTGTATAGACAAAGAAGTTCAAGCTGAATTCAGAAGAGGATGTAGAACGAGGGATATCATCACTGATGCCTGGTGGATCTTCATTAAAACAGTGAGTAACAGAAAGATGTTGGTAAAGTAGAGGGTCAGTGAAAAAGAGGAAGACCCTCAAAAAGATAGATTGACACAGTGGCTGCAACAATGGGCTCAAGCATAACAACAACCACGAGGATGGTGCAGGACCAGGCAGAGTTTCGTTCTGTTGTACATAGAGTCGCTATGAGTTGGAACCCACTTGATAGCACCTAACAAAAACACAACAACAATATACAATAAAGGCAAACCAGCTCCGAAGGGAATGACAACTATTCTCAATACCAAGATTAAGAAGGAGTTTCTCCCAGGGCCTTCATATAAAAGAAGTGGCATTAGACAAAAACTGCTATCTTTAACAGCATTCGCATAACAGATGCAAGCAGTCTAATTAAGGCTTTTTAAATAGCAATATTCAAAACAAATTGGTACTATATATCAAATCACAACCCAATAAGAGACATTTGAGGTGGGAGGAATAGTAAACCTTTCAATACCTAGATCATCAGTCCAACTTGATACAGCGATGGATTTTAGACTATGTTACAGAAAAGATGAGCCTCATGTCTTTTATGTAATCTCTCTAAAGTATTGTTTTTGCCAAGGGAATTTTTTGTAAATACTGAGTATCAGTGAACTCAAGATTATACTTTCAAGCCAATGCTAGAGAAGGAAAGAAGACACATGCCATTAATCTTATCCTAAAGAAGATTTATTTTAATAAACATTTTGTGTCAGGTGCTGTGCTAGCTACTGGGGGAACAAAAAACAAAAAGACTCAGTCCCTGCCCTTAAGGCTCTAAAGAGTATAGCACAGCAACTGGCACACAAGAATACGTGGTAATACATGCTCACCGAGCCGATTAAACCCAAGGGAATAAGGTAGCCTTGAGGAAGTGTTTCATTTTTTTTAGGAGGCAAGAAATGTTAGTTTACAAAAGACAAATAATCTAATTCAAAAATGGGCAAAGGGCATAAACAGACACTTCACCAAAGAAGACATTCAGGGGGCTAATAGACACATGAGGAAATCCTCGCTATCACTATTAGGGTAATCCAAATTAAAACTACAATGAGATATCATCTCACCCTGATATTTCTGGCATGAATCAAAAAAAAAAAAAAAAACAGAAAATAACAAACGTTGGAGAAGTTGTGGGGAGATTAGAACTCTTTTGCACTGTTCGTGAGAATGCAAAATGGTACAACCATTTTAGAAAACAATATGGTGCTTCCTTAAAAAGCTAGAAATAGAAATATCATTTGATCCAGAAATCCCATTCCTAGCAATACATCCTAGAGAAATAAGAGCTGTCATATGAATAGACATATGCACATCAATGTTCACTGCAGCATTACTCACAATAGCTCAAAAATGGAAAAAACTGAAGTGCCCATCAACAGACAAATGGATAAACAAACCATGGTACATACACACAATGGAGTATTATGCAACGCTAAAGAACAATGATGAATCTGTGAAGCCTCTCATAACATGGATGCATCTGGAGGACATTATGCTGAGTAAAATAAGTCAGTCACAAAAGGATAAATACTGTATGAGACCACTATTATAAAAAACTCATGAAAAGGTTTATACACAGAAAGAAGCAATCTTTGACAGTTACAAGGGAGGGAAGGGGTGGGGAGGGGAAAGCACTAACTAGACAATAAATAAGTGGTAACTTTGAAGGGTAAGACAGTACACAATACTGGGGAAGTCTTCACAACTTGACCAAGGCAAAGTTATACAAGCTTCATAGATACATCCAGACTCCCTGAGGGACCAAATTACTGGACTGAGGGCTGGGAACCATGGTCTTGGGGGACATCCAGCTCAACTGGCATAGCATGGTTTATAAAGAAAATATTCTATATCTTACTTTGATGAGTAGTGTCTGGGGTCTTTAAAAGCTTGTGAGTGGCCATCCAAGATACTCCACTGGTCCCACCCTGTCTGGAGCATGGGAGAATGAAGAAAACCAAAGATACAAGGGAAAGATTAACCCAAAGGACTAAAAGACCACAACTACCACAGCCTCTTTCAGATTGAGTCCAGCGCAACTAGATGGTGCCTAGCTACCACAACTGACTGCTCTGACAGGGACCACAGTAGAGGGCCCCAGATAGAGCTGGAGAAAAATGTAGAAAAAATTTGAACTCGCAAAAAATTGAAATAAAAAAGACCAGACTTACTTGGCCTGACAGAGACTGGAGAAACCTTGAGAGTAGGGCCCCCAGGAGTCATTCCTGAGGTTCACCCTTCAGCCAAAGATTAGACAGGCCCATAAAACAAATAATAATACATGTAGCTCAACCATGTATACGAGATTAAATGAGCACACCAGCCCAGGGGCAAGGACAAGAAGACAGAAGGGGACAGGAAAGCTGGTAATGGGGAACCAAAAGTAGAGAAGGGGAGAGTGTTGACACATTGCAGGGTTGGCAACCAATGTCACCAAACGATGTATGTATTAATTGTTTAATGAGAAACTAACTTGTTCTGTAAACCTTCATCAAAAAAAAGAAAGAAATGTTTATTATTCACATCTTTGACTTGCTTTAATGAATTACAGCAATATGCAGATTATAATGTCAATTTTGGATTGACAAAACACACACCCCTTTGAAATTTGTGTAATTACAGATAAAGCCAGAGTAAAACAGCTCTAGCCTATTGCCTAGTATGTTACTTCTATTCCAAATTTATGACCTAAATTTTACAATAGATATTGAAATAACCTACCTCTAGAAACCCGTTCTGATTAGGATCCATATGGTTCAGAGGGATATAGGTGTCATCGGTCTTCTGGCAAACAATCATTGCATGCCTTTGACTAAAAGTTCCACGGCCAACATCCTGGCCACTCAGGCGGACATTAAAACCTTATGGAAGGAAGAGTAAAAAAAAATCCAGATTGCCATGAATAATCTAAGTAATAATAAGATATACAAACCAAAAAACTAAAACTATTGCTGTTGAGTCCCTTCCGGTTCATAGCAACTCTATAAAAAAAAAAAGCCAAACCTGTTGCTTTTGTGTTGCTTGAGACTCATAGCAACCCTATAGGACAGGGTAGAACTGCCCCATAGAGTTTCCATGGAGTGCCTGGTGGATTTGAACTGCCAAACTTTTGATTAGCAGCCGCAGCACTTAACCACTACACCACCAGGGCTTCCCTATAGGACAGAATAAAACTGCCCCATGGGGTTTCCAAAGAGTGGTTGGTGGATTCAAACTGTTGACTTTTTGGTTAGCAAGCTGAGCTCTTAAAATAAGGTATAGTGATCCTGAATTCTTATAGATCAGTTCATCCTGAGGACTTTCTTTAGGATAATAGATTATCCCTACTAAGATATAAAAAAAAAGAGATATACCTGTCCTATATTCAGAAGACTGTGGTCAAAGTGAGGTTATATAAGGATGGAGAGTTATCACTTGCCCTACAATTTTTAGAGAAAATTATCTTTCCAATATGTCCAACACGAGCCCTTTGTTTCCCAGGTATAGCTGATCTATAGTCTATTCTCTGATGAAGATTGTCAACTTGACTTATACTATGATTAAGTAAAATTGTCAGGAAAGAAAAGTTAACACATTTTAGAACCTCTCTAGTCACTGAAAGCAACAAAAGGTAGTTACAACACAAAAACCACAGAGCTCACACATAACAAATGTCATATGAAGCATTCCCTACCAGCTAAGCAGCTAAACAGAAACTTCTTACCTTGAACAAGTAATGAGCCCAAGGCAAGAGCTTCTGCTGTGGCCCAGTCTAACTTTGTTCCATCCATCACTTTCTCCATTCTGGACTATACAATTGGGGTCAAAGAAAAAAGAAACTTTTAAGAGCCCACATCCTTTTTCACACTGAGTTCAAAAAATGTAATACAGGGGACCAAGACGGCTGACTAGGTAGAAGCTACCTCGGATCCCTCTTGCAACAAAGACTTGGAAAAACAGGTGAATGGATCACATACATGACAATCTACGAACCCCGACCATCAAGCACATCAAACATCTAAAGAGTTGACCTGAGTGACATAGACTGAGAACGAGCAGCAACGGGGAAGCAGTGACTGTTTTCGGAGCCTGGAGCCAGCACCCCAGTTACAAAACCTTGGCACCGGGCTTTGGACTGGGCGCAGGGGAGCTGAGCACAGCATCCTGAGATGGCGCAAACAGGGGACGCAGCCCTAGCCTCCAGAAGTGAAATCGGGGGAAGCCCAGCCAGTGCACGCAGGCAGCGCAGCGACACGGCTGACAGGAGGAGAAGTCACCGGGAGGCAGCGACTGGTTTTGGAGCCTGGAGTATGGCGTCCCAGCCGGGGAACCTTGGTGCTGGGCTTTGGTCTGGGAGCTGAGGAACTTACCACAGCTTCTGAGACAGCACATGCACAGGACGTGGGCCTGGCCCTCGGGTGCAATCTCGACCCAGCCAACTACACACAGGCTACCTACCCCTCGGAATCTCAGATAAAACAGTCCTCACCAAGCAAGATAAGTAACTTTGTCTATATTCTGGGGTGCTACTCTCTCCTATCTCCTATCTTTCTGATCCCTCCCCTCCCCTTCCCAGGCGGCTTCATTAACATTGGAATTTCCTGAGCCAGAGAGTGAAGTGTTCTGTGGTTTTTTTTTTTTTTTTTTTGGTCTTTTCCTAGCCCATTCTCCTGGCCTGAGAGAAGCAGCTACAAAACACACAGGGACCAAAAATCCTTCCCTGACTTCCCAAAATTGGAATAAAAATATAGAACCAGCTCCAGCCAAGCATATGAGATCCACAGTCTTGGGCTTTCATCCCTACAGGGAACAAGGTGGCTATTCTAAGGCAAAGGCAATTCTGATAGGGATCTGACTGTAATTGTTTTAGCGGATTACTGGAAAGACAAGTTTCCCAGGTCTGATATCTCTGCATATCAAACAGAACCCTCACTGACCCACAATGGGGAACTGAGGGCTGAAGCTCCCCCCAGACCACCTAGCCTCCTGTCTTAGGGGTCTGAAGATGGTGACACCTTCCAATCTGTAGAGGTACTTGCATTGGGGGCCTAAGGTACAGCTGCAGAGCCCACCCAACGAAGTGCTTTAGGAATAGAGACACACGACCTCACTGGCACTTGGGGGAAGCCTGTCAGCACCCTGCCCCCCCTGGAGTGTGACCCCCTGCTGCTACTAGAATCCGGTGCACACAATTATCACCGCTGCTCCTCTAGGTGGATAGGTGACAGCCTGCACCACACACTTGGTGACCCAAAATCAGATTCTACTCAAGAATAGTGAATGGACTCTTAGGCTTATATATCTGGTAACAGCTCTAACCAGCTGGTAATAGGACATAAGTGATTCAAAGGCTACAAAAATCAGGACAGTGCAATCTAGTAGCCCATCTACGTATATTGAAAGAAAACAAAACAAGAGAAGACTCAGTGTGCAAATATAAAATAAAGCACTACAATATCTTATAGACGGCTCAGAGACAGCAGTCAATATCAAACCACATAAAGAAGCAGACCATGATTGCTTCTACAACTCCCCAAATTAAAGAATCAAAATATTTTCCAAATGAAGACACAATCCTAGAATTGCCAGATGCGAAATATAAAAAACTAATTCACAGAATGCTTCAAGACATCAGGGATGACCTCAGAAATGAAATAAGGCAATCTACAGAAAAAGCTAAGGAACACACTGATAAAGCAGTTGAAGAAATCAAAAAGATTATTCAAGAACATAGTGGAAAAATTAATAAGCTGCAAGAATCCATAGAGAGACAGCATTCAGAAATCCAAAAGATTAACAGTAAAATTACAGAATTATACAACTCAAAAGGAAGTCAGAGGAGCAGACTCGAGCAACTGGAATGCACACTGGGGGACCTGGAGGATAAGGGAATTGACACAAATATAGCTGAAAAAAAATCAGATAAAAGAATTTAAAAAAATGAAGAAACCCTAAGAATCATGTGGGACTCTATCAAGAAGAATAACTTGCATGTGATTGGAGTTCCAGAACAGGGAGAGATAACAGAAAATACAGAGAGAATAGTTGAAGATCGGTTGGCAGCAAACTTCCCCGACATTATGAAAGACAAAAGGGTATCTATCCAAGATGCTCATCGAACCCCATATAAGATTGATCCAAAAAGAAAATCACCAAGACATATTATCATCAAACTTGCCAAAACCAAAGATAAAGGGAAATTTTAAAAGCAGCCAGGGATAAAAGACAGGTCTCCTACAAAGGAGAATCAGTAAGAATAAGTTCAGACTACTCAGCAGAAACCATGCAGTCAAGAAGGCAATGGGATGACATACACAGAGCACTGAAGGAGAAAAACTGCCAGCCAAGGATTACATATCCAGCAAAACTCTCTCTGAAATATGAAGGTGAAATTAAAACATTTACAGATAAACACAAGCTTAGAGAATTTGCAAAAACCAAACCAAAGCTACAAGAAATACTAAAGGAAATTGTTTGGTCAGAAAATCAATAATATCAGTTACCAGCACAACACAAGGGCACAGAACAGAACATCCTGATATCAACTCAAAATAGAGAAATCACAAAAATGAATTAAGATTAATTTTAAAAAGAAAAAAATGCTCAAAATAGGGAATCATTGATGTCAATATGTAAAAGATCACAATAATCAAAAAGAGGGACTAAATACAGGAGGCATAGAACTGCCATATGGAGAGGGAAACAAGGCGATATAGGACAATACAAGTTAGGTTTTTACTTAGAAAAATAGGAGTAAATATTAAGGTAACCACAAAGAGGTATAACAACTCCATAACTCAAAATAAAAATCAAGAAAAACATAATGACTCAGCAAACATAAATTCAACTACTAGGAAAATGAGGAACACAAAATTTACAAAGAAAAACTTCTCAGCACAAAAAAGTAAGTGGAAAAATGAAATTGTCAACAACACACACAAAAAGGTATAAAAATGACAGCACTAAACACATACTTATCTATAATTGTGCTGAATGTAAATGGACTAAATGCACCAATAAAGAGACAGAGAGTCACAGACTGGATAAAGAAACACGATCCGTCTACATGCTGCCTACAATAGACACACCTTAGACTTAGAGACACAAACAAACTAAAACTCAAAGGATGGAAAAAAATACATCAAGCAAACAACAATCAAAAAAGAGCAGGAGTAGGAATATTAATTTCTGACAAAATAGACTTTAAAGTTAAATCCACTACAAAGGATAAAGAAGGACACTTCATAATGATTAAAGAGACAATAGACCAGGAAGATATAACCATATTAAATATTTATGCACCCAATGACAGGGCTGTAAGATACATAAAACAAACTTTAAAAGAACTGAAAAGTGAGATAGACACCTCCACAATTGTAGTAGGAGACTTCAATACACCACTTTCAGTGAAGTATAGGACTTCCAGTAAGAAGCTCAACAGAGACACAGAAGACCTAACTGCTACAATCAACCAACTTGACCTCATAGACTTATACAGAACAGTCCACCCAACAGCTGCAAAGTATACTTTTTTTTCTAGCGCACATGGAACATTCTCTAGAATCGACCACATATTAGGTCATAAAACAAACCTTTGCAGAATCCAAAACATTGAAATATTACAAAGCATCTTCTCAGACCTCAAGGCCATAAAAGTGGAAATCAATAACAGAAAAATCAGGGAAAAGAAATCAAATACTTGGAAACTGAACAATAAAAAAAAAAAAAAAAAAACAATACCCTGCTCAAAAAAGACTGGGTTATAGAAGACATTAAGGAGGCAATAAAGAAATTCACAGACTGCAACGAGAATGAAAACACTTCCTATCAAAACCTCTGGGACACAGCAAAAGCAGTGCTCAGAGGTCAATTTATATTGATAAATGCACACATACATAAAGAAGAAAGAGCCAAAATCAGAGAACTGTCCCTACAACTTTAACAAATAGAAAGCGAGCAACAAAAGAATCCAACAGGCACCAGAAGGAAACAAATAATAAAAATTAGAGCTGAACTTAATGAATTAGAGAACAGAAAAACAATTGAAAGAATTAACAAAGCCAAAAGCCGGTTCTTTGAAAAAATTAACAAAATTGATGAACCATTGGCCGGACTGACTAAAGAAATACAGGAAAGGAAACAAATAACCCTAATAAGACACGAGATGGGCCATATCACAACAGACCCAACTGAAATTAAAAGAATCATATCAGGTTATTACAAAAAACTGTACTCTAACAAATTTGCAAACCTGGAAGAAATGGATGAATTCCTAGAAAAACACTACGTACCTAAACTAACACAATCAGAAGTAGAACAACTAAATAGACTCATAACAAAAAAAGAGATTGAAAAGGTAATCAAAAACTCCCAACAAAAAAAGCCCTGGCCCAGACAGCTTCACTGCAGAGTTCTACCAAACGTTCAGAGAAGAGTTAACACCACTACTATTAAAGGTATTTCAAAGCATAGAAAATGACAGAATACTACCTAACTCATTCTATGAAGCCACCATATCCCCGATACAAAAACCAGGTAAAGACACCATAAAAAAAGAAAATTACAGACCTATATCCCTCATGAACATAGATGCAAAAATCCTCAACAAAATTCTAGCCAATAGAATTCAACAACATATCAAAAAAATAATCCACCACGACCAAGTGGGATTTATACCAGGTATGCAAGCCTGGTTTAATATTACAAAAACCATTAATAATCCACCATATAAATAAAACAAAAGACAAAAACCACATGATCTTATTAATAGATGCAGAAAAGGCACTTGACAAAGTCCAACAGCCATTCATGATAAAAACTCTCAGCAAAATAGGAATTGAAGGAAAATTCCTCAACATAATAAAGGGCATCTATACAAAGCCAACAGCCAACATCACCCTAAATGGAGAGAGCCTGAAAGCATTTCCCTTGAGAACAGGAACCAGACAAGGATGACCTTTATTACCGCTCTTATTCAACATTGTGCTAGAGGTCCTAGCCAGAGCAATTAGGCTAGACGAAGAAATAAAGGGCATCCGGACTGGCAAGGAAGAAGTAAAATTATCTCTATTTGCAGATGACATGATCTTGTACACAGAAAACCCTAAGGAATCCTCCAGAAAACTACTGAAACTAATAGAAGAGTTTGGCAGAGTCTCAGGTTATAAGATAAACATACAAAACTCACTGGGATTCCTCTACATCAACGAAAACAACATCGAAGAGGAAATCACCAAATCAATACCATTCACAGTAGCCCCAAGAAGATAAAATACTTAGGAATAAATCTTATCAAAGATGTAAAAGACCTATACAAAGAAAACTACAAAGTACTACTACAAGAAACTAAAAGGGACCTACTTAAGTGGAAAAACATACCTTGCTCATGGATAGGAAGACTTAACATAGTAAAAATGTCTGTTCTACCAAAAGCCATCTATACATACAATGCACTTCCAATCCAAATTCCAATGACATTTTTTAATGTGAGGGAGAAGCAAATCACCAACTTCGTATGGAAGGGAAAGAAGCCCTGGATAAGTAAAGCATTACTGAAAAAGAAGAAGAAAGTGGGAGGCATCACTCTACCTGATTTTAGAACCTATTATACAGCCACAGTAGTCAAAACAGCCTGGTACTGGTACAACAACAGGCACATAGACCAATGGAACAGAATTGAGAATCCAGATATAGATCCATCCACATATGAGCAGCTGATATTTGACAAAGGCCCAGTGTCAGTTAATTGGGGAAAAGATAGTCTTTTTAACAAATGGTGCTGGCATAACTGGATATCCATTTGCAAAAGAAGGAAACAGGACCCATACCTCACACCATGAACAAAAACTAACTCCAAGTGGATCAAAGACCTAAACATAAAGACTAAAACGATAAAGATCATGGAAGAAAAAATAGGGACAACCCTAGGAGCCCTAATACAAGGCAGAAACAGAATACAAAACATTACCAAAAATAACAAAGAGAAACCAGATAACTGGGAACTCCTAAAAATCAAACACCTATGCTCATCTAAAGACTTCACCAAAAGAGTAAAAAGACCACCTACAGATTGGGAAAAAATTTTCAGCTATGACATCTCCAACCAGCGCCTGATCTCTAAAATCTACATGATCCTGTTAAAACTCAACCACAAAAAGACAAACAACCCAATCAAAAAGTGGGCAAAGGATATGAACACACACTTCACTAAAGAAGATATTCAGGCAGCTAACAGATAGATGAGAAAATGTTCTCAATCATTAGCCATTAGAGAAATGCAAATTAAAACTAGGATGAGATTCCTTCTCACTCCAACAAGGCTGGCATTAATCCAAAAAACACAAAATAATAAATGTTGGAGAGGCTGCGGAGAGATTGGAACTCTTATACACTGCTTGTGGGAATGTAAAATGGTACAACCACTTTGGAAATCTATCTGGCGTTTTCTTAAAAAGTTAGAGATGGAACTACCATACAACCCAGAAATCCCACTCCTCGGAATATACCCTAGAGAAATAAGAGCCTTTACATGAACAGATATATGCACACCCATGTTTATTGCAGCTCTGTTTACAATAGCAAAAAGCTGGAAGCAACCAAGGTGTCCATCAACGGATGAATGGTTAAATAAAGTATGGTATATTCACACAACGGAATACTACGCATCGATAAAGAACAGTGATGAATCTGTGAAACATTTCATAACATGGAGGAACCTGGAAGGCATTATGCTGAGTGAAATTAGTCAGACGCAAAAGGACAAATATTGTATAAGACCACTATTATAAGATCTTGAGAAATAGTATAAACTGAGAAGAACACACACTTTTGTGGTTACGAGGAGGGGAGGGAGGGAGGGTGAGAGAGGGTTATTTACTGATTAGTTAGTAGATAAGAACTATTTTAGGCGAAGGGAAGGACAATACTCAATACACGGAAGGTCAGCTCAACTGGACTGGACCAAAAGCAAAGAAGTTTCCGGGATAAAATGAATGCTTCGAAGGTCAGTGGAGCAAGGGCGGGGGTTTGGGGACTATGGCTTAAGGGGACTTCTAAGTCAGTTGGCAAAATAACTCTATTATGAAAACATTCTGCATCCCACTTTGAAGTGTGCTGTCTGGGGTCTTAAATGCTAACAAGTGGCCATCTAAGATGCATCAATTGGTCTCAACCCACCTGGATCAAAGGAGAATGAAAAACACCAAGGTCACAAGATAATTATGAGCCCAAGAGACAGAAAGGGCCACATGAACTAGAGACTTACATCATTCTGAGACCAGAAGAACTAGTTGGTGCCCGGCCACAACCGATGACTGCCCTGACAGGGAGCACAACAGAGAACCCCTGAGGGAGCAGGAGAACAGTGGGATGCAGACCCCAAATTCTCATAAAAAGACCGGACTTAATGGTCTGACTGAGACTAGAAGAATCCCAGGGGTCGTGGTCCCCAAACCTTCTGCTGGCCCAGGACAGAAACCATTCCCGACGACAACTCATCAGACATGAAAGGGACTGGACAATGGGTTGGAGAGACATGCTGATGAAGAGTGAGCTACTTGTATCAGGTGGACACTTGAGACTGTGTTGGCATCTCCTGTCTGGAGGGGAGATGGGAGGGTAGAGAGGGTTAGAAACTGGCAAAACCATCATGAAAGGAGGGACTGGAAGGAGGGAGCAGGCTGAATCATTAGGGGGAGAGTAGGTGGGAGTATGGAGTAAGGTGTACATAAGCTTATATGTGACAGACTGACTTGATTCGTAAACTTCCACTTAAAGCACAATAAAAATTATTTAAAAAAAATTTAATACAACAAAGTATCAAAAACATAATGTCAAATAAAAAAAGCAAGCACAGAAAGATACATTAACGTATGATAACGATTACATAAACTTCAAAAAAACGAACATGAACTTCAGGTTCTTGGCTGGTTACCCGTGCAGATGTATGAGAGGAGAAGTAATCAGGGAGGGAAACATGGGCAACCTTGTTTGTAATATTCTATTTCTGAAGTTGGATGGCAAGTATAATACATAGTTTGTTGTAATAGTCTCTACCTATAACAAAAACTTAAAAATGAAGTTAGTGCTTTGAAGTAACTCAGAGGGCAAAGTTTTTTTTATTCAAGCTTAAGAAAAACAAAGGCATTTAACTTGGGGTAACCAGCTGTCCCACTTTGCTCGGGGATCTCCTGATTTTAGCACTGACAGTCACGCAGTCAGAGAAAACTCTAAGTTCCAGGCCAACCAAGATGATTGATACGTGTGACCTCAGCATATTTAGAAGTCCAAATGGTTGCCATTGGCGTATGTGTGTTGATTTTTTATTTAAGCTACCCAAAAGAATTATATTCTACTCGCTGCTCAGAAAAAAATCAAAACAAACATTTCTGTATTTTTTACAATGTACATATATTAAATTTGTATTATTTGAGAAAGACAGATAGTGAAAGGAAGGGAGGGGAAGGGAAAAAGGAAGAAAGGAATGAACGAAGGAACGAAGGAAGGGAGAAAGGAAAGAGAGAAGTAGACAAAATGTCGTCTAATTGACTGTCAATCCTGTAAGGTAATGTTATTTAGTTACATGCATTCCCTCCTAATGGAGTCAGCTTTGCTCTTCCCCACAATATGCTGGGGATGAATTCGGGATGGACTCGGGCTAAGGTACAAGGCCAGGAGTGGCATGAATGGGCTGGTGGCCAAGGATGAGGAACACCTTAGCAACAAGAAGAAAAACATCTAGGCCCGGGCATGAAGTCCCAGGGAACGCTGACTGCCTAAGCTCTTCAGAAAAAAAACAATAAGCCTCAGTCCCAGCTGGAACAGTATATAAGCTTGTGTCCCCTGCAAGGCAGTTGTGGAGTGCTGAACTGGTCCAGCCACTGCCCTGGGCCAACTATCCTGTAAGTAAAAACAGAAAAATCCTGTAAGTAAGCTCCCCAATAAACCACATGTCATGATCACTGGTTCCGGAGTCTTTCTTTGGTCTCTTGGAGACACAGCCGACCTTGGGTTCAGGTGCCGCTGGATTATTACAGAAATACCAAAACACTAAAATCAGTTTGTAGAACTTAGTGACGCACAATAAATATTTGTCAAATGAATTAGCCAACCCAAACAACCAGACCAGCACCAATTCCTTTGCTGAGCAAGAAGACAAAACAATAGCAAAAGATTTCAATGCTCCCTGGAAAGGACCTACCTGAACATACATCTTCAGAAGGTGACTGTGCATCTGGAGTTCCTCTGGTACCTGCACAGACTTTGCACCAATAAACCTCAGGAGCTCTAAGGGCACACCTGTGTTCCAGGTGGTAACGCAAGCTTCCGGCTGGACCAGGCCCCTCCAGTGTGCCTGCAGGTTAGTGGCAGGAGGGCTATAGTGGGCCATGTTAGTTAAATGATCATTTAACTTCGCATAGTAGGAGGCTTTTATTTCAGACACCTCCTCCTGGGTCATGAGGCCAGTGGCAATAAGATGCTCTGCATATGTGTCGGGGATGCTTTTTCGGGCTCTATCCAAGAAAGAGGAAAAAAAAATCAATCTCATCTGTAAAAACCTAGGAGGGAAAGGTACAGTCACTGTTAAGTGCATTGCAGAGCATCACTGCTACAAAAAGGCACTCACCAGGGTGGAAAACAACTTCTTCCAGGCAAGCAACAGAGAAAGCAAATTTATCTTTATAAGCTTTCATATGCATCCAGGTAGAAATAATTAGTAGTAGAGTTTTTCTGTGGATTGGGAACATTATTTACAAGACTGATCAACACTGTCTACCTACTCAGCACCTCTTTATTTAAAAAAGTATTGAACCCAAAGTTGCTGACATCTGTTTCTAGTTGCATTAAGAATCCCGTAGCTATACTAAGTGTCACCTGGATTTTGCAACACCAATAATAATGCCATGGTCTGCTCACGTATATCATTCTGTTTAACCCTAACAAAAATGACAAGTAGGCAGGATAGATTCTCAAAAATGCGGCAGTGAGGTTCATCAAGTCATTCAGCTGGTAAATTTGGAGCTAAACAGATTTGTTCTTCTCGGAGCAGAGCTCTTTCTGCTACTGATGACCAGAAAGGCTCACAAAGCGTCAAGTTTATTCCTTTGCTTTAATGTCTATCCAGGAAGAAATAAAATGGCAGGGGAGAGAGGGGGAGGTCTATTCTATTTTCTAGTATCTTAAAAAGAAACTTCCAAAATAGCACATTTCTTCCCTGTCAGGTTAACTTTCTGGATCAGTGCTGTCCAAGAGAAGCGTGATGCAAATTCCATAGGTAGTTTTAAATTTCCTGGTAGTCACAGTAGAAAAGGTAAAAAGAAACAGGGGGAATTAATTTTAGTAATAGATTTTTAAATATCATTATTTTAAAATTTTAACTCAATATATATAAAATATTATCATTTTAATATCTAATCCATGTAAAATCATTAATGAGGTATTTTACATTCATTTTTTCATACTGTATCTGAAATCTGGTGTGTCACTTACACATACACCACATCTCAGTTAGGACTAGATACATTTCTAGCGCTCAAAGGCCACACCTGGTTAGTGACTACTGTATTAGACAACACAGTGTCAATATTCATCAGGATTCCTCAGGTTACTTCTCTCCAAGGCACAAAGCAGCTCCATACGGACGTGAACCATGGAGGCTCTATTTCTAATCCTGTCAGTGTCACACTAAGTAGCTTTGGGCAAGGCTCTGCTAAGTCCTTGTACTTCAACTTTCCCTGGGCCTGCTAAGTGAAGTTAAGTTGCCCTTTCTCTATTTAATGAAGAAGCATGTAGAGTTTAAAGAACATGGAGAACTCTCCCGAGACCCATAGGGTGACCAACCATCCCACCTTTACCCAGACTGTTCTAGTTTTAGCACTGAATGTTTCATGTTCCAAGAAACCCTTCAGTCCCAGGCATAGTTGCGCCTCTACCGGCAAGCATTTAATGAAAATAATAATAGAAAGCACTACGAGTGAATGGGAGGGGAGCATTAAAGGAAGATTTATACTAGTACCTGATGATTTTGTACATGACTGGGTTGGTGAAAAAAGGTTCATCCAGCTCATTGTGGCCCCACTGCCTGTAGCATAGCAAATCAATAATCACATCTTTGCGGAACCGGCGTTGGTATTCAAAAGCTAGTTGCGTGGCACGGACCACTTCCTCTGGGCTATCTCCATTGACATGGATGATGGCACAGCCTACAAGCTTCCCTGAGGTAGAGAAGACCAAGATGAAGCAGGCTAGGTAACCCAGAACAACTTTAGCCCACCTCCAAGTCATGTCGCCTGCGTGGAAAGGAGAGCCCACATCTTCAGAGGTAGTTTGGCTTGGTTGTTAAGAACCTGAACTTTGGAGTCAAGCTGTCAAAAGTGTGTTCAAGTTCCAGCTCTGTGACTTACTGTGTGACCTTGGTAAAGTTATGAAAACTCATTCAATCTCAATCTCTTCATCTATAAAACTGAGGCAATAGGTCCTACCTCTTAGTGATGTTATATGAAGTTTAAATGAGATAATGTATATAAGGTGCTTAACAGTGACTAGTACATAATGGCTAATATTTATTCTGTTATTGTATTTATTATAGTAGTAATAAAATTACCATATTTTATGCAAATAATGTGTGCCTTCTACATTTGTTTGCTGATTGCTCCCTCCCCACAGGAGGTATTTTCATAAGCTTCACTATACCAATTTTTTTTTTTTACATGTTGCTGTAAAAAAAAAATCAGCATAGCACGTTTACAAAAATACCTCACAGGGGGAGGGAGCGGTTGGTAAACAACATAGAAAGTACACACGATTTGGGTAAAAATACAGTATAGTATATAAATATTTTATATTTATATATGGAGCCCTAGTGGGTCAGTGGTTAAGAGCTCGGCAGCTAACCAAAAGGTCAGCCATTCGAATCCACCAGCCTCTCCTTGGAAACTCTGTGGGGCAAGTCTACTCCGTCCTATAGGGTTGCTATGAGTCAGAATCAACTCAACAGCAAGGAGTTTGGTTTTTTGGTTTTATATATATATGCATGTATGTATATATACGTATTTATGTATGTATATATACGTATATACCTACATACATATATATATAGTATAGATTACTATTATTTTACCTCCTAAGATAAAGGGTCATGAAAGGATGCATCCTAGAAATAGATAGATTTTCTCCAAAGAGAAGGTCTAGAATGAATCTTAACTATCTCCATCAAACTAATCACAAAGGCTTCATACAGACATCCCCAAAAGGCATCTGGATAATAAAAGCCTGCCTTTGCACAAGTTGGAAACCCTGGTGGCATAGTGGTTAAGTGCTATGGCTGCTAACCAAAGGGTCAGCAGTTTGAATCTGCCAGGTGCTCCTTAGAAACTCTACGGGGCAGTTCTACTCTGTCCTATAGGGTTGCTATGAGTCAGAATCAACTCAACAGCAAGGAGTTTGGTTTTTTGGTTTTATACATATATGCATGTATGTATATATACGTATTTATGTATGTATATATACGTATATACCTACATACATATATATATAGTATAGATTACTATTATTTTACCTCCTAAGATAAAGGGTCATGAAAGGATGCATCCTAGAAATAGATAGATTTTCTCCAAAGAGAAGGTCTAGAATGAATCTTAACTATCTCCATCAAACTAATCACAAAGGCTTCATACAGACATCCCCAAAAGGCATCTGGATAATAAAAGCCTGCCTTTGCACAAGTTGGAAACTCTGGTGGCATAGTGGTTAAGTGCTATGGCTGCTAACCAAAGGGTCAGCAGTTTGAATCTGCCAGGTGCTCCTTAGAAACTCTACGGGGCAGTTCTACTCTGTCCTACAGGGTCGCTATGAGTCGGAATCAACTCAACCACAATGCATTTGGTTTTTTTGGTTTTGTACAAGTTGACTTTGATTCTTCACGCTTTCCAACCAAATTTAGTAGTTGAATATATCCTTTTTGACTAAGATTCTGGGCACTTCAAGTTTCAATATCCTAAAGACAATATACTGTTGTACTATTCTGATCTGTGGTTTCTATCAAATTATTCAACTGGTTGCTTAGTCAATTTGAGATTGCACCTTCTAAGTTCCATTCTTTTCTTATCCCTTGGATCACACGCAGACTTTAAAAGGAATATTAAATACAATATTGGCAATACTGGGATAGCCAATGAGGCACACTGCTCTGCGTGAATTAGAAGCTTCTCTAGGAATTCCTTGTCTGATTTTGCAACATCAACTGCTCCCTGTGTTACATACCAATATCACTACAGTATAAGGACGACCGTCCTCTCTCTGCTGGAGTGGTGTAACCCAGCTGGTTATTGACAATCAAGTGGAAACTCCCACCAATTCTGAAATGTGGCAGGTTGGAGAGTGTAAATGTTTCGGGAACAATCCCTTGACCGCAGAAAGAAGCATCACCATGAACCTAAATCATGGGTAAAAAAGAAAGAACATAATTTAGGTTTTCCTACTGGAATAAACTGTTTTAAGATACTAAAAAGGATTAAAAACAACCACCCTCTCACTACTCCCCTGTCCTAAATTTTGCTAGTTATGGATCTTCTAGAATACTTGGGCTGATCTCAAAAAGCATCTTTCAAAGATGGTAAATCAGTCCTTTTCCTCTTGCAGGCACGACCAGTTGATCCATTCCTTTTCCCCATATCATCACCTGTCCTCAGTACTTAAGCGAACATTCCAGTATATACAGTAACACCACAGAAGGAGGGGCTGTTGGGGGCACAGAGAGAAAATCAGCTCTGGTAAAGTCTTCATGAAAACAGCTTGCAAGACACAAAGGAACAGTGCAGCGCACAAACCTTGAACTCTTCCTTCTGCCCCAATCATCTTGCCCCCCTGAAAAGAGACGGCCTGTAGCTCACATCACTTAATCCTCACTAGGTGAGGTGAACACCAGGGAGAGTAAAGTGACTGCAAAGACACAGAGGTGAGGGAGATAAATATATCATAGGTATTTTAAGTTAAGGTGGCCTTGAGGAAAAATAAAGTTAATGATTATGACAGAACATCCATAATGTGCTATTTGGCACAAATTAGACTGATTGGGCATGGAGAACAAAGGAAAAGAAAGAACCAATGATTGCTCCAAAATTTAGCGCCTGGAAGACAGTGAAAATGGTGTTGATGAGGTTTCTATCTGTAACTAGTGTAAACTTGAGACTCTTTTATTGCCCAATCCCAGCACAGTTCCACTTGTAGTAGCAATAGTTTGATACCCACTGTAATTGAAAATCAAGAAAATGCAGAGATTCAATTCATAATGCACAGCAAAACATTCTAAAGTCCTCTAGCCTCATTTGTTCGAACCTACTAGCTGATCAGTGGGAGAAAGATTTGCCAGTCTGTTTCCTAACGATGCATAGCCTTGGAATCCCTATGGGACAGTTCTCCTCTGTCCTATAGGATCACCAGGACTCAGAATCACTTAATGGCAAAGGGCGTAGGTATGACTGGAGTCCCTGGTTGGTGCAAATGGTTAACACGCTTAACCGCTAATTGACAGGTTGGAGGGTCAAGTCCACCAAGAAATGCCTCAGGAGAAAGTCCTGGTGATCTACTTCCAAAAACATCAGCCACCGAAAACCCTACGGAGCACAGTTCTACTCTGACACACATGGGGTGGCCATGAGTCAGGATTAACTTAACGATGACTGGTTTCATAGGGATGACTGACAGTTTGGAGTTTCTATGCCTCGTATAGTATCTATGCCTATAGGGTCGCTATGAGTCTGAATCGACTCCATGGCAAAGGGCTTCATTTGGTTTTTTACATATATATGGTGTTCTATTGTTTACACAGCTCCATACATATAGGGTTGCTATGAGTTGGAATCTGCTCCATGGCAACTGTTTGTTTTTTGTGTTTTTTTTTTAATACACTATCTCCATTAACCCACTGAACAACCTACTGAGGCAGCCAGATAAGGAAGTCACTGTGATCTCTTTTACAGATAAGGAAACAAAGGCTCAGAAGGATTATATATTTTGCATGGCTTAGACTAGATGCTAGATATTCTGATGCCTCAGTTAACTGCTTTTTCTACTTAACCACCATATGTCTCCACCTTCTAAACATTTGATGCCCTTCTTCTGGGTTGAACACCTCATATACATGTTCTCATTTATTCCTCAGACACTGAGGAGTGGAATATATTGCCATTTTACCTGAGGCTCAGAGAACCTAAGTAACAGAGCCAAGCTCACTGAGGTAGAAAGCAGCAGAGGCAGGTCTGCTTGGCTCCATGTTTTTTCTATACCATACTAGTAGTGAAAAGTCCAACACCCAGACCTCACAGGGCCAAGGAGTTCCTGATATCCAAACTGTTTTATTTTCTTGCTGATGAGATTTCTTATGGGGAATGATGTAAAAAAAAAAAAAGGAACCCTGGTGGTGCAATGATTAAGCACTTGGGTGCTAACCGAAAGGTCTGTGGTTCGAAACCACCAGCAGCTCCAAGGGAAAAAACACCTGGCGACCTGCTCCCTTAAAGGTTACAGCCTAGGAAACCCAATGGGGCAGTTCTACTCTGTCCTATAGGGTCACTATGGGTCGGAATCGACTTGACAGCACACAACAACAGTGTCATGGATTGAATATGTCCCCCCCAAAATGGGTGTATTAACTTGCTTAGGCTATGATTCCCAGAATTCTGTGGTTGTCCTCCATTTTGTGACTGTAATTTTACATTAAAGAGGATTAGAGTGGGACTGTCATACCCTTACCAGGTCACACCCCTGAGCCAATATAAAGAGAGTTTCCCTGTGGTGTGGCCTGCACCCTGAAAGTAAGCAGAGAGCTGGGAACCTCATACCACCAAGAAACCAGTGCCAGGAGCAGAGCACGTCCTTTGGACCTGAGGTTCCTGCACTGAGATGCCCCCAGACCAAGAGAAGACTGATGACAAGAACCTTCCTCCAGAGTCAACAGAGAGAGAAAGACCTCCCCTGGATCCGTCGCCCTGAATTTGGACTTGTAGCCTACTGGACTGTGAGAGAATAAACTTCTCTTTGCTAAAGCCATCGACTTGTGACATTTCTGTGGCAGCACTACATGACTAAGACAAACAGCAACAATGATGTAAAGGATCAGTAAAGCAATGAAGAGAGCATGTCTGCCTCTTCTGTTCCTTGTAAAAAATGTTATAGTAGTGGCTTTGCTCGTTTTATCTGATAAGAACATGACATCGTTTCACAACTTGCAACATATTTGCAGGGTCTTAGGATTCTTGGCATTAAGGCATGCATGTGTTTGTTATCTGCTCATTTTATTTTCCTTCTTAAATCAAAAGAGAAACCACTACACTATGCCCTATAAAACTTTGTGGGAGTAGGGGGCCATTTGCGCAAACACATGGTTGGTCAACCAAACACACACAGAAGATCACAATTGAGAATTCACTTTTGCCAGGTCCAAGACCAAGATAAACAGATGACAGGCAGAAAAAGTAACAGCAGTAATCTTATTAACTGTGATTTTACAGGTTCCACATTTAGAGTTCCCACAAGAAAGAAGAATGGTGTTTGGGAACAAAAAGCAAGACATGTACAGACATAGTAGGGAAAAATATATCTAGAATACAAAGTAGACAAAGGAGGGCAAGAGTTTTCATAGCTTTAAAAGAAAACGCCATTTTCATCTCTTACTTCCGAAGCTAATGTTAAGATCTGCTTAACGTATTGGGTAAATACGAATAACTAAAATACTTCAGATTATCATGAAGTAAGACAAGTGAGAGGTAAAGCGAATGTCTGGCTAATGATTTGAAAATTTCTGTTTTGAAATACCATATCACAATCAAATTCAATGATGTCTACTCCCAATTTATATACTACAAGTTTCTGGCCCATGAAAAATGAACATGAATAGGATAATGTGGTTATTTGTATACTTAGCAGAATATTCTATTGCCTTAAAGATTTATCTATTTCAGTTGGGTTTGAAGACTCAATCACTGATTGTCATCTGAAGTGATTTTCCTATGTGTTGAAAATCCTACCCTGCGACGGCAGTGGGTTTTGGCTTATGATGTTAATGAGGTGGTATTACTGGCAGTTATATTAATTAGGCAGGACTCAATCTTCAAGATTAGGTTGTGTTTTAAGCCAGTCTCTTTGGAGATATAAAAAAGAGATGTGAGCAGAGAGACAAGGGGACCTCATGCCACCAAGAAGCAAGAGCCAGGTGAATAGAGCCCCAGGGTCACTGCTCTGAGAGGCTCCACGTCCAGGGAAGATTGACCTTCCCCTAGAACCAACAGAGAAAGAAAGCCTTCCCCTGGAGCTGGTGCCTTGGATTCGGATTTCTAGCCTACTAGATTGTGAGAAAACAAACTTCTGTTGAAGACATCCACTTGTGGTATTTCTGTTATAGCAGCACTAGATAACTAAGACACTGATATTCAGGATGGATTATTCCCTAGTAGTGAAAGATTTATATTTAAATGAGTACTCGAAGAAGAGAATGTGACCCACAGTCCAAATCTCTAAAAAATGCTTGTCAAGTTAGCAAAAATTGGGGGTTGAGGGTAGGAGCCACATAATTATTTGTATTGTTTGCCTTCACGTCAAAAATCTTCATTTTAAAACAAACTAAATCCACAATCGGTGGCCTTGTTAGATATATGAACACCATGCAGTTTCCTAGTGGGGCATACTTTCAGAGCAGCAAGACATCTGTCATTATAATGCCCTCATAATTAATACATAACTCAAGAAAGAAAAAAAGATAGAGAAAACCCCAGTCTAAAGTCAGCAGCCTTAAACCTAGACCTCATATCTACTATTAATTTTTAAAATGACCCCAGAATCTTCTTTTCCCATATGTTCATCTTGGTTTCATCTCGAATATCTGCAATCTCTTTTCAGACCTACTAACCTTGACATTCTTTCTTCCCAGTTTTCCCAACCTCTCGCCTCACTCTCTGCAGCTACAAGTACCTGTAAACAAATGACTTTGTCCCCCGGCTGAGCTGAACTGTCCGGAGAGTAGTCCCCATCCTGTCGAGACTGTTGCCTTCCTCGAGTTTTCCCGACAGCCACGGGGTTAACAGCTTCGAGGTGTGAGGGATTAGGCAGCATTGTCACATGGAGGGGATGGTGTGCACCAAAGTCCAGGTCAACAGAAGAGGTCAGGTGAGACAGGACATCTCCAGTGGCTGAGAAATCTTTTGGAAATTCACTTAAGCCTCGCATTTTGCGGAACATCAGCTATTTTATGAATAGATATAAAAGAAAAGAATATTTTATCACACTAAAGACTAAGGAAGAGGTGGTTGTTCTAAACCATACAATAAAAAAGAAAATAGTTGCTTTACAACTATTATTACCAGTTGCTGTCAAATTGATTTGGACTCCCGGCAACTTCATGTATATGTAAGTAGAACTGCTTCATAGGGTTCTCAATTGCTGATTTTTTAGAAGTAGATCACCAGGCCTTTCTTCCAAGGTGCCTTTGGGTAGACTCAAACCTCCAACCTATCAGTTAGCAGCCAAGAGTGTTAACCATTTGCACCACCCAGAAACTCCCTATAACTGTGCTTATCTTTAAATAATGCATGTTATAAGCACGCATTATTTAAAGATAAGCACGAATTTCTAACTGCTCAACTGCATAGAATATTTGGAGATCTTCAGAATGAAATGAAGTACCAACATTTCAAGAGAGATATAACATGATACAAATATTAAGTTACTTCTGACTTGGAATAAGGAAAATCTTTTAAGAACTTTGTCTTAATCTGTTTAAGGTTAGAGAGGAAAATAATAGAATAGAAACTTAATATTTAATCCATTTGGACAGGTGGTCAAGTATACTGCTTAGCTCAAGTCTGATATAAATAACTGTACTGTCCAATTCTCAGAATACTTTTCTGTATACATCCTCTCCCTTAATTTTCACAATCTTCTATGAGATAGGTATTTTTACCTTATTTAGAAATGGACAAACAAGAGAAGTAAATTGTTAAATGTCTTTGGCTAATAACTAATAAAGGATCTCAAACAAAAATATTTACCAAAAATGGTGTTTTTTTCTAAATTATCCAAATTAACTGAATGACCCAACAGCCTCTCATTGACTTATCTGCAAATAGGAACATACATACTTACATAGTATGAGTACATGGGTGTCTCTCAAAAATACAAAAATTTACAGTAATCTCTACCTCTTTACTTAGTTTTTTGCCTGGAATATTTTTAAAAAGAAAATTTTGGTTTAAGAATTTCTGCATGTATTTCAGCATATACCTCCATTTGTCAATTTTTTTGATTCTCCCATATTCTACCTTTCTAAGGTTCTTCTCTTTTAAAAGCTGATTATCAGCCTCTTAACGCAGTCCCTTGGAGCCCTGGTGGCACAGTAGTTAAGAGCTCGGCTGCTAACCAAAAGGTAAGCAGTTTGAACCCACCAGTCATTCCTTGGAAACCCTATGGGGCAGTTCTACTCTGTCCTATACAGTTGCTATGAGTCAGAATTGACTCAGTGGCAAAGGGTTTGGTTTGTTTTGGTTTGGGTGATGCAAATAGTTAATGTGCTTGGTTGCTAACCAAAAGGTTAGAGTTCAAGTCTACGAGCAGCACCTTGGATGAAAGGCCTGGTGATCTACTTCCAAACAATTAGCCACTGAAAACCCTATGAAGCACATGACACACATGAGTTGGAGCCGACTCAACAGCAATTGTGTTTTGTTTTTTGTTTTTAACAACAGAAAAATTGAAGTATGAGTAGTAGTGACAGATTTTGGTCCTTAGACATGACATCACATATATTTTCTAATGGTCTTATGGCTAATATTTCCTTCCATAGGACTTGTGCATTCTAACTTTGACTGGCCCTTTAACATTTATAATTGTTTTTTACATCCTGCCCTAGAACATTAGTGAGGTTAACCCATGCATAATGGTCACAACTAAATGTCAGGTCTCACTGATGGTCCCTAGTATAAAATCTTCATTCCTGAATACCAAGTCTTTTGAGATACTTACAAAGCAGCTGAATTGAACCGAATGGGAATACCAAGATTCGGTTACTTATAAAAGCACTCACTTGGGTAGACTCTTGAGAAAACAATGTCTTATTAGTTTTAGTGTATTGACTAAATATTAACTCTGCAAATAAATGGACCTATGACTTCTTAGGGGTAAAATTGCACAGATCTTTGTGTTCATTTCAACAACTTTTATTAAATAAGAAAACGTGCATCTGCTAACAGAATTTATCTCTTGCATCACCCTTGAAAAACACCCTTTAACTTTTAAATGTAAAGAATCCATGCAAGAATATGGAGAAAATCAACTAAATACCATTTCTATCCGAAGCATTAAGTTCGATCAGTTAACTAAGCTATCTCCTGGACCTTTGGCTCGTATGCTTAGCTGGCTTTCTAAAAGGAAGAATTATCATTGTTTTTATTCTGAAATGGTTAATTGTTCATTGCTAGTGAGAAACAGGGAAAGTGCCTTACCTCCGGAGGGAGTTGCAGGAGGCCTGTCAATAAATTAAGCCTCCCTCTGTGGGGCATCCCAATAATAACATCGGTTATTCCACTGTAGGCTGACATTTTCAGTAACTCATGGAAAAAGCCCATCATGCTTTCAGCCCCTTCACCTCCATATCGCTTCACAGTGGCAAACTTGGTAGCCAAAAAGTGGTCAAACTCCTATGGAACATCACAGCAGACACTTTAGTTACAAGAAGATAGCTGACTACTCCAGTAAAATACAGACAAGTTTATGTATGTTTTAAGAAGATACGACACTACTTCAAGTGGCTTGAGCAATGCCCCTTTGCTATATATCCCAGAGACGGACATAGTAATACAGAGCACAGTAGGAAAAACTTTGCAGAGGACACTAGACAAAAGTGTGGGATACAAGGAGAATAACCTGGATGGTAGAATAATTTACTCAAAAAGGAACCCCATTTGAAGGCTTTTTCTTCCAGTAAAAGAGCTGACCTCAGATTGTACTGCCTCACCTGGTCAGTTTTACTACAGGGCTCTACAGAGCTATTTAATCAAGGTTGCAAACTATACCAACTGGGAAATGGCACCTTATCATCTAAGAATGCCTGAGTCCTGATCATAGCCCTAACTGAGATTGGATTCCATTAATTTTTATTGACAGTCTCTTCCATACATAGTCCTTTCGATCACTTCAGGTAATAAAAAGAGAAGTCAGATCTTAAGGATTTTGTAGTTTTCTGTAGAATGAATAGATAAATGCATAAAAGGTATTTTGACTGAGGAGAACCAACAGCTCATTTGTTTGAGGTTCTACTCTTTTCTACTCAGAATGAAGTGGTATGTGTGTTACATTGTCTGTTGTGTCGAGGGAATGGTGGGGCTAAGTTCAGAGAGTTTGTGCCTTAATTCCCTTTCTTCAATATTTATATCTTTGTAGAATATGAGCTGATCTATTCCATCAATATTAGCCATTACTTTGTGAACTTTCACTTAAAGCAAAATAAAAATTAAAAAAAAAAATTATCCATTACTTTTATACCTGAGATTCCAGCATTAGTTTTGACAGATATTTTCGCTCTTCAGTGGTAAATGTTTCCTTTTTCAGCTCCTCAAATCGCTTCGCAAACCAGTGTTTCTCCTCCTGGCTCTGAAGCTGAGAGGTTTCAATAGAAACTTGTCCACAGTAGATTAGGTTAAGATAGACTAATACTTCCTCAAGAGAAGCCTCTTCCTTCCCCATGTTCAATAATCCTATAAAACAGAATCAAAGGGATCATTTTAAAGAATAACCAACCATGTAGAAAACAAATATTAGAACACACCAAAATAAAAGTTTCAATTCAGGGAATTTCATTCCTAATAACTAGGGTCATTATCAATGCTTATCTTGATTTTTCTAAAGGCAAAACTAAAAATATGGCCAAAGGCCACAAAGTAGTAAAACTAGGAAGGAAAAAAAAATTTTTTTAACAAGAACACAACCGTGTTGTTTTATGCCAAGTTTTAATTCTACAGTAATTTCAAACTAAAATTTGAAACCTATATTCATCTGCTTTATAGCTAAAAATCATACATTCTACCTTTAGCTGAAACACTTATCTACCAAAATATTCAAATCTTACTAATATCTACAAATCAATGTCTATCATTGAACAGTTGATCTTAGTGTGAATTTAAACGTAAATTAATGTTAATATCAAAGCAACATTTTAAGGTAAAAGGAAATGTACCTGAATCTCAGCCAAATAAAAGGAAGGGTTGTATGACAGTTCATTAGCTCAGCACCAAATCAGTTATCAGTCATCAGTCACTTCTCTAATCCTACAACATGGATCTAACAAACCAACACTTACTTTATATTGCTTATGGTTTCTTACAATAAGCTTTAGCTCTTTGATATTGATTGACCATTCAATTGTAAAAATTGCTTTGGGTTTCTCATATTTTCTGTTTATTTTTATGAATTATATGTATTTCAAAACCCTTAAAAAAAGAGGATATAGAGATATGTAGTTATAGATAAACAGTAGTTTAGCTATACAAAGTTAAAGATAACTTTGTTCATCCCGTAAACAGGTCTGGAGTATTCATTCACGCCAGGAACTGTGTTAGCACTGAGTGTACAAACATGACTAAGAAACAGTCTTTTCCCTCAAGGAAAATCATAGCCTTACAGGAGAAGAAAGATTTAGAGACAAATAACAACAATATGTCATATACCAACCAAAACAAACCCATTGCCATCGAGTCGATTCCAACTCATAGTGACCCTATAGACTGGTGGTTTCTTCCAGTAAGAAGAATGTACTTTGCGTTAAGTACCTTCATGTCTCAGTCAAATGCTGAATGGAGGATTTGAAAATATTTTTAAGGTAGTTTTATTCTGATGTCAAGTTAAATGTTTTGTTTGTTTTGGTAAATGTGCTATTGTTGAGGGTTGCCTACAGTACTGTGAGAGCATAGATGAAGGAATATTGAAGTCTACCTTGGCAAGCTACTTGGCAAGCTTCACAGAGCAGGATGGTTGCTACATCTTACCCCTTGAAGAGGATCCCACAAAAGAGATGAAAAAGATCTCAAAGGTAGAGGAGGAAGGACAGGAAAGAGGAGTGTTATGGGAACCAAGACTACCCAAATTCTTCTCCAAGACTGTTGAGTGTTATGTGTGTGTGGTTGTGGGGTGGGGAGGAGAGTGGGATGAGCAGGCTGGTGTCCTAAGAAATCAAAGGAGAATGTTCTCAAATGCGAGCTTGGAATAGTTCAAAATATTAAATACAAAAGGGCAGCAGGGCAGAAAGGTAATTTCAAAAAAAAGAAAAAAATCAGTTTAAGTCTGGTCAGCAAGAGCAGTGAGCACGTTCTCATGGTCTGACAGAAAGCATGTTCAAAAAAGTGGAAGAAAGTCACTTTTTATAGGACACTAAAGAAGGAAATGATCAGCCATTTGTAGTGCCACTAAAATAAATCAAATAAGGGCTAAAATTTTCTATTTGATTTGGCAGTTAAGTGGACTGGTAAAATCTGCAAGAGAAATTTCAGTAGACCAGTAGAGGAAAAGGGAGATCAAAGTTGGTATAATAGTAAATTAAAAACCCTTTGCTGTTGAGTTGATTCGGACTCATAGCGACACTATTGGACATAGTAGAACTGCCCCATATGGTTTCCAATGACCAGCTGGTGGATTCCAACTGCCAACCTTTTGGTTAGCAGCCAGACAATTAACCACTGAGCCATAAATCAGAGGTAAGGAAATAGGAACAATTTCCACAGGCTATTCAAGAATCTTGGCTAGAAAAGTAAGAAGAATTAAAGGCAGTAGTTAAAAAGGGGGAGGGATGAAGAAAGGATCTTAAAGATGTAAAAACCTTGACTTTATATGCTGAAAAGAAGAAGCCTGTGGAGAAGAGGAGTTGAAGAGAAGATAATTCATGAACTGAGATCCCAGAGGAGGCAAAGGGAGCAAGAACCATAGGTTGGTAGAAGGATTAGCCAAGGATAAGCTAAGAGATACTTCTTCCTCAAGGAAGGTGAAAGAGTTGTGGCTGGGTCTAGAATTAGATAACCTTGTAAGTCAGGGAGCAAAAGTGGTTCCTATCAGTGAAGTAGGAGGATGAGGGTGAGGGCAGAAGGGCAGGCATCATTTTAAGAGGGCAGAAGGAGTAGGGATATTTCAAGATGAGTCTTAATGGGATATGACTAAGGATGAATCAAAGGATAGCTGGGTGGCATTAACAGGACTGGTTGAAATCGCGAACCTGGAGTGGAACCATGGTTGCATGGATCAATCACGCTTAGTTCACTAGAAAGCCTGAAAAATCCATATCTTTGTACTATTACCATTGAAAACTTGTTGTACAAATGCAAGAAAGTTGAGGGTGGTAGTGAAACTGGTTGAAATGACGTGGCTTATATCGGGAAGCAAAGGAGGAAAAGCCAGAAAGGAATTGGTTAACTGGGAAAAAATGGAGAAGCTAAAGAACCAGGGGTCAGACTGAGCTCAAAGCTCAATGGTAGTAGGCCTGGTAAAGTAAAGTAGCTGGAAGGATGGATTAATTACGGTAAGAGTGTTAAATATTGTAATTAAGATTTCAGAGACATAGCAGCTAAAGTGGATTGTAGGTGATGGTCTTGGACTAAAGAAAGCCACAGTGGTAGACTGTGTTGTCACATGAAGTGCTGATGTGGATGTTCAAGTCTCCCAAGTAATGGCAAGAGTTGTCATGAAGAGGAAGATTGAGTCAGATAACAGATGGAATGAACTGGAGGTCAGTAGTCACTGCAGTAAGGCAAAAGAAGGTATAGCCATACAGCATGAGTTGTAAAGCAGGAGGAATTTCTCTTAGAAGGTGGGAGGAAGTAGCCATGTAGGGCTTTCTCTATCCTTCCTCCTCCCCTGAGACTTGAAATACCTCAAAGAGAGAAAATAGGCAGCTTCTACTTGAAAGCTGCAAAGGAACAGGGAACTTTAAGAAACTTGAACTTTCAGGCTGCAGTTAAGAGAGAAACATTGATGGGATGTTGTGTAAATAGGTCGAGGATGGGAGGGTGCAATGGAATGGAGTTCCAAAGGACACGATAAAGAGCTGGGGAGATAACAGTGGGAGGAAGATGAACTAAAGGAGAAGAATCATATCAGCAGATCAGAGATGTCAGATGACCAAGGATTTAACATTTTGAGTAGTGACTAAGACAACATATACACACACAACCTTAACTCTAAATGTCTTCTGGCATTAACTCAGTATATATACACTTCAAATTTTCATTCAACTGTCCCTGCCCTTAATACATATGTAATTAACTACTACTCAATATATATATAACATTTTATAGATCACAAAATGTCTTCACACATATTTTAATTTTGGCAGAATTTTCTTTTTCAAAGATTGAATATTCCAAAAGTGGCTTCAACTCTATTTCTTATCCCACATGTTTTTCCAGAGCCTTGCCACTCTCCCACCACAAGTGGTGTCTTTATCCCCTCCCCTTGAACCTAGGCAGCCTCTGTAACTGCCTTGACTAGTAGAGTTTGGCAGAAGTGACACCATGTGACTCTCAAGGCTAGGTCATAAAAAGTGATATACAGTTTCTGCCTGGCTCCCTTTGTACAGACACATACCTTTCGAGTCCTGAGAGCCATCATATAAGAAGTCTGGCTACTTTGAAGCCACCAAGCTGGAGAAACCATGTGGAGAGACTACACAGGCATAGAGAGAAATACCTAAGGAGCTGAATTCCAGCCCCAGCTGTTTGAGTCATAGACCCCAGACATGTGAGTGACTGAATCTTTAAACGACTCCAGCCTGACCATTGTTTCACTGGAACTTCATGAGAGACCCCAGCTGAGAATGACCTGCCTGGGTTCAGTCAATCCCCAGAACCATAACAGATAATAAAGTGTTGTGCTTTTAAAGCCACTGTTCTTTGGTAAACCAAAAACCCAGTGCTGTCCAGTCGATTCTGACTCATAATGACCTTATAGGACAGAGTAGAACTGCCCCGTAGAGTTTCCAAGGAGCACCTGGCAGATTCAAACTGCCGACCCTCTGGTTAGCATCTGTAGCACTTAACCATTATGCCACCAGGGTCTCCTGTTCTATGGTAGTTTATAAATTTATAAACAATAAATAGCCAGGATATTACTAATTGATAAATAACCAGAATTTGACATTTCCAAGATTACCTTTAAGAAGTAACATGAGGCAGGACCCCAAGATCATGATTGGTGATGCAGGCCCAACTTTATTGGAGTTCCCAGGTTAGGAAAAGTAGAAAGTTATGGGCAAGAACACAGGTTGTAGTAAAGAAGAGAGGCTTTGAAAGTAGTCAGACCTGGGTTGTCATCATTCCACCTCTGCCACTTTCTAGCTACAAGTTATTTAAATTCTCAGTATCTCCATTAAGATGGTAGTAACAACTTTCGGGGGTGGTTGCAAGAATGTATTAACATATAAAGTGTATGGCTCATGTTGTTGTTATTGTTGGGTGCCGTTGAGTCAATTTTGACTTAGCAAAATACCATGTGACAGAGTAGAACTGCCCCATAGGGTTTTCTAGGCTACTACTATATATAACATTTTATAGATCTTTATGGGAGCAGATTGTCAGGTCTTTCTCCCATGGAGCCACTTGGTGGGTTAGAACTGCTAACCTTCCGGTTAGCAGCTGAGCACTTAGCCATTGTGCCACCAGGGCTCCTCTGGCACATACAGGAGCTCAATAAGTTTTGAACACAAGAAACAAGCCCTCTCAGAAGACCACTCTAGTGCCTCAAGACTCCTCCTCCCTGACAGCACTTGAAACATGCTCCTCATTGTCTCCTCAGAGAAGCCTCAGCTCCGGTGGGCATGCAGCTTCTTCAAGAACGGAGAACGGAGCTTGTTATGGATTGAGCTGTGTCTCCCAAAAACATATGTTGAAGTCCCAGTACCTGTGAGCATGACTTTTTGGAAACAGGGTTTTTAAACGTGCTATCAGTTAGGTTAACACGAAGTCATACTGGAGTAGGGTACAGGCACAGCAGAAAGAGGGCCATATCACTATGGAGGCAGAGATTAGAATTATGCTGCAGCTACAAGCCAGGGAATGCCTGGGGCTACCAGAAGCTGCCAGAGACAAGAAAGGATCTTCCCCTAGAGCCTTCAGAGAGAGCAAGGTCCTGCTGGCACCCTGAATTCAAACTTCTTGCCTCCAGAACTACAAAAGAATAAATTTCTTGTCATTTTTAAGCAACCCACTTTCTGGTACTTTGTTATGACAGTCCAAAGATACTGATTCCCAGCTCACATTGGCAGTTCTCTGCTCCCACCATGGCTGTTAATGAGCTTTACCTGTGGTATTAAAGGGTCCTTGAAGGGTCTCCACAAGACCTTGAATTTCAGGGACATTCTCCAGCAGGGCTTGTCCCGTAAAGAGAGGGTTGATTTTGGCAGCTTTATGACCATGTTCACGATATACTGTAACCAATCTGGCAAGGCCATGATCAACTAATTCAGGGGAAAACAAAACAACACAAACAGTTTAGGAAATGCCCACAAGTGCAAAATCAGCTTTTGAAAGAAGGCTTTGTGGCTTTAGACATTTTTTATGCATTGTTCCTGCCCACTACATCTGCCATTGATTTTCAGGTTTAAAGACTATCAGAATCTCGGTAAACATATGGATTTACTTAAATTTATCTTGTGATAGCTGAAGCTACTGGAAGGAAAAAAAAAAAAAAGGAAATAGAACAGCAGGCACATTTGTAAAAAACAGCTATGTAGATGGATAAGCATTAGAAATACCCCCAAAACTGAAAATATTGCTAAAATGCTGAGATTATGCATAACTATAGTTTTTTCCTGAAATATTTTCATATTTTATATCTTGTATCTTACATAAAAATAAAAATTTGTAGGTAGAACTACAAAATCAACTTTTCATTTCCTCCCTTATGTCTCAAAGACCCCAGGTACACAGTTATTTTATAACTCATAAAAGATTAGGAAAAGATTTTAGAGATTATTTAGTCACTCATATAACACCAAAAAAAAAAATACCCTTTATAAAATCCCAGATGAGTGACTGCCTGGACTCCACTTAAATGGAAGTCATTATCTTTCAATAAACCCAATCCTATCTTAGACTATTTTGTTGTCGTTATTGTTAGGTGCCATCAAGTTGGTTCTGACTCATGGTGACCCTATGTACAACAGAATGAAACACTGCCCCATCCTATGCCATCCTCACAATTCTTGTTATGCTTGAGTCCATTGTTGCAGCCACTGTGTTACTCCATCTCTTTGAGGGTTTTTCAATTGTTCGCTGACCCTCTACTTTACCAAGCATGATATCCTTCTCCAGGAAATGATCCCTCCTGATAATGCGTCCAAAGAATGTGAGACGAAGTCTTGCCATCCTAGCTTCTAATGAGCAATCTGGCTGTATTTCTTCCATGACAGATTTGTTCGTTCTTTTGGCAGCCCATGGTATATTCAATATTCTTTGCCAACACCGTAATTAAAATGCATCAAAATTTCTCTTGGTCTTCTTTATTCACTGTTCAGCTTTCACAAGCTTATGAGGAGACTGAAAACACCATGGCTTGGGTAAGGTGCACCTTAGTCCTTAAGGTGACATCTTTGCTTTTTAACACTTTAAAGAGATCTTTCGCAGCAAAGTAGCCCAATGCAATGTGTCATTTGATTTCTTGACTGCTACTTCCGTGGCTGTTGATTGTGGATGCAAGTAAAATGAAATCTTTTACATCATCAATCTTTTCTCCATTTATCATGATGTTGCTTATTGGTCCAGTTGTGAGAATGTTTGTTTCTTTATGTTGGGGAGTAATCCATACTGAAGGCTGTGGTCTTCAATTTTCATCAGTAAGTGTTTCAAGTTCTCTTCACTTTGAACAAGTAAGGTTGTGTCATCTGCATATCGCAGGCTGTTAATGAGTCTTCCTCCAATCCTGATGCCCCATTCTTCTTCATATAGTCCAGCTTCTCAGATTTTTTGCTCAGCATAAAGACGGAGTAAGTATGGTGAAAGGATATAACTCTGACACACATCTTTCTTGACTTTAAACCAATCAGTATCCCCTTGTTCTGTCTGAACAACTGCCTCTTGATCTATGTAAAGGTTCCTCATGAGTACAATTAAGTGTTCTGGAGTTCCCATTCTTCGCAATGTTATCCATAATTTGTTATGATTCATACAGTCAAATGCCTTTGCATAGTCAAAAAAACACAGGTAAACATCCTTCTGGTATTCTCTGCTTTCAGCCAGGATCCATCTGACATCAGCAATGATATCCCTGGTTCCACGTCCTCTTCTGAAACTGGCCTGAATTTCTGGTAGTTCCCTGTCAATATACTGCTGCAGCTGTTTTTGAAAGATCTTCAGCAAAATTTTGCTTGCATGTGATATTAATGATATTGTTCCATAATTTCCACATTTGGTTGGATCACCTTTCTTGGGAATAGGCATAAATATGGATCTCTTCCAGTCGGTTGGCCAGGAAGCTGTCTTGCATATTTGGTGGCATAGACAAGTGAGCACCTCCAGCGCTGCATCTGTTTGTTGAAACATCTCAATAATAAATTATGGATAACATTGCAAAGAATGGGAATTCCAGAACACTTAGTTGTGCTCATGAGGAAACTTTACACAGATCAAGAGGCAGTTGTTCAGACAGAACAAGGGGATACTGATTGGTTTAAAGTCAGGAAAGGTGTGCATCAGGATTGTATTCTTTCACCATACCTATTTAACCTGTATGCTGAGCAAATAATCTGAGAAGCTGGACTATATGAAGAAGAATGGGGCATCAGGATTGGAGGAAGACTCATTAACAACCTGTGTTATGCAGATGACACAACCTTGCTTGCTGAAAGTGAAGAGGACTTGAAGCACTTACTAATGAAGATTAAAGACCACAGCCTTCAGTATGGATTACACCTCAACATAAAGAAAACAAAAACCCTCACAACTGGACCAATGAGCAACATCATGATAAACAGAGAAAAGATTGAAGTTGTCAAGGATTTCATTTTACTTGGATCCACAATCAACAACCATGGAAGCAGTAGTCAAGAAATCAAAAGACGCATTGCATTGGATAAATCTGCTGCAAAGGAGCTCTTTAAAGTGTTGAAGAGCAAAGATGTCATCTTGAAGACTAAGGTGTGCCTGACCCAAGCCATGCTATTTTTAATTGCATCATATGCATGTGAAAGCTGGACAATGAATAAGAAAGACTGGAGAAGAATTGACACCTTTGAACTGTGGTGTTGATGAAGAATACTGAGTGTACCATGGACTGCCAAAAGAAGGAACAAATCTGTCTCAGAAGAAGTACAACCAGAATGCTCCTTAGAAGCAAGGATGGCGAGACTGTGTCTTACATACTTTGGACATGTTGTCAGGAGGGATCAGTCCCTGGAGAAGGACATCATGCTTGGCAGAGTACAGGGTCAGTGGAAAAGAGGAAGACCCTCAACGAGGTGGACTGACATAGTGCCTGCAACAATGAGCTCAAGCATAACAACGATTGTAAGGATGACTCAGGACTGGGCAGTGTTTCGTTCTATTGTGCACAGGGTCGCTATGAGTCGGAACCAGCTTGACAGCACCTAACAACAGTAGATTTGATTCCTGTTATTCCATCTGGTGAGGTTCACGTGTATTGTCACCATTTATGTTCTTGGAATAAGGTATTTGAAATGAAGAAGTCATTGATCTTGCAAAATTCTATCATGTGATCTCCGGTATAGTTTCTATCACCAAAGCCATGTTTTCGAACTACCAATCCTTCTTCGTTTTCAACTTTTGCATTCAAATCACCAGTAATTATCAATGCATCTTTATTGCATGTTTGATCAATTTCAGACTGCAGAAGTTGGTAAAAATCTTCAATTTCTTCATCTTTGGCCTTAGTTGTTGGTGCATAAATTTGAATAACATTCGTATTAACTGGTCTTCCTTGTAGGTGTATGGATATCATCCATTTACTGACAGCATTGTACTTCAGGATAGATCTTGAAATATTCTTTTTGGCAATGAATGCAATGTCATTCCTCTTCAAGTTTTCATTCCCGCCATAGCAGGCCATATGATTATCTGATTCAAAATGGCCAGTACCAGTCCATTTCAGCTTACTAATGCCTACGATATCGATGTTTATGCATTCCATTTCATTTTTGATAACTTCCGATTCCTGAGATTCATACATCATGCATTCCACATTTCGATTATTAATGGGTGTTTACAGCTGTTATTCACATTTTGAGTGGTGGCAAATTAGCAAATGAAGGTTCCGAAAGCTTGACTCCAACTGTGTTATTAAGGTCAACCCTACTTTGAGGTGGCAGCTCTTTCTCATTAGTATTTTGAGTGCCTTCCAACCTGAGGGGCTCATCTTCCAGCACAGCAATGTTCTGCTGCTATTTGTAAGGTTTTCACTGGCCAATTTTTTTGGAAATAGACTGCCAGGTTCTTCTTCCTAGTCTGTCTTAGTCTAGAAACTTCATTGAAATCTATTCACCAAAGTGACCCTGCTGGTATCTGAAATGCCAGTAGCAAAACTTCCAGTATCACAGCAACACACACACCGTATGACAAGCTGACAGACACGTGATGGTATTCTCAACCTTAATTTAAGTTTTTAGTCCCTGTTTTATAAAGAAGAAAACCTTCTGTACTGGGTTGAATTTGTTGTTGCTGTTGCATGAGTCGTTTTCAACTCGTAGTAACCTCATGCAACAGAGTAGAACTGTTCCACAGGGTTTTCTTGGCTGTAATCTTTACAAAAGCAGATTCCCAGATATTTCTCCAGCAGAGCTGCCGAGTGGGTTCGAACCACCAACCTTTCAGTTAGCAATTGAGCAAATAACCATTTGCACCACCAGAGTTCCTCTGGGTTGAATAGGATCCCCCAACTCAGAACCTCAGAATTTGTGTCCAACTCAGAACCTCAGAATGTCACCTTATTTGGAAATAGGGTCTTTGCAGATCTAATTAGGTGAAAATGCGGTCATGCTGGATGGATTAGGATAGGCCCTAAACCCAATGACTGGTGTCCTTCTAAAAAGGCCATGTGAAAACACACGGTGACACAGAAAGAAGGCCATGTGAACACAAGAGAAGAGATAACAGCTACAAGCCAAGGAATGCCAAGGATTGCTGGTAACTACCAGAAGCTAGGGAGAGACAAGTAAAGGTCCTCTCCTACATCTCCTACAGCCTTCAGAGAAAGCATAGCCCTAATGACACCTTAACTTCAGACCTGTAGTCTCCCAAACTGTGAAATAAATTTCTGATGTTTTAGGCCACCAAGTTTGTAGTAATGGTTGCCCCAGGAAATGACTATATCTTCATATTTGGTGCTGAAATCTAGATAGACTATATCGAAGGCATTGCCTCTGTTGACCACTCTCTGCTTTAAAAAAAAAAAAAATCTTGCCTAGGCTCTACAGCATTGCAAGCTCCTGGATTTCCTCCTACCTCACTGGTTACTCAACTGCAGTCACTTCTAGGGGCTCCTCTTCTTTGCCCATCTCTAAAACATTGGTGTTCCTTGGGTCTGTTCAGAGCCTTCTTCTCAATCTGTTTCTTTCTGGGTGGTCTCCTTCACTTTCCATGGCTTCAATTATCATCCACAAAACTACATCTTTAGTGTGATAAGTACAATAATAAATATACAGGAGTATTAACGACCCTTTGGTTAGCAGCCGCAGCACTTAACCACTACACCACCAGGGTTTCCGATTTTTATTAACACCCTCATAGGAATCTAGCACCCCTACAGAAAACATTTCCTTAACAAACTCACATCAGCTCCTAAATATCACTGCTTCTATTTCTAACTACTCACTAGGCAGGCTTTTAATGGTACACTAGAATATGGATGTGGGAATTGGCACAAAATGACACTGCTCACCCCCCAAGAACATGTGGCACAGGCTGTTTTGGCAGACCCAGAGAGAGGAATATTCTCCTCCCCGATAGTTCTGGGCACAGCATCCTATATCCATCCTGGAAATCTACTTTCTCTCAGGCCCTCCTTTCATTGCTCTGATTTTCTCTAACAGACCAATCTCATTTGCCTTCCCTCTATCCCTCCCAGATGCTGCACTGTGACCCCGGGAATGCTGTTTCATGATTAACAAAATTTACTACATTCTTAGCCTCTTCCCTGAATATCTTTCTTTTTTTTGTAACAAGACCAAATTTTTATTAGAATTAACAGATGTAAAATTACATTTTAATAAATATAACAAACGTAATAGGGAAAAATAAAAAGAATTCTAAAAACTTTACACAATCTTCAATGAAAGTGTACATATAGGCAATTTACATAAAGAATTGCTACTAATTATACTCACAGCTTTTCAGAGTTCTATAATTTTAACTAAACAGAGAGTTAAAAGTGAAATAGCAAATTCCTCACACTGTCTATATCCATACTTTGGACACCTTATATATCAATATTTAAAGTTTTTAATGTGACAAATGAGATTGCTTCTTGCTTGTGAATTTGTCTAGTTGAGGTTAAATTGATGACAATGCTACCCACAGGAAATAATGAATATTTAAAGTGAGTTTCTGTGGTTTGTTCTAACAAGGCTTAGAAAAGTCAGTTTCACGGAGGTATGTTGAAGGGAATAGAAGCGATTTTAAAGCAATCTCAGCAAGCTCAGGATATTCATTTTTAACTTTTACCTAAAATGAAGTAAGTGATGCTGTATTTTCAAAATTCATCTTCAATCCTTCATCAGTAGCCAGCTTCAACAACTTATCCTGTAGGGACACAGTTAGACTTAAATTATTTTTTGATGAAAGAAATGGATTTTGGATCCATGAATTTCCTATTTGTGGATCTCCTTTTGATGGAAAATAAAATTCAAAACATTTTAACATATTTGTTAGATGCTCATTGATGACTTTTCACAGATGTACAACGTCAAGATCATTACCTACTTCACTGATAATTGTTGTTAAATTATGGAACATGTCATAACAATCTGCAGACACTCTACTTTTCCACGTTTCTAACTTTTCTTTTTGTCCTTCAAGTTGATCAGCCATTGGAAAACATGCTGCGTTCTTTCCTTGCATAGAAGCATTAAGGTCATTAAAAATGCTGAAGATATCAGACAAGTCTGGCTGTCCAATTCGGTCTTTAAAAAGCTGGGAGCAAACTGCTTTCTTGCTTTGCAGAAACACTACGAGTTCATCTCGTAATTCAAACATTCTCAAGGAAATTTTTCCCCATGATAATCAGCATGCAGCAACAGTTTCTTATGATCAGTTTCCATATTATCGCATAAAAAAAAGAGAATAACCTTGAATTTAACGCATTGGCCTTCACATAATTCACAATTTTTTCTATGTCGGCAAGCACGCTATTTAGTTCAGCTGATATTTTTTCATAGCAAGACTTTCCCAATGAACGAAGCAATGGGTTGTTTCACATTCTGGTGCAATCACTTCAGAATGTTTTCCTGTCACTGAAGCTGCACCATCAGAACATACTCCTCCACAGAACTTAAATTCCAACCCACATTTGTTGACAATGTAGTTCTTCACAGCTTCATATAGTTCTGAGCTAGTTGTTTGTAGGCAAAAAAAAAAAAAACCCCAAACTCATTGCGGTCAAGTCAATTCCGACTCATAGCGACCCCATGGGACAGGGTAGAACTGTCCCATAGAGTTTCCAAGGAGTGTCTGGTGGATTTGAACTGCCGACCTTTTGGTTAGCAGCTGTAGCACTTAACCACTATGCCACGAGGGTTTCCGTTTGTAGGCAAAGCAGCTGAAAAAAGAATTCTTCCCTTATACCATCATGTTTGAACCTCACGTATACTAAAAGAATTACCACATTAGCCACATCTCTGCATCCACCAAGTTGCAAAGGAAAGTGCTTTGCTAGGTTTATTTGTTCTATGAGTTGGTCTTCCATATCATTAGCCAGTTCCCGAATACATCGAGCTATGGTATCATTGGAAAGTGGTACTTGAGCTACTTTTTTTTGCTGCAGGTTCACCCAACATTTCCAAGTAAACTTCTTTTGGCAGTTGTGTACAGCGTTTTAGACTTAGCAACTGGAAGTGCTACCTTATAAGAAGCCCACAAAGTACTAAATTTTATATGTGAAACATTGAACACCTGCTTTGGTTGGCTTTTTAATTCACTTTTCCTTTCAAAGAATTCTTCTGGTTATGAACTTATTTCTTTATGTTTTGAATATAAATGCCACTTAAGTTTTGATGGTTTCATTTGCTTCATTAGCCAGTATAGCTCCACAAATAACACGCTGTGGTTTTAGCACTTCACCATCAATCACGGCTACTACACCAAACTCAGTATATGAGGGATCGTACTTCCAAGTAAAACTAGTATGCATTCACTTGGTTTTCACTTTTTGAGAATGACTTCCATTGTTACCATTTCTTTTCCTATTACTACTGTCTTCAGAAAGTGTGTCTCTTATTGACAAAAAAATCCAGTGAAGCTTGTTTCGCCATTCAATCTCTTCCTTTTCCTGGTAAAAACAGTGTCTCTGAAGGCTTTAGCATTTTACATGGTCGAACAGCCAGACGTCTTTGAGGCTCATCATGTTTCCTTTTCATTGGAGTGGTCTTATAACAAAGACTACAAGTTATCCTGCGGCCATCGCCATCAGTCTCACTTTGAGGGCACTCCACAGATTGCATGGACATTTCCATCCCATGATATACAACTCTTAGCACCTGTGCATTCTTTTTCACAAACTACACAAGATAAAAATCTTGGTCTACTTTCAGAAGGGTTTTTTTCCGCCATCTTCCTTGTAATAAAAAGGTTCTCTTCAATATTACTACTATCTGTTCCAGTCTCAATGTTTTCTTCATACTGGGTCTTAGAGTATTTTCTAACTCTTCGTCAGCTTGTTCTAACTCATTTTCTGTGCTCAGGCTGGCCACAAGTTCTTCAGTTAACTGAGAATGAAACAGGCCCGGTTTTGCTTCAGGGCTAAATGTACCTTCTCTTGGAATCTGTTGCATGTCTCTGTGTTAGGGCTGATTTTGGGTCATCTGAATGAACCACAAAAATTCAGCCCAGTGTGATAAGTTGTTAGCTTGCCTCCAGGAGATAATCCTATTTTGGATATCCACATTAGTTTTCTCCATAGAGTTTTGGCTTTGGCAGGTCCAAGGGTTCCCACGGACAATTTTCAACTCAGACCAAATATTACTGAGTTCACTAACAATCTGGCTTGAAAATTCCCTCCCATTGTCAGACACTGGGTGCTCCAATAATTGTAAAAATATCTAAAAGAGCACGTGCAACTTCCTTGGGCCATTTGGATTTTAATGACCTCAAAACACTTATCCGTGTACGGAGGTCTTGATAATGCATAATAAATTTGTATTCCACATCAGGATTCAATTGCATATCTATAAGATCCACTTGGCATCTTAAGTTAACTTCCTTAATTGACTGTGATGTTAAAATTTTCTTGGATTTTGAATTTTTCTGTTAGCATGGTTTGCAGAGTGTCAGGTATAGCATAATAACTTCTTTTGTAATGTTTTTATATTTCACTTGTAATTCTTTTTTTCCATGCAGGTGTGTCCTCCATGTCCATTACTGAGATGCGTATCATGCAGAATGTCAAATTTTCGCTGTGTAAATAATACCATATTTTACCTGTTTCCCCATTTACAGCCTGAATCAGTTTCTCATTTCCTTGGACAAGGATCACATCAAATCCAGCCAAACAACAGTAGTGAACTGATTCCTTTTTTCCTTAGCTTTAGCCTCTCTCACTTCCCTTAACAATTGACAGTACTTTGTTTTAGAAAACATCTTACTGTTATTACCTTCATTTTCCAGTAACACTGCTAAGCTTCTGAAGAACTCTTCTCTCATGTTTTCTGGATCAATTTCTGTTTCATTAGCATCTAAGTTACTGAAGTTATCGTCACCTACACTTTGTGACACCATGGAAAGCCATGAAAATGACTCATTATCTCGAAGTAGATATGGCTCTGGAGATTCACATTCCATTCTGTCCTCCATAGGATGGAGCTGGGTACCTAAGGACTTCTTTGCAATAACCAGAGGGGTCATTTCGTCCATAGGAACTTCCTGCCCATATGTGCCTGGTGGAAGCTTTTGAGACTGAGGCAGCTCAGCTTTTTGCGTTCCTTGTCTCCTCAACTTCTGCTTCCCGGTTTCTTGGCCTCTCGGCTCCTTGTGTCTCACGCCTGCATCTGCCCTGCCCTGTTCCAAAGCTCTGTAGCTCCACCAATAATTGCCTGGAGGTACCTCACTCCACCAGGAAGCCTCTTGTGCACAGGCACTCAGCTCTCTCGCTCCGTGGGTCGGCTCCAGCAGTGTCTAGCACTGGTCTCCTGGTTCTGCTGCCGCAGGTCCTCTGCTGCTCTTTCTTACCATCTGCACCTTCTCTGGTGTTTCTTCCAAGTCTTCTATCCATTCACAGTTTCAAAACCACTTCCACATTTTATGTATCTGTTAGAGCACTCTCTTGGTACCAAATTCTTAGTTATCTAGTGCTGCCATAACAGAAATACCACAAGTGGATGGCTTTAACAAAGAGAAGTTTATTTTCTCACAGTAAAGTAGGCTAAAAGTTCAAATTCAGGGTCTCAGCTCCAGGGGAAGGCTTTCTCTCTCTGTCCGCCTTCTCATCAATCTTCCCCCAAACTAGGAGCTTCTGTGAGAAGGAACCCCGGGCCCAAAGGATGCGCTCTGCTCCTGGCACTGCTTTCTTGGTAGTATGAGATCCCCCCCACCCCAGACATTTCTTATACTCCTGGTCCTAACTGAAATCTGGTCTTCCCCAGAGGACACGAGTAGAAGGTGAAGCTGCTCCGACTCCCATACCCACAGCCCTCAGATTTTGAAGGTGGAGTCAAAGCTTCCTCATTCCTCACTGACATTTCCATATCATTACTCCTCTACCTTCTTATAGACCCTAAGTCTTCCGATGGTCACGCGATAATAATTTTAACTAATCTTCATTTCTGTATAGTCACTACAAAATAATGTTGTAAAAGAATGCTAAATGAAAAAAATTCAGTCTATTTAGATAGAAAAAAAGACTCTAAAATGGTGTATATATAGCATAAGCTTACTTTTTGTTAGTTTGCATATATGTGTGTGGAGAAAGAGAATTAGTATACATATGAATGAAATTGACCAAAAACTTAACAGTGATCATTCCTGAGTGTAGAAGTTCCTGGTTTGCGTTTCCTTTCTCCTTCTCGTATTTTCTAAATTCTTCACAGTGAACATGTACCGTAGAGCTCTTTTAACTGCAGCCATTTAGATGACTTGCTGCCACTGCACTCTGAGAGCTTTGGATTGGCAGACTCCTCTCTAGTACACCTGGCATACCTGTCTTCACCAGTTGACTATATATTTGAAGAATCATATAGTTGTACATTATATTTGTTCCTAAGCCTGTTACTGTGGGAAAAAAAGCAAAATATTGGGGAAGAAATCAGAAAGATCTAGAGATATTCCGCAAGCAGACTGCTTTCATAGGTTCTTTTCATTTCAAAGATTTGCATATACACAAACAAAAAATATACATATTTAAGCCAAAATAAAATACTTAAGTCATCTCTCATTTCTTCATGACACTGTTCTTTGTTGTTGTGTGCCATCAAGTCGATTGTGACTCATAGCAATCCTACAGGACAGAGTAGAACTTCTCTACAGGGCTTCCTAGCATGTAAGCTTTACGGGAGCTGATCTCTAGATTTTTCTCCTACGGAGCTGCTGGGTAGATTCAAACTGCCAACCTTCTGGTTAGCAGCTGAGCACTTAACCGTTGTGCCTCCAGGGCTCCTTCTCCGTTCTTTAAATTGCTTTTTTAAAAATTAACTAACCAGGTTCCAGTTTCAAATGTTTTAGATAAAAGTGCTTCTGTTGTATTATTTTTGTAGCAAATCATGAAATCAAAATATTAAAAAGGATGATATTATAGCAATAAACCATCAAGTCGATTCTTGACTCATAGCAACCCTACAGAACAGAGGAGAACTGCCCCATAGAGTTTCCAAGGTGCAGCTGGGGGATTTGAGCTGCCTACCTTCTGATTAGCAGCCGAGCTCTTAACCACTGTGCCACCAGGGCTCCATCATAGCAATAGAATGAATATATTCATTTTAAAAAGGAGCCCTGGTGGTGCAGTGGTGAAGCACTCAGCTGCTAACCGAAAGGCTGGTAATTCGAACCCACCAGCTGCTCCATAGGAGAAAGATGTGACAATCTGCTTCTGTAAAGATTTACAGCCTTGGAAATCCTATGGGGCAGTTCTACTCTGTCCTACAGGATCACTATGAGTTGGAATTGACTCAATGACAGTGGGTTTGGTTTTGGTTTTTGGTATTCTTAAAACAATAACATCAACAACAACAAAAAACCTTCCTGTTAAAAGATATTTTAGGCTGCAAGATCCAACTCCCAGTCTGCAGCTGCAGCAGTTAGGGAGGGAGGAATAGCCTGCAAAGGAGCACAGGAAAAAACTGGGAGTGATAGAAATACTTGTAGCTTCGTTGTGGTGGTGGTTTCATAATTGTCTACATCTATCAACAGGCATTGGATTGTACATTTTCAACAGATGCAGTTTGTTGTACATAAATAACTCAATAAAGTTGATTTTAAAAAAGAAAACTAGGGGGAAATAACATAAATAACTCACCCATGCGTGTAACATGCATAGCGTGCCTAGGAACATAATACGCAAGGGGGTGGCGCAGAGGGCAAAAACGTATAACGCACATGTTATTTGCGTAGAAATACAGTAATTGGGTGTTCAAGCCCGTAACAAAGCCAGAGGGATTAGGGAAAACAACATAACACATATACACATGCACATTTCTCTTCAAAATAAAATGGAAAATATTGGAGGGATGCATCTGGCTCAGGAGCCTGGCACATAGTAGATACTCAAGAAATATGTGGTATTACTTGAACAGATGGACAGAAGTCCTGAGATTCAGCATATTGCAAAAGAGTGAAAGCTCTCCAGTGCCCTCAAACTTGGAGCACAAGAACTAGATTCTTCTTGCTCACTTTAAATTCCTCTTTTCTGAGAACTGCACCCTCCCATACCAAGGATTGGGTCTCCAGGAGCCATGTCTATGTTACTCTAATCAGCCTCCCTGCCACAGTTAATGGATTCCAAAGACACCTGAGTCAAGGTGAGACAGATTCAATCTTTCCAGAATTTGAGACTTGGAATTCAGAGACATGTTGTGGGAAAAGAGTTAGCCTGAGACTGCTTATCCTCAGAAAGGCCTGCTTACAAGGTTGGCCCTTGGCTGGTGTCTGAGAACTTGGATTTCAGGAGGATTCCCACCTTTCCCTAACTGATAAAGGTAGCCCAAAATGCCTAGCCTGTTTGTGCAGACAATGAGGTTTATGCCGATCACCTGCTTTCCTTCTGGAAGTGTGAAATTTTGATATAAGCAGAGGGTGCCTACATTAGCAGCTCACAAAAAAAACCTTGGCCTTCCCTGTGCAGAAATGTCATACACACGTTGCTAAGTTTTCATCACTTGAGGAAGAGTGCACTCTGTGTGGCCCCTCATGAGAGGGAGAGTGCATAAGGAAGCTACACAGGGATTCCTCCAGACTCTGTGCCTTTTTCTATGATGATCCAGCTTCTCACACCACTGGAGTACATCTCAGCCACGAGTACAGCTATATGCTGAGTGCTATGAGTCCTTCTCTCTACACATAAGGGTGGTCTTAGGGACCCCAACCCACATGGTGTAGTTGCCACAGGAGCTGAGTCACATTAACGGCTACGCCCTGTTGGTCTACACACACCTTCTGCTGATATTCCCAAAGTTAGCTCTGGTTTTTCCCTTCCCACGTCTTGGTCGTTTGATTCACTCTTCAATTCTAGGAGACATCCTTATATTATTCAAATAAAGTCCCCTCTTGGCTTAAGATAACCAGTGTGGGTTTCTGTTGATAGCAAATAAAAGAATCTTGACTAATACAAAAGCTAAAAATAATGATGATAGAGATGTCTACATCAATTACTTCATTCTCTGCCATAAAAAAAACATGCTGGTGGGGGCGGGGGCAGCACTGAAGTGTTTGCTTTTAGGAGGAAAAGTGTTCGTATTAGCCAGTGTGAAGTGTACTGACCAGTAACCAGTAAACCAGTTGCCGCTGAGTCAGTTCCAACTCAGGGTGACCCCGTGTGAGTCAGAGCGGACCTGTGCTACATAGGGTTTTCCATGGCTGCTTTTTGAGGGGAGTAGATCCCCAGGCCTTTCTTCTGAGGCACCTCTGGGTGAATTTGAACCTCCAACCTTTTGGTTAATAGCTGAGCATGTTAACTATTTGCACCATCCAGGGACTCCACACTAACAGGTAACTGTGCTTAAACTGAAAGTCAATGGTAGTTCTTTTTCATCATCTAGTCATAAATAAAAAAAAAAATATATATATATATATATATACCTTCCCAAAAAATATCTAGAACACATTCGCAGTCTTATTGTTATTCAAGGCAGCATATACTTAAAGCAAGTGGGAGAGCTGAATATATATAAAAACAATAAAGACTTCCAAAAAGGAGAATTTCCTTTAGAACTCTATGAAAACGAGATGGGGGTCTCCAACTTCACCTTAAAAAAAAACTTAGGAACTTCATAAATGGCCATATTAAAGGCTGAATGGCTTTGAATCAGAGCACTATATTTTATACAAGTAACTCAGCAAGATCTAGGTTGTGACTGAGTTCATTGTACATCCTCTCCTCCATTACCACCTCAAACACATACATATCAAAAACTCACTGCCGTTGAGTTGATTCCGACTCATAGCGACCCTATAGGACAGAGTAGAACTGCCCCATAAAGCTTCCAAGGAGGGCCTGGCAGATTTGAACTGCTGACCCTTTGGTTAGCAGCCATAGCACTTAACCACTACACCACCAGGGTTTCCAACACATACATAGCTTTATAAAATCAATTTATTTTGCTATATATTTATTTCTTATAAATAACCATACTTTCAAAAGACAGCTTTTTCTGGTCCTTTCAGTTTTGTTTTGTTTTTCCTAATTCTGTCTTAAATTATTGCCAAGATGGGTAAGTAAAGCTCGCAGATGGATGGTAAATTATGGTGATCATTTACTGCACACTGTATTGAATGTTTTCACACACACCATCTTACCTAATCCTTGCAACAACTCTGAAATAGGTATCCTTATATGCAGAAAAATAAACTGAAACCCAATAGGGTAAGACCTGCAGAAGGTGACACAATCAGGTAATGAAGAATCTAGGACTTGAACTCAGGTGTGTTTGACTTCAAATTCAGTGTTCTATCAAACACACCGTAACAAAGGTTGAAAAGGAAAGTCAAGAGCCTATACAAAAAGCAATGAACAAACTAGAAGCCATTAGGCATTTTAAAAAAGAGAGAAAGTTTAAAAGCTAAGGTCCTTAGCCTTTTTTTTCCCTTTGGTCTGCATTTGTGCTATAGAATTATCTAGATTTTTAAAAAATTTCTAATGCAATCAGTTTTTCTTCAATTTTTTTTCCTATGACTCCTGTAAAGCCTCCTGTTATTACCAATATGCAACAACCCTACAACTTCATTTCAATGACCAAAGCTCAGTATGTCACTTCGATAGCCACCAAATGCTATTTGGAATCCTAGGGCTCCCACTTCCTGATGGTCTCTAAATTATGCTATGTTTTATAACAGGTCACAAAGCCTCCATTATGAAATTTATACCCACGAATCACTATTCACCTCCATCTTAAATTGGGATTGTTGAGAAATTCCAAGTTTACTTGGAAATAGAGGTTAAAGTACAAGCTGTTACTAATAGCCAGCTACACAGAACACCTACCACAAGTCAAATTTTAACTAGTCATACCACTACCATCCAAAAGGTTACTAGAAGCCAATTCAATATCCCTAAAACCTTAATACAAAGGAAGGCTCAGTGAATCATGCAGTCATCCTTTGCAGGAATTTACTTTATCCAAGATAAACATATGAAGAAAGAAGGCTGATCAAAGGGCACAGAGGAGTAGGGGTCACCATAACCTTGACCATATCTCCTTCCTCTTCACTGTGTCATCTTTAATGGAAGAAGATGCCATGTACTGGGTAGTATGTGGTTGCAGTGATGAGCCATTTTGGATCAAATAGTTGAGAACAACACCCATGGAATGGTAAAGGGACAAGACAAAAGGTAGTTGACTCTCTATGACTTTGCAGAGCAAAGCTGTCATGCCATTTCAGACTTTTACTTATTTAAGCCATTGTTATTTGAAGTCTGTCTAAACTCATCCTCTCTAGTACAGAACTTGGTATCAGAGGTGGCTGCTGTCATAACAGAACCTAAAATACATAAGACACACTGGCTTAGCATTCCAGCAATAGGTGCCAAGGACATAGATATTTCAGACTGGAAAGCTGATGAGTAGTTTTATGCTATATGACAAAACATCTGGTAAACCTGTCATTTGTAATAAGCAACATCATGATAAACAGAAAAGATTGAAGTTGTCAAGGATTTCATTTTACTTGGAACCACAATCAACACCAAGAAATCAAACCACGTATTGCATTGGGCAAATCTACCACAAAAGACCTCTTTACAATGTTAAAAAGCAGATGTCACTTTGAGGGCTAAGGTGTGCCTGGCCCAAGCCATAGTATTTTCAACTGCCTTATGCATGTGAAAGATGGACAATGAATAAGAAAATTGATGCATTTGAATTATGGTGTTGGTGAAGAATATTGGCTATACACCATGGACTGCCAGAAAAACAAACAATGTGTGTCTTGGAAGAAGCACAGCCAGAATTCTCCTTAGAAGCAAGGATGGCGAGACTTTGTCTCATGTACTTCAGACACGTTATCAGGAGACGAGTCCCTGAAGAAGGATATTGTACTTGGTAAAGTAGAAGGTCAGCGATAAAGAGGAAGACCCTCAATGAGATGGACTGACACAGTGGCTGCAACAATGGGCTCAAACATAGCAACGATTGTGAAGATAACATAGGACCAACCAGGCAACACTGCATTTGGTTATACGTAGGATTGTTTATGAGTCGGAGTCGACTCAATGGCACCTAGCTAACTACAGGGAGGTGCTCTCTGTCTCTGGCCTCAGTGCCTATAATGTGGCAAGGATGAAAAAGCCAAAAAAAAACAATAACAGAAGCAATTAGAAAAGGTGGTTCTGAAGAGGCTGTCTTAGCTGGAGATAAGAGAGTAGACTGGACCCTTCCTCTAGTACCTTCAGGTAGGCATTCTATGTCAGACAATGAGCTTTAAGATCAGATTAGTGGTTATCTTCCCACTCAAGCCTATCACTTCAGATAGCCTCAAGGTTGTTGTTGCTGTTAGCTGCCATCGAGTTGGCCCCAACTCGTGGTGACCTCAAGCACAATGGAACAAAATGCTGCCTATTCCTGTGCCATTTCCATGATTAGTTGTGGATCAGACCATTGTGATCCATCAGGTTTTCATTTGCTGATTTTTGGAAGTAGATCGCCAGGCCTTTCTTCTAGTCCATCTTAGTCTGAAAGTTCCGCTGAGACCTGATCAACATCATGGCAACACACAAGCCTCAACTGATGGATGGGCAGAGGAGGTGCATGGACCAGGCTCCTCAGGTCTCTCTCATGGAAAGTAAGAATTCTATTACTGAACCACCACTACCCCCATCAGTCTCAAGGTAGACACCATTAAAATTTTAGAGAGAGGGAAATGAGTAGAGCAAAGATGCAGTGAATAAAAGACCAGAATTTTCAGGTTTAAAAACTGTCTAGATGAGATCTGACCGCGGCAATTTGCTCTCGTAATGACCAGAAGCATAAATACTGCACATCGATGAATTTTATAAGAAAAGTGCACTGCCAAAGAAATTCCAAATGTGGCTAGAAAAACAAATGAACAAAAAAAACCTATCATTGATAACCCCTATGGCACAAATGGTTAAGCATTCAACTACTAGCCGAAAGGTTGGCAGTTCAAACCCACCCAGGGCAACTTTAGAAGACAGTACTGGCAACCCACTTCTGAAAGGTCACAGCCCTGAAAACCCTGAGGAGCATGGTTCTACTCTGCACACATGGGATCGCCATGAGTTGGAATCAACTTCACCACAACTAACAAAAACAACAAAGTAACTCTCAGGCTCCTTATCAGAATAAAGCAGGTTGTGGAAGTTGTGCAGCCTCAAAGGAGGATACTCTACAATGCCCACCTCAGGTATGGCCACAGAAAATAATGGTCAAGGAAGAACCCAGAAGGCAAAGCCTGGGGAATGAAAAGAGGGCACAGCTGGCGGAGGTCAAATAAACTAAGGAATTTACTACATTGCCACATCGAGGAGTTTTTTAAATTCCTGCCTAACAGGATTTGATAACTGGTTCGAGCCAGTGACTGCTGTGGACTCCTCATTCTTTCCTTTTACAAATGGGAGTTATCTTTGTATACTGGATGTGTGTGTTTATATACATATATATATATATGTATGGGGTAGATGGCAGTTCATAACATGCCAGACCATGAGGAGCCACAGCCAGACTTGATGGAGAGAATTGCACATTTCCTAAAGATAATGGACTTAGAATAGAGCTGGATTCAGGAATTGAATAGGACTTTGGGGTTTTCTCCCTTACAGAGAAGGGGAATACATTCTATGTGTAGAAAGAAAAGCTTAGGATACTTGAGTAGAAAAAGAAGCGGAATGTGGTGACTACTAGTTGTTTCCCAATATCTACAGTATTCACTTCTCTCTCAAAATAAGTTTTAAGTGGTACGCAGCCACTCTGAATAATGGTTATGCTTTGCAATCTCCCTTGTAGATGTGTATGTGTAGAGATGTGACTGAGTTCTGGCCAATCGGATACTATTGGAAGTGATATATTCAACTCTGTTTCCCCCTTTCTCCCACACAGCCTAGTAGGAGATAAAGATTTACAAAATGAGTTATTAAAAAATAACCCGAGGGAATTATATTACTAAATAGTAGACAAGGATTATCTTAGGTGAAGGGAAGGACAACACACAATATAGGGGAAGTCTGCACAACTGGACTAAACCAAAAGCTAAGAAGTTTCCTGAACACAACCAAACACTTTGAGGGACAGTGCAGCAGGGAAAGAGGTCTAGGGACCATGGTTTCAGGTGACATCTAGGTCAACTGGCATAACGAAGTTTATTAAGAAAATGTTCCGCATCCCGCTTTGATGAGTGGCGTCTGGGGTCTTAAAAGCCAGCGAGTGGCCATCTAAGATGCATCAATTGGTCCCAACCCACCTGGAGCAAAGGAGAAGAACACCAAAAACACAAGGAAAATATTAGCCCAAGAGACAAAAGGGGCCACATAAACCAGAGACTCATCAGTCTGAGACCAGAACTGGATGGTGCCCCGCTACCACCAATGACTGCCCTGACAGGGAACACAGCAAAGAGTCCCTGACAGACCAGGAAAAAAGTGGGGTGCAGAATTCAAGTTCACATAAAAAGACCAGACTTAATGGTCTGACTGAGACTGGAGGGACCCCAGATGAAATGGCCCCTGAACTCTGTTAACCCAGAACTAAAACCATTCCCAAAGCCAACTCTTCAGACAAAGAATAGACTGGACTATAAGACATAAAATAATACTTGTGAAGAGTGTGCTTCTTAGTTCAAGTAGATACACAAGACTAAATGGGCAGCTCCTGTCTAGCGGCAAGATGAGAAGGCAGAAAGGGATAGGAGCTGGCTGAGTGGACATGGGAAATCAGGGGTGGAAAGGAGGAATGTGTGGTCACACTAAAGGGATAGCAACTAGGGTCACACAACAACGTGTGTATAAATTTTTGTATGAGGAACTGACTTGAGCTGTTAACTTACACCTAAAGCATAATAATAATAATGTGATAAGTCCTGAAACAGAAAACAGAAAAAAATCACAGATCTACGTACAACGGTAATTTTGAAGAAAGTTACAAAATGGCCCACTTGGCTTTACGTTTTATTCGAACAATTACAAAAACTAAGGAGAGTGAAAAGAAAGTTATTACTCTTAGCAACAATATACCTTAAGCCACATCCTGCAACGGTGCAACAACTGTATTTCTGAGTATTGATTTTTTTACCCTTCCCTCCCAACGCCACACAAGATTACAGTAGCCAGCCCCCTTTATCCACAGTTTTGCTTTTCGAGGTTTCAGTTACCTGAGGTAAACTGTGGTTTGAACACGTTAAATGAGTATGCATGATGAAATCTCATGCCATCCCACTCCGTCATTCACTTAACTTTTATAACAGTATATTGTTATACCAAAAAACCCAGTGCCGTTGAGTCGATTCCGACTCATAGTGACCCTATAGGACAGAACAGAACTGCCCCATAGAGTTCCCAAGGAGCGCCTGGCAAATTCAAACTGCTGTCCCTTTGGTTAGTAGCCATAGCACTTAACCACTACACCACCAGGGTTTCCATATCGTTATAACTATTCTATTTTATTATTAGTTATTGCTGTTAATCTCTTCCCGTGCCTAACTTATAAATTAAACTTTATCACAGGTATGTATGTATAGGACAAATCATAGTATACATAGTCTTCTATGTAGGGTTCGGTACTGTTCTGGATTTCAGGCATCCACTGTAGGTCTTAGAATATATCCCCCTTGGATAAGGGGGGACTAATGTATACCCTTGGCCTGTATTTCTGCCTCAATACTGAACTTTCAAATTTCACCAAACACCCCACAATAAAGCGAATTCACTAACAGAGAGAGGGTAAAACAATTTGATGATAAGTAATAGGAAGGGGTTTATTATAAAATTAACTCCATAGATATTTTTCAAACCACACCAGTCCAAAGATCCCAAGATGATTCTGATACAATCTTCCAGTTGAGAGTGAACCACTGGCCCAGGTAATCTCCCAAGCAAGCCTTAACTCTCAGCGGCCAGACTGTTAATAGGAATAAAATAGAGACTCAACTGTAAGGTAAAACATCAAGCGAGGTCACTGTGCATTGGGCACAGGCTGAAATGACCTTAAATGGAGAGGGAGCTATTAAACACGTTATGTACATAAATCATTTACGACTATAACAGTGTTTGGCCAAGGATGCCCAATGCACCTCCTGCTAGAGAACCAGCTGGAGGGTGCTTAATAAAAGCACGTATCTCTGGACCTCATCTCAGGCCACTGAATTAGAACCTCAGAGGAGGTGAGGCCTGGGAACTGGCATTTCAAACAGCACTCAAGGGGATTTGAATGCGTACTTACGTTTGAGAACAATTGACATCAAATTCTAGACTGTCAATTTGCAAAGTGGGATAAAATATATGCAGTCTTCTCTCCAAGGGATTAACAATTTAGTTGACCAAAATGCTTCCCTAGAGAAGAACTTCAATGAATTTAAGAGAGAGAAATCAGTTTTATATTAAATTCCCCCTAAAGTGAAGAGCAAAATATTAATGTTTCAGTGTGTGAAATAAGATTCAAAGGTCAGTTACTTAGATGAGGATAGGGATCTTAATTGTTAATCTGATAATTGGATCTAAAGATGCCAAATGGTTTTTCTCTAATAATCAACTCACATTCATTTTCTACTCTGGGAGGAGAAATGAAAATACATGAACTATGGAGTATAAACCAAATACTCAAAATTTGTCTCTTGCAGATAAGCATGTAACAGAGTGTCCAAAAACTGATACTCATTTTTCCTGAGCCATTAAAACCACCAGTAACATGGTTCCAAGTTTAGTAAAAGAGGCCAGGACCAGGAGGCAACTAGACAATAAATACCATGCCGTTACCCAAGTCAATGAACTAAGTGCCCTTTTCTCCCAAGCAGCAGTCTTGGACCCCACACACCTCTGGCTCACCCCTTTCCCTTCAAGAAACAAAAGTTTTGGAGATGGCCCGGGAAATGTATCCCAGTGTTACCTCGAGAAGCTGGGAGATCTGTTTACTTGTCTTTTCCTACAGCCCTGCCTCGGCGAAGTGCTAAGTTGCCACAAGTTCCCACAAGTTTACTAACCAATAAATAGAACAGACAACAGCTCCTAAAACCAGGTTCTAACTCAGAAGGCGGGAAGACGCCCCAAGCGTGGAACCAACGCTGAGACCCCGACCCCGGGATCCCCAGTTATACAGGATGGACAGGAGGGTGCCCCCGACACTGCCAACACCCACGCCTGCCTCCCGCTGCCCCCTCGGCGAGTCAGTCCTAAACAAGGGGCCGAGCTCGCGGTCAGCCTCCCCTTCCTGCCCACTGGCCTGCGCACCCTCGCAGGCCGGCTGCACGACCCCCTCCCAGTACCCCACCGCAGGCCAGGCAGGGGATCCCTTTCCTCCCCAGTCGCAGCCCCCCACTCCCCACCCCCAAAGCCGGGGCCGCATCCCCAGCCGCGCGCCGACCTGTAGGGCGCTCCAGGCCGGCCCGGGGCTCCCGGCTCTCCGCCTTCCTCGGCCGATAGCCGTAGACGCCCCGCTCGGTCTGGTAGCCGCGCCGGAGGAGGCAGGGTACCCGGCCGAGGCCCCGTGTCGCTGCTGCCACAGTGGCCGAGGCCATATTCCAGCCTGGCTCCCGGCCCGGGAGACAGCTGCAGCATGAGGCCAGGAGCGCAGAAAGCCTCAGGGACCGCAGACTCCAGCCCTGGGGTCCGAAACCCCGCCCCGGGACGACGCCCCCGCGCGTGACTGGCCCGGAGGGACCCGCCCGCCGGAGCGTCCAGTGGAGCGAAGGCTTACTCGCGCAGTGGGGCGGGACTCCGGGGTAATCCTCGGGAGTGGCGTTAGTCCCGGATTTGGTTGCGGGGGAAAGTGAGGCAATGCTGAACGGAGCATTACTGGCTTAATAGTACAAAACACGGTATATCTGTATATCCTGCACTCTCCCGCTACTGAGCATTCACCTATCACCCTTCTCCTGAAAACCCCAGAATACAAACACACAGACGCAACAAGGGTTCTCGTACAGAAATAAAAAATTAACGACAGGGTTGACGTAAAGTAGCTGGAACTGAAACCAGGGGAGGAAAAAAGGGAAAGAATGTATGACAGAGCTACCAAATCAATCCCCTCTCCCTCCCCCCTCCCCTTTTTTTTTTCTTAAGAAACACTGATGAAGAAAGAAGAAAATAGGAGAGGGGGAAACGTTCAAGAAAGGGATGAGTCAAAAGAAATCGGGCATGACAGATTACATCCATGTAGAGATGTTTGAGATTCTTCCTTAGTCTATCTCTGAGAAAGGTTCCCAAACTATTTTATTCTGTGACTCACCTTTAACTTTGGCTGTATATTTTTTTTTTGTGTGGTGAAGGAGAGAGGGGTCTGAATCCTTTCCCAGTCAGCCATTCAACATTCCAGTCAGTTGTGCAGCCATACCCCTATACTCCCAAGAACATTATACTTATGATCCCAAGATATCTTTCCTCCTCACTCATTCATTCAATATCCTTACAAAGGACTCTGTTGGGTTACAAAGATTAATAATATATGGTGTCTGCCCTTAATCAGCTTCCAGTCTAGTTATAGACTGGACTCAACACGGTATCATAGATGCTACAACACAGGTATGCACAGGTGCCCTTCAGGCACAGAGAAGCCACATTCAGCACAGACAGGTGTGCCAAGGGAAACCTCCCAAGGGAAGAGACGCTGGAATAGAATCTTGAGGGATGACGAGTTAGGTAAATGCACAAGAGAAAGGTGTACCAAGGAAAAGAAAAGGCATGAACAAAGAAGCCTGAGATGGCAAGTTGTTAGAAAAGGCTCGAGAATTGGGTGCATATTAAGAGATAGAGCTGGAAAGGTAGATATGGGATACTGGATAACTAAAAGAGTTTTGAGTAGAAAGGGAGGAACCAGTTACAGGATCAATGTCCTTTTATATCAAGTCCCAGAGAAGACTTGATCCACAAGTGAAAAGGTTATCCTTGGACAGGAGTGGGGACACCTCCTGTATACACAAAGAGGAAAGGCAGAGAATAAGAGTACATATTCAGGTGGATTGATAGAGTTGATGGTGGAAGGATGAAGAAGTTATTTTCTGCTGCTGCTGCTTCTTTTTTTTTTTTCTGGTGAAATATTAAGCAAGATCAAGCTGAAAGAAGGAGGGAGGAGATATGGGAGGAGGTTTGAAAGGGAAGAAAAGGAATAGCAAATGCAAATGTTTGGAAGTTAGTGTGAAAACACACCACGTTGAAGCTTCTAGCTGGGAAAAAGGGAAGACCGTAGTTTTAAGAAATGACTGAAGATCAGGGATCTTTAAAGAGCTTTTTTTTTTTTTTTTACTGTGCTTTAAGTGAAAGTTTATAGTTCAAGTTAGTTTCCCATACAAAAATTTATACACACATTGTTATGTGACCCTAGTTGCTCTCCCTATAAGGTGACAGCGCACTCCTCCTTTCCACCCTGTATTTCCTGTATCCATTCAGCCAGGTCCTGTCCCTTTCTGCCTTCTCATCTTGCCTCCAGACAGGAGCTGCCCATTTATTCTCATGTAGCTACTTGAGCTAAGAAGCACACTCTTCACAAGTATCATTTTATGTCTTATAGTCCAGTCTAATCTTTGTCTGAAGAGTTAGCTTTGGGAATGGTTTCAGTTCTGAGCTAACAGAGATTCCAGGGGCCATGTCTTCTGGGATCCCTCTGGTCTCACTCAGGCTGTTAAGTCTGGTCTTTTTACTATAATTTGAGCTCTGCACCCCATTTTTCCCCTGCTCCATCAGGGACTCTGTTGTGTTCCCTGTCAGAGCGGTCATTTTTGGTAGCGGGGCACCATCTAGTTCTGGTCTCAGGTTGATGGAGTCTCTGGTATATGTGGACCTTTCTGTCTCTTGGGCTGATATTTTCCTCATCAGTTATGTTTTTATTCTGTTTATGCCATGTTTTAGGCTTCTAGCATTGTCCCTATTTTTCCTTCCGAGATCTTTATCATTTTAGATTTTTATATTTAGGTCTTTGATCCATTTTCAGTTAGTTTTTGTGCATGGTGTGAGGTATGGGTCTTGTTTCTTTTTTTTGCAGATGGATATCCAGCTATGCCAGCACTGTTTGTTAAAGAGACTGTCTTTTCCCCAATTAATGGACTTTGGGCCTTTGCCAAATATCAGCTGCTCATAGGTGGATGAATTTACGTCTGGATTCTCAATTCTGTTTCATTGGTCTATGTATCTGTTGTTGTACCAGTACCAGGCTGTTTTGACTATGGTGGCGGCATAGTAGGTTCTAAAATCAGGTAGCGTGAGGCCTCGAGTCCACTTTGTTCTTCTCTTTCAGTAATGCTTTACTTCTCCAGGCCCTCTTCCCTTTCCATATGAGGTTGGTGATTTGTTTCTCCGTCTTATTTTTAAAAAGCCATTGGAATTTGGATTGGGATTGCATTGTGTCTGTAGGTTGCTTTGGGTAACATGGACATTTTCACAGTGTTGAGTCTTCCTATCAATGAGCAAGGTATGTTTTTCCACTTATGTAGGTCTCTTTTGGTTTCTTGCAGTAGTGTCTTATAGTTTTCTTTGTATAGGTCTTTTACCTTTCTGGTTAGATTTATTCCTCAGTATTTTATCTTCGTGGGGGCTATTGTAATGGTATTGATTTGATGATTTCCTCTTTGACGTTCTCTTTGTTGGTGTAGAGGAATCCAACTGATTTTTGTATGCTTTATTTTGTAGCCTGATACTTTGCTGAAATCTTCTATTAGTTCCAGTCATTCCTTGTGAATTTAAAGAGCTTTTAAGTCATGTTAAAGCATTTGAACTTTAGCCAAAGAAGAACGGAGAGCTATTGAATGGGTTTAGGCAACAATGACCTGATCAGATATTAATTTTTAAAGATCACTCTGACTCAATGTGTATTAAGTATGGCTAGCCAGGGAAAGATCCAAAACAAGGCAAGTTAAAAAAGCTAGTGTTGCCCCCTTTCTTTCTTGTTGGTCTTAGTCTGGAAGCTTCATTGAAACTTGTTCAGCATCATAGCAATATGCAAGCCTCCACTGTCAGATAGGAGAGAGGTCATGATGGCCTGGACTAGCAATAATGATGGAGAGTGGACAGATTTGGGAACTATTTTGGATGAGTTTAGGGTCCATAGGTGGAATCTATATCATCCTTAGCCCCAGGAACTGCCTACTGTCTTACAAATTTCCTTGTTGATTTGAATTCACGTATTAGGGATGTACTACATCCACTTCTCCTCATTAATATCATCTGCCAACTTCTTAGTCACTCCTTTTCATTTACCAAGTCTTCCTAGACACCTCAGTTCCTGCCATTATCCAAGATGATACAGACAACTCATCTAAAAACCCACGCTTTCAGTCTCTGATGACATTCTTCCCCATTCCTTTTTAGTCAACCACTCTCCTGGTAGTTAGAATTTGCATCACTTCTAAAATCATCAAATCAAACATCCTATTTTTCTAACTATAACTTTCTGTCCTTCTGGCTGAATTTCTCTAGCATCCAGTCTTCAACCTCACAGGAACCTGTAACCCATTTTCCCTTCCCTTTTTTCATCAATCCATTCCATATTGGTTTGCCTATTTTTTCAGCTTGGATCCATTTTTAATTATTGCACATCATTTTGTAACCAATATCTTAGACTCCTTTGCCTCTTGGTCTTGGTCTTTCTATCATACCTGACTCTATTTTTAGTTCCTTGAATAGCCATACTTTTTCTGCTTCAGGGTTTTCACACTTGCTATTTCCTCTGCCAGGCTCCAGGAATTGACATAATACCAATTGAGATATTTCAACAAATGAATGCAGCAGTGAAGATGCTCACTCATCTATGCCAAGAAATTTGGAAGACAGCTACTTGGCCAACCAACTGGAAGATTCGTATTTGTGCTCATTCCAAGGAAAGATGATCCAACAGAATGTGGGAATTATTGAACACGATCATTAACATCATTAACATCGCACACAAGTGGAATGAGGGGTATCATTGCTGATGTCAGATGGATCTTGGCTGAAAGCGAAGAATACCAGAAAGGTGTTTACCTATGCTTCATTAACTACACAAAGGCATTCGACCGTGTGAATCACAACAAATTATTGATAACATTGTGAAGAATGAGAATTCCAGAACACTTAATTGTGCTCACGTGTAACCTGTATGTAGACCAAGAGGCAGTCATTTGAACAGACCAAGGGGATACTGCGTGGTTTAAAGTCAGGGAAGATGTGCATTAGGGTTGCACCCCTTCACCACACTTAATCTGCATGCTGAGCAAATATTCCGAGAAGCTGGACTATATGAAGAAGAATGGGGCATCAGGATTAGAGGAAGACTCTTTAACAACCTGCGTTATGCAGATGACACAACCTTGCTTGCTAAAAGTGAAGAGGACTCAAAGCACTTACTAATGAAGATCAAAGACCACAGTCTTTAGTATGTATTGCACGTCAACATAAAGAAAAAAAATCCTCACAACTGGACCAATAAGCAACATCATGGTAAATGGAGAAAAGATTGAAGTTGTCAAGGATTTCACTTCACTTGGATCCATGATCAATGACCATGGAAGCAACAGTCGAGAAATCAAACAACATATTGCATTGGGCAAATCTGCTGCAAAAGGCCTCTTTAAAGTGTTAAAAAGCAAACATGTCACTTTGAGGACTAAGGTATGCCTGACCCAAGCCGTGGTGTTTTCATTTGCCTCATATGCACGCAAAAAGCTGGACAATGAATACAGAAGACTGAAGAATTGACACCTTTGAATTATACTGTTGGCAAAAAATATTAAATAGAGTGCCAGAGAATGAACAAATGTGTCTTGGAAGAAGTACAGCCAGAATGCTCCTTAGAAGCAAGGATGTACTTTGGACATGTTATCAGGAAGAACCAGTACCTGGAGAAGGACATCATGTTTGGTAAAGTATAGGCCGTCAAAAAAGAGAAAGACCCTCAAGTAGATGGATTGACACAGTGGCTGCAACAGTGGGCTCAAACATAACAATTGTGAGGATGGCACAGGATTGGGCAGTGTTTCATTCTGTTGTAAATAGGGTCGCTATGGGTTGGAACTAACTCAGTGGTACCTAATGACAAATAACAAATTTCCTCTGCCTAGAAAGTTCCCCTTCCTCCCCACTCCACCCTCAGTAACACATATCTGGATAACCGCTACCTCTCCTCCTGCACTTGGCTTAGAGTTACTTCCTGAAAACTGTTCCCTGATTCCCTGGCTACTTTAGTTTCCCTACTATACATTCTGGTAGTACAGTGTACATTTCCTCATTAAATAGTTACAATTTTGATAAGTGCTCCCTGGCTACCAGATATATCATAATTGTACTTATTTAATTTTTGTCTAATTATAGTATTTAAATCGGTCATTCGCTCTTTCTCCCTCCAAGCATAATTGCGTAATTGATTGAATTGATGTAACTTAAATGCGATTGTGATGTGACTTCATTGTGAACTATAAGCTACAAGAGTGTGGGTATCCTCAGTGCCTGATGCACAGTATCCAGTACCTAGTAGGTTCTTAGTAGATAAATTTCGAATACGTGAATTAACGGAAAAAAAATAGAATATAGCACTTCGTGATTAGCTATGAAGAACAAGTAGGGAGGCAGGGAAACAAGGATCACCCAGTTTGGGCCTCTGTATGGTTAATGATGCCATTAATGAAATAGAGTGTGCTGGAGGAAAAGGCTTGTAGGAGCCTTCTGGACATACCAAATTGCACATACTGATTTGGAAGTGTTTGTGAGACATCTGGGTGGAGATACATAGTACATAGTTGGAAATACAGCTCTAAAGATTAGACGATCTTTAAGGCGGGTTGTCGTTATTAGATGTCATTGAGTCAGTCCGCTTTATTCCTTGTCTATCTTAGTCTGGAAGCTTCACTGAAACCTGTTCAGCATCACAGCAACACGCAAGCGTCCACTGACAAGATGGGCGGTGGCTGTGCTTGAAGTGCATTGGCCGAAAATCAAACCCAGGTATCCTGCATGGAAGAATTCTACCACGGAACCACCACTGCCCTCTTAAGGTGAGTAGTACCAACTTTATTTTATAGATTTGATTTCCTACAGACCCCAGGCACATACAACTAATACATAATAGAGGTAGGACTTAAATTCAGTTTTTCAGATCTGAAGTTTAATTTAATACTTCCCATTCTCCTCCAATGTTGCTATAATGCATGTTATTTTATAAAGGACATTATTCATTTTAAATATCTGTCCTTCTAAAATATTCATTCTTAATAAAGCTAATAATAAAATGGTAAAAGTTTAAATTATGATCTTCAACTTCTACTCACCAGTTCTTAATTTAAGGATGACACTAACTCTTAATCTTGGGCGCCAGTATAAGATTGCAGAATGCTTTTCCTCCCAGAACACAACAGGTCTTCAGAGGCTAAAGAACAATGTGGCCTAGTGGAAAGAATATGAGCTTTGGGTCAGAGAGATTCAGATTTGAATTCAGGTCCTGCCACTTAGTGCATACCCTTGGGCAGGTTCTTTAAACTCTTAGGCCATATAAAACCAAAAAATCAAACCCAGTGCCATCAAGTCGATTCCGACTCATAGCAACCCTATAGGACAGAGTAGAACTGCCCCATAGAGTTTCCAAGGAGCGCTTGCGGATTCGAACTGCCGACCCTTTGGTTAGCAGTAGTAGCACTTAACCACTATGCTCCCAGGGTTTCCTTAGACTGTATACTCATCTATAAATTGCTTACTTAAGTATTTATGTAAAACACCTATCGCAATGATTGGAACCTAGTTGATGCTCAATAGATAGCAGCTATCATCATCATCATCATCATTTTTATTTATTTATTTATTTATTTTTCTTAAACTTTCTTCTCCCAGATGCCACTCACCAAAGTGGAATGCAGAACAATTTCTTAATAAATTTTGTTATACCAGTTGACCAGTTGTCCCCTGAAACCATGGTCTCCAGGCCCCATGCCAGCTTCTCTGTCCCTGGAAGTGTTTGGTCGAGTTCAGGAAACTCCTTAGCTTTTGGTTAAGTCCAGTTTTGCTGACTTCCCCTGTATTGTGTGTTATGCTTCCCTTCACCCAAGATGATCCCTATCCCTGTCTATTATATACTTAGTGAATTCCCCTCTCCCTCCTTCCCCACCTTCGTAACCATCGAAGAATGTTTTCTTCTCTGTTTAAAACACCATCATTATTATTAAAAGGGTAAGAGGGTAATGGAGACCCTGGTGGCATAGTGGTTAAGTGCTATGGCTGCTAACCAAAGGGGTCAGCAGTTCAAATCCACCAGGCACTCCTTGGAAACTCTATGGGGCAGTTCTACTCTGTCCTATAGGGTCGCAATGAGTTGGAATCGACTCAACGGCACTGGGTTTGGTTTTTTAAGAGAGTAATTACGAAGTTGGAGTTATGTATGACAGGAGTGAATAAAGAAGGGAATAAACTAAGGTAAGGGGATTGGCAGAAAATGAGAACTCAAGAAGCTCGATATCTTGTGGAGATAGAAGAGAAGGTAAGTTAAAACTCAAAAGGGGAGTCACTGAATTGTACATGTAAAAATGTGGAAACAACAAACTTTTTGTTATGTATGTACTTATACACACACACAAAACCTAAAAAGGATAGAGAGCTGAAGGAAAGGAAGTTGTCAGCAAGTGATACATTGGTGTTTGAGATTTTGGAAATGTAACCTTTGCCTGTCAGTCCCGCCCCAGGGTATGGTCATTGGGAGGAGCTTGCTAAAGTGGGGTGTGGGTAAAAATTGTCAGAGCTGAAATTAAAGTACAGTGAGGGCAGTGTGCCGGACAGGATCTTCCATTTGGACAATGAAATGGCTTAGGATAACGGCGGGCCTTTCATACAACTTCGTCACTATCAATTTCTGCCTGTCTTTCTCACTAGATTTTAGCTCCTTGAGGCCAAGAATACTGCTTTATTCATTTTTGTTTTTCGATTTCCAAAACAGTGATTGATAGATAGTAACACTTATTAAAAATTGCATGCATGGATAATGAATGGGTGAATAAATGAAAATAAACTATGTTCTTAATGCAGGAATCTGTTGAATTCAAATGGGGTTAAAAAGAGAGGAGTTTATAAAGGAGACTGTGGGCCAGATCTGAAGTCTGAATAAATGAGGAGAAAATTACCAGGAGTTTTGAGGCAGAGAGCATCCAGGATGATATAGCCAGTTGGCAATGAGCTCTGAAGGGATAAAGTTTTTACAGGAAGGAAGAAGAGAAATATTTGGAAGTGACACACATCCAATCCCCTACTCACAAATACTGCAGTGGGAACCAGGCTTCAGGCAAGTTGAAAAGGTGAAAGGCACATTCTCCAAAGATGCCAACACTTCAGGTTTTTTTTTTCTCCCTACAAAGTCATTATACTTCAGCATTTAAAGAGCTTCTAGAAAGTAGGTGGATAATAATACCTTTTCCTATAGAGAAAGAGGTTATATGACTCACTAGTTCTTTAGGATAAAGCAAAACGGGATGAAAATTAAGAACTCCCGACTGTTAGAATTGCTTTTACACAAATGCTGTGTCAAGGAGGGGCTAGTATCCAGAGGCCTAGGGGCTATATAGCAAAAGGGTTAATGTGGTCATATTTTTAAAGTGTTTAGACTTGAATATTTCAAATTCACAAGGCCCATCAGTTGCCAGTGGCATATACTGCATTGTAGTTTCGTTATAAAATTCGTTTTATTTGCTTTATCCATTCAAGAAAGAGATGGGTTTTGGGGTTTTGATTATGGAAAATAATGTAAAAATTTCAAAATCTGTCTGAATGGGCTTTCCCAACTAATTACCACATCCAAAGTCAATCTCTTGTATTAGGACTGTTATAAACAGTTTCTTTTAATCTTCTAGTCAACAAAATTAAGTATTTCTGGATTAAATGTGGTAAGGCATAGGTGTTGAAACTACTTCTTCCTTTAAGGAGATGACTTTGGAATTACAGTCCTTTGTACATGCGACAATCAATACGTCCCAGTCAAGTGAATGTACAAGTAACAGTGGAAAAGTTAAGCAGTAAGAGAACAGAAGCAGAGAAGAGGATCAGCTTCCTCTGCATTTGTTCTGGGAGAACTAGGTTTTAGAATGGTACCTCAAATTTCCTGGAGCCTTTAGTAGTAACCAAACTAGGGAGAGAGCCTCATCCTGAGCAGTCAGGTCTTCTTATCTCCTAAAGAAAAGCAAAACATAGACACAAAAGTATTAAAATAAGAACATTCAATTTTTTAAAAAATACTTAAATAGCAGACTTTGGGAAATGCACAATTACAAACATTAATAGATTATTAATGCTATTCTTATTTAAATTCTATTGTGGTAAAATATAGATAACATAAAATTTGTCACATTAGCCATTTTTAAGTGTACGATTTGGTGACATTAATTACATTCACAATGTTGCTCAACTTTCATCATTATCTATTTCCAAAACTTTTTTCATCAACGCAAACAGAAACCCTGTACCCATCAAACAATAAATCCCCACTCCCTCCGCTCCCTAGTCCCTTGTAACCACTGATCAACTTTCCGTACTTATGAATTTACATATTTTAGGTATATCATATGAGTGGAATCATACAATATTTGTACTTTTGTGTCTGGCTTATTTCACTTAGCATAATGTATTCAAGGTTCATTCATGTTGTAACATGTATCAAAATGCCATTCCTTATTGTGGCTAAATAACATTCCATTATATGAATATACCATGTTTTATTTATCCATTCATCTGTTGATGGACACTTGAGTTGTTTCCACCTTTTGGTTGTTGTGAATAATGCTGCTATGAACCTCGGTGTACAACTATCTGTTTGAGTCCTTGCTTTCAGTTCTTTTGGGTATATACCTAGGAATGGAATTGCGGTGATTAAGGCTGTTTCTTAGACTATAGTCTATATCATTTAGCTTAATAATGTTATTATTCCCGGAAAACTTTAATATTTTGTTTTCCTTTTTTTTTATTAATATCTTATTTCTATATAGACATATAAAGTACAGTGTTGTAGTAGTTGAGAGAGCACTGTGCTGGGTCTCAGGCTAAACTAAGTAACCAACCAACCAGTTGCCTTCAAGTCAATGCTGCCTCGTGGCAACCCCGTGTGTTTTCAGAGTAGAACAGCACTCCGTACAGTTTTCATGGCTGTGACCTTTGGGAAGCAGATTCCCTTGCCTTTCTTCCAATGCACTCCAGGTGGGTCTGAACAGCCAACCTTTTGGTTAGTAGCCAAGTTCTTAATTATTCGCCCTTCAGGAACTCCATGGGTATCAGGCTATGACCACGACCACCAGTTGTTGTTGAGTTGATTCCAACTCCTTGTGACCCCACATGAGTCAGAGTAGAACTGTGCTGCATAGGATTTTCATGGTTGTGACCTTTTGGAAGCAGATTACCAGGCTTTTCTTCCAAGGTGCCTCTGGGTGGGTCCGAACTTCCAACCTTTCAGTTAGCAGTTGAGCGTTTAACCATTCGTGCCGCCCAGAGACTGCTGCTAGGTTCTAATTCCATCTTTTACACTGATTGGCTATGTGACCTCAGGAGAGCACAACCTTTCTATTTCCTCATGGTCTTACACCGTCTTTAAAGTTCCTTGAAGTTCTACATGTGTTTGATTCTAAGACCTAATATAAAAACTAAAAGGATGCACATTGGGCCACTAGATGAGAAGTTAAAAATGTGGGCTTTACTTATTCATATAATGAAGTGCTGTCTGGAGGTTAAAATGAATGAACCATATCTACACATATCAACATAAACAGATCCCAAGATTACAAAGTTGAAAGGGAAGATTATATAAATGATATTCACATAAATTTAAGAAATATACCAAACTAGTCTATGTGTTTTATGACTGTTGTGCATATAGAGTAAAAGTATAATATATGGAGGGGTAAGATGCATATAAATTTTAGCGCATTTGACTATAGTTGGGGCGTGGAGAGGAATAGGAGGGGAGGGATAGGAGGCTTCTATGACGTCTGCAACGTTTTAGTTCTTTAGAAAATTCTTAACCCAACATGGTAGAATGCTAGTATTTATTAAATTGTGGGTGCTGGGAACATGGGTGTCAACATTTTAAAATACTTTCAAATTTAAACATTTAAAATGATTAAAAATTATAACAAAAAAAAGAAAAAGAATGTTATATTCTCAGTGAGGTCATCATGATACCTTTTTTAAAACTGCAACTCATCTCATCACTCCTTGTATTTCTGATCCCCTTAACCTGCTCTATTTTTTATTTTTACCATCACACATACTATCTCCTAGCTTGCTATATAACCTCTTTATCATTTACTGCCTGTCTCCCCTGACAAAAATATAAGTTGCATGAGGGTAAAGATCTTTGTAGGTTTTGCTTATTCCGTCTCATTAACAAACCAAATTACCAAACCCACTGGCGTTGAGTCGGTTCCGACTCATAGTGACCCTGAGGACAGAGTAGAGCTGCCCGATAGGGTTTCCAAGGCTGTAAGTCTTTCAGAAGCAGACTGCCACCTCTTTCTCCCACAGAGAGGCTGGTGAGTTCAAACCACTGACCTTTCAGTTAGCAGCCAAGTGCTTTAACCACTATGCCACCAGGGCTGCTTGCCTCATTAATAGAGGGTTCAAATATACAGTTAGTTCACCAAGCTAGCCAATGGCCTATTATACTTTTGAAGAGAAGTCCTTTTCTTTATTTGTTAAAGCAATGGACATTCTAGAATTTATACCTTTGAAACTAATTTCTTCCATTTGTAACATTTCGTTAAAAGCAATTTTCGAATTATTGTGATAATGGGGCACATGAGTGCATTATTAAATTTTATATATAGTCCAAAATTTACCTATCACCAAGTTGACTAATTTCATTTCCTTACACCTTCCCACATTTATTAGAAATGTTAAGAAGAGTAGGGTATACATGACCAACTATTCAGACCCTGAGAAGGAAAAGGTGAAATTTATTCACATGAATTCTTTAGGCTGAAAACATCTTTTCTCTATTGCTGTCACTTGGTTTCATTTCTTTCCTGATTAATAACAATTCCTTATAAACAACAACTTCTGATTTCTTTTCCTCTGGCTAATACTCAAGCTCTTTGTTTTCATGATTTTCCTCCCTAAATTGTGAAACATTTCATATGTATGAAAATATGTGTATATAAATATATGTATAAAACCAAAACGAAACCTGTTGCCGTCGAGTCAATTCCAACTCATAGCAACCCTATATGTACAGATCATGTAATATTCACTTAATCATTACCCATTATATTAGTTATCTGTTATGTGTAACAAATTATCACAAAAGTTATTGGCTTGAAACAACAGACTTGTATTATCTTACAGTTTCTGTATGCCAGCCATCCAGACATGGCTCAGCTGAGTGTCTCTAATTCAAGGTCTCTCAAGAGGTTGCAGTAATGCTGTTGGTTGAGATTTTGATCCCATCTGAAGACTCCACTGGGAGAGAATCAAGCTTCCACGTTCACTCGTGTCGTTCACTTACTGGCAGTTGGTCAGAAGCCTCCTTCGGTTCCTTGCCATGTGGGCCTCTTCATAGGGCAGCTCAAACATGGCAGCTGGCTTCCCTCAGAGTGAGAGAAAGCACACCCAAAATGAAGCCACAGACTTTTTGTAACCTAATACTGATACTAACCATCTCCTCTGCTGATTAGTGAAACACTGCCCAGTCCTGCACCATCTTCACAGCTGATTACAGCCTTAGAAACCCTATGGGGCTGTTCTACTCTGTCCTACAGGATTGCCATACTTGATGGCAATGCGTTATCATGCACTGTCTCATGTAACTCCTCCACCGGCTGCCATGACAGTCTTGTCTTACTAGTCTTCTCCTATTCTTTCCATTTCTACTCTGACTCCTTTTCCAGTCATTTTCCTCTTCCAACTTCTGATTTTCTATCTCTACACTCACTCTCTCAGAAGGTACATTCATCAGGATTGAGACTCTCAGTCCAGCCTTCTCACCCATGTTCTGTGAAACTGCTAATTAATTCAACAGAATCAAACTCTCCCTTTCCTGAATTCCTATAGTGCACAGAGGCAGCGCCATTCTATTTAACTTCCTCCCCCTTCCTCCCCCACTTACCTTCTCTCCCAAAAGACAACATCTTCAAGAGCGGGGATCATGTTTTTAACTGTGACATCGCTGTTTAAATGAGTCTTTCATTAAGTATGAAAAAGGGGTAAAACACAATAGAATGATGATTTCTACAACTTCCATGGGGAAATTTTATGTAAGTACAATGTATACATTATTATGTCTGCAGGATGATACCTTCTAGAAGAAAAATAAGCCATTTATTTACCATATCTTTAACAAGTGATACAAGAAATGAAGTGATTCCAGAAGACTCCCAGCAATATTTTTTCTGGCTATGTTTCTCAATGTGACAATATAATCCTGGATTATGAAGGCAACCACTTTTCACTCGGATTCTTAGCTACTTGGAAGTAGTGAAGTGTTGCCAAAACTAAATTAAAATCATAAAAGTCTAATTATGAAATCTAATCTTCATTTTGTAAAATAATTTTTGTTGTTGAGAATGTACACAGAACATACACCAATACAACAGCATCTACACGTACAATTCAGTAACACTGATTACATTCTTCAAGTTGTGCAACCATTCTTACCCTTCTTTTCTGAGTTGTTCCTACTCTGTTAACATAAACTGACTGCCCCCTAAGTTTTCTATCTAATCTTTTGAGTTGCTGTTATCACTTTGATTCCATAAAGATATAATCTACTCATTTTTGAAATGAGTGTCTGAGTCATAGGGAAGTTAAAAATGACTTGCCCTAGTTTGACAGGTTGGACATGCAGTGGCAGGGCTCTAAAACCAGACATTAGGTCTTTGATTTGTGGCCCAGTCCTCTTTCTACTGTACTACCTTGGGTACGGAGCCCTGGTGGTGACGTGGTTAATACCTTGACTGCTGACCAAAAGGTCTACAGTTCAAATCCACCAACTGTTCCTTGAAAACCCTGTGGCGAAGTTCTACTCTCTTCTGTACGTTCACTATGAGTCAGAATCAACTCATACGCAACTTTTTTTTTTTTTTTTATAGATTTAGTAACATATAGGTCTGATCAAGGTATATGTTCTTGTTTTATTAAATGTATTGGTTGATCTTATTAGAACTAGATTATAAAATCATTACTTTTCTCATTATATACTCTGATTGTGTAAAAGGGAATATATGTATTACCATAAGTGGTATACTCAGTTGTATAAGGTGGAGGAAGTATCCTAAAATAGAAGGAAATATTACATGAGAGCATGAACTTTGAAATCGCATAGGCCTGAGCTGAAATCTTGTTTAGCAGCTGTGTGATCTTGGGCATATTATTTAACTACACTAATCCCTAGTTTCCCCATTTGTAAAAAACGGAAAATATTACCTACCAAATAGAATCATTGAGTGGATCAATGCCCAACACACTCTAACATAGAGGCATCTGTTTATCTCTCTCTGTCCATCCATTTGACCTATCAGTGTCAAAAATTGGAGTTAGTTTTCATGGAAATCACAAGAAGGGTATGGAATCTTATACTTGGTTTGTTAAGAGTTGGTATATTGCTTGGTAAATAAAAATGCAACTCCAGCCTATGACTACTTCCTCTGAAAAATACTTTTCCTTCTAGTTTAATCCTACATGCTACTGCTTCCATACGCAGGTTACCTCTCCTTACCCCTCCAGGAATGCTCTCATTCATTTATTAATCCTCCTACTAAAATGTTCTTAAATGCCTTCTACATTCCTAGAAAAAAGCCCTGGTGGTATAGTGGTTAAGCACTCAGCTGCTAACTGAAAGGTTGGGGGTTTGAACTCACAAGCCACTCTACAGAAGAAAGATGTGGCAGTCTACTTCCAATAAGATTACAACCTTAGAAACCCTGTGGGGCAGTACTACTCTGTCCTATGGAGTCGCTATGAGTCAGAATCAACTCAAGAGCAATGGGTTTATATGGTCCTAGGATACAACCTAGGTGCTAGGTTGTATCCTTTCACTATATCTATTCAATCTGTATGCTGAGTAAATAATCCAAGAAGCTGGACTATATGAAGAAGAACGGGGCATCGGGATTGAAGGAAGACCCATTAACCCACGTTATGCCAATGACACAACCTTGCTTGCTGAAAGTGAAGAGGACTTGAAGCATTTACAGATGAAGATCAAAGACCATAGCCTTCAGTATGGATTACAGCTCAACATAAAGAAAACAAAAATCCTCACAACTGAACCTATAAGCAACATCATGATAAATGGAGAAAAGATTGAGGTCGTCAAGGATTTCATTTTACTTGGATCCACAATCAACACCCGTGGAAACAGCAGTCAAGAAATCAAAAGATGCATTGCAATGGGCAAATCTGCTGCAAAACACCTCTTTAAAGTGTTGAAAAGCAAAGATGTCACCTTGAGGACTAACATGCAGCCTGACCCAATCTATGGAGTTTTCAATTGCTTCATATGCATGTGAAAGCTGGATAATGAATAAGGAAGACCAAAGAAGAATTGAGGCCTTTGAATTGTGGTGTTGACAAAGAATACTGAATATACCACGAACTGCCAAAAGAACGAACAAATCTGTCCTGGAAGAAGTAAAACCAGAATGCTCCTTGGAAGCAAGGATGACAAGACTGCGTCTCACATACTTTGAACATGCTGTCAGATGGGATCAGTCCCTGAAGAAGGGCATCATGCTTGGTAAAGTAGAGGATCAATGAAAAAGAGGACGACCCTTGACAAAATGGATTGACACAGTGGCTGCAACAGTGGGCTCAAGCATAACAGCAATTGTGAGGATGGCACAGGACTGGGCAGTGTTTTGTTCTGTTGTGCATAGGGTCACTATGAGTGGAAACCAACTCGATGGCCCCTAACAACAACAACAAGATGCAAAGATTAAAACCAAACCAAACCCATTGCTGTCGAGTTGATTCCAACTCATAGGGACCCTATAGGACAGAGTAGAACTGCCCTACACGGTTTCAAAGGGGCACCTGGTGGATTCGAACTGCGGACCTCTTGGTTAGCAGCTGTAGCTTTTAACCACTATGTCGACACAAAGATTAATGAGATATAAATCATAGGCTCAAAGAGCTCACAGTCTTATGAGGAAAATGGAAACAAATTATTTCAATATAACATAATGAATGTTATGACAGAGGTGTTCAGAGGCTATTATGAGAACCTAGGTGGGGACAGGGACCGAATTCAAGATATGTGAGGTGGTGGTAATAAAGAATGGTTTCCCTAGGAAAATAATGCTTAAGCCAGCTAGTCTGCAAGCATCCACAGGAGGAAGGGCATTCTAGGCAAAAGCATAACATGTGTCCTGAGGGAAGAAGTCTGGTATATGCAAGTTATTTGTGGGGTAGTAGCCGGCAATGATCCTAGATATATAGGCTAGAGTCACATTATGAAGGGCTCCTACTAGTGACTATGAATTTTACCCTGTAAATCACTGGCTTCCAAAGTCAATTTGCACATCCCTGAATATACAAGATGGTGCATTTAGGCAAAAATATTAGAATTTCTGTTTATATTTATTCTCATCTTATCTTTTCTATTTTGGGGTGTGTATGGACTTGACAGCAACTGGTTTGGGTTTTTGGGGGTTTATTATAATGTGCATAATACATCTGTGTAGTAGTACATATATATCCAATTTACAGCTAAATAAATATACGTGGATCGTGACAGTGCCCCCTACCCCACCCCACTAGGTTGCATGATCAAAGAAGTTTGGAGACCATTGCCACTGAAGGGTTTTTAGCAGGGGGTAAAATGTTTAGACTTGTGCTTGAAACAATACTCTCTAATGTAAGGAAGAGGCTCAATTAGAAGCAATTAGGGAGAAGAACTAGGAGACATGGCAGGAATAGTGTGGACTTGAGATGACTGTGCAGTGGGGACATTGAGGAAGACATAGTCAAGGTCTTTTTCAGACATTTTGATTGCATTTGGATAAGGGATGGTGAGTGAAGACTGAGACACCACTAACCAAAACGGAAACAGAAAAAGAAGTAGATGGGGTGGAGGAAACCAACACTAAGTTCGGTGTTGGACATTTTAGGTTTAAACATATGTGGAATATTTCATCATAGATATCCCACAGCAGAGACTTAGAAATACAGGTCTGTCTTAGTCATCTAGTGCTGCTATAACCAGAAATACCACAAGGGGATGGCTTCAACAAAGAGAAATTTATTCTCTCACAGTCTAGTAGGCTACAAGTCCAAATTCAGGACATCGCCTCCAGGGAAAGGCCTTGTCTTGTTGGCTCTGAAGGAAGGTCCTTGTCATCAATCTTCCCGTGGTCAAGGAGCTTCTCAGCACAGGTACCCTGGGTCCAAAGGACTTGTGTTCTTGCTCTTCATTCTTGGTAGTATGAAGTTCCCATGTCTCTCCGCTTGCTTCTCTCTTTTATATCTCAAAAGAGATTGGTTTAAGACATTATCTAATCCTGTAGATCTCATCAGTGTAACGGTCGCTAATCCATTTCATTACATCACAGTGATAGGATTTACAACACATAGGGAAATAACATCAGATGACAAAATGGTAGACAATAATACAATACTGGGAATCATGACCTAGCCAAAGTTACAGATATTTTGGGGGGACACAATTCAATCCATGACAAGCTCAGAAATTTAAAAATTAAGGCCATTTAGTTTTCCAAAGAATACTAGTTATCTGCAAATGAAGTGAAACCAGAGATTACAAAGTGTCATTATATTACACTTTCCAAAGTACAACCGTGTGTATATCCTACCTGAATTTAGAGACCACCTCAAGAATAGATTTGACACATTGAACACTAATGACTAAAGACCAATCAAGTTGTAGAATGACATCAAGGACATCATACATGAAGAAAGCAAGAGGTCATTAAAAAGACAAGAAAGGAAGGAAAGACCAAAATGGATGTCAGAAAAGACTCTGAAACTTGCACTAGAATGTCAAGTAGCTAACGAAAATGGAAGAAATGACAAAGTAAAAGAGCCAAACAAAAGATTTCAAAGGGTGGCTTGAGAAATAAAATATTATAATGACATGTGCATAGACGTGGAGTTGGAAAACCAAAAGGGAAGAACATGCTCAGCATTTTTCAAGCTGAAAGAACAAGAAAAAATTCAAGCCTCGAGTTGCAATACTGAAGGATTCTATAGGGAAAACATTAAATGACACAGGAAGCATCAAAAGAAGATGGAAGAAATACATATAGTCACTTTACCAAAAAGAATTGGTCAACAGCCAAACATTTCAGGAGGTAGCATATGATCAAGAATCAATGGTATTGAAGGAAGTGCTCCAAGCCACACTGAAGGCACTGGTGAAAAACAAGGCTCCAGAAATTGCTTGACTACCAGTTGAGATGTTTCAACAAAGAGTTGCAGTGTGGGAAGTGCTCTCTCGTCCATACCAAGAAATTTGGAAGACAGCTACCTGGCCAACTGACTAGAAGAGACCCATATTTATGCCTATCCGAAGAAAAGTGTGTGTTACTGTTTCCAGAATGATTTAGTAAAAGCTAACACAGAGCACATACTATAAGCCCTTTGCTAAGTGCTTTTATCTGAATTACCTCATTTACTCCTCACAATACCCTACAAAAAGTATTAGTATTATCACAATTTTTAAGGATAAAAAGCTGTGATTTTAAACTGGTTAAATAATTAGCCCAAGTTCAAATAGCTAGTAAGTGTTGGAACCAGAATTTGAACTCAGGAAGTCTGACTTCATAGCTGCATGTTCTCTGCTTTCCACTGCAGCTTCTAAACTCATTGTCTTTCATTCCCTTTCAACATCTGCTCCTTTGGACTCAGTCCTTCTGTCTGTACCCCCAGCTCCCTCAGCTTTTTTTTTTTTTTTAATTTTTATTGTGCAAATCAAGTAGGACTCTCATTCAAAATTTATAAACGCCTTGCCATATATTCCTAATTGCTCTCCCCCTAATGAGACAGCACACTCCTTCCCTCCACTCTCTCTTTTCATATCCATTTGGCCAGCTTCTGACCCTCTCTACGCTCTCATCGCCCCTTCAGACAGGAGATATCAACATAATCTCATGTGTCTACTTGATCCAAGAAGCTAAGTCTTCACCAGTATCATTGTATATCCCATAGTCCAGTCCAATCCCTGTCTGAAGAGTTAGCTTTAGGAATGGTTCCTGTCTTGGGCTAACAGGAGGTCTGGGGACCACGATCTCCAGGGTCATTCTAGTCACAGTCAGACCATTAAGCTTGGTCTTTTTATGAGAATTTAGGGTCTGCATCCCACTTTTTTTTTTTTATCCCACTACTCTCCTGCACCCTCAGGGGCTCTCTGTTGTGTTCCCTGTCAGAGCAGTCATTGGTTGTAGCCAGGCACCATCTAGTTTACCTCAGCTCTTGAGTTACCTTCTGATGTCCTAGTCTATCCCCTTAATTCATTGAAGTTAGTGACTCCTTCCTTACTGTTTTCTTTGCAACTTCTACTGTCAATCTATTTACCTCATCTGCCCCACTCACACCCTCATACTCATACTTCATTTCCTTTCCCTTCCCTCCTTACCCTGTTTAGGTTCCATGATCCTGTGTTATAATCTTCTTTTGCAAACACCTTCAACTCCCTTGTTCTTCTCTGTCATTACTGTCATTGGAAAACACCCAACCCAAAACCCAAAACCAAACCTGTTCCTGTTGATTCCAATTCACAGCAACCCTATAGCCCTGATTAAATCTAACTGTCCATTTTTTCTGGAGAAATTGCATAAGCAGGCTAGATGGTTTTGCCATAAATTCATGACCACAAACCTCAAGTAGCTACTCAGCATTATCTGGCAGTTTCTACATTTCTGGCATTTCCACCCCTTTCATACTCTTCAAGGTATTTCTTTCATATTTTCTTTTTTCAATACCCACCCACACTCTCCCTCACCTCAGTCATAGCTGATAACCTTGCCTCAAATTTCATTGAGGAAGTAGAACTGATCAAGTAGAAGTCGCTTCTTCGTCCCCTCTCCAAATCTATAAGCTGGTCTGTACTTTCACCCATCTTCTTTGTCTTCTCCTCTAATATAATGAAGAAATGTCCCTGCTTCTGCCAAAGGCAATCTTTTTTTTTTTCTCATTCAAAAATTTATGCACAAATTATTTTGTGACATTGGTTGCAATCTCTGCAATGTGATGGCGCTCTCCTCCTTTCCACTCTGGGTTCCCTGTGCCCATTCGTCCAGTTTTACTGTCCCTTCGTGCCTTCTCATCTTGCTTTTGGGCAGGAGTTGCCATTTGGTCTGGTATATTTGGTTGAACTAAGAAGCACGTTCCTCACGTGAGTTATTGTTTTATTAAAAAAAAAAATTGATGCCATTGAGTCAATTCTGACTCATAGCGACCCTATAGGACAGAGTAGACCTGCCCCACAGAGTTTCCAAGGAGTACCTGGTAGATTTGAACTGCCAACCTTTCGGTTAGCAGCCATAGCTCTTAACCACTACACCACCAGGGTATAAAAAAACCTGTCGCCATTGAGTCGATTCCAATTCACAGCAACCCTATAGGACAGAGTAGAACTGCCCCGTAGAATTTCCAAGGAGCACCTGGTAGATTTGAACTGCTGACCTTTTGGTGAGCACCCATAGCTCTTAACAACTACACCACCAGGGTTTCCCCACCAGGGTTTAGACTTGTCTAACTTTTGTCTGAAAAGTGGGCTACAGTTCTGAGTTAGCAGGGTGTCCAGGCAACAGTTCCAGGGGTTCCTCCAGTCTCTGTCAGACCAGTAAGTCTGGTCTTTTTTTGTGAATTTGAATTTTGTTCTACATTTTTCTCCCACTCAGTCCAGGACTCTCTACTGTGATCCCTATCAGAGTGGTCAGTTGGCCTCAGGCTGCTGGAGTCTCTGGTTCATGTTGTCCTTTTAGCCCTTTGCGCTAATCTTTTGTTTTAGTTTTCTTCATTCTCCTTTGTTCCAGACAGAATGGGACCAATAGATGTATCTTAGATGGCCACTTGCAAACTTTTAAGACCCCAGATGCTACTCACCAAAGTATGACGTAGAACATTTTCTTAATGAACTATGTTATGCCAATTCAGCTAGATGTCCCACTAGATCATGGTCTCCAGCCCTCAGCCCCAGCAAGTAGGTCCGGTGTTTGGATGTGTCTAAGAAGCTTCTATGACTTTGCCTTGGTCGAGCTGTGCTGACTTCCCCTGTACTGTTTGTTGTCTTTCCCTTCACCAAGGCTGACACTTGTCTAATTAGTGATTTCCCGTCCCCACATCTCTCCTCCTCTGTAACCATCAAATATTGTTTTTGATTCTGTGTGTAAACCTTTTGTTGAGTTCTTATAATAGTGCTCTCATACAACATTTGTCCTTTTGTGATTTACTTATTTCACTCAGCATAAGGCCCTCCAGATTCATTCACGTTGTGAGAAGTTTCACAGATTCGCCATTGTTCTTTAACACTCCGTAGTATTCCATTGTGTGTATGTACCAAAATTTCTTTATCCATTCATCTGTTGATGGGTGATTAGGTTGTTTCCATCTTTTTGCTATTGTAGTACTGCCATCAACATGGGTGTGCATATGTCTATTCGTGTGATGGCTCTTATTTCTCTAGGATATATTCCTAGGAGGGGGATTGCTGGATCATACGGTATTTCTATTTCGAGGTTTTTAAGGAGGTGCCATATTGTTTTCCATAGTAATTGTACCATTTTACATCCCCACCAGCAGTGCATAAGAGTTTCAATCTCTCCACAACCTCTCCGACATTTTATTATTTTGTTTTTTGATTAGTGCCAGTAATGTTGATGTGAGATGGTGTCTCATTACAGTTTTGATTTGCATTTCTCTAATGACTAATGATCGTAAGTATTTTTCCATGTGTCTGTGAGCCACCTGAATGTCTTCTTTGGTGAAGTTCCTGTTCATATTCTTTGCCAATTTTTTAATTGGATTATTTGTCTTTTTGTTGTTGAGGTGTTGAAGTATTTTGCAGATTTTGAGATTAGACCCCTTATCAGATATGTAATAGCCAAAATTTTTTTTTTTTCCATCTGTAGGTTCTCTTTTTACTCTTTTGGTGAAGTCTTTTGATGAGCATGTTTAATTTCTAGGAGCGTCCATTTATCAAGTTTATCTTCTGGTGCTTGTGCATTCTTAGTTATGGTTCACATTGTGTTTGCGTGATGTATTAGGGCCTCTTTCCTTCCATGATCTTTATTGTTTTAGGTTTAATATTTAGGCCTTTGATCCATTTGGAGTGACTTTTTGTGTATGGTGTAAGTTATGGGTCCTGTTTCATTTTTTTACAGATGGACATCCAGTTATGCCAGCACCATTTGTTGAAGAGCTTGTCTTTTCCCCACTTAACGGACTTTGGCTGTTTGTCAAATATCAGCTTTCCACAGATGGATGGATTTACATCCGGGTTCTCAATTCTGTTCCATTGGTTTATGTGTCTGTTGTTGTATCAGTACCAGGCTGTTTTGAGTGGCTGTATAGTAGGTTCTAAGATCAGGTAGTGTGAGGCCTCCCTCTTTGTTCTTCTTCTTCAGTAATGCTTTACTTATCTGAGGCCTCTTCCTTTTCCAAATAAAGTTGGTGATTAGTTTCTCCATCCGCTAAAGAATGCTTTTGAAATTTGGATTGGGATTACATTGCATCTAGAGATCACTTTGGGTAGTGTGATAGTTGAGATTGTATGTCAACTTAGCTGGGCCACAATTCTCAGTGCTTGTGATCACTTCCCTGCTGAGACCCGATACGTGATCACTCCTATGATGGGATCTGCTCCAAGTAGCCAATTAGCTGAAAGGGAGTTTCCTTGGGAATGTGGCCTGCATCTGAATATAAGCAGACGTCTGGCAAGGCTCAGGGGCTTCTGTTCATTCTGGATCCTGCAGCTGGCTCCTGTTCATCTGACCTCCGGTCTCGGGACTTGAGGTAGCCATTTACCTGCGGTCTTCCCTGCCTATCTTCAGATGTGCTGATCTTCACAGCCTGTGAGCAAGAGCCCTGCTCTCCGACCTGCTGGTCTTGGGTTTGCTAGCCCCTGCAGCTACGTGAATCAGGAAAAGCCTGTATACTGATCCACAGACTTGGAACGTTCCAGCCTCTACAAACACATGAGCCATTTCCTTGATATAAATCTCTCTCTACCTATATATTTATATGATTTACTACTTTTGCTTCTCTAGAGAACCCAGCCAAAGACAGGTAGTATTGACACTTTCACAATGTTGAATGTTCCTAACCATGAGCATGGTATATTTTTCCACATACTTTTCTTTTTTGTAGTTTTCCACTTGTACTTCTAGATTCTGTCCTTCCTACCACCACGAGGATTTTCTCCTATGGCTATCTTTTTTTTCTTTCCCTGCTATCATTAATATCTCCTTGCCCTCTGAGTATAAAAACACTATATATCTCACTTAAAAAACACATCAGGAATAGGAGTAAACGGAATGGGTTGCTAATTGTTTACATGAACAACTGCCTTCTTTGCCATGAGACCAGAAAAACTGAATGGTGCCTAGCTGCCATTACTGACCAGTTTGATAAAAAAAATTCTATAGAATCCTGATCAAAAGGGGGAAAATGTAGAACAGAATTTCCAATTATCATGGGATCCAGACTTTATGGAGTCAGAGAGGTTGGCTGAACCCCTAAAACTATTGCCCTGAGATCATCTTTAAACCTTAAACCTCAAACTAAAAATATCCCCTGAAGTTTTCTGAAAACCAAGCAATAGTTTAGCTTAACTAGTAAAGAATGTTTGCCTTGAGTATTTAAAATCTATCTATATGGAATGAAATTGACAACAGCAATTCGAAAGATTAGACAGGAAACTTGGGGGGGGCAGTTAAAATTTTTGACTTCTCAGGTTTCTTGGGCTGCTAGTGCCCCACTTATAGTATGTGCTCATGTCTGATTGCTAGGAAATGCAAGTCCCACTTAAATTCTCTGCCTCTATGGTTCTTGGGATGCTAGTGCCCAATTTATAATACATCCTGCTGTCTGAAGGGGACATGTATAAAAAATAATTCAGTCATGAAAGGGTTTTTAAACTAAACTTCAGCTCCTAAAACGCAGAAGTTGAATTTGTTCAAGGTCCGGCACACATCTGCAGGCAGTCCACATCATTGTATTATATTGGCCTGAGGTCAGTGGGTATAGGCTGTAGTTAGAGCTGGTAAGCCTCACCTGATGCCTGTTTTTTTTAAGTCAGGCTTTGTTTGCCCTGTAATTGTAATCTCTGTCCTCTGACTTTGATTTCTTCTGTGAAGCAGCAACATTATGGCTAGGTTTTAAGTAGAAAATAGTGTAAGTTTATATAAACAGCAATATAAATAGCAAGTTTTTTTTTTTGTTGTTGTTTTTGTTTTGTTTTTTAAATCCATATGGTAGTTATGTCAGTTCTGTCAATTGGAGCAAGCAAAAAGGAGGATACTGGATATTTTTGAGAATTTTCTCAAATAATGAAGTATCTACATAACCAGTTAAATGCTTAGTACAATATATTTTCAGAAAATAGTGGTTTGAATTATTAGAATGCAAAAATGATGACCTCTTTAGAGTGGCATGTCTCTTCAGTTAGAGATGTCAGTGATGTCCCCACATCAGAAGGCTTTTGGTGGCAAGCTTGATAAAAATGATCAGCAGCATTTTCAGTCTATGTAAAAGCTTACATAAGTGTAGCAGGATATAGTGAAAAGAGCTTGGCTTTTGGAATTAGATTTGAGTTGAATACTAGATACTATGGCTACTAGTGACTTTGGGTAACTTTTCTGACTCAGTTTCCTTATCTACAAAATGGAGATCATAATACCTACAAGATTTTCATGATTATTAATTAAACTAGCAAATGCTATTTTAAAAATTGACGCCTTTTGAATTATGGTATTGGTGAAGAATATTGAATATACCATGGACTGCCAAAAGAATGAAAAAATCTGTCTTGGAAGAAGTACAACCAGAACGCTCCTAAGAAGCAAGGATGGTGAGACTGCATCTTATATACTTTGGACATGCTGTCAGGAGGGATCAGTCCCTGGAGGACACCATGCTTGGGAAAGTACAGGGTTAGCAGAAAAGAGGAAGACCCTCAATAAGATGGATTGACACAGTGTCTCCAACAATAAGTTCAAGCATAACAATTTAAGGATGGTGCATGACCAGGCGGTGTTTCGTTCTGTTGTGCACAGGGTCGCTGAGTCGGAACCAACTCCATGGCACCTAACAACAACAACAAAAACAGCAAATGCTCAATAAAAATGCCCTCCTCCTTTCTTCTGGAGCCCTGGTGGTGTAGTGACAAAGAGCTACAGCTGCTAACCAAAAGGCTGGCAGTTTGAACCCACCAGCTGTGGCTTGGAAACCGTATGGGGGCAGCTCTACTGTGTTCTATAGGATCGCAATGAGTCAGAATCGACTTGAGGCAATGGCTTTGGTTTTTTGTTTGCTTTCCTCTCTTCCAATCTCTGTGTTAAAAACGGTGAGATTTTGACAATTGAAGAGATCAACTATTAAGAGAGAGAGAAAGAGAGATGTCTGCAAATAGGCAGTGAGTTCTAAAACTGCTGTGGCTATTGCAAAGCAGTTTTTTGCTTATATCCAATTTACAATGCACAGTTGGTTCTTTGAAGGATATACAGTGGTGCAAAAGAACATGTTGCATGAAATACACAAAATCTTAGAGATTCAGGTCTTGGGGAAAAAAACCTTTTAGGTTAAACACCTACCATTTGTTACCTTAAAGTGAGCAAGGTCCTTGGGAAACAAGGAGGGGGATTTTTGAGATTAATGAGGTTGGTTTGCAGGGGTATATTTAATGATAAGATGCACAAAAGTCTTGGACCATTGTACAGGCTTGGGAATTGCTTAACACCTGTATTCACATGATTTCCTTTTAACAACCTGATGAAATGCAAAGGCTGATGTGATTTAGAATGGGGCGAGAAGGATTTATGTATCAACAGCAGAGGCAAGTCTTCTCAAGGTATTCAGGCAAATTAAGAAAAAGGAAACTTGGAAGAGAAATGTGGGTGGCTATTTATGGCAAGCATAGTACTTTGAGAGCAATTATTTGCCTGTCTCTTTACTACCGTTTAAGGACCCTGGGAGGAGCCCTTGTGGTGCAGTGGTTAAACAGCTTGGCTACTAACTAAAAGGTCAGCAATTTGCATCCACTAGTGGCTGGGTTTTTAGCGGCTCCTTGGAAACCCTATACTGTCCTATAGTGTCGCTATGAGTTGGAAATCAACTCCAGGGCAATGGGTTGAGTTGGGTTATGAGTTTGAATGGTCGCAGCACACAACTACTACCTTTTAAATGATTGACCTATTTGGTGTTTTGGAAAATTTTTTTTTTTTTTTTAATACGAGAGAGAGAGAGGCACCAATTATTCAGTTTGGTAAGGGAATTTGTGTGCTAACAACGGGAAGACAAAACAGTAAATAAAAGCAAATAAGCAAAAGCTAATTAAAGGGAACCCAGACCTGCTTGTTGATGCCTTTGAATTGTGGTGTTGGCGAAGAATATTGAATATACCACGCCAAAAGAACGAACGAATCTGTCTTGGAAGTACAACCAGAATGCTCCTTAGAATCAAGGATGGTGAGACTGCGTCTTACATATTTTGGACATGTTGTCAGGAGGGATCAGTCTCTGGAGAAAGACATCATGCTTGGCAAAATACAGGGTCAGCGGAAAAGAAGACGACACTCCCAGTGGCTGCAACAATGGGCTCAAGCATAACAACGATCCTAAGGATGGCTCAGGACCCGGCAGTGTTTCGTTCTGTTGTGCACAGGGTCGCTGTGAGTCCGAATTGACTCAACGGCACCTAACAACAACAAATACCTGCCTCCAGTGTTGGAGGTGGATAGCAGCTAATGCCATAGGCTTGGATACCTGGTAGAGCGCTGCAGGTCAAGCAATGAACAACACCAGCTTTACACCTTTGTTCCTTTGGCTCATGACCATGTTCCTTTGGCTCATGATCATGTTGGCAGAGCCTCTCTAGCACTGTTTTGAGGCACCAACTTCAGGAATTTAAGGGGAACTAAATAGAAAAAAAAAAAATAGTGTGTGGATACTCTGATACCCATTTGAAAACTCGACCCGAGTTTATATTTGGAGAAAACATGGGAGCTGCCGATTTTTTTTTTTTTACGGGAGATTTTGCGCAGTAATTCAAGAACATTTCATTGTAATTTTAAAATTTGCTTGCTAGTACCGGGCACTTTCTAAGCCGTATGGGAAAAGTCTTGACCCTTCACTCTGGGATATATTTATACCGAACACCTAAAACTGCTCTGGAAATTCCCCCACGAACTTTTGTCGTCTTACTAAGGTATTCTTAAATCTAGACCCATCCCTAATCACCTTCCTTTCCAGCCATATTCTATAGCCTCCCCACTTTCCAATTTCCTAAATTTTCAACCTCCCTCAAATTAGTCCAATCAAACTTTCCCTTCTTAGACCTCTTCCTTACGTTCGCATCTAGAAACTCCTGTAACAGTCACATGGCCAACCTTGTCCTTAACGGCGCTCCGTAATTCCCCCCCGCCCCTTCTTACCTCCTGCTAGCTCCGCCCCACCCCATTCTCGTTCCCCTCCCTCCAGTGTCTGCGCCTGCGCACCTCCAGTTCGGGCGCTTTCCCTTTCCTAGTGACCAATCCACTTCCTGCCTCCGGTACTCAGAACACTCCTCCCCGCTGTCGGGGCCCTGGCCTGAGGTGTTAGTAGTGGCTGCCCCATTGGCTGCCTGTCTGAAAAATTCGCTCCTCCTATTTTTTATCGAGTGGGCAACTTGAACCAGCCGTTAAGTGGCTCACACTTACGTGAGCCGTTGCTCTGGAACAGCCACCGCAGAGCCAACCTGAGGGCATTGGCATGCCGAGGGATGGGCGACTCGGACTGTTTTGCAATCTGGCAATCGCTCAGACAGCCTCTTCCTTTCGGCCTCCCTCCGCCCCGCCCCCACTCGCAGCTCGGCCGCGCTGGTGAGTGGCGGGCGGGAGGGCCGTCGGGCGGAGGGAGGAGGGGGAGCTGAGGGAAGGCGGGTCCTCGGGTGCGAGATAGGTGGGGGGAGGGGAGGGGAGAGCCCGAGCGCTGGAGTTGGTGCTGGGAAACCCGGGGCTAATGTTGACAACAGGCTCGAGGTGAGTCCCGGGGAACCTCCTTCCCCTCCGCTCCAACGATCGGGAGGAAGCGGGGCTGGGGGACTCCGGCCTGGACCCCTACTCCCTGAGGGACCCAAGGGGCGACTCCGCACCCCAGCTCTCCTGGGGTGGGGAGCAGTAGAGGGACCGCTGGTCCGGCGTCGTCCTCTTCAGACCCCTCTCCCGGAGGCTCCCATCAATCCGGCTCGGGGCAGGCTTGAGGGGCGGTAGAGGAGGTGCCTGCCCCACACGCCTGGGCCGGGCCTCGGAACTGGAGGCGGGGAGCCTTCTGTGGCGGGGTGAAGGTGTTTGGGGGCGTGGAGTAGAGCGAGGGGAGGTTGGGGAAAGCTCTGGGAGAGCTGGGAGGGAAGCGAGGGCGAGGAAGTGGGGAGGGCGAGTGTGTGGGAGGATGTGGAGTAGGAAGACTAGCGGTGAGTCTTCCGTGGTGAAGGGAGTGTGGGTGAGAAGTTGGGGTTGGGGCAAGGATGGTCTGCGAAGGTCACCCGTGGGTGGCCGTAGGAAGGGAAGTTGTAGCGGGGAAGTGTGTTTGATACAGGAATGTGGAGGAAGCAGGGGTTGGTGGGAGATGTGTGTGTAGGGGAAGGGGTTTTGGTGTATGTGAGAATGGTGGACCCGGGTCATTTAGTTTATTTCCATTTGATCACAAGGCTGGTTGATTCTTTGCTTTGCCTTCATTCCAAGGCTTCAGGTACTCTCTTGTTAGTACTGTTGGACTAAGGAGATGATCATAGGCTATTCGGTGTCCAGATTGGCAAAGCAGAGCCAGTTTAGAGGCTCCAGGGGTAGTCACTGGACTGGCCGGACCATCAACTCTTAAAAACAGTAGCGCTTCAGATCAAAGTAAAACTATCACCCACCCTTTTCATTTATCATAGTTTTCAGGGGTTCATAAAAATTGCATGACACCTCAAGAAAACCATTTTTGAACTCTGGTGGAATTTGTAAAAACTTTGAATGAGTCTCTTTTTGTTCTAAGGACATTCTTCAAAGACTAAAGTTAAAAACTGGGAAATAATGCTCCTGTGTGGTTCTGCCCTTTAGTTAGAACATTTGGACTAATACGAGATTAAAAGGTAAAACACTATTCTCTCACTCTGTAGTGATTTCATACATAATCCATACGGTTCATGCAAAGGAGACTCTTTAAAAGGGAAATACCCCCTTAAACCTACCCCTCCACTCTGTTGGTACCTCTTTTACCAGTAAGATAATTTCACTGGTAACTTCAATGTATATTTAGAATACCATATAAAATATACAGCCCAAGTGCTCCACCAGGGCACATTTGGGAGCTAAGAAGGGCGTTTTAAAGCATGGTTTCCTTTTCAGGGGTGTCTGAATATAATTTTACTTAACTCGGTAAAATACCTTGTTAGAGCTATCATATTCTAATGTAAAGAGCACTGATTTTTACCTTGATTATTTTGAGATAAAATCTGTTTAACGTTCTGGTTTTTACTTGACAAACTTTGAAACACCTTAGATAAAGTCTTTGGCTGTTTATTGAAGCATGAATTTATTATTAAAGAGTTTTAGCATTGTATTAAGTAATTAAGTTGAGCATTAAATTAAGCCTAATTTAATGTTCAGCTTAATTTTTAAAATTTTCTTAGTATACATATGTAGTGATCTGAATTATGTCATTTGTAGATTTTGTTTCCTAAATATTAAAGTCAGGTTATATAGTGGAAAAGAGCACTGGACAGTGAGTCTTGGCCCAGCCCCCACACTATTTGTGTAATCTTGGACAGATCACTCTGCTGCTGCTACCTCAGAGTAGAAATAGAGAATCAGAATGGATGAAGCCTAATGGGTTTTCTAACTCTAAAATAACTTTTCAGTGTTCTATAGGGTTGCTATGAGTGGCAATCTACTCGATGGCAGTGGGTTTGGTATTTTTTTGGTGTGAAAGAGAATCAGCATTTGTTGAGTGCCTCCTCATGCTGTCTGCTATGCTAGAAACTTTATTTATATCAAGACCTCTATAAGATAAAAAAATATTTCCATTTGTTGATGAATAAATAGACTTGGGGAGTCCTGGTGGCAAAGTGGTTAAGAGCTCAGGCAGCTAACCAAAAGGTCGGCAGTTCGAATCCACCAGCTGCTCCCTGGAAGCCCTATGGGGCAGTTCTGCTCTGTCCTATAGGGTTTCTGTGTTGGAACTGACTCCATGGCACACAACAACAACAAACTTAGAGAAATTAAGGTGCTCAATTTCCATAGCTAGTTTGGGATGCAAACTTAAAGTCTGTCTGACTCCAAAGCCCATGTTAGTTTCACATGTTACATACTGTCCCTACGTGAACCTTTACATTTTTGTCATATTTTTTGTTCACTGAAATTTAGCCAAGTATATGCTTATAATGTAGGTATGACATCATTCAAGGAAGACAGCAATATCAAGATGTAAGGGCCTTATTGAGAATCTCTTTGTGTTTTATCATGTTCTCAATTATCATGAATGCCTACTAGAGTTTATTTCATGTAGTAGGTATTTGAGATAAAAATTTATTAAGTAAATGAATACTATAGAGTCACAAAGCTTTGGGGGAGACTCTTTTGAGCTAATAAATGGTGAGTGATCCTTTATGAATTTGTTAGATTCCAAGCTAATTTCTTTTTAAAATTTAAAAAATAACTTTGATAAGATTTCATTTTATCTTCATAATAAAACATAAATTTTGATGCCATTTTTTATATTGTCTGAGAACTGTAATTACTTGTAACCCTAAAATTCACTTGTTGATGCTTCACATCAGAAAGTACAAATTCTGTATTATTATTTTAATTTTTTGCACGTAATGACGAATATCCCTAAATAAGATTGTGCTTACTTAGGTGCTATCTTGTCCTCGTGCTTTTCAGCCAGAATCTGGGAAAAGTTAAAGACATTATGTAAAAACTGCTTAACCGTTAATTATTAGGGGACTCTTTCTACCCCAAGATTCATAATTCTATAATTTGTCATAGTTAGGATCTGTGATCAAGCCTTCCAACTCACAATTTGGTGCCCTTAGGATTCTTAACTTTGGTTAAGAATGTGAGTTCAAATTTCAGCTCTGTCTTTAGCTGTGGAGGCCTTGGTCAAGTTACTTGGTCCAGTCTCAGCTTACTCATTTATAATATAGGGAAAATAATACCCACTTCATAAAGATTTTAGTATTAAATGAGATAATGTAAGTAAATGTCTAGCACAGTGCTGATGAGCGGTAGCTGTTAGTGTTATTTGTTAAAAGGTTTGCTGATTTTTAGGGCATGACCATATTTTTCACATTAAAGGTGGGTATTTTTTTTTACTTAATTGAGGATGTGTAGAATTGATAACTAAATTTTTAGATAATGTAAATGTAAATACTTTCTTGGCACATAAATAAGTTATGTATTTCCACATTTTGAAATGATTTTTTAAACAGGATTAACAGCCTATTTTTTTGTTTTTTTGTTCTGAGTTCCACCAGTGGGGTTAACTAAAGCCTTTAGGTGTCATTGTCAAAATGAATGCATAGAACATGGAAGTGGAGGAGAATAAGAGAGTAAAAGAGAAAAAGGGGAAGGAAGAGGTGGCTGAGAGAAGGTACAGAGTGTGGCATGTGCCTCCAAAAATTACTTAAAATTCTTCTACTGGCCTAGGTTGTCTTTCTCTGATATCATTTTATAACAGTGCTGAAGTAAGTTCTTTGTGTGTTTAAAAGTATTTATTATTGCACATGTTTTGTTTGCTAACCTAGTTTTGCCGCAGTGATGTAAAACCTGTATTTGAAAATACCTAAGAATACCATGTATATCTTTAGCTTTAATAAAAACTAGGAAGTTTAGGTAATCCTGTACTTCTTAAGGAGCCCTGGTGATGCAGAGGTTAAGAACTTGGCTGCTGACCAAAAGGTCAGCAGTTCAAATCCACCAGCCGCTCCTTGGAAACCCTATGAGAGAGCTCTGCCTTGTCCTATAGGGTCGCTATGAGTGGAAATCGATTTGACAGCAATGGGTTTGGTTTTTTTTTAAATACTTCTTTAACAGAAAGTGTTTTGATTTTCTTGTGTACAATTTTCAGATGATTTAGGAGTTAAAACATGAAACACTGTCCAGGAAAGAAATTACATCACAAAACTAGTTTTTCTGAGTTTAGAGAAATATATTTTTAGAAAAAAATCATGCTGGGGAAATTTTTTGTTTCTGAGGTTATTTCCAGTTAACTGTATAGAGCCATTACTACAGACAAATGCTGTCTGGTAGAACTTCCTGTGGTGGTGAAATGTTCTGTATCTGTCCTGCCCAGTGTGGTAGCTGCTAGCCAGTGTGGCATTGAGCACTTAAAATATGGATAGGGACTGAAGAACTGAATTTTAAATTGTATTTAATTATAATTAAATTTTAAACGTGGCTATTAAATAGCCACATTTGACCAGTGCAGTGATTTTCACTCCTGGGTGATTTTGCTCCACGGGAGACATTTGGCAGTGTCTTGAGTCATTTTTGGTTTGTCAAAAGTGGGAGGTGGGATGGCCACTACTGGCATCTACTTGATAGAAGCTAGGATGCTGCTAAACATCCCAAAATGCATAGAACAGCACCCCCCAACAAAAAATTAGCCAGTCCAAAATATCATTAGTACCAAGGTTAAGAAAGCCTGGGCTAGTAGTAGCTCTTGCATTGGCAGGTGTAGAGCAGAATTTATAGATTTTATAATCATTATTTTCATGAAATGATTTGGATTAATACTAATAAAGACATTAAAGGTCTAGTCTAATTTAAGAGAGTTAACAGCTTTTACATTGAAAGTTTGATAATAAGGTTAAAGCAATGAGGTGAAATTTGTGAGTCCTCTATTTTATTCAGTAGTTTATAGGGCATAAGAACTCATTTATGCTCCCATTCTATAACTTAAATACTTCTATTGAATATTGTATGAAATACTGGACCAGTGTCTCTTAACAGTTGTAAAACATGGGTTAAAACCGATTCAGGATATTCTCATATATACTGAAATATTTATGATTAAATGACAGTGTTTTGGAGTTGATGATGGTTATATCTGGGTGGTGGGTACATGGAGGTTCTTTATGCTGTGCTCTCTACTTTTGTATGTGTTTGAATTTTCTGTTATAAAAAGTAAAAAAAAGATTTGCTTAGACATATGCATAACTAGTAACGAGAGAACGTGCAATGTGACCAATTAATTTTTTATCACCGAAATAGTATCTATTTTGCATGCATTTATTTCTCACAGTTGCCAAGTTACATTAATATATCCTGTTTAAAAAATACTGTCACATCATTAAATAAAAGGTCACTGCATTTACAATACTGACTTTTTTTTTTTTACTTTTCTAGATTGCCTTGGGTAACATAATGCCAGCTGAGCGTAAAAAGCCAGCAAATATGGAAGAAAAAGAATCTTTGCTAAACAACAAGGAAAAGGACTGCAGTGAAAGACGGCCAGTGAGCAGCAGGGAGAAACCAAAAGATGATATCAAGCTTACTGCCAAGAAGGAGGTTATTAAGGTCCCCGAAGATAAAAAGAAGAAGCTGGAAGAAGATAAAAGAAAAAAAGAAGACAAGGAACGCAAGAAAAAAGAAGAAGAAAAGGTGAAGGCAGAGGAAGAATTAAAGAAGAAAGAGGAAGAAGAAAAACAGAAACATGAAGAGGAAGAGAGAAAGAAGCAAGAAGAACAGGCAAAACGTCAGCAAGAAGAAGAAGCTGCTCAGTTGAAGTAAGAAAATGCGTTTTAATTATTGGTGTGAAGCAATAGCAAGATTGGAGTATTTTGGGAAAAAATTTGAAATAAAACTTTCTAGGTGCAGCTCCTTGAGAGTTGGAAATATTTTACTTGTTAGTTTTGGTGACTAGAGGTATACTTAAGATATTTTAGTTATTTAAATTAGATAATCGTGTTGGTGATGCTGTTTAATAAATACTTTTTAATAAATATAACCCCATTGGCCTAGGGTAATCTAAATTTTTATAAAGAAAATTTTTTTTTCATGGTATGGTAGTACTTCATCCTTTTAAGTTGAAAATCTAGTTCTTAATAACTACTGTTTGTTGATTTCTTATGATGTGCCAGGCATTGTACAAAGTATATCAGCATACATCCTTAAAACAGTCCTAATGAGGTAAGTTTTATGATCCTTGTTTTACAGATTAGTAAACTGAGGCTTAAAGTAGTTAAGTGTCTTGCCTAAGGTCATGGTGAACAGTGGAGCTGCTGAGATTTGAATCTAGGTTGGTCTGCTCTAAAATCTTTGTCCTTAAGCACAATTCTGTAACGCCTCCCACTGTATTTTTAACTTTGTTAATCTCTACAGTTAATATAATGAGCTAGTGAAAAAAACAAGATAGTCTTCACAAGGAGAATAACAGGATGTAGAAAAAATGACTTGTTGAATAGCATGAACTCTCCTTTTCATATCTGTGATTTAGAAAGCTGTTTGCAAACTTGAATTTTCCTAGATCTCTAGAACAGCCACCTGCTTTCTCACCAAAGTTCTTCATTAGTACCTCTGTTTTTAGTGAAGAGCTGGATCCTTCAGTCTGAAAGGTTATATAGTGGTCAATTTGGGAATACTCAGAACCGTTATTCCAGGGAGTTTTTTGCTTATTTTATATTTTCAAGAATATTCAATTTCGTAATAACTTTTGCTCACTCTTTCTCCTCCTATACAAAAGAGCTTTAAAAGAAAAATCTCCAAAACCTCAACTTTTTATCATGAAAATTTCAAACATAGGCAAAAATGCAATGGTACAGTGACCCATCCCCTTCCTAATCTGTATTCATTATCCAGTTTCAACAATTATCCATGGAATATTTTAACCAAAAAAAGAAACAAACCATTTGCTATCAAATCGATTCCAACTTTATGGCAACCCCATGTGTTTCAGAGTAGAATTGTACATAGGATTTTCAGTGGTCTGATGTTTTGGAAGTAGACCGCCAGGCCTTTTTTCTGAGGCACCACTGGGTGAATTTGAACCACCACCCTTTCCATTAGTAGCTATGTGCTTAACCATTTGCACCACCCAGGAGTATTTTAAAGCATCATATTAGTTCATGAGTAAATATTTATTATGTATACTAAAACTATCTTTAACATTATACTAAAAGTGTCTTTAATATAGGTGAAAATTGAGTTATTCAATGCATATACATAATGGGTTGTGTTTTCCTAAAATGTACTCTCACTGGTAATCCAGTGTTTGTGACTGGGAGATTTACAGGAGATACTCAAATGTCCATATTCCCAGTGACGAATACAACTTTTCCATTAACTTATAGCTTGTAGTGGAAAATCACAGAATTATAATGCAACTCAGGGATGGTTTTTTCAGAAGGATAAAAATCTACTTTTCTAGGTATTTGTTTTAGAGTTACATGTTCTGATACCTCAGAAACCTCAAAGTCAAATTGTTTAGCCCCCACCCTCCCACCCCCACTCAAGTTATTATTTTTTTTAAAAATTTTTGTTGTGCTTTAAGTGAAAGTTTACAAATCGTCAGTCTCTCATACAAAAGTTTATATACACCTTGCTGTATACTCCTAGTTGCTCTCCCTTTAATGAGACAGCACACTCCTTCTCTCCACTCTATTTTCATGTCCACTCAGCCAGCTTCTGACCCCCTCTGCCCTCTCATCTCCCGTCTAGACAGGAGCTGCCCACATAGTCTCATATGTCTACTTGATCCAAGGAGCTCACTTCTCACCAGTATCATTTTCTATCCTATAGCCCAGTCCAATCCCTGTCAAAAGAGTTGGCTTTGGGAATGGTTCCTGTCTTGGGTTAACAGAAGGTCTGGGGACCATGACCTCCGGGGACCGTCTAGTCTCAGACCATTAAGTCTGGTCTTTTTATGAGAATTTGAGGTCTGCATCCCACTGTTCTCCTGCTCCCTCAAGGGTTCTCTTTTCTCAAGGGTTCCCTTTCGTGTTTCCTGTCAGGGCAGTCATGGGTTGTAGCTGGGCACCACCTAGTTCTTCTGGTCTCAGGCTGATGTAGTCTCTGATTTATGTGGCCCTTCCTGTCTCTTGGAAACCCTGGTGGCGTAGTGATTAAGTGCTATGGTTGCAAACCAAAGGATCAGCAGTTTGAATCCTCCAGGTGCTCCTTGGAAACTCTTTGGGGCAGTTCTACTCTGTCCTATAGGGTCACTATGAGTCGGAATCGACTTGATGGCACTGGGTTTGGTTTGGTTTTGGTTCTGTCTCTTGGGCTCATGATTACCTTGCGTCTTTGGTTTTCTTCATTTTCCTCTGCTCCAGATGGGTTGAGACCAATTGATGCATCTTAGATGGCCGCTTGCTAGCATTTAAGACTCCAGACGCCACTCTCCAAAGTGGGATGCAGAATGTTTTCTTAATAGATTTTATTATGCCAGTTGACCTAGATGTCCCTTGAAACCATGGTCCCTAAACCCCCACCCCTGCTATGCTGGCCTTTGAAGTGTTCAGTTTATTCAGGAAGCTTCTTTGCTTTTGGTTTAGTCCAGTTTTGCTGACCTCTCCTGTATTGTGTGTTGTCTCTCCTTTCATCTGCAATAGTTCTTTTCCACTACTTAATTAGTGAACACATCTCTGCCTCTCTCCCTCTCTCCCCCGCCTCGTAACCATCAAAGAATATTTTCTTCTCTGTTTAAACTATTTTTCGAGTTCTTCTAGTAGTAGTCTCATATGATATTTGTCCCTTTGCAATTGCCTCATTTCACTCAGCATAATGCCTTCCAGATTCCTCCATGTTATGAAATGTTTCAAGGATTCATCATTGTTCTTTATCGATGTGTAGTATTCCACTGTGTGAATATACCATAATTTATCCGTTCATCCGTTGATGGGCTCCTTGGTTGCTTCCGTCTTTTTGCTATTGTAAACACTGCTGCAGTGATCATGGGTGTGCATATATCTCCGCATAAAGGCTCTTATTTCTCTAAGATATATTCCAAGGAGTAGGATTGCTGGATCATATGGTAGTTCTATTTCTAGCTTTTTAAGGAAGCATCAAATTGATTTCCACAGTGGTTGTACCATTTTACATTCCCACCAGCAGTGTCTAAGTGTTCAGTCTCTCGACAACCTCTCCGACATTTATTATTTTGTGTTTTTTGATTAATGCCAACCTTGTTTGAGTGAGATGGAATCTCATTTTAGTTTTGATCTGCATTTCTCTAATGGCTAATGATTGTGAGCATTTCCTCACGTATCTGTTAGCTACCTGAATGTCTTCTTTAGTGAAGTGTCTATTCATATCCTTTCCCCATTTTTTAATTGGGTTATTTGTCATTTTGTAGTTGAGTTTTTACAGTATCATGTAGATTTTAGAGATCAGGTGCTGATTGGAAATGTCATAGCTAAAAACTTTTTCCTAGTCTGTAGGTAATCTTTTTACTCTTTTGGTGAACTCTTTGGATGAGCATCGGTGTTTGATTTTTAGGAGCTCCCAGTTATCTAGTTTCTTGTGTTTGTGCATCGTTAGTAATTTGTTGTGTACTGTTTATGCCATGTATTAGGGCTCCTAGCATTGTCCCTGTTTTTTCTTCTATGACCTTTATTGTTTTAGATTTTATATTTAGGTCTTTGATCCATTTTGAGTTAGTTTTTGTGCATGTGTGAGGTATAGGTCTTGTTTCATTTTTTTTGCAGATGAATATCCAACTATGCCAGCACCATTTGTTAAAGAGACTGTCTTTTCTGCATTTAACTGACTTTGGGCCTTTGCCAAATATCAGCTGCTCATATGTTAATGGATTTGTATCTGGGCTGTCAATTCTGTTCCACTGGTCTATGTATCTGTTGTTGTACCAGTACCAGGCTGTTTGGACTACTGTGGCGGTATAATAGGTTCTAAAATCAGGTAAAGTGAGGCCTCCCACTTTGTTCTTCTTTTTCAGTGATGCTTTACTTATCTGGGGCCTCTTTCCCTTCCTTATAAAGTTGGTGATTTGTTTCTCCATCTCATTAAAAAATGTCATTGGAATTTGGATTGGAATTGCAATTTTTTTTTTTTTTTTTTATCTATAGATGGCTTTTGGTAGAATAGACATTTTTACAATCAACTCGACGGCACTGGGTTTGGTTTTGGTTTTTTTGGTATGTCTTCCTATCCATGAGCAAGGAATGTTTTTTCACTTATGTAGGTCTGTTTTGGTTTCTTTCAGTAGTGTCTTGTAGATTTTTTTGTATAGGTCTTTTACGTCTCTGGTAAGATTTATTCCTAAGTACTTTATCTTCTTAGGGGCTACTGTAAATGGTATTGATTTGGTGATTTCCTCTTTGATGTTCTTTTTGTTGGTGTCCTGCTCAGGTTATTTTACTACATCTGTAATTTAAATTTTTTTTCATCTTTTTAGAGGAAATATAGGTAGATTTATTTTTAACTATTCTTTTCAGGATAAACTGGGTTTATTAGCTTCTTATTAAAGGACTTTAATGTGATAGTTCTCTTCTGGTTTCTTTCCAAATTTTCTAAATCATGTTTGAATTTTAAGACCCCAAACCTAGCTAGGTACTTACCAAAAGCTTGGCTTAATGCCAAGAATAGAAAAATCAAACCTAACATTTCAAAATGTTTTTAATATATTCTTTTATAATGCATATTTTTTAATTAAAGCAGTGTTTTGTGGGCTTTTTTTTTCTCTGTTTGCCTAGTGCTTTGTCTGTTTTATATCCTCAGGCATATTATTTTGTATTTTTTATATTAAGTATCATGTATTTTATCCATTTAGCTTGCTAATTGGCAGAATTATTTTTAATTTTAATGTAGTTATTCAAAATTCTCTGCTCTACCCCATTTTGTATTATCAATATACTGGACTCGCGTTATCTTAAGTCATTAATGAAATGTCTTTGAAATTAGTCAAGTGCCTTTTGCATCTTTTATTCTTGGGTTTTGATGCTTATATAATTACTTTTTCATTGGCTTTCACTCTTACGGGGTTTGTCAGTGAGGCTTCAGAGTATGCAAGGTATTTTATTTACTTGTTTGTTTGTCTTTTATATAGAGAGAAAGAGGAATCCCTTCAGCTTCATCAGGAAGCTTGGGAACGACACCAGTTAAGGAAGGAACTTCGTAGCAAAAACCAAAATGCTCCAGACAACCGACCAGAGGAAAATTTCTTTAGTCGTCTAGACTCAAGTTTGAAGAAGAATACTGCTTTTGTCAAGAAACTAAAAACTATTACGGAACAACAGAGAGACTCCTTGTCCCATGATTTTAATGGTTTAAATTTAAGCAAATACATTGCAGAAGCTGTAGCTTCTATTGTGGAGGCAAAGCTAAAAATATCCGATGTGAATTGTGCTGTGCACTTATGTTCTCTCTTTCACCAGCGTTACGCAGACTTTGCCCCATCACTTCTTCAGGTTTGGAAAAAACATTTTGAAGCAAGGAAAGAGGAGAAAACACCTAACATTACCAAGTTAAGAACTGATTTGCGTTTCATTGCAGAATTGACGATAGTTGGAATTTTCACTGACAAGGAAGGTCTTTCCTTAATCTATGAACAGCTAAAAAATATTATTAATGCTGATCGAGAATCCCATACTCATGTTTCTGTGGTGATTAGTTTTTGTCGACACTGTGGAGATGATATTGCTGGACTCGTACCAAGGAAAGTAAAAGGTGCTGCAGAGAAGTTTAATTTGAGTTTTCCTCCTAGTGAGATAATTAGTCCAGAGAAACAACAGCCTTTCCAGAATCTTTTAAAAGAATACTTTACGTCTTTGACCAAACACCTGAAAAGGGACCACAGGGAGCTACAGAACACTGAGAGACAAAACAGGTGATTTTCAAATGTTTCTCAGAATTGAGAATTTATTTTGGAGCTCATGCTTAAAAAATTTTAAAGTCTTCATGCCACTGAAAGAACTTATGGAAAAGGGCTCGTTGCAGGTGATTTCTTAACATTCCAGGAAAATTTCTAAGTTTAATTTTCTAAGTACACATGTTTAAATGTGAGTCTACAATAGAATTTGTTTCTGATTTTAAAGGAAACCTGGCAAGTATATGGTGACTTTTACTTTGTGGATGTGTTTTCTTCCTGTGATTTTAAAAACTCCTTAATACTGAGTGGTAAATTTTCTTTTTCTGTCACTTTAACATACCTACTATTATTTTTCTGTGTGTCTTGATGTTCCTTCTATAACAGGTTTGCTTTCATTGTTTTGTATTTCAATTTATTGATGTCACTGTCGAAACTTGCTCTTCTTAAGAAACTGAATCATTCTTAGTATTTCTGATCAGAATTTTGCAAAATTGTGCACAAAATTAGTTGTGAAAAATTTTCTTAAATGCAACTATGTAAAGTGCATTTACAGGATTCTTTTTCCTGGGGGCATCAACTTTAAAATTCTAAAGGAATAGTGTACTGTACCTGTGGTAACTAGTGAAGATACCTGATTTAGGGGTCAACTTTGATTAATATATTGTAGACTACCGTGTGACATCTGTACCTCGGAAGAATCAACGAGATAGAAGTTGATGTAGTAATAGTGTGTGAGCATTAGGTCAACTTTTATGGAGGGTGAATTTGGAGGAGGGCTAAAGAGGTGCAGAAAGGACGAACAGCAGTAGTATTTGGCTGGGTACTTTGCAACTGTTGAAGTTTGCGTGGTTTAGGATCTGAAATTGCTGTTGTTCAGGAATTGGTACGGGGAAGTATCCTTTTTTTTTCCATTTAGTGCACTGGGGGAGCTCTGGTTTAAGTGGTTCCCACTGAAAGGTGATTGACTTAACTAGAAGAGAATAATAGTGTGTGCAAGTAATACAGTTAGGATAGAGTCAGGATAGGTGGAGAGACTATATGGCTAAACTCTGGTGGCTGAAGGTTACTTAGAGGTGAGAATTTAAGATAACAATGGTGTTCATCAATGATTCTTTAAAGAAAAAGAAAAAGAGAAACGAGTGTCATCCTCTTTTGTGCTGTTGAAGAGCAAGGATTGTTTTAAACTTCGAAGGCACAGCCTCAATGTATTTATATAGTGAATAATGGATTTAATGGATTAAAAAGGAATATGGTGGTCTTCTAATAATTCTCACGTATTTTAAGGTTTCTTAATTATAATTTGGAGCCCTCGTGGTGTAGTGGTTAAGAGTTCGGCTGCTAACCAAAAGGTCAGCAGTTTGAATCCACCAGCCGCTCCCTGGAAACCAATGGGGCAGTTCTACCCTGTCCTGTCGGGTTGCTGTGAGTTGGAATCAACTCGATAGCAAAGGGTTTTTTAAATTATGATTTACATACTGCTTTGCTGTTTTCATGGTACATTTCCCATATACATTCTACTCTAGTACATCACAGCCGATATTACAAGTATGCATAGAATGCTTTTTATTGGCTACTTCAGGAGTTTTGTGTTTTTCTTTTCTTTCTGTTTTTTGCTTTTGACTGGCATCATAGAACCTTAGAGATTACGGGGATTCTACAGTGATTTAATTCCAATGCAGGAATCTATTTTACAGATTATCTGACAGATGAAATTCTTCCTCTAAATATACCTACAAAGGAGCTTGGGGCCTTTGAGCCATTCCAGTGATGGACACACCTTTTTGCTAGGAATTCTTCGTAATCAGACTGAAATTTAACTCCTCATAAAGTAGTTCCCTTTGATGTAGTTTATTTTTCTGGTACAGTGTATAATAAAGCTACTCAAAGTAGGGGAGGGGGTCCATGAATTGTTTACCTGCTCATAGTGAAGTACAGAGATTGCTGTTAAGAATTTAGGCATTTTTATAGCAATTTTACATTTCCATGATGTGTTACTGTATTTTACAAAAATGGCTTCAACAGTTTGGGGAAAAATTTGTCCTTTACCGCAGATAGTTTGTGAAAAACTGACATAGAACGAGTCTCTCTTTTATTACCATAATAATCCTCAGATATTTGTAGACTGCCAAGATGTTTCCCTTTCATCTTCTCCAGGCTACATACCTCTAGTTCCTTTGGTTTTGCTCCGTGGTTTCCACACACTTCGCTGTCTTTTGGGCTTTTGTTTCAGATGCATTCTTTTCTACCTATGACCTTAAAATATATTAGGTTTTATAGCTGTCTTGTTATTCTTTTGACTTTTTGTTAGGCTTAAACACATCTAAAATCCTAATTTTTCAGATGAACTGCCGCCATGTAGACTTGTTTACCTCTTTTTTAAACTTACTTGAATGCTTTTGCATATTTTAGCCTAATGATAATTTTGAAGAGTGATTAAAAAATGCCTAAATTCTTCTAGTGTCTTTTCACAAGGCTATAAAATACCCAAGCCCTGGTAGCACAGCGGTTAAGAGCTCAATTGCTAACCAAAAGATTGGCAGTTCGAATCCATTAGTCAGCCACTCCTTGGAAACCCTTTGTGCAGTTCTACTCTGTCCTGTAGGGCCATGCTAAGTGAGAATCAACTTGACGGCAACAGTTGTGGGTTTTTTTTAACCAAAATAATTTTAAGTGAAAGTGAAACCAGAAGAAAATTTAATTCTGAAGCAAATTTTCATGAAAATTTGACAGAGTGCTTAAAAAGATGAAAAGTAAAACCTAGTAGTTTTTCTTGGGTCATCTTCATGATTACTGTTTTTAAGATTTTGGGCATGTGGTCTGTGTTGCATGACTGCAGAAGGTCAAAGCTAAAATGGATTTTCTGTATTCTTGCCAAGGTTTTCTTTTTTAATTTGGAGATGATGGATGGAAATAGTAACTTGGCATTGAAGTTCTTGCTTTTTCTCCAGTGGGCTTTGGGGTCCCCCCCCATGAAATACCTCTGTACATTTACATAGTGTATTCACATTCATAATCTTAACTAATGCTACAGTACCTTGAAAGGAATACCTATATTTTGAAGACAGTAGAACTGATATTGGGATTAAAGGGCTTGCCTAGTGTAACAGCCGTCAGTTCTTTACAAATTGTCCAGCAGTCTTTTCTACCTCCTTGTGTTGTACTTTTCACTTGTTACGTAGTACCCATCATTATCTGCATTTAATCGCTTTACTTGTTTTTAAGGTATCTTTTTTTTTTTTTTGTAAACATGGTAGCCACTCAGTGTTTATAAAGTCAAATCTAGACAGAAGAAATAACCAAAAAGAATATAAAGTAAGCACCTCAGTTGGGAAACTTGCCTTTGATATATACATTTAAGAGACATTCTAATGTCAATATATGATCCAAAGTGGCTAATTTTACTTTAAAAGGCAGCATAATCCAGTAGTTAAGAGCATAGACTCTGGAGCCACATTGGTTGGGTTCAAATCTTAGATCTGTCATTTTACTTGGCCTATAAGCTTGGACAAGTTATCAAACATCTTTGCGCTTCATTTTTCTAACCTGTAAAATATGGATAATGATAGTACTCCACCTCTGAGGTATGTCTGAAGGATATAGTGAATTTATATGCATAAAAACCCTTAGTAACTGTTTGGCACATTGTTAAGTGGTCAGTAAATATTTTTGTGGTTTGCTGTTGAGTTGATTCAAACTCATGGTGACCTCATTTGTTACAGAGCAGGACTGTTGCATGGGTTTTCTTGGCTGTAATCTTAATGGAAGCAGATAGCCTGGTACTACTGGGCAGATTCGAACAGCCGACCTTTATGTTAGCAGTCTAGCACAAACTTAGTTAGCTGTTACATTGCCTACTTAGTTCTTCTGAAAGACGTTTGAATGAGAATTCCCCTTTGTGCCGTTTTATGATCTTGAAAATTGGTGTGTTAAAGTAAACTTCTTAAACTTTGATAGCTTGTTTTAAAATTTTTTTTAATGACAAAGTAAACAGTAAAATTTTTTAAAATGACAAAGTAAACGATACGTAAAATAAAAGAAATAGCGATAAAAATGGAATAAAAATGTATCTCAATACTAGAATTTTTTGAGGCATTAATGATTTAAAAAATTTTTTGAGATATAATGCTTGATTCAAGAATGGACTATTTGATATTTTCTGTCAGTTTTACATACTAAATTAGTAATACAAAGAATACTCCTCAAATCAAGAATTGATGTACCTTAGGGATGCTTCTAGGCTGTGATGCCTCACATGTATTAGATAAAGGAGGTCTGTTCTCATGCATTTTTATTATGATGAATAAGCATGAATTAATATTGTCTTTATTGATTTTTTTTTTAAATGGTACTTGTACCTTCGTTTGTGCAGTGATACTATGGAAGGAGTGAACTAGTTTGTATGACATTAAACAGTAATACCGATTCAGTTAACTCTGGTTATTTATGATAGGCATTGGCACACTGGAAACCCTGGTGGCGTAGTGGTTAAGTGCTACGGCTGCTAACCAAGAGGTCAGCAGTTCAAATCTGCCAGGTGCTCCTTGGAAACTCTATGGGGCGGTTCTGCTCTGTCCTATAGGGTCGCTATGAGTTGGAATCGACTTGACGGCAGTGGGTTTGGTTTTTTTGGCACACTACAGGCCTGTGGACCATGTTAGGCCCACCACTAGTTTTTATACAGCCTGTGAGCTAACCATGGTAATATAACCTTTTTAATGGTTGAAAAAAATCAAAAGATTATTTCGTGAAACATGAAAATTATTTGAAGTTCAGATTTCCATGTCCAGAAATAAAGATTTATTGGAACATAGCCACATTCATTTGTTTATGTATTCTCTAGGGTCACTTTTGTGCTATATGATTATGGTCGAGTAGTTGTGACAAAGACCATATGGCCCACAAAGCCTAAAATATTTACTATTTAGTCCTTTACAGAAGAAATAAGCGGACCTCTGATTATGACATTCTTGAAAGAATGGCTTCAGTTCAGCTTTACTTTATATAATAGATGTATTTCTGACCAGATTGTAATTAAAACGATATGTATGTGATGTATCACATCTTCAGATTGATTTTGCTTATATATATATATATTTTAATTTTTATTATGCTTTAAGTGAAAGTTTACAAATCAAGTCAGTCTCTCATGCAAAAACTTACATACATCTTGCTATATACTCCTAGTTGCTCTCCCTCTAATGAGACAGCACGCTGCTCTCTCCACTCTCTCTTTTCCTGTCCATTCGGCCAGCTTTTGATCCCATCTGTCCTCTCATCTCCTCTGCAGACAGGAGCTGCCCACATAGTCTAATGTGTCTACTTGATCCAAGAAGCTCATTCTTCACCAGTATCATTTCCTATCCCATAGTCCAATCCCTGGGTGAAGAGTTGTGCTTATATTTTTTCTAAAAAATTTAATCAAACTGAAAATGTTTTTCTATGAGCTTCATAGACTCACAAAAACTTATATGCATAGTATATTCATTTTAAAAGGTTTCATCTTTATAACATTTAAATGATTGGGGTTTTGAATGTTCGAGTACCTTTGATGGGTTATTTCTCTGCTTAAAGTGTGAAAATTCTCTTTTTGTATCCCCACCCCCATAGTTTTACTTCACGCTGTGAATTTAGCCAGATACTCAGTAAATGTATATTGAAAATATGTGTGCCTACGTAAGTTCTGTATATAACAGAACTTTTATAGTTTCTTTTCATTGGTATCCAGTCCTGCTGATAAATTACGCAGTATAAAATATGATTAAAAAGAAACCAACCAAAATCTAAACTTTTTTTCTGAGGACTGTTGACACCAAGTAGTAACCTAAGTACATATTCCTTATAGTTAGGTAAATTGGTGCTGTTTAAAAATTTGATCATGGGATTGAGATTCAGGAGGGTAAGAAGTGTCTTTGAAGCATTAAAGTTTTAATTTGCTTCCAGTAAGACTGGATAACTGAAACGAATACATATGAAACTATCATAGAATTAAGTCATTTTTAATTGATGAAGTGCAAAGTCCTAGGCAAGTATTGTAAAGTGAGGTTGATACTACCGGACAGTTCGCTTTCTGTTCTGATAAATAGTCATCTACTTGCTACTGCTTATGCGTCGGAAATCCTTAGTGAGTATTGTATATGTTAATAAATGGGATGTTCTCCAGATGTCCAGAATTTCAAACTTGCTGGAGAAATAAAGTTCCTGGTTATTTTATTCTGAAATATTTTCCAGTTTGTTTTCAAGTACTGAAATAACGTTGCATCTTAGTGGTCAGAGGTTTTGATATCCCATAGAACCATTGTTATCCCTTCTAATATAATTTGCTTCAGAATATCAATTTTTATCACTTAACACTTTTGTTAACATTGCAGAGCATTTTAGAGTAGCCTACTTTTGAGTATTATATATTTGGATCATTGATTTTTACCTATTGAATGTTAATAGCTTTTTTTTTTAGCTTAAAAATGACTTGTATTAGAACCTCTGATTGAAAGTTCTAGCAGGCTCATTCAAAGTAATGTCAGTAGTTTCTTTCATGGGTGTGAACATTTCAAAATACTTTGGGTTTTTGTTTTAAGTTTTACAAGTCATTCATAAAACTTTTTGTTTTTGCTGGTAAAATTAGTCTGAAATAAATGTTTGAAGAGAAAAAATTATCTTTTCTGTACTGACAGTGTTTTTAGAGAAACACTCTTATCCTGGATTAGTAGAGCTCAGCTGCTAACCAAGAGGTCTGCAGTTCAAATCCACCAGCTGCTCCTTGGAAACCCCATGGGGCAGTTCTATTCTGTCCTGTAGGGTCGCTGTGAGTTGCCACTGACTTGACAGCAGTGCATTTGGTTTAATGGTTAATATGGTTAGCTGTTAAACCAAACTACTGTTGTGAGGATGGCGCAGGACTGGGCAGTGTTTTTGTTCTGTTGTACATAGGGTCACTATGAGTCAGAACTGACGGCACCTAACAACAACAACAACATTAAACTATTTTGGCATTTTACCGATCTGTTAGTTGCTGTCTAATGTATATTTAAATTGTAAAAAAAAATGAAGATTTTTCATTTATTAAAAAAAAAGACTGTAACTGATCTATGCATTGATCTATCTCGTGCTTGTAATGGGAACTGATTTTTCCAAAATGTAAAATTTTATTATTTGGAGTGTTAGGCATTTAAACAAAAACTTTTATTGGTGGAGATGGGGTAAGATGGCAAAGTTTGAAATTTTATTTGAAATTCTTCCAAATAAGTATGGAAGGATAAGTGCACGTACGATTTTTCAACTTTATTTTTGTAACTTTTAAGAAGATATCTTACCACAAAAAATAGTAATAACTAACTCATTTTCTTTATGGTTCATAAGAAAACTCAAATTTTGGCAAGGAATAAAAAAAAAACTTGCAAATACGGTTTTTGAAAATGATTTAATTTAAAATTTATAATTGACTTTTTGAAACCTATATTGTGTTTGCGTTAGGGTTTATAAACCTCAAATATTATACCGTCACATAATAGTATAGAAAAAAATGAATCCAACTATCAGAGTCTTAACCATTTACACTAGTGTAGGAAGGTTTTTATTTGACTACACATTTTGAAGTTTTTCAGTAGTTTGAAATTTCTAACTATAGGTGGTTTATTGGTGTATGGTTTGTAGAGTTGAAGAGTAGTTGAACCCTCTGCTCCTCAGAATGGCCCGGTCTTGCATAAGTGGGTTGCTCTGTAAATATTTGTTAAATGGATAAATAACCAATCTTTGCACAATGTGGTGGTTAAAATGATCAACTGCTAACTGAGAGGTTGGAGGTTTGAAACCACCCATGGCTTGAAACCACCAGCAGCTCTGTAGGAGAAAGATGTGGCAGTCTGCTTATATAGAGATTTATAGCCTTGGAAACCCTGGGGGGTCGCTATGAGTCGGAATCGACTCGACAGCAGTGGGTTTGGTTTTTTTTTGCACGGTAAAGAGAATTGACTATCTAGAAGACATTTGAAAGCAGGCTTTTGCAAAAGATAATTTTGATTCAAATCATTGTGAAAGTTTGTTTCATAGATGTTTTTAAGCTTCCTTACTATAACTTGTTTTTTCTAAACTAACTTCTATTTAATTGCATTGAATATTTTGGTAACTGTCAGGGAAATGTGGGTATAAAAAAATTCTTAATGGTTTTTAATTATTTAGTGTTTTATTGTTAAATGTGACATTACTGCAGGCATAATTGTTAATCCAACCTCATATTTGAGGAACCAGTGTTAAAATTGTTTAGGTGAATTTGATTATACAAATTTTAATTTTCAGATACATCTTAAAAACGTTAGATAGTAAAAATAAGTGAAAGTTAGTGAAAATTGTGCTAAGTTTGTGTGATAAAATCATAATTTTATAGAACACAACTGATGTAACAATACATGGTCAAATCTATTTTGATAATACTATCAGATTATTTTATCATTTTTTTAACAGACGGATTCTACATTCTAAAGGGGAGCTAAGTGAAGATAGACATAAACAGTATGAGGAATTTGCCATGTCTTATCAGAAGCTGCTGGCAAATTCTCAATCCTTAGCAGACCTTTTGGATGAAAATATGCCAGATCTCCCTCAAGACAAACCCACACCGGAAGGTAAAATGTTCTTAAAAACAAGCGTTATGTTTTTATAAGCACGATCGCTCATCTTTAGTAAGGTATTTGTTATTGAAAGTTTAAGTTTTAAAAATGCCTTCATTTTGTCAAATAGATAAGGAGAAGATGGATTGGACCTTTGGGATTCTAATATTTCTGTATTTGTCCTTATTTTAGATTTTTTTTGTGTGTTTTGGATGATGTATTAAAGAGTTATTTTAGACCTAAAGCTTACCTTGCAGTTTTATGAGATAAATGGTTTTCTGTATCATTTTGTGAGATGATTTATTTCCCATATCATTTCAGTGATGTTTTAAGCTTCCTTTCTGATTGTTCTTCAGTCTGCAGGGCTCCTAATGTATTACTCTTACCTCGTCACACAAAATATTCAATAAAATAATTTTATGTTAGATAAGTATAACATGTCATTAATATTAAAAATATCTAAATAAATCACTTATAGAAGGGAAGTATTTGTAAAGTACGCTTTTATAATGCAAAAAATATTTTGTGTTTTACATCCTCAGCAAGAAATAAGTATTCACTGTGAATGCATTTATTTGTATGTAATCATATACATAATTCCTACTACTTATTTTTTGATCTATGAGCCTCAGGATTTTTTATTTTGAAAAGAAACTCCTCTGTAGAGTTTGTTTTTGGTTGAATCTGGCTGGCTTCTCAGAAATTTCTAAGTGTATTTATTATTATATCTTAGAACCAAAATATTTTTATAGTATATAGCATCTTTTGGTATTGATTTAGTTGGTTTGTTTTTATACCATTTTTTCCTCCAGATATTAAAATATCTTTTAATGTTACGGGATATCTTCTTTTAATGTTAAATGACTTTGGAAGTATTTTTACAGTAATAATCTCAACAAAATTCTGTCTTTGTTTTTGAAAGGTAGTTTCACTAGATATAAATTTTACAGTGAATTTTCTTTCATTAGAGATATTGTTCCACTGTCTTCTAGCTTGCATTGTTTCCAACAAGAAATCTGCTATCATTCTTTGGTCTTTACATAATGTGTATTTTTTCTCTTGATGCTTTAAAAATTTTTTATCACTGATTTCAAGCAACTTGATGAGGATGTGACTTCATGTGGTTTTCTTTGTTTCTTATTCTTAGGGTTCATTGAACTTCTTAGATCTGAGGGTTTATAGTTTTTATTAAATTTGGAAAATTGTGAGCATT